>NC_134206.1:186533281-196533281 GCF_965140235.1 Caretta caretta
TTGAATACATCTAAATTATCTAAACATTCTTTAACCTGTTGTTTCTCTTCTAGCTTGTGTTCCTTCCCCCTTGTTATTAATATTAATTGTATTAAGCATCAAGTCACCATTAACATTTTAATCAAGACTGAAGCAAAATAGACATAAAACACCTCACCCTTCTTGATGTTGTCCATTAGCTCTCCTTCCCCACTAGATAGTGGACCTACACATTCCTTTGTCTTTCTCTTGCTCCTAATATATTTACAGAACCTATTCTTATTGTTTTTTATTATCCTTCCTGATGTAACTCATTCTCTGCCTTGGCCATTTTGGATTTTGTCTCTACATGCCCAAGCTACTCTTTTGTACTCCTCTTTAGCAATTTGTCCATGTTTCCACTTTCTGTAGGATTCCTTTTTGATTTTCAGGTCACTAAAGAGCTCCAGATGGAGCCATATTGGCCTCTTACTATTCTTTGCTTCACATCGGGATAGTTTGCTATTGTGCCTCGAATAGTGTCTGAGAAGTTACCATCTCTCCTAAACTCCTTTTTCCCCTTAGATTTCCTTTCTGTGGGGCTTTACCTACCCATTCTTCGAGTTTGTTAAAAGTCAGCTTTTTGTTTAAATCTACCATATACATGTGTCCCTTGCAGTGGGAAGACAATGGGCATGTGCACTATATGGATAGGCTGCAGCACAGTTCAGGAACCCAATTTGTCACAAAGTTAATTATTTCTGGAATGTTAGCAATGTGCATCACCCAGTGGTAAATAACTGCAGAAATAACTGCTCTTCAACCACAACAGCACCAACAGTCAATTTACCAACTTCAAACTGGTTAGCCACAGACATATAGCAGTCTTCGGTAGACAGCTTTCAGATGGACTGGCAGGGCCTTGCCACCCTCATCTGATGGTCCTGTCACTAGAGGATGAAGGCAAGCTCGTCACACCGCTCAATGAACATAGCTCTCTTCATGAGAAAGTTCTAAGCCCTCCCAGATCTGCATGATAAGGTAGTCCCCCCCAACTCTGTGCTTGTGGTCTTGCAAAGAATGGCCAGTCTACATGGGGGAAATCCACAGCTACTGCAATCCATACCAGCTGTCTCCACCATCATGTCAGCATGCAGCCTTCATGATCTCCTCACTTAGGCCTACAACTGCCTTCTCAGGGACACAAGCCACTGCCAAAATGCTCTCCATCCTCAATCATGACCTCCATCTACAAACTGCTGCATTAACAGTGCCAAAAGCAGGAACAGATCTTCACCCATAAACTGGATCCATGTGTTGGCATAGCTGGAACAGGCAAAAGTGAGGCGCCTGCAGAACCAGAAGTACTTTAGTGGCAGGCTAAGAACATTTCCACACAGGAGCTTAGGAAGAGCAGAAGTTCTCTCACAAGACACTGTGAAACAATTCCTAGATGCAACAAAACAGAGGGAGGTACCAAACAGTAGGGAGTACATGGTGTAAGGTAGAACTAAGGAGAGGGCAATAAAATCATGCATTTACTAACTGTAGGTATGTGTACAGCTTGATAATTAAAAGAATATAGAACAAGTGCTTCTAAACTATGTATGTATTTTCTGCATATTTTCCTCTAATCTTTTTAATATTACCAATATTACTGAAAATTAGAAGGTATTGCTTGCAATAGCAGGTAAGATTAAGGTTTTTTTTTTTTTGAAAGCTTTTTAAAATTGTACATTTTACAACACTTTAACCGTACAGGACAGAGTGAACATAACTAGACAATTTCTCCACACAAGAGAGACAGACATCCGAAGACCTAAAAAGCCACAAAAATTGCCAAGAGATTCAGGGGCAGGAATACTATCTACAGTTACTTTAAATTCATTTTGAAGTTACTAGATTTTGAGTTGACACTGTCCCCTTTAATATAGTGTACAATTATCACATCAACAACATGCTGCTCACACTATCTCCCAGCAACCGCTGATGCAGTTTAACTGCTCCAGAAGCCACCTAAAGTACATCTACACAGCAACAAACAACAAAAACATATAGCAAGTCTCAGAGCCTGGATCAACTGACTAACTTGTGCTACAGGACTAAAAGTAGGGCTCAGACTGGAACCCAGGCTCCGAAATCCAGGAAGGGGGGCTGCGTCTCAGAGCCTGGGCTTCAGTCTGAACCTGAATATCTACATTGCTATTTTTAGCCCCACACCATGAACCTGGGTCAACTGACTTGGGTTCTGGGACTTTCAGCCAGGAGGGTTTGGGGTATTTTTTGGCTGTGTAGAAGTGCCCCGTGCATTTGCGAGCCAGGCTATGATACACACTCGTCATGTCCGCACCAAGGAAGTTCTGCAAATGTTTCCCATTATTGCTAACACCATTTCAGTTCCACCAGTACTAGCTATGTTTTGAAACTCATGAGCAGACAAGCAGCTGCTAGCATTTTGGGGCCCAGTGTCACCTAACCATCCTTAATATCCCAGCCTTAACGGACGTCAGTTACTGCCAACAACAGTGGAACCAAACTGCCGTTAGCAACAACCAGGAACATTTTTGCTACATTTCCCTAGTGCAGACAGGGCCTCTGGGGCTTAACAAATTATGTCTGCAGCTCAAAGTTAATCTCAGTCAGCACAATACATAGATGTCGAGCAGGTAACCCTGGTCTTTGAAGAGTGGCTCTTCCAGAGCTAGGAGCTATTCAAATATGTTGCCTATGCAGGCTTCCACATCGTCACCTCCAAATTCTTGCGCCTCCTTCACAATGAGGCAAGAAACAGGCTTGAAGCCAGTGGTGACCTCTCTTTCCCCCAAAAAGGAAGTCACTCACCAAACTAAAAGATATTTAACATTTCAGCTCAAACTTCAGGACAGGTCAAAACTACATGGAAAAGAAAAAAAAACACTCACCTCAAACACGAAACATTAGTAGGAACCTAGAGTCAACGGAACAGAATAGGGCAGTGGTGCTCAACCTTATTACACAGGAAGGTCACACAAACCTAAGCACAATCTTGTGTGGGCCAAACAGATTCTACCTATTTTAATAAGATTTAAAGTCACTTGTATTGATTTATATTTTAAGTTCAGCTTGTTTTGTATTGAGATAGACAATATTCTACATAGAAACAACCTATTTACATACTTGTGTAACATGACAACAAAATGCTAATGAATCAGGGGGGAGGGATAGCTCGGTCGGGGGAGGGATAGCTCAGTGGTTTGAGCATTGGCCTGCTAAACCCAGAGTTGTGAGTTCAATCCTTGAGGGGGCCATTTAGGGATCTGGAGCAAAAATTGGGGATTGGTCCTGCTTTGAGCAGGGGGTTGGACTAGATGATCTCCTGAGGTCCCTTCCAACCCTGATATTCTATGATTTTATGATATGGTGTTGAAGCAGGTGGCAGGCCTTGTGAAATGCTCTGGTAGGCAGTGTATGGCCTGTGGACCATAGATTGGGCACCCCTTGAATAGGGGCTGCGAGGGTGGGAATAACTGAAGTGAAGCCTTCTTGTTCCTCAGTATACAACAACCACGGCATTGTTTAAACAGAAAGAATGAGGCACATCAGCCAGGTATGGAAAGTGGCAAGTGCTTTTTCTATTCATTTTGGCAGCCAGTCACTAAGTTTCTAGAATGAAAGATATGAAGAGTCTGTAGGCATAACACACATCAAGCGGTGATCTTGTCATCTCTCACACGTTACAGAGCGGTGGGATTGATCAGCTTGTGGACAGACCTCCTCCTCCAAGGAAAGTCCAGCTGTTGCAGGAAGTGGTAGGGGCAATTAATTGCTGAACCAGTGCCCCAGTATGCTGCAAGGATACACTGCATGATACCTTTCAGAATTGCCGATCGATTGTCCCCTCCTCACCTCCTTTCATATCAGCCTCTGATTAGTAGACATCTAGTAAATATTTCTAGCCTGATTTTATCTGACCCAAGTGAAGAGTTCTTTTAGAGCTTCTCTAGAGGTAGCTGCATTCCAGTGATGTAAGACAGTGATTCTTACACATTCAGTAAAACACACTACACAATGAGAACATTAGGGTTGCAAGGATGCAGCTTTTACTCTGCTCTGTGTGTGTATGAATGATAGTCTTTAATGATCCCATACTTTCTCAAATAAACAAAAACAAAACCACTGCATTTTGTGTCAGTTACTCTATAATTAACAAAAAACTTAAAGAAAATGAAAAGTTAAGAATGCCAGTGGGACATACCCTGTACCCTTCTCTCCTGCCCCCACCCAAAGACACACATCTCCCCAGTAGTGCAGTCACCATACCAGACCCTTAACAGCAGGAATGACTGCCTCCCAGTACTGCCTTCCCCAAATTTCACCCAGCTCCATCCCAAATGGACCAGACTTAACCCCCACCCCTCACACTTACAGAACCTTTCTGCATAGTTCTGTAAAGTTACACATACTCAGATTTGTGAAACAGTGTTGGAAACCTGGCATAGCCCTACATGGGGTAGTGTATGATGGTTGTACTACTGGTGAAGTGTGGGTCACGGGGGGGAGGGGAGGACGATTATTGATAGCCTTAAAAACTAAAAAGCGAGAAAACAAGAAGTATTATGTACGGAGCAATCTTAACCGACACAAAATGCAGTGTTATTGCGTGTTGGTTTCCCAAGTTTTTTAGATAGGAGTCATTGCTGTGTTGAAGACACTTTAGAGGACGACAAGAATTTTAAAAAATTAAAGTGGCAAACAGAACCGATACACAGAACTACAAGATGCTACATGTGTGTATTTCAGGTTGGGGGGGGGGTGGAGGGGAGGAAAGAGGAGAAGAGATTGACATTTGAGAAATGTTACAATCATGTAATTTAAAGATATCATGAAGTACTGTGTATGAAGTTTAATTTTTACATGGAATTGTTTAACTTCAAAAATCAGGACTATAGGGCTTCAAATCAAAACTCCCTAACTCATACATTTTACAAGGTCTCAAGGTGTACAGTGAGCAAGGCTCCAGCTGCTGTGAAGCCCTGCGTTATTCAATGAGCACAACACAAAATGTACATGTTCAATATTTTTCTAAGTTGGGTGCACATGCACAGCAAAACCTGAAGTACTCTGAAGTATCAACTGTACTGCAAACACAAAGGCAAGTCAAAACTAGTTTTATGGGAATATTCAGAGGCATTTCTGTTCAATGATGGCACTATTTTTCTGACAATTTCAATTTTCTATCCCTAACGAAAAAAAGGTTGTAAAATTTTGTTTAAAAAAAAAAGAGAGAAAATATTTTTCTCCTCAAAAGCAGTTTAACCATTTTGTCTCATATTCTCCACCCCCAACATAAAAGAACAAAAAGCCTGGAAAATTTCAACAGAACAGTTTAAATTTTTGAAGAGTAGCGAGCTACTCAAAAGAAGGTTGCCTCAACTTTTCCATTATAACACTACAGCACTATCAGTAAAATGGGCCTCAGAGTTAGCTCTTACGCAGTGCTTTTAATTTCCAAGTGGCAGAAAAGATATAAATCATTAAAGTAATTAATGCTCTGGCATTAGGATTTTCTCATCTGTCAAATTCAAAGCACTTGATAAAAGGGGAAAAGTACTAGTTGCTCCATTTTACAGACAGCCTAACTAAGTACACAGATTTAAAGTATTTTTTCTGGGGCACTGTGGTCTAGTGGATAAAACATGAGCACAACCGGCCAGGGCAGGCCTAGGTAATTGTCTAGCCACATCTCTCAATGTCCCTTCCAGCTCTACATTTCTAAGATTCTATAATTTTATATTACAAGAGTTCTGGGTTCTGTTCCCAGCATTACAACCTTTCTATGTAATCCTGGCTAAGTAAAAGTCTCTGGGCCTCACTAACCCTGTCTATACAATGGGGTAATGATAGTTGGGCAAGTGTGAGAGTCATGAAGTACAGAGAATTAAGACTAGCCAAGTGAAAAGATGGACCAAGAATTTAGGACTTCCTGGCTCCAGATCGTATGCACATTCTCTCAGGCAGGTTAAGGAGACATTTTGGGGACACAATCAGAAACCTTTTCACCAGGCCTATAGCTCCCTGAAACATATGGAAATGGAACAAAGCCAGTTCAGAGTATTCCAACGTTTTAAGAAAAGTTGAGTGCATAGCTAATTTAGCTACATCTGCACTGCAGCTGCTCTGAACTTCACATGGACTGAGGCAAGGGCTCTATTCAACATGAAGTTAAGTTACTGCATATATAGTGAAGTCTATTATAGTCCTATAGAACACTTCTAAGAGTGCTTGAAAAAAAAGTATTATTTTCAAAGATGAGAAAGCACGCAATTTTCACTGAATGCTTAAAGGCAATTTCCCTCAAAGGAGGGCATTTCTTAGCCAAATTTCAGCTCCATGTTTTTTGCAAGAAATTTTGTAATAGGTCAAGTGTATTTTTCCATTGTCCTTATTCTCAAAAAACAGTTGACTGTTTCTGCTCAAGCTTAAAAGAAAAAATAAAAAAAAAATCAAACGAACTGCTCCCCTTTTCCCCGCCTCCTCCCAGACAGAAACCAAGCCTGAAAAATTTCAGCTCTTCAGTTAGAAGTTGTTTGTTTAAAAACAGAGGGCTTAGAACAGAAACATTTAGGCTACCTTAACTATAGACACCATTCACTCTCCAGCTGTAATTTGTAAATTTGCAGAGTATTTTTGAGAACCTTCTTCAATGAGAGTTATGTACTCATTTGATCATAATCTTTATACTGTAATTAGGATTTCAAGAGCAGGCAGAATACTGCACAAAAGGTGTACAGAAAGCAAATTCAAAATTCACATGGAAACATTTACTTCTCACTAAGAGCAGCAGTTTAAGACCCTAGAGGGAACATACTAATTACCACACTGGATCAGGCCAGCAATCCAGTATCATCTCCAACAGTGGCCAGCACCAGCTACTTTTGTCCTCCCATTTAAATTTCATCCTGATTGCTAATAAAGATTGGCTTGGCTGAAGCACATGGTTTGGTAGCCCTTCCAAAAAAAATGTATTGTCAATTACAACAACTCTGGATATTCTTGATATCCTTATAAATATCCAATCCCTTTTTGAATCTCTAATTCTTGGTCTCAACAATTTTGTGGCAATGACTCCCACAGCTTAATTACAATTGCACCAAATATTCCACCAATTTACACTATCTTGAAGTTCCACATTCAGTCAGTACTGGGATGATAAAAGCTTTTCCATAGTTATAATAGAAATCTGGTTACAGTTTTAAGTCCTATTTTTCCCCTTCCCTCTTTAACCTGATGTAAATTGAAAAAGCTGTTTGAGCTAGGGAAGTTGGAAAATTTAGGTGTAAATAATATTTGGCAAGTTTGGCAGGTTCTTAGAACAAAGCAAAAGGTGTTAGGCTTCCAAAACACTGAGGTTAGAAACTTAAAATGTGTAACCATATTTCTTCAACATATGAAGAACACTAATTTTAAATTATTCATTGCCAAACTAGGAACATCAGAATGGTTAGTCAGGACTCAGATGACTTCATGAAGACCATCCTAATTTTTGCTGAGTTGTATGAAGTCTGCCAGTGCTTTTAAGAACTTTGCCTGGTCTACAAAAATGTGGGACTTCAGAAAAGTCTCAAAAGATGTAACAGGTTTTTTTGTTTTGTTTTGTTTACATTACACAAAACAATGATATTGGGGAAAGATTCAGTACACACAATTCCTCTATCACACACAACTTTGCCCCAGAACCTGGGTTTAATGCACTCATCTCTCTAGCAGAACTCAAACTCCACAGGGACTCATACAGAGCTCATAAGTAAGGACTCGAAGTCCTTAGCAAGTTTGCTTGGGTTAAAGGATTTCATATCTATGGAAATAGACCACAGACCTTACTGAAGCACGGACTTCCAAAAAGGCCAAGGCCAAGCCAACTAGGCTGAAGGATTTTAAGGCTGCTTGCATTCCTCTGAAGAAATACTGATGCAGTTTGAGCAAGCGAAACACCAAGGCCATGTCTACACTACACACTTCTGCTGGCAGAGCTATACTGGTCAGGGATGTGAAGAGGTCTGATCCTTGACCTACACAGCTGTGCCAGCACAAGCCCCTGGTGTAAATGCAAAAAACTGTGCTTTTGCCAGTACAGCTTGTTTTGTTTGGGGGTAGAATAAGCCAATACTGGTAAAGCATAGCTTTGACAGTATTAGCTGCATCCACACTAGGAATGCTCTGCCAGTAAAGCATATTGGTATTCCTATACTAGTAAACCACTCCTAGTGTGGACATGGCCCAAACATAGCAGGACATAAGTTTGCATATTTGGTCAAGACTACGGTCAGGTCTACATTCAAGACTTAAGTCAACCCAGCTATGTCGCTCAGGGGCGTGAAAAATCCACACCCTTGAGCAATGTAGTTCAGACAACCTAACCCCTGGGGTATGTCGACAGCACTAGAATTCTTCTACTGACCCAGCTACAATTTCTTGAGGAGGTGGATTAACTATACCAATGAGAGAACCCCTCCCATTGCTGCAGTGAGTGTCTATACTTGAAAGACTACAGTGGCACACTTTCAGTTAGAATCCCAAGTAGTTCCATATGAAGAGGATACCAAAATTTTACCCTTGACTTTGTTTAAAAAAAACAAAAAAAAACCCACCCACACACTAAAACCCTAAAGAAATTCCTACACTCTTCCCACCCTATCCCCCCACCAAAAGAGAGAGACTGAAAGACTTTTAGGATTGAAAACATGTATCAATAAATTAAGAGGAAAACGTTTAAAGAAAGATTTATAAAGGCAAGTATGAGAAACCCCGGAAGTTAGAGAGTAAGACTTTAGACAGGCAGCTTGAAAATGCCAATTTAATCTGATATAGGACTTATGTTTCTATGAATATGAATCCCATAACCAGTTGTTACTTTAAATTTTGTATATGGACTGATCCTAATCTGAATTGACCAGAACATACAGGGTTTAAAGGTGATTTATAAAGGGGGGGAAAAATGAAGTTTGTACACTTTGTTTCTTTATTATATATAAAGGTGATCTGGAAGAGGCTTTTTTTTTTTTAAATTAATATAAAGCATTTTTTGCTTACTTTTTACATTAGGAATTCAAGTCCGACCTAGCCTAGAAGATTATGTTAACTGGTGAACAATTAAATTATGAGCTCACAAGAGCTGAGAGTGAAATGCTAGATGTACACTAGAAAAGATTTGCCACCATAGCCATACTGGCAAACGCCCAGTGGAGAGGCAGCTTACTTCAGCAAAAAAGATTGATTTTGAAAGGATAATTTAACTTGGAAATGGTATAAACTAAAACTACACTTGCAAAAACACTTATGCTGGTTAACTGTGTCTATACTAGAGCTTTTGAAAACATAGAGGTGCCACAAAAAGCCCCACATCTAACTGATGTTGCTATCTGAGCAAATATATAGACCTGCCCTGGCCAAAGATGAGCAATTGAGAGGGAGGGAGTTTTTGTCAATTGTTTAAAAAAAACTTTAGTTTTTTGTTTGGTTTTGTTTACACTTGTTTAATGATTAACAAAGACCTCCTTTATACAAAATGTTAACGATTCAACTTCTCCACCCTTTCATTTAAGGTGTTAAGAGTTAACAATAATGCTGAGACCCAACCCCACCCCATAACACAAGTCCTCCAGCAAAATCTGGAAAACCCAAGCCTGACATTTCTAATAGTTCTAAGTTAAAAAACAAGCAGATTTTTTTGTTTGTTTGTTTTGATGGGGAGGTGGGGGCATACATAGGAGAAAGGGAGTGAGCATGACCCTTTACACACATAAAACAGCAAAAGAGCACTCAAGCTCAGTTTAAAATCTCTGGAGGCCACCTTTAAAATAACCATAGCCATCAGACGTAGTTGGCCAGGTATACATTGGACAACATAGTTATGTATCACCAAACCAACCACTGTACCACGGTTTCCAGGAAAAAGCAGATCTACCTATTGCAGGCAATGGGTGCAGGTGAACAGGCATGGAACACAGTTTAGTTACAAATATAGAAAAAAAAAAAACAACTATGTTTATACAAGTTCCCATGCCCAAATTACCAACACCTGTTGTCAGCTATGGATAGTTTTTTCCTAGGGTAGACAAGGCCTAACTGAATGAACAACATTAAGTAGAAGCAGGATAGAGGTGAATGGAGTCAGAATTAAGGCTATCTAGGGGAGGTTAACACTACATTTCCATATTTTCCTGTGTGTTTTTTGATTAATTTAGATGTTTCTGGCTTTCAGTGTTCGTTTTCACACTATTTTAAGACGACATGCACCCCAGGTCACTATTTACAAAAATAAGATAGCTATTCATTTCTTTTTCTTTTTCTTAATTTTGTCCATTTAAGAGTACTATGCATATAGTCAGTTTTCTGGGATGTTTGTGTGGATCTTTCATGTCTTTCACACAGCAACTTGGGAGAGAACCACCTTTTTCAGAATAGGAAAGTGTGACTGTAAATCCCAGCCCCCAAAAAATTATTAGCATGGACCTTGGGGAGGTGTAGTACCTTCCTCCCCTCCCTAAAACTAATATCTGAAAAACTAATAATTAGAGAATTTAAGGGGAAAAGCCCCATTCAGGCATGACTATTCTCCCTCCCCCTGCCCCCCCAAACCAGTTTGGACACTTATTAACATCACCAAGGAGTGGCAGTTTCTTCCCAAGATCGAGCCAAAGGAGAGAGTCCTTCTCTCCTCTTTCACAAGAAAGGTCCTTGAACAGTAGGTTAGGTTCCAGGACAATGGATTAAGCTGGGGACACTGCATTATGCACATTTACTCTGAAAACACTAAGCTTTCTCTGCAATACAATCTTCCTCATCTGGTGGAGTTGGAATTATTCCATGATCAACTCCTTAGTCCACATCTCTATCACCAGCAGCTGCAACCATCATTCCCCAACCATAACCCTTTCCCTATCCCATGCTGCCAAACCTGAAAATAAGAACAGGCTCTCTGATCCTCTCTAACCTTAACCACTTAATCACCCACCATCTCTTTCAAGTCCCAATTATCCCCCAGGAAAGGATAGGGGATGAATTCTATTTATACCTACATCCCCAACAACTTGACCCTTCCCACCTGCCCTCCTCATGTAATTTACCCTATCACGGTATGCTGACCCCTCAAGCAGCTTCTTCCTCCCTGATCAATGGGCACATTTTTACCCATAACATTATGAGGTACCCTCACCTCCAAGTCACCGATGGGTGGTGAATCAGGATAGAGGATGTTGTCTCCCAAGCTCCACCAGCAACCCCAGATATGGCATTCCCTCCACTTTTCTCCCAACAAGAAATCCTCCCTTTTAGCCTCCCACCTCCATACGTGGGGGTCTCCCCTGGATTTCCCGACTCCCTTGTTCCAGCCCCAGGCAACTCCCACCCCATACGCCTCCCCTGGGATTCAGCACCTGCTTCCCCCCTGCACAGTGCTAGGAGAGTGCACCCACCCACCCACCGCTCTGCATGGGCCCCCAGACTGGGCGCTTCCCTCCCCATCCCACAAGCCCTCTCCCCCACACCCCTGCCCCACAAGCCCTCCCCACACACACCACCCCCCCACACACCCCACCGCACAAGCCCCCCACGCCTCCCCTCCCACACACATACTCTCTCTACCCAGCCCCAAACTCTGAAACTTTCCCCGGGGCGGGCGGGCGGCTCAGCCCTGCCGGGACCCCCCCCGGCCGCCGGCACCACGCGGACCCCGCTCCCGCACACACACAGCGCCACTTACCGAGCGGCGCCGGGCGGGAGGGGAGGGGAGGGGAGGGGGCGGTTCTCAGCTCCGGGCGGGAGGGGGCGGCGCAGCGTCTCCCCCCGGTGGCGGCGGATCCATTCCCCTCCCGCAAACACACACAGGATCCATTGTCCGCCAGCGCTCCCCCTCCGCACACATGGTACCGCCCGTCACTCCTCCCCCCCCCCCCATTCCAGCTAGACGAATGGTACCACCCGTCGCCCCCTCTGCCCCGCCCCGGCAATGGTACTGTCCCCTACTTACTGAGGGGATGGTGCCGCCTCTCAACCCCGCCCTGGGAATGGTACTGTCCCAAAGGAGGAGACTGTAAATACCCTTCCCCCACACAATGGCATCAACCGGCTTCTTAAAGAGGCAGGCCTGAATCCATAAGCCCCTTCCGCGCCTGCACGAAGCACCGCCCTTACATTCCCCCATTCATCTTGGTACCGCCCCCTCAATTAACATAGCTCATCCCCCACCTCACTGTGGCACCACCCCACCTCTCCCCTTTAAAGAGACAGCCACCCAATTGTGCTTCTTAAAGGGACACTCCCCCAGTGCCTCCCTCTCTCGCTGCCCCTTCCCAGCGCCCAGTGGCGACGGGGCCGCCTCCTTTCCTCGCCCGCCCACTCACTCCCCCCCCGTCCCCCCCGAGCCAGGTGAAAGCCCGGCCCGGCCTCCCCCCGGGGGCTCCCCGCGCCGCCCCCTGCAAAGCCCCAGCAGGCCCCGGCCACGCTGCGCCCGGAGCTGCCCCAGCCCTGCCCAGAACGCGGCCGCCCCGGGAGCCGCCGGGCAGCGCCGAGGCGAGCGGGCGCCCGGCCCCAGGGAAGCGGGGCGCTCCCAGCCCGGCCCCACTGACCCCGGGCGGGGGCGGGGGGGGGCACAACGCAGCACGGCGCCGCTCCCCCGCTCGGAGCGAGCCTGCCCCCCGCCGCTGTGGCAGGGAGGCGGCGCCCACCACCCTGGGGTGCGATCAATTGTCTCGGGCAGCAAATTGTCAACAGTCCCTCAGCCTCCCACCCCCAGCGCTGCCCCGGCGCCGGGGGCACAAGGGCAACGGGGGCCGAGATCCAGGAGACTGTGTCCGCGCTCACCTGAAACGGGGCCTTCCTTAGAAATACGAAGGTCCGCACAGAACCTGTTACAATGGATACTCCAGCCTGCCTGAACCTGGGGGCAGAGCCAGACCTGTCAGTCATGGGCAGCGGGAGCATGCCCTGCCTCCTGAAGTTTCCTCCGCTTGCAATAACTTCCACAGCCAGGATGATTCTCATCTGTTTTCCGAAATCACAGGTGGCGATAACTATTATTTGAAGGGGGAAAGTACAGTTTCATCTTCCCCTCGACGGGCTGTGCACACAGAGACGGGAAACTCTGCTCTGCCCAGGACAGAAGTTGATTTTCATTCTTGGGGTTGGGCTGATGTGTTCTTTCTAGTTTATTTATTAAAGCCCCGTTAGACATGCTGACTGTCAAGACCAGAATAGATCCGTTACACATGGAAGGAAGAGTGCTTCAAGAGCTCCATAAATCACTGTGTTCCAGCCAGCGGATGGATCTCTTTTTGGTACCTATTCCCCGCATTGAATCACGTCCTCAACGAGCCCTCTCCATGATCCCCTGCTAGCTTCTGACATATGAATCACGCTGCCTGGTTAACTAATGGATGGACCCCTTCAAAAAAGTCTGGTTCTCTGCATTTACCAGTTGAGGGAACGGACAACAGATAACAGGCACTGGACCTCGCAACAGATGTGCTAGGATGAGATCCAGAGGGGATAACAGGAATTAGGGGGTAGGACTCACATGAACTCTGGATCACTGACACACGTGTACATGAGATCAGCATTCTCAGTAGGTTGCCCTAAGAATTGGATTTTTGTTTCTGTGACACAGTGAGCAGGGGAGCCAAGCACTGAGGATTATGCACCATGCTGCATCCATAAAGGTGAGAATACAAACAAATACTTATTTATATTTCCCCTTTGGATGTTTGTCCCTATGATCATGCTTCAGTAGAGGGGGTGAAAGTGGGCTCAGTCTTTACCCCCAAAATATTTCAATTCAATAGTGATCACCCTGCCCTCACAGAGGCCAGATTTATTGTCTTGTGAGCCCAACGGGAGCTTCTTCTAGGGTTCAAGAATGGACTTCACAGAGGGTCTACTTTTTACTGGATAGGGTCCATATGTGTCTGATTTCTCCTGGAGGCCTCAGCAGAGGATATGAGAAGAGAATTCCAGGGGGAGGGAGATGACCTTTGAGCTCAGCCTCCTATCACGCACTCTGGCGCTGCCAGTGTCCATGCTTCGTCCAGTACCCTCCATTCGTGACTCAGAGGGAAGCAGAGAAGGAAGAGGTAGCTGAGTTCCGCAATCAGAGGCATCGCTGCAGGTATGAGCTACTGGGACTCAGGAATGATCTTCCACTTGGCACGCTGCCTGTCTGGCTTCACTCCCATCACAGAGATAGGGGCACTGCCTCCCCTCCAGCCATTTTATTCCCAATACTGCCTGCCTCCTTCCTGGCAGGAGAAGGGATAAAGGTGAGTCAACCTGTCCTGGGTTGCATCTTGCCCAGCAGAGTGTCTCCCCCCTCACCTCCACTCCCTCCAATCCTACCTGGCTCATCTGTCCTTTCCTGCCCAAGGAAGGGAGGCAGAGGTAATCCCACCCTAGCTAATTTGTGAGAGGGAAATTGTTATCTGCCCACAGAGCTGGGCAAGCTCCCCAGTGAGATGCTAGATAAAGTGGGGGAGGAGGGGAGAGGAGAGCAGGAGACTGGCCCCTCCCTTTACCCTCTGGCTTTCTCAGCCTAGCTGGCTCCTTGAAGCCTGCAGGGGCGTCAGCCGCTGCAAACACCTCACCAGGGAAGCAGAGCTAATGGGACATTCACCCAAAAAGGCAAATGAAGCCCTGGGACATTGCTGGGAATTGACATGTTATTGAACCAAAGAGTTAGTCAGTAATATGATACCACATTTTGAGTCTCCCTCAGACAAGCTCTGCAGCAAGGAGGGAGAGAAAATTTCAGAAGGGGGTATTCCCACGCAGCCAGTAACTGGCAGGTCTGGGTCTGCCCCTAGCAGGCTTTGCACCCATTGCAATGGATTCCTAGACCTTAGCATGAGGAAGAATGCACTAGGTTGTGCAACAGTCCACAACTAGATAAGAAGGAATGGACAAGAATGACAAATAAGCACAACCTATCAACCCCAAAAGTGCTGGAAAGCCCCATCCTGAGCAAATGCTTGATGTTTTGGGGGTTAAATGCTAATGCAACTTGAAACCCTCTTGCGGCCAGTGTTTTAGGGTTTGCAGTGGTTCCCCCCTTCTTCCATTCTGTGGATCATTTTGAGAAAGATACAGATTCTCATAAAGACTCACCTCTTCTCCCAAAACACTACCTTCCCTCCACCACTCCCACAAAATATTTAATCCTGTACATCATGAGACGAGCACTAACCACAGTGGATATATTGCATTTATCACTGAGAGAAATCCAAATTTTGGCATTGTCACACTTTTGCAACATTTAGATAGATTGTCATGCCAATAAAGTTAGTGTATTGAAATGTAGCATTCTCTCCCTTCCTCACTCTTCAAATGACACCATCCCTTTTCCTATCCGCTCCCCACCCTTAAAATAAATCCCTGCTCTGTGGAAGCAACATAATTATACTGGAATAAAGGCACTTAGTCTGGAACAGTGTCCACATGGAGAATTATACCAGTATAGCTTCAGTAGTATAATTCCACTATAGCTATAACAGTCAATTTCCCCACGTAGACAAGTGGTAGTTATATTTTCCCTCTCCATCCCTTATTCTTAAGATGTTGTTACCTCCTTGTTCCCTCCCACACAGTTATCTATTGGGAATTTCTTCCCCTTCACTTACCCCTCCCCCACCTCTTGAGAAGGCTAAAAGCAGGCACTACATTAACTCTTTGCAGTTGTAGTTTTCCATTTCCAGCCCACAAGGCTGAACTCAGAGGGGTAGCCTATATGAGTCTTTTTTACCTACAGTGTCCCACTGTGGCTACTACCAAAGCAGCTCCATTGGTGGTAGCAGTAGTCGAACACTTTTTAAAGATCAGTCTAGTGTAGTCGAAGACTTTCTCCTCCTGAACTAATCTCTGCTTCTTTACCCACCCTAATCGGTACCAACTTTTAAACCTTGCCTATTTCAGCATTTATCATAGTTGTTGTTTTTTTAAATTAATGTCCACAATCCCTCCTCCTCCAGACATACCACAATTTTCTTCCCCTTAAAGCACAGCATAAATTGAAATCTTTTTGTTAGGGCTGTTGATTAATCGCAGTTAAATAATGCGATTAACTCAAAAAATTAATCGCGATTTTAAAAAATTAATTGTGATTAATCGCAGTTTTAATTGCACTGTTAAACAAGAGAATACCAATTGAAATTTATTAAATATTTGGATGTTTTCTACATTTTCAATATATTGATTTCAGTTACAACACAGAATGCAAAGTGTACAGTGCTCACTTTATTTTTATTACAAATATTTGCACAGTAAAAATAAGAAATAGTATTTTTCAATTCACCTCATACAAGTACTATAGTGCAATCTCTTTGTCCTGAAAGTGCAACTTACAAATGTAGATCTTTTTTGGTACAGAACTGCACTCAAAAACAAAACACTGTAAAACTTCAGAGCCAACAAGTCTACTCAGTCCTACTTCTTGTTCAGCCAATTGCTAAGAGAAACAAGTTTGTTTGCATTTACAGGACATAATGCTGACCGCTTCTTATATACAATGTCACCTGAAAGTGAGAACAAGCATTCGCATGGCACTTTTGTAGACGGCATTGCAATGTATTTACATGTCAGATATTCTAAACATTTGTATGCCCCTTCATGCTTTGGCCACCATTCCAGAGGACAAGCTTCCATGCTGATGACACTCTTTAAAAAAAAAATGCATTAAATAATTTGTGACTGAACTCCTTGGGGGAGAATTGTATGTCTCCTTCTCTGTTTTATCCACATTCTGCCATATATTTCATATTAAGTCAATCTTGGATGATGACCCAGCACATGTTGTTCATTTTAAGAACACTTTCACTGAAGATTTGACAAAACGCAAAGAAAGTACCAATGTGAGATTTCTAAAGATAGCTACAGTACTTGACCCAAGCTTTAAGAATCTGAAGTGCTTTCCAAAATCTGACAGGGACGAGGTGTGGAACATGCTTTCAGAAGTCTTAAAATAGCAATACTCCGATGCAGAAACTACAGAACCCGAACCCCCCCCCCCCCCCCCCCCAAAATCAACCTTCTGCTGGTGGCATCTGACTCAAATGATGAAAATGAGCATGCATCAAGCCACACTGCTTTGGATCGTTATTGAGCAGAACTCGTCATCAGCATGGACACGTCCTCTGGAATGGTGGTTGAAGCATGAAGGGACATATGAATCTTTAGCACATCTGGCACATAAATATCTTGCGACACCGGCTACAACAGTGTTACGCGAGCACCTGTTCTCACTTTCAGGTAACATTCTAAACAAGAAGTGGGCAGCATGATCTGCAAATGTAAACAAACTTGTTTTTCTGAGTGCTTGGCTGAACAAGAAGTAAGACTGAGTAGACTTGTAGGCTCTAAAGTTTTACATTGTTTTGTTTTTGAATGCAGTTTTGTTTTTTTTACATAATTCTACATTTGTAACTTTAATGAAAAAGAGATTGCACTACAGTACTTGTATTAGGTGAATTGAAAAATATTATTTCTTTTGTTTTTTACAGTGTAAATATTTGTAATAAAAAATATAAAGTGAGCACTGTACACTTTGTATTCTGTGTTGTAATTGAAATCAATATATTTGAAAATGTAGAAAACATCCAAAAGTATTTAAATAAATGGTATTCTATTATTATTTAACAGCGTGATTAACAGCCCTACTTTTCGGAGGCAGGGCCTCTCTCTCACTGCATGTGTGTACTCAATAATATGGAGCCCCACTGTGGTTGGGACTTTCAAGTGCTACTGTAATAAACAAGGAATAGAAGTGCATCACTGGTGATTCACATATAGGGCCCAATCCCAGTTCCTACTGACATCATGGACTCAATCGTGGTCTCCTTAAGAGACCAAGCAGTTTAGGCTGGGATTTTAAAAAGTGCTGGAGGGAGTCAGGCACCCAGTTTCCATTCCATTTAGGTGCCTTTGAAAATCCCAGCCTTACAGTTTAATCGTGACAAACACAAAATTAGCAACAGGTTAACAGGTGTACCTTTCTATGCATGGTTCTCCACTGCCTTGCCCCTTGTGTATGAAATGGGTGTAAAACACTACTAGATCAGAAAGCTACCATGTCATACAGGCAAAAATTACTGGCCAAGTTGCAAGGCAATGGCGAATCATTCCTTCAGTCTCAAATAACCCCATCAAGCCACCATCCTTTCTTTTTTTCTCCTCCCATCTCACCTTCTGTCTATTCCTTCCTCTCTTTGGAGGACTCTTGAAATCAGTTATCAGAACATTTTACTTTACTCTTAGGGCACGGCTACACTGGAAACTTCAAAGTGCTGTCGTGGGAGCGCTCCCACGGCAGCACTTTGAAGTGCGAGTGTGGTCACTCACGAGCACTGGGAAAGAGCTCTCCCAGCGCTCCTAGCAATCCACTTCCCTGAGGGGATTAGCTCCGAGCGCTGGGAGCACGGTTCCTAGCATTCGGAGCCTGTTTACACTAGCGCTTTAAAGCGCTCTGACTTGCTGCGCTCAGGGGGGTGATTTTTCACACCCCTGAGCCAGCAAGTTCGAGTGCTATAAAATGTAAGTGTAGCCAAGCCCTTAGAGTTAAGTTGGTACTTTGCCCTATCCTCTCTGGGAATTGTCTACAGTAAAATACCAACCAGAGTGAATTCCCAAGGCAGAAGTTCTCAGCTAAGAAATCCCTACTGTTGGCCTTGAAGAGTTTCACCATGGGAACTGACAACAAAAGCCTCCCTGCTGATTTTAATAGCTCTGACAGGTTGTAAGGTGGAAAGGCAGCCTCTCAGGTGGCCAAATCCCAGACCATTCAAGGCTTTAGAGATTGTCAGCAACTACACAACACTCAAGGAGGCCTTCCCCTCCCCATTTACGTTCTTACAAGCTGTTGCAAATAATCCAACTCTCCTGGTTCTTTACAGTATTAAAACAAATCCAAGAACACCCAGAACATCACGGCTGTCACCACACTGCACACCATGGTCTTAGAACTTCATGGCAGCAACAGGCATACAACTCAATCTTTCTGCTCAAAAGCACAATCCTCTACAATTTGAGCTATGATACACAGCTGAGGAGCCCCAATTCTATCCACATAACAGTAGTGGTTCACACGCCTACCAGCTCAATACATTTATGTTCTGCTTTCTATATATGGTTCAGAGCTTTGCATACCATGATTGCTACTTTCATTCTTTTAGCCCCCAATCCTGCAAAAACGTACACAGGTACTTAATTTGCACACATAAGTATAGAACCATTGAATTCAATGGGGCTACTCAGGCAAATACAATTAACAGCATAAGTAAGTGTCAGCACATGGGCTGTTAATCTCTTTTAAAATTATATAGTAGCCCCTGTCCATCTGTCATCAACTCCAGTCAAATGTCCTCCACCACTGTAGACACACATTGCTGTTCCAAATAAAACAAGTTTTGCTTGAGAACAAGTGGATCAGGCCCTTCAGGCGACTCAGAGCCATACTGCTTCAGTCCTAAAATTATTCTGTTTCCTTTTCTTTACAGTGGACTGACCATTATTCCCAGAGTAGAGACAGGCAGTCACCATTAAGAACTCATTATTTACAAACAGTTACCATACAGATCATCACAGGTCTTCCTTACACTTAAATGATATAATTATGGCATTAGCAGCGCTTTGGGCCCCAATCCCACTCAAGTCAAAGGACACTACCATTGACTTCAACAGGAGCAGAATGGGGGCAGATAAAACACTTCCTACCCTTTTCAGATTCTAGACCATTTTACCTCTAACAACTTTCTATTAAAATTATGCCACATATGTTCTATCTGTTGAACTACAATTTCCCTCTTTGAAAATGGTTATACCTTTAGGGTACATCTACACAGCAATTACACACCCACAGCTGGCCCGTGCCAGCTGACTCGGTCTGACAAGGCTTGGGCTATGGGACTGTAAAATTGCGGTGTAAACATTCGGACTCAGACTGGAGCCCATGCTCTAGAACCCTGAGAGGGGGGGAGTCCTAGAGACTGGGCTCCAGCCTGCGCCTAAATGTCTACCCTGCAATTAAACAACCCCATAGCCCAAGCCCCGCAAGCCCGAGTCAGCAGGTACAGGCCAGCTGCAGGTGTGTAAGTGCTGTGTAGACGTACCCTTAGAGCACTGAAGCACTACACACTACTTAAGAATCTAATCTCCACTTCCTTGCACCTTATGCAGTCCTGAGTACACTTGTGCAAAGTGGGTGTAAAATGCTCTCACTGTTGTGAATGGAGAATTCCAATTGCCAGGAGGCTTTTTTGGGTATTCCCTCCCCCACCTCACTTTGCTCAAGTTTAAGTTATTGAACAAGGTGCATGCAACAGAATCAGACACTGACTTTTTCTCCTCCAACGTTTACGTTTTACGTGGCTGTGTGTTATAATGAGCCTTCCAGAGAGGTAACAATAAATTCTATAAGAAACCAAGGTGATTAAAGCCATAATACTGCAATGAGCTCTGCATGGAGCTCACTGCAGGCTGACAGTCTAAAACAGGAAAGTGTGAAAGAGGCAGTTAAAGGTCCGCTGTTAATTTAAAGCCTACTCTTCTATCTGAAAAAAATGTTTTAGAGATTACTGCTACTAGTAATTCCTAAGATTACTATAACAGGTTATATTTTTTGCTATTTTTTCCAGTTTGGTTACTTTCTGCACTTGACAGCATTGTGTGTCCAGTCAGCCTCATTGTGCCTCTAGCAAAATCAGGTATGCCCTCTTACTGCAAACATTTAAGCACATGCTTGACTTTACTCAGGTGAATAGGCCCACTGAGTTTCCCTTGTTCGTGTGGAACTTCATATGGCCACAGGAGAGCGAAATACATTGTTAATATTAGAACGTTATTGTAAAGATTGTAAAAATTGGCAGGGGAACTCAGAGGTAGTTTTAGTACCTGAAACTATTTTAAAGTTGTGAGGTCTCCAATCCTGAAAACTTCTCTACAATTCTGGAACTCCCTATGCCTACAGGGAACCCCCCTGAAATAAATGGTGTTCTGTGCAGAAGCAGTGGTCTGACTTCGTTGAGCATTTAGCAGGATTGGTGCCTACATTTCTGATTCATAGATTCCAAATCCAGAAGGACCATTGTGATAATCTAGTCTGATCTCCAGCATCACAGAGGCCTGATCTGCCCCTTTCAAGATATTAACCAGATCCAGACATCAAACAGACAAAACCACCCTGATCCATTATAAAAATGCAGCTGTAGGAAACCCTCATCTTATAAAGAAAGCATCCCTGGCAGTTACTAAGCAGGTACACTGCAAACTTTAGCTAGCAATATAGATAAAAATTCAACATTATCTCCCATGTTAAAAAGAAGAAGATATATTAAACCAGAAGGAAAATCAGATAAACATAATATGGAAAAATATATGCTTATGAAACACATGGAATAACTTACATTCATGCAAAATTAAGGTTGAGAACTTGAATGTACAAAAGTTAGAACATTCAAAAGTTGAAGTTTGCACAGGAATGTTAACTCAGCTACACTGGACATACTCTATGTAAGGTATTTGTTTACACACGCAGTTAGATGTGGACAAGCCATGGGAACTTGGCTTCAGAATCTCCTGACTTTTGTGCATTTAAGTAGAGTCCTGCATGGATACAAACTTTCTATCCGCAGATGCGGATATCCACGGAGCTGCAGAGATCTTGCGACAACGAGCGAGACCAGCAGGGCCATGGCCCTCGACTGGGACAATAACTGCCGCGGCAAGAGCAGCAGCATGTCGCATACCACCGGTTGGACTAAACTCCTGTCCAGGAGCTTGCAAGCAGCTGCACACACCAGAGTGACTATGGACAGCTGCCAGTGAGCCTGTTGCCCACCCTAGTGGGCAGGGCTCGGGGCAGCACATGGAGGAGCTGCCCAGGCTGGGCGCTGGCTCCTGCGAGTGGCGGCCCAACATTCTGCTGCTTTCGCCACTGCAGTTCCTGGCCCAGTTGCTGGCCATAGCCCTGCTGGTCTCGCTCGTTGTCGCTAGAGCCCTGCGGCTCCATGGATATCCGCGGATATAAGTTTTGTGTCCGCACAGGACTCTACATTTAAGATACACTATAATCTTAGACTTTTATTATTATTATTATTATTTAATGCCCTTGATTTTTTTAAAAAAAATATTCTCCCACAGCCCCGCAAGTTGCCAGCTAACCACATCCTGCCTCTATCCAACTATACCACATGCCTAGTCCATGACAACAATCCCAACACCAAACCACCCTTGCTGCACCCATCAAAAAGCCTGTCAATTGCCCTGATATACACCCCTGTATTTCCCTGGCCTGACACAAAGCAAATTAAATTTCAGCACAGAAGGAATATTTCTGAGATTATTATGAACAGCTGAAGGAAAGAGTTTTCAGTAGAAGTGTCCTTTTTCTTACATGGCATCTCCATTACTGGAGGTTTACAACTATGGTAGTCCATTCTGTGCAATCCTCTGGTAATCTCTTTGTGGATGAATAAGTATCCTACTCAGCAGTAATAACTATAGGAGGCTCAATTCTGTCCTCAAATAGAAATAAACAAGAGAAATTGTCCCAGCATTAATACAGAACACACTTCTTGGGCTGCCAGGGGTCCTTTGGCCTCTGGTGCTACCCCAACTTGCACCTGGCTACCCCAGAACCCTTGGCTTCTGGGGAAAGCCCTCTGAGCTGGGGTTGTACTCTAGGGTGCAACCCTGCATCCTGGCCCAAAGGCATTGATGAATGAGGCCCACAGACTGTACCTCCCTCTGAAATAAACGGGAGTTGTGCACAAGCCTCCAAGGGTGGAATTTGGCTCAACAACTCTACTGCAATGCTATAATAAAATAAAAATAACTTCAGCATGATTTCCTCTTTATATTGTACATGAAGGAAAAACCAATGCCTTACTGTAATCCAGACTGGTCCATTAAAGTGAATGGGAGTCACATGGTTAAATGCCTGCCATGAAAACGTAGGCGTTGTTGTCTGTTTTGTGAGGCAGAAATCAATATTCCCGCCTCCTCTCCTTCTGTTATTTCACCTTGAGATACTCCTGCTCAGATAGATGAGATCTAAATTTTATTCACTGTTACTGCAACATTTTACTTTCCAACATTTCACAGGGTCGCAGATGTTCTTGGAGCACGAACTGGACTGCAGTTTGCCACTCAGCTCCCTAAAGGTGCTTGAAGTACTCTCATCTCCCACTGGTTCTTGAAGTACACTTATTCTCCTTACACATCACATATCCATGACTATTTCTAACTATAGTACTCAACCCTCTATCCACTAATTCTGTTCTCTGTGTGCTTCAATAACATCTGTCTTTAATGTCACAGCCTCTATTCTTCCCCGTATCCCTATAATTTACTACCCAATGCTAGCCTCTTCTATAAAGCAGCCATCCCAGTCCATTCAATACTCCCTCTTCTCACTCTCTCTCTTTAATTTATCGACTGGCAGTTGCTTGGTCGAGACTGCGACATGGATGAGAGCTAGTTGGCTGGAGTTCAATCCAGACAAGTCTGAAGCAATCCTGATTGTGGGAAACTACCAGAAGATGTAGCGAATATAATCTAGTTGAAGATAACATCTGTTTCTTTGACTGGGGATGTGTGTTTGGCTTTTGTTCAGACTTAGGGGTCTGGTTAGATTCCCAGATGTTACTAAAGGATCAGGTAGCAGCAATGTCAGGACGCTGGTTTTTAAAAACTTACATATGGCCAAGAAGTAGTGATAGTCCCTCTCCAACGCAGATCTGACAACTGTCATTTATGCCTCTGTCATCTAAGGATGAGAATACTGCAATATTTTCTACATGGCACTGCACTTTAAATCCATTCATAAACTGAAGCTGGTGCAGAATTCAGCAGCCCACTTCAAAAGCCATGTATCCTACCGTGAGCATTTTTACCCTGGTGCTCCAGGATCTGCACTGGCTGACTGTTGGCTTCCAGGTAGATTTTAACATGTTTCACTTGACATATAAAGCCCTAAGTGGCCAGGGACCTGCCTACTGGAGAGACCACATCTCTCACCTTGCCACATTGCTGCAGTTGCCATCAGCAGAAGCATTTAAACTGGCACCCACTTGGTATAAGAGAACGCTGCTGGCAGGTCCTTCTAGGTGAAGTCCCCTTGATTTCAGAACTTGCTCCCCCGTTTAATCCAAAATAGCTTGCTTTTGATTATCATTACGGCACGCTGGAAAGCTCAGTTTTCTTCTCCACATTATGAAGAGGGGGGAAGCTTATGTGGGTGGTTAGGAGTGAGAGAAGGATGGTTCAATCTTTAATTTGTCTATGTTTGCTGGTTGGGGGTTTAATGGAGTTGCTGAAGTTATAATTAAGGAATTTTCAGTATTTGTAGATTAAACAATGTCAAGGGAGCCTAGAGTGAATGGACAGCTGCTTTTTTTTTAATTTTGAAAATATTTAATTAAATTAAATGAATTTCTAAAGCACGACTCACTGTGATATTTAGGTGCTGTATCAGGGCTATATAAAACAAAAAGCTCCATCCATAAGCATTTCCACCTCGCTCTTTGTTTTATTCATTGTCTTATGTTTCAGAGCATGCTATGGTGTTTCTTCTGCTGTGGCTTACCAGATCCAAACCAAAGTGCTTGTTCTTATCTACAAGGTCCTAGATAGGATAAGCACCTACTATCTCAAGGCCTGCTTCTCTTTCTGACAAGGGTAGGACTTGTACACCCTCCCAAAGCAGATCAGGAACAGTCCTATTCTTGTCAGAAGGAAAGGCAGTCCTTGAGATAGTATATTCCTATCACATCTAGGATATCATAGACCAGAACAAGCATTTAAGACTGGAGCTGGTAATGCACAGGGGGCCAGCACAGGTCATGAAGCACTGAGGTGATATGCTCTCTTTGGCTTGTCTGGTTTAAGAGACAGGCTGCTGCACTATATATCAGCTGTAGCCTTTTGTATCCTTCCAATCTAAAACACAGGCAAAGTGAATGAGAATAGTCAGGCCTAGAGGTGAGGAATGCTTCAAGTGCTGTGGCTAACTCATCTTCTGAACAGAAAAGACTGAGCCATTTTGCTAGCCAGAGCTGATGATTGCTCTTCTTTGAGTATCTAACATCAGCAAGGAGGCCAGCATGACCCAGCACCTGCAAACAATATTTAATTGCCAGTGTGCAGATGCCTTCAGCTGAGGGAAAAGTGGTGGCAGTTTCCTGGGCTCAGTTATGTTCTTTATTCAAGTTATGATTTCCTCCCTGCAATTCGGAAGACTGCACGCTCTGTGCTGAATGCATGTTGCTGGCATCACAATCCACGGCATCTTATAATGTCTCCTAAAGATTTTCCATAGAAAGATGTTAAACAGGAGTGGAGCTAGGACTGAGACCTACTGTGGGACTCCGCATGTAGGGAAGGAAAAGCAGTGACTCATTATGACACTCTGGGACCTGGTAATTTCTGCTTTTAACTGGTATTATGTCTTCCCCTCCATTAAAAACTATGTTTTGCAAGCTGTTATTTGAACCACTCCTATAAAGTACTCTCCAAAGAGGACTGCTGTTTCTTTCATTGACTCCTTATTTTGCATGTAAGGTGACTGAAAAATCATATGACATGACTTGACGGGAGTCTCTTCTGCATTTTGGAAGAATTACAGGGACAGTCAAAGGCCCAGCTTCACCACTGGCATAAACAGGCACAACTCCTCTGACTTCAATGGAGTTGCACTTTCTGGGGACCAAAGGCTATAGTAAATTAGGTTCAGTTACCATAGTCCAGGTGCTTTGGCATCTGGAACTGAATGTAGGATTTCAATATACTACACGTATGATCCATCAATGAGAAATTGAACTCAAATCTGTAGTTCACTAACCAACAGCTCTTCCAGCTATAGATAGAACCCTGCCCCCCTCACAGTCTGCCGTCCTCGGGCTGAGGAATGGGTGAATGAATGCTGACCCTGGAATTGCTGCCCAAGGGTTCTCCTTGATGAAAGCAGGACTCCTGGCATCCTAGTGTATGTCTACACTGCTCACATTACAGCACTGTGATGTGGGCCGTGTAGTCACGCTTTATCCCCAGGGGAGAGCTCTCCCGGTGATGAAAAATAACCACCGCGAACGAGCAGTGCTAGCTTTATCACCGGGAATCCGGCTCCCGACAATAAAGCGCTGTCTATACTGGAGCTTTTCAGCACTAAAACTTTTGTCGCTCAGGGGGTGTTTTTTCACATCCCTGAACAACTAAAGTTTTAGCGCTGAAAGTGGCAGTGTAGACACAGCCCTAGATTCAACAGAAAGAAAAGGAGTACTTGTGTCACCTTAGAGACTAACCAATTTATTTGAGCATGACTCTCAAATCCTCGGCCCTGCAAAGAGCTGTATCTCGTAACTGTCCACTGTTCGTGACTGTGGGGCCAAAGATGACCTGCTGGTACCAAGATCTCTTAGTTTCATCTCCATCCTGGTCTTAACTGACTCAAATTGCTAGGTCTGACTATGAAACTGTGTTTCAACCCTTTAAACCTCGCCTTTCAGAGAAACATTATAGGGATGTCAGGATTCCTGAAGTGGTGGTGCAGGAGGAAGCTCAAGAACAAATGCACATGCTGAGATGACTTCTCTCATTCTAAGAGATGGCAGGACACAGGGTCTACCCAGCTCAGATTTTGGATCCATTGGCAGACTTTGCAAGTGGACCCACAGCCCTAGCTAGATGACAAGGCATCTTTTGGAGTGAGAAGGGAGTAACACTGGGGGAAGTCCAGGACTGAATGAACATGAAGAGCTAACAGTCTTTTTAACCTAAAAAGTGGGTCCCTAGAGACCACCAGTGAGGTACTCTAGCTTTACAGTATAGGCCAGGGTAGAAACTGTACACAAGTTCAGTTGATAATACTGGAAATCCATAGGCGAAGGAAAAGTTTTAAAACACAGGGAACATTCTTCTCAAAATCAATACTGTGAAGGTATCTTAAAGGAAACACGCTGCAAAAAAAGGACACATTCACCACACATAAATCTTTAATGGTATCTTGTACTTCCAACAAAGCCATTTTTAAAACACCAGATAATGTAACACACCTGATAGAGCAATAATCCCCACATGGCAAAATCTGATTTCACACCTGGTAAGTGAAATGCCTCTGCTTCGTCCCAAGGTCAGGGTTAGGTGTTAGGGTGAGCTGTTAATGGAAGGTTAGGGACTACAATAACACATAATGGCTCTTCGGGGAATAGCTTTCAAATGCTCTTTTCTTGTACAATAATGCAGTATCATCAGAAAGCACAGGTTGCACAAAATAAAGTCACTGTCAGTGATAGTGCTGTAACCAGTTAAGAGCTTGGGTTAGGGGGCCTGGTTTACATTCCAGTGCTCAGAGTGAGGGTGGGGGTTGCTCAGTATTGGTTCCCTTTTAGTTCACTATCCTACATTCTTTCATCTGTCTCCTGGTATGTCTTCTGCAGCACACCAGATTCAATCAGCCACTCCATCCTAACACTCTAGCTCACTGTGATTGAGAGCAAAGCTATAGAAATCCATGAGAACTTACAATGACAGAACAAACATTTCAGCCAGATGCAACTAGGGCCTCTGATCCATAAACAAAACAAAACACACAGTGAAAACCAAAGGGAAACATCAGCAACACAGAGTACAGGAACCCAAATTCATTCAGAATCTGCCCTAAATCAACAAACAAGTCAGCCAGACACAGCTGGGATAGCTGCAGAAACTGTCAATCACCCACAAACAACCGGGAGCTAAAATCTATGCAGAATCTGCAGTAAGCAGACAGACTGGATAGGTGAAATTTGAAATCAAAATCCAGGCAGAACCAGCACTGACTTGACAAATAGATTAGTGCTAAATCTAGCATCAGGATAAAGACACAACTCAATAACAATGAAAGGAGAGGTGGAAGGAATAATCCAAGTGCAAGACAGAGTGGTCAAAATTAAGTGATATGAAAAATTTAACACAACTTGCATACAATTCCAAAACTTCAGGACAAATTCTGTGCTAACTTGACTCCAGGTAATCCCTCTGATTTCCAAATATGGCCCTTTATGTTCTTCCAAAGAGATGCTAACTGTAAGTCAACAACAGGGAAAGGAACAAGAAGAACTAGTTTCTAAATGGCAATATATGGGTTTTAAACAGGGGGATTGATTTAATCAAGGTGATTTGAACTCAGCAAGCAGGAAACCTTGATTTAAATAATCAATTTTAATCTTGTTTTGCTTTGGTAGTTTAGTTATTTGCCTAAAGAAATGTTGCTTCTCATTGGCTGGTAACCATTAAAATATGCTGATTTCCAAGGAAATATAATCTTACATTTGGTATTAACCAGGAGGATAAATAAATGTGTATAAATATAGTGTAAGAAATTATAGAGCTTAACATACGTTTATTAATATTATTAAGTTTTACATTTTTATAATGTTAGATGTGAATTATGCATTTCTTATTTATTAGATTAATTTTTTACTTGTGATTTGTGTCAAGCTGTATTTGGAAGGAAATTGGAGTTAAATTAAAAATGCACCAAAACAGCATTTTAAAATTGTTTTTCATTAGTTAAATACAGTATAACTACCTTAAATGTGCTTGATACATAAGGGGGGAAAAGCTTATCAAAACCTATTTTACACTTAAAACTAACTGATTTATTAAACAAAGGAAGTATTATCTGCAGTGAGTGAACTGAACTGATTGTTTCTGATCACCATGTCCTTCAAGATTTTAGATTTAGTAGATCTTGTTCTCTCAGACTTAGGTTTTTATTCATAGATCGGAAGACGAACACAAGCTTTCCTGTTTTTCCAACTTCCACTTGGTATCTTAACTTTGAATTAACTAGTCATTGAACCTTACTAACTGAATACACTGAACTGAAAATATTCTCGCTGCACCTGCAGAAGAGGCTACTGCTGTCAAAAACTGGTTTAGCACTTCAACAAACTCTGGTTCCGGGTGCTTAGCCAGTGACTTCCACCAGTTCTGTGGTTTGACTTTTTAAAAAACTTGGGCAACAAACATACTGCTTAATATTTAAACTATTGTAATAGATTATAGTAAATTTAGGCCTTAGTATAAGTTGTCATCTTTTCAAATTTAATTTAAATACAGATTTATTTTTATAAATAAACCTATTTAATTTAAATTTTTTTAAATGACTGAAATAAAAAAGCATTTCTTAAAAAAAAAGCCACTGTTTTTTTAAATCTACTGTGGCCTTAAAAATAAACTTAAAATATCTGAGGCTGCAAACTAAACCACAAATCTCATTCCAAGAGGTACTGAGAACTCACAGTTCCCATTGACTTCACTGGACATTGCAGATGTTCAACACGTGGCAGGACCCAGCCATAAGTCTGGTGTTTCTCTATATGCCATATAGTGATGAATATGTGCCTAGAGCAATGGTTCCCAAACTTGTTCCGCCGCTTGTGCAGGGAAAGTCCCTTGTGGGCCGCACCGGTTTGTTTACCTGCCACGTCTGCAGGTTCGGCCGATCCTGGCCAATGGGAGCTGCTGGAAGCAGCGGCCAGTAAGTCCCTTGGCCCACACTGCTTCCAGCAGCTCCCATTGGCCTGGAGCAGCGAACCGCAGCCACTGAAGCCATGATCGGCCGAAAATGCAGACGCGGCAGGTAAACAAACTGGCCCGGCCCGCCAGGAGCTTTCCCTACACAAGCGGCGGAACAAGTTTGGGAACCACTGGCCTAGAGGAAGACCGAGCTGCAGCAAGGCCTTCAGATAAGCAAGAGCAGAACCATCTACCCACACACAGGAAAGTGGTAACCTCCTTCACTTCCTTTGTGGCTTTAACCTAAACCACAACTCCTCCCTTTCGGTTAGAAGTCTTTTCTATACATTCAGATATTTGTCAGCTTTTCTCTATCTAGTATGCAACACCATTCAGTGCTGCATGGAAAAATCTCTTCCTCTTCTCCTCTCTTCCACGTCCCTGCACAGTTTCTCTCACATACAAGAATGAATTTCAGCAGATGGCACAAAACCAGTCTATAGGTCTTCACTTATTATGAATGACAGCATTCTTTAAGCACTTTGGTATAAAGGGTGTGTAGATATCCAATGCCTATTATGAGAGAGAGGGAAACCATGTTGTCCTTAAAAAGAAATGACAAATGAGCCAGATCCTGAGGTCCTTACTCAGAGAAACATCCAATAAAAAGCCCAGAGCAAGTATGGCCTGAGCAAAGGCTGAGTAAGACCCTCAGGATTTGACCTTGTATTGTGGATCATCCACTTTTACAAAAATGTAAGATAACATGAAGGCTTAAGGGCCAAATCCTGAAGGTTTTGCTCAGTTTTTACGCAGTCAACTCAAAGCCACCATTGGTGACAATGGAGTTTTCTTGAAGTGGGGACAGAGTAAAAACCAAAGAAGCACTTTAGAATTTGGTTTTAAAAATTTAAAAATCTTATAACCCAAGAACAGTACAAGTTAAGGATCAGATCTACCTGGCCCTCATAAGGGATGGTTCCAGGTGTTGCCTTCATGCCCCAACACAGGAGCCAAGCACAACTGCAGTCCTTGCACTACCTTTTCTCACAGAAAATTTCCATTTTACAGAACTGCATTTTCTATTAGAAAGTCAGTCTAACAAATTCCCAGCCAGATCTAGTTGTGCCTGCCTACGGCACAGTTTATTCCACAGATCCTGCTGGGGCAATGCAGTTCTGTTTCTTCCTAACACCGGGCAGAGCTGTGCCTTCCAGGTACAATTCAGCCCTAAAATCCCTGGCAACCTTAATTTAGACATATTGAACATATATATTAAAGTATCCATTTGACATCATAAACAGTCATTCAAAACAGCACATATGCAACATGGCCAAGTTAATATTGCTGTGGGAACCTTAACTTTTGAATGTCCTGATGTTGGGGCATTTAAGTTCTTACCCTTACCATTGCATTAACATATTTTTATGCATTTAATTTCCTTGTTTAAAAAGAGAGTGAAAAAAGGGGGGATGGAAGGAGTAGAAAAATATGTAAGCATCTGCATGAAGGAACCACTATTTACACTGAGTTTACCCTTTGGTATTACAAGTGTCATCCTAACAGCGACCTTGAGGAGGAGCGTGGATGCAAACTACTCTTTAATGTGTAATTCTCTTTAGAAATTGTTTAAAATCATGGTTACAAGCCTCAGGTACAAGTTAAAGCCAGCTCCCTCCTTCCTTCTTCCCCTCCTCTCAGTTAAGTAAAAAGATGGTCTTGTAATTAAAGCACAGGATCTCAGTTCTATTCCAAGCTCTGCCTGATGCTTGCTATGCAAGGTTGTACAAGATACTTAACCACTCTGGGCCTCAATTTCCCCATCTGTGAAATGGAATCATACACCAGGGTGTTATTGTGAGTCTTAATTTTTCAGTGACTGTAAAGCACTTTGAGATCCTTGGATAAAGGCTGGTTTAGAAATGCAACTTCATTATTTGTTGTTTTCTGCAGGTGTAGAGTAGTAGGGTCCACCACATGTCTATGATTACAAGTTCTAGGATATGTCAAAGAATCAAAACAGGAAGTGCACTCACCCATTCCATAATTTGGTGCATAATAAAAGAGATTAGAAATGAAGCATTGCATTTCCAGAGTTCCTTGGAGGTTGTTTCTTAAAGAGACACAGACAACTTGAAAGCTTTGAAGCTGACTAATTTCAGACAATTACCATTTCTGATATTTTTTTTAATTTCTTTTTTAAAATGTATGAGTTTTTCTGCTTCTCTGATGTTTACAGCAAGCTGTGTTTGCAGCAAGGGAGAAACAGACTATACACAAAGTAACAATGCTGAAAGAAAGGAGAACAATTTTGTTTTCCTGTTTGTTAATTTCTTTCAGTTGTAGTCATCTCAGGTGTTACTTGTAACTACAGTAGGTACATTTCCAGGCATAAAATTGTTGGCACCCTTTTAAGCGCTGTATGACACATCAAGCTGCACCAATTTCAAAGTTTGCAGAGTTCTGAGGAGCAGAGTGCATTCTGCGATGCATGGCACCACAGCGTGCAAACTTTGAATGGAATGTGCAATCTAAAGATCACACAGCAATCAAATAAACTCACACCTGCAATACAGTGACCACAAACGCAGATTAAGTCACTTGCATTTATCTGCATGTATAATTGCCAGAGTGCACATTCTAATGAGTGTTTAACTGGGTGTTATACAGATCTAGATTATACACTCCAGACCAAATTTATCTCTCTTACAATTTCATTAATTTCAGTAGTATTACACAAGGAATTATTTGGCCCACGGTGTTTATAGTATACATGATTCATTGTTTCTTTCCTACGACAAGGGGTAATGCACTATCTCAATCAGTGCTGAAGACCTGGCCTCCTTGAGGCTTCTGGACTCCCTGTTTAATCAGACATAAAACAAATCATTTGCTGAGGCAGAGGCATATAAGCATGCTTTAATTACAATATTGTAACACCAATTAGAGATCTATCTAATCGAGGACTCAGTACTTCCTACTCTGGTATTACTCCCATGTTGGGATAATTACTGCTAATTAAGCTTGGAACTAATTAGGCCAAATGATCTCATTTATACAACATAGATGACTTCTAGGAGTTCACAAGAAAAAACAAGGGTGATTTTATCATTCCTGGACTATTCAGAATTTTGCTTTTGAAATGGAACATCTCTTCTGAAGGGATAAACCCTTCTAAAAGTCAACTTCCATTTCTCTAATAACCCCCAAATTCTTCGGCTGAAGGGAAACTCATTCCTACGGAATTCTGCCCCATCAGTCTACTTCACCTTCTGCTATAGCAGTCACACTGGCCTACCAAAGTGGCGTCCAACCACAGTCAAACTCACACAAAGTCAAGAAACAGAGGGATTTCCTATTCAGGTTCATTTTTACCTCCTCAGTGAGTTTACCAATATCTGGGGATTCTTACTACTACTTCTATTGTAACATGGGGCAATAAGCATTGTCATACAGAACACAGATGTAAAAGGGATTCCCTTTAAGACTTTGCCCTTTTTTAGGGTTTGTAATAATTTTTAAACAGTTTTCAAATACAGTTATGACAATGTGTGGCTGTAATATGATTTCCATCAATGCTGTATATAATTAGAAATTACATCCTAACTATATTTAGCAACTGTGTCTGAACCTTGCTCCATATGATGGGTGGGAAAAGAGGGTAGTTTTGGCTAACACAGGTATTTGCAAAGTACTCCCTGTGGTACAAAACTAACCATGTTTATGGTCTAACCGTATTAGCACAGTTTTACTTGCCCCTGTGGATAGAAAATAATAAATGTATAACCCTATTAGGTATATAATATTTTCCCCTTAAGGTATTTAACCACTTCAATGGTGAGAACACTAGTATAGACAAGGCACGCAGTGGTAGCAGATGCCTTAATTATTGTGTCATTCAGATCTGCTCTGAAAAGGATTGGATAAACCACCATTGCTTTGCCTACACCAGCACAACTAAATTGGTGGGGAGACAAAATCCTATAAACAAGGCCTTAGAGAAACATATTTTAGCCTGGGTATTTTAAGAACTACAAGTGGTTAGGGTTTTACAATTTTAACTTCTCATCTGAAAGATGATATCTCTTGCAGCATATTTCCCCCCTTCCAGTATTCTCGGGCAGTGGTTCAGTATTGACTGAGAGAAGAACACAACCTATGAAACACCACTATCATTTTCTGCAGCAACTGGATTTTTTTTTTTTTTTTTGGGTAGGGAACTCACATCTGAGTGCTGATCAGGTCACTCCATCTATCTAGCATAGGTACCTATAGGCCCCCCAACAGTGCAGTATCTGTGAACTTCACAATCTTCTGCTTAGCTTGTCATACCAGATAAGATCAGAGCCTGATAGCTCATGGCTGCAGTATAGACACGTAAAAAGAAAAGGAGGACTTGTGGCACCTTAGAGACTAACCAATTTATTCGAGCATAAGCTTTCGTGAGCTACAGCTCACTTCATCGTATGCATTCCTGCATTTGGAAAGGAAGATGATGTCTGTCTGTCTGAATGCATCCGATGAAGTGAACTGTAGCTCACAAAAGCTTATGCTCAAATAAATTGGTTAGTCCCTAAGGTGCCACAAGTCCTCCTTTTCTTTTTGCGGATACAGACTAACACGGCTGCTACTCTGAAACCTGTAAACAAGTAAACATTCCTAAGAGAATCTTAACTTTTGGATTTACTGATTCATCCTTGAGAATTCCCTGTATGAATCTCCTCTGCTGGGATAAGCTTGCCTAAATTCCTTTAACATGTCACTCCTTTCTTCAGATCCCTTCTCTGGCTTCCCCTCACAATCTGCACAAAATGTAGGCTCCTCAGCCTTAACTTCAAACCCCTGCACAACTCTGCACACAGTAAAATCTGTTCTCGCTTTTCTTCTTACTCCCCCTCTAACTCACTAGACTCCCTCCTTAACTGCTCACTTTTTTTTTGCTTTCTCCCATTTCAGGGTGAAAACCTGGAGCCACTGGAGCCAAGATTTTACCCATGATCTTCACGCCTTCTTCCACATTGCCCCCTATCCTTGGAATGGTCATCATGTTTTCATGAATCACATTATCCTGCCTCTTCTTCAAATGTCTCAACATTCTGCTCTTCTACAACACCTTTTAAAAGTGAACCTTGCAAAATTCCAACACCAACCTGAAGTGCCTGATTTATTGATTTTTTTAGCTGGGTGTGAAATAACAAATATTAAGTTCCTTGGGGTCAGGGTCCATTTTTTTCTTTTTTGTCTGGACATCATTGTCAATGTCTGATTAACCACAATAATAATGTAATTAATGGTAAATAAATTAATGTACAAGGCAGTCCCAAATCTGATATCCCATTCCAGTTGCTAAACATACCCAATCCCCTCCCATCCATGATGATTTCTCAATCCCATCTCAATCTACCAAACTTTCCCCCACTTCCTGGCAAGCCTGTCACTCCTTTCCAGTTACTAAACCCTTCCACCCAGGCAGCCCCCCCCCCCCCCCCCGAGGCCAACTGCCATCACAGGCAGAAATGCATCCACATACAGAAATGCATCCATATATATATATATATATATATAGGATTGCATCTTCAGAATGCACACACTTTCCTACATTGGAGAAACTATCTAATCAAACACTGAAATATATGCATTTGCTTATATTAGGGCACTAATAGGACGAGTAGGGGTGGGAGGATTTCTATACATGGGAGTGTAACCAGAGGATACAAAATCTGAGTTAGATGGTGGAAGACGTGTGATTGGGGTGGTGTCCAGCAGATCATGACACCAGATCTGCTGGGCCTCTTTTAACATCATCTTTAAGTTTAAAGGGGAGGAATTCAGGAGTTTTAGAGTGGGAGCGAATATCAGCTGGATAAGGGGAGGCTGAAATCCATAGGTACACTGAAACTGATCGGGAAAAGTCAGTAATAAACAACATATTTATGCAGCACCTATGTCCCAAAGTACTGCACAAGCTCTACAGACAGGAGTCACTATGGGGACTGGAGGACAAAAAACAGGCAAACAAGCCACCTACACAACAGGGAAAAGAGGGAAGAAAGGGAAAATGTTGGTAAAGCACACCAAGGCAAAACCCTTAATCTTACAGACAGCATCATGGGCTCTTTCATTTTTAGACTGTAATCACCCAGGGCAGGGATTGTCTCTTTTCTGCTTTTTTACCCTGCCCAGAACAACGGGGCCCCAGTCCCAACTCATCGTAGTATAAATATTTACTATCACTACTACTGTGCATGCATGGCAAACAGAGCCTTGTTCTTATGTTCTTCTACAAAAGACCAACCCACAGTACAGTGCACAGAATTCAGCTGTCTCCCTCAGAAGGATCAAGATTGGGCTGACCCTGCTGGGATACAATCCTGTAGTCCTAGAGAGCTTTATAAGAGTCACAGTTCGTGAGCCTGGCTGGAGGGGTGACACTGTGGGGTCATTTTCAAATGTCTCGTGACTTTGTCCTTTGAAACACAGACTGTTTTTCAAACTTAGCAACGCCCATACTCCTCACCCAGGGCAACCAATATGCTGAGGCCCAGACTGTGGCCATGCCCATAGGTACGGACTCCATGCGTGTCCTGGGGCTGGAGCACCCACGGGGAAAAATTTATGGGTGCTCCACACCCACCGGCAGCCAAGCTCCCTGTTTGGCAGCATTAGCACGCTCCAGGAGGTGGGGGAGGAGTGGGAACATGGCGCGCTCAGGGGAGGAGGCAGGGAAGGGGCTGGGATTTGGGGAAGGAGTTGGAATATTGGCAGGGAGCGGGCGGAGTTGGGGCGGGGACTTTGGGGAAAGGGTTGGAAGGGGCAGGGCAGGGGCAGGGCCTCATGGAACGGGTGGAGTGGGGGCGGGGCAGAGGGGGGGGTCGAGCACCCACATGAAAGAGGGGAAGTCGGCACCTATGGCCATGCCTACAAGGGTAAGCAAATGAGAGGGAGATGGTGTATGGCAGTGGTTCTCAACCAGGGGTCCAAGGCCCCTTTGGGGGCCATGAGTAGGTTTCAAGGGGTCCACCAAAATAAACCAGAAAGCAGAGCTGGTGTTACAGTCACTGGAGCCCAGGGAAGAAAGCCAAAGCCTGAGCCCCACTGCCTAGGGCCAAAGCCGAAGCCTGAACCCCGCCGCATGGGAATGAAGCCAACTTAGCTCTGCAGAGCTCACTGTGGCATGGGGCCTTGGACAATTACCCTGCTTGCTATCCCCTAATGCTGGCCCTAGTTTTTAATCTACTGGATATGCAGAAAAACATTTTTTGTGGCACCGGTGGGCCACAGCGTTGTTATAGCATGTTGTGGGTGGGGGGGCTCAGAAAGAAAAAGATTGAGAATCCCTGGTGTATGGAACCCAACGAACGGGCAGGGGACCGAAACAATCATGGTGCTTGCTCTCCCTGAGTACAAGTACCAGGAGAGTACCAGCGCTGCCCGCTGCACTAAACACCCCAAACGGATGTGGTACGAGGTAAGGCCATTGGCCTTGTTCCACTTCCATAATGGCCTGTGGACATGAGCTGGCACAGACTATACCTCCAAAAATAAAGTGTAGGAGCTGCTATAGGTTGCATGCTGCCTCCAAGGCCTGACGCCGTTGGCTTTGCATCCTTTCCCCCCCATCCCCAGCCCAACCCAGGCTCTTGTTGTATAAAGCTAGAACAGAGTCCTAAGTTTGTGGTTTAAAACAAGGTCTTTTTTTGAGTATTCTGAGTGCAGTGAAGGTCAGGACAATTAGTTTCTGGGTTTGGTTTCTACTCATGTTCATGTGACTCATAAACAGCTGAATGGATTTTATGCAAGGTTTCCAGAAAAAGCTCACCCATTGGGCTGAGACCAGACATAAAACATTTCAGCCCCTAAAGATAATCTTTGAGAAAATTAGGACCCACTGAAATGTAGGGGTGTGTGGATGAGTAGGTTTAGAAACGATGAGAGGTTAGCCATCTCCAGCTTTCACTCCCATGATGCTGAGAGACATGAATGAGGGAGGAATGATTGCCATTATTTTCACGAGTTGATCATGGGGATGAGTAATGATACTGGGAACTGAATTCCGTGTGACAGCAGCCAAGGACGCTATTGCACGTACTGTGGGGCTGTTACACAATCCCCAAGATTCATTTATACAGAATACCCAGAAAGCAAGAAGTGGTTTAATTAGCTTTTTAGAAACCGTTTAGTACTGAGGTGGAGGACATCTGGAAAACAAAAAGGTTATTTAGCCACATGCTGCTAAGGATGCCCATGTAGGAGGTCAAGGAAGTATGGTGAATTGGGTCACTTGCCTGGAGTGAGTCCCAATCTCCCCTACCTCTCTGCTTTCAGGGGCCCTCACTGATCTCTGGTCTGTGTTCTCAATGTCACCCACCTTCTGGCTGGTGGCTCTCAGCCCAACCATCCAGCTGGGAAGCAAGACAGGATGGCAGGCCAGGCAGAAGAACACGATGGCGAGGGTCTGGCAGTGACCCAGCATAGACCCAGAGTGGGACTGAATGAGTAGGGGAAACAGGTATGAAGAGGACGAGAAACGGCTGTGAGAGATACAGAACGCATTGGGGCCCTCCACTGGAGATGAGGGGAGTAGGCTGAGAGTCAGGTTTGTTGCAGGGGCAGAAGAGGGATCAGGAGCGGTTTGGATGGGAGAATGAAGGTTGAGAAGCTAAAAGAGCCCCCTATGACTAAATACTCTCTGGCAGGGATGGTGTAGAACTATCCAGAGATGGGACAAGATCCAAGAGAGGCAGAGAAATCACACCAGCCGTTCCTTCAAAATGGCTGTTGAGTTTTAACAACCCCACCCCCCACCACACCCTGGTGTCCCACCCAGTTGACTGATCCCCTTTTGGCTGACTGATGGAGCAGCATGGGTGAACTGTGGAGGAAGCAGCATCTAGTCTGCCTTTCCGGGGAAGAGCGCCTCAATACTTAAGCACTCTGAGGAAGACGGAACAGTTAAAGGAGAGGGGGAGGGGACTGGGCTAGGCAAGAAATACAATCCCTCACCAGCTGTTTCTGGCCAATCTTCCTTCAACAAAATTCCTGTCACTCCAAGGAGGTGAAGGAGCAGGTTTCATCCACTCAGGCTTTCTTGGAGGAAAATAGAGATACAGGACATTCCCTAAGTTGTATCAAGGGGCTCTCTAAAGCAAGTGCAAGAACAATTATGCCTAAAGCAGCTCTGCTGCTGTGGTTATCTAGGCTGAGAGGGCAGGTCTCTTCCCACATTGGTGGTGGATCTCTTGACACAGAGTGTAGTTCTCTGCCCTGCTGCATGTGGTTCTTGCTGGCAGAATGCAACTCTCCAATGGCCATGGAGGAGAGGACACTTCCATAATCCATTGGTGCTGTTTCTCTGCCTTGTTGGGTGTGGATTTCCCTAGGAAAGAGAGCCGTTTCCTGACCCACTGATCATTGGTCTCGCTAGGAGAGAGCGCTGCTTTGTGTCCCCACTGGCTTTCTTTCAAAACTGCTTCTCTTTTACTATATTTTCTTTGTGATACCGGGGCATCTATCTCTAAATGGTTAACTAGGTACCACAGGTGTTCATTATACTGCATCCAGCTAGGCCAATGATCTGTGTTTTTTAGCATGGAGTGCAGATAAACTGTGACAGGGACCAGAAGATGTGGGAATAGGAAAGGGTGGTGATTTAGTGATATTAAAAGAGGGAAAGCTCTGTGGCTGTGTCCCAGGAGTAGCAGGCAGGGTGAGCTCAGGAGGCAAGACTTGGGACTGAATCAGGCACTCTAAAGGAAATTAGATGCTCAGATTCTCTGGTAGGCTGTGCAGTAAAAGAACCAAAATAGAATAGAACAGAAAGGGATCACAGGATGCACAATCAAAAACAGCCGCCTCAGATGCAGAGGGGTCTCACCCTGTTTTGTCAGAGGGAAAGCTCCACCCTCAGGTGCTAGAAGCCTGGATTGTAGCATCAGCTAGGGTTTGTCCATCCGATTCTATGTTTATGGATAAAGTCTTTGTTTCTTCACTAATACTCACGCATGATAAGGCTCAAGAGTAAAGCACTGGACAGAACTATGCTTTGTTTGGTTTCTGGGCCACAGGCAGCTTGCTAACCGTCCTGGACTTTTAAATTCAGTCCTGGGTATTCTCTGCCCTGAGAAGATAACCAAGTATAACAGAATATGCAAAAACTATACAGGTGGACTCCTGAAACTGGCGGGTGCTGCCGTACAGAGCAGGCAGCAGGTTGAGTCCTGCCCCACCACAGTTGTTCTGTGAGTAGCAGAACACTGGTGGCGGAACAGGCTGAGGTAGGGAAAGGATAAGCTTCCTATCAGCTTTGTACAGTTGTGGGAGCATTCTCCTTTCCTGAAACAGCCACCAGCCAGTCCTGCAGAAGCAGCTGGCATCTCCCAGGCTGCGGGGAAAAGGAGACAGAGAGAGAGAGGGAGGGAAAACAAAAGGGGGCCGAAGTGGAAAAACACAGTTGGAGGCATTTTGGAGGGGATGGGGACAAACAAAAGAGAGGAGACAGGAGAAGAGAGTGCTACAGAATAAAGGGGGCATGCAGAGAGAGAGAGAGAGGAAAATGACATAGAAGGAGAGAAAGTGCAAATAAAAGGGTCCAGAGAATGATAGAGATAAAATAATTACAGTAGAAACTGAGGAAACCTAAAGGGGCAGAGAGTAAGGTAAGGACCCAGAAGAAGAAGCACTTCACCCACTCATGGAATAAAGAGAAGGGGGAGGTAATAATAATTACCACAATTAATTCTTAGCACTTTACATCCATGGATCTCAAAGTGCTTCACAAAAGGTGGGTAAAGCATTATCCCCATTTTAAAGATGGGGGAACTGACACACATATTTGAATGGCACAGTGAGTCTGTGACAAAGCTGGGAAGAGACCCCCGCTCTTCTAACCCCTAGTCTGGTGTCCTCTCCGTAAGGTGCTGGGGAAGGAACAGACCTGACATTCTCCCTCCGAACACATCTGAGAGGGCCACTCCCCTGCAATACTGGAAGGAAAAAAGCCTGTTAGGAGGGAAAGAGATTGTGGGAATGGAGAATCATAGGTCCTCTTAGGGGCCTCCATAGGTTTGGATAGAGACCTACACTTTCTCATATATAACCAAACCCAATTTTAGGAGACTCTGAATTACAGATATTCATATTAAGTTAATCTAAAAAACACCAAAATACAAATCTGGCTGCTAGGGGTGCTTGCTCAGAGAATGCTCTGCAGTTGAGCGGGAGTGCTAACGATGCTGGTATTGCTACTGGCCCACTCCACCTGCTTGAAGGCTGGTTGCAGGGAAAACAGGTGTTATGAGAATCTTTAAGTAAATCTATCTACTAAGACTTGATTTAAAGAAAAATGTTATATATTTACAGTTTAATTTGTACTGTATACATTTCAACTTGCACTACTGAAAACATGTTTTTTGGTACCTATAAATAAATATCAAACCCCTAAGCCATACACACTTGAGCCACATATCCACTGTAAGGCCACAAATAAACCAACCACCTATTGCCTGTTTGCACAAACACCCACACGAGGCTCCCCAATTACTCGCCCACAGGAATTATACCAAATCCTGTGTACTCCTAACCTCAGAAAACACTACTTTAAGACTCACTAGCACAGGAATTGCCTAGCACCCTCTCCCAGATCAGTGAGTGATGTCTAGCTGCTATAAACCTATGTTAATGGCAGGTTGTGTATGTCGCTTGTTTACTGCTGAGGAGGAATGTGTGTCACAGCTGTCAGGATTATACAAATATTTCTATGACTTCAGATAGCTTGGTATTTTTACATGCAGCGGAGAGAGTGCGTAAATGTGCAGGTAAAAATTGGAAAAAACTTTAGTAAGAGACTAAAGAGAATATTCCACAGGACTGTTGAGGAGACTAGGAGCGGTCAGGGTCAGAGACAACACTTCTAAAACATACTTTGCACTTCTATAGCACCTTGTATCTGTGGGCTTCAAAAGAGTTTGGAGTAAATTAAGTTTTGCCCCTTTGACGTAGCTACGTAAACAGGCCCAGAAAGGTTAATGGGCTTGCCCACAATAATATAGTAAGTCAGTGGCATGGATGACAAAAAAAAACAGTCTTAGCTTCCAGTATCCTGCTCTAGCCACTAGACTGAAATCCAAGTCAAAGAATCAGAGCAGAGGGAACTTGTGGTGTTGACTTTCAAGCATGAGACTGTGAGAATAGTACAGAGCAAAAAGGAAAAAAGTGGTGAAATTAAAGCATCCACTATAACTTAAAGACAACATCTGTGGAAACAAGTGATAGAAGGCTGAGACCTGGTGCCTAGATACTCTGGCACTGGGTACATTAAATATACATTGATAGATTAGATTACAAGGAAAGGCATGTAAGGTGGAAATGGTAGCAGCCAGATACCCAAGAAGTCAAGAGGTATCCAGAAACATTTTTAAAATTCTATTTAGGAGGAACTGAATAGATGAGGGGCCTTGCATGGCCTATACAGCTTTTTACTTCTGGGTTGTTAGTTCAAAGCCAGCAGAGCCAGCTAAAGATAAAAAGTGCTCCTCTCTCATGGCTGTTGAGAGGCATATGTGAAATGGGTTTAGTGGTCTCTACTCAGCTGAGAGAGATTCCTATCACCTAGTATTGACTGACCCTTTGTTAGCAATGTCACCACAGAAGCCAAAGAATGAATACTCAGGAAAACTGAACTACTCTCTCACCCCCAGAGGTAGTCCCACCAGGCAAGGTTGAAACCCATTGGCAGGGCAGTGTGAAGGAAATTTGTTCTGTGGCGGTCTATGCTTTATATTGTTTGAGATAAATAAAAGACTTCAGGCCTCACAGTTGTCAGTCCATCATCAGTGACCAGCACAGTGTCCAAACACAAACATATCTTTTATAGTTAGGCATCTCTAAAGGTGCAGTTGGTTCTAGAAGTCAGAGCCTGACTCTTCCAGCCATTGAACTCAAAGGCTAAAGAAAGTCCTATTGTCTTCAGTAGGAATGCCCCCTCCCACAATCTGTTTTCATAGTTTCTCCATGATTTGTAAAATTCTCACCATAACTCCCCTGTAACTTTTCTCTACATTTACCATGAGAAACATAAAGACCTAATCACCACTAATTACTTAGTTAACCCTTTCTTCCTGGAGTGAAAATATGAATGACAACACTGCAAAATGTCCAAACAAGCATTCCACTGAAAAATGCAGGCGAGTGCAATTAAACTGAGAGATGCTCACATTTTTAGTTCATATTTGCACATGGAAAACCAGATTATCAATATTTTACATGGAGAGTTGTATGCCTGTGCATGCAGTTACAACATTTATGCATTCAATTATGGCAACTGCACAGGCAAATGGGCAATGGCATGCCTAATGACCATTTGCAAATACAATTACAACTAATCACATAAATTAGGCACACAACTGCATATGCAGAATACTAAAAATCTGGCCCACATTCCTCTGTTTCAGAAAGATGTGTATGCATTAACTACCTGCCCACAGTGCAAATGGCACTACATCATATCTTCTTGCATATATGCTTGCTAATTGATTTTCACATTCATTTGAACCATACAGTGATCTTAAATGTAAATAGTACATTGCAGCCAGAAGTATCCCAAAAATGCTTTACAAATTATACACAAAGAAAATGCTTCTCCCTGCAAGGAATTGTGGCCATCTCTAGGGTGGAATACAGCAACTGTTTAGGGCTGCAGAGAAACACTATATGACAGTTTAGCACAGTAAGCGATGAATACTTTATTCAATTAAACTATAGGGGAATTTTATCGAGATGGAATGCAATTTCCTGAGTTTGAATTTGGCCAAGAGCCAAGGGCTAAGACCCCCTCCCTTTTTAAAAATTGCCATGGAATCTTTAATGGTCGTAAGTGGTCAGGATTTAGATTTTACATCTCATCTGAAAGACACAGAGACAAAATCACCCTGGGAATAAGCAGATGTGAGTCCCATTGACTTCTGTGGGAGTTGTGGCTGCTTATTCCAAGAATGAAATTGGTCCATCACGTCCTGAAGCACTGTGTCCCCTCACACCATACTGAGAAATTGGTTCAGTACTGCCCAGAGGGAAGCATACTGAATCACAAACAAACACCAGGCTCCCCACATCATCATTCCAAGTTTATAACCCAGATATTGACCAGACCTTGGTTAATTTGGGAGATCACAGTCTGAGGTGATATAGCTTCAGGCGCTTGTATTTTGTTAATCAATTTCTTGCTGTGCATGGGAATGTGGACAGTAACTGTTATATGAAGTGTGCAATAGGTTTATAATATTCTCACTTGGGTATATATACAATGTATATCACTGAAAAGTTGTTTTGTTCTTGCTGAAAGAATAGAACATCCTGGAGCACTCAAGATAGCACTGAGTGCATGAACAGTTAGTTTATATTAGAATTTCTAACAGGATGAGTCTCACCTGTTATGTGTGTAAAAATACATGCTTTGCATGTTTTTACGTTATATGATTTTGTAATACTGTACACCCCAAAAAAAAGCACTTAGCACTTTACAAACTTTTATCGTAGCAACCTAAAATACACCACTTTAGGAGGTAGGTAAGTATTAGCCCCATTTTACAGATTGGGACTGAGACTCACCGAGGTTAATGCTAGCTTTACCGCTGATTTGCCTAAGGCTACACATCAAATCAGTGTCAAGATCTCAAATGTTCTTAGCTTTCAGTCCCCTTGCTCAGTCCACTAGAACATACTGTCTCTCAAATGGGCCCAGTGAAGCAGAAAGTAAGAACACTGTTAGTTGAGATGCTTATGTCGCTATGTAGCAAAATGTTTGTGTCTCTAGATTGCAGGAATGGTGTTTATGATGATCAGTATGTCTCCAGAGCACAAGAATAGTGTGTGTGTGTGTCCGTCCAGAGCCTTAAAATGTGTTTGTGATTTATACCTTCTTGGTATGTAGAGAGCATTTGGGGTGTGCAAATCTTCGGTGTGTAGGAATAATGTTTGTGACTTGAATGTCTGCTATATAGAAATAATGTTGGTGGAGCAGGCTAGGAAAAACCTTTGCTTGGCAGCCTTAGACAACCAAAAACCTAATCTGAAGCAATAAAATATAATTGTTTACTGCCAACCCCCACAGATCCTAAACTGCACATGAAAATCCAGTATGCGTCAACTGACCAGGGCAACTCACATAAGGTTCAAAATTAAAACCAAATTGCTACTTTGGTCTCCTTTTAACATCATCAAACAGAAGAAGAAATGACCGATTTGCCCCCAGGTCCTCCTGACACATTGCCATTGTCTTCCTCTGTCTCCATCCAGCTAGTTGCATCCTGTGTTGTACTTTATGAGGGGCGCACATGGTTTGTTCTGCATGTGCTCCCTCTGCAAGGCAGGATAAGGTGCAACTGATGTTCACAAGGAAACAGAGGCAGGAGGCCACTGCTTGTTTTTGGCCTCAGGTCATACTTACTGATCAGTGCATCTAGGATTTTAAAGTGCAGAGCTGATCAGATCAGCAGTTTTTCCTGGAAGGAGGAAAGTGACATAAAATATGCACAAGCCTTCCTTCTGTGCTGACAGCAGATTGAGTTGTCAGATGATAAGAGGAAGCAGCCTCTTGCTCTCCTCACCCCAGCATGGACAGCTCTTGACACCCATAATGCAGTGCTGGTTTTGACTTTGTCATCTCCAATTCACTGTTCACTATTTGTGCAGATTCTCAACATTTGGTCAGTTGGTTCACCACCCCAGTTTTCATGCCCATTCAGTCCTTCGCCTTTCTGCTAAGACTGCCACCAAGGGACCAATTAGTGCTCACTATTGTTGGGTTTTGTTTTGTGACCTGACCTTTATCCACTAGGAACTAAACTGAAGCCACACAGGACATGGAAAAGCCATCAGGTGGTAACTTTCACTCACTGCCAGCCTGGGCTGAATTTAAACAGGTGCAACGCTGACTGTGTGTATTCTTTGTGTGTGAAAAGTGTGATATGCACATATCCCATGAGCAGAAACTGCCTTTCCTCCTATTTTACGTCTTAATAAGGAGAACAAGTTGTGGTATGTTTGACTCCTGGAAAGGGGGTGTGTGTGTAGTTTAAAAGTCTTGTAGTACACCGGACCCTTGCTAGAACGTGGGATTTGGGATCCATGCACGGTACCGCATTATAGTGGGGACTGCATTAAAATTAATTCCAATTAAAGTAATTAAATTTGGGATCCATGGCTGCGACCACGTTATATGCAAATTCGTGCTATATAGACGTGCGTCCTAGCGAGGGTCCGGTATATGCGGTTTGTGTGTGTAATGTCTGTTTCACAAATGTGCAAGACAGCAACTGTGGTGTGAGTCTTCTTAGGTGCGCAGGACCATTGTATCGTACATAGTCACTATAGTACAGAACACATGGATCTGATTCTCAATTGCCTGTCATCTTGTGTAGACATTTCCATCAGTGCAAAGTGGGTGCAAACAGCTATCATTGTGATGTGACAGCATTTTGCATCCACTGTGCACTGGCGTAAACTACTACATAAGTTGCAGGGCAATAGAGAATCAGGTCATACCTGTGTATGAGCCATGTGCGTTGTTCTTTCTGCAGGAATCACGTGCTGTGTAGCCATTTGTGGTTACGCATGTGGTGTTGCTGTGAACATGTGTGCAGAGGAGCAGTGTTTAGAGGCATGCACATGAAATAACATGTATTTAATACACATACATATTTATTTGGGGATGTGGAGTGCAGGATGATCATATTTTGGTTACCAGATTCCAGCATAGAAATAGAAATTCAGCAACAAATCTCTAACATGAGAGGCAGACCTTGAGGATCTCTGTTTATCCAGATACCTGATTTGGCCCCTGGTAAAAACCTCACTGATGCCTTCATCTCCCGCCTTGACACAGTGACTCCTTTCTCCATGGCCCACCTAAATCCCACCCTATGCAGAATGTTGCTCTCTCCCTTTTCCTATGTACAATGAAGTACAGCTACATCGCACTTGCCCTCAGACAATTCCAGTGGCTCCCTATTCATGTCGGGATCTACTTCAAAATCCCTTCTTTTAAAAACCCTCCATGGAGTTGGTCCAGCCTGTCTCTTGGATCTCCTCTCTCCCTACTGCCTCTGTTCATCGAGCACTGTGCTCCTCTCCATCTCTTCATCCAATCTCAATGGCATAAGTGCCAGAGCCTTCTCGTCTGCAGGTCCTGCCACCAGGAACAGGCTTCTTTGATCCCCCTGCCTCATTGTCTGTCAGTCTCATTTAAAATCTGACCTGAAATTTTTTTTTCCCTCCTCTGACTGAACATCTCAAATTCTCCCTCTGCTATTACCTCCATAACTGTGTTTTTTAATGCTGTAGAGTGTATGAGACACAGCTAGTGCAGCACATGTTATATCAAATACCGGTTTTGGTTTGGTGGGGGCTTTTTGTTTTGTTTTGTTTTTACAAGAAGGGGGTGAGGCAGAGGGAAACTGAACGGAATTTCTCCTTCACATTTTTTGCAGCACCATACGGAGCCTCCATCTTCCTTGCTAGCCTGAGGAGGGTCTCAGGCCAATTTCATCTCCCTCCCCCATCTCCCATTCTGCTCAGATTCTTTAACACATGATGCTTTCCTCCAGGCCTTGATTGGGAAAGCATGAATCCTCACTCTTGCTCTCTATTCCAGCTCCTACATGACCTAGGTTGTGTCAGGACCTTAGGCTGATCAACATTTGTGCAGCTCACGCTCTTGTAAATTACTTTTCAACAAATAGCAAGAATCAGGGAAACCCTAGAATTATGATTAGGTGATAAAGTTAAAAGACATCAGGAGGATCCACCTAGTGCCAAAGTTTCACTCCAGTAAAATAATATCAGAATTTATCTCGAGAGAAAGAAAATTCACAAAATCAAGAACAATTTTGATTTTAATTTTGTAAGGATTGGGAAACAGGATTCAGGCATCACCCCCTCTCCCTTTTTGCTCTTTCGCAGCATCACCTCAGCAGCAGTAGGTTATAGCCACAAAACCACTAGTGAGTAAACAGACCTCACACACAGACAGATATTTACTCGCCGATAAATAGCAATTGTAAATAAATCTCATTTAATCTCCAAAATCCACAATAAAAATCTTCCAGCCCTGTGGTAGTTTACAGATCTGCCTTGCTTCAGTTAGGTCCAAAAAAACACAAGGTCTGGAATACACAATGACAAAAAACCCAGGGTTTTCCTCTCTCTCTGGCATCTCACTATTTTTCTTTAAGAGATGTACAAGGGGCGAGGCAGAAGAAAAACCCCAACCCCTCCTCCCACCTCATTCTCACTATTAATCGGCCAATAAATCTTCCAAAAAGACACAAGGACAGAAGCCAACAGGTGGGAAAAGCTTTTTGTTCCTTGAGACACGCTGAGACACTGGATCTGCGCTCTCTAGTCGGTTTCTGCCAGGGTCTCTTTAATAATAAATAATATATAATACTTCGTCCTTCTCTAGCACCTTCCACCTGAGGCTCGCCGGGCAGGCTACAAACATGATGGAATTTCGCCCCTTTGAGATAGGTCACTCTCACCACCTCCTGTTTGCAGATGGGGGAGGAGGGGGAAACTGAGGCACGGAGGGCGAGAGATCAAACTCTCCACCGAGCCCTCCCCACGCCCGGCCGTGGAAAAGTTTCTGGCTTCCCCCCGCCTGCCATGCCCCCGGGGCCCAGGGGCTGCGAGCGCCCCGGCTCTGGCGCACCGCCTGCCCCAGCCCCCGGGGACGCAGCAGGGTGCGATGGAGCCGCGGCGGCCCCGCCGCCGAGCCGGGGGAGGCAGGAGGCCTCCAGCAGCCTGCTGCGCCCGGCCGTGCCCCGCTTCCCCCCCACCCCCACGCCGGCCCCGGCGGGGGAGGCGTCGCGCGCCTTTCGGCGGGGTCCGCTCGGGGGTCTCCAGCCGGCGGGGCCGGGCGCGGGCTCCGGCAGCGGCGGAACGAGCCCCCGCGGGCACGGAGCGCTCGGGCGGCTCCGCCGAGCTGCCGCCCGCCGCGGCCGGGAGCGGGGTCTGCGGCTGCCGCTCTTACCTTGCTAGGCGCGGGATTCCTGGGGAGTCATTCCGCCGAGCCGGGGGGGGGCCGCGGCGGCCAACACAGCGAGCCCCTGCGCCCGCAGTCCCCGGCCTCCCGCTACCAAGACACTAGGACAACATCAAAGCAACTTAGGGGGAACACTTTAGGGGCCTATTGTCTGCTCTGGCCTGATCGGTTTTCCTTCTGCCTCCCCCTCTCGCTGCCGCGGCACTTGGTACGGCCCAGGCATTCATGCCAAGTAGCTTTCACACATGGAAGCTTGTCTCCAGCAATTGCTGACAAGCCACAAACAAGACGTTCCCCCTCCCTCCGCCCTGCCCCCGCCTCCTTTCTTCAGGATGCAAACTAAAACTCCAGTGACAGGCCTAGCTGCACACACACACCAGGCAGGCAGCTCAGCCCAGCTCAGCTCGCTGCTGTACTGGGGGAGCTCAGAGACAGGAAAGAGCCCCGGCTGGGTTGGGGGCAGGGAGAAAGCTGTCTGCTGTGTCCCAGTAAAATGGCAGAGGCAGAAGCTGTGCAGACAGCACCGTGCAATCAAAAGCTTTTTTCTTTCTTTTAAGGCTCCCAGTGCGGGGAGGAATTATTCAAATGAGCAACGCGGGCAGCGGGGGGGAATAAAAAAATCAGATTGCTTACTCTGTATCTTGAGGGGGGAGGGATTTTGCCCAATCAAAATTGTCTCCACCTCAATCTGTTGAGATTTTAGCTTAAACATAAACCATCCCCAGAGTTAAATAACACCATGCATTCCCTTTCCCACCTAAGCATTGTAAAGTTCCTACTAATCTTAATTAATTAAGCCTCCCCATGCCCGTGGCAGGGAAGTATCATTATCTATATTTTACAGACGGGGGAACTGATAGAGAATTTAGGTGATTTGTCCAAGATCACACACAGAGTCAGTAGCAAAAACTGGAAATAGAACTGAGGAGTCCTTTGAGTTTCAATCTTCTGCTCTAACCACAAGTCCTCTGACATGGGCTGCCAGAGGGCAGGTGTGCAAGCGCTGGGAGGAGATGGTTTTCACTTCAACCTGAAGGATTATAAAGATCAAGCACTTTTGGACTTGGAAAAATTGTGAGAGTCAAAAGTAGCGTAAACCATAAGAGCTAGGAAGTAGGGAGCTAAGGTTACACAGTACTAGGTTCTCATTGGCCACATCCTGTCCTGTAAACCCAGGAGGGAACCAGAGGTAATTACATATGTGTATTGAGGGCAGGATTTGTAGCAGAGCTGTGCATAACTTGTTGGTTGTGGTTCACATGGGTTTGGGCAAACTTTTTTTTATTGGCTTCAATTCACAGGGTTCCTCACCCCTTGAAATTTAGGTTCATGCAAACTCAGTTCAGTAAAAGCCAAACCGAAACTTTAGTGGTGTGATTCACTAAGCTCTGTGCATTGTGTATGGATTCATGAGGGTTCATTCAGCCCAGAAGACAGACCACATGACCAACTGTCATAAGTTTCATAACAAAACCACAAAACTCAGTCTTGAAAAACATATGCCTGTCCAGAGACAACAAAAGGTTTTGCTTCAAATCTCAACCGAAAAGTTTTGCACACCACTCAGTGAGTTTATTCCATAATTTCATTTTAAATAATAATAATACTCACCACTTGGATGGCACCTTTCATCCAAGGATCTCAAAGTGATTTTACAAAGGTGGATCCTAATTTCCTAGGCAGAGAAAGGGACACAGAGAGATTAAATTACTTGTCCAATGTCACAGTGATATCAGTGGCAGAAGAGAGAGTGCAACTCTCCTGACTTAGAGCTGACTATCCAAACACTAGCCCATACTATCTCTGTATTCAAACCCCAAAACAGGGTGTTGCATGGTTCTGGGTTTCACTGAGAAAATTTTACTCAGGCCTAATTTGAAGTTTTGGGACTCTGACAGGATGTAAATTAGGTACTTACCAAGAATGAGGGATAGAGTGCAAGAGAGAAAGAGAGAGGGAGACAGAGGAATGACTGAAGATGTCAAAAAGAGAGATGAAAAGAGAAGGGGGGGAAGGGAGGGAAAAATCAGAGACATCTGTTATATAATAATGGCTCAGATGTATAAATGTGCACATTTTCTTTTCTGTTCTATTCTATATAAGTTTTTATACCCCACTCATCACTGTAGTATTTGAACACCTTTCAGTAATCATTAAGCAATTTCCTGACGGCATGGAACTGAAAGGTTAGTGTAATACCAAAGAGGAGGGGAAATGGATTCAAAGCAACCTTCTGGAGAAAAAACGAGTTTCAGGGAGCACGTAGGCTGGGACTTCAAGGTGAGGGAAAACAAAAACAAACCTGTTATTAGTCAAGCATTTTGTAATCCATTTAGCATCCTACCTCCACACAATCCAGGGGCAAAGCCTTGGTCAGGTTTAAAATGTTTTGAAATTAGTAGGATGGCAGGGAGAAGCAGCAGGGGGACAGAGATGCAAAGAGAAGCGAGATCGGCTGGAGGTTCTGTATCCCTAATTTAAGGATGTATTTGCCCAGGGAGTAGGATGACAGAGGACGTAGCCTAAAAAAAGGTAGTAATAACAATAACAATATTTTTGTGCTTACACCAATAAAAGCACAAAAATATTGTTACTGTTATTACTACCTTTTTTTAGGCTACGTCCTCTGTCATCCTACTTCCCTGGGCAAATACATCCTTAAATTAGGGATTCAGAACCTCCAGCCAACATACACACACACACACACCCCCACACACCAATAAAGCCCAATTTTGGGGAAAGAGTTCCAACCTGATAAGGTACCACTCTATAAATAAAACCACAGACAGCCCTGATAGAACTAAGCAGTAGACAAAAACTGTCTTAAGCTTTGATTAGAAGAATACTATGGCTATAGGCTCTGATTCAGCAAAACACTTAAGCATGTGCCTGGCTGTAAGCATGAGTTTAAGTGCTGTCCTGAATAGGGGGCCTTACACTGGTACATATCAATGGGCAGAGTATTCTAGAGTTGCAGACCCACAACAAAGAAGGACCTGATTTCTAATCATCTAGAAACTGCAGCTAAATTACACCTCAGGATGATTCAGTTCCAGTTTCATCTAATGGAGTTGTTCAATGGCACATAAAGTCAACAGACTTCTAGAAGACAGGTCCCATATTACTTAATGCTTGCAGTAGTAACAGTAAGACTTTGATGTGCAGTTGCTAACATTCCTTATGTACAGCCAGTGAAGGTTGTGCACATGGGCATTGCTGGCTTGCAGATAAAGGCTGTTGTGTAGTCCCGATACCATGTTCTATGACAGCCACAGCCTACAAATCATTTTCAAGGATAACCCCAAGTAAAGCAAGTTACAGTAATCTCATCCATCTGTCACAAAGGCATGGATCATTGTGGTGCAATCCACATTTCTTTCCCCCCTGCTCTCCCCAAAAAAGAAAGAGCTCTGGATTTTTTAATATTTTGGAGATGAAAGGAACCACTCTTGACCACCATTGGCTAAAGCCTGATCAATATAAGTACCCATGTTCAGTTTGTCGTGAAAAATAATCATAGTGTTAAACATTAAACATAGCCTGTTTGGGCCATATTCCATCTAATAAGAAGAGCCAACACCTTTCCCTCTCTGCTTCCCCTGTGTCTTTTTTATTTTCAGGTTTCTCCCTTACCATTTTTCTTACCTTAGGGCAGATGACTTCGTCTTCCTTTATCATTCCTAAACTTCCTAATGCCTGAATTGGCTCATCTTGAGGCAGATCCTTTAATCTGTGATGGACTGCTCCTGGTAAGGTAGATTTCCTCTCTCTCCCTCTTTTCTGTAATTTTTCTCTTGTTTTCTGTTGTTCTTCTCCTTATGGTCCCAATTCAGGACAGCCTTAAGTATGAGGCTCCTAAATCTCACTGATGACAATCTTTCCTTTCCCTTGTTGCTTTCTGTATTTCTTCCGACACGCTATCCTCCTCTGACACTTTTTCCTCCTTATGTCTTAACCCATTTCCCCCACCCCTTTTAGCACTTGTACTTACTTTTTCCCACTTGATTTCTCTCCTGTCTGCCTGTGCTGTCTCAGTGCCACACCAAATCAGCTTGGTTGGACACAGCAACTCCCATCAATCAGTGAAAAGATGGGGCTTATTGATATCAGGGGAGCACTTCTTCTCACTGTAGGAGGTGCTGCATCCAATCAAACTGCTTCTGTACTGTTAGTCTGTATTTGCAAAAAGAAAAGGAGTACTTGTGGCACCTTAGAGACTAACCAATTTATTTGAGCATGAGCTTTCGAAAGCTCATGCTCAAATAAATTGGTTAGTCTCTAAGGTGCCACAAGTACTCCTTTCCTTCTGTACTGTGTGCATTAGATGGATAAGTGGGGCTGAGTAGCACCTACATGGTGATTTGTGGGGGGAGCTAGTCCCCATGCGTTTCTGCTCAGCATGTGCCAGTGTAGGGACATGGGGATGATGGGACTTATGGAAGTGATGATGGAGAAAATATGAAGTAATGAGGACTGAGCGAAAACACTGACCAAAGGGGGTGGATAGATAATGCTTATTAGCCAATAGCCGGGCAACAGCTCAAGCTCTGCTCCTGAGTAATGCTATTCTATGCCTCAATGATTCAGATGCATTCCTAGGTGAATTTCTGTGGTCTGTATTATGCAGGAAGTCAGATTAAATTATCACAATGGTCTCTTCTGGCCTTTATAATCTATGATAGAGATGCCATTTTTCAAATGGCACATCAAATAAAAGTCCTGGTCACTTGTGGCTTTTAAAGATAACACAATTCATTTCTTAAGTATAGGGCCACTAGTTCCCAGAACTCACAAGAGTCCAGTATGAGCTATTGTATTGTGCCTATCCGCTGTACTTTTTCTTGTTGCTGTAACTAGTGGAAATATTCGCTTCCTGTCCCTAAAACATCACCATTATAATGGTTACTGCTATAGTATGTTTGTTCAATGCAGCATCCTTGGAGTTTTTATCCCTTATAGTGAAATGCAAAATTTGTTAACCTGCAATAGAATCATAGAATATCAGGGTTGGAAGGGACCTCAGGAGGTCATCTAGTCCAACCCCCAGGTCAAAGCAGGACCAATCCCCAACTAAATCATCCCAGCCAGGGCTTTGTCAAGCCTGACCTTAAAAACTTCTAAGGAAGGAGATTCCACCACCTCCCTAGGTAACTCATTCCAGTGTTTCACCATCCTGCTAGTGAAAAAGTTTTTCCTAATATCCAGCCTAAACCTCCCGCACTGCAACTTGAGACCATTACTCCTCGTTCTGTCATCTGCTACCACTGAGAACAGTCTAGATTCATCCTCTTTGGAACCCCCTTTCAGGTAGTTGAAAGCAGCTATTAAATCCCCCCTCATTCTTCTCTTCTGCAGACTAAATAATCCCAGTTCCCTCAGCCTCTTCTCATAAGTCATGTGTTCCAGTCCCCTAATCATTTTTGTTGCCCTCCACTGGACTTTTTCCAATTTTTCCACATCTTTCTTGTAGTGTGGGGCCCAAAACTGGACACAGTACTCCAGATGAGGCCTCACCGATGTCGAATAGAGGGGAACGATCACGTCCCTCGATCTGCTGGCAATGCCCCTACCTATACATCCCAAAATGCCATTGGCCTTCTTGGCAAAAAGGGCACACTGCTGACTCATATCCAGCTTCTCGTCCACTGTAACCTCTAGGTCCTTTTCTGCAGAACTGCTGCCTAGCCATTCGATCCCTAGTCTGTAGCAGTGCATAGGATTCTTCCATCCTAAGTGCAGGACTCGGCACTTGTCCTTGTTGAACCTCATCAGATTTCTTTTGGCCCAATCCTCTAATTTGTCTAGGTCCCTCTGTATCCTATCCCTACCCTCCAGCATATCTACCTCTCCTCCCAGTTTAGTGTCATCTGCAAACTTGCTGAGGGTGCAGTCCACACCACCTTCCAGATCATTAATGAAGATATTGAACAAACTAGCCCGAGGACTGACCCTTGGGGCACTCCACTTGATATCAGCTGCCAACTAGACATGGAGCCATTGATCACTACCCGTTGAGCCCGACAATCTAGCCAGCTTTCTATCCACCTTATCGTCCATTCATCCAGCCCATACTTCTTTAACTTGCTGGCAAGAATACTGTGGGAGACCACGTCAAAAGCTTTGCTAAAGTCAAGGAACAACATGTCCACTGCTTTCCCCTCAGCCACAGAGCCTGTTATCTCATCAAAGAAGGCAATTAGATGAGTCAGGCATGACTTGCCCTTGGTGAATCCATGCTGACTGTTCCTGATCACTTGCCTCTCCTCTAAGTGCTTCACAATTGATTCCTTGAGGACCTGCTCCATGATTTTTCCAGGAACTGAGGTGAGGCTGACTGGCCTGTAGTTCCCAGGATCTTCCTTCTTCCCTTTTTTAAAGATGGGCACTACATTAGCCTTTTTCCAGTCGTCCAGGACCTCCCCCGATCGCCATGAGTTTTCAAAGATAATGGCCAATGGCTCTGCAATCACATCCACCAACTCCTTTAGCACTCTCGGATGCAGCGCATCTGGCCCCATGGACTTGTGCTCATCCAGCTTTTCTAAATAGTCCCGAACCACTTCTTTCTCCACAGAGGGCTGGTTACCTCCTGCCCATGCTATGCTGCCCAGTGCAGTCATCTGGGAGCTGACCTTGTTTGTGAAGACAGAGGCAAAAAAAAGCATTGAGTGTATTAGCTTTTTCCACATCCTCTGTCACTAGGTTGCCTAGTGACAGAGGTTGCTCCCCACACTCCTTTACTGAGATGGATAAAAGAGGTTCATAGAGTTTAAGGCCAAAAATGACCATTATGATCATCTAGTTGACCTGCATAATACAGGCTATGGAATTACACCCAGTGCTTGCTTCATCAAGCCCACAACTGGTCTGAATATAAATTAGTTGATAATATATTGGGGTTCTGAAAGTATCAGGCCAGTTAAAAAAATTGAATGTGCTGCTGTGCGCACTTTGATGTCTTCATACTGGAGGCATATCTTTTCTGCAGAAGGATGTTACCATGAACCACAGTTGCAGCTGGGAGAGGTGCAATGTTGCCAGTCTGGCCTGTGCACCTGCATGAAGTATAGCTGTGCATCTAGTGGTACAATGAATGGAACATCCACTAGTCTTGGTGAGCATGTGTGTGAGGCTCTGGGAGCGATTGCTAAATGGTCACTACACAAAAGGTTTGCTCCACTATAATCTCACCCTTTCGCCAAACTAATACAGATCTTCTAGTTCACAAAGTTCAGGACACACTGTAGGAAGGACTCACCCAACTCTTGAGCTTCTTGTCAATGATCAAAGCCAAATTCTGCTCTCAGCTACACTCATGAACCCTTTCAGTGGGGCTACCTGGGTACATATGAGGGCAGAATTTGACCCTTGAACTGCAGTTAACACATTACAATGGGAAGTGAGCCACAAGGTTGGCAATTATACTCCTATATGTAGTAGATACTCTGTGTAGAGCAGTGATACTCAGATCTCAGTAGTTCCGGAGCCAAATTAGCAATCAACATTACCCAAAAGAACCACATTCATTGAATTTCTTGTTTCATTTATTATTTTTTGAGATTTATGTATTATTCTCACTGCAATATGACTGACCAAGTATTATAATTTTATCAACTACAATTGGTTAATAACATAGTAAAAGCATCCTGATTGGTTAATAACTTAGATTGGTTTGTAATTAAATCACACAGTGTTTTAATATCATATGCTGCAAAGAGCCGCAGGAGACACATTAAAGAGCCACTTGCGGCTCGTGAGCCGCAGTCTGAGTATCACTGGTGCAGAGAGAAGATGATAGAGTGAGTGGGGTACTGGGCTATGACTCAGGAGATCTGGCTTGCTTCCTGGTTCTTCCACAAAAGCTCTTCCTTTGTGACCTTGGGCAAGTCACTTAATTTCACAGTGCCCACTTCCCTATTCATAAAATGGGAAGAATAATGTTCCTTTCTCACATCTGTTGTCTGTTTTGTCTATTTAGACAGTAAGCTTTTGGAGGCAGGGACTTTTTCCTACTACATGTATGTACAGTGCCTGCTCTAATAGGACCGTGATACCAGTTGGGATTTCTTGGTTTGTTCTATGTTTATACAGTGCCTAGTACAGTGGGGTTCTGATCTATGTCTGGGGCTCCTGGGCCCTACAGTAACACAAGTAATAGGTACAACTATAATATAAATAATGTGTAAATATTATAATTTAGCCTTCATACATATACCCAACTAACTCTCCATCTTCCACAGGATTGGAGCATCTAGCAGGCCCATTGTTTACACATACAGTGAAAAATACCAGGAACAGAGGGAGTGATTCACCCTTACCTGTTTAGCAGCCATTCACAATTCTGCTCATCACGGTTCCTTGTCAATTTTTTTTTCCCCTCAGGCAAGTTGCTGCCCTGAAAGCTGAGAGTTATGTTTAGAATGTGTTACTCTTAACTTGCAAGGCTCTGCCTTCATGGACCTCTTTGTATTTGTTGATATGTACACTCCTTCCTATAACATACAGTCTGCTTCTGATTGCTCTCTTCCCCTGCCTCCCTTGTGGCAGTTGTTTTGAAATATTGTGCTCTTCCACCTCAGCCCCACTCTATCACCAATGTAGTCCACATTGCTCCTGCACTACATGCAATTCATGGTCAGACTCACAAATACCTAGATACCCTTAAAACTCAAGCAGTCAGTCGGGTTGCCATCTCTCATGATAGCAGATATTTTTCTTAAAGCCCCAGCTCCTGGATTCATAGGATTTTGTGAAAATTTTAGCTTTTACTTTTAAAAAAGTATGTTTCTAGCCTTCCATGTTGTGGAGAGAAAGTTGAAAAATGTGACTCAACTGCATCCCAAAGGCTCAAAACACTGGAATACAAATAAAAAGAACACAATGTGTATTTTAGGAAATAATCTTATGATTTTTAAGGCAATCTCCTGATTCTGGAGGTCCTGAATCATGATTTTTGAACACTTAAGGTTGGCAAAACTGCAGGCTTGATGCTCTTAGAACTTTCTGTAAGCAAGGTTATTGTACTCTTTAAAGTGTGGTTATAGGTAGAAAAGGGACTATTACAAATTGCAGTTTCTGAACCAGTGTAGTATAAGGGTACCCTTAAGTCCTTTCAAACTGAGGGGGAAACATTTATGTTGCTGTTTCATTGTTTTATGGTGGTGAAAGGCAATGTAATGAAATGGTGCAGTTTGCGATTGTAACCAACAGGTGGAGCTGAACTGAATAAACAGCAGAGAGAGCTAGGCATACTCATTATGAGAGCAGAGCTTTCCTCTCCTAGCAACCCAACCTGCACAAGGGGAAGAGGATCAGAGCTGTGTCAAACTGGTGAGGACATGATGGTGTAAAATGCTGCCATTCCTCTCCTCCAACTGATTCTGATTCCGTTTTCTGTGAAATTTCTGGAGACTTCTTATTTGCCTCAGTGCGTCAGACAAAAAGTCCCTTTTGATCAAAATATTGTGCTTGTGAGATTTTGGGGAGAGTGCATTTTCTGGAGCTTTATCAGTGGAATTCCTTAAAAGAAAAGAAAAGATGACGTTTACAATGTGTGAAAAGCAAACCTACAGCACGTGCTGTGGTGGAAATCCAAGGGAGAGTGAGGAAGCTGGTTAGCCACCCATCTATAAGTGAGCTGTAGCTCACGAAAGCTTATGCTCAAATAAATTGGTTAGTCTCTAAGGTGCCACAAGTACTCCTTTTCTTTTTGCGAATACAGACTAACATGGCTGTTACTCTGAAACCACCTTCAGTTTGTGCATCAGATGACAGGCAGCATGGAATTCCCAGAAACTGTTAGAGGCTGCTCCTGCAGCATCATCTCCTTGTCCACGTTTCCTCCCCCCAAGAGCCAAGGGTGTGGGCATGCACAGGGATGACCAGACTTGTAAAAAAGTGTGTAATTTGCCTATGCAGCTATTGATGCAGATCAGGGATCTACTCTCATGGCAACTGAATGTGCAAATTAGGTGTGCAATTAAATTCATATTTGTACCTGAAGTTAAGAAACCCAGCAGCTTTAAAGAAAACAAGCATATAGTGCCAGTAGTCTTATAAGAGGCCCAAACAGCTGCTGTGATGGTCTTTCAAAAAATAGCTACACCAGAAAATCAAGGACCTGATTAACATTAAAGAGGAGTGTTACTGGTATGGTTGCCAGCATTGTCTTTCAAAAATATGGAATATGCATGACGAGGGGCAGCTGGGCCAAATTTGAGTGGTGTTGCAACCACGTGCACCAGGTTGCACAGCCAATCATATTTGGCCCAGTCACTTCTCCATTAGCAACACCACTCAAATTTGACCCAGCTACCCTTCTGTCAGCATTCTAAATTAGTACAGGATGCTGTGATCCAGGACCCTCTGAATGCTAACTGCAAAAAGCACAGAGAGGGTGCATAAGGGTTACACTGATTTCCTCCTGGGTCTGGTACGTACCATTCTAGTTCACCACAGAGTGTCACATAAAGGTCTCATATAAAACCTGTGTCCCAGTCATCATTAATACCATTGCAAAATGCATAGTAACATGGTGCCACCACCTGAGCACCTCCTCTTGGCCAGGGGTGCCTCTAGTGCGCCCCACGACTGTTTTCCCCTTCTTCAGGGTTCCTTAAACAAACCTCTCACACAGCATCTCATTCAGCCACAGCCCTTGCTAGGGTGTGGTTTCTTTATTTACAAAGTTCCAAATAAAGCAAACACAAAAAGAAATCTCCATCCAGCCTTAAGCTGGGCACAGCCTGGTACTGCCTCAGCTGGGTCTTCTTCCCCAGCCCCAACACCTTTCTTCAGGGAGCACTGCAGGAGACCCTCTCCCTACAGCTTCTCTCGCAGTTACCCTTCCAGCCATGCTCTCCACACATATGCATTTATAGCCCAGCTGCGGCCCCCGCTCGCTTAATTGGCTCAGTTCAGAGCACCTGCTCTGACACAGGAGTGCGGGACCTATTTCAATCACAGGGGGCCAGCCACCCTTTCCACACATATGGAGGTTATGCGAAGAGTTACATACGTACATTGAAAATTGTGTTCTTAAGGTCTGTGTCCAGTGACTGGTCACCAGCAAAGGTGAAAAGCAAGTTTTCTTTCAGACAGGAGATTTTTATCCTTCTGTCTATTTACATGTACACTGAGTATTGTGTGGTTCACAATGGGCCTCCACTCACCAATCTGAACTGAATGCTAATGAAGGATTGTAAAAAACCGTCAAAGACAGAAAAGTAACAGGAAGAGGTAAGCAGCAGGGGTGGAACCCTATCTTGAGATGTTCTGGTGTATTTAGGGGTCAAAGAAGACTCCTTGTCAGCTCTCACCTAGGAAGTAAATGGACAGTGTATTTGCATCACGAAATAGGAGTCTAAGCCAGGCTTGGTTGAAAACACTGGTGAGAACTTCGGGTGAGATAAGCTTCTTTAGACAGGAGGATAACTTGTCAGTTAAGTTTAGTCTCTAGACAGCATGTTATGATTTTGTTTTGTATGTAACCGTTTGTTTCCAGTATTCTTACTCACTCTCACTTGACTCTCTAAACGTATTCTTGTTTTTACTACAAATATATCTTAAGTGCTGTGCGTTTAGCAGAGCTGTGTTCTTAGGTATAACTTATAAGCTGTGGTGTACTGTTCCTTTGGGAACAGCAGGCCTCATAATTTTGTGAGTGTTCAGTGGATCAGGGGCTGGATACCACAGGGAATGCCTGGAGGACTCAGGTTGGTGTGTGCCTATTGCTACCTGTACTGAGAGAGCGAGGTCTGCGGAGTTCTAGAAGGTAGTGCTTTGTGCTGCTAGAGGCTGGTGGTTTCAGGGAACTGACCCACATCAGGCACAGACAAGACTTCCTCGTGCAAAGAGCAGGCATTGGTGAGGTGCATCCCAAGTTTGGCTACCCCTTGGGAGCATCACAGATGCCTTTTATCTTGCATTTCAGGTATTGGGGGGGAGCGGGGGTGTTGGTGCTGGAGCAGTCTGGACTCCGGACCACTCTGACAGCACCACATCCCTGGCTGAAGTGCAAGATGAAAGGCATTCCATATTGATTTAGTCTGGGACAGGCAATTTTATATTTAAATAAGGGACTTTCCTCATAATATAAGACTTTTGGCTACCCTAGCTTGAGGGGTGGGTACCACAGAATTTAGGCCAGGCAAGGAGGCAGGACACAGATCATCATCAGCCCCCTGCAGCAAATACCCCACCAGCAGGTTGACATGAACAGTCAAAGTTGAAAAGGTGAGGTATAGTCACAGAAGAGGGGTAATAGGATCCATTCCTCTCTTGACAAAAGCATTACATAGTGTGACCCCTATACTGCATACCTCCAGTCAAAGCATTGACGAAAGACCATGGCTGCCATCCCCATGCTGCTCCTGATTCCTATTATGATATAAACATACCTCTTAACCTTCAAACTTGCCCACGTGGGACCCCAACAACCAAAGTGTGTGAAAAATGTCCCCTGTGTGGAACACCTGTATTTTGTTGTGTGCTGTACCATATTTGACAGATTTGTTAAAAAGTTTTAGTTTTAAAGGATGTTCTGAATATGTGAATTTAATAAACCCTTTAAAAAGAAAACTGGAAAAACAAGTTTATATGCAAATATAAGGTCCACCTAAATGAGTCACTGGGAAAGATTGAACTTGGCTCTTGAGATTCCTGGTAAAGCATGCTCGGAGGAGAGCTACAGGAATAATTGTTGTTGGTATGGAGATCAGCTAGTAGAGAGTGACTTGACTCACAATTTGCCAAGTAGTTACAAAGTGTCTGCCGGACAGCAGTAGAATATTGGAAATCAGGATTCCTGGGTTCTATCCCCTGGTGTGGGAAGGGAATATGATCTGGAGGTCAGAGCAGTAGCTAGAGATAGGTTCATCAAATCATATAGGTGTAACCCCTGGGGCCTGAAAAGTAGTGTTGGTAGCAGGCCAAAATTCATTTACCATATTAGAGATGTGGGTTCTAATCTTAGCACTACCTGATGTGATCATGTGCAACTTTTCCATTACTTCATTTGTAAAATTGGAGGGGCTAATACTTGTTTGGAAGGGGAGGGGTACATAGTCTTGATCAGTCACAAGGGTTATGAAGTGCTATGAAATACAAATGGCAGTCAGCAGAGACAGACCAGAGTTCATGATTTTCCGTCTCCTTGCTCAGTGCACCTTCCCCTAGACTGCATGAAATTTGCAGCCACTCTCTTATCTAGTTTAACTAACACCTTGTTTCAGCTTCAATTGCAGAACGTTCTGTAAAATCTGGTATGCTTGAGAGCTCTGGATAGAATTGATGATGAAACAGTAGAGAGCAAAGAGAGTGGCATCTGGCTTATTGCATATATTTATTTTTAATAATAAAAAGATGCCAATAAAAGACTCTACGTGCCCTAACATATATTTAATATGATAACAAAACCCCAGAAGCCTTAAATAATTATTCAAGAATGAGCACTGCCAGCTCAAAGAAGAAGCTCTTTTCCACCCATTCATTGTTATGGGAAGCACACCCTCAGTCCGCCCCAGAAAAAAATCAGGTCTTTGCAGCCTGCCCATAAGGTCACCAAATCTAGGTAATTTCAAGGGGGGAGCCAGTTCTTGAGTCCTGAAACTGTCACAGAGAACCCCCTGTCAGCTGCCCCATCTCTTTTCTGGGGTGGGAGGCAACTCAAGCATCCCTGTTGACCACAACTGTGGCAGCATAGCACAGGGAAGGAGGGTATAATGCTGCTGCTCTCCCTTCTGACAAATGTGAGAGAGAGGGGTGGGCTACTGGTTGTACTTTACTATATAAAATATTGGCTCATCCAAGCTCCACTGGCATTAAAAATATTTGTGGCCCCAGTACAAGTACCTGGAATACTTTGTGGCCATATAAAGAGAGATTTCCTAATGTTTCACAAGTGTCACACAGGCACAGTTACAATTGCACAAGTTCCAAACAAGTCTTATAAGTGTCCCCACCCATAGCGATTCAGTGTGAGCTGTTTCCATTTCCCATTAACAGAGGCGATGAGATGTTGCAGCTGCCCAGTTGATTTGGTCCACCCAGAGTAGTCACACGATACCACGGCCCTCGTCTCAGTAACATGCTGAGAAATGGTCCATCTGCACTTTGTGCTCCCTGCCCAGGGATTCTATGGTGCAACAGTCCAGGAAGACTCTTACCTGAAAACTATGCCCCACACTTACATCAGCTAACTATAGTACTCCCCTTGTTGCCAGCATCCACTTCTGTGTGAGAGCCATGTTCTTGTTCCACTCATTACTTCTGGATTTTGAAATAATACCTGCCACCGTGAAGCCTTCCTGCAATGGTAATGCCAGCTGGTCCAAGGTGGATGTTAGCATCCTCCTCTTTGGGATCTGGGGCAGTGTGGAGATCTAGTGTGAGCTGAACTCCAGTGTCTGGAACATCTTAGTACATACAAAGGTGCCCCAGTAGCTTGCCTATCTTGAGATGAAGCGCAGTGCCAAGTTCCACAAGGACAAATTGGTGTAGTTCATTAAGGCACAGGACAGTAACAGGAACTTTGCTCCAGAAAGGCAAACCTGCCTCTTCTTCAGTGAGCTGGAACACACTCTGGCTCAAAACAGCCACTGCCCCCAAGAAAATGTTGGCAGTCCCAACATATTGGGAGAGTGGTAGAACCTGGAGGTATGCAGCTGCTGTGTAGTCCTGAACCACAGATAGTTGCTTTTCCTGGTAAATTCTGTTGCTTCCTCAGCTTTGGTTTTCTCCTTGCTATCTTCCCTTTCGCTCTAAGAAAACAAATATGCACAATACAGCAGGTTGAAATAATAGGAGTGGAGGAGAAATAAGAGAGATTTTCAATAGCAGTGATCGTCAAGACACCTCCATTTTGCCTTCTGCCTTCCAGATTCTCACACTAACCCACCATTGTGCCCCTGCCTTGACTGAAGTGACACTGATGAAATCAGTGTAGGGTTTCATAAGCCGGAGGCAGAGGTGGGTATCAGGCCTTTGAGAATCACAATATGGTTACAGCTCCACATGGCTCTCTATGGTGTGGGCTGGGAAGAGTATGCCATTCACACATAGTTCTTGACAATGCAGACAACATGCAGGTTGCCAGGCAAACCAATGTATTTAGGAACCAACTGCAGCAATCCACTAGGGACTGCATCATTGGGGAGTTGCATTCTTTTCAGATGACACATTGTGCTGGCTTGCATGGGGGAGTACAAACAAGAACAAGTGCCATCATTAGCCTTGTTTCTCTTTGGGAAACTCAGCTTTTAAAATTCCACAATGATCTCAGGGATGTTTTGTGTGTTTGTCACATGCCCCAGCAGCATGCCATACACATATTGCCATACACAACTCTGTCTCCAGCACAGCAGCCCACACTGAGCATTTCCCAACTCCAAATGAATGTCCCCCGATCAATAATTGCCTGCATTTACAGCTTCCACAGAGCAGTTACCATTCTCTTGTCCGTGGTGACCTGAACTCTTTCAGACAGCCTGGCATTCCTGTGGCAGGATAACCTCACTCTAGCAAGAGGAAAAACTCTCCTTTAACCGTCAGCAGTTCGACAGTTATTTTTCCTACACTCTAGGGGTCTTTAATTTGACCCTCTTCTACCAGCCACTGGATGTAATCCTGACCTGCCACCTAATTGCTTGAGCCCCGGCACTGCTTTCATTACATATTAAGCACTGGGTGTTGGCATCCCAATATCTGTCCCAATTCCTGAATAGCATTGGCAGTTGCAGCCCAGACTCTTTGCCCTCAGTGAGATCAGAGTCTACTAGTTCTTGCATTCTAGCAGCCCTCAGTCATAGCTGAATGCCCACTGCCAACTTTGAACTGCAGAGAGGAAAGTGATCAGGAACAGCCAGCATGGATTCACCAAGGGAAGGTCATGCCTGACTAATCTAATCGCCTTCTATGATGGGATTACTGGTTCTGTGGATGAAGGGAAAGCAGTGGATGTATTGTTTCTTGACTTTAGCAAAGCTTTTGACACGGTCTCCCACAGTATTCTTGTCAGCAAGTTAAGGAAGTATGGGCTGGATGAATGCACTACAAGGTGGGTAGAAAGCTGGCTAGATTGTCGGGCTCAACGGGTAGTTATCAATGGCTCCATGTCTAGTTGGCAGCCGGTATCAAGTGGAGTGCCCCAAGGGTCGGTCCTGGGGCCGGTTTTGTTCAATATCTTCATAAATGATCTGGAGGATGGTGTGGATTGCACTCTCAGCAAATTTGCGGATGATACTAAACTGGGAGGAGTGGTAGATACGCTGGAGGGGAGGGATAGGATACAGAAGGACCTAGACAAATTGGAGGATTGGGCCAAAAGAAATCTGATGAGGTTCAATAAGGATAAGTGCAGGGTCCTGCACTTAGGACGGAAGAACCCAATGCACAGCTACAGACTAGGGACCGAATGGCTAGGCAGCAGTTCTGCGGAAAAGGACCTAGGGGTGACAGTGGACGAGAAGCTGGATATGAGTCAGCAGTGTGCCCTTGTTGCCAAGAAGGCCAATGGCATTTTGGGATGTATAAGTAGGGGCATAGCGAGCAGATCGAGGGACGTGATCGTTCCCCTCTATTTGACATTGGTGAGGCCTCATCTGGAGTACTGTGTCCAGTTTTGGGCCCCACACTTCAAGAAGGATGTGGATAAATTGGAGAGAGTCCAGCGAAGGGCAACAAAAATGATTAGGGGTCTGGAACACATGAGTTATGAGGAGAGGCTGAGGGAGCTGGGATTGTTTAGCCTGCAGAAGAGAAGAATGAGGGGGGATTTGATAGCTGCTTTCAACTACCTGAAAGGGGGTTCCAAAGAGGATGGCTCTAGACTGTTCTCAATGGTATCAGATGACAGAACGAGGAGTAATGGTCTCAAGCTGCAGTGGGGGAGGTTTAGATTGGATATTAGGAAAAACTTTTTCACTAAGAGGGTGGTGAAACACTGGAATGCGTTACCTAGGGAGGTGGTAGAATCTCCTTCCTTAGAGGTTTTTAAGGTCAGGCTTGACAAAGCCCTGGCTGGGATGATTTAACTGGGAATTGGTCCTGCTTCGAGCAGGGGGTTGGACTAGATGACCTTCTGGGGTCCCTTCCAACCCTTATATTCTATGATTCTATGATTCTATGATTCTATGAAACCATTTTGTTTCTGCATTGCTCAGCAAGCCCCACTTCTAACTGAGTCCACTGCAAGCAGATGACGCAGATGGTCCAGGATGAGATGTGGTCCAGGATGGAGACAATCTACAGTGAATTCTGGGACCTTCATCCAATCTCCCAGAAGGCCTCTGTAGTGCTACAATATTTTGCAGTTTATCTTAGAAGCTCCTTCCTAAGAATGCAGGAACTATGGAATAGGTACCTGGGAGACCTACAATGCACTAGAACAGCAAGAACTGGAGGGAGCACTGGGTGTACTGAATTGGTTTACACAAGTCAGACTGGTTAGTGTGGATACACTGAACCACTGAATAAACCATGCACAGCTAAAAACCACTTTTATCTGTAACATGTAGCCTTGAAATGGTTCAATCATACAGTGTTAGCTGATCTAGAGAGGCTTTTACTGTATTCTAAACACTGCATATTTTTCTTTTACTGTGAAAGGAGTCTTTCCATTGCCTTCAGTGTGAGTAGAATTGGGACCTAATGGGAGAGGAAAGACACTCATATGTGATCCTGCCACAATTTAGACTAACCCTCCTTCAGTCAAACCATTTACCACTGATACAGCCATCAATTCAGAGACAATACTTGACAAACAATTCAAAGATAATAAAGAGGGAGAAATTAGAGCTACTAAGCCACTTACAGACACAAGCTAGGCATTTTACACCTACAGCTACAAGAAAAGCCTCTAAACCCACACAACCCTTCTTCCTTAGTCTAGAGGGAAAACAGAAAATAGTCACAGCAAATGACAAGAGAGTCAAGAAATAAAACAAGGTGGGGGGTGGGGGAAAGATGGAAGTTCCATGGAGCTTTGGAATAGTATCTATGGTTCAGAAATATCCCATTATCTGCATAGTCCAAGGTACACCACACACTTGTTTTGGTACAATGAGGTGATTACAGTGCTGCTCAGGGCCACATGAAGGCAGCTTTAATGGTTATTTGTATTTAGTCTCCCACCTTAGCACTAATTAGGAAATAAATAATTTCCCAGAAGTCTCATCTTTCATTTTGACTTAAATTTAACAAGGCTCATGCGTTGTTTTCATAACAACAGAACTGATAGGCCCGGGGGAAGAGATGCTGAAGGGCTGCTGGCCCCAGTGGTGGGGTGGGGGAGGGAAGAGAAAGGCAGGCCTGGGCAAAGGAGGGAACTGCAGTCCTCAGGCAGGGGTGCAAGTAGGGCAGTCCGGTCAGGTACGCTGTACCAGTAAGCTATTTATAGCCGGTAAAGCGTACCGGAAAGACACAGGAGGAGCAGAACAGTGGCCCCACGCCAGCAGATGCTCTAGTGTGGCTGTATCGCCCCCAGCCCTGCATGCCTGAGTCTCCTGTCCGGGGTCCGTACAGCAGCCCCACCAGAGGACAGGGCTGGGGGCGGTACAGCCGTGCTGGAGGAGCTGCCGGCGTGGGGCCAGCCGACGTTCTGCTCCTTTTGCCGCTGCAGTTCCCGGGAGAGCCCTGCAGTTGAGAAGTCTCCAGCACAGCGGGAGAAGGACAGAGCCCTCCTCCCCACGTAGGTAACGTGGGATGGATCATGGGGTAGGGGGAAGGGGGAGAATGCCGGGCCTGGGCTGGGGGCAGGGTGGGATTACATGGGGAGGTCATGTCCCCCGCCCCCCTTTAGCTGGTGCGCCGTACCAGTAAGAAATGAATTCTACTTGCACCACTGTCCTCAGGAGTGGGTGGAGGAAAGCTAGGGTCCTCAAGGGGACATAGGGTGGAAAGGCAGAGCAAACTGTGGAAGGGAGGTTCAGAGAACAGTCTGGGTTGATGTCTGGATTGGAGCTGGGGGCAGCAGTTAGTGGTGGTTGTTTGCGGGAGTGTAGACCAGCCAAGAATGAGTGCGTGCATGGGTGTGTGTGAAGGGCATTGAGCGAATGGAAGAAGCAATAAATAGGTGCTGAGTATGAGGAGTTTGTGCAGCAGTGAGTGAGTGAGTGAGTGACAGACATTGGAGAAGTTGGAAGGGGGATGGCTTAGAAAAGAGAATGAGGGAGAGACTAGGGATGGAGAAGAACAAAGAGATGGATAGGGCTAGGGAAGGAAGGGGTTCTCACGAAAGCTAGGGGGAGAAGAAGAACAAAACACAGGTAAAGAGGGAGAGATAAGAAGGAGAAATCAAACTAAAGGGAATGACAGAAAATAATGGGGAGGGGAAGTTACCCCAGGATTCAGCTTGAAAAGAGTGAAGAAAGAGAGGAAAAAGGGAAAAAAGCAAGAGAGACAAAGTCAGTAAATTGCTTTATCATTTAATAAAGGGTGATGCTAATATAGAATCAAAGGACTGGAAGGGACCGCGACAGGTCATCTAGTCCAGTCCCCTGCGCTCATGGCAGGACTAAGTATTAACTAGACCATCCCTGACAGGTGTTTGTCTGACCTGCTCTTAAAAATCTCCAATGATGGAGATTCCACAACCTCCCTAGCAATTTATTCCAGTGCTTAACCACCCTGACAGGAAGTTTTTCCTAATATCCAACCTAAACTGCACTTGCTTCAATTTAAGCCCTTTGCTTCTTGTCCTATCCTCAGAGATTAAGAAGAACAATTCTTCTCCCTCATCCTTGTAACAGCCTTTTATGTACTTGAAAATGGTTATCATGTCCCCTCTCAGCATTTTCTTTTCCAGACTAAATAAACCCAGTTTTTTCAATCTTCCCTAATAGGTCATGTTTTCTAGATCTTTAATCATTTTTTGTTGTTCTTCTCTGGACTTTCTCCAATTTGTCCACATCTTTCCTGAAATGTGATGCCCAGAGCTGGACACAATACTCCAGTTGAGGCCTAATCAGCGCAGAGTACAGTGGAAGAATTATTTCTTGTGTCTTGCTTACAACACTTCTGCTAATGCATCCCAGAATGATGTTAGCTTTTTTTTGCAACAGTGTTACACTATTGACTCCTATTTCGCTTGTGGTCCGCTATGACTCCCAGATCCCTTTCCGCAGTACTCCTTACTAGGCAGTAATTTCCCATTTTGTATGTGTACAACTGATTGTTCTTTCCTAAGTGGAGTACTTTGCCTTTGTCCTTATTGAATTTCATCCTATTTACTTCAGACCATTTCTCCAGTTTATCCAGATCATTTTGAATTTTAATCCTGTCCTCCAAAGCACTTGCAAACCTCTCCCTGCTTGGTATCATCTGCAAACTTTATAAGTGTACTTTCTATGCCATTATCTAAATAAGTGATTAAGATATTGAACAGAACCAGACCGAGAACGGATCCCTGTGGGACCCCACATGATATGTCCTTCCAGCATGACTATCACCACTGATAACTACTCTCTGGGAATGATTTTCCAACCAGTTTTGCACCCACCTTATAGTAGCTCCATCTAGGTTGCATTTCCCTAGTTTGTTTATGAGGTCATGTGAGACAGTATCAAAAGCCTTACTGAAGTTAAGACATACCATATCTACCGCTTCCTCCCTATCCACAAGGCTTATTACCCTGTCAAAGAAAGATATTAGGTTGGTGTGACACAATTTGTTCTTGACAAACCCATGCTGACTGTTACTTATCACCTTATTATCTTCTAGATGTTTGCAAATTAATTGCTTAATTCTTTGCTCCATTATCTTTCCGGGTAGAGAAGTTAAGCTGACTGGTCTGTAGTTCCCCAGGTTGTCCTTATTTCCTTTTTTATGGATGGGCACCATATTTGCCCTTTTCCAGTCTTCTGTAATCTCTCCTGTCTCTCCATGACTTTTCAAAGATAATTGCTAATGGCTCAGATATCTCCTCAGTCAGCTCCTTGAGTATTCTAGGATGCATTTCATTCGGCCCTGGTGACTTGAAGACATCTAATTTGTCTAAGTAATTTTTAACTTGTTCTTTTGCTAGATTGGCTTCTGGTCCTACCTCATTTTCACTGGTATTCAGTAGTGATGAAAAACAACAATACAGGACTCTATTGAGGCCCTGTAATTGGAATGAGTACACTTTAAATCCTTTAACAGAGATCCATTGGAGGGCAAGTCTGGTGCCAGCAGCTGTGGTAATTCCAGCTCCAATAGCGTATATTAAAGTTGTTGCAGTTAAAAAGCTCGCATTTGAATCTTGGGATCGAGCTGGCGGTCCACCGCGAGGTGAGCTACCGCCTGTCCCAGCCCCTGCCTCTCAGTGCTCCCTTGATGCTCTTAACTGAGTGTCCTGGGGGTCCGAAGCGTTTACTTTGAAAAAATTAGAGTGTTCAAAGCAGGCTGGTCGCCGGAATACTCCAGCTAGGAATAATAGAATAGGACTCCGGTTCTATTTTGTTGGTTTTCAGAACTGGAACCATGACTAAGAGGGATGGCCGGGGGCATTCCCATGACCCGCCGGGCAGCTTATGGGAAACCAAAGTCTTTGGGTTCCGAGGGGAGTATGGTTGCAAAGCTGAAACTTAAAGGAATTGACGGAAGGGCACCACCAGGAGTGGAGCCTGCGGCTTAATTTGACTCAACACGGGAAACCTCACCCGGCCCGGACACAGAAAGGATTGACAGATTGATAGCTCTTTCTTGATTCTTAGGGGGGTGGTGCATGGCCGTTCTTAGTTGGTGGAGCGATTTGTCTGGTTAATTCCAAAAACGAACGAGACTCTGGCATGCTAACATGTCACTTCACGGTGACGGAAAACCACATACAGAATATGTAAGTATCAGCAGCTGCCCTTGCTTTACATGTACGATTGTGCATGATACAGACACAAAGAGCTCTAGGAAACTGAAGGATGTTATGTTAAATTGTGGTATGTACAAAAGATATTGCCCAGGCCACTTGTCTTTTGTCCACTCTCACCCTCAGTGTGGGGATGGGGGCATTTGGAGGGGCACAGACAAAGTTCCTTTTCCAGGTGCTCGTGGGGGAGGGAGTTCTGCTGCCTGATCAGGGTCCAGTCCAGTCTGAGGAGAAAGAGGGGGCAGCTGAAATGTCTGATTAGCATTCAGGAGCTAAACACAGCACTGCTATTAAAGCCAACAGCAGCCAGCTCATACCAAGATGGCTCAGGCTTCTGGAAAGATCTTGTTCACCCTGGGCATGCTCAGGCATTTGCATTATATTAAATTGTTGGTTTGCTTGACCATTGCTTGTCACAGTCAGCTCACTGTTACCCTGTGTTCCCCCTGGCTGTTTGTTGGCTCCACTTGTTGTCTTTAGGCTTATTCTCACATTGTAAGCGCTCTAGGGCGGGGGAAATCTTTTTTTTTAATGTGTGTGTAGTGCTTAGGGGTGGGATCTTCATCCCAGGTTGGGTGTCTAGGAGAGACCACAATACGAATGGCGAGTAATAATCGCATAGGCCTTCCAGATTTGTTGCTTGACACGTATCTAGGTCCCATTTGAGCTACTTTAGTTCCTCAAAAACACACCATCATGAAATAAAACAGCATAGGACTAGGTCAAGAGGATTTGAAATACTTTTCAGAGTCTCTTGGTTTGACAATTACATAGTAGAAAAAATGGACTAATGAACCAACTGCTTCATCTAGGGAAGCCATGGATTTAAAAGGTAAGCTTCCAGATCTCCAGTCTTGCACAGGTTTAGTGGTTCCCTCTGGCTAGGGGCTCCGCCTCAGCTCTGTGAAGCTGAGAGATAAGGAGCTGGATTCCTTACTGCAGGGCAAGTGAGTCTCATTACTAGTCAGGACAGGAGCTCCTAAATCTGTGTGGGTGGGGTAGTGGCAAGAATGCATTTTGATTTGGACTCAGGATGGCTGTGTGACCTTGGACAAGTCACTAAATGTCTCTTTTTCACCCATCTATAAAACAGGGATAACACTGCCCTTGCTCACAGGAGTTTGTGTGGGGGGAACTAAATTCATTAATGTTTGCAAATCCTCAGCTATGATGGCGATGATTGCCACAGAAAAGCAAAGAGTCCTCGTGCAATATTCAGGTTTCACATAGCTAGAGGGGATGGCTGAGTAGTCAAAACATCTCCCTCGCCAATAGTAACTAGGAACAGAAGGGTGGTGCCACAAGCAGGAGACATGAAGGACTATGAGAAGGTGTGGTTGTTTGTGCTGCGTTCCAGATTTGAATTGCAGCATGTATTTCCAGTCACATTCACTGGGTGTCGGTGTAGCTGTATTAAAGAGTGGAGGGATAGCTGGAGCAGGTTGGAAGATCTGTCGCTGTGACACGAGGAGAGGCATAGGTATACCCGAAGGGTCAAGTATGCTGCATTTCAGCACTGAGTTCTTCAGTTTGTGTCAGAAAGAAGCAGTGTACAGGGGTCTGCTTGTCATGGGGATTGTCATGCATGACTGTGGCCCCCCAGGCCTCAGTGATAGGTAAGTGAAGGCAATGTCTCAGAGGGATTCTTCAGGGCAACGGAGAAGGGGTGCTAACATTTTGCAAGTCTTGGGTGGTTTGTGTGTGTAGGCTCAGTGTTTGATTGTAGGCCAGCTGTAAGTAGCTCCTGTTCACTATGCCTGACCTAAATCAGACTTTGGCCTTAGCGACAAGGTGTTAGACTTTGTCCTGCGAGATCCTGAGCTCTGTTCCTACAGTGTTCTGTAGCATCTGTAAGGGGACAGGGCTAATCTGCACATGTTCAGGCATTGCGCAAGGAGGGCAGAGTTAAGGTGGCATTACAGGGGTGGCATGACCTCACCTCTTGGTTTTCAGAGGTTTGAGTGTAGCTGAACTCAACATTTCTGGAAAGGGATGAGTCACCTTAATTCTGCATTAAATGAAGTTTTTGGGTAGTTCATTTTCTTGTTTGTTTACAAATAATTTCTAAGCACCCCTGTGTTCCACAGCCCAGTTTTCCCCCTCCACTACCTCTTGCTCCTTGGCAATGGTTAAACTGGCCTCAGATTGCTTTGGCTGCAGTTAGTCCCTTCATTGCCCTTGCATCAGCTCCTCAGCTCCTCTCTCTCTGCCTGTCCAGGGCAGCCTGGTCCTCCCTCCTTCCCAGGGAGGAGTGGGCGTCAGTAAGGTCCCCTTGGGTTTGGGAGCTGGGAAAAGAATGCAGGAACAGGGTACCCACACAGAGCCAGTGGGGTATATTTTGAAAGTGTGGGCATAGGCGCTGACTCCGTGGGTGCTCCAGGGCTGGAACACCCCCAGAAAAAAATTAGCTAGTGCTTAGCACGCACCGGCAGCCAGCTCCCCCCTACCCCCAGCACCTCCTGCCCACTGGCAGCCCCGCCTATCAACTCCTCCTCCCTCCCAGAGCCTCCCAGCTGTCACAATCAGCTGTTCCATGGCGTGCAGGAGGAGTAGGGGATGAGGTGCACTCGGGGGAGGAGGTGGAACTGGGTTGGAAGAGGCAGGACAGGGGTGGAGCATTGGGGGAAGGTGTGGAGTGGGGGCAGGCCTGGAGTTGAGTGGGGGTTGAGCACCCCCGGGCAAAGGAAAAAGCCTGCACCTGTGGGTGTGGAACAGAAATGAGGGGGGTATGGATGTCAGTGGGTTGGGGGGCAGATCTGAAGTGCCCCCGCCAAGACACTGACCTCCCCTTTTTCCTTTGAAGCAGCAGCAGCAGCAGGGGGAAGGGTGAGCCTGGTGTCCTTTCCCCACAGCTGGAGGTAGCATGGGAAAGAAAGGCATTCTGGGTTCTGTCCCCTGATCAGGGGGCAGTGGAGGGAAGGGGAGTCTCTGGGCTCCCTCTCTTGGCCTGGTGGAGCAGCTCTGGAGGGTATTTTTAGTAGGATGGGGGAAGGCACAGATGTTTCTACTGCCCCTCCCTCCCACCACCCAATGTACGTCATGGGAGGGAAAAGTGCCCTACTTTATTCCCACATGGTTCTGCTCTGTCCACGCTTTTACACTCCCAGAGAGCAAAAGTCCCTTCAAGGACAATCCTTTGTTCATTGAGGGATCATAGAAAAATGACAGTTTTGGAAACCCTGTTCTTTGTCAAAACCCTAGTCATTGAACTGGGTTTTCAGAAACCATGTTGGAATAATTTCTTTCACTAACTGGGGTGTGCTGGCCCCTCAGTAGTTGTGCCAGAGCACAGCTGTAAGGTTGGCAAAAGGACAGGGTCCACCTGACACCCTGGCACCCTCAACATCTTGGTGCACTGTGCCAGTGCTCCTCAGCACTGCTCCGATTCCCTTGTTGGCGTAGCTCTGCACCCCCAAAATATTATAAAACCCTGAAAATCTTATGAGCAGCTCATGTTGGGGGCTGTGTATCAGGAACCGCTTGACTAAATGACCCAGTGACTTGCTTTCCTTTGTTCACACTCAGTCCCATTGTTTAGGAAATGGGTGACGAGCACGACTCATTATTATATTCACCATAACTGCTTACTGGCGTCTTTCATCTTCCCTTTATTTAATTAATGCTAATTTCCTTAACAATACTTCTAAAGTAAAATAAGAGTCTGCTTGTAAAACGCATAATTTTTTTAAACAGGGCTTTACCTCAGGAACACAAGATTTTTTGAGGGGGCTTTATCTCAGGAACCCCTGGCTCAAATGACCTCTTATTTAGACTACCAACCCTACCCCATGCCCCCATGAGGCACAGAAAATTTCAAGACAATCTCAGAGAGCACATAGATTTTAGGTTACTTAGAAGAGTCATCTTTTTAAAAGTTACACTCAGTCTTAACAGTAGCAGGGCTATAATTGCTTGCAGAATTAGGATCTTACAAGTCTATGCAGCAGCCATGATGCAAGCCTCTTTTTCTCCACTGCAGCATAAGCAGGATTGTTCCTACTAGGTGGCCAAATGATGAACCTAGGTTTACTTAGACTGTAAAGTCTATGGACAGGGAATGCCTCTTTGGGTATGCTGACAGAGCAAAAGCTGTGCCCAGGCTAGCCAACCTAAGCTAGCTTGAATCCAGCTAGTGCAGGTAATAATAGCAGAGAAGACAGCACAGCATGGACTTCAGAGTGAGCCAAGTACACACGTAGGGTCCATGCCGGGCTTGTACTACCTGTGTTGAAGTCCACGCTATGTGGTCTTGGCTGTTATTGTTAGCCCTGCTAGCTGTATTCAAGCTAGCTCAGGTAGACTAGGCCATGCACAGCTTTTGCTGTGTAGACATAGCGTCTGTTATACATTAGTACCGTGCTTAGCACAATGAGGCCCTGATCCATGACTGTATTGAAGTAGCACCTAGCACAAATAAGAATTGCTTCCCAATCTCATGGCTGAATGTTTCTCTCATCTTGTTTTGCAGACCAAATTGATCAGATTCAGGAATGTTGCTCTGGTACCCAGAAAGCAATGGCAGACCAGGAAAGACCAAATGCATCACACTCCCCGTCCAAATCTCATTCAGAGATTCTGAGGGCCCCAGAGAGCAATCTGTACCAGTGAACCCCCACATCTCATAGCTGGCAAAAGGTTGGGATGTACCCAGCACTCTTGCTGACGAGGACTATTAATGCCTCCCTGTTAGTACAGTGTTAATTAACAATCTGCCAACCCTCACTCAGTCATAACCAATCCCTTCTCAGGAAATTTTAGGAAGGAAGCAACAGTGGATATCCAGCTTTTTTACTTTCCATTGGTGGCACAAGGGATGGAGAATGTAGCAAGCGGCTGGCACTCCTGGGGGTATTAGCAAGGAGTGAGATATGAACCAAAGTTACCTGGAAAACTATAGAGGTACAAGTGACTACTCTGTATTCAGAAATGTAAACTAATAAGAACAGGGTTGGAAAACCAGCCAAAGGGATAATAGTAACATTCGTGTTTGGTAAGGGTTTGGCAGATACAGAGTACTGATTAATCCTGGGAGAGTTTTATGGTTTCTCTTTCCCGTCTGCACAATTTAGACATCGGTGCTATTGAAAATCCTACCTTATGTGACTTAGGAGCATGAGTCTCATTGAAAAGCAATGACTTAAAGCATTTAAGTGACTTAGGTGTTTTAAAAAAAATCGCACTCAGAGGTTCAGTGTCTTGCCCAAGATCACACACAGAGGGGGAGTTAAGAGTCAGAGGAGGGAATCTCCTTCAGAAGTTCCTAGTTTCTAGTCTTAAAATTGAGGAACATGGGACAGGAACATAGGCAATGCCATACCAACCGTCCATCTAATTCAGTATCCTCTCTTCAACCATAGCTAGTACCAGATACTTCTAGGGAAGTCCAAGAAACTCTATACTGTAATAGGCGCATTTTAATAGAGTGGGGGCCGGCACAGATATCCTGCTCATAAGGGCAATTTCTTCCTAGCCCACAGTGGTTGCTGGTTTCCTTACACAGGAGAGTATATAGCCTTTATAACTTTGGATCCCTTCTAATAACTGTGGGTGTTCTCGTTATCCATATCTATTCTTTTTAAGAGTTCAGCAGGTGTCTGAGTATCAATGTCACAATGAGTTCCACAGGTTAATTACATTATAATGCCCAGCTCTTATATAGCACTCTTCATCAGTAGATCTCAAAAGCGCTTTATGTAATAAAGAATGTCTTTTTATCAGTTAGAAATGTTGCCTTTTAATTTTGTTGGGTGTCTCCTTATTCTTGTTTCTGAAGAGATCTCTCAATCTATCCTCTCTACACTGTTCATTTTCTCTCTGAATCATGTCACCTCTTATTTTTCTACTCCCCTAGCTATGCAGTCCCAATCTTTTTAATCTCTCCTTATACCATATTCTACCCATGCATCTAATTTTTGTAGCCCTTTTCTAGACTCTCTGTGTCTGCTATATCCTTTCCGAGATGGGGTGATCAGAACTGAGTCCAGTTTTCAAAGCTGTCCCATCACTTTATATAGTAGCAATATAATACTGAGTATTATTCTGTATCCCTTCTTTACTATAACCTATCATCTTGTTTGCCTTGACCAGCACATTGAGCAGATGTTTCCATCAAGCTGTCGTCAATGACGCTTAGATCTTGTTTCTGAGATTAGTTAATTTAGAATGCACCAGTGTGTCTGAGTAGTTCAAACTGTTCCTTCCAATGTGCATCACTTGCCCTTTATTTACATTTACTTTAATCTGTCCTCATGCTGCCAGTCCCCTCGTATGTCTGGAGTTCCAAGTGATGTCCCATAGTATCTGCAAGATCTTAAAACCCCAGCTCTTGGAATCACAGGATTTTGTGAGACTCCGCTATTTTTGTTTTAGTGAACGTTTCTAGCCCTCATGGTGGGGAGAAAAGCTTATAGTGACACAAATGAACTCCAAAGGTTAAAAACACTAGAAGGCAAATAAGCAGAACTGAAAGTTCAGAACTGTTATTTTTCATGATTGGGGCGGGGGGGGTCTGCCTCATGATTTTGATTGCCTGGGGTTTGCAGTGCTATAATCATTTTCTACACCATTGTGTCTTTCCCTATGACTACAGCATTTCCTTAATAGCCTCTTATAAATTATTTTATGAAAGGTTTCTTGAAAATCCAAATACATATTATTAAAAATAGTGAATAAACGATAACTGATTGAAATCCTCAAGGAATTCCAATAGACTGGCGAGGCTGTGCTGGTTTGTCCCTCTCATATCATGTTCACCATGGTGTTTTCGCTTATTGTTTCCAGCCAATTTAGCTGCTAGCAAACCAAACTTAAACAAAGTCAGACTTGCTGGTCCATAATCCCCAGGATAATTCCTAATGCTTTAAAAAAAAAAAGTATAAAATTATCTTCCTTCCTGGTCTCACCTGAATCAGCTTGTTTCAATGACAAATTGCACTAGACCATGATCAAAATAGTTAAAAACGGCAAGACACTGATCAGGAATATATCATTCCAAAGAACACGGAGAGGGTCGTGCTCAAATCTGTTCAAGAGAGTAAAAGATATGAACACAACAGCAAACACTGAATTCAATAACTTTGTGGAATGGGTCTTCCTGTGATGTCCTGGGTCTTGAAAGCCTGAGAGTCCCCAGACAGCTGCTGCATCTTGGCCTCTGCCCACTGTCTGCTGAAACCTGGTGTACCAAGGAGCTAGCAGGACTATAGCCTCAGCCAAGGAAGGCAGCACCCTGGGGAGCCCTGAGGGGAGGATTGCCCAGCACCACTGATTTGTCCAACCATGCTATTTAAGCCAGAAGGAAGCATAGGAAGTTTGTCCAAGCAACAAGATGATTTGTGATTGCTGCATTGGACACTGCTTGTGCCTGCCTACTGCACCTACCCCTGTTCCTGAGTCCTGCTCTGCTCCTGGCTTGCCCCTTTGCTCCTGTTTCCAGCATGCTCCTACTTTGAACTTGATCCTTGCCTCTTATCCAGTTCCTGCCCTTATACCTTGCCTCCAATCATCAGTTACCAGTCCTGGTTCTGACCCAAGCCTGTGGCATCTGACCCTGACTCAGGCTTGACCCTTGGCTCTGCCATCTGATATCTGATCCCAGCTCTGACCGTCAGCTTCGATTCCTGGCTCTGACTCTGGCTTGACCCCTGGCTCTGGTAATCGGCAATTGACTTTGGAGTTGACCCTTGGCTTTGTTCCCCACCCTGGGCACATGCTCTGACCACTAGACCTGACTCCTGCTTTGACCACTAGGCCAGATTGCCTACATCCCAGTCCATAACACTACCAAAGACAGCAGTAGAACCTGTATCTGTGAACATATGCAAAGCGATAGCTGTACTTAGAGAAAAAACACTGAATTAATCATTTGATTTTACTGAATAGGATACTATATCCCAAGACACGTTATAAGAGTTATTTAAGCCCCATAATAGCCCTGTGAGATAGGGATTATCCATTTGTACGTCTGGAAACTGAGGCACAGCGATTGTGTGACTTTGAGCAAGTCTCTCAGTGAGTCCATACAGAATAGAGACCAAGAGCCCCAGCACTTGAGCCCCTGCTTTTAGCCGGATCCAATCCCTCTGACTTGATGAGGAGAGACGGAGAGTTCGGTGGTGTACCACCCTGCTCTGTCTGCAAACCGAGCTCCACCCACCTGAAATGGCAAAATGAAACCATTCACAGCAGACTCTGCACCTAGTCAAAATATGATCACAAGGGCTGTGCTGGACTCCCCTCTTAGCAGGAGCCAAGCTTGAGGTTCCGACGTACACATGGCTAGGCCAGATCAAGCCATAGGCCCAACTGACGCATGCCTATAGTCTCAGCTCCTGGAAAGAGTCGTGAGATGACACTGGAATCATCCGTCATATTATTTTTTTTTCTAGCCCTTATGTCTTGAAAACGTGACCCTGGTGTAACTGTCACAGTTGTGTCTGTCTGAGTCTGCAGACTGCCTCCTACAGAGGAGGAGCAGCAGCCACTAGAGCCAGGGAAGAAGCTGCCTTGCCCTACACCCACCACCAGACATTGCTCTGGAGCTTGAACATAAGAACGGCCCTACTGGGTCAGACGAAAGGTCCCTCTGGCTCAGTATCCTGTCTTCCAACAGTGGCCAATGCCAGGTGCCCCAGAGGGAATGAACAGAACAGGTAATCATCACGTGATCCATCCCCTGTCGCTCATTGGATGTCCTGCTGTCCTCTGTGGGATCAGCTTCCTTTTTATGGAAACTAATTCACTCCTAACACTCTGATTAACCCCTCTAATCTTTTGTCTCCAGGGGTCAGCTTAGGGAAAATGTGGCGGTATTTCCCAAGCACCAACCACTTGTGCCCACTAAAATGAGACACGTTTTGACAGCGGTGGAATAGCTCAGAACATTGACAGAGCATCCCCATTCTGGCTGGGTGAACACAGCCTTGAGAGGAATGGGGTAGCTCACAGCCTCTCAAATCTACTGTCATTTCAGGCTCTCTACAAATGCTGGCAGGCATTACTCACTGCACCAGTTTACATCAGTATCTATAAGGGCTAGAGATTTAGCTTTTATTATTTTTTTTTAAAAAAAGGTAGATTCTGCAGAAGATGGAAGTCCGAAAAGAAGCGGCAGGAGGCAGGTCATTGACCTGGTGTGACCCAGCCCAATTCCACCCTGGCTTACTGGTAGCACATGGATGGATGATCTCCTTCCGTCTCGAAAAATTATTGTATTACTTTCAGGACAGTGTGTCTTGGCTGGGTCCAAGCAGGATCAGCCCAAATTTGATTTTGGTTTTACCAAAAATTTGTGCAACGAAATATTAGGTCTTGTTAATATTCAGTCCTTAATCCCATTCTGATCCATATATGAATTGGCAGAAACACCACAATGCTGCCGTTGTCAGAGTGTCTCCAGCATGAATGCATTCAGCATACCATAAGAGAAGTGGTATCTCGGCATATGGCATTAAAGAAAAAGAAAAAGAAAAAGCCTGCTCTTGTGGAATTGTTCAGCTCCATTTCATGGAGAGAGCTGCACAGAGGGAGGGCTATGTGGCTGTGAGAAAAACATGCTCTGCTACATACATATGACAGAGGGAGCCAGAAGGAACCTGACAGGCGGGGAGAGGACAGCAAGAATAGAATAAAGACAAAAATGAGAGAGGAAAGAAACTTAGAAAATAGAGAGGAGACCATTTAATAAACAACAACACAGCTCTATATGGCCAGCTCCTAGGTCTTTTATATGGGAATATAAATATGGGATCAAAATACAACTAAGCCTCATTCTCCCATGCCCAGCCACAATGTTACTAAGAAAAATAGCCATTTAGGTATTCAGCTCAGAAGATGTTTTTCCACCTGCTTCCTTATTACTAGCCTGTGCTGCCCTCTAGTGAAAATAAATGAAATTCATATTATGATGGATTGCTTCCCTTAAAAAAAACCCCACCTCTCTTTAATATCACCCCAATCCAGTTCCTAGCTCTGCCGTACTTCATCTAGGCTAGCAACATTGCCTCTTGTTCCCTATGCCTATGGTGATGAGTGCCATCGAAATGCCTGTTTTCCAAAAAAAAATGTGTATATTGCTAAATATTATAACCCAGCCACACTGCAATGACAGCCTCATTGCCCAGTTCTCCAGGAAGTGTTTTCTCCTGTACCACCCCTTACAAGTGGGAAATGCTCCCAGTCAAAGTTTGCAAAGCCACCACCTTATCCTCTGAGTTCCTCATCAAAACTCACCTCTTTCATGATACAGACTGAGCCGCAGCACGATCATGGCCAGGCAGATGGTGAGTGGTGTTCCCTGCTCCTGATGGGTTAAGAAATTATCTGTGAAACCCTGGTGGTAGAATTGTAGAATCATAGAACTGGAAGGGACCGCAAGAGGTCATCTAGTCTAGTCCCCTGCATTCATGGCAGGACTAAGTATTATCTAGACCATCTCTGACAGGTGTTTGTCTAACCTGCTCTTAAAAATCTCCAATGACAGAGATTCCACAACCTCCCTAGGCAATTTATTACAGTGCTTAACCACCCTGACAGTTAGGAAGATTTTCCTAATGTCCAACCTAAACCTCCCTTGCTGCAATTTTAGCCCATTGCTTCTTGTCCTATCCTCAGAGGTTAAGGAGAATAATTTTTGTCCCTCCTCCTTGTAACAACCTTTCATGAACTTGAAAATGGTTATCATGTCCCCTCTCAGTCTTCTCGTCTCCAGACTAAACAAAGCAATTTTTTTCAATCTTCCTTCATAGGTCATGTTTTCTAGACCTTTAATAATTTTTGTTGCTCTTCTCTGGACTTTCTCCAATTTGTCCACATCCTTCCTGAAATGTGGCGCCCAGAACTGGACACAATACTCCAGTTGAGGCCTAATCAGTGCAGAGCAGAGCAGAAGAATTACTTCTTGTGTCTTGCTTACAATACTCCTGCTAATACATCCCAGAATGATGTTAGCTTTTTTTGCAACAGTGTGACACTGTTCGCTCGTATTTAGCTTGTGGTCCACTATGATCCCCAGATCCCTTTCCACAGTACTCCTTCCTAGGCAGTCATTTACCATTTTGTATGTGTGCAACTGATTGTTCCTTCCTCAGTGGAGTACTTTGCCTTTGTCCTTATTGAATTTCATCCTATTTACTTCAGACCATTTTCCCAGTTTGTCCAGATCACTCTGAATTTTAATTCTATCCTCCAAAGCACTTGCAACCCCTCCCAGCTTGGTATTGTCTGCAAACTTTATAAGTGTACTCTGTATGCTGCTATCTAAACGATAATGGAAACTGTATGAACTCTTCACAAAACTTACACTCTCCCAAGGGTGGTGCTGTAGAAACTGGAAAGTCCCCTTTGCTATGTAGGTGAGGATGCAAATAGCATGGAGTGAGATAGGGAGGAAGAATGATCTAATGGTTAGGACACTGGAATGGGATTTGGGAGACCTGAATTCAAATCCAAATTTGGTGATGGATTTTCTGCATGACCTCGGGCAAGTCACTTGATCTACCCTATGTCTCTCAGTTCCCCCTTCCAGGAGATGGGGATAATACCTCCCAACTTTAGGATAAAGTCCATGAATGCTTGCAAGGTGCTGAGATACTACAGTGATGAGGGCCATACATAGGGAGGGTGGGATAGCTCAGTGGTTTGAGCATTGGCCTGCTAAACCCAGGGTTGTGAGTTCAATCCTTGAGGGGGCTGTTAAGTTGATCTGGGACAAAAAATGGGGATTGGTCCTGCTTTGAGCAGGGGTTGGACTAGATGATCTCCTGAGGTCCCTTCCAACCCTGTAATTCTGTGATACCTAGATAAAGCTTAGAAATACACTTCCATACTGTGGTGGTGGGGGATCCTTTCAATTGTACGGGTGATGAAGGAAGCCTGAGTAATCTCTTGAATCATTAAGGGAATGATTGGGCTTCTCTTCTGCTCTGCAGGTGATGGAAACTGGAGGGATCCTTTCTGAAATGGCTTATTGGACATAGAAGAATCCAGATTGTGTATGGAGTAGAAATTCTGCTGTTCTCTAGCCATCTAAGGATCTCTAAGTGTTTTCCATGCAACACCTCCAATTAAGTATTCTCCCTATATCTCAGGTGGGGAAACTGATGAAGTCGAATGAGTTTAGGTGACTTGTGCCAAGGTCACATTACAAGACTGCAGCAGAGCCAGGAAGAGTACCTGGATCTCCCAACTCCTGTTCAAATATTTTAATCCCCAAGCCACCAAAAAATGTGCCTATCCATGCTAAGAACCTCTTCTCCACCAGACAGTGTAGGTGATCCAAGAGGTCCTTTCACTTTTGGGATCCAGAGAATCCCTGGGCAAGAATTCAACTTTCCTCCTATCCTGTCCCCAATCCTGTGAACACTTATGCACGTGTTTAACTCTCCACTCAAATGTAGCCCTGTTAACGTCAGTGCAATCACGTGTGTGTGTGAGTGTAAAGTTAAGCACTTGTCTAAGTGTTTGCAGGATCAGTGCACAAATTAGTCTTCTAGGAAAGCAGCTCCACTAACTCCCCTGCTGCTCAAATAGGGAAGATCTCACCAGGAACATAACTGGTTGTCATTTATTACTGGTGAGGGATGAAGACTGTAACAGTTTGGGGAAATGGTCTACGTACAGCTTATGAGTTCTGACTGACATTATGAAGGCTGTGTATAATGCTAATCTTCACTGTGAATTGGCATAGTCCCTGTCAGAAAATGGCTGATTCCTGTATCACACTCCCTGTCTGGAAGCAGCTACAGGACAATCAAAAGAATGGTTCGCATGGATATTGACCCTAAGCTGACAGAACAATGAATGTGCTAGAGGAAACTGGTTTCCTCCCCAAGTTGATTGCAGGGAGAGGAGTTGGAGCAATGGAAATTCCTCATCAAAGGAGAACAGTTTGAATTTTAATCCTGTCCTCCAAAGCACTTGCAACACCTCCCAGCTTGGTATCGTCCGCAAACTTTATAAGTGTACTCTGTATGCCATTATCTAAATGATAACAGAAACTGTCTGAACTCTTCACAAAACTTATACTCTCCCAAGGGTGATGCTGTGGAAACTGGAAGGTCCACTTTGCTCTGTAGGCGAAGCGGCATTAGAAACTGCTGTCCAAAAGGGACATGCCCTCTGCGTAAGAGGAACCTGTTGATGTCAAACCTGAGCAAACCAAGGAGAGCTTGTTGCAGGGGCAGGGAGAGAGAGTCTGAAGGCTGAGCCAAAGGAGTGGAGAGTCTGGGGACAGTGAAGGATTGTCCAAAAACCTGAAGGCCTTCAGAATCTTGTGGATCCTGCAGGCAGGGTTTCTGTGTGCAGGTTTTGTGATTTTGGCATACATCTGTAAGTCCCTATGCTGTCTCTAGGAATAAGGTGTGTGTGGTTAAGTTATTTTGTAAAGCCTTACAGTCAGTTCATTGCTCTAACTGTCATGCATCTCCAAATGGACAAAGTGAAAACCAGAGTACTCTGAAGGTGGCACTCAGAAAGGGTGTGGTTGAGCTACTGGGGATATTTGAGGGGGCCAGCACTGCCCTTGGGACCTAGGGCAGCTGGACTGCAGGCTCCCACTTCCAAGAAGAGGTACCAGACATGGAGTCTACACCCTGAGCGTGAGCTTGAGTGGCCAGAAACAGTGCCAGGATACTGCTCAGACTGTGGGCAGAGATGCATCAGCCGTAACGCAGCAGGCTGGTGAGTGTCCAGCAGGGGAACATCAACCACAGCTGTGACAAAGAGCAAGAACAGTCCGACATTACTCATTTGACTGGATGATGGCTCATGTGTAGAGTGGTTCACTTCTAGTATTCCACCTCCAGCTCTAGTGACCTCTAAACATATTAACACAACTGTTTAAAATCACTTTATTTTCTAGACTGCAGCATCTTGCATGATGACACCTGATGTTTTTATTTTGTTATGAAAACAGATTTTGGAGCACAATTTGTACCAAATAAGAAGATCTGTGTCCATATACATGGTTGAATAATGACATATGTCGGCCTTGTGTACTCCATATAGCAGAGAGAGAGAGAAAGGGGGGTGGGGCGCGTAATGGCCTGGGTAAGAGCTAAAAGCCAGATTTCTTGATGAGATCAGAGTAAATAGGAAGTCACTGAGCAGGAGAGATGTCTGGAAGACTCTTCCATACAGCAGGAGCTGCAGAACAGGACTCAGCTTTCAACACAAGCAGAGCAAGATGCCTCTTGGTGGTGGGTGGGGAGCTGTATTCTGTACCCTGTCATGAAAACTGAATGGGGAACACAGCTTGTGGCTTGAACCGTTTGCTCTCCCCACAGCTTGGGGCTTCAACACTATTTAATCTCCAGGACTGTCGGGCTGGGACCTTTCACCAGCACGAAATTCACTACCAAAAGTAAAATTACATCACTCAGCTCTACTCTACTGCGTGAGAATTTAAAGCTGGCAATTGCAGCCATCCACTCTGGACTGTCGAGGCTATACCCAAGCCAGAAGCTGCCAGGAACTGTACAATGCAGAACAAAAAATCAATACAGAGGGAAAAGAGCTGCCTCCTTTCCCCAAACCATGAGCAGCATGTCGTGGATGTAAAGTACAAGCTCTCCACAAGCACATAATACCTTTATAAGAGGCCATTACTTACGCAGGCCCATTTACTCCATTCTGGCAGTGTAAGAGAGGCCACAGTGTAAATACAAACCTGGCCCCATGTGCTTACATTCACTTCCTCTGAGTGTGGCACATCATGTGACGAAAGGTGGCAGACACACCTGAGGACAAGCTCTTGACAAGACTCTGCTTGGAAAATCCTAGGAATTCCTGGATTCCCCTTTTTTTCCAGGCAGCTCCCTGATATCTGTAGCTGAGCTACTGGTTTGCATCCTAGTGCCTTCTACGCTAGGGAATCACCAGGTTTCTGCTTAGCTGGCTCTGTGTACCCGATCTGAGCACTGGGGAGCCTTCCTTTCCACCCCTGCACACTACCCAAGGAAATATCTAGGCCTGCAGAGAGCTGTGGTAGTGGGAATAGAATGGAAGCAGACTGAGAGACAAACTAAGGAGTAGGGTGAGACTGGGGGACAGAAAGACAGGGTAAGCTTGTTACAAATTTTGGTGGAAGCAATTAATTGCATTAATGTTGTTTGAGAAATAAGGGGCCATTTTACTTTCATTGGAAGATGCACCACCAATCTGAGCATTTTCCTCACATTGTCCACCCCTGGCTGGCTGGGAAATCCAAAAATCTGGTCCTTGAATACCAGGAAGAGATTGTTTTAAGGTGAGGAGAGAGAGTCCTCTTGTGACCCCTGAGTCCAGTCCTGGACTACATCAATATTCCCTTAGCTTCTATTCCCCTAGATCAGAAGCTAAGCAGAGATCAGGGCAGGGTAGTACTCAGATAAGAGAGGCCTTTTTTGCAAGTGTTGAGGCACTGGGCCAATATCCCAGCATGGTAGAGCAGACCAATGCCAGCTGATCCAAGGGGCCAGTATGGCAGCATGGAATCAATGAGGCAAAAACCATCTCTTCTGCTGGCTGCAGCAAGAGAAGGTGGCACAGGAACCACTATCCTGGCTCCACACTGCCCAAGGATCCCTCTACTTTGGGGAAATACTCACACATCTGCTGGCACCAGCTTCAGAGCTTCTGTGCACCGGGCAGCACAGCCCAAGCAGCTGTACCACAATGCAGAATCTGGGCTGTGGAATTTCCACTGGGCTCTAGTCTCCCTGAAATGAGTTAGCTGTATCCAGCCAGTATCCAGCCAGCTCCCACGACTGCGAGACAGAATCCATATTTACTACTACAGCCTATGATTTAAGGACATGGCAAGCTCTTACTCTCTCTCCTCAGAGAAACATCTTCTCCCATCTGCTTTATGGGCACATCTTGTCCACCTACACTCAGTTCATTGTACAAGCAGTAAGCTAGTGGGCACCTGTCTAGTGGGAGAGGAGGAGAATCACATTGCCCTTCTCAAACTGAGTCGTCCAGCCTCCAGGAGAGCATTCAGATTCCCCAGCCCCGAACCTGCTATTCACACCTCCTCTTCTCTCTGCACCAGGTGCATCTGGGCAGATCTGGACCAAGTTCACAAGCTTAATTCCCTCACTTTGGGCCAAATCCAGAAGACTGGAAGAGCCCTTGAAACTCTCACAAACTTCAGTGGAAGATGAAGGAGCTCAACACCATTCTGGATTCAAAGCTACAAACAGATGCTGTCCTTTGAGGAAACCCAGCTTTAATATAGAGTGAAAGCTTATATGGAAGGCATGGATGGCTAAAGGCATTTACTCTGGTTTGAAGATACGCTCAGGTCTTTAGCATACTGTTTGGCCCATAACCATTGCAGTTTGGATAGTCCTTGCAACTGCACCATATGCTCTTTGATGCCTTTGCAGCAGGCACTGCTGGCTTCCGGAGGTTATCCCTGTTAATCCTTCACAAAGGACTGGGCTCCTCAAAGAGACATGCCTCTATACAGTAGCTTCCAACAAGATTAAGGAAGACATTGAAGAGAAGGATAGGACAGGGGACTGGGACTCAGGAGATCAGGTTCTGCCACACACTTCCTGAGTGACCTTGGGCAAATCAATTGATCTCTGTGTCTCAGTTCCCCATCTGTGAGATGGGGATAATACTTCCTTCCTTCTCTTCCCTTTGTCTGATCCGATGCCCTAATCCCACAAGTTATTTTGCAGAGTCATGCCTCTTTGCACACATGTAGCTCCCCTGCAAGTGCACAGGTCCTCCCAGATGGAGTAATTTGTAGGACTGTGGCCTTAGACTGTAAACTCTTTGAGACAGAGACTGTATCTCACTCTCTGCTATCCACTGTGCAAGCACCCTGGGGCTCAGATCTCAGTCAAGGGCTCCAGGGGTAATAAGAATTAGTAGTAAACTCAGATCTGTCTGATTGTTGACCCAGGCCCCACAAAGTGGTTGAAGAGTCACCAAACCCTTGAGTTCCACAGAGTTCAGCAAACCCGGATTAAGATGCCCTGCTACTTGTTTTACACGGGGGCTCCTTTTCCACTGTGCTAAAGCAATGTTCATGTCATTGACATGCCCCCTCCCTTCCTCTGGGCCTGGCCACTGCCGTGAAATATTTTCTGCCCATTTTTTTCAATGCACCCTTCACCTCTTTATTCCTGAAACTATAGATAACCGGGTTTAACGTGGGGGTTACAATGCAATATAATGACGAAACCAAGATGTCTATGTCCAGAGAGTAGCCTGAGCTGGGCCGATTATAATTGAAGTTGGAGGTGCCGTAGAAGAGGACGACCACAATCAGATGGGAGGTGCAGGTGGAGAAAGCTTTGAATCGGCCCTTGGCCGAACGGATCTTCAGGATGGTGCTGATGATGTGGCCATAGGAGAGCACGGTGAACAGACAAGGACTCAGTCCAATCAAGACACTAGCCAAATGAAGCACAGCTTCATTGACAGAGGTCTCTGAGCAAGAGAGCTTCAGCAGCAACAGGACATCACAAAAGAAGTGGCTGAGTTGATCGGACTTGCATATGACTACGGCTGATGTGAGGAGAGTGTGCACTAGGGAATTCACCAAGCCACACAGCCATGAAAACCCCGCCAGCTGCACACAAAGCCTCTTGCTCATAATGCTTGGGTATCTCAAGGGCTTGCAGATAGCCACATATCGGTCATAAGCCATGACGGCCAACAGGACACGCTCAGTGCCAGCGCAGGTAATGAGGAAGAACAGTTGGGCCACGCACCCGGCATATGAAATGGTTTTCCTGCACCGGAAGAAGTTGATCAGCATGACTGGCACCGTGGCAGACGTGTAGCAGATATCTAAGAAGGACAGATTACTAAGAAAAAAATACATGGGTGTGTGAAGGGTTGGATCAGCCCTGGTCAGGGTTAAAATCAGCGTGTTCCCCAGGAGGGTTACAGTGTAGATGACTAAGAACACCAGGAAGAATAAAATCTGAAGGTTGGGGTGGTTTGAAAAGCCCAAGAAAATGAATTCCATTATGTGTGTTTGATTTCCCATTTACACAGTAGCTTTTTAAAAAATCTGTCAAGGAAAAGGATGTGGGAAAATAGTCAGTGTGCAAACAATGAGAATAGTCAATGAATACCACTTTGCCTTTCTAAAGAACCTTCCAGGTAGGGGGCCAGAGCACCTGCTGGTGCAAACTAGCATTTGTTCTGTTAAAAACAATGAAGCTACATAAATTTACATCAGCTGAGGATCTGGCCCCATTGAGCTATTGTTATTTTATTAATACATTAACTAGAGTGTATAGAATGTATAAGAGACACGATCCCAGTACCCTAGAGCTTACAGTCTAAGCATGGGCAAAATATAACAAATTAAGACAGACAATAGGAGAGCGAGGGGAAGAGAAGTGTGGTTGCCATGGTTAGTAATACATGCTTCTTATTTCCCAGACAAAAGAGAAAACTACAAGAAGGAGTTATAGTTGACAGCCCATATCAGTAAATTTAGGGTAAGGTATATTAGAGAGATGTGTACTTATCCCAAAAGCAGCCATTATAAACCCACAAAATTCAGAATTAAGATTAAACTTAAATCCAGACATGCAAAGGTCTAGAGATGCAGTTAGGGCACCCAAACAACTTTAACTCTGCCCTGTAATGACATCATGCAATAACCATGTGATCAATGTCTTTTAGTGTTTGAAGTCCAATGCTAAATGAACAGTTTTAAAAAGATACATCTAGGTTTTATCCTCCCCTGCCATGGTGACCCTACAGGGCAGAGTTAAGGGTGTTAAGGTGCTCTAACTGTGTTTCCAGACTTGTACATGGTTGGGTTTCTTTAAGTTAAACCTTAACTCAAATTTTTTTAAATTTCCTTTTTTACTCTATAAATAGGCTACTTCCATCCACCACAATGTGTTCCCACTGTTTGTTATTGTTTCAGTCTTCACTTATATAGTTAAGAAATTGTACCTTTATTTCATTTTTGTGTGTATGTCCTTTAAGGGGTATTTTTCATATAATGTGACTTCTGCTAAGTCATACCTACATTTTATTGGTCCCAACCTGTCCTAATAAGATCCATTTGGACATTTCCATGAGAGAGAATTTCAGTTAAAGTTAAACCATGCAAATTAGCTCTATTCTGTAGGATATCCCTACCTACCTTTCTTTCTTCCTTCCTTTTCTGAGAGTTTGTATACACATAAACAACATTCAGGATCTGACATTTCAGTTTGATTCCAAAGTTACTGTAAATAAGAACTGAAGCCTTGTGAGTTTTAGTCAGCAGTAAGTGATACATTATCCAATTCACAACAAAAGCAATCAAGTGGGTAAGATATTTTTAGAGGAATTACTATGGAAATATTACATTAGGCAGCAGTTAGTGTACTATTTTCACCCTGCAATGCTTTCACATAGCCTGACTATAGAAAAAAAGTGGTTCTCAAGTACAGTGAGAAGGGCAATTAAAATAGCTAGCAGAGATTTACACTTCCATAAAGGGAGAATCATCTAATCAGAGGCGGAGTTGGGGATACTTTAGCATTATGGACCTAATTCTACTTCCATTTAAGTCAATGGCAAAAAACCCCTGCATTGGCTTGAACAGGTGCAGGATGAGTAAGGGAAGGATAGTTTCTCTTATGAGGAAGAGAATGAGAGGTGGAGGATAGGGGGAAGCAGGCAATAGAAGTACAAGAAATCTGAATCTTGCACAAGCCTACTGCTTCAACATTGCAATCCTGCTGCACTTTACAGTTTTAAAGTGGGAGAGCAGGGAATAAATGGCAAATACCTCCTCCTTCGGCTTATAAAAGGAGATTTGGTATGTTTTGTTCTGTGTTATATTACAATACCTGGAAGCAAAAATAGGCCAGGTCTACACTATAAACTTACATGAAAAATCCCCACCCCTGAATGACACAGTTATACCAACCTAACCTAGCTATAGACGGCGCTACGTTGACGGCAGGGCTTCTTCTATTGACATAGCTACTGCTTTTCGGGGAGGTGGATTAACTCCGCTGTCCTGTCGGTGCAGTAATGTTTTCACTGAAGCACCACAGCTGAAGTGTTTTAAGTGTCGACCTGCCCTAGGTTAACCTGTAGCTATAGACGTCTCTTCTGTCAGTGCATGAAGGCCTAACATACATAACTGTCCTCTGAAAGAAGGGTACATTCCAAGGTACTCTTGTTAGGTTAAAGAAACTTGAGAAAAATTTGCTTGCAATTAGGGCTGGTGCAAAGAGCCAGACTGACATCCTTGGAAACAGAACTCCTCAATTCAGTCTCCGATCTGGTATAGCAGGAGTCACATTAGCATCCCATTAGCAGTGTGCCTGACCACAGACCTGAAAAGACTTTGTTTTAACTGTTTTGTGTGGGTTTTGCCAGATCTAGGGTTGAGAGATCAGGAAACATTGCAAGCCTGGACTATTTGTCAAGTGCATAACCCATGCCGGGTGACACCAGGAGTCAACTACCACGCTATCTTGGTGCTTGAAGTGCCAGGGAACGGCCGGTTAGTACCAAGTGTGATGGCATTTGTGCTGTGGACACTTCTCCACACAGAACTGGACTGAAACTAGGGACTCATTTTGCACAGGAATGAGATGGGAGTAGCCGATGGTCAGGATTAGTATTCTCTTATTATCCAGGTCAGCATTTGACATCAATTCAGTTTAAACTGGCTTCACATTTACTGACAGAATGTCAGATTCTGCTACCCTTATTCACATGGAGTGACAATTTGCTCCTTGTGTGGTCACACTGATTTCCAATCAGGCTAGTCAAGGATTCTGTTACTAGATATGAGTAAGGGTGGCAGAGCCCAGCTTGTACATTGTTTTGTATAGAGAGACACTAGAAAGAAAAGTAGCATGGAAATACTTACCAGGCTTCACTTACAGATCAAACCACCATTTCTGATGTTTGCCTTGCATTGCCGTTATCCTGTCCCCCAAATAAGGTGTATTCTATAGTAATATAAGCAGCTCTGGCAAAGAACAAGTCCAGGACCAAACAAGAGCACAACCCAAAATACTATCATTTGTACACCATACAGTAAATGAGAGAAATTCTAGCTTTTACCAACATCTAACGCTGCATGACTTACCAGTGAACAAAAGAATCCTTTCTTCTTGAACTCCTATGGTTTCCCTCCGAAAGCAGTATTTAAGCATGTGTCCGGGACCTCTGGGACATATTCTGTTCACAGAAATATCTCAGGGATGTATGCAATGGCTAGACAATTATTAATATTATTTTTCATATTGTGATAAACAGTAAGGAATATATAAAATGAAAAGTTCTGTTCATTTAGAGAAAAAGCACCTACCAGGAAATTTATGGCATGCACAGATTCGCTAAAAGAGAAGCAAAGTATATGATGGCTTATGTCCCTGGATCTATGTCTGAAGAATTGTCTTTGGGCGGAGGTCCATAACTATTCTTCCAGCACACCTGGGTCAGATCTGTGCCCATATACGGGACTCTCCTTAAAGCATTTGGGGCCAGGTTCACAACTTGCGTTTTTGTGTAGTCATCTACACAAAGGGTGAAGTGGGTGTAAAATACTATTACCCTGGGTTGGTACCATTTTACTCAGGTATAACTGACTCTACAAAGTGCAAGAAAGCTGCGAAGTCAGTCCCCTGCTTTCAGTTTCTCAAGTCATGACAGAAATTTCCCTTTTGGACTGCCACAGGAATTGTCACTCTGGATCAGGCTAGTGGTTCTTCTAGTCCAGTATCCTGGCTCTGACACTGGCCAGCACCAGATGCTTCAGAGGAAGGTGCAAGAAGAAACTCCACAGTGGGAAGAGTTGGGATAAGCTGCCCACCCTCGAATGAAGATATTATTCTAATCCCTACTAAATGGGAGACCTGAAGCATGAGACTTTGTACAGATTCCAAAACTTTTATCATTGCCTATTGCTCTAGATATTCTTGTTATCCATATACAGATCCAATCCCTCTTTGAACCTGTGGCTGTGAGTTCTGCAATCTAATGACACAGTGAGTGGGGGAAGAAACATCCTTTTGTCAGTTTTGAACTTGCCACCTTTCAGCATCACTGAATTTTCTGTTGTTCCTGGGTTACAGGAGAAAGAGAACAGACCTTTCTGATCTATACTCTCTAGACCATTCATTTTTAATATACTTTTATCAGCATGTCCCCTATGTGTCTCCTTTTCAAGATAAACAATCCCAGTCATTTCAGGATCTCCATAGGAATTTTTCAGTGCCCCTAATCATTCTCAACTTCTCCGACCCCCTCAAATTCTGCACACTGGTGAAAATTTGAACAAGATCCCATTACTAATATTTAAGCTACAGTGAGGGTGAAGAAAAGACATACTGAATTAAAAAAAAAATAGTTAAAATGCGTTATTCAAAGCTCAAAAAGCTGAAATTTCAGGTTGGACATATTCAGCATGTTCATCACTAAGGATTAAAGCCCTTTACCCACAAGAGTTATCCACAGATATTCATTTTCAAATTAGTTTAATCCACATCTTAAATCCAGCTTGTCGTATGTTTCTGCAAATTATCACATCCATGGATGTGAAGTGGGGCAGGTGGATTAGTGGGCAGGTGATGCAGTGAAAGGTACATGACAAATAAGTATCATGCAACTACGAAACTGACATCTCCATGTATGTGATGTAGACAGTGGATGAGTCCCTATCAGCATCCCAATGCAAGAGGCTCACTGGTATCTGGTAGTGAGTTTCAGCTGGCCTGACCAGTTCAGTGAAGCCCAGTTCATTAATGTCATGTAAGGTATCACTGGAAAACTAAAAACACGCTGATCATTAATATTCCTGTGTGGGATGTGTATGCTAAACACCCAAGGGACCATACAAATGTGAACAAAATGTGGAACTAAAATGTGTTTATTAGATAAGTCTGGATAGGGGGTAAACAGGTTTCTCCCAGACAAAGGACAAGCCAATGTCTCCAGGCAGATATCATCAGAGTCAATTGGCAATCATATGCCAAGTGGCCATTCATTTGCATTGGAGAGGATAGGAACAGACCAATTTGCATTACAACAAACACAAGCAGGGAAAGAAACCAGTTTGGAGCTTCCTTCACCACCAGATTCAATGTCTCTTTCCTCACAGCTTGAGTGAACTTTATTTTGGAGGGGGAGCCTTCAGAAGAATCCATTTCAAAGGTTCACTGAACTATAAGAAGGAGGAGCAAAGAACCCCAAGTTATCTTTCACCCAGGAAGATGAGGAGAACCAGCACCCTGTACTTCTGTGGGAGGTCCTGAGTCAAAGACAGTCAGCTGGACAAAGATTGATTGGTGAGAGAAGCCATCTTACACAAAGACTGTGTCTTGCTAGATTAAGTTTTAGACTTTTAGATGCATGCTTTTCACTTATGTTTGTTATAACCATCTCTACTTTTATTTCTTTTACTTGGCATCACTTAACCTATGCCCTTTTGTTAATAATCTTGTTTTATTTTAATCTAAATCAGTCCAGTGCTGTATTTGAATGGAAGTGATTGTTAACTCCAGTTAAAGTGGCAAGCTGCTGGGTATCCTCTCTTTAGAGGAGCAAAAGAACTTCATTTTTGCTCTGAGTGATCCAGGAGAGAGCTGGACATTTCAGGGCAGATGGTTTTGGGGAAATTTGGGAGTAGGCATGCATTGGGGTCACTTGGCTAGTAGCAACCAAGGTTGGTGGAGACCAGAGTGTGGCTGTGGTGTAACAAGCAGGCTGCTGGAGTCAGAGTTGCTGATCCAGGCTGTTTATCACACAGATACTCAGTGCATGCTTATCTGCTGGCTGGGAGCATCCAGGCCAGGGAGCTATAGCAGCAGCAGCACATTTTAAGGCACATAGGGTTACAGGCATAGGTGCCAACTCTGTGGGTGCTCCGGGGCTGGAGCACCCACAGGGAAAAATGGGCGGGTGTCCTGCATCCACTGGCAGCTCCCTGCCCCGCCCCACCACCCCAGTTCACCTCTGCCTCCACCTCCTCTTCTGAGCACGCCTTCCCTGCTTCTCCCCCTAGCTCCCAGCGCTTGCCGCCGCAAAACAGCTGTTTCGCGGTGTAACAAGCTGTGGGAGGGAGTGGGGAGGAGCGGGAATGCAGCACACTCAGGGGAGGAAGTGGGGAAGAGGTGGGGCTGGGGCAGGGACTTTGGGGAAGGGGTTTGGATGGGGGCGGGGCAGGGGTGGAGTTGGGGAGGGGCGGGGCATGAGTACCCACCGGCACCATGAGAAGTTGGCCCCTCTGGTTACAGGACAGACAGTGACATGACCTCTCACTGGTCTGGATTGCACTCCAAAACCTGACAGTGGAACAATATGAGCAATCGCATTTATCATGCACCTCATCTGCATTCTGCCTACCGAGCTATCTCCATCCTCTCAAGGACCTTCAAACTTTCTGGAACCCAGAGCAGTTTCAAAGTTGACAAAGTCAAACCAACAGTATGCCTGAGGAATGTTTTCCACACTCTCCTCAGGGGCAAATTTCCCCTCAAAATTACCCTGGCCTGAGACCCAGGACAGGTACTATTAGTATTGAACCCGGGACAAATTGAAGGTCAGATATCTGTGACCCATCATGTCTAAAACTGGGAGATTTCTCAGTGGGAAAATCCCAGTACCACTGGGGTCCAAGACTTGCTTCCAGCCCCGGAAGGTCCCAATGTCACAGCTTGATGCTGCGAGTTTTTTTATGTCTAAAAGAAAGACTTTAGATCATTTGAGTTTTTTCTAAATTTTCCTCTCCGTGCTTTGTACAGCTGGACTCCTTGGAACTAAGGCAGCTGGTTTCACAGCCAGAGGATAATAGTCCCAGTGAAGTATTAAAATCTTGAGCATTTAAGAGTTTTTGATCACACTGTACGTTAAGGATATATTTCTGAAGCATTAATAAGTGCTTAATAGGTGTTATGATCATGTTACATGGATCATGGTAACTGTTATAGATGGTTATAAGCAGCCAGGTGGACTCTAGACAGGTTGATTATCAAACACTTTTTATGGATGTGTTAATAATAATCTCTAACTCCTACTCCTCATATCATTTATTAACATTTCTATCATGTATAACCTCTTTATAAACTATAGGAGTACCTGCGTCAGTTTTGTATGTCATGTGGGGGTACAGTAGACGTTTTATCAGCATGAGTACACTATGCTGCCAGCTAAGGGCCTGAAACACTGTTCATTAAAGTCAATGGAAACACCCCCATTTGCTTCAAAGAGATTTGGATTAGGCCCCAAAGGAGCAATAGGTTGCCTCCAATATTCTAGCTCTACTCCCCATCCTGACATTTATGAGTTAGGATGAAGGCTCTGGATATATGGCTTTTGATATCCACAGGGAATGCACACCTGTGATAAACTATTGTGCAAAACTTTACCAATAAAAAACAATAAGGGTATATTGTCTTCAATACAAATGAGTGATGCTGAGCTTCCCGCCTTAGGTTTGAACAAACACCAACTTTTTTGTGTCTTCACACAACACAGTTAACTTGTGGAACTCTTTGCCAGAGGATGTTGTGAAGGCCAAGACTACAACAGGATCCAAAAAAGAACTAGTTAAATGTATGGAGGATATGTCCATCAATGGCTATTAGCCAGGATGGGCAGGGATGGTGTCCCTAGCCTCTGTCAGAAGCTGGGAATGGGCAACAGGGCATCGATGGATCACTTGATCTTCACCTGTTCTATTCATTCCCTCTGGGGCAACTGGCATTGGCCACTGTCGGAAGACAGGATACTGAGCTAGAGGGACCTTTGGTCTGACCCAGTATGGCCATTCTTATGCTCTCCCTTTTTCACTTCACATTATTCACCTTGCCCTTCTCTTTCCCAGTCCTTCCCTTTCCTGGTTACCTCACTGCTTACTCTTCCAAATATCAAAACACTTCCGTGACACCCCCCACCACTCACCCGCACATACTTTCTCCCTTTCAGTATTTCATTGAGGACCACCACCCTTTCCCACATGTTCTGCTCTCTGCTGTGATCTGATCAGGTCCTTGGTGTATGAGAGTCCTTGTAGTAGTGTGACCGGGGTCCCAGGGAGCCACACTGTAGTTACTCAGTTAGGGTGAATTGCAAAGAATGGGGCAGACAATCCCCAAAGCTGGTGGATATTCCAATAATACTTTACTGGTTACCCAGAAGAAAACAACACCGTTCCCTTAAAGCAACACAGCCTTAGGTCTCCACCCAGACACCCGAGTCAAATATGATGAGGAATTACAGAAAATCATATTCATGCTACAAGAAATTTCTACCAATCCCAGACACATTGCCTCCCAGGTTAATGGCTGTTTCAGATCTTATTCAAATACATGCTTACAGCCAATTCTTATTAACCAAACTAAAATATATTTAAAAGGAAAAGAGAGAGAGTATTGGTTAAAAGATCAGTATACAGACAGACATGAGTACAGTTCTGAGATCAGATTCGTAGTAGAGATGGTGAGCTTTGTAGTTGCAAAGAGTTCTTTCAGAATTAGTCCATAGGTTATAGTCCAATGTCGATATTCAGGGTGATCCAGATAGGACTGGAGAGCTCAGTCTTACAGCCTAAGCTTCCTCTGCATGAAGCATCAAGCAGATCTGAGATAAAAAGGGATCAGGACCTGAGGGTTTTTATACAGTTCCAGGCCTTCTCTTGACAGCTCAGAGTCCATAGGCAAACAATAGGCAATCATAGAGACTTTGAAGTAGACCTATTTCCTAAGCATCAACTAGTTATTAGCTACAGGAATTAACATAAGGCAATTGCCTGTTTTCCACCATCTGCAGGTGATTTGCTATACATTTCAAAGAGGGACGAATACAGTGATATCACTATTTTACAAAAAGAAAAGGAGTACTTGTGGCACCCTAGAGACTAACAAATTTATTTGAGCATAAGCTTTCGTGAGCTACAGCTCACTTCATCGGATGAATGCATCCAATAAAGTGAGCTGTAGCTCAAGAAAGCTTATGCTCAAATAAATTTGTTAGTCTCTAGGGTGCCACAAGTACTCCTTTTCTTTTTGCGAATACAGACTAACACGGCTGCTACTCTGAAACCTGTCACTATTTTACAGTTCATTTAAATGTTAAGATATCCTTTTGATCTCTGAATTAACAGAGTACAGCATAGACATTACATTAACCTCTAACAAACACACAAAAAACACAAATATTATCTACCAATATATCCCTAAAGGTTGAATCTGGGGCAATTAACCTACAAGCTGCTTAACCCTTTCTAGCCATGTGTCACAAGTAGTCATTTACATCTGTGCAAAGTGGGTGTAAACATTTAGAGGAGAATCTAGCTCTACCAAATTCATCCTTGGTGTGACCCCATTGAAGTCAATGGAGTTGTGGTAGGGATTTATTGAGCTCAAGTACTTTCATTTGGGCCAGGGTAAATTAGTCTCAGAATCCAGGTTGCATTACCCTCAAACCACATGGAAATCTTGGGACTCAAGAACCTGAGGACACCAGCTAGCTCAAAGATCAGAAGACTTGCTAAGCCACCAGATGGATTTCAGTGAAAGTGAGCGATCCACTGGAGAGAAGGAGTGTGGGAACTTTTTCAAACTCTGAAGAAGTTCTGATCCAGTTCAGGGTTTCTGAGATGGTTCATCCATTACTAAGGTAAACTTGAAGTTTAAGTTTGAACTGAACTAGAGAGAACATTCTAGAAGACGTTTAAATAAGAGATGTTTTAATGGAAAGGAAAGGAGGGATGAGCTACATGACCCACGGGAGTCCCTTTCATTCTACTTTGAAATAAGAAATTGTCCATCTTGTTGCCACCAGAGACCTTGCTCTTGCAAAGTTTAATTTCCTCAGATTAATCACCTTTAGAAAACAAGTGCCAATAATGGATAATTAAGTTGCATGGGGCTCTATTAAAAAACTTTAGAAGTCAATGTTTACACTTTGTAGTTGCAAATTAGTTGCGATGGGCATTGTTAAGGAACCACTGTGTTCCTAAGACAAACAGTAGGTGTGAGTACACATTAGAAGAGCTCTCCAGTGACTGAAAGTCACAGCATAACTCATTGTATTCCATCCCTAAATTAGAAATTAGGAGTCCTGAGGCTTCATTAAAAAAGGAAATTGTACCACATACAAGCTAGTTAAAAACAGGAAAGCTGACCAGCTTTTCAACTCTGACATACAAGAAAAAGTTGGAACATAATACTGTTGTAACTTCTGATTGGATAAATCTAATGGGAAGTGCCATGAAGTCACAAACATCTTGTTTGCAAAAAGAAAAGGAGTACTTGTGGCACCTTAGAGACTAACCAATTTATTTGAGCATGAGCTTTCGTGGCTCACGAAAGCTCATGCTCAAATAAATTGGTTAGTCTCTAAGGTGCCACAAGTACTCCTTTTCTTTTTGCGAATACAGACTAACACGGCTGTTCCTCTGAAACCAAACATCTTGTTTGTCATCTCCGTAATAAGAACCTTTTGGTGAGATAGTGTATCTCTTGCAGTTTTAAATAACAAATCTTTTTATTTTTTGCACTTTCAATATAACAGAATCTTGTGACTCTATATATACAGTAGTTTTCCCAGATAGCCATGGGTTAGGTGGTACTTGCTATCATTAAGGTTGTAAAACAGCTTCTATTATATCCCCCTGTTTTTATAACTTTCTGTAACATTCATCCTTGTGGCTGAAATTTTACCTGGTTGAAGGTGCAGCTTGTTTTTATGTTTGATTTGAGCAGAATCTTTTTCAGGCACTTCAGAGCTATGGGAGAATAAAAGACAGACACTTTCTATGGTAAAAAGTTTACCCCCATTTTTTGAACAGTGCTTCAGTGAAGGTGACTGATGTTTGAAACTTGTAATACAGCTTGGACAGTCTTTGAGGTGTAATTAACCATTAGTTTGAGGAAAGGAGAAATCAAAAGTACAGCAATTGAAAAGTCCATCAAGCATGCTCAGAAACTAAGAATTTTTTAGCAGAGCTAAATGGAGCCCCAACCCTTTTGTGGCATTTCAGCCTAACAATCAGAATTGTGACGAGTTTTTCAAATAGGATGCTTCCCGAAAAGCAGTTTATTTGGTAGGACTTAGGGAAAGTAAGTGCTGCTTTGAAGTTTTTGAAAAATAAGAAGGATGACATTTTAACGTTGGTAAACCTGCTTAGTTACTTGAAGATGGTAAGGAGAATATCTGGGACAATGAGATCTGCACAAAACAGGATGGCTTCCCCACCCTCAGCTCTAACACAAGGCTATCTATCTGTGGTACTCACAGGGTTTCCATTTCCATAGTATCTGAGCATCTCACAATTTTTACAACACCCCTGTGAGGTAAGGCAGTGCTATTATCCTCATTTCTCAGATGGAGAAACAATACACAAAGGCTAAGGGGTCTTGCCCAAGGTCATACAGGGAGTCTATGGCAGAGAAAAGAATTAAACCCAGCTCCCTGTTAGCCAAGGCTAGTGCCCTAGAGCACTGAACCATTCTTCCTCTTTAGGTGAGCACATATCAGTTGAAGACTGGTTGAGTGGAGTTGTGCTCTGCCCCAAACCCAGTGCTGAGATGGCTGTGGTAGGAGCAGGCTCCAGCAGAGAATTCCTCATTCCAACAGAGAGGAATTGTGCTGGGGCATCTGCCCCACACTGCCCAGACCCTTTGTATCATATCAAAGTAGCTGGAGCTGGCACCACATTGGCACTGGTGCTGTGAAAGTGGGAAACGAAGCCACAGGGTAAGCAAAGCCACGTGTTGAGTATTTCCTGTTGATGAGGCAATCAATCTATTCTTCATCCTCAACACACTAACAGTCCTTTTGGGGACTAAAGTGTTTTATTAAACGAAGCAGATGAAAGACAGTCCCGTGAATCTGTGGGCAAAATAAAATTGGTGGACTAAATAGTTTCCCTGTCATTTTTCTTTTGACAGGAAGCCTGTTTAAAATCTCTCAACTGGAGTAAGGAAGCTCGAGAATTCAGAGGAGAGCAGCTTTCAGAGACATTTGTTAGTCTATGGGATAGTGAACTAAGGAGCTGAGGTAATTATTTATGTACAGGATCCAGCAGACGACGCTTTGGGCAAAATTGTTGCTGGAGGGGATAGAAGTCAACCTGCTAGTATTAATGGAGCTCTAAAAAGTCATTTGTATTACAGTACCACATAGAGGGCCCAACTGAGATTGGGCCCCATTCTGCACACAGTGACAGGCCCTGCCCTGGTGAGTTTCATTCTGAATAGATAAGACTAAGGGTAGAAGTTAACAGAGGTGAAGCAACTCTCCCAAGATCACACAACAGGCTAGTGAGAGGGCTGGAAATAGAACACATATCTCCAGGAGCGCAGTGCAGTGTACTATTCACTGAGCTATGCTGCTTCCATGTCATGCATATGCAGACTCTATAGTGCTCCCACCTAGGTCAGGAGTGTATGCCAAGTAAAATAGCTAAGTCTTGAGATTTACTTAAGTGAGATAACAAATACGTCTCAGGAATCAATACAGTGACTCCTGGAGGAGTGTGTTCTCTGGATTCTGTTTCCATGTTGACACTTTCACCATGGATTCCACACAGTATTAGAATGCCTTATTTGTGACTAAAATTCAGCACTTAGTCCAAATTTAAAGCTTCCTACCTGGCTATCAATGTCCAGGCATTCCCCACATTTTAGCTGTTTCTCTTGGTTTAAAGGGTTCCATGACTTGAGAAAGTAAGGAGAGTTCTAGTACTGAACAACTAAATGATAATGGTTTCAGAGTGGTAGCCATGTTAGTCTGGATCAGCAAAAACAATGAGGAGTCCTTGTGGCACTTTAGAAACTAATAAATTATTTGGGCATAAACTTTCGTCGGCTAGAACCCACTTCATTAGATGCATGGAGTGGAATATACAGTAGCAGGTATACATACACAGCACATGAAAAGATGGAAGTTGCCTTACCAAGTGGGAGGTCAGTGCTAACGAGACAATTCAATTAACAGTAGGATACCCAGGGAGAAAAAAAAATCACTTTTGTAGTGGTAATGAGAGTGGCCCGTTTCAAACAGTTGACAAGAAGGTGTGAGTAACAGTAGGGGGGAAATTAATATGGGGGAAATTAGGTTTTGTAATGATCCAACCACTCCCAGCCTTTATTCAGGCCTAATTTGATGGTGTCCAGTTTGCAAATTAATTCCAGTTCTGCAGTTTCACGTTGGAGTCAGTTTTTGAAGATTTTTTGTTGAAGAATTGCGACTTTTAGGTCTGTTATTGAGTCACCAGGGAGACTGAAGTGTTCTCCTACTGGTTATTGAATGTTATAATTCCTGATGTCAGATTTGTGTCCATTTATTCTTTTGCGTAGAGACTGTCCAGTTTGGCTAATGTACATGTTCACCTGCATATCTACCAATGTGATACATGCCATGTACATGGCTGTGACAAGTTTCAATTGGTCCACTGAGCCTCTAGGGGGCACTGGAGAGCTACCGTCCCACTAGCCGGCCTTAGTCACACCTTTCGGTCACTGGGGAATTAGCGGAGAAGGTGTGCCGGCCCGAGTCTGCGGCGCGCCCCTCAGGCCAGGGAGCGCCGGCCAGAGTCTGCGGCGTTCGGGATTCTGCTACCCAAGGCAGGCTGGCCGGGGTAGGGGAATGCAGCCCCACCCAACTCCACTGCGTTCCAGCCCAGGGCCCTGACAGTGGCGGGAGGAGAGGGTCCTGCTGCTGGGTCAGCAGGGAACCATCCACGCCCACTGACCGAACACACCCACCCCACGGTGCAGTTCTGCCCCCGGGCTACTTCCTACCCGGTCTCTCAAGCGGGTCTCTCCGGTCCCTCCAGCTCGTCCGGGTATTCCGCTGCTGGCAGCTCCAGCTCCCCCTCTGTGTCGGGCTCACGCTGGCCCGGACTACAGCCGGGCCCCTCCAGGTCCTCCGGGTACTCGGCGGCTGGCAGTCCTGGTCGCCACAGGCCTTCCTCCCGGTCAGGTTCCTCCTGGCCCAGGGCCTCCCCTGGGTCGGCAGCAGGGTCTGGAGGGAGCAGCCAGCAGCCTGTGTCTGTCTCCCTCCCTGGTGCTCTCTTCACTGGACAAAGGGCCCCACCCTTTGTACTTCCTGTCCCACCCCTCCCCTTCCGGGGATTGGCGGAAGCTTGGTCTGGCCCCGCCCGCTCAGGCTGAGAGGGTGGCTCTTTACCCTCTGCTTCGGAGGGAAGCCATCCTGGCTCCCTACAATGGCACATATGACATTGGTAGATGTGCAGGTGAATGAGCCCCTGATGGGGTGGCTGATGTGGTTAGGTCCTATGATGGTGTCCCTTGAATAGATATGTGGACAGAGTTGACACCGTTGTTTGTTGCAGGGTTTGGTTCCAGGGTTGGTGTTTTGTTGTGTCGTGTGCAGTTGCTGGTGAGTATTTGCTTCAGGTTGGGGGGCTGTCTGTAAGCGAGGACTAGCCTGTCTCCCAAGGTCTGTGAGAGTGAGGGATCATCCTTCAGGATAGGTTGTAGATCCTTTATGATGTGCTGGAGAGGTTTTATTTGGGGGCTGTAGGGTAATGGCGTTCTGTTACTTTCTTTGTTGGGCCTGTCTTGTAGTAGGTGACTTATGGGTACCCTTCTGCCTCTGTCAATCTGTTTCTTCACTTCACCAGGTGGGTATTGTAGTTTTAAGTTTTAAATGATAATGGTTTCATCCTGAAAAATTGGAAAATGCAACACTGAACTGGCATGTTTATTTCAGAGACTGATACTGTAAGCTGGCTGGAAAATTGTACTATGTGTCTGTGTATGTTGTCAGCTTGGTCATAAGGAAAGTGAGCACTTCAAATAAAGTAAATTATGTGTTTCTGTAACTTGACATCTCAGATTAGTCTCTGAATGAAGTCAGCGCTCTGCCACATAAAGAATGATTTATATTAAGGATTATAGTGCTTCCATTTTACTGGCAGAGTTGGCTAATAGAGATGTTTAGGTTATAACAAACAGCCCATTTAGTTGTGTTACTTCCTACTTCCATAAGCATGCTAAGTGTGCTATGCAAGATGACATTTCTTCAGACTGAAGCCTAGCACTGGAGCATCGCAACTGACATGCAGTGGGAGAGAGTCGAGTCCGAGAATATGTACACAGATTTCAGGAACAAGTCTGAAACTTTTCTTTGTACAGTAAAAGCTTTGGTATCTGGCATGTTGTGGGAATGGGAGGTGCCGATAAGTAAAAAATTCCAATTAACTAAGAGGGAGGGAGTTTGGGTGTGAGATGGGACTCACGCTGGGCGCATGAGGGGGTGCAGGGCGCAGGCTCGGGGAGGGAGTTTGGGTGCAGGACGGAGCTCGGGACAGGGGGTTGGGTTGAGGGGGAGGTGCAGGGTGCTGGATCTGGCCAGCACTCACCTCAGGCAGCTCCCCACGAGCGGCGACATGTCCCTGCTACTCCTAGGCAGAGGCGTGTCTAGGCAGCTCTGTGTGCTGCCCCGCCCCATACGCTGGCTCTGCAGCTCCCATTGGCTGGTTCCTGGCCAATGGGAGCTGCAGGGGCAGCGCCTGTGGGTGGAGATGCCTGCCATGCCTCTGCTTAGGAACAGGTCGTACTCCGAACCCCTCATGGCTGTTCCTCCGCCTAGGAGCAGCAGGGACATGTTACCACTTCCAGAGAGCCACACAGAGCCAGGTAGGGAGCCTGCCGGCCCCGCACCAACCGGACAATAAACCAGACTTTCAATGAAGATCAGAAATGCCAGTCTATAGAGCTTTCTGGGTGGTAAAGTGCCAGATAACACAACTTTTGTTGTACTATCTTCTGTGTCTCAAACTTCAGAACAGATTTCTGCTAATGAGAAAGTATGTACAGTTTTTAAGAAACTGATAATTTTATTAGCACACATGCTACACAGCAAAAGCAGCACTTCCCATAGTAGAAGTCTGACTGAACAGTTGGAGTTGCCCTTTGTTCTGAATAGAGGCTATATACACACAGGGCATGGCCCAAACTTAACTTAAAAAAACCCCATAAATGTTGTGTTAAGCTTTTGCCCCACATTCAGATGTTCCCATAGTTTCCCTGAGGTACCTCAGTCTCAAGTTCTCTCTGCTTTAGAGTGAAACCTCAACCCCTCTTACATGTCTAGAATGGAGCTAGATGGATACACCTGCTTGGAACTCCAGACTGACTCAACAAAAAAATACCTCTGCACCTCTATGCAGGGTTTAATCCCCAGGTATCAGGAAGTCTCAGCAGAAGAGGCCTGCATGTCCGAGCAGAGGCCAAGAGTCTGCCATCCTATCAGAGATATTAGGGCACCTCCCTTGAAGAGGACTGAATGGAGGCAGGTGTTTCAACATAAACAATTAATACCATGTACAAAATGTCCCACTGATACATTGTGGTCTTACATCTGAAAGAGTGAAAGAAAACCAAATAAATGCAGATGACACATAGGGAAAGAGATATTGGCTGTGCAGTTGTTCATACCAATATGAGGCCATAATTAGGATCATCATCTCCATAACAGAAAGTGAACAAGTTCACACTGCACTTGTACCAGTTAGAATTGTGCTGCAGGGCTGACTCTCTGGTTACAATTGAGAAGTGAGCCACAGGTGATCTCTGGTCTGAAGATTTGCAATACAAGATTATAGAACTCCCCAAACCCATTGGTGCTCCAAGGTTGGGTCAGTGAAGTTTCAAATTACAATAAAATAATAAAGTTTAGAAACTACAGGGAAATTAAGAGATCTCTAGAACAACCCAGCGTTATAAGCTTCTTGTCCTTTTCCAGAAATTTGAAAAGGTACCCATGTGGCATTCTGTACCTCAAAGCTGCACCCTGGAACCCCCATATTTACCCGTCACATAATTATGATATACTTCATACAAAGCATGCCATGTAAGATATCATATGAAAGGTCATGATCTGCTGGAACGCATTGTTCTGTTAATTTCATACACACTAACGATATACATTTTGATAAATGAGAGCGGGGATAGCTCCCTTTTGTGGACACCCAGCCAGCCAGTTGGCTATGGAATCCCTTTTGGTGTTTGTTCTCTACTTGCTTTACCTGTAAAGAGTTACCAAGCCCATAGCTAAAAGGAAAGGAGTGGGCATCTGAGCCAAAAGAGCCAATGGGAGGGCTAGAACTTTTTAAAATTGGGGAAAAAAGCTTTCCCTTTGTGTTTTGTGGTTGTTTTCTGGAGAGAGGGAACAGAGCAAAGTCAGGCTATGACTATGCTGTAGAAAGCTTTTTGCCAGGTATGGAAATCATCAGATTATACCTACAACTACCCAAATATGTAAGTAGATTAGGAAATGTCTAAAAAGATGTGATTAGGTTTATTTCTTTTATTTTCTGTAAGGCTTGTGGACTCCTCTGTGCTAACCCCAAATGCTTTTTGTTTTGCTTATAGTCTTTAAGATGGACCTCAAGAAGGTTATTCTTGATGTTTAAATTTTGTAAGTGACGTTTTTTAAATCTGGCAAAAGACTAAGTTCCAGATGTATTTTCTTTCTTTCTGGTTTTAATAAAATTTACGTTTTTTAAGAACAGGATTGGGTTTTTGTGTCCTAAGAGATTTGTGCACATGTTGTTTAATTAGCTGGTGGCAACAGCTGATTTCCTTTTTTTCCCCTCAGCTCTTCCCAGGAAGGGGGGTGAAAGGGCTTGATGGTACCCCACAGGAAGGAATTCCCAAGTGTTTCTTCCTGGATTCTCAAAATGGGGAGGGGGACTGCACTTGAGTGGTGGCAGCATCTACCCAACCAAGGTCAGAGAGAAGCTGTTACCTTGGGAGTTTAATACCAGCCTGGAGTGGCCAATATTAATTTTTAAAATCCTTGCGGGCCCCCACCTTCTGCACTTGAAGTGCCAGAGTGGGGAATCAGCCTTGACATACATATTTTGAGATTTTGTTGTATGGTTGTTACTGAAATATTTTGTATATTTGAGGGGCGTCCACTGCCAGTTCTCCAGTGACAACAAAGGAGGTGATTCACTCCAAAGAGGGTGTTAAATGATCATTAATCAGCATGGGAGTTGTAAACAAGGGATTTACAATGCTGTAAGAGAGCTGCTCAAGCAGCACATGATAGGGGATTGCTCAGTAAATGTGACTCAGCAAAGCCCACCAGGATGTGTCTGGGCTAGTGTTTTTTAGGCACATGGACTTAGGATATAAAATAGGGGATGGTGGCTTCATGCTTTTACCTTTCTCCTCCCGCACCTTTGCTGGAAGCAACAAGAATGCTGGGGAAGACAATGACTTGGACTGAGGAGACTGATCCCAGGCTTAAAGGGGAAGCCTGTATATTAAGGATAGTAACCTACCTGTAACAGCCAGTGGGGTGAGAAAAACTGCTTAATCCAAATACTGTTAGCCCTGGTCTACACTAGGACTTTAGGTCGAATTTAGCAGCGTTAAATCGATGTAAACCTGTTCCCGTCCACACAATGAAGCCCTTTATTTCGACTTAAAGGGCTCTTAAAATCTATTTCCTTACTCCACCCCTGACAAGTGGATTAGCGCTTAAATCGGCCTTTCCGGGTCGAATTTGGGGTACTGTGGACACAATTCAATGGTATTGGCCTCCGGGAGCTATCCCAGAGTGCTCCATTGTGACCACTCTGGACAGCACTCTCAACTCAGATGCACTGGCCAGGTAGACAGGAAAAGAAGTGTGAACTTTTGAATCTCATTTCCTGTTTGGCCAGCGTGGCAAGCTGCAGGTGACCATGCAGAGCTCATCAGCAGAGGTGACCATGATGGAGTCCCAGAATTGCAAAAGAGCTCCAGCATGGACCGAATGGGAGGTACGGGATCTGATCGCTGTATGGGGAAAGGAATCCGTGCTATCAGAACTCCGTTCCAGTTTTCGAAATGCCAAAACCTTTGTCAAAATCTCCCAGGGCATGAAGGACAGAGGCCATAAGAAGGACCCGAAGCAGTGCCGCATGAAACTTAAGGAGCTGAGGCAAGCCTACCAGAAAACCAGAGGGCAAACGGCCGCTCCGGGTCAGAGCCCCAAACATGCCGCTTCTATGATGAGCTGCATGCCATTTTAGGGGGTTCAGCCACCACTACTCCAGCCGTGTTGTTTGACTCCTTCAATGGAGATGGAGGCAACACGGAAGCAGGTTTTGGGGACGAAGAAGATGATGATGATGAGGTTGTAGATAGCTCACAGCAAGCAAGCGGAGAAACCGGTTTTCCCGACAGCCAGGAACTGTTTCTCACCCTGGACCTGGAGCCAGTACCCCCCAAACCCACCCAAGGTTGCCTCCTGGACCCGGCAGGCGGAGAAGGGACCTCTGGTGAGTGTACCTTTTAAAATACTATACATGGTTTAAAAGCAAGCATGTGAAAGGATTAATTTGCTCTGGCATTCGCGGCTCTCCTGGATGTACTCCCAAAGCCTTTGCAAAAGGTTTCTAGGGAGGGCAGCCTTATTGCGTTCTTCATGGTAGGACACTTTACCACTCCAGGCCAGTAACACGTACTCGGGAATCATTGTACAACAAAGCATTACAGTGTATGTTTGCTGGTGTTCAAACAACATCCGTTCTTTATCTCTCTGTGTTATCCTCAGGAGAGTGAGATATCATTCATGGTCACCTGGTTGAAATAGGGTTCTTTTCTTCAGGGGACACTCAGAGGAGCCCGTTCCTGCTGGGCTGTTTGCCTGCGGCTGAACAGAAATGTTCCCCGCCGTTAGCCACGGGGAGGGGGGAGGGTTGAGGGGGTAGCCACGCGGTCGGGGGAGGCAAAATGCGACCTTGTAACGAAAGCACATGTGCTATGTATGTAATGTTAACAGCAAGGTTTACCCTGAAAGACTGTAGCTACTGTTTTATAAAATGTGTCTTTTTAAATACCACTGTCCCTTTTTTTTTCTCCACCAGCTGCATGTGTTTCAATGATCACAGGATCTTTTCCTTCCCAGAGGCTAGTGAAGATTAGAAAGAAAAAAAAACGCACTCGTGATGAAATGTTCTCTGAGCTCATGCTGTCCTCCCACACTGACAGAGCACAAACGAATGTGTGGAGGCAAATAACGTCAGAGTGCAGGAAAGCACAAAATGACCAGGAGGAGAGGTGGTGGGCTGAAGAGAGTAAGTGGCGGGCTGAAGAGAGTAAGTGGCGGGCTGAAGACAGGGCTGAAGCTCAAATGTGGCGGCAGCATGATGAGAGGAGGCAGGATTCAATGCTGAGGCTGCTGGAGGATCAAACCAGTATGCGCCAGTGTATGGTTGAGCTGCAGCAAAGGCAGCTGGAGCACAGACTGCCACTACAGCCCCTGTGTAACCAACCGCCCTCCTCTCCAAGTTCTATAGCCTCCACACCCAGACGCCCAAGAATGCGGTGGGGGGGCCACCGGCCAACCAGCCACTCCACCACAGAGGATTGCCCAAAAAAAAGAAGGCTGGCATTCAATAAATTTTAAAGTTGTAAACTTTTAAAGTGCTGTGCTTAAAGTGCTGTGTGGCATTTTCCTTCCCTCCTCCACCACCCCTCCTGGGCTACCTTGGTAGTCATCCCCCTATTTGTGTGATGAATGAATAAAGAATGCATGAATGTGAAGCAACAATGACTTTATTGCCTCTGCAAGCGGTGATCGAAGGGAGGAGAGGAGGGTGGTTAGCTTACAGGGAAGTAGAGTGAACCAAGGGGCGGGGGGTTTCATCAAGGAGAAACAAACAGAACTTTCACACCGTAGCCTGGCCAGCCATGAAACTGGTTTTCAAAGCTTCTCTGATGCGTACCGCGCCCTCCTGTGCTCTTCTAACCGCCCTGGTGTCTGGCTGCGCGTAACCAGCAGCCAGGCGATTTGCCTCAACCTCCCACCCCGCCATAAACGTCTCCCCCTTACTCTCACAGATATTGTGGAGCACACAGCAAGCAGTAATAACAGTGGGAATATTGGTTTTGCTGAGTTCTAAGCGAGTCAGTAAACTGCGCCAGCGCGCCTTTAAACGTCCAAATGCACATTCTACCACCATTCTGCACTTGCTCAGCCTGTAGTTGAACAGCTCCTGACTACTGTCCAGGCTGCCTGTGTACGGCTTCATGAGCCATGGCATTAAGGGGTAGGCTGGGTCCCCAAGGATAACTATAGGCATTTCAACATCCCCAACAGTTATTTTCTGGTCTGGGAATAAAGTCCCTTCCTGCAGCTTTTGAAACAGACCAGAGTTCCTGAAGATGCGAGCGTCATGTACCTTTCCCGGCCATCCCACGTTGATGTTGGTGAAACGTCCCTTGTGATCCACCAGAACTTGCAGCACTAGTGAAAAGTACCCCTTGCGGTTTATGTACTCGCCGGCTTCGTGCTCCGGTGCCAAGATAGGGATATGGGTTCCGTCTATGGCCCCACCACAGTTAGGGAATCCCATTGCAGCAAAGCCATCCACTATGACCTGCACATTTCCCAGGGTCACTACCCTTGATATCAGCAGATCTTTCACTGCGTGGGCTACTTGCATCACAGCAGCCCCAACAGTAGATTTGCCCACTCCAAATTGATTCCCAACTGACCGGTAGCTGTCTGGCGTTGCAAGCTTCCACAGGGCTATCGCCACTCACTTCTCAGCTGTGAGGGCTGCTCTCATCTTGGTATTCATGCACTTCAGGGCAGGGGAAAGCAAGTCACAAAGTTCCATGAAAGTGCCCTTACGCATGTGAAAGTTTCGCAGGTACTGGGAATCATCCCAGACCTGCAACGCTATGCGGTCCCACCAGTTTGTGCTTGTTTCCCGAGCCCAGAATTGGCGTTCCACAGCATGAACCTGCCCCTTTAGCACCATGATGCCTGCATTGGCAGGGCCCATGCTTTCAGAGAAATCTGTGTCAATGTCCTGATCACTCACGCGACCGCACTGACGTCGCCTACTCGCCCGGTATCGCTCTGCCAGGTTCTGGTGCTGCATATACTGCTGGATAATGCATGTGGTGTTTAATGTGCTCCTAATTGCCAAAGTGAGCTGAGCAGCCTCCATGCTTGCCTTGGTATGGCGTCCGCTCAGAAAAAAGGCACGGAACGATTGTCTGCCGTTGCTCTGACGGAGGGAGGGGCGACTGACGACACGGCTTACAGGGTTGGCTTCAGGGAGCTAAAATCAACAAAGGGGGTGGCTTTACATGGAGGAGTATTTCAGGCAGGACTTCACGGAGGGTTCCAATAAGAAATGGTGCACCTAAGTTATTGTTCTTATTGCAACAAGGAGGTTAGTCTGGCCTCTGATTGGTACATGGCTAGATTTAACTCGCTGCACCTTCCCTGTGAGTGACTGCAGTGTGACCTAGAGGAATGAGTCCCCTAGATGGGAGAGGGGGGGAAGCAAATGAGTACAAAACAAATCTGGTCTATTTCTTGTTTTGATCCACTCCATCTATCTTTTACATCTTTGGCTGGCAGCAGACGGTGCAGAAGGACTGCATGCCATCCACATCTCATGGCTGCCCGGCAGAAGATGATGCAATAGGACTGCTAGCAATCCGTATCGCCTGCCTGCTCACCACAAGATGGTTCAATAGGACTGACTGCAGGACTAAAGAGAATGACCTGGTCAAGTCACTCCAAATTTGTCCCTGCGTCCATGTCTGCCCAGGCGCTTCTGGCCGACGTGGCCAGGAGCACCTCGGACATGACGATGACGGCTACCAGTCGTATTGTACCGTCTGCTGCCACAAGGTAAGGGGTTGCTGCTACGGTGTAGCAATGCAGTACCGCGTTTGCCAGTACCCAGGAGACATACGGTGACGGTTACCTGAGCGGGCTCCATGCTTGCTGTGGTATGGCGTCTGCACAGGTAACTCAGGAAAAAAGGCGCGAAACGATTGTCTGCCCTTGCTTTCACAGAGGGAGGGAGGGAACGGGGGCCTGACGATATGTACCCAGAACCACCCGCGACAACGTTTTAGCCCCATCAGACACTGGGATCTCAACCCAGAATTCCAATGGGCAGCGGAGACTGCGGGAACTGTGGGATAGCTACCCACAGTGCAACACTCCAGAAGTCGACTCTAGCCTCGGTACTGTGGAAGCGCTCTGCCGAGTTAATGCACTTAATGCACTTAGAGCATTTTCTGTGGGGACACACACACTCGAATATATAAAACCGATTTCTAAAAAAACGACTTCTATAAATTCAACCTAATTTCGTAGTGTAGACATACCCTTAGTCTAATAAGGTTCAGGATTTAGACTGCAAGCTTACTCTTATATTTTATTTTCTTTGGTAACTATGTCTGACCTCTTGTGCCTATGACTTATGACTTCAAATATTTCCTTCTGTAGTTAATAAATCTGTCTTATGTGTTTTACCTAAAACAGTGTGTGGTTTGGTTCAAGTGCTTGGGAAATCTCAACTCAGTTTACAAAGGCCAGTGTGTGTGCTCACCACGCTGAGGGAGGGACAGACTCGGTAATGAACTTACACTGATCAGGCTTCTGACCAGGGCAAGACAATACAGTCCTGGGGTGCAAGCCTGGGGGCTTGGGAGATTTGCTGGTGCTTTTCTCTGTGTGATTTGTGAGTGTCTCAGGGAGCATTCATGCAATTTAGCTGGGTGTCGGGCTCCACATCCTATTGTACTGAGTGATAACAGCGCCTGAAGGGGTTTGCTGTTGTCACTAGAAAACCCTTGTGAAAGACAGCCAAGGCTTGAGAGATAAGGGGGCATAATGGTACCCCAGTTCCAGGTTGTACCCCAGGGATCCCATCACATCCTATACATTATACAGATAAAACATACAAAAACACTTTTAAAACGCTGAAATAGAAGTGACTGTAAAGACAAATCAGACTGTACAGATATGCCATATATCAAGCTGATAAAACATATCAAATAACTTACCACATGGGTGATTGTATGATAACATCTTGCCTAGTCTAACTAGTTAATGGGATGACACCTGGTTTAGAATCCTTACCATGGCACAGATATTTGTGATGATAAACCTTTACCTCTGTATGTTAATAGTCCAACTGGACCACTGGTCTGTTGACCAAAGATCAAGTTTGCCAGAAGATGCTTACAAGTGGTAATAGCACTGCATGCATCAGAGAGCTCATTTGCCTGCTCTTTTAAATGGTATCAGCTTCTTCTTCAGCATTGTCCTGCTAACAACTCCTTTCTCATCAAGGATGTCTCAGAAGATTTCCTAGGAACGCGCTGTCAGCTGGACAGAGACAGATAATCAGGCACTGGCAGCCATCTGGAGTTACAAGAAGAACCAGTCATAGACAAATGCTGGTAATTCAGGAAAACCCAGTGCACAACTGGACTTTCCAAACAGGGCATCATTCAGACCAACAAACAGTGCCAGTAACAGATGAAGGTCACTTGTTAATGTCCTCAAAGGTTAGGTGCAACAGGTGTTATCAACTCTCACAGTTTGTTGCCAGGATTTTGGCCATTGCTGCAGGCTGTCTCGGTGAGAGAGAGAGAGAAAGAGAAAGAAGTTCTTTGCTCATGTTGATTTTTCAGCTCTACCGAGATGGAAGGGCCTCCTATTGGCTGCCTTCCTTACTTCCCTGGCTCCTGGAGAAGCACAGCTCCAGTGGCGCAATCAGTTAGCGCGCGGTACTTATACAGCAGTACAGAGCAGAGCAATGTCGAGGTTGTGAGTTCGAGCCTCACCTGGAGCACATATTCTTTGGGGGAGGGATAGCTCAGTGGTTTGAGCATTGGCCTGCTAAACCCAGGGTTGTGAGTTCAATCCTTGAGGGGGCCATTTGGGATCTGGGGCAAAAATTGGGGAATTGGTTCTGCTTTGAGCAGGGGGTTGGACTAGATGACCTCCTGAGGTCCCTTCCAACCCTGATATTCTGTGATTCTATGATAGCTGCTGCCTTTGGCAGGCAGAGCTCTCTCCCCAAGACCCACAGAAGTTTCTGGGTAGGGGAAGGAGCAGCCAATACCATTGTCCCAAGAGGGGAGGAAGTTGAGATAACCCAGCAGCTCAGGGAAGCTCGCTTCCTCCTCCCTTGTGGAAAAAAGGAAAAAAAGGGAGGCAGGCAGCTCTTCTCTAGCTAGACAACTCCAGGCCTAGGAGTGAGGGGTGAAGAATTTCTGAAGATGCCCCGCATGCCACCTCAGGTGAGGCGGGGAGGTTAAGAGCTTCCATAGCTACAGGAGGAGACAAGATGCACAGAAACCAAGGGGCAGATCTGGGGCTGAGAGTGCAGAGAAATAATTGGAAATTTGGGGTTTGAAGCCCTCTACACTATTGGGCAGTATCTGAGGCAAGTTTATAATTTTATCTCAATTGCATCTTCTATCCAGAGCTCCTGCAGTGGCCTCCTTCCCACCCCCCAAAATAAGTCACTTTACTTACTGTATACTGAGAGATGACAACAGTAGGTGTCACCCTCCTCCACCCCCACCCCCCACATACATACAAGAGTCTGAAAGCTAACCAAGAATCACAATGGTTTTCTTTTTAAAAAAATCTCATTTTGGGGGGCATTTGAATCATGAGTTTTGAACTTTGGGGGTGGCAGTACTGGATAACACCAAAAGGCCATGACAATGAATGAAGATCAAGGGCTGAAGAAAAAGCTTGTCCATTCTTTGAGGAACCAAACAGCATACCTAGGACTTGCTATTCAATATAGCCTGCCATGTTAAGGGACAAAGAGAGAGGGAATCTTCGTTGCACAACAGATGCCAGGAATGAGGAGTGAATCCAGGATCCCAGAATTGGAAGAGACTGAAGATCTGGATTTGGCAGCAGGGCACTACCTATAGTTTTTTCCTCTATTGGGCCCTGAGGTCTCAGAATTCTTCCCCAAGCACCCATTACTGTTCCATAATGACTATCTGGGCAAGGACATTGAACACTGCAGGTTTACAGCCAACAGCTTTTCTGCTCCAAGCAGATGGAACAAAATGAAATGGGTTTCTGCTGGTACTTCTCCTGGCAGAAAAATTGAGGGACGAATGATGTTCGAAACAAGGCATTGAGGATCACAGCCAGATGTTCCTTTCACAAAGCCCCAGGCTCAGAGGGAAATTGGGGAGAGGAGGGAAGGTGAGGCAAGGTTGGTACTGTATTTGAAATGAGAATTAAGGGTTTCCAATTAAGCTCACAGCCAAGTCACTTTGGAAAGGCTCCAAGCTTAAGAAAAGCTGCATATTCCAAAAGCAAACACCAATGGGCTAAGGCACTTTCATTACATAAACCTGGAGGGTCGGGGGAAGTCTGTATCTGTAGCTTCACAGGAGTTTCATCTTAAACTTCCCCATGAAGGTAGATTTACCTCAAATGAGTTGAGCCCTATAAAGACTTAGTGGCTATTGACTATCTCTGCTGGCTACAGCTTCTGCTGTCTGCCTAAAAAAGAGCACTGCAAATGACAACCTTCTGCTGCAGAGCCATTTACTACGGTCCTACTGGCTGTGTGACAGGTTGGCATGCAACCTATGAGAGGCAACCACAATGAGCACATTGACACAGAACATGGATGCCACAAGTAGGTGATCAGAGACAACAATAACACCTTAGAAGAGGAGCTGAAAAATTGATTCTGTTTAAGCAGAAAGCAAGAAGATTGCTCTTGACAACATTTGAGAGAAGTTGATTATTTTCCTGATCTAATGGATTTCTGGGGAGAGGCTCATATGCCAAGAAGAGTCTGGGATCAGCATATGAGGAGTGCCTTAGATTTTCCAGTTTCTCACTGTAGTTAGTGTTATCACCTTTGACCTAAGCGACTAGTCACAGTTTGGGGCCCTGCAGGTTGTTCCAGTTAGGAGGAGAAATCTATGATGGGTTCAAGAACCTTTAATGCAATCTTGTTCATGTAGAGAGAATGTAGAATGTTCTGTTTCCCTGAACATGGGAGGAGCTAAACAACAGGAGACCGTTTTCTTGCTCACAGACCCAAACCTGACAGTCCCATACTTCCGTTAGCCAGCAACTGACCCAAAATCTCTCTCTCTATGCTTTTTGAGGACCACACACTAAGTACTTGTTCAGGGCACTCCTGATGCTTCCTTGCTGCCTTCTCTCTCAGCTCGTCTGTAGCTTCTTAGAAATCAGATGAGACCAGTGTCAGAGATACCTGCATTTAAGGAAAAAAATTACAAAGCAAAAGGAAAAACAATGAAAAACCTTGTTGTACTTACCTATAATTTTCAGGCAAGTCCCTCAGTACAACTTACCTCCTTCCATGTTTGTGTACTTGTTTGCTCTTAAAAGTTAGGGCAACATAGCTACAGTGCTCAGAAGTGTGAAAAATTCATACCCCTGAGCACCGTAGTTAAGCTTATTTAACCCGCAGTATAAACACAGCTAGATTGATGGCAGAATTCTTCTGTCAACATAGTTTCTGCAGCTCAGAGAAGTGGATTAACTACACAGATAGAAAAACCCTTCTATCACTGTAGGAAGCATTTATACTATGATGCTGCACCACAGCAGCACCTGTAACGTAGACATGCTCTTAGGAGAGGACAGGATTCATATATTTCTCTGACTTCCTAGCTTGTTTTGCCCTAGGCTAGGACTACAACATTACTACATTTCCCAGCAATCCCACTCTCCCGAATCTCAAAAAATAAGGTAGTCCCTAGCTGCTCTGAGACTGCCTTATCTATTTCGAGTTTCCCATATTTTTTTACATACAGGGTCAGAAGCACACATGAGGGATGGTTGGGGGAGGAAAAAAAGGAGAGGGAGTGGCCAGTGTTACTCTCAGAAATTGACTATTTTCTGAAAGTTTTTATCTAGATTGTAACATCCTTCGAGGAAGATGCATTGCTTTCCTTTTGTATTCAAGTTGCACCATAATTAACAGAATACTTCAAAATGGTTTCAGATAACATAGTTACATAGGCCAGTGCTAGACACTGTGGACAAGGCATCATTCTCAAAATATTTTTATCTCTAATGGTTTCCAATAAAAAAGTGGCTTTCAAAACAGTAATGCAGCCTTCTCAAATTGGTTGGCACTTTTAAAAATAGGTAGCAAGTTCACAAATACGTAGATTATAAAGCCAGCTCTGCACAACAGACTTTTATTGCTATAAATATGTTGCTCAGGGTGTGAAAAATCCATAGAACCTGTGTGACATAGTTATACTGACCTAACCCTGAATATAAACAACACTGTGTTGATGGGAAAGCTTCTCCTGTGGCCATAGCTACTGTCTCTCAGGTAGGTGGATTAACTACATCAAGGGGAGAAGTGTTCCTGTTAGCATAGTAGCATCGTCAGTAAAGCCCTGCAGCTGTGCCACTGCAGCGCTGTACATGAAGAGAAGTCCCAAGACCAGAAGGAATCACTGTGATCATCTAGTCTGACCTCCTGCATAACACAAGCTGGAGAACATCCCTGACTTTATTCCTGTTTGACCTAGAAAAAGATCGAATCTTGATTTTAAAAACAGCCTGTGTTGGAGAATCCACCATGACTCTTGTTATGTTTTCCCAATAATTAATTACCCTCACTGTTATAAATGTGTGCCTTATTTCAAGTCTGAATTTGTCAGCTTCAGCTTCTAGCCACTGGATTTTGTTATACCTCTGTTTGCTAGATTGAAGAGCCCATTATCAAGTTTGCATTCCTCGTGTAGGTACTTATAGACTGATCAAGTCACTTCTTTGCCTTCTCTTTGTTCAGGTAAATTGATTGAGCTTCTGGAGTCTCTCACGATAAGACATGTTTGCTAATCATTTACTCATTCTTGAAGCTCTTCTCTGAACTCTTTTCAATTTATCAATTTCCTTCTTGGCTGACACCAGAAATGGACACAGACTTCCAGCAGACTGTCCAGGCACTGCTGTGACCTAGCTTCAAGCAAATGAATCCCTCAGCCCGGGCTCTCGCCCCTTTTGCTTCCCCTGTGCAGTGACCTTTGGGGGGGTAGAGTGACCAGACAGCAAGTGTGAAAAATTGGGACGGGGGTGGGGGGTAATAGGCACCTATATAAGATAAAGTCCCAAATATCGGGACTGTCCCTATAAAATCGGGATATCTGGTCACCTGGGGGGATAGGGCATAGGTGCTGGAACTAGGGGAGCTGCCACAGCCCCTGGCTTGAAGTGTTCCCATCATGCACAGGGTTTACAGTTTGGTTCGATGGCTCTCAGCACCCCCACTATGCAAACCGTACCCCGGGGGCAAAGCAATTCCCACCCACCCCACAGGTGGCGTTCACATGCTCCCTATACCCAACCCAGCAGAGTTGGTGAGGGGCTCCAGGGCTGCGACCACAGCGCAGTCACCCCTGGGCAGGGAAGGGCTGAGGTCTGGGTGCGCCCCCTGCCCAGGGCTGAGAGCGGCACCCAAATCCCGCTGAGAGTTCATGCGCAAATGTCCGGCACTACAACTCCCAGGAGGCAAAGCGAGTGCGTCCCGGATGCGCAGCCGCGATGGGACCCTCTGTGGGCTTGACTAGCGCGGCCATGTTTATGCGGGGCGCGCCCCCACCTTCCCCGCTGCGGCGGCGGCCATCTTTGTGCGGGGCGCTTTTCGCCCTCCGCTCCCGCGGCCTCTTTTTTTTTTTTTCTTCCCCATCCCTGAATACGCCGGCGGCCCGATGGAACGTGGAGGGGCGGGCTGGGGGCGCGCAGGCGCAGTGAGCGGGCGGCGACTGCCCGCCGGGCTGCACAATGGGGCCGCTGGTGGCGTGGGCGCTGCGGGCGGCTGCCGTGTCCCAGTTCGCCCTCAGCCCGGGCAGCAGCGCCGCAGGTGAGAGGCTGCGAGCGGAGCGGGACGGGTGTCGCGTCCCTCCCAGCAGCACCAACCCCCCCCCCCCCGGCATGTGTCTCCCGCCCCCAGAGCCCCGGGACGCGCCCTGCTGTGCCCGCTGCCGGTGCCCGCTGCCGCCTCCCGCTTTCTGGTCCCCGAGTGCGGCGTGCTTGTCCCCTCCCGGGCCGTGCCTCCCCTGCGTCCCCAGTGCTCGCCGCCTGCCCAGGGCTCGGGCTTCTCCTTCGCCGCTCCGGGCCCCGGCGTCTCTGCCCGCGTCCCTTCCTGCCGGCGGGTCCCGCCTAGGTGCCGCCTTTGAGGCTGCCCCTTCCGTTTGGATCAGGCTGTGGCTGGTCACTGTGCCAGCCCCCCTCCGTCTCCTCGCAGCCCGCCGTGAACCCACCCACCCTGCTCAGCGCCCCGCGCCTGCCCCTAGCACGGGGAACTTACTCCTGGGGGGTAGGGAACGTGCTGCAAACTCCGGCTGCTTGTAGCGTGTGTCCCTGGCTCGGGCTGTACAGATTAGCCCCCGTGGGACAGGTCTTGCCTGCCCTGAGATGGGGGTGTGGTTGGGTGAGGATAGGTTGGTGTATGCGGTGTGTACAGCACCGGCAGGCAGAGGGCTGCGAGAGGCGGCCGTGTCCCCAGGGTGCCACTTAGCTAGTCTCAAGATACGTTTTAGAACAGAGGTGCCCATGAGGCAGTGGAAGGGGTACCCCAAAGACAGCCTTGTTTCTGTACACTCACTATTAGTCAGGCTCCGCATCCCTAGTTTTCTTGCACCTCTCATACCTGCCTGGGCTTTTTCAGAGATCCTGTTAAGTACTTCCTGATCATGTAAAATCACAATCTTGTTGCTCTAAACCAACTTGTCACAAAGGAAGAATTCAAACCAGGGTTTCTAGAAGTAGTTCTTTTGCTGGTGGAAAGAGGGGACTGGTTACCTGTGTTACTTAATTAGAATGTAACTGGCCTTTGGGACAGGATCGTTTACTGTGTTATGTATGGCACCCATCAGGAATCTGTCTCTGGGTCTTTCTATAATACAGAAAAGTATTCTGTTTAGAGCCTCTGCACAGCACCTGAAGTTTCCCAGAATACTTTTGCAAACTATATAGAAATCAATCACTTCACCCACTGCTCATCTGAGGTGGAATATGGCAGTTGTTCAGCAGCATGCAATAACACTAAGGGAGTGTTAAGGACAAGAAGTGAATGCTACTATATCCAAATGACGCTACTCTCTACTCTGGGGTCTGATTTATTAGTATAAAGTAGTTTAACTCAAAGCCAGAGATTTTTCCAGGCTCACCACTTCATGATGCCTCTCCTGGACTCCTATTTCCCTCTTAAGAGTTTTGCTGTTGTCCTTTATTGCAAGTAGCTCCAACCAGCTGGTGTAAAGAGCTTCTTCTCTGACCCTGGGTTTACTCTGGATCTCCCCACAGGAGCCTCCTTGTAGGTCTGTGTCTACTCTTTACCCTTATATCAGGCCTTAGCTCCCCAGACTTCTCTAAACAGGGTATGTCTGCCAGTCAACCCACTTTAGGCATCTCTGGAAAGACCTACCTTGACTCCTGATGTCTCATTCCTGAGAAAGCAGGTTCCCTCTTATATGAAGCCTCACTCCAGGCTACCATCCTGTGATGCCTGACCCCATGGCGCAACCACCAGCCAAATCCATACCCATCACCTGGGAGGTGGAAAACTAGGCACAGGTCGGGATGAGCCTCACTCCCCTTAAAAGGCTAGTCCACCTTGTGGCAGAGGTCTTTTACAGTTATAGAAGGAGAGTAGCCTAGCTAGTGCAGAGTGCTGCTTCTTGAGATGGCTCTGTGCATGTTTACCAGTTGCTTAGAAGTAGTACTAGTAACGTACAGCACCTACATCGTACATGTCCCTTTATCTAGATGTTTGGTTGAGTAAGGACAACGTCTTGACAAGAATCCAAGATTTGGTCTCTGGTACCTAGAAGAGTAAGGGGCCGACGTTACTGAGCTTTCTCTCTGCCCCCTCTCAGAAGAGGGTAAAAATCAAAGGAGAGCTGATTCATAGATTCCAAGGCCAGAAGGGACCATTGTGATCTTCTAGTCTGACCTCCTATACAGCACAGGCTATAGAACTTCCCCAAATAATTCCTAGAGCAGATCTTTTAGAACAACGTCCAATCCTGATTTAAAAATTGTCAGTGATGGAGAATCCACCATGACCCTTGGTAAATCGTTCCAGTGGTTATTTTCTCTCACCCTTAAAAATTGATGTCTTATTTCTAGTCTGAATTTGTCTATCTTCAATTTCTAGCCATTAGATCATGTTATAACTAGGTAGCATGTGCAAGTAAAAATTCTTTCCTTTAAGCCACAGGTTCAAATCCAGCTCTCTCTAGCAGTGACCAGAGTCATTGCTACCTAATGCCTATTCAGTGACTTATGTTAATTGAGTCTGTTCTTTCAGTCTGGATTGAGGAATCCACATTAAAAGAACCACTGTCACCTCTGGCACCCCCTTGCTGACAGTTTCAATGGAGAAGTCACGGATTGAATAAACATGGACCTTCAACTTCCTCTCACACCACCTACAGGCAGCACCACCATATAATGTGTTAGACACATGGATAAGAGTAGTACAGAAGTGGGCTGTGGTGTTTGACACACACCATTGCTGTCACCAGACCAGCTGGCTTTCATGGACTGGAAGGCCCATTCGTCTCCTGGTAGCTGCTGTGATAATATAATGGATGTATTATATTAGGTCTTTTTCTTCTTTCTTTCTTCCTTCCAGGTGCAAAATGGAAACATTTCATCGACCAGACTGACAGAGCAATGGAAGGCTACAGACCATGTATAAGGGAGAATTGCAGCTGCTACCAAAGGTGAGGGCATGCTTTCCTGGTTGCTTGGGGGGCCCTCTGGCACTAGAGGGAAAATACTCTTGCCATGCATGGATAGGTGGGGTGTAGCTGTGAAATGGCTGAGAGCTAAGCTATCAGACCTTCAACCAAGGAGGGAAAACTAGTTTTAAAGGAAACACTATTGATGTCCTTCCCAAAAAATTAGGTTTCAGAGTAGCAGCCATGTTAGTCCGTATCCGCAAAAAGAAAAGGAGTACTTGTGGCACATTTAAATTTGTTAGTCTCTAAGGTGCCACAAGTACTTCTTTTCTTTTTCCAAAGAATTAGTTGGTGGTTCATGCTGTTTCCTAGAGGAGGGATGTCCACACACAAAAGCTACCCTCTTAATTGTTCTCCTTGCTGGCAGCATCAGCAGTAAAGCAGGTGACTAACTGGACCGTAGTCTACTCTAAACTCTCCGTTTGCCCTCCGGCAGATGGCCCCTCCAGAGCAGGATTGCATCACTGGCTTCCTGTGCTTTAACAATCTTGTGGAAAAGGGATTTAGTCTCTGCCCATGTTTATCTGAAACCTCAAAACAGCACCACGTGTTTAAATGAAGACAGCGGTGGGAAGAGCAGGAAGAGTCAAAATGTGCAGCCTACACTGTGGAGTACTTGGAAGACAAGAAAGCCATTAGAGTAAAGTTAGGAAACATGAGAACTGGGAATGTAATATCTTCCCTAATGTGTCTAATGAAAGGTGGTGTCTCTTCTTTCTCAGCATGAGGGAGCAGGACTTGGCTCCCTTTCAGGGAGGAATCTCCAAGGAGCTGCTGTCAGATGTGGTTAGCCGGAAGCTTGGGACACACTATCAGATCATCAAGAACAAGTTATATCGTGAGCATGACTGCATGTTCCCTGCTAGGTGAGAGCAAGGCAGAAAATCTCATCCATTCCACAGGGAAATAAAAAATTACTTCAGAACCAGCCATGTGACCACTTACTGAGTGGAAGAGTGTTTGACAGGACTGCATCCCACTGTGTGAGGGAAGATCTTGATGAAGCAGACACTGGATTGAAATCTCCCCACTGCAATTAGTTGGACCAGGGGTTAGAAGAGGTTAGAGTCCCAGAGAAGGCTGGCTTAAATTTTTGTGGGGAGCAAGGTTGGCTGAAGGGGATATTTTTCATTGTTGCCTGGATCAAGGTTGGGTTGAGGGTCAGAGAGGGCTAGTGACTGTACCCAAGCTACCTTTATAGTGTGGGAGGATAATTTAGTGTTCTTTTGTTCAATGGAGTGAGAGGATCCAGAGGAAAGATTCTCATCCATTTCCCCTGCACTTGTACCCTCTAGCATAGTGGCGTTCCTTTAGTGGAAAGAGTTGGATGCAGATGCCTTCATGGTCCATCAGTGCTGCTCTCAATTAACCAGGAGGGTTCACAGCAAAGCAGGATGGGTGAAAATCTTGGTTAAAAAAATTCATCAATGTATTTTTTGTTTTAAATCATGGTTTTTTTTAAAAATTGTCCAAGAGAAAAGTTTTTAATGGGAATAGTTTTAGCTTCTGAGACTGCAAACTTCTATGCATGTGCTTAACTTCAAGCATGTGAGTAATGGAAGTCAGTGGGACTATTTGTGTGACTAAAGTTTCTAAAGTTCTGTGCCCAAGTTTTTGCAGGCGAAGAGCCTCCATTTTCTATATTCTGTGGTTTTCTTTCTGTGTAGCAATTTTGTACAATATTAAAATCTCCTAGCAGCAACAACATTTTTTTAAAACCCAGCATTTATTATCTAGTTCATTGTACATATTAATATAAAGTTGCCATTGCACAAATTTTCAAATTAGTTTTACAGAATCTCAACGTGATTGAAAGAAAGTTTGTTTTAAAAAATAAAATGCATATGATTTAAATCAGTTAAATACATTGTCTTAATTTAAATCACTTCACCCTGCTACAAAGTGACCTGAAATGCTTGCTCTTGGCCCTTGCCAACCTAGAAAGCAACAGATGAGGGGTCCTTCCCTGCTTATGTGCTTGAGAGTAAAGGATTTGACCGAGGAATTGAACTGCAGCGTCTTCTGCTAGTGCACAGCCTACTGACCGAATCTTTCCACTTGGGGAGAAACCACTTTAACAGAGTTATCTTTTTCTCTTCTGATCTGTTGCATTATGTTTGTGGCTTCCTCAGTCACTCAATAGGTGAATAACTCTTCTGCGATGGATGCAAATGCTAAATAAGGGCTATCCCATTACATTTCCTATGGTTGGGTTAGGTCAGTCCATGGATGGGAGATTCTAGTAAACACCCAGGCTCTTCAGCAAGTGGTATTAATGATGATTTGGTTGGTGCCATGCCACTTTTGAGTCACCATAGAGCCAGCTCCAGCCTGATGTCTTGCTTGAAATGTACTCTTTCAAATGAGACATAAAACTAAGATTTTGACCACTTATCATAAACAATCCCCGGGCAGTTTTTTCTGCCAGAGTAGGAGTGTTTACCTTGCGTGATTATAATTACACTCTGCCTCTCTAGATTCCCCAGGCAGTTTCATTCGGATGCGGTAGTCTTGATTTCCTGTCCTAAGTAGCTGAGTAGTAGTGTGTGCTCTGAAACCGTTATTATGGTGCCTCCCTGAATTTCAGTGGTGGGTGGAGTGATTGCTGTGTCTATTGCCTACAGATTGTATGCTTTGTTGAGTGGTTCTGGGGATTTTGGATGAAAGATACTATGTAAATGTTTATTATTAAGGCCCTACTTAACCTGCGATATTGCGGAAATTGCAAATTCTACAGTAGTAGGCTTCCACCACAGTTTTGACAGTCGGAGCTACACTGTATGTGAGGCTGACAGCGGGAGCCCCTGCTCTCAGCCCCAGGTGGCTGACAGTGGAAAATTGCAGAAAAATAATTTTACTTTTCTGCAATTTTCCATGGCTTGTCCACAACTCAGCTGCAATTTTTTGGCACTGTCTTTGTTTCTAACTAGCCCCAAACCTGGCCATCTCATACTTCAGCATTTGTGTCCTCCAGCTTTGTTCTCCCTTTTAGCTTTTCTTTTCTTTTCTTCTTCAGCTCTGCCCTTTCAGAACAATAACTGGTGGGGGAAGCGAAGGCCTGGTGACACTAAGCCTTTTGCTCATGGCTTTTGGTTGTTTGTCAATTCTCTGCAGATGTAATGGGGTTGAACATTTCATTCTGGAGATCATCGGCCGCCTCCCAGACATGGAGATGGTGATCAATGTGCGAGATTACCCCCAGGTCCCCAAGTGGATGAAGCCAGTCATTCCAGTATTCTCTTTCAGCAAGGTGAGAGACTGCAGGCATCTTTGTGGTAGTGGGGGACACTGTGACCTGCATTTCATGCTCTAGTTCATTGGAGCCACAAGAGTAAGAAGCTACACATTCCTTTCCTAATGGGACACAGGAATTTTTAAGGGAGTTGAGGGTTCTACCACAATGTATTTTCTTTTTCCAATGCACAAGGGCTCTGAGTCAAAATTACCCTTTTCTTTCAGATACAAAACCCAGAGTTGTTGGCTCTTCATATTTATAGACTTTCTCCTTCTAGCTCTCCAGTGCAAAGAATTAGAAATTTGTTGAAGGGAATGACTCCCAAACAAGCTCATACTCTAGATCAGTGCCTCATCTGTCCAACAGTGGGGTGATGCATACCACCACTGGATTTAGTGCCATTATCCCTGTGGTTCATTATTCTCTTTAGATCTTTGATAAAGTTATAGTTTGATTTTAAGATCACTGTTAAGGGAGCGGGCTTGTGGCCTCACTAAAAACTCAGTTGCTTTGAGTTAATTTGCATATTATAATCCTCTTGGTTAGTGGTCCAGAAAAGTAATGGTAGCTTTTTCTCATAGCTAAAGGGTGACACCAGTGAACTGTAGCCTCAGGACTACATCACAGCTGTGAAAAATTATGGGAGTTTATTGAAGTTCCTTCTTTATTTCAAGCGGAATGTGGCCAATGGAACCAGCTGCTCAGATACCAGTTGGGGGTGCAGTACAAATGCGTCTACAGAGCCATTGGGGAAGTGCTGATAGACTGTTGGATGCTCAATTCTGATAAGGGCCATTTGACCAGTGAAGTTAAGTGGTATCACTTAAGGGATTATGTCCTTATGGTGACTTGTAGGCACAGGCGCCAACTTTCCTTGGCGCCAGTGGGTGCTTGTGCCCTGGCCCCATCCCGACTCCGCCCCCTCCCTGTCCCTATTGGACTCCTCCCCAAATCCCTGGCCCCGCTTCTTCCCCGAGTGCGCTGTTTTCCTCCTCCTCCCCCCTCCCTCCCAGCGCTTGCTGCGCGAAACAGCTGTTATGCGGCGCAAGTGGTGGGAGGGAGGAGAAGCAGGACGCGGCGGTGCGCTCAGGAGAGGAGGCAGAGGTGAGTTGGGGTGAGGGGGCGGGGCAGGGAGCTGCCAATGGGTGCAGAGCACCCACCAATTTTTCTCCCTGGGTGCTCTAGCCCCGGAGCACCCACGGAATTGGTGTCTATGCGTAGGATGATCCCTAGGAAGTCTGAAGTGAATTAAAGAGAAGCCATGAGCAGCCTAGATGGCAAAGTGTTGCAGGAAATGATCATAACAGTCCTGCCTATTTTATGAACAATAATAACATTTGTAGCTATACATAATACATATCTTTTTAAAAAGATAATCAAAGCCATGCTTCAGGGTATTCACTGATCATGCTAGTAGTCAGAATATTTTTTCTCCATGTAGAGCATTGCACAACTAATCTGGTGCATTATGGGTTTTTCTTCCCCTTCCTCTGTAGCATCGGGTATTAGACATGGCCAGAGGCAGGATACCGGGTTTGATTGTTCAGCAAATCACATAGCACCTCTTTCCCCTTCACATACATATACACACACAAAACCAGCCTCTTTATTTGTTGGGCATGTGGCCTCCCAGTACTACAAGGACAGCATTGCTACATTGCCAGTAGGATGGGCAGTAGGTGAGGGCAATACACTGAGAAACAGAATCTAAGCTTGGTTCTGCTCCCCTGGATAAACCTGCAATCCATGCTCCGCATCTGTGAGGGCATTTGACTGAAACATTTCCCCAAAGTAAAATGTTACAGATTGTTGGAAACCAGAAGAAGGTCAGGCAAGTCACAAGAATGGCTTGTTTAACACCAGCTGGGCAGGAAGCTTATGTTCAGGCTAGTCACAAGGAATCATCCTTATCATGTGTACTGGCTAAATACCTTTGTGTGTTTATTTTGTTTTCTTAAACAAAACTCAGCTGCTCCTCTTCTTAACAGTGAGCGTGAAACTTGGTTAAATGCATGGCCACGTGTGTACCTGCTGATTTTCTTGTTTTTAAGACTTCCGAGTACCATGATATCATGTATCCTGCCTGGACGTTTTGGGAAGGGGGACCAGCTGTTTGGCCAATTTACCCCACAGGTCTTGGGCGCTGGGACTTAATGAGAGAGGACCTCCGAAGGTATGTTTCAGGAGAGAGGAGTTTTTTACATAGAAAAGAAACAGCTCAGCATAACTACGCAAGAGAACCTCCTAGCATTGATGCAACATGGTGACAATAACTTCTAAGCCTCTTAGGTCTATTTTCCTGAAGCCAAATCACCTTGTGCTCAGAGGGCTGTTTTTACACAGGAGAAGAGACAGGACTTCTCTAAGGCAGTAGCTCTCAACCCTTCCAGATTACTGTACCTCTTCAGAAGTCTGATTTGTCTTGAGTACCCCCAAGCTTCTCCTCACTTAAAAATGGTTTGCTTGCAAATTGTTTAATTTCTCATTTTTACAATATAATTATAAAATAAATCAATTAGAATATAAATATTGTACTTACATTTCAGTGTACAATATATAGAGCAGTATAAACAAATCATCTGTATGAAATTTTAGTTTGCACTGACTTTGCTAATGCTTTTTATGTAGCCTGTTGTAAAACTAGGAAAATATCTAGATGAGTTGATGTACCCCCTGAAAGACCTCTGTATACCCCCAGGGGTACGTGTACCCCTAGTTGAGAACCACTGATCTAAGGGTATGTCTGAACTGCAATTAAAAACCCATGGCTGGCCTGTGCTAGCTGACTCGGGCTTGTGGGACTCGGGTTGTAGGCTGTTTAATTGTAGTGTAGACGTGCAGGCTTGCAGTTTAATTGCAATGTAGACATCCCTGTGAGCTTCCCAGCACTCGGGCTGCAGCCTGAGCCAGAATGTGTACACCACAGTTAAACAGCCCCACAGCGCCAGCCCCAGGGGCCTGAATCAGCTGGCATGGGCCAGCCGTGGGTGTGTGATTGTAGTGTAGACATACCGTAGGGGACCAGAGTCACTGACTAGTAAGACAGGAGAAGTTTGTGAGAGAGTATTTTTCATGTGGCCATAATATTCTTTTGTCAGTCTAAGGGTTGGTCTCCCTCAGAGAGCAGCTGTTAGGTCTGGTCTACACTACAGAGTTAGGTCAACGTAAGGCAGCTTACATCGACTTAACTCTGTAAGCATCCATACTAAAATGTCAGTCCCACTGATGTAACTCGCTCACTATACCGACTTAACTGCACCTCTGCAAGATGTGTAATGCTTAGGTCGATGTAGTCAGGTTGACTCAGTGTAGACACTGTGTTGCTTACATCAACTGTTGCTGCCTTTCAGAAGCTATCCCACAATGCCCCACACTGGCAGTTAAATTGGTGTAAGCACTCCTGGTGAGGACATGTACCACTGACACAAGGAGCGCAATGTGGATCTGCAAAAGTGATTCAATTGCTGCAGTGGCTGTATGTAGACATAACCTTGATCAATTTAATTTTGTAGTGTAGGTGAAGCAAATATAGGGGAAGGTGAGCAAATATAGGAATGCTATGGGAAGCAAAGCATTTTGAAGCAAAGATCTGCTAGCAACAGACCCCAAAGTTAAATGTTTTCCTGCTTGAATTCCTAAGGCAATAATTGAGGCCCAAAATACAGGTTTAAAAAAAATTGTGGAGGAGCATTAAAAAAAAAAAATCATTCTTTCTCGAGCACAGAACTACACCAGGCACCTAATGGTAAGATTTCTTAAAAATAACTCTCCACCTTAAAAAATGTACAATCCGATCCATGCACGCAGATCCTCCGACCCATATGGAGCTCCAGTGACTTCACTGGGCCTCCATGCACGTGCAAAGGTCTACCTGCACAGAGCTGATTGCAGGAGTGGGACCTATGTTTTAGACAAGACACAAGTGAGAGCAACAAACAGTGGGGAAAGGATTGGGGAAGAAAGGACAAGGGTTACAAAAACTAATCCTGTGGGATAACAATTCTGACATGCACGTGTTTTGGTGGATGTGTGAATGTACACATGAGAGAGACATGATATTTAAACTTTCTTTTTATTTTGTTTTTCTAATGGTTCAATTATTTGTTTAAATTTAAAGTGAAAGTTGTTTGTGCAAACATTAGCCTGCAAAGTTAGGCACTTAACAGTGTTTTGCATGTACAAGAGAAGTAGAAAGTGAAAATGCCTGGAAACTGCCCATTTGATATGCATGATCTGTGCTCAGTGAAATGCAAAAAAAGTAAAGCAGCAGCATAAGTAGTGAAATGTGAACTGGAGTTTTAAAATGATTTAAGTTTCAATAATTCACAGTGTTACTGATAACACAGGAAAGAGTTTGTTTTTGTGTGTATAGATTGATATCTTGACAGTGTCCCTATAACATCTTGGCTAGAGAGCTACCATCTGTGGGAAAGACCTATTTTGTTGGACTTAGCTGAGATGTTTTTCTGCTCTAATGAAAGAATTGGTTCCCATCAAACCTCAAGAATAATGAAATGTGACTATACTGCAGAAACTGATGACACTTTTTCCTGCTTGTGTTAAATTATTTATTACCACATATTAAAAAATGTTTTTAGATCTGCAGAAAAATGGCCATGGAAGAAAAAAATCTCCAAAGGATATTTTCGAGGATCCAGGTGAGTGTATTTTCCAACTCCAGGTATTCTGGCAATATAGGCTGCCAACAGGTGCCAGTTTAATGAAGTACAAAATAAGGCTGAGGAAAATATGCACTAGCTTTTTATTTCTGGGTATCTTTAAGTACTACTTGACACAGCAGTTGCCATTTAAAAAGCAGTATGTGCAGTGCCGTGACATTTCCTGTGCTAAGTGTAGGCGATATTGCAAAGACCATGCCAAAGGGAAACATTTGCTGTGCAGCACTAATGCTTTGTTCCACCCTCACCCCACCATGTAGCCTTGGCTATTTCTGTGCACTTCATGAAGAAAAGTACCTGACAGAGTTTGGTCCAATCACTAGTTTCTGTTTCAGTCAGCAACAAAGCACAATAAGTTTGGCTTGAGGAGCAGTAGTGGAGCTGCATGGGGGTGCATTTAGGGGTAGGTCAGCACTGCAGCTGGAAGCGACTTGCCCTAGCATGCTAAAAAATAGCAGTGGTGGACATTGTGGCACTAGTGGAGGCTTGGGCTAGCCACCCAAGCTCAGACCCACCCTACTCCCTGGATACAAGCTCAGGTGGCGAGTGTGAGCCTCAACCATTGCCGCAGCATCCACACAGCTACTTATTAGTGTGCTGGCACAAACCCCGCTAGCCTGCATCCGTCGACCTGGGCTGGGAGGCTTGCTCCCAGCTGCAGTGCCTTACGGTGTCAGCCGTCTGGACTTGGGAAATTTTCTCTCTCTAAGTACTAACCAAAAAATGTAACCAAAATATGTTTCTAAAAAGCAAATAGGGTGCACCCCCTTGTACAATATCCTCTCGGCTCATGTGCTAAGCATTAGCTGTCATTTGCAACTAATTTAGTGTAATAAGATATACATATAACAATAGCGGTGATGGGTGTGCTATGAAGAGTTCAGCTGTTTTAGTTCTTAATAAATGATTTAAATAGGGACTCTTTGTTCTGTATTTCGCTTCCCTTGCAATGGGAACTTCAGCTACTTTGATATGCATTGGGAGGTTTGTCTGGTATCCTCATAGCTCCTTTTTGGGCATCTGTATGCTTTATTTTGTAATTCTCTGCAGCAGTGCACTTCAGGGAATCATCAGGTATCCTTACAGCAATGATACCTGGATGCGGGGGAGTAAGGAAGAAGACTATTTTTTTCCTATTTATAGGTTGTGCATTTAAGGAAACAGACTTTTAAAATGTGCGACTATCAATAGTGTATTCAGGAGACAAAGAGACTGAAGATTTCATTCAGGTCACACCCATGTAAATTTTTCTCCTAACAAAGGGCCTAATCCTAAAAGATGCTAATCATCTCTTAACTTCATGATTTAGATATAAATTGAGAGTAATCAGCACCTCTCAGGATCAGGCGCGAAGAGAATATAGCTCTTTTGCTGGTTTGTTCTGAATAATGTCTGAAGAATATACCACTTAAAACTAAATGGGATACGGGAATATCACTTAGTTATTCCATTGCATGAACCCCTTTCCCCCATTATGTCCTCCTACAGATATTGTGAGCAGCATTTAGCAATATTGCCTTCAGGCCACACAAGAACCAGTCTGTTAGAGACCAGGAGGTATTTCTGTCTTGAATCCCATTGTTTGTTGGCTGTCATGCAGACATGCAGCTTTGGAGACCTGCAGAATGGCATTGACTGATTTGAATGTTGTTTCTGTTGCAGAACAAGTCCTGAGAGGGATCCCCTCATTGTTCTGTCTCGAGAGAACCCAGAACTCGTCGATGCTGAGTACACTAAAAACCAGGCCTGGAAATCTGAAAAAGTAACCACTAACGAGCCAACCGCATAAGCAGCTTAGGAAGCAATAGTTTAAAAAGGGCAATTTCAAGTGTTTTATGTAAATGTTGCTTCTTACGAGACTGGTGATAATAATGGTGGGGGTGGGGGAGGCTGTGTCACTAGTTAAGCCATTTCTAAGTCAGGCATTCAAATTATTGCCATCTGATGGCTGTATCTGTCTAATGTAGGTACCGGCACTTGCATCACTGCAGTCTCTGAGGAGCTCACAAGTATTTAAAAATAAGTAGCAAGCCCCTCCTTCCCCTTCCCCCCCCCCCAGGATAAGTAACTCGAGGAGTTTCTTTTTGTGAGTGTGAGTGAGAGAGAGAGAAAAGAGGTTCTTAAGGGAAAGTGGCATCACAGAGATGAGTTTTCCATGTAGAGCTGAATGCTGTGAGAGCCAGGGTCATTCCTATCTCTTTCAGGTGTGACTCCCATAGTGTAACACAAGTCCTATGAAGTTCTGTTTCCAGCATTTATGAACCTTCCCCTGGTGGTCGATAGTTTCATTGTTGTGGTGGATCGAAGTTGTTGTGGGAGCTCAGAGTCAAAGAGGGAGAGAGGCTCTCACAGGTAGTAATGGTCAATCCAACAGAGGGCTTTAAATAGCAGGGAAAGGACCTTGAAGTGAATTCTGCATGCACTCCGTACAGAATATAGAGAGTGGAGCACTGGAGGGATGTGGTCAGGGTGACCTGTGATGCTACTGGTGTTTTATCCCAGTTAGAGCTTTCTCAGGGTGGGTGGCTTCAGTCCTAGAGTTGCAATAATCAAGCCAGGAGGTTATGAATTCATGGATTGCTGTAGCCCAGTCTGTGTTTCATGGACTAGCGCACACTCTTCTTTTTATCTTTTGCCCTTGTGGTTATTTGAGCATCTAGTAGCCTTAACCTGTCCAAATGAACCCCAAAGCTAGAGACTGACTGAACAAATTGAGGGCAGATGCCCTCAATAATGGGGGAAGCAAGTTCTTTGAAGTGCTTCCCTCTTCTACTAGCATTAGCTCATTCTTCCCCGGGTTTGGCTTTAGCCAACTGTCCTTTTTCCAGGTGCTGCTTTTGGCTAGGCATTGAGAAATCTGGGAGACTGTGCTGCTCACGTTTGATATAGAGTTGGGTGCTGTCATCTGGAAATGGCTGGCACTTCAGCCCAGGTTGCCTGACCTGCTCCCCCAAAGGCTTCATATATGTGCTGAACAATAGTTGGGAGAGGGGGGATAGAGCCTCGTGGGACTCCACACATGAGGGCTGTGGAAGAACTGTTGCCCATAACAACCTTCTGCGGTTTTGAGAAGAAAAATCTGACCCGCTAAGGGCATTTTGCCCCTGCAGCTTCTAGGAAGCTGGACTGAGGTATTTCATTATCAGTGAGGAAAATTCTTGTCAGTTTGCAAAGACAGTCACTTAGATTCAGATTGTGGTAGCAGAGCAGGCTCTTTAGGGGACAGTTTAAGCCATTGTTGTTCACTGAGGTTTTAGACCTGTGGGAGAAGCAACCAGAGACAGTAGCAAAGATTATTTTGGCCTCCGTGATGGAGGGTTTGTGTCTGCTGCCAGTCTGCTGAGGATGAGGGTCTGGGTGTCAGTGACCAACATAGCTTTGTGCTATCTGCATCTGCTCAGGAGGTTGCAACCCTTCCTCTGTGATGGGGGAAGCTCTCACTGCGGCCGACTGTTAACTCTTCTGTGGACAAGTTGCAGGTTTTTTGACAGTTCCTTGCATTAACCAACAACACTTTCCCCCAGTGCTACTAAGTTAAAAGTTCCAGTGCACACAGAGATGAGGAAGATGAATTGCTAAAGCCTAACCCTCTTTATAGTCATTAAGTAAGAGACTTGTTCTTAGAATGTTTTTTAACGTACGGAGACTATATCTTAGGTAAAGACGAGAGAGTCCCCCAAAGATGCTAATGCAGTTAGAAGCCAGATTGGGTGGGTTTTCCCATGAGCAGGGAGACTTTTGAAACTTCAGCCTTATTTATGGTTTGTTGAAAAAGAAGCCTCATACAAAATGTGATCAGAAAATAAACTGTATTGAATTAATTTTTTTAAGTGTCTTTTTCTTGAAGGACACTCTCGGGAAACCACCTGCGAAGGAAATTCCTCTGGTCGATCACTGCAAATACAAGTGAGGTTTTGTTCAGTAAATATGTTCAGGAGCTGCTGAAATCTTGTCTGATTGTTAGTGTTGCTAGGCTTGTTTGTTTTAATGCATTATTTTCTTTTTAAGGCCCCAATCCTGGAACTGAATCCATGGAGGCAGTCAGATCTCTGCACCTACATGGAGTCAGTTGAAGGTTTGGGAGAGCTTAGTTTGGCCTCTTTAAATGCCAGTGTCAGGAGACTACCAAGTCTGGAATGTAAAGAGAACTGAAGGGCTCTGTGGAAACTAACTACAAAAGCCTCCCTTAAACCAAAATGTTTAAAATTAAGCGTGTCCTTTTTACTTCCCTACCAAACCCTGAGTTCAGGGTTCTCTACAGTTGTTTATATCGCTAACTACCATGGCATAAGAAATGCAGCTCTTGGTCTGCTATGGGACTCAGTGATGCTATAAAATGTAAACAGGGAAATAAGGAACCTGAAATCTGACCTTGGCAGGTGAAGTGTCTCTGTTCTCACTTTCTCACTAGTTCTTACATCAGAGGCAGGGGGGACAGAATATGCAGACTTGTTAGCCAGAGCCTAGTCTCTCCACACACATTTTTCATTTGAGGTGAGAGCACTTAGCATTTCAGATTTTAAAAAGCAGTCAAAGTTTCAAAAAAGTGATTTAAAAAAATCCTGAGTTAGTGGATGGGAAATACCAATACAAAATCAAATGTCTTTGCTTCTCTTTTTACAGATACCTGTTTAATTTCCGGGGGGTAGCAGCCAGTTTCCGCTTCAAACACCTCTTCTTGTGTGGCTCATTAGTCTTTCATGTAGGGGAAGAGTGGCTGGAGTTCTTCTACCCACAGCTGAAGCCTTGGGTACATTACATCCCAGTCAAACCAGACCTCTCTGATGTCAGGTAGGAGACTACAGGTGATTTTTTGGAATGACTCAATGATCCCAAGTGTGTTATACAGATTATTTCATGGAGTAGGCTGTATGCTACCCATGCTACGCAATGTATGATCAGGCTTGGGTTATACTGACAAATACCAACGCTCTGTCTCGTATTCAGTGCACCAAAGGTAGAAAGAACATCATGTGACATTTGCTGATCCTGTAGAGAGAGGGGATGTATACATGTCATTCTCCTTTCTTTGTAAAAGAAACAAAATTCTCAGTGCATATTAGTCATACAGGAAATAGTTTAGAGCCATAGACATGTAGAGGGAGAATATATTATTAGGCTCATTAGAGAGACACAATAAATGTTGACATTATTCTAATGTAAGTTTGATTATTGAAGGTATTTTTGATTATGCCTTACCTTTTTAGTAATAATATCTGTTCTGAGATCTGGGCCAGATCTGGTGTGTCCGATGTTCAGCACACCTTGAACCAAAAGGTTAGAAGTGAAAATTGAGACAAACCCTCAGCAATTCTGACTTACAAAGTAAAAAGGAGAGCAGTCATCTTAGTCGTTAATGGTTCCAAATATTCGTCAGCTGCCAGAATTCAGGACTTCCCCCCCAAGACTGGTATGAAAGTAGCAGCACCAATCACGTTTGGCTTTAGAATCCCCAAATCTAGTTCTGCCACAACACACTAGCTGGGTGTGTGGTATTCTGCACTGAGCCAATACTTAGTTGCAATTTTTCTTTTTCCTTTTAGGGAGCTGTTGCAGTTTGTGAAGGAAAATGATGATGTAGCACAAGAAATTTCAGAGAGGTAAATTGTGTATTCTTTCTGACTGTCAAACACCTGTCCTCCAATACTCTTTGTACCGTACAACGTTCAAAAGAGAGACCTGTCAAGGACAGCCTGGTGATAACAGCGCACAATGTATCTATCTTCAGCAGTTAAAGCAGGGAGAGTGGCGAGCTCAGGGTACTTATACCAGGACAACAGAACTCTTCACCTCTAGGCCTCTTGTTCAAATCTGATCCATGTCAGTAGTCCCTCAAAGAGGTACTAACTTTTGTTCGTGGTACGAAATAAGTTAGCCCCAGTGAACAAATGTCCATTTCACAGAAATGCTGCCACCACCACTGGGAGTAAATGTCAAACAGGGCTGATTGGTGGGGCAATGTAGGGGAAGCTTGCAGTGCCACTCCCTAGGCTGTACCTGTTTTGTGAATAATTAGTTATCAGAGCTGCTAGTGGTAATGAAAGGTGTCACATTAACATTAATAATAAACCGTATATTTCACTGTACATCCAAATTCTCATATTTCCCCATTTAAAAAAAAATCTGGGAAAATTGATATAAAAAAGCTAAATCCAAGGATTTTCATTTTACAAGAACGAAGTTTGACTTTGGGCTATCACTTTATTTTTGTTTGCCTCCAGGGGGCACCAGTTCATCATGGACCACTTGCAGATGAAGGATGTCTCTTGTTACTGGGAGACTTTGCTGACTGAATACTCTAAAGCCCTGACTTACAAAGTTAAGAGGAGGAAAAACTATGATGAGATGGTCTCCAAACACTTGAAAACAGAACTTTAAAACCAGTGTGGTTCTCTTTCCAGTTCAAGGCTTGGGACTGGTGGTCACTGAAAATCCAAAGACTGGTGTATCTTCTGTTACTCTTTGTCCCTTAGATTTATTATCTCATACTCTAAAGCAGTGGTTCTCAACCGGGGTCTGCGGACTATGTCTAAAGGGTCCGTGAAAGACTTAGACTGAAAACTGACTGAACAGAATTCAACTATATGTACAGACAATATATTTCCAAGGGGGTCCACACCTCCATTCAAAATTTTCAAAGGGGTCTGCGAATGAAAAAAGGTTGAAAACCACTGCTGTAAAGCTACAGCAAGCAGCATTATTGTTACTTTAAAACAGTTCCTGAGCAATGAGACTGAATCACACTAGCTAGACCCAAAACTTTTGGAGAACATATATAATCAATAAAAAGGAGTACTTGTGGCACCTTAGAGACTAACCAATTTATTTGAGCATGAGCTGATGAAGTGAGCTGTAGCTCACGAAAGCTCATGCTCAAATAAATTGGTTAGTCTCTAAGGTGCCACAAGTACTCCTTTTCTTTTTGCGAATACAGACTAACACGGCTGTTCCTCTGAAACCTGTCATATATAATCAATGAGGCAGTTGAGTCTAGTGCTTAGAGCAGGGAACTGTCAATCAAGACTCCTGGGTTCTGTTACCACCCCAATCTCTAACTCACTATGAGCCTGATCCAAAGTCCATTGTGGTAATTGGGAGTCGTCAGGGCCTGGGGCATGATCCAAAGCCCACTACGTGACCTATTTAAATCCTCTTTGCCTCCCTCCATGTAGGTATACTCCTACTGGGGGCAAATTGGCAATGTTATTGTGATTGTGTGATGGCAGTTTGGGTACAGGTGTTTCCTGTCAGCAGCCGGTTTTAGGTTACCTTTATGGGTAGCTTAGGGTTGTTGTTTTTTTTAAGTCTGTAAAGCACTCAGATGTTAACACCATGTTGGACACTAAAAAATACCTTTGGACAGCAAAGCTACCTACTTCACAGAGGGGTTTTGATGATGAATGTTTTTAAAGTGCTCTGTGATCCTGAGATGAGAGGTGCAATCATAATGTACAGTGTTCTCTGCCTGTGCAACCCAAAGGGGCATGCCTCCTGTCCCTTGCATTTGCTCTAAATAATCTCAAGGCCTTGCATAACCACCTGTCTTTTGACCAAGGATAGCTGGATGTAGGTTTTAGTCTGTGCATTCCTTTGGATGCTTTTACCTTACGTTTTAAAAATTGGGTGTCTTCTCCATGTAAGCTGTGAACTGTCCGTCTCTGTGAGTTGAGACTCTGTCTTCTAGACCATGTGGCTGTGTTAACAGTACCAGCTTGCCTGATTTTCAGCACATTGGCTTTGAATATGAAAGGTCGGATGTCACTGGAACACTTCTTTTTGCAGCTTTCAACATGGCTCCTTAGTTGTGTGGTGGGCTCACTGCAGAATGAAGTAAAGTGCTAAGACTGTCTGAAAGCACAACAGCGTAAGCATCTGCTTGGAGTCTCACTCTTTTGAGGTTTTTGCATCTTATGTAAGTACTGCAACTCGGCTGGCCATGTTCTACGTAGATAACTGGTGGGGTGGGGAGAGGGAACAGAGGGGAGATGGAGGCAACTACTTACCCCCTACTCCTCCTTTGTCAACTGAATCAGAGGAATAGAAAAAGCCATGACCTGATTTTTCTGACTTCTGGCAGATTGGGGTGCTGCAGAGTTCTCACACACAAACACACCCCAACATCAGGCCCCAGTACAGAGCAAGAAGGACTAGACATGACAGGCAAACATCAATTTCTAGCGCAGAGCGCCAATTACAGGACCACTGGCTGGGCTGACCCAGCATGTAAAAGAGTTAAATTAGAAAATGAATAACTTGGAGTCAGAACTGTGTAATATTGGAAGACTTTTTAATAAAAGCTTGAATGACAGGTTTTAATGAGGTGATGGAATTATCTGAAATGATACAACAGATTTATCTACTGTATCTTTAAACCCTTTTTGTTTTTAATGAAGTGCTTTTGGATTAAAAACAAAAAATCAACAACCCTTTTTACTGGCTGAATTATTTCTCAATCAAAAGAATGATTCTCTCATAATAAAGGAACTGGACAGTCAACAGCTGTTCTACCCAACAGGATGTAGCAATAATACATTCCTTACCATTTGTTCTCTTTAGGGAGACTATTTAGAGGAATTGCATAGCTCATGGGAATGGGATTGAGAAGTGGAGCCTTTCACATCTAAAGCTATATCTATACTTAAGGGAGCATGTAGAGTACACGCACTACACGGGTTGCTGAATGCTACAGTGAAAGTCAGGCTGTGTCCACCTTTTGTCATTGTGGTGTGTAGCTACCCGTGACTGGAAAGGCTCAGAGAGCAGGAAGGCAGCAGGGCATTACACTGGTAAAAATAGTGTGAACATGGAAGGCACTGTTTGGGTGTGTAGAGAACCGTGTAGTGTATATACCCTGGGAGTTCAGGCATGGAGGGCACTCTGCTCACGTAAGCCATGTCTCACCGTCTGCACTGCTATTTATACCCATGTTAGCTGGGCGTACAGTGTCTGTACTCTACACATCACCATAAGTGTGGATGTACCTTACGTCACTAGTTCAAATCTTGTCCAAAATTGGTAGAGATTTGGTAAGAATTGTTACCATCCAATAGCTGTTCAGTGGCCCATGTGAAATAATTTAGGGAACTGAGTTCATTTCCTTGTAGGCAGGCAGACATATCACTAAACCAGGTGTGACTAATTGGCCCCCTTGCTGCCCATCGCAGTAGAAAAGCCAAAGATTGCATTGGCAGGAGACTGGAGTCCAGTCTCCACCCTAGGGGTGGTTTCTCCCTCCAGAGTAACATTTGTAACACATTCTTGGGGCAGTGTGTTAAAACTGCCCTATTCTGTGAGTATATCATTTATAATGCAGCTGTAGTTTAGGAGCCGTAGTTAAGGACCGGGATCTTATTGTGATAGGCAGTGTACAAATGCAATAAAAAGACAGTGTCTGCCCCAGAGAGCTTACAATCTAAGACAAGAGACAACCGGTGAATAAGACAGATGGGGGAGCCCAAGGAAACAGTGAGCCAATACTGGTAAGTATGATAAGCAGAGGTCTCAGCACACCAGCTGGCTAACTTGTCAAGTTGGTTGTGGGCATCATGGCAAAGGGGAGCTTTAAGGAGGGATTTGAAGGAGAACAAGGAGTTATCTTTACAGGTGTTTAAGGGGAGCTCCTCCCAAGCTTGAGGGACAGCATGGGAGAGAACATGAAGGTGCATTTTTTTAAAACCAACAAGTGGGTGATGAAGGCTGGCATCATTAGCAATGCAGAGGCAGGAGCCAACTCAACAGCATATATCATAGGTAGGGTGAGGATAGGCTGGGAAGGGCTCTGAAAGTGAAGGTATGTAGTTTGTGCTCCATGAGCTGGAGAAGGGTGAGTCAATGGAGGGACAGAAAAGGATGATGTAGTCAAAGCAATGAGCCAGGCAAATTATCTTTTCCAGTTGCATTTTGAATGGGTATAAGCAGCAAGACTTCTGTCTCTAGAGCATCAGCACTAATTTTCCAGTCAGAATTTAAAAAGACGAAAAAAAGTATGAACTTTAAAGTACACAAGGACCAGCTCAGGATTGTAGATCGTGAGGTATGAGGGGAAGTACTACTCCCTCTTGTATTTCTTCACTTCTGGGTACAGTATGGTTAAGGTTTCCCTGGACTATACTTTTTGCATTTTCAAAAAGGAATATAGCTTTGGTTTCATTTCTTGTATTTTTTTAAATATCTTTTTATCCTACTGAGCCATACAGAAAACTAATGTAAGGAACCATAAGCAGAGGCACTAAGCATTAGGATTGAAACACAACTTCCTCCAACCATACATTCAAATCACAATAGGGCTAAACCTGTCCTATCTCTTTTGGAAGTAGATAAATGAAGCTCCTTGCCCTTTATTGGGGAAGGGAGGTCAATTAAATCTTACAAACCAAGATCCTTTTTGTACTTTGTGTGGACATTAAAGATTCCCTAGTAATTTTTCATTAAGTGAGGGTTGGAATATCCCATTTCTGGGCTGTTGTACTGGGTGCTGGTTGCCATGTTCCACTTTGGAGGTGCTTGTATTTCAATGGTGCTACATATGTAATAGAAGTGGGCCAGTATTGCCAAAATTTCTTCACAAATGTTTGGAGCAAAGTTGTAGCTTTTATTTGAACAATCTTCTTGGTGACCCTTTTTATTAGTTTTCCACAAATATCTGTACATGAATGTTGGCAGAAAGTGTAAGTCCTAGGAAAACTTGTACATGTGTTTTAGGGTGACCAGATGTCCTGATTTTATAGGGACAATCCCAAGGTTTGGGGATTTTCCTTACATAAGTGCCTATTAGCCCCCACCCCGTCCGGATTTTTCACACTTGCTATATAGTCACCCTAATGTCTTTCCATGAAATATTTTTGTTTTTCTTCCTCCCCTATAAAATTCACAAGTCAGGCAATCAAAAAGCTGAAACAAGACTGTACAAGTTAGATGAGCAATCAGACACCATAAACTGCAGAAGTGAGCAGTTCACCATTAGCCTATAGGTGGACATACAGCGGCATAACGTGTTCAGTACTTTTGAATAATGAACAGATCAGTAGAAATCTGTTTTGGGGTCGTCTGAAAACCAACAAAAATTAAAATTCATCAAATCATTGCCCAGGGGTAGATTGCCCCGCTACTGTCTAGGGCGTGGTCCGTGACTTTGGAAAGCCCCTAGGGGGGCTCTGGTGCGGCGCGTTGGCGGCAGGGCCCGGCTCCCGCCCCATGAGCGGGCAGACAGGGCGGCTCGGGCAGCGGCGCGGGGGGCAGCAGCGGTGCCGCCTGGGCCGGTGAGGTGCGGGGCCGGGCTGTCCCCGGCGGGGCCGCTGAGGGCCGCTGCTTGCGCTGCCCCTCCCGGGCGGCAGGGGGCGGGGCGAGGCCGAGCCGGGGCCGCTCTTGCCGCCGGGTGAGGCGGGGGAAGCCAGGCGTCCGGCACCGGAGGCTGGAGCCCGCCCGCGGTTCCCGCGGCAGCAGCCGGGCATGGCAGCCCCCGAGAGCGGCCGGGCGCTGGGCTCGGCGCCCCGGCACTTGGGCACCGCGCAGCCCCCGGGCACGGGCTGGGAGCGGCTGCGGGAGCTCTGGCACCGCGAGTGAGTAACGCCGGGCTGGGCCTGCAAGGACACGGCCAGGGCAGCCCGCCCTCCTCCCCGTGTGTGCGCGCGCCCCTTCCTCCCCCACCCCCCCCAGCCCCACATTGCTCTGTGTGTGTGTGTGTGTGTGTGTGTGTGTGTGTGTGTGTGTTCCCCCCGCCCGACACATGCACACGCTCTGCGGTGGTTATCTGTCCCCTCCTCTTGTCTCTTTGCACCCACGCACTGCTGTGGTTGTCCTGTCCCCTCTCCCCCCACTGTGGTTATCTGTGTCCCTCTAACACAGACCCCCCCCACACACACACACACCTTGCTGTGATTCTCTGTGTCTGTCTGTCCATCCCTCCCACACGCATGCGCACACTGCTGCGCTTATCTGTCCATTCGTCCACCCATTCCCTCCTATCCATCCATCTCCCACACACGTCCATCTATCTATCCATCCATCCATACATGCCCCCCCTCAGCTATGGTTTTCCATTTATTCCATCCGTCCCCCACCACACACACACACCTGTGTATTCATACATGCGCCCCTCCCATCTATCCATCCTACACACACACACTCTGCTGTGATTGTCTTGTCTGTCCATTCCCCCCCTTGACACACACACAGTCCCGTTAGATTATCCGTTCTATTCATCTGTCTGTTCTCTCTCTTTATTCCTCCCCCCCACCCCCCACACACATGCATTCTGCTGTGATTATCTATCTATCCATCACATGCTTCTGTGATTATGTGGCCTCCTCATCCCAGTACTCATCCTGCACAGCCATTCACACCTCCATTCACACCTTTTCCTGGTGCAACACCCGTTGGTGAATCATTCACAGCCCCGTGGATGTACACCCAGGCTGACCTGCACACACAGAAATTCACGCCTAGTACATGACGTAACACAGTTATAAGGGAAAATAGCACTGTTTCCATCAGGCCGGGAAACAACATTAGCAACCTGCGAGTACTGATCATGTTCCTCTCGGGTGAGCATGGCCTATACTGCTATGCCAACCGCAAGCACTGGAAAATCATGAGATTGATTTAAACACCATTTAATTTGCTCTGGATTCTGAGCTCTTGGGGAGCATTTGAGTCATGTTTTTGACCTTGTCTCCACAACGTGGAAGGTTAGAAACATACCTTTTAAAAACAAAAACTGAGATTCTCCTGTGATCACCTGACTCCAGGAACTGGGGCTTTAAGAATAACACCCAATATCACAAGACTCACAATAAAATCATGATAGCTGGCAACTACTACCTTTGTGATATTCTGTATTGCCATTTTGTTTGTCCTGCAAATAGGTCTGTGCAGGCAAGACCCTACCCCAAGTCTTGTTCGTTTCAGTGGAGTTCTAGGCAAGTGCACGGATTTGCCCACATGGAGCAGTTTACAGAACTGAGACCTTCGTTTGTGATTATAATATAATTGTAGTTTATAATACATTTCACTCAGCTATCTCAAAACATTTCCCAAAATTTAATGAATTAATGTATTATGGAAGAATTCATATAGGTGGCCACCAGAGAGAAGGCTGCAAAATGGTTGTAAAGGTGATACCATGTTTTCAGATTCACATAATGTAACACATTTTCATTTAGGATAAATCTATCCAGTCTTGGTCTCAGCCCAAAGATTTGGGTTTGGGGCTTTCTTAAGTTTAAGCAAAGTTTCTTTGGTTATTGTTTGGTTGAGCATGCAAGAATATTGGGGAGTAATTTTTTTTTAAATGTCAGATTTATTTATTTTTTTGCTCCCCCAACTGAAAAATGACAAATATAAATTCATTCCACTCAGTCCTGCCAAAATGTCTAAACCCTGCCTAGGAGAGGTCACTTCTAGGTGTGAGAAAGCACAGTCTCCGGGGTTCACTCAGTCCTTGGCCTTTTTGCTGAGACTTCCCTTGAGAGACGTTTGTTAGGGGTGTGGGTTTTTTAAATACCCTGAGACCCACCAATTCATTTCACGTAGACCTCCAAACAGCCATTTTTGGACACTACTGATCTTGACTACATCAGAACCTGTGAACAAAAGGTGAAAGACTCAGTGTCCCATTCACTTTAGCTGTCCGGTCCTGTCCAAGAAGGATTTAAAAAAATATAATGTTACCTGTTTGCTTAATATTGATGGCAGATTATGAATTTAATCTCTAAATGCAATAATTTGAAGAGTAGTGTCTGAAATAATGCTACGAGTGATACGTTTTAGCAGGAATGACTCTTGTTAGGATAGCAGTGCTCCCAAATGCTAAATCTCCCAGTAACATTGTTTCTTTGTGCTAGTGAACTACAGCAGTACCCAGAAGAAACTCTCAACATTATCAAAGCTACGTTTTCAGGGGCTGTCATTGGCTGGGCGTATGGAGGTTTGCCAGCTTTTCACCATGCGAAGACACAATATATTGAGCGGAGCCAAGCGGAGATTTTTCAGAACCGTCTGGATGCTGTGGTATGGACCAAAATCATGCATATTGGCACCAAAACTGCTCCTTTTTTGTAGAGCCTGTTTTCTGCAGCAAAGAGCCTGTAATGAACTGCATCTCCCATATCTGGCCAATGGTTGGGTCAGGAGAGGCTTATGTGCAGAACTCACACCTAAGGTTAATGAACTTTAAGGTGGGGCTGGTTGAGACTTACTTTAAACATGGGAGCTGCGGGGTCGGTGCCTGCAGGCGAGGGCAGTGCACGGAGCCCTCTGCCCACCCCACTCCTCTGGGCCGCAAGGACGTGGTGCCGGCCGCTTCCGGGAGTGGCACGGAGGCAGGGCAAGCAGGGAGCCTGCCTTAGCCTAGCGGCACCACGGGAGTGGCAATCCCGTGGGCTGGATCCAAAGCCCTGAGGGGTTAGATCTGGCCCGTGGGCCGTAGTTTGCCCACCCCTGCTGTAGATGCTGGCTGTTAATCAGGCCAACTATTTTAGGAGACAGGTTGACCTGTTGTGCTAGACCAAAATGTTAAAACTTGAAAGAAAAACATCCGTACTTAAATATGAATTTTTAGATTGGCACTGCTTGTGGTTGCAAATTTAACAAATTGGGCTGCTGTGTCACTTACTGGCTGCTGCCATTGTAGAGTTATAGCATTGTACGGTACTTCTTATTTGGAGGTCTAGTGTACAACAGAGAATTCAGTTCCCATTGGCAGTCAAATTTAAAGGGCAAGATATTTTTATTACAGGTAAGTGCGCAAAATGTGAGTGTAATTACCTACGTAATTTTCATGCACAGTTACTGTGATTGCATTCAAAAACTACCAAACTCTTTGATTTATATTCATAAATATATAATTTGTGTAACCATCTGTGGTAATTATGTACCTCAATTAAGTGTTGAGTTATGCTCACGTTCTGCATACTTATGTACTCAAAGTTATATTTAAGCTATTAAATTAGGCAAATTCTATTATTTCAAAAAATGGCTTTCAAAAATGTTGAGTCTCTAATTTCCAGTGTGTTTTAATGGCAACCATGTTCTCTTCTAATCTGCATCATGAGGCTGTCAGATTGGTAGCTGCTTCTTTGCTTGTCAGCATTTTTTGTTTTATTTAAAACTTGAATAATTGTAATTTTATTCTGTTATTACATCCAGCTGCAAAAAAGAATATTTTATATTTCACTGGATCATGTCTTTAAAAGGACTCTTTTTTAAAATCTTACCTATGTTAGTAACTTGGATATTAAAATAGAAATGACTTTAAAAATACTTTTAATCATTTATAGTATTTATTTAGTTTTGGCGTTTTGATGAGCTTCCACAAAAAAACTAGAGCAGCCAGTTTCTCTCTCTGTTTCTAGTCTGTTTCAGGCTGTTATATGTTTGCACCAGTGCTACAGCATTTGGGTTGGAAGCACTCAAAAGAAGGTGTTGGATTTAAGCAATCTTAATTGAAATGTTTTAAAATTTCATGAGATTTCTATTAATATTACATCTTGTAAAACCTTATTTATTTTCAAAGCTTAAATGTTAGGCCTAAACTACAGTGCTTGAGGGTCCTTCTTAATGTTTAAGCCAAATGGTTATCATTCAGTTATTTAAAGACTAGTTTCTAACTGATTTTAACTATGGGTAAATAGTTTAAAGTTTCTGTCCCAATAGGTTTCTGCACTGCCAGTGTCATAAAAGACATTACTTTTCTGAAAGATGGCTGCCTTCAGCTCTAGGATTGGAAATACCAATTGGAATTACACATTTACATTCATTCTCAGTTTTCCTGTTGAATGGCTGAGATAAATGGGGGCTGTTTCCCATTAAGATGGAGCCAATGTATCAATTCCATCAGTTTGAGTACTATCAAGATGGGTAATCTTTATGGACTAGCCAGCGTCTCAAGTATCATCGTCTGAAAGTACCGCAGGTGGGCAGTGAAATGACAGTGAGTTTAAGACCTGTAACCATCTCTCATTCTCCCCATAGCAATCTGCACATCGTGCTGCAGTCAGGGGATTCATCCGTTACGGCTGGCGCTGGAGCTGGAGAATTGCTACTTTTGTGGCAATATTCAAGTAAGTTTTTCATACCTGTGTTTATGGGAAAACATCAGGATAAGAACCTGCAGAGATTTGTTTAGGTGAAAATAACAGCTATAAGTATTAAAAGGTCTTTGTCAGGTTGAAAAGCATATTTTAAAAAAGCTTTTTAAAACAAATGTAATTTATTTTTCACCATTAATACTCTTAGTTTTCTTTTGACTTTTCACTGAGCGTGGAAGATAAAAACAGAGTGGTTGGTTTCTCTTTTGGGGCTAAATCCACAAAGGAGACGTGGGCTCAGGATTGCAATGCCTAAATTTAGATGTTCTGCCACCTAGTGGAATGCACAACTGCAAGTTAGGCCCCCAAGCTCTTTGCCCAGTGCATGGGGAGAGTTAGGTGCCTAAAAAAGATATCTACAAAAGCCAGCAAGCTGAATGGATTGTTGCCTAAGCTAGCCAATAGGAAATGCTGAGGAGAGAGGTGTGGCCTAAGTCCCACCCCTCTCAGGGGCTGAAGCACCTGACTTTCGCCTGGAGGAAGAGGTCTTTCTCCACTCAGGGTTCACAGCTAAATCCTAAATTCACAGGAAATCCAGTTTCCTGGATTTAGGTGCTTCAGCCAGGTCAATGCTTTCTCTCAAAAATGGAGGAGGTGGTGGTGTCATCCCTTTTAGCCCTGAAGCCTCATGCTTAGGTCACTCACCTAGGAGGTGGGAGATCTGCAGTAAGTTCCTGCTCCTCGCAGGCAGAGGGGGGGTTTGAACCTTGTTTCCGATGAAGCTGTTCCATTTAGCATGAAATACTGAAATATTCATCGGAGCAGGAACTTGACCTTGACTCTCCCCCATCCCAGGTGAGTGCCCTAACCAGTGGCCGATAGAGTGATTCTTCAGTCCAGTGAGTATTTAATTATTTTATGCAAAGTGGAACAGTTTCATCAGGAAAGATTGAAGGACCCACCTCACTGGTATTTGCAGTTCCTCACAGTTCAGTACCCTTTTCAGATTTAATTGGTGTGCTGTTTACGCCTTCTTCTGGAACTTTAAATACTGGACCTAGCACACGTCCTTGTGGTTTCCCCACAGCTGTCTCCAGACATCTTCCTCACAGCTTGAGACATTGCTCTTTTTCATTGCCCCCTTGGATTTTTATTCTATAGCCAGTATTCAACTTACATGAATGACAGTGTCCATGTGCAAACCATTTCATAGTCATTTTGGGAGTAAGTTTTTGAGATAATGAAATGCCTTCCTAAAAGCCAAATACAGAATTTCTGCTGCATTCCTCCTTCCCACTAATCATAAGCTTGACCAGTAATTCCCTAACCTCCCCCCCCCCCCCCAAAAAAAAACCCCAAACAAACAAGAAGAACCCAGTAACCCACAGTTGATGGATTTATCCTCACTCAATAGTTTGAGACATAGGCTGTGCTTTAGGAGTTGACCAGCCACGCTTGTGGCTCCCACAAAATGTTCATGGTATGCTGTCATGATTGGTAGGTTCACTTTTGGGTCTAACCTGCTTGCAGACTTCATAGGGTTTTAATTTATGCTTGGAAATGTTGCTTTAAAAAAATTACATAAAAAACCTTGGAGTTCTTGCTCCTCCACATCCTGCTGCACTGCAGCATGAGATAAGATGACTGAAGTCAACGCATTAGTGGCTGCTGTGTGTGTCCCAGACAGATGGGCTGTAGGGAGGATGGTGTGGGCTGACTGCTTAGCTCCCCATTCTTTAGTGAAATCTTCTCTGATTTGGGTTCCATACGGCTGTATTGTCAAGTGTGCTCTTTGTTCATGTCTGCCTTCTGACTCTCTCTGTGCCCCACGCTTGCAGCACAGTGAGCACTGGTCTGTCCGTGTACCGCAATAAAACCGCCTTCAGTCACTTTGCTGCCGCAGGAGGTGAGACTACTTTATTTTATATTCTGCTCTATTTGAATGAGGAGATACTATCTTTGATTTGAGTCAGTGGGAGTCAGGACTCCTGGCTTGTCTTTCCTCTGCTGCCACTGACTCTCTTTATGACCTTGGTTAATTATTTAGCCATCTGTGCCTGTTTCCCATTCCTAATACAGGGGTGATAAAACTTTCCTAACACACCAGAGAGTTGCAAGGCTTCCTTAATGTTTGAAAGTTTGTTGGCCTTTTTGAGTGAAAGGTACTTGGGTGGTATAAGTGCAGCAGAACAGCGTATACCATCTCATTCTCAAAAAATGAGAAATGAGCATTAGGAATCCATCAATGAGGGGGTATGCATATTTCTTCCTTCTCTTCATAACAGCTTAATGCTGGTGCTTACAAATGTGTCCATGGGAAAGATCATTTTTGAGTTTGCTCTAGATACAAAACAGGGTCTTTTCTCTGTTATTTTTATACAGGCATATAGTGCGGTTCCAATTGGATATATTTTCCCTCACTTCCTGTTTTAAACTGTTAGGTAGTATTACTGGTTGTTGTTGAACAACTGCTTTGCTCCGTCAGAGGTAGCTCCATTTCAGTAGTGGGTGGGCTGGTAGTGCTCCCCAAACATTTAGTCCTTACAGCTCTTTGGGAATCTTTTGGAAGAAATTTTGTGCTGTGTTTCGTGTCAGAGAAGATACAGATTAAAAAAAGACCTACTAGGTTGCCACTCCCATCTTCCCTTCCAATCTGAATTGGAAATATGGCAACCGGGGCCAAAATGTGACTGTTGGGAGTGAAGCAGCTTTACTGAGTCACGTGACTCCATATTGTGACATTGTCCTAAAAGTGATGAACATAGAGCATTGTATGTAATAGAGTACAGACTGTCACACATGTTCAGGCCCCTCAGAGATTGGCTGAGCCACTGCTGGCTCAGTATTTGGTTTCTGCTCTCTTGAGACTGGCTTTTGTCATTCAGGGGGTCGGAGGTGGAAGTGACAGAGCAGTTCCCTCAGTCTGTGTGTGGTGCTAGGACTCCTTAGAGCAGGGGTAGGCAAAGTTTTTGGCCCAAGGGCCACATCGGGGTTGTGAAACTCTATGGAGGGCAGGGTAGGGAAGGCTGTGCCTCCCCAAATGGCCTGTCCCCCCGCCCTCTATCTGCCCCCTCCCACTTCTTCCCCCCTCAGAATCCCCAACCCATCCAACCCCCCCACTCCTTATCCCCTGACTGCCCCCCTAGAACCCCATCTACTATCCAACCCCCCTTGCTCCCTGTCCCCTGACTGCCCTGACCCCTATCCACACCCCTGCCCCCAGACAGGCCCCCCCAGGACTCCCATGCCTATCCAGCCCTCCCCGTCCCCTGACCCTCCCCCCCCAGAACCTCCGCCCCCTATCCAACCCCCCTTGCTCCCTGTCCCCTGACTGCCCCAACCCCTATCTACACCCCCGCCCCCTGACAGGCCCCCTGGGACTCCCATGCCTATCCAACCCCCCCCCGTTCCTGACTGACCCCTGGAACCCCCTGCCCATTATCCAGTCCCCCCGCTCCCCGCCCACTTAACATGCTGCTCAGAGCGGCAGGAGCTCGCAGCCCCACCACCTGGTCAGAGCCATCCACGCTGCCTGGCAGGAGCAATGGGCCGGAGCGATGGGCCAGAGCACTGGCGGCGTGCTGAGGATGCGGGGGAGGGGCCGGGGGCTAGCCTCCCCAGCCAGGAGCTCAGGGGCTGGGCAAGACGGTCTCGTGGGCCGTAGTTTGCCCACCTCTGCCTTAGAGGCTCATGTCTGTGGCTTGTGTGTTTTAGCCTTTACAGGGGGCCTGTTCAGAGTGCATTTGGGCCTGAGCAGAATGGCAGCTGGCAGTGTCTTTGGAGCAGCATTCGGGTAAGCTGCACACATACCAAATCAATGACCAAAGTCAGAATTACAGTCTTTAGCTAGGTTTCAGAGGAACAGCCGTGTTAGTCTGTATTCGCAAAAAGAAAAGGAGTACTTGTGGCACCTTAGAGACTAACCAATTTATTTGAGCATGAGCTTTCGTGAGCTACAGCTCACTTTCCACGGTATACATCTGATGAAGTGAGCTGTAGCTCACGAAAGCTCATGCTCAAATAAATTGGTTAGTCTCTAAGGTGCCACAAGTACTCCTAGTCTTTAGCTAGTGTATGTTGGATGATGACCTCCCAAGTCAAGCCTTGATCTGAGGAGGGGCTACAGCAGACTTCCCATACCCTCAGCACCCTGCTGGATTTTCTGCATCCCTTTGTGGACCATGATGATTTCTGTCTCCAAAAGTCCCCATCTAATTTTTCCGTACTTTGCACTTCATTTTTCTTCCAGTGATGGCTGGATACATGGAGATTTCCCTCTCTCCTTAGGGTTGATCAGTGCCTGCTCCTTATATGGCCATTGAAGATGCTGATTAGCATTAAAACAGAAAAGTAACAATAGGGTTATGATCCTCTCTTCTCCTGCCTCTTCTCCCCATGTTTAATGTATGCACTAACCAGCTATTCAGTTGGCTTCTCAGAACAATTAGTCAAAAGTAAAGAGGATGAAGCATTCTCTTGAGGAGCTGTGTTGTATACTGGTGAGAGCAGGAGACTAGGAGCAAGGACACCTGGATTTCCTTCCCAGCTTCACCACTGACTTCCTGTATGCCCTTGTGCAAATCACTTAGCTTCTCTGTGCCTGTTTTCCCAGCTGTAAAATTTTAATATTAGTGACCTACCTTGTCTGATAAGAGGCTTAATGAGTGCTTACAAAGCACATCAGACAGTTGTAGCAGGGGTATTGTGTTTCCTTAATAGCTGTGTGAGGTGTTGAGCTTCATGCAGTGGTTGTCCCAGCTTAGTGAAAAGGCAGGTCTGAATATTGAAGGAGGTTATGCATCACTGACCACGTGGTTGCCCTCCTTCCCACATACTCCTTCCTTATTGCCAGTAATTTATCACTATTTGTTTCTTCTAGTGGCTTATCTGTAACTTTCTCCTCCACATCTCAGCATCCCTGCAGGAGGGCTGTTGTTGGCAGTGCAGAAGCTCGCTGGTGAGACCATACAGGAGAAAAGAACACGTGAGAGAAGATTGCTGCATGAACAGAAGTTAGCAGAGTGGTAAGAAACAGTGTTGCACTATCTAAATTAGTGAATCTGTATCATTGATCAGAGATGGCTGTAGTTTCAACTTTTTCATTTGGCAAACCAATTTGTAAAAGAGATCATTGGATGGTCCATTTCTGCTTCCAGCCCCAGTTCCTCACTGTTTGATTCTCAGGTTGTTTCAGGGATCAGTCTAAGAACCACTGATCTGGTCTTCCGAGCCTCAGATTGCACCATTTATCGTCCAGTGGAAGTCATTCCAGTCAATGCTGCAATTTGCTTATTTTGTAATACAGTAGTTTGAATTTGTAGCTTGCCTCCCCTCAAAACTCTACCAACATAGATCATAGAATATCAGGGTTGGAAGGGACCTCAGAAGGTCATCTAGTCCAACCCCCTGCTCAAAGCAGGGCCAATCCCCAATTTTTGTCCCAGATCTCAAATGGCCCCCTCAAGGATTGAACTCACAACCCTGGGTTTAGCAGGCCAGTGCTCAAACCACTGAGCTCTCCCTCCGCCTATCTCATGTGGCTGGAAAAGTAAACAGAAGATTTTAATGTATTTTAAAGAATGTTTGGACTTTACTGAGTCTTTTATTACAATTTGCCGGCTGGGGTCGAGGGGAGTCAAACAGGGTCAAAATTATTCTCATGTAGCTTTACATTTCTCTTTATTGGAAAAGGGATGCCAGAAGTCTTTGGGAAGGAAGGCCTCCCCTAAAACTCTTGAAAACTGAACAGTGTATATATTTATTATATTAAAAAATACCCCTAAAGATGGAAGAGAGCTTATTAGGTCTTCTATTCCATCTGCCTCCAGTAACTTGTGCAGGATTGTTCCCTATAATACATTTTCCACTGCTTTGTCCTGATCCATTTTAAATGCTTGAAGCCGATGTGCTTTCACCACTCCATTCCTCGAGTAGCTGGAAAACCGTCTGTCTCACTCTATTTCCTAAATTGTCCTTTCTTCTCAGAATCACTGCACATGCAAAACCCACTTACGGTGTCCCATTGTGCCTCAGCACAGGAGTTTGGAACGTTGTCCCTTGCAGTGTCCCGCAGGAGTCTCGCATGCCCGCGCTGCCCTCCCCTCTGCATTCCAGAGGGCGTAAAGGGCAGAGTGACCTCAACTGCCACTCAGCTCTTTCCAACTGCCTCAGGTAGTGAGTCAGAACAGTATAGTGTCCCTCTGTAGTGCTCCTGTTACTTTGTAATTAAGCATATAGTTAATTTGTTTATAGTTAGTAGTTAGTGTTCTCGTTACTGTTTCATTTAGCTTAGATTAGGAGAGGGGGGAAAAAAAGAGAGCAAACACCGTAGTTTATGGCAGAGCCCAGATCTCCTCGTTTCAAGCTATGCCCTCCTGTGAGGGATTATTCCTCTGACTGACACCCACAACAGACCCTTTTACTGCGAGGAACATACCCTCGCTAAGTGTGCAGTTTGCAAGTTCTTCAAGAAACAAACACAGGAGAGGCAAGGCAGATAGAAGCTTTTTCTTATGGAAAAGTCCATGAGAACCATGTTGGACTCAATCACGGATCTGGTACAGAGGCGGCTTCTTGCATAACTCATCCCTCCAGTGCTCCTGTCACCAGAGATACAACACCTAATACAGGAACAGTTAAGAAGACAAAAGGAACTGAGAAATTATCTACTGGAGCAGTTGGGGATCCTCCTGTCTTGAGGGCTGAGTGGCTCTGACTGTAAATTAGTTTCTTGCCACTGAGCCCTGTCTCCCTATCCCTTGAAAAGATACTGGATGTGGCAAAAGACCTTTATGCTACCCCTGCTTCAATTTCAGCTACTTCAGAATGCACTGGTCTTAGATACTAGGTACCATCCAAGGGTTTGGGGTATGCTTATATTCATCCAACTCAATCACATTGGTTATTGCTGCTGCCAGTAAGGGATTTAACAATCAGGAAAGATTACTCCTGAGGAGAAAGAGACTGGATCTCTTTGGGAAGAAAGTCTACTCTTCAGCCTCCGTACAGGTCAGGATAGCAAATTGTCAAGCCAGGCTATCCAAATATGGTTACCTGTAATGGGCTAGATGGCCAGATTTTAAGGACAGAGTTTAGATACTAATTCAAGGCTATTTGTGAAAAGGGTCAACTGCTTGCTAAAACCTCTCTTCAAGATGCATTACATGCTGCTGATTTGATGTTTGTTGACTACAGGTATTGTGATGGGGCATTCCTCTTGGTTATCTTCAGGTTTACCAAGAGAGGTACAAGCAACAGTTGAAGATTTACCATTTGAGGGCAAGACTCTATTTAGTACTAAGATTGATGAGTCTCTGTATGCATTAAAAGATTTGAGTTCCATGCTCAGTTCATTGTGTTTATATACTCAAGTGTTTAAAAAAACAACAGTTTCACCACCACTCATCATTCTTTAGATACAGAAACACCTAGTCGTTGTCGCCATATTCTCAGTACCTGAGGCCTTCCAAACCATTCAGAAAGAGATTCAGATATCAGAAAAAAGAGTCAGTTCCACTATCATCTTCTATAATTAATCAGTGGGTCAGGCACAGAGACATCAGATTTGATGCGATGGTCAAGGATCTTGGACTAATCTGCAAGGATTACCCAAAATGAGCATTGCTCATTTGGACATTCAGGATTTTTGGTGAGTTCAAATTTGGCTAAACAGACTTCACCTGTACATGGCATAATAGTAAACAGTGGGGAAGATAAACTAATGTGCATCCCAGAATGTGCCCCTGTTTGGACTAGCAGCCTGCATGCCATTCAGAATCAGCCAGTGTGCCATCTTTGGCACAGATGCCATAGGTTGCCAATCCCTGCTGTCCAGGTGAAGTAGTGGCACCTTTTGGCCTGCCAAGTTTTGGACATTGGATTATCCAGTCCACCAGAAAATGCAATTGAATATTACTGCCCTATACCTTTATGGGTCCAAAGAGTCATTACTAATTCAGAGTACTCTCTTTCAGAATTTCAGCAGCCATAAGGGTGTTTACAAAGTGCCTCTCAATAATAGCAGCCCATCTGCGCAAACAAGGATTGCACATTTACCCTTACATAGATGACTGGCTTGTAGGGGGATGTCATAAGTACTGGTCATAGTGGCAGAAAAGAAACGGATTCATTTATTTTCATCTCTGAGTTTGAGGATCAACTTGAAAAAGTCAACTCTGGTTGTGTCCCAGTCTACAGAGTTCTCTTAGACTCAATAACAACAAGAGCATTCCTCTCATTGGACAGATTTCAGATAATAAATCTGATTATCCACTTCCAGCCTTACGCTCGAACAACAATAAGAATGTGCCTCAAATGTCTAGGCTATATGGCTTCATGGTCATTTGTAACCCCATTTGCCAGATTACATTTCAGTCCATTTGAAGCATGGATTAAGTCCGTTTACAGATCAGCAATCCACAATATGTCACTGAAGGTGCTGATTCCAGATCAGATTTTATCCTTGATGTAATGGAGGATGATAGATGGAAATGTATGTGTGGGAATTCCATTTGCACTTCTAAATTGTGTCTGAAATTTTGATACAGTTAATAAATTCATAGATTCTAAAGCCAGATGGGACATTGTGATCATCTGATCGGACCGCCTGTATAGCCCAGGCTGCCCCAAAATAATTCCTAGAGCTTTTAGAAAAATATTCAATCTTGATGTAAAAACGATCAGAGATGGACAATCCATCGCAACCCTTGGTAAATTGTTCCAATTTTTAATTACTCTAACCATTAAAAATGTACACCTTATTTCTAGTCTGAATTTGTCTAGCTTCAACTTCCAGCGATTGGATAATGTTATATCTTTCTCTGCTAGATTGAAGAGCCCATCATTAAATATTTGTTTGCCATATAGGTACTTATAGCCTGTAATCAAGTCACCTCTTAACATTTTCGTTGTTAAAATAAGTAGATTGAGCTGCTGGAGTCTATCACTAAAACATCAGTTTGTAGAACAAGCAGATTACAAGCCCCAACGATAAATCCTCCATACACAGTTTTTCACATGGATAGCGTAATTGAGACCATGTCCATCTTTTATTCCAAAAGTACTATCAGATTTTCATATCTATCAATTCATTCACTTACCATTTGTCCAAAACCTCACTCTTCACCTGCTGGATCTAAATTACTTCATTTAGACGTGAGACTATTGCTGTTACTTTACATAGAAAGAACTAACTCTTTTCATAAAACTTCAAGACTTGTTATTGCTTATGGTAACAAACCAAAAGGGATGGCTATTTTATCACAAAGACTTTCAAAATGTGTATAGGATTGTATTAGAACTGTTTATGATATTAATAAGAGGAGCCCTCTATCAAAATCAGAACTCACTTCACACAACCACAAGTTGCATCAATAGCATGCCCAAGTCAGGTTCCCACACTGGACATATGTAGAGCTCCTACTCTGTCTTCAGCTCATACACTTACAAAACATTATTCATTACTCATTGCTTCAAGATCTGATGCCAACTTTGGAGGAGCAGTTTTGCAATCTCTTTTCAGATAACTCCTAGAGCTCACCATCTAGAAAGATGACTGCCAGCTGATCACCACAAGCGGAATCAACATGTGCAGTAACGCAAAGAAGAAAGATGGTTATTTACCTTTTAAGAAACTATGGTTTGTTGAGATGTTCTGCACATCTGGACCCCATGACCCGTCCTCTGTTCCTGCAGCTCAGAAGCTTATAAATAAGGATTCTGGGCTGCAAAGGAAGTTGGTGGTAGTTGAGGTCACTCTGCCCTTTGTCTGCTTTGGGGAGGATGGGGGATTGAGGCCATGCATGGCGCATGTGTGACCCTGGTAGGGAAAATATTCCACGCTCCAGTGCTGGGGCCCAATGGACACCATCAGTGGGATCCACGTGTGTGGAACATCTCAAAGAATGATGGTTACTGTAAGGTAAGTAACCATTCTTTGTTCATTTTCAGTTTGAGCATTCATTTGACTGGCAGCTTGGGAAACAAGTGTGTTCAAAGGGATAAGCCTGGTTCTTGTCAATGACACTGTTTGTGTGACTCATAAAAACTTACAAATATTGACAAAACTAGACAGAGCCTAAAGATTTGGGCTTTCAGGTTGCTGGTGTTTGTTTTACCAATGAGCAGGAGGAGATAACTAGACTCCAGGGCTGCAAATAATACACTTAGAATACAGAAACTGAAATTACTTTATCTTCCCTCTCCCCTTTTAGGAAAGCTAGGCTTAATGTTACTGAGGCTGACTTGGAAGAAATTGTCAGTAATACTCAGGAAGGAACCATGGAGAGAGACATCGAGAAGATCCAAGAGTTGTTAAATCTTCCCAAGAACCCTCTGCCATCGGAAGATAGGAACTAGTCTGAGCTCTGACTTCAGTCAAGGCATCTTGGAAGACTGGCATGAATCTGTTTCTGTATCCATTGTTTTTGGCAGCAGCAGTTTGAGGACAATGTTGTTGTGGATATGCATCATGACGGAGGGAGGGTTTGAGATCTTCAACTGGAGTAATGACCGGTGAGCTGTGTTTTGTGTGAGGGCAGCAACAGTACTCTTAGTGGCTACTTCACACTTGAATGCCCCAGGGCCACATCTTAATGCAATATACACAGAGAAAGGGGGGTTCATTAGTGCTGCAAGAGTGCATATCCTTATGCCACTGTAGTGAGTGGCATGATAGCTGAGTCTAGGAGCTGCCAATCTCCCAAAGAAGCCTGTAATAATATTTTTGTCCTTATTCGAAAACAATTCAGTTTTGGTGAAACTGGCTGCACTGACATAGCTGCAGTCCTGCCTATCCACTGCCCAGGTGCAGCACGGGCAATGCCCATGCTAGTTCCCTCCACTCTATTTCTTCAGCATACCTCAACGGTGCTCCGGTAGGAACGGTGCTACGGGTTGGAAGAGTTTGGTGATTGTGGCCTACTCAGGCTTTAGGCGTTTTTGCGGAAATAAATGGTTCTCAGTTTTACAAATGAGGCTTGCGATAGTGTTAGGATCACAAAGAAAGTGCCTGACATGGACATACCTTGGGTTCCTCTAAAGCAGGGTGCCCTCCCTTGACGGGGAAGGGGGCTACAACAAGGATGACTGCGCGTTGGCAGGAGAGCTTAGCATTACGGACACATTTTAACCAAAAAATGTGATTGTGTTAAGTTACAAATCACAGGATCCTCTTGGAGGAAAACTATTGGAAATGCTATTTAACAGACATAACCACTCACGGTGTCTAGACTGTTTTGTCTGCTAGAAGCTCTTCTTACTCTGGTCATACAGTATTGTAATTGAGCTCACCAGCAAGACTACTGCCAGGGATGAGGTGAGTTAAGTCTCGTAGCCCCATTCAGGCTCTTGAGACTGACAACTGCAGTTCTCATAGCAAGAGCAAACAGCTTTGTCATGAAAATTTAGGGCTGGCTTTGAATTATAACAGCTGAAATGGCTCTGTGTCCCTTCACCACTTCATGCTCGGCTGAAGCCAGTTTTTAGAAATGCTAGTAGTTAATCCCTGTAACTGTGAGGTCGTAGCTGCACGTCCCTGCTCCGTGTAATGGAAGAAAGTTCCAACAAGTTAAAGACAGGAACCTGTTGACAAGCCATAACAGGATCAGGGACTAGGTATGTAGCTTCCCTCCCCAGGGTTCAGCCAGGTCCATGTAATTAAATTCTGCCTAAATGTGTTATTCCTCCACTTCCAGATTGCTGTTAACATCTGCACAGCTCAGTCAGCAGAGCATGTCCCACCCACCCAAACGCAGTTCCTCACACAACTTGTTTAAATAAGGCACTGGTTTTCAGAAATGAGCATATTCTCTATCAGCTATTCTCTAGTTTTTCCATAGAAGGAAAAAAATGCATTTTTGGGGTGGGCTTGTCTTGCTCCTTCAAGGGGAGGAATGTGTACAGCCATGGCTCTGCTTCATTGTTGGTCTCACCTTTCCTCCACACCTATGTACATGTCATCAACAATGCTGCCACGACCCTCAACAAACACATGTTTTTGCCACTCTAGTTATGCTGCATTGCTTTTCAGCCTTGACCAGTTGCCTAATTCTTTCATGCTCACATACTTTCTTGCTTCCCCATTCCTCGTAAGCACCCCACACTTTCACAACTTCAGTTATGAGCTATATGCTGATATGGCTCATTGCTCTCTCTGCCTCTTTTAATGGCTGTTCTGGGAGCGATGATTAACGTGTGCACAGTGGAATGCATGCTAGAAAAAACATCAGAGCAAAGCTAGTTTCATAGAGCTTTTTCACTCAGTGAGGGTCAAATGCTGTGCTTTAGTATTAGAAGTTGATTCACTTGCTCTTTCAAAAGTCAGAATTGAAACACCCTCCTTGATGCATTTCCTGCCCAGTCTGTATTTCTGTGTACTTCCTTATTTTGTATAATCCCAGCCACTGCTTCAGTCACAGCTCAGAATGGGAAATGAGGCATTGGTTCTGAACTGTGTCTTTTAAAAAAGCATTTTTACTAGTGGTAAGAAGTGGCATGTTGCACAAAGACTGCAAGCCTTTAGCTATGAGATAGGTTCATGGTGGAGGTGTGTGTGCTGAGCATACCTGTGCTGTGGCAATGCTATAGTGGAGGGCTCATGGGCTCGGAGTTGAAGGGGGATTAGGAACAAGCCCTTCAGGCTGCTGCTGAGACTGTGCAAAGAGGCATCAGTTACTGCTGATGGAGTCTGTGCATACCAGCATGACCCACCTGCTCCTTTACTGCCTGGAATACTGACAAAATGGGGGTTAACACATGCACGCTGGCTCTTGCCCGGTGACAGTTGGTGCTGACCTGGCACGTGCCAAGTACCCTGGGCTCTCACTGGCATTAGCACTGCACACACCTTGCAGGACTGGACTTTAAGGTGCAGGCCCCCTTTCCACCTCAGGTCCCTTTGGTTGAGGATTGCATTGGTGTAACTCGCCAACCTTGCACATACTTTGTACTGTGGCAGCCAACTGGCTAGAGCGGGGGTGGCCAACCTGTGGCTCTAGAGCCGCATGTGGCTCTTCAGAAGTTAATATGGGGCTCCTTGCGTAGGTGCTGACTCAGCCCCAGGCCCTGCCCCCACTCCACTCTTACCCCCAAATCCCCACCCCGTCCTGAGCCTGCAGCTCCCTTGCTCCTCCCCCCTCCATCTCAGAGCCTCTTGTACACTGTGAAACAGCTGAACATGGCAGGCAGGGGGAGGGAGGGAGAGTTGCTGATCAGCAGGGCTGCTGGGGGTGGGGCTGCTGACTATTACTGTGGTTCTTTGGCAATGTACATTGGTAAATTCTGGCTCCTTCTCAGGCTCAGGTTGGTCACCCCTGGGCTAGCGCCACAGAAGACTACAGCAACTAGCTGCCACTTTAAACCAAGTCCAACTGTTAGAGCCTCAGAAAGCTCACTCAGCTGCCACTTCACTTGGTGCCTAAATTTCATGGGCACCAATGTTTCTGCCAGTAACATCCTGATGCCTCCACATGGCTTGGTGCCTAAGCCCTGGCAAGCTCCTCACACTAGCTCTAACCACCGGGCTAGTGGGAATAACAGGGGGAGGAGGGCAGGCGTAATGGCGCCACCACAACCATGTTTTGCAGGAAAGGTTTAACCTGGTATAATTGCCTAACTCTAGGTTTGGGACACTGTTCACAGCTGTGAATCCCAGGTGTAAGGCAGCAGCCCCTCTCTCTCACCCAGGTGGCTCAGGCCTCACCTTTTGCAATTACTTCTTATTTACTAGCATAAATAGCTTCCTCTGCTCAGCAGGCTGGATTTTGTGGAGCCCATTCTTAGGTGTTTAACTCTCCCCATGCATGTATAGGGAGCCTGGGCACCTAACACAGGGCTGTGGATTTTACTAGGCAGCAAGGCACCTAAATGTTAGGTTTCAGAGTAACAGCCGTGTTAGTCTGTATCCGCAAAAAGAACAGGAGTACTGGTGGCACCTTAGAGACTAACACATTTATTTGAGCATAAGCTTTCATGGGCTACCGCCCACTTCATCAGGTGCATAGAATGGAACATAAGTATGAGATATATACATACAGATAAGTTGGAAGTTACCATACAAACTGTGAGAGGCTAATTAGTTAAGATGAGCTATTATCAGCAGGAGAAAAAAACTTGTAGTGATAATCAAGATGGCCCATTTAGATAGTTGACAAGAAGGTGTGAGGATACTTAACTTAAGGAAATAGATTCAATATGTATATCCTCTGATCCCACTGAGGATTACCAAAAGAAACTATATCATCTGCTCAAGAAACTCCCTGAAAAAGCACAGGAACAGATCTGTGCAGACACATGCCTAGAACCCCGACCAGGGGTATTCTATCTGCTTCCCAAGAGCCATAAACCTGGAAATCCTGGACGCCCCATCATCTCAGGCATTGGCACCCTGACAGCAGGATTGTCTGGCTATGTGGACTCTCTCCTCAGGCCCTACACAACCAGGAATCCCAGCTATCTTCGAGACACCACTGACTTCCTGAGGAAACTACAATCCATCAGTGATCTTCCAGAAAACACCCTCCTGGCCACTATGGATGTAGAAGCCCTCACACCAACATTCCACACAAAGATGGACTACAAGCTATCAGGAACAGTATCCCCAATAATGTCATGGCAAACCTGGCGGCTGAACTTTGTGACTTTGTCCTCACCCATAATTATTTCACATTTGGGGACAATATATACCTTCAAGTCAGTGGCACTGCTAGGGGTACCCGGGTGGCTCCACAGTATGCCAACATTTTTATGGCTGACTTAGAACAACGCTTCCTTAGCTCTCATCCCCTAACACCCCTACTCTACTTGCGCTACATTGATGACATCTTCAGCATCTGGACCCATGGAAAAGAAGCCCTTGAGGAATTCCACCATGATTTCAACAATTTCCATCCCACCATCAACCTCAGCCTAGACCAGTCCACATAAGTGGGCCATTTCCTGGACACTACGGTGCTAATAAGCGATGGTCACATAAACACCACCCTATACTGGAAACCTACTGACCGCTATATTTACCTACATGCTTCCAGCTTCCATCCAGGACACACCACACGATCCATTGTCTACAGTCAAGCTCTAAGATACAACCGCATTTGCTCCAATCTCTCAGACAGAGACAAACACCTACAAGATCTCTATCAAGCATTCTTAAAACTACAATACCCACCTGCTGAAGTGAAAAAACAGATTGACAGAGCCAGAAGAGTACCCAGAAGTCACCTACTACAGGACAGGCTCAACAAAAAAAATAACAGAACGCCACTAGCTGTCACCTTCAGCCCCCAACTATAACCTCTCCAGCACATCATCAAAGATTTACAACCTATCCTGAAAAATGATCCCTCACTCTCACAGATCTTGGGAGACAGACCAGTCCTCGCTTACAGACAGCCCCCCAACTTGAAGCAAATACTCACCAGCAACCACACACCACACAACAAAAACGCTAACTTAGGAACCTATCCTTGCAACAAAGCCGGATGCCAACTCTGTCCACATATTGATTCAAGTGCCACCATCATAGGACCTAATCACATTAGCCTCATCATCAGGGGCTCATTCACTTGCACATCTACCAATGTGATATATGCCATCATTTGCCAGCAATGCCCCTCTGCCATGTACATTGGCCAAACCGGACAGTCTCTATGCAAAAGAATAAATGGACACACATCTGACATCAGGAATCATAACATTCAAAAACTGGTAGGAGAACACTTCAACCTCTCTGGCCACTCCAGTAAAAGATTTAAGGGTGGCAATTTTGCAACGGAAAAGCTTCAAAAACAGACTCCAGCGAGAAACTGCTGAGCTTGAATTAATATGCGAACTAGATACCATTAACTTGGGTTTGAATAGAGACTGGGAGTGGCTGGGTCATTAAACATATTGAATCTATTTCCCCAGTTAAGTATCCTCACACCTTCTTGTCAACTGTCTAAATGGGCCATCTTGATGATCAGTACAGAAGTTTTTTTCTCCTACTGATAATAGCTCATCTTAACTAATTAGCCTCTCACAGTTTGTATGGTAACTTCCAACGTAGCTGTATGTGTGTGTGTGTGTATATATATATATATATCTTACTATATGTTCCATTCTATGCATCCGATGAAGTGAGCTGTAGCCCACGAAAGCTTAAGCGCTAATAAATTTGTTAGACTCTAAGGTGCCACAAGTACTCCTGTTCTTTAAATGTTAGGTGGTGCACGATTGACCCTGATTCCCCATTGTAGATCTACATCCTGCTGCTTACTCTGTGACTATATAGCTTTTAGCCAGTGTAGAAGCTAATGAGCTCCTGTAGTTTCTCAGCACATAGAGTGGATATGTTTATTATTAAGAAAAGGAAACCAAATGCAGAATTTACCTTTTAATACAATTAAGGGGGGAAAAAACCCCATAGAATATCTTAGCCAAAATGAAGATGTTAAACTGAAAGCAGTTCACCTGTTACATTGGTTCAGACATTAAATAAGCTGAAAGGTCTCATGGAAACCATGTGCATTTCACTGAAAACACTGTGAGACAGTAGAAAACATAAAACATGTTTTATGGTGTGGGAAAAATCAAACCCTACATTTCCTGTATTTCTGTCAGTGTGAAATCCCTTAGCTCAGCTAGAAGGAATTATTTACAATGTCGAAGGGTATCTGGTGATTTACAAAAGCATATGCTCAACAGAAAAACCCTGCCCCAGAGAGCTTACAGGCTTCAGTTAGGATCGCATATTAAGTATGGAACAGCTGGAGGAAGAGGGTTGGGAGTACGCCTGGTGCTTTTTGGTTTTGTTTTTATTTTAAACAGGAAAGCCATTGTGGTACAGATGCATTTCTAGGAGGAGAGGGGGAAGTTACAGAGCAGCATGAAAGAAGGCACAAAGCTGAGAGTGGGCAAGTAAGTACAGAGTGGCATAGTGGACCGTGGCCCAGTAGGAGAATGCAGTAGTTAAAGCTGTCAGTAGCAAGAGTACAGACTGGTTGGTGGGTAGTAGGAATGGGAAGAAAAGAAAAAATGTGACACCATTCCCACCACCATCCTAACTTGCACAGGCGTCTCACCCAGAGCTTGAGCTTCCTTAAGCTGCCTTTATTGGCTTGGTTTCCCGCCAGTAATTTCTCTCATACACACCTATTTACCAGAAAGAGTGTAGGATTAGGGTGTCCCAGTGCTGCCTCCCAGCTGTGCACTCATTGGTTGCAGCAACGTCAAAAAAGTGACCAATGAGAACTCTGTGATGCGCAACCAGTCTCCACAGTTAGTATCCACTCTGCACTGCTGCCATGCGGTTACTGGTTCCCCCCGAACAATGGCTGCAGAACAGGCTGAATGAAGCTGTAACTCACAGAGCCTATAATCAGTTAGCTTTAAAGACAAAGCAGAAGGGGTAGAATAGAATATGATAAGCAAACTGGGGCGGAGTTATGTTAGTAAATCCCATTGTGCAAGCAGCCTGTTGGGTTTTGGTTTTCCCCTCAAAATGAGAAATCGCTCTTTCCTACACAGTAGGCAATAAAACCATTCAGGCGAGATCTGGATAGGTCCTATCCAATGCTAGAGCCCAAGCCGGGCTCTTCCATGCTTCAGCTTCTGAATGGATACAGGGGACAGACTCTGAGAACAGCAGCCATAGACTGAACAGCAGCATCCTTGGCCAGGGTAGTCCCATACTACCAAGTTTCCTGCAAGAAACTAAAGACTCAGCCCACCTCAAGCCTTGTGGAGAAGCAGTGGTAACAAGGGTGTTGTATTCACACATCCCCACACACCCTTAAGAGGAGCAGACCTGTGTTTTTGGTACTAGATAGAAATTTTCTATTTCATGTTCCATTCATGTAAGTTAGCTGCTGAGCAATCTGACCACATATGAGTGTTGACCAGGGGAAATACATATAAAAAGTACCAGTTGGGTGTGTCTGCATGCTGTTAGTTGGCTGGAATGTGCAGATGAGCTTTTGGCACATCATCTTCCTCTTTGGGGTGAACTAGCAGAGCTGTATCTTTGATTCACTAGCTGGAGAGGTTTTTGGGACAACAGGTCATGAGTACTAGCATTGCGCTGCAAATGAGGCAGATAGCTGTACGCACGTTAGTTAGCAAATGGGCAGGGTGTCAGTATATTAATGTCACTCCAGACTACACTAAATGTTATGGCTGGTGAAAAAAGCATAAGACGTATTTCCCTGTCTCTGTTCAGTTCTTCCTTAAGGAGTGGCTGAACCTTGCATCCTTAGTGGAGAAGGGGCCCAAGACAGGAGACATCTGTGATTGTCAGGTCCTCAAATACATTCTTAATCCAAACTCTACTCCAAGAACTCTACTGGCAACATGTCCAAGCCCAAGGACCATGCATAGAATGGAACAGATTACAGCTGCCCTCAGCTCTAACAAAGAGGTGCAGTCTGTGCTTGGCTCAAGATTGCACATTGGGACCTGTCATCTCCCAAGGGCCAGCCCCTCCTTACTAAAGATGGGCTACCTGGTAAAGCACCACAGGCCACCCTCGCCTTAGTGGCAGTGTCAAAGCCAAACATCCCAAACTCTGAGGAGGCAGGTGGTGTCCTGGAGCATCAGGATGCTGGCAATATTTCTTCTTGCAGCTAATCAGGAAAATGGAGCTTCCTTTGAGGTGGCATTGCAGACACAGGGCTCTGGTGCGTTACTGTCCGAACGCTTCTGTGGTGGTGGTGTTTATTCACAAAACACCATTTTCCCAGTCCTCTTGAGCAGATTTCCTGCCTGCTCCGTCATCCTCTTCTGGAAGAGCCAAACAGTCTATGGAATAAGCCTTGGCCACAGAGGACAATGGGGACTGCAGTGCAGGGCACACGGGGTACAAGATCTGAGGGGACACAAAGGTTAGATTTTTTTACTCCTAAAACATCCATGAAAATGACTGTCAGAGATAACAGAACCATCTGCAGACTTCATGACGGCATCTAATCTAAAAAGCAGTAGCAGACTGGGTGCTTTGCCTGGGTGAGGGCAGGCACGGCAAGCCACACACCACTAGGGCGCCACACTTTGGGTTGGAATCTGGGCCAGTCTTTGGTCCTTGTGAAAGCCTGCAGGTTGTCTGGGGATAGGGTTTACTTTGGGCAGTAAGAATGAATCAGCAGCAAACCAGCCTATCTGACTTACAACGGGCTGTGGTTGGTACTTAGATAAACTCTGCATTTTAGTGTAAGAGACTGTCCCAAGATCAGCAACAGATCTCAGCAGTTCTGACACCTGATCTCCAGGTCTGCCCACTAGACAGCAGCTATTTCAAGCAGCAGGACTGGGAACAACCAAACATTTACAGAATAGCCAGGAGGATTTTGAGAAAGAGGAATGCAGTGGAATGAATTTATTCAGTAGGGAAACTCCTACCATAGAATCTGTGCTGATAAACCCCCTCGGACTACTTGCTAACCAAGATTTAGTATCTGTTCCAGATGGGGCCTTCCCCATAGGACAGTGAGAGTGGGTGGCTGGGTTTGGAAATGAGAAACACTAACTATGATGATTTCCCCTTCCTTCATTCTCACAGCATGTCAAGTTGTGAGCCGATCCATTCTCAGAACAGAAAAACAAACAAGCGTGACGCCCTTGGACTTCACACCTGTCACCATGCTGCACACACTGGCCACTGGGACAGCAGAGAGAGAACCCAGGACATTTCCCCCAAAATAATTATTTATTAATAATTATTAGCTCTTATTGCTCAGATCCACTCTCCCCCCGTTCCTTCCCCTCACCTATAGGAAAACCTTTGTTAGGAGAACAGGGTTTAAGACACAGTTGAGCAGTTCCAATTCCATCCCCAACCCCCAGGCATTTGGAAGCAGCATCTCAAAGATCTGTAATTCTGAGCCTTACTCAATAGCATTTATTTTTTCCTTTGCTTTGATTCCTATTTGTCAGCCTGGGTCCTCAAGAGGAAGAGTCAGCTGTAAATCAAGTCAGGTATCAGGAGTAAGGAGAGGGGCTCCCCCGTGCCCAAAGTCATTGTAGAGGTGTAACCAGAGTTTTTCCTCACTCTGTAATTATAGGACAGTGACCCACTTGTGCTTCCATTTTCTAACACCCCCATTTCCATGTTGACCATTCCCCAGAAACCTCCCCAACATCTTTCACTTGATCTATCAAAAATAAACAGCATTTTCAAGCCATCTCCTCCTTCTGGGGCTCCAATGAAGCTATTGGATACCTCACACCCTGTCGCCCACCTCACTGCTCACATTGGGAATCCTGAGAGGGAGAAAACTCTCCTCAAGCTACTGAAGAGGAGGGTTTGGAGGGAAGTGCCTCAGAGATGGATGAGCATTTAGGTCAACAGACTCAGGCTTGCAGGGTTCACGCTACCATGCTAAAAATAGCCAGGTAGATGTTGCAGCTCGGGGTCTGAAGTCTGGGGTGGGAGGGTGGGCAGTCTGCACAGCTAGTTCCAGCGTGGTTGTGTGAGCCCCCCTGAGCCTGAGTCTGTTGACCTGGGCTGGGAAGCTCACTGCTGGCAGCTGCGTAGATAGACCTTAGGAGCCGATTATGAAAAATTGAGTTGTTCACTCACAGTTGTGCCCTCTCTCAACACCTCTGGCCACTGTGGCCATTATATGTAGCAGGAGAGGCACATGGTCTATGTGCAGTTCACCAGAAATAGTTGCCAGGGGGCCAGGATAGCACATCAGACTGGTAAGAGGTTGATAGCTGGTGAACAGGTCAAATCGGATTCAATTTAGTAGCGACTGAAAGACATTGGCCTTGAGAGTTGTTTGTTGGCCTGTTTGTGAAATGAACAAACCCACCTCTAAGGCAATAACCAGCCTCCTGGTCTGCAGTCTCCGCAGAGCAACCAAGAGCTGGATTTATCAAGAGCTCCTCTTTCTCCCCTGCTGGTGTGAACTCTGGAGCTGGGGCAAATTGGAGGGGTGGCAGGAAGGGAACTTACACTAATGCAGTACCCATTATATTGCGAAAAGGATCAAGAGACTTGAAGAAACTGAAGACCACTGGCATCTTTCACCATTACTACGTTCACTTTAAATATAAACAAAATCTCTGCAGTTATCCAGCTGGGAGACACCTTCACTCCAGAAGATCATGTCATCTGTCCAAATGTGAGTGGCCACAAAGCCCTACAGCCTTGACCCCAGAAAACAACAGAACAATTTGTGTGCTAACGTTACCACCGCATAGCATATGAGCATCTATTTTGCCATCAACAAACGGGGGAGAAAGTTACCTGCAAATACGGTCTAATCAGAAAGATTCTGCTTCCAACGTTACTTCAGGGGAGTGAATGACAACTCTTACACCCTCTTTTATTTCAGTTCCCACTACTGGATCTTGAGGGACAGGGGAGTGAGAGCACCGCAGTTGTTCGCAGCCTACGGAAAGAAGACAATCCCTCTTAAGTGCTCAGAATTCCAGTGCACTCAACAGTACTGGATCCAAATGCTTCCTTCAGCCACATTTTGATCCCTTTAAGTGGAATATCAGAGTATAATCAAGGAAACCAGATGGAGAAGAGCTCTTCGGTCTAGTGCCATCACTCACTTGGCAGGATTGTTCCCTTCAGCATGTTCGAGTGATTGTCTATAACCATATTCTCATTGGCTGGTTTGGGCCTTTTGGGTGGTGTCACAGATATACACCAAATCCCGCTGGTGCAGAACTAGGACTTCAGGACATGGGGCCTGTGCCCAGCGGACCCCACCGACTGGGGGGGGGGGCACTGGAAAAATTCTGCCACTGAAGCCACAGGATGTGGAAAGCCCCCCCAGCAGCCCCTGACCCTGTTCCAAAGCCAGCCCTCCCTCCCCCGCAGCGGCCCCCACCCCTGTCCCCGGGCAAAACTCTCCCTCCACCCCACCCCACCCCTGGTGGCCTGGGACTGTAGGAGCTCTCACTTCCTGCTGTGCCCCAGGGCCATGGCACGGGGACAGAGCTTCTTCGGTCTTGGGGCTGTGGGGAGCGGGGGAGAGAAAGGAGCAAAAGGAGTTGCAGGGCTGCAGTGGGGGGACAAAATGGGGGGTACCCTGGGTGGAACACGGATGGGCCCTTGGGCCCCACCCCTGGGGAAGGGGCAGAAAGGGGTGGGGCTGTGGGTGGGGTCACAGGCGGAAGGGGCAAGGCTGCAGGCGGAAGAGGTAGGGAGGGACCCCCCTCTTGCTGTGGCCCAGGGTCCCAGAAAAGCTTAATCTGCCTCTGAGGGTGCATCAGGAGGAAACAGTGTTGCTTGACTCTCAGAGCCTAGGCTGATTTTGTAGGGTGGGCGGATAGAAACCAAAACCCCAACTCCTCACTTGTAGACAGCACGTTGGAAATTAGCTGCAGAAGCAGTGGTGCACCCAAGGAAAATAAATGCCCTTCAGCGGTTTGGGTCCCAGCTACACTAGAAATAACCTCTCCCAGCGAGGGGCAGCACTGCAACTATGATCAGCTCAAACATGCAGGCCAACAGTGCTTGCTTTAGGAGGGAGGGATAACTCAGTGGTTTGAGCATTGGCCTGCTAAACCCAGGGTTGTGAGTTCAATCCTTGAGGGGGCCATTTAGGGATCTGGGGCAAAAATTGGGGATTGGGCCTGCTTTGAGCAAGGGGTTGGACTGGATGACCTCCTGAGGTCCCTTCCAACCCTGACATTCTATGATAAATAGGATAGTGGCTACTGAGAGTGCATCTTCACTGCAGGGATGATTCTGGACTCTGAAGCTCACTTCCCCTGTGACCAAAGTCTAGATTGTGTGACCCTTAGGACACACTGTAAGGCTCATGTATTTTTCTTGGGCCTGATTTACGAAGGTATTTAGATTCCTAGAGATGAAGAGAGGTTTCTAGGTGGATTTTCAAAAGTGCCCAAGGGAGTTAGGTGCTTAACTTTTGTTGACTTTCAGTGGGAGTGAGATGCCTACTCTGCTTTTGTAAATTCCACTAGGTGCCTCTCTGCATCTTCAGGTGCCCAAATAGCTGTGTAAGTCTGGCCCCAAGTTATTCTGGGGGAAGCAAGGGGATGGTGCAAATAGGAGCTTGGTAGTGGAGGGCTTGAGGATAGGTGGCAAAGTCTTTTTCAATGGTAAAAACTCCACTATATTTTTGATGATTATACAGCAGTGACAGCCCTGGCAAAGGGCTCCTTTATATGCTTCAGTACATAAAGACAGGTCTGAACTAAATTGGCCTAGATCTAAACATCATTCAACTTTGCACAATTTCTGATCCTGACCCAAATGGCTCAGTTGCTCCCTGCCTATAATGGATCAAACCAAAACCCTGGACCAACATAGCTGCCAACCTTTAGGAAAGCCCTGTAATGAATCTGTACTCCGTGACATTGACAGTTACAATTAATACAAACAGAGCATTGGATATTCTGCATTTCCTTCCCCAGTCTATCAACAGAAACGTTTCCAAATAGTACATTTTATCAAGTTTCCTATGAGGCAACAGAAAACAGCCCATGAATGTGACTCTCATTAAAGGAACTGTACTTACCATGACACCAGAAATATTTTAAAAGCAAGGCAATGGCCACAAGGAAGATGCAGATGAGAACCAAACTCGAGGCAATAATGGCCCCCTGGGGCAGAAGTCTTGGAGAAGAACATTCCTTTAGTTTTTCTGAGAAGAAAGGATTGATAAATATAACTGAAGGGCCCTTCACCATAGTGCCACTTTCACACAAGAGTGGGTCTGAGAATCCTGTTCTGTCCAAATTCTAATGCCAAGTAATGCTATTTTTGCCAGTAACATGCTTATTTGCAATATATTATCCAGCCACTCCTTATAGTCGCTGAACTATATGGAGTTCCAGGCAGGGTATGCTCCCTGGTACACAAAAGTGACAAAGCTAGAACTCAAGCTGTGAGGAAGCCTCCCATTCCCCAAGAGTATTTTTCTGGGTTTAAGGTTTTTATGACATCTGTGTAGTTTTAAGTGCTGGATTTTCTTCCAGAACTGGGCATGGATGAACTGTGTTTTACATGAGTTCTGCAAGGCTGGGAATATCTAAAAGCAGATAGGCAAATTTGACATAAAAAGGTGCACTCAGAGGTAATTCACAGTAGGAACTAAGGATCATAACCTATCTGATTAACAGAGCAGACACTGCCTGCCCTGAGAAGCCTCTGTTGGCCATGGGTGTTTATGTGGGGAAGTAACAAAACTCTTTTCCTTTAAGGAACAGTCTGCATTAAACTTCCAGTCATAGAGGCACTACTCAGGTTCTCTTGTTTCAGGTACATTTACACCTAAGCCAGGGCAGTATGTATACCTCCAGGCTGATACATAAAAGAGACCTATGAATGCAAAAGGCATATTTGAGCTATCGTTCTCTGAGTAGGGGGCAAAAAGAGTGAAGGCCTGGAATTTTATTTCAATGGATTCAGATGCTCTTGCCATTCTCATCAGATGGTGGAACACCTGCCACTTAGAACATTTAAAAGACTAGACACATATTACCACTTCTACAGTAAGGAGCTCTCCTGCATTGGCAGGAAGATGGCCTAAATGTATGCTTCATCTCATAGGGCTTTTCTCTTGCTAATGACTATGATTCTAAGATTGGGCTAAATTTAGCAGCATTCAGTTTCCTGGACATTGGCTTTATTTTCCCCATAATCTTGTCAGCTGCACGTGTGAGCCTTGCTAGCCCGGAGCTGGGACTCCCAAGCATTTGTTGCTTTAAGGACTGTTCCCAACAAACTGAAGTGAAAGTGGCCACCGACTTTAAAAATCAAAAGGTGTTTTTTGTTGTTGTCACTGTTGTTTCCCCTCCCTGCCTTCAAAGAATCAGTCATCACCTCAGGCTATTGTTTTTTTATGATTATTTTGCTGGGATTTTTCTTCCTTCTCTTCTATTCCACGCAGTATACTGTTGAGCCCTTTTCTTCATACTTGTTTCCTCCTGGGAATTTAGACATTATGTCCAGCTATTAGCAATATTCTCTGAGGGCCAGGTTCTGAGCTCCTTGCTCAAGCTGAATGGTACCTTCACAGGTCCCATTGAGTTCAGCAGGACTATGATGAATAAGGCACTATTTACCATGGGTAAGGGCAGCAGCATCTCTCCTTAGCTTCCCTTGGAAATGCCTGGATCCATACAGTCAGAACATTGGGCATAGAAACATGTTTTAAATGTTGTTTTTAATAAAAAATGTTATTTTAAATCTCTGGCTTTAAGCATCTTCTTGCAAGCTCCTTTGCACTGTGAAGCATTTAGACTGTAACAACTACCTCACATTCAGTGTACTGCCTTTCATCACCCTCCCTGTCTGTTATCACTTGCCCCTTTCCAGGCACAGGCCTGTTTATTGTATGATCCTCTATTTTGCACTGCACTGTATACAATCATGGTACATTACTACATACATATGTTAGGAATACTACTGAGTGTGGGAAGATGGAATTTCTTCCTGATTATTGCAGCCAGTAACAGACCTTGAGACAGGAATGAGAGGGCTTGCAAGTTTTATGTTAGTGTAACTGTGGACACGATTCTGACATGAGCAAATACACCCTTCTTTCTGAGCTATGTACCTCAGCGAGTTCCACAAGTTCATTACACACTGCGTACAATTGGCAGAAACTTACTCAGAGAGTAGTTAGAGGACACTTTGAAGTCATCATACTCAATGGTACATGTGAGGACAATGTCTTCAGTCAGATTGAGCTGCAATTTGGCGGTGACATTATAGAGACTGTTTTCTGAGGCAGCTGGCTTGGTTTGCCAATCCACAGACATATTATTGAGGATCCCGGAGACTCTGGGCTTTGGAAAGCCCCCATGAGAAGAACAGTTCACCATCACCTCAGTTGAGCCACAAGCATCTTTGGGTACATCCGCTGATATGACCGGCTTGCTGAAGTCAGCTGGAGCAAAGGTAGTGAGAGAGATTTAATTACCATTTTGTCAGATGAAGCACAAAATTGCAGGCTTCCTGACGCCTTGTCATTAAAGAGCCCACAGCACTTTGCATTCTAATGCCGCCAAATTCCTTCTAAAGTTACAGGTGGATAGGGAATTCTGGTATTCACCTTCCCTTCCTGTCCTAAACTATTTTCCAGTATTGCAGTGCACTGTTTCACCAGCTGCCACATTCAGTGGTGGCGTGCGGTCTCTCTAGACATACGGTCATTTGTAAGGTGTTAACCAAAAATGGTTAACCAAAAATGCTATAGAAATATAGGGTTTGTTGTTATTAATAGTCTATTGCACAAATGTGTAGAAAAGACAACACATGGTGTGAGAAGGGCAAAATAAAAATATTTCTTGCACTGGAGTGCAAATGTCCCCATTTTCCCCACCAATGTACTTCAACCCTGTATAAGAGGCTCCATCTCTAGAGTGTGCAAAGGGAGTTGAGTCTCTAAGGAATATTCATACATTGGCCTCTCTTCTGAGTCATCCAGCAAGGGAGTCAATTAATTAATGATTTGTATTACGGTCATGTCTAGGGATCCCCCACCCACCAACTGAAATCAGGGGCCCATCATGCTGGGCACTGTACAGATGCATAGTAAGAGACAGTCCTTGTCCCAAAGAGCTTGCAATCTAAGTAGACAAGAATCAAAGCATGGAAGAGGAAACTGAGGCACAGAGGGATGAAGTGACTTTCCAAAGATCACACAGCAGATCAGTGGCAGAAAGAGAAAGATCCCAGGTCTCCTCAGTTCTATCCCAGCACCCCATCTACTGGGCCCCACTGCCTTAGTTAGCACAAAGGATTGTTTTAGAGACAGCCACTTCTAAACCAGAAACTGGACTGAAACCACTAGCTCATTTCACACAGGAGCACTGAACAGTCATCACATGGTAACAACTTTCAGTCACTGTTGTCCTAGTAATTTGTCAGCACTAGGAATATTCCTCTCCACAGGAGATGCACCCCACAAGAGGGGAAGTGGAGTGTTCTGGAAATATAGGAGGCAAGAAACTGGACAAGTCTCTTTTTTCACCTCAGTTCTCACTCGCTGATAGGGAGACAGTTCCTTCAGGGTTCCCTGCACACCAGGGGGTGTTATATACATGCTGCTGCAAGGCAGGCTGAGGTCTAGTGATGGGAAAACCTCAGGAGAGATGCACATTCAAGGTGTGGAAGATTCCAGTGCTTATTCATGGACCTAGATAGAGGCTTCCCTGCGAGATCTCTGGGACTTTCTGCTGTCATATGGGTCAAAAAGAAATCAATGTCTCTATTCTCAGTTGAAACCAGCTGCCACAGAGGCAGCCGTGCAAATGGAAAATGATGATGCGAATAGAATTTCTTCTAATTTCCACGAAAGGTTCAGATTCGTTTTGAACAACAGCACTCCTGTTCCTCCACTAAACCATTTATTGGGGGCAGTGCTTACATTGGTCTGAAAAAGTGTGCATGGGAGGAAAGATCATTTTCTATAGAAATGAAAGTGACATCATCAACATCTGCCTGTCTCCCCCACCCGCCCCATTAATTCTGCTCCCACATCTGTTCTACCCCCCTGGCTCCCCATCAATTCTGCCCTTTTCCAGCTTCATGTCTGCTCTTCCTGAAGCTCCTGGGTTTCTTCACTCCCCTTGTCACTCCCCAGGCCAAGAGTGGCTGCAGTGGCATCCCCTGTCCCCCTTCCCATGCTGGTGTTGCTGGCAAAGGAGAGACCACAGGCACCAGCCTGTCCCCATTGCTCACAGGAGGGGTGGGGAGAAGGAGCAGGGCCATCCTGAGCTGCTGGGCTCTTCCTGCTCACCACTCCTCTCCTGGAAGAATAGGCTCCTGGGGAGGGGGGGAAGGCAGGGCAGAGGAAGAGCTTTGCCGGTCCCTGCATTAGCTCTGATTGGCTGCTTACACCCCAGCAGGTGGCAAAGTAGCCAACCAGAGGGGGTTTCCCCCCATGTGGGGCTGACATGTGCACTCCTCAATGACAGCTTGAATAGTACAACTTTTATTGGCTGGGTCTGGAACCCCTTTCAACCAGGTGCCATTTAAGCACAGATCTGAGCTCAGGCTCATTTAAGCCTTAGGGCATGGAAGTGTCTCATCCCTACAGCACTGGCCAGTCCCCTAGAATGTTGTGGGGCTCTCCAAGAGTGATGGGGCAAAACCAGGAAGGGTCTATGGCTGCTGAGAGGTGGGGCCTGGCCAGAAAGCAGTGTTCCCACCATACCATACCTTCCCTTGCAGGGAACGCTTCCTCCTGCCCTACGAGAGAGACCCAACTTCTCTGTGCCTCACCCTAGAAAGCAGCAAGGGGCCAAATAGCTCAAAGCACAGACCAGTGATGGCACTTTCTGGAGCGGCTCTCAGAATAAACTCCATGCCAAAGAGACTACTAGCAGGCAAGGGAAGGCAGGGAGGGAGGGGAGACCCACTTTCAATGCTTGAAGTAGTGTGGGCAGGAACAGATTTCCAATTAGGCACAGTAGGCACATGCCTAGGGACATCGACGTTCTAGGAGTGCCTAAAAGTTAAAAATGAGTTAAAAATTAAAACGTTTGCCAGTGATTCTCAACCTGCGGCCCGCGGGCTGCATACAGCCCAATTAGCACACATCTGCGGATGGCCCAGTTGTGTGCCAAAAAAAATTCAGTTTGCCACTCCAGTCCTGGTGGGGGGGGGGGGGGGGCTTCAGCAATGCAATGCAGAGGGCCCTGCTGGGCAAGTGGGCAGGCCCCACTTCTGCTCCAGCCTGGCTGATCACGGCTCTCCTGAGGGGCCAGAGCAATCCCTGACTGGCCCTGGTTGTGCTGCCGGCTCAGCCCGGTGGACGTAGTCACCTCCCAGCGGGACCGGTGAGTGTGGCCAGGGCACAGGAGAGTGGATCTGTAGGGGGGCTTATGGGGGGGCTCTGGGCGGTGAGGAGGTGAGGAGTGCTAGGTCATGGCGGGTGTGGGAAGTCTGTGTGTGTTGGGGCGCTGGGTAGTGGGGGGGGGGTTTATGTGGAGCACTGGGCAGTTGTGGAGGGGGTGTGTGCAGGGGGCGCTGGGCAGTGGGGAGTCAGTAAGTGGGGGGGCGCTGAAGATGTTGTGCCTAGGGGTGTGTAAAGTGTAAATCTGGCCCTGAGTGTGGACTGCCATGTAGGAGGACAGAGCTAAAGAAGGGGGATGGCAGGTAATCCTATTGGAAATAGAATCCTAATGCTGAGTCTAGCCATGCTTACGCTTCCTCAAGGATGCTATGGCCTATCTGTTCTGTTGCCATAGTCAATGATGCATCTAGTCATCCATCTTAACCCCTGGGTCTTTGTGTATTAATTAAAGGCTTCTGATGATTTGGGTCACACCACTTACCTACAACCGCCAAAACCACAGTCACGTCACATGCGCGCTTGTAAGCTCCATCCTCTAGCTCTTGAACTATGCATTTATATATGTCGTTGTCTGATAGTTTCACTGGGAAGATCGACATTGTGAGGTTCTGTAGGTCCAGCGTGGTCCGGTTCTCATACTTTGCATTGGTCTTGAGCTGCACACCATTTGAGTAAGCAATCGCTACTTCCGAATTTTTTGTTTGCCAGTAAACACGATATTTAAACAGGGTGTGTAGGCTGGGTAGTTTATAGCAGCAGGGCAGGAGGACGCTGTCTCCCACTTTGGCTTTGAACATAATTTCCTGTGCAAAGACTGCAGGGAAACAAACTGGAAATAACAACATATGTCATGAGACAGTCATATACCCGTAATGCCCATTCTGCCTACAACTCCATCACCCTTGATCACAACTCAGTCTACTCCCACTGACGTGCCCCAGCTTTCCATTGTCCAGTTTACACTGAAATATTCTCCTGGAAGGGACCTGTCTCGGTGATGTGTTCTTGTGATGCTCCAGTCTCACGTATGGATTTAAGTAGGGTACCAGATGTCCCGTTTTTAAAGGGACAGTCCCGTTTTTTGGGCCTTTTTCTTATATAGATGCCTTTCTTATATAGACCCCCCACCCCGTCCCATTTTTTCACAGTTGATATCTGGTCACCCTAGATCTAAGTAATAAAAAATGGTTGCTAAACCTGTGGATTAGCGAAAATGAATAGAGCAGCAGCATCTGCATGGAAAGCAGAATAGGTCACAACTTTCAAAACTCAGAGTAAGTAATCATCACTATTGTCATTAAAGGGGTGATGTATGTTGTCAAAGCTGTTAGGGACCAAAACATCTCTTCTCTCTCTTCCTAGAGCTGTTTGTTTGCAAAATCCCTGTCGTTTTCCTGTGTGTTTCCCCAACCCCAAGCAAATGCAGCAATGCATCTTTCTTGTAAAGGGAAGGGAGGGAGAACCAAGCCAACACACCAGCACTCATGAGCAACCCTACAACAACAAGCCAGCATCATAGCCCGACATTCACAAGCATCTCTACAAGAACAAACCAAGACACATAGCCTACAGTTCATGAGCATCCCCACAGCAAATCTGGATACATACCCTGGTGCTTATGAGGAGCCTCACTAAACCCAAACTGGCAGCTCGCTGCTCATGAGCATCCCCTATGCTAACAAACCAATGTCACAGCTTGGTGCTCATGAGCATCCTTGTGACAATAGGCCAGCACACTTATGAAGGGGAAAAAAAGAAAAGATCAACCCAGCCCTGTCCTGCAGTGGTTCCCCTGCTTTGCAGTATCCCCTTTGCACTCTGCTCCCATGCTTAGTCCTGCAATGCAGCACTACAGTAGCTTCCCCCCACTCCATCTGGCCACACAGTGGAGGTAGGACATCAGAGGTGATGGCAAGCTGGAAGGCTGGAGAGGACCCGTGATAGCAGAGCAGAGGCTAGCTGAGGATTGATTGGCCCAGAGTGGTGACAGAGCAGTGTCTGGAGAGAAAGAATGATCTTGTGGTTCAAGCAAAATGTGGGCAGTTCTATTGGGACCTCTGCCATAAGTTGCTGAGTAGCTTTGGGCCAGTCACTTAACCTCTCTGTGGCCAAGTTTCCCAAAGTGGGGATGATACTTACCAACCCTAAAGGGTCTCCTAAGGCTTAACTCATTGCTTGTAAAGCTCTCTGAGATCCTCCCTGGAAGGTGCTAGAGAAGGAAAAAAATCTTAGCCTGCCCCGGTGCTCCCTGATTTGCAGGAGGCGTGCCTGCAATTAACCAGAGTTCACAATTCAGACACCAAACCAAACCGAAAGCATGAGATTTCATGATTCCAGCATGAAATGCACAGGGAATCCATTGCCAGAGCACATGCCCCTGCTCCACCCACCTGCCTTATGGCAAATCAGTAGGAAACATTTAGAAAAATGCCAGGTCCAGCAAATACAAAATTGTGTTTTCCATTTAATTGGGGAGCTCTTCTTTGACTCAGGCACTTCATTGCCCCCTCGCTAGTGACAGATCCCAAGGAGAGCTCTTTTTTATCAATCAGGTGTGCTACTCTGTGTAACGCAGCCCACCTTAAGCTGCATGTCTTGCTGCTCCTCCTCTTTGAGTGTGTCTGTCTTCTTCCTGCTTGTGTCTCCTTCCAGCTCAGTTACTATCATTGCTAGACTTCCGATAACAGCAACTGAAACTTTGGGATTTTGGCCTGATATCACCACCCAATGGAGCTGGGTTTTTTGCTTTTTTTTATTATAGAGAAGAGTGGGCGTAGCTGTAAATGTCAATGAGACATCGCATCATGAGTTGCATGAGGTTCTCCACACTTTGCCACCAAGAGTCTCCTCTGCAACCAAAAGGAGAACAAAAACCTCCTCGGCAGTACATATGCAGAGGCTGGAAACTCCTGCTGATGTCACACCCGCCCTTAAAAGGCACTGCACCCATGAAACTGCAACCCGAACACTTTAAGCCTGAAGCAACCACAGTCCAGGGAGAGTCATGCAGCTCCACAAAAGTCCCCAGTTCATATTAGTTTACTTTAAAGGTGAATTGCAAAGCAAACATGAAAACTGAAGCCAGTCCAGATTTACGTACCTAATGTTCCCCATAACCATACTCTGTAGAAGGCATCCACTATGGAAAAAACATTTTAATGAATCATCTAGACAAAAATTCCCCCCTCTTCCCAACCCGCCAATGAAATCCTCTTGGTCCTTGCTCTCTGTTCCCAGAATGGATACTTCATTGTGACCCCACGGATGAAGGAGTCAGGGATAGAGGAAGGAATTTCAGTTCTCTCACTCCTCCCACAGAAGAGAGCAAGATGCAGGGATTTCCTTAGTTGCTTCCTACAAAGGACACAGGAATTCCAACTCCATTTGCTTGGTGATTCCCACTTTACTACCTACTTGATCAGAGACAGTGCTATGATTAGATCTCTGCATGGGTCAGGCAGAAGGAGTAGAGTGCTGATCAGGAGAGGTGCTCTGAGCATAACAAGGCAATAAGGAAGCGTTAGCAGTAAGGTTGGCAGAATTTATATACATAATTTCAGTGGATAATATCAATGGTTATTTTTAAGCATTTTAATTTTTTTCAATTTAAAGTTTCTCCATTGTGCAAAATTATGGGTTTTAAGCATTTATTTTTTATTTTTTATCTTTTTTTTTTTTAACAGTTGCGGGGTCAGGAAATTATTTAATGACAGTAGATACTGAGGTTCAAAAAATTAAAGCTTTATAACCATTAAAACACAAACTGTCAACATCAGATATCAAAATATACAATACATATATCCTTAAATCAACAAGTCATACCTGTTTTTTGCTATTCATTTGCAAGTGCATTTGTAATCAATCTAACTCAAAATCTAAATCACTGGATTTCTCAAGTACCATTTTTCTTACTTTTGCCTATCTGTAAATTTCAGTTATCATCTATGGAATATTTTTTCAGCGGTTTAAGTGTGTATGGCGAAATAGACATTTACTGACATATACAAATCAAAATCTAACCCTTCCAAACCTAGTTATCGGGGATCAGATTGGGCTAGCTAAAGATGTCTCAATGAACCATTGTTTTTCCCTGATTTCTGCATCTTGATTCCAGAATTTCAATTTGCATTATGCGTCTGCTGGTTGCTACTCCACTGTTAAGGTTAAGTTTTGTTTTTAACTTAAAACAGGGATTCAACCTCTTCACTTTATAGGAAAACTATGGCACATTCTCCCCAACATTCTAGTACTTACTCCTTAAATACAAAGTGATTTTTCCAAGAATTTACAAATAAATTCAATAATTAGGTTATCAATTAAAATTAATTAAGTAGGTCTCTAAAGAAATTTGCACCTGCTTCATTATTTTCCTGTCCCAAATGATCTTAGCAATGGGATAACAGATATTTTAAAATTTCCATATAGTTCATATTGGGCATAGGCTATATCTCAGGCAATGTGGTTGTATTTAAGATGAATTACTGTTGTCTCTAATTGTTATGAGTATATTTGCTATGGACAGGCTCCTGTCAACAGCTCAGGTAACTCATAAGTGGGGCTGGTGTGACATCGGAGGTAACTCAACAAATCATCACCCTTCCTCTGAAGCTAATTTGCATGCAACAATTCTATTGGTTGTAATGCCTCAGTGGTATGAGGAAGACAGGGCACATGTGCTGAGAGCAGTCTTCGGTAGATTTGGCCCAACTGGTAGTACGCTTTAAAGATTATGTAGCTGTATAGTAGGTGGCTGCACATTAGCTTGGGCATGAGTATTTGACAGGATTCCTATGGCACTTCTATTTCGGTTCTACTGTGCACGGAGGCAGCACTGTACTGGGAAAATGAGGCAGGAGCACAGAGATACTGGACTCAGCAATGGGTTCTCCCTGAACCCCTTCCCAAGTGCTGGAATCAGTAAGAGAGCCCTGCACACCAATAAGTCAATTGCAAATTAAGGGTCCGGTTCACCAATATGCTTCAGCAGCTTTGTGCTGCACGCTCTGACAATGCAAAGCAGCTGTAAATCCAGCTCTTAGTGACCAGGTACTCCTTGGTGGGCCAGAAGCTCTTCTTACCACAGATGTAGTGCGGAGAAGGAAGATAGAAACAGAGCAGCTCTTTAAAAAATAGATAGGTTTTTTATGTCACCAGGAGTTGTATTCAGTCCCATTTCCTTATAGGTTTTCAGTGTGTGTCAACTGTGCCCAAAGCAACCTTAATTCTACTCTGTACTGATTCTATGAGGAGGAGGGAAAGGTATGAAAGAAATCGAATTTGTTTTTAAAACTGAATTTCCTCTAGACTGGGACCGTACATGCAAATTCATGGATTCTAAGGCCAGAAGGGACCATGATCATCTAGTCTGACCTCTTGTATACCACAGGCCACAGAACTTCCCTGATTTAATTCCTGTTTGAATGAAAGCACATCTTTAGAAAAATATACAATCTTGATTTAAAAATTGCTGATGGTGGAGAATCCACCTTGACCCTTGGTAAATTGTTCCAATGGTTAATTACTCTCACAGTTACAAAAAAAAAAAAAAAAAGCACGCTTTGTTTCTAGTCTGAATTTGTCTACTTCCAGCCACTGAATCTTGTTATAACTTTTGTCTACTAGAAGTGTCCTTTATTATCAAATTTCCATACTGGACACAGATGTTTGTAGACAATGATCAAGTCACCTTAACCGTCTCTTTGTTAAGATAAACAGATTGAGGTAACTGAATATCACTGTAGGACATGTTTTCCAATCTAATCATTCTCGGGGCTCATCTCCGAACCTTCTCCAATTGATCATCAACATCCTTCCTGAATTGTGGGCACCAGAACTGGATGCGGTATTCGAGTAGCAGTCTCACCAATTCCAAATACAGAGGTAAAATAACCTCTCTACTCCTTCTCAGTATTCCCCTGGAATTCTAAGGATTTCATTAGCCCTTTTGGCCACAGCATTGCACTGGTAGCTCATGTTCAGCTGATTATCCACCATGACCCCCAAGTCCTTTTCAGAGTCACTGCTTCCCAGAATAGGGGGCCCCAGCCTGTAAGTATGGCCTACATTCTTTGTTCCTAGAGGTATAACTGTACACTTGACCGTATTAAAACACATAGTTTACTTGTACCCAGTTTACCAAGTGACCCAGACCAATCTGTATCAGTAACCTGTCTTCTTCATTATTTACCACTCCCACAATCCTTGTGTCATCTGCAAATTTTATCACTGATGTTTTATGCTTTCTTCCAGGTCATTGATAAAAATGTTAAATAGTACAGGGACAAGAACAGATGCCTCTGGAACCCCACTAAAAACTCATCCATTGATAATGATTCCCTGTGTACATTTACATTTTTAGATCAATTGGTTAGTCAGTTTTAATCCATTTAAAGCATTCCAATGTTGATTTTGTTTGGTGGTACCACGTGGTACCAAGACAAATACCTTACAAGAACTGTAAGTATAGTACATCAACACTATTACCTTTATCAACCAAACTTCTAGTCTCATTAAAAAAATTATCCATTTAGTTTGACAAGATCTATTTTCCAAAAACTACGTTGATTGGCATTAATTATATTACCCTACTTTAATTCTTTACTAATCATGTCCCATATCAGACATTCCACTATTTTTCCCAGGACTGATGTCAGGCTGACAGGCCTGTGATTACCCAGACCATCCCATTTATTCTTTTTAAATAGTGGCACTAATTAGCTTTCTTTAAATCCTCTAGAAGTTCACCACTGTTCCAAGACTTATTGACAATCAGCAATAACGGTCTAGACTGCTCCTCTGCAACTCTTTTAAAACTCTCGAATGAAAGTATTTGGACCTGCTGATTTTAAAATGTCTAACTTTAGTAGCTGCTGTCTAACATCTCCAGAGATACTAGCGGAATGGAAAATATTTCATCATCAACACCACCACCACATCACTACATTGTCTAGCTTTTTCATTGAACATTTCTGCCTTTTCTGAATTGTCACTGACAATTCTACCACTTCCATCTAGTAAAGGACTATATCATTGTTAGGATTCTTTTTGTCCCTAAAATACTTTACCATCTCCTTAATGCCTTTAACGTAATCACATAGCTGTGTCATGTCATCTCTATAAGGCAAAGTTAAGGTGGGTTAGAAGCCGCAAACTGTGCGTTATTGCCTTATGTTTGTATTTCTTTTAAGCATAACCTTAACCCTCAATTTCCTGGATTTAAAAGGCTTGGTTTGAAGACAATTACAACTTCTCTACAATTTCTTTTATCCTTAAGGTACTGATACATACTTTCAATCTTAACACCATTTTAACATTTTTATTTATTTATTTTTTTTTTTGGTTTAAAAGAGGTCTCTAGCCCTTATGATTATGAAGAAAGCCTGGAAAACATGAACCATGTGAAAGCGATGCACTGATGCTGAGCCTGCAAAACAGCATGAACTCGTAGATCTGGGAAGTGTGTTACCCCTATTCATCTCAGTGGCAAGTTAGCTCTGAAGCCTAATGATGGTAATATCAACCTCAATAACAACATTGTTAACTATGTTACTGAAGATCAAAGCATGTCCAGCACCACGACTTCCCTCCCACCCAATTTAACCCAAGCCTGTCACAGGCAGTTCAAAGCAGAGCACATGGGGTGCTAATCAGCATGCTGTCCATTGTTGTAATTCTTACTCAGCAAGAATTGGACTACAGTCATCCCCACTTTGCCTAAACTTGTTTGTGTCACTATAGTGAGCAGACCACAGCCCAAAGACTTGCAGCCAGGGAGCAGATACACTGAGTAAGACAGGGGCATTTTTACTGAGTCTTTGCTGATAAGAAAAACAATTCAGCATTAGAAGTGCCTTGATCTTTAATTAGTAACTCCTAAGACGTGCCAGGGAAGCTTTAATAACCATGTAGTCAAGAGGGTGTCACCTTGGCACCATCTCTAGTAACACAGTGACATGCCCCACATCAGCGTCACCATAATGGGGGCACATGAACACTGCCCTCTGAACTCCACTTCCCTGTGCAAGCCACCCACTGGGGTACTTCAAGTCCCAACTCTACCTAGTTTACAAGATAAGAAAGATCACAACTCATGGTAGCAAGACTGTATTGCCACTAGCCAATATGTTACATCCAAACAAGGAGCTGTGAGGGACAAAACCTGATGGATTCCGCTTTCTTAGCTGCTTGGATCCAAGTGAAGACATTCAGACTGGATGAATGACTTTTTTATAGGTCTATTTGCCTTGACTTTTATTGTGCCCCTCCCACTCGGGTTATTCTGAGACAAATGGAATATGCGTGCTGGGCAGGGGGGAGGGTGGTTTTCTTTAATGCATATCAGCAGAGCTGGGGTATAGGATGGAAGGGGAGCGGTTTTTGTTGTGGGAAGAGAGGGGAGAGGGAGTGAAAGACCCACTGAAACCCTCTTCCAGCACTAGGAGCAGACAAACCAAGTTAGGATAAGAAAGGACTGAGTTGAACATTCACTCAGAATTCAAATCCAAACCTGGATCTTCTCTGAGGTTAGAAAAATGACGGTTCCTTTAAAACAACTCCCTCCCCCCCAACCCCGACATTTCCTCAGCATTCTTGCGCTTGCTGGTTTGGGGCACGACCAGAAGTAGAAGTTGTGCAAGACCATTCTAGGGGGATGTGTAGAGCACAGAGATTGGGATGAATTTGTTAAGTTTTTTCAAGATTCATCTATCCCTGGTTGGAACCCAGTCCTGAATAGTACTTTCTAGTAGAATACTTTGCCGTTCTGTAGCACCTTCCTACTGAGGCAGTTCTCAAAGCACGTCCGTCACAAAACCCCCGCCTGAGTATTATCCCCACTTTATAACGAGAGGTTTCAGAGCAACAGCCATGTTAGTCTGTATTCGCAAAAAGAAAAGGAGTACTTGTGGCACCTTAGAGACTAACCAATTTATTTGAGCATAAGCTTTCGTGAGCTACAGCTCACTTCATCGGATGCATACTGTGGAAAGTGTAGAAGATCTTTTTATACACACAAACCATGAAAAAATGGGTGTTTATCACTACAAAAGGTTTTCTCTCCCCTCACCCCACTCTCCTGCTGGTAATAGCTTACCAGCTATTAAGCTATTACCAGCAGGAGAGTGGGGTGGGAGGAGAGAAAACATTTTGTAGTGATAAACACCCATTTTTTCATGGTTTGTGTATATAAAAACATCTTCTGTATTTTTCACAGTATGCATCCGATGAAGTGAGCTGTAGCTCACGTAAGCTTATGCTCAAATAAATTGGTTAGTCTCTAGGGTGCCACAAGTCCTCCTTTTCTTTTTATAACAAGAAAAACTGAGGCACAAAGGTTAAGGCCCAAATTTTCAAGTGTCTACTAATTTTGGGTGCCTCAAGTTTTCAGATACCCATCCCACATCTTATGTGAATAGATGCTGTAAGTGCCCAACACCTGTGAAAATCAAGCCCTACATGCCTCAGATTGGGTACCCCAAATTAGTGAACACTTTTGGTTTAAGTGACTTCCCTGAAAATGCACAAGTTAGTGATAGGGCAGGGAATAGAAACCCAGAGTCCTTACTCCAAGCCCTCTGCTCTAATGGGCATGTATCCACTAGGGCACTGAGGTGGGAATCTTGGCAATAATCCAAAATGTGAGGTTGAGGAAATACTTTATATATATATATATGTATTTAATCTAACCGGCTAAGTGATCATTAAAGGAGAATAAAAGTGCATTCTACAACTATCTGACTATAACTATCTGAAAGGTATAAAGACCAAGGATGGAGAGAAATTGTAGAGGGCAGTCCCAAGGGGAAAAAAGCTAAAAGTATGAGTCCATGAGAGGACCATCTATGTTGAATTGCAAGCACTTTCTAACAGCAAGATCTCTTTAGACTGAAATAGTTTCCCAAAGGAAGTGATGAATACGTCTTAGAACAGTCAAAGGTAGATAGGCGGTCACATGCTCTACATAGAACAAGTTTGCAAGTTGCAGTGGCAGGGTTTGACTAGATTATCTTTCCCACCTTTAATTTTTATTATCCAATGTTGTTATCCTGCAGAATCAGAGGAAAGTGAAATGTACTGTGTCCTGTATGTAGGAAGACGTCATCATTAGTCACTGCCCAGCCAGCAGTCAGTCAGCACTTTCATTTTCAGTCAGGGAGTCCCCTGGGACCAATGAACTGAAGTGATATTTGAAAAGGTAAGAGAGAAAAGCAGAAGCACAGTCCGTGGCAGTTCCGCATTTGGAACCATTTGCATATTCTCGAATGACCTTCTGAATCTACCAGTGATGTTCCTTGGAGGGAATCAAGTTGTTACAACTAGATTTGAGCTCTGATCCATTTAAAAACAGCAACTGGCCTCTTTCGCACAACGCTGAATTTTAGAGCCTTCAGCCTTCCTGAGGGCATTTACCAATGTCGCTCACCTGGCTAAAGGCACAGCACATGTAAAAATACATCTACTGAACGCACAGCTCAGACAAAGACCTCACGTCATTAAATGCAAAACACCTCTACATAAATTCAGTACAACAATAACACAACAAATGTTTGTTATTATGTGATTATCATACACATTGTAAGGAGAGTGGTCACTTTAGATAAGCTATTACCAGCAGGAGAGTGGGTTTGTGTGTGTGTGTGTGGGGGGGTAAAACCTGGATTTGTGCTGGAAATGGCCCAACTTGATTATCATACACATTGTAAGGAGAGTGATCACTTTAGATAAACTATTACCAGCAGGAGAGTGGGGTGGGAGGAGGTATTTTTTCATGCTTTGTGTGTATATAAAAAGATCTTCTACACTTTCCACAGTATGCATCCGATGAAGTGAGCTGTAGCTCATGAAAGCTTATGCTCAAATAAAGTGGTTAGTCTCTAAGGTGCCACAAGTACTCCTTTTCTTTTTGCGAATACAGACTAACATGGCTGTTACTCTGAAACAACAAATGTAAATGCTGAGGAGTCAGCAAAAGTTAATGGCCTCAGAGTAATATGAACTCACACATGTGCACACTGGATTTGTTTGGATTTATATAGAAGAGTCTAACTGGGTAAATGTAGGTGAGCTAAGGTCTTCAGAGTAACTCTGACAGCGCCTGATGTGAACATTTGAATATGCAACTTAATACAAAGTTTAAATGTAGTACATTTCTTTGGGGGTTTTTACTTTTATGTAAAGAAAATAGAACAAAGAGAGGGGAAAGGAAAGAAAGCATCCATAAACTATGATCCCGACTAGACTTTCTAGCTCCCTCTTTATATTTCTGGGCAGCTTGGGGTGGAAGGTTGGAAGGAGTCAATTCTAACTTTTGCTGCCGATATTTTTGGCTGAATAAATTGTTTATGCATCTTTGGGTTCTGAGGAGGCAGCAGCTCATCCAAAAAGGCAAAAGAGACAGGGGCAGCAGTAGCAAAAAGGCAGAAACTGAATTTGCATGGCTTGACCGCTTGGGCTGTGGCTGCGTCAGTGAAACATTTGCAATTTCCTCATTGCAGTCTGGCCCCGGTACAGCCCCTAGTCCTAATGGGAATTGCACAGAAACTGGCCACAAATGGACAGAGAGTCATTAGTAGCTGATGAAAACTTTGCCGATGCCCACTGAGCATGCTACCCTTTTTGATTTTTAATCTCTCCCACCACGCCCAACAGAAACCATCTCCTCCCTGAGCTGGCTATTGTCACATGCGTTAGAGAGGGGATTCCCAGCTCTTTTGAGTTGTTGGTGAGGAAACATTTTCTTTCATTGCTGAAGGAAGTGTATTTCCCCACCTTCCAATAACTCAAAAATGTTGCAGGGATTTTCCTCAAAACTTTCCAAAAAAATTCACCGCTGGCCAGAGCCCAGGAACCAGATCCTGACCCTTGGCACCACTCCGGGCAGGCAAAGAGGCTGCATAACCGTATTAAAGGGGTAGTAGGAGCTTCTCCCAGCAAGTGAGAATGGATGGCTAAGGATGGCTCCATTGGCTCTACGTCACCTCCTTCTGGTCTTCACCAACACCTGGGGTAGGCCAGGAGCACACTGAGATCCAGCAACCGTTGGCCAGTATAAGAGTTTCTAAGGGTACGTCCACACTGCAGCACAGAGCGAGCCTCCCAGCCTGAACTGACAGACTCAGGCTACCTTGGCTCGAGTTAGTGTGCTAAAAATAGCAGTGTGGATGTTGCTACACCAGTGGAGGCTTGGGTGGCTAGCGCCCAGCTGCAGTGTAGACCCACCCTAAGGGGCTGTTACGAGCCAGCATAACTTAGAATAGCTCTAAGGCTACTCTAAGTTACGCTAGGACTTGAAGTGATCTCAGGAAGCCCTGGGGAATTGGGGAAGCACAAAGATGGCTTGAAGCCACCTTTGCAACCCTTCCCTGCCCTATCCCAGGTTCTGTGCTGAGTGCAGCGAGTTGGAACCTGAGAACGGGGACCCACGCATGAAAAACACCAGCCACAAAGGAGAAATGTTCAGAAAGTTATGAGCATTTGGAAAGATAGAGTTAGAACGAAAGCCCTGAGGTTACACTATCTATAGCAATCACTAACAGTGACTGTGTGTGTGTGTGTATCTATATATACACACTGTATCCACTATAGCTCTTGTGTGTGTGTGTATATATATGATACACACACACACACAAGCTAAGGGCTATAGTTGATACAGTAAATATTGTGCCACAGGTTGAAGAAAATAGCTTCAGGAATTATTGCCCACTGAAGGTCATTTTATTTGCCTAAGGGGCAATAAACATATGTATTCAGGGGGTGATGCTGGTTTAGATTTTATTATACAATGTTCTGTTTCCTAAACATGGTGCAGCTTTAGTTAACCTCTAAAAGGGTCCTGAATTTTATATCACAGGCTTAGAACAATTTTGTTCCATGTCATAGTAAAATAATGACTACCGTAGGTTCTTCTAGAGTGCCCATCACCATGGTATCTACCTGCTGTCATTTAGCCCTTAATCCATACATCACAAAGTAGGGTATGTATCAAAGCTTCTATTTTGCAAAAGCATTTAAGGCTCAAAAATAGTCACTGATTTTGGGTACCCAACTTGAGGCACTTCAAGGTGCCTTGATACTATCTGAGTCCCCCGGCTCAGAGAGGAGAAAAAATTGTAACCAGTACATTTTAGAAATCTCCAAAGCTTTTCTCTGCTTGTTAATGCCATAGTGTTCAAATCAAGCATCTTGCAGTCTACCAGGATTAGAAACAGAAGGACTGTTCCTTTGGAAAGGACAGTTCCTGGCTTTCTAATGGGATAAAGCTCCTGTTTCTATTGATTAGACCTTAAAACTGTCAGTGGTGAAGGCCTGCGTATTGTCTATCCTGGGCTTAGTATAATTTTGGGGAAAAATGTCACATTACTCATCAGTAATGTGGCCTTCTCGTACACACACACACTTATACACATACACACGATGGTTTAGTGCGGCATAGCATTACAGCATGAGTGTGGATGGATGCATTACTCACAAATACATGTATTATGTTTATGACACATATTTATATGTGTGGTTAGGAGATTGGGAGAGAGAAAAGAGCCCTTGAAAACGTGGTGGTTTGCTTTACAGGGGACTGCATGTTTAATTCCATGTGAAATTCCCCAAGTTTTGCTTTGAGTTTCAGGTTTGAACAAACTCAATCTTAAAGTGAAACTCTGTGGAAATGACAAAGTTTTCCCCCATTTCATAATACTACCATGAAAAACTCAGAATTTTGAACAACTTTTATGCAAAGCCACAGTTCAGCACAGTTTGCTCTAAAGTGTCATGAACTACACGGAAACTGTCATTAAGCCTAATGCTTCAAATCTGTAAGGGATCCAAGCTCAGGAGAACTGTATGTGCTTTGCGGTTCCGGTGTTAACATTTCACACAGCTGTGAGGACTGATCTCAAAAGCCTATTGAATTCAATGGGCCTAGCAGCAGACTCTTGGAGAGGGCGAGGGGACAGGATATATGACTCAGTCCCAAGACCAGTAATCTAAGCCTGCATTAGGGGAATTGTTGATTGTGTGATTTTGCAATGACCAGTTTATTGTACATTTCCCAGAGGAGAAATGATCTCTTTCCATTTCTGCATCTCCTGGGAGCTTAGAAGCTCTTCTGTCCCAGAAGCTCTGAATCAGCCCCTATCCTTCCAGTCAAGGGAAGACTGGACAGGGCAGGGCTTCAGTGACTGGAAAGGGTACCGCTGAGCAATGAGAGAACACCCACCCATTAACACCCTGCCTATCCTTGGCAGCACAGCTGGCTCTTAGCTTTGTGTGGCCCTATGAAAAGTAGCACTTGCATGGACCCCCCCAGCCTCAGACCAGGCACTTTCCCACATCCCTTCCTGCCTGCCTCTGGTGCTCACCCTGCCCGTGGGGAACCCTCACCCCTCACACTATTGAGACTCAGCAGTCTTTAGTGACCCACTTGGCCTAGGAAGCCAAGATGGAGGAGAACTGCCACTTTCCAAACAGAGAGCGGACAAGGGTGTCTTGGGAATTCTCTCTCTGCTGTGGCCTGCAGGCACTGCTCTGATGGGGCCGCGGCTATGGAATTGAGGATGCCCTTCTAGACAGCACCTCATGGGTGTGGGGAGTGCAGGGCCCAACATAGGCACATAGGTCACACAAGCTTATGGTTGGGTCTGTTCAGAGGAGTGGGACCAGGATCAGAAATCCAGTTCTTGCGTAGAGTATTAACCCCCACAGGCCATCAGGGCTCTCCCCAGCACCCTGATATTTCTACTAAATTTTAGAAAGAGTGAAAGGCACTACCTTGGAAGCTGCAGTCTTCTCTCTGTCCCCACAACATGCAGCAGCAGCAGCTCCAGCCCCCCAAGTTTCTGCCCCAATGCTCCTCACCGGCCTAGTGTGGGGAACGAGGGAGACAAAGCTCCTGAGATACAAAAATGGAACTGAACTTGTCCACTTACCTAGACTAGTGAAGTGAAGCACAAAGAGGCCCTGCCAGAACCAATTCTTTAGCGCCAGTCCAGACCACATCAGTTCAGCCCCAGCCGCACACACCATTTTCTCAGAACTCCTCGGATAAAAAAAGACAGAGAAAAGAAAAGGAGTGAAACAAGAAGGAATTGATGAGTTAGTAACTGAACCCTTGCATTGACCAGAAATCTTAACTCTTTGGACGAGTGATACACCATGTAGCACGTCTATAGTGTTGATCATCCAGCAGGATCCCATAGCACTTTACAAACATTGGTTAATTAAGCCTGAGTGTCAGCGTGCTGTTCACCCTCCATGAGTTTCATTGTGGACTGGGTGATCTGCTTTGCTTGGGAAAGTCTAATGGCCTTTTCAAGGGTTAGTTCTGGGTGCTATGGGGGTTATTCTGAAGGTGCGGTTAGGTGACTTTCCCAAGGTCCTTGCCACTCACCAGTGGCAGATTTGGCAATACAGCCCAGGAGCCCCAATTCCTAAATCCTCTGCTCTATACACAAAACACACTGAGCCCCATTCTCAGTGCACCAAGGCTCTGGTTGGTGTAAAATCAGGAGGCTGGCTTTACACGACCTTTGTGCCTCCCCCTATTATTCTGGAGTTGGCCAGGAGCCTAGAATAGCCTCAGGACTTCCTCAAACTGCACCCAGCTGCCTTGGCCTTTCAGCATTTGGGAAGTGAATTCAGTGCTGGAGAGCTGCTGGATTTACAGCTCAGGAGAAAGCTGTTTATTAAAGAGGCATGGCCCCAGCAAGAGGGAGTCAGTGTCCTCAAAGCCTGCGTCCTCCCATTCTGCCTCAACTCATAAGAGCCTCCTTTTTAAAATCATCCGCTCAAGGTATTCAGAGGTTTGCTTTCCAGCCCGGCAGATTTCTGACCAATTTAAAGATGACACATTCTTGCTTGTCAGCACCCCACAGAGCCCAACATTACCAGAAACATGCCATTCAGCCAGACAGTAGTGAACTGCTAGCAGAGGAAAGCAAAGGGCCAAACCACTCCAATAGAGGCCCCCAGAGTCACCCGCAGCAAGACAAAAACCGAGAGCACTCACTTGTATTCCAGGGGCTCCTTCTCCCTCTTGCCGTGGGGTATGGGTAGTCCTTAGCTGGCCACGTCCTCTGTGTAAGAGAGCTCAAAGCACCTCATTCTCAGTCACCCGTGCACAACAAAAGAGCAGAGTGTGTGGAGCTTAACTTTATATGAGCAAAAAGGGTTGCCACCCCCACAACTTCCCCTTTTGCACTGATTAAGAATCAAAACCTTTCTGACCCTGTGTGCTCCATCCCGCCCCATTCTGACGTCCCCACGCTGCTTGGAAACGGTTGTTACAGAGGCCCAGGGACCAACTCGACAGGCTGCGTTGAGGATTCCAACAGAGCGGCAGCCCGATACAGCCACATGGGGCCGTTTCTCTGCAGCCACAAAGGAGAGGAAACATCATTTCATAATAGTCTACAATTGGACCAAAACATTGTTAATGCTCACGCTGCCTTGTAATCAGTGGCCCTGCTTAATCTCATCCCACCACCTCCAATACCAACCCCTCTTCCCTCTCCCACCACTGGCACCACCCAGACCTCCCACCCTACTGTTCCCTTCCTTTTTATCTGCCCCTCCACTTTGCAGCAGACATTTTGCTTCCTCCTGCTTTTGGAACATTCTCTCACTGCCTCTCCCAACGCCATGCCATGAATGCTTGGTACACTGGTCTCCCGTCAATGCGCTGTCTGTGCCTCCTGTGCCTGAAACACTGCCCCTTCATTTTGCCTATTTTAGAGACCCATCCTGCGAAGTGCTGAGCACCTTCTGAGAGGGCCTGAGCACACAACTCTAGGGCTGGGCAGATTTCTGTATGAACCTTTTTTCAGCAAAAAAGCCCAAATTCAGTGACATCGAACTGTTTAGCAAATGCCTGTTGATTTTGCCAAATTGTTTCAGCCGGGGGTGGGGCGGGGGCAAAGTCAGAAAAAAGTTTTGTTTTGACTTTTTTTTTTTAATAAAATGTTTTAATTTTTTTGGTTGAAAATGAGTTTTCATTTCAAAATTTCCTTTCCATTTATTAAAAAAATGTAATGGTCAAAATTGAAACAAAACATTCTGATCTGGTCAGAATGAAACACTCAACCCCAAATGATTATTTTTTTACTTTTCAATGTGCCAACATTTTTGAAAAATATTGTTTTTGTTTTGACTGGACTCTGATTTTGTTTTTTCATTTTCCAGAATTGTCAGCAAACCACAACATTATTTTTTCACCTAGCTCTAGACAACAGCCGTTGGCTCCAGTGACAGCTCAGGGCACCACGCAGAGATGCTCAGCGCCTCACAGGATCAGATCTTCTGCAAGGCACGGATCTTCCCTTCTTATTTGTTTTGTTAAGTGGCCTGTATCTTTACATCCCAGTGGAAATAATGCCCTATCCATTAACCCGCAATAACAATAGTTATAACACAAATGAATTAAGTATGAACATCAGGCCTGATTCACCACTGTGTTGCTCCAGTTTTAACTCTGTGTAACACTTTGATGTCAGTGGGCTTACAGCACCATAGAACTGGAGTAAGATGCGGTGAACTGGACCCACTGTACTGTGAACAAATCAAAGTTCTATTTTGATAGCTCAAAGCTGGCCACATGCTAGCTCTATAAGGAAGTCAGACATTGACTGGGCACAACATACAACTATTCTGTTAAGGATTCAAGTAGCTGAAATGGTATGGAGGAGCTTGGCATCAGAGCAACCAACCACAAACTAAGAATTAATTAGGACTATTTATCTGGCTGTTGGTGGATTTCTAGCACATGTGTTTCATCGATTAATTTCCTTTTCTTTTTTCCCCCTGTAAATTTACATTCTATCTATGGATCATCAGCATGGTACATAAATATAGAGACTACTAGTTACAGTAGAATTAAAGAACAGAAATTCATTCATGGCACTTCAGAGGAAAAAAATAAAAATATAGAATCTCCAAAAGCTTGGCTATTCTGAGTCCAGTCTATTGCCCTAACCACAAAACCACCCTCTTTCCCTTTTTGTATCCATATGATCATACATGTCTATTATAGCCCTCCAGTATAACCACACACCATTTCATGTTTTATTGCCCTCAAGGCTTGAAGGCATCTCAGGTACAGTTTTCAGAAGTGCCTAAGCCACTTAGGAGACAGTATCATTTTGAAAAGTGACTTAGTATTATGGTCACAGCATACTGTGACAGGGTCGGGCCAGATGGCTACAGGAGAGTGATCCTACTGGGATCTGGGCTTTGCCCGCCCACTGCTAAAAGATCCACCCACAGCCTAAGAGGGGATCCATAGGACCTGGACACCAAATAAATACGGGGGACAACTAATGAAATAACATGGACAGGAGTCTGGTCAAAGGGTCAAACGAAGGGAACCAGACGGGGACACCGAGCAGAGAACGCCCTACAGGAGAGTGTTAGAAGGCAGATATATTAGCCCCAGGCTAAGTAGGTCCCTTTCCCATGGGTAAGGTAACAGGGAAAGTTCCAGAACAATCAGGAACTTTCTGCAGACAATTAAGGCAGACAGGCTGATTAGAACACCTGCAGCCAATCAAGAAGCTGCTAGAATCAATTAAGGCAGGCTAATCAGGGCACCTGGGTTTAAAAAGGAGCTCACTTCAGTTTGTGGTGCGCGTGTGAGGAGCTGGGAGCAAGAGGCACTAGGAGCTGAGAGTGAGAACGCGGACTGTTGGAGGACTGAGGAGTACAAACGTTATCAGACACCAAGAGGAAGGTCCTATGGTGAGGATAAAGAAGGTGTTGGGAGGAGGCCATGGGGAAGTAGCCCAGGGAGTTGTAGCTGTCGCACAGCTGTTCCAGGAGGCACTCTAGATTCCACAGGGCCCTGGGCTGGAACCCGGAGTAGAGGGCGGGCTCAGGTTCCCCCCAAACCTCCCAACTCCTGATCAGACGCAGGAGGAGTTGAACTGGACTGTGGGTTCATGAAAACGGCCAAACTGAGGGCTGCTGTGAATCTCTGAGGCGAGCAAATCTGCCAATAAGCGCAAGACCCACCAAGGTAGAGGAAGAACTTTGTTACAATACACAGAGAGGAGCCAGATGTAGGGTTGCCAACCTTCCAGTATTGTCTTGGTGTCTCCAGGAATTAAAGATTAATCTTTAATTAAAAATTATGTCATGTGATTAAAACCTCCAGGAATATGTCCAACCAAAATTGGCAACCTTAGTCAGATAGGAACATAAAATACTCTTTCTGGAAGGTTGCAGCATAACACTACTTTACTACTTGGAATTCAGATCGATAACACACAAGAACCCAAAACCAGAGAGAGACAAAGCAGGCTGCTCCCTGAAACAGAGTCACACATATTATCTCACCTTACTCTGCAGACTGACTGCTGCTAGAGTGCTAGGCCAGATCACATCCTTTCCTAGGGAGTTCCTTAGCCTGCAAACAGGGCCAGGAAAAAACGCTGACCATTTAAAGTGATAGTTTACAATTTTAGTACAGTTTTCAATACACCACACATAGAATCCTAAGTCTCATTGATTTTCAAGGAGACCTAAGCTCTAAATCACTTAGGCACTTGAAAATTTGATTCTGAGACTAAGCACATCCCCTGTTTGGTAATATGATACTGGCAAACCTTTTTGAGCTGTAAAGAATATTTTCTCACTTTCATTTTATATTTAAATGATTAAAAACAGTTTTGCTTTTACTATATTAAAACTAAGAAGAAATTCCAGTCAATGAATGCAGATGCTGTGGTAGTTATTTAGGACTCAAGGGTGCCCTGAGAAATGCAGGGCCACTCTCCACCAGTCCCCAGAGAGGCTGACTGAACTTGTGAAGCCATGTCCCTCTTGTCACAGTTTGCAGGTATACTGGAGGGCAGGATTGTTAGGTGCATAGGAGATGTAGTCACAATAAAAGTGTAGCCCTGACAGTTTCACCCTGTGAACAGGTGTGGTATTAGGGGCTGTGCCTTTAGGGCTGAGCTTCCCAAACAGAAAATCTGGGTGGGGCACTGTGAAGCCAGTTGGAACCAGACACTTGCAACTTCCTTGAGCACTGAGTGATCTCTGAACACTGCATAATCCCGGGAGTAAAAAGAACTGAGAAAAGATCCTGAGTGGAAGAACGAAGCAGTTAAAAGCCCCATCCATCAGAGATGAAACTTTAGAAACGTGGAAGACAGCTGGAAAAGGTTTAAACAGTGCTTCTCCCTGCATCTACAAGCAATGAATGCTAGAAAATATAGACACGGGTGGAAGGTAGCCCTATTTCTGCCAGTAGCAGGTTCTGAATCACTTGATGTGTTTAGAAGTTTTTAGTTAACTCAGGCAGAGTAGGCTAACTATGAAATTATTCGCAAAAAGAAAAGGAGGACTTGTGGCACCCTAGAGACTAACCAATTTATTTGAGCATAAGCTTTCGTGAGCTACAGCTCACTTCATCGGATAAATTGGTTAGTCTCTAAGGTGCCACAAGTCCTCCTTTTCTTTTTGCGAATACAGACTAACACGGCTGTTACTCTGAAATATGAAATTATTGCAGACATTTGAGGAGAAACTGCATTTGAGGAGAAACATTATTGCAGACATTTGAGGAGAAACATCTCTCCATCTCTCAGCTGTTTCAGAGTACAACAAGAAGGTGAAACAATAGCAGAGATTTTAGAGCTGAGTCCCTCATAAGAGACCAGCTTGCGACTGGAATCTGGAACAAAAATGTTAGAGACACACTATTGGGAGAGCCAGAATTAACCCGCACTAAGGCAATTAGAATCTGCCAAGCACAGGATGTCACCCAGTCCAGAATGAAGCTCACGGAGAGTGGACAGTGCGCTGACGCTGTAGACAAGATGGAGAATCCAAAATAACGTAAGAAGATGAGATGAGAGGCCGACAGGCATGTGGAACTCAAACTCGGGGTCCACCAAAAACAGCACGTGGCGCTGCACATGCTGTGGCAACCAACCCAAGTCAGGACAAGGCCCAACATAGGGGAAAAGATGCAAGAGTTTAATGGATAACATCCCTTTGGAAGAGTACGCAAGAGCAGCAGAGGGGGCAGAGTTTGGACAAAGAACCTGACAACAGCCCAGCTGGCTCAGATGAATTCTTCCTGGGAACAGCTGACAACATTGCAGCAGAAGATGATTGGACTATCAGCCCGAAAACATTAATTTTCATTTAATTTTGAGGTGGACAATAGTGCACAAGCAAACAATGTTTTTCATACTAAAAGAAAAGCCACAGGCACTGGCTATAAATGGGTAAAACTCAGGCTTACAGTTGTGAGCTTATCCCCACTAAAGGTGAGTGTGAACTAAACATATGGGTAAATAAAGATACAATTTGTAATAGTGCCAGGGACAAGAGCTCCCATTATTGGGTTAAAAACGTGTCACGCCCTGGTCTCATCAAGGGAGTGCATTCTTTGGAGGGGCAAGAGACCCAAACAATTAAGGAGCAATTTGAAGACATCTTCCACTGGATAGGGAAGCTCACAACAGCACACAGAAGAGAGCTGAAAGAGCCCAACTGTCCCACAATTCATGCCCCAAGGAAAGTTTCCCTAGCCCTAAGCCAGAGGCTAAAAGAGGAGCTGGATGAGCTCATTGCTCTGGGAATCCAGCGAGTAGAAGAACCAAGAGGGTAACACTTGTTGGTCATTGTAGAAAAACAGACAGAACCCTCCACTTGTGCATAAACCCAAAGAATTCAATATGTCAAAAGGGAACATTGTCCATGTTCTATACATGGAGAAATTACTTGGGAGTAGGCCTGATGCATCAGCAGGGTTCTTGCAGGTACCTTAGAAAAACAGAGCACATGCTTGTGCCAATTCAACACCCCCTTTGGGAGACCTTGTTTTTGCAGACTGCCATTTGGGTTTTGGTCTGGTCCCCCAGGTGTTTCACCCGAAAATACCACAAAATGTGGTTGATATAGAGGGTACTAACTTAAGGTTTGCATAAATTACATTACGATCTGGGGAAAAACAGCAGAGAAGCATCACCAGAGGCTCTGAGCTGCTTTGGAAAGAACCCCAGCTACTGGGCTAAAGCTAAACAAACAAATGTAAATTCCATGTAACAGAAATAACATAGCTGGGGAGAAGTTAACACAGCAAGATGTACAGGTAGATTACAGTAAGGCTGAGGCCATCACCGACATGCGGGCCCTACCAGACAAGGAAGGGTTACAAAGTTTCCTTAAAATGGTGAGCTACATAGGGAAATTTGTGACTCAGCGAGCTGCCTGAACCAGCCACCTGCGAGTGCTACTGTGCAAAGACATGCAGTAGACATGTGATGCACATCTTAATAGAGAGTTTGGGGAACAGAAGGAGACAGTTAAAGAGGCCCCAGTCCTGAGGTACTGTGACAGTAAGTACAAAACTAGGTTGTCCACTGACTCCTCTAACGAGGGTATTGGCTCAGTCCTCTTACAAAACTGGAGACCAGTGACGTATTCATCATGAATACTGAGTGCCAATATGCTCAAATAGAGAAGGAGGATTTGGCATTAGTCCATAGGTGTAAACAGTTTCATGTCTTTATTTGGTGGGGGGGGGGAGGGAGGAAGAAGGGGGTTGTGTCAGCTGAAACTGACCAGAAGCCATTTATTGCCATTGCTGAAAGGGGCCTGGCAGCCCCGCCCAGCAAGAATACAGAGATTATTTTTTCAGATTCTATTATATGATTTGCAAATTGAATACAAACTTGGGAGACACGTGGTGGTCTCAGGCATGGTGGTCTAGAGCATTTGACAAAAGTGGACCGAAGCAAGGTCCAGAGCTGGATTTTGTACATGTCAATCTGACAATAAAGAATACCTGTCCAATCTCAGATGAAATATGGACGGTGATGGCCAGAGTTACTGCTGTGGATGAGACTTTGCCAAAAGTGATTATGTCTATTAGCATAGGGTGTCTGGGACAGCATACTCCCAGCTCCTATGATCAGTTTAAGGGGGAGCTCTAAGTACTAGATGGGATTTTGTTTAAAGGCACCAGGATGGTGAGTCTTAAGGTATTACAGAAAAGTATTGTTAAAAGGATAATGAAGATCATCTAGGCATTGAAAAAAAATCTAAGAGAAGGACTAAAGACATTTTATACTGGTCCCAAATGAACAGTGGCATTAAGGAAGCTGTCAGTGTGTGTTGTACATGTCAAAAACTCAGGCCAAGTCAAGTAAAAGAACTGATGTTTGTTGCATAGGAAAAATTGCCCCCCTCCCCTGCCCCCTAAGCAAAATAGGCATTGATTTGTTTACATCTAGACTAGTATTTTTACTTCCCTGAGACAGCCTTATTATAAGATACTACAGCTAAAGAGGAGATTGTTGTTTTCATGCAGCTTAAACTCATGCCCACTAAACTGTGGCACATTGTCTGGTATACTACAGTCAGCAAAGTAGATGCGCTCTGCACAAAGTGACCTACTGAAAAAGGTTGCGGAGTCCGACTCTGTTCTGTATTTAGCATTGTTAAATTACAGAATGCATCAATGAAGCATGAGTTGTCCCCAACTGGCATTCTGTAAAACTGAAAACTCAACACAAGCATGTCTGCTCTGTTAGAGGGAGCTCCTGGGGGCTTGCAGATGGCTAAAGAGACAAAAAGGCAACACAAACCAAATCAGTGGGACTTGGGGTCACAGGAGCTGCCACCACTTCGTGGAAATGACACTGTGTGACGGGCAACAATGGCTACAAACAGGACCAGTGTCACAAGAGGTAGCTCTGCGGCCATATGAAGTTGTCACACCAGACAGACATATACTATGGAGTAATAGGTGACACCTTTTCCAAATCCCAGAAGGGAAGGAAATTAGGGGCACTGAATCTGCTGTTTAGCCTGGAGGACTCAAACAGGCAACAACCACAGCAGGTTGAGACAACAGAGCCCCAGGACACGAAACCACCAGAACAAGTGGACTTGCTCCCTCCTGACAGCAGTAGCGCTGAGGTTCCAGGGGAGCCCTGCAGGCCAAATGACAGCACAGCGCACCTCCAAGACTAAATGAACATTGGCAGTAAGCTTCATGATTGGTTTGGATGTAAGTGTAAATGTGTGGCACTAATGGGTTTTCAGTGTTTTATTACATTTTGGCTGGGAAGGGAAGATATGGTATTGGGACTGTGCCTTTAAGGGCTGAGCTTCCCAGACAGAGTCTAGACAGGACACTGTGAAGCTCCTGTTCTGCACAGTCAACTGGAACCAGACTCAGAATAGAGCAGATCTATGCAAGTTCCTTAAGCCTTGGCCCCTTTCTACAGAATACTGGAATGGCAGATCACAAGGAGCTTGCATTTAAAAGAAAAAGCACACCAAGCATATCGCTTCAACTAGAGGCAAGAGTCATAATTCTAATTCACTTATAGCTTCTCTCTCTCTCTCTCTCTCTCTCTCTCACACACACACACACGTGACTTTGGAGCCCAGTGATTTAGCTCTTCACAGGAAGCCTGACATACACTAAATTAGAGTGCACATATTAAAGCCCAAATTCAAAAAAGTACTTAAGTGCAGGCTCAACTTTAAGCACATGCAAAAATCTCATTAGTTTAAGTGCATTCCTGAATCAGGGATTAAATGGGTAGAAGGAATATTGTAATCTGAAAAGGAAATCTTATAATTTAACAAGAAAGGGTATAAGCAATTGTATTAAAAACAATTGTCCTATAAAAAGAGGAAGATGCTGAAGTACCAGATTTATCACAGTTTTTCCTCTTTATTTTCTTTTACATAAAACAATAAGAAGAATGGAAAAGCCACGTCAACTTGGGCAAACTCATGAACTTTGCAGAGGAATTAGATTTTACTGATCAGCACTTGTGGTGAGCATTAGAAATTCTTTGCGGCCCAAAGAATGGTTGCTCACATATACCTCTAACAGAATTCTGTTATATATACATCACCAGCTTCTCCAGAATACAGGCTAACCAATGCACAAATACAGTTTAAAACGGGGTTAAATCTTACTAATTTGCAAACACTGATTTAATGACTTCTCTTTCCATTTCTCAGAAAATACTTAATAGCGGACAAAGCCTACAGGGAGCAGAGCTGGGTGAATGCTGCAAAAGGTATTAGTGAAGCCTTGGAAGTGTATTTAGTTCATTTTGATCTTTTTTATTTGTTTTATGAGAACAAGCAACATTTTGTTCACAATGCCATTCAGGCAAAGGGAAAGTGTCATGAATACTTGAGCAAATATTTATTCTCGCCAGTGTAATCAGCTTGAAAGCTCTAAGTTGATGTAGAAATTAGCCAAATCGGGGAGCAGAAGCAATCCCATAAGATATAAGGTAATATTTTCACAGGGCCTATTTTCAATCTCTGACAGCTCCAAATGCTGTTTGTGGAATAAGACGTGTTGGTGTATGAACTGAATACAAAAGCACAGACTCATCTGTCCCTCCTGGAAAGTAAGTGATGCCTCCCAAAGTGTGCATAGGGAAATAGCCCAAGTAAAGATGTTCCTATTGCTTGGAAGTTAGACGACTTCATAAACTTCAGGCAGACAAATCAGAGATGATTCTTGAAGGTTTCCAAGATCAAAGCACAGGCATGAAAGGAAAGGGGAAAGTCCCAGGGTCGGAGATTACAGGAAATCACTTTAATTTAGGTTTAAAGGATCAAAACAACCAAAGCTCAGCATTGCAACTGAGCTGGTTCAGGTTAAAATGTTTTCAGTTTCAGTTCTTTCGTTTTCCTCCCCTAATTCACCCTCCCCCTTCAAAATAGGAACCTGGCAGATTTTCCTGATGTTTCAGGGTTCTGAGAGCAGAATTGCATCCTGGTGTGTTTCCAGACAACAGAGGAGTTTCAGAAAACAAAGACATTTTTCATTTGTGCTAATTACTCCTACAGCCTTCCCCGCACTTGGGCCCACCACATCATTTACAAGAGAAAGTTGGAATTTTCCCCCCATCTCCATGTTAGGTTCCCAAGTACAGACTCTCTTTCTCTAGTCCACTCTCGGAATTAATTTAATCTCGGGTTTCTGATTAGCAAATGGCCAACCTCAAAAGGTTTGGAGTTGGGTTCAAGTCTGGTGCAAAGTATCAAGGGAGTGGGAAGTGCAAGTTTTTTTTAACTCAATCCTTTTACGACTCAGTTAGATGTGATGAAATCCTTAAATCCCTGGGGTTCTCCTACACTCTGTGGTGTCTGCAGAATCCCACAGATTATTTCCTTGTGCATCAGTGCAGAGATCTATTATAATGCTCAAGATATTTCTCAAGTTAAACTCCAACTTTGAATAACTAAGGGTTACTTACATTAAGGCAAAGGGCCAAATTCTGCTTTCTCATGTGCACATTTGACTCATGTTGATTTCAAAGGCAGCCATGTCTGTGGATGTATCAAGTAAGTTCAGAATCTTTCAAAGTCAATGTATGTTATACACAGCTGGTGAAACTCCCACTGAATACAGTGTTCTGTTGCATATACTGATCTGTGTGCAAACTTACAGCACACTTGATAACACTTTAAATTACTAATCAGCAGTATTAAGTGTGCTGAAGTCTGCACTGTGTACAGCAAGAGAAATGAACAAAAACTAGATCTAACATCTATGGTAATTTAGAAGCAGAGAGGGGCAAAAAGCTCCTGGCTGGGGGCAGAGGAAGAAGGCGTGGCAGTGGGGCAGGATAGGAAGAGAGGGTTTGTTGGGACAGAGGCTGAGAAGGGGGAATGTTGGTGATGTTTCACACATCTTTAGAGCTGGTCAGAAATTTATTTTGACACTTTTCAATAAAAAGGGACAAATTGTTGAAAATAAAATTCACAAAAACTGTTTTGTTTTTTCATCGGCTCTAGATGTTGCCACGCTTTTGGAATGTATTATGCATACATTATTGCTATGCTTATTTGTAGTGGTAAAACTGGATTTTGGGAATATTTTTTCCCCTTAGGTTGCTGAGAATGGACTCTGGCCTTTAGCACCCTGCTAATTCACACTAACAATTGGGAGACCCACAGCCTTTGATCCTGATCCTGCTGATATCCATGGGAGTTTTGATGTTGCTGGCAGCAAGACCAGGGCCATAGTGAATTACTGAATGTATCAAATTAGGGAGTAAATGACAGAACATAATGAAAGACAGAATGCACTCTCTTCACTCATTTGAACAAATGTAGTTTAGTTCTAATTCTCTGACAGCATTTCAGAATGTACTGCTCTGTGTAGCTTATTAAACCTTGTAAATATAACACACATTGTCAATAATCTGGAACAAAACTCCTGGAGTTGGGTGTTCACAGTCACAGTAAATAACATATTAGATTCATTTAGCTTTTTTGTTCTGTGATTATTTGTATCCTTGTAGTCCCTACAAGCCCTGTTATTGACCAGAACCCCACTGGGCAAGATGCTGTACAAACACTGGAAAAAAAGACAGTCCCTGTCCCAAGTAACTTACAACCTGCGAATAAGATTCAGGTTTTTACATATTTTCTGTTAATTCAGCCTATGGATTGTCTGAATGCTATTTGCCCCAATTTTTACTACACTACAACTTATTATTTAAGCAATTTGTTTGGTTGACTTTGGGTAATATTTTCAAAAGGCTCCTAGGCTCCCCAGGCTAGGCCAGTACACCAGCAGCTGGAGCCCAGCTGGGGAGCCCTGGGGAGCTGTGGGGAGCCGCATACCCTCCACCTGCCCAGGGTGGGGGGGCCTGAGAGCAGCCCCCAGCCCTTGTCCCTGTCCCCCAAAATCCCCAGCCAGGGCAGATGGACGGTCCATGGCTCCCCACAGCTGCCTGGGTGGCTCTTACCATGGCCAGGCTGTGGCTCTGAGGCCCCACCCCCTGGCAGGAGCCGGGTCGAGGTAAGAGCCGCATGGGCAACTGTGGGGAGCCATGGGCCCTCCACCTGCCCTGGGCTAGGGGCTCTGGGGGCAGGGACATGGGCCAGGGGCTGCTTTCAGGCTCCCCCCCCTCACCCCAGGCAGGTGGAGATGCCCAGACTCCTTGCCCCCTGCTTGGCTGGGTGCGGGGCCTCGGGGGAAAGAGGCAGGGAAGGGGCGGGGCTACAGAGGGGGTGGGGGGCCCTGCCCCTCCCACTTTTGGGAAGGCTCCTCCGCCCCTGTCCATTCACGCCAAGTCCCATTTTCAAAAGAGACTTAGGCCTAGTCTGCACCTAAAAATTACATCGACCTAGCCACATTGCTCAGGATTGTGAAAAATTTCACACCGTGTGTGACATAGGTCAATTTAACCCACACTGGAGCTGCAGCTAGGTCGATGAAAGAATTTTTTAATTGACCTCGCTACTTTCTCTCCAAGAGGTGGATTAACTACATCAGCAGAAAAACCCCTTCCCTCGGTACAGGATTCACCGCAGAAAAAAAATCAAAATTACGCAAAATTATTTGTATTTTTTTTTACATATTAAATGAAATATAACCCTATTTGAATCTTCTTTAGAAATATAGGCAGGCATTTTGTTTTTAGATAGCACATACAGCACATTTTATCACAGAACCTACTATAGGGCTTTATCATTCCGTGAACAAAAAAAGCGACCTGGCAGGTGTGATTTTTAAAACTAAATAACATTTTTAAATAAGGACTTGTTCAACTGAGGTTAGTTTTCCTAATTTTCAGCAAAATTACCCTCTTTCTGCAGTAGACTAGATGCTAATGTCTTTTCAAAGTCCAACTGCAAAACAAAGAGCAATTAAAGAAAAGACTGCTTTGAGTCTTTGAGCTATCTCAAGTACTGTGCAATGCAACAGAATTACTGTGCAGTTACACTGGGTTCTTCTGTCATACTGCTTACCAAAATACTAGAACAGTAAGTAAAAAATAAAATAAAATAAAGCACCAGTCAGACTAAACCAATGGATTTTTGGTTAACATAAAGTCTTTTTACATTCCAGGATTGAAATAAGGGAACACAAGCTCTTTCAGTTTGTCTTCCAAAAGAGAATGCCTCTGGTTGGAGAGGACAAGATTATACAATGAGTTGCTGCGCTCAGCATCAGCTGTGTTTGTTACAGCATTTATGTATCTGAAAGCCAATGTTTTCAAATTTAGAAGAAGGTCGGCTGTTGACGACCAAAACATGGTGATGTCAATTTCCCGACTGTTGAGTGCTCTTGATCACCTCGGGTGTCACCTTCCCGGTATACAACGCCAACTCCTCTGCCGAAAAGTCACTGAAACCAGGAATTGAAGCATAATCCTCCTTGATATGAGACATTACAGGAACTCTTCTGGGGTTGGAAATCCTTATGCATTTCAGGAACTTAGTTGCGGGCTGCCCACTCTCAGTATCACTGATTTACTTTTTCAGCTGAATTGTCAACAGCCGGACAACTTGCTACTCTCATCAGTTGTTACATTGTTGACATCTTCAGCCCTGAGAAACCTTACAGTGGGTTGCTCCATAAACTGAGCGTGTGTCCCAAGGAAAAACAGCAGTTCTTCCATTTTCTCACCAGCAAAGAGAGTGCACAGTCTCTGACTTTCAAATGTAGCCATTAGGTCAATGATTGGCTTGCACATTTCATTGCTAAAACACAACACAACCTTTAGCGTTAAACTCTGGGTTTCGTCGGACAGCACTCTTGCAAGTTCCTGCAATGAAACTGGTGCCAAGCAGCCACGCACACCCATCTCTTCTTCAACAAAGCCGTGGTAATATTGAAAATGCTTTTCATGATACCGAACAGCAGCAAAACAGCTGTTCTGTCTAGTTGCTACTGGTTCTGGTGCTATCGTTGTACTGGGAACTTTTTGCCTGAGGTAGTTTAAGTACCTCATCTTCCTACCCCCTACCATGTGGAACATTTGGAAGAAAGCTTTTACCAGTGCAGTGACATCATCGAATGGCTTATGAAAACTTTTCCCCACCAGATTGATCATGTGAGCAAGGCATGGATGCTATCAGGAAACAGTCCAGACAGTCCAGTTTTGTAAGTGTTTTTCATGTACGCGGTATTATCCATGTCAAAGACAACCACGTTGTTGTAAGCGGTTTCATAACTTTGCACAGTCTGAATGACTGTTTGAGATACGGTGCTGTGATTTGTTTTCTGCATGAACTGCGTGTCAGCAAAATAGAAGGACACCTTCCCGGTAAGGTCTTTCACCAGTGGTGCCAGTAAATTGTTAAGTACAATAGTCATTTAATCAAATATAACTGACATGTAGTTATCCTTCACTTTGTCCTTAAGTTTATTTCTCTCAGGGTTGTAGACATCTGTAAGATATGTATCTTGAAGTTGGTAACCTCCTGGAATTGTGTTATTATTCTTGACTCAAGTGTTTAGAAACTGGTGTATGAAAGGATGGTCCATTTAGATAATGGTACGTTTGTAGTACACAAGTTAAGACCCGGTCATGGAAATAGGCAAATGCTCATGTTGTGCTATTGTTGTTGTGTTGAAACACGTTGAAAGTGTACGCTGCATTTTTTATGATTCTCCCTGCAATGTAGTTTCTCACTTTAAATGCTTCCGTGATTTGGTGAGGTGGTTTGCAATTGTCAATTTCCTCTGAGGGTCCAGAAGTACGTTGCACGTTTTGCAAGAGTTTCCGACATCTTCAAATACCGGTCCAGGAAAATCTTTTATTCTCTTTTGCTGGTATATTTGTAATGTGGGACCCTTGTTATGGCATTTTGTGGCAAAATCGATGAATACTCCTTTGACTCTCAGTGTGATCCAACATTTCTCATGGTCTTTCTCTGTTAAGGGATATTATGCAATATTATGCTACAATGTATGGTCATACATTTTATGCATAAAATTATGTGGGTACATATTTGCTTAATTCCCCACAGTCTAATAGGAAGTGCCTACACTATAAAAGAAAAGATGCAGCACCATAGCTGTGCTGCTGTAGTGTAAACATGGCCTTAGGCACTTAGAAACTTTGTGAAACCCCAGGGTGCCACCCCCACAAAGGTATGAGTGGTTTCAGAGTAGCAGCCGTGTTAGTCTGTATCCGCAAAAAGAAAAGGAGGACTTGTGGCACCTTAGAGACTAACCAATTTATTTGAGCATAAGCTTTCGTGAGCTACAGATCACTTCGTCAGATGTTTGTTTTCCCCAATTTGCTTCTGAATCAGCCCTGGTTTTCATTCATTACTCTTTGTATATACAATACAGATTTGGACATATTTACTGTTGGTGATTAATAATTTAAAGTATTGCCAAGTGTGGGTGGTCATTCTGTGCACAAACAGACATGCACAATGCAACACTGAATTCAATGGGAGTTGCACCACCGGGACAGAGTTGGAGTATGGATTATAGGTAAGGCTAAGATTCAGTCATGGGTATTTTTAGTAAAAGTCATGGACAAATCATGGGCAATAAACAAAAGTTCATGGCCTGTGACCTGTCCATGACTTTTACTGTAAATATCCATGATGACTAAATCTCTGCTCCTGAGGCCCTGCTGCTCTGGGGGTACTCTGCTCCAGCGGTGGGGGCTGACTGTCCCCGGTGGCCTGCTGCTCCAAGGCCCCGGGGAATAGCTCTCTCAACAGCCTCTGGGGCTCCCCCTGGGACTGCTGCTGCTCAGGCGGTCCCGAGGGCCAGCTGCCAGGACTGCTCAAGCTGCAGCCAGTGCACTGGCCCCGGGGGTACCCGAGAAGCAGTCCCGGGGTTGGCCCCTTGGCGGCCCTGGGGTCAGCTGTACTGGCTGCTACAGCTGCGAAAGTCATGCAAAGTCACAGAATCCATGACTTCCATGACCTCCGTGACAGAATCGCAGCCTTAATTATAGGCAGACCTGGTAGCACCACCTATACTTAAGGTTGCCTGATATTTTCCATCATAAGTCCTTGTTTTAAGTTGCTTACAACTTTACCAAACTACCCATTTAGGCAGAAATTTTCTATGCTGTCTGCCTGAGGCTGACTTTTTTTTGGAAAGTTTCAGAAAAAAAGTCGAAAGAATAGTAAATATGGCAGGCGACCAGCTTGGCTTAACGGTGAAATCCTAGCGGATCTGAAACATAAAAAAGAAGCTTACAAGAAGTGGAAGGTTGGACATATGACCAGGGAAGAGTATAAAAATATTGCTCGGGCATGTAGGAATGAAATCAGGAGGGCCAAATTGCACCTGGAGCTGCAGCTAGCGAGAAATGTCAAGAGTAACAAGAAGGGTTTTTTCAGGTATGTTGGCAACAAGAAGAAAGCCAAGGAAAGTGTGGGCCCCTTAATGAATGAGGGAGGCAACCTAGTGACAGAGGATGCGGAAAAAGCTAATGTACTCAATGCTTTTTTTGCCTCTGTCTTCACTAACAAGGTCAGCTCCCAGACTGCTGCGCTGGGCATCACAAAATGGGGAAGAGATGGACAGCCCTCTGTGGAGATAGAGGTGGTTAGGGACTATTTAGAAAAGCTGGACGTGCACAAGTCCATGGGGCCGGACGAGTTGCATCCGAGAGTGCTGAAGGAATTGGCGGCTGTGATTGCAGAGCCATTGGCCATTATCTTTGAAAACTCGTGGCGAACGGGGGAAGTCCCGGATGACTGGAAAAAGGCTAATGTAGTGCCAATCTTTAAAAAAGGGAAGAAGGAGGCTCCTGGGACCTACAGGCCAGTCAGCCTCACCTCAGTCCCTGGAAAAATCATGGAGCAGGTCCTCAAAGAATCAATCCTGAAGCACTTACATGAGAGGAAAGTGATCATGAACAGTCAGCATGGATTCACCAAGGGAAGGTCATGCCTGACTAATCTAATCGCCTTCTATGATGAGATTACTGGTTCTGTGGATGAAGGGAAAGCAGTGGATGTATTGTTTCTTGACTTTAGCAAAGCTTTTGACACGGTCTCCCACAGTATTCTTGTCAGCAAGTTAAAGAAGTATGGGCTGGATGAATGCACTATAAGGTGGGTACAAAGTTGGCTAGATTGTCGGGCTCAATGGGTAGCGATCAATGGCTCCATGTCTAGTTGGCAGCCGGTGTCAAGTGGAGTGCCCCAGGGGTCGGTCCTGGGGCCGGTTTTGTTCAATATCTTCATAAATGATCTGGAGGATGGTGTGGATTGCACTCTCAGCAAATTTGCGGATAATACTAAACTGGGAGGAGTGGTAGATACGCTGGAGGGCAGGGATAGGATACAGAGGGACCTGCACAAATTGGAGGATTGGGCCAAAAGAAATCTGATGAGGTTCAATAAGGATAAGTGCAGGGTCCTGCACTTAGGACGGAAGAACCCAATGCACAGCTACAGACTAGGGACCGAATGGCTAGGCAGCAGTTCTGCGGAAAAGGACCTAGGGGTGACAGTGGACGAGAAGCTGGATATGAGTCAGCAGTGTGCCCTTGTTGCCAAGAAGGCCAATGGCATTTTGGGATGTATAAGTAGGGGCATAGCGAGCAGATCGAGGGACGTGATCGTCCCCCTCTATTTGACATTGGTGAGGCCTCATCTGGAGTACTGTGTCCAGTTTTGGGCCCCACACTACAAGAAGGATGTGGATAAATTGGAGAGAGTCCAGCGAAGGGCAACAAAAATGATTAGGGGTCTGGAACACATGACTTATGAGGAGAGGCTGAGGGAACTGGGATTGTTTAGCCTGCAGAAGAGAAGAATGAGGGGGGATTTGATAGCTGCTTTCAACTACCTGAGAGGTGGTTCCTGAGATGGTTCTAGATTATTCTCAGTGGTAGAAAAGGACAGGACAAGGAGTAATGGTCTCAAGTTGCAGTGCGGGAGGTTTAGGTTGGATATTAGGAAAAACTTTTTCACTAGGAGGGTGGTGAAACACTGGAATGCGTTACCTAGGGAGGTGGTAGAATCTCCTTCCTCAGAAGTTTTTAAGTCAGGCTTGACAAAGCCCTGGCTGGGATGATTTAATTGGGGATTGGTCCTGCTTTGAGCAGGGGGTTGGACTAGATGACCTCCTGAGGTCCCTTCCAACCCTGATATTCTATTCTATGATTCTAAAAAAATAGTTTATCCATTTCCAAGACCAAGATTTGGAGAAAAAAGACATTGTTTCCCCTTTGTTAAAAAAGTTTTTACATCCATTTCGTTGAGAGGTTCTAGCGTGTCCATGCTTTGGGACAAGGAATTGAAATTTGGCAGGGGGGTAGTTTGCATATGCTCAGCAGAGACTTGTTAAGAGTTTGGTAGCCAAATTCTCTCAAGATTCTGTCTGCATTGAGCATGCAGTGAGGTTGCAAAAGCAACCTCAATTCTGGTATTTCCTTGCTTCTGAACGCTTGACTTTGCAACCTTAACATTCTCTTAGCAGTGTATTTTTTTTAATGCAATATACTATACAGTGGACTGAATGGTCAGGACCAGAGTCTGTGCTTGCTGATACATCCACATTCGCAACTCCCTTTGACATGAATGCAAGTGAAACGTACATTTGGGAGGGTAAAACATGGTTTTCTGGAAATAGAACACACTAGGGCTCAATTCTTCCCTCAGAAATGTGAAATAAAACTTCAGAATATCAACCCAGCAAGTTTTCTGAAGGTGGGAGGGGGAGTTTAAGGGAAAAAAACTAAGAACCAAACCTGAAAACATGTGAATCTCAGCTTTCTTGTGGTGCTGAGCTTTGGATTTTTTTTTTTTTTATTTAAATGAAAGTGATTTTCTGTAATCTCAAGCCCTGGGACTTTCTACTGTCTTCATGCATCTGTGATTTGTTTTGGGGAACCTTTAAGAGGCATTCCTGATTCGTCTGCCTAGACTAGTCTGTGATGCTAACTTCCCTGGGAAAGAAACATCTTTACTTGGGCTGTTTCCTACCTGCATTTTGGGAGGTATCATTCACTTTCAAGGAAGGCCAGAGGAGTCTGTGCTTTTGTATTCAGTTCATATACCAATACATCTCTTATTGGTAGGTGTTGCTTGTGGGGGAAGGTAAATGTATTTGGCCCTGTAAGGCCTGATCTTTCAATATACTTCTGTAGTGTCACAAGGCCATGAGATGAGAGAAAAATCTGGCCAATTTACTGTGTGTGTTAACAAGACTGCTCTGTGGGCACCCTGTCCACACTCAAAACTATACAAAATAAATGTCCTCTCTGAAGACCAGATTCCGACTAAGGGCCTGACCTGTCCAAGTGCTGATGAGTGCCCACAACTCCAGTCGAACAGTGGGTGCTCTGCACCATTGAAACTCGCGCCTGAAATGAATATCCCTCAGTGAGGCTTCCCCGTGTGTCTAAGACACCAAATGACGACTTCCCATAGAAGTATTTCCTCCCTTGTGTCCATTCTTCAGGCTCCCCAACTGAGCCCTGCACTCACTCTGGTGGTCAGTCATCACTCTATAGCCAAAGTTATTGTACAGTTGGACAGCTCATCAGCCCCTCAGTACACTGCCACATTTCCTGTCCTCCACAAGCATCACCTACCAAGTCCGCACCTAAAGCACTGTATAGCCCTGGAACCTCAGTGTCTGCTTTCATCACCCACTGCTTCTCCTGCATGTTGCAGAAACGTGCACAGATCATCAATGGATTCCATGCTCCAGCAATGTTATTTCTTGGTGGATGCACCTAAATCAGTCCAAGTCTCACTGCCATGGTACAATGTCATGAGGCTATGCATATTCAGCATGTATCAAATACCGATACAGCAGCACTTCAGTAACAGTTATTGGAAAAGTAAAAAGTGGACTAATCCTGCCCTTGGAAGGCTCTGGAGACTGGGATGTGGAGCCTTTCACCTCTAGGGCATCGTCCCAGTGCAGGCAGATGATTGACAGGATATGGCTAGGGGAGCAGGGCACATGAACTGGGAAAACAACCTCATTTTAAAAGGATGCTGTCAAGGTCATTACCATTTTCCTCTGCTCTTTGTACATTTCAGGTAACTCACTGGCCCAAAGCTCCACAAATTGGTCTTGGAGTTTTCTAATCCAAGCTCTAAACTGCTCCGTGTCTTGAATTCCACACTGCACAGGACAGCAAAAACAGCCATGTAGGAAGCTGTTCCTCTCATGTGTCCACTAACTGGACAACCCTCCAGTTAGTCCACAGAGAGGTGGCCACTCCAACAGATACCGAAACACAACACACTTCCCAAATTCAATGAACACACACTAAGGCAAAACCTTAACTCGGAGCATATCCATGCACCACCACTGATTTCAGACAAGACGTCATTTCCCGTGTCCACTGTTGACCTACAAGGACACGGCTGAGGGTGGAGGTAAGGTTTTGCACTACAGCACAGGCAAGCCTATCTGCACAGATTGAAGGAGTAAGGATTGTGCAGCACTAACTGCAGGCAGCCGAAGCTGTTTCCTTGTGGGAGTGCGCGTGTACAATAGGCAGCGGTCACTCTGGCTATATGGGCAGCACAAAGTATTGGAAATGCCACATGAAGGGAAAATCCTTCTGGTTTCCAAGGTTTTGTATGGTTGGGTTGTGCCCTGGTTCACCCTTGACTGGGTTTTAACAAGGTGTGCGCAGAGACGGATCAAGGTCTCTAGGGACCGTGGGCCGGAGCAAGTCGGGGGGCCCCAAAGCTGGAATCGTGGACCTGCCCAACCCCTTTCGCCTGCGGCCCAGCCCGTTTCACCCCTTCTGCCTATGGCCCTGCCCACAGACCCACCCCATTCTGAGCTTCCCCTGTGGCCCTGCCCCCCTTCCACTCTTTCCCCCACAGCCCTGACACCACTCTCTCCTTTCTGCCCCCACCCCCAGCTGCAGCCCTGAGAACGGGGAAGCTTTGTACCCCCGCCATGGCTTCGGGGCTGCGGCAGGGAGCAAGAACTCCTCCAGCCCCAGGGGCCTGGTGGGGGAGATTTTTCCAGGGGCCCCAAATTGGCAGGGGCCCCTGGGCACAGGCTCCATGGACCCGTGCAGTAATCTTCCACTAGATGTGTGGTTTAGGATACAACATTGGGGGTTCCTAGAGTCCAAGGCCAGAAGGGACCATTGTGCTCATCTAGTCTGACCTCCTGTGTAAAACAGGCCATAGAACTCCCCCAAATAATTCCTAGAGCAAAGCTTACAGAACAAGACCCAATCTTGATTTAAAAATGTTCAGTGATCAAGAATCCACCACTGCCTTAGTAAATTGTGCCAGTGGTTAATTACCGGTCCTGGTAAGAAATTTAAGCCTCCTTTCTAGTCTGAATTTGTCTAGCTTCAGCATCCAGCCATTGGATCATGTTATACCTTTCTTTGCTAGTATGATTATTCCCATTTTACAGATGGGGAAACTGAAAATTAAAGGGACTTATCATGGTTACCCAACAGGCCAATGGCACAGCCAGGAATATCACCCAGGTCTCCTGAGTCATAGGCCAATGCTGTAGCCACCCGATCATTCTTGATCAGTTAGATTTGTTTAATGCTAAACAGGTTTCCCCTGATATTGTCACTATAGCCGTCTTGGATGGCTCCCCCTGCCTGCCTTATGCTCAGTGTCAATGACTGTGGATCCTCTCTGACCCAATGTAGAATATTTTTTTGGTGACAAAAGGGAGCTTTGGGGGACAGCTGCTTGTGCCTCTGAGTGGCAAATGGCAGCAGTGCTAGGAGGGGAGAAAGCCAGTCTTTCAGCCAACCTGTCTTTGTGGCATATTGAGAAGGCTTCGTCCCGCTGTGAGCATGGACACCCGTGTGTGAAGGAAGAGGAAGGCTGTCAGAGGGCATGAGTGGTGTGTGGGGGATTTGACAGTGAGTGAGCACATGCTCCCTGTGCAAGAGCTGCTGTGTGCATTAGGGTGGCGTCATGGTTGAATAACATCAGACAAAGCACCTAAATATGAAAGGGAAGCAGGAGGTTATTTTTAGGGCTCTGTTAGATTGCTGGATAAAATGTACCCATACAATGACCCTGTTGCATTTGTTCCTCTTCTGACGCCAACCAGCACTTCCTAATTCTCTGAAATGCACAGCATGGAGCATTCTGTCAAATACAGAAGTACCCGTTCAGGACTGCACCCTGCTCCCTTTTCCCTACTGCCCTTTATTTCCCAGGTGTTCCAACCTTTTGGGCCCCTTGGCTTCTGGTATAAATCAAACCAACAGGAGACACTCCCAGAATCAGCAGCATTTTACAATGAGCCAATCAAGGAAAAAAACAAAGGAACCCTGTCACTTCACAGCGTCAGAGAAATCAGGGGTGGAATACAGTTGTCTGGTCAAATAGCAGTCAGCCCAGCCCCTGGTCCTCCACCACCAGTGTGGGGCTGTTCTTGTTTGCACTGTTTACTCATTGTCCAGTCTCAATAGAAATGGCTCAAGCTGTGGGAGATTGTCAGTCCTCATCTGGAAAGGAAACATTCCTAATGGTGGGGTCTAACATCCAGCCTACATTTCTTAGTTCTACGCCATTCCTCCTTGTTCTGTGCCCGGACCCTCTCTAACCAGAGGATCTCTAACCACTTCCTCTGCTGCTTGGTGTTTACACCCTTCAGATACTTGCAGATAGCTGGGCCAGCCCCACTTAGCTGTCACATAACCAAACTAGATGTAGTGGGCCAAATCCATGCCTATTTTTACTCCACGGATGTCAACAATGTTCCTCCTTTAACTCTTTTATTCTTTCCTCAGAAGTCCACCCTGGTAATCATCTTTTCTGTTGTGCCTCTCTGGATCCCCCTCAGCTGCTAGAGACCTTTGGGATGGCAGTGCTCACCACTGGCCCTTCCAGGCTGCATCTTTTTACATGGAAGAAAGGAGATTGCCCTGAAAGCAGAAACAAAACTTGGTTAACATTTTGCAACATGTTTTCCCCCCAGTGTAGACAGAATCTAACACAACTGCAGTAGCATGATGTTAAACAACCACTTAACACCCAGTGTAGCCAAGACAGGGTATGTTTAAAACATGTTAACTGATCATGTTTAAGACTTAACATCCTGTTAGTTAACACATTCTCCACCATGATGTTTGTCCCACAGTGTAGACAAGGCCCAAGAGACTCACAAGGTGTGGCCAAGGGGCATGACTTCAGCTCCTTTTCCAAAGGGCAGAAACAACTCCCATTTGTGTGTGTGTTAGGAGGCAGTGTCTTGACTTCTCTCCTCAAACTCAGTGAGACGGAAAGCCCTGAAGAATGCCACAACTACAAAGCATCTTAAACCAAAATGCCATTTTCTTTACATCATTTCATAAAGGGAAGGAGCTTGCTTGACAAATTTCCTCTGTGGCTTGAACCTAAAGTCCATTGAAAGTCAATGGGAGTCTTTTCATTAACTTTGGTGAGCTTTAGATCAGGCCTGGTAGCTGCAGAAGAAGCTTCCCCTATGCACCAACATGCACGTTGTAAACCTAATGGAAAAAGAGAGGAAGGATGTTCTTGTGGTCAAAGGCATCAGACTTGAATTGGGAGATCTGAGTTCAGTTCCTGATCCGTCACACACTTCCTGTGTGACCGCGGGAAAGTGACAACTTCTCAATGCCCCATTTCCCCAGCTGCATATCCTACAATAAGAGAGTTCTCTCCCTGGTTCAATATTTGTAGTCTCCACCGCCACCCCCCCAAGTCATGTTCTGTACCAGCATGGAGGGGAGTTGTGTCTGCTTGAAATCTGTGGGCTTTTTCTTAGATGAACTAGAGAGGGTCCCGAAGTCAGATACCAGATCCAGGTTCATACCTGAATTCATAGCTCAAACTAATTCCTATAAAGAACAGAATCCAACATTTGGGAAAGTTTGGATCCAGATTTCAGACACCCTGCAAGTTCAAGATATTTCAACATACTGATTCAGGGAGGCACATCCTGGAGAGAGGAAGTTTGGGCTCATCTGGAATTTGATCCAAGACTTTCTTCATCAATGTTATTTCAGTAAATACACGCTTTCCTCACTGAGTCACTTCATGTGCAGAGGACATGCAGAGTCTAGGATTATACAGCAATACTTAGCACTTCCACAGAGTCTTTCACCCATGTTGTTCGAAGCATTTTCTAAATATTAATAATTCACTGTTGCCAAGTCTTATGATTTTATCACAAGTCTTGGGATATGTGGTATTTTTTCTTAAAACCCCTGCTCCTGGAGTCAAGTGATTATGAGAGAATCTCAGCTTCTATTTTTTTTTACAAATAATGTAAATTTCTAGCCCTTATGCTTGCAGAGAGAACTTGAAATTGTGACTCATAAAGGCTCCAAAGCCAGAAGGCAAATAAAAAGACCCCTAAATTGGTTATTTTTAAAATCTCAATTTTGAGGCCTAACTCATGATTTTTAAATGCATGAGGCTGGCAACACCACAAGCTTCATAATGTTCTGTAGGGCAGGGTATAAGTATCATCATTCTCATCCCCATTTTAAGAGATGAAGAAAAAGAGGCATAGAGAGCTGAAGTGACATGACCAGAGCGAAGGAATGACAGAACCAGGAATAAAAAGCTAGTTCTGATTCTAAACTAAACTTCTCCAAAACTGCAGAGAAGTGCCTGGTCACACAGGGCTGCCACTCTGTTTCCAGCTGCTAAACTGCACTGAAGGAAGCTAAAATACATTAACACGTCCCTACCATTACTTGTCCTGTGGCTGTAACTGCCACTGAGCTGTTATGTGATTGGGTACAATAGGGCAAATGTCCATGAGACATTCTCTCTGCTAACCTATGGTCCACAATAAGTGAAACTTCAGGGATTCCTGATTTAAACAAAGCTATGACCGATGAAGAGGTGTAATTTGATTTGTAATTCTAGATATTCCCTCTCTCCCTCAGTGTAGTATCAATTAACTTACAGCTCCGCTTGTGCTAGAAATACTTTCATGATGTGTAAAAGGCTAAACAAAATAGTAAATTATATTTAAGAGAAGCCTTTTTTCTAAATAAATAAATAAATAAATAAATAAAAGTCCCCACTCGAGAGCTGCAGTGGGATGAAAAAGGAGCTCTTTCCTTTCAGTAATTGATACATGTGTATTAATAAATACGGACATGGAACAGAAGGGATGCTACCTTTGCTATGGGAAATGATCCTTTTGCTTCTGAGTTGCGAAGCACACAGTGTCAGTACTTCTTGGGATAACACCCCATCTGAGTTGTACTTACATCCAGATTTAAACCTCTCATTTGAAGAAAGTAGCTGTGACTGCTATTCATTAGTATTATTATTATCTACTGGCCACCAAAAGAGGAAGCTACAACCCCTGCCTTACATGTAGGCTGCCAATATAGAGTTGGGGCACCCCCAGAAGTCTTCGCCTATTAAGAAACAAGAAAAAGTGCTATTAAAAGAGCTAGGTGTTATTAACTATTAGTACTGATATTAGCACAAATCAAAATGAATGTGCTGTAAGGCACATGCTGATGGGTGGAAGATCCCTTGGAGGGTCAATTTTTAAATCTTGGGTCAAATTCAGAGGTGATACATAAGGTGGTGAAAATTAGAACCCCAAACGGTCTCTTAAATTCCTTTCCGCTCAGTTAGATCTACTCCATGGCTATCTCAGGGGATCTAAGTAGGTGCTACTTGCATGCTTGAGAGCCAGGAAACGTACAAGTTAAAGTAGCTCCCAACCTACTGTAAACTGCACCTTCTTGCAGCTCTTTAGCACGTAACTGACACTAACTTGGACACTGGTGGAGTTAAAGCAGCTGTAGGTGAGTCTGGGTTTCCTTTCCTCCAGCTGATGCAGCAGCTCAGGTACAGGGTGTGTTTGAAGAGAAAACACCATTTCCTTTTAAGTAACACACCAGCTTGATCACACTGACAGAACTGCTCATCTAAAACTAATGATCATCTAAAAATATTGGCATCAGGCACCAGCACCTCTGTTGCAAAACAGGCAGCTTCTCTTCCCACTGATGCTTCTGGTGGTGGTGACACATACTGTGCCAGATGCCTCTAAAAACCCATCACACAGAGGTGCACAAACAAGCAGCAAATCTTTAAGTGTGCAGTCAACATTAAACCACTGAAGTCCCAGGAGGCAGATGCCTGGCCCCTGTGCTGCATTCTCAGTTACCCTGAAATTCCCCAGGGCCCATGTCCAACCCTGCATTCTTAGTTGCCCCAAAATTCCCCAGGGACTCTGCTCAGACACACTGCTGAATTCTCAATTGCCCTGAAATTCCCCAGGGCTGCTGCCCAAAGCCACCACTGCATTCTCTAAGACAGGTGGGGGATTTTTAAATGTTACATAGGTGCTGATACCATCTCATGTGAATCTAGGTTGTCTTGGCACAAATGACCAATGGATGATGAAAGAGTCTAGTGGCCTTTATTTGTACAATCAGGCAGAACCTCTCAGCCCTGGGTCATGTCCAACCCCATTGCACCTGAACCCTGCCTCGTACCCCTATTTCCCTCCCTCCTTTGCCCATTCACCATCCCCTGGATGATTGAATCATCATCATCGTCGTCTAAGGTAGCTATTTATAGACTAATTATAAAACCTCTTACAGGTGATGATAATGGCACTGGGGCATGGAGCCACAATTTTAAAAAACAAGACAAAGCCAAAATAAGTCCAGAGGCATTGGATGGCTTGCTGGCAACAAGAGACGGAGCCCTCTTCTCCAGGGATACCGGACTCAGCACAGCTCAGCGTCGTGATGGAGAGCACTCATCATATAATGGCTGTTCAGAAATGCTGGCGGCCCAGGGGGTGCTGCAGAAAACCAGAGACTGGAGGGAAAGATGAAGCCTTCAGAGGTAAGCACTGGAGACCAGGCAGGTAGGGTCAGTGGTCTCAGCCCAGGTCACAGTGGATAAGTGTCCCCGCCCCCCCCCAAAAAAAAAAAAAAAAGGCACTGGTGCTAAATGACTCACTGCTCTGTGATCTCAGCAGAGATTCCAACGGAGGAGGGCCTGGAAACTGAACTCTCCCACCCACAGCGCTTCCAGTCAGGGTTGAGAGCTGGTTTCATTGGCCCAGCCTCTTCCATCCAAGGGAGCTTTGTTTCCTGGAGCTTCTAGGCTCTGCAGCAGCTTGGGAGAAGAGAAAGGCATGTCAGAAAAGAAGGCCCCAGAACCACTCCCAAAGGCTGCTCCTGGGCAAGGGCAGGGAAGAACCCTGCAGATGGAACAAGAGACAATATGGTCACGGGGTAGACAGGATTCCCCTAGTTATGCACATTGCCCAAAGATGATCTACTACAAGCTATTTCTTTCCCACCCTTCCCCAACAATATTTTACTGCCATTGCCTTGGAGTCCAGCAGTATTTGTAAACCAAGTTATCACGTACCATGGGTAGAATATCACACCATCTGGTGTGCACAGCGCTTTCTACAGAGTGAGAAAAGGCAGGGACCCTGCTCCAAAGAGCTAAGCAGAGTATGGCAACATAGGTAAGGGAAATAGACAACAGGCACAAGGGGGAAGGAGGAAGGAACATCCAGGAGAGGGTGATGGGATGCATAATACAGTGCACGTGCTAAGATTGATATGTACGGCCCCATTTTAAAAAAACGTTACAGCTGCCAAACTCCTTCAGTCATTGCCATTAATACCCACCTTGAGTGCCGAAATGCCACAGTTTTAAAACATCTCTGTACCAGTACCGATTGCAAGTTCCCTGAATCACTTTACTATCAAGAACCCAGAGTAAATTGTAATTTTATTCCAGCTGCAAGCTCAGTTTCATTTTAAATTGTCCTATTATGTCAGCCTTCCACTGGGAATCCCTGAAGCCAGGTTATCTGCCCACCCATATGGGCACACAACTTCTGCTTTGGGAAGAAATGCTAATCTGTCTCCTGATGAGATGTGTGAAGAGCTGTACCCCAGCTAAAGGATGACCGTGATTACCACTTAGTCTTGTGCTTTAAACACAAGACCGGGAATCAGGAGACCTGCATTCCAATCGCAGTTCTGACCCTGACTCACAGTGTGACTTGGGACAAGTCTAGACAAAGATACAACCATGGCCTCCTCTACACAAAGAAGTGATTGATTATGATGAGTGGTCACTCTAAACTGCAACTGATGCCTGCTGGTACTACCAATGCTGTTGAAGGTAATTTAGGTGATAACATAAGCAAGACAAAGTCATTTATAAAAAGAAAAGGAGTACTTGTGGCACCTTAGAGACTAACCAATTTATTTGAGCATAAGCTTTCGTGAGCTACAGCTCACTTCATCGGATGCATACTGTGGAAAGTATAGAAGATCTTTTTATACACACAAAGCATGAAAAAATGGGTGTTTTGTGTGTATAAAAAGATCTTCTATACTTTCCACAGTATGCTCAAATAAATTGGTTAGTCTCTAAGGTGCCACAAGTACTCCTTTTCTTTTTGCGAATACAGACTAACACGGCTGTTACTCTGAAAGTCATTTATAATATTGTTACAGGAAGCATGATTGACACCTACTGACACCACTAGTCTGACACCATATTTTCCTTAACGGTGTTTTAAACAGTTTTACCCTGTCTACACTAGTAACTAGATCATTTTCACTAGAACTTCAGGGATCAGTGGGACCTGTAGCTGAAACCATGATCAGCAATAGTCTTCATGCTCTTGGTGCCTCAGTTTCTCATTTGCAAAGGAGGGATAATATATACCCAACCCACCCAGGTGTGCGGTTGAAGTGAATTACTTTCCAATAGCCACTCACTATTGGTGCCAATATGTTGTTATTATTTATTATTACAGAAGCACATAAGTGAACCGATCATGGACTAAGACCCCAGTGTGCTGTACAAACAGTGAGCTGTTCAGTTGTACAGGTCAGACTGGTAGCAATTTCTTTGATGTTTTCAAAGGCAGAAGAGAATCATAGAAATGCTGGGCTGGAAGGGCACTTGAGAAGTCATCTAGTCCAGCCCCCTGCACTGAGGCAGGACCAACTAAACCTAGACCATCCCTGACAGCTGTTTGTCCAACCTGTTCTTGACAGGAATTCCCCAGCCTCCCTTGGAAGCCTATTCCAGAATTTAACTATCCTCAGAGTTAGAAATTTTTCCTGATATCTAACCTAAATCTCCCTTGCTGCAAATTAAGCCTTTAACTTCTTGTCTGACCTTCAGTCTCATACCTTTGAAAGCAACTCAGCTACAGAAAAAGGCTAGTTTGTAGAAGTGTCAGTTAGCACCAGTTATAACCGGACTGACCTGGCTTGACATGAAGACACCTGGTAGAACCCAGTCTGTCTTCGCAAGATGGAGAACTGCCTATTAGTGCCCATGTCTGGCTAGGGAATTAGAATGTCAGGGTTGGAAGGGACCTCAGGAGGTCATCTTGTCCAACCCCCTGCTCAAAGCAGGACCAATCCCCAATTTTTGCCCGAGATCCCTAAAGGATTGAACTCACAACCCTGGGTTTAGCAGGCCAATGCTCAAACCACTGAGCTATCCCTCTCCTGTTCTATAGCTCTAGAGGTAGCTATCCTCTGAACAGATTAATCAAAAAGAGGCAGCCCAGGTCTTTCCCCCCTAAGATTACATTCAACGTACAAACCTCATAACTCCTTCCCAGTGGCTGGAGTGGGGGGGTGAGGGGTGAAGAGGATTTGCAAAGGGTCGCAGACCCAGCCAAAGCGGTGTTTTTTTTAATCAAGCTGGGTCACTGAAGGACGCACTTTAATTAAGCACTGTCGTTAGCAAAGCTGCTCTTCCCAGATTCACAGCCCCACCACGTTAATCACTGCTGAAGGCTGCTGTGCGCTGTCTTTTCGTGTAGTATGCATCCGATGAAGTGAGCTGTAGCTCACAAAAGCTTATGCTCAAATAAATTGGTTAGTCTCTAAGGTGCCACAAGTCCTCCTGTTCTTTTTCCGTGTAGTGGAGGCTGTGAAGCTGCCCATCTCAAACCCCGCCTTCAGACTGCAGGTCGGGAAGACGGAAGCACATGGAAGTATTGCAGTTGGGTGCCTTCAGTCTGAGTTTTAAAATCTATGAAGTTAGGGGCACACCACTAGAGGTACTGTCCTCGCGACCTTGGTAACTTTGCCACACGCACCCTTGGTATTACTGCCTGGGCAAGCCCGTTCTACGTGGCGTATAGTGAAGTCATCTGGGCAATCCTGTTCTGTGTGCTGTATATTGAAGTCATCATCAGCGCTCCAGGGAGCCTTCCCCCCTTAACTCAAATTCATCGATTCCTTAATGTTACTAGTGAGCTAGAGCGCACGAGAGCTTAGGCTCCAATAAACGGGTTAGTCTCTAAGGTGCCACAAGTCCTCCTGTTCTTTTCACTAAGAAAATATCCTTCCACCCCGCTGGGAAGTTACAAGTAGCACTGTAAGGAAGAGACTCTCCCCTGAATGGAATATGGCTCAGCCTCCCACAAACCAGTTTACAGAAGATGTCTGGTAATGGTTGCTTTGCTTTAGGCTGCTGTGCGGCATTTTAGGGGCTGCATTTCCAGCCCACACCCTGCAAGCTTCTCTCCTTTCCCTCTGGTAGGCTACGTCGCAGATGAAACAGGGGTCAGCTGCTGCCCTCAGAAGCGGTTGCTGCCAAAAGATTGGCTGCTCCATCTGCAAATCAAATCCACCCCCCGCCGCAGGACGGAAGAGTCCTATTCCGCAAGAGGGCTCGGCTGCAGAACTGCAAGTAATTCCTCCCTTTTAACCACGTTCTTTACAGCGTTTCTTACAACGGGACTGTAAAATGTGGCCGCCGTGTGCCCGTCCCGGCCGTGAGGCGCTCAGCGAGGCAGAACGCCGCTTTCCCCTAGGTAGTTTGTGAACAAGCGACAGAAAGAAACTCAGGCTAGCCGAGGGCAGCTCTCTCTCCTGAAATGCACAGGCCAGGCTCAGAGTGTCTCCTGGCTATCCGCGCCCTGGGCGTGGTGACATTTCGGGTTGGATGAAACTGGGGGGAGGGAGGAAGGAAATAGCACTCCCGCCTTTCACCCAAGGCTGAGCACTTCTTACTTCTTCCAAGCACTTGCAAACATTAACTAACCCCCACCGTTCTCATGATTTGCACGGGCACGTGGCAGTCTACAGCTGCCCCAGCTATTCCACTGCCCGCCCTGCTGGATTCTGGGGCCCTCCTCTCACAAGTCTCCATGGCCAGGGGCCCCCCCTCGCTGCCTCAGGGCTGTTGCAGTTACCTGGGTTGTGCTGTGTCTAATACCTGCACCCTGGCCATCAGCCCCCAGTTTTAAAGGGAGTCCCAGCAGGGGACCCGTCCCCACCTGTCATGCAGTGCCTTTGCAAATCCCACAGCATTGCACATGCCCAGCACTGGCTGATAGTAGCAGGAGTTTCCCCATCCTGCCGGGGTTGCTCCAGTTCAGAGGCGGATTAAGATTTACTGGGGCCCTGGGCACAAAGAACTTTTGGGCCCCCCACACTCTGGGGGCTCAGGGGTGCCAGAATCGGGGAAAAGAGGGAGGCCATCTCCCCCCCCTTTTTTTAAAGAGAGAAGGCTATGCCGGCCCATTTTTTCACATAGGCGTAGTAGCCTCAGGCAGGCACAAAGCAGCGGCTGCATGGGTATAGTTTGGGGAGGTGGGGGTGGTGTTACCCCCCCAAAACTGCAAACCTCAGGCTAGAGGCGACAGGAGGAGCGATGCTGCATGTGGCTGCTGCCTTAGGCACAAAGCCCAGGCGGCAGTGGGGTGACCCAGCAGAGGAGCGACCCAGCAGAGGAGCCTGGGTGGAGTGCAGTGGCTGCTGAAGCCGGAAAAGCTCTCTGCCCAGCTCCTTGCTGCCTGTGACCTTCCCAGGGCTCCCTACTGCCTCCCAGGCCAGGTCAGGGCTCCCCTCCCCACAGAGCATGTCTGTAGGCCCTGGGGAGGGGGCAGGAGGCCGGACCGGAGCCCTGCCCCTGTGTCCCACCAGCAGCGGCATGTCCCACTGGGCTGGGGGCTGCTCTTGGACACTCTGGCCCCCTACTTAGGGCAGATGCAGGTTCCGAGGCTCCCCACAGTGGCCTGAGCTCCCTGGGCAGCTCTTACCACTGCCAGCTCCAGCTTCTGCCCTGGCCAGGGGGTGGGGCCTTGGGGGGGGAAGAGGAGGAGCAGGGGTCAGGGCCACAGTTCTGGTGACCGTGGCCCCCCTCCCACTTCTACCCAGGTTCTGGCACTCCTGCGGGGGCCCCCAAATTGGCCGGGCCCCTGGGCACGTGTTAATCTGCCACTGCCTGTAGATTAGCTACAGCCCAACGTAGCCAAAGATCCCATAGATGATCGTAAAACAAGAGACCCTGTAGAAGAACTTGAAAGGAGCAAAACCAAAGGCTCAGTGGATGAGCAGGCCAACAATGGAGCAGGTCATGAGCAGGCCAACAATGGAGCAGGTCAAAGCAGTCTTCCTGCTGGAATAGGTTTGAAGTTCCCATATGATAAGTCACTTTCACGATTCAGTTTTATCACTGGAGCAATTGCGTATGCTTGTACAGATTGGTCCTTGCCTGCCCGTCAAGTGTGATATGCCAAATGGAGAGTTTCAATTTTTCCATCAAGATGCCATTTTCCCATCTTCATTTTACAGCATGATAAAAGCACTGCATGAAGATTTGCATGTCAAGTAGCTTAGCATGCTCATATCTTTCAGATTACACATACTGTCACATTTGGTGATTGTTTGGTGATACACTGTATTTTCCACTTTATGCATCCGATGAAATGAGCTGTAGCTCACGAAAGCTTATGCTCAAATAAATTGGTTAGTCTCTAAGGTGCCACAAGTACTCCTTTTCTTTTTGCAAATACAGACTAATACGGCTGCTACTCTGAAACCTTTGGGGATACAGAAGCTCAAAAATCAACATGGGTAAAAGGTTTCAATGATTGGAAGAATATGCTCAAGTTAATGGCTGTTCATGGGAGGACCAAACAACATCTGTAGTCACATGTGGCAGCTTTACAGTTTTGACCCTTCACAAGTATCAATACATGTTTTGATAAACTAGCATCTGAAAATATCAGGAAGTTGCAAGAAGTATTAAAAATATTGCATGACAGTCAAAACTTTAGCTAGTTTAGGTCTCCCTTTTCACGCCCACTGTGAAGTGTTGGAGAGCATCTCTTGTGGTATTTAGTTGATTATGAAGCTGCTTGCCTGACATAATACAACTTCTGCCTGACATACCAGTGACACCAAGAGAATAAATACTTGAGCAAGAAAATTACAGATGAACATATAAGTCTTTTTGCCTCAGAAACCAGGAAGCACATATTTACTAGCTGCAAAGAAGTGAAGTTGTTTACTGTCATTGCAGATGCAAACATGTTGATCAAATGGCTTCACTTTTTTAATATTGATCGTATCAAAGGAAAAGTAGATATAAAAGAGCATTTGTGGCAATAAGCGAGGCAGATGCTGCATCCTTGTGTGACAAGTTAACTGAAGTTTTATTTGACAAGTATTGGATCAGACCCTAAATACATGTCTGGACAGGATTCAAAAAGTAACTAGATAAGTTCATGGATGGTAGGTCTATCAATGGCTATTAGCCAGGATGGGCAGGGATGGTGTCCCTAGTCTCTGTTTGCCAGAAGCTGGGAATGGGCGACGGGGATGGATCACGTGATGATTACCTGTTCTGTTCATTCCCTCTGGGGCACCTGGCATTGGCCATTTTTGGAAGTCGGGATACTGGGCTAGATGGACCTTTGGTCTGACCCAGTATGGCCGTTCTTATGTTCTTATGACAGGGATATGTTGGGGCCAGTGTTATGGCTGGACCTCGTGGAGGAATGCAAGCAAAAGAGAGAGAACATCTTTCAGGCAAGGGAGGCAAAGTGTGTGCACCATATATCCATTGCCTAGCACAGGCCTGCACAACCCGTAAAGCGGCGAGGGCCGTATTACTCCAAAGAAAACAGCTGAGGGCCAAAACTCCCTGGCCTTGCCGAACCCTCGCCCCCCACCCCCCAGTGCTGCCCGGCCCCGCGGAAACAAACCCTCCTTCCCCAGCGCTGACCCGCCGAAACAGCTGTGGGCCAAAAAGGAAGGGAGGGGCGGGGGGTAGTGATACTTTATTAAGAATTTTTCAATTAAAGCAAACTTTTTTTAATTTTAGTTTTTTTAATGAATCATGGAAAAATGAAAAACACCTGTTCCGTTGAAAGAAAAGATTTGTACTTTTCATAATTACCTTGCAAATTTAATGAGAGATAGTACATCTCTTTTGGGCAACAAGGTTGTCGTATTTGGGGGTGATATTTGAAGTGGATATTTTCATAATGTCTTCAAATGGTCGTCAGTCAGAGAAGAACGATGCTTGTTTTTATTCATGTGGAATATGTTTGTTCACATATGTAAGTGCTTCCAAAAATGCTGAACGTTTTCAGTGCAACTTCGATAAGATTCTTGTATTTTTCATTGTCCAGACTTTTGTAGAAGTCCCGCAGGCTGCTTTCTCTGTGCTTATTTCGGTAAACCGCCGAACATTGAAGTTCAATAAACTCCAACTGCAAATCTGGTTCCACGGAAAAGGGATCTTCAGTCAGCTTCAACTGGACGTCTTCTTCTTTAGACAAAGTAAGTCTTCTGTCAAATTCTTCAATCAAAAGATTAATGTGCTTTGCATATTTTTCTTCTAACTCGGCATGTTTGTGCTGAGGGATACGCTGTGCACAAGTGGGAAAGTGACACATTTCTCCTTTTGACAGCTGACTTCTGAAAAGTTTCAATTTCATTTTGAAAGCTTTCACTGCTGCACACATTTTAAATATAAGTTGATCTTTTCCCTGAAGTTGAATGTTGAGATCATTCAGGTGTGCTGTAATATCACAAAAAGAAAAAAGAGATCTTGATTCCAGGACTCATTTTCAAGCTCTGGGAATTTTATTGGCCCATTTTCTAGGAATTTTGCTACCTCCTCTTTCAAAGCAATGAAATACTGGAGCACTCTTCCTCTACTCAACCTCCTCACTTCCCGTATGGTAGATTAAGTTGCTGCACTCGGCGTCTACCCCTTCAAGAAAGGCTCGAAATGTTTTAGTCCTCTAGAACGGATGTAGTTTACAATGGAAACTACAACTCACATTACATGCTCAAATTTTAAGACTTTGCTACACAAAACCTGCTGATGTATAATGCAGTGATGTTTGGTTATTTGTCTCCTGATAAATTCTTCAAGAAGAGTAACTGTTCCAACATTTTTTCCGCACATAGCTGGAGCACCATCAGTACAAATGGCCACCAAGTTTGTGAAATCTAATCCCGACTTATCATTCATGCACTTTATCACTTCACTGGAGATTTCTTTTCCGGTTGTGCAACCTATCATGGAGCACATGTTCTTCAGTAATTTCAAAGTTTTTATCAATACCTCTAATAAAAATAAGAAGTTGGGCGCTGTCTTTAAAGTCTTTTCATCCATAGCTAGGGAGTAAAAGCAGAATTTACTGACTCTTTGCTTTAACTGATCACTTAGATTGGTAGAAAAGTCAGCTATTCTTCTCTGTACAGTCATGCGTGCTAGACTGACATTCTCAGATATTCCCCTCTTTTCTGGACGTAACTCAGATACAGCAGTCAACATACACTTTTTTTAAAAACTCGCCTTCTGTGAAGCATGTCCCAGCAGCAGCAATTTCCTTAGAAATTTGGAAGCTTACTTTAGTAACCGTATCATTCTCAGTGCTCACTTTCTTGAAAATTTGCTGTTCTCCACTAAGGTTTTTCACTAAACTGGGTTTGGGTTTCATTTGGGTTCAGTTTGGCGAGATTGGGATGTTTAGTTTCAAAGTGCTGCCGAAGGTTGTATTCTTTTGGAACGGCTAACGTTTCACGACACACAAGGCACAGTATTTTGTCTTTGGAAACAGTACATGAGTATTTATTCGTCCATTCAGTGTTGAAAACTCTGTGCTCTGATTCTCTTTTTCTTTTCACTCATGGTATCCATTATGAAGCTCAAGATTGTATTGAATAAATTCACACACAAGGGAAACACTCACAGTCACACACAAAGAGAAGAGATATCTCATGGTGCATGGCACACTGGAAACCTGTAGAGGGGGAAAGAAACGGCGTGAATAGGGTGACCAGATCACAGCAGTAAAATAGGATCCGTCCCTGCCCCGCTCAGCCCCACCATCACACCCCTCTTCACCCCCTAACCCCCTGCTAGCTTGCTGCGTCCCTCCTAGTCAGTCCCCCACGCACCACTCGCCTCCTTTCACCTCCTCCCCCCCCTGCCAGAAACCTGCATGCCCGCCCCTAGAACCCCTGCCGGCTCACTGCTTGCCTCTTTGCGCCCCCTCACCCCTCCCAAGTATAAAGCCTCATTCAAAGACCCAGGGGTCACTATATTACTGCACACAGCAGTCAATCAATGCAGTTGTAGATAAATCTCTGCATTATGCATTTTTGTATAACTTTTATATGACTTTGTATTGAACCTTGGTAATATGATATAGCAGGCCCCTAAGGTAGTATAATTAAGGTAAAAGAAAAATGTCTTTTTGCTAGAAGTAGAATAAGATCTTCCCCCCACTTTGTAGTCAATTGCCCTGTTGAATGAATGAGGTGTGAATGAGGCAGGGGTGGTAGGCAGGCACCTCCAGACAGCTGCAACCCTTGGAGAGGTGATGGGAGCCAAACCAAGGACAATCAAACTTGTCAAGTGGACTGACTAGAGAAGAGCAGACATACTGATGGCCTCGGGGATTAGAAGCAAGCACCTTCCTTTGGGAACACCCTCTTTGCAGCATTGGGACAACCCCCAGCCCAGAGAAAAGCAGCAAAAAGGACCAACGGACACAGTCCCAGATTTTGAATCTGGGAGATTTGCATAAGAGGGAAGCTGCTATAAAAGTGAGGTGTCTTGCAGAGAACCCTGGGTTTCGTCTTGTCAACATCGGAGCACCGATCCGGATCGGCAGAAGCCCGGCTCCACCCCTCCCCCATCTAACTCACCTGGCCAGTGAAATTAAGGGGAGCAGCTCGTTGGTAACAACAGCACGATGGAGTGTGTGTGTGTATGTGAGTGCAGGAGCGTGATATACATCCTATGCATATGATAGTGCTGGTTATTACATGTAATACTAATAAATGTGGCGTTTTGCCTTATTCCCCCTGAAAAGATCCTGTACGGTACTTTAAGTACAACACAGTAACAAAAATTAAAATACTGAAAATGGATGCCCCCCTTCAGCCACCGACTCATCGCTTGCCTCCTCAGCCCCCTTCCCCCACCGCCAGCTCATCTGCCCCCAGCCACTGGCCTCTTCACCACCCCGCCTGCCCACCCACCCACTGGTTGGCCAGCCAGCCATTTGCTTGCCCCACCCCGCCGCTTGCCTACACCCCCCGCAGGCAGCACAGTAAGCCCACGGGGGCCGCATGTTGTGCAGGCCTGGCCTAGCACATCAAATTAACCTAGTTTTGGTTCATGCTTCTGAAGATATGGCCAATCCAGACCTGAAGATTTTCTTCACAGCTTTGCAGGAAATACATAAATATTTCACAGACGAGCCATCGATGTGGAAAACCTAATGATTAAGTCTAAAAATAATCTTGATCTTCAAACTCTTGCTTGAGAGAGTACAGTTTTACAAAGAGAAGAGGAACTTGATGATGCGCTGTAGGGCCCTGAAGTCGCTGTCAGGACTGATGCAGCAGCTGAAATGGAACAGGCTTCTAAAGAATGAAGGAGACCTTTTATATCGAACAGCACTCTGCAAGACTAGATGGGCAGCGCAAATGAAAGCCATTGAGGCAACTATAGTAAATGCATTAGAGTATTATTGAATGCCAAGAAGATGAAATTGTGGCTGAATGCAGGAGTAGTGAGGACATATATTGAGCAAAAAGCAACATGTCTGATGGATTGGCTGTTCTACCTCAGTCTGTTATGGTGGCACAGGATCTTCATTATCATGGCTGCAGTCTCTGGAATCCTTCAGTCATAGAAAATTGACCTGATCCAAGTCCTCCAACACAGTGAATTAGCTCAGCAATCTCAGATCTGAAAAAAATTATGCGGGAAATTGTAAAAATCTCAGACCAGGTCAGAAGCAATGAGTTATGGAAATACAAACTATCCAAGCCACAGGAAGAGATGTGTACTATGCATGTATGATGCATTTGTACACAATTGTGTGTTAGAAACAAAGGAGAACCATCAAAGGAAATATTTTGAGGTCTTAGATATGATCAGTGAACTAAAATCTCAGTGTGAGGGAATTCAAGAGGTAGCTGCTTGATTTGGTTTTATCCATCCCAGGTGACTTCAAAAATATAACTTTAGCAGAGTCAAAGTGAAAGGTCTTAAACTTATGGGGAAATATTAATTTTTCTTTAGATTTGGTTCATGAGATTGTAAAATTATTCATCTTGAAAAACAAAGGACACAGAGGTGTTCGGTTTGTCCCTTGGAGTCCAGAGTTACTTGAATTTCATAGTGTCAAGTTATCCCGGTGATGTTTTACCAGAAATGGAAATAATTGTGTTGACTCTCACCCTGCTCATTGGAGTGCCTTGCGCTGAATGTGAAATGAGCACATTAAGATGTGTCAAAAATTATGTGTGTTCAGCACTACCACAGACACAGTTGAGTGATCTTGCTCTCCTTCCAACAGAGAAAGACAAGACAGCCTCATAAAACAATTGGCCAAGGAAAAGTATTGCCATTGATGTGAGGTTCCAGTAATTGAGAATACGCAAACCAACACAGTTTGGGTGAGATTCCACGTAGGTTTGGGCCTGTGATTTTTGTTTTATTTGTTTACTTTAAACTTTTTATATTAAAAAAAGCCTAAGGCGATGTGGCTATGCTGCATATTTGCTGACCATGTTCCGACCTTAAAATCTGCCCCTAAGTTTGGCCTATCCTGGTTCTCTGTTTTTGGATGGATTGTGAGTTTTATGTTGTGTTAAAGCACCCAAGGCTTAAGATGGGATTTTTTTAAAAATAAATCTAAAACCAAATTTCTAAAAAATCCCTTGACTCACTTAGAATGACTAACTCACACAAGCTGATCTGATGCTGACTTCCTGTGTGATTTCTGCCAAGTTGCCAAACTGCTCTGTCCTTGCTCACAGAGTGTCTTAGGTAAATGTCCCCTAAATTGGTATTAAATTATACCAAGGGTTGGAGCACTAGTGTAGACCGACCACTGGCATTTTAAGCACAGAATTGTCTAGATCTATCCTGAGCATGGTCAGGCAACAGGCTGGTTCATAGAATCATAGAATACAGGGCTGGAAGGGACCTCAGGAGGTCATCTAGTCCAACCCCCTGCTCAAAGCAGGACCAATCCCCAACTAAATCATCCCAGCCAGGGCTTCGTCAAGCCTGACCGTAAAAACCTCAAAGGAAGGAGATTCCACCACCTCCCTAGGTAACACACTCCAGTGCTTCACCACCCTCCTAGTAAAAAAGTTTTTCCTAATATCCCAACCTAGATCTCCCCCACTGCAACTTGAGACCATTACTCCTTGTTCTGTCATCTGCTACCACTGAGAACCGTCTAGATTCATCCTCTTTGGAACCCCCTTTCAGGTAATTGAAAGCAGCTATCAAATCCCCCCCTCATTCTTCTCTTCTGCAGACTAAACAATCACAGTTCCCTCAGCCTCTCCTCATAAGTCATGTGTTCCAGTCCCCTCATCATTTTTGTTGCCCTCCGCTGGACGTTTTCCAATTTTTCCACATCCTTCTTGTAGTGTGGGGCCCAAAGCTGGACACAGTACTCCAGATGAGGCCTTACCAATGTCGAATAGAAGGGAATGATCATGTCCCTCGATCTGCTGGCCATGTCCCTGCTTATACAGCCCACAATGCCATTAGCCTTTTTGGCAACAAGGGCACACTGTTGACTCTTAAAACCCCTGGGCCCTGTCTACACTATTGCTCTAGCCAATGCTCGACCTGCAATAGACTCATAGATATTAAGGTCAGAAGGGACCATTATGATCATCTAGTCTGACCTGCACAATGCAGGCCACAGAATCTCACCCACCCACTCCTGCAATAAACCTCTCACCTATGTCTGAGCTATTGAAGTTCTCAAATCATGGTTTAAAGACTTCAAGGTGCAGAGAATCCTCCAGCAAGTGACCCGTGCCCCATGCTACAGAGGAAGGCGAAAAACCCCCAAGGCCTCTTCCAATCTGCCCTGGAGGAAAATTCCTTCCCAACCCCAAATATGGCGATCAGCTGAACCCTGAGCATGTGGGCAAGATTCACCAGCCAGATACCCAGGAAAGAATTCTCCGTAGTAACTCAGATCCCACCCCATCTAACATCCCATCAGAAGCCATTGGGCCTATTTACCATGAATAGTTAAAGATCAGTTAATTGCCAAAATCATGTTATCCCATCATACCATCTGTTCCATAAACTTATCGAGGTTAATCTTGAAGCCAGATAGGTCTTTTGCCCTCACTGCTTCCCTTGGAAGGCTATTCCAGAACTTCACTCCTCTGATGGTTAGAAACCTTTGTCTAATTTCAAGTCTAAACTTCCCGATGGCCAGTTTATATCCATTTGTTCTTGTGTCCACATTGGTACTGAGCTTAAATAATTCCTCTCTCTCGCTGGTATTTATCCCTCTGATATATTTATAAAGAGCAATCATATCTTCCCCTCAACCTTCTTTTGGTTAGGCTAAACAAGCCAAGCTCCTTGAGTCTCCTTTCATAAGACAGGGTTTCCATTCCTCGAATCATCCTAGTAGCCCTTCTCTGTACCTGTTCCAGTTTGAATTCATCCTTCTTAAACATGGGAGACCAGAACTGCACACAGTATTCCAGGTGAGGTCTCACCAGTGCCTTGTATAACGGTATTAACACCTCCTTATCTCTACTGGAAATACCTCGCCTGATGGATCCCAAGACCACATTAGCTTTTTTTCATGGCCATATCACATTGACAGCTCATAGTCATCCTGTGGTCAACCAATATTCCAAGGTTCTTCTCCTCCTCCGTTACTTCTAATTGTTGCGTCCCCAGCTTATAACTAAAATTCTTGTTATTAATCCCTAAATGCATGATTTTACACTTTCCACTATTAAATTTCATCCTATTACTATTACTCCAGTTTACAAGGTCATCCAGATCCTCCTGTATGATATCCCGGTCCTTCTCTAAATTGGCAATACCTCCCAGCTTTGTATCATCCGCAAACTTTATTAGCGTACACCCACTTTTTGTGCTGAGGTAAGTAATAAAAAGATTGGTCCCAAAACCGATCCCTGAGGAACTCCACTGGTAACCTCCCTCCAGTCTGACAGTTCACCTTTCAGTAGGACCCGCTGTAGTCTCCCTTTTAACCAATTCCTTATCCACCTTTCAATTTTCATAATGATCCCTATCTTTTCCAATTTAACTAATAATTCCCCATGTAGCACGGTATCAAATGCCTTACTGAAATCTAGGTAAATTAGATCCACTGTGTTTCATAGAATATCAGGATTGGAAGGGACCTCAGGAGGTCATCTAGTCCAACCCCCTGCTCAAAGCAGGACCAATCCCCAACTAAATCAATGTCAGGTGATTGTTTCTTGAGCCAAATGATCACTTCCTTATTTAAAAATGTCACCTTGCTCTCCCACATGGAAACAATTAAGAATCTCTTCTAAAAACAGACTCCCTGTCTCTCCAGTAGAGTTCATCAGTCAGGAGATACATGAATTGGATTCAGAAGGAGTGGCCTGGAATACCTCCTGCAAGTCATACTGGCTAAAATTCAAGCAAAGAAAATTCTGTTCCTGTCCAGAACTAGCTCTGCCTCCAAACAATCCAAAAAGTTCAGTCTGAATACAAATGATCTCATCATGGAGATTTAAAAAAAACCAACCAACCAACCAAAGCACTCCTCACAACAAACAATACACAACAGTCAGTGCTGTAGACAGTTATGATTCACCATGCTACCCACCACTTGGGTCTGCTGACTGGAAGTTTGTGGAAGCAAAGAACTGCTGCCTGGATTCCTATTCAGCCAAGACTACATATCAAAAAGATGGGTTCAGACTGGGATTTTGACCCCTAGAACCTAGCCATCCTCCTTCATGCTTCACCTGTTTCAGGCAATGTGTATACCAAGGTGCCGTATGATGAAGAAGCCAAGAAAGATGGCATTTGGTGGCCATAATATGACAATCATGGAAAAGTAACCTTCTGCTTGTCTACCAATATCCTCTCCTCCTTTACAACCACTTCCTACAACACAATTTTCCTGCAATATTTTTGTCCTCGCCAAGCATCTCTCTACATTCTCCCATAACTGAATTGTGCATTGTAGATTTTTGTAATAAGCCCTGTGGGGTAAGAAAAGTGACCTGTCCATGAAGTACCATGTGATTACACATCTTTAGGAGACACTAGCCAACAGACAGCAAAATTCAAATTTTGTGGAGAATGGTATGTGCACCAAGTGATGCAGGGAACTCATGTTTCCTTTGTCTAAAAAATCTGTTACTTTCTCAAAGAAGGAGATCAGGTTGGTTTGGCACAATCTACCTTTTGTAAAATCATGTTGTATTTTGTCCCATTTACCATTGACCTCAATGTCCTTAACTACTTTCTCCTTCAAAATTTTTTCCAAGACCTTGCATACTACAGATGTCAAACTAACAGGCCTGTAGTTACCTGGATCACTTTGTTTTCCTTTCTTAAAAATAGGAACTATGTTAGCAATTCTCCAGTCATACCGTACAAACCCTGAGTTTACAGATTCATTAAAAAATCTTGCTAATGGACTTGCAATTTCATGTGCCAGTTCCTTTAATATTCTCAAATGAAGATTATCTGGGCCCCCCAATTTAGTCCCATTAAGCTATTCGAGTTTGGCTTCTATCTCGGATATGGTAATATCTACCTCTGTATCCTCATTCCCATTTGTCATGTTACCATTCTCACTAAGTTCCTCATTAAAGACTGAGGCAAAGTATTTGTTCAGATATTGGGCCATGCCTACATTATCCTTAACCTCCACTCCATCCTCAGGGTTTAGCGGTCTCACCTCTTCTTTCCTTTTTTTCTTCTTCTTCTTTATATGGCTATAGAACCTTTTACTACTGGTTTTAATTCCCTTTGCAAGGTTCAACTCTACATGACTTTTAGTCTCTCACGTTATCACTACATGTTCTGACCTCAATAAGGTAGCTTTCCTTGCTGATTGCTCCCATCTTCCACTCCTTGTATGCTTTCTGCTTTTTTCTAATCACCTCTCTGAGATGCTTGCTCATCCAGCTTGTTCTACAACTCCTATCTATGAATTTGTTCCCCTTTCTTGGGATGCAGGCTTCTGATAGCTTCTGCAACTTTGACTTGAAGTAATCCCAGGCCTCCTCCGCCTTTAGATCCATAAGTGCTTCAATCCAATCCACTTCCCTAACCAATTTCCTTAATGTTTTAAAGTTAGCCGTTTTGAAATCAAAAACCCTGGTCGCAGATTTATTTTTGTTTATCCTTCCATTCAGTTTGAACTGAATTAGCTCAAGATCACTCGAGCCAAGCTTGTCCCCTACAACCATTTCTTCTATGAGGTCCTCACTACTACTCACCAAAACCAAATCTAAAATGGCATCCCCTCTTGTTGGTTCAGCAACTACTTGATGAAAGAATCCATCAGGTATCGCATCTAGGAAAATCTGAGCCCTGTTATTATTACTAGCACTTGTCCTCCAGTCTATATCTGGGAAGTTAAAGACTCCCATGATCACACAGTTCCCATTAGTATTTACTTCATTAAAAACATTTAAAGAGGTCTCTATCCATATCTACATTAGATCCAGGTAGTCTATAGCACACCCCAAGCACTATCACAGGGGAGGCTCTAGAATCTTTCTTTCCCAATGTGATTTTTGCCCAGACAGACTCTGTCTTATCCATTCCATCGCTTCTTATTTCTTTACATTCTACCTCATCATTGATATACAATGCTACTCCACCACCTTTACCTTTATTTCTTTCCCAAACAGCACATACCCTTCAATATCGGTACTCCAGTCATGACTACTGTTCCACCATGTTTCTGTTATCCCTATAATATCTGGTTTCACTTCCTGCACCGTTAGCTCTAGTTCCTCCATTTTGTTACCTAGGCTCCTCGCATTGGTGTACAAACATGGGAGGCTTGTCTAAAATTCCTGATGCAGATGCAGCCTCTGTACCTCTGTCATAAATATAAAGGGAAGGGTAAACCCCTTTAAAATCCCTCCTGGCCAGAGGAAAAATCCTCTCACCTGTAAAGGGTTAAGAAGCTAAAGGTAACCTTGCTGGCACCTGACCAAAATGACCAATGAGGAGACAAGATACTTTCAAAAGCTGGGAGAAGGGAGAGAAACAAAGGGTCTGTGTCTGTCTGTATGCTGCTTTTGCCCGGGATAGAACAGGAATGGAGTCTTAGAACTTTTAGTAAGTAATCTAGCTAGGTATGTGTTAGATTATGATTTCTTTAAATGGCTGAGAAAAGAACTGTGCTGAATAGAATGACTATCCCTGTCTGTGTGTCTTTTTTGTAACTTAAGGTTTTGCCTAGAGGGATTCTCTATGTTTTGAATCTAATTACCCTGTAAGGTATCTACCATCCTGATTTTACAGAGGTGATTCCTTTACTTCTATTAAAAGTCTTCTTGTAAGAAAACTGAATGCTTTTTCATTGTTCTAAGATCCAAGGGTTTGGTCTGTGGTCACCTATGCAAATTGGTGAGGATTTTTACCAAACCTTCCTCAGGAAGTGGGGTGCAAGGGTTGGGAGGATTTTGGGGGGAAAGACGTGTCCAAACTACGTTTCCCAGTAAACCCAGTTAAAGTTTAGTGGTGGCAGTGGAAATTCCAAGGGCAAAGGGTAAAATTAATTTGTACCTTGGGGAAGTTTTAACCTAAGCTGGTAAAAGTAAGCTTAGGAGGTTTTCATGCAGGTCCCCACATCTGTACCCTAGAGTTCAGAGTGGGGAAGGAACCTTGACAGCCTCCATCTGTAAGTTTTCCTACTTGTCCTCTTCTTGCATTTAAGCGTCTTCAGTGATTTTGCACAGGTGCAACTGATTGAAACTAAGTATGCAAAGGCCTGATGTGCAGAAAGGAATAGGCGCCAGTTCACACTTGCAACTGGGCTGGTTCTGCAGGGATTGCAGAAGTGAAATGTAGCAGAAAGAAAGGGGTTTCACTAAACTAAACAGATCCAACTCTGAATATACACACGGGGTAGATCGAGGCAATAAGGGGTCATTTCTATAAAATTCAATGGCAAAAAAAACTACATGCCGGCAGAGTTAGGGTTGCTTGGCGGCATGTCATCCCCTTGCAGAACGCTAAGTGGAGCAAAAGTCAAACTTCTAAAAACCAGGAAACGTAGAATTAAGGCTGTCCATGCAATCTTAACTCTGCCTTATTTCAGCAATGCTCTAATATGCCCTATCACACATACCTTTACTCTGCTAACCCCACAGTTGCTGAATGGTTTAAACCTTTCACCTGTTTTTGCAACCCATGTACTCTCACTCACATGAATCCATCTAATGCTATTAAAGGACAAAAAGGGAAAAAGTTGGATGAGCACTAGCTCCCTCAGATCCTAGCACTCACAGAGAGGGCAGCGAGAGGGATTCAGATACCCCCAAAGCAACAAGGCCTCCCACACCTCAGCTCATGAGAGGAAAAGGTGGGGGGCTCAGCCCCCCCCCCGCCCAAGGGGCAAGAGCCCTTCAGATTTGGGCACACACATGGGAGGGAAGAATGTGGGGCTCACAGGTGCCCGTCTGTATTCTCCCCCAGTTCCATGCCATTCATCCCAACAATTCAGTATCCTGCCCTTCCAATTTCCCTAACCCTCACGCCTCCCTCAACTGCACCCCCAACCTCTCTCTCCTCTATCACCCATCTCCAGCTATCCTTCTCCCCTTGCTGCAGCCCCAAACCCCTCTCCCCTTGTTCCCCCACTGCTCTGCGCCTTAATGCCCCTCCCTCCCAGGAAGCATTCATATGTTTAATTCCTGCCTCCCACCGTCATGGAGTGTATGTACCCCATGCTGGCCCAACAACCAAAGGGTTAATACAGGCACTGCTGACTGGCAGCCTCACAGCAGCTGGAAGGATAAAAGGGCTGGGACGCAGAGGGGTAGGGTGGCTAACAGAGGAGCGAGTAGACTGGCGAAAGGAACTCCTGTCAGCAAACTGCTAGAGAGCTACCAAGGGACAACACCCCAGGAAGGGTGGAACAGACCAAGAGGCTGAAGAGCCTGCAGTGACCTGGGGGAAGGTTGCTGGTGCCCTGAACTCCTTCCTGAGTCAATGAACTCAGATCCTGCTTGTCTAGCTTGAGGGCCCTGAGCTGGAACCCAGTGCAGTGGTGAGCTACCCTACCAACTGGCCCCGAGAACAGAGAGGTTTATTCAGATTCCTAGGCGCCAGGAATAGACTGATAGCCCCGCTAATGCTGAGTGTTCCAGTGCCATGTCCCACTTGGCCGCACCAACTCCACCCTCTCTCCCAAAAATCCCCTGCCACCTATGACTCTCAAATTGTAGCCACTTAGTCCAAACCTTTTGTTTTAGGTGTGGGCTTATGATTAACTTACTCTTAGTTATGTTAATTGCAGGGTGACTGCACAGCTGTTTGTCTCAATGAGATCTGTGATTCATCCAGTCATTAGTACCCCTCAGTTGAACAGTACAAGGCAGAAGGAAATCAGTTTTGGTGGGGAGAGGCTGTAACTCGGCAACCCCTTGGTCAAAAGACCCCAAGTCTGGATCTCTAAGCCTGTGCCCCCATGAGGCACACCCAATTTCAAAGCAATCTGAGGAACTGTTTGGATTTTAGAACCCTTCCAAGCGTCGGCCTTTAAAGCCTATAAAATGGAAGGAAAGGAAACCCTCTAGCCATTGTTCTGTATTGGCGGGTATGAACTGTAAACAATGTACATTTTCTCAAATCTTGTCCTCAGTTTGTATCCCCCAAAGATTTAGTGGGTGTCACCACTATCTTGGGTAAAACTAGACAGATTGAGACCATTTTGAACTGCCTCACATCAATAGTTTTAGCTCTAGCTCTGTGCAAAAAAACCCCTACACCACAACAACCAACTGCAGATAGAAACTTTTTGAAAAATGGTTATTTTTTTCAGGTCCTAAGCCTTTATAGCCCCTACCCTGCACTCTCTTGAGGCACACCAAATTTCAAAGGACTCCTACTAAGCATGTCAACTTTAGAAGACTTAAAAATGTTGATCTTTAAATGGAAGTTGTAATATAATGTTAACTCTGGGGCGCTGCTGGACCACTATAATTACTCTTCAGAGTGCAACTGTACTTCATTTTTGTTTTAAATCACTTTCTTAACCTATAGCAATTGATTAATACATTAACCTTTCACTCTTGATATGGTTTTCTTTTTGCATTTTTCTCAGACAATAAAAATAGACCAAACAATTTCATGTTCAGGCTCTTAAGCATTTATCAAAATGTTACTATAACAAGGTGGCAAATCCTGCAGGGGGATATATGTTGTCTGGTTTTTGAATAAAGAAATGTTGGGTTAGCTTTATTTAACTACAGATTTAATACAAAACCACTTAACCAACCAACCTGAGGGTGTTATATGGATCACACTTTTTTAAAAAAACAAAACCAATCAATCCAAATTTTAATACTTATAAATAACTTTATTCTCAATTGCATCTGTAATTTACCTGGGCCAGGATGGCAGCAGCTGAATGTAGTTGGGAATAAGAATGTGTACTTTGTCAGATCCTGAGAGAAACATGCTATAGGCCAAGGCCTAGAAGCTTGTATGATGGAAGGCTGGTGTGGGATCTACTCTTGGTTCAGAACAGGGTTTGAATTTATATTGGTTTCCCAGTAGAACACCCACAGGCCATTCCCTACTCAGAAGCTAAACTAACCATACAGATTGTGAGGCAAAGTGTGCAAATACTGCATTTCAGAGCTATTTGTGCAAGTTAAATTGCCCAACAGGTGCAGAAAGGCTGAATGCTCCAGCTCTTAAGACTTTGAGTATGACTCTTGCTTGACTAGATACACAATGAAGCACCCTCCCAAACTAATAATATTTGTTTGATTTTCAGAGTCCACGAAGCGGAGCCACCCTGAGGCACAGCATGAGTTCAGGTCTGATTGAGAACTATGTGGCAGCCATGGTGCTGAGCGCAGTTGGTGATACCCTGGGCTATTACAATAGAAAATGGGAGTTCCTGCAGAATGGCCAGGAGATTCACAGGCAGGTTGCACAGAAGGGGGGGCTGGGAAACATCAGTATAGCAGGCTGGAAAGTCAGCGATGACACAGTGATGCACTTGGCTACAGCTGAAGCTCTGGTAGCTGCTGGGAAACAGCCAAGTTTTCCAGAGCTCTATTCCCTTATAGCAAAGCACTACAAGGACTGTATGGATGACATGGCTGGCAGATCTCCAGGTAATCCTTCTGAAATTGTATCTGTACCATACAAAACAACGTTTCCTTCCTCAGTCTAATTTTCTCTCTCTCATTCCTTCTTTAGTTAAGGCTGCCAGAGAGTTGCCACTGTTTATAGTTGCTTATAACTTTACCAAACTAAGTGTTCAGGCTGAAATTTTCCATGTGAGTTGTCTGCATCAGACTGATTTTTCTGAAAAGTTTCAAATAAAACGGTTCTGCCATTTCCAAGAACAAGGTTGGGAAAAAGACATTGTTTTGCTAATATTCTTACAACAGTTTCTTCGAGAAGTTCTAGCATCTCCGTGTTTGGATCTGGGACATGAAATTTGGCAGGGAGGTGACCTTTATGTCAGGGATATGCCTTTGCAATTTCTGTGAAAAATATGCCCACATATGGCCCAGTTATAAGCCTTTTGGGAAAAAAAAAATTTCACTTTTACATATGCTCAGTAAAGACGTTGTAGAGTTTGGCAGCTACATTCCCTGAAGATTCTGTCTGCACCGAGCATGCTCCAGCCCAGGGTGGAAGGGGCTAAACAGGATATGACTGTCCCTGCAGTTGCTGCTGGGGGCCACTATAGGGCCTGGCATCAGACCTGAGAGCAGGAAGCCTTTTTGTCCTGTGCTCTCAATGCCTCCCCATCCCCGCCCTGCTGGCACCCTAGCAGTGTGGAGGAGAAAGCAGCCTGATCCAAATGCGGAGTTGACAAGAGCTGGATTGGGGAGGGGCAATGGAGGAAGTAGATTGGAACAAACTGTGCGGGGCTGGGGAGAAAGACTGGAACTGGCTGGGTAAATTGACTGGCTATATAAGTAATACAATCAAAATAAAATATTTCAACCTTATCAGTGAAATTTTTGGCATTTCTGTTCCATGGGAAATTTCAGCTTTTCATTTGGATACAGAACTAGTAGGGGTTTTGTTTGTTTATTTTGGGAATATCCTGCGGAATTCCAATGCCCAGGCAGCTGTAGTGACCATGTAATTAAAGATAGTATGATATTGTATATGCACAAGGGAGTCAAATTAAGGTTTCATGGGCTACCTTAATTCTGCCATTTTCTAACTTTTCAGTACTTTGCTTTGCATCCTTAATATTCTTTTAACATACAGTAGAAACTCAGAGTTACAAAGTGACGAGTCAACCACACACCTGATTTTAAACCGGAAGCACACAATCAGGCAGCAGCAGGAGAAAAAAACCCCCCAAAACTAATACAGTACAGTACTGTGTTAAATGTAAACTACTAAAGAATAAAGGGAAAGCAACATTTTTCTTCTGCACAGTAAAGTTTCAAAGCCGCATTAAGTCAATGTTCAGTTGTAAACTTTTGAAAGAACAACCATAACATTTTGTTCAGAGTTACAAACAACCTCCATTCCGGTGGCGTTCGTAACTCAGAGGTTCTGCTGTAGTTTTTGGTATGCAGTATACATCTTGTGCATACACATATACACAAAAATAAATTTTAAACAGATGTGATAAGAAATTAAATACAAGAAAAATGATAAGCCCCATCAAACATTTTTCAAAACCATAATGATCTTTACCGGTAACACCTTAGTATTTAGTAAAATCTAAATCCCTTTTCACTAGTTCTGCTGTTTAATTTTCTGTGTTTTTCCTCAGCAGGACAATGAAAATACAGCAATCACAGTTTAGCCAGTTTTATTTTCCCACACTCGTACAATGCTGCAGTTTGGGTTGCAAACATTCCAGGGGAATATCTGGATGCTTGTGGAATAGGGAAATGGAGACACAAAAGTTACCACTGATGATTTAGACAGCTTTGCAGTTGTTAGGCTATAAATATGCTTTGGACCTCATGACTCTGGGTAAGCCAAAGGAAACTGCAGGTGCCTAGCAGCTTTGTTACCTAAGAAGAGATGGCCTAATTCCCAAAGTATGGATGGATGTACCTTACTTTAGGCACATTGACAATCTTTGCCATTGTCCTAGGTGGTTAAGAGAAAGAATCTCTCTGTAGTTACAGCTGTAGCTAGCTTTCTGTTACAAGACTGATTTTTTTACCCTTATCTTACATGTTCAAAACTTCAGTCATGCTATTTGAAATTTGTCATGTATGTGCTCCTCTGCCAGAGAAGAAGTTTTTAGGAGCTGTCTGACAAAATCTGTTGAGACACACAGTCTGGGGGTGGTGGTGATGGTGGGGCAATCAAAAAAATTGTTTAACTTTTTAAAATTAGTTCTTTGCTTTCACACACTAAATTTGGCCTGAAAATGCCAAACTTGTTTTATTTTGTTGGCTTTGACAAGGACTGAGACTTTGATGCTGTCTTATATATTTCTCTCTCTCTCTCACACACACACACAAATTAAGGTTAGTGTTGTAAGTGAGTTTGGTTTGGGATTATACAAGTTATTTCAGCAGTTGAAGTAGAGAGACATAGGTAAGCGAGGCAAATTAGGTCTTGATATGAAATTAGGAAAGGTACACAGGAAAGCTCCTTCCCTTCCCTGCCTATCCTCTGGCTTTCACCATTCCTCATTCTAAATGAACATTCTGGCCTGTTGATCAAGGCTTCCCTTTATTAGTCTGTTTCCTTCCTGCACAGGTTCTACCTGTGTTCAAAACGCACTGGGCCTGCAGCCAGACAAACCAGATGGCTGGAGGATTCCGTTTAACAAGAATGAAGGAGGATGCGGGGCTGCCATGCGGTCCATGTGCATTGGGCTGAGGTTTTGTCATCCTGAGCAGCTGGACAGCTTGATTCAAGTCAGCATCGAGAGCGGTCGAATGACCCATCATCATCCAACTGGCTACTTGGGATCCCTGGCTTCAGCTCTCTTTACCGCCTATGCTGTGAATCGCAAGCCCCCTCACGGATGGGGGAAGGGACTAATGGAAGTGCTGCCGCAGGCTAAAGTCTACATCCGGAAGTCTGGCTACTTTGTGAAGGAGAACCTGAAGCAGTGGTGAGCTGGGCTGGGTTCTGCTGGTGAGATGACTGGAATTTGTAGGCCCCCAAATGTCTGGTTATCAGTCTCTCCAGACTATCAAATGCAAGGCATTCAGCAACCTCAGCCATGGGGTCTGAACACTGTTCTGTGAAAGGAGTCTGTTTCATGGATCCCAACAAGGAGGGTTTGCTTCATGGCCCTTTTACACTGTCTTTGTGTCAATGAGAACCGGGCCCTAGGATAGGAAAGGTTTGTACCCAATGCCACAGCTTTCCTCTGCCTTGCCCACTCCTGCACGTTCAGGCCTCTCTGCAGTCTTGTTGGAAGGTTATGAAAGTGCTTTACACACCCAGCGACCTAACTCTTCTAAACCCTCTGCGAGGGAGGGAAGTATTGCTGTCCCTATTGTTAGTGTCCAGGTGCTGGGGGCCTACGAGATACAGATCAGGCTAGATGATTTTGTAGTCGCTTCTGGCCTTAAACGCTATGACTGTATGACTTTACAGATGGAGAAAGAGGGGATTAAGCAACTTGTCATCCTCCATACTTCAGTTCTCTAATGAGGCCAAAGAGAGAACCCAGCTCCCTGCATCTCAGCTACAAGACCATCCTTCCTCCCTAGAGCCTGAATGACTAGAGATTGGGGCGGTTACACTAAATAGGGAAAAGCAGTACTTGTGGCACCTTAGAGACTAACAAATTTATTTGAGCATAAGCTTCCGATGAAGTGAGCTGTAGCTCACGAAAGCTTATGCTCAAATAAATTTGTTAGTCTCTAAGGTGCCACAAGTACTCCTTTTCTTTTTGTGAATACAGACTAACATGGCTGCTACTCTGAAACAAAATATGGAGAACTTCAAATAGTTTCAGAGCACTCAAGGGTTCTGATGTTTCTTTGCTAAAACCAATCCTACAGCCTGCAAAACTTATGAGAGAACATGCTTCTCCATGAGCTTTCTACTGGACATCCTGCGAAACAGCCTCTCTGTTCAAACTGTACCGCTGATGTCAGACAGAGCTAGGGAGTGCTGAGGTGATTGAAACAGAGAGGGAGGGAATTATTCATGCTTTTCAGAGTCTAACAAGGTTCTTTCTAAAAAAAGAGGTAGCTTGGGGAGGAGGAAGGGGATTTTAACTTTATCCAAGGTAGTTCACAGTGTCCTAATTAGCTTAAAAACCAACACTTGGGTTCAGTTCCTCAGCTGGAGCGATGCAGATTTACACCAGTTGATGATGATCTTCAACAACAGCTCATTGAATACTAAAGTGATTTGTGAATATTTGTGACTAAGAAACAGCACGTTTGGTTCACTATTCTTTGTGGAGTCATTCACTGGCTATTCAAATGGCTGACAACCATTGGTGAAAAAAAGTGTGAAATTTTCAAGAGTCGCACACAATTTTTAACACCAATGATTATTCATTATTCAGAAATTTCCTGTAAAATTTGTCATCTAATCATGAGGTAGAGATACCAATAAATTCTCCAGTTAGGGTGACCGGATAGCACCTGTGAAAAAATGGGACAGGGGGTGAATAGGTGCCTATATAAGAAAAAGTCCCCCAAAACTGGAGTGTCCCTATAAAATGGGACATCTGGTTACCCTGTCTCCAGTGGACACTTCAGACAAACCATAGGCTGAAATTTGGTTGCGTAAACTGTTTGGCAAATACCAAATTGGCACTAATCAGGATTGGCTCATCTGTAATTCAGAAAAGGGCGGGGAGGCATACAGCTCTATCTTCCATCACTAATAAGCTACCTCAGCTTGGAAGAAAGCAGTCCTGAGGCACCAGGCAAATTAATTTGTTGAGTTGGGGCTGAGGTGGGAAGTTCAGATACACATTTTGAAAGACCCCAGCACATTAGGGTTGGGGGCGAGGGGCAGCTAAAATATTCTGATACGGATCCTGGTTTGGACTCTGAATCCATTCACACACGCAGTTTGTGGAGATTATCTGAGTGCAGGATTTGGGTTCTCTACTTATTTTCTGTCACTTTGAATCCCTTGCAATGCAATGGGTTATTTATCCCTGTCTGTGCATTACTGCCCTCTCCTGGAGGGAAGAGTCAAAGGCTTAAGTGTTCCTCCCTTTGAGTCTCATCCTCTCATCGCCTGTGTGTCGTGCAGCTAATGTCTCCAATTAGACAGGAGAGGTTTGCTGTTTGGTTTAGCAGGTGGGCTGAGTTTTCTTTCTCTCTCTCTCTCTCTCATGTTTTTTGCTGACAGCTGTGGTGTCCATCTAGTTAAACAGAAGTGCTGCCTACTGCTGCCCTGGGACTTTTGCTTACTTTTCTCCCCTGTTTTGTAGGTCCTACTTTGAAGAACGGTGGGAAAAATACCTGGAGTCCAGGGGAATTTCAGATGGAGTGTCTGTTCCTACCTTCCCCCCCGTATATGGCGTGAAGGAGCGAGATGAATTCTATGTTTCCCTGAGCTACTCTGGCTGGGGTGGCAGCAGTGGGCACGATGCCCCAATGATTGCCTACGATGCCATACTTGGTGCTGGAAACTCCTGGACAGAGCTCGCTCACCGGGCTTTTTTCCACGGTGGGGACTCAGATTCTACAGCGGCCATTGCCGCGTGCTGGTGGGGGGCCATGTATGGCTTCGAAGGAGTCAATGTAGCCCTCTATAGAGAACTAGAATACAGAGAGAGGCTGGAGAAAATAGCTAAGGCCTTGTATGAGGTCAGCCAGCCACAGAGCTAGTCCAAGGTGGTGCTAGGAGAGGTGGTTCTAGAGGTCACAAGACAAAACTAAGTTGTACAAACTTCCCTGTATAGCTTGGGCGGGGGGAAAAAAGGGTTAGATTGATTTTGGACTGCACTTTACTGCCCATTCACCCCCATCTCCTGATCCACCCAGGTCTTGCTTGTGCTTTAGCAGTCTGTCTAGCCAATGCCTAGTATTAGAATAACAGGATTAAGGATGAAAGTGTGAGGGGGAAGTGTGGCATAGCAGCTGTGTTCCCTCAGTTTTTTTCCTTTTTTCCTTCCTTTTTTCCTGTTAGCAGAAATGCAATCTGAGAAACACCAGAGAGCAATGCATGGTCAGTCAGGTTTGGATTTTGTCAGTAATTGTAAAAGAATTTGGTCCTGAGTTTGAGTGACATTTAATATTTCTCCACAGAACAGAACCAGCACCGAGCGCGAGTGCGAGCCTTCCCTTCTCTCACATCGCAGTGCGCCTCCCTCAGACACATAGTGAGCACCTTGACAGCTGAGAAGGGAATACAGGCTCTAGGGCCCATTCAAGCCCTGGTCCTAAGGGACCAATTAGTACGAAGCACAAGGGAGGATTTTCACACCTTTAGTGTAGGGAGACACATTTTCCTGCTTTAAGTCTGGTCATTTGGCATTTGTTTAAAACCTAATTTCACAGCGTCTCTAACCAATTGCAGAATTTCAAGACCTTTTGTTATGATTAAATAAAAATGTCATTGTTATCTCTTGCCTACTGCAGTTAAGGGGGAAGTCAAATCCACACACAGTCTTGCCATTCACTTAAGGTAATTCTAACATTAGGGACAGAATTTGCACCTTACTTCATCAAACTGGATCTCGTTATGAAGAATTAGAAATAGGAAATGCCACTTGTTACCATATCCCAGTTAAGAGCTGAGACCTTCAGAGCTGTTGATAGATGTCCTTTTCTCAAAATGTTATGTAACTGCTGATAACACCTTTGAAAGTTTCTTGCTTTTCTGTGCAAACAGCTGAATTGTGTGTGTCTTACTCCCAAGATGGCAGCTTTCAAGCTGATCATCATTTATCCTGTTTAAGATCCTTTACAAAAGAATAAAATCACTATAAAATGTAAGCTGATAATGCAGAACAATTCTGCTCTATGTGAAACCATCTAGATTTGCAAATGAATAGAAGATAACATCTGCTTCACCATGTCAGAGGTTTGCCATTGTGCCTTTTGGTGAATTTGCAGCAGATATCAAGGAAATGCTGGAAGCGTATGAACAAGTTTCCAAATGAGAAGGAAAAGAGATTTGCAGTTCTATACCTTTTGCTTGGGGTGACCTCTGGTTTTTAAGTGCTCTGTCTAGAATTAAATAAAAGCATATATTTGGCAAATGGAAGATAAAGCACATATTTCTCATATGAAACTGTTTATTGGTGTTCCATTTTGTCTTTCATTCTCACATGAAGGAGTTGTATGAATCCCTGACCAAACCCAGCGCTCAGGTCACTGAGGGTACATTTATTCTTCCCTCGAAGCGCTGCAAAGTAATGCGAAGCGCTTTTGTGCTTGCATTGAGGAGACAGGACCCCTGTGCCAAAAAGGACAAAGGTAAAGGCAAGGAGAAGATGGACAGACACGGTTAGGAAAGTGAAGGCCACACACCACTGTTCGTTAAGGAACTGTGCTGAAGTGACACGGAATATAAACTCAGAGCTGAGGTGGTTTGTTTTTGTAAGGTAGTGCAGATGCTACTCCCTCCGCCCACGTATTTCTGCACAAGTCCGGGCTCCCATTGCTATAGCAGTCATGGAAGGATGCATCTGCCCATTTATCAAATTCAGACTCGGAAAACTGTTTCCTACCCCCAAACCTATAGAACAAACCTAAACTAGTACCACAAGAGCAACGTACCTTAGTACAGATTCCTTCCTCTCCAGAGTCCTTCTCAAGGGAACTGCTGAGGAAAACTTTAGTGGTGCACTTGGTCCATGGATCCAGAAGCCCTGCAGTTTTGTGTTTGTATTTACTCATCAAAATGATATACCCTTAGCCTCTCCTTCCCAAAAGAAAGGAAGGGGCTACTATTACTGGGAAAAGAGAATGACGAGAAGTCATGAGCCAGGGCTGTATGGGGGAGACCCCTGTCTTCTGAGAGATGCTTTATCCCAGTTACATAGTGGGCAGGGGATAAACACATGCACATGTGGAAAGCACACATTCAGCAGCTAGGCAACCTGGACCTCAGTGCCCCCCCCCCCCGACTCCCCCTGCCAAAGAACCTCAGGAGACAGGAGTAGGACTGGCTGGAAAAAGCTAGTGTTTCATGACCATTTTTTAAGAAAGAAAAGTTTTTGTTAAAACTTGTGTTTTTTTTAAACAAAAAATTGTATGTTTTGTTACAGTCGGAACAAAACCACATTCTAACCTCCCAAATTAAACCCCACCTTGTTTCAGCGTAAAAAAACAAAAGTGAAAGAAAATGGGTGTTTCTGCCACCAAAATGAAATTTAAAAACAAGCTTACCTGAAAACCAAAACATCTCCACCACCATGAATTTTTTCACAGACATTTCTGACCAAAAAAAAAAAAAAAAGCCTTTTTTTTTTTAAATTAAAAAAACTGCTCTAGTCCTGAGTGTTTTAGGGGAAAGCAGCTGCATCCAGACCTCAGTGTAGATCTCGTTGGGCACATCCACGGTGTTCAAGGAGTCAGCAGGTCTCCAGGCCACATTGTGCAGTCTGGGTACTGCCCAGCGTAAAACTCCCACAGGGTTCTCTGCTACACACTCAGCATTGCTGTTTGTCCCACAGACCACTCCCCCCTGCACTTCAGATGCCACCTCTTTGGAGCTGCAGTGGAGGATCTATCCCCATGGCCCCTGCGCATGCACCTGCCCACCTGTGCATGGCCATCCTGCTGCAGATACTCAGTCTCTGTTTTAGAACATTCCTTGCACTCCCCTCTCCTGCTTGAGTCCATTTAGGGAAATGTGGTGGGTGGGAAGAGGAATTTGTAATTGTGCAAATGCCTGAAAATATGATCCTTAAATGTGTGCTTCAGTTTCCCCAGCCACAGAATGGAGGTGCTGACAAAGCAGTTTTACAAAAGGTTGGCCAGATTCTTGCACTGTCAATAAAAATTGTTTTAGTACTGAGGTGCCACCCATGTTCTTTCCGAGATTGCACACAAATGGAGAACCAGGAACACAAGGCCAAAGAAATGGGCGGCTCCTTCCTATTTTGAACTTTGATGGGATCTGTAGGAGTGTGTTCTACGGCAACTTCTGTATTAGCCAGCTCTCTGAGCAAGCCAGGGCAAGTTATTCTGCCACACCACAGTGGCTGTGCACACTGGGACCCAGAATGAGAGCAGAGCTATGCCAGCAGAAAACCTAAAGCCAGAATTCACCTAGAAGTGAGTGGCTCTAGAAAGTTCTGGGAAGTCAACATTAGCCTTTCCTCTGACCCCACTATAGCTGCCAGCCTCCTGGGTTGCTTATTACGTACTTCCCTCACCAAAACTTTGCCAAATGCATGGTTAGAATCCAAAGGCCAGATTACATCTCAATTTGACACAGCTCAGATGCCATTCGGAAGCTACCTCTTGGCCAGCAGTACATGAGTAGGTGTGCATGAATGAGGAAAAAGAGCAGGCTGAAAGCCCCTATCACACAAAACCAGCAACAAACATTCATCACGATTTCAACACAGTTTACTACAGCTCTCAGGTGTGTTGTATAAAACATGTCTAGTGCAACATAATACAAAGCTCTTTTTTTAAAAAAAATCCCAAACAGGTTTCCACATCATGCATGGACAGAGTTTTCACTTTGCTTCTTGGCTCGTAACAGAAAGTTAAGCGGAGAAAAGGTTGTTTGAAAAACTTCATGATAAAAGTTGTTGCACAAAGAGTCTGGTTTATTAAAAAAAATATCAATATGTTGCCAGCCCAACTGATAAGTCATATTCCAGGTAAACTGTGTAACCACAAACGCTGCTTCGAGGGAAAGCCCACCTCATGGCCCTCAGGAATGCATCTGCTTAAGGGAACTGAGCCGTGGAAGGGAATGTTTCTGGCCACTGGAGGTCACTGTGTAACAGCTTTCCATGGGAAGAGGGAAGCAATGCCAGTTCGAAAGGATGGGGAGAGATGTAGAGGCTACTGGGTCAATACAGCAGATTTCTAGTGCTCAGCTGAGGAGCAATGTTCTCTTAGGGCAGGAAAGGCTTCTCTTGATGTCTTTTTTTCCTTTTAAAACTGAAATGAGTTGCACTTCCTGCCCTGAAGCAGTATGTACAGGAGATTTTACATTTATAAAACAATACCCACTGGTTTTGGGGCTGCTGTTTGTTTGGTTTTTTTTGGTTAGTTCTTCATTTCCATTCGCTTTTCAATCCTCCCTTCTGAGCAGACCCTCTGGATAGCCAAGGGGGAAGAGTGTCTGAGTGTATATTAGAGAACAATATTATACACACAGGGGGGCTGCTAAGCAGTAACAATTTGATGGAGGGAGACTTCAAGAAGGTATGAGTGAAATGGAGCATAGCAAATTCCTTCCTCATAAGGAAAGGGATCTCTTAAAACTAACGTTAGGTGGACTCCCCCTCCAGTTGAGTGAGACTTTTATGCACATGTATGTAGTATAGACACGCCCCCTCTCCTCCATCTATGGAGAGATTACACAGGGTGTAGATTTCTGTGCAGGCTCTTCACCTGCACTGAAACATCAGAGCATCATGGTTTTAACCTACTAGCCCTGCAGAGTTCTCCAAGCAGGGCTGCTCTATCATGGACCTGCCAGCTCCTTCTCTCTTGAGGAAGGATAGTCCTATTGGCTTGCAGAGGGCAGAGGCTGCGGGAATGGTCCCTCACAGACACACAGGGATGGGGAAACAGGGTGTGCGGTATATCCCCACTTGGATTTAGCCACTCCACAAAAGACAAACAACGGCCAAGTTTGCCAGGACATCAAGGAAGACACTAAAAGGCCATTCTAGGCCATCGTTCCCCCCTTCCCCCCCCCAACACATGCCAAGGATGTGTTAGAGGTGGTGGTTTCCTACACCGGATGTGCTGGGGTACTTGGCTTAGTGAGTAATGGAATTTGGGTGCTCCAATTATACAGAACCCCCATGTGGTTTTTAACCGCTGTATCTTTCACGGAAAGAACAGCACCTACTGCCCCAGCACTTGCTTACAATAGGGGGTTGCAGGGAATAGAGTTGTTCTCCTAGAGAAATAAAGCCAAAATAAAGAAAATGGCACAAAAACACACAAGAGAAGGGAGAGAGGATCTGTTTCTTTCCAGAGGGCATAGTAGCACCCGAGGAGCAAATCCCTCCGGCAGCCTCCTTGCCTGGTTTCAACTCACATTGGTAATTAGTGCAAGTCATTGGAAACAAAATGAAACCTGTCATTAATTCCACACTCCCATTGCGTGGCTGTAACATACTACCCTTGCAGAACCATTCAAATATAATGAATCCCAGTAAATGGAGCCTCCCCCTCCCCTGCTTCCTAAAGTCATTACTTTGGTCAAGCTGACAAGGTTGGATCCAGCTGTCTGGCCCCGTGTGACTGGAGCACACAGGCAGCCCAGTCTCAACCCTGTCACCTCTGAGAGAGCGGCAGTACTGTTTAGTAAAACCGAGGGGGAGGCTTTTGTCCCTGGTAAGCTGGGCTGTCTGGGAAGTCTTCTTCTGGCTAGTGGCAGGGACAGAGCGTCTCATAAGTCCCAGGCACACACAGTCCTTTGGAGCAAACCAGGCTCTTTTAGTCCTGACTGCAAGTGGCCTGAGCGTCCAATCCTGTCCAAGGACAAGACGACACCCCCCAAATGAAGCCCCACATACATGCTAAATCCTCAAAGAAAGGAGAAACGTTTGGGACGGAGAAGCGGCTGAGCTAGCCTCATCTTTGAGACAGACCTCACTGAAACCCAGCTGCCCTCAAAGCGCAGTTCTGGTCCTGTTCACTTCAGGATAGTGAGCAGCTGGCTCAGTTCACCTTGGAGAAAGATTTTGTTCACTACAACATGAAGTCCAAGGAGGGGCGAACAAAATCTATTTCAGGAAATGAATACTTTTACTCCAAAAAGAGCCCCAGGATACCCAGACCAGAGCGCTGAATGAAACTGCTCTGGGAGCTGCTCACGGGGCGACGGGGAGGGAAAGACGACAGTCTTTGGGTAACAAAAGCATAAGCCTAAAGGATAACAAGTGATGAGAACAAAAAGAGGGAAATCCACTATGTACAGCAAGCACGTGGACTGTCCATCCATCTCTGGACTAGTTTTGTTATCACAGGTGCTTGAGGAAGACTCAGACCCTCCAATCCCAGAGCTGGGGGACTCTGAAGGACTCAGTCGCGGAGTCAAAGAACAGATGCTGAAACAAACTAAACAAGAACATCAAAACCTCTCCGTTCCTTTGGGTTCCAGGTGTGTCTTTGCCCCGTCTCTCTCTCTCTCTCTCTGTGGGTCAGTCTCGGCCTCTCCCCTTTAGTCTATAGTTCCTGGGTGGATGCTGAGGACGGGCGGCTCCAGGCAGGTGGGAGAGTAGTTGAGGTGTGGCTCTTTGATCCACAGCAAAGGGACCCCATTTTTGCCCTCTGAGTTCTTGCTGGAGTTCCTGCTCTTGAATCGCACCAGCAGGATGGCAATGACCAGGATGCCGAAGATGGGGAAGGGGTAGAAGAACACGAAGTAGAAGAGGGCATCGTTGGAGCAGATGGTGGACTGCAGAGTGGAGCCTGAAAGCAGAGACAAAACAAGGGAAAAAACTGAACACCACTGAACGCTGAATCTTGGTCATCACCACCACTAGCCAGAGAACTGTCAAAGAGATGGTGATAACAGACTAGTGTGAAGATGGGGAGGCATCAAGCTCAGAGTGGATTTTCAAATCTCCTCCTCCCCACAAAGGTGCTTTTTCCCTCAGTAAATGTCAGCTGGAGGGGGCTTGTTTTCCTTGCCTGACACTTATTCCTTTATATTAGACTCATATTCATCTCTGTACTCAAGAGGTGGGGTCAGGTCATATTTTACTCCCGTTGTGCAACCATTCAAACCTAGAAACTTTTTTTTAAATGAAAGCTGAGATTTTCACCAAACCCCATGACTCTGGGACCTGGGGCTTTAAGAAAAACACCAAATATTACAAGACTCGGCAACACAAAGCAACAATATCTCAGGGAAAGTTTCACCTTTTATTCTGTTCACCAGTATAAAGTAGCTGAACCCTGCAACTTTCATCAGGAGGACTCGCACCAAGCTAGCTTAGTCTAAAGAGCCTCTGAGTTTGTGGATGCTGGGGTTTGACTGAAAGGAGACAGTGATACTTCTGCCCTCTCCAGCTCCAATCCCAAAGGCTGCACTGATCTACCTTCCAGACAGGGCTCAGATCCTGCTCTACCACCTATTCTGGAAGAGCTTTCTATTTAAAGGGACAGTGCCCCAATGCAATACAAAACCCTATTTATGGAGATTCCTATACGAGTCACACCCATGGCTGGGTGCTCTGCTTTGTCTTGCATGGCAGGGAGAGATGATGGAATAATGTACAGACACACCACAGCACACAATGCAACTGGCTCACCCAATAACTAGCCTGATATTCTTAGCTCTGATGCAGCCGCACGATTTGGTGCTTGAGGGAGTGATTTACCCAGAGCAGATATTTTTCGGTATATTTATGTCCCATGTATTCCATGCCCAGGTGATAGCAATCCTCCTCAGGGGGAAATGGAGGGGTTGGGGAAGGGAGTGTGGTGCAGCCACATCTTAATTCTCCCTCCCCACCCTACACATACATTTAAGTCCCTTATTTGAAGAGACAGACCTTGGTCTCAGTGACATACAGGGATCTACCTACCACATTTGTAAGTCAAGTGGCTTTTTTACTTCCCAATCCGCTGGGAGCAGAAAGGGCGGAGTGGCTCACTAGCATGAGTGCTTAATACTCAGCCTCACTCATGCTTCTACCTCTGCGATCCATTCCCCGATCTCCAGTGGGCGTGCCCATGGAGCCTCATTGCATCGCATATTCCAAAAGACAGGGATAGCTTGAACTAAGATTCCCCATCCTCAGCTCTGAAACATGTCCTACCGAGGAAATCCGGCAGGGAAACCAGAAAGGATAGCTGGCATCTCAAAGGGCCCGCCCCATGCACCTGAAATGCCAAGGGTGACAAGTGAGCTGTCTGCAGCTCCAAGCACTGCAAAATCCACAGGACTTGCATCCAAAGCCTGTTTGCACCTTCTCACCCTATGCGCTGGAAAAGGAAACTGGAAATGCTGGACAGTTCAGCCCAGTGCACACTGGCTCTCAGAGCAGAAGAGAAGAAAGCAGCATGTGTGTCAAGCTCCTCAAAAGTTCCCGGCAAGTCAGTCAGGCACAAGCGTCTCCCCTATAGAAGACAGTGCAGCCTCCGGCTGTGCAGCTGACCCGTAGGATGCTGGATTTCATGCTGATGTACAGACAGTAGCTGGGAGCACCTGGGTCACTAGAGTTTGAGGAACAGGCTCATCCTAAACCCCTATGGACATTAGCCAGTGTCACAAAGCCAGCCACCTCAATTCAGGGCTTCTGGCTGTTGCTTCTCAGGGATGCGGGAGGGGTCATGCAGGTCAGTGACAGACATTATGCTCCCAAGCTCCAGCACTGCCCGGCTTTTAATTGTGTTTCTGTCTTTTTTGGTTGTCAGTGAATACAGCGCTGGCGAAAGGCACCAGGGTTGGACACTCTGATGAATAAGTCCCTCCTTACCCACCAGAAAGGCACAGCATAAGCCACTTCAACTGCACTGTTGCCTCTGCCTGCCTCACCCCTAACCTGAAGGAGCCTCTTCAAGGCAGGACAGGACAATCTAGTCTCCATGGTCCATTCAATCCTTGGCCTCTCTGCCTTGATTGCCAACAAGGGGGGCCACTGGTGTCAATGGTGGACAGGAGTCCCCTACGAACTAGATTGAAACCCACCAACTCACAACATAGGGGACACCAGACAGGAATGACTTTGGGTTATTCCCCATCTGAATCTATGGCAGAAGTGAAAGGCTCCATTATTAGCCTCCTAGCATGATGCCAGGAAGGTTGTAGGGCCTGGGGAGAACGTTTGCATAGATATATTAACATACACTTCTCTGCACAGTCCCATGCCTCAGTCTCCCCGGCGGCCCCGCCCCACCTCCCCGTTGGAGCCGTCTGACGTCTCACCTGTGTCCTGCACGTGAATAGTGACAGTGCCAGACTCCTCCTCAGCCAGCCTGTACCACACCCCTTTGGGATCAGGCAGCCACTCCTCCACCAGGCATGAGTAGTTGCCAGCATCAGCAGGGCCTGCCTGCAGCACCGTCAGTCGGTAGAGGACAGAGGAGAGCCTCTGGAAGCGCAGCCTGCCTTCAAAGCGGCCTGCCTCCTGGCCAAACACTGCATCCGGGCCCACGCTTAGCAGGGCCTCCCTCTCCTCCTCTTCCTCCGTACCATGGCCTCCTCCCTCTTTCATCCTCAAGTTGTACCAGGTCACAGCAAAGTGAGACTCTTGGCTGGAGCGGGACAGAATGCTGCAGTCCAGCGGGAAGGGCTCCTTCTCCAGCACCGTGAGGTTGGAGATGGCGGTATCCACCTGCAAGGTGGGATCTGACAGTTCGGAGACATTCATTAATGAAAGCGGAGAGAAAAACAGAACAAACACTGTCTGAAATGGCTACCCCTTTCCCGCCCAAGTGCACAGCCACGGTGGGGGTGGGTGAAGCACAGCCCCCAGGCTAAACGCAGCCTATCCCTGGCCACTGTACCATTTGTGGCCATCCCGTGCAAACATCCCCAGCGAACAATGCTTCATTTTGATCAGAGGGTCGAAATGTGAACTTTCCTATAGCTCAGTTAGGCCTTGTTTGTGCTACCCAGACAGACCCTGGCAGCAACATTCCAGGAAGAAGTGTGCATGTGCGTATACTGTCATATGGAAAAACGGTTACATCAAGGTAATTCATTTAGATGCATAAAGAAATAAGGAACTCCAAAAAATTACAGTTCTCCTATATTCACTCACATTGTGTATATTAAGGAACAATACTGCTCCATCATTAATGTTGCAAATAAACTTACATTATAAGTCTGATCTTTTTCTCCTGAGTTCTAAAATTTACAAAAGCCATCATATTTTTGGCCTCAATACTGATAACTCTGATCTGGGGCCAAGGTTGATTTTTTCTGAAAAAGCACAAAGTGAATCGGACAATGGGTTCCTAAATCACGATGATCCCCCAAAACAGAGGTGTTAAATACAGTTTCAAGATTCTCAGGGTTGTCGTTTTCTGGTTTTTTTTTTTTTTTTTTTTGGCCACTTTGCAGCAAACAAAGGGGAGGGATAAAGCTAGCTTCACCAGTTCCCCTAGCTGAGATCCAGGGCCCAGGACCTAAATTTAGTTGTTTAAAATCTGATTTCAAGAACAATTAATATTTGATTTAGTAACATCATCAAGGAACATGGGCTCTGGAGAACCTACCACAGCACCCCAAAGAGCTGCCGGAGATCTAAGTTTCCATTTAAAGATTTAAGAATGCAACTTCTAGCCCTTCTCTTTACACAGACTGAGTTCAAAGTGCAACCAACTACAAGGGAATCTTTTCAATAGAAAAATAATTTCTCCTCAGAAGCTTGGCCGGAGGTTCCCCCTCCTGGAGACCTCAGCAGGTCCAAAGGAAATAGGGGACTTCCCCTTTGATCTCTTCCTATGCAAAAGTACACCCGTAAGCCCCACTCAGCTTTTCTACCCTGTAGGCCATCTAAGTTCCATTTAAGGGAGCACAGCTCCTGTGTAGACTTCAGGAGGCTATTTTGGCTGGCTCCTGGGGTCAGGGGCTAATTTTGGATCATTTTGGGTGGGAAGCCTGTTACAGGCTGTGTGGGGATCTTCCTGGAACCTACCAAGGTCAGCAGGGAGCCCTTAGGAGCCCTGATGAGCAGCCCAAGGTTCATGGGATCAGGGGAGGTTCTGAGATTCCTAAAGGCCATGTCTACACTACAAAGTTAAGTCGATTTTATGTAAGTTGACATCGAGCCTCCGATTTAAGCAAGTCGATCTTGCGTGTCCACGTTATGCTCATTGTAGCGGCGGAATGCATCCTCACTAGCAGGGCTTGCATTGATGCCTGGAGCACTGCACTGTGGGTAGCTCTCCCACAATGCATGTAGTGGAGTGGAATTTTGGGTTGGGCTTGCAATGCCTTATGAGACCAAACATTTGTGCGGGTGGTTATGGGAACAGAGTATTAGCCTCCCATGATGCACTTTCCCCCCTCCCTCCCTGAAATCAACCGCAAAAAAACCAAGCCTTTTTCTCGCCTTTTTTTGGTTGGCCTGGGTTACCCGTGCAGACGCCATAGCACGATAAGCATGGACCCAGCTCAGCTGTATGCTGTTGTTGTAAGCATTACCAACACCTCGCGCCTTATCCTGCAGTATTTGCTCAGCCAAAGTAGGAGCCGCTGCATGGAACAATGTGATACCACGCTAGCAGCCCTGCTGGAAGACACAGAGCGGAGCAATTCGCAGTTGCTGGAGACAGTCACGCATCATCTTTACATGGTGGAGCGCTGCTGAGAAGCCAGAAACAAGGGTAATAAGAAGAGCACATTGAGGGCTCTGTGTCTCCGGGAGGCTTTGAAAACCAGTTTCAGCAACGAGCCAGAATAATGTGACGCTTATCTGTGTTCCTTACCAAACTGTCCACTTCATTGCATTTTCTCCCTGTAAATTCCACCCACACTAACCACTGTGTGTTGAATGAATAAAGAGTCTTTTCTCCTCAATACGTTAAGTTTTATTATGAGCACAAACACACAGAGACAGCAAAGAAAAGTAAGATAACCTGGGGCAAAAGGGCTGATAACACCGTGGGGGGAGAAACAAGGATGGCTTGCTTACAGATGCACTGCAATAACAATCAAAGGTGTGGGAATGGGCGCCTTCTGGTCCTTGTACCCTCCCCTGGTGTTGAGTGCAAGGGATACCGAACTTTCCTCCCCCGCCTCATAGGACGTTTGGGGGAGGAGGATGTAGAACTGGGCGATGATGGCAACAGGTTCAGCATAGGCTGCAGAGGGATTCTACCATCCAGCTGCCTTTCTTGAACCTCAACCAGACGCTTCAACATGTCTGATTGCTTCTTCATATTCCGCAGCATCTCTTCCTGCTTGGCACGCTCTTGTTCCCTGCATGCTTTCCTGTCCTCCCTGTCCATGCCCACGTTCTCAGACAGTGTGATCCTCCATGCGCTGCACTCTGTCTTGTCACTCTCGAAGGTGCGCATTAACTCATGGAACAGGTCCTCCTGAGTCTTCTTTTTCCGCCTTCTAATCTGGGAAAGTCTCTGTCCCGGTGTGGAGGATGTGCCGACGGACAAGGTTTCAGCTGCAAGGAAGACAAAACACTAGGGTAGCATTAACAGTGCATATATTGTTTCTGGTGCAAGGTTAATTTTTTTTTTTTAAATTAAAAAAACACCCCTCAATGCACTTCCCTGCAAACCACAACATAATCACAACCACTGGCTACTGAAAGAGTCAGTTTGCTGCTCCAGCCATGGTGAGTAAGGCCAGGAGGCATGGGCGAGAAGTCTTGTGCTGCAGCTTTTGTGAAGACATCCTTGGGATCACTGGTTGGAGCTTGACAAAAGCCCCCTTGCCCCTAGAAACCTGGATGGTGCTTGAGGACAGGCCGCAATGTAAAGCCCCCCAAATAGTTTGTTTTTTTTTACAGAAGTGGCACTGGGTTGGGGTGGGGAGGATGGAGACAACTAGGAAGCTGCCCTCCCTGCCTTTTTTAAATACTGGTTGCAATATGCAGTGATCCCTTCCAATCACAACCACGGCACGTTTGGCAAAGTGTGGTTGTACGACCCAGATTTCACCAAACGGGGGGCGTATTACTTGTTGAATTGTTTGTGGTTAAGGGCTAGCATTGAAAGCTTCCCCATTTCCCCTACGTGATCATATGTAATATCACTCTCCTGAGGGTTACAGAGGTGGCAGGGGAGCAGATGCTGCAAGTGTTTGGGTACAGACCTGGTCCTTATGCTGCAATGATGCCAGCAGAGTTAATACTGGAGTGCCATGGGAAAGTGTCCTACTGTGATGAACAAAACAAGGCAGCCCTTCCCAGAAACCTTCTGCAAAGGATTGCAGAGTACCTCCATGAAAGCTTCCTGGAGATCTCCATGGAGGATTCCCGGGCCATCCCTGTGCACATAAACAATCTTTTTCAGAGAGCACCCTCTGTGTAGCTGGAGTGGCCATCGATACCCACTACACCTACCTTTTTGTTCAGATTAAACCTAAAAAATAACAGCATGTAACCCCTACAGTTTGATTGGAAAGGTGTACTCACCAGAGGTGCCTTCCCTGGCATCACGCTCTGCCGCCGACTGGTCCTGTGAAGGGGGTGGGCTCCAGGGCTAAAAACAGTTCTTGGCTGTTGGGGAGAATGGATCCTCTACTTGTCTGCCTCACATTTCCCCCCTCCTCCTCATCAATGTCCTCCTTGTTGTTGCTTGAGGTCACTCAGGGCTCCTGGGAGGTATCCACAAAGTGTTTTGGGGTAGTGGTGGGGTCGCCACCAAGAATCGCATGCGGCTTCTCATAAAAGCGGCATGTCTGTGGGGCAGAACCAGAGCGACTGTTCACCTCCCTTGTCTTCTGGTACGCTTGTCGAAGCTCCTTTATTTTCATGCAGTGTAGCCCTTCTCCCCCAGGCCCCGGGTGATCTTGGCATAGATGTCAGCATTTCTTCTACTGGCTTGGAGTTCTGCCTGCATAGACTGTTCTCCCCACACAGCAATGAGATCCATCACTTCCTGTGTACTCCATGCTGGAGCGCGATTCCGACCTTGGGTCTTCATGATCAGCCGTGCTGACAAGCTCTCCACGCTGATCAAACAGGAAATGAAAATTTAAAAGTTCCCGGGGCTTTAACAGGGGAGCGGCTGTTTCCTGTGTACTTGGCTGACGTGCAGCGCAGTTGAAAGTGCTCTCCAGAGCAGTCACAGCAGAGCACTGTGGGACACCTCCTGGAGGCCAATTCATTTGAATTACACAACGCAGTGTCTATACTATCCCCATGTCGACCTGTGGATGTCGAATCAAGCGCTACACCTCTTGCAGAACTGGAGTACAGAAGTCGACTTTACAGGCCATTTAGGTCAGCGGAAGGGACTCGGTAGTGTAGACACATACATTATTAAATTGACCTAATGCAGCTTATGTCGTCCTAAGTTTGTAGTGTAGACCAGGCCTAAAGCTGACAAAGCGGTGGAATAGGGAAGAAAGTCTCCACTCCCTTTGATCCTCTTCATGGACAATGGGGAGTAGCTGAAGTAGGAGGGACTTTTTCCCTTCATTCTATCAACTCTCAAAGTCTGCCACCTGCATTTCCCTCGCCCCACTTCCTGCAGGCATTAAGAAGATAATAGGAATGTGGCTCTCCTACAACTCTCTACAGCATCCTGAGAGTCCAAAGAAGTTCACAGAAGTGGGACACTTTTTTGTGGACCTGAGGTCTGCAGCATCAGGACTTCCCTCTAAAGGGCAGCAGGTGGTGTTTGCAGCTAGCAGGATCGCCTCCCCCAGGCCTCCCAAGCATTGCTGGATCAGGGCCCTTAGGGTTTACAGGAACAGGGCACCTTTCTAGCAGTTCTTAGGTATTTGAGATGGTCCTAAGGAAATTCTCATATAAGAAACTTCATGCAGGTGATGTAAGGCTGCAAGTATATGTCAATGGTTTGAGTTTGTGTCCTTCAGGGAGGCCGCAGGACGAAATGGAGAAGACAAGCCTTGAGATTCTTGAGATTTCTAAGATACACACAAGCAAGGCAAATCCAGGCCTCCTCATAAAGCAGCAAATACAGGAAAGGCAAAAACCCAGTTTTCCTCCTTTTTGCACCTACGAGAGTATTTTCCAATTGCTCACAACTACTGAATCCCAAAAAATAAGAACAAAGAGATTCTTTTTCATGGAAGAATGAGTCACATGCTAAGTTTGGAGCTTTTCTTCAGCCATTTTTGAGTTACTTGTGAGCAAAAAAAAGTTGCTTTTCTTTAAACCTAAATCAATGTAGTCCTCTTCCCCTATCTCCCCACACCCATCCAACGCAACACACACTTCCACCGCTCAAAAGGGGCTAAAGGGATTTCCTGCTACACTTTGCTAAAGCATTCATCTCAGGGCTTCGATCAGGGCTGGGAAGTTTCAGCCCAAATGGAAATCTATAAATCTATAAATAATCTTAGTTATAGTATGTGTAATCTACGTAGTAATCTCTTGGAGACATGAGGACCTTTCTGCTCAAGCCATGTCATTTGGAAGAGTTTCCCAAGCCAAGATTTCATGGATATGATTTTCATAATCCCCGAGACAGCATTTTTTCCCTTTAGGGCACAAACCCTCTCCACAGGTAATTACATCCCTGCCACAACCTTTCCAGTCTCCTGACATTTTGCCAGCAGCATTGCACATAACCAGGGAGAAGTCCCAATGAAATATCCTGGGGATCTGTGTAAAAACAATCAATGAATGTATTCCCAGGGGCTTAAATCCAGAAGGGAATATTATGATCGTCTAGTGTGACCTTTTGTCTAGCACAGGCCAGAGAATTTCAACCAGTGATTCCTTCATCAAGCTCAATCATTTCTGGCTGAACAGAAGCATTTCATTTAAAAAGACATCCTGTCTTGATTCAAACACTTCAGATGATGGAGAATCCACCACTTCCCTCGGTAAGTTGTTCATTACCCTCACTGTTCAAAATGTGTGTCTTATTTCCAGTCTGAATTTGTCTGGCTTCACTTTCCAGCCAGGGGCTCTTGTAATGAGTGAAAGGCTTCAGACATACACCTCCTGCAAAGCAGGCACAGGCTCTGGAAAGGCTAAGGAAGGGTTCTGTTCCCACTGTCACTTTGTTGTACATGGCACGAGTGTGTATTTGGCAGCAGCAGGGAACACAGGAACTGCCAGACCAGATTAGACCAGTGGCCCATCTAGCCCAGTAGCCTGTCTCTGACAGCAGCCAGCACCAGATGCTTCAGAAGAAAGTGCAAGAAGCCCCAAAAGTGAGCAGTTATGAAATAATCTCCTCCCAGGAGAAATTGCTTCCTAACCCCCTCATCAGGTAGAGGGCCAGGAGTTCTGTTCCCAGACTGGACAAGTCACAATATTGCTCTGCTTCAGTTTCTCCATCTGTAGTGTGGCGACAATCCATCTTGCTAAACAGCTTGGATAAAAGCTCCAATCTGAATGCCTGAAGAGGTTTTCAACCCATGTAATTATCTCCCATCAGATGCTCATGCAAGATCATAAGGTCCCTTTAAACAGATCATGATGTCACACAAGGTCGCATTTTAAACTAGAACATTAACACCGTGTAAAATATATGCAATGTAAGTCATCTGAATGATTGAAATGAAAAAATATCTAGATATAAATTCCACGCTCTCCATCTCCACCCCCTTGCTGCACCTTGGGGTCAGGGTGGTGCTGGTGTTTTAAAAAAATTCATAGGCCCTCCAGCAACATCAGAGAGGAAGACAACCAATCCCCAAATCCTATTAGAGGATTGCTGTGTCTGCGGTACCCCATGTTCTCCCTCCAGATTAGCGTGGTGGCAATGAAGGGACACAGAAATGTTAGCTCAAGCTGTTGCTGCTGCCAGCCCTGCTCCCCCCAGCTCCGCTGCAGTGCATGGGGTGAGGGAACAAAGGAGAGAAACAAAGAGGGAGTTGGCAACGGGCATGAAAGAGTCACACGGCCGCCATTCCCCTCCCTCCCTTCCTCCCTCCCTCCCTCCCCAGCATGCCCAAATCAGTCCTGAGCTGGTGGATAAACATGCAGGCTGGACTGAGATATGGCTCCCTCACATGCCCACTGGAGATGGGGCTGCCAAGCGGTCATGTTTGGGGAGTGCTTTGAGGTGGTAGATGTGCCATTATAACAATGAATAGTCAGTTACGCCATTTCTCACAATGTGGGAGATTTCTGGTTTCAGGGGGGTGATGAGGAGAGGCCTGGCAAGCCAGGTTAGGACCCTCACAATTTGGGAGGGAGAGGAAGGGTCTCTCTCTCTGATGCAGCCCCAGAGCCCGAGGAATGTGACCCAGAGGATCCAGTTACCTGGCTGTTTCACAGTGACAGTAGTCAGCCCAGAGAGGTCTTCTGCCCTTTTGTACCACTGGTTGCTGGGATCCAAGAGCCACTCCTCGACGCGGCAGTCATAGGCTCCGCTGTCTTGCACCACCACGTTCTGGAGGGTGAGCAGGTACAGGCCTGGGGAAGGGCTCTCCAAATGTAGCCTGCCCTTCAGGTCGCTCAGTGCTGCCAGATCTCCGTACTGCAGAGTGGCCTGGCGGCTCAGCCGTGCCATTGCCTCTTTCTCTGGGTGGCCAGATTTCCACACGTACCATTCCACCGAGAGCTGCGAAGTGGGGCTGGTCCGGTTGGTGACGGCGCACTCCAGTGTCACCCACTGGTTCTCCAGAACCGTGATGTTCTTCTGGGTCTGGTTCACCTGTAGACGATTGTCTGGGGGGAGGGGAAAAACAGAGACCAAAAAAAAGCACGATGACATGACTGCAACAACTGCTGTCCTTCCTCACCCCAATCCCTTCCCAGCTGTGTGTGCCTCCTCACTCACGCCTAAAATCAGGCTCTCAGCTCCCCAGAGCTTCCTGTTTGTTCTGTGAACCATCTAACACAATTCTGGGTGTGGTAAAAAAGATAAGGCTAGGATTTTCAAAGAAGCCAAAGGAAGTTCATTTGAATCCCTTTGAAATTCAATGGAATTTGGGCACCTGATTCTCTTAGTGCCCCTTTTTTCTCAGGTGAAATAAATACAGTCACCCAATCCCCATGGTGTGGAAGGCCAGAGAGGTACTGGAGACACAGCAATCCTCTAACAGGTTCTGGGGATTTAGAACGTGCCAACAAGACTATCTGGAGCTGAAGGGGTCACACCTGGTGTCCCTAGATTAGGAATTTCTCCTCAATTTGACCTACAACTTAATTGACACCGAGGGTGGCTGCAATCAGCTGTGTATGCACATAATGTGTATATCCCAGCCTCCTACCAAGCTGCCAAAGCAAACCCTCAGAAAGGGCAGGGTTTGAGCTTCCCTGGTACAGTAAATGCTCTGTCATGACAGAACAGAGATGGGTGCTAAAGGGTCTCACATAACACTGAGTGGCATAAGGTTTAGGGGTGTAAAGTCAATAGTGGGTTACAACCCTCCTCCTCCCATCACACATAGGTCCCCAGGCACGTAACCCCCTGCAACCACCCGTTGATATCTGTACTTCTTTGGACCAGAGTTTGAGGATCCATGGAGTACTGTGAACAACTGGGTCTGGTGACCATTTGGCCCTCGGGCCATATACTCTCGTCTGTGGTGTTTCATGGCCTGGATAAATAGACATGGTAACACCTGACCTAGAGGTTGGAGACTGGCTACACTACAGCTGTAGGATAACTGCTCTGTCCTGCCTAGGCCCAGACTGCTGAAATGCTGAAGGACTGATTACCAGTCAAGGATTATGAGTTGAACCCCTCATCTGCATGATATTATCCTTCTGCAGATCTGCCTCCCAGCGGTGCTCTTCCCTCCTCCTCCCCTAGACCTAGAGGGTATTCTTTCTCAGCTGCAGTCACCCCCACAGGGTACTCTTCACATGCAGAGGAAGCTGGAGTCCTCTAGCAGTCTGGGCAAGGCAGGTTCCTCCTCCAGGAGGAGGCCCGGATAATATGCCTCTGGAGTGAGACCTAGATGGGGGAAGCTGTCAGCCTTTAAAGATCCTCCCTCCCCACCCAACCCCACATAAACAGCCCTCCTCCCCTGCATATCCATGGTTGAGGACCACTTTGGCGGAGAGGAGCAGGATCCTGATTAATTCAGTACATCCTTATTACCTCCGTTTCCCATCGCTGCCAATGACATCCTCTGTCATGGAAACCACCAGCAGAGCAGATTTCTCTCTCCCTGGCAGCCAGCTTCTCACCTCATTAAACTCATTACTCATCTCTCATGCAGAGTGCAAGAGAGCCGAGACACGCTCCCGTTGGGACATTGGCAGAGAGTAAAATCAAACTGGATATGAAAAAGCCCTGCATGCAGAGCTCTGCCAGGCACACACATGCCTGCTCCCTCTCATTAGGTCACTAGTTGCCACTCCAGCAGCAGGACACTGTCTCAAACAGGAGTTACACTCTTACTTAACATTGACATAGGAGGAGCAGTCCCATGTAGCTAAGCTCAACCTCAACTTGACCACTTTTCCTTGTCAAGACAAAGCCACCAACAACTAAAGGCGTCTTCAAGCACTTCTCCAGAAAGATCCATCCAATGAGAGCTGTGCTGATCCCACCTCTCCCCCCCCCCAAAACCGATCCTCTACTTTCAACACAATGTAAAATGCCCCAGCCTGTCCACACCTCCCTCTTCAAGGCAGATCCCCTTCCGTTGTGTCCTCACTCCGACACAATCCAGCTTCTTCTCTCCCTAACCCTGCAGACATGCGCTCCCAATGCCAGCATCCATTTTGCTGGTTAATGACTCAACAGCTAAATCAAAACATAGCAGTGGGGAGATGGGGTTGCATGGAGAGTGCAGGCCATGGACAGCGTGAGGTAGGGAACTGCGGAGGCACGGCAGGTCAAGGCTTGTACCAGGCAAGACTACTGCCCACCCCACTTCTGCAAACATCCCCCATCCCAGCATGGTGCCTCTTATCTAGTTTCCTGCAAAACTCCATTTCCAGTTGCCAGCTATGTGGAAAGTAGCCAGTTCTCAAAGGACTACATGGATTTATGCATATGCCTGGAGAGGGTAAATCACACTTCCTTATTCCTGTGCAAGGCTCTGCTGTGGGAACAGGCAGGCTGTGTAATACCCGATACAGAGCCCTTTATCTCCTCCCTTTAACACACCGTTACAGCTCAGGAGGATGGTAAAACATCCCTGAGTACATTCCTTAACCCAGCAGTCTGCTTCCATTCCTGAACCCCCTTGGGCTTTCCTTGAGTGTGTGTCGGCGGGGGAAGGGGCAGAGGGAGAATAGCCCTTGAGGACAGGGTCCCCATTTGAAGGGGAAGCTGCAGAGCCCCGCGTGGTTTGGACACAAATCAGTTCAGGGAGGAGACAGACATCACGAATGCGGTTGATACAGATGATAGTAAGGGCAGACTCAGGCTGTGAACGTGATACACATGCGTAAGCCCCGGGTGCTCCTGGGGGTAACAGGAAGAGTGACAGTGGCTCTGAGCTTCAACATGACAGAGTAAGGCTGAGATGTTTCACTGACGCTAGCCCAGCTCTCCGTGGGTGATGGAAACAGGTGTGGAACCTATTAGCTGCCCAGGCCCAGTGGGAAACAAATGACCTTTATGTAGGAACACCTGCACCGCTTGCTAACCACACATCACCCCAGCCGGAACTGAGGGACTTATCAGATTCCAGCACTCTGGCTGGGAGGGGAGGCGCGTCCCAAGAGCACGCAACAAACAGGGGGATGTTTGGCAAAGTGGGAAGAGAAGCCTGGCTTCCAGTTTGGGGACAAAGGCCCAGGCTATGAGGTGAGGAAGGTGTGACTGGGTCCAGTTTGGGGACAAAGGTTTAGTGTGGGAGAGGGAGGAAGGGGAGAAGGATTTAGCTCAACAATATTTAGTTCAGCTACAGGTTTTGGGCAAAGTTAACTGCTGGAAAGAGGGTTTGCCAGGGGAATGCCCTGCCGGTGTAGTCCATGTTACCTGGCTGCTTGACGGTGACCTCGGTTCGCCCAGACACCTCCTCCGCCAGCTTGTACCAGGCATGGTTGGGGCTGAGCAGCCACTCCTCCACATGGCAGTAGTAGCTGCCGCTGTCACTGACCTCTGCCCGCTGGACAGTAAGGCTGAAGAGCCCTCCAGAGGAGGACCGCTCGAACTGCAGCCTCCCCCGTAGCCCCTCCTCCTCGGCGTAGGTGCCGTACTCGAAAGCAGAGCTGTGGGTTGTCTTCAGGATGAGCTTGCCATCGGCGTCAGACGGCTTGTGGACATACCACAGCACAGCAAAGTGAGAGTCCAGGCTGGTCTGCGATTTCACGGAGCAGTTCAGGGGGATGGGCCTGTTCTCCACCAGGGTGATGCTCCGCTTTGATTTGCTGACCTGTAGCTTGGTCACTAAGAGGAAGGAGAGGGGAGGATGAGAAGTGGTAGGTCATTAACACAGAGAAAAAACACCCACAGTTAATTTAAAAGAAAAAAGAAAAAAGATGACAACCCTCCCCGCACATGCAGTCTCATCCATTATCTCCTTGTATAAGACTAAATAGGACCACTGATCCACAGGAATTTAGAGACCCCTGTATTGAATCTTCTTCCCAGCTTCCTCCTTCACCTCAATGAACTCCTGAATCCTCCCCACAGCTCCCACAGTGAGAGGCTTGGTTTCTCACAGCTGCCTCAGGCCCCTTAGAAGGATCCTGGATTAAGGCATCCAGTCTAGCAGGAGATTCACACATATCATCCGTTCTCCAGGGACTTCAGATTCCTCCGTCCCTAGGGCTGCACTTGTTAAATGAACCCTTGTTTTTCCACAGCTTCCTGCACAAATCTCTGTGCTGCTGACCCAGCGCCACAGAAAGCCACCTGCAGACAGAGCGTGTACCCTGCCACACCCTGATCATCTCACTGAACTGAAAGCTTTTTAAAGGCTATTGGGGATCAGATCAATATGGACATTAAAACACGAGCAGCGTGAGAAGCAGACACTTGACTGGAATGGAAGAGGAGGGAAGCATCGTCTGGTTTGCAGTCAGAGCCCATGGCGGGGAGTCAGGAATTCTGTGCCAAGTTCTGCCACATGCTTGCCGTCTGGCCTTGGGCAAATCACAGAGACAGTAACTCTCTCAGCTTCCCACCATCACCTCCATCAGTTCAGCTCCCCGAGCGGTAGCAAAGGTGGCTGCACTAGTGTATGCAAGGCACAGCACCCACTGGTGTTTTAGCCACTGCGTTCAGACCCGCTCTGAACAGGGTGACAATGGGTTTAAAACCCTGGTGCCCTCCCTATGCTGAAACAAGAATCATGGAGTGACAGTCTTTTTATTGCATGTGCATGGGCTATGCCTAATACAATGGGCCTTAATCCCTGACTGGTGCCCCTAGAAACTACTTCAACACAAACAAAATAGTTCAGTGTATTTACATCTGTATGAAGGTACCGGTGCCTTTCCTGCACTTTTGGGGCTATCTGGGATTTGGTATGCCCTAGATCCCACTGAATGAAGATTTGAAGTGAGGAGCAAGGTCTGAGTAGACACAAAGCGAGGCCCAGACAACTCTGACTCAGTCCATCTCCCTTCTTCCCCCGTCTAGGAAAGTGGGGCATAGTTCCCCCCCAAGAACTGCTGGCACAGGAAATGGATTGGCATACCTAAGTATTGGTTAGGCCAGGAAGAGGAAGGGGATGTGGGAAACCAGATCACATAGTTAGAAGGGATTTACCCCAAGTTTCAGCACTGAGAGCACTACTGGATCTCATCACACCACATAAGCTGAACAGGGTCAGACCCATAAATACTCATATAGGAGACCTCCAGGTGATGCAGGGAGTGAGTGTTGGTGCTTCTGGCAGATGACATCTTTCCCTCAAAGTCAGCACTGAACTGGTTCCCCAGCATTCAGTTCTCTTTGCTACTGGAAGTGCCATCTTTCAGATCAGATTTATAAATGCTGCTCCTGATGCTTGTGAAAAGTGCCACTGGTTCTTTAATGGCCACGAGAGTCAGGGTTTTAACTAACCCTGGTACCAAGGTCCAAATCAGGTAATTACAATCTCTACCTAAATTTCATCTGCAGTTTTTGTTGCTGAATGATGATCTGCAGGTCTTCTCCTGAATGGCTGTGTAGCGTCGCTGTACATGGTAATACCACTGCGGTGTTTCACTCCAGAAGTGGAGGCATTTTTGTGCTGGGAGAAGGGATTCTGTACACAGGTTTTAAATCTATTATTGAAGTTTACAAAGCATTCTGGGGACAAGAGGCATCACAGAAATACACGGATTGCAAGTCAGCACAGCTTCATTCAGATAAAAGGCGGGCTGCAGATTTACACGAGCTGAGGATCTGTCCCACAAGTTCTATTGATTAGGATGCAATGGGGTCTCTTCTCACTGGGGCAATGAGTCTCCATTTTGCATTACTTTTTACTTCACCAAGCTACCACTGAATTCTGTAGTCTCAATCGCCCTGTCAGCCAAGCTGAATGTGCGTGGGGAGGAGCCTGGGGGAGAGAAGGGTACATACAAACAGCATCAAATGGAAGGAAGAGGCTCCGATGACAATGACACTTTTCTGCTCTAAGACAACATTTGAAGATACGTATCCTGGTAGCACAGAAAAGTTCCCCTGGAGCCTGTACTGCCTTTGGCTTTAATCGGTGTGCTAATAAAGACTAGATAACTGCATTATGGGAGGGCACATTGGGAGCGGGGGGTGGGGTGGGGGAATAGCTCAATGGAGAGGGTTAGGCTCATGCTGCTATGTTCCTCCTAGCCCAATCCTCCAAGCAGGTTGCACCAAGACCCACTTCACCTCCTCGTCTCATTCTAGGTGGGAAAAGGTTATTTCAAATCGGAACCAGTCCTCCAGTGCCTGGGAGAAAAACCAAGAGAAAAGGAAGCCAATCTCAGAAGCTCTATTTCTCCCCCTTCAACCCCCTTTCCAACAGTTTATTTTTAATTGGTACGGGATTATTTTCTGCAACTGTTGCTAAGGAAACCTCAGTTGCTATAGCAACTGTATATGTTAAGTTGCTTGCTTATATCTATTAAAATACAGTATACACACATGCTGTTTGTTGTGGGGGCATACTGTATCTATATACATATGCCCTGGGCATATATTGTACCTATATTTAGAAACATGAAAAATCAGAAAGAGATCTTTAAGAATCCCTCCTGATTTTCTTCCCACATTATAGCATTTCAAGGGGAAGTGAGCTGGAAGGAGAGAGAAGGGATTTTTTTAAGCCTGGTGCTTCTGGGCAACAGACCCATATCTCACATGGATACGATTTATTCCACTGATGGGGCAAAAGTGCACTCCCAGACCAAAATACGTAGCCATTCTCAGCACATCCACATACACCCTGATGTTACAGAGCACCAGGGCAGCCCAGAGTGTGGCTGTTCCTGCTTCCTCCAACACCTGGGAGTGTTTCCCGGCCATTGCCCTAGTTTTCAAAGCCTCTGATCTGTTTCTTACTGCCCTCCCATAATGAGAAGCCGTACACACTGTAGCCTGGAGGGTATGTTTTGAGATGTGTGTCTGAAGGGCCAGACAAGTAGTTCTGGCATCAGGCAGAGAGCTAAGGAGGAGTCTGGTGCTATCCCTGACACAGGATGATAAATCCTCCACCCTACATGCTGGATAGAAAGCAGAAAGTATTGTGGGGGTTTATTACACTTAAGTTACCAGGTGAGAAGATAGCTGCATTTTCCGTAACTGGTTTTCTTCGAGATGTGTGGCTCATGTCTATTCCACAATAGGTGTGCGTTTTTGCCACATGCACCGGTGCCGGAAGATTTTCCCCTAGCAGTACCCGTGGGGGGGTGGAACGCCCCCCCCCGCAAACCCTAGGGCGGTGCCTGCCTGGCACGGTATAAGGGGAGCTGCGTGCTCCCCCCACCCTCAGTTCCTTCTTGCCAGACCAACTCCGACAGAGGGGAAGGAGGGCGGGATGTGGAACAGACATGAGCAACACATCTCGAAGAACACCAGTTACGGAAAAGGTAAATGTCTTTTCTTCTTTGAGTGATTGCTCATGTGTATTCCACAATAGGTGATTCCAAGCTATATTTGTTGAAGGTGGGTAGGAGTTCACAAATTCCCAGGGCGGAGGACAGCTCTGCCGAACCCGGCGTCATCCCTGGTTTGGGGGATGATCACATAGTGCGAGGTGAACGTGTGAACCGAAGACCACGTGGTGGCCCTACAAATGTCCTGGATGGGGACGTGGGCCATGAAGGCAGCCGACGAGGCCTGTGCCCGAGTCTAGTGTGCCCTCACAATGGGTGGCAGGGGGACACCCGGCAGCCCATAACAGGAACAGATACATGAAGTGATCCGATTGGAAAGCCGCTGAGTGGAAATCGGCTGGCCCCTCGTGCGCTCTGCTGAGGCGACAAACAGTTGCGAGGACTTTCTGAACGGCTTGGTCCGCTCGAGGTAGAAAGCCAGAGCCCACAGCACATCGAGCGTGTGGAGATGGCGCCCATCACTGGACGCATGAGGCTTGGGGCAGAGGACCTGTAGAAAAATGCCCTGACCCATGTGGTAGGAGGAGACCACCTTTGGGAGGAACGCAGGGTGTGGGCAGAGCTGGACCTTGTCTTTATGAAAGACCGTGTATGGTGACTTGGAGGTCAGGGTCCTGAGCGCCGAGACTCGCCATGATTGCAACCAGGAAGGCCACCATCCACCAGTGGTTCAAACGGGGGCCCCGTGAGGTGAGCCAACACCAGGTTTAGGTCCCACTGCGGGACTTGGGGTCTAGAATATGGAAAAAGACGGTCCAAACCCTTAAGGAACCGGCCAGTCATAGCATGGGAAAATACCGTGTGCCCTTGCATCAGTGGATGGAAGGCCGATATGGCTGCCAGGTGCACCTTGACTGACGAGGGCGCCAGGCCTGGGCCCTCAGGTGGAGGAGGTAATCAAGGATAAGCTGGATCGGGGCGGTCACCGGGGAGACACCCTGGTCCGCTGCCCACCTAGAAAACCAGGACCACTTCACCAAATAAGCGTGGCGAGTGGAGGGCCATCTACTTTCGAGGAGGATGCGCTGAACCTGCTCTGAGCACGTCCTTTCCTCTTGACCTAACTACTGAGCAGCCACGCCGTGAGGTGAAGAGCCGCCAGGTTGGGGTGAAGGAGGCAGCCCTGGTCCTGAGAGAGCAGGTCCGGGCTGAGCGGCAATGGCCACAGCGGAGCTACTGCCAGGCCTGTGAGGCTCCCGTACCAATGTTGCCTGGGCCACGTCGGGGCAAACAGGAGGACCTGGGCCTTGTCCGTCTTTTATCTTCTCCAGGACCCTGCCAACTAGAGGGAATGGGGGAAAGGTGTAGAGAAGCTGGCCTGGCCAGGACAGGACAAAGGCATTGGAGATAGCACCCCTCCCGAGAGCACCCCTCCCCATGCCCCCCTCCAGAGCAGAACTGGGGGCATCGCCGGTTCTGCTGAGTTGCAAACAGGTCCACCTGGGGAGTACCCCACCTTCAGAAGAGCTGGTGGGCCACTTCCGGGTGGAGGGACCGCTTGTGTTGCGAGTAAAAGTCCCTGCTCAAGCGATCTGCCCTCTCGTTCCAGGCGCCCAGTAAGTGGAAGGCCTTCAGGTGGATGTTGTGGGTTATACAGAAGTCCCACCGCCTGAGGGCTTCGCGGCAGAGGATCGGGCCCCGTCTTGCCTGTTGATATAGAACATTGAGGCCGTGTTGTCCGTGAGGACCCTGACTACCTTGCCCTCCAGGTGCGAGCAGAAAGCCATACACGCCAGCTGCACCGCCCTGAGCTCCTTGACATTTATATGTAAGGTCAGGTCTTGAGCCGACCACAGGCCTTGGGTCTGAAAGTTCCTCACATAGGCCCCCTAACCCAAGTCCGACGTATCGGACACCAGCTCCAACGACAGGGCCCTGACCCTGAACGGGACCCCTTGGAGCATGTTGTTTGGGGCAGACCACCACTGCAGAGAGGTGATCACCGAGTTCGGCATGGTGAGGACTTTGTCCATCCTGTCCATGGCCTGGGAGAACTTCAAGGCCAACCAGAGCTGGAGGGGCCTCATCCTGACGGACCACTTACGTGCACGCCGACATGTGACCCAGGAGTAGTAGGCAAAACCTGGCTGTTGTTACCGGGAACCTTGTGACTGAGTCGATGAGACCTTTCAGGGACTCAAATCTGTCTGGTGGGAGACAGGCCCTGGCCGACACTGCGTCCAGGAGCGCCCCGATAAACTCTATGCATTGGACCGGGACTAACGTGGACTTGGTTGTTGTTTACCAACAGCCCAAGGTGGTGCAGGTGGACAGGAGGAGTGCCATGTGATCCCTCACCTGCGACTGGGAGGTGCCCTTGACAAGCCAATCTTCCAGATAGGGAAATATCTGGACCCCCAAGCTGTCTGAGGTAGGCTGCTACCACAGACATGCATTTTGTAAACACCCTGGGGGCAGTGGACAGACCAGATGGGAGGACCGTTAATTGGTAATGATTCTGACCCACCACAAAATGGAAGAAGCGCCTGCGCTCCTCGAATATGTGGATGTGGAAGTACGCGCCCTGTAGATCAAGGGCAGCGTACCAGTCCCCAGGATCCAGGGAGGGGATGATGGAGGCCAGGGAGACCATTCGGAACTTGAGCTTCACCATGTACTGATTCAGACCTCGGAGGTCCAGGATGGGCCTGAGCCCCCCTTTGGCCTTCGGGATAAGGAAATAACAGGAGTAATACCCCTTGCCCATGAACTCCTCGGGCACAGTCTCTACTGCTCCTAGTCCTAGGAGCTGCCCCACCTCCTGCTCGAGCAGAGCCTCGTGTGAGGGGTCCCCCAATAGGGACGGGGGGTGGGCAGGATTCGGCGGGGAGGAAGTAAACTGGAGGGTGTAACTCTGGGAGATGGTGTTGAGGACCCATTGGTCTGAGGTTAGCTGCGACCATTCCGGGAGGAAAGCAACCAACCGGTTGGAGAAGGGAAGCTTTATTGGGGGTGGATCCCTGATGAGGACGGGTACCCCCGAGCAGCCTGTCAAAAACACCTTTTCCCCGCCTGCTTGCCCTTCAAGGACCCAGGCTGGGGGGCAGGCTGAGACTGCCTCTGAGGGCGTCTCTTATAGTCCCGCTGCTTCTTATGGGTGGCCTGGGCCGGAGTCTGCTTGAACTTAGGTTTTGCCGGAGCTGGGACATAGAGGCCCAGAGTCTGGAGGGTTGTGCAGGAGTCTTTCATGCCATGCAGCCTTGGATCTGTTTCCTCCGCAAACAGAGCTTTCCCGTCAAACGGGAGATCCTGCATGGAAGACTGCGCCTCGCTGGACAGCCCAGATAGCAGGAGCTGTGACACCCGTCTCATGGACACCACAGAGGCCATTGATCGTGCGGCTGTGCCGGCAGCATCCGAGGCTGCCTGCAGGGATGCCCTAGCAGCCTCTGCCCCTTCCTCCACTAGCGCCTTGAACTCCTTCCTATTGCGCTCCTGGAGGGAGTCCTCAAACTTGGGCAGGGACCTCACAGATTGAACTCGTCCCGGCCGAGGAGAGCCTGATGGTTTGCCACTCGTAACTGGAAGCTCGAAGATGAATAAACTTTCCTTCCGAAAGAGTCCAGTCTCCGAGAGTCTTTTTTTCTTTGGGGTTGGGGTGGCTGACCCTGCCGTTCCCTGTGGTTGACCGACTCGACCACCAGGGAGTTGGGCGCCGGGTGGGTATACAGGTACTCATGCCCCTTAGCGGGTACAAAGTACTTGCGTTCCGCCTTTTTAGAGATGGGGCCAACAAGCCCGGAGTTTGCCACAGGGTATTTGAAATCTTAGCCACCCCTTCATGGAGAGGCAAGGCCACCCTACCCGGTGCCGATGGGGACAACACGTTAAACAGGAAGTCTGAGGGTCCTCCATCTCCGCTGCCTGGAGGTGGAGGCTTGCTGCCAGCCTGTTTAAGAGTTCTTGGTGGGTCCTGAAGTCCTCCTGCGGGACGGAGGTGGGTGGGGCTGCAATCGCCTCCTTCGGGCAGGGTGAAGAGGCCAGTGCGGTGCTCTGGGTGTCGGCCAGCACGGGAGGTTCCACCACCTGGTTGGATTCGGGCATGGTGCCGAGAACGCACGTCCCATAGCCTCCTTTCTTGGGGGTCTGGAGAGGGAGGCCAACGGTGCCTCTGAAGCTCCAGCCACCGAGCGAGCTCCCACCAGGGGCTGCACCGGAGGCCACGGTGCCCACTGGTACCATTGGGCCGGCCACAACGCTCGGTGCCACTGCATCTGATGTGGCACCGGCGGGGCCGGCTGTTTGGGTTGGCTGGCCTGGCCCACCGAAGGACGGCTAAGAATGGAGACCAGGCTGGCATAAGATCTACTGCCGTCTCTGGACCAGGAGAAGCGGCAGTGCCGGGATCTACGACGGCCACGGGACCGTGATCTTGATGTGGAGGACCGGTACCGGCGGTAACAGCTGCTCTGCAAACGGCCTCGACAGGCGGACCCGTGACGGCGAAACGCCGGCGATCGTCGCCCTGGGCTGAGATGTCTTGGCGGAGACTTGAAGCGGGAGTCCGAGCAGGAACAGCGTTGACAACCATGCTGTGATCAACTGCAGTACCCTCTTTGAGACAAGGACCGATGGCAATGCCAGCCTCGGTCCTGCAGATATTCACTCCTTGAAGATGAGCGGTGCCGTGAGTCCCGGCCGGCCGGAACCCAGCCAGACAGTCTGGTTGGGGTCGAGGGCGATCCACCTGGACTCTGCCCCGAGCAATCGCTGGGCGGTGATAGGCGTTGGGAATGTTCTCTCGACCAAGACCAGTACCGGGCCAGAGGCGACTGCGGAGATCGCAGGGGTGGCTTGCTTCTGGAGTGCAGGGCCGATATCAGCAGTGCTCCGGGAACTGCATAGACATAACATCCCGGGCCCCCTGGAGGGCTTCAGGCGTGGACGGAGAGACCTGTTCCGAAGGGGCTGGGCTACTCCGTTCAATGTGAGTCGGAGGCCTGGGGCCCAGTGGGGATCGAAGACTGCCCGACATGGGCCTAGCCTCTGTCCTAGACTTCCCTCGGTGCCGCTGCAAATAGGGAGTCTTCCTGGCCCTCTTGGTGTGCCCCGTGGACAGGAAGCGGTGCCGACTGGTCAATGGCACCGGAGGGTCGCCGCGTACCAACAGTGGTGCCAGGTACCGGTTCGGAGCAGCGTACCGGGGTCACCGTCAGCACCGACTCCATCAGGATGGCCCGGAGCCTAATGTCCCTTTCTGTTTTGGTCCGAGGCTTAAACAACTTGTAAATCTTGCACCTTTCGCTGATATGGGTTTCTCCTGAGCAGCACAAACAGTCTGCGTGCGGGTCACTTGTTGGCATAGAATGCCTACAAGAGCCGCATGACTTAAACCCCGGGGCATGACCTGGCCCGGGCTCACTGACTAACTTAACAGCTACTAACTAGAGGTACTAACGCTGAACGAACAAACAGTTCTGGGGACGAGCTACGGCAAAGCTGGAGCAGAGCAGTTCCGACGCACCTTCACTGGCTGCAAGAAGGAACTGAGGGTGGGGGGAGCGCGCAGCTCCCCTTATACCGTGCCAGGCAGGAGCCACTCCAGGGGTTGTTGGGGCACTCCCCCCTATGGGTACTGCTAGGGGAAAAACTTTCACACCGGTTCAAGTGGCGAGCACGCACACCTATTGTGGAATACACATGAGCAATCACTCGAAGAAGAAATTGCTCCGATCACCTCCACTCCTGTCAGCCACCACCACAGCAATGCATAAGGCAACGTTCACAAAGCCCTTTTTGCACCCAGAAGGGCTTAAAATACTTTTTCTAACGTTTTAATTCTGCAATAGCTGATAGGGATGACAGAGAAGTGGTGGCACAGAGTACTCTGGGGTCCTGGCTCAGCCAGACAGGGGCAGGTAGATTGTTTCAATACAGATATGGGTTTTGCTATTTCTTTTGTGGCTTTATGGTTCATCTTTAGATGCGTTTGTGAGATATGGTAGTTGTACTGGCCTGAGATAGTGTTCATGTGGTTAAGGCAAGAGAACACGGGTCCCAGGCACTGTATCCTCCATTGGCCAAACCTCAAAATCAAACCTTACTCAGTCAGAACTCCCCACCCCTTCAATGTGAGATTGGCCTGAACAGAAAGACAGCAAAGGGTTTGACTCTACAATTTTCTCTCTGTAATTTGGCTCTACAATTCTAGGTTCTATAATGCAGCCTACCCAGGACTATTCTGATGTGGGGAGAGGTGGTGGTGGAGTGGCTGCTGTACTGAACTGCAAAACACCATGGATAGCGGGAGCAATGATGTGAAGACACACAGCTACATAGCATTCTCTGCTAAGCTGTCAAGAGACCAAAGCTCTCTGAATAGGTCTCAAAAACATCTGCTCGGGGAACCCTGGGAAACAGGTGTGTGTTTTGGTGAGATAGTGTAGAGATAAACTGCAAACCATAATCCAGTCTCCACTGTGTTTCTTGGATTCCCTGGAGGGAGGAAGAAAATAAAGAGGATGGTAGCTTCATGCACTATTACTGGCTGTTGATACAACACTAACACATCATTTACACTGGCAATGAAACCAGTTTAAATCAATCATTGTTAAATCTGGTTCTGCTAGTATGGCTTCCTAATCACCAATGACCAAGCACAACAGTGTAGTGTGTGTGAAATGCGGGTTTAATTGACTTTTCGTAGCTGTGTTCTGTCAAACACAAGCCACTTAGCTCTGGGGTGGAACACAATAGCTATTTAAAAGCACAAAGCAGCACTACACACCCACACTGGAGTAACTTTTATAACTTTATCCAACTGAAGCTGCAGAGGGAATTTAGGGAAGTTAAATGGGTAATTACCCAACCTGGAATTTGGACAGGGCACCAGGGTTTAACATCCCTCTTCTTGGGAAGAATGTGGTAGAGGAATTTTGATAACCACAAGAGGTCATGCAAGAGACACGCCTCCAGCCGCATGGTGCCCTTATATTACTTCCATGCTGGGGCATTGCTTCAGCATCAACTCACAAGAAAGAGCATCATCTACCGAGTCACCAGCATAACTTCCTGCAGCACCCTGTGCTTTCCTTGAAGGTCTCCCATCTCAGAGCTGCATGACCAGGCCTGATCCTCAGGATCAGACACAAGAAGACATGGCTGCAGACGTACAGCATGTACACACCACAGAAACTGGAAATCATTCCCTTTTCAGCTGAAGCCACTATGTAATGGATATAAACACAAATATACATAGGGAACATATGTTTCAGGAGGCAATGAGTCTAGTAATTGTAGCAGGGGAGGCTGGAAAGAGGACTCAATTGGCAGCTTTCCTGCCTCCCACTGACTTGCTGTGCTGGTTCAATCAGTTAATTTCTGTGCCTCAGTTTCCTTATCTGCAGAAATAAAAAGTTACCTACCTTTGTAAAGCACTTTGAAATCAGTAGATAAAAATGCTCCATAAAGGTGAACTGTCAGCGCTGTTCTTTTTAAGGCTGTTTAAGGCCCTCCTCTTGTAGAGCTCCCAAGAAAAATCAACACCAGAGTCCCACTGAGGGCAGACAGGAGGCTTTGCTCTTCTATAAAAAAATTCTAGGAACCAAGCTAATTAACGTGGCTGAAAACGCTCCCGGCAGAGCGTTCTCTTTTAAAGAGGGGGGATGGGACATCAGCTAAGAAATGCAACGCTGCGCATTTGTGTGAATTTTCAGGAAGTGCAAAGTACTGCCAAGGGCAGCCCAGGGAATCTGCTCATCTGCACAGGGAGAGGAGAGGAGTCAAGGGCTGCCTGGTCCCACTTTGAAGATTGTCATCCTTGAGGAGAGCTTCTGCAGAAACAGCCTCTTCCGGAGAGAGCTTACAAAATATTACTGAGTTTCCTAGAGAGTGCCCTAGTTTTAAAAGCCTCTGATAGAATGTGGCTGTTCTGATGTGAGAGAGGGAAAGGGGAGAGGGTAGAAGGGGAAACAAAACCAAAACGGGCTTGTGCACAATATGCTGATAAAAGGTTGATCCACCAATGGGAGTGTGATTGCATGAGCTCATAGTTGATGCCCCACAGGGTCAAGATTTAATTCTTACAAATAGGATTGTTTTAGGAGCTGCCTGTCTCCTCAGAGTGTTAGGCTAGTGGATTGTAAAGGGTGATTTACAGTCTGTGGACTGCTGGAAAGGGTGGGAAGGAAGTCGGGGCTGTGACTTGCCTCCTGATAAGATTCCCTGGCTGAGGGACAGGACAATCTGAGCCAGTTCCACAAGAAGACTGTCATGCAAGATCAATGTATCAGTTCCTGTATCAGTGGACTCCCAGAACTGCAGCACCGTCCTGAGCAGTTGCTCAAGTGCTGTGTGTCATCCAAGGTGAACCCTGCAGAGCGGGCTGAGCCTCTTGCCGGAAGGAAGCCCTGTTACCCCCCTCACTAGTGCCAGGCAACCCCCAATACTGTAGACAGGCACTCCCACTGGAATCCACCTCCTCCCTGTCAGTTCCTCCAGAGAGGAAGGACAGTTCAGTGGGCACTAGCCTGGGACTCAAGAGCCCTGGGATCAGTTCCCTGCTTGGGCACAAGCTTGGGCCAAGTCACTCACGTGTCTCTGTACCTCAGTTGCCTGTATGTAAAATGGGAACAACAGGCCATCCCTACCTTATGAGGCACTCGAGCACTATGGTAGTGGGGCCCAGATAAGTACCTTAGACAGTTCCTGACTCAGGACTGGCAGCAGGAAAATGGGTGGGTAAGGAGGATGTAAGTCCACTGAATTAGCTGGCAGGGAAGAAGGCAATTAAGAACAGATAAAGAAGATGAGTAAAGAAAGGAAATGACAGCAGAAGGGGTGGTCAGGTTAGGGCACTTACAGGACGAAGGATGGGCCAGGAAGCAGGAGAAGGTTCTCCAAGGGTTTAAACATTAAATACAAATCACAATGAAGCAGAGACAAAGACTTCAACACGAGGGTCATCTCCCCGGAGGTGCAAGGAACATGGCAGCACAGCTCCTGCTACTGCTATTCTCTTTTAATAGAACACAAGTCCTGCTGAAACTGGATTAGCCATGCTGCAAATTGCATTAGCCAACATGGGCGGCTGGCTGGTGCGATGAGCGCATGAGAAGAGGAAATAGCATTAGGCTTTGCCTGCTATTATTACTGCTGTTATTAACTTGTCACTTTGCTGTAGTGTTCCTATAACAGTGAATTATTGCCTGCAAACAGGCCGATATGATTGAATTACCGGGGAGAGCAGCTCCATGGAAAGGTAAGACGGCCTCTTTCCTGAGGATCTTTCAGTTGCTGCCCATCCTGCCGTCCAACACATATATGATACAGACAGAAGAGCCATTGAAGGTAGTTGACTGGCCATTCAGACTTCAAGCAATGCTAGTTTCAGAACCATTCTCCTTACCGCACAGGAGTTGGTTTAGTGTGTGCTGCACTACACACTGATCTCACTAAGATAAACACCTTATAGTTCCATGACCTTAATCACAAGGGAACAATGATTTGTTTTAATTCCAGTTTAGTTCCTCATGCACCTAGTTGGTGCAGAGACAACTCAGATACTCAGAACCTGATCCTAAGACGCACCAAGCACCCAGAGCTGCTGTTTAGTGTAACATCCAAGGCTCTTGCAGAAGCCCAGTATCGCCTAGGTCCCAGTATGTGATGACCTGTCACCCATCTAAGGCAGATATATGAGGAACAAATAAGTGTCATGGGACAGTGGTAAAGAATCACAGAAAGAGCTGTTCTGTGTCCAACTCACTGCACGTCTTCTGCCTAGAGCCTTCCTCACATTCCTTCTTGCTTCGCTTGTCACTGATTTAAAGAAACAGCACACGTACCTTTGCCGCTGCCCTGATGCATACACAGTCTTCAAGACAAACAATTAGATATCCAGATGAGTCACTCATGTGACCACTTGTCTAGAGAGAGATGGATCTGCTCCTCCCTTCCTTCCCTCCCAACAGATAGAGCCCTCTGTTAGTTCAGTGATACGCTCTACTAACTCTACTGTTCTCCATCCTGAGTCTTCCCTCTCCTTGAGAGGCATTGGGCCTGGCACCCTCCAGACTATGCTGCAAAGGAGGAATACCCCCCCATCAATGGAACAGCACTGGTCCTCCATTTTCACCTAGTACCATCCTAGGTCCCTCTCTATAACCCTGGTTGGATCAGAATGGCTGGGCTTGCCTGTCTCTCCAGTAGCTCCCTCATTCACTTTACCTCTAACATTTCTTTCACCTTCAAGTTCACAGCGCTTCTCCCCACAACATAACAATATTCCCGGATATGCAGCATCAACAATACCTGCAAGCCCCAAGGGCAGCCCAGCAGTGGCAGTCCCATGGCCATGGGAAACACCCCTAGGATAGGACAGACAGGCGGGAGCCGTGATCCGTCCCACTTCCCTGAGAGAGAATTAATGACTGACAGACGCATACAACAGTGCCTGCCTCCAGCAGCATGTTACGCTCTACAAACCTTGCTGTCTCCTCAATACAGCCAGCATGAGCCAAATACTTAACGTCCACATGTACCAAGCTCACCTAAATCCACAGCAAAACCCCAGCTACCCAAACCTCTGCATAAGCATCCACCTCAGCACTGGTAATTTTCCAGAAGTCAATTGATTAACATTGTATTTAGTGCCACGACAGTTTGGGTAAGAACAGTTTAAACTCCCATGTTTCCAAATCTTTGCTGCAAAGGGTCTGCAAAGTGATATATCCTCTCCCCGAATCCCTCCGGCTGAGAAGTTATCTGATCTCTGTGTGCCCAGGCCAGTTTTGAAAAGCAAGAGCTTCACTAGATAAATGCTAAGCTTTCCTGGAGGAAACTAGTTACAAAAATGTTAAATGTTGAGGACAATTATAGTTTGAAAACTGCACATAAAACCTTCACCCGCTAAAAACAGAAGCCTTCATGTCATGTCAAAACCTGAAATAAACATAATATAAAGGCCATGGAAGAGGATTCCCAGCACAAGCTGTATCTGCCATCAGAACACAATATACTGCTCACTGATCACTTGTAAATTAAAATATGGAGATAGAAAAGCTGGAATAGAGAATCTGTAGCGAGCAGCGGACACAGCAGGTAAAACTCACATATTGAGCCATTTAATCAATGCCCCTTCGAAAAGGTTTCAAATGAATAGCACTGGCGCAAAGGGAAAAACATTTAATTAAACTCTTCACAAAGAGCAAGTTACACACATGCCCCTGCCTATTTAATTTTGGAGCTAGTTCATTAATGGTCGGGGCTCCAAAAGGTGCCTGCATTGCACACACACAAACCAGGCAACTGGCTACCTGATTTACATACACTGGTATTTGATTTGCACACATCAATATATATGCGATTCAGAAGCTTCTTTTACAATTGTGGCTTTACATGGCTTATAGACGGATTGACAAATAGAAGCTGGAATTTTGGTGGCGGTTAGAGAATTCTCCTCTCCACAATTAAGAGAACAATTTACCATTATAGGAATAGCTTAGGAGCGCAGAGATCTAGGGCTATATCTGTGCTACACAGATGCTACAGCAGCACAGCTGTAGCTACTCACTGTAATGTAGGCACTTCCTACATTCACAGAAGGGTTTCCCCCCGTTGATGTAGGTAATCCACCTCCTCAAGAGGCAGTAGCTAGGTTGATGGAAGAATTTTTCCATCAACCTAGTGCTTTTTACACTGGGGGTTAGATCAACCTAACTATGGTGCTCAGGGTACAAAATGTTTCACACCCCTAAGCGACGTAGCTAGGTGGATCTAATGTTTGAGTGTGAACCGGGGCTAGGAGGTTCCACCCTCCAGACCTAATAAGTGTGCAGGGTTTCTAGTACTGCCATCCTTAGACAGTTTCCTTGATTTTGCTGTGTAGGTAAATCATTTAGTCAGGCGTCTAGAACATGTAACAAAACACTACAAATATGTAACTCCCCACAATATATTTTTCAGGAAATTGTCACCCTAAAAGGGGACACATGGGAACACAGGAACAAACAAAAGGTCCATTGAATCAGGTACCCTGCTTTCCTACTGTATTATTTTTTAAATGGGTGCCTGGAATTAGGCTTCTAGATTCATTTTTATGCACTTAAACGTGGATTTGGGAGCCTAAATAGGTACCTATTGTGACAGATTGACAATATCCTGGACATAACCTATGGAATTAAGATAAACTTTAATAAATAAGAGTTAATGTTTTTGATTCCACTGAACTAAAAATGCAATTGTATGTAACTTCTCTAGAAGCCTGACTAATGCAATCTCTGGAATTATTATTAGGAATTCCAAAGAGCTGTTTGGGACAATACTCGTGAAGTGGGAAATGCTAATTTCCTTCCAAACCCAGCCTTTTGAAGCTATGACCTGGGAAGAGACACCCATTGTCTACTAAAAAAGAAAAGGAGTACTTGTGGCACCTTAGAGACTAACCAATTTATTTGAGCATGAGCTTTCGTGAGCTACAGCTCACTTCATCTGTAGCTCACGAAAGCTCATGCTCAAATAAATTGGTTAGTCTCTAAGGTGCCACAAGTACTCCTTTTCTTTTTGCGAATACAGACTAACACGGCTATTACTCTGAAACCTGCCATTGTCTACTAATTACCTGCTCCTGGGAACTCTACATCTAGATCAAAGATGCCCAAACTGTATAAAATGGAACTAAACTGTTCATGGGGGTGCTAGTTCTGAGCTGAGGATATGTACTTGTGACCACAAAAGAGAAGGGGCGTGGGGGAGGACCCACCCGCCAGAGCCCAGTTGGAGACTGTTTGGGGGAATCTCTGGTAAGATGATTAGCATGTATGCAGGTTCTTTTAGTGTTTTTAATATGCTTTCTCTGTAATGCTTATACCTTAAGAATAAATAGGCTTGCATAGGAAGTGTTGCACTGTAATTTATAACTGTGACAAAAGGAGAAAGGCAAAGCAGGCCTGCTTAGCTAGTCTGACTTTGCTGGTGAATTCACACCATATAATCAGGGAGCTTTGCAACCTGGAAAAACTCTGGTCAAGAGGGAGAGAGATGCATGTCTCCATCCAATAGAGGTGACGGTCCAGGGAGCCAGAAGACAGAGAGTGGGTGCCCTTGCTGGATTATAGAGGGGGAATACAAGTGCAGCTGTCCTGAACTATGACACCTTTTTTAAAAAAAACATTGGATCAGGTGCCACAACCAAATGGAGCAAAAATCCAGCTCGTCTAGTACTGTATCTAGCCTCTGACTGATGCCAGATGCTTCAGTAGAAAGTGAAAAAAAAACAAAAAAACAGCCCTTTACACTTGATTATGAACCAATGCCCTGGAATAGCTTTAAAAGGAAAATTGCACTAATTTGGTTTACTCGGCACAGAGGTATTAAAACGCTACTGGGAAAAAACAGTGAATTCCTTACTTTATTTACACAGTTTTCCTTACAATTGGTATTTCTGAGCCTAGCATGGCAGGTAGCTGTCTGAGTGAAGAGTAAAGCCACCTACAACACTCCCAACCACATAAGCCCAGAAGAAAACATTGTGAACCAATGTGTTAAATCAATATTCAAGCAGACTGGAAACTGGTGTCACACTGCCAGGATGTTGAGCACCAACCTGAAGGAAAGGGTGAAAAGTACACTGACCATCTGTGCAGAAGAATAAAAGAGAGGGTAACAGAGGGGAACATTCAATGTGGCACAATGATTAAAAAAGCAACTACAATCTGCGTTGCATATATATGGGGAGCATATTAAAACAAGGAAAGAGTTCTTTCCTTTTACACAGCACTGTTAGGTAACAGCTGGTGTTATCCTTTTCAGCTTATGAATGGAAACCTTATAGCCCAGGGTGGGCAAACTTTTTGGTCCAAGGGCCACATTAGGAATGCTAAACTCTATGGAGGGCCAAGTAGGGAAGGCTGTGCCTCCCCAAACAGCCTGGCCCCCGCCCCCTATCCACCCCCTCCCACTTCCCGCCTCCTGACTGCTCCCCTCAAAACCCCGATGCATTCAACCCCCCCTGCTCCTTGTCCCCGGACCGCCGCTTCCCGGGACCCTATCCCCATCCAACGCCCCCTGCTCCTTGTCCCCGGACCACCCCCTCCTGGGACCCCACCCCCTATCCAACACCCCCTGCTCCCTGTTCCCTGACTGCCCTGACCCCTACCCACAGCCCTGCCCCTAACCGCCCCCCCGGACCCCATGCTTCCTGTCCAACCCCCCATGCTCCCTGTCCCCTGACTCCCCCCAGAAGCTCCTGCCCTTTAACCAACCACCCTGCTCCCTGCCCCCTTACCATGCTGCTCAGAGTGGCAGGAGCTTGCAGCCACGCCGCCACGCTCCCCAGCAGGAGCAGCGGGCCAGAGCGCGGGCAGCGCAGTCAGCTGAGGCTGCAGGGGAGGGGGGACAGCTGGGGAGGGACTGGGGGCTAGCCTCCCCGACCAGGAGCTCAAGGGCCAGGCAGGATGGTCCCATGGGCCAGATGTGGCCCGTGGGCCATAGTTTGTCAACCTCTGTTATAGCCTCATGTTTAGAACAAATGCTTGGGACTTAGGACTCACACATTCTATTCCCTGTTCTGCCACTGCCTTAATATATGGCATCTGGACAAATCACAACCTCTATGGCTTAGTTTCCCCATCTATAAAATGGATGTGAACTTTGCCTCACAGAGGGTGGGGAGCTCTAAGGATTAATGTCTGTCAAAAGCTTTGAAGATGGACAGCGACAAGTAATTCAGAAGTGATATGGGTGCTGACAGGGGAGAAATGAGGTTGATAAAGCATAGGGAGGGAAGAAACACAAGAAGAGATGAGAGGAGTTCAGTATACACAGCCGGTGATGAAGGAGGCTTCAGGGGGCTACGATTCTGGTTCTGTATGTACATGCTGTAGGCAGGCGGGAGAAAAACTGCTCATTAAATAACAATGAGAAGAAAAGACAATGATTCTAAATTAAAAGAGGAAAAAAATCAGTTTAAATAGCAGCCAAAAAAAAAAGTCAATTTGAGAAAGGAAGCAAATTCTGGATTAAGGGATAGAACTAGGGCTGTCGATTAATCGCAGTTAAGTCTCGTGATTAACTCAAAAAAGTCGATTAAAAAATTAATCATGACTAATTGCACTATTAAACAATAGAATACCAACAGAAATTTATTAAATATTTTTGAATGTTTTTCTACATTTTCAAATATATTGATTTCTATTACAACATAGAATACAAAGTGTACAGTGCTCAATTATTATTTTTTATTACAAATATTTGCACTGTAAAAATGATAAAAGAAATAGTATTTTTCAATTCACCTCATACAAGTACCATAGTGCAATCTTTTTATTGTGAAAGTGTAACTTACAGATGTAGATTTTTTTGGTTACATAACTGCACTAGGTAGAACCCAAGCCCCAAAATCCTTAAGTCTTACCAGACAAGCACCAGATGAGCTAGCAATAAGCCAGGTAGGACATGGACTTAAGTGACCTAGTATAGGGACCTTCTAGCACCAAGAACTCACAAAATATCCCAGATGCTTCCCAGACATTAAGGGACAAAATTTTGGCCCTCAAACTCCTATTGTGTTTTCCAGACTCCCAGTAAAAACATGGAAGCCCCCCACACTATTATTGTTATCAATAACTTTATTATATTTGGCTCTTACAATGCTTTTTCATGATCAGATCTTGAAGTATTCTGCAAAGGAGATAAGTCATTATCCCTGTTTTACAGATGGGGAAATTGATTGAGACGGAGAAGTCAAGTTTGTCTACATCATCCAGCAGGCCAGAGGCAGGAATAGAACAAGGTCTCCAGAGTCCCAGGCCAGTGCCTTAGATGCTTGACTGGCTCTGCACAGATATCTGGAGGCAGAATTTGGGCTTGTATCTCTAAACACAAAGTGAAGTCTGTGGAATATAGCATATCCTACCAGCAGCATCTGCAGAAGAGAGAGGGCAAAGAGGAAAAAGGACTCAACAGGTAAGTGGGAGAGAAAATGCCAGTAAAGGGGAGATGGGCAGGAGTGGGAGAAAACAGGATTTGATGCATTACTGTGGGGAAAGAGCATTGGGAGTCCTCGGTCAGGGAGAAGAGAAATACCCATGGATGGAGGAGGGAGCCAGAGCAGGGAAGCTGCATGTGTGAGCTGCATGGGAGGTAGAACTCCCTTCAGTAAATCTGCAGGCTTGGAGGCTGTCTCTGCCACAGAGGATGAGGGGTATGGAAAAAAAGAAAAAGCTCTCGTACTGTTGACAGAGAATGCAAGGCCACTTGTTTTGTTCTCTTACGAATGGGCTGAGATAGAGCACAATTATGGGTTGCACAGAGGCTCAGTCACTTTATTTTGACTGTTAAGTGTGAAGGTCACAGAGAAGCAGCAGCTTGGTGGCAGGACAGGAGGTTTTATTACTCCAGTGATTAAGGGAAAGGAGCAAGGCCCTGAGCATCCAGCAGAGAGAAGGCCATTCTGCATCACAGTTACAGTCACCATTAATCAGCCACATCCCGCTGTGTGGAGCCCTGGCATTCAGAAGGAGGGGTCTTCTCAAGCATCCTTTAACCCCTTCACCACGGAAGCATGTGCATTGCTGCATGCAGCTTTTCAGAATACAGGAGTTAAAAGTGTCCAGAGTAAATCTGGTTTAAGATCAAAGCAGCAGAATTAAGATTGTATCCAGTCATGATCTCAGTTATGGTAAGAGGGCTTTATATCAGCAGTTCTCAAACTGTGGTTCGGGACCCCAAAGTGGGTTGCGACCCGATGTTAATGGGAGGCAAAGTGCAGGGGGCAGGGGGACATGGGATCATGTGCCTCCCCTCTCCCCCCAGATTTCTACCTTCCATTTAGCACAGAAGTTTTCAAACTGTGGCGAGCACCATCTTACGGGGAGCACACCCCACAGTTTGAAAACTGTTACCTCCTGCCAGGAGCGGGTGGATCAGAAGCTGGTGGGAGCTGCCTGGCCTGCTTGGGCCCCTGGCTCTTCGCACTGTGGGAGCTAGGGTGCTAGCTGGCTGCCCACCCGGCAGCCCTCCCTGCCCTGCTCCCCAAGCCGGGCCACCCCTGCACAGCTGGGCACTCCCCAGGCAGGGCGGGCGGCACAGCTCAGAGTTGCACCCCTGATGCACTCTTGCCTCTCCCCCGAAGGAGCCTGGTGCTGACTGGAGAGGGGCCCCCTGGAGCTGGCTTGCCGCTGCCCTGGTGCTCCTGGTTCTATGGCTGCTCCTTGTGACAGAAATGCACTTCAAGTTACGAACTTTCAATTCTTCAGCTAAAATTAATCCTTTAAGCAAAAAATATTTGCGTGTGACTTGTACTGTGGAAAGTTACAGCATTTAAAGCGGAAAATCTATTTCACATTTGAAAATAACTGGCTATTTAAAGAGAAATTATTATTGCAATGTTTTACATGAAAGCTGTAGACGCTTACAGTCATTAATAAGTATTGATAAAATATAAGCACCTTGTTTTTTCAGCTCAAAGGACCCATGATGAGCTATTAACATGAAGTTCTACAATGAGAATTAAACTGGTCCTCAAGCGAATTACTGTTTCTTAATTGCTGGGTATAAGGTCACACAAGCCGCCTCATCCTCCGAAGTGATGCATGGGCAGTTACGTGACCCCCCCCATGTTTAAATTGTGCCTCCCCCCACTGAAAACATTGCCTCTGCGAGACACTCTAAAGGAAGGCAAACTATTAGTACAGTAGCAGTGGTGGACTACTCAGTACCTGTCTCAGGATTCCTTACCAAGACAAAGCACAGCTCATCACTGTGAAGCAGGCTCTCCAAGTAACATTAATGGACTAGTTCAGCTCAGCAGCCTCCCCTACCCATTGACGGGTTCATCCTGATAGCCCCTAATAAACTAAACTTTATGAGGCAGCCTCCAGAGAGCCCCTGGCTGCTAATTAATGCGCTAATGAAGAGCCTAGCTGTCTTGTTTGCTCAACAGCTCACTGGTCAATCAACCTGCCAGGGCCAGGCTTGCGAAAGGGACTCCTGGAGACTGCTGGGGTATCAGCCCCCTTCCCCCCCACCCCCTCCCACATTCATTGCCCATTCAAAACCCAAGCAAAAGGGAGAATTTATAGGGAAAAGCTGGAATCACCCCATGTGCCTGCTTCAGGATTAGTCATGAAAGAACAGGCAGGCACAGACAGGGGTACAGGAGGTGGGAGAGGGAATGGGAAGGGCAAGAGAGGACGATGGTAAAAATCAATCCATAGAAGCAGATGTTGCTGCACTTTTATTACAAGCTAATGGCCCACACGTATTACGGTCTCCAAGTCCAGTCCAGTGGTGGAAAGGGGGCATGTGGCTGTCAGAAGGCAAAGGACACCGTTAATGGTTTTTGACTTCAATGACCCTTGTACACAGGGGACAAACAGCAATTGTGCTTCCTAGTCCATTTTATTATGAAGGGACACTGGGGTGAGAGGAGGTGGCCAATTGTAGATGGATTGCTAGCAAGGAGTTGTCTATCACTGGCATCTAGATACCGGTATAGTCAAATGAAAGCAGTGGGCATCAGGAAGCCTGAGCATAGCTGGTGCGAGGGACGTTCAGGAGAGCAAAGGTCACTTGAGCTCATGTTTGCTGGGACCAGGTAAGAAGAGGCAGTGAAAATAAGAGGAAGGGGAAGTTGTTGGCCACCTCTGCACACCAATCCCCTTCTCAAACAGCAAGGTCCTGGTTAACCCTGTGGCCTTTGCCAGCCTTCCTACAGTTCAGAGTTGCTAGCCTGGATGTCCCCACAGGATGCATTAATGCACGCATGTGCCCTGGGGCAGGCCAAAATTCCCAGTGGGCCCCATTTCTTCCCTTTGGATAAAGGAGCTCTTATCCTGGCTGCTGTGCAGGCTCAGAACTTCCCTTCCTAGGAGGAGAGCAGAGGATCTTTCCCGCTGTGTGTGCACACGCACTTGCGTGACTAGGGACAGGACTGCTAGTAGGCTTGCTACAACCCACAGCCCTGATTTGTATGGATCTGTAGCACAAAACACTTCTTGATACTCAAGTGCTGGATATTCTCAAAGCCAAAGGTCCTCTGCCAAAGGACCTCATCCTTCAGCCGCAGAGCAGAAAGATAAGGGTGTTAATGCACATGAGGACTATGGCAATTCAATACCACCACAAGACTGCTGAAACCTTCTTGCCAAGAGCCATATTCAAATGTCCAAGCCTGTACAGACTGCAACACAGCCACCCATTGTGTACTGCACTGTCAGAGACCATCTGCTGTCCTTGTCTGATCCCATAGACATGTCACAGCTGCTGCTCGGAAATGTCGTACTTTGAATTAACAGTTCCCTTTGCCAAAAACTTGGCAGAAAGGTGTACAGTTTGACAAAGCAAAGGGAATGGAGCGGAATCTCCCTGTGTCTACCAGCCCTGCCCAGTCCTGAATCTTCTCTCTCACCCAGAAGTCTATCCACATCTCTCTTCTGCCCCTGGCTGGGTCTTGACAATTTTCACCTTCAAAGTCGCAGGAAGAAGAGGGATCGGAATGGGTTAGGGTTCCACTCATCTGAAGTACGTCTCCTCAGCAAGTCTAGCTGGGCCAATAGCTCAGCCCTGCACTGCGTGCCATGGAACTGCAGGAGGGTCACTGGGGTTCACAAGGAACCTTAAGACTCCTCTCTCCCACTCACGCCAGAGAGATTCAAGTGCGACAAAGAACTACTGTGCCCGGGCTCTGTAGGGATGAATCTGCCCTGAATGATCACCTACTGGCCAGCGTGGCAGCGCTGTCAGAGGGGATCAGTCAGCACCTCCTTCCAGCTGGAAAGGGGCAGAGGCACTGGAAGTGAGTGCATAAAGGAGAAGATGGTGGCTTCAGAATGGAGTGGAGCAGGGAGAGAGCACCTTAAGAGACCTGCCTTTGGGACAGAGAGAACACACGTTTCAATAGCAGGAGAGAGCCAGTGACAAGAGGAAAGTCCCACAGGAAGGGCACAGGTGAAGAGAAATCCCCATGTGCACATCCAGGACTTATTTCAAGTTCAGACAGAGCTCTGAAGTTGTCAGGAGTGCTGCAAGCTGTCTTCGGGGATGGAGCAGGCCTTGAGTTGTCTTGTTTTATTGTTCTTTCCTGACCATTGGACAGTGTGCTCATGCCACCGGAAAGCAAAGGGAGCCTTGAGAACTGGGAGGAAATGAGGGGAGTGTTGCCATCATTGGCCATAGTGGGTCCGTCCTGTCTCTGATTTGAATGCCGGTCTGCAGTGACAGGCCAGTGCTTAGACTGCATTACATTACAGGACCTCTTCTTCTCTGAGAGGGATATCTAATGTCTTAACCTGCTCACTTGACTTGCCCATATGCCAACTGGGAGAGAGTGCATGCACGGGAGTGCAACCCTCTTGTGGCTTTAGATCTCAGAACAAGATTTCCTGGACTGTGTAATTGCACTGATCTAGCCCAGCTCAGTGAAAGAAGCACAATACCCTGAGTCTATCACAACAGGCCTGTAGAAGCAGGCAGGCCACACAGATGAGTTAATGGAAGTTTCCACGCTACCTGCCAATGCACCCTACAGCAGCGTTTCTCACACTGGGGTCTGCAAGGGCACTCCAGGGGGTCCATAGTAGAGTACCACAGGGATGTGTGCTTTCTGCTTTCATTATTTAGATACATTGGCTGCTGAAAGCCACAGTGAAGAGGTTTCGCATCTGGGAAGTGATAACTTCCCTTATCTTCTTAGCTCTCATAAGGAAGCTGGGCTGGGCCTGGACACTAGCTGGTTTGGCACCATCCCAGGAACATTCAGAGCACTGCGGATTTAGTAGGTGGCATTCTTACCTCTATCAGCAATAAACCAGTTACCCAATGTGGGGTTGTAAGGTACTGAGCTGTTGGCAGGATTATCTTTAGGATAAGACATACATCCCCATCTCCCCAATGAGACAAAAAGTGAGATCCTGACCTCCTTTGGTCATTAAAGATCTCATAGTCCCTTTATACTCTAACTCTCCTACTCCTGCTAATCACTCACATTAGACTGAACTCCAGAGCTGTCTTCCTGAATTCTCAGGAGGATACAGCATTCTTCACTTCACGTCCCTCATTTTTGTAGCGATTCCACGCATTGATAAACAGCATCCGTTATACCTTTATAGCCTTTATCTACCGACTCACATAATAACTGTTTAGAAAGTGTTTTGAAACAGTGCTGAACGGTAAGTTAATGCCAGTTGTCTGAGTGGTTTAGAGTTGCTGACACTTGGCCTCTAAGAACTGAGCTGAGATCACTTTTAGTCACTAGTGGACTAGCTGGTTTGGATCTGAACTGATGACCTGGAGATTAACTTCAGTGTCACATTATTATTCTGAGCCATCCTGGTTTTGCACTTCCAGTTTGTGTCCACTAGGCCAGTGGTTCTCAACCAGAAGTACACATACCCTTAGGGGTACACAGAGGTCTTCCAGGGGGTACATCAACTCATCTAGATATTTGCCTAGTTTTACAACAGGCTACATAAAAAGCACTAGCGAAGTTAGTACAAACTAAAGTTTCATACAGACAAAATGAAAAAATAAGCAATTTTTCAGTAAGCTGCTGTGACACTTTTGTACTTTTATATCTGATTTTGTAAGCAAGTAGTTTTTAAGTGAGGTGAAACTTGGGGGTACACGAGACAAATCAGCCTCCTGAAAGGGGTACAGTAGTCTGGAAAGGCTGAGACCCATTGCACTAGGCCGAGCAGCTCTGCTGTAAAAAAGCTGTTCTCCATACATGACCTGATGGTTGAGATATGGCTGTGGATGGCTCACTAAGTGCAGAAACTGCCTGACATTGCCACATGCTTATAAACGGTTATCACTGCAGCCACACACAAGTTATCTGAGTCTGCCAAGCCCTGAGCAGCAACCAGATCCAAACAGTACATTGCCTAGCTTTCAGCCATATCGCCTCAGGTGCACGCAGCTGATCGCTTGCCTTTCTATAGCACCTCACCTCAACACACTTGACAGACTTATTTATATTTTGATCACAACTCCCATCACTGCAGACAGTCACTTTTGGGGAGGAATGCAGCAGCCATTTAGTTTAGGACAGGAAATGATAAATAGGATTTTTTTTTAACATTTAAGTTCAGTTTGACAAACTTTGACAGAGCTGGGATATTTTGATCTCAGAAAACTAAAGTTCAAGATTAATGCACAGGCTGAAGGATCTTGGAAATACGTACTAGCCAGATGTGTATAGGACTCATAGATAAGACTTCAGTAAAAAGCTGCATTAGGTTAAAAAAGAGGATGGTATCCTGTTGAATTTTGGTAAACAGGATTATTTACTTGAGTTAGAATTTGTCCAGGGCACTGTGGCTAATGCCCTCTGTCTTGTACATAAGTAGCCATAGCTCTATTTTTCTGTCATCTGAAAGCCAGCACTTCAGCAGTTCAGGTCTCACTAGCAGCAGGGTGAGACATTGGTTAAGTATTGACTGATGGAAGAGGGCTGCCTACTGAATCTCGTGCACCACCTGGGTTTTCTCTGGAGATCATCCAGACAAAGAACCAGCAAGACCTGACCCTATTTAGCTTGTAAGAGTGAATGGAATCACAACACAAACGAATGTGGCTGCAGGCAGCGGTTAAGGAGACAGCTTGTGTCTTGGAGGCTGCCTGAGGCACAGAAATTAAATGTGTAAGAGAATGCAACATTGACACGGGGAGCTCAGCAAGAGGAAATGGGAGAGAAGGGACACGCCCTCCTTCCCTTTATTCCCCTATGGGCCATAAACCCACAAACATTACACAATGCTCATTAGACCAGACTTACGACTTGCCTGCAGAGGTTTGCCAAGCAAAGCTCCGGCCTCAATTAGGAGATGGGGTGTGCAACAGATCACAGACACACATTTCATATGCCCTATTAATGCACTAGTAGAGCTTGAGCGCCGCAGGAAGGAGGTGGCAGTTCCATCATGCAAGGCCTCTAGCTGGCCTTTAAATCTCCCCATGTGTGCTGTGAGGTGGGTTTCTCTTCCTGGATGGCATTACTAGGAATTCACTCACACACAGCTGCATTACAGAGAGGTGTGTTACTTCAGGGACTATCTCCAATCAAACTTGCTTCCCAGGAAAAGCAACTAAGAAGATGAGAGTCCCCATCCTGACCTCCGGCGCACCCCCGACAATAAGGCAGTTATTACAAGGCAGGATAACAGTATGGGAGTCAAGACAAAAAGGAAGGGATTACCTGCACGTAAAGAGAGGGACAGATGAAATAATGAGGGCACAGGCACTGCAAAAGCAGACTCTCATACTGAAGAGTGTTTGCCGACTCATCCAGGGATAGCCACGCTCAAGTTGGGGAGGAAGGAGGGAAACCCCCCCACACAAGAGCAAGGCGTCTGGCTGCACAGGAGTCTAGGGTAGAGGGTGAATGAGTGGAAGAAATTTCCAGTGCAGTAAGAACTTGGGCCATGATTTTCAGACGTGACGAGTGATTCTGGGTGCCCAAGCTGAATGAGCCTGATTTTCAGAGGACAGGTGGCCCAGTACGTTCTGAAAATCAGGCTGCTTTTTGACAAGGGAAAGCTGGGCCCCCCAAAATGGAAGCATTCCAAAGCAATCATCCCTTTTGAAACTCTGGGCCCTGCGCTCAAGCAGAACTTGGCTCTGGATGCAACATGTAACCGGGAAAAGCTACTGCACGTCATTCACTGAGAAGTGCATGCAGACAAGTCTTGGTGGGTGCATATGCATAACATTCATAAAGTCTGACGGCATGACTATGATTAGTACAGCAATATCTAGGGTTAGGGCCCCACCATGCTAGAGTAAGATATGAGATGCAACAGGTGGGAATAAACAAACAGAGGGAGGAAGAGTAGCAGTGAGAGGAAGGCCCGGTTACATGCACTGACAGTATGTATAACGTGCAGGTCTGAGGTGTTTTTTCCTTGACATGTAAAGGGACAGTAATGTTAGTCGTCCTTGCTGGCGGCCATAGCTGTACCATCACATCGTTGTTAAAGGAGTTTAGAGCTAGGAGGTTTTTGCCTCTGCCCTTTGGGGAAGGAAAGAGGGCAGAATTTGAGTCATGAAAGTGAGTTTAGTCCTGTCACTTTCATGAGTTCTAATCCTCCAGGACACCGACCGTCAGGGCTCTTACCTGGCCTCAGGACCCGGATCTCTAGTAGGTTGGAGGTCCTGTCTGCCAGTCGTGTCCAACTGCTGTTGTAGTTCTTCCGCCACAACTCGGCCACACACTGGTACTTGCCAGCCTCAGTGTCACTGGCTCGGCTGATGCTGAGGCGCACGTTGTTGCTGGACTCTGCTTTTTCAATAGCAGTGCGGGTCCGGAAGCCCGCGTACCTGTCTCCCCACTGGACCCCACCGTCCCGAGTGAAGGTGACCAGGTCATGGAATTCTGTGGTGCCCGCTGGCTGGAAGCGCCATGTCACAGACACTGGGACCCAGGACGGATAGTGCGGCTTGATGATACACTGGAGGTCAAATGATTCATTGTAGGTCACTCCAGGGGTTCTGGATATGGCTGTGACAGCAAAACCAGCCTCTGCAGAGACAGAGAGAGAGAGAGAGAGAGAAATGAGTGAGACTGAAGAGAGTTTGTAGAACTCTGCCAAATGAGGCCTGCCACAATGCCATGCATGAGAAATGGTTACAGCAGTGGTTCTCCAATTACATGACATGGAAAGCTACTGGTGCTTCTCGTTTCCCATTACTAAGTTACCTTAAAAGCACCTAAAACACTTCAAATACAGTACTTGCTCCACAGGAACTCTCCACATAAGCCACTGCTGCAGTGCGACAGGGATGGTATTTTATCCAACAGGAGGGGAGGTGGCTCCTACAGCCCTGAATGGGAGTGGAAGTGTCGGTGAGAACCTCTCTTCTATCATATGGTCCATACCAATGGTTTTCAACTCATGGGCTTCAACCTGTGGGCCACTTGCAGTCCAAGCAGCACACAGCTGTGGCCCGTGTGTCATCCTCATGGCCACACAGGTAGTATATATATATATATTGTGTAGCTGTGGCCCACATAACACACAGAGAGCTGCATATGCAGCTCACAATGGTAAATAGGTTGACAACCACTGATCCACACTACCAAAGTACTGAAGAAGGGAACACTGAGCTAATAGGGAGGAAGCTAGTAATCATGGAGAACCTACACAACAGCCAGACCTAAACTGTAGAAACTGGATGAAAGTTTGGCCACTAATCTCACAGCATTTGGACCTGGATTCAATACCCACCTCTTGGCCCAGGCTTTCCTGCAATAGTAACATCGTTCTTTTGTATTAATAATTTTTCCCTGCCCCCATATCCAAGCCTACCTCCTGGTGGCACTGAAGGGGTGACGGGAGGGGAAAGAAGGGAAAGCTTGTTGGCATTTATACTCTTGAGAAGTGCCCATCGCTCTAGTTTGAGCAACAATATAAAAACCCTGGATAGAGAACCCCTGAGTTAGCTCTGGTTTTAGTCTTTATGTGACTCAGTCACCTAGGCAGTGGCTTTCATTGTCTCTCAATTATAGCTATATTTGTGTTGGATCATATTAAAGAAGTTCTGTATTAAAATCACAAATGAGTTTGATTCCCCATAGTTTAAATTCTAGGGTATTACTAATTAAGAGGTCTCCTGGTTTTTGGTACTGTTTCTCTCCCTCTATGTGTGAAACTTGCAAGCTGCTAATTGTGTCAGTACATTCTAAGAGAGAGTCTGTTCTTAAAGCAATTCTTTGTAACAGAAACTACTCACACAGAGAGAGACTCAAAGCAATACTCTGTAACAACAGAAACAGCACCCAGAGACTCCCCGCCCTTTTGTTGTATTCATCTCGCTTTGTTAACAATTGTGATTAAAATAGAGATAGAGGATGTATGTGGATGGATGCTTGGTGTGGATAATAACTGAATGATCAGGGAGGTGCCAGCCTAAGAATCCAGTGTCCATCGGGTGAAGAAGGCGTCAAGTGGAAATAACCAGAGGACCCCCGGAGGGCAGACTGGAATCCACCCAACAGCCTCAAGAATGGGAGAATCGAAGAACAAGATAACATCTGGCAGCACGGAGCCGTCAGGAATGTGCTATCTGCTGATTGATTCAGCAACAGCATGATGAAGCAATTCCCATAGACTGGCATAGGAAGAAATTCCTATAAAAATGGACTTGAGAAAGTGAGAACTTTGGGGTCTGATTCTGCAAACCAACGTCCAGGAGCATCAGATGAGCATCTGACAAGGCCCTGCTCCCTCCTCATGTCCAGGCCATTTGGCCAGTGGCTTGGCATGAGCAACTCTAAGGCTGGTAACTATGATAACAACCTTGCAGAACGTGTGTGTGTGAATAAATATGAAATTGAATGGAATGTTGAAGCTATAACTAACTGCTTACTATGATTCTTTCTGTATTCACAATAAATGTGGCATTTTGCCTTTTCCCCTTTAATAAGATCCTGCTGGTTTTTATTTTAGTGGTATAACATTTGGACTATATATAATTTATATACCCACCCACACCCTATATAACACATATTTTCTGGATTACATTTTTCAGAATTTTTGTTTTGCTTCAGGGTGTTTTAAAACTAACACATTAAGGTGTGAGGACAATATATTCTTAATTAACTATCGTAAATTCAGAATTTACAAATTTTATGAAGCCCTCAATGTAGTTCTGAGGATGCAGTCCCATACATGGATCCAACAGAAGCAGAAATATTTGATATGTCAGAATAGATTATCAGCCTACCAAGTGCTGTAAATTACTGACAAAGAGAATTCTTCACTGCCTTGAATGCAATATCAAGACAGATTACAAACCTACGGAACACTGGCCAGGTGGCAAAAGGAGGGAATAGTCTTTGCACTCAGACTACTCATGAGATGGTACCTTCTGACCTTAGGGTTAAACAGATATTAATTAACAATAGTAGGCAGTTGGGACATTAATTGCAGTGAGCAGATTACATTCCACGTGCCAGACTTGCCACAGAGCAGCCACTAAGATCTCTGCACACTTATAGCAAGAGGGCTCAGGAATCCTAATAATCAAAAGATGTCACCATGGCAGGGTTCCGGGCCATGTAATTACTGCAAAAACAGGTCAGTCTTTGGGATTAAAGCTTTTAGAAATGTGTTTAATGATTATCCAGGAGAAAAGGAAGAGGCCCAGTGAGCTGCCCGCATTGCAAGATCTCTGCATCTCATTACCACATGACGTGTGGCAGCCATCCTACACAGGGAAGTACATATCAGGCCCAGTCCAGAGCATAGCCAGCACGTCAGACACTAGTGCTGGAGACTGAAGGTGTAGAAGGCTGGTTTAATTTTAACAAGGTCATTTGGTCTTGTATAGGTAGGCCTGGTCTACATTTAAAAATTAAATAGACCAAGCTTGGTCACTCAGGGCTGTGAAAAATGTTGTGAGAGCCATAGTTAGATTGGCCTAACCCCCAGAGTAGATGCAGCTACGCTGACAGAAGAATTCTGCCGTTGGCTCAGCTATTAACTTTCGGAGAGGTGGCAGAAAACCCCTTCAGTTGATGAAGGAAGTATCTACACTACAGCAGCAAAGCTGCACCGCTGTCGTGGCTGCTGTAGCCGCTGTAGTGCAGACATACCCTTAGTCTGGGCAAAGGAGCGTTACGAAAGGACTTCTCGACTGCCATGCAGGAATCAGATCTGCATTCTCAGGCTCCCAACTCTCATGTGCTCATTACATCCAGCAAACAGCTTTCTTTTACAGCGACCAATTGCCCTGACTAAATACAAAAGAGGGAGGGGAAGTGAGGCTTCCTTCAATGCCATGTTTTCTCTCCTCATCAGTTCCTGATCCAATGAATGAGCCCAGGGCTCTGTAGAAAGCTTTCCCCCTCTCCTCCACATTGATCTACCAAGAACACCTCAATCCTGGCCTGCAGCACACGTGCTATTTCAAGCTCTGGGACTCCTCACAGCCTTCCCTGTGCCCCTTAGCTCCGATAGGCAGCATTTCTTACTATTCCAGCTCTAGGAGCACCCTTAACACAACTCTGTCTGTGTACACATCATCAGAGGACAGCTATTCCCCAACTGCTTGCAGGGGCCAAGGTCCCTAGCACTCTGCAAAGGGTGGCAGGACCCTCACATATTCAGAGGCTTTTGGTCTCCTCTGGCTGTAGTAATAAAAAACACTACCTTCTTTAGCACGGGCCCATCGAGTATCACAAAGCACTATACAAATATTAAGAGGGGGGAAAAAAATCAGACTTGGCAAAAGGATGTCAGACATTTTCTCCTTCAAATTTTATTGGGCTATAGTAGCACCTCTTGGTTATATAAACAGGAACTAGTTATGACCTGTCAATCTGAGATTTCTCTGGAAGAGGGAATTGCAGTGGAAGGTCAATTTATTAACTTTTAATTTCGTTTTCTGGAACTACTGGGAAGTTTTACACAGCTAACTTTCAACAAGTAGAATGAATTACTGAATGTGACACTCCCATTTTAGAACCAGGTGACTCCAATTACCGTCTTACTAACTTCCCCATGCACACCCCACTCCATTCCCCTACTCTTCAATTCCGGCATGAAATTAGCTGCCAGCTTCACCAGACTACACAAAGTACAAATTAAGATCTGCAGCTGATTCTCAGCTATGCTGATTTACACCAGCTGAGAAACTGGCCTTAATTCTTTATTACCCATGAATCTTGCCAGCTTGTATAAATTCGAAAGCAATGCTTTCTAGCTCTAGACAGAATAATTCTTAAGAACAGGTCAGAACTGAAGGGGAGGAGGGAAAAGCAAGATGCTAATCAGAATGTGATATGATTTTAAAGGTCTTCGTTAATACTGTATAGCACTGGAAAGCTGCGAATCCATCCCAACTTTCCAATCACAACATACAGCAATTGTTTATAGCCCTGGCATTTTGCATGTTATAAACTTTCAAGAACAGTCACTGGTTCTTCAGACCTGCAGGGCATTTTTGGCACTGGTCCAGCACTTAATATAGCAAGATCTAGACAAGACCAGTGAGAGTCTAAATCCATGCAGTTCCCAAAATGCCCTCCTTTAAACCATGTGGTTTTTACTGTATTCAACACTCAAAGGGATTAGTTGTGAGAACAGGGCACCAGCAATCAGGACTCCTGGATTCTATTCCCACTTGGCCAGTAGACTCATCTGTGTGGTCTTGGGCCAGTCGCTAAGGGCCTGATTTTCAGATGTGCAGAGAGCAGCTACTGCCAACATCTGATGGAGTTGTAGGTGCTCAGAATTTCTGAGAGTCAGGCCCACAGCCTCCCTGCACTTTACCTTCCTCATCTGGAGAGCGGAGAGAATATTTACCTAGTCCACAAAGAAGCCGGGAGGCTTAACATTCACAAGGCGCTACAGAAGTGCCAAGTGCCATTAACCATCCTACTTCCTACTCTGTGCCTCTAATGCCACACACGGGAGTTCCCCGGTAATATGACGTGCTGCACTCCTCCAGCAAAGGCACACTGACTCCCACTCAGAAACAAGTTTCCACCACCAGAAGCATGCCCCTCCCTCTAACGCTTAGCTCTTTAGCCACACAGTGCAAGCCAGCAATGCCTGAGACCGCCTCCTGACTTGCTGTAATCAAAACCCCAGGAGGGTGAGGTGCTGGAAAGCACTGCACAGTCACCACAGTGCCTCTGGTACTCACCCAGAGCAGTGATGGATATGGGCGTGCTAGCGTGCCGCTCCCCAATCATCTGCCACTCCCCATCTTGCGTCCGTGTCCACTCAGTCACACGGCACTCATAGTGGCCCTCATCTGCCTTGACACTGTTGAAGATCTCCAGGGTGAAGGAGCCAGGCCGCACCTGCTCCATCTGGATGCCCCCATAGCTGCTACGTTCTGAGTAAGAGGGACCCGGCTGCAGCGTGCCATCCCGATCCAGCCGCACAACATCACTGCGCCTGTTCTGCTTGTCCACAAGTTGCCAGGTGACGGAGAGATGGCTTTGGGGCCCAAATCCCGAGCGCACACTGCAGCCAAAGCGCAGGCTCTCCCCCTCTAGGATATTGCTGGCATTGTTGGTCATCTCCACGGAGATGCTGGTCTCTAAAGAGACAGAAGAGAAACGTGTCACATGGAGGAGATGATTATACTCATCCATTTGCCAGTATGCAAGAAAGAGAGACACTTTGGAAGCAGTTCTTCCAAACTTAGGTGTATGAAACGACACACACTGATTCTGCGCATGGCTAACTCGTGTGTACAAATATCCAAAGCATGCACATGGCCAGTGACTCGCTACTGGGGAACTTGTGTGCCTAAGAACAGGGAGGGCCAAATTTTGAAAATCTGTCCCATTACTGCCTGTGAAGAGTCACAACATCTTCTGACCACAGGTCCAGGACAAGACTGTAGAAGAGGAATGTGCTGAAAACATGGGTGTTATTACTGGTACTGTAACTCCTAGTTCTGCCAAAAGGCTTCCAAACCCATTTGATTTACAACTATCACAGAATTCTGATTATCATCTTGCTATTTCCAATTCCTATGCAGTTTTCGCAGCTGTTCTCTCACAAACTACTAGAGCTTGCTATCAATGTTTTATGTCATCGGAAAAGTGGGATCCTGAAGTTTCCAGAGATATAAAGACTTATGGCTTGATTTTCACAGGTGCTGAGTGCTGGTAACTCCCACTGCTTTTTGTGGGAGTTGCAGATGCTTAGCACCTTTGAATAAAACATTAAGTCCTGTTAGTTTGTTTCTAGGACTGGTGGTTATGAAATCTCACACATGAAATCTGTTACGGTTCTAGTCTAGAAGTGCTACTTTTTAGGCATCAATCCAATCCAGGACTTCTGGCTAGTGTAATTTTCAATCCCAAATGAACAAGAGTCCATGCTGAGAGAGTAAAGGACTATAATTGACCCTTACTTCAGGATAAATGGCTTCAGAACAAGCTGCATCTCACTACAAGATTAATAAATGGGAGGTAAAAATTACACAAAAGCTTTTCTCAGCTACTCCTTTGTTTGCTCAGTATATATTGTTGGGTTAACTTTGAGGATACTTGCGTGGCTTGTCACATCAAAGTTATTTGAGTTGGAGAGAAAGAGCAAGACAAAGGAAATGAATGAATCAGAGGACTAGCTCTTCTTGCGCTGTCTTTTCTGTATTTATCACACCCCCTCCGACACACACAAGACATTCAAACAGGGTCAGACAAGAATGTTTTCACTAGGGTGGCTGAGTGAGGCATCCAGTGACCGAGTTGGATCTTTGTGCTAAAGAGCGAACGGTGGCTTGGGAAGGATGCAGTTATTTCTGCTCCTTGACCCATGGCACATCCCCTCCGATCTGAGGAGCTGATGGGATCTCCTGCAAGAGCACCAAAGCAGGGGCAACTGAGCAGCAGGCACGAACACATTTCCAGTGGCTGGGCTACTTCCTGGATGAACTGGGAGCTGGTTTAGGACCAGCAGCACTCCCAATTCAGCCTTTTAAGGTGGGGTAACACCTTAAAGTTCCCAGCTTCCTACTGGGAGGTGGGAAGAGTGGGAGAATAAAGACAGGGTCCCCATTCTCTGCTCCAGCAAAAATCCCAAACTCCCTTCTCTGCTATCGAAGTAAGAAGTACAACCTGGGGCAAACACCAAGGCAAGGGCCAATTTTTCCAGCCTAAGAACCCGAGTAGTGGATACCTCCCTCCCTGGCCTTTAAAGATCTTTCTGGCTGGGTTTCTAAGCCTCACCAACAAGCCTTCACTGTGCATGAACTTCTCCGGTTGGGGTCCCACCCCAAGTGACAACAGCTAAGTTTCTCAGGCAGTCTCTGCTTTGCATGGGAGGGCACACACAAACACAGCACCATGCAGAAGCATGCCAGTCTCTACTTACTGAGGGGCAAGACCGTGATGGGCGTGTTCTTCGGCCGCTTGCTCTCCTTGTCAATGAAGTCCCCCGTCACCGTCTTCTCCCGCTCCGTCACCCGGCAGTTGTATTTGCCGCTGTCCTCCAGGCGGAGGCGGTAGATCTTTAGAACAAAGACATTGTCGCTCTCCTTGGCTACCTTGAGCTGCCCCAGGGCCTCACGCTGGGCAAAGTCGCTGTTGAGGACGGGCACGGTGTTGGGCCCCAGGCTGGCAATCAGGGAGCTGTTGAAGGCCCACGAGATGGAGAAGTAGCGTTCTGGGATGTTCTGCGCCTCCAAGATACACCGGAACGCCACAGGCTCACCCACCGTGTACGTCCGCTTCTCTGTCTCCAACCGGACACTGAACTCCTTATCTGGAGAGAGACACACAAACGCGCAGCAGTGTCACTGTAGCACTGCACATGTGGAGGGGACCCTCACCCAAGAGGCAGACTGGGCAGCAGGACACTTCCATGCGTCATTTTAACCCACTTCTCAGCCACCCCGCGTCCCACTTGTACCCTATGTTCATGCCCCTGCGTCTCTCCCTGTTACCTCTGCCATTAACATACAGTCAACACAGGACTTAAGCAGAGGTGTACGGTGCATGCAATTGCTGCCTGGGAGAACACAGTTCATCTCACCCTCAGGAGGAGAAGCAGCCAGCTGCTAGGTTTGCAAAAAGCTGCAATCACAGTCAAACCAGGAGCAGGGGAGAGAAGGAATAGCTCATTTCTTTTCAGCCTTTTTATATTAGAAGTGCTGTTATAGTCAGAAGAAGGACTCCAAAACATACTCTCTCAATAACCCCGACCTCTTATATAAACTGTACAGATACCCCTTTGAAATGAGTACTAGTTCTGTCTTTCAGAAACTGGGATAGAGGGGTTCAGAGGGTGGGAGGGGGATCAGGGCAGGGGGCAAGGGGTTGGGTCACAGGAGGGGGTGCAGGCTCCAGGCAACGCTTACCTCAGGCAGCTCCCGGAAGCAGCAGCATGTCCCCACTCCGGCTCCTACGCAAAGGCGTGGCCAGGTGTCTCTGTGCGCTGCCCCATCCAGAGGTGCAATTCCAGTGGTGCAATTCCTGGCCAATGGGAGGTGCAGAGCTGGCGCTTGGGGCGGGTCCAGCATGCAGAGCCCCCGGCTGCCTCTTTGCCTAGGAACTGGAGGGGGGACATGCTGCTGCTTTCGGGAGCTGCACAGGGCCACAGGGAGCCTGCCTTAGCCTTGCTGCGCTGCCTACTGGACTTAATTTTTAACCAGAGCCACCAGGGTCCCTTTTCAAACCGGCGTTCCTGTCAAAAAACAGATACCTGGCAACCCTAGGATATTCCCTTCTTCTTGATTTCTCAATTATAGAACATCGGTGCAGATCCAAAGCCTCTCTAGGGAGAGGAATGCACTCCTGGGGAGGGGGAGGTCTCTGGAAACTCCAAGGACAGAGGCCAAAGAGATTAGCCCCTTGCAGTAGGAAATGATAGGAAGCCTATTTTTGGAGGCCTCTGTTTGCCAGAAGCTGGTAATGGGCAAAAGGAAATGGATCACTATTACAGCACATCTAGTGACATCTGTCCCTCCTACCAGCAATAAAGCTGTTCTGGTGACTGTCTTGAGAACGTCCTGCCACTGGCCACCTGAGGTTCCACCCAGGAAACTGTTAATGAGATCACCTCAGATGATTATAAACATTGCGACAAAGCACGGGGAGAGAGCTGGATTTTGTGGTAGCCAAGGCACACAACATTCATGGCTTTCTCCTGTCTAGTGTTAAGAATGACTCTGGCAAGAGGGCTTTCATGACTTTCCTAAGGAGACTATTCTGTAGCCAAACCAAACTTCATTGATAGCAGCACACACAGGCAGCGAGGCTAGGCAGGCTGAGCTAGTCACCCATTGGCCTGCTCAGTACCTGAGAAGTCTCTTGTAAGTGGAGCTCTCACACATTCCCCACTCTCTCCCTTATTGCACCACCCACTGCTCCTCCTGATACCTGTCCAAGAGAAAAAACCCTGCAGATACCGACCAGTGGCTTGGATGTTGACGATGGTGCCCTCGGAGCGCTTGCGGGTCATGGCGTACCAGGACTTGTCAGGGTCCTGGATCCACTCAGCTGCCTCACAGTAGAACTCGCCCTGGTCTGATGGCTGGAGGTTGTAGACGGTGAGTTTGGAGGTGGTCTCTCCCACCTTGTCTAGGCGGACATCGCCAGTGGCCTGCCTCTGCGCATAGGTGCTGCCCGCCCGCAGGACAAAGTCGCGGCTCAGGGAGATCACCTCCACTGGAGGCTCGCCCACCTTCTGGCGGTACCAGGAGATGGAGAGGTGACTGTGTTGGGGTGTACTCTTAGACACCTCGCATTTCAGCTCCAGAGAGTCGCGCTCCACTTTGCTTAGTGTCTGTGGAACTGAGGTCACCCTCAAAGAGTCTGGAATAACTGCAATAAAGAGAATGAAGACAGGGAGGAGATGAGAAAACAAATCTTTACAGGTAGCGGCATTAAGAAACCTCTGAGCCAAGGGAGCGACTAAAGGCTGGATTCTTTAAAGGAGCACTAGGAAGGTGGTTTCTATTTACAGTTCCTGTGACTCAGACATTACAGATGGAAAGCGCTATTAGGGCCACATCGAGTCCTCCCCAAAACCCTCAGCCCATGCAGATTGTTACCAACAGCATATTTTCTGGTGCTTCGTTTAGTCTACTGCTAAATGCCCCCAAGCTACCATACAGGGCCTTCTATCACTTCCCTTGGGTTACTGCTGTGTAGCTTAATAGATCCTACTTACTGACAAGGACACTTATCAGATACAGCCTATGTGGTCCTCTTAATTCCATGCCTTCAATCCTTTTCATAAACCTCTGGACCACCCTTAATAATTACTCCCACGCTCTCCTTGGCATTCCCATCCTTCAAAATACTTGTACATCATTGCTAGGGCCTTTGCCGCTGTAGGTCACCGTTTGGCCAAGACGACATATTTAAGATCTTTTAATTTTCCCTCTTAAAAAAAGTCAGGAGACAATTCTTCTCTCCCTTGTTTATGTCTATCCACATTTTAACTCCCTCAGCAAACTTAGAGGAAGCTGGCTCCTCTGAGGGCAGCAGTGCAAACACACAATAGTCAATTGCCTGTGTCCTTCTTGGACAGACAGACATCAGGGAATTGGCAAAAGGCTATTAGACACATGTCAAGTTGATTTAGCAAATGGACAGGAAATAAATGCCATGTATCCCATTAAGAAATATGAGTAATTTCCCTACTGTCGATTTCTACAACAAAGATTAGCTACGAAAGGGAAGCACACGGAGATCCAGGGAGAGGGAAAGATAATTAACAAAACAGGCAAAGAGTCCAACACGTGAGAGAGAAAAATCTGTTTGCACAGAATCCACATCTTCTGGCTACCTAACCACAGAATTTCTCCCACAACTCCCCAGGTCCTCCCTTCCTTTTATGCCGAAGGATGGGTTGGGGAGGGAGATGACCACTGGATTTGAAGGGGCACTAATGCCAGGACCAAAAGCACAAAAACACGTAGAGCAACACAGGGGTACCGTATGAGTAGTTACATCTATTTTTGAATTCATTTTTTAGAAACAGACTATTTCAAGTTGTTTTAAAAAGGGAAAGGTTTCTAGACTGTCTGCAAAGCAAAGGACCAAAGATGAACAAAAGGTAGAGTGGTAACAGTTATCTTCTGGAGCCGACAGATTGGCAGAGCCAGTGACTCTGCTGCTGCTCACAGTTTTGATAAGTACCAGCAGAGTTAAATTAACATGTCTCTGGCCAGTTCCACAGCCGATACTGTGAGTTGCAACGAGCCAGACACTGGAGTTATTCATGGGTGAGGACTCAAATAATGAGAAAGGGGAGGGATTAGCAAGGAGGTGGAGGAAGTGAGGGACAGAGAACATCTCCTGTCCAGCAGGGAGAGGGGAGGTGCTTTCAGTGTCATCAACTATTTACTAGCTAGAGATTGTTATGAAATGGAGTCCCCACAAGCAGGGACAGTACCATGGTAGAAATCCCTTTCTTACCAGGTCATTGCCCCTGGATTTCAGCAGCAATGCTGACCCTCTTCCCTTTTTCTCCCCACCCTTCCATTATTTTCTCACACGTTGACCACTAGGTAGAGACTTTGGAACCTACTCCACTAGGTAGTTGGTGTTAGACACATTTTTCAAGCCCCGTCCTACCCAGGTGTCAGAGTGAAAGAGTTCGTTTCCCCTTGCCTTTGCTTTTAAGCTCAGCAATGGCCATGACAGGCAGCAACTAACTTATTCACCACTCTTTCCTGATGAGATTTAAATTACCATTTAAAACCCATCTGAATAAATTTCCAGAGCAGCTCAGTTCTTCCTCTCTGCCCTGCAGTCCTGGGGCTCTCTTGTAACGGTTTTATATTATTAAATAAATTAAATCTGATTGTCATCTTGCTCAAGTCTCTTTCCTGCTGTGCTGCCTCAAAGGAGGATATCTTTGCTACACTGGCCTCAGTGGGATATAGATCAAGGAGTGGAAATGGTTTGGAGAAAAAAAGCACAAGACACTTCTCCACTAACGTGACCACTGCAATACCTCATTTTATTGCTTTCCTGAGTCCTTCCTTTACTTATGTATCTCCATATTTATAACACATCCATCACTGAGCTTCGAGAGCTCTACATACCTCCCATTATGACATTCTTGAGTCCCCACACAACTTTACCAATGCACCTCAATCCTGACCAGCTAAATACACTGCTATTCCACTCCCTGCCTATGAGGGCTTGCCTACACTTACGATGCTGTCAGCGTACCTCCCACGTGCCTGCAAAGCAGTAGCTATGTCCATGGGAGAAACCCTCCCATTCACATAGCGCTGTCTACACGGGGGATTAGGTCAGTATAACTGCGTCGCTCAGAGGTGGGGATTTTCCTCATTCCTGAGCGACGTAGTTATACGGACGTAAGTTTGTAGACCATGTGGACCATGGCTTAGTGAAAGCCACTGCAAATCCTAACATACAGGCGTCACTCATTCCGCGAAGTGAGCCAGATTACACTCAGTTAGGGTACATGGGCTGGGTCTATAAAGTTTGGGTCATGCTCTCCCCATACACTACAGCAGAACTCCCACTGAAAACAAACAGGAAGCGTATAAAAAAGATGGATGCTAAACTATAGCTTTTATATTAGTAACCACACTTGAAGCTCCTGTTGCATTCAACATCAGTGGGGAAAGGATAATACAGGGCACTTCTAGAACCATGCATGTCCTCTGTTTATTAAGCCACTATTGCATGCAGTTACAGATTTTCACACATAGTGTACCACTTATGCTCACAAATGCACACTTAAGTGTCATATAATTAAGTGTAAGCATCACCATCCTTTACAAAATTTATGCAGGCTCCTGCAGAGGTGGGCCTTTGAGAGAAGTCAAATGCATGGGGAAATGGGGTTTTTGGTGTTCCGAGGATGATATAATTTTGTTTCAGTCATTTATGGCAAATGGTTAGACAAACACCTGTCAGGGATGGTCTAGGTATATTTGGGTCCTGCCTCAGCATGGAAGAATGGACTAGATGATGTCCTGAGGTCCCTTATAGCCCCACCTTTCTATAGTTCTATGCCAAGTCTCGGAGAGCCACTAACGACATATTATGGATGTTATTCACTGGAATATCTGTTAGCCCAACAGAGTGGGCTGGAGTTTATTCTGCCTCCGACACTGTCTGGATCCCCAGATTGCTTTGGAGTTCAGAATATTTATTAATGATGAGAGTGTACATGGCAAAAGTGATCACTTAACTCATTTAAAAAAAGCAAATTAGACTTGCAAGTAACAGAGAGAATAATGAATAGGAAACTCTTCTACAATGTCACTTTTGACAGTCACTGTGAGCATGACATCACACTCAGAAGGGCACATTTCAAAAAGAAACTTCTTTCGAGCCCATTTCCGTGCCCAGGTTTGATACAATATGCTGGTTAGCATCCGAAGAAGTCAGAGGTAGTTTTACTTGTCCAGCAGAATGGACGAGGGCATGTTGTTGCTGCAGAGTTAGCTTGAGTGACCAGCCCACAGATTAGCCTACCCTAGATGTGAGCAGCCACACTATCAAGCTATATCTGAGTTACTGTGTCCTCACTAGAGCTGTGTTCACCTGAGGGTGTGGCTAGGACTTCTGGGGGCAGATTCCATGGTTCCTTGGGCTACAGTTAAGATGAACTGCTCTATGATCCTTTCCGAGTGAATTATGGGAGAACCTGCCTGTCCTTCTGGGCACATAGTGGGGACTTGTGGAGGACTATCAACGCTTTAGCCTGTGTCTTCATAGCCAAGTGGGCAGGTTACTAGCCCAAGCGAAAATCTCACTGGGGCTTTGGCCTATACCCCAAACAAGATGGCTAATCTGGGTTTAAAGCACCACCAGCTCAGGTCAGAAGTTTGTGTGTGTGGACAGGATGGGAGCTGGGACAATAGCAGAGGAAAAGCCTGGGTTAACTTTGCATTGAAGACATGCCTTACAAATCTGGCCAACAGAGCTGTTTGCTAAAGAGTGGCCATTTGAATCCAGCAGGAATGGGTCAGAACACCCATGGACCTGATTCCAACAAGAATGCTGCAGTGAGAAACAGTGGTGAGGGAATGAAGGTGGGACATAGCGACAAGGCAGCTGGGCAGCATGTTCAGGGGAACAGGGAGAACAAAAAACCAGGTGGCTGGGCAGTATGCCCAGGAAAGAAAGGCAGCAGAAAATCCTGTGCACAAGGGGGAGGACAAGGCCCAGGCAAGAGAGGCTAGGCAGCAAAGAAGCACGTACAAAGGAGCAGGGACAGAGAGATTAATCAAACGGATTGAGATCTCCTACTGCCACTCTGGAGCCAAAAGATACTTGGAATTGCTAGAGTAGACAGTGTCAATTTTTTTTATTGAAAAAAAGCAAGACAGCTAAAAATACAGGGCTCCCTAATATTTTCCACACCCATAGTTGACACCAGGCGGTATATAAATCACAGAGAGGAAGGGAGATGGTCCCTGAGGCACACTCTTTCAAAGGTTTCAGAGGAACAGCCGTGTTAGTCTGTATTCGCAAAAAGAAAAGGAGTACTTGTGGCACCTTAGAGACTAACCAATTTATTTGAGCATGAGCTTTCGTGAGCTACAGCTCACTTCATCAGATGTACGAACATCTGATGAAGTGAGCTGTAGCTCACGAAAGCTCATGCTCAAATAAATTGGTTAGTCTCTAAGGTGCCACAAGTCCTCCTTTTCTTCTTTCAAAGGTAACGGTCCACATTATGGAAAAGTTTGAGAGCAAGTGTTATAATAGGAGCCGCCATGAGGTGGCGTCAAGATTTCAGCAAGAATTGTGTCTAGGCAAGAGAGTCTGGTAAAGGCTCTCTGCCCTACTGTAAAGATAAGGAGTGCTGCTGAGAGAAATGCTTTAGCTTCTCTTGCAGTTGGACAAAAATATCCATCTCTTCCCAATAAATCCTGGAAACAAACTGTCCATTCGTAAAGCTTCTAAACACACCACAAAAGTGTAAATATTAGCCCTCTATGGGATAAAACATTAATCCTATTTCACAGCTGGGAAATCGAGGCACGGAGAGGTTAAGAGACTAGTTTAAGGTCTCACAACAAGTCAGTGGCAGAACTGGGATTACATATGAGTTCCCGGCTCTACTTCCTGTGCTTAAGCACAAGACCATGGCATCTCTTGGATATTAATCTCAGAAGGGAAGAATATCATGTATTTTGCTACTAACCCCATCTGCAGCAGCGCCCCCTCACCCTGTGCTGATGCAGTAGCTCCGTACTGATGGAGCAATGGCCACCAGAGTGGTCATTCTTCCACATTTTCTCTCGGGACTCCACAAAAGATAAGTCATCTACAAAAGGAGGTGTGACCACGTGAGCTGCACACCAGAGGGAAACTGGGAATTCTCCAACATTTTGCGGATTTAGGCAAATCAGTAAACCTCAGCTTCCCCCTCTGTAAAATGAGGATAATGCAACTCTAGAAGCAGCGTGGGTTGGTGGACAAGACACTGGACCTGGAGGCATGTCAGAGGCAGAACCAGGCATCGAACCCATATTTCCTGTGGGTGACTGTGGGCAACTCACATCACCTCTCTGCCATTTTTCCTCCCACATTTTGCCTCAACACAGATTATAAACTGTCCAGGGCAGGGAACCTCTCCTTACTGTGTGCATGCAGTGCCTAGCACACTGGGGACCTGATCTCAGTTGGGGGGGTGTCTATGAGTGCTATTTTAATAAAAATAAACTAACAACCACCATCACCTCGTGTCTTTTTCAACATAATTACTTAATGTTTTTACTAATCTTCAAGACCTTCGACAAACACAGTGTAAAAGTGGTATGTACTCTAGGACATTGTCCCAGGTCCATGGCTGCATATTCCGTATAGTACGGATGGGTCTGAATTTGCCAAGTGCCAAGCAAGGACTATTTAGCCAAAACATAACCCTGCTTCCCTACTCCTTGGAAACCACTCTCTGCCTGACGAATACTGCTCTGGATTCTAAGGGGAATTAACGTGAGTTCAGTTCCCATCTGGCCCACTACACCCTGCAGCCCCAGAGCAATCCCATCTCAGATTCACTAACCTCCTCCTCCCTGATCTCTCAGGCTGTGCTAGCAAGACACAACCAAGCTGTTCAAGATGAACTGTAATGCTAACACCAATTTAGAGAGCACAGGCATGGGCTGAGTCACCTTATTAACCACAGCGTAATGCAACTGGCACAAAGATTTAACATTTAGTTCTTAGCCCTTGAAAATTGCTCACCCTTCTGTGACCACCACAGATGTCCCACAATGCAACACTCTGTGACATTACTGATACCAGAGAAGTCTGCAGTAGTATGAGAATAATTGGTAGGACATTATTCCTGGGGTCATTCTGTGCAGAAATCCATGCTTACCTCTGCTCTGAAGCTAGCTTTACAGTTTGCCTTATTGGACTTCATCAGCACTCACCACTCTAAAATAAGAGCCATGAGGGATCGTGCAGCTGCCTTATAATGGCAGAGAGGTTCAGAGGAGACACTCTGGCAGAGTGCTCTGTTCAGAGGGCTCTGGCATTTGAAGTACCTCAAAGTAAGCAGGAGGCATCAGAAACAGTGTTAGTAAAAGCATCTGCCTGCTACTGCCTCTCTCGGACACAATCCATACACCCATGGTATTGATTTCCATTCTACACAGTATCCAAAGACTTGCGTACATGTAGGGGGGATGGTGAGGAAGGAGAGATACCTAGATTAGCACTGTAATCCTCTCAGCCCTTGTTTCTGGTAATTAGTTGTGTGTGTCAAGCTATACCATCTACAGCACAGCAGATGAAACTACAGCTTTCCCTCCCTAACCAATCAAAAGACTTACGCACTGCCTACAGCAGTGGGCAAAACACAGCTGCTTACAAGGAGAATGTGATAAACTCCCTAGAGGTCATCACTGAGAGTCGATGAGATTGAGCAGAACATTCTACAGGGACATGCACCTGGATTGATTTTTTTGTTTTGTTTTCAGAAGTACAGCCCAACTAAAAAAAGGTGGAACAGGAAAAGCTGGGCAGTCAAAAGAAAGCGTTGTTCCTATTTCTACTGCACTAAAGTAAAATTGTCTTCACATGCAACATGAGGTCCCAACATCGCTTACACTTCAGAACCCCCTAATCCAGGGGAGGGCAAACTACAGCCCATGGGCCAGATCCAGCCTGTCAGGACTTTCAATCTGGCCAGCAGGATTGCCAGCCCCGTGGTGCAGCAGGGCTAAGGCAAGCTCCCTGCCTGCCCTGGCCCCGCGCCACTTCCAGAAGCATCTGGCACCACGTCCCTGCGGCCCCTGGAGGGCTGGGGGAGGGGGGGCACAAGAGGGCTCCGTGTACTACCCTTGCCTGCAGGCACCACCCCCTTCAGCTCCCATTGGCCGGGAACGGGGAACCGCAGCCAACGGGAGCTTTGGGGGTGGTACCTGCAGGCGAGGACCACGCGCGGTGGAGCCACCTGCCCCACCCCACCACCAGGAGCCACGGTCGGACATGCTGGCCACATCCAGGAGCGGTGTAGGGCCAGGGCAGGCAAGGAGCCTGCTTTAGCCCCGCTGTATGCCGCTGCTACCCTGTAGCCGCTTGAGGTAAGCTCCCCTCCTGCACCCCAACCCCCTGCCCTGAGCCCCCCCCCGCACTCCACACGCCGACCTCATGCTCTGAGCCCCCTCCTGTACCCCAACCCCTTGCCCTGAGCCCCTTCCTGCACACAGCACCCCTTCCCACATTCCTTCCCGCACCCCTGCCCCCTGCCCCAGCCCTACATTCATGGCCCTGCATACAATTTCCTACCCAGATGTGGCCCTCGGGCCAAAAAGTTTGCCCACCCCTGCCATAATCCTCCCCCAATCTGGTCTTCCAGAGTCTGGAAACATTGAAAAAACCCTAACACAGCAGAATACGGTAGGATTATACAAGGTAAAAATTGTCACACCAAAACCACTGATTTTGCATTGAGCTAAGTACCCAGCCTCCTCATTGTACCAGAGCAGACCACCAGGCCGCCATCAAGGCTAGTATTCTCTGACAGAATTGACACTGGGCACTTCTCTCCCCCACCCTTTTTAAAAGTATAAACCCCTCGCTTCTCTACAATGCTATTCCATGAGGTGTAGGAGGGAGAATCTCTCCCTAATCTGGTAATTATCTTAATACGTGAATGCAGACATTTCATTTTATCATAGTTACCCACATTATATATTGTTAATATTGTATATTTCTCTACACACATGCAAACCACTATGATGAGATTACTGGTTCTGTGGATGACGGGAAAGCAGTGGATGTATTGTTTCTTGACTTTAGCAAAGCTTTTGACACGGTCTCCCACAGTATTCTTGTCAGCAAGTTAAAGAAGTATGGGCTGGATGAATGCACTATAAGGTGGGTAGAAAGTTGGCTAGATTGTCGGGCTCAACGGGTAGTGATCAATGGCTCCATGTCTAGATGGCAGCCGGTGTCAAGTGGAGTGCCCCAGGGGTCGGTCCTGGGGCCAGTTTTGTTCAATATCTTCATAAATGATCTGGAGGATGGTATGGATTGCACTCAGCAAATTTGCGGATGATACTAAACTGGGAGGAGTGGTAGATACGCTGGAGGGCAGGGATAGGATACAGAGGGACCTAGACAAATTGGACGATTGGGCCAAAAGAAATCTGATGAGGTTCAATAAGGATAAGTGCAGGGTCCTGCACTTAGGACGGAAGAACCCAATGCACAGCTACAGACTAGGGACCGAATGGCTAGGCAGCAGTTCTGCGGAAAAGGACCTAGGGGTGACAGTGGACGAGAAGCTGGATATGAGTCAGCAGTGTGCCCTTGTTGCCAAGAAGGCCAATGGCATTTTGGGATGTATAAGTAGGGGCATAGCGAGCAGATCGAGGGACGTGATCGTCCCCTCTATTCAACATTGGTGAGGCCTCATCTGGAGTACTGTGTCCAGTTTTGGGCCCCACACTACAAGAAGGATGTGGATAAATTGGAAAGAGTCCAGTGAAGGGCAACAAAAATGATTAGGGGTCTGGAACACATGACTTATGAGGAGAGGCTGAGGGAACTGAGATTGTTTAGTCTGCAGAAGAGAAGAATGAGGGGGGATTTAATAGCTGCTTTCAACTACCTGAGAGGTGGTTCCAGAGAGGATGGTTCTAGACTATTCTCAGTGGTAGAAAAGGACAGGACAAGGAGTAATGGTCTCAAGTTGCAGTGGGGGAGGTTTAGGTTGGATATTAGGAAAAACTTTTTCACTAGGAGGGTGGTGAAACACTGGAATGCGTTGCCTAGGGAGGTGGTGGAATCTCCTTCCTTAGAAGTTTTTAAGGTCAGGCTTGACAAAGCCCTGGCTGGGATGATTTAATTGGGGATTGGTCCCGCTTTTGAGCAGGTGGTTGGACTAGATGACCTCCTGAGGTCCCTTCCAACCCTGATATTCTATGATTTTATGAAACCTAACTTTAGAGTTAGGCTATTGAGACAATTAACCCTCAAGTAGATTAAATAACTACACAATTATCATATGTAATCCACAAACACACAAAACTTGTATTGACCTGTTAAGGGACTTAACAAATATTCTATTAGCCTTACATTCATGATTCAGTTAATAACAAGGGCATGTGAAAATTCACCTTGCAGGTCCCAACAGCCTTAACTTTGACTAGCAAATACTCTTTAGGAACTCTTTCAGTACATACATCACTAACATATGTGTAAATTGGACTACGTAACATATAGTATTAATGATATAAATCCAGAGTCTTAAGTATGTCTTGTGGGAGACTGTTAAGGTTATTGGAATGTTCAAGGTGAATTATCATTAACTGAATGCATAAATAATAGAATATTTGTGTAAATTACCTTAATTAAGTGATCATTTTGATCCTTTAGTACTTAAGTTGCCAAAGAAATGACTATATCCCTTATGCATAAACTAAATAAAGAACTATCAGTTTAAAAAAACCTAACTGTGCAAGTTTTCTGTCTAGGATTTCCTTTTTCTAATAAAGTACGGATCCCTGAAAAGCGGAAGTCTGGTTGGCACAGGGAAACATATGTGCACAGTTTTCTCTATAGTGATCAGCTCCCCTGTGCTCCCCAGAGGCTCGCTGGACTGACACTCTGTACCCGTGCACTTTGGAGGTATGCAGCAGCAAGGCTGCCCTTCAGCACGCTGGCCTCCAAAGGCCAGAAGAAGAGGAGCTCTACATCTCATGTGCCTCCCAAAGTGCACAAGAGGGGAGACCGGCTGAGAGGTGTGCGGGACAGGAGCTCCCTTTCTTCACATCTGAGGGATTGCGTGCCGCTAAGCTGCCTACCTTGCAAAGCTGTCGGACCTTGGAGCTCTCCTGAACCGTCACCATCTCCTGCAAACTCCCTCCTATCTGGCCCCAGGACCTATGTGTAAAATTTCATGATTGAATTTTGGTATGTGAAGTTTTATCCATCCATGTGTGACAACTGCCATTTTCTCTGTGACTGAGATGGAAATATTAATGAGGAATAATGAGGTGGGTTTTGGAATATTTTGTTTATAAAAGCCCAACCTTATGCATGAGATTTTGCATAGTGCTTTTTGGTTTTTTTGGAAGAGTAGGAACAGTTAATTTAAGTGAACTGTAAGCGAGAGGGAGCCCGAAGAGTGTTAGAAAACAGTTCTTAGAAGTCTGAATGGAAAAAGATGCTGCTTTTAAAATAAACCGAACAAACAAACAAAAAACACCCCACCCACACAAATACTCAACAGACTCACTTCAAACTCTCACAAAAAGTTCAACTTGTATTCGAAGAACAAGTGGTGTAATTTTGGTGATGGTCAAAAACTTTGTTTTCCTTCCTAGCAAGGAAGATCTAAACCTTGGGTCTAATTGAACCAGCTGAACTATGGAGTCATTACCAATTTGTTCATTATGGCAAAAAAGGGCTCCACTCTTGCGGAGCCACCATTACCACTTACAATAACCTTACTGCAGCATTCCATGGCAATAGTAAAATAATGCAGCAGCTTGTTTTTTATTTAAAGGGGAGGGCATTACCCATTTAATTTCTGGCAGGGGGGCAACGGGGATTGAAGAGTTAAGTGAGACAGCATGGCAGTTGTTTCACAGCAGTAGTGATAAATCCTCAGATTACTACAGCATCCTTGTTTGTGCATTAATGACTGGAATGTTTACCTCAATAGAAATGCATTTATCAAAGCAATTGCATGAGTTCATATAGCCAGCAGGGAGGGAAACAGGAAAAAAGAGGGGAGGAAAGGGTAAGTCAGTGACATTTTTTTTAAACTGCAAATTAGGTCAGCCTTTGACTCAAGGCCTGCACTCCTCCTCACATGATGCACAACCCCTTAGTCACGCACTCTACCTGAGCCACATGCTTGTCAGAGACTGTTTTTTACACTCACAGGATTCAACAGGAGACTGCACTGCACAATCTGATCCAGCTCAAGAAATCAGAAGGTTCTTTGCTGAAGACAGACCCATGAGCTGTGCACTCACCTGTTAGGGTGCAATGCTGTGACAGAGCAGATGCTCACCTGCCACCAGCAGGTCAGAAAACGTTGCTATACCTGCCAACATTTGGGTGGAAGGAATGTGGCTACACCTTTACAATCCATTGCCATATTAGACTAGGGGAGCTTGCAACAAGGACAGTGGAAAAACAATAAGCAACCAACAAAATTCTCACTGGCACCTAGGGGCCCCAACTAAAACCAGAGTTCTACTGGGCCTGTGCCAGGCACCATACGTACACACAGTAAGGAACAATCCCTACCTTAAAGGGCTTTGAATCTAAACAGACCACACAGACAAAAGGAAGAAGAGTTTATAGTTGGCACTTTTCTCCCACATCCATGAATGGCACACCTTCCCAGAGAAGTTCAGATAAAAGCCAGTGCCCCCTTCTGGAGCAGGGTTAGTAATCCCAGCGGAACACCCATTGCTATATGGCAGGGATACTCAGGGACCATGTAGGCAACTTATGCAAAGCTCAAGGGCTCTGCATAAGCGTTTTTAATAAGGAAATAAACCCACAAAGCCCTAACATCTCCTTGCACGCCTATCTTCCTTGGCAGCCTGGAAGGAGCTACTTGTTTAAGGTTTCAGAGTAACAGCCGTGTTAGTCTGTATTCGCAAAAAGAAAAGGAGTACTTGTGGCACCTTAGAGACTAACCAACTTATTTGAGCATAAGCTTTCGTGAGCTACAGCATCCGATGAAGTGAGCTGTAGCTCACGAAAGCTTATGCGCAAATAAATTGGTTAGTCTCTAAGGTGCCACAAGTCCTCCTTTTCTTTCTACTTGTTTAAGTTTCCACCAGCTATAAATTTGCAATTGATCAGCTGCATCTGCACACTACCGTCACGTGACAAGCTACAGTGGGTGCCCCAAGAGCTGCATTTGGTTCATACTCTGACTTCTCCTCTATTACTGTGACCACACAGCACCCTAATGCACTGACAACACAGAGCCGTGCCCTGGGAGGTTTCTCCCACTGATGAGCTATGGCTGCATTCAAAGCTTTGCCCTACTTCCCTTGACTGCCTCCGACATGTAGTACAGCAGGTGCTGGGAGGCAGGGTGTGAAAAGCAACATTTATGCTCAACAGCAGCCAGAGCTTTTCCAGTTTACTTAACACAGCAGCATCTCACTCCCCTCTTCCCAGCTTAGGAAGCTATTATTCCACAAGGAGTCTCCTAGAGGGGGAAAGAACAAAACAAAAAAACCTCTTCCCTCCTTCTGTGCCCATGCCAAGGGCACCAAAAGAGCATGTCTGGTTATTAAGGCTGCTAAGTTGGGCACAGCAGTTCAAGTGACCCAATAAAGAAATCTGGGGAAGGGGCCATGGCAAGGGAGAATGTGGATTGGCAGAGGAATCTCTGAATCATCTCTTGCTAGCCAAGCAAAAATAAACTGAAACATTTGAGGAATTAACCCTGAGGCAGAAGCATCCAAATGATAAGAAATGCATGGCAAGCAGAGATTGTCAAAGGGCAGGTGTATCACCCATCCCTGGGGACACAAGCCTATGGAAGGGGCCATGGCAAGGGAGAATGTGGATTGGCAGAGGAATCTCTGAATCATCTCTTGCTAGCCAAGCAAAAATAAACTGAAACATTTGAGGAATTAACCCTGAGGCAGAAGCATCCAAATGATAAGAAATGCATGGCAAGCAGAGATTGTCAAAGGGCAGGTGTATCACCCATCCCTGGGGACACAAGCCTATGGAAGGGGCAATGGCAGAGGTAGGGGTGTGTAAGTAAAATTCACTTAACCCCTCTGAGCTGCACTGAACTGTGAACTAGACCCGCTGTAGCAGGGACAGCATGGAAGCCAGCCTACAGCCAGGATGCATGCACACGTCTTTTAGAAGGGAAAGGTGCATGACAGTGGCATACAGAGCATCAAGAAGAAATCCTAAGAGGGGTACGATAGGATTAAATTAGCCAAGCAAAACAGTAGGCTGAATGTCAAGGGAAGGGTTTGCTACCAGAAGAGTAATACGTCATCCCCCTGGCAGAGGGGCAGGCCTACCAGCACCTCAGCACGCTGACAGGCTTCCGTGTCTGGCAGACACCCGAGGACACCATCCAGGAGATCTTGCAGGATGCCGCCAAGATCGACGCCTCCCTGCTAGCACCGTGGCAGAAGATAAACGTCCTGAACACCTTCCTGATCCCCCGCATCTCGTTCGTCCTAAGGGGATTCGCCGTGGCGAAGGTACACCTCAACAAGGCAGACAAGACCATCTGACAGCTGGTGAAGAAGTGGCTGTTCCTTCCCCAGAGAGCCAGCAACGAGCTGGTCTGTATCGTCCACAGGCACGGTGGTGCCAATGTCCACCGCATGGGTGACCTGTGTGACATTGCATTGATCACCCATGCCTTCCACCTGCTGATGCTTCCAGATGCCATGGTAAGGAACATTGCAGCAAAAGTCCTCCATGACACAACAAAGAAGCGGATCGGCATAGCCCCCTCCAACCAAGACACAGCCAGCTTCCTGAGCGGTTCACTGGATGGCGAATTCGGACGGGACGGCCACGACATCGCTTCACTGTGGTCCCATGCTCACAATGCCACGCGTTACCTGGGGAAGTGCATCGGCTGCCGCTGGGAGTGGTGCGAGAAGCGCCAGGAGCTGGGAGTCCTGGTGCCGCAGATCAGGTCTGAGGACAACACCATCGGGCATGCTGGAGAGGACTCTGAAGGCAGCCATCCACTCGCTGTACATGGAAGCCCTGAAGCGTAAACCGGACCAGGGTAAAGCCTTCGAACTGACCAGCAAGTGGGACGCCAGCAACCACTTCCTCGCCGGGGGCGGCTTCACCCGTTTTGCCGACTGGCGTTCATCCACCGCGCCCAGCTCAACTGTGTCCCGCTCAACGGAGCCGTCCACCACGGGAACTGAGACAGGCGTTGCAGGAAGTGCAGCTACTCCAACGAGACCCTGCCCCACGTCCTGTGCAGCTGCAGGCCCCACGCCAGAGCCTGGCGGCTGCGCCACAACACCATCCAGAACCGCCTAGTGAAAGCCATCGCACCACGCCTGGGGGAGGTCGCCATGAACTGCGCCATCCCCGGTACTGACAGCCAGTTGCGATCTGACGTGATAGTCACCGACGAGGCCCAGAAAAAGATCATCCTCGTCGACATCACGGTCTCCTTCAAGAACAGGACCCCGGCCTTCTGCGAAGCCCGAGCTCGTAAGCTGGAAAAATACGCCCCCCTGGCCGACACCCTGAGAGCAAAGGGCTACAAGGTGCAGATGGATGCCCTGATCGTCGGACCCCTGGGCGCTTGGGACCTCTGCAACGAGCGTGTGCTGCGGACCTGTGGGATCGGTTGATGCTACGCATGGCTCATGCGGAGCCTCATGGTCTCGGACACCATCCGATGGTCCAGGGACATCTACATCGAACACATCACTGGCCACTGACAGTACCAGGAGGTGTGAGCCAGTACGACATTGTGCATCCACTATGGGAAAGGGACTGAGAGGCTTTTTCCATTGGACTGTATGAACTGGAACCATAAACTCACTGAACATTAAATCCCTCCAAATGAGGGTAGATCCATCCCCATCATCGTTTCCACTCATTATACTCCACACCTGAACATAGCCATTATATGGACAACATACCCCCATATCTCAATGTCTGTACTTTGACCCGTTACATTTTTACCCCCAATCAGGGAGATTGCAGATTATGTAGTCCTTACGCCACCCGTTCCTAAACCGAATTTCGGACCCCTTGATAATCTGTACCTTATTCCCTGATAACCAGAAACTTCTATGCCTAAACTCTGTACCGTTTTCTTTTTACTTCAACATTATCTTAATGATCTCTCATGCTGACTGCATTATGGAAAGATGGTTGCTTCTCCAGAATAAAGGAAGAGACCTGCTTATCATGTAAGCCCTCTTCCCAAAACTCCTTAAAAACAGTCCTTTGTGCTTCACATTTTGCATTTATGCTCTGTAGAAATAATTATTAATATACAGCTCTTAGACAGGCATGGCCCCAATAAAGGAATAACTCGATGAGATTCTAGATCTCATGTTATACAGGTCAGACTAGATCAGGGTTTCTTGAGCGTTTCAGGCTGACAACCCCTAATTTGCAGCAAACATTTTTTGCAACCCCCTTACATTTGCTATGAAAGCAAAAGTAAAAACTGTCGCAGCAATAACAACGCTAAGCCTATATAATTTGTGTGCGCATTTCAGGGGCTTCCGAGAATGCTTGACCTTGAAGGATAAGGGCATGCAGGGAGTGGGGGAGTGAGATTCTTATGTTTTAGACAGTAATAAAATTGTCAGTGTCTCACAACCTGCCACCCATTGTTGCCTTATGTGAGCCCTTGGGGGGGGTCACAAGCCACCATTTGAGAAATACTGGACAAGATGATCTAGTGGTTCCTTTTGGCCTTAACAACCTATGAATCTATATGGCTAGCAGCAATTTATCCTCAAAAAATTAAGGGAGAGCCAAGCTTGGGATACGACTTTTGTGAGCATTATTACCACTGATTATTTGTATTATAGCAGCACCCTGAGACTCCAACTGAAATCAGGGACCAATCACGCGAGGTGCTGAACAGATACAGAGGCTGCACCCAAGTGCTTACGTTGTAATTTGACGAGAGACAAAAAAAGATGAGAGGGAAACAGATACAAAAGAGGGGAAGGAGCTTGCCCTATGTCACTACACAGGTGAGTGGCAGAGCTGGGAAGTGAACCCATGTCTCCAGTGTCAAAATTCAAGGCCCTATCCACAGCTTCATAAGCAGCATCACAAAACTACTTTTGTATTCGCAAAAAGAAAAGGAGTACTTGTGGCACCTTAGAGACTAACCAATTTATTTGAGCATGAGCTTTCGTGAGCCGAAAGCTCATGCTCAAATAAATTGGTTAGTCTCTAAGGTGCCACAAGTACTCCTTTTCTTTTTGCGAATACAGACTAACACGGCTGTTACTCTGAAACCTACTTTTGTATTGTTCACACAAGGCTAGAGTCCTTTGGAATTAACTGTGCGCTGCTACATCTTTGGCAAAGACTGGGGAGCGAGCAACAACCAGCATCAACAGACCTCAACCAAGGCAGCTGGACACCAACTTCCCCTGGACCCAGGCAGTCAGTAGGCATGCAGAGGTCTTAAGCTTCCAAGGGAGGCAGAGTTAACATGCTGAAGTTCTGCCAGGCAGGGGGCGGGGAGAGAGTGTGGAGGGGAGAGGAAAACAGAGTTGAATCTGAACCTGCTTGTCTTTCAAATGGCAGCTAAGGGTGGGTCAGGTGAAGGTGATGGTGAAAATCTTTAAAACAAACACACGCAGGTACTGGGCATTTAGAAAATATTTTACCTCTGCTAATAGTTTTGTTTTAACCTTAAAACATGATTTGTAACGTAGGATTCCATGAACATATATCTTCACAATGCAACATACCACTTTCTGAATGGCAAGATCAATGCTTGTTGGAGGGTTTTCTTTTTTTGTATTCCTTCGGTGCTGATTTTGGCAGCTCAAAATTGTTGCTTTGAGCAAACTTCACTGCAATGATCAAAGGGAAAAGTCATAGATGACTCCGTGGCATTCTCTGAATGGAGTTTTGGCTTTCTCAGTCGTAACGAACACATGCTGCGCTACTGCATTAAAGAATTAGGATAAGCACTGCAATCTGACTCAGATTCTGAAATAACTGCACCAGACCAAACTAGTGTCAGCAGATGTAACCAGGTGATGATGTCCATCTGGACAAATATATTTTCATGAGCTTCTTTTGTTGTTCTTCCAGGATTTCACCTTCCCTGACCAACTGATAAGAGCCATACTCTTGGTGAAGTTCTTCACACTCATGTATTTATAAGGCAGGGGAAAAACCGACATACAAAATGCTCAGTACTTGAAAACCCTAATCTTGCTGCATTCTGACAGTCAGCTAGTTTGCAGTTCACAGCTGGCTGATTTTTTTAATGGATAGGTTGTAGAGAGCATACTGGGCAGCCTTCATGTATAGTACCCTGGCTGTTCCAAAGAATACTCCCATCTTTCTCTGATGTGTGACTTTCATTCTGACCTTTCCTGAGCTAACTGGATATAATCCCAAGGAACAGGCTTCCATTATCAACTTGTTTTCTTTGCAAAGGGTACAGCCCATGAGGTGTAAACCACACCAATTCTGACGTTTTGTCAACTGTTTCACAGACATACTGGTGTTAATTTCTTAATTTAGAAAACAAAGGAAAGAAGCTGCTCCCCTTCATGAGTTTGTTAAAGATTGCAAACAATGGAATGGTTGTCTAATGAGAAAATAGATGGCTCTCAGTCACAGAGGTTTGGAATGACTAAAACAGGCATAAAGAAAAGGAGGACTTGTGGCACCTTAGAGACTAACAAATTTATTTGAGCATAAGCTTTCGTGAGCTACAGCTCACTTCACCGGATGCATGAAGCTCATGGAAGCTTATGCTCAAATAAATTTGTCAGTCTCTAAGGTGCCACAAGTACTCCTTTTCTTTTTGCGGATACAGACTAACACGGCTGCTACTCTAAAACCTAAAACAGGCATGTGTAACCATCTGTTTTGTAAACAAGTCTGTAAACAAGTAGCTCTTGAGAAGGTCATATTGGATGACAGCCCCCACATCAGCTAGCTCAAAGCTTAGCCAGGAGCCACTAATGTGTTTCAAGATTTATTTATTTTGTATTAGGTGTCAGAAAAAATTATTAAATGCTCTCTTCAGTGAGTTCTTCCCAAGTCAGTGGAACAGGCCTATAGTTAAGTCTTCCTCACCAGACCCAGGGATGCTGGACTAGCCTGGCAGCTGTTGTTATGGTGGGAGGGGGACATAGTACAAATATCTAACATAAACACACTTCATTCTTATCCAGCACCCAGCTCTTCACTTAAATTCAGTGAACCCATACTGATGCTTGCTTTATCCACAGATAATCCAACCAAGTTCTTCCACAACATATTGCTATACTCAAGTGCTGCATCAGTTTTAAAAAAAGATTGACTCTGCATTTGTCACTCATCCATCCACCTGTCCCTTCCTCCCTGGTCTCCCACTCGCCAAAGGAAATAAGTGCCCAGATGAAGGCAGTAGCAGTGGAAAGCTCAAGGCCCCTTGCAAAGATGGCCATCCCAAAGGGTCAGCAGGAGAGGTGCTCATATGCGTGAGAGTTAAAGCTTTATATATTATTGAGTTAGGTGCAAAAGCCAAATGCTTCTGTCACTTGCAAAATGCTGTAGAATGGTAGGTCTGCTAAGGACATGGGTAGCCAGGATGCATGCAGACCTGTTTGGATGCAGGATAGATACCGTGTGGAGCTTGTCTCCCAATACCTGCCATATGTATTTCAAAAGTGCTAAAAACATATTCCAGATTATAAAAACTCTTAAAATGGAGTCACTGGTGAGAGTACTAATTCATTTAATTTCTTGGTAAAAACAGTATTAAAGTGATGCATTTAAAAAACCCACTCACATACTGGCAAATAGAAAGATTTATATGGTGAGTGGAGTAGCTCTAACAACACCCGCTTCTGCAGAATCCAAGCTTTTTTGGTTAAAACCTTCAGAATACGAACTGTATGTCACTGATGCAATATCATCTTCCTGAGTCTGCAGACAATTCTAGTTGCTTCTGCTGCTGCTCATTTCAAAGTTGCATCAGAGCGCAAAAGGACCAGAAGTCTGTCAGCTTCAGAAATGCTATCCAGAACCCAGCGATCACCAGTGAAACTAACAAGCATCAAATATTTCATTCCATAACTGCTTCTTGAGAAAGCTCAGAGCAGCAGCAGCAAAAGACTGGAGTTTTAACTGATGATAGCAATCAGACAGAGGGGTGTGTGTGTGTGTGTGTGCCTCTCTTTTGCTGTGGAAGCCAGGGGTCTGGGGTAGGCTGAGCGTAATGGAAACACTTGCACATCCTCCTCAAGTCACAGAAGCCAGAAGGCTCTCGAATGGAAGAGAGGAGAGAAAACTTCTTTTCAGCACTCAGAAGTGCCTGGAAGCGTCAAATTTATTAGACACTTCCCAGATTAAAAAGTCAAACTAGTCAAACCGCACTGTGGTGGGTCTCCTACGGAGTACTCAGGGAAGGCACATTAATGGGAATCCCAGCTGTTTGCCAGGGCACTGCCCCTTGCCTACACCCCCCACACCTCTATCTTGTGCACTGGTAGTTGGCGCTCTGGTTAACACACAACTGGTAAATGTTTCAAGCCCTGAGAGTGCTTAATGTTTTGGGAGATTCAAGACTCGTGTTTCGCTCCCAGCTCTGTTGTTGACTCTCTATAGCAGTGGTTCTCAAACATTTGTCCTGGTGACCCCTTTCACACAGCAAGCCTTGGAGTGCGACTCCCCCCCCCCCCCCCCCACTTATAAATTAAAAACACTTAATTTTTATTTAGCACCATTATAAATGCTGGAGGCAAAGTGGGGTTTGGGGTAGAGGCTGACAGTTCGCGACCCCCCACATAATAACCTTGCGACTCCCTGAGGGGCCATGACCCCCAGTTTGAGAACCCCTGCTCTATAGGACCTTGGTTAAGTCGTAACTACTCTGTGCCTCGGTTTCCCCTTCCCAACTACCCCAATAAGCTTACAAGCTTTCCAGATGCCAGTCAACTCCAAGATCTATGGCTGAAACCTAATGTATACAAGACGCAGAGCATATTAGGATGCTGACAGGATGCTCATTCCCACCCTCTGTCCATACTGACTGAGACTATGCCTACACTACGAGCTAGGGGTGTGATTCCCCTGCCTGTACACACGAGAGCTCGTGCAAGTATAAATGACAGACAGTACTTGAAACGGGGGTGGTGTGGGGTGGGGGTGGGATGTACTCAGCTCAGCTGTGCCTCTGCTGGCTCCCACCTGTACTACTGTGGCCAGTCACTGCTATTTCTACTTGCACTTCACAATTGCCATTGTTTGTTGGGGAAGTGCTGTTAAACCTGTTGGGGTGACACCCGCCTGCCACATATTAAATAATTAACAGTCTCCAGCTATTTGCCCCTGCTGCAGCTTGAAGCACTGGGACACACTGCCTTCTTGAAGGAGACAATTACTCAAAGTCGCTAATTCGTCACCACCTGCCGATTGTCCTGTATCGGTTTCCAGAGGCAGTTCACTTGACACAAAAGGCTTTGACTCACACTGCCCTGAGAAGTTCTTCCCCCTAGCCCCAAGAGCCTCCTCAGGCTACGTCTATGCTACGAGAGAGGGGTGTGATTCCCTGCTCATGTCCACGTACTCATGCTAACTTGGTGAGAGCTAGTCAGAGATACCAGAAGGCTCTCAGCAACACGTGGGCATGCTCTGGAATGGAAGGATATTCACGGTCTCTGCTCTGAGCAGAGCTGGGTAATATGTTTAAAATGGCAGGGGCTGCCTGGACCTCTGTCTACAGTTGTGCTCCCACAACAATGGAGTTGAACTGGTGGTACCAACCCTAGTAAGTTTTAGTGGGGTTATAAAGTCTAACACAGCCACTGCCAAAAGAAAGGAAGAGGCAGCCTATATGCTCACATATAGGGTCACTTTATACTTGGAAATCTGCTGACATGTGAATACAGTCTTAGAGACTTTAAATTCCAGGAAAGGAGGGTTTTGTGATAAAACCAAAACCAACCCCCTCACCCAACTCACTTATTATTTAGTATTCTTATTACCATAGTGTACTGGTCAGGATTGGGACCCCACTGTGCCAGGTGCTATTCAAAAACCAAAAAGGTAGATGTGGTTCCTGCCCCAAAGAGGAGATTAATATACTTTCAGGAGTATTTATACTGAGGCATGTACATTTCCAGCTCTCACATTCCATTGTTTTACCCCATATGCAGTACTGGAGCTTTAAATGACAAAGGAAAGGCAAATCAAATTTTAGGCCTTACATTACAGTTAAACTCCCTGAATAGTGACCTTCGGGGGAGGGGGGGCGGAGAGAATGGGCGTATGTCTTTTCCCACTTTCTGTTGTATAAAAGAGACATGAAAGATTTTTGAGATTTTTCCAAACATTAGCTGTTCAGGTTCTTTTCTGCCCTAGCAGACTCAAGGGGGACTGAAGAATTAGTGGAATTATGACATCACAAGAGCTTGAGTAGAGGAATCAATAAGAGGAAGAGCGTTTTAGTCAGACTGTTAGAATGTGGTAGTCTTTGCTTGTTTTTATCAACACTGACTAACATACACTTGGGAAAAAGACCTTTGTTAGAGATTGAACATCCCCAACTCTTTCAATTGAGATGTGAGAAGATTCCCAGTATACATGAGTATATATACCCCAAACAAATCTTCCAGCAAAGCCAGACTTGCCCTTCTGGGTACTATTACTACAGTAAAGAACAAGCAGAAAAAAACCACCTCTTAAAAAGTTTTCAATCCCCTTTTCATCATGGAAAGATAGAGAACACAAACCCATTTTTCTCAGAAATTCTTTGCTGATCACCTGAGGGCTTAGTTCAGTATTTTAACATCTCACATGCCCCAGATGTCCTGGATTCCCTAAAGGCCGGTGTATGCACAACACTAGCAATGGTTTAATGAAAATATGTTTTAAAAGTAATTTTATTTAACCTGATGCAGACACAAAGTAGTTTACAATTGGCTTATGTCATTTATCAAATTATGTTACATTGATTATAAGACAGTTGTAAACCAACTGAATCGTGTCCATCAAGAAGTCTGCAACAGTTGAACTAAAGTGACTTTGAAAACAGACTTTTGTTAAAATGGTATAAATTACTCACAGAAAAGGCCTAAGCCTCACTGCATCACAAGATCTGACCTGCTCCAATTTCTTGTAGAATTTTTTTATTGGTTAATTTACTTAATTTTTTAAAACAAATCACTCACAGGTCATCAGTTCAAATCCAGCCCAGGTCCATTCAGTGGCTACATGAAATTAGTTTGGGTAAACTCAATACAATTCCTAGGAGGAGGACAAGTGTCTGCTATTAGCTATAACATTTCTAAGGTGGTAGAAATGGTTTGACACTTCACCCCATATTCTTCACAGACATATTATGATATGATTATTGCATAATTATGCTGCATTTTGTAGAAGCTAGGTCATGTGAGGTGTCATTGGAAAAAGTTATGATTTGCTGAATACGATTATCCTATTTGTATGCAAATACTACGAGATCTGGTTGGATAGGAGATGTGGCAGCAATATGCTTTAAAAATGTACAGAGCCCAGGTCACTCCTAGTGCAACTCTTCTGAAGGCGATGGAGCTGCACCAGGCTGGATTGGCCCCTTGATATCTAATTAGAGCTAAAAGGTAATGACCATCTTGAAAATTCCCTTCATTGGCATAGTCGGCTCCCAGCTCTTATTTATTTAAGGATAAGATCACCAGCGAGCAACCAGTCTTTGTGACTCAATTTTTCCCAGATAAGGAAGGAGCTGCTGAGGATCTGTTGTCTGCACAGAGCATTTGTTATGCCAGATGGTCTCCTAATCCAGCCCTGGTCTGAACACAATATTCTTGTCCATATATGCTGGGATTTTCAAATAAGCCCGGATCGTTGGACCCCTTTGAAAATACCGGCTAGACATTCACAGAGGCGCTGAATGAACAACACTTCCCAGGGACTAATTCAGAACCACAGGGCCTCTGACAAGCAGGCTCTTGAAGTTTATCCTTCTCTCAAAATCCAATAGCTGGGGGCAACTATTCAGAGCTGTCAATCGCGCACACACACACACACACTCACAATGAATGTGACATTGGTGACCGGTGCCAAAGTGACAGCTCTGTAGCCGCAGCATGGACGGTAGCAGCGCATGGATCCCCAACACTGCCTTGTTAATATGTCTCTGCCCTGCCCCAGAGGAACTCCTCCACCAGGTGTGAGGGGAGTTTGGTCCCTAGGGACCAGTCAGTCCCTCATCACTCTGCTAAGACAGCCAATAATGAGTTAATTAGTGCTGAAGGTGCCAGACAGCTGTCTGTTTCATGTCAGTCATGAAATGCTGTCATTCTCTACCTGCCTAGGCCTGGATTGGATCTGGCAATTTAGGAGAGAAAGGCTTTGTACCTTGCACCCAGTCTCTCAACATGAATTATTAATCTGCTGTCCTCTTCCACAGCAGTTGTATGCTACCAAGAAACGCTGCCACAATACTACCTACATTGAATTTCCAAGGCTGCACCCTTAAGGAGCAGAAGGTCTAGCTGGCTCCAGTTGCTGAAGAGAGCCCATATAATCTCAAGCATCAGGGAGTAGTGTTAGTCTGTATCCACAAAAACAACAAGAAGTCCAGTGGCACCTTAAAGACTAACAGATTTATTTGAGCACAAGCTTTTGTGGGTAAAAACCTCACTTCTTCAGATTCATGGAGTGAAAGTTACAGATGCAGACATAAATATACTGACACATGAAGAGAAGGGAGTTACCTCACAAGTGGAGAACCAGTGTTGACAGGGCCAATTCGATCAGGATGGATGTAGTCCACTCCCAACAATAGATGAGGAGGTGTCAATTCCAGGAGAGGCAAAGCTGCTTCTGTAATGAGCTAGCTACTCCCAGTCCTATCCAAGCCCAAATTAATGGTAAAGCGGGAGCGAGGGTGCTGAGGCGGAGGAATACACTCCGGAATCCCTAAATGCATGCAACCAGGAGGTTGTTCTCAGTCACGGCGGCCGGTGCTTGGGGAAGGACAAACACCAGAGGAGGTTCCCGGTAAGTGGCTTTTATTTTGGGAAGGAAGTTGTTTGGTACAGGCTCTTGGGGCAAGGAGGCTTAGGGCTGCATGCATACCCAGGGTATGTCTACACTACGGAATAAGGTCGAATTTATAGAAGTCGGTTTTTTAGAAATCGGTTTTATATATTCGAGTGTGTGTGTCCCCACAGAAAATGCTCTAAGTGCATTAAGTGCATTAACTCGGCAGAGTGCTTCCACAGTACCGAGGCTAGAGTCGACTTCCGGAGCATTGCACTGTGGGTAGCTATCCCACAGTTCCCGCAGTCTCCGCTGCCCATTGGAACTCTGGGTTCAGATCCCAATGCCTGATGGGGCTAAAACATTGTCGCAGGTGGTTCTGGCTACATATCGTCAGGCCCCCGTTCCCTCCCTCCCTCCGTGAAAGCAAAGGCAGACAATCGTTTCGCGCATTTTTTCCTGAGTTACCTGTGCAGACGCCATACCACGGCAAGCATGGAGCCCGCTCAGGTAACCGTCACCGTATGTCTCCTGGGTGCTGGCAGACGCGGTATGGCATTGCTACACAGTAGCAGCAACCCATTGCCTTGTGGCAGCAGACGGTGCAATACGATTGGTAACCGTCATCGTCGTGTCCGAGGTGCTCCTGGCCACGTCGGCTGGGAGTGCCTGGGCAGACATGGGCGCAGGGACTAAATTTGGAGTGACTTGACCAGGTCATTCTCTTTAGTCCTGCAGTCAGTCCTATTGAACCATCTTGTGGTGAGCAGGCAGGCGATACGGATTGCTAGCAGTCGTACTATACCATCTTCTGCCGAGCAGCCATGAGATGTGGATGGCATGCAGTCCTTCTGCACCGTCTGCTGCCAGCCAAAGATGTAAAAGATAGATGGAGTGGATCAAAACAAGAAATAGACCAGATTTGTTTTGTACTCATTTGCTTCCCCCCCTCCCCTGTCTAGGGGACTCATTCCTCTAGGTCACACTGTAGTCACTCACAGAGAAGGTGCAGCGAGGTAAATCTAGCCATGTATCAATCAGAGGCCAGGCTAACCTCCTTGTTCCAATAAGAACAATAACTTAGGTGCACCATTTCTTATTGGAACCCTCCGTGAAGTCCTGCCTGAAATACTCCTTGATGTAAAGCCACCCCCTTTGTTGATTTTAGCTCCCTGAAGCCAACCCTGTAAGCCATGTCGTCAGTCGCCCCTTCCTCCATCAGAGCAACGGCAGACAATCGTTCCGCGCCTTTTTTCTGTGCGGACGCCATACCAAGGCAAGCATGGAGGCTGCTCAGCTCACTTTGGCAATTAGGAGCACATTAAACACCACACGCATTATCCAGCAGTATATGCAGCACCAGAACCTGGCAAAGCGATACCGGGCGAGGAGGCGATGTCAGCGCGGTCACGTGAGTGATCAGGACATGGACACAAATTTCTCTGAAAGCATGGGCCCTGCCAATGCACGCATCATGGTGCTAATGGGGCAGGTTCATGCAGTGGAACGCCGATTCTGGGCTCGGGAAACAAGCACAGACTGGTGGGACCGCATAGCGTTGCAGGTCTGGGACGATTCCCAGTGGCTGCGAAACTTTCACATGCATAAGGGCACTTTCATGGAACTTTGTGACTTGCTTTCCCCTGCCCTGAAGGGCATGAATACCAAGATGAAAGCAGCCCTCACAGTTGCGAAGCGAGTGGCAATAGCCCTGTGGAAGCTTGCAACGCCAGACAGCTACCGGTCAGTTGGGAATCAATTTGGAGTGGGCAAATCTACCGTTGGGGCTGCTGTGATGCAAGTAGCCCACGCAATCAAAGATCTGCTGATATCAAGGGTAGTGACCCTGGGAAATGTGCAGGTCATAGTGGATGGCTTTGCTGCAATGGGATTCCCTAACTGTGGTGGGGCCACAGAAGGAACCCATATCCCTATCTTGGCACCGGAGCACCAAGCCGCCGAGTACATGAACCGCAAGGGGTACTTTTCAATAGTGCTGCAAGCTCTGGTGGATCACAAGGGATGTTTCACCAACATCAACGTGGGATGGCCGGGAAAGGTACATGACGCTCGCATCTTCAGGAACTCTGGTCTGTTTCAAAAGCTGCAGGAAGGGACTTTATTCCCAGACCAGAAAATAACTGTTGGGGATGTTGAAATGCCTATAGTTATCCTTGGGGACCCAGCCTACCCCTTAATGCCATGGCTCATGAAGCCGTACACAGGCAGCTTGGACAGTAGTCAGGAGCTGTTCAGCTACAGGCTGAGCAAGTGAAGAATGGTGGTAGAATGTGCATTTGGACGTTTAAAGGCGCACTGGCGCAGTTTACTGACTCGCTTAGACTTCAGCGAAACCAATATTCCCACTGTTATTACTGCTTGCTGTGTGCTCCACAATATCTGAGAGAGTAAGGGGGAGACGTTTATGGCGGGGTGGGAGGTTGAGGCAAATCGCCTGGCTGCTGGTTACGCACAGCCAGACACCAGGGCGGTTAGAAGAGCACAGGAGGGCGCGGTACGCATCAGAGAAGCTTTGAAAACCAGTTTCATGGCTGGCCAGGCTACGGTGTGAAAGTTCTGTTTGTTTCTCCTTGATGAAACCCCCCGCCCCTTGGTTCACTCTACTTCCCTGTAAGCTAACCACCCTCCCCTCCTCCCTTCGATCACCGCTTGCAGAGGCAATAAAGTCATTGTTGCTTCACATTCGTGCATTCTTTATTCATTCATCACACAAATAGGGGGATGACTAGCAAGGTATCCCAGGCGGGGTGGTGGAGGAGGGAAGGAAAATGCCACACAGCACTTTAAAAGTTTACAACTTTAAAATTTATTGAATGCCAGCCTTTTTTTTGGGCAATCTTCTGTGGTGGAGTGGCTGGTTGGCCGGCGGCCCCCCCACCGCGTTCTTGGGCGTCTGGGTGTGGAGGCTATGGAACTTGGGGAGGAGGGCGGTTGGTTACACAGGGGCTGTAGTGGCAGTCTGTGCTCCAGCTGCCTTTGCTGCAGCTCAACCATACACTGGAGCATACTGGTTTGATCCTCCAGCAGCCTCAGCATTGAATCCTGCCTCCTCTCATCACGCTGCCGCCACATTTGAGCTTCAGCCCTGTCTTCAGCCCGCCACCTCTCCTCCCGGTCATTTTGTGCTTTCCTGCACTCTGACATTATTTGCCTCCATGCATTTGTCTGTTCTCTGTCAGTGTGGGAGGACAGCATGAGCTCGGAGAACGTTTCATCTCGAGTGCGTTTTTTTTTTCTTTTTAATCTTCACTAGCCTCCGGGAAGGAGAAGATCCTGTGATCATTGAAACACATGCAGCTGGTGGAGGAAAAAAAAGGGACAGCGGTATTTAAAAAGACACATTTTATAAAACAGTGGCTACACTCTTTCAGGGCAAACCTTGCTGTTAACATTACATACATAGCACATGTGCTTTCATTACAAAGTCGCATTTTGCCTGCCCCCACCGCGTGGCTACCCCCTCAACCCTCCCCACTCCCCGTGGCTAACAGCGGGGAACATTTCTGTTTAGCCACAGGCAAACAGCCCAGCAGGAACGGGCTCCTCTGAGTGTCCCCTGAAGAAAAACACTCTATTTCAACCAGGTGACCATGAATTATATCTCACTCTCCTGAGGATAACACAGAGAGATAAAGAACGGATGTTGTTTGAACGCCAGCAAACATACACTGCAATGCTTTGTTGTACAATGATTCCCGAGTATGTGTTACTGGCCTGGAGTGGTAAAGTGTCCTACCATGAAGGACGAAATAAGGCTGCCCTCCCCAGAAACCTTTTGCAAAGGCTTTGGGAGTACATCCAGGAGAGCCGCGAATGCCAGGGCAAAGTAATCCTTTCACATGCTTGCTTTTAAACCACGTATAGTATTTTAAAAGGTACACTCACCGGAGGTCCCTTCTCCACCTGCCGGGTCCAGGAACCAGCCTTGGGTGGGTTCAGGTGGTACTGGCTCCAGGTCCAGGGTGAGAAACAGTTCCTGGCTGTTGGGAAAACTGGTTTCTCCGCTTGCTTGCTGTGAGCTATCTACAACCTCATCATCATCTTCTTCGTCCCCAAAACCTGCTTCCATGTTGCCTCCATCTCCATTGAAGGAGTCAAACAACATGGCTGGGGTAGTGGCGGCTGAACCCCCTAAAATGGCATGCAGTTCATCATAGAAGCGGCATGTTTGGGGCTCTGACCCGGAGCGGCCGTTCGCCCCTCTGGTTTTCTGGTAGGCTTGCCTCAGCTCCTTAAGTTTCACGCAGCACTGCTTCGGGTCCCTGTTATGGCCTCTGTCCTTCATGCCTTGGGAGATTTTGACAAAGGTTTTGGCATTTCGAAAACTGGAACGGAGTTCTGATAGCACGGATTCCTCTCCCCAAACAGCGATCAGATCCCGTACCTCCCGTTCGGTCCATGCTGGAGCTCTTTTGCGATTCTGAGACTCCATCATGGTCACCTGTGCTGATGAGCTCTGCATGGTCACCTGCAGCTTGCCACGCTGGCCAAACAGGAAATGAGATTCAAAAGTTCGCGGTTCTTTTCCTGTCTACCTGGCCAGTGCATCTGAGTTGAGAGTGCTGTCCACAGCGGTCACAATGGAGCACTCTAGGATAGCTCCCGGAGGCCAATACCGTCAAATTGCATCCACAGTACCCCAAATTCGAGCCAGCAAGGCCGATTTAAGCGCTAATCCACTTGTCAGGGGTGGAGTAAGGAAATAGATTTTAAGAGCCCTTTAAGTCTAAATAAAGGGCTTCATTGTGTGGACGGGTGCAGGTTTACATCGATTTAACGCTGCTAAATTCGACCTAAAGTCCTAGTGTAGACCAGGGCCTAGATGTGGAATAGGGCACTGATGTGCTCTCTCACATCATGGTAATTGGCCTCAGTGATCTCTTCAAAGGTCTCATCCAGAACTTGGGCAATGCACTTGCGCAGGTTTCTTGGGAGAGCCACTCTGCCCCTGTGCCGTGAGGGGTGGGGGGACCATTGCTGTACAGAGGCAAGCTGCGTATGGGCCAAGGCGGAAGCTGCATTGCAGTAGAAGACCCTCCCTTGCTTCCCACGTCACCCTCAGCAGAGAGATATATTCCAAGACAAACTCCTGTGGAAAATGTGGGGACAGTGATCAGTATAGGGGCCCCCGCCACTGTTGGCTCTCCCCAAGGCACAGAAACCCAGAGGACAGTACAGCCGTAAAACAATCAGTCATGCCTGAGCCTGTGTTTACTCACTATTCTGGGGCTCCCGTGGGTTTTGTGTGCTCGCTTTGGGACGGGCAAATTATGCTATTGTGTAGACTGTGCTTGCCCTTAAGTATGGGGGAATCATTGCTCTGTCTGGTGTGAACAATGCTGCCTCTGTTAAGTGTTGCATTTTGCCTTTACAGTTGGAACCTTGAGATCTCAGCCATCCGTGTTATCACTGGCTGAAAGACTCCCAACAATCAGAAAGAGGCCACGTAAAAGCAAGGAAGACATGTTGCATGAAGTAATGCAGCATTCAAGTAATGAAAATCTAAAAGTGCAGGAGTGGCGGGACAGTGAAAGGAGGATCGGCCACCAGAATTCGGATTGCCAGCACCAATTCTGGCGAACATGTTGAAACTTCTTGCTAGCAACACAGTTGTTGACTAGGCTATATATTCCATACCTCCAGACACAGCTGCATTGTGGTAGAAAGATGGATACAGTGTGGGATGTTTACATTGCACATAGTCTCAAGGTCTAGACCAGAAGCAGGGGAGGAAAGGGAATCAAGAGGAATGCCAAGCCTTACGTCCCTCTACCACTAACCTGGCAAGAATTTCTGTGCATCAATAAAAATACAAATGAACTCTTCTGCTTCCTTGCAAAGTATATTACAAAGCTGGCAGTAGAAAACAAAGAAGTAATCACCACAGATGGTCGAGATGTACACTGCAGTCCCGCACGTGATAAGACCAGACTTTCCCCATGCAACTATAAGGAAGCAGATACCAGAATGATGCTGCATGCTCCTGATGCATGCCGTTGAGGACGTATTAAAGTCCTCATACGCACAGCTGACACAGACGTAGTACTCCTTGCTGTTACATACATGCCAAAGCTTCAGGTCCCTGAACTGTGGATTGGATTTGGGACAACAGTTAAGATATCTGCTCATGACACTTGTCCTAGGCAAGTCAAAGCCTTTAATGGGGTTCCATGCCTAAACTGGTTGCAACAGAGTATGCCTTTGCTGGAAGAGGAAAGAGGTTGCGTGGGAGACCTGGCAGACATATGAAGACGTGACCTCGGGCTTTCATGGATTTGTCTGCGGCACCACAATTTATAGTTCCATCATCTAAGGGTCTCTGTTGGAGAGCTTTGTGGTGCTTCTGTATGAAAAGGACCAGTGGCACAAACACTGCTGATGAGACCTGCAGGCGACTCTTCATGCAGAAGGGCAGAGTTATGGAAGCCCTCCCACTAACCAAAGCTGCTCTGGTGCAACACAGCATACACAGCATACCAACCACACTGCTCCGGTCAGGCCTTGATACCTGCTCCTGAACTCCCTGATCCAAGGCATGGGGTTGGGCTGAGGGCACTGATGGGTGGCGTCCATTGTGGACAACCCTCCCAGAAGCAAGTGATTATTAAACTCATAGAATATTAGGGTTGGAAGAGACCTCAGGAGGTCATCTAGTCCAACCCCCTGGTCAAAGCAGGACCAACACCAACTAAGTCATCCCAGCCAGGACTTTATCAAGCTGGGCCTTAAAAACCTCTAAGGATGAAGATTCCACCACCTTCGTAGGTAACCCATTTCAGTGCTTCACCACCCTCCTAGTGAAATAGTGTTTCCTAATATCCAGCCTAGACCGCCCCCACTGCAACTTAAGACCATTGCTCCTTGTTCTGTCATTTGTCACCACTGAGAACAGCCGAGCTCCATCCTCTTTGGAACTCCCTTTCAGGTAGTTGAAGGCTGCTATCAAATCCCCCCTTGCTCTTCTCTTCTGCAGACTAAATATCTCCAGTTCCCTCAGCCTCTCCGCGTAAGTCATGTGCCCCTGCCCCCTAATCATTTTTGTTGCCCTCTGCTGGACTCTCTCCAATTTGTCCACATCCCTTCTGTAGTGGGGGGGACCAAAACTGGACACAATACTCCAAATGTGGCCTCACCAGTGCCGAATAGAGGGGAATAATCACTTCCCTCGATCTGCTGGCAATGCTCCTACTAATACAGCCGTGAACTCCTAAGACGTGGCTGCAAATTGGGGTGCAGGCAAGGCGCAAGTGTGTCAAGACAGCACTGCGTCAAGACAGCACTGCGTCACATCACCCCGTGCCAGTGTAGTGGGGAATGCGACATTTGAATACATCGAAGACTGAAAGATTTTCTTGTTTTTTATTTTGTTTTAGGCTGCATGTTTATTCGGGCTGTCAATCAATTGCAGTTAACGCCTGAGATTAACTGAAAACAAAATGAACACATTAGTTTTTTTTAACATGTTAATCATGGGAGGCTAAAACCCTCAGTCCCAAGGGGGCTGAAGCCCCGAGCACCCAGCCCCGAGCCTATATTTGAAAGTATAGGAAATATCCAAAAATATTTAAATAAATGGTATTCAATTGTTTAACAGGGCAATTAAAACAGCAATTAATCACAATTAATTTTTTTAAATCATTTAACAGCCCTCATGTTTATATAAGGTGCTTTTTCAATCTTTTTGAGACACAGCAATATCCTGTTATGCACAGATCAATCTGAAATATCGTTATTAGCAAGGGGGAAAATGTAACTTTCTGATCATGAACAGAAACTTGTAAACTTATTGTGTTAATTGTCTATGTAATTAATATTTTAGTAAATACTCTCCAGTGACATGTTCCTGAGCATGGTAATTCTTTACATTTTTGTTTAATCTCAAGCCATCACAACTCATTGCTTTAGTTTTTAGGACACCTCAGACAACAGGAATATAAACGTACAAAAAATAAAAACACACAGGGAAGGTTTAATACCACAAACAATCAGCAGAAAAAATGCATTAGGAATTTAAAATGGCCGCCACAGCCAACGTGGCATTAGTTGGCAATGGCCCCATATCTGAAAATATTTATCAGAACAGGTCTTAAGACTCTGGCAAATTTCATGCTATTATCATAAAACCTACCATTCTTTCACAAACCTGGTTGGCTAACTATCCAAATGGAGAGTTCTTTGCGTGTGTGACTGGGTCACTATATAACGTGAAAGGGATCAAATTCCAGCCAATTGCTGGCCCTGTAAGTATTCCAATATTTTGATTTATAACTATTAATATTTATCTTGAGGTCCTAAAATAAATAAATAAAGCTCTGCAGGCCCTTTATAAACCTTTAGCCCTTGCGTCAATGGCTGTCTGCACTGCAGCTGCTGAGCTGCTTTCTAGGACATACAGGAGATTCACTCCATAGTGGGAACACAAAGAATCTTGAGTTCAGACCTTGCATTTCAGGCTAGGAGCTTTCCCCAGTTGTTAGTATAGAAGTACAAGGCTTCCTTCCCCTTCCTCCCACCTCTTCACCTGCAGCTCTGTATGCTGACCTATTTCAAGCGTTTAAAGTTTTCAGCTCACAGTGAAGTTGATTAAACAGCAGCACTTGGGTGAAAGCCAGTGGTCTTTAATATGTTAGACCTAAATTACTGGAGGCTTCCTACCATCCTGGCTTATCTGTTTTAGACATCCTCTGAACCTGGGAGTGCTTCATATTCCTAAGAATGAAGGAAGAGCAGCTCACACAGAGGGGGATCTTGTAAGAATCAGTCATCAGAGAGGAACCAGTTATTTCACCAATTCATACCCCCAACCTCACAGTGTTAAGAGTACAATGGTTGTAGTGCTGAGGGTGAACGACAAAGTCAATCACAAAACCTCCTGGACCTCACCCATTACACAGGGATTTACACAATCAAGGTACAGCTACAGAGGACTAGTATTCCAGGCTTTTAGGACCGCTGTTCTAGACTCCTCCCTTTAGCCATTCCAGACCCTAACCAGAAAAGGGTAACAAAAATTATTAGGGGTATGGAACAGTTTCTTATTAGGAGAGATTAATAAGACTGGGACTTTTCATCTTGGAAAAGTGATGACAAAGGGGGGAATATGATAGAGGTCTATAAAAGCATGACTGGTGTGAAGAAAGTAAATAAGGAAGTGTTATTTACTCCTCATAACACGAGAACGAGGGGTCACCTAATTAAATTAATCGGCAGCAGGTTTAAAACAAATAAAAGGAAGTATTTCTTCACACAACACACAGTCAACCTGTGGATGGATGTTGTGAAGGCCAAGACTATAACAGGGTTCAAAAAAGAACTAGATAAATATATGGGGGATAGGTCCATCAGTGGCTATTAGCCAGGATGGTGTCCGTAGCCTCTGTTTGCCAGAAGCTGGGAATGGGCGACGGGGATGGATCACGTGATGATTACCTGTTCTATTCATTTCCTCTGGGGCACCTGGCATTGGCCGCTGTCGGAAGACAGAATACTGGGCTAGATGGACCTTTGGTCTGAACCAGTATGGCCGTTCTTATGTTCTTAGTAATAAACTTCTTCACATGGCCCCAGGGAGATACTGCTGCTTGCCATTCATTCATTTAGGCCTGTGGCCAGATCAACCCAAGCTTTATTGCAGTTGAGTGCACACAACTGAACTGGGAGGCAGCTGGTACAGCCATGGGGTTCTACTCTGATAAACTGACATAGTTCATCAAGGAGGTTAAGTATAAAAATTACCTTGAAACTTGATGTGCAAGGCCTGGACCACTAAAAGGCAGCCGGTCAAGGTCTGACCCATTGGTCCAGAAGCAGCCATTCCTATTTACTACAGGCCCCAGGTGTTGCATAGCCATCGCTGCTCTACAGACAAACTAAGTTTCACATATCATTCAGCTTTGGAGGTGCACTGATTTGTGCCATGAGGCACTCCAGTCACAGAGGTGACCATCATCACAGGTTGAGTCAAGACCAGATATCAGCTATAAACAGATTAATCCAGCAGAGGATGACCATCAATGCTAGCAAGTAGTGCTTGTCTCCTTGTTCTGCGTGGGCAACTCTTACTTGGAGCCTGTGTTTGTTAGGAAAACTACACATGCTTGTCACCAGCGGCTTCCCCAACCCCCACTCTTCTACCAAGCAGTCCTGAAAGCAGGATAGCTGTTAATGGGGACAAAACTGTTTTCAGTATCAGCTGCGGGGAGGCCAGGAGGACCTTCTGGCAAGGACTGCTAGCAACAGGTTATTTCCTCACTGCCAACGGACCCTCACTCAGGAATATGTTCTGCCCCCAAAGGCTGTGAGGGTGTTCCATAGGGCTAGACAGATCATCTCTCTCCTTAGAGGGACCTGCCTGGATTGTGAGACACCTGCCTTCACCTGTCATCTGGACCCATGGAAAAGAAGCCCTTGAGGAATTCCACCATGATTTCAACAATTTCCATCCCACCACCAACCTCAGCCTGGTCCAGTCCACACAAGAGATCCACTTCCTGGACACTACAGTGCTAATAAACAATGGCCACATAAACACCACCCTATACCGGAAACCTACTGACCGCTATTCCTACCTGCATGCCTCCAGATTTCACCCTGACCACACCACACGATCCATCGTCTACAGCCAAGCTCTGCGATACAACCGCATTTGCTCCAACCCCTCAGACAGAGACAAACACCTACAAGATCTCTGTCAAGCTTTCTTACAACTACAATACCCACCTGCAGAAGTAAAGAAACAGATTGATAGAGCCAGAAGAGTTCCCAGAAGTTACCTACTACAGGACAGGCCTAACAAAGAAAATAACAGAACGCCACTAGCGGTCACCTTCAGCCCCCAACTAAAACCCCTCCATCGCATTATTAAGGATCTACAACCTATCCTGAAGGATGACCCAACACTCTCACAAGTCTTGGGAGACAGGCCAGTCCTTGCCTACAGACAGCCCCGCAACCTGAAGCAAATACTCACCAACAACCACATACCACACAACAGAACCACTAACCCAGGAACTTATCCTTGCAACAAAGCCCGTTGCCAATTGTGCCCACATATCTATTCAGGGGACACCATCACAGGGCCTAATAACAGCAGCCACACTATCAGAGGCTCATTCACCTGCACATCCACCAATGTGATATATGCCATCATATGCCAGCAATGCCCCTCTGCCATGTACATTGGTCAAACTGGACAGTCTCTACGTAAAAGAATAAATGCACACAAATCAGATGTCAAGAATTATAACATTCATAAACCAGTCGGAGAACACTTCAATCTCTCTGGTCACGCAATCACAGACATGAAGGTCGCTATCTTAAAACAAAAAAACTTCAAATCCAGACTCCAGCGAGAAACTGCTGAATTGGAATTCATTTGCAAATTGGATACTATTAATTTAGGCTTAAATAGAGACTGGGAGTGGCTAAGTCATTATGCAAGGTAGCCTGTTTCCTCTTGTTTTTTCCTACCCCCCCCCCCCCCCCCCAGATGTTCTGGTTTAACTTGGATTTAAACTTGGAGAGTGGTCAGTTTAGATGAGCTATTACCAGCAGGAGAGTGAGTTTGTGTGTGTATGGGGGTGGGGGGGATGTGAGAAAACCTGGATTTATGCAGGAAATAGCCCGACTTGATTATGTAAAGAGTTGTCACTTTGGATGGGCTAGCACCAGCAGGAGAGTGAATTTGTGTGTGGGGGTGGAGGGTGAGAAAACCTGGATTTGTGCTGGAAATGGCCCACCCGATGATCACTTTAGATAAGCTATTACCAGCAGGACAGTGGGGTGGGAGGAGGTATTGTTTCATATTCTCTGTGTATATATAAAGTCTGCTGCAGTTTCCACGGTATACATCTGATGAAGTGAGCTGTAGCTCACGAAAGCTCATGCTCAAATAAATTGGTTAGTCTCTAAGGTGCCACAAGTACTCCTTTTCTTTCTGCCTTGAGCAGGCTCACCTGCCAGGATCCTGAACTGTTCCTGTGAGCAGATCGACGCAATTGACACATTTCTGGGAGAAAGCTGTGTCCCGCCTCAGAATAGCTTTGATTAGATAGTTCCCTTCCAAGAGACAAGCACACTGTGTGTTGTGCTTACAGCTACTGCACAGGGCAGGGCAGCTCCACAAAGCTACTATGCTTTAAGAGTTCCTTATTCCACCGCAGCCAGCTGGCATCTAGACTATCAGCCCCTCCTGCAGCTGCCCAGAGCCCCATTTTACATACTCCGAGTGGATTCCTGCTGTTCAAGTCTGGAAGGAAAGATTAATCCTGCATGTCTAACAGCTCCAGAGGCAGAGCACCTTGGGGACAACTAATCATATAAACATCACCAGCAATTCTCTGTGCTCCCCAATACACAGGGCCAAAACTCTGAGTCTCAGAAAGGCAGGCTCTGTGAACCAGATTGGCCTGAAATACCATGGCGAGGGAGGAACAAAGCTGGAGGAAAAAATACCTTGCATATACATAGATCCTCTCAGAGCACATTGCAAACATCAATTCAATTCTAGGGTGACCAGATAGTAAGTGTGAAAAATCGGGACAGGGGGTGGGGGGTCATTGGCACCTATATAAGAAAAAGTGCCAAATATCGGGACTGTCACTATAAAATCGGGACATCTGGTCACCCTAATTCAATTCAATTCAGCCTTCCAGGAGGGAAGTGAGTATTATCTACATTTTACAGACTGGGGACAGAGAAGCAGAGAAGTTAGGGACTTACCCAAGGTCAAGCTGTGAGTCAGTGGCAGAGCCAGAAATAGAATCCAGATCTCTTGATTCCCAGTGAGCTGCTGCAGCCATTCTACAACAGTGCCTCAGCATCAGAGACAGCAACAAGGTGGGGGGGGGGAGGAAATATGACATTTTCCTCCAACTATGGGAACAGCTGTACATTCAGGAGGGATCAGAGGAGGGCATGGGAGGCTGCTTAAGCACTGGCAAATACAGTACTTCAGTTTTTGCAAAGCAAAGACAGCAGGAGAGAAGAATTTTTTACTTTTAGTATTTGTTTTATAATCCAATGTAGCAGTTTGTTTATAATGTTTAGATTCCATTACAAATCCAGGAAGCCCTGGACAAAAGATGTGCTTGTTCCTCTAGGGCAAACTACACACCTGCCATATCCTTTTGGATGTTCCTGCTAGAAGCCAGAGTGTAAGCAAGTTCTTTTTTGTTACCAAATCAATTTCACTCCAGCCTGACTAGGAGTTATGTTGGCAGTTAGCAGGTACCATGCCACAAGGGACGTCTATTTGTGGCATGCCTATAGGAAAAGCAGGTATTGCCAGCCCTATGGCCAAGACTGTAACCCATACATATGGAGAGTTTTTAAAACAACTTGAATCCCTTTCTCCACTTCCTTTCCTTAGAGAAGAGTCACCTCATCAAACCTCAAAATGTTCTCTTGTTAAGGAGGAAAAAAAATACACACCAGTGTGGCTCATGCAATTTTAATCAAACTAATGACTGCAAAGGGGCAGCAGGGGGGAGGGAGAGAGTGAGGGGAAAGGGGAGATTATGGTGCTCGTTCAAACCGCTCCCATTTATTCCACATCTGCGATCCCTTTGTGCTCACAACAGCAGCAAGAAGTACGAAATGTACAAAGCGAACATGTTGTGCACACAGAGCTGTCTCTTTGTTTTAGTCACCGTCTGCTGCGAATGTCAGAGAGAGAATCTCCCGGGAGCAACACTTCGCTGGCAGCACCAGCTAATTACACACCGACAAAAGCACCAGGGAAAATAAAATCAGATAACTTTTCACTGGTCTAGATGGGGGTGGGGGAGGGAGGGGGCTGAGAATCACCACCAGGAAGACTCAGGGGAACAAGAGGGATATACAAGGAAGGCAAATAGTTGCACTCTGAACTGGCTTTACATTTAGGGGGTCTTTAGTGGGATGCAGGGGAAGATGAAAGCAATCTTCAAAAAGCTTGACGCCCAAACAGCTGAGTTTACTGGAACAGCAAAGCACAGGCATCTAAGTGGGGGCGGGGGGGGGGGGGGGGAGGGGAAATGCTAGAAGGCACCTGTAGAGATTTGCATCTATGCTCGCTATAAAGAGACAGCAGCACTTTCTGTAGAAGTACCAAACTTAAACGTTTGGTGGAACACCAGGCTAAAAGCTGGCACCCTAACATCAGGACAAAGTGTAGAGATCTAGGTGTGGCAGTCATATGCCAGCTATTCTAATGACCACCATTTTCTAAAGACTGACACACAAGGAGGAAATTAACTCCCAATAGCTTCTTTATATGGGGTGGGGGGGAAACATGGCCTTTTGATTAGAGCAGGGAAACAAGCAAGAATTCTGGGGCTTTATTTCTGTCTGTCATTGCTGTGTGATTCTGCAAGTCACCATCTCTATGCCTCTGATTCGCCACTCGTAGACTGGGGATAACGATACTCATCCACCTCACAGGGGGAATCCGAGGCTTTAATACTGTTTATAAAGCATTTCATTCACCAGACCACCCCCTTGAAACACAGACACACACACACCTGGATCTCAAGCCTCCCACGAACTCCACCAGCACACTGATTATCAGGAGACTGAAGGCGAGAAGCTGGATTTTCTCAGCAGTGGTTTCTCACCATGGCTCAGGTATTAACCCAAAGTCACTGAGATGCATCAGGGAACTGGCTACGGCTTCTAGACAGGGATTAAGGCATACAAAATGAGAATTTCAAAACAAGCAGCAGGGAAGCACATGTGTACACCCACAGCGGCAAATAATCAGGTGCCAAGAAAAAGATTAACTCCGTGGTACTGGAGGAGACAAAGGAACAAGAGTCATTGTGTTTCAAGGGATGCTGCTCCTAGACAAACAAATCCAACTGGCAGGAACAAGGGTACGAGCTACGCAAACATCCTCTAAAATACACGTATACTGGCAAGGAATGAAAGTGTTTGGTTTTATGTAGTCCACAAAAATGGTGCAGACTTCTTGCTGCCGGCTGGCCAACAGCTGACAAGACAACGGGGAGCCTGCTAGGCTTCCTACAGAGTACGGTCCCTGTACATTTACCTTAGCTAGCAGTAGTTTTCTGGTGTATGTGAAGCTGCGCTTCCTCGTTCCCTGCAGACCAGGGTCATTGAGTACCGAGGTGCCGGGCACTCTGCATAGAGCATGCTGGCAGAATTCAGGTCGCAAGAGCACCATGCACTTGCTGCATTGCTACACATGCATCCGGCACAGGAGGAAGCACCCCAGTGAGCGCTCTCTGTGCTTCAGGCAACATGGTGAGTGGGACACCAAACCGCTGGGCAGGGACCATCATGCCAAGTGGGAAAATCAGTTCTGGTTCTGCATCAAAATTGCACAATTCAGTGCTGGTGCTGCAGTGCCAAGGGGGATTAGAAGGGAATGCCCCTCAGCAGGTTATTAAAACAGAACATGCCTGTCTCTAAGGCCCAATTCAGATGGAAGTTTAAGGTGTCATGACACCTGTTTGGGGTGGAGAAGTAAGAGACAACCCTGGGGTCTTGACCAACGTTCACTCATTCAGTAAAAACAGACCCTGATTCTCAAGGCTGCGTGTGAGATATTGCCAAGTGCAGAATGGCTTGTCCCTACTTTGCAAAACACAGACATTGCTGGAGCAGTGACTGTAAAGACTTTTGCAGAGATATTTGAGAGATGAGGCTCTCGGTGGAATCCACTTGCAGTATAACGACTAAACGAGATTTTCACAGGAGCACGTGGCATAAGAGCTACGTTCAATGGACAAAATGCACATCGTGATGGGGTCTGAGTGACAAATCCTAATGTTAGTGCTGCTGCAGTGGGAACAGTTCCCAGTTAGACGGCCTGCAGCAATACCCCCCAGGATAGGACAGTCAGATCTCTTAAGCTTAATCAGGTTCGGCACAGGTTTGTATTCCTGGCTTTATTTGTAGGTCTCATGTCAAGGAACGTCAGGGAACGACATGTGATTCAACCGGTGGTTCTCTTTTCTAGTATATCTATACATCATACTATTTCCCTCACCTGGGTAACTTCAGCTAAGAAAATTGGTGTCTGCGTGTCTCAAGTGACCGGTAATGGGATAGGGACCTATAGGTCACTGGTTCAAATCAAACACAGGTGGGTAGTGACCAAAAGCTGGTAACACCCGATACTTCTGCAGTAGATTATGGAAGAAAATTTGAAGATTTCAGTCTGGCTCCTAGTGTACAAATGACCACATCAAAAGCCATCCCTGTAATGAGTACTATGCAGCTTGCTCATTGCAGTCTTAACGGAGGCACCAAGGATTGAATGGACCATGGAAAACAGACTCCCCTCTCAAACCCCTAAAGGTGGTCAATGATATAGCACAGGGGTGGCCGAACTGTGGCTCCGGAGCCACATGCGGCTCTTCAGAAGTTAATATGCATCTCCTTGTACAAGCACCGACTCCGGGGCTGGAGCTACAGGTGCCAACTTTCCAGTGGGCCAGGAGATGCTCACTGCTCAACCCCCGGCTCTGCCACAGGCCCTACGCCCACTCCACCCCTTCCCGCCCACTCCCTTGAGCCTGTTATGCCCTCGCTCCTCCCCCTCCAAGTCTCCTGCACACCATGAAACAGCTGATTGGGAGGTGCGGGGAGGGGAGCTGCCGGTGGGCGGGAGGCGTGGGAGCAGGGGAGCGGATGGGGGGCTGCTGACGTATTACTGTGGCTCTTTGGCAATGTACATTGGTAAATTCTGGCTCCTTCTCAGGCTCAGGTTGGCCACCCCGATATAGCAGCATAGGAAAGCTTGCACTTGCCTGTTCTTTGCCTAGACAGGGAACTTCAGACTGGCACCTTTCACCAGCAGTGAATTCACTTGAAGTGACAAGCCCTGACCTGAGATAGGAGAACCAGTGCTGTCTTGCCAAGGTTCCACTAAATCCCCACACCACATCTTTGAAGACAACCACAAGACACTGCAAAGAGTTAGATCGGACCTTCAGTAGGATCCTCCTGAAGTAGATGAAATCTGATGGGCATCACGCCTCTGAGGTGAAAGACATTGCGCTGTCTGCTCTGGCCACAAAAATAAGGTGTAAATCATCTAAAATGAACTAAACACTAGTACAGCGGTTCTCAAACTTCATTGCATTGCAACCCCCTTCTGACAACAAAAATTGCTACACAACCCCCAGGAGGGAGGATTGAAGCCTGAGCTCGCCTGAGCCTGTCCCAGCCCTGCCACCCCCAGGCAGGAGGCGCCAAAGCCAGAGCCCCACCACTCCTGGTGTGGGGGCCAAAGCCGAATCCTAAGGGCTTCAGCGTCAGCCGGGGGGCCTGTAACCTGAGCCCCCCTCCACCACCCTCACACACACTCACTGCTGAAGCTCTTGGGCAATGGGGCTTGGGCTTCGGCCCTGGGCCCCAGCAAGGCTAATGCCAGCCCTTGGCAACCCCATTAAAACAGGGTCGCGACCCACTTTGGGGTCCCAACCCACAGTTTGAGAACTGTTGCACTAGTATGTTACCTATTCCTCTCAAGCCCTTGTTACCAATCAAGTCACTTCAGAGGCCTTCAGTATCTTCTTTGGTTTTCCATTAATTCCTCAACATTTTTATATCTATCTAGATCTACACACACATACGTGTGTGTATTAGGGGGTAACCAAATGGCAAGAGACAGCATGGAGGTAATCACCCCAGTCCCTCTATTCTAGCCCAGAGGATGGGCTTTGCCAATCCTATTTGAAGTCTTGCCTTAATAGCAGGTACAGAGTCCAGCTTTGGTCCATTTTTAAATGCAGAAAGGATGCCTGGATACAACTTACCCCACCCATGAACCACTGTCCAAGGGGGAACTGGTCCCATGGAAGTGGCTCCCAGGTGCGGATATTCAGCCTCTCAGCCACCATAGCCAATAGCAACCCCACTAGTGAGACAACTACTCCAGACACAAATTCACTTCCATTGCCCCACTAAGGGTATGTCTACACTACGGAATAAGGTCGAATTTATAGAAGTCGGTTTTTTAGAAATCGGTTTTATAAATTCGAGTGTGTGTGTCCCCACAGTAAATGCTCTAAGTGCATTAAGTGCATTAACTCGGCGGAGCGCTTCCACAGTACCGAGGCAAGCGTCGACTTCCGGAGCGTTGCACTGTGGGTAGCTATCCCACAGTTCCCGCAGTCTCCGCTGCCCATTGGAATTCTGGGTTGAGATCCCAATGCCTGATGGGGCTAAAACATTGTCGCGGGTGGTTCTGGGTACATATCGTCAGCCTCCCGTTCCCTCCCTCCCCCCGTGAAAGCAAGGGCAGACAATCATTTCGCGCCTTTTTTCCTGAGTTACCTGTGCAGACGCCATACCACAGCAAGCATGGAGCCCGCTCAGGTAACCGTCACCCTATGTCTCCTGGGTGCTGGCAGACGCGGTACGGCTTTGCTGCACAGTAGCAGCAACCCCTTGCCTTCTGGCAGCAGACGGTGCAATACGACTGGTAGTCGTCCTCATCGTGTCCGAGGTGCTCCTGGCCGCGTCGGCTGGGAGCGCCTGGGCAGACATGGGCGCAGGGACTAAATTTGGAGTGACTTGACCAGGTCATTCTCTTTAGTCCTGCAGTCAGTCCTATTGAACCGTCTTATGGTGAGCAGGCAGGCGATACGGACTGCTAGCAGTCGTACTGTACCATCTTCTGCCAGGCAGGCAAGAGATGGGGATTGCTAGTAGTCGTATTGTACCATCTTCTGCCAGGCAGGCAGGAGATGAGGATGGCTAGCAGTCGTACTGTACCATCTTCTGCCAAGCAGCCATGAGATGTGGATGGCATGCAGTCCTTCTGCACCGTCTGCTGCCAGCCAAAGATGTAAAAGATAGATGGAGTGGGTCAAAACAAGAAATAGACCAGATTTGTTTTGTACTCATTTGCCTCCTCCCCTGTCTAGGGGACTCATTCCTCTAGGTCACACTGCAGTCACTCACAGAGAAGGTGCAGCGAGGTAAATCTAGCCATGTATCAATCAGAGGCCAGGCTAACCTCCTTGTTCCAATAACAACGATAACTTAGGTGCACCATTTCTTATTGGAACCCTCCGTGCAGTCCTGCCTGAAATACTCCTTGATGTACAGGCACCCCCTTTGTTGATTTTAGCTCCCTGAAGCCAACCCTGTAAGCCGTGTCGTCAGTCGCCCCTCCCTCCGTCAGAGCAACGGCAGACAATCGTTCCGCGCCTTTTTTCTGTGCGGACGCCATACCACGGCAAGCATGGAGCCCGCTCAGCTCACTTTGGCAATTAGGAGCACATTAACCACCACACGCATTATTCAGCAGTATATGCAGCACCAGAACATGGCAACGCGATACCGGGCGAGGAGGCGACGTCAGCGCGGTCCCGTGAGTGATCAGGACATGGACACAGATTTCTCTGAAAGCATGGGCCCTGCCAATGCATGCATCATGGTGCTAATGGGGCAGGTTCATGCTGTGGAACGCCGATTCTGGGCTCGGGAAACAAGCACAGACTGGTGGGACCGCATAGTGTTGCAGGTCTGGGACGATTCCCAGTGGCTACGAAACTTTCGCATGCGTAAGGGCACTTTCATGGAACTTTGTGACTTGCTTTCCCCTGTCCTGAAGCGCATGAATACCAAGATGAGAGCAGCCCTCACAGTTGAGAAGCGAGTGGCGATAGCCCTGTGGAAGCTTGCAACGCCAGACAGCTACCGGTCAGTTGGGAATCAATTTGGAGTGGGCAAATCTACTGTGGGGGCTGCTGTGATGCAAGTAGCCCACGCAATCAAAGATCTGCTGATATCAAGGGTAGTGACCCTGGGAAATGTGCAGGTCATAGTGGATGGCTTTGCTGCAATGGGATTCCCTAACTGTGGTGGGGCTATAGATGGAACCCATATCCCTATCTTGGCACCGGAGCACCAAGCCGCCGAGTACATAAACCGCAAGGGGTACTTTTCAATAGTGCTGCAAGCTCTGGTGGATCACAAGGGACGTTTCACCAACATCAACGTGGGATGGCCGGGAAAGGTGCATGATGCTCGCATCTTCAGGAACTCTGGTCTGTTTCAAAAGCTGCAGGAAGGGACTTTATTCCCAGACCAGAAAATAACTGTTGGGGATGTTGAAATGCCTATAGTTATCCTTGGGGACCCAGCCTACCCCTTAATGCCATGGCTCATGAAGCCGTACACAGGCAGCCTGGACAGTAGTCAGGAGCTGTTCAACTACAGGCTGAGCAAGTGCAGAATGGTGGTAGAATGTGCATTTGGACGTTTAAAGGCGCGCTGGCGCAGTTTATTGACTCGCTTAGACCTCAGCGAAACCAATATTCCCACTGTTATTACTGCTTGCTGTGTGCTCCACAATATCTGTGAGAGTAAGGGGGAGACGTTTATGGCGGGGTGGGAGGTTGAGGCAAATCGCCTGGCTGCTGGTTACGCGCAGCCAGACACCAGGGCGGTTAGAAGAGCACAGGAGGGCGCGGTACGCATCAGAGAAGCTTTGAAAACCAGTTTCATGACTGGCCAGGCTACGGTGTAAAAGTTCTGTTTGTTTCTCCTTGATGAACCCCCCCGCCCCTTGGTTCACTCTACTTCCCTGTAAGCTAACCACCCTCCCCTCCTCCCTTTAATCATTGCTTGCAGAGCCAATAAAGTCATTGCTGCTTCACAGTCATGCATTCGTTATTCATTCATCACACAAATAGGGGGATGACTACCAAGGTATCCCAGGAGGGGTGGTGGAGGAGGGAAGGAAAATGCCACACAGCACTTTAAGCACAGCACTTTAAAAGTTTACAACTTTAAAATTTATTGAATGACAGCCTTCTTTTTTTTGGGCAATCCTCTGTGGGGGAGTGGCTGGTTGGCCGGAGGCCTCCCCACCGTGTTCTTGGGCGTCTGGGTGTGGAGGCTATGGAACTTGGGGAGGAGGGCGGTTGGTTACAGAGGGGCTGCAGTGGCAGTCTGTGCTCCAGCTGCCTTTGCTGCAGCTCAACCATACACTGGAGCATACTGGTTTGGTCCTGCAGCAGCCTCAGCATTGAATCCTGCCTCCTCTCATCACGCTGCCGCCACCTTTGAGCTTCAGCCCTGTCTTCAGCCCGCCACTTACTCTCTTCAGCCCGCCACTTACTCTCTTCAGCCCGCCACCTCTCCTCCCGGTCATTTTGTGCTTTCCTGCACTCTGACATTATTTGCCTCCACGCATTCGTCTGTGCTCTGTCAGTGTGGGAGGACAGCATGAGCTCGGAGAACATTTCATCGCGAGTGCGTTTTTTTTTCTTTCTAAGCTTCACTAGCCTCTGGGAAGGAGAAGATCCTGTGATCATTGAAACACATGCAGCTGGTGGAGAAAAAAAAAGGGACAGCGGTATTTAAAAAGACACATTTTATAAAACAGTGGCTACACTCTTTCAGGGTAAACCTTGAAAGTTAACATTACATACATAGCACATGTGCTTTCGTTACAAGGTCGCATTTTGCCTCCTCCCACCGCGTGAACGGATTTTGGTTGAATGCCAGCAAACATACACTGCAATGCTTTGTTCTACAGTGATTCCCCAGTACGTGTTGCTGGCCTGGAGTGGTAAAGTGTCCTACCATGAAGGACGAAATAAGGCTGCCCTCCCCAGAAACCTTTTGCAAAGGCAGAACCGCAAATGCCAGGGCAAAGTAATCCTTTCACATGCTTGCTTTTAAACCATGTATAGCATTTTAAAAGGTACACTCACCAGAGGTCCCTTCTCCGCCTGCTGAGTCCAGGAGGCAGCCTTGGGTGGGTTCGGGGGGTACTGGCTCCAGGTCTAGGGTGAGAAACAGTTCCTGGCTGTCGGGAAAACCGGTTTCTCCGCTTGCTTGCTGTGAGCTATCTACAACCTCCTCATCATCATCTTCTTCGTCCCCAAAACCTACTTCTGTATTGCCTCCATCTCCATTGAAGGAGTCAAACAACACGGCTGGGGTAGTGGTGGCTGAACCCCCTAAAATGGCATGCAGCTCATCATAGAAGCGGCATGTTTGGGGCTCTGACCCAGAGCGGCCGTTCGCCTCTCTGGTTTTCTGGTAGGCTTGCCTCAGCTCCTTCAGTTTCACGCGGCACTGCTTCGGGTCCCTGTTATGGCCTCTGTCCTTCATGCCCTGGGAGATTTTCAGAAAGGTTTTGGCATTTCGAAAACTGGAACGGAGTTCTGATAGCACGGATTCCTCTCCCCAAACAGCGATCAGATCCCGTACCTCCCGTTCAGTCCATGCTGGAGCTCTTTTGCGATTCTGGGACTCCATCATGGTCACCTCTGCTGATGAGCTCTGCATGGTCACCTGCAGCTTGCCACGCTGGCCAAACAGGAAATGAGATTCAAAAGTTCGCGGTTCTTTTCCTGTCTACCTGGCCAGTGCATCTGAGTTGAGAGCGCTGTCCAGAGCGGTCAGAATGGAGCACTCTGGGATAGCTCCCGGAGGCCAATACCATCGAATTGTGTCCACAGTACCCCAAATTCGAGCCGGCAACGTCGATTTAAGCGCTAATCCACTTGTCAGGGGTGGAGTAAGGAAATCGATTTTAAGAGCCCTTTAAGTCGAAATAAAGGGCTTCATTGTGTGGACGGGTGCAGGTTTAAATCGATTTAACGCTGCTAAATTCGATCTAAAGTCCTAGTGTAGACCAGGGCTAAGGAAATGCTGCTTCCTCCAGACCTACATGCGGGGGAGTTCTGCTACTGGACGGGGGAGTTCTGCTACTGGACAGGTTGTCTAGAGCTGTGGTGTGCCAACTGGGGTGAGAGACATTTTCTGAGGGGACGCGAAGAAACTGGGATCCAGCAGGTACTGCTGCCACAATAGAGGGATAAAAATAGACTGGGTATTGTGGGCAGGATGAGATTTTAAAAAGTCCTCCCATGCCACAAACAACATGAATGCCCCAGCCAGCAGCTGCCGCTCTCGGTACGCCTACCTCTGAAGGCAGAACCGCTACCGGCAGCAGTGCAGAAGTAAGAGCGGTGGCTGCTGGCTGGGGCATTCACGTTGTTTGTGGCACAGAAGTACCATTTTTTTAATCACACTCCCATCCCACCCCACACTACCCACTCTGGCATTGTCTGTTGAATTTTTATCCTGCTCCCGCTATTATGACAGCAGGATCTCAGTCCCACTGAAGGGTAGAGCCCTTGGGGAAAAAAACAGACAAAACAAAACACAGTTTCAGATTACATGTAGTGGAGGGGGCATGACAAATTCTGTGAAAGGGAATGGAGTTGCAACTGGAAAAAGTTTATGCACCACTGCTCTAGTGTGGCCTTTGGTATTACTTGTAATGCCTCCATAGTTTTATTTGTTAAACAAGCACTGCGAGCACCGGCCCTGCAGCACTCATTTGGACCAAGTCTCACCACTATTGTATGCAGATGGACCCAAAGTGGCATTGTTGTAAAGCTGAAGGATTCCTGGAAGCCCTAGTGTTGCTGCATCACTGTTGCAATGGGTCCCCCCAGTCTTCTCCAAATGCCCCACAACGCCCCTTCAGGTGACTCTTCTGTTCAAGGCTCTGCACTTCGTAGCCTGTAGGCATCTCTGGCAGGCAGGTTCAACAGTTCAGAGTTTCTTACTTATATATTATGGGCCGAATGAGCCTCCAACAACTATAGCTCATGTCTCTTTGCTAGCCTCTTCCTTCATGAGGTCCATGTATTCCTGTGCAAGCTAGCTAACCTTCAAGGAGCTGTGCTGGGAACTGTGGGATAAGCACCCACAATGCAGTCAAGAGCGTGCGGACAGGTTGTTCTAGTGCACCTGAAACAGGTTGACTGGTGCAGAGGAGCTGCATTGTTGCAATTTACATCAATATAATTTGCAGTGGTACAGTTCTTCAATGGTTACAGGGCTGAAGAGCCTGGTCATTAACCCTCAGATGAGTAACTTATTGCTTATGTATTTCCAGTGGTTTGTATACACAGCACAAACTGGCAAGCAAATTGGATTTTCAAGATTCTCTCATTTTCAAGAAGAGAAAAGAATATATTTAGTGCTAGTGTTTGTAACAGAGAAATAGATTTATTTAGCATTTATAAAGCCAGGTTCCCTTCAATAAATGTGTAACAAACTGAAAGGGTGTGTGGGCACAACCTGATCCATCCATGCCTCATGGGCACCCTGCCCTGCCTGTGCTGGCTAAAACAATATTTCCTTTGTATATTTCATAGTTAATAGGATGTTGAATTACTGTTCTTAGTAATACGTAATATTTAATAATGCCCTTTAGAGTGCTGCATACCAGAACATATGCAGCACTTAACTAGCTCCAGAGATTATCACAGCCAAGTTTGGAACAGCCTAGTGGGAAATTCAGGACTGAGATTTTGAACATGCTGCTCCTGATCACATCAGATTTAAAGTCAGCAGCCCTGAGACACACTTGGAGAGTCTACCAGACCGGTAGGGCCCTGAAAGCTAAGAGTGAAGATCACAGATCTAAATAAAATCAGAGGAACTAGAGGTGGGGCAGACACTGCAGAAAGGAAAAAGGTAATGGATTGCTCTAACTCAGCCAGTAGCGGACTGTTCTGTTGAGAGGTCCAGTTCAGTTTTAAAGCAATAGATGCTCCATCACTTGACTTTGCAAGACTAGTTTACAGTCTCAGATTTGCATCATTATGAGATTTTCCCCCCAAGCATTCAGTATGGCTGTTTTTGTTCAATTTCATCCCTTTAGTCCTAATTCTATCCTCTTGCCCTCTCCTGCCCACCCCTAGAAAATTCTCCCTTAGGTGACTAGAACAGGTAGAGTGGTTATTCTACTGTCATTAGGCCAACATGCTAAGGACTTGCAATATTTCACAGGCGACAGGTCAATGTTCAAGAACAGTTCTGAACAGCAGAAGAGTCATGCTAAGCTAGTAGGTGTTATTTATGTTTGTTTATATCCCTAAGGCAGTTTTTCTTTATTAAAGTACATTGAAGAAGGGGAGGAGGAATAAGACAGGGGCAATGTGAAGTTGTTTCTTATAGACACACAGCAAGTTATGTGCTCTTGGAAAACAGATCTGAAAGATAAATAAGGTCATGCTTTGGGCTTCTTGCCCTCAGACATCCTGAAATATAAGGAACCCTGGGAACACTGTTAAAGGAAATTTAGTAGAGAAAGACCAAGGAAGCAGCATTCGAAGTCCTTTGTATGGTTTGAAAAAAAAGATACATTTGAACAATCTTTCCTTCAACTTTCTGAATACAGCCTGGCTTGTCTTCCTTTGTTTTATGTGGACGGTGTAGGTGGCATGAAAGCCTTAAAAAGGGTTAGAGGTGAACAGTGAGTACCATCACCTTTCAAGATGAAAGATACTCTAAAATATCCGAAAGCACTTTTACAAACATATACTCTGTCCTTGTGTATGCGCACACACAACGCACCACTGAAATGCAACCATGTCTGAGATGGAATGTGGCAGGACAGCTGTTTCAGTGTATGGTAACACTGCAGAACAACAAACTGAGGAGTGTAAGTAAAGAATACCATAGTGAGAAGTTTGGGGAAAAAATAATGGCACTTGGCCAAAATACTACAGTTAACAACCCCTATTCTTAAAAAATGCACCATGTTATTACTAACCATCCGCTAAGTGGCCAGAGTACTTCAGCTTCACATTTCATCAAAAGATGGAGCCTGCAGCAGCCTAGCGCTTCTAACACTATGCTGGGTCATTAGTTCACTAGTGAATTATGGGAGGGGACACGCCTACTGAAACATTATGCAGCACTTGAGATTTTCTTGAAATACTCCCTTCCACAATACCTCCAACTTATCAACGGATGGGTTGACAGTATGACTAGTCAGCATTTTGTGAAATGAGGTTACATTTATCCACATTGCTGCTTTACTTTCTTTGGTCTACCCCAGATACCTCTTCCCCTCCCTTAAGAGCAGACTAGAAAGCCATAATACCTTCATTTTTATCCAGATTCTATTTTTTTAAATAGTGTAAACAATTTACTTATAGCCAATGCAAAAAAAATTAAATACAGTTAAACCCTCTTAAAATAAATACTTTCTGAAGGAATATCAGCTGGAGACTGCTTGCCGACTTATAATAATCCACCATACCCAGGGAAATCCTCTTAAACCTATATCAGATAAAGATTGTAAAACTGTTATAGCGACTAAGCTGACTGGCCAGCCCCAGTATCAAAATGGAAAAATGTCTCCTCCCAGCCCCTCAAAACCACAAGGCAACTCACTACTAATTCAGGTCAAGGTTTCTTTCTGAACACCTCCTCTCCTAGGATCAGTAGGTTTCCGGTATAGGGTGGTGTTTATGTGACCGTTATTCCTACCTACATGCCTCCAGCTTTCACCCTGACCACACCACACGATCCATCGTCTACAGCCAAGCTCTGCGATACAACCGCATTTGCTCCAACCTCTCAGACAGAGACAAACACCTACAAGATCTCTATCAAGCATTCTTACAACTACAATACCCACCTGCGGAAGTGAAGAAACAGATTGATAGAGCCAGAAGAGTTCCCAGAAGTCACCTACGACAGGACAGGCCTAACAAAGAAAATAACAGAACGCCACTAGCCGTCACTTTCAGCCCCCAACTAAAACCCCTCCAACGTGTTATCAAGGATCTACAACCTATCCTGAAGGATGACCCAACACTCTCACAAATCTTGGGAGACAGGCCACTCCTTGCCTACAGATAGCCCCCCAACCTGAAGCAAATACTCACCAACAACCACATACCACATAACAGAACCACTAACCCAGGAACCTATCCTTGCAACAAAGCCCGTTGCCAACTGTGCCCACATATCTATTCAGGGGACACCATCACAGGGCCTAATAACAGCAGCCACACTATCAGAGGCTCGTTCACCTGCACATCCACCAATGTGATATATGCCATCATGTGCCAGCAATGCACCTCTGCCATGTACATTGGTCAAACTGGACAGTCTCTACGTAAAAGAATAAATGCACACAAATCAGATGTCAAGAATTATAACATTCATAAACCAGTCGGAGAACACTTCAATCTCTCTGGTCACGCAATTACAGACATGAAGGTCGCTATCTTACAACAAAAAAACTTCAAATCCAGACTCCAGCGAGAAACTGTTGAATTGGAATTCATTTGCAAATTGGATACTATTAATTTAGGATTAAATAGAGACTGGGAGTGGCTGAGTCATTATGCAAGGTAGCCTATTTCCCCTTGTTTTTTCCTAACCCCCCCCCCTCCGACATTCTGGTTAAACTTGGATTTGTGCTGGAAATGGCCCAACTTGATTATCATACACATTGTAAGGAGAGTGATCACTTTAGATAAACTATTACCAGCAGGAGAGTGGGGTGGGAGGAGGTATTGTTTCATGGTGTCTGTGTATATAATGTCTTCTGCAGTTTCCACAGTATGCATCCGATGAAGTGAGCTGTAGCTCACGAAAGCTTATGCTCAAATAAATTGGTTCGTCTCTAAGGTGCCACAAGTACTCCTTTTCTTTTTGCGAATACAGACTAACACGGCTGTTACTCTGAAACCATTTAAGTTGGATCTCCAAGTCTGAGTAATGTGGAAACAGTACAAACAGCATCAATCTGAAAAGTACATTAGATTTAAAAAACAAAAACAAAAAAACCACACAATCCGATGCATTATTAGAAACATGGTTAGAATTATTTGTTGCTGCAAGTATTCTATAGTTTACATGGTGCCCCTTTAAAAAAAAAAAGACAGCAAAACTGTAGTCACTATTGAGAGGGAACACTGATTGGTGACCAAAAAGGTATACACAAGCAGAGACAGAAGCAGGCTGGTTTTACAATGGGTATTGAACTTCTTCTCCTGCTATGCTGGGACTTGGTTCTTCCTTCACATGGGGAGGGGATCAGACTTATTTTGTGCCTCAGGGCTGGCAAAGAATAGCACTGGCATCAGCAGCAAAAACAGCTGCCCCTGCCTCTAAGGAGCAGACAGAGACAGACAGACGCAGAAAACCCAAACTTAAGACTGGAGATGGAGAAAGAAGGAAGGAATACTACAGGGAAAATGAATTAAAAAAGAGCAGGGGGAGGGCAGAAACGTAGCAAAACATCCCCAAGAGAGGCAGCAGGAAAATGGGAGATGTGAAACGTGAAATTTTTGCTGGTAAAAGAATAATGGCCTGCTCCATTATAGAATTTCTCAGAGCTGCATCTGGCTGGAGCTGCAGGGACTGTATTTCACTTTCAGAGTTCACTGAGCAATTGCTAAGGCAGGGGACGGGTGCCATATGTTAGCAGCTGTGCTCACAGTTATCACTTTCCCCACTTAATGCTGAGAGACTCTTTTGAAGTACAGAAGCAGAGAAACTGCTCTCCCCTGCCACTCATTATTCCAGCAAAGCATTCAGAAACACCAACAGGGTCTGTCAGCAAGTCAAAAAACAGGTCCCAAGGCAGAAGAGTTGCCAAGCTGCTTTGACCAATCAACTCCCATTGCATGTGTCACAGGGAGACACAGAAGCAGAAGAGATGGATGCTTCTCTCCTGCCCTTTGGCAATGCAGCTATGGCTGCAGGAAGTTCAAGAAAAGGGACTTAAATGCTTTCTCTCTGCCAGCTTCCCTCTGATGTCTGGAACATCTTTACAAAAAGGGACTTGGACGCACGTACCAAACTCTGTTCAATCTCAACATTAGGGCTCACTCACCCCACCACCTGCTAGCCCAGTCTTTCCAATCCTGGCTCCTCTCTCTCACTCTTTTTATTGTTATATAGCATATTCCATCTCAAAGACCTTTACAACCGTTAGAGTGCTGCACAAAAAAGTTTCCTGCATATAGCAAACGGGGCTTCATCTGAAAGAGCCCCTCATGTCCGGAACTCAATTCACCTACCTGGGAAGGATAAAAGGATCAGTGCTGTGGTTCGAAGCAATCAAAGGGTTTATCGACACTGACACTTCACATGCAGCAAGACAGGGTGTGAACGTACAGCACACTAGCTTGCTCTGCACTAGGTGGCCACATGGACCCTGCTACCGCACACACGCACATACACAAAGTTCTGCAGTGTGCTCTGAGCATTTCAAACAAGCGTGTGTCAAAGGGCAGCATGGAACTTTTAGTGCATGGAAGATGGTGTATACACTAAAACGTATTTACTACATGAGGACTCCTATTAAAAGAGGTATATGCAGAGCCGTGGCGCATGAGAGATTAAAGAGGGAAGATTCAATCAGCAAAGCAGAGGGAGCAGGCAAGGTGGCTGATCCAACTGCTACTTCCGCTCCAGAACAAAGGTCAGTGCAAGGCTGCAGCCAGCAGACTGTATAGTCCCTCTGAACTGACACTTGTAAGGCAGAGGGCATGAAAGAAAAGCTAGTTGATGTTCCCAACAGGCCATTAGCAGCACGGACACCTGCAGGGAGCTATGAGCTGCTTGCAAGAGTCAAGCATTAGTGGAAGCAGTGACCGAGTTCAAACTGATGCTTGTGAAAACAGCATCATGCGGACGAGATTATTTTAGTGTCAAAGAGGTATGTTTGAACTGACCAGTCTGGTTTCACTATCCAAACTAACAGACATGCAAAAAGCCACAAACATGACAAGTCCTGAACTTTAGAGTCAAGTCCAGCATTTGGGTCTTGATTTTCCTCCCCATGTCAGGTAAAAAGCATCACAAATCAAGCAAGTACAAACTGGCAGAGGGCTTGTTATAAAGACTAAATTATGTTTGGAGGGGAGTGTAACCTGAAAATCTTTTATTAATTTCTAAAAATGCACCTAACTACTACAGAAATGAAAAAAAGTATAGAGATTCACTCAAAAAAATCCAAAGATCATAACATTAAAAACCCACTCCACATGTCAGCTAAAATTAAAAATTAGCCCTACCCGCATCAGGAAGAATCCAGGAAAATAAATGGAACTTTATAATGTGCTGTAAAGGACTGTAACTCCAGGTTCACTGGGGTGGCGGAAGGACAAAAATAGATTAGTTCCACAATGGAGATCCCCACACTGAAGAGGTCATACCACCAGCCCCCTCCTGCTTTCAGACTATTTGCCATTAGGAACACGTTCTAGCTGAGGCTCTGCAACTTGCTTAGTTTCCTGTGTATATGTTGGGGTAGAGGAGGGATGTCAAATCCTACAATAATAATAAAGTCAGGTATGTAATTCCAATCTGATAGAATAGCACATGGCATACTGCAACAAAAGGTGAACAACAGACTGTTTAAACAGGAGATGAATAATAGGTGCATAATAAAGATATGCAAAATGAATGAAGCAGAGAAGGTAGGTCAGATGCTCCTATTTACCTTCTCTCATAATAAAAGAGCAAAGGGATATTCAATTGAAAGAGATACCTTCCAGTGTAAAGCTGAAAGGAAGTACTTTAAAAAACCACACACAATGCACAATTAATCTATGGAACTCATTGCAGCAGGGTATAATTAAAGAGCTTAGCAGGATTAAAAACGATCAGCCATTTCAAAAGATACTGAACATCCAGTTATGGCAACCGGATTTTTTTTTTTTTTAAAGTTCCGAAGGGATATGAACCCTCTTGCTTCAGAGCATCAGACATCTAAATGATTGGGACGAGGAGGAAACATCCTTTTCTAGAGAGTTACGTTAATCCACTGTTGTCCACTTTGGGGTTTCTTGTACCCTCCTCTAAAGCATCCAGTACTGATCACTCTTGCAGACAAGATACTGGACTATCTGGACCACTTATCTGATTCAGAATAGCAATTCCTATTGCCCTAATAATTTTAGAAAATATTAGAAGATGTTCTTAAGTGGCTACACAACAGTTTCAAGAAACTGGGAAACAGGCAAGTAGGACAAGAAGTGACTCTCCATTCAATGTGATTTATTAGACACAGCAGAAACTTAATATTTTTGCTTCTTCTAACACCTTTCACTTGAGGATCCAAAGCCACTCTACAAATATTTAGTTCAAGTCCTTGTAACACACCTGTAGGGTATTATCCCCAATTTACTGATGAGGAAACCGTGACAGATGACAAGTGATTTACCCAAGGTCATGTAGCAAGTCAATGGCAGAGACCGGAACGGAACCCAAGAGCCTTGAACCCCAGCTTCCTCCACTAAAGTGCCAGAATCAGACCAAGAGCCCTCCTTTGGTGAGATGATTCTCACAACTGAACCCACTGCAGTTGAGACGTAAACCCATTTGATGTATGCCACCTCTCATCTTTTCTAGACTCAGAAAAAACAGGGACAAAAGATGAGGGTGGCATGTCAGATGTATTTACCAAACGACTAAAACACAGTAGGATTCTGTAAAGGAGGGGTGGTTGCAAAAAGATCTTGGCATGGATACAAGGAAAGGATGACAAAGAAGAAAAAAAAACAGACTCCGAGGACTAGAGGAGAGCAAAGAAAGTTCCCAGAGCTCTAATACCAGGATGACAGGGGCCATGTAAATTGATACATTACAGTAGATATTTTATTAGACCAATTATAAGGGAGTCTGAGAGCACAGGATGCTGCAACTCTGAGGGGACTAGCAACTCACACTGCTGTGGAGCAACATATATAGCTCAATGAGCAAAGTGACCTAGAGAGCTCACTATCCCCTGGAAAGCAGAAATTCTAGCCAGATGAGAAGCAATTCTGGACCTGCCTCTTACCGATAGGCTGCTTTGCCTGAAGAACCACACCTGGGTGTGTTGGGATAGTCAAACTGAAGTAATCAGGACAGCCCAAAATTCTGTTAAACTGAAGTCTAGGATCCTTTTATTCTTCCCTTCTGTATGGAGGCTCTGTCTATACTACAAATTACTTCGGTATAATTTACGTCACTCCAGGGTGTGAATAATCCACACCCTGAGCGACGTAAATTACACCGAACTAAACGCTGGTGTGGACAGCGGTATGTCAGCAGGAGATAGCTTCTCCTGCCAACATAGCTACAGCCTCTTGGGGAGGCAGGAGTCAGGGCCATCCTTAGGCATATGCAGCATACACAGCTGCTTAGGCACCCGAAAATTTGGGGCACCCCTGGGTCTTAGTGTCCACACTTCTCCCCGCCTCTTCCTATCACTGTTCTAATCTGACCCTTCCTGCCGCCTCTTCCTATCACTGTTCTAATCTGACCCTTCCTGCAGGCTCCCACCACAGCTGGCTGCTGCAGGCTGGTGAGTCTTCCTCTAGAGGGGATCTAGTTCTTAAAAGTGAAAAAGCCTTCCAGACCTATTAGCACAACATTGAAACTATTAAAGAGCAATTCAAGTGGTAATGGAGCCATTTAAAATGCATTTGCCAACCCCCAGGTATATATTCAAAAAGAAAAGGAGTACTTGTGGCACCTTAGAGACTAACCAATTTATTTGAGCATGAGCTTTCGTGAGCTACAGCTCACTTCATCGGATGCATACTGTGGAAACTACAGAAGACATTATATACACAGAGACCATGAAACAATACCTCCTCCCACCCCACTCTCCTGCTGGTGGGGTGGGAGAAGGTATTGTTTCATGGTCTCTGTGTATATAATGTCTTCTGTAGTTTCCACAGTATGCATCCGATGAAGTGAGCTGTAGCTCACGAAAGCTCATGCTCAAATAAATTGGTTAGTCTCTAAGGTGCCACAAGTACTCCTTTTCTTTTTGCGAATACAGACTAACACGGCTGTTACTCTGAAACAGGTATATACTGTCAGTTTCTGAATTTACTGACAAAACAGTTGTGAATTACTGTAATATTTATTCAGAACATGTTAGTCTACAGGACCTTAGTTTAAAATTTGCTTTAAAATATTTCATTAGTGTGTTGCTGAAGATTATAAAATCACATCTCTAAAAAAATCCTTGCATAGATTTTTAGATGCACAATGTGAGTATTCATCTTTAGCCTTAAACGCTTGGATCTTCAGACATAGTTTTTAAAATAAATCCTTCAAAAGACCACCCTTATCTAAAATACGCATGCGAGCCCGGGCTGCCATCGGGCACAGGGGCATCAGTTTAATAATATTGCACAGGGCCCCATAAATCCTAAGGATGGCCCTGGCAGGAGTTAAACCAACAGAAGAACTCTCTCCCATCGGCTTAGAGCGGGGCAGCTGTGCTGCTGTAATGTAGACATAGCCCTTAGATAGAGGTTTTTTTAGAACACAGTCCCCTGCCCACCCTAGTACCAAAAAACAAAGAGGACTGGGGGGGAGAGAGGGCTGGAGGAAAAAGCCTCCATTGTATTAGCCTGGCTGAGGTCTCATTTTGTGCCATTTTACAGCTTTCACTTTAAATAGCTAATTGTCACAAGCTCAGCAATATTTGTGTCGTAGCGCTGGAGCCAATTGCACTGCCTCCCCAGGCATCTGCCTCTCACCTGCACACGCGGGACAAACTCCTTTCTTGGGGGAAAGGCAGCTTTTAAAAAGCCTGCAGGAACCATTCCTGTCCTAAACTGCACACCATGCTCCCCCATCATTACCAGTCTGTGTTACAGTCCTCTCCAACCTCTAAATCCCCCTGGAATGAAGCCACCTGTGCTCCAGCTGACAGAATAAAATAAGAGCTACACAAGGCCACAAGACCCATTAGAGCACAGTGATTGCTCAGCCACATGATAATGAGAAGCCAGGAGATATGAAGCAGGAATTCAAGGGAAAGGCATAATTTTTCCTTCTGCTTTGAGCAGAGATTGTCCATGGTTGCATTTCTTGAGGAGGGACCATGTAGAGGATGGTGAGAAATCCATCGCAGACAGATGTGTTCTCTTCCTCTCTCTCCTCTGCCACAACACATTCCTCCCATCCCTAACCCCACTTTCACTTTGCTCTCTGTGTGAAGAACTTGCATCCCAGGCCAAGGAAAGAGGCCAACTCCCTTCTGTCTAAAACTGGACTACAGATGTTTTTAGTGATCAATACGGAGGGAAATGCTAGATCCATGCAAAATGCAAGGAGATGTAAAAAGTGTTTCCCCCCTATTCCCAGCTCAGTCAATGCACCTTAATCCTGCTTCACGGCACACCTCTTATTTGAGTCCTGGGGCCCCCATACACAGGTCTGTCTCAGTCTGGATGGGGCAGGCAGGCATAAATCTTTAAAATAAGACAGATTTTTAAAATATGTTTTCATCAGCTGAAGCGATACATCCCCCACAGTTCCCTAATCAAGTCCCATCTGTCCTATGTCCTGTATGGAAAACACCCAGCTACCTGCCATGTTTGATACATTACTAAATGCTGGTCACACCCAATGAGAATCCTAAAGGGAGCGACACCAACAGACGAGCCCAAGTGCGTTGGATTTCAGTCAGGGGAGGAAGGACAGTAGATCTGTTGGCCGTGGGTGCAGTGTTCGTAGGAAACGCCACGCCAGGCACAGCGGCTGTGTAGCAAGGCGGAATACCAGGCTGCAGGGCCACCGTGCCTCACAGCTCATTACTTCTGCTCCTTTGCCTGCTTCCAGGAGGCCAGATTTAGGATTCAGTGGAGAAGACATATGCCGTCCCCCTCACCCACATCCCAACCGCGTCAGTCATGCTAGGACTTCAGGAAAAGAGAGCAGCAGGCAGAGTGTTTCTCTCAGCCGGGTGGCTTGTTACTACAGCTGGAGAAGGAGCCAACAGGAAAAGGAGTAGCAATATAAATGCTGCAAAGGTCTGGTTCCTCCACACCTTTGCCCTCTCAGGACACCTCTCAGTGTCATACTGTGACCTGCGAAAGACAACAGAGAAACCACAGCAACTGGGCAGCCCTCGCGGGTGCAGTGATGTAACTGAGTCAGCTTGCTGCCCCTAGGGCCAAGTCACGAGGAGAATGCGGGGACTGCAGAGACGCCAACAGCTGACTGAGCTGTAAAGAGGAGGAGACATCACACACACAGCCCAGCATGGGAAGTGGGTGAAGACTGAGAGCAGCAAGAGGAAAGGTATTGGCTTTGATGCTTGTTGGCCAGGAGGAGCTTGGCACAGAATACAGATTAAGTGCCAGTCTGCACAAGGTGAGCTAGGCTTACTTAGACTGGACTGGCTGGGCAGGAACAAAATCAATGAGTTGGGGGTATAGCTGGGTTAAGAAAGCGTGTGGGGGGGGGCCACCAAATTCTAGTTAGCCCTATTCCAACCCTGCTAAATTTCCAACTAAATCTGCCCAGTCTCCCAGAAAGGAGAGGTCACCAACACCCCCAGTCCCAGCTCTCTTTAGTATGAACTAGCCAGATACCCGGGGGCTTTGCATTGCAGATTCTACATTGGAGACAACTGTGCTCAGTTGCTTTTGGTTTTTAAAGTCAGAACCAAGACACAATCTTCAGAGTGCCCCTACAGCTCCACCACTTTCAGAGCAGAAAAAAATCAGGATGAAACGAGAGGATGAAGGCATGAAGAGTTCACATAGCTCCTTTGATGTAAGCCTTGGGATATGGCAGGGCCCTGATACAGCTAACCAAACCTCATACGTGATGGCCCCAGGTTCCTTTACAGGGCAAAGAATGCCTGCAATCGGCTGAATTCTGCAAGGAACTCCCTTCAATATGCCAAGGGGTCTTCTCAGTTGACCTAGCAGGTCTTTTCCCATCTCTAACTTCTATGAACTGGGATTTAGTGTTGCAGCCTGCCCATTTTTCATAAATTCACAGCACCTGAAGATAAACACCTCAAGGTGTTTTAGGAGCACCTCAGGTTGTGGGCTTCAAGAAATACCAAGCAAAGCTGAGGGGGATCGAGCCCAACCCCAGATTCCCTATACACACAGAGGAACCCTCATCTTGCTGTGTATTGAGCTATAAAACAAAAAAAAAATAATTTCCTGATTTTTATTAAATGTGGGAAGAAGTGAACCTTCAAGCCCAAGTGACGTGACTTTAAAAATACCAAATCAGTCCAACAGTTAACGATTAAGTGTCTTGGCTTCATAGCACAAGGCACCTGTTCCAAGCAGGAGAGAACAAACACCACAATAGCTTAGTGTGAAAACACTGGCCAAAAGGAACAGTTAACAGGATGCATTAGCACAGCAAGAGGTCACTGTGCTGACAAGGAGTCAAACAGCAGCTATCTAAGGCAGGCTGCACTAGAATCCCACCTGACCTCAGAGCCAGATGGCTCTAGATCCCTCAGACCTGTTCAGAGAGCCTTCCCTGATAGCCAGGTCCCAGAGCCACCTTTTGTAACTAACAGGAACATATTGTTCAGTTACCATTTACCATGAACCACAACAGCACTAGGCGATCCAAAAGCCCAGACTATGCAGCTTCTAAACCCTTCCCATGCCCCTCTCCATACCCCACGTGTCCCACATCGATTTTTTTAGCATCTCTATTCTCTCTCTCACCAGCCTCTCTACTGCCAAAAAAAGCCGCTCAACCTAATGAGGAATTTAAAAATTTATAATTGAATGAAAGGAAAAATGGTTGGCTCCACTTCGGAGAAAATGAGAACAGTAACTCACTCAAGGCTCAGCAGCTCTTCTTGAACGGGTATGCTTTACTACTGCGTGGGCTAACGGAAACGGAGGACACACACGTGTGCAAACAAGAACCCAAGAGGAGGAAACCTGGCTGCAAACCTCACGCCGTCCAGTAACTAGAAGCATTCCCCAACCACCCACCCACAAGGAGTCACTGCCCTGACTCACAGGGGGATTTTTCACATTAGCCAACAGAATCCTGGCATCTTGCAGAGCAGAGACTATTGCATTTCAGGTGAAAAAACTGCCACTGAGCAGAAGAAGAAACAGTTGATTGCCCCACATGACCTGCTAACTTTGCCAGCTTCCTCCTCTGGCTCCATTCCTGTAGGTGAGCCCCATACTACCCCCCTCAGGAAGGGAGCTCAGGGCAAATTTGAACATGCTTTCCCCAAAAGGCAGGATGGGATGCAACTGCTGTTTAGTGGTGTTTAAAAGGAAGGCAGAGAGAAGCAGCCAGTGTTTGTTAGCCCCAGATCTAAACCAGTTAGGCAGGCAACACATCTAGGATTTTCAGGGCAGGTCCTATCAGCTTCCCTGGGAGGAAGGGACAACTTTACAAAGCTAGTGCACTTCCGCTACAAAAAAAGTCACAAGCCACATTTTCCTGTATAATGACAGGTTTCAGAGTAACAGCCGTGTTAGTCTGTCTTTGCAAAAAGAAAAGGAGTACTTGTGGCACCTTAGAGACTAACCAATTTATTCAAAAGCTCATGCTCAAATAAATTGGTTAGTCTCTAAGGTGCCACAAATACTCCTTTTCATTTTCCTGTAGGAAAGCAACTTGAAGTCCCAGTTGCCTATGAAAGCTTTGTCTCCTATTTGTCCCCTATCATCTACTTCTTAATGGGCAAGCAAGGTGAGAGAAGGCCAGTTGTCAAGGTCCAAAGTATTCCAACAACACATCCCTTCCCTCTCTCATAAATCACCAAGTGGAAGCCCTCATCACAGGCAGAACCTGAACTCTGATCCCCCTCATGACACGCCCAACCACCTGAGCAAGAGGGCCCAGGTTCAAGCTTAGGGGGTACTTGGCTCCACTCCGTCTGTAAAGAGCACTTAGGCCAAGTCACCTCTCAGAGTCTTCACCATCTGCCCCAACCTAGGAGACCCACATCCCTTCCCCTTCACAAAGAGGTTACTTTCCACCCCCATAACCCACTTGCAACCGGTTCTCTTCCACCCTGGCAGGCAGAAGGTGTCCCACTCCACACCCATGCAACAGCACAGAAGGCTTGGTCTTCCTTCATGCAGTCACCTAGCAGCCTCTTATTGACCTCTCCCCCTGACCAGATAGCCCTCATGTCTCCATGACACAGCTCCTCCAGTTAGCCACCTTCAAACTCTAGAAGCTGGCCAATTCACAAGATGTCCATCCCTAGCCCCAGCACAACATTAGACTGGCCTGCTGGAAAGAGTTTGCTAGTTCAGAAGTTTGCAGTGCCCCCAGTGTGCAGCTCTCCACTTTCTCCAAGAGCTAACTCCCCTCTTCCCTACCAGCAGCTTTCTGCTTCCATCACTATTTCAGATGCAGGAGTCATGCATCTACTCTAAATTCTTCTTCCACCCCATGGATCACTCTGCTCCTTCACCTAGCTCTCCTACTCCTGACTCAGGAGCCCCTGATATCCCCGCCCGCCTTGCCCTCCAATCACTGTCCCCTTCCCTATCCACCATCTTCTCCCCATTCATGAATGCTTAAAATAATTCAGGAATTAAATTGTTAAACTCCAGGTTAACATCCATAATCCTAAAGGGTTAAAAGCCTTCAGAGAGCTAGTGATTGCTCAGAGTTGGGAGAGGGAGACAAAATGATTTGGAAACCAGTCTATTTTCTGCATTTCTCTGCCCTTGTTACTTCAGCTTCTAGGGACGGTTTATATTAAAAACCAAGATCTACGTTCCTTAGGAGTCCATCTGCTCCTGCTATTTATATCCCCACCAGAGGTCAGAACCCTCTGTTTTACATGGTGACAACTGAGATGTCACAAATATGTCACAGACAGATGAACGTGACTTCTTGTGGGGGAATAAATACCAGGGAAGATGTACTTATATGAAAAAAAGATTTTGGTTATTTAAAACTGCTCCTTAGACATTAAGGAAATGAGGAAAGACGTACACAGAAAACAGAAGACAGCACTGTCCAAAGAGACTGATTTGCAAAGATTCCCCAGAAGACACCTTTGAACACTTTCCTCCAAAAATTTAAGCTTGTAAGGAGAGAGAGAAAAGCCTAGTCAAAGCAGTGTTTTCATGATCTCTGACAATATGTAACTGTTATATTCTTATTATATTATTTCCCAAAAATATCAATCCCAAGTTGTTTTTCTGAGGCTGAAATCCTCTAAAATGCCAAATTCTGCACATTCAGCTGTAGGGTGAATAAGCAGCAATGCTTTGCCATGCTACAGCACTTTTTGTCCCAGGATATCTAGCACTTGACAAACATTAACTGATTTGCACGCTCCTACGAGTTAAGTCACTATTATCCTCATTTTACAGATGGGAAGACTGAGACACAGAATTTACCCAAGGTCACAGGGCAGAGTCAGAAGGAGAACACCGATGCCCTTGCTTCTAGCCACACGCTCCTTAGCAGAGGACATCGCACCACCTGTTCCAACCACAAAGCTATGCTTATTCTGATACACCCAGGGTGGGTAAGAGTGGATCAAATCTCTACCCACAGCAGCACCCCAGTTGTTATCCCACCCAGTTATTCTAAAAGCGGGGAGCATAGTGAGCTGATTACAGCATGGCACTCGGAGTCAGGCATTCTGGAGTCTGTTCCCAGCTCTATTTAAGATTCACTGAGACACCTTAGGCAAGGCATAATCTCTATGCCTGAGCTCCCTCCTTGTTAAATTGGGATACCACTGACCTAAACCTGACAGAGGCTTTAATTAAAGTTGGAAAACAACTCCGAGATCTTTTCTCTGAAAGGTGCTAGGAAAATGCCAAAACAAGGCAGCTCTTTCCGATTCGTCTAGTACAAAGGAAAAGACAACCTCATCACCCTCACCACAGGAAGCTCATCCCACTCCTTGTTCATTTCATGATCCATTTCAACATTTCCCTCTTTAATGCAGACCTCATGAACCTTGTCTGGCTGATTGCCTTTATGTTTATCTAGCACTGGCTTCCTCTCTTCCCTGCCACACAATTTTGCCCCCCTTTGGCATGAAAGCTCTCTTCTCTGTACTGGCATCTGGAACAGGCTTCCTATTTTCTGCACATAAATCTACTCCATGTCCTGCTTTCAGCCAAGATTTGAAATGCCTTTCCCCCTCGTCTATGCCTCTTGGTTTCTCTCCTCTTATAAGTTATATTACTGGAGTCTTAATTTATTCTCTTATGCTGTCTTTATACCATTGTTTCATATAATTTATACTATATACATTCTCTTCTCTTGTATTTTCTCCTTACTCAAGCATTTTGGGACACAGCATGCATGGGAGACACCACACAAGGGGCTTAATGAATTCTAGTACAGTCAACCCAGGATGAAGCCAATACTTAGTGATCTGGGTTCCAGACGACCGAGATAAAGCAAATACCTTACCCATCAGTTTCATCTTGGCGCTGTAACTCCCGAAGTACCTCTCGTCGGTGGTGGGTGTGTGGCACTCATACTCGCCGGCATCCCGATCCTGGAGCAAAGTGATGTGCAGCAGGGCAGAGTCCCCCTGTACCCTCTCTACATAGATCTCTCCACTCCGCACACGCTGGGTGTAGATGGCGTAAGGGAAGGAGGGATCCATGGTGCTGATAATCTGCACTTCCCGCTCTGGGGCAGATGGCAGGTAAATGGACCACTGGAAATTCTGCTCTGAGGGACCCTGGTAGCCACTGACCTTGCACCAGATGGTGATGTGGGAGCCCTCAGTACGGTATAGAGGGCCTTCCTGAACGGTGACCTGACGCTGTGCCAAGGCCATGCCTGTAAAAAAGAGGAAGGGCAAAAAGTTAGTCCAAAAAAATTAAAAGGTAGTCCACAGACTTTGCTATTTAGCAAATTAATACTTCATACACACACACCCCCTTTCACTTAGATACCATTCAGTACTCAAGACAGCCATAGGGGATGGTTAAGTACCACCCTAACCTTGCAGATGGGCACATATATGATGAGTGATTTGCCCAAGATCAAAAAGGGAGCCACGAGCTGAGCTGTGAACAGAATCCAGGTGTCCTGACAGCCAATCACTGGACAGCACTCTATGCCCCACCCCAGTTAGCAATTTTCTTATGCCTGCACCCTGTAAGTCACTATTGATATGAAAATTGTTTAAGAGTCTGAATCAAAATGCTTTGGGCTTTGTCACTGCAACCTCCTAGCTGCTTCACAGTTGCTGACCAAAAGTAAAGCATCTTAAGAGATCCGTTAAAAGAAGTTTTAGTTTGGACTAAGACCTTTTCCTGCAGTGCTAAGAACCCAGACCCACGACTATTGTGTTAGCACAATAAGAAACCAGATCAGAAAGTGAAATGGATCACGCCAGGGTCACTGTCCAAGTTGGGTCAAAAACTAAAAACAACACTGGAGGTGAAAAGCTAGGATAATGATTTTTAAATTTTGGTTTTAAACATCTAAGGTGTTAACATAGGTGAGGGATATTTTTAGCATTGTTTTTATCTTGGCAGCATCCTTTTAAAGAAGGGGAGGAGACATGGGGAGAAAAAAATAACAGCATTTAGCACAGTGATAGACACATACTGGGGCTAGTCACTCCTTGCTGCTTGGATCAAGATGGAGCATTGCATGGTGGGACATGTGATCTCTGCAGGCTGTTTAGAATAGAGAGGATGACTGCAATCTGCTGCATTTTATACCAATTATTTACGACCTGGCAGCCCCGGCATATGGATAGCACAGCCCACAACGGGCCGGTGTTCAGGAACCTCCAAATTACTGAAATCTGGTTTGTTTGCATCTACATCCAAGGTTCTGGAGTTTGGCGATCAAAGTGGGTACTCAGTTATTGAGTTACCAGCAGTATGTACACATTGCAAGGCCAATCGCCCTGGCTCCTGTTACTGTTTACTTGTGATCATAAAACAGCAATAAGCCGATTTAAAGCAGCCCAGCATAATCATGTTTGCCAATGTTATCCATTTTTAAAATAAAATATAATAATAATGCTGAATTCCAGAGGAGAATGTAATCTTTTCAAAAACTAACCACTGCAAGTGAAAGAGGTAGTTTGCCATCTGAGGATTATTGACTCAAGCCCTCCCCTCCCTGAGGACAGCAGAGTCCAGATATGAAGTTTTCCCAGCAGAAACCTTGGAACGAATCCAGAAGAGACTGTTCTTACCAGCTCTAAAACAAATTGTGAAAAATGGCTCAGCATATCCATCAGGCCATGCAGCTGAACAGATGGAGTGCAATGCAAACTATTAACTTGGGCTCAGCTCACTGCTGCTCCAAATTATGTTTCTTTTTCCTCTTTATGAAATAATGTGATTTAAGAGGAAGAAAGGAATATCTAGCACACTGGAAGCTGCGGGGCGGGAGCAGGGGTGGGTCAGGAAAAGCAGACACAAAGGCTCCTATGCTGCTAGTCATGCCAGTATCTCCATCCCAATGGTGCCAAGGCACAGGTTACACTGTTGCCAATGACGCCAATACCCCAATTCCCTGCCCTGTGGAGTCTATATTACATATTTTATTAAAGATTGCAACACCAAACAAAAGTCTTGCAGGAAAAAAATAGTTTGTGACCACGTAATTAAAAATGGTATCATAATGCATTATGCATACACACAACGGGAGAAAGCTAGCGTGGCACAGGCAGCCTAATTCTGGCACTTCCTAATTCCTTAGGAATGCATCACTTGATTATAAAAAGTTATTTTAATGCAATGCTTTTGTTTGTTCTGTTTGTTTTAAAGTGTAATTTCCTAGGTTGGTCAGTTTGTTTTAAACAAATTGAAAAACAAGTTCTATCACTTGTAAACTTTTTGACCCCCCCACATAGGTCACCAGCACGACTGGGAACTTTAGATCCATAGCACAGTACTCTGCCACCTGAACTAGAGAAGTAACTGCTAGCAGTAGTAGGCCATTATCACCTGTGGACCAGCACTAAAGGAGAATGACAGTCTGTTGTCAGCAAGTATTTGTGAAACCCACTGGCATACAAATGTTGGGGCTCAGGAATCTTGGGTTCTATTCTAGGTTCTCAAGGGAAGGAGTCTTTACAAACACTTCTTCCCAGGTCATCCTCTGTATCACAGTTGGCATCTTTCGTCCCTGTCCTCTAGTATCTCCCCAAGCCCCATCTGTCCTGATCTACCCCAGACCTCTTCTCCCTCCCCTCTTCTCTCCCGCTTGGTTCCTGTCTGCCACAAGCCTGTCCCATCCTCTTCTCTTACCCTCTGCCCCATCCCTCACCCATCTGGATTTCAGACAGATGGCTTCCCTTCCTCCTCCTCTACACGGCCACGGCATGAGCAGAGTGAGGCATTGAGAGCCCAGGAGAAAGTTTCCCTTTTCTCAGTTCCAGTACCCCACATCAGAGCAGCCCCCAGCTAACAAGAGCAGCAATTACAGATAAAGTCCTGTTGAGTATGATCCTGTCTGGAGCTGAACAAGTGCTGTGCTGATGGAGAATGCTCAGAGCAGATAGAATGGTCCAAGAATTTTACTGCCAGCCTATAACAACAAGCCTCTATTGAACATGTATGAACTGTGATTTTCAAAGTCTTATAGTTTTGGTGAATTTTCATGAGGACCACAAACAGCATGTCTCCAGCACTAGAGTGAGACCCCCACCACCTTGCCAAGCATCAAGCCCCTGCTCCAAAGCACAAGGCAGCAGCTCCAGAGTTTTTCCATTGTAGGAACGTTTGTGATCCCCCCCCCCCCCACACACACACCTTTTTCACCCCCTCTAAGTTTCCTCTAACCTCATGCTCAAACAGCTGTACCATCTTTGCTAAAGCTTTCTAAAAAACTCAGCTTCAGAGAGACACCCAACATGGAAAACTTCAGCATAAAGGTTAAAGTTTTGCATGGTTATAAGCAACTGAAAACAGGGCCTTACAATGGAAAGAGTTAGGCAACTTTAAATTACAGTAGTGACACATTGAGCTTCTCCCAGTCAATCTAAGAGCTCATCCACCTGGGGCATGGGGTAGGCGTCAAAGTTAGAAACTGCTTTCACCTTCCTGAAATCTGTGCAGAAACATAGTGAGCCATTAGGCTTTGGGACCAGCACAATAGGACTCCTCCAGTCACTCTGGGACTCTATCACCTCAAGTCCCAACATGGTTCTGATCTCTTTCTCTACACCCCCCACTCCCTGAACTTGCTGGGGATTGGTCAGAGCCCTTCTCTTATTACCTTACCAGGTTCTGTATTAATATAGTATTGTGTTAGGAATGTCTTCCTGGGTAGGGCCGAGAATACCCATGGAAAAGCGGTCACCAGCTGGAGTGCCTGTTCCTTTTGCTTATTGTTTAAGTTCTTCCAGAGGATCACCAAGCATTCTTTTAGGAATTCTTTACCTTGGGGACCGTAGGGAGGCGGTGTGGTTCCCCAGTGCCCCGGAAAGGGACAAGCTCTGCCGGACACCAGAGTGGGTGGAGCCAGAGCATTCTAAGCCCGCCCCCCAGAGGATCAGAGGCCGGACAGGAAGTATAAGAGCTCAACCCCAGAGCTCACTCGAGAGGCAGCTGCTGGAGAGGCCAGACACCTCCGGCCCAGCTCCCGCCGGGGAGACTCCAGCAACCAGCAGCAGACCTGGAGACTGGCCTGACCGGCCAATATTCAACGTGGACCAGTGTATGGGAGAGTTGCCGAGCCTACCCTCCAGAGCCTAGGCCTCCAGGCCAACCCACACCTGGGGACGATCTAGTTACAGTGTATTCATGGTGACATACAACCCTACCCCAGTGCTCAAGTCCAGCTGACCGTGGATGGGGTCACGTGACCGACGGTGGTCACCCTGGCTCCTCGACTCTCCTACCCGGTGATCCTGGGGCGGGACTGGCCAGACTTCCCAGAAGTCCTCCGCTCAAACGCCAAGGAGAGTCCTGCAGTTGCCCCAGTACTGGAAGGGGGCCTCCCTGAGGCCCAGTCATAGGGGGGAGGAGGCACCAGACCAGAGCGGACAGGAAGAAGAATCCAAGAATTCCCCTCCGGGAATTGCTGCTGAACCCCTGCTTCGCACCAACTTTTGCTGTGACCAAAGGGCAGATCCCGCCCTTAGTCACACTTACAAGCAACTAGTCACTGTCGATGGGGCCGTAATTGACCCACACCGGGCGAAGCAGTGGCCATACTTTGAACTGTGTCAGGATCAGCTCTATCGGGTAGAATGGGACCCACGCACTGGAGAACCCCAGACCCAACTATTCGTGCCTCGATGTCACCGGTGAGCGGTAATGAAACCTGCTCATGACATCCCTGCTGCCGGACACTTGGGCCATGAGAAAACACTAGTCCGGATACTGACACGCTTCTTCTGGCCCGGCGTGCACCAGGAAGCGAGGAACGATTGTAGCTCCTGTCCAGAGTGCCAGCTAGCCGCACCGCCATGGACACCCAAGGCCCCGTTGGTCCCCATGCCCATAGTCGAAACACCATTCGAGCGCATGGCCATGGACCTGGTGGGGCCCCTCCCAAAAAGCACAGCCAGATTTCGGTACCTATTGGTCCTAGTAGATTATGCTACCTGTTTCCCAGAGGCAGAACCACGATGGGGCATCACAGCCTGAAGCATCGCAGGTGAGCTTGTGAAAGTCTTTGCTCATACAGGCCCGCCCCGGGAGATTCTCACTGAGCAGGGCACCAATTTTACCTCCCAACTGCTGCAGCAGGTGTGTGGGCTCCTGGGGATCAAGCAGTTGTGCACCTCTATCTACCATCTGCAAACCAATGGCTTGGTCGAACAGTTTAACCGTACTCTGAAGGACATGTTGCACAAATTCCCCCCAGAAGAACAACGCCAGCTACTCCCGCCTTTGCTTCTGGCGATCTGGGAGGTGCCCCAGTCCTCTACGAAATTTTACCCCTTTGGATTGCTGTATGGCCACCGCCCATGGGGGCTACTGGACCTGATGCGTGAAACCTGGGAGAAAGCTTCATCACCAGGGCCTCTTGAAATATGTCCTCCAGCTCCAGGAATGCTTCACTCAGGCCGGAGTGCTCACTTGGGAAAACTTAAGGGTCACCCAGGAGGCTCAAGCACAAACCTATAACCAAGATACACAGAGCCGCGGCTTTAAAGTTGGTGACCGGGTCCGGCTTCTCCTGCCCTCAAGCGAGTCAAAGCTACTGGCCCGCTGGCAGGGGCCCTACAAGGTGGTCCAGAAGGTTGGGCCAGTCACCTATGAGGTCAACGGACTGATGTAAGAAAACCCAGAGGTACCATGTCAACCTCCTGAAGCCCTGGCGGGAGCGAGAGGACTTATTAATTAACTCCTACCTGCTGGAGCCAGAGCTGAGCCCCTGTGCCCCCTGACCCAGGACACTGAGGGGCCCCGGCTTGAGGAGACCCTCACTGACGAGCAACGTAAACAAACCCGATGCCTCTTGCAGGCGTTCCCGCGAACCTTCACAGTCCAGCTGGGTTACACAACCCTGGTTTATCATACTATTCAGACAGAACCTGGGGTAGTGATCTGAGAAACGACCAGGCCCTTGCCGTACCGAATGCGGCAGGTCGTCGAGGAAGAGGTACAGGCCATGATAGAGCTGGGTGTAATTGAACCCTCACAAAGTGAATGGCGTAGTTCGGTAGTACTGGTACCCGAGCCTGATGGGACGCGGCACTTCTGCATCAACTTCCGACGCATCAACGCTATTTCCAAGTTTGACGCATATCCTATACCTCGCGGAGACGAGCTGCTTGGCCGGTTAGGGGAGGCTCGCTTCCTCACCACACTTGACCTCAGCAAAGGGTACTGGCAGGTCCACCTTGACCCCGCTTCCAAGGAGAAGACCGCGTTTGTCACCCCAACAGGTCTGTACCAATTCACCTGGATGCACTTCGGATCTCCATGGGGCCCCAGCCACGTTTCAGCGGCTGATGGACCGTGTCCTCCAACCCCATCGAACTATGCAGCCGCCTACCTGGACAATGTGGTCATCTACAGCCGCCACTGGGAGGATCATTTGGTACGAGTAGCTGCAGTCCGGGAGAGCCCTGTGGGCAGCCAGATTGACAGCCCACCCAAAAAAAATGCGGCACTGGATGGCAAGAAACTACTTATCTGGGGTACACCATAGGGAACGGACAAGTGAAGCCCCTTGTGGGAAAGGTCCAGGCCCTGGCGGCCTGCCCGCCTCCCACCACAAAGCATCAGGTGCGACAGTTCTTGAGGCTCGCCGGATACTATTGGCGCTTTACTCTCCAATTTACATCTATCGCTGCCCCTTTGGCTGGGCTTTTAATCAAGGACGGCCCTCGATGTGTGGTTTGGACCCAAGAGTGCAAAGACACCTTTCAGGAACTCAAAGCGAGTCTCTGCCGTGAACCGGTCCTCTGTAGCGCAGATTTCAACTGGGACTTCATCCTCCAAACAGACGCCTCGGAGAATCATAGAATCATAGAATATCAGGGCTGGAAGGGACCCCAGAAGGTCATCTAGTCCAACCCTCTGCTCGAAGCAGGACCAATTCCCAGTTAAATCATCCCAGCCAGGGCTTTGTCAAGCCTGACCTTAAAAACCTCTAAGGAAGGAGATTCTACCACCTCCCTAGGTAACGCATTCCAGTGTTTCACCACCCTCTTAGTGAAAAAGTTTTTCCTAATATCCAATCTAAACCTCCCCCACTGCAACTTGAGATCATTACTCCTCGTTCTGTCATCTGCTACCATTGAGAACAGTCTAGAGCCATCCTCTTTGGAACCCCCTTTCAGGTAGTTGAAAGCAGCTATCAAATCCCCCCTCATTCTTCTCTTCTGCAGGCTAAACAATCCCAGCTCCCTCAGCCTCTCCTCATAACTCATGTGTTCCAGACCCCTAATCATTTTTGTTGCCCTTCGCTGGACTCTCTCCAATTTATCCACATCCTTCTTGAAGTGTGGGGCCCAAAACTGGACACAGTACTCCAGATGAGGCCTCACCAATGTCGAATAGAGGGGAACGATCACGTCCCTCGATCTGCTCGCTATGCCCCTACTTATACATCCCAAAATGCCATTGGCCTTCTTGGCAACAAGGGCACACTACTGACTCATATCCAGCATATCCAGGAGGAAGTACTGTGCGCCATCCTGTCCCAAGAGATAGATGGAGAAGACCATCCGGTCTTATATATCAGCTGGAAATTGTTTCCACGGAAGAAGAACTATGTAGTGGTGGAGAAGGAGGCCCTCGCAGTGAAATGGGCTTGTGATGACCTATGTTACTACCTTCTTGGGGCCCCATTCACCTTAGTCACCGATCACGCCCCACTTCAGTGGCTAAACAAAATGAAAGACAATAATACGAGAATACTGATTTGGTACCTGGTGTTACAGCCCTATGCCTTTACGGTTCGCCATAGGGCAGCCAAGGACCGCGCTAATGCTGACTTCCTGTCCCACCTGGGAGGTATGGAAGGGTCTGGCCCCGACGAGCGGGAGCCAGACTTAAGGGTGTGTGTGTGTGTGTAGGGAGGCGGTGTGGTTCCCCGGTGCCCCAGAGAGGGACGAGCTCTGCCGGACACAAGAGTGGGCAGAGCCAGAGCACTCTAAGCCCGCCCCCCAGAGGCTGGACAGGAAGTATAAGAGCTGAACCCCAGAGCTCACTTGAGAGGCAGCTGCTGGAGAGGCCAGACATCTCTGGCCCAGCTCCCGCCAGGGAGACTCCAGCAACCAGCAGCAGACCTGGAGACTGGCCTGACTGCTGATATTCGACATGGACCAGCGTATGGGAGAGTCGCCGAGCCTACCCCTCGCCAGTTACCCTGAAGAGTCACTGAGCCTACCCCTCGCCAGCTACTCCGAGGATCCAATGGTGATCAACCGCCCTGAGGACCCCACCTTGACCCAGGTACCTCCAGAGGGGGAGTTGGGAAGTAGCCCAAGGGCAGCCGACCCAAATCTGGCTGCATCACAGCCGGAACTCATGTCAGTGTGTTGCGGCCAGGATTCCCACTGACACAGCAGCCGGCCTTTGGCTGCTGCTAGAGCCCTGGGCTGGGACGCAGTGGAATGGGAGGGCCTGCGTCCACCCTGCCACCCAACCCGTGGGAGGCAGTCTCCCCCTCTCCCAGGCTGCTTGGAGCCTGAACCCTTGGTGTTCTATTTACCTGTGTTTGCTCAGCCCCTGCCTGAGGTCCTGAGCCTTGGACTCTTTACTGCCCCACCCTGACCTAGGGCCTGGGCTTATTAACTGCTAACAGGTATCTGGGTTTGCTCAGACCCTACCTAAGGGCCTGAGCTATGACTCTATTGCCCCGCCCTGACCCAGGGCCTGGGCTAGTCACCTGTTAATGGTTACCTGTGTGCGCTCAGCCCCTGCCAGACAGCTTGAGCCAGGACTCCTGCAGCCTGACTGATTCCCCAAGGGGCCGTGCAAGGACTAAGGGAGGCGGTGTGGTTCCCTGCCGCCCCAGAGACGGATGACCCAGAGGAACCCTCTTTAAGGGGTCCTAGTTCTCGTTCCTCAGGGTGTGATGCTGCGATAAAAAGGTTTTTCCTGGCTTTCCAAGGCTTCAATGAATTTATGGAGTAGATTTGTTCTTCCTTTTTTCCCCGCCGTTTGTCTGATCAAGTAGTCCACAGTTCCCACTTTATCACCTCATAAGGGCCTTGTCACTTGACCATTAGCTTTGATTCCAAGCTTGGAAGAAGCAACAGAACTCAGCTGCCCAACTGAAAGACAGGTGTCTGTCCTTTGGTTATACTGGTGTTGTTCTTGTGCTTCCTTGAGGTTCTCTCTAGCATATGCCCCCATAACCTTCAGTCTCTGGTGCAACTTTAACACATACTGCACCACATTTTCAGCTCTCAATATTTGGCTTTCACAGGTTTCCCATACCAAGTCGTGTATGCCCCTTGGGGTTGTCCGCATAGCAGTTTGAAGGGTGAAAACCCCATGGAAGCTTGGGACACTTACTTTTCGCGATCAGATAGTCTGGGAGTAGTTAGTCCCAGTGTTGGGGGGTCCTGGGCAATGAACTTCTTGAGCATCATCTTCAGGGTCAGGCCATCCATCTGAGGGTGGTACATGGACATGAGCAAGACTCTGACTTTTAATAGTTCCCACACTCCATTCATCAGCCAGGATGTGAAATTTGTCCCCTGGTCTGTTGGGACCTCTTTGGGAAACCTGATCTGTGCAAAGACCTTGAGCAGCATATTGGCAATTGTCTCAGCATTTGTAGAATGTAGTGGCATGGCCTCTGGGTATCTGGTGGCATAGTCCAGGATGACAAGTATGTGCTGATGCCTGGAGGTACCCTTTTCTAGGGGACCTGTAAGGTCAATTCCCACTGTTTCGAAGGGAGCCTCCACCAAGGGGAGAGGTACTAGTGGGGCTTGCAGCATTCCCTTAGGGGCCACCAACTGGCATTTGGAACAGGAGGCACAGAAATTCTCAACTTCCTTGAAGACTCCTGGCCAAAGGTATTGGGCCAGGATCCTAGACTGCATCTTGTTTTTCCTAAGATGCCCTGCACATAGGATTGCAAATCCAGGTGCAGCAACTCACAGTGACATATCCGAGGTACTAGTAATTGCATCCATATCTCTTGCATCTACTTGTCTTGGTCTACACGGTATAATAAGTTGGACTTGAGGGCAAAGTGTGGATACTGCCGAGCCCTTGGGGGGGGAGGGTCTATCCGTTTGTCATCCAGCACAGCATGGCTACCTGCTCGAAGGCTCAGCTCAAGGTCTCGTTGTTCCTTTGTTCCTCTCCAAAATCTGAGAATCCTGTTAACTTCTCCGGATCCAGTTACAGCAGAGGTGATGTATGTAGTCACATCACTGGTCTCAGCTCCAGTGTCTGTGGTCCCTATTTTGGTGTCAGAGAGGACTGACTCTGCTACATCCCTCCACTCTTTCCTCGCTACCCATTTTTCCTTCTGAGGTTTGCTTTCCTTGGGTCGGAAGGTAAGAAGGTCAAGGACCTTAAAGGGGAAAAGGACACCAAAGACCTCTTTTGGGGTGCCTTCCTCGAGCTCCTGGGCTAAGGAAAGCTTCTGCAAGAGCTTGGGGAAATACGGCCAGTCTTGGCCTAATATCACGGGATAAGGTAGGTCAGCAGACACATGTACCTTCATCGAGGTCTTGGTGCCCATCAACAGTCAGTCTTATTGCCCTGGAGGGATACCGTAAAACATCGCCATGGATACATTTAATAGGGATTTCCCCCTTCTCGGGTCTCTCTGCCACCTGGGATATCCACTCTGGGACGAATGTCTGGTCAGATGCCGCGTCTATGATGGTTATAGCCTGTTGTCCCTCTACTTCAACTGGGATTGTGAATTTCTCTGGGATTTTCCTCCCCAGTCCACACCTGCCTGAAGTTATACTCCACATAAGGGCAGTCTTGAAAATTGGTGCCCCTGTTGTCCACAGGAGTAACAGGTTATTCTGCCTGTCCTTTGTTTTCTAGTGGCTCTGTCACCTTCTTTCTGGGTGGGTCTTCACTCCTGTTCAGGTTTGGAATGAGGAGTCGGTGGGGTATTTAAGGGTGTGGGTCTGTTGTAGTGGGGAAATCTTACCCATGGACCCTGACGTGCACCCCTATCCCTTATGCAGGTGGAAGGATCTGTATAAATTGTTCGAGGACTGAGTTCAGCTGTCTGGGGTCCCGTTTGGGTCCCTGGTTTTAACCAATGCCTGCAGAAGTCCTTAAGCCTTTGGATGAGCGCCAGGGGTCATGCTTTTGGGGGGGGGGGGGGGGAAGGGAGGGTGCTTGTAGCGAAAATGCTGGCAGTAGGCTTCTTTGTCTAGGCCTAACCTCTTAATATGGGTGCCATGTTGACAAGCCCCAGTACGCAGCTTGGGCTTCCCTGATGAGGCGTGGGGCGAGGCAGATCGCCCACTGAGCCTGAGGCCAATGCAAAGCTGTGGCTACCTTCTCTAAGGTTACCAGGAATGATCCTGGGTCATCATCTGTCACCCTAGGGATCATCAGGGCTGGAGCATTTCCCTGAATTAAGGGGGACACATCTGAGGGGTAGCAGCTGGTACTAACCCTGCTACTGATTGTAACAACTGTGGCTGATGAGCTGCCATCTGTTCGAACAGCTGTTGTTGCCGCTGTTGTTGTTGGGTTTGAGAGTCTGCCAGCCATTGCAGGTGCCGATTCCCCTCCTTAGTTCCGTGGCATATACAAGGGGAGAAGGGGGGGGGGAGGGGGCTTGGAGGGGGAGTTGGGTTTTTTGTGTGTGTGGTTTTGTTTTTTTGCTTCCCTTCTCTGCAAGGATGGTCTGCTGCACAAAATTCCATTTCAGGTACCACATTGTCACCAGTCCTTGATGTAGTCTTTTGAAGGATCTTTACTGCCCCTGACTGGCTTCCTTTGGTTAGCCCCTGGTCAGGACAGGGTCCCAGCCATCTGCCTCGCTCAGCCTGCTGCCAGCCTGGGATACCAGCCACCAGTCCCACTCATCTCATTGCTGGTCTGGGGTTCCAGCCGCCCGGCCCCCTGCCAGCAGGGGTCCGGGCCTCCAGCTCTGCTCAGCCCTCCTGCCAGCTTGGGGTACTGGCAGCCAGCCCAGCACTCTGTTCCTAGCCTGGGCCCAGCACTCTGCAGCCCTTATCAAAAATTACACTACAATTAGCTTAAAAACTTGAAAACTTTGTATATTATAGTAATTGTTAAATGTATAATGTTAATAAATACATAGGTTTGATGACACAAAGTAGTTGTACTTATGTGCCTGTGCTTAATTTGTGTTTTTGATGATTTACCTTCTAAAAAAATCTCACGTCTCGCACCCCTGAAAGGGCATCTCGTACCCCCAGAGGGTGCGTGCACCCCAGGTTAAGAACTACTGCACTAAATTGATAAGATCTGCATTTTAATTTAATTTTAAAAGAAGCTTCTTAAACATTTTAAAAACATTGTTTATTTTACATACAACAATAGTTTAGTTATATAATATACTTAGAGAAAGACCTTCTAAAAACGTTAAAATGTATTACTGGCACGCAAAACCTTAAATTCGAGTGAATAAATGAAGACTTGGCACACCACTTCTGAAAGGATGACAACCCCTGCTCTAGGCCATGAAAGAAGAGCTAAGCACCTTTGTTTGAGGTGCATTTTAGCTTGATTCCTGGGAATACAGCTTCTTGTGATTCTTTCCAGCATCCACACCCTTATAGTATAATTTACTGAGTTTCTTGAGGCAAGAGTCCAGAGTTTTCAGAAATGACTCTTGATTTTGACTGTTCAACTTGAGATACCTTAAACAGCCACGATTTTCAGAAAGTGCAGAGTACCCACTCTCTGAAATTCGAGCCACTTTAAAGGTCTCTCAAGGTGAACACCCAAAATCTTAAGGCACTTCTGAAAATGCAGGCCCGGGGCTTTGTTATAAAGGGATAAATGGGCAGACTTTAAAAAATTATATATATCCCACAGCTGCATTACATAGGGACATCATGGTAATCTAGACAATGCAACATCAGGGACAGAACCCAGGATCCGGGCGGGGGTCCGGCCTGCCACAGCCGGGCCTGCATGGCGGGGGTCCAGGCTGCCGCAGCCCAGCCACCCAGCCTCTGCAGCCCAGGTAATGCAGCCCACAATGTGTAATACGTTGAGAACCACTGGTCTAAGCTAATACCAGAAACAATTTCCACTCAGACAGCTTAAGGAGTTCAGTGTTTAAAAAATGGGATTTTTATGGTCTGTATTATGGCCATTTGATAGGCTATTACCTATACAAACAGCACTAAATTGTGAGCGCGTGCCTGTGTGTAGGCAGGGAAAGAAGAAAATGTATACATCAGATATAGCGACAACAGATTGGCATGTGCAGCAGACCACAGGCCCTGGCAGGAATTCTCCAGTAATGAAGACAATTAAGACACAAGTGATAAAAAGCAGTTAAACTAAACGCAGATTTGCGATGCTGAAAGGATGCCCTGGGCTCACATTGCCCAACAGCAAGTGCTAGACCAAGTGCATAACCTTACGATGCCTACCGCTCTTCCCCTGCAGGGCTGAGATTCACTCATGGACTCTCATACAGGAAGAGCAGCACAGCAGCCAACCCCCACCAGCCTATTAGCTCCCTGTTACCAGACAACGCTCTACCACCCTCACCAACCACTCAGGGCTTTGTCTCACGGTAAACTACAACAAAACCCCACACGCGGCGTTTGGCTCCTCTGGCTTTACTGCACCCAGTGTCACAGACTGTAAGAGACTTGAGAAGAAAAATAAAGATAACGATATAGGCTGAAGGGGAGGAAAAGGCTACACTGGGGAAAAAGGCAGGAAATACTTGATTGCGTTATGTTTCAGAGTAACAGCCGTGTTAGCCTGTATTCGCAAAAAGAAAAGGAGTACTTCTTGATTGTGTTATGAAATCAGTTTACAGAGGCCATGATTTCTTTATATGGTTCTTACTTAGTGACCGACCGCCCCCATTTCCTCCTCCCCCCCCAGTGGGGGGGGGAAATTAATGGGTCAGTGTGGGGAAATCCCACAACAAGCCACACTGTTGAGGGTGTTGTGTGGGAAAGGAAGGATGAGAGAAAAAGCTGGCTTGTTTTGCTCCCAACAATAGCTGTCTGTGCTCCTACTCCGCAAAGAAATGCAGTGTGAAACTGGCTCACTAAGGGCTTGTCTTCACTGCCTTTTTTTTTTTTTTTTTTTTTAAATAAAAGTAAGTTTTTACTTCTGGGTAAGCAATCCTGAAGTAAAAAGGCACAGTGAGGACCAGGCATCTTGAGTTTTTCCATGAGGTAAACTTGCCCAGATCAGCACCATATCCCTGCCTGGAGCTGACATTGAGTTAAATTCACCACACAATAAAACTAACACAACTGGTCTTATTTTTTTTAAATTTCAGGATAACTCACATGCATGAGTTACTCAGAGGTTTACAAAGGCAGTTTTTTTAGCAGTGAAGATCACCCATAAACAAACACTACAGGGGTAGCAATTAGACTTAATCCTTCCCAGGGGGTTGTTGACCCCTGCACAGTGTCTGTCAGAGAGTAAACCCTGAGGCTGCACCCTGGAGCAGCTTCTTCATCCCATTTGTATGAAAGAGGGAAGAATTCCAGGTCAGATTTAAAAAAAAAAAAAAAGAAATCGAAGGTACTTGGCTTCTAGAATGACTAATTCTGGGCTTGGAAGAACCAATCTTCTCCATTCATGTACAAATACAACAAAAAACAGCCACCTTGTTTTCTCTGCGAAATACTAAATTATGTTGTATGGGAGCCCTACTACAGTTGCAGGACAATACCAGAATGGAGACAAACCTCTACAGCAATCCTGCATCTGCAATTCTGATGAACCTCCAATTAGGACAAAAATGAAAATTAGGCTTGAGCACAATTTCGGGATAAGTGAAATACACAGCAGGAACAGCCTCAAAATACATTAATCTGGCGGCAGGTTGCAAAGATAATGCCATAAAAATGAACACCTGATACAAAACTCCATTGTCATTACTATGAAGCCTTATTCTAGTCAAATACTTGATGGCACCATTTGTATTTTGTCATGCCAAGGCAGTTCACTGAATTGAACCACCTGCAGGACATCTCTGCCCCTCTTCTACTTTTCTGCCCTTGTATTTTAAATGCATTGCCTCTCTCTGCTTTATCATTAATTCCCAGCTCAATGCCCCTATTTGTCTGCTCCTGCTGCAATCACACCACTTTTTTCCAGGCCACTCCCCATACATGGAATGCCCTTCCAGAACTGATCCTGGAGGCTGTTAACTTCTCATTCAAATTCCTCCTTAGAGATGAGCTAACTAATGATGGCTACATAGAGTAGCAGCCAGGGATGGTTAATAATAATCAGCATGGAAATATCAAAGCATGGTCATGCAAAACAGGATCAACCCATGAAGTTCTTTGTTCTTCCAATTCAACTCCTCTCACTTCACTCATCTCTGCTAGTTGCTCATTTTCACAGCAGATGTTTATGAATCCTTTACAGAAATATTTCCACTTTGTGATCCATAAATATGAAAGAAGTGACATTTCTTTTAATCACTATAGTGTGTTCTAGCCTATGACTGGCTTGCCAAATTCCAACTGTGGCAAAGTCCTTGTGCCTCTATTATAGTTATGTATCCATTTTGACACATCTAATCTCTGCCTAGATCAGAGTTGCTTGTCATCCTTTTGTTGCTTCTCAGATCTGGTAAGAAAGTATGCATGTCTATTATACAGACGTTCCACTGTCTAGTTTCCATATTGTGACGTTGTTACTCGGTAGTCACCTAGTGCTAAGTCCGATCATCTCTTGAGACAACAGCTTTTATGAGCACGTTATTCACTATATGAATTTCACATTCTCCTAATCCATTTGCTTGAGGGTTACTGAGATTATTCATGTTAAAATTCATAAAAGTTTTATAGGAATTATTCTCGAACTGCAGCTTATTGTATGTTGTTATAGTCCTTGAACTTTCCTGACATGTAAATGTGGATTTAATGTATTTGATCACAGTTGATTCTGAACTACCTTCAATAGTTAATACTTTTGGTTTTGGCCTGAGATCAATCTACCCAAGGGCCCATCCCTCTCCCCACAATAAATTGCAACTGTTGTGGTCAGGGATGTGCTGATGCTAAATATAATGGGCGGTGGGGACATGCTACTGGTAGGACATTCTCTGTAAGGACCTCAGAGGTCTGGAATGCCCTCTCGGCACTGGTCCAAAATAGCCCAGATTTGGCAACTTTCAGGTTACACCGAAGAGCCTGTACATTTCACCTGGCCTTTGAAGAGGGGTAGGTGAACAGAGGTAATAGCCAACATAGAAGATTGGTAATATTAAAGTACGTGCTGAGGCTTGGTCGAAAGAGTGTGCTGATGTAATACATTTTGGCTTTGTAATTTTAAATAAGTGGCAGAGGGCTCAGAGTCTGTGTATGGGCACTCTTTCTAGAATAATTTTGAATTCTGGAATAAAGTTGCTAAAGTAGTCCTGGGCAAACATCAATTCTGACTCTGTTCATATGGTATTAGTTACTTCCCACTGTACATCTCTCTACTTAAGATCGGTTTCACACATGCTCATTACGACCACTTAATCAGAGGCCAGAGTAGGCAATCTATTTCTAATACTTAGTTATGCCAAGATGCCCTTCATAAAGCCTTTCCAACATGACCCTTATCACCTTGGGAAAGGTGCACAACAGTCATTCATTGACAGCTTATGTTTATATTGGGGACATGCAGATGGAAAGCATGGATTTGCCCATCCTTCACTTACAACTTGTGTCTTCACTGTTTCCTCTTCCCAGCTCATTCCATATTCCTGACAATACTGTAACATAGTACTTCTATCACATTTAAATGTGCCATTAGTAGAGTGGATAAAGATCAATGTTTTGTTTTTTAATCAATTTTTATTTAAAATAACTTTTTAAAATTAAATTAAATAAACCTATTTAAAATTAAATTTGCAATGGTCAAGGCCTAAACTTATTATAATCATTGAAAATTAAATAAATACTAGCAGTATGTTTGCTGCCAGGTTTTAAAGAAAGTTCTAGCAGTTCAGTGATTCGAGTCACTGGCTAAGCACCTGGAACCAGAGTTTGCTGAAGTGCTAAACCAGCTTTTGACAGCAGTAGCCTCTTCTGCAGGTGCAGAGAGAATATTTTCTTCATTTCAGTTCATTCAACTAATTCAGTTCAAAGCCGAGAAACCAGTTAGGTGTTGAAAACAGCAGGAAAGCACGTTTTCCGCTTCCAATCTATGACTAGCAATTAGGCGAGAGGATGTGATCTACTAGTTCTAAAATCTTGAAGCACATGGTGACCAGAAACAATCACAATTCACTAAACTACAGATTATACTTCCTTAGTTTAATAAATCAGTTTTAAATGCAACCCATGTTTTGATCAGAAAAAAAACCATCAAAAAGATTATGTATCTAGCACATTTAAATGAAATGATTTTAATAAAACATTTAAAATACTGTTTTTGTGCATTCTAAATTGAATTTTTATCCATATAACTAGGTGTCAAGCCCAACTAAAATGTTAATCTAAGAAGAACTGCATCATTCACCATTTTCTTATATAAGAAATTTAAAAATTAAGAATCTGAATAAATGTGCATTGATATTGTGCATCTTTCTGGTTAGCAAAATGAAGTATCAAACTGAGTATGAAGATTATATTTAATTGTAAATCAACATGTTTTAATGGTTACTAACCAACAAGAATCATCCTTTCTTTAGGAAAATAAAGTACAATTGCCAATGTATTTTTCTGCTTGTTTAAATTAAAATCAATGATTTAAAATCTGATTTAAATTGTTTTGATTTAAAAATCAATCCACCTGGCTGTTTCTGCTTACCCCAGATCTGGCTGTGCATCATCAAGTAGAGCATAAGTTCTGGACAGTACATTTGCAGTTACGAAGTGACATCCACGCTGGAACATTGGAGCCTAAGGCAATGATCGGCAACCTGCAGCCCGCCGCTTCCCATAGCTCCCATTGGCCAGGAACGGCGAACCGCGGCCACTGGGAGCTACGGCGGGGACTGTGCCTGCGGACAGGCAACATCAGCAAAATGTCTCGCGGCCCACAATTAGGTTACCCTCATGGGCTGCATACTGCACACCACTGGCCTAAGGTTACATCTACATTGCAATACACAGCCCAGATCAGCTGGTTTGGGCTCGGACTGCGGAGCTATGAAATTGCTGTGTAGGTGTCCAGGTTCATGCTGGAGCCTGGGCTCTGAAGCCCCAGGAGGAGGGTGGTTGGGTGGTTCTCAGAGACCAAGCTCCAGCCCAAGCCCCAACATCTACACCACTGGTTCCCAACCAGGGCCACGTGTACTCCTCAGGGTATGCGGAAGTCTTCTGCGGGTACATCAACTCATCTAGATATTTACCTAGTTTTACAACAGACTACATAAAAAGCACTGGTGAAGTCAGTCCAAACTAAAATTTCAAACAACTTGCTTATACTGCTCTATGTGCTATACACTGAAATGTAAGTACAATATTTATATTCCAATAGATAGATTTTATAATTATATGCTAAAAATAAGCAATGTTTCAGCAATAGTTGCTGTGACACTTTTGTATTTTTATGTCTGATTTTGTAAGCAAGTAGTTTTTAAGTGAGGTAAAACTTGGGGGTATGCAAGACAAATCAGACTCCTGAAAAGGGTACAGTAGTCTGGAAAGGCTGAGAGCTACGGATCTACACTGCTGTTTTAGCCCCACAAGCCCAAGTCAATTGACCTGGGCACTGAGACTCAGTGCTGCAGATCTTTTATTGTAGTATAGGCATACCCATAGCCTATTTGTGTTCTTTCCAAAGCCTTCACTTGTTACCTGTCAGCTCTGTATGCTTGGGGAACCAGGGCGCAGTACCCAGCCTGTCTGACTCACAAAATACATCCCCCCCTCCCCCCCGCTCCAGCCTCTGCTTGAACCAAAACTGATCAGAAGACAGACAGACTTACAGAAAGCAATGAAAAGGCTATGGGAGATACACCTAAACCCCTGGGATAAGGATGACAGGATTAAGGAAGCAGGTTTCAGAGTGGTAGCCATGTTAGTCTGTATCAGCAAAAGCAAAACAACAACAAGGAGTACTAGTGGCACCTTAGAGACTAACAAATTTATTTGGGCATAAGCTTTTGAGGGCTAAAACCTGTTGATAATAGCCCACTTTAATTGAATTGTCTCAATCCCCCCACTTGGTAAGGCAACTCCCATCTTCTCATGTACTGTTATATATAACTTCCTACTGTATTTTCCACTCCATGCATCTGATGAAGTGGGTTTTAGCCCACCAAAGTTTATGTCCAAATAAATTTGTTAGTCTCTAAGATACCACTAGTACTCCTTGTTGTTTTTGCAGGATTAAGGAAACTCCCCAGCCTCATTTGCATTGAAGATGGGACAAGGAGGCATCTCCATTAGCATACAAAATGGAGTACAGAGATTCCAAGGCAAGAAGCACACTGAATTCTAGGACCAGAAAAGCAGGGATGCACTGCATTATGCACTATCATATGAGAACACAAGTGACACAAGCAGTACACTGATAGAACTACAGAACCTCCCTCCCCTCCCCCCCCCATCCTGAAGAGTAAGCATAACCCATAGTAACGGGTAAAGCTGGTAACACATTACAGTACCCAAGAAGGGACACAGTCAAACCTTGAGCTTTGAAAGTATGGACCATAGGGAAAAAAATTGTAATACTTAGTACTTAGCATATAGTTAAGTCTAGCAGATCTAATAATTTATGCATATATTCTCTGCTAGCATAGCTCTTGCAGCATATATTCAGTCTTTCGTCTCTAGGAGTACAGCTCCCAGCCCTGCTTTCGAAGCACCTGTGGAGAACTTGATTTTTTTAGTGGGTCAAAAAATTGCAACACCACTGCCAATGTCAGTACATGCTTCAAATCCTTGAACTCTGATGCTGTGGTCCATGCTGAGAGAGAGATGAGGGTTTTTTCCTTAGGCAAGTTGTTAGAGCTGGACAGTTGAATTATGTTAGCAATTTCATACCCAGCATGCCTTACAGCCTCTGATTTTGAGGGGAAAAGGGAGTCCCACCTGTTCTGTATCGCCTCCATCTCACAACGTTATTCACATTATGGTCAATTTCTCTCTTAAGTAGGTAATATCAGTTGTTTGATATTTGGCCTTGTTCATTTTCAGGTTGCTTCTTGCATTTTCCAACATGCTCTGCAGTCGCTCCTGATGTTAAATAGGAGGGCCTATCCAGGCTATTCCAGATATATCAGTGTACACGTTCACTCAGGAGACACTGTTCAGCATGTGGGGCATTGTGCAGTGAAATATCCTTGATGCCGATCATATTCTGAAAGCAAGACTCAGGGAGCAGTATTTACTAACCATTAAAAGTGCAAGTCTTGGAGTTTTCTGCGTGATGGGGAAGTCTACCAAAACATTGCTGATATATGTAATATACTGAAGAATTTTGTTCCTGATATCTCAAACACTTTGTTCCTAAGGAAACTGAAGTGGAAATGTTCCTGTTCTGCTCATTGGAGGGAGGCAGGCTCGTCTTATGTCCCCTTTACGATCCACAACTGCTGAACAACAAATCCAGTCTGTTGGTTCCTCTTTCTATACTCATGACAGTTGCCATACGGTTATTACCAGTTTCATGTTTTTTCCACCTCCTTCATCTTTTTATTTTCTGTAAGCTATGGTGTTTAGGAGTTGTGTACTATGTCACTTTCTCTATGGCCTTTATTTGCATTTGTTTGTTCATTTGCATGGCAGATGGATATTGCCTCTTCAAGTGTCAAGTCCATGTTCTTGAGTAGCCTTTTATGTACTTTTCAGTTGCTGCATCCCAAAACTATTTGCTCTTTAATAGGAGAGATTTCAAATTCCAAATCCACAAGACAGGTCTTTGTGGCAGTCATTTTGACTGTACCTTTCTTGTTGCAAACACTTGAAAGCAATGTTGACTGCAATCTGTTGTTTTTTTTCCCCCCTCGATTCACCAGGAACCATCCTTTCCACTTCTGATTACATGCCATATTTCAGTTTTAGGATAACATTTATTCAACTAGCAACAAGAAACAATTTATAAGGTAAAAGAGAACTGATATAGTAAAGCCTCAGAGTTAAAAACAGCAGTTACGAACTGACCAGTCAGCCACACCCCTCATTTGGAAACAGAAGTACACAATCGGGCAGCAGCAGAGACAAACAAACAAAAACCAAGCCAAATAGAGTATAGTACTGTGTTAAACAAACTACTAAAATATAAAGGGAAAGCAGAAGTTTTTGTTCAGTTGTAAACTTTTAAAAGAACCACCATAATGTTATCCTCAGAGTTACAAAAATTTCAGAGTTACTAACAACCTCCATTCCTGAGCTGTTTGTAACTCTGAGGCACTACTGTACTGTTATAATCTAGGCTGGCTGTATTGTCATCTCCAATTCTGCAACTTGTTCCTGTGTCTGTGCATAAGCAAGTCTGCAAGAATAAACAAGAAGTGTAGCACTGTGTAATGTTCTGCAAAATGGATGTCAACTTTCTCCAAGTTTAACCTGAGTTGTAGTATTTCCAATGAGAAGTGCAGTAAGGAAAGCAACTGAAATACTTCCGATTGTATTTTCTCAAGGGACAACCTACTCTAATTCAGATTGTCCCTCAGTCTTCACTCTGATATATTTTGGTTGTGGAAAGCAAATCTCTGTCCAGCGAGTGATGTACCCGAATACTTGGTTATTAGTGTTCGCACTCTATTCTTAAATTTATTCACCTAAATTTGGGTTATTGCAGATTACGTACTAGATGTATCATATGACTTTTAAAAATACACTTTGTATTTGTGGATATTCTAGCTATACCCAGGTGTACACTCTTTTCTCAACTTGTGTATTATATAATTTTAACATTAGCTTTAATAAAAATTTTATTTCTGCAGCAACAACCAGAAACCAAGGTAAATTTTCCCATGCCCACCACCCACCCATGCATAGTCTCTCAAACGGCCACTCACAGGAAAGAGAAACACTCTCTCAACCACCCCTGGCCACCAGAATGGGATCTTCCAATTTATGAGACAGTGACAAGGCAAAACCAAGACAAAGTGGACGCCTTCCCCACCATCGCCAATGGGGTTCACAGTGGGAGCACTCTTCTAGGACATAGCACAATTCCACAAGTCAATCCAGATAGCCAGAAGCAGATGTGCATCTAGTACCTTTCTCCAACCTTGCTCTAGGGGTTATGGGTAAAAACGACCCACAACAAAGTACCACCATCAGTAAACAATGAAAGCTCACAACAGCTCAGCCAAAGACACAGCCTGACATTGGCAGAGGAGTTCCATTTCAACCGAATCCTTGAAGTGCAGCAACTAGACAACTGCTTCTAGCCTTTGTCTCTGTTCTAGAGTTTCATCTCCCCGGGGGAAAGATTCAACAAGATTTTCCCTTCTACGCTACCCTACATGATTCAGAGTCCACTTACACACACAGATTGTGCCTGAAATAGCTCTAGAGCTATTTCTAACCCCCACCGCTACTGCCTCCTATGGTTAATTAAGATGAGTCCAGAGATACCACAAGACCTTGGCTCCTTGCAGAACACAGCATGATTTATTAGCCTGCGTTATTGGAGATTTATAGAGATCACTCCTAGACAAGCAAGACTTCTATTTCTCATTTTACAAAGGCAGACGGCTGCTTTCTGTGCTAGGAGGAAAGGCTCAAGAAATGCCGAGGGGCTTACATTTAACTTACCATTGTACTGACAATTTGGAAAAGGTAGTGTATATACCTAGATCCATAGTTTTACCTCAAGTTCAAATAATATGACCCAGGAATAAAGAAAAAAGAAGATGTGAAGATTACCGCATGGGGTAACCTCTCTCACAGCTCTTATTCACGTTTTGCTACTGCGCAGATAAGCTGGGCACACAGAGAATGGGTACGTGCCCTGCATTGCTATATGGCTTTTACTGCAGCAGTTTCTAGGATCAACAGTGAAAGCTCAACTTTTCTGAGAACTTTAGCAACATGACTGCTTATGGGGTTCTCCCTGATTGTAATAAGAGCTGCCTCCTCTGCTTGACATTCAGATTCTGGGGAAATTAAGAGATGGATTTGTAGGCCTCCGCTGAGCTACTCCAGGCATATGGCCCAGCACCCATCAGCCTCCAGAAGCAACCCTTCTCTCTCCCTCTACCTTATCTCTGGGAAATCTCATCTGCAAACACAAAATTCAAACAGCTCTATGCTGGGGACTCACAGATCTACCTGTTTTCTCCACACCTGTCTCCTTTTGTCTAAGCTAAAATCTCAGGCTTCTCTTGGACATCTCATAGGTGTCTAGCCACCAGCTCAAGCTAAACATGGCTAAAACAGCACTCCTAATTCCCCCCCTGGACCACCACCTCCTAAGTCCTTCCCTCTACCTCCTTTTTCAATCAGTGTGGACTACACCACCATCCTGCTGGTCACGGAAGCCTGTAAATAGAGCATCATCTTCAAGTAGGTCTCTCGCTAGGTCCTCATATCCAGGCTATATCTAAATCTTGCTGATTTCTTTCTACACGAGATCTCAAAGATTCGGCCAGTCCTATTCATCAACACAGCTAAAATGCCAGTCTCGATTATGGCAACATCCTTCCCTTTGGTTTCGACAAATTCAGTCATGCCCCCATTCATATTCATTTACCAGGCTACCGCACAGATCATTCTCCTAGTCCATCACGTTGACTATGCCACTCCTCTCTTTGAATCCCTCCACTTGGACTCCCTTCTCTATGGCATAAAACATAAGCCAATTGTCTTCACTTTCAAAGCCCCTCACAGTCAATCCCGACCCTACCTATCATCGCATTTACTGTCAAGCTGCCGATGCTCACCTCTGATTGACCTCCACTGCCCACTTGTTAAATTTTCAAACACCTTCGTGCTTTCTCCAGTGCTCCCACACACACTTGTGAGAGGCACTCCCCAAGGATATTTGCAAAACTACCTCACTATCCACCTTCAAATCCCTCCTCACAGCTCTGCTTTGCCATAACGCTTACAAAGAAACATTGACAATTATAAGGAGTACTTGTGGCACCTTAGAGACTAACCAATTTATTTGAGCATAAGCTTTCGTGAGCTACAGCTCACTTCATCAGATGCATTGACAATTATGACATTGCTGATGTGCAGAGACAACTTATGCCCATTCTGCTGACCAGTACACTCTCACTATTTCCTTGTTCTACTCCCCCCTCTGTCTGTATCTACCTGTTTTGTTTTATTACGTAGATTATAAACCACCATCTTTTTGTTCTATGTTTTTAGCATGCCTGCGGCTGGTCTACACTGGCATAGTGTAAAAAAAATCTATACTCTTAAGAGATGTAGCTATGCCTACCTAACCCAGTATAGACAGCATTAGGTCAATGGAAGAATTCATGACTGAGGCTCCTAGGCACTATGGGAAAGTAAATGCTACCCACACGCCCAAGTCAGTCAATTTATCCTCAGAACCACTCCCAAATAAGTGAATGAGAATTTTGCCTTTGACTTCAACAGAAGCAGGAGCAGTCTCTCTGGAAATATGTGGAGAGATTCACGGGATTATGCTTCCTGAACACTCCTTATTTTATGCATATGGGAGACAATTAAACGGCAAACAGATTTCAGTTGGTTTTAAAGGAAGACACTTTCCCAATCAATTAAAAACCAAATTCAAAGGGGAAAAACCCACAACAAAACATTGATTGTTCTCTTGTCTAAATTCCCTGATCAAATCATGAACACAGAAGTTTTGATATTCAGCAGCTTGCTTAGTATAGTCTAGTCCCTACTGATTAGGAGCTAAGGGAAGGGCTATGTAGCTAGCAGGAAGAGAGGCTTTTCTATTTATCTGATTTCAATGTGCCTGAGTTATCAGACTCTAGAGGGATTCATTAATGAGAATAAAACTCTTGCTTGATGCAAGCCAGGAAGGTTCTTCTCTGTAAATATCTATGCTCCAGAGACTTTATACTGATTACAAGCCTTAGTGCTGAGTGACGCACGTTAAACTGACACAGCCATCACACCAAAAAACCCACCACACTTATTGAGGTTGACAAATCCAGGAGAGTTAGTAGTACAAGATAGGAATGGGGGGAGAGGGGCAGGAGAAGGGGCTTCACTCCCTCAGAAGGGAGACCGAGCCAAGGAGAGGACTAATAAAGGACTAAAAGAATGCACAAGGTAGATGTTCCCCCAACACTGACTTGCATCCAATGAAGTGAGCTGTAGCTCACAAAAGCTTATGCTCAAATAAATTTGTTAGTCTCTAAGGTGCCACAAGTCCTCCTTTTCTTTTTGCGGATACAGACTAACATGGCTGCTACTCTGAAACCTGACTTGCCATAGTAACTCTGTTCAACAATTGACACCAGTGACATGTAAAAAACCCCGTTATTACATCCTCACAGACACCTATACAAGGCAGGTGTGTATTATCCACATTTCATAGATGGAGAAATGGAAGCAGAATGTTTAAGCGACCTGGCCAAGGTCACATGAAGTCTGTGGCACAGCTGGGAACATAATTCTGCAGTTTGGCTGCTGAACCTACTGTTGGTAACTCTTCCAGGGAAGGGGGAAAACATGCACAAAGCAGGCTTCTCTTCTTGACGCTGCTGCCATTTTCCAGTGACAATCCATTGACAAGTTGCCAGGATGGGAGGGGTCCAGCCCAGACCCTTTCCAGACATCTGCTTTCCTTCAGCCATAGTAATGCCGTTGCACGTGGTCTGCACTGGCATCTTCATTTCGAGCCCCATGTGCAGTATGCCACCCTGGCCACCAGTCTGACTTGGCCTCTTGGTGGGAGAAGCAGCCATCTGGGAAGAAAGGAGGATGACAGCAGAGTGAACAAACCCTCTGCCTGATCCGCCAGCCACTGGATATTGTGTTGTGTCATTAGATCTGTGAATAGTGGCCCTGGGCTACACAGTTCACTTCAGTCTCTCTGGGCTGCAACCTACAACCATCTACACACTCTTTGCATGTGGCTTTTCTATACACCTGCATAGGTTTCCATACCTCTCTCTGATGATCCTGTACCTGAGCAGTCCTCCCTCCAAGAGGAAACCAGTTTGTCATGGCTCTAAACATCAGATGCTTGGAATTTTCCTTGAGAGAGGAAGGCTTCCTGGCAGCTGTTGAAGTGCCTCAATAAGAAGCTTCTATAGAAACCCTGATCTACATTGCTGGAGTGTACTGCCTTAAAGAATACAGTACGGTCTTCCCACATAGTGTTCGTGCAGTGCCCAGAGTTCCTCACCATCAAAGTGAGTGTAATAGGGAGGCTACTTTATTCTGAGATTCTTCTTGCTTCTTAGTGTGCGCGTTTTGGAAAGGAGACGGTTTCTGAGATGCCAATCCCTCTGGTTGGTGTTCCCGGAGCAGTGTAGGCAGAAGTTGTCAAAGAAAATTATAGATGGTTTGCCTGGTCGCCTGGCTGGAAACCATAACAAACATTTTAGTAAAATCTGAAATGAATAAACATTGGGTAAATCTCCTAGGCATCCATGCCGGGCTCGCTCTAGGTTTTGAATTACATTTCCCTTCACAGCAGGATTTTAAAAATATATATATTTGTGCATTTTTGCAGCAGACTTCTCTGGGTTTCTGCTGGCTGTGGCGGACACTGCAGCTGGGGCCGGAGTGGAGCTGACGGCAGAGAGGGGCTGGGTGGTGCTCCCTCCCTGTCCCCTTTGGGGGCTGGCCTGGGCCCCACCGTTCCCCCCTGAATGTTCCTCCATATCCCCCAGGGGGCATGCCCCACAGTTTGGGGACCACTGCATTTGTGGGTTTTAAGTTGCCCTTTTGGCCTGAATCTGGTTAAAATGCAGTATGGCAAGGGCATCAACTGACTAAGCAGTTGTGGCCTATCGAATAACAAATATTTAGCAGAGATGTGCACTCATTCTTCCTGGCTGCTAAGCATCAGTCTTTGGTTATATGCCGTATGAGCCCAAAGCCCTCAGTGGAAGGAGTTCTTGGAGAGGGAGGATTTGACAAATAAAAGCATAGTGGGACTGGCACTCTTCTAACCTCATGTTTCAAAGGGAATCAGCTGATTGCCAGTAGGGACCAGGAGGGAATTACTTCCCTTCCCCTCTGCAACAACGTCCAACATTGCACAATTGACTGCGTATTATGTCTCTTACCTTACAATGCACCAGGTGTGGGCCATTCCTAGAAGAAACTGGCTCCCATCCCATCCAGTCCAGGAATTCCTGACTCTTTAGTCCTACACATGGATAGTTCTCAAACTCAACCTCTACCAAAAGTGCAAACTGCTTAGTAATCTGCCTCTTGTGCATGCTCTGAGACGAGGGCCCAGGAAGCCTCGTCAGCATTTTCATCTCTGGTGAAAGATGGTTCTGCTTTAAATGTATCTGTCCAACAAAACTGTCCTTGAACTAAAGGAGGAAAACTAATCTCTGTACCGCAAAACTTTATATAAGCTGTTGTAGTTCTTAAAAGTAATGGGAGGTGCTTCCTCGTTCAAGGGAATGTAAGATTCCTAGACTGTTACATTTCAACAAAATAGGTAGTTACAGCTGTTTCTTCTCCTCAAAGTGACATATTTACAGAGTGTGGTTGCTACAGCTTTGATGAGACCAGCTAATAGGGTTGATGGTGGTACCTTACCAAGCTCCGACCACAGTGCCAGAATACAATTTGGGGGACTGGGAAAGGCAAGATGTGAAAGCACTGTGTGTGTGCAAGAGACAACCAATACCAGTACTTTGTGACCGGTGAGCAGAACCCTTGTGACCGGTGTGCGATAAAAACCTTCCACTGCCCTTGGCCTTGACTCCGCCCCTCCAACGGATCATTCCACTTAACCCTGAATGCTTCTGCCTCCCCCATCAACCCTCCTCCCACCAACCCTCCTCTTTACACACTCAGATTCCTGCAGTCTACTCTATCATGCTTACCTATGCTACGTGTGCAATGTAAAATAAGAGCCAAAAGTATGCCGTCTAGACAAACTGGGCCCAAATTTAAGTTTAGCAAAAAAAAAAAAAAAAAAGGTTTTGCTGCAAGACTTGAGCTCAATAGGGCCCTACCAAATTCAGGGTCCATTTTGGTCAATTTCATGTCATAGATTTTTAAAAATCGTATATTTCTTGATTTCAGCTATTTAAATCTGAAATTTCATGGTGTTGTAATTGTAGGGGTCCTGACCCAAAAGAGTTATGGGGGGGTGGTTTGCAAGGTTACTGTGGGGGGGGGGGGGGGTGCGGTGCTGCTACCCTTACTTCTGCGCTGCTGCTGGTGATGGCGCTGCCTTCAGAGCTGGGCAGCTGCAGAGCGGCGGCTGCTGGCCGGGAGCCCAGTTCTGAAGGCAGAGCTGCTGTCAGCAGCAGCAGAACAGAAGACTGGCCTGGTATAGTTTTGCCACCCTTACCTCTGCACTGCTGCCGTCAGAGCTGGGCCCTCAGTCAGCAGCCGCCACTCTCCAGTCGCCCAGCTCTGAAGGCAGCGGCGCAAGTAGTAAGGGCGGCCTGGTATGGTATTGCCACACTTACTTCAGCGCTGCTACCAGCAGGGCGCTGCCTTCACAGCTGGACGCCCAGCCAACAGCCGCCCTGCTCCACCCCCCAGCTCTGAAGTCAGCGTAGAGTAAGGGCGGCAATACCACAACCCCCATAAAATAACACCACGACACCCCTGCAACTCCCTTTTGGGCCAGAACCCCCAATTTGAGAAAGGCTGGTCTCCCCCTTGTAATCTGTATAGTATAGGGTAAAAGCACACAAAAGAAAGACCAATTTTCACGGTCCGTGACATGTTTTTCATGGCCGTGAATTTGATAGGGCCCTAAATATAAATACCCCTGGGGGAATTCTGTGCTACTCCAAGCTGCCGTTTAAAGTTGATCAGGATGTGCCCTTCAAGGCTCCCCCAGCAGGCAAAAAGAATCCTCACTGGAAGCCATTAGAGAAGCCTTCATAGCCTCACGTCTTCAGTGACACAAATCAATGAACTTTAAAAAGCCCACAGACACCAGCAGGACTATTTATCTTGAGTTTTTCCTCTAATGAGGTCGGGGGTTATAGCTAGGGAGGAGCAAAAAGTTTAGGACAGTCAAAAGAGGCATCTGGAAGGCAGGCAAAAGGAGTCGCCACATGAAAGGAAGGGAAGGATTCAGAAAAGAGTGGGAGTGAAAGGGGCACAGTAGTAAAGGCTAATAAGAGAAACAGGAAAGGGTTAAACAAACAAAATAGGAAGAAGCAGAGTTAGTTTACATTTTAATATGAACAAAAATTTAAACAGTACATGTCAAACCACCTCCCAATCACTCTGTTTACATTACATCCAGCCTTGCAAAAAAAGTCTACCCTCCCAACTCATGTGAGGACGAGATACTGGGGAGGAGGAGGGGAATTTTTACCATCAGTCACCAAACTAAAGGGCAGATGAGTCAATTTGAAATGATGAATTTTCATAAAATTTTGCAGGGCTAGTTCCATTCCTTCCCCTTTTGTCTCCAGAGACAAAACTTGTTAGGGCAGGGACCTGTCTCCTGAGATATGTAGAACACCATGTATACTTTGGGCACTATATAAACAGAGACAATGGTTTTCTGGGCTGCCCTTGTCTCAAGGGAAGTTTTGCCTGGGCTTGTGCCAGCAAGTTTGAGTCTCTTTGCTCTGCCTGACTAGTGGCTACTCAGGGGAAGAGACCTTGAAGAAAAAGGTTCTTCTCTGCAGGAGTCAACCTATTCCCAAACACAGCATCTTTCTACAGACACTGAAGAAAGGAGGGGACTTGAGGAAAGATTTTATGGGAGAGAACCTGTGAGGAATACAAGGCAAGAAGGAGAAATGTGGGGAAGGGAGGAGAACAAGAAACAGGGTGAAAGACTGAATAGATCGAAGAGCGAAAAACAAGAGGAAAACTTTAAGGTTAGAAATTTGGGGCTCAATTTTTGTGCTCTCACACTTTGAGTCAGCAAGGACTATCTAAAAAGAGAGAGGCAAGGGAGCATCCACTAAGCCTGTAGGGAAGAGTGTTAGTCTATATTCCACCTGAGCCTTGGGTGTGAAACATATGCCTCCATCAGCACACTCCCCGCCCTGCTTTTCCAAAAAAATTTCCTGCTTTTGATAGGTTGTATCTTTTTTGTGTATGTTCATGTAGCACCTCAAGTACTTGAATGGAGAAGCACATTATGCGGACAAGTTCTCTCCTTAGGGGAATGTTACCTTTTGCTAGGTTTCCCCCTCCCTGTTACTCCCCCCCTCCTCCCCAGTTCTTCCTTCTAACCTCTAACGTTGGCCCGAACTTCCTTCAGGCCCAAGAGAGCTGGATATGTTGCCATAGCTTCCAAGTGGGCTATAGTTATGAGGAAAAGGAGCATGTGAGGTCTTCTCCCCCGCCCCATGTTATTTCTGCAGTATATCCAACCCAGATGCTGAATGCCGATTGCCTACAAGTCAACCAACTACAACAGCACTAAACACCTAGATTAGCTTTTTTAACATCAGTCTATTTACATTAGAAAAGTCAGTGATGTGGGGGTACATCGACTTTTTTTAAATGCTGCTGCTGTTATACGCTCTGGATTAGCGCTGTCTCCCACAGCCCCTGGCACGAGACTGATTTGACACATTAGAACAGCTACAGATAGGCCAATGATGCAGAGAAGGATGAGATGAATCATAATGTCTCCACCTGAGCTACAGATTAAAGAGCCACACTACTGTATATGAGCTATTCCCCTCTAGGTATAGGGAGGTGGGAAGGACAGGGCTACACTATATATACAGAGAAGCCCCTTTGCATTGAATTAGTCTGGGGTGTGTAACACTAGGGAGCAGGAAGTAAGATCAATTTCACAGCTGGAATTAGAAAACAAAAAAATCAGAGTACAAGAGCCTCCCCCACCTTCACACCACCTCTAGCCCACACCCCATCCACAAACTCTCTAACCCTTTAAAGAGTGTATTTTACAGTAAAAGGCAAAATATCAACCCTGACAATAATACAAATATTTCACACTTACACGGCACCTCTCATTCAAGAATCCCATAGCACCCTTAATCATTAAGTCTATAAGGCACTATCCCTGTTTTAAGGAAATGGAAAAAGTGAAGTGACTTGCCTAAAGTCAAGCAGAGCAAAAAGAGTATAATCCAGGAGTGCTCTCTCTCTCACACACACCCCTCTAGATCCTGGACAGCCTTTCAGGCCACAGGTTACACTAGGGTTGCCAACCTTTCCAGGACAGTTCTGGAGTCTCCAGAAATTAAAGATTAATTTTTTAAATTAAAGATGTCATGTGATGAAACCTGCAGGAATGCGTCCAACCAAAATTGGCAACCCTAGGTTACACACGTTAGCGGTTCTCAGACATTGTCCGCAGACCGCTGGCAGCCAATGGGCGAGCTGGCAGGTTGCATGGTGCTAGCTGCTCCTTGTTTCCAGCTGCTTCTACAGGTCTCCAAGCTGCGAAGAGCGTTGGCATCCGTAAAAGGTGACAAGGAGCCAGTCTCCACCACGGATTGATGCTACATAGGAGAAAAGGAGACAAATCTCCAGAGGAACTGTTGGCTAACCAGGAAGTGAAAAAGAAGCAGATAGCAGAGAAGTGTAAAGGGTAGAAGAGTGAGAAACAGGAACATAAAGGGCAGGAGAGGGAGATGAAGTAATGAGAAGGCAGAAAAAGAATACACTATTTCTTCTGAAAGAAAAACACTTACCATATCAAAGAGAGCTAAATATACTCAGATACCTCCCTAATATTTTTCCTGCTAAGCAATTACCATAGTTACTATAAGAATGGTGCATAATTGTAAATGGAATCATAACTAGGAGGGGAGATGCCCCATGGATTTATAGGGATGGGGGTAGGGAGAAGATGGCAAGGAAACAGATGTGGTCCATGAGATATTTTATTAAAATGCAGTCCCCAATGGAAGCGTGGGAGAAAAACTAAAGCAGACATGCAGCTAGGCCCTTCAGTGAGAGCCACACACAGAAGTGTTAACTGCTTAGTTCTCAGAAGGGCCTGAAAAATGCAGTCGGCCGCTCACCCAGGGCAAGCGCCATCAGCTTCTGCAGTACCTATGCTTTTACTTATTCTTCTTAAAGCAAAGTCTCTAACCCTTGTGCAAAATAAGAGCCTTCCAAACTTGAGCAATACATAACTGATGCAGGGATGTCTGCCTGAGCCTGCACTGACAGCTCCAGTGCCACCGCCTCCACCATTAGGGAAAGGACGGAATGTGGTTGTCCCCATCGTTGAAGAGGCAGAGGAAGACTGGCAGCTGCTGCTGCTGCTGCTGCTAAGAGTAGGGTGTTGCAGATGGCTGCCACTCCCACCCCTTGAGCAGGGGGGTCAACAAGAAGGCACCTGAGGAAGGCTCTTCATATATGGGGTTTGTCCTCCCCACCCTACAATGACACTCCCCCATTACCCCAGCAGAGGACTCTATGCATCTGAGGGGGCGGGGTGTTGGGGTGGGTGGAGATTCTTGTCTCCGGTTGTCAGGCTGGCTGGGGACTCCTGCTGCTCCCTGTTTTGGGCCAAGCCAGGGTCCCACATTAGGAGGTGGCCCAACTTCAGCCTCCCTGCAACTCCAGCAGAGGATCTTGCTTATTGGGGGACCAGTGTAGATTGACTTGTTGAGGGGATGCAGTCCAGACATTAATTTATTGGGGGCCTAGCACTGGTTGAGTGCCTGGGTAGCACGTGTTTGCTGGAAGACAGCACAAAGTACTTACCCGTTTTCTGCAGGCTGAATTGTATTGGGACCAAGCTAGGGGGTACCAAACCTGTAAGGCCTTGTCTACACTACGAAATTAGGTCAAATTCATAGAAGTCTGTTTTGTAGAAAGCGTTTTCATACAGATGATTGTGCGTGTGAGTCCCCACACAAATGCTCTAAGTGCATGTAGTCGGCGGAGTGCGTCCACAGTACCGAGGCAACCGTCGACTTCCTGAGCGTTGTTACACTGTGGATAGCTATTCCACAGTTCCCGCAGTCTCCACCGCCCATTTGAATTCTGGGTAGAAATCCCAATGCCTGATGGGACTAAAACATTGTTGCGGGTGGTTCTGGGTACATATTGTTAGGCCCCCCTTCCCTCCCTCCCTCCCTCCCTCCCTCCGTGAAAGCAACAGCAGACAATCATTTCGCACCTTTTTTCCTGGGTTACCCATGCAGACGCTATACCACGACAAGCATGGAGCCTGCTCAGCTAACCGTCACCGTACGTCTCCTAGGTGCTGGCAGACGTGGTACTGCATTGCTACACAGCAGCAGCTTATTGCCTTTTGGCAGCAGACAGTGCAGTATGATGGGTAGCCGTCGTCGACTTAGTCCAGGGTGCTCTTTTAACTGACCTCGATGACATCAGGGGCGCCTGGGCAAACATGGGAGTGACTCAGCCAGGTCATTTCCCTTTTAAGTTCCGTCTCATGGCGATTCAGTCCTACCGGCAGTCCTAGTGCACTGTCTTTTAATGAGCATCCAGGAGAAGACGATGGCCAGCAGTCATACTGCACCGTCTTCTGCCGAGCACCCAGGAGATGACGATGGCTAGCGGTCATACTGCACAGTCTGCTGCCAGCAAGATGTATAAAGATAGATGAAGTGGATCAAAACAAGAAATAGACCAGATTTGGTTTGTATTCATTTTCTCTTCCCTTCCTCCGTGAAATCAACAGCCTGCTAAACCCAGTTTTGAGTTCTATCCTTGAGGGGGCCATTCTGTTTCTCGCAAAGCCACCCCCTTTGTTGATTTTAATTCCCTGTAAGCCATGTTGTCAGTCGCCCCTCCCTCCGTCACAGCAACAGCAAACAATCGTTTCACGCCCTTTTCCCTGGATTGCCTGAGCAGGAGCAGACGCCATAGCACAGCAAGCATGGAGCCCGTTCAGCTCACTGCAGCAGTTATGACCACTGTAAACACCTCACGCATTATCATGCAGTTTATGCAGAACCAGCACCGGAAAAACCAGGCGAGGAGGTGATGGAAGTGAGCTAATGAGGACATGAACACACTTTTCTCTAAAACCACATTCCCCCGCAATTTGGAGATCATGGTGTTAATGGGGCAGGCTCATGCCATGGAACGTCGATTCTGGGCCCAAGAAACAAGCACAGACTGGTGGGACCGCATAGTGTTGCGGGTCTGGGATGATTCCCAGTGGCTCCGAAACTTTCACATGCATAAGGGCACTTTCACGGAACTTTGTGACTTGCTTTCCCCTGCCCTGAAGCACAAGCATACCAAGATGAGAGCAGCCCTCACAGTTCACAAGAGAGTGGCAATAGCCCTGCGGAAGCTTGCAACGCCAGACAGCTATCGGTCAGTCGGTAATCAATTTGGAGTGGGCAAATCTACAGCGGGGGTTGCTGTGATGCAAATAGCCAATGCAATCATTGAGCTGCTGCTATCAAAGATAGTGACTCTGGGAAATGTGCAGGTCATAGTGGATGGCTTTGCTGCAATGGGATTCCCTAACTGTGGTGGGGCTATAGACGGAACGCATATCCCTATCTTGGGACCGGACCACCAGGGCAGCCAGTACATAAACCGTAAGGGGTACTTTTCAATAGTGCTGCAAGCACTGGTCGATCACAAGGGACGTTTCACCAACATCAATGTGGGATGGCCAGGAAAGGTTCATGACGCTCACGTCTTCAGGAACTCTGGTCTATTTCAACGGCTGCAGGAAGGGATTTACTTCCCAGACCAGAAAATAACTGTTGGGGATATTAAAATGCCTATAGTTATCCTTGGGGACCCAGTCTACCCCTTAATGCCATGGCTCATGAAGCCGTAAACAGGCACCCTGGACAGTAGTAAGGAGCTGTTCAACCATAGGCTGAGCAAGTGCAGAATGGTGGTAGAGTGTGCATTTGGACATTTAAAGGGTCGCTGGCGCAGTTTACTGACTTGCTCAGACCTCAGCGAAACCAATATTCCCATTGTTATTGCTGCTTGCTGTGTGCTCCACAATCTCTGTGAGATAAGGGGGAGACGTTTATGGCGGGGTGGTAGGTTGATGTAAATTGCATGGCCGCTGAATACACGCAGCCAGATACCAGGGCAGTTAGAAGAGCACAGCAGGAAGCGCTGCTCATCAGAGAAGCTTTGAAAATCAGTTTCATGACTGGCCAGGGTACTGTGGGACACTTCTGTTTGTTTCTCCTTGATGAAAACCCGCCCCCTTGGTTGCCTCTAAATTCCCTGTAAGCCACCTGCCCGTCCCCCTTCGATCACAGCTTGCTTGCAAAGGAAATAAAGTCACTATCGTTTAAAAAACATGTATTCTTTATTAATTGATTATAAAAATAGGGAGATAACTCACAAGGTAGCCTGGGTGGGGTGTGGGAGGAGGGTAGGCGGGAAGGAAAAGACCACTTTAAAACTTCTTGAATGACAGCCTTCTGTTGCTTGGGCTGTCCACTGGGGTGGAGTGGTTGGGTGCCCGGAGCCTCCCCCCCGCGTTCTTGGGCATCTGGGTGAGGAGGCTATGGAACTTGGGGAGGAGGGAGGGAGGTTAAGCAGGGGCTGAAGAGGCACTCTGTGATCCTGCTGCCGTTCATGAACCTCCACCAGACACCGGAGCATATCCATTTGATCCTGCAGTAGCCCCAGCATTGCCTCATGCCTCCTTTGATCTTCCTGTCACCACCTCTCCTCACGTTCATCAGCCACTGTCCTGTACTCTGCTATTGTGTCCCTCCATACAGCTCTGTCAGTGCCGGACGACTGCATGAGCTCAGAGAACATGTCATCACACGTGCGGTTTTTTCGCCACCTTATCTGAGATAACCTTTGGGATGGAGGAGGGAGGCTTGAAACATTTGCAGCTGCTGGAAGAAGAAAAAAAGGGAGTGAAGTATTTAAAAAGATACATTTTACAGAACAATGGCTATACTCTTTCACGGTGAACAACACTATTCACATTACATAGCACATGTGATTTTGGTAAAAGGTTGCATTTTGCATCTTATATTGAGTGGCAGGCGGCCATGGTAAGCCATAGTCTTTCGGCTTCTGCAACCTTCGTAACAGCAGCGCCCTCCTTTCCCATACCAAGCAAAGCCCATTGAGCTGGCCATTTAGTGCTGCGGTTTTCCTGTTAATGTGCAGCAGCAGAAACCAAACTAACCTCCTCCCCCCATCCAATTCTCTAGGATGATCGCTTTTCCCCTCCCCCCACCGCCTGGCTGGTATCAGGGAAGATCCCTGTTAGCCAAACGCGAACAGCTCAGCGCCAATGCCTCCGCCCACTGCGTGGCTAACTGCGGGGAGGATTTCTTTTCAGCCACAGGCAAACAGCCCAGTAGGAACGGCCACCTCTGAATGTCCCCTTAATCAAATTCCCCTATTTCAACCAGGTTACCATGAACGATATCACTCTCCTGAGGATAACACGGAGAGATAAAGAACAGATGTTGCTTGAATGCCAGCAAACACTGAGACCATACGCTGCCAGGCTTTGTCATGCAATGATACCAGATTAGTTGCTACTAGCATGGCATGGTAAAGTGTCCTACCATGGAGGACAAAATAAGGCTGCTCTCCCCAGAAACCTTCTGCAAATGCTTTTAGAGAACCTCCAGGAGAGCTTCATGGAGATGTCACTGGAGGATTTCCACTCCATCCCCAGACATGTTAACAGACTTTTCCAGTAGCTGTACTGGCCACGAATGCATCCCAAGTCCTCAGGGCTGCTTAATCATTAAAAAAAATGTTTGCTTTTATAACATGTATTATATTTAAAAAGGTGCACTCACCAGAGGTCCCTTCTCCGGCTTCTTGGGGGTTGCGAGGGTATTTCAGTTAGGATGATAAAAAGATCTTGGCTGTCAGGGAGAACAGTGTGCTGTGTGCTCTCCCCAAGCTCGTTGTTCTCGTCCTCCTCATCCTCATCTTCCCCATCTGCAAAATCCTCAGCCATGACGGAGAGTACCCCATCATCAGAGTCCACGGACAGGGGTGGGGTAGTGGTGGCGGCCCCCCCTAGAATTGCACGCAGCTCAGCATAGAAGCAGCATGTCTGGGACTCTGTCCCGGAGCGTCCGTTTTATTCTTTGGTTTTCTGGTACTCTTGTCTGAGCGCCTTAAGTTTCACTCAGCACTGTGTTGCGTCCCTGCTGTAGCCTCTGTCCCTCATGGCCTCGGAGATTTTTTGAAATGTTTTGGCATTTTGTCTTTTGGAACGTAGTTCTGATAGCACGGATTCCTCTCCCCATACAGCAATCAGATCCAGTACCTCCCGTTCGGTCCATGCTGGAGCTCTTTTTTGATTCTGGGACGGCATGGTGACCTGTGCTGATGAGCTCACCTGACCAAGCAGGAAATGAGATTCAAAAGTTCCCGGGGCTTTTCCTGTACACCTGGCCAGTGCATCTAAGTTCAGAGTGCTGTCCAGAGCGGTCACAATGGTGCATTGTGGGATAGCTCCCAGAGGCCAATACCTTCGAATTGCGTCCACACTAACCCTAATTCGAAACAGCAATGTCGATTTCACGCTAATCCCCTCGTTGGGGAGGAGTACAGAAATCGGTTTTAAGAGCCCTTTATGTCGAAAAAATGACTTTGTTGTTTGGACGGGTGCAGGGTTAATTCGGATTTAATGCTGCTAAATCCGACAAACTCGTAGCGTAGACAAGGCCTAAGAGACTAGGCCTGGATGTCGGGACTGGAAGAAAAGGGACATTTTTCGTTTGGCATATAGGCCTACTCGTTGGGCTAACAGGTACTAGGTAACTTTTCCAAGCCCTTTTCCTCAGTTAACATTAGTGCCTGGTTCAAGCAGTATGGTTTTCCAAAGCAGGACTTTTCCTGCAACGGAACAAGCTATCAACTCTTGCAGACTGAAGTGTACCAGCCGTACCTTCTCTAGGGCCTCGAACGTTGGAGGGATGGGGAAGAGTCTGACCACTTTCCTCCCCAATCTGCTGCTGCATAGAAAGATCAAGACTTGTCCCAAGAACAAGCTGTTCTCACAACATACTACTGTTGTGTCAGATCAGTACCCTTCCTTGCAAATGGGACAGATCCTTCCTCCATCCAGGGTTAGTGTCTCACCTCCAAATTTAAAAGGGATCTCTTGGTTCCCCTTTCTCGGAGCTTAATTTCCAGAAAGCCTAGAAATGGACCAGTCTTGTCTAGAAGCACTGAGAAAGGGGGATACCATGGAAGTGTCATTTTTACTTTTGCACACACACACGGGCAGGGAAGGATCATGATAGTCCCTTCTAACCTTAAAGTCTATGAGAGCATCAGATTTTAAGTGAAAAATACAGTAAGTTCAACACTTGTGTCACCAACATGTTAACTGAACCCCGCAGTGGAGAGATGACTGCACAGCACTATCTCAAACCAGCTCAGTCTCCCTGACAGCCTGCTTTTCAAGTGGCACTAGGAGATTGTGGGGGGGGTAGGGGGGGAGGAACACCTCTTACGTCATTAGAATGAAACCTGCCACACACAATGGCTCCAATCTTGTTCCACATATCTGTCCTGTGAGTCTCTTTGCAACATATGTGCTGCCTTTAGTGATAAAGAGTTCACTTCTCTACCCTGACTGGAGTCTATTCTGCCCTGCATTTCAGAAGTTTCAGCTCATTTCTGATGGCAGAATCTCTATTGCTGGTGATATGAGAGACTGAAAGAGCACGGTGGGATTTTTCAAACCCCAAACAGAATTGATAGCTCACTAGTTAGTGGGGGAGGAGAGTAAATCTCTTGGCTGGAGTACATTGCTCTGGAATGATTGAAAGAATAGATATGAATTCCTACAATCCTTTTCTCTCACACCCAGAGTCTATTTCATGACCTTAAACACAAGCCTTTATCAACAGACCCATGTCTTTTAACAAGCCAACACCTAGCTGCCGAAAATTCTTGAGACCTCACCTTTTACCCTCCCACCACTCTTCCCCCTTTTTGTTTAACCACCCAGCTTCTTTTATTTAGCATTCTATAACCTATTCAAATCACCTCAGCAAGACTCCTCTACGCCCTCGGCTGGCCCTCCCCTCCCCCGACAGTGGTGCACCTGGAAACATCACAGAAACACCAGCCATAGATTAGAATTGAAAAAACAGGACCGTACAGACAATGGGTTCCAAAGGGGGGATTCCAAAAAACAGAACAGCCTCTGTTAAGTGACTGAAGCTAAGATTTATGAACACTAATCAGTTCTTAAGTCATTTCATTGCCTCTAGGCAGAGAAGAGGAATCACAGCGACATTTCCAATGTGCCACAGTACCAAGGCACAATGTGTTAACTCATGCTGTGAAAGGACTTTTGTCATTTGGCTGAAACAGTATTTTCAATTTCTTTTGGATTATTGCAGAAGTTATATTTGCATAACTAGAAAGGCAAAAATTCCTTTTTTGGCATTGTGGCGTTCCAGTCAAACCTTCTAATGACAAAAACTTGCTCACATCCATCATTCTGAAACATGGTCTCTGTGTATTGATGGAAATGGAGTGCTTGGTAAGGTTAGCGAAAGGACAGAGATAGAGATCATACAGAGAGACAAGGTGGGTGAGGTAATACCTTTTATTGGACCAACTTCTGTTAGAGAGAGACACAAGCTTTCAAGCTACACAGAGCTCTTCTTCAAGTTTGGGAAAGGTACTGAGAGTGTCAAAGCTAAATACAAGATGGAACAGATAGCACATATTTTAATTGATGGGACCCGGTAACACACCCATAATCATAGGACTAAAAAGGGGGTTAGTGGGGTACAGTGTTGTAATCAACCATAAATCCAGTGTCTTTATTAAGACCATGATTTTTAGTATCTAGCAAAGTTATGAATTTAAAGCTCCCAGGCTCCTCTTTTCAAAGTGTTGTGCAGGTTTTCTTTAAGGATAAGGACTGATAGGTCAGATACAGAGTGATTGCTTCGTGAGAAGTGCTCACCCACAGGTGATAGAGGGTTTGTGTCTTTTATCATTTTCCTGTGTGAGCTCATTCGAGAGTGCAGCAATTGTCTGGGTTTCACCCACATAGTTGTTGTTGGGGCATGTTGTGCAATGGATGAGGTACAACACATGTTGTGAAGGGCATGTGTAGTACCCATGATCTTGAGAGGTGTGTTGTAGGGTGTGTTAATCACTGTAGCAGTGGGAATATGTCTTCAGGTTCTGCATCTGTTGTTCTAGCAGGTTTTGGTGCCCCTTTGAGTTGGTGTGTCCTGGTCTGTGGGGAGCTTGTTTCTGATGATGAAGAGCACTGGAGAGGTTGTGGGGTTATTTGAAGGCTAGAAGAAGGGGTTCAGGAAAGATTTTTAAGGATGGGTCCCCATCAAGTATGGGTTGTAGCAGTTTGATGATACCCCATACAGGTTCCACTGTGGGGTAGTAGGTGACATCTAGGGGTGTGCAGTTGTGGGGGGGGTATTTTTGTTTTGAAGCATGTTCTCTCGGGGTATTTGGGTGGTCCGTTCCATGATGCGATCTACTTTCCTGACGGGGTGGCCTTGTTTGTGAAGGCAGTTTGAATGTGTTACAGTATATAACCTGGACTTTCTCCTTGGAGCATTTTCTGTGGTATGAGTGCCAGGCTGCAGATAGCAGATTTCTTGGTGTGTTGGGGGTGGTTACTGGATCTATGCAGGTAGGTGGGTGATTCATGGGTCTTTTGTATATAGTTGTCTATAGGGTTCCATTGCTGAAGCTAATTGTGGTGTCTAGGAAGTTGATGCTAGTGCGAGAAGCATTCCAGAGGGAGTTTAATGGACGGCGGTGGTTGTTGAAATTGTGGTGAAAAATCTATGGAAGAGTTTAGGTTGCTTGTCCAGAGAGTGAAAATATCACCAAATATATCTCAGGTACACCACTGGTTTTGGGTGCAATTTGTTCAGAAATTCTTCAAGGTGGCTCATGAAGACGTTGACATATTGAGGAGGCATGCTAGTACCCATGGCTATTCCCATGGTTTGGGCAAAGTGTTTGTTGTTGAATGTAAAACTGTTATGAGTGAGGATGAAACGGACGAGTTTCGCCAAGTGTTTAGCGTGGATATCTCAGAGTTGTCCATTGTCTTATAGATATTTGAGGCAGGCAGCTATGCTTCCATTATGAGGCATGTTGGTATATAGGGAAGGGATATTCATGGTGGCAAGGCTGGTGTTCTGAGGAAAGTTGTTAATGTTGTAGGGTTTGTGGAGGAAGTCGGTTGTGTCCTTGAGGAAGTTGGCCCTTTGTGTGGTGAGTGGTTTGTGAATGGTATCTCTCTACCACTGCTAGGACAGCTACACAGTCACTGATCACCAGATAGTGACCAAACCAGCTGACAAGAAGGGCACCACTGTAGTCCTCAACTGTGATGACTACGTTAATGAGGCCAACCGACAACTTTCCACCACCACCACCTAAGAAGAACTCAAAGAACACCCCATATCACAATTAACCCAGGAATTTAAGGATATCATCAAAAAGAAAAGGAGTACTTGTGGCACCTTAGAGACTAACCAATTTATCTGAGCATAAGCTTTCGTGAGCTACAGCTCACTTCATCGGATGCATACTGTGGAAAATACAGAAGATGTTTGTTTTTATACACACAAATCATGAAAAAATGGGTGTTTATCACTACAAAAGGTTTTCTCTCCCCCCACCCCACTCTCCTGCTGGTAATAACTTATGCAAAGTGATCACTCTCCTTACAATGTCTATGATAATCAAGGTGGGCCATTTCCAGCACAAATCCAGGGTTTAACAAGAACTTCTGAGGAAGGTGTGGAGGAGGGGGGGTGTTAGGAAAACAAGGGGAAATAGGTTACCTTGCATAATGACTTAGCCACTCCCAGTCTCTATTCAAGCCTAAGTTAATTGTATCCAATTTGCAAATGAATTCCAATTCAGCAGTTTCTCGCTGGAGTCTGGATTTGAAGTTTTTCTGTTGTAATATCGCAACTTTCATGTCTGTAATCGCGTGACCAGAGAGATTGAAGTGTTCTCCGACTGGTTTATGAATGTTATAATTCTTGACATCTGATTTGTGTGCATTTATTCTTTTACGTAGAGACTGTCCAGTTTGACCAATGTACATGGCAGAGGGACATTGCTGGCACATGATAGCATATATCACATTGGTGGATGTGCAGGTGAACGAGCCTCTCATAGTGTGGCTGATGTTATTAGGCCCTGTGATGGTGTCCCCTGAATAGATATGTGGGCACAGTTGGCAACGGGCTTTGTTGCAAGGATAGGTTCCTGGGTTAGTGGTTCTGTTGTGTGGTATGTGGTTGCTGGTGAGTATTCGCTTCAGGTTGGGAGGCTGCCTGTAGGCAAGGACTGGCCTGTCTCCCAAGATTTGTGAGAGTGTTGGGTCATCCTTCAGGATAGGTTGTAGATCCTTGATAATGCGTTGGAGGGGTTTTAGTTGGGGGCTGAAGGTGACGGCTAGTGGCGTTCTGTTATTTTCTTTGTTAGGCCTGTCCTGTCGTAGGTGACTTCTGGGAACTCTTCTGGCTCTATCAATCTGTTTCTTCACTTCCGCAGGTGGGTATTGTAGTTGTAAGAATGCTTGATAGAGATCTTGTAGGTGTTTGTCTCTGTCTGAGGGGTTGGAGCAAATGCGGTTGTATCGCAGAGCTTGGTTGTAGACAATGGATCGTATGGTGTGGTCAGGGTGAAAGCTGGAGGCATGTAGGTAGGAATAGCGGTCAGTAGGTTTCTGGTATAAGGTGATTTTTATGTGACCATCATTTATTAGCACTGTAGTGTCCAGGAAATGGATCTCTTGTGTGGACTGGACCAGGCTGAGGTTGATGGTGGGATGGAAATTGTTGAAATCATGGTGGAATTCCTCAAGGGCTTCTTTTCCATGGGTCCAGATGATGATGATGTCATCAATCTAGCGCAAGTAGAGTAGGGGCGTTAGGGGACGAGAGCTGAGGAAGCGTTGTTCTAAGTCAGCCATAAAAACGTTGGCACACTGTGGGGCCATAGCAGTGCCGCTGATTTGAAGGTATACATTATCCCAAATGTAAAATAGTTATGGGTAAGGACAAAGTCACAAAGTTCAGCCACCAGGTTAGCCATGACATTATCGGGGATAGTGTTCTTGACGGCTTGTAGTCCATCTTTGTGTGGAATGTTGGTGTAGAGGGCTTCTACATCCATAGTGGCCAGGATGGTGTTATCAGGAAGATCACCGATGGACTGTAGTTTCCTCTGGAAGTCAGTGGTGTCTCGAAGGTAGCTGGGAGTGCTGGTAGCGTAGGGCCTGAGGAGGGAGTCTACATAGCCAGACAATCCTGCTGTCAGGGTGCCAATGCCTGAGATGACGGGGTGCCCAGGATTTCCAGGTTTATGGATCTTGGGTAGTAGATAGAATCTCTCAGGTCGGGGTTCCAGGGGTGTGTCTGTGTGGATTTGATCTTGTGCTTTTTCAGGGAGTTTCTTGAGCAAATGCTGTAGTTTCTTTTGGTAACTCTCAGTGGAATCAGAGGGTAATGGCTTGTAGAAAGTGGTGTTGGAGAGCTGCCGAGCGGCCTCTTGTTCATATTCCGACCTATTCATGATGACAACAGCACCTCCTTTATCAGCCTTTTTGATTATGATGTCAGAGTTGTTTCTGAGGCTGTGGATGGCATTGTGTTCTGCACGGCTGAGGTTGTGGGACAAGCGATGCTGCTTTTCCACAATTTCAGGATATCATCAAATCCTTCCCCTAACAACTGCAAGAGAAACTCTACAAACTCATCCCCCATGACCTCACCTCAGAGACCTTCACATCTTCCCAAGATATACAAAGGAACCCAGGAAGACCCATCACATCTGGCCAGGCCACTCTTACTGAAGGAATACTGGGACTCAGAAACCATCCTCAAACCATTCACCGCAGCTGCAAAATTAAATTTAGATTCTATGCATCAAATGCCTAACATCTCCAAACATTTAACCAGAGACTTATCCCTCAAGAGTATTGTATAGAGAAAGAGAGAGAATGCCAATGTCAAAACAAACGTGACAGGTTTGTGTTAACAAAGGCATATTCAGCATTTTAAAAGCCAGAGGCAGTCGTTTGTATTGCAATTCATTCCAGACAATGACTCCAGGGCCTAAATGCCCTTGATGCAAACAGGCAAGTCAATCACATCAAAACAGTTGTGTCTGGAAAGCTTTCCCCTTCCTCCCAAACAGCTTTCTGGAACAAGAAGTTATTGAGAAGGAGTTTGCAGATTAGAAATTACTTATCAGGCTAGCGTCACTCATTCAGATTATAGCATGGTTCGTGACATATCAGTGCGTCCAAGAGAGTTACACTTCATTAGCTTATTACTAGCTTTTGTCATCTTTTTCCAGGGCAACTATTTATACAGATTCTGTGATTTATTCTGTGCAGCCAGGAGAGGAGGGCCAGGAAAATTCTCTCTCTCTCTCCCCCCTCCCCCCCATCACCCAACCACCTCCTTTCTAAACAGTTTCCTAGCTCCAAACATTCAGTAACTTTCCAGACATGGAATGGATTCTCTCCCTCCCAAAATACACAAATGCTATATTCCCCACACATCCCTTGCATTATTATTTATTCATCCTTGCAATTTATATAATACATCTGTCAAAAGTGTTCTAGGTACATGTACAATTTACAATAAAAAGCAATTTAATAAAGAAAGCTAACTTGACACAATATCAATTAGGTTTCAGAGTAACAGCCGTGTTAGTCTGTATTCGCAAAAAGAAAAGGAGTACTTGTGGCACCTTAGAGACTAACCAATTTATTTGAGCATGAGCTCAAATAAATTGGTTAGTCTCTAAGGTGCCACAAGTACTCCTTTTCTTAATGTCAATTAGATGTCCAACCTCCAAAAACCAAAGCCCTCTGCATTAAAAGCTTAAGCAAATAAGTAGGATATGCAACATGCTCTGAAGTTCAACAAATTTCACAAAGATCAAGGGAGAGGGAGATTAGATTTCAGAGTTGAGGTCCTTTTACCCAAAACGCATGAAAGAGACTGTCAGTTCAGGTACCACAACTGCCAGTGAGGTACCACAACAACACAGTGAGAGAGGCAGCTTCCCAGAGAAATAAGCACTCAGATCATAAAAAGCACTATAAATACAAGGACTTCATCTGCCCTTGGAAACAAACTGGCAGCCAGTGCTGTTTACAGGGCACTAGTGTAATACACTCACTGAGGGCAGGTCTACACTTAAATCGCTGCAGCTGTGCCACTGTAGCGCTTCACTGAAGACATGACTACGCTGACGGGAGAGCTTCTGTTGGAACAGTTAATTCCACCTCCATGAGAGGTGGTAGCTATGTTAAAAGGGAGAAGTCCTTCCATCGACACAGAGCTGTCTACACTGGGGGTTAGGTTGGCATACCTACGTCCTTCAGGGTGTGGATTTTTCACACCTCCGAGCGACACAGTTATACCAATGTAAGTTTGTAGCGTAGACCTGGCCTCTGAAAAGTTCCAAGTAGGTAGCCACAGCTGAACCCTAAGCAGTATAGCCCCATGCAGAATGCACTGCAGTAATCCAGTCTGGAGGTGGCAGAGGAACAGGAGACTGTGGCAAAAGCAATATCTAAGAGCAGTCACAGTTTTGTGGCCACTCTCAAATGCAAAGAGCAAGCTCATAGACTCATCTGCTTCTGGAGGTCTAGTTAGCAACAGTGGCTGTCAAAATTCTTAGACTGCAAGTTTTGATAACAAGAGGTGGACAAACACCACCTCTGCTATTTTCTCTGTTTGCTTTCACTAACCAAAGAGCACCCACCTATGTCCTGTCTAGATTTATTTTCAGCCACCTAGCTCTCCTCCAAGACCCACTCTCAGCCAAACAATCCCAGCTAGCCAGCTCAGTTGAAACGGAAGAGTGGAGTGTCAGGAGCATACTGATGCTATGGAAACCCAACAGTCTAAAGGAGTGACAGGAAAGAAGCCTGCCTCTATAGGAGAGGGGTCTTTGGGGCAGATGAGCAACCATCCAATAGTATCCTGGGAGTCCTCTTGGCATTATCACTGTTTTTTATATTGCAGCATGCTATTTACAAAGATCTGAAGTTTCAGGACCTTTCAGTGGCTCCACTCCCCTCTAAGAATAAAAGAGCACCCATTATTATGTATGAATGAAGAGAGAGGGAAGATGTGTGTGTATATAATATCCCGACAAGCATCTAGATATGTACATATAATGTTTAGAGCTCTTTGTGCTCACTCACAGATGGCATTCTTGATACTGTAGAAAGTCAAATGTAAGTAGGAAAAAAAACCTATTCATAGACCAGTCACCAATGAGATGGAGTTTTGCATTCTGTAGAAGCCTATTGTATTATGTTTCCTATATACTACATTATAGACATAAATAGTATCAGAGTTTGCATCCCTGGAAGAAGCACGTAAATCTCATAACTACATACAAGATTAGTACTGCCTGGCAGAGGTATTAATAATCTTAAAATGGGGATTATTTACAGTACTTGCCCTGGTCCCCCATTTTATACTCAATGCGATGAAGTGCCACATGCCTAAAGCCTTGAAAACTGAAATACTGCAGTAAAAGAAAAAAGCAGCAACTGTCTCAGAGTGTGACACCCACATGCCAGCTGTGGGTTTTCAATCCCTTGTTCTGCAGAGTTATTCTGAATTTGTTAATATAAAATAGTAAATCAAGTACAAGCTAGTTAAGTTGTCTTCAGCTTTTATCATCGCCTTTCTTTTTACATTCTAATGGGTTTATAAATAGTAGAGCAATATGAACCACACTCCTTTTTAAGTGCACCTATCACCATAGCATCAGCACTATATATTATAGCACGAAAACCAAAAAATAATAATAATAATAAAAAAATCACTCTGAATCCTTATTTGGAAAGCCAGTCAGAAGATTTATGTTATAAAACAAGATAAGCTTTTGACCCCCACCCTATCCTTCTCCTTAGTAAAGCAAATTAAGTCTCTAGCTTTCAGAAACACTGCCCTAAAGAATTTTTGAGTAGCCTCTGGCTTTCAGACAGAGCAGAAGGCTTCAAGGCACTGTCAGATCAGGTGTTATTAAAAAACACCAGTTCAGCAAATATCATGCAAACAGTTTAAAGAAGCCCAAAACCTAAACTCTTGTGATGCATACCAAAATGGGACTAGCCAATTCCCCCGTTAAACTGTATGTTGTTCGTTTTTTTTAAAAAGGAGCATCTTACACATATGCTTCTACTTGCACACATAAAGATACCAAAATGCTTTACAAAACTAGAGATGCACATAGGATTCTGATGCATACAATTAAAAAGTAGCCCTTCTGAGATAGAAGGCAGCAGCTGTTTGATACCTTGGCAGCTTTTCCACACAACACTGATAGAAAATTAAGAACATTGGATCCAGTTTTAATTGGAGAAGTATAAAACATAGTTCAGGTTAACAGAAAGTAATTACCAAGATGGAATTTGACCAGGGCACTGGAGAGAACACCTAAACTCTTATATATGAGAAGAGTTGTCAAGATCTGTGTTTTATATCTGATCTGAACGACCACTCCTCTAGTAACACAATGCCCCCTACTGCTATCCTGGGGTATCAGTTTAGTATCAACTTTGAAGGAAGAATAGACAAGCACCCACTCACTCCTTATTAGGAAAAGGTTATCCAGAATAATATTGTTCTTAATCCAAGAGGATTTAGTATTCAAGCACGTAAAGTTAACTCAAGCAGTTTCAATTCATCCATATTGACGATCAGAATACAATAGATTCAGTTTGTAAATTATACAGCAAAGTAATCCAGGCAACCTTGGTTTCTAAGTGTTTTTCCAGGGAGTGGGGAGGAGAAACAATCATTTTTTTCGAAGTTTGAACCCTAGCCAAAACCAGTACAAAGGTTCACCTCTCTCTCTTCCGGCAAAGGAAAGATAGCATGAGAAACATGAAATCGGAGATGTGGAAGCATGGCTGTGCAAGTCAAGCACAAGTGTTGTTTCCAAGCTATCCTGCATTTGCTTTGCCAGTTCTTACTACTAGACACAAAAGATGCTGCCAGCTCTGCTTCTTTTACTCCAACAGTTTAGAAATTAACAGAAAATCCTCACTTCCATAAGAGCAAAGGAAGCTTTCACCATTACTAAATATCTCCCTTCACACATACACATCAGGTTGTGTTTTTCAGGTGTGGAAACAGTCTGTGTTATCACAAAGATATCAGTTTACTCAAAAATGCATTTTGCTAACACTAAGCTAGACATATGGGCCATCACAACTCGTATTCAGCCATTCTTGAAATCGTAAAGGGGTCTTACATTGCTACAGCATCTCTCTTCCAGAAAGATCCCAAAGCACTTTACAAGACTATGTACATTCACCCACTGAGCTGAGACAGACACTTGTGGGATGGGACACAACAGCTATTCAACTGCACACAGCACTTCTACAAGACACTTTAAGGCAAGAATTGAAGAATATTATACCCAATTGGAATGGTAGGGGGAATTCAGGGAGACAGAGTATACTTACACAAGTTGAAGTTTAGCCAGGAAGCCACCTCCACTCTCGTAAAAATAGAGATTACATTAAATTAATAAGAACCATAGATTAGGAGGACTTTGGTTTTATGTTTTTTACATCCAGCAACACAGCCAAGGCGTGCCTTCTGTACTTACTAGGAGAGATAAGCACAACCTTATTTATTCACCAAAACTTAAGTTTTCGTGGAGGTATCCCAGTCCAGTATTAACCAGGCTCAAATGAGCTTGTGAAATCTGACAAGCAAAGTTCAGAGCCAGAAATGGTACAGCTGCAGGCACAACAGAAAAGGACCGTTCATTGTTCCCTTCTCATGCACAGTTTACAAGTTCTGAATGGATCCCAGTACATAGGCATCAGGGAACACTTTTCTGTTCTGCATTTGTACAGCGCCTAGCCTAATGGGGTCCTCACCTTTGACAAGGATTCCTAGTGGTAATACTGTACAAGTAAATAATATAAAGAATTTGTTCAATGCTGAAAGGGCCTTAGATATTTTTCTCCCTTCAATTCCAGCAATAGCAATTGCTACTGCATTTCTTTTGGAAGAGCACAGGGTACTATCTGCCACTTGGAATCTCTCAGGAAACTGAATGGGTGTGATACAGTCCTATTCCATATAAAATGCACTGCTAAAAAGAAAAATGAATGGTGGGTCAAACTTTTAACAGATTATTGATATAGACAGGCAGTTACTTACCTAGCAGTAGAAGAGATGTCAGCTCTTGCAGAAGGCACCTCATCTTTGTAAGAGAGTGAAGATGAAGGGGCAGCTCTTGTTCTCTTCCTCCCTCACCTATTCTTTTATCTTCAGCTACCAGACAGACACCAATTGGCTTGTATTTCCAGAAAAATATTTTGTTGGGAGTGAAAGTACAAAGTAGAGGGGAAGAAGGGAAAAATAAGTGAGGGAAAGGCTTCGTGGGCAGCCTGAAAACGTCCTCAAATGATGAATAATCTTCCCAAATTGATGCTACTGCCTTTCCAGATCCTGACACACTCTGTGTCTCAGTGTCCACTTTGATTTTTTCCAGGTCCAGTTTCAACAGTGGCTGTGTATCCTTTCCTTTTAGATTAGTGCTCCAGGGAAGAGGAGGAAAAGAGTAAGAGGAATCCTTTCATCTGCTCCGTCTGGTAATGCCAGATCCTCCTCCCAGCGAAAATGTGCCTCCCAGAACAGTTCCCAAGAGTCAGTTACCGGCCCCGCAGCTGAAGAGATAATGGGAGTTCAAAACCCCTGGCGCCCAAGCTTGGCTGCTACATGACAAGAGCGCGTCAGAGTCGGTGTCTTTGCTTCTCCAGCGGTTTCCTTCCTTGGGAAGGGATGAGCGTGAGCTGTGTCCCGATCTCCTCCACCCGCCAGCGGGGCTGGGCTCGGCTCTGCCTAACAGTGCGCGGCTTCTGGCGGTGCAACCCGGGCCGGGATCCTACCCTCCGCCGCTGCTCCCGCTCCGCCTGGGCTCGGCTCCTAGCTCAGCTCATCTCCCGGGAGCGGGCAGCTCCTTCCAGCTCCCCCTGCGAGCGAAGTTAGCAAGGCGTGAGAGGCGGCCTTCCGCGCCCCCCAGCCCAGCGGCGGTCGGACGCGGAGGGCAGCGCTGCGGGGAACCGAGCCCCGGGGCTGGGCAGCCGCGAGCCCAGCCCGCTATTGTCTCACCTTCGCGGCTGTTCGGGTCTCCGGCGGGGCTCATGCACCAGGAGACGGGGCGCTCCGAGGGGCGCCCCCTGGCTAAGGGGCGGGGTGGGGGAGAGCAGCAGCAGCAGCAGCAGCCGCCAGCCCCTGCCGGCTCCGCTGCCCCGGAGCGGGCTGCGGCAACGGGCGAGCCGGGCGGCCCGTCTCCCCGCGGAGGAGGGTCCGGGCGAGCGCTCCCCGTGCCCTGGCAGAGCCCGCAGCCGGGCACCGCCACACACACTCACGGCGCCTCCAGGTGTCCGGGCTCCCTCCGCACGTCGGTCCCAGGAGCCCCGGCTCCCCGGCCCGCCCACGCTGGTCCCCGCGGGCGCTGCTCCACCCCCGGGAGAGGTGGGGCCGCCGGGTCACCTACCTGCCCTGCAGCCGGCACCGCCTGGCTTCCCTTCTCCGCTCGCAAAGCCCGGGGGAGGCGGGCGCTTCCTCTGCGCCGGGAAACTCCTCCCTCCGCTCCACCCTCTGCCCCCTGGGCCTCCCGCTCCCCTCCGCCCTGCCCCGCCTAGTCCCTCCCCTCGCTTCCTCACCTCTAGCACCGGCAACCCGGCCGCCAGGGGCCACGCCTGGTCTCGGCCGGCTCTCCGGGAAGCAGGCGGGGCTGGGCTTCCTCCCCCCTCCAGTAGGGAGGGAGGAAAGGGGGGTGCAAAGGGGTTGAGATAAGCTGGACGCACCCGCAGCTGCTTTTTGAACCGGGAGCCGGCTCATATTACGGCCGGGCTGAGATACTCTGGTTCGTGCTCCTAAGGCTCTGGATCAGTGGTTCTCAAACTTCTGTAGGCGTGACCCCTTTCACATGAAAAGAACAGGAGGACTTGTGGCACCTTAGCGACTAACACATTTATTTGAGCATCATCTTTCGTGAGCTACAGCTCACTTCATCGGATCTGTAGCTCACAAAAGCTTATGCTCAAATAAATGTGTTAGTCTCTAAGGTGCCACAAGTCCTCCTGTTCTTTTTGCGAATACAGACTAACATGGCTGCTACTCTGAACCTTTTCAGATAGCAAGCCTCTGCGTGTGACCCCCCTCATAAATTAAAACCACTTTTTTATATATTTAATACCATTATAAATGCTGGAGACAAAGTAGGGTTTAGGGTGGAGGCTGACAGCTCCTGACCACCCCTCCATGTAATAACCTTGCAACCCCTGAGCGGTCCCAACCCCCAGTTTGAGAACCCCTCCTGCAGCTAGAGAAGCTTCCCCCTCCTAAGGTTCCTTCAAATCCTTACTGCTTATTCGTTACTCATGCAAGTAGAGGTGCAGGAACAGTTTGTATAATGGGGGTGCTCAGAGCCATTGAACTAAACTGTAAACCCTGTATACGATGGAAATCACTTCAAGTCGGGGGGTGCAGCAGCACCTATCCATGCAGTGGTGGTTGTACGTACAATCAGGGCTGCCACTTCTTGTCTTTCTGGGATAAAAGCAGGCCTTCCTCCGGCCCCTGTGATATTTATTGTTGTGGCACCACATTGTTGCATAACTTCACCCATGACTAGGGCCCTGCCAAATTCACACTCCATTTTGGTCAATTTTAAAAAAGGTAAAATTCATGATTTGAGCTATTTAAATCTGATATTTCATGGTGGTGTAACTGTAGGGATCCTGACTCAAAAAGGAGTTGGGGGGGCACAAGGTTATTGTAGGGGGGTTGCGGTACTGCTACCCTTATGTCTATGCTGCTGCTGGTGGCAACGCTGCCTTCAGAGCTGGGTGGCTGGAGAGCAGCAGCTGCTGGCCAGGAGCCCCGGTCTGAAGTACAGCCACCGCCAGCAGCAGTGCAGAAGTAAGGATGCAGGGTATAGTATTGCCACCCTTACTTCTGCGCTGCTGCCTTCAGAGCAGCTGCCGCTCTCCAGCCTCCCAGCTCTGAAGGCAGCACAGAAGTAAGGGTGGCAATACCCTAAAATAACCTTGCAGTTATGGGCAGCGGGTGAACCTCCGCTTTGGGGAGGCTAGCCTGCTGGCCACACCCCTTCCACCCAAGGCCAAACCATGTCGGAGCCCTGAACCCACCCACCCATAACAGGAGAAGCCCTGAAGGCCCTCCTGTGACTGGAGGCGCCCTGGCCTGCCCACCCCAGCCATGACAGCCTGCCCCACCCTGAGTGCTGGGCTGAGCCGCCAGCCGCCCCCCCACGCCTGGCCAGCCGCGTCCGGCCAGCTGCGGGCCAGTCCTCTCACTCCCCCTCCAGATCCTCCCACCCACTGCTGGCTCACTACGTTCCCTCCTCGCTCCCCCACCCCTGAGGCGCAGGGACGTGGTGAGCAGCAACAGGCAGACTGCAGCAGCAGGCAGTGGGGGCCTCGGGGAAGGGGCCGGGCCACTGTGGCCCAGGTGTCTGGTGGCGGGTCCGTGGCAGCTGCGCCAGGGAATGGTTAGCCTTCCCTGGCCTGTTATACCTGCCACCCATACTTGCGACCCCCTTCCCCCCCCCCCACGCCCCCGCAACCACCTTTTGGGTCAGGACTGGGTATCTGGCTGCTGAATCTTGCCCATATGCTCAGGGTTCAGCTGATCGCCATATTTGGGGTCGGGAAGGAATTTTCTCCAGGGCAGATTGGAAGAGGCCCTGGGGGTTTTTTGCCTTGCTCTGTAGCATGGGGCACGGGTCACTTGCTGGAGGATTCTCTGCACCTTGAAGTCTTTAAACCATGATTTGAGGACTTAATAGCTCAGACATAGGTGAGAGGTTTATTGCAGGAGTGGGTGGGTGAGATTCTGTGGACTGCGTTGTGCAGGAGGTCAGACTAGATGATCATAATGGTCCCTTATGACCTTAGTATCTATGACCCACAATTTGAGAAAGGCTGGTCTCCCCCATGACATCTGTATAGTATAGCGTAAAAGCACACAAAAGACCAGACTTCATGGGGGGAATCCAAATTTCATGGTCTGTGACGTGTTTTTCATGGCCATGAATTTGGTAGGGCCCTACCCATGAGTATCTTCACTGGACACTGTGGGGCTACTCATAAGTCAAGTTATGCACCTATTTAAGTGTCTGTAGGATCAGGTCTTGTACCCCAAAATGCTTCAAAGAGTTACAAATAAACAGCAAAGAAAATTAGGAAATAGAGATAAGGGAGAAAAATACATTTCAGGCTAAAATTGGAAAGAGATAAAGACTCAAGAGTCCAGAGCTTTGTCTAGAAGACCATGCTGCTATGGAACTTGAGATAGGTTTGGGAGTATTCTTATTATGTACAGGTACCATATTAGTATACCCCATATGAAGTCTAAAGGAGCATAAAATAGTATGCACTGCAAAATACCAGAGATTCACCGAGCTTTCACATCCTCCTTTTCTTAAAGCTCTTCCAAGGTATTGCATTAATGCATAGTAACAATAATATACATAAAGGGACCATGCAAATGACATTATAGCATTATAAAATTAATCCTATTTTAGTCAAATTAGAATATAATAAACACTGTGTGCTAAAGACTCTTAATGGGAACCTATGTTTCAAAAGCTTCATCATCTCCGTGCTTGGTTCTCCTCTTTGACCCCAATAATAAAAATAGCTTCATGTTTGTCATAAATATAAAGGGAAGGGTAAACCCCTTTGAAATCCCTCCTGGCCAGGGGAAAGCTCCTCTCACCTGTAAAAGGTTAAGAAGCTAAAGGTAACCTCGCTGGCACCTGACCAAAATGACCAATGAGGAGACAAGATACTTTCAAAAGCTGGGAGGAGGGAGAGGAACAAAGAGTCTGTCTCTCTCTGTGTGCTGCTCTTGCCAGGGACAGAACAGGAATGGAGTCTTAGAACTTTTAGTAAGTAATCTAGCTAGGTATGTGTGAGATTATGATTTCTTTAAATGGCTGAGAAAAGAACTGTGCTGAATAGAATAACTATTTCTGTCTGTGTATCTTTTTTGTAACTTAAGGTTTTGCCTAGAGGGGTTCTCTATGTTTTTGAATCTAATTACCCTGTAAGATATCTACCATCCTGATTTTACAGGGGGGATTTCTTTATTTCTATTTACTTCTATTTTTTATTAAAAGTCTTCTTGTAAAAACTGAATGCTTTTTCATTGTTCTCAGATCCAAGGGTTTGGGTCTGTGGTCACCTATGCAAATTGGTGAGGCTTTTTATCCAACATTTCCCAGGAAAGGGGGGGTGCAAGTGTTGGGAGGATTGTTCATTGTTCTTAAGATCCAAGGGTCTGGGTCTGTAGTCACCTAGGCAAATTGGTGAGGCTTTTTACCAAACCTTGTCCAGGAAGTGGGGTGCAAGGTTTTGGGAAGTATTTTGGGGGGAAAGATGCGTCCAAACAGCTCTTCCCCAGTAACCAGTATTAGTTTGGTGGTGGTAGCGGCCATTCCAAGGATAACGGGTGTAATATTTTGTACCTTGGGGAAGTTTTGACCTAAGCTGGTAAAGATAAGCTTAGGGGGTTTTTTCATGCAGGTCCCCACATCTGTACCCTAGAGTTCAGAGTGGGGGAGGAACCTTGACATGGTGGCACAGTGGTGGGATTAACCTGAAATCATTTGAGATCCAGTTGAGATTTTTTGAACTAGAAATACAGATTTTAAAAAGGAAAATTTTTTTTTCTTTGGAAAGAAAGTCCAGAAAGCAGCTTTGAAACTGAAAGCAGCTTGGTTTCTCTCTGCTTTGTGGCCAAGCAGAGACAAAAGGGGATTATCTTGTGAATTGCAGGTTTTTTTTGCCTGGAGGCAGGGTACTTAACTCCTGCAGGGAAATCTTCCAATCCAGAGGTTTTTTTTTCTTTTCTTCCTAAAAGTAAATAGGGGGTGTGTGTTCTACCCATTTGCTTTTTCTTTGGGCTGGGTAAGCAGGTTTCCAAGCAGTTGGAGGTTTTTTGCTTTAATTTGGGCCCAGAGCAGAGACAAGGGAATTGTCTTTTTCTGTAGGCTGACAATCACTATCAGAGAATAGGTATTCTATTGCAGCACATCAAAATTTTACAGCCAAGTTTTGTTTGTTTATTTCTAAACCTCAGGTGTAAAGTTAGTTAAAAACAGAGAGGTTAGAATGACCAAATCCTCAGCTCAACTACAGCTGGAATTAGCCAAATTTCAGGCTGAGGAAAGACAAAGGGAACATGAAAGACAGATAGAACTCATGCGGCTGGAGAAGGAGGTACAGGAGGCTGCCCACAAGAGGGAAATGGAGGCAAGGAAGCATGTGGAGGAGGAGAAGGAAAAAGAGAGGAAGCATGTGGAGGAGGAGAAGGAAAAAGAGAGGAAGCATGTGGAGGAGGTGGAGAGGATAAAGGCCCAGCAGAATATACCAACAAACCCTAGCAATCCTTCTCCAGGTACCACTTCCCATCCCAGAAAGTTCCCCACCTACAAGGCAGGTGATGATACTGAGGCCTTCTTAGAAAACTTTGAAAGGGCCTGCCTTGGGTACAACATCTCTACTGACCAATACATGGTAGAGCTGAGGCCGCAGCTCAGTGGACCCTTAGCTGAGGTGGCAGCTGAAATGCCTAAAGAACACATGAACAAGTATGAACTGTTTAAATCCAAGGCGAGAGTCAGAATGGGGATAACACCCGAGCAGTCTCATCGGAGGTTCAGAGCCCTAAGGTGGAAACCAGACATGTCATTTACCCGACATGCCTACCACATTGTGAAACATTGGGATGCCTGGATATCAGGAGCAAGTGTTGAATCTCCAGTAAATTTGCCCTTCCTAATGCAAATGGAACAATTCTTAGAGGGTGTTCCTGAGGAAATAGAAAGATACATCCTAGATGGGAAACCCAAAACTGTAATTGAGGCAGGAGAGATTGGAGCCAGATGGGTGGAGGTGGCAGAGAAGAAGAAAACTGGTCGCAGTTGGAGCGGAGACCAGAAGGGACCACCCCAGACCACACCCTATTACCGGGGGCCGCCCAAAGCCCCACCTACCTCCCAAAGAACCCTCCAGACCCCTTATCGTCCCACCACCCCGTTCTCCAGCAACCCTCCTCGCCCCAGTGACCCGTCAGCTGGACGATGTTTTAAGTGTAACGAGCTGGGGCATGTAAAGGCCAACTGCCCCAAGAACCCCAACAGATTACAGTTCATTGCACCGGAATCACACCAGAGGTCCACAGGCCCAGATACCTCCCAGATACCCTTGGAGCGGAGGGAAACTGTGAGTGTGGGCGGGAAGAAGGTCACCGCGTGGAGGGACACCGGAGCACAAGTGTCAGCTATCCATGCTTCCTTAGTGGACCCCAATTTAATCAACCCAGAGATCCAAGTGACGATTCAACCCTTCAAGTCCAACTCTTTCAATTTGCCTACAGCCAAGTTGCCTGTCCAGTACAAGGGCTGGTCAGGAATGTGGACTTTTGCAGTCTATGATGATTATCCCATCCCCATGCTGTTGGGGGAAGACTTGGCCAATCATGTGAAGCAGGCCAAGAGGGTGGGAATGGTCACCCGCAGCCAGGCTAAACAAGCCGTGAGGCCTAGCTCTGTTCCGGAAACTTCTATCAGGACCCAGTCAGAGGTGATGGACCTGGACCCCAGGCCAATGTCTGCAACAGCAGTAGTGGATCCAGTCCCAGAGACCCAGACGGAACCAGTCCCAGAACCGGAACCAGCCGAACAACCAACACCAGACCCCGTGTCAGCACTGAATCCAGTACTTGCAACCTCAACAACGGAGGGCCCCACCGAACCTGAACTGGCAGCAGCCGATAACCCGACCCAAGAGGCTCAGCCGGAGCCTGAATCCCAACATAGTGCACCAGCGGAGAGCGGTTCACAGTCAACAGAAACAGCTCCATCCCCTATATCGCTTCCAGAGGGACCAAGCCTAGGTCCACAATCCCATGAGGAACTGATGTCTCCAGCATCAAGGGAACAGTTCCAGACCGAACAGGAAGCAGATGAAAGCCTCCAGAGAGCTTGGACGGCGGCACGGAGCAACCCACCGCCTCTCAGCTCTTCTAATCGATCCAGGTTTGTTGTAGAAAGAGGACTTTTATACAAGGAAACTCTTTCTGGTGGACACCAGGAAGACTGGCATCCTCAGAGACAGTTGGTAGTTCCAACTAAATACCGGGCCAAGCTCTTGAGCTTAGCCCATGATCACCCTAGTGGCCATGCTGGGGTGAACAGGACCAAAGACCGTTTGGGGGGGTCATTCCACTGGGAGGGAATGGGCAAGGATGTTTCTACCTATGTCCAGTCTTGTGAGGTGTGCCAAAGAGTGGGAAAACCCCAAGACCAGGTCAAAGCCCCTCTCCAGCCACTCCCCATCATTGAAGTTCCATTTCAGCGAGTAGCTGTGGATATTCTGGGTCCTTTTCCGAAAAAGACACCCAGAGGAAAGCAGTACATACTGACTTTCATGGATTTTGCCACCCGATGGCCGGAAGCAGTAGCTCTAAGCAACACCAGGGCTAAAAGTGTGTGCCAGGCACTAGCAGACATTTTTGCCAGGGTAGGTTGGCCCTCCGACATCCTCACCGATGCAGGGACTAATTTCCTGGCAGGAACTATGAAAAACCTTTGGGAAGCTCATGGGGTAAATCACTTGGTTGCCACTCCTTACCACCATCAAACAAATGGCGTGGTGGAGAAGTTTAATGGAACTTTGGGGGCCATGATACGTAAATTTGTAAATGAGCACTCCAATGATTGGGACCTAGTGTTGCAGCAGTTGCTCTTTGCCTACAGAGCTGTACCACATCCCAGTTTAGGGTTTTCCCCATTTGAACTTGTATATGGCCGTGAGGTTAAGGGGCCATTGCAGTTGGTGAAGCAGCAATGGGAGGGATTTACACCGTCTCCAGGAACTAACATTCTGGACTTTGTAACCAACCTACAAAACACCCTCCGAACCTCTTTAGCCCTTGCTAGAGAAAACGTACAGGATGCTCAAAAGGAGCAAAAAGCCTGGTATGATAAACATGCCAGAGAGCGTTCCTTCAAAGTAGGAGACCAGGTAATGGTCTTAAAGGCGCTCCAGGCCCATAAAATGGAAGCATCGTGGGAAGGGCCATTCATGGTCCAGGAGCGCCTGGGAGCTGTTAATTATCTCATAGCATTCCCCACCTCCAACCGAAAGCCTAAGGTGTACCATATTAATTCTCTAAAGCCCTTTTATTCCAGAGAATTAAAGGTTTGTCAGTTTACAGCCCAGGGAGGAGATGACGCTGAGTGGCCCAAAGGTGTCTACTATGAAGGGAAATGTGCTGGTGGTGTGGAAGAGGTGAACCTCTCCATGACCCTTGGGCGTATGCAGCGACAGCAGATCCAGGAGCTGTGCACTAGCTACGCGCCAACGTTCTCAGCCACCCCAGGACTGACTGAACGGGCATACCACTCCATTGACACAGGTAATGCTCACCCAATTAGGGTCCAACCTTACCGGGTGTCTCCTCAAGCTAAAACTGCTATGGAACGGGAGATCCAGGATATGTTACAGATGGGGGTAATCCGCCCCTCTGAAAGTGCATGGGCATCTCCAGTGGTTCTAGTTCCCAAACCAGATGGGGAAATACGTTTTTGCGTGGACTACCGTAAGCTAAATGCTGTAACTCGCCCAGACAACTATCCAATGCCACGCACAGATGAACTATTAGAGAAACTGGGACGGGCCCAGTTCATCTCTACCTTGGACTTAACCAAGGGGTACTGGCAGGTACCGCTAGATGAATCTGCCAAGGAAAGGTCAGCCTTCATCACACATCTCGGGCTGTATGAATTTAATGTACTCCCTTTCGGGCTGCGAAATGCACCCGCCACTTTCCAAAGACTTGTAGATGGTCTCCTAGCGGGATTAGGAGAATATGCAGTCGCCTACCTTGACGATGTGGCCATATTTTCGGATTCCTGGGCAGACCACCTGGAACATCAACAAAAAGTCCTTGAGCGCATAAGGGAGGCAGGACTAATTGTTAAGGCTAAGAAGTGTCAAATAGGCCTAAACAGAGTGACTTACCTTGGACACCAGGTGGGTCAAGGAACTATCAGCCCCCTACAGGCCAAAGTGGATGCTATCCAAAAGTGGCCTGTCCCAAAGTCAAAGAAACAGGTTCAATCCTTCTTAGGCTTGGCCCGTTATTACAGACGATTTGTACCGCACTACAGCCAAATCGCTGCCCCACTGACAGACCTAACCAAAAAGAAACAGCCAAATGCTGTTCAGTGGACCGGAAAGTGTCAGAAGGCCTTTAACAAGCTTAAAGCGACACTCATGTCTGACCCTGTACTAAGGGCCCCAGACTTTGACAAACCGTTCCTAGTAACCACAGATGCATCTGAGCGTGGTGTGGGAGCAGTTTTAATGCAGAAAGGACCTGATCAAGAATTCCACCCTGTAGTGTTTCTCAGCAAAAAACTGTCTGAGAGGGAAAGCAACTGGTCAGTCACTGAAAAGGAATGTTACGCCATTGTCTACGCTCTGGAAAAGCTACGCCCATATGTTTGGGGACGGCGTTTCCACCTGCAAACCGACCATGCTGCACTGAAGTGGCTTCACACCGTCAAAGAAACTAACAAAAAACTTCTTCGGTGGAGTTTAGCTCTCCAAGATTTTGATTTCGACATCCAACACATCTCAGGAGCTTCTAACAAAGTGGCTGATGCACTCTCCCGTGAAAGTTTCCCAGAGTCAACTGGTTAAAATCGTCCTTGAGATGTGGAAAATATTGTTAGTCTTTATGTACTTGGTAGTATATTTAGAGATGCATGTGTCTTATTAACTCTGTTTTTCCTAGAGCTCCAGGAAGAAATCCCAGCCAGTGTTTCACCCTAGCTGAGATTTGGGGGGCGTGTCATAAATATAAAGGGAAGGGTAAACCCCTTTGAAATCCCTCCTGGCCAGGGGAAAGCTCCTCTCACCTGTAAAAGGTTAAGAAGCTAAAGGTAACCTCGCTGGCACCTGACCAAAATGACCAATGAGGAGACAAGATACTTTCAAAAGCTGGGAGGAGGGAGAGGAACAAAGAGTCTGTCTCTCTCTGTGTGCTGCTCTTGCCAGGGACAGAACAGGAATGGAGTCTTAGAACTTTTAGTAAGTAATCTAGCTAGGTATGTGTGAGATTATGATTTCTTTAAATGGCTGAGAAAAGAACTGTGCTGAATAGAATAACTATTTCTGTCTGTGTATCTTTTTTGTAACTTAAGGTTTTGCCTAGAGGGGTTCTCTATGTTTTTGAATCTAATTACCCTGTAAGATATCTACCATCCTGATTTTACAGGGGGGATTTCTTTATTTCTATTTACTTCTATTTTTTATTAAAAGTCTTCTTGTAAAAACTGAATGCTTTTTCATTGTTCTCAGATCCAAGGGTTTGGGTCTGTGGTCACCTATGCAAATTGGTGAGGCTTTTTATCCAACATTTCCCAGGAAAGGGGGGGTGCAAGTGTTGGGAGGATTGTTCTTAAGATCCAAGGGTCTGGGTCTGTAGTCACCTAGGCAAATTGGTGAGGCTTTTTACCAAACCTTGTCCAGGAAGTGGGGTGCAAGGTTTTGGGAAGTATTTTGGGGGGAAAGACGCGTCCAAACAGCTCTTCCCCAGTAACCAGTATTAGTTTGGTGGTGGTAGCGGCCATTCCAAGGATAACGGGTGTAATATTTTGTACCTTGGGGAAGTTTTGACCTAAGCTGGTAAAGATAAGCTTAGGGGGTTTTTTCATGCAGGTCCCCACATCTGTACCCTAGAGTTCAGAGTGGGGGAGGAACCTTGACAATGTTCATAATAGCTCTTTTCACTTTCAGATACTTTACAAATATTCTTTGAGGAGAGCAAGGGTATTATCTCCATTTCATAGATGGGGAAACTGAGGCCAAGAATGGTCAATTGACTTTCCCAAAGCTGTCGAGAGATTTGATGTTACAGCCAGATTACAAGGGTCATGGATCAGCATTCATGATGCACTCCCCATCACTACTCGGCCCGGGCTGGGGAAGCTAATGATCCAACTAGCAGATTAAATTTGGTGATGAATCTTGGTCATGTGCCACCGGAGGCCTGTTGTGCATATGCTAAGAAGCAACAGCTAGATTAGAACCCAATGATTCCTACTGCTCCATTCTGGGCTGTGACAACTAGGCCACGTCTCTGCCTACAGAAATATATTTGTAGGCATGGTTTATTCACATAACTTACATGGTGACTTAAATAAATACATACATGGGCAAAATATCCTCAAGCCCCAGGTCAGTGTAATGTTCTAGGACAGGACCGGGCTGTGTGGAGCTCTGCACAGATCCACGTATCCGTATTCACTTACCTCTTCTTCAGGAACTGCCAGAGCACTTTGTTCATACCACTTGGTTGCACGGTTTGGCGGTGGGGATGCGATAGTAGCTGGAGGCTGGTGGGTGTACCTCTGATGGTGCCCACACTGCTGCCCACAATGTGGGGTTCTCTCTGCCACTGCCAGTGCACTGCTCAGAACTGCTTTCTACTTTGCTCACCAGAGCCTCCATCATGTCTACATCCCTGCCCCCAGCAGGCAGAGGTGAGACAGTGCTGGTGGACCCCCCTGGCATGAGAGAGGGAATGATCCAGCTCACTGCAGTCCCCTGAAAAGCAACTGTGGCACTTAATCGGCAATTCCAACCAATTCCCATGTCTTCCTTAATGAATGGGATTGTACCTGTGAGACAATTCAGCAGAGTTCAGCATCAGGCTCCCCCAGGCCTTTGTGCAGGAAAAGGAAGTGACACAAAGCAGTTGCTGCTTGGATTAGGACAATTAGCAGTGGCTCTGTTACCAGGGGTCCCTCAAAAGAGTGGCTATGTTTAAATAAAACACCTTCCACTGGTTTTCCCTGAAACAGTATTCTTTGCCTCAGGAAAGCAAAGACAAGTGACACACAAATTCAGTGTTGTATGCAGTGTAGTTGTAGCTGTGTCACTCCTAGGATGTTGGCGAGACACCCACCATGTCCCAGAACTCCCGCTCAGATAGGAATCTATTCCCACCCTTAGAAAGATCTGTCACTTTGCTGAGGCACAGAGGGTTATACAATGAGGTCAGGAGGTCCCCTCTTGTGTGTACATGGTAGATCTCAGCTCTGATATTCTACTCTTCCTACACACATAGGCCTCCTGTGTTCCACAGATGGGGGGAAAGAAGAATGTCAGACTGCTATCTAGTCCTGAGAGAAGACGTCTGAATGCAGCTCGTCTATGTCTATGGCATAATAATTACATTACTTAGCCATTTCATCTCAAAGTGCTTTACAAACCTTGAATCCAATTATCATCAGTTACTCTGTTCCTGTATTTGTTACAGAATGTAGAGGGAGCAAAGGTGGCTTTAAACCAGCTCTGTAGTCCATATATTCTGGGGCAGGCAAGGTCCTGCCCAGCCCTGGTGTAAATTAGAATAGCCTCTGGGGTGCTCAGACTTACACTCCACTTCCCTTTATAGGGGAAGAAAAGCACAGAAAGGCCATAGGACAATGTGTAGTCAGAAAACCCTTATACTACTTCCACACCTTTAAGTCACCTAAGTTGCAATGGGGGCCTCAGTGTAACTGAGAATCAGGCCCATTATTTTATCCTCACAACAATCCAGAGAACAATGCAAAGTAAGTATTATTATCCCTATTTTACAGGAGGGGAAACAGACACAGTGGGCCAACCTTGGCCCTACTTGAAATCAACTCAAGTTGCTTCCGCTTACAGCAAAATTGAATCTGGCCCAGAGAGATTAAGACTCACATTTTTTAAAATGCCACTGATTCAAGGTGCCTTGGTTTTTGTGTGTGCAACTTACCACACCTAAGTACCCTAAATCAGGCAACCAGAAATTGCATCATCCATCATGAGAGACCACTTTTGGAAATGTTATTCCACATGACTTGTGCAAGGCCCACACTCTGAAAACCAGTGAGTGGGGTGGGTCTCGGAGCTCAGGCTTCAGGCCAAGCCCAAATGTCTACACTGCTATTTTTAGCCCCATAGTGCGAGCTTGAGTCAGCTGACCGAGGCTCTGAGACTCATTACTGAGGGTGTTTTTTGCTCTGAAGCCATACCTACAGTGAATCAGCAGAAGAGTCGAGACTAGAATTTAAGAATGTGTAAAATTATCCTAACTGAGAAGTTCTCAACCAGGTGATCACAAAAAGGTATCAGTGGATCACAGCCACTCTGCTCTTTCTTTCCATATTGCTAAACCTGGGGAGGGGGTCACAGCTAGATAGTAGGTGGGAGTGTTCCCAGCATGGAAAAGGGATATCCTCCCAAAAAACATGAGTGATATGAGCCACTATCCTACCTGCTATTGAAGAGTGGCCAAACTTCTTGCTTAAACATTCCGAGACCTTTCTTAAGCTGAGAACTTCTACACATTAGTTTCACCCAGTGAGATTTTTTTATTGCCAAGCTTCAAGTCCATTTAAAATGGGTGTGAGAGGTTGTAATGGGGACCAGGACATAACCCTAACTGCTGTGGCTTGAACAGTGGTGCTGTCATTGCAGGAAAGCTGGCATCTGTAATTAGTCCAAGTATTTGGGTTTATTTATGCCTAGTGTGTGCCCTGGGGTCAGTATGCCAGCCTGTGGCAGATACATACACTGAGATGATGTCCCAGCAGCACAGTTGATGCCAAGGAAGTTCGGTCCACACAACAGAGGATCAAACTGAAGAGCGGGGAAAAGACTATTTTAAGATAAATCAATGTATCCAGATTTTCAGGGCATCTGTCAGCAACACAGCATAAGGAAGTTAAATCCTTTTGCAGATTTTCTTTTAACCATTGCTTGACAGGAAAGTGTGTCACTGGATGTGCAAACCCCAGATCATTCCCACGCTCACAGCCATACTCTGCCTAAGACTGTGAACTGGTTGCAAGGAAGGCTATCACACTACTAGCACAGGAATGGCTACACTAATGTTATGGAAAGATAATATGTGAATAAATGCTTGTGTTTAGCCTGTGATAATGCCTACTGTGAACTAGAGGTTTCTAGAAGCCTAAGCATTCTCAGGCTCAGCTGGGTGCTTGAGCAGTTAATGCCAGTGTCTTCTCTTCAACCAACCTGCCTCCTGACTACCCATTTCGCCAGTCAGAGCTCAGACTCTAAACAGGTGGTGAGTTGTGATCCAGAGACTCCTTAATGCCACCTGGCAGGGGACACACAGGGTGCATAGGGTTGTACAGGGATCCCCTGGGTCAGATATCTTCACAATGGTTCATCCATGGGTGGCACTTGAGGTCTCTCCTGAGAGACAGTTGCCCATTGATCAGCGTAATCATTGCAAAATGTATGTATGGATCATATTTAAGAAGTTATGTATCTATACTGAAAATTATGCTCTTAATGCCTTTGCGATTCCTTCCAGGCAGGAGGTAACTGACACCTATCGCCCTGTCTGGCCATTTGTGGATTGTATGCCTCTGTAGTTGGCTGGCTCTCAGCCTGGGCTCAGGCATCACCTCTAAGTCTCTTGCCCCTTGGTCTTCTCTGGCAACCCGACTCCGGGGCAAGCTCTCGGCTCCCTGCAGGAGTGATGCTCCCTTCCAGGTTCCTTTCTAAGTCTAATTACCTGGCACTGCGCCTCGGCTCCAGCTACAGGGCACTGATGGAGACATCCAGAGCCCCTCTCAGGGCTGCAGTGTCTGTCTGCCCTAATCGTGGCGGTGGGAAGAGGGAAAGCTAGTCATTGCCTTGGGCTGGCAGCGTCTCTTCTTGGGTAAACTTCTCCCCTTGGTCTGTGGCCAGCTTCACCTTTTTAAGCTCCTCATTCTCCTAGCAGACCATGCTCTTCAGGTACTGCCTGAGCGCAGGGACACTTGTTAGGCTTGCTGTCCGTGGGATGGGCGTGTCTCTTCAGCCTCACACTGTATGCCTATTTGTATACTGAGCTGGGTGTGAATTGTGAAACTGCAAAATCTATAAGAGAGGAAATCTACAGGAAGAAACATACAGCAAGGGGGTGTCCTGCTTATGAATAAAGACAAAGGATTGGTCTGGAGAGCAAAGAGACACACTGAAATCCTTTACCTCGGCATGTCTGTCTTATGAAAGGGGGTCACAGCCAGCCTGGCTGTAAATCAGTGTGCAAGGATTTTGGTGAGTAATGCTTAGACAGACAAAAGAGTATCATGTTAATTAGGTCTAGGCTCTAGAATCTGCATTATGATATTATTTTATATGTAACCCTTTGGTTCCAATACTTCTAATTGCTACTATTGAATCTCTATGCTTTGTTAAATGAACTTATACTTGATTTCACTATAAACATCTCTAAGTGCTGTGTGTAAAGCAGAGCGGTGATCTGTGTGGGAATTGGGAAGATGGGGAATACTGTTTCTTTGGAAGCAGCAAATGGATGAATACTGTGAGTGTTCACTGGACCAGGGACCAGGGGCTGGGCACTCCACGGCGACACTTGGAGGGCCTCAGAGTTGGAGTGTGCCTATTGCTAACCTGTACAGTGACAGTGGGGCCTGTGAGGCCTACAGGGGAGTGCTTGTGTTGTCTGTCGCTGATGGAATCAGGGACCTGACCCCTGGCAGGCACAGACAAGGCTTCCTCATGTTAAAGGCAAGTGGTGGCGAGGTGCCTCACAACCCTACGTACCCCCGAGAATCATCATTGTGAGTCTCTCAAGTGCATAAAATGGGAAACCTCCAGGAAACACCCAAGTGACATGGGAAGTGCTAATCAATGGCTGGTGCTCCCACCTATTGGTCAGTACTGAATCAATACCTCCGCTCCGCTGCTGCAAGTGCCATGTTTCATGTGAGATGTAAAACCAAGGTCTCTGAAGGCACTTTTTGCAGGATGGGATAGTTAACCAAAGTGTCCTGTCCAGATTCTGTCTCCTTAAGTTCTCCCTACAGTTGCAAGTGGATACAGTAGTCTTCTCCACTTTCCATACTAACCTGTTATGTAACTTCTGAGTTTTACCCCAGAGGCAGATAAGATGATACTTGTGTGTAGCTCGGATTGCACTTTGGGTTCCTTAAGCATGGAGGGAGCTAGAATAATGCAAAGGTTTATTTATTACTATTTTTAACGTGCTAACCCAGTAGGATCCAGGGTTCGAGTGGACTAATCTGCAAGGGAGAGGCAACAGATAGATACAACTCTCCTTCCTTACTGCCAAGGTGATGTGTCTTAGTTCTGTTGATAAACAGAGGGCTTAGCTTTCCAGAACAACTTTTTACCAGCACAGAATTTAATAGAAACAGAATATATATAAATCTGGTTATACGAGTGGGACTTTTGTCTGCATCTTGTTGTGTGTGTATGTTTCTTTGCATGCCTGGCTGTTTCACTATCCTAAGGTCAGCAGTGGCATGCTTAAACAGGCTACTGATGGATCATCCTGACGAGAAACAGCAGTATTTGAGATAACTCTGCATTAATCTGGAATACCTGGTTGCAGCACTGACGCACAAAACCTGTTGCCTCCTTTGAGAGAACACAGGAGCCGAAGAGTCAGAAACTATGAGTCACTTACTGAGTAGCAGAAAAAGCCAGTGCTTGTCTGGCTCACAAGTCCAAACAGCTGTTCGGATGACTGTGCTGTGTGCTCAGATTTTACGTCAGAAGAGAAAAAACAAAACCTTCACTATCCAGCAAATGTCTGTTTAAATTTTATCAGACTCCTTTCAGCATTAGGTAGCAAGACAGAAGTGAAAGATGAAACAGTGAGAGGAAAAGCATAAGCCAAATTCAACTATGATCTCATGATGAGTAAGTGCTTTGAAAGGAAGAACAGATTCCTGATAAAAGGAAAAGAGGTCCTCTACACACAGAACCCTGTGTCTTCTGTGTTTTGTCACAGACTTCACATCGTGCTCCTAAGCCTAAGCTTTCATTTAAAAAAAAAGTTCTAGTCTTTATGAAAAAAACCCTTCTGAATGGGAGCTGATGCAGTGCTATCTTTCTAAGTCTGCAAAAAAACAATAGCTCAGAGAGAGGTGTGAGCTGTCCCTATTCACTAAAACAGAGATGTTGACTCTGAAACCTACTGATAACCTGCCTGTTGATATCACGTCTTTTACTGCTGAGCATTTTAGCCCAATCCTTACAAAGCAGATGTATATATCTTTTCCCATTAAGTTCTGTGCTGGTGAGAAGTCATTTTGGAGAACAAAGCCCTGTATTTATTCACAGAACACACACAGTACAAAGCTTCCTTGTCACACTGCCCTTCCCATGCCCCTTCCCCTAAGGTGGAAGGACCACTGTGGATGGGGTGAGAGGGGAGTTCACTCTCTAGGACTCACTCAGTCCTTACCCTCTCTGCTGAGGCGACTAGCAATTTGCCAATTAATGTCAGCTGAGGTGGTGATCTGGGACAGACACTTCTAGTCTGATTCTCCGCTGCCTTGCTCCTTTTGTTGTCATTCACACCTACCTGTGCAAAGTGCTACCAAGTCAGAGTGGGGTCATTTTGCACACACTCAGCACAGTGACTACACAAGGGGAAGGGCAGTGGAGAATCAGGCCCATGGTCCACTAGAATCAGGACTGAAGCCCAGATACACAAAGAGACTAAGACACCTAAGTCCCAAATTTAGGCACTACTGTGATCCCCAAAACCTCTGCTCAGCTGCCTCCTAGAATATCAGGGTTGGAAGGGACCCCAGAAGGTCATCTAGTCCAACCCCCTGCTCGAAGCAGGACCAATTCCCAGTTAAATCATCCCAGCCAGGGCTTTGTCAAGCCTGACCTTAAAAACCTCTAAGGAAGGAGATTCTACCACCTCCCTAGGTAACGCATTCCAGGGTTTCACCACCCTCTTAGTGAAAAAGTTTTTCCTAATATCCAATCTAAACCTCCCCCACTGCAACTTGAGACCATTACTCCTCATTCTGTCATCTGCTACCATTGAGAACAGTCTAGAGCCATCCTCTTTGGAACCCCCTTTCAGGTAGTTGAAAGCAGCTATCAAATCCCCCCTCATTCTTCTCTTCTGCAGGCTAAACAATCCCAGCTCCCTCAGCCTCTCCTCATAACTCATGTGTTCCAGACCCCTAATCATTTTTGTTGCCCTTCGCTGGACTCTCTCCAATTTATCCACATCCTTCTTGAAGTGTGGGGCCCAAAACTGGACACAGTACTCCAGATGAGGCCTCACCAATGTCGAATAGAGGGGAACGATCACGTCCCTCGATCTGCTCGCTATGCCCCTACTTATACATCCCAAAATGCCATTGGCCTTCTTGGCAACAAGGGCACACTGCTGATTCATATCCAGCTTCTCGTCCACTGTCACCCCTAGGTCCTTTTCCACAGAACTGCTGCCTAGCCATTCGGTCCCTAGTCTGTAGCTGTGCATTGGGTTCTTCCGTCCTAAGTGCAGGACCCTGCACTTATCCTTATTGAACCTCATCAGATTTCTTTTGGCCCAATCCTCCAATTTGTCTAGGTCCTTCTGTACCCTATCCCTCCCCTCCAGCGTATCTACCACTCCTCCCAGTTTAGTATCATCCGCAAATTTGCTGAGAGTGCAATCCACACCATCCTCCAGATCATTTATGAAGATATTGAACAAAACCGGCCCCAGGACCGACCCTTGGGGCACTCCACTTGATACCGGCTGCCAACTAGACATGGAACCATTGATCACTAATGGCTAATTCTGTAGGTGCCTTAATTCACTCAGTTCCTATATTTTTGCCGTAAAAGTCCTCTAGACACCTAGGTTTCTGCCTCTGGGCATGCACACTGCTCCCTCAGGGAAGTACCCAGATGCCTGTCACAAGCCTAAGACCCAGCTGGATCCTCAAACCAGGTGAAGGTAGGCAGGGTAACACCTATCTCACTTGTGGGTTTGATCTGATAGGCTTGCTCACACCTAACACATGCAGAAGGGGGAGACAGTGGCCTCTCTTATAACCTTTAGTCCAGTGTTTGGGGTACTCACCTGAGAAGTGGGAGATCCTGCTTCAAATCCCTCTCCCTCCCTCCCTCAGATGAAGAGATGTGGGGAACCCCCCTTCAAATCCCTTCTCAGCTGAGTGCTCTAACCACTGGGCTATAAAGTTATTCCCACTCTCTTTCTCTGGCCCCAATTAATATTTAATACAACGTGGAACAGTTTCAACTAGCAGGACTAAGGTGACCAGATAGCAAGTGTGAAAAATTGGGATGGGGTGGGGGGTAATAGGCACTATATAAGACAAAGCCCTGAATATCGGGACTGTCCCTATAAAATCAGAACATTTGGTCACCTTAAGCGAGACCACATCAGAACATCCCAGTGACTAGGGCACTCATGTGGGAAGGAATTGAACTGGGGTGTCCAGTCTTTAGTAAGTATCCTAACCATTGGGCTAAAGGCCATATGGGAGGCCACTGCTGCCACCACCACCTCCTCCTCAAATTGTGCATAGAGTTGGGAAGGCACTGAAGCAAGAGTAGCTTAGGTGGGGAGCTACCTAGTGTGCTGGGTTTTGTGGACCCCAGTCTCAGGTACCTTTCTCCCCCAACATGGTGTATAGGAAGGGCTGCCAATTTTGACTGGATGTATTTCTGGAGGTTTCATCACATGACATCCTGGAGGATTGGCAACCCTATGATCCTAGGCACCTTTCTCAGGATTTGTGGTGACTTTTCAAGGTGCCTACAAGTTAGGCATTGGAACACCTAAGTGCCTTTGTGGATCCAGGCCTACGACCCTAAACTCCGTTCACAAAGGCTGCTTCACAGCCATCAGTTGATTACAGCTTTCATTCACTACCAATGTGAGCCAATTACATTGGCCATCTATCACTGATAGCAATCCAGATACTCCCACTCACAGTTAAATATGGCTTGAAACTGGGTTGCATGATTTGCGTGCACACAACACAAATTTTAAACCATGTTTCATATGCCAGATTCACTTTCTAGTTCTATTTGACAGATGAATTTTGACAGAGCTTGGTTTCCAGAGGGAGGAGTAGGAGAGCTGCCACATGCCCTAAAATGGCTTCTGGCTCTGTAGCTGGGAATCAGTAACTTCTTTTGAGAAGTTTTTGCAAACACCTTTTAACCTCATTTGAAGAAAAACAATTCAAAATAGATCTAGCATTGCAGTAATGCAGACAGAATTGAACAAAGAATTTCATCTCGTGCCTAATTCCTGACAGCAGGTCCTTAGATAATAATAAGGAACACCACAATGAGATTGGACGTGGTATTGGCTAGTGGCAACAGGATGTCAGGATTCCTGGATTCTAAATCCAGCTTTGCTACTGACTTGCTTTTTGATATTGGGTTAGATATTAGATTCTCTATGCCTCAGTTTACCCATCTGTAAAGTGGGTAAAATAATACCTAATATGATGTTTAGAGAGCATTCAGATGTCTGATTTGTCAAACGAGAAGGTATCACATTTTCATTAATTGCACAGGCACTCAAATCAGTCTCCAATTAAAGTCTGAGAAGGTTCTTAATCCATATAACCTAAGAAGTACTGGAGAAAAACCAGGAAAAAGCAGACTTGCTATTCCTGGTATTTCTGTGTCAGAAAATAAGCAGAAAAATTACTCAGGTGTAACCAACATACACTTTCTGCCAACATGTCACAGAACTATGCTACAGCCCTGTACAGATCAGGGCAGAAGTATAATTTTGTAACAAGGTCCTAACTCAGTTTGATCCTGCTTAGAAAATCAAGACAAAACTGTGTTATAACAACATGGTCAAAGTATCACCACATTATAATCATCTTCTGGCAGGAGATAGGCCTTTACATTTATAATCAGAACTTTCCTTGAAGTTGGAAAAGTTTTAAAATAGCATTTTTCTTTTAATGAAACCTTCAGTTTTGAGAGAAAGAAGGAAAATTGACAGAAATGGCCTAAAAGGGCACAATTCATATCTCCCCCTCTCCCAACTTGTTTATAAGTTCTAACAGCCCATTCAGAAACAACCCCTAACTAAGGACCTGATCCTGCAAAGACTTACACACATGCTTACCCTTAACTACGTGAGTAATCCCAAAGATTACTATTCATATGCTTACAGTTAAGCACGTGCGTAAGTCTTGGCAGGATCAGGCCTAGATCACGATGTAGCCTGAGAGTAGCAGGATGAATGTTAAGAAAGAGACATGGCACACAGCTATCCCATTTGCAGTACAGAGAAGTCAGCCCTTTCTGACAGAAAGCAGCATAGCTGGTTAGAGACCCCCAGAAGGAAATTACAGTAAGAATAAATTTTCTGTACAGGAAATCCAAGAAAGATGAAGAAAAAAGAAGCCCTTTATCTATATTTATAAGATGGAGCTTTTCCTACGTGAATAAACCTCTTAAGAAATTTCCTGGGCACTTAGGTTATATATTTAATAGGTTTTTCTGGTATAATTTGAAAGTAGATCACCACCATGCAACGATGCCTGCTTCACTTTTCTCCCAGCAGCCTCACTAGCCTCCTTCACCTGTGCCCTCAGAAACTAGAGCACCAGGTGTTATTCTCACTATACTAAGACAGCAGATTTCCACACACACTTACAGATTTTAGAGCAGGGGTGGCAAACTATGGCCCGCGGGCTGGATCCGGCCCAGGAGCCGTTGTAAGCCGGCCCGCAAGCTCTGGCTGGGTAGCGGGTTGGGGGCTGCACCACACGGCTCAGCCCCGCTCCAGCGCTCCAGCCAGGGTGTTGGATTGGGGGCTGCACCACTCGGCTCCCGGAAGCCACGGCATCGCCCATCTCTGGCTCCTATGTGCTCCAATGGGAGCTGCAGGGGCAGTGCCTGCGGATGGGGCAGCATGCAGAGCTGCCTGGCCACACCTCCGCATAGGAGCTGGAGAAGGGACATGCCACTGCTTCTGGGAGCTGCTTGAGGTAAGTGCCACTCAGAGCCTGCACCCCTGAGCCTCTCCCCATGCCCCAACCCTGTGCTCCTGCCCTGATCCCCCTCCCGCTCTCCAAACCCCTCGATACCATCCCGGACCACCCTCCTGCACCGCAAACCTCTCATACCCAGCCCCACCCCAGAGCCCACACCCCCAGCTGGAACCTGCACCCCCTTCCCGCACCCCTGCCCCAATTTTGTGAGCATTCATGGCCCACCATACAATTTCTATTCCCAGATGTGGCCGTCAGGCCAAAAAGTTTGCCCACCCTTGCTTTAGAGCTATTTGCTCCCCTTTTGCTGTTCTGTCTTAGCAAGTTCTTGCTTAGGCCTCCATGCTTGCTTGCTTTCAATTTGTTGTAACACAACAGAAAAAGAATTACCTCAGAAGCTAAAGAAAAATGTAAGCCCTAATGAAACCATCCTCCAAACTCTTCATTCAACACCTTGAACACATTCTCAGTTATTCCATCCATGAGCTTGGGGCAGGGATTGAGGAGCCATGCAGGGACCTGGCCAGGCCTCAGTGAAAGTTAAACCAGCCTCAGGGCTGATCTAACTTATGCTGTATATCCCATGGTCTGCTCTAGGCTCTGGAAATCGGAGAGCAGCCATAGCACAGTGTGCACTCCTGTCATACCCCTGAGCCACTCCATATGCCAGTGGCTGGGAACAGAACCAATGTGGAGCCTTTACACAACAGTTGTTTCCTGGCTCTCTGCACATGGGGTACTTTCAGGGGAACATTTCCACTCATTTTAAGGCCACTTTATGTTACCAGAGTGGCATAAAAAGATTACAGGCATTTTACGTTCTCATCAGTGTGGCTAATCCAGCATTTATACTGTAGTTTATATTTTAAAGGGATTCACAGCGTGGTGGAACAGCAGATATCTTCCTCATTTCCCTTCTTGGGCTTTGCTCCTTTCTGTCCTTTCCCCTACCCAACCGCTGCTGGTGTGCAAGTATTCTCTTCTGCAGCTTTTCCCATTTGGAACAGCCCTTCCTGTGTGTCTTCCTCATCCTGATGCTCCATCGCTTGGAACATTTAAAACAAGACTGACCGGACAAAATACTGACGAACATACTACAGAGGGAAAGCCTGGCCCCCAAGATGATACAGTTGGCATGAAAGAACTATACTCAATTGTCATATATATAAAGGGAAGGGTAACCACCTTTCTGTATACAGAACTATAAAATCCCTCCTGGTCAGAGCCAAAACTCTTTCACCTGTAAAGGGTTAAGAAGCTAAGGTAACCCCCTGGCACCTGGCCCAAAATGGCCAATGAGGAGACAAGTTACTTTCAAAGCTGTAGGGGGGCGGGAACAAAGGGTCTGTCTGTCTGTGTGATGCTTTTGCCAGGACCAGGTCAGGAATGCTCTTCAGAACTTCTGTTAAGTTAGTAAGTAATCTAGCTAGAAATGCGTTAGATTTCCTTTTGTTTAAATGGCTGGTAAAATAGCTGTGCTGAATGGAATGTATATTCCTGTTTTCGTGTCTTTTTGTAACTTAACGTTTAGCCTAGAGGGATTCTCTATGTTTTGAATCTGATTACCCTGTAAGGTATTTACATCCTGATTTTACAGAGGTGATTCTTTTACTTTTTCTTTAATTAAAATTCTTCTTTTATGAACCTGATTGTTTTTTCATTGTGCTTAGGATCCAAGGGTTTGGGTCTGTGTTCACTTATGAAAATTGGTGAGGATTTTTATCAAGACTTCCCCAGGAAAGGGGGTGTAGGGCTTGGGGAGATATTTTGGGGGAAAGACGTTTCCAAGTGGGCTCTTTCCCTGTTCTTTGTTTAACGCGCTTGGTGGTGGCAGCATAGGGTTCAAGGACAAGGCAAAATTTGTACCTTGAGGAAGTTTTTAATCTAAGCTGGTAAGAATAAGCTTAGGGGATCTTTCATGCAGGTCCCCACATCTGTACCCTAGAGTTCAGAGTGGGGAAGGAACAGCCCTTCCTGTGTGTCTTCCTCATCCTGATGCTCCATCGCTTGGAACATTTAAAACAAGACTGACCGGATAAAATACTGACGAACATACTACAGAGGGCAAGCCTGGCCCCCAAGGTGATACAGTTGGCATGAAAGAACTATATTCAATAAAGCTGTTTAAAAATACTTTTGATCACATTTGGCCTCTTGGCTTTTTCTATGCACCCCTCCAAAGCCCCCTCCTTCCCCTCTTCAGTGGTTTTCACTTATTTATGCAAAGCATGGGGCAATACTGCCTTTGAATGCATGAAGAAGTTACTGGGAGCCATGCATGTTTGTATCCAAAGATAGAAACTGGGTCTTATGTTTAGGGCTTGCCCTTTGGGAGCCTGCACCCCTGCTATGCTATGCTACTGCTGTGTTCCTAATTTCCATGTTGTTGACTTGTTGTTTTTACTTTTATCTCACTTCCTTCACTTTTCCATTAAGCTATGGATGCAAGTTTCATTTTGTTTCTTTATCATCTTTTACATCTATATTAGATACAATAAATTAAAGCTACTGCACTTACAGCCATCTCCCAGGAGGAACCAACTGAATTATGGTAGTGTCACACCTATACTCCTTGCTTGTACCTGCGAGAAGATTAAGTGTTTGATAGTTCTCCTCTAGCTCTGGGGGAAATAAATATCTTGTATTTATTTTGCAACTTTCATCCAGAGACTGTTCAAATCACTTCTATCATTACAATAACAGCCAACTCTGGGGTTGAACATTGTGGCAGTTTAATAGCAGCACTACACACTGGTGTGGAACAGGAAGTGAAGATACTATATCCAGCTGAGACTACCTGTGGAATTAAAGAGAGGCAGAACGTAATTCTCTGAATTGGAATTTAGCCAGAACACCAGGAAATCTTTAATGACCACAAGAAGTCAGAGCCGTGTTTTTATATCTCATTCAAAAGACAGTACCTGCAGCAGAATGCTGGGAACCGCATACTAAAGTACAACAGCTAACTTCTTGCAGCACCCGTTTATTCCTTTTCATTCATCTAGTGCCTAATCCTGCATCTGCTTGCTTGTGAAATCAGATGAGTTCACAGGCAGAAATAGAAAAAGAACTAGTCACTGCCCTTTCTCAAGACCCAGACATTCAGATCATACAGTATTAATTCATGTATTTCTTGAGATGATGCATTCATATCACTGAGAACACTGCTGAGCCCATTCACTTTACTTACATTTTTTAGATGAGGCAGCCTGCACTCTGGTACCTGCGTGAAGATACAGTGTGACAGCTCTCCTCCAGCTCTAGAGGAAATAAATATCTTGTATTTATATAACAACTATGAATCCTCTCTCTCCCACTCCCCCCAAACATCTCCAAGAAGGGGGAAAAAACCCTGCAGAACTACAGCTGTACCAAGGGTGGATCAGAGAACAGAGTATGACTAGGAGCACACTGAAGTTAGAAGTTCCTGCATTTGGTTCCTAGATACTACAGTGATTAGCAAAATATAATTATGTGGTTAAGATAATACAGATAATTTGGATGTTCTGACCTTATGAACAGCTGGATGCAAACTCCTTCTAAGACTATCAGGAGTTGAAGGTCATGCCACATGTCATCGGAAAGGTATATTTTGCTAAGGCTGCAACAATGTCTTTAATTGGACCTATTATATCGGTGTCATTATTTTTATGCACATAGTATGGCGGACATTCAAACAAATGGGTGATTTTTTTAGTGCCACAGATTTTCTGGAATCGTATCTCCAACAAACAGAACTCAACCATTTCTGAGTTTTTATGTATTACCTGGGTCTCAGAAGTGGAACTTACCAGCAATAACACTTATGTATCCTTTTGTGCCCAGGGGGCAAAATATGCGTATGGCCTCAGCATTAAAATGAAAAGGAGTACTTGTGGCACCTTAGCGACTAACCAATTTATTTTTATGCAACCGATGTTGCATCCGATGAAGTGAGCTGTAGCTCACGAAAGCTTATGCTCAAATAAATTGGTTAGTCTCTAAGGTGCCACAAGTACTCCTTTTCTTTTTGCGAATACAGACTAACATGACTGCTACTCTGAAACCTAGCATGAAAATGGGCTTTCCAGCTACAGCAGCCCATGTGGTGCAATACCAAACACTTACCATTTAGTGGCAGCAGGTGAACGAGAAGGTGCCCTCTAAAATAGGTAGCAGAGGAACAGCTCAAGGTCACTGACATCACCAAGGTATCAAAGCTACACAGAGGATATACACTATTAAAAACAGAGGTCCCAGTCCTCTTCTCATTGAAGGCAATGGAAGTTTTACCCTTGACTTCAGTTGGGGAAGAATTAGGCTCAGAAGATACAAAACCATGCCTTCAGCCCCCCGCATCCCTTGTCATTATTTATTCACTTTTAACTGTTTCACAGTGGAAAACTCTGATTGACCAAAAGATACTAGTCAGAAACGGAGAGTGACCAATTCATTATGCAGCACAAATCAAAATTAGAGTGAATGATTTAGATTTGGAGAACAAAGCCAACAATTCCTCACTGACATCTGTAAGCCACCAAACATTCTCATGGAAATGTATAATTCCAAGCTTGCAGCACAACTGTGAAATCTTTCTCATGTCCTCCCTTAATTGCACTGCGACCCCCAGTTGAGGTCTGGGAGCCAAAATGGAAAAAATCTGGCATAAATATTTAACTAATTTGAGATGTGTGTTTCTAATTACTAGCTAATTATTTTATGCCAGTCGTAAAAGATTGTTTGGGTCTTTTCAGAGGGTTACATGAGGATAACGCAGTTCAGCCAAATAAATGGGTGAGTGAAACAAGTCTCCGTGCTAATTAATATTAATAAATGGATCAAGAACCAGCATCTCTTTGAAAATATGAGATCAACAGAACTCCAAGAGTGATTCATTACAATTAGTGCTGTGATGACAGACATTACAGATCTCGTAACGTGAAGCCTCTATTTCATACAGCATCTCTGGGAAGTGCTCTCTTGTTTGGGGGAGAAGGGTGGGTGTAATCCCTCAAAAAGTTGTAACTAACAAGGTGATGGTTCCAGATAAATCAGCAGGTAGGTAGGTAGGTAGGTATAACTCTCTGAGTTGGCTTTTAATAAATGATTAGATTGCTTTTGGGGGAGGTGCACATGCACAGCACCACCTCAGTTAACTTATTTATCTAGTAAAAATGGTTGGACTGCAGTTGAAAAACCAAGTACTTCTCTTCTGGCTTCCTCTTCCTGACAACCCGGGCCCAGCTCCTTTGTCTCTAGCAATCTACACCTTTTTCAGATGGGACTGGCTGGCCAGTTTCACTCCCAGCCCTCAGTGATCCTGAGCGGTGTATCCTTTCTCTGTACCCAACAGCATTATTTCAAAGCTAAGACCAGTGTCTCACACTCCCGTTCTGTCTCCTTGTCACTCCACCTCTTCCCCTGCTAGGATGAAACAGCAGACTTCCCTAAGGGCCTGATTATGACTGTCAATGTATGTGAATGCAGGGTGTGTGTGTCATAGACTCTACATCTAGGCAGGCAGGTGTGTTGTACTGCTCTGTTGCTGTTGCACAACTGCCTCAGAGAGGAGGGCTGCAGGATTCACATTCCTCACCATGGCTGTGCAGATCCTTGCTGCAGACACAGGTAAAGCTGGGATTTAGCCCCAGATTTATACACACTGGGCCAAATTCTGCCCTCCCTCTGTGTAACCCCACTGAATTTGTTCCAGTGAGTTCTCTGAATGCCCCTTAGAGGCTTTTCTGTCCATGTTCATAAGTGACTGGCCATCATCCAACATAAGCTAGAACTTCCTTCTGTGTTTTGAAAGGCAGAGAATATGGAGATCTGGGTCTCCCACTCCACCACTGATGTGTTCTCCTGCCTTCACCCAGGGCAGCTTCTCTTCCTTTGTCATCTGTTTTTCACCTGCCTGGTGTTAACCTCCTCCTAGCCCTGGCCAAAATGGCCAACTACAAAACCAGGGAGAGGAGGTTGGCCGATGGGGTTTCCTGTGACTGTGGAGCCTATTTCCGCTCCTCAGTCCATTCATGCATCCGGGCAGAGTTCCTCTGGGTGGCGTCCGCTGTCCCCCCCTTGACACCGAGGAGCAATGGGCGCTGTCCGGGGTTCTCTGCTCGGTGTCCCTGTCAGGTTCCCTTCGTTTAGCCCTGTGACCTCACTCCCATTCCTGTTACCTCCTTAGTTGACCCCCGCAATTATTTGGAATCCTGGACCTGTGGATCCTACCCTTAGGCTGGGGGGAGGTCCTTTAGCACTTCCTGGATCCCAACAGGACTAGCTGATAAATATTTCCTTTTCCTTGACAGTCTTTCTTGGCTAGATCTTCTCATCCTTTTCCTGTAATGTAATACACCATCTCTAGAAGGTTTGTCTCTGCTAGAGCTTTTTAATACTAATTAATTGATTGCCTATTAATTTGAGTTAGCTAACACATTTGTACATGCTAGTTTGGACATCACAAATACCTAGGGTTAACCACAAACATTTGTGTCCTGCCACAGATGTTGGTGGAATGTTTAGACTAGCATGTACAAATGTGTTGGAGAACACAAGTTAACTAGCAATCAACTAGAGTTAAAAATCTCTCAGGGAGGCATACCCTTAGCTGCAGGATAAGGCCCCCTCTTTCCCTGTCAGACATGGAGCTGCTTCCTTCATAGTTTGTGTTAATAGCATGCCTGTCTTTTCCACATGTAATGTCTTTCTTACTCGTGACTTTAGATTGTATCTACACTGGCAAAAATGGGACCCATCATTCACCACCAGTGCAGCTCCACCTATTGTAGCCATGACACAGAGAACCCTTGGCAAAGGGTCCCCTGTTCTTTGCAAACAGCTCTCATCTCAGACCTGACAAACTCACTGACCCCAGACACGTCTTACAGGATTGTTATTCATAGCGAGTCACATGGACAGTATCTACAGAAAACGCATTACTTGTCAAGACTCATAATCATTGTGAGATGAATGTACAGGTAATATTTAAGGAATAATGTATGTATACTAACAGCATGCTTTATGGACTTGGAGTAGAAGGTAGTCAGCAGGGATGATGTGTTTCAATGGTGACCTATTCAAGCCAGAGGGAGTTGTCATCCCAGCCTAGTCAGCCAGCAAGGTAATGCAAGGTTCTATAGCAGCGGTACCCAAACTTTTGAGGGTCATGCCCCCCTTACCTCTGTCCATTCCTCCTCTCCTCCCCCCCCGGAGCTGGGGCTGGTGATGTGGCTAGTGCGGGATGAGGGGGGCACGCGGACAGGGGTAAAGGAGCCGAGGCTGGAGCTGCAGCTGGGGGTGGGTCTGGGGCCAGGAGTCAGACCGAGGTTGGGGGCGGCGGTAGGAGTGAAGCTATATATAGGGTTAGAGGACAGGGAAGCAAAAACTCCTGAGCCCTTTCTGCACTATAGCTGCAAGAACATTGTTAGAGCTGCCACCAGTGGTGAATTACAGGTCCTATTTCCCCAGGTTGTGGGAGGGTCCCAGAACTCAGGCTCCAGCCTGAGCCCAAATGTCTATACTGCAGTTTTATAGCCCCACAGCCCACGCCCCGTGAGCCCCAGTCAGTTGACTTGGGCCAGCCACAGGTGTTTTATTGCAGTATTGACATACCCTTAGCTAAGCTTCCCCAGGGAAATAAATGGTGTACAAAAACAAACAGCACAGCTCGAATGATTTCTCCCTTTTCTACAGTCCTGAGATTTTATAATTGCTCCCTCCATGGCCAATTTGCTTTGTAATATGCAGAGTGAAGTTTTCCATTATAGTTGTGTTTATTTAATCACTATCATTTTTTAAAGTGAAGTTAGAGCTGGTGATAGTGCCAGGCTGCCAGCTCTAAAGAATTCAATCACAGAATAGTGGTGCTGAAGGATTCCCCACTACAATCCCTTGCCAGTGTGTCTCATCCCTGATCTAGACTGCCCAACTCTAGGGGTGAGAAAGATACTCAGTATCTATGGTCCAGTCAGTCCTTGGCCCCTCTTTTGACATGGGTTGGAGCAGGGCAATTAGTCTGAACTTTAGAGGTGTTTTTGGTGATCTGGAAACCTGTCCACTTGGCACTGGACTGAGACCCACCAAATTTCAGCAGGACAATTAATGAATCCAAAGTTATTTCAGATATCAGCACACTGGATTGTAAACGGCAGCGTAGTCTTCCCAACAAGGTTATATTGAACATTCTCCTCATGAAGGCCACACCATCCTGGCATGGATATTTAATCCTGCAGGGGAAATACAGATAGGTTTTGATTCCAGATGGTGGCAACTTTCAGATGACCTGGGTCCAGACTTGGATTTGTGAATTAGAACTGAAAGGCTCCATATCCTACACCCAACCTCCTGAGCCATCCAGGCCTTTTGTTAACCTACATTTAGAACTTTCAAAGACCAAAGCCCTTAGCTTTTATAAAAAGAGCAAAGGATGATGGGGACACAAGGAAGAAATGAGAGGAAATATCACCGCATGAAGCTGGTAGAATGCAGAAACTTTCTCCCTACATATGCACAGCATCACCTTTCAAGGAGGGGGGTTTGCCCTCAGAATGTTCAAATGGTCTTCAGCATCAGTGTCCTCCTGACCTCTCACTGTTTCTGTGTGCCCGACTGCCCTGACTGGGGAGAAGAAACCCAACCATACACACTCCCAAAAAACCCTGTGCCTCTTTTCCCTCTATGGATGGCAAGATGACTGCACCCTCTTGAATTTGTTATAGCCTTGGTCATCATGATCCACACATTTTTCTCCTCTAGTCTTTGTTATTGTAATTCTCTGTACCTAGGAATAAAACTGTCACTATTTGTTTTAAAAAACAGTACAGTTGGTTCAGTATGCAGCAACCTATCCGCTTGCAACACACGCCACCAAAAGTACATCACCGTGGTGCTGCATTATCTTCACTGGCTTCCAATTGAATACCAGGTCAAAGTCAATGGTTTGGTCTCATCTTCAAAGCATGATGTGGGCTGATAAAAGTTACCTGGGAAATCTCGTCATCCTACGTGAACATGACCTCCCATGACAGCGAAGCTTCACTAGAACAATGGAACTGTCAAGCTCCAAAATGCAACTTGTGTGTGCCGAAGATTGGCCAATGGATCTTGGTGATTGGCTAATGGATTTGGAACTCATTTCACTCCCAGAACAGATGAGGTGGACCATGAACCTCATCTTCACAGAGCAGAATATAAAACCTCCTCCTACAAATTAACCTTTCCTGTAATAGCCCAATCACTATCACCACCAGTAAGAAAAAATGCCCCTGCAGAATGCAAGGAAAAGGGATTGAGAAACAGGAGACACTTCATAATTTTGAGGCGCTCTAAGATTCCAAGACAATGGAACCTAGTGTGTGAAGAGCTGAAGAAGATCCTACATAGACAGGAAGACAAGGAACAAATAAATTTATTGCTTTTATATTATAAGGTGAGGCTTCTCCGCACCCCTTGTATAAATAACTGTAACTCATTTCATACTTTATGTTGCTCTGAATGTAATTTAGTCATTTCAGTAAGTCTGTCACACACCGTGACTGGTCCCTGAGTTGACAGCTCCAAGTTTTACCCTCCTTCCCCAGTGGGAGAGATTCAGGATGCAGACAAGTTTAATTTCTCTATTTGCAGAAACAAATCTGCATAATGTGAAGTTATGACAAATTTTAGTGAACAAGTTTGCATTATGTGGTGTTGAAGGGAGAAGGGATGCAGGATGAATCCAACTGCATAGACATCGCTGCTGTGAAGTCAGGCTGGAGGATAGTTGGATGGACATTGAGGGTACCCATTTCTCATTTACAAAATTACTGTGGGTAATAGAGATGGGTCTGGGAAAGCTTGTGGTCAAGGACACATTTGGAATTAACACTTTGCACTTCTCTGCCTTTGCTCAGAAGATCTCAAAGCACTGTGCAAACATGAATTAAGCCTTCCCAACACATCTGTGAAGTGGGAGTAGCGTTAACTATAAATACAGCCCTTTTGTTTTCTTCTGAATTAAATACTGGCTGAATGGTGTTGGACTGACAGCCCTGGAGCCTGAAGTCTTGTGTCTCTGTAGGAGAAGCAGCAGTATAAGTTTCCTCCAGATTGCCCAGCCAATGTGCCCTGGGAAGACAGCCCGTAAAGATGAAAGGTTAGTTTATCACCCAGGCCCATTCAGTCATTGGCCTTTCAGGTGAGAGGGACAACAAGGGGACCAGTTATCACCAGTTTGTAATAGTGGTTTTGGTGATGGGGACATCTGTCCATTATGAACTAGATAGAGATCCATCAATACTTTTGACATAGATCACCACTCAGTCACCACATGGGAACTTCTTTTAGTCATTTCTGTCAGACTTTGACAGAAGGGGAAAGCCTGGAGGGGAAAGCCTGTTTATCTATTATCAAGCCCCTGTGCTATGCAGCCCCCAGCATGAGGTTCTTCTGGATGAGCCTGAAGGCTACAATCCCTGATCTCAAATATATTGGGCACATCACTACACACAGAAAATCAGCAGCTGCAAATGTAGCCCTATAATGGGTTTCTTTCCATTGACTTCAATGGGCTTTAGCTCGAGCTCATGTTTAAGATACAGCAGCAATTCTGAGCCCTGAATGGGGAAGAAGATGCCACCCTCCTCCTGTAATAGCTAGACATTTCCATGGCCCCCTCTCACCATAGTGTTTGAGCCCTTCCCAAGTATTTACAAATAACCATAATCTTTCTTTTTTCCTTCCTTCTCAGCCTGTAAGAGCACGAGCTCGAGCAGTTTGTAGTGGGCGTTTCGGTAAGTTTGTCTGTGAGAGAGTGAGTGGGTGTGTGGCATGTCTCTATGTGTGAAGAAATTGCTGAGGGAAAGTTAAGTCAGAGAGGAGTTCTACAAGGAGTTCTGAGTGTGGTGCAGTCCAGGGTCAGTCTAATTTCCTGCAGGAGTAAATTTCATAGTCTAAACACAGCTGTTGTGGTTTCGTTATCCAGTGGAATGTGGTTGTCATGGGAGGTCATGGCTGGGGATGGAGAGATGACCGCTTGGGTAGCTATGACCAGTTCCATGAGGGGCTTTGAACTGGTCCCAGTGGCCAGTGACGGGTCTGTGCAGATAGCAGAGCACTGGGATGCCATGTTCACAATGGCCAGTGCTGCTGGCCAGACAGACTGTTACATTTTGTACCAGATGGTGCTTTTTCAGGGTGTGTGGCTTCATGAAGTGCAAGACAGACTTCAGACATCCCCAGGCACTGAACCCTTTCAAAGGAACTGAATATGAGCGTAGATTAAAGACAACTTTCATTGCTATTGTTATGACTATAATAATCACCTGTCATATAGCATATCATTAGAAGATTGTATTGGTATACTGGAGACTTGTCACAGGATAATGGTCTCCTGCTGCTACAGCAACACACAGGACAAGTGTTAATAGTTGTCTGCAAAAGAGCAGAGGCTGATCCTATGACACATTCTGAGCCAACAACTTTCTCCTTTACAATAATAGTGCTAAAAGAAAAGGAGGACTTGTGGCACTTTAGAGACTAACCAATTTATTTGAGCATAAGCTTTCGTGAGCTACATCACTGCATCTGATGAAGTGAGCTGTAGCTCACAAAAGCTTATGCTCAAATAAATGTGTTAGTCTCTAAGGTGCCACAAGTACTCCTTTTCTTTTTGCGAATACAGACTAACACGGCTGCTACTCTGAAATAATAGTACTAACATCATTTTATCAGCTAGATGCATGTGCAGTCGGGGGTGGCAGGTGCTTACCATATTGTGTGCATGCCAGCTGGATTAAAGAACAGGTTGATTGGTTGACTGAGCCAGTTACACACCAGATTGTCCAGAAGAGGGTACTTTTTAAATGGTATACTCTGCTTTTATGAATAATCAGCTTTCCCATTGGCTGAAATGCCATTTCTCTTACTCGCTAAATAATAGAGATGAGCACAACCCAAATACCAAGATCCAAACTCAGAATGTATTTTAAGCTATTTATGGAAGGGGAAGGGGGAGGGGGAGGGAAAGAAAGGTTAGTCCCAAGAGAAAATGTTCTGGGGTTGTTTCTCGCCCTCTCATCAGTCAGAAAGGACTGAACACAATTGGCTTTCCAGAAACTGTCGCCTTTACATAGAGCCCAGGCATGGGAAATTTAAGCTGCCAAGGAAAATTATTTAGAAGGCTATGAGTGAGTAAAAATACAGGGATAAAATCAAAACTGATTTGCAACCTTCACTATAGAAAGTGCAGCTGTGACTGGTAAAATACACATTCCAAAATTCAACAACAGGCATCCTTGTTTGGTTTTGGTGAGGTAATAGTGGTTATGCTTAGCTGTAGTCCTGGCCTACGTAATCGGTCCAGTCCCTCCAGCAGGATTGATCCGGGGATGGATGACTCACGTCAGTGCCATTTAAAGGAGAAGTAAACTCAGTACCCCTCGCTGCTGCTTGGTATTTTGCCTTATTACATCTACAACACTGAAGGACCAAGCTGTGCAGTTAAAACAGCTGAATAATGGGAATTAGAGAGTCATAAAACAAGCCTTCTGCTTCAGCTGACTGCTACCCCGGCTGTGAAAGCTGCTACTATCCCAGCAGGCCATTTGGGAAGACGTGCAGCTTCTGGTGGTTTCACTTCCCAGGAGTTTCTGGCACAGACATTTCCTTTTATTTCAATCCGTCTGGCTCTGTACGCCATACCTCCAATTCAGAGCTAGCTTCACTACTGCTGCCAAACCTGCACCACAGGGAAACCCTCGAGAACCGGGACCTTGCCAGGGACAGGCTGGACTTTGGTGCCCTTGCTCCAGCACAGTGGAGGGTGAATGGCTTCGTGCTGACCAAGAGCTCTTCACAACTAATACTAGAGCCCTCTGGGGAATCAGGACATCTTCCTCCTTTATGGTGGCCCTGACTGGGACATACTGCAGGCTCCCCTCTCCTCTGTCTCCAGTCACCAAACAGTTTCCAGCAAAGCACACGCCAGCTCTGGGCATAGTCCTTGCTGCATCCAAGCTTGTTAACAGAGCAGTGTGGGACAAGGTTGCACAAGTAAGACCAGATTTTCTGGCTGAGGCAGATCAACAGGACAATTCAGCTGGTTCTGGAGCTAGTTCAGTCCTCAGTGTAAGTTAGAGCAACCTCTGGGCTGCTCTGACATACACTCAGCTATCCATATCCCCAAAAGACCTTTATGGGAACCAGGAACAACTGGAGTGCATAGGCTCTACAGCTACTCACCCTCTCCCTTAGCTAAGCTCCCTACACCAAGGGTTGTGATGGGGTGGCATAAAGCCACAATGCTGACCCCATGCCACCTAGGGATTCTCCCTATGCTGATGGAATTCCCAGGTAGCTGGCTAAGTTGGTTTTGCAGCCTCTTTGTGGCACCAGAGAGTGGCAAAAAGAGGCCAAGTCATAACAGAGAATCAGGGCTTTGTACTGAGGATGGGGAGGGTGCAGTCCATGGATGTTACAGGAAGCCACCAGCTCCAATGTCCCCCGCCTCCCAGCTTCCCCTTGGAGTTTCAGGAAGTTCAAACCCCAAATCTCCTTATGATAAATCTCAGGGTGACCAGCCAGTTGGAATAGGAAAGGGCTTTACACACCTATTAGATGTCTGAACACTGTCCTAGAGGCTCTCCACCATTCTTTCCCCAAGCCAGTTTTGGTACAGCGGACATGGCCAGAGAGTGTACAGAGGAGGAACCCGGAGGTATCTGGCCTATGCTATGCAAAGGGAATGCCAGTATGAGTAGTTTTAGTCATTTATTTTTCACTAACACCCTTAACAGGAAGCTCTAGGGGTCCCCAGGGCCCCAGCAATGATTTGGCTCTCTGCCTCCTCCCCTCAAGGTCTGTGATGGTATAAAGAGCTTTCCACTCTTTTGTGTCACTAAAATGGAATCCAGCCTCTGAGGGGAGGAGAAATCAGTATCCTCAGACAGGGACAAGATTTAAACAATCGGAGCAGGAAAATCTTATGGGGGACATTGCACCAGCCTGGTAAGGCAGTCATGGGGATAAAGTGTCATCTTGTCTGAGCTCAAAATCAGGACATGTGAGGCTGGAGAGCTGCTGTTTAGTGAGTGCAGGTGTCAGGCAGTAATAATATATCACACTGAGGGCCCAATTCTTGAGTCTATTATATTTCCCTTGCACTACGCAGTCTCCACACAGGGGTCTAAAAGCCGTCTTAATGGAGTACCCAGGAACTCACTGGTATGGATTAGATTTAGACTGTAAATGCCTTGGGATACAGACTGTCCTTTTGTTCTGTTTGTATGTCAATAACAACATAAGGGAAATGTGTGAGTGGCACAGAGCTGTGTTGTGTCTACACCCCACCCTCTCACAGCCCCTGTTGACAGGGGAATACGGGGTCCTCAACCATTCAAGGTGTTCAGAATGGCCGCTTGGAACTGTGGGCAAATGGGCATAATTGAAAGCAACCCTGAGGTCTTTTAGTTCCTCTGACTTACACTGGTAGCCATAATGGCCCCTGAATCAGGACGCCAAGGAGGTGGTATAAAATTCTCCCCACTTGTTGAACACACTCACCCAGACCCAAGAATCAGAGGGTGTACCTTGAAATAAAATGCTGGCAGGTCAGGAGCAGAGGGAGTAGACAGGAAGACAAGCAGTGCAGGGTGACTGCACTGGGAGATGCAGACGTAGGAGGAGGACAATGGCCAGAAGTCATTGCTCAGAGGAGAAGGAGCTAAATGCACACCCTAGACCAATAGAACTGAATTCGGGAATTTAGTTCACATCATTTGCTTCACTCCATTTAATCTGACCAGATCTCAGTGAAGTAACTCACTAACGATTACCTCCCCGATCCAAATGCAGGTTCAAATGCAGAAGAAACAAACAGAGGGTAAAGGAGATAACACCGCTAATTCTCCCCTCACTTACACATGTGTACATCAGAAGCAGAGGTCAATGCAATATAAAACTGGTGTAAGTGAGATGAGAGGCAGGGCCAAAATGTGGAGTGTAGGAACATAGGAATTGCCACACTGGATCAGATCCATGGTCCATCTAGTCCAATTCTCTGTCTCCAATCAGCACCAGATGTATCACAGGAAGATGCAAGAAATCCCACACTAGGCAGATGAGGGATAATCTGCCCCCTTCGAAGGTCTCATCCTAATCCCTAATAGCTAGAGACTGAATTAAACCCTGAAGCATGAGACTTTTTTTCCCTTCCAACATTTTTGTTAGCGTTAACTATTATAAACTCTGAATATTCTTCATACCCATATAAAAGTCCAATTCCTCTTTGAAACTTGCTTAATTCTTGACCTCAATGACCTCATATGGCAATGAGTTCCACCGTCTAATTACATGTTGTAAGTATTTTTTAAAGCAAAGAGTAAAAGAGTGTAGAAATCCTTTACCCCATAGGTTCTCATCTGGGGGTCGCAAACCTCTCCAAGAGGGTCACAAATGATATCAGAGGATTACAAAGATCCTGCCCTTCCCATCCTGCTAAACGGGGGTGGCGGGGTGGAGAGTGTTCTGGTATGGAAAAGGAACTGCTGTTTTTCCCTTTTAAGAATCACTAAAAACATTCACTTAGATTTCCACCCTGAAGCAGGTCACCCAAGGCTGTGCAGCTCCAGAACCAAGGCTTTGTAATAGCAACAAAAAACATAGTAGCCCTCAGAGTGCTCTAGCCAGATAGGACACAGCACTTGCTCCTGGCTGTTATTTTAGCTTTCTGCTTTCTTTATTTAGCAATTAGTCTTTGTAGTACTAGTCATAACTGACACCTGAATATTCTTGATTCCTTCCCATACCCCTCAAAGATGCTCCTGTTTAACTTTAACCTGGATTCCTGTGAAGGAGAAGTTCTGTCTCATGCTGCCTTTCTGGTTCAATCTGCAAGAGGAAGATCATTCCTATACCAAGTCTAACCTCTAACAGGTATTCAGTTAAGTAGGGTCCCACTGTATTTAATGACCTCTCCCCTTGTAATCTACTTAATACTTTCTATAAACTCATCATGCTGGTAATATTTCAGTTGTATGATATCTGACAGCGGCTCCAAACAGGGTCATATGGCTCCAGAGATTACAAGAAGGAGAGTATAGAGCAAGGCTCTGAATTTCGTAGTGGAGGGTAGTCCTTCAGGTACCAGGAAAAAAGTACGACAGTTAAGATCCTAGGGATGGCAGACAGGGGAGAAGGTCTGAAGTTCATTGGGTAGCATGAGGTGCCACAGGAGGTCCTGGATAACATCAGGAGCATTAACATTTGTAGTCTGGCAAGGTAAAGGTAATCCAGTCAACTCATGATTCTTTGGGTCTTCTTCATACTACCTCCTATTGTCTGGAGCTCCTTCTCCTTCCCCAGCACAGCCTGCAGCTATTGTCTCTTTATTCAGATCCCTCCTTGAAAGTGACAGCTGCTGTGAGGCCCCGACACGCCAAACCCACCTCAGACATGGTCACTGCTTCATTACTTAGCATTTTAAAACAGAGGTGCAAAGGTAGAATCATCCTCTGGGCATCCCAATGCATTTCTGTATCTGATCTTAGTCTTAGTCTATTTCCGCAGTAACCTCCTTGGGACAGGGACAGTGTCTTCTTTGGTATCTTGCACACAATGGTAGTGCTTAATAATAGTGAGGGTGTAGATTTATCACTGGAAGGGTCAGGAAGGAAATTCCCACATACACAAACATTCACTTGGCCAGAGGTGTTAATAGTTGTTTGTTGTTGGTCACCTTCCTGGGAAGCAACCAACACTGGCCTGGGATGGAAGGAGGATATTGGCAGGATAGTCTATGTGGTAATGACCTTGGGTGGTTCTGATGGTACCACACCCTACAGTTAATTGGTGTTTAACATTATACATCTAAGAGTGTTATAGGGCTTCCCAGGAGACAATTATCATCTATTCTGGCAGAGGTCCGTAGGGTACATTTTAGCAAAGGCAGGTATTTCTACAGAGATGGTAGAACTGAGATAGAGAGAAAAGTGCAACAGCTACATTTCAGAGAAATTAATTCAGGGTTGGAGGCAGGACAAGGGAGCATTTGTGACAGTGGTGAGAAAAGGCAAGGAGAGAGATGGGATCTGGGGAGTCAAGAGATAGGGTAATGCAAGAGAACAGTTTGCTACTCGGGAGATGGGGAAAGGATGGGGACAGAGAGAAGAGGGGTAGTTCATCCTCACAATGCTTTAAAAGGAATACAGTGGTGGTTAAAAGTGCTGGATCCATTGCCATGGAGATGAAAGCTCCTATTTATCTGCAGAACAGGTACAGTATAGGAAGTGGGAAGCCAGGTTTCCCTACACTGGCTCCCAAATATGCCTCAACCCTGATCTGGCAACGACCACCCCAGGGATGAAAAGGGAGTTCAGTCTTCATTGCCCAGTCAGTCCTGCCCTCTCCTGCTGAAGCTGCCACACCAATGGTGTGTCTAGACTAGGATCAAAGGTGGTTTTCTAGCCCTAGCATAGACAGGGCAAGTTGTATTTCAATACAATAGCAAGTGGAAGTGAACCTGAAGTGGAACCTGTTATCTCCCCTAAAACACAGTGTATCTTAGTCTAAATGGTCTTTAAGAGGGACAAAAAATGGCAATGTTTTATTTTTTATGTGAACATTGGTGTACTGGGTACTGCACTGAGATCCTAGACTCCTTTCACACAGGCCAACAGCACACAGATAGAGCTCAGCCGGAAAGGATGTGTAGTCACTGATCTGGGCGGGAAGGCTCTGAATCTCATTACCAACGTGCTGAGCTCTCTATGCCCCTGAGTCTGCCCTTTGGGGTTAGGCAGAGAACAGGTGAGAGAAGCCGGATGGAGGTGGTGCAGTGTGGGCATTGCAGAGCAGACTGGGCCTGCACAATGCATTCCTCTCGACTCCACACAGAAGAATCCCCTCATGACAGAGGGGGATACACAGTGAGAATGGCTGGGAGGGAATGTGCTGCCTGCCGCCTTCCCCTTTTAAAACGGATCTATATTTAGAGGCAAATTGTGAACAAAGAAATTGTGAGCTGCTGGCTACAAATTATCCCCTTGAATGGGACGCAGAGTAGCTAGAAGACACTGAGTGTTTTTCCCTCCAACGTTTGCCAGGTCCCCTCACCGCCCCCCGCAACCTCACCCCCGCTCCACCTCCATAATCAGCTCAGGCAGCATGAATTGCCGTTTAGCAGATGGTTGCCATGGGTTACCTCGGTGCGCCACAGATATTCCCTTCAGAAATAGTAACATGAATTGAAAACGGGGCCCTGGGACTGTCACTGCCAGGTTTGCTTCTATAGCAGGATCAGATCCATCCCAGGTGAAACAGTCGACTTGTGGCAAGCTAACCGGTACGCTCATGAAAATGACTTTTCATCACCTCTCCAGCCAAGATGCTACCGCTCTCAGAGGGGCAGCAGAGCTGGCTCTTGATCTGATAACAGGGTTCAATCTTCCACCCTAAATTCTGAGGGTGGAAACTAACCTGTTTTTGCTGAGTACTGTGGGCTGGCACAGCAGAGAAGCCTGACACTCAGTTTCACCTTAGGAAGAGAGCAGAGCAAGGAAAGTCAGGGGAAGGAAGTGGACTATATTCCCAGCAGTGGAAATGCACAGCAAATCTGGCTTGTTGTTCTTCCTATGATTTCTTCCCCTGCTTCAAGTTGTAGGGTACGTGCATTGCCTGGAATTCAGCCATGTCACATGGCACATGATGGCCCTGTGTCTCCTCATGGCTACCCACACCAACTTTCCCATTTCCAGCTTCCCTCACCCCCAACTCCTTCTTCCCACTCCAAGCTTCAGCCTTTGCTCCCACTTCAGCTCCTCCAAAGGATTCTGGTCCCCTTCTCCACCAGCCCTACGTCCAGGCTCCCAGCTAGCTAAAGTTGCTCAAAGCCCATTCCGACAACCTGATGCGTGGAGAAGTCAGAGACCCACCCTACTGTTCTGGAAAAGAATAATCCAAAATAGTTATTGAATGTGCTTGATTCTCCCCCCCTTACGCCCTGTGTAGCACTCACACTAGGGCAAAGTGGATGTGAAAAATGGTACCGAATCAGAACGGGAGTACTTCGCACAGGTGTAAAGGATTACACAAGGCGCAAGGAAGTGGAGAATCAGGCCTTTGGAAAACAGTAACGCTAAAGGAAACCTAGTGTGATAGTGGACAGCAAATTGGAAAGGAGCCTGTAATGCAATATGGTAACACAAGAGTCAGTAGAATATTGGACTTCATGTCACAGAATACAGGTTGATCATTCCTTTCTGAATGTATGTCGGGGACCACCAACAGTCTGTGTATCACATTGTCAGAGAGATGTTAATACATTGGAGAACTGAGAGAAGGGTTTGATTTAGCAGAGATGAAAAGAACTAAATGTATACAGTTTGGGCAAATGACATGGGATCCCAGTCTACAAGCATCTTAAAGATGTAAAGGCCAAGGAGGGAGAGGAATGGTATAGAATGGTCCATGGTGATATCACTAATAGGATAAAATCAAGTAATAGAAAATGGAAGAGTAATATTAAGAAGAATTTCCTAACCGTAAGATCTATTAGGCTATGGAATAATCTCCCAAGCTCAAGGTAAAGGGTGAAGCCCCATTGCTTAGGACATTTAAAACCGGATTAGAGAAAGCACTGTAGGGAACTGTCCTGAACTGGGGGCAGACTACATGTGAACTAATAAGTCCTTTTCTTGATATTATTTCTCTGCTCCTTTGATCGCCTCTTCATTAAGGTAGCATTTTATTTTTATTTGCCACAATCATTGGCAAAACCAGCACTGGATTTCCATGTTTAGCTGGTGAGATGCTGGACTGTGCGTGCACCTGGCAGGCAGCTAGCCGATTTTAGGGGAAGTAGCCAGACCTAACAGTACAATATTGCAGCTGCATCAGTGGGACTCTTTCACTCGCTGGCAGATGCAGGAAGCACAGTTTGGAGCTGTGAGCAGAAGGGGTATTGCCGGTCTGCCTGCTGGCTGGATGAGTGAGTGAGTCTTATTAACAAGGATTTATCAGGGCTGCTTTTAATAATTCAGAAAGCTCTGGGGATGCTCCACAGCAAAAACATACATTGCTTTTGTACTTCAAATACAGCCTCAGCTTGCAAGACAGGCTTCCACTCTGCCAGAGTGATTTGGTTACTTCAAATTAGATGGGTTAGGAGCTTTACCAGAAGCATGGCTCCTGCCCCGGTACAGGGACCCAGCCTGGAGCCTAGTGGGGCTTGCAGGGACCCTGATTTTGAAGCTGCTCTCAGGGTGTGTGTGACAATGGGCTGGGGGTGGGGGGAAGGTGAGCTACCAATCTCTCACTGAGGCAGGGGGCACTCCAGATTGTCATGGAGCGGGGTATACCAGGTCCTGGTTTGCTAATGATTTCAGTGCCTTCAGGCAGCAAACAGAACTGTGGTTTATAATCTCCTACTAAGCTGTCCAGAGGTCCCAGTTTATAAACTCCTTTCCAGGAACATGAGAGTGGTCCAGGTTATTGGCCACAATTCTGAACTGCAGTTTAGCTAAGCTGGATGGAGTGGAATAAAGATGGGTGTTTGTCACCTTTGTGTCCCATCTACTCTGGGGCTGGCCAGGGACCAGTACAAACTCTGGTGAAAGGACTCACCCACCAGGCATTCTTGCAGACAAGAATAGCAGAAGCTCAGTAGCTCCTCTGGCCCTTCCCCCTTTCCCTGAGCCAGACCCTTACATTAAGGGTTGCGAGGATTGGGGGGAAGCACAGAGCTGTCCGGCCAGTTCTGTGTCGTGCAGGAGATACCCTCCCAGGGGGCCACTTCCCCTGGCTCTGAAGTCTCTTTATACCAGTTCTGTCAGCATAAAAGGAGCTGCAGTTGGGGCCAGAATCTCTATGTGCTTGAGGCCCTAGAGTTCTAGTCCATTAGTGTGGAGCAGGTTATAATTCCCCACTGGAGCACGTGAAGGACTTGGTTTATAATTATAACCACCGCTTACAGTGTGCAAGGTGGGGATTGATTTATAGCTTCATACTGGGACTTCCACATCACGCAGTCTATACTATTGATCCACCTGGTTCTGGTCTATAATCTCTTATCCTGGTGGGTGTCTTGATGATTTTATTTAACATTTCCTCTTGCAACAATGAGCAAAAGAAAATGCTTCGTTTTGGAATCCCGAAGGAAGGAGAAACCTTGAAAGTGGGCAGCCTGATAAGTGCAGTAGCAAATGTCTGTCCTTCTGCCACTGTGGGTTGTTCTCCATCCTGAATGCTTTGGGCACTCATAGCAATATCAGAAAGAATTAATTGCCTGGGGCTGTGCCAATGGCATGTGCAGCCCTCGGAGTTCTCTGGAAAGCATTAGGAAGGGGCATTTACTTTCAGCACAAGCTGTATCCCCCCCTAAGAGAAAATGTTTCATGCCAGGTGAGAAATCACCATCTCCTGGGAAGACTGAGAACCTTGGGAGATGGAAGCAGGCTGGGGGTTTCTGTGTGGCTGCATGGGTGATCGCGTGGCTGGGATCTGATTGTCCATGGGGAAGGGAAATCGGATTGTGGTGGGGTTGCAGGATGGTGCTCTCTCATTGGGGTGTGTGCGCACACCTGTTTTAGGCAGAGGAGTGATCTAGCGCTAGGAGTATTACAGACTCATAGAAAGCGGATTCATCCTTGGAGCCATTTGCCACCATCAGCATGTGTAACCAGTTGCCGCAGCCAGTTCTTATCCAGATGGCCAAATGGGTTAAATTTAAGTTTCTCAGCATCTCCTTCTCCCTCAAAAAGAAAAGGAGTACTTGTGGCACCTTAGAGACTAACCAATTTATTTGAGCATAAGCTTTCGTGAGCTAGAGCTCACTTCATCGGATGCATACTGTGGAAAGTGTAGAAGATCTTTTTATATACACACAAAGCATGAAAAAATACCTCCTCCCACCTCACTCTCCTGCTGGTAATAGCTTATCTAAAGTGATCACTCTCCTTACAATGTGCATGATAATCAAGTTGGGCCATTTCCAGCACAAATCCAGGGTTTAACAAGAATGTCTGGGGGGGGGGTAGGAAAAAACAAGGGGAAATAGGTTACCTTGCATAATGACTTAGCCACTCCCAGTCTCTATTCAAGCCTAAGTTAATTGTGTCCAATTTGCAAATGAATTCCAATTCAACAGTTTCTCGCTGGAGTCTGGATTTGAAGTTTTTTTATTGTAATATAGCAACTTTCATGTCTGTAATCGCGTGACCAGAGAGATTGAAGTGTTCTCTGAATGGTTTATGAATGTTATAATTCTTGACATCTGATTTGTGTCCATTCATTCTTTTACGTAGAGACTGTCCAGTTTGATCAATGTATATGGCAGAGGGACATTGCTGGCACATGATAGCATATATCACATTGGTGGATGTGCAGGTGAACGAGCCTCTGATAGTGTGGCTGATGTTATTAGGCCCTGTGATGGTGTCCCCTGAATAGATATATGGGCACAGTTGGCAACGGGCTTTGTTGCAAGGATAGGTTCCTGGGTTAGTGGTTCTGTTGTGTGGTATGTGGTTGCTGGTGAGTATTTTCTTCAGGTTGGGGGGCTGTCTGTAGGCAAGGACTGGCCTGTCTCCCAAGATTTGTGAGAGTGTTGGGTCATCCTTCAGGATAGGTTGTAGATCCTTAATAATGCGTTGGAGGGGTTTTAGTTGGGGGCTGAAGGTGGCGGCTAGTGGCGTTCTGTTATTTTCTTTGTTAGGCCTGTCCTGTAGTAGGTGACTTCTGGGAACTCTTCTGGCTCTATCAATCTGTTTCTTCACTTCCGCAGGTGGCTATTGTAGTTGTAAGAATGCTTGATAGAGATCTTGTAGGTGTTTGTTTCTGTCTGAGGGGTTGGAGCAAATGCGGTTGTATCTCAGAGCTTGGCTGTAGACAATGGATCGTGTGGTTTGGTCAGGGTGAAAGCTGGAGGCATGTAGGTAGGAATAGCGGTCAGTAGGTTTCCGGTATAGGATGGTGTTTATGTGACCATCGTTTATTAGCACTGTAGTGTCCAGGAAGTGGATCTCTTGTGTGGACTGGACCTGGCTGAGGTTGATGGTGGGATGGAAATTGTTGAAATCATGGTGGAATTCCTCAAGGGCTTCTTTTCCATGGGTCCAGATGATGAAAATGTCATCAATATTTCTTTTCCGCAGTTTCTTTGAGAGCATGTGGCGCAAGCTGTCAGCATAGTCTGTGGTATGTAGTATGTAATAGATTTTTTACCTTCAGTCCACACGCTCTCAAAGAAACTGCCGAACCACCTGATCAACATCCTCTACAGCAAACAGGGAAAGATAAAGAATGAGCTTTCAAAAATGGATACTCTCATAAAAAACAAACCTTCCACACAAACTTCCTCGTGGCTGGACTTTACTAAAACTAGACAAGCCATTTACAACACACACTTTGCTTCTCTACAAAAGAAAAAGGACACTAAACTTTCTAAACTACTACATGCCACGAGGGGCCATGGCAATGGTTCCCTCAACCCACCCAGCAATATTGTTAACCTATCCAACTATACTCTCAGCCCAGCAGAAGCAGCTGTCCTATCTCGGGGCCTCTCCTTCTGCCCCTCCACCCTCACGAACACGATACAGTTCTGTGGTGACCTAGAATCCTATTTTCGACGTCTCCGATTCAAGGAATATTTCCAACATACCTCTGAACAACATATTAATCCACAGAGACCTCCCTACCAACACTACAAAAAGAAGGATTCTAGGTGGACTCCTCCTGAAGGTCGAAACAGCAGACTGGACTTCTACATAGAGTGCTTCTGCTGACATGCACGAGCTGAAATTGTGGAAAAGCAGCATCACTTGCCCCATAACCTCAGCCGTGCGGAACACAATGCCATCCACAGCCTCAGAAACAACTCTGACATCATAATCAAAAAGGCTGACAAAGGAGGTGCTGTTGTCATCATGAATAGGTCAGAATATGAACAAGAGGCCGCTCGGCAGCTCTCCAACACCACTTTCTACAAGCCATTACCCTCTGATCCCACTGAGAGTTACCAAAAGAAACTACAGCATTTGCTCAAGAAACTCCTTGAAAAAGCACAAGATCAAATCTGCACAGACACACCACTGGAACCCCGACCTGGGATATTCTATCTACTACCCAAGATCCATAAACCAGGAAACCCTGGGCGCCCCATCATCTCAGGCATTGGCACCCTGACAGGAGGATTGTCTGGCTATGTAGACTCCCTCCTCAGGCCCTACGCTACCAGCACTCCCAGCTACCTTCGAGACACCACTGACTTCCTGAGGAAACTACAATCCATCGGTGATCTTCCTGATAACACCATCCTGGCCACTATGGATGTAGAAGCCCTCTACACCAACATTCCACACAAAGATGGACTACAAGCCATCAGGAACACTATCCCTGATAATGTCACAGCTAACCTGGTGGCTGAACTTTGTGACTTTGTCCTTACCCATAACTATTTTATATTTGGGGACAATGTATACCTTCAGATCAGCGGCACTGATATGGGTACCTATATGGCCCTACAGTATGCCAACATTTTTATGGCTGACTTAGAACAATGCTTCCTCAGCTCTCGTCCCCTAACGCCGCTACTCTACTTGCGCTATATTGATGACATCTTCATCATCTGGACCCATGAAAAAGAAGCCCTTGAGGAATTCCACCATGATTTCAACAATTTCCATCCCACCATCAACCTCAGCCTGGTCCAGTCCACACAAGAGATCCACTTCCTGGACACTACGGTGCTAATAAATGATGGTCACATAAACACCACCCTATACCGGAAACCTACTGACTGCTATTCCTACCTACATGCCTCCAGCTTTCATCCAGACCACACCACACGATCCATCGTCTACAGCCAAGCTCTGAGATACAACCGCATTTGCTCCAACCCCTCAGACAGAGACAAACACCTACAAGATCTCTATCAAGCATTCTTACAACTACAATAGCTACCTGCGGAAGTGAAGAAACAGATTGATAGAGCCAGAAGAGTTCCCAGAAGTCACCTACTACAGGACAGGCCTAACAAAGAAAATAACAGAACGCCACTAGCCGCCACCTTCAGCCCCCATCTAAAACCCCTCCAACGCATTATTAAGGATCTACAACCTATCCTGAAGGATGACCCAACACTCTCACAAATCTTGGGAGACAGGCCAGTCCTTGCCTACAGACAGCCCCCCAACCTGAAGAAAATACTCACCAGCAACCACATACCACACAACAGAACCACTAACCCAGGAACCTATCCTTGCAACAAAGCCCGTTGCCAACTGTGCCCACATATCTATTCAGGGGACACCATCACAGGGCCTAATAACATCAGCCACACTATCAGAGGCTCATTCACCTGCACATCCACCAATGTGATATATGCTATCATGTGCCAGCAATGCCCCTCTGCCATGTACATTGGTCAAACTGGACAGTCTCTACGTAAAAGAATGAATGGACACAAATCAGATGTCAAGAATTATAACATTCATAAACCATTCGGAGAACACTTCAATCTCTCTGGTCACGCGATTACAGACATGAAAGTTGCTATATTACAACAAAAAAACTTCAAATCCAGACTCCAGCGAGAAACTGTTGAATTGGAATTCATTTGCAAATTGGACACAATTAACTTAGGCTTGAATAGAGACTGGGAGTGGTTAAGTCATTATGCAAGGTAACCTATTTCCCCTTGTTTTTTCCTACCCCCCTCTCCCCCGACGTTCTTGTTAAACCCTGGATTTGTGCTGGAAATGGCCCAACTTGATTATCATACACATTGTAAGGAGAGCGATCACTTTAGATAAGCTATTACCAGCAGGAGAGTGGGGTGGGAGGAGGTATTTTTTCATGCTTTGTGTGTATATAAAAAGATCTTCTACACTTTCCACAGTATGCATCCGATGAAGTGAGCTGTAGCTCACGAAAGCTTATGCTCAAATAAATTGGTTGGTCTCTAAGGTGCCACAAGTACTCCTTTTCTTTTTGCGAATACAGACTAACACGGCTGCTAGTCTGAAACCTGCTTCTCCTTCCTTCCTTAATTGGAGCGTACACCCCTTCCATCCACACCCTTCTCTCATTGCTCCCAAGGTACATTTGAAAGAGGGGTCCCTAACACTGCATCCCACAACCTCACAGCTTAAAGAAAAGGAACGGATTCAGTTTAACGAACAGTTTGATTTATTCATCGACTGTAAGGTCCAGGGGCCTGCTCCATTTGATCCCTAGGTTCACCACTTGGTTCCTAGAGAGATCAGAACTCCCGCACAGGCCCGCTTGGATCTACAGCTCTCAGTGATGACTCACATGAGAAGGATATGGATTGACTGGTTTCCTGTAGAGGGCCTGGAGGCTGAGTAATCATATGACAACTTGGAGACACTACCCAGCAGAGCGGGTTTCACAGGACTTTGGCTCAGGGACCATAACAACACTATCCTATTCTCACTGGGCTGGGCAGCTCTCCAAAGCTGTGCACCCTCCCCATCTTAACCTCTTACGAAGGTGTCAATGTTTGCTCCAGTGATACTGCAGAGCATCTATAGCCCTCAACTTTCGGAAGGAGAGGGGTGCATTGCTCAAAATCCCTTCATAGGCACTAAAGCTTTGTAGGATGGGAGACAGGGGTGGAGCCCTGTTCTACAACCCAGCCTCCAGTTACCTTCCCGCCATGACTGTTTCACACTGTTAGATAGGAGTTGTCTAGGAGTCAGTAGTCACTAATTAGCTGTGTGGCCTCACTTAACCCCTGGACTTCATCCTTCCTCTCTTGAGGCACTTGCCGAGGACTTGGGAGCCCCAAGCTCAATTCCCTGTGTGTCCTTGGGCAGGTCCATATCTGTCACATGGAGATAACAGCACTGCCCCACCTCATAGGGGTGTTGTGAGGATAAATACATTAAAAAACTGGGAGGCCCTTGCTCAGCTACTATGGAAATGTGTCACTTTATACATCCTATGTGGCCCCTCTTACTAAAGAAACAATGCCATCATACTTGACACTGGTGAGACCTCAGCTGGAATGCTGTGTGGAATTCTAGTCACCCACGTTCAAGACAGATGAATTTAAGCTGGAACAGGCACAGAAAAGAGCTGCAGGACGATCAGGGAGCTGAGGGCCTGTCTCGTGAGAGGACACTGCAACTTGAGCTGCACAGCAGAGAATAAGGCAGCGAGCAGCATCCGAGGTCAGCCGGCTAAATGGGGACAGTTGACCAAAAAGGGAAGTGACATCACTAGAAGTAAGGTGCTTTTTCAGTTCTCCTCCTTGGGCCGCAACACTGCTTACCACAGAAAGCTCTCCTTGCTTTCACAGGTCTTCTTTGGGGAAGGCGGCCATGCGGGACTGCCAGTTATGAAACCAGAGAGATGCCCCTTCCTTCCTTTAGGAGTACCCTTGCCCCTGCCTCTCTGTCTGTAAGCAGTAGTGGCTGCCCTCCCTATTTCATGTCGGTGTCTACACCCTGCCATTCTTTTTTCCCCTCCAATATTGTATGCTCATTAAAATAAGAGGCTCCACTCCTGCACCATCCCTTCACCACAGCCCTGCCAATACACCTCAGTTCTGACCAGCCACACCCTTTGCTATTCCAGGCTTAAAAACCCCTATCTCCCCCGGATTGCTCTACCAATACCTTAAAGTCAATCATCCCTAGTGTAGAGACATTAAAAAAATCCCTGCAGCAGCTGCAGCAGCCAGAGACCTGTAGGCAATTTCTTTGCCACGCCAGTTAAAGAGAGGGGAGCATGGGATGGAGCAGCTCCTGTTAGAGCCTCTGGAAATTTAGAATTCAGAGCCTTGTGTAAATCAGAGAGAGCATGTAACAGAGGATAGACTCTTCCTTGCTTGATACAGAGAGCTGGAGTTATTGATACTGAGGCAGATCTCAGAAACCCCAGTCAGAATAAAAGCCCGTTTGTGCTAAGACTTAACATCCACAGAGGCTTCTGCCAGCATGAGGAAGAAGTGGGTTACAGAGGTCTGAGCAGAGGCCTGAGAGCTAGAAATTTAGGGCCAGATCCCCAGCAGACATTAATTGACATAGCTCCAAATCGGTCTCAGAGATTTCTACAGTTTCTCTTTCTGCTCAGGTTAGAGATCCCCATAAGACCTTGCCTTTTGCCTTAGTATTTCAGCATTCCAGGTTCTGGAACAAGGATTTGTAGAGTCCAAGGCCAGAAGGGACCACTGTTCTCATCTAGGCTGCCCTCCTGCATAGCACAGGCCAGAGAACTTCCCCAAAACAATGCCTGTTTGAACTAGAGCATACGCCTTAGAACAACATCCAATCTTGATTTTTAAATTGCCAGAACTGGAGAATCTACCACGACCCTTTATAAATTGTTCCAAACATTAAATTACCCTCACTGTTAAAATCTCACACCTCATTTCCCATCTGAATTTGTCTAGTGTCATCTTCCAATCATGTGCCGGGGCATCAGTGAAAATGGAAAAACAACACACACACACACACACACAAACAAACCAAGCCTCTCCTCCCCAAAAACAAAACACCACAACATAAAGTAACCTGAAAATTTCAGAACCCTCCTGACAGTTTTAGGTTTCTTTGGATCCAGATACATGTGAAGCTTTGGAGGAAGGGTCTTGTTTTCCCTAAAACTGGTCTACTCTCCCTTACCAATGGAGTATTTCACACCCCTTGAATTCAGCCACTTTTGCAGCCCCTGAAACAAAGTCAAATTTCCCCCTGGGACTTTCCAGTTCAATTCTATGAGGAGGATCCAGCCAGCTTCCTGATTCAAACAGGCCCCTGGCATTTGCCCCCTACACCAAACAATCTCCATGAAAGCAAAGCAGACTTCCCTGAGGAGTTTTCCAGGTCAGTAGCAGGAAGTGAACTCTGCTGCTACTGGACTCCACAACCACCTCTAGAGTAACCAGTGAGACACACAAAACAAAGACAGTCTGCCCCACCTAACGCCACTGCTGCTTGGAACTGTACATGTGTCTTACAGAAACCAGATGCTGCAAGGCAAACAAAGCTCTCTAACAGTTATTTTAAAGCTCGGGGGAACCTCTTTGGATAAACAGTCTAAATTAAAGATAAAAGCGTGGCGGGTTTGTCAGCAGCATCCCCCCTCGATGGAGGATAAACCCTCGCTCGCATCATACAGATGTCGAGCTGCCAAATTCTATGCATCCCTTCAGCAGATTTTAACCCTATCTAGGCAATCTGAGCAGGGAGAGAAACCCACCTCTCGCCCTCCCCCCCACTCGGCTTTCTCTGAGCTCACCTGTTGCAGTGTTTTGGACCATCCCAGTTTCCATTTTTAGGGTCGCCTGGGAGAATGTAAAATCCAGGCCAGTGCTGGTGGTATTTAAAGTGACTGTAATTCACATGGATTGGGCCGTGGTTATAAGCTGAATTACATTCCAATTTAGCAACAGGGATTAAGTCTCTGCATTTTAATTTATTAACTCAACCCAAGTTAGACGAATTCTCTTATCACCCCGCTGCTGAGCTCCAGCACAGGAAAGTGCATGGCTGCATGGGCAGGCAGGGGATGGGTGAGGCACGGTTTCAGTCAGGTCAGCGGTGCACTGAAGCTATTGCCCATAGCTGGCAGTAGCTGTAGTGAAATGGAAGAGCACAGAATGGATTTCACCCCGATTTTGTATTTCTTCTCTGTGAGGGGAAGACTTTCTGGTGGGGGCAACAGACCCTCCCCTTCTCTCTGCCCCAGGCAACATAGGGTGTGTGATAAACCATCACATTACAAACACACTGCTCTGGCTGCGTAAAGGGGGCCTTTAAGTGGGTGAGTGGCTGTGCACACCCACCTGATGGCCCCTTTACATTGCCACGTAAAAGGGTCATAGTGTAAATGAGACTAAGGCCCTAATTATCTCTCTTCTTGGAAGTCTCAGCAGAGATGCCAAGAAAGGGGCCATGGAGACTGAATTCCCCCATCCCCTCCCCTCAGCAGTGGTTTGGCCCAGGGCTGGGGAAAGGCACATTAGGAGGGCAGCATGAGGAAGATTCTACATCCTTTCTGCAGCATAACCTTCACCTGTTCTCACTGCAAAGCGGTCACTCTTCTCTGGGGACCCAAAGGCATCACCATCCCCTCCTTTATTGCTGGGGGTTCACCTCAGCCACTCCAGAGGTAGCTCGTTAACCTACTGGCATCTTTGTGTTGGAATCTGACAGCCAAAAGTAGAGCAGTGCTGCCACTCTCCTGTAAGTGTCTCTCCATTTAATATTTTATGAAACCCCTATGTAACTGTCATGTCTGCTTCTGTATTTCCTTTCCTGGTGCTGCTGACTGCTAAGGTATCTGTGTGTAAACAGCCTGTTTCCACTCAGTTGCATCCTCTAGCCTAGGGCCTGGATTGTGATTATTCAGGACAGTCCTGCTGAATCCAGTGGGACTACTTGCAGAGTAAGGATGAGGAAGAGTATCACAATTTAGTCCCAAGAGATTGAGTGATGACATAATCCAGAGTTTCTGACATCACATCCACAGTGATGAACTCTGACATCACAGCCACAGAGTATGAAAACCAGACTTCCAGAGTGAGGAAATGACATCACAAGCCATATCACTCTCAAGTACGGTTGCCAACCCTTCAGGACTGTCCTGGAGTCTCTGGAATTAAAGATTAATCTTTTAATTAAAGATTATGTCCTGTGATGAAACCTCCAGGAATATGTCCAACCAAAATTGACAACCCTACTCTCAAATCTAGGACATCACAATTCCTTCTTGTCAGGGAAACACCACATTGGATTGTGGCATCATACTCCCTTCCCTGCTGAACTGTCATGTCATAGATGCATCATATGTGCTCCTATAGTAATGAATTGTGACTAGAGCCAGCTGGAAAATTTTCCTGTGCCAAAATTTTGACTTTTTTTTTTTTAAACTGGAAAAAGCAAGCTTGTGAAAACTAATGAAAAAAATCAAAAGTTTGAGGAAAGCAGACACCTGCAAAATGTGTGTGCATGCGCGTGCATCAAAAAACCCAATTTTCCGTTAAAATTTGGTGGAAAATTTCCAACAAGCCACAGTTGTGACATCACAAGTACTGTACTGTGAGAGCACTGAATGATTCAGGCAGGAGAATGAAGAGGTGGCCAGTCAGAAAGGAAAGGGCTTGGATGGTGCTTTTGGCCACCTACCAACAGCAGCGCATGCTGGCTCTTGAAGGTCCCAGATTGCTGTTTCTTTTTCCTCGAACTAAGGAGGATGCATAAATGTTGAGCTCTTTGCAGGGGAAGGAAAGGAGGTATTCACATCACTCTGCAAGGAGCTGTCTCCCTCCCTGAACTGAGAGTGCCATGGAAGGCAGTGCTCTGAGCCCAAGGGAAGGGACAGGGAGCACCTTGTCTTTCTCTGTACCAACCCCTCAGTTCTTTGATCTCTAGGGCACAGGGACAGACGGACCTATAGAAGCTGTGAACCTCTCTGCAGCAATCCCTCTAGTCTCCTGGGCCCAGATCTGCAAGGGTGTTTAGATACTTAACTCCCATTGAGTTAGGCACCTAAATACCATTACAGATTAGGGGCTTGCTCCCTGGACTGAGTGGGATAAGTCCCTATTGGTGGACAGGAAGGGAGTGCCTCAGGTCAACTCTCAGCAACCCTTTCCACCGACCCAAGGAGAGAGTACCGTAGGAGCAGTACCTACCCTCCCCCCCTCCCATCCCACACTGTGCAGGGTGGAGAACTGCTGTAATATGGAGCTTCTGTGCATGTGTTTGTACAGCAGTTTAAAGAGACAGAGAACTAAGGAATGCCTGTGAAGGAAAAGCAGCTGTGCCCAGAGCACCTAGGAAATGCTTTAAAGACTGAGTGGACCCCAGGTGGCTTCCGTTCCCTTGAACTCTTTGACGGGAAGGCTCTGCATGCAGGTTTAACTCTGCTGAAACCACAGCCAGAGCAGTGTGTTTGTAATGTGATGGTTTATCACACACCCCATGTTGCCTGGGGCAGAGAGAAGGGGAGGGTCTGTTGCCCCCACCAGAAAGTCTTCCCCTCACAGAGAAGAAATACAAAATCAGGGGTGAAATCCATTCTGTGCTCTTCCATTTCCATTAAGGAGGAGGAAAGTTGACACAAGCTAGTCCGCCTCTCCTTCCATGTGACTGGCATTCAGACGCTCAGCGTCTTTCACTCACACAAAAATGATGGCAATCCCGTCCCCCACTAAGGTGCTATAACTTGGGGAAATGGATGGCTTGGGAAAAGGTGGTGTATGGGACACAGACCTTTCATCTCCAGGTCATTGCTTCCAACCCTCTCTAGGGCCAATACAAACATCACTCACCTAATGGCTGTCCAGTGGGGCTGACTGAACTGAGCGGGTGGTCTCAAGCTATTACCTACTGGCAGTGCTTAATTTGCAATGGAAGAGGTGCTGGGGCACAAGCAAAATTTTTTTTTTACATTCATAACGGATGCAGCAAGCCCAGAGGTGCCAGGGCTATGAACTGCCAAGCCCAGAGGTGCCAGGGCTGTGAACTGCCACGCCCAGAGGTGCCTAGTAGCAAATTAATCACTGCCTAGTAGCATGTCAGAAAACAAACCACCAGAGCAGAGACTAACCAGCTCCCCTGTTGACAGTCTCAGCCGACGAATCTTCCTCCAGATTGTTCCTGCAGGGTCAGGGCTGAGGCATATGGTCAGGGAGTGGCATGGGCTTGGGGCTTCTAGTCCTGCAGCTCTGCATGCTGTGATTAAGTACAGAAATTCAGTCTATGTGGCTGTCAACAGTAAATTTACTTTAGAAGAAAACGACTTAACTAATCTTTGGTCCCTCATCTTCAATTCCTGCCACAACACAGCAGGAGGTACACACAGCCCAATTGTTTTATTTAAGTGTATTGATTTTAACGCAGATTGGAAGAAAACAAGCAGATAAAGGGCAGGAAATTCCCTCAGCCGTGAGAACCACACAGAGTGCTCGAAATCAGAGTTCAGTTAACAGATGAAAATACATTTGCCAAAATAAAGTAATGAATCATTCTGCAACAGCCCACAGTTTGGGCCAAAAGCCATGCCCCACCCTTTTAGTTTAAGCAATGATTTGGGATATTAATGGCCACTGAATTATTATTAATGACTACTATTTAGAATTGTGACACTTCCCAACAGCCCTATACTGGGATTGAGGCCCCATTGCGTTAAGTGTTGTACAAATACAAAGTAAAACACAACTCCCGCCCCAAAAATCTCATTATCTAATTGAAGATAAAATTAAAGGAGTGAGCCAAAGGAGGAGAAAGGAGGACCGATTTAACAGGAACAAACTTATGTGGCTACATTTGCTAAGAACATGCGCAACGGGATGGTACTGAATCACTGAATAACACAGAGAGGAGGGCAGCCAGGAGTTGTTTTTGTTTTGCCTGTGACAATCAGTCATTATTAGCTGGCTAATTTCTTGTAGGCAGCCAGGGACTGAAGTAGCTCAGGACAGGTTACCAACTTTGTTGGCTGTTGTCATATGTTTTGACATGTGCTAATGCAGCATTACATCATCTTGTGGGGACGGGGCACAGCGTGTGGAAGAGAATGAGGGATGAGAAGCAATGCACCAGAAGTGAGGTCATAGCCATAAAAGTGCCTATAAGTAGGAAAACAATTGTGTGCACGCAGTAGCTCAGCCCTGGCCCTTCCCACCTCCATTTCTCCCAGAACGGAGAACTTGAACTGATGTGAAAATACACACAAAGGGGCATCTTCTGTGGATCCATGAACTTCTGTGGAAATTTCTGAAGTGCCCCAAACAATTTCCTGCACCCAAGAAGAGGTAAAGACATTTCAAAAGAGAGATTTTATGCAAAATGCATGTATCATTTGGTTTGGAGGGGCAGGGATGGGTGGGAGGTTTCTGTCCCCTCTCCCATTGGCAGGGGTGGGGAGGCAGCAGAAGTGGGGGATGAAAAGGTGGCTAGGAGACTCCCAGCTGGGACACCTCTTCTTTTTCCATTAAGCAAGAACTCTTGCTCCTCCATCCACAGGTAAGAAAGCCTGGCAGCACCAGCACAGCCAGGTGCCTGCACCAGCTCCCTCTTCAGATTCTTTTGCATCGTGAGTCCTCATTTCTTCAGCTAGCGAGGAGATAGGAGGAGGTGGAGCTCCAGGAGAAATAAGTTCCTCATGGAGATGGCTGTGCTTCCCCTTCCATTAATGATGTAAGCACACAGCAGTGGTGGAGATTGGGGAGGAGAGCCTTGTAGTCTACTCCAGTGAGGTGTTCCCTGTGTAAGGGGAAGCAAGAAATTATTGTGGGAGAATCAGGTAGCTAAGGCGGCACCATTGGCCAAGCAGACAGGACAAGAGGGGCAATGTGGTAAGAGACTGGAACAGATAAGTAGGGAGCAGCACAGTTGTGAAAGGCCTTGAAGGCAAGTGCCTGTTACAGGCAGAGATAAAAGATCAGCATCTTGCAAGGACAGAGGGGATTCTCCCAGGCGAGGTCAATCGGCTCTAACGTGCTCCCATAAACATTCTTTACCTGCTACCCAGGGAGCACTGGAAAGGGTCAAATTTGTTCCTGCTGTTGAAAGCAAAGAAACAACAATCTAACCCTTGCAACTGAAAGCCCCAGTATGAATGTAAGCCTGGGGCAAACACACCAAAGGACGCTCGCACGCACACCCACACGCTTTGGGAAAGTGAGATCTGCTCTGTAGAGGGAGGTGATCACTATGAACTGAGATCTGCCCGACCAAATTCAACAATCTGTACCATGAACCATCAGAAGCAAAACTCCTTGGAGCCTATTTTATGTACCAGACTAGGTTATTGCAAAGGTAATTCTGCCTAGCTACGCAGCAAGGTCATTTGAACTATTGTGATTGCTCACTGTTTGGAGGCATTAGTGATCCCTAGACAAGCAATAGAAAAAGAAAATCAGTTTGGCTCAGATTTGCTTGAGTTGTGTTTTATTTCCAGGGATAGATTGTATGCTTCTCGGGGCAGAAACAAGTTCTTCCTCTGTGCTTGGAAAGTGCCTAGCACATTTTGGGTGATACTTCAAATACAAATAAGAAACTCAAGTAGGGGATCTCCTTAATTTTTAAAATGTAACATTTTTACCTTCAATATATATACCCCAGGGGGAGACAAATAGCAGGTGCCACGATTTTTAGCTATGTGTGTTAGAAAACCCACGTGCTGCATTTTTTAAAAAGCATTTCTTTTAGGGAATTATTGATTTTTCTCCATTAAACTTCAGGCGAAAAGCATCTAGCAGAGCACCCTGTTTAGTCACAGATGAGCCATCACATGGGCAGCAGGAGTAAGGGCTTCCACATAAGTACAGTCCTGGCATTGTACCTCCTCACCTCTGGGGTTGAAAGGTCAGTTCACCGAGCCTGGGGAATCTCCAGCAATCATTTAGGAGGGATTTGCCCAAACGTCATTCCTGATCCATATGGGTTCTCAACCTCTGCATTTTGGTTTAGGCCTAACTCAAAGCAAGCCCTAGTTAGAACTGAAGTTTTACCTGGTTTTGAATCAAAACAACACCTAACTGCATGTTTCCTGCAATTTCAGTGAAAAACTCCATGATCCCCATCTCTGTTGCAAGCCTTGCTTGTTGGGGGGCTGTTTACAACACTAATCCATTGACATGGTTAAAAACCACAGTTCACACTTGAAGTGCCAGTTTGAGAGTTTCACTAAATAGGGGTATAGACCTGTTAAGCTCCCCCCCAAACAAAGACATAATGATGAGCTGGTTTTCAGAACTGCTGAGCACCCCCGACTCCAAGTGAGTCAGTGAGAGCTGTCGCCATTCTGCCCCTCCAGAAAGCCAGGCCTCCAGACTCTAGCAAGGGATTCAGCCAGTCTACGCTGCAGTACCAAAGTGTTTCAACCATGTTAGGGGTCACTACCCTGTTGTAAATGGTTCCTCAGAAGTATTAGAGTTTGTAGAAGATTTAAATCTTCCCAGTATTGCCTGAACCCAGGCCCAGGTCATGCACCTTAGCAGATCTTTGGGATAAACCATGGCCAAGTTTGACTTTGTAAAAGAATTCCAAAACTAGCCATTTTGTTTTGAATATTGTTGATGTCACCCTTCAAGTTTGCTATTCAGACTTTGGCCATTTGGCAGAGATTGACAATGGGTCAATTTGATGCCACCACACTTAACTGTGTAAGATGTGACCACTACTTAATATTGGGAAAGCACACAATGAATGCACCAAGGCTATTTCAACATGTTCTGCTTCACAATAGAAAACAGAGGGCCTGATTCTCATTTACACTACGGACTCTTTACGCTGCCAGAGCAACAGACCCAGTGCCTGAAAGTGAATCAAATCTGGAGCAGACAATTCTGAATTCAGCAATTCTGAATTAACTGCTGCATCACTTCCATTTTATGGTGGTGTAACTTCAACTTCAGCCCCTCTGAAAAATCTGGCCCTATGTGTCTAAACACCCACCGCTCCTGTTGACTTCATCTGGAGTTGTGGGTGTTCAGCACCTTTAAAAATAAAGGTCAAGGTGTCTCAAGTTGAGCACCCAAAGATATAAGCATACCTGTCAGAGGCCACTTTAGAAAATTTTGGCCTCCACACCCAAGAAAAGTGATTTTAAAAAGTCACAACTTGGACTTTAAGATAATTTTCTCTTAGAATCTAGGATCACCTTCAGGATTTCTGCAACAATAGCTTCATTAGATAAGTATTTCTGTATCGGAGTTTTACTGGGCTCTCAGTAGCCTTCTGACCTCTTCTGTGGGGAAAAGCAGCTTTATCTTTACCAAGACCACAAAGCACAACTGAACTCTTCACAGTACTCCAGGTTTCAGATCAGCAGGGAAAGCATCTGGTACTGCCAAACGGAGCATACTGGTTCTCCTGTGTCAAAATGGGCAAAGGTAATCAGGTTTGCTGAACAGCAGTGAAGATCCCAGCAGTTTAGCCCTCTCTCTTTCTCATTTACTTTCAAGTGATGTTGACATCAGCAATGGACAGTTTCCAAACACATTGCATAATGGTGGTGAGATCAAGAGAAAAAAAGGATTTTTTTTTTTTTTTTTGCTATTGCTGACTCAGCCTGACTGGGCCATAATCAGCCAAGGTGGAGTACACAAACACACCCTAGGGCCAGGCTGATGCAGCCAAAAGTTGATTCATTCTGTCACAAGTGTTTCCAAAGAGCATGAACTCTACACCATAGCATTGGGATCACCAGTATTTCCTGCTGCCTCAGGATCTTCCCTTCTGACCTTAATATCTATGAATCTATGACTCCTCATTGATACTGGACACCCAACTAACAACAGCTGCTAAAATAGTCTTTTCTCACCTTTCCCTGAAAGACATGGGCTTCACCACAGTTATCCACAAAACAAAGCCTACCTGGGAATGGAACTCCAGACACTGAAAACAACTCCAGCTGGTGCAGCAGACAGCTGCTCAGCTACTAAGCAACACAGTTTGCCATCCCTCTAGAGCTCTGATCACTATGCTGGTGCACCATTTGCTACGAAATGAAACAAAGTTTGGGAGGCCTTGATTTTCAAAGCCTTCAATAGGTTAGGCTTACATTAGCTCTGGCCCCGTCTACACTGGGGAAATTTAAGATGTCCTAGTGTTGCTAGCACCAGTTCAACTCCACTAGTGTTAATGTAACACTGATGCCCCGGGAGGGTGGGGGCGGGGTCATCAGCAGTGGGGATTGAACCTGAGACCCCTGGATCATAATGGATGAGCCTCTGCTGCCTGAGCTAAAAGAACAAACTCTCTTATGTAGCAGGCTCATCCATCTCTAGTTGGCCTATCCACCATTAGAGGGAGAAAGGATTCCACACCAAGTAGGCATAGCTTACATTTGCAACATTAGTCCCCTAAAGTAGAAGGCTCCTGGCTGTTGACACTGTTTTACACAAGCCTAAATGATACCCTTCTAAGTGAGGTATCAGTAGACACCAGGATGTCTTCTACTGTTAGACACCATGGGAACATTTTGGAAAAAAAATATCATCCCTGGTGTAGACAGTGCCTGGGCTAAACACTTTTCCCTCCAGAACTAAGATCTACAACAGTGGCTGCTTTACTAAGGAACAATGGACCTACCAAGGACTAGAATGTAGGGGACTGAACTTTCAGAGAATAGCCCACAGCCCGTGCAACTCTTTTCACATGAGTCAAGACAGACCTTAAACTTTATGGTTTTCATAATGGAAGGTAATACCCAGCTGTTTGCCATGGCCTCCCCCTGTTAAAGAGCGATCCCTGCTCCCTCCCTCAAAGAGCCACCAAAAATCCCTGCCCATTCCTGGAAAGGAATATTGCCTATTCTTATTCTTGTATAAGAATCAGCGACAGAATCTATGTTTAGCCTGCCCAGCTGGGTTCACATAACTCTGCAAGGCACTCAGCTAGCACAATGCTTCAGTGCAAGATAATTAGACGACATAATAGGAGGTATGACTTCCGTGCTCGTGCTTATTCTGTACAACTGTCTCAGTACGTACAATTAGCAGAGCATGGAAACGTGACATGAATAGAGTGGGGAAGGGACAGTGAATAAGGAAAGAACCAGTGGCACTTATGGTCTAAACTGCTGTTTGTATTACAGTAATTCCTGAGATTGGAGCCCAGCCTGTTGTGCTATGCATTGTGCACATAGCCACAAGAGTTACTCCCTGCCCTGAAGAGTCTGCAATCCAAAAGTCAAACCAGATTATTACCCCTATTTTACAGAAAGGGAAACTAAAGCATGGATTAGGGCAATTTGCTTAAGTTACACTGGAAGTTGGTGGCAGAGTCAGGAACCAGACCTAGATCACTTGAATTCCAGTCCAAGGCCTTAACCGCAAGACCACCCTTCCTTATTCCTGTTTATAAACATGGATGTATGTTAATGCATTGTTGAACAGCTGCCAGGTTTCCACCCAGAGGCAGCTGCATCTCAGTGACACGTGAAACAATTTGTGAATGCAGGGCTGGCTCTGGATGGCAACTCAAGGACATTCATGCATGTGTTTAATATCCTGGGTTCCTGCCATGTTTATGAATGTATTAGAAGTCTCATGAAACACTGGTATATCTCTGCACATTTCCTTAGTGCCCAGCAAGAGCCAGTGTGGAGGGGATCTACTTGGTAACTCACTGGTTATAGGCAGCACTGGAGAGGCCTATTTTAAGATGCAGCATATAGCTGAAGAGTCAGTAGAGGTGATTAGGCACGAACCTTGTTATCCAGGCCTTGTGGTCAGAGGAAGACTAAATGGAGCAGGGAGACAGAGTAGCAGGCAGCAGCCTTGAGTACTGCTGATGGGGTGAGATGGGAGTGAGAAGACAGAGTCTATCCAGGGGAAGATAGCAATGGGCTGGGGAGTAGGGGAATCCAAGCAGAAGAAGATTTACAGTAGGCTGGTGGAAAGTCTGTTAAGGTAGCTCCGAGCCTTATTTAGCAGCAATCAGGCCTGATACTCAAAGGGGAGGGATGGTTTTGATAATTGATGAGGCAGCCAGCACCAAACTCTACTAAAGGAGAATTTATCCTCTAAGCTCGTTAGCCTATCTAAGAAGAAAATGAGGTTAATTTAGGCTGATTTGTCTGTGACGAACTCCTGTCTCTTACTATTTATCACTGCACATGATTACAAACTGACTGAGGCTAAACAAATCATCTCTGGGGCAAGGGGACTGGTGGCAGTGGGGTCAGGCAGGGAATACTTCCTGAAGGCACCACCTCTGTGTTGGGGGAATCCTCATCCTTGGGGCCTTTCTAAAACAGCTTCTTCGACCAGCTCTACCTTGGGCACCACCAGCAGGATCCATACATGCCCCAAAATTACACAACATTTTCATAGTTATCTGGAAGTAAATATAAAATCACTGCTGATAAAGTTTGCGGATGACAAAACTTTTCAGCATGATAAACGATGAGGATGGAGCAGTCACACAAAGCGATCTGGATCACTTGTGTAAACTGGGCCCATTCAAACAAAATGCATTTTATATGGGGAAATGCAAAGTTCGTCTAGGAATAAGGAACGCAGACTATGCCTACAGAATGGGAGACTGTGTCCTGGAAAACAGTAACTCTGAAAAGGATCTAGGGGTCATGGAGGATCCTATACTGGACAAGCAATTGAACATGAGCTCCCTGTATGATGTTGCAGCAAGAAGAGCTAATGACATCTGTGGATATATAAACAGGAGTAATGAGTAGGGATGTTATTTTACCTCTGTTTATAGTGTATTGGTGAGATTGATACTGGCATACTACATCCAGTTCTGGTCTCTACATGCTTGGTTGAGGAGTGGAAGTGCTGCAAAGATCTAGAACTATTAAGGCTGGAGTAAAGCCATCCAGCCCCCACTAGCACCTCTAGCAGGTGAATCTTATTTTCATTAGTGGTTGCTCAGGTCTATTACGAGTTAGATGAACTTTAATCCTTTTCTTGAACTCATCCATAGACATCTTTCATTGCTCATTTCAATGCCTCTCTGGGAAAAGAAGGCCTTCCTTGTAATTAATCTGAACCTTAAAGGGCACTTGTTGTCTGAAAAGTGAGTCTGTGGAGTTCCAGATTAATTTCCCAGATGTTTGCAGACATGCTGTGTTCAGTTTGCAAGTCCGAAAGTGTTTTTTCTAACTGCCTGTCCTGAAAACCCAGCCTGGGATCTGAAAAGTTTTTGTGCCTCTTTAATTACTAGTGATTACATGGGCTGGTGAAAAGGTAAAGTGGTATTATTATCCCCATTTTTCCATGGGGGACTGAGGCAAAGAAAGATTGAGATCAAAAGTATCCATTAATGTTGGGTGCCCAATTTGAGACACCTACTGCCTGCTTTTTCCAGATACTTAGCATTTTTACAGCACTTTCAGAGCCCAGCTCCCACTGGCTTCAGTTGCATATGCAAGTGCTCAGCCTTTCTGCAGATCAGACCCAAGTGTCTCAAGTTGGGCACCAGAAAAATGAGAATCACATTGGTCGTGCCACTCCGCCCAGGGAAAAGTTTGGTTTAAGTGACTTTTCCAACATAACATAGAAATTCTGTTAGGAGCAGGCACAGCCCGAACAGTTGGGTGAATCCTCTGCCAAATTTAAAGTCCCTGCTCAAAACATGGAGGTACTAGAGCTTCAGCAAAACAGTTGCAAGAATTTTTTAAAGCTATATTTTCCCCTAACTTCATTCTGGGAAATGCCTGAACCATCTTAACTGAAACGTAAAAGAAAAACAAAAAGAATTAGCCTGAGGCAAAGTGAAAACCAGGGTCTGAGAATGGGACGTGTCAGGCAACCTTAACTATAGAGGACTCGACCAGCTCTACCTACAAGTGCAACTGGGTAACTTGAACTCAGCTCACACTTGGGTGATGTGCGAGGCAGGAGAGAGTTCATCTCCCCCTCCCGCAGCCACATTGGCTCTGTAGGGCTAGCAGAAGTCAAACCTTGACATTGTTGGTGAGGGAATGGAAGTTTCACCTTCCTGCCAGAGCAACGTTGTTCCCTGCAGTACATTTTCTAGCATTTTGTCTCACTTCTTGTTACTGTGTTAGAGCTGAGCAGATGCGACTCAAGGGAGCAGATATGTGTGACTGTTTAAAAAACAAACACTAACTCCCAGTCATTCACACTTGCAGCTCCATAGTCCTGGGGTCTGAGAAGGTCTCTTACCAAATCTTGGTTTGTGATATCCCTTTAGGCAATTATATATTGTAAGACAACATCCCAGCACACACACATGCACACCCCTCGGTGAATTTTTCCTCCAGGCTAAACATAGTCAGTTGCTCTAGCAATTCCATGGCTGCTACAGACTACCTATCTATCATCTACTTGTAATCCGCACCTTAAAACTGCATGGATTTGATGCTCATCAACTGTTTCTCATTATGCAAGTGCATAAACCCCATGGACACCAGAGAGGATTGACCTCATGACCTACTCCTCCAAAAAGCACAGTCCATAGTGTTTAACTACTTGGTAGTACAAAGCAACAACCATTTAGGACACAAATTAAGAAGAACACTGAATCCAAATTAAATTACAGGGGACACGTACGGAGGCAGGATAGAATTATCCCAGTTGGAATCAGGCTACCAACATGACCACCCTTCCTGTTGAGAAAGTGCATCTTTCAGTACCACAAATTGTTAGGACTTCAGTTTTACCGCTCATCTGAAGGATGACATTTCCAACCACAGAGTGGTCTTTAGCACTAGGATGGGGCATTGGTCTTGTTTTGATCCAGAGGTAAGAGTGCTACCTATTGAATTAACACTGCTTTCTATAGCAACCTGGCATTCTTTGGTGGCCTCCCATCCAAGCACAGACCAGAGATCTGTCTATATTGAATCTAGTGTTGTAAAATCTCAGTGCCCACAGAAATGGGCCAAAACTTTAGAGTTTGGATCTGAACTTCCATAACATTCAGAGGTTCAGATCCAGGGGTTTAGTTTGAATTGATATCTTGGACCATGTCTACCCAGCAGGCCAGAAAACCACACAGCAGCAAGTCTCAGAGCCTGGGTCTACAGATTCAGACTTGTGCTATGGTGCTAAAAGTAACTATCAAAGTTCCTGCTTGAGCTAGAGTTTGAGATACCTTTGGTGACCCAGCAGAGCTTGTGACAGCAGAGCTTGAGATGATCTGGCTGTAGATAGACTTTGTGCCCAGCACTGAATGCAGGGTCCCAATTCTGTGTGTCTGGGGTGTGTTGATAGCAAGGGCAGAAGATGAAAGTCGGAACATTGTGTGCAGGTCCAGGAGCAGTTATTACACAACAGACTGTGTTATCGAGAGGAGGAATGACAAAGACACTTATTGAGGGATTTCAAAGGCAGGATGCCGACATCTTTGTCTTGCACTCATGTGGATGTGACTCATCCTCACTCAATCACATCCTATTACTCTTCTGTAACGAGTCACATGAATCCCTCAGCTCCTGAGGGCAGCCCTATAGAAGTGTGTGACCAATGCTTGATGCTTTGGTGTTTCACTTACTGTGAAACAGTTTTTGCCTTCCCTTCCCAAACGGAGGATAAAAACCAAGGAGCAAGAGAATTTAGACCTGGGGTCAGAGTGACTATGACTAGGAGCAATGCAATGAGACTTCACAGTGAGATCTATTATACTATGAAATGCACTCCCAAGGGAAGTGGTGAAAGCCACATCACTTGGGACATTTCAAAGCTGGATGGGACAAAGCAGCACATTCAGGGCTTTATACAGCCAGACAAAGTCATCAGAACATATACATATGGCATCAGGGATAGCACTCCCCTTAGGGTGACTTGCTGCTCCTAAATCCCCACAGCCCTCTACCATTTGTGCTCATTATGCTTGCATGTATTAGAGCTTTTAGCCTCCAGTCAATGAGCAACACGTACAAGTCACTAATCAGACGCATTGCAGCTGCAGCTGATGGAACTAGTAAGTGAAACTAGGAAGCTAATCAGGAGTCAGTAAGCCTGTTACTGAAGCTCTCTAGCCCTATCCTACCCTGGCATGGCAGTGAGTTTGGTGAGCAATCCATGGTACAGGCCTGGTGAGTTCTGCTTCTTGAAGACCTGCACTCACACACCACTGAAAAAGTACAAGTCCCTGACATGATTATCTGTAATCACCAAGGTGCCTTGTATATGCTTAGTTTTGCCTTAGGCTTTTCAGAACCCTGGAGACCAGAGTCTCTGCAAAGCATGAAAAAAAAGGTTTGCATGGGCTAGGCAGTGCCACAGGTTATCACATCAGCCTTTTGCTTGGAGAGAAGGGAGTGACTCTAGCCAAATGATTGATGCCCACTGGGGGAGAGGATGTGGAGAGCCCCTTCAACCGCCCGGCCCTGGTGGCAGCTGGAATGTACCTGCCTGAACTCTATGAGCACTGAAAGCGGTGGTCACTGTCACAAAAGGAATTTCAGATATCAGGGGGCTGTGAACACCCCCTGTTGGTAAGTGGTAGGGATCCCAGCTAGCTCGGGGGAGAGGGGGATAGAAAAGGTCGAGATCTACCATATTAGAAAGTTGGCTAAAGGTCTGCCCCCGGGGAGAGAAAGCGCTCACTCTTTTCCAACTGTGAAGCGGTGGGAGCACACCTTACTGCTGAGAGCACTTAGGGCTAGAGGTGCTACATCTGCTTCTCTACCACCAAAAGTAACACCTCCAGCCAGCAGTACTTGGGCAGGAGGCTTCTTCGCCCCCCTCTAGGGTGACCAGAGGTCCCGATTCTATAGGGACAGTCCTGATAGACACTTGCATAAGAAAGAGCCCTGACTATTACCCCCACCCACTCCCGATTTTTCACCCTTGCTGTCTGGTCACCCTACCCTCCTCACAGCCTGGCTCCGGATTGGAGTGGCATAACTGAGCCCTTGATATGAAATAGCAGACAAGCCTAAATAGTCACAATTTCTATTCCTCTTATGCTGACAAAGCTTCTTAAGAGACGGGATTAAACATTTTGTAAAAACCAAATGCTAGACCCTCCCTAGCATCCCGGGTTTGGATTACTCGGAGCTCACAAGAGGACATGGACAGATATTTAGGGGTGAGAACAGAGCTCCGTCTGTTGCCTATTTTGTTCTGGGCCCCTTCGCACATACAATCACCAAGCATGGTGGTGGTTTTTGGGTTGAGGATGCTTTTCCACTAGGAACTAGGTGGAGGAAACCTGACCACATTACACCACTACCATCGTCCAGTTAGAAATGACCTGGGCTGGATTTTAGCCAAATTACATAAAGAAACCAAAGAAAATGTCTTATATAGATATATAGCCCTGATGTTAGATCCTACAGAAAACAGGTGTGTTTAAAACCTCTGTTGCTTCCACGGCAGCAGCTACCATAAAACTTACACATCCCATTATCAGAGCACTTCAGAACATGAATACAGATTGCCTGGGGGAAATATTAGGTGAGGTGTGAGAGGAAGTTGTTAATAAAAATCAATTCACATTCGTTAATTTCAGCTCCATGCATTCTCAGGGAATGAAAATCAAAGGAGATTTTTAAGATGAGAAATAGGGACCATGTGAAAAGCGGCCAGGGTAAGGGGGAGAGAGACAGCTGGAACCATTTGGAGGAAGACAGACAGACAATTTTACAAACTTCTCAAAAAGTTTATAGACAAAGGAGAGCAAAATGAAGTTAAAAGCTATAAAACAAATGCCTTGGCAGGGCCTTACACACTGCTATGCTCTACGCCCCTACTTTATCTCCATGACCGTCCAGTGTTTAAATGACAAAAAACATACAAGCCAGAGAGACAAGGCAAGACAAGCTCTTTCCTACAGGAGCAGCACAGCTGCTGCATAGCTTATTGCAGACAGCTGGACTCTGCAACTCTCAACAGGCCCTTGTATACCCACAAGAGCGGTGGTGCTGGAACAATTTGTATAATGGGGGTGCTGAGAGTCATTGAATCCAACTGTAAACCTTGTATATGATGGACACCACTTCCAGCCAAGGGGTGCAGCATTGTTTTAATCCATAGTAGATGACCAGCATAAACAAAAAAGAAGACAGGACACACCCCTGCCTTACACCTGTCTTGATGCTGAATGGCTTACTCAATCCATTTTCCATTTTAATGCAGCATTTTGAGTTGGAATAGAATGCCTTCATAATTTTGAATATCTCCTCAGCTATTGTGTCTACTCTATCTATAGCTTAGTGGCCTAAGTTTCAAATACCTCCCAGAAGCACAGATAAGAATGCCTATGGCACTGACTCTTTCCTGTCACCCCGAGGTAGATCACTTCAGAGGTTTTTAAGGCCCGACTTGACAAAGCCCTGGTTGGGATGATTTAGTTGGTGTTGGTCCTGCTTTGAGCGGGGGATTGAACTAGATGACCTCCTGAGGTCTCTTCCAACCCTAATATTCTATTATTCTATTCTATGATTCTAATGTTAATTAATTTTGTTGGAATTCCACAATTGTTCCACAATTTTCCACATTGTTTCTCTGATTACACTATCGAATGCCTTTTGAAAGTCCACAAAAAATTGATGGCAAGACAGCCTTGGAATTCAATTGTGTTCTCAATAATCCATCTCAGGGTGAAAATAGCGTCTGTGCACAATCTCCCTTGTCTAAATCAAGTTGTAGGATGGTATCCATCTTTCTTTTCAGTCTGTTCAGGAGGACTGCTGAACAGTCTACAACACCATAATTGTATGTAGTAATTTACAGACAGAGAGCAGGTCTCTGTCCTACAGAATTTACACTCTAAGGGCCAGATCTTACAGGGTGCTGAGCACTTTCAATTTCCATTGACTTATATGGAAGCAGAGTTATTAGCATTCTTGTGCAGGTACTCAGCATTTAGCAGGATCTGGCCTTAAATTTGGAATAAATAGTAAGGGATAACTATAAACACCTTGTGAGGAGGGGAGTGTGTATGGAAGGAGTAGGGGTGCAACAAGGGACGGTCAGGAGATACAAAGTGGAGTCCTACGTGTATGTTTTACAAATGAATCTATTAACACTTGGGGACAAAATCTGGAGAGGAAGCTATTGATAGAGGACGGGCTGAAAGCGGTGATTTGCAGAGGAATTTCAAGGAAGAGCATTAAGTCATTTTATACACAAGGGGCCACAAAATAAGGCTCATAGCTGCCTGTTGGAGAAGGGGACAAAGGGAGCATCAAGATGGGAGAGCATATAGGGCACCAACAGAGCAACATTTGGGTCACCTATTGTCCCTCATCCACCTTACCTCTCTGCATCCGATGAAGTGAGCTGTAGCTCACAAAAGCTTATGCTCTAATAAATTTGTTAGTCTCTAAGATGCCACAAGTCCTCCTGTTTTTCTTACCTCTCTGCTGTCTCCACTGTATTTCTCAGTTGCTTGTATCTCCTCAGCTATTGTGTCTACTCTATCTATAACTTAGTGGCCTAAGTTTCAAATACCTCCCAGAAGCACAGATAAGAATGCCTATGGCGCCGACTCTTTCCTGTCACCCCGAGGTAGGTCACTTCAATTTCATGCAAGTCACTCTGTGTGGTTCTTTTAATTGAGACTTTAAAAAAAACAAGGTCCTCTGGGATCAAATAAAGATCCCAAAGCACTTTGCATGAGAGTAGGGGTTTGCCACAGTATTTCTGTCCAAAACAAAACTAACCTCTTCTTCCCACTTGTGTGCAATGCATGGTTTGCCCAAGCACAGCCCTCCTCCCTAGAATGGGCTGCATTTCAGCAGTGTTCTGTAGTTTGTGACACTGCTTCAAGACACATTGTGGTCCACTAGGAAGACCACAGGATTGGGCGTTAGAATACATGGCCTTCTCAAAGTTGCTTTCTGTGTGATCGCTGGGTAAATCACTTAACTGGTCTGGACTTCAGCCCCCCTCCCTCATAAAATGGATAAAGATTTGCCCTCCTTTAGGAAGCACACAGAGATGCTGGGAAGAAGAACGATAAGTATTCAAAGAGGTTACACAAGTGTAAAATATTGTGTAGGTACCTATTCTTAGATGAAGACATAACATCTACCAGTTTCAGAGTAACAGCCGTGTTAGTCTGTATTCGCAAAAAGGAGTACTTGTGGCACCTTAGAGACTAACCAATTTATTTGAGCATAAGCTTTCATGAGTTACAGCTCATCAGTTGCATCCAATGAAGTGAGCTGTAGCTCACGAAAGCTTATGCTCAAATAAATTGGTTAGTCTCTAAGGTGCCACAAGTACTCCTTTTCTTTTTGTGAACATCTACCAGTGTTAGTTCTGCCAAGTGAATGCTGGGGTTATAGATCTTATTCCAGATCCTCTCACAGGTAAATGGGTGTGCCCGTTTGGCAGGATGCTAAAAAGGCATCTACACTTATCTAAATGACACCTGCATCATCAGCACTTCTGTAGTATTTCTTCTCCATTGCTCTCAAGGTGCTCCCCAAGGCAGCAAATCATTGTCATCTTCCTTTACAGTGTGGGTACGGTGAGGAAGTTAAATGAGTTGCCTAGGATCTGACAGCAAAGCTAGGGGAAAAGCCAGTGAGACACTACCCAAGAGCACCCAAGTTTGAGAGGTTCCTCACCCCTCCATGCCTTTAGCTTGCAGGGATGTTGTCTGCCTGCTGCAGATCAGCTCCCTGAAACCACCAATCTCTGGCAGGACAAGCACTGCTTTCCAGACCTTGCTTTCTCTGTACCGGTTAGCAATAGCCATACCCCCAAGTCTCAGAGCATTTTGTGCAATGTCCAGCCCCTTATCCACGGGACAGAATTACCAGGCTAACTGTTCCCACAGGGGTCCCTCACCCCAAATTCCTTGTTGCAAACAGTCCTCACACACTCCTGCATAGGTTCACCACCATGTGATTAATTTATTTACAGTGTGCTATACAAGTCTTTGTTCCCCCACAGCATAGGCCCTTTACCTTCTCCCTAGGCACAGTGGGAGAGGTATCTTCCCTGAGGTTCTGGGCTTCTCTGGCCTTTCCTTCTGTCCTTCCCCTCCTTCAGCCTGTCTGTCTTATCCTCAGCTGAAGCAATGAATCACCTTGTTAATTAGTTAATCATCCAGTCCTTACCCAATTATCTCTTCAGTTTGGCTCATGTGGGGACACTTGCCAAGTGCAAGGAGTGACGAGTCAGCCACTCACACACCGGCACAGAGTGATTTACAGAAACTGACAATTGCTTGGTCGTAGGCCTTGTGGGCCGAGGTGTGTCTGTTCTCCCAAGGGCTGATCAGATATTCGGAGTACACAGGTTAAGAGCTTCCCATCGTTCAGCCATCCCTGCAGCATTAAAAGTTCATAAGGCAGCAAAAAGCTGCCTCTGCAGACATTCACCAGCTGTTCCTCTGCACACATGAACTGTTCCAGCCTTACGAATAACTCCAAGGGATAGGTTTCAGAGTAACAGCCGTGTTAATCTGTATTCGCAAAAAGAAAAGGAGGACTTGTGGCACCTTAGAGACTAACCAATTTATTTGAGCATAAGCTTTCGTGAGCTACAGCTCACTTCATCGGATGTGAAGTGAGCTGTAGCTCACAAAAGCTTATGCTCAAATAAATTGGTTAGTCTCTAAGGTGCCACAAGCCCTCCTTTTCTTTTTTCCAAGGGATAGATTTTTCAAAACAGATGTTGGGTTTTATCCACCTCTCCCATATTAAAATCTGTGGGGACTGCGCAGATAAACCATGACTCAGCTAGGGTGACCAGATGTCCTGATTTTATAGGGACAGTCCTGATATTTGGGGCTTTGTCTGATAGGCACCTATTACCCCCCAGTCCCGTCCCGATTGTTCACACTTGACTCAGCACTTTGAAACAGTGCCCCATGGAGTTCTGCTGCGTGGAGTTCAGTGTGGGGATTGCAGAGTGGGCATTGGGAGTGTGAGATGAAGCGCTGCTATGGGAACAGCTTCCTTATGAACTAGGGAATGAAACTGTTGCATGTGAACCCCTGCCTTTATAGCGAGCGCCATCTGCCTGCCCTCACACTCATTACCTGCACTCCTCTCTTACTTCAGCAGAGTCTGCTCTCTTGAACAATGATCCCTCTTGCTCCCACTGATGGCAGAAAGGGAGACTAATCTGCTTAGACACCTCACCCCCTGCCCTCTGCCCATTTTTGGCTTACACCAGCCTGCTAAGGGCAGGCCACAAACACCACCACCCAGAGGCTTGATCCAAAACCTGCTGAAGTTAAGGGGTGTGTGCATGTGTGTCTGTCTTTCCAGTGAATCCAATGGGCTTGATCAAGCCCCTGAGGAACAGGTTTGTGAATAGCCCAAAACAGGAGATTTGCTGGGGATGGAAGCCTCTATATCCCCTTTCATTTGAGCCCCTCAGTCTCCACTGTGGGTTTGACTGCATGGCAGCAGCAGTCTCACTTTGTCCAACCAAGGACCACATTAGCAAACTGCCAGAAGTTCAGGGCTGCACTTAGCATATAGAAAATGGAGCCGGTTGCGACTACCTTCATCATGCCAACATACTGTGCTATATCATGGTCAGAGCAGCTTGACCACCCTGCATGTCAGGGGCTAGGATCTCATGGGCCACAGTCTTGTCACCAATGGCTTATGGACCAGCAAATCCTGCGGAGTTAGTTAACTGCATGACTCATGATTCCATTCTCCTCTGTGCTGTCAGACTCTGAAAGTTCTTGCTTGATAAAGAAAATGTAGCTCTTGGCAAGCCCTTGCTATTTCAGCTATGGCTCATCAACCATTCTTCTGTCATTATATACCTTATTATGTGCAATTAATAGACTGACTGAGAGGAACTACAAAGTCATTCTCTCTGTGAACTGACTAAGGCAGCTGGGTTACTTCTAGTGACTTCTTAACGTTCATTACCCAATGCAGCTGGATAAGTGGGAAAGGGGAGGAAGGAAAGACTCAAAGCAAATGAGTTAGAGAATTCAGAAGTTATGCAAATGTGGCCTTTGTACGCCTCCAGGGTGCAGTGAGACATGAAGCTTCTGCCTTCCCAAGGCTCATGTTTACATTACTTAAAGGGACAACTTGAAATCTAGTCAATTTCGAAAACAAATTAAACTCCTTAAGGTTCTAACCCCATCCCATTGCCATTGTGTAGTTCTACCACTACATTTTCCTGTTCAGGAAACAGATTTCGGAGTAACAGCCGTGTTAGTCTGTATTCGCAAAAAGAAAAGGAGTACTTGTGGCACCTTAGAGACTAACCAATTTATTTGAGCATAAGCTTTCGTGAACTACAGCTCACTTCTAAATTGGTTAGTCTCTAAGGTGCCACAAGTACTCCTTTTCTGTCAGGAAACTGACTCTACACAGGTAACAACTGTGAAACTGACCATAGTTAGAGAGGTGTCAAATGTACAAAGTAACAATAAAGGGCTTTTTTTCCTTTCTGATCTTAGTCATCTTAGATATTAGAAGTAACAGACCTACAAAATTTGTTTTAAAATATGATTTAAGTTGGCATCCCTTTATGACTTACCTATACCATAGCAATAAGCCACAAGAAGATTTGTATTAGTTATTGGTGCACATCTTGGATGCATTGTAAGGCCAGAAACTAAGAGTCTTCAGCTGCCCAAGATGTGCATTGATCCCAAACTAAATGCAATATTTGGATCAAGCAGTTTTTCTCACCCCACTGGATGTTGCAGGTAAATTGTAGTCCTTAATACACAGGTTTCCCCTTAAAGCCTGGGACCAGTCTCCTCAGTTCAAGTCTTTGTTTTCCCAGAGTTCTTGTTGCTTCCAGCATAGGTGGGGGAGGAGAAAGATAAGATCATGATGACACTGTCCTTATTTTATACTCTTAGTCCATGCCCCTGGAAAGAAACTAGCCCAGGCATGCCTGGCAGGCCTTGCTGAGTCACAGGGTTGAGCCATCCCCATTGTGTGGTGCTCCTCTTACAGCACTGTAAATCTCTTGTCTACAACTCCCCTGCTGATTAATGGTCATTTAATGCCCGCCTGGGTGTTGATCACCTCCTTTGCTGTCACTGGAGAACTAGCAAGGGATGGCTCCCAACTTTACAACATTTTTCAATAACTGCCATATAGCAAAATCTCATAACTTCATACACACTAATGCTATACATATTTTGACAGAACAATGGGTTTCAGAAGCTCATGACCTTTCCTATGATATCTTACATGGCATACTTTGTACAAAAAATATCATAAATACATGACTGTGGTGAATATGGGGGTTCCAAGGTGCTGCTTTGAGGTACAGAGTGCCACAGTAATGTTTTTTTAATGGTACCTAGCTTTCCCAGCATTCTCACCAATCCTTTCAGACCATTTTTCACCCCACATTGAGGCATCATTGCCACAGCAGATGCTCAACTGTTTCTTGGACTTTACATGTGTTGCGTAACCCCTCCTTGTGCTTGTTTAGTAAATATGAAACCCCATTCAGGTCACAGTGACCTGTTAGCCCTCTACATGTGGGTACTTCGCTTCTTCTATCATAGCTATTAAGCATACCATTATCCTCAAGTTTAAGATATATTTCATAGAACCTTTGTTCTTTTTTCCTCCTTGGTCCAGTTCTTGCCATTCCTTCTCAAGTTCTCTCTTAATCAAACTTTTGAAGTCTCGTTTACTCAGAGACATCTTTATGTCAACCTCCTTATTTATAAGGTATTTTTCACTGCTATATCTGCCAATTCATTGTCATTCATTTCTGATATGTGCTGGAATATACACACACACTACACACACACACACACACACCTAGTTGTAATATCTCCATAGTTAAAAACAATGTTTCAATGATTAAGTCATTCCTGCTTTCTGAGGTTCCCTTTCTAATTGCTGTCATACCCAATCAAGAGTCAGATAGGATAGCAGTCATAGTTGGATGTACATCTCTTATCCAAGTCAGTGCCAACACCATGCTCATCAATCCAGCAGTCAGAATGTCCACAAAATAGGATAGTTTGATAGATCTTAATTCCAAATTCAGGGATATGAAAGGCCATTCCCACTCTGTTGCCATCTCTAGAGGAGTCAGCATAGATTTAGCAATCCTGACTTCATTTGCCATTTATAAACTCAAACCTTAGTCGTCATATTTGATGGTTGTGCTCTTCCTGTATCGTTCCAAATCCACAACTGGAGAGACAATCATCCAGCTTATAGTTTGATTTCCAATGATTAAGTATGTTCACCCAAGTCTTTTACTCACCTTTGGCCCTATTAGCATATAGGCGTTTGTGGCACTCAGTTACTTCTTGTCTACTTAATTCCCAAGAGTTGACATATATTTGTTTAATACCCTTATCTTCACTATTTCCATGAACCTTAGCCAAAAGCTAAATCTAACAATCTCATCCATAAATTTATAGGCATTTCTCCAGTTGCTATCTGCAGCACATGCAACCCTGTTGCAATACTCACACTAGGTGTGAATCACAGAGCTTGGGTTCTCATTTTTAAAGTGTTGATTTAGAAGCTGAATTAAAAACTTGGCATCCATAATCTATAACTGGTCTTATTAGTGCCCCATACAGCACCAGCAACGTATTCTTATCTGCACTCCAGTTGTTCCTAGCAATACTTAAGTAGATGCATCCTATCTTTACAGTTGGTCTTGATATTATCTATATCAATGTTTCTCAAGCTTTTTGATAGCAGGGACCGGCTTGCTGCTTTTTCTTGCTGTGTCGGGGACACCTCAGGGACCAGCACCACTCCATGGACTGGTAATTGAGAAATGTTGATCTATATGATCCTTCCAAATTAGTTTATTATCAAACATAACTGCTAAGAATGTAAAATTTTGAGCTACCTGTATTTTTTCTGTATACAGTGACAAAGTTCCTCCTCTGCCTTGGTGGGTCCTGCGCTTATTGGTGGATTTGCTTGCCTCCGAGATTCACGGCAGCCCTCAGTTTGGCCACTTTTGCTAGTGGCTCAAACCTGCCGTTCACTCAGCTAACCTCATCACTGGCCAGCATGGGGAAAAGGAAGGAGAACAATCCCCACAGTCTCTGCTGGTCCCCCTAGTGGGTCTGGGGATGGGCCAGGGACCTTCCCCTCTGGTGGGACCCATAGTCCATGTCAACTCCTCCTGTGTCTGACCAGGAGTTGGGAGGATTTGGGGGGAACCCGGGCCCGCCCACTACTCCAGCTTCCAGCCCAGGGCCCTGTGGATCACAGCTGTCTACAGTGTTTCTTGTAACACCTGTGTGACAGCTACAAGTCCCTGGGCTAATTCCCCATGGCCTCCTCCCAACACCTTCTTTATCCTCACCATAGGACCTTCCTCCTGATGCCAGATAGCGTTTGTCAGTCCTCCAGCAGCACGCCCTCTCACTCTCAGCTCCTTGTGTGCCTCTCACTGACTGAAGTGAGGTCCTTTTTAAACCTGGCGCCCTGATTAGTCTGCCTTAATTATTCTAGCAGCTTCTTAATTGGCTCCAGGTGTCCTAATTAGCCTGTCTGCCTTAATTGGTTCCAGCAAGTTCCTGATTGTTCTGGAACTGCCCCTGTTACCTTACCCAGGGAAAAGGACCTGCTTAACCTGCGGCTAATATATCTGCCTTCTATCACTGTCCTGTAGCCACCTGGCCTGGCCCTGTCACAAGAGATATAGGTTCCATTCTTCCCCAGTCTTCCTTTTTGTGAAGATTGTTCCCTTTGTTTTAGCCAGTGAGAACTTAAAACCCCAAGTACCTCCCCATTCTGAAATCCCCCTGAGCTCCTGGTTGGTTCTCGCCACAGTTATCTTAAACCTTGCATGTTTGGCCCATATAGCACAGACATCCACAAATAGAGTAAAACCCATTTCTCTTCAGGAGATCATTAATCAGAATGTTAAACAGGGCTGGGCTGATAACACTCCCTTATGGAGTGCCATGAGTAAGTTTATAAATATTCAACAAAGCTGCCCCCACCCTGACTTGTATGGTTCTATCACTTAAGAAGTCTCTTATCCACCAGAACATTCTTCCCGCATATTCCAATTATGGTTAGTTTATACAGAAAGCCTGCCCACCATAGCATGTCATAAGCTTTATCAACGTCCAAAAAGTCAGCCATCAAAAACTCTCTGTCCAACATGTTCTGGGTTTTTTTGTATTTCTGTTTCTAATCTTATAATATGATCAACTGTGCATCTTCCTTTCCTGAAACCACTCTGTACACAGTTTATAATTTCATTTGTTCCCAAGTATGCTTTTAATCTCTCATTTATCATTCTTTTCATAATTTTGTCCACACGCAATATAAGGGCAAAAGATCTACATGCATCAGGTCTTGCACATAATTTGCCAGGTTCTCCTATTGGTGTAACCAGCACTTGCTTCCATTCTGCTGGTAGTATTACATTGCCCCCACATATTATATAATTTCAATACAACTCAAACTCCCTTCCGGTAGGTGCTGAAGCATTGTATTACATGTGCTATCTTTACCTGGGGGCTGCATTTTTACTTTTATCTATAGCTTTGAGTTCCTGTATACTGAAATTTTCATCCACTACGTCATCTTTATATTCTAACCAGCTCACATTTTTCTTCAGCAGACATACTTTATTTGTTCATAAAACTCTTTAATTTGATTTGTATCTCTACTAACTTTTTGGAATTCTTCTGCTAAAATGGCCACTTTTCCTAAATTAGAACTTTTAACTTTATCATCTACTGTAAGACCAGATTGATTTTACTCCTTATCCCATTCATTCTTTTAACTTGTTAATAGATCTCCGAAACCTTGGAATCTTTGTTCATTTTCCCTCCGTACTTTCTCCAACTCTCTTTCTTTGACTTTAATAATTCTTTGTGCCACTGCTTTACATCTTTTACAGTTCATTAAGTCCTTGCTATTCGTTTACTTTTTGCTTGTTTGTATGCCTTCTTTCTTTGCTGGTTTAGAATCTTCATTCCAGCAGAGAACTGAACTTCTGACTTTGTGGCAATGCAATGTCTTACATATAGCTAGGGCTGGCTGCTTCTAACACAACCTGTATTATATTATCATGAAATTCCTCTAGGTTATCATGTATACAATTGGTACTTAGATACGCAGCACACTAACTCTTAAAGAGTCCCCAGTTTGCTTTTCTAAGGCTCCAGGTAGGAATTCCTTCAGTGTTTTCAACATTACCTTGGCCTAGATATGTAATTAGCATAAGGAAGTGATTGCTTCTCATTCCATCTTCTTTATAGATTTCCTAGTTGCAATTACTTGTTATATTGCATTTTGCAATTCCCAGATCTAAACATGAAATGGTTCCTTCCACTAAATTAAACCTCGTAGGTGCTCCAGTATTGAGCAATACCAGTTTGTACAAGTCAATGAATTGTTCCAGGCATTTGCCATTACAAACAGTTTTCCTGCTTCGCCATAATTTATTATGGCTATTAAAGTCTCCACAAATAATGTATGGGCTTTTAACACCCTTAACTAACTCTACCAATTCTAGATTGTCTAGTTTTTTACATGGGTTGTAAACATTATAGATTTGTGTAAACGTACTATAATTTTGCAGAGGAATCTCACTGTTGTACTCAAAACTTAGTTTGGTACATCTATTTCATCTATTGTATTATAAATATACAGACCCTTCCTCCTCTTATTTCTCTATCATGTCTGCTTAAATCATATCCTGAAAGCCTAAACATGAGTTCTCACTAACCATTGTGACAGGGTCGGACCAGATGGCTACAGGAGAGTAATCCTATTGGGATCCGGGAAGTGGGCGGGCAAAGCCCACCCACTACTAAAGGATCCGCCCCCAGCCTAAGAGGTGGATCCACAGGACCTGGACACCAAATAAACCCGGGGGGCAACTAATGAAATAACAGGGACAGGAGTGTGGTCAAAGGGTCAAATGAACGGAACCTGATGGGGACACCGAGCAGAGAACCCCGGACAGTGCCCACTGCTCCTCAAAGGCGTCAAGGGAGTCAGTGGACGCCACCCAGAGGAACTCTGCCCGAATACGTGAACGGACCGAAGATCGGAAATAGGCCCCACAGTCACAGGAGACTCCATCGGCCAACCTCCTCACTCTGATTTTATAGATGGCCATTTTAGCTAGGGCTAGGAGGAGGTTGACCAGGAGATCCCGTGACTTTGTGGGGCTGCGAATAGGGAGTGCATAAATAAGAAGGGCAGGGGAAAAGTGCAACCAAAAACATAATAAAATATTGGTGAGGAGCCAGAATAGGGGCTGCAGCCTGGTACACTCCAAATATATGTGTGCCAGGGTTTCCCTCACACCACAAAAGGGGCAGGTGTCTGGAATAGGGGTGAACTGCGCCAAGTACACACCCGAGTTCACGGCTCCATGAAGGAGCCGCCAACCGATAACCCTGGCAGGCCTAGGGACCAAGGTGGAATATAGGCTGGCCCACCAGGGCTCCTCACCCTCCAAAGGTGGCAGGAGGTCCCACCATTTTGCATCGGGGTGGGACATGAGGGTGAGGGAGTGAAGGGTGTGGAGCATGAGCTTGTATAGATGTTTCCTTGGTGCGGTCTGGAAGCAGACTGGCTGCAGCTTGTGCAGCCAGCTCACGGTGAAGGGGTGGGGGGGGATCGGTTGGGTCCACGGAGCAGGGGCCCAATTAAAAAGTCCGGTGGGCCTGGAGTGGAGGGTGGGTGGGGCGCGCCCTCGTGCAGGACCCGGACAAGGTAAACCCGAGCAGCGGGCGGCAAAGTGGCCTTCACCTCCTGAAGTATGCGCCGGGGAGTACAAGGTCTGGAGAGCCCCATGCGCTGAGCGAGCATCAGGGGATCCAGCCAGTCTCCCCGGTCGTAGTCCAGGAGGTCTCCGACTCTTGTGACTTCTGCCAGGACCAACCTCTGGTGCACCGAGGGGGACTCCGCCACTTACACGTGAAGCTGGGGGTTGTGTAGCAGGGGCTCCGCTAGGAGATCTGCCCCCTCAGTGGCTGCCACGGACCTGGTCATTGAAAGCAGTTTCCAGGTCTGGAGGAGGTCCTGGTAGAAGACCGGCAGCCTGGAGAGGTCTCGTGGAAGACCTCTCGGATAGAGATAAAGGAGCTGCCAGTCTTATTGGAGCCCTCGGAAGCGGCGCAGGAAGGTGTGCACCAGTATGCTCCGCGCCAGACTACCTGCACCATAAAGGAGCCTCTGCAGGGCCTGGAGGCAGAAGACATGGACCTGACTGTGCAGACATTTCAGGCCCTGCCCTCCCTCCTCCACGGGGAGATGGAGAACCCCTGCAGGGACCCAGTGCAGTCCTGACCAAAAGAACTCCAGAATCGATGTCCAGAGGTTGGCCAGGAAACCTGGGGCCAGGACCAGGGGGTTGAGCCGGTACCAGAGCATGGACAGGACTAGTTGATTAAGCACCAGCGCTCTCCCTCGAAGGGAGAGGCACCGGAGTAGTCCTGTCCATTTCCGGAGCCGCTCTATCACCCCGCCCTCTAAATTGTGCCAGTTCTTCAGCAGAGAGGGATGCGTGGCAGAAAGGTAAACGCCGAGATAGAGCAGCAGATACACGCTCCACCGGATGGCCTGAAGCGCGGGTGGGAGGGAGCTCGCCTGCCAGCCGTCCCCGAGCACCAGGCCAGAGCTCTTGACCCAGTTGACCACGACCTGGTCCTGGGTGACTTGGCGTGGGAGGAGGACCTGGGCGACTTGGCATGGGAGGAGGCTGCTGAATAGATGGCCTGGCAAGCCTCCACCCACGCCAAGTCGCCCAGGTCCTGGACCACGAGGAGCACGTCGTCGGCGTATGCCGACAGGACCAGCCGCAGCTCCGGCTCCCGCAGCACCAACACAGTCAACCTCCTGTGGAGGAGACAGAGGAAGGGCTCCATCGCCAGAGTGTACAGCTGGCCTGAGAGGGGGAACCCCTGCTGTACTCCTCACCTGAAGCTGACCGGTTCGGTCAGGGTCCAGTTGAGCCTGACCAGACACTCTGTGGAGGCATACAGCACCCACAGAAAACCCACAAACTGGGGTCCAAAGCCAAATGCTCGCAGAGTGCTCAGGAGATACCCGTGATCCACCCTGTCGAACACCTTCTCCTGATCCAAGAACAGGAGGGCGAATGACAGACCATCCCAACACCCAAGTTCCAAAAGGTCCCGGACCAGATATAGGTTGTCAAAGATGCTGCGGCCTGGGACAGTGTAGGTCTGGTCTGGATGGACCATGTCCACCAGCACGGACCCTAGCTGCAGCGAGATGGCTTTTGCCACGACTTTGTAGTCCGTGCTGAGACGGGACGCCAATTTTGTAAATCGTGGAGGTCCCCCTTCTTCAGCAATAAGGTGAGCACAGCTCACCTGCATGAAAGAGGGAGGACCCTGCTCCGCAAAGACTCAGCCCAGACGGTGACTAGGTCGGGGCCGAGGACGTCCCAGAACACGTGGTAGAACTCTACGGTCAGCCCGTCCATGCCCGGAGATTTATTGGTGGGCATGCGGCGGAGGGCTTCCGAGAACGCAGCCAGAGTGAGAGGCAGCTCTAGCCGGTCTCGGTCGTCCAGGCTGACCATAGAGAGCCCCTCCCAGAGCACTCTGCAAGCATTAGGATCGGTCAGATCCAGGGAGAAAAGGCTTGCATAGAAGGCTCCCGCGCTCCTGCACATCTCCACCGGATCCGTGAGGGGGGTGCCGTCTTCTGCCAGAAGGCAGGTGACGTGTTTCTTGGCCCCCCTCCTTTTCTCCAGGGTGTAGAAGAAGTGGGAGCCGAGATCCATCTCCCGAAAGGGAGGGATGCAGGATCAAACAAAAGCACCCCGGGCACGATGGTCCTCGAGGGCCCGGATCTCCGCCCGCTTCTCCTGACACGCTCTGCAGAGGGGCGGATCCTCAGGGTTGGCAGCCAGATGCCTCTCCAGCTCTAAGACCTCCCGTTCCAACTGCTCTATCGCCGCATCACTCCGTCAGCTGGCGCCCCGGATGTAGTCACGGCAGAAGAGCCGGGCGCGCACCTTCCCCAGGTCCCACCACTGCCGTGCTGAGGGAAAGGCATGCTGCTGCCCTCACCAGACCAGCCAGAACTCTGGGAAGGACGTCAAAAAGCCCACATCATCCAACAAGCTATTGTTGAAATGCCAATAGGCCGGCCCTGGCCTCTCCGCACAGAGGGAGGCCGTCACGGTGGCTAAATGATGGTCAGAAAATAGGGCCGGCCGGATGCTGGAGGAGTGGGCTCGTGAAAGGTGGAAACATGATAAATAAATGCAGTCCAACCAGGAGTGGCGCGACCGATGGACCTCCACCCGGACAAAGGTGAACGTGGAAATGTCATCCGGGTGGTGGTCGCGCCAGACGTCCACCAGGGTGTGGTGTTCCACTATCTCCCGGAGGACGTCTGTGACTGCTGGGCACTGCTTGAGCCCTGAGCAGTCCTTCTTCTCGAGGGTGGTGTTGAAGTCCCCACCCAGGACCAGGCACTCGTGAGGATCCAAGGTGCCGAGGAAGGCGGACGCCTGCTGATAGAATTGCAGCCGCTCTGGGCCTGATGTTGGGGCATAGACGTTAACGAGGCTGACCACGAGCCCCTCCATACGGACCTGGAGGTGCAGCAGGCGGCTCGGCACAGCCTCGGCGACCCCCAACACCTCGGGCCGTAGGTCGGGGGAGAACAGGGTCACCACTCCGGCCATACAAACTGTAAGATGGCTAAAGTAGACCCTGTCCCCCAAGTCCAGCCACCAGCTGTCTTCGGAGGCCAGATCCATATGGGTTTCCTGCAGGAAAACCACAGAGTACCCCCCCCCTCCCGAAGGAAGGAGAGCACCTGGGACCTGCGGAGACCCATCCTACAGCCCCGGGTGTTCAATGTTGTGATGATGAGCGGTGCCATGAGGAGGGCTGGGGGGGGATTCTCGGCGGCAGGGACACTCGCAGCCCACATTGGGGCACGCAGCAAACCGTGACCTACCCCGTAGGTGAGCAACGAGTCATGGAAGCCACGGACCCACAGGTAGGCTGCGGAGGCCTGCTTTCCTGTCCTTTTACCCTCCCCCATAAGGGCCCTTGTGGCCCGGAGGATCTGATGAAAGTCCCCCCATCACTGGAGAGCAAGCTGCACCTAGTTGCGGGAGCCACGGACGTGTTCTAAAAATTCCCGCAACTCCTCTCACAGCGCATTGTGGGGGGGGGGGGGTGTTATAGTCTCCTGGTTATCCCCTGACGGGGCCCTTGGTACAGCCCCATGGCCCACCAAGATGGACAGACAGGGTGCGGACCCCCAAGGGGGCGCCTGATGGGCTGGCGCCACTAGGCCCGCCTCGAAACCTGGGGCAGTAGGGGGCGGCGGAGGGAGGATAGCAGCCCCTAGTGGGTCGGGATAGGGAAACACAAAGGCCACTCCCTGGGGGTCATCTGCTGGAAAAGGGAAGGAGACAGCCCCAGGGGCAGCAATCACATCGTGGGAGGTGGACGGGATAGGGAAAGGTTCAGCATCAAGGGCAGGGCCGGGATCAGGGACAGGGGCAGGAGCAGGGGCAGAGGCAAGATTCTGGGCTTCAGAAGCCAAGCAGCCGGATGGTGGCACCTCCTGATCAGGCTCAAGGGTTGAAGGGGTGGGGAGGGGACTCTCAGCGATGCCGGACGCAGGCTCTATGATGGGTTTGGCAGCCATGGCATCAGGAGGTGGACTATCTTCTGTAGGGCCCCTGCCCAGGAAGGAAGTTGATTGCTCCACACCAACGAGGGGTGCCCCTGGTGTCTCGGGTCCTGGCCGCGTGGCACTGGCCATCGCCTGAACAGGCTCGGTGGCCATCAGCGGGGTGCCTTCTGTGGCTGGGTTGATAGAGGAGTCCAGGGGCTCCTTGGAGGTGGGAGCGGAAGCAACGGTTAGGGGGACGGAGCATGGGGAAAGGGGGACTGGAGTGAGGTCGCCCAGATCGAGGCCCGCTGGCATAGGGTCGTCCTCCCCCTGGGCGACCGGGGTCAGACCCAGGGCCTCGATCTCCTCGTATATAGAGGGGAGATCACTTTCCACCATCCCGGGGTTCTCCCCACCGGAACCTGACACGACAGTCACCTTGGGGCTCATATGGGCTTCAGATGTTAACAGGGCAGGAGGGGCTCCCTTGGGGGCCTCGGAGGGGAGGGACTTCTGTGGAGGGGAGATACTGCCTTCCGGTGCTGCCACATCTTCCCCAGCTGGCACCGGTGGATGGATCGCGCCCGTGGGCAAAGCCGAAGGCTCGGCATCGGTGCCCCCATGCCTGGTCTTCCAGGGGGCCTCCGCATCGGATGGGAGGAGCAGAGCTCGAGCCTTTTGCTTGCCCCGCTTCCTCTGTACTAGGGCCCAGCCCTCCATGGCATCATCCGGGGGCTGGCTAGCAGGAGTCGTGTCAGGGGCAGAGGCGATGGCTCAGGGACTCAGGGGGGTGACAGTGGGGCAGCACGAGGGAGGGAAGATTCCCCTTGGGGCAGGCCCTCTCCCATGCCTGGCGGTGTCCCTACCGCACCCTCCTCCACAGGCCCCGCCAGATTGCAAGCAGCGGGGGTGGGGCTCTCCGGCTCGTCTGGGCATAGTGGGGGAGGTGCCCCTTTGGCCTGAGCTGGAGCAGTGGTGGACTGGGAAGGAGGAGGGGCGGCTTCAGGCGCTGGGCAGCCAGGGGCGCCTGCGACGACGGGGCCAGTGCCCTGCCAGGGTTCGGGGGTCCCGGATGCCCCTCCTTGCCGGGCCAAGGGACAGTCCCTCTGGACATGCCCCATCGCCCAGCAGAGGTAGCACCGGGCCTCCCCTGTGGAGTAGTGCACCCGGTAATGGGCCCCCCGGTAGGGGACCGTGAAGAACCCCTCGAGCGCCTCTCCATCACGTGCCGCCGGCGGCAGTTGAAGCAGCACTTCCGGCGGAACAAGAGGACGTGACAGAGGGCGGGGTCTTTGCAGCCCAACGGGAGAGGGCTGATATTGGAGATCGGTTTCCCCAGGGTGGAGAGGGCAGGTAACAGGGCGGCATTGGGAAGAAAGGGAGGGACAGAGGTCAGGACCAGATGGACGCCCAGGTCCTCTAGCGGCTCCAGGGGGATGAACACCCCCCCCACCCCCACTGCCAGGCCCTTCTCCGCAGGCTTAACATCTTCAGACCCCTCTGTGGGGGCCTGTGCCTTTCATCTGGCTCCCCAGAACAATGACCCTCCTCCCCATCTCTCTCTCGAGAGGCCCTTTTTAAACTGTCAGAGTGCCTGTGTTCTCCTGGGTTTTGGCCCTTCGAGACAAAACTAGAGTTGCACGTTGGCTGGGGAGGAGGTAAAGTCTTAAAAGTCAACAGTCCTGGCACTGTTCCTTAACCCCCTACCATTTGCTAGAAGGCAGCATATCTTGAATCATTCTTCCACTTTCTTATAGCCCCCTATTAAACTAAGCAAACAAGTTTATACAGTAAGCCTCCCAATAACCAGATCAAAATACAGCATTCAGAAGTAATACAGCGCAGCTCCAAATCCATCACAGGACCCGTTCACGATTAATAGAAAAATATGGATTTATTTCCATGTTCGAGGCCAAGAATAGCTTCCTGTTACACAGTGCAGAAGTGCTAGCATTACCGATGCACAGAAGGGGTCAGAAGCTAATACAGACAGGTAGCGTTCACAGAAAGGGAATGTATTCTCATGGGTACAGAGCAAGACTAGAAACTGGAAAGAGAAAGCTCCCCTTCTTAAAACTCTTCTGTGATCCCCGTACACCATTTTCCATTCCGACTCCCATCCTACAGTCCAAATTCTCGCTGGATTTCAGAGTAGAACCCTCAGGATAAGGTCTAAGTGCTGCCTCCAGGTGGAAAATCCCTATGGAGTGGTAAGTGCAACTGAGGAAGCCTCCCTGACCCACCTACCCTCAAAAGATCACTTCAGCAAAGATCCTTGGCAGGCTAGGATTTCCAAGGGCTTTTAGTTGTATTTCAATGAAATCATAATGGTTATAGTCCATCTGAGGGCCAAGTTCTGTTCTCAGTCACACAGGTGTAAATCCAGATTGACTCTACAGATGTCAATGACACTACTCCTGATCCACACTATTTCAACGGCGAGCAGAATTTGACCATGAGGTAAAGTTGCATAATATTAGCCCTGTCTTTCCCCACCCTCACTCACAGCTTGTCTTTCTTCAGCTGAGGGGATTTTTCACAGTGCCACAGAGAAAGAAAAGCAAAAGCATCTGTCTTCACATTAACCCAAAGGAATACTCGAGACAGAATTTTCCACTTCAGCCAAGACATTTTCTTAATACTATTCAAGCTGGGAGCATCTTCAGGGCTTTGTTGTCTTAGTCAGAAAGGAAAGCTCTAAAGGTTGAGTTCTAACATTAAAAATTTTTTTTTGAACTCCTAAGATTTCTTGGTGTGTGTGTAGCTCCTGATAGAGACACTCATTTGAAGAAGAAGGGGAAAAAAAAATCTATTCCCGCTTGGTTTGTGTCACTGCTTGATTGCACTGCAGGTTTACCAGGGAAATTATCGGGGGGGGGGGGGAGGAGGGGGGAAGGAGGAGGGGGAAAGGAGTTAGACAGCATTTCCCTGACAGCGGCTTGTCAGCCCTGTTCTTTTAGTGTCAGGGAAAGAGCTGCATTTCGTGTCTTCAAAGCACCATTCTGACACCCCAGAGGGAAAACACACACACACACACACACACACACACACACCCTACTTCCTCAGCACAGATACAGCAATACATCCACACAGCCTACTCCTCAACAACAACAACAAAAATACAGCTACACACTCACTACATGCACACCTATGTCCTACTTCCTCACAAACACCCACTGCACACAGTTGCACAATTATAGAGCTTTAAACCAGTGTTCTCATTGGAAGCTCATCAGTGGCAGCTCCCAGCGCTGTTGTGCCTGCAGTAGGCAACGTGCCTTACTAAGCACTGGGGAAGTACACACAAAAGTGTGTAGTAGCAACAACTGTTGTAGGGTGCAACATATGTTCTCAGCCTCCACAATCATCACATCATTGGTTGGTGCTGAGGTGGGGGGAGTTGGGCATGGTTCTCACATATCCCTAACAAGATATGTGGACTCAGTCCATGTTAAATAGTAGACTTTTAAACAACTATTGACACTGAGAAGCTTACACACTGCTTGAGTTCCAGCTTTGTCTCTTTTGTTTGTCTGGAACGCTAAAAAACCACTAAGAGGCATTAGTGGCTGAATAATGTACTGCAAGAGAATAACATACAATTACCTACCCTGTACCCAATCAGCCTCCTTATGCATATACATTATGATACAGTCTTTAATTACATATCTTTTTGTCTCAATTTACTTCCCCTCCCCCTCTGCATTTGAATCAGGCAGCTCCTTCCTTCATAGAATCATAGAATATCAGGGTTGGAAGGGACCCCTGAAGGTCATCGAGTCCAACCCCCTGCTCGAAGCAGGACCAATTCCCAGTTAAATCATCCCAGCCAGGGCTTTGTCAAGCCTGACCTTAAAAACCTCTAAGGAAGGAGATTCTACCACCTCCCTAGGTAACGCATTCCAGGGTTTCACCACCCTCTTAGTGAAAAAGTTTTTCCTAATATCCAATCTAAACCTCCCCCACTGCAACTTGAGACCATTACTCCTCGTTCTGTCATCTGCTACCATTGAGAACAGTCTAGAGCCATCCTCTTTGGAACCCCCTTTCAGGTAGTTGAAAGCAGCTATCAAATCCCCCCTCATTCTTCTCTTCTGCAGGCTAAACAATCCCAGCTCCCTCAGCCTCTCCTCATAACTCATGTGTTCTAGACGCCTAATCATTTTTGTTGCCCTTCGCTGGACTCTCTCCAATTTATCCACATCCTTCTTGAAGTGTGGGGCCCAAAACTGGACACAGTACTCCAGATGAGGCCTCACCAATGTCGAATAGAGGGGGACGATCACGTCCCTCGATCTGCTCGCTATGCCCCTACTTATACATCCCAAAATGCCATTGGCCTTCTTGGCAACAAGGGCACACTGCTGACTCATATCCAGCTTCTCGTCCACTGTCACCCCTAGGTCCTTTTCCGCAGAACTGCTGCCTAGCCATTCGGTCCCTAGTCTGTAGCTGTGCATTGGGTTCTTCCGTCCTAAGTGCAGGACCCTGCACTTATCCTTATTGAACCTCATCAGATTTCTTTTGGCCCAATCCTCCAATTTGTCTAGGTCCTTCTGTATCCTATCCCTCCCCTCCAGCGTATCTACCACTCCTCCCAGTTTAGTATCATCCGCAAATTTGCTGAGAGTGCAATCCACACCATCCTCCAGATCATTTATGAAGATATTGAACAAAACCGGCCCCAGGACTGACCCTTGGGGCACTCCACTTGATACCGGCTGCCAACTAGACATGGAGCCATTGATCACTACCTGTTGAGCCCGACAATCTAGCCAGCTTTCTACCCACCCTATAGTGCATTCATCCAGCCCATACTTCCTTAACTTGCTGACAAGAATACTGTGGGAGACCGTGTCAAAAGGTTTGCTAAAGTCAAGAAACAATACATCCACTGCTTTCCCTTCATCCACAGAACCAGTAATCTCATCATAAAAGGCGATTAGATTAGTCAGGCATGACCTTCCCTTGGTGAATCCATGCTGGCTGTTCCTGATCACTTTCCTCTCATGCAAGTGCATCAGGATTGATTCTTTGAGGACCTGCTCCATGATTTTTCCAGGGACTGAGGTGAGGCTGACTGGCCTGTAGTTCCCAGGATCCTCCTTCTTCCCTTTTTTAAAGATTGGCACTACATTAGCCTTTTTCCAGTCATCCGGGACTTCCCCGGTTCGCCACGAGTTTTCAAAGATAATGGCCAATGGCTCTGCAATCACAGCTGCCAATTCCTTCAGCACTCTCGGATGCAACTCGTCCGGCCCCATGGACTTGTGCACGTCCAGCTTTTCTAAATAGTCCCTAACCACCTCTATCTCCACAGAGGGCTGGCCATCTCTTCCCCATTTTGTGATGCCCAGCGCAGCAGTCTGGGAGCTGACCTTGTTAGTGAAGACAGAGGCAAAAAAAGCATTGAGTACATTAGCTTTTTCCACATCCTCTGTCACTAGGTTGCCTCCCTCATTCAGTAAGGGGCCCAAACTTTCCTTGGCTTTCTTCTTGTTGCCAACATACCTGAAGAAACCCTTCTTGTTACTCTTGACATCTCTTGCTAGCTGCAGCTCCAGGTGCAATTTGGCCCTCCTGATATCATTCCTACATGCCCGAGCAATATTTTTATACTCTTCCCTGGTCATATGTCCAACCTTCCACTTCTTGTAAGCTTCTTTTTTATGTTTAAGATCCGCTAGGATTTCACCATTAAGCCAAGCTGGTCGCCTGCCATATTTACTATTCTTTCGACTCATCAGGATGGTTTGTCCCTGTAACCTCAATAAGGACTCTTTAAAATACAGCCAGCTCTCCTGGACTCCTTTCTCCCCCCTCTTCCCTCTCTTCGTAAGATGGAGCCCGTCTCTGCCCAGCACTCCTCCTTCATGGAACACCATCCCATGGTCAAAGAATCCAAAGCCTTCTCTCCGACACCACCTGCGTAGCCATTCGTTGACTTCCACGATTCGACAGTCCCTACCCAGGCCTTTTCCTTCCACGGGGAGGATGGACGAGAACACCACTTGCGCCTCCAACTCCTTTATCCTTCTTCCCAGAGCCACGTAGTCCGCAGTGATCCGCTCAAGGTCATTCTTGGCAGTATCATTGGTGCCCACGTGGAGAAGCAGGAAGGGGTAGCGATCCGAGGGCTTGATGAGTCTCGGCAGTCTCTCCGTCACATCGCGAATCTTAGCCCCTGGCAAGCAGCAGACTTCACGTTGCATGGGCCCAGCATGCAGGGTACTGAAAGCCCAGGAGAGAGAGGGTAGCTGCTCTCAGTTCCGGTGCCTGACTCTGGTATGGCCCGCAGCAGCCCAGACTCCAGTTGCGGGGAAAGTACTGCTGAGCCCCATGTTGGAGCACACTCCATGTGAACGGAATCTTTGGGGGAATATAGCGACACACTAACAAGTTTGTAATCATGTGCTATTCCTGAGGGAATTCTGTGCCAATGTATGTGCACAGAATTCATGTTCCACGTAGATTTCTTTGCTTCCCTGCAGAAAATGATGGGGAAACAAAGGGAAGGCGCAAGAGCAGTCACATGCCCCTCCCCAGTTGTGCGGACGTGTCATTTCGGGCGCCTGGAGTAGTTGGCAGAGTAGTGGCAGCTCGAGAATTAGACTCAGAACTCTAGGAGTCTAATCCTCGAGCTGCCACTTGCTCACAGGGTAGCCTGAGGGAAGTTAGCTGCTCAAACCAATAGATAATACTGATTCCCTGGCTAGTCTTTTCTATAATGTTTTGTGGGTCTTATGGCCAAATTCATCCCTGTGCCAGAGTCAAACTCAGCACAGGGACAGTGTGTGGTGACAGAGCGTTTACATCACCTTTGTGCCTCACCTATCATGGGCTTGCTGCCTTGTGCCTAGCTACCACAGCCCGTAACAGCTCTTCTGGTAACCAGGAGTAACTAGGACATTGGATGATGCTGGCCATACCTCCCTGCCAACTCCCTTACCCCTGTCATCCTGTGCTCCACCCCCTGAAGAGACGGTTCCTACAGAAAGTGGCCAGAGCCAGCTATGCCTACCAGGGACTTCCTCCTAGGTCAGGAAAAAGGCTGTTTTCCAAACTGAAATTTCCCTTCTGTGCTCAAACAGTTGCATGGGTGCAACCTCTAAATGACACTGCCATAACAGGTTTGCTCACTTCTTTCTGGAAGAGGAACAAAGGTGTGAGGTGCATCTTACAAACCAGGGACGTTTTTAACACAAGCCTCTGAGGCTGACAGACAAAGCATTGCTGTGGTGTGGGTAGAAGGTGGCTATAGCAACCAAACATGTCCATGTTTATTCTCCCCCACCAATTTTTTGCCTCAGAGAAGCTGGACCATGGAGCTGGGAATGTTCACCTTCTCAAAATGGAACTTCTACATTTCACAGCAAAGTTGTTTTGAAATTGAATATTCTATTGTAATAAAAGAAAAAAGTGAAAATTGGAACAAAATGTTTTACCTGTTGATCAAATTGAAATGTGTCCATTGACATTAAAACAGCATTTTTGGAATTTCGTTTTGTGGGAAAATTTAGACGCTTGGTCTGATCCAGAGTGAAGACAATTTTCAAAAAATTTCCAATCAGCGAGTCAAAATGCCCGGCATGCCACAAAGCTGGCTGCACTGAGCATGTGAAGATGTAGCACTTTTGGAAGTTGTCAGCCTCAGCATGAAAGATAAACAGGCTCAGAGTCCTGTTTGTTCTGCAACTAAACAGAGCTGAAAGTAGGGATGGGGAAAGCAGTTGGGAAAGCAGTTTGGCAGACAGTAAGACTCCCCTTCAGCCTATTAAATACTTAGCTGTTGCCAGTGGTACTGCACAGTGGGGTCTGCAACTTCTCCTTGGAAATAACTGGGATAACTTTAACAGTCTGCATCAGAGAGGCTGTTCTCATGATATTTTGAGATGGTAATGAAGTGCCAGAATTCTCATCAAAAAGCCTGTTCTCTGGAGATTCCATCCAAAGTAGCTATAACGCTCTGAGCACCCTTGGTTCTGGGACAGAAGAGGTTTGAACAGTTTGGGGGCACATCCTAACAATCTAAGCTGAACTCTGAACAGGACTGGCCTTAGGGAAAATGGTACCCGGGGTGAACTTGTATTTTGGCACCCTGAACCCTGCTGCCTCCCCATCCATCTCCCCATTGCCCCTGGCCCCCGTTGCCTCCCCTAGCCCCCCACCCATCCTCCATTGCCCCTAGCCCCCGCTGCAGTGCTTAATTTGTGCTGGGGCTGAGCCCCGGCATCTCTAGGCTTGATAGTTCATAGCCCCGGCACTTTAGGCTCCCGGCTAGCTGTTTGTCCGCCCCCTCCTACCATTGCCCTGAGCTCCCTTCCATGACCTCACATCCCAGGCCCATCCCACTCATTGCCTTTTGACTGTGGCACCCCCCTGATCGCAGCCCACATCACCCAACCATAAGGCTGGCCTGACTCTGAACTTCTTGGGGTTCACCCATCAGAAGTGGGAAGTGCTGCAGAGCTGAAGTGCTATGGTGCTAGGTGAGAGGTAGATGCAAAAAGGGAGCATCATGCCTCTCCATACCATCCTCATGCTGCTGGCTGCATAAGGAGAAGCACTAGTGAACTCTGAAGAGAAAAGGACTCATCTATGTCTTCTCAACAAGATGGAAATTTAATCCAGTGGGTGGAGCAAAGTGAGGAAGCAAAGGGCACTTTCCCCCAACTGCTGGCAGCCATCCAGAAAAGTACATCAAAGACCTTTGCAATGAGTCCAGATGACCAGACCCTGGACAGGTTTCAGAGTAGCAGCCGTGTTAGTCTGTATCCGCGAAAAGAACAGGAGTACTTGTGGCACCTTAGAGACTAACAAATTTATTTGAGCATAAGCTTTCGTGAGCTACAGCTCAGTCAACTGCTGGAAATGGCCCACCTTGATTATCACTACATAAGGTTTCCCCCCCTCTCCGCCCTCCTGCTGGTAATAGCTCACCTTACCTGATCACTCTCCTTACAGTGTGTATGGTAACACCCATTGTTTCATGTTTTCTGTGTATATAAATCTCCCCACTGTATTTTCCACTGAATGCATCCGATGAAGTGAGCTGTAGCTCACAAAAGCTTATGCTCAAATAAATTTGTTAGTCTCTAAGGTGCCACAAGTCCTCCTTTTCTTTTTGCAGACCCTGGACAGGCACCTTAGTATCAGGGTAAGGACTAGAGAGATTTTTGTTAAGGGCACTGTCATAAACATACAGCTAAGGGTAGCCTAGAATTCCTCCTTACCTGTAAGGTAAGAAGCTCAAATAGTCTGGTTGGCACCTGACCAACAGGCCCAATGGTGAAAGAAGATACTTTGGGAGGGGGGAAGGTTTTGTTTGTGGTCTTTGTTTATGTATTGGTTCTCTCTTGGGACTGAGAGGGGCCAGACAGAAATCCATCTTCTCCAACCCATCCCAATCCAAGTCTCCAATATTGCAACCAGTGTAGGTCAGCCAGGCAAGGCGGATTAGTTTATCTTTTGTTTTTCTTGTGAATTTTCCCTGTGCTAAAAGGGAGTTTTATTCCTGTTTTCTGTAACTTTAAGGTTTTGCCCAGAGGGGGATCCTCTGTGTTTTGAATCTGAATACCTTGTAAAGTATTTTCCATCCTGATTTTACAAAAATGATTTTTACCTTTCTTTTTTTTTTAAATAAAATCCTTCTTTTAAGAACCTGACTGATTTTTCCATTGTTCCAAGACCCAGGGGTTTGGGTCTTTGATCATTTTGTAACCAGTTGGTTAGGATATTATTCTCAAGCCTCCCCAGGAAAGGGGGTGTAAGGGCTCGGGGAAGAGGAACTCCAAGTGGTCCTTTTCCCTGGTTCTTTGTTAAATCACTTGGTGGCAGCGTTACTTAAACCCAAGGTACAAGGGAGAATTTGTGCCTGGGGAGTTTTTAACCTAAGCTGGTAGAAATAAGTTTAGGGGGGTCTTTCATGCGGGTCCCCAAATCTGTGCCCTAGAGTTCCGAGTAGGGAGGAAACCCTGACAGGCTCACACCATATTCCCACTGGAGAAGTAGAGTAGGATGGGAATGGATCAGGTGTTCAGGTCCCATATCTTGACAGCCGCTGCACAGATCACATCAAAGCCAGCAAACAATGTAGTAAGTGCAATCTCCTTAGAGCTAGGCTCCCCAGTTAGTAATTAGCTCCTGCTTAGAAACACAGGCCTAAAAAAAGTCCTGTCACATCCATTTCTGAGACCTGTACAACCTGATAACCATAACCTTGCTTGAGCAGCTTCAGCAGAATCAGGCGGCAAAGTAAATACCTCAGCAGCAGCAGAGAATGATCAGTCTCTCCCTTGGAGTTCAGACCAGGGCATCAAGGCTGGAGGAGCTTTTTATAGATATTATAAAGTGAGAGTTCTGTAAGGGTATGTCTACATTGCAATTACACACCTGCAGCTGCTGTGCCAGCTGAGTCGGGCCTGCTGGGCTCAGAGTAAGGGGCTGTTTAATTAGGGTGCAGACGTTGGGGCTCAGGCTGCAGCCTGAGCTCTGGGACCCTCTCACCTTGGAGGGTCCTATAGCCCAGGCTCTAGGTCAATCCTGAATATCTACACCACAATTACAGCCCCTTACTCTGAGTCCCATGAGCCCAAGTCAGCTAGCACGCGCCAGCTGCTGGTATCTAATTGCAGTGTAGACATAACCTAAGTGAATCCAGACAGAATCAGAGTCCAAGCAAAGTGTCACAAATGGATACCATTTAGATAGCAAAGATTAAAACCAAGCATGGACCAGGGCTGCATCAGCCTTTCCTGAAAAGCCTCTTGATCAACAACTCCATGTTCTTACCAATGTCAGGCTCCAATTAACAGTATGCATCAGTGATAAAGGGGTCTGCCATCTAGTTATTTTATTCATGCCTTAGAAGTCAGGTCTGCACACAGCGATTTGTAGTACAGGACTAATAGTGATATATTGCTTAGCCAAAGAACCATGAAAGTGTGTGGCAAACATTAACAGTAACTGCAGCTACCACTGTAAAATATTATTACCCCAACAGATAGGCAAGTAGGCATGACCAGCTGAGATGGCATACCAGCTATGAGTCCTCCACTCTAGTCATTAATATGCCCGATCACAAGTCTTGAGTACAAAGGACACGGATCTGCTTTGTAATGTCTGAATACTATGTGACCTGGCTAACAGCATTGTTACTGCATGATTATATTGTTATTGGGATAGTTACTGTCTGAGTATATTGGGTGAAAATCAGCAGGGCTGCTAGGAAACAGGAAGGCAAAACAATGACTCTAGATAAGACACTATCACCAAACAAGGGGGCAGTTACAGGACAATGGGAGAGCCATTGGTGCTAAGGAGCCCAGCTTAACCTCCCTCTGAGCCCATCAAACTGGTTTGGACAAGCAGGGCAAAAGAGCCCAGGAACTGAGGTATGTCTACATTGCAATTAAAAACCTGCAGCTGGCCTGTGCCAGCTGACTTGGGCTCATTGGGCTCAGGCTACCGGGCTTTCTAATTGCAGTGTAGATCTCTGGGCTCACGCTGGAGCATGGGCTCTAGGACCCTGCAAGGTGGGAGGGTCCCAGAGCTTGGGCTGCAGCCTGAGCCTGGAAGTTTACACTGCAATTCAACAGCCCCTTAGCCCGAGCCCTGCTAGCTCGAGTCAGCTGGCACAGGCCAGCTGCAGGTTTTTAATTGCAGTGTAGGCAGACCCTGAGAAAACAAAGGAACTCTGGCTGGATACAAAGAGAGGGACACTCAGCTGTGTTTATAGACCACGGTTCTGTTTAGATGGGGGAAAGTATAAACAGCATTTACACAGATCATAAAAAGATTAGCTTACTTAGAACTTAAAGCTCTTCAATTCAGTGTTGACCCTAGGGAGGCTCAGGGATGCGTTTCCCAAGTTTCCAGGCTGATGCTGCATAGTGGATGGGGAGGGAGGGGAAAGGCTTGCCTGGCCACAGTTAGGGAAGCAAACTGGAATACAGAACTATTGAGTCATTGGCAGGCAGGAAAAGAACTCACTGTGTGATCTCAGGCAAGTCACTTTGACACTCAGGCAATTTATTCCCATCTTATAAACGTGGACAATGATCCTTTCCTGTCTCTGTAAAGAACTCTGAGATACAATTCAAAGGCACTGAGGAGGAGTTATTTTTATTATAACTCCTTTTGAGTCACGTTCTTCACTGGCACAGCAGAAGCAGTAGGTGGCATCAGAAGATTGCCCTCCTCCTGGTGTCTTCAGCCAGGGGATTACTGCCATCTGCCACCCTGAGTCGTCCTAGGGAAGATGGAGTGAGCACTCATTAGCCCATGTTCTGATTCCTTCCTCCCCTACATTTCATTGACTCTTATCTCTAATACTCGGCTGGTTTTCTTCAAAAGCACCGAACATTTTGGAAAAAGAAAAGGAGTACTTGTGGCACCTTAGAGACTAACCAATTTATTTGAGCATGAGCTTTCACTATGAAGTGAGCTGTAGCTCACGAAAGCTCATGCTCAAATAAATTGGTTAGTCTCTAAGGTGCCACAAGTACTCCTTTTCTTTTTGCGAATACAGAATAACACAGCTGTTACTCTGAAACCGAACATTTTGGAGATTTCTTCTAATTCCTCCCCCATAAGAAACCGCTGTTATTTTTAGATCCCACTTATAGTGGCATTTTTAGACCATCCAGATTCCCACTCCTCAGTCCCTCTGTTTTTCACCAATCTCTTCCCTACTTATGCTCTCCTCACCCCCATAGTTAAGGGTGGGTGAGCTGCTTTGGATGCAAGAAGCCCCCTGTCCCTTCATCTGCTTTTGGATCCAACTTCAAGCCGAACCTTGAGACTCAAAGAAAGCTTGCCGGGTTTGCAGCCTAGAGCGGAACCATAGTGAGAAAGCACTGTGGGCAAAGCTGGTCTCATGTTCGCTATTTCCAGTCACCTCCAGAGTGGGGAGTTGAGGGAGGAGGAAAGAACAATCCTGCCAGGCTGCCTACTGATCATTCCCCAGAGCAGGGGAGCAGGCCTCCAAGACTGACTCCTGAATGGAGTGGAAGAGAGGCTCTCTAGGGCACCCTAAAAGGGGGAATTGTTTTTCCACAGACTGCCCCCTGAACAAACCTCAGGAAAGTAACAATAGCGAGCCAGGGGATCACAGGAGCTGCCAAGGGGCAGGAGGGGCAATTCTTGGGGATCCTTCTAAGGATTTGAATAGGCAGAGGTTCACCTAACTCTCCTATGCCTCCCCCGCACCACTTTCCAGTCATACGCTTCCCTCTTGCCTTTCCCAGGAAGTCTCTCTTCTCCCGCAGAACCTCTCCAGTCTGGTTTTTCCAACAGCCGCTCATTAGCCTGCCCTGATATGGCTGGTTGCTAGAAAGCCTATTCCCTTCCTTCCACTTCAGTTTTTTCCTATGGTAGCATCTCCCCTTCCATCTTTGTGCAGCTTGTTGCGATAGCAGCAATCCGCCTTCCTTCCCAGGGCACTTCGTTGCCATGGAAGCATCTCCTGTTCTCTTCTGCGACTAGCGAGTTGCTATGGCTCATAAGACTACAATTGCCAAACTTCCCAGTCACAGCGTCCCTCTTCCTGTTCCTCTCTTCGTCTCCCCAAAGCACCCACAATGCTGTTTGTAGCCCTCCTGTTCCCCAATGCTTCTTCTCGGCACTCCATGGCTGCTCTGCTCCCTCCCTCTCAAAATATTGGCACCAAAGTGCCCACAATTGCTATGGCTAGTTTTACACCTTATCTTCCAGTACCCGTCATGGTGTTAGAGCAGCTGCCCTAAGCTAGATTCATTGGCTGCTTAGGTAAGGAGTGACCCCACCTCGCATAGCGTGGTGGGTACACACATATTAGTACCACCAACAGCAAGGGATGCTGATGGAGAGACCCACCACTTTAATGGAAATAGTACAAAACTTTGGGTGCCTCAAGGGCACGTGCAGGAAGGAAAGTCCAGCCTTTCTGGATCTTCTTGTCATCCCAGTGCCCACACATCTACTTCTGGCCAGTTGGCAAAATGCCCACAGGAAGCCACCATCTGAAACAGGTTTTCAAGGGAAGGAAATACATAGCAGAACAGTGATGATGGTGTAGAAGGGACTCAATGCAGACAGGCAAGTGAACTCTGCAATACATGCAGTGCTGTTTGCCCAGGTAAAGGGCTTTCAAGGAATTTGCCATTTCACCCCCAGGAGTAACAGACCTTCACACAGAGTTCCTGCCAGCGTGATGGCAGCTGCGGGGATGGAGCCCTGGGTGTCCCTGCAGTGCAGTTTTACCAGTGGCAGAAGACAGTGCTCTCTCTCAACAGACTTAAGGCAGATTATAGTATGGAAATCAACTGAATCAAAACTATGATTTTCTTTCGCTAGCTCATTTCTTCCAAGGATCTCAGAACACTTTATGTAATACTTGCAATGGAACAATTCTGGGTAATCTACATGCTTATCTTATTGTATATGGCACATAGATACTGTCATGATTGGCATCCCAGAAACACACAGATAAATGTAAACAAGAATTGCCATACCACATCTGACCAACAATGCATGTAGTCCAGCATCCTGTCTGAATGTGCAAGCAACCCTGTTATGGGAAATTTTCCTTCTAAACCCATAATTTAGCAATTGATTTATGTTCTGACACATGAGGGTAACAAGCGCTATAGAAATATATGAACATTAAATTCTGTTGATTACTTTTGCTATTTGTTGTTCTGTTGATCACAGAAACGAGATCTAGTAGCAGTGAGTTTCACATGTTAGTTACATATCAGGTAAAATAATATTTCCTTCCCCCTTAATTTTGTGGTATTAAGAGGGTAAATAGTTGGCCCTTGATTTACCTTCTCTATTCCATTTATTTTGTATAGCTCTATATCCCCTCGGTTTTCTTTCTAAAAGACAGTCAGTCTTTTCTCTCTCTCTTTATATGGAAGTTTCTTCATGCCTCATGACATTTGTGAACCTATGTTTATGAACCTCTTCTATTTCTGCTTTGAGTTAGTATCAGTACTGTGCACAGAATCCCAGATGGGAGGGAAGGCACCCCACCAATTTATTAAGTGGCATGACAATATTTTCAGTATCATTTTCAATCCCATTTCTTATACATCCTGCCATTTGTTTACTTTGAGCCAAAGTTTTCACTGAATAGTCCACAAGGATGGCCAGGTCTTAAGGAGCATATACAGTTAATTCGGATCCCAATGAAGGGGACGTATCACTCATGTATTTCCTTCCAAACGTGCGTTACTTTGTGACTGACAGTACTGCATCTGCCATGATGGTGCCTATTCACTTAGCTTGGTTAAGTCATTTGAAATTCCTCTAATCTTCTCTGGTCTTGACTAACCTAAATAAATGGTTGCAGCATTGTTGTAGCTGTGTCTGTCCCAGGATATTAGAGAGACACCAAATTCTGTTGGTCCAGTAAAAGATATTATATCACCCACCTTGTTACCTACAAGTTTTGCAACCTCAGTGTTCCCCCTTTTCCTAAACAATAGGTTAGACGCTGGCCTCACTGCGGAAGCTTGGCCGCTCAGAAGTAAAGCTGCCCCCCCTGCACCCTGGTGTGGATTCACACAAAAAGGTTCCATCACCGGGATACCTCACAGTCTCCTCTTATGCCTATTTTACAAACACAGGAGGGAGGACCAGAGACCTGGTGACATACAGGAGGCCACACAGAAAGTCTGGGGCGGAGTAAGGAAATGAACCTATATTTCCCCATGCCCAGGCTACCACTCCAGCCACTTGACCATCCTTCCTGTCCCGTAGTCAGTCTTTGTGGAAGAGCCCGCTACCTCTCTACGGAAACTGCTAACAAGAGGACCAGATAACAGCGGTGGCTTCTGATGTGCGCATCCATCCGCAAGTTGTTGGGTTGGTACCGACTAAGATCCTTTCACATAGGCCAGCGGATATCAGAGGGCAACACCTTTTGGTCATTACCAATCAAGTCGGGAGTTGATCCTGAGAAACATATTCCATTACCAGTCCCCCCAAGCCATTCGGTCACCGCAGTGCTCACTCAGTTTCTCTTTTATGCGACAGCTGACCCATTGCCCTCGCGCAGTCACCTGCCCTACTTTCAGAAGAGCCATGAAGCAGCAAGCCGGCTGGGTCCCCCTTGTCTGACTTCAGACAGCTCATGGTTAATGAATCGAAGCCATTTCCAACAAGTTCTTTTATATGCAGTCACCAACAGACTATGGCTGGCACGAGCAATAAGGGACCGGCTTGAAAGCTAGTGTATTATAAATGATTTATTGGTCTAATAAACAGTCTCAAATTATCCACCTCCTTCCCTTCCCCCTGGCCCCAAGGACTAATACAACTTCTGTACAAACATTTTGTGCCTCACATTATGTAATGTTACAGAGAAGAAAAACAAGAATACGGCCCCCCCGAGATTCTCTGTGGCTGACAAGTTCCCTTCCCCCATCCATCCAGCCTGCCTGCCTGTTAAACAACAGTCTTTGAAACCATGGCAGACACATTTTAGGCAGATCTCAGACAGAAACAGATTGCTCCACTCTCTGTCATGGAAAACATTTTGCAGCTATTCTCTTCTTGGTAATGCTTTTTCCTCAGGCATCCCAGAGAACACATTAATTACCTTCCTTCCACCCACTGCCCTCTCCTGGCCCTGCAGTTTTGCTCACTGTTAGGGGTTTATCTGCCAGCTCCTCACTATGTCTTGCTTTGCAATAGCTCAGGGGTAGCCAGCCTGTGGCTCCGGAGCCATATGCGGCTCTTCAGAAGTTAATATGTGGCTTCTTGTATAGGCATCGACTCTGGGGCTGGAGCTACAGGCGCCAACTTTCCAATGTGCTGGGGGGAGGGGGGATGCTCATTGCTCAAGCCCTGGCTCTGCCATAGGCCCTGCCCCCACTCCACCCCTTCCCGCCCTCTCTCCTGAGACTGCTATGCCCTCGCTCCTTCCCCTCCCCCCAGAGCCTCCTGCATGCCATGAAACATCTGATCGGGAGGTGCGGAGAGGGAGGGGGAGGCGCTGGGGGGCTGCTGACGTATTACTGTGGCTCTTTAGCAATGTACATTGGTAAATTCTGGCTCCTTCTCAGGCTCAGGTTGGTCACCCCTGCAACAGTTAGAAACAAGACAGACAGTCTGAAAAATAGCCTCTCTGCATACTAGATTACTTACTAGCTGGGCATTCCTCACTGAATTATGGTGCCTAGCAGAGGAACTTGCTGTCACAGTTTGTTCCATTGTAGTGTTGCACTGGGGGGTGAGGGGGAAGAGAAAGACATTGTCGGTTGTAGAATTTTGTCCTACTAGATAAGATTTGTGGGCCTACTAGTCTCAAATCCTGCCTCCTATCCCACCAGACCAGATATTTGGTCCATCTAATCCAGCCCCCCAGATATTTGGTTAATCTAGTCTAGGCCTTTGGTTAATCTAGTCTAGGGATCGGCAACCTTTGGCACATGGCGTGTCAAAGAAATCCGCTGGTGGGCCGGGACTGTTTGTTTACCTGCAGCATCTTCAGGTTTGGCCGATTGCAGCTCCCACTGGCCCAGGTTCGCCATTACAGGCCAATGGGGGCTGCGGGAAGCAGCAGCCAGCACATTCCTCGGCCTGCACCGCTTCCCGCAGACCCCATTGGCCTGGAACGGCGAACCGGGGCCAGTGGGAGCTGCGATCGGCCGAACCTGTGGACACTGGAGGTAAACAAACCATCCCGGCCCACCAGCGGATTTCCCTGATGGGCCGCATGCCAAAGGTTGCTGATCCCTGATCTAGTCCAATATACCATCATCTACTGTGCTGGATTAGATTATTGGTCTATCTAGTCTGGTAGCAACCCTCTTGTCTTCTGTAATTCTCCACACTTCAGAGCAAGGCAAAAACCGTTCCTAGGACAGCTATCCAAATGAGCAATCCTGTGCATGGACAGGGGCTAAAGTACCTTCCAGTCTGACATACACTCATCTAATGACCTGAAACAGTTTTATGATTAGAAAGGAAGCATTTAGTGGTTAAAGCACAGAGAATTCAGCAAAACTAGGTTCTCTTTCCAGCTACACGACTGACTCACTTGAGCAAGTCACAACCTCTGTGCCCAAATTTCCCCACTTGTAAAATGGGGATAATAAACCTACTTCAGATGGTTTGAGAGAGTTACCTTACTACCATTTCTAGGTTGCTTTGAGAGCCTCAGGCCAGAGTACAATGGAAGAGCAGAGTATTATTACTAGAGACCCTTATCCTGAATGCTAAGAGGTAGGATAATGTGACCCAATGCCAAGGTAAGAGCTGCCCGGAATACGTGTCCCAGATTTAACCATTTTTGAGCTTTGAAAAAGAGCTCCGGTCACTTTCTTTCCTCCTCATTCTGTGCGATCTAGCCTCAACTCAAACATTAGCACAAGGGCCAAAACACTGAGACAGCCCATTCCCTGTGCTATTTCCAGCTCAGCCAGGCAGTTTGGGTAATGTCACTAGAAAGGCAGATGCGTGCAGTTTGCTTACCAAAGAGGTTTGGACAAGCGTGTGTGTCAAAATCTAAAGTCCAGGATGTTTCTCCAACTCAACCTTTGGAATAGGATCATCTTGTGAGAATAGGATCAACAGATCCTGCTTACCGAGCTGAAAGGCAACTAAAGTGTTTTGCGGCTTATGGACTAATGAACTCTTAGGGTTTGTGTACACTATGGAGTGTATGCTGGCATAGCTATGTCGGCATAGTCCCATAGTGTAAACTCAGTGTACTCTGACAGAAACAAGCGTTCTAATGGTGTAGGAACACCACCCCCTCAAATGATGTTAGCTGCATGGACAGAAGCACTCCTCCATCAACATAGCTGTGTCTGCAATGGGAGTTGTCATAAATATAAAGGGAAGGCTAACCACCTTTAAATCCCTCCTGGCCAGAGGAAAAACCCTTTCACCTGTAAAGGGTTAAGAAGCTAAGATAACCTCGCTGGCACCTGACCCAAAATGACCAATGAGGAGACAAGATACTTTCAAAGCTGGAGGCGGAGGGAAGGGAAACAAAGGGTTCTCTCTCTCTCTGTGTTGCTTTTGCCGGGACCAGAGCAGGAATGCAGGTCAGGACTCCTGTAAAGGGTTAATAAGCAATCTAGTTAGATAGGCGTTAGATTCTGTTTTGTTTAAATGGTTGATAGAATAAGTTGTGCTGAATGGAATGTATATTCCTGTTTTTGTGTCTTTTTGTAACTTAAGGTTTTGCCTAGAAGGATTCTCTATGTTTTGAATCTGATTACCCTGTAAGGTATTTACCATCCTGATTTTACAGAGGCGATTCTTTTACTTTTTCTTCAATTAAAATTCTTCTTTTAAGAACCTGATTGTTTTTTCATTGTGCTTAAGATCCAAGGGTTTGGGTCTGTGTTCACCTATGCAAATTGGTGAGGATTTTTATCAAGCCTTCCCCAGGAAAGGGAGTGTAGGGCTTGGGGGGATTTTGGGGTGAAAGACGTTTCCAAGTGGGCTCTTTCGCAATTATATTTGTTAGACGCTTGGTGGTGGCAGCAATAAAGTCCAGGGACAAAAGGAAAAATAGTTTGTACCTTGGAGAAGTTTTAACCTAAGCTGGTAAAAATAAGCTGAGGGGGTTTTTCATGCAGGTCCCCTCATCTGTACCCTAGAGTTCAGAGTGGCGAAGGAACCTTGACAGGGGTATTGTCAGGGTAGCTGGGTGTGTGTTTTTTTCCACACCCCTGACCTATGTAGCTATGCCAACATAACTTTTAAGTTAGACCAAGTCTTACTTTGGGAGAGTCCTGAACCACTTAGCCGTTATGAAAAAAGGATGAAACATTCTTTTGTTTATACAGTCCTGCACTGTCTCAAGGTTGCTCTGTTTACAGACTAGTACTGCTTGAGTGAATACAGCTACTGGGAAAAGCTGGTAAAGATTCTTTTAAAGCAGCCTGGAGTTTTCCCATGTATGAAGTGAAAAGTACACAGACCAAAGGTGACTGTGAGGTCTTCTACTTGGTGTGTGTTTCATATATGTCCACCCTTCACTTAGCAATCACATAATTTCAGGGATGTTTCTGACTTTTCACTTACCTTTGCTCTGAAGGGATACAGCTGTGTGTCAGTTTCCCTCTCAGGGGTAGGAGTCTCGCTCTCCAGATAAGCCAAGGACTCCACCTCCTTGGGTGTAAGAAGAATCCAAATAAAAGAAGAGTCCGAACAAGAGTTGAAAACCTTCGTCCAGTTTCTTTTGATGGGTCACCCCCTCCTCCAAATTATAACAGTCTTTCTTCTCCCACTTGTTATGGGAGAGCAGAGGGAAACTTACTCCCAGAAGCTGAGACAGAAGCCGCAGGTCTTGGGCCCTGAAAAAAAGGAAACAAACACCAGATGCATTTCCCAAGCCCTTCACATCACCTCTTGCCCCACCACACCTCTTCTCTCCCTCCAGGATCCCCTCACAAACAGCCTCAGGAGCAACCTTCCATCCCTAGGCTTTTCCTTTTCCAGCCACCTGGTTCTCTGAGGCTCTTCCAGTAACTAGCCAGACTCCTCCTAGGGCTCTAAAACTCCTCTCCCCACCCCGCAAACCGCTATAACAAAATACTACCTCTTATCTTAATCTCAGTTGGGGGGAAGCAGTTGCTTATATCCCCAGATATGCCTTCCCAGCATTCTTTACTATTGCATCTAACTCCCTCATATGCCTTGAAACTGCAACTCCAAAAATTTTCCTGTTCTGGTCAGAAATCCCAAACCAGAACTCTGCTGGGTCTGTAGTCTGCCTTAAAGGGCCGGCACACCCTGTTACCATGTAGCCCCTGCCCTTTCCCCTCCCCTCTCTCTACTTCCTTGTTACCCCCTCATTGCATCACCTCTGAAATTAGTTTGTAAATTCCTTGTGGGAGGGACCATGTTTTTTTATTTGAATTGGTTGGTGCTTAGCAGACATTTGGGCAAATTGTTAAAACAACAGTATGTGGTGTTGTTAAAGTGGATTAATCTGCATTTCCTGGGTGGTTAAATCACCGGGCCCAATAACACCACTCAGAGTTGATTGCCCAGCCCAGGTACTCACTGTCTGCTTTGCCATGTTCACAAATGAAATTAGTGTAGGTGAGAAGTGTTGGATTGGACCCAGAAGTTTCCTGTTTATCCACAGAGTAGATACACCAGGTGCAGCCTTCTGCCACCCATAGGCTGCAGTATAGGTGGAGTTCACCTGATTTGTTGGGACGGGGTGGGGGAGATGCTTAAATTCCACCCACCCTCAGAAACACCTGATTCCTTCCAAACCACAGACACTCTTACCTCAGTGCAGGCTTCAAGAGGATTCTTCCCCCAGGGAACGTAGACGGCAGGGTGTGGGTTCCTTCTCTATTCACCCTAGAGCCGTGACCAGAACTGTCTGTGTTCCTAGCTCTCATCTGCTATTGATACGTCGACTCCTACCTCCGATCGGGCCATGACTGCCCACTTGTTAAATTTTCAGATGAGCACCTTCATGCTTTCTCCCCTACTGCCCTCATGCATGGGAAGAGCTCCCTGTAAATGTCCAAAAAATTAGTTCATTATCCACCTCCCTCCTTAAAACTCTTCTTTTCTGTGATGACCCCAAAACAAATTTCAAGTTTATGGCTGACTTAGAACAACGCTTCCTCAGCTCTTGTCCCCTAACGCCCCTACTCTACTTGCGCTACATTGATGACATCTTCATCATATGGACCCACGGGAAGGAGGCCCTTGAAGAATTTCACCTGGATTTCAACAATTTCCATCCCACCATCAACCTCAGCCTGGATCTGTCCACACAAGAGAGCCACTTCCTGGATACTACAGTGCAAATAAGTGATGGTCACATAAACACCACCCTATTAGTAGGAAACCTACTAATCGCTATACTTACCTACATGCCTCCAGCTTCCATCCAGGACACATCACATGATCCATTGTCTACAGCCAAGCCCTAAGATACAACTGAATTTGCTCCAGTCCCTCAGACAAACACCTACAAGATCTTCATCAAGCATTCTTAAAACTACAATACCCACCTGAGGAAACAGATTGACAGAGTGAGACGGGTACCCAGAAGTCACCCACTACAGGACAGGCCCAACAAGGAAAATAACAGAACATCACTGGCCATCACGTACAGGCCCCAGCTAAAACCTCTCCAGCACATAATCAACGATCTACTACCTACCCTGGAAAATGATCCCTCACTCTCAAAGACCTTGGGAGAAAGGCCAGTCCTCTCTTACAGACAGCCCCCAACCTGAAGCAAATACTCACCAGCAACTACACACCACACCACAGAAACACTAACCCATGAACCAATCCCTGTAACAAACCCCGTTGCCTCCTCTGTCCCCATATCTACTCTAGCAACACCATCGGAGGACCCAGCCACATGAGCCACACCATCAGGGGCTCATTCACCTGCACGTCTACTAATGTGATATATGCCGTCATGTGCTAGCAATGCCCCTCTGCCATGTACATTGGCCAAACCGGACAGTCTCTACGTAAAAAGATAAATGGACACAAATCAGACATCAGGAAAGATAACATATAAAAGCCAGTAGGAGAACACTTCAATCTCCCTGGACATTCAATAACAGATTTAAAAGTAGCCATCCTTCAAAAGAAACCTTCAAAAACAGACTTCAAAGAGAAACTGCAGAGCTGCAATTCATTTGCAAATTTAACACCATTAATTTGGGCTTGAATAGGGACTGGGAGTGGCTGGCTCACTACAAAAGCAATTCTCTCTCTCTTGGTATTGACATCTCCTCATCAATTATTGGGCGTGGACCACATCCACCCTGATCAAATTGGCCCTGTCAACACTGGTTCACCACTTGTAAGGTAACTCCCTTCTCTTCATGTGTCAGTATATTTATGTCTGCATATGTGATTTTCATTCCATTCATCTGCAAAAGTGGGTTTTTACCCATGAAAGCTTATGCCCAAATAAATCAGTTAGTGTTTAAGGTGCCACCGGACTCTTCGTTGTTTTTCCAAAAGAAGTTGACAACAGTTAGTCAGCTGGTGCGCTGAGACCACTGCCTATCACGCTAACCAATATTGTCTCCTTTGTACTCCCCCAGCTGTCAGCCTGCAGACAGCTGTTGTCTTTTGTCTTATAGTTAGATTGTAAACCCTTTGGGGGCAGGAACCATCTTTCTGTTCTGTACTTGTACAGCACCTAACGCAATGGGGTGCTGGTCCATGAGTAGGCCTCTAGGGCACTGTGTAATACCCACTGATTAATAATTCACTCCTGTCCACTCTCTCTCCTGGCACCCCCTCATATTGTACTAAGTGGGAAAGGGGGGGAACAGCGTTGAAGGAATGGATATGGTGTAGCTGCTGTTTAGTAGCCGCACGAGCGGACTCTAGTGGCCAGAGGACAAAATACAGCATGATAAAACTTTTTGACCCCTTCACTCCCTCTCATGGGAAGGGGGAAAGGAACTCAGTTGAAAGGCAGCCGGTTCCAGAGCCTCATTCTTAGGGCAATGTGACAGCTAAGTTGGTGCAAAATGCTACCAACCCAAGATGGCAGCATGTTACCTTCTCGTTGTGCTGGTGTAAGTGTTGGCACCAGGTGCTGGAGAATCAGAACCAACAGCAAAGGAGAGACAGCACAGCACAGCAAGATGCTCCCACTTATAACAAATGTTCCTATCTAAACTAGAGGAAAGCTATACCCACCTAGATCCACCACTGCCTCCAATAATAATGGCTAAGCCCATGAGCTGGACATTTCAGCTACAATGATTCGCCGTGAAGGATGCTGACATTTCTCTTCAAAGTCAACAGCACCTGAGGTGGATAGGCCAGTTTACACCTCTCAGTGCTATTGTTTCAGGCTGTCTGCAGCCTCAGGCACCCAAATCAGCAACCTACAGGCAAACAGCCCTGAAAATCCATTCCCGTGCCCTCCCAGTAACCCCTATTGTGCCTTAGTGCTTAATGACAGCCCACTAGCAACTCTCGTTAAGAGCTGGGGCTGTGGATGTGAAGCCCAAAATGAGAATGGGAGATTGTCATCTGAAATAATTTTAATTGGCACAACATTGAACAGTAGTTCTGTAAATAGATGCATAATGGAAGTTGCAGGATGGTTGTTCTTCTATGGTTGCACATCTATATTTATGCACTTATAGGGAGGGCGTCTAGCATATCATGCTCTCCTTGGAGTCCTTCCCACCTCAGTAGCAAAGGAGTGTTCGCCTGTATTCACATTACCTAGTGTCACGCTGAATTATGTCATCTCCCGCGATGCTATTCGACATGCTGAATAGCAGCAGAACACAACACAATGAACCCCCAGTACAAAGGAATGTCATTCCTCACTGCATGCACACGGCCAGATTTGCTACCCGCAAGAGGCAGGTATTCCAGCTAATTGGTCTGCTTTGTGACAGCTGGAATCTTAATGTTCACTCTCCTTTACATAACCCATTCACTGTGAAACCCTCTTCAGCAGGCCTGGGAGCACTACTGCAAGCACTGATGCTAGTTTATTAGTATTATTGTTATTATTTATTTGTATTATAGCAGTGCCCAGAGGCCCCGATCAGGATCAGAGTGCCATTGCGCTGAGGGTTGCATGCACCTAGCAAGGGGTATTAGTTTTAATGGAAATGGAGTGTCTAAACCCCTTAGTCAGCAGTGATACTCTCAGCCATGAATAAAAGCTATCCCCTGGCCTCATGAATTTACAATCTGACTCTGTGCCTTCTCTCGCTAAATTCCACGGTCTACATAAGGCGCCTCCTCAGAGCGTGCCCACCCATTCCTGGAAGGGCTCCAGCTCTGAAGCCAAGTAGACAGTCCTTTATTTTCAGTTAACCGCCCCCCTTCGAGAGCTCCAAGAGATGTTGGCCTAAAAAAGATGTTCTCAGCATCAAAAGACAGCTTAGAAATCAGGGAAACCCATCTCTAAATTTGTGGGAACTCCAAAACTGGAGCAGGCCTCAAGTTAATATTTAGGCCCTGATTCTCTACTGTGAGCCTCTCCCTTACATTGCTCCAGTAGCACAAAGAGGGCAGAAAGCTGGTGGACATGGATGCTTGGGAATATCCCCTCTCAGGGTCATCTTAAGTGTGCAATGAGAGCCCACCATCTGGCCCCAGCACAGAGGGCATATCAGGGGATGGAGAGCATTCTGACGGAGTGGACAGAGCATGCTGCCCTCTGGCTATTCTCTGCTTCCTGTGGCTCCCATACTGGCCTTAGGAAGCAAAGCTGCAGCCCTGAGGTTGCTCTCATTTACAGCAGGAAGACCCCAGGATCACCCAAGAATACCAGAAACAAAATGTGGTTGATTTAACAAAACACAACAGCACCACACCAGTTTAAGAAATGACATGACAAACACTGTTTTCCACTTTCATTGTTCTTTATTATTTGTACAGCACCATTGGTGTGCTGGGCACTTTACAGCACATCGAGAAGACAGGGCTCTGTCCTGAGGAGCTCAATGTCTAGTTCAGACGTAAGCAACAAGGGATTACAATAAACAGCAGGGGTGCTGTCATGGTTCCTTCCCCACTCTGAACTCTAGGGTACAGATGTAGGGACCTGCACGAAAAACCCCCTAAGCTTATTTTTACCAGCTTAGGTTAAAACTTTCCCAAGGTACAAACTATTTTACCTTTTGCCCTTGGACTTTATTGCTGCCACCACCAAGCGTCTAATAAATATATAACAGGGAAAGAGCCCACTTGGAAATGTCTCCCCCCCAAAAAAAAATCCTCCCAACCCTTACACTCCCTTTCCTGGGGAAGGCTTGATAAAAATCCTCACCAATTTGCATAGGTGAACATAGACCCAAACCTTTGGATCTTAAGTGCAATGAAAAATCAATCAGGTTCTTAAAAGAAGAATTTTAATTGAAGAAAAAGTAAAAATCACCTCTGTAAAATCAGGATGGTAAATACCTTACAGGGTAATCAGATTCAAATCATAGAGAATCCCTCTAGGGAAGACCTTAAATTACAAAAAGACACAAAAACAGGAATATACATTCCATTCAGCACAAATTATTTTATCAACCATTTAAACAAAACAGAATCTAACGCATATCTAACTATATTGCTTATTAGCTCTTTACAGGAGTTCTAACCTGCATTCCTGCTCTGGTCCAGGAAAAAAAAAAACACAGACAGAGAGAACCTTTTTGTCCCCGCCCTGCTTTGACAGTATCTTGTCTCCTCATTGGTCATTTTGGTCAGGTGCCAGCAAGGTTATCCTAGCTTCTTAACCCTTTACAGGTGAAAGGGTTTTTTGCTCTGGCCAGGAGGGATTTAAAAGTGGTTAGCCTTCCCTTTATATTTATGACAGGTGCGGTATGGGATTGCACCTGAAATGGGATTTGATGCAAGAAGAATGTAATTCCCCTAATTAGAATTTGACCCAGGCTAATACCATTATGCATCAAACATTTACTATGGGCTTGTTAATGACCAGCAACATTTCCTGTGAGCTACAGAAACCCCACAGTAGCACAGTGCCCCTACTAGCACCCTGGGGCAGTGCTCAGCACTGAATCAAAGGGAAAAGTCCCACCTACTGAATCACTAACAGAACATCCCATAGCAAACTGGCTGTCTCCCATCCAAATACTAACCCACCCCTGATTAGCTTCTGAGAGTTCACGAGCTCATAGGCTGAGGTGAGAAACAGCTGAATTTTGTGCCTTTTTTTTGCCAAATGTAACCCAGACTCTTTTGTGGTTCCGCCATCACTATGTAGATCTCCCCTATACCTTTAAGAAGGCCAGTTGTGCCTGTACAAGCAAATAAAGCTGATCTGGCTTCATTTCTAATGGCCACCTGTATCACAAAAGTCCCATTTTGCACTCCCAGAGCATGCATATACTGGGACTCGTGTATACCTCTATAGTGCAGACCATTTGAAATGTTTAACGCTGGGATCTATCAAGCAGAAAAAAAGCACTGACCTGCCAGGCTCATTGCAGGATGGACTTTGCAGGGCTGGGACATTCAAAGTGATCCAGCAGGAGAAGGACAAGCTGCTGGCATGGGGGAAGGGAACCCAATATCCATCCAAACAGAGGTTTCCGGAGCTTCGCCTGTCCATGAACCTTAGCTGGGACTGTGCATTCAGCTTTCAGCCAGCCAGTTTCAGCGTGGACTAAGTGAAGCTCACTGGATTCAAAGAGACATTCTCAAGGGTTTCGTTTAATCTCTTCCATGCTTGTAATGACCCCATAAGAGTTTGTAAGCAGCATTTCTTTCCCCTTCAGGTGTTGCTCTTTTCTGTTCAGCAAGCATCGATTGCCACCCCCCTTGTTTCTCTAACGGAGCTTGAAATTATAAAACAGCGATTCAGCTGCCTTCTATGTCTGCCAGGATGTCAGTGGCACAGCGCTGGGAATAGGGCTCACTAGTTAGCTTGTCTTTCCTCAGCTGGCTCTCCAGCAGTATCTGTGCACTCACAAAGAGGGAGGTACCACACTGTCTTTGGGCTTCCACAGTGGCAAAGGAGGGCTCAGTTCCCATTCATGCTAGTGCACCTCATGTCATGCTGAATTATAGCTCCCCGGGTGATGCTATTCAACAAGCTGAATAGCGCCAGAACATAATGCAATGAACTACCAACACAAAAGGACATTGTTCCTTATTGCACACACACAGAGGCAGATTTGCTACCCACAAGAGGCAGGTAATTAGTCTGGTATGAGATAGCTGGTACTGTACCACTCACTCTTTGTTGCATATCCCGGTGCTGCAATTGTAGCCAAGTTGTGGCAGGCCCAGAACCTGAGCCCATCCCCATCTGCCCCCTGAAGATCTCTCCAACCATCAGGGATCTGTGCCCAGGAGCCTTGTAGCGCTGAAACCAAAATATTGTAGGCCCTACATAAACTGTGGTCAGTATTGTCTTTTTAATGTTATTGTGAAAGGCTGGGGGGGATGTTTCCATAAAATCTGAAGGAAATTCCTTATTCAGCTGAAAGGTCAGTCCTTTTAAAATGTTTGGTGATGAATGACAGTGTATTGTGTGAGTGTGGAAAACTGTCCCAGCCTCTCCACATCTGGGGCTCTACACCTGACAACCTTCCCACCTCCTGCATTGCCCCTTCCCCCTTTCTATTCTCTTCCCTCTCAAAGTCCTGCTCCAGCTCCAGAAACCTCCCTCCCCGCTGCTCCCCTGCACCGATGCAGGACCCCCTAACTCCCTTTCCTAACACTCACATGATCCTAGTGCCCTCCCGCTGACTTAATATCTGTTATGGCCCTTTGCTTCTCTCATTCCCTCAGGCATGAGGTCTGTGTCTGCCCTCTAATCCTGCTCCCGCTCCCTCCTCCTCTGTCCTATCACTCGTTCTTTCTGTGATCTCTTGACAATCAACTGGCTACTCTTAGCCCGCTCCACCCCCCATTCTGTTGACTCGAAGGTCCCTGTGTGTCCCCCTATCCGTGCTCTCTCAGCGCTCTGTGTGCCCTCTAGTTCCCAGCCTCGATTCCCTCCCCAAAGCCATTACCTTCACTCCCGTTCTCACCCAGGGCACCTTCGAAGGAAGCCCCTGCTTATCCTTAGCTTTTTGTGCGTGTTGCTTTTAAACAGCGTAACTTCTCCTCATTGCCTAACTCTTATGCTACCAACTCTTCTTTACCGGTGAGTCTCTTTGACTGACAAACCCTCACCTAAGCCCTATGCCCCAGCAAACCAAAATGGCTACTAACTTGACACTACAGTGCTAATAAACGATGGTTATATAAACACCACCCTATACCAGAAACCTACTGACCGCTATTCCTACCTACATGCCTCCAGCTTTCACCCTGACCACACCACACGATCCATTGTCTACAGCCAAGCTCTGAGATACAACCACATTTGTTCCAACCCCTCAGACAGAGACAAACACCTACAAGATCTCTATCAAGCATTCTTACAACTACAATACCCACCTGCGGAAGTGAAGAAACAGATTGATAGAGCCAGAAGAGTTCCCAGAAGTCACCTACTACAGGACAGGCCTAACAAAGAAAATAACAGAACGCCACTAGCCGTCACCTTCAGCCCCCAACTAAAACCCCTCCAATGCATTATTAAGGATCTACAACCTATCCTGAAGGATGATCCAACACTCTCACAAATCTTGGGAGACAGGCCAGTCCTTGCCTACAGACAGCCCCCCAACCTGAAGAAAATACTCACCAGCAACCACATACCACACAACAGAACCACTAACCCAGGAACCTATCCTTGCAACAAAGCCCGTTGCCAACTGTGCCCACATATCTATTCAGGGGACACCATCACAGGGCCTAATAACATCAGCCACACTATCAGAGGCTCATTCACCTGCACATCCACCAATGTGATATATGCTATCATGTGCCAGCAATGCCCCTCTGGTCAAACTGGACAGTCTCTACATAAAAGAATAAATGCACACAAATCAGATGCCAAGAATTATAACATTCATAAACCAGTCGGAGAACACTTCAATCTCTCTGGTCACGCGATTACAGACATGAAAGTTGCGATATTACAACAAAAAAACTTCAAAACCAGACTCCAGTGAGAGACTGTTGAACTGGAATTCATTTGCAAATTGGGTACAATTAACTTAGGCTTGAATAGAGACTGGGAGTGGTTAAGTCATTATGCAAGGTAACCTATTTCCCCTTGTTTTTTCCTACCCCTCCCCTCAGAGGTTCTTGTTAAACCCTGGATTTGTGCTGGAAATGGCCCACCTTGATTATCATACACATTGTAAAGAGAGTGGTCACTTTGGATGGGCTATTACCAGCAGGAGAGTGAGTTTGTGTGTGTGTGGGGGGGGGGGGGGGAGAAAACCTGGATTTGTGCTGGAAATGGCCCACTTTGATTATCATACACATTGTAAGGAGAGTGATCACTTTAGATAAGCTATTATCAGCAGGAGAGTGGGGTGGGGGGAGAGAAAACCTTTTGTAGTGGTAAACACCCATTTTTTCATGGTTTGTGTGTATAAAAAGATCTTCTGTACTTTCCACAGTATGCATCCGATGAAGTGAGCTGTAGCTCACGAAAGCTTATGCTCAAATAAATTGGTTAGTCTCTAAGGTGCCACAAGTACTCCTTTTCTTTTTACCTTGAAGAAACCTCTCTTCCCCTCCCTGCCTCTCTGCCACAACTAATTCCACCCTTGCCTCCTTCACTCCAAACTCAGATCCTGCCGTCTCCTTTCTAGATAACTCTACTAAGTATCATCTCTTAGCACCTTCTCTCCACACCTCTCTCTGCCTTACCTTTTGATGCTCTGGCTCCTTTCCATATGCCTACAAGTTTACTCATGTCCCATATCCTGAGAAAAGTTTTCTTTGTCCCCACTTGCCTCTCTAACCACCATTCTAGCTCCCAGCTACCCTTCAGCTGCAGAATCCTAGAGTGTGTTGTCTACTCACACTCCTACCTATTCCATACTGCTAATTCTTTCTGTGCTCTCAAGAATAATTTGAAACAGAATGGAGCCACTCTGGCCTTTGGTCTTTCCAATGGTCTATAACTCAGGATGGTACATATTTGCTATTGGACGACTAGACAAGCCACCTTCATGCTTGCTTGCTTCACTGCAGTTCAGAGACGCTTCCTTTTAGCCCCCAGGCTGAGTGGAAATTGTTAGGACTTGCCATGATAGCTTCTGTTTATTGCCCATTTACTTTTAATGATAGTTCTGCCTGTCAGCAAGCGTGCAGTGCTGTACACATGAATGGAGAGGCAGTAGATGTGTGGATATGATGGTCGCCATCTTGGCTGACATGGGGGCTTGAAGTGGGCCCTGCCAGAGCTGACAGCACGTGTCTCTATGGCTTGAGCGAAAAAGCCAGTGTCTTTAGCAGCGAGCTGCAATAAACTCGGTCGCCGTGACTCAGGCACTTAGGGGGAAGTGTAACGTATACTGACCGGAAGATTAGTTGTGCACTTCGTGTGATTGTGTGTGCACATGTACAGCAGTGAGCATGTATTTATGTCTGTGGGTATGCAACAGGGGCACGAGTGAGGAGGCAGCAGGTGTGTGCCTAGTAGGGAGCGTAACTCGGTGGTCTATCAACGCGGCCGTGAACATGTGAGGAGGCAACGAGGGTGGCTGTGCGTATTATGGCTTTATGCATTGCTGTGAATATTGCAGTGTGTGCATGTGCGTGCTTAGCTCTGTGTGTGTATGTAGTTTGGCCTTTCAGGTTAATTGATTTAGGAAATAATTAGGCTTTGCCTCCATTAGTGAGACAACAATTCTTCCCTAGGGCTTACCAAGGGACACTTTCCAGTAACTCTTCAGATAGTTCATGCATCATTTATTACTAAAGTCATACATCAATAAGTGGAAGTTGTATTATAAACTGCAGCTGTATGAAGAAAGAAAAGTGATTCATAAAAGCAGGCTCCTTCTTGTACAGTTAGTGAGTCAGATTTCTTCAGTACTATTTGCATAGTTATGAAGCAAGGGTAGTTGCTCCATAGTAAAGGTTGCTACTAAGTTTCTGTTATAAACCAGAGTTTAATCCCCCCCCTTTGAAAGCCATAAAAAAGTCATATTGGCCTCAAAATGGATAGCTCAGCTCAGGGATTGAGGTAGAATTTTTCTATCTGTAGTGGGTAGTATCCCTTTAAATAGTTTGTGAGACCTCTAATGGTGCTCTCTGTGTTCTGGAATCTGCCAGAAGCCTGCAGAGTAGCAGTGTATACGTAGCTAAGCCTTGGCTTAAAGCGAGTAAATATGATCATGTGGACTCCTCGGCACCCCTGTGGTTCCTTCAGATTACATGTCCGAGTAAAGAGCAAAACCCACAACACTCTCTCATTTGAAGTGAATCAGACACGAGATCCATAGGTATGAGACCCTAAAACCAGATTGGTTAAACTGGAATTCCAAGTCCTCTTGCGTTTTCTTTCGCTTCTTTATAGCAAAAGGAGAAAAAAAACAAGAACAGGAAAGTGCAAATGCTTTTCCTGAACTGCGCTTGCTGAGGTCTAGCGCTGAAGCTCATCACCTCAGTAACTGGAAAGGATGTTACTGTAGAGCCTCACACAGCTGCAGGAGACTGAGTCCTCATCTGTGTGAGGAGAGTTGCACCAGTTTAACTTTACTTATACCAGCATGAGCCTCTCTGTGGCTACACACAAATTGTCCATACATGGTTATAGCTCTCTTCTTACATCGAAATCATCAGCTTGAGTGCTCACCATGTAATCTACCCCCATAGACTTCCCCATGGAAACAAGAGAACCTTGCAACAAAAATGCTTGCAGGGATGGGGGTCAATTAGCCTCCCATAGCTCATGGCGAGCTCTCCTCTATTGCACAGCTCAGCAAGTCTTCAGGGAGGGGGGAAATGCTCCCCAATCCCCAATTTTCCCTGTTCACCCTGTTCTGACCCAAACCCAGTCCTCTGAGGGTGGTAGGAAGAGAGTCCAGCTGCTGCAGGTCTGAGGGGATATGCAGGGAACGTGACTGGAAGCAGCAGGGGCTTTGTGGGGAAACCATGAGAGCAACCTGCTCCTTCCTGTGGGCCCACTTGCTATGTTTCCCAGTTGCTATGAAAGGCTCATTGTTGGGTAGCGTGTGCTATTGTGACAGCATGAGTGCAGTCTCTCCTCCATACACCCTTTTCTCTCTTCCCACCTTTTTGCTCTGCTGGGGCAAAGCGTCAAGGAGTCTGCACTGCCCTGTACTGACTGGATTTTTATGTTAGAAAACTGAAGGCCAGATTCTCAGGTGAAAAATTTGCCAGAACTCCACAGACTTCAGTGGAGCTATGCTGCCATGTACCAGCTGAGGCTCTGGGCCTTTAGCCTTGTTGTAAATGTGGGATGATCTCCCAAGTCCCAGGCAAGCTTTGCTGAGACTCTCTCTGTGTACTGAAGGTCAGTGAGTGGCTTGTACATTTCCTATTCCTGACAACCCGTAACACTATTGCCGTTTAATCTTTAAATAATTTTTCATGCCAAAAATGAATGTGGCAGTAGAAAGTGGGTGTGAATCTACTGACCAACATACTGCTACTCTCGGTGAATTCGTTACAGGGCATTAGAGGTATATGGCAGATGAGATGAACTGAGACTAGCTCGTGGAGAAGACAGCCTTACCACGGAAGCAATTACTGCTGAACCAGAACTAACTTTATAGCAAGCTGTACTTATTGCTAGTCAAATAGAGTCTGCCATGGCAGAGGCTAAATTAATTTCTCAGGGGGCCTGCAGACTAGAGCAAGGCAATAATGCACAGAAAATATTTGTGAGCATTCATTTGACCAAGAAATATGGATTTGCTTTGATGATGTTCCCAGCCTTTTAATTAATTTTTGATGAATATTCAGAGGAGGTAGGTTTGTCTTTTTCACCAGCACGTTTGAAAAAAGCAAAAGCCCCTGCTTGTGAGAATCTGGTCACCGGAAGAGGCGGGGCAGAAGAGTGGACAAAGGGTGGTCCTGCAGTTAAGGCACTGGCCTGGGACTCAGAAGACCCAGGTGAAATTCCATGCTCTGCCGTAGTCTCCCTGTGTGACCTTTGCCATGCTGGGGAGTAACTCTGAGGAACAATCTCTCCCTGAGCTTCCTCTGTGGTAATGAGGCTTCACACTAATCCCAATGCAGGGCTGGGGCCTGCAACATTCACTCTCCTGTGTGAAATCACAAGGCCAGCTTCTGCTTCAGTTATGCCCATGCACCTTCCCTGAAGGCAACGAGGTTGCCTAGGTGTAACAGAAAGTATTTGTCCCTGATGCCAATGCCCTGAGTGTTAGGCAACTGCAGTTCACCTCACCCTGTTTATGAACAGCTTTGCTCTGCTGACATTTGCACTGCTGGAGGATAGGCACACCCAGCTGAACTGATGCTGGAGATCAGCTGTAGCATTTTGGCTTGAATCTACTTACAGCTCCTGCGCTAGTTTGAGTGTGCCCAGCCAGCATATGCCTTACATTTGTGGATTATTTGATGAAAGCAATCCTTGATCTTGGTTAGACTCTTGCACTAATTGTGACACCATCCATGGAGTTCTGCACTGTAAAAACTGGCACCCCATTCTTTCAATAGACCTTTTTCCTGGTTGTTAATGGATGGTGTTCCTTTCATAGTTCCACAGAACAACACTGCTCATTTAATCTTGACCTCCACGGGATGCGCTGTGTCCGACACACAGGGCCACAAGACAGAATAGGATGGGCAGTGGTTTACATGCAACAAAAGTTCAGACAACTAACTGCCATTGTAACTAAAGCTGTGCCAAGGAGCTATAAAAACCTGAATCTGGTAAGAAAAAAAGATACAGTCTAATCCAGCACAACAGACTCGATAGGACACAGTTCAGCCAAAGCAAATGGCACACAAACCTGTTCTGTAACATGAACCCCATCCAGAATTCCAGTGAGCTGCTTTTGTAAGAGTTTGTGAAACCTGGGCTGTATAAAATAGAATACACGGGGGATTATCAAAGTGGAACAGATCGCTTCAGACTGCAAAACTAAAAAAAAAATCTCTCCACATATAAGTTACCAGTTGAGAAAAGCTTGAAGTGCTAGATAAATTGCACCTGTAAATCTGCCACAAAGGAGCTGCGTTCCTGATTCGCTTTTTGAACTAAACTATGATGTTTTCTCATAAACTACAAATGTCCGACAGCAAAATTAACTTGGGCCACACAAGTCTAGCATCATTATTTGTTTACGTGGGCCAACATTTTCAAAAGTGGCCTCTCTTTTCGGACGCTTATCCGGAGACAACGTGGAACTGCTGAGCGCCCACAACTCCAACTAAAGTCAATGGGCTTACCAGGTGCTCAGCACCACTGGACATCCAGCTTAATGTGCCTGGAACTAGGCATACAAAGCCAGAGGCTACTTTTGAAAATGCTGGCTGGAGTGCCAGAAGTACGCTAGTCTCTGTATGGACAAACAAGCAGACATAGTCTTTGCCACAAAGGGCTTAGCATCAGAACACAAAGAGCACCTGTATGGACCAGGGATTATATTATATGGTCCAAGACTGCAAATGCCTATGAACTATCTGGCTGGATTACTGTATTCATGGTGCATTTATTGCATTAGGATGCTTTAACCATAGAAACAATGATTTTGGCTAATTTGTAATTATATACTGATGGCTATTATTGTGCTAAGAACTGTTCTTTCAGTGAGGAGAGATGTAAATTACGTTGGGAGCTGGCTAGATGGTACTAAGCACTTCAGACATCTATTGCTATACTAGTGTGACTGTCTGGAGTACAATCCTACTTATTAGTTACACATTCCTAGAATGAAGTAGATCTTTAAGCTATAAAGTGCTGTTATGCTATTTTAGACCTTGTTTGAATGAGAATTTTTTTTTAGTATAACCCAAGGTATGAATTTAAAGTGCTATATTTATACCGGTATGACCCCCTATATAAACACACTTTTTTCCAGAATAAAAGTGCCTTTTTTTTAGGTTAGGCTTACTTTGCTTCGGAAGGTATTTAAGCTAATCAAAACACTACTCTTATACTGGAATAAGAGTGCCTACACAGGAGGCTATAGTGGTATAAAACTCCCTGTATAACTATACCTAGTAAAACTTTAGATAAGGCCTCCTTAGTTACACTACATACAAATATCCCCATCCTCAAGTCACTTCACTATCTCCCAAGCCATGTCAAGGATCCAGTTCACCATTACATTTTGAGGTAATGGAGTTATTCTAGAGTACTTATTACACTTTATTCACATCCTACTTTATCCAAACTAACTTTCAAGTTTAGACATGAACTTGTTTTTTAAACCCTCCATGGATTTTCCCCAACCAACCTCACGTCTCTCTCTGCCCCCTTCCTGCTCATTTTGTGCCAGCCACCTCTGTCCCTCCTTGTGACCTGACCATTGTCAGTGCAAGAACTATCTCCTGGATATCTCCTGCTACTTGGAATAGCCTTGCCCCACTTCACTTACTAGCTATCTCTTGGCAAATTTCAGCCACTACTATCATTGGTCTTCCTCATTTACCCCTCTTCATTTCCGTCATCCTCCATTACAAGACTGTCCACTGAGTCACTGATTTGAGGTGCCATACAAAATGAAGGTACTAGGGTACTGTGGACTTGGAGGGCAGAGAGCGGCAGAAAATCAGGAACTCCTGGGATCTTTTCCCAGCTCTGTCACTGACTTCATGTGTGACCTTGGACAAGTGACTCAGTTTCTTACCCGGACAGGTGGGGATATTAATACTAACCTACCTCCCAGGGCTGTTGTGAGCATTAAGTAACAACTGTATGGCGACACTGAACTGCTCAGCATTATCATCATAATTGTTTCACGTTGTACTCTTTGATGCCATGTGAGATTTTACATTGAACCCCTGCTGCTGTGCCTGATGGAGTCCCCACAAGGCCCCCTGCCTGAGTCGACTTTCAGGATGCCAGCTGTCATTTGTTCTACGTCCTTCCTGCCAAGAGGTAGATGTAACGGAGCGTAGCAGCAAAGGCAAAAAGGGCATCTGGAGAGATGGAGCAGTACCAAGGGAGCAAGGAATAGCAAGGGAGGAGAGTTCTTCAAAGAGGAACATCAAAGCGCCAGAGAGGCAGGGAAGAGCTGGAAATGACAGATCTGGTTTAAAGAGCCATCTATCTCCCAGCTCTTGCTATGTAAATTACACTTGCTTGCCTGACTCCACCACTGCAGCAGTCATTGTAAATGTTTTTTGGAAGCACCTCCTCATTGCCGGGGCGTTTGGCTCTTCCACGGACAGTGGTGGGAAGACAGGTTCCTTTGCCATGGGGATGGCACCTTGGCAACCATGCATCTAGGACTTTGGTGCTGGCACTTGGGCTGAGACTAATGGACAGTTAACATGAGCAGACTACTCATTCCCCGTGATCTGATCCCCAAACCCCTTTCTCCTTCTACCCCTTCCTGAATCCCAGCCTTCTCCCTAGACCCCTTTCCAGTCTACTGGTCTCCTGCCCCCCATACACACAGCCCTCTTTTCAGCCGTCCTCCCTCCTGCCCCTCTCCTTCCCCCCGCTATCCCGAGGCCCCTTCTACATCTCACTTCTTCCCCGGATCCACTGTCCAGCCTGCCCCCTTCCCAATTTTCTGTCGCCTGCTCTCCATCCTACCCTTCCCTCCCAGCCCCCTCTCCCCCTAGGCCCTTCGTCATCCCAGGTGAACATGCAATTGTCAGGCATCAGGTTCTGCAGCAGAGTCAGTCTCCTGGCAACCCAGCAAGCACAGCTGGCCTGCAGCAGGCTACCTGATTGACTGCACCATCTGATTGATCAAGAAGGGCACCTGGCTGGCTTTTAAACCCAACAGCAGCTCTCCAGCTCTGTGCAATGTGCTTGCAGCTGTGCTTGTCCTCGTTCCAGCCCCTGCTCTGCTCCAGCCCTGGCTCCCCTTCAGCTCCACCCCGGCTTGTGACTCTGGTTGACCCTCTGGCTCTGGCAGTTGGCACCTGTCTCTCTTTTATTGATCCCTGGCTCCGCCTCTGATCTATGACTTGGGTACCCTCCATCTCCGGCATTTGGCTTCTGTCCCTCTGGCACTGACCTTTGACTTGTTCCTGGACCCAGCTCTAACTGGTAGACAGAACTCTTGCTTTAACCACTAGACGAGACTGCCCACAGGCCAGTCTCTAACAGCGATCTCCTGCTAAATGGTGGGTGTGATGGGGGCAGGGGAAGTAGGAAAGACTAACCAGCAAGTCCGGGTCAAACAGGGTTGAGATGGAGGAGCCAGGGAAAAGACCTGTCACACTGTTTGGATCAACAGCCCTTGGGATCCAGTTGAAATGGAGGTGGAACAGTGTGTTCCGTGTCAGCGCTGGATGTGATTTCAAACACTCAATATTTTGGGATTTCTCAGCCAAACTGCATCCCACATGCCAGAGCCTTCTGCCCTCCACAGAGAGTTTGGTGTCCTAGAAATGATGCTGCTTTGGAGTGAGCCAAGCCCACAGAAGGCACCAGAAAGATCTTGTCCATTCAGGTTTCAGAGTAACAGCCGTGTTAGTCTGTATTCGCAAAAAGAAAAGGAGTACTTGTGGCACCTTAGAGACTAACCAATTTATTTGAGCATAAGCTTTCGTGAGCTACAGCTCACTTCATCGGATGCATACTGTGGAAAGTGTAGAAGATTTTATTATATACATAATAATAACATTAATAATAAATGTTTGTCCATTTAAACACTGAGTGGGAGTAAACTCGGTTCTGGGCCAGTCCCTATTCCCTCCCCCAAAGATCAACACTGAGATTTCTCCTTCCATGTCTCTAGCACCCCCACAGACTCCATCCCCTGTACTGAGCAACAGAAACCCTCCCCATTCCCAGCTTGCCCAGCAGCCTAATGCCTGTACGCTCCCAACACGCCATGCCTTGGCCCCCTCTATGCATGAAGCTGCTCTAGGATCAGTGTGTCAGTTCTTCCCAGATTGACCTGGATCTCTCCCTCATCCACCACTTAACCCCCTGCACATGCTGGCTCTTGTCCGGAGGGAGAGCTCAAACCAGCAGTGAGGAAAGCGAATGCAGAGCAGGGGAGGGGAGGGGTGTTCGCGGCAGAAGGAACTAGGAAGCATTAGCCCTGACTTACCCAAGAGTCCTGACCCATCCCGACTAGATGTCCCTCCTCCATCCAGTCCTCTAGGAAATTTCGCTACTTCCCAGACAACAGCCAGCTAAGGATTAAAGTGTCACTATTTTTTCCCCACTACGCTCACTCAGAAAAGAACAACCCTGAAATTCACCTTTTGGGCAGAAAAGTAGCATGAGCAATTGCAGCCCAACGGGTCAACGTTTCAGAAATGTCTAACTGCCTGAAGCCAGGGGTTCGGCGTAAGCCCTCGCTGCAGCGGTGCTGTAATCAAGGTGCTTTTCATGTAAGCGACCTATTTTCTAGGGAAGCCAGCTCTCCAAGTGGGGAACTGGAAAATGACTAGTGCAGCAGTTTCTTTCTTTAATATGTTTCCATTCTCTGTGAGCAACAAGCAGCTCCTGTACCTGGAGGACTGAGGAATTGTCTGCAGATCATTTTTGATGATCCTCCTCCCTTGGGTGAAAGGGAACTATATTAACCCGCTGTAGGTCAGTGTCTCCCACTCGTAGCTGGACTGCACATAGAGATGTTTCAGAGTAACAGCCGTCTTAGTCTGTATTCGCAAAAAGAAAAAGAGTACAAATTGGTTAGTCTCTAAGGTGCCACAAGTACTCCTTTTCTTTTTACATAGAGATGTGTAAGTCCACTAACGCCTCCAGGCAAAGGTCCTTTGGCTCAAGCAGCTGAAACAGATTCTTTTTGATTCAGAAATCCCTGGTTCAGTCCCCGCAGAGGACTCAGCCAGGGGCGTTGTTTCACTGTAAGCAGCAATGAAATCGTTAACAATCTTAACATTTTAATCCTCATCCTAAGGCTTCCGAGTACCTTACAGATGAATGGGAGCAGTCAGAGCTCTCCCAGCAGCGCTGCTTTGGGCTCTCCGCAGACTGCATGACAGGGGTTACACGGTCCATATTTTGAAGGTTCTCTTTGCTAAAAACTTCTATTAATATTGGAAGTGGAGATCCTTCTGAGGAGAAGTCCCAGCTCACCAAGCTGCTGTGAGTCAACCCACAGCACTGAGAGAGATTAAAAACCATTAGAACAGTGGAAACACAGCGCCAGGATAATCAAAACATCATGGGAGCAAATGATGAGGATTGTTGTTAGACAGTATTTTACAGTTTCCCTTTGTCCATCATTACAGGGTCCATACTTGAGCAGCCTGCGACTGAGTGTTTGCTTTCTTGAGCCTGTACCATTAATACAGGCCTTATGGCTCTGTTATATGAGTGAGGCATGACTGGCCACATGCCTCATTTAATTCCCCCTGCATTTAATGCTTTGGTTTAATGTTGCTGCTTTTTAGCCAGGCTGCTGACTGCAGCTTCCTCTATATGCTGATTGCAGCTTCCTCTATATGCTGATTTTCTTTTCTTGTATTTGCAATTCTAAATAAGCTGCATGTTTATTATTAGCCTGTCATTTCCGAAGGGAAACCGTCCCCCTGAGCTGGAAAAGGTCTCTGCCTGGTTTTCCTGTAGTATTGGACATTCTTTGTGTCTTAAATAGGGTCTCCAAAAAGGGCAGCATTAACAGGCCAGAGCTGGACTGGGCCCAGAAGCTGCAGTAGCTTCCTCAGCTTTGACTCCCTCCCGGTCAGGATGTTCTGCCTACAGACCTATATAGCTGCCACCCAAAAATTTACCCATATTCACATAAGGACCAGCCAGGCAGGGAGGCACACAAAGCCAGAGGCCAGGCTGCAGGCAGCCCACAGAGGAATGGTAGCACTGCTGCTCCCAGAGACCTCTGCTGTGTCAGTTCATCTGGAAATCCAAGGGCTCGCAGGCACGCGGTGAGGAGGAGGAGGAAGAGCAGGAACACAGCGTGGCCAGAAGGAAGCTACCAGTGGAGGGAAACGTCTTACCCCAATCTACTGCGTCAGGACAAGCGGCTCCATTTCTCATCAGACAAAACAATCTGCTGCTGCTGGTAAAGTCGTTGCTGCCTCGTCATCCTGGACACTGTGACATCCTGGGAAGGGGTTCTCGCTCTCAGGGCTGTGACCCGGTGACAGCCGTGCGCAGGTAGGTAGGGCAATTCTTAATCAACAGTGGGACCCTAATGGGGGATAAGGCCAGGGGAAAGGTAACTACTGCAGTTTGACCCCACGATTTTCTTCCTGGTCATTTTTCTTCCACACGGGAAAAGAGACTCCCTGAAATGCCAGGCTGGGATTCCATGCCAGCAGAAGGGTCTGGTCTCTGTAAGGAGATCCTAGCCCTGAATCAAGAAGGCAGGAAAAGAACAGATTACCTGGAGGAGACCTTGGCATGGTCTAGTAAAGTAGCTGAGAGAGAGCCCCAAAGATGGCTGAGGTAGCCGACTTGGCTGAACTTGGACGCAGTCAGTGCTGAGACAGAATGCAGCTTCAGCAGGCACATCCACTTATTTTTTGACCTGCAGGGAGGCCCTTCACAGGACATCCATCAGCAGGCGTGCAAATGCACCAGCTGGGAAGCAAAAACACAAGGCCCAGTTACAAACCACTTTACATCCCTTTCCTGAGGGCTTGCTTTACTCAGAAACACAGCGTGACAACTCAAATGCCTGGGTAATGATAACCACCCGAGGACTGTATGACTTCAGCCAGCTAGGCAGATAGGGGATATATCCTCCTCTCAGCCTGGCTTCCTTTGCACCAGAGTCCCCTTTCCTTTTATAGCTCTGTCCAGCCCAGTCATGTGACAGGCAGAGGGCCAGTAACCCCTTACACGCCAGAGCACCTTTACATCATGTCACAGCACCACAGGCAGCGGCTGGCATTCCTCGGCTTGGGAAGAAACACACTGTGTGTTCCTTATATTTTCCATTCTGGTAGTCTTAAAAAAAGCTGAACAATTAAAAAAAAAAAGGCTTTTGCATGGGGTCAGAATGGATTGAAATAATTACTACAGGTGAGACTACTGCAGAATTTAGGGGGTAATGTCATAGAATATAGGGGTTCTTGCCTCAGAATGCAGATCCCTATTGCCACCGTGTACATGAGGCCTTGTGTCTAAGCTCACGCTAGGTGATGTGCTATCACCCTGTCCCATGCAGATATGCTCTAACGGTCTTGGTGTCTTGTCTTGGTGTCATCACCCTGGGGTGAGCTGGTGCTCAACTGAAGATGGCTGTTGTCCCTAAAGCATAAAGGTATCATGTGCATTGCTTCGTGGAATGAGGGGCAACACAAAGAAATCAAACAGGACGGTGGATCTCTGCAGGGGGGTGGGGGGTGGCTTGGCTGCACCTAGTAACCTGCTGGCTTGGCTAAAGCTCTGCACACTGAGTTACACATCCCGCTCACATCTTTCCTCGATGAGCAAAGTCCTCTGCACACTTCAGGGACTTGTCTCATGAAGCAAGTAGGTCATTCTCCTAATCTCTTCAGCCGCATATTAAAAAGCTCATCCAAATTTAAGCCTGGGGTGGGTCAGCCTTATTACTTCTCTGTTGTGCATCTCGGGGGCTAGATCCAAAGCCCATGGAAGTCAGTGGGAGCCTTTCAGTGACTTCAGTGGGTTTTGGAGCAGACTCTAGGGACTGTCCTTCTAAGACGCACACAGAAAAGAACCAAACTGGCCCTGTAAAAAGTGCTCAGAGCAGGAAATTCATGAGCTGTTTCATTTATTTCTGAGAACGTGGGTCATTATTTTCCTACGGTGCCTGGTACAATGGGGTCCTGGTCCATGACTGAGGCTCCTAAGCTCTATCACAAGCCAAATAAATAATAAACATAATTAATAATGATTGGAAGCAGGGGATCTCAGCCTGCAGTCACAACCACCCTTCCCTTCCCGTGTTGCTAAGTGGGAGCAACATCTTGTACCAGTATGGAAAGTATCTGAAGAGAAGACATTTACATTCAGGTGTAATGCTGACCCGCTACTGCAGTGGTCCCCAAACTTTTCAGGGCCACCCTCCCCCTCCTTAGTCTTGTCCGTGCCCTGCACCGGAGCCAAGGCCAGGAGCGGGGCCACGTCTAGGGGCAGGGTGTGATGCAGACAGACAGGGATAAGGAGGTGAAGGCTGGGGCTGGGAGCGGGGATGGGGCTGCAGCCAGGGGCTGAGGCTGGGGGCAGGGCTGGGGCTGGATGCAGAGCTGCGGCCAGGCCACAGCTGGGGGCCGAGGCTGGGGTTGGGGCTGGGAGCTAGGGCCGCAACTGGGAGCAGGGCTGGGTGGTGCTCCCTTCCCTTCCTTCCCCCTGTGAGGGCTGTCCCGGGCCCCGCCATGCCCCCCTGAATGTTCCTCAGCACCTCCCACAGCCTGGGAACCTCTATGCTACTGCATGAGCTAAATGATATATATGTCTTAGCTAAGGGTGCAGCAGGCTTATCAATCTCCAGTTGGCCTAGAGGGGAACAGAGCACCACTCCCAGCCCGCAAGGGGTTACACAGGTGTGAAGCAGTCCAAGCATTCCACTGCCCTAGAGGTGGTATGTGCAAGAAGGGATACTCAGATTTGGCATACTAGTCTCTGGAGACCAGAGCCCATCATTCAGAGATGAGTGCAGACTCTATCGCAGAGTAAATTGAAGATACCTTCTGTACGCAAAGTAATAACTATATCACGGGCTAAATAAACTCGGAGATTAAAGTTTCTATCACTGCATGACACCCTTATTATAACTGAGTTAACAGGAAGCAAACAAGTACCCTGAGATGTACTCTCTCGCCCGGTTTCCTGACAGGTTATTATAAATCACTCTGCTTCTAGCAGCGATTGCCTCCTGAAATCCCTGTCTATCAGCCCATAATGAATATGACTGCCTTGTCTGTTGACCCCACCACCACCTCATATTGTCAGTCCACCTCAGATCTCTCACCTTCCCAAACCCCCCACACGTAACGGAGAGACCTGCAAAATAGGTAGCAAAACCCAAAAATCATAGTAGTCCCGTTTTGCCAAGCATATGTACAACTGGATGCTTGCTCTCTCTCTCTCTCTCTCTCTCACACACACACATTTTGTATATATGCTGCAGCCCACCAGACACTGTAAGAGACAAGCAGTTTTTTATTTCCAAAGAAATTGCCCAGAAAATGGTTCTGGTGCTTTATTTTCTCATCATAAAGCTAATTTCCCGGATATGTCATTTACGACAGGGCGCTCAGCCTGGCTAACAATGGTTCAGCTGCAGTATAGGGAATTATGTAATTCAGTTATTCAAAAGTAAGTAGGTCGGCATCATTATCTCCCTTTTACAAAGAGGGAAATTGAGGCACAGGGTGCGTATGTGACTCACCAAAGGCCATGGAGTGAGGTCAGAGTCAGGCTTAGAATTTCCAGCTTTCAGTTCACTAGGCTGCACTGCATCTCTTGCTGTTCAAAGCTCATTTGAAATGCATTATATCACTTAAGCAATTCATGCCCATTACAGACGTTGCCTGATATTTCAGATGAAGACAGCCCAGAACGTATTTCATGTTTCAGATAATATCACAATTTCCCTTTAAGGTAAATATTGACTTGGACAATATACACATCTTTCTAACTATTGTCATTCATCTCACCAATAGTACCTATCTGTTATTGAGCAGCTAGCCGTGCTCAGATGCAGAACCACTGTAAAAGTGCTCAGACAGAAATTGGTCCTCTCTGCTCCATTAGGGGCCAAAGCAAAATTCATCCTGTAAGAACAGTTCTGCTCTTCTTTTAAAGGAAGCAGAACCTCACCTCACCCATTAGACACTTCAGCTTCCCACAAGATGTGGAATCAGTGTGAGATTTACAGGAAAGGGATGGGCGTGGAAATTGCTTAAGTGCTCACTTACATTTAATTCTCCTCCACAACAGCTCAGGGGGGCTGGAACCATTTGTATAGTGGGGGTGCTGAGAGCCACTGAACTCAACTGTATATGACGGAAACCACTTCAAGCCAGGGGGTGTGGCAGCACCCCCAGCATACCTAGTCCCAGCACCTATACAACTGCTGGGGGAAAGGCAATCGAGGGGGGAGCAAGTCATTCCTCTGAGCAGAAAGAGAGGAGCTGAGAAGTCAACCCAGCTTTCCTAGAATTGAAGGCAGCAATGCTGTCTGTCCTATGTACAAGTTCCTAGAGTCGGAGAGTGAAAGAGGCAGTGGTGGGGCAGAGCCTTTCCCACCTGAATAGTCCTCTTGCTGTCACCAAATCCCTGTCATGGCAGTGCCTTAACAGACATGTATCAGAGAGGTAGCTGTGTTAGTTTGTATCCACAAAAACAACAAGGAGTCTGGTGGCACCTTAAAGACTAATTAATTTATTAGGGCATGAGCTTTCATGGGTAAAAAACCCACTTCTTCAGATGCATGCATCTCAAGAAGTGGGTTTTTTACCCACGAAAGCTTATGCCCTAATAAATCTGTTAGTCTTTAAAGTGCCACCGGACTACTTGTTGTTTTAACAGACATTAGTTCTTGTTAGTTAGGGTTAGGAGACTAACTGCCGTGTGCAGGCAGATCATTCATCACATGCACTATGGATGACAGGTTTCAGAGTAGCAGCCATGTTAGTCTGTAGTCGCAAAAAGAAAAGGAGTACTTGTGGCACCTTAGAGACTAACCAATTTATTTGAGCATAAGCTTTCGTGAGCTACAGCTCACTTCATCGGATGCATTCCATGAAGTGAGCTGTAGCTCACGAAAGCTTATGCTCAAATAAATTGGTTAGTCTCTAAGGTGCCACAAGTACTCCTTTTCTTTATGCACTATGGATGCTCTTTGTTAGATGATAGAGAGACAAGATGGGTGAAGTAATATCTTTTATTCGACCAACTTCTGTTGGTGAGAGAGACAAGCTTTCAAGATACACAGAGCTCTTCTTCTGGTCTGGGAAAGGTACAGAGTGTCACAGCTAAATACAAAGTGGAACAGATTGTTTACCATAAGTAGTTAATACATTTCAAGGGACCATTCAAGGCGAAGTGGCCTGTTAACACCATACCTAGGGAGGAAAGGGAAAAAAAAGTTGCGGAGGGGAGTTGGGTTATAAATTGATGTAACAAGTCATAAATCCAAGAATTCTTCTGCCAATTCCGCCTCAAAGAATTCTTTCACAACAGTGATGATACCATCCACAATTGCCATGTCCCTACTGACAGTCATAAGAAAAAAGATTAATCTGACTGGACACCCTACAGTGGACACAACCACATTCTTGATCATTATATTGATTGCATCAGGAAAATAATTACCTGTGAAATCCTTAACAAACATCACATCCACTACAATCTCTCCATCCTCAAGAGGACAGCTATACTCTTCCTGAAATCCAACCACCAGATAGTGATCAAACCAGCAGAAAAAGGGGGCACCATCATAGTCCTCAACTGTGATGTCCAGTGACCTCATTAAAATAGTCAACTCTCTGACACCATCTACTATAAAGAACTCAAAGAAGCCCCCATACCACAATTTACCCACGAGTTTAAGGATCCCATCAAATGCTTCCCCAGACAACTCTAAGAGAAATTCTACAACCTCATCCCCCATGAACCCACCCCAGGGACCTTCTTCTACATGCTTCCCAAGGTATACGAACAAGGGAATCCAGACAGACCTATCACATGTGGCCATGGCACTCTTACAGAAGGAATACTGGGACTTGTAGAAGCCATCCTCAAACCAATCATCACACAAATGGCCAGTTTCCTCCAGGACTTCTGACTTCCTCCAGAAACTCTGCAATGTTAACAATCTCCCACAGAACACCATCTTTGCCAACATGGACATCACTTCCCTAAATACCTAGATCCCTCACAATGATGGCATCGCTGCCCACCTCAGATATCTACAAGACAATGGACAACCCACAGATATCCACCCCAAACACATGGCCAAACTCATCCATTTCATCCTCACCCATAACTATTTTACATTCAACAAAAGCACTTTGTCCATACTATGGGAACAGTCATGGGTACTAGGAGGGTCCCCAATACACCAACCTCTTCATGGGCCACTTTGAAGAAGAATTTATCGACAAACACACCACAAAACCAATCAGATACATGAGATACATGAATGATATTTTCATCCTCTGGACTGACAACCTAAACTCCCTCATAGACTTCCACCACAACATCAGCAACCACCCCTCACCCAGTCAACTCTTTTTAGAACACTCTCACACTAGCATCAACTTCTTGGACATCATGATCAGCTTCAACAGACAACTATATACAAGAAATCCCCAGATCACCCACCTACCTTCATAGATCCAGTAACCATTTCCAGCACACCAAGAAATCTATTGTCTACAGCCAAGCACTCATACCACAGAACTAGACTTGCCAAACCCATGAAAAAAACCTCAGAAATTGGGCTTGTTTTTGGCTTAATTGGCTTGTGAGTGGCTAGTTTTTGGCTTGCAGCTTGTTGCATCCTTTTTTTTTATTGACTCCCGGCAAGCAGGGGTAAGGGGGGAGAGAGAGTCAGGGGTGCACAGCGCGCCCACCACAGTCCCAGATTGCATGCCGGGGGGATCTAGTCACATAGAGTGTTGGGGTTCTTAGTGATTGGCTTGTTTTGGCCTTGTTTTGAAAGGGGATTTTGGCTTATTATGAAAGTTGGGGTGCTTATTTACCACATGAAAGTTGGCAACTGTGCACAGAACATGCTTGAGGAGAAAGTCCAGGATACACACCTTAACACATTTAAAATCACCTTCAGCAAACAAGGACACTCCACCAGAGAAGTAGATTGCACCATGGAGCAGGCCACCCAAATACCACAAGCAAACTTGCTTCACTACAGAAATAAAACCCACCTCCCACTGCACACCTCTAGCTGTTACCTATCACTCTATACAGAAACCCATACAGGTTATCATCAAACAATTACAACCCATACTCAATGGGAACCCCATCTTGAAAGAAATCTTTCCTGAAGCCCCTCTTTTAACCTTCAAACAACCCCCTCTCCAAGCTCATCATCAGAAGCATCTGAAAATGGCACCAGATGCTGCCAAAAGAACAGATGCAAAACCTGTGGACAATCGCCACAACACACCTTGCAAGATCCATGGGTCCTACATATCTCTATCACAACATTGTGAGTGGGAGGGATAGTTCAGTGGTTTGAGTATTGGCCTGCTAAACCCAGGGTTGTGAGTTCAATCCTTGAGGTGGCCATTTAGGGATCTGGGGCAAAAATTGGGAATTGGTCCTGCTTTGAGCAGGGGGTTGGTCTAGATAATCTCCTGAAGTCCCTTCCAACCCTGATATTCTATGATTCAACATGTGGTGTATCTCCTCCAGCACATTAAATGCCCCAACAGTAACTATGTGGGTAAAGCCAGCCAATCACTATGCTCATGACTGAACTCTCACCAAAAAATGATAAGACAAAAACACCCTATCACCTGTGAGCATAATGCTTTTCACAAAGTAATCATTCTATATCTGACCTTTCAGTCCTCATCCTTAAAGGAAACCTGCATACCACCTTCAAAATAGCAAGCCTGGAAGCTTAAATTCATAACTTTATTAGACACTAAAAATCATGAACTGAATAGTGACACTGGATTTATGGCTTATTACAAACAATCTAAAACCCACTAACCTCTTCCCCCAGCTTTTTTTATTCCTTTCCCACCTGTGACTGCTGAGGTGTTAATGGGTCACTTCACCTTAAATGATCCATTGAAATATGATTTAACTACTTATGCTAACCAATCTGTTCCACCTTATATTAAGCTGTGACACGGAGTACATTTCCCAGACCTGAAGAAGAGCTCTGTGTACCTTGAAAACTTGTCTCTCTTGCCAACAGAAGTTGGTCCAATAAAAGATATTACCTCACCCAGCTTGTCTCTCTAATACCCTGGGACCAATATAGCTACAACACCACTACATAGAACTTTGTTAGATGTAACATTTTCCCTTTATTACCTGTACAGACAATTTTAATATCCAGCTTGGCTTTCTCTGTGGATACTTACCTGCCCTCACTTTAGTGGAGGAGTGTTATTAGATTTATTTTGTTAGTTATGGGTGCTGTTTGGTAACCCAATTACATTTAATCAGAGAGGTGTCATGCTCTGACTTTACTGCCAACCACAACTGAGTGTCTGTCACTTGCTGAGTTGGGGAAACACCAAGTTGATAAGGCAGGCTCTTTTATTTTCCTAGCACACAATGGTTTTGAGGCACATGTCTCTAGCGATCAAGCTTCTATTTAGTTAGGATGTGCTGCAAGATTGTGACCAAGCAGATGATTATTGTGTTGTCTGAATCTGGCCTTTGTTACTATGCAAAACTCAGTGGTGTGACGTGACATATTTAGTCAGGCATGCAATTCTACAGTTGCGTGCAGAATGGTGTCCTCCAGGCAATGTGACTTCATACAGTGCGTGCCAAGGCACACTGTGAAGAGGAGGGTATTTTGTTCCACAAAATGGCATCCTCGACATGCATTTGAAGACTGGATGGAATCATCCGATGGGGTACCGCTGGTCCTGGGGCATGCCATGCTTACACAGCCAGCACACCACTGCCAAAATCCCCTGCATTGAGCGTGTGCGATGAAGTGAAATTGCTTCAAGTGTAAAAAGCGCCGAGAAGAAAGAGGCTGGTGATTTAATGCGTGTGAACCTCATACAAACAGCCCTCAAGCTCATGGCATAGTGTGTCACAACTGGCCAGCTCTGCTCAGGACGGGTCCAGGACTGAGCTGGCAGGGGTGCTACACGGCAGCATCTAGGTGCCTTGGCCAAACTGTGGGTGTGGACAGCCCCAGTCTGCAGTACGTCTGGCTGTGAGCAGCATTAAATCCCTCACAAAATCACACAAGCCCCTTGTACTCCGAGACCCAGAAGACTGGCATAACTGATGCAAAGAACTTAGAGCTGTTAGGATCTCAGAGGTCAGCCCCCTCTGTATCTAGCACAGTTTATCCCCTCCACTGTTCCCTGGAGCATGTTAACTAATCTCCTTCTGAGCCTTTCCACTGAAAGTGCCTCAATGCCCTCTCTTGGTGGCTGCATTTGTATTTCCACAGTTGATTTCTCTACCTTTAGGAACAAGAAATCCTTCTCCCTATAGAGACTCAGAGTAAAAGGTTACTGCCTCTTTAATAATGTGTATGAGCTGGAACTAGAAGTGAGGTATGTGTAAGGCCTGGCAAGAATCAGAGAGATAAGGATAAAAGTGCAGAGCAGTGATGTGGGGAGATGCAGGACTGTTTGCTGACAGCTGGTAGCTGAGTGGAAGCAAAGGGGGAAAATTGAGAGTTGATTCTCCACTGCCTGGCACGTTGGGCAAGACATTTACACCTGTGCATAGTGGTTGTAAAATGCTACCATCCACAAATGGTAGCATTCCACCCACTTTGTCCAGGCTTCAAACACTGCAGCAAGTGAAAGGCAGTGGAGACCAAGTCCCTGGCTAAAGAGCACTGGGAACTGCAGCTGGAGGAACTTGGTGCAACAGGAAAGACGTTTGTACCTTGAATGTAAAGGAAGAGTTTTATCAGAGACTCATTTGCTGCTTCCCCCAGTAAAAAGGTGATGACTCACTGCCACATAGGCTTGCACCAACCCACTGCAAGGGTCCGCAGTATAATGTAATCAAAATGTCATGCTGCTGGAGCCAATGCCTTGTTATTGTCCAGACTGCTGCATCCCGGCACTTCAGGAATATAGCAAAGTTCCTTTTATGGCACTCCGTTTCCCCATAACATCTCTGAACAGAACTGGCTGGAAGCTGCCAGCAGACCTGTCTGTGAGAAGCATCAAAATCACTAGCCCTTTGTACTCCAAGATGTGGGGATATGACAATTCAGGCGTCACTTAGTTCATAGATTTCCTCTGCATTATAGATTCAGTTTACGGAAAACTGCGTAGACATGGAGCCATTGATCACTACCCGTTGAGCCCGACGATCTAGCCAGCTTTCTATCCACCTTACAGTCCATTCATCCAGCACATACTACTTTAACTTGCTGGCAAGAATACTGTGGGGGACCATATCAAAAGCTTTGCTAAAGTCAAGGAATAACACGTCCACTGCTTTCTCCTCAGCTGCAGAGCCAGTTATCTCGTCATAGAAGGCAATTAGATTAGTCAGGCATGACTTGCCCTTGGTGAATCCATGCTGACTGTTCCTGATCACTTTCCTCTCCTCTAAGTGCTTCAGAATTGATTCCTTGAGGACCTGCTCCATGATTTTCCAGGGACTGAGGTGAGGCTGACTGATCTGTAGTTCCCCGGATCCTCCTCCTTCCTTTTTTTAAAGATGGGCACTATATTAGCCTTTTTCCAGTCATCTGGGACCTCCCCCAATCGTCATGAGTTTTCAAAGATAATGGCCAATGGCTCTGCAATCACATCTGCCAACTCCTTTAGCACTCTCGGATGCAGCACATCTGGCCCCACGGACTTGTGCTCGTCCAGCTTTTCTAAATAGTCCCGAACCACTTCTTTCTCCACAAAGGGCTGGTCACCTCCTCCCCATGCTGTGCTGCCCAGTGCAGTCATCTGAGAGCTGACCTTGTTTGTGAGGACAGAGGCAAAAAAAGCATTGAGTGCATTAGCTTTCTCCACATCCTCTGTCACTAGGTTGCCTCCCTCATTCAGTAAGGGGCCCACACTTTCCTTGACTTTCTTCTTGTTGCTAACATACCTGAAGAAACCCTTCTTGTTACTCTTAACATCTCTTGCTAGCTGCAACTCCAGGTGTGATTTGGCCTTCCTGATTTCACTCCTGCATGCCCGAGCAATATTTTTATACTCTTCCCTGGTCATTTGTCCAATCTTCCACTTCTTGTAAGCTTCTTTTTTTTGTTTAAGATCAGCAAGGATTTCACTGTTAAGCCAAGCTGGTCGCCTGCCACATTTACTATTCTTTCTACACATCGGTATGGTTTGTCCCTGTAACCTCAATAAGGACTCTTTAAAATACAGCCAGCTCTCCTGGACTCCTTTCCCCCCCATGTTATTCTTCCAGAGGATCCTGCCCATCAGTTCTCTGAGGGAGTCAAAATCTTGCTTTTCTGAAGTCCAGGGTCCATATTCTGCTGTTCTCCTTTCTTCCTTGTGTCAGGATCCTGAACTCGACCATTTCATGGTCACTGCCTCCCAGGTTCCCATCCACTTTTGCTTCCCCTACTAATTCTTCCCGGTTTGTGAGCAGCAGGTCAAGAAGAGCTCTGCCCCTAGTTGGTTCCTCCAGCACTTGCACCAGGAAATTGTCCCCTACGCTTTCCAAAAACTTCCTGGATTGTCTGTGCACCGCTGTATTGCTCTCCCAGCAGATATCAAGGTGATTGAAGTCTCCCATGAGAACCAGGGCCTGCGATCTAGTAACTTCCGTTAGTTGCCGGAAGAAAGCCTTGTCCACCTCATCCCCATGGTCTGGTGGTTTATAGCAGACTCCCACCACGGCATCACCCTTGTTGCTCACACTTCTAAACTTAATCCAGAGACTCTCAGGTTTTTCTGCAGTTTCATACTTGAGCTCTGAGCAGTCATACTGCTCCCTTACATAAAATGCAACTCCCCCACCTTTTCTGTCCTGCTTTGTCCTTCCTGAACAATTTATATCTATCCATGACAGTGCTCCCGTCATGTGAGTTATCCCACCAAGTCTCTGTTATTCCAATCACATCATAATTCCTTGACTGTGCCAGGACTTCCAGTTCTCCCTGCTTGTTTCCCAGGCTTCTTGCATTTGTGTACAGGCACTTGAGATAACTTGCTGTTTGTCCTGCTTTCTTAGTATGAGGCAGGAGCCCTCCCCTTTCGTGTTCTCCTGCTCGTGCTTCTTCCCAGTATCCCGCTTTCCCACTTACCTCAGGGCTTTGGTCTCCTTCCCCCGGTGAACCTAGTTTAAAGCCCTCCTCCCTAAATTAGCCAGCCTGCTTGCGAAGGTGCTCTTCCCTCTCTTTGTTAGGTGGAGCCCGTCTCTGCCTAGCACTCCTCCTTCTTGGAACACCATCCCATGGTCAAAGAATCCAAAGCCTTCTCTCTGACACCACCTGCGTAGCCATTCGTTGACTTCTTGACAAATCCATGCTGACTGTTACTTATCACCTTATTATCTTCTAGATGTTTGCAAATTGATTGCTTAATTATTTGCTCCATTATCTTTCTGGGCACAGAAATTAAGCTGACTGGTCTGTAATTCCCTGGGTTGTCTTGTTCTCAATCTAGCCACCAGAGGCATATTGCAACTTGCACAATGCTTGGTAGTGGTTGCGTTGTCAGTAACAATGGCTTGCTAATAACTTGTTGCACTTCAGTAGCAGCTTTTATCTTTAGTTCTCAAAGAACCTTACTGATATTAATTAATAAGGTCTGCCCCCCCCCCCCGCTGTGAGGTAGCTATAGCTCCCTTCTACCACTATCATAACCCATGGAACTTTTAGTTGTATCCTCTTTTAGTAACACACAAGGTTTTTTCCCCCCTTTCATTCTTTTTTCTCCTGTCTTCTGCATTTGGGTCTTCTTTATTAATTAAATGGCAACTTTCTGTATCCATTGATTAAATTAGCTAACAGCACCTGCCTTAATCCATCAACCTAGAGGAAAGTTGTGGTGCTGCTAATACAAATTATTCGGTACCTTAGGTTCTGTTCAAATTAACCCAGTCTCAATTAAGAAGACCATTCCAAGAGAGTAGTTATCAGTGCTTCAGAGTCATGCTGGAAGGGCATAACGAGTGGGGTCCTGCAGGGATCAGTTCTGGGTCTGGTTCTGTTCAATATCTTCATCAATGATTTGGATAATGGCGCAGGCCAAGGGACTTGCTGGCCACCCTTCCTGCAGCCCCCATTGGCCTGGAGCGGTGAACCGCAGCCAGTGGGAGCTGCGATCGGCCGAACCTGCGGACGGGGCAGGTAAATAAACTGCTCTGGCCCGCCAGGGGCTTTCCCTGAACAAGCGGTGGATTGGCTTTGAGAACCACTGGTCTATGTGACATCCATTAAACGGGCAAACAGTTCTGAGGCATGGATCCTGACTGCAGGGTACATTTAGTCAATGCATTTGCTTTTTATGGTGGAATGCTTGTAACATGATATCCTTGCTAGAATGTTAGTGGATGGATTTCGGTTTAAAAAGTAAATCTCCTGTTTAAAGCACCCTGCCACTCTTTAGTCTGCTTGTGTGGTTTGAATTAAGCTTCTTATTAACACAGTTAATTCTCCACTTTCCCTTCTGCCTCAATGTCTTTTACTCCAAATACCAACAGTAGCGAGTGACAATTGTTACCATCGGATGCTGGCCATTGGGTGTGTGTGGAAATGAGTTGTGGAGGAGGTGACTTGATGCAGGTCCAGTGGGCAAGCATCTTTGCAACACAACCATCCATCACAACTGTCTCTAGTTTTTGCCAAGGATAGCTGTCTCAGCAGAGCTCTAAATGGGCCATGAAGACTCCCCCTTAGAGGTGGCAGCTTCTCCAGAACAGAGCCAGGCAGTGCTGAGGTAGTCTTGCATTACCATGTCCTGGTCCCTGATTACATGGACTGTAAACTCCACCCCTGTATTTTGTAAAGCACTGTGTGCACAAATGATTAATAACGAACAAAGCTTTCAGTCTCCAGGGCTTGACTGTTGTTACTGTTATGCTGGGGCAAAGTCCCGCAACACCTGTGAAGAAACTGCACTCCCCAGCTCCCTCCAAAATAAAATAAAGTTTCCCCACAGGATGTCAGTTCTCCCCGGCCTTTGTATAGCCTTAGCCTGGCCATGATGATGCAGAACAGAATCGTTTTGTTGCTGTTTGGATGCTGTGCTGTTCGGTTAGGAAATGGCTTTACCTTTTATAGCATGTGCAGTTTCCTCACAGTAAATCTGCCATTCCCAGGGGCAGAACACAGTAATTGCTGCATTTAATTCGGGCCTTCTGTGAAAGAAAAGGAGGAAAACACCAGGTTGGCAAGAAGGATGAGAAGCAATTGGGACCTCAGGCTTATTTGTAAACCATCTAACCTCTAGCAGGAGATTCTCCTGCACTCTGCACTCTCTGCAGCCTGTGTTTGGGGAAATAGCAGAAACTGCTGACTTTCCTAAAAGAGTCTCTAAACATCAGGACCTAGTGTAGCAGCTGAGGAATTGCCATGCTATTTCTCCATCCACTTCCTCCCCCCATACAAATGTCTCTCATTGCCTGAAGGTTCCTTATTCTCATGCTGCTGCTGATTAGACATACAGATGTGCTTTCTGACCAATATGTATGTAACCCTTCTTCCAGGTGTTGTCAGCAGCAACAAGGGCTGGATTCAAATAGCCAGAGGTCCCTCTTAAAATTTACAGACACCACCATCTCAAGCCCCCACCAAGGATTTCTGGGATCACTAAATACCATCCCTGGGTACCCTGAATAGGCAATACCTCCCCGCTCACAATATCTGAATCTGTGCATGAAACAAGGAGAACTTTAGTAGGGGTAAAGGGAACACAGCATCAACTTGACAAAACACAGCAACACTGTAGCTATATGAATAATAAATAAAATACTCTCCACACAGTAACTTTGACAATAGTCCATTAACTCTGTTCCCCACTCACCAATGTGAACAACCGCTAGTCAAATGTCTCTTCACCACATCACTTCCCTCTTCTATATCCACTGCACCCCACTCACAGTTTGGTGTCAGTGGGTAGCGTAGTCCTAAAGTGCACTGGGGCAGACCTGTCCCCCATCCCCTAGGAAATTATGCCTGGTTCCATCCTGAGGTTCTACCACCTACCCCACCTATAGTGATTTCAGCTGTCTTTAGGGGGCAGAAGGAGCCTCACCAGAGTTCACTCAGCTGTGCTGATGTCTGCTGCAGCTTCAACAGAGAATGCATCTGTACCATCTCCTGTTGACGAGTCCTCCCAACAGCACAGGATCTTCAGTTGAGGAGAACCACTAGCAGAGAGGACCTTTGAGCAAAGCCTTTACCACTAGATACACTCCTTACCATAAGATAGGAATCTTTTCTTTACTCCTCAGTCTTTCAGTTCATTTAACTACCCACTATATTCTGAGTTTGTGTACAGTTATGGTGACACCCAAAGTGTCACTGGAGGAATTTTGGGTAGAAAACTTGTGCAAATGAAGGTCTTGCTGTAGCTATATATCCCCCTTATTTACCAATAGATGGGGGCAGAATGCTTCTTCCCCATTGGAGGGTCTGTGCATCTGGAATTCTGGGTTGCTAGCCTGTGCAAATGAAGCAGCTCAATGGCCACTCTTCCCCCTACTCACCAACAGCAAACCTTACCCTCTAGATCTTCAGACCACAGGGCTTACATGTACATGTATTATCAATAGGCTTGGCAGAATTCAATTTTGATAATTTCAACAGATATTGGTCTTTATTTTTAAGCATTTTTTAAATTTTTTATCTATTTAAGCTTTCACAGTTCCAGGAAATTATGGTGATGTCAGACAATTATTTAATAACAGTAAAGGTTGTGATTCAAAAAGTTATAGCTTTGTAACTGTTAAAACACAAATCATCAATATCACGTGTCAAAATATACAAAGTAAATGTCCTTAAATCAAACTCAAAAGAGTTCCTACGCAGCATTTTCCTTACTTTTCCTATCTGTAAGTTTGGATTAACCTCAGCCTGGTCCAGTCCACACAAGAGATCCACTTCCTGGACACTACAGTGCTAGTAAATGATGGTCACATAAACACCCTATACCGGAAACCTACTGACCGCTATTCCTACCTACATGCCTCCAGCTTTCACCCTGACCACACCACACGATCCATTGTCTACAGCCAAGCTCTGCGATACAACCACATTTGCTCCAACCCCTCAGACAGAGACAAACACCTACAAGATCTCTATCAAGCATTCTTACAACTACAGTACCCACCTGCGGAAGTGAAGAAACAGATTGATAGAGCCAGAAGAGTTCCCAGAAGTCACCCACTACAGGACAGGCCTAACAAAGAAAATAACAGAACGCCACTAGCCGTCACCTTCAGCCCCCAACTAAAACCCCTCCAACGCATTATTAAGGATCTACAACCTATCCTGAAGGATGACCCAACACTCTCACAAATCTTGCGAGACAGGTCAGTCCTTGCCTACAGACAGCCCCCCAACCTGAAGAAAATACTCACCAGCAACCACATACCACACAACAGAACCACTAACCCAGGAACCTATCCTTGCAACAAAGCCCGTTGCCAACTGTGCCCGCATATCTATTCAGGGGACACCATCACAGGGCCTAATAACATCAGCCACACTATCAGAGGCTCATTCACCTGCACATCCACCAATGTGATATATGCCATCATGTGCCAGCAATGTCCCTCTGCCATGTACATTGGTCAAACTGGACAGTCTCTACATAAAAGAATAAATGCACACAAATCAGATGCCAAGAATTATAACATTCATAAACCAGTCGGAGAACACTTCAATCTCTCTGATCACGCGATTACAGACATGAAAGTTGCGATATTACAACAGAAAAACTTCAAAACCAGACTCCAGTGAGATACTGTTGACTTGGAATTCATTTGCAAATTGGATACAATTAACTTAGGCTCGAATAGAGACTGGGGGTGGCTAAGTCATTATGTAAGGTAACCTATTTCCCCTTGTTTTTTCCTCCCCCCCCCCCCCCGACGTTCTTGTTAAACCCTGGATTTGTGCTGGAAATGGCCCACTTTGATTATCATACACATTGTAAGGAGAGTGATCACTTTAGATAAGCTATTACCAGCAGGAGAGTGGGGTGGGGGGAGAGAAAACCTTTTGTAGTGGTAAACACCCATTTTTTCATGGTTTGTGCATATAAAAAGATCTTCTGTACTTTCCACAGTATGCATCCGATGAAGTGAGCTGTAGCTCACGAAAGCTTATGCTCAAATAAATTGGTTAGTCTCTAAGGTGCCACAAGTACTCCTTTTCTTTTCATGTTAAAGCTGTGAATGTGCTTGAGGAGGTCACATTGATACTTGATTAGTGAAATCTAATTATGGAATGCACAACCAGCCCTGAGGTTGGCACTCATGATCATGGGCTACTCCAGACAGCCACATTACAGCTGCGATTCAAACAGCCCAAATTTCAAATGTAATTGAGCCATGGTGCCTAGTAATGTAACAGCAAATATGGAACTAGAGCCAGAGAGAAAAGGCCAGGTTCTCCAGTGTGGGGCAGCCAATTCTACCCAACCACTAGCAGGTGCAGGCCCCAAAGCTAGTATATCCAGCCCCAGAAGGATTGCCCCAGAGTGGGAGGAGCGTCTTCTGGTTTACCACTGGCATAGCCTCAGGTTGCTCTAATTTATGCAGGGAGAGTGGGCTAGTACATAGCTAACCCAGGAGATGGGGGAAACAAAGGTGATGTTTATATCACCTTCATACCCATCACCCCAAACATGCCCTGTGTGTAACTCCACCATGGCTCTGGCCCGGAGGGAAGATAATTATGGGACATAGCTATTTTTATTTCTAAGATGTGGGTTTGAACTCTGCCTCAAACAACACCACCCCCCTACCCCCGCACATGGGGTTAATGGTTTAGTCTCCCCACTTGGGATTACACATGGCCAGGAAAACTCCCTTACTGTTTGCCTGCTTATGCCGAACTATGACAAAGGCGAATATGAGCGTAAAGCAGGCATGGAACCACGTCTACCTCCCGACCACTGGTCTGTAGCAGAAAGAATTGGAGCTGCTTGTGTTTCAGTGGCTGGAGGGCTACAAGGGGAACAGAATTAAGCTCAGGTAATAGTTCAGCTAATCGAAATTCACCAGCTAGAGACCTGTGCTTTGGGGCAAAAAGGGATGAGTTCTATTTTTCTTTCTGTCACATGCTTTCAGTTTATCTGGTGGCTAGTGTGTGGGCGTCTCTCCATGGCTCTTTTCACAGAGAGAGCTTATTAGGCTGCTGGCACGGTAACACTTTGGCTCAAGCATAACTGATGGAAGATTTATGTATTCATGGGGTGTGAAAAATATTTTCTGGAGCCTGCCTGTTTTGATGCTAAGTCACAAACTAGAAGTGTTGGCCAGCTGCTGTGAAAAGGAGGGAGGGTAAGAACCCAAGTTCCGAAGTCCAAGGGGAGTCTCTATTTACAACTATATTCATGTGACTGTAGCCAGATCATGGGTAACATCATTGGTCAGGCTTCCTCTAGGCATGATGCTGCAAAAGAGCTGGAGAGAGATGAAGCCTTTCACCTCGAGGCAGCTGTTCCAGCCTGCCCATATCGAACATTCCCAGGGAACAATTTGTGAGTCTCAGCCCAGTTCCTGCTAGATAAGTGTTCACATCTCAAAAACTGTCACAACTGATTGTGACCTCCTAAGTATTTCAGGGGTCTAGTACAGAGATTTTTAACCTCCACTTGACAAGATCATAGAGACCTTATGGACTGAATGGGCTTTGGAAACTGAACTGCCCTCTGATTTCTAGAAGTGCCCTCCAAAATAGGGCTGAGGCATGCTGGAGCAGGCATTACAGGGGAAGCTTGCACCAATCCAGTGCTGCACCATCGCTGTACAGAGAAGGGACTCCATTCTGGTAGCTCTTTCACCAGCACTACATTCAATGAAATTGAAGCTAAGAACAGAATCTGACTACAAAGCATCTAACCCCCACACGAGTTTTTCCCAGTCTCTTGTGAGTAATTGCAACAGCTGAGGATCAAACCTTCAGTGCAAGACTCTGACCCCATCCAGGCCTCCCAAATACTGGTGTACATTTTGCTTATATGGCACCTGTCATGTGAGGCTCTCTGAAGTTTTGCAAACATGAAATTCCCACAACACTCTCATGAGACATGGGTAAGTATTGGACCCATTTTACAGAAAGAGTAACTGAGGCTGAAACCACGGTCATAAAGTGAGTCAGTGGCAAAGCCAGAAAGCAGAAGCCTTGAATTCCCATCCACGCTTCTAGAAACACGGGGCCTCATTTTCCTTTGCTTTACAGCAGTTTAACACTGATGTAACTGCATTGATTTTAGGAGAGTTACTCACATCCATGGTTGTAAGAAGAAGAGAATCCGGCCCACTGTTTCTATATACAAACCAAAAGGAACAATGTGTTACATGTTTGAGCGTATTCTTGAAGGGAAAGTTAGCAGCTACTGAATGTCAGCTGGTCTAAATCACCCTAAATCCATTGGGATTCTGAAATCCTTTAAGGTGGCTACCAATGAAGTCAGTGCTGGAAAAAGCTTCCTTAGGCCAACTAATCCCACTCGTCCAGCTGGTGGGGAGGAAGAGGAAATTTGATAACACACTTAAAAGTCAGCCAGGATCTGCTTTACAGCAAACATCTGGTTGGGTTTTGTCCAGTGACAAAAAACTACAGCCATGGGTGTGGAGAGAGATTAGATACTACAGAAGCCTAGTGCTGACTACTGTACCGTCCTTTGTTCTGGGGAGAGATTGCTCCCAGATGCTGCTACACACCCAGCGCAGGAGGATTGTAGGCCATGGTAAACTAATGCTTTCTCCTGATTATCCTTCTCCAGCTACAGCCCAGAGAGCAGTGCAAGGTGTTGTTCTGAGGGCTATGCTGTAGAGCAGGGGTAGGCAACCTATGGCAGCACGCGTGCTGATTTTCAGTGGCACTCTCGCTGCCCGGGTCCTGGCCACCAGGCCTGGGGGCTCTGCTGCCGGCCGGGGGTACTGGCCGCCAGCCCTGCTCAGCCCGCTGCCGGCCCCGGGTCCCGGCCACCGTTCCGGGGGGCTCTGCTGCCGGCCTCAAAGCCAACAACTCCAGGGTCCTACACTCTCCCCCTAATTCTGCAGGACATGAGAAATTCCCAGGGAGTCATTTATAGGCGCCAACTGCCTCTGTTCCCGGGGGAGGTGGGGGCTGTACTCCACCACCACTCCGACCCAGGCCCTGCCCCCACCTCTTCCTGCCCCTGCTCCACCCCAGGCCCCACCCCCCACGCCACTCCTTCCCCCAGGCCCCGCCTCTTCCTGCCCCCACTCTTCCCCCAACCCCCCCCCGCTTCCTACACAATACTGAACAGCTGATTGCGGTGGGCGGGGGTGAGGGGGCGGAGCTGATCCACAGAGCTGTTGGTGAGTGCTGAGCACCCACTATTTTTTTTCATGGGTGCTCCAGCCCTGGAGCACCCACGGAGTCAGCACCTATGGAGTCATTCATATCCTGGGTGGGGAGAATTGGGCTCTTGCACGGTTAGGCCCAAGCCCCACTGCAATGCAGGTTTGTCACAGGTTAGAGCCAAGCTCAGATTAACTGGTTCTAAGAAACAGTTTACTTTTCATCTGCACAGTGGCTTTTGGGCATCGCAACTGCCATGGACACACTTACAGCTCCGGTTAGACAGCATGGTGGCAGTGCAGTCTGGGAAAATCTAGGCAGCTGCCCCACAGAGCTTCCACAGCAGATTGTGTCTGGAGGACAAGAGAAGAGATCTGGGCCAGCAGCAGCCCGTGGGACAATACTCTCTGGGAAGTCCTACTGCACAGAGTGGAGAGGAAGGACGACAGGCCAAACCAGTTACATTTTTAAAGTTCCTTTCCCCTTTGTTTTCTCTTCTTTCTGGAGGTGGGATCAAGCTTGTCCAGACACTGTGTCATGCTGTGGTGCAGGGAGGAGCCATGAACAGAGGGGACATGTGGTTTCAGAGCCAAGTGCTTTATCAATAACAACCTGGAAACAGAGTCTGGAGGCAGTGAGAGCTACAAGGAATGGCCAGATCTGCACAGGTCCCGAGCTACTGCTCTCATTGATTTCAGAAGGAATCATTGGTGCTCAGTACCTCTGAAAAATCAGACCCTAATCCTTTCCCGTGCTTTCCAGCACAAAGTAGAGTTTCTGCCATTGTCCCAGCAAAGCAGTAGCCTGCCATTCATTATTATTCAGCTACTCTGGATCCCTGCAAGACATCCCTCATGGATACCCCGAAGGAGCATATGCCAAGTGGAATATACTCTGTGTTTGATCAGTAACACTGAGGTGTGTACAAAGCTGGGCGTGTTATGGTTCTGCAAAAACAATAGCTGGCAGATTTGGGGCATTGTAAAACTAAGACATTGTCATTCAGATCTAGGTCCCATTTTATCCAACCCCCAGAGTTCAAGAGGGTCCAGAGAACGGTTTCTGGTTGTGCACCTACATGGGTTTGCATATCAACTAACCACAAACTCCACCGCTCTCTCTTTTCAATATCCTAGCAGCTGAAATCAGGTGGGACGCTGATGATGAAAGTCTTCTTGCTCTGGACTTGATGCTGTTCCCATCCAAGTCAATGAGAGATTTGCCATTGCCTTCTGATGGATCCAGCATTCTGTGAAGATACTGAGCCTCCACAGATGCTCCTTCTGAAATCAATGGGAATTGTGAGCACTAAGTACCTCTCAGGCTTGGGCTCAGCAGGAAGGGCACTGGACCCTCAATGGATGTCACTTTTCACTGTCCGATGCTATAGCAATGAGCTTTCGTGCCCCTCTCTCTTTTCCGATATTTCTCTTCCACTGCATGCGATTCTTCCTCCCTCCTTACAGAACTGATTTGCAAACCTTTTAGCTTTGAGCTATGTCAGCTGAAAAGTGAAGCTGAAATGCTTTACATAGATGCGAGTTTTTTCTCCTCTGTATTAATTTTCTCTGGAATCTCCCAGGCCAGTTGTTTGAGAGCATATTTTATAGTTGCACATGACAATAAGCAGAGTGAATATGCTAATAAACTCTAAACAGCGAGAGGAAGAGAAACCCGGCGCCTTACTGCACAAGGCTTCAAAGAGCCAGCAGCCCAGTGCAGAAAATCAGCTTTGTGCATGCAAGGAGGGCAGCTCACATTCCCAGTTCTGTGCTATGGCATGCTAGGGAGAACCAGCCTCGTTTTTCCTATGGCCTCTCAAAACACATGTGTTTCTCATTGAAAGGAAGGATGATTTTATGGTTAAGGTGTTGGACTGGGACATCTGGGTTCAATTCTCACTTCTGCCATAGCCCTGCTGTAGGACCTTGCCCAAGTCTTTTCATCTGTCTGTGCCAGCTGTAAAATGGGGACAACTGTGTTTCCTTTTCTCCCACCCTGTGTCTGTCTATTTAGATGGCAAGCTGTTTGGGGCAGGGACTGTCTCTCAGCATGTGTGAACAGTGCCTAGCACAGCAGGGTCCCAATCTTAATCTTTTATAATAGAAATAATAATTTAACACGATGGATGAAATTAGAGCCATCTGTGATTCCAGGCTTTTCAAGGGATGAATTTAGCCCTATATATTTGAAAGGGCACTGAGTGGGCAGTTGGTCATATTTTAAATCATTCTTTATATCTGGTTTTATATGCCCAGCCCTAGCATGCTGCAAACAGGAAATTGTTTCCTTACTGAAATACTTATCCTTCTTTGTACTGTCATTGCTGCACAGGCCACCGAGGGGATGCCAGAGCTGCCGAGAATGGTTTCTGACTGCCGCGCTGGGCTAGTGAGATTGGTTTGGTTTTAGAAAACCCAATGCGATAGCATTTGTTTTGAAAATATAATTACTAGTAAACTGCTAAATTACTAATAATGAACTTGAAGAAGAAATCAAAGAGCACTGTGGGGTTTCACTCTGATCAGGATGGGGCACTATGTGCTGTGATACGGGCATCACAGGCCACACCTCCATCAGAGAGGAGAGTGGAGCAGGTCACACCTCCACATGCCTCTGCATTAGTTCCTCCTAGTCAGCAATGAGCACATTTCACAGTGGACTGCAGCAAACCTGATTGCCTTGCTTGCAGTAACCAGTGTTTCCCCCTGGCTTGGCTTAATGCACTGAGATCTCAGATTCCTAAGTGGTGTGCCGCTACCAGTCGGTTTTGCTCAATCTCTCTCACATTATGGGCCAAAATCAACTTATACATTGATTTATAAGCCAGCCCATTTGTGCAGACAATGCCACTGGAGGCACAGCATTGCATCCTCTCTGGCTAGCTCCCTGCCCCCATTACAGTTACTAATAAGGAGGAGCACATGGTGAATTAGCGGTGTCTGCAGTCTATTATCTAGATGAGGTTAGGAGACCCTGCCAAAAGTAAAGAGAGACACCCAAGAAGTGTGTAGTTTTTAACCACGGGTTCCTCCACTAATCTCCATCTATTGCAGGACAAGGCAGTACATCAGGCAGTTTCTTATTAGACAATGGCAGAGATTCCCACACCCCAGTGATTAATACATGGGAGATTCCCTCCTCTTTTCTTCAAAGCGAGGATAAGAGTCTAATTCGAGGAGCTGGAGATGAAAAGGAACAATGACATATGTTTCTGCACCATTTTCTCCCACCCTCAGCTTGGTGTGGTTGATGCAAGCCCTCAGGGAAGGGGTGCACCTAGAGCCGAATTTGCTTACCTCAGCGTGCGTAGCTCTTCCAGTCTAGACCCTCCTTCTACAGCAGGGTAGCCCTGGGATAGGGAGACAAGGCATTTCTCCAGTGATGGGAACATTTTGGAGTTTATGCAGGAAGATGATTGGGAACAGACAGGGGTAGGAACAACTTGCTAGCAGGATCCCAGTAGATGGCACTTCATTTGGACTAGGAAGAAGAGGTTAAGCACAGAATACAAAGGAAAGCAACACAAAGAGAAATAAGATTAACCAACCCCTTTCCCCAGGTGTGTTTGTCCATTTACACTCCAAACCAAGGGCTACAAGGATATTAGAATGAGAGCCTTGGTGGAGATGGGTGAATCCACCATTCATCCCATCCTATGTGATTACTAGGTTCAGTGGAGCCCACCAAAATGATGGCAGGGCTGCCTCCTACCCTGAGGAGGGGGCCACCGAACCCAAACATCGACCACGTATTTTGGTCATTTTAAATACTAGAAAACACCACATGTCTGACTAGAGATGGGGCAAGATCTGTAAAGCACAGACTCAGCTTTGAACTTCCTTTAAGTTCAGAGAAGGTCACGTTCAGGATTTTGCTTCAGGCCCATCTCCACTTCTAGAGCTGGATGGCTCAGGGGACTGTTAATGAGATCTGGTGCTTGCCGGCTCTAGATCACCAGGTCACATGCAGCCCAGCCAGGTAGAGCGTCTAAGTTGCTGCCATGGGCTGGGCTAGTAGAAATGCATTTTGGGGCTCAGTCAAAGCACAAGATGTCCACAGCACATCGACTACCACCCCAACTCATTGGCCACCTTGTTGCCAGTCTCAGGAGGATGAAATAGGCCATGAAGCCCAAACTCTTTCTGGTCCCTGGAAGTCAGGATTGAGGCCCACTGATGTGGTTAGGAAGTTTGTATTGCTGGTACATGTACTCTGTACCTGCTCTCTGTAAATAGAGGCTGTCAATCTCCCAGGCTGTCAGCCGTTCACCAGGAGTAAATTGACCTGAAAAGAGAAAACAATCAAGATGAAAATAAAAAAGGAAAGGATGCTCCCAGTGAATGGCAGGGAAAGCACTGTGTGATGTGCGCATGAAGGGATAAAATTAAGTGGACACACACTAATAAGTGGTATGACATGAATTGGGAGCCTTGTGTTCCTGGTGGGAAAGAACCATTAATCACTGGCAGTGGATAGCATGCTGCTCTCTTGGGGTCCCCCCTATCTGATTCTCAACGGGTTTTAAATTTACCATAAGATATCCAGCAGATGGCACTGGACTGTCACACAGAAACCCTACTGTTTCCAACTGCCTATTTAAACACCATTTTAGCACATCTGAAAATACCTTGAGCATTTGTGTCATGTCTTTCTCTTCCTGTTTGGGATGCATGGAAAGGAGGTGTTTTTTTCTATGACTTGTCCTTTTATTTTTAAAGCCCCTGAATTACTGAATCTAATAGCAGAGTATTAAACAATAGATTCAGAGAGATGAGAAAAACCAACTAGGTCATATTTAGTTGATCCCCCTCAGCTAGGGTGACCAGATGTCCTGATTTTATAGGGTCAGTCCCAATATTTGGGGCTTTTTCTTATATAGAGGCCTGATACCCCCAACCCCCCATCCCGATTTTTCACACTTGCTATCTGGTCACCCTATCCTCATCTAATATAGGACTGTTTCCAACAATATATGTTCCAGTATAGTACTGTGTCCCCCTGCCAATGGAGTTTCTACCATTTCTCTTCACAGACTGAACTGGGCAATTTCTCCCAATCTTCAGAGTAAGGTCTCTTTGAACCATTTCATCCCATTATGCCAGAATAATCAGGACTATTTCCCTACCAAACATCAGCTGCAGAGCACCAGAAGGATGACCGTTTCAGTGCTGATAGCAAGTAAAAACAAGGTTAGAATAAAAACTATTCTTCACAATTAGAGAGGGAGCGATCCCATTATAGAAAGTATGCATCTCTCATCTACGGATCTCAAAGCACTTCGAAAATCTGAATTAACCCTCATAACATCACTTTGTTGTGAGGGTTTTGCCCGTTTTAGAGATGAGCAAACCAAGGAGCAGAGGGGTTAATGCCCAAAATGTCAATGGCTTGCACCAGCTCGAGAAGCTAGTGGAGTACCTGCTTATAGGCAGAAATCAGAGTTGGGTTTACTTGGGGATTTGAAAGACAGGCATGGGTATTAGCCAAGTTCCCTGCACATTCTGGATTGCCTGTGTTCCACGGGGATGGGGCTGAGGCCTGGCTTTTGGGGAGGAGTGTTCCATTAGGATTTTCAAAAGCCATCAGAGTGCAGACAGGCTGCTTCGGGTGCCCCAAACTCAGGACCGGCTCTAGGCACCAGCAAAGCAAGCATGTGCTTGGGGTGGCACAATTCCAGGGGCGGCCTTCCGGTCACCCATTTTTTTTTTTTTGGCTTGGGCAGTTGCGCTCTCGGAGCTTGGGGTGGCAAATTTTTTGCTTAGGGCAGCAAAACGCCTCGAGATGGCCCTATCCAAACTTAGCACTTGCCTCAGTCGTGCCTCTGATTAGACTTAGGTATTCCAGCAACAGCCCCGCACTGGCTGTGCACCCTGAAAATGCTCCAGGGGCAGACTGGATTCCCTTCACCACTCCCAACAAACAACTGAGTGCAGGTGAGCAAGGGACAGAGCCAGGTTTTGATAAGGGTCTGGGAGAGGCTGACAGGGACGGGGCACACACTGACTGGTGCAGGAGAAGAGGGAGTGTTGGGGGTGTGGACTTGGAGCTGGCAAAGCAGCTTGGGGAGTCCGGCAGTATTGCATCCAGCCATGCTGGGCTTCTACAGAACAAGGCATCTTAGGGAGAGGCAGAGGCTGCAAGAGAAACAATCAGAGGAGACACCTGGACCCTCCTCACAGCTGAAGCAGTGTTCAGCAGTGGTTTAGTTGTCAGCAGCAGGTGTGTTGCTACATAGATCTAGATTCAAGGGCAGGGAAGGGTGGCGTCCTACTGTCCTGGGCCCACTAAATACAAAATGTCAGATCAACAGTTGATGCCCCTGGAAAGTGCTGTATTAAGGGGGTCTCCGCACTTACCCGTACCCAGTCGCTACACCCTCTTCTGCCCAGCACCCCCCTCCCTCCCTCCCTTCTGGAGCATTGATCCGACGTGTCTCTCTACCTACATGCCATGGAGACACCACTACCCCACACGCGAGTGCCACTCCCTGACATCACCCTGGCAACTGGCACGTCCGTAACCCTCTCGTTTGTTTGGCATTTCTGGGCCACGCGCCCGAGTCTGCAGCTCCCTCTTGAGGGCTGCTCGGGGTCTCTTGGCTCCCGCATCCGGGGGAGTCTTCTTCCCTTTGGCCCCTCTCCGCTGACACATCTCATCAAGGGCTCAGCTGTTGAAGCAGCCTCTCCGTGGTGTGCTGCACAGACCGTTTGTGCGTATTAGAGGACTCAGTCGGCTCACCGGCATTAATCCGGCAGCAAGCAGACAGCCCCAGCCAGCATGGCATGAATAGCACCCCGGCGGCGTCCACGAGGTGTTAACAGTCACCCCCATGATCCCTCATGGAGATGACCTGAGACATATGTTGCTCTCCGAGGAGAGCTGAGGGCACAGTGCTAAGCTTCTGCCAACATTCTGGCACGCTCAGAGCTCAGCATATGGGCTCTCTCGACACGGAGTGATCCTCCAGCATAGGGCCAGCTAGCAGACAGCTTTTCGCATGTCGAGAAGGCTTTGCTCTGGTCCCCCGATGTTTACCAGGGAATTGCCGCAAATTATTACCTGGCATCACCTCTCCTTAGCACCTTCCAGTCACAGATCTCAAAGCACTTTACAAACATTAGCTAATCAAGTTGCACAATATCCCTACATGCCATTATTATGTATTGATTGTATCGCGGTAGCCCCTGGGAGCCTGTAAACGGGCACACGTGCCCTCTCGTGTCCCCTGCTGGCCGCTGCGACACCCTGCCTTAGTTTCCCCTCCACAGGAATAATCCACAGAGGCTTATGTTCAATAATTCCCCCTCCCTGGGGACTGGTTTACTAACATGAAACAAACCCAAAATCTTTTCTACCCCAGCTTCCCACGGCACAGAGCCCCTCCTCCCTGAGGTCTGTCTGGCTCCAAGCTCCTCTGCTAGACTCAGTTATTAACCCTTCCCAGGCTCTGCTCAGTCTTTCCCCTGTGGGCCAGGAGGTAGCACAGGCCCTGCTCTTGGGCATATGTTTGCTGGACTCAGGCCGCTCCTCCAGCAGCTTCCCCAGCTGCTTCCTTCCTCAGCCTTCTTGGCAGCTCTTCTCTCTCTTTATAAGGCCCAGGTACCTTCCCATTAGCCCAGTTGGGCAGCAGGTAGTCAGTGACAGGTTCACTGGGCCCCGCTCTTGACATTAAAGGGCCCATTTTTGAACATAAATTGCACCTCCAAAATAGTCTGTGTAGCCATGTGCTTGGCATACCCATCAGATAACAGTATGCCCAACGGCGAACGTGTGCAGCTGCCCAGTCGGCATTCAGGGAGCCCAGGGAGCCCAGGGAGCGTGCACATTTCCTGGGAAGGCAAATTAGACCCCACATTTGAAAACTGGGACGATGGGGGCAGTTTCTCAGCTGGTGGAAATCGGGGTGGGTCCATTAACTTCAACTGAGCAACATCAGGTTACACCGCCAGAGTGTCTGGCCCATAGCAATGGCGGTACCTGACTTTACACCCGAAATAGTTTCCCCGTAACTTACATGCCAGGGACAGAATCCTGGATGGTGTGCTGGGGCACAGGGCTTAGTGATGTGTGCTTGGGAGGAGCTGCCTAACTCACTCATGGCTTCACCACTCCTGAGAAGTGCATCCACCCCAAAGGCATGTCAGTGAAGTCTTTATATCCCACACCAGGAGGGTGTCTGTGTACAACTTGACATTATCATAGAATCACAGAATATCAAATCAAGGTTGGAAGGGACCTCAGGAGGTCATCTAGTCCAACCCCCTGCTCAAAGCAGGACCAATCCCCAATTTTTGGCCCAGATCCCTAAATGGCCCCCTCAAGAATTGAACTCACAACCCTGGGTTTAGCAGGCCAATGCTCAAACCACTGAGCTATCCCTCCACCCCATTATAAAATGAGCAGAGCACTTAGCATCAAGATACTCACAGAGACTACGTTAGGTCTCTATAGTCCAGATTTATAAGGAAGACACACAATCAATATTGGCAAATATCTCTAACAGTTACAAGTGGTAAATATTTTCAATAACTAATTGTTCTTTCCCTATACCACCCTCCTCCCCAACAGACCCATTTCCTGGGACACGGGCCCTTCAAGATGTTCCTTTCCCAGAGTCTCTCCGAGTACCTTCTTTTTACTCAATCATCCCATAATAATGCCCGACTTGCAGAGGTCAACAGAATCCCGAGCAAAGCCCTCTCAGCAGGCTGGCATTTAAACGAAGGTGTTTCAGTGCAGTTGGGAGTTTCACACAGGGTCTGATGCCAGCTTTTTCACGCTCTGAACAGGATCCCTGGGGCTAGGTGTCATTTGTGTGAAATGAGCAAACGGGAAAAAAGGACTTAAAGAAAACAGGCTTCCGCAAAACAAAAAAATAAAAATAAAGCAGGGACTCTAAGGCATTGACATAGAAGCAGAGACTGAGAGTACTGCTATTGTAACCAATTGTAACAGGGTTCACGCTGCGCCCCTGGGTATTCGGCCCCTGGGCCTCCCTCGTCAATGAGCCAGGCACACTTCAGTCTGGTGCAACACCCATGCTCTTTATTCTCAGAAGCCACCACCGGTTCCCAACTAGATACAGGCTTCACAGCTACTTTGCCTATCACAGGCCTGGCCAGCAACAGACTAGGAGGCTCCCGCTTCCTTCTGTGCCTGACCTTTCTCTTTCCCTCTCCCCACTTCTCTGGCTCCCCCCAGCCTTTGCAGTTCCGGGCTAAGAAGACTGGCAGGTGCAGCCGGTTAGCAGGCAGGCACAGGGCTATTCACCCCACCCCAATCCATTCCCCTTGATCGGGGCTGGCGTGGCAGGAGCTGATTATGGGCTTCTCAGCCAGCACCCTGCCACCCCAATCCATGCACTGAACATCTGTAATTGTCCTGCCTGCCCCGGCGGCTCAGATCTTCATGCCAGTGGAATACAATTTAGGAGGGGAGAGGGGATCTAGTGCAGACGGAGAGAGAGGAGTCACAGACAAAGCAGGACAGCCTGCAGGTGCATTAGCTTTTCTGCAGATTTGCTCTGGGGTGTTTTGGGGTGAGAACCCAAGGCCCAGCACAGAGTATATCTGCTCTTCTGCTTCACGCGCTGTGCTGAGTAATGACCCCGTGGTACGATCCTTTAAGGTTGTGTCTACACTGAACACGTCCCTAAAATGTTCTCATTGCTGTCCCACAGGTGCCATCTGGACAGCGCAAGACATGGCCAGCCACACCAGGCTGAATGAAGTGGGATAAAAATGCAGGCAGCTGCCAGTGTTACAGCTGCACTCCCACCCGTGGGGCTACCACTGGAGGTGGGGGGGGGGGGAAGAGTCCTAAAAAAATAATCCAGGGTAGATGCAGCATTGTGACCTCAGATTTTAGTTTGATCCTGGAATTGTGCAGCCTTCATCCCTCCCTTCTGCTCACCCTAGCAAAGTAATGGAGGCTTCTGCAGCCTGCAGACAATAACACTGCATCGGTTTATACTCGTTCACATCTGGAGGGTTTCCTTTGCTGTCGGTCATGAGAGCCACAAACCTGTCTTTTCTATTTCAGTGAACACAGAGAGGTTATAGAATCTGACTGTGCTGGTGGGCCACATAAATACATCCCCGTAGGCGTCTAACACCACTAACTGCCAGCTACTGGGTCCTCTGCAACAAGCAGGAAAAGAGTGTAAGATGACATTTCCAGCATGAGCACAGGAGGGTACCCTGGGACAGGTCTGCCATGTCTGAAAACAGTACGTCACAAAGCTACACCATCTTTCCTGAAGGACCTCCAAGCACTTGGACACACAGCTCCCTTGGGAGGCGGGTATTTTTCGGTCAATTTTGCAGCAGTGTCAATTGAAGCAGAAAGGTTAATGGGTCAGATTTGGACTTTGGGGCCTTTGGAAATTTTACACTAAATGACTTACCCAAGGTCAGACTGAGTCAGTAGCAGAGCCAGGACCACACCCCCCCTCCCCCCAGCTCTGTACTCCCAGCTGCCTAGCCAAACCACTATACCACACAGCCTTTGTTTTTCTCAAAGTCCTTCTTATGAAACATTACCACTAGGTGGCAGCAGAGCAACACTTATCTTCTCCTAAAGTCCCACACTCCATCAAGGCACAAGTGCTTCAACTTCATTCCTCTCTATGATCCTGCTCCCACTACAAATATCCAGAACGGACCGTGATCTTTTCAGAACCAAAGGGTCTTCTCAAAGCACCAGGATGGGAGGGGGGAGAGGGGAGGGAATTGTTAGTGTCAGGTGACAAACACACAATCGAATTCTTCTTCACAAGAGGGGGATGCTCTAAAAGCTGCCTCAACATTGGTGGAAAGTGAGGAAGCCCTGCCTCCCGCCCCTCCTTGAGGGCTTTTATTTGTGTGAATTACAGAGTTGCTGTAGGTTTCAGAGTAGCCTGTATCCGCAGAAAGAAAAGGAGGACTTGTGGCACCTTGGAGACGAACCAATTTAGTTGCTGTAGTAATTTGGATTCTCTGAGGTTGTTCTAGTTGCTCCAAGTAGAAGAGCTCCTTAATATTAAGCCTCTGAGACTGACCCTGCTGAGGGGGGGTTTGGTTCATATACCTGTATATGTATGTTTTGTTTGCAACCAGGGTCTGAAATATCCATCTCAAAATGGCTCTGCTTAAGGCAAGTTACATGCTCCAGACCTAGAGACTGGAGGTGGGTGAGGTAATATCTTTTATTGGACCAACTTCTGTTGGGGAGAGAGACAAGCCTTCATATTCCAGCAGCGGTAACACTGCATGCCCTGAAGTGAGTTGTCAACAGCAGGGATTGAACCTGGGATCTCTGCTTGAAGGGGTGCCTTAAAAGCATGAGCCTCTACTGCCTGAGCTAAAAGACTCAGCCCTACTGCAGCCTTATTAACCACTATATGTGGCTCAGCCATGACTGGAGGGAGACAGAGCCACACTTGAGTTGCTACACAACTACCTACTCAACAAGTCTACCCCCCTCCTGGCTGCTGAAAACCACTGAAGAACAACTATGGCTACTAGTAACAAAAATCAACTGCCCCCGCTGGGAAGCAAACCTGCCAGCCTCCCTGAGAAATGCAGTAGTCCGCTCAATCCTCAAAAAGCCAACACTCAATGCAGGAAAATGTACAGCTATTGCTCCATAATTTGGTTATTAGGCTCATGGAGCTCCTAACTTTCTTGGTCTGGAGCTGTTTGGCTTGATACCTCTGGAACCAAACCTTCCATAACTGGAATTACCCATGTTGTTAATATACACTACAAAGCAGCTGCAGTCACTGTTTCCCCCCCCCTCCCCCACAGTGATTATGTAAATAACACTCTTGGATGGGTCACTCACAGGGATGGAAACTAGAACACCTTGATCTAAGAGCATGAAATGCTGCCACTTGAGCTAAAAGGACTGGATCCATCAGCTTGGAGGCAGTAGCAGAATCATAAACCTCTTACATGGTCCAGCCACTAGAGGGGGACAAAGATCCGCACAGTGGCAGCATGGATTACCCTCGGAATAATCAACTACTAATAATCTAGTTTGGACAATGGCCCAATCAAGACCAAGTTTTAGATTCAGGGTATGGTGCAGCTAGTGTGCTACTGAGCACAGCCACCATTTTGAGCAACACTAAAAACCTCTCAAAAATAGACAAAATTCTAACCCAAACGTACAGCATTCCCCAACGTAAATGTTCATTCCCTTAAAACTCTTCCCCCCCCCAAAAAAACCTGCTTTGACTCTTAGAGCTCAATGAGATTTACAGAACAAGTCACGTTTAATATCTCTACATCCCTTGATCCAGGGATTTGTTGTCCCAACATATGTGATTGAAAGGTAAGGGAAAAAATAAAATTAGATCATGTCAAGAAAAATAATTAACTCTGCTTAAATTCTCCAGAACATAGACTGAGACCAAGCATGGAAATTTTCAGCCAAAACTGAATTTGAGAAATTTACAAGCCACAGAAAAAGTGGAGTTGGAATGGAAATTGAAACTCAACCTTATATTTATTGCAGTCTGCCCCTGTACAGTGTAACACAGGACCCAGGAATCCTAAATCATACACATACAAAATGTTAAGCTAGAAAAAAAACAAAACCAGTTCAGTCACATGGAGATGAAATGCCAATAAAAACAGTCAGGCTAGAAGAGGGGTAGCTGTTTAAATGCAGAAATGGGGAGGGAAAGGGTTTCTCAAGGCTCCAACAGTGACACAGAAAACTCCGCTCACAAAAATAAATGCTCTTGCTATGGATTTTTGGGACAGCACGATGGCATACTCTACAGTATGTTCTTATAGTCTCACAGGTCAATAATCTGCATTTAACTAAGTCCCTTTGGTGTGTGATGGGCCATAACGCTTGCAAAACAGCTGCTACATGCTGAAATAATAATCAAGGAAGCTGAGAGCAGAGCTGACAATTGACTGTGCTAATGTGCCAGTCGAGACGTTGAGTTATTGATCTGCTGCATTTTAATGGCTCAGTGAAAGCTCACAGGCTGCTTTTGGAATTATTCACTTCATTGTTACGGAGATTGGGATCGTCCCCACTTCAGATTTCCACCTGCTGCAGGTCTCTTTCTGCCCATCTCCTTCAGCTAGAGTCCTTGAGGGCTACTAGTGCAAAGCAGCTCTCTAAGTCTCTCGTTCCGTTCACGACTGCTGGTTTCCTTCACATCGACGCCTGGAGGGATGGAGGCTGAGCCTTAGAACACCAGGAAAAGCTACACTTTCTTGCAGTATATTCACCAAGAATTTACTTCATCCTCATTCCTTCCTCTCTCCCCCCAGCATAAGCCTCGATCCCCTTCAGACTATTGATCCCTCCCTTCTTCCCCCCTCAGCCTATATATAAATGAACCTTCTCACCTTTCTGACCTTCTACGGCTCCCCCTTTTTCCCCTCGCAATCAAATCCTCTGGATTGGGAACTGACCGCTGGGGAGTGGGAATGTGGAGGTGTCCAAGCATCATGGAGGCTTTCTGGAGATGGGGACACAGGGACTCAGAGAAGATTTCCACTCTGTCCTTTGCCCCAACTGGCAGCTGTCCATCCCAACTTCCCTTCCCAACTTTCAGCCACCATGGCATTTTTCCAGGCTGTTGATCATTCTCGTCACCCGTATCTTCTTAATTGCTCCCTTTTAACCACTGGTGATCTAGTGGACCCACTCATTCTTTTGCAGGTTTCCTGCTTCACATAGACTTAAAGAATCTGGTTTGGTTTTACACTTTTAGCTTTTTGCTCTTCAAAATCCATGTTGACCCTTCTGATTTCCCTTTTATATACTGCCTGCAGGAGTCAAAAAATGACTAAAAAAAGCCTTCCAGAGAGACTTCAAGAGCTCAGTCTATTTAGCGTATCAAAAAGATGGAGGGTGACTTGATGACAGTGTATAAGTACCTTCACCAGGAGAAAATACTGGGTTTCTAAAGGGCTCCTTGATCTAGAGGGAAAGGGCATCACAAGAACCAGTGACTGGAAGTTAAAGCCAGGCACATCCAAGTTACACGGTTTTAACAGTGAGTGTGACTGAGAACTGGAACAAACTACCAAAGGAAATGGCAGATTCTCCATCTCCTGGTGTTTTCATATCAAGACAGGGTGTCTTGCTGGAAGACGTGCTTTAGATGGGCAAATTTCTGGGCTCAATACAGCGGTAGCTGGGTGAAATTCTCTGGCCTCTGCTATACGGGAGGTCAACCTAAATGATCTAATGGTCCCTCTAGCCTTAAAATCCATGAATTCCAAATGCAACCTCTACCCAACACACACCCATACTAACAAACAGCTGCTTCCGAGGTGTTACCCAAGTGGAGACTGTCTGGTATTCTAAGGATTAGTGTAGAAATGTGATCCCTGCATAGCATCTAGCTATCCTGAAACAGCGAGAATGTCCCTAACCCATATGCCTGAACTCATGATTAATCAAGCTTCACTGGTGTCACTCTTTTCATTGCCTCTGAATATCCAGCTGAAAGTGGGAGGCAATTCTCCACTGCTTCTCACTCTGTTATTGGTACAGCTACACAGTCAGCTCGAATTTGTGCTTACTGGAAGTAAACAATGAGGACAGGCGACTATATGGTTCTGTCAGTCTTGTGTACCAATCAGCCGCCAGAGCTCCTTAGTGCTAGAGTTCAAAGAGGATGCGCATGTGTTATGAGCAAAAATCTACACACCCACCCCTTCATGCTCATTCAACAGAAGGTACAGTAAGTACACACTTGCACACACATCGCCAACCCCCGCTTCCAAGCCAAAGGCAGAATCAGAGGGGAGGTTATTTTGTTACCCATAGTGTTGTTCCTTTATTTAATTGACAATAAAAAGCCAGGGAGACACTGGACACTTGCCTACTAGGAAACTATTAAGAGGTGAATAACAAAACCATGGCACGTTGCCATGCGTCTGCTGACAGAAGCAGGGAAATAGTGGTGAATTTTTGAACAAGTGACATTTGGAAACCATGTTCTGGCAAGTCAGGCCTTGTGGTGACTGCAGCTGTTCATTGTCTCATGCAGTGGTTTCCTGCTCCACGCGCTACTTTGTGCCTTGATGTTAGCACACACGTCTGAGTGGCTGTGGTGGTTTTTCTGTTTGAAAAACACACTGCAGGCTTGATGAGAAAGTCAGCTCATTTGAAAGGTCACATGGTAAGAAGTTCTGATGTGACATAAATGCTGTACTGTGGTTGACATGAGAGATCTTAATGTAGCTGGGCTAGTCTAGAGATGCTGATTGGAGGCCACAGTTAAATGGAAAAACTGACGTGTTTTGTGACAAGAGTAACACTGAGAGCAAGACGACAAGTCTGCATCCTACAACTGCCATCTTGATGTCCTGAGATCTTGCCCAAAAGCGTATGTTAAGCAGGCTCAGATCTGGGCAAGACTTGGCTAGGAAAGTCCAGGAAGTGAGTGTGGCTCAGCAAGTGGTGCTTTCCCCTCTGAATCAACCCTGAGCCAAAGCCCCGCCTTTTCAATAAGACACAAAGTCAAGGTCCTGACCTATTATGCTTCTTAAAGACCCTGTGACACTTTTAGCAGGGGGAAGATGTGACGTTCCCTTCTGGTGTTACCTGGACTGGTGATCTGCTAGGTCACTCCAATCCTTGACTCTGAGAGCCAGCCTTACCCTGCTCTGCTGTGAGAGCCCTCACTCCCGGGCTGTTCACACACAGCCTCTGGCAAGTAAGCTGCTCCTTGGATTGTGCAACTGAATGACACTAGACAATATCTCCAGTCCCAGACACAACCCTAGGAACCTCTATCTTGCAGTGTCCAGTTATGCCCTCTGAATATACAAATAAAAGGAAGTTCTTCTTCACACAGCGCACAGTCAACCTGTGGAACTCCTTGCCTGAGGAGGTTATGAAGGCTAGGACTATAACAGGGTTTAAAAGAGAACTGGATAAATTCATGGAGGTTAAGTCCATAAATGGAATGGTGTCCCTAGCCTCTGTTTGTTGGAGGGTGGAGATGGATGGCAGGAGAGAGATCACTTGATCATTACCTGTTAGGTTCACTCCCTCTGGGGCACCTAGCATTGGTCACTGTTGGCAGACAGGATACTGGGCTGGATGGACCTTTGGTCTGACCCAGTATGGCCATTCTTATGTTCTTATTACCTCATCACAGCAAAGTTTGTCATATTGGGTGTCTTTGGAAGGCTCGTGGTGTATTGACCATTGTTATGGTGGTGTTATAGTAATCGTTGTTATAGTAATGTTGTAGGTTGTAATTTCATGTATATAGTTATGAGGCTGCAAATGTGTCCTCATGACTTAAAGCAAGCCCCGGCAAAAACTGTCAAGAATCAGAGAGGCAGTTCACACCTCATCAGGGCATATATGGGACAAACCTAGCCCAGCTTCACAGGAACAAAGGACACTGGCCTAGGCTACAACAAAGGATCTGTTGGACTCTCAAGTGAATAACCCCCCTTCCTTTGGTCAGTCTGGGACTACAGTCATATTATAAGGATGAACATGGGGGTGCTGGGAGTTCCCTCGAGGTACAGATCATCACAGAAAAGCATTAGCTTTGTTGTTGTTCAATATAGATCAGTACATTCTGCTTCACTAGATTTCCCCTAAAGTTTCAGTTGGCTACAGTATTTATCTTCAATTCATTTTAAACAGAACTTAAAGTTAACCAGATACCTATGTCTCAGGAAAGGGGTGCACAACAAGGTCCTGGCAGGGACAACACCATGGTTAGAAGCCCAGCCTCCTTTCCCATCCCTGGCTGTGCGGAGCTGGACCTCTGAGCCTTGTTTGAGGACTCCCTCTTTGTCACCCTCCTGTGGCTAGTAGGTGTCTGATCCTCTGAAATTTCCATCCCATCTATCTGATGAAAAAGAGAAGGTGCTTCAGTCTCTTCTCTCCCCTCCACAACCCCCTGGCTGCTACAAGATGGGTGGATTCTCCTTTCCACTACTCTAGCCCTCCCCCTTGCCTCAATTTTATTGGTTCGTCTCCCCAGTAGATAGCTCCAGTGCCAGATATTGCTCAACTTCCTGAGTCTGCAGCCAAACAGCTCTAGTACCTGACTTTGTTGGTGCTCAGAGTTTTCACCAAAAAAAGTGCTGAAATTGACATGGTTTTTGGCAGTGTCCCAGCTGCCCACAAGGATCTAGGTAGCTGCTAGTGAAACTGACCAGGCTCTTGTCAAGTTCAGGCTTCAGGGTTTGGCAAGATAATAAACAACTGGAAAGGCAGACCCTGGACTGGACTCAAGAAGATGACACTGTAAGGCTTGCTATGCAGTCATAAGGGATACATAATTGGGTCGGGGGGTGGGGGGAATTAAAAAGAAAGCTTAAATTTTGAGGAAATGGATGGTTTAGGCTCTCACACATTCTCTAGGGGAAACTTCTCAGATGCCACTGCCAGTTGGACAAATATTATTGTCCACCCCAGTTCTAAATTTGCATAACACTGATGCATGCTAGTGTACCATTCCTATGTTTCCATCTAAAAGGTGGTTGCATTTCACAGAAGGGTGATGCAATTCTTGTTTATACTTGCATGTCAGATTCTCAGCTGCTGTAAACGACCATAGTTCTGCTGACTTCCACAGAGCTATGCCAATTTAGACAAGCTGAGGATCTGGCCTACAATCTGTAACATAATGTGTTTTGAGCGCCTTTAGGTTGAAAAGTGCAATATAAAAGACGTATTTCAGTGAGCAGGGGTCTGCACCATCTCAGCACAGGCCTGTCCCAACAGCTAGTGGCAACACTGTGTCCTGTGCCACAAAAGTGAAACACCATTTTGTCACACACAGTGTTTCACACCAGGCACACTTCTGCCAGTATTAAATATATGGGGGTCTGGATTTAAGATTCCTGAGCCCATTCCCAACAGCTGATACACCCTGAGACTGGAGGGAGAGCCCACAACGAGAGAATAACTCAGTGTGGACAAGAAACTACTTCGGCCTGAAAGCAGTACCGTTCCATTCTGGAGTAACAATCAGTGGAAGGTGGGTGGGAGCAGGCAGCACTGACTACAAGCCCCAGGAGTGGTAAACCACAGCCAGGCCAATGCTGCAGCATGAGGCCTGGGGCGCCGTCCAATCAACAAGCCAGTTCCTCAGTGCTGGAACCAGGGAGCCAGCTGACAGCTGACTGCTGTCCTGACCACAAGCTTATGACACTTCCCTAAACTTGAAGGAACTTTCCAGTAAGAGTAGATTCACACATCTTGATACCCTCAGCTGCCTGGGTCAGTCAAGATTTTCCTGACTGATAGTGCGACTTACCTCATCCGCTGTCTGAGTACAGCTGTGCCTCTGATTCCCTTCCCTGGCCACAGGCCGCCCCGTGGCTGGTAGGCTGGCTGATTTAGCGCTCCAGCCAAACCAAAAACTCCTTTTGTTCAGCAAACAGATGTCCAAATACACCTCAATGGCTTTTCACAATGGAATTAATCACCCTCTTTGGGCTACAACCCATTAGTCATGGCCCCCGTATGACCTCTCTCTCAGACAGTTCCTTGCTGCGTGACCATTTCCCCTCCAAGTCCTTGCCCGTGGTTGCAGGGATTTCCATGCCACCAGTCAGTGGTGCTGTAGGGAAGCCCATTCCTTCCCTCTGCTACAGGCCCAGGGACCCTAAACAGCGAAGCAGCTGCCCAGCCCAAACTCTAAGCCACTTTGCTTCCCTTTTCCCCAGGGCCACTTCCTCTGCCATACAGCAAAGCCCCTGTCAGACTCCTTCCTCAGCCCCTAATCAGCCGGGATAGGAGGGTGGCCTTGGTACAGACCCCTGGTCACAGCCATTGAGAAAGTGGCTTGGCTTTTATCCTGGTTCCCACTTCCCAACAGGCCTTGCTTTCAGCCTACCCAGGGGAAATCAGGCACAGGTGAGAGCTTGGGCCTGAGCTCATCTAAAAGGCCCACTTCACTCTGCGGCACTGACTCTTGTCACCTGTGGGCAAAACTCCCTCTGCATGTTGTTATCCTCTATCAAAACCCTGTTCAACTGCCACATTTCTAAATCTCCTGTCTCTCATCATTCCTCATGGACCATCACCAAGCCTACAGGTCTGTAGAGAGATGCTGTCTCCTTTAGAACTGTCCTTTGCCTGTCTGATCCATTCTGTGGGGGATAGATCAGAGACAGAAAAGATCTCCCAGGACAACTGGCTCATTGGCTCCATTCAAAAACAACATTTCATTTTTGTATGGTCCCTTTCCTGTCTCACAAGAGCTTTGCATATCATGTGCACATCATCTCTGATGTGGAGGGTAGCACCTAGCTGGTGCACAGCACAATGCAGAGAAAGAAATGTTGACCAAGGACACTGGATATTCTTCCAGTAGGGGCTGTGGAATCTCAGGCTACGGCTACACTGTTCTGCAGTCCGCACTATGGGGGTGTTAATGGCAGAGTGCCCCAAAGTATTGTGCTGTCACTGCCCCATATGGGTGTTGCTGGCATGGAGTAAAAGGTAACTAGTTCAGGTTAGTGTAGACCGCTTTCATTCAGGACTACATTAATAGGAACTAGCTATCTTTGTAGTTCACACCAGCAACATCCACAGAGGGCAGTTACAGCACAACACTTTGGTGCACTCTGCACTTCACACCCCCATAGTCTGCAGTGCAGTGTAGACACACCCCTAGTATCCACTCGGAGCAGACAAGAACTTGCCCTTTTATAATAATCCCCAGTGATTCAGTGCAAATGTAAATGTCTCAACTGATGGGATTTGACATTTCCAGCCATGATAGCTGAAATTCCTGCTATTCCCACCCATTATTAGTGTTCTGTGATCATGTATGATCCTCAAGCCCATGTGGCTTTGATGTCCACAAGAATGGCTGCATTTTGGCAGTGGGTACAGTGGTCATTTTGGTGGAATTGAGGATGCTCAGCACCTTCCAGGATTAAAAACGTGAAATCCAGGCTCAATATTTCCATAGAGACCTGAGCTTTGGTAGCTCAGTGGTTTGAGCATTGGCCTGCTAAACCCAGGGTTGTGAGTTCAATCCTTGAGGGGGCCATTTAGGGATTGGGGGCAAAAATTGGGGATTGGTTCTGCTTTGAGCAGGGGGTTGAACTAGATGACCTCCTGAGGTCCCTTCCAACCCTGATATTCTATGATTCTAACTCTAAGGATTTATTGGGATACTGCAAGTAACAACTCCAGCACACACCGGTAAGATTCAGAGTTACTACAAAAAACCATTTTCCAACCATACAACATACAAGACAACACCACTAAAATAAAGATATAGCACCACCTGTTGGTGGAGTTGCTGCCTACGCTGATCATTACAACTTCCCCCCTCTAGTTAAATAAGAATTTAAAACAATAATGAAAGTTTTAATATTGTTGCGACTCCTAGGAATCCAGGTAGTCTGTCATCCACACAGGTTTCCATCTTGGTCTGCTTACTTAAGAACATAAGAATGGCCATACTGGGTCAGACCAAAGGTCCATCCAGCCCAGTATCCTGTCTACCGACAGTGGCCAACGCCAAGTGCCCCAGAGGGAATGAACAGAACAGGTAATGATCAAGTGATCCATCCCCGTCGCCCATTCCCAGCTTCTGGCAAACAGAGGCTAGGGACACCATTCCTTACCCATCCTGGCTAATAATCATTTATGGACTTAACCTCCATGAATTTATCCAGTTCTCTTTTAAACTCTGTTATAGTCCTAGCCTTCACAATTTCCTCAGGCAAGGAGTTCCACAGCTTGACTGTGCGCTGAGTGAATAACGACTTCCTTTTATTTGTTTTAAACCTGCTGCCCCTTAATTTCATTTGGTGGCCCCTAGTTCTTATATTAGGGGAACAAGTAAATAACTTTTCCTTATTCACTTTCTCCACACCACTCATGATTTTATAGACCTCTATCATATCCCCCCCTTAGTCTCCTCTTTTCCAAGCTGAAAAGTCCTAGTCTCTTTAATCTCTCCTCATATGGGACCTGTTCCAAACCCCTAATCATTTTAGTTGCTCTTTTCTGAACCTTTTCTAATGCCAGTATATCTTTTTTGAGATGAGGGGACCACATCGGAACACAGTATTCAAGATATGGGTTTACCATGGATTTATATAAGGGCAATAAGATATTCTCCGTCTTATTCTCTATCCCTTTTTTAATGATTCCTAACATCCCGTTTGCTTTTTTGATGGCTGCTGCACACTGTGTGGACGTCTTCAGAGAACTATCCACGATGACTCCAAGATCTTTTTATTATTATTATTATTATTATGAGATTATTTGTAGTTAAATTAGCCCCCATCATATTGTATGTATAGTTGGGGTTATTTTTTCCAATGTTCATTACTTTACATTTATCCACAGTAAATTTCATTTGCCACTTTGTTGCCCAATCACTTAGTTTTGTGAGATCTTTTTGAAGTTCTTCACAGTCTGCTTTGGTCTTAACTATCTTGAGCAGTTTAGTATCGTCTGCAAACTTTGCCACCTCACTGTTTACCCCTTTCTCCAGATCATTTATGAATAAGTTGAATAGGATTGGGCCTAGGACTGACCCTTGGGGAACACCACTAGTTACCCCTCTCCATTCTGAAAATTTACCATTTATTCCTACCCTTTGTTCCCTGTCTTTTAACCAGTTCTCAATCCATGAAAGGATCTTCACTCTTATCCCATGACAACTTAATTTACATAAGAGCTTGTGGTGAGGGACCTTGTCAAAGGCTTTCTGGAAATCTAAGTACATGATGTCCACTGGATCCCCCTTGTCCACATGTTTGTTGACCCCCTCAAAGAACTCTAATATAGTGTTTCCCAAACTTGTTCTGCCGCTTGTGCAGGGAAAGCCCCTGATGGGCAGGGCCGGTTTGTTTACCTGCCGCGACCTCAGGTTCGACCGATCGCAGCTCCCAGTGGCCTCGGTTCACTGCTTCAGGCCAATGGGAGCTGCTGGAAGCGGCGTGGGCCAAGGAACATACTAGCCGCTGCTTCCCGCAGCCCCCATTGTCCTGGAGCAGCGAATGTGGCCAGTGGGAGTCGCGATCAGCCAAACCTGTGGACGTCGTAGGTAAACAAACTGGCGCAGCTCGCCAGGGGCTTTCCCTGAACCAGAAGAGGAATAAGTTTGGGAACTGCTGACCTAATAGATTAGTAAGACATGATCTCCCTTTACAAAAACCATGTTGACTTTTGTGCAACAATTTATGTTCTTCTATGTGTCCGACAATTTTACTTACTTGAGTCCTATATTCAGTTGTGGAGCTATCACTCATAGTTGGACCTAGATTATCAGTATATACAGGTTTCTTGTCCTCCAGGTTAGGCTTATCCAGTTGTAGACAGACTTTCTGTTGAAGACTGCAGTGGGTTGAGGTACCAACAACACCCCAGCAATTCTTCGTCCACAACTGGTCTCCTACCATGAGCCACAGGATTCTGCTGAGGTAACTCCAAATCCTCTTCTGCATCCCCCGGGATGGCTGTTGAGCATGCTCAGTGGTTGCCCTCCCCTTTCTTTCAATGGATCTGTGCACTAGGTTTTCAATGCACCAGAAAGGGAGGAGCTCTTGCTTTTTATATCAGCAAGGATATATTGTTTGTTTTCTTAACTCTTTCGTTAGGTCCCCTCCAAAAAGGAGTAAGTATGGAATTTTTTTTTTTAAACCAGGCTGCTTTTTCCAGTTACATAGCCACATCTTATTTCCTTCCTGGATGGGCACATAATTCTTGTTTTTCCTGGCTTCCTGTACCTGGCATACTTGCTTTCAGCTCATCTCTTGCTCCACCTTTTGGAATGCTCTCCTCAGGTCATTGATGTAAGACTCCACTGCATCACCCACTTCTGTAGGTACAGGAGGCCTAGCTGGTTCTTGCTTCCTGAAGATCAAGTCACAGGGAAGCATGGGTTTGCAGAGTCCAAAAATCATCTCACAGGGAAAGTAATGGAAGACTGAGTGCGAGCTGGTGTTTATGTAAAAATTACAACAAAAGATGTATTCATAGAACAGTTTTGTTGGCCCTTGCTGACTAAGGGCTTGCGTACACTTGCAGCGCTCCATCGGTGTGATTCCGCCACCATAGCACCGACTTGTCTGTACTACACAGTTTTGTTGACAAAAGTCAGCTTTTGTTGACAGAACAGTGGAGGTGTACACACTGCAAAGCTCCTCCCGCCGATGTAACTCCCCTGTTACACTGACATAATAAAACCACCTAAACGAGAGGCATAGGGCTTAGGCTGGTGTAGTTAGTTCCTTACATCGGCGGTTGGCTGTCATTCTTGTCAATTTCATGGCTCCAGTGAAGCTGGTTCCTGAGCTGGCCTGCTGCCCAGTCTCTGCTCCAGGCCAGGCTGCTGCCCAGGCTCCCCAGTCACGGCTCCCCAGTCACGGGGGTCACGGCTCCCCACTGGGAGCATGGCAGCCAACTGGACTCTGGGCTCACATCTCACCGCTGAAGGTGAGAAGCCCTGGGTGGCTGCCCCATGCTGGGAGTGTGGAGGCAAGAAACCTTAGGGGGCAGTAGGACTCCTGGTGAGGAGCTGCGTGGAGCTGAAAGCTCTGGCTCTCCACCCCGCACACTGCCCCTCTTCAATGGGTGGACGTGCTCCTGGTGAGGGTGCACGCCATGGACAGAAGGAGGATAGTGCGGACATCAGTCACCGCAGTAATTAATGCGGCGGCTGTAAGTCGACCTAACATAGGTTGACTTATCGCTGTAGCGTAAACATGAAGACGCTACCTATGCCAATGGCTGTATGCTGATGTAAGTTAGGTTGACATATGGTAATTTTATAGTGTAGACATAGCATTGGACTCTAAACATGGAACCCCGCCCCTTTTAAAACATAGCTACCACTAACTGACATTATTTTCATCTAAAAAGAAGAGGAGTACTTGTGGCACCTTAGAGACTAACCAATTTATCTGAGCATAAGCTTTCGTGAGCTACAGCTCACTTCATCGGATGCATACTGTGGAAAGTACAGAAGATCTTTTTATATACACAAACCATGAAAAAATGGGTGTTTACCACTACAAAAGGTTTTCTCTCCCCCCACCCCACTCTCCTGCTGGTAATAGCTTATCTAAAGTGATCACTCTCCTTACAATGTGTATGATAATCAAGTTGGGCCATGTAAGGACAGTGATCACTTTAGATAAGCTATTACCAGCAGGAGAGTGGGGTGGGGGGAGAGAAAACCTTTTGTAGTGGTAAACACCCATTTTTTCATGCTTTGTGTGTATAAAAAGATCTTATATACTTTCCACAGTATGCATCCGATGAAGTGAGCTGTAGCTCACAAAAGCTTATGCTCAAATAAATTGGTTAGTCTCTAAGATGCCACAAGTACTCCTTTTCTTTTTGTGAATACAGACTAACACGGCTGTTACTCTGAAACCTATTTTCATCTATTCATTCGAAAAGTGAGAGTGCAGGAAATGGGAGCGAGAGATGGTGCTGAAGTATTCTGAAGGCAGGAAAACTGGAATCTAGGGACTGCTGTAGAGCAGGATCTTTTATAAGCTTGGGTCCCCCAACACTGAAATCCTAACTAGGCCCACGCTGTACTACTGGTCATGGCTCTGTGGCTCCCGTACATGGTATGAGACCGCTACAATGGAGGTCTGCAGAGGCAATTCAGGATGGAGAAGGAAAGTGTTGAGTGACCGTCTGCAGGGTTGGTGAGCAGATGTGTCAGTTTATTAGGGTAAGCTGCTCTTATAAACCAAACAGCAAGTTAATAGCAATCTCATTTTAAAAGATGATACCCCTTAAGTGCACTGTTTTACTGTCCTGAGATTTAATACTGGCCACTAGACAATGTCAGTTTCTGTAAGCGTCATGCATAAGAAAGATTGTCTATGAGACAAAGGAACTCAGAGGAAGGAAATTGCTGGGATCAGGGGTAGCTGGATCCTGAGTACATATAACCTTTTTCTGCTCTTAGTATATTAAATTAAAATAAAACTGAGTCAGACCTTATTTTCCCTATTAATTCAGCTTGATATAAACAACATAACAGAGGGAAAAAACAGGTCCAACCAGCTGAAACAAAACAATTATATACAGGCACATAGTCATAATAAAAGCAATTAGCATGCACGATATTAAAAACCTATCCCATCTTAAAAAGTCTGTGGGTCATAAATAGAGATGCATGAAGGATATATTAGGAGCAAATCTCGACCTCTTCTGCCATCAATTCTCAAGTTAATTATCTGATAATCACCACAGCGTACATTTGCAAAATAAACACCCCGTGTAAATTTAAATCTGCATGTAAATAGAGTAAGAGTTAATTAACGCAAGGATCAAAATACCCAGTGATGTGAGCACTCCAGTGACTCTACTCCCCATTAAAGGGGAGAGTCTATGAGAACTTTGTGCTCAACTCCCTGATTGAACTACTCAGGGCTGTAGGGTTAGCAGCAAAGCAGCAGGTAGCATCACAAGGAACAGGGCAGCAAGTTGATCAGTGATCAGGATTCTCAAGTAACTTTCGGCCCGGATTCAGCAAAGCATTTAAGCTCAGGCTTGGGTCTATCCCTATTCAGCAAAGCACTTTACATATATAGAAGTCACATGCTTACGTACTTTGTTGAATAGGTTTAGACATAAGCACGTGCTTCAGTGTTTTGAAGGAACAGGGGCCATAGGCTCCTGATTTTATATTAAAGCAATTAGCTTCCAGGATCAGACACTTCTTCCTAAATTCATGTTAGATGCAGCAGAGAGAGAGAGAGAGATTCTATTTGGTTCTCCCTGCTATGGCAGAGATTTTCTTCCTGCATCTTTCTTTTAAGGTCTTCTGTGGAGAGGAGGAGGGATTCCTAGGTTCTTTGTCTAACTCTGCCACTGACTCATGGGTCTTTGGCAAGTCACAGTGTCTCAGTTTCCCCATCTGAAAAATGGGGATAAATTCATGTGCCCCACCAGTGTACTGGGAAACTAAATAGCAGTTTGCAAAGCACCTTGAGATCCTTAAATGGAAAGTGCTATAGAACAGCGAAATATAAATCTCTCAGACCTTAACCTTGCCTAGTGACGCACAGACTAGGATTCCTTACTTTATGCAAATAGGATTCACATTCAAATGAAGCCTTTATGAAAGGGAGACAGCAGGAGCTGATATACCGTTGCCTTACACCTTGTGCAGTTATTTATCTCCGTACAAATCCAGTGCAAAGTAGATGTAAAACACTACCCCGACCTTACACAACAGCTCACAGGTCTATTCAAGACATTGTGTACTGCTCTAAAAAGGAATTGTAGCCTGCTTCTACCTTACAGCCCCTAACAGTGCAGAGTGTGGTATAAATGCCTAGCTAGGCTGCCTAATACTCTACAGTTCTGTCTTCACACAACTTGGACCTTTGCCTAAACAAACATCTCGAAAAGGTTTCACCAGCCCACCCTCTGACATGTGGCTGAAACTTATCATGCCCCCCTGCAACTAGCTCTCTGTCTAGCTAGACATGCCAAACCCAGTCTGATGCGGCAGCAAAAATGACCCAGCAGCCACTGAATACCCCTGAAGCCTGGGTAATCTGCAGTAATTCACACAGGCTTCCAACAACCAGACACAGCTGCTTTCACCTTGTTCACGATGCTACTGAAGTCCTAAGCCCCCGTTACCCTGCAGCAGTCTAATGAAGTGATCTAATTACAGTAAGACTGCACCAGCTGGCATTTGCTGCCCTCCAACTAGACTTAGACATTTGAGATCTCCTAACATTGGGACAATTTCAGCCAAAATAGTATAAACTGAACAGAAGGCTCAAGACTGCCGCTTGGTGAATCCCCTACTGTTGAGGGCAAGGACAAGGCAGCATCCAAACTGTCCACTCTCACCCTCACCAGAGCGTTACTCTACACCTTTTTTAATACGCTTAACAATCGAAGATCCATCCATTGGCAGAAGCTGACTCCACAGCATATCCCTACTAATACCAGGAAAAGCACCTTGAAGGTTTATGAAAAACCAATCCTATGTCCCAGATGCCCAGTGTCCTTATCAGCTAGAAACAGAAGGTGAAAGTGTTCTTGGCGGGTGAACAACACACCCTGCAAGCATGGCATCTCAGTCTCAGGATAGGCAGCGTTGAGTGCTCAGTGCCATAGGGCACTTGTCTTTGGGGAGAGTCAGGCACCACGCAGGGGCAGCCCTGAGTACCAGATCTGTGAGAACTATGGAGGCAGGGACCTGGTTCACGAGGTGGCCGGCATTGCCTGTAATCCCCACGGTTGTTCCCTGAAACAAAGGGAAAATCTTGTTCCTCAGCCGGGACTGAATCCCCAGCCAGTCTCCTGCCAGCTAATCCACCCCACTGCAAGCAGGTTGAAATAGCGCTAAGCAGTGTTCATGCTCCGAGTCAGAAAAGCTGCATTGCCTCCCTCTGCCTACATATTGCAGCACAAACCAGTATCTGCATAATCAAGGATAAGGCAACAGGACTGTAAACTCTGCGATTCCCCTTTGGCACAATGGGATTGACTTGGTGCACAGGAGGGAATTTTCAGAATGGCGAGGGGGGATGTCCGTGACACAGCCCACACTGATGCCAGTGAGAGCTACGCTGCAGAGTTCCCATCATTTCAGACCTTCAGTTGTTCCTCTCTGGATTTCCTGCCTCTCATAATGTTATCTGACTGAAGTGTACGTCCCACTTCGTTAAACCCATAAGCCAGTAGCTGATGGTATCTGACTGACAGCCGTTTGCAATTTAAAATGGGCATATGCCTCAGATCAAAGCAGCAGAAGGGGGAACAGCAATTAGAATATCTCAGTCTCTCTCACTCCACTTTCATTGCCACAGAGTGTCTCACTGATTGCTGGAGAAATGAAAAGTCTTACAGTTCAGCCTTTTAGCCCCTGGCCACTGTGTGAGGCATTCTTGCCACGTTTCACACTGATTGGTCATGGCCCTTCTCTTTCAAATTTGACAGCATGCCTCTTGTTGGCATTACCACCACACAAGGCGGACACAAAGAGTTGGTACCCCGGTTATCTTTCCATACCGCTGTTGGTATTCACGGATTCGTTCCCAGGAGCTTTTTAAGAAATAATACAACTTTTTTTCCCCTGCTGTCAGTTTTCATGCTCTATTGACACCAGTGCTCACTCTATCTGCAGTGCTCAGAAACGGCAGTGCTCACTCTATCTGCAGAACTGGTACGGAAAAGATAGTGCCGGCCCTATTCATCCACAGGACTCAGTCCTGACCTGTGAATTCAGGCTACCTGGTCCATTCAGTCTCCCTAGTCCTGTGGAGAGAGTGCTGACAAGAGTTCTAGATTAGCCTCAGATATGGTGCTGGTGTATTTCCTTGTTATAAGAAATCCTGCCCACTAAGAATTGGACAGAGCCCCACCAAATTCAATTCACAGGCCACTGAACAGCCATTAGATAATAACTTCTGGTCACTCACTACCACCCTGGGCCACATCCAAAATTCGGAATACTTGGCGTTCTTTTCTCCCCTCCAGGCCTGCAGGCATTTGTGTTGAGCAAAATGGAAGCAGAGAAGCATTTTTTTCCTTCATAGTTTACAGTGGACATGGGATTGCTGTTTTCCTTTTGTAGAATTCTGAACAGAATTTGATGTTCATGAAATTGAGGGGCTAACAAAACTCTGGCCAAATCAGGGCCTCACACACGTAGCTCCATCAATGCACCGCTATCCTGAACTACAATGCATGCTGCTAGAAGCTGGGCATGGACAACACTTGCTGATTGCCTGGTTCTGTTCATTCCCTCTGAAGCACCTCGACAGGATACTGGGCTAGATGGACCATTGGTCTGACCCAGTATGGCCGCTGTTATGTTCTTATGCTAGCCCAGGCCTTGGCCCTCACTCAGCCGTGCCAATGTTTCTCAGTAACTCCCACTAACCCAGGCCTGAGAATAATTGTCACCCAGCCTTGTCAAGCGGACATCAGTCCAACCTCACAGTATTCTCTGCCCTTTGAGTTCTATCAAATTGTGCCAGCCAAAATACTGGGTTAGCTGGGTGATATTTGCAAATGAAGAGATTAGGGCGAGAGCACTAAACTCACTTCATGTGAACTGAGGTCTCCAGGGGTGAAAGGAGAATATATAAGGCCCTTTGTGCCAGGAGCCCCTCCCCAAAACACTTTTCCTTTCGGAGCATCTCTGGCACAAAACCCGCTCCTGTAAGGTTACAGAAGTAATAAGCACATTGCCAATTATGAACACACACTTGCATTACTTTCAGTGAGGTCGCAAATGGAGGTGAATGTTTTGCAACTGTTTGTACTGCTTGCCAGCACTCTCATCATTCCAGGGCTTTTGGGAAGGAGCTGGTTTTTATCTGGAAAGGACCTTTCCCTGTTGCAGTCATTTATAAACATGTAAATCTCTCTCGCAGTGTAAATGACAAGTGTTGGGATATAGATATTCAGGTCTGTCTGTACAGGCCTATACTCTAAGAATTTAGCTGTATTCTTATCACTTGGCTAGTTATAGAGGTATAAAAGAAAGAATCAAAATCACTGTCTGCCAGTGTAAGGGCCTTCTCTTACTGTGATAGTCTGAGGCCCTGTTCTTAGGCGAAGGCCTTTGGCTAAGCAAAAGGCAGCCATAAACTGGGAAGCAACCGGTCACATCCTCACATTCCAAACTAGTCACACTGAAAGAAGGTGCTATTGGGCTGTTAGGAATACAATTCTGTCCTGATAGTGCCTATCACCTCCAGAGAAAGGGAAGGGCCTAGAAAATGTAAAAGGAAACTTAGTTTGATAGCATCCTGTCTGGCAAGAACTCACTTATCAATAGCTGGGATGTGAAATCCTCATTTCTGTATTGTTTTGTCATTATAGTGACAACTTTGCTATTGTTTGTCTGTATAATCTCTGTCTGGTTCTGTGATTGTTCCTGTCTGCTGTATAATTAATTTTGCTGGGTGTAAACTAATTAAGGTGGTGGGATATAATTGGTTACATAATCATGTTACAATATGTTAGGATTGGTTAGTTAAATTTCAGGAAAATGATTGGTTAAGGTATAGCTAGGCTGAACTCAAGTTTTACTATATAGTCTGTAGTCAATCAGCAGGTGAGTGGGTGGGGGAAATGGGAACAGGGGTGTGGAAATTGGAATCATGTTTGGCTAAAAGGGGAAATGGGAACAGGGAATGGGGGTAAGGAAATTGGAATCATGTTTGGCTAAGGGCAGGAATGGGAACAGGGACACAGGTGTAAGGCTCTGTGGTGTCAGAGCTGGGGAGGAGGACACTAAGGAAGGAAACTGGAATCATGCTTGCTGGAAGTTCACCCCAATAAACATTGAATTGTTTGCACCTTTGGACTTCGGGTATTGTTGCTCTCTGTTCATGCAAGAAGGACCAGGGAAGTAGGTGGGTGAAGGAATAAGACCCCTAACAACAAGATGTAAAGCAACCATCTAAGTTGTGCAAAGTATAAATAGAAGCTCGTCCTCAAACTTCTCATTTGTGGTTTTGAGTTCCCTGAGTGGATTGCAGAAGTTTGTGCTGTCTGGCGTCAGGGTGGCTTTCCTGTTTGCGTTTCTAGCTGGGAACCTTTGGGAGACTGAACTACTTGTGACGCCTGTGAAGTGGTAGATTTTAGAATGTATTCAGTAGAGCAGGGGTAGGCAAACTTTTTGGCCTAAGGGCCACATCTGGCTATGGAAATTGCATGGCGGGCCATGAATTCTCACAAAATTAACGGATGTTACTGAGGTGTGGCGGGAGGACTCATGGGGTGTGGCGCAGGGGGGGTGCCCTATAAGGGATGTTACCAAGGTGCGGGAGGAGGAACTCATGGGGCTGTGAATCGGGGGGCACTACAGGAGCCGTCCCAGGGACTCCTAGGGGCTCTGCTGGCAGTGACAGCAAGGCTGTCTTACTAGGCACCACCATGGAAGGAGACACCCTAGCTGGGACAGGGATGGCCCCTGGGCAGTTTTGACAGTCTCGAGGGTGGGGCCGTAGGAGACTGGAAGGGTCTGGGCCACAGTGATTGGCTGATGAGGAATGAGGGGATGAGGAATGAGGGGAGTCTCTTGGAGGAACGGTGCCTCAGGGATTGGTCGATGAAGTAGCTCGTGGTTCCTAATTGGACTCAATTAGGGGTGGCATCCTGCAATGCTGCTGGCCTTGATCATTGGCTAGTTTGGGTGGAAGCTGGCTCTTCGGGGATTGGGTGTGGTGCGGGGTAGGGGCGGGGTTCCGATCCCGAAAACAGCGCCGTGAAGTCTCAGTAAGAGGTGCCTGCGCAGTGTGGCTCTGGGTGTAGGAAGATGGTGCTCACTGGGGGCTGGGGAGCACCGGGCAGGCAGAGTGGGGCAAGCCCCCAACCCCACGCCCCGCAGGAGTTCGAGGGCTGGATTAAAAGATCTGATGGGCCTGTGGGCCATAGTTTGCCCACCCCTGAGTTAGAGGGCATTAGTCTAGAGATGCGGGGAGGGGCCATAAGGTGGGACAGAGCGAACGCCTTTTCTGGTTTGAGCTCCACCACCTTCCCACTGCCGGAAATCTTCCCAACCACAACTAGTGGCAGTGGCCCCGAACTCTGTTTATTTAAGAATCTGAACACTCCTCAAGACAATTTAATGCTGCCGAACCAATGCCTGGTCGTTCAATAGGCCATGTCCTGATCTCAACAAGGCCAATGAAAGTTTTGCTACTGAGGTCAGTGAGACCACTTAGTGCAGTGCCACCAGCTACCACAGGGAGAGAGGCAAACAGAAATGAAAACATTACCATGCAAGTGTACTACCCCGTGTTTCTCAACAGCCAGTCCATGGACTGGTGCCAGTCCCCGAGATCTGCCTGCCACAGTTTAGGAAAGCAGCAAGCCAGTCTCTGGTATCTAAAGGTTGAGACATATTGTGTTAACCCACTCACACTGCTGCTTGCTGGTACTCAGGATGGTGCAGGCAGGACAAAGGTCATTAGAAAACTGTCATTACCAAGTTGGCATGTACGGAAAGATCAAATCATGTTCTCAGCCTGGATGGACATGAATGTCAAACCTCAGAAACGCATCACTTCTTTGACGGCCAATGTGCTCGCCCTAATCTATTGGGAACGCAGGAGACTAGCAGCTGATCAAAATGCACCCAGTTATTTGGGCACTTCCAAACCCTGTCTTCGCCACCTGTGAGCCACGAGAGCAACTAGTACCACCAGCAGCGTTACCTGTTGGACCAGTGGGAGCCGGTATACCTGCATCAGGGCTGCTTTCAGGGCGGGTCTGGAGAACTACCAGCTGGAAAGGAGCCTAGGTCTTTGGTCAAGAGGGGCCACTCAGCAGCCTCAGAGGGGAAGCTAGGAGAGCTTGCTGTGGGGAGGGAAGATAAGGAGCTGTGGATTAGTATTCTCAGGGCTGTAACAGGAAAATCAATCAAAGGGGTAGGAGACAAAAATACCCCTTTCCCTCAGTTTTCCAGAGACCAACGCTAGTGTGCATTGAAGCGTCACAATGCTCCCATCATGATTTCTTTGCCTTGTTCACCTGCCTTTTATTCATCTCAGAGAGACAGGTTCGCAGGGAGCGACCCAGAGCTCTATGTTACCAGCTTCCTGAAATAACTTCTCTCTGCTCAGGAGCACTTCGCAGCCCTCTCTGCCGAGATGCAACACTATCACCACCTCATCCACTGGCAGGCATTTCTAGCCAATAGGCTCCAGTTAGCCCCCTGTGCACTATGGGAGATTATTTATTGGAATAAGACACACGGCCAGCAACATCACTGACAGCGTGGGAGCCTGAGGACAGCCACAGGGCAGTTATTTGCAGCTCGCTTAGCCCTCTTAGACTCTCACACTTGCAGCTGTGGCCTGTTCATGACTAGACAGTGTTCCTTGAGCCCCACAGGCATGGTCTCCTGACCTCCGTGTGGTTGACGCTCCACCTGACTATCAGCCTGAAAACCAGTAGTGGGAGGTAAGCCAGGCAGAACTGACCCTGGCTAGGTGGGTGGTGAGCTCGGACCTCCTGCGTGTTGTGCAAACACTAGGGTACCTTCCTGTCACTGCATCTTCTCCCCTCCTACCCTGTTTGTGTCATACATTGTGTCATAACCTAGACTGTGAGCTCGCAAGGGCAGAGACTGTCCTGTTACTGCATGTGCATAGAGTGCCCAGTGCAACGGGGCCCTGATCATAGAATCATAGAATATCAGGGTTGGAAGGGACCCCAGAAGGTCATCTAGTCCAACCCCCTGCTCGAAGCAGGACCAATTCCCAGTTAAATCATCCCAGCCAGGGCTTTGTCAAGCCTGACCTTAAAAACCTCTAAGGAAGGAGATTCTACCACCTCCCTAGGTAACGCATTCCAGTGTTTCACCACCCTCATAGTGAAAAAGTTTTTCCTAATATCCAATCTAAACCTCCCCCACTGCAACTTGAAAAACAAGAACATCAGCCGGATTTGTAGGGGGAAGTGACAGAGTTGAAATAGGTTCTTTCCAATTCTCCTCCAGCAGCAGGGAGGAAGGGATCAGTCTTTGCGAGGGGTTGAGGCACTTGCTTGGTGGCCAAGAGAGTGTTGGAGTCTCAGGAAAGAATCTACTTGCCTTGGTGCTCCTAGGTCTAATAAACGGAAGGACTCCCTGAACGACAGACCAGCGGGGGCTGAGGAAACCAAGCCCAGGATGTTGAAAGTCTGAGTAAGACCAAAGCAAACTCGAAAACATGCCCTTGTTTGTGACACTTTATCTGCAGTTTAAAACATTTCATCACAGGAACGACAACAAACCCTATTTCAAAATACCTGGAGAGCTGAGGGAAAGGAACCAAGAGACCATACTTGGCCTAGAAGCTGAGACAGGCCCAGAGGGACACCCTACAAGGTGGGCAATAGGAAAGCCCCTCGGCTGTTTCTGAGAAGTACCTGAAGGTTCAGCAGCTTTTCCAAGAGCCCTGGATTTGGCACTGTCAGGAAGCACGCTGGTGAGGTTTTCACTGTTTCCTGAATATGGCAGCAGTACTCGTGCTAGCCCACGGGGGGCCCTAAGCAGGAATATTTTGCCTCCCCCCCCCCCTACTAAAGTTCTTATAATAAAAAGTGAACGGGGGAGTGGGCCTTGAGCTGCTTAAGGCCCTAAGCAATTGTTTAGAAATTATGCCTAGTGCCCGCTCTGTATGGCAGGGAAGCAAATACTGATCTATCAGCTCCAGGATGCACTACTTGCCTACCAACTCACCAACATGGCACACTGCACCCCGTGCTGCCCCTGCTGAGAGCGTAACTCTGCCCATTTACCTCCTCAGCTTTGCCGTCCAGGGCACCCCATGCCCCACAGCTCCTTTCTCACCCTCCGCAATCATCTGCCCCACCCCAAGAAAGAGCCATTGGGGTGGCAGCACGTAAAGCTGATCTCCATTGTAGCATTTCTGCTTCTCTCCAAAGCCAGCTTGCCACTAACAACTGCAAGAAGGGAACGCAGCTTGCAAATTGCTAGCTGAACTTCAGGGCTGACAGCTGAAGGGCTGGGTCTGGTTGTTTGATGCGAACTGGCTCTCTCCTTCCCACTACCATTTCCAACTTGCTTCCTCGGACATCCACACCCTCTTCCTCACACCCCATGAAAGAGAGCTTGGAAAACAGGGAATTGCTCACTGAAGAAAACCTTCCCTTGATTTCTTCTTTTTTGTGCCGACAGGCAAGTCGAGAGATAAGCTCATCAGAGCAAGATGGGAAGTGAATATTTCTCTGGCAGCTTTCACAAAACCTGACTAACAGCTGACTGATTTGTTTTGGCCGCACTCTCCATTGCCCTCTAACATCCCCACCGCTATGCTGCTTTATGGTGTAAAAGGGCCATAAAGGCAGTAGATCGGCCCACCGTGTTACATCCCTAGCCCAGGGAATTCCCAAGGTGGGACAGAAAGCATGGAGGGGCAGAAGCACTGTTACACTCTCTGATTATTCTTAGTTGCTGCAATGCTCCCTAGGGGGCAGGTGCAGCTCAACATAAGTGAGAGAAGCCTGGAGGCTAGTCTAAGTTACACCAGGGGCCAGAACAGGGGGATGCACAAAGTTGGCTCCTCCCCCATTTCTATTCCTGTGCTAAGTAGGGTTCTGGAAGCCCTCTGTCTCTTTCCTTCTCAGACAGTGCTGGGCAAAATGGTCTCTTTAAAAATAGGAAAGTTTTGGAGGTTTTTAGGAGTGATAGGTCAGTTCACTCGTGGAAGAAAATCAAATTTGTTAAAATAAAGTCAAAGGTTTGGCTGAAACGCAGCAAAACCAGGAAATTCAAACACAAGGTGTTGTGCTTCTCTAGCCCCATCTAATCAAGGCTCTCAGAGCACTTTACAAGCTTTAATTAAGCCTCCCAACCCAGGGATGAAGGAAGTGTTGTGAGGGTCGGCCTGTAGCTAGTCAGGCAAAGGCGAGGTGGCAATAAGAAGGGAATAATTCCCCCCACTGGAATAAACACGGATATACCAGGTGCAATCAGTTTTATTTTAGCAGATTTCAAACATTTTCAACAAACATCGGACCACAGCAAAGAAGCCCACCCGGCCTGGCTGTGGAATTCTCCAGGAAGCTACTGTGCCAATGGGATGTTAGGATCTGCTATTTAAATACCAGTAAGAATGCAACAAGCCCAGCGGTCACTGGGCCTCTAAAGCCCTCACGTCTCTCCATTCAGAAACTGGAGATTGGAACCGGTTTGTCTATAACATAGGTATTAGCACGTGAAGCAGCAGGGCAAGCCACCCCCAGTACAAGCTCCTGCTAATGTGCCTAGTCCACTGGGACCATGGCCTAGTGCCAACCAAAGTTAATGCAAATTGTGATGAGGGGTTTGGGAAGCGGACGCACTTCTCCACTAACGATTGGGCTGAAAGCTCTCTCTCACACACACACATTTCATAAGACAAATCAGATGGCAGAGACTTTTAGTCAAGACCAAATGGATCTGGATTGGAGCCAGCAACCTAGAGAAAAAAAGGCTCCATATTCCATTAGTACCAGTCCCCTGAGCCAGCTGGTCCTTATTTGGTTTTAATGCTGATTTGAGTGTATGGTGTGAAAAATGTAATTGTAAGGCAAATATAATAAAACCCTGTTTGTTCACTTTTAATAAGAATTAACACTAACTGCGGGGAATCAGGGCACAGGTGATATTGCAGGAGAATGAGAAATCTGCGATCACATACACGCGGGCAGTGTTCCAAGACCGTAGTTTTGTGGGTCCATCTGTCCATTCGGTGTAAAGAGCAGACAGACATTCTCTATATTTAGGTTAGAACCTCTGGGATCTCTCACTTTCTTGTGCTGCAGGGCTCTGAGGCATGCCTGACTGGCTCTGAATGCTGCTGTCCAAATAACCAGTGTAGACTGGTGGGAGTAGCCATGTGGTAGCAGAATCACAGTTAAAACACTGCCAGACAACTCCAGGATCTCCCGATTTGCCACTTATGTATTAATTATGTGCTCAGCCCCTGCCCTAAGCATCTTACAGGCTAGTCTGGACACATACAGTGCATTGCATTGAAAGAACTGGAGTTTAATTTTGCTGAAGTCATTGCTGAAAGGTGCTGCATCATCCCAGCCATCCTGCCAGCCATGGGGAGTTATATGCAGCTTTCTCCAGAGTCAACCAATAAAAGGATGGAAACAGAAAGTCTGGCACAGCAAAATGATTACATGAGTGACACAGAGCTAGCCTGGCAGCTGCGGTTTCTTTCTGTGATCCCCAGCTCCATATAACTCCCTTGCTGGGACAATAAGACCTTTTCTTGGACACCTTTCCAAGGCGCTTGGTGTTTTCCACATGGACATCTTTTCAGTCTCAGCTAGCCCTCACCTAATATAGAGCCTATCAGCTCTGTTCCGGGCCAGAGCTGGTACAACTGGAGTTTTAATTAGCAGATGGGGCAGGGCACTCAGGTCGTTTTGCACTGAGCGGCTAGCGGAAAGAGGGGTATTCATAGCATGCATTGGACAGAGGTGTTCCAGTGGGTGGGGTGGGGTGGGATGGGAAATAGAGGGGATTTTTACATTTATGTTTTTGGAGTGAATTTAATGCTGGATGGACAGCTTTGGAGAGTGAAGGCCTCTACTTACGCACTGCAGAGGCCCAGTAATAGGAGCGACTCTAGATTTCCCCCCTACACACACACGCTGTTCTGCCACTGTGCTTCCCTCCTGCCCTGAAGGGACCACTCTCTGAAAGGGGAGGGGAGTCCAGTCTCCAGGGCCCACTCAGATACGATTGCCAACAAGGAGGCAAACTGGTGGCAGCTGGAGTTGTGATTATTGATGCGAAGACTCCTTTCCCCTGAGAACTGGATTAAGACCCACCAACTCATCTCTCATAGACCATTCAAGCGTAAGTAGTTGGTAATGATTTTTGGCCCCTAGCCACTGACCACTGCACTAGAGCCAGCTAACGGAAGATGAAAGTTGGTCTGGTGGCTAAGGCACTGGACTAGGACTTGGGAGATGTGAGTTCAGGTCGCAGCTCTACTACAGCCCTCCTGTTGGACCTTGGTCAAGTCCCTTAGGCTGAGATTTTCAAAGTCGAATCTCGAATTTAGATGCCTTATTCCCATTAAAGTTAACAGGAATTAGATGTCCAAGTCCCTTTGAAATCTCAGCCTTGATCTCTCAGTGTCTCAAGGCTCCATCTGTAAAATAGGCATCGTACCTTCCTTTTTCACAGGGATTTTGTAAGGATAAATTGATTAATATTATGAAGGCCACAGAAACTACCATTATGGGAGGAGATCCACATAGGCACCTATGCAAGTAGAGAGGCAAGAAAGCTCCAGTCCCAATTACCTTAGCCATCCAATCTGTCTCCTATCACTTTCTTACTTTGCCACATTAAGGTGACTGAAGGAAAATGCACATTTTCAAGGTTCAGAGCATATGATGCTGAACAGCAGCACACAGTCCCTTTCCCCCTGCATGCCACCTGAGCATTCAGTCCATTTTTTCCTCCTTCAGATTATTCATCTCTTCCTCCAGATTACTATGGTCAGAATAAGTGGGCTCAACATCTCCAGCCCCTTTCAAATCCACCCACAGCTCTTTTCCTTTCCTTTGGTAGATCGATTCCTTGTGGGTCTGCCTGTTCTTGACATACAAGTAGAGGAGAGCAGCTATCAGGCCAAGGAACAGAATCAGGGGGTAGATAAGGATGAAGTGGAGCAGTGACGGAGACGAACAGACCCTGGAAGAAATTGTTGACTCTGCAAAAAACAGAAAACAATTGAACACAGCAGCTAATTATACTTACTCCTCCTGCTGTTCAATATTCACAGCACTAATGGGGGATTATAGCTAACAGCCCAGTGGTTATGGCACTCACCTGGGATGCACAAGACATGGGAGAACTACATTCATGTCCATGTTTTTCCTTATTCAGAGCAGGGGCTTGAATGTAGGTCTCCCACATCCCAGCTCAACCAATTGTGTGAGTCTCTCTTTCCCTCCTACACCCTTCACAATAAACTTTCAGGTTTGAGAAATCAGCAGTTTCCAATGATCTGCATAACACAGGCCACAGAAAGTCATCTCTGGCCTACTTTAGCACCGATGGTCAGAATGGTCCCTTTGGTGTATTCCTGGTATCTTTGTTTGTTTCCTTTAGTTTTCCCCTTTATGCCATAAAACACCCAGGCATGCTGCTATAGGGTTGTTCATGAGTTTGGGGCTGTATATGTTGTTTTTTTGATCTAGGATTGTTCAGGAAGTGACTAGCCTGGAAGCCAATGTGGTCTAGAGAGTTAGGCAGGACCTAGGAGTCAAGCAACCTGATGTCTAGTCTTGGTGCTGACACTGACTTTCTGTGTTTCACTGGGAAAGTCACTTCATCACTCTGAGGCTCAATTCTCCCATCTGTAAAATGGGAGGAATTTACCCTACCCCATAAAAGTAAAAGTACTATATAAGAATTCTTCAGGCCAGGGAGTGTTAGCAGAGGGTCTAGAATTTAAGATATCATTCCTCTAGATCATAAATCCTGTGGGATGCATCCTCACCTGGACACACACATTTTTCGAGTGAGTGGCACTTCCAAGTTTGTGTGCTTCGCTGTGAAAAATATCCAGTCTCCTGGAATTTTACGGAAATCAAAACACTGAGGATGCAAAACTACTTGGCAAAAATATATATCCAAATTCCATAGGAAATTTTCAGCAATTACTATTTCACTCAGCAACAACAAGGAGGGTTAATAAATAATCCACACAAAGGAACAGCTAGTGAAAGAAACATCCCAGTACAACAGAAAGCTAGCATCCAGTTACGAGGATGACTGAGATCCTAACCGCAGATGGGTGATGACAAATCTTCAGCACCTCCCTAAACACACTAAATAAGTTTGAAATCTTTGGTTCTGTTTATTCAGTTTCATTGCTGCAGAATCCCTCTGCATTTCCGAATTTTGTCCAGGCCTTCAACACACCCCAGTTTACCCCCCAAAGGAAGGTTGTTTCCAGTGGGGCCAACTATGAGAACAGACAGGACTGGAAGCATCACCATGAAAGCCTATTCCCAGAGGATTTCCAGGGGCTTTCTGCAATCTCTAGAGATTCGGATGACCACCCAAGAGTTTATCCAAGCTGAATGAAAGCCCTGGTTTTTCTAAGTTTTTCCAAAAAAAAAAAAAAAAAGAGTCTAATGAGAACACAGGTTCAAGCTCCAAGATTCAGGTTAGGACTGTGAGGGCTTGATCTCACAAGGCATTGAGTGCTCGGTCCCAATCCAGCAAAGCACTTAAGCACAAGAATAGTTCTTTGGAAGTCAGTGGGGTTGTTCACATGCTTAAAGCTCAGCATGTGCTTAAGTGTTTTGCTGGATCGGAGTCAGTGCTCAGCACCTTGCAGGCCAAACCTGGAAACCCCCTCCCCTCCAGAGTTTGAGGTACCCAGCTCCTGGGTCTGGCCCACTAGAGAGCTAAGGGACAGCTGTGGGACTGAGTTCGGATCCCCCCTTAGTAAATTCCAAAATATTCCATTCCGGGGTTTGGTTTGGGCCCCATCTTCATTCCTTCCCCTGCAGGGCTGGAGGCAAGGGAGAGGCTTTGGAAGGACTTAGAAAGTTGCTCATTGGTTACCTGCTGGAAGAATCAGCACAGTGATGTTCCCTGAGTGCCTTACACTCCTCTGATACCAGCCGCGCCCAGGGCCGAACACCCACAGCTCCCCATGGCACTGATAGTCCCCGCTGTCAGACACCTCAGGCCTCAGCAGCGTCAATCTGTACTGCAGCTCCCCAGGCCTCTCAAACCGCAGCCGGTTCCTGACAGTGCTGGTGGTGGCAGGGCCGTACTGAAACACAGAGCTGTGGTTCACACTAAATAACTCTTCTCTGCCTCCCCCGGTCATTCTCCACCAGGTGACGGAGAAGGCGGTGCCGCCGATGCCGGGCGATCCCAAGATGAAGTTGCAGTCTAGGTGGAGGTCCCCCTGGTTCTCTTGCAGCACAGCTGCTGAGCTTGCAACCTGCACCTGCAGGTCATCAGCTATCCCACAAGGAGAGAGAAGAGAGGCTTCAGGGAACTGGGTGGTTGTTGAACAAAAGCATCGTGAGGTATATTTTCTGCTGGCAGGCACTCCTCCCTTCTTTTCTATTCCCTACATACCAACCAGCAGCACTCCATGCACTTCTGGCCCTCCCTCCCCAACATAGCTCTGCCTCCCTTCCCTGCAGCAGGCTATTCCTGCAACTGACCCCAGCGCAGCTGAACCCTAACTTGCAGTCATCTCTGCTATTCCAGCTGTGCTCCCCTTTCCAGACCCTGCAGTGCCCCTCGACCCTGGCTGCATGGGAACATTGCAGAGAGGCAGCAGATGTTTGCTGGAGATGGGCAACGTCATATGCAGGGGAACTGGGAATGGGCCGGAGGGGTGGTGGTGGGAGAGCGTTACCTGGAGGCAGCGCAGTGAGCCTCGTGTACCCCGACACTTCCGACGCCCGTTGAACCCAACTGCCACTGCTGTCCTGCTGCCACTCCTGCACCTGGCAGCAGTACAGCCCTGCATCGCCCGGCTCCACGCTCCGCAGTACCAGGCTGAAGTCACCGAAGGATGGGCGGCGAAGGTGCAGCCTCCCCGCCATCTTCTCCTCAGCATACTCCACCATGCCGTTGGCGTGGACTTTCACCAGGGTTTTCATCCCAGAGTGCTCCAAACCATGGAACCAGATGGCAGAGAAGAGAGAGGCTGGTTGGGAAGGGCCCTGCAGGAGGCAGCTCATGGTCACGTCCTTGTTCTCAGTGGCTGTGATGCTGTGGTTTGTTTTTTCAACATGGAGTTTGTTCTCTGGTGTGGGAGGCAAGTGGAAGAGGCCTTCATTTAGGGACTGTGTTCCACAGCACAAAGAGACACACACAGGCTTGTTCGAGGCTGATCTGAGTCTCCATACAGTATGTGGGGGGGGGGGGGGGGGGTTGCGGGGCAAGGGGTCAGTGTGGATGGCCTGTTAAAGGGCCCCTGTTTAAGAACTGGGATCACATTCTTTTCAGGGTTGATGGGAAGACATGTAACTGGCTCCTGTGTGAGGCGCTCGGGGCTCCTTCTACTGCAAGTCCTAACTCCCACCCTTACGGCTCAGTCAGGGCTCTAGCCCCTGCCTCCACAGCCCCACCGGCTCACTTGGGCAGGTGACCTCCGCACCACAGTATTCAGAGGCTTCCTAATCGCTCACTCAGGGCTCCGGGCTGCAGGACGCGCCAGGCCAGGGAGAGGACAAGATGGGGGTTGGAAGAAGCAATCCCTAAGGGACCATTCCAGCCTGCATAATTGATCAAGGAAGGCCTTCCACCACAGCTGTGTCTAGCATGAGCTCAGTACAGCTGGAGATCCAGCCTTTGCTTCTTATGGACATCCATGCTGTGATAAAGGATCCCTTCTAGGATAGCATAGTTACCTGAAACCTTGAACTCCAGCATGGTCTTTCCTGATTCCTTCTTTCCAAGTTTGTACCAGCCACGGTCTGGTGACCACAGCCACTCCTCTACCAGGCAGTAATACCTGCCACGGTCACCATGATTCACAGACAGAATATGCAGCCAGAACAGGTTGCTGGAGACCCTCTCACTGTGGAATTTCGATTTCTGTATAGCAGAGCTGAACTCTGCCCCGTAGTCCAGGATATTGCTATAGTTGGCCCTCACGATTTGCAGTGGGGCAGCATCAGCTGGAGAAGGCGGTAAGAAGTACCAGGTAATGGCTAACTGAGAATCCCTCTGGGTCAGTGATGTGACTCTGCATTCGATTTCTGTGTCCGCGCCACCAGAGATCTCCAGGGATCTATCTTCTGTGTTTACTCTTAGCTTGCTCTCTAAATCAACAGGAAAAAAAAAAAGAAGAATTTACTATGGTAGCTACCAGTACTAGAACACCAGCAGGAAAGGGATAGATTTCTTGAAATGATGGCTTACGAAGCCTTAGGAGAAGAGAAGCTGGAGGGAACAAGTCTGAAATTACACATAAAAGGCTCTGTTCAGGTGTTAGAAACCCCGCATTCTGAAGGATGCCCGGCCCCAATTTCAATCTCCTTTCTTTTAGGAGTCCTTGCAATGTTTCGGTAATTAAAAAAAAAAAAAAATCTTTGGACACGTTTTTCCTTTGCAGAACCCCCATGAGCAATCCTACAATAACAAGATGTGTGTCCAACTCAGCCTTCACAAGCAACCCTACAAGAACAAGCCTGCGCACTCACGTTCAAGCACTCAGGAGCAATCCTACAGCAAACCAATCTGCACAGACCTACCCATCCGACCACCAGGGCTAAAGGAATGCATCAGTGAGAATCACAGAAGTCAGAGATAGAAGAACTCCATGGTCACTGTCAAAGGACTTGCCTGACTTGCAGCACCTCCTGCTGGCCAAGTGTGGCTCCGCAGCACCCTGCCTCTGTTCTTTCAGACCAGATCAGTTAGTTATCCAGACCACAGGAGTTCAAACATATACCACCTTTGTGGGGGCTAGTTTATTAACTCATTCTACAGAGGGTAACTTCTTTAGTTGCTGAAGTTCACAGCCACTCTGGGCCCATGAGTCCTGGGGCCAGTTTTCTTCCCTGCTCAGGAGGCTCTCACCCTCTTCCCAGAGCTGGCTTATACTTCAGACTCTCTCTCTCCTTAAGACAGGAGCTAGAGTTATAATTTAGGCCAGCTGTAGAGCCACAGCCAGCTTCCCCTCCAGCTGGCCCTTCCCCCAGTCAGTCCCTTCACCCGCAGGCTAGGAGAGTTCAGCAGGCAAAACCTTCTGCCCCTGGTAGAAACCAAACATATACAATCCTCTTCCCAGAGCGCGTCCCAATTCACTGGGAAAGCACAGAGCCCTGCCTCGCCCACTCTGTAAGGCTCCTGGTCCTAGGCCCTTAAAAAAATGACAGCCTGGGTTTTCCCCAAGCCTTAACTATTGTCCCGGGACCATTTTCCTTCTCCCAACAGCTAGCTCTGTAGAGTGGATGAAGACCTAGGGAAGGCAAAGTCCCAGAACATAAGGGTCACACCACTGAAGAGGTGTTGACTGACCACTACAGGCCCTACTACCCTTAAGGGGACGGTCACCCTGTTACAGTCACCCAGCCAACTCCCTGCCCAGGCAGGATTGTTCCTTTCCAGGCATATTTCCCATACTTTAATAACGCCAATACAGTTTAGTTTTAAATTTTCTCAAGCGACGGGGCTTCCAGTCCTTCCCTTGAGAGACTGTTCTGCTATCTCACGGTCTGAAAATTTCCCCAGCCAGTTAATCCCATTACTTCTAGTCAGACCTCTGTGTACCATCCCAAACAATTCATCTGCCTTCTTGAGGTTTACTCCCTTCACACAGCAGTAGGTGGGCCCTCCAGGCGGCATTACTGGCATGGGATTGATGCACGAGCTGAAAATGGAGGGGGACAAACCGGGAATGAAGATCCCACTGGTGCCAGTCCTCTTCAGTGAAGCAATGGGGCAGGGAGGAAGAGATGAATTAACACAAAAGTGCAGCTTTGGAAACTGAACAATGAGGGCCTTTCATCTCAGACAAACTAAAGAGTCTGCGTGGGTTTCACTAACACTTCCTGCCTCATCTGTCTGCCTTGGTTAATAACTAGAAATGTGGTAATGTGTTTCTGAATGTCCCTAGTCATTATACCTGGTAATTGTTCAATTAAGTGCTGAATGTCTCTAGTGCCAACAAAAGAAACATCCTAATCCGTCTTCAATTCTGCAACCATCTCCCACTGGAATGATACTGAGGTGTATCCTGCTAATGCAGTCTCTGTTTATGGGGCTTAGTTCCGATTGCATCACCTGTTGCTAAATCGATTGGGAAAGCAATAAAAAGCATGTGAACATGCAGGTCTCTCACGTAATCCTCCCATCCCCCATGCATACATACCCCACATCCTGCTTTCTAAAGGCCTGTTTATTTTAGATGGCAAGACTAGCCACGAAGCAGGGAGATCACGTCTTTGGGAACTTTTCTCCTTCTCTTCTTTCCCTTTTCAGGCTCTCATTCACCCTCTTAGACAGCAGGTGCTGAGGATATAGAAAAACTATCCCATCCCAGAAGCTGCAGGGCTGGATGGGTTGGACTGGGGAGTTGTTGCCTTAGAGTTGGGATCTGATCATCATTTTGGGGTGGGATTGAGGAGCTGGCAAGGGAGACTCTTTTGTCCATATAGATGGTTCCTGCATCCTGTCCTAGAGGCCCCCCCTTATGCATTCAACTGGGACACTGTTCTCTTTGCTGGCCACCATGGCAAAGAGAACTGAATGGCATTGCCATATACTGAACATACAGAGGACTGCGGAGGATGGAAATTAGCTCTGGGGTCTTTAATCCCAGCTATGATGGTCAGTGGGATCTCAGGAGAGGCAGAAGAAATTGCCTGTGAAGATGTAGATGAGGTGCATGGCATTCAACATCCTGCCACCTTGGGAACAGGACAATTTTACAAACATACATGCACGCACTTCAGTGAGAGAGTCAGGAACGGTTGCATCAAGGAACTATTAATTCACGAGGTAAGAATTATGGCTCTGATCCTGTGAGGTACTGTGTCCCCTCAGCTCCCACTGATGTTACTGGGAGATGTAGGAGCTTTGCATCTTCCCCTATTCCTCAGGAGCAAGGCTTTTTGCCTCCTCCCTTCCTTCCCCACTGCCCTGAAGGCTCCTCTAACATCCCTCTCTACATCTGGTGTCCCCCACAGCCTCTCTTCTCCCAGAGGTCCCTCACTATTCAGAGCCCCCCCACATTTCCTCTTTCCTTTGGGGATCCCCTCAGCACCCCTATTCCTTCTCAGAACCTATGGACATTCCTTGTCTCCAGAGGGCCCCTCACATATGCCAGCACCTCATGTTTCCCCTTCTCCTCTTCCTTCCCTCCGAGAGTTCCTCTGCACATCTCCCAGTGCCCCCAAGAGCCTCACATTCCCCCCCAGCCCCACTGTGTGCCTCTCCCTTCTAAACCTAGGTGTTACAGCCCCTCAATTCTCCGGCCAAAGAGGAGTGTCTCCCTTCAGAGCTCATCGTTGCCGCTTCTCGACTCAGATAGCCTCCCTAACCCCTCTTGGGGCTTGGGTGGTGCCTCTGCCTCCCTCTCACATCTGCTAGCCAAGTCTCTCTCGCCTTTATCCCTGTGTTCCTTTCCCTATTCAATGCATCTGCATCCTCCCCTCCCCCTCAACTCTATGTCTTACTCTCTATTTCTCACTCCCCTCCCCACCCCGCATCTCAAATCCCACTGGAGACATTAGCACATGTCGCTCTCAAATTGAAAACGCAATACACGGGGATCAGCCTCATAAATGTTTCAGGCAGGTGGAAAAGGCATGTTCCGCAGCCCGACTCTTTGCAGGCTGCCACGTCAGAGTGAGAACAGCAACGAGGATTTGGGTCCTACTGTGACAAGAGTCACAAAGGGGTGATGAAAAGAAAAAAGACAGCTGCTTTAAATGGGGTGGCAGGATGCTTTGCTGCTCTGTATTTCCCAGCAGATGACATCTGTGCTTTGAAGCTGGGCTGTGAACGCAGGGACGGTTCTAGGGGCAGGCAAGCAGGGCAGCTTCTCTGGGGGCGCCAACTTCCAGGGGGGGTGCCATACCACTAGCCTTCCTCCTACCCCGCATTCTTTGCTCCGCTCCGGCTGGCTGACCATTTTAACTCTGACTTTTTTGGCTTGACTGCTGAGGGGGAGGATTGCGGGGAGAGGAAAGAGGCATAGTTGCCAAAAAACATTTTCCACCCTGGCCAGCACAATAGCTAGGGCTGCTCCTGCGTGAATGCACAGAATGGCTAGGTAGCAAAGAGGAGCAAATGCATTTCTGTCTCAAGGGTCACCCACTTTAGTCATCTGTCCTGCTGCCATGCACCCCTCTGACTGTTCCACATCAGATCCCATGGGCTAAGCAGAGCTGAGCATGGGCAGGACTCGGATTTGACTTCATTTGTTTATTTTTCCATCCTTAAAATGGCACCCCTCAGAGCCAGCTCTGGGTATTAGCACAAATCTAATGCAGCATAGATTAACTCTTCATAACCTAAAACGGATTCAACCCCAGAACCTAACTGCTAAATATAACTGAAATGTCACTTGCCCCCGTCTTGATCCGGAAGTCTTATTCTGTGCCCTGAAGGCCAACACAGACTCTGCCACCGTCTAACTAAAAGTGGAAGGAAATTCCAGGGTTAAGAGGCATCCACTGAGAATACCTTGCCAGCAGGCTTTTAAATCTAGACTTGAGCACCAGCGGATCTCAGCTCTTATGGCAGAGCAGAGGGAAGGTGTTGCTTCCTCAGGAAGCTAGGACCCAAACCATAGGGCTTTCAAAATTATGTCACCGTCAATGGCATGAGAACACCTGCATATCAGAGGAAGTGGTGTGATGGCTTAATAGAGGGTGCTGTTCAATACTGAGTTAATCGCCTTAATCTCAGAGGAATAGTGAGCCATTTCTTAGATGAGACAAAGGCAAAGGCCGTGATATCACTTGTGGTCATTAAAGATACTAGGCTTCCTTATTAGAATAGGGCTATGAATTCCAGACTCCTAGCCTATTTATACAATCGCATTCTGATTCCATTTATTTCCACCTCCACTTTCAAAGGGTTACACTATTCTTCTTCATTTCTTTTCCTGAAAGGCTGTGACTTTTGTATCCTGCTGGTCAGTGTGTCATGTCCCCTTCTGTGTCTGATCCACAGAAGATACCATTCTCAGCTCGAGAGACAGGCACTTTAGCTCAGTCTATAACAACTCATGGTTAGCTCTGAAAGTCCCTGGTTCAATCCCCTGTGATGGCCACCATAACTGTGGTCCCATAAGAGTAGGCTCATCATCTGAGATTCAAACTCCTTGTGGGCTTCAGACATTTGGAATAATCTTCCTCTAGATGGCAGCCTTGAGCATGGTAAAACAGCTGCTTGTGACCCACACCAGAGTGGATGCTATTGCAGTAGTGGCAAATTGATTGTTGAATACAATTTGCAACGCACTCTGAGAGCTTTGGAGACAAAGAGCTATAGCAGGGTCAATAATCTGAACTGAAAGAAGGGAAAAGATGTATCACACTGTAACACAGATTCAGGCTAACCTGCATGGTGGCCTCAATCATAGAACATCAGGGTTGGAAGGGACCTCAGGAGGTCATCTAGTCCAAACCTCTGCTCAGAGCAGATCAATCCCCAACTAAATCATCCCAGCCTGGGCTTTATTAAGCCTAACCTTAAAAAACCTCAAAGGAAGGAGATTTCACCACCTCCCTAGGTAACGCATTCCAGTTCTTCACAACCCTCCTAGTGAAAAAGTTTTTCCTAATATCCAACCTAAACCTCTCCCACTGCAACTTGAGACCATTACTCCTTGTTCTGTCATCTACTACCACTGAGAACAGTCTAGATCCATCCTCTTTGGAACCCCCTTTCAGGTAGTTGAAAGCAACTATCAAATCCCCCCTCATTCTTCTCTTCTGCAGACTAAACAATCCCAGTTCCCTCAGCCTCTCCTCATAAGTCATGTGTTCCAGTTCCCTAATTATTTTTGTTGCCCTCTGCTGGATGCTTTCCACATCCTTCTTGTGGTGTGGGGCCCAAAACTGGACACAGTACTCCAGATGAGGCCTCACTAATGTCGAATAGAGGGGAACGATCATGTCCCTCGATCTGCTGGCAATGCCCCTACTTATACAGCCCAAAATGCCGTTAGCCTTCTTGGCAACAAGGGCACACTGTTGACTCATATCCAGCTTCTTGTCCACTATAACCCCTAGGTCCTTTTCTGCAGAACTGCTGCCTAGCCATTCGGTCCCTCGTCTGTAGCGGCGCATGGGATTCTTCCGTCCTAAGTGCAGGACTCTGCACTTGTCCTTGTTGAACCTCATCAGATTTCTTTTGGCCCAATCCTCTAATTTGTCTAGGTCCCCCTGTTTCCTATCCCTACCCTCCAGCGTATCTACCTCTCCTCCCAGTTTAGTGTCATCTGCAAACTTGCTGAGGGTGCAGTCCACGCCATTCTCCAGATCATTAATGAAGATATTAAACAAAACCGGCCCCAGGACCAACCCTTGGGGCACTCCGCTTGATACCAGCTGCCAACTAGACAGGAGCCATTGATCACTACCCGTTGAGCCAGATGATCTAAGCAGCTTTCTATCCACCATTCATCCAGCCCATACTTCTTTAACTTGCTGGCGAGAATACTGTGGGAGACCATACCAAAAGCTTTGCTAAAGTCAAGGAATAACACGTCCACTGCTTTCCCCTCATCCACAGAGCCAGTTATCGCGTCATAGAAGGCAATTAGATTCGTCTGGCATGCCTTTCCCTTGGTGAATCCATGCTGACTGTTCCTGATCACTTTCCTCTCCTCTAAGTGCTTCAGAATTGATTCCTTGAGGACCTGCTCCATGATTTTTCCAGGGACTGAGGTGAGGCTGACTGGCCTGTAGTTCCCCGGATCCTCCTCCTTCCCTTTTTTAAAGATGGGCACTACATTAGCCTTTCCAGTCACCCAGGACCTCCCCCGATTACCGTGAGTTTTCAAAGATAATGGCCAATGGCTCTGCAATCACATCCTCCAACTCCTTGAGCACCCTCGGATGCAGCCCATCCGGCCCCATGGGATTCAAGATGAACTCACTGAAAACTGGGACCTTTCCAAAAAAAGTCAGGATGGGTTGTTAGTCCTAGCTAGTATTACAGCAGCCTGAGAGTGGGAGGGGACCTCACTTTAATGTGTGTGGCTTGGCAGTCTCCTCCCAGGAAATGTTCCAGAGAAACGGATGGGGGTTCAGCAGAGCTCACACAGGGAATTTGCTCACATAGCCTGCTATTAACAAGGGACACTTGATTCCTATGAGAGGAATTTTTGTTGCAACTCCTCTAAAGATCGTCCCCAAGAGGCAGCAGAGTGCTTGCTAAAGCCCCACCCCTTTTGCTTTAAGCTTCTGTCTCTCACCACCACATTGCTAAAGTTCAATTACTATAAAAAACAGACAGGCCGCTTCCCTCTATAGAAAGATGTGAACACAAAAACAGAACCAATTTCAATTTAATTAACTAAGCAGAATCTCCCATTGATGGTCTCGTTTTTGAACCCTGTCTGCTGACAATGCACTTTCTGCTCTGACAAGCTGGGGAACAGCTGGAGTATGCAAAAGAACCTACCTGCTCTCTCTCTCTCAGACAGACAGACACACACACAGCAGCAACAACACCACCAGAAGGGCATCTCTCGGGGTTCTGGAAGAATCCATTTGGGCAAGAGCTAGAAAGGAGCTTTATCCTTCTCTCCAGTAGAGTGTTAAGGTGCATTATGGGTAGATTTAAACTTCTTCTGAAGCAATGGGTATGGGCAACTCTAGGGAGGTAGGATGCTGAACTGTCAGGGCTTAAATTAGATATGGAAGTAATCTGTTGTTTTATAATCTAGCCTCCTCCTGCAAAGGAAGGATGGTTTCTTAGCCTTCATTTTCTAGGGAATTTTGCCCAGTCTCCGTTTAAAGTGTCCCAAACAATGGGGCTCCCATCTCCCACTTGATAATATTACTTAGCCTAGTAGGTTTCATTGCAAAAGTTTTTCCTGATTTGCAGCCTCCTTTTTCTGTTACTCAGTTTCATTCCGTTATGCCTAGCTTAATTTCCCTTCCCCAAGCCCCTGTACTATCCTCTCTGGTACTTTTGTCCACCAGATAGACTCATAAGCCGATGACTTTCTTACCAAAGCAGTACACAGCTAGCTTTCCAATCAATCCCTCCATCCCCCTGATCATTTTTGTTGTTCTCCGCTCAACTTTAGTATCTTTCCTGTACTGCAGTTTCCAGGAATGAACACAACATCCTGGGGGCATACAGAGCAAGCCTAGCCTCTTCCTGCTCCATGACCAAGATATGTCTGCATAAGTAACCTACAGCCTTCCACTGGTGTTTTTTGTGGCCATTTTAGATTAAAAAATTTAAGTTTGCTTCACTATCACCCCTTGTTCCCCTTCAGTGTTACTGTTTCCCTGGGTCCTCGTGCTCACTGAAAGTCTGTATTCCAGATGCAAACCAGAGAGTCACAATGGCCAAATCCTTGGGGAAAGAAAAGGGGCAGCAATGTTGGATGGTGGGAGCAATGATAGCCTCAGTTTGCCAAGCTGGGAATGAGCAACAGGGGATGGATCATTTGGTGATTACTTGTTCTGATCATCCCCACTGGGGCACCTGGTATTGGCCACTGTCAGAAGCAGAGCCGTCCCTTGGGTATGGCGAATCAGGGCAACTGCCCCAGGCCCTGCACTTTAGGGGAACCCGCGCTTCAGTAAAATCGTGAGGAGGCAGGCGGGGAGGCGAGCGGGGTGGGGAGGTGAGCGGCAGGCAGACAGGCAGGAGAGGGATGAGGAGGCAGGCAGGCAGATAGCGAGGAGGAGAGCAGCAGTCGGGCAGGAGGGAGAGGAGACTACCAGTGGCCACTGGCAGCCCCCCTACCAGAACCTCCTCCTCCCTCTCAGCACCTACCTCCTGCCACGGATCAGATGTTTTGTGGCATCAGGAGGTGCTGGGGGGAGGGGAGAGGAGCGAGGGTGCAGCGCGCTTGGGGGCGGCGGGGCGGAACTGGGTGGGAAAGAGGTGGAGTGGGAAGTAGTAGGGTGAGGGTGGGGCCTGGGCGGAGCACCTCCCCAACCCCCGTAGATTAGAAACTCGGCGCCTATGTCCTGGGCCCGGCAGCCCCGTAGGAAGCACCCTGGTCGGAAGACAGGATACTGAGCTAAATGGACCTTTGGTCTGACCCAGTATGGCTGTTCTTGTGTTCTAAGTAGTTATGGACCTATAGGGAGTCATGGCAGTCGGGCTGAACAGGAGAGGACATATTAAAATACACTACAGCAAGCCCCTCAGTTATGACCGCAGAAAGCTCAAGATTTCAGTTCATGGGACTGCATTCCCTATAAGCCAAAGGCCAGGTCTACACTAAAAAGTGGGTTGACCCAGCTATGTATTTTCAGGCTTGACAAAGCCCTGGCTGGGATGAGTTAACTGGGAATTGGTCCTGCTTCGAGCAGGGGGTTGGACTAGATGACCTTCTGGGGTCCCTTCCAACCCTTATATTCTATGATTCTATGTAGCTTAGGGGTGTGAAAAATCTACACCCCTGAGGGACATAATTAAACTGACCCCACCTCCTGTGTAGACAGTGCAAGGTTGATCAAAGAAGTCTTCCATCGACCTAGCTGCTGCCTCTCCGGGAGGTGGATTAACTATAGCCATGGAATAATCCCTCCTGTCCGCACTGAAGCACTGCAGCTGCGATGTTGTGTAGCAGTTTAAGTGTAGATACAGCCTTAGGTTAAGTGGAAAAATTAGAAATAGTTCAAGCAAAAAAAGACTGATTTTTCGTGAACAGAACTGGTACTAGGAAATCCCCATGGTAACAGGGACACAGTCCTCGGCTTGGGTTTCAATGGCCTAGTGGATCAGGCCTGGACAGTCACCATGTATTCTCAAGGGGCCAGATAATTAGCTGCTGTAAGTTGATGTAGCTCTATCCATTTTGATGGAGTTACACAGACCAGCTGAGGATCTGCACAAGGAATTAAATTCACTAACAACATTCAATGGTCCCATATGGGGAATTTCAGTCTGTGACTTCCTACAAGATACTGGGAGACTCTCGAGAGATACGACACAGAGTACAGATCCCTATCAAAGTTCTGGTTACTGACAGAGAATCAGATATACAGATGCTGTTTAATCCAGGATGTACCATGCCTCAGAGGGATCCTTCCCAGCCACTGGAGTCAGAAGGGTAAAAAGTACAAAACACCCAGATCCACTCAGCTTCTTTTTCACAAGCCATGACACCTCCCAAGTAGGCTATATTGACCTCTAGTGTATATAGGCTGGTAAGAAGAGAAGAACGTGTTGTGGATACATTGGACAAGTGGAGACTGGAAGGCTCAAGGGACTGGTAGTAGGGAATGGAGCTTTTTACATCCAAGTCACTGGTTCCTGTCCAACCCAAAGCAGTAGTGACCATATGGTAGCCATTCGGGGGCCTAGGATAGATATGTAGCCTAGAAGAAACCTCAGTAGGTCATCTAGTCCAGTCGAAGTATTATCTAGTGAAATGAGGTGTTCATGTTTCAGAATCTCCTCCACCGGCCCCATTTTGTGACAGTGTGAGCAGAGAAGCCAAAGACTGAATAGGCCACAGAATGAACTCTCACTTTGCCCCAGAGGTTAGGTTTAAAGCCCACCAGCAAGGCTGTGTGTGTGTGTGTGTGTGTGTGTGTGTGTGTCTCTCTCTCTCTCTCTCTCTGTGTTGGGGGGGAAGGGTGGGGAGAATCTTCAACAGCCATTCCCCACATTGTACCCATTCTATGGATAACCAGAGGCTTGCATCCACCAGCACTAAGTTCACTTTAACATGCGTAACAGCCACACTGGATGAGGCAGAATTAATACAAGCAGCACCTGCTGCTGTGGCCTTGGTGCATGATCCAGCCCGGAGGGATTCTAGCAGCTTTAGGACCATGGAGACAAAGTAACTGCTAATTACATTTTTGCAAGTCGCACAGCAAGAAGCTGCTCCGGAGGAAAGCAGTTGCTGCAGCTCACCTGGTGGATTGACCTTTATCTCCACAACGTTAGACTTCACAGCAGCAGCTGCTGCCATCGCTGGGTGTCGTGCTTGCTGGCAGCTTCTCCTCCAGACCTCCACCTCACACCTGTACCTGCCCGCATCCTGCTCTGTGGCACTGTGGATTAGAAGTTCGGAGGAAGATGCAGATTTTGTGACTCTGGTCTTCCTCTGAAAGTGAGGTTGGGCAGCCCCCCACTCGATGGTGCCACAGGGCATGATTTTGACCAGCTGTTGATAACCGTTAGCCTCTGGGATGGTCTTGAATTGCCAAGTTACCGATATTGGCACTTGGGAGATGAGATGGGTGGCAGAGACCTGGCAGAACAGTTCAAAATCCTGAGTAAATTTGACATTTGCTGTTCGGCTTCTCAGTGTGGCTCTCAAATTCAGACCTGTTAACAGGGAAGCACATCATTGGTACTGGGTTTGTAAGATTATAACAGAGATTGTACAGTCATTCTCCCTGCTTTTATCCCTTCACATGCAGCACTATCCTCCCCTGCCGGGAGCTGTTCCCACACTGATTGGGTGATTTGGGGTTTAGCTGTTTATTTTACAAGTGAACTTTGGGTTTGTGATACTGGGAAACTAATAGCTCTGTCCTGATCATTATGTAGGAAGCATCGACCCAGCTTCCCTGCCATTCCACAGCTCTGATAACACACCTTGCTCCTTCCTTACCCCTCAATGCTATTTCAATCTGGGCTTACCCGCGCTGTCAGTGTGCCACCGTCATGACACAGAGCGCCCAGGCTATTCTGGATCATACAAACATTGCCAATACAATTCAATCCTGATTAAAGTCATCCATCCCCTGCTCTCCCATTCCTGTGCCCCTCAGTTCTCCGAATGCATCTCACTCCTGACGTGCACCTTGCTATTCCACTCCTGAGCCCATGCGCAGCTCTGGCATTGTGCCTAAATCCTGAGCTGCAGCATCTCCTGCTATTCCAGACTCAGGCCTGAGCTACACTTTTATACAGGCATAGTTGTGTGGATCAGGATGTGAAAAACCACATCCCTTAGTGACAGACCTACATGGACAAACCCCCAGAGCAGACACAGCTATGTCAACAGAGGAAGGCTCCTGTCAGCACAACTACCGTAATAGGGAGATGGCATTCCTGAACCAGTAGAAAAACTCTGTCAGCATACACTGCGTCTACACTAGGGGGCTCTGCCACAGGCTCCTCAATGTAGATAAAGCTTTGGGTCCCCCATGCAGCTCTGCCAACACCATACTTCAATCCTGCCCTGCAGGACAGTCTGGAATTCCATCACAGCTCTGCTAACGGAAGGGTCTGTTTTCGATTAATGATAGGTGCTTCATTTTGCCAAGCACACTTTCCACACTGATCATCCGCCGTATTTATTTACATATTTATTTCGTTTTTTAAAATGCAATGGCCCATCCAGTGCTACAGGCACCTAGCCCATACTAGCCCGTAAACTAAAAGTCTAAACTAAACTCGCCCATAAACTAAAAGTCACCACGTGGACAGAAAGAAAGGTGCCTAAATAGATCCACGTCAACCCAAACCCTCCTCAACAGCCAAACGGGAAAAAAGAAAAGGGGCTTGCCTGGAAAAGTTAACCAAACGAGGCTCTGGGGGGGCAAAGAGTGCTCCAAAATCAAGGACCCCCCCACCGAGAACTCTTGTAGTACAACTCAGCAAGCCCTTTTGTTCAGTTTCATTTCTATATACCATTGTGGCAATAGATTAATCCCTTCTCGTTTCAAGAAGCTGAGGATCCAAAAGGGTTCCTGCTGAGTAGTAATTGGTATTTACACAGTGCCTGGCATTCAGGGGTCTCAGAGCACGTTACCAGTGTTCATTGATAACCTCTCAAAACAGCTTGCATGGCGGGCAGGCAGGTTGTATCCCCCCCATTTTACAGGTGGAGAAACCAAAGCACACAACTCTTAAGCGATTTCTCTGCAGTCACATAGTATGTCAATGGCAAAGCTTGGAGCAGAACCCAGGTCTCTTCCTTCGCAGGCCCGTACTTTAACCAGTACACCACCCTACCTATGATAGAAGGTCATCCAACTGTAACGTAAGGAAGGGATTCTATCAACTTACTGAGAGGGCTAATGGCTACTGATGTTTCCTGTGCCTGTTTCCAGCTCCTGTCCATGGACCACTCTGTCACTTCACATTTGTAAGACCCTCCATCATCGGTGGCTGAAGTGTTGTAGATTGCCAGAGTGAACGTGGTAGAGTTCATCTTCTCTAGTCGGAGGTCCCTATTAGCGCTGCGTTCCTGGTAGGAGGGGCCTGGCCTCAGCATGCCATCCTGTTCCATCCCAACTATGTGCTCCGGTTGATCTCCGTTCTTTCGCAGGTGCCACCAATTCACCGAGAGTGGGCTTGTTGCTCCACTCACCTCACAGTGAAGGATCAAGGTGTCTCCTTCCACTATCTGACTTTCGCCGCCAAGCACAGACACGTGCATGTGGCTTTCTGTGAACAACAGCAGCAGCAATTATCTTTCCAAGCTAGTCAGGAGTATTCTCGTGACAAGGTAAATCTCAATGTAAAGGGTAGGGGGAGTTGTCCTGAAATTTGGAGCCATCTTTTCAGTACCCTGAAGTGCATTTCTTTCTGCCAGTGGCATTCCTGGAGTGGTAGCATTAGGGAATGTGTCAGTGAATACACTCAGTTGGCAGAGTCTTGCCTATTGCATTGAGACAGGCAAATTCTGGGCTCCAGTGCGGACACATCGCGTCAGCTCTTCACAACTGAGCCAGATGCATTTAACTTACATTTTAAAAGGGGTTGTTGTTTTTTTTAAAGACACAAGAAGAGTTGTGACAAATATATTAAAGAAAACAAATTATTCTCTTCAGGTTCTTGTACTATGCCCATCACCCTGGCATTTGAGCACCTGTGGGTATTAAATAGAACGTATGAGCTGTCACGGCTACAAGAGGCCTGCAGTAAAACACCTACTCCACACGTTTCAGAGTAACAGCCGTGTTAGTCTGTATTCGCAAAAAGAAAAGGAGTACTTGTGGCAATTGTGGCACCTTAGAGACTAACCAATGTATTTGAGCATGAGCTTTCGTGAGCTACAGCTCCTCACTTCATCGGATGCATACTGTGGAAAATACAGAAGATGTATGCATCCGATGAAGTGAGCTGTAGCTCACGAAAGCTCATGCTCAAATAAATTGGTTAGTCTCTAAGGTGCCACAAGTACTCCTTTTCTTTCTACTCCACACGCCAGCTTTTACCTACATGTCACAGTGCATGTAGCACCCTCTGAGGAGAGAGCAATTGCCTCTGTTTAAAGAGCATGGGTGAACTGGAACAGAAAGTGAGGTGTCCTCTGGAGAAGGAGCTGAGATAATAGGGAAGGACAAATCGGGCCAAGCCATGATGAGGGAAAAGTAGTCAATACTTGCAGACACACCAAAGGATGAAAAGGAGTAAAGGGTGCATCCCAAGCACAACTGGATGGTCAAAGCAAAATCAGTCAGTCAGATACCTCTTTTCACCTAGCACAGTTGCAAAATTCACACAGAAAGAAAAGGAGGACTTGTGGCACCTTAGAGACTAACAAATTTATTTGAGCATAAGCTTTCGTGAGCTACAGCTCACTTCATCGGATGCGTGCATCCGATGAAGTGAGCTGTAGCTCAGGAAAGCTTATGCTTTGTTAGTCTCTAAGGTGCCACAAGTCCTCCTTTTCTTTATACTAACACGGCTGCTACTCTGAAACCAAAAATTCACACAGCATCATTGTATGAACAAAACCAAGTAATACAGAAACAGTAAGAACTCTTCTAGCTTGGATATTTTTCTAGAGTGGACTCCTGACTTATATGTGCATGACCTTCATTATTATTTGTGTTCCAGTAGTATTAGAAGCCTCAATTAAGACAGGGGCTTCATTGTGCTCCTGTGTGTACTGTGTGTACGTACACACGCATACACACATGCACACAAACAGCATAAGAGACAGCCCCTTCTTCAAAGAGCTTCCAATCTAAACAGGCAAATGCAGGGTGGAAGAGAGTAGTATTATTGTCCCCATTTTACAGATAGAAAACTGAGGGACAGAGAGATTAAGTGACTTGCTTAAAGTCACTGTGGCAGAGCAGGGAATTGAATCCAGATCTCCTGAGCCCCAGTCCAATGTTGTAACCACCCCTGACAGTTTATTCACAGGGACACCATGGTGATGGTTGTCTCCTTTGCAATGTTGGGTAGAATAGCATGCCATGGTAGAAGTCATTGGGAGTGTCAGTAAAGCTCATTTAGCCATCCAGGCCTTAAAAAAAAAATACTCCAGTATTCTACTATAATAGCCCCAACACGGCAGTATTAATACTGGAAGCTGTCCAACTTTGGACCATTACCACGTAGGCTATTGTAGCCAATGCTTAAAGCGGTTTGCGAAAAGTATGTGTATGGGGTGGGGGGAATGGGGTGGCTCAATCTGGGAGCAGGACCTTTGGTAAGACAGTGCTTAAAGTACATCTCTCAACAACCCAGCTTGACCTGAACTTTCTTTGGGGGGGCGGAATCTGCCCTCTCCCCCCACATCTCCCCACATTTTAAGCACTAATTGTACCATGCATAAGCATAGGCAATAAAAAAGGCAGTAAGTAGAGAGCCCTGATGAAACTGGGACTGATCCTACCAAATGTAGGATCTCAGTCACCCTGTGTGCACAGGCAGCTGCCTCAGAAGAGGTGGTGGAAACTGCAAGAGGGACTGTAGGTGAGAGGGAAAAGACTCTTATGCCTACTGGAGAGAGGAAGCATGTCATCAGGACACTCTGTGGAGGTGACCCGGTGAATTGGTGCAGACAGTGAATTAGAGAGCACACTTCCCTTGCTACAGTAGAAATGTTACGTGTGCCAGTGTGAATACCTTGGTTTCTATCACTGTACCGAGCACTATAGCCCACCTACCCCTTTTGGGGGACAGCTTACTTGTGCCAAGGCAGGAGGCCAAATAGCAGTGGAACCCAGACCAGGGCCCTTTTTCAGATTTCACTTAGAAGAAAGGGCATTTAGTTTCACTGACCTATTGGCATTACATTGACATCAATGTCTGACGATGTCTTGAACTGGGTGGTGGAAAAGCCTGTGGAAGCCTTCTCCATCTCTGAAACCTTACAGCTGTATGTGCCTTTGTCTTTTAACTCCACCTGGTATACTTTGAGGATATACAGTTCATTGCTTTTCTTCACCACTTGGAGATGTCCCAAGGCAGCTCTCTCTTCATACTCCTCCTTCAAGGCCAGTACCCCATGTGGGTCAATCCTAGCTACTTCTACTCCTTTGAAGAGCCAAACCACTTGGAACCATCGGTTTTGGCTATTCTGGGCTTTCACAGAGCAATTTACCTGCAAGGGCTCCCCTTCTGCAAGGGAACTTTCAACAGCAGCAATATTAGCTTGGAAATCTCTGTCTGTAGAAAAACAAAAGCAAGGTAAGTGTATGTCAAGAGGCCCTGTTCAATCATCCCTTCCTATTACTAGCTTCATTGGAGTCAGAAGGGACCTCTATCAAATGGGTCCTTTAGTCCATTTCCTTTGGATAAGATTCTCCCTTCTTGGAGGGCAAAGTATTTTTAGGTCTAGTACAACGTAGACCAACTTCCACCCTTGCTGAGGCATCTCCCAGGAATTCTTAGATTTGAACCAAAGCCCCAAAAGGTGATTCAGGACAAGATTTTAATAGAAACTGGTCACTGCTGAGTGAGCAGGGAATAAGATCCCCTACCAAACTCCCATGCATGGAACTCATGAAATCAATGAGAATTCTGCGCAAAAATCAAACGCAGAACATATCTCTGTCTGTATACAGGTCGCATTTTTACATGACCATTGCGTTGACTACTTAGATTAATACTACACAGACAACACCTAGCTCCAGGGGAAATACCATACATTATCGTCCAAAGGTAAAAATACAGTAACTCCTGAGATTTACAGCTGCTTTAAGTATTTATTGCAAATAAGTTATCCTACAGTTTTAAATGTTTGGTTCATAAACAACTCAAGAAGAAACATCCTGATTCCTGCACATATGCTTGGTATTCCCAAATATTGGCTGAATAGTTTATAGGCATAATGAGATCTAGAGGCCTCCACGTTCACACAATGGTGTAAACTGTTCAGGTACCTGGGTGATGAGTATAATATACTAATCTAAGTAGAATAGAATTCTCAGCCTATAGGGAGTTTCAAAACTCTTTACTTTGACTAATCCCTATTCATGAATCATAGCACGTGATTGGTAATTGAAGTTACGTGGTATTGTTTCTGCTTTCTGATTGGATGATGAAACTTTAAACAGGAGAATAATGAAAAGCAAATATTCTTGTCTGCTATGAATGTTCATATGAACTGCAGCTGTTCTCCAAATAATGGTGCACACAAAAACCTCTCCTATGAATGGGAACGAGGGGTACAAACGTTGTCAAACCTGCCAGCCATTCCAAATTAAAATCTATGGTCATGAAGAGAGAGTTTTTGCAGTGTTTGACGGGTGCACAGCATGGAATCTTGCCCACAGCTTAATGAACTGTTTGAACCATTTAGCTCAGTGGGTTTCAACTTGTGGTCCAGAGACCTCTGGGGTCCTCAGACTGTTTCTCAGGGGTCCGCAAAAAGTTGTTGTTACCATATAACAGTGGTTTTCAACCTGTGGTCCGTGGACCCCTGGTAATGGGTTCACACTTCCATTAGAAATTTTTTAGGTGTCTGCAAATGAAAAAAGGTTGAAAAACACTGATTTAGCTATTTGTTTCTTTGGTTTCCTGTTCTGAATCAGGGTCTTTACTAGATGCCAGCTTCCTTTACCCCACACTCTAAAACCCGATCTTTCCTCTCCACCCAGGCCACTAACTTTGGCCCAAACCATGGTCATTTCTCACCTCAACGATCAACATCCTCCTTTCCTCTGGCCCCCTTACATCTCAAATCAGCCACCCTTTCCCAAAATATTTCTGTGATAGCCTTCCTTGTGCACTGTTCCCACCACATCACTTTCTAGTCAGACCTCTTCACTGCATCCCCCGGCTCGCTCCAGCTCCTTGTCCTCGCCAGGGCCAGTATCCTCCATTAAGCTCCTTTCTCTCTCACTGCTTTAACTTCCCTACCCCACCCCAGACCTAACCTTCTGTCTTTGCTCCCTTCCCACCTTCCTCCATGCTACCTCTGTGCTTGCTATAATCCCCTTTGTCTTGGTCACCAATGCCTCAATGCTGTACCCACTGCAGTCAATGGGAGTATTGCCTTCATTTGTATCTGGGAAGCTGTTCGTGTTGCCAACTCTCACAATTTTATGAAAAGTCTCACACTATTGGGTGTTTTTAGTGGAGTCAGGTGATTATATGAGAATCTCAGTTTTCAATTAAAAAAAACAGTGTTTCTAGCCCTCATGGTTGCAGAGAAAAGCTTGAAAACTTGAACCCTAAAGGCTCAGATGCCCAAAGAAAAATAAGAACCCAAAGTTTGTTTTAAAATGTCATGATTTTTAAGATGATCTTAAAATTTGTCAGGGATTAACTAACAATGGGAGAGTTGGGCCAGGCAATATTGAGTCATCCCTCCCTTAAGCACTTCTGATCATCAAACACAGGATTTGTGTACATCTGGAGCCATTCTGTCTCCGGTCTAGAGCCCCCATCAGTCAAATGTTACAGGACCTAGACCTTCAGAAATCTCATTCACATTAATGCTGTTGTGTAAAATGACATTTTGTGCAGTGGCTTAATGACTGGGTGGATGAAGAGGCTTTAGAGACACACAACAAACCTGACTCTCATTTACATAAAAGGCATCTTTGTAGAAAGGGTAAGCACGAGTTAGGATCCCTCTGCAGTCCCTAAGATGGAAGCAGAGGTATTTTATAACGACAGTGCGTCTCACCAATGGGCTGTATGCATCTTACCATGGCTTCTGATGGTCAGCGATGTCTTTTCCGTTTTTTTCCGAGCTATGTCTTTCCAAGTCCCATCAGGATCCTGTATCCACTCAACCGCCTCACAGTACACTTGGCCCTGGTCAGAGGGCTGCACTCTGCCAATAGATAGCTTGTATGTGGTGTCCCCAACCTTGTCCAGCCGGACATCTGACAAAAACCTCTGCGTGTAGGAGGAGCCCGGAGTCAAGATGAAATCCTTGGACAAGGAAAGGATCACCATGGCCTGACCATCTCCTGATCCCTGGAGATGGTACCAGGCAACAGAAAGGTGGGTGTGTTGAGCTGTGGATTTTGACACCTCACAGGTGAGCTCTAGTGGATCTCCTTCCACTTGGATGAGGGCCTGCGGTGTCATGGTGGCGGAGAGGGTGTCAGGGATCACTAAACACAACAAAAACACAGCCATGCTGGTCACAAGTGGAACAACTCTCTGTCTAGACATAGATACCCTGCTTATCAGCCATGCCCTCCTCCTGGTGCAGGGATTTCCACTCTGTGGCATTAGCAGCTTTCACTGCTGATTGCCACCGATACATAAAGGGGCTCAGCACCTGGGTGGGCAGAGCATGTCTCCTTTGCTGCAACGCTCTCTTGCGCCCTCTTCAGTCAACGTGAGCCAGTGTTAACTGACTCCAAAGAGAATCAGGTGTAGGCCAAAGAGTATGGGCTGGTACACCCCAAGGATAAAGGGAAAACATGTGTGTGGAGGAGGGGGAGGTACCCCAGAGGCCCCACCAAAGTTACCACAGAGCATCTCCCTCTAGGGAATGCTGCACCGTCATTTACATAGGAGAGTTCAGAATAAGGCATTTTCTTTTGCCTCTCCCACCCAGTCATGCTTCCCCCTCCTAGCTCTCTCCCCCCTTCCCAAAGATGTCTCTTAGGATGGTCACCCTTTCCGGAACATCTATGGGCATCCCACGTATGTCAGAGTGACCCTGTGTCCTATCGGCATGGCCTAAAGGATGCTGAGGGTCAGTTTTGAGGGCCTTTGTATCCATGGAGATGTTCTGATGTGATCTGCTAGAGCTCTGTCATGACTAGGGGTTCAAGAAATGAGGTGTAGAGAACACGGCTCCCCTTCCTCAACTAATAGCAGAGCAGCAGCTCCCCTTCCTTTCTCCTTTTCTGGCTGGGGGGGGGGGGGGAGCTCAGCTCCTCCTCCCTACTGGAAGTGAGGATTCACCAGGAAAGGAACATGAAGTGGGAGCCGCTGGAGGGGTTTGTGACTGGCTGAGGGGCCCCCCGGGTGGAGCAGCAGCAAAAGCCCCAGATGGGGAAGAAAGAAAGGCCTAGCTAAGAGACCCTATTCACCTCCTCTCCCAATACCACACCATCTGCCCCTTCCCTTCAAGGAGGAAGACACCTGTCCCTCCATCTACTCTGAGGAGGTGGGGAGAACAGCCATCTGATGTCTCTGTGCTTTTTAGACCCTGCACTTCACTGGCCTCTCCCTTTACTAAATGGGATGCTGACATACAGGGTTTCACTGCCAACTTGGGACCGCCACAGCTGGACAGCGTCTACAGCAAAAGAAAAGCAAAACCTGAACCGTCCTATCTCGCCACCCTCACCCAGTGCCTCAGAGCAGCTGATAGAAGGTGGCCGAATGGCAAGTGTGAGGCTAGCAACCTTCTCTAGTTCTTACCTGAGAGGTTCATCTTGGCGCTGTAACTCCCGAAGTACCTCTCGTCGGTGGTGGGTGTGTGGCACTCATACTCGCCGGCGTCCCGATCCTGGAGCTCCGTGATGTGCAGCAGGGCAGAGTCCCCCTGTACCCTCTCTACATAGATCTCTCCACTCCGCACACGCTGGGTGTAGATGGCGTAAGGGAAGGAGGGATCCATGGTGCTGATAATCTGCACTTCCCGCTCTGGGGCAGATGGCAGGTAAATGGACCACTGGAAATTCTGCTCTGAGGGCCCCTGGTAGCCACTGACCTTGCACCAGATGGTGATGTGATAACCTCTAGCCCGGTAAAGACGTCCTTTCTGAACCAGCACTACTCTCTGGCCAACGCAGAGGCCTGCTTATGAATAATGAAACAGCAGTAGTGTTATGTGGCAATGCAAGTTCTTCTAGAGGCACATCCCAAAAGAGGGGATTTGGGATTTAAAAATACCTGGAATCTGAGTTGTAGAAGTGGGGTGCTTGCAGTCACAGGCTTAAGTCACTTGTGCATTTACCACAATTGCGAGAGCAAATCAAGTATCAGCGCAACTGTCATTTACAAGTGCGGATACCCAGGTGGCACATACAGCTCCAGTGACTGCATGTTCAAACCGAGAGCCTCACATTTTAAGGAATGGCGTCCTTTTAATGATTATTCTGCCCACCTTGGTGCTGCTTAGATCTCTGTTTGGAGGGGAGAGCAGAGTGACATGGGGTTGAGATGGACGCCCCACAGTTCTAATGAGACCAACTGGGGCCAGTTCAGAGGAGGGCACCAAAGAGGATAACAGGTTTCAGTAGGGTCCTATGAAGAGGTTAAGAGAACTGGGCGTGATTAGCCTATGGATAACACAGCTGGGGTGAGTGGATATCCGAATTTCCTATCAGTATCATAAGGGATGTTAGAAAGAGGGCAGAAAAAACTGATCTCACTAGCCAGCATGCACATCTGATGGGCTGCAAGTGCAGTGGGGGATAAGGCTGGTTTGCCATTAGAAAAACAGCTATAGGAACATGTCAGGTGATGAGCCGTGCCAAAGGAGGCCTCATCAGAGCAGACAGATAAGGACATCCCAGCAGAGGTGAATAGTCTGCAAGGGCGGCTCACCCCTCAGCTGTATGGCCCATCCTCCTTCTGTCTGCATGGGGCCTGAATGGAGTGGGAATGGGAAGCAACAGGGTCATCTACTCAGCTGGTAGTTTTTCTCTCCTCATTACAAGTGGAGTTCACAGAGCAAGTTGTTTTAATCTACATTTTATTTGAGAGTCCCAAAAAGGGCTTGTCTACACAGAGACATTGACCAGAATGACCATTAAGTAGATTACACTAACCCAGAGAAAGGTGTTTGTATTCTGGAACACAGTGTCCACCTGGAGAGTTATATCAGTATAACTACAGCCCTTATAGTCACACCCTGCGCTATACTGGAATAGCTTCCCTTGGAGATAAGCCCTTAGTCTCCTGAGTAAAGTACAAACAGCACCATAAGCAAAAGGACCAATAACAGCAGGTGCAGCTCCCTACGGAGGCTGTGGGCCAAATTAAGTTGGGATGGAATTTATGGTGCAACATGCAGATCCAGTGTAAGCTAGTGATAAATGGGGGTATGCAGTAAGGTGATGTAACGTGTGCCAGTCGGGCATTCAGCAGTTGTACAAAATGGAGTGAAACAGGCAGGAGTTTTTGCCATTTATTTTGGAGAGATCATCATCATATTAATCAAGGGCCAACCAGGAACAAGGCCCCATTGAGCTAGGCACTGTACAGAGAGAGTAGTAGGGGGTCTTGCCCTGGAGTGCTTCCAGTCCAAATAGCCAAGCCAGGGCAGGGGAAGGGCTGTCATACACAAGCAGCGTGAATGATGGATGATTTAACTGGGAATTGGTCCTGCTTTGAGCAGGGGGTTGGACTAGATGACCTTCTGGGGTCCCTTCCAACCCTGATATTCTATGATTCTATGGGATGGCAGCAAATATCATGTTAGCGCCACAAGTTTTTGGTTTGGCTTTTTCAGTTGGGAGGGGACCAGGTAAATGGACAGAAAAGGGAAGGGAGCGGGAACATTGAAGGGGGAGATCAGGAGTAGCTCAGCCAGGGGAGCATAGCAAGAGGAAGCAACTAAAAGGAGAGTGACAGAAAGCAGCCCCACCTGTCCAGGCTAAAGTACCTCCACAGTGCTCTCAGCACCCCTATGGGCCATGCTAAGCCACTGAGAGGGGGGCATCTCTGTCCACGACTGAGCCCTAATGCACCTCATTGCCAGCTCAGTGGCCAGCGCGACAGAGAACCCCAGACACCCAGAACCCCAGGGGCTGAGTCCCCTCCCTGAGAGGAGCCAAAGGAGTGGGTGGCTTTGATGAAAATCAGAGAAGGGGGATGGATGGCTTGCACGTCTAAGCCCTCCCTTTGGCCTTTGCCTACACTCCCTCCCACCCCCACCCTCTCAAGTGCTGAATGGAGAGGAAAGCCAACAAGCTCCACGACACTCACCGAGGACGAAGAGAAGCAAAGCGGTCGAGCGCTGGACAGACCCCATTACAAACAGGTGCAGACGGGTCCTTCCCCTGCAAGTGGCAGGAAGTTCTCCTCAGACAGCTGCAGCCACCAAGCCCTGCAAGAGCCACCGGATGGAAGGCAGCCGGCTCACGCCGTGGTTTCCCTTTTTTCAAAGGGGGGGGGGGGCAGAAAGAGGCTAGCAAAGTGACTTATTTCAGAGCTGCAAAGGCAGGGTCCCAGTGCACAGACACAAAACCAAGATGTTACGTGTCAGATGCCCCCATTTCCTTGCCGTGCTTTGTGATGCATCTCACCCAGTGCTGAGGTGCAGCCTGCTTAGACTGTAAGCCTCTCATTGCAGGGACTGTGGTTTCTCTGCTGTCCATACAGCACCTAGCATGCAGCAAGTGCTCTGCAACGGATGATAGAGATCACCCCCCTCGTTTGTCACTGTGGCCACCATTAAAATGCTCACCATATAGCCCCATGTGCCCAACACTGGGGTTCACACCGCTGTGCTTCATTTTGTTATTAAACAAAAACCTAAAAAGAGACCCCAAACAAACCAACCAAAACAGACACACCCCCACACAGCAGAGGGAGAAGAGTTAGCAATTCCATAGGAGACTACTTTGGGATTTGGGTACTGCCCCCCCCCCCATTGTGCATGGAAGGTGCTGAGGAGCAATACAAAACCCTTACTTAGATCCACAGGGGTTCACATGATCACGTATGGCCAAGAACTTGGCATCACAACTTATACAACAGGCAGCGGGGCACCTCCACTACAGTGTTGGGGCACGGACTCCATACTGGCTCCGATTAAGACCACATTTGATTGAGCCACCAACACCACTCTTGGCAACCACATTTTCCAGCGGGGGAAGAGAATCTCTCTCGTATCCAGATGCTGAGTAGGCCCAACCTGTGCGGCTTATTAGCGCTCACAGGATGACAGCCCCTTAGCGGGACAGCTAAAGGCCTGCTGATGTACTGATCTCCACCATCAGCCCCACTCTGCTTTAAATCTCAACACAGATATGGGTTCCGGGGCCTCATTGATGGAAGCCTCCCCTCCACTTATCTGCCCTGCAGCTGGAAAACAGCTGCCTGCTTCCCCACCTCCACCCCACCAGCTCCCTTTAATACCATGAGGTGGGTTAACGGGAGACCGGAGCACCTGCCCCACGGTTCTCTATGACCTTATTAGAGGCTGCGTGCCAAAAGCGGGCGTTTGCTTCAATTAACTTTTATGGCCAGGCATTGGAAAACCCCTGAACAGGCCTCCTGCTTCCAGAACTTCTGGGATCCCTTTCTGCAGTTGTTGAGGAAATGGCGGCCACAGAGTAAAACGAGACACCCCCCCCCCCGGCTCAGCAGTTTGCACACACCCACAAAATGCAGCTGAGCAAAGCAAGGCTGGTGGAAAGGCAGTCACGTGCAAGAGGCTCAGCAGCACCCAAGGCATCTGCAAACATTTGAGGAGACCCGGAGAGCACTGAGGAGGGCGGGGGCACCGCAGTGGAAATTGAGACTCCTGGTTTTTGGAGTTGCGGCAGCAGGGTCTGACACACAGCTACAGAGAGGAGCACTGCTGCTCCTCTTTCCTTCTGTGAGAGCGGAAGAGTTGCATCCTGGCTAGTGCTGCTTTCCCATTCATTTCAATGGGACGGTTTGGAACACCATGACCTCTCTGGCTTTCAGCTTCAAGCTGCCCCCTAAAGGGCATCCTGGGGTCTGTCCACGCCATTTCTATCCACACCTGGAATCTGCAGGAGAGCAACACAGCCTGATGCACAGCCCAGCCAACGGGAAATCCAGCCCCCCCCCCCCCCCAAGGCATCTGGCTAATCCACAGAAAATGGTTTGAATTGGAGGGACTTTCTGAAAGGAGTTTTCCGTAGGAAGAATGTCGACACAACATGGTTAGTCGAGAGTTGTGCAGCTCCGCGCAGCACGGCTGGGGTAGCAGCTGAAACAGACCACTGGTTCAGGGACGTGGCGTTGGAAGGCAGATTGTAGAACAAATGCTGTTAGCGTGAGCCCAGACTGGGAGACGGAGCAAGGGGCATTTAAAGAACAAAACCAAACATCAGATCTCTATTTTCTCCTTTTAATCAACTGATTCATGTGACAGAACCTGCAGGTCTGGGAAATAAAGACAGATACTCGGTAGGTTATTCGCTCCTACTCAGGCTGCTTGTTAGCCTGCTTGAATGATTTCAGTACAGACAAGCAGCCCCAGCAACAGAGACCAGCCTCCATCCTTGGTGACACGCATCATACAGAGCTCCCCGCCAGAATGTTGCCTCTCTCCTGTGTGCAACCATATAAAAACAGCATGTGCTTTCAGGGATCTGGGGGAGTACAGGGCCTAATTCTGCTCTCTGGTTCCACAAATGGCAGGAAGCAGAAAGTGGCTGATCATGACAAGCAGCGGCGTGTCTCTCTATAGGGATATGTATATAGGGGAGGGAGTAAGCTCTGTGGGACCTTCCCCAATTGCCCTCCTCTGCAAAACTGCAAAAGCCCCTCATTGAGACAAAACATCATGGGAGAGGACTGGCAAGGAGTGGGGGTCAAGCAAATGGCTGAAGCCCATGGCATTGTTCCTGGACTAAGTTAGTGCTTACCACATCCGCTTTTGCTTACCTTAGTTCCTCCACCCCAGCATGAAACCCCCTTGGGCGGGGGTTAGGGAACATTCTGGGAGCGATCTACTGTCATGGGCTCCCTGTGGATGACTCTGGCCTCTCCTACTTGAAGATCCCAGGTCAATCCCCCTACCAGGTCCATGGGAGAGCAAACTGCCATTGCTACCCCAACAGAGCAATGGAAAGGAAACACAGAGGTCAGACTCACTGAGTTTCCTACAGTCAGTGTAGAAACAATAACACTGGGACAATTTGGCTTTGAGTCTGTAAGTCAAATGATGTGTTAACTGACCTTTGCATCTGCAAAAGAAAAACTGGATACACTTGAAAAAAGGAGGAGGACTTGTGGCACCTTAGAGACTAACCAATTTATTAGAGCATAAGCTTTTGTGAGCTACAGCTCACTTCATCGGATGCGTGTAGTGGAAAATGCCACAAGTCCTCCTGTTCTTTTTGCGGATACAGACTAACACGGCGGCTCCTCTGAAAAGGATACACTTGCTTTACCCAGCCCCACAGGTGTGTGTATAGAGCTCTCTAAACAAAGAGAAACAACAACTCCCAGCCTGGAGGAATTTGCAGTCTTTAAAAACACTCCTCCTCAGAGGGAAAATGTTAAAACAAACGTAGGGGAGGGCTAGCAAAGGCAGAAAGCAGAAAGAAGGGAAAGGATCAGAGTCCTTTACAAAGCTGGTTAAAAGTTGCCAATTCTGTTAAAAACCATATCAGCAAAGCCAGATCAGTGGCTAGAGGTTTACCAATTCTATCTTTCAGGTACCTGGACAAAAAAAGGAGGGATGGGGAGCGGGAAGAGAAAGAGGAAAATGAAAAAAAATCAACTAAGAACAGGATAATATATAGACCAGCTATGCACTAGCTCACAGGGAATTGATTAGATATGAAATTAGAGCTGGGAAAAAAAATAGGGCACAAATAGACACTTACTTGTACCTTGAATGATGTGTTACGAGTGTTACTCTAGCACCCTCTGGGGGCAGATGTTGTTACCTCTCATCGCTTTCTCAGGGGAAGCTCGATCAATGTAAGAATTGGAACAGTGGAGACTTTTTAAAATCTATAAATACCCGTGTAACACACACACTATGTTAAAACAACATTAAGGTTTCCTATTCTAACTTGAGTGCTTGACTTTGACACAGTAAAAGCTGCCGCTACAATCTTCATTCAGCTCCCTTGCGCACATGCATTATGATACAGTTTTAATCACATGATCACACTCTCTTTTCCCTCCTCCTCTAGGCTCCCTGCCAATGCCTCTTCCTTATTCTCCTTCTTGGACATGGCCGAACCATTTTGGCTGAAATTTTCCAGAAAAAATGAGCCGGAGAGAAAGTTCAACCCGAACAGTTAAAGCTTGGTAAAGTGACAAGCAACTGAAAGTAGGGTCTGATAATGAGATGCATCAGGGCCACCTTAATATGTGGTGCTACCAGGTGTGCCTATAAATGTTAAACTTTCCAGAGGACAACTCTTACAACGCTCCATTTAGGATCAACATTTTAAAAGCACTTTGGGACACTCATCCAAGCGGATGCCTTAATTGGCCTGAGAGAACAGGGGCCTCGCGTGTGTGGTGCCACGGGTGGCCAAGCAAGATGAGCCCATTCCACCATGACTGCACCGGGCGAGGCAGTGTTTGAGAAATAGGAAAAGCAGGGCTACATCTTTCAAAGGGTGAAGAAGAAGCCATTCAAGCCGAGGCAAGAGGATCTGTGTTCGGTCACTGTTTTAAGGGGGCAGATTGATTTTTAAAGTTGAGTCATTGATTTCCATCCCCTTGCCTGGTATAGGCTCCCTGTTACATTAGAGAAGCCCTTGGCCAGGTGAGGATCTGTAATTGACAGCACCTGCCTATTCAGAGTACTGCCATTCTTCCTTGCCAACAGCTGACAGAGCTTTTGCTGGGGTGGTCTCCACTCCTTCTCAAACATCTAGCACAGCCTGTTCCTCCCAGTTTTTAAAAACCATGGGCAAATCCAACTTTTCCCAAGAAGTGTTTTCAGCTTCAGTTCAGGGGACTCCCTACATAGGACTCACCCCTTTAAAAATCATGCTTCTAACCCTCTTGCCTTGTGTATGCAGCATAACTAATGACCTTGCTGAGTAGTACCTGGATTGATTATGGTGGGCGCTGTAGCTGCTATAGCAGCGAACCCTTAATCCTGACCTGCAGCACCTTTCTCCTTCCAGTCCTGCCTTCACACAGCTCCCCCAATGAACCACCACCCTGTTCAGATGCCTTCTTGCTGTTCTGCTGAGGAGTGAAGAATGCAGATGCCTTGAAGTTGGGGTCTCCAGCGTGAAGAGAGGAGCGAGGGAAGTGCCCCACTCCCACTTTGTTTCTTGGACGGCAGCAAACCCCATCTAATGTGTTTTTGTTAGGCAAGATGGTCCGGCAAGTAGGTCCCATCTCCTGCATCTCAGGGCTTGGTGCAGTTTGGGCTGAAAGGGGCAGTGAAGGCTTTTCGGTTGACAGCATTATCACGTTTAGCAGCTCTTAGAGGTATTTAATAATTGGCTGCAGCAGTGGCTGTTTAATTCTCTCTACCGTTTCAAATGTAACCATTTAATTTAAAAAACCCTCGGCTGCTGGAAATCCTGTAATCGAATCCAAGCCTCTGTCAATCTAATTAGTTTTGAAATACTGTATCTCCAGCACTTGGAGACCTAAATAAGCAGCTTAATATTAAAACCCAGCTTCTTTCCCAAACATTTACTGCTTATTTCTTTTAAATTCCAAAACAGAAGCCTCATGAAACAATAGTCAGCTGAAATTTTTATTTCCATTCCCCTCTTGGGTCCCCCCCACCAACTCCCGGCATTTGCCTTAAGAGCTTGGGTCAGGAAGCTGGAAGGCAGGTGAGGCGCGATGTGCATCACCTCTGCCATTCTGTCCATCAGGCATTTTGAACCGTGCTTCACTATTGCTACAGAGGCTCGTGTGCCTTCACATCCCAGCGCAGACAAGGTTTAACCAGGTTATGTAACAGTTTACAATGCCCTGCTGTAGCCTAGCTCAGCAGGACCAGCAACCAATGAGACCGAGGCTATCACCTGCTTTTTTCAGCTGTTTAGTAAATGAGTAGGTCCCATCTGTGCTGGAATAGGGGTCACATTCCTATTTAAAAGAAATTAGGCTGCATTGTCCGGGGCCGGGCTGCTCTTCCTATGGGGCATGGCCAGGAACGGAGTTGTGAAGGGCCATCTGCGGGATTGCACCCTCTTGGCTGAGACAGCAGACCAATCCCATGCTCCACATGTTCCATCAGGGAAGAGAAGCAGGAGCTTTCTTTCTGCCCTCCCTGCTGATGCTTTTGCTCTTCCCTTCTCTGCCCATCCCGGGCAGCAGAAGCGTGCTTCAAAGGGCCACGGGGTTGGATTCATGGTTCTCTGGAGCAAGGAAGTCCCAGAGCTGAAGGATGTGCAGGCAGGAAGGGGAGAGGAAAGGGAGATGGCCCCCCGCACCACTAGGTCCATTCTCCACAAGTCCCTCAACCCACAATATATCCAAAAAGAACTGTGATCCAAATCCCATAGTCCTTTAGGATACACACAGTCATGGGACAGGATTTCCTCCCAGGCCCCAGCCATTTCATCAGTGGCAGACAAAAGGGTTGAGAGACTTGGTTAGTGGGACAGGGCACAGGGCGAGGAGACATGGGCTCTATTTTTGCCTTAGTCACATACAGTGTGACCTTAGGCAAGTCACTTAATCTCCCCATGCCTGTGCTTCCCCATATGTAAAACTGGCATAATGATACTTAACCTCCTTTCTGAAACAGCTTATGATCCAGAGATCAATAAAGCAGGGGCCTGATGGTGCCATTATTCACCATGGGTCCAGTCTGATTTGAACAGCGATTGACTTGATGCACACTATTCCCTAAATAACTTACTCAAAGAATAACAGCACAACTGTGAACATGATTCATTGACTAACATCTGAGTAGCTCTATTTATTTTGGCTATCACAGCTTGCAGTCTAGGTCCAAGGAAGTGACAGCATCCCCGCCCCCTCCCCCGACGACTTTAATTTTAGTTTAAAAACCATGGGTTTTTAAGCTCGGGAATCAATAGCCTCCTTGCTGCACAAACCTAACCCTCACACACACCTTTCTGCTTTCAAAGCTACCCAGGTGGTTCATCACTACACCTCCCTTAACTGAACCCTTCCTCTTATCTGAAACCAGGTCACAGCCCAGGGGGGCATTAGACAAGTGAGGCTCAGATAACAGTGGCTGCACTCAGAGCTCCCTAGGCAGCTACTTCCTGTAGGAGGAATGGCAGTTTCATTTCCCTTGCTTGGTACCTTCCCCCCGCCACATCAAGTTAGGGGCAGATGGCTTCCCTAAGGCTGGCTGGCTCAGTGGCATTCGCTGCACAAGCCTTTATCCACTGAAATCTGACTTGACTCCATTAAAACAGCAGGAAAGAGCTTAAGAGACTACAGGCCAGCCGCTCTATTGAAGTTAATGGGGAGTTTGGGCCACGCAAGGACTGGAGGATTCAGATCTTTGCGCTCCAGAGTGAGCTTTCAGCACACGAATACATGCACGTGGGAGTGTAGCTGATCTGGCCGGCCTTAGGGCAGTCAGCCAGTCAGCTCGCTCTCTGTAATTAGAACTAACTGGCAGGCTTTGAAGTCTGCGATCAGGGCTGAGAAAACCTGACAGCAGACTTCAAAGTCTGCTGCGCCAGCTCGCCTGATTATCTGAAGGCTGCTGGTGTCCCCCAAGACTCTGAGATAATCATGGTAGCGCTGCATTTTTCCCCTCCTCCCCTCCCCAAATTGCTAGGATTTGAACTCAGGATTATATTTCCTCTGCTCCTCTTGGTGTGAGAGAGCTGAATCCTCCCCGAGGAAACATGTGGGTTCTGCTGAAACATTTCAGTGAAAGGCTCGAGGAAGCGGGAAGTCTTGGAGTGAATTCACCACTAATTTTTGCTGCAGGTGCTGAAAGCCAGACAGGCCGACTGCAATCACAGCATGGAGTGCTGGGCCTTATTGTGCTGTGAGTGACTTAGCTGACACCAGTTACTGGGATAAATGTTGACTCAAACCACACATTTTCAAACCTGGCTGCCTAAAAGTGGGCTCTTGCTCTCTACTGCCAGCCTAGTCACCCAAAGCCCTGAGCTTTGTTGTCAAGAGAGCCCGGCTTGTAACCACAGAAGGTGGCTTGTTAGCAGGCACTGGCTGAGCAGCTCTGACACTGGGTGAGGAGCAATCATGCTGCAGGGCTAAGCAACCAGGCTGCAGGGAGACAGCTGCTGGGCCATTGTATTTATAAAGCACCCTGGCTCCATGGAGGGATTGGGGTGCTGTACAGACATGCTGAAATGGACTGCAATGAAAACACCCTGCTAAGAACCAGGGGTTCAGCACTGGAATATCAGGGGATTGCACTTCCTCACCCAGAGGTACTGGCAGAGCTCCTGAACCCCCAGCTGGGTCTGACACTACCCAGTCCTGTAGCGCCTCACTCTTGTCACCGTAACACGTACAATATACCCACCAGCAATGTCTTTGGGCATGGCCAGTGACACTCCACTCTAAACAGAAACCGATTCTCTCTCTCCTCCCCCTCCCCCACCCTTGAAATTGTGTATGTCAGACAGGCAGCATCCACAGAAGCTGCTCAGATTTCACAAGGTCCATTAGCAAAGTCAAAGTGGGTCCAGCTGAAAGCCTGGAGCTGCAAACTCTAGCTTACCGCAGGCTCCTAAAGCTTCCAACCTGCTTCATAGTGATTTATAGCTCCTCTGAAATGAATATAATCTGCAAACTCGGGATCATGCATGGCTCAGCAGAGCGTGGGGTGGGGGCAGAACCTTTCACTTCCAGTTTAAATACAGCACTGTTTGGCAGTAACTGAAGAGATACCAACTGATGGCTATTCTGCGGGCAGGGCGCAGGTGGTCTCTGCTCACCTGCTAGCAGACAGCTCTTCATATCAATACAATTGCTGCCCTCCCAGCCCTTTGACAGTCTCAGCAAAACAGCCACAGACTAAACAGGCTATGTAGGCTGACCTGTTCTCCCCTGAAGAGCTGGTCCCAGGAGATCAGATTGCAGGACAAGGGTAGGTAACACCTGTCCGGCTGCCGCCAATGCTCTGGCGAGAGGCTGCTCCAGCATCTTTCACCGTTACTACATTTACTTGAAAAGAAACCCTCGTTATGCCAAGTCAGACTTTGTTTCTTAAAAGCAGGGGGGGCTAAGTAAAGGGAACTTCTTAGACATGCCGTTTTTGTGACACAGATACATTCGTGCGGGTGCTGGATAAACCATATTCTACCTCGCCTCTCCTGTCGCACAGAGGAAGCGGTCGCCCCTTTGTTATTCCAAGGGGTGCAAATGGTTCTAGAATAAGAAATGATTTGAAAAGTACCTTGATAAATGAGCCATCAGGACCAGCACTACAACATGGTGAGACCGATCTTACATTGACACAGCACCTTTCATCCAAAGGACCCCAAGCACTACGCCTATTGTACATACCCAAGGGAAACACCTTCCACTAAGGAAATGCAGCTCCCATTTGAGTGGTGACAGGACAGGACAGCACTTCTCAACCTCACTGCGCTCAGACACTACCAACATTTATTTCAAAAGAGACCCTGCCCCCAAAGATCTCATAACTTGGAATCTGGGAAATCATGAAAACTCCATACTGATTGTCATGATCTTTTCTTTCAGTCATGGCTGCCAGACCTGAGCTGGGGAGGGAAAGAAACCAAGGCATACACTTCAGTGGGAGCTGCCACACAAGCCACCACTCAGCAGTTCTACATGCGACCGTGAGGTGGCTTTGGTATTGCGATCAAGCAGGACAGCATGAGTGACCTGAAAGACTGACCTTGCCAAAGAACGAGTACAGGAGTTCCCAGAGGCTTTTGCACCAGCAGACTTAAATACCTACAGAAGGACAAATTACCCACCCTTACCGCATCAGAGCGGGGAGGTGCATTCTTTACCCTGCTGTAGGGGTTGGTGATGTTACCAGCTGTGACAGGAAGAAAAAAAAATCCCAGTCTGGGGGCACGTCTTCACTGGCAGGGCTTTAACATGGCTTGAGTGGTCGTGGCAGAGCACTGGGAAAGAGCTCTTCCAGCGCTGTAAAAAATCACCTCCACAAGAGGCGTGGCTCTGGGGCACGGTCTACACTGGTGCTTTATAGCGCTGAAACTTGCTGTGCTCAGAAGGGTGTTTTTTCACACCCCTGAGCGAGAAAGTTGCAGGGCTGTAAATTGCCAGTGTGGACAAGCCCTCAGACGCCGGCAGATACAGTAGGCGAAACGCACAGATTTTCCGCTCCAGCACCACTGACTTTCCTGATGGCTGTTTGGCAGAGTCAGGAGAGCCAGCCAGCAGGCCTGATGCACTGGTTTCAGAGGATACAATAGGCATTAACTCATGGCCCTTGTGCAACCAACAGACTGGTTCAGGGTGGGCAGGAGGAGAAAGTTGCTGCTATCAAGAGTGCCTGTTGTATAGCGGGCAGAGCCTGGAAACAAAGTTTAGACCTACCTCTGACAAGGATACACCATATAACCATAGACCAGTCATTTAACCTTTCCATAAAACCAGGAGAATACTTACTGAATTGGAGGGGGGGGGGGAAGAGAAAAGAGGGCTGGAGGCTCAAATCTGATGTCTGTTTGAGAGGAGCTCTGAGTGCCAAGTCGATGGGAAGTGCCGCCTGCAGTGTGAACATTCTGACCAGAGAACGGTTACCAAAAGACTTGCTCTTTATTTTGAACATAAAAAGAAACATTACATAGCATCATTAGAACTGTTCAATTCCGGCATTCCAGAATTGTGCCAAATACCTTATTCTGTACCTTCCACCAATTCCTGTCTATTTCCTAAAGTCATTTTCAAGCAATGCCTGGTTCAGAGTCCAAGTAGAGAGGAATTTCCCAGCTGTAACCGAGTAGGAAACACATGGCAAAGTGAACAAAGTAAGATCAACAGGAGCCCTTAGCATACTTGGCTATTGGTTTCAATCCCAGGAGTTGCAGCTTAGATGGTACTGAACCCTTGCATCGCACCTCATGCAGCTTAATCCTTAATCTCCTCAGATACCAACCACTCCTAACACACACAAGTGGGCACAGGGAGTAAAAAAAAAATCATGGGAAAAGGAGTGACTAAGAGACACAGGTTCTTTAGTTAGAGACGAGATTCCCATTGTATAAAAAGAGGATAATACAAAATTGGCACACTTGGAAGACCTGCTGGGGAACTACTGCCCCAAGAATTTCAGCCTTTGAAAATACAGCAACACCAGGGAGAAAGGGGGAGGGAGCACCATCTCCCAAAGGGCTAGCAGCTGTGCGATGTAGTGGCCATCTCCTTTCACTTGGAACGGGAAGGAGATGTTTTATGGGCTACGATGGAAGAAGTGGTTAATCACCCTCTGCAGTAACTGTGGTTCTTTGAGATTTGTGCCCTTACAGGTGCTCCACCTAGGTGCACGTGTGCCCCAGAGGCCCTTGGAGATTTTCAGGAGCAGTGTCCGTTCAGCCCTTGCATGCATCATGGTTATCCTTGTGCCCGGCGCCAAGGCTGTATCAGGCTACATGGGTGAACTGTCCCCCCAGTGCCTTCTGCACCACTGAGTCTCAGAGGAAACTGAAACAGAGGGGAAGGAGCGTGGGTAACGGAGCACCTACAGGGACACACATCTTGAAGAACCACACAGTTACTACACAGGGTAAGTAACCTCTTCTTCTTATTCTTCTTCAAGTAGTGTCTGTATGGGTACTCCACTCTTGGAGACTCCTGAGCACTATCCCCCCATACGAGCAGGGAGCTTAGGATTGGAGTCCATCACAGAAGAGAGAACTGCATTGCCATCAGCCGCATCTGTGCCTAGAGAAGCTATGTATTGAAGATTATGTGACAGCTCTGCAGATTTCTGGAAAGGGAACATTAAGGAGAGCCACAGATGTAGATTGTGATCTAGCTGAGTGCACCAAACCACTGATGGTGGTGGAATGTCAACAGCCTAGTAGCAGGCTATAAAATACCCGGACACGCATTTAGAGCGTGTCTCTAGGTAGAAATGGCAGAACTCTGTTTCAGTTGCAGACAGGTCAAAAACGTTCTAGTGGATTTATAAAATGGCTTAGCTCTGTCCAGATGAAAAGAGAATGCCCTCCTGACATCCAGAGCATGGAGAGCAGTCCCCAGGTTAGAAGAATGTGGCTTCGGAAAGAAAACTGGTCGGTATATGCTCTGATTCAGGTGAAATTCTTATGCTACTTTAGGAGAAACCGGAGACGTAGCCGTAAGGGCACCTTATCCTTGTGGAATGTTGTGAAAGGAGGGTCAGCCATTAAGACCCTGATCTCTCTGACTCTGCAGGCTGAGGCAATAGTAATAAAGTCAATAAGGAGCAGGTCGCCATTGGTTCAAAAGGGGGCTTTGTGAGGCTTTTGGGAACTAGGTTCAGGTCCTACACAATGACCTGTGGGAAGGTCTTTGTGTGGGAGAAGAGGGTCCCCAGGCCTTTCATGAATCACATGGGTGTGGGGTGAGCAAACAGAAAAGTCTTTGATCTAAGACTGGACTCCACCCTCTATAATAAAAAAAAAATGCTTTTTCTTTTAAACAAATACTAATCTAACTACTAACAACTAAACTAAACTAGCTAACTAGGAGAAACTCTGTAACTACCGAGGTAGGCAAGAGGCGGACATGCTAACTCTATTGAGCCGATGCAGCCTGATATAGCCTCGGCTGGGGCACAAGGATACCAACGGCGCAAGTGTGGGTTGAACAGACATTGCTAATGAAAATCTCCGATTGAGGGCATGTGGGGCGCACACGCACCCAGAGGGACACTACTCGAAAAATAAGGTTGATGTTAGCTAAGGGCATGGGGACCCTTCACTAATGGGTAAGGAACCCCCACAGCCAAAATAACCCTGAGTTTCTTTCTGCAGGGAGAAAATGCCAGCATGCAGTGTGTGCTTAGGAAGAGCTGCCATTCCATGCTTGTTCATTCCATATTACTGCATTCCAAGCTTGGTTCTGTTTCCCCCAAACGTAACGGACAGCAACAGAGATGAGGGTTAAACCTGCAAGGAAAGCGAGTGACTTGTGCTTTGGATAACTAATCCCCACCCCACCCAACAGAGAGACATGCTAGGAACATTTTTAAAAGAACATCAATGATGTGAGGAAAGCAAATATTAAAGCAGGAAAGAGAAGAGTCGTTTAGTTGTGTGTGGGAAAGAGGACATCAATGCAAACTCAGTGCCCCGCAAGACCAGCAAGCGAGTGCCTCAGTGTGGTAAGGCAGCGCAGGAGAGGACAACAAACATTCTGTGCTGGTTCTGGAAGAGGATGACATCCTGCTCTAGCAAATCAACTCCTATGCTTTCCTCTTTTTGGAGAGTATATAGATGCAAGTTCTTCCACTTTAACATGGGGAACTCAGATGTGCCATGATGGCTATGCATTCCTCCCCCACCAGCTTCTTGCTGTGTCCACATGCAGATTCAGGAAGGGCACTGAAACACGAGGCTCGGCTTCAGAAAAAGCTAGCAATAGGGGGAGGCTGCCGAGAAGACGCAGGTCAAGATTTTCCAGCTGTGACGAGTGATTTTGGTTGCCTCCATTTCTGGATGGCCCACATGAGACACCTTAAAGGGGCCAAAGTACAAAAAATGATGCTGAGCACCCCCTCTGAAAAATCAGGCTGCTTTTGAAATGCACACATCCAAAATAGTCACGCGAAAAATCTTAGCCCCAGTTCCCTTTCAGGGACAAAGTCTTGTGCCAGTGCTGGGGAAAATATCAGGACAAAAGTAACTGAACACTGAGCATCTCAAATAAATGCCGTCTGTAGCGGTTACAATACAATGGCGTTAAAGACTTCACTCAGCTGTGAAATTAAGTCATGTTAATAAAAGGAGGTTAGATCCTGCAGTACCCCGGAGGGTACGTGCGAATGGACTACTAGTCACAGAGAAGGCCTAGAATGTAATGAAAGTCTCAAGACAGTTAACAATACAGCAGGGCCTCTAGCTTTTGCAGATGGTCTCATCTGTCATTGGTTCTTTATTCCTAAAGCATAATGGAGAAGGATGGACCATTGGTGGTAACTCAATTTCCTATCTTTGTTGATTTTAGCCAAACCCAACATGCGATATCAGTGTACTTCTTTTGTACACAATGTCTGACTTTTATTGCTTAAAAACACCAGCTGTGCTAGAAGACAGAGCTGCCCGGATAACTGAGAGCAGCTCCTTAGGAGCCATGCCAAGGGAGTGTGGAAGACCAGAGCCGGGCTTTCATACGATAGCACCTATGAATATGCCTCAAACCCCCTGGAGAGATCTGCCCATGTAGTGTCCAGCAATGGAGAGGACCCCTTGAAAAGACAGGGGTCACTGCAGGTACAAAGAGACAGAGACCTGCTTTAAAAAAAAAATATCAAAAATCAAACTCCCTTCTATGATGGCCTGATTTTGCACCCACACAGCCACAATTTGGCTGCTGTTGATTGTGGACACACTGCTGCCAAATTAGAGATTGCAGAGATGTGTGTTAGGTGGCTGCAAGGAAACAAAATGGAAATTACTTTAGAACCTGCTCTGTGTATAGGTAATAGCTGGTTCCCACACCATTTCCAGCCAACGGCCAGTTGACCATATACCTGAAAAGAGCTGGTGGTCTCCATCCTCTTCCTAAAAGGACGGGTGTTCCTCTGATGAACACATCACCACCGCCATGACTGGTAACTGGCGCCTTGCTGGTGGTCTCAGCAGAGAGGCCAGGGAGACACTCTCCACTCAGGAAGAGTAGCACCCCCTGTGGGTCAGGGTAGAGGCACAGTGGGAGGGGCTATGGTGGGAAGGAAGGCCTGCACTGTGAAGTACTTGGTCTGAGCATTCAGCCTCTAGGGTTGCCAAGGCAGCACTTGTCACCAGAACAAAGACCAACTTTAAAAAAATATATTTAAGAAAATTGTCACAGACACGTCCATACATGCTGTATTGTGGAGTGAACTCCAAACCCCTGAAAATAGGGGAAGAGAGGGCACCCTGACAACCATAAACCCACCTTGACCATTGCATCTTTACCAAACAAGTACTAGAGCACCTCATACGGCTGCTTCCTTCCCAGCACTGGAGATAGGAACAAAACCCGGGGGGGGGGGGGGGAGGGAGGGAAAAGAGAGAGAGAACAGGTCAGCTAATTTTATAAAAGGCAAAATATTTCTCCCAAGCCCTGCCCACCACAATAACCCTCCCCCCCGCCCAACGATGTTCACACACAAAGAGAGATCCTAAAAACAAGACAAAAGGATTTAACAGTGAATCTTGTCTGAAGGCTGCTGAACAGTTTGCGTGTCAGAAGAAAATATCCCCACAGTAAGTGTCCCTGGAAGAAGAGCTCTGTGCTGGTACACATGGCCTGTGCTCTCAGTACTTAGCATGTGGAGAGGAGAAGCTCTAGGTCCTGGCTTAGATCAGAGAGAAAGATACTGTCCATTGGGCATTTGTGTGTCTCACACACACACATCTCAGTCTCAGGCCAACTGCCCAAATCTCTCCCAAAACGTGCATAGTCTCATTCCCACACTCAGTCCATCTCCATTGACATTAGCCGGCGTCGCTCCCGTCTGGTTTCTTGTACTTCCTTCTTGCAACACCAGCGGGAACTGCAGTAGCCAATGAGGCAGGATAAGAGTCCGATGATGGTGGCTAGACCAATGCCTATCAACAGTGGATATTTCAAAGCGTTCAGCACTAGGAAGGGGGAGAAAAAAAAAGCAAAAGCAAAATGATTAAATACAGCGTATAGAGAAATGCCAAACTTGCTCACTCTGTCTAAGAAAGGGAAAATACACATCAGCCAGGGACAGATGAAACCATTCAGAAAGAAATTCTAGTTCCCCCTCCCCATTTCGAAGGTTCTGAAAAAATTCAGCTCTCACTCCCCTCTGTTTTGCTTCCATAATTCTCAAGCCCATATAGAAACAAGAAGGACAGGATGCAAAATCTCATAAGAAAATGTCTCATTGTGAGATTCCCAGCTCCAATCTGACAGACTCCAAAGGTTAAGCTAGTCCTGAGGAGCATCCACATTTTGGGTTCTTATCCAAACCAGATTAATCCACCAACAATTTAAACAAAGATGGATGGAAACCCATTCCTTTTACAACACAGCTTCCAAGTGACGAGTCAAGGGCTCTGACTTTTTGAAGGACTGTATACATAGATTTAGAGCTCATTAGGAAGCAAATTCATTCTAGCCACCTAGCAGTTTCCAGTCAAGTCCATATTTAGGTGCCCAAAGAAGTGGCCTGCTTTTCAGAAGTGCTGAACATCCTGCAGTTCAGTGAAATGGAGGGTCTGGAATGAGGACCCATTCAGGGGATTAGGTAAATCAACTCAAGAGGCACACTGCTCCAGGAGGCTCATGCAGAGTTTGAATCAACTGCAGCTCTCTCTATGACTGGTATGGACAAGCAATATTAATTGTAGGATTAGCTCCACCAGGGATGGGAGCAGAGCATTAGAAAATTAGGGACATTTCGTCCCTGAGGTAACTTACTAGCTGCACAGAAAGCAGAACAAAGACTTATGTTTCATTTCATCTTCTTTGGGGCTCCCAGTGAGGCCATTCCTTGAATTTCTGGGAAGTACTTTGGTAAGTACTTGGCCTGACATGCCCCCTAGATTATCACTAAATCACAGTTTTAACTATCTGCTGGATGTATACAACTAATGTTAAGTACATGCAGCAGTTATCAAAATTAGTTTCTCATACTTCAGGAGATTTAAGGGTTGCGTGTAACATGCAGAAAGGGCTGAAACATAGGTCAAGAACCATGAGCACAGGGAGCAGTGTATTCATTGTGTTTACAACAGAGGATTAGGAGTCAGACTCCTGGGTTCTGTTATCAATTGAGATACTAATTGCACCACAATTCACCATGCCTCAAGTCCCCTGTCTGAGAAATGCAGCTAAGGCCTGGTCTACACTACGAAGTTAAGACGACTTACGTCAACCTTTGTTGACAGTGATGCCACCTCTCCTAGTGGCGTTGCACCATGGTCTACACACCGAGGTCAGTGCGTGTGCAGACACTGTGACCTGTATCAATCCTAACAATCCTCCAGTAGCTGTCCCACAATGCTAGACAGTGACTCCACTGCTCAGACGCTGGAAGCCACCCACTTCCCTTTAAAACCCACACATACTTTTGGAATGTCTTTTCCCGATTGTTCAGCTTTGACAAGTGCACCCAACAGCTCTCCACTGTTGCGTAAAACTGCCCAACCAACCATGGCAGCTACATACTATAGACATGCTCCTGCCTGGAGCAGACAGGAGGTATTGGATCTCCTGGGCATCTGGGGAGAAGAGGCTGTGCAGACACAGCTATGGACCAGTCATAGAAACATGGACATCTATGAAAAGATTGCACAGGGGATGTGGGTGAAGGGGTATGACAGGGATCAGCAGCAGTGCCGCATGAAAGTGAAGGAACTATGGTAGGCATATCAGGAGGCCAGGGAGGCCATCCGTCTACCTGGTGCTGAGCTGCAGACCTGCTACTTTTACAATGAGCTGCAGGCCATACTTGGACCCTGCACATCACCATGGATACCCAGACAGAGACTCTTGCCTGGAGCAATGAGGAGGAGGGGTATGCAGCAGGAGGTCAAGCTAGGCCACAAGCCAGGAACTTGGAGACTCCATAACCATCTAGCCAGTTCCGCCAGCCAAGCACAAATGAGCCCGATCCAGTAGAAGGAACCTCAGGGTAAACGTGGGCATGCATTCTCCCTTCACGTGTTTAGATGTGGAGATGGCGCCTGGCCCAACCACAAGTTAGCAGGACACCGGTATCTACGCTTCACTGTTTTACTCAACAAGAAGAGGTAAAGGTACCACACACACACACACACACACACACACAGAGGTAGTGTTTTCTGCATTTCAGTCTCCTGTAGAGTTAGGCAGTGGGGGGCACGCATGATGTGGAGCACTTTGTTTATGTACACAGGGACATCCCTTGTATTGTCCTGAGAGATCTTGATGAAACGCCCATGGAGGTACTCTTCAATCCTCTTCCGAAGGTTTTTAGGAATGGCTGCCTTATTTCTGCTTCCATGGTTGGACACTTTCCCCACGTCACTCCATGATGACTTTGGCAGGCACCGTTGCAGTAAACAGGCTAATGGCATATGGGCCCAGATGGCTTCAGGATGCCAGAAGTCACTGTGTTCTCTGGGCCTTCGTGACCCTCAAGAGCAAGGTATCAGCTAAAATCATTTGTGCCCGTGGTAAATAGTGCCAGTACTCAGTGCCATTGCCCTGTCCTCATGCCCACGGAAATAAGTGCTGAAATTTTATTGTTTTATGCAACCAAACAATTCCCTCCTGATTCCCCACCTTGCCCCTAGTGGCCATAGTGACTGTGGCTGCTGCTGAAGAGCGGTGCTGTGGAGAGGCACTCCAGAGGGTCAACAAGCAGGTCTTGTTTAAAACTTGTAGGGGAATAAGGGAAGGGAATCCTGAGATCTTCTGCTTTCTGTCTTGACTGTAAATAGGATACATCTGTCTGTTTTATCTGTGGCTGCTGCCACTGCAGCCTTGAGGGGTGCCCCCTCCACACCCATCCCCTGATGAGGAAGAGAAAGAGGACATGTTCATCGAGATAATGAAAGTCAGTGGCGCATCAGACCATGAACAGAGGGCCAGGAGGGTGAACACAGCAGACAGCCTGGAGAAGGAAGGAATGGGCAGGAGAAAGACACAGGAGTCCCAGCAGGAAAAGGAGAGGAAGATGCACCAGGACAATGGGGTTTCCCAGGCAGCAAACACAAATGCTGCAGACTCTTGTAGACCTACAGCTCCAACAGTCACGGGCTCACCTCCCCTTACAGTCAACCGAGACTTCCACTTCAGCAGCTTCTTACATCTTGCATCAGGGGCCACATCCCTATCCCCCCACAGCAACGGACAGTGAGAAAAACCACAGCTTCACATACACTGACCTGTGAGAGCCAGCATTGGTGCATGTTTGGCAGAAATGGACTGGCATGGACATGAATGTTTTCCACCGTTCTAATTTTAAAGTTCTGTTCTGTTAATTTACAATTAAAATTTTGCACTATCTTGGTTTTTCTTTGCACATTAATGTTTGGCACTGGTTTAGGTATGCAATACATTTTTATTTTTTGGACAAATTCATCTTTATTACTTCATTACATTCTGCGGTATGTCTGTGCTTCGAGTGCCACTAGATTATTCATAAGAGACCAGAGATACAGAATTCATAGGTTGAGTGAAAAACCCAGTGTAATAATTATAAATGTACAATAAGCACTGCACAATTCATTGGTTCATTAAAAGACGAACATAAATGTACACCAAGCACTACACGATTCTTGACAGCCACCCAAAGGTCAGGGCCAGGTAGAGTACAGCCTACCACATCACACTGCTGTGGCTGATGGTTAGAATGATCTTTCAAGGTGTCCCTCAGCTGCACAGCTCCACACTGAGCTCTTCTAATGGTGCTCGTGTCAATGTCAGCCAACAGCTGTTCCACCTCCATCCTACCCCTCAGCAACTTTTCCTTCTTTGCCTCATAGATATTATGCGGTACACAGCAGGAAGCTATAACCATTGAGATGTTTTTCTCACAGAGATCTAATCTAGTGAGTAAACACTGCCGAAATCCCTTCCATCTGCCGAAAGCACATTCAGCTGCCATTCTGCACCTGCTGAGCCGGTAATTGAATCTTTCCTTGGAGCTGTCAAAGTGGACAGTGTACAGCTTCATAAGCCAGGGGAGCAAAGGATAGGTGTGGTCACCCAAGATCACTTGGCATTTCAGCATTGCCAAATAGTAATCCACCTGTCTAGAACAAGTGTCCCTGATGCAGATTTCTGAACAGCCCTGTGTTCTTAAAGATGGAAGCACAATGTATGTTCCCGGACCAGCCCACATTGATCTCAGTGAAGCATCTCCAGTGATCCACCAACTCTTGCATAACCATAGAAAAGTAGCCCTTTCTGTTCATGTGCCAAGAAGGGCTGGGGCCAAAATAGGGATATGCGTGCCACAGTTCTGGAAACCCACAGCTGAAAATCCATCCATATTGTCCTGCACATTGCCTAGAGTCACAGTCCTGTGTACCAGGATACAGTTAATGGTCCTACACACTCGCATGAAAGCAGCCCCCCACTGTGGATTTTCCAATTCCAAAATTATTTTCCACTAACCGGCAGCAACCTGGCATTGCAAGTTTCCATGGTGCTATCATCACTCACTTCTCAACCATCAATGCAGCTCTCATTCTGGTGTCCCTGCACTGGATTGCGGGTGCCAGCTCGGCACACAGATCCAGGAACGTAGCCTTTCCCACCCAAGAGTTCTGCAGCCACCGCTCATCATCCCAAACCTTCGTTATGATGTGATCCCACTAGTCAGTGCTCAGCTTTCAGGCCCAGAAGGGGCACTCCACCGTCTGCAGCTGCTCTGTGAACGCCAACAACCTTGCATTTTTTTAATTTTTATTTTTTTCCCCACTGTGTTCCCTAGTAATCTGTCCTCAAAGAAATCATCATGTCCCCCGTTGTTGCGGTACTTCCTGCAGCTCTGCAAATACCGGAGCACCATTCTCCCTGAGTTTGTAACGTTCATGACAACAGTACACAGCTGTGCAGGCTCCAGGCTTCTGTCAGAGATGGCAGACACTAACAAGTGTGGGTTTGTAGGGTTTTTAAAAAAGACACAAAAACGTGATAGGATAGAGATGGCATTATGGGATGAGAAAATTGCCTGGTGGGAACATGACCCCTTGCTCCCCCTTCCCCGTGACTCGTGTGTGCACAAGCATGTTCCAAAAATTTCCCCAAAGGTATTGCACCAGAGGGCAGCGCATGACGCACTGGGATACCTACCTATGGTGCACCGCATTTTACATTGACACAAGCTCTGCTGGTGTGTACATGCAGCACCAACACAAGCAGTCATGTACGCACAAGCGATGCAGTAACTGCAGTGGCTTTACACCGATAGAACTTACATTTACCAGAGTTTGTAATGTAGACATGGCTTAATACTTCCCTTGTGTGGTCAGCATCAGGGTTACTTTACAATGTATATCATGTGGAGAGTCTTGGTTAAAAGATGCTATAGGTGTGAGAAATATCAGGCCACTCAACGGGTTGGGAAAGGGGAAAGCTTTGCTTTTGTAAGCACGATACATTGCTGGGCACATTGTATGATCAGGAATTAAAAGTTTAACATGCAAGAGAAAATGCGAAGTTTAACTGCAGATAGAACTAGCACTTTTCATATTTAGAGGCAGTTGCAGAGTACTTAAAAAGCTTTTCTAGTTCTACGACAGCACACATTAGACCCATAGCATTACACGTGTTCTTATCATCAACATGGGGTAAAGTGTCACCACTGGTATTCCTGAGCCTTAGCATCCCCACTGGCAGAATACAGCAGGTGTACAGATGGGCTATGAAGTACCCTGTGCAGTCACCTTCGGAAGAAAGGAGGCAGCTACAATGCAGGGGCCTCTAAAAGTGGGGGTGGGCTGGAGGGAGGGGCGTGTGCAGAATGGGGAATAGTTGGTACCTGAGGGCTCCAACAGGGGTGTGGCAAGTACATTCCCCAGCCTCAACAAGAAAAGTATCTAAAACCCTTACCATCCATTTTCACAGATATGAATATGGGCTTGGATTTGATCTCCGGTTCCCGCTGCCAGACACCCGTGGCTGATCGCACCCAAGGGGTTATTGAGCAGTAATGGTTGCCGAAATCCTGGCCCTCACAGCCATGCACCCGCAGCCGGAACTCCATGGGGCTGATCCTCTCCAGGCTGACATCGCTGCTCCAGTTCCTCCTGGCCTGGGTCACGATCCCTTTCCGATCCAAGGAAGCTAGCAAGACAGGGGCTCTGTCCAGTGCAAAGGAATGCACAGCAAACCAGGAGACGTCGAAGGACATATCATCTGAGTTTGAAGGCAAACAGAATTTGGCAAGGACAGTGAGCTCTGAAGGATATTTACAGTGTCACTTAGTCAGCAAATGGGCAGAGTCTGGTGTCTCGGAACATACAGGAGCATTATAACCAAATGACTGAAAATACAGCATAGATTTAAAAACAAAAAACAAAACAAAAAAAACCACCCTGTTCTTTGACAACTCAGCTTTCCAGCACAAACCAGGTAAATCACAGAAGGATTACAATGCAGGTGGCATCATGAAAATATGAACGCTTAGGCAGTTAACCTCATTTCTGAATTGACCAGACACACAAAGAAGATTATGACTGCAGGAAACTAAGTAGGCCGGATCAGTATTTGGCATTAACCCTTGGAATGCTACCTAATTATGACAGAGATGTTGGGAGTCGTGGGCACTTGCTAAAGCAGAGGAAGCAGAAAGGGAAGAGTCAGGGCTAGGACACTTAGTGGGGTGGTTGGGTCTTTTTTTCAGGGATGGTAGCAAGGGATTTTTAGCATCTGGGAAGGGCTGTCAGTGGGAGCATAGGAAGGGTAGTGAGCAGAGGTGAAAGTAAGCCGGTGCGCCGTACCGGGGTGACCTGGCTTCCGCAGGTGGCAATTTAAAGGGCCTGGGGCTCCCAGCAGCGGCTGGAGCCCCAGGCCCTTTAAATTGCCGCCAGAGCCCCACTGCTGGAGCCCTTGTAGAGGGCAGCACGTAAGTGTTTAGCAGCTGAAGAGGAATGGGATTAAGATCTTGTCAAAACACAGGTTTAGCAACTAGGGGACAGTGGGTAAATCGTGCAGGTACTTGTTGGGAGGGTAAGTGTGTCATGAAGTTGGGCTGGGGTACAACAGTAGGAAGGCTATGGATAGTTGGGAGAGGGACAGGGTTTCCTACTGGGGACAGCAGAAGATCTTCTATTGTGTCTTTTTCCTACTATTTTAGACTGAAATCTCAAATTTAATTTCATAGGTGAGTCTTTGCTAAGCAAGCCTAGAAGCTGGGTAAGACCGTTGTAATTCCCACATGATTAAACTAAAGCGCAAGGCCTGAGGAGCAGAATGCTAGAAGTTTGCTAGCGGGCAACAGTTTCCAAACAACATCCTTGACCTTGTCTAGTCTCTCATGCTTTCAGAGAAGTCTCTCCTCTAAAAAGACAGCCTCCCAGCTGTAGTTAGTGCGCTGTGTGCTCAACATAAAAAGGCAGGCTCCCAGGTAGTACAGCGATGAGCATGCTAGAATTGCTCATAAAACACCACACACACAATGATATCACTAAATATTTGCCTTCACATCCTGCCCATGAAACAGCTTACCTTTCTGCCATAGTTTTTCTTTAATTATGTGTCAGAAGGAACTATGCCTCACGCACATTGCACTTGCAAGGAGATAATCTACCAAGTGCCTTTGTAGTGACTTCCACCTCTAACACCAGTTGACAGATAGAGTCCATCAGTACTACCGTCCCTTTCCGTGCTCATACAAGATCATATTGATCCATTTAGCAGATCTGCACTTTTAACCCTATTAGGCTGGCAGCTGAGGATGCAGTTTAATCACTGCAACATCCTCTGTGTTAATACCCCAATTCACCGCACAGCGGGTTAGAAAACCAACATGGATGCTATTATATATGAGTAATATACAGAAAGCTGCTAAAGAAAGAGACCATAAAAAACAATGACTTAACAAACTTGTCTAAACTCCAGCTGAAGATGGATTCCATCTGAGAGCAATAATGAAATATTCTCATAATCTGTGTGTAGGGATGATAGGGGTGGGATGACCATTCTCTATCTGACCTATCCACAATGTCAGGAAGCTAAGCAGGAGGGACCTAACACTATCTCCTTGATCACCAGAGCTGGGGACTTTATCCTGAGGTGTGCTAGACTGACCACACTGTAGTCAATGGGCTCTAATAATACACAGCACACATATAATACTGTTTTTAACTAAATAATCAGTGGCCCACACTGTCCAAGGAAAACTGTGTTGAGCTCTTCTTACCACACAAGTGCCTCAGATGTAGTAGGGGCTAGCATGGCTTTGAGTGTAATGAGGACACAGCCTTAGACAATTCTGCTGCTTCTATACATTATCTGCATCTCTGATTCCCCTACACATTAAGCACACAGATGGGCCACAACTGACGCTCACATCCTTATGAATTTTGGATACAGATTGGTGTTGGCGGGGAGTGAGGGGGGAGGGAGGATGGGATACTGAATATGAATTAGTTGAATTCCCATATCCAAGCCAGCCTCTACAATTTTGGATCTACATCAGATCTAAAACTGGAAAGGGTTTATGTTTTCCAGTTCTGAGTAAGGTCCAACCAAAATAACACTAACATTTTGCAGGATATCAGCACTGCCAGTCCTGAATTGAGCTTCAATCTCAGTACCTAGCCCTACCCTACACTTGCAGGGGGTATCTCCTCGGCTTATCTGTAGTTAGCAGGTGCCACATCTACGTACGTATGCTGAGCTGTAGCCGTGATGGTTCCAGGAGATTAGAAAGGCAAGGTGGATGCGATAATATCTTTTACTGGACCAAATTCTGCTGGTGAGAGAGAGAAGTGATCGAGCTACACAGAGCTCTTCATGTTTCAGGAAGGACCTGAAGAAAAACTCTGTCTAAAATGAAAGATATTACCTCACCTACCTTGTCTCTCTAATAGCTATGTATTGCATTTCAAATTCTGTTACTTATTCCCCTACTGGAGGGGATAATTCTGTTTGTAATATCATTAATTGACCTGGAAGTACCCATAAACAGGATTGAAATATGTAGCAGGAGCAGATAAACGCTATGGGATAAAATGTCCTATTTTCATGTACGTCTTCTGTAATGAAAAGAGGGAAAGACAGCAAATAGGGGCACACTATATAGCAACAGAGACACTGGCATCTCCAAATAGTCCATTCACCCAGTAAGTTCACTATCCTGACTGCAACAATGGCCAGTACCAGAAGATGCCACAGAACCTCCATAAAAGTACCTGGTGTATTTTGCAGTTCTGGAGAAGGGAAACATTACCCAACCCCACCTGGGGATCAGTTAATGCCCTGAAGCACATTTGTTGACAGACAGTCCTTGTAGATCATTCCTACTGCCTGTAACTGCAGAGGCTACTTTTAGTTACTCAGGGTGACATCCTGGCCCCCCCGAAGTCAAGGGAAAAATTCCCATTTGTTTCAACACAGCCAGAATTTCACCCTCTATCTTGCCTGCTCCCTTCACCACCAGTGTCCCTCATTCTGCACCTGGACCAACCACTTCTAGGGGAAGAGTTCCATCTCCATAGCCCAGTCAGTTCTTGACTTCTGTGGAGACTGCTAAAAAGGTGGCCTGTTATGTGGTAGCGGGCACCAGTCCACAAGAAGCCAGATTGAAAACCACCCACTCATTTCAAAGATCATTAAGACAGCCATTAGCTTTTTTGTCTCCACCAAGCTGGGTTGAGTTTGAAACCGTGACCCGAGGTAACAGGTCCACACACCCTGGCTACACCCAATCTCTGAAGACATACATTGCCCATAAATTCCTCTTACTTCCGCATATTCTACTTCAGACAAGCTCGATCCAGTTATAGTAAGAACACTTGGACATTCTCCAGGATAAATGACATCAATAATGACACAGCTCTGACCCATTGCCTCCCCCAAATCCCCAGTCACACACAGTTACACTTGCAGAATAAAATTTTAACAAACAAGTCCTTTTAACGTCTCAGGCAAATTCATACCTTTGAAGAATTGTTTTCTGTTTAAAATTATACTGTTAATTTGAGGTTCTCTTTTTCCTTCATACAGAGATAATGAGTTGAAAGTTATAAGATCTTGCTGTCATTTTGAGAATGCCAAATCTATCTTTTGTAATTACACCATGGCATAATAGTATTATGCCAACATATCTTATCAATCAGTATACACAGTGCGCAATTAGTGACTCAGTACCGACACACAGAGAATCAGAGGGAGATTTTGTCTGCCTGAAAGATTTCCTCGTTATTATATCCCTTGAAGGGGCTGTGTGCCAAAGTCATTTGCTTTATTCCTGAGTTTTGTGTGATTTTTCACATTACAAAATATTAGAAATTTAGCAACAGCAGGACATGAATTTGTTGCTCTATAAAGATTAGTAGCAAATACGTCCAGCTGCTCCCAGAATCTGATCAATTAAACAGCATATTTAAATATTTGGTTATCCACTGGTATCCCCAAAAGCAAGAAAAAAAATCTCTTTCCTCCATCCCCGTTGTTCATACTAAGTATCAATTTTAATTCGGGAACAAAAATAAAGTCTCCATTTTTGGATCACTGGAACAGATCACTGTCACCACAAATTCATTGCTATTCTTCCCTGCCCCTACCATACAGTCTTATATTAGTCAATATCAGGCACCAGGAAAAGAGAGGCTAAATGCTCCCTGGGATATTATGAGGGAGAAATATAACATCCCAGTGACAAATCCAGGGGGCTGCTGATCCCTTTGGGTGATGAAACTCTCAGGTCCTCTCTACATGCAGACTAACGTGGTGGTGTCCTGCTTTCTCCCTCCAGGCTGGCTAGAATCATCAACATGTAAGGCACATCTTTATGCCTATTCCAATTTGACACACAGGACTAAGCTGTCTGGGTTTTAGCTACTTTCCTGGCTACTCAGTCCTCAAGATAGTGAATTCTATTCCCAGCCCACCTACTAGACACCATGCACTTCCACTCGACAGAATGGAGCTCTTTTAGCATCTTGTGATTGTGCTGAATCACAATTTTGAAACCCCTTTTTGTTTGCTAAATTGATATGAGGTTGAACAGGGCTTCCTAGAGAGCTGAGAGTACCGCTCTTCAAGACAGGGTAAAGAAGCTGGCTTTGTTAATTTTCCAGGGCACTCACTGGGTCTGTCTGGAGCACATAAAACTACTTTTTCAGAGAGAGACACCGTAATACTCTCAAGGACCTGAGAATACAGGCCTATGAAGGGGTCATTTGGGAGACATTGTTATCTGTTCGAAGAAGAATTTTTACAGAACTAATAGAAGAGACTCTGCCCTTGAGGCAATGGAGACGCTACCTTCCTCAAAAAATTAAAAAAATTTCATTTGAATTCAGCGCACTAATCACAGCTGTTAAACTAACAGACTGGCTCTCCCAGATGAAGAATCTATAAGGGACAGATGTTCCAGTGTCCCAACCCTCCATAACGCACACTCCATTCGGGGCTCAGAGCAGCAACGGCACTCCTTCGCATAGTGTTGCGGCCAGAGCAGAGCACTGTGGGAGACATCCAAAAGTGCCTTCAGTGATGGATAAATGTACAGCTAGCTAAGACAAGTTACTTTGCCCCACCTAAGTCTGACCTAGAACCAGTACTATTATAAGTACTCTAAATTGATTCTGGGTGTAACAGAAGGAGGATAAGCTGACTGATAAAGAGAAAGACATTGTCTTCTCTCAAGCACAGCAAATATTTCAAAATCTTCCTATAAGTACTTTGCACAGATGGTTATGAAAATTAAGGAGCGTGTAAACAGATCACCCCAGATGTTTCCCTACCTTACTCCATGAAATATAAACATCTATTAGAATTGCACACTTGTGAAGGAGAGCTGCAAAGCTTAGATGAAAATAGTTCACCACAAATCTGGGCTTAATGCCCTCAGCAACACGTCTGCGGACTTTAAAATAAAAGATCCTCTCAAATCCACTGGCTCGTCTGTGTTCATGAGAGATAACCTAGAATGAACAATTCTGGAACATCAGAGACCAAAACAGCAAGGATTTAATATGGAGACTTGACTTCTATGATATTCCAGAAGATGCAAGTAGGCCAGGGGTGGTGCTACCTCTCTGTGCAAGTTAAGCAGACAGTTGGCAGAGCAGTGATGTCTGCTCTGCCTTCACTTAACTTCCCACATCCCGGGGGCAGACGGAGACCAGCACTACATTGCTCAGTCAACCCAGAAAGTACATCAACTCTTGCTGTATGTATTCAGTTGGTGCAAGCTTTCCCCGGTATTGGGTGTCAGTTCCAATTTGGGGGGAGTTCCCATGGTCTGTTCATTTCCTTGGCGTCTCTGCTAAGTTTGGGTTATTAATTCCAGTTGTGAATTAAGTTTTGCGATATGGAGAGATGTCTCACTAAAAACAGGCCAAGCCACCAATAGGACTCCCATCCACAGGTCCAGCAGAGGGCTGGAGACGTGCCAGTTTCTCTAGCATGCCTGAAGGGCCCAGATGCAGCTTCTCCATGAGGACACAGATGGGGCTGGTTTGAATCTCAAATCTTGTTAAACAATGTTTGCACAGACCACTGACTAAGTTACTTGGACACCTGTCACAATTCCACACTTAGTCATTCCCTGCTGTGCACGTCCACTGTACAAGCTGAATACGGGTCTGTTTGCCCAGCTGTTACAGACTTAAGGAACTGTGGAAGCAGAGATCTGCCAAACACAATGAGACAATTCCCAGAAGCAGAATCGATTACAAAAATCTTCAGTGCTATGATAATGGAAACTCTGCACTGATTGCTCTGGGTGACAAGGACATTTCTAATTCTCAGCAGTATCAATGCTTTCAATAAGCATCTCAACCCCAGTGAGACTGCACTATTCACACCTTGGCCATAGGGATTGGCAGTTTCCTGGAGAGGTCACCGTTCCAGTGTAAAACTCTGTTCTCTATCATCCTTCCACCCCTTGTCTGAATACCTCCAATCTCTTGTTCTCCGCATACCCCCCAGAACAGTCATATAATAAACCTCACTACAATGTACACTGAGTGGCCTCCTTGTTGGAAATCTCAGAGGCATCAAGAGCTGAAAATGGGCCACGGAGACTAAATTGTCTGATGATTTCTAAAGGGCTCTTGTGCAAAGCACACTAAGGGCAGATTGGGGCACAAAGAACACAATTATATTGCTGCAGATCATGCCCATTCTCCAGGGTTATGAATCTTGTCGACATTAAAGATTCCTCAACTTTCTCCCCACCTACCAATTCAAATAAGACACTCAAACCAGGTTTTCACCATTCTCACTACAGTCTTCACTCATATTTTCACAGACAGCACAGAGCAGTAATTTAGCAGACTACTTCCCTACTGCATTTGCCTCTGCAGCACAAACTGCTTGACTAACTCTTGGTATGTCATGTTATACGCTTCTATAATAAAAGATGTAATCTTTTTTGGAGAAGCTTCATGCTTACAGAGGTCATAAGTGCCACATGTACTAATTTACATAACAAATAGGGACAAATTAAAGAGAATATAAACCAAACTAAACCTTCATCCAAAACTCATATCAAGCCTAGGGGTTTTTTTGTTTGTTTTTGAGTTCTCAAAGCACAAATATATCATTTAAAGCTATTTCATGGTTTTTTTACCCCAAGTCAGGATCAGCCAAGCTAGTGTCAAGCAGGCATCTGAACTTTTGGTGCGTCTCTGAACCTCATAACCTTTTAAGGTTTGCATTCAGTGTGCATCCTACCATGTTAGCAATGAACAGAATGCAACATTTCTTCTTGGTATTTCATACAAAAGCTCCTGAATCTAGAAGCAGGCTCATTACTAAAGAGATCAGCAATGAGAAAGGATTGTTGGCATCTTGGCTAAATTTTAAAATTGTAAAAACAAGATATAAAGTAAGTTTAGTGTTGGACAAACAGTGCTAAGCTGACACGTGGAGATTTAATGACTATCCACAGAAGATACACAGCTTTTCCCCCGCACTGCCCTGACAATGAATCTCATTCCTAACTAAGGGTGACTGGGCCCACAGCGCATTCAATCTTTGGCTCTTTGCTCAGACTGCCAGCAATGGGGACTGTTAGTGTGAACAGTAATGGAGGTTTGTGATGAGAACACCTCTTCACTAGGATATGAAATGAGAACCTACCAGTTTGTTTTATATATACACATATAACCTTTTGGCCTATATTTTCCTATATTCTCCATTGCTTTGACTAGTATTATGGGGCTTTGTGGTGGTTCTTGATTTCTAGACCTATTCGAATAGTGTCCCAATTGCCAGTGTTGTACAGTACAGTGAAGGTAACGGAGTTATTTCCAAAAAACAAAAAATGAAATAAAGTTCAGTGGAGTACCTGGCTCAAGTACCACTCTGTCGATGGTGACAATGCAGAGCAGATCTGCCAGCTCGCCCTGGTAAACCGTCGGGTTGTCCGAATGCACTGAGACATTAAACACGGGACCTAAAAGATAGCAATTTAATCCCATTATTCATTCAAGGTTCCTTCTTTGTGTTACCCAAAAGCTTTTAACCAGTGCTTAAAACAATCTAGGTTAGTTTGTGAAGCACTTTGATGTCAGATGACTAATATATTGCTTCTGCTCTCAGAGTGAAGATTTATGGAACCACCTGCATATTCTTTAAGACACTAAATTTCATGCTGGTGGAAAGTACCAATCACCAGCTCTGAAGTCCTCTACTGATTCATAGAACAGGCACAATATGGCAGGAGGAGTTTACCACACACTGTCCTCTGCCAATATGCCATCCACTTGCCCTGGAGGAGGCCCCTATGGGTGTCTTTCACCTGTTCAGTCTTGGGAACCCCCCCGCTTTGATTGCGGAGCCACTGATGTGTGTGATGTGGACATTTCTATTAGGAGCTGAACAAAGACCAACTCACCTCTTAGAACATGTAACCTTTATTATATGGCCACAATTCCATATGGTTTTCATATGGGTCCTGGCTCTACCCCATACAACTTCTTCTATGATCCTAGGCAAGTCAAAATATCTGTGTCTGAATTCCTCCACCTATACAATGGTTATAATATGGATATACCCTCACAGGGGTGTGGTGAGGTGCTCAGCTACTATGGTGATGTGCATCACAGAAAAGCCTTTAGATCAAGACACCCACTTTTGACCAGTACCAAATCCATGGTGCAAAATTAATGACAGAGTGATGGTACTTCACATAGGTTTACATGGCTAGAACTGTACCTCTTTTGTAGGCAGAAGACTGAAGGACAGATATCTGAATATCCCATAATCTGAGTCCTCCACTAAAATAAGGATTCACCTACCAGAGAGGTGAGAAACAAGACAGCACTGTTTATGGTTGTCTCCATCATTCTGAGGTCTAGGCCCTACTTTAAATCCAAGAATCTTCATAACTCTTGCAGAGTCCCACCAGGCTTTTGACGGGAAACCTCCAAGGAAAATCCAGGTTTCTGTAGGAAGTTGTACTAGTGACTGAGTAGATTGTACTTTTTCTTCAAGTCACTACTGAACCAATGTTCTGGAATGGAATTAGGGCATTGTGCCACTAGCTGTAACCTATTGGTTGAGATATTGAAGACCGCAGGGGGATGACTATTTGTGGTCCACGGAGATTACAGAGCACTTTTTACAAGAGCCAAAATTCCAATTAAGAGGAAGCAATTACTTTGTGGCTTCCTAAATTCGCATGATGATTTCAAATGGGCATAATTTTCTTTACTTTCTGTTAAACTGTAGTGCAACATTCTTGTTGCAGTTAAATCTCCCATTCCCCCCCCACACCCCCCCATGGCTGCATTTTGGCAGTGATGAAGCAAGGTCTACCTATGTAAGTTTATAAAATCACTGTCACATGAAAGGCATTATATAAAAGTGTAAGATGTCCCTGAAAACATGGAGATAAATGAATACCAAAGATGCCTTAGAAGTTGTATGAACTATTGGTTTAGACTTGAAGAGTCTGCTAGAACATATTTACGGAAATAAGAGACCTAGAATATTATGAAGTTCAGATGCTATGGTGATGGGTGTCTTATAAATGCATTAAAATTGGCACACATTTAAAAGTTGAGCCCTCCCGCTCGATCCTCTGCAAGCAAAGGGGAAGGAATATTAGCATGACCACTTCCTCAGACTCTGTCCAAGATCTTCCTATGAACATTTAATTTGTTTCCAAAGATAGCCAGCAACCTCACTTTCATTAGATGTGTTGTTATAAAGTTTATCCTTCAAATAAAACAAATTAAGCTCTTTCCTGTGAGTCTTCAGTGAGTTGTGCAGCTAGAAATTAAAGATGTTAACACACTTGTTACAAAGTCAATGTTAACCATCACGTTCAGGCCAGCATCCCTTCATTTGATTTTATTTAGATTTATAAAACATCAGTCTCAATGCATGAGATTGTCATGTTTGCTTGCAGTGCCACTGCCCTCCCAGAGTCTAATGTGTTGCAGTGTAGACTGAATGTGAATAGCACCGTCATCACTGACTCCTGTTTTACATGCACCCCATTTTACAGTAAGTAACTGCAGCGTTTCAGAATCAATGAGTGAACTCTCACATCAGGTGAGGAGAGAATCACTGCATTCCCACAGATCCTGCCACTATACTGGTAGGGAGAAGAGAATCAAGCTTGAGTTCCTGTACATACCTCCCTAGAGGCCATGGACAGACAGAGTGAGAGAAGAATTGTCTGATCCTTGTCAATGTCACTTTGCCCTGCTGAGTGTTTCAGAAGCACAGCCTGGATACTGTGTGTGTGTGGGGGGGGGGGGGGGGGGGGGGGGGGGGGGAGGGGAGGAGGAGAGGGGAGAGTTATCAATGCAGAACATTGCACACTGTGACCTGTAGTTTCTACAGGTCATGTCTCTATATTAAAGATGAGGTCATCTGTGATTTACTCCATTTTATAGACACTGATTGTAGCCATCAAGGCCCCAGCAAGTTGCCAGTGTAGCTTCTCAGCTGGGCAGAATCTGAGCACCCTTTACCATAAAAGACCTTAAAAGCAGAAGTCAATGTGCTTCGGTTATTATCAGATCAAATTTCTTCATCTCTTATAAAAGAGAATTTCTGCTTTCAGACCATCAGCTGCATCTCCCGGCTTGTCATCAGCATGCCCAAGTTTCTAGGGCAATACTGATGCAACAACTAGAGCAGCTGCTTCCCTATGTCCATCATTTAATGATCACACTTCCCCTGGGTAAACCACAGTAACCAGCGGAAAATCATTAGTTCCCTTCCAGAGTACACAACTCCTGCAAATCATCTCCACGCTGGGGAAAATTGTCCCTGAAGCACAAAGAAAGTTAGAAGGAGAGAAGAATACCATCATCCTACGTCAGAAGTGCTGGACTTCAACAGAAAGCCCTGAAACATTTCCGGGGTCACCATCCTCTCCCTTCATCCAACAGACTAAAAATCTTGGGCTTCCTCTTTTAAACAATGTTTTAAGCAAAGCTTTGTTCTAGTAAACGCTGCTAGGCTGACAATCTGGGAAACTCTATCCACACAATTATGGCTTCCACGAGAGCAGTTTCCCAGTGAGGCACCATTCCACTTCTCACACCAAAGTGCCTCACCCCGGCCTGAAGAGACCATCTTCAGAGATAAGCTCATGGCTCATTCAATTCTTTGTCCCTCTGCAGAAGTTGCAAGTACCTGAGGACAATCAATACTCATGGTTATGATTGTTTGTGATGTGGGCACTTAACCAGGAACTGGACTGTATTTCACACACGCCACTGAAACGCAACCAAAAAGTAACAAGTTTTGATCACTTGCCACCTGGGCAGGATTTGTACTAGTGACCTAGCTGTGAAGTGCTCCATAACTCACTAAAAGCCCCTGCAGCCACCAACTCCCCATTCCTTTAAAAAAAAAAAAAAAAAAAAGGGCAGGAGAAAGCAATCTTTATTTCATTCAGAGTGCTATTTGCCTTGATTTAGATCTCCCTGTTTAAACCAGGTTTCAGAGTAACAGCCGTGTTAGTCTGTATCCGCAAAAAGAACAGGAGGACTTGTGGCACCTTAGAGACTAACCAATTTATTTGAGCATGAGCTTTCGTGAGCTACAGCTACAGCTCACGAAAGTTTATGCTCAAATAAATTGGTTCGTCTCTAAGGTGCCACAAGTCCTCCTTTTCTTTCTGTTTAAACCAGTTGCCCTGACTTCAGCTAAAGCTAATAGGAAGAGATGAGCAGGAATGAGCAGTGAACCATTACCACAGAAAAACAACATTGTGATCTGTCAGCGAAAGCATACATAGCAAAAAACCTGCTAGCTAGGCATTTTATTTCTGAGGGCTCTAAGAAAAGCATCTTGGCAAGCACTGGTATCAGTGCAATAGCATGCAGCTTTCAGGCATGCCTCTTAGCACAGGGCACCCAAATTAAATGAGCAACAGTAAAGACTTCTGGGACATTTATGCAAATCAGGTTGGTTTTCCCTCACGCTCATAGCTCCATCTTAACCCAGGTCCCTGTACTTAATACTTCAAAATATGGACAGTCACTATTATAAACTACAAAAAGAAATTTCAGTTACAGTACTGACAAATCACATGACTTGTTTTATAGATCTCATTGAGACCTAAATCAAGCCAAGTTTGAAAATATTATTCAGTAGGTTTAAAATCTGGAACATTTAAAGCTGAATGACCTCGAGTTTGGCTTAGACCTTGATTTTTTCCAATGTAGCTTTGACTCAAGCTAAGAAATCCAATGAAAAAGCTTGAACATAAACTTTACAGACAAGCATTATTAAAAGAAAACTGATTTCCTAGTTTTGAAATTAAGTTGACATTTTGTAAATCTCATTGAAACTTAAAAATCAAACCAAGATCGAAGTCAGACAGTAAGCCGTCATACGTACACAGGTAATAAGAAATACCTGTTTTTATTCTACTATATTATGCATCCAATGAAGTGAGCTGTAGCTCACGAAAGCTTATGCTCAAATAAACTGGTTAGTCTCTAAGGTGCCACAAGTCCTCCTTTTCTTTCTGCGAACACAGACTAACACGGCTACTACTCTGAAACCTGTATTATGGTTGTAAAGGTTAAAAAGTTGTTATATTAAAAAGCTATAAACATAATAATGGCAAAGGTAAAATAGATCTTTCAACCACAGCTCTTCATCTCTTCATTTTTGAAAGACTGATTACTCAAGTCCAACATTACACCACCTTGATTTTGGGAGTGGGGGGTTAGGGAGGAATGAGGTTAAGCACAATTTTAAAAACAACCAAGAGTAAAAGTTGCTAAATGGGAATTTGTAAATTCCAGAACCAGGATTTACTGGTTTAATTCCTTCTGAATGCAGCTATTGGTTAACTCTCCAGGCCCAAATTCTGGGCCAGAGTTTAGTTCCATCCAAAAAATAGAGTACATCTCAGTGCCTAGCAGTTTGAAGTAACAGCTTTAGATTTAAAAAAAAAAAGTTACAGCAATTTCTTCTGTGGATACACTGAAAAAAGCTAATGGTTCAAACAACATCAAGCTTGATTTATTCCTTATACCTCAGACATCTACACAAGAAGCCAGGCTTGAACAAAATTGGCTTGGTTTATAGAGGTTTTGTGCAAGTATAACTCAGAGTTTAAGGATTGTTTTCTTTTATTTTTAAAGACTCATACAGAGAATTTAAAATAAAAACAGCTGAATTGATAGCAATCAATCTTTCTAGATCACTGGATCAAGACCAAGTAAAGCGCGGAAAATTTCATTCCCAAAATAAACATTTCAGAAAGTTAGAATTAATGGGGAAAAGGATTTATAATGGAAGATGGCAACCTTAACTTCTGGCCTCCATTACTGCATTTTAGACTGTGTTCTCAAAGCACTATACAAAAATCAAATTTAGTTTCATGTAGACAAGTATTATGCCTATTTTATAGATGGGAAAAGTGGGGGATGGAGAAGTTAAGTAACTTGCCCAAGGTAACAGTGACTCAGAATCAGAAGTACAAACAAGGAATTCTGTCATATACTCTCTTCCTCAACAGCCAGACAGCAATCATTGTAGTGTGCCTTTTCTACTTGAAATCAAGCAGTGCCATAAACCATGTGAGGAAAAATTGATGCAATCTGCAAATTCTCTCTATTCAAAAATATTACTCATAACTGCCCTGGCACCAAGCCATCCACTATTGCACTGAAGAGACCATAATCTGCTCTTCTCCAAGTAATAAACTCCTTCTCTCAACCTCCCCCACCGCCTTTATTCTTTCTATATAGATTTCCCTAAGCAGCACCATCCCAAGTTTCATAATAGTTATTCCTGGAAAGAACCCTCTGTACTTTAATCTGTGGTTTATATTTCCAACTACAAATTGACGAGAGGAAAAAACTATGATGACTAAGCATATTTCTATCCACTAATTAAGGGTAGAAAATACAGGGCTTTCTTGCCAGGGAGTTTCTGCTGTATTGCTCTTCATTCACTTCCCTGATTAAGACAAATATATTTGATCAAGTGAGTGAGTGACGCAGGAAGAGAAGGCAAGGGAGAAATCAGATCTCCAGGTCAGCAGGGGGCACGGTTTTATTTTAATCTGAAGTTTAACAACAAATATTCAGCTCACATTTCAACATTTCTTGGTTTATCTTTGCTCCTTCCAAAACAAGTGATAAAACATTGCTGTGTAATGAGCTCATACACAGATATCATCCAGAGTTGAAGATTACAACCAAGAAGCTTCTTAAATTCCCTTTTGTTTCTGACTTTCACCAGCTTTCAGCCTTTGCTAGGGTTTCTCTGGAGGCAGCCAGCAGAATGAAGCCAAGCTCGATTCTTCTCTCTCATACATCTTATTTTAGAGAAGCACATTATCACACACGCACGCCCCCCCCCCCCCATCCCCCACCAAAGCACTTCTGTGGAACAGAAAAACTGTACTGGATCTCTGTGTAACCATGCTGTGGGAGAAGCCATTCTAAATACTATCTGGGAGGATGATGGCAAAGAATTTAACGCTATGGGATAAGCCATCTGAATTGCAGGCTGACTGGGTGCCTCTGAGTACAAGAGTAGGAGGCTTTTCATGTCAAGGTCACTGGCTCAACTGCGGTCCAGCTGGGAAGAAAATGAACCTATTACTATCTGATGGCTGTACAACGACCTGTGTGAAATGAATGTTTTAGTCCCAGTCTGAGGCCTAGCAGATAGGGATCTGCTTCACAAAAAACATACATGCAGTTAAGTGCTAATTAGACCTTTGTTACCCAGCTCAGCAAGAGGATGAAAAGGACTATGAGAAAGTGAACACTCCTCTCTTTTAATGGTGATCCCGTGTGAGTGCAGTGAAAAGACATATTGTGGAATAAGAAGTTAGCACTGCTCAGAGTCTTAGTAATCGCCAGTCTCCAGGGTTGTTGATTTAGCACCTTTCAGTTGCCAAATAGACCTTTGCCCTCAAAGGACTCGGAGAATTTCTCCAAGTGGGCTAACAACAGGTCCTTTAGGCCAGAGAGAACTGAGGCACTGGTCTAGCAAGAGGCAGCCTGGGTGTTGCACTGTATCAAGGAGCAGCTCTAACATCACCTAAAATGCATGGTTTATACCCTGAGATGGAAAGTATTCAACATGTTACAAGTAGTTCTAATGTTTAAGAAGCCTGGTCTGAAGGAGGGCTAGGAAGGATCATGAGCTTTGGGTTGGAGGAGTACGCTCTATGACAGGGACTACCTTGTGAGGAGTTAAAAGAACTAAACAGATACACAGTTTGGCCAGATTGAGAGGACACATGTACACACATTTGAAGAGTGCACGCACTAAGGAGGGAGAAGAACTGCTTAGGGTTGTGCCAGGAGATGTCACTAGGAGTGGTGGCATGAAATTAAGAGAAGGAGATTTCAGGCTGGATATCAAACATTTGTCAACAGTGAGAACTATTAGACTGCAGAATAATCTCCCAAAGGAAATGACAGTTCTTCCATTTCAGGATACTTTTCAAAGTAGACTAAAAAAGAGCATTGGATAATCACTGGAAATCTTTAAATCAAGACTGGACGTTTTTCTAGAAGACATGCTTTAAATCAATCGCAGCTATCGGACTTGGAGCAGGAATTAAAACAAGTCCTGTGGCAGGTTATGCAGGAGGTTAAACTAGATGATCACAATGGTCCTTTTTGGCCATAAAAAAAAAAAAAAAAATCTATGAAGCTATCCACTAGGGAACAATCTCCAAGCGACTCAGGTTTTGGGAGTACATAGACTATACCTAATAGTTCCCTTCCGCTTCTCCCCCACAAACTTCTAATTTATGGGATTCTGAAATATAGATTGTATCACGTCTTTCAATTAATGAAATTTCAAGTAGGTTTTTCCCTTTAAGTTTCAGACCACGAATTTACTGTAGTAAATTCATTTTTATGCAGCACTGAGCAAAGAAACAAGATTGCCTCTGCCTGCAGCCAGCAAGTCGTGCCACCACTGGACAGAATCTGGAGGGAGACATTTTCCCATAGATATTCATGGAAAAACTTTTCATAACAATGCCACATTTAAAGATCATTATTGGTGGAGTTTGTGTGTGCAGTCTCCAGCTCGTATATAAAAATCTTACAGGCCTCCTTCACATTTCACAAGGTGTATGTGCAATAAAAAAAAAGTTTTCCTTGAAACACAGCCAAGCTCAGACAAAACAGATCTGGGAGGAAGCCAGGTTACAGGAAAGGACTTCCAATCCAACAAGTCCCCCAGCTCCAAACAGAAATCAATAAAGACACAGAAGGATAGTCCTACAACCACTAAAAGCTTTCATGTAACACTCATTAAGGACTTCCTTTGCTGAGAGAGTTTCTCTATTTTCTTATTTATTCCCCTCCCCCCACCCCCAAAGCATGGACTCAGGATATGGTCATAGTTTGAGCTTGTCAAATTGGAGAAGATTGGAACACTACAGTTGTTAATTGTTTAGATAAATAACCTGATTGTAAACCACCACCAGCAGTTAAAATGCCTTGCTGGTCAGCAGTGACAGTTCTAAATGGTCAGGAATTCCAGATGGTGAGGCAGCACTATTACCGAACAGAAGATGGAGGCATCCTTCGGAGCAAGTCAGAGTTCACCCCCATCAGGCCTTCACTCAGTTCAGGATTTACTGCAAAGTGGCACTTTCTAGCTTTTTCAATCCTCCATGGACTTCTTCCAACTCATGTCAAGGACCTCATCTCACTACTCCCCACCCATTGGCTTTTGTTCCCTTCACACCGTCTTCATGAGTGCCTTCCCTTCTGCAGAGTCTGCCATGTGGAATAGCCTACCTTACCTTTCTGCCTCTTGACTTTGACCTCGATCAAGTCAAACTCTGTGCATAGGCGCTGGAACTAGGGATGCTGCCGCACTCCCTGGCGTGAAGTGGTTTCCATTATATAACGGGTTTACAGTTTGGTTCAGTGGCTCTCTGCACCCCCACTATACAAATTGTTCCAGCACCCCTGACTCTGTGCCCATTTTCTCATCAGTAAAACAGGCATACCACCTCTTGTCTGACATGGAGGAGATATAAGGGTAAATTAATTTGCATAAGCACCTTTACCGTTATTGGGCACTGTCTGAGGCCGGTGAGATATCTTCAAATCTGAGTAGAAACATTTCTCCTCGAACTATGCTTTTTAATTTCTCCCTACCTTTGTTATTCATCTATGTAACTATTACTTCAATCCATACTGTATCCTGAATTTAAGTTGTATTTTAACCCATCTTTCACGTAAGCCAACCATAGATATTCATTCCCCCTAGAAAGCTAGGTGTATTGTATCTGCCTGTAATCATTCCTCTAAATTTCACTCGCCTGTCTGAATCCAAGAACAGAACAAAAAGGCACAGGAGATAGGAATGGAGCTAGAGGAAGGCAGGTGTGGTATGCACTCTCATGTGTGCCCCTATTCCTAATGATAAGCAGGACGTTTTTTTGGTTTGGCATGTTTGCCAACGTCCCTTCTAACTGAGCTTGACGAGTTCCTTTTTCTCCACAGATGCTTCAGTCTGGCAACACCAGCATTTCCCATCCAAACTGTATTCAGACAGTTCAAGAAAAGGTCCCAAATAAATAACCTGCAGACAAATAGGATTTTAAAATGTCAGCTAATCACTCAGTCAAAGTGAGGCAACAGGTCGAGACGCAAGAGAGCTTTTAGAAAAGCTACTACTCGGGGGGACTGGGAAGGCCAGTGCAGACGATATTACAATCAGAACCAGATAACACTGTGAAATTTGTTCATGTGCCATGAAACTTGAATTGCCAATGTGAAAATTTTAAATCAGCCTTTGCTATTTGCCAGATTTATTTTGGGAAACAGCTTTTTCTTCTCTTGGAAGAACTGAAAAGGGAAATAAGATTCTCTTTTGGCCAGGAAAGATGGCAATGCAACAAACAGACCCATCCCTTACAAGCTCACAGGTTTTCCTCCATACTGTGGAGATTAATGGAGTGCCTTTTTTGTCAAACTGTTTGGCATGAATACAAAGTGACACCATATGAACACATTCAAAAGAGTCGTATTAGTGACCCCCCCCCTTCTCGGGGGGAGAGGGAGGCTCTGGGTAGGGGAAAAAGGCTCGCCTTTTCAGGCTTCTCGTAGTACTCGTTGTACACTGGCAACACAAGCATTCAGGTAACACACATCCTGCTGGAGCGATAAGCCACGAGCCGTGGTACTCTGAATGGGACCAGAGCATGGGTAATGTCTGCTTTTAGAATGATTGTTTTATGGTTAGAAGCAAAAAGGGAAGAGGGAGTAAAGAGTAATGCCTAGCAGTGCTAGTTTCTGAGCCCTGCACAGTTGCAGTGGAGGACATCGTTTTATGATGACTGCTTAAGGCTTAGCCTGTGGCCCTTGCCATAAGATGTTTCAGATTTAAATACCGGCTGGTTGAGGATCATTTCATTATTATTTGGACAACTGGAAATGAACAGATCCTAGTTTGTGCAAATGTTTGTCCTCTCACCAAACCCAGAATTCTCTTCCCCAAAGCTTCAGATACTGTGCACCTAATAAGAAAAGGAGTACTTGTGGCACCTTAGAGACTAACCAATTTATTTGAGCATGAGCTTTCGTGAGCTACAGCTCACTTCATCGGATGCATACCGTGGAAACTACAGCAGACTTTATATATACAGAGAGAATATGAAACAATAATGTGCACCTAATGTGACTCTGGGCCGTGCGTGGGACCTCAGAGAAGGAGTGAGATAGTGCAAGGGGAAGGAACACATGGGGAACAGAGATAAAAACAAAGTTGCTACCTGCATTGATACATTAAAAAAAAAAACAGGGTCAATTTGCCCACGGAGCCGTTAACTTTGATGGAAATGCTCTTGGGGAATTTGAAATATGTAATCACTAAGAATTCAGTAAATTGCCAGTTAAACCAACATCAACATCTAGAGCAGCCTCAGCTCTTGTATAACCACTCAAAACCCTCCCAGATGGTTCAGCACCATAAAAATGTAACAATGCAACGTATAACAAATCAGAAACACACCTATCTGATGCCTCAGTCACACTCAAGTGCACACAGACATCATACCCATGGACAGACAACATCCACGGAAATAGTTTAATCTAGCAGCTAAGGCTGTGAGTTTGAGTGTAATTCTGAGGAACAGATGCATGCACTGCAGTTGTGTATTTGCTGAAATTCAAAATACCAGGTCACACTTTGGAGTCCAAGTATGATTGGGTTTTAAGATGTTTGGGTAGTGGTGCATGCAAGCAGAGGCTGCTGCAATGTAAAAGTTGGCTTAACTGGCAATTTCCTGGATTTTTTTGCAATTATATTGATAGGAAATGCACTTGGGCAATTTTACTCCAAACTAATTAAGTTTGCTTTAGAACAGAAATAGGATTCTCCATGGCTTTTTAGCGTTAAAGCTCTCCCAAAGCAATCGTTATATACCAGCAATATAGTGACTGAACTGGCAAGCGTAGTAGTAGCCATTCTCCACTCAGAGATAGGTCATGCCACGGGAGACTTTCAAGCCTGTATTAGCGAAGGAAGGAATGTGAGCCAGGACTCCAAGGTCAGACACAGTTCATTTAAAGTATTCCAAGATATAACTAGGCACAATGAACAGCAGAGAAGTGCCAGGGGAGTGCAGATACGCAACATTCTAGCGACCATACCCATCTCAGCGTGGAGATGCTCTCAGATCGAGCTAAGGAATAGCAGCAATGACCCCAGAGATTAGGGACACTGCCACAAGCACCATGCAGCACTCAGCTCCCTCCCAAAGCACATACATGTATACACTGAATTCTGTACTGACCTGAGGTTTGGAAATCTATCTGGATGGGATTGGATAAGCCGTTCACTGCCTCTCGCCACATGCCACTACCGCCTGGGGACCAGGCGGTCACCACGCAGCGATACAGACCAGCGTCAGACATCTGCGTTTGGTACATCCTATAGCGGAACTCGTTCTCCTGAACCTTCTCCAGGACCACACCATCCACTCGGGCCTGGTCTGTCCAGTCTTCCAGTCTTACCACCGAATCCTGGTTCAAGGAGATTATGCGAGTGGTTCCATTAGGGTTTGACTGATCAGTCAGTGGCTTTTCTGCTGTAATGAGAACAGAGTAACGCGGTGTCTTGATGTTTTGGGAAGACACTTTGCATATCATCTCAAAGGTGTGTCCTGCCATGAAGAATGGCTTCAGTTTCACAGCCTCCACTGTTAGTGTATAATCTGAAAGAGGGAAGGAAATCAGAAGCAATAAATAGCAGTCTGCATTTATGTAGCACCTTACAACCCAGCAGATTTTCAAAATGCTTCACGAACAAAGTAGACACAGTCCTAGAACACTTTGCCTATTGCTGGTGTAGTGTGCAGCTTGCTATTTATCAGCCTACACTGTTACATAAACAGCTTAGGATAGGACACGAAGAACATTATTCCTGACAGACACCGCAGAGAAACTGTGACAGGTGGAACTTAATTACTCAAGTCAGATGTGGCCAGAACATCAAGGATAGTACCCCTACATTTGAATAAATCCCTAAAGGGATCAGGGCCTCAGTTTTATGTTGCTATAGGAAGTGCCATTTCAGATCAAAGTGCTGGGGCATTGGTTCAGCACCAGTGATTCAAAATGAAAATTACAGCCTTTTGGATCAACACCAATTCCTGCAGCACTATGGGTTTGCCTTGAAGATCCATTCAAGTAGTGTCCTACCCTTGCAAGATCAGCTGGGATCAGAGAATAAGGAGGGTTGGTTACAAAAACAAAAAAGTCCCCCTCACACTTCTACATATAGGAAAAAAATCCAGGATAGATCTTCCTCCACCGCTGGACTTCTCACCTGTACTCTACTTATTTGTCTAAATCAGTCATAACTAATATTGGAATGTTAGAAGTTGCATATTTGACATAATTAACTACAATAAAAAAAGAGCAGAGGACTTGCCCTACATTTCCCTGCTCCTTCCCAATCTCTGGGAGCCTGAATCCTAAATATCCCTTATTGACAGGATTTTTAAAAGTTCTGCATGTAGGAGGGGAGCAGAGCCCCCAGACATGGAAAATTTGAGCTTAAGAGCAAAGAATCAAAAAAGTTATAGGCAAAAAACAAAAATAAAAACCAACAAAAACCAAAGACCAGAGGTAGATAAAGGTAGCGGAGTTGCAAACTTAAGTATATTGTTCACTACTGGGAAAGATCACACACTTGAGAAGGGTCCTACTTTTTGAGGCACTTAAGACACCAAATGCCATAATATCTATGTCCTGGTCTGCACACAGAAATTGCACTGGTTTCACTAAAGTCAATTTATAAAAGTCAGTTAAATAGTTGTACAGATGCATCAATTTACAACTCTCAGTTTAGCTTCCACCAGCACATTTTACAAACAAGGTGACATTTCCATGTTTAGATAAGAACTTTGCACTAGTTACATTTCATAGAACAAAAGAAGTTATATGAAGGCCTTGTGGCCAATCTATGAGACAAAGAGCAACTAGGGCTCCAATTCATATCCCTTCCATAAGGAATACAGGGTTCTCTTACTTCCAACAGTGTCCTAGTTTGGCGGAAGTGGGTGGGAAAAGATGACCCCAATATCATCTTTCCAGCTCTCATTGCTGGGATTGATCCTCCATTTATCTCATGAGCTATGGCTCCTTCCAGTGGAGAGAGTACAACATACCCACCCACGCATTATAAGCTGAAAAAGCCTCTGGATTGGCATTGCCCATCCCCTCTAAACAAAGCAAGATAGATCCCTAAAGCATAACCCCCTGAGCCATTTGGGAGACCATATTAACCTGGTCTGCGTGAGCATGCTTTCTGTCTAACCTTTGCCTGCGCCACACAATGCCAGTATATTTAACCTGTCAGTCAACCCACACGAGTCAAGGTATCTATTGGTTATTATGGCAAGAAAACACAGAAGTGCAAACAGTAGACTGGAGTCAGCTCAGTGTTCAGTACTGATTTTGCGACAGTGAATTTTCTTCCAGTAATGAAAATGACTGCATATTAAACACAAACCCAGCCACGCTGTGCAAGGCAAAACTTTACAGGGCAACAGGAAAATAAGCTAGAGTAAGACTGCAACACATACCCCCCACATTGAAATAAATACTTCTGCCTTCCCCAGGAGAGCAACAAGATACTAGTCATGATTACATTTTGCAGTGTTTTGCCTTTAAGCAGCAGTTTGTCCAATGACTAAACAGTGCACGAAATGAGAAACTGGGTATGACAACTTTAAAATCAGCACTGTACAAAGTAGATCACTATGCAATGCTACATAAAGCATCAGCAGGAACAGAAAAGGAATATGGTATTAGCAGTGGTCTGGGTGAGCATGGAATTAGATATTGCATATAACAAAATTTGAGAATATTAGGATTGCAGTTAGGTGCTCAAAAGTCAGGAGATCCCAAAATTGTGGTTGCATGCACAACCAAGTCTCTGCCCCCTTGTGCACATTAAGCAGTAACAGTTTAACAAACAGTCAGAGGGAATATAATGAAATCCAATGGACAGTAATGTAGTTATTAAAATAGTTACCAGTGCAACTGGATTCTGAATGCCTCTAGTAGGCAGCAGTGGGCATGCCACAGTTTAAGTTGGAACCAAGTTTCCATTATAAGACCAATTTTGGCAGGTTAAGTCTGAAATGGGTAGAATTATTCTATCAAATTTAAGTAAATCAGACAAGGGGTTGATACATTAGGAGTTGAGGATGAATTAGAATCATTAACTATTTCATCACTCTGTAGCCAGAAAATAGAAAGAAGAGAAAACCTAGTTTGCTGGACTCGCCTAGTTGAGATCTAGTGACCAGGACCTGGTTAAACAACAAGTAATAATGGTAGATGGCATATCAACTCTGCTGTGATAGTGCTCAGCAGAAGTTCAACAGATCAAGCCTGAAAGCAGCAAGAGTCAGGCTAGGGGAAAGAGTAGGATAAGGGTTTGCCCACTTCCTGGCTCTCCTGCAAGTAAGAAGGCAAGCAAGATTGGGCATGGGGACTGTCCCTGAGGTAGGCTGTCCCCCAGGCTCTCCGTGCTTGCCCAGTCCCCTCCTATAAGGCAGTGATACTCACACTGTGGCTCACAAGACACAAGTGGCTCTTTAATGTGTCTCATGGCACACTTTGCAGCACATATTAAAACAATATGTGATTTAATTAATAACCAGTTTAAGTTATTAACCAATCAGGATGCTTTTACCACTGAGGTCTGAGCATCACTACTATAAGGTCTACTGAGGGGGCTTTGGGAGATCCGAGGAGGAAGGGGAAGCAGCACAGAAGGGGACTATCACCTCCCTGCTACCACCTGGGCCTCATGCAGGGAGCCTGAATGATCTCTTTCCTTGCCTCCCTTCCTGCTCCAGCCCTCACCTTGTCCTCCTGGTCCCAGTTCTGCTTCCCCCACCCTTCCACAGGGTCCAGAGAACAGAGAGGGGACAGCAGGGAAGAGGTTCTTCATTCCCTGGGACCACAATCTCTACCCTAAAAACCCTTACTGAGCCCATCCAATGAGCCTACTTAGGCTCCTCAACCATGATGTGCTTCCTGGGGATTGTCAGGTGAGGAGAACAACAGAGAAATGGAAGACAGCCCACCAACTCTGTGGAGGATTAGAAGGCACCATGGAGGATGAGGAAGAAGTTCTTCACATGACGTGCTCCAGAGAAACCAGACAACAGCAAGAGGCAAGGTAGGGGAAAGTTCTTCCACTGGATTCTGATCACCTTTGAGTCTCCTGCAAACTCCATACATCTCCCTTTCCTGCAGACCTTAGGACAGCCCCAGGCCTGTGGACCGTAGGAAGTTGACAGGACTGTGGCTCCCCTCCTAGGCTCTTTAGGAGAGGGGCCCCTGATCCTTAGGGCCTACAGGGGGTTCATAGAAATGGGACTCCTTTTGGCAGGCCACAGGCTTATAGCATCAGGACTCCTTTCCAAAGGATGGTGCATAAGGACTGTGGTTAGCAGATGATTTATGACCAGTTACTGATGGTTCCACATATGCTGGCAATGACCTCCTTTTAAGGACTGCTTGATCAGGGCTCCTCTCTTGTAAAGATTCTAGGAATTACAGAGACAGGGCTCCTGTCTAACGGAACTTGGGGCCTAGAAAATAGAAACTAGCATTCCAAATATCTTTTTACTGAAGATGAGGTGGCTGGTACATATCAGGATTTTGACTGACTGCATACATCAAGAACAGGCATTACAAAACCACAGAGTCAAGGCTGTCCCAGTGGAGTTGCAACTATTCTGTATTTGCAGGTTAATTTAGTTACAGGGTTGGGAGTTTTTTGGCTTTCAAAACAGTTCATTTCCAGAAATTATGCATTCAACTGAATTTTTTCAGTTAAGAAGTCAGTTAAGAGTGCTGGTGACAACTCACAGCTTGATTTATGGACCAACTGTCCAACTCTTGCTCATGAACATCTTGCCTGGAAGGTTATTTTTAAGTAGTTTTCCATTGATAAATACAAGCACAATAAAGTCTGCGGTCCATGTATGTAATAAACAGAGGAATAGCACCTTCGTCTATTTCCATCTTGATGTATAGCTTTACCCAAGCATTTATGTACTCAAACCACATGCTCTGAAAATGGCTTTAATAATGTAAGGTATCTTTAGATACGTTATATAAAGTGTACCTGTCATAAAAATAAAGGGAAGGGTAAACCCCTTTGAAATCCCTCCTGGCCAGGGGAAAGCTCCTCTCACCTGTAAAGGGTTAAGAAGCTAAAGGTAACCTCGCTGGCACCTGACCAAAATGACCAATGAGGAGACAAGATACTTTCAAAAGCTGGGAGGAGGGAGAGGAACAAAGGATCTGGGTCTGTCTGTGTGCTGCTCTTGCCAGGGACAGAACAGGAATGGAGTCTTAGAACTTTTAGTAAGTAATCTAGCTAGGTATGTGTTAGATTATGATTTCTTTAAATGGCTGAGAAAAGAATTGTGCTGAATAGAATAACTATTTCTGTCTGTGTACTTTTTTTGTAACTTAAGGTTTTGCCTAGAGGGGTTCTCTATGTTTTGAATCTAATTACCCTGTAAGATATCTACCATCCTGATTTTACAGGGGGGATTTCTTTATTTCTATTTACTGCTATTTTTTTATTAAAAGTCTTCTTTTAAAAAACTGAATGCTTTTTCATTGTTCTTAAGAGCCAAGGGTCTGGGTCTGTAGTCACCTAGGCAAATTGGTGAGGCTTTTTACCAAACCTTGTCCAGGAAGTGGGGTGCAAGGTTTTGGGGAAGTATTTTGGGGGGAAAGACGCGTCCAAACAGCTCTTCCCCAGTAACCAGTATTAGTTTGGTGGTGGTAGCGGCCATTCCAAGGATAACGGGTGTAATATTTTGTACCTTGGGGAAGTTTTGACCTAAGCTGGTAAAGATAAGCTTAGGGGGTTTTTTCATGCAGGTCCCCACATCTGTACCCTAGAGTTCAGAGTGGGGGAGGAACCTTGACATGGTGGCACAGTGGTGGGATTAACCTGAAATCATCTGAGATCCAGTTGAGATTTTTTGAACTAGAAATACAGATTTTAAAAAGGAAATTTTTTTTTCTTTGGAAAGAAAGTCCAGAAAGCAGCTTTGAAACTGAAAGCAGCTTGGTTTCTCTCTGCTTTGTGGCCAAGCAGAGACAAAAGGGGATTATCTTGTGAATTGCAGGTTTTTTTGCCTGGAGGCAGGGTACTTAACTCCTACAGGGAAATTCACAGTCTTCCAACCCATTGTTTTTTTTTTTCTTTTCTTCCTAAAAGTAAATAGGGGGTGTGTGTTCTACCCATTTGCTTTTTCTTTGGGCTGGGTAAGCAGGTTTCCAAGCAGTTGGAGGTTTTTTGCTTTAATTTGGGCCCAGAGCAGAGACAAGGGAATTGTCTTTTTCTGTAGGCTGACAATCACTATCAGAGAATAGGTATTCTATTCCAGCACAGCAAAATTTTACAGCCAAGTTTTGTTTGTTTATTTCTAAACCTCGGGTGTAAAGTTAGTTAAAAACAGAGAGGTTAGAATGACCAAATCCTCAGCTCGACTACAGCTGGAATTAGCCAAATTTCAGGCTGAGGAAAGACAAAGGGAACATGAAAGACAGATAGAACTCATGCAGCTGAAGAAGGAACAAGAAATGGAGGCAAGGAAGCATGTGGAGGAGGAGAGGGAAAAAGAGAGGAAGCATGTGGAGGAGATGGAGAGGATAAAGGCCCAGCAGAATATACCAACAAACCCTAGCAATCCTTCTCCAGGTACCACTTCCCATCCCAGAAAGTTCCCCACCTACAAGGCAGGTGATGATACTGAGGCCTTCTTAGAAAACTTCGAAAGGGCCTGCCTTGGGTACAACATCTCTGCTGACCAATACATGGTAGAGCTGAGGCCGCAGCTCAGTGGACCCTTAGCTGAGGTGGCAGCTGAAATGCCTAAAGAACACATGAACAAGTATGAACTGTTTAAATCCAAGGCGAGAGTCAGAATGGGGATAACACCCGAGCAGTCTCGTCGGAGGTTCAGAGCCCTAAGGTGGAAACCAGACATGTCATTTACCCGACATGCCTACCACATTGTGAAACATTGGGATGCCTGGATATCAGGAGCAAGTGTTGAATCTCCAGTAAATTTGCCCTTCCTAATGCAAATGGAACAATTCTTAGAGGGTGTTCCTGAGGAAATAGAAAGATACATCCTAGATGGGAAACCCAAAACTGTAATTGAGGCAGGAGAGATTGGAGCCAGATGGGTGGAGGTGGCAGAGAAGAAGAAAACTGGTCGCAGTTGGAGCGGAGACCAGAAGGGACCACCCCAGACCACACCCTATTACCGGGGGCCGCCCAAAGCCCCACCTACCTCCCAAAGAGCCCTCCAGACCCCTTATCGTCCCACCACCCCGTTCTCCAGCAGCCCTCCTCGCCCCAGTGACCCGTCAGCTGGACGATGTTTTAAATGTAACGAGCTGGGGCATGTAAAGGCCAACTGCCCCAAGAACCCCAACAGATTACAGTTCATTGCACCGGAATCACACCAGAGGTCCACAGGCCCAGATACCTCCCAGATACCCTTGGAGCGGAGGGAAACTGTGAGTGTGGGCGGGAAGAAGGTCACCGCGTGGAGGGACACCGGAGCACAAGTGTCAGCTATCCATGCTTCCTTAGTGGACCCCAATTTAATCAACCCAGAGATCCAAGTGACGATTCAACCCTTCAAGTCCAACTCTTTCAATTTGCCTACAGCCAAGTTGCCTGTCCAGTACAAGGGCTGGTCAGGAATGTGGACTTTTGCAGTCTATGATGATTATCCCATCCCCATGCTGTTGGGGGAAGACTTGGCCAATCATGTGAAGCAGGCCAAGAGGGTGGGAATGGTCACCCGCAGCCAGGCTAAACAAGCCGTGAGGCCTAGCTCTGTTCCGGAAACTTCTATCAGGACCCAGTCAGAGGTGATGGACCTGGACCCCAGGCCAATGTCTGCAACAGCAGTAGTGGATCCAGTCCCAGAGACCCAGACGGAACCAGTCCCAGAACCGGAACCAGCCGAACAACCAACACCAGACCCCGTGTCAGCACTGAATCCAGTACTTGCAACCTCAACAACGGAGGGCCCCACCGAACCTGAACTGGCAGCAGCCGATAACCCGACCCAAGAGGCTCAGCCGGAGCCTGAATCCCAACATAGTGCACCAGCGGAGAGCGGTTCACAGTCAACAGAAACAGCTCCATCCCCTATATCGCTTCCAGAGGGACCAAGCCTAGGTCCACAATCCAGTGAGGAACTGATGTCTCCAGCATCAAGGGAACAGTTCCAGACCGAACAGGAAGCAGATGAAAGCCTCCAGAGAGCTTGGACGGCGGCACGGAGCAACCCACCGCCTCTCAGCTCTTCTAATCGATCCAGGTTTGTTGTAGAAAGAGGACTTTTATACAAGGAAACTCTTTCTGGTGGACACCAGGAAGACTGGCATCCTCAGAGACAGTTGGTAGTTCCAACTAAATACCGGGCCAAGCTCTTGAGCTTAGCCCATGATCACCCTAGTGGCCATGCTGGGGTGAACAGGACCAAAGACCGTTTGGGGGGGTCATTCCACTGGGAGGGAATGGGCAAGGATGTTTCTACCTATGTCCAGTCTTGTGAGGTGTGCCAAAGAGTGGGAAAACCCCAAGACCAGGTCAAAGCCCCTCTCCAGCCACTCCCCATCATTGAAGTTCCATTTCAGCGAGGAGCTGTGGATATTCTGGGTCCTTTTCCGAAAAAGACACCCAGAGGAAAGCAGTACATACTGACTTTCATGGATTTTGCCACCCGATGGCCGGAAGCAGTAGCTCTAAGCAACACCAGGGCTAAAAGTGTGTGCCAGGCACTAGCAGACATTTTTGCCAGGGTAGGTTGGCCTTCCGACATCCTCACCGATGCAGGGACTAATTTCCTGGCAGGAACTATGAAAAACCTTTGGGAAGCTCATGGGGTAAATCACTTGGTTGCCACTCCTTACCATCATCAAACAAATGGCATGGTGGAGAAGTTTAATGGAACTTTGGGGGCCATGATACGTAAATTCGTAAATGAGCACTCCAATGATTGGGACCTAGTGTTGCAGCAGTTGCTCTTTGCCTACAGAGCTGTACCACATCCCAGTTTAGGGTTTTCCCCATTTGAACTTGTATATGGCCGTGAGGTTAAGGGGCCATTGCAGTTGGTGAAGCAGCAATGGGAGGGATTTACACCTTCTCCAGGAACTAACATTCTGGACTTTGTAACCAACCTACAAAACACCCTCCGAACCTCTTTAGCCCTTGCTAGAGAAAACTTACAGGATGCTCAAAAAGAACAAAAAGCCTGGTATGATAAACATGCCAGAGAGCGTTCCTTCAAAGTAGGAGACCAGGTCATGGTCTTAAGGGCGCTCCAGGCCCATAAAATGGAAGCATCGTGGGAAGGGCCATTCACGGTCCAGGAGCGCCTGGGAGCTGTTAATTATCTCATAGCATTCCCCACCTCCAACCGAAAGCCTAAGGTGTACCATATTAATTCTCTAAAGCCCTTTTATTCCAGAGAATTAAAGGTTTGTCAGTTTACAGCCCAGGGAGGAGACGACGCTGAGTGGCCTGAAGGTGTTTACTACGAAGGGAAATGTGCTGGTGGTGTGGAAGAGGTGAACCTCTCCATGACCCTTGGGCGTATGCAGCGACAGCAGATCCAGGAGCTGTGCACTAGCTACGCGCCAACGTTCTCAGCCACCCCAGGACTGACTGAACGGGCATACCACTCCATTGACACAGGTAATGCTCACCCAATTAGGGTCCAACCTTACCGGGTGTCTCCTCAAGCTAAAACTGCTATAGAACGGGAGATCCAGGATATGTTACAGATGGGGGTAATCCGCCCCTCTGAAAGTGCATGGGCATCTCCAGTGGTTCTAGTTCCCAAACCAGATGGGGAAATACGTTTTTGCGTGGACTACCGTAAGATAAATGCTGTAACTCGCCCAGACAACTATCCCATGCCACGCACAGATGAACTATTAGAGAAACTGGGACGGGCCCAGTTCATCTCTACCTTGGACTTAACCAAGGGGTACTGGCAGGTACCGCTAGACGAATCTGCCAAGGAAAGGTCAGCCTTCATCACACATCTCGGGCTGTATGAATTTAATGTACTCCCTTTCGGGCTGCGAAATGCACCCGCCACTTTCCAAAGACTTGTAGATGGTCTCCTAGCGGGATTAGGAGAATATGCAGTCGCCTACCTTGACGATGTGGCCATATTTTCGGATTCCTGGGCAGACCACCTGGAACATCTACAAAAAGTCCTTGAGCGCATAAGGGAGGCAGGACTAACTGTTAAGGCTAAGAAGTGTCAAATAGGCCTAAACAGAGTGACTTACCTTGGACACCAGGTGGGTCAAGGAACTATCAGCCCCCTACAGGCCAAAGTGGATGCTATCCAAAAGTGGCCTGTCCCAAAGTCAAAGAAACAGGTTCAATCCTTCTTAGGCTTGGCTGGTTATTACAGACGATTTGTACCGCACTACAGCCAAATCGCTGCCCCACTGACAGACCTAACCAAAAAGAAACAGGCAAATGCTGTTCAGTGGACCGGAAAGTGTCAGAAGGCCTTTAACAAGCTTAAAGCGACACTCATGTCTGACCCTGTACTAAGGGCCCCAGACTTTGACAAACCGTTCCTAGTAACCACAGATGCGTCCGAGCGTGGTGTGGGAGCAGTTTTAATGCAGAAAGGACCTGATCAAGAATTCCACCCTGTAGTGTTTCTCAGCAAAAAACTGTCTGAGAGGGAAAGCAACTGGTCAGTCACTGAAAAAGAATGTTACGCCATTGTTTACGCTCTGGAAAAGCTACGCCCATATGTTTGGGGACGGCGTTTCCACCTGCAAACCGACCATGCTGCACTGAAGTGGCTTCACACCGTCAAGGAAACTAACAAAAAACTTCTTCGGTGGAGTTTAGCTCTCCAAGATTTTGATTTCGACGTCCAACACATCTCAGGAGCTTCTAACAAAGTGGCTGATGCACTCTCCCGTGAAAGTTTCCCAGAATCAACTGGTTAAAATCGTCCTTGAGATGTGGAAAATATTGTTAGTCTTTATGTACTTGGTAGTATATTTAGAGATGCATGTGTCTTATTAACTCTGTTTTTCCTAGAGCTCCAGGAAGAAATCCCAGCCAGTGTTTCACCCTAGCTGAGATTTGGGGGGCGTGTCATAAAAATAAAGGGAAGGGTAAACCCCTTTGAAATCCCTCCTGGCCAGGGGAAAGCTCCTCTCACCTGTAAAGGGTTAAGAAGCTAAAGGTAACCTCGCTGGCACCTGACCAAAATGACCAATGAGGAGACAAGATACTTTCAAAAGCTGGGAGGAGGGAGAGGAACAAAGGATCTGGGTCTGTCTGTGTGCTGCTCTTGCCAGGGACAGAACAGGAATGGAGTCTTAGAACTTTTAGTAAGTAATCTAGCTAGGTATGTGTTAGATTATGATTTCTTTAAATGGCTGAGAAAAGAATTGTGCTGAATAGAATAACTATTTCTGTCTGTGTACTTTTTTTGTAACTTAAGGTTTTGCCTAGAGGGGTTCTCTATGTTTTGAATCTAATTACCCTGTAAGATATCTACCATCCTGATTTTACAGGGGGGATTTCTTTATTTCTATTTACTGCTATTTTTTTATTAAAAGTCTTCTTTTAAAAAACTGAATGCTTTTTCATTGTTCTTAAGATCCAAGGGTCTGGGTCTGTAGTCACCTAGGCAAATTGGTGAGGCTTTTTACCAAACCTTGTCCAGGAAGTGGGGTGCAAGGTTTTGGGGAAGTATTTTGGGGGGAAAGACGCGTCCAAACAGCTCTTCCCCAGTAACCAGTATTAGTTTGGTGGTGGTAGCGGCCATTCCAAGGATAACGGGTGTAATATTTTGTACCTTGGGGAAGTTTTGACCTAAGCTGGTAAAGATAAGCTTAGGGGGTTTTTTCATGCAGGTCCCCACATCTGTACCCTAGAGTTCAGAGTGGGGGAGGAACCTTGACAGTACCTAATTTAATTAAGTATATGCTATATGTCCCCATTTTAACTCCTAGCTCTTGAGAGAGGAACTGAGCACATTTTTGAATTTAAAATGACTCTTGTTCGCTATGTAGTGAAAAGCAGAATAGATAAACCTAGTAATTTCAATGTCTACAATGCAGAGCATTTTGAAATAAGCCAGTTCCTACTGCAGTATTACAGCTAACTTATTAGCACCTCCTGAGGACTGGTTACAGTAATGGAATGTTCTGTTCCTTTGAGGTTCTTTACCATAGTGGTTCATATGGTTCATTGCCATAGTACCTGAATGCCTCCACCCCTGCCCCTCAACCTCCCCAGTCGGAGTTTTGGCATTTGTTGGCCAAATGGGACAGAATTAAGATTGTGATGGATGTTTTAAGTGGCTGTGGTTAACTCTAGACTTATATTTTTAATTCTGAATTTCTTATTTAACACTAACATTCTTGAAAGTTTATACATATTTGAAATATTTTTGCCTTCCACCTTACCTATTGCGGGGGAGGGCGGGGCTTGGCCGGAAATTTTTGCTATTTTATATTTACTCTGTAATAGGAGTGGCGTATTGCTTCTTGTTCCCAATTTTCATGGCCAACCTGGCATAGCTGGCATACTCCGAAGAGAACAGAGTATCGTAAGCTGGCCCAAATGGGTCTGTAATGTATATAGAAAAAAGCGGTTTCATGTTTTATATTTCATTTGAGAAATACTATCACTTGTGATCATGTAATTAGGGGACTATCATGATGCATACACACAAGGCGGTCGAGTTACTGTTGCATGTGGATACCACTCAGCTCCGTATCTCCTTTTCACTGCCCCCAAATGGTGCTCTCTTGACTTTCCCAATGCCTGTCTGAGACCACGACCTGAATCAGAGATAACTGGCTGTGGCTCAGTCCAGATAAGACAGGAGTGATGCCGACTGGAGGAGGGAAGCAGTCAGATGGCAGAGGCAATATTGGTTCTCATGAGAGAAGGGATACATCTGCTTTTTATTAATGTTCACAGCCTGCTGATCCTAGTGAACCTTGAGTTACCTCTGGAATTCCAGGAACCAGTAGTATCTGAGCATGCTCTGATCCATCTGCACTTTACAAACACATTGCTACAGCTATCCACACCTTTCTCCCTTTCATATTAGATTACTGCAGCGAGCTATTCTTGGGGCTACACTACTTAGTGTTTCATGCATGGAGCATATTACACTTGTGCTTCACAAACTGTGCTAGCTTTCAAGTTGTTTTTGGGTACAATTCAAGATTTTAGGTTTAAACTACAAAGCCTAGTATGTTTTGGGTCCTAGCTGTTTTATAAATGCTTCCACTGATTTCAGTTCCCAGCATGAAAGACTCAAGTTGACAATCCACAGTTTATGTCTTGAGGGCTTACTGTGGAAAAGTATTTTCAGCAAAAGGCCTTACTCAGATTCACTTCTCCGACTCATCTGATGGAGCTGGAGTGGGCTGACAGACCGGACATGCTGCAAATCCCATATCTTCAATCAGGCTTTTGCACACATGGGATAGAGTGGGAAGAATTGATTTTCAAGGATGGGTGGGAAGCTTTTTGTTTTGCTTTTGGAGAGTCTGACGTGTCAATTCTAGGACCTAATACACAGAGGGATTTTTCATAAACATGCCTAAGATGCCAGTAGGTACAATATATATTTGTAATATAAATCGGAGGGCCATGGTGATTTAACATGCAACCCCACTTTGTCTATGAACAATCCCCTTCATGAGAACATCTGACCCTCCTAGAACAAGACCACTGTAAAACCAGTTCTTACAATGATGCTCTGATCCCAGAAGTGACAAGGAAAGGTGTCATACATATAAAGGGAAGGGTAACCACCTTTCTGTATACAGTGCTATAAAATCCATCCTGGCTAGAGGCAAAACCCTTTCACCTGTAAAGGGTTAAGAAGCTAAGATAACCTCGCTGGCACCTGACCCAAAATGACCAATGAGAGGACAAGTTACTTTCAAAGCTGGGGGGGGGGGAAGGGTCTGTCTGTCTGTGTGATGCTTTTGCTGGGACCAGAGCAGGAATACAGGAATCCTGTAAAGGAATACAGGAATCCTGTAAAGAGAGTTAGTAAGCAATCTAGTTAGATATGCATTAGATTCTGTTTTGTTTAAATGGCTGATAAAATAAGCTGTGCTGGAGGGAAGGTATATTCCTGTTTTTGTGTCTTTTTGTAACTTAAGGTTTTGCCTAGAGGGATTCTCTATGTTTTGAATCTGATTACCCTGTAAAGTATTTACCATCCTGATTTTACAGAGGTGATTCTTTTACCTTTTCTTTAATTAAAATTCTTTTTTTAAGAACCTGATTGATTTTTCATTGTTCTTAAGATCCAAGGGTTTGGGTCTGTGTTCACCTGTACAAATTGGTGAGGATTCTTATCCAGCCTTCCCCAGGAAAGGGGGTGTAGTGCTTGGGGGAAGATGTCTCCAAGTGGGCTCTTTCCCTGTTCTTTGTTTAAAACATTTGGTGGTGGCAGCATACGGTTCAACGACAAGGCAAAGTTTGTACCTTGGGAAAGTTTTTAACCTAAGCTAGTAAGAATAAGCTTAGGGGGTCTTTCATGCAGGTCCCCACATCTGTACCCTAGAGTTCAGAGTGGGAAAGGAACCTTGACAAAAGGGTAGAGAACAACCTCTCCAATTGGAATGACCCAGTCATCCCCAGGACTCCAAGAGAGTCATTTCCCCTCCCAGGAAATGTCCTATTTAGATTTCACATTAAGGTAGCACTGTTCTGTTCTATAGGGCATCCTGGCCTGCCTTTATCTACATCCCACTTCATAGCCTTTGTTACCTTGCTGCTGTAGACGGGGGCACGAAGCCAGTATTTTCAATCTAGCCAAGTTTTTCCACCTTCTGATTCATCCAAGCCTAAGGATCAAAAGGGGACTGCTTCAGAAGAAAGGGGAAAAGAAAGCACAGCAAGGATCACCAGGAAACATACATGTGCTTAGACCAGTGGTGGGCAACCTGCGACCCATCAGGGTAAACTGCTGGAAGGCTGCGAGACAGTGTTTACATTGACCATTCACATGCACGGTCACCCACAGCTCCCAGTGGCAGCGGTTCACCATTCCTGCCCAATGGGAGCTGTGGGAAGCAGCAGCCAGCACGTCTGCCAGCAGGTTACTCTGATGGGCCGCAGGTTGCCCACCACTGGCTTAGACAGTTATTGCTGAACAAGAGTGAGGAAAAGTCACATAAGGAAAAAGAGTGGGCATTTCTGCATCTCTAATACACAACATCAATATTTTTGGCACTAATTTATGCAACTGTACCTCACACACTACCATAGCTGGGATTATCCATGTAGCAAGGTATGGATTTAGGCTAAAATAGGGCTCAGATGGCCCTATTCTAACTGACAGAAGCTGGATCACTGAAAAACTGCCCCGTTCTGTTCATTCCCTCTGAAGCATCTGGCCCTGGCCACTGTCAGAAGACAGGATACTGGGCTGGATGGACCATTGGTTTGACCCAGCATGGCCGTTCTTATGTCTTTAGTGATCAAAACAGAAAGCTCTTCCCAAAACCACACTCCATCAGTTGCTACTGGTTAAAGAACAGGGGGCCCTCTTAATGTGATCTGTGAAATATGCCTTTTCTCTCTCATTGCACACAGCACACAAGCTACAGAGCAGTACCACCACCATCAACATTTCCCTCTGGACAGGCCAGCCAGTGGTAGTTGTGCAGATTACAGAAAAATCCAAGATTTGATACTTAGAAAGAGAATGCTTCAGAAGTTAAGTAAAGAATGAAATGGGGAAAACGTTTCTTCACATTTCTTAATACTAAGCAACAGTGCAACTTATTAACCTTTAAAGAAAGACTGGCCAGAAAGGTTAAAAAAAGAGGCGCTTTCCTCAAACAATGTAACCTGAATCCTTCTAGGGTACGCATCTCCTCCCATCTGCAGTAGTCCCACAAAGTCATCTTCGGAGACAGACTCCTGGAACCTCCAATTAATAAAAAGGGTCAAAAGTGCAACAGAAATCCACCCAATACCTACATATACAAAAGGGCACAATGTTGGCAGCAGAAAAAAAACAAAACAGATAAGATCCCGGAAGGAAACCACAAGAATACACCCCCAGCTTACCGTCAGTCTGGGTGTTACTCCAAATAGACCAAGGCCAAAGACAAAAGAAATCCTGGCCAAATTATTCCTTTTGGTCTTGCAGTACTTCCTGACTTGTATGACTGGCTGTTTCAATTCTATAAGTTACAGTATTCCTCTGTTGCTCCTACTATTTAATGTACACTTTTTCAAGGCCTTAGCAATCAGTACAGAATATACTTCTGGGTAATGACTGAAGACAAGTTTTCAAAGAAAATCACCAATTCAAAACGTGGCCATGACAAATCACTGAAAACAAGAGATGGTTATAACGGAGGAAGAGTTTAGAAACAAATGGGGGGAATGCACTTTTCCACCAATTCCCACCCTGACAAAACAGAAAAAAGGGAAATTGTGGCTAGAACAGATGTTCTGACAGGATCGGCATTTAATACAGTTACCTTAAGTAACACTACCTCAATATCTGCACTATCCCCTGCTAGGTAGTGCTGCAAACACCAAGGTACTCTTATTTAAGGCAAATTGGAAGTTTAAGAGTAAGGGAAATCACTATACCAGCATCTCCAATGCACAGTCTCCAAGCGAAGAGTATCAACTCTTAATTCTCATGAATCTGTCCTACACTAGCAAGGGTCAAGAAGAGTTGTGAAAAAGGGTCACAATTTCTTTTCACTTCTATTTTCAGTTATTTCTGAAGCACAAGAATCATGCAGCTTCTGCGCACAATGTAAACCAGGGTAATCGCTACATGGGACTTCAGACCAAACGAAACTAAACTAACTTTAGGCCAAATATTTAGATACTGTATAAGAAATGGAGAGTTCTACAAAGCCTGATAGCGTTTGAAAAATGTGTGGATGTCTAAAGAACAATATATTTGAAAGGAGACGTTTTCTCTTATATGAACATTCCCAGACAGTGCTGCAAACCCAAATGCAACAGCACTGGGTCAGGCATGAGACCCAAACCAGCATGGAATCTCTATGCAAGCAGACAACTTTGTTTTATATGCAAGCATCAGTGATGAAAGTAGTAAATCAGACGGTCAGATTTCTTTGATATTAAATAACCTCAGGTACCATTAATAGCACTTGTTTTTTTTTTGTTTTGTTTTGTTTTTTACACAAGAGTTATGTTTGGTGTTGAAGTAAAAAAAATAAACAAAAGTGAAGCAAAGTTAGATCTAGCCAAGATGCCTTCAAAAACAAACAGAAGAACTTTACACAGACTACGTCAGAAACCAGTCACGACATATCTTAATGACTAGCTGTATTTGCAAAGCTGAGCAAGCAGAAAAGCCTTTAAGCTATATCGGTCTCCTGAGAACGAACAAAATAGATTAACAATCTCACATTAATGGACAAACAATACAGTTACCGCATAATACAAGCCAAAAGATGACTCCTCAATCTCTACATGTGGCTTTTACATTTCAAGCAAGAAACTGAACACCTATGTATCCCAACAGATCAATGAATGCAGTACAAAGTCTTCCCTCCTTTCTGTAAAGCATGGTTGGACGCTGGCCTTGCCTAAACTGTGGTTTTTCTCAAATTCTCTCAATGTTGCACTAGCACCAGTGTGGCATTGCTAACCGTGAGAGAATCTCAGAAAAACCGCAGTGTAGGCACAAGCTGTATTTAGAACAGGCCAACTTTTGGCTTCGAAGGGGACATGCAAAAGCTTCTCTCCTTAGACAAGCACACAGGAAGCAGGCTGCGTTCTTTTTATTAGGCTTGGGAGCAGTCAGTAACTCAAAATCACCAAAGATTCTTGTTAAACCAATCATCACAAGGAACAGAAAAGCATGTGGCAGCTTAACTCTTTCATGGCTGCTGGCGACAATGTTGGTGCACACCAGGTCCTGGAGCTTTGGGGTAAGGAGGAGGGGAGAACCTTGCCACTTGCAAAACTGACTGGGTGGGGGAGAAGGATAAGAAGTTTTTAGTCAAATTGCTGAAAAATAAGTGGAGATGGAGTAAGTCAGTCCTAATATGTTCACACCAAATTTCTCATCACAAAGGTGTTTTGTGTGTGTGTGTGTGTGTGTGTGCGCGTGCGTGCAGAGTTGCCTTTCATGTCAGCAAGTGTTCCACTTCTTTCCAGTAAATGTCTTTTTCAGAAAACCCTCTGGCACTTGGGCTACAATATTTACACTTGCACATCAGTGAATATTGTGGAAACTAGCAGAAATTTTGGAAGAGTACCAGAATCAGGAATATTTACACCTGTCACAATTTTTTCCACAGAAATTAACATGGGCAAAGACATCTCATAGCTCCACGTTGCCCCAGCTGAACGGAAGACCGTTATACATGCACACATGCACGCTGCATGTTGTGGCATACAGCAACATCCCTTGTATCACAAAAGCAGATGTTTCCATCTTCATCAGATGTTTCCATTAACATGGTGCTTGGTAATTCTGTTTGCACCTGCTTGTGATCAGAGCGAGTGCCAGCCATATTAGTGATTGGACTGACTGCCATGTGAGGTCTTTCCTATGAATGAGATCACATCACTGCTGGAGAAGCAAACTTCAGAGAAACATAGTAACTCATTTGATATTGCAGGGATTAAACCTCTCCATTCCCAGGCCAAGTTACAAATCGTGCTTTGAAGTTATGCATGATTCTTACAGATCTTCTCTTTGCTGGAGCTGAATTACTGTAGGGATTCCCTTTGGTCCCTCTCTAGGCTGAGGCTGTGACCTGAGCAGTTTTACACTGGTTCAAGCTAGCTGGGTTTTAGACATGGCTTTGTCAACCAAGGGTGGAGGGGATCAGACTGTTTAAACAAATATATTTTGGAAGATGCACACATTAAACAAAGAGAAAGTTTATAAAGCCTTTTGCCTAAATGCTATGTTCTAGTCTAATCCCCCATTCAGTGACCCTACATCTAAATTGTAACACTGTTGTTAAACTCTGTTTTAAACATATTTTGGAGCGACCCAAAAGTACCCAGCTAGACAGAGTCAGCCTGAATCCATTTTAAACTGGTTTTTAGAATTGGTTGAGGTAATTTTTTTTTAGCCCCTGCGTAGATGGGGTGATGAACGGTCTAAGTCTTGCCCATCCATAGTTACCCTCTTTCCAGCAAACCAGCTCTAAATGGGATTTCAGCACTGTATGGCTCTCACACTTGGCCATTAATTTTTCAAAAGCCAATTCCTTGCATGCCTGCAAGTTTCTCTGTGGCGCCTTCTTAAAGCCAGCACCTACAGGTAAAGAAAGGATGGGAGGGAGAAGACGATAGCTTCTGGGTTGTAGGCTTGTCCAGGCATGGACTGTCTTCATTTTGGGCCTTACAAAGTACCAAGCACAGTTTACCTGTTTAACAGTAAAGGCATTACAGAGGCAGAGAGAATGTCCCACTTGTTGGCAACGAGATGCATCCTGGAAAAATCCTTACATGGGAGACAGAGATCCTGACCGCTTGTGCTTTGTGTACCATGACATTTTTCTTAATAGAAGGCACAATAACCTCAGCGCCCTGGCCTGATTCCAGTTCTGAAAGTTACATTCTGCCTCCCTAAATTCCCACTGCAGTTTGATGGATACACGGTTATTCTTCACTTCCTTTCCAAAACATTGCATGATACTGTTAGTACCATTAAGTAGTTGCTACCTTTCACTTCAGAAGGGGCTACAATTCTGTAGTGGATTAAACAAATCCAATATTTTATATTATATATAGAGAGAGAGAGCGCGAGCGAGCTTCCAAAGCCCACTGGAATGCTTCTGGCTGAGAGGGGCTACATAAGAGAAAGCTGTGAAATCAGCAGCTATCAGCAGCAAGAGATTTAAACCAGTAAGTGTGAAGTACCTACCTTGGGTAGCCCAGAAAACACTGACCAGTGCGGATGTCACATCCTTGCTCTTTACCCAGCTGTTGTTGTGGTGCCTGCTCCAGGCAGAGGCGACACAGTAATAATCCCCTCTGTCTGCTTCAGAGGTCCATTGGATTCGTAAACTGAAAGTACCCATGGCCTGTTTAGAGAAAATTATTTCCCCATTCTGGGTCCTCTGTCTGCTCTTATCCCCAACCAGCAACGTCCAGTCTGCATCCATAGTGGCAAGAAGTTCATCCGTCACAACAGCGTCATTGCGCAGGCGCATTCTGTAATACCAAGAGACGGTAAAACGTATGTTTGCTTCTGTGTTCTGCGCATTCACGATCCTGCACTCCAATTCTGTGGGGTCGTCTGAAAATTTAGGCGTTTTAGAAGCATTCAGAACTATCTGGTAGTCCAGCTCTGCAAGGGAATTGGAAAAGCGGGAAGAAAGCCAAGAGAACATGTTAAAAGTAGCAAGTAAAAAGCAAACACCCAGGTAACAGTGAAAACCAAGTGCCGTCCTGAGATCTGGAGCTATCAAACACGACACAGAAAAAGCATGTGGGCTAAATATAGAAGACTTGTAAAATCAAGGGACTGGGAACCTGGACTCAGGCTCTGCCATAGATTTGTGAGACCATCAGCAAGTCCCAGAGGTCAAAATTTTCATAAGTGGCCTTTTATTTTAGGCATCCAACTTACTCGTTGAGCTTGATTTTCAGCTCTCATGGACTTTAGCGTGAGTTGCCAGAGTCCAGTACTTCAGAAAATCAGGTCCAAAGCCTCTCAAGGTGATGTGGCCTCTGAGAAATAATGTTTCCTTCCCTGTCCTGTTCTCCGACATCCAAGTGTGCAAGTTTCAGTCTCAGATTTTAAATCACCTTTTGTGTTTCCTCAGAGAGTTCAGGATGAATGTATGACTTGGGACTCTTCATTCTCAAGTTGCAAACTGATCAGTTGAGACTCTAGTAAATGACACCCCATCTCCTCTCCCTCTCCAGGATAAAAAGGCCATCCCCAGAAATCACCACTTCCCACTTACAGTCCCATGCCCCACAGATCCCCCATACCATCACCTTGTCAAGGTTAACTCCAGCAAGCATCCTAGAATGTTTAGCTGGTTAACATGACAACCAAGGATGCACGTACCAAAAGCAATTTTGAGTTTGAATTGTGAAGTGGTATGACCTGTATGGAGCTGGAATCTCTCAAGGTTCATAGTTTAAGAGCTGAGCAGCTGAATTGAAGGTGGAATAGCTGGTTGTCCTGACCCAGGAAAGGAGGAGTCAAGGGTGCATGACTTTGTTCTCGACTAGATTACAGAGACAGCAGACTACAGGCTTGTGAACTGAGCTACTATGGTAAGAATCTCTCAACACTGAATTTTAGTTATGGAAATAAGTGCTTTTCTACCAATGATAAGACTTATTTTTCCTGAATTACTTTTTTTAATGTTACTTGAAAAACAACTTCCTACTGTTTTCTGACTAAATATCCCAACATTTTGTTTTTGTTTTCAACAAATTTATTCTTTATTCCTTTATCTTGTGGTTGATGTATTAATCTCAGAAACAGTAATTGTCTATAACTGGGACAAAGAAGGAAATGCAAGTCTAAAATGTAGCCATCTCTCAAATATGGCACTAGAACAGGAGCGAGCAAACTTTTTGGCCTGAGGGCCGCATCAGGTTTTGGAAATTGTATGGAGGGCTGGTTAGGGGAGGCTGTGCCTCCCCAAACAGCCAAGCATGGCCCGGCTTCCACCCCCTATTCCCCCCCCCACCTCTTCTCATCCCCGCGGACTCCTGCCCCATCCAAGCCCCCAGTTCCCTGACGGCCCACCCCCCCAGGATCCCTGCCCCATTCACCCCCCACCCCCCTGCTCCCTGTCCCCTGACCGCCCCCAGAACCCCCCCACTGCCCCCTGCCACCCCATCCAACCCCTCCTCTCCTTCCTGACTACCCCCCCCCCCGGACCCCTACCCCTGACTGCCCCCTGCCGCCCCATCCAACCCTTCCCCCTTCCTGACTGCCCCCATTCTACCCAGCCGTTCCCCACCCTCTGACCGCCCCACCCTCTGTCCATCTCCCCCCCCCCGCATACTCCCTGCCCCCTTACCGTGCTACCTGGAGCGCCGGTGGCTGGCGGAGCTACAGCCGTGCCGCCCGGCTGGAGCCAGCCGCACACTGCGCAGCACAGAGCACTGAGTCAGGCCGGGCTCTGCAGCTATGCTGCCCAAGGAGCTTGCAGCCCCCCAGCCCAGAGCATTGCGCCAGCGGCACAGTGAGCGGAGGCTGCAGGGAAGGGGGAACAGCAAAGGAGGGGCCGGGGGTGAGCCTCCTGGGCCAGGAGCTCAGGGGCCAGGCAGGAGGGTCCAGTGGGCCCGATGAGTTTGCCCACCTCTGCACTAGATTAGCGGAAACGTGAGGAGGTAAGCCCTAGCGCCTTTTCTCTCCGGGTGAATTTGATAGTACAATTCCACTTAATCTGGCTACATCTACACTGGAAAGTTCAAGGGAATCTCCCGTAGTTGCTATCTCTGGTGCAGTTTCATCAGCGCTAGTAACCATGGGAGCACTAGTGTAGACTAGACATCAGTTGTTTTAATCATTGGTTTTTACAGGATTAGATGACCAGGGTAAAAATGAAAGAAGCTAGTTTACACTACTGCTTCCATGGTTGCTAGCACCAGTAACAGTGGGAAATTTCCCTAAAATTCCCAGTATAAACAAGGCCTTAAAAAAAATGCACAGAATTCTGGTTCCACTTTCAAACAACAGGGTCTGTGTGGGAGGCCATGAGACTCAACACCGCGATCCTTGAGAGAACTAAATCCCCACAGATCCTAGACAACTATACCACTCCTCACATCCCGTTTACACACAGCAATAATCTTCAAGACTTGAAACTGAAGGACAAGTTACTTAAACCATACTGCAGTATTCTGACCCCTCCAAAGCCAGAGGGGTTATGATTCAAGAGTGGTAGCTACAGAAGGTTGTGTCCTGTGACTGCTTTAGCAGCTTGGTACAAACATGGGAGAGTTTGAAGGCTGAAGTTCTTCTCAGGCCAGGAACAGGATGAGAAAAGAGCTGAAAGAAACAGTTTTCAGGTAATCACTTTGGTATTAGTATTAATTATTTATTAATAATAATAATTAATAATTATTGAGGAGGAGGAAGGAATGCTAGGGAGAGTTTTGGCTTTGACAGCACCACTCTGGCTAGGCACATCACACTGACAGACACTCTCAGACAGAGGATTTAAAAGGAATAAAAGGCTCCCTGGATAAGCCTCATTCCTCCACTCTGTCAGCTGTCAACGAACAGCCTCACTGACAGTTCAGTGACTTAATACCACATTCGCACTGAACTTCAATCAAGGAGGAAGGGGTTAGTGGTGAGTTTAGGATGCAGTTTAGAACCTCACATGCTGAGAACTCTTCTCCCACTCCCTCCCAGCCCTAGGCAGCAGTATCGTATGAGGAGTAACATTTATACACTCCTGTATCTCAGGCAACCGGTGAGAGATAGGACAGGAAATTTCTACCAGCCTAAGGAATGCTTCAGACCAGAGACAAAGTGACCTGCTGCAGCCAGGTTTTGAAGCCCAGAAACGTAACAGGAAGTTGGGAATGGCCAGATGATAGTTTGAAAGGAAGACGGGGGCCAGCACAGGATAGCAATGGCATCCATCTCCTAAAGCATATTGGGAACATTTTTTAAAATGTTAATGGCTATTTACTGTTTTGGAGATGGAGACAGAAGTGTGTCTATTCTCCCTACAATGCATATGGGAAATAAAGAGTAACCCAAAGGGGTCTCAGTGGGACGGTCAACCTCGTGACTTGGCCATTCGCTTCCAAGTACCTGGGTTCAGACCCGAATTTAGGCTTGTTGGCCTCCATTCTAATCCTCAGACCAGCACCACAGTTTGGCATTACTGCTAGTGTCTGATCAGGGATGGCTCTGAACAGGAATAGTAGGAGGCTTCAAGCCACAACTGAGTGCACTGGCAGAACTGGGGTACCTTGCACACCAGCCTAGGCATTAACTAGGCTCAGTTAACTCTGAAAGATAATCAGTACTTTCTGGATTTTAGCACAGAGAGTAGGTAGAAATGCCCCCCCACTTCCTCCAGGTTTGAAATGCTGTCAGAAGTAATTTAGATCCTAAATGCAGAAGTCAAATAAAGAAATTGTTTTAATCATTTGTTGAGAGAGGCTGACATGTCATGGCAAACTGAAAAATACAGCTCTTTAGAAATTCTGCTTAGGTTTGGTTTTCTGGATCACTCCAGCGTGACTGTTCGCTTCTCAGGATATTTGCATAAAAACAGGATCTTTGTAGCTTAAGAATTCAAGGATTTTTAACATACCATATGAACTGGAAGACATGACTTACTCCTAAGTGACACATGGCATGACCTTTGACTTGTAAAACAAGTCCCTTGATGTCATATGGTATTAAGGGTCTCTATAATAAAGAAATATAGGGGAGACCACTAAAAAGTAACTATAAGGTCAGTAAATTTACGACTAGATTAGACACTTGTGGTTAGTGAGTGGAGCCATGAGAAGTTACTGTACGAAGATTGCCTGGCTTGGTAGTCCCGTGTACAGCCAAACAGACAATTATTTGTTTATTTGTACGGTTAAATTAGAAAAATTCACTCATTTCTAGAATTTTAAAACTTATTTACAGTGAATAGAAAATTCCGCTAGTCCAGGTCAACTTACATTAATGGTCACCTGCAAACAAATACCATCTGTCTTAATATTGAGGTATTCAGCGAGTGCAGTATAAAAACCTTTACAGAACAGATTACTAAGTCACACTTATGGAACAACCGGTCATAAAAGAATAAAGATAACCGCCCCCATAGGGACTTATCAGGCTACTAAAGGTGTGGAAGCTCCAGAGTTCACCAGTTCCTGTAGGTTGTAGTACAAAGCCCTTAGGCTCCTGGCAAATCTCCTAAAATACATGACAACAGAGGCCAGAAGAGTGGGTGTGAATGGATCTGTATCGCAAGGGGCATGGATAAAAAGACTCTGGCGTAGGAACATTTTTCCATATCTGTGGTCAATAGGATAGAGGGGTGCCCAGAACAGACCCTGTAATGTCTTTGCTCTGCATACTCCACAGTGGAATTGAACACAGGAAAAGAATGGCTCATTATCTGTTGAGCCTCAGGATGGAGCCACTCACCTAATGCTGTCACCACCACGCTGACTGGTGAAGAGGTCTTCTCCACCACCTTGTGCCAGCTCCCATTGTGCTGTGGCACCCAGACAGATGCTTGGCAGAAATAGTAGCCAGAGTCTTCCACACCCACATCACGCACCAGCAGGTGATAGGAATTTCTATCCATGTGACTCAGGCTGATGAGGGGAGAGTTGCTGACCACAGAATCACGGTCCACACTCAACAAAACCCGGGCATCCGACAAGGTATCATCAAGTGACTCACTGAAGTACCACGTCACCTGAGCTTGGAAGATGCCACTTCGGTCTGTTGTGATGTTGCAGGTTAGGTCCAGGGAATCCCTTTCAGTCACAGACATGTTGCTTGTGGCAATAAGCACATCCAGAGCTTGAATATTAAAAAACAAGACAAGACAAGTATTCAAGTGTTTGTCACAAACTATTTAGTGCCTACTTCTCTGGTACTGCAAGTTCTTAAGTAACTTCAGCTCTCTGCTTTCAGCACTCGATGACTTGACTACAGGTTTGTACCTATCTATAAAAGTTGCAAACTATGAGTGTGTATAGCAGTTAGGGAGGGAGAAATCAAGACTTGAGTTTTTATTCCCAGCTTTGCTACAGACTTCCGGTGTGTCTTTAGGCAAGGAACAACCTCTGCACTTGCTTTCCCATAAAGAAAAGGTGGATAATATTTCCTTATCTTACTGTGGTGCTGAGACATTTGGGGTCTAATTCACAGAAGGCAGAACTCCTACTGAAGTGCACCCATTTATATCAGAGCTGAATTTGGTCTCTATCTAAACAATTTTAAGCTCCTGTGATCAAAGGATGAATGAATAAATAAATAAATAAATAAAAATGAAAAGATAAAAGAAAAGCAGCAGCAACAGCTACAGAAAGTTAAGCGTGACTTAATGTAAGCAGCCATGGCCAAATCTTGAACTCCTGACTCACCTTAAGGGAGTTGCTGAGACCAGAAATGAAAGTGCACAGAGGGCAATGGTAGTTCATAGACTGCTGCTTCTTCACATACTACAGAGTCCAACATACACTACAGATTTTACAGCAATGCAAATAGCTACTCAGTGTTGTTGTCACTATATCAGTCCCAGGATATTAGAGAGACAAGGTGGGTGAGGGAATATCATTTGTTGGACCAACTTCTGCTGGAGAGAGAGACAAGCTTTCAAGCTACACAGAACCCTTCTTCAGCTCTGGGAAACTTACTCAGAGCATTTAACAGGCTCCTCTCCCGCCCAGTGGTTGTACTCAGTCCACAGAACACATGGTCACAGGCAGCATTCAGAGAGGACCTTTGTGATCAGTAGGCTGCACAGCTGATGACAGCATCAATTTAGTTTAGTTTAAATTAGAGGTGTTGATTACTCGCAGTTAACTCACATGATTAACAAAAGAATTAATCGCAATTAATCGCTGTTTTAATTGCACTGTTAAACAATAGAATACCAATTGAAATGTATTTAATATTTTGGATGTTTCTACATATTCAAATATATTCAAATACAGAATACAAAGTGTACAGTACTCATTTTATATTATTTTTATTATACATAATTGCACTGTAAAAATGATAAACAAAAGAAATCGTATTTTTCAATTCATCTCATATAAGTACCATAGTGCAAATTACAAAAGGTAGATTTTTTTGGTTATATAACTGCACTCAAAAACAAAAAAAAAGGTAAAACTTTAGCACCTACAAGTCCACTCAGTCCAACTTCTTGTTCAGCCAATCACTAAGACAAACAAATTTGTTTACACTTATGGAAGATAATGCTGCCCGCTTCTTATTTACGTCACCAAAAAGTGAGAACATACGTTCACATGGCACTTTTGTAGCCAGCATTGCAAGGTATTTACATGCCAGATATGCTAAACATTCATATGCCCCTTCATGCTTTGGCCACCATTCCAGAGGACATGTCTCCATGCTGATGATGCTCATTAAAAAAATAATGTGTTAATTAAATTTGTGACTGAACTTCTTGGGGGAGAATTGTATATCTCCTGCTCTGTGTTTTACCTGCATTCTGCCATATATTTCATGTTATAGCAGTCTTGGATGACGGCCCAGTTTTAAGAACACTTTCATTGCAGATTTGACAAGACGGAAAGAAGGTACCAATGTGAGATTTCTAAAAGATAGCTACTACACTTGACCCAAGATTTAAGTGCTTTCCAAAATCTAAGAGGGATGAGGTGTGGAACATGCTTTCAGAAGTCTTAAAAGAGCAACACTCCAATGCGAAAACTACAGAACTCGAACCACCAAAAAAGAAAAATCAACCTTCTGCTGGTGGCATCTGACTCAGATAATGAAAATGAATATACGGTGGTCTGCACTGCTTTGGATCATTATCGAGCAGAAGCATGTCCTCTGGAATAATGGTTGAAGCATGAAGGGACTTAAGAATCTTTATCACATCTGGCACGTAAATATCTTGCGACACCAGCTACAACAATGCCATGTAAATGCCTGTTTCAGGTGACATTGTTAACAAGAAGCGGGCAGCATTATCTCCTGCAAATGTAAACAAACTTGTTTGTCTGAGCGATTGGCTGAACAAGAAGTAGGACTGAGTGGACTTGTGGGCTCTAAAGTTTTACATTGTTTTGTTTTTGAGTGCAGTTATTTTTTGTACATAATTCTACATTTGTAAGTTCAACTTTCATGATAAAGAGATTGCACTACAGTACTTGTATTAAGTGAATTGAAAAATACTATTTTTTATTTTTACAGTGAAAATATTTATAATAAAAAGATATAAAGTGAGCACTGTACACTTTGTATTCGGCATTGTAATTGAAATTAATATACTTGAAAATGTGGAAAATATCCAAAAATATTTATATAAATAGTATTCTATTGTTTAACAGCGTGATTAATCATACAATTAATTGCGATTAATCACAATTAATTTTTTTAATCACTTGACAGCCCTATTTTAATAATGAAAAGCATGTATTAGGAGGGACTTCCACACTTTTCATCCCTTATGCTTCGTTAACAAGTGCTATTTACCTCCTGCTGCAAGACTTTTCAGGTGTCTGTTACCCTGTCCCCTCTCCTTCATTTGTCTATTTGTTTATGCACATGTCCAAGGACTGTTTGAGCTATTGTTTGTACACTGTCTGATTGAACTGGCTCTAATCCCTGATTAGCATTCTAAGGGACCTAAGGATCCCAAGGACCCGAATCAAGGATTAAGAGCCCAATTCTACTAGACCCTGTACAAGCAGAGTTGTTACATGTTCCTTAACAGTGACCACGTGCTCACCTCAGAAGGTGGTTGGGCATTTTTATGGTGGTGAAGTGATTTCTGCTTAGATGCTCATTCCTGTACATATTGCCTATCAGCTTGTAAAGCATTTAGGGATTCTTGGGAATGGTACTATATAAATGCAAGAACCTATGAGCTTATCTACACTACTGGGCAGGATTGATCTAAGATCCAACAACTTCAGCTACGTAAATAGTGTAGCTGAAGTCGACATACTTAGATCTACCCACCGCGTTTTCTCCACTGCAGTAAGTCGACAGGTGACTCTTCCCCCGTCAACTCCCACTTGCGCTCCTCGTTCTGGTGGGAGTACCAGAGTCAATGGGAGAGCGCTCAGCGGTTGATTTATCGCGTCTATACGAGATGCGATAAATCGACCCCCACTGGATTGATCACTGCCTGCCGATCCGGCGGGTAGAGTAGACAAGCCCTATGTGTTTTTTCTCAATTTTCAAAGCCCTTGTCTTTAAAACCAAGAATTACTCCTCTCACAGCTTACCACTGCATCTGACAGCACAGAAAAGTGAGAAGGCTCAAGCTGACACCACAATACAGGAGACTTGCAGTCACCTACATGCCCCAAGTACCTCCTCACAGCCGACTAAGGGGTCATTAGTTTTTCCTGTTAGGATCATCATGATATGAGTAGAGAGGACAGTAAAACCTTCACAGTAATTATTCAGGGTTGTAATAGACTAACATTACAACTCCACTGTAAGGTGAAGGGAGCCTCCAAGAAACTTAAGTATCTTCACACAAGCCAGGGGCACTCAAACACTACATTTATAAACCAAGAGATACTTTCGTAAGAATCTCACTCCTCCCCACATTCCTGAGCCTCCTTTGTTCTATCATCACTGAAGTGCCTGAATGCCCCATTCAGGATTACAGGCCCACTATGCTAGATGGTGCACTTAACCATAGGAAGAAGACAAGTCCCTGTGCCCGAGATCTTAGAATCAAATTTAAAACAAGGCAAGCAAATGTGACAAACAATAGAACGGAAGGTAGCAATAGGACAAGGTTAGCAGTAACAAGTTCATGAAGTTACATAGCCTATGTGCACAAATTAACAGTACTATATCAGTTTTGCAGGTTCACACCTCCTTATTTACAGAAGAGATTGTAGTGTCCAGGACGGCCAAAATAGCCTGGAATACACTGCATCCACCTTTGTCTTTAATATGGAGGTACAGTCTACAGAGGCTACAGGACCCAGTACAAAATGCTCTCCAAAGCCAAGCAGTCAGGCCATGTTGCATGATGGTATATACAGCATGTACAGGCCACATCGGACCACCCTCCATTTTATATGTAAGGAGGAGGATGTGATCTACTCAACATTATGCAATTTAGGACAGGCCTCCTGCTCCTGACAAATGGCTAGTGCTGCCATTGGCCAGGCTGAATTTAGAAGCCTATAACAAAATAAAAAAATATCAGCAAAAATGCAGTAAAATATCATGCACAGCATTGCTGGTCCCTAGTGCCCCCTCCCCTTTCATTCAATCACTGATTAAACCCCACCTACATAAGCAAGCTTCTCAAAAATTTAAGGACTTGACAAGGCAATGCCAGAATTAGAGCCCTTACTCAGTACTGTACCCCATGGCTCTGGAGAGAGCATTTGAGAGCTTTCCTGTCTAGTAGACATACCCTAAGAGAAGAGGGAGCAGACTGATCCAGCAGAGCTCACAACTAAGCCCCACCAACCAAAATTAGCTATCTAACCCTAAGTTCCGGGTTCTCTCTCTGGCAAAGGATTTCACATGGCAGATACCTCTACTGCCTGAGCACACTGTCACAGTTCAGGAGAACTTCACCTATATTTCCCCTCAGAAATCCAGCAAGGGCACCCCCTCTCAGGCTTCCAGCTCCCCAGCTGTTGCCTTTCTTGGGTGGAGACAAACACCTCACTTCTTTCTGATCAGGGAATTTCCAGGAGGCCCAGCTCCCTGCCTACACTGTGTTATTCCCAGCACAAGCAGGCTGCCCAACCTCACCTATTTGCTTTCCTTTCAGAGACTGATAACAGAGGTATAAATGACTACACAGTTCTTCCTGTGCAAGCCTATTTTATTCTTAAGATAAAAAGCACTATAGAGAAAACACTAAAGAATCTACATGTGTAGTGGTAAGCTCACCGGAGAATCTCCCAACCCTAACACCGCCTCTAGCAGAGTAGTCCTTCCACACCCCATCCAGATTTCACAGGTTCATCACAGCTTCAGCTCACAATCAGGACCCTCATAACACGTTTAGTCCATCTTTTATACAGCTCAGGGGTCTTAGAGCTGGAGTTTCCAGGAGCAGGCTGTTAGTGGACAATGGGTTTTCCTCCCCTGGTTGAATTCTCCCTTTTGAAGCTACAAAGTGGATAATTTGCATTCTCCTCACTCCACCGCTCCCCATGCCCGCCCCCCTGCCCGTATTTTCTAGGAAAACTATTTTACGCACATTGTCTAAAAAAAAAAAGTCTTTTGAAGTTCCCAATGTTTACATTAGACAAGTCCCTAGAAAAGTTACATGCAATTCTACAGTAACACGAACAATTGCATTTTCAATACAAGAGACCCCAAAGGCACCAAACCCAATTAAATAAGGTTTAACTTCATTCAATAAAGTTGGTCTTAATTCCATAAGGTGTATTCAGGATATTGTCAGCCTGTCACACACACTTCCTAAAATACTATCACACTCTCATTTCTGAGGGGACATCATGCCTGTTCTTCCACCAACTACATGATAAGATGCATCATCACTATTACAACTCCCCCAACCCCACACTTTGGCAGGGCTGGCACACTTATGTGCTCAGTGTATCTATTCATGAAGTCTGTGGGAAAGAGATATTTGGATACTCAACCCAGCACCAGGAGTCTTTTTGTTTCCTAAACACATGTAATTTACAGTGCCTAAACATCAGTGCTCAGAAATACTCCTTGCTAAACGGCTGCCAACATTACAGAGCAAGCAGTCCAATGGGCTGGGGGCAGCAAAATGAACACAAGCAGAGCTAAACAGTCATACTTTGAAATTATATTGGTCTTTACCCTGAAAAGCTACATACAGCAAACACTACACACCTGCCACTGAAGCACAGACACCTCTGGGGAGGACTGAGGCAGCTGTTTAACACCAGAGGACAGAAAATAGAGGAAAGGGAGAGAGGAATCCGGGGACAGAAAAATACGAGTACCCAAGTAGAAATGTCACCAAGACACAGTAACAACCCCGCTCTCGGGAGGTGCGACAGGAAATTAAATGACCGTAAGGGGTACGTCTCCAGTGGAATACAAAGACCCGAGGCACAGCCATGGCTGGCTCGAGTCAGGCTCACAGGGCTCAGCATGCATGGCTAGAAATTGCTGTGCAGACATTTGAGCCTGAGGTCTGGGACCCCGAGAGCGGGGAGGCTCCCAGAGCCCAGGTTCCAGCCTAAGCCCAAATGTCCACACAGCAATTTTACAGCCTGGTGAGCCCAAGTCACCTGACCCAGACCAGATGCGAGTTTTTAACTGCTGTGTAGACATACCTTAGTGATTTGAATCTGGATTTTATACCTCATTTAGAAGACAGAGCCCTCAACAGCACATCGCCCCCCAGCACTATGCTGAGGCCCTGTCCCAGCACTGACTCAGAAAGAAGAGAGCCACCAGTATCACCTCCTGCAGCAATCTAGGTTCTCCCAGGAGTACTGACCCAGGCTTTCCCTGCTTCACTTCTGCTCTCATAAGTTCTCCTGGCTTAGGTGTGGCATGGTTACAAGTCATAAGGAGACCCATGCACCTGAAACTCACCAGTCTGTTGGATTACCACGCTTGCTACTTCCACATTCTTCTCCTGGATCTTCTGCCAGGAACTATCTGCACCTTTCACCCACTCGCTCACAAGACACCTGTAGAGGCCCTCATCCAGAGGCAGTGCCTGGGATACAGACAGTCGGTAAATGTCATTTGCCACTGTGTCCAAGCGCACATCTCCACTCAGGTAGCGCTCTTCATACTCCGGGCTGGGCTGGAACTTGCCCTCGTGTGTCAGAGAGAGGATTTCCTGCCAGGCTGGGCCATTCTTGAGCTCCCAAGTAACTTGCAGGTGAGTGTGTTCTGAGGAGGTGGTGGAAGCTGAGCAGCGTAATTCAAATGAGTCTCCCTCAGACAGTTTGAGAGGTTTCGAGGACCGAGCTTTGGATCCACTCACAGTTAAGCCATCGGCAATCACTATTTAAAGAAGAAAACATGATAAAACACACAGAGTAATATATGTGAGTTTATGGAAACGGTAAAGAGAGGGGATGGGAAATGCTGTTGGCTGACTGACCCAACTGTGCAATTATGCTGAATTCTCACAGCAGGTCTTGGACAATCACTCTCATCTCCCCCACAACCTTCCTGCCCCCTCAAAAAACAAAGTCACATTAAACCCCAGGTATTTTATCAGAGCAAGCCACCCACTTCAGGAATCAGGATTGAAGTCCTTAATTTTATCATCACCCCTTTCCCTCTAGTTCTGCTCTCTAAGGCAAGACCAAGGCAACACCATTCCAACCGACTGTACATCCCCAGGGAAGGGCCTAGCTGTTTTTGTGGTATTCGGAGAAGAAACACCAAGTCAAAAAAAGCTCCTTTTCTAACATCAAAGGAGATAAGCCAGGATGCTGCTGCTGCTGAAGGAACACAGCATGCTATCTAGAAAAAGGGAAACTATTCCTACCGCACTGGGAAACCCCTAGATGACATTACCTCAGCTACAAAACATCATCCTTCTCCCACTCCTCAGTTATTCTCCCTTCCTTCACAACAACCAATATTTTACCAAGGGTTGTGGTGGATTCTCCACCACTGACCATTTTAAAATCAGGATTGGATGTTGTTCTAAAAGATCTGCTCTAGGAATTATTTTGGAGACGTTCTATGGCCCATTTGATACAGGAGGTCAGACTAGATGACCACAATGGTCCCTTGGAATCTATGAATCTGGAAAAATTGCAAATTTACAGCATCCTGGACTCTAAGAACAAACAATTTTTAGTGTGTTATTGGTTTTTGGCAGTTGGTAATATGAAAAAGTTTGGCTTCATTTACAATAATGTTCCTCCTTCACCTCTATCTTACTTCCCTCTGCTGTTGCCACCCTTTGAATAGCATATTTTTGAAGGGTGGCTTTAGGAAAGGACCTGGAGGGAGGGGGAACCACATACAGATAAGCAGAAACAGCAATTTAGACAAAACAGGGCTATGTCTATTCTCAGGACTGTACAGATGCACATGATGAGAACACCCAGCAGTACGTATTTGTCTGGTACTGATTACAAACACCCCTCACCCTGTGGAAATACCTTTCACTTGGACTGTAGCATCGTAATTTCCCTGAACAGTGGCATCTGTGCTGGGGGTGATGCACTTGTATTCTCCTTGGTCAATTGGCTGGATACTTCTGATCAGAAGTTCCACAGCATTATTGCTGCTCCGCCTCAGCACGATTTCCCTGCTGCTAACCCTCTTCTGGTATTGCTGGGAGGTGAATGATGAGTCCCAGGTACTCACTATCCGCACAAAGTCAGTTCCCTGGGAAAATTCCCAGTCAAAGTTCTGCTCACTGGGTCCATCATAGTCAGTAACATTGCAAGGGATCACCGTCTCTGTACCTTCGACTCGAATGAGTGGGCTTTTGGGCACCCTCACAATTCGCCCTTTGCAGAAAGCTGGGTGGGAAAAGAGAAAACAGACAATTAGGACAGGAATTATCATGCTGGGTCAGATGTGATGTCCGGCTAGTCCAGCATTTGGCTTCGGACTGTGCCAAGTATCAGATGCTTCGGGGGGGCGGGGGGGGTGTGTCTCTAATCATTTGTCACCCACCAATTTCAATGCCTGATAAAATATTTGAGATGGGTTGGTCATAAGACAACACAGTATTCCAGGTGGGTGTGCATCACTGATTACATAAACACTTTGTAATACTCTGAGCATTATTCCCGATCCCATTCTGTATTCATTCTATTATTGTTTGCTTAGTGACCCACTGTCTATTGAGGGAGTTTCCACCTTCCTCTGGAGTGCCAACTGAGATTCACTCATTAAGATCAGATGAGGGTATCCCACAAAATCCATTTCCTTCAGACTTTCCTTCAGACTTAGATCTCCGCCTTTCCCCTCTTCCATGTTGCTGGATTAGACACACAAGTGGCTTTACATAGCACAACTAAGAACTGAACCAAGAACTAGACCCTTCTACTTTACCACCCAATCTTATTGCCATAATCCTTTTGCCTCCAGAGAATTTCAACTAAAACACAGCCCTTTGTATGTAGAAGGTAGGGTGACTACACAAGAGAAGCAACTAATTGGCCAGCCATCCAAAAGTGAAAGTCTGCAGTTACTACAGGATCTGAAGCCTGGACACACTGGGCTCCTTTCCCCTTCAGGCTAGTTGCCATGTGACATAATGATCAAAGACCAAAACACTCATGGGCTCCCCCAAAGCCTCTAGAGCAGATGTGTCAAACAAAACCTAGAGGCAGGATCTAGGTGTATAATTTATTTATGCAGTTTGTTCAGAATTTGCAGAACTTAAGTTTTCATGCTTTTTAAAAGTGAATTTTAGCCCTTCTGGTTACAAAGAACCTAAAACCTAACCCCACTAATTTAAGCATTACTCTTTTACTGTTTAAATTAGCATTAGAATATGCAGAGAGAAGAAAGGAGAAGAGAGAAGACAGGAAGGAGGATGAGGAAGGAAGAGAAACCCAGGGTGGAAATAGCAGGGGGCAATGCTGAATGCAACAATAAGGTACTAAACAAATAGCTAACAGTTTTGTTTCTACACAAAGGACATTCTAACCTGATCTCTCTGAAAACCTCCATGAAGTCTTACATTTTTACTCTGCCTTGACAACCAAAATTAAAAATGGTATTTAGCCTTCTCCACAGAATAGAGTTCAGAACCTCTGCTCCAAAGGCTAGTGGCTCTAAACACTTCTGTAATCCTATGTATTCCCTCTCCCACAGTTTACTCCCACAATAAAATTAAAACAAAACAAACTTTTCATTTACTTAAAAGATCCCCAACTTCTCTCACTTCTAGGGCACACTTTGAGACCACTTGTTGACTGCACCCTCAATCCTCCTCTAAAATCTTCTGATAGAAACCCTGATATGCCAGGGTTTCTATCCATGATAGGTAAACACTGTAATTGTGGTAAAAGGTCACTAATACAATATGAAAAGTGTTCATCTTGCCACTTGCAAGTCTTTTGTGCACATTCAGTTTCTGTATCCAATCTGTAGAAAATCAGCACCAGTCATTATTTGCTGGCTAAGGGACTATTACCCAAGGAGTCACAGATATTTAAGGTTCCAAAGGGCAAGGTCCTTTCACCCCTTGCACACCACATTTCAAAAAGTCACCTGGGCTTTCCCTCTTTTCTGCCACAGAGCAGTTCAGTAAAGAATGTGGTCTTTCCTTTCCACACCAGAAGAAAGAGCCTGATCAAGATTAAACTATCCAGCCTGAATTGCTGACAAACAAATTCCAAAACAAATAAAAGGAAGTCTAGAGAGTTCAGGAGAAACAGCAGCTTAAAATAAAAGCACAAAACTCAAAACAGAGAGGAAAGGAAACACTCCCCACCAGGCACCCCAAAACCCCAATGGAGACCATGGCACAAAGGCTCAGGGTTGGTAGATCAGGATTCCTGTACCACAAGACTGGATAATATTGCAAATATTTATTGGAAAACCAACCATGCACAGAGCTGTAGAGAAGATCAAGAAAGACATGGTCCCATATAGTATTCCTTAAACCCCACAACCATGCAGGCACAAAGGAAGTGTTAATTCTCTGCAGAAGACTGGAGAAGCAATACATTATGCTAGGGCCAAATGCAAACTACTTAATTTAGCCAGATGACCTGGCAAAGAAACAGTAGTGAGACTTTTCCGGTGGGTTTGGCTCTGTAGCCAGAGAATAATCTCTGCAGCTGCAGGCTGGCTTTGGCAGGTTAGCTCACTTCCCCAAGAGAGAACGAGAGCTGCCTTGATTCACAACCCCAGCCTTTCCACGAAAGAAAAACACTTTTTCAGCAAAAGACGCAAACCTTTCAGATTCAGTCGCTCAACAAAATCACTTACACAAACCTGTAATCCTGCTCCATCACCCCTAGCTACACATCCATTGCAAGACATATTGGTATAGTGTTTGGGAGTGCCGAGGGGCAGCCAGGATGCTGAAAGGATCTGTCCTCCTGAGACCACCCCAGCTTCTAGGACCACAAAGCAAGGTCAAGTGGATCTAATATCCAGAGTCCTCTGGAGAGCACTCACATGAACTCTGAGCACAGATTTTAAAAAATAAAGTTCAACAACTTTTAACCACTTCACCATCACTAGGGAAGCCACCCGTTATAGACATGGAAGAACAACATATTTGTCCAAGAAAAGGTCCATTAAACTCAATGATATCCCTGTTTGCAGATCAATGACACGCACAGGATACAGGGGGACTAATGCGAGATGCTGGCCACATCCAAGTCTAGCAATAGGATTTCCAACAAAAACATCCCATTGGTTAAAAGTCATGCTGTTGTCATATGAATTTGAGCCCAGTAAGAATGCCAGGATTTATCAATAGGAACCTCTCTCTCTCAGGGAAGGGCCCCATGTCACTCCTCACAGGGTATGCCCTGCCCATCCACACTTCTTTCCCATAACCTGCACCAGTCGGAAATATAAGTACTTACTTCAGTGCAACGTTAGTTGTAACAATTAAAGCCTCCACAATAATTTTAACAGTTTTGTGCCCAAACATTAAAATAAATTATCTGGTATGATTGTTTATCTTCTGATCACAGGTAGCATGACCTAGCAATTCAACTAAAAGAAGATTAATGAAAAATTGATAGGTGGTCCTCTTCACCCCTGCTATTAACTCCTATAATGCATTTTCCCATAGAATCACAGCCCACACTCAACCCTTCATTTTGTAGTACATTCATTTCTACTGGGCATATGCATGATATGGCAAAGAGAACATTGTGGTAAGCCTAGCTAATTTCCTGACTTTCATGCTATTAAGTTTCCAACCTTAGTGCTCCATTAAATGTAGGTTTTTTACTTTTAACATCTTTAAGAAAAACAAAGCACTATAATAAACCAAATGAAATAACAGCAGGAAAACATAATTACATGATAGATCAAGTCATTTAGTTTACTAGTAAGGAAACTGGACTTCTCTGCACCACCCAGCTATGTTTCTTCCACTTTCTCCAATTCAGTTTTAATGCAGGAGCCCACCCAGCGAGAGGCAGAATTTACTGTCTGCAGTGTGAGAGTGGAGATGAATATAATAAGCATGAAGATGTGCTCCTACAGGTTGCTGAAGACAGAAGCTAGAGGGACTAGTTTATTGCTTTACAACATGTTTATCTCCTCTCTCTACACACATGCACACCACAAATTAAGTTAAGTTAGTAATACAAACTGACCCAGTGTTAAAGGACTCAAGCCCATTTAAACCCCAGTAAGGCTCAACTCATATCCTTCCCTAACCCTCTACTCTTTTCTGAAGGGTGAGAGTCATAAGCAAAGGATGAGCTTTGCCATTTGCCCTGTAGGTCAAAACAGCCTTCGACAGACCAGCGAGTGGAGTGAATTCCAGAGTCCAGGATACTTCACCTACAACACTCGGCCAGGAGCCCCCGGACATTAGAATCTGGAGGCTACCAATCACAACTGTTGAGAAATAACATGAGGAAAAGCAATATTGAAGGCCTTGAATACACTAGAAAAGCTGCATGGGTTTAACGAAATTGATTTAATTAAGGTAGTGCAAGCTCCCTAACATAGGATGAACTTTAAAAAAAAAGTTTTCACCCTTACTTAAACTGGTTCATCTTACATCAGTAAATTATGGAAAAGCTAACCCTATATGGTTATACATGGTAAACCACTGGTCAGGAAAGAAGGTCTAAGTGCAGCTTCCTGAACAGTCCTATATTCTTAAAGGAGCAAGTGTCATGCACCTTCCCTGAGCAGCTCCATGTTGATATCCATGAAGTGTCCCCAGTGATCCACCAACACTTGCATAACCATAGATTTCTGTGGATGTACTCTGTGGCAAGGTGGGGTGGTACCAAAATAGGATGTACATGCCATCTATCACCCACACAGTTTGGGAATCTCATTGCTGCAAAGCCATCTACTATGCCCAGTGCATGGCCAAGGATCAAAGTCCTGCATAGCAGGAGACAATTAATGGCCCTGCACACCTGCATGACAACATACCCCTGCTTCCCTCTCCCGCCCCGTGGATTTTCCAACTTCAACAGGATTTTCCACTGACTGGTAGCAATGCAACGTTCCAAGTTTCCAGAGTATGATTACCACTCGCTCCTCCAGTGTCACTGCAGCTCTCATTCTGTTGTTCCTGAGCTGAAGGGCTGGGGCAAGCTCAGGACATAGATCCAGGACCATGACCTTTTGCATCTGAAAGTTCTGCAGCCACTGCTCATCATCCCAAATCTGTATTACAACACGATCCCACCAGTCTGCTCATTCTTGGGACCAGAGCAGTGCTCTGCCTCCCGTAGCTGCTCCATGAGTACCACCAACAACCCTGAATTGTTTTTCCACTCTGTCCCTCAGCAAACTGTCCTTGAAGAAATCATGTCCTCAGTTGTTGCGGTACTTCCTGCGGGTCTGTAAATTCAGGATAATCGTGCGCCCTGTATTTGCAACCTTCATGAAAATAGTACAGAGTTCTTTGGACTCCAGGCTTCTATTAGAGATTGCAGACAAAGTGCAGCATGGGTTTGTGGGATTTTTTTTTAAAAGGCATGAAAATTATGGGATATGGATGGCATTATGGGATGAAGAAAATTGCCCGCTGGGAAGTTAACCTCTGGCTCTCAGCAATCCCTGGGCAAGTCATTACTATCCCACAAAACATTGCTAAAGTGTCCCAAAAGGCACTGCGCCAGACAGCAGCACTTGTCATACAGGGATACCTACCCATGGTGCACTGCACTTTGTATCGACACAAGCTCTCCTGGTGAGAACGCGCAGCGAACACACAAGCAGATAAGTATGCACATGCCTGAGCAATATACAAACTTTGGTGGTTGTATGCTACCATAACTTGTATGCATCGAAGTTTGTAATGTAGACATGGACTAAATAAGAAGGTAACCATGTTTTTCACTAGTCTTCAAGTGTAGCCCCACATATAGCGTACTGCACTAACCCAATCTAGAGGTGACAAAGGCATGGCTAATGTGGTGAGGTCGACACATTTGCACTGTGAGTAACAGAGTTAGTTCAGCATCTTATTCTTTCAAGGTCACTACAGATCCCATTGACTTAAACTGAAGGCATGGGCATTTAGCACCTCTGAAAACCAGATCTGTGGACTCTGTAGTGAATTTGTTGGGCATGCATCCTGAACACCCCTACAGGTATAGCACAGACTAACCCCTCCTCCTTAGGGCACAGTTTTAGCAACATGGGATTGATCGTTCCATTCTTATGTTGGGGGTGGAAGTGAACTGGAGGAAAGAAATTTTATTTTCTGAAAACACTATTTGCAGCTGCTAATATAAACTGGGTCTCTCTCAGTGCCGAGATTTTACCTCATTCTCTGATCAGCCAACACATAAGAGCACAGCTTCACCTGATAGGGGCATTTGATGTGGCTCAAGTTGTTCAAGATACCCATTACTGGGTGACTCCTGTGACAGATGACATTCCATGATGTTACAGGTGACCTGGAAGGCTGGATATTGACCAACCCCGGGAATTTAGGGTTCTGCTTTTATTCCTGCTGCAGTCAATGCCATCGCTATCCCTAAAAACCAAGTACAGTGCTGTGTTCTCTACTGAAGTTAGTGATGCACATGGCTTCTGCATCTCCTGCTACAGTTATGAACTCTGGTCTTGGCAGAAGGACAACTCCTATTTGCGTTAGCAGATACATGGAGACAATTTATTAATATTTGGTTTTAAAATGCATTGTTTAAAACGCATATTTTCCCCATCCCTAAGAGCAGACAGAGTTCAGCTTTTGTGATATACAACAGGTTTCCAAACTATTGGTTTATTGGGAGCATTTATCTCCCAAGGCATCTAATTCATTTCAGTGTTAATACAGGGTGGCACGCTCGTAATGAATTCACTGGAATCCCATTTAACTGTAGAAACAGATGGGGGAGAAGACAAGACACTGTATATGTTAGTGACAGAAAAGCAGGAAGGATATTTAAAGTTTAATATTTTATACGATTACAGAGACCACCAATGTTTATTCACAATGTTTATTTATCTTGGACTTAAAGACAACTGTCTTCATATAACAAACAAGAATTAAGACACTGAACCTGGTTGAACAGAAACCCTGCATAAATGCTAACCTCCTTTAAAGACTTACCAGGCCACCAGCTGAAGAACTGGAGTTACTTTAAAAAACAAAAACAAAAGGATCTCTGTAGTGAGGCCAACACATATACAATAGACAAGTGAACATTCCTCAGCCTTGTGATACAAATGACGGACTAGGTAACTTAGGGTATGTCTACACTACGGAATAAGGTCGAATTTATAGAAGTCGGTTTTTTAGAAATCGGTTTTATATATTCGACTGTGTGTGTCCCCACAGAAAATGCTCTAAGTGCATTAAGTGCATTAACTCGGCGGAGTGCTTCCACAGTACCGAGGCAAGCGTCGACTTCCGGAGCGTTGCACTGTGGATAGCTATCTCACAGTTCCCACAGTCTCCGCTGCCCAATGGAATTCTGGGTTGAGATCCCAATGCCTGATGGGGCTAAAACATTGTCACAGGTGGTTCTGGGTACATATCGTCAGGCCCCCGTTCCCTCCCTCCCTCCCTCCGTGAAAGCAGCAGCAGACAATTGTTTTGCGCCTTTTTTCTTGAGTTACCTGTGCAGACGCCATACCACGGCAAGCATGGAGCCCACTCAGGTAACCGTCACCATATGTCCCCTAGGTGCTGGCAGACGTGGTATGCATTGCTACACAGCAGCAGCAACCCCTTGCCTTGTGGCAGCAGACAGTACAATAGGACTGGTAGCCGTCATCGTCATGTCCGAGGTGCTCCTGGCCACATTGGCCAGGAGCGCCTGGGCAGACATGGGTGCAGGGACTACATTAGAAGTGACTTGACCAGGTCATTCTCTTTGGTCCTGCAGTCAGTCCTATTGAACCATCTTATGGTGAGCAGGCAGGCGATACAGATTGCTAGCAGTCCTATTGTACCATCTTCTGCCGAGCAGCCATGAGATGTGGATGGCTTGCAGTCCTTCTGCACCGTCTGCTGCCAGCCAAAGATGTAAAAGATAGATGGAGTGTATCAAAACAAGAAATAGACCAGATTTGTTTTGTACTCATTTGCTTCCCCCCGTCTAGGGGACTCATTCCTCTAGGTCACACTGCAGTCACTCACAGAGAAGGTGCAGCGAGGTAAATCTAGCCATGTATCAATCAGAGGCCAGACCAACCTGCTTGTTCCAATAAGAACAATTACTTAGGTGCACCATTTCTTACTGGAACCCTCCGTGAAGTCCTGCCTGAAATACCCATTGTGTAAAGCCACCCCCTTTGTTGATTTTAATTCCCTGTAAGCCGTGTCGTCAGTCGCCCCCTCCCTCTGTCAGAGCAACGGCAGACAATCGTTCCGTGCCTTTTTTCTGTGCGGACGCCATACCAAGGCAAGCATGGAGGCCTCTCAGCTCACTTTGGCAATTAGGAGCACATTAAACACCACACGCATTATCCAGCAGTATATGAGGCACCAGAACCTGGCAGAGCAATACCGGGCGAGGAGGCGACGTCAGCGCGGTCACGTGAGTGATCAGGACATGGACACAGATTTCTCAAAGCATGGGCCCTGCCAATGCATGCATCATGGTGCTAATCGGGCAGGTTCATGCTGTGGAATGCCAATTCTGGGCTCAGGAAACAAGCACAGACTGGTGGGACCACATAGTGTTGCGGGTCTGGGACGATTCCCAGTGGCTGCGAAACTTTCACATGCGTAAGGGCACTTTCATGGAACTTTGTGACTCGCTTTCCCCTGCCCTGAAGTGCATGAATACAAAGATGAGAGCAGCCCTCACAGTTCACAAGCGAGTGGCGATAGCCCTGTGGAAGCTTGCAACGCCAGACAGCTACTGGTCAGTTGGGAATCAATTTGGAGTGGGCAAATCTACTTGTGGGGGCTGCTGTGATGCAAGTAGCCCACGCAATCAAAGATCTGCTGATATCAAGGGTAGTGACCCTGGGAAATGTGCAGGTCATAGTGGATGGCTTTGCTGCAATGGGATTCCCTAACTGTGGTGGGGCCATAGACAGAACCCATATCCCTATCTTGGCACCGGAGCACCAAGCCGGCGAGTACATAAACCGCAAGGGGTACTTTTCAATAGTGCTGCAAGCACTGGTGGATCACAAGGGACGTTTCACCAACATCAACGTGGGATGGCCGGGAAAGGTACATGACGCTCGCATCTTCAGGAACTCTGGTCTGTTTCAAAAGCTGCAGGAAGGGACTTTATTCCCAGACCAGAAAATAACTGTTGGGGATGTTGAAATGCCTATAGTTATCCTTGGGGACCCAGCCTACCCTTAATGCCATGGCTCATGAAGCCGTACACAGGCAGCCTGGACAGTAGTCAGGAGCTGTTCAGCTACAGGCTGAGCAAGTGCAGAATGGTGGTAGAATGTGCATTTGGACGTTTAAAGGCGCGCTGGTGCAGTTTACTGTCCTGCTTAGACCTCAGCAAAACCAATATTCCCACTGTTATTACTGCTTGCTGTGCGCTCCACAATATCTGTGAGAGTAAAGGGGAGACGTTTATGGCGGGGTGGGAGGTTGAGGCAAATCGCCTGGCTGCTGGTTATGCACAGCCAGACACCAGGGCGGTTAGAAGAGCACAGGAGGGCGCGGTACGCATCAGAGAAGCTTTGAAAACCAGTTTCATGACTGGACAGGCTACGGTGTGAAAGTTCTGTTTGTTTCTCCTTGATGAAACCCCCCGCCCCTTGGTTCACTCTACTTCCCTGTAAGCTAACCACCCTCCCCTCCTCCCTTCGATCACCGCTTGCAGAGGCAATAAAGTTATTGTTGCTTCACATTCATGCATTCTTTATTCATTCATCACACAAATAGGGGGATGACTACCAAGGTAGCCCAGGAGGGGTGGTGGAGGAGGGAAGGAAAATGCCACACAGCACTTTAAAAGTTTACAACTTTAAAATTTATTGAATGCCAGCCTTTTTTTTGGGCAATCCTCTGTGGTGGAGTGGCTGGTTGGCCGGAGGGCCCCCCCCCCCCACCGTGTTCTTGGGCGTCTGGGTGTGGAGGCTATGGAACTTGGGGAGGAGGGCAGTTGGTTACACAGGGGCTGTAGCGGCAGTCTGTGCTCCAGCTGCCTTTGCTGCAGCTCAACCATACACTGGAGCATACTGGTTTGATCCTCCAGCAGCCTCAGCATTGAATCCTGCCTCCTCTCATCACGCTGCCACCACATTTGAGCTTCAGCCCTGTCTTCAGCCCACCACTTGCTCTCTTCAGCCCGCCACCTCTCCTCCCGGTCATTTTGTGCTTTCCTGCACTCTGACATTATTTATCTCCACGCATTCGTCTGTGCTCTGTCAGTGTGGGAGGACAGCATGAGCTCAGAAAACATTTCATCACGAGTGCGTTTTTTTTTTTTCTTTCTAATCTTCACTAGCCTCTGGGAAGGAGAAGATCCTGTGATCATTGAAACACATGCAGCTGGTGGAGAAAAAAAAAAAGGGAGAGCGGTATTTAAAAAGACACATTTTATAAAACAGTGGCTACACTCTTTCAGGGTAAACCTTGCTGTTAACATTACATACATAGCACATGTGCTTTCGTTACAAAGTCGCATTTTGCCTCCCCCCACCGAGTGGCTACCCCCTCAACATGGCTAACAGCGGGGAACATTTCTGTTCAGCCACAGGCAAACAGCCCAGCAGGAACGGGCACCTCTGAGTGTCCCCTGAAGAAAAGCACCCTATTTCAACCAGGTGACCATGAATTATATCTCACTCTCCTGAGGATAACACAGAGAGATAAAGAACGGATGTTGTTTGAACGCCAGCAAACATACACTGCAATGCTTTGTTGTACAAGGATTCCCGAGTACGTGTTACTGGCCTGGAGTGGTAAAGTGTCCTACCATTACCATGGACGCAATAAGGCTGCCCTCCCCAGAAACCTTTTGCAAAGGCTTTGGGAGTACATCCAGGAGAGCCACGAATGCCACGGCAAATTAATCCTTTCACATGCTTGTTTTTAAACCATGTATAGTATTTTAAAAGGTACACTCACCGGAGGTCCCTTCTCTGCCTGCCGGGTCCAGGAGGCAGCCTTGGGTGGGTTCGGGGGGTACTGGCTCTAGGTCCAGGGTGAGAAACAGTTCCTGGCTGTCGGGAAAACCGGTTTCTCCGCTTGCTTGCTGTGAGATATCTACAACCTCATCATCATCATCTTCGTCCCCAAAACCTGCTTCCGTGTTGCCTCCATCTCCATTGAAGGAGTCAAACAACACGGCTGGGGTAGTGGTGGCTGAACCCCCTAAAATGGCATGCAGCTCATCATAGAAGCGGCATGTTTGGGGCTCTGACCCGGAGCAGCCGTTCGCCTCTCTGGTTTTCTGGTAGGCTTGCCTCAGCTCCTTAAGTTTCATGCGGCACTGCTTCGGGTCCCTGTTATGCCCTCTGTCCTTCATGCCCTGGGAGATTTTGACAAAGGTTTTGGCATTTCGAAAACTGGAACGGAGTTCTGATAGCACGGATTCCTCTCCCCATATAGCGATCAGATCCCGTACCTCCCGTTCAGTCCATGCTGGAGCTCTTTTGCGATTCTGGGACTCCATCATGGTCACCTCTGCTGATGAGCTCTGCATGGTCACCTCTGCTGATGAGCTCTGCATGGTCACCTCTGCTGATGAGCTGGCCAAACAGGAAATGAGATTCAAAAGTTCGCGGTTCTTTTCCTGTCTACCTGGCCAGTGCATCTGAGTTGAGAGTGCTGTCCAGAGCGGTCACAATGGAGCACTCTGGGATAGCTCCCGGAGGCCAATACCGTCAAATTGTGTCCACAGTACCCCAAATTCGAGCCAGCAAGGCCGATTTAAGCGCTAATCCACTTGTCAGTGGTGGAGTAAGGAAATCGATTTTAAGAGCCCTTTAAGTCGAAATAAAGGGCTTCATCGTGTGGACGGGTGCAGGTTTACATCGATTTAACGCTGCTAAATTCGACCTCAAGTCCTAGTGTAGACCAGGGCTTACTGTCTGCACTCTAGGGGGATTAAGCAAGAACCACCAGAATGTAGGGAAACCAAAGAGCTATGCTAATCATTTATCAGAAACATTTAAATGGAGCACATTTAACTTGCTCACACCTTTTAATATACCCACTGGAATCCACAAGTCCCAGTATACAAATGCTTCATCTTGATCAGAGTGGCAAGCAGCTTGCATCAAGATAGAATGTTGCATACTGGGACCTGTAGTCTCCACAAGCCTCATTGCTGTATTTAAGATGAGGTTAGCTTCAAAGCACTCTGTAGTGGAGGTCACACTTCAACCACCGGTGGACTAGTGCCTATTTCCCCTTTAATCAACAGTTGTGTAGGTCCCATTATTGCCCTCTTCACTGTACCTGCTATACAGTACACACATTCACCTGCCCCCTGGGCTTTTCTCTCAATCACTGGTATGCGCTGTTTATGTGTTATCCAATGATTAAATAAACGCCAGAGTAGAGATTGGGGGTGAGTGGGTTTGAGGTGAGGAGAGGAAGAAAGATTGATTGGACAGGCTGAAGTTAACCAGACTATCTGCAGAGCAGCTCATGGTTTTTAGATGATGAGGGACAGATGAAGAGAAGTTTAAAAATTATCTCACCTCTAAGTTTTGTATAAATGTATTCTCAATGACAAGGAAATTCCCAACCCAATTATCCCCTCCAGCAATACCAGTTTTCAGCTCTTGCCTCAATCGATATGAGAATACTGCTGATAGGAAGTGACGAGCATCCGATACTAAAATATTTTAGATGCTTTTTGATTGCTCAGGTTTTACATATAGCAGAAGAAGGTAGAGAATCTGTAGAGTCACCTACAAGGCCCAAAAACCTGGAATTCTGTCAGCAGCCCTTTTTCTTATGACACAGGCAGAGTGAATTTATTCCTAGAGCACAAGAGACCTGGAGACTACTCTGGGAGAGTGCTCTGGTTTGTTAACATCATAGGACTGCACACTAATGTTAGTTTCTAGAGAAAAATGAAGCTGCTGTAATGTGTTGTATTACTCTGGAGGTGAAATGTGTGTACTAAAGGTAATAAGGGAATCTTCCTTACCACCCTAGCTAGTCTGTTCATGTCTCACTGCTGGGACTTGCTAAGCATGCCCCCTGTAGAGTCACAACAGAACAGACCACTGTTTTGGAGACCATTCTCTTGTAAGAAGTTCCTTCTGTGGCCTAGACACATCCACCTAATAAAAGGAGAACATGGTTTCAACAGCTAGGTCAACTCTCCCTGTCAGCTGCTCAAATGTAAGTGTGATGTGATAAGCAGTGGGATGCCAATTAAAAAACAATTCAATATCCAAAAAGGGTTGAAAGACGAGCAAACTGGCTGAGAATAAGCACCGTATGTCTATGCTTCAGGCAGGCAATGATAGTTGAAACATCCAGGTGGATTCTTTCAACCAAGGCAACCATATGAAATAATATATGTCTGAGATCCTTCAGGGATGAACACACTAAAGTGCTTTTCAAGCAGATATACAATGGATGCTTGATTTGCCAATGAAATGCAGGCACGTCTGGGGTGAAACAAAGCATCTGTTTAAACAGTGTACAACAATTTATGACAAGAAGAACACGGCAGCCAACTTTGAAAATAAATGAAGGTATTTAGGAAGGGAGAATCATTACCACAGTTGCAATCTGGCCTTTGATTCAGTGCAGTATTGTGTCAAAGGAAAGAGTCCCTTTAGTGTGTCATCAGCTGCAAACATCCAGGAATTGCTTCCACCGGCAGCTAGCTGACATGTCTCCTATTTCTAGCAAAGTGCCAGATCTCCCACTTCCATGCTGCAACTGAAAATGCACTAAACTTGTGGTACCCATTGTAGTTCTACAGAATGGTAACAAGCCCTGTTCCTTACACTCCTTTTGCACTCCCAAGGAAACACCCATGCAAGTGCATCAGAGCAGCTTTCTTTCCACAGGAAGACTGGTCAGACCACTGTCAGAAACCATTCGCCTGCCTGTCATCTGAGGAAAGAACAGCGACTGAAGAGACAGGAAGTCGACCATTCCTCTGGTAGCTCTCCTCAGCAGCACTACAGTTCTCCTTCCCCAGGGAGTGAAAGACAATTTGGTCCTCATCTCTGATCCCTTCATGCTGGATTGCCATGAGGCAGCTCCAACCAAGAAACAAATGCAGTAAGTGACAGAACCACCACTGGGAAGGGAAGGGGAAAATGAATACACCCATATTGTGTGTCAAAACCCTCTGATAAAATGTATGTAACAGCAATCATATTTTATAATATAACCTCCCTAAAAATGACATGTTTACACCAACATCTTTTAAAAAAAAAATCCATCCAATAATAACCTTTATCTCATACTGCGCTTTGCAGTCTGGCAAGAAGTAGGTTAAGCAGATTGAAAGGAATTTCTCCGGGTGTCAGAAATTCAGCTAGCGACTTTAAATAAATTACATTACTCATCTTAAATCTAATTAAGGGAAATCTCTTTCATTTTCCCTCCATACCCCCACACCATACCCCTCTCCCTAATGCAGACCCAAACAAAGGGACGGGGTTTTGGGGGTTTATACTACATGAAATGTTAGGCTCAGCAACAGCATTCAGAGCATCTGACATCTCATAATCAGAGACTACAGGGAGAGCGCTGAGGGCTTCATGAAGAGAGGCCAAATTTGAGACTTTGTGGCCAAGCTGTAATCATCCTACAAGCACTGGAGTATCTGAAGCATGCAGAGCTCTGTACCCTGTCTCCTGACAGTGCTGTTATACCTCTCTTATTGCGGCACCCTCTAGATAGAGCACTGACTTGTAGATTGTTATGGCTCAACAGATCTGCAGCATTATCATCCCAAGACATCAGTAAGGAGTGAATGGGAGAGTGCATGAGAGAGACATTTACATTGTTCTTTCCCAGTTGGTTGGGGTTCTTTTTTTAGATAATGCAGAGTGCTTATCTAAAGGAATTAAGCCAGGGTGTAATTGCTTAAAACCCATTATCTCCATCAGGCTGAAGAAACGCATATTGCATTTTAAGTGAAGCCTCAAACGTGATCAGAGACTAATTCCATTAGATTTTTTAGTAACTCAGATGTCAATGAGATCAGAACAGAGACCTGCAGGTTCCCACTGCTCAGCCCATGCAGAATACCTCCTGGATCCCACTCCATAGCATGCTCCATCCACAAGCTCTCACGTCCTGCTCCACATACAAAGCAACCAAGGTGAAAACCTCACATTTCTTTCTATACAATATTGGCTTGTTATCTCATCCATCTCTCCTTCCCAGGAATGGAGTTTCAACTCACCTGAGCAACCTGTAACCCAGCTTTTCTTAAGTGGGCAATAGGAGACCTGAAGTCCTGAGAAAAAAATTCATATGGGGAGGGCTAACTGGGCCCAATATTAATACCTGGAGAAAGGGGTAAACCTTTCCACAGGAAACTGTGTTCCACACTTCCCAGTTAAGCTGCAGTATAGATGGGGTCTCAGGGAGGCTAAACTCCCAAGCCAGAGGATTTTGATACATTGCAAAAGTTGCTCTAAGGCAAAGGAGCTCTGCTGGAAGGGCAGAAGCACAGCCAGCCTCCACATGATGTGTCAGATGAAAATTCAGATCTGTCTCTCCACCTGTCCCATACAAGTGCCCGTATGCTGCCACCATTGAGATATATATGGTGGATGGGCAAGATCAGGACCTGCAGGAACAGCAATAGGAAGGCCCAATGACTATGTCAGGGGTGACCAAAGCAGAGAAATGAGAAAAACTCTGTGCTCATAAGCTAGCAATTTCACAGTGCAAGACTAAAAATAGTTGCTTACCACACGTTTGATCACTGGCCACAAGTCTGCCTTGGAGTAGTTCCTTCTACCTGCCAACGAGGAAGGAAGGATGCCTCCGACTCCTCCTTCCCAAGGCAATCATCAGTTACCCTGATTCTTTTCTCTGCTGAAGAGTTATGGGACAGGAGTTCCAGCTACCAAGCCACCAATCCCTGGTAGAGAGAAGGTAACCCCTGCCACTTCCATCTTTTAAATGACCCAGCTATACAATAGTTCCTCATCTCCTAAAAAATTTGACAATCTATTTCTTCTGGCTGTCAGGCTGAACCCTACATTACCCAAGATGCAGAGACTGGTAAGCGAAGTGGCAGTTTGTGGAGAAGCAGTGACTAGCAGATGATGTTCCAAAATGGAACACTAAATATGGTGATAGTATTTTATATCACAGCCTGCTTGAGAGTACAGGTCCCAAAGTGCACTGCTGCATCTTGATCACTGCACAAAGCAAATCTGATGAAGATAGTACACCTAGTATTAAAGATGAATTCACAAGGGAGAAGACAACTTGCTGTAAATTGCTAAAGCGGCCCTTGTTCTAAACAGAGCATTGATTGCTAGATGTTTACAACACTAAATGTTGTGTGGTTAGCTTTCTCAGAACATCAAATACAACTCTATTGAGTGCTGGCTCTGTATTTCCTTTCACTGCCACTGATAGTTAAAAGGTAATAATAGGCTGCAGAAAGCAGTGAAGAAATCTATAAAATCCAGAAAGAAACAACTCTGCTCTTCCATGGTCCTATCTGAAAGACCCTCACATAGCAATCTGCATGGAACTCAGTTTACCTACCTCCAAAGGATAATGGGCTGAGTTGCCCATATAGATTTATACTCTGGTTCCAGGAAGTTAAGTTATTCCAAAATTGACACTTAGACCTCTAAGAAGGGGGGAAATTATCTGCTCTTCTGCCTGAGAAACTGAATTCAAAGAGGAGAGTTTTAATACATTAAATTTTAAGGAAGAATAAGCAGAAAAGTTGTTATGGCAGCTCCAACAAAAGAACAAGTGGAAGAGCTGGCATGGTTGGAAGCAAAGTTGAAAAGGTTTGTGGAAATATTAGTTCCAATTCTCACTCCTAATTCTTGGGAAATACAAATGTCAAACCAAACTGTAAATGTTTGTATAAAATTTTTCTGACATTAAGATGTCTGCCAACTAGAATTTACAGGATTAAAATCAGAGCTGTTCAATAACATCTAGTTTGTTGTATTTATTATCCCAGTTCTTTCCTAAACAGTTGTGTAACTGAGGCTCTGTCGAAACTAGCACTTTTGTTGGTAAAACCTTTTGTCAGTCAGTGGTGTGTTTTTTCACACCCCTGACCCACATGTGTTTCATCAACAAAAGCGCCAGTGTGGACAGCGCTAGGGCAGCGGGAGACGCTCTCCTGCCGACGTAGCTACTGCCACTCTATTGGGGGCGGTTTAATTATGCTGGCAGGAGAGCTTTCTCCCAATGGCACAGAGCAGCTACATAGGGGACCTTACAGTGGCACAGCTTTGCCGCTGTAAGGTCTGTAGGTAGACATAGCCTGAGAGGAGCAGTCCCAATGCATGTAGACATGTATGTGTATCTTTCGGAAGCAAGTGACTATTTTTGTGGATTGTACAGCACAGAGCTTTGGCGCTAAATCTAAGCCATTGTCCTTATTTAACATCAAAGGACAATTTTGAGACTGGAAAAGACGATCTGGGCCAGTGTAAACACTGTAGTTAGGTTTTATCTGTGCGTGTGTAGATAAGGAAATGGTCATTAAGACATTGACTCACACATTTTAACCAACATGATTTTACAAAGGACTTTACACCCAGCATAGACAGGGAAAGTCACTTTTAGAAACACAACAGCTGTCAATCCTTGGCTCCCCCCCATCACCCAATCGATACTAGGTGGAAGGTCTCATACAGTAGAACCTCAGAGTTGTGAACTGACCAGTCAATCACACACCTCATTTGGAACAGAAAGTACGCAATCAGGCAGCAACAGAGACAAAGAAAGCAAATACAGTACTGTGTTAAATGTAAACAACTAAAAAAAAATAAAGGGAAAGCAGCATTTTTCTTCTGCACAGTAAAGTTTCAAAGCTGTATTAAGTCAAGGTTCAGCTGTAAACTTTTGAAAGAACCGTAATGTTTGTTCAGAGTTATGAACAACCTCCTTTCCTGAGATGTTCATAATTCTGAGGCACTACTGTAAAGTCATGTTAACTAAAATGTGTCAGCTAACATGTCGGGGGGAAAAAATACTATCATTTTTCCTGGTCTAGACATGCCCATAATTTCACCTTCCCCCTTCTCTTCTCCAATAAGTTTTCAATCCTCTTTTGAAAAACCATTCAAAGTCAGTCCCTGGGTAGCCTGATCTTTTGGGAAGTCGCACTTTGGGTGACAAAAACTGGCATTATAACAAAACAGAACCATCCAGCAGAGCCAGAATATGGGTAACAGCAGCCACAACACTGACCAATCCAAAACATGCATATCAGGCTCTAGCCTCTCCACTTTGCCTTGGGTCCTGACTCTCTTGAGCCGTTTCTTCCCCGTTTACATAATCTGCGTTGTTGATTGGAGGTAATGAGAGACTGGGCAGTGCAGTTGCTGGAGGTACTGAACAAACAGTGAAACAGACAGTGCAGGACCACCCTGGTACCAAGTTTGAGAGTGCATTTGCAAACTATTTGCCATGAGGCAAAACTGCAGTGACAAACTGGTGATGAACTAGCGTTCAGACTGTAAATTCCTAGAGAAGATTTTATTGTCTAGGGATCCATCTTCATTATATTAGCTCGGGGTCCATTTTCACTGTAAAAACAACCATGCTAAGGACCAAGTTAAGGCACAAACAATGAAAACAGAGCATGGTTTGCATGGCATGATGATAAAATTTCCTGAGCCATCTCCCCACAAGTAGGTCAGGATACACCATTACTGACTGATAGAATATGGGTATTTTGTATCCAGGGGTATTAACTGACTTGCCCAAGCTCATGCAATAAATCAGTGACAGTCACGAATAGGAAACCAGGTTTTCAGCCCAGTGTTTATTCCACCACATCATGCTCTCTCTTCACTGGTCAAGAAAATTGAAAGCCATGCACTCTGGCAAAGAAGAAAGCAAATGTGTGATTACTAATTTTAGTTTATTTCCTACAAGATGTTGTTCCTGTAATTTAATAGCCCTTATCGAAGGGCATTTGTTCATCTTCCTGGTGCAAGGCAAACTGCGACCTCATGTATGCTGTGACAATCTGGAAAACCAACAAAGACTACTGGTTTCAGGCCCATTCTCTCACAACCAGTGGATCCTAATCAATACTTAAGAGCCAATTTCAGGTCACGCAGAGCAGAGCAGCACTATTTAGTATGCTAATCTCCACAGAGTCTGGATGTCAGGAGCACTGATATCTCTCTTCTCCCGCAACTCCAGGCAAGACAGAGACAGAGACAGAGACAGACAGACTCTCTCTCTCTCACACACACACACACACACTAGTGCTCTTCCTGCTTTAATCTAAAGATTTTTATAACCATTCTGTAACTTAAAGTGGGGGCACAAGGTATTTACAGTCATCACTGCTGAGCCTTTCCTATTTGATATAATCTTGATAAAAAGCAACCTTCTCTTGTTGCAGGATAGGCACCTGTTCCAGTCTCTGGCAAAATAGATACAATGAAACCTCACTGCTTAGCAAGAGACATTTTTAATTTTAAACACAATGTGAAAGGGGTAGGTGAAGGACAGAAGTGAGCAGGCTCATAAAAACCTTTAAAAAGATACACAGAAACAGGTCAATAGCTTTAAAGAGTCTGTGCTCTAGACCCCACTGCCTCATAGCACATTTCTAAAGTACTACCAGATGTTTTTGCAAACCAGCCTGTTTTAGGCTGACTATGCCCCAATAGTCTTCACTGTGATCAAGGGACTTGGGAGCACAAAATTAACTTGGTGAGGTAAAGCAGAATTCTCGTGTTAGATTACTAAAGATTGAGGGTAAAGCTATTTAAATCAACAGGTATAACCCAAGACAGTATTCTTCCTTACTTCACCATGGGACCAGAAAGTATAAGGGTTCTACCTCTTAATACACTAGTATGTCACATATGCATAATTTATGGAGGCTTAATGAGTCACACTCACATTTTAACTCTAGAAACCTGGGTTTACATGTCAAAAGTTCTCCTTATACCATAAAAGAGAGTTTAGTCCTCAGTGGCTCTCTGTCCACATCACAAAATTCACCATGTAGTTTGGTATAATTAGTCTTCTCTTCTCAAGAGATTGTATGAATAAGGGAAAGTGTGTTGGCATATAAAGGCTTCCAAAGCTTGCAGCCAAGTTAGCTGTATAGTTAACTGCCGCAATCCCTGAATTGCACCTATGGAAGGCTGTGCTGATGGTTAAAAGAAATGCATGCCATGAGCTGCTAACTTAGTAAAACAGATGGAAAGAAGAGTCTTTCAGTTGTGTGGGGAGACATGGAAAATGCAGAAGTCCTACAAGGGAGTGCTAAACTTTAAATGCATGATCCTTACCTGAAGCACACTCTTGCTCCCTGCTATTTCAGTCTTGGAGAGACAGAAATAACAGTATACACTGAAGCAGAGTTTCAAAAACGACTAGTGATTTAAGGCTACCCAACTTGAGACATCTTGAGGCCTGATTTTCAGAAAGTGCTGACCACTAACTCTCTCAAAAATCAGGGAAAAGAACGAGGAGTACTGGTAGGAGGAAGAGTACTTAGAGACTAACAAATTTATTTGAGCATAAGCTTTCGTGGGCTAAAACCCACTTCATTGGATGCATGCAGTGGAAAATACAGTAGGAAGATATTATATATACGTACGTACACACACACACACACAGAACATGAAAAAATGGGTGTTGCCAGACACACTATAATGAGAGTGATCAATTAAGGTGAGCTATTACCAGCAGGAGAAAAAAAACCTTTTGTAGTGATAATCAGGATGGCCCATTTCCAACAGTTGACAAGAAGGTGAGAGTGTGTGTGAGACAAGAGTGTGTGTGTGTGTGGGGCGGGGGGGGGGGAATATAAGCACAGGGAAATAGTTTCTATTTCCCCATGCTTATCCCCCCCCCCCCCACCCACCCCGGAAATGGGCCATCCTGATTATCACTACAAAAGGTTTTTTTCTCCTGCTGATAATAACTCACCTTAATTGATCACTCTCATTATAGTGTGTATGGCAACACCCATTTTTTCACGTTCTCTGTGTGTGAGTGTGTATCTTCCTATAGTATTTTCCACTGCATGCATCCGATGAGTGGGTTTTAGCCCACAAAAGCTTATGCTCAGATAAATTTGTTAGTCTCTAAGGGTATGTCTACACTATGAAATTAGGTCGAATTTATAGAAGTCGGTTTTTTAGAAATCGGTTTTATATATTTGAGTGTGTGTGTCCCCACAGAAAATGATCTAAGTGCATTAACTCAGCGGAGTGCTTCCACAGTACCGAGGCAAGCATCGACTTCCGGAGCGTTGCACTGTGGGTAGCTATCTCACAGTTTCGCCTGCCCATTGGAATTCTGGGTTGAGATCCCAATGCCTGATGAGGCTAAAACATTGTCGCGGGTGGTTCTGGGTACATATCGTCAGGCCCCCGTTCCCTCCCTCCCTCCGTGAAAGCAAGGGCAGACAATCGTTTCGCGCCTTTTTTCTGAGTTACCTGTGCAGACACCATATCATGGCAAGCATGGAGCCCGCTCAGCTCACTGTCACCGTATGTCTCCTGGGTGCTGGCAGACGTGGTACTGCATTGCTACACAGCAGCAGCAACCCATTGCCTTGTGGCAGCAGACGGTGCAATAGGACTGGTAGCCGTCATCGTCATGTCTGAGGTGCTCCTGGTCACCTGTGTGAGGTCGATCAGGAGCGCCTGGGCAGACTTGGGCACAGGGACTAAATCTGGAGTGACTTGATCAAGTCATTCTCTTTAGTCCTGCAGTCAGTCCTATTGAACCATCTTATGGTGAGCAGGTAGGTGATACGGATTGCTAGCAGTCCTATTGCATCATCTTCTGCTGGGCACACAAGAGATGAGGATGGCTAGCAATCCTATTGTACCATCTTCTGCCGAGCAGCCATGAGATGTGGATGGCATGCAGTCCTTCTGCACCGTCTGCTGCCAGCCAAAGATGTAAAAGATAGATGGAGTGGATCAAAACAAGAAATAGACCAGATTTGTTTTGTACTTATTTGCAACCCCCCCCCCCCCCGTCTAGGGGACTCATTCCTCTAGGTCACACTGCAGTCACTCACAGAGAAGGTGCAGCGAGGTAAATCTAGCCATGTATCAATCAGAGGCCAGACTAATCTCCTTGTTCCAATAAGGACAATAACTTAGGTGCACCATTTCTTACTGGAACCCTCTGTGAAGTCCTGCCTGAAATACTCCTTGATGTAAAGCCACCCCCTTTGTTGATTTTAACTCCCTGTAAGCCTACCCTGTAAGTCGTGTCATCAGTCGCCCCTCCCTGCGTCAAAGCAACGGCAAACAATCGTGCATCTGAGTTGAGAGCGCTGTCCAGAGCGGTCACAATGGAGCACTCTGGGATAGCTCCCGGAGGCCAATACCGTCGAATTGTGTCCACAGTACCCCAACTTCGACCCGGCAAGGCTGATTTAAGCGCTAATCCACTTGTCAGGGGTGGAGTAAGGAAATCGATTTTAAGAGCCCTTTAAGTCGAAAAAAAGGGCTTCATCGTGTGGACGGGTGCAGGTTTACATCGATTTAACGCTGCTAAATTCGACCTAAAGTCCTAGTGTAGACCAGGGCTAAGGTGCCACAAGTACTCCTGTTCTTTTTGCTGATACAGACTAACACGGCTACCACTCTGAATGAAACCTGTCAAAAATTAGGCTTCTTTAAAGATGTCAAGTTGAACACACAAAATCACTATTACTTGGTTATATTTGATCTGTACTAAATGTATTATTTCATACAAACAGGATTAATGGGCTGCCAGGCACACACACAGTACTGCAGATATTATACATGTATTGCTATGGTTGTTGAAAAAAAGTATATATTCGAGAAACAGTATGTGACCATATAATTTAAGACTACATCATAAAGCACAGTCACAAAGGGGCTTAGAAGAAGTTGGATGTTCACCCTTAAATTAATAATTTTTCAACGTGCTTAATAGCGTGACCAGATGTCCCGATTTTTGTCTCTCTCTTATATAGGCTCCTATTATCCCCCCACCCCTGTCCCAATTTTTCACATTTGCTTTCTGGTCACCCTAGAGCTTAAATATGCAACAAACGTTCTGCTTAAAGTTAAAGTTGGATTTCTCTCTGCTGCCTGCCTCTTCTGGGAACACACGGTATGCTCAACATAGATGACAATGAGTGAGGGAGGAAGGAAAGAGAAACTCACATTCAGATGCCCCAATTAATTCATTTAACTGGGTATTTATATGGCCACCAACACTATATAGTGTCTAAGTTTGGGAACCTGGAACAGCAACCTAATGCAGTACACATCAATTAGGATCAACTCATTCGCATTCTCTGGGCCAAGAGGGGAGGGGAGCACTGAGGACACTGCACTTTCAGTGCATGAGTCAGCGGGGAGGGTGAAAAAGGAAGCAAAAGAGAACATGGAATTTTAGAAGAACTCCTTCAAGAACAAAGGGAATAGAGAATCTCAAACAATGTGGGAGACAGACAGGGCGAAGACAGAGATTGAACCAAAGGAGCAGAAAAAAAAATGTACAGAATCTCGGACCTAGGGGCCAGCAGAGGAATTGTTTAATATTAGGATGGAGATCGTGTTATTTTGTTTGGCTGCTGATATAGTTGTAGGATTGTTCTAGGTTGTACTAGTTTGTTTGCCATCCTGCAAATGGAAAGAGAATTCTCTTTATTACAAAAAGAAAAGGAGTACTTATGGCACCTTAGAGACTAACAAATTTATTTGAGCATAAGCTTTTGTGAGCTACAGCTCACTTTTCTTTTTGCGAATACAGACTAACACGGCTGCTACTCTGAAACCTTTTTTTATTACAATTAGCAACTCCCATATACCTAACTTTTGCATTATGTAAGTACCTGAAATTGTTTAGTAACTAACACTGAGAATCAGCTTATATGTTTATAGGAATCAAGACAGTAACAAAATAATGCTATTTGTTACAGACAAAAAAATAAACAAAAAAAATAACTTTACTGCGGGGGCGGAGAGAGGAAAAGGAAGGGGAACGACTGGATATGACCCAATATATCTTGTTCATCTGTCACCTAAAGTCTAAGACATCATAATGCCTAGAGCTTTCATGAGCAAAAAGCTCCAGAACCAAGCTTTACCCAACCACAGAGCATGCTACCAACTGTTCAGGAGCCAGAGCACCTCATTTGCCTAAAAATTAACAACAAAATCAGCAGCAGCCCCCCTCATCACCAGAATGAAGGTTTGGGCTATGAATACTTCAGATCTTGGCAGCCTTATGCTAATCACTGTATCCATTTCTACAAAGGAATCACTTCACCCATCACTGAAAAGCAGCCACTTCTGACCATAGTGTGGCAGCTGTTTAACAGTGCAGATAGAAAGTGAAGAACACCCCATTTAAAATCAAGGGGAGGGGGGCTGAGTTAGTAATTTTCTGCAGTATTCAAACTGGAATTTGATCAAGACTTCAGGATTAGCACCCCGCTCACACACAAAAACACACCAGGACCGATGAGAGAAGCAGAAAGGGGAACAATTATACCAGGGTCCTTAGCTCAGGGCCCTCCACAAAAGTCTGTAAAAATAAAGTGAAATGGGAGGGGGTGGGTACCCAACGAACATCATGTACTATGGCCCCAAATTTCTCTTAGTATCTTTTATAAGGGTGGGGGACCATTATGAGATTATTAATATATATATTCTGTAAAGCTCTTTGAGACCCTTCTGAATGAAAGATGCTACATAAAAAACTAATATACAGCCATTATAATCACCTCTCCTAGCTGGCCAATCTGATTCTGAGTAGCGCTCAAGTTACAAAGGAGTTGCACAGTTCTATTGGAACCAGATTTTCAGAAAAGTGTTTTTGATTAGATCAGCCGACAAAAGCATACATCTGTGCCATCAAACCCAGGGCTAGTTTCTGATCCTTATCAGAATATCGTAACAATCGTACCAAGTCAAGGACTCCCACTCTGGCCTTTGCGACAAAGAACAGGGAGTACTTATGTCTTTCAAAACATGAGGCAAACAACCTCCCACCCCGCAAAAAGAGAAAAACAAAAACAGATTTGCCATAGCATTTACCCAGCACCAACTTAAACCCAAGAGTTGCCTAGCTGCTTCTGATCCTTTGACCTCCCATGCACAAAAAGTTGAAAGCTCTGACCAAAAACATTAGCCAAAAAATAAAGGATGAACAAACAAGAGACACTGAAATCCACACGATGTGAGAAAATGGCCCCCTCACTCATGTCCCATGATAGTATGTATCTGAGGTGTTAACACCCACAAAACCCTGTAAGCAGGAGGAAAGGAGCTATGATTTAATTATCTCTTAGAAACAGCTGCAACAGAAAAACTATCAAGTTATCACAGACTTCTGAACATTTAAAAAAAAAATCTTTATTTTTAAGCAAAACAACAACTTTGCATCTATGCCATGTCTAAAGCCAACAAGATACATGTTGATAGATTTAAAAGCCACAACAAAAAGGCTGACAGGTCCTTCCTATGTAAACATATTAAAACAGATATTTATTAATTCTTCATTGTTTGCAGTTCCTGCTTGGAAGCTTGAAAGTAAGATCCCTGTTCATTTTCTCTGGTAAATGATTTTTTTATTTAATTGTATCTCAAAGTTATTTGATTTTACCTCTTTGTTTATACTCCGGAATCAGTCATGTTAACAGCACCACTGTTAAAGTTTGTTTAGTTAATTATTAAACAGTAAATCAGTTATTACGCTTATAAAAAGCAATCAAAAAAGTAACTAAGGCACTTATCTTGCCTCTTGAGAACTAACAAAAAGCTACATTTGTGGGGTCCTAATTAACAAGTCAGTTTTTTTCTTCCCTAATTTCTCAGCAACAAGAACTGAATTTAAAAAAAAAATTAGTGATCTGAACAACACTTCCCAGGAGATAATACCACCATCAGATTAAGACATTTCAAAGTACTCAGATAGAACAGGCTTCATACTGTAAAATATTTTAAGCAAGTGGTACACTTTGTAACCTACTAATTGGTAGGTTTAACTGTAAATCTATACACAAAGTATGTGCTCATTGCACCAAAAGAGTAGAAGTGCTCACGCTTACCCCTGCATTGATAGACAAAAAGGAAGTATTTTTTCCAATCATGTTAGCTTGAAAAATTAAAAAAAAAACAAAAAACCCACCCCTTTTTCCCGTCAAGACACACATCTTGCGTTTAACCAGTTTACAAGTACAATTACCTGTAGTTTCAGTTAGGATATTCATCACTTTCTGTCCTGTCCTGATTCATTTCATGTTACTTGTTTTTTCACTCTATTGGTGGATGCATTAATTTATGGCAGATTCAGTTCCTTATACAGCATATATAATTTGCAGTCAGTGAAAGCTTCTAAAGTTCTTTGGGATCCCATTGGAAAGCCCCTCTATAAAATGTAATGAATTAACTGTTCGTGATCTATCTGGCAGGTATATCTGTCCCTCTCATTATTATATGTCTTTATAAGTCTCTAATGAAGCTGTTCTCACACTGCATTAGTCAGAGTTAGATTACAAGATCTTCAAAACAGGCTGTGTTTAAGTTTGTGAGAGTTACCATATACACTCTCTACTCAAGTTTGAGTTCTTTATGGCAAGAACTACATACTTCTATGTACTTGTGCAGTGTCTAGAACACCAGGGCCCTAATCGTGACTGGGCATCTGGCTGCTACTACAGTATTTATAATATAAACAATTTGGAAGAAAAGACTTTTGGCCTTAATGAAACACCTTTACTTATACAGTTTGTTCTCAACTTGAGGTGATAGTCAGAGCCCTGTGTTTATGCAGCTGCAGAATCCACCCTCTGACAGAACCATGCTCCAGAATCTAGTTTTTAAAAAGTTAACATTTAGCTCCTCTGCTTAGTGAGGCTACCCTCCCAAACATAGACTTAATGTAAACCAGTGCAGTCATGAATCTATACATAGCCGGAGACAGCAAGCTCAGTCTCAGTCAGTTCTAGTGGGTCTGAACACTGAAGCTAAAGACAGCAAATGTAGTATCCTCATTAATTATTTCATTGCTAGCTTTAGCAGAAATATCCAACAAATGTGCTTATTTGCTTTTGTTGGATGCAGATTTGAGGGTGGAGTGAAGCTGCTGAAAGGGCTCAAGGATTGTTGGAACAGGGCTCCAGAAAGTTTTGAAAGGGAAACGGAACTCCAGGTCACTTCCACCCCTGCCCAGAAAGAGGAAGGGAAGAGGAGAAGCCTCCCAGTGCCACGAGCTTAGCTGAATCTGGATGGCACTGACACTAGGGTTGCCAACACTGTATTTCAAAAATAAGGGTCTGTTTTCTTCGCACCCCCACCCCACTCCTCCTCCCAATATTATTATTATTATTAATAAAATAATAAACAAGCAGCACTCCCCTATATTCGCCAAGGGTATTCCTTGTTGCTTTTTGCAGCACTCAGCAACTCCCGATCTTAATGTACAGAGATGAAAAAATAAGGGACTTCCTTTGTAATAAGGGACCATTGGCAACCCTCATGGCAACATGCCATACATTTCCCAATCCCTTCTTGCACGTCAACAGCCCCCACAACCAAAGCCTTCACCTCATCCCCGTCAGCAGCTTCTGAAGTTCATATCAGAAACACAAATTTATGCCACAGATTGAAAACTCGGGGGCATTAAGTTGAGATAGTCTAAAAAAAAATATGGAGATTTTGAGCAAACTGCACATCAAAATAAATACAAGGCATACTGTACTATTACCCATTTTCATGGCTAATTAAATTAAAAACCTCTGGTTTTGAGTTTACTTGAAGTTTATGCAGAAACTTCTACATGCTGCCTATTTCAGCATGTATGTGGCAAAAAATATCATAATTGTAATAAATCAAAATATAATTATGGCATAATTTAGGTCTAGTGAGACAGGGAGTACACAAGACACTGGTCCTAATCCTCCATCCAGTAAACAGCTTAAATTCAGCACAGGCCCATGGCCGTCTCATGACTTCCCACTTCTCACATTTTAAAGACAGAATATCACTCTGCTGCTGCCCATAGCACTTTCCCCAGGAGAAGCCGCACCCAAGAGAGACCAATAAGAGCCTCATCAGCTTGCAATTCTGACACTGTGAAGAAAGCACTTTGGACAAAAGCAGTAGATTCAACTGGAGGAAGAAAAGGGAAGCAAGAATAGAAGACAGGATTATGTTTTCAAGTGTAGAAACAGAAATTCTAAAAAAGCCAGATGAGATGCCATTTTCCTACAAGTGCCTAATAATAAAGAGAAAACAGATGAAATTTCAGAAAGACAGAATTATGTGCCAGATAAGCAAAATTATCACTCTAAATAGAAAGCTATTCAAGTTTCTCAGCAGGCATTATCAGCTTTTTATAAACTCAAGTTCAGCGCACTCGTGTCATCTTTTTCAGAAATAGTAACGCAATTTCAGTACCACCAGACTGGAATAGATCTGCACTGTATTACATTTATTGCAGAGACTGCTGGGACTCCGCAGCTACGGAGTGACACAGAGAAACTAGAGATCTCGACAGGTAACATACCACCTTGATAGAAGTGACAATTATGCGTAGGAACCCGTAGTCTCCAGGGACCACAACAATATATCTGAGCTGCATCTGCTCTGTTTTACACCACTCTGGAGAATTTGTGAAGCTCCTGCAAGTTGCCACTGCAGTCTTCTACCGGGCAGAGTTTGGGCACCTCTCAATATGGGAAATTATTAGGAGCACAAAGGAATTCTCCACACTCGCTATTAATCTCCAATAAAATCATGCACCTTGGAGACCAAGTCTTGAACCTTCCCTTTAAATAGCTTACATGTGCTACCATGGCCAATAGCAGCTTTTAAACAGAGTTAGAAAAGAAAAAAAGTGTAAGGATACAAAACACAGAATGGGCCACCTGGAATGGCTTACTGGAGTCTCTCCCCAGAGTCAAGAACATTGTCAGGAGAGTTTTATATCGTAAGATGATGGTATATTACCAATCTCAGGGAAGTTCTTGGGTTTGGGAGTCAGTTACCCCACATGCTTGTTAAAGTCACCCTCAGCTGCATTTAATGGAAATAATTGCCAATTCACTAGTCTTTCAAATTACTGTATAAATATATAGAAAATAAAACTGGTGGGAGGAGGGGAAGGTGAAGTGCTAGTAAGAGGTGCTCAACTCAGTCTTGGACACCAAAGTCCTTTATTCACCCACAGGACAGACAGCAGAGACAACAGAAGTGCAAGCTTTTCCCATGCTGTCCTCAACCATAGCCAAGAGGGACTCTCTCTAATAGCTAGGAAAGAAGTACAGTCCCCAGGGACTATTCAGCCCTTGTTTTGAGTTAAAACTTATGTTCTGAAGAAATCCATTAGATCCCTGACTTCCTAGGGAAAGTTTCCTACTCAACACTGGTGAGTAATAGGCAAGGTGACTTCAAGATCTGATGTTTCAGGCTCCCTTCCTAGTACTGCATTAAAGCAGTAAAGCTTGAACATGCTGTCTCTCATCTTTCGCAAGGACTGTTCCTTGGTGAAGGTTTTCTTACCTCATTCTTCACTTGCAGACAGAACTCCCCTTTCTTTCTGACCTTTGCCCGCTCCCCTTCCCCCCCCCGCCCACCCCATCTTGTTTCTGAAGCAGCCTATCACCTCGCTACACCTTTTGTTCCTCCCAGCATTCCCAAACACACATTTGTCAGTAGCTGTGTACTGTTGACAGACACCTATCAATACAGCTTCCTGTGCCCAGCACTTGGTCAATAGCCCAGACAGTGACTATTCAGCCCCCCATTAGTGCTAGGTCTCCCAAAGATATAAGGCAACCAAAACTCCCTCACCCCCAAACAAGCACTGTTTCTAAACTACCAAAATAAATTGTCAGGCTTGCTTGCTTGCTTGTTTTTTTAAAGCCGAAAAGAAGGATCTGCTCAAGAAATGTCACTGGTCAGAGCTTTGTCACCTGAACAGTTGGTCACCAAAGGAGCAAACACACACATGGACGAAATCTCCTCATTGGCCTTAAGCAAGCTAAAGTTAAGGTCCCACACGCCTTGGGCCAAATCTAAACCTGGAGTTTGAGGCAAGTCGCCTAGTTTCTGCAGCAGACTGGAAACTCTGCAGCACATTCAAGTAAATATGATTTTTTTAAAACTGAATTAAACAAGAAATGCACAATATTAGCAGTGCAGCACTCTATGCTACTTTGACACTAAGGTCCATTTCTTTTATGCTGACCCCAAATATTCATTGTGGCATAGGGATATAGCACTAAAAATACAACTCTTGTCTTGGAGAAAATCTAGAGGTTTTGACATCTGGGTTGGGGACATTCATGGTTTTTTGGTGCCTAGGAGGCAGAAGAAGATTTTGCCAATGGGGAGGGAGATGCATCATCTCTTTCCACCCTCCATTCCTCATGTTATGGGTAGGGTTAGAGCAGACAGGAAGAAACCTTGAACACCTCAGTCCATCCCAGCAGTTCTCATTAGTAAAGGGCTATCTCAGTGATCCACCCCTCAATACCAGTCACTGTATTCAACCACAGTGGATAAGTACGTTAGCTGGATATATTGCTATTCTAATGATCAGCAGTGATATAGTGTTGGGATTTAAATGGTCATCATTAAGCTTCAGAGTTAACACCCAAATGAGAAGAAGAAACAGGGCACTTCTCTTTAAACAACTTAGGGTTGTCTGAAAATCCAGGAAGAGTGCTGGATTAGTTCAAGTTTGCTACATATCTGGCAGATATTCTTTGCCCACATATGGGCCAGGAACATTTTTAAAACAAGAGTTTAGATTCTGCTGAACAACTCCTTTTTAGACTAAGAAAAATGCCATAGCTAGAGGATACACTGGTTATCATGAAGGGTAACGTGTCAGTACAAACTACTGAACAGGCCAGTAATGACAGACATTTACTGTCATTAAAGATTGTCTGACCCTCCCCTTCATAATTTCCTATAACTATGAAAATTTAAATTGATGGAAAGCTAAAGAAATGCTTGAACTGTAGATATTAGCCATCAAAATTATGAAAAACTGAAAAATCAAATTCTGCCAAGCTTCATTATAAATAACTAAAACATAGAATCACAGGGATAGAAGAGACCACAAGGGTCATCTAGTCCAGTGGCTCTCAACCTTTCCAGACTACTGTATTTCTGATTTGTCTTGCATACCCCCAAGTTTCACCTCACTTAAAAACTACTTGCTTACAAAATCAAACAAAAAATACAAAAGTGTCACAGCACACGCTTATTGAAAAAATTGTGCACTCTCTCATTTTTACCATATAATTATAAAATAAATGAATTGGAATATAAATATTGTACTTACATTTCAGTGTACAGTACATAGAGCAGTGTAAACAAGTCGTTGTATGAAATTTTAGTTTGTACTGACTTCGTTAATGCTTTTTATGTAGCCTGTTGTAAAACTAAGCAAATATCTAGATGATTTGATGTACCCCCTCCTGGAAGAACTCTGTGCACCCCTGGTTGAGAACCACTGATCTAGTCTAATCCCCTACCAAGATGCAGCAATTGTTGTGTCCAAACCGTCCAATAGAGATGGCTATCCAGCCTCCTTTTGAAAACCTCCAGCAAAGGAGCTTCCACAACCTCTGGAGGCAAACTGTTCCAAACAGTCTAATACTGGAAAGTGTTAGGCAACCTGAAGTATAGGCATTGCTAGCTGCTCTGCATATCAACAGCTGTGTAGTTTGTCCCTTTGATAGTCATAGAGTGCCTTAGAATTCAATCTAAGTAGTTCCTCAGCTGCTTTTCCTGGTACTGAACTTCACCGGTCAATTAATTCCAAAAAACATCTTTAGATCCATTTTAAAAGTAGATTACAATATTGGCCAACTTTCAGTCTTCTACTTTAGTAGTTATTTTTGTTAGTAGCTCAGTTAATTCTTCAGTTCTTTTAGAAGACCCACATAAATATCATCAAGTCCAGTGAAATTTTGACTTGTTTCATCACTTCTTGATACTTCTCTCTGACAGTATTTCACCTTCACTACCTGAAAATAAGAAACTCCCCGGTAGTTATTTTCTCATCATCCTCTTTGGTAAAGCGTGATGCAGTCTCCTTATAATCTCAGATTATACCCTGGGGATATTATGAACCCACTGAACCTCCCACAAATTTCCCATTTCAAATGAAACTGAAAAGGTTATATTTGGCTTTGCTTTTTCAAATTTCCTCTTGCTACTTATACAGCCCTGTATTCCCCTCCAAGGGCAGAATTACCAACAATTTCAATGGCACTTTTCCCTGGGCAAGTGCTTTGGATCAGGTTCTTAATCGCCAGTTAACTGTCAACAATTATTCTGGGGGGCAAGGTGGGAGAGGTAACGTCTTCTATGGGACCAGCCTCTACTGCTGAAAGAGATAAGCTTTCAAACTTACACAATTCATCTTAAACTTGAAAGCTTCTCTCTCTCTCTCATCAACAGAAGTTGGTCTTGTAAAAAAATACTAGTCACCAGCTAGTCTCTCTAATATTGTGGGACCAACTCGGTTACAACAATACTGCATAGAACAATTATTCTGTTCTATTAGCATTGCTTAGGCTGGATCTCCATCTGTTAAAGGACTTTTTTAGGGCCTCGATAAACTCCTATTCATTAATACAACCATGCTAGGATTCTTCCTCCATTTGTTTCCTTTTTATGTTCTGGAATAGAAAAGTCTTCCATGATGCTCTACAGCAGGGGTCGGCAACCTTTCAGAAGTGGTGTGCCGAGTCTTCGTTTAGTCACTCTAATTTAAGGTTTTGTGTGCCAGTAATACATTTTAACGTTTTTAGAAGGTCTCTTTCTATAAGTCTACATACAACAATAGTTTAGTTATATATTATAAAGTAAATAAGGTTTTTAAAATGTTTTAGAAGCTTCATTTAAAATTAAATTAAAATGCAGAGCCCCCCCGGACCGGTGGCCAGGACCCAGGCAGTGAGAGTGCCACTGAAAATCAGCTCGCGTGCCGCCTTTGGCGCACATGCCATAGGTTGCCTACCCCTGCTCTACAGTATGTCTTAAGCAGCCTCCATGACACTGTACTGTATTTGATTCTAATTTACTAACTTCCCCTTTCAGGCTCTGACTACTTTAAAAAAAAAAATCCCCTTCTTGAAGTTTAGTGACATTGCCCCACCTCTTACTCAAATCTCCTTTAAGGACATTAAACTTAATTATAGCACCACAGTAGTGACTCCATAGTTAAGGTTGTGAGACGATTTCCATTATAAGCCCACCTTTTGAAACCTCATCTAACTCTGAAAAACTCTATCCTGTTTGCTTTGTCCTGCTTACTCAGACCAGAGCAGATCTTTTAAAAAAAAAATTAATAAAAAAAAATAAAAAAATTGAAGTCCAAGTTGAATTAGATAAGCCAGTTTTGAGATACGGAATTTCTAAAATTTAGTAGTTTTTCACTTTCCAAATGTCTTAAGTTTTATCTATTAAGATTTAGAAAAGAAAGTTACGTATCCAAGGCTCTAGGTGCCCTCACACTGTTATCTAGAAAATCCTATCTCAAAAGCATTTTGGTCTAGAAACTAAGTTTGTTTTATTCTTTTGACCTCAATGTAATCTGATTCATCAGGACTTTACAGTTACCTGGTTACTTTTAGAGTTCTTCTCTGCAAATATATGAACCTCAGAAGGTGTCTGAAAACTTGGAACTTTTGGACTGAATTAACTTGTTAGTGAACACCAATATGGTTGGGAAAGCAGATTTTTTTTTTTTTTTGCTCTTCAGAGCACAAGTTAAGATGTACACCTATCAATATCCTGACCAACTCGCTTATACATAACATCCCTTTTCCCAAAACTTTTGTCAGTCTCTTTTTATAAGTTTCAGAGTAGCAGCCGTGTTAGTCTGTATCCGCAAAAAGAAAAAGGAGGACTTGTGGCACCTTAGAGACTAACAAATTTATTTGAGCATAAGCTTTCGTGAGCTACAGCTCACTTCATCGGATCCGATGAAGTGATCAAATAAATTTGTTAGTCTCTAAGGTGCCACAAGTCCTCCTTTTCTTTTTATAAGGGAGACAAGATGGAAGAGGTAATAAGGGTGGACAGATAAGGAGTTAACATGTTGCAAGAGACCATTCAAGGTGAAGCAGTCAGTTAACACCTCTACAGTCAGAGGACAAAGTGAGAGTTAGTGGGTTACAGATTGTTGTAATGAGCTATAAATCCACTGCCTTTATTAAGACCATGATTTTTGGTGTCTAGTAGAGTTATGAATTTAAGATCCTAGGCTCATCTTTTGAGGGCATTGTACAGGTTTCCTTTCACGCTGAGGACTGAGAGGTCAGATATGGAGTGATCATTGTGAAAAGCGTTTGCCCACAGGAAAGAGGGTGCTTTTGTCTTATTTTTCTGTGAGAGTTCATTTGAAAGCATAGTGATTGTCTCATTTTACCCACATAGTTGTTACTGGGGTATTTAGTGCACTGGATGAGGTACGCCACATACTGTGATAAGCATGTGTAGGACCTATGGATCTTGAAAGGTGTATTGTGGGTGGTACTGATCATGATAGCAGTAGAGAGATGTCTGCAGATTCTGCATCTGTTCTTGTGGCAGGGCCTGCAGCTGCTTGAATTGGTGGATCCTGGTCTGTGGGGAGCTTGCTTCAGATGATGAGCTTGGTGAGGTTGAGGGACTATTTGAAGGCCAGAAAAGAGGGTTTGGGACAGATTTCTTACTGGATGTGCTCCCCATTGAGTCTGAGTTGTAACTGTTTAATGATACCCCGCATAGGTTCCAGGATGGGGCAGTAGGTGACAAGTAGGGGTACGCAGTGGGCGGGGATTTTATTTCTGTATAGAAGCAGGTTCTCTCAGGGTATTTGGGTGACACGTTCCATGATGTGATCTACTTCTCCCATGGAGCATCCTTTTTTGGTGAGGCAGTTTTAAGAGTGAATCCCAGACTTTCTCTTTGGAATATATTCTGTGGTATCCGAGTGCCTAGCTGTAGATCAGTGGTTCTCAACCAGGGGTACGTGTACCCCTGAGGGTATGCAAAGTTCTTCCAGGGGCTACATCAACTCATCAAGATATCTGCATAGTTTTACAACAGGCTACATAAAAAGCACTAGCAAAGTCAGTACAAACTAAAATTTCAGAGCAATATAAACAAGTCATTGTCTGCATATATACACTATATGCTGAAATGTAAGTACAATATTTATATTCCAATTATTTTATAATTATATGATAAAAATGAGAAAGTAAGCAATTTCTCAGTAACAGTGTGCTCTGACACTTTTGTATTTTGATGTCTGATTTTGTAAGTAAGTAGTTTTTAATTGAAGTGAAACTTGGGGGTACGCAACACAAATCAGACTCCTGAAAGGGATACAAGTAGTCTGGAAAGGTTGAGAACCACTGCCATAGATAACATTTGTTACTGTGTCTGGAGTGGTTACTAAACCTGTGAAAGTAAGTGTGGTGATCTGTGGGTTTCTTATATATAGTTATCTGTAGAGCTCCATTGTTGAAGCTAATCATGATGTCCAAGAAGTTGATTTTGGGGTGTCTTTTTATAACTTTTCTTCAGAACTGTGTCACATGTATTGGCAAAAGGCCTGGTACTCTTGGAGTGCTAATGCAGTTTAGATGACAACCTTCGCTAAACCACCCCAGCCACCAAAAACGCTCAAGAAATACAATTTACCAAAATGAAACATTCAGCATCCATAAGCATTTTTGTCTTACAAAGTGTGCCGACAATAAACTCCATGCTTTCTCCTGTGGACCCCTCCTGATTCTTATAAGTTTGGGTATAATTGCAACAGCCCTCTAATGTTTTTTTTACTCTTAAATTACTGATACGTATTTTTAATCTTAACTCCATTTTAATGTAGGGGTTTTTTGTCCATTTGTTTTGGTTTGGGGGAATTATTGAGCTAGAAAGCAGCAACTGTTAAGATTATGAAATACTCCATTATAAGCCTGATTCTGACCCAACGAGCTTAATATATATAAATTATTTCTGACTGGAATTTCTAATGATTGGTCTAGACAGATCAGAATAATCTGTACCCTTCCCCCCCAATATGCAACTTTACCAAAAGCACTAAAAGACTTCTCAAATATTGAAAAGACAATTAAATTTTCCACTTTCTAAAAATGAGGTCTTGTAACTGCATCTCTGTAAAGAAAACTTCCAAAATTTGTTTCACACATTTGTGGTTAACAAGAACTATGGACCAGGACTATTTTATTTGATTTGGGTGGAAAATTTTTAGAGTTATTAGAGGTGAAACCTGGAACCTGTGGGAACTCTATGAATGTCTACGAACATTAAGGAGGTACTGCAGAAAATAGAGCCCTTCAACAGCATCTACAGAGTTCTGTAAAGTCCATGAAACAAATCATAGAAAAATTGACTTTTACATGCACATGTACCATTTTTAAAGGGGTTTATTTCTGTAGAGCATGGCTGCAATTTTTTTAAAATTGACCCTCACTTTTTATCCTACCTCTTGCTCAGGCAGGCTTATATACATCATCAACAGCAGGGCACTGGGTCAAACACAGCAGTAGCTGCCTGAAGACAACAGACTACTGCTTCAAAGAGCAGCAATCAAGAGTGGCATGGGAGGGAGGGGGGAATTCTAGAAAACAAACACCTGTGCTACCTACTTTCATGCTGAAGTTTTGAATAGGCTTCTGAGAAACATCACACCAAGGATGGGAAAGGGCTGGAGAAAGGATGAGGATAAGCTACTATTTGCCAGCCTGTCAGGTGGGGTGGGAGGGTATAAGCAGATATGGGAGAAAGCAGCACTCCCCCCCTGCCCCAGTGAAAGTCAGCCTGGAGTACAGAGGAAGAAACATCTTACAACCCTGTTGGGGCAGATTGTGGAAGGGGGATGAAGAAAAACAGCTGGGCCTCCCATCTCTTCCTTCCACCCCTGCTTCCCTAACTCCACCCTCCAAGAACATAAATCAGACTGACAAGATTATATGGAAAATACTTCCCCTTCCTAAAGATGACAAAAGACTGGGCTGGATACTCCCCTCCTGGTGGGACTTTCATCCACCTCTGGGGGGAAAAGGAAAGGACCTGGACTGATGTCTCCCACCCCTCCAAACACCAGCGAGGGAACAGCCCTTTCCCGCTCTCTTACTCCATGTGGTAGAATAAAAGGCCTGCCAACAGAAGCATGCCAGTGATGGGGAGGAGGATTAGGGAACTCAGTGCTGGTTTCACTGTACTATGTTTGGTAAGCTTCCTCCCCGCCCTGTATCCCTCTTACCTCTGCCATCCCATCCCCTAGAACCTCAAGATTCTACCATTTTCTGTTTTTTCTAATGCTATCCGTAGTGTAACTGCAGCTGCCGAAAATGACTAGAAAAGGCTTGAGGTTGACAACAACAATATACAGGCAACTAATTATTGGAAGCCTTTAATTGCCAACTTTGAATTAAACCTTGATTCAAAAAATATTAATTGTTTAGCACCTGAGAAACCAAACAATTTCAGAGGAAAGTCATAACAAATAACCCGAGAAGTCCATACCAGAAGGTTTCTGGCAAGGATCTGTAATGCTGGACAGATCTCTGGAATTACAGAGGAGAGAAGCTGTTGCAAGGGCTTCTGTGCCAATGAAGAACGTTGTACATTTGGAGGCAGAGCAGATGTGCCAGTAATGGGACCTGACTATTGTCTCCGTCTGCTTCTCCCAAGTTCCTTCTCACTCAAATAAGAGCAAGCTTTGTTTTTTAAATTAAGTTTAAATACTTATCATGATACTTTTAAATAATAAGGAAGAAAAAGAAGGCAGTTATTCGGGTTGCTGATTAAATACACACCATATGCCAGCAATAATAAAATAATCACTAGATCATTATTTTTAAAAACAGAGTCCTATCCTGGATGTTTTTTTTTCTGAGTGATTTTCATACGGACCAAATGTGTTCACTTGACAGCCCTGCAGATTGAAGACATTGGCAACAGCAGAGCAAGTTTCCCCTCCCACTGTCCCAGAGAGATCTAAGCCAGGAGAGAGGAGAGTTCAGACCTCACAGCCTCTCTGCTGAGACTGGCACTAATAGGCCACTCCATGGCAGCTGTGATGGTGGTTGTTTTCATTAAATAGCTATTGGCTCTGCTAAGAATATAAGAGTTATTCCTAATCTGACAGACAAGTGCTTCAGCCACACACATCTTGAGCTGCACTACCCCAGTGAGCACAGTACAAACCCCTATGAAGGGCACATCAGAAAAGTTGTTCACTGCTTAACTCCAAAATCCTTTCCCCATCCCCCTTACACAAAAGCTCTCACTGAACAAACTGAATGTCAGAAAAACAGTTTTTAAAAGACAGTTGTTTGGCGCAGGGGAAAGTTACCTGGATTTGTTACACATTTAACTGCTTGAAAATGCACAACTGGTTAAAGAAAGCAGACTCTGTTCATCCCAGTACGAAGAGATGCACTTCCCCAAGTGAAGCCCAGCTTCCCCCCTGCTCTAAGTTACCTCAGCTCTGAGTAGTCTATACCAGAAGAAAACCAAGCCGAAACACTTATACCTTCTCACCAGGCAATGTTGGCAGGCTCAGGAGCTTCTGGGTAACAGCAGCATTTGTAGCTTTAATAGAACAATCCCCAACATAAGGGAAAAATCAACAAGCAGCTATAACCACCCAGAGTACTCAAGCAAACCATGCTACGAACACAGCCTTCTAGTCTGCTGGCTGGCCATTAGGTCACACTTTAAAGCAAAGGTGGGCAAACTCCGGCCCGCAGAACCGTCCTGCCCAGCTTGAGCTCCTGGCTGGGGAGGCTAGCCCCCAGCCCCTCCCCCGCAGCCACACGGGCAGCACTCTGGGCAGCGGGGCTGTGCGCTCATGCAGGGCAGCGCACCTGGCTCCAGCAGGGTGGAGCAGCGCGGCTCCGGACATGCTGCTCTGAGCTGCATGGTAAGGGGCTCAGGGCTGGGGGGGTTGGATGTGGGGCAGGAGGTCCCGGGGCAGTTGGATGGGGCAGAGGTTCGGGGGGGAAGGGGGGAGAGGATCAGGGGTGGGGTCCCGGAGGGCAGTCAGGGGACAAGGAGCAGGGGGGGTTGGATGGGTGGGGGGTTCTGAGGGGAGCAGTCAGGGGGTGGATAAGGGGCAGGGGCCAGGGCCAAGCTGTTTGGGGACACACAGCCTTCCCTACCAGGCCCTCCATACAGTTTCGCAGCCCGATGTGGCCCTTGGACCAAAAAGTTCGCCCACCCCTGCTTTAAGGAGATGTTTCATTCACGTTTTATCTCCTACAAGGGTAACACTACCCTTCGAAAGCCTTTGGGGCTTATCTTAACCTAAGATTTAGTTCCTAAAGCACCATGTAAATTCAGTGTTACACTCAGGGATTTATTTATTTTTGGTAAACCCAGACTCCATCTAGAAAAATGCCTCTCTCTTTGGGTAGGGAGTCCCTCTGAGGCCCGGAAACAATAACCTGTTGAGAAGCCCAGCCGACACCTCAGCTGCTTGTAATGCTGCTTGTAATGCGGAGCATACTCTGTCTGCAGCCTCAGGAAGGCAAAACTAAGAGCTTACATTCAGGAGGTTAACTCAGCAGCCATGAAGGCTAGAAAATTTGTTTTGTTTAAACGAAATGTTAAATTCTGTAAAAATTGATGCCTTAGCACCCATTTGCTACTAGCAATTAATGAAATAGACTATTCACACCCTGCCTATAACAACAATGCAGCAACACCTCTAGTACTGCTATCCACTTAAATGGATATAATGCAGCATCGTTTAAATAGTGTGTGTAATTCTGTTCTTACTTGAGCAATCTTTGGTCTCTACTTAAATATACCCCTACTCCAATACTATTGTCAGCTGCAAAACACATATTTAATATATCTGCAGAAAAATACTTTTAGATTGTATGATCTTCAAGGCAGGAATCATCTTCATTTTAGCCCACTGTTAGTGATAGACTGTGAAAGAAAAGAAAAAACAGTGCTACAAAATGTAAGTTAACGAACCTCCCAGGGAGCTCATATGTTGTTACAGATGAACAGAGGAACATAACATTTGATGTATCAGACAAAATCATTGGACTATCAAGTCCAGCATTCTGGCTCTGGTAGTAGCCAATATCATAGCTTTTCAGAGGAAGCTTGAAACACTCCTATAATGCATCTTGCCAACGGCGCTTGTACACGAGAAAAATCTCTTCCTGACTCTGAAGTATAAGATTTCATTACCCTTATCTTGAACAGATAATACCAATTCTACTAGGCTGTAGAAAAGTATTACTAGAATGTCAACATTATCCCACTTCCTTATGAATTCAGCTACACTCTCTATCCCTGACCTCCTATGAAAATGAATTCCACAGGCTGACTATCCACTGTGTGAAGTGGTATTTCAGTCTCTTTTTAAAGAGGAGGAAAAAGCAGTACTTTGCCTGTCTCAGTTATTTTATTGAAGCTGTAAGAGTCATAGGGAGCATTTTATCTCGTCTTTAAAATGCCAATACAGCTAGAGATTACTGACCCCAATTAACTGCTCTGGGGTTATTTGCTCACACACACCTTATTTGACAATTAAAAAGGTGTCATTAAATCTATAGAGAAAACACAGCACAGCATTTAGAGACCAGGGCACAAGCACAGATTACACCTCCTGTCTTGTCTAGCACTGTCACCCATACCTAGCATAGCTACTCAGGAGATTTATACTTTAATAAGTAATTACAGATGCGTCAAGAGTTAATCAGTTTGGTACATTCAGAATGGTAGCTAACAAGGCTAAAATTAGTGCCAGAGAGCCTTTGAACGCCAGGGTGGGAGCTGGATTCCCTCCTGAGCTATGCCAGCCCTTTCTACTGTTACCTTGCCTGGTTCCAGTAGAAGGATTCTGCATTTCTGTTGGCCTAGCTGTCATAGCAAAGTGGAGTAAAAACAACTGCTGGAGATATTGCCATGGCAGAGTCAATAACCAAACAATGAGAGAAAGGAACCTGGCAGAGGTTATGGAGGGTTGAATCATAGCCATGTGCACAGGGCATGAACGCACTGAAGCAGCAGCTTTACTTTCAGCCACAATACTGAGACTAACAAGAGACTGGGAAGTTCAGGGACTTCCTAACCCCCACCCCCCCCCCCTTCCAAGAAACACAGACGCACCTTTGGGAAGCAGGGTAAACGATTACAGGCCAAGCCGTGCCAAGCTCCCTAGCCCAAAGGGAGGGGCTCAAGGTGAGCGTCCCTCAGGCCCTGCCAACATGCAAGGCGGGAGAGGAAGCCAGACGCGCTCTCAGCAACATGAATCGATACAAACCCGGGGGGGGGGGAGACTTCTCGGGGCTGTGCGCTTTTCTGGGAAAGGGAGGGGGTCAGCTCCAGCTGCAGAGCAAATCCAGGCTAAGTGCCTCGGCGCTGCAAATGTGCTGCCTCGCACAGCTGAGCCCACGGCGGAGGGGGACACTCCGCGCTGGTGTGGTCACCGCAAGGGGCCGGGACTCCCCAGCGGGCACCTCGCCCGAAGCCCCCCCTGGCTGGGGCACCTCCTCCCCCGCAGCTACACGGCGGGGGGGGGGGGTGCAATATCCCCATGGGGAGCCAGCGCTCCCGCCCCAATAACCCCCTCCCTCAGCCCCTACATTGCTCCAATAACCCCGCCCCACTGCCCGCTCCCCCCGCGCAGGGGCTCACCCAGCAGCAGCAGGAGAAGGGGCGCGCTCCCCACGCGGTGCCCCATGCTGGCCGGGCTGCGTGCGGGGCGGAAGATGCTGCTCGGAGCCCCCCGCCCGGCCCCAGCGCTGCTGGACCCGCCGCCGACCCGAGAGCGCCGCGCACCAGCCGCTCGCTCGCTCGCTCGCTGCCCTGGCTGGGAGCGCCCGGGAGCCGCCCGGCCGCGCGGCGCAGCCAACCACAGAGACAAACTTTGCCAGCCCCCGCCCCCGCTCCCCCTCCCGCAGGTATCGGGGGGAGGCGCTGGGGTCCGGCCCGGCCCCCGCCCCCTTAAAGGGGAGGAGAGAGCCGGCCCCCGGCCCGCCCTGGAGCCCCCGCTCGCAACACATCCCCGCCCACCCCGGAGGGGCTGCCCTGCTCCGGCAGAGGAGATTCCCCGCCCGCCGGGGTAACCTCTGCCCGGGGGGAGGCCTGGTCACATGAGGGGAAGGGAAATCCTGCTCTACTGAGAGATTCCTCCTCCTCTCCTCCCCACGTCCCTGGACATGATGGGGGAGCTCCCATGTAAGGGACAGCAACAGGGGAGACGGATCCCTTGGTCCCAGACATGGGGTAAGTGGTGTACCCTGGTCAGTGGGAGGTGCTCCTCCTCCTGCCTACACACACATCCTCCCCCTGCCTGAATACACACTCATCCCGTCCCACCGACACACACACAGAGGAATTTCCCTGATCTCAAAGAAGTTTCCCTCCTCCTCCACACACACACACCCTGAGTGACACTCCCTAGTCGCAGAGGGGTCCCCATCCTCTCTCCTCTCACCAAACATGTCCACGTCTGAAACAGTGCATTCGTCCGTTCCATAATATTTGAGCCACAGAAGTGTCACCGTGACAGACCCTCCACTCCCTGTGACAGCTGTCAGGAATCTGCCCCCGCAGGACAGGACTTCACCATGTGTTTGCGGGTTATTCCCCAACACCGTACACCAGCGGTTTTCAAACTGTAGGCCAGGACCCAAAGTGGGCCATGACCCTGTTTAATGGGGGCGCCGGGGCTGGCGTTAGTCTTGCCAAAACCCGAGCCGCACTGCTTGGGGCTGAAACTGAAGCCTGAAGGCGTTAGCCTGGGTAGCGGGGCTTAGGTTACAGGCCCCCTGCCTGGGGCTGAAGTCCTAGGACTTTGACCCCTCCCCCGCCTGGGGCCGCGGGGCGCGGGCAGGCTCAGGCTTCGGTTTCCCCTTCTGAGATCGTGTACTCATTTTTGTTGTCAGAAGGGGGTTGCAGTGCAATGAAGTTTGAGAACCCCTGCCATACACCAAGCATCTCCTCATGAGCTTCTACAGTCTTTTGGGAGTTCAATCAGTACTTTGACGGTTCCCTGCAGATTCAGTGACAGACTTCTGCACAGCCTAGTGCTATCTCTGCTGTCTTTCTCCTTTTTCCCTGGGTTAGTTAATTTTTTTTAAATTTTGGTTTGGTTTGTTTGTAATGGAAAGCCTTTGATCATTTCGGATTATTGAGGAAACCTGATTGAGGAAATATTTCTTGGACTCTAGTATTTTGGACACTATCTTCTGTTTCAGTTCTTCTGCCACATTACAAGTTGTTTCTCATCTCTCTTCCAATTATGCTTTATGCCTCCTGATCCCCACCTGGGTTACTGATTATCAATTGTTTGGTAAAAGGAGCCTGCCTCAGGTTTGCAAGTTTGACTGTGCAAGGATCTTCAGCAGTCTGGCTTGTTGGGTTTGTTTTTTATTTCCCAGTGCTTTGTACAATCAATTGGTGTTTTAGGTTTTGAGTATTCTTTGGTTTGGTGCCAAAGGGTTTGCTTCTCTGCTCAGGACATTGTTGAGAGCTGGGCGTGATTATAGGAATGGATTTTGTTTTAGTTTGGTTTAGTTTTTAATCCTCTAGTGCTTTGCAGTGGAAGGAGCATTTGCTGTCTTGGCCGACATGGATTCTTCTTGTAAATTGATTAGGAAGGTGAATTATGCTGTTTCTGCCCTGCCACCAGTATACCTTGGGTTTCTCCGCACATGTAGAATGTGTTTGCAGAACTGTACGTGTCCAATTTCTGTTGGGTTTTTAGTCCCATTTAGTGAATTTGGTTGGCAAAGTTGGGCTCCAGACTTTGCTTCTGGGTAAGAGAATTTTTCAGTTTAATTGAACAATGATTTGTTGACATGACAAACTAACCCAGTGCTTCCAAAGTGTAAATAAGACAGAAGCCACAAACATCTGTCTGAAGAAGGGCTATCCAGGATGGGACTTCACAGTATGTTTAAGATATTATCCCATGTTCATCTGTCATTACTGCCTACTCCTGATTAGCTCTGCTGTAGCTTTCCTTTCTCTTGGGGTTATGCTGTTTTTCCCCCCTAATCAATTACTTTAATCTGATAATTTGCGGATTCCTGTACTTTGGAAAACAGACTAGAAAATCTCTCTCTACCTCCACTGTCCTCTGTCACATTGGTTTAACAGTCGTTCCTCTCTCAAGCATTGGTCCAGCAAGTACTTACCCATGTGCTTAACTTTACTTGAATGTGCAGTCCCACTGATTTCAATGAGATTAGCCATGTACATAAAATTACGCTCATGTGTGCCAGTATTTGCAGGATCGGGATCTCAGTTTTCACTGTGCTTTGTGTCTCTATTTCCATCTCTAGCTGATGAACACTGATTCATAGCCTGAATTCTACTGTTGAATAGTTTTAGCAGCAGTTTTATCAGAGTTGTGGTTTCATTATGTCATAGGAGGCCTGAATAGTTTTTCCATGTGATACTTTAATAGCCAGTTTGAAACTTCCAAAGGCATCTATTATAAGGCCCAGCTGCAAAGGCCCAATTCAGAATTGCCCTATCCCTTGTGTAGTCATTTACACCAGTGCACAGGAAGTGAAAAACACTGCCATTCTGATTTGTTAGTACATTACATTCATTTTGCAGAGGTGTAAATGACTGCACAAGGTGAAAGGCATTGAAGATGCAGATCCTTTAACTTTGCATTTCGTGGAAACCCTGAATTTGGGAACTGTTTCCATGAGATTGATAGTTTATTGATGTATAAGTTGCAAAGAGCATGGCTGAGTTTGTTTCCCAGGTTTACTTTTCTTTTTTGCTTGAAAGATTGTTTGCTTGTTTATTTTTATCTCACCTTTGATGGATTGTTACTTGGATTTAAATATGTCAAATTTTCTCACCGATTTTATTTTGTAGCATCTTAAGGTTCAGTCTTGAGAGCCAGATTGAATCAAAAGCTTTTTAAATGTCTATAAAGCAGACAAATATCTTCCCATATTTGGCTGGTTGGTTGGTTTGTTTCTACATATTTATTTATGACATGCAGAGTAAATATGTGGTCAGTGGTTTGTTTCTCAGGAAGGAATCCAATTTGACTTTCATGCGTTACGTTGTTGGTTAGATACTGTATTATTCTTTCACTGATGCTGTTGCAGAATAGTTTACTGACATTTCTTCAAACACCGAGTGCTCTGTAATTATTGGGCTGAAGGCATCTCTCACTTTATCCAACCATATCTTAGGGAAGTGTCCAGACTTGAGGGTTAGGTTATAGTATACAGACAGACAGACAGGCACACACACACACTCACATCCAGTGATCCTGAAACACCACACACACACACACACTCACATCCAGTGATCCTGAAACACCACACACACGCACACACTCACATCCAGTGATCCTGAAGCACCATGCACACATGCAGAGCAGATGCAGCAAGACAAAGGGCTCCACATTCACACCACTCCACAATTGCCAAGTTTGGTAAAGCCCCATGCGTAACATTTTGCATGGACAAGAGTCAGTTATTCTCACCACCTAAGTAATAGAGGGCAGGGACAGTGTAGATTAGTGGTGGCCAACCTGCGGCACACGGACTGCCCATGGCCCACCAGGGTAATGCGCTGGGGGGCCGCGAAACAGTTTGTTTACATTTGCACGACCACCCGCAGCTCCCAGTGGCCACGGTTCGCTGTTCCTGGCCAATGGGAGCTGCGAGAGCGGCGCGGGCCACAGATACGTGCTGGCCACCGCTTCCCGCAGCTCCTATTGGCCAGGAACAGCAAACTGCAGCCACTGGGAGCTGCGGGCGGCCATGCCTGCAGACAGTCAATGTAAACAAATTGTCTCATGGCCCACCAGTGGATTACCCTGATGGGCCACATGCAGCCTGCAGGCTGCCCACCACTGGTGTAGATACATACAAACTCACCTAGAGCATTGGGAGCAAGTGTGAGTGGAAGCTCAACACTCCCTAGAAGCAGGTGGCAGAAGGGCCCATGCACATAAGCATCCAGCAAACCTAGCTTGGGGGGGTAAGGGAGGGGAAGTTCACAGTAGTGGTGGGAATGCAGGAGAAGGTGGTGGAGAGCCTTGGGTAGGGGAATCCCTCGCCTGGCCCTTTGTCTTGCTGCATCTGCTCTGCTCAGCTTGCTTCTGGCAGCTGCTCTGTGGTGGCTACCAACTCTGAGGGGGAACAGGGACCACAGAGACAGAGAGATGCTTAGCCACCTGTTCAGCAGGCACCACAGTGCCTACCAATAGCAGGAAGGAGCAGCTTCTGGAGAATACCTGTTGCCTCCCAGCTGGATGCGTGAGAATCCCAGGGGAGGGGCCCCTGTCAGTGTGAGTGTCCTCTGAGATGCCTAACACTTGGCAGCCTCGCCCCCAAGCCCTAAGCAATCCCTCAAAAGCCTCGATGCACATTCTCTGGAGCCTGAAACAAACTCACTGTCTCTGCCCACTCAAACATGCGACACTGAACTTTTTTGCAAAAAGAAAAGGAGGACTTGTGGCACCTTAGAGACTAACCAATTTACTTGTGCATAAGCTTTCATGAGCTACAGCTCACTTCATCGGATGCATACTGTGGAAAGTACAGAAGACTTTTTATACACACAAACCATGAAAAAATGGGTGATTATCACTACAAAAGGTTTTTTCTCCCCCACCCACCCCACTCTCCTGCTGGTAATAGCTTATGTAAAGTGATCACTCTCCTTACAATGTGTATGATAATCAAGGTGGGCCATTTCCAGCACAAATCCAGGGTTTAACAAGAACGTCTGAGGAACGGGGAGGGGCAAGGGTAGGAAAAAACAAGGGGAAATAGGCTTGAATAGAGACTGGGAGTAGCTAACCTAAGTTAATTGTATCCAATTTGAAAATGAATTCCAATTCAGCAGTCTCTCGCTGGAGTCTGGATTTGAAGTTTTTCTGTTGTAATATCGCAACTTTTATGTCTGTAATCGCGTGACCAGAGAGATTGAAGTGTTCTCTGACTGGTTTATGAATGTTATAATTCTTGACATCTGATTTGTGTCCATTTATTCTTTTACGTAGAGACTGTCTAGTTTGACCAATATACATGGCAGAGGGGCATTGCTGGCACATGATGGCACATATCACATTGGTGGATGTGCAGGTGAATGAGCCTCTGATAATGTGGCTGATGTGATTAGGCCCTGTGATGGTGTCCCCTGAATAGATATGTGGGCACAGTTGGCAACGGGCTTTATTGCAAGGATAGGTTCCTGGGTTAGTGGTTCTGTTGTGTGGTATGTGGTTGCTGGTGAGTATTTGCTTCAGGTTGGGGGGCTGTCTGTAGGCAAAGAGTGGCCTGTCTCCCAAGATTTGTGAGAGTGTTGGGTCATCCTTCAGGATAGGTTGTAGATCCTTGATTGGAGGGGTTTTAGTTGGGGGCTGAAGGTGACGGCTAGTGGCGTTCTGTTATTTTCTTTGTTAGGCCTGTCCTGTCGTAGGTGACTTCTGGGAACTCTTCTGGCTCTATCAATCTGTTTCTTCACTTCCGCAGGTGGGTATTGTAGTTGTAAGAATGCTTGATAGAGATCTTGTAGGTGTTTGTCTCTGTCTGAGGGTTTGGAGCAAATGCGATTGTATCGTAGAGCTTGGCTGTAGACAATGGATCGTGTGGTGTGGTCAGGGTGAAAGCTGGAGGCATGTAGGTAGGAATAGCGGTCAGTAGGTTTCCGGTAAAGGGTGGTGTTTATGTGACCATCGTTTATTAGCACTGTAGTGTCCAGAAAGTGGATCTCTTGTGTGGACTGGACCAGGCTGAGGTTGATGGTGGGATGGAAATTGTTGAAATCATGGTGGAATTCCTCAAGGGCTTCTTTTCCATGGGTCCAGATGATGAAGATGTCATCAATATAGCGCAAGTAGAGTAGGGGCATTAGGGGACGAGAGCTGAGGAAGCGTTGTTCTAAGTCAGCCATAAAAATGTTGGCATACTGTGGGGCCAGGATGGTGTTATCAGGAAGATCACCGATGGATTGTAGTTTCCTCAGTACAAGCCATTACCCTCTGATCCCACTGTGAGTTACCAAAAGAAACTACAGCATTTGCTCAAGAAACTCCCTGAAAAAGCACAAGATCAAATCTGCACAGACACACCCCTGGAACCTCGACCTGGGATATTCTATCTACTACCCAAGATCCATAAACCTGGAAATCCTGGGCGCCCCATCATCTCAGGCATTGGCACCCTGACAGCAGGATTGTCTGGCTATGTAGACTCCCTCCTCAGGCCCTACGCTACCAGCACTCCCAGCTACCTTCGAGACACCACTGACTTCCTGAGGAAACTACAATCCATCGGTGATCTTCCTGATAACACCATCCTGGCCACTATGGATGTAGAAGCCCTCTACACCAACATTCCACACAAAGATGGACTACACGCCATCAAGAACACTATCCCCGATAATGTCACGGCTCACCTGGTGGCTGAACTTTGTGACTTTGTCCTTACCCATAACTATTTTACATTTGGGGACAATGTATACCTTCAAATCAGCAGCACTGCTATGGGTACCTGCATGGCCCCACAGTATGCCAACATTTTATGGCTAACTTAGAACAACGCTTCCTCAGCTCTTGTCCCCTAACTGGGGTCTGACTCATGATGTTTGAATGCATGGGCTTCACAGTATTGCATATACACACCTTAAACCAGGGAGCAGCAACCTTTGGCCTGCGGCTCACCAGGGTAAGCCCCCTAGCACGCCAGGCCAGTTTGTTTACCTGCCATATCCGCAGGTTCAGACGATCGCGGCTCCCACTGGCCGTAGTTCGCCAGTTCACCTCTCTAGGCCAATGGGGGCTGCAGGAAGTGGTGGCCAGCACATCCCTCAGCCCGCACCGCTTCCCGCAGCTCCCATTGGCCTGGGACAGCGAACCATGGCCAGTGGGAGCCGCGATCGGCCGAACCTGCAGATGCAGCAGATAAACAAACCGGCCCAGCCTGTCAGGGGGGTAACCCTGGCGGGCCACGGGCCAAAGGTTGCTGATCCCTGCCTTAAACCAAGCCCCATTTATTCCCACACAGCAAAAACAGCACTCATTCATCTTCAGTGAAACAAGAACCCCCACATACACATACAAACAACTCACTCTCTGTTCCCCAGCAAATCCCTTTCTGTAGTAGTTCATGGAGGGCACGTAGGGAAAAAATAGTTGAAGGGGCTATAGCTCTCACTAAGTGTCCCTCTAGTTTGTTACCTCAGCACAAATCTTATAGAGCTGGTCACATTTTTTTTTTATCAAAATGATTTTACAACAAAAAATGCTCTTGTTGAAAAACCAAAATTTTCTGCATGAAAGTTTCAGTTTTGCCAAAAAATTCGATTTTCCATCAGAAAACTCCAAATGACAGCTCACCAGCTGCTTGTTTGGGAAGCTCCTGTCAATTTCACTTTCTGCCAGTGAAACTGACAAAAGCGTTCCTGGAGGATGCCTCCCTGGCTCTTACCTGCGCCCCACAGTCTGGGGCTGCAGAAGCCTCCCTGGCTCTTACCCCCCCATCCCGGGTCTGGGGCTGCAGAAGCAGAGAGCCCATGAAACTGACAAGAGCCTTCCAGCCAGACAGCTCAAAAATTCTGTTTAAGTTCTTCCAAAACTCAATTTTTCTTGAAAACTGTTCATGTGAAAAATTTCTCTTTTTTGTTGTTGTTGATTTTGTGGCTTTTTTTTACATTTTGCTCTTGTTCTGGGCAAAGTCTTTATTTTCAAAGACCTCTGCACCAAATCCACAGTGCTGTAGGAAGTGGAGATGGCAATTCATTAGTTGCCACTCTTCGCACTGACTCCATACTGAACCAGGGCCCTACCATTGTACAGGAAGATACATTACAGGTAGAAGTGCTGTCTTGGTTTTGACCATGTGTCAAGGTTCCTTCCCCACTCTGAACTCTAGGGTACAGATGTGGGGACCTGCCTGAAAGACCCCCTAAGCTTATTCTTACCAGCTTAGGTTAAAAGCTGCCACCACCAAAGTGTTACACAAAGAATAACAGGGGAAGTGCCCACTTGGAAACGTCTCCCCCCCAAAATATCCCCCCAACCACTACATCCCCTTTCCTGGGGAAGGCTTGATAAAAATCCTCACCAATTTGCATAGGTGAACACAGACCCAAACCCTTGGATCTTAAGAACAATGAAAAAGCAATCAGGTTCTTAAAAGAGAATTTTGATTAAAAAAAAAGTAAAAGAAAAACCTCTGTAAAATCAGGAAGGGAAATACCTTACAGGGTAATCAGATTCAAAACATAGAGAATCCCTCTAGGCAAAACCTTAAGTTACAAAAAGACACAAAAACAGGAATATACATTCAGCACAACTTATTTTATCAGCCATTTAAACAAAACAGAATCTAACGCATATCTAACTAGATTGCTTATTAACCCTTTACAGGAGTTCTGACTGCATTCCTGCTCTGGCCCCGGCAAAAGCATCACACAGACAGACAGACCCTTTGTTCCCCCTCTCCCCACCTCCAGCTTTAAAAGTAACTTGTCTCCTCATTGGTTATTTTGGGTCAGGTGCCAGTGAGGTTATTTTAGCTTCTTAACCCTTTACAGGTGAAAGGGTTTTGCCTTTGGCCAGGAGGGATTTTATAGTTCTGTATACAGAAAGGTGGTTACCCTTCCCTTTATATTTATGACACCATGCCTGATCATTAAACATCCTTTGGCATTTTTCTCAAGAGCTGGAGGGATGACCTCCACTGTACTGACCAAATTCCATTTTGGTTGATTGCATTCTTCCTCTAGTTCCCCTTGTAGTTTCAGTTGAGTACAGTAGTCTTCACTTCTTGTCCTAAACTGCTGTAGTGTTGCCACGCAATATTAAACAGCTTCCATCTTCAACCCCAGAGGTTGCTGCATTTCAGTGGTGGGTGACATGATTCCTACATATAGTACATTCTACAATCAGTTTTGTAAAATGCTTGGTATCCATTTGGATGAAAAATGCATACCCCTGTTGACATTCTGATCTCAGTAGCTGAACAGAAAGATGGAGAACAGCAGACAGTTCACAAAAAATTGTGAAAAGCTCAGTTTTCCCACTATATAATACACATTAAAACTTGTCTCTATTGAGCTGTCCATGATAAAGTCATCTTGGCATTTGATAAAGAGAACAGGGATTTCCTTGATTTGTCCTGGCTAGAGCTGGCCAGATAGTATATAAAAAAAAATATTTGGAATAGGTTATTGCTGACTGATGGGAAAATGTGTGAGTAATTTGTTTAATAAATATTGTTCAACCATCTGTAGTTAGCCAAATCATGAAGAAAAATATTTGTGAATGATTTATTTGAAAATTTACAGAAGAAAGTGGTCAAATAAACAATTTGACAATATTATTCAAACAGCACTAGACTTGGCCAACATTCCCCTTCTCAGTAAAATAAGCTCCGGTACATACTGTACTTAAATGCTTTCCTGAATTGGGGCCTAAGTGCTGTTTATTACTAACCATAGAATAGATTCTATATTTGGAAAAAATGCCCAATGTAATAAAATAATACTTGTAATAATTTGGAATACCTTTTACTTCTCTAGCGCCTTCCAGTTGAGGCTCTCAAAGCACTTTACAGACTTAATGAATTTAGTGTCCCAGCTGCTCTGCAAGGCAGGAATGTATTATGAATTCAGAAGAAGTCTGGGTCCTTGGCAGGGCCAGCTCTAGGCACCAGCTAAGGAAGCTGGTGCCTGGGGTGGCAAATCAGAAGGGGCGACGCTTCGGCTGTTTTTGGGGTGGCACTCCAGAGTTTTGGTTTTTTTATTTTTTCCTTCGTCGGTGGCACTTCGGTGGCAGCTTTTTTATTTTTTCTTCTTCTTCTTTTTTTTTTTTGCTTCACTGCTTGGGGCGGCAGAAAAGGTAGAGCCGGCCCTGGTCCTTGGAAAGCAGGCAGACGTTTTCTGCAGGAATAATTACTTCATAAACTCTTTCTCAGACTTCATGACCAACGACATGCTAGACTCCTTACAAGATTCCTTGACACAGCGTGTAGACTAAATTTTCCAATCTGGGTGCCTAAAGTTAGCCCTGGTCTACACTAGGAGTTGAGGTCGAATTTAGCAGCGTTAAATCAATTTAACCCTGCACCCATCCACACGACAAAGCCCTTTTTTTGACTTAAAGGGCTCTTAAAATCGATTTCTTTACGCCACCCCGACAAGGGGATTAGCACTGAAATCGGCCTTGCCTGGTCGAATTTGGCATAGTGTGGACGCAATTCGACGGTATTGGCCTCCGGGAGCTATCCCAGAGTGCTCCATTGTACACCGCTCTGGACAGTACTCTAAACTCAGATGCACTGGTCAGGTAGACAGGAAAAAGCCACAAACTTTTGAATTTCAATTTCCTGTTTGGCCAGCGTGGCAAGCTGCAGGTGAGTGCAGAGCTCATCAGCAGAGGTGACCATGATGGAGTCCCAGAATCGCAAAAGAGCTCCAGCATGGACCGAACGGGAGGTACGGGATCTGATCGCTGTATGGGGAGAGGAATCCGTGCTATCAGAACTCCGTTCCAGTTTTCGAAATGCCAAAACCTTTGTCAAAATCTCCCAGGGCATGAAGGACAGAGGCCATAACAGGCACCAGAAGCAGTGCCACGTGAAACTTCAGGAGCTGAGGCAAGCCTACCAGAAAACCAGAGAGGCAAACGGGTCAGAGCCGGGTCAGAGCCCCAAACATGCCACTTCTATGATGAGCTACATGCCATTTTAGGGTGTTCAGCCACCACTACCCAACTGTGTGCTTTGACTCCATCAATGGAGAGGGAGGCAACACGGAAGCAGGTTTTGGGGACAAGGAAGATGATGAGGAGGAGGTTGTAGATAGCTCACAGCAAGCAAGCGGAGAAACCGGTTTTCCCGACAGCCAGAAACTGTTTCTCACCCTGGACCTGGAACCAGTACACCCCCAAACCCACCCAAGGCTGCCTCCTGGACCTGCCAGACGGAGAAGGGACCTTTGGTTAGTGTACCTTTTTAAATAGTATACATGGTGTAAAAGCAAGCGGGTTTAATGATAAATTTGCCCTGGCATTCATGGCCAGTACAGCTACTGGAAAAGTCTGTTAACGTGTCTGGGGATGGAGCAGAAATCCTCCAGGGACATCTCCATAAAGCTCTCCTGGATGTACTCCCAAAGCCTTTCTGGAAAGGGCAGCCTTATTCCATCCACCATGGTAGGACACTTTACCACGCCAGGCCAGTAGAACGTAGTCAGGAATCATTGCAAAACAACGCATTGCAGCATATGTTTGCTGGCATTCAAACAACATCCATTCTTTATCTCTCTGTGTTATCCTCAGGAGAGTGACATCATTCATGGTCACCTGGTTGAAATAGGGTGCTTTTCTTAAGGGGACATTCAGAGGTGCCCGTTCCTGCTGGGCCGTTTGCCTGTGGCTGAACAGAAATGTTCCTCACTGTTAGTCACGCAGTGGGGGGGGAGGGGTTAGCCCCAAAGTGGGGGCAGGCAAAATATGACCTTGTAACGAAAGCACATGTGCTATGTATGTAATGTTAACAGCAAGGTTTACCCTGAAAGAGTGTACCCATTGTTCTATAAAATGTGTCTTTTTAAATACCACTGTCCCTTTTTTTCCCCTCCTCCACCAGCTGCATGTGTTTCAAGGATCACAGGGTCTTCTCCTTCCCAGAGGCTAGCGAAGATTAGAAGGTGAAAAAAACACACTTGCGATGAAATGTTCTCTGACCTCATGCTGTCCTCCCACACTGACAGAGCACAGACGAGGAGGTGGAGGTAGACAATGTCAGAGTGCAGGAAAACACAAAATGAACGCGAGGAGAAGTGGCGGGCTGAAGAGAGTAAGTAGCGGGGTGAAGACGATAGGTGGCAGCAGCGTGATGAGAGGAGGCAGGATTCAATGCTGAGGCTGCTGGAGGATCAAACTAATATGCTCCAGCATATGGTTGACCTGCAGGAAAGGCAGTTGGAGCACAGACTGCCACTACAGCCCCTGTGTAACCAACCACCCTCCTCCCCAAGTTCCATAGCCTCCTCACCCAGACGCCCAAGAACGCGGTGGGGGGGCCTCGGCCACTCCACCCCAAAGGATTGCCCAAGCAACAGAAGGCTTGCATTCAATAAGTTTTAAAGTGCTGTGTGGCCTTGTCCTTCCCTCCTCCACCACCCCTACCGGGCTACCTTGGCAGTTATCCCCCTATTTGTGTGATGAATTAATAAAGAAGGCATGAATGTGAAGCAACAATGACTTTATTGCCTCTGCAAGCGGTGATCAAGAGGGGGGAGGGGAGGGTAGTTAGCTTACAGGGAAGTAGAGTGAACCAGCGGGGGGGGGGGGGGGCGCGGCGGCGTTTCATCGGGGAGAAACAAACAGAACTTTCACACTGTAGCCTGGCCAGTCGTGAAACTGGTTTTCAAAGCTTCTCTGATGCGCACCGTGCCCTCTTGTGCTCTTCTAACCGCCCTGGTGTCTGGCTGCGCGTTACCAATGGCCAGGCAATTTCCCTCAACCTCCCACCCCGCCATAAAAATCTCCCCCTTACTCTCACAGAGATTGTGGAGCGCACAGCAAGCAGCAATAACAATGTGTCCAATAATTTGTGTCCATGTCCTGATCACTCACGTGACCGTGCTGACATCGCCTCCTCTCCCAGTATTGTTCTGCCAGGTTTTGGTGCTGCGTATACTGCTGGATAATGCGCGTGGTGTTTAATGTGCTCCTAATTGCCAAAGTGATCTGAGCGGGCTCCATGCTTGCCATGGTATGGCGTCTGCATGGAAAAAAGGCGTAGAACGATTGTCTGCCGTTGCTCTGATGGAGGGAGGGGTGACTGATGACATAGCTTATCGGAATGGCCTACAGGGGATTAAAATCAACAAAGGGGGTGGCTTTACATAAAGGAGAAACAAAAACAACTGTCACACAGAATGGCCCCCTCAAGGACTGAACTCAAAACCCTAGGTTTAGCAGGCCAATGCTCAACCCACTGAGCTGTCCCTCCCCCTGGTATTCCAGACAGGACTGAATCTCCATTAAACTTTTCAAGGTGCCACTGATAGACCTCACCAAAACAATTGTCAGCCATTGATTTCACGGAGGGAGGGAAGGAGGGATGGAGGAGCAAATGAATACAAAACAAATCTGGTCTATTTCTTGTTTTGATCTTTTACATCTTTGGCTGGCAGCAGACAGTGCAGTAGGACTGTTAGCCATCCTCATCTCCTGGCTGCTCGGCAGAAGACGGTGCAACAGGACTGCTAGCAGGACTAAAGAGAATGACCTGGTCGAGTCACTCCTATTACAGTCCCTGCACCCAGGTCTGCACAGGCGCTCCTGACCGACCTTACCAAGGCGGCCAAGAGCACCAAGGACATGATGATGATGGTTATCAGGCCTATTGCACCGTCTGCTGCCACAAGGCAATGAGCTACTGCTGTGTAGCAATGCCATACCGCGTCTGCCAGCACCCAGGAGACGTAGTGTGACAGTGAGCTGAGCAGGCTCCATCCTTGCCATGGTATGGCATCTGCACAGGTAACCCAGGAAAAAAGGCATGAAACGATTGTCTGCCCTTGCTTTCACGGAGGGAGGGCCTGATGACATGTACCCAGAACCACCCGCGACAATGTTTTTTGCCCTATCAGACATTGGGATCTCAACCCAGAATTCCAATGGGCGGCGGAGACTGCGGGAACTGTGGGATAGCTACCCACAGTGCAACGCTCCAGAAGTCGACGCTTGCCTCGGTACTGTGGAAGCACTTCACCGAGTTAATGCACTTAGAGCATTTTGTGTGGGGACACACGCACTCGACTATATAAAAACGATTTCTAAAAAAAAGACTTCTATATATTCGACCTAATTTCGTCGTGTAGACATACCCATTCTTAAATCTAGATGTAGACAGCTCAATATAAATTGCCTGATATTCAAACATGCAAACTTAAATGGGATGTGTTAGTGTTCAGCATTTCTGAAAACTCAAGCCACCTAAATTTAAGTGTCTACACATGGATTTAGCAGTGTAAATTTTAAAACCTAGGTGTCTAAAATTACACTGCTAAATCCATATGTAGACTCTTAAATAAATTGTAGCCATAATAGCTCAAGACATGCAGGTTACAGACACAAATGTCAGGATGCTGGCTGGCCCCAAAGCATGCCAGGAACCTCAAAGGCATCTCGTCTGACCCTGCAGTGTGGGTAGGGGGAGGTGAGGACCACTGGTCATCTTCTGCCTCAAAAGAAAATGGAGTGGAGCTCAGGGTCATTACGAACCCTGCACCCTGCGGAGCAGAGATCCTGTTACAAAGGCTGCTCCAGAGACCAGAATTGTGGGGATCTTCCCTCTGTGCTGAGACCAGAGGAGGGGATGCCGAGGAGAGCTTTCTGGTTTCAGATGAAAACTAAGGAAAACTTGGCAGCTTTGGTGGAGTTTTGATATGTACTTTTAGGTTCATTTTAACTTGAAACTTCAAGTACATAAAACAGAGGATGCAAATGCATGCAAAATAAAAACAAAGATTCACAGACAACATGGCAAAATGAAACCTCCATTTTTCACACAGTTCCAGCAGCAACCCAGAGAGTGTGATGCTTAAATAACAACAGTATACAAGACAACCTGTGTATGCATTTCCCTTCAATTCTTTCTAGGTGCCTCTTCATGCGTCGGCATCTCTTGCTCATTGTGATTTGGTGCCTCTCTCTCGATTTTGCTTCCCCATTGGGTGACCAATTATCTAGTTATCAAGCCAGCAGGAAAATGGGTCAGGAATTGCAGATGTCTCAGTCTTCACTGCCAGGGGGCATTTGATAACAAGCTATTGCAGGCTGCCCTGCAAATCTATTGGTTGGCATGTCATTCTTGAGTGTTTGCATAAGGACTCATTGATTCCAGAGTCTGGCATTTTGCTCTTGACCCTGCAGCTGTTTTGGGTATCTACGATGCAGCAGCCTTGTCAGCTCATCCAACATTTCTGGCGTGAGTCTTGGAGAATTTTCAGAAAGGCAGCTTGCACGATCACTTCTCACTGTAGCCATATCCGTTACCAATCCTTCCAATTAGCCTTTTGCTGGGGAATTCTGCAGAACTTTATGATACTGGCCAGTGCAGCTGTGCCTTTGTAAATCTTGTATTCCACTTCAACAACTGGTTTCGAATGTGGCCATTTGGCAGAACATTAAGCATGTCTGGTGACTGAGAGAGTCCAAAAGGCCAAATTATTAGGTATAAAAAGGACGGTGCATTATCATAAGATAAAATATACTGTGAGTGAGCTTGGCAGAGGAGTAAGTGCCCACGCTATGAGCTGCACCAGTTGCCAGTAAGAAAAGAGATTCATTTCAAGGTCTTGCTCTTGGCACATAAAGGCCTTAATACTGTATGCCCAAGTTAGTTGAGCAACCAACTCTGCCTGTGGTCTTCTTACACCAGGGCAGAATTTAGCTCTAAGAGAGACTGTACTGCGATAGGAAAAGCCTCAAAGGGATGCACGTATCACAGGCATCAAAATTAATATCATTGTGGAATGGTTAGCACACACCAACCCAAGATGTGGGTTACTTGTTTTAGGAGAGAAGGTGATTGGTCTGTAGAATCCAAATAAATAAATAATGTTAACATTGTTTTAAACAATCCCCTTTGAACAGTTTGGAGTGTATCACAAAAGCTGTAAAGTTCAGGTCTGCACACAGAAGCTACAGGCAAGGAATCATTATTCCTTTACATTGTTTTTGGAGCTCCATTCAAGTTAAATGAAGTTACAATGTACAAATGGACAGAAGAATCAGGCCCAAGCTTTCTCTCAATCATTGGAACATATAGGAACCTTTTGCTATCCCATATTCTCTTGCAATTCATACCTCCAGGAAGGCTCTCAGGCCATGGGATCTTTAGATTGGCTGTTGTTCCTCTATCCTGTACAAAAGTGAGGTTCTGAAATACTGACTCTAGCTGAGAAGGGGAAGGGGGAACAGTGTGTTTGCCACAGGGATGGGGTGGGGAGTAGAAGGGTTGACCCCTTGGAAGGGGGCTGGAAACTTGTCAAATCATGAGATGGAAGGGATTGACACTTTAGATCATCCAGAGCTTGTCATGGGGGATCAGGCCAGCTGAGCAGCCACTGAGACAAGGGATGTAGGTTTGTTATGGGGGTTTGGTTACTATGAGAGAGCATCAGGCCCTATTTTTGGAGGAGTTATGTGAGTCTGAGATCATTACTGGCATGTGTGAAAGCCTTCAGGAAACTGGCTCTTCCTAGTTAGACTTTACACAGAGTCATGTGACAAGTCCAGATGATCAGCAACAGAAAGTCTCTCCATTCTTGGAATAAAGTTTGATGAGAAATAGTCACTGTAGAGAGGAAGGTGCAGGCCTTTTCTTTCAGCCGTGATTTCCCAGACAGCAATTGTAGGGGCTTCTAGCTCTCTCTTAACAGCCAGTAAGCAGGTGCTGTGCTTGCTGGGGTGAAATAAGTCAGGAGGAGGCTCTGCCTGGGAAGATTTGCTTTAGGGCATGCTCAGATGGTGACCATCCCAGGCTGTAAACCTGCACAGAACGAGCAGGGAGTTGCTGCAAGGACATGTTTGGATCTGGAAGTGCGAACATAGAGGTGATGACTGTTTCCCTAGCCATAATAATAATTCTCACAACTAAAATAGACGCTTGGCCATTGGAAGAGTTGCTCCTAATGCCTAGAATAAAGGTCTGGAAATGTTGGCATTTCACAAATGAGCTCACTGAATGGAGGAGTCTAGTTCCAAAGGTTAAAACTCCTTCCTCCACTTTTGGCTACAGACCTCTTTTCACACCCCCGCTGCCCCGCCCCGCTTCAGTTGGAACAGCCTCCCACTTCCCAGCACCCTGTCTTCTTACAAATCCTTCCTCAAAACCAGCTTATTTTGAAAGGCTTTCCTATGTTCATCTCCTCTGTGATTACATGTCTGCACCTTTTCAGACCTGAACAGCTGTTCCCTGGCTACGACTGGTCTGAGCTAGACTGTCATTTGGGGCAGTGACTCTCCCATTTATATTTTCTGTAAACCACTACATCCCCTTTGAATAACTATAGCTCAGGTGAGCTAAGAGGGCACAGGAGAGGAAGAATTCTAGTGTCATTTATTTGGTTCTACAGACATTCTACCCATCATAAATCCAGAAGCAGGTTATCAAGTTACATCCATGGATCCTCAGAACAATTTGTCACTGGGGTCTCAGAAATGAAAGGTCTCAAAGAAAAAATGGCAGAAAAGAAAGGCGCAGGCTGGGCAAAACAAGGTCTCACAAACATCTTAGATATCAGGGAGCTCCTGTTTAATTAGTTAATGTATCTAATCTTTTTAGATTACACCCATCATACTTATTAAAGCCAACACAAGCAAATCTTTGAATCTCACTGTGTTATTTGGGGATGGAGATTCTATTGTTGATTTTATTTTTATTGCTGTAAAATAATAGAAAGCTTCATGAATGAAAGCTGACAAAATACAGTAAGAGTGTTATTTTCCGTACAGTAATATAAATGGCAACATAACACTTAAGCAGATAATGAATGAAACCAGAAAAAAATGAAACAAAAGAAAGAGAAAATAAAGGAAAGGAATAAGTTCATCAACTTTTCTCTTGAGGGAACATTCTAGTTTACAGTCTTATTTTGTTTTTGTTAAAATAATTTGGCACAAGCATGCCACATGTGCACAAATATGTACGCCTTCTCAGATTATAACTGTGCTGATCTGCACAGAATCACAAGGTTCCAGGCCTGTTGGACACATTCCAATACGGAGGAAGAGTCAGAATTTTTCCATTGCTTACAAATGAGCACCAGTAGCAGAAGCTGTTATCCCCAAGTTCTCGCCGTCACATTCCTTAGAGTTTAAATACCCTAATATACAAGATTCCGGAGTGGTGGGCACCAAAAAGCCAGTGATTTCTTTCCGTGTAACACAAACCAAGCGACCCATCTGGAGGTAATTTTGGACAGGACCAGAGAACGTGAAGCAGGGGTTCCTGTTGAATGCAGTGCCTACAGCATCTGTCAGAGACTTGCCAACTTGTCCATTTTCACTTATATCTGGCTGAAACAGAGCAAAGGTGTATGAAAAGCGCTCTGGCATCCTACATCTCTGGCTTGACAGGATAATGGGGGGGGGGGTCTTTTTTGTTATCTAAAGAAAAGTATTATTTTGGCAAGGTTACCAAGGGAAAGTTATATTGAAGAAATGCATTTAGTTCTGAACACACTGAGGTTTGTGGATGTCAAGCTGTGTAGAGTAGCTCATGACCATGAGTGCCAACCTCAGGGCACACTGTCAAAGGAACAGGGCACAAACCACAGACTAGTGGTATGTTCTCTAATGGATTTCACCAACCAAGTAACAAGTGTGAACTCCTAAAGCACATTAACAGCTTTAACATGGAGTCACAGACCATCCCCTTTGGCACTCCAGACATCTATCATGCCCCCTAGGTGAGCCTGCCTTTGTGATAGGTGGTCCTTTACACCAAAAATCCACAATAATATTCACGTTACTCCCAGTCCCAAAGGACCAGTCAGTTACCCCAGGTCAATTGTACCTTAGATCTCTCACCAAAGACAACGCTTGTAGCCAGTCCTGTAAGAAACATACTAAAGATATATTAACTAGGAAAAAGAAATGAGAGTGGTTTACAAGGATATAGCAGGTAAACCTAGGACTGTCCGAGGTTTCAAAAAGTAACAGAAGTTGCTTTCATGCGCAAGCTCTATATGTCCTTTGGGGCTAACCCAACCTAAACAGCTTGGGGATCCCTGGCTTATGCTCAGAAATATTGCCCTCTCCAAATTCCAAGCAGCATAGCGATACATTTTCTTTACAGGGATTTTTATCCCTTTCCCCCAGAGCTCAGTCTGATGTAACAAGGATTTCTCCTCTTCATGTGTGGTGGTGGTGGGAGAAATCATGAAAGCCTTTTATGCACTGATGTCGCACAATAGTTTGTCTGGTGTCTGTAGGTCTTCTTCTGTTGAGCAGGAGGGGATACCTCGTGTGGCAAACTTCTACCTCCATACTTGGTAATGCTTCTCTCCTGACAGTGGAGATCTACAGTTTTAGAGCAAACACTTTTATAGTTACAAAAACTTAACTATTATCTTATAACATACAATACAGATATTATAAGTGAGATTAATGCATGCAGCAATATACAAGCATTTCATAAAGTCTAAACACGCAACACATTCTTTTCACTTAACATCTATTTTAACAATGCTAACACAGATGAGTCAAACTCATTCCCAGCTATGCATTTATCATTGTTCAGTGAGGCTTCAGAGCCTTGACATTAGCTGGCACGTGGTCTGCCAGCATCACAGCGGTTGTCACAGGGTGATGATCCTTTAAGAGATTGGGCTCAGCTTTACCCATGCCTTGTCATCCAGTCATAGGTGATGCAGCTGGACCTGGTCATGGACTCAATAATCACATGATGGTAACCCAGGGCAGGGCTTCCTAGAAGGGGGAGCCTACTCCATAGGAGAGCGAGAGAGATCAAAGATTAGGAAGAGTTTGCGGGAGGGCTTTTCAGAAAACTGTCAAGTGGGCCTGAGTTCCCCTGTTCAGAAGAATCTGGGATGCAAACAGCAAGCAAGCTGGGGGTGAAGCCCTAATACAAGGGTAACCGAGGAGAGAGACTTATGGAACACTAGCGCAGAGGTTCCAGAAGGGGCCCAAGGTCAAAGAGAGCTGGAGAAGGGACTCACCATACCAGCAAGGTGAAAAAACCCAGCTAAAGCTACCTGAAGTGATGGACTGGAGCAGAAACCTGAAGCAGAGAGTCTTTAGGAAATCCCATGTAGCAGAACCTGAGCGTTTGGAAAGAACTGTTCAGCCCAGCAAAGGGCTGAAGATATTGTGGAGCAGGGGAAGACTTGTTTTGGTTTAAGTTTGCATATGAATGGTTATAATAAATTGGATCCTAAGAAGTGGGAAAATGAATTCTGCTTCTGGAAGTTAGGTCCACAGCCAGTTGCGGAGAAGTTCTGTCTCCCATCCATGTAAAACTCACTCTTGAGGTTGACAGTTCCGAGCTGCCATGGGGACATCATGCTCTCTGAAAATACTGCCAACTTCTCCTCCTCTGGCCTGTACAACAGGAAGATTCTTCATAAGCGCTCTCATTGCAGTCAGGCCTGGCATCTCTCTCAGCCGGGGCCCTGAGTAGTGGTAGAGACATTCCTGTTTGGTAGTAATCATAATGAAGGGTCAAAGGTGAATGAGAATAATAGAATAGCATGCGAGAGACGATTCTGTGCTTTTCCAAAGAAGTCTCCCCCTCCAACTTTCCAACGGGATATCAGCTGACACCACACAACTAATAAAATACCAAGTAGAAGTATTCCTTCATCAGAACTGAATGTCATTGGCTAATCCATCCTAAAGGTAAGACTTTTAGACTATTCTGAATTCTGACTCTCCAAACTGACCCTTCCATTGGTGTCACCTGTACCACCATTCCCGCATACTCCAAGGTGGAAAGCAGCATGGTTTAGCAGGGAATTTTCAATAAATTAAATAGGCCCCTTAAAGTAACAAATTATTTCCCCCCTTATAACATGAAAAACTGGTTTCTGAGTCTTCTATAACCTTCTGGGTTTATTCTTCTCCCTATTACATACTTTTAGATGAGCATATTGTCCGAATATAATGTAGAAGAAAGAAGGTAGTCCCTGCCTCCAAAGAGCTTGATTCTGTCAAGTCACATTTGAAGAGCAACTAGGAACTTCTCAGTGAATCTTTCTGGAATATTTCCTAAGCAGCTGCTGATTCTTTCAGACAAAAAAACAGAAGAGAACTCAGAGGAGAAACTGCAGCTGCTGCTACAACAGAGAGAGCTTATTATGAAATATTGAACTCTTGGTTTTTTCCCCCCTTCATTTGTTTCTTTGTGTTTCTGCCTGAGTGATGAATTACTAAGGAGAAGCCACACTAGTAAATTGATATGTAGCCCACCAAGGGGCCAGTTGCCCTACTACTGCAGAGAACGTAGAGACAGGTTTTATTTAGTAACAAATTAAAATGCCGTTTTCTGTGTGTGTTGGGTTTTTTCCACCACCGCTGCACTGTAGCAGGACAGGAAGGACTGGTTAAGTCACTGGGCTGAGACTCAGGTGACCGAGTTCATTTCCTGACCCTTTCCTGTGTGACCTTTCCCAAAACACTTAATCTCTCTGCACCTCAGTTCCCCATAAATGGAGATGACACGCCTTCCTTTCTCCTCGTCTGCCTTGCCAATTTACAACAGTGATACTCAGACCTCAGTGGTTCAGGAGCCAAACTGGTGATCAGCATTACCCCAAAGAGCCACAATAGTGTGAATTCCTTGTTTCATTTACTATTTTTGTATTTATATATAATTCTCACAGCAGAATGACTGACCAAGTATTCTACAATTGATTAATAACATAGTAAAAGCATCCTGATTGGTTAATAATTAAACCACACAGTGTTTTAATATTATGTCCTGCAAAGAGCCGCAGGAGACATATTAAAGAGCCACTTGCAGCTCCTGAGCCTCAGTCTGAGTATCACTGACTTAGATAGTAAGCTCTTCAAGGCAGGGACTGTCTCCATGTGTATGTACAGGGCCTAGCACAATGGGACCCCATCCTCGGTTGGGCCTCTTAGGGCAATGGTTCTCAACCTTTCCAGACTACTGTACCCCTTTCAGGAGTTTGATTTGTCTTGTGTATCCCCAAGTTTCACCTCACTTAAACTATTTGCTTACAAAATCAGCCCTAAAAATACAAGTGTCACAGCAACTATTACTGAAAAATTGCTCACTTTCTCATTTTTACCACAGTTATAAAATAAATCAATTGAAACAAATATTGTACTTACATTTCAGTGTATCGTATATAGAGTAGAATAAACAAGTCATTATTTATATGAAATTTTAGTTTGTACTGACTTCACTAGTACTTTTTATGTAGCTTGTTGTAAAACTAGGCAAATATCTAGATGAGTTGATGTACCCCCTCGAAGACCCCTACGTACCCTGAGGGGTACACGTACCCCTGGTTGAGAACAACTGTTTTAGGGTATGTCTCCACAGCAAAGAAAAACTCACTGCCTGCTTCTTATTTACAATATCACCTGAAAGTGAGAACAGGCGTTCACATGGCACTTTTGTAGCCGGCATTGGTATTTACATGTCAGATATGCTAAACGTTCATGCTTCAGCCACCGTTCCGGAGGACATGCTTCCATGCTGATGATGTTCGTTAAAAATATAGTGTGCTAATTACATTTGTGACTGTACCCCTTGTGGGAGAATTGTACGTCTCCTTCTCCGTTTTACCCACATTCTGCCATAGATTTCATGTTATAGCAGTCTCGGGTGATGACCCAGCCCATATTGTTTGACTTACGAACACTGTCACTGCAGATTTGACAAAACATAAAGAAGGTACCAATGTGAGATTTCTAAAAGTAGCTCCAGCACTCGACCCAACATTTAAGAATCTGAAGTGCCTTCCAAAATCTGAAAGGGATGAGGTGTGGAGCACGCTTTCAGAAGACTTAAAAGAGTAACACTCTGATGCAGAAACTAGAGAACCCGAACCACCAAAAAAAAAAAATCAACCTTCTGCTGGTGGCATCTGACTCAGATGATGAAAATGAACATGCATCAGTCCGCTCTACTTTGGATGGTTATCGAGCAGAACCCATCATCAGAATGGACGCATGTCCTCTGGAATGGTGGTTTAAGCATGAAGGGACATAGGAATCTTTAGCGCATCTAGCATGTACATATCTTGCAATGCTGGTTACAAGAGTACCATGTGAATGCCTGTTCTTACTTCCATTGTAAACGAGAAGTGGGCACCATTATCTCCTGCAAATGTAATCGAATTTGTTTGTCTGAGCGATTGGCTGAAGTAGGACTGAGTGGACTTGTAGGATCTAAAGTTTTATATTGTTTTATTTTTGAATGCAGTTATTTTTTGTATATAATTCAACATTTGTAAGTTCAACTTTCATGATAAAAAGATTGCACTACAGTACTTGTATTAGGTGAATTGAAAAATACTATTTCTTTTGTTTTTTACAGTGCAAATATTTGTATTAAAAATAAATAGAAAGTGAGCACTGTACACTTTTTACTCTGAGTTGTAATTGAAATCAATATATTTGAAAATGTAGAAAACATCCAAAAATATTTATATAAACGGTATTCTATTATTGTTTAACAGTGGGATTAAATTTTGTAATTGCTTGACAGTCCTGCTCACAATGCTGCTGTCTAAATGACCTCAGCAAATCAAAAATCCAAAAGAGCTGAAATCCAGGCAGCTGCCTTCTGCATCTCCAAAAAGGAAGCCTGACGTGACAAAGATTGGAAGCACAGGAGTGTATCCAGTAACTCTGAGCCAGGTTAAATAGACATCAGTTTGCCCTTCCTCCTGCTCTGGTGTCAAACACGCACAAAAAACATCTGTAAAGGTTATGTCCTCTCTGATTCAGTGGAGCCACTTCAGCTCAAAAGTTAAGTAGAATTTGGATTTAAAGTTATCAAATACTTTATAACAAATGGGGAACTTGATGTGGATAAAATAATCCGTCTTCCAAATTCTCTCCTTTTTATCTTCCCCCAAACTTAAACCAAGCCCAATCTGACCTTTTTTCAGAGGCTTGACAATATTATACTTGATTTAGCATTGCTGGGGTCTAGCCAGGACCAACAGAGAAAGTAGTAGGATACCATGAAACAGGTTGTTCACTTGCCATTTCTAGTCCAGTTTTGCACACGCAGCAGATTCAGATACCCCAAAAGTTAAGTTTATTTATTTGAACTGACACTTCAAATATTTTGAGTTTCACCCATCACTGCTTCATGTTCAGATTATGGATCCAGGTGAACTCTGAGGCCTAGAACCTAAAGGAGGAAGAAATCCTCACATTGTGAGCCAGGGGGACCTTAATTTTGTTAACTTCGGATAGTCATCCACGGCCCTGCATGCAGCTGAAGAAACTATCGACTAATCAGCAAACTTGTGGGAACTAAATCTTCAACCCCTCTTTCACCACTACTATATACCTGCAGTAGCCAACTAGTATTGAGAAGGTTGTGTTATTTGCCCAGCAGACAGCTTGCTGCTGTTTTCTAGATTGCACCCTCTTCTTCAGATAACATGCTATGTGCTCCAAAGAGGTCAGCTGAGAAAGTTGACTTAGGCATTTGTCAAAAAGTGGGGTTGCTTATCAAATCTGTAAATGCTGAAGTGTGATAGAAATATACCTCCATTCATGGGTTTCTACTTGGATTAATTGCACTATCAACCCACTTTCTGCTCACACACAGTCACTGTGCATGATACATTTTGGGAACAAAGAGGAAGGAAGCACTGGACAATGGGAGGTTACAACCATTTTTAATCTATATTTTTCAACATATCTAAGCAATTTGTCAAATTATGGACTAATCACTTACTATATTATAGTTTTTAAATCTAAAATCTTAGACAAATGCCACACACAAAAAGCACCTTAGGCTGTTTTGTTTATTTTTAACAGTTCTTACTTCTTAAAAAATGATCATCTCTCACATACTCAAATCCCTAAAGTGTTCCCAGATTGAAGTGTGGTTACAGCCAGCAAAGTGACTTTGCAAAATAATGGCCCTTCCTTATTTGGCATTTCTGTTAATTGTGAGTCTTGGAATCACAACAGCTCAGTGACATAAGATAAGTTTCATAATGACTCAATATGTTTTAAATTCCTTGTGGCTCCACACAGCTGGCATAGTTCACGTTCACACACACACACAAAACTGGAGTCTCTTCAGGCTTGTGCAACAATATTGTCAGCTCAATTCCAAGAGCAGAATCTCTATTTCATTCAGTCTGTAATAGATAGAAAGATCCCAGCTAGATTAAAATTTGCAGCTTTGCCAGTTACAAAAATTAGCTTGGATTGTTATTTTTCCTGAACACAAAGAGCAAAAGACAAGAGGCCAGCTCCTTAGCTAGTTTCAATCCTTGGTGTCCAGGGAGCTATGCAAACTAATAATGATTGACAATCTGGCCCATATTTTCAGATTAAAGAAACAGCAACCAAAAAGAACAAATATGAAGTCTCCAAAGAAGAAAGTGAGTGATTAACAATTCGGTATCTTCTGAACTGAACACCAATGGCAGCTGCCCTTGCAGGCAGACGGATGCCTTAGAAACACGAAGGTGCAGTAGGTAGGTAAGTCATATAGCTATATGTATACCACACATTCGATCTGCAAATTAAGTAAAACAATGTAAACCAGGAACTTCAGGGTGCGATTTTGACAGAGCTCTTTTCCTGCTACTCACTGCATTTGGGGCTTGATTCTACTCCCACCAACATCAGGGCCAAGTCTCCCAATACTTAACAGGGAACAGCATCTGCCCTTTCATGCAACTCCATAGGGGATTCCGGTGATTCATACTTTTTTGTAGGTTATGGCGCCTGAGCCAATGCCCACTAAAGTCAACAGGAGTCTTTTAATGGATTTGAAAGGGCGTTGGCTGTTGGCTCAAGCCCTAACTTATCATCAGATCTTTTTGAATGTAATTACAGCCATGCTGTGTGTAAATGGAGGTGGACACTTCCTCAGCTAATGCATTTTTCTATCATTGGTAGCTGAGTAAGACCAAGGATGATATCAGTAACAGAAACATCCACTTTCTCTATGCTGTGAGTCAGCCAGGTATTATGTGGTTTGAAGAAAAGTGCATTTTCCTCAGGCCACTTTTATAAAAATTCCAAGTGAAATGATATTTGTAATCTCTTCTCCAGTGTCTGCTCTCCTATAAACAGCCCCTCACTCACTCAGTCTGTTGTCAGATTGTTTCTTTTCTGCTCGAATTCTAGATGATAAACTCAAGTGCACTTTACAACGTTTTTAATTCCAATTGATGGCAGTTCTGCACTTAGTCTAGAAGCAACCCTCTTGCTGGAAACTGATGTTATTTGAGATGCTGACAGCAGGCAAGCCCTGTGAAAGAGACTGGGGACCAGAGTTCCCATGTGCTTTGAGAGACTGGTTTAACAGTCACAAGAAAGGGTTTCATAAAAGGGGAACATGGTCAAATAGTCAGTGCACAGGGAGCTGGAGCCAGGAAATCCTAAGCTCTAATTGCAGCGCTCACTGACGCCTATGGCCTTGGCCAAGTCATTGAGGAAAAAAAAAAAAACAAAAAACCCAACAACTCAAGAGCAGCCACTGATCTTAGCCTCTCACTTTCTGGGTGCCTTATTTGAGACACGTAGTGCCTGATTTCCAATGGTGCTGAACACTTGCAGCTCCCGTTCAATTCAGTGACAGCTGGAAGCGCTTGGAACTTTTGAAAATGATGCCCAAGGTAGTTGGAGTGCTCAACTTGAGATGAGACACCCAAAATCACAGACCACTTTTCAAGTGTGTATGTGTGGGGGGGTGAAGAGTAGATTGAGACAGTGAGCCTGGGGGTGGCGGGGAAGGGGAAGGGAAACAGAGATTGGGAGTTGTGGCGAGAGAAGAGATTGGGACTGGCTGGGCAAAGAGTCTGGGACTGAGAACCATTAGGGTGGGGGAAGAGGAGACAGATCTGCCAGGGTTCAGAGGGAGAACTGGCACTGGCTGGGCAAAAAAGACTGAGACAAGGAACTAAGGAGGTGGGGAACTGAGATTGGAGGAGGATCTTGGGGAGGAAAAGTGAGACTGGGAGCCAGCCAGGACAGGAAGTGTGGGCAGGGGAAAGAAGCAACTGAAGGCCAGGCTGGGGGAGAGAGACCAATCGGATGGGGAGTCATGGGAGGGAACAGAGACTGGCTGGGCAAGGAAACTGGGTCTAGGATGAGAAGCCTGAGAAATGGAGAGTAGGACTGGAGAGGTGAGGAGAATGGTACTGGGACAAGGACAGATTGGAGGAGGCAGAGCAGAAGGGGTCATACTTGGAGGAAATGGGCAGAAGATTCAGTCCCCACTACAGCACACTAGAGTCTGAAATGTAACCCTTGGTTCCTGAGTCTTAGCATTCCTCTGATGTCAGCAAATATCTGTGGAACCCAAACTGCCCCATCCTCCCCTAGTGCTGGTCCACAGAGAAGATGACAACCTACTACTGCTATCAGTTACTCTATTAGCTCAAATGCAGAGGTCCGTGCAATGGACCTAGAGGTTCCAACCCTGGTGATGATCTATGTAGGTGGCAATATGATGCCACATGACTTGGATTTATTTTCTCAGCTTCCTTTATTTAAAAAAAAATACACTAGAAAATTCCACACACGTCAGCCTACAATAAAAGAATATTATTAAGATTGCAAAGTCAAGCAGTCAAAAGTTAGGACATTCCAGAATTGATTGCCTGTGCAACGTTAATTCAGCCCTCTTGTGCATATGCATTATGATACTGTCTTTAATTACCTGATCATACACTATATTTTCCATAAGACTCCTGCCTCCTTCAGTGCACAGAATGGACCGTGCTCATCTAACAATCAACTATTCAATAGTTCGTTTAATCCTCATTGTTCAATATATGGTCCCAGGCCTTGTTTACTGCACACTATTTCTGCTCTGGAAACAGCATTATTAATTTCCACATGGGCTTTTCTATGGTGCTCATCACTATAAATATCTGAGTGCTTCTTAGACTTGAATTACTTTCCATCATTCCCCTGTGAGATATTATCCCCATTTTACAGTTGGGTAACTGAGGAACAGAGGACATAAAGCCAAAAGCATGCACTAACTTTGGATGCCCAATTTGAGACACTTAAGACCTCATTTTTCAGTGTATTTAGGATTATATGGGTTCAAAGCTTGGCTCCCATTGATTTCAGTTGCACTATGAATGCTCAGCACTTCTACAAATCAGACCCCAGTGTCTCAAATTGAGCACCCAGAAAACGAGGGACACACAATTAGTGACCATCCGGGAGAAGTCTGGTTTAAGTGATTTGTCCAGCATCGCACAGGAGCTCTGTGGCAGAGGAAGGGATAGAATCCAGTTCTCCAGGGCAGCATTCACCTGCCTTAGCCATGAGACCATCCTTTCTCTTCCTGCAATGCCCTGCCTCATTCACACATCCCATTCCTGGCCCCACAAAGTTGCGAGACCGCCTCATCAACCTCCTCCTTCTGGTGCTGGACAAGACAGACATTCATCACACCAGGAGGAAGAAGCTGGATGGTGAGGTTGCTCTGCAATTGTGGGACCTATTTCTGTTCCCTTGTTCAATCGCCTCTGCAGGCGGATTCCTCTGGGTGGCATCCACTTATTCCTCAGATGCCTCTAAGGAGCAGTGGGCACTGTCAGGGGTTCTCTGCTCTGTGTCCCTTTAGACCCTATGACCTTCACTCCCATCCCTGTTTTATTTGTTGTCCTCAGTATCCACTGGTCCCTCCCCCTCAGTTGAGGGGAGGATGGGCTTTAGCTATGGACAGGTTTAGGCCCACTGTCTCCCAGCAACCACAACAGGTGCACACCTTCCAAATTCTGCAAGAAACAAAGTAGGGGTCTTCCAGACAGCCTCCTTCTTCACCACACAACTCTGAGTCATGCCCAGAGCAGGCCAATCCTATGCACTGAACAAAGCAGGGGTCCTGTAGAGGAAAAACATGTAATCATGTAATTTAAAGACTATCATAATGCATACACACAAGGGGGCTGAACTGAGGTTGCATGGGCAACCTCAATTCTGGCATTTTCCCAATGTCGGAGTGCTTGACTTTCCAACTCTAACAATGTCCTTTTAATGTAGTTGTGTGTATAACATTTTTACTAAATTGAGCATCTTTATTAAGGAATTACAAATGGGTGCTCTAGAGAGGAAGGATGGTCCAATGGTTACGGACTAACATTGGAGTTGGGAGACCTGGGTTCAAATCCCTGCTCTGCCACAGACTTCCTGTGTGACCTTGAGAAAATCACGGAGTCTCTCTGTGCCTTTGTTCCTCAACTGTAAAAGGGGGATAATAGCACTTTCCTAGGTCACATGGGCCCTGGGATTGGGGAGGATAAATACATTAAATGAGAGGTGCTCAGAGACCATAGAAGGATGATAGATAGCATTGTAAAGCACCTAATTTAATATTTAAAAATCAATTTTAAAACTTCTAATTCTTCTTGAAAACATCTAACTTAGCCTCAAACTGGTTGCAGACTGATTTACAGTTGGAGCTCTACTGCTGCCGACGTCACAACTGGGCTCACCTTCTATCCAGTTGGTCACCCTAGCACAACGCGGAGACATGTCAATTGGAATCTTAACCTTAAATGCAGAGTTATAGATTTCACACTCTGTTGGCAGTGCCTTTGCATTTTGCTCAGCGAACGTGTTCAAACTGCTGTGCTGAACAAAATGGGGGCAATTTTCCCGTCTACGAGCCAGCTATTCAGATCTCTAATAGCAATGCTGCTGAAGAGCAGCTTTTACATGCTCTTCCTTTTTGGGCTCATTATGTTTCTGGATCAGAAATTGCGATGCAAGGAAACTAAGGGTCGAGGCCTGTGTTTTCCTAACACTTGGAAAGACATTACCATCTGCAGCATGATTCAGATCAATGGTTTAGTGAAATCCCATTGGCAGGGAGCCATTCTCTAGATTAATTTTTTAGAAGTTCTGATCTTTCTAAAAGGATGTTTTGTCTTCCATCTGCCTCTTTTGCTCTTTTCTTATGTTCCTGTGGGATGGGCTTGTCAGATCACACAAATGCCACCTTAGCATGTCTGGACAGGTTAAGAAATACAGTCTCTGTCGGCAAGAAACATGACACACAACCGAGATCCTTCCCCGCTGTCTCTCTGAGTGAGAGCAGCAAGCTGCTGAACTGCCTGCAAAGTGCACATCACAAATACACTGTAAGCATCCTGTACAATGATACTGCGAGAAAGCCAGCCTTAAACTGCCCTCAGTGTAGCACTGGGGAAAGGAAATGCCATTTTAATGATGCCCAAACTTTGTCCAGCCAAAAAATAAACAAAACAAAACAAAACAAAACCCACCATACTTTGGCAGCGTTCCAACAGCCTGTGAGATGCAGCTAATTTGCATACATTGGAACAAACTGCAGCCACCATTAATTTTAATACAATCTGTGGCTTATAGAGACTACAGGTCTCAGCATGTCATCTCTCCCTTTTCAAGTTGCAAGCAGCCAAGATATTGTCATTATTCTTTTGTACTGAGATCGCGCTCAGAGCCCCAGCCAGCACCGGAGCACTGTTGCGCTAGGTGCTGCACAAACGTGTAAGATGTGGTCCCTGCGCCAAAGAGCTTGCAATCTAATGCCACATTCAAAACATGCTCTATTAAAAATCAGAGAATTTAAAGATGGTAAAGATCTGTTAGGTCGTCCCTGCCAACTGTTCCTTGCTGTAAGATATTCTTATATAATGGCAAAGAATATTTTAACAGAACTCATACCTCAGTATGGTGCTGGGAGGTGCCTTCTTACTAACCATCTGGTTAAAATGGAAGCCTTATTATCTGTGGTCACTAAAACATCCGGAGCACTTTCTGTTACGGGGTTATTGTCCTGGGTATGGCGTGCTCAGGTGTTCCCCCTGTAAAACAGAAGAGATATTTGTAATGGGAATTAGTGGTTAGAATAAGTGTCATCACCACCACCACCCACCTTGACAAGTCACCACTCCCATAATATAGGAGCATTGGAAACCATTGAGATTTACTGAAAAGTGTCTGACATGTCATTAAAAAAAAAAAACATTAACAGTGATATTGGAAACCACCGTCATGGCAGTCTGATGATGTAGAGTTGCACTCCATGTATGAGGCTCAGCAAGATACAGGCATGAAAGAGGCAGAAGACTCTCACGGAAACTGTTTGGTAAAATAGAGTATTTTTAACATCCGCATTTTGTTCCTATTTGGATTAATTTAACAGTGTGTTTGGTCATTTTATGAGTAGTAAATTAAACAGAGCAATTAAAAAGAATGTAGAAAACCTTCCTTTCCAACAGCGTGGAACATCTCCTGTTTTTGTAGTGCATTTACATAGAAGCTGGTTTTCCCATGTCCTGCTCTACATCATACTGGAGCTCCTGTTAGAAAGTTTCAGAGAGGACCAGCAGCATTCACTGACTAGAGACAATGAAACTGCAAAATGTTTCTAAAAATCAGAGCATATTGAATGTTTTTAGGTGTCTGGTGAATAATCATAGCAGTTTTCCCATGAAGAAAATGTTGTGAATATCAAGCAGAGTGATCTAAGGATTCACTGATACACTAGGGCTGCATCAATTAGCTTTTAGTTGTAAAAGACATCAGGTTTTGCTTGTCTTTTTAAACATAAGCCCTCTCAACCAAGAGCTATTACCATCTTCTGGTTGTCTGGTGGGTCATTGAGTGGCATGAATTGGTGGGGAAGAGGATGGATGATCTCAATCCCATTCCTAGTGGACACGATTCACAACACAGAACCAGCGATCACAGCTGACCGCTTCTGGGTGGTCACAGCCCAGAGGCCAAAGACTGAATAGGCCGTGGAGACCACAGTTCCTCCTTCCACTCTAAGTACTCCCTCTGGATCAGGGTTGCAGTACATCATCAGACATTTATATTGTTGGTAGCACCTCAAAGCCTCAACCATGTTGTGCCAGGCTCTGTATCAACACACAATAAATGACAACCCCTGCCTCAGAGAGCTTACAGTCTAAAAGGTGAGATTTACCAGGTTGGTGGAGACAAACAGGTGGGCCAGATTGGGCGAGAAGGGGAAACAAATAATAGGATTCATGTAATTGATGGGTTTGTACAGGGCAGGCTGTACTTCCCATGCCCTTAAAGATTGTGTTCTGTGGAAACACAAAGCTTTAAAAAAGATGTCTAGAAACAGACGGGGCAACAGGGAAACTCAGTGTTATTTTTCACTAGCTGCAGTCCCAACTACCACACTACCACCTTTCCTTCCCCTAAACCTCCTTTTTCCCATGGAGGAGTACTGGGCAGAGCTCCCATCATAGCCATTAAATGGCAAAGTTGAGTTGTTATGGTTATAAAATATTTATTTAGGACTATAAATATACACAGAAATGTGCAGTCGCCAATAAGCCACATTCCCTGCCCCAAAAGGCTTACAGTCTCTGAATAAGGTAAGAACTCAAGAGAAGGGAAGTGCGGGGGGATAACTGATGAGAAAAACAGAGGAGGGATTGCTTGAAGAGGTGAGTTCTGAGGAGGACTTTGAAGGACGAGAAAGAGGGCCCTTCGTGGATGAGGGCAGGGAGAATGTTTCAGGCACACGCATCAGAAGGCAACCAGGCAAGAGTGGGAGGAATAAGGAGGGAGTATTGGGGGGGAGAGCGAGAACAGGAAGAGGAATTGAGAACAGAGATAGTGACCCTGATTATGTAAGGCTATGAAATGAGGAGGAACTTGAATCCAGTGCAGTAAGAATCAGGAAGGCCGTGGAGGGATTTAAAGAGGGTGAGAACATGGTCGGAGCAGGGGGGAGAAAATGTCAGCAGCAGCACTTGGACAGACTTGCGGGGGAGATGTGAGAAGCTCCAGGCAGGAGAAGGCTAACATAGTCAAGGTGAGAGAAGGCCAGCGTGATGAAAGGGATTTCAGCAATTCATCGAGGACAGGGAGAAGAGAGAATGGATTTTTAAGATACTAGAGAGAATAAAATGACTGAACTGGGACCCTGAGATGGGTGGGACAGGGGAGGGGAACATACATCAAAGGATCTCTCCCAACATAGGCCTACCCTTGAAACTATTTCCTCACTGGTCCCAGATCTAATCCAGGAGTATACAGGGTTTGAAGCATGTCTATGTCTCTCCCCTGTTTCACCTGGCAGTGTAGGGTTACTGCAAGATCACCAAGCCAGTTCCATCCTACAGAGGAGTACTGAGCTAAGCCTTTTACTGCCCCTTTAACTCCCTTCATTCTGTGTAACACATGATCTCATGCAGCAGATGAGCCACTGCAGTATTCAGATAAAGCAGCATAAGTTCTTTTCTTTCAGCAGAAACCTAAACCCAAACTTCTGGCCACTAGTGGAAAGTGCCAGAGACTTTTAGTAACTCCAAGCACTGGGGCGTTAGCTCTGGTCTTCTGGCTAAACTCCAAAATGAGGTAATTAGGATCTGCCTCCAAAAATTCCCCACACAGTTTCATTGGAGACTTTAGGCTAGATTCTCAATCTGCAGCAGAAAGTGGCCTTAAACTAGCCAGAGATACCGGGAGAAAAATCCTCCCCGTGCAGCAGAGCTGCTGCTTGCTGCAAGTGGTTCTACTGTCTCCTACACCAGCTACCTCTCCTTTCCCACAGCTAAGAAGTTGAAAGGGGCATGTTAGGGGCATTCCAGGGGACTGGAGGGGGCATGGCAGGGCAGAACTCTGCCACACCCAATCCTCTGCTGGTGTAAAATTAGAGCTGCCCTTATCTTAACTTGCAACAGGGCCACACAGCTCTGGATTAGGGAGACACAACCGGCTCTCCGCTCCCACCCATTTGTGCAAAGGGAGCGGAGAATAAGGGGCATTATTTTCACTTCTTTTCAAAACTGTCCTGTAGTGTAGATGTACAGAGTAGCTAGCTCATTCCACCCCAGAGGAACCAGCATTTCACTTCTGGGCAGACCATCCTCATATATACAATCTATAAAGCCCTTCAAGATTCTTCAGGATACAAAGCACCTATAAAAGGATTTATTATTATAGAGTGTAGGAAGCAGAGGGAATCTTCTCTCAGAATCTCACCTGGCTTTTGTCACTTGTGACATGACCTTAAGTAAGTGGTGTTTAAAAATACAGCACTTTGCATTAAGTCCGTTTGTTTTGGTTAACAAGGGTATAATCCTTGCATACTTCAGCACGCACGTGCACACACACACACACACACACACACACACACAGCGCTTTGTCACTGCCCATCAAAGCAGCTAAGCGTATATATTTCAGATTTATATTCTAATTACTCAGCTCTCAACAAATGCTGCCTTTAAAAATTGGCTGTACACTCAAGCCAGTCAAACTTTCCATGTAGTCATAACCTCAGAGATTCCCTGACCAAGAAGGAAACATTGGCCTAGTCTGGATACATTTAAGTAGGGAAGAAAAAAAACAAGCATCAATTTTGTCTTGTTAAATGGTGCTGACTTGAAATTCTACCTTCCAGTTTCGTTAAACTTTCCTATGCTAGTTGACATCCTAAATCTTAAAGCATAGATACGTTATATTTATAGAAGCAAATATGGAAATACTAAATGCGAATAACTACATTACAACAGCATTCAAGTTACAAACATAGGCCCTGATCCTGCAGTGAGCTCCATGCAGAGCCCCTGCGCAGAGCCAAATTAAAGTCAGTGGGGTTCTGCCTGGGCACTGGGGTGCGTTCATGTGGTGGCTGTTGCAGGATAGGGGACTTATGTGTGCAAAACTCAGAAATGCAAAAGCTAAAAGGCCAGATCACTGCCCCCAGTACAATTCTGTAGTGCAACTCCGGTAGCACCAGGGGGCTGTAAAGCTGCCCTGACTGAGCAGAAGAGGATTCCCCAGGTAGAGTAGAGACAGCTGGTTCTACACCAGCCCCCCCCGAACCAGTCTGTGCTGGGGGCATGTATCGCTCCAGTGATCCTTTGCTAGTGTAGCTGACCTTTGAAGGCCATTAGCCACCAATGTAAGTTACAGCAGCCTTGGGGCATGGGGAGAAGGAGGAAGCAGACAGGAGGGACTGGTGTAGAGCTAGCTATGATGACTTTGCCACCTGGGGGTTCCTCCATGCCACAGGACTCCTCACAGCTTTACAGCTCATTTGTGCTGCTGGAGGGGCCATACTGGAGGAAAGAGCCGGAGTTCATTTTTGGTCATGCTAAATTTAAGTTTAAGGAGCAGCTGTCAAAGAGAAATGCAGAGAGGTGAGACTGAGGTCAGCAACGGAGAAGGAGAATTGTGAGTCATCCATGTATGGACGGGAACTGAGACCAAGTCAGGGTTGAGCACTCAGCAGCAGAGAGTAAAGAGAGAGTAGGCCCAGAGCAGAGTCTTGGCAGGATCCCAATGGCCAGTGGGGGAAGGAAGCAAGATGTCTCACCAGCAGAGATACTGAAAGAACAAGCAGAGAGGTAGGAGGAGATTCAAGAGTGCATGGAGTCACAAAAGCCAGCAGAGGACAAGACACTGAGAAGGAAAGTATGATGGAGAGCATGAAGAGCAACCAAGAGGTCAAGGAGGGTGAGATCCTAGGAGTATCAGTGCAATATCGGACTTGTGTCACCACTCCAGATAATTTTTACTATGGTATCCACACTGGGTCTGTTCTTGCAAACTCTCCCCCCTGCCTTTCAGAGGAACAAAGATTTTTAGAAGTCTTATTTGAACAAGCTGCCCCAACCATAACAGTGTTAGAGTAAAGCTATTCCATCATAGGGCAGCAACAGAACTGGCCACTTGAACAACTGAGAAGCATTATTACCCCTTTTCTCCTCCAAAGGATACCTCCCTGAACAGAGCCCAGAATAGCAATAGCCATTCAAACTGCTGCATCACATTGCATTGACAGTTCATGACTGGTTCGTAATCCACCGTCACCCCAAATCCTTCACTGCCTCTCTCCTCTCTAATCTCCATTCATGTTTGTGCTGGGAATTTACTTCAAGTGTTTTATTGTACATGTATGTAAATTAAATCCCATGTCTCAAATGACAAACTCCAGATAATTCTGTAAATTAACTCTACCTCCATTGAGTCTGCGATAAATCCTAGCTTGATATGACCAGCAAATATGATCAGTGTTCCACTTATCTTCCAGATGGTTGATGAAGTTGTTATAGTCTCAGTTCCCATACTGCCCCTGTAATAGCCCTACTTTTTACCTCCCCCAAAGCAGTGTTTGTAGCATTTATGATTTTTCTTTGTTTACAGCCAGCTGGCACATTTTGTCTCCATAGTACAGTATTCTTAACCAAACATGGTGTCTTAATCTCTCTATTTAGTTTTTCCACACAGGACTGTATCGAAAACCTCACTAAAGACAAATCAGTGCCCAGGGGATTTACATAGGCAATGCCCATTAGCGTTAATGGGAGTTGCATACATAAATCCTTCAGGCACTGATGGAGAACAGATCTCAGGATATACAAGCACAGCAGCACAGTTCCACCAGATAGAAAGAGGACACTGTCATACCCATTTTAGTTTTTCCTTGGCCATGCAGAAGAATCCTATCACATAGGGCAGCCTATCACATAGGGTGGTGAGACATGTTCAAGCCTGTCACTGAACAAATTCCAGGGTAGTCAGATGCCCATTCCATGACGGCAGAGTTCAGCCCAGGATTTAGGAAGACACTGTGCACTGATGCTAGGCAGCGGAGACTGTTAGTCTGGGATCTAGGAAGAGCTACAGGGCTGTCTGGCTCTACCAGCCTCCATGGAGCATCACCTTTGTATTCAGTACAGTGAAGTCTTGTATCTCCTCTACTATGTGGGACAGATACAAACAGTATCCCTCAGCACTACAGCAGAGATGCCTAAACTTTGCAAAGGGTTGCACAGAGTCTGAATGTACCTCACTATACCCATGGAACCAATTGGAGTTCTCCTCAGCCTTAATGATGATCTGTGGTCCAGAGACTACAGGCCCCAGCATAGAATCAAAGAATATCAGGGTTGGAAGGGACCTCAGGAGGTCATCTAGTCCAACCCCCTGCTCAAAGCAGGACCAATCCCCAATTTTTTTCCCCCCAGATCCCTAAATGGCCCTCTCAAAGATTGAACTCACAACCCTGGGTTTAGCAGGCCAATGCTCAAACCACTGAGCTATCCCTCCTCTCTGAGGTTCTCCATCTCTATTAGAGCAGCCAGGCTGCTTTGCATGCTGGACCCAGTAGTCTTTCGGGACCGCACCTCAGTATTAAGAATGAGAGCCACCTTGTTGAACTTTGAACAGATTGCATTTAGCTCATGAGCTGCACTTTGTCCACCTTTGTGCTGATCATAATTGGAGAGGCTGGCATAAATCCTTCTTGCCCCCAACTCACCAATGCCATGAGAGGAGAAGACAGGCTCTCAGGAAGGACTTTATTTCTCAAGTGGTATAGAATTCCTTTTCCCTACAAGAACTGAGCAGCAAATGGGGGCATTGTGGCCATGAGAAGAGAGCGAGGGGAGGGAGGAAGGGTCTGATTAGCATTGCTGGTTTCATTGCTGCCGTGAGAGAGGCTGCAGAGTACAAAGCCATACTGGGAATAAAGTGTCCACCCCTCCCATTATCCATCAAAGCAATGACGTTATTGCATGGTGGGTTTACAGCTCCCTTGCAGTAGTAACAGCTTTCCAAGTAGGGCTGTTTTTAAAACAAGGCCCGAGTTAGTGCACGGCTGCTCCGGCATGGACAGACAGGGCCCTTTCTCTATGCATAGACATTTCCTGGCCACTAGCAGCAACTCAAAAATTCATTTCACCCTTTAATTTGATTTCATGGAGCAGTATGAGGAGGTGGGGGGGTAGGAGGGGGAAGGAGAAGAGGCTGGGGGATGGGATATGGGGGTATCAGACATCCTTCAGCAAAATGCAGTAATGCTCTTGATCAGGGAAGGGTGGGACAGTGGTTGCTATGGTAATGTATTCACACACACATACATGCTCTGTAATGCATCTTTTCTAGCAAGGAAAGAATCTAGTGCCCTATTTTTGGTATCAAATTTCAGCAAACACAAGTCATTTTCATTTCATCACACTCAAACTGCTGGGTTTAACTAGGTCACATTTTCTAACCGTATCGGAAGCTAAGACTTGTCTTGCTTGAGTGGCTTAACCACCCTAGAAGAATTTCACTAAGCAATGCCATATACGCCAGTGTTAACAATAGATTCCTTTCCCCCTGCTCTGGCAGAGTGAAGACGACCAGGGAAAGTACTCCAAAGCTGTTTCACAGCTAAATCAAAACTGCTTAAGATCATAGACAGGTGACAGATTCCCTGGCAGTGCAGAGGTCAGTGTAACAGAACAAAATATTTGGAAACCACTTCCTTCTACACTAACCTGCATGGGCCAGGGCCCATTTACCCTACAACCATTTACAGCAGCACAGGAAAATACTTTGCAATTGAAAGTTATCAACTGGTTCCCGATAAACACAAAGCTCTGAGCTCAGCTCCTGACAGATAAACAAAAATATGAAAATATTCTGATGTAAAATCTAATTTGCTTTTATATTTTTGGAGGGAGAAAAAAAAAAAACAAAGACACACACCACACACCACCTTATGCCCGAGTTATTCTTTGAAGAGAACAAGAAGCTAGAACCCAGAGGTCTGGCCTTGTAAGCAAAGCAAGTGATTACTCAAGGCCTCACTTATTTGAAAGCCACACCGTTGTGTGTGCTTATGGGAATTGCCATACCAGATCAAACCAGTTGTCCAATATCCTGTCTCTGACAGTGGCGAGTAACAGCTGCTTCAGAGGAAGGTGAAGTAAACCCCAAAGTGGACAATTATGGAATAACCTGCCCTCACCTATCAATCAGAGGTTGACTTAGATGCTAAAACATGGCAATATATAACCTTTATTGTATCTAATTAATGATAGATTATCCACGTAATTATCCACGTAATATTCAACCCTTTATTGAATCCTGCTAAATTCTTGGTAGCAATATTTTGTGGCAATAAGTTCCATAGGCGGATTATGCATTGTGTAAGAGAGCTTTCCTTTTATCAGCATTAAAGGTGTTGCCATTCAATGAAATTGAAGCCTGGTCTACACTACACAGTTAGGTCAACACAAGGCAGCTTACGTCGACCTAACTATGTAAGTGTCTACATTAAAATTTCGCTCCCACCAGTGTGACTCCTATACGGACTTAACTCAACCTCCATGAGAAGCATAGAGTCAATGTCGATGTAGTTAGGTTGACACAGTGTCAGTGTAGACACTGCGTCGCTTACTTAGACTGTTACTGGCTTTCAGAAGCCATCCCACAATGCCCCACACTGACAGTACAATCAATACAAAAGGATGTGCACCGCCAACACAAGGAGTGTAGCTGGACACGCAAAAGTGATTTAATTACTGTGGCGGCTGTATGCCGACGTAATTAAGTCAACATAATTTTGTAGTGTAGACTTGCCTTGAATGTCTCCTCACTCTTGTATTATTAGAGGGTAAATAGGATTCACCTTCAGTCATTATTTTGAATACCTCTGTCATGTCCCTTCTTATTCATCTGTAAATGAAACAAACCAAATCTTTTCAGTCTTTCCTCATTCTGAAGTCGATGCCTGTGATCATTTTCATTCCTTGTCTCTGGACACCTTGTATTTCTGCTCTTTCTTTTTTGAGATAGGGAGATCAGTGCTGCCCACTGCCCTCCAGGTGGGCATGTTGCATTGATTTATATGAGCAATCCTCGGTTTTCACTTATTTTCTATCCCATTCCTTATACAGCCAGCCATTTTGTTCTCTTTTTAGATCACTGGTGCAGAGTGAGCAGATGTTTTCACCGAACTATCCACAGCTCTCTTTCCCAAGTGGTTACAGTCAATTTAGAACCCAGCAGCGTGTAAGAGTAGCTCAAACATGCATAACCCTGCATTGTCAACAATGGATTTCATCTGCCTTGGATCACCTAGCTTGGATTGGTCCCTCTGGGGTTCTTCACAGTCCTCTCTAACCTAACATGTTGTGCCATCCACAAATGTTCCCACTTCACTGCGCCCCCTCTTTTCCAAGTCATTAATAAATATTTAAACACCACCAGCTCACATGCCAGTAGCAGTACCAGAGGAACAGCAAACCCATGCCTCAAAGTCAAAGTCCGCCTCAAGCCACATTTGGCTCATTGGGTGGAGGTGGTTAAGACATGTCAGTTTCCATAGCCAACAGTACATGAAGAAGTGATGTGGCTAGCACCATCTCTGACTCCCCTAACCAAATGGATCAGGTACCCATCTGCAGCTCAGTGGACTGGAGGTGGACTTTCTAGATCAGGAGAGTCTCCCTCAATCTTCTACAGAAACCCATGGCTAGCTCATCAATATTTGTATTACTATTTAACTCCCAGCCCACAGGGCAAGGTGATTCTCCACTGGAGGAGGAAGGAACTTCGTCTCAATGTCATTGCCCACCGCCCACACCCTGATATCAGCTTCAAGCCTCACTGTTGCTTGAATCCCTGAGTACTCAGCACTGCTGCGGTCTCGATCTAGGCACAGCAGTATGTGTGTTTTAAGGGTGAATACGGGTTGCCCAACCTTGGAGGGCAGATTGTTTTCGACTCTTTCACATCACAAGGCACTCAGTAATTCAGAACATGAAATGGACCCTTCAGTGCAAACTGAGCTTCTCAGCCTATAGGAAAAAATGAAGCCTGGAAAAGCTTCATCCCCTACAGCACAACCATCCCCAGCCCACTCACATTATTCAAACTATCCCATAATTGGGCCCAGCTGGCTGTATGCGAGACAGAAACCCCTTGACTGAACTACCACAGGGGTCAAGTGACTGCTCAGCCCAGGAGAAAAATTGGTCCCTCTTTGCATGAGGAGAGGACATGCAGAGGGAGGAGGCAGTGGGAAGGCATGGTGGGAGCTGGAAACTAAATTGTTCACAGAATACCCACAAGAAAAGCATCTCGTAGGGAGTGCTGTGCCTGTAACTAAGTGAGGGAAGCACAGGGCAGACTGAACTAGACAGATACACCGAGAGAGACTTATCACACTTCTCTGCATAAATAACGGGACAGTCAACTTTCTCTGGGATCTTAGAGCAGATCCATGTGCTCTTCTCTTCTCACCATTCCTCCACCAAAGCCATTCCATGCAAGACTGCCTTCTTCTGATCTACTGCACATGATAACTCACTGCATTCTGGAAACCCAAGCACTCAGATTTGAACCCTCAACACTGTTGTTCATATGGTGATGGTTCTCATTAGCACGCCTGGCTCCAGCTGCTGTCAAAGAGAAGCTGCCTATCAGCCTGTGGGATTTGTCTAGGCTGGTTTGTTTAATGAAGAGTTTCAGAGTAACAGCCGTGTTAGTCTGTATTCGCAAAAAGAAAAGGAGTACTTGTGGCACCTTAGAGACTAACCAATTTATTTGAGCATAAGCTTTCGTGAGCTACAGCTCACTTCATCGGATGCATACTGTGGATCCAGTATGCATCCAATGAAGTGAGCTGTAGCTCATGAAAGCTTATGCTCAAATAAATTGGTTAGTCTCTAAGGTGCCACAAGTACTCCTTTTCTTTTTAATGAAGAGTGTGACCAATGTTGATGCATGAGGGCTTTTGCAGAGAGAAACTTCCTTTTGCAGCTTAAAAGCTTGTGTCACTGAGTGATGTGCCACTGTGAGTGACGGGAGGAGAGTATAACAATAAGAAAAGAAATAATGGAGAATTTCTCCCATAACTTTACATTGGTCTGAGGCACAACATGCAATGACCAGGTCCAGCATCTCACAACCCATCTATGCTCAACATCACCATCTCACAACCTATCAGTGCTAGAAATCCAGCTGTATCCTATTAGAAAGGTGCTCAGTAATGCTCTCTTAGGGTAGTTTTGTATGGTGCTTCTTGAAAAGTGAAAAAACAAAAACTCCCCAGGTAAGGGATAGTAAAAAGAAGTTCTTCAGGAACTGGCTGACACTGATCCAATTGTAGGTATGCGTGCAAGCCTGGAATCTTTTAGCCAGTAGTGATTGTTAGGGCTGTGTATGCATCCTGCGCACACTTGCAACCCTTACAGTGAAGGTATAAAGGACAGGGCAGCCCCAAACACCATTCAGTTCCTTCTGACTGCACATGGCAGAGCCTACAGTGTCCTCCTGCTTTCCCATAGCCCCTAGATGGGTTTAGAGTGTATCGTTAGTCTTGTTGGAAACTTAAGACATTTTATTGAAGCCTCTTTATTTAAAATAAAACCCAAAAGCCATCGTTTTCTTCTGAATCTCACCTCAGTACTGAAAAGTAGAGTCTGATGGCTGAGAACAGGTCTCCTGGCTTTAAAATCTGCCCTGCCTATGCGGCTGCTATGCCTGCCAATGATATACATAGGAAAAAGGTTTTGTTTGGCAGAGAGTCTCATATCCCAGACAAGCATCCTATTTGTAATTCTTCTGTCAAATTCTTTGCCAGAGGATGTTGTGATGGCCGAGACTAACAGGGTTAAAAAAAATACTAGATAAATTCATGGAGGATAGGTCCATCAATGGCTATGAGCCAGGATGAGAGGGATGGCATCCCTAGCCTCTGTTTGCCAGAAGCTTGGAGTGGGCGACAGGGGATGGATCACTTGATAAGTATCTGTTCTGGTCATTCCCTCTGGGGCACCTGGCATTGGCCACAGTCAGAAGACAGGATACTGGGCTAGATCGACCTTTGGTCTGACCCAGTAGGGCCGTTCTTATATTCTAAGCACCCATAGAGGACTTGAGAGGCCCAGTTACAGTTATTTCTGATGGAGAAGACAATGCACAGTATCTCTGATGCCAGCATTACTCCTCAGAAGCAGTCTTCTACTTAAAAACCAGTTTCAATGAATGCTCTGGCTACAAGAGACACCCCTTTTGGGGCTAAGAGGTCTTCTGGCTCAAAGAGACCTCCTGCTTTCCTCAAGCACTCAGAGCCTTCTCGACAGTCCTTCTTGGCTCATCCAGTGGCTGTGGATAGAATGGCTATACAGGAAATTACAGTCCAGAGCAGAAGAGCCTCTACTAGGATGACATACCACGATGAGTGGAAATGATTTTCACTGTGATACATTCAGCCCCTGGATTCTTCTAGTCCTTCTATTTTGGATTATTTATTGTCATTGAAACTCAGGACTCTTGATTAATAATGTTGGAGTTAATCTTACCACGGTGTCTGCATATCCCCCACCCTACAATTTTCCCCCACTTAACAGTCTATGTTCTTAGTGAGCCCACTTCATACATTCTACCAGTTAAAGAGCCATTCCCTACCTGGGACTTGACTATAGTGCCCCTATCTTTAATACACCCTTCCTTTTTAACCCTTTACATCAGGTTCACTATATCTCCCCTCTGTTAAAATGGCTTCTTTTTTTTTTGGTCACCATCTCCTCAGCTTGCAGGGTAAGTGAAATGCAGGTTTTGATGGCAAGTGCTCTGGATACCATTTTTCAGAAAGATAGGATTACTGTCAGGCCACATCCAAAGTTGTTGTTATTATTAAATCAGAAGTGGTCTGGGATTTTTCTATAGATCAATCTATGCATTTACCAGTCATTTTTTCCTAAAGCTCATGACTCTGCTACAGAGACTAATCTCTACACACTAAACATTCTCAGGGCTACCTATGACTATCTTTCCAGAACAAATCCATATCGTAAATCATCCAGACTTCACCTTTTGGTGATAAGTCTACGGGACAGGCTATTTCCCCTCAAAGACTCTCAAAAAGGGTTACAGACTGCATTCAACAAACTACCTCTTCCCTCTCAGGCTAGAGACTTTCTGCTAGCCTTATTTCTGAGATCTGTAGGGCAGCTACTTGTAGTTTAGTTCATACGTTTACCAATCGCTGTTCTATTAAGGCAGCTTCTAGAGCAGATGCGCGGTTTGAGAGGGCTGTCTACAGTTATTTACATATTTCCTATTGCCCATCTGCTAGCCATTCACCTACAGTGGGATCCATGTGTATAAAGCTTCAAGACCATCTACTGTAAGGCTAGTAATCTCCCATGTCATTCTCCAGGACTTTAACACTCCTACACAAAGTTACCCATAATGCATATAAATGCCAGACTTGGGAACTATGACCCAGAGCCTAAAAGGTATTTAAGCACCAATTCCCTGGGAGTTAGCTGCCTAACTACTTTGAGGATCTGGGCCTAGTTGGCTAGACTCAAGAGTTCTGTCCCATGCCCCTAATGCCTTGCCCCTTATAAGCCCAGGAAAAGGGTCCCATCCTGTGAACACCTGAGCAGAGAGTGCCTCGCCTGTGAGCGTTAGCAGCTGCAGCTCTTTAAGTGTATCAGAGCAGTGTGCTCTCCTGTCCGCCTTGCAAAGTACACTCTCCATCTCTTTGCTCCTTACAAGGGCCACAGGAGTAAGGCCAGGGCTCCTCCTTGTGTCTTGCAAAGTCCATAGTACACTTTCCTAGACTTGTCATTATGCAGTGATCCCAACCACTAACGCAGCAAAACCTTCTTCAGCTTTGCACTTTGAGCTTAGCAAAAAATATTGTACATGCTCAGTATGACTTGAGAGAAATCAAAATGAGGCCAAACCAAAACCAACTTTCCTGGGGCAAGCCAAGGCACTTCTCTTTTGTGAGCACCTATTTCCCTGCCAAGTTTCAACTTTCTGTTCTCAGCTGCTTTTGGGTTGCAAGGCTGTTAAAAGAGTTGCAAGAATTTTGTGGATGAAGGAGAAAGTATTTATACCACTCTCCTCATTCTGAAGCACATTTCCTCAAACTTTCCAGAAAAATGCACATTCCAACAGAGACCAACCCTGGGAAATTACAGCCTGAAAAATGGAAGTTTCAGTTAGTTCTGAGCACCTGAAAATGCGGGGCTAGAATGAAAACTACTACACAACCTTAACATTACAGCAGTCATTGCTGCTCCCAGTAAAATACATAAAAACACACCTAGTTTCATTATCTTGTTGGTCTTCTTGCTATGTCCAATCCAGTTTTAAATGACTTCAGTAATGGAGCATCCACTATTTTACTGGAAAGGCTCAAAGTCCTCAGCAGTAGGGGTGTTTTCCTCCCAATATTCTAACGCACCTTCACTCACTTTCATCATATTTCTTCAAGTTCTACTGCATTCCTCACCCCTATCCCTTCTTGGTGTCACCCATACTTATGTAGCCTGGCTCTCTTTCCCTTCTAGGGGATGGCTGGCACTGGCAGGCATTTAAGAGTCTGCTGGGTCTTTCAGTTCAGGAAGTGGAAGCTCATGATTTTAATATATCCAGGGGTCACTGGTTAGATCCCTGCTGTCGACAACCCACCCGCCCACAGGCGCTGCATTATATCAGTGTTTACACTCTTCAGATACTGTAGTTAACATGCCACCCACTTTATCATCACTTGGCCAAGCTGTAGCCCCAGATCAGGAAAGCCTTTAAGCATGTACTTGACTGCTGGGAAAAATGTTTTCTTAAAGAGTGGGGCCTAAACATTGTGCACAGCCTTCAGTTATTTAACCTGCAGAGAGAGAGAGAAAATCGTGCCAGACCCATTAATCATTTTAGTTGTTCTTTGCTCAGTTCCTCCCACTTTATCAATGGCTATTTGGCACCCACCACTGAAGCCGGTATGTGAGGTGCTGTGTTATCTCAGGGACAGACTCATCTTCCCCCCAGTAATGCAGTCCTCTACATACTGATCCATAGTCCAGAATCTGTTGGGAGGGGGGTTTGCTAGCATATCAGATTGCGAGTTTGCTGTCCACTCCACACAGCTCTCATTCAGCATTACTGCTTTCCAGCTATTGCCCTCCCATTGAAGATCCATTTCAGATTACTCCCCCTCCCCCCCCCTCCCCCCCCCGCAGCCCCGATTGAATAGCTTGCATTTGTCTAGGTTATTCCCTGCCCCTATTGTAAATATTGTTGATCTGGTCAAAAATGAAACATTTTGGCTGAATATCTGAAAGGAAAGCTCACTGACAACACAATTCTATTGCACTGTGTAACAAACCCTAGCACTCCAGGCATACAAAATTTGACCAGATAAAACACTAGGAAATATTCACTAAGGAGAACACTGCAAATGACCAGAGGTAGATGATGTATATCTCACTTAACAGCTCTTTTCTAGCTCTACTTTTTACGATTCTGCACGATACATGCTCATATAAACAGAAATGCAGGCTATTCTAGGGAGCTATGGGCATGTCTGTGGACTGGGGTGAGGGGAGAGGATGTTGCTGATGGTCACAGGATGAGCAAAGAAATAACACAGACCATCCTTGAACCTTGGTATAGTGACATGACAGACCCACCCCCTAGCAGAAGAGACTAATTCAAATGTATTGACCAAAACAGCACACTCCAAGTTGCTGTCACATATGATTAAAGCTGGTTAAATCATTCACTGCAGATAAATTATCTGACAAACAGTCTCTTTTTCTGTTCCTGGATTATCCATGAACAGGTTGAACGTTTACAGATGTGATTGTTATTCACAATGGGTTGACAAATAGTTTGTGTGGACAAATTTTAGCATATGGAGTATTTGTGAACTGCTTGCTGAGATTATTTTATTCCTTAGGCATTGTTCACACCAAGCAATGGATCATTTAAGTCACATGATAGAATATATGTTCCCTGATTGGATGCCTTATGTTTTGTGAGCAGATGGAATCTCCTTTTCTGGTCGCCAGTTATCTGTGAACATACGTAACTGTGAGGAGTCTACTGTGCAGCTTGGAAAAAGAGCTCCTCAAAATGGCCATGAAAGCACGGCCAGTGTGAATACTCTCATGCCTATTTATTCATGTTGGTACGCATGACAGCTTCTGTTCTGTGAGCAGATTGGGGAGTCAAAGCCAGTTCACCTACATGTGTGTGAATAAAACAGATCCCAATCACCAGTGAAGTCCATGGGCAGACATTAGTCACAAGAACATTCATGACTACTTTGTTCTATTTGCCCAGCTCAAGTAAGGATGGGCACAACCTTGTTTTCAACCAGATTTGTCTCTGACCCTCCAGGATATGCTCTTATCTCAGCCCATATTTATTAACCGCTGACATCAGGAATAGTGAACTGGAGAAAAACGAGGCTCCAGAAAACTTCTGTGAGAAAGCAAGCAAGCTTTTCCCTCATGCTCACTCACTCGCCTCTCTCCCAGCCATGGCAGCCTGAAGGCTAAGTACATAATCAATAGTAAACACAAGGAGGACAACATGCCACACTGGACAGCACAGCTGGAGTCCAATAAAATCTCAGGCATTTTGGTGGGGAGCAGAGTCTGCCAGTCTCCCAGCAGGGAGCGGAGCCAGCTACCATGCCCCCTAAAAAACAAACCTTGGGAGCAGGAGGTGGAAAGAGTGAGGAAGGAAAGAGAACCCCGGGGCTCCCCATTGCCATACCAAGAGCGTCCACCTGAGTGGACTGCTTTCCAAAGTCAGGGGGAGATGACAATCCAGAGCCTCCCCCAAAAAGATGGAAGGGGAGGGGTCGAACTAGGGAAAAAGCCATCAAATAAACAACAAATACAGCTCCCATTGAGGGCAACAGCAACAGAAAAAAAATATTCCTTCAGATAAAGATAGTCCCTTCACTTGCACACACCACCATCTCAGCCACGAATCTTACCTTTGTTGGAATCCTTTATTGCTACTGCTCAGGGAGTCACTCAATATTTGTGATAGAGTGGGTGTGTCTGTCATGGAACACATAGGTGTGCACTGGTTTTCCACTGTGAGTCAGAGAAAGGCTACAGACAACTACACATGCAGGGTATGGCAGGGCCAGGGAAACAGCCCATTATCACCAGAATAGAACTGATCTCACATGCCTGCTGCTGTAGCTGCGAAAAGCACAGGGCTCCATTCACAAGCAAAGACGCAAACACGTGTCAGTCTGTCGCTGTGGTCCAGTGACAGACAATCCCCGACAGGAACAGGCCACTTAAGTCAGAAATAGGAACCCTTACACAAATCTGATAGGAGCCCTTGGAGGCTGCTGCATTGTTATGGACAGATGAAAACATGTCTCTCTGGGGCTTGTTGAAGCTGATACAGAGTGAAAAACATCATGCAAATTATAACCTGTTTCTGCAAGGAGTAATAGCATTTCCTTTTTACTACTGTGACGGGTTCGGTCACAGAGACCCCCTTGGGACTGTCACCTGATGTGCCGAGACTACCTCTGAGCCCATTTTCCCTGCCAGTTTGGGCCTTTAGAACCATGCCCTGTTGAGTCAGACACGCTAGCCTGCTGCGACACGGACCCAGGGTCTGACCCATGCCCCAAAAGCTACAGATTTAACTGAAAATGGCTTAGCAAGTGCTCCTGTCTCTAGCACCCAGACATCCACCTCCCAATGGGATCCAAACCCCAAATAAATCTGTTTTACTGTGTTTAAAGCTTATACAGGGTAAACTCAAATTGTCCGCCCCCTATAACACTGATAGAGAGATATACACAGCTGTTTGCTCCCCCAGGTATTAATTACTTACTCTGGGTTAATTAATAAGCAAAAGTGATTTTATTAAATATAAAAAGTAGGATTTAAGTGGTTCCAGGTAATAACAGACAGAACAAAGTAAGTTACCAAACAAAATAAAACAAAACACGCAAGTCTAAGCCTAATACAGTAGGAAACTGAATACAGGTAAATCTCACCCTCAGAGATGTCCCAATAAGCTTCTCTCACAGACTAGACTCCTTGCTACTCTGGGCCCAATCCTTTTCAGATCAACATTGTGGCTTATGGTCTGGGTCCAGTAATCACTGACACTCCCGTAGTTACAGACCTTTGTTCCAGTTTCTTTCAGGCATCTCTTTGGGGTGGAGAGGCCATCTCTTGAGCCAGAAGAAGACAAAATGGAGAGGCTTCCAGGGCCTTTTATATTCTCTCTCTTGTGGGTGGAAACCCTTTTGTTCTTCTGTGCAAAGTCACAGCAACAAGATGGAGTTTTTAGCCACCTGGGCAAGTCACATGTCCATGAATGAGTCAGCTTTTTACAAGCTGACGCCATTGTTTACATGTTAGTTTGAATGTTCCCAGCTCAGATGTGGATTGGCATCTCCCAAAGTCCATTGTCAGTTAAATGTTTCTTGACTGGGCACTTACTGAGAATAGTCCTTTCTCAAGAAGCTGTCCAAATGCTTCACTGAGGCTACTTAGGCCATGTCTACACTACGAAAGTACTCCGATTTTACAGAAGTCGATTTTTGGGAACAGATTGTATAAAGCCGAGTGCATGCATCCATGCTAAGCACATTAATTCAGCGGTGTGTGTCCACAGTACCGTGGCAAGCGTCGACATTCCGAGTGGTGCACTGTGGGTAGCTATCCCACAGTTCCCGCAGTCCCTGCTGCTCATTGGAATTCTGGGCTGAGCTCCCAATGCCTGATGGGGCCAAAAATTTGTCGCGGATGGTTATGGGTAAATGTCATCAGTCAACCCTCCCTCCCTCCGTGAAAGCAACAGCAGACAATCATCTTATGCCCTTTTCCCTGGATTGCCCAAGCAGACGCCATAGCACAGCAAGCATGGAGCCCGTTCAGCTCACCGCAGCAGTTATGACCATTGTAAACACCTCACGCATTATCGTGCAGTTTATGCAGAACCAGCACCTGAAAAACCAGGCAAGGAGGCGACAGAAGCTCGGTGATGAGGACATGAACACAGATTTGTCTAAAACCGCAGTCCTCAGCAATTTGGAGATCATGGTGTTACTGGGGCAGGCTCATGCCGTGGAACGCCGATTCTGGGCATGGGAAACAAGCACAGAGTGGTTGGACCGCACAGTGTTGCGGGTTTGGGATGATTCCCTGTGTCTCCGAAATTTTCGCATGCGTAAGGGCACTTTCATGGATCTTTGTGACTTGCTTTCCCCTGCCCTGAAGCGCAAGAATACCAAGATGAAAGCAGCCTTCACAGTTCACAAGCGAGTAATAGCCCTGCAGAAGCTTGCAACGCCAGACAGCTACCGGTCAGTCGGGAATCAATTTGGAGTGGGCAAATCTACTGTGGGGGTTGCTGTGATTCAAGTAGCCAATGCAATCATTGAGCTGCGGCTATCAAAGGTAGTGAGTCTGAGAAATGTGCAAGTTATAGTGGATGGCTTTGCTGCAATGGGATTCCCTAACTGTGGTGGGGCTATAGACAGAACACATATCCCTATCTTGGGACCGGACCACCAGGGCAGCCAGTACATAAATCGCAAGGGGTACTTTTCAATGTTGCTGCAAGCACTGGTCGATCACAAGGGACGTTTCACCAACATCAACATGGGTTGGCCGGGAAAGGTTCATGACGCTCACGTCTTCAGGAACTCTGGTCTGTTCCAACAGCTGCAGGAAGGGATTTACTTCCCAGACCAGAAAATAACTGTTGGGGATATTGAAATTCCTATAGTTATCCTTGGGAACCCAGCCTACCCCTTAATGCCATGGCTCATGAAGCCGTACACAGGAACCCTGGACAGTAGTAAGGAGCTGTTCAACTACAGGCTGAGCAAGTGCAGAATGGTGGTAGAGTGTGCATTTGGACGTTTAAAGGGTCGCTGGCGCAGTTTACTGACTCGCTCAGACCTCAGTGAAACCCATATTCCCATTGTTATTGCTGCTTGCTGCATGCTCCACAATCTTTGTGAGAGTAAGGGGGAGATGTTTATGATGGGGTGGGAGGTTGAGGCAAATCGCCTGGCCGCTGAATACGCGCAGCCAGACACCAGCGCGGTTAGAAGAGCACAGCAGGAAGTGCTGCGCATCAGAGAAGCTTTGAAAACCAGTTTCATGACTGGCCGGGGTACTGTGTGACACTTCTGTTTGTTTCTCCTTGATTAAAACCTGCTCCCTTGGTTGCCTCTAAATTCCCTGTAAGCCACTCACCCTCCCCCTTTGATCACAACTTGCTTGCAAAGGAAATAAAGTCACTATCATTTAAAAAACATGTATTCTTTATTAATTGGTTATAAAAATAGGGAGATAACTCACAAGGTAGCCTGGGTGGGGTGTGGGAGGAGGGTAGGAGGGAAGGAAAAGGCCACTTCAAAACTTGTTGAATGACAGCCTTCTGTTGCTTGGGCTGTCCACTGGGGTGGAGTGGTTGGGTGTCTGGAGCCTCCGCCCCCGCGTTCTTGGGCATCTGGGTTAGGAGACTATGGAACTTGGGGAGGAGGGAGGGCAGTTAAACAGGGGCTGCAGCAGCAGTCTGTGATCCTGCTGTAGTTCATGAACCTTCACCAGATGCCAGAGCATGTCCATTTGATCCCGCAGTCGCCCCAGCATTGCCTCATGCCTCCTCTGATCTTCCTGCTGCCACCTCTCCTAACGTTCATTGGCCACTTTCCTGTACATTTCATCACGCGTGCGTTTTATTCGCCGCCTTATCTGAGATAGCCTTTGGGACGGAGGAGGGAGACTTGAAACATTTGCAGCTGCGGGAGGAAAAAAAGGGAGTGAAGTATTTTAAAAGATACATTTTACAGAACAATGGCTATACTCTTTCATGGTGAACAACACTATTCACATTACATAGCACATGTGATTTCAGTACAAGGTCGTATTTTGCATCTTATATTGAGTGCCTGTGGCTTTGGTGTTAGAGATCACACATGCAGTGCCGGGCAACAGACTTTGGCTTGCAGGCGGCCACGGTAAACCATAGTCTTTCGGCTTCTGCAACCTTCATAACAGCAGCGCCCTCCTCTCCCATACCAAGCAAAGCATGTTGAGTTGGCCATTTAGTGCTGCAGTTTTCATGTTAATGTGCAGCAGCAGAAACCAAACTAACCCCCCTACCCATCCAATTCTCTGGGATGATCACTTTACCCCTCCCCCCACCGCGTGGCTGGTATCAGGGAAGATCACTGCTAGCCAAACGCAAACAGCTCAGCACCAAAGCCCCCCCCTCACTGTTTGGCTAACTGCGGGGAGGATTTCTTTTCAGCCACAGGCAAACAGCCCAGTAGGAACGGCCACCTCTGAATGTCCCCTTAATTAAATTCCAGTATTTCAACCAGGTTACCATGAACGATATCACTCTCCCGAGGATAACACAGAGAGATAAAGAACGGATATTGCTTGAATGCCAGCAAACACCGGGACCATACGCTGCCAGGCTTTGTCATGCAATGATACCAGATTACTTGCTACTAGCATGGCGTGGTAAAGTGTCCTATCATGGAGGACGGAATAAGGCTGCTTTCCCCAGAAACCTTCCGCAAAGGCTTTTAGAGTACCTCCTGGAGAGCTTCATGGAGATGTCCCTGGAGGATTTCCACTCCATCCCCAGACATGTTAACAGACTTTTCCAGTAGCTGTACTGGCCACGAATGCATCCCAAGTCCTCAGGGATATTTAATCATTAAAAAAATGCTTGCTTTTATAACATGTATTATATTTAAAAAGGTACACTCACCAGAGGTCCCTTCTCCAGCTTCGTTGCATTGGGAAGGTATTTCAGTCAGGGTGATAAAAAGATCCTGGCTGTCGGGGAGAATGGTGTGCTGTGTGCTCTTTTCAAGCTTGTCCTCCTCCTCATCTTCCCCGTCCTCAAAATCCTCAGGCATGGCGGAGAGTTCCCCATCATCGGAGTCCACAGACAGGGGTGGGGTAGTGGTGGTGGCTCCCCCTAGAATTGCATGCAGCTCAGTGTAGAAGTGGCATGTCTGGGGCTCTGTCCCGGAGCATCTGTTTGATTCTTTGGTTTTCCGGTATGCTTGTCTGAGCTCCTTAAGTTTCAAGCGGCACTGTGTTGCGTCCCTGCTGTAGCCTCTGTCCCTGATGGCCTCGGAGATTTTTTGAAATGTTTTGGCATTTCATCTTTTGGAACGTAGTTCTGATAGCATGGATTTCTCTCCCCATACAGCGATCAGATCCAGTACCTCCCGTTTGGTCCATGCTGGAGCTCTTTTTCAATTCTGGGACTGCATGGTCACCTGTGCTGTTTAGCTCTGCATGGTCACCTGTGCTGATGAGCTCGCCTGGCCAAACAGGAAATGAGATTCAAAAGTTCCCAGGGCTTTTCCTGTACACCTGGCCAGTGCATCCGAGTTCAGAGTGCTGTCCAGAGCGGTCACAATGGTGCACTGTGGGATAGCTCCCAGAGGCCAATACCTTCAAATTGCTTCCACACTAACCCTAATTTGAAACGGTGATGTCAATTTCAGCGCTAATCCCCTCATTGGGGAGGAGTACAGAAATCGGTTTTAAGAGCCCTTTATGTTGGAAAAAATGGCTTAGTTGTGTGGATGGGTGCAGGGTTAATTCGACTTAACACTGCTAAATCCGACAAACTCGTAGTATAGACCAGGCCTTAGAATCAAACACACTGAGATACAAGTACATAGCCAATATTCATAACTTCAAATACAAAAATGATACACACATACAGACAGCATAATCATAACCAGCAAATTACAACCTTTCTATAGACACCTTACTTGACCTCCTTTGTACAAGCTTTGGTGCAACTATAGGACCTTGGTTGCAACAATGATCTATTCGGTCACAGTTCATGTCAATAAAGTCACACTACTGTTACTGAAAAGGCAGATTTACTAGATATATGAAATTAAAGATCCATTACCCTCCTATAGCACCTTCCATCTGAGGTTCTTAGAGCACTTGACAAATGTTAACGAATTAAGCCTCACAACCCCAGTGCAAGGTAAATAAGTATTATACCCATTTTACAGACAGGGAAACTGAGGCAGTGTGCGAGTAAGTTATTTGCTCAAGATTACACATTCACTGTCATGAACCTCTGCATTTCCTGGTTCTGGCCTGAGCTGAGGCAGAAGTGCTGACATGCCATCCAATGTTTGTTCTCATGATACTTCCAGGCCAGCCAGAAGCAGGCAACACAGGGAACTCTCTCAAGGAGCTTATATGTAAATGTGGGAGGTCTGATAAATGAGCTGAATCAAAACAATTGAACATTGAGGCTTGGGCCAGCACTAATTCTAGGCCAGAAATATTCACTTCTGGTGGACACTGTGGCATGGACAAGAAAAACCTCCTTCAGAAGGACATGGCATGATACTGTACTGATTCTGGTGAGAAATAAGACCCTCTTTAAGGAGGCAGAGTTCCAAGTAATGTAGATCCTCTCTCTTCCCTCCCTCTATCTGCTTACAAAGTGGGGGGGCGGAGGGTGCGGGGGGAAGGAAAGATCAGAAAGCAAGCAAAAAGACATAGGAAGAAGCCAGCAACAAGGGAAAGGCCACCGCCCAATCCAGGCTGCTGGATGTCCCTCCGGAGCCTCTCTCCAACTACTTCAGCTTGTCTCTGCGTGTATGCACATTCCATGTAAGCTACATCAGCAACTTCATGATAACGATTTACATTCCTCTAGTCTCTTTTGTTTGGAAGGATCATAAAGCACTTCACAAACTTTATGTAACAGTCACTTCAACTTCTACTCAAATGTAGCCACCTCTGAGGAGGAAAGGGGCAGTTATTTACCAGTGCAGAGCATCACTGAGTAACTACTTTGGACAGGAAGCGAAGAGTACTGTAGCCAGTTGACAGGGGAATTGAGGGAGACAGAATATAAGTACCTGTGATGGAAGTGGGAGATGATGCTTGGATTAACACTGTTACTCTTAAGAGAAGTGGCATAGGAATTTTAAAGATCACAGGGTAGTCAGAATCTGGTGTGAAATCCTGGACTCTCTGATGTCAATGGAAAAACTCCCATTGTCTTTAATGAGACCTGGATTTCACCCCAGGCTTCGCTCCTCATGCATAACATGATCTCTCCTACAACAGTGCCCCTCTCATGTCATCCTGGTATGTTCATTCTGTATGGATTCAGAGGAGTCAGCTTAGCCTGGTTTATCCTTAAGAAGCTGTGTCCTGATGGTGTCTGAGCAGCAGCCACATTAACATGATTGGTCACCCAGAAATCCATAGACACACCAAATGGAGGCTTCCATTTCACTTTGAGATGACGACCCACTAGGTGCTGTATCTCTCTGCACTTAGTCTCAGCCTGGAAGCCAAGGTTGTGGTAGGACAGGGAAGGTCGTTAGATGAAAGTTTAGATCTCCCCAAGAAAAACCCTACCTTTGTAATGGATTTTTAAAACTGAATCTCCTCCAGGATTAATGGAGTGGTGAGGGAGAGTTTTTCCCCCCTAGGCCAACATACTGGAAACAGTGTGAATGACTGCCCTTGTTTTCCAAGAGGTCTCAAAAATGCTTCCAAAGCAAGGATAAGACTAAAGAGTAACCTAGTATGATGGTCCAACACGTGTTTAGGAATTTAAATACATCCACCCCACTGCTCTTGGGGAGGTTTCAAGGAACTCTTCTCTAGGAGTTCTATGTGTTTGTCTCGGTGTTACTGAGACCAGTCCTGAAAATATGGCCAAATGCCATTTACCTCCATCCAGTTTGACTCATTCATCTCTGCAGCCTTGGAACAGGTTAACGTGCTACAGCTCTCACTCATCTTGCCCCTCCATCATCTGTGTTAACCCCCTCTCCTCTCTATACAGTCCTGTCCTGACTCACAGGAAGCAAATCACCGGGTCCTGAAGTGATTTCAGAGAACTTGTCAGTAAGGGAGAGAGGGCTGCATCAGTTCTCCATGAATGTGATCATACTTAATTTATGCACGGAGCTCTCTAGTTACATTAGCCTCAGTGACTGAGGATTTGAGTCATTACTCTACTATATGCGAGATGCTTTCAGCTATTATCTTTGGTTTGGCTGGAAATCCGTTGGAAGAAGTGAATGGAGCACTGGGATGAAGGGGACTGGAGATGCCCCTCTCAAACAGGAACAGATGAGAAAGCTCATTACAAATAAAGTTATTCGCTAAATGCTAGCTATAAAACTTAAACGTGGGCCTATTCTGACCTAACACAAAGCAGTACACAGGTACGAATGCCTTTATGGGACACTACAGTTAGGATGAAGAGGTCATCTGGGGATGAGGGAGTAATCCTGACTTGAATAACGCAGGGCAAAGAACCTCACTGTTATGAACCAGGGTATAGACCATCTGGCCCAGTGGTCAGAGCAGGCGGCCAGGCTGGGGAACAAAGATGAGGGTCAGCACCAGAATAAACTGCAGATTACTAGAGCCAGGTGCCAGAGCTTGTGCAGAAACCTCAGTCAGGCACTTCCCGTAACTCAGGAAGCAACCAGCTCAGAGAAACGTCTCATGACATTGCTCGATGCCAGTGCCTGCCTAGCACAGAAAGAGCAGGTGAGGTAAGAGTAATTAGCTCAGTAGCAGTTGGGCTCAGGGAACAGAGGGCAAGCAAGCCTGACCATTAATCCTTAGAGCACTGAGAAGTGACTGCTCAGCCTTAGCTTTCAAGGCCCTAACCCTTCCCCGCACCTAGCTCCCTTACCCTTAAAAGCCCTCACCCCAATATCACCCCTATGCTGCCATTCCTCTCCCACTTTCTACTCCCTGCCCCACTGCTTTCACCGACACGTGATGCTAGCCAAATCACATACACACCCCCAGCACTGCCTTCCCACTGAATGGTCACAAGAACAGCTGGCAACAGGGAGGCACATCACACAGGCAGAGGGTTTCCAACAGGAGAAAGACGAGCCATGCTAGGAATCAACGCAGGGAAGAATTCTGCCCTGCCCTAACTTCCCACTGCTGGAAATCTTTGCTGATCCTAGCAGGCCTCTGCAGAACTCTTACATGCAATCTATTGGCAGGTGTCATTCACTGTAATTTGCTGCACCCCCACACAGCAACACCTCATGCAAATAGGGGGTAGGGAGGAAAGAAACTTACATGACATCACACTCAATTCGTCATGCCTTAGTAACGCACAGTCTACTGCTAGTGTGTCATTAAACGCAGACCCAGAATGCTCAGGCAGGCCTGGGCAAGCTGGCGGTAGTAATGCAGCCACCCAGTGTTTGTAAGGGAGAGTTTGCTAGAGCTGTTCAGGAAATTCCAATAGTTCCTCATAGGTTTTTCATCGCAAACTGTCAAAAAGAGTCAAAATATTTTTCTTGGCCAAACAAACTGTTCTGAAAAAAATTCTGATTCAGAAACGTCCAAAGGAAAAGGTTCAGCATTTTCCAAACAAAAGCATTCTGGGTGGATTTCCACCCCCTCCAGCTAAAAATTGGAAATTTTCATTGAATGTATTTTCTTGCAAGAAAAGAAATAAGGGAGTGGAGGAGGGAGTTCAGCTGAAAAGCTTTTTTGGTCAAAAACATTCAGCCAGCTCTGTTGTTCATGAAGAATCAGTTGTGATTAACAACCTGAATGAGAGGGAGGGGCAAGGAACAGGGAAGTAGGGAGAAAAAAATAGAACAGGTCAAAGAACAGAGCATAGCCACAAAGGCTTGTCTGTTCAGGAGAAGGTAGGTGTGCATGCTATAGGTACAGGGCATGTGCACCTGTAGGAGAAGTGCTGTGTGTACAGGATTCATGGTGTAATTTATGCTAGAGCAGTGGGGGAGTAGGGAGGGAGAAAAGGTGCACGAGCATGGGGAAAGTGTTAATGGGTGTATTTATGGTGTACAGGCAGGCAAGTGTGGTTTATGTAGTGTATTATACATATGGTGCAAGGGCAGCTGTATACAAGATGGAAGTGTGCCTGTGAGATGCATGTGTGCATACTGGGCAATGGAAAGGTGTGTTTGCCTGTATGGAGGGAGATGTATGCACGCATTAACTGTGTATGCATGGGGAAGTGCCTAGGGGAGTGTGTGTTGGTCCATGCGTGCATGTAGGGGAGAGTACATGGGCACACAGCAGTATGGGGACAAGGGCATGAGGCAGTGCATATAAACGTGAGTGGTACGTGCATGAGACGTACAGGTGAGTGCATGAATTAAGGAAAGAAACAAGGGAGGTTCAAGTATGGGGGAAGTGCATTGTGTGACAGTTGTATGTATGTGTATGTTGAGGGGCTGCCTATATGCTATGAATGTCACTATTGGTAGTGGACAAAGCCCCACAATTTCAGGGTCTGAATTAGATTTGAATTTGCACTATGTGAGCTTCCTGTGCCTGCTAGTTTAGCTTTGAAAGCTCATGTGCACAACCTCTTCCCCAGCATTGTAGCTCTTTCAGGTCCAGTCTGGGCCAGAACTCAGGAGTAAACGCAAGCTTTTCCAAACAGGTCATCAATTCTGTTTGAACGCAAGTCTAGGAAGCCTGAGGTGGTGCCTAGCAGAGGCGGCCAAAACCAGGGCTACTGGTGGATTGAAAATACTGGCCAGCTGGAGCTGTGCTTTTGTGAAACCAGAAGCTGTTTGAATCCAGATCCCGTGTTATTCAAATTGCAGGGAGCATTTCAGCTAAACGGTTTTTGATTGGGGCCATATCTAGCTCTGCTCACAATTGCCACCAGCCATGGTTGTTTTGGCTGTACTGGGGTGTTTTTATACCAGGTGTATATTTGTAGATGAAATGTTAGTCCCTGCAGGTATAAGTGCACGTGTGTTTAGACAGTATGTGTGTGAGTCTCCCAGTTGTGCACGTGGGATAAAAGTGAGTGGAGAGGACAAGGAGAGCTGCATGTATATGTCTGATGGAAGGAGATGAGAGAGTGTAAAACAGGGGGTTTTAGCGGCACAGTAAGTACACGTCAGTATTTTCCTTTTCAAAAGTGTCAAAGCAGTTCATTCCCAGGCTAGACAGAAACTGCTCAGAATTTGACTCCAGGCTGCTCAATGGCCCATGGTAGTTGTTTTCAGAAAGAACAGTTGTTACACGCCCTCTTCTGGCCTCATGGCTGCACCACATCTGAGAGCAAGCCTCCCAGCCCCCAGCCACAGACAGACTCATGGTAGCAGGGCTTGTGCTGGGGCAGTGGTTCTCAACCGGGGTACGTGTACCGCTGAGGGTACTCAGAGGTCTTCCGGGGCTACATCAACTCATCTAGATGTTTGCCTAGTTTTACAACAAAGCTACATGAAAAGCACTAGCGAAGTTGGTACAAACTAAAATTTCATACAATGACTTGTTTACACTGCTCTATATACTGTACACTGAAATGTAAGTACAATATTTATATTCCAAGTGAGTTATCTTATAGTTAGATGGTAAAAATGAGAAAGTAAACAATTTTTCAGTAATAGTCACTCTGACACTTTTGTATTTTTGTCTGATTTTGTAAGCAAGTAGTTTTTAAGTGAGGTGTAACTTGGGAGTGCGCAAGACAAATCAGGCTCCTGAAAGGGGCGCAGTCATCTGGAAAGGTTGAGAGCCACTGTGCTAGGGCACTAAAAATATCTGTATAGACATAGGGGCTCGGGCTAGTTCTCAGACTCTGAAGCCTGGGGGTGGGGGCCTGTCTACACAGCTATTTATAGTGCTCTAGCTTGAGGCCCACCAACACAAGCCTGTGGACTGGGCGGAGGGGCTTGCTTCCAGAGGCAGTGTAGACGCACCGAAGGAAGTTTAATCTTCAGGCTGCTTTAAACTTCACAAGAGCAGCTATGGAAAGGGAACACCACATGTTGCCTTCTGCCCGTAAACAGGCCTGGGGTGACAGGGCTGCTGCCACTAGTTATACAGCGCTATAAGGAACACCAGACCCCATTGCCTGCAACACCTTCACCTCACTGTTTCTTTCTTGGCTCTGTGCTAGCCAAGTTGCCTGGCTTTTTTAACCCCACCCTCCAGGTTTCCACTGCAGCATGGTACTTGGAGCATAACCAAAAAGCTCTCCCCAAGGCAGCTGGGATGTAGACTTCCCCTAGGCACAGTTGGGCCACATATTGTGCATATGGGCATTCAGTACTGGCAATTTCATTCTGGTTCAGCTCACAGCTAGCCTTCATAGCTCCCCCCCTCATCCTCTGATGGGTGTTGACTGAGTCCCTTCTTGGAGCACTGCTTTGTGAGCACCCTTGTGCTCGAGGGGAGAGACTAGCACAGCTGCTTTATCTGAGTCAGGTCCGGGTCACTCGCCTGCTCATGGTGCACCTTCCATATGTGCTGCCGAAAAGGATGCAAGTGTATGTTGGATGGAAGTAGATCAGAGTGTGTAAAATGGGGTTGTAGCGGCACAGTAAGGACATGTCTGTATTTTCCATAGGTGAGCAGCAAGAGCTATTAGTTCCCCATGAGATCAGTTTCCTGTACCCTAGCTCCTTCCCCCTTAGATGGATTATAGCCACTGGTAGCTAATGCCTCTTAAGAACATGAGTGGAAGCTCAAAAACTAGCTGAACAGGTCCAGAACAAGCTCTCCCCTCCCCCACTACTCCCCTCACATGGAGACTAGGTTTGTGTGCGTGAGACACGGCTGCATGGGTTTCTCAACATGCATGTAAGCTTGAGAAATACCTCAGTTACCCTATGGAGATGACCTGCCAAGGACCAGTTTTTTGACTGTGCTCTTCAAGCACTCTTTGGATGTACATCTTAAAGAGTGGGCCAGCTTCTTTTCCATGCTGGTCAAGCCCCCTTGAGTCCCTTGCAGTTGCACTGGTATTAACTGAGCAGGGAATTTAGCCATTAACTTAATGGTAGCACCTGTTAGCTATAATAGGGGTCTTCTATTGACTCACCATTAGTGAGTATTGGAAGGCTGCTGAGAACCATGGATAGCTGCTGCTGACTCATTGCAGTAGCTAGGGTTTGGTTATATCCAGGATGGTGGTGGGCGTGGCGCTCTGGCCAGAGAGGATCTTGGCTGAACAGTCCCCTGGGAGAAATCCCAGGTACACTCAAGGTTGGGGAGTAGGCTCAAGCTGGAATTTATGTTCTAATGCAATGGTCCCCAAACTTTTTCAGTCTCACCCTCCAGAAGCCAGAGAAGGATGGGGGAGGAGGAGGAGCCAAGCTGGGGGCAGGACAGGGGAGCTGCTAGTACCTCTCTCACTTGAGTAATCCCTGAGTGCTCCTCCAGGCTCCAGCAGCGGCTGCTGCTCTTCCCATCCCCCGGTGGCAGAGGCCAGCTACTGTGGGTAACTGGACTTTCAGTGTCAGGTCAGCAGTGCTGAGAGGACACTGCCATATCCTCTTTCCCACCAGACTTTTTGGTCAAAAACTGGGCACCTGACAACCCCGGGGCCAAGGACCATGGCTGGGAGCAGAGCCAGAGCTGGAGCCAGAGCAGAACTGGGTGGCACTCCTTCCCCACCCCCTGGGGCTGGCCCCAGCTGCGCCCCCCAGGGCATTCTTCTGTGCCCCCCTGTGGGGGGGCATGCCTCACAGTTTGTGGACAACTGATCTAATGTTTTTCCATTTCTCAGTATGTTAACCAAACGCCTGTGTTTTGAAGCCATACCCTATGGGGTTGAGGTTTGGAACAAGGGGTGAAAGCCACCAGCTTACAGTAAGCTGTGTGAAGTGGGCTCTCTCCAGTTCCTACTGGCTAAGTGTCCACATCTCAAAAAACTTCTCCCACAGATGGAAGTAATTGGTTCCTTTGTTAATAGCCTCAGCAGACAGGACAAGGAATGAATAGGCCATGAACACTGAGCCCTGGTCTACACTACAGAGTTAGGTTGACGCAAGGCAGCTTATTGACTTTTGTCATTTGGGATGGTTTAATTATGCTGACAAGAGAGCTCTCCCATCAGCACAGAGCGTCTACATAGGAGACCTTACAGCAGTGCAGCTGTGCCTCTGTAAGGTCTGTAGTGTAGACATAGCCTAAGTGTCTACACTAAAATTTCACTCCCACTGATGTAACTGACCCCCTATACCCACTTAACTCCATCTCCATGAGAGGCATAGAGTCAAGGTTAGTTGCAGAGTTAGGTCATCACAGTGTCAGTGTGGACACTGTCGCTTACATCAACTATTACGTTCTTTCACAAGCCACCCCACAATGCCCCACACGGACAGTTCCCCAATGGGTGCAAGCGCTCCTGGTGAGAATGTGCACCACCGACACAAGGAGGAAAGTGTAGACACACACAAGCAAAGTATTTATTACAGTGGCTGTATGCCAACCCAAGTTAGGTTTCAGAGGGGTAGCCATGTTAGTCTGTATCAGCAAAAACAACGAGGAGTCCTTGTGGCACCTTAGAGACTAACACATTTATTTGGGCATAAGCTTTCATGGGCTAGAACCCACTTCATCAGAGGCATGGAGTGGAAAATACAGTAGGCAGGTCTAAATACACAGCACTTGAAAAGATGGGGGTTGCCTTACCAAGTGGGGGGTCAGTGCTAACAAGGCCAATTCAATTATGGTGGATGTGGCCCATTTCCAACAGTTGACAAGAAGGGGTGAATATCAACAGAGGGAAAATTACTTTTTGTAGTGCTAATGAGGCCAATTCAATCATGGTAGATGTGGCCCATTCTCAACGGCCGACAATTTTGCAATGTAGACATACCGTAACCTACCCTCTCACCACTAGCTCTTTTTCCTGAGTGAAGATCTGGTACTCTGGCAGGTGGCTGCGGATATGAAAGTTTACTACCTGGGCTCTATGTGTTGTGTGGTTAAGCAGAGGACTTCTGCCTGAGCTATTTAGAAAGCATATAGGAGATCCAAGATGCCTAATTGCCCTTAGCATTTAAAGGGAATTTAGTAGCCCTATCTCAAGTGACTGACAATATCAGCTTGTGCCAAGAGCGGTCACATCTTCCATCTGTGCTCAGTTTACTTCAAGCTAAATATTTAACTAAGCCGGACTCAGACTTCCCCATAAGTACACAGATCCACCGTCTCTGCCCGAAATGGGCAAGCTGCCTAGTATGCACCATCATCCAGGAGGGTATGTGTGAGATGGGAAAAACACGTTCTTTTAGCCCACCATCCAGGGTTGAGTTTTTAGGCTCTCCCTACCTGAACACATAGAACAAGGCCTCACACACTGTCCAGCAAGGTAAATCTAACTGCATTGATGAGCGGGAGGTTTTGACAGCTGGGGCTTAGGGCACCCAGAGAAGCATAGGAGGCCACCTTGGATTTGGCAACCAGAAGGCAGCTGAGACTCTTGAGGGTGTGCATTTCCTCTTTGGCACCAGCTTTTGGGTAGGGACTTTAAATTTAGGAAGCAGAGAAGAGGACAAGGAGGGATTTTGAATTCCCCCTTTCCCGTCCCATTTTTAACAGGAGTCTAACACAGAAGTGCTGTTAAGAAACTTGAGTTTATTACCTGTCCCCACCCACATGATCTAGGTCAGGGTGACAAATTACAAAACCCCCCGTCACATGAACGGGCTGCATCCACTATCTATTGGCCAATGTTTCACCCACAACGCTTGACCGCAATTTGCTGCTCCATTGCCCTCTGCTGCTGCACCTAACACTGGATAAGTGTATTAGCTCAACATTTTTGCTCAGACAACGGGCAGTGAAATAGTTAATTTTGGCACATTGCTCCAGAGTTAACATCCTACTGAGATTATGCCGTTTTCCCTTCTCAGAGCTATTGAGTTTAGGCTCTCTGCAGACATCACTGTTTCTGTTACTTCATTCAGGGTCTAAAGGTTCTTGTCAAAACTGTGAGAGTCTAGAAACCGGTTCTTTTTTGAAAGATAAGCTTAGATTCTGGAGCAAGCTTTCAAAGAGCAATTGCATTGCTGTGATACTTGCTCTGTACACAAAGCCTTGGCTAGGGGGCATTCTTCAGGGCTTTGTCCATTCTAATTGTGAGTGTTCTAGGGGATGAGGACCTAGTAGATTGCATGGTCAAGGAAGGTCCCGTTCCTAATCCCATCACTCCTAGGGTAGTATGGGGGGGAATATGAGAAGGTTTTTTCTCCCTCCTGTTATATCCTGCCTGACCCACACACCCACTCAGCACACAGATTGGGTGCCTCACACAGGGGTTTCTCCCTGTCAGCTGTAGATCATTGATTATTTCAGTTTGAAGGACCTACAGCCTGTCTCCAGCATCTGCTGCTGCCTCCCCAAGAGGGGTTGGTATCATTGGCTGGCACCATAGGCTGGCATAGGTGCGGGAACTACGTATGCAGGGGGGGCGCCACCCGCCCCGTGCCCCTGCACCCCCAGCTCTGGCGTGGGGTGGACAGGAGTAAGGGGGCTGGCTTTCAGCACCCCCACTATTAAAAATGTTCCAGCGCCCCTGTAGGCTGGCCTGGCTATAGGGATGAATGAGCCTTCTTCATACAACCAAGAACAAAAGGAGAAAGTTAAGAGGGGGTCTGTGACCCAGGGACCCCTGGGGGACAACTGGCAGAGGACACAAGGGGATGCACAGGGTTTTACAGGGATGCCCTGGGTCTGGTATCTACATAACCGTTCTCCAGAGTAGCGTGTGAGGTCTCCACCAAGAACCAGTAGCCCATTGGTCATCGTAATCATTGCAAGAAGCTTGTATGGGATATAGTTTAAGAGATATGCATAGTGGAAAATATTAGGTTCCAAAACTATTGAAGGCAAAGCGAGCCTCAGGGCTAAGTCAATCAGCATACAAAACAATGGGCATCCATGGATACAGGCTATGTTTACAGTCTGGGCCAGGTGCAGGCCTAAGGATGATTTACAAAGACAAAAGAACCCCAAGATACCCCAGGAGGTCCCCTAGCCAGAACTGAAACTGTAGTCTGTACCTGCATTAAAAGAGGTGGGGGTAAAAAGGAGGGGCCAAGATTTTATCCTTCACTGAGGAGGCGTGCTATGTGTGTGTCACATCTTATGAAAGAGGAATCACAGACAGCCTGGCCATAACGCGCTGGTGAGCAATACTCTACAACAGTGGTGCGCAAACTTTTCCACTCATGCCCATGACTTGTAATCAAACTGTTTTTCACACCATTTGTTTCCATTACTTCTACTTGCTTGAATCTCTATGCTTTGTCAGATAAACGTATACTTGATTTCACTATAGACATTTCTAAGTGCTGTGTGTAAAGTGGAGCGGTGATCTGTGGGGGAACTGGTAAGCTGGAGTGTACTACTTCTTTGGAAGCAGCAAATCTGTGAATACTGTGAGTGTCCAGTGGACCAGGGGCTGGGCACTCCAGGGAGATGCTGGGAGGGCTTGAGGCTCGGAATGGGCCTATTGCGAACCTGGAGCGTGACAGTGGGGTCTGTTCAGGCTGAGAGGGGAGTGCTTGTGGTTGCTCATGCTCAGTGGAACTGGGGAGTTGATCCCCGGGCTGGCAGCCACAGACAAGGCTTCCTCATGCTAAGGGCTGGTGGTAGTGAGGTGCCTCACAGCCCCGTGTACCCTGGGAAGTGTCACAAAGTCCTTTAAGGACCAGAGATTTGCTCTTAAACCACAGACAAAGGTCAGCCTCTGATCCAGGCCCTGGACATCTACACAATAAAGGACAGTGGAATAGAGAGTTCAAAGTTTAAGCAAGCCAGTCAATCTCCCAAGTCAGAGAATCTCTGCAGCCTTAAACAGTACAAATATAGTTACATCAAAACGTTGCATTTAATCAGTTCAGTCTACTTGCCAGGGTTTGAGTTTCATAGTCTGTTTCCCCTGCAGGAGCTAATGGCATTAGTGCCTAAGGAAAAACACTTTCTGACACTCCCTGTGCTACTTTAGGATTGAGAGGCAGCATATCTAGCGGCCGGAGGTAGGGACTGGATTTCAGGACTTTTGGGTTCTATTCCCAGCTCCACTTCTGACTTGCCATGCAACCTTGGACCAAATTCACAACTGCTCTTTCTCCATCTGTAAGATGGGGACGACGATACTGACCTACCCTAAAAGGGAGGTGGAGAGGACCAATTGATGGGGGTTTGCAAGGTGCTGTGCAAGAGCAAAGTAACTGCTACAGGAGTTCAGACGCCCGAACCCAGATTCTGGCAGGTGAGTGAAAGAAACTGATGGTCAAATAGCAATTTAAAATGCTGAGTCCAATGTTCTAAAGTAGCTTCTAGCTTTGTAACTATACATTTTTACACCTGCAAAACCTGAATTTGAGCAATTATAGAACTAAATTATGCCTGCAAATCATGTAGGTGAGTTATCTGCTACCTTACCTGTGTGTTCATTTCCTTTTTTTGTGCAAGCAAAAATAGCTTTTGCAGTCAAAAAAAAAGTGTAGGTTCTCGGGACTGCATTTGCTAGTTAATCTGATTTGGCCAATTTGTAAATTTGGCTCAGAATATGCTAGTCTTAAATAGTTTATAAAGTGGTATTTACAACAGCTATTCCATCCCCTCTCCTAAGAAAGGGCTCATCATTCAGAGACCCCGAATGATGAGGACGAGAGCTGTAACCAGTTTATAAATAAATCTGAGGGAATAGAAGCAAATGAGAAAAAACAAAAGATCTTGCAATGTGCTAGTTATGAATGAAAAGGGACATCTCTTGCATTTGTTTTGTTCCACTAGATGGCAGCATGAACATTCTTCTGCACCAGTGAATGAGCAGCGGAAAGGTGAAACATGATGTGATTGGAGTGCAAGTCCCTAATTAGTCACAGTGAGCTCAGAACTATGCAATACCATCATGTAGAAAATACAGTTGTTGCCAGCAAGGTCTTGGCACTGTTAAATGAACTATTTGGTCAAACTCTTACTACGGAAGACCCCATAAATAGTCCCGAGCATGGCGGTATCAAATGGCCCTTAGACTAAGTGTCCCGGGACAGAGACCACACTGGGCCTGGAACCCTGCTAACAGTGTTTAAACAAGGCTGTAGAGAGACTGGTTCAGATTACAATCACAGCTTGGTGAGGGCTCAAAAGCTCACCCAGGCAGAAGGATAATCAATGATCAGCTAAGGCACTGAACAGCACCAGGTAGAACAGGTGCTTGTTAATTGCGTTCCAGTCTTAATTCTTAGTTCCTTCTGCAGTTCACCACGGCTGTTCACAAAAGCATGGTAGCAGCTTTCTAGAGGACAGTGCTGCTTGAACGGTGAGTAGAGCCAGCCTTAGAGGTTAGCAACCAAGCTACCAAAAACTAGGCGCTATTTCTATAGCTAAGTGTCTCCAGTGGGGACCATTATAAGGGCAAGCAGTACATTAGGGCTCCCGCTCTAGGGGATGTTTGACCAAAGACCAGCCCTGAAGGTGGCTGCTGACTAATATCAAGTCTTATTGTGCCTGCCAGCAGATTATCAGGCACTAAAGTAGAGATATCCCATTAGCCAGATCCCAGTTGTGGCACAGCTATTGGCTACCAATCTGTAAGCTAAGAGTCTCCTTCCAGGGCACACTGGCATTGGAATGGCATAGCTTTCTATTGCCCTTCATATAACTACATACCTGGCAGCAGGGAATGAGAAGCTTTGAGGTGGGAGAAGATGCAGAACGGTCAGCAAGGAGCTCTGGGCAAGGAGAAGGCATTGAAGCAGACCTCATTATGGATGTTTAAGTCCCATCCAGACCATGTCCATCGTTCAGCCAATAAAGGATTTTTGTCTACAGTGCATTCTCCAGTGCTCTGCTCAGCCTAGTTTTTAGAGTCCCAAGTGAAAGGGTCACTTCCAGTTCTCTCAATTGCATCCCAGCCCGCTTGGTTATACCAAACCGCCTTGTGCCAGTCAACAATCCCCCTCTCGCATTTACACCCTTGCAGACAGTTCTCTTGTCCTCCCTTAGTTCCTTCTTACCCAAGTGAGACCTATGTAGCTCTGTAAATGGTTCCTCTTGAATCAATTCCTTTAGAAGCTTCCTAGGTTTTGTAGGACAAACAAGTCTTACAACTATTTCACATCTAGATGTATGTCAGGGTCAGTATGGACAGCTGCAATGCTCCTCAGTCACACTAATGCAGCAGTCATATGAAGCTAAAACAAGAACATCTGAGGGCAAAAGCAGCCCTATCATTCCTGTCTGCCCACTTCTGGGGGAGATACTCAGGAAGAGAGGACATGCACTGGAAATTCTCTCATTCTCTATTTTAAAGAGACAAACATCCTTTCTGTACTAGTCGATTAATGCACCCTCCAGTCCCCCAGTCCTTTGTTATTCTTCTGAATTGAATCTTGTCCTCTTTCTGGAAATGAGGTTTCCAAAATTAAACAATGGTTCCTAATGGGATCTCACCAAAGTAACAGAGCAGGATAATCACCTCCCCACTTTGATATGCTCTCTCAGCATACACAGCCCAAAAAAACCTACATTCGTTTTTCCCTGCAAGTGGCTCTTTTAAAGACAAAGATAAATACTCTTCCAGCTTTCTACCTCTCCCCATCTTTGGCCATCAAGCCCCATACATTTCTTTCCACATAAACCTATATCAAGGGTATCTTTAACACATACATCTCCATCCACAACTAGGTGTCATTTTTTGATCCTACCCCATATCTGCCTGACTGCTTCTTCTCAGAGATGCTCTCCTCCTCACACATACATCCAACACGCTCTCCCCTCTGTAATAATATGTTCACTTGAAATATATTATCCAGCCACTCCATGTCTGTGTGCAGCATGAAGTTCCAGGCAAGATTTAGTCTCTAGTAAACAGAGACACAAAGCTGAAACTTGAGCTATGTGGAAGCCTGTATTTTTACTGTTTACCATTGTGCTTGCATAATAAACACCTGCAGTTAAAGACGGGATGGGGGCGTCATGACATGTGGAATCACCTCAAACATGAGGCATTTGGTTTTCACTCAACGTACATCTGATGGTTGCCTCTTAAAGATCCTTTCACCCCCATCCTCCATGCAAAGGCTGTTTCCCTCCTTGTGCTTTTACATTTTTTTTTTTTTTTACTTTGTCCTACTTAATTCCTCTGCTTTTGGTGGTATCTTTCACATTGAGCTCTTCCCCTCTCAAAAGGAAAGAGCACTGAATTGTAAACTCAGCAAAAAAGGAGTTAATAAAAATACCTTCCCCATAGTAGGAATCAACTCCCGTCTATCTGTCACATACCATTGCCTGGTCATCCAACCTCTCCCTCAGAAAGAACAGTACTGAGCACTAGTATCTCCAGTGGGGCCTACATGGTTACCCGAATAACAATGCTGAGCATTGCTGTCATGCTAACATCCCTGATAGTGGATACACCCACCTCTTAGTTCTTAATCACTGTGCCCGTTACTAGTAGTATTGAAATAGCACCTAGAGCTTCAGCCAAGAGGAGGGCTCCATTCTGCATACTAAGATACACTAAAAAGATATACTGGAATTGGAAAAGGTTCAGAAAAGGGCAACAAAATGATTAGGGGTATGGAACGGCTTCCATATGAGGAGAGATTAATAAGACTGGGACTTTGTAGTTTGGAAAAGAGATGACAAAGGGGAGATATGACTGAGGTCTATAAAATCATGACTGGTGTAGAGAAAGTAGATAAGGAAGTGTTATTTACTACTTCTCATAACACAAGAGCTAGTGGTCACCAAATGAAATTAATAGGCAGCAGGTTTAAAACAAATAAAAGGAAGTATTTCTTCACACAACACACAGTCAACCTGTGGAACTCCTTGCCAGAGGATGTTGTGAAGGCCAAGACCATAACGGGATTCAAAAAAGAACCAGATAAATTCATGGCAGATAGGTCCAACAATGGCTGTTAGCCAGGATGGGCAGGGATGGTTTCCCTAGGAACACGTGTTTAGGAATTTAAATACATCCACCCCACTGCTCTTGGGGAGGTTTCAAGGAACTCTCCTCTAGGAGTTCTATGTGTTTCTCTCGGTGTTACTGAGACCAATCCTGAAAATATGGCCAAATGCCATTTACCTTCATCCAGTTTGACTCATTCATCTTTGCAGCCTTGGAACAGGTTAACGTGCTACAGCTCTCACTCATCTTGCGCCTCCATCATCTGTGTTAACCCCCTCTCCTCTCTATACAGTCCTGTCCTGACTCACAGGAAGCAAATCACCGGGTCCAGAAGTGATTTCAGAGAACTTGTCAGTAAGGGAGAGAGGGCTGCATCAGTTCTCCATGAACGTGATCATACTTAATTTATGCACGGAGCTCTCTAGTTACGTTAGCCTCAGTGACTGAGGATTTGAGTCATTACTCTACTATATGCGAGATGCTTTCAGCTATTATCTTTGGTTTGGCTGGAAATCCGTTGGAAGAAGTGAATGGAGCACTGGGATGAAGGGGACTGGAGATGCCCCTCTCAAACAGGAACAGATGAGAAAGCTCATTACAAATAAAGTTATTCGCTAAATGCTAGCTATAAAACTTAAACGTGGGCCTATTCTGACCTAACACAAAGCAGTACACAGGTACGAATGCCTTTATGGGACACTACAGTTAGGATGAAGAGGTCATCTGGGGATGAGGGAGTAATCCTGACTTGAATAACGCAGGGCAAAGAACCTCACTGTTATGAACCAGGGTATAGACCATCTGGCCCAGTGGTCAGAGCAGGCGGCCAGGCTGGGGAACAAAAGCTGAGGGTCAGCACCAGAATAAACTGCAGATTACTAGAGCCAGGTGCCAGAGCTTGTGCAGAAACCTCAGTCAGGCACTTCCCGTAACTCAGGAAGCAACCAGCTCAGAGAAACGTCTCATGACATTGCTCGATGCCAGTGCCTGCCTAGCACAGAAAGAGCAGGTGAGGTAAGAGTAATTAGCTCAGTAGCAGTTGGGCTCAGGGAACAGAGGGCAAGCAAGCCTGACCATTAATCCTTAGAGCACTGAGAAGTGACTGCTCAGCCTTAGCTTTCAAGGCCCTAACCCTTCCCCGCACCTAGCTCCCTTACCCTTAAAAGCCCTCACCCCAATATCACCCCTATGCTGCCATTCCTCTCCCACTTTCTACTCCCTGCCCCACTGCTTTCACCGACACGTGATGCTAGCCAAATCACATACACACCCCCAGCACTGCCTTCCCACTGAATGGTCACAAGAACAGCTGGCAACAGGGAGGCACATCACACAGGCAGAGGGTTTCCAACAGGAGAAAGACGAGCCATGCTAGGAATCAACGCAGGGAAGAATTCTGCCCTGCCCTAACTTCCCACTGCTGGAAATCTTTGCTGATCCTAGCAGGCCTCTGCAGAACTCTTACATGCAATCTATTGGCAGGTGTCATTCACTGTAATTTGCTGCACCCCCACACAGCAACACCTCATGCAAATAGGGGGTAGGGAGGAAAGAAACTTACATGACATCACACTCAATTCGTCATGCCTTAGTAACGCACAGTCTACTGCTAGTGTGTCATTAAACGCAGACCCAGAATGCTCAGGCAGGCCTGGGCAAGCTGGCGGTAGTAATGCAGCCACCCAGTGTTTGTAAGGGAGAGTTTGCTAGAGCTGTTCAGGAAATTCCAATAGTTCCTCATAGGTTTTTCATCGCAAACTGTCAAAAAGAGTCAAAATATTTTTCTTGGCCAAACAAACTGTTCTGAAAAAAATTCTGATTCAGAAACGTCCAAAGGTTCAGCATTTTCCAAACAAAAGCATTCTGGGTGGATTTCCACCCCCTCCAGCTAAAAATTGGAAATTTTCATTGAATGTATTTTCTTGCAAGAAAAGAAATAAGGGAGTGGAGGAGGGAGTTCAGCTGAAAAGCTTTTTTGGTCAAAAACATTCAGCCAGCTCTGTTGTTCATGAAGAATCAGTTGTGATTAACAACCTGAATGAGAGGGAGGGGCAAGGAACAGGGAAGTAGGGAGAAAAAAATAGAACAGGTCAAAGAACAGAGCATAGCCACAAAGGCTTGTCTGTTCAGGAGAAGGTAGGTGTGCATGCTATAGGTACAGGGCATGTGCACCTGTAGGAGAAGTGCTGTGTGTACAGGGTTCATGGTGTAATTTATGCTAGAGCAGTGGGGGAGTAGGGAGGGAGAAAAGGTGCACGAGCATGGGGAAAGTGTTAATGGGTGTATTTATGGTGTACAGGCAGGCAAGTGTGGTTTATGTAGTGTATTATACATATGGTGCAAGGGCAGCTGTATACAAGATGGAAGTGTGCCTGTGAGATGCATGTGTGCATACTGGGCAATGGAAAGGTGTGTTTGCCTGTATGGAGGGAGATGTATGCACGCATTAACTGTGTATGCATGGGGAAGTGCCTAGGGGAGTGTGTGTTGGTCCATGCGTGCATGTAGGGGAGAGTACATGGGCACACAGCAGTATGGGGACAAGGGCATGAGGCAGTGCATATAAACGTGAGTGGTACGTGCATGAGACGTACAGGTGAGTGCATGAATTAAGGAAAGAAACAAGGGAGGTTCAAGTATGGGGGAAGTGCATTGTGTGACAGTTGTATGTATGTGTATGTTGAGGGGCTGCCTATATGCTATGAATGTCACTATTGGTAGTGGACAAAGCCCCACAATTTCAGGGTCTGAATTAGATTTGAATTTGCACTATGTGAGCTTCCTGTGCCTGCTAGTTTAGCTTTGAAAGCTCATGTGCACAACCTCTTCCCCAGCATTGTAGCTCTTTCAGGTCCAGTCTGGGCCAGAACTCAGGAGTAAACGCAAGCTTTTCCAAACAGGTCATCAATTCTGTTTGAACGCAAGTCTAGGAAGCCTGAGGTGGTGCCTAGCAGAGGCGGCCAAAACCAGGGCTACTGGTGAATTGAAAATACTGGCCAGCTGGAGCTGTGCTTTTGTGAAACCAGAAGCTGTTTGAATCCAGATCCCGTGTTATTCAAATTGCAGGGAGCATTTCAGCTAAATGGTTTTTGATTGGGGCCATATCTGGCTCTGCTCACAATTGCCACCAGCCATGGTTGTTTCGGCTGCACTGGGGTGTTTTTATACCAGGTGTAAAGCTGGGAATGAGCAACAGGGGATGGATCACTTGATGATTACCTGTTCTGTTCATTCCCTCTGGGGCATCTGGTATTGGCCACTGTCGGGAGGCAGGATACTGGGCTAGATGGATCTTTGGTCTGACCCAGTAGGGCTATTCTTATGTTCCTCCACTGAAGAACTTCCCAGCTAAACAAACAGAAGTGTTAGAGGGAGAAAAAGAGAACCACATGTGGTGAAGGGACTTAGAGCAAGGCACAGAGCTCAGGTCTCCAGACCCAAAATCTATTACTCTAGCTACTAGACCAAAGTGTGGCAGAGCTAAAATTTCATCCAGTACAGAGTACAGCAGTCTAGCTTTCCTGATGTCTAAAGCTTGCTCCTGAATGAGAGCAAGTTGGCTGAAGTTCATTCCAGAGTCAATCCTGGTGAGTTGGATGGACACATGAAGGAGTCAATAGCAGACATCTTTCTAAGGAGTTCATTCATGTTAGTGTCGTTTGTCATATAGGCGTCCTTTTAGTTTCTCTTTGGAAAACTCAGCTAGTTAAAAGTGCAGTTATCTGCTTCATAAATAACAATACCTCTCACATGGAGCAGGTGGCTGCTCCATGGACAGAACAGCCCTGACTTCCTGACTACCCTGTAGATGGTCATAGCTTCGTGTTTGTTTATTATACAACCAGTGCATTGAGTCAAATCATGTATAGTTTGGCTTTAATTGCCTTTCTCCTGAAACTTGCTATCAGGCAAGAAGACCAGCTAGGACAATCTTTCTGACAGTCCTGTAAGCACATCCCTACTTCCCCCTCACTAACAGAGGCACCAACCCTCTTGGGTAATAAATACCTCAGGTGCTTCTTTTAGATTAAGGCTCTTAACAGAACAGACTAAATCATAAGACCCACCTTGGCTGTCAGGCACACTTCTTCTTTTACATTCTAACAGCAGCAAGATTAGCTATGTCATCTGATAGCAGATACCCTCCCTTTCTAAACTGGAGCTAGCCCCTAGGGCTGCTGAGCAGCCTAGATCATGCCTAGCAATTGGCAGGTTAACAAGGCCCACCTGCCAAACAAACCCTGTTGTTTAGCCCCTGCTGCTCCTGGATTAAGGGAGACAGCTGTAATGGGGTTTGTTTTACAGATGGGGTATTGTTGATCCAGAAGATTTCCTCCTCTAAATCCCAGAAAGTGAGTTCAGCCCATCACTAGTATCCAGATGTGAACTCTGGGGACTGAGAAAGGGCATCGTACTGTTTGCAGGACCCTCAGCTCTGGAGTTCCTATCCACCATTAGTCAGACAGGGCCCAAGTTTGTTATCTTTCCAGGCACATTGCAAGCCCTATCTGTCTCAAAGCTTTATGCTGCTACCCAAAACCATAGTTTCTGAGGGCCAGATCCTCAAAGGGTTTAGGTGCCTGACTCACATTGACTTAAATGGGAGTTAGATGCCTGCCTTCCACTTATAAGTGTAAGCAGAGTCAGGATGAGCTCCACCCTGACATCTGGTGGTGAGTTGTGGCAAGTTGTGGAAAAGAACTTCAGGGGCTGATCTCATTTGCATAGGTGCACCCACCCCACCTAGCATGAGCCCATAGCTGCCCAAATGGTCACTTTGGCTGCTGTGGGATCCCCAGTTTCTCAGTTATTGGGGCAGGAAAAATAAATTGTTATTATCCTGATTATGTGAATCAAGGACAGTGGAACTGCACTTGGCCTTTTGTTATGATGGAGGGACTCGCCATCAACTAAGTAGCACTTGCTAGGCAAGGGACATGGGTTCCAAAACTCAGTGAATTGAAAGAGGCTGGGGACAAGTGTTAGTATCTGGTGGTATGGGCTCTGTAGTGAGAGCCCTGCATGTTAATTGTGGTTTCTCCATTGTGGAATGTCAGAGCTAATTTTGATTTTATGAGGAGTCTAGTTACAGGTTGCTGAGCTGGATTCACTTTGGGCTGAAGGTGTATTGGCACTGGGGCTCTGCTATTACAAGCTAAAATTACAAAAGAGCTGCCATTACTGAGTGTTGTGTTAAGTAGTGGGGGAGCCTGAAGATATATTGTGGAGCAGCTTGTGGGATGGCTGGTGGAGTGGAGCAGTTTGCAGGATGGCTGAAGCAGCTTGGGGAGGAGGGCTGGCAGAGCAGAGTGATTCATGGAAAGTCTGGTGGAGCAGAGCAGAGCCCCGTGGAGAGATGGGGCAATTGGCTTTGGACCACCTAAGGTGCCCCTTAACCCTCCACCCAGGTTGGGAGGTAAAACTCTGCAGATAAATTTTCAAACTCTGGGGCTGCACTGACCAGAGGCAGAGACTTTTGGGTTGTTGGACTTTTGGGACTTTGGGTGACTTTTGGGTTGCTGGACTCAAGAACCAAAGGGAAAGGACATGGCCCAATTTGCTTGGGATGGGTTTTTGCTCATGGGTTGTGTTATGAATCCTGTTGGTGGTGTTCCCCCAACATAATGACACATTGTTTCTCTCTGTTATTAAAAGGCTTTTGCTACACTCAGACTCAGTGCTTGTGAGAGGGGAAGTATTACCTCTTAGAGGCGCCCAGAGGGGGTGGTACATATCTGTCCCAGATCACTAGGTGGGGGCTCGAGCCGGTTTTGCGTTGTGTTATTGGAATGGAACCCCTAGATACTGAACCCGGCCCTTGTTGCTGCCAACTCTGACGGGCAGAAGGGTTACATAAGCAATAGCAAAGGCACTAGTGGATTTCACGGAGTCTCTGGCACGTCTCCCTTTTTGGGGTCAAAACTGTGCTTAGGGTAGGTTTTGGGGAGGGGCTTTGGGGAGGAGTTGGGAGGGGATTCAGAATAGATGTGGAAGGTCATGTTGTCAGCATCACATATGGTGGAAAGACTCTCTCAAAGTGGAAGGTTTTGTAATGATGGTCAGGCTCTGGGTTCACCTGATCTCCTCTGGCAGTTTGTGCCATAGCTAGAGCCCCTTGACTGAGAATGCTCTGTCCCCAGCTCTCACCAGCTTCAGTCAGGGCTTTGTGATCTGCGCTGCCCCAGAGGAGTGCAGCTGTTAAGTGGTTCATAGATTGAAATACAGGCTTTGATATAGCTGGGAACTGATCCATTAATTGCTTTGAAGATTAGGACCAAAGCCTTAAACTGGCATCAGAAACTGCCTGGGAGTCAGTGGAGAGACGTAAACACTGGCCTGGTATGCTCACAGCAGCCTGAGCCATGGAGAAGATGAACAAATGCATTCTGTACCAGCTGGAGCCTGTGCATTTTCTCTGGGTTTTCTTTGAGGGAATGGTTACAATAAGAGCACCCTCTTTTGTAGGAATTTTCACTGTATTCACTTTTTGCCAGATTGTTTATTTTTTCATTGATGATGCTTAAAAACTGATGCAAGTTATCCAGCTTATGCAACTCTGATAAATCACGCAATCAACTATACTACGGTTAGAGAATGTGCCTTTGCAGTTTGGTTCCACTGCCAGCACCAACCTACTCATTGGCAAAGGAGAGAGCAGTGTCCAGAAGTTATACATTCTTCATTCCTCTTCCTCTTTTTCATTTCAAGCTCCATTTGGACATGGTGCTACTGATCTAAGCAACACCTAGCAGTACAGAGGGTATAGAACCAAATCGAATCAGGTGACTAACCAAATCACACTTTGAGAACAAAATAAAGCTACATTTCATTACGCTCATCACTCCAGACTGCTGGGAAACAAAGACAGGAAGCAAGTCTATTGAAGGACACGCAGGTGTTGTGGTGTGTCACTAGCAACTTGTCATGTGGTTGATTGGTTGGCAAGTGCCCACCAGATGTTTACATGAGCTAGTTTCCATGGGAAGGCCAGAAGCAGTTGTATCACATGTTATGATCTTTAGTAGCAGTGCACAATGTGAACAGATGTCTTTTAGTTCAAGTTCCATAGTATTTCATTCAAAAGCCTCCCCAAACCACTAAAGGGCTTGAGATCCCCAAATACTTGGGACCTTGGTGGACTGGCCCCACTGTGCACCCAATTCCTATTCTATTTGTGTTCTACCAGGAAAGTTTGGGAGTAGAAAAGCACCATCCGCTCCAAAAGGGTTCAGCATCTCAATCTTTGCCCCAGTTGCTAGAGAATCTTCTCCATAGTATCCATCCTATCCACTGACAAGGCCCACAGCTCTCACTGGGCTTTCTCGCTGAACTGGCCAGTCCAAATCCCAAACTTCTGTCACTTGTGGGGGCTGTTCAGATCAACCCTGGTCCCAAGCATCTCTTGAAGCATGTCTTTCAGCCTGTGTCTGCTTTTTGGGAATACAGGATCACAGTCTATTTCAGATTGAAATATATTTTAAATATAATATATTAAATTAAAAATTTAAAATTTAAATATAAATAAAAATATTTTAAAGCCAGCTAGGCTGGTACCCTGGTTCTGGCAGTGGTCTATGCATGGTGCTTCCAGAGAAAGTTTAAAAAATCCCCATAATGCACCTAGCAGTTGTACAATGTTGTACATAGAGGGAGGGGAGAATTCCCTCCTGAGTCTTTCACATGTCCTAAAGCATTCCTTTCTGTCTGTAGTTACCGATCAGAGATGGGATAAGACAGAAAGTTCATATCCATATCCAAATTTTTCTTAATTTTAGGGTGCTCCTGAGGATCCAGGCTTCATCCCATTGTAGCATTAAGGACTGTTTGAAAAGTGTGGATCCAGATCTGAAAGTTCCCAAATTTCAGGGGTGTTTTCAAAGGGGTTTTGCCTCAGACCCATCTCTACTCTAGTTATTACATTATGGTCATCACATTATCCAGCCCTTTACTTGCTCTTAACGATAGCATTTGAATCTCTAATCTACTCCAGCCTTTTGGAGAAGACCAGAAAGTAAAAGCTAGAACTAGAAATGGGCAGCTCGGTGTTGGGGTCTCCACCCCCATACAAGGTAGAGCAGATTAAATTAGGATAATTAATTTGATGGACTTCACCTGGGGAAGAGCCAGAGCTTGAAGGCCTGATTGAAAGTAGAGCCCAGCTGGGGAGAAACAGGAGGGGCTGGTATGAAGCCAGGAAGTTGGCAGCAGAAAGGGGCTGTAGTCAGTCCTTAGGAGTAGGAGGTGTGTTTGGGGCTATGAAGTTCAGTTGTCTTGAAGGAGGGAGTTTGAGCTGATGAACTCAGAGAATGGGGTGCTGAAAGCTGTAGGAAGGAGTCCAAGGAAAGCAACCTGCAGTTGCCAGTTATAGGGTCCCAGGATTGGAACCTGGAGTAGTGGGAGGGCCTGGGTTCCCCTGTCAGCTGCTGGGAAAGCAGCACTGGATCTGGGCTTGGACTGGAAGGCTGACTGGAAATGACAAATTGGCAACTGATCCAGTGGGACTTTGATACCCCGTAAGGGGGAAAACACACAGAGACTTGGCCAGAAGGTCAAGTCATGAAAATACAGAACCGTGTGTTGCTGAGTGAGTGTGTGTGTGAGAGAGAGAGAGAGAGAGAGAGAGAGAGAGAGCGAGCATAAGCGATGGTAGGGCATGCAGTGAGCAGCAGATGCCTGGGGCATTGGACCGAAGTAGAGCCAATCCTCAGATGTGGCCCAAGGAGGTACCCTAGCAGTCAGTGGGCTCTGTGACAAGCTCTGATATGAAAGCTGGGAACATCTCCCCTCTATAGCTCTGTAGGTTGAGAGGCGTGTGGAAAACAGAACCTACAAAAACTGCTGCCTGGAGGTTTTCTTATCTTTTCCTGCCATCTTGAACAACAATGCATTTCAGATAAAGGCAAGAAAGGCTGAGGCCTTAACAACAGCACCCAGAACCAGAGATGCAAAAGCAAAACCAGAGATGATAGGCTTGGTACAGCTGATGAATGAGCAGACAGAAACCCTGAGTTAACCACTTTCCTGACCCAGTTTCTCACTCCCCTGAACCCTCTTGGTAATTTGAACCTCATATTCAAACCGTTGGTTTATCAGTGATTCATGTGACAGGGGAAGTGAGAACAGGCCTGCAGAGCTGTGAGGTGCTAAGAGCCTTTAGCCACACAGATCACACTTAATGCTAACAAGGGCTCAGTATTGGTTGATGAAAGAGAACTTGAAAGAAAAGAGAAGGGCTGAGAAGTGAGAGAAGTGGGCTGGGCTGGGCTGGGAGGTGCACACATATACCACAGGAGTGTGTAGAAAAGAAGAAACTAGGCAGAGGAGACACAAAAAGCTTCTAAGACGTTAGAGCAGATCCTCAGCTGATGTAATTCATTTGTAGTTCTCCACTGAAGTCAATAGAGCCATACCGACTTTCATCAGCTAGCTCTTTATTTTCAGTGCATTCAGGGGCTAAGATGATTGTCTATTGTGGGTACTTATCTGGGCCCCATTACCACAGTATCTGAGCACCTCATAATCTTGAAGGTATTTACCTTCACAGCACCCATGTGAGGTAGGGCAGTGCTGTTATCAGTGCATGTTACACAGGTGGAGCTGAAGTCTAGAGCGACTAAGGGACTTGCCCAGGGTCCCACAGGAAGTCTGTAGCAGAGCAGATAATTGAACCCAAATTCCACACAGCCCAGACTAGTGCCCTAATCATTGGCCCATTCTTCCTCTGTACAAAAATACACACCCCTCCTCTCAGCTTCAATACCCTTAGGTATGGCTGACTGCATCTTTGACAAAAGCTGATACTGTGGCATCTACGTTCAACAAAGGGATGGGGTGTGGATTTTCTAAAGCACCTAGGTGGGCACTGTCAGTAGGACTTGTGCTTTAGAAATCCCCACCCATGATCGGATTTGTTTGTGTAGGGCCCTGGGGCCTGAGGCCCTGGTTTCAGTCCTGGTGTTCACTTAGGTGGAGGGAAGGGATGTTCCTACCCTAGAGGCATGATTAAAACAACGTTAGACAGAGTTTTGTTTGAAGGGAAAGTTAAAATGGGAAGTGTAGCTCCAAAGAGGACCACTGAGGGTGCTTTTCAGTGTCATTCTCTGACAGTCCTGCAGTGCCGCTCTGGCAAGCAAGAGAGTGGGTGGGAACAGAAAAGGTGACCCAGGAATTAAAAAGAGACCATGAGACATGGGGACTAGTGTGGGGAGATCGGGACATTTTTCCATATGATAGGGGGACTTCCCCCCTTTGGACAAACCGTTGGACAGTCAGTGAACCTCACTCCAAAGGATGTTCAGGGTAAATTGAAGTTCAGAGGAGCTGTGCACCGAAAAGGGGAGGCCCGTCCAAAGGAGTTAAGGAGGCGCCAGGGAGAGTAACTGTTTCAGTCTTAGTGCACACTGAAGCTCTGCTCAGCTTCTCAGGTGAGCATTTCTGTGCCTGCACATTCCTCTCAGCGGTCCCTTCTGTTCAGAGTGTAACACTCGCAGGGATGGCTTCGCAGAGCTCTCCCACTGTGCTCTCGTAACCCCTCGTGGCACCGCGTGCGGTAGGATACAGGGCTCCAGCGTCGAACCTGAGGAGAGGTAGTGCCTAGTGCTTTGCCTCTCCTTATTTCCTTCTTCTTGTTCCTTCTCACTCAAGGATTCTGGCTGGAGACCAAGGGAGCCATAACTCCCTGCAGTAGTGCCTTACGGTAATCTGCTTGGGAGGGCTTTTCTAAGCTATTCTTCCTCATTTCTCTCCTGTTGCAAGTCTGATAACCACTCCTCCCCCCTAAGGACGAGGTCTTGGAGGATATTCTGGTGCCTGCATTTGGATTTTTGAGTTTTCTTTGATCCAGGCATTTGGTTCTTGGTCTTTGCCCTACTGAGGGAATCAGTGGCAGATGGTCAGGGTCTTCTCTGCCTCTTGGCTTTATTTTTTTTCACAGCTACTGCCTCTCACCGAGAGGAGTCTTCAGGCCAGACCAAGGAGAATTCAGAGGGGGACAGGAGTGGCTAAGAGCTCGTGGCTGCTGACTACTTCCTGACTCTTTTCGACAGAATTCTGGCAAGGCCAACTTCTTTGGTGTGCTGGATGAGCTGGGACAATGGCACTCAGAGTCAGACTGGGGCACCTTGATCCCAGCTGTCCTCTGGATGCTCTGAGGGTAAATTTGCCTTCTTTTCAAGCACTCTGCCTGGAGAATTCAGAGACCCCAATGAGGAAATGGGGACCAGTCATGGGTACTTGGCCCAGCTAAGGGGATCCCATGGGAACATTGAGGGTCATGCATACCTAGTTTGCTGGACTACAGGGATAGGCTGCAACGGTAAAGGAAGAAATCCCATCTTAGCTGTTCTTGCTGGCCTGTATAAGTGGGCTGAACCCAAGGGAAGTCTGGGAAGGTGGCCCTAAGGGGGAAAAATAGGTTTCAGAACACCACACCAGTTACATTCTACCCCACGGATGCATTTGATTGCTTGCTCCTTCCTTAGGTAATTGCTAAATACAGTACGTCACAAAAGAAACCTCTCTGAACTTATGTCAGCACTGTAGTCAGAGGTGGGACTGCACCATATAGACGCACTCATGTTAGCTTTGAACTAACTCACTCAACTAACAACAGTGAAGCTGCTGCAGCACGGGCTATCTATTCAAGTACATACTAGGCATCCTGTGTGGGCTTGTACAGCTTGTGCTGCCGTGGCTTCACTACAATGGTTAGCTAGCTGGGGTATGTCTACACATGCTGCAGTTATACACCTCCAATTGCAGCGTAGACATAACCTAAGAGATGTAACAAATCATTTAAGTGTGACAGTGATGAGAAAGTGACACAGTGAAAATGCCCCTTTCTTACTCAGCATATGTGCTCCCTGCAGTCACATTGGCTGACTTTACTGACCCAAAACAAGAAACTTCACACAGCCCTAGAGTCTATGCAGCTTGGGCTTTGAGATGGAGTACCCTCTGCCTCCCACACCATCAGGAGAATCCCCAGGGTGATTCTCACTGCTGACTCTTTGCTAGTGCTGGTAGCATCCAAGGCAGGCGGGGCACCACTTGGTGATGTGGATGCCAGAGCGAGATTGCACTGCTGGCAGTTAGAAGTATTTTTTATGCCACTGTGAGTTCACTGAGGTCAGTGGAGTTACAGTGACATACAATTGGTGTCGCTGAGTGGAGAATCAGACCCATTCTTTTTTGACTTGCAAAGTGAGGCCGTGGAATCCAGAACCACTAGATGGAAATACACCAGGTCACTTCACAGAGTCACTTGCCTGTCTGTAGCCACAGTTTGATGGTTTTCAAGCCATTTGACTATTCAGTTCATGTGGCACGATGCATTTCAGCTGCAGATGCTGCGAGTGTGTGAGGTTCTTCAACATCTGGCCCAAAGAGGTGTAGGTGGAAGGGTAACGCCCACAACAAGGCATGCAGCAGTTCCTGCTCTCAGCGAGAAAGCCCAGCTTCCCTCTGGAAAGTGACTCTGCTAGCCAGATTCCTCAATGATACAACATGAATTAGGTGACGGAGTTCACTGGCTCATCCATGGTAAAACCTACAACCTCAACAAACAAATGACTCATTGATAGAGAAGCATGTCTTGTTGCCCCCTAAAGACACTGCAGCAAAAGTGGAACCAAGAAAGGCCCCAGGGACTTTACTCAGATGCGAGGACTTTTTCTTCTCTTTGGCTGGCTTTCAGCCATAACAATAACTCAGATCTGAAATAGCCTTTGTATTTTGAAAGCTAAAGTTCCTCAGGCATTTTGAGGGGTTCATTTCAAACTGCTCAGTTAATTTTTAAAACACGAGTAACACTCAATGTAGAACTCAGGAATATTCAAATACCCAGGAGTGAACAGAGAGATTTAAGATGGGTCCTGAAAGAACAATGTTCTGTCAGCTCTTCATAGACGTTATAGATGCCAAAGCACTTTTCATAAGAGTGGGATTTGCCCTGATCACCTTGACCAGAATTTCCCCTCCCACTATTGCCACGCAATGTGCTGTAGGACAGTAGCTTTCTGTTCTCCAACCTAGAGATGGCTGCATTTCAATGCCGTCTTATATCTCTAGGACCAAATCCTGCACTCCTTGCTTAGCCCTTACTTGGGCACAAATCCCATTGGAGTCAACTGGAGTTTCACCTTAGTCCAGAGGCCAGCGGGCTGGAGCCCATAGCAAGTGTGAGGCTTTGGAATGAAAGGCGCTATAGCAGAAACCTGATAAACTCTTTGAACATCTTCAGTAGATTGCATTGAGGGACAGAGGAGCCCTTTATCCTCCCCTCCATTGACTTCACTCTCTCCCTGTCCAGTGCATTGGGCCTTATTCAGCCTTGCACTACAGCGCCTTTGCAGGTGACGTATCACACCCCGATGCTGGCACCAGGGTAGTGATGGCCCCCCTGTTTGCCCCCATTTTTAGTGCTCTGTGTCATGAAGCTGTATGGATTTTCCTTTCAGCAAGGAGTGTCAGGCCAGGGCTGTTTCTAGGCATGGGGCGAGATGACTTGACATGCAGCAATTTACCGGAAACCTCGGGTGCGCATGCAGCCTGTGGTTCTGTGCTTCCTGCCAAGTGTGAGCTGTTCGCAGGTCTCTGCCTTTGCCGCTGGTGACAGGCAGCGCTCGGAGGCTGGGGTGAGAACAGAGGGCTCGCAGACTGCTGGTTTAGAAAAAACAACTGCATCAGAACTTGTGAACTTAATTGGGAAACGTACTTCACCCAGAGGTTGAACACGCTGCCCCAACCCTCGGCAGCTCAGGAGAAGACACTGCAATCAAGCCCAGATCTCCCACGTGGCAGCATGAAGCACTCACTGCTGCTAGGATAGTTGGCCAAACCCAGCAGCACTCCTAGTTCCTGTACAAAGAGACCAGGACTGGGCATCAGACTTAGCTCTCCTGCATGGCCAAGCACTGAGAGCCACAGGGGTGGTTTTGCTTGCACACTTAGCATCATGCAACCCAGGGAGCGAGAGAATCAGATTGGACTTGAAGCAGGCTCTTCCTCATGGTTGAGCACAGCACACACAGGGCACTTCTATGGCATTCCCAGGTCCCATCTTCCCAGGCAGTAAGTATATTAGTGGGGTCTCCCCCCATGGCAGTGGACAGCCGTCACCAGGCACTGGAGCCATATCAAACCTCACCTTGCAATTATCTTTGTTTTCTGTCAATTGCCCTGAGAGAGAAGTGACAGGAGAGGGGATATTGAGGGATAACATGCTGTCATAAATATAAAGGGAAGGGTAACCACCTTTCTGTATACAGTGCTATAAAATCCCTCCTGGCCAGAGGCAAAACCCTTTCACCTATAAAGGGTTAAGAAGCTAAGATAACCTCGCTGGCACCTGACCCAAAATGACCAATGAGGGGACAAGATACTTTCAAATCTGGAGGGCGGGGAACAAAGGGTTGGTCTGTCTGCATTAGATTTCCTTTTGTTTAATGGCTGGTAAAATAAGCTGTGCTGGAGGGAAGGTATATTCCTGTTTTTGTGTCTTTTTGTAACTTAAGGTTTTCCCTAGAGGGATTCTCTATGTTTTGAATCTGATTACCCTGTAAGGTATTTACCATCCTGATTTTACAGAGGTGATTCTTTAACCTTTTCTTTAATTAAAATTCTTCTTTTAAGAACTTGATTGATTTTTCATTGTTCTTAAGATCCAAGGGTTTGGGTCTGTGTTCACCTGTACAAATAGGTGATGATCCTTATCAAGCCTTCCCCAGGAAAGGGGGTGTAGGGCTTGCGGGATATTTTGGGGGAAGACATCTCCAAGTGGGCTCTTTCCCTGTTCTTTGTTTAAAACGCTTGGTGGTGGCAGCATACGGTTCAAGGACAAGGCAAAGTTTGTACCTTGGGAAAGTTTTAAACCTAAGCTGGTAAGAATAAGCTTAGGGGTCTTTCATGCAGGTCCCCACATCTGTACCCTAGAGTTCAGAATGGGGAAGGAACCTTGACACATGCTCATAAAGCAAATGCTACAGCTACTTGTCATTTTGACCCCAAAATTGCACTAGGCATCAGGGATGGGCACAGAGTCTCCCACCCCCATCACTGATTCTGGAGATGTGGGATGGGCACAGAATGAACCCTTCCCCCACCTTGTAGCCCAGTTCTCCCCATGCAAGAGCTCCCCACGCTGATGTCACAGGATAAATGGTGATCAAGAATGAACGCAACATGGACCTTTCACTTACACTAGTGAACAGGAATAGGTATAGCTAAACCTCTTGAGCTCCAGGACAGGAACAGCATGCCCCCTCAGGACACAGGCTGGGCCCAAAATGGGGAGCTGGATTGGGCACAAGAGTATCCCACGCTGTCCCTGCTCGCCGTGGATACTCAAGGGAGCATAGAGTTGAGCGTGACAGTGTCATTCTGTGCTGTGGCCACTGATGATCACACATCTTCTTTTGTCACCTATTGACAAGTAAGTGAAATCCAGATAGCCAAACACCAGGAGCAGCACAAGCTAAAGCCCCATCATCCACTCTCTAATCTTTATTTATGCTGCTATCTCATATACAAAATGGAGTACAAGCCATTTAAAAAAAATAAACATTAAAATAGTCAAACCATTAGCACACACTGCATAAAGCTGGGCCAGGTGTTCGAGCCATACAGGCCAGCTTCTGAGGACAAAGCAAAGTACAACAACTGGCCCCTTGGCGGGACATGCAAGGGCCTCCTTCCCCCCATGTCTCTTCCCTGCACCTGGCAGGCTATAAATGGGCAGAGAAATAAGGATACACCTTTTAACGCCACGGAAATACATTGGAGACGCAGAACCTGAAAGAACTACCCTACATTCATCTACCTTATGTGGCACAAGTGTCAGGCTCCAGCCAATGTGCTACTGAGAATGGCTCTCACTTCTCCGTCCCTGCCCCATGCTCCGTGTGCCGTCACTAACACCAGAGGGGTGGCTTTAGCCAGCCAGACAATACAGTGAATAAAATAGAAACATGGGGCCTCTGCTGACCCAGCTGATCTACCTGTGAATCAGAGAAGTCATGAGATTCGCCAAAGGTTAGAGGCACAGACAACTCATGCCTCCTGACGCTGGGGGGGCCGCAATCTAAAGGGGAGGACACGACAGCCCCACATGTCTCCTCTGCCCAGCGACCCCCCAGCCCCGGCCCTGTGCCCAGCCTGCAGCCGCCATGCTCTCCCTGCCCCACCAGAGTTAGCTGGGGTGGGGCTCTGTCCTTCTCCTGCTGCACCTCCTCCCAGGCACATTTGGCCGCTCTCCCTGGGGAGCGGGATGGAGCCACTTCGCAGGTCACCGCTTTGTGTGGCAGCTGCCGGAGAGAGAGCGCCCAGCTGGAGAGATAGTGTCAGTGGCGACAGCCCGCTCCCCGGCAGCCAGGGACAGGGGCCGAGCATGCCGGGGGTCAGACACTTCAGAAGGACAAAGCCCTCTCCCTCCTCCCAGCAGTCCAAGCAGAAATCTGCGTGCCCCCCCCACGTGCATTACCTATGAATAAGCAAGAATGTCTTTCCCACTACACCCTGTCTCCCAGAGACACGGGATGCTGACTGCAGTCCAGACGAGCATGTCCTCCTTTGTCAAAGCAAGAGGTCTTCATGGTTATGTGTAAATACCCCAGTTATACACCTCGCAGTTACTGGAACTGCTGGGTCCCCTGACCTGCGTCAATACAAGGCTATTTGCTTTCAGAATGCTGACGCAGGTCATGTGACTGGGGCACTCCTGTGGGTCAGATGGATTACGTGGCATCAGACCTAAACTAACTCCTTCACAGAAATGGAGCAAATGAGGCCTCCTAAATCCCTCAGTGTGGACGGGCTGTGGGAGAGGAGCAGAAGACACCACTGCAGCATTTCCAGATTTTCCTGAAGGCAAGTAATATCGTAGAAAAAGAGAGAGGGTGAATTCTTCCTGTCAGGTACATGTGACTGGCTCCAGGTGACACACCAACCATAGTAGCTGAGCAGGCCTCTTTTGAGAGCACAAAGTGGCCATGGGATGAGAGAGTCAACAAGGTTCAGAGAAAGTAGTTATTAATTAGACTACTTGGCAATACTATTAATACTTGGCAATACTATTAATTAGACTACTTGGTAATACTATGTATTACTGTGCTACAGGAACCTCACACACCAATGGATACTGGCTCCTGTCATGTGACAAGCATATCTGCCTTGGGAACCCTGAACCAGGTCATGTCATGGCCAAGAAATAAAGTTGCAGTTTCTTGCCAGCACTCCAGTATGTCAGACAATTAACACACCTGTTTTCCTCTCCATATGATCAAATGACTGGCTGCAGCAACTAGAGGGGTGTTTGGGTGGGAGTTCAGGTATAGGAAGAGAGACGTGATGAAAGTCATCTCAATAGAGTCTTAGGGCCTTCCAAAAAAAAATAATAATAATTTGACCAGAAGATGGCAAGGAGAGGTACAACCAAATGAAGCAAAAAGGAAGCAGATTTCAGGACTAAATGTCCCACATTAGCATGGAGTTACTTGAAGAAAATGGCCAAGGTTAATGACCTGTGATCACCTCGCGTCTCCATCGTTGAGCCTTTTCCTTAGCCATTAAGTATAGACAGTGATCTCCCACAATGAAAGCAGCCAGTCTGGGGGATTGCTGGCTATTTGCAAGGTTATTTTTGTGGTAGGTCCCACCAGAGCAGGTAATGGGACAGGGTCTGTTCCTCCAGGACAAATGCTTACGGTCGCTCTTTCATGTGGGTTGGAGACTTCTGCTGAGTGCGTGGCCTGGGCCGGGGGGGCCCTGCCTGGTACTGAGTTTGAGACTGTGGAGGTAGTCTCTGCTGCTGGCGTGGCTGCTTCTGGGGAGCATGAACTGGAGGTTGAGGAAGCTCCCGATATTTTGATTCATCGCCCACTTGTCGAGTTTTCATCGGTGTCTCCTCATCTGCAATTAGAAAACCGTCAAGTAATTCGTTACTGCTTCAGCATGAGTCACGTCACCAGTACAAACAAACAGAAGATAACCCATGCTGGTTACAGAAGGAGTCTGCAGGGCAGCCTGCGCCTGTCTTAGTTAAAGAAGCTGCTGAGATCTTCCCTGGGCCCTGTTCCTCTAATGGGTCAAAGCTTTTCTCTGCGCTGGGGGTTAGTGTTAGCAGAGGTATCACGCAGAAGCTTGTGCCTTTTTATTTCCAAAATATCCAGATAACTAAAACAGAAGGGCAATAAGAAAAAAATTAGTCAAAAAGGAATGTGGCATTGTTATTTATGGTGAACAGCTACTACCAAGGGAAGGAGGCTTGGACGCTGGCAAACTATGCAAGCATTTGACTGCTTAAGTGGTCTGGTTTTGGGGACCCTGTTTATTTCAATGAAATAATAAAACCTGGATTTGCCATCTACTCCCAGACTACCTCTATGGCCTGTCTGTTGGCTTGTAGGGGTCATGGTTCTCAGAGGGTATTTCAGTCAGTTCCATCCCCTCCTATCTCAGTGAGCCTGCTCTTCTGGACAGCTACAACAGCTTACCAGCAAGCAGGAAATATACCAAGGAGACTGAACTCCTCTCTCTTCCTTGGAGGTGATCCCCTTGAAGACAGGGTTGAGACACATTAGTAGGGGGCAGCATAAAAAAAGTTTACCCTGCCGCTGTCTGTGCTGTAATTGTTCTGCAGGTAAATGGAGGACTCCACACACAACAGCAATCAATCTTGTACCTTTTACCCATACAAAATGTACTTCACATAGATGAAGTAGACTAATGGTCTTTGGCCACTTTATTACCATTTTTGAAAGGCCAGTGACCATGTATGGTTTGATTTAGGGACTGAGTGACCCACTGGCTCAGATACTGAACTGACCCTAAACTTCTATTGAACCATTCCAAAGTACCTGGTTACTTTGATGGTAACTAACACAGAGTTAAATGCACCTTAACACTCAGTGAGGACAGGGACAAATCAGTTTGAACATTGTGTCAATGGACCATGGGTAAATCTTTGGTTCCAGTAAGATTACCCACGACCAGCTGGCAAGATGTTAAACACAACAGTCCCTGTCTACACTAACTGCTAAGGTACAAAGTTAATGAAACATGGTAACTGAGACAAACTGTTTGCCAGAAGCTGGAAGTGGGCGACAGGAGATGGATCACTTGATGACTGCCTATTCTGTTCATTCCCTCTCAAACACCTGGCATTGGCCACTGTCGGAAGACAGGATACTGAGGTAGATACACCATTGGTCTGACCCAGTATGGCCGTTCTTATGTTCATGACTCCTCAAGGACATGTTCTAACATGTCTTAGTTTTCTAGTGAAGACAAGCAGGTCTGGAGTTTGGGTTTGGTTCAGACGAGCAACCAAAAGTTCAGTTGCTGAACTGTCCAAACCTCTTGGGTCTGCAAAGTCAGACTGGATATATTCCAAGGCTATTGGGAGATTTATGGTCCTCCCTGTTGCTGGTCAAGCCAATCACACCATGAAAACGTCTCATGAGCATGTAGGACCTAGTTAAACCCTGTTCATCCTAATTATGTGATTTACCTGTAATTATGATTTCATTGTCAATTATTTATAGCCAGTACTTCTGTTGTATTCTTGAATTGGATTTCTCTCATTACATACCTTTTCTTCTTTTTCTGTGACCACCAAAACTAAAACTCAGTCTAAATTTTCAAAAATGATTAGTGATTTTTACATACTTCTATGTTTAGATGCCCAAGTTGAGACACTTTAACAGGGCCTGATTTTTAGAGGATGAATAAATAATAACAAAACCTCTCTCTTATGCTCTGTACTTTCTGAAAATCTGGTCTCTTTACAGTGTCTCAGGCTGCACAGCCAAAAAAAATGGAGGCACCCCAAATCACTCTCTAGGCATGCCTACATTTCACATGCAATTAGTGATGTTGGTTGCCTTTACATATATATAAAAGTTAATGAGAAAGTGTGTTGGTGAGATTCTCAAGCTTATATCTAGATCAAGGATGTTCAAATAATCATGGATGCTTCTCTGAGACAAGCTTTTGGAGGGTCTGTTCTCCCCTCACTGGTAAATAATAGTCCTTGAAAATAGCACTGTCTTGTTAAAAACAACCATCAGAAACCAAGATTAAAACTGGCAATTGAAGTGTAGAATTTCAGTGTGACAAAACTCAGTACTTTCTCTCTCACTATCTCTGAGCAGTTTGTGGAAAGAACTAGGAGATTTTAAGTGGTCATACAGCAACATGAAAATTTCAAGTGCTTACCCTGTTCTTCATATCTTTCTGCTCTCTTCTTCCTGATACAGTAAATCAGCAGAGCCAAAAAGATGACAAAGACAACTGCACCTCCTGCAATGCTCCCAATAAGAACAATGTCCAGCATCCCTAGCTCAGAGAGAAGAAGGAGATATCACAGGGAGAGAAGAAAATGCCAAGGCAAAGTTTGGAATTTGGTCCCAGTGACCTAGAGGATGTACACATGTGAAGCTTATGACATGGATAACAATGATGATATGAAAACCTTGTAGTTTTATAGCGTCTTTCATCCCAGCATCTCAAAGCATTTTCACAAACAATAAATTAAGACTCATAACACCCCTCTGAGATAATGTTAAGTATTATTATCCCCATTTTACAGAGGGGGAAATTGAGGCACAAACAAGGTTAAACCACTATCTTATGGTCACAGAAAACTTGGCGAGAAACAGAATTCTTTCATGGAACATAGTTAAGAAATGTGTGTATGATGTGCTTTGTTTGATGAGAGTTCTAAGGAAAGTTTGAGGCAGAATTCACAGGAGTGCCAAGGACTTTTACCTAAGAAACAGTAGGTGTCATCTTGCTCCTAGTGATGGTCAAACCTCAAAAGTCTTGTTCTAGATTGACACACAAAGATCTGAATGCCCTTCTGGTCTTTTAAGGACTTTCAAAATGCTTTGACTGGGCGAAAGTAGTGCTCAGAGTCTGACAAAAGACAGACTTTTTCAGGAGCTGGAAATACTGTGAGAAAAGCTCGTCTTGTGGTATTTCAGAGCTTGCTCTTCCTTGGCTGGAACTCAAAACAAGTGCTACACAATAATTAACAATAGTGAAGAGGGGGCTGAAAGGGGCTAAATTCAACACAAGTGTAAAGTTGCTCGTTGGGGTAAGTTGGCCACAAATGAGCGTGAAGTACAGTAATATGCACCGATTTTTGTCCTCAGTGGGTGTGCAAATGAGTGCCATTTACATACTGAGCATCAAAACCTGACTCAGTCCTTCCTTGGGCAGAACTTCCATTGAAGTCGACTATGGTTGTATCTGCATAAGGACTTCAGAACTTGTGTCCAGTGGACAAAAAAAAAGTGGGTAGCAGGAAAGGCAACCAAGAGGAGGGTGTAAAACACACAGTCCTCTTCTACCCCTTCAGTGTGTCATTTAGACTTGCTTTGCACCCCCACTGAATACCAAACCAGTGCACATTACAAACCTTTACCACTTACAGCCTGTGTGTGTTGGAGATTTTCGCACCTATACTGATGCGCAAATCCCGAACGTAGAGTAGCTCCCAAATAGAGCGGGTCTGAAATTTTTTTTTCTTCTCACTGAAAATTATGACTTTTCAAAAAATCTATAAATGGAAATATTTTGGCTGACAAGTGAACTAGTTGGGTCCAGAAATGGCACCTCGGAGCCCCATGGGAATTCTAGTTCAGGTGTTTTATGCCTCAATGCTCCTCGGTAGGCTGGGCTCCCAGGTTAAACTGCATCCCCAGAGATGCACCACAGTCTCGCTCCACCCCCAGGTTAGGGAAGGGGATCAGGCTGGAGAATCCCCCCTTGAGCAGCTGTACAGTTGGTCTATTGCCTGGGGAAGAGGATTCCTCCTTACTGGCCCCAGCCTCCTTGGCCATATAGTCAAGATAGATACTTGGCATAGAATTTTCAGAAAGGGAGGTTCAAGTCTGTAAACATACAAAAATGTGTGCACACGTTTATGTTTGCATACACCTCTCCCAAATGTGTGCGCATACAGGGCACTGGATCATATAACAAATAGATATCAGAAAGCCCCATTTAAACTTGCAAATCCAAAGTTTTGCTCACAAAATGGGGTGATTGGGTTATGTGAAAGTGTGCACATGTGTGTGAAAAAAGGTGTACATACTTTGAGTTTTATGTCATGAAATCTGTCTTTAATTATCCCAGGGCTTCCCCTTCTCCTCCTGTAAAATGGATGTAATAATACTTACTTACTTACTTCAGGCTGGTGTGCTGCAAGGCTTAATTTCTTAGTGTCTGTGAAGTGGTTTGTGATCTTCCAAAAAAATATACCCTATACAATTATCATCATCATTATCAATATTATTTGAGTTGCAAAGTGGCACCTGTAAGTAGCCAAATTAAAACAAGAGATTCAAGTAATAATAATACTGAACTCTTATACATTGCTTTTCATCCATAGATCTCAGTATCATTATCCCCATTTTACTGATGGGAAAACTGAGTCACAGGGAGGGGAAGTGACTTGCCCAGGGCCCCCTAGCAGGCCAGTGGCAGAGCTGGGAATAAATCACAAGTCTACAGAGTCCTAGTCCAGTGCACTGTCAACTAGGCCACACTGCCTCCCATGGCTGGGAAGAAGGATTAACTGAGACCTGAACTGAGGACAGCTGATCCTTCCCCACACCCACATCCCCCGTGTTTCTAACCTGCATAGGAAGAAACCGGTGGTGTGGTTTTTGGACTTTCTTGTGGTATGATACCTGTGCTACATATTTCTTCAAGACCTGTGTGATAAATGCTTTTGTTAGCTGTTGATGCTACGGAAAAAAATAACACAGACTTAGTACCCCAAAATACCCAGCCCCTGATATCTGACAGATGGAGTTCAGCAGCCAAGTCACAACGAAGAACACCGAGGGCCAGATCCTCAGCTGATGTAAATCAACATTGCTCCACTGAAGTCAATGAAACTACATAATGACACTGACCTCCTTTGTAAAGTGCTGTGAGATCTATGGATGAAAAGCCCTATACAAGTGCTAGGCATTAATTATTATGTCAATTTACACCCAGTGAGGACTGGCCCTGAGTGATGGGAGAATGAACTTCATGCAGTAAGCTCCAAGTATTTAATATACACAGATGAATGTGACAGTAAGAAACAGCAACTCTACACTGCCTTGTGGTCTCCCACCCCATGCCTGCGTGTCAATTTAACAGGGTTATCCCTGGCTACCTTGAGAACTGCTTCTTGAGTCTTATATCTGCACTCACACTCCTCTGGCTGTTTCAGGCTGCCATCACGCTGTCCGAGATGGTGGTACAGCTAGGAGTGGCTCCACCTCCAGATCACTGAGGAGGGGCAGGGGCTGGTCAGTGCAGTGCACATCTCCAGCCAGTTGCCCCTGGCTCTGTGCCAGAGGGTGTGCCATCTCGGGCAGCTGGAAGTACTTGGCCTCCCACTGCAGGTGGCTGCACTCAGGAAAGTGCTGGGGCAGCAGCAGGTCCTGCATATAGTCCAGGACGTAGCAGGAGAGGAAACCATTGCAGTTGTGGAAGAAGTAGCCTTGGCTGTCCTCAGGCAGCTCGCCCAGCTGCTGCTGAGAGAACATGCGCCAGAGTAGTGAGTCTTGTACCGACACCGCAGTTCAGTGCCACGTCTTACATACGTCTCCCCGCCAACGTTCAGCTCCCACTCTCCAGGAAGGTGGATGAGCCTGGACCCGCTGTGGCAGTACCCCTGCCCCGGTTCCTGCTGACAGCAACACTCCCCCCTGGTTCAGTAACCTCCCAGCACTGGCCGCCAGGGCCATCCCAGAGTGAGCCCACTGTGACTGGGGAGAAGCCACCTCCTGCCCTTTCTCCCACAAGTGCCTGGGAGCAGCCTCCTCTCACCGCTTCCGTCGCTCCAGGAGCTGGCAGAGGGGCCACCTCTCATGCTCAGATCGGGCTGGGCCTGGTGCTAAATGGGTGGGCCAACATGGCCCTGCCACTGGTCTGAAGGGGGCAGACAATCACCCTTTCACTGCAGTGAGCTCCACATTGTAGGATCCTTTCCTCTCCCCCTTTGAAAGCTGACTGGTTTTATTTATTTGCAGGCTTTCAGTGGCACTTCTCACTGCAGCGTCCAGGGTAAAGGGGGGCGTGACCCTGAAAAGTCTGGGGACCACTGATCTAAATTATAAACTCACTGAGGTACAGTCAATGGGCCAAACTCTCTGCTTGGGTAACTTCGCTGAAGCCAAAGGAGTTAATTCTGTAGAGAATTTGACTCCGTATCTTCAACCGTATACCATACAGCGTGTAGAGCAGAGTCACTGGTCAACAGATATTAAATAGTGATGATTTAACCTTTGGGATCTCTAATTTAGAATATATGATTTTTTTGTACTAGCGGTAAATGCCCAGTTCTGTTGCTGTGATTCTGGCAAAACTACAGAGGTAAAGCCTGCAGCACTGTTCCCATTGTGAAAAGGATGTAGGTTTCTACCACCTGATGGTCAATTTTACTGATGTTACTGTTAAACTGCTTGGTGTCTGAAGGTGCCAGATGCCCAGATTAACAGGTCAAAGGGAACACGTGAGAGTTAATTGTATAAATGGAGATCCATAGACTATAAAGCCAGAAGGGACCATTGTGATCATCTAGTCTGACTTCCTGAAAACACAGGTGACAGGACTTCACCATAGGTGGGAAGCCATCAAAGCTGTTCAGATATTACTTTTAAAAGACTAAAAATAACACATAGGTAATGAAATTGAGTTTTTAACAATTTTTCTATTGACGCTTTAGATTATTAAAAGTGAAAGGGTTTTGGAGATCCGATTAATTTTTCATTTGTTGACTTCTTGCCTTTTGCCCAAGTTGGACAATTAAAGAAAAGACTGGTCAGCTTCAGGGGTGTGTGTCCCTGACTGCACACTAGCCGAATGCGGCTGGGCTTGGCCTACCCAGCACTGCAGGGCACTGTCTCAGTTCAAACAAACCAACAAAATTTCCAGTTACTTTTTTTCCCCCTAAAGTTGTTGGATCATATTAAAGAAGTTCTGTATTAAAATCACAAATGAGTTTGATTCCCCAAAGTTTAAATTCCAGGGTATTACTAATTAAGAGGTCTCTTGGTTTTTGGTACTGTTTCTCTCCCTCTACGTGTGAAACTTGCAAGCTGCTAATTGTGTTAGTACATTCTAAGACAGAGTCTGTTCTCAAAGCAATTCACAGAGAGAGAGACTCAAAGCAATACTCTGTAACAACAGAAACAGCACCCAGAGACTCCCCGCCCTTTTGTTGTATTAACAATTGTGATTAAAATAGAGATAGAGGATGTATGTGGATGGATGCTTGGTGTGGATAATAACTGAATGATCAGGGAGGTGCCAGCCTAAGAATCCAGTGTCCATCGGCAGAAGAAGGCGTCAAGTGGAAATAACCCCCAGAGGACCCCCGGAGGGCAGATTGGAATCCACCCAACAGCCTCAAGAATGGGAGAACCAAAGAGCAAGATAACATCTGACAGCACGGAGCCGTCAGGAATGTGCCATCTGCTGATTGATTCAGCAACAGCATGATGAAGCAATTCCCATAGACTGGCATAGGAAGAAACTCCTATAAAAATGGACTCGAGAAAGTGAGAAATTTGGGGTCTGATTCTGCAAACCAACTTCCAGGAGCATCAGATGAGCATCTGACAAGGCCCTGCTCCCTCCTCATGTCCAGGCCACCTGGACAATGGCTTGGCATGAGCAACTCTAAGGCTGGTAACTATGATAACAACCTTGCAGAACCTGTGTCTGTGTGTGTGTGTGTGAGAATGAATGAATGTGTGAATAAATATGAGACTGAATGGAATGTTATAGCTATAACTAACTGCTTACTATGATTCTTTCTGTATTCACAATAAATGTGGTATTTTGCCTTTTCCTCTTTAATAAGATCTTGCTGGTTTTTATTTTATTGGTATAACAAAGTTTCATGAAAATGTTTCTATGAAGAGCAAGTTTTGTAAACCCTTTTCCCTTTAGGAAAATCTAGACCTGGGGCCTAACCTACTTGATTGCCCATTTAAGCCATCTAAAACGTGGCTAATTTCCCAAAAGCTCACTGCAAAGGAAGCCCATGCTTTATATGCACATGTTAAATAGCACCATCAGGACATCCAGCTTTTCTATCAAAAGAATCCAGCCACCAGTGTGGCACCACTGACTTCATAGATACAAGGGTGGAAAAGATCAAGACTTCCTTGCATCTAATTCTCCTGTCACTTGGGGCTCGTCTACAGCTGAAACACTACAGTGGCACAGCTGCAGCACTGCAGTAGCGTTTCAGCGTGAACGTTACCTATGCTGACGGGAAAAGTTCTCCCATCGGCATGGGTAGCTAGGTTGATGGAAGAATTCTTCCGTCACCCTAGCACTGTCTAGAGTGAGGGTTAAATCCTCTGAGCGATGTTGCTGGGGCAGCCTAACTTTTAAAAAACGAGATTGACCTAAACATGTTGCTCGGGGTCAGGAAATATGTTGTGACTTGAGCACCGCAGTTAAGTCGACTAAGCCCCAGTGTAGACGCGTCTATGTCGATGGAAGAATTCTTTTGTCAACCTCACTGGTGCCTCTCAGAGAGGTGGATTAACTACAGTGATGGAAAAACGCTTCGGTCACTGTAGGAAACATCTACCCTACATTGCCCTACAAAGTTGTAGGCATAGCCTTCCACTGGTGTAAATCAAGAGCAATCCCATTGACGTCAATGAAGCCACATGGGCGTACAGTGGAAATATGGATTAAGAGAGAGGAGACTCAGGCCCATTCTTGGGAAATGTAGGGTGTTAACGGATGTCCTGACCCATTTTCAACTTGGGTAATTTTCTTCTACCCAACTAAAATGACCCCTGACGTTGTAATGATCTGGGCAGTGCAATGGATACTGTTGGTGCTGTAGAAATAATAAAGAACAACAGCTGGGGGGGGGGGGAGAAAGGGTTTTGTTTTTTGCTTCCTGCTGCGTAGCACTGCATAACACCTACTGCATGTCAATTCCCTCAGTTATTTTATTGGGCTGACCCTGGTTTTAGAATCAGCACCCTGGAGACAGCTGTACGTTTGTAACTGTTTGTGGGCTGTGATTAGGAGACCTTTTTGCAATATAGACTTTGTACCTGAACATTTGATTTCCTGATCAGCCGTTTTCTTGCTAACGTGATTTTTTACTTCACATTGGAACTTTGCAGTACTGCTTTTGGAGCTGTATTCAATCTTCCATATGCCATTTGCATCTATGTGCGGTTTTAAATTCAGTGTTTTGTTATTTCGAAACAAATGAAAAAGAGCTTTGTTTCTCTGATTCACCTCACATGTCACCTTTACGGAATTTTCTGAACATATCCATTTGATTTCTGGTTTAGAGACAATTTCTGAAAGAGAATAGAAGAGGCAATCAGACTGTGAAGATTTCTAATTTTAAAAAGTTCATTATTAGAACAGGCAAGATCCACAGAATGATACAAAGGAACTGGAGGGATTTTAGAGGCATAAGCAGAACATAACAAAATGATTTTGTGAAAGGATGCGGGGCAAATTAATCTGAAACACAGATATTCAGTGAGAGAGAAAGTGGGAAAGTAGCAATGCCTGAAAAAATAAAGGGGAGAGTGAACAGCAAATTAGACCTGACGGGGGATACAATGTGGCAACAACAAAGAAAAGTCCAGCACAACACTGGCCTCCATACTTGTTTTTTTATAAAAAGTTTACACCTTTATGACTCATTGTCACTTTCCTCTCTGTTCCCTCCTTTCAGATCTATAGAGTGTTTCTTCTTGAGATAACATTTCATTGTTTATTTACAGAGAGAGAATCCCAGTCCATTTGTCCTGTTCAGTTTGGAAACACAATGGGCCAGATCACTCTGGCTCAGACTATGTTTACACTGCACACCTTACAAGGGCGGCCGCTGCAATCATGCTGTTGTAAGGTGCGGTGTGTAGCCACTCTTTATGGCCAGGAGAGAGTTCTCCTGGTGACAAAATAAAACCTCCCCCAGTGAGAGGTGGTAGCTTCCGAGCAGCTCCAGCTGAAGCAGCACTGTCCACACCAGGGCTTTTTGTTGTTAAAACGTTTGCCATTCATGGGCGGGGGGGGGGGGATTTCACACCCTTGAGCCACAAAAGTTTTAGCTTTAATGCCAGTATCGACATAGCCACATTAGACTGAGGCTCAGGAGCCACAGATGGCTCTTTAATGTGTCTCCTGCGGCTCTTTGCAGTGTGTGATAGTAAAACACTGTGTGGTTTAACTATTAACCAATCAAGATGCTTTTATTGTGTTATTAACCAGTTAAGTTATCAACTTGCACTACCGTATTTGCTGTGAGAATAAAACATTATATATATGTATATGATGGGAAATATTTAGAGTATGTGTGTGTGTGTAAACACACACACACACACTCAATATTTCCCATCATACTGTTTGAATATGAATAGTACTACAGTAAATGAAACAATGAATTTACACTACTGTGGCTCTTTTGGGTAATGTTGATGGCTAATTTGGCTCCTGAACCACTGAGGTCTGAATATCACTGCTCTAGTTCATGGAGAACCCCCTCAGGCATGGCCGAAGGGAGGAGCAAACTACCAGTTTCTCCCTGCAAAATTTTTGCTTCATCATCCCGTCTGGTAGGAGGAGTTAGGGGATCCTGCAGACTTGGGAGACTGCAAACTCTCCCAACGACTTTGCTCTCAGGGGTCCATGGATACTGGAACTCTATTCCATCCATACAGAGCCTGGAGTCAACTTGCAGGCTCCACCTCCCTCTCTGTTTCCAGCCACCCCAGCTAGTGCCCAGAGTTGGCTCTAGCTGAGGTGGCTGCTCATTAGCAACCAGGGAGAGGACCCAGAGCTGTAGCTACAGTACCTTGCTCAAAGATGTAACACCTCCCACCTAGATCTGTGTGCGGAAACCTGAACTCAGAGCAGGGGGAAGAGCCAAGGAGAGCAAACCAACAACTGCTGCTCTATCTCCACCCACAAATACCTCAGATGCTACACAGGCTCTCAGACACCAAGGTGGTTGGTTGGCACATAGGGAGACCACAGTACTTCCTCTCTTCCATACAGGAGGCCATCAGTCCAATATAAGCAAACACACATTGCAGTTAATATGGGAGAGAAGCTATGCTATGAAGGGAAGAGTTGGCACACGAGGTATGGGGCAAGGGGGGAAGATTAAAAAGATGAAGGCTTTACATCATAGAGCAAAGAGACAATAGTCTCCTTCTATGCAGCTTTGGCATGACTGCATCTGCAACTTTGCATTCAGCATTGGGCACCAGAAAGACTGGAAAAGCTAGGTCAGTAAAAAATAAATAAATAAATAAAATACATCCCTTTCTGCCATAGCTATGATGGTATAAGTGGATAGCCCAGGTCTCCATCACATTGCTTAATGCACTGCTGGAACGTGTTCAGATACGACAGTGATGAGCGCAGTATAAGAACACAGACTGGACTAGAAAGCGTCTTAGCACTACAGAGGCAATGGAACTATGAATAAGCTGGTTTCTGTTTCCCATTATGCACAGTGAATTGGTTCTGGAGCTCCCCTTGCGGAATCTCTAGTACTGGCAACGGTACACGAGCCAGAAAGAGCCCACCCTGACTCTGAGTTCAGGTTGAAGTTGCAGGCACATCAGTTGCAAGGGGGGTGGGGGATGGAGGAGAAGCCACTTTTTACTTTTCCACTGAGCAAATTCAAACAGTCATTGCAAAAAGCCTGGAAACCCTCAATGCTAATTTACAGTCAGTCAGTCATTTTTCAGAGTACTGCACTTCAACTATAACACTAACTACTGAGCAAACGCTGTAATCCATCTATTGAATACAGTGTATGGCCCTTGTCTTGCTAACACTTAAGCAATTGCTCAGGGCTGGATAAACAATATTCAGAGATTTTAGGACCAGAGGGGACCATAGTGATCATCTAATCTGACCTGTATAACACAGGCCATAGAATTTCACCCAGTAATTTCCGCATCAAGCCAATAAGTTCTGTTTGAGCGAGCATGAGCATATATTTCAGAAAGACATCCAGTCTTGAAACATTCTAGACACTATGGACAGATTCCTAGGCTCCTGATTCCTAGCTTCACAGGATGATGCCAGAAGCTAAGCTTTTACTTTTAAAAATAATTATGCTAGCTATCTGACCGTAATGGCCATCATATCACTGCACCTCACATCGCTAATGGATTTTATCCTCCCAACACTCTTAAGAGCTACATCCCCATTTCACAGTTGGGAAACTGAGGCACAGGGTAGATTAAGTCACTTGACCAAGGTTACAAAGGAAGCCAGTGGCTGAGCTAGAAATTCTACCCCAATCCAATGCCTTAACCAGTAAACCTTGAAAAACATGACCCAAGTATAACGGAGATACTGATGCCTCCCTGAGTCAACAGGCAGCCTGTAATAATATCTCAGCAAGTGTTGATTTGAGAGTGGTCACCCCTTCGGGGCTTTGCTAGGGCAGTGGCAGCAGGTGTCCACGCACAATCTGAGAGGGTGGACCTCCCCACTAGCCCAGCAGATAGCTCTTGCGTAGCCAGTTGTCTCTGTGTGGCAAGGCCGCAAGTCGGGAAAGTGGCCACAGGGGGCCACACTTGTGGGAGGGCCGAGGGTGCCAGACTTCCTTAATTAGCTTTTGACTTTAGCCACAGAACACTTTGGGGCTACTCCCAAGAGCAAAGTGATGCATGTGCTTAAATCTTAAGTTGCAGGATCATGGCCTCTTTTTGCAATTATAATATCCTAACAAGTATTCATACACAAGAACGTCTAGCAGGAGAGTTTGTCATTCATGATGTCAAAGACGTCTGAGTTGTCACGGGTCACCTCCATCTAAATAGCAATTATCAGATAAAGGAAAACTTTTAACACATTAAAGATATCTGCATTTTTTCCCTTCAGCTTATAAGTCAAGTTAGTAGAAAATCAGGAATGAACGTCATAGTAATTTTTTTAAATTCTGCTCACGCTTCTTTTCTTTAAAATTTTTTAAATGTCATCAAAATCTTGACATCCAGAAGATTCCAATCAGCTGTAATAATTGGTCAATACACAAGAAAAAAAATTTCAAACATTTCCCTTTTTTTTTTTAAATTCAAAATGTTGTCAGAATTTCTAAATACAAAAAAATTCAAACCTGCCCTGCTTATAAGGGATGGAACAGGTGAATAGTAAACAGGCGACCCAGTTAATTACAAATAAATAGGGGGCCAGTTACTGAATCGTTTACTAATGGTCAGGCTTCCGATGCAGCAGTTCAACATTAAGGCAGGATGTAAACATGCAAGCAAGCTGGTAGGCTCAAAAGCAAGGCGTGAGAGCAAAGTACTGTAGAAGGAAAATCTTCATGTTACAGAAATTTGTGAAAGATCTCAGGCATTTTTCAGCAGCCTCCTGTTTTAGGAGACTGCCTAAGTCTTCCAAATGTACAGAGCACAGTTCTGCTCCACATCCCACTGGTCAAACAACCCAGAGGTATCAGTCCCTTGAATGGCTGCTTAAGAAAGGTTTCACCGTCTGTTGTGAAATCAGGGCTTGAACTGGGCAGTAGCACGCATACCAGCACTCTCCTGAGCGGTCATTTTGGGCTCCAAAATGTGTTCTCCTCCATAAGACACACAAGCTTAAGGAGCCTAGCGGAGTCCATGGGTATATTTGAACCCCAGTTAGGGGAGCCGAGCCCAGCAGAGCGTGCAAACAGTTCAAACATCTCCACAATCCATCATGAGTGGCATCTCAATTTGATGTCTCAAGTGGGTTATTAATTTGTGGGAGGAGCTTGGAAGGGTCCTACCACCATTCCCCCCCGCCGCCCCAAGTTAGACCCCAGCCTTCCATCCCTCCCAAATGTATATATAAACACCTGGATTCCTGGATATTTTAAGTAGCAAAACAAAGGCTCAGTATGACCTGAGCTAACTTCTTCCATTGTTCATAGATACCGGTGCAGGTCTGTTTGCCTGGCAGAGTTCGTGGCTGATGTGAAAGAGAAGAAATCAGACAGCAGAGGGACTGAATAGAGGGAAAGAAGGGAACAGGGAGACTCACCTGGCAAGAGAGGAAAAGGAGGAACCCACCCAGGAACAGAGAAAGGGAATAGAAGCAGAAGAGCTAGCCCTTCAGTGAAAAGGAGCCCACGCAGCAAAATTAGAGACCACAAGGAAACAGGATGAAGACCCATTCAGCAGAAGGAGAGACTGGGACTCATCCAGCTATGGTGGGAAGGATGTGGAAGGTGACTCACCCTCAAAGCTCAGATTTAAGTTCTTCTCCATTTGCAGCTGTCCCTTGTCATCGTACACTCTCACTGTGTAATTTCCCCTGTCCTCTTCCACCAGGCGGTCTATTTGCAGGGTTCCATCATCCAGGGACATCATATACTTTCCCTTTTCCCTGTAATATTTCACTGTAGAATTTTTGATCTTCGCAAGGAATAATGCATTTTTGAGCCATGTTATGTCATGTTGCTTTTCCACTTTGAAGTCAGAAACGTTCAAGAAAACAGAACCACCCAGAACACCGTACACTTCGTTTGCAGAACCTTCAAACAGGGGAAGAACAATACAGCCCGATTAGTGTCTGTCCAAAGCGTCTATGGATGAGAGTTAACAGTAGACACTGCAGCATTAAATAACTTGGTCACAAAGTTAAACGCCCCACTTTTCCCTTATTTCCCAAACCACTCCTCATTGATAAGGGTGGGCATTTATATAGCTGCTTTCATCTCAGGCCCTCAAAGCAGCTCCCAAACATTATTTAGTTAAGCATCCCAAACCCCATTTTAATTCTGAACACAGTGAAGTTAAGGGCCAAATTTTCAGAAGTGCCCTTAGGGGTGCCTTGGTTTTGGAGGTGGTCATTTTAAGACCCCTTGGGCCTGGTTTTCAAAGGCACTGAGCACTTGCCGCGCCAAGTCAATAAGGCTGGTGAGCATGCACTTCCTCTGCAAATCAGGCTGTATTGTATGTGCCTCAAGATGGCACCCACAACAGAGGCAGCCAGAATTACTAAAAACACTTCTGACGACTCAAACCCATGGCCAAAATTTTCAAGTGACCAGTGATTTTGAGTGCCTCAATTTAAACTTGGGACAGGTTAAAGACCAGCTGCTCAGCGATTTCTGAAAAATCAGCCTCCTTTAATGGGTCTTAAGTTGAACGCTGAAAATCCTTAGTCACTGTTCAAAATCTTGGCCTAAGCAACTTGCCTGAGGTCACACAGTGAGTGACAGAGGTGGGAGTAAGACCCAGAGGTCCTGCCTCCCGCAAGGCTGTGACTACAGGATACACTCCCTCCCTCCCAGAGCTCTATTTCATGGGTACGATCACCTGATAAACATGGACCCAAGGGCAGGTTTTTCCCTCTTTTCAGGTCACCTTTGTGCAAAACGGATAACACCCAGTTCACAAGGGTGCTACTGCAAGTGGTTGTTCAGCACTTGAAGATGTGAGGTGTCACATAAGGGCTAAATATTGATATTACTAAGAAAGGTAAAGGCTGTTTAGCCTTATTCATGTTGTTACGTATAAAGAAGCATTCATCTTCCCATGGTATGTTCTGTCACAAGAACGCATGCCCATTTATCTCAAACTGAATCTAAATCTAAAAATCACAGCCTCGGCATACTGAATAGTGCAGTAATAGCCGATTGGGTTTTTAGAGCACAGATTTTGCCTGAAGGTGACTTCAGATGAGAAGCTGACGCCACACAAACATTTGTGTAGATCCTTAGTCCGTACTGCAGAAGCAAGTTGATAAATAATATTGAAACTATCAGACGGGTTAAATACATGCTTGTAAGTTTCAAATAAAATAAATTCATTAACAGCAAAACTTTCATTCATAACCAGGGATTATTCAATCTTCCATTTGCTAAATTAATTCCCCTCTAATCTATAGGATAAAGCTATAGTGGTGGGCAGGGTGAGCTACGTTGAAATATTTTTGCACCGTGTGAGTTCTTTTCCCTATAGAGAGAAACTACCGGTAGGTTTATAAATCTTTTATTATAATATATAATCCTTTATTATAAAGTTTTCATTAGATCTAGGATATGATAAAATACATCACAGCGAGGAAAACGGAAAACTAATTGCTGCTTTACATAATAATAATATTGGAGTCAAATCAAAAAAATTAGACTATCATGCTTGTGCAACAAAATAATTATTCGAGAAATCTGAGAGGGACGGCCCATTAGAGCCTGTGAGAGGATGAAGAGTTTCATGCAATGCATCCGCCAGCCCAAAGGGAAGCTATTACTGAGCTATCAAGTTTCTTAAAAAGCATTCAGCATTTCTAATGGAACATTCTGAAATCACTCACTCTTGGAAGTGTCACTATTTTAATAATATTGGTTCTCCCAATAAGTGTTAACAGGAGCACCAAAGCCCTTTGTAAAACCTGCAGAATTTTTGACAAAGAAAAAAAAATGTAATACAAATACTTGCTACTCCTCAGAATTACTCCAAGATATTTAGAGTTATTACTACTCATTATTATTTGTATTGCATATTCTATCATTTATATTTTGCAGGGGTAGATGGCAGAAAAGTTGATCAAAATCCTGAGGAAGGAAAGCTCAATAGTATTCCAGTTGACAGACAATCCTGTTAGGTCTTTAAAAGTTTGCTTGGCCTCCCGAATCAGTGGAACAGAAGTCTGAGCACTCCAAACAAACAACACTAAGTCCTCTGTATAGACAATGGAACATAATTTGTCGATAGTGCCGAGTGAAATACTCTGCAAAGGCCAGAGTGATCAGAATCTAGCAACAAACTGCTCCATTGCCGTCACAAAGAGGATGGGATGATTCATGAGCAGTATAGTACTGTACCCATCAGAGAAAAGAAGTATTCACTTGTAAAGTTCCAAACGTTTTGAACAAATAGAGTCATTCAAGTAAATCGAGAGTCTGTTTTAAGCCCATAGCAAGAATGTATTCCTTATTTATCTAGTCCTTGTACCTAGAAAACATTAAACCACCATCATAAATGATCTACTGTTGGATTTATTCCTGTCATTCATGAAGGCTGCTTGTGTACTGAGTCCACTACTACTTGTTCTAATCTATAAGCCAAAATGGCAACTACATTTTGAGATCAACGTTTTTAAAAATAATTGCTATAACTATAATAATACCAATATATATGTACCCACTGTAATTTACAACCTAGACCAACCCCGCCCTACCATAGGATAGGGTGATAAATACAAACATTCTGTTAATATTCCTGTGCAAAAAATTCTTGCACTGTCAACAGTTCTGTTTCCCTTTGATACTAGAAAAGAGCAATGGGTCTACATGATGCACAGTGAAGTCTCTCTTGAACAGAGTTACGAAAAAAATGCAGCAGCTTCACGGAGGGCAGTAGGAAAAACTCCATGCTGACCCTTACCTATATTAATACGTGTCAGATAAAGGATTGTTAACTTGAAGCGAGTAGTATAAATATTATAATAGCAAGCTCTGGTCATGGGATCCCCCGGGCTGAAAGCTAAATAAAATAACAATAGCCAAGAGATCTTGCAGCACTTTGCAAAGGAAGGTAGATATCATTGTCTCCATTTTACCAATGGGAAAAGTGAGGCCATGTGCTTAACATTGAGGGCTTGAGCCTACAAGTTGCTGAGCACTCTGCCCCCAACAGCAAAGCATTTGAGTACATGCTTCAATCTAAGCACGTGAATAATTCTTTTGAAGTCAGTGGGGCTAATCGCATGCTTAAAGTGAAGCATGTATTTAAGCGCTTTGCCTGGACTGGGGACAGAGTGCTGACAACTTTTCAGGATCAAGCCCTGAGAGTTTTAGGGTGAAATCCTGGCTCTATTAAAGTAAGTGGCCAAGGATCGGGGCCAGGATTTTACCCTAAAGGTCCCATTGCCAGTTCCCCAAATATCTGATCTTCGCAGCTTCATACGAGCTAGCTACAGTTCAGAGGGCTGTGTAACACTCTTTAAATGATTTATTTGCACTGCACTTGCTGTGGCAATAGCGATAATTCTCGTAGAGACAAGGAGCCAAATTCATCTGTGATTTTAGTAGAGTTAAACCAGGGAAGAATGTGGCCCATGATATTTAAGTAAGATCCAAGCATTTTTATCAGACCATCCATCTTGCCCCAAGCTTCACTATTTAGCTTTAAGCAGAAGATGTGTGGCAGAGATGGGATCAGTCACTTTTAATTGTGCTTACACATTTCTATATTAAAAGCACTATCAAAAGAATAATCTAAAACATACTGATAATAACTTGCTCCTCAACTATAACTGAGTCAGGGGAGAGGCTTAAAATGTGCCGTGTGGACAAGACCACCCCAGATTCTCCTAACTGGGTGAAACCCTGGGACAATGCAGTTATAGGTCCCATCCACCCTGAAAATTATAGCCGTATTGGAACTGGATCCCTGAGTCAATTTAATTGTGGCACAGATGGGCCTAATTCAGCACCCTGTTAAGATATCCATCACCCTTGTCTGGGTACAAGGAATGGGTGTTAAAACTGAGGTAGATTGTTAAATACTTTAAGTGCAATTTTAAGCAAAGTCAGCCTGAAAGAGCAAAAAGCCGGTGCAAACTCACCTTTTACACAGGAGAATAAAACCACCAGGCACTTGGCTAGAAAAATCCCCCTAAAGTCCATTTTCCAAATCGTATCTCCAAACTGTCCCTGCGTGAAGAAAGCTCCTGGCCAGTGAGATGAAGTTCTACTTCTAATCAGCAGCCTTTTGGTGCGTCAGCACAGCCCTGGCACCTCTTGTCCCCTCCTCCTCCTCTTGCTCATCAAAACTTTTCCATTTCTGTCACACACACGAGCAGAGTGGAACTAGTTCTCGGTCCATTATTTCAACCAGGGTTGAGGAACAACTTGCAGGGATTAGGAAAGTGCAAGCCTCAAATTCCAGAATTTCCCCCCAATTTTGTCCCAACTTGAGAACAGAACCTGAGCCACATGTTTCTTTGATGTTCAGCTAAGGACCTTGACCTCTACCTTCATGTCCCAGAAGAAGGGATGTGGGGAAGTCTTACTATTCTCCTGCTGCCACATTTAACCTGCCTTCGGAGGTCTTGTTGGGTGAGAAAGAAAGAAGACCCAGCAACCAGCTATCACCCTCCAGGGTCTTCAGGGACTAGTCAGCAGGTTTAAGAAGTAGCTGAGGTCTGCTGAGAGGAGGTGTGTTATGTAGATAGCATAAACACCTCCTTTGAAAAGCTTTAGACTAGCTTCACAGAAACATTTGAACTTTGAATATTTGAACTGAAACTGAACTCCAGGCTTAGTGAGGTTCACCCATAATTAGCAGTACTGTGCAAACACACAGGTGTTTCAAAACCCTCTTGAGCATTTAGGAAGGAGTCTGCTATGAAAGACACAAGGAGCCCTGTGGAGCGTGGGAAGAGTGCAGTGCCTCATTCTCCCCCAGGATTTGGTCTTGGGGGCTGCTGTGTTGAAAAGAGGGGGTCTGGGGCCAACAAGGGATATGATGTTAAGAAAGCTCCTGATCCCTGTTACAGCATTAAACAGTTAAGTGTGGTGTGGGGTTTAGTGTCAAGTTGTTATTGGCTTATTCCCTTTGCAACAGCCACCATTACAAATCTTTGTAAATCTTTGTTGAAGGCACACAAAAAGAAGGAAAAATCCATTAAAGCATTTTAAATGTAAAGTATGAGGGCAGGTCTACACTTGAAACGCTGCTTTGGCGCAGCTGCACTGATGCAACTGTGCCACGTTAGCGAAGACGCTCTACGCTTATGGGGGAGAGCCCACCCCTCGGCGTAGTTAATCCACCTCCGCGAGAGGCGGTAGCTATGTTAGGGGGAGAAGCTCTGCCACGGACACAACGCTGTCCGCACCAGCACTTAGTCAGCATAACTTCGTTGCTCAGGAGTGGGGACTTTTCATACCCTTGAGCGATGTATTTATACCAAAGTAATGCCGTAGTGTAGACCTGGCCTTATGTGAGGCTTTCGTTTTAACAATATCCCTTATTCCTTTTCCCTGTAACTGTACCTAGTTTTTATAAGGAAAACCCCCTTTCTGACAGGCTTTTAGATGGTGTTAACAATGGTGACAATGTCCTTTTCGGGAAAGGAGGAAAAGTTAGTCGAAATGGGCTGGAGGCTGCTGGAATCTGATCCTCTTTCCTTCAAAACAAAACCAGACTAACACACACACAAAAGGGGAAAGAAAAGAACAGAAAATATAGAAAGTGCGGCTTCTGTCTCAGGTGTTGACTTTCCCTTACAACATGGCTACTGGAGAAAAATGGCACAGCACAGAGTCTCATCAGCTACTCAGGACCTGGTAGACTTTTATCAGTGTCAGGCAGTTTAAAGCTTTCCCTTTAGCCACCTTTATGATTACAGGCTCACAGCAGTATTGCAAAGGGTGGAGCTGTCTTGGCTGATTAAGATAAGCAGTGTTATTAGACAGAGGCAAAAGGGAGAGAGGAAAGAGAAGTGTGTGGGGGCGGGGGGAAGAAGGAAAAAGGACACGTGTGGGAGGGAGTATGACAGCAGGAACCAAAGTCTCATATTCCAGGTAGTGTTTGGGATTTAGATGAAGCTGGTGGGTAAGGTCTGGGGCCTTTTTCTGCAGCCATATTAGGAGAGCAGCAGCCATGAGCTAAGAAGCAGAGAGTCGCATTCCCACATCCCATCTAAATTATATTAAAACAATGTAATATTGGGCTGTTAAGAAGGCGATCCTGTCCTAATAGCACCCAGCATCACCAGATAAAGAAACAGATCTTAAGACATTTAAAGAAAACTTTGTCTGACAGCATTCTGTCTGGCAAGGAATCACTTAGTTATGGGTGTGAAATCTCTACTTCTTTATTGTTTTGCCTTTATGGTCCCTACTTCTCTATTGTTTGTCTGTGTCATTTCTGTCTGGTTCTTTGATAGTTATGTAACAAACAGAAACAAATTTTGCAAGGTGTAAATCAGCTAAGGTGGTGGGGTATGATTGGGTGAAGAATTGTTTTGTAATACTTTAGTAAAATGATTGGTTAAGGTACAGGTAAACAGGACTCCAGTTTCACTATATAAACTAGACTCCCAAAGGAAGTTCTTTGGAACCAACTCCAGGACACAGCCCAAGATCAGAACTGCAAGACCTTAGCACCCTGCCAACTATATCATGAGAAGCTGGATTCCATGGACGACCTGATCCTGACTGGCCAGTGGGAAAAGTTTGTCTGCCTTATTGGGAGCGGTGAGCATTGTATGCTTAGTGTTTGCATTCTGTTTTGGTGATTGTTAATAAATAGAGGTTAAGGATATTACTGTGTAAGGCTCTTTCACTGGTAAAAAGACCCCACAAACTCACAGAACGTAAGATTTACCGTGAGCCCACGGAAGGGTAAAGGTGGGTGCCGTAGAGTGTGCAGGTAACAGTGGAGGTGATGATGTCATGTGGTTCCTGCTTTCTGGCCTAGTCTGGTCAGAGCCTGACCAGAGCAGGGAGAGGAAGACCCAACAGTGTCACAGTAGACAAAGACCCAACAGGGTCCCAGGTGACAATGTGGCTGGCAGACATGATGGTGAAGCTCATTCCTTCCAGTTCACCTGTCCCCCTTCTCCCCCCAAACAGACAACATCCAAGAGGGGAGGGCAACTGCACGCCATTAACATTACCAATCAAAACAATTATAAATATTTCCTGCCATTATTAGAATCCTTCAGCTTATTGTCATGCCTACCTATGACTTTACCAGGAGCCTTGGAGTCCCGTTAGGACAGCTCTTTTATCCTAAACAATCCAGTTTGGGCCAACTATTTCCCTTCAACTTTTGCTGACTTTCATAAACAATTTTACATAACAGGCCAAGTTAAACTTATGTTACCTTGGACAACTTAGAATACAGGCCTCTGCGCAACAGGGCCCTGCTAGGTCTCAGAGCATCTCATCGTCTGGACATACCATCCACTAGAGAAACCACTTGCTGCTCCTGCAGCTCTAGCAGACAGGCTAGAGGGGGAAAAAACAAAACAAAACACCAAACACTGCAGAAATGCTGCCCTGGCCTAAACCAAGCAACACCTACATAGTTTAGGCCAGTGGTCCCCAAACTTTTGAGGGTCGCACACCCTGCTTACCCCTGTCCACGGCACCCCGGCCCCCCTGAGCTGAGGCCAGGAGTGGGGACACGGCTCAGGGGGAGGGAAGGGGATGTGGACAAAGGTAACGGGGCCAAGGCTGGGGCCAAGGCTGGGGGCGGGTCTGGGATTATGCTGTGGTTATGGGCTGCAGCTGGCCCCATGGGCAGATGTGGGTCCACTCCTGGCCTTGCCCCCAGCCTCAGCCCTGAACTGGGAACAGAGCCGTGGCCAGGTGCGTGCGGGGCTGGGAGTTGGGGATGTGGCAGGGGGCCGGAGTGGAGCAGAGCTGGGGGTGGGGAGGGGCTGGATGGCACTCCCTCCCCACCCCCATGGAGGCTCGTCAGGCCCTGCCGTGCCCCATGGATGGTCCTCCACACCCCCCAGGGGGGCAAGCCGGACACTTTGGGGACCTCTGTTTTAGGCCATGTGTTTGTGCTGGCTGCAAATACCAGCTGCACAACCGTCACCTGGGTCAAACCTCAGACTATCTGACAGAAGCACTTTTTTCTTGTTGTATTGTTCGTCTCTCTCATCCTCTACCTAAGTCCCAGTCTGAAGATCTCACAGTCACTCCCTTGGCTGTCAAGTGGATACTTAGAGGATGTCTATGCTGCAATTGGAGGTGTAATTGTAGCACAGGTAGGCAAACCTGTCACACTGTCTGGAGTGGCTCATGACTGTGTGTGCCTACCCCAGGGCGGACAGTGGGGAAAAAACAAACTGGTGGTGTGTTCTATAATTAGAAGTTACCAACCCAGTAACAAATGTGAACTCCTGGATCACTATAACAGTCTTACCATGGAGTCACTGGCAGTCCCCTTAGGCTCTCCAGTCTATCTCGCCACCCAGGCAAGCTGGACTTAGTGTTAAATGGTCACCTACACCAAAGATCACAAGATATTCAGGTTACTTCCAGCTCCAAGAGCCAGTCATATATCTCAGATCAATTTGTATCTCAGATCTCACACCAGAGACAACTCCTGTAGCCAATCCTGTAATAAACTATCCTGTAATAAAAGCCAATCCTGTAATAAAGGTTTCTTACTTACTTATGTTTGTACATCTTACTACATTAGTATGTTTTGTTTTATTTGCATTATTATCTACTCGGTATTGTTAACTACGTCCCATTGACCATGAGGGTGGGAGTACTGGACACAGGGACAGTAGTTTCTTGGAACTCAAAACTGAAGGGACTTTGTTGCTGCTAGCTGTAGCACTGGTGAGAATCCAGGGGAGCTCTGACTCTGATAGTCAGGAAGCGTGACTTCAGTCTATAGTGCTACAGAGCTTAGCTGGAGGATCTGGTAGACAGGACAGTGAGTCCTGTGCAGGCTCGAGCAGTTGGCTCAGCCCTGCTGGCCCATTCTGGATGACCCGGTGGGTTTTGAATTGTTGGAGGACAGTGAGTCCTGCGGGCTTAGACCTGACAACCCGGTGGGCCTTTTGGTATTGGAAAAGACGGTGTCTTTTGGAAAGCTCATTCCGGATGACCTGGTGAGCTGTGATTAAGTAGGCGCCGGCTCTGATAGCTTGGTGGATGACTGAAGGAAAACAGACACCAGCCCAAGAGGTTGTGCACGTCCTGTGAGAGCTGGGGCTCTGAGCACACACCAATTCAGACAATTGGGTGCTGCTGATTGCTGACTCTGACAGTCAGTAGCAAGTGTGTCTCCCACTAAGGAACTTGGGCAGGCTGTGGTAGGTCAGACTGGTTTGAAAATGAGTAAGAAAACATACAGAGCAGCTGGTTGGACACCAAAGTTAAATAAAAATTCTTTTGAATATTGTGTAAATCATTCAGGAAATTTAAAAACCCATGGTCAAAAGGTTTATTTACCGGGGCAGATGTGTATGACACTCTATGTAAAAAATGGGAAGAGTTTGTAGGAGCTAAGCCTAGCCTGAGCTGCAAGATGCGGAAGAGAGTGTTCATTTATGGTTTAGCAATAGCAGGCAACGAATTAAGCAAGCACTGTAGGGAGAAAGGGCAGGAAATCTCCCAATTAAAAGATCTCTTAGCAGGAAAAGATCTGGAAATGGAAAAGCTGGGTAGTAAAATGGATGGGTTCACAGCTCAGAATCTAACCTATGTGACTCAAATCAGTAAACTGGAGCTGCAACTTCAAGAGCTAAGTGCCCTCCTCAGCAAAAGGAAAGAGAGAACTACGTGTTAGCAACGAAGAATGAAGAATTGCAAGCAGCCGTCCAAGAACTGGTGAAGGAGTTAAAGAGCAGCCAAGGCAGTCAAACCAGTCACACTACCTGTAATAGCAAAATTAATAGACTGCAAGAGAAGCTAAAACAAACTCAAGGGATGCTAGCAGCAATGAGTTTGGACCCATTGAGAGGATGGGAGTCTGAGACAGACTTGGAAGATACAGAAGAAGCAGGAGCAAGTGATCAAGGGTCCATAAAGGAAGAAGCAGTAAGGTGCCAGACTTCAGCTTCCTTAAGAATAGCAGAAGCTGAAGAAATCAAGGAGAGGAGAGGACTTCCTATGGCGCCGATCACAACCACAGTTGTAAATTGTGGATCTTCTTGTCCAGCAGAGACTAGATACGAAATTAAGTTGTATACACCAGAACAGGCGAAAGCCCCAGGAAAGGCTCTGGGGCCATTAAATCATGAAACTGCCCTTGACTGGCTCTCCAAAGTCAGTACTTTACCTGGAATCAGCAAAGGCGATTCAGCTGCACTCTTAAGGGAGTGCATGAAAAGGGTTGAATATAGTGCCCTACCCGGGGACATCCAAATGGCTAATACAGAGAATGTCATGAAGATGTGTGAAAGAGTATACAAATTTTATTATTCCCACAGTAATATTATTGGGAATTTCTACTCAGAGAGACAGAAGATGGGCAAGCATCCAGAAAAATATTTGAATAGGGAAAAACTTCTATACTGGCTTGCAGGGGCTACATCCTGTAATACCCCTGAATTTAAAGAGACTTTATTACAAGGGTTGCTACTTACCTTAAAAGGCAATCATCGGAGCAGTGGATCCTAACACCATTGTGCTGAAAGACCTAGAAGACAAGCTGTGGGAAGCTTTTGAGATCCAATGTGAAGCCTTCCCATCACACTGGCAAAAGAAAAAAAGGATAGCTGGGGTCAAAGAGGGTAATAGAAAGTACAGAAAAGGAAAGAAGTTCAGCAGCAACAATCAGCAGAAAGCAGAAAGGACACATGGCTCTCACTCCAGCAAGCCAGAAAGAGGAATAAATAATCAGGATGCAACTGAGGCTAAGTCTTTTAGAGTCATGCTCTGGAGACAATTGCTTAGGTACGAGCCAAAAGACAAAATAGATGGATTACCAACCAAGGAGCTTCTTAAAAGATTAGCTAAATATTAAGATGGCAAGGTAAGAGCAAACACTCGTATGGAGCAGCGAGTAGACAATGGTCCTAACTTAATGTGACAGGGCCAGGCTCCCCTTCCTTCCCCAGCGGTGGCGCCAATATCCAGCGAACAGTGGGGAAGACCAGCAGTAAAAGCTACAATGAGGAGAGAGAGTTAGGTCAATTTCAGCAGAAGATGCTAATTGATATGGGTGCCATCATATCTATTATTTGCTCTAAAGCCGAGTCAAAGGTAAAACAATTGCCCATAAAATAAATTAATATCCTTGAGGGATTCAATGGAAAAGAGAGCCTTCTACCATTTCCAGAACCAATTACTTGCGCTATTGACAAGATTGCCACAAAAGCAATGTTTGGCCTACTGGATGGAAATGGAATATTGGGAGTTGATGTCCTATCCCAATTGAAACTTGTCGTGGATTTGCAAAATAGCCCTGGTCTACACTAGGACTTTAGGTCGAATTTAGCAGCGTTAAATCGATTTAAACCTGCACCCGTCCACACAATGAAGCCCTTTATTTCGACTTAAAGGGCTCTTAAAATCGATTTCCTTACTCCACCCCTGACAAGTGGATTAGCGCTTAAATCGACGTTGCCGGCTCGAATTTGGGGTACTGTGGACACAATTCGATGGTATTGGCCTCCGGGAGCTATCCCAGAGTGCTCCATTCTGACCACTCTGGACAGCACTCTCAACTCAGATGCACTGGCCAGGTAGACAGGAAAAGAACCGCGAACTTTTGAATCTCATTTCCTGTTTGGCCAGCGTGGCAAGCTGCAGGTGACCATGCAGAGCTCATCAGCACAGGTGACCATGATGGAGTCCCAGAATCGCAAAAGAGCTCCAGCATGGACCGAACGGGAGGTACGGGATCTGATCGCTGTTTGGGGAGAGGAATCCGTGCTATCAGAACTCCGTTCCAGTTTTCGAAATGCCAAAACCTTTCTGAAAATCTCCCAGGGCATGAAGGACAGAGGCCATAACAGGGACCCGAAGCAGTGCCGCGTGAAACTGAAGGAGCTGAGGCAAGTCTACCAGAAAACCAGAGAGGCGAACAGCCGCTCTGGGTCAGAGCCCCAAACATGCCGCTTCTATGATGAGCTGCATGCCATTTTAGGGGGTTCAGCCACCACTACCCCAGCCGTGTTGTTTGACTCCTTCAATGGAGATGGAGGCAATACGGAAGTAGGTTTTGGGGACGAAGAAGATGAGGAGGAGGAGGAGGTTGTAGATAGCTCACAGCAAGCAAGCGGAGAAACCGGTTTTCCCGACAGCCAGGAACTGTTTCTCACCCTAGACCTGGAGCCAGTACCCCCCGAACCCACCCAAGGCTGCCTCCTGGACCCAGCAGGCGGAGAAGGGACCTCTGGTGAGTGTACCTTTTAAAATGCTATACATGGTTTAAAAGCAAGCATGTGAAAGGATTACTTTGCCCTGGCATTTGCGGTTTTCCTAGATGTAGTCCTAAAGCCTTTGCAAAAGGTTTCTGGGGAGGGCAGCCTTATTGCGTCCTTCATGGTAGGACACTTTACCACTCCAGGCCAGTAACACGTACTCGGGAATCACTGTAGAACAAAGCATTGCAGTGTGTGTTTGCTGGCATTCAACCAAAATCCGTTCACGCGATGGGAGGAGGCAAAATGCGACCTTGTAACGAAAGCACATGTGCTATGTATGTAATGTTAACAGCAAGGTTTACCCTGAAAGAGTGTAGCGACTGTTTTATAAAATGTGTCTTTTTAAATACCGCTGTCCCTTTTTTTTTCTTCACCAGCTGCATGTGTTTCAATGATCACAGGATCTTCTCCTTCCCAGAGGCTAGTGAAGCTTAGAAAGAAAAAAAAACGCACTCGCGATGAAATGTTCTCCGAGCTCATGCTGTCCTCCCACACTGACAGAGCACAGACGAATGCGTGGAGGCAAATAATGTCAGAGTGCAGGAAAGCACAAAATGACCGGGAGGAGAGGTGGAGGGCTGAAGAGAGTAAGTGGCGGGCTGAAGACAGGGCTGAAGCTCAAATGTGGCGGCAGCGTGATGAGAGGAGGCAGGATTCAATGCTGAGGCTGCTGCAGGACCAAACCAGTATGCTCCAGTGTATGGTTGAGCTGCAGCAAAGGCAGCTGGAGCACAGACTGCCACTGCTGCCCCTCTGTAACCAACCGCCCTCCTCCCCAAGTTCCATAGCCTCCACACCCAGACGCCCAAGAACGCGGTGGGGGGGCCTCCGGCCAACCAGCCACTCCACCACAGAGGATTGCCCAAAAAAAAGAAGGCTGTCATTCAATAAATTTTAAAGTTGTAAACTTATAAAGTGCTGTGCTTAAAGTGCTGTGTGGCATTTTCCTTCCCTCCTCCACCACCCCTCCTGGGATACCTTGGTAGTCATCTCCCTATTTGTGTGATGAATAAATAACGAATGCATGACTGTGAAGCAGCAATGACTTTATTGCCTCTGCAAGCAATGATTAAAGGGAGGAGGGGAGGGTGGTTAGCTTACAGGGAAGTAGAGTGAACCAAGGGGCGGGGGGGTTCATCAAGGAGAAACAAACAGAACTTTCACACCGTAGCCTGGCCAGTCATGAAACTGGTTTTCAAAGCTTCTCTGATGCGTACCGCGCCCTCCTGTGCTCTTCTAACTGCCCTGGTGTCCGGCTGCGCGTAACCAGCAGCTAGGCGATTTGCCTCAACCTCCCACCCCGCCATAAACGTCTCCCCCTTACTCTCACAGATATTGTGGAGCACACAGCAAGCAGTAATAACAGTGGGAATATTGGTTTCGCTGAGGTCTAAGCGAGTCAGTAAACTGCGCCAGCGCGCCTTTAAACGTCCAAATGCACATTCTACCACCATTCTGCACTTGCTCAGCCTGTAGTTGAACAGCTCCTGACTACTGTCCAGGCTGCCTGTGTACGGCTTCATGAGCCATGGCATTAAGGGGTAGGCTGGGTCCCCAAGGATAACTATAGGCATTTCAACATCCCCAACAGTTATTTTCTGGTCTGGGAATAAAGTCCCTTCCTGCAGCTTTTGAAACAGACCAGAGTTCCTGAAGATGCGAGCATCATGCACCTTTCCCGGCCATCCCACGTTGATGTTGGTGAAACGTCCCTTGTGATCCACCAGAGCTTGCAGCACTATTGAAAAGTACCCCTTGCGGTTTATGTACTCGGCGGCTTGGTGCTCTGGTGCCAAGATAGGGATATGGGTTCCGTCTATAGCCCCACCACAGTTAGGGAATCCCATTGCAGCAAAGCCATCCACTATGACCTGCACATTTCCCAGGGTCACTACCCTTGATATCAGCAGATCTTTGATTGCGTGGGCTACTTGCATCACAGCAGCCCCCACAGTAGATTTGCCCACTCCAAATTGATTCCCAACTGACCGGTAGCTGTCTGGCGTTGCAAGCTTCCACAGGGCTATCGCCACTCGCTTCTCTACTGTGAGGGCTGCTCTCATCTTGGTATTCATGCGCTTCAGGGCAGGGGAAAGCAAGTCACAAAGTTCCATGAAAGTGCCCCTACGCATGCGAAAGTTTCACAGCCACTGGGAATCGTCCCAGACCTGCAACACTATGCGGTCCCACCAGTCTGTGCTTGTTTCCCGAGCCCAGAATCGGCGTTCCACAGCATGAACCTGCCCCATTAGCACCATGATGCATGCATTGTCAGGGCCCATGCTTTCAGAGAAATCTGTGTCCATGTCCTGATCACTCACGGGACCGCGCTGACGTCGCCTCCTCGCCCGGTATCGCGTTGCCATGTTCTGGTGCTGCATATACTGCTGGATAATGCGTGTGGTGGTTAATGTGCTCCTAATTGCCAAAGTGAGCTGAGCGGGCTCCATGCTTGCCGTGGTATGGCGTCTGCACAGGTAACTCAGGAAAAAAGGCGCGAAATGATTGTCTACCCTTGCTTTCACGGGGGGGGGAGGGAGGGAACGGGGGGCTGACGATATGTACCCAGAACCACCCGCGACAATGTTTTAGCCCCATCAGGCATTGGGATCTCAACCCAGAATTCCAATGGGCAGCGGAGACTGCGGGAACTGTGGGATAGCTACCCACAGTGCAACGCTCCGGAAGTCGACGCTTGCCTCGGTACTGTGGAAGCGCTCCGCCGAGTTAATGCACTTAATGCACTTAGAGCATTTTCTGTGGGGACACACACACTCGAATATATAAAGCCGATTTCTAAAAAACCGACTTCTATAAATTCGACCTAATTTCGTAGTGTAGACATACCCATAGAAGACTAGTCCAAGACATAGCGAGTACAGGATCCTAAGCAATTCCAGCATCGCACAGGGTGACAGCTTTAAAGACATCTGAAAAGCTGATAATGCCAGAGTGGAGCCCAGAAGTAAAAGAGATTGCCAGGAAACATCTCAGTGTATTCGCGACCAACAAGCTGCACTGTGGCAAAATTGATAGAGATAATAATTGATGGCCCAGACCCTAAGCCACATCAGTACAGATACTTTTCTACTGTAGAAGAGAGATTAAGAGAGACCACTGAGGTGTTGGTAAACCAGGGAGTGCTTGTCAAGACCTCGAGCACATGCAATTCCCCCATCTGGCTGGTCTTGAAGTTGTGAAGGCTAACGGTTGATTACCGCAAGCTAAACAAAGTCACCCCTTGTTTAGCACCAATGGTGGTGAAATTTAACAAGATCACGGCCACCATAGCCACAGGTGCAAAATGGTTCTCTGTTCTCAACCTGTCCAGCGTGTTTTTCTCTATTCCCCTCCACAGATCAGCATGGCATAAATTTGCGTTGATCTTTAACAACCGGCAGCACACCAGCAGCAGAGTGCCACAAGGCTTCCATAACGCGCCCTCAATTTGTCACAGATGTGTGACAAAAATGTGGGGGACAGTGTGTGAAAAAGACAACGTTGTGAGTTATGTAGATGACATCTTAATTGCCACAACATCCAAGGAAAACAACTTGAAAATGCTGGATATAATTTTTGGCAAAATAAAAGATATGGGATTTTTATAAGTCTGACAAAGGCGCAGATGGCATTACAGAAAGTCATGTATCTAGGCACTGAATTAGGAGTACATGGAAGAAGACAGCAGGTCGAGCTAATATGTAAGCTCCCAGCATCCATCTCTGCTCTTAGTTTGTTTCTGGGACTTACTGGTTTTTCAAGAGAATTTGTGGAAATCTACACAGAGATTGCACATCCTTTATACCAGCTTTTTAAAAAGGGACAAGAATGGGTGTGCTGCAAAGAGCAAAAGGAACCCTTCAACAAACTGAAGCAAGCACTCACCGAAGCTTGAGCTCTTGCCTACCCAAAACCAGACATCCTATTTCTATTACAACTGGCAACCACCTAAAGAGGCTTGGGTGCTGTTCTGCTCCAAGACACCGGATGCAGGCCTAAACCCATTGTCTATGGTTCAAAGGTGCTGTGTGACACTGAGAAACAGTACTCCACCTGTGTAAAGGACATCTTAGCCCTGACCTGGGCTTTGAACCATTGGGGTAACTGATAGGCATGTCTCCCATTGTTCTCAAGATGACTCTCACACCAGTAAAATACGTCATGTCAGGCCGCATAAATGAAGGGAGGGTATCCAACCCGAGACTGGCAGGGTGGACCCTCAGCTTACTGAACAAGAACATCGAAGTCAACAAAGCACCTCAGTTATCTATTGTTTCATATGCCCTATTGAATCAAGGAGAGGAGCATGAGTGCCCCCAGCCAAAGGAAGACCTGAAGCAAGTTAAGTCGCCCTTCCAAATATGTACCACTTATCAAGAAGCAAAGATAAAAGGACTAGATATTTGGGGAGTTGACGTAAGCTGCTTCTATAAAGATGGCAAGCCGTGTGCCGGATATGCAGCTTTGCAGATAAACACTCAGAGCATCCTGCAAGGTACCATAGTGCCTTATTCAGTGCAAGCTGCCGAGGTGATTGTGTTATTAGCAGTATTGGATGCAGCTGAACCTGAGGTTAACCTTTTCATCTGCTCCAGTTCAGATTGGGTGGTCCAAGCCCTAACTGGATGGATGCCCAGCCAATGGATTCCAGCCAATGGAAACCCTGTGGCATATTCAAAATCTGTTGCATGCATGGCAACTTGTGGAAACTCAAAAAGGTGACAGCCACTTGTGCAAAGTGAAGGCCCATAGAAAAGACCAGGCCAAAATTTCTAAATTGAATAATCAGGTCGATGGGCTTGCTAAGCAGGTAGCCCAGATGGGCATGGAACATCTGTGGACTAAACCAGATCAGGAAGCATATAAAGTCCAACACAGAGATAAAGAAATAAAAAGCCAGCTAGACACTGTGGCCCTGCAAAAGCAAGACGGGGACCTACAAGACTTGTTACAAAAAGAAGAGCACCATGGCTACAACATAATCAGAAACAAAGTTGTGCTCATAATGGCCTTAAAGAAGGACACCAGTCTGAGTGGTGCACACATGTCTGAGAAAAGAGTTGATTAGCCTCTCACATAACCAAGGACATTTCGGCTCTGAAAGAACTGCCAGTAGGCTGTTGTCAGTATGCTGGTGGCCAGGATTAGTAAAAGATGTGGAACATCATATTCAAAACTGCTTGGCTTGTGCAGAGAACAATTCCAACTATAAAGTTAATAAAGATCCAATGCTGCACCAAAAAGTAGCTGGACCGTGGTCGAGGCTCCAAATACATTATATCGGGCCACTCCCACGCACCAGGTGTGGAAATAAGGACTGCCTCGTGGTGGACTCATTTTCGAAATGGGTCGAAGCATATCCCACACGCAATAACACTGTGATAACCACCATAAAGACCCTATTGGAGCAGACCTTCACAAGATTTGGCCTATCCGAAACTATTGTCTTAGACCAAGGTCCATATTTTGTGGGCGAGACCATGACACCTCTCTTCCAGGCCCTAAATATTCATCAAAAGTTCCACATTGTGGGTCATCCCTAGAGCTCTGGTTTAGTTGAAGAAACAACCATGCCATAAAAACAGCTCTGTGGAAAATTGTAACCAATTCAGGAAAGAATTGAGACCAAAAATTACCGTTGGTGTTAATGGCGTTAAGTTCGACCATAGCCACTCATGGTTTTACAGCTCACGAGGTGTTGATGAATCACATGATGCATATCCCCAAACAGTGATGGCTAGGAGGAGTCCCTCCAGATAGCTACCAACCGAGAGTCCTCATGGACCAGTTTATGGAAAAGTTACTGAACAATATTATGACATTCAGAAGCAAGTGACTGTACAACTGAAGTCCAATGCCAGATTCATGGATAAAAGACTAGGGGACACCCTTAAACCAATAGAATGGAATATAGGGGATAGATACCCATATAGGTTTTATTCTGACAAAGGGTATGTACTAAGTCCCCAGTGTGCGGGTCCTGTTACTATAACTAACAAAGCCAGTCCAACAGTCTATCAGGTGGAACTTAAGGGCAAAAAAGCGAAGGAGCCTCATATAGTTCCACTCCAGCCAACTGAAAACATGGAAGAGGTTTGTGACCTAAGGTAGCTATATGAAAACATAACCACATGTTTTCTTTGGTCTACTTCCTAGGAACCACAACACTTCAGTCGTGCCATATATTTAATACTTTGTTTGCTCCTGCTTGTAAACATACATAAAACGTTATTAATTAAGGAAAAAGGGTATTGTTTTTGTTATACAAAGGGAAACCACAGTGGTAGTAGAAACCTCTCCTATTTCGTATGAGTTTGGACCCACCACATCTAGCAGTCATGGTTCCCATAATTGTTTATGCTTATGAAAAGGCACCTTATTGTTTCCTCCTTTCGCAAGAGGAAAAAGGCAATAGTTCTATGATGGCAATGGTGGAAACTAACAGTTCCCAATTAACAGCCTTGGATACAAAGTCAAAGCAGTCTACTTTTGTAAAAAAGTACAACCATAGTTGCAAATGGGAATTTAAGGACAAACTTCTGGAAGAGTATTCTAATGTACAAAGGATAAAAAGCTCATTACAGTGTGCATGTATAAAGTCTAATATTCCCTCTCATGTAAAGGTGTCAACAGTTCAAGTAGAAGTTAACATGAATTAGCAATTCCATGAAAGTACCTTGAGCATAAGAACGCATACTCCTTCCAACTCATACAATGCAAGTCTGAGTTGTTACAACAGTACAAAAGCCCATTGTAATTCCTTTGTCAACGCAAATAGTTTCTGTAAGCAAGAAAAAAATGTAACATTTGTAACCAGCTGCTACAGCATTATTAAGGTGGAGGTGAATGTAAATGATGCCAGTGTATGGCCAGTAAATGGAGTATACGGAGCCCAAGAAAAGGTCTGAGTAATGGTAGTACCAAGACCATATGTTAGTAACGTAGGACCGGTGGTAATGAAGGAGAATAGTAAAAGATTGCTCCCAATCAATCCTGTCTACTCTTTAAAAAGAATTACCATGCCTTTGCAAGTAACTCTCACTGACACTGAAGGAAAATGTGCACTTTATACTCAACCCTTAATAAAAGGATGGAATGCCTAGATGCAAAGTGTGTTACCCAAGGAGCCATCTAGAATTAAAAAGAATGTATTGGCCACTGTATTAGGAGGAGTAGGTACAGGTCTTGGTGTTATATACACCATTGATGCAAACATCTGGGCCAATAAAATTGATGCCATGGGACACGATATAGCCTCCTTAAGTCATCCATTAACCTCCTCGTTAAATCAAATGAGCACTCCAGAGTAGGACATTGCTAGAATCCTACCAATTTGGGAAACCATGCAAGAGCAGGACCTTCTTAAAATCATGGATTCCATAGACACTCTGCAGACAAATCTTTCATGGTCTCTTGCATGTATTCAGGCACAAACTTTGCTGTTAAACATAGCCAGTAACATGCTTAGAGATGGTTTTAGTCATGTTATTCCTATGGAATTAAAAGATACTTTTGGAAAATGCCACAAATAATTTTGAGAGCTCCCACCAAGCATATTGGAAAGTAGTTAATTTCTCAGAATCCTATAGATCAAATAATTAACACCTATATACTTACCATTATAAATGTGTGTGAGGAATTGCTCAAATTGCTCTGGGCCTCAACGTCAATGGTTCCATGATAAGCCCCATCGACATCCCTAAATGGATTCACAAAGGTGACAAAGGATATAACAGTGTCAACTTAGATTCGTGCGCATGGGAAAAAGGCATTGGTTACTCCTGTACATCCGGAGTTATTGAAGGGTCCCATGTTTGTTTAGACTCCAGCCAAAGTAAATGCCGTTATTGTCTACAGGCCAATGATAACAATGGCTCAAAAATTGTTTTAATTAATGCTAATTGTTTATGAATCCATAAATGGTGTACTGAATTTTTTGTAAATTCCTTTTACAAAATAGATCACAATCCCCACAGCAACTTATGTTCATGTTCTGTATATACTGTACAAGGATGTGATATCGACTTCTTACTACATAATGCAACCATGCAGAATATTCATTCACATTATGTATTATACCAACAAGTAGAGCCAGTAAATTTAGGAGTTACTATATCTGTGTTAAAGCCATTGGTGAGACACCCAGACCTAAAGAAGCACTTAAAGGAGTTAGAACACCAGAGCAAAGAGTGATGCTAACTGTTCACCACTCCTCGCAAAAAAATAGAAAAGATCTTAAAGAGAGTACAGCATGAACCATCTTTTGCACATTGGTGGGAAAGTTTATTCTTTAGTCCTACCAGTTATAAGGAAGTGTGGTGCATATTAATACATCCAGTTGCAGTAATATTCATTGTACAAATGGTCAGCGTGGTTGCTATTATAGCTACAATTTGTTGAGTGAGAAAGAAATTGGCTACCATCAGTAGGAGCCAAGGTTATGCCACCCATGTAAGCTTACTAATAAGAAATGTGGCAACATGATAGTTAAAAATCATCTAGTCACCAAAGAGGTTTCCTCATTTTGTTTTGCTTAAGTTGTTGTTTGGCCTCCATCTTTGTCCCCTTCTTTATCACTCCATTGGCACTCTTTTTGATGTTTGGTGGGAACTCGTGGCAGGAAATAGTCACATGACGTGAAATAGTCTGGGTAAAAAACTGATTAATTTTAGCTTTCTCTGGTTAACAAGAATGCAGCTGTACATGGCATTGAACAAGCAAATGAGCACCTACCCCTGGCGTAGAGGCGTACTTAGTGAATCTCTTCCCTATGGGAGCCCAGGCTGTATTGTGTGGGGCCCTGCTAACACCACCCACATGCCCCATGAGATAGGCCAGGATTGCGGTACTAGTTAACTAGAAGTTCTGTTACTGACAAGAACTGGAAACTGCATATGTCATTGGAACAGGCACCTGCAAAAACAAGCCTTCCCTGACACAATGGAAACAAAGCTATGTGGGCTTCTAACTTTCAGCTTCCTGGCAGAGGGTAAGTCGGGGAAGGGCCTTGCGGTACCTCCCTTATAAAACAATACTGTCGCATGCTGCAGGGATGGCCCCAAATACAGCACTTTACTATAGCGAGACTGCTGTATTTGGGGTTATTACTGCAGTATATTTAATATAAGGGCAGTTATTAGTATTTAGAAACCCTAAGACAGCTTGCAAAGACTGGGCTCGGTGCCAGGTGTTACAGTAAGGGAGATTGGGAGTTACTGAGGGGGAGGGCTCTAGAAGTTACCAGGTTGGAAGGGTCAGATGTTGTTGGAGCAGAGAGGACGTGTAACTGTTGATGGGGGGAGCACGACTGAAAGGTTCTGGGGCGGGGGACATGACCATCCCATGTGTCACCTCACAGAGGGTTTCAAACTGTGGGGTGCACTCTTTGAGGGGGCACGGAGTAACATTTGGGAGGGTTGAGTGGTGATGCCAGGTGGCCTGGGCCAGTGATGCCAGGTGGCTCGGGCCAGCCCCATAGAGTGGGGCTTGGGGAGGGAGCGCCACCTCCACCCTCTGACTCACCTCAGTGGGCTACCCAGTCTGTCTGGGTTGAGCGGGGGGGGGGGACAACTAAAAACTAACTCAAAAGGGCACCTTTTTGGTTTGGCTGCACCCCGCACCCCATCAGACAGGCTGGGTGGCCAACTGGGGTGAGTCAGGGGGTGGAGGCTCCCTGAGCCCTACGACATTGCCACTCACCTCCCCAAATGTTCCTCTGCACCCTCCCTAGGGGGGTGCACCCCATAGTTTGAAAACCTCTGAAGGTAGAAGCTGTTGCTAAATGGAAGGCAGGGCCACCCCTGCTGCAGCGTAAGGGGAGCGGTTTCCCCTGGGCAGAGCCCCTGCTTTTGAAGGGGGAGAGCGGCCTCTGCCCTGGCAACAGACGGGGGCATTCGCGATCTGCCAAGCAGGCAGTGGGAAGCACTGGGCCTCCACCAGCAAGGAAGGAGAAACAGCCCCATGGAGCAGGATTCAGGCCCGGCGGGGGGGAGAGAAGAGGGGCTCAGGCCACAGCCAGCCACCCTGTTGCTTCCTCCCCCCCAACCCCGACGCTGCACAGACACAAGGCGAGTGCCGTCGCCAAAGAGAACCTTTGCCTCCTTGCTGCTGGGCATCCTAGCAAGAGGCAGCCTGAGGCCTTGCCCATCCCCCACTGCCCTGTGGGGCGGAGTCTGCTGTTGCTAAAGGAATGGCAGGAATCTAATGGGGGGGCCCCGTGACCCTGTGTGCACCACCCACGCGTCACCTCTGCATTGGAGTGAGAGTTCGGTCTCTTGCTAGGAGAAGTTCTGGGTGTTACAGGAGGGAGATTCTGGGCGTTATCTGAGGGGTGTGCTAGGTGTTCTTAGAAAGTGGGTGTCCGTTAGAAGGTGGGAGGGATTTGGATTACTAAATCTGGAATGCATCTGGAGGCCGTGATACACCCTCACAAATTGTGTTTATCCTCCTGAGGCCCTCTGATTCCTTTAAAATTTATATGTAAAATGTTTCATATAGTTCCCTTCAAAGGTTTCCAGGGAGCAGAGTCTCTCTCAGCCCCCACCAGCACTGACTCCCTTGGGCAGGAGAGTGTTCTAACCTGGAGGAGAGACGGGAGGAGGGATCTGGAGTCAAAGGGCCAAATTCTCAGCTGGTTTAAATCAGACTAGCGCCACTGACTTAAGTGGCACTACACTGATTTACACCAGCTGGGGATCTGGCCCAGAAAGGGGGAAGGGCGGGCGGGCAGGGGGCGGGTAGCACGTTATTTAACCAACCCTGGGAAGAAGATCAGGATTCTGTTTCAACTCTGGGCTATAGTTCAGGGCAATTCTGATTCTTTCCAAACTGGTTCACTGTCCCCTGCTTCCTGCCAGCACCTCTATCCCTCACCTAGCTGTTACAGAGAAAGCACCTCACAAATACAATAAACAACGTTTGGGCCAGCAGCAACCCAGACAGGAAACCAGCACAAGGCTAGAAAAAGCGCCGTCTTCCGGCAGCCACAGTGTGCTGCTGCAGCTGGCATCTTTATCGAGACTCCTGGGGAAGGTGGCTACAGATGGGTTTCTCTGATCTCTCATGAATCCACCTCGCAGCTAGAGACCTCAGGCGTCAGACACAGTCAGCCAGAGGTGTGTATAATGTAGCATTCACAGAACTGACAAAGCTGGTGTCTCTCTGCAGCTGTTACCAGAAGCCATAAAGAACTGGGCTCTCGGGTCTACTTTTGTTACTCACTCTCTCCACAGCCCTTACGATCTCAGGGGACACCGTAACCATTCAATGCAGCTTTTTGATCAGTTCCCTTTTCCCACCAGTTATCTCTGCTTTTCCTGACCTGAAACCTTTCCTATTGTCCTTCTTCTCACTGCCCAGTCCCCTACTTTACTTCTCCTGGTCTTCTTTTATCTTAATCATCTCTCCGGCTCTGGTTCATCCTCTACTTCAGCATCCAGATCCTTCTCCTCCCTCCTTCTCTGACAAGCTTTGCCCCCTCAACTGCCGCCCCTTCCCACGGGATGTGAGCCCCATCCCCCGCCTTGATGCTGCTGCATCAACCCTGCTGGCCCTAGTAGCGCCCCAGGAACTTGAGCCTGCAGCAGGTGCTATTGCTGGGACCAGGGTTCCCACACTACATTAGCCCAACATTTTCTGATACCAGCCTGTGTATTTGCTCTGGTAGATGCAACAATTGCTATGAGGTAGGATTATTATTATTATTTTGGCATTGTGGTACAATAGTGTCCAGGGTCCCCTGTTATGTCTGAGGGTTCCATTGCGCTAAGCCCTGTACACACACACACACACAGCCAGTCCCTGACCAGAAGAGATTATGGTGGGTGGGGGGGGACTTTCAATAACACCACTGTGAGTTAGGCGTTCAATTGCCATTGACTTTCAATGGGAGCTGGGTACTTCACTGCCCCAGGTTCTTTTGAAAACCTTATCCTCTACTTCAGGCACTAAACAGAGTATTCGATGAAAGAAAGGTAGTGTGAGGTGCGTGAGGCAGGCGGAGGGACTGGTCAGTAACAGAGTAGACAGAGCAGGCTGTTATCACTGTAAAAGCAAGCGCTGAGGTCATATTGCGATCAAAAGAGGGGAGCAGGGAATAGATCTAGAAAGGCAGGGGGCCAAGAACAGAGTGATGGGGCACCCCTTAGACGCCCCTTATGGTCTAAGGTGCAGCACACAGCCACCACCTCAGAGGAAGAACAAGCAGCTTGAAAAGGAAAGGTGTGAAGCCAGAGCGGGACGGAGCAAGTGACACTGGCAGAGCAGTCAGGAAGGATGCAGTGCGCAATCATGTCAAACACAGCACCGAGAGTGAGGCTGACAAGCAGGGTGAGGGGAGCCATGCCCAGCTGAGTGAAGAAGAGCGTTCAGCAGCCTGAGGAGGACTCTTGCCATGTGAGGCAGTTGGAGAGATGAGGGGAATTGACTGTCTCTAGATAACGAGGATAAGCTGAATATAGGGGCCGGGGGCAGCAGCAGAGGAGGGTGAGGTTCAAGAGTGGGTAGGAGATGAGAGCTGTGGTTTTGAGAGCAGTCAGGCCAGCACACTCAGGATGCAGCGCTGTTAGTCTTTCAAGTGATTCAGAGACAATGGAGACACAGAGTGGGAGGGAGATGCACACAAGTGACAGAGCTGGGAACGGAAGCAGACATCCCACACACCGGTGCAGATCATTAACCAGCGGCCCAGCCTTCGCAGCCCTGCCATCAGACAGGGAACAGCCAGGCATGTTGTGCCACACCTGGCCTGATCTGGGGGCCTGGAAAGGGGCAGCACTGTGTAGGGGCCTGAATGCTCCCCACTTCTGCCAGGCACATCACAGCAGTTCACTGCAGACCCAGCACCTTCTCACAGATTCCCAGGCCGGAAGGGACCATTGTGATCATCTCATCTGCCCCCTTGTCTAACACAGACCATGGCACTCCCCCCACAACGATTACTAGAGCAGGTCCCAGAGCGTTTCTCATAGCTGATTGATTGTACTGATTGACAGTAGCTGGAAGGAGCAGCAACTGCACATTCTGTCGCTAGTGCTCATGTTAGAGACTCTCTCCTCCATCTACTTTTAGGGCAGAGGGGTAATAATCGGAACTGATCAATGGCCTGGTGGTTTAAGAGCCCTATTTGCTGCTATAAATTTGGCCTTAGCTTTACAAGTCAGTTTCGCCTGCCCACATCCAGATCTCCCTGACTTCTTCTGCTTCCATCTGCCAGCTCTAGGCCTATTGGATCTGGCCCATAGCTTGTAAATACAGCCTGTTAGCCTCAGTGCTCCTTCCACCTGATGTGAGAGACTGGGGCAGAAAATGGAACTGGAATCTTGCACCTGGCAGCATAGAGCAATAATGGCTAGAGCCAGCCTTCATGTCCTTGCAAGCCCAGAGCGTGAGACGCTAGGACAGAGAACTGCACCGGTAGTATGGCCACGTGCAGGGTGATTATCTTTTCCCCACTGCTGACATGGAACAGCACTTTTAATTGGCACATCTCTCCTGCAATGTCAGCCATCATCAGGGATGCAGCAGCAGATGGATGGGAGCTAGAAGGCAAGATGCAGGGCTCAGTGAAACCATTCTGGGTCCATACCTGAGCTGTCTAGCCTTTCCTATTTCTCATTACGTCTCACGGCACTGGAATAAGGAGAACACGGCTCATTTATCCAATAACCAGAGGAGGACACTGCTTTCCTGTCAACAGCTGGGCATGACTGAGAGGTGCAGGCAGCTCTTATAAGGGGAGGCAGAAACTCTGGAGAAAATGCCAAGTTATTCTGGGTCTCAGCTCAGACAAATAGATAGTATTAATTCCACTAGCAACTTTTATACCAAAGGGGCTCAAGGCACCTGACAAACTCTGGTCTCCATATAGGATTCGCCTTGGCCACCACTGAAATGGAAAGCAGCAACTGGAATGCACCACAAAGTAACACGACACAGCAGATTATGGAGTCAGTACTACAGGGGCATTTAGCGAAACAGGATGGAATTATCTATATTGGAACATGGCCAGGATTCTATCTCTAACACCCTAGGGAGCTGGCCGAGGGTCCTACAGGGAGAGGCGGGAGGGTCATGAATAGTCAGTTCCTTGTTTTTATGTTTTATGAAAGTCAAAGCCTCCAGCAGCACAATGCCTCCAGCCCTATGTTGGAGCGCTGCATCAGCTCTGATGCAGAATGGAGAGGGCCACCTGCACACCACAGCCTGAACTTACCCCAAGCTTTTCTTAAAAATCTCCCCTCCAAGTACTCATCAAACCTGGCCCTGCTTAGCAGAGACAGTCACAAGCCCAGGTTACAAGCACAGCAGAAATTGGCTGGCCTTTCATAGGAGGTGGAACATAAAGGAGTAAAGTCATGCATCTTTCAGAACATTTTACCCTCACTGCTTCTGTTAGCTGGCGATATCAGAATCCTTTATTGGTGTGCAGTGTCATTGCATTTCTGAGAAAGTTTGCTTTCAAAAACCTTACAGGGCTTAGAGATTTTCTGAGGTATGCTTCATGCCTCTGGAGAAGTACAGCAGCGTTTCAGGGTGTTGTATCACCCCAGCCGAGCAGGCTCCTGACCCTGCCCATTACGTAGCTGCGGGCAAGAAACTGATGCATCAGCTGTTAAAACCCCAGATTCCACTCTGCCTGGAGTGTGCACCGAGAGAAACAGTGCTGCAGGCACCCACTCCGAGGCTCCATTACAGGCTGCCCCTCAAACCCTCTTCCAACAGGGCCGTGCTGCTGTTCTCAGACTGCAGCGCTTCCCAGCTGCTCTACAGCCCAGAGCTCATAGGGGCAGCAAAGTTTTATCTCTTAGCTATGCTTTAGCATGGATGGAGCTAAGGTGCTGTTTAAGCCTGGCTTATGCATTGGCTGGCCTGGCCAAAATGATGGTTTTGTCACAGCAAAGACTGCACAAGTCACCCTTTTAGCTGAAAAGCCCCTCAAAAGTCATGCAATATGCACCTCCTGTTTTCCACCCCGTGCCTGATCTCACTGCATATGCCCCCTCTCATCACAGGCCAGTGGCTGACCTCAGCTGGAGATTTGCTTTACGGCTTGTCCTTCCCACATCCCAGCTCCAGGTTTGATCCCAAAGGGGCCCACCCAATTGCATAGGCTCCTCTCCCTGAAACACCCACAGCCAGGCCCCTGGCTTTAATATACCCATTTAATAGTGGATCATTCTTTTTCAATCCACCTTTGGTGTGCTAGCAAAGAGCAGACTTTTGCTCACCTACATTTCTATCTAGAACCATGCAGCACTTTGGGGTTTTTGGTGTTAATTTGCTGCTCCCTAGTGGTCATTTTGCAAAACTGCATGTCTGTAAATGAGCACTCACAATGTGAGTGGATGTGGGTATTATCCAATCTTCCATAGTTTAGCATTACCTGTGATATTATTCAGTATTAGGATTATTATTACTGGTAGTTCAAGCCCTGTGACTTCCTTGCCCTTCCAGTCAGTCATAAATTCACACATTTCCTCCTCTTCCCTTTAACTTGCTGTTTGGTTGTTTAAAAATGAGACTATCACCACCCTTCCTGAACATGGTCAGACAGTTCCCAATGGTATAAATTTGGAATCTCCTTGTCTCATCTCCAGCAAAGGATGGTCAGCCTTGAAATGACAGTTCCTCCAGTGACAAGCAGAACCACCACCTCTGAGATGCAGAAGAACCAGCCACTGGACCAGGGGTGGGCAAACTATGGCCCACGGGCCACAGCTGGCCCATGAACCGCACCACATGGCTTGGCCCTGCTCTGGCTGGGGTGCTGGGTCACATGGATCCCGGAAGCCACACCATGGCCCCACTCTGACTCCTACTTGCTCCAATGGGAGCTGCAGGGGAGGTGCCTGCAGATGGGGCAGCATGCAGAGCTGCCTGGCCGTACCTCCGCATAGGAGCTAGAGAAGGGACATGTCACTGCTTCCGGGAGCCGCTTGAGGTAAGCGCCCATGCCCCAACCAGCCCCGATCCCCCTCCTGCTCTCCAAACCCCTTGCTTCCAGCCCGGAGCACCCTCCAGCACCACAAACCCCTTATCACCAACCCCACCCCAGACCCCGCACCCCAACCCCAATTTCGTAAGTATTCATGGCCCACCATACAATTTCTATTCCCCAATGTGGCCCTCGAGCCAAAACATTTGCCTACCCCTGCACTGGATATTTCCCACACCTGAGCCCCTGGGGGAGCCCTCTTACTGCCCCCTCTCCCCCAGGATCATTTGCACCCACCCCAGTGGGCGAACCTTGAGTCTGTCCTGTTTTATGGTCCTTGGCACCAAGAGGAGCCATTGTGGTTTCAGCAGGTGTAGGGCCTGGCCCGACAGAGCCAGACCTGGGTGCTGACCAGGCTCCCAGACTCATGACATGCACGGTCATTACCAGATCACCACACTGCAATGCATGCACACAGCTTACAGGGAATGTTGGCCCCAGTGGAAAACAAACAAACTATACATTCAATCTTTTAACCAGCAAGGTAGTACAAACATCCACAAGGCCGGTCAAAAACCTGCCAGCTGGCAACCCCAATGACAAGAACACAAGGCATTTGCCAAAGAACAGAACTTTATTTTATAACCTCTTGTGGAAAGTTTAGTCTCTTTATTAGGAACAGAATCATCAAAACAAATCTGCAACTGAGCATAAGCATGTTCAATTAAAAACAAAAAGGAAAAGCAAAAAGCTGAAAGATTCACCTCTTGGCCTTATATCGCAGTAATAAAAATCTTTAACCATTGCTGTACAGCTGCAGGGAGGGAGCGAAGAGAAATGGAGTGTTCTGTCTGCCTGCAGAGCATCCAAAGCTGGCTACCATCTTAGCTTTCCCTGGACCTTCTCCCACGTCCCAACACATAAGCCAGGACAGGACTCCACAACTGACAGCACCAATGACCAGCACCACATTCAAGGGGTGAACCCTACTCATGCACATTCTCACCAGACTGTCTCATGGTAGAATCTGTGGGTAGGTGTCTGCCTTCAGGGAAGGAGGGGTGGGAGGGGGAGAAGAGGACTCCTACGGAGACCCTGCACCTTAAGTTACCAGTTCCCACAACAGAAGCCTCATTCCCCTATATTTCCTGGATACAGGGAAGCTCAATCCAGCTCCAGACCTCAACTGAGACTATGTGGTCAGTAGCGGAAACATCTCAGAACTGTGCCTGTGAAGAGGAGAATCACTGAGCCCTGGGTTGAAGCACCATCCTAAGGTTAATGTCACCCTGTTTGCCTCTAGCTTTATCAGCTACAACGTGCAGACGACAGGTTGGAAAGCCCAGAGCTGACTGCACCCAGCACTTCTTTGGCACTACTGAACTCTCCCGCCCCTCTCCAGCTCCCCCACAGTGCACCATCAATGTGTCTCCCCACATTTCCACCTGGATGTTCCCTGGAGGGATGGGATATAACTCTCCCACATATGGCCACATTCATGTAGTGGGCTCTGAGCAACATTCCAACTGAGAGGGGATGGCCTAATGCCTTGAGAAAAGCCAAAGGCCCAGCCCCGTCAAATCATGGAAAGTCTGTGCCTAACAGATGGGGTGTTTCCTAGCAGCTGAGATAGGTTGAACAGTCACCTGTGGCACAGGACATCTAAGAACCTCCCCCTCCCTGCTACTAGACCTGCAAGATCTTATAAATGGAGTCCTAAAATCAGAGAAAACAGAACAAACTACCCTCTGGCATCACCAATACAGAGCTTTGCCATCCAAATGTGCAAAGTGATCCTTCAGGTATTGTATGCCGGTCTCTCCAGCTCCCAGGCCAGGAGACAGGGAATGTTTCTATACTTAGGTGCTTGCAGCCCGCATCAGAGAGCATGTACAAACCACCACTCAGTTCTGTTTCCATAGGATTTTGGGGGGCGGGGAAGGGTGTGTGAATGGTGACAAAATGGAGGACATAACAGCATTCACAAGAGAAAATGCAATGTTCTCGGCCACCACAGCTTTGCCAATGCAACTCAGCCCTGAACTGCATCACCTGCTTTGACTTTAAACTGACCCTTGCCTCCACAGCTCTCTCAAAGCAAGGGAAGCTTGATTTCTTGAACCTCCTCTAGCCCTCATCCCTCATACAGCAAACACAGCTCAGCCCAGCCAAGCCCAAACCAGCAGTTCCCCAGGATAGACTCACCTGCAGGTTTACCAGTGCTCCTTTCTCCTGGCCTGCAGGGTCCCCTGCTACCTGGATTCCCCTATATAACTCTGCTCACAAGTCTCCATCAGAACCCCGCTACTCCACTCCCAAGTCTCTTCTAAGCAAAGTCAATGGGTATAATATTGAGTAGGCTCCAGGACAAGCCCACTTAAGGAATTCTCTAAACTACAGCTGTCTGTGCAGATAACACAGAGGAGATAAAGCCCAAGCACACACCGAGGACCAGCTTAATCAGCCTGCAGTAGCCAGACCATTACATTTCAGGTAGTAGTGCCTTAAGGACTACACCACTCAACAATCCCAGCTTTACACTAGACACCTTTTCAGAATCACAGGTGGATACCATGAAAACCCTTATGATAAAGGCAAGCAGCCCAGTGGCACACCAGCTGCAAATCACTCATCTCCCTATGCAATCAGCATCAGTGAAAGGAAAACACATAACCACCTGTTGGTCATTACTGAGCAACAAACATACTGAGAGACCCAAAGTCATCCTCTTCCAATAGGTCCAGCCATCGCAGCTGGTTCACATCTCTCAGCATCACATACTAACTAGTTATGGGTGAAATGCAAAGAGTTTGGAGGAGTGGTTCAGATAAGCACCCATCACAAAGAACGCTTATCTCAGCCTTCCCCTGACCTCAGGTCTGCAAAATGTGGCTGGAAATCTCATGAGTATAGGCTTTCCCAGGAAATTTCTGACAAATCCTGGCTTTGGTCTCAGATTAAATGTTGTGTCCATCCTGGTGCCTAGCCAGGAATCTCAGAGGGGCAAAGACATGAAAAATAATGGGATGGGGGAGAGTTACCTTACCCAGCTCATTTCAGAGCATGCTAAACAGCTTCATAGCTCAGGTGCAGTCTTATAAATAGGCAAATGTTCATGGAGTTGGGGGAGTCTTATTAATATTTGAACCTGTTTGCCCATTGCTAATGATAGCGCCCAAGCATGGTTTTTAATAAGGTTTGCAGGCCTGTAATCTGTGCGCATGTGGACTTTCCCCCTCTAATTCAGTTATTTTGCAGGCAAGTTCTTACATGGAGTGAGACTATGTAATACAGGGGTATGCCGCCCCAGACCCCAGGATGGTACAGTGAGCGTGTCTGGTCAGGGATCAATAGGATCAGGGAAAGAGTCGCACACACGCTCCTCGTTGTTGATGTCAACAATCACCTCTGGATCCGGTGTCACCTCAGACTCTGCCTCCATCTTGGGCTCTGCCTCAAGGCCTTGACAGGTCTCTGTGCTTTCTGGAAAACAAGTGAGAAATGGTTATAAACATTTGCTACTGTCTTAGCTCCACCTCTGCTGGAATCTTCACCCTGGCCTTAATCTTCTTTTGCCTTGACAATTGCAACTCCCTTCTCTATGGCCTGCCCCAGTCCCAGCTCTCTGGTCTCCAGCACACTGAGACGCTGTTGTTTACCTTCTGACAGGCACAATGAAGCACAACTGCATCAGCACATGCTGCAAACTGCTCCACTGACTCCCCATTCAATTCAGGATCTGGTTCAAAACCACCTCCCTTGTTTTTAAATCCCTCTATGGATTTGCCACAGACAACATCACAGAGCTCATCTTTCCCTAGTCCCCTCTCTGTTTAATTTCTTCTCACCCAGAACTGGATTCCTCTCTGTCCTTCAATACAATCTGGCAACTATTGCTTTGAGACAAGCTCTTGTCATCTCTCTCTGCCTTATGAACGTTCCATGTATTTTCAAATCTCCGATACAAACCATATCAATTCTCCCTTGCCTATATCTCTACATTTAACTCCTCCCCACTGTTATTGCAGTATCTTGCTCTGTAACTGTATTTTTTTAACTCTGCCAAGCATTTTAAGGGATACAGTACATTTGTAAGATGCAATACAAGATAAAACTGTATTTTATTATGGCTCCTGTGGTAGAAGCAGCTAGAGTTAGGGCTAGGGTGACCAGAAGGCAAGTGTGAAAAACCGGGACGAGGGTGGGAGGTAATAGGTGCCTATATAAGAAAAAGCCCCCAAAATCTGGACTGTCCCTATAAAATTAGGACATCTGGTCACCCTAGTTAGGGCTGAGTTTCAGTTTCCTTTCTAACCCCTCATTTTTCACTTGTTCAACTTTCTCAACCAGATTCTTTAGTGCTGGGATTTTCCATGCCTAAAAACCCCAAATGCAATTTATTTATGAAGTTAGAGCAAAATGATTTTCAGACATTTTTGAATCAGAGAAGCAAGTTAAAAACATCCTTCTTACACAGGCTCCTATTGAAATGCAGCACATGCATACCTCAGTTTCTCTTGGTACGCTGCCAGAAAATTTAAACATACCTTGTTTTATAGACCTCCATAATGAAGAGGGGGGATTTTAAATTGGAAGAAAATCGGGTCAATGTTTTAAAAGGTTGGCTCATTAAATCTGGAATGATTGCACATGTGCATTACCAATGATACGGACCTCTGACATAATGCTTTGCACCAGCAGAGTGCAAAGCACCTTCCCAAAGAGGTCAGTTTCAAGGTCACCCAACAGGTCAAGGGCAGAGCTAGGAACAGAGTCCGTATTTCCTGAGTCCCAATCCAGTGCTCTGTTTATCAAGCACACTTGATTTATTTTTGTGGCACCCTTGTCAATAACCGCTGAAAACTGAGGGCATACAGTTTTGCCTAAGAATGATTGAACTGATGGTAGATTATGGATAACTCAGTTAAGGCCATCTCAGTAAAGGACAGTTGAGGCCACAGTTAAAGATGCCGGAGATAAGGAAGGCTCACTTAAAAGTATTCCAGTTAAGGTAGCTTTGGTTAATATAGGTTAGTAACGGATATGCTGCTGTTAATGTTCATTTAAAAAATCAGGGAAAGTAAATGCAAAAAAATGAGTTTAATGCATCAAGCACTCAAATAGAAGATTAAAAAAACAGTTTCTATCCCCACATTAACCTGGCTGCATTACACATATACCATGTTTTCCATTCCCGATTTCTTTGGTAGATTTAAATATGAATGTATTACTAATTGTGGCCCCGATTCAAGAAAGCAACACAGCATGTACTCAAGTACCTCTGACTTCAATGGGATTTAAGCATGTGCTTCTGGCTTAGCACATTCTTAAGCACTGTGCTGAATAAGAATGATTTCTAGAATTGGAGTCAATGTTAGTGACTCTACCTTACAAATATACTGGATATGCAGCATGGGGAGCTAACATTACAGTGAAATTGCAAAGCTATTTGTAAAAAGATAATTTAATACCCAGAAGGTAAAATGGATGAGCCCATCCTCTGCCCCACAGAGGAGGTGCATTAGTGGGGTATTGGTGCACTTATTGGGTATTAAAGGCACGAGGCCACAATGCACCAAGAGCTGACAAATGCACATACTGATGTGGCTTAATGAGGTATTGACAGGACAGTGCTGGGAAGCTTGCACTGCCAGTGGTCATGCAGTATATCCTCTCTCGTTCAGTTTCCAGACTGTCCAGCCAACTCTTTCAACCCTCAATAACATACGTCAACTTTATCCTCCTCCAATTTCCTAAATGAGTTATTTCTCAGGCAGCTACAAACCAAGTCCCTGTACCAACCAGGGTTTGGAGGGCTGTCATCTGGGGCAGATGGCGCCTCATGGTGGTCTCCATTTGGAGGGCTCTTTGTTTCTTCATTGGAGATGACTGACATCGTCATTCCCTCTTCCTTTTCCTCCTCTGTAGAAAAGCAGATGAAAGACTGCAAGGAACCAGGACCCACCCTCCATAAACTCTGGATATATTCAGTGTGAAGCCTGGCTTTTTACACTCGTCTTTGTCTCCATTTCACATGGCCCTGGCTCCATTCCCAGAGCAGACTGATACAGGGTATTGACACTATAAACTTTCCAAATTTGGAGAGCTGACAGGATTGCCACCTGAGGTGGCCTGGCTATGTCTGAACTCAGAGCACAGAGGGCCTGATCCAGACAGGAGATTCAGTGGGAGGAACAGGTGCTCAGCTCCCTTCAGGATCAAGCCTAAACAGAGCACTAGGGCTTCTTTAATGTGCCCCCACTGATGTTTTCAGCACAAATAGCTCCTGCCAGCAATTCTGAGGTGAAAACAAAAATGTTCCTTCAGGAACTCACCAGCAGGAGACTTTTCCCCAGCAACGAGCAGGTTTTTACAAAGCTCAGCTTTACTGGGACAAGGGCAGGAATGGAAGGAAGACAAGACTAGCCACAAATTCTAGTCAGAACCTACGGAGAAGCTGCACCGAGCAAGTTGGGAAATGGAGCTGTGTTTAGACTGTCCTAGGACAGACTGTACTCAACCCAGTAGGAAGCAGAGAAATCCCCGCTCACCTGAAGGCACCGGAATGAACTGCTGTTTGCTTTTCAGGCAGCAGAATGTTATCAGTGATGCTATAACAGCCAGGACAATTGCACCCCCTCCACATGCTGCCAGGGTGTAAAGGAACAAAGGTTGCTTCAACAGGTCTCCTGCACGAAGGACAAGGTATGTTAGTCAGAGGAACTAGAGCATGTCCTCCTGAGCTGAAAAGCCCTACAGCTGAATTAAAGTCAGTGAAGAATATTGAAGATGTGGGTGGGCTGGGGGAATTAGGAAGAAAGGATGAACTATGTGGTTCCTAACTGTGTTACAGATTTTCTCTTTATTCCCCTTCCCAGCTGGAGCTAATGTGAAGCTACCAGCATGGGGCACGGACTGCAGATGGCCTGTCAGAAGGTCACACACAGGTTGGTGAACATTATCCAGCACCTCACTCATTGACTGGGGATTTGTCAACTTTGCAGATTTAGGTAGGAACTGAATTTACTTCAGAGCGGTAGAGAGAAATGGACAGAAAGACAGGCAGATGGTACAACAGATTTACAAACAGACAGAGATCCTCCAAAGCACTCCTCCTATGTAAGAATGGTTTGTTCAAACATAGGACATTCAGAAGAAAAACACTCTTCTTCCAAATATGATAAATGTATGAAGCCAAATTTAACCCGGTATAAATTCACTGAAGTCAAGGGAATTGCACCAGGGATAGATTTGAACCATTGATTTTATTATCACTTGGTTCCTTTTTCATCTACTATTCCCACACCTTGAACTAAGTATACCTGTCAGTCTGTTTAGTTAGTCACCTTGTCTAGCTAACTACAGTTGGTTGTTTAGCTAGCTTGTCTATCTAGTCAATTTATCTATCGACAGTGTCTCTCTCCACAGGGACCAAACTGAATACACTGTGCAAAATACCTGAAATAATAATAATTAGGGCTGTCAATTAATCACAGTTAACTCACGCAATTAACTAAAAAAAAATTAACTGCAATTAAAAAAATTAATCACGATTAATTGCATTGTTAAACAATAGAATACCAACTGAAATTTATTAAATATTTTGGATGTTTTTCTACATTTTCAAATATATTGATTTCTATTACAACACAGAATACAGTGTACAGTGCTCACTTTATATTATTATTTTTTATTACAAATATTTGCACTGTAAAAATGATAAACAAAAGAAACAGTATTTTTCAATTCACCTCATACAGGTACTCTAGTGCAATCTCTTTATTATGAAAGTGTAACTTACAAATGTAGATTTTGTCACATAACTGCACTCAAAAACAAAACAATGTAAAACTTTAGAACCTACAAGTCCACTCAGTCCTACTTCTTGTTCAGCCAATTGCTAAGACAAACAGGTGTGTTCACATTTATGGGAGATACTGCTGACTGCTTCTTATTTACAATGTCACATTAAAGTGAGAACAGGCATTCGCATGACACTTTTGTAGCCAGCGTTGCAAGGTATTTACGTGCCAGATATGCTAAACATTCATATGTCCCTTCATGCTTCAGCCATCATTCCACAGGACATGCTTCCATGCTGATGATGCATGTTAAAAAAATTATCCAGTAATTAAATTTGTGACTGTACTCCTTGGCAGAGAATTGTATGTCTCCTGTTCTGTTTTACCCATATTCTGCCATATATTTCATGTTATAGCAGTCCCAGATGATGACCCAGCACATGTTCATTTTAAGAACACTTTCACAACAGAGCTGACAACATGCAAAGAAGGTACCGATGTGAAATTTCTAAGGATAGATACAGCACTCGACCCAAGCTTTAAGAATCTGAAGTGCCTTCCAAAATCTGAGAGGGACGAGGTGTGGAGAATGCTTTCAGATGTCTTAAAAGAGCAACACTCCGATGCGGAAACTACAGAACCCAAACCACCAAAAAAGAAAATCAACTTTCTGCTGGTGGCATCTGACTCAGATGTTGAAAATGAACATGCGTCGGTCCGCTCTGCTTTGGATCGTTATTGAGCAGAACCTGTCACCAGCGTATCTTCTGGAATGGTGGTTGAAGCATGAAGGGACATATGAATCTTTAGCGCATCTGGCACATAAATACCTTGCGATGCCAGCTACAACAGTGCCATGCGAACGCCTGTTCTCACTTTCAGGTGACCTTGTAAACAAGATGTGGGCAGCATTATCTCCTGCAAATTGTAACCAAACTTGTTTGTCTGAGTGATTGGCTGAAGTAGGACTGAGTGGACTTGTAGGCTCTAAAGTTTTACATTGTTTTATTTTTGAATGCAGTTACTTTTTGTACATAATTCTACATTTGTAAGTTCAACTTTCATGATAAAGAGATTGCACTACAGTACTTGTATTAGGTGTATTAGGTGAATTGAAATATACTATTTATTTTGTTTTTTACAGTGCAAATATTTGTAATAAAAATAAATATAAAGTGAGCACTATACACTTTGTATTCTGTGTTGTAACTGAAATAAATATATTTGAAAATATAGAAAACATTCAAAAATATTTAAATAAATGGTATTTTATTACTGTTTAACAGTGCAATTAATCACACTATTAATTGCAATTAACTTTTTTAATCGCTTGACAGCCCTAATAATAAATACCCTTTTAAATGTCCTATGCATCTTCTTGCTTATTTAAACAACTTCTGCATGCTGGACAGACATCTTTATCAAGCTACTTATAACTACCAAGTCATTTTCTTTAGATCCCACATGTTCATAGTCCTTCTCAGTATTCCTGAGAAGTTTAAATTATTCTGGTTAATATGTTTTATGGTAACAATTATCCAGGATAAATTTCATCTGCCATCAAGTTGTCTAATGCCCAGGGTATTTAGATTCATTATCAACCTTACAAAAACTGCATTCATCCATTTGCCTGGAGCAAATAATTTTTTCTGACTAGTGAGTAGAATATCATCAGTCTTTTTCTAATTATCATCATCATTATAATGGTAAGGAGAGGGGGAAAGAATACAGCAAAAATAATTGGTCATTTAAAAAGAATTAAACCCCATGAATTCTCTACATTGGTATTCGAAACCCCTTTTACTCACGGTTTGTGAACATTAGAACGAAGTAAGTATGTGTTCACAGAAAGCAAAAGTGTCACCAGTTCCCAAAAGTGTGCTAATACCCATGCCAATATGTGTTCATACAACTTTTCACATCAGCAGTGCTTACACAGCTATCATGAAATTCCTTGATGGGTTTGTGGACTGGAAATAGGGAACAGATATTACACTTTGTCACTGAGGTGGCCCCACAGAGCATATACTGCAGGGTGATTATCAGATCCCTGCATGAATTATCACAAGGCCTGATCCACAGCCCATTAATGTCAATGAGGGTGTTTCCAACGATATCAATAGGCTTTTGATCGAGCCCATGCTGAACAGTTTGTGATCAATTCATTGGGTGAAATTTGTTCACATGAAAGAGACATCAGCTGTGAACAGTAAACAAATTAATGAAATCAGAGTCCACAGACAATTTGCAAACAGGGAAAAAGGTTAGATCTAAATAAATAAATTATTTGTGGTGAATTGTTTGCTCAACACGAATTGTGAGGGAGGCTGAGGCGATATTTATAAGCTGGTTAATCTTCTTGACAATTTTGGACAGCGGACCTACATGGAGGGTAATAAAGCAAAGCACAATACAGCAGCTGAGCCCAGGAGCTGAAGAATTCGGGTAGTGGGTGCTGGTTTATTTGTGGAGATGCTGGAAGGTTCAGTGAGGAAAGTATGTCAGGATAGGAAGAAACCCGTGGGTTCTTTTTTGATTGTGGAGTAGGAGATCTCTGACTTGTCAGTATGGGAGGTGCATATCAACTTGGGAAATACATTGTAGGACAGGGTTCTTAACCTTTTTCTTGTTGAGGCCCCCCTCAACATGCTATTAAAACACCAGGGCCTGGTGGGGGTGAGGGGGAGAGTGCGGGGCTCCAGGCCGGGGACGGGGGGCAGACACCCTTGGGCATAGGCATAATTTTACTTCTATGCGGGGGGGGGGAGGGGGGAAGGGCTGGTGGGGTTCAAGCCAACTCTGCACAGAAGGGTCCAGGGCAGGAGCGCCTCCTCCATCCCCTGACTCACCTCAGGAGGCCACCCAGCCTGTCTGGGCTGTGGGGGGATGCAGCCAAAAATATAACTCAAAGGGGGGACTCAGTTCAAAAAGTTTGAAAACCTCTCAGGGAGCAGGGAGAGGATAGCTAGGGGCTGTATATGGGCAGGGGTGGGTAGCTCAGGGTGTAGGAAGGGGGTAGCTAGGGACTGTGTGTGACAGGAGGTGGTAGCTCAGGGTGCAGGGAGGAGATAGCTAGGGGCTGTGTGTGGGCAGGGGTGGGTAGCTCAGGGTGCAGGGAGGGGATAGCTAGGGGCTGTGTGTGAGCAGGGGGTGGTAGCTCAGGGTGCAGGGAGGGGATAGCTAGTGGCTGTGTGTGGGCAGAGGGGAAGCTCAGGGTGCGGGCAGGTCGTAGCTAGGGGCTGTATGTGGGCGGGGGGGCTCCCAGTGAGGCTCCCAGCTTCGGGTGGCGGGGGGCACTGGGGTTCCCAGCTTTAGCCTTGCACTGCTCCCGGCTTCAGTGCTGGGGCTCAAGGGAACCGGATTTCAGCCACGGGGCTTTGTAGCCCCCCAGAAAGGGCTCACGGACCCCCAGGGGGCTTCGGACCCCTGGTTGAGAACTGCTGTTGTAGGACATGGATACAGAGCTGCAGGGGGGAGAGAGGGAGGCAAGGAAGTCAAGACGTACTTGTCTCTGCATGCAGATACGGACACTGACAACTCCTCTCACCCTCATCCTGAGAGGGGAAAAATGAAGATAAACTGTGGCTAACATCACCTACCTTCCTTACACTCCAGTTCTATGAGGGAACTCTTACGGATGTTGTTTTCATGGTGAATTTGACAGACAAGCTTTTCAGGCAGCCCTTTCTCCAAAATAATCTTCTTGCCATCATCCTCAATCTCAATCAGACCCACAAGCTGTCCATTCAGCATCCAATGAAAGCAGACATGGGAACGGTTAGCGCTCTCACAAAGTAATTCTCTTCCCCCATCAGTGTGGCTGGAGACATTAACAGCTGGGATTTGGGTTGGCTCTTGTCACACAAGATGGGAGTTATGAAAACAGGGGAGAGAACAGAGACAAGTTAACCAGACATGGCAATGAACATGAACAAAAGTGGATATTTCTTCCATTCGGACACAAACCACAATGGCATTTGCCACATGTTAGTTTACACAGAAATAAAAGATGGGAAAGAATGAGGTTCATCAATGCCTGCAATCCCACCAACACCTGGCCATGCCTCTGAAATCCCACAATAGCCTATGGCAATCCTGCAGTCCCACTAATTTCCATTTTTTTCTTCTGCGAGCCCCCAGTTGTCTCTCCTAGTCCTGAAATCCTCCCCGAGTCTGCCCACCCCCAGGCAATCCATCCAATAGTGCAGTGGTTCTCAACCCGCAGCATAATCAGCACACATGCAGCCTATGTGACATCCTCAGGGCCAAATAGGGAGTATATATATTGTGCAGATGTGGCCCATATAAAACACATAGAGGGCTGCATATGCAGCCCACAGTGGTAAATAGGTTGAGAACCACTCCCTTTCCAATGCCGGTTCCTCCTCCTTCAGTCTCAGCAGTGCCCATCAGCTCCCCAGCAACTGCAAGAGATCATTTGTGGGATATTCCCACCTGATCCTAATGGTCAAATCGTACACAATGCTCCAAGAGAAGACAGAAACTTCCAAGGTGCAACAGGAGAATATCCTTTCCCCACCCCATATCCGGTGATCAATTCAACCCTGTGGTGCGATCAAACATCACCGTACAGTAGATGAGTATCTAATGTCATTTACACCCTGAAATACTTCTGATGCCCAAGTTATTGGCTATTATTCTCTTGAATGCCATTAATTTGAGTTTTTCCCGTGGCACTGGAGCAAATAATTCCAGAGGCTGATTGCCCTCTGAGAAGAAAATCCGTCACATGAATGTAATCAAAACTCCTGGTTTGGTTTGGTTAATTTCCAGGTGCACCCACATTTTTCTGTTGCTGATTAATTCAATTAACTATTTACCTGAATCCTCATGAGATACTGATTGCAACTCCCTCCAAAAGAATTGTAATTCCATCATACCAACAGCCCTTGATCTTGGAGACCTCTTATGAAATTACTTATTTGCTCATCTCAAGCCTTTAATTTCACAGCATCAGAAAATAGATAGAGAGATATAGAGATAGTACTCTTGAAGGAGAATTGACTCAAGCTAGAGCTGAGCAAACAATAAGTAGTAATTTATTTCTCACCTCTTCTTCTGTTCACATATTGCCTGAAAACAGATGATCATTCTTTTGAATTTTCCAGATTCAGTATTCAAAATTATTTGTAGCATAAACTCTGAATAATTTCTGGCCTGTAGCTTGCAGTTTGTTGAGAGTATTTAAAATTTGAGCTGTGTTGGTTATGTTATGGTTATGTTTCTCAAATCTCCCTCATTCTGATAGATGTCATTCATCTTAATTTACCTACATTTCATACAAATTTGGGGTCTCTTTGGTTTTCTTGTTGAAAATTATTTATTTCAGAAATAAAGAATAATGAAACTGAGGTTATCAAAAGAGTTCTTTACACTAAATAAATGAATCCCAGATCATTTTAAGTTTCCCAAGTGAATACATTTGTATCTCCATCAGTTTGGTCCATGACAATAGATTATTTTCTATAATTGAGCTTTGGCAGGTAGTGAAGTATGGACTAGACATACAGGTCACATGGTGTATTTCTGTTCCCTGACTATATGAGTAACTCACACATAGGTGTCTCGTGTGAATAGTCATGTTCACAAGCTCAAAATTCACTTTCCTTGAATACTATCCAATATTCACCTAAAAGACATTGCACCTATGAGTATTCCTGCCAGTAAATTCTTTCACTAGAAGATGTGTGGCAAGTGAACACATAAGGGTTGTAAACACACCAGAGCAAATGGATTTAAATATAGGAAAAAGTAGGCCTGAACATTTTCTGAAGGATTTGCCCAATTCTCATCTAAGCCCTTTGGGCCAAGGAGCCCTGTCTTTGACCAGCTCTCAGCTGGAGTTCAGCTTGTCTGCACTTGGCTGGCATTAAGTTTCATTTGTCTTCACTGAGATCAGTCCACTTTGACATTTTCATTATAATCCCATAAACTCCATTTTCTCTTAAAAACCTGGGACGTTGTAAAGTGAATGCAGCATAGAACAGGACCCGAGAGAATGTGGTGCAAAGTACCAGCCTATCTGAATCCTGGAGGGGGCAGTGCAAGGTGTGAGAATGACAGTCCTGGAGACTGAAGTCCTCAGTTTATCTATGGCACTGGTATAAAGTGGGCAATGGCAGTGCAAGCCTCCCCACGCTACCCCACTGATGGGCTGGAATCTCCAATAGACTAAGTGAGCTTCCATTAGCCGGGTGATTCACCCTGGAGAATTGTCCCTTTGTGAGGAGAAGTACCACTGACATAAAGCTGGCAGAAGTGGCTTTGCCACTTCCCGCACCAGCTCTGCTGTCTCCTATGCCAGAGCTGCGCCATCCAGTGAACAAAGGGAGCGGGAAGGTTGGGGACAGAGGGCATGGTGGAGCAAGGGGCCACTATGACCAACTTCTAAGTGACACAATACCCCTGAGGGACCTGATGTCATCAGCATAAATTAAATCTGCACACTGGGGGTCAACAGCTGAGAATCAGGGAGTAGCAACAAGATCCTTGTCAGACCCCTTCTCCATTGCACTGAGCAGCTGAGAAACAAGCCCAGGTGTATTTCAAACCTGACTCGGAGAGACCAGCTCTTGGGGGTGAGAAAAGAGTTCAGTCACCATCATCCAGTCAGTCCTTAGCCTACCAGGCAAGATTGCCAGCAAGGGGTCAATTAGTGCCAACAGTGGCAATGTGACAGTTTTTGTGACAGCTGCCACCTGTCCCACTATGGAAATGGACTAAAATGCACAACTCCGTGCCTAAAATCTGCTCTCCAGAAACACACAACCCACACTGCTATCTCTGAAGTTGTGGGTGAAAGCATCTTCTCCCAGCACCTTTATGCTCTCAGTGGGCTCAGAGAATATAGGAAGTTGGCAATGTGGGTGCAGAAAATATCCTTTTGTTTGCATGCAGCACTATGGCATTCTGCAGAGCCGAAAACCTACAAACTGTGTCTGCTAATCCAAAGACACCTACAGCTACTGAGAGCCAAACTGACATCTTGGAAAGAACTGATCCTTCATTTAAGCTCTCAGATTCAAGAATGATTGATTCCAAATGAAGGTCACTTACTGGATACTTTCAGTAAGAAAGATCTTTGATTGTGTTTGTAAGAGCAAATTCATACTTTCCTTCATCCTCCTTCAACAAAGTCTTCTGCTCTGCAAGCACACAATCTCGTTACAGTAAGTGTCACAGTCTGTAGACAAAGTATCATAAGGCGTGGGTCATCTGCCCAGGTTACCCTAGAGAGATTTTTTAGGCTTTGAATTCCCAAAGGAAAGTTGACTGAGCCACCAATGATTCCACTGACAGTGTCTGCTTCCTCACTAATGTGGCCTCAACAATAATAATAAAACATAGTCACTGATTTTACTGTGTGTCCGTCCATTGGTTCTGATCTGGCTGACTCACAAAAGGCAAAACTCCAGATAAGACATAAAAATGGTAAATCGGATCACAGTGGGAAGGTGGGAAGAGAGGGGGTTAAACCTGAAGTGAAGGCTAACTCTGCTATCCTGCAAAGATCAAGGCAAGGGGCACATCATACAGCCAGAACTACAGAGACAAAGACATGAGCATACCCCCTCTTCTTTTCCTCTTAAGTTCCTACCTCCAACAGCTCCACCTCCTCAGAGCTTAGAGGCTGAGACAGTATAGGGAGTCCAACACTCAGCAGGCTAATAGTATGTATGGCAATTAAGATAACTTACACCGATATAGCACTGTTCATCTGAGGATCTCAAAGGCTTTTGCAAACATGAATCAATTAAGACTCACACTGTCCCTTTGCATAGGTAACTATCGCTATCATTGGAGGGACATAGTGGCTACTGCTACAAGGACTTGCCCAAGGTCATATGAAGAGTTGGGACTAGAACCTCAGAGTCTCACATTCCCATCTCCTGCTTTAACCAGCATGCCACCTACAAATCCTCCGAGGCTATCATTTTCAGGTGCGTTCACGGCTGCAGTACATCAAGGCAATAACGCATTGTTAGTTACTATTAGTTTATAAAAAAATCTGTCTTACTTTGGTATGATGGCCTCTTTTCATGCTTTAGCAATTACAACACTTGATACTTCCCAACGCCCGGTGGTGACCTTACAAAGGTATCCGAGCAAAATGAACGTTTCCGCTCACCTGGGCGAAGCCATGCCAGTTTCATAAAGAAAAACCCACACTTACCATCAATCATGATTATGATCATCAGCACACACTGCAGGGTTAAAGGAGATTTGAAATCCATTTTAAAGAGCTTTTTGCATCGTCTGTTAAGAACAGGATCTGGCTACACGGCTAAACGAATCTGCTGCTCAGGAAATGATGTCAGAAGCAGGAACAAAAAAAAATCAACACACCCCATGCTGAATAACGTATCAGAATAGATCTTTAAGGTTCCAGGTGGCTGAACTCATGCTGCAGTGACATGAGCCACGAATTGCTTGCAAGGCCCCGCACCCAGGAGCTGGGTGTGTATCAGAATGGGAGTCAGAAAGGGAGGAGAAAGGACTCTCCCGGCCATCAGATCAGATTTAGGAAAAAGCCAGTGTAAAGCCTATCTTGAGCAAAGGAGGAAACACCTGTTTCCTACACTCCCTTGCTCTTTTTCAGTCTTTGGTTGATTGGTTTAAAGTTCAGCTCAGAAGAGAATGGCTATGGTCAAAGAAAGCAATCTGTACAACCACACCCTGTTTTTCAGAGGTATTGAGTACCAACAACTGCCACTGCAGTCAGTGGGCGATGCAGGAGAGGCCATCTTTGAAGATCAGGCCAGCATTATGAGCCTGAACTTCATAATGTTCTCTCAGGAACTGATTCTTTTGTCAGTGCCACGAGATAAATATATCATGCCTGAATGGGCCATGCGTAACCCCCAGTGGAGACTGATGGCTACAGGAAGTTGAGGTGGGTTGATAAAGAGACCCACCAGGCTGGCGCTTGGTCATGCAATGTTTGATTTGATATGACTGGCAGAGAGGAGACAGAGAGAGAATCAGTGTGTAATAATGTCTGGACTCCAATGATGTCTCACGTAGGAGTCTGTCTGGATTCTGTAGTATGCAGGATGGAGTTTTAGGAACAAGATGCATTATCTAAACAGTGGTAATATAAACCAGATGTCTACATGCCACAGCAAAGGCTTTAGACCTGCTCCCCTGGTCCCAACCCTAATCTAGGTGTCGGTGGGCCAGATCCTCAGATGATGTCATTGCTATAAATAGAGCTACACTTATTTATCCCATTTGAAAATACAGCCCACTAGTAACATTTAAGATCAGCCAAATCTCACCCACTTGGGGGAAGGAGGATATCATGGCAAAATATCGAAACTCAAATTTTTAAGGTGCACTTGGGTTGCAGTGAGATTAGGACATGACTTCAGAGTACAGCTGGAATACAGCACTCCTCAACACTGCTTAACTTCATACAAAGCACATACATCTCATTTGGCTTGGTCAGGGTAATCTGAAGGCAGTTCTGAGGTGTGGATTTGTGGATATTTTTTGTGTGTGTTTCAGTGAGACACTTAAAATCACCCCAATTATTGTTTAAACTCTTACCATATTAGACTCTCTCAGCTTGACTGCTCGGCCTCCCAGCCTCTTGTTTTGTTTCCCTCTTAGCAATGTCAGTTAAACTCAGTTCTCAGTTATCTGTATCCAAAATCTGCAAAATGGCTCAAGGCCGCAGCAGCTTCATCCTGTCACTATCATAGGAGCAAAGGACAGACCTGAACTGATCTATGACATGACAGAAATAGCCCTCTCTGAGAAGAGCAGTGATGTGCATCTTCAGACACCCGCAGTGGTGGGGAGAGGGGAGAAAGGCATTTACAGTAAGCACTACCCTTTCATTTCCTGCTGTGCCGCTAAAATTAATTGAGGAAAATGTCACTTGCAGACTTAGGGCTACATATCATCCTCAGATGCTCACTTTCCATCCCCAGGGTATGTTTTTGCCCTTATGTTTTGGGGCTGCCTGCCTGGTTGCTGTCTTTTTTGCTATTTTAGAGGCAAGAGAGAGGGAGGGTGGAGGGGAATTAAAAATGGAATACTGAAAAGATCAGAATGTTAGAAAAAAACCTCCCAGGCAAAAATCTTCTAATGCTGGGGAGTCAGGAAAAGTATCATGCAGATTTAGGGCCACATTATCCTCTCAGTCACACCAGGGCAACCCTACTGAGATCATGTAGAGATTTACAGAGAAAAATTTGGCTTTCCGATTGCAGCTAGACTGTTAGAAAAGAGACCCTGTGACTGTGTGACATTGCAGTATCCTGTCTTAAGTCTGTCTCGATGATTCCAGACCAAACGAGTTCCATTTATGAATCCAAATGGTGATATTTCTAACTGCCAGTGCCCCGTACCTCACCCAGCGTGTAGGCTCTTTCTGCCTCTTGCTGCAGCTAGAATGGAAGTAAAGAGCCTGCCGACTGTACACAGGGCAGGACAGGCAGCAGCTTGATTTGTTGTATAAACCATCTCCAGCCCCCTCAAATCCAAGTCTTCCCCCCCCCCAACAACTTCCTTTTGGATTAAATGGCTTGGTTTTGTTTCCAAAGACCTGTACATTGTCATACTTTCAATATTTCAGAAGGTGGCGAACACAGTACCTGAAAGATTCTTCTCAATACAATGATCGTAATGAGCAATTATCTCGGCCTTTGCATCTTCAGACATTAACTAACAAATCCTCAGAAGTTAGAACTTCTCAGAGAAAGCACTTCCCCTTTTTGTGTAAAGGCTCTGAAGCCTTTATATAGGTATTAAAAAAACCCTATTGAGGGTTTCAGATCATTAACAGAAACCACACGTAGATGTAAAAATGAAAAATATATACATTTTGAAGATGAACTGAAACACTGTTACCTGCCAAGACCTAAGTTTCAATGTTCCATTTTCTCCTTCCACAGCTATGAGCATCACTAACCACTATAGCAGAGAAAGGAGCTTGGTTCCTTTCACTACATTAGGAGTGGGTGGGGCAAGGAAAAGATAGAGGCCTGAATTCACGTCTAAGCAGGTAAGAAAAGGAGGAAATAAGGCTCAGATATTTTCATGTATAAATGTACTTATTTGCAAATGCTAACTCTGCACATCTATTCTCTTTAATGAGTTGGGATCTGATTTTGATTATTATTATTAATGTATTTCAGATCACCATTAATGTGGGATATATTTTTAAATCACCAGTCCTCTGGAACCCACTCCTACTAAAGTTAATCATGAAACCAGAGGGCAGGAACAGTGGGTGGGTCTGCGGGAGAAGCAGATCTGTCTGCATGGGGGCAGCACAACCAGTTCATAGGTGGAACAGAAGAGATTGCACCAAGGGAAGCTGAGTGTGGGGATAGTGAATCAAAAGGAGAAGCTGCCTTTGGAGATAGTACAGACAGACATGGGCCTGCAGGCCTCTACCGCCTCCCTGCTAGATGGGGATATTATCCCCCTTTGAGCGATGGGAATCGGGACCAGTCATTCAAGAGCTCTTCATTAGCAACTGGTTGTAAAACCATATTAAGAGAGTAGTAATCAGTGGTTCACTGTCAAACTGGGAAGACATACCAAGTGGGGTGCTGCAGGGTTGGTCCTGGGTCTGACGCTATTCAGTAATTTTGTTAATAACTTGGATGACAGGAGAGTGTACTTAGAAAACTTGCAGATGACACCAGGCTGGGAGGGGTTGCAAACACTTTGGAGGACAGGATTAGAATTAAAAATGATAAATTGGAGAATTGGTCTGAAATCAACAAGATGAAATTCAATCAGGATGTGCAAAGTACCACACTTAGGGAAAAAGAATGAAGTGCACAAATACAAAATGGAGAATAGCGGGCTAGGTGGTCGCATTGCAGAAAAGGATGTGGGGGTTATAGTGGATCGCAAACTGAATATATGATGCTGCTTTGAAAAAGACAAATGTCATTCTGGGGTGTATTACTAGGAGCATTGTAAATAAGACACAGTATGCAACTGTTCCACTCCACTTGGCACTGGTGCTGGAGCACCAGAGCCAATTTTGGGCTCCACACTTTCAGAAAGATGTATATAAATTGGAGAGAGTCAGGGGTCAGCACCACCATGTTGCGCAAAGGACACTTGACAAAATTACCGTACTTCGTGACAGACTTGGCGGGGGGAGGGGAGGAGTTATGTCATTCGGTCATTCAATTTTTTTGAAAAATTATCACAGACCTCAAAATATTTACCACAGACACATTAATGACCCCTGGAGAGAGTCCAGAGGTGAGCAACAACAACAAAAGAGATTAAAAAACTGGTCCTGTTTAGTCTTGAGAAGAGACAGCTGAGTGGGAACAAGATAACAGTCTTCAAATATGTAAAAGGTTGTTATAAAGAGGATGGTGAGCAATTGTTTTCCATATCTACCAAGGATAGGACAAGAGGTAACTGGCTTAGTTTGCAGTAAGGGAGATTTAGGTTAGATATTGGGAACAACTAACTATGAAGCTAGTTAAGCACTGGACCAAGTTAGCAGCGGAGGGTATGGAAGCTCTGTCACTGGAAATTTTTAAGAATAGGTTAGACAAACACCTGTCAGGATGGTCTAAGGGCTTGTCTAAACTGCCCCACAGTTCAGACAATGGGGATGTGCTGCGCTGTAACCCCCTTCATGGATGCTGTCAGTGCAAACTTAAAGGGACCTTTAAGTTTGTGCTCACATCATCGATACAGGGATACACATCATCAATACTTTGGTGTACACTGTTATTCACACCCCTGTTGTTTGAACTGCGGGGCAATAGAGACATGCCCTAGGTGTACTTAGTCCTGCCTCGGGACTAGACAAGATGACTGGGCTGGGCTAGATGACCTCTTGAGGTCCCTTCCAGCCCTACGTCACTATGATTCTATTTTATAGAGTTCTTTGCATCCTGGCAGGGAAATTGTAAGTGTTCCTTCTCCTTCCCCCAAGCATCTGCTCTATGTTTGTTCCTGCTGTGGTCAATGCAGCCTGTTCCAGCGCAGTGTCAGACTCCTTCTCTCCAAGGTACAAAAGCAGCAGTGGATGGTGCGGGGGTGAAGGTGGTGAAAGAAAGAATATAGTGAGAGAATGAAGAAGAAGGCATATTCAGGATTCCAACAGAGAGCCAACTGACTGTAGGGTGGAGTGGGGGAAGAGAATGAATACATGTTTTTTATTTTATTTTTAAAATAATGAGGTAAAGCCACATACTCAGATTCTGAACACTTCCTGGAGGAAGGGAATCATGAACATATACACTTTTCTGGGTTATAGCCACAGAGCTGCATGTGGAGAAGGCAATAAAATGCCTGCTATGCATTTTGGTCCTTTTGCTATGCAATTTGGAGATCTTGGCTACACTTTGTGGTGTCTAGAAAGTTGAGAGGTGTGATTGGGGCCTTGCCAGAGGCAGGAACCTGAACATGCTCCCTAGGATAAAATGCAGATAAAATGCAGACATATAGGAATCCAGACAAAACGTCCTTCAGATACAATATAGAGGGATGTTATTATTTATATTATTGTAGCATGTAGGAGCCCCAGTCATGGACAAGGGCTCCCATTGTGCTAGGCGCTGTACAAACAAAACAAAAAGAGACAGTCCCAGCCCCAAACAGCTTACAGATAGAACAGAACCTACAGTCACGTGCACACACTCTCAGGTACAGATAGACAGGAACCTAGAAATGCATGGGACCACCCTATACTCACAAACAGGTGGTGCTCAAGACCCCTCACTGTTTCAGATTGAAGCCCACTGAATTGTTACAGAGCCCTTCCATTTTATAAAGCCATATATATGGGGAGTTTCCCATTGCACCTCTAACTTAGATGCTGATAAGACTGATCAGGGCCCAGCAGGAAACTGCCTTTATGCCCAGGGGATGATTTGTTCTCTTTTTTCTCTCTCTCATTCTGTAAAACATCTGTGAGTGATTTCCCCACGCTGACCCCAAAAGATGAAAGATCTGCATGGCTGGCTCCATGAACACCTGCCTGCCTGCCATGCCCAGCTACATGTGTTACACCACCATTGCTGATGAGCCATGTGATAGAGGATTTACTTGGGGTGGACTGAGATGGGGAAGAGAGAAACACAGAAATGGAGGAGGTGTAACAACAGTTCTGTGGTTGGGCTGGATGGACAGAGAAGCATTTTCCCAGTGCAGGGATGGTCTGGAAGAAGAGGTAAAGCTGCCTCCTGAACTGGCAACCCCACCACTCCTGTCAGAAGGTTTGGAAGGGGGCACCTCAGGGGCATGATATGGGCGAAATGAGGGGCAGGACAAAGCAATCTAATGCCCAGTCCTCCGCTGGCATCAGGTTCCTGAGCACATCTAACTTACATTGTGACACGGCAACTCCGAATCAGGGAGCCATTACCAATGTATTGCCACACTCATGCACTTAAAAATCATGCATCCAGTGTGCGTTTCTTTGCACTTATCATTGCTGAATTTCATCTGCCATTTTCTTGCCCAGTCACCCAGTTTTGTGAGATCCCCCTATAATTCTTTGCAGTCAGCTTCGGACTTAATTATCTTGAATAACTTTGTATAATCTGCAAATTCTGCCATTTAACTGTTCATCCCCTTTTCCAGATCATTAATGAATATATTGAACAGCACAGGTGCCAGTATAGAAACCTGGGGGACCCCACTGTTTACCTCTCTCCATTGTGAAAACTGACCTTTTATTCCTACTCTTTGTTTCCTATTTTTTAACCAATTACTGATTCAGGAGAGGACCTTCCCTCTTATCCCATGACTACTTAGTTTCCTTAAGAGCCTTTGGTGAGGGACCTTGTCAAAGGCTTTCTGGAAACCCAGTACAGTAACTCCTCGCTTAACCTTGTAGTTATGTTCCTGAAAAATGCAACTTTAAGCAAAACGATGTTAAGCGAATGTAATTTCCCCATAAGAATTCATACAAATAAGGAGGGTTAGGTTCCAGGGAAATTTTTTTCACCAGACAAAAGACTATATTTTATATATATATACACAGTATAAGTTTTAGACAAACAATTTAATTCTGGTACACAGCGATGATGATTGTGAAGCTTGGTTGAGGTGGTGAAGTCAGAGGGTGGGATATTTCCCAGGGAATGCCTTACTGCTAAATGATGAACTAGCAATTAGCTGAGCCCTCAAGGGTTAACTCATTGTTGTTAATGTAGCCTCACGCTCTACAAGGCAGCACAAATAGAGGGAGGGGAGACAGGATGGCAGACAGAAACAGAGACACACACCGTGTGCGAGAGAGAAAGATTCACACCGCCCCTTTAAGTATGCCAACACCACTCTAAGTACACTGCCTTTTTAAGTAGATCCTCAAGTTGAGACAGCAGCTGCTGCCAGCAAGCTCCCTCTGTCCAGAACCCTGTCGTGTCCTGCCCCTGCTCTATAGAGATGGGGTAAGCGGGGAGAGGGGCAGGAGCAGGGAGGAGAGGGACACCCTGACATTAGCCCCCCTCTTGCCCCTCCTGCACAGCAAGCAGGAAGCTCCTGGGAGCAGCTCCAAGGCAGAGGGCAGGAGCAGCACAGGGCAGTGGGGGGAGGGACAGCTGAACTGCCAGCAACTGATAGCCTGCTGGGTGGCTGCTGCACAGGGAACTTAGGGGAGCAGGGAGCCGATAGGAGGACTGCTGGTCCATCCTGGTTCCAAGCCCCCCCCACTAGCTCCAACTGGCTGCTCTTTCTGCAAGCAGTGGGCAAAGCAGGTGGTTGCCAAACAACATTATAAGAGAGCTTTGCAGGGCTTTAAATGAGCATGTTCCCTGATTGATCAGCAACGTAACAACGAAACAGTGTTAACCGGGACAACTTTAAGTGAGGAGTTACTGTACACTATATCCACGGGATAACCCTTGTCCACATGCTTCTTGGTACTCTCAAAAAATTCTAATACATTGGTGAGGCATGACTTCCCTTTACAAAAGCTGTGTTGACTCTTTCCCAACAAATTGTCTGATAATTCTGTATTTTACTATAGTTTCTACAATCTGCCCAGTACTGTAATTGCCAGGATCACCTCTGGAATCCTTTTAAAAAATCACCGTTACAATAGCTACCTTCCGGTCATCTGGTGCTAAGGTTTGTTTCAGCAATAGGTTAAATACTACATTTAGTAGTTCTTTAATTTAATATTTGAGTTCCTTCAGAACTCTTGGGTAAATAGTGAATAGTCCTGGTGACTTATTTCTGTTTATTAATTTGTTCTAAAGCCTCTTCTATTGACACATCAGTGTGGCACAGTACTGCAGATCTGTCACTCCAAAAGAATAGCTCTGATGTGGGTATCTCCTCCACATCCTCTGCAGTAAAGACCGATGCAAAAAATTCATTTAGTTTCCTTGCAATGGCCTTGTCTTCCCTGAGTGCTCCTTTAACACCTGTGTCATCTAGTGGTTCCTGCTTCTGCTGTACTTACAAACATTCTTACTGTTAGTTTTTGCATCTTAAGCAAGTTTTTTCTCAAATTCGTTCCTGGCCTGCCTTACTATGCTTTTACACTTAACCTGCCAGAGTTTGAGTGCCTTCCTATTATCCTCACTAGGATTTAACTTCCAAATTTTACGGGACATTTTTTGCCTCTCACTGCCTCCTTTACTCTGCTGTTTAGCCACGGTGGCATTCTCTTGGTCCTCTTATTGTGTCTTCTGATTTGTGGTATACAATTAGTCTGAGCCTCTATTATGCTTTTTTTAAACACTCCCCTGGCTGCTTGCAGACATTTAACCCTTGTGACAGTCCTTTTAATTTCAGTCTAACAAGTGTTCCCATTTTTGTGTAGTTCCCCTTTTCAAATGTTACTGTGGTAGGTTTTTCTGGTATTATCCCCACTACGAGGATGTTAAATTTAATTACATTATGCTCACTATTACCGAGTGGTTCAGCTACAGTTAGTTCTCGGACCAGATCCAGTGCTCACTTAGGACTAAATCAAGAATTGCTTCTCTCCTTGTGGGTTCCAGGACTAGCTGCTCCAAAACGCAGTCTTTTATGGTGTCTAGAAAATTTATATCTGCATCAGGCCCTGAAGTGACATTTACCCAGTCAATATGGGGATATTGAAATCATCCATTATTATTGCTCGTTCTACTTTTGTAGTCTCTCTAACTTCTCTTAGCATTTCACAATCACTGTCACCAGCCTGGTCAGTAATATATTCCTACTGCTGTATTCTTATTATTCAAGCATGGAATTTCAATCCATAGAGATTCTGTGGTACAGTTTAGTTCATTTAAGATTTTTACTTTATTTGGCTCTATGCTTTCTTTCACATATTGTGCCTTTCCCCCACCAGGGTGACCTGCTCTGTCATTCCCATACATTTTGTACCGTGGTATTACCATGTCCCATTGATTATCCTCATTCCACCAAGTTTCTGTGATGCATATTATACTTATGTTCTCATTTAATGCCAGGCACTCTAGTTCATCCATCTTAGTATTAAGACTTCTAACATTTCTATATAAACATTGTTACCTTTTGTCAATATTCAGTAGCTTGCCTTCATGTGTTATTTTTAAGTGGGATTCTTTTACTTTTGAGCGTTTCTTACTAGCTCCTACCTGTCCTTTGCCAACTTCTTCCTTATCCTCTTTACTAGGATACAGAGTTCCCCCTTTAATAAATTCATTGCTAAGTCTCTGCCAGAACTGCGCAATCCTCCACCCCATTGGCACCCCCCTTAGTTTAAAATATCCTCTACAACCTTTTTGAGTTTACGTACTAGCAGTCTGGTTTCATTTTGTTTTAGATGGAGCCTAGCCCTCCTGTACAGACCACTACTTCCACAAAAGGCTCCTGTGTACCTAATAAACCTAAATCCCTCCTCCCTACACTATCATTCATCCAAGCATCAATACCTGAACTTCCGCCTGTCTTTCTGACCCTGTGTGTGGAACTGGAAGCATTTCATAGAATGCTACCATGGAGGACCTGGACTTTAATCTCTTATCTAGCAGACTAAATTTGGCCTCTGGGACCTCTCGCCTACCTTTCCCTATGTCACTGGCACCTACATTACCACAACCACTGGCTCCTCCCCAGCCCTACCTATTAGGCTATCTAGATGTCTCATGAGATCTGCTACCTTCAATTCTGGCAGGCAGTTTACCATGCAGTTCTCCTGGTCATCTCAAAGGTTACTAACATCAAGATATATCACATCTACAACTCCCCCATCCACCATGCCAGTAACCTTGTTAGAAGGAAATTTGGTTGGTTTGGCATGATTTGTTCTTGACAAATCCATGTTGGCTATTCCCTATAACCCTACTGTCCTCTAGGTGCTTACAAATGTTCTGTTTAATAAATTGTTCCAGTATCTTTCCAGGAATCAAAGTTAGGCTGGTCTGTACTTCCCTACGTCCTTTTTGTTTCCCATGTTAAATATAGGTACTATGTTTGCCCCTTCGAGTCCTCTGGGACCCCACCTCTTCTCCTGAGATTGCTTATTTCAGAGCCTAAATAAGGTTTTAGGAGCCTAATTTTAGGTTCTTATATTTGTAAATCTTGGCCCGGGATGGGTGTTATGATTTACCAATAATACAATAATAAAATGCATTTTAGAACTTTAGATCACTCAATAAGGGAGCAAACACACTCAAAACTATCAGAAAATAAAATGAGGAGCATATGAGAATAGGTAGAGAAACCATAACTGGCTATAACAAACTTTGGGGGGTCTGTTCCACCCAGACCTACAGAGCAAGAGAGCTTAAATAGAGCTTTAAACTAGGAATTTGGGGGAGATGGTTGGGAGATGTCCAGGTAATCTCCACGCTGGATTTTAGCATTGAGAGGAAAGAAAACGAAGTAAGAAAGGATACAGCCATGGGTAGGAGGAAGGGCAGTGTAGATACCAGTCTAATAGGTTATACTGGCTGTAGAATGACCGTGCCTAATAGGGTACAGAATGTGAGTGAGGCCAAACAGCAAAAATTAAGATGTTTGTACACTAATGCGAGAAGCCTAGGTAACAAAATGGAGGAACTAGAGCTACTGGTGCAGGAAGTGAAACCAGATATTATAGGGATAACAGAAACATGGTGGAATAGTAGTCATGACTGGACTACAGCTATTGAGGGGTATGTGCTGTTTAGGAAAGACCGAAATAAAGGTAAAGGTGGTGGAGTAGCATTGTATATCAATGATGAGATAGAATGTAAAGAAATAAGAAGCGATGAAATGGATATGACTGAGTCCGTCTGGGCAAAAATTACATTGGGGAAGAAAACTATTAGAGCCTCCCCTGGGATAGTGCTTGGGGTGTGCTATAGACCACCGGGATCTAAGTTGGATATGGATAGAGCCCTTTTTAATGTTTTTAATAAAGTAAATACTAATGGAAACTGTGTGATCATGGGAGACTTTAACTTCCCAGATATATGGAGGATGAGTGCTAGTAATTATAATAGGGCTCAGATTTTCCTAGATGCAATTGCTGATGGATTCCTTCAGCAAGTAGTTGCTGAACAGACTAGAGAGGATGCCATTTTAGATTTGGTTTTGGTGAGTAGTGAGGACCTCATAGAAGAAATGGTTGTAGGGGATAGTCTTGGCTCAAGTGATCATGAGCTAATTCAGTTCAAACTGAACGGAAGGATTAATAAAAATAAATCTGCAACTAGAGGTTTTGATTTCAAAAGGGCTGACTTTCAAAAATTAAGGAAATTAGTTAGGGAAGTGGATTGGACTGAAGAATTTATAGATCTAAAGGCAGAGGAGGCCTGGGATTATTTTAAATCAAAGCTGTAGAAGCTATCGGAAGCCTGCATCCCAACAAAGGGGAAAAAATTCATAGGCAGGAGTTGTAGACCAAGCTGCATGAGCAAGCATCTCAGAGAGGTGATTAAGAAAAAGCAGAAAGTATACAGGGAGTGGAAGAAGGGAGGGATCAGCAAGGAAAGCTACCTTATTGAGGTCAGAACATGTAGGGATAAAGAGAGACAGGCTAAAAGTCAAGTAGAGTTGGACCTTGCAAAGGGAATTAAAACCAATAGTAAAAGGTTCTATAGTCATATAAATAAGAAGAAAACAAAGAAAGAAAAAGTGGGACCGCTAAACACTGAGGATGGAATGGAGGTCAAGGATAATCTAGGCATGGCCCAATATCTAAACAAATACTTTGCCTCAGTCTTTAATAAGACTAAACAGGATCTTAGGGATAATGGTAGCATGACAAATGGGAATGAGGATATGCAGGTAGACATTACCATATTTGAGTTAGAAGCGAAACTCAAACAGCTTAATGGGACTAAATTGGGGGGCCCAGATAAAATCTTCATCCAAGAATATTAAAGGAATTGGCACATGAAATTGCAAGCCCATTAGCAAGAATTTTTAATGAATCTGTAAACTCAGGGGTTGTACCGTATGATTGGAGAATTGCTAACATAGTTCCTATTTTTAAGAAAGGGAAAAAAAGTGATCCGGGTAATTATAGGCCTGTTAGTTTGACATTTGTAGTATGCAAGGTCTTGGAAAAAATTTTGAAGTAGAAGGTAGTAAAGGACATTGAAGTCAATGGTAATGGGACAAAATACAACATGGTTTTACAAAAGGTAGATCGTGCCAAACCAACCTGATCTCCTTCTTTGAGAAAGTAACAGATTTTTTAGACAAAGGAAATGCAGTGGATCTAATTTACCTAGATTTTAGTAAGGCGTTTGATACCGTGCCACATGGGGAATTATTAGTTAAATTGGATAAGATGGGGATCAATAAGAAAATTGAAAGGTGGATAAGGAATTGGTTAAAGGGGAGACTACAACAGGTCCTACTGAAAGGTGAACTGCCAGGCTGGAGGGAGGTTACCAGTGGAGTTCCTCAAGGATCAGTTTTGGGACCAATCTTATTTAATCTTTTTATTACTGACCTTGGCACAAAAAGTGGGAGTGTGCTAATAAAGTTTCAGAGTAACAGCCGTGTTAGTCTGTATTCGCAAAAAGAAAAGGAGTACTTGTGGCACCTTAGAGACTAACCAATTTATTTGAGCATAAGCTTTCGACGAAAGCTTATGCTCAAATAAATTGGTTAGTCTCTAAGGTGCCACAAGTACTCCTTTTCTTTTTGCTAATAAAGTTTGCGGATGATACAAAGCTGGGAGGTATTGCCAATTTAGAGAAGGACAGGGATATCCTACAGGAGGATCTGGATGACCTTGTAAACTGGAGTAATAGTAATAGGATGAAATTTAATAGTGACAAGTGTAAGGTCATGCATTTAAGGATTAATAACAAGAATTTTAGTTATAAGCTAGGGACGCATCAATTAGAAGTAACGGAGGAGGAAAAGGACCTTGGAGTACTGGTTGATCATAGGATGACTATGAGCTGCCAATGTGATATGGCCGTGAAAAAAGCTAATGCGGTCTTGGGATGCATCAGGAGAGGTATTTCCAGTAGGGATAAGGAGGTTTTAGTACCGTTATACAAGGCACTGGTGAGACTTCACCTGGAATACTGTGTGCAGTTCTGGTCTCCCATGTTTAAGAAGGATGAATTCAAACTGGAACAGGTACAGAGAAGGGCTACTAGGATGATCCGAGGAATGGAAAACTTGTCTTATGAAAGGAGACTCAAGGAGCTTGGCTTGTTTAGCCTAACTAAAAGAAGGTTGAGAGGAGATATGATTGCTCTCTATAAATATATCAGAGGGATAAATACCGGAGAGGGAGAGGAATTATTTAAGCTCAGTACCAATGTGGACACAAGAACAAATGGATATAAACTGGCCACCAGGAAATTTAGACTAGAAATTAGACAAAGGTTTCTAACCATCAGAGGAGTGAAGTTTTGGAATAGCCTTCCAAGGGAAGCAGTGGGGGCAAAAGATCTATCTGGCTTTAAGATTAAACTCGATAAGTTTATGGAGGAGATGGTATGATGGGATAACATGGTTTTGGTAATTAAATATTCATGTAAATAGGCCCAATGGCCTGTGATGGGATATTAGATGGGGTGGGATCCGAGTTACCCAGGAAAGAATTTTCTGTCGTATCTGGCTGATGAATCTTGCCCATATGCTCAGGGTTTAGCTGATCGCCATATGTGGGGTCGGGAAGAAATTTTCCTCCAGGGCAGATTGGAAGAGGCCCTGGAGGTTTTTTGCCTTCCTCTGTAGCATGGGGCACGGGTCACTTGCTGGAGGATTCTCTGCTCCTTGAAGTCTTTAAACTACAATTTGAGGACTTCAATAGCACAGATATAGGTGTGAGGTTTTTTGCAGGAGTGGTGGGTGAAATTCTGTGGCCTGCATTGTGCAGGAGGTCAGACTAGATGATCATAATGGTCCCTTCTGACCTAAATATCTATGAATCTATGAGCAAGATACTGAGATTATACTTTTACACCTACCATGTACATATAGTTGAAAGATTCTTTGGTAGACAAGATTTCCAGTTTTGTTATTCACGCTCACTGTGTATTGTCCTTCATCCTCTTTCTTTGTATTCTTAAGTGCTGAGGTTCCATTAGAAAAGACAGTAAACCGAGTCATATGATATGTCCCTTTATATAACAAAGTATTCCTCTTCTTCCAGATGATCTCAGCAGGGTATTTGAAGTCAGGATAATCGAGGTGAAATGTAACAAAACCACCCAGGATCCCATTTACAGTTGTCACATCACCGTGCACTGGAAATATAACACATGGAAAATAATTTTAGTTACAGAGCAGCACAGTATGTTCCTGGGCATGCTAATCAAACAGATAGATGTATTAAAATTAAGAAATGTGCACTAAGTATCCTAATGGCTAGATCAGGAGACTAGAAGGTAGGATTCCTGAGTCCTATTCCAGCTCTGCTACTAACTTGCTATATGGTCCTGGGCAAATCATTTAATTTCTCTCTTCGTCAGTTTCCCCATTTGTAAATGGGCTAATATTGTCAATATCTACCTCTTCATATTTATGAGGCTCAAAGAAGTAATTTTTCTAAATTGTTTGACATCCCCAGATGAAGGATGACATAAAGTATAGGACAGTGGTTTTCAACCTGTGTTTTGTGGACCCCGGGGATCCACAGAATATATCTAAGATTTCCAAAGAGGTCTGCACTTTCATTTGAAATTTTAGGGGTCCACAAATGAAAAAAAAAGTTGAAAACCACTGGTGTAGGATGTCAATAACCAATATATCCTCAGACAGAAGGTGGGCAAGTTCCAGCAGCTAATTCTAATCAAGTTACTTTTTGCAAACATGCAAAAAAATACAAATCCTCTATTGATTGTTGAAGTATCTAAAGTTTCTCACCATCATCTGAACACAATTCAGTGCAGCCCTCTTTTCAGCATGAAAACAATGCTATCAACTTACTGTATTACATAGATCATGCATTTTATTATTATTATTATTGTATTTCAAGTCAACATTGTCTTTGATACTCTTAAAAACATTGAAACCATTTTGTAGCGAGGTTGTCTATTTTTTTCAAAAACAACTTCACTATAAGCCAAAGGTTAGTATAGCCAGAAATACAATGTAATGAAACAATCAGGGAATTTCATTTTACTTCACTCTAAACTATGTATCAGTATGGGCTGATCCTGCACACTTTGAATTCAATGACAAAACTCCTGCTGATTTCAGCTGGAGCAGGATCAGATGTTTCCTCTGAGTTTAATAGAAACACATTGCAGTGCTAGTGATTTACTGAGAAATAAAAAAAGAAGTCTACAAGTAAATAAGCCTTACCTTGGAGGATAATAAGCGCACACAGCGTAAACTGGAAGGCAAAACTAGATGACATGTCAGGATCGATTTTTGCTCAGCTATTATATATACACATAAGTTTATGGACTTTTTATCAGGAACCCTCTACATCCCAATAGCTTTTCAGACTCCTATCTGATGTCTCTTGAAGATAGTGAACATTCAGAAACGATGCTTAGAGTCTCTTTAATCATTTCCTCAGTGACCCACAATAAAGCCCTCACATAGGGACAGTGGATCTACCGAAATAGCTTGTGGCTTTCCTCATTCTATCAGACAGATTCCAAACCTGTTACATACATGCATGCTAATAAACTTGCATATTGTCCACAGCATTGCAGCTGCTTAGAAGTGTGCACTACACAAGCCATTTCACAGCAGAAAATAACATTTTTCATATCCCTAATGTAAGAGAACTCACTCGAGCGAAAATGGAGACAAAGGTCAAAAATGAAAAAGTGCTGGTTTGTTTGGTTTTGGAGCCAAAGGGGGGCTTCTGCTAAACTAGGGAATTATTGGGCTGCCAATTAGGATTGCAGTGGTGTAAATAGCAATGGTGCAGAGTGCTCAAACTACCCACCCTCCAAATTGCGCAGAAGAAAGGACCAATATTCATAAGAGTCACCATTTTGACACCTATACTTACAGATGAATGGCCAGACCCATCAAATACCATATACATTTAGGGTTCACAAAGTCGACAGGTATGATCAGGATCTTTCTCCCTATAGAAAAGCAGAAATCTTGCCTTGCTTCTCTGCCTAAAGTACAGACAGAGAAGGAGTCAGAACATTTCAGGAAAAGTACAGATCCAGACACACAGGAGAAAGTACAAAATGGTCAGGAAACCCACCCACCCACAATCTCAGATACAGATATAGGAATCTGGACCGACTCTTCTTCCAGGAAGATGATGTACACCCTCCTCCCCACCTTTTGAGGTTCAAGTTCAACTGATTATAGAACCCATCCATTTGATCACCTAAATCTGGGTAATTGCATACTGCACCTTGAGTTTACTTGCTGAAGTAGACTAACCTAGCCATAACTGGAAGCATAACTGGCAAACTTTTCTTCCAGAGCTTCTGCCATCATGAATAAACTATACTGATGGGGGACTGATATTAAAGAGGAAAACTCGTGCTCTTTTGATGTTGTCTATCAGTAAGAAAGATTCCCCACAAATGGTCATTTTACCAATTGTCATGACCCAGGGAGAAGTGTTTCCCCGATAAACCAAACTCTTCAGTCAATATGTTTAAGGATGTCCTTTTAAAGTAATCATAGTTTTAGTTACCCTCTCCTGAGGCCTGTCTGTATTAGTGCACAGGCTCTTGTGACTGGCAGACAATAACTACACTCCAGTCAACGGCATCATTTCCAAAAAAACTGGGGAGGAAAAAGAGAGGGGCAGAGTTGTGGCAGCATAGAGAACATTATATGTGATTATATTATAACTGGCAAAGTCTTGGGGCCAGGGGGGCAAAGAGTGAAGCAAAGATTTACAAAAATTCTGGGGGTTTGGTAACTGCTTCCCTTGCCTCATAGCAAATGACAGTCCTAGCTCCAGAGGCAACTGTGGCAGCCATTTTGGATAAATGTAAATGTAAAACATACTAAATGTTGGCAGTTTCTCCCTCAGCTTATATTGAGAAGATTGTTGGCCACACCTCTTTCTGGGGGAATGCATGCCAGTGGGCAAAAGAAGTACTGTTATCATCTTGCATACACTTTTCCCTCACATACATGATAGTACTTTCTCATAGCCGATCTTTAAACACTGTGATTTTTCTTCCCTCCAGCATTCAGTGAAGCACATCCTTGCTTTTTCTAGTGAGACTTGCCTTAAGGCTGAATATGATCTAATTGCAGGCATTGTTAGATCATTAAATCCAATAGAACCATCTGTGGTTCCAGAGTCAGCTACTCCCCACAAATTTCACTCGGCCCTTTATGGCCATTCAGGTTCTTTGCAGCTGGGTGCATGTCCAGGCTATCTGTTGCATGGACAGTGTTAATGAATTGAGTCTCCAACAATTATCATCCATTACAGACTGATTTTCAACATTTCACTAGTGTTTAGTGTAAACCATAAATTAAGAAGTGTACAATGCTACACAGTATTTAGGGTTTATTAATGCAATCAGTTTGAAGCTTGCTGCTTTTATTCTGAAGTGTTAAAATGTTATTAAAAATAATTCCCCATGCTCCCAATTTCAGATTCTAGGTCATAGTTAAGATCCCTTGGAGAATTTTATACATTGGGTTATGAGCTTTGTCAAAGGTGTTTTTTTTTTTTTAAAGTGGAACCCCATCTGAGGAAATGGAGCTCAGGCATTAGGTACATCATGACTCAGTGAATCCACTCCTGACACTGAAAAAAACTACTAGTTGCTGAGAATGAGCTCCTCATTACATTGTGCCTGTTTAACCCATCTGTAAGACAGGGTGTAATACTTGCCTACATCACAGGGATGCCACGAGACTTAATGCTCATTAAGAGTTTTGGCATCCTAGGACAAAACACGCTCTACATTCTGCTTATAGCAACAGTAATTTAGAGTCTGGAGATGAGTTAGAAAAATAACAACTGAGTTTAACTGAACTGTGTGTGTTAGAGAAACTTGTATAAGCTTCCACAAACCCCAACCCATGAAACTCTTCAGCAGGATATCAAGTGATGGTACAGTGAAGCAGTGAAACACAGTTTAGAAGTATTACACCATGAAAGCTACCTCTCATCGGCTGATCATATCCAACAAACATGGCATTGTTTCTATCAGCAAGTGAAAGCCAAATTAAATGCTTTTATAGCTGACATGTACAACATACTACAAGATGAAAGCAAAATACTTTATTACAACAATTATACACCATCTAACATAAGAAACTCAGAAAATACAGTATCTGAAATTATTGCAAGTTAATATGTTTAAAATTCAGCCCATTCGCTAATGATGCATCAGCTTTTTGCTGAAATAGCCCCGTGTGCAACCTCCAGGCTAAGGCTCAATGTAGCTTCCTTTCGAATGTGACGTTAGTAGAATGAGCATCAATGTTATCTATAGAGAGTAAAGATTGTGAAAAAATTCCAAAGATTTTTCTTCTGTCTACTTTGCAATTGAGCCCAGAACTGGAATGCAATGAGCAAAGGCTACTCTCATGCTGTTTACCTCAATGACTGGAAGCTGAAGTGACAGACATGGTATCTTCTCCTGAAGTTCCAGCCTAATTTTGTAAAGGCACATTATTTTCACACCTCTGATAAGATAAGTGGAAAGATCATTCTAAAGTTTGGTTCTCTGTTCAGATAGGTACCCGGTCTCTGATCCCTCTGAGATTCACTCATTAATTTGTTAGTCTCTAAGATGCAACAAGTCCTCCTTTTCTTTTTGCTTCAATTCAGGAATCAGAGGGTGTGCAAGAGACGTGTACTGTAATGTGTATATGATGAAAGGGTAAGTGGAAGCCTATCAAGAAAAATAATTAACAAGGGAGTGTAAGGTAAAGCAGATCCCCTTCCCCTATTTTACACTCTCAAAAATTGTGTTTTCTCTTACATCAGCCCATCTCACTACCTGGAGTGTAAATTTTATTCCTTTGCACACTCACTGAATACCACACTGATGGAACCTACACCACTTATGTGCACTGGCCCACTTTTCTTTAGACAACTTACACCTGAAAGACAACTTACATCTTCATTCATGTCACTAAGAATTTGGCCCAGTGAAGTTATACCTTCACTTACAGCAAGTCTAAATCATGCCCTGTACATCCAGGAAACTCACAGACCCAGCAGCACTCAGTGCACCAGCTAACATCCTGGAGATCCACATATTCCAATGGGAAGCCTGTAGGAAACACATTCCAGAACCACATGCACAGGCCACAAAAAGGGAGGCGTTAACATTGGAGTGTCTTCTTATTGCATCTATCAGGGTGCAGATTGTAGCTTTTCTTTGGGAGTAAATTATAGCAAAAAAAAAAAATATTGTACACACTAACTCGCTCTCTCACTAGCAGTATCCATCTATCAATGAATTTACAGAGGATCTGATTACCATGGTATCTAGAGGGAATATATCTACAGTACTTGGAAAAGTCTCTCAACTCATTGCACAAGCACAGCTCGTACCTAAACATGGAGTCAAGAAATCTACACTAGAATGTAGCTGGGAAAGGGTTGGAAATCTGATATTTATTTTTTAAAATAAAAGGAGCGCCGCTGTACAAGGGGAGGAGAGGAATGAGGGACACCCTGGGGAAGACGCAGTGAGGCGCACCCCTCCCTGCCCCCTGCCAGGGTGGGCTGTTATGTTTGATAGTAAACATATCTTTCAAAGACTAACTGTCATTTTGAAAAATGTTGGTCCCACAATGTTCCATGGCACTTGGAAGCCACAAGGGGTCATACAAGGGGACACTGAGACTCTTGTTGATGACATCCCCAAATCAGGATGAGGCTGTAGGCCAGGAGTTTCATGAGCCCCAACAGCCTTTTCCGGTTGAGGCAGTAAAATAGAGAGGAGGAATGTGAACGGAGAAGAAATCTGATGGGAAGAAATGACAGCGAGTATCTGGGACATTGTCTCCATTAACCTATAGTGCCTTATTTCCCTTAATTGAAACAATTAGAAGAGGGAGTGTGGGTAGGTGGTTAAGGCGGAGTATTGAGAGCAAATCACATGCCTAGATTTCCAAAAGTGACTAGCATTTTTGAGTCCCTTAGTTTTTGGTGTCCAGTTTGAGGGCTACCTTTCTGAGGGTGGGGGCTCAGCACTTTCTGAAAAATCAGGCCCTTTTATGGCATCACAAGTTGGCCGCCAATATTGCTAGTCACTTTGAAAATGTTGGCCTTCCCCGCTCAATGTTCTCATGCACAAGATGGACCTAATAGCTACTATATCTCACGAGGCTTAATACACTCATGCTTACAAAATGCTTTAAAACGTTTGGATGGCAGGAAGTGCTAGGGAAATGCAAAGTTAGGGGTACACTTCAGCATTAACCTTGCCACATGAATGAAACACATCTGTTTGCAAAGGCAGTCAATTGACTGATCTATGTAGCTGATTGGCCACATCCCTGTCCCTCTCCGCTTTTTTTACTGACAATGACTCATTTTAAGTCATTTAAATACCCCCACATACCATTGTGCAAGGGACCGTCGGAATATGTATAATAAATAGATGAATGAATATTCATGTGTATTATTAATAAACTCAGGAGCCTTTCCCTTACAAGCTACTTCTCCCCTGCACAGTTACATAGCACAGACAGGTCACTGGTCATAGTTTTACTTCCTCCTGCTTCAGCACCTGTTAGCGACAGCAGTCAGAGGCAGCAGAGCATTTCAGCAAGAAGGAACCCGGCTGCTGCTCTGTGCTCTGATTGGCTGAGAAGAGCCTTGGTTTGTGGTGTCGTTAATTTTGTAGTCACTGCAGACAGTGAGCTTGAGCGTTGTTCAAATAAGGTCACCTGGAGCATGGGCTGTGCACTGAGCACCACAATGCTGCATGGTCTTGCAGCATCAGCCCCCACGAGGCTGAATGAGGCTGCACACGCACCAGAAAGGGCTCCAGACTTTAGTGTCACGAGAAACTCTTCAGTGAGGTTAAATAACCTTCTTTCCTTTGGGAAATGCTTTACAGGTTTTGTGTTTGCTTTGGCCACTTGCTCCTGCCTCTGCTTCTATTGATGTGAAGGGTACGAAGGGCCTGTGAGTACAAGCCCTGACACTGGGATCCGTGAGAGGACCTATGTATACAGGGGGAGACACAAGAAGCAAGTCAATCTCCATGGTATCAGGGCTAAATGTTGGTACATCCGTTCTTGCAGTATTCAGTAGTTTGAACTGTCCAGTTACCAAACAAGAGGTTTCCCTTTTTCCAGGCGATATTAACAAGGTGTCTCAGGTCTGGAACCCTCCAGGTGAAGAGTAGCAGAACCACCCATCCCTCCAGTTATATTAATCACATCATTGTGCACTGGTAAGAGGGCTGCTGGACAGTGTTCCGTCTAATTTTTCCCACCCATGTGCAGAATTAATTTTGTTATGTGCACCAATATGGAGGTGATGTGTGACATCACCTCCATATTGGTGCACATAACAAAATGCATGTGGTGGGGCCGATGGGTTCTTGTGGGAAGGGGCTCTGGGCTGGGGCAGAGGGTTGGGGTGCAGGGTTGTGAAGGCTCCGGCTGGGGGTGTGGACTCTGGGGTGGGGCTGCGGATGAGGGGTTTGGGGTGCAGGAGGCTGCTCCGGGGCTACTGCAGGGAGAGAGGACTCCCCCCAGCGCTCTCTCCCCACAGCAGCACCTGGGCTGGTGGGGAAAGGTGCCTGTCCTTGCCCCGGGAGCTCTGGTTCTGGGGCTGCAGAATAGACACCTCTCTCCCAACCCTACAGGTCCAGGCCATGGGGGGGCCACCCGGGCCAACCCTAGGGTCGGTCCGTGGCTGGGGCTGGCCTGGGCCCAATCCAGCCATGGCTGGGTCCATGCCGCCCCCAGCCATGCCTGAGGCCGTGTCTAGGACCATCTCTTCCACTGACTTGAGGTATGGTTTTTGTTCTTCGGTTTTTCCATATCCTCTAGTCTAGTAAAGTGGATTGAGGATATATCTACCTACTTCTCAAGGTTTGAGAGGCTTAATTAAATGTTGTTTCTAAAGGATTTTGATAGACTTAGATGAAAGTAGCTATAATAAGAACAGAATGCAACTATTTGCCTCTTTTAAAGAAGTAGTTGGGGAATTCCCAAACTACTAATTAAATTGCTTGCTTTTACTTTTTGTAAACATACAGAAAATACAAACTCTCTATTAATACTTTAAAGTCTATTCAGTTTATTATCACCACCTACATAAAACTGAGTGCATACCTCTTTCCAACATTAAAGCTATACTATTGGAATTATAATAAATAGATCACACCTCTTGTTACTAGTCTTGTATTCCACATAAATTTTCTTTGACAATTTTTCAAATATCCCAAAACCATGTTATGGTAAGGTCATTTCACCCCCCAAAGAGCAACTTCACTATGCAAAGAGGCTCAGTACTTCTAGAAATGCAATGCTGTGCAACCACCTCACCATGTCTCACTATGGGACCAATCCTACATCAACTGAACTCCATGGCAAATTAATGTCAGTGGGAGCAGGATCAGATGTTTAATCTGTGTTTACTTTAAACAGATTTCACTGTAAAAGTTTTACCGAAAATTATAAACATAAAAAGGTCTTACCATGAAGAATAATAAGTGCACACAACACAGACTGGAAAGTAAAACTAGATAGCATTTTAGAACAATTTAGGCTGTGATATTTGTTATAGAGCTTTTTCAGGAATCCACTACATCACAATAGTTTTAGTCACTACCTACTGGTGTTCTTGAAGATCGTGAATCTTCAGAAATGCTTAGAGGCTCTGTAATAGGGTCTACAAACCCAATATTGAATTTAGGCTGTACAACATTGTTCATGTATTTATGTTTTACTATGCATGCTCTGATTTATATCTATGTGGTATCTTGTATTATTTACCTGGGAAATAGTAATGTCAAAAATGTGTTAAAATTGCCATTGTGAATGGTGTCTAGTAGTTGTTGGGCATCCATGTTGGCTACCCTTCTCTTTGGAACTTTACCCGCCTTTTGTTTGAGTTTGACACTCTTTTGTGTAAAGGTGGGAAAAGGACTGATCAGGTGGTCCCTGATCTTCTTAGAGACTAGAGGATATAAAAGCCCCGCACACAGGCTCTAGGACACTGTCCTCCCTCGTGGCAGCCCGTGCTCAAGTCATTGGATCAAGAACCACCAGAAGATCTCTGAGAGAAATCACCACAGCTACTTACCTGAGAAGTAATCCTGATCCTGATCCTAATCCTGGTTCAGCAGTCATCAGAGGTCTGAGTCCCTCCTGCACTGCCTGTCATCCCCAAGCCCAGTGGTAGGTCCAGATCCAACATCTCCAGGCTGAGACAGACAATCAGACGATCTTTGATCTGTAAAGTATAAATACCTTTGTCTGTCATTTGTAGAGGGAGAGGGTTCTGGGCTTCATGCCCATGCAAGCCACTGAGATATTTTGTCCATATACTCACCTTATGTTAAATAAAGCACCTTTTTAGTTTACCTTTTCTCGTCCCTTATCCTTATTTGCACTGAGATCAATTAGGTGATAGATCCTAATTCAGGGACAGCCGTCCAGGGGTCCATAACGTCCTTAATTTCTTCCCCCACATTTATACATTGTAACAAGGCAGGAGGGGAGCCGCTCTTGTCTGCAGGCAAGCAGATTGACCACACCCCCATGCAGATGCCAGAACTGCCAGTCATCCAGGCAGGCATTCACAGCCCTGCCCAATAGAAGAAACAAGGCCTACTATAAAAGGAGAGAGTGCAGAGAAGGAAGGGTAGGCAGAAAGGTCTGGGATGGCAAAGGGGTCACCAGGCTGCCTCCCTGAATACAGCGAAGAGACCAAGGCACGCTTCTGGACTCAAAGATCAGAATCAAAGACCTGCCCTGACCGGGGCAAGCTAAGGGGGTCTTGGCGAGGGCAGCAGCGACCCTCCAAAGGCCCATATCAGGAATCAGCGACAAGGCTGTTTAATCATTTTCTTACAAGCCTTACTGACTCAAACTCACAAAGCGACAGTGGCTCTAATGAAACAGATGCCTTACGCCTTTGACCACTATATCAAACAGCATCCAAATCTATCAGGCAAGAGAATGCTAATAAAGTTTATGATTTCCACATTGTTGCCGGCACCCAGTGCCGAGAGGCTGAACAACAGCTTGAGTTGGTTCGTTACCCGGTGTGCTACACCCAATAATCACAACGGGGTGGAGAAGCAGAAAAGTTTATTTGCAGCTGCAAAAAGGTACAGGGAGAATAAAATCTCAAATCCTGCACAACAGAGCAGGAAGTTACACAGGCTTTTATACATCCTTTTTCCCAGCATACTTATCCAATAGCAAGCTGCTCCAAGTATCTATATAGCCAGCCAATCCAGTTCCCAGCTAGTTCCCTGATTCTCTGTATCATTTGTTAAACTATACATAAAGCTGCTTTTTTCAGCATTGTTCTTCCATATCTCCCCTGTTTGGCCTTGCTTAGTTTCAGGCAGTCTGACTCTGCAACATACTGTTGCAGATTCTCAGCCTAACTGCTGTGTGTGCCTCCAGGCGGGGGGGCCAAGGACACTTGGGCCTAGCACGCAGAGCTGCTGCGAGTGCCTCCAGGCAAGAGGAGGGGGGCCAAGGACACCGGGGCCTAGTGCGAGGGGGCTTCATCGACACTCGTGGTCTTCCATCCCCTCGAGTTACCTAGTGGCCATGCCCCAGTGTTCCCAACAACTCCCCCCTTTGAGAACACTCAACAGCCTTGGCTCTGAGTTTTCTCACTTGGGCTACTTATTTCTTTACAATATGACTTTGCATAAGCACTTTGTGATAGCCCTGAAGAGAATGACTTAGCCCTGGTCTACACTAGGACTTTAGGTCGAATTTAGCAGCATTAAATCGATTTAAACCTGCACCCGTCCACACAATGAAGCCCTTTATTTCGACTTAAAGGGCTCTTAAAATCGATTTCCTTACTCCACCCCTGACAAGTGGATTAGCGCTTAAATCGATGTTGCCGGCTCGAATTTGGGGTACTGTGGACACAATTCGATGGTATTGGCCTCCGGGAGCTATCCCAGAGTGCTCCATTCTGACCGCTCTGGACAGCGCTCTCAACTCAGATGCACTGGCCAGGTAGACAGGAAAAGAACCGCGAACTTTTGAATCTCATTTCCTGTTTGGCCAGCGTGGCAAGCTGCAGGTGACCATGCAGAGCTCATCAGCAGAGGTGACCATGATGGAGTCCCAGAATCGCAAAAGAGCTCCAGCATGGACCGAACGGGAGGTACGGGATCTGATCGCTGTTTGGGGAGAGGAATCCGTGCTATCAGAACTCCGTTCCAGTTTTCGAAATGCCAAAACCTTTGTGAAAATCTCCCAGGGCATGAAGGACAGAGGCCATAACAGGGACCCGAAGCAGTGCCGCGTGAAACTGAAGGAGCTGAGGCAAGCCTACCAGAAAACCAGAGAGGCGAACAGCCGCTCTGGGTCAGAGCCCCAAACATGCCGCTTCTATGATGAGCTGCATGCCATTTTAGGGGGTTCAGCCACCACTACCCCAGCCGTGTTGTTTGACTCCTTCAATGGAGATGGAGGCAATACGGAAGTAGGTTTTGGGGACGAAGAAGATGATGATGAGGAGGTTGTAGATAGCTCACAGCAAGCAAGCGGAGAAACCGGTTTTCCCGACAGCCAGGAACTGTTTCTCACCCTAGACCTGGAGCCAGTACCCCCCGAACCCACCCAAGGCTGCCTCCTGGACTCAGCAGGCGGAGAAGGGACCTCTGGTGAGTGTACCTTTTAAAATGCTATACATGGTTTAAAAGCAAGCATGTGAAAGGATTACTTTGCCCTGGCATTTGCGGTTCTGCCTTTGCAAAAGGTTTCTGGGGAAGGCAGCCTTATTTCGTCCTTCATGGTAGGACACTTTACCACTCCAGGCCAGCAACACGTACTGGGGAATCACTGTAGAACAAAGCATTGCAGTGTATGTTTGCTGGCATTCAACCAAAATCCGTTCACGCGGTGGGAGGAGGCAAAATGCGACCTTGTAACGAAAGCACATGTGCTATGTATGTAATGTTAACAGCAAGGTTTACCCTGAAAGAGTGTAGCGACTGTTTTATAAAATGTGTCTTTTTAAATACCGCTGTCCCTTTTTTTTTCCTCCACCAGCTGCATGTGTTTCAATGATCACAGGATCTTCTCCTTCCCAGAGGCTAGTGAAGCTTAGAAAGAAAAAAAAACACACTCGCGATGAAATGTTCTCCGAGCTCATGCTGTCCTCCCACACTGACAGAGCACAGACGAATGCGTGGAGGCAAATAATGTCAGAGTGCAGGAAAGCACAAAATGACCGGGAGGAGAGGTGGAGGGCTGAAGAGAGTAAGTGGCGGGCTGAAGACAGGGCTGAAGCTCAAATGTGGCGGCAGCGTGATGAGAGGAGGCAGGATTCAATGCTGAGGCTGCTGCAGGACCAAACCAGTATGCTCCAGTGTATGGTTGAGCTGCAGCAAAGGCAGCTGGAGCACAGACTGCCACTGCAGCCCCTCTGTAACCAACCGCCCTCCTCCCCAAGTTCCATAGCCTCCACACCCAGACACCCAAGAACGCGGTGGGGGGGCCTCCGGCCAACCAGCCACTCCACCACAGAGGATTGCCCAAAAAAAAAGAAGGCTGTCATTCAATAAATTTTAAAGTTGTAAACTTTTAAAGTGCTGTGCTTAAAGTGCTGTGTGGCATTTTCCTTCCCTCCTCCACCACCCCTCCTGGGATACCTTGGTAGTCATCCCCCTATTTGTGTGATGAATGAATAACGAATGCATGAATGTGAAGCAACAATGACTTTATTGGCTCTGCAAGCAATGATTAAAGGGAGGAGGGGAGGGTGGTTAGCTTACAGGGAAGTAGAGTGAACCAAGGGGTAGGGGGGGTTCATCAAGGAGAAACAAACAGAACTTTCACACCGTAGCCTGGCCAGTCATGAAACTGTTTTTCAAAGCTTCTCTGATGCGTACCGCGCCCTCCTGTGCTCTTCTAACCGCCCTGGTGTCTGGCTGCGCGTAACCAGCAGCCAGGCGATTTGCCTCAACCTCCCACCCCGCCATAAACGTCTCCCCCTTACTCTCACAGATATTGTGGAGCACACAGCAAGCAGTAATAACAGTGGGAATATTGGTTTCGCTGAGGTCTAAGCGAGTCAGTAAACTGCGCCAGCGCGCCTTTAAACGTCCAAATGCACATTCTACCACCATTCTGCACTTGCTCAGCCTGTAGTTGAACAGCTCCTGACCACTGTCCAGGCTGCCTGTGTATGGCTTCATGAGCCATGGCATTAAGGGGTAGGCTGGGTCCCCAAGGATACATATAGGCATTTCAACATCCCCAACAGTTATTTTCTGGTCTGGGAATAAAGTCCCTTCCTGCAGCTTTTGAAACAGACCAGAGTTCCTGAAGATGCGAGCATCATGCACCTTTCCCGGCCATCCCACGTTGATGTTGGTGAAACGTCCCTTGTGATCCACCAGAGCTTGCAGCACTATCGAAAAGTACCCCTTGCGGTTTATGTACTCGGCGGCTTGGTGCTCCGGTGCCAAGATAGGGATATGGGTTCCGTCTATAGCCCCACCACAGTTAGGGAATCCCATTGCAGCAAAGCCATCCACTATGACCTGCACATTTCCCAGGGTCACTACCCTTGATATCAGCAGATCTTTGATTGCGTGGGCTACTTGCATCACAGCAGCCCCCACAGTAGATTTGCCCACTCCAAATTGATTCCCAACTGACCGGTAGCTGTCTGGCGTTGCAAGCTTCCACAGGGCTATCGCCACTCGCTTCTCAACTGTGAGGGCTGCTCTCATCTTGGTATTCATGCGCTTCAGGGCAGGGGAAAGCAAGTCACAAAGTTCCATGAAAGTGCCCTTACGCATGCGAAAGTTTCGTAGCCACTGGGAATCGTCCCAGACCTGCAACACTATGCGGTCCCACCAGTCTGTGCTTGTTTCCCGAGCCCAGAATCGGCGTTCCACAGCATGAACCTGCCCCATTAGCACCATGATGCATGCATTGTCAGGGCCCATGCTTTCAGAGAAATCTGTGTCCATGTCCTGATCACTCACGGGACCGCGCTGACGTCGCCTCCTCGCCCGGTATCGCGTTGCCATGTTCTGGTGCTGCATATACTGCTGGATAATGCGTGTGGTGGTTAATGTGCTCCTAATTGCCAAAGTGAGCTGAGCGGGCTCCATGCTTGCCGTGGTATGGCGTCCGCACAGAAAAAAGGCGCGGAACGATTGTCTGCCGTTGCTCTGACGGAGGGAGGGGCGACTGACGACACGGCTTACAGGGTTGGCTTCAGGGAGCTAAAATCAACAAAGGGGGTGCCTGTACATCAAGGAGTATTTCAGGCAGGACTGCACGGAGGGTTCCAATAAGAAATGGTGCACCTAAGTTATTGTCCTTATTGGAGCAAGAAGGTTAGCCTGGCCTCTGATTGATACATGGCTAGATTTACCTCGCTGCACCTTCTCTGTAAGTGACTGCAGTGTGATCTAGAAGAATGAGTCCCCTAGACAGGGGAGGGGGGGAAGCAAATGAGTACAAAACAAATCTGGTCTATTTCTTGTTTTGATCCACTCCATCTATCTTTTACATCTTTGGCTGGCAGCAGACGGTGCAGAAGGACTGCATGCCATCCACATCTCATGGCTGCTCGGCAGAAGATGGTACAGTACGACTGCTAGCAGTCCGTATCGCCTGCCCGCTCACCATAAGACGGTTCAATAGGACTGACTGCAGGACTAAAGAGAATGACCTGGTCAAGTCACTCCAAATTTAGTCCCTGTGCCCATGTCTGCCCAGGCGCTCCTGATCGACCTCACAGAGGCGACCAGGAGCACCTCAGACATGACGATGACGGCTACCAGTCGTACTGTACCATCTGCTGCCACAAGGCAAGGGGTTGCTGCTACTGTGTAGCAATGCCGTACCGCGTCTGCCAGCACCCAGGAGACATAGGGTGAGACATAGCCTGAGCGGGCTCCATGCTTGCCATGGTATGGCGTCTGCACAGGTAACTCAGGAAAAAAAGCGCGAAATGATTGTCTGCCCTTGCTTTCACGGGGGGAGGGAGGGAACGGAGGGCTGACGATATGTACCCAGAACCACCCGCGACAATGTTTTAGCCCCATCAGGCATTGGGATCTCAACCCAGAATTCCAATGGGCAGCGGAGACTGCGGGAACTGTGGGATAGCTACCCACAGTGCAACGCTCTGGAAGTCGACGCTTGCCTCGGTACTGTGGAAGCGCTCCGCCGAGTTAATGCACTTAGAGCATTTTCTGTGGGGACACACACACTCGAATTTATAAAACCGATTTCTAAAAAACCGACTTCTATAAATTCGACCTTATTCCGTAGTGTAGACATACCCATATTAACTTTCGCAAAAGGGCCCTAACACATGATACCGCACAGCATAATACCAGTAATACAAGCAATACAGGAAAAAGAAATTTCAATAGCAGGCTAAATAAACCACCAAGCCAAGATGACAAACCCCAACCTGAAAACAAGGTTTGCAACCAATCGTTCTCTGGGGCAGTATAGGCAACCTGTGCTCCGGCTCGGGCATGGGCCTCAGCCTGTACCACCTTTTCATAGATCTCATAACTGCTATCATTTACATATACACAACATCGGGGCCCGATGAGGGCACAAACCCCTCCTTGGGATGCCAAGAGATAGTCCAAAGCCAGCCTGTTTTGGAGGGAAAACGTCCTGAGCTGCTGTACCTCTTTATTTAATGTTTTTACTGCTGACCCTAAATCACTAACTGAGTCCTCTAACTTTAAGGCCACTTTCTCAAGTACCATCTGCAGCCTTACAGTATAGCGGCCTATGCATGCCAGGGCTGGCCCGGTAAACAGTGGCGCTATTCCCAGTACAGAGCACCCTACCAGCTTCTCGGTTGTGAGGGGATTCTTCATATTGCCCTCCAATGCCTTAGTCAGTCGCCGCAGGGTCTTTTCTCGTGACTCAACAGAGGTGTCTCGGGCATTTCTAATCTTTCCTTTGGGCAGTGTGGCAGTTATGGAAAGATGAGGAACTCCATGAGCTATATAACAGCTACCTGTCCAGTTGGCTGGCAGCACCTTGTAAGCCTTTCGGCCACATACAAAATAGTGACCCTGTAGGGCCCAGTAAGGACTGTTTCTTAAGGGGATTCCTGGGATATTTAAGGCTGCTTTTCCAAACAGGTCATATGCCCCTAGGGGGGCATCCCATCCTCCTGATTGGGTACAAGTGGGGGCATTTCTAATTGTCCCGTTCAAATTACACTCGCCATGGGGACCACTACAAACCCACCATTGGCTTGCTACATTGGAGATATTAACTGGACGGCAAGTTACATTTCCAAACCCCTTTTTTGTGGTAAGATTATTTGTAAGTGTTTCCCTAAAAGGGGAGCAACCATTACACCCACACTGTTGGCCTCCCCTGTTGGTCTTTATCCAATACCCATCAGCCCACTGTGTAATAACACAGGAGCTCTTTCCCACAGGATGCCCATAGGGATCAGATTGGTTTTGGGTAAAACATAACACTCCCTCAGTGAGTACTGCAACTGAATACTCCTGGTCCTGATAGGTGGCTTGCTGTAAAGAGGTCTTGTTCCAGAACGGTGAGTTCGTTCTTTCCTGCTCTTTGGTGGTGGCTAATTCTGCTAGGGTCAAGGGCAGCATGTCAAGGGGCATTCCCGTCTTGGGGGATAGTGGAGTTGGAGCACATACCCAGCAATCAGTCTGGTTTGTTAAAGTAGCAACATGGTGCGCAAGCAAAACAAAGGAGTTATGCTCCCGATATGCACAGTTTGGAAATACCAATACAAAGAATAACAATGTTACCCAATTAATTATTACCAAAGTCTTCCCAACCCAAGGTCTCCAATACCTGGGTGGGCCCATTTTAGCATTAAGGTGCCCGCTATTTGTGTCTTTTAAACAGTAGCTTTAGCCCGAGATCTTCACTAGATGAGGAGTCAGCAGGTTGGACGGTCCACTGTTCTGCTGACGAGGGGGCAGGTACTGCCTTCAGACGAGAGTGATGGATCCAGTTCTTGTGGCCCTCGATCTTTGCTGCTGTATGGGAGATCAGCAGGACGGTATAGGGTCCTTTCCACTTTTCCTGGAGAGGCTCGTCTTTCCAGGTGCGAACAAGCACAGAGTCACCGGGCTGTAAGGAGTGAATGGGAGAGTCCAAGGGGAGAGGCTGGGAATCCTTGGTATACCTGTAAAGAGACAAGAGAACAGCAGACAGGGAACACATATACTGTGACAAAAAAACATTACCCAACTCCCATTCCCCTGACAGAACCGGGGTGCCATTCATAGGCCATGCCCTTCCAAACATAATTTCAAAGGGACTGAGCCCTAATCTACCCTTTGGGAGAACGCGGATACGGAGTAGGACGAGGGGCAAAGCATCAGGCCATCGCAGTGAGGCTTCTTGGCACACTTTTGAGAGATGCCGTTTAAGGGTCTGATTGGTACGCTCCACTACACCACTGGCTTGCGGTCTCCAGGGCGTATGGAGTTTCCAGGGGATCTGTAAGGCATGTGAGATGCTTTGAATGATTTTTGACGTGAAGTGTGTCCCATTGTCAGATTCCATCCACAGGGGGAGTCCAAAGCGAGGAATGAGCTCCTTAACAAACTTGAGGGCCACTGTCCTGGCAGTGCAGTTACGGCATGGGAAGGCTTCTGGCCATCCGCTGAACCGATCCACTATAACAAGGAGATATTTGAACCCTTGGGTCCGGGGAAACTCAGTAAAGTCTATTTGCCACACTTGTCCGGGGCCCGGAGTGGGTTCTAGGGCAGCTGGTGGCACAGGATGTCCCGGTCGGGGGTTATTCTTTTGGCAGACTAAGCAGTCCGCTTGTACCTGGGCAGCCAGGGGTCGGAGTCTGGAAGTGATAAAGTATTTTCCCATTAGCTGGATAAGTGTTTCCCTGCCAGCATGAGTGGTTTGATGTAGTTTCTGCAGCACTGGCCGGATTAGGCCCTTTGGTAAGAGGACCTTCCCTTCTGGGGAATGGAGCCATCCCTCCTTTTCCCGGAGACAGAGTTTGTCAGTTAGCTGTCTCTCCTCCCCAGAGTACTGAGGGGTTGGAAGTTTCCCTTTCTGATGGGATAAGGGCATGCATATGGGCGTTCTCAGCCTGAGGGGATGGCAGGGTGGCAGCATGCTTAGCCTCTCTATCTGCCCGGGCGTTACCTCTGGCCACATCTTGATCCTCCCTTTGATGGGCTTTACAGTGTACCACCGCCACTTCCGAGGGGAGTTGTATGGCTTCTAGGAGCCGGAGGATTTGGGGCCCGTACTTGACTGGGGAGCCTTGGGCTGTCAGCATTCCCCTTTGCTTCCATAGGCCAGCATGAGCATGCAGCACACCAAAAGCATACTTTGAATCAGTAAAAATGTTGACCCGCTTTCCTTTTGACAGTTCAAGTGCACGGGTCAGGGCTATTAGTTCGGCAAGCTGGGCAGAGGTCCCAGCAGGCAAACCTTCAGCTTCCACAGTGTCATGGAGGGTCACAACAGCATAACCCGCCCTCCTTTGCCCATCTATTACAGTACTGCTACCATCAGTGTACCACTCATGATCTGCATTTGGGAGAGGTACATCCTTTAAATCCGGACGGCTGGAGTACTGGACATCTATGATCTCTAAACAGTCATGTTTCTGTTCCTCTGTTTCTGGCAAGAGAGTGGCTGGGTTAAGGGAGGGGCAAGGCTGTAGGGTGACTTCAGAGTTCTCTAACAGCTTAGCCTGGTACCGAGCAATCCGAGCCTGGGTGAGCCAAAGCCCTCCCTTTGCATCCAATAAGGCTCGGACCATATGGGGAGTATAGATTTGCATAACCCCTCCCAATGTTAGCTTCTCGGCTTCCTCAAGCAATAGGGCAGTAGCTGCGACCGCCCGTAAACATGCCGGCCAACCCTTTGCAACCTGATCCAATTGCTTAGAAAAATAAGCCACAGGACGCTTCCATGCTCCTAACAGCTGTGTAAGCACTCCTAGGGCCACCCCCCTTCGTTCATGTACATACAACTGAAACGGCTTAGAGAGATCTGGCAGGCCCAGAGCCGGGGCTTCCATCAATTTTCTTTTCAGAATTTTAAATGCCCTGTCAGCCTCTGGGGTCCAATAGAAGGGGTCATGATCCGCTCCTTTTACACAGTCATAGAGGGGTTTAGCCCACAGTCCAAACTCTGGGATCCATATCCTGCAAAAGCCTGCCATACCCAGAAATGCCCTGAGCCGCTTACGGTTACTTGGGGTAGGAACTTGACAGATAGCTTCCTTTCTTTCGCTTGAAAGCTGACGCTCCCCTTGCTGTATGTGAAACCCGAGGTACCGTACCTCTGGGCGGGCAATTTGAGCCTTACTCCGTGCTACACGATATCCCCGGAGTCCAATAAAATTCAGGAGGCTCACGGTGGCTTTAAGGCAGGGTTTTTGGCCCACAGTGGCAATTAACAAATCATCTACATACTGCAGAAGGAGAGCCTCCTCATTATCCCACTCCTGTAGGTCCCTGGCCAGAGCCTGGCCAAAAAGGGTGGGAGAGTTTTTAAATCCCTGGGCCAACACTGTCCAGCAAAGTTGCTTTTTAACCCTTTTTCGGTCCTCCCACTCGAAGGAGAAGATCTCCTGTGATGGGGTGGCAACTGGGATGGTAAAGAAAGCATCTTTCAGATCAAGGACTGAAAAATGGGTATACTGTCCCCCTATAGAAGCCAATAAGGTGTACGGGTTAGGGACAAGAGGGTGCAGAGTCTTAACCTGTTCATTGACTGCCCTTAGGTCCTGTACCAGCCGATACGTGCCATCAGGCTTCTGTACGGGTAGAATGGGAGTGTTCCAGGCTGACTGACATTCCCGGAGAATACCATACATTAGGAATCGATCTATAGTTTCCTGTAAACCTTCTCTGGCTTCCCTCTTGATTGGATACTGTTTTACTTGTACTGGGCCTTTCCCTGGTATGAGCTGAATAGTAATAGGGGTCTGGTGGGTGGCCTTTCCTGGAATCCCTGATGCCCACACGAGGGGGTACACCTGGTCTTCCCACGGACTCCATTCCGGGGCTTGCATAGCTGAGGGCTCAACTGCAAGGGTCATGATCCAGGCATTCTCAGGGGGTAAGTTAAGGGTTATTTCGTCCTCAGTAAAATGCAGGGTGGCACCGAGGTGACAAAGTAGATCCCGTCCCAGCAGAGGTGTTGGACACTCAGGGAGGTATACCAGCTTGTGGGATATAGTCCTGTTTCCCAAAGCACATTCCGCTGGGGCATACACTGGGCACTTGGTGTCCCTGCCTGTGGCTCCCACCACAGTAAGGGAATCTGCTACTGGCAACTGAAGAGGCTGATTTACGGCAGTTCGGGCCGCTCCAGAGTCCACTAAAAAATCTATTTCTGAGCTTCCCACCCGCATCTTTACTCGGGGTTCCAGGGGTAGGGTGGTCCGTCTCCCCTGACACCCCTATTCCTGCTCCACCATCGCCATCATAGGGGCACCTCCCTGTTCTTTCCTCTTTGGGCACTCATTTTTCCAGTGTCCCTCCTGTCGACACAGGGCACACTGGTTGCGACCCAGTCGTCTCTCCTGCAGGCCCGGACGGTCGCGTCCACGGCCCCTTCCTCCCCGGCCACTTCTCTTAGTGCCGGCCTGTACCGCTGTTACCATCAATCTCACTTGCTTTCTCTCCTTCTCTGTCTCTCTCAGACTATAAGCTCAGTTTGCAGTCTCTAAAATTTGTGCCATGGTCATACCCATTAAATCCTCCTTTTTTTGTAACTTTCTCTTAATATCAGGGGCTGCTCTGCTCGTAAAAATTCCCTTAATAATTGACTCAGTTGCCTGATCATCGGGGTCTGCATTAGTGTTCTGTCGAATGGTGTCCCGAATACGCTGTAGAAAGGCCCCTGGGCTTTCTTTTAAATCCTGCATTACTTCATATGGCTTTGCCCAATTATTATGTCGGACAGCCGAGTGACGGAGTCCATGTAAAAGCAACTCCTTATAGGAGGTAAGGCGGGTCATATCCCCATGATCATTTGGATCCCACCTGGGGTCTGCTCGGGGGACTTGTGCATCCGGGTCAGGGACATTGATATGATCCCGGTCGTACCGTCTCTGCGCCTCCTCCCTTGCCTTGGACACAACCTGTTGTCTTTCAACCTCAGACAATAGGGTTCGCAGAAGGACGTTACAATCATCCCAGTCCGGCTTGTGACTACTGAGGCACCCCTCAAAGACTGATATAAACCTGCTTGGGTTGGTGGAAAACTCTCCTGCCTGTGCTTTGAAAGCAGCCAAATCCACAGGATTAAAGGGCACATGAGTATAAACCTGCATAGTTGTGGCAGGACGCCTGTCTGATCCAGACCGGGCGACTTTAGTTTCGGTGATTAAGGGGTATAGGCCAACCATGGGGGACTTACAAGGTGTGGGTGTGGGTGTAGGGGCCGAAGGGGACACCGGCTCTGCCATTACAGTGGGGGTGGGGGTCTGGGGACTAACATTAGCTGCTACCGAACCAGTCGGAGTCAGATTACAGCGCTGTAAAATATCTGGTCGAGTACATAAAGTCAGAAACAAATGCGCATACATATGTTCATTCCATTTACCCATTCACTGACAAAACAAAACTAATTGGAGGATCGTGTTGTAATTAATTGACCCTCCTGGTGGCCACCACTCCTGGTCCTCTAGTTGATATTGAGGCCAGTCAACTGTACAGAATCGTTTTAATTGGCTCTTAGTCATCGGATCCGCACCAAATACCTTCCAGTTTGCTAGAATGCACTCTAGGGGCGTACACCGTGCCCTAACCTCTGAGCTCTGTCCCTGTCCCATACCTACAGGGTAACTCTGGGCGTCCCCAGGTTCCAACAGAGCATATAATCCGGATTTTAATAGGTTCCTACCTTATCCAAGGGTCCGGTTCTTCACCGTGGCCTGCAGCTGCTCCTCCCCCACGTCTAAGGGACCGGTTCTTCACCGCCGTCCACAACAGCTTCTCCACTATATGAGTGCGTTGCACCGTTGTGCCCTCTGGGGTCGATCAAATCGCGTCTCCTCCGAGGCCCCCGATGAACTCACTGGTGCGCGCTGGGCGTCGGTTCTCGCTGCAATCCTCGACCTCCAGGAGGGGTCCGGGCAAGGCTAAATTGCAGCCTCGTCGCCCACCCAGGGACGCCAAAAGCTGTTGCCGGCACCCAGTGCCGAGAGGCTGAACAACAGCTTGAGTTGGTTCGTTACCCGGTGTGCTACACCCAATAATCACAACGGGGTGGAGAAGCAGAAAAGTTTATTTGCAGCTGCAAAAAGGTACAGGGAGAATAAAATCTCAAATCCTGCACAACAGAGCAGGAAGTTACACAGGCTTTTATACATCCTTTTTCCCAGCATACTTATCCAATAGCAAGCTGCTCCAAGTATCCATATAGCCAGCCAATCCAGTTCCCAGCTAGTTCCCTGATTCTCTGTATCATTTGTTAAACTATACATAAAGCTGCTTTATTCAGCATTGTTCTTCCATATCTCCCCTGTTTGGCCTTGCTTAGTTTCAGGCAGTCTGACTCTGCAACATACTGTTGCAGATTCTCAGCATAACTGCTGTGTGTGCCTCCAGGCGGGGGGGCCAAGGACACTTGGGCCTAGCACGCAGAGCTGCTGCGAGTGCCTCCAGGCAGGAGGAGGGGGGCCAAGGACACCGGGGCCTAGTGCGAGGGGGCTTCATCGACACTCGTGGTCTTCCATCCCCTCGAGTTACCTAGTGGCCATGCCCCAGTGTTCCCAACAACATCACTGCTGCAGCAGTGGGAAGTGAGCTCTGTATAAGCCGCCTCACAGCAAAATCAGGCTTTTCATATCCCAATGTAACCCTTCTGCCAGGCCAAGTTGATAGCAGCAAGGGCCGGGTTCAGTACACAGGGGTTCCCTCTCATCAAAGCAAATGCAAAACTGGCTCGAGCCCCCACCCAGTGACCTGGGAAAATCTTACACCCCCCTTGGGCGCCTCAAAGAGGCAATACTTCCCCTCTCGCAAGCACAGAGTCTCGGTGTAGCAGAGAATCTTTAATAACATGAGGTAAACGACATCAGCATTAAATTGGGGAAACACCACAACTAGTGTTCATTAACCAAACCATGAGCAAAGACCCACCCCAGCAAATTGGGCCACATCCTTTCCCTCGGGTTCTTGAGTCCCAGAACCCAAACATCTCTTGAGTCCAGCAATCCACAAATCACCCAAAGTCCAAAAAGTCCAGCCCCAGAGTTCAAAAGTTCATCTGCAGAGTGTTACTCCCCAGTCTGGCTAAAATGTGCCTGTGTGTGGGGGAAAGAGGTAAGGGGCACCTTACGTGTCCTGAAGCTGACTGCCCCACAGGGCTCTGCTGTGCTCTGCTCCGCCGTCTCACAAACGGCTCCGCTCCACCACAACTGGCTCCGCTCTGCACAGCTCGCCATCTCACGAACAGCTCTGCTCAGCTCGCCTCGCCGTCTCACGAACACTCCGCTGTCTCACGAATGGCTCCGCTCTGCACAGCTCACCTCGCCGTCTCACGAACACTCTGCCAGCCTATCCACGAACAGCACTCTAGATCTTCCTTGACTCACTGCACTCTAGATCTTCCGGCTCCCCACTACTTGACACAGTGCTCACTGATTCCAGCTCTCAGTGATTTCAGCTCATAGTAGTGGGAGCCTTAGTGCTGGTGCACCATAAGGCCAAAGTGAATGCAGCACAGTACCTGTAGCAAGACTCTTAATAGACCCAAAATTAGCTCTGACATTCCACAGTGGAGAGAGACAGAGGTGCAATTGGTGTTTCAGGCCCTCACAAAGGGGCCCACACCACCAGGTACTAATACCTGTCTCAAGCCTCTCTCAATTCACAGAGTTTTGGAAACCATGTTCCTTGCCTAGCGAGTGCTACTTAGTTGATGGTGAGTCCCTCCATCATAACAAAAGGCCAAGTACAGTTCCAAGTACAGTTCCCATAATCAGGGTAATAACAATTTATTCTTCCCGCCCCAATAACAGAGACACTGGGGATCCCACAACAGCCAAAGTGACCATTTGGGCAGTTATGGCCTCATTCTAGGCGGGGTTGGTGTGCCTATGCAAATGAGATCAGCCCCTGAAGTTCTTTTCCATACTTGCCACACCTCACCACCAGATTTCAGGGTGGAGCTCATCCTGACTCTGCTTACACCTAATATGCGAATGTGCTAGAGCAATAGTCAAAGCTGGAAAAGGGGCTGGTTGTGTGGTTTTGGAGAAAAAGGTAACTAGCAATCGTGTGGTGTTCACATTACTCCCCCTCCAAATTGTGCAGCATATCAGGGATTCTTTTCCTATACAAACATACATTCCTTAGGAAGGAACAATCAATTGCACAAATACTAAATGGGGGGGGAAGAAGGCCTGGAGTAAATTAGTCCCACTCTGGAGAGGTTTTTTTTCCCTCATTCAGGTTTTATTTTTCAGTATTTAGAAGGTGGGCCTCAGACCCTTCAGCCAAACCAAAGAAACAAACTCATAACAGGACACACAAAAAGGACTACCTTTCACTGTCCATTCTCTGGGGTGTTTCCTTGTTATGCAGACCCCAGGATGCCAGTCCTTTCCCAAACAGGCAGTTAGCTTAGTTGCTTCCCCTATAGGGAGGAGAGCAGCCTTCCACCCTGGAGAAACCTTTTCTGTCTGTTACTACTAACCCTTCTGCAGCTTGTCTCACCTCCTTCTCTCTCACCAGAGGAGGGTTTTTTTAAAGGTCACAGGCAGCCCTTAACAGGACTCAGGTGTCCCTAGTTGACCTGAAGTAAACTCTTTTCAGCCAATGGGGAAAAGGGCCATTACCATTCTAGGGCTCATATATCTGCCTTCCTCTGCTCTTACAGCTGTCCGGTCTGACTTTGTCACATACCCCGTCCTCCTTTCCTCCAACACTATGGGGTTGGGCTACTTGTGCAGACAACCGGTGTACCCTTGACAGACCATCAGCACTGACATACCTGATTCCTACCCTATGTTGCACTGTGAAGTGGAAGCATTGTAATGACAGGAACCATCTTGTTACCCTTGCATTTTTTCTTTGTTCTGGTGATTCCACTTCAGGTGGGCTATGGTCTGTAATAAGGGTAAACCACCATCTGAGCAGCTAGTGCCGGAGGGTTACCAGGGCCCATTTTACTGTACAGCATTCCTTCTCCCCCACAGCGTACTTTTGTTCTCTGGGAAGGAGTTTCCTACTAAGGTACAAGACTGGGAGTTCTTCCTCTCCTACCATTTGAGAAAGTACAGCTCCCAGTCCTAACTTGGAGGAATCCATTTGCAATATGAATTCTTTCTCAAAGTCTGGGGTTACTAGCCCTGCAGAAGGCTGGCCTCAGATCTGCAAAAGCTTCTGCAGCCACACTGATCCACTTCACTATGTTTGGGCCCCGGGCCTTTATCAGGTCTATCAAAGGGTATGTGAAGTGGCAAATTAATGACCTGTAATAGCCCACTATCTTCAGAAATGCTCTACCCTGTTTCTTCTGGACTGGTCTAAGCCAACTTTGTATTGCCGCCAAATTGTTCAGTTGGGGTTTCACTATACCTCTCCCCACAACGTACCCAAGGTATTTGGCTTCTGCTAGCCCTATTGCACATTTGGATAGATTAGCAATGAAACCTGCTTTCACCAGGGTACCCATTACTACTTCTGTCTTTTGTAAGTGCATCCCCCAGTCTTGGCTGTGTATGACCACATCATCCAGGTAAGCGGCAGCATACTTGGTATGTGGAGGTAATAGCTTTCCATGAGTCGCTGGGAAGTTGCTGGAGCCCCATATAATCCAAAAGAGAGGATGATGTACTGGTATAAGACTCCTGGTGTAGAAAAGGCAGACTTGTCCTTGGCTTTTTTTGCCAGAGGGATTTGCCAATAACCTTTGGTCAGGTCGAGGGTAGACAAGAATTATGCTTTTCTCAATTGGAATTTAGCTTATCTGTCTGAGGTAGGCCTTGAACTGGGACACCTCATTTAATTTTCCAAAGTCATTGCAGAATCTTGTGGTACCATCGGGCTTAAGTACCAGAACAACCGGGCAAGATAAGTGACTATGGGACTCTTCAATGACTCCCAGCTCCAGCATCCTCTTAGCTTGCATACCGCCCAACATTTCAGGTCTCTAAAGTGAGAGGCAGCTGGTCACTGCCAATCCTGTTGAGCCATCCCCACTGTAAGGAAGTGGAAAACTAGAACCCAAGTCTGCAGGGCTACAGATGACCAGCGCTTCCTCACCACCCCCACACAGCAGCTGTGGCACAGCTGCGATCCATGCACTATATGCCCGGAGAGATGGGGCACCACCGGAAGTGACAACCCCAGAAAACCCAATTGGCAACACACACAACCCGGGACCTCTGATAGGGCCAGGCGCAGGAAGCTGTCTGTGCAACCGGCTGCTAGAGCACACCTTGCTTCAGATTCCAGCTCTGCTCTCAGGCCCTGACCGTTGGCTTGATTCCTGACCCTTGACTCTGGCTACAATCTCTGACTAGACTGCTGAATCTTGACTCTTAGTTTCTCACTCTTGCTATAACTCCTGCCTTGATCCTGGCTCCTGACTCCTGCTCCAGCCGCCAGGCCCCACCCCTGCTCTGACAAGTAGGCCTGACTCCTGTCCTACCCTCTAGGCCAGTCCACCCACATCTCAGTCATGACAGCCCAAGCACCTTGCCCACCCAACACTCAGCCCCTGCCTTTCAGCGTGGTGCCCCCAAGTTCACTGTCAGTCCCCATCCCTGAGCTCCCCTGCAGCCACTGACCATGGCCAGATGCCATTGAAGCCACTGCCCTCCCTAGCTCTACCGCTGCCAATGGCATGCACCGTGCATTTCGTGTGGTCAGCTGCAGGTCCTACTTCAACCAGGATGTGGGGGGCGGGGCGGGGCAAAGCAGGACAGTCCTACGAAACCCAGAACTGTTGGGAGGTATGAAAATAAGCGTGGCCAGGGTGACTTTGTAGGAGCTGGGTTGAGGTGTCTGGTGGAAGATGGGGCTAGTTGGATGTGGGAACTGAAGGCTGGGGGCAGCTGAGATCTGTCAGTGGGTGGGGCTACCTGGGAAAGACCGGGACCAATACCAGGTTCCTTCACCTTCTCTCCCCATCACTCAAGCTGCTGGCCTACTGCTCCCAGCGAGACTCTCCCTCTGAGATCCAGCATGATGAATGTGGAGGCAGAGGTCACGTGGCTGCTCAGCTGGAGACATAGCAACCTCTGGCGAATTGCAGGCCATTCCTGCAGCTCAGCTGAATAGGTGAGATTCACTCTGGCTGAGGAAATGTGTGAGGGGCCACTGCATATTCTCACGTGTGATGCCTGACACTAGGCAAGTCTGCATATAGTTACCCGCCCCTAAGGTTGGCATGTTTTAGCACACAGGGTCATGTGACCTATAGACAATAGCAGCGCTTCGAAAGCAATCATGGCAGCCATTTTGGATAAACACAAGTGTGACACATATTAAATGTTGGCAGTTTCTCCTTCAAATTATTTATAATATTGTAATTATACAGAGAAGATTGTTGGTCATGCTTCCTCCCTGAGCCTGGGAGGATGGATGCCAGAGAGCAAAAATAATCAACCTGCTTCCATACACTTTTCCCTCAGATAGATGATGCTGTGCCACCTCATAGCTGGTCTTCAACCATCGTGGCTTTCTTCCTTCCACTGTTCAGTGAAACATGTCTTTGCATTTCCTACTCAGATTATATTCAGAATTAGTGCCAATCTAATTCCAGGCAGTGTTGGATCATTAAATCCAGCAGAACCCAGCTATGGTTCCAGAGTCATCTCCTCTCCTCAAATTTCACAGAGCTTTCTCAATGGCCTTTCAGGTTCTCCAGATGGGGGCAATTCCAGGATAGATATTGTGTGGAAAGTGTTAGTTAGTTGACACTTCAACAATTATCATGCATTACACAGGCTGTTTATCAGAATTTGACTAAAGCATAAGATAAACCATAAACTAAAAATAAATATGCACAGCTGTACAATATTTAGGAATTATTGATTCAGTAAGTTTGAAGATTACTGCTTTGTTCTGAAGTGTTAGTTCTTTAATAAAGATAATTTCCCATTCTCCCCATACCAGATCCTGGTTCTTAATGTGTTTTGGAGAATTGTGAACATTTGGGTGATGAATTATGTCAAAGGTATTTTTTACAGGACATAGATCTGAGGAAAGGGAGCTCAGATATTAAGTTAGTCATGACTGAATCAACTGCAAGTACAGATAAAACTACTGGTTGTTGAGAATGAGCACCTCATTAAATTGTACGTTTAACCCATGCCAAAGTAGTTTGGCCTCCTTAGCAATAAAACATTCTACATCCTGGTTGGAGCAACAGAATTTCAGAGTTTGGAGGTGAGTTAGAAAAATAACAATTGAGTTTAGTAAGAGTTTATTAGAACTGTATGTGTTAGAGAGAATCTTCTCTGAGCTTCCACAGAATCCAACCCCTAAGTTCTCTAGAAGGAAGTCTAGTGACAGCACAATGAATCAATCAAACACAAGTTAGACAAATGTTAGACAAATTTTCACTGTCTGGTCCTACCCAAAAGGACATGACATTGTTTCTGCTGCCATATAAAAAACAAATTAACACTTTAATAGCTGGCACATACACCACACTACAAAATAGAAGTGAAAAGCTTTATTATAATAAAAATTACACACCTTTAACAGAGGTGTTTTTATACTCTAAGAAGCTCAAGAAATACAGTATCAAATTATTAAGGATGTAAATTATCACAAGTTCAACAGTATATGCTTAAAATTCAGACAATTTGCTAGCAATTCAATGGCTTTTTGTCAAAATAACCCTGTGTTCAGCCTCTAGCCAGGCATAAGTTCAATGTAGCTTCCTTTTTAATGTGACTTTAGCAGAATAAATTACCAGATATATTGTTCATACAGTTAAACAAGCCAACGCATGAGAGAAACCTCTGTCTAACTTCACTACATTAAACTACAGCCTATTTGGCCCGAAATGCCATGCTAGGAGCAACACCAAGCAATCTGATCCACTGAGATGGGGCAGCTTGACTTTGATATTCCCCTCTTCCCACATTCACCCATGGATTAAGCAGAAAAGAAGACTGGCGTCGAGATGAGGGCTAAGCACATAGGTCCAGAAAACTAGGAAATCCTTCTCATCTCTAAACCATCCCTTGTTTTTAGAAACAAAAGTGAAACCAAACCTTTTTTTGAGATTCCAAACAATTTGAATTTATTTTCTGTGTTTGGTATGCAACTGGGCTCAGAACTGGAAGTGCTGAAATATAACGAGCAACGCTCCTTTCTCTGTGTTTACATCCATGACTGCAAACTAAAGTGCTATAGATGATGGGTTCTCTTAAGCTTACCAGCCCAATTCTTCAGACTCAAGAGGTTTGGATAACTTGAATAAGGAATGGATAAGCATTACAGAGTTTGGATAATCCAGAATTTGGAGGTTGGCCCATCACCAGATGAGAGACAACATGTGGATCCAACAGTCAGATTTTACAGTTATACCATCAACAGGCACATGCTATATATGACCTGGCAAAATCTAATGTGAAGATCTTCAGATATGTCCTCTGGAAATTTTGTTTCAGTCTCTGCTGGCAGTAGAACCCTGGCTTGTTCCCTTCATTCAGCTCCATCTTTCTACTTAGTCTTCAATGTCCAGAGGGACTTAATCCCCAAAATCCAGAGGAATATGGTCCCCATTGACCACAGGAGTATAGTTCCTGCCATCTATAGACCAGAGTCATTGAAGGCTGGGGGACCACAGTCATCATATTCTGAGGGATCACAGTTGTCAAAGGCTGGAGGGACACAGTCGTCAAAGGCTGGAGGAACACAGTCGTCAAAGGCTGGGGGGACGAAGTCGTCAAAGGCTGGGGGGACGAAGTCGTCAAAGGCTGGAGGAACGCAGTCGTCAAAGGCTGGAGGAACGCAGTCGTCAAAGGCTGGGGGGACGAAGTCGTCAAAGGCTGGGGGGACGCAGTCGTCAAAGGCTGGAGGAACACAGTCGTCAAAGGCTGGGGGGACGAAGTCGTCAAAGGCTGGGGGGACGAAGTCGTCAAAGGCTGGAGGAACGCAGTCGTCAAAGGCTGGGGGGACGAAGTCGTCAAAGGCTGGGGGGACGAAGTCGTCAAAGGCTGGGGGGACGCAGTCCCTGTCATCCTGAGGAATATAGTTCCCATTTTTCAGAGGAACACAGTCTTTAATAACTGAGGCAACATCGTTTCCAGCATGCACAGGCCTGGGCTGTGATTTAGGTCCTTCCTTCCCTTGAAGGAAAAAAGTAAATGAATAACATACCCCATATTATATATTATTATCCTACCATTTAAGCATGGACTGTACAGGGTGGGCCGAAGTTTTGGGTAACCTAAAGGTGGACATGGGTGTAAATGCCAAAGGAATGTCATTTATTCCAATTTAGCACTCTGGGTGTGCAAAATGAGTACACTGGAATTTACACATTGAAGAAAAGATGGGGGAGAGTATCAAGAAAAATCTCAAACAGAAGAGTTTAATAAAAAGCAGTTCTCTCCTGGTATCGTATACACCCCTGTTATTTGCTGTTCTTTCTATACACCATTCTACTCCCCCTATTAGGGCCACATTTTCAGAAGGTCACAGCACGTTGGGTGCTGAACTCTTTCAAAATCTAGCCCCTATTTAGGTGCCTAAATGGGAGCTGAGCGGTTTTAAAAATCAAGGCCCAGATATTCATTGGCACCCTCACCGAAGTCTATGTTAATGTAATTTACACTGGAGGAGTGGGTCACACAATGGTTTACCCCTTACACTTATTTGCCCTGTTTTCCTGGCCCATTTAAACCATATTTTTACATCACTGCAGAATTTGCACAGTGAATTGCAGGGGTCTGTGTGCTTTCTTTGTGCATTTTAGGTTATTTTCTCTGTGTCCTGCTCCTTTTATTTAAATATAGAAGCCAGGGGAGCCAGCAATATAAGTATAACAACAAGGGTTTAAAATACCACTGCCCCAAATGTACAGAGAAGTTACATTTTTCCATGGAAGTGTATTATGTCACTAAGCATAAATGTCACTAAGCTAGAAGTCATACATGTGATTTCTTGCCCATTCTCTTCTATTCCTTCATCCCGTTCCTTTCATTCTCTACCTCATACTTTTCTTCTCTGTTCAATTCTCTTATTTCTGGGTAATGTTTTTCTCTCTTCTTTGTTAATCACCCCACTTTCCTTTCTTTAGAAAGCACCATCTTCTTTCCTCTCCTTTTTCTTTCATATTCATTCTGTTATCCACCCCTCTACTCCTTCCACTGTTACATTGTCTCTTTCCCTAATGCCCCAAGGTTCTCCCATAACTCTCCTCACTCTTAATACTTGCCACTTACATAGCACTCTACAAATGTTAGCTACCATCTCACTTTGAGGGAAGTTAGTATTGCTAGCCCAGTTTTACAGATGGGAAAATTGAGGCAGAAAGTTTGAGAGACTTGCCCAAGGTGACAGAGGGAGTAGAGTCAGGGTTAGAATACAGGAGTCGCTTGCTCCCTGGCCCATGTTTACTCCACTATCCCACACTGCTTTTCACACTGTAAGGCAGCATCTTTTGTGGCCAGAATTGTTCACCAATGAAGTGGCTCAGCTACAAGCAGCTGACTGACAGTCCAGAAGGAGCTTACAGCATCCCTGGAGCTGTCAGCAGCATCCCCCACAGCTTCAAAGTGCTGTGGGATTCATTCACCACATAGTCCAGCCTCAGATAGCTGTATGTGAGGATGGTGAATAACATGAGAGTTTCAGGAAAAAGTATAGTGTTCACAGCTATTAAAGCCAGAAGGGACAATTAGGTCATCTAGTCTGACCTCCTACAGGTCCTTAAACTTAGGTAAACTAAAGCATTTCAGTCTTCAGGAGACTAAAATGATGTGTGCCACAGGCAGAGAACTGGAAGGATCAAGGACCAATGCCTGAAGCCTCTGCAATGGCAGGGAACTGATTAAGTGAGAAATGCTCAGATGGTCCAGCAGGGGATCCATGCCCCATGCTGCACAGGAAAGCAAAAAAACACACACAAAAACCCCAGATCTCTGCCAATCTGACCTGAGTGAAAATTCCTTACCAACCCCAAATCTGGCAATCAGTTTGACCCTGAGCAGATGAACAAGGCACAGCAGCCCGACATCTAAGCCAGAAGATTCTCTGTAGCATCTCAGAGCTCTGATCCGCCCCATAGGAGAGTGAGTTTGTGTGTGTATGGGGGTGGGGGGGATGTGAGAAAACCTTGATCTATGCAAGAAATAGCCCGACTTGATTATGTAAAGAGTTGTCACTTTGGATGGGCTAGCACCAGCAGGAGAGTGAATTTGTGTGTGGGGGGTGGAGGGTGAGAAAACCTGGATTTGTGCTGGAAATGGCCCACCTGTTGATCACTTTAGATAAGCTATTACCAGCAGGACAGTGGGGTGGGAGGAGGTATTGTTTCATATTCTCTGTGTGTATATAAAGTCTGCTGCAGTTTCCACGGTAAACATCTGATGAAGTGAGCTGTAGCTCACGAAAGCTCATGCTCAAATAAATTGGTTAGTCTCTAAGGTGCCACAAGTACTCCTTTTCTTTTTGCGAATACAGACTAACACGGCTGTTCCTCTGAAACCTGTCTCCAACTGTGGTCAGTCACCGATGCTTCAGAGGAGGGCAAAATAAACCACCCAAAATACATTTAACCAATTGTTCATTGGGAAAAATATTCCTCCTGACCCCTGGAGGTAACTGGCTGAAGCTCTGAAGCAAGGGACAAGCTTCCAAACTCAAGCAAGCAGATTGCATTGGTTACATTTTCCAGGGTCTCCCCACAAGAAGAAGGGCTAGATACTGACTTTCTGCTTTATATTAAACCTGATCTTAGCATTGATTGATTGATTGATTAATTAAACATGATCTTAGCACTGGCACTGATAAGGTCCCGAAATCAGGGTGGGGCCTGTGGCCCTGGGTTTTGTAAGCCCCAGTGGCCACTTTTGGTTAAAAAGGTAGTGCAGAGAAGGAGAAAACAGATGAGCAAGAGCAAACCTGGTGAAAAGAAATAACAGGAAGTAAGGACATGTGACGCTGTGTCTATTTATAACTTCACTGTTCTCGTTTCTGTCTTCATGACTATTACAAGAGGGAGTGTGAGCTAGAGGTGTTGGCCAGCAATTTAGGGTTCTATTCTTGACTCCACTACAGAACAAAGTGACCTCAAGCAAGTCACTCAATTTCCCTATCTGTAAGTCAGAGATAATATTCACCTGCTGTGCCTCACAGAGCTTAATTTATTAAAATTTGCAAAATGCCTTAAGCTCTTCCAGTGGAAGGCAAGGCTAGAGGTTGCAAGCTGAGCGATACACTTAAGTACAAACCTAGCCAGCCACATTCAGAAAGAGTTACAAGATGCATCCTTCCCAGGGTTCCAACTCATTGTGCTATGTAATCCTGGGCGGAGTGGCCAAATCCCTGTCCACCCTCTTTCTCAAAGCTACAGATAGCAGGGGAGTCTGGTGGGTTTTACTCCTGTTTAGGAATATCTGTGATTCTATTTAAGCTATTTAAATGCACCCAGATACCACTGTGAAGGGGATTCTGGAAATATGTATTAATAATAATTATAACTATTATTAAACACAGAGCTTTCCTTTACAAGCTGCTTCTTTCCTATACAGTTATTTAGTGGGAGCAGGGTGCTGGTCACAGTTTTACTGCTTCAGCACCAGTTAGTGATGTCAGCAAAGAATTTCAGAGAGACCAAACCTGGCTGCTGCTCTGATTGGCTGAGAAGACCCTTGGCTTGTGGTATCATTAATTTTGGAGCAACTGTACACAGCATGTGTGTGTGTTATCCAAATATAGTCACCTGGAGCATAGACTATGCACTGCGTCCTGCAGCACCGCACGATCTGCAGCTTCTGCCTCCCGCAAGACTTGAAATAGAGCTCATTACAGTTACGCTGCAATCGCATCGAAGAGAGCCCTGGACTTTAGTATCACAGGAAACTCTTCAGTTAGGTTAAAAAATCTGCTTTCCTGTTTGAAATGTGGTTTAGGGTTTGTGTTTGTTTTTGTCTCTGCTTACCTTGAAAAGTGGAGATATTTAAAGACAGAGGTTGCTCAGTGTAAAAGCTTGCAGCTGTTGCCCCTTTAGTCTCCTTAATGAAAGCTTCATTCTCTTGCTTAGTGGAGTTTGCAGCCCCTGGTTCCTGTGAAGCTGGATTTCTATTCTCTTCAAACCAAGAAAGCAAAAGATATCTATGTAAACAGATACAGAATGTAGTCATTGCCCTAGGGTAGGATTGTCAAACATATGGCGAGTGGACCTGATTCCACCCTTCTCATGTGTATTTATGATGCCCACATGATATATTAAGATTGGGCAGAATCTTTAATTTAGAAAAAAAGGTAAGTTTCTAGCTTTCATGACTGAAAAAAACCCCAACCCTCCAAACATGAACCCAGGGCTTGTCTACATGGCGAGTTACTGCGTGGCAAGCCAGCATGTGAATCTACAGTGCACCAGCTTGCCATGTCATAACTCACTGTGTGTGTGGACACTGCTACAGCACAGGGAAAGGTGATGGGAGCAAAGCCCATGCAAAGGTGGGAGCTGCCTGGGAGTGACTGCAGGGAAGGAAATGCAGAGGGAAGAACATGGGAGGCACACAAAGACAGAGGGAGAGAGAGAAACAGAGAAAGGAGCCTGTGGAAGGTAGAGAAAGAAAGGACACACATATGCTCCCTTTTTGCTCATTGATGCCAAATGAAACACTAAGGCACTGGATAAATAATAAAGAAAAATATTAACTAAAACTTTAGTTATCACATAAAGGCCATATTCTCCCTCTTGTTCTCAGGGCAAGTTTCCCATTGACATCAGTGGGAAATCAGCTCTGGACTGAGAAGAGTGTGTAGTCCTATATTTATGTCCCACCTCACTAAGCATAATTAAAAATGGAATCTGACCTCTTCAGAGTGAGTTTGACATCCCTGGGCTAGTGACTCATACAGTGTCCTAAGACCTGGGCATTGGGCTAGCAGCTCAGAGAGTGCCCTAGGGCCTGGGTGCCGGGCTAGTGGCTCACAAAGGGTATGTCTACACTACGGAATAAGGTCGAATTTATAGAAGTCGGTTTTTTAGAAATCGGTTTTATAAATTCGAGTGTGTGTGTCCCCACAGAAAATGCTCTAAGTGCATTAAGTGAATTAACTCGGCGGAGCGCTTCCACAGTACCGAGGCAAGCGTCGACTTCCGGAGCGTTGCACTGTGGGTAGCTATCCCACAGTTCCCGCAGTCTCCGCTGCCCATTGGAATTCTGGGTTGAGATCCCAATGCCTGATGGGGCTAAAACATTGTCGCGGGTGGTTCTGGGTACATATCGTCAGCCCCCCGTTCCCTCCCTCCCCCCGTGAAAGCAAGGGGAGACAATCATTTCGCGCCTTTTTTCCTGAGTTACCTGTGCAGACGCCATACCATGGCAAGCATGGAGCCCGCTCAGGCTATGTCTCACCCTATGTCTCCTGGGTGCTGGCAGACGCGGTACGGCATTGCTACACAGTAGCAGCAACCCCTTGCCTTGTGGCAGCAGACGGTACAGTACGACTGGTAACCGTCATCGTCATGTCTGAGGTGCTCCTGGTCGCCTCTGTGAGGTCGATCAGGAGCGCCTGGGCAGACATGGGCACAGGGACTAAATTTGGAGTGACTTGACCAGGTCATTCTCTTTAGTCCTGCAGTCAGTCCTATTGAACCGTCTTATGGTGAGCGGGCAGGCGATACGGACTGCTAGCAGTCGTACTGTACCATCTTCTGCCGAGCAGCCATGAGATGTGGATGGCATGCAGTCCTTCTGCACCGTCTGCTGCCAGCCAAAGATGTAAAAGATAGATGGAGTGGGTCAAAACAAGAAATAGACCAGATTTGTTTTGTACTCATTTGCTTCCCCCCCTCCCCTGTCTAGGGGACTCATTCTTCTAGATCACACTGCAGTCACTTACAGAGAAGGTGCAGCGAGGTAAATCTAGCCATGTATCAATCAGAGGCCAGGCTAACCTTCTTGCTCCAATAAGGACAATAACTTAGGTGCACCATTTCTTATTGGAACCCTCCGTGAAGTCCTGCCTGAAATACTCCTTGATGTAAAGCCACCCCCTTTGTTGATTTTAGCTCCCTGAAGCCAACCCTGTAAGCGCCCCTCCCAGCGTCAGAGCAATGGCAAACAATCGGGCATCTGAGAGTGCTGTCCAGAGCAGTCACAATGGAGCACTCTGATGGGGCTAAAACATTGTCGCGGGTGGTTCTGGGTACGTGTCGTCAGGCCCCCGTTCCCTCCCTCCCTCCGTGAAAGCAAGGGCAGACAATCATTTCGCGCCTTTTTTCCTGAGTTACCTGTGCAGACGCCATACCACAGCAAGCATGGAGCCCGCTCAGGTAACCGTCACCCTATGTCTCCTGGGTGCTGGCAGACGCGGTACGGCTTTGCTGCACAGTAGCAGCAACCCCTTGCCTTCTGGCAGCAGACGGTGCAATACGACTGGTAGTCGTCCTCATCGTGTCCGAGGTGCTCCTGGCCGCGTCGGCTGGGAGCGCCTGGGCAGACATGGGCGCAGGGACTAAATTTGGAGTGACTTGACCAGGTCATTCTCTTTAGTCCTGCAGTCAGTCCTATTGAACCGTCTTATGGTGAGCGGGCAGGCGATACGGACTGCTAGCAGTCGTACTGTACCATCTTCTGCCAGGCAGGCAAGAGATGGGGATGGCTAGCAGTCGTACTGTACCATCTTCTGCCGAGCAGCCATGAGATGTGGATGGCATGCAGTCCTTCTGCACCGTCTGCTGCCAGCCAAAGATGTAAAAGATAGATGGAGTGGGTCAAAACAAGAAATAGACCAGATTTGTTTTGTACTCATTTGCCTCCTCCCCTGTCTAGGGGACTCATTCCTCTAGGTCACACTGCAGTCACTCACAGAGAAGGTGCAGCGAGGTAAATCTAGCCATGTATCAATCAGAGGCCAGGCTAACCTCCTTGTTCCAATAACAACGATAACTTAGGTGCACCATTTCTTATTGGAACCCTCCGTGCAGTCCTGCCTGAAATACTCCTTGATGTACAGGCACCCCCTTTGTTGATTTTAGCTCCCTGAAGCCAACCCTGTAAGCCGTGTCGTCAGTCGCCCCTCCCTCCGTCAGAGCAACGGCAGACAATCGTTCCGCGCCTTTTTTCTGTGCGGACGCCATACCACGGCAAGCATGGAGCCCGCTCAGCTCACTTTGGCAATTAGGAGCACATTAACCACCACACGCATTATTCAGCAGTATATGCAGCACCAGAACATGGCAACGCGATACCGGGCGAGGAGGCGACGTCAGCGCGGTCCCGTGAGTGATCAGGACATGGACACAGATTTCTCTGAAAGCATGGGCCCTGACAATGCATGCATCATGGTGCTAATGGGGCAGGTTCATGCTGTGGAACGCCGATTCTGGGCTCGGGAAACAAGCACAGACTGGTGGGACCGCATAGTGTTGCAGGTCTGGGACGATTCCCAGTGGCTACGAAACTTTCGCATGCGTAAGGGCACTTTCATGGAACTTTGTGACTTGCTTTCCCCTGCCCTGAAGCGCATGAATACCAAGATGAGAGCAGCCCTCACAGTTGAGAAGCGAGTGGCGATAGCCCTGTGGAAGCTTGCAACGCCAGACAGCTACCGGTCAGTTGGGAATCAATTTGGAGTGGGCAAATCTACTGTGGGGGCTGCTGTGATGCAAGTAGCCCACGCAATCAAAGATCTGCTGATATCAAGGGTAGTGACCCTGGGAAATGTGCAGGTCATAGTGGATGGCTTTGCTGCAATGGGATTCCCTAACTGTGGTGGGGCTATAGACGGAACCCATATCCCTATCTTGGCACCGGAGCACCAAGCCGCCGAGTACATAAACCGCAAGGGGTACTTTTCGATAGTGCTGCAAGCTCTGGTGGATCACAAGGGACGTTTCACCAACATCAACGTGGGATGGCCGGGAAAGGTGCATGATGCTCGCATCTTCAGGAACTCTGGTCTGTTTCAAAAGCTGCAGGAAGGGACTTTATTCCCAGACCAGAAAATAACTGTTGGGGATGTTGAAATGCCTATATGTATCCTTGGGGACCCAGCCTACCCCTTAATGCCATGGCTCATGAAGCCATACACAGGCAGCCTGGACAGTGGTCAGGAGCTGTTCAACTACAGGCTGAGCAAGTGCAGAATGGTGGTAGAATGTGCATTTGGACGTTTAAAGGCGCGCTGGCGCAGTTTACTGACTCGCTTAGACCTCAGCGAAACCAATATTCCCACTGTTATTACTGCTTGCTGTGTGCTCCACAATATCTGTGAGAGTAAGGGGGAGACGTTTATGGCGGGGTGGGAGGTTGAGGCAAATCGCCTGGCTGCTGGTTACGCGCAGCCAGACACCAGGGCGGTTAGAAGAGCACAGGAGGGCGCGGTACGCATCAGAGAAGCTTTGAAAAACAGTTTCATGACTGGCCAGGCTACGGTGTGAAAGTTCTGTTTGTTTCTCCTTGATGAACCCCCCCACCCCTTGGTTCACTCTACTTCCCTGTAAGCTAACCACCCTCCCCTCCTCCCTTTAATCATTGCTTGCAGAGCCAATAAAGTCATTGCTGCTTCACAGTCATGCATTCGTTATTCATTCATCACACAAATAGGGGGATGACTACCAAGGTAGCCCAGGAGGGGTGGTGGAGGAGGGAAGGAAAATGCCACACAGCACTTTAAGCACAGCACTTTAAAAGTTTACAACTTTAAAATTTATTGAATGACAGCCTTCTTTTTTTTGGGCAATCCTCTGTGGTGGAGTGGCTGGTTGGCCGGAGGCCCCCCCACCGCGTTCTTGGGCGTCTGGGTGTGGAGGCTATGGAACTTGGGGAGGAGGGCGGTTGGTTACAGAGGGGCTGCAGTGGCAGTCTGTGCTCCAGCTGCCTTTGCTGCAGCTCAACCATACACTGGAGCATACTGGTTTGGTCCTGCAGCAGCCTCAGCATTGAATCCTGCCTCCTCTCATCACGCTGCCGCCACCTTTGAGCTTCAGCCCTGTCTTCAGCCCACCACTTACTCTCTTCAGCCCGCCACTTACTCTCTTCAGCCCTCCACCTCTCCTCCCGGTCATTTTGTGCTTTCCTGCACTCTGACATTATTTGCCTCCACGCATTCGTCTGTGCTCTGTCAGTGTGGGAGGACAGCATGAGCTCGGAGAACATTTCATCGCGAGTGCGTTTTTTTTTTCTTTCTAAGCTTCACTAGCCTCTGGGAAGGAGAAGATCCTGTGATCATTGAAACACATGCAGCTGGTGGAGAAAAAAAAAGGGACAGCAGTATTTAAAAAGACACATTTTATAAAACAGTCGCTACACTCTTTCAGGGTAAACCTTGCTGTTAACATTACATACATAGCACATGTGCTTTCGTTACAAGGTCGCATTTTGCCTCCTCCCACCGCGTGAACGGATTTTGGTTGAATGCCAGCAAACATACACTGCAGTGCTTTGTTCTACAGTGATTCCCCAGTACGTGTTGCTGGCCTGGAGTGGTAAAGTGTCCTACCATGAAGGACGAAATAAGGCTGCCCTCCCCAGAAACCTTTTGCAAAGGCAGAACCGCAAATGCCAGGGCAAAGTAATCCTTTCACATGCTTGCTTTTAAACCATGTATAGCATTTTAAAAGGTACACTCACCAGAGGTCCCTTCTCCGCCTGCTGAGTCCAGGAGGCAGCCTTGGGTGGGTTCGGGGGGTACTGGCTCCAGGTCTAGGGTGAGAAACAGTTCCTGGCTGTCGGGAAAACCGGTTTCTCCGCTTGCTTGCTGTGAGCTATCTACAACCTCCTCATCATCATCTTCTTCGTCCCCAAAACCTACTTCTGTATTGCCTCCATCTCCATTGAAGGAGTCAAACAACACGGCTGGGGTAGTGGTGGCTGAACCCCCTAAAATGGCATGCAGCTCATCATAGAAGCGGCATGTTTGGGGCTCTGACCCAGAGCGGCTGTTCGCCTCTCTGGTTTTCTGGTAGGCTTGCCTCAGCTCCTTCAGTTTCACGCGGCACTGCTTCGGGTCCCTGTTATGGCCTCTGTCCTTCATGCCCTGGGAGATTTTCACAAAGGTTTTGGCATTTCGAAAACTGGAACGGAGTTCTGATAGCACGGATTCCTCTCCCCAAACAGCGATCAGATCCCGTACCTCCCGTTCAGTCCATGCTGGAGCTCTTTTGCGATTCTGGGACTCCATCATGGTCACCTGTGCTGATGAGCTCTGCATGGTCACCTGCAGCTTGCCACGCTGGCCAAACAGGAAATGAGATTCAAAAGTTCGCGGTTCTTTTCCTGTCTACCTGGCCAGTGCATCTGAGTTGAGAGCGCTGTCCAGAGCGGTCAGAATGGAGCACTCTGGGATAGCTCCCGGAGGCCAATACCATCGAATTGTGTCCACAGTACCCCAAATTCGAGCCGGCAACGTCGATTTAAGCGCTAATCCACTTGTCAGGGGTGGAGTAAGGAAATCGATTTTAAGAGCCCTTTAAGTCGAAATAAAGGGCTTCATTGTGTGGACGGGTGCAGGTTTAAATCGATTTAACGCTGCTAAATTCGACCTAAAGTCCTAGTGTAGACCAGGGCAAAGTGCCTTCCTATCTGGATATTGCCTTGATGCTCTGAGGTTGCTTTCCTCCCTGGACAATGCCTTGGTGTTCTGAGATGCCTGTCTGCCTCAGTGGCAACTGCAAGCTGGGTAAAGATGTTTTCAGAGGTAAAAAATTAAAACTGAGGTTTGAGCCACAGCATCATGAAGAAGAGAGACAGGGGCTTTGGCCAGGAAAGGCTCTTTGTCATATACAGTTACAGCATTTTCACACTACAGTGATAAGAAATTGTATAAATTATTCCCCATTGGAAAGCTTGTATTTTTAGAATTTCATTTCCTGGGGCTGGTGGATGAATCCAGCAATGCTGAGGCACTGGCTTCCTAGGCAGTGACTCAGACGAGGTCAGAGACTGAGTAATGCTAGTGGCAGCCCAATTCAATAGTAGCTGCATCTAATTCTCTTGGGTTTCACATGAGTAGGTCTGAGAGCCGCATTTGATTTCCTTCCATTTTTTCCAAGCCATGGTTCACGTTCTACATTACTGCACACACCTGTGGCCTAAAAACATGGCTCACCCTTGATAAAGTCAATGGAAATTGATATTTCTCTCAGACTGGAGTTCACCAAACTCTCACATGGGGTCCCTTATCCACTTTTCTGAGATTTTTCAGGATCTCAATCTATGTTTAAAATATACAATTTCTGAATATGACTAAACCCACACTGTACATCAGAGCCTAGTATCAAAACCTCAGACCCATGCATATCCCGGATGGTGCCTACTGAAGAACTCCATTCAGCAGGTTACTTCCCCTGATGCCACCATTAGAGCTGGTGACAAGGTTTTGTTACAGACTCAAAACACAGGCCTGGCTTGCAGAGATTCCTAGGCATTTCAGTGAATTTGGACGAAGTTCCAGGCACCAAGGAGAGATTTATTGTTTGGAGTGGAAACCAAGCAAAACTCAGTACAGTCCCATTGTTACAGCTTGACGCCAAGCACAATTCAGGAGGTTTCTGGAGCTCTGGCTGAGTTTTGCTTTCTGATTTGGGTTCAGTAGATCTCAAAATTCTTGGGCATGTGAACCCATGTGAACCAAACCCCACAGTTCAGCCACTTCTTCTGAAGTGGAACAGCTGAGCTCCGCAGGGCTCTGTTCACTGTGCTCTGCAATCCCTGCTGTTACAGAGGGTGTGAGCAGAGGGGCTGGTGGAATGCAGTTACTTCACTTGAGTAACCTGGGTGAATGTGTTGTTTCTCTTGGGTTTGCACTGTTCAGTTTGCACCTGCTGGAACTAAGTTGCACCCATAGCGAAGGCCCTATAGCTCCTAAGGGACACATATTAGAAATAACATTTTTAACTGTTTTTGAAAAATCTCTGTGGTCCCTCTGATTCCTACTGATGGTGTTGGGGGAGCTGTCAGTGCTCTTGCAATGTTGATGGAGGTGCTGTTTGTGAGGAACACAGCATAATACGTCAAGAGCAGACTTGGCTCTGAAGCAGAAGGAGGAATGGTCCTTATCAGTACAATGAGCCTTTTCAAGATACGTCTTTTTAATGGGGTGGGGAGGGGAAGAGGGATAAAGGAAGGAGAAAAGGGTGACCGAACAGAGCTAAAGAGAAGAGAAACTTTTCCCATGGTATACACCATCAGTACTTGTGGAGCCATCCCCACTGAAGCCGCTGGCCCCAGCACCTTGCCTGCTGAATCTGTGCCATGCTCAGCCCCACGCTTCCAGCCTGGGCGGGACATAGGCTGCTGGAAGTGGGGTGAGCCTGGGCAGAGCCCGTGAGGGGATCCCTAGTACAGAAGCCAGACCCACAGCAGCAGTGAGAAGGAGGGGCGCTGGATACCCCACCACCTACTCAGGTTTGGCCCCACCCACCTTCCATCGTGACGGGGAGCTGCGGGGCCAAAACTGAGCAAGTGGCGTTGTGACCAGGTTGTGACCATGGGGGTTGCGGTGCTGCTCCGGTTTGGCACTGTGACCCCTGTGCACCAGGTCACAATGTCACTCACTCCAAACAGGCGTTGGCAGTGGGGCAGCCAGCACTGCTCCTCCCGGCCACTGCCAATGGTAAGTACTGTATGTAACATGCATAGGGCTGCAGTATCACTGCCAGCAATTCTCTTGACAGCCCAGAAGAAACTTACCCACTGCAAACTTATCAGGCGTAGGAGTCAACCCACCCTGGGAAAGATATTGAAAAAACAGGGCTGGGAGGGCCAAAAGCCTACACCAAGTGTCACAGTACTAATCTACAGCACTCTGTTGTTATTAGCAATCCTACCCCACGGGGAGCTTGATGTGAAGGGCAGGAAGGGCCTGTTATAGCAGCCATAACACCGGGACCACAGAGAGGAACTGTGAACAGGGGGAGGCACATGGAGCCAGCCAATCTCCGTGGTACTAGGGCTCAGTGCTGGTATCACCTAAGGCCCATTGGTGTTTTTGTGGATACCCTGCTACCATCCCTGAGTGCTTGTCTTAGGTAACTGCTGTGATACTAGTTGCTTCCACGGTTAAGAATTCCTCTCCTGTCTGGGCTCTGCTTCAAACACGGCCAGCGGTATCAAATACATCACGTTGTCAGCAGCGTCTTTACCCTCCTGGTCCCAGAACCATTCTCAGGCAGCCGGACTACTCACCTTGGTCAGGGCTGCTCATGTCTCCCTCTCCACATTCTACAAGGTCCTCGTCATAGCCGCTTCGGCCCAAAGTCACATGCCGGCAGCTTAGGTTTGTCATGCGACCTTAACCCAAATAAAATAAGAAAAGCACGAGATGTTTGGGAAAGACTCTCAATGAAAGATAAAACTAGCATAATCTACTAAGGTCTGCTTCCCATCACCCCTCCTGGTATCTAAGAGTCCTGGGAAAGTGAAGACTTGATGAATTTGAAACGATGAATGTGTTATGTGGATAATTTTAATGCCTCTTGAACGGCACAGTTTATGCCTATTATTTCTTACCGCTCTGCCATTCAGGACATTTTGCTTCCCCCATTTTGCCTCCCTCTTCAATCTCATATGTTGCTGCCTGTTTACTTGTCCCTTCAGGATGATCACTCTCTTTTTATTCTGCTCTTTCATTTTCCCTCACTCTCACATCCTCCTCCCCTCTCCCCCCGAGACATTTCAAAGATTCCCAAACTACTAGTCCATTCATCCCATTTAATTTCTCACCTCCTTCATGGAGCAGGAGGACCACATCTATTCTTCATTGCCCCTCCCAGAGGTGCATCATTTTGAAAATGTGTATGTGTTGACGTTACAGATGGTAATAATACTGCTCTCCCCTTCTATTCCTACTTTTATTCCTCCTCTCTGCCCTTTCTGAACGCTATGCTGGGGTGAGCTGCCCCCTCTCTCTCTCCATTTGCCTGTGGGGTATGGGAGCAAAGGGCTGATTGGTCTCCTCTCTCTTCCCTGCCTCACACAGCTGGCAGGAAAGGTATGGCATGTCCTACTTGTTGCTTCTCATGCTGCCTGTGTGCAGGGCCCCCTCTGTCTCTGTGCGGCAAAGCACATCCAGTCAATAGCTGACTAATGGCTTCTAGGGGATGGGGAGACTTGCCTAACTGAGGTCTTTCTGGGACATACCGAACTCCTCCTCCCATCTACGGCAGGAGGGTGTGGAAACAAAGACAAAGTTATCTCCCTTCAACTAGACTTGGAGGCATTTGCTCCTCACTCCCATCCCCTAGAGTCATGCCCATGACTATGCCATACAGGGCTGTGCGCTTATCAAAACTCACAAGCTAAAAGATGGTCTGTCGGTACTTGGACAGGAGACCTCCAGCCTAAACTCAGATGCAGCAGAGAGGATTGGAGGTTCAGTAGGGCTACGACCCCGTTACAAAGTGTTAAAATGGCCGAACAAGGTTCTGAGGGACAGAGTTAGCTGACACAATGCTGGCGATGACTTAGAGGCCAATGTAGACTGGGACAGATCTTGTTCAGTCCTGTGTCAACCAGCGGGGTTAAAGACTGGTCCTCCTTCCACTCATCACTGAATGTAATTTGTCTTCGTCTACACTCACTGGTCAGCATCAGATCAGCAAACTCTGCTCTTCATAACCATGTTCAAACACGGTAATGTTCTGTAATGTAGACAGGACCCAGGTGGCACCTGGAGTCAGAACTGAACCACTTCAGGACAGAATCTGGGATACTCTTCTGCTTGAGATACAACTCTTAAATGAGACATAAAACTGAGGTCCTGGACACTTCAGACCTTTATAAATCCCGGGCCCTTTTAACAAAAGTCAGAATGGTATCATCATGATATCATGGCCAAATTCTATCTCAGGTCATTATATTCCATTCTTCCAAATCCTAGTCTCACAACTGAGATTGTATTTTGAAGCAATTCAAATTTCACAGCCTATTAGATGGCAGCAGCTTTCTGGTACAGGTAAGGTGTTAGGGCCAGATTTTTAGTTATTGGGGCACCTAACTTCCACAGAAAATCAATGGAAATTAAGCAACTGAATACCTTTAAAAATCTGGCCCTTAGTCAGGTAAACAGAGCGAGCCAAAAAATAAATTAGGAACCAAAATGTAAGGTGGACTGTCCCTATGTACTGATTTTTAGTGACAATGATTTACCCCATTCTGTTAGAGTTGAAGAGGGAATCCTTACCTGTTCTGTGTTTGCACTTTCTAAAATGCCATATTAGTGAACCCAACACAACAATGAATACAGCAACATGCACTCCCACTATGGTGAATAACAGTAAATGCAGGTTAACTGGTGAGGCCACCGTCTCTTGTTCTAAAATGAGAATAAAATGGCAAAAAAAAATCACTGACTTAAAATGCCTTCTGCCCCATTCTGTTAGCGTTACACATGGTTCTTTTTGTAATTTCCATTCATATACAGACAGTATAAAAAGATCACATACTAAACAACAGTACAACAAGGCCTTATTTATCTGTTCTGTTTTTCTGACTTCCCTTCAAGCTCAGTCGAGTCAGAAAAGTGACCTGATGAAACAAAACTGTGGGATTCCCTATGTATTTTTTCTCAGTGTCTGCAAATTAAAGTGGCCCAGTTTACAAGACAAATGAGTTTTCCTAACAGCTGGCATTGCAAACCCAGCACGGTATCTGATGATCCAGCTGTGCTCCTTCTGCCTCATACAACATTACCAGAAATAAAGGGTTCGTGGTCAGACGCAAGCTGGTGAGTCTGTTGAAGATTTGTGAGGCAGTATAGGCTCCAGATCTCTGTCGTGTAGCTTGGCTTGCCCTTGAGGAGCTACAAGGAGAAACAACCTTGTTTTGGTCTGTGTGAAGTCAACATGTGACGTAAAAGCACACAGAGAGCTGAACCACTGGGCAAGAAGAGGATATTTTCATAGTCTGTCTGACCATAACATTACTTTAAAGCAGGGGTAGGCAAACTTTTTGGCCCAAGGGCCACATCGGGGAATAGAAATTGTATGGCAGGCCATGAATCATAGAATCATAGAATATCAGGGTTGGAAGGGACCCCAGAAGGTCATCTAGTCCAACCCCCTGCTCGAAGCAGGACCAATTCCCAGTTAAATCATCAAATGCTCATGGAATTGGGGTTGGGGTGCGGGAACGGGTGCGGGCTCTGGGGTGGGGCTGGGGATGAGAGGTTTGGGGTGCAGGAGGGTGCTCTGGGAAAATATCAAGGGGTTTGGAGAACGGGAGGGGAATCCAGGCTGGGGCAAGGGGCTGAGGGGATGCAGGCTCCGAGCGGTGCTTAGATCAAACGGCTCCCAGAAGCAGTGGCATGTCCCATCTCCGGCTCCTATGCGGAGGTGCGGCCAAGCGGCTCCGCACGCTGCCCCATCTTCAGACACCCCCCTGCAGCTCCTATTGGAGTGCGTAAGAGCCAGAGTGGTGCCATGCCATGGCTTCTGGGAGCCGCGTGGTGTGGCCTTGACCCAGCAGCCCGGCTGGAGCGTGGCTGAGCCACATTGTGCACCCCCGACCCAGTGCCCCAGCTGGAGCACCAGAGCAGGGCCGAGCTGCATGGTGCGGCTCGCAGGCCAGTTTAAAACAGCTCATGGGCCAGATCCGGCCTGCGGGCCGTAGTTTGCCCACCCCTGCTTTAAAGGGGTCTGGATCATATTCCACGTTGGTGTAACTCCAGTGGAGCCATGACAGGAATGAATTCAGTCCAAAGATAGAAGTTCTTCTAGCTAAGCTTTCTCCTGCATTAAAGATTTTTGTCATTATCATATAACTCAGCTGACTTAGAGGCTGGCAATCATGCATTTTGTAAAAGTTTGGTGCAGTCTGAGAATGCCTGAGTATCAACTGTATGTACAGTACCTGAAATCAAACTGTTTGGTTGCTGTGGTTATTACTGTCTGAAAATGAAAGGTGACAGTGTCAACAAAAAAGCAAACTATTCTGGATCTGAGTAAGGGCCTTGATCAAGTGACAACTACAATCATTTTTCTGCTCAGTTGGTGAACTACATCTACACAGCAACTATTTTCACAACACAACCACACACCAACTGAATTTGTGAGTCCATACCTATCATGCTGACTGTCTTCGCACATTAGGGTGAACAGATGTCCCAATCTTATAGGGACAGTCCTGATATTTGGGGCTTTTTCTTACATAGGCTCCTATTACCCCCCACCCCCATCCCGATTTTTCACACTTGCTATCTGGTCACCCTATTGCACATACTGGGAAAATGTGAGCAGCTATCCCATAGCGCCTCAGTATGAGACAGAGTAATTGAAGGACATGCACAAAGAGTGGCAGCAAAAGCTCATGAGGCAATGCACTCTGGGATGTCCTACTGCACAGAGAACAAGGAGGAGAAAGGCCAATGTGTGTATACTGGCATCGTTAGGGGGTCTTATCCACACAGCAAAATAACAGCATAAGACGCAGAATACAGGAATACAGGAGCAGGAGCGGCAGGTTTGTATAATTTTTGGTAGTACCCAGAACGGGTCCAAGTCCCGCCCCCCACACGCACACCAGCCTAAGGCTCTGGGAGGGAGTTTGGGTGCAGGAGGCAGTTTGGGGTGCAGGCTCTGGGAGGAAGTTTGGGTGCGGGAGGGATGCGGCCTCTGGGATGGAGTTTGGGTGCTGGGTGCAGGCTCTGGGCTGGGGGCCAGAGAGGAGGACTCCCCCCAGCCCTCTCCCCGCCAGCAGCAGCGAGATCAAGGGGAGGGGAGTCCTCCCCGGCCCTCCTCCCCCGGCCCAACACTCACCCAAGCTCCCCCAGGCTGCTGCTCAGGAGTTGCCTGCCAGGGGGGGCGCCTCCCATGTGCCTCCTCCCCTCCTCCCTCTGCAGGCACAGTAGCCGCCTCAGCCTGCCCCTGGCACCACTCCCTTGTACCCGGCTGCAGCAGTGCCTGGAGAGGGAGTGCAGAGCGGAGCTGCAGGGGGTAGCTGCCCACTGCCCAGGGCAGGCAGGGAAGCTCGGGGGAGGTGTGCGGGGGCGGCAGGCAGGGCCAGGGGAGAGACCCATTCCCGAACATTGGTGGAGCCTGGCCCCCTGGGCCCTGAATTTGCCGGAGCCCGGGCATCACAGACCCATACAACTTGCCACCCCTGGACAAGGGACACTAGGGAAGTGAGCTGCACAGTTGAGACCCTGCACAGTTTAGCCCCCTCTCTTCCATTTAAATCAGGGAGCTGTTAGCTAAAGTGATTTAGCTCAGTGGTTCTCAACCAGGAGTACACATACCCCTGGAGATACATGAAGGTCTTCCAGGGGGTACATCAACTCATCTAGATATTTGCCTAGTTTTACAACAGGGTACATAAAAAGCACTAGCAAAGTCAGTACAAACTAAAATTTCATATAGACAATGACTTGTTTATACTGCTCTATATACTGTACACTGAAATGTAAGTACAATTTTTATATTCCAACTGATTTATTTTATAATTACATGGTACAAATTTGTTTTTAGGAAGCTGACCTGAAAAACCTGGGGCACAGCTGGGGAACCATTGAAAGACTTGCCAGAAACAAACAGGAGTGGAGGAGCTTCATCACTGCCCTAAACGCCAGAGGCGTAATAGGAATATAATGATGATGATGATGATGGTCAAAATGAGAAAGTAAGCAATTTTTCAGTAATAGTTTCTGTGACATTTTTGACAGGTTTCAGAGGAACAGCCGTGTTAGTCTGTATTCGCAAAAAGAAAAGGAGTACTTGTGGCACCTTAGAGACTAACCAATTTATTTGAGCATGAGCTTTCGTGAGCCACAGCTCAAGTGAGCTGTGGCTCACAAAAGCTCATGCTCAAATAAATTGGCACCTTAGAGACTAACCAATTTATTTGAGCATGAGCTTTCGTGAGCCACAGCTCAAGTGAGCTGTGGCTCACGAAAGCTCATGCTCAAATAAATTGGTTAGTCTCTAAGGTGCCACAAGTACTCCTTTTCTTTTTGTGACATTTTTGTATTTTTTATGTCTGATTTTGTAAGCAAGTAGTTTTTAAGTGAGATAAAACTTGGGGGTACGCAAGACAAATCAAATTCCTGAAAGGGGCACAGTAGTCTGGAAAGGTTGGGAACCACTGCTTTAGCTGATTGCAACTATCGGTTCTGATGGCATTAAAACAAATGGGGGAGAAAGCTAACCCTAATCTGAATTCCTTTTCATAATCATTAATTTCAGCCCAAACTGAGTTTAATGTTTCTTGGCAGGTAAGAAGGCTAATCTTTTTAGAAAGAATAATAAGGGAGAGCTCTGAAGCAATGTTTCCTTTCTCTCTGGTCCAGTTTAGTGTCAGAATTCTATCCTCTCTAAGGGCTTTTCCATACACAAAATTTGTACAACTTTAACTATCCTAGTATGAAGGTCCAGACCCCACTAATGTGGGCACAGTTATATCGGCATAAAGGTCTTATGTTGGTATAAAGGTGTTTCAATTACAAAAAATCAGAATGAAAGCTTTGTTTTGAGTTGACCCCAAACCAAAATTTTTCAGAATGTTCAGTGCATTGAAGTGTCAGCAAAAAATATTTTAGGTCAAATTGAACATTTAGTTTGACCAAAACCAAAACATTTTTTTACAATTATGAGCATTTAAAAATGTTTTTAATGTTTAACAATTAAAACTAAAGGAAATTTCAAAATAAAAAGTAGTTTTGAACCAAAAAAATCAAACCTTTTTTTTCAAAAATATTGAAAAAAAACTCATATTTTTTCAGAACGTTTTAAACATTTTTTGAACAGTTCTGCAAAATCAACACAAATTCGCAAAATATTTCAGTGTTGCCCAATCTTCATTTTTCACCAAAAATGTTTCCGCTTAAAATTTTCACCCAGCTCTAGCCTCTATTTCATGAATGTGTTAATCAATTAATGGTTAACTAGTTATGGAATGTCTCTGACATGGTTCTTCTGTGCTCACACTTTGAACCTGGAATGAGTGTTATTGCAGTATTTAACTGGGGAATAAAATAGGTTTTAAAGTAGACAGAATATTAACACTGTCCCATTTTTGCTAACATTTTAAATTGAGAAATACTCACCCACTTTCACATCAATCATTCTCTGGTATATAATCTTCCCATCTCTGTTTCGCACTTCCACTGAATACCGTCCACAATCACTTTCCTGAAGCCTGTCAAGTCTGAGCGTGCCATCAGATAGGATCTGAGATCTGTAGGTGTTTCCCGCATTGGACTCCGACTGGGAGTAATTTAACTCAGCAACCAACATGCTGTCTTTCTTCCACATTATCTGGACCAAGTCATTCCAATCCTTCGCTGCTAGAGGTAGGAGCACGGAGCCGCCGACAATTCCTGTTACTTCTTGAACAGGTGCTGTTTTGTTTCCTGAGGGGGAAAAGCCATCGCTGCTAAATTTAAGGGAGGGAGCATTCCTTATGTTCCCTTTTGACTGTGAGTGATCTCTTTTCTGTTGTATCTTTTCAAAATGGAGGAATGAAGTCAAGTGCTGGGGAGTATGTTTGTTAAACCTAGTTTCATACATATGGACTTAAAATAAAAATAATGCTTTCCTGCATATTTATTATACCTTTTCCATCCCAAATGATCATAATGTAGTTTATACGCTACATCGAGAGCAAACACGGGAACACCACACACTGCCACATTGCACAACAGTTTAGAAGAGCAAGTGAAGAACAATACTATATTGTTAGAAACTGGGTGAAACCTAGTTACAGGTCGAGTTCAAAGTCCATTGTAATTGGTCAGTGCGAACTCACCCTTCAGTTAACATAACCATACACATAAGTCCCACTTAAGACAGAAGATGTATGTGAACTTTAGGCTGAGTATTGTCATGAGTACAAGTGTGTGTGTGTGTGTGTGTGTGTGTGTGTGTGTGGGCAGATGCGAAGAAAGATCTCAGAAAACTAAGGTCAGACATGAATAGATGGAGTGAGAGAGGCAGCCCGAAGGAACACCTAAAAGTGTGTAATGGATCCTGGAAGAAACCTGGGAAGAGGTGTTTGGGTCAGGGATGCAGGCTGAAAAGAGCACTCTTGGTGTTGTGAGCAAAAGAAGATGTTTCCCACTATTTGATTTCTTCTGCATTCAGAGATACAAGACTTTGTACGTTCTTGTGTAAATAAACAAAACTGCATCAAAGAAATGCCTGACCATCACCAATTTCTACTCCCAACTGCAACACCCACAGGGCCCCAACTTTGACTAGCTACTCAGGTCAAAAAATGGCAACAATATCCAATCAAAATGGCTGGGAGAATTTAGAGAAGGCAGACTGCACAATTTGACCAGATTACTATAACTAATGCCCCTTCTCTTACAAAATGTGGTATGGAATCTTAATGTTTCTGAGTAGCCTTGGCTTCAGTTTTTTATCTCTCATCCAAAAGTCAGCACTTCCTGCAAAACAATGCCCCCTAGCACTTGGCCAAGGTCTAGGTTCAGTTCTGATACAGATGGAAGTGCCACCAGTTGAATCACCAGCACAGCTTTATGCAGCACTTGATGCTCTCCTATGCAAATAAGACGACTTGAAGGTGGCTTGCAACTGTTTAGTCTGTGAGATCAAAACACAGCAGAGCAAGGAATAAAAGGAGAGCTAGAGTAGGCAGAACTTTCTTAAACCCATGTACAGTTGGATCACGTTTCAACATTTAAAATACTTATTGGCAGATGTTGGGCAAATACAAAACCCAATAGTCACACCAATAAATACCGGTGTAAACTGAACTCTTCTCCTACATATTCTGATTCACTGTTGTACTGGAAACCCAAGGAAGGTTTGGAGTTTGGGTTTGTTTCTGAGAAGTGTCCACATATTTGGACATTTTACTGTATTTGAGGCTTAGCCAAAGGTTACCCAAATCTTTGTAGTCTGAATGCTGGTCTGAAAATCTCATTAGAAAGCTCTCTGCTGAAAGGCCCTGCACTTCTGTATTGCAGTCCTCGTCAGTAAACCATTAGACCATCCCATCCCATGGGAATCTGAGCAGTTCTGGCTCCAGTCTGGGCTGGACCCCAGAAGAGAAAAGAGTACACTATGCAAAAATGGAAAATTAAACGTACCCTAATACATTAGAGTCTCTGAAAAGTTTTGGTTCAAGTTTGGTTATAAAAGTGTATGTTTCTTATTTTATCTGCAGTAGGTCTTCCGTCTCTACCAGGAGATCGACTATATGCTGTTTCTGGTTAATAACCCACTGTGAGATCACGTGGTGCTGAAGACCAGGAATGCAGTTCAGAAATATGGGAACATTTTTCTGGGTATTTTAATCCTCCACAAAAACTGAGTTCATTAAATGACCTTTTCAGACCAATTTTTCAGCTACAGATAGAGATCACTGACCTGAACAATACACTGACGCATACTAAAACTACACTTTCACATTTGCATGTTATTGATATAATCTACAGGCCCTGACAGGCATTGCATAGTGGGCTGATACTTACCGCTATGCTCCAGTTGAATTTTTTGATGGCCCAAACCTGCCCCATCATGATCAAACACTTCTGCTGTGTACTGGCCCTCATCCCCTGGCTGCATGGGGCAAACACTCAAGCTGCCATTGGAGAATGCACGAAATCTCTCGCTGTATGTTCCAGAGCCCCGTACAGGGTGACCTTTCATCTTGGCCACTTGCTTATTGCCTTTCTTCCAGGTAACATGAATACGCCTGTTTGTGAAATTGTGCAGGTCAAGCGTAACACAGTCATCTACAGTTCCTCTGACAGTGCGCATCCCTTCAGTGGCCCCTGATAATAAAGAAAGAATACATGTGCATGAGAATGTTTGCTTACAGAATGTACATTTTACATTCAGGGTGATTACACACTACATGAAATTATATACATTTGCTTTTAAAATCTTTTACTAGACATTTTACAGACAGATTCCCAGGTTAATTAGCAGTGTTATGATAATGGAACCTACCTACCAACCGTTTGCTTTTAATAAAGAAACTGCAGTTGTGTAAGTCTATGGATAATTTCCTTGGAATCATGGGAAGGCCTATTTTCTTGACCAAAGTCATGCCAAGAAAGCATGATTTACTTGGACTTGTTTTGGGAATGGAGACTCCTACTGAAATGTGCACAGCCTGTTTACAGAAGAAACGTTCCTGGACCATACTATTATTATCATGTTTATTATGGCAGCACCTAAGGACCAAATGAGAATAGGGCCCCATTGTGCTAGGCCATGTAGACACAGAGTAATATATTTAAACATTTTCCAGAAAAAGGTCCTAATGTTTATTATCATGGTTCGGGGGATGGATTCCTGGAATTTGACTACCCTATTGTCAGAAACAAGCAGCTCTAAAAATCTGTGGCACACTAAGCTGAACTTGGCACAGATATGAGCTTTAAGAAGCCGTTAGCCCTAATGTGTGAATGAGAACAACTCCAATCCAGCTGCAGACATCCTGCTCAAATTCATGCTTAGAAAAGACAACAGCTCCATACAGGTATTTGGTAAAGTATATAAAAGCCAGTATGCAAAGTCCCTAATATATCATTGGCATTTAATCATTTTCTGAACCAAATTCGCTGTAACTAGTGGATGCATCATTGAGGCCAGTACAATCAAAAAAATTTGGAATTTCTAGACCGAGTCATTTCTGCAATAGCAGGAGCCAAAAAATAAAAATAAGTTAGGAAACTTTTCAGAAAGTGCAAGCAATTCATTTTGCACACTCATATAATCTAAACACCCATGTCCAATTTATACCAAATTCTACCCTAACATAAAATCACCCACATGAGATTTCACACAGATAGCTTCATAATGACTATAGTAAGATCGGTTGTGTGTCAAAATGTGGCTTAAAATGGACAGCTAGCTACAGCAGTAAGGGACTAAGGTCTCGCATTTATCTGTCCTTCTGTCCATCCATCCATCCACTTTATAATAAAAATTACCAACTTCTCCTCTGACTTCTCCCTCCCCTAAAGAGAGAAGGGTCATTCTCATGTAATTGAAACACAGAAGGAGGATGTCATAATAACAGTTATGTCATTTGGTCGGCTTCTCTAGTCTGCTAAGGCCACTTTGTGCCACTCAACCTTAAAGCTGAGATGGCCAATGGAGAATTTCTCCTGTGCAAGTCTCTCTGGCAGAGGATGTACAGCTGCCTCCTGTGCCTGCAGCCCCATCACTACTGGCAAAAGAGGAGGGAGAGGGTGTATCAGGAGTGCAGTGAAGGCCGACTGTCTTGAGGGCAGGGTAGAGTGCAGTAATGTCCAATCTTCCACTGGCACGAGGTCCCTGAGAAACTAGCTTGCACTGGCCTGGTGGCTGAGAATCAGGGAGCCACAACCAGCCCCCCAGCTCTCCACTCCATTCGAGAAGAGCTTGGACAGAGTACCGACTTTGAATTTTCAGTGTAAATTTGTAGAAATCTTGCTTGACTTGGTTTGCAAATGCATCTTGCATTCTAACTGCTGTTTATTCAAACCACAATTTAAAATAAAAAATTAAAGCTTTCATTTATTTTCACACTTCTCATGGTATAGGCTGGAACATTCTAAAACACGATCTAGAGACAGTAAGGCCAAGATTTAAAAAAACAGATGCCTACAATTACATTTCAAAAGCTAATTTAGCTCTAAATCAGTGGGCTAAGCATCCAGCAGATTTCAAAGGGAGCTGATGGGTGTTCAGCACTTCTGAAAATCAGGTTGGTTATTTCAGAGCCTAAGTAAAGTTTGTAGGAGACTGATTTTAGGCTTCTGGCTTTGGAAGTCTTGGCCCAAGGGTGAGTGCTATGAATGACTAATAAATATTATCATTGAGTGCATCTCAGAACCTCGGGTCACTGATGGGACCAAACAAATTCAAAACTAGCAGACACTAAAGTGAGGAGCATATGATAACAAGTTGAAAAACATAATATGCCATAACAAACTTTGATGGGTCTGCACCACACATCCCTACAGAGTAAGACATTCGGATATTACTTTTATGCCTAGCATGTATGTTTAGCTGAAAAACTCTTTGGTAGACACGATTTCCAGTTCTGTTACACACATTCACTGTATATTGTCCCTCATCCTTTTTCTCTGTATTGTAAAATGCTACAGTTCCATTAAAAAAGATAGTAAACTTACTGGTATGATGTGTCCAGCTACTTAACAAAGTCCTTCCCTTGTTCCGAGTGATGTGAACAGGGTGTTCCAAGTCAGGATACTCATGATGCAGTGTAACAAAACTACCCAGCATCCCGTTTACAGTTGTCACATCACTGTGCACTGGAAATATAATACATGCAAAACATTTTTAGTTACAGAACAACACAATATGTTTCTGGGCACCATACTGAAATAAATGATGCAGATTTCTAAATTCTAAGACAGAAATGTATCCTCATGGCTAGAGCAGGAAACTAGAAGTCAGGATGCCTGGGTCCTAACTGTATGATCTTGGGCAAATCACTTCGCTTCTTAATGCTACAATTTCCCCATCTGTAAAATGTTTTACAACTTTTATTCTCTTTTAGCAGCCTTCTGATGCTTAATTAAGTAATGTTTCTAAAGTGCTTTAAGATCCTTTGATGAAAAGATGCCACTCTCAGTATATCCCAATGCCAAGTGTGGGCAATTTTCAGCAGTTGATACTTGTCAAATTATTTGTTTTTGCCTTCTGGAAACACAAAAAAATAAAAACTCAGAAATACCGCACCTAGCATCCTTAAAGTTTTTTCAGCTTCTTACTATCATCTGAACACAATTCAGTGCAGTAGTCTTTCCAACACTAAATGTACAATATATTTTCTTATAATAAATTAATTTCTTATTATGCTTGTCTTTGGTTATTTTACAGATACACTGAAATCCTCTTACGCTGAGGTCATTTCTTTTGCAATGAACAACATGCCTATAAGCTAAGGCTACATACAGAAATCAACAGATTGAAACACTCTGAGCAAGTACTTCTACTTCATCCTAAAACATGCTTCAGTATTGCCCCAATTCTGCAACCACTGAGCACAATGGCAAAACTCCCCTTGATTTAATTTGGAACAGAATCACATGTCTAATTTGAATTTAGTATAAACACATTCCACTCTTAAAGAATTACTGAGAAAGAAAGAAAGAAAGAAAGAAAGAAAGAAAGAAAGAAAGAAAGAAAGAAAGAAAGAAAGATGGCTTACCCTGGAGAATAATAAGTGCAAACAACGTAGACTGGAAGGTAAAACTAGATGACATTTCAGAAATTATTTTTGTTCTAGTATTTCACATACACTGTACTTTTTTGAGGAAACCTCTACAGTCCACTAACTTAAATCCATACTGAGTGGTGTGTCTTGAAGATTGTGAACATGCAGAAATGCTTAAAGGCTGTTTCTATTTTTCAATTACTTCCTTACTGACTCAGAACTAGAGTTCTCACAAAGGGACAGTGGATATTTTGGAAGGGAAACATTGTGGCTTCAACCACTGTGTCAGACAAGCTTGAGGTAAGAACTCGTGAATATACTTCCTTGTTTTCCAAGTGGCTGCTGCAGCAGGTGGAGGTCAGCCCGGCATAAGACATTTCACAGCAAAATAAAGCTGGGGAAATAAGGCTTTTCTCGTCCCTATTGTGTGAGCACACACCAGAACGAAGATAGAGCTGAAGTAAGGCTGTGCATGCATGTTTGTGTTGTTTTTATTAGTATTGTTTATATTTTCATAGTTCCTAGGAGCCTCAGTCACGGACCAGGACCCTATTGAATAGGCACTGTCTGAACACAGAACTAAATGACAGTCTCTGCCCCAAAGAGTTTACAATCTAAAGTATAAGAAAACAGATGGTTACAAACACACAGGGAAGTACAAGGAAATCATGAGATAATATTGGTCAAGCATGACAGGCAGTCATAAACTACTAAAAGAGAGTCTTCTTTAGTTCAAGTGGTAGAGGCTTATTGGTTTTAGAAACAAAGGTCCTGGGTGTGTCTACAATAAAGGAACTGTACTGTGGCTAACTGAACCAGAGGGACTGCACCTGTGCAAATAACAATAGTGCAGTGAATCCACATTAGGTATCCTATTTGGGCTGAGTTGTGCCCTGCATGCATACACAGTGTTCTAAACAAATACTGTAACTGCTTTGCCTTCTGGTACCTTACGTAGAGTTCCCAGCACAGTGCCCTGAAGCTGTGGCTCGTGTGAGATTTGGAAAGGCCTTTTGGGAGCCCAAGGGAATTGTGTGAGAAAGGACCCATAAATTCCTCAGAAATTATGCCATTCTGCAACATATTCTCAAAATGGAAGCCAAGCTGAATTATCAGTGTTCACTCTTCCTCAGAGTGGAGCGCCACTTTTGGGTCAGGACCATGACCACAGAGACATGGAGCAGAGCAATTTGAGAAATTTGCAGAACTTCCAAATGCGGAAACAAGACTCCTCTCCTCTGTGTTTGCTGACGACCAGGAATGCAGTGGGGACATTTTTTTCTGTGTATTTTCTGTGTATTCCACATTAAATGACCTCTTCAGACCAGGTTTTCAGCTTCTGTGTGTTTGCCACATCAAACTAGCAAGTATCTTAATCAGAAAAGGTACCACTCGATTATTATGGCCGTTCTTGGCCATTCTTGGCTGAGTATTTACATTGGGTGGCCAGGCAAAGTGCATGATACCAGATTTCGGAAAGCTCTGAACTTTTCAGAAGTGGAAAAGAGGTGCACACTTCTCCCCTTCCCCCACACATCACAGAGATATTAATAGGTTCTCCATCCCCACCTTGATACTCTGTGCCCTTCCATACCAATGGCTCCCCAGCTATACCTGATAAACTGCTGTCTGTCTAGTTTTGTTTTAACTATAGACTCAGCGGCTGGGGTAGTGGTCGAGTGTGCATTTGGGAGGCTTAAAGCAAGTTGAAGGTGTCTGTTGACTTCAGCCACAGCACAGTCTACAACATGGGTATCGCAAAACCTGCTTGTTGTATTCCACACAACATTTGTGAAAATAAGAGTGGAGTATCTAACAGGCAGTAAACTGAGGCCTTAGGCCTTGCTGCAAATTAGGCTGCCACACAGGTATTCAGAACCACCTAACATTGTCAGAAGTGCCTGCACAAGATGTGTGAACCTCATCATCGGGGAGGCTTTGTGCATCCCTCTTGCTAATGCAGGGTGTGTGAAGGGCTGATGCAGCAGAGACTTGAAAACTGCTACATTTACTGTTATCATTTGCTATTATTGTTATCCTTGCTCCCTTTGGTGGTGGTGGGTTTAATTCCTGGAGGCAGAGTGCTTTGCTGCTCTCTTTATCATTTTACTTTTGTGAAGTTATGTGAGTCTGAATGAGGGAGATTATGAAACACCGAAGCAGTGATTGTCTGAAGGTTAATAAAGGTATGCTTAATAAACGCTAAGAAAAGAGGTAAATACTGCAAACTAACTTTTTTTAACACAAAAACTTTTTTTAACACAAGCTAGCTGCAATAAGTAACCAATGAAAACAACAAAACAAAGACCTGCATATGCACGTATGCACACACACACACACACACACACACACACAAACACACAAAACAAGATGATGTAGGGGCTACAAAAAAATTTAGCAGGAATAACTGATCTCAGGCTATTCCAAATAACAGTTCAGCTGAGACTGAATCTCCTCATAGTACCAAATATTTACAAATGCTCTGATGTCTGCCTCAGGCTGGCTATTAGCAACCTCTTGTGATGATGACTTCTCCTCAGAAATGCTCCAAAAGCAACTTGGTAACAAAGCAATAGCAAGGAAGTGGGTGCTGGTGACAAAGTCATGCAATGGGATTTCAGATGTGTGCGGTGAGAAGTTTACAGAAATCTTGACTCTGGATCAGTAGAGTACAGAAACCCAAGGCCACCTAAGCAGTGACTGGTCTACTGTAGTACTGGGGTGGAAGGACTAATTGCATGGATGGAGTTGTTACACCAGTACTTGCTTATACCATGACTGCACTAGTGCAGAATGACCTGGTGCTTCTGAGCCTTGCTCAGAGATAGTGCAATCCGAATTGTGGTATGATCATTTGGGCAGAGATGCTGGGTACTGGAGTTCCATCTTTGATGTTTTTTTGCATCAGCTGGAAGAAACTATGGTTTCTGCCTTCCCACTATTAAAGATTTTTTCCTGTTTTGGATGGGGCTGAAATAGATACTGTGACAACCTTCCTCTCACCAAAAAGATATAGCAAAACTCTTTGGGAGGAGACAAATGTTTGATCATTTGCCAGCTGGAGATACTCTGTCATTACTGATGGGGCTCCAAGAAATAATCTTGCAAACACAGCAATTAATGGACAAATTATTTTTATAGCACAGTTTTGCAAGGCTTTGTTCCCTCACTCACTTAAGGCAAGTATTTTATTTTGAATGGGGATAGAGAATACCATTTGTGATATTGTCAGTCATCATATTAACGTGCTGGCAAATAAAAATGGGTGTTTTTGTCTGGCAAATTATCATGTCAGTTTTGTAAAGTAATAGAGCGGCATTGGTGTGCATGGAAATTTACAGACATATAAGAAGATAAGGTTGCTGTTCCAAGAAACTTACAGTGTAACTTAGGCATACAATTTAGCTTCTTGTTTCTTTAACCCACATCAGACAAAACTGCAATGATACCCCAGGCCACTATCAATTACCATGTTTTACCCAGCAATATATATAAGCAAATTATCATGTTAACATAGCTCAGTTCCTGTATCTACTATCATTACACTTCTATGCTACTTTCACTGACTTTCTGAAGGAAGAAACAGAGAGAGGCTGCCCTCTTCTGTATACAAATGCACAATTACTAAGATATTAAAATGTTAGATGCTAAACCACCTGCCTCTTTTAATGCACCAGAGCATTTCTTTAAGTAAAAAACTTTATCAAAACTTAAACAGAGTTAATTATAAGCCGTATAAACAAAGCATTGCTAAATGCTTTCCTGTGAGCTGTAATCCATTGTACACACGGTTGATCACTTCTTCACTACATGTCTTCAATTTCAAGGCCCTTCACAACCTACCTGCACCCGACCTATCATCTCTCATTCAGCATCAAAAGGTTGATTCCCACCTCCCATCAGCCCATGATATCAGTCTCTATCACGCACTAGTTCAATTTTCAAGCAGCTTTGTGCTTTCTCCCATGCTGTCTCACACACTTGACAGACGCTCCCCATAAACATCCTCAAAACTAATTCATTATCCTCCATCAAAACTCTCCTTTGCCATTAGGCCTACAAAAAACTTGACTACAGTTAGGGTGCTGGTGCACTGAGACCACTGCCTATCATGCTGACTAATATTGTCTCATAGTCTCCTTGTACTCCCCCATCAGTCTGTATTCATTTGTTGTCTCTTGTCTTATACGTAGATTGTAAACGCTTTTTGTTTTGTTTTTGTATAGTGCCTTGCCATAGTGGAGTCCTGGTCCCTAACTGGGGATCCTAGGAGCTACATTAACACAAATAAATAGTAATAATCACAACAACAATGGTGACTCACTTTCCTGACCCTCCCATACTGCTCAAGGTACTCTGCTCACCCCACTTGCCTGATTCCCAACTACTGTGTCTGTCTGACTGTTCCTCACAGCTCAGGAGCCTTCCAGCTGCTGCTACCTACCTGATACCCACCCTGCTGTTTGCAATCCCTGCCTCCCAATTGCCATGAACCACTTGTCTTGCTCCCACTGTTCAGCGTCCCCTCTCATTTGCCACTCTCATTAGCCAATCCTCTACCAAAGCTCAGGAGTCCCCATTCCCACCTCGCCGCTACAACTAGCCACACGGTTCATGCTGTCTCTAAGCCCTGATCTACACTAGGACTTTAGGTCAAATTTAGCAGCGTTAAATCGATGTAAACCTGCACCTGTCCACACGATGAAGCCCTTTTTTTCGACTTAAAGGGCTCTTAAAATCGATTTCCTTACTCCACCCCTGACAAGTGGATTAGCACGTAAATCGGCCTTGCAGGGTCTAATTTGGTGTACTGTGGACACAATTCGACGGTATTGGCCTCCGGGAGCTATCCCAGAGTGCTCCATTGTGACTGCTCTGGACAGCACTCTCAACTCAGATGCACTGGCCAGGTAGACAGGAAAAGAACCGTGAACTTTTGAATCTCATTTCCTGTTTGGCCAGCGTGGCAAGCTGCAGGTGACCATGCAGAGCTCATCAGCAGAGGTGACCATTTTAAAGTGCTGTGTGGCCTTGCCCTTCCCTCCTTAGCTTACAGGGAAGTAGAGTGAACCAAGGGCTGGGGGGGGGGGGTTCATCAAGGAGAAACAAACAGAACTTTCACACTGTAGCCTGGCCAGTCATGAAACTGGTTTTCAAAGCTTCTCTGATGCGCACCGTGCCCTCCTGTGCTCTTCTATCCGCCCTGGTGTCTGGCTGCGCATAACCAGCGCAGATCCCCCCAGTGTGCAGTCTGGGACTGTGGTGGGCCCGCTTTGCACCCTGACACAGCCCTGTTAAGCACAAGCAAATCTCTCTCTTGCTGGAGGCAGGGGTGTACCAGTGTGACTCATAGTCATGGACACCCCGAGAACCTGAGCACTGCCCATATACTGTGAATCTGAGTGGTGCCTTGGTAGCTCTCTGAGAACCCTGTGTGTGCATTCCTCACAGTGGGCCTGCGTTCTTCAAGTGAGGTGCTTCTTCTGGAAGCTTTACCCTGAGATAAAGCTTTTAGTTTAACGGCCACAATTTCGAAGGGCTCAGAAATCAACATACACTGATTTTATGTTTGAAAAATTGTCAAGGAAAATAGAGGCGAGGTTGATAGACTCTAAGCAGCTGCATTAGGGTAATATAATCATGACATGGGCACCTCCCGTTTCCTGAATAATGAAACAGAGTTTTGTTTTTCTAAAAGTAGCTGCAACTCTCCTGTAAGGGAATGAGCCAGTGTTAGGCAATCTTAATGACATTAATGTTAATGAAGTTTTGGGGCAATTATACACAATTGTTCCTGATAATTGTTGTTTTGCCTCAAAAGATATAGGGGCTTTCACCTATGTTTTAGAGGTGGCTGAAGTGACTAACTTGTTTATCACAAACAAGTTAAACAAGTTATCGCTTGTTAAACACTGGGATCTCTTGAGATGAGGCATTCTAGAAATGTGTAAGCTATTTCAACTAATAAACCTACATTTTAAAATCCTACTGAAGAAAATAATTTCATTGGGAAAATTGCTGTATAGTGCAACACTGGGTGCGTAGCTAATCAGAACTTGTACATGTTAGGGGAAATCAAACTAGTTAGCATATGTGACTCCATTTTGGGCTTCCTGTCGGCCATTAACTAGAAGCGAGCACATCACGTACCAGGAAGTATCCTTCAAGGTGGACAGCTGGACAGTTTCAAGATAAGGGAAACAAAGGAGACAGGAACCAGCCGACATGCCTGAAATAGCCGCCGCTTCAGCTTTTTTGCAGGGGGAAGGTGGCTGCAGGGGATTGGTGATAAGGAGAAGGCCTGTTTATTGGTTTAGGCCCCCCGAGGCACACAGGCAGGATGTTTTGCCAGAAGTATATAATCTTTGTGTAACCCGTAATTGGGGTCCCGTTCTGCTTAACAGAGCGGTACCACACTCGAGCGTAATAAACCTTAAAACTTTGAGATACTCTGCAGTCTGTCTTCATTTGGTTGCCTCAGCCTAGAAACAAACTGTATGTGTCCTAACTGGAATAATTCATAACAGTTTTGGAGACCACAAAGGGACTCTAGGCTTGCCCTTGTAAGCGAAGCCGCACTCCTTCCCTCGGACAACTCCAGCCGGCACTGGGTGAATTCACCTTTGAGAACTCCGAGGAACGGGAGTGTGGGCCGTCGCTTAGGCGATAAGGTGGCACATTAGGCGTTCTTTTGGTAGCCCTAGAAGGGGCTCTGGGCAGAGTGTGAGCAGGGGAACCCCTTTGGCTGAGATTCTCGAGAATTGGAAAAATATTTCTGGCACCCATGGGCTAGGTAAAAGGAGAGCTGTAATTTTGTGTAAAGTCGAGTGGCCAGCACTGACTATTCAGACTCCCTTTGGATGGCCACCTGATGGAACTTTTGGACAGGATGAATTAACCTGCCTTAGACAACACCTGGAGGACAAGCATCCAGCTCAAATGGATTATTGGTATGCATGGGATAATTGGGCATACGCCTGAGATAAGGGGCGCCCCTCGACTTTGGGCTCTGGTACCAGATCTAAGGTTTGTATGCCACTTGAGGGTTCCGCTCCGCCCTATGCTGCTTTCCCTCTGTCTCTCCCCCCTATTCCTTCTCCTTCTGCCCCTCTGTACCCATCCCTAACTCTACCTTATGTAGCGCTTCAGGCACTCCTGATACCACAGCCCGTTGCGACGGGTGAGGGCAGTGTTTCCTTGGTTACGGTTCATCGCCCTTTTGGCCCCAGAGACCTGGTAACCCGGCAGTCACAGATGCCGAGGTTGCGTGACGACCCAGAAAGAGTCATGCAGACTATTCGCTCAGTCTTTACGGCATTTAACCCTAACTGGGCGGACGTCCAGGCTATTTTACAAACTGTGTTTACCCCGATGAAAAATATTCCATTTTGGACGCTAATTGACATTGGGCAGGGGCCACAGGAGGGGGACCTGTCTGGCCAGACCATGACCCCGGGTGGGAGCCCAACTCGCCGGAGGGCAAGGCCAATCTCTTAGCCAGCCGGGAAGGGCTCCTGGAGAGCATCCGTAGGGCGGGTAGTAAGACGGCAAATTAGTCAAAAATTAGAGAGTGCCAGCAAGACCTAAACAAGCATCCGTCTGCATTTTTGGCCCGCTTGTTTAAGCAGGTTAGAATGTATGGGGGAGGGGGTGGAACCAGAAGCCGAGGTTAGCCGCACGATGATGGTCTCTTACTTTGTCGATCAAGTGGTGCCGGACATAAAGAAGTATTTAACTAAACTTGTTCCCGACTGGCCAGGGAACCCCCTAAGTGAAGTAGTTCACCTGGCCACTTTTGTGTTTAATGGTAGGGACGAGGAGAAAGCTAAGGAAAAACGTAAGCAAAAGAAGGAGGAAGTAAGTATGTTGGCAGCCACACTGCAGGTTCCCTTGGGGAATCAGCACTGGCAGGGACACGGGAATACAAGAGGGAGGGGACGCAGATGCGGGACAGGACAGGGAGGAGGCTGGGGTGGGACAAGGAACGGGAACTGTAATTATTGTAAGCAACTGGGGCACTGGAAGAGGGAATGCCCCCTGCTTCCACGAGGGGCTCCTTGGAAGGATCAGCCGGAGACCGGTTCTTCCTTTCCCCCTAACGCTCCCCAGGACTTCGCTAATCCCCAGTGACTAGAGGCGGAAATTTTTGGGAGCCGTGGGAGAGTTGGAATGGGATCTTGGATTGCAGTCGCAAATTTACTTGAAAATTGGGGAATGGTTTGTACCCTTTTTGGTGGATACCGGAGCCACCCTTTCCACTTTAACTTTTGTTCCGGGCTCTCTTTCTAATACCAAGGTCTGGGTGCAGGGTATTGATGGCAACCCATGCCCGGCTCCCCTTTCCTGCCCCGTCCCTGTGGAGCTGGGTTCTTTAAAGTTGTCACATAGATTTGTTGTCATGCCAGAAGGCCCCGCTAACCTTCTTGGGCGGGACGTGCTTAGCAAGCTGGGAGCCCACATATATTGTGCCCCCGAGGGGCTTCGCATGTCTGTCCCGGACTTGGCGGTGGCTTCTCTTATGGCCTCGGTTACCCCGATTCCCAATCTCCCCACAGAATTGTCCAGCGTTTCACCCAATTTGTGGAGCGTGAGTTTCACTGACATGGGCCTCCTTAAGTCAGCCACTCCAGTCAGTCTGCAGGGGAGGGATGGGCCGCCTCCCTCCGTAAAACAATATCCCTTGCCGAAGGAGGCGGAGGAAGGTATTTCCCTTCTTATCTCTAGCTACTTATCTCAGGAGGTCTTGGTTCTGTGCAGTTCCCCTTGTAATACTCCTATCCTTCCTGTGAAAAAGCCAAAACCGGGCCCAGATGGGCGCCCAGTTTATCGGTTCGTTCAAGGTCTGCGTGCGATAAATAGTTATGCTATAACCCTCCACCCAGTGGTCCCTGATCCGAGTACTATCCTGACACTGATTCCCCAGTCGGCTACTTGTTTCATGGTTGTAGACTTGTGTGCTGCATTTTTCAGTATTCCTTTGCACCCCGACTCCCAGTATCTGTTTGCGTTTACTTGGGGGGCTCAGCAGCTAACCTGGACGCGCCTCCCCCAAGGGTTCTCAGGCTCCCCCACTATTTTTTCCCAAATTCTAGCCGATGATTTGAAAGACATTGTTTTGCCTGGCTCCTTTGTTCTAGCCCAATATGTGGATGATTTGTTGATTGCTAGCTCTGATTATAATGCATGTTTAGCTGATTCTATTACTCTGCTTACTGCATTAGCTAATAAGGGCCACCGTGCATCTCCATCCAAGCTGCAGCTGTGCCGAACCCAGGTGATCTATTTAGGTTTTGCGATTAGGCCTGGAGAGCGTTTACTCTCCCCTGATAGGGTGCAGGCAATCCAGGATTACCCGCGCCCAACTACAAAAAAGCAGTTGCGGGCTTTCCTGGGAGCTGCCGACCCTGGATAGTGGCCTTCGGTGAATTGGTGAAACCGTTAGTCCAGGCCACCACAACTTCTAACCCCAACCCTGTTCTCTGGGCCCTGGAGATGGAAGCTGCTTTCGCGTCCACAAAGAAAGCTCTGATCTCTGCTCCCACCTTGGGACTCTTGGATTACAGTAAACCATTTTTATTCTTCAGTCACAAGCAATGGGGAGTGGCCAGCGGTGTCCTATTGCAGTACCTAGGGGATCGCCCATGCCCCATAGCTTACTATTCCGTACAATTGGACCCTGTCATTTGGGGATCAGTCTCCTGTGTGCGGTCCATTGCCACTGCAGCCCTTATGGTGGAACGGTCACGCCCTATTGTTCTGGGGCACCCTTTGACTGTCTGGGTCCCCCATGAGGTTGAGATTCTCTTAAAACAGCATACAACGCAGGTGCTGTCTCCGCAGCGGGCACGCAAATACGAGCTGATTCTGCTGGCTGCTGACAACATCACCCTTTGCCGCTGCAACGTCCTCAACCCCGCTACACTGACACCCCTTCCGGAGGATGGCACACCTCACCAAGTATGTATGGATGTCGTCGCTGAGAGCGGTAAGCCTCGCCCGGATTTACACGACCTCCCTCTGAAAAACCCAGACCTGTCCCTTTTTACCGATGGCTCCTCCTTCTATTTGGAGGGCCAGCGGTTATCCAGCTATTCTGTCACTACTCAGACAACCGTTGTAGAAGCAGCCCCCCTTCCACCTTCCTTTAGTGCTCAGGGGGCGGAATTGCATGCTCTTACTAGGGCTTGCTTGTTGTCTGTTGGGAAATCTGTTACCGTTTTTACAGACTCTAGATATGCCTTCGGGGTTTGCCATGCTATGGGCCAGCTCTGGAAACAGCGAGAGTTTCTAACCTCCTCAGGCACTAAGATTGCCAATGGCCCTTTAATCTCTGCACTTTTGGGTGCCGTTCAAGGTCCTCTCGAACTGGCTGTTGTCCACTGTTATGCTCACCTGCAGTCTGAGAATCCTGTCTCTCAAGGTAATGCCTTGGCTGATGCAGCCGCAAAGACTGCTGCCCTTCAGCCCCTCCCGGTGTCAGCAACTCTTCTTCTGGATACGTCCTTCCCACCGATGGACTTGGCGCACTTGTATACTGATGTGCCGCCTGACGAGCTCCAGGACTGGAAATGCTGGGAAGGCTCTGAAGGCATAGATAAGGTTTGGCGAATCGGGAACAAACCTATTCTCCCCCGTCGCTATCTGCTCTCGGCCGCCCACTATTTTCATTCTTTGGGACGTGCCGGCATTCAGGCCACTGCAGCTGCTATTCTTAAATGTTGGGCAGCGCCTCATGTCTATCTGGCGGTGAAGCGAGTTCTTGGCTCCTGCTCTACTTGCCTGGCCTTCTCTGCTCGGTCTCAGCTCGATGCCAACACTCGGGGGGGAGACCTTGGGTTAACTTCCTGTTCCAGCGATTACAGACGGACTATGCAGAAATGCCTAAAAGCTCGGAGTTTCGCCACCTCCTTGTAATAGTGGATCAACTTTCCGGATGGCCTGAAGCAGTACCAACCAGAAAAGCAGATGCCAGATCTGTGGTAAAATTTCTACTGAAAGACATTGTGCCCAGATTTGGAGTCCCTGAAGTCATCGACTCAGACCGAGGATCACACGTCACTGCAAAGATTTTAGAGGAGCTATCCTGGTGTCTGGGGATTGCGCAACAACTCCACACCCCTTACCACCCCCAGGCGGTAGGGTAGGTGGAGCGCATGAATCGAACCCTGAAGACGATGGTAGCAAAGTTTTGAAAAGAGACTGGACTGAAGTGGCCAGAGGTTTTGCCCATAGTCTTGTGGCACGTAAGGCGGGCCCCACACATGCCCCTGGGCTTGTCCCCATTCGAGATATTGTTTGGGAGGCCGGCTTTGGTTCCAGGAACCAAATAGAATGGTACCACGCTCGAGCGTAATAAACCTACAAACTTTGAGATACTCTGCAGTCTGTCTTTATTTGGTTGCCTCAGCCTAGAAACGAACTGTACATGTCCTAACTGGAATAATTCGTAACATACAGCAGTTGCAAATGGAACATTGTTAGTTTGTCAGTGCTATAACAGATATATGTAGAAGTGGGCAACTTGTGTGCCTAAAACAGAAATAACACTGTAGATGTGGTAACTGCAGGAAGTTATACAAAGAAAAGTCTCAATTTAAAAGAAGCCTGGAAACATTTCTCCTATGGCTATTCCATCTGTGGTACAGAACACTTGGAAGTCTACAAAAAATCATAGCTTCACATACGATCATAACTGTGTTTTAAAAATAGCCTCTGTGACGAAGTGGGACTGTTCTTAATGTTTCCTCTGAATAGTGTGGGGGTGCCTCAGTTTCCCCTAGGCAGTTCTTAAGTATCTAGGGGGTGGGGTAAGGGTGTATGATCATTGCAGAGCCCTAGAAGGCAGGTGTGTGCAGGAGTCTGGACACAGAGAATGGCCAACACCCTGTTTCCTGGCAACTGATGGCCTGGGCCCTTCCCCCCCTGCAAGGTGAGAGCTAAAGGGTTGGAGAACAAAGGAATCAGGTGACCACCTGGCCTGGGAAAGGAACAAAGCCCAGAGGAGGAGGGGCTGGAGGGAGTTTCAGTTTGGGGCTGGCTGGGACATGGAGTGAAGTGCAGACGTGGTTGTCTGGCTCACTGCCCCCCAGAATGGACCCAGCTGAAGGGTCCCGTTCTCTGCACCTGCAAGCTCTGTTTTAGACCATGTTCCTGTCGTCTAATAAACCTCTGTTTTACTGGCTGGCTGAGAGTCACGTCTGACTGCGAAGTTGGGGTGCAGGACCCTCTGGCTTCCCCAGGAGCCCCGCCTGAGCGGACTCGCTGTGGGGAAGCGCACGGAGGGGCAGAGGATGCTGAATGCTCTGAGGTCAGACCCAGGAAGGTGGAAGCTGTGTGAGCTGTGTGTCCTGAAGACAGGCTGCTCACAGAAAGGCGACTACCCCAGAGTCCTGGCTTCGTAGGGAGCAGTTCCAGAGCATCGCCCAGGGACTCCGTGACAGCCTCTAAGTGGCACAAGAACATTTAGCAATAGCACTTCAAAAAAAAAATCTAAGACAGTTTTCCAATTAAGTCCTAAGATTGCACATAACCTCTCTATAATTCCAAAACTTTTAGATCTGTACAAATATTCTAAGTGTTTTCACATTGTTAAAATAAAATAGCGACTTGGTCAGGGTCCTAAAGAACTGCTTATTGTCAAATTTCACAGTTCCAGGAGAATAAAGTTTGAACTTGGCATTGTGTTTTAACCTTTGAAGTGAAACAGTCTTTCCTCAAGGTTTTTTTAATGGGTCACATCAGGCATAGTAATACTGCAAGACATCTGAAAGCTCATTTGCTAACAAGTCCATTTCTTACAGATGAAACTATATAAACTTAGGTTTTCCTATTGTATTTTTTTTCTTTGAATCAGATATGGTCAATATAGTTTTGATAAAGCGATTTTCTTAAATAACTTAGTCAAATGAACATTTCCTTGCACCACTTACTACTGCTTTAAATGTCTCGTAAAAATAAATTCAAATGAGTATCCCAAAGTGGGGAGGGGGACAAATCATTTTGTAAATGTTTCAGGTGGTGCCTTAACATACTATTATCACCACAAAAATATGCTATAATAATTTTTTTAAGTTCTTTAACCCCCAAAATCTTTCTGTGGTTAAAAAGGCCAATCTTTTTATAAATTCCTCATACCTACTGATGTAAACATCCATTTTTGTGCTACGTTTGTATCATACTAACTGCAATTACAAATTACAGGTAGGAAACTGTTATAGTCCTTCACAGGTTCTAAACTTTTTTCCAAGGGTGAAGTTTGCCTAGAGCAAGTTTGCCTAGAGCATGGTAGCTACAAAGCATTTAAATAGCTAGGTAGATGCGGGTGTGACAGGTTCCCCCCTGGGTGCCACTTGGAACTGGGGTACCACTAAGCCCCCGACTCACCAGCCTGGACTCCCTCTCACACTGTACTGCTGTGACAAGCTGCATAGCCCTAAAGTCTGAACTTTCACCAGCACACATACAGGTAGGGACACACTCAGCTGCAGTTACATACAGGCTCTTGGACCAGCCCCTGCATAGGAAGGCTACAACTAAGGTAACTCCCAGCTCCTCAAGCACGCACCCCCTCTAGAGTATAAACCTAAAATTATACCATCTTACGCTGCACAGGGAACTGTACAGCGTAAGCTCATAAAATTCGCCCCCCCCTCATGTGGAGATGAATATGCAACAGCCTTTGCCCCTGAGTTATGATTCTCACACGCTTCACTCCAAGTCACGGGTTTAAATAAAGTAAAAACAAGTTTAAATTAACTACAAAAGATAGCTTTTAAGTGATAGCAAACAAATCAAAGCAGATTACCTCGCAAATAAACAAAAATGCAAACTAAGCTTAATATACTAGATAGATTGATATGAATAGCAGATTCTCACCCTAAGAGATGATACAAGCAGGCTGCAGATTCTTAAGAGGCAAGCTGCACTTGCTTTACAGCTTGGAATCCCCAGGTGTTTTACTCATGGGCTAAAAATCCCTTTAGCCTGGGTCCAGCACTTCTCCCAGTTCAGTCTTTGTTCCTCAGGTGTTTCTAGGAGTCTTCTTGGGTGGGGAGTGAAGAACACCAGATGATGTCACTCCCTGTCTTATATAGCTTTTGCTTATAGTGGGAACCCTTTGTTCCCAAAGCTTGGTTCCCAGACCGATCTGTGGAAAATACTGACATCCCAAGATGGAGTCTAGAGACGTGTGGTCTCATTACATTTCCTTGTAGAGTCATGGAAGCCATTACTCAGAGGCCGTCTGTAACATTCTCAGGAAGGCTCCCCAGGTAGGAAATAAGCTTTTCCTAAGGCCTATTGTTTTTTCCTAATGGCCCATTGCCCTGAATAGGCCCTTCCTCACTCACTATCTAGACTAAAATCATCTTGTCTAGTGGGCATTACCCGGGTGTAACTATATTTAAAATACATAGTCAACATTGATAACTTCAGATACAAAAATGATACATGCATACAAATAGAATAATCATATTCAGAAAATCATAACTTTTCCAATGACACCTCACATGACTTATCTTGCATAAAATACATTATAATTATGTCATAATCATATCATAATAATATCACTGTGAAGAATATGGGGTGCAGTGTCACCGTAATGTTACCCCACTATTTGGACTTCAGGTATCCAAATACTGGCCTGCTTATAATTATTCTGTTGAAACGTGGAGAAAAGTGGTGATCCATCCTAAAGGAATTGCCATGGTATTGCCAGGGGTTTTTTCTCCGACCTGCAGAGGACTCCCCATCCTGGTAACCCTTGAAAGGACATGGATACAGCCTTCTGATCAAGAATAGGCACACAAGCAGTAATACTTCAAAAACAAAGTCTTATTTATTGAGCGAAAATAAGGTGATTACAGTATATTCAGTAAAGCAAGAAAGCAAAGGAAAAGGTTACAATGTATATTATTCAGTAAAGTAAGAAAGGAAAGGAAAATAATTACAATGTATCATGGGTAATAAGGCACAATTGGATTATTTTTAAAGATCACACATTCAATTTGACTCAGAAGATTAAACAGACTATGAGACAAATACACACAGAACTTTTCATACATATGCATAAGGCCTCTAATATAATAACACTGGACTTATTACAATGTAACATACAAGTACCTAATGTATATGCATAAAACAATGCTACACAAAGCCCATTGACCCAGGTTTAGATATCCACGTAAAAGAGAAGAATAACTAAAACGAGGACCGTTAATTCTCCATGTTCCACTTCCTCGCCTTTTATTTATATTTGCAGTACCTTCACACCAATAACGGAAATAAAATTTGACCCAGATTTCCTTTTTCGCATGTCACCTTCTATCATATGTGCATACCATGGTATCTTAATTTCATCTGACTTTTATATACAATTTCAACTCATAATTCCCACCAAATATATATTCTACTGACCCCTCCTTGCGGGTCCAAAATTTGAAATTGGATTTCTGTCATATTAACAAAATTATGATACCATAATATGAGTATTGTTCTTAAACTCTCCTTACTCCACTCAGGGACATACCAGGCTATGACAGCACATGAAGAATTCTTATTTGGATATATGGTCAAATTATCTGAACATGTCATTACATTAGGTCCCTCTATTATTGCACATTGCCATTGCTATGCTCTTATTACTTTCCTGTATATTTTACCCCTTTTATCCGTAGCATCCCAATCACAGTTTGATGGTTTGGGGGAATTATGATAATCTGGATGGGTCGTTAAGTGTCCTCACCCATGGGAGACATAAGTAATGGAGTACTTATTAGCATCATAATAGGTTGTAATAAACTTCCTGTTTTCCAAACTTTGTTCTATAGCTTTTATAGGACCCATGATAATGGTTTTTGCTTTAGCTCTATCATTCTTTTGAATTGTGAACCTACATCCTTGAATACTGTTGACAGTGGTTGTGGTATTAGGTTTGATCCATTGTAGTGTTGTGTCTGTGTTTGCCTTCATTGTTCTTTTCATAATCATTTTCTGGGGTTTGATTGTGGTCTCTGTACCTGAATCTACCCTCTTTTCTGCACTTACTAACAGATTCGGCTAGCGTGCAATTATCTTTAATCCTTCTAATAGTGCACACTGCCACAGTTCGACCCTAATTACTCTATCATGTATGGTTCCCATTCCTTCATCAGATTTCCATGTACAATTTGAAGGTTGTGGTGATTTCTCATCACACCTCTGCCACATCAATACTCCCTTTCCTTGATCTCTGAATAAAATATTATATTTGTGGACATCTCTGATGAGTACCCTACCCATATGATTTTGTGCCATAAACTCTATAAATCGAACAGGCCTCATTACTACTTTTATTGCTGTATTCTTTAATTTTGGGATTTTGAAAACACATTCCTCAGTACTATTAGCCAAATCCTTATAATTGGGATGGGACTTGGCCCATTGGATCATTGGTGTTTTGACCGCACCACCATAGCAGAATCCTGTAGACACAAATACCCAGAAGAGCCAAGATGAATAGAACCGGATCTTCTACCATTTGGCTTCCGCTTCTGAAAGATATAAAGAGAGAGAGATGGTATTCTTTTTCAGACAAATTTATCTTTTATTTTAGTAATATAAAAACTTAATGGTAAAACAAAATTCCTTTGCATAAAATATAGCTACATTCTTCTCGGTACTAACAATATCTTTCTTTTATTATTTCTTAAGTATAACAATATTTATTTATTATTTTTCATATATATATATTTTTCCTTAGTTAAGTTTACTTTAATATTTCCCTATCATTAGCAATTATCATATATTATAAAAAAATGCTTCTGAAACATTTCTATAACAATAACATTAAACAGAGAACATTAAATTCTGCTCCATAACACCTGGTTGTTGACATCAGTAAAACAATTCAGTACTTCTATTATGTCAATCCCTATAATTCCATATGCTGCCGCTTCTCTATGCATAAAACTGAATCTAGTGTTCACTTGTCTTTGGCCTATGTTAATCGATATTGGCACACTTAATGGAATAAAAATTTGTCCTCCCACTACATTTATCACACAAAACTCCTGTGAGACAAATGGCATTAGATCAACTTCCATATTGATGTTTAAAATTGATAGGGTTGAGCTCAAATCAATATGACACAACATTCCTACTTTGATATTGAGATTATTAAAAATAATTGGAACTAATGGCTTTCTAGTTTGGTTTAAAAATAATGGCATAATTATTATTTGGGGTATTGCTTCTTCATTTTCTGATTCTTCTACACCACTATATCCACTATCCTCCTCTTCTTCCTCTATATTCTCTATATCTTTGATTATTTCCTCCAGTTCCTAATCGGGCATGTTCATTAAGTTTATTATTTCCTCCTTGTCTATCCCTGGGATATTTCTGAACCAATTTTCAGCCATATTCTTTCTTACTTCCTTTCTTTTCTTTGTCGGTCTCTCTACCTTTTCCTCTCTTATTTTTAAAACAAAAGTGTTATTATTTTACTAATCACTAACTTATTATCTTATTGTTAGTTCAGCTTATTTCTACACTTACTATTAGTCCTAATTTTTATTATCCTATTGTTAGTATAACTTATTTCTATACTTACAGATATTACTGTTCATCTTACTTATTACACTGAACTTATTTATTATTACTAAACTTATTTTATAGCTAACGCTCTATGCTTATGATTACTCTTATTACTACACTTAACATTCATCCATTACCCAATTGAATCTTCTGTATTGTATACTTCTTTTTCTTGCTTCTTATGGTCTTAGTCAACATTCCACAGTACTTTTGCTTTTATATCTATCATACAATTCAATCTTCTTATAATATCTATGCCAATGAGTCCTCTACTACTGATTCCCATATTTGCTAAACCAAATTGCACATTATCTGTCTGTCAAATACCTATGTTGATGGATAGAGGAACACTTAGGGAATGGGTATCTGTTCTCCCAATAGACCCTTAAGCATATACATGTCTCTTGACATATATTGTGTAATATCCACATCTACTGCTGTATTTATCATTAAAACCAATGATCCAGGATCCACAAAGCAGAGTATTTGAATTTCTCCTCCAATAATTTGGATTGGAACCATCGGCCTCATATACTGATCTAAATATATCTGATACACAATTAGTGGGGGAGTTCCCTCTTCTTCTTCCTCCATCCCACTTTCTTCCTCTGTATCTCTTTCCTCCATTGCGCACCTAGTCATATAAGTTCCTGTACTGGCATATCTACATTTAATAAATCTCTTTATTTCTTCATCATCCATCAAATCACCCATTTCTTCTTCCTCCATATTTGGAATTTCCTCAAATCATGCTGCCATTTTATTTATCTATTCTTTCTTCCCTTTTCTTTCTCTAACAAAATAAAAATAATAAAGACAAATCACTACTTTATCTGTATGTACATATATGTTATTGATAAAAATCATCTTTATTTTGCCCACAAGATACTTCTATCCAAATCTATTGAACATCGCAATGCAATAAGGATGTCCATCCCCATTATTTCGAGTTCATTTAGCCCCAAATTCATGACTCCAAAACATATATTAAGTATCTCCCTATTCCCTATCTTAACTTTCAATGGGATTGTTACAGGAATTTCCCTTTTTATTCCTAATACTCCTCATACTTCTGCTATATCTGAGGAGATATAGGGTAAAAAAATCTGAGAGGTTATATACATTGTTTAACACAGAGTATGAAGATCCCAAGTCTAGATAACCTGCTTGACATAGCTTTCCCCCCTTTATGTACATTGTAACTATTCGTCTTCCACGTTGATCTCTACATAAAGGAGTTATAACTTGAAGGGGTTGTCCTTCCATTTAGTATAGCTTCCATGATTAGTCCAACCTCGAACTCTGAGTAGTTGGTTCCAGAACAGGTAAATTTTTCATAAACTCCTCTAACTCTTGCTCTGTCCAGGTAGAGGAAGCGAAAGGTGAACACCAATCTTCCTCATCCCATATGTCATTCAACATTCCTTCTCTCTGCATTTTTCCTATTTTATCTTTCTCCTATCCCTATACTAAGAGAAATATCATTGTATCTAATTTTGGTCTCCCTTCCACCTTTTCAACTGTAATGAGTGAAACCATTTTGATACCTTCCTTTTTCCTTGTTGGATATCCAATTGATACACTGTGGGACTCGGTTTACTAACTATTCTAACTGGTCCTTCCCATATAGGGCTTAAGATATGGCCTTTTTCTCTTATTTGTCTGTACATGACCATATCACCTATCTGCCATTCTTGAGGGTGCAAGATTGGTCCCATCTTCCTATCCATTTGCTGAACATTCGCTTTAAGCGCTATTACTATCTGTTTATGCATTTCAGCAATAGATTTTAGTAATTGCTGCATCCATTTGTCTGTTAGCACTCTGGATTGAAACCCATCTGGAGGTGCCCCAATTACCCACCATTGTTCAGGCAACCTCATAACTCTCCCTGTCATGGTTTTAAACGGAGTTACAACATGTGACGCTACAGTTCCCGTGATAGCCCTCAATATTAGGGTACGTCTACACTTGCAGAGTTTTTGCACTGTAAATTTCACGGGTGCTAAGGAACTGGTGAAAGAAAAGCCCTGGTTTGTGTACTCATTTAATTCCTCAGGTGTCAGAGAGTGTTTACACTAGCAGCACTTCCATTGCGGATGAGAGCAGCGCTGTAGGGCAGCTATCCCACAGTGCAGCTCTCTCGATAGGCCTTGTGGGAAGGGGGAGGGGTGAGCGGAAGGCATTCTGGGTCCCTGCTCAGTGCCCCATGATGCACTGCTTCATATCCCAGCAGCCCCATTACTTCCTTGTTTCTTTGGTGGCATTTTTTTAAAAACCCCCTGCTGTCTGGCTACTTTTCCTGCCACATCTACAAGCAAAGGGAAAGGGAGTTTCAAACTTCCTGGGGCTTACATGGGGAGGTGTGGACATCCGTTTACCTGGCGTCAGAGCAGCGGAGATGCTGGCCAGAGTGGTCACTTTTGGAACTGTGGGACATCCTCCAGAGGCCAAAAGGTGTTTACAAAGGTAGAACGTGTCTTCACTTTCACAACAGTGCAAAAAGAACAGCAGAAAGAGCTGTATGCCTCTCATGAAGGTGATTTTCTTTTTGCGGTGAAACTTCTGATCGCCATTCTGATCATTGGATCAAAGCCTAGCATTAATGCTCTTAAACTGTGGGGAATCACATATCAATTGATATCCCAATGGGATAATTCCCACATGTTTGTACAATAATTTCTTTCTAGTTTCTATATTTCTATACGGTTCAGGTCTTTCGTTTGGTCTTTGCTTCTCCTGATGAAACCACATCACTGGATATTCTCCAGGAAAGAAAAACTTCAACATTTCTTATCTTTATGTCAGTATCACCTTTTCCTCTTCCCTGGATGTTGTAAGGAAGTCCAGCAAATTCATCTGAATTTATTAATTCTTTTATTAATGAAGAGAGATCACCTCCTGTTAATCCAGATATCCCCATTGTCTTTGCTAGCCATCCGATCACTGTGTTCCTGTTCAAAGGACCCAGGGATTTTCCTAGAGCTTTAATTTGCTCAGGGGTGTTGGGTCTTTCCTCTATCCTCTCTTCTGTACCCCGTTTCCTTGTGCAGTAGTTTTGGTTACTATGGAGGTAATAATTGGAGCTATGGGAGGTGGTCTTTGATATTCTTCCTGCTCTTCCCATGGTTAGTTATAAAATTCCAGAATTGACTCCTTGGGATATTCATAACCAGGAGGACCAGGCCCACTGACAGCAATTCCAGGCCCCAGAGCCAGGGCAGTCCCTAGGATGGTGCGGAGCCCAGGGCGAAAGTGATGAATCCGTCACTTCTGGGACCGACCCATCACCTCGGGGACCGACCCGTCACCACCGGGACTGACCGCGCTAGCCAATTGCGCCAGCCCATGGGGCCCCACAAAGCATGCGGACCAGAATGGTCACCCCGATTCGCCATACCCTAGGGACAGCTCTTCCCACGGCAGAAAGTCAATGGGCCCCCTAGAAAGGCCTGCCTGACATTTGGGAGGTGCTGCGCTGGCTGGTGCCCAGCGAGCTGCGGCTGCGCTGCTGGGCGTGCTCATCTGGCAAGGCCAGGGCTTCCACATGCCCACCTGACTGCCTTGGCCACCGTTGGTACCACCTCGCTCACGCCTAGGAGCCCTGTCACCTCCCCGGGTGATTTAAAAGAGCACGGGGGCCCCCGGCCACCACCATGGCAGTAGCAGCCGGGGGCCCCCTGGCCCTTTTACATCACCCAGACCCCTGAGCAGTTGCCCCCTTTGCTCCCCTCCTCCCCCTGCCCGTCAGCAGGCCTGAGGAGGACCCATATCTTCTTCATCAGATTCCACCTCTTCACCACTTAGGGGTTTTATTGCCACTATAGCTCCTTTATTGGCCTTCAACTCTTTCTTTGGTGCATGAATTTTCCTTCTGCATGCTTCATGATTTAATTCTTTCTCTTTTGTGTCTGAAATGATGAATTTCATTGCAGCTTCTCTATCTATTGCCTTTTGTTTCCATTCTTCAAATTCTACTACGAGCTTCTTTTGCTCTTCTTTTATTTCATGTAATTATTTCTCTGACTCAACAATCTGGAGTGTTTGAGTCAGAATAGTGGCTCTCAGTGTATCAGCTTCTGCTGTTAGATTAACTTTTTCTTTTCTTAGTTCTCTTTAATGCTTGATTCATTTCTGTATCTAGAGTTGTGGTTGCAAGCAGGAGTCCTTGCAAGGCAACTCGTTTCTTCTCCTTTTTGCTTGGTTCCCTTGAGAGCAAGCCTGGTTAGGTTTAAAAAATTAATGTATATTCTTACTTTACAACAATTGAAACCACTGTAGAAAAACCTAGATTTTTTTCTATCACTTTTTTGCAGTTCATCAAGGTTGGAATAGATCATTTAACTTCTGGAAACATCCTATTAAGGCAAGGCCCCATGAGTTTATCTGCACCTGCCTGGGGCTCTAGGGGTGTTACCCCACTACAAATAATAGACTAGAAAATGACTTTAAACAGGAGTGAAACCAACGCTTTCAAGTCACTTCCATAGTATTGCCAACCCCAAATGTTCAAATACCAAGAATCACGCTCACCAAAAATCATGAGACTGGAAAATAATGAGATTATGTAAAAATAATAGATTTGGTGGGTATTTTTATTCACATGCCCCTGTCGACCCACAAAATGAACAAAACTGCTGACTCGTCCTGTTCAGTTTGGACGCAAACTGGTCCACCCAGGGAGTCCCCCGCCTCTGAAAATCACATTTACCACCTCTGGTAAACCGCTTGTGACCGCTTGTGGCGAGACAAGAAGGATGTGCTGAAGAGATGAGCCCGCGAATTCCTGGCTCCGGGAGGTGTGAAGCCATGAGATCAATGGCATGCTGCACACAGAAGTCCCATAACCAGATAGTCTCTTGGGCCTTGGCACAGGGCTGACAAGAGAGCTCCACCTTGCCTGTTGATATAGAACATCGCAGCGGTATTGTCTATCAGGATTTGAACAACTCTTCCCATCCGGTAGGGAAGAAATGCCTGGCAAGCTAAGCGTATTGCCCTAAGTTCCCTGACATTTATATGGAAGGAACAATCCTCCTGAGACCAGAGATCTTGTGTATTGAGGTCATCGACGTGGGCTCCCCACCCCAGATCTGAGACATCAGAGACCACTATCACTGATGGAGATGGGGTCATGAAGGGAATCCCCTCCAACACCAACTGGTCTGTCCACCAAGGCAGGGATGAAAGGATGTGCGATGGGACTGTGACCACTGGGTCCAAATCTTGTCTGTCAGGAGCATAGACTGACACCAGCCACATCTGCAGGGGTCTGAGGCATAGATGCGAATGTTGGACCATGTATGTACATGCTGCCATGTGGCCCAGCAGCTTGAGGCATACCCAGGCGGTCATGAGTGGATGGGATCTTATATGTATGATGAGGTCCAACGTGACCTGGAATCATGCCTCTGGCAGAAAGGCCCTGACCCGGTGTGAGGCACGGCTGGAGGGCTATGTCCTGAAGAGGACGTCACGATGCTTGAGGCAACACAGGTCCGGAGCAGTCTGGAGGAGAAGTGACAGCAGGAGACACACCGCCAGAGAAGGGTGCCCTGCGAAAAGACTGAGCTAATTCTCATAACGACCAGCAGGAGGCGCCACGATGGTGAGGCGGAACCGCTACACATGGTGGAGAATGCAGGCATGTAGTCACCCCTGATACAAGGCGGAAGAGAGAGGAGTGTGGGACAATTGCCTGTTTAAGAGGCTCAAAGTGGAGACCATGGGAATGGACTCTATTGGAGAGCCTGGGTGGACTGGTTCATCAAGCAGCAATGGGGGTTGTTCCAGCTGCTGTGGAAGGGGGCCCATGGCACCAGGGGCCAGAGGCTGGTATCTGGGCCAAGAAATTGTTTCGCCTGTGGGCGACCGGGACACTTCAGAAGGGAGTGCCCATACCGGGATGGGGCATGGAGGCTCCACCCAGAGACTAAGGAAGAGAAGCCCAATAGAGGCCCTTCTGTGAAACAAACAGGAGAGCAATGGGCGTGTTGGGCCTGGGGCACTAGGAAGCCAGGGCACCTGAAGAGGGAGTGCCCGCACGGGACTTGCAGGGCCCAGGCTAGCCCTGAGGGAGGGGCTATGCCAGGGGTAGGTGTGGAGAAGGCCATGGCCAATGGAAAACACGAGGAGTGCATCCAATGCCACCAAGAGGGCCATATAAAATGGCATTGCCTCCAGAGGCAGAAGGGGAGAATGTCTGAGACACGGGCTCAGGCTGAGACTGGCCAAAAGAGAGTGGCAGTGAGGACCAGGACCATCAGAGAAAGATCGGCTGGGGCAGAGAGGCCTCAGATAAAAAGGGGAACCCACACCGGAGCGGCACAGGCTTTGGTGGGGACCCAAACAGAAGGGAGAACCCACACGAAAGCCGAGAAGGCTATGGTGGGGACCCAAACCCTGGAAGAGGGAAGCAGGTTGCTCCAGACAGTGGAGAACCTACAGCAGGAAAGAGATTCCCTGCTGGCCCAGATGAGAGGGAAGCTGGGGAGATAGAATCCTCCCCGCCACAGGGAATTGTCTTAAGGGGGAGGGTGTGTGATGGGGCGTCTTCCCCACACTGGTGGAGAAAGGGTTAAAAGCAGCCCTAGGGAGGCTGTGCAGCAGACAGCCAATCAGTGAGAGTCTGCAAGGAGCAGCCAATCAGGGCAGAGCAGGCCCATATATAAAGAGAGGTGCAGGGCAGAGGAGTCAGTTCCCTCTTGGGAGCTCAGGGAGAAAGGACTGGGTCCCTGAAGGGCTGAGGGAACTGGACAGAGCAGTGGTGGGCCTGGTCAGGGGAGTGAGAGGGAGCTCCAGCCTGACTGGCTGAAAGACTGAAGCCTGGATACAGGGCAGAGAAGGTGCTAGGGCTCTGGGGAAGTGGCCCAGGGAAACAGACAGCTGGCGTTGAAGGAGATGCAGCATGTGGCTGCTACCTAGAGGGTCCCTGGGTCGAGACCCGGAATAGTGGGCAGGCCTGTGTCTTCCCCACCACCCTTGCCCCTACTTGTCACTGAGGGGAATGGCCAGTGAAGGGCTGTAGTTTGCCACTGATCCAAGTGGCTAGAACCTTGGGCTGCAGTCGGCCACATAGGCAAGTGGCTGGACAGAGGAATTCCGCTCCCCAGAAGCGGGGAAGAATGGAATGGAGCACAGCCATAGGGCTGTGTCCTAAAGAGGACACTGCAAACCTTTAGGTGATGCGGGTATGGAGCAGAAGTGACGGCAGGCGAGACACCACTGGAGGAGGGTGCCCAGCAAAAAGACTGAGCTAATTCCCAGAACGACCAACAGGAGGCACCGCAGTGGTGAGGAAGAACCATTACACCTGGGTAGAATCAAGTACTGCTCCTATAAACTCTATCTGCTGAACAGGGGTCAGAGTTGATTTCTGCTCGTTTATAAGCAGGCCTAGCTCCTGACAGGTGGCCCAGATCAAGGCTGTGTTGAACCTGGGCTCATGACCTACCTCTGACAAGCCAGTTGTCAGGGTATGGGTAGATCTGCACCCCTCGCCGCCTCAGGTAAGCAGCCACTACCACCACCACACTTTGTGAAGACCCATGGAGCAGACCAAAGACCAAAGGACAGTGCTGTAAATTGGTAATGGTGCTGGCCCACTACAAATAGGAGAATCTCCTGTGACCTTGGAAAACAGAAATATGAATCCTTTAAGTTGAGGGCAGGATACCAATCTCCTGGATCCGGAGAGGGGATGATGGAGGCCAGAGAGACGATGCAGAACTTCAATTTTTTGAGCTATATGTTGAGGCGACAAAGGTCTAGGATAGGTCTGAGGCCTCCCTTGGGATTACAAAATAGTGGGAATAAAACCCTTTTCCCTTCATATTTTGAGGAACTTCCTCTACGGCCCCTACCTATAGGAGGGGTTTCACCTCCTGGATGAGAAGTCTCTCGTGAGAAGGGTGCCTGAAGAGGGACAGCGGAGGGTTGGAGAAGAACTGCAGGGTGTAATCAGACATTATGTTGTTGAGCATGCGTAAAGTCAATAGACCGGGCGCCAGCAGCCAGGATCAAATCTGGGACCTCTGGAGCTCAGTGCATGAGCCTCCACCGCATGAGTTAAAAGCCAACTGGCTGAAAACTAAGTCTGTAGAACAGACTCATTTTCTCTCTCTCTCTCTCTCTCTTTCCCCTCCACCCCTCAGTGCCACTAGATGGGACAGAACACCACACCCTGGAGGTGCGTTGGTTACACATGCAGAAAGGAACGGGGACAACCAGTCCAAAAACAAAAGGGGGCTGGATCGTGGGGTGAATCCAGTGTGTTACCCTCAGGCACACCCTCAAAATGTCTGTTGCAGGCCACCCAGGTGGCAAGTGGGACCCAACTGTGGGGTTGAGGATGGGGAAGATTGACAGCATTTAAAGCCTCTGTCTTTCCTCCTATAGGAGTTTTGTCGGGGTGGATACAAGTATCTGGGCAGCAACGAAGGTGCCTGGAAGTATCTTCTTGAGGTCAGAGATGTGTAAAGCCCAAGGGAGCACAGGGTGGCCCTCAAGTCCTTTAGCCTGTGCAGCTTGATGTCCATCTGCTGTGAAAACAGGGTGTTGCCCTCAAAGAGGAAGTCCTGGATGGACAGCTGGACCTTGTTCGCAAGCCCTGAGGACTGCAGCCATGAACTGCATTGCATGGAGATGGTCAACACAGTTGACCGTGCTACCAAATCAGCCATGTCTAACACCACTTGAAGAGAAACCCTGGCCACTGCCTTTCCCTCTTCCAAGATAGCCAAGAACTCCTGCCTTGACTCCTGAGGCAGAGAGTCCTTGAACTTGGTCATCAAGTCCCAAGTGTTGTAATCGTATTGCCCCAGCAATGCATGCTGACTGGTGATACGTAGTTGCAGACTGGCAGTAGAATACACTTTTCTACCAAAAAGGTCAAGTTTCTTGGCATCTTTATTTTTAGGGGTTGCACTACCATTTGTCCTGTTCGTTGGTGGCTGAGACCACCAGTGACCCTGGGAGTGGGTGAGAGTACATGTACTCGAAGCCCAGGGTAGGGACACAGTACTTTTTCTCTGCCCTTTTAGATGTTGGGGATAGAGATGGTGGCATTTCCCACAGTGCTTTGACAAGTTTTAACACACCATTATGCACTGTTAGGGCCACCTTGGATGGAGCTGCCGCAGCCAGAATATGAGAAAGGCTATTGGTCAGCTCCTTGAGCTACTCAATCTCTAGCTCTAGATTGCTGTTCTCTTGAGGAGTTCTTGATGGGCCGAAAATCGTCAGGCAGTAGTAGGCTGGCTGGTCCAGCCACCGCCTCGTCGGTGGAAGAGGAGGAGGAGGCAGGCAAAGGTGGTGTGGCAGGTTCTCCCTCCACCACTGGGGCCGACTGTGCCAGGACCGCCAGGGTTTCGGTACTGGAGTCCAGTTCCGAGTAGATCTCTGGTGCCAGATGTGTTGGAGCCCGTCCCTCAAACTACTGAGGACACCTCCTGGGAATATATGCCTGGCATGAGAAGGAACCTAGGGGTTCCAATACTGCCATTGGGGTGGCCACTGAGCAGATGGCCATGGACCCAATTGCGGGCCTGCAGTGAAGTCTGGCCCATAGGAACAGTGCCAGCAACTCCTGCAGGGAGAGTAGGGTGGAGCTGTTGCTGCCTCTTGCTGGTGGCTGTGGTGGGCTGAAGATCGGTGCCACGCTGGTGCCTCAGTGGCGAAGATACACTGACCAGTGCCAGGAGGGTGGAGACCGGGAGGCCAGCAAACGATGCCGCCGCGATGGGGAGTGTCAAGCTGGTGACCAGTGCTGTGACAACCATCGGTGCCACATCAAAGACCAAGACGGTGGCCTCATCAAGGGTTTACCCTTAGAGGGGACCACTCTCAAGGACTCTCCCGAAATTGGGCACAGGTCTCGAGGTGTGGGCAGCACTGGGAGAGACATCAGGTCCCTCACAGCATGAAAGGCATCCAGTGTCAAGGGGGCCTGGGAGTTGGTGGCGGGTCCCAAATTGGACTCGGTGCCCTAGGCGGCATCCCTGTCCCCCTGTCTGTTGCTTCTCCGGGGATGACAAGTGGCCACACACGGAATTTGTCTCATTTGGAGACTCCGTGTAGCTGTCTGTGGTGCCAAAGAATGACTTCTATCCAACTACGACTTTTTGTGGCTCTTCTTGGGAATGGGGGACAGCACCCGGAAGGGTCTGGTGCCAGTGGAGCACTCCACACCAAGGCTGATGTGCTCGGTGCGAGCTGGAGTGGCACATTTCTGACACGGGTCATAGGGCCACCTCCCTCAACAGGGCTTTCAGCTCAATGTCCCTGTCTTTGAGAGTCCGAGATCTGAAACTTTTATAGATCCTGCACTTCTCTCTAACATGTGCCTCCCCGAGACACTTAAGGCAGCTTGTGTGTGGGTCACTAACTGGCATAGGTTTGTGACATGCGGCACACAGCTTAAATCCTGGGGACCAGGGCATTCCCCATCCCTGGGGCTATGTCCCTGATGGGACTCCCACTAATAACTAACTAATTAAAACACTATTCACTACTTTAAACTGTTTACAAGGAAAAAACTCAGAGTCCAAGAACAAATACCACTAGGGAACTTGCAAGAGCAAGGAGCATTTCAACAACCATTATGGGCGGTAAGAAGGAAGTGAGAGGGCCCAGGGCCGGTGGTACCCAATATACCGGTGCACGAGCATGGGGATCCCAGGGGCACCACAATCGGCCCTATGGATACCACTAAGGGGAAAGTTCCCAACAGCCGTGCACATGGGCATGCACACGCCTAGCATGGAATCGACATGAGCAAGCACTTGAAGAAGAAGTCTCATTGCAATGATCTTGGGGTTCTTAACCAGTGAATGAGAAAGGAATAAAAATTTAATAAAACAAATTGCAGAGCTTCTGTAGTAAGATCTTGCAAACAGCCATGTGGTGTTCCCAATCCCTGCCTCCAAGACACATCTCCAAATTCCTACGTTATTAATACTGTCCCTTATGAGGGAGCATCTCTAAATTATAATTTTCTACAAATATATCTCTACATCTTCCCTCTTAAAGAAAAAAAAGTAACTCTTACATACACACACACACATATATATAAAGCAGCTAACACCTATGTAATAACACATGCTTTAAATCCTCAACCCATGTAGTACATTTCCATAAACCCCAATGTATCAACCATTCAGAGAGGAGAGGTTACCAACACATTTTTTTACCACTCACTTTCCTCAAACACCCCTTCTCCGTGCAGGTTAGTAAGACTCTATGAGTCTTTCAGGACATTTAATCTCCCGCTCTGATCTTTTCAGTATCGGCTTTTCATTTGAGCCTGAGTTGCTCTCTTTTTCCTTGACAGTTTCTCTTTTGATCCTTTATCATCAATGCACAATCAGATGGGAAGTGCCAAAGTCCACATCTACTGTCCATTCATTGAAACTTTCTGGGATTATTCGTAGATCCTTTTGATTACATCCAAATGTGTCCCGTGGTCTGTCTGGACTACATAAAATGGATGCAGCTGTTCTTTAACTGTACCTCTTTGGGTCCAAGTATTAGAGGTGTGATTCCTCAGGCACATTCTATCACCTGGGTTAAGAGATAGGAGATAAAGGGCCCTTTTGTCAAAATAGTATTTCTTCTTCCATTTCTGATTTTCTTTCATCTTCTGTATGGTTTCATTGTTATGAGATTTCAGCAGGGTATCAGTAATTGGTAAATTAGATCTGATCCTTCTTCCCATTAACAGGTGAACTGGAGAAAAGCCATTCTCCAGGGGTGTATTTTGGTGTACCATTAACACTTTATATAAATCACCCCCGCTGTCAAAAGTCTTTTTCATAAGGTTCTTTATTGTCCGTATGGACCTTTCCAAAAGTCCATTTGATTGGGGATAACTGGACTTGATGTTTTGTGATGAAAATCCCAATCTATGACAATTGCCTTAAATCTGCACTGGAAAATTGTGGTCCATTACCACTAAAGACTTCATCTGGAATTCCATGCCTGGAGAAGATTCCCTTCATGCTGGCTATCACTAACTTACTATTAGTGCTGTGCAGTGTGTAAATTTCTGGATACAGAGAATAATAATCTGTGTCTATTAAATAATCCTTTGATTGCCAGGTAAATAATTCAGTGCCTACCGACTCATAAGGCCTTTGTGGAACTGGATGCGGTCTCAGTGGCTCTGCCAGTTGGCATGGCTTGCATTTCAAGCATGAAAAGCAGTTTCCTACCACATTAGTAATGTTATGATTGATCCATGGCCAGTACAGCTTCTCTCGTGCTCATTGTTTGCACTTCTCAATTCCTAAATGACCCTCATGGATCTTCTGTAGCAGTTCTTTTCAGAGATTCGTTGGAATTACATCCGTACTGCCATTGAAAATCACCCCATCATTAACAGTAAGTTTATGTCTGCAGTTCCAACAGTCTCTTATACTTGGACAGCAACTGCTTATTTCTCCAGGCCACCCTTTAATTATCACCTCTTTAAGGATTCCCAATGATTCTCTGATTTCTCTCTTATTTGTTGCAGTTTACTGTTAGCTATGGGAACTTATTTTACAGTCAGATTTACATGAGATTGCATCTCTGTCTCTAAAGTCTTCTCTGGTTTTGAGGGAGCCACTGCTTGTAGGAGTACATGGCCATCCCTCGCCATCAATCTCTGAGGGAGGCCACACCTCCTCGCTGTCACGCACCTATAAAGGTGATCTCAACAGGGGGAAATCAGCTGCTTCTAGTGTTCAGGCTCTTAGGCCAGACAGAGCAATAAAAAGTCCCGGAGCCCAGGCCCTCAGGCAGTACGGAGCAAAAAACAGTCAGAGGCTCTGGCCTGCAGTCAGGGCAGACCAGCAACGGGTCTGTGAGCCCAGGCCCTCAGTCAGGGCAGGGCAGCAAACAGTCTAGGGGCTCAGGCAGGGGTGAGCACCAGACACAGGCCTCCTGGCCAAATATGGGGAGGCTGCCACCCCAGGGGTGGGGTGGCAGGGGGCCCCAGGCCCACGACTACATCAGGTGCCAGCCCAGGGCCCCAACAGTGGCGCAGAGTTCTGCCACTGGGTCAGCGGGGAATCCAACCACAACACACTGACCTGTACTCAGAAAGCAACACAGCCAGCCTGCAGTCAGCTGCCCCTGGGCTACTACCTACGTCCCCAGGATTTGGTACCTCCATGTTGTGGGTGTCCTCTGTCGCACCAGGGTTGGTGGCCAGCAGCAGCCCCCAGCTCCTTGGTGTCTCAGTGGCTGGTGGCCCTGGGAGCTCTGGCCAGTCCCAATACGGCGGGGCTCCTCTGCAGGCTCCAGCAGCAGGCAGGATGTATCTGTCTCCCATGGCAGCTCTGGCTCAACTGAGCTGCAGGAGCCAGTCTTTTATCCTTCCTTTTCCTGTCCTGCCCTTCTGCTTCTGGCAGGGCAGGCTGGACCCTTATGTGGTTCTGCCCACCAGGGGGTGGGCAGCAGCCCTCCCTCGCCGTCAATCTCCGAGGGAGGTCATGCCTTCTTGCTACACTGCTCTGGAAAGTGCTTCAGCAGTGAACATGAATTAACACAACCAAATCACACTTTTGCAGTTTTATCCTCATTCTTTGAATCCTTAATGCAGTGGTTCTCTAACTTTCCAGACTATTGTACCCCTTTCAGAAGTCTGATTTGTCTTGCATACCCCAAGTTTCATCTCACTTAAAAACTACTTGCAATACTTGCAGATAGTATAATGCTTACAAAAGCTTTTTTATTTCAAGCTGGCAAGAAAGCTTTCTTTGAAAAAATTCTACTGGCTTACTCGCATGAACACAGATTTTTGTCTTCAAATGTCGTTGCAAATGCGGTGGCTTCATACTGTTATTGAATAGAATTTTTCCGCAAAGGAAATAAAGCTTTTGGATCATTATTTGTAGATGTGAATCCAAAAGCAATATATTCCTCACAGAACTGACGATGGGGTTTTTTTTCAGTCATTTTCAATTTCTTACAATTTTCACTGTCACCCCTATCGCTTCTCGTTTTAAAAATCTATTCAGTTTTACATCACAACTGCATACAAACCATGACAATTTCAACCTCATTAATGTGCTTGCACGCATCAGTAAATGACATACAACATATATCTAATACAGTGCATATATGCACGTTACATTACTATATAATGTAGTATAGAGAGCAGTATAAATAAATCATTGTCTGTATGAAATTTTAGTTTGTACTGACTTTGCTAGTGCTTTTTATGTAACATGTTGTAAAAAGGCAAATTCTAGATAAGCTGATGTATCCCCTGAAAGACCTCTGCATACCCCCAGAAGTACGCATACCCCTGGTTGAGAACTACTGCCTTAAGACCCAGTCATTTAGTGGTTTGCTAAATAACGCTATCAGGGGCCTATGGTCCATTTCAACTTTCACTGTCCATCCATAAATATACTTATTGAATCTCTCACAGGCTAATAATATTCCTAAAAGCTCCTTTCAATCTGTGTGTATCTGGTTTCTGCCTCAGTCAGTGATTTGGATGCATGTGCCACAGTTTGCCAACAGTCCTCATGCTTCTGTAAAATCACTGCACCTAACCCAGACTGTGAAGCATCTGCTGCAATATTAATAGGCTTTCCTAATGCGTAGAACTTTAACACTGGTTCTTGTATCAGTTGTTGTTTTAAACCTTCCCACAATTCCTCCTGTTCCTCCTGTTCTGCACCCCAATACCTTTCATTTTTATTCTCTAGGAGGTTTGTCAAAGCTGATGCTTTGGTAGATAGATTAGGTTTGACTTTTCCAAGGTAGTTAACCATTCCCAGGAACTGTTGGACATCTTCCTTTGACTGGGCATGTCTCATCATTTCAATGGCTGAAATCTTCCTCTTATCAGGTTTTACACCTTCATTGGAAATAATGTCCCCAACAAAAGTCAGTTCTATGACTCCTAAAATACATTTCTCCCTGTTTAGTTTGAGGTTTGCAACTCTAGTTACATTCAGGACTTCCTGAAGTCTATGAACATGCTCCTCTTTCATTGAGCCCCAGATGATAATGTCATCCATTGAGGTGTCCACATCATTAATATGTTCATAGATCATATGTATGGTTTTGTGGTACACTTCTGGTGCTGAAGCTATGCCAAAGAGTAAGCATAAAAATTTGTATCTTCTAAATGGGGTATTAAATGGGCACAGCTCTGAGCTTTTTTCAGTTAATTTTAGCTGTCAAAACCTAGAGGATGCATCCAATTTACTGAAATATTGAGCATTTGCAAATTGAGCCATAATCTCTTCTCTGGTTGTTAGTTTGAAATGTTCTCTTTTTACAGCCTTGTGGAGGTCTCTGAGCATATGCATAGCTGACCGTTACTTTTTTCCATGATGGGAGGAGTTCACCCATTATGTTGGCTTCCCAATTTTTTGTATTACTTGCATTGCTTTCATCCTTGCAAGCTCAGCCTTGAGTTTCTCACGGAGTGCAAACAGCACCTTTCTACATGGATGGATATCTGGAGGGACATGCTTGTTTATCTAGATTGTATGTTCACCCTGCAAGCAACCTAGCCCTTGAAACAGGTCATGATATTCCCGAAAGAATGCCTCATAGCCAGGGTTGTGGCTCATCTTGTGGCGAGATCATCCGTTTTACTAAATTGAGTTTCTCACATGCAGCCAGGCCTAAAATTGGCATCACCTCTTTTGCAACTACAATGAATGGGAGGCTGTACGTGGTGTTTTTATGATTGATGCTAGCAATGCACCTCCCCTTCACTGGTATATTTGTTCCAGAATAACCAGTTACTTTTATTTTTGTTGGTTACAGTTTTGGTCTTATTTTCAATCTCTCATAATCTTGTTCAGACAGAATATTAACCTGTGTGTCCAGTTTCAGTGGAATAATTATTCCATTCATTGTCCCAGGCAGTATCCAATCCCACTCAGGCTTGGTAAATCCCAGTACATCTATGAAAAACTCCTCAACCAGATTGTCTTTAACTGAATACAGTTGCATTTGAGAACTGCAGCATTTTGAAAAATGATTATTTTCCCCATATTTATGAGAGATTTTCCTAAAGGCAATACATTGTTTGGACCATGCTGTGCGCCACATCTTCCACATAGTCGTCTGTATCCAGTCTTCCCCCTAGCAGTGGTTTTCATAGTGAATGGTTCCACTTTCTGATTTGATCTATTCTGGCTATATTCTTTAGTACTTAATACATGGATAACCCCTTCTGGTGAATTCAGCTCTTTGGCTTGTGCTTTCACAGTTTCTGCTACCCTGCATATTTGGAGAGCTTTTTCTAAAGTTAAGTCTCCTTCACGGAGAAGTCTCTCTCTTAACACATTGTCTTTAATGCCACAAATGATTCTCTCTCTGACGAGAGACTCTGTCAGCTCACCAAAGTCACAGGTTTTATTAAGTTTCCCTAATTCTGTGACATACTGCTCTATGGTGTCATCAGGTTTTTTGCATGCACATAAAAAAATTGTGTGTCAAAGATTTAATTCCTTTTTGGCATGCAATGTTCCTGAAATGTAGTTAATATTTTACTTAATTTCATGCTTTCACCTTCTTCAAACTTAAAGTTGTTATAAACATCCAATGATTCATCTCCAACAACATGCAAAAAGATTGATGATTTCACTTTATCATTTTTCTCCTCTGCCTCTCTGGCTGATAAATACAATTCAAATCTCTGTCTGAATTTTTTCAAGTTCTCTGCAACATTGCCTGACAATTGCAGACTGGATGGAGGTTGCAACACATCCATTTTTGGCTTTTTCCCATTCTTAAGCTAGTCAAGCTACTATTGTGCTCACCAAATACATGCAAAAACCTCTGTATCTGGTACTCCACATGCTTCTCTTGTGCCTCCCTTTGTCTCTGCTTTCAATTGAAAACGCAGGAGTTAACTTCAAAAGATTGCAGTTTCCTTGTCATTCAGCACTTCTGACACCATCTTGGGAGTCACTAAATAACAAACTAGTGAATGAGAAAGTAATAAAGCTTTAATAAAACAGATTGGAGAGCTTCTGTAGTGAGCTGCTGCACACAGCCATGCGTGTTCCCAACCCCCGCCTCCTGGACACATCTCCAAATGTCTATGTTCATAATACTGCCCCTTATGAGGAAGCATCTCTAAATTATAATCTTCTACAAACATATCTCTACACTCATAACCCTCTTTCTTTAATAACCTAAATGCAGAGTCCTTATTTTTTCTAAAAAATCTTTATTTTTCTCTAAAGCACTTTTAAAACTCTCATAATCTGCCTTATTTTCTAAATTATCTAAAAACACCTATAAACCTATGTTTTTCTAATCTTCAAATGCAAAAACACACAAACACAAACCACCTCTAACATTCCCCATTTAAAAAATGGGGAAAAAAAGTTTCAAAATGGCCAATCGCACCAAAAATGTAAGGTCCAGATATGAGACCAGAGGGCAGGACATAAATCATAAAAGGGGTAGGGAAACTGTCAAAATTGTATTGTGATGAATGCTATTAAGTGGCTAATTACTTTCGTTGCTTGCTGATTGATGGTGGTACGTAGGGAGGAGCAGGTGGCCCCTATATCCAAATACATCATTTGGCTGAATACCCCTCCTTCAGTGACCACATATACCATGGATCTTCCCCATTCATCTGGTGTTAGGCACACTACTGCCCCAGGATGCTGTACTGGAACAGGGGATTTTTCAAAATATAAATCTTTGGGCATAGGTCCTGTACAACATGCTAGTCCCTATTCTTGGGTTTTCCCTTCTTGGAGGCCCTTGTTCAAGCTGGTTACCTCCGGCACCTGCTTAACCTTATTTCTTGGTGAAAACATTCCACGGTTGCCCTTTTCCCCTCCATATTATTCAAAGAAATATAATTAGGGTTACTTAATGCTTTTCATATTTTTACTAATCTCGAGATTTTTTACTCATTTACTAATTACTAATTTACAGTATTTACTAATACTGATTAATGATTTATCAACATATTTTGACTGCGCTGCTTCCTAAAAATTCACTTAGATTATGGGTCTCCCCAGGTATCCTGATCTAAATGTGTCACCAAACAAGCATGATCTTGTGCTGACACTGGAAAGATCAGGGGCACCCGGCTTCCCTATGCTATCTCCTTGAAGGGTCGGGGAGCGGTTGGTTCATGCTCCCTCATGGTCTGCTAACCTCCAGAGCAGCTCTGCAGTGGATAATCCATCAATTTGATCCCTACTCTCATATTGTAACAGCCACTTCCAAATGAAATTCCTCAGTGAATTAGAAGGTTTCTGCTGTTCCCTACTAAACTTTCTACTTTTATTTTCCCCATTATGTCTACCTTGCTGGCTCCCTTTTCGCTGAGGATCATTATTAGTGAAAGTTACTGCTGATACCTTTTCAGGCTTTTTCTCTGGGGGTGGAAATGCTTCCTTTTGTATTTTATATACAGCCTTTTCTACATTATCCACAGCAGCATCTGAATTACCACCGCTCTTTCTACTGCCAAGCCTAATTCCAAAACCAGTGTCCCTTCAGCTTGTGGTGCATTATGAACTGCCATTTTCTGTATCTCTGCTAGATTTTCGTTTTCTATTTTAAGCTGTTTAATTAATTCTATCATTTTGAGACCTAGCTGCGTACAGTGCTGCAGTGGTAGCTCCTGAAGAGCTTGTTTTTTGCTTGCTTTAACCTCAAGAATATCAGCACTAAATTTCTTAAACTGCTCCTCTACCATTTCCAATTTCTGTTCTGGACAAAGGTGTTTCTCTTTATACTTTTTGAGGCTGGCTTCCAACTGTGTACAGTATGTTTGCTTGTCTTCCAGCTTAGCCTGTCGCCTGATTTAACTGAGTGTTTGCCTGATTTAACTCCTGCTGCTTATCTTGTCGCACATTCTGGGCTGTGTTTACATGATTTTTGAAGATTTGCCTTTTGAGTGGCTTCTAATGCTTATGAAAGCAGTCATTTAATCTTTACTTTTGAATTGGTTAATTCCTTCTGTGTGGCTGCGGTTTGAGCTGCCTGTGTTAAAGTAGGTTTCAGAGGAACAGCCGTGTTAGTCTTTATTCGCAAAAAGAAAAGGAGGACTTGTGGCACCTTAGAGACTAACCAATTTATTTGAGCATAAGCTTTCGTGAGCTACAGCTCACTTCATCGGATGCGTACTGTGGAAAGTGTAGAGGATCTTTTTATACACACAAAGCATGAAAAAATACCTCCCCCCACCCCACTCTCCTGCTGGTAATAGCTTATCTAAAGTGATCACTCTCCTTACAATGTGTATGATAATCAAGGTGGGCCATTTCCAGCACAAATCCAGGATTTAACAAGAACATGGGGGGGGGGGGGGGTAGGAAAAAACAAGGGGAAATAGGTTACCTTGCATAATGACTTAGCCACTCCCAGTCTCTATTCAAGCCTAAGTTAATTGTATCCAATTTGCAAATGAACATTCATAAACCAGTCGGAGAACACTTCAATCTCTCTGGTCACGCGATTACAGACATGAAAGTTGCGATATTACAACAAAAAAACTTCAAATCCAGACTCCAGCGAGAGACTGCTGAATTGGAATTCATTTGCAAATTGGATACAATTAACTTAGGCTTGAATAGAGACTGGGAGTGGCTAAGTCATTATGCAAGGTAACCTATTTCCCCCTAGTGGTTCTCAACTTGTCAGCCTCTGCTCTTAGAATAAAAACAAGGAGGAGTCCTATTGGCACCTTAGAGACTAACAAATTTATTTGGGCATAACAAACTGATACAGACTTCTACAAACTGATACAGACTTCTACTGGTGCCGGTGGGTGCTTGACTCCCCTCTGTCCCTGGCCCCGCCCAGACGCCACCCCTGCCCCACCCCCTTCTGCCCCCATTCCAACCCCTTCCCCAAAGTCCCCACCCCAACTCCGCCCCCTCCCTGCCCCTATTCCTACTCCTTCCCCAAATCCCCGCCCTGGCCCCACCTCCTCCCCTGAGCACGCCACACTCCTCCCCCCTCCCTCCCAGAGCTTGCTACAGTTGTTTGGCAGTGGCAAGCGCTGGGAGGTAGGCGGACGAGTGGGGATGCAGCGTGCTCATGGGAGGACGCGGAGGAGGTGATGCGGGGGGGCGAGCTTGGCTGTCGGTGGGTGCTCCAGCCCCGGAGCACTCACGGAGTCGGCGCCTATGCGGCTATCCCTCTGAACCCTGTTCTTAGAATGTCAGCTTCTGCCTTTGAATTAGCTAATTCATTGTTTCAGAGTAGCAGCCGTGTTAGTCTGTATTCGCAAAAAGAAAAGGAGTACATCCGATGAAGTGAGCTGTAGCTCACGAAAGCTTATGCTCAAATAAATTGGTTAGTCTCTAAGGTGCCACAAGTACTCCTTTTCTTTTTGCTAATTCATTGTGACGCATGGCTAGAAAGAGTTAAACATCCTGGAAAATAGATAACCCTCAAAAGACATGTAGGGAGATAATGTTTGTGTTTTTGTGTATTTACATATATATGAGTAGGGTCTGTAATCAACAGTCCCTGCCTATGCTGTATTCTGATATCATTTAAATGAATTGTAAACACAGGATATCTTGGTATTCATCTCTCTCTCTGAAATGTACTGTGACTGGTGAAGGAAAAAGCAAATGGCTTTATGTTAATTCGTATAGCTAAGTACCGGTGATGGACCTCCTTCAAAGTCATCCTAATTACCTTTTGTTCCCTGAGGAAATCCCAACTTGTCAAAAGACATGAAATTGTATAAAAGATCCTTGGGTCCTGATTCTGTCATCTCAGATCTGCTTAAGCTTCTTCAGGGGAAGTTTGAGTCACAAGATTGAGGTCTCGGTTATGCTGGTACACCCTGAATGTAATATTTGGACATTGGACTATAAACTATGAGCTATTTCTGAAAGAACTCTTTGCAGCCACAAAGCTCACCATTTCTGCTATGAATCTGCGCCTAAATGAACTGAACTCATGTCTGTATGCATATTGATCTTTTAACCACTTAATACTCTCTCTCTCTTTTGTTTTTTAATAATTTTTAGTTTAGTTAATAAGAATTGGCTATAGCATGTATTTGCGTAAGATCTGAAACATTCATTAACCTGGGAGGTAATGTGTCTGATCCTTTGGGATTGGTAGAACCTTTTCTTTTATATGATGAAATAAGATTTACAGAAATGTTCATCATATTTGATGTGGGTACCTGGATGGAGGCCTAAGGCTGGATCAATTTAAGGGAACTGTGTTGTTTGGACTTCTGAATAACATGTGAGGTAGTAAAGAAGCTGTTTTATGCTGGCTTGGTAAATCTAGCTATTGGAATATCCACCAGCTTTATGGGGATTGTCCGCCCCATTCTTTGCAGTTCACCCTAATTGAGTGACCACAGCTGGCTCCCCACTAGAACCCCGGTCACAATTTTCCTTTACTAACTTGTTTTCCTCTAATTGTTGTATTCTTACCATGAGATTATTTACTAATTCTTTTCCTTCCAATACCTCCTTCTGTGAGGTAACAATCTGGGCAGCCTGTGCTGGTACAGTAGCTCTCAGAGTGTCAACTTCTACTTTTAGATTAGCTAATTCTTCTAACTTTTTATCCCTTTTTTTCTTTTTCCTCTTTTAAACACCTGTACTTCTGCATCTAAAGCCACTGCTACCATTTGTAATTTCTTGTAAAGCAGCCTTTTCCTTTGCCTTTTTGTTTGGAGTCCCTGAAAAGGTTAGGAGAAAAAGGGAATCTTTCTCCGGCTTACCCCATTGATTCCATTGCTCACATAGCTCGTGCTATGCACCAGGCCCAATGAAAGCACCAGGCTTCCAAGGACCATTCCCATATTTTAAAACAACATCCTCTAATTCTGTTTTTCCTAACATTAATTCCAAATTACTGTTACCACTTGACTCTCCTTTCTTTGCTGTCATTTTGATGTTATTATACACACTTAGACAGGTACTAAGACCTGAGTCCTAAGTTCCCTGAATAACTCACTGACTATGGTAGAAACGTAGGTTGTGACCCTAGTTCCTACACTCCCATCGCTTGCAGGATTGTGCTTGTGGTCAAGGTCCTTACAAGATGCAACCTTGCGGGATCACTTGCAGTCACTGGAACCACTCTTGGGGAATTACAACCATGACCACCCATGGTTTCAGCCCGCTTACAACCACTCTTGAGTCCTTGCCTGGGACCTAGCACAATTGACCAGTCCCTGCTTCTTACTACTTGCTGTGACTCTATGGTCCTGTAATAGGGCCTCCTCGGTCCTGTTTCTGTCTCCGTCTACAAACCACGCAGAGCCCCTTGTGCTCGTTCAACACCTTGTGCAGTTTATTTATAATTGAGTCCCACCACCTTCACAGCATACCAAACGCCATTACAAGCAGGAGAGAGCGCTCTCTCTCTCCCTCTCACTGCCTGCTTTCCCCCTTTTCACATCCTTCCTGTGCCTATTTGTGGGCTCTGGCTAGTGGCTTAATTAGCCTTTCTGCCCTGCCCCACAAATTAGACACAGGACTGCCTCATCAGCTCCAGTCTGCTATGCCTGACTGGAGCTGCTGTGAACAGAGTGCTGACTCAGGATTTCATACCTAGCACTCTGTCACACACCTCCCCCCTTATCTAACCGCAAGGTTCTTCTTTCCCCATGCTCTCCCTCTCTTATCGGAGGGGCCACCCTGTGGGAACCAGTCTCTATCTCCAGGGCAATCATCCAGGTTTCCCTTGTGGGGTTTGCTCATCCCCCACCCACAGAACTCACACAGTGTGGGGACGAGGACACCCCCACAGAACTCTGTAGCAGCCCATTGGTCTTCATACCATGGGCATCCCGGGGGGTTACTCCTCTCATTCTCTCTTTCTGCATGACTTTTTATCAGTATCAACTCAATTAAACATATATACATAGCACCACGTAACAGGAGTCCCATTTCAGATGCCGGGGGGCGGGGAGGGAGGCGTGACTTTAACTGTGATTCCAGGGGCTACACTACAGACACAAGTAGATTTCAGAAATAACCAAACACCACCACTACCCTGTAGGCTAACTACTTTAAACCTTGTGGTATGGCAACAATTTGAAAGATGCACATGAACAATATTTTATTACACCCTAACTCAAAGGTTGTTTCACAGTACCCCACAACTGAAGCACTTTTCATAGCAGCAGTTTTTGTATTCTTACTTTTCCAATGCGCAAATGATTGATCAAAATTCTAAATTAAATAGAATTAAGTAGCAGCCTGGGGTAGTGGAAGCCCAAGGCTTTGGCTGGGAGAGGCAGGGCACAGAGTACCAGGCGCAGAGCAGTGTATGTGAGTGAGGCAGAGGAGCACCAGGAAAGGGATGTCGACATCAAAGAAGCCGTTAGCTGATTGACAGCTCATGGGAGGGATTGTGTGACTCTTGCGCACACATGCACAACACTGCACGCTTGCCTTAAAAGGCCTTAAAGGCCAGCAGGTACGAGCTGGAGCCTAGTTCGAGGGCTCGCTCAAAGGCTGCCAGGGGAGCCCTCAGCCCTTTGGAGACACACTAACACATACACTGGCAAACTTTGTTTGTAAAATTATAATGTGGTACAAAACTCAGGGGGAGGGCAGGTGGCCCCCACCCTCCCTAAATGGCGCCCCTGCCATGTAAGCAGTATTGTAAAACAACAGATAACTGATCAACATGAGCAGTATCAGGAGTTGAATCTACCATCAAAGACCAGTGTTTCGCCTGTTTGACTTCAATTACTATGAATTCCAAAACTTTACATCCCATTAGCTCAATTAACTTATCACAGATTGTTTTAAACAAATAGGATGGGTGGCCTTTCCCTTTGTTTCCATAGTGTTTAATATGCTCACTTAGAAAAGGGTTAAATTCAGTGATGGCTTCAAGAATACCTAGATAATTTGCATTCTGAGGAGAGACGGTAAGTTCCTCCCTTCCTCTAAATGCTAAGCCACGTTCAGCAAGAAACTTACCAACTACCACAATACACCTTAAAACTTCCTTCAAGTAGGCAGTTTGTTAGAAGCAGCCACACCATCGCCCAGTCAATGTGATTCTTGCCTTGCAAATGGGCTAGCTATGCAACCGGGCTAGCCAAGTAACCGTGGCATCATGATGTTCCACACTGTAACAAGTCGTCTCTCCTTTTTTCCAGCTGGAAAAGCCAGGGGCTACAAAGGGGCTAAGATTGTTAGACGAGGAAAATAGTTTGCACATGAAAGAGAACACTGTTCCTGTGGATTTAGAATACATCAAGCCATGCCTCTGATAATGCGCTCCATTTGGTAATTTTTATTCAAAAAGAAAAGACGAGAGAGATCTTTTCTGATGTTTATACTGCTGCTCAGAAGCTATAAATTTGTCATTGTGATTCTGAAGACAGAGCAGACCTTTCTCAATACGTTGGGGGTGAAACTCCCCTGCTATCAAAGCAGGCCATTGAACTGGATATTGTTCAACACTAATGACAACATTATTCTCTTTATCAATACTATTCTCTTTGCATTCTGTACAGTGGTAGGAAAAATGGGTCATCATTCTCAGTATCACTTTTGTCCTAGATTTCAAGAACGCTTGCCTTTTCTTCTGCCCTCTCGTGAGTGAATGAGTTCATATGTATTTATCTTCCCTTTGATTATCATGTCTGAGAGAGACGGTCCAGCTTCTTTGGAAAATGATTCTGAAGTAGTACTAGCAACAAGTTTTGGTAATTTGCTTACAGTTTTCTCTCTTTCTAACTTAGCTTTCCTTTTCGCTGCTCCCTCCGCTTGGGAATTAAAACAATACTACTGGACAGTGCAGCCAATAGCAGCCAGCGGTTAGTGCTTCCAATTCACACCCCCATCGCCAGCAACTGAGTCTGAAAAAAATTAAACCCTAACTGAAAGCTTAATAACAAAATCAGTGTCAGCAAGGAGCATCTATATTTTTAGTTGTTTTTCTTTTTAGTGTTAGCATACGTATAATAAAATCTCCCTTGTCTACAGTCTATATGTGATGGATTGGAGGTCTCCCAGAAAAGCAGAGGCTTGGGGGGTGTAGTTCCCTCAGCCCCCCTTTAATTCACTATTGTGTGGTTAGGACATAAAAAAAGTGTGTTTGTGCAACAAGGTGAGCCAATCCTTGCCTTGAGGCCAAAGGTATGAAACTGAGCAAGTCTGGGGGCAGTGTGGGTGCCAGTCAGCTGGAACCCTCTTGTAGCAACTAGGAGAGGATAATGTTCACAGGTATGAGACCTTTCTCAAGGTTCCAGCAGCCCTTACCTGATCGTTCATTTGGACTCTTAATCCTTAGGTTGAAGTATTTAAATACCTCTTTGGGCTGGGGAGAGGGTTCTAAAAATGTGCTATGGATTTAAAATGAGGCTGGAAGCATGACAGGAGCAGACAGAGTTTATAACTCAGACACAAGTCAGAGAAATTGTTAATTCAAATTCTCTGTCTGGATGATCTGCCAGGAGAGAGACAGGAGCTGCTCCCAACCAACAGGGATGGAAATGTGTATCCTAACTCATGACATCACTATTGCTATGCCTCCTTAGCTGCTTCTAAAAAATCAGGTTCTGAATTGTGCCTGTCCCGAGCGACTCCCAAGCTAAAGGACCTGCATGCAGCAAAGTTTGGAGCAGGAGAATCATCCTAGGAAACACAGATGAAGTAGCTGTTGATAGTGGAGGTGGGGTGGGATGGAGGGCAGAGTGAGGGAGACACTGCAGAGCATGATACACTGAGATTCCAGCAAAAAGAGAGACTCCCTTTAGGGACTGTGTAACCAAGAAGCAGTTCAGTGTATGCCATGCTGCAATGTTAGCTATAGACATGGGCGATGGGTAAGGCTGCGAGTCTTTCACTCAGGTCACGGAAGTCACGGATTCCATGACTTTCCGGGACCTCCAGGACTTCTGCAGCAGCTGGTGCGGCTGACCCCAGGGCCACCTGAGCAGCTGGGGTGGCCCCGGGGCCAGCTGCACTGGCGGCTGCTTGGGTGGCCCCAGGGCAGCTGGTCTCAGACGCTGCCCCAGAGCAGCAGTGGTGCCCCAGGCTGCCCCCTTTCCCCCCAGCAGCACCAATGGAGCCCCAGGACGCTGCTCCCCCGGCCGCTGTGCTGGCGGCAGGGCTCTGGGGTGCTGCCCTCCACCCGGAACAGCAGCAGCAGGGGGGGCCCTGGGCCACACCCCAGCAGCAGCGGGGCCCCAGAGCATCCCCCCAAAGGAGCAGCAGCATCCCCCAGAGCGTCCTCCCCACAGCAGTAGAGTCCGCGGAAGCACACCCCCCGCAGCGCCTAAGATTTAGTTAGGGGTATTTTTAGTAAAAGTCATAGACACGTCAGAGGCTGTGACTTTTTGTTTATTGCCTGTGACCAGTCCATGACTTTTACTAAAAATACCCTGAGTAAATCATAGCCTTAGCGATGGGTGAACCACAGGCTCAGGGAGGCTAGCACACAGCCTGGCCCTCCCCTTCTGCCCAAGCCCCCGCCCCCCCTTCTCCTGCCAAAGCCCAGAGGCTCCTGCCAAAGGCCACCAGCCCACTTCCCCCAGCCCAAGAGCGCTGGCAGCCGGGGCCTGAGCCCCAGTGCCCCCAGCCCCACCAAGCACAGGGCAGGAAACCTCAGCGCCTCCAGTCCTGGAGCACCAGGTGCCATGGCCCCAGCACCCTCAGCCCTGGAGCCCTGGGTGGCGCAGCCCCAGTGCCCGGGGGCACCCCAGTGCTGGACAACCTCAGCCACCCCAAGTCCTGGACACAGGCCGGCTGCCCCAGCCCCCACACACTTCCCGAAAGAGGAGCAGCCTGCCTGGGCTGGGGCCAAGAGGGAAGTGGTAAGCAGGAGGGGGCCTCGGGGTGGAGTGTGGGCATGGCCACACGGGGTTGTTTGGGGAGGCATAGCCTTCCCCCACCTACAATATGTGCCTCCTATGGCTATAGCTCTGGGATAATCAGATTTTGGCTTTCTCAGAGCATTCTAAAGGTGAAAAGGAAACCTCAATCATTTGGGGATTTTTCTTGTCCCCCTCCCCTTGGGTGGCTCGGTTTTTCTGATTGAGTGTTCCTTGCTTACAAGAAGAACAGGGGAGCCTGAGTCTCAGCAACAGCTTAGGACTCTCTCCAACTCATGATTTGGGTAGGGGAAGCAGCTCTCTTCACCATGCTTTCAAAACTTACTCAGCATCATGGGTAAGATAACTGTAGTTTTTTTAGGTGATTTATGAAAGCAGACTGGGATTGGGCTGGGTGGGCGGGGAAGATGGAATGAGAAACAGACAAGATGACCTACCCTTTTACTTTTACCTGGTTCTTCTCTTGCTGAGTATGTGTTTGCAGTTCATTAGCCTGTTTCTGCTGCTAAAATGAATACACCTGGAATATTTTAAACTAGGGGGAATTGCAGGTCTTTGTCTCTTTCCCCTGTTCTCTTCAGCAGTTCCTGTGTGCTTATTTTGTTGGAAGCAGCAGTGCTTTCGTCCTTCAAGCACCTTGTGCTGCATTGCAGCTGAGCACTCCATAGATGACTTAATCTCTGCACTTTACCTCAGTGTGAGGCTCAGTAGCTCCAAATCAGCTTCTCTGCATAGCCTGCCTCCTGGCTCATGTTCCCTCCCTGGTGTTTCTCTAAAAGGGTTCCTCCCAAAACTGATGTTCCTCCCTCCGGGCTCTGTCTGTGCAGACAGTATACATAGGAAATGCTGCAATCTAACAGGTCTGATTCCCACAGCTTCCCTCAGTCTTTTCACAGAAGTGCTCTGAAATGGGGAATGGCCATTTTAACAGCCTCTGAGATGTTGTATTATGTATGAAAAGTGTCAGCTGGGGCAAAATTGTGTCTAATTCCTTCGGCTGAGTAATTGAAGTAGGAATAGTTCAAACTGTGTTTCATCCACATTTCTGTTCCCTTCTAAATCTGTCGTTTTTCCTGACTTGCTTCCTCAGGAGCAAGAAGAGGAGGAGATGGAAGCAGAGGAACAGGAAGAGAATTGTCAGCTTGATCAGGAGAAGATGAAGATCACAGAGGGGGGAAATATGGTGAGCAAAAGGCCTACACAGTCTGATAGGCCTACACATAAAGAACAAAAGGTAGAAGAGTAATGTTGTCTTGTGGTTAATACCTGGGACTGGAAGAAAGGGCATCTGGATTCTATTCCCAGCTCTACCACAGATTCTGTGATATTGGGCAAGTCACTTAATCTCCCTGTGCATTGGAGAGGATACTTGCCAAGCTCACAGAGGAATTGAGGCTTAATTTACTGCCTGAAATTCTTGAGTTTTAAAGTACTTTATACAAGCAAAATGTTGTTGAGCTGTTCAGTTTTAAAATGATGATTGTGCATGAACTCATGTAATTCTGTATACATCTGTCCTGTGGTCTGGGTGACATAGTGAGCTTTTACATGATGCATTTTACATCAGGCCACTTAGTTGCCTAAATATGGTTTAATACTCTAATTTTTGGCACCTTTAAAAAAAAATGTGGCTGTATTTTCTAGAGGTTTGCCCTGTCTTGTTTCAAATGATGGGGCTTTTGCCACTTCCTTTAGCAAGCTAATTTGCCTTCTAATAAACAATTACTGATAGTCAGCCTAAATTTGCCTTTTATCCCTTTCATCATTTTACACTCATTCATACCGTTGGGTCCAGATTAGATCATTCCTTTCCCTTCTTGTTGGTGCTTATGATTATAAGATCTAACACTCATCCTCCTTTTGCTGTCACTTTCATTTTTTAATGTTCCTCTTTCCTGTCATTCTGGACATTTCATACAGCTCTAGTTTTAAAAGACTCACCTGACTCTGGATTTTGTTACAAATTTGAAACTCAGGCTAGGCCCTGTAGGGGAGGAATGGTGTCTAGTGGGGAATGGGTAATTGGTTTTACCTATCATCTCTATTAAAGATCTTGAAGGAGTAAACAGCATGTTCATGAAACTTGATGTCAAAGAGTACATCTCCTCTATAGCATCCTCTGCTGGGCAGCGATGGCTCTGCAGCACCCTGCCTCAGTTTCCCCTTCACAGATTCCCAGGAATAATCCATAGAGGCATATGTCCAATAACCACACCTCTTCTTGGCGACTGGGTTATTAGCATAAAATAAACCCAAAGTGAAGTCTATCCTCACCCCTTCATTCCCTGTGGAGAGGTGTGATGGGGAGGTTCCAAACTCATCTTGGGACAAGAAACTCTCAGTCCTCTCCAGCCACTTGCCTCATAGGGGTGGAGGGGAGTGAGCTCCAGGAAGGAGCTGGAAACAATCTTTCTTCTTCTGTCCATGAGACTCCTACTGCTATCCCCCTGTGGATGGGTTGGGTGATTCCCCACACCGAGCACTCTGGGGCAGGTGTGTTGCAAATACTAGAGAAAATAGAAGTATTCAAGGGGGAAAACAAAAGTTAAATAGCTCTTGGGAGGGGAGAATAACCAAAACTGCAGTATTCAATGGGAGGGAGAAACCTGGAGAACAGAAAGGCCTAAAGAGCCATAAAGTGAGAAGCAAATAATACATAAATTTGGAATATAATGTGGTAGCAGAATAGGCCAGTGCAATGATAAATGTTTGACACACACACACACACACAAAAGTGGCACAGATTGAGAAGGCAATAATCCCTCTGTCTCTGATGCAAGTGCATCAGGAATACTGCAGTCAGTTCTGGTTCCCATAGGCCACGCTCATCCTGACCTGGGGCCAGTTCAGCACCCTGAGGTCTTCCCTAACTTGTCACCTGGCTGCAATTGCCCGGGTGGCTTCCAGCATGCAGAATAACTAGGGCACTCCAACCATTCCCTTTTCTGCCTTCACACAGCCTGCCCCAAAACATCCCTTGCACAGAGGGGTGCTGTCGAGGTTTCCACAGAGGGTTTCCCATGCCAGGGATACTCATGGGGCAGGGGGCTTTAAAGCCCACCTTTATTGGCTCAGCTTGTGCAACAGAGCAGAATCCAGTCCGTGATTACCAGAAAGGTATCAAGGAATTAGAGTTCAGAGGAAAGCAACAAAAATGTTCACAGATCTGGTGGGCCTTGACCAAGGGAAGATAAAAAGTGCCACTTTGGAGGAGAGACAATTTTTTACAAGTATTTGAAGGGTACAAACACGGAGGAGGCAGAGGAATTATTTAGGGAGGCACAGGGGAGTATTTCTAGGAGTTATGAGATGAAAAAAGGGAGAAATTTAGTATGAATATCAGAAAAGACATTCTGAGATACCTACTAGGATGTAGAATAATGTCCCAAGGGAAATGGTAGGGGTACCATCGCTTGGAACACTTATAACTACACTGAACGGTGCACTATTGTTCTGTAGGGAGCAATCTTGCTCTGGCAGAGGGATAGACTAGACATGACAGATCTGTTTCACTTCCAGCTTTAAATAATTCTATGACAGACTCATGAACCTTTCAAAGGTTCTTGGGCCTACTTATGATTTCACCATTCACACTTGTCACAGGGTTTGATACAAGACCAGGTGAAATTCAATGGTTTCCACTAACTTCATGTTGAGAATTTAGGTTTGTTGGAAACCAAAACCCAGTTGGGAAGAGGGAGTGGTTAATAACTCTAAGGGTGAAAGGGAGGAAATTGTTCATACAAAATAGAACCTCATTCTGTCCCTCTTCCACTTATTTTCTTGCTTGTCTCCTGCATCAGATACATGATGCTAGTGATGTCTTGTGCAGGCACAGTATGAGGATCCTACCCACAGTGTTGGAAGGACTTTTTATTCTGCCTCTGCTCCTTGCCCTGTGACTGAATGGTTGGATTGTTGCAGGCCAACAGGCACTGAGTAGGAATTCTTGTTTCAGATGCTGATGACCTTCGATGAGGTGGCTTTGCATTTCTGTGAGGCAGAGTGGGGCCTCTTGGATGAAGAGCAGAGGGAAATCTACAAGGAAGTCATGCAGGAAAATTATGAGACTCTGATCTCCCTGGGTACGACTCTCGTACATATAAGAAGCTGTGCAGTCTCGGAAGTGTCTATGGTCAGCTTCTGCTCAGTGTCCTTCCCTGCCTCCTTAGAATTAGAAGATCAGTCCCTGTGGTGCCCAGAACCAATGCAAGAAGAGACCATCCTCGCCATACCAATTCTCTTTCAAAGGAGGATTCTGAAATACAGCAGTGGAGCTAATTCCCAGAGCTTTCTATTGGGATAGAATAGTTTGTACCTATACCCTCATACTCTCACCATTGTATTACGTACTAAGACTGGCTTTGTCTTTGCAAGAGGGAAAACTCCTGTGGGAAGAGCCCTAGGGCTCATTCTTGAACACAAAACCAGAGTTTCTATGCAGGCTTAGAAATGGATAAGTAATTTAATTTTTACACTGTGTCAGTTGTCTTATTTTCCTGTGTGTAGAGATCCCTGATTCTCCTTCAGAGATTACAACACATCTCCCAACAGTTACTAACTCTTCCAACAGGACTCATGACAATGTTCTCTTTATTTGGATTATACCCTTGCTTCTAGTAAAACAACGTGGGCTTATAAAAATCATGACCATTCTTTGTGACAAGCACTCAAACATTAGCCAGCTGTTAACACATCTTTTCCAATGACCAGGATTTCCAATTCCCAAGCCTGAGATGATAGCCCAGCTGGAAAGAGGGGAAGAGCCATTTCTCCCAGATCTCCAGCACTCTGAGGAAATGGAGATCCTGATGGTCGACTGCACAGGTGAGGCAACGAGTGAAATAAAAAGCTGGGATTCTAATAATAATGTATCTGCTCTCTTTCATCTTGTTAGCTGATGTGCGATGGCTGAGTCTGTGTCCTGTTGTCCATGTGCAATAGCAAAAAGAAAATGTCATGATTCTTACCCTGAATCATGGAAACAAACCTGATCATCAGTTTCATTATATAGTCACAATATCAAGTTCTATGCATACACCATTTCTAATGAAAAAAAACAACAGCTTAACTTCTCTATTAGAAGAGAGAATGCGTTGATTCTCCATGGTGGTCATGGATGGCAGCAGGATAGGTATCTCAAAGTGGTAAAGAAAAAAAAAAAGAAATGAATAAAAAATAAAGGGGGTGGGTGAACAGTTAGCTAGTTTTGGTCTTCTGAGGAAAAAAAGCTGCTGCCCCACTACCACATCCTCTGATCTATAGCAGAATCTTATTTGTTATATCTTTGTGCAAGAGTCCTTGAATCTTTAGCCCAGAATTTAACCATTGTTCCCTTCACAGAGTTGATTAAACTGCATAAGTAAACACTGTTTGCAGAACTATCCATTTCAGATTCTCTTTATGCTCTCTCCATATCCCATTATCTCTTTCCCCTTGGCTGCTTACTCCTTCTCAGGGTCCCTCTGTCTCTTGTCTCTTCCCCCTCACTCCTCTTCTCTCCTCCCAAAGAACCACAGACTTAAGTTACATTTCTTAAACAAGAACCACAGATAGGTGTGAACTGGGTTTGGAGGTGAACGAGGGAGCATTCTTGCCACTTCCTGCAGTGCACCTTAGGAGTCATTTTGTACAGTTCTGCCTTTGTTTTGCTGTCTCTTCATCATTCTTCCTCTTTCTTGTTTCCTCTGCTTTCCCTTGTCTCCTGATCTCCATAGCACTCTGGCGCAATCTGATTTATGCTATTTATCCCCTTCAAACCTAGAACCCAATTCTAGCTCCTACAACCCTTTCTTGAAAAGGCCTGAGTGATATCTAGACCCCCTCCTCTACAACCCTGATCCATTCCGATCCCTCTCCTACCCATTTCCAGACCCCCAAAAATCCCTGTATTGGCCAGGCTTCTTAATCCACTCTCCTCCATCCTGCACACAGAACCTTAACCCTTGCCAGATGCCCTACAACCTTCTCACAGGAAGGCCTGGTAGCTAGGCCTCCTTCACCACAAACCTAATCCATTCCCTGTCCCACCCATCCACAGGTCTCAAAAGTTTCATCTGTCCACCCTGCAAGCCTTTGGAGAGAGAGATTCTTCTTCCATTTGCAAATCACCCTAACGATTGGGTTGAACTTTGAAGATTTTCTCTAAGGAAACAGCATAGGAGATTCAGGGTGGGATCCACTAAGAGACTTAGGGGTTGTAATGCTGAGTGTCACAGCACCTAACTTTTAGGCGCCTAGAAAAAAATACAGGAACAACACTGTGATCCACATAGCCTGAATTAGGCACCTTGGTTCCCTGTACAATGAAGGAAGAGAGCTAGACGCCTAAGAATGCGATCCACAAAAGCTAGCAAGTTAGGTGTGGACTCGCCTAACCTAGCCAAAGGGAAATGCTGACCAGAGGAGTGTGTACTAAGCTCCATCTTTCTCAGAGACACCTAAGTCCAGGCAGCAGGGAGGCACCTATATGTGCTTAGTGATCCACAAACAGGAACCAGCCACCTAGAGTCAATTCGATTAGGCGCCTAAGCTGCTTCTTGAGGGAATGCATTAGGCTCCTGCCTTGCTCCACACAAAATGGCCAGGGGAGGAGGCGGTGGTGGTGCCCACCTTACAACTTTTAGCTCAGTGATCAGAGCACTCACTGGGGATGTGGGAGACCTAGGTTTAGTTCTCCCTCCTCAGGCAGGCCGGGGGGGAGAAAATTTGAACAGGAATCTCCTACCTCAGGAAAGTGCTCTAACCACTTGGCTATGGGATATTCTGCTGTAGGGCTCTCTCAGTCTCTCTTGTGGAAGCTGTTCCACTGTGAACAAATAATTAAAGTGACTGGAGCAGGGGCCCTGGACCCAGTGTCTCCCACCTACCGGTGGGTGCCCTAATACTGGTCTACAGAGTCATTTCACTCTCTCCGGCCCCAATGACTGGGTCCAAAGTTCAGGAGCCGCTTGTCCAGTTTGCTTCAAACTTGGTAGAAAACTTCTACCTCAATTGCTGATCAAACCTCCTAATTTTGAGGCCAGTTTGACTTTTTTGTGAATTCTTGGGCTGGATGCCAAAATTGAGCTAATGATGGAAACCCAGTTTCTGCTTTCTCTATAGAGATTGCCATCACTCCCTAACAGCACTGAAAACTGATTCCATAACAAATTGCTTCTGGCTGTCACCCCTCCCAAATTCATGCTTTGCAGACTGTGAATTGTGCATTCACACAGGCACAGAGAACAAGTAGTGGGGAGTCAGGCAGCAACAGGACACCTCTCATTTATGTGTGGTGGGAATGGAGTGGAAGAAAGGTGCTGATTTTTTTTTTTTTAAGCAGCTGAAGACAGAGAGCACTTAACATTCAGACCTGTCCCACACTGCTGCAGTGTGGTGCACATGTGGTCATTTGTCAGTGGGGTTTTTTGGTTTTGGGCGGCTTTTTTGCACTCAGGGAAGGAAGGAAGAGGATAAGGAGTAGTACCTCGGATCCAGAAAACAAGGTGATGGTTTTCGTAGACATTCGCTGTATTAGAAAAGGGACGTCACATCACAGGATGGACGGATTATGAATTGTCCGTTGTGAGATAAACTAATTTACAAACAGGCTCCCATAGCGGTACCATGCATAGAATGTATCTGTCAATAAGTAGGCATCATACGCCATCCTTAACGCAGCACACTGCCCCTGGCATGGAGGATAAGTTCACCAATGGCTACTAGTCAAGATGGTCAGTGATGCAGCTCCATGCTCTGGGTGTCCCTAAGCCTCTGACTGCCAGATGCTAGGACTGGATGGATCCTGTGATAATTACCCTCTTCTTCTTCATTCCTTCTGAAGCACCTGGCATTGGCTACTGTCAGAAGACCAGATACTGGGCTAGATAGGCCATTGGTCTGACCCAGTATGGCTGTTCGTAAGACAATTTCCAGATTCTGCTCCCAACCTGGGTCTGGGCTTTGTCACCTAACTCAAATCTATGACAAGCCTCAGCCTAAACTTCATTGCTGAGCTACACGGTCCTTAGGGTTTCCATCCAGGACCATCTGCTTTCTAGTTCCCTTTCTCTAAAGAACTATTTCAATCTACTGTTCACATTAATAACCTAGGCAGAGTCAATGAGTTTACCTGCTACAATGATTCAGTAGAATTTTAGCACTTGTGTGCAGAGTTCTAATACCCACTAATAGGGTGAGCCAAGAGGAGAGAGCCCTGCTAATAATACTGTGCAGGGGCAGTTTATGGGAATGCATATGAAAGGGAGCACACACCTCCTGTCCAGCTGCCATTCAGTGCTGCATGGTACTCAGAAGTTATCCGTCATGGCTTTCCTCCAATTCTATCTGATTTTTAGCAAAAAAAACCTCCTCTTTTACTTGTGTGATTATTCAGATAGCAGGGGAAGGAGGGGCGGCGAAGAGGGAGATTTTAATGGGAGCAACTGCCACTCCAAGCCTTTCCCCAAAAAGGGAGAAAAATATTCTGGTCTCAGCCTTGGGATGATAGTGCTGGGGAGCCCAAATTACACAAAAATAATGCAAGGCAACTTCCTTTTGTGTCGTCCAAATGTCCAGAAACAATCAAAACCAGGAACAGTCTCACTGGGATTGCAGTCTCTGTCAGTGGCATAGACCTCAGTTCAGGGCACGCGATTTATTCCCCAGTTACTACTCTTCCCCAGACTGGCTTAGGGTGTGGGGGAAACTACAAATCTGCTAGTCTTCCTTCCTAGGACTCCTTCTCCCCCCAGAGTTCTCTGCTTCTGGCTTACTGGTTTTGCCTCACTCAGACACAGCTGTCAGTTCCTCCTCTAAGCAGCTGAATGAATTCCAATTCTGGGAGCTCAGGTAACCTCCTTTCTGCCCAGTAAAGGGGCTTAATCTCTCTTCCTGATTCCCTCAGGGACAGGTACATATACTTTGTCACAGGGATATGGAAGCTGATCTGATCCCTTGTCCCTTCTGAGGGCCAGGGTATTCATCTCTGGATATCTTTAATGTATTCATAGTTCTCTGGATTTGTGAAGAAATCTTTTTGCAGTTTCCTCTTTCCAATGTTCCCTTTCTCTCAAGCATGGGGATTTAATCATCTCTGTCTTCTCCTTTTATTGCAGGAAACTATGGGATTGTGCAGGAAGGTCCTGATGAAGACATAGAGCAGCCTAGAACATTATCAGGCAGCAGATCCAAAGGGAATATTTCCCAGAGTCCTGAGGAGAGAGACACCTCTGATGGTCAGCACATCTGTGGAGAAGACAGGCTGACCACCTGCACTGACTGTGGGAAGAGCTTCAGGCGGAGCTCATACCTCGCTGCACATAAGAGAATCCACACAGAGGAGAGACCCTTCCAATGCGCTGAGTGTGGGAAAAGATTCACCGCCAGATCAACCTGCAACCAGCACCAGAGAACCCACACCAGGGAGCCGCCCTACAGCTGCAAAGTGTGCGGGAAAAGCTTCGGCTTCAGATCGGCACCCAGCAAACACTTGAGAACCCAGACAGGGGACAGGCCATGCAAATGCACGGAGTCTGGGAAGAGCTTCAGAGACAGCTCCGCCGTCGTCGAGCACCAGAGGATGCACAGTGGGGAGCAGCCCTACACGTGCAGAGAGTGCGGGAAACGCTTCCAGCGGAGGTCGCACGTCACTAAACACCAGAGAATCCACACAAGAGAAAAATCCTATATATGTGAAGAGTGCGGGAAAGGGTTCACAGAGAGTTCATACCTTACTAACCATCAGAGAATCCACACAAGGGAGAGACCCTTCACATGCAGGGTATGCGAGAAACGCTTCAATCAGAGCTCCACTCTCTTCAAACTTCAGAGGACCCACACGGGGGAGAGACCCTTGACATGCACCAAATGTGGGAAGGGCTTCCGTGGGAGCTCAGCCCTTACTCAGCATCTGAGAATCCGCACGGGAGAGAGACTCTATGCCTGCAGGCTTTGCAAGAAGAGCTTCAGTTGGAGTTCACATCGCATTGCACATCAGAGGATCCACACGGGGGAAGAGACTCTTCCCATGCGCTGAGTGTGGGAAAAGGTTTGCAGAGAGTTCCACGTTCATGCAGCACCAGAGAACCCACACTGGGGAGCGGCCCTACAGTTGCAAAGAGTGCAGGAAGAGCTTCAGGTTCAGCTCCACACTCACCAAACACCGGAGAACTCACACAGGAGACAGGCTGTGCAAACGCACCCAGGGCAGGAAGAGCTTGAGAGATGCCTCCTTCCCCATGGAACACCAGAGAATCCACACCAGGGAGTTGCTCTTCACATGTGCTGACTGTGGGAAGAGGTTCACCAGCAGATCAATGTTCATGCAGCACCAGAGAACCCACACTGGGGATATGCCCTACAGGTGCAACGAGTGTAGGAAAGAGTTCGCTGACAGATCACACTTTACTAATCACCAGAGAATCCACACAGGAGAGAGACCCTACCTGTGTGCCGACTGCAGCAAGAGCTTCAATCACAGCTTCACTCTCCTGAAACATAGCAGAATTCACACAGGGAAGAGACCCTTCATATGGAGGAAGGGCTTCAGCCAGAGCTCAACGCTTATTCAGCATTGCAGAATGCACACAGGAGAGAGACCTTTCACTTGCAGAGTGTGCAAGAAAAGCTTCAGTCAGAGCTCGAACCTTGCTGCACATCAGAAAATCTACACTGGGGAGAGACCCTTCCAATGAGCTGAGTGTGGGATAGGCTTCAGTGGGAGCTCAACACTTACTCAGCATCTGAGAATGCACACGGGAGAGAGACCCTACGCCTGCAGAGTGTGCAAGAAGAGCTTCAGTCAGCGCTTACATCTCGCTGCACATCAGAGAATCCATACGGGGGAGAGACCCTTCACATGCACTGAGTGTGGAAAAAGGTTCACCAACAGATCAACATTCAGTCAGCACCAGAGAATCCATACTGGAGAGAGGCCCTACCACTGTGAAGAGTGTGGGAAAAGCTTCAGATTCAGCGCAACACTCACCAAACACCTGAGAACCCACATAAGGGACAGGACGTACAAACACACTGTGGGTGGGACAAGTTTTATCCTTAAACAATAAACGCTCCCCTCCCCACCCAGTTCTGCTTCATTCAGTAGGAAGACCAATGGTGAGAACCTCTGGGGTTATGAAACCTTACAGTGCCTAAACATTTTTTTTGAGTTCTTTGTAGTGAGCCTGTACTAAAAATGAAACTTCTTTGGTTTCAGGTCAGACCATTTTATTTTTAATTTGGAGTAAACCATCCAAACATATGCTAAGGGGTAAGGCACAGGTCTCAGAATATTGAAAATATTCCAACTTTTCTTAAAAATGCATTTTTGTCTGGTGTGTGATCCATGAGGAAAGATGTGTTGGCATCTGGCTTGCAGATAGGCTTCCTCCAAATCCAAAATAACTGAGACTGATCTCAAACCTTGGGCCAGATCATAACCTATGCATGGGAAAATGTGAAAATAAAACACTTCCTGGCAGGAGGGCAGCAAAGGTTCAGGCTACAAATTCCCAAGCACATGCTGCAACTTAGGGTATGTCTACACTACCTGCCAGATCGGTGGGCAGCGATCGATCCAGCGGGGGTCGATTTCTTGAGCCTAGTCTAGACACGATAAATTGACCCCCGAGCACTCTCCCATCGATTCCTGTACTCCACCGCCGCGAGAGGCGCAGACGGAGTCGACGGAGGAAGACACCACAGTGAGTAGGTCTAAGTAGGTCTATGTTATTCACATAGCTGAAGTTGTGTAACTTAGATCTATTCTTCCCCCGCTCCGAGTGTAGACCAGGGCTAAGTGACTTTATGAGGTAAAGCTGTGTGTGCTGAAAGGCTGAGATATTTTAAATTAATCTTGTCAGGTTTACTAAAATGGTTGTAGCTGACCTTTTATTCATTCTTTCAGAGAAAGGAAAGGGAGAGGGTCAGAAGAGCTAAAAGCTGAGTAAAGATAGCCAGCACTTGTGGTTCCTCTTTCACAAGCTGAACAAGCTGCTCAGATCGTGAGGAAGAAAGACCATAATCTCAAGCAATGGATGTTTATTAAACTTTTGTCTTTCTGCATAACTACTTGCTGTGACCAGTATCTTCTTAGTTTACAGTAACATGGTTTTCCATAATGACAGGTTTCAGAGTAGCAGCCATGTTAGTCTGTATCCGCAAAAAGAAAAGGATTACTTGTGGCACCTTATAGATTAACAAATTTATGTGATCATAAGCTTTTGTGAGCTACAGCTCACTTCATCGGATGCACCGATCAAGTGAGCTGTAGCTCACGAAAGCTTATGCTCAAATAAATTTGTTAGTCTCTAAGGTGCCACAAGTACTCCTTTTCTTTTTATGGTTTTCCATATTTCCTATGCGGTTTGCCTTTAAACATTATAAATAGCATTAGTACTCACCATAACTCAGTGTATGACATCTGGGAGAAACAGGAAAGGATATGCTTTTCCAATATCTGTGAAGAGAAATAGAGGTTAACTCTGCTAACAACAGTCCAGAAAGGCCAGCACCCTAAGGGTATGTCTACACTACGAAATTAGGTCAAATTTATAGAAGTTGTTTTTTTAGAAATCGTTTTTATATAGTCAATTGTGTGTGTCCCATACAAAATGCTCCAAGTGCATTAACTCGGCGGAGTGCTTCCATAGTACCGAGGCTAGCGTTGACTTCCGGAGTATTGGGGAAGGGTAGCTATCCCACAGTTCCCGCAGTCTCTGCTGCCCATTGGAATTCTGGGTTGAGATCCCAATGCCTCGTGGGGCAAAAAACGTTGTTGCGGGTGGTTCTGGGTACATGTTGTCAGGCCCTCCCTCCCTCCCTCTGTGAAAGCAACAGCAGACAATCGTTTCGCGCCTTTTTTCCTGGGTTACCCGTGCAGACGCCATACCACGGCAAGCATTGAGCCCGCTCAGATCACTTTAGCAATTAGGAGCGCGTTAAACACCACGCGCATTATCCAGCAGTATATGCAACACCAGAACCTAGCAAAGCGAAACCAGGCGAGTAGGGGACATCAGCGCGGTGACGAGAGCGATGAGGACACAGACACAGACTTCTCTCAAAGCACGGGCCCTGGCAATGCGGGCATCATGGTGCTAATGGGGAAGGTTCATGCAATGGAATGCTGATTCTGGGCCCGGGGAACAAGCACAGACTGGTGGGACCGCATAGTGTTGCAGGTCTGGGACGATTCCCAGTGGCTGCGAAACTTTCGCATGCGTAAGGGCACTTTCATGGAACTTTGTGACTTGCTTTTCCCTGCCCTGAAGCACCAGAATACCAAGATGAGAGCAGCCCTCACAGTTGAGAAGCGAGTGGTAATAGCCCTGTGGAAGCTTGCAACGCCAGACAGCTACCGATCAGTTGGGAATCAATTTGGAGGGGCAAATCTACTGTGGGGGCTGCTGTGATGCAAGTAGCCAACGCAATCAAAGATCTGCTGATATCAAGGGTAGTTACCCTGGGAAATGTGCAGGTCATAATGGATGGCTTTGCTGCAATGGGATTCCCTAACTGTGGTGGGGCCATAGACAGAACCCATATCCCTATCTTGGCACTGGAGCACGAAGCTGGCGAGTACATAAACCACAAGGGGTACTTTTCAATAGTGCTGCAAGCACTTGTGGATCACAAGGGACGTTTCACCAACATCAATGTGGAATGGCTGGGAAAGGTACATGATGCTTGCATCTTCAAGAACTCTGGGGTCTGTTTCAAAAGCTGCAGGAAGGGACTTTATTCCCAGACCAGAAAATAACCGTTGGGGATGTTGAAATGCCTATAGTTATCCTTGGGGACCCAGCCTACCCCGTAATGCCATGGCTCATGAAGCCATACACAGGCAGCCTGGACAGTAGTCAGGAGCTGTTCAACTACAGGCTAAGCAAGTGCAGAATGGTGGTAGAATGTGCATTTGGACATTTAAAAGCGCGCTGGTGCAGTTTACTGACTCGGTTAGACCTCCGCTAAACCAATATTCCCACGGTTATTGCTGCTTGCTGTGCGCTCCACAATCTCTGTGAGAGTAAGGGGGAGATGTTTATGGCGGAGTGGGAGATTGAGGCAAATCGCCTGGCCGCTGGTTACACGCAGCCAGACACCAGGGCGGATAGAAGAGCACAGGAGGGCACGGTGCGCATCAGAGAAGCTTTGAAAACCAGTTTCATGACTGGCCAGGCTACAGTGTGAAAGTTCTGTTTGTTTCTCCTTGATGAACCCCCCCACGCCCCCCAGCCCTTGGTTCACTCTACTTCCCTGTAAGCTAAGGAGGGAAGGACAAGGCCACACAGCACTTTAAAAGTTTGAAACTTTAAAACTTATTGAATGCCAGCCTTCTGTTGCTTGGGCAATCCTCTGGAGTGGAGTGGCTAGAGGCCCCCCCACCACGTTCTTGGGCGTCTGGATGAGGAGGCTATGCAACTTGGGGAGGAGGGTGGTTGGTTACACAGGGGCTGTAGCAGCGGTCTATGCTCCAGCTGCCTTTCCTGCAGCTCAACCATATGCTGGAGCATATTAGTTTGATCCTCCAGCAGCCTCAGCATTGAATGCTGCCTCCTCTCATCACGCTGCTGCCACCTTTCAGCTTCAGCCCTCTCTTCAGCCCACCACCTCTCCTCGCGTTCATTTTATGCTTTCCTGCACTCTGACATTGTCTGCCTCCATGCATTCGTCTGTGCTCTCTCAGTGTGGGAGGACAGCATGAGGTCCGAGAATATTTCATCGCGAGTGCGGTTTTTTTTTTTTTACCTTCTAATCTTCACTAGCCTCTGGGAAGGAGAAAATCCTGTGATCCTTGAAACACATGCAGCTGGTGGAGAAAAAAAAAGACAGTGGCATTTAAAAAGACACATTTTATAGAACAATGGGTACACTTTCACAGTAAACCTTGTTGTTAACATTACATACATAGCACGTGTGCTTTCGTTCCAAGGTTGCATTTTGCCTTCCCCCACCACATGGCTAGCCGCTTCCCCTCTCCCCATGGCTAACAGCAGGGAACATTTCTGTTCAGCCACAGGCAAACAGCCCACCAGGAACGGGCACCTCTGAATGTCCCCTTAAGAAAAGCACTCTATTTCAACCAGGTGACCATGAATGATATCACTCTCCTGAGGATAACACAGAGAAATAAAGAATGGATGTTGTTTGAACGCCAGCAAACATACACTGCAATGCTTTGTTCTACAATGATTCCCTAGTACGTGCTACTGGCCTGGAGTGGTAAAGTGTCCTACCATGGTGGACAGAATAAGGCTACCCTCCCCAGAAACCTTTTGCAAAGGCTTTGGGAGTACATCCAGGAGAGCCACGAATGCCAGGGCAAATTAATCATCAAACATGCTTGCTTTTAAACCATGTATACTATTTTAAAAGGTATACTCACCAGAGGTCCCTTCTCTGCCTGACGGGTCCGGGAGGCAGCCTTGGGTGGGTTCGGGGGGTACTGACTCCAGGTCCAGGGTGAGAAACAGTTCCTGGCTGTCGGGAAAACCGGTTTCTCCACTTGCTTGCTGTGAGCTATCTTCCTCGTCCCCAAAACCTGCTTCCGTGTTGCCTCCATCTCAATTGAAGGAGTCAAACAACACGGCTGGGGTAGTGGTGGCTGAACCCCCTAAAATGGCATGCAGCTCATCATAGAAGCAGCATGTTTGGGGCTCTGACCCGGAGCGGCCGTTTGCCTCTCTGGTTTTCTGGTAGGCCTGCCTCAGCTCCTTAAGTTTCACGTGGCACTGCTTCGGTCCCTGTTATGGCCTCTGTCCTTCATGCGCTGGGAGATTTTGACAAATGTTTTGGCATTTCGAAAACTGGAACGGAGTTCTGATAGCACGGATTCCGCTCCCCATACAGAGATCAGATCCCGTACCTCCCGTTCGGTCCATGCTGGAGCTCTTTTGCGATTCTGGGACTCCATCATGGTCACCTCTGCTGATGAGCTCTGCATTCACCTGCAGCTTGCCACGCTGGCCAAACAGGAAATTGAAATTCAAAAGTTCGTGGGCCTTTTCCTGTCTACCTGGCCAGTGCATCTGAGTTGAGAGTGCTGTCCAGAGCGGTCAAAATGGAGCACTCTGGGATAGCTCCCGGAGGCCAATACCGTCTCATTGCGTCCACAGTACCCCAAATTCGACCCAGCAAGGCCGATTTCAATGCTAATCCCTAAATTGGGGGTGGAGTAAGAAAATCAATTTTAAGAGCCCTTTAAGTTGAAAAAAAGGGCTTCATCGTGTGGACGGGTGCAGGGTTAAATCGATTTAACGCTGCTAAATTCGACCTCAACTCCTAGTGTAGACCAGGGCTAAGAATTGATGGAGGTAAAGGGAGTATTTATTGAAGGAAACGTAGAGGCAGCAGAACCTAGATTTATTCATGAACATAACACACACATTTTATGCAATTCAATCTCTTTAACCCACCTCCTAGAAAAGTTACTTCATCTGAAGTTTTTTTTTCCTGTATCAGCTAAATCATAGCATAGGCGCTGAGTTTCTAATCTGCTGGGGAGTGCTCCCCGCCCCGGCTCTGCCCAGGCCCTGCCCCCACTCAACTCCTTCCCCCAGGTCCCCACCCCTACCCTGCTGCTTCCCACCCCTGCTCTGCCCCTGCCCCGCCTCTTCCCACCCCCGCCCTGCCCCCTCCCCCAAGTACGCTACATCCTCGCTCCTCCCTCTCCCCTCCCCAGCGCCTCCAGATGCTGCAGAACAGCTGATCCATGGTAGGTGCTGGGAGGGATGGGGAGGCACTGATCGGTGGTGCCTGCCAGGGGGCTGGACACGCTGGAGGGAGGGGAGGTTCTGATAGGGAGACTGTTGGTGGGTGCTCAGCACCCACCATTTTTCCCCATGGGCGCACCAGCCCTGGAGCACCCACGGAGTCAGCGCCTATGAATCACAAGGATATATATTGTATAAACACCAATTTTTGATAATTTGAGTTATGTAGTTGATTATATGGTAGTTAATCTATAAAAACAATGTTTTTTTTAAAGTTTATTTCTTCCAAACTTATCCCTTTGAAGTTCTGGGGGATGTTGTGAGGCTTAAAATTTGTAAAAGCTCTAGCGGAGCTCAGCTAAAGGCACTACAAGCATAAAAATATTATCTTCTGCAATGTTTTTCCTTCAAATAATAATTTTGGACAATTTAAAGGGACCTTAAAGCAATGAACATAATACTGCCTAATCTCCAGATTCCCAATCCCCTGTTCCAACTTTCTAGACATGCTGCTTTCTTTCAAATATGCCTTTCACACAACCTATTCCTTAAATACTAAAAATGCCTGGGCCCAAAAGTGATCAAAGTCCCACCCTACCTCCCTGGGGGTGGGTATCGGGGAGAAGTGCACAGAAAGGAAAGGGGCTTAAGTGAGAGAAAGAGAGGGAGACTGGACTTTGTGACAGAGTCATGCTGGAGAGACCAGGTGGGTGAGGTAATGTCTTGTATTGGACCAATTTATGTTGGTGAAAGAGACAAGCTTTTGTGCTTACACTTACATTTCCCAGAGCTGAAGAAGAGCTCTGTGTAAGCTTGAAAGCTTGTCTCTCTCACCAGCAGAAGTTGGCCCAATAAAAGATATTACCTCACCCACCTTGTCTCTCTAATACCCTGGGACTGACATAGCAACAACACTGCATACATACAAAGTCCTATTGCACAGGGAGGGCAATGAAGCCGCTTGCTATCCTATGTGGGGTGATTATCAGCACCTAAAAAGAAAAGGAGTACTTGTGGCACCTTAGAGACTAACAAATTTATTTGAGCATAAACTTTCATGGGCTACAGCTCACTATCACTCTGTAAAACATCAAGAGCTGATTGCAGAAATGGGTGTTGCTGACTGGCTGCAGGGGGTTTTTTTTTGAGACAGACCAAAAAGCCTATGTCCCAGACAGCTTACAGTCTAGACCCAAAATGTTTTTAAAAATCACAAAATTGCCTTAAAAAATCATGTTTTTAAAGAAGTTTGGGGGTTATATGTTTCCCTTGGGATTTTTGAGCCTTTACGATGTATTCAGGTTATACACTCAAGCTCTCCTCCACAATCATGAGGGCTGATGTTATTAGGCCCACATATCTATTCAGGGGACACCATCACAGGGCCTAATAACATCAGCCACGCTATCAGAGGCTCGTTCACCTGCACATCCACCAATGTGATATATGCCATCATGTGCCAGCAATGCCCCTCTGCCATGTACATTGGTCAAACTGGACAGTCTCTACGTAAAAGAATAAATGGACACAAATCAGATGTCAAGAATTATAACATTCATAAACCAGTCGGAGAACACTTCAATCTCTCTGGTCACGCAATCACAGACATGAAGGTCGCTATCTTAAAACAAAAAAACTTCAAATCCAGACTCCAGCGAGAAACTGCTGAATTGGAATTCATTTGCAAATTGGATACTATTAATTTAGGCTTAAATAGAGACTGGGAGCGGCTAAGTCATTATGCAAGGTAGCCTGTTTCCTCTTGTTTTTTCCTACCCCCCCCCCCCCCCCAGATGTTCTGGTTTAACTTGGATTTAAACTTGGAGAGTGGTCAGTTTGGATGAGCTATTACCAGCAGGAGAGTGAGTTTGTGTGTGTATGGGGGTGGGGGGGATGTGAGAAAACCTGGATTTGTGCAGGAAATAGCCCAACTTGATTATCATGCACATTGTGTAAAGAGTTGTCACTTTGGATGGGCTATCACCAGCAGGAGAGTGAATTTGTGGGGGGGTGGAGGGTGAGAAAACCTGGATTTGTGCTCGAAATGGCCCAACCTGATGATCACTTTAGATAAGCTATTACCAGCAGGACAGTGGGGTGGGAGGAGGTATTGTTTCATATTCTCTGTGTATATATAAAGTCTGCTGCAGTTTCCACGGTATGCATCCGATGAAGTGAGCTGTAGCTCACGAAAGCTCATGCTCAAATAAATTGGTTAGTCTCTAAGGTGCCACAAGTCCTCCTTTTCTTTTTGTGAATACAGACTAACAGGGCTGTTACTCTGAAACCTGTCAAAGAAATGTGTTCGTCTCTAAGGTGCCACAAGACCTCCCGTTCTTTTTGCAAATACAGACTAACAGGGCTGCTACTCTGAAACCTTGCAAGGAAGGGCTTCTGCCACCATCGTGTTTCCACGCCGGGCACGGGCTGGACATTCAGTAGCGTGTCTGGGGGTGTGTGTCCCCCCACACACACACACACTTTGCTAAGATGGCTGCTGCGGCTGGCCCCCGCTACGTCCCGGATCATGCTCCCGCTAACATGCATGGAGCAGCGGCTGCCATGGTGCGAGGTGCCTGGCTCCCAGCAGCTCTGACACCTGGCCGTGCCCAGCCGGGTAGGATCCCTGGAGAGGTCCCCGCCTTCAGCAGCGCGGAGTAGCCGCTCGCCCCGCAGGCTCCGCCCAGGAAGCGTCCTTTGCCCTCCCCGGTGCCCAGGCAGGAAGCTGCAATCTGGGGGGTGAGTGGGGAGCTCTGCCCGGCTGAAGCGCCGCCTCTCTCCGGGAGGAGAGCCCGGGGCTGGAGGCTGCAACCCCTGCCCGCGTTTTTCTTGCAGGTAGGTCAAACGGGGCTGTGGAAGCGGAGCTGCAGGTGTGCGGGGGGGAGGCGTGCAGGCGTCTGCTCCCGGGGCGGGGGGCGGCGGGGTCCGGCGGGGTCCGGCAGCCCGGGCGGGCAGCGTTCAACAGCCCGCCGCAAAAACAATCGCTCGGGGCTTCGAAGCCACGTGACTGCTAGCAAAGGCACTGACTGTGTTTTCAGGATGGGACTTCTGCGAGAGCGGCACAGAGAGCCGCAAACTGGCCCTGCCCCTGGGGCCCCTTCCAGAGTGGGAATGCATCCGGCACCCAGCTGAAAAAATGAGGGACGTTTCTCTTTCCCCCCACTCCTACCTGAACCAATGTTTCCTTAGAGACCAGACTCCCTTTTCCCTTTCAGCTCCTGCTCCTTTCCATTTATTACTCTTCCTCCACGGTGCTCCCCAGGGATGCCACCCTATTTCTGCACTCCTTTCCTGTGGCACAGACCAGGAGTGTGACGCTCAATTCTTGCACCCCCTTTTGACGTTTTCCATTAGCTTTTCCTGTCCCCACTTCCTCCTGCAGCCACCCACCTTCACACAGCTTGTCCCCCTTCCCCAGGAATCATCTGTCCTCCTGCCCCTTTGCAGATTTCCGTTTGAACCCCTGCTCCATGTTTTTTATCTCACTAGCACTCCAGCTGGCAGCCCTCCCCGTCCTTGTCCCCCTCTCCAGACACACCCCAGCAGTTCCCCATTCATACACCACCATCCGGCCACAATACAGCAGTCTCCCTCTATTACTGCACCCTTTTCTGGTCGAGCAACATGGTCTAGCAGCCCCACAATCCTCTTATTCTTGCATTCTATCCCCCTAGCATTTTCCAGCCGGCCACTTGCACCCCATTCTTTCAGCATCTCACCCTAGGATCCTCTAGCACTACACCTGACATAGCAAACTGCTGCTTGTATGTTCCACTGTCCCCACTCAGCTGATGGGGGAATTGCAATTCTGGAATGCCTGGTACCCCCTGCTTCAACCCCTTGCTGGATTATAGCCTCCCACCCTTACAAAACCATGTGGGTTCGTTCTGCAAGCAGCATGGAGCTAGAGGATCTAGAGATATCAGCTTGCTGTGTAAATGAGGCTGAATCCCCTAGTAGCCAGTAATGGGGGCCAGAATGAAAAGGGGTCTGTCTGCTGGTGCAGAGTCCAGCCCTGTGTAAGCTTGTCTCTCTCACCAACAGAAGGTGGTCCAATAAAAGATATTACCTCGCTCACTTAGTCTCCCAAAGATAGGAGTAATACTTGCCAGGCAGGCTTGTGCTATTGAAGTAGATATATTCTTCCCTGTGGCAAAAATCTCTTACCATTGGGAGCAGAAAGTGATCATTATTCAGTGCTGGGGAAAAATATACACAGTATAATTGGATTGCTTCCTCAAAATCTAATCTTTGCCCAGTAGTCCCCAGGGTTCACAGTGTGGAGAATGGAAGCATTGCGCTCTCCATTCTCCTGCAGGAACAGATTCCAGGAGCCTAAGGGATAGAAGATGTCTTGCTGAAAACATGGAACTCCGCACCAGAGTAATCCCTATAAACCAAAAATATCTTGGCTGAGCCATAAAAATTACATGTAGCTGAGTGGAATTAAAAGCAAAATGATAAACATTTATTAAAACTCCAACTATGAGCATGGGTGAAGGGTTACAGACTCTTACCCTCTCCTTGGTCTGCTGGCTCAGGACAGAATGAAAACACCCCTAGAATATTGACAGGTTTCAGAGTAGCAGCTGTGTTAGTCTGTATCCGTAAAAAGAAAAGGAGGACTTGTGGCACCTTAGAGACTAACCAATTTATTTGAGCATGAGCTTTCGTGAGCTACAGCTCACTTCATCAGAATATGCTTGCCAGTGGCACACAAGAATTCTAAAGCAAGGGGGGAACGGGGGAGCCATAGGATTCACTTATCTTTGCCTCCTCTGAAGAGAGACTTCATTCTCTTTGCCTGTTCCAGGCTGGCCACTTTAGTTTTACTGTGGATCTCTGCTACTGCTGCAGCACAGTTGAAGGTTGAGTATGAGGGGAAGCCCCTCTCTGCTGCTGCCTGATTGCTTATATTTTCATGCATGGTATTTCCATTGTAAGCTTATATACTCGTTAATATCCAATAATACGGCCTCCGAATACAAGTATTGCCTGGATGTTGGGATGTTTGCCCATCCCTAACGAATATATTTTAGCAATCCCAGCAGTTACAGCCTTTGGGTCCAGCCAGTAGTGGAGCTGTATCAAGGTAACCTGCTAGTGTAGACAAGACCTTGGTCACTTCTGGTTAAAGCAGGGGTAAATTGCACTGGCACAAATTGCAGATTATAGTGGTTCTGCCTGTCTACACTTGGGGTTGCTCTGATGCAGCTATGCTGTTGGGAAAGTCACCGATGGCTGACATCCCCAGTGTAGACCAGCCCTCGGAACCAAAAGGGCCATTGAAAGTGATCTCCCCTTCCGATCCTTCACATACCCATATTGGACATATGCTAGAATAGTGTTTCATAGTGCTTGGAGTTGCCAAGAGCAGTGTAGAGCACCCTACATCTAATGGGGGCAGTTGCTGCCTGCCTGTTGAGTTCCTGTAGAACTTAAAAAGTTTCTTGTGCATCTGGTATTTAAGGGAATGTAACACAATGTGGAGATCTACTTATAGCCTGAAACAACTGGTCTGCAATTTTGCTAATCCAAGGCATTAAAAAAAAATTGAGTTGGGTCCCCCAAATCATTATTTATTTTTAAATAAATAATTTTGGGGTTCTTTTTACTTTCCTCGTTTTTGAGCCTTTAGGGTTCAAGTTTTCAAGCTTTTATTTGCAACCATTAGGGGGAGAAATGTTTAACAAAAGCTTGAGATTCTCATGTAATCACAGGACTCAAGAAACTGGTGCTTTAAGAAAAACACCAATCTGAGGATGTTACCTGTCCTGTTCATCTTGATGGCTTATTAGATCTGCAACTTGTATCCTACTAACATGTATGCACTTAACATGCCAGTAATGCCACTTTCCCAACCATTGTTGATGAGTGAATGGGCACAAGTGGGGGAAGTAGCCCATCACCTGTAAGCACTTGTTCACGCTGTGGGCTTGTCTTCCCTTGAGTTCTTACCTCCAGTTAGTTGATTGCAAATTGACTTGAAGTCACGAACACCTTTATGAAGACTTGTCTGGAAGCTCTCAATCATCTGTGGTTTCCCTGGGGATCAGCCTAGAGTAAAGAATAAACATATAGCCGGGAACAAACATCTGAAAAGTATACACACTGGCCTTTACCAAAGTGTTAATGACCTAGCATTAATTAACAAACTGTTAACTTGAGGTGAAAATTCTAGTGCAGCCAGAGCCTAGGAGATACTTAAGAGTGGTAGCAAACGCTTTTTAAAAATACTACTGTAGACAGGGCAAGTTTTAGTTTTAACACGTTAGTTGGTCGTGGTGAACCGTAGGACTGCCCACTCCTCCCTTTGGTTTTCTTCCTTCCCCATCCTCCTTTCTCTCTCTGTGACTTTTGAGGTTTTCCCCCTTCCCTTTTTCTTGCCATTGTGTCTCATCTGTTCTTCTCTGCAGCAACTCCCAGTTCCGGTGCCCCTCCTCCTCCTCTCACTACCTCTTGCTACTTAGCAGTGGGATTGTCCTTGGAGCAGCAAATACTGAATGGAGAATGCTTGTTTTAGGTACCGTTGGCATTTTATGCTGTGGTTGTGCTGTCCAAAGACCTAGCAGGGCTTTATGGCAAAGGGCTGATGGAACTCAACAGGGATGACATGCAGGAGAACTACCAGAATCTCATCTCACTAGGTAAGGAGTCACTTTTTTTATGAGCATCTCTGAAGTGATTTCATTTGCTTCAGCACAAGGTTCTTTCCTGGGGGATTTAGACCCTTTAATCCTGAGAACCTGGGTGTGACTCTCCCTGCCCATTTAGAAGGATTTTCAGAAGTGCAGTTGACAGCCCACTCCTGTCCTTGTCTCTCACACCTGAGCATACAAACGTTGCTGGAATTTCCTGGGTTTGCAACACACCTCTACCCGGGACTGTCACCAACTTAAAAAAGGGATTCGGGGGAGTCTCTTGTTGGCTTTCTATATAATATCATTCTCCCATTAAGAGGGATCCTTGAATCTCCTACACGGATAAAATACATCTACCATCAGAACCGTTATTCCCCGAATTGTATGCTGGAACACTTTCCCAGCCATTCAGGGGATTCATCCCTTCCAGACTCTGCTCTGCTCCCTCCCCTCCCCATTAGAGCAGCTGGGATTAAAAACATCTTTTGTGACAAGCATTGGTTGAATATTTAACAAGCCATGATGTTTTCTTTCTCATGAGCAGGTTTTCCAATTCCTAAATGTGGCATGGCCTCCCAAATGGAACAAGGCAAAGAACTATCTGACCCAGGTCACCAGGCTCTCAAGGAAACGGAGCTCTTGACATACACCCACACAGGTGAGGATAAGCTGAACCAACTTGGAAACACTCAATGAGTGAAGTAAAAGAAGTTGGAATTCCAATAGCAACTGTCAGCTCATGGTTCTGCCTCATGTCATCTTGTTCCGTTTTGTCATTAGTTTTCTTACATTGTAACCAGTTCTCCTATCTCCTGGGCAAATATCAAGGATGGCTTTCTGCCCTTCCTGACTCACTTCTGCTAGTATTGTCTACCCTCACCTGTACGCTGAGTGTTAAGAAGAGTTGTGGAAGCTGAATTCATCCCCTCCACTCTTATTTGGGAAAGACCTGGCTTCTGACCTTCAGCAGTAGTCACGAGTCCTTTGCAAATCCTCTTCCCAGGGCTTCCTTTCTCCCAAGCACAGAGAATAACCATGTCTGGAATAATCTTATCTTTGCCAGGAGATCACAGTGGACAGGAGGAGATTCCTCAGCAGGAAGATTCTGCAAGCATGGAACTGCAGCGGGTGTTTTCAGTGAGATCCGGAGGAGACATATCCCATGGTCCGGACCTGGGAAAAGCCCATGTGAGTCAGCACAACTCAGCAATGCTACAGAGAGAGGACCCTTCAGAGAGGAAACAAACTGAATCCACTCATGGTGAACAAGACCTCCAGGAGCAAGGAGAGGACATTGTCCCCCGACGAACACCCCGATCAGAGAGACCAACCATATGTTCTGAATGCGGGAAGGGCTTCAGTCGAAGCATACACCTGATCCAGCATCAGAGAATGCACACGGGGGAGAGACCCTTCAAATGCACGGAGTGCGGGAAAGGCTTCAGCCAGAGCTCACACCTTATTCAGCACCGGAGAATCCACACGGGCCAGAAGCCCTACACATGTCATGAGTGTGGGAAGAGCTTCAGCCAGAGCTCCAACCTTATTAAACATCAGAGGATCCACACAGGGCACAAGCCCTATGTATGCACTGAGTGCGGGAAGATCTTCAGTGACAGCTCCACATGTATAAAACACCAGAGAATGCACACGGGAGAGAAGCCATACAAATGTCCCGAGTGTGGCAAAAATTTTAGCCAGCGCTCACACCTCATCCAGCACCAGAGGATCCACAACGGCGTCAAGCCCTATACGTGCATGGAGTGTGGGAAGAGCTTTGGCCAGAGCTCCGATCTGATCAACCACAGCAGGACCCACACCGGGGAGAAACCCTACAAATGCACTGAGTGTGGGAAGTGCTTCAGTGGGAACTCCAATCTGATCAAACACCAGCGGATCCACACGGGAGAGAATCCCTACCACTGTGCTCAGTGCGGGAAGTGCTTCCGCTTCCAGCCACAGCTAGTGCGGCACCAGAAACACCATGCACAGTAGGGACCACCACTGCTGGGAAGAAGGGGAATACGGCCCTGCCTGTAGGGAGTAGCTAGCTGAGCATTGCAGTGTGATGTTGGGGAGGGAGCACATCCTTAGTGTGATGATGGTTCTATCCATTGTTTGGGAGTGGGTATGAAGCACCACAACAGGAAGAAACTGGGAAGAGTTAAATATTCAGGGGAATCATGGCCTTTTATTTTTAGTAGTGATAAGGGTAAAACGTGGATCAAATCATAACACTTTCTCCATACATTAATCAGGCTTTGGCATTCTTGCCAGACTTCACCCAGGCCTTGTGGCTCCCTTCAGAACCTAAGCTCCTGTTTCCCACTTTCTGGTGCTTTTTTTAGATTAGTTCCTATTGATTATATTTATTTAACCCCACTTCCCCTACCCCACATTGTGATGGTACTTGGGCCATATCCTTGGAACTGTATTTGCTGAATAAGTGGTAGTGAAATCAATGCGTCTGTGACAAATATGCTGCTGTTTGACAACTTAGTCCATAAGAGCAAGTCAATTAACATCCTAATAGACACTTTTGTCAGAAAGGTGCTTGCTCAAGTGCCCTTGTGGGTGGCACTTTATGAACATTATAAAGGTGTAATCAGTATGTAGGATGAATTTGTTTTAACTGCAGTCTGCTAATTGACAATTTGGTGAACAGAAGGAGGATGACATGCATTTGAAAAAAAAATTAAACTATTTGTTTAACTTTAATTTTAAACGAAATGTGTTCTTAAACTTTAATATGAATTTTAATTTCATAATTCTGTGTTTTTTTTTTCCCCTTGAATAAACCACCTTAACTTAAACCACCATGAATCTGGAATTGTCAGTTGTTATGGAGAGGAGATTATGACATATATTTCTAAAGCTATGTCTACACTAGCACTTTTGTCTATAAAACTTGTCAGTCATGGGGGTGAAAAAAACCACCCTCTGGGCAACTTAAGTTACACTGACAGAAGCACCGGTGTGGACAGTGCTATGTTAGTGGGAGACGCTCTTCTGCCAACATAGCTACCACCGCTTGTTGGGGGCTGTTTAATTATTCTGACAGGGAGAGCTATCTCCTGTTGGCATAGAGTGGTTACACAGGAGACCTTACAGCTGTGCAGCTGCAGCAGTACAGCTGTGCCGCTGGAAGGTCTGTAGTGTAGACATAGCCTAAGAGTAGTCATGTGCTGTGATTTTTTGGTTATAAAGTCACGACATGAAGGAAGTACAGATTTTCTGCACAGGAAGATATGGGGAGGCAGAATTTTTGGAATGGGGAAAGAACTGACCACCAAGCATGTTTTCCTAAAGCATTCTTTGCGAGAGGGAAAACTAATACAATGAATATACAGTAACTCCTCACTTACCGTTGTAGTTATGTTCCTGGAAAATGCTACTTTAAGCGAAACGATGTTAAGCGAATCCAATTTCCCCATAAGAATTAATGGGAAGGGGTTAGGTTCCACAGACATTTTTTTTGCCAGACAAAAGACTATATCTATCTATCTATATATACACATACACACACACAATATAAGTTTTAAACAATTTAGTACTGTACACCGCAATGATGATTGTTAAGCTTGGTTGAGGTGGTGAAGTCAGAGGGTGGAAGAGGGTAGGATATTTCCCGGGGAATGCCTTACTCCTAAATGATGAACTAGCACTCAGCTGAGCCCTCAAGGGTTAACACTTGTTAATGTAGCTTCTCACTCTATAAGGCAGCACAAATAGAGGGAGGGGAGACAGCATGGCAGAGAGAGACAGACACACACCTTGTGTGTGTGAGAGAGAGACGTGCATTGCCCCTTTAAGTACGCTGACCATACTCTAAGTACACTGCCTTTTTAAGTAGACCAGCAAGTTGAGACAGCAGCTGCTGCCAGCAAGCCCCCTCTGTCCTGAGCCCTGTCGTGTCCCCACCCTGCTCTGTGGAGATGGCCTAATGGGGTAAAGGAGTGGGGGGAAGGGGACACCTGACTTTAGCACCCCTCTTCCCCATCAGCCCCACACAATAAGCAGGAGGCTCCCAGGAGCAGCTCCAAGGCAGAGGGCAGGAGCAGCACATGGCAGTGGAGGGAGGGACAGCTGAACTGTCGGCAAGTGATAGCCTGTTGGGTGGCTGCCGCACAGGGAACTTAGGGGAGCAGGGAGCCGATAGGGAGACTGCTGGTCCATCCTGGTTCCAAGCCCCCCCCACTAGCTCCAACTGGCTCCTCTTTCTGCAAGCAGTGGACAAAGCAGGTGGCTGCCAAACAACATTATAAGAGAGCTTTGCAGGGCTTTAAATGAGCATGTTCCCTAATTGATCAGCAACGTAACAACAAACAATATTAACAGGGATGACTTTAAGTGAAGAGTTACTGTATCCTCCTCTAAAAGGGACGTTGGTTCAGACAAAAGCTTGGTGGTACTGGATAGGGGTGGAATTGGCAATAATATGGAAGGTGCTGATACCTCTAGCTCCAAAAAACTTTGTGGTAAACAAAATACCTATTGAGATGCCTGTTCCATCCTCAAAGCCAAGTGGGGAAGAAATTATTTCATTATTTAGAACGAAAATGGTTAAATATGTTGAGTTGTAAATACACACACACACACGCACAAAATCTGAATGTAGGGATAGCGATAATGATGGGCTTTTAAGACCGCAACCAACTCCCAATGATAGGAGGCTGGCAAGGGCAAAAAGCAAGAGGTGACATAAGAATGGCGATCCTGAGAAAAAGTTCAAGCCATGAAATGCACACGATGTTACTGAAGCTATGGACTGCTTAGCCAGAGGCAGTAACACCCTAGTGCTAGCAGGCCTAGGAGAGTATCTATTTAAAATATTTGTTCTCATTTCTATGGATTTTCTTTGCCTGTTTAAGAAAGAGTTCTGTTTAAATGTTACAGAAAATTGAGTTTGGTGTTTGTACAGGTGAACAAATATTGACTATCCTATATCCTTACATTAGGGAGACTTATACCAGGCTTCGACCCATTGCTAGTATTCGCCACGATATTGTGGCATCCCTGTACCTCTCCAGAACTGATGCTGTGTTCCCATTCTGATGTCACAAATGTACTGATCCCAAACCGGAGTCATTCTTTGCTTCCATCAGGTAGCTGGATGAGAATCTCTCCTCCCCTATTTGAATGTCTGCAGTAGGTGCATTCAGCCTTGTCCCCGAAGTAGTCCCATTAAGGTGTCAACTTGGGTACCCAAAAGCACTAGTCAATTCTGCAAATGTCAGCATTGTCTTTCATACAAACTGTATCCCAAATGCCTTAGTGTTCCCTAATAGCAGCAAAAGAAAGTGGCTGAAGAGAAGAGAGTTGCTTTCAGAGGAGGTCCATAGAGATGGAAAACTGGTACAGTGGAGGGATGCAGGATGGTCGTTCTGCATGGCAGGAGATGGATATTATGCCAACAACCGGGTGACTGACTGAAGTGGCAGAAGAGAACTCATTGCATGAGTGGAAGGAGAACATTATTTTCCAGCTATCTGCATTGTACAAGTGAAACCTGCGCTCACAATTTCCCATTACCCACATGCAATCTGGGATTGTAGCTGGCTTTCTCCTTCAGGCTCAGCACCACCTGCAGGAACCCTAACCGATGAACTACCTCTCTGCCTGTGTGAGAGCAGAGCAGAATTCTGGGGTTAGTCAGTGCACAGAGAATCCCTGAGTGCAAACAACTCCCTTTTGCAAAGGTAGAGCAGGAGCGGAGCTGTTCCCCCAGGCCCTCCTTCCAGGGTGTGATGGGAAGCGAAGAACCCATTGTGGCTCTACCTTTGCCCTTACAGAGAAGGGGAGTGAAGATTCTTCCCCACTTGCAGTATCTTTCCCGCTAGCCATCACCTTTGAAGGAAAGCTCGCCAGCCCCAAAGAGGATCCCAGCAGTACCCTCTAAAGAAGGACCTGTATTGGGGAGGTGCCTGGGATGAGAGGTTTGTCCACACCAAATTCTCCCAATTTGTTTGTTTTCTGTGTGGGGTTTGGTTATTTGTAATTGCAAAAAAGGATAGTTACATGGCTGTATGATATTTTTTGTCATCTGCAAATTTTTAGATTTTCTTCCAGTTCATTGATAAAAATGTAGGGCCAAGACCAATCTCTGTGGGACCTCACTAGAAACACACCCTCCTTTAATTCTTTATTAATCAATTCCTGTATCCGCTGCTTCATTATCTTGCTCAGGATCCATGCCAGATTGACAGACCTATAATTTCCTCATCTTCCCATTTACTTTTTTAATATTGGCACAACGTTAGCTTTCATTCAGTTTTCTAGGATTTCCCCAGTGTTTCAAGACTTACTGAAATTTACATTAGTGGTCCAGTGAGCTCCTCAGCCAGCTCTTTTAAAACTCTTGGATGCAAACTAGCCAGACCTGCTGATTTTAAAATGTCTAACTTTAGTAGCTGCTGTTTAACATCCTCTGAGATACTAGTGGAATGGAAAGAGTGTTACATATAACTACGTTGCTTTTTTCCCAAATACAGAATACTTCTGCCTTTTCTTTATTATTACAGATAATTCTACCATTTACATATAGTAATGGACCAATACTCTTGTTAGGACTCTTTTTGTTCCTGATATAAAATAAGTGGTTATGGCACACTTTCCCTTTCCACAAAAAGAATAACTTAAAAATAAGTGTGATGGATAGCTTAAGAGAGTGGCAATGGAGCCTGAAATGAACGGAGAAGCAGGGCATATGACTGAGGACAGGAATTTGTTATATTTATGTATAGGGAATGCGTCAACTGAATGTAACTATTAGCAGGATAAAGTATGTTAGCCAAATGCTACGACTAAGTGATCCACAGGGAAACAGCTAGTGTTGACATTAGCTAGTGGTGGTGGTGTGTTTCAGCAAGAACATACCATTGAGATCATTGGTATTGTGCTACGCTTCTACTAGGGTCTGTCACTGAAGGTTGTCAATAAATCTTGCTGGATCAGGCCCCTCAGAGATATTATTTCAGTCTGCCTACAGGTTGGGGAAGACTGCACTGCAGAAGGTTTTCCTTAGGACCAGAAAGGCTAGAAGCTACTTTTTTCTTGCCTTGACTTTTTTTTTTTTTTAAGTAAAAGCTTCTGTTCTGGAGAAATATTAAAAATTCCAAGAATCCCTGGAAAGACCCTAAACCAGTGCTACGTAATTCAAAGATTTTAAGGCCATTAGAGTTTGCAAATCCTTATTTGAAATTAAACATTTTCACAACTGCCTTACATTTGCTCTAGATTAAGAGTAAAAAAAGTATGAATTATAAACATATAAAATGTATTGGGGGATAAGGAGTGTTGGGAGGTTGACAAAGAATACTGGACCTTCAAGGGTAAGGGTCTGCAGCAAGTCAAAGAGCAAGATTCTTTCCTTTAGACGGCAATAAAATTTTCAACAGCCTCCACCCTTCCCCAATTGCCTTTTGTGACCGCTGATTGTGAAACACTGTCTTCGTTAGACGTTCTAGTTTGACCCTCCTGTCTAACGCATGCCATAATGCAGAATCTCCACAACCTGTAGATCAAGTGCCCCCTCTTAATAAACCAACAACCAGTTGCTCGAGTGGCCCTGGGGTCAGCCACACCAGCTGCTGCAAAAGTCACAGAGGTCGGAGGAAGTCATGGAATCCATGACTTCCGTGACCTCCTTGACAAACACAGAGCCTTAATCATAACTGATGCAGAATCCATTAAGTTGTAGTATGGCAATTAAATTGCGAGACCCAAACTCATGGTGTAGCTGTGCAGTAAGGCTTCTATGCAGTGGTGTGATCATTTCAGAATGGTTAGATATTACCCACTCTGCAGTTGAGAGGCATCTTCTTTGAATGTCTTCTAAGGATGATACTCATTGCTGGCTGAATCATATGCCCCTTTATCTATCAACCAAAGAACAAACGTCTGCAGCAGTTGGGGCACAAAAGTACCTGACCTCTGTAAACTACAATCACCTGGCTTTGGATAATATTCTGAGGCTTTTATTTTGGCTATTTCAGACCAAAGAATTGAAGTGGTATACAAAACACTTGTTAGTTTGAAAGCTGCTCAGCAGGCTCACTCACCAGAAGAACATCCACAAAATATTTGGATGACTGCTTCAGATTATTATCAACTTGGATAGCATTAGCTAATGTTACGTTGCATAGACAATGATAGACTTGCCCTGTCCATGCTTTGCATGGAATAAAATTGCAGAACCACAATGTTTTTCAAATCTTGCCTGTAATTTGCTACTAGAATAGCTTGCAGTTTCTAGATCTGATGGAAGTAGGGCTTTATATCTTTGTAGCAGGTTGGACAGAAGAACTTTCTTGTACATAAGATCATTGTCTAGCTCTCATCTGATAAAATGCAATGCCAAAAGGAGACTGTATTGTTGCACTGTAACTAGATGGTTTTGCTTTCCTACTCAAGTAGGAAGAAATGCAGTGCTGAGTGATAGACTGCATCCTTAGCAATCAAGTCTTCCAAGGATATTCTGTGCAACATGTCATCATCTCCTCTTTGAAGTGGTGCCTCCCTAAGACTGGTTGCTCTCTCAAAAGTTTCTCTTTTATGAAGTTTCTTGTCTTGTGTGTTTTTCTCAGGCAAACAATGCAACAGGACCAATTCTTTTCCAGCACTGGTGGCTTTGGACAGTTTTGCGTTCTTTTGATTTTATTGACAAATAAGTTTGTGGGGAGTCTTTTTCTCTTTGATGTAAGCTATTAGCGGCTTGTATCCTCCATACTGACCTGTGCATAAGTGTCACTGAATTAAAAAGCTACTTTCTAGAATATTTCCAAGGCTATTACTGCATGCATAGGCAATTACAAATTTAAATCTTCTACTGGGCAGACTCCAGGGTACACTGTACAACAAAAGCTTAAAAATCGGAAAGTATTAACAGCAGGAATTCATGTACATTTCTGTCTGCCCACTATCAGGTACAAACTATGAGCTTACTACTGCTACTGGTGCACAATCTTCAGGGTGAGACTGATCTGGTCAGCAAATTTCAATTAAAAATATAAAAAACTATTCTAATCACTTGTGAGATATTTTGACAAGTAAGTGTATGCAATGTGAGGACGTTTCATGTTAGTATAGTACATTGCAAAATGTTGCTATTTGCCATTTTTGCCACATGATAAACAGCTTAAACTTTTTCTGGAAAATAAACAAACTTGCTTATGCAAAACCAATCAAAATAGTTCAGTACATTGTCATTTGGTAGCTTTGACCAATAATCACCACAGTGAGGTGTTGTCATGTTGCAGTTTTTCTGAAGTTGTGCCAAAACATGACGCTCTCTCATTTTGGATGCCATTGTTACATCTCGCCTGCAGGTTTACCAAACCACCTGGCAGCTCCACATCATACTCCAGCTAAACATACATAAAATAAGCTTTGAAGTGATATGCAATGTGGGTGTGTGCAGGATGCCTACAGTAAACTCCCGAAATATGGCACTTTTTGGAGGATTTCTGCATGCCTCAAGCTGTCACCGCAAAGTATAGCTCAAAATCCCTGATCCGGAAGCTGGGGAAAGGTTCCCATTCGATTCAGTGCACCTCAGCAGTACTGCTCTGACAGGAAGTTGTCACTGGAGCTGCACCTTGAGGTAAGCTGGGCGAGTCACCTGCTCCTCCCAGGAAGTGTGTTGTGCTCTTCCTTGCCGGAAGCTGCAACCCATGAGCGCTAGTAAAGCAGGAATACAAAGGAGGAGAGAGAGGAGGCAGCTCCTAGTTCAGGCTATGATCCCAGTTATGTTTCCCTGCAGTTAGGACAAAAAGGGACTTTCCTAACCCTCCCCACAGGGAGTTTAACGTGAACGGGAAACACATCTAAGGCCAGATCTTGGGGGATTTAGAAAATGCTACAACAGCTGAAAGTGGGTCTAGCAAGGCTCAGTGCAGCATAGGCTCTGTTCTCTATCAGACACTACACCGGCTCTGGCAGAGGGGCTGGCTGAGGTCTTAATCAATCTCTTCCATCTCTACCTCCTGTGATCCTCTGACATCTGGGAGCAAGCAGAGTGCTGAGTAGGGGACTCAACATGCAGTGAGGTCTCTGCTGGCAATCAGCAGTGCAGGGCATGCTGCACAGGATTCGGAGCACACAAATGCTCTGAACTGCAGATTGGAGAGTGGTTATGGGTTGACTGAAAAGGGGATACAGAGAATGCTCCTTTCCCCACTTGCAAGACCGGAGTGTAGTTTCCACAGCAATATTTGCCAAGAAGATTTGTGCCATCCCAGGGAAGGGAGTATACCCTAAGGGTTAGAGCATTAGATTAGTTTAAGGGAGTGGGACTTCAAGAGACAATTGGCCCCACTGATTATCCTCTACCATGACTCCCTGAAGCCAGCCAGCCCTACACCACCTTCCCTGTCCAGGCAGGCACCAACAGAGGGGATCAGGGCTGTTCAGGAGCATCTGGGCTTCTGCAGGCTCAGGCCTGCTCACTGACACCTGCTGAATTTCTCTGCTTCTGTCGCCATAGTAACTGCAGCCCAGGGCCCTGTTGCTTGGCTTCTCCTCGCAGCTCCGACTCCTCGAACAAGATAGCTGCTTCTTTCACCTCAGCCCCCTCGCTAACCTCCCACCTTGTTCCTCAGTTTGTTGTCCCACCTGACACCATGAGCCACGCTCCTGGCCCAGCCTTTGGACTCCCCATGCGGCCACCTTTTCCCTCCTCTCCTCCTCCAGTCTAGCCAGCCTCTCCCAGAGGTCAGCCTGCACCCAGGATGCCTGGCGGGGAATAGCAGAGAGCAGCAGATGGTGGCATTGCTCCTTACGCCCGCCTTCCAGGTGAGCTGGGGAGTAGTTCACTCTGCTGTTTCTTGAATGCAGACAAGGGATCCTCAAGACTGGTGCCCTTGGAGCAGCCGTGTAAGCTGCCTTTACACCTCCCTGAGCCTCAGCCTGTTGGGTGCTGCTCTAGTCCTGTAGTGTAGCTTACAGCATCCTCCCAAGTCATTCCAAGGGCTTGTCTACACTCACAGTGCCGCAGTTGCATAGCTGCACCGGTGCTGCAGCGCTTAGTGAGGATGCTGTCTACGCCGATGGGAGAGCTTCCCCAAGACATGGCAGCTATATCTATGGGGGAAGCCCTCCTGTCACACAGCACTGTCTACACCGGCAGTTAGGTCAGTATAACTGCATCACTCGGGCATAGGCGCCAACTCCTTATGTGCTCCGGAAAAAAAAAAGGGTGCTCAGCAGCCCCATGGATCAGGTCCTTCCCTACCCCCCATCCCTCCCACCCACCGGTGGCCCTGCCAGTCAGCTCCTCCCTCTCTCTCCCAGCGCCTCTTGCCCACCACCATCAGCTGTTCAGCAGCATGCAGGAGATGCAGGGGCAGGGGGGAGGAGCGAGGGCAGGAAGGGGTGGAGTGGGGGGTCGAGAACTCCCCAGGAACACAGAAAGTCAGTGCCTCTGCTTAGGGATGCAGATTTTCCACACCCCTAAGCAACATAGTTATACCAACATAAGTTCCTCCAAGACTCAGTTGCACGGGCTGGCAACAGCACATGAGGATTAGCTGGATATAGCTACAGTCCCTACTCCCAGTGTGGGGCCTTGGGAGGCAGTGACATACAAGCCACTATGCTGGTCTTATCCCACCTTAGGATTCCCTCTCTTTGGGAGAATACTCATGTACCCAATTAATCCAAAACTGCCACAGGCCGGACTAGGATCTGGGTCCAAAGAATCTCTCTGATGTCAGGGGAGTGGGACAGGTGTATGCTGCAAGGCTTTAAGTGTCCCAGCTGCTGCTATGTTGGGATGCTGCACCAGGAAGAGAGCAAACTCCCATTCTGCATTGCCCTGCCTCTCCACTAAGGGCCTGTCCTAGCATGAGTTTGGGGAGAATAAGAGGATCGCTGATACCTAAACTGTATATTTGTTTGTGTTCAAACAGTGAACCTGCAATATAAATACCTCCCTGGATCCAAGGGTGCCATTGTGACCAGATCAGTGAAGGGAAGTTGATGTAGGAGACAAACAGATGAGGGGCTTCTGAAGAGCTGGGAGGAGAAGGAGCCTTTGATTGCTCTGAATGGACCCAGGAACTGGCTCCTTCCATCTCTCTAGTCTCCCCTGGGGGTTTCAAATCATGCAACTATCATTACATTAAACATTTAACTAACTGCTATACTTTCTTATTGCTTTTTGTTAGCAGGATTTCCTATTCCAAAGATAGACTTTGAATCTCAGATGGAACAGGGGGAAGAGCTGGGTGTCCCAAATATCCAACCCTCATGCACAGGTGAGGAATAAGTTAAACATTTACATCTCTCCTAGATTCCTCAACGGTAAGGCTAGCAGGGGCCATTATGATCCTGTATAAAGCAGGCAATAGAATTTAACCCAGTTTTTGCATCTAGCCCAGTGACTTGTGATCGAACTACAGCATCTTCTAGAAAGACTTCGAATCTCAATTTAAAGAATCTAAGGAATAGACAATCCACCACATCTCTTGGTAATCTGTTCTACACGTAATAAAAAAAGACAATCTGTGCCCCAGACATCTTACATTCTTTTTGGATCCCAGCCCTGCCACTTTGCAAGTCAGCTTTGCAAAATTCTGTTCAGCTAAGATGAGTCATATTTTTTAATATTTTGATGGTCAAGTCAAATACCATTGTTTATTTCATCCTCATGATAAAAGAAGGGCAAGATTTTGTGCATGGCCTAATAAAATTTTCATGACAGTTTTGCAAGGCTGATTGGCACAATATTTTTGATTTCTAGTTAGATGGTTAAATGTTAGATGGTTAAATATAACCTTAACATACAGTACATGCAGCGTGCATGAGTTAGAGAGAGCTATGAGAACCTCAGCATTTATATTTCCTGACTTCTGCGTTTAAATTCTAACCTTAATGTTGCACTAACAGTAGTCTTTAATAATGCATTGCATTTAGCATTTGTATTTAGTAACCATTTAAGGATTTTTCAAAAGTGCTCAGCATTGTAGTCACTGGTAAAATATCCACTGGATTCAATGGGAGCAGAGTTAGGAAGCTATAAATGCTTCTGAAAATCCCACCCTAAATTGTTTTTTACCCAATGTCAGCTCCTTTAAAATGTTCAGTAAAAGAAAGCTGAAATTAAAAAGGCTTCAAATCCTCGGATACATGGGCACAATTCCCAGTAAAGTATCTGAGGATAGAACTGATCCAGGTGTCTGAATGTGGGCACAGGGAGCTCAGACAAACTGTCCACTCCTCTTGTGCACAGTGTCTGTTATGCCTGGCACATGGTCCTTTCCCTCCTGTGTGCTCCTCCCTCCTCTTGTACAATCACTAGACCTCAACTTCTCCTCTAGTACATCCCAGAATTTCTCTCCTTTTTATTTTCTCTTTTGTCTCCTCTCACTTTCCCACATTTTCTATTTTTTCTTATCCCCTCCTTTCTTTGGTCCTTTTTCTCGACCCTACCCTATCCTGTCTGTCTCTTTCTGTTCTGTGTGCAATTAGATTTTTTTCTCTCTCACCTCCCCATGTGGTGTCCCCTTTTTTCTTCTGTTCATTTGCTGCTTTCTTACTCCCCCCGTCTCTCTTCTCTTGCTCACAAGTTGCCTCCCTTTCACCTTCTCACATTTTCCTTCTTCACCCCAACCTCTTTAGTCAGCTCCCATTTGATCTACCATCAAACCCTAGTGCTGTGCTGTGAAAGGATGAAGTGAAATTAACATATCCAATGAGTTGGTGCTACTGCTCTATGAGTGATCCTGTTAATTTCTTATTGCTGCTCCCTTGCAGATGGGGAGTGAATTAGCAAAGGCAGAGCAGATCTTTGGAAAATGCACCTACCAAGTCCTTGTTTCTGCCTCTGGGAAAGAGTTTTGTGGGATTTATATCCTGATTTTCAAGCTTATCAACACTATTTTTACAAACAAAAAAACCCAACAACCGTGAGCCCTTTGCAATTTCCCTTCCCAAAGTTTTCATTCTGTCAAATAAAAGACATGAATCATGTCTGAATTTTCCTTCTTTCCAGCAGATGATGGGATGGTGAGTGGAAATCAGGTGCAAAATCCTCAGCAGAAAGGCTCTGAGAGATCACTTGGGCTGTTATCGGGAAGCTCTAACAGGAATGTTTCCCTGAGTCCTGACCAGGGAAGAAACTGTCTGGTCAGCACAGGTCAGAAAGAGAGTAGAGAAACTCTGGAGAGAAGAGACAAGACACAATACCTCCAAAACACTGCAGGAGACCCAAAGGCTTCGCTGTCCAGGGCAGAACCCAGATGAGAGAGAAATCAATCGTGTATACTGAATGTGGAAAAAGCTTCACTTGAGGCTCAGCGCTTACCCAGCATCAGAGAACCCACATGGGGGAGAGACCTTACAAATGTGCTGAGTGTGGGAAGAGCTTCCTCCGGAGTCCCGACCTCGTTCTGCATCGGAGAACCTACACAGGAGAGAGACCCTACAGATGCATGGAGTGTGGGAAGAGCTTCAGTGTCCACTCCAACCTTATTAACTACCAGAGAATCCATGTGGGGGAGAGACCCTATAGCTGTACAGAGTGTGGGAAGAGCTTTGGCCGGAGTGCAGACCTTATTAAACATCAGAGGAGCCACGCTGGGGAGAGGCCCTATAAATGCACTCAGTGCACTCAGGGCTCAGACCTGGTGAAACATCAGCAGATCCACACAGAAGAGAAGCCCTATCAGTGTGCTGAGTGTAGGAAATGTTTCCGGCAGAGCTCGGACCTGGTCAAACACCGGAGGACTCACACAGGAGAGAAGCCCTATAAATGTACCCAGTGCGGGAAAGGGTTCGTCATCATCTTCATCCTCACCACCCACCAGCGAGTGCACACCGGAGAGGGACCCTACCAATGCCCCAGCTACAGGAGAAGCATCAGAGAGCACTCTGGACTGATTGGCCACCGGGCAGAGAAGTCCTACCAGTGTGCTGAGTGCTGGAAAACCTTTGCTCAGACCTCGACCCTGGTTAGACACCAGATCACCCACACGGGACAGAGACCTTACAAATGTCCGGACTGTGGGAAGGGCTTCAGCCGCAGCGTCAACCTCCTCCAGCACCACAGGACCCACGCAGGGGAGAGACTCTACCGCTGCACCAGCTGCGGGAAGAGCTTCGGGATGAGCTCGCACCTCGTCAAGCATTGGAGAACCCATACTGGAGGGAGACCCTACCAGTGTGCTGACTGCGGGCAGTGCTTCGTCGAGTGCTCCAACCTCCACAGTCACCAGAGGAGCCACACCGGGGAGGAGCCCTACAGCTGTGCCGAGGGTGGGAAGGGATTCAGTCGGAACGCCACCCTTCACAGCCACCAGAGCATCCACCGGGGAGAGAAACCTTCCCAGTGCACCCAATGCGGGGAGAGCTTCCGATACCAGCCACAGTTCAGACAGCACCAGAGACTGCAACCGGCTGCTGGGCACAGAGCCTTGCAGGACTGGGGGTGGGGCAGTGCTGGGCAGTGGAGTAAGGGTGTGTGTGAAAAGGAGATGAACTAGTCAGGAATCAATGAGCTGGCAAGAACCAGAACAGGAAGGAATCAGGCAATGGGAGGAGTGATCATCTGGAGGCTGTGGGGAGGGATGAGATTAAATGGAGTCACATGGTGCAGCTGAGATCTGTAGACCCAGATTTCCCAAAATTACCTTGGATTTTGAGTGCCCAGCTCAAGACACCCAGAAGATGATTTTCAGAAGTACCAGACCCTAGCAACTGCAAGGCAATGGGAGCTGCAGGAGTTCAGGACCTCTGAAATTCAGACACCGGGTGTCACAGGTTAGGCATCCAGTATTCGAAGAGAACACTTTTGAAAATGTCTGCTTTGATAAATGTGCTTGCAAGTCTCAGTGGTTAACCTGACATAGAAATGTGTTCCCTACACTTGACCCAGGACTTAACACCAAACTTTCAAAGGAGGACTCTGGTTTGATCAGAAGATCCTGCCTGCTTGAGCTTTGTCTACCCTGTAGAAATTTGGCATCCTTGCCACTCTTTGGATCCCCCAGCGCTCCTGTAGCACACCATGCCTTCACAAACAAAATTACTCCCAACAGTTCACAAGCTCAGTTCACACAGACATTTGGATTGCACTTGACCTGAGCAAGGCTAATGCCATGGCATCTGCCGTTGTCCCATTCTCCATCAATACAGTACAAGTGTAGGCAGCAAGTGTAATAGCCTCCACAATGCACACTGCCCTCTGCTTCTCTCCCACGCTGCACCAGGCATTGGTCAGGCAGCCTGTTCAGCCTAGTCTCTGTACTCTGCTGGCTCAGGTCAAACTCCCCGAAGCCCCTTACCTATCCAAAGAGTCCTGCACACACCCAACATCTCATTGCACAAGGTTTCTCATCCCTATCCCTTCTTTGTGATTGCTGTATTAGCAAGCCAATTTCAGGGCACAGCTCAAGAAGACGCCACTACATGAAAGGACCCTCCAGGGAAACTGTTCAAAGCTTTATATTGAACGCAACCTCCCACTGAAGCCTTTTCCTTAAATGACAAGTTTACACAGCCAGTCCTTGCTTTACAGAAGCTGTATTTAAGTATAGTCTTTCTACACCTCCCTAGAGATACAGCATGGCCCAGTGGTTAAAACACAGACTTGGGAGCCAGGGTCTGCCACTGATTTGCTATGTGGCCTTGGGAAGCTCACTTCAACTCTGGGGCTCAGTTTCCCCATCTGTTAAATGGGGTTAATATTGACCTACCTCTCAATGTGTTGTGCAGATGAATTCATTTTTTGTAAAGCACTTTTGAGCTCCTTAGACGGAAGGTGCTGTGGACAAACAAGGTATTATAATGGACATTCATTTGCATCCTGTGTGGAAGGCACTGCTGATTAGCCCTGCAATCCCCTCAGGGCTGGTAGGCTTTCATTACAAAAATAAAAGTAAAGAACTCTGCTCTATGCCAGAAGTGAGTCTCCAAGGGCAGAGGGGACAGTATGGGTAAAGGCAGGGCAGGGAAGAGTGCAAGTGCAAATGACAAGGAGTGTGTGCATCTGAGGATACGTCAGACCCTTTTGCTCCATTTTTGGCGAGCTACACAGGACTCTCTTTCTCTTGCTTCTCTAGCTAGGATTGGGACCCCAAGGTGAGGCATTTAGGGAAATTCCTTTACAGGTGACCTGCAAAGGAAAATAATTGGGCTTGTGCCTTCTTTTGCCTCTCTGTGGTGGAGGAAGGAGCCCCCCCAAAGAAGCATTTTTACATTAGAGATTCATGTCTTGTCTATCCTGCAAGCCTCTATGGTGGCTGAAGGGCTGGTGCATTAATTATTTATATCCAGTCTAAAGTACCCACTACCCTAGTGATTAGAGCATTGACCTGGGAGATCTGTGTTCAAGTCCCTGCTCCAAATCAGGCCGAGTCAGTCCAGAATCCCAGCTATTCTAGACACACACACCATCTCTCTCTGTCTCTCACGCCTGGCTGACTTTTGTGTGAGGCCCAATGCAGTAGGTGTGCTCTGAGAAAGCCTCCTGGGTCAGCCCCAGGGGTAAGACAGGTAGGGGAATGCCTCATTTGAGAATCCTGAGCTAGGGCTCCAAGCAGCTCATGAGCTATGGAACAGCATCAGGACTTAGGTGGCTTTGCGCATGTCGCTGGCACAAACATAGGTGCCTCAAGGATAGGGTGGTAGCTCAATGGCAGTTCTGAGGCTGCTACTAACGCCTTAATGTTGGACTTAGGTGCCTAAAGAAGCAGCTAGGCACCTACGTACTTTGTGAATCTAGCCCTTACTGTGTTAATGACCAGAACTCAGCAGATCAGGAAGCCTCCAGCCAGACTAAATTTACAGAAGAAAAACTGTAGCCATATTTTATTTTATTGTTCATGGGATTTTTTTTTTTTTTTTTTTATCTTTAGCGAAACCTGCAATTTCAGAGCAGGGGAAGGAGAGTGATGTAGAATACATGATGCACACCAAAAGATTAGCCAACTCTCAGGAATGGTTACAGCTGTAACAGTAAGTACTTGGAGTCAGTGGAAACTAACTCCTGATATGAATATACCCATTGTAATGCTGGCCCAGGTAAAGTGAGTGGAGCCAGGAAAGAAAGTGCAGTCTCCTACCAACCCTATGGTGTGGTGTGTCACGTGTTTATTATGACAATATTCTTCTCTTGAGATTATTAGTAAGCTGATGCCAGTACTCATGATGCAATGCTGCTATCTTGTGTTTCCTTGGATGTGCATGTTGTTCTCAGTGTTCTGGTACAGTGCTCTGTGGGCGGAGTCCTGGAAAAAGCCAGTAATTTGAATTGAATTTAGCTCTTCATAAACAGCAGTGGTTTTCTTTTCATTCTCCTCCACTCTCTCATTAACAGCTGCCCTCTCTCATTAAGGAACATAGAGTGTACCCAATATTTTGACCACGTTTCATTTTGTTACTCCCAATAATTGGGACAGTCTTAATCTTGAATTCATCTTAATTGGGATATTTAACAGGGAACCTAATTAAACTGAGTTGGCAGTGACTGCTGCTTATTTGGCTGCCTGCAGGTGATGAAGTGATTCTTCTAGAATATAAGGATATCATGCCCCTCTGATGCTCAGGGGTTGGATTGTGTTTCCCCTCCAAAGACTTCTGCTGTTTGGTTTAACAACACAGACTGCCTTAATAGCCATCCCTGCCCTGGCCTTTTCAAACATTCTGCAAAGTTAGTTCTCTTCAGGCTTCTGATAGAAATGATGTGGCCCTACACTTCTCTAGTTTAGTTGCAATTTAACTCCTTTTAAGCCACTTGTCCTTAGCAGCTCAATGTAACTCCTAATTCTTGAGTAAACCAACAGGTTTGACACAAACTGGACAATCACTGCAAGTACAAAATGGCACTCTCTCTTGATTAGGAAGCTGTACTAAATCAGGATGATAGGCTGTCTGGAGCTTCTGGATTATAAAGATTCTGCTGCACGAGCATTTATTTTACAACTGTTTACAAAGACCAGGCTAAATCACATAGCATCAAAAATGGTGAAAATAAATATATTTAGATGTAAGTAGGGCTAAATTTTCAGTGGTTTTGAGCACCCACACCTGCCAGTGGTTTCATCTGGAACTGGGTGTTTGGCACTTCAAAACATCAAGCCCAGGACCTCAATCCTGCAAACATATATGCATGTTTTCAATTGACTACTGTGGATAGTCCTAGGAGTCGAGTCAAGCACATGCATAAATTTCTGGAGAACCTGGGCATAACAATGTATTCCTAGAACCTAATTACTCTGGCCTAAATCTTCCTACAAGAGCATAGACCATTTTGTTTATTTAGGGAGGTAGAGTTAAACAATAATAAAATAACAGTCATTGACTGTAGGTTTAATGAGCAGTTTTGTACTGTGGTGGTTTGTCCACTTTTAATTAAGTGAAATAAACAAGCTTCTGTTCCAAACCCAGTGTTTATGAATGCAATCCATAATTTATTTATTTGTTATTGGGGGATTAAAGCCCCCACCACCCTGCATTGTTTACACTCATGTACTAAGACTAAGATTATTAGAGGCTAGAAACACAAGACCATGAAGAGCGTCACAGCAATCTGGACAGCAAAGATCTTTCTCTTTCAAGGAACAGCATTCCTTGTCACTGATTCTTGGAGGTCTGGAGAGAGGCGACAACTTCTAACTGTCCCTCCAAACTGCCTCTTATTTCTCTTGGAAAACTTGGGGGGGAGGGGGGTTAAATTCCCTCTCTGCTCTGAGAAGGATATTGTTTTTTTGAAACGTCAGGATACACACAGAGAATAGCTTCTGATTTGTAATTAAGAAGGATACATTTATTTTCAACAATACTTTGTGATCCTTGCATAGAAGTACAAAGCATTGGTGATAAATGGTTGAGACCTTTGGTGTGATACTCCAAATAAAATAAGCACAAAGCCTGGGATTTTCATTAGACACTAAGGGACTAGGGGCTCAGATCTTTAATTGACACTGTAATTCACTGGCACCTGAACACCTAACTCCCTTAGCCTCTTGAAAATCCAAGGCAAAGAGGTTCTCTGAGTCCCATAGCTTAGAAGTGATTTTCCCTCTTCCTCGTCTCTCCCCCTCCCCCCAAAATGAGACTATATATTGTCCCCTAGCAACAGGCCAAACATGCTCCATTTGAAGTGGAAACAACATTGTTTGAAAATTGGAGGGGAGGTGTGCAAAACTAGGATTCCAACAGGAAACAAGTCTCACCTTCTTTTAGCACACTGGACAGGCTGCTGCATCTCCATACTGATGGCTACCCAGCGCTAGCATCTTTAAATGGTATCCCACCCCTAAGTGAAGAGTCTGCGCAGGGTATGCCGAAAGATCACAGATTTACGGCCCAATCCTACTCTAAGTCCTTGATAAAAATGCTGACTTCAGTGAAAGCAGGATCAGGCCCTTCTGCTGGATTGGATGCAGATAACATGGCAACCTGGGGTTTTGTCCAGAAACACTGAATTTCAAAGAGTCAAATTGATGAAACGTTTAGCTGGATCTCAGAACTACACATCTGATTAGTGCTACCTTTACCCTGCAGTATGTATTCAGTGAGAAAACCACTGAATAATCTACTGCTTGCAGCTAATATGTTATAGTTAGAAAATGCAAATAACTGACACCTGCTACAGGGCAGGGGTGATGAAAACAAGTCTGGCATGTAACTAAAAAGAAAAAAAACAGAGTTATGCTAATGACCAAGACTTAATGTTCCCTAACAACATTTCTTGGGAGACATTTTTATGTTTCCAATTTAGAGATGAGCTTGAGCCAAAACCCTGTATCTTAATATCCAAGATCTCAGAATCTAAAATGAGATCAGAATCTGAATTTTGCAAATAACCCTTATCTTTACAATGGGCTGAACCAAAACCTTGGATCATCTGAACATGCCTACACTTTGAAGGCTTTGAAATCTAGGTGTAAATCCCATTTCTACTTTAATTCATAATAGTATAAACCTTTACCCTCTGAAATGAATTGCCTGAGCAATAGTAAAGGAGTACTTGTGGCACCTTAGAGACTAACCAATTTATTTGAGCATGAGCTTTCGTGAGCTACAGCTCACTTCATCAGATGTATACCGTGGAAACTGCAGCAGACTTTATATACACACAGAGAATATGAAACAATACCTCCTCCCACCCCACTGTCCTGCTGGTAATAGCTTATCTAAAGTGATCAACAGGTGGGCCATTTCCAGCACAAAGCCAGGTTTTCTCACCCTCCACCCCCCCACACAAATTCACTCTCCTGCTGGTGCTAGCCCATCCAAAGTGACAACTCTTTACATAATCAAGTCGGGCTATTTCCTGCATAGATCCAGGTTTTCTCACATCCCCCCCACCCCCATACACACACAAACTCACTCTCCTGCTGGTAATAGCTCATCTAAACTGACCACTCTCCAAGTTTAAATCCAAGTTAAATCAGAACATCTGGGGGGGGGGGGTAGGAAAAAACAAGAGGAAACAGGCTACCTTGCATAATGACTTAGCCACTCCCAGTCTCTATTTAAGCCTAAATTAATAGTATCCAATTTGCAAATGAATTCCAATTCAGCAGTTTCTCGCTGGAGTCTGGATTTGAAGTTTTTTTGTTTTAAGATAGCGACCTTCATGTCTGTGATTGCGTGACCAGAGAGATTGAAGTGTTCTCCGACTGGTTTATGAATGTTATAATTCTTGACATCTGATTTGTGTCCATTTATTCTTTTACGTAGAGACTGTCCAGTTTGACCAATGTACATGGCAGAGGGGCATTGCTGGCCCATGATGGCATATATCCCATTGGTGGATGTGCAGGTGAACGAGCCTCTGATAGTGTGGCTGATGTTATTAGGCCCTGTGATGGTGTCTCCTGAATAGATATGTGGGCACAATTGGCAACGGGCTTTGTTGCAAGGATAAGTTCCTGGGTTAGTGGTTCTGTTGTGTGGTATGTGGTTGTTGGTGAGTATTTGCTTCAGGTTGCGGGGCTGTCTGTAGGCAAGGACTGGCCTGTCTCCCAAGACTTGTGAGAGTGTTGGGTCATCCTTTAGGATAGGTTGTAGATCCTTAATAATGCGTTGGAGGGGTTTTAGTTGAGGAATTCCACCATGATTTCAACAATTTCCATCCCACCACCAACCTCAGCCTGGTCCAGTCCACACAAGAGATCCACTTCCTGGACACTACAGTGCTAATAAACAATGGTCACATAAACACCACCCTATACCGGAAACCTACTGACCGCTATTCCTACCTGCATGCCTCCAGCTTTCACCCTGACCACACCACACGATCCATCGTCTACAGCCAAGCTCTGCGATACAACCGCATCTGCTCCAACCCCTCAGACAGAGACAAACACCTACAAGATCTCTGTCAAGCTTTCTTACAACTACAATACCCACCTGCAGAAGTAAAGAAACAGATTGATAGAGCCAGAAGAGTTCCCAGAAGTTACCTACTACAGGACAGGCCTAACAAAGAAAATAACAGAACGCCACTAGCGGTCACCTTCAGCCCCCAACTAAAACCCCTCCAACGCATTATTAAGGATCTACAACCTATCCTAAAGGATGACCCAACACTCTCACAAGTCTTGGGAGACAGGCCAGTCCTTGCCTACAGACAGCCCCGCAACCTGAAGCAAATACTCACCAACAACCACATACCACACAACAGAACCACTAACCCAGGAACTTATCCTTGCAACAAAGCCCGTTGCCAATTGTGCCCACATATCTATTCAGGAGACACCATCACAGGGCCTAATAACATCAGCCACACTATCAGAGGCTCGTTCACCTGCACATCCACCAATGGGATATATGCCATCATGGGCCAGCAATGCCCCTCTGCCATGTACATTGGTCAAACTGGACAGTCTCTACGTAAAAGAATAAATGGACACAAATCAGATGTCAAGAATTATAACATTCATAAACCAGTCGGAGAACACTTCAATCTCTCTGGTCACGCAATCACAGACATGAAGGTCGCTATCTTAAAACAAAAAAACTTCAAATCCAGACTCCAGCGAGAAACTGCTGAATTGGAATTCATTTGCAAATTGGATACTATTAATTTAGGCTTAAATAGAGACTGGGAGTGGCTAAGTCATTATGCAAGGTAGCCTGTTTCCTCTTGTTTTTTCCTACCCCCCCCCCCAGATGTTCTGATTTAACTTGGATTTAAACTTGGAGAGTGGTCAGTTTAGATGAGCTATTACCAGCAGGAGAGTGAGTTTGTGTGTGTATGGGGGTGGGGGGGATGTGAGAAAACCTGGATCTATGCAGGAAATAGCCCGACTTGATTATGTAAAGAGTTGTCACTTTGGATGGGCTAGCACCAGCAGGAGAGTGAATTTGTGTGGGGGGGTGGAGGGTGAGAAAACCTGGCTTTGTGCTGGAAATGGCCCACCTGTTGATCACTTTAGATAAGCTATTACCAGCAGGACAGTGGGGTGGGAGGAGGTATTGTTTCATATTCTCTGTGTGTATATAAAGTCTGCTGCAGTTTCCACGGTATACATCTGATGAAGTGAGCTGTAGCTCACGAAAGCTCATGCTCAAATAAATTGGTTAGTCTCTAAGGTGCCACAAGTACTCCTTTTCTTTTTGCGAATACAGACTAACACGGCTGTTCCTCTGAAACCTGAGCAATAGTGTAACCTTTTACTACTTCTACTCTTCTAAAATCCTTCATGAGACTTTGTGGTGGTGCGTGGTTTTGCTGGAGAAAAAAGGCTACATTAAATACTTTGCAAATATTTTCAAACGGAGCTAATTTAAATCTGGTAATCACAAAAGATATTCAGTTTAATTAAACTTTTCATCAAACAGTCTAATGGGCAATGAGACTTGGTACTACTTTGAAAACATGAGGATTTTTCTTTTCAAGATAATGGAAGTCGAAGAAACAGACAGAAGTCAGAATTTCAAATCACAGTATTTTTAATTACCTATTAGTTGTCTTCAGACTCTGCAGAAACATTCTTTGTTGTCTTCAGAGTCAACATGGCAATTTTCACGCCATGATACTGAGGGGCTAAAGTGATGCTTGGTTGTAACCTTACCTATGAAACAAGAAAAGGAGTACTTGTGGCACCTTAGAGACTAACCAATTTATTTGAGCATGAGCTTTCGTGAGCCACAGCTCACTTCATCAGATGTGTACCGTGGAAACTGCCTGCAGTTGATAGATTTCCACTCCATCAACTGCAGGCAGTTTCCACGGTACACATCTGATGAAGTGAGCTGTGGCTCACGAAAGCTCATGCTCAAATAAATTGGTTAGTCTCTAAGGTGCCACAAGTACTCCTTTTCTTTTTGCGAATACAGACTAACACGGCTGTTCCTCTGAAACTTACCTATGAAGAGGTTAATGCAAAGGTTTATGAGAGCCACCAGATGGCGCTTCATCCCAATGCTAGATTACAGAAACATGGGATGTTCAAGGTCACACAGAGAGAAAAGAAATTTCATGATCTCTCCTACTATACCACATCTGGAAATGCTGTGATGCCACCTTGTGTGAAGCATATAAAACAGAGCCAGGCAAACCTGTTTAAATCAAGGAGATCCTTTGCCTAAATCATGAAAAACCTCAAACCTTTTTTCCCCTTTAAAAAATCCAGGCTTTTTTTTTTTTTTTTTGCTGCTGCCTTTGTGGGGCTGCAAGTTCCTGCCGCTCTGAGTGGTAAGGGGGCGGCGCACGTGCGGCAGTGGGAGGGTTGGGTAAGGGGTCCTGGGGAGCAGTCAGGGGACAGGAAGCAGGGGGCGGTTGGGCGAAGGTTCTGGGATGGTCAGGGAACAGGGGGGGTTGGATAGGGCGCGGGAGTCCCGGGGGGCCTGTCAGGGGCCAGGGGTGTGGATAGGTCAGGGCAGTCAGGGTACAGGGAGCGGGGAGGTTGGATAGGGGGTGGGATCCCGGGGGGGGCAGTGGGTCCCAGGAGGGGGCAATGGGGGATGGGAAGTGGGAGGGGGCAAGGGTGGGGGCCAGGCTGTTTCGGGGGCACAGCCTTCCTTACCCGGCCCTCCATACAGTTTCGCACCCCGATGTGGCCCTCGGGCCAAAAAGTTTGCCCTCCCCTGGTATAGCTCATAAAAGTGAATTTGTTCTCATGAGATTTCCAGCCTATGTTTATAGATCCAATAGGAGAGTAAACAGATGGTCCCCAACCACAAAATCTGGATCTGGATACAGCTTTTCTAAGGTTTAGAGCTAGTCTTTTGGTTCAGCTCATGATAGAAAATGGGGACAGAAATGAAGTTTGGATCAAGATTTGACTTTCCCCAAAGTTCAAGAAAGATAAATCTGAGGTTTTGGTTTGGGCCCATCAGCACTTTACAAACATTATCTAAGCTTACAATTTTCCTGTGAGACAGATCAGTATATACTATCCCCATTTTGTCATTGGGAAAACAGAAACAGAGAGATGATGTGACTTGCCCAAGGTCCCACAGCAAATGTATGGCAAAAGCAGGAACTGAACACAGTTCTCTTGACTCCAGATCTAATCTGTGGATAATGCTGACTCTCAGTGGATATGCATCCACACATGTAGCTGCTTGTCAAATCAAGTTCCGAACATTCTATGGTTTCTCAGCATTAATTTAAAACATGCAGGGGAGGGAGGGGAGGAATTAATACATTTGGTTATGAGAAAGAACAAATGAATCCAGACTATTAGGGAGAAGGGAGGGTGCAAGAGGTTCAAACAAGCAAAATAAAAGCATTTGCATTAGGGCTGTCAAGCAATTAAAAAAATTAATCGCAATGTTAAACAATAATAGAATACCATTTATTTAAATACATTTTCAATATATTGATCTCAGTTACAACACGGAATACAAAGTGTATAGTGCTCCCTTTATATTTATTTTTGATTACAAGTATTTGAACTGTAAAAAAAAAGAAATAGTATTTTTCAATTCACCAAATACAAGTACTGTAGTGTAATCTCTTTGTCATAAAAGTTGAACTTACAAATGTAGAATTATGTATAAAAAAACCTGCATTGAAAAATAAAATAATGTAAAATTTTAGAGCCTGCAAGTCCACTCAGTCCTACTTCTTGTTCAGCCAATCACTCAAACAAACAAGTTTGGTTGCATTTGCAGGAGATAATGCTGCCCACATCTTGTTTACAATGTCACCTGAAAGTGAGAACAGGCGTTCGCGTGGCACTGTTGTAGCTGGCATTGCAAGATATTTATGTGCCAGATGCGCTAAAGATTCGTATGTCCCTTCATGCTTCAACCACCGTTCCAGGGGACATGCATCCAAGCTAATGACAGATTCTGCTCCATAACAATCCAAAGCAGTGCAGACCGATGCATGTTCATTTTCATTATCTGAGTCAGATGTCACCAGCAGAAGGTTGATTTTCTTTTTTGGTGGTTCGGGTTCTGTAGTTTCCACATCAGAGTGTTGCTCTTTAAGACTTCTGAAAACGTGCTCCACACCTCATCCCTCTCAGATTTTGGATGGCACTTCAGATTCTTAAAGCTTGGGTCGAGTGCTGTATCTATCCTTAGAAATCTCACATCGGTACCTTCTTTGCATTTTGTGAACTCTGCAGTTAAAGTGTTCTTAACATGAACATGTGCTGGGTCATCATCCGAAACTGCTATAACATGAAATATATGGCAGAATGCGGGTAAAACAGAGCAGGGGACATACAATTCTCCCCCAAGGAGTTCAGTCACAAATTTAATTAACTCATTATTTTTTTAACGAGCATCATCAGCATGGAAGCATGTCCTCTGGAATGGCAACCAAAGCATGAAGAGGCATACGAATGTTTAGCATATCTGGTACATAAATACCTTTCAATGCCAGCTACAAAAGTGCCTTGCAAATGCCTGTTCTCATTTCCTGGTGACATTGTAAATAAGAAGAGAGCAGCATTATCTCCTGTAAATGTAAACAAACTTGTTTGTCTTAGTGATTGGCTGAACAAGAAGTAGGACTGAGTGGACTTGTAGGCTCTAAGTTTTACATTGTTTTGGTTTTTTTTAGAGTGCAGTTATGTGACAAAAAAAATCTACATTTGTAAGGTACACTTTCACAATAAAGAGATTGCACTACAGTACTTGTATGAGGTGAATTGAAAAATACTATTTCTTTTGTTTTTTACAGTGCAAATATTTGTATTCAAAAATAATATATACTTTGATTTCAATTACAACACAGAATACAATATATATGAAAATGTAGAAAAACATCCAAAATATTTAATAATTTCAATTGGTATTCTATTGTTTAAGAGTTCAATTAAAACTGTGATTAATCGCAATTAATTTTTTTAATAGCGATTAATTTTTTTGAATTAATCGCATGAGTTAACTGCGATTAATCGACAGTCCGAATTTGCAACAATAAAACCAGTGCAAAAGAAGTCTGCAGGCCTACAAAAAATAAGCAAATATGCCTTATGTGTAGACTAAAGCAAAGTTGCTTTGGTTCTTGAGAAAAAGGGAACAAATTAGTTACCTACTAATCAGGGCAGATTGACATTAGTTTTTCCTGCTTTAAAATTTTGACAAATGGATAGAGTTGGATAAGAAGGGTGTATGAGAAAAAAATAATAAATGTTCTGTTATTTTTCCCCATTATCTTTGGCATTATTTCTTTTTTTTCTTTTGAAAATAACCTCAGTGTGTAGAGAAGAGCACAGGAGCAGTAACAAAAGCTGAGTGCATTTAAGCAGAACAACTTGCTCCTGGCATACTGGGAGAAAAAAGATTGCCATGTACATGAGCAATGCATAACCCATGAATACAATAACAAGTGGATTAAGTACCATGACTGGATTTTCAAAGAGGCTTATGGGAATCAATGGCAGTGGGGCACACAGGCTGCAATCCACAAAAGTACTTAAGCACCTAAGGTCTATTTTTAGGGATCACTGCGATCCACAGAACAGCAGCCTGGTTGCTGCCTCATCTCACTTGGAGCCTAATTTTTTTCCTCTGGGCGTGTATACCTCAGCATCACTCCAGGCACCTATCTCCTGCCTCAGCATGCGCGCTACTGCCTCGTGGTAGGCACCCAGACACCTTTCTCCGGCCTAGGCCCCAGAGCAATTAACAAGCTGGGAAAGATGTTATGTAGGTATTCGACTGTCTAAGTTGCAGGGGGAGCAGATCCAGTAGGCAGCCACTGAGTCTGCCCTACTGGATCGACCTCTTCAGGCAAGTTCACACAAAACAGCCAGGGGAGGGTCTTCTAATAACTGTTAGCTAGGGCCCTCACCCAGGGTAAGGGAGAGTCTGGTTCAAGTCCCTCCCACTTCCTGAGCGGGAGAAGGGATTTGAACAGGCCTCAGTCAATCCTCAAGTGAGTGTCCCAATCACTAGGCTATAGACTATTCTGAGGCAGGCTGCCTCAACCTCTCATACTGAAGTTGTTTCCCTTTAATTAAGCAAGGGAATACATAAATATTAACTGAGCCAAAGCAAAAGTTAGAATGACTCTGTGTCCTAGTGGTTAGGGTGCTGAGTTGAGAGGTGGCTGATCCCTATTCAAATCCCTTCTCCCCTTCAGGAGGACAGGGGACTTGAACTGGGTCTGTCCCACATTCTGCATAAGTACGTGAGAGTAAAGGTTATGAGGGAGCTCCTCCTCCTTTCTTTCCACCCCTAGCCATTTTGTTTCAGGCCCTGCATACACCTTAGCTGGCCAAATGTCTATCTTCTCCCCTTTGGTGGGTTTTTAGCAGATGTGAGCACCACGCTGCAGCCTGGACTTAGGCACCTATCTTCAGGACAGGAGTTGGGGCTTAGCACACGCACCTCTCTCATTACTATCTCCCATTGGCTAGCTTAGGGGGCTCCGCTCCTAGCATGCTGGCTTTGTGGATTGCATTGTAAGGCACCTACCTCTCTCATTCACTGCACAGGGAACCTAGGTGCCTAACTCAGGCTTTATAGATCCTACTGTTGTTACTGTGATTTTCTAGGAACCTAAAAGTTAGGCATCATGACACACAGCATTGCAATGCCTAAGTCCCTTTGTGGATCTCACCCTAAGGTCCCTTTGAAGCCCCAGCCCATACTCAGCATTTACTATTGCACTATGGTGGCTTGCTTGAAGTGTGAGTCCCTCCTAAGCACAGTGCAGTTGTACAGGTGTAACTGAGGGCCCAATTTGAAGCCGGTTGGGCTATACAGGTCTGAGGGAGGAGATAATTTGGAGCTGATTGGATTGCACAGCTGTGACTGAGTGTATAAATGAGAGATAATGAGCTAGCTTGACTGTTACTAAGGGCCTGATTTGGCTTGCAGGATCTTTATGATGGAGAAGGAGCATGGTGGTTGACTTTCAGAATGCATGAAGAGTTTACAGATGTGGTAGCTAAGGGAAAACAAATTTTTACTTATAAAGTGGGCAGATTTAACCTAAAATTCTTGAGAGACAATAAACATTAAGTCCCCTACAGAGTTGCTTTTTTAGACCAAAACTTTACTTCTAAAAGGAACCTGTTAATTTAAAGTTCATCCTTTTAAACCCATTGCCTTCTCTCTGTTACTAATAACACCTTAGCTTCTAGGTCCTTTCCATGGCATACCTCATTAGGTTTCTTTTTAATATATCTCTGTGTGGGTGATGAAAATCTATGAAGTGAATTTCCTTTTTTTGTTTTTAGTTATTTCCACTTCAAGGTTCTTAGCGCAACAAGACTGGGGTTGCAAATGCTGCTGCAGAACGCTTATATGTTCCAAAACTATGTTCTGCATGGATTTTTAAAATATTAATGGAAACTTTCCTATTTTGGTCTCTTTTTTTAACTGTTTTGGGGCCAAATCTAAGCTGACAGTGTTCCCTTAAGTAGAAGATTGAAGGTTTAACTAAGGATAGCAAAGAAAAGAGGGGAGTGGGAACAGAGAAGACAGGAGCCAAAGAAGAGATTGAACAAAAGGCTAGAACAGTAGAGGAGTGATGTAGGTGAATGCCTCTCAAGGCCCCAACATGGGCTGCCAAGCATAACAAAGGCCTAGAATGAGAGTCACACAATATTATTTATGCAGGAAACTTGAAAGGATGTGGGATTGATTCCTTTAGGATCAGCAACGCTTTCTATAACCTCAACATGATCCATTATTTCTGATGCCAGTCATTTTAAATAATAAAAAGGAGAGAACATAAGATGTGTGTGGAATGTAGGGAACTTTGAACTGTCCCCCAGAATGAGGGACATTTGAGAGAGAGTGGTGCATGAGATCTATGGGCTCAGGGGCTCAGATCTTCACCCCCGTTCTATTGTTTACTACAAGGTGAAAGAATCAGAACAGTGGTAAGGGGCCCTAAAAACCCCATATCCAGCTGAGAGAAGATTCTCCTGGCCCAGCCACTGCAGAAGTCAGCCATAAGTTTGTCCTTCAAAGCCCCACTCAGATGTCCTGGCCTACGAGAACCTCAGCACTGCAGAGATTCTGGGTCATGCTGTAGCCAGTTGGGATTGTTACCCAGGGTTTTCAGAACCCAAAGCAGTGGTAACTTAACTATTTCACTCCAGGCGGTGTCAGGAATAAATCAGTGGAAACACAGCAATTCCCTCTGATGAAAGATTAACACAAGTAAGTGAGTTAAAACTACAATTTATTAGATTCAAGCACACACAGACATAAGCAATAGGTTTAGAACATCCCAAATAATTACCTAGAATCTGAGATGGCATTGAGTAATTTACAGCAGGTCCATGATGGTTGGTCGCCTCCCGGCCAGGGAGTATAATGTCAGGAAAACGATTCTCAGGATAGCTTCAGAGAACTGTTCCAAAGTGCACTCTATTACCTAGTCTTTTGTAACTAATTTTTATGAAACACATAGCTCAGTAGTGACCCCTACTGAGTCATCACTTCTCCTAACTTCAATAAACTACTGACCAACAAACATTCCTAACAATCTTAGCCATAATAAGCTTCTATATCAAAGGCACCCAAAACTCAAGGTTTCAATCCACCTATTTTCTTTCAGTCTCAATTTGTTGATGCTTTTTCTCCCCTCCTCCTATTCTGATTAGCAGAAACAGCAGGCATGCAGCTAGCATTTTACTTTGCCTCCAAAAGCCCTGCTTGTTCAAATGAACCCTTAACTCTGTGGTGTTCTGTTTTATTACTTCATGGTGGCTGAATACACATAATATGGTTGTAATTAGCTTAATCAAATTCTGGGGTCCACACACCTCTCAAATCTGGAGCAACAGGGTGGCTACTGTAATTTCCACAGTCACTCTCCCCACCCCCACCCCCCGGCTCTCTAAATTATGCCAGGGGCCTCTCTGACCCCATGGAGCAATCCAGAATTGGGAGGATTCAAAAGTGTCTTAAAATCATTTTAGCCCCCAGCCTCCTCCTGAGCTATGAGTTCTGTGCTGCACCTCTTAGAGGCACAGAGCAGAATTTCACCCATGAAATCTTGGAGGAGAAAAAGAAATATTCATCCAGGTGGTTGTTTCTCAGGAAGATAATCTTCATGTTATGTGTTTAGTTTTCCCCTTCATGAATTTTCAGCATAACATATGTAGGGAAAATACAGTTTATTGGTAGATTTAAAAATAATATAACAAAATTGATAATATTTGATTTTAATATATCAATGGTCACCACTTGTCAGATGGTTTGATTTTGATAGCCCAGAAGCTATGCCAGAGGTGGGCAAACTACGGCCCATGGGCCACATCCGGCCCGTGGTACCCTCCTGCCTGGCCCCTGAACTCCTGGCCTGGGAGGCTAGGCCCTTCCTCCGCAGCCTCAGCTCACTGCGCCACCAGCGCAATGCTCTGGGCAGCGGGACTGCGAGTTCTTGCCAGGCAGCACACCTGCAGAGCCACAGCCTGACCCAGTGCTCTGTGCTGTGCGGTGGCGTGGCTGGCTCCAGCCAGGCGGCACGTCTGCCTGTCCTGGTGCTCTGGGTGGCACGGCTGTAGCTCCGCCAGCCACCGGTGTGCCAGGTAGCACAGTAAGGGGGTGGAGGGTTTGGATAGCGGGCAGGGGAGTTCAGGGTGGTGGTCACGCCTGGCTGTTTGGGGAGGCACAGCCTCCCTTAACTGGCCCTCCATACAATTTCCGAAACCCTATATGGCCCTCAGGCCAAAAAGTTTGCCCACCCCTGAGCTATGCTGTGTCTCCTCGGAGAAAAAGGTTTTCAGAGTTCAAAGGGGTGCTAGAAAAATAATCGCCACTGAGTTTGACACACAAAAAATTAATTTTTCTGGGACCAACTGGAACTGCAGGAGCAAGCTAGAAAGGGAGAATTCCAGCTGCAGGGAAACTTCACCCACCAAAACTCTTCAGCAGAATATCAAATATAAGCATTACACCATTCGTACAAACTTTCATTGTCTGGTCACATACCCAGTGGGGAAAGCATATGTGTGTTTGCATGTAACTCCCCAAAACCTTAGTGACCAAAGGGCTTTTGCTCAAAGTTCTTGAAAAATGTCCCCCCACAAGGGATGACCTGTTAAAGTCCAGCTCCCCATTGCAGTGACTGTAAACTTTTTGTGCTCCTGCCATCCCTCTATCTTTCTGTCTGTGACTTAGCAACCTGCTGATATCACCAGCTTCCCCCAGAAAGATCTTGAAACCCATTTTACTATTTCTTTTAGTAACAGGCTGGGTTAAATTTTGTTGTGGTGCTGGGTTTGACTTACTACTGATCAAGGGCTTGATCCTGTGAGCTACTGAGAGTACCCCAGACTCCCACTGACAAAAGTAAAATTTTGAGCCTGGAAGGCCAAATGGATGGGACAAAGTGCCAAACACTTTCAGCCTAATACTGAGTGACATCAGCACCATTTGAAATCAGTGGGAATTGAGGGTGCTCAGCTCTAGCATGATTGGGCCCTTATTAGGGAAGATATTTGAAGAGGAGTAGAAAATAATAAAAGGAAGGGTCATGCTACCCTCTCCATTGACTCAAGTAGTCCAGGACAAGCACCAGTGGGCTAGTTCTTAAGTTCTAATACACCTCCATTAACGAAAGAACCCCAGCCCATTGTGATGCCTGGGAAACTCATAAAACTGATGCAGCTTTTGAAAATGGAACAACTCAGCTCAACCTTGCTATTATCTGTCCTACAAGTTCAAGCAATAGGAAATTCCACTAGTTTAAGCGTAACTGACTGTCAGTCTTGTGATGGTGCCCTTGTCCAGCGTGGGGCAGAAGCTGTATTTCTTCAGTTGCTTTAGGGTTGGGGGTCAAGGTTTTCTCAAATCTATAATATATTGGTTGGAAAAGGAAAGTAAAATGTAAGCAAAATAGACCTCTACAAAGCACCACCCCAGGGCTATGTGTGAACATTAAACTGAGGCTGTGGACATATCCCATGCCAGCAGGTGTCCCCAGAGGCATTTGGCTGATTCATAGCCAGAACTCCTTGGGTCATTGGGGAAGCTACAGGCCAGATTGGGAGCTCTGATACCTTTTAAAAGGATGCCTCATGCACCATGGTTCCGCTGACTGGTACAGAAGGGGGAGTGGAGCCGTGGCACTGGATTATCTGGCCCTTGCACTAAGGGCCATGATTGGCCTCCACAGAGATTTACAAGGTTCAGGAGGTTTATTTTAAAATGTCACTCCCTCTCCCTCAGTTACAGTGCTAGCATAGGGCCTGCCACAATCCGCTCCTCCATCTTTCAGGAGACACTTGCAATTGTTTCCCAAAGTTTGTAGATATTCAAACGCTTGATCTGTTAATTTTCAATTTCAGTTGTCTGGGAGGTTACTCATAAATCATCCCTGGACAGGCTTACAATGTATCGCAGAGAAATGCTGAAGATCACTGAGAAGTCATTTTCATCACTAGCTAAAGTATATTTTCTCATTCCATTGCATCAGTCTCTCTCAGCAGTGCAGACCACATCTCTGTCAGCATGAGTGGATTGACCTCCTACAGTTGATCCAGCCACTGCTCTAAAAGTTGATACAGTTTAAAAGTATTCTTTTATTGTGTCTCTTGTCATAGCTCGTCAACATAGTGATGCTTCTGTAGAGGGGCCTCTCAGCTTAATTGGGAGTGTTCCAGTCAGGAAGACCCTGAGTAGTGCAAGCCAGCCTTGGAGACTACAGGTCAGCCTTGGAAACTACACTTCCATAGGGAAGAGAGAGAGACTGCCGTTTCCAGGGGATACAGGGGGAACATGCCCTGGGCTGTATCTTGCTGAGGAGTTGGGATACTGGTCAGGGGAGCTGAGATTGCTTTGTGGAGCTCTGTCCAAACCAGGAGCTGCTTTGTGAAAACCAGAAGCTGCTGGCTCTTTGATCAAGCAGGGAGGCTCATGGAGGCAACTGCTGGGCTTCACAGCAACAGTCCAGTGCCCAAAACTGACTGAGGTTGGCCTTCAGTGAAGGCAGTATGAGTAACCCTTTGCTGTTTGGGAAAGTGCTTGCAGGGGAAGGGGGATAGCAAAGAGGCTTTAAGGGGTTTCCCTGAGTCTGAGAAGATATGGTGCTCGTATTGTCTAACCAGGATCTGGGGTTACTGACCTCTGGCTATAACAACTCCCATCTTCAGAGGTGTCGTGCAGCTTGAAATGATCCCAAGTTAGAATTGCTCTCCCCATGTTGCCGAGGCTGGACTGCTTTACTGGACGAACAGCATGCTGTCCTCAGCTTCGACAGCAAGTACGCCCACACAAGCGTCTAGAACTCTGAAATTCAGAGGAGTGCACACTCAGGGGGTGGGGAAATGGTGGCAGTGTAAATGTAAATTGGTGAAGTTTCATTTACTGCGGTAAACTGCACTTAACTAATTTATTGAAGTGCCCCCTCTGATTTAAAGTGGTTGTGGCATTTTCATTTTCAGTCTGTTATATCATGTGTTTCTAAATTGTTGAGTAAAGGTTTGTTAACTCTAATCTAAGTGCATATTGGATGTATATTATTTATAATTGGTACTTTTGAGTTAGATCCTTTGCATAGATTAGCTCAGGATTACTTCTGGAAGCTCCCAAGGCACACCCTTGAGTGTGTACAGGGCCCAGCCAGGTGGAGGCACTGCCAAGATTAATTTCCTTTACAAGTAAAATTACTGCAGCAAAGGGGTGGATAGAGGATTCCCACCTGTCCAATATCACCACTGCGATACTCAGGATCTCCTTTACTATTGACATCATCAGGCACCTGCGCACACAGGTGAGCATTGCCTGCTCCCAAATAATCTAGAAAGGAAGGGGCGGGGTACATTTCATGTTGTGATTATAAAATATGTGTCTTTTATGTGACTCAGATATTGACATCCTGAAGGGAAAGGATCTTAATTTTATGCTAGCTATAAAACTGATCAATAGAGAATTTAGAATTTTAGATCCTTGTCACTCCCAGATTAAGTGGAATACTTAGGTTGGTTTATTTTATAGTGCTGGTCACTCTACAGATGTTCTGACAGATTAAGTGGATAAATGCTTGTCATTTTTCCTCATCTGAAACAATGACAAGTGAATCTTCCCAGACCATGGGCTAGAATAGCACTGGTGGTGCTGCTTTTCAAAGTTAATGGGACAATGGATTCTTGTAGCTATAGAAACCACAGTTCCCGTTCTTCTCCCCCCCCCCCCCCTATTTTATGAACTGGTCCATTTGGAGCTGATGCAGAGATCCCCCTCCCTATTGGAGAAATAATCCAGTCTACAGCTTGTCCCAGTCACTAGGTGTACAGAACTTCATTTGCATACAGAGAATATTAAGCAGCTGGGCAGGGGGGCGAGGAGGAGTGAATTATTGAGGAACTGGGAGATTCTAGAGTAAGAGTGGAACAGCAGGGACTGTGCAGTGTCCTGATGTGGCTTTGGGAAGCGTGGTCCTTTTCTGAGACTGGAAAGTGACGTGTGGCACCCAGGGGAAAATGTGCTTGGCCTCTAGTCCTGGTGCATTTCCAGGTAAAATTATCCTGATCAGAAACATCAACACTTTTTTTTTTTTTTTTACTTGCAACTCTTTCCCAGTCATTAAAGTTTGAGTGTAATGTAAGACATATGGAGGGTCAGACAGAGAAGATCATAGAATCATAGAATATCAGGGTTGGAAGGGACCCCTGAAGGTCATCTAGTCCAACCCCCTGCTCAAAGCAGGACCAATTCCCAGTTAAATCATCCCAGCCAGGGCTTTGTCAAGCCTGACCTTAAAAACCTCTAAGGAAGGAGATTCTACCACCTCCCTAGGTAACGCATTCCAGTGTTTCACCACCCTCCTAGTGAAAAAGTTTTTCCTAATATCCAATCTAAACCTAAATCTAAAGATATAAGTGTGTTACCAGGATATCCTAAATCTAAGAGAAATAGTCTACAAATCTGCATTTATCCCATTCACAACCGTGACTTCATCCTCATTAACTAAATGGCAACCTTATACAGCCAGTATTCAAATGTCCTCAAGCATCAGCCTCCAATGAGTAACAGTGAATCGCATACACGGTGAGAGGTGTGTTATTTTTAATATCTAGGTTAGATTCCTGAGGGTTTGATCAAATGAACCAGTGACTGATTGAAGGAGGAGGCACAACTCTGTTACAATTTCCAGAATGCTTTGGGAAATAGATTTCCAAGACAACTTTAAATCCCTCTCTTTCCTCCCTCATGCTATGGTACTGGCTGACAGAGCTCTTTCAGATCTCCACATATAATGGTCTCTGGGGTTGCTGGATGCCAGGTAGAAAGGACACAATGGGATGAGTTCCGTCAACCTCCCTAGCTCTTCTTGGGGAGGCTCCGGTGCTAGGACTTTCCAGGATCACACACTAATGAGGAGCAGAGTATGAATTACTTTAAATGTATTCTCTCTGGCTAACAATAACACAGAACAAAGCCAGAAGGACGGTGTGTGCTCACAGGGTGATCTCGCTTGGATTTACAAAGATACACTCACTAGAGTAAAAAGAAAAGGAGTATTTGCGGCACCTTAGAGACTAACCAATTTATCTGAGCATAAGCTTACGTGAGCTACAGCTCACTTCATCGGATGCATACTGTGGAAACTGCAGAAGACATTATATACACAGACACCATGAAACAATACCTCCTCCCACCCCACTCTCCTGCTGGTAATAGCTTATCTAAAGTGATCACTCTCCTTACAATGTGTATGATAATCAAGTTGGGCCAACTGTTGCAACAGTTTCCACAGTATGCATCCGATGAAGAGAGCTTTAGCTCACGAAAGCTTATGCTCAAATAAATTGGTTAGTCTCTAAGGTGCCACAAGTACTCCTTTTCTTTTTGCGAATACAGACTAACACGGCTGTTACTCTGAAACTCACTAGAGTGGAGAGGGAGAATGGGAATGGATTCTTCCTCTAACACAGGGGTTCTCAACATTTTTCTTTCTGAGCCCCCCCAACATGCCTTAAAGACTCCACAGTCTGCCTGTGCCACAACTCTTTCTGCATATCCAGTAGATTAAAAGCCAGGCCAGCATTAGGGGGTAGCATGCAGGGCAACTGCCCGGGGCTCCACGCCACAGGGGGCCCTGCGAAGCTAAGTTGTTCAGGCTTCAGCTTCAGCCCAGGGCGGTAGAGCTTGGGCTTCAGCCCTGGGCCCCAGGTAGTCTAACGCTGGCCCTGCTCTCTGGTTTATTTTGGTGGCCCCCCTGAAACCTGCTCGCGGCCCCCCAGAGGGTCCTGGACTCCTGCTTGAGAACCACTGCTCTAACACATGGCCCATAATCCCCATCTCCCACTGGGACTCAAAGTGACAACATCGGATCCTTGGGGATTGTCCCCCACCATTCTGGGTAAAATCTGAAGCAAAAATAGGATGCTGAGTAATTATATGGCAAGGAAAGTGCCAAGTTCAATACAAATCCAAAGAGAAGTTTGTAACAGTCATGGAGCACTACAGCTATGTTAATAAATAGGGACAGAGAAATCACACTGCTTCAAGGTCCAATCCTGCACCAGTGCCCAAAATAGCATTGCTCGAGCACTTAGCAAAAGATTTAAGACCAGATATTTTACTAACTTTCGGAATAGAAAGAAAGGCTGTATGTCACAGGGGAATACTGGCCATCCCACTGATATCCCCCCCCCCCCCCCCCACTGTTCCTCAGACGTTCTTGTCAACTGCTGGAAATGGCCAACCTTGATTATCACTACAAAAGGTTCCCCCCCACCCCCGCTCTCCTGCTGGTAATATCTCACCTTACCTGATCACTCTCCTTACAGTGTGTATGGTAACACCCACTGTTTCATGTTCTCTGTGCATATAAATCTCCCCACTGTATTTTCCACTGAATGCATCCGATGAAGTGAGCTGTAGCCCATGAAAGTTTATGCTCAAATAAATTTGTTAGTCTCTAAGGTGCCACAAGTCCTCCTGTTCTTCTTCCCACTGATATAAGGTTCCCATTAATTTCTAGCCCTGGCAGGTGGAAGTTAAAACCATGTTCTGATCAGCATTTCCCACCTTTTTCCCCCTCCACATGAATTCCAACATGATTTTAGCAGCTAGAAATTAAATTAGAGTGAGAAATGACTGTATTATACTCTTTGAAAGCAGAAATGTCATGCTTCCAGATGGTGTGAAGCACGCATTTCTAAATTCAGCTGTTCCTGAGACATCAGCCACTAAAATCATGTCAAGATGGAAGTGGGCGACCTGGAAGTAACTGGAATGAGGTGATTTTTAAGCGTGTGTTTTGGCCAAGATATTATTTTTTTCCGTTTCTGTTGTTTCTCTTTTGGCTGTCTTGGATTGGTAACCAGAAAGGAATAATGCTGATCCTTGCAGAAGGAAGAGCCATGGCTTCTCTCTCACACCATGATTTTCTCCTTCTTGTTTCTTTAAAAAAAAAGCCCACTGTCCAGAGCAGTGTGATGACACCACAAGCAGAACAGTGACAAGGTCGAGCTGTGTTTGTCATATGATCGAACAGATTACCCTTCTGAAGCTTTATATTGTCATATCTCAGCCTCAAGGAAATGCACACATATCAAGACAAACAACAGCGAGAAGAACCATGTTATGTTCTCATTACAATAAAATCTACTTAGATCCACTTTTAAAACAGTACATAAAATCTCACTTGCAGTTCCCATCACTGAATGAACAGGACTAAAAATATCAAACCAACCAACCCACGCTTGTTTCTCTCCCTGCTCAGCCCTTAGCATAGTGCCACGCTCAGCGGTATTTTGTTAGAGATTTTCTTTCAGAACTTTCAGGGGACGGGGACCTTGCCATCTTGAGGAAACTTGCAGTTCTTCGAATGAGGCCTCCTCCCAGCATGGAAGAGATGGGACATGGAGACATCTCGGTGTGATGTGTGTGAGAGGCAGTCCCCACCTCCTAAGGCTCTGAGTGCAAGAGGCATGAAGACAACTTCCTTCCAAGTCTAGGACATGGGAAACAGTGAGAGCAAGCAGTATGGAGAAAGGCCTCTCCTAATGTGGGATGAGGCATTCTGGGGTGAGAGGCTAGAAGCCAGCCCCTCTTTGAGTTTGAGACCCTTGGGACATGGAATATGGCGACAGCTGCCTTGAATGTGGAACAGAGTTCCAAAGAGAGCCCTATCATTGATTTTCCTGGAGGACTCTCCCACAGCAAGTGGGATGAGAGCTATTGGTTGGAGTCTGCCTCTACAGATGGCCTCCACTCCCATGGTGAAACAGACAGTTGAAAGAGAATATCCATAGCTGGTGGCTGCAAAGGTTCACTGGGACCTGTTTGCTTAGGGCTCTGTATGTCAGCCTCACGGCCACCTCATGGTACCCCGCCCATCAACACGACTCTTCCGTGACAACATCAAACCACAAGGGACATCCTGGTTGGGAAATCATTCTGAGGAAGAGAGAAGAAGAAATGTAAACATAAAATCACATGTGAAATCAGGAGAAACAGACAGCTTGGGCGGGTGGGCCTGCACAACAGAATGAATGGCATTAGCTTCACCAGAGTGTGCTGAATGCACCTGCTGCCAAGGGGGCAGCCTGCATCTCCACATTAAGCTGCAGTGCCCCCCATTCTCTCACACACATTAACTAAGCTCAGAGGGAGGGTATTGATCACACTACCCAAGTTGAGGGATGTATCCCACTAAGTGGACATGAGGGGACATTCAACACCCTGACCTACCAAGGCCTTTGAACAGATTCAGGGACCCCACAAACCAGACTGAAGCAGGAATTTGCTCCTCCCCACTAACCAGTCTGAGGAGGGGCGCACTGGGCACATGCATGCACTCACAGATGCAGAGCAGTTCATCTCCACATAGACACACCTTTCCAAAACCATTCCTCTTAGGGCTGTTACACAAGCATTCACCACTAAATGCATCCCAGCCCACAAAATGCATACCCCACCCCACATCTAGCATGGTTGCCATGGATATGGCCCGCAATTCCTCTATGCCCTAGATGTCTCACCCCTACCATGTTCCCCCGACCCTGATAACCTCCCCTCCCCATCGCTCCATCCTGATCCTCCTATGCCCCTAACCTTCCCTCCTCATCTACTCCACCTGATCCGCCTAGGCCCAAATATAACCTCCCCTCCACAGTCACTCCACTCTGACTGCTGTATTCCAGATAACCTCCCCTCCCTGCCTCACCCACTCCAGGATGATTGGCTCAATGCAAAGATCACAACCCCTGTCTCTCCCCATCACGAACACCTAAAATTCACCATAGCTGCCTCACCCTCAGGATCTCCTAAATCTACATGTACCACTTCTGGCAAGGCCCCTCACACTCCACCCCTTGCCTGGGGATCCTTCACCAAGACCCTAAACTCCATCTCTTGCCTGGTGATCCCCCAGACCCTAGATAGCATCCCCTGCCTGGTGTTCCCCGCTCATCCCATTTGGATCAGGAGTGCCAGACACGGCCTCACTGTTTTCTTGGGCTCCTTTTTCCTTTTCTTCTCCGAGGCGTTGAGGTAAGCCTGCTCCCTGGTCCTGTACGAAGGGCCGCGGCTCAGCTCCCTCTCGCTGTATGGAGGCAGGGTGTCTTCTCCTTCCTCTGGCTTTGGCGGCTGCTGCTGCTGCTGCCCTGCTTTGTAGGTGGACGGCGGTGACCAGGCATAATACGTTCCCCCTCGCTGGCTGGGCTGCGAGCTCAGCTTCGAGGGCGTCTCACTGCGTTCGCCACTCTCCTCATAGCTCCGGGATTTCCTCTCTAGGACGCTGCTGAGGTAGGAGTGGTCATACTTCTGACTCCCTCCAGGCGTCCGGCTCACCAGCCTGGGCAGGTGCTTCTCATCGTGGGCCCGTCTCCTGGGCGGGCTGTATGACCAGCCCCTATCCGAGTCTGTCAGTGGCTCGCGGTTCCCCCTGCGCTTGCCATAGTACTCCTCCGAGGAGCTGTCCTGGTGCTGCACCACCCCGCCGCGCCCCCCTCGCGACTCCGACCTCTCGAAATGCCGGGGCTCCTGGCCGCCATCTGTCCGGCGGGTGCGCTGGCTGTAGGACTCTGCGAAGGCCGCCAGCTCGTCCATGGAGACGGCCGGCACACCCACAGAGAAGTTCTTCCTCGACAGCATTTCTGATTTCGATCTCTGCTGGCTGCAGGACAGAGGAGGGCAGAATTGTGAGATACAGTGTGTGCCTCCCATTGAAGCTGGGAGGAGGAAGCAAGGGCTACTCCCAAGCACTGAAAACTGTTGGCACACATATGGCCTGATGGGGAAACCAAGAAGCAGCCTGCCATATTGCTGTCACCAGCAAGCTTTGAGTGAACAATGTGCATTGTACCAACAGACCCTCTGGGGAGGGGAATCCCTGCTATTGCCTTTAAGGGACTGAGCTCCACTTCCTACAGGCTGCTCTACCAGAGACTCTAGGGTGAGAGTCCCAGGGGATGAAGGTGTGTATTAGTGTGCGCTAAGGAGTGGAGTGCCATTCCCTTGGGCCAGCACTGCAGACCGCATTGCACAGAGAGACTGGAGTGTGGTTCCTGCTAGAGTGCACTGTATCTCTTAATGCATCAGAGAGACTGGGGTGCACACAGGGGAGGGGTTTGGGTTTCTTGGCCTTATAAATGACTACCAAATATTTCACACTATCAGACATGGAATGGGAGAGGGGTCTGGCTTTGCCTGAGTGGATGGGCTAGGGAGAGCTCTGAGAATCAGATCAATTCTATTTTTGTCCAAGGCAGGCCCCGTTTCCACCTTCCCCCATTCTGTATCCCCTCTGCTCTGTCAGCTGGGAACAGATCATCAGGGAAGTGAGGACGGCTGTGACCTTTCTTCCTTCACTATTCCCTGGCCAGGTACAGCTGTGTCCTGAGCACTGCACTCACCTATGCCTAAAGCTGTCCCTCTCCTCCCTGTAATCAGAAATCGCCTGTGTCCTTGATGCACCACCTCCGCTAATCACCCCTGCCCAGTACTCCGCATCGCCATCCAGGTCCCCCACAGGAGGCAGGGGTTTCCTTCGCACCTGCCGGTAAGGCTGACGGAAGTTTGAGTCCTCGTGCAGGGAGCTGAGTTCAGAGATGGTGTTGTTATCTGCCAGGACACGGGAGAGAAACAGACACTGCAGAGGAGATGTGTGTTGAGAAGGGACAGTGAGACCATGGTGGGACTAGTTCTGATACATTCAGACAGAAGCCAAGCCCCCCTCCATTAAAAATAATCAGAAACAGAATCCAGACCCATTCTCAGAATGCTGGCCTGGGTTCCTCCCACCCCGGGACTCCCTGTGAATTTTAGATCTCAATTCACAACACATTTGGAGAATGCTTCTGGTCCAATTTCAGCCTTATCTGGGTGTTCTGTTTTGTATACATAGGCACATATGCACCTCCCCTGGTGTCAAAGTGGCTGGCCGTGAGTTTGGCCTGACTAGCCAAGCTAAAACAAGATCAACCCCCACAAAAAACGATCTGCACGCTCCCTGCCATCTCTCGTCTGTTGAATCGCTGTCAGTCACTACCTTGTCAAGCACAATGACATCTGGATTCCAGACGTTCCAATCTGGAGAGAGTCTTTTTATAGTAGGTCTGGTGGGTGTAAATGGCAATGCGCTCCATGATGACTGTTTTAGAACTACATGTAATTTGTTAGTTTCTCCTAATCAGTACAGAGCTATGATTAATGCCATTCCCTAAACCTTTATCGTCATTGATTGAGGGAGCTCATGCATCTGTGACTGCCAGGATCTAAAGGCATCTCTATACAGACACCTACTCGGTGGACCTATTGGATGCACAGGCTAATGATAACGGGCACAAGTTTTTTTGGAAAATGATCTGTATCCACCACATATGAATGTCAAGACCCCTCACTGGGTTGGATGAGTCAGTCACTAGGCTACCTCAGGCATTTGATCTCTCTTGTCTTCTTTACCAGCAACGTTTTTAGGTCTGTTTGTTTGTTTATTTTTAAGTGTGCTGGCAGAAGGCATCAGCAGCCAAGCCTGTGAACCCTGGCTTGGTGGGTAGAGCCCAGCAAAACAATGAAAGACCCGGCCCTTCAGATGAGGGAGGGGCCAGATAATCCACAGATTATGAGGTACAAGGAATGAAAAAACAGGGATGGGTGTGCAGGTTTTAGGGTCAAAATGAGGAATCCTCATGGGGCCATGGAGAAGAGAACCCTGCATAGCCCTTACCACTTCAAGAAGGAGTCCTAGAAGTCAGTGGAGGCCACTCAGAGGAACTCTGCCTTGATGTTTGCCAGCCCCACAGACTGATATCCTCTGTACATGGAACAGGTACAGTACACAGAGCAGCACTGCAAGCTCTTCCCCCATTCACACACACTGCTCCACCCATGTGCCTCAACCCCCTGACCTGGACAGATCATCACTAGACACCTGATTCTGCCATCCTTAATCATAGGCTAAGGATCAAGTTTAAAAAGATGAAGTTTTAAAGTTTGGAAATGTAGAGTTAAAGGTACACAAATAATCTTAATTCATCAGCCTCTGTCCTCTACCTATCCACAACTAGCCTCTTCACCCCCAGTCAGTATACTGCCATGCCATGATACCTCTCCCACACTGCCTGTGTGAACTCTGTCCCGCACCCACTAGACGTAAACACCTCTGTAAATACTACAATGGGCCTCTGACCCATCCCCTATTTCCCAGTGTCACAAACCTTCCTCCTCTGTAACTGCTCACACACTGACAGCTAGAATCCCTGACATCTCTTCTCCTGGTAAATGAAAGAAACAACCGTATTGCTTCAGATCTACCATTTCACTGAGGTGGCCAGTACAAACTACCTCTCCGTCCCCCAAAGCATATTGAGGCTGTTATACTAATAACATAACATATACCTTAAGAGACTTATTGCAGACCCACATTTCCTCCTAAAAGTATACACACACCACACTGTCTCATACACCCACAGTTACACCATAGTTATATGACAGAGAAGGCAGGAATGTGGGCCTAGATTTTCAAACATGGGTGTCAAAACTTAGGGTCCTAATTCCTTATTTACATTCCTACATAAACAGCTGATTTTTAAAAGTGTTGAACATCCAACGGCTCCTACTGACGTTGAAAATCATGCCACATATTTTGGTGCCTATTTATGTTCTAAGCCTAACTCTAGGCATCATACATTCTTGAAGAGCTAGGCCATAGGGTCTCAGTTCAATTTGTTTGTGGAACCATCACTATGAATTTCCAGACTATTAATCATAGAATCATAGGACTGGAAGGGACCTCAAGAGGTCATCTAGTTCAGGCCTCTCTGGGAAGGGTCAAACAATGTCTGTTTCTCACATCGCTCTCGCATCCTCCTGGCTGGGTCAAACTGTGCCAGTTCTTTCTCGACGTAGTACAACACCTTCATGGAGTCCCTCTCCTTGTCGGCCTGGATCCTGTACCCCTTTCGCACTGCTGGGAGAAGAAAACATTCAGAGGATGGCACTTTCAAACCAAGAAGTGGCTTTTGGTCTACACAACTTCTGTAGCTGGTTGAGCCCACATCCTCAGGCAGGTGGCCTACAACTCCCACAGCCTGTGGATTGGTCATTTTGTCATTGCTTCAGGTGAAATTCAAGAGCAACATGATATGAGGTTGAACAGCTACGTTGTTTATAAAGTTTGCGGCAATAGCAAAATGGGTTTGGAAGAGACCACTACATACAACAAAAATACACTGATGTAGTGTCATTGTGACAGGGTGAATCTACCCCACCCAGAGACTGGCAAAGAGTAAAGTAACACCCTTGTCAACTTCAGGAGAACACCCCCCATTTCAAACCCTCAGGAAAGGATTTGTCAGGGCAGCAATGGGGTGAGAGGGGGCATGGCAGAGTGGAGTCCTGCTATGCCTGGCCCTCTACTAGCACAGGGGCCAGTGGCATACACTCCTGAGCAGCACTATCTTGCACTGAAGCCAGGTGGCTGAGAATCAGGGAGCTGCAACTGGCCTGCTGCACTCTCCCGCTCCCCTACTCTACCTGAGCTCTGCTCGGAGGTGGTGAAGAGTATATTCCATGGGGTATCGGAAATTCCAGGGAATACAGAGGGAAGCCCATGAAGTGTCTTCAGATTTAAGACCTTTAAGTGCCTTAAAAGTAAACAATAAGATTCTGATGTTTACACTGAATGTACTGGTGAACCAATGGCAGAATCTTAAAAGAGATCCCATCTGTTCTGTTGGGTACCTACAAAACTGCAAGCTGCTGCATTCTGTACATACCGTATTTTATACAAAATGTAGGGCTCAGTCATAACTCACCTGCAAGGGGAGTGCTATGCCCCTTCGTGGCATATGGCATACTTCCCCACCTCTGTGTCTGGACAGCTCCAATCTTTTGCTTCCTCCCTGCTTTTTATATGTGCCTGGAGCCACAGGGACCGTAATTATGAGAGGCTCTTGCATAGGGTACATTGTGTGGAAGGCTCTTTGTGCATTTCCTCTCCCTACCCTATATGCCCACAAAAGGGCCTATGCCAGTGTAGCCCATACTTTGCAAACAGAGAATTACAGTACGCAGATCTTTGAAGAAACTAAAGCATTTACAAGAGATGGTTAAGCAAAGGTCCCAGTCTTGTGCTATTCTAGAACTGGTCTGGCTGCAAAATGTGAATAACAATCTGACACCCAAACTCACCCCACAAGGAGAAAGGGGCTCAGGGAAACAAGAAAACAAATCCGGCTGGGAACTCTTAAATCATCTAGAACTTGAAACCAACCAATCCATTTTGTTTGGATTTAATATGCTTGCTCATATTCATGCATGCACCAGACATTGCTTGCATACTTATCTGATACTGTGGTTTTCAATAACGTCGGCTGGTGTTTTGTTCTGGAAGAGTCTCTCAAAGATTTATTCCTGACACGGTAGTGACTAACATGTAGATTCCACATTACGTTGCATGATGTGCACTGCTTGGACTATAATGGCTTGTCTACACAGGACATTACTACGCAGCAAGCCAGGTTGTGAATCTACAGCGCACAAGCTTGCCATGCAGTAGCCTGCCAGATGGATACATGGCTACAGCACGTGAAAGTCCTGCAGTGCAGCTTAGCATACTGCTGCTTGAAAATTTTCACTGCACTGTAGCCGTGTCCACATGGCGAGTTACTATGTGGCAGGCTGGTGCACTGCAGATTTATACCCTGGCTTGCTGCATAGTAACTTGCCATGTAGACAAGTCCTGAGTCACCTTGTGTCCTAAAGTGCTGTGCAGTGCTGCTGTGCTCCACTCCAAAAATGGCTGCATTTCAGCTGTAGCTAAATCAATTCCTGTAATTAGTTTGAGAAGTACTTTGGTGTGAAAGTGCTTTATTGTATGTTACTGTACATTTGTAAGGTCAATAACCCTATTAAACTATGACCTTGTGTATGTGTACTTAGTAAAGACAATTAGATGCGTAAGACATAGTGTGGTGCTATTAGAATAGTGTCTGCAGTTTGTGTACCTTAAAAAAACACCCTTCAGTAGCTCAGCTGATGGAAGTCTAGAATTTTGTTCTGCCATTATGCGTTGTTATTGTTACAAATATGTGCATATAAGCCCTACAAATGTGCAGAACACACAGAGGTACTATTCCTACCCTACAAAGCTTACTACATTATATCTCTATAAGTGAATTTTGTGCCAGTGAAAGGTGCTGGATTGACAAATCTAGAAACTAAATTCTTCCACTGCACTGACAGAGCAAGCACAGCAGTGCGCACTTCCCCGCTCTGCCTTGCCAGTGTGCCTGAACTAGCCTGGACACTACCAACAAAAGTGCCAATTTATGGATATTTTTTCTGACATATCTACTCAGTAGTGCTGGAACTAGGGGTGCTGGGGATGCTGCTGCACCCCTGGCTTGCAGCAGTAATAACAAATACCAAATACATAGTTTCCATCATCAGCAACCCTACTATAAAAATAGTTCCAGCACCCCGGTATCTACTAGGAATTGGATTAACCCCCTGTGATGCTGGCAGGCCAGATGCCACCTCTTGCCCAGGCTACAGGCATTAGCTCAGAACTGACAACCTCGTAGCTGGAGACTGGACCAGGTCACCCGTATGTTAGTTTTGCTCAAAATAGGTATTAGTCTTATAGGAAGTTATTTAGTGTTTAGACTCTATGAAATGCTTATATGTTGCTGTGTGCATTAATCTCATTGATAATAGCTGTATCCCATAGGTGATATTTACATGTTTGCTCTGTAACTATAGAAGTGTTTGCTCTGAAACTGCAATCCCCCAGAGTCAGGAGAGAAACATTACCAAGTGTGAAATACTAGTTTGCCAGAGGGGGTGTTATCTCCTGCTCAACAGAAGGCCCGCAGACAACAGACAAATCATTGTGGGACATCAGAGGACAAAAGATTTTGTTGATTACCCTCCACCCCACCCATGAAGAGGAGACATGCACGTGGATCATCTTGAACTCTGCGGGAAGGGAATAAAAATCCCTGACAGGAAGAAACTGCATCTGTTGGCTGTTTGAACTCTGAAGGGCCAGAAATTCTAAACTTCAGCCAGAGATCCCCAGGGGTTGCCCCTTGGGTCTGCCCTGAAAGATACTTCAGGAAGGCCCAGATCACTACAACTCTTGTCACTCTTAGGATTTAGGTGGTAACTCATTGGTGTGTATATGTTTGCTTGCTTTAACCTGTAAAAAACTCTCTTATTCCTTTGTTCTAGTTAATAAACCTTTTGATAGTTTATTAGAGGATTGACTACAGGCATTGTCTTTGGTGTAGGATCTAGAGTACCAATTAATCTGATGTAAGTGACTGGTCTCATGGGACTGGAAGCAACCTGAATGTGGTGTGACTTTTGGTATAAGTGACCACTTATCACTAAGTCCAGTTTGTCTGGGTGGCAAGATAGACTGGAGAGTCTAAGGAGATTGATTGTGACTCCATGGTAAGACTGGTTTCAGAATAACAGCCGTGTTAGTCTGTATTCGCAAAAAGAAAAGGAGTACTTGTGGCACCTTAGAGACTAACTAATTTATTTGAGCATAAGCTTTCGTTGCATCCGATGAAGTGAGCTGTAGCTCACGAAAGCTTATGCTCAAATAAATTGGTTAGTCTCTAAGGTGCCACAAGTACTCCTTTTCTTCATGGTAAGACTGTTAGAGTGATCCAGTTCACATTTGTTACGAGTTTGGTGCACTTATAGAATTTGCCACCAGTTTGGGTTGTCTGCCCTCATGGAACCACTCACAGTTGTGAGCTGCTCCAGACAGCATGACACCCCCCACCTTGTCTTACACTGAACAACCATCAAGTGGGAATGACTTTGAGTCCATAACAACCTTTTTGAAATTTGAACCGGTGATTTATAGGCTCCATCTCACATTCCAGTCCCTTGAGCCATTATTCATTTTGAGGTTGTGCCAAATATCTATGTGGGTTACATCTATAGCTCCTGGAACTGATAGAAAATTAGTTAGGCTTAATACTTCATACTTGGCTTGCTATTGCTGCTGTATATCAGAAGGAAAACTAATTTCCTGGCTAATTCTGGAAACATCTAGAAACTAATATTGGCATTATGGCTGTTAAGACGATCGTGGGAAGTGCATGGAAAATATTTTCTATTACAGGTGAAGCCTAGTGTCTGTGGTTTGACTTATCAGATCTTATTACAACAATGCAAAATGCTCCCCTTACTGAACCTTTTTATTATGCCTCTGTATGGTCCCAAAATAATAGTAGTTCACACTCGCACTCTTCATCTGAAGATTGCCATGGCCTTTTTAACAGTGGAGTAAATATTTTTATTCCTGTTTTACAGATAGGGAAACTAAGGCACAGAGAAGTTAAGTAACTTGTCCAAGATCACATGCCAAATCAGTGGAAACAGAGCCCTTCCTAATCGTTAGACTGTACTCCATCCTCATGAACTGCTGATGTGTTCTTAGGTGTTAACTGTGTCCCATGGGGCATTGCTTTTTGAGCCTTCTAGAAGACCATGTCCACAGTGGCAGCAGAACCATGCTGGCTACAAGTTTAGACTGTGTTCATAAAGATCTTGCAGTGTTTCCCTCACCAGAATGGAGAAGGATTGCTTTTTCTGAGCACTGTGCTTGCAAATGAAATGACTGTCCATCTTCCCTCCCCCATCCCAAACACCTCACACACCATGAGGTCTGTAATATACCTCTTGGACAAAAAAATCCTTGACTTCATTGATCAGGAAAACCATGCTAGAGCCTCACTAGTAACAAGTGAGTTTAAAATGGACACATTGCCTTAAAAATTACAAATACCAACAGAACAGCTGAAAGTCTATTTATTGTTTACTTGCCTGTCAAGCCTTGAGTTTAGGGATCTGTTCTCCCTACTCAGAATGACAAACTGGGGATACTGACTTTGGTTCTATTCCTGGCTCTGTCACTGGCTCACTGTGTGATACTGGGTAAGTCACTTAGTCTCTCTAGGCCTCAGCTTTCTCATCTAGAAAACAGGGATAAACATATTAACTCACCTTGCAGGGATCTCATGATTAATGTTTTCTAAACATCTAAGCTGTTTGTGACAGGGACTGTCTTTTTGTCCTCAGTTTGTACAGCACCTAGCACACTGGAGTCCTGGACTACGACTGGGGCTATGGTAATATAAATAATAAAGCTTTTTAAGATCCTCAACTGTCTTTTTATTATTTTAAAAGTGAAAAGTCTATATAAACTGGAGTCTTGGCAAGTAAAGAGCCTTTCCATTCAGCTTTAAATTGTACCTGAGTCATAAATTTTAATTTACATTTGTATTGTGCTAATGAGCTGGGATCTCAAAAGCATATCTCTATTTCTTTTGAAGCACCTGGAACAAGGCCTGAAACCAGGTGCTCTGGCACAGTGACCGGCAGTGAAATTTCTGAAAGCACGCTATGCTCCCGAACTATTCAACAATCCCCTGATGTGCCCAAGCCCACAGCCTATGTCCAGTGCTTCGTTCTATGTGCAGTGACATTTTACAAAAAAATAATATTAAGCACTGGGCTGGAGTCCAACATGTTCTGAAGATGATTTTTTCATTGGATATGTTTCTGCTTCGGGTCAATGGCTGATTTATTTCCTATTTCTAAACACTCTGTTCCAGATCTTTCCTTTGATGATGAAAGTTTGTTCCACCAGCTCATTAGTTCACCCATTCTGATTTCAGTGGAAGAGCAAAGAAATATACAGATTGTTGAAGCTGAACATAAGAATGGGTCTGACCTATGGTCCATATCGTCCATTCCCAGCTTCTGTCAGTCAGAGATTTAGGGACACCCAGAGCATAGGGTTGTGTCCCTGACCATCTTGACTAATAGCCATCGATGGACCTATCCTCCATGAACCTATATAATTCTTTTTTGAACCCAGTTATACCTTTGACCTTCACAACATCCCCTGGCAACAAGTTCCACACATTGACTGTGCATTGCGTGAAGAAGCACTTCCTTATGTTTGTTTTAAACCTACTGCCTATTAATTTCATTGGGTGACTCCTAGTTCTTGTATTATGTGAAGGGGTCAATAGCACTTTCGTATTCACTTTCTCCACACCAGTCATGATTTTATACACTTCTTTCATATTCCCCCCTTGGTTGTCTCTTTTTTAAGCTGAACAGTCAGTCTTTTAAAACTCTCTTCGTATAGCAGCTGTTCCATACTCCTAAAAATTTGTGTTGCCCTTCTTTGCATCTTTTCCAGTTCCAATATATCTTTTTCAAAATGGGGTCGCCCGACCTGCATGCTGTATTCAGTGTGGCTGTATGATAGATTTATATAGTGGCATTATGATATTTTCTGTCTTATTATCTATCACTTTCCTAATAGTTCCTAACATCCTGTTAGCTTTTTCGCTGCCGCTGCACATTGAGCAGATGTTTTCAGAGAACTGATGACTCTAAGATCTTTCTTGAGTGGTAACAGTTAACTTGCATAGTTGGGATTATATATTCCAATGTGCATTACCTTGCATTTATCAACATTGAATTTCATCTGCCATTTTCTTGCCAAGTCACCCAATTTTGTGAGATTCCCTTTGTAACTCTTTGAGTCAACTTTGGTCTTAACTACCTTGAGTAATTTTGTATCATCTGTAACCTATGCACCCTGTTCACCCCTTTTTCCAGACCATTTACGAATATGTTTAATAGCATTGGTCCCAGTACAGATCATTGCAGGACCTTGCTATCTACCTTTCTCCACTGTGAAAATTGACCATTTATTCCTATCGTTTGCTTCCTATCTTTCAACCAGTTAATGATCCATGAGAGCATTTATCTTACCCCTGACTGATTACTTTGCTTAAGAACTTTTGGTGAGGGACCATGTCACAGGCTTGGCTTCCTTGAGTGCTCCTTTAGCACCTTGATCATCCAGTGGCCCCACGATTGTTTGGTAGGCTTCCTGCTTCTGATGAATTTTTTAGTAGTTCAAAAAAAAATAAAAAAAAATAAGCGAATATGCTGATAAGGGAGGTGGAAGATTATTTCAAAAGCCTGATTTCCTGCTTAAGCTGTCTAATTGCCTTCTCATATCAGTGTGGTGCTGTGATAAAATTCAACTTTTGATAATTAATGATTACATTCCTCCTCCCCAAATTCCCCATGCAGTTTCATATGGCAATAGTGGTCTTCCGCACTTCTCACCCTAAATTGTTGTGTAATGTGGCTGTGTCCTGATAAGTAAATGTTGTGTTCCTCCCCAAGGGTGTCTGTTTCTCAGTGGTGGCTGAAGTAGGTGGGGTAGACACACCGCACAGATATTGTAAACTTGCTACCAGTCCAGTCCCAGATCTCATTTCCAAGTTAAGTTCCACATCTTTAAAGCCCACAATGGTCTATGGTTTGGCTATGTCAGAATGCCTGTCACTGTGCTCTCCACCATGTCAGTCTAGGAAGCTGTGGCTGACAGAGCTCAGGTTGTGATGTGTTGGGGCAAGGGACAGGCTCTGTGTGTGTCTGTGTCCATCCAGGGGGAGGGTCCCTATCCCTAGCCACAGAACTCCCTACCACAGAAGATCATCATTACCCCCATTTTACAGATGGGGAAGCTGAGGTACAAAATGACTTGCTTAAAATAATTAAAATTCATTATTAAAATTCAGGCTCTCAGTCCTGTGCTTAGATCACACCATTCTCTCCATGGAGCTAACCCTCCTTCTCCAGCCCCACTTCCTTTGAGGACTCTGCTGACTCAGAATGCTCTGACAAGCTGACAGGAGAGACAGGGTGCAGATTACCATTTTGGCTTCCTCCACTGGAGTCACTTGGCGCTAGGGGCGGGGGATGCGACTTCTCCATCAGTACAGCAGGAGATGGCCCGCCAGCTCCCGGAACAGTGGGGATGTAGTAAGGACCTGGGATGGAGGTGACAGCAGATGGGTATCCAGCTTTTGCCGTCTTGCCCGCTTCATACACTGAAAAGAGAGCAATAATTAGCAACGAAGTGCCAGCCCTTCCCCTCCAAGGTGCTCCACAACAGTACTCCTGCTGCTGCTCCTTCTTTGGATTTTGGTGACTGCCCAGCAGGAGAGGGTCTGGTGTATTATGAATGGAACTCAAGAACCAGTGGATTTCTCTGAGCTTAAAAGGAGTTCCAGAAATGGTAAGGGACAGCTTATTCTATGCTGAAGGACCTCAAAGCATGGTTAGTCAAGGGCATTCAGCACATAAATCTAGGCTCCACTTAATTTCTTGTTTGGGTTTGTAGCAATTCATCCTGAAGACCAGAATGGGACTCTCAAGAGGCAAGCTTACTCCAGAGGCTCATGAACCTCAGCAAACCTGGCCTGAGATTTGGATTTGCAATAGAACCTGGCCTTGTTTCAGGTGTTTTGCATGACTCTAGTAGGCAGCTGCTTTGCAGCGTGGGAAGGACCATACCAGAATGTTCTCTGCTCTGCAGCCACAGCACAAACATAGCTGACAGGACTGCAGCTTCAGGATGGGAATGTGACACTAGAGGAGCAGGCCCAGTTGCCAGCACCTCGTTGGCAGGAGACTTCGACCATTAAACTATAGGTTGGGTGCTTCATTCTTAGTAACAGGCAATCTTTAGTCAAGTGGAGCACTCAGGATGGGGAAGGGTACGAGCAGATTTCTCTCACACATAGCAAAAGGGATATGGGAGGAGGCTTTGCACTTTGGTCCCTGATCACTCACATGCCCGTGGACAGCAGCAGGAATCTGGACAGCAGGGGCAGCGGACGTAGCAGCAGCAGCTATGTGGGCAGCATTGGCACCAGCAGATCCCAACCAGGAGGAAAAACAGGAAAGCCCCCAGGATCACCAGGCCCACAAACACCCACTCTGGAAACCAAATGAGAACAAATGGTCAAAGGACACAACAAACTGTGAAAGGCAAGGGCAAGGACTCCAGCTGGAGGGGTAGGGACAGAACAGGCATGTGGGCTAATAGAAGGAGCAGGATCTCTCCTGGTGAGAAGTAAGGAGACAATAGGTCCCTTCTACTGTCTACACTGCAATCAGAGGTATGATTACAACACGTGTAGATACACTGGAGCTGGCTGTCATCTAGCTAGCTCAAAGACCAGCAGCAGTGAAGGTGTGGCAGCAGGGCTGTACAAGCCCAACCGGGACCATGGGTACATACTCGAGTGTCTAGCCCGTGCTGCCACAGCTTCACTGCTGCTGTTATTCAAGCTAGCTAGATCAAAGCTAGCTTGGGTACATCTGCATGTCCTGCAGTCACATCTCGGAGACAGAGGGTGAGAGGCATAGAGACAGGCTCCATCTCACTGTGCTGGACAGAGGAGGTGCTGTGGGGTGAACAGTATGGAGGCACTAGCCCTACTCTGTTCTTGTGGGACAGAATCCCCTTTGACGGGTTAGAGGCAGAGCAAGACAAACATCATAAAACATGTTACACAAACATTTGTTTTCTCCAGCTGCGTTTGTGCCCTGTTTGTGCATGCTCTACGCCAGCATTCTAGTTTTAATTACACAAATGGTGGCAGAAAACACACTATAAATAGCCTGGTAAATGAGCCAAACAAGGCTGTGCCTGCCCCTTCACTACTAGGCCCACGCACACTATTATTCTTGTGAATGTACTTGGAGAATATTACATTCAGCGCTGCATCCAGCCAGGAAATCTGACAGCAGCCACATTTTTCTACCACTGATGCCTCAAGAGAGCTCCATGTGGCCCAGAAAGGAAAAGACTAAAAATGTGCTAACATTCCCTAATCTCCCTGATCCATTCCTCTCTAAGAAACTTAAAGGCCCAGTGGGTTTTTTCCAAGTCCTCATCTCTTCTAAAGGAATGACATTCATTCAGTAAAGGAAAAGAAACAATATCACATGACACAGACAACCAATCACAGCTCAGCAATACAACTCAAATTTAAAATCTGTAGCAGCAGTTTCCCTCGGTGTTTCACAATCCATCAATAAAGGGAAAAAAGCCTGTCGGGGAAAAAACTCACCAAATCAATGTGAGAAGACTGGGATTTGTTGGCAGACATTCCAAAAGAGGCTAGAGTCATGAAGTACATTATAGGTTGCAACTCAGCTCTAGCAAGTGGATGTTTGGAGTCAGTGCTCCTGTCACAGGGGCCTTGGAGTTATAGGGAGATGTTTGGTGTGTACCAAGTTAGGGACGTGCTTAAGTAATGAGTACAAGGAAACAGCAAAAGATGCTGCTGGATCCATTACAGACACAAATCAAGGTGTTTATCCAGTTAAAAGTGTGATTCCATACTCCTTTTCCTGATACAGCCATTGTTATTTCCTCACACAGCAGTGCTGAATATGATCGAATTCATACAAACACTAAGGTTACTGTGGTTACCATTTCTGAGTTGCTTATTGTCACTTAAACCTGTGCAAAGCAGGTATAAAAAGCTACCTGATGAATATACTAGCATTTTACATCTACTTTGCACAGGTGTAAATGGTGACAAAAGGTGCAAGAAATTGGAGAATCAAACCCTGTTGAGTATATTTGTTGAAAAGACTCCTCCTACTACACTGAATCCTCTGCTGGTTCTAATGTTATGGCTAACATTAGGGGTCTTTACCCTCTTTTCCATGTGTGTGTCTGGGACAGATTATTCCCCCTTCATGTGCACTTAGAGCTGCTCTTGTGTATGAAAGTGGGTATGAGAAGTCTATTTTGTGGGGAGAGACAGACTTTGGTTTAGTGCCCTCAGGCTTCAGTCATTTCAGACATACCCAGAGCTGAATGCTTTCTCATCTCTTCCCTCTGAAAGACCATCTGATGTAGAATCTTGGACTAGATCCTCTATGGGGTTGGGAAATGCTTAAAAGTGGGATCCCATTAATTTGGATAGTAAGGGATTTGTGCAGTCCAGAAAATCCTCAGGCCCCACCCCAACTATCTGGCTGTAGCTAGATCCCCTGATAATGTAGCATTACCGCACAGAAGAACAGCTCCCACAGCTTGGTTTGGCCTAGTATCCCTCCTTTAGCAGGGGTGCCACATATGTGCAGCCTTCGGTGGCTGATTTTCATAGCACTATCCCATAACATAAAGTTAGGCCTTTGACGAGTACTTCTTCTTGAGGGCATCCAGGGGTGCATCCACACTGTACTTTGTAGACGTACAAGGGTGCTAAGATATTACGGTATGGATAAAACGGAGTTGCCACGATCATGGTGGTGTGGCATGATCACAGGCATACAGCTTGATATAAAACCTCTTGTAAATAGACTTTTCCACTCTAGTGCTGGGCCTGTCTCTCAGCTCTTTCTGTCTTTTGCATCCCTGTGTTACAGCCCCGCCCTATCCCCAGCATGAGGTTTGATATTTCTCAGTGCAATATGCACTTCGAACAAGCGACAGTCTATCACAGAATACAGAAGACGCACACAAGTAAGAAGGAAATTAATGTGCAGTGCAGCGGAGGGATGGACAAACAAGGCGAGAGGGAGGGTGGGTCAATAAAGGGTTAAATGACTGAATACCTGGCATAATCTCCACAGCAAAACTTGGCAAGAGATCAGCAAGCAGCCCTGTCCTGCCTAGAAAAGACAGAAGGAGGAGAACAGGGAGAGAGGTTACTGCAGGAAAAACACACTCCCCAGCCCCTGCCTTAGCTTTCAGCCCCCTTCCTCATCATGGGATTGACCCACATATGCTCTGTGAACTATATGGTTGAGGGATTTCATCACCTCCACAGTAATTGGCCCTGCTCAATGCCTGGTGGCTGTCTATGTATCTGTCTGGCCTTGATTTGACCAACTGGGCTGGGGGGGAGGGAGAGAGTCAGGAATGGAATCACTCCAATCTAGGCAGAGGCTTGCAAGAAGGGGGTCCATGCGGCATGATTACAAGGCGATGCCTGCAGGGTATTGTTCTACACTCACACACACTACACATAGGCATGCACACTCACACACAAACACACTCATCTGGGGGCTTGAGTGATTCAATTTTTAAAGAATAATTTTACTGGCATAAAAAAGAGAGAGCGTGCAAAAGACCATAGCTGGCTGGATTAGAAAAGGGTTGACCCCCCGTGCCTCCTATAAGTAATCCACATGCACACAGCACATGCACATGTGATGTTTTTCCATATAGGACACGGCAGCTGCACAGATAGGTTCACAAGAGATGCCATAATGACTATATGGGATGGGGGTATGACGGGATGTCTGTATAACCTGGAGATGCTTTGAGATGTAGAGCCAATATCCAAGTGAAGCAAACCAACCAGGAAAGGATTTCTGTGAAACCTCACTGGACCTCTTGCTTTTTCCATTTGAATTTACAGTGAATGTGACAAACAAAATCCAAGCCCTAAGGGCAACTTGGTACCTCTTTGTTTTGGAACTGCATGTATGAAATGTAGCTAATGCACAGCATATGTCCTGAATGTAGGTAAAGTATACGACAGACATATATGTATATGCCAGTACATATACAGAATGCCCCTGCGTGCATCTGTGCTGTGTGTATATTTATATAGCACCAACAGTTTGCTAGGTTATTTACAGATATGCAGGAAGGAGAAGAGCTTGCAGTCTGAACAGACACATATGGGGGATGGAAAGTAAGGCAGGCAACCAAGTGTAAGTCAGTTAAAGGTGGTATAAAGTCATCTTTAACACCCCTGCCCTCAGGTTTTGCACTGAGCAGAGCTCAAACACAGTGATTAACTGGACCCAAAATCCTTGGTTTCTAGTCTCTCCCTGAAGCATGTTAAAATCAACTAGAATCTCACTCTCCACTTTTTCATTGCTTCAGCAGAGTGTCTAGAGAGAGAAAATCCACACAAATGGTTGCTGGAGCCACAGAGAACATTCTAAATTCAGGCAGTGCTTTGCAACCCATCAAAGCTGTTCTGGTACTCACTGTAAAACCATCAGTCCCAACGAGCTCTCAGAGTCTTAGCAGAAGATGTAAAGATGATCCTTCAGATAAAGTGTTCCTTATTTATTATTTTAAAATAGGGTTCTATCCATCAGTCTATGGCAACATTTTCATCAAAGTGTCCAAAGAATTTCATGGAATCCAGGTAGTCCATTCCCTGGAAGTACCAAATGTCCAGACTACTCTCAGTCAGCATACACGTATATCTGTGTATTGTACACAAGACATGGGCTACGCATCGTGTGTGTCAGATGTGTGCCAGATAACTCTTGCATGTCACAAGCATGCTCTACACATGCATACTGGATGCATGGCTCCCATCACAAGTATGCTATACTCAGACATGCTCCACATGCTCATCAAATATATGCCTTATTTACACACAAGAATCACATGCATGCAAAATGTATTTGCAGGTACAAACACACATTTACATTGCACGGCTGCAGAAAGCATCTCTGTCTCCTGTTTGTTTACTCTGCATGCAGGCAGACTGTGTCCCTTGCAGTGACATCAGAGGTACAAGGATGGTAAAATATGAAGAGATAAGACGGCGATACACCAGTTGGGAGCAGGCACTGGCCTGGGTAACTCCATCTCACAATGTAGTGCCTCTCATTTGAAGCCCACCCTAAAACCTGAGCTCCCTGTAGTAGTTCTGGGTTTTATGGATAGGTGCTTCACGGTTCCAAGGATGTCCTGGTAAAACCACAGCTGTACAATGTGAGAGGAGGCAAATGTCAGAAACCATGCTGCTGTTGGAAATCCTAAATTGTTGTGAGGACAAGCAGGACAACCATTCCATGCAATCTGTGCAACAGTTTACTCAGTTAGACCCCTTCAATAAGCACAATGTGACGTGTCTGGATTTAGGAGGAGAGAGAGTGGATCGCTTCACCATGCCAGAAGGGCAAATAAAGCTGGAATCTTGAGAATACAGCAAAATTCCCACCTTCACATCAGCAGGTTCTGCATTACCTCTGCACTCAAGGCTTTCTCCCCACTCCTCCCTGTCTGTGTGAGGGATTCAGTCTGTGAAGGAATTCACAAAGCCCTCTCAGGAGAGGCCAGTTCAGTGAAACCCAGGGCAGAGGCCACATCTGAACCTAAACCTGTTGATGTGAATAGCCCAGCCGGCTACCAGAAAACAATACACTGCATGACTTTGCCTCAACTAACTTTCAGCACTTTGATTCTTTCCCGGGGCTGAGTTAATTCACTGATCGCCCGTCCCTCAGTGCCATGTAAATTCCCCCCTTCACAGACCCTCCCCCTGCTCCTCATTTTTAATAACGGCTGTTAAGTAGGCTAGGCTGCAGAGAAACATTTCAGCTGACCCAGCCGCTCCTTGTTCATACCAGTGGTTACCACAGCAACGGCTGGGGGAGGTAGCACACAGGCTTGTCGTGAATGCTCGCTAATTGAAGGCCGACTTTCCTCCCACAGTGATGAGCAACAAGTGAAGCAAAAATATACAGCAAGAGGGAGGGATTAGATGGCTCAAGGCGGCAGAGAGTGAGGTATAAGATTCTTTCACCTCTAGGTTTAGCTTGATTCAGGCCCAGGATGATACTGACAAAAAGTGTCATGCAGGAAATGAATTGGGGGCATCAGCCTAGTTCCTAGGGAACAGGCGCCCCAGCAGGCCACCCCAATTGGGATTAGCTGCCTGCTGCTCCCATGCTCTGAAGTCTCAATAGAAAAGCCAAGGACTGAATGGGCCACAGAGCTGTACTCCCCTCTGCCCCCCAGACGAGGTGGTCAGTCTGGCACAGGTCAGTGAGGAGAAAGCTCACAGTCCCTGACCTGTCCCTGTCCCGTGAATAAACACCAGCGCTCCATATCACGCTGGCTCCTTCCATTGGCACCAAACTCATTTTTTTAAAAGTAAGCTTGGAAGAGGGAGAGTGGGGCTAGAAAGGAGCTGTCAAGGAGAAAACAGTTTATTCAAATACCCTGATAAGAGGTCGTCCATTTTTGTTGCCTATTTATTATTGCGTGGCCTGTGTCGGAAAGCGGACAGTGGGCATTTTGATAAATGAATTGAAATGGCTGTCTAGTTTCAATGTCTCTTCTGTAAATGCCTCTATATCCACAAGGACTGTAACTTCTTATGCTAGCAACCCTCAGTGAATCCCAGCAGACACCTCGTTGTCTAGATGGCCCCATTTTCCAGGATTATCCCGGATGGTTTTATTCAGAATAGGAGTTTGTCCTTGTGTCAATAAAAATCAGGGACTTGTTGGCGCTGTCTCTATTCCCACCACACTGCTGATTATGCTTTCCACACAAGCAACTCCAGCAGCTGCCTCTCAGTTGTTCCCTCAGCATGCACCTGCTGCCTCTCGGGCACAAGCGGAAGTTGTGGCCACTCAACTGCAGCTGAGAGGCACAAAGGCTAGAGTGGCAGCACAAGGACAGCAAGGGCCATCACCAAGTGGGAGGAGGATCTTTAGCCCTGTAGACAGGCTCGGGTGTAGAAGGACTGGGGAGGGAGAGGAAAATTGGAAATGGGGATAAGCCAAGAGAAAGCAGCGCAGACCTGGAAGGTGGGGAAGTAAAAGGGAAGGAGAGAGGAGTCCTAAAACCAGAGGGAGGAGAGAGAGAGAAAACGAAAGAACTTAAGAACTTAATATGCAGGTTTCAGAGTAGCAGCCATGTTAGTCTGTATCCGCAAAAAGAAAAGGAGGACTTGTGGCACCTTAGAGACGAACGAATTTATTTGAGCATAAGCTTTTGTGAGCTACACCTCACTTCATTGGAATGCATCCGATGAAGTGAGCTGTAGCTCATGAAAGCTTATGCTCAAATAAATGTGTTCATCTCTAAGGTGCCACAAGTCCTCCTTTTCTTAATATGCAGGGTAGATGATACACCTAGGAGAGGAGCAAGAAGTTAGGTCTGACCTGGAGACAGAGGAGACAAATAGCTGAATGGAATGGGGTCTATAGAGAAGAGGGTAAAAAAAACAGAGTTGGAGAAAATAATGAGGGAACACAGGGTTAAGTACTTTGAAGAGCAGGAGGAATCAGGGATGGAAGTGAGTGGCAATATGTTCCCTTTGGGGGGATTGATGCTCTGATCCCCCCCGGTAGCAGTGCCTCATTATTTCCTTCCCAGTAGCAGAAGAACATGCTATTGTCATCAACCTGTGTTACACTCAAGGGGCCCTGGCACTTGAAGACTGACCCAATAGGGGCATCAGAAAGCGGAGTGGAGAAAGCGTGGCTCTCATAAATCGGAGGCTCTTCCAAGGCAGCTGCTGGGAGATTTATTGGGAGAGTGTGGCCTTGTAATGAGTTCCTCCTTGCTCCCTCTGCGAGCAGTAAACTTTTCTTTTTTTCCCGTCCCTCTTTTCTCTGTTTGTCAGTCAGAGGGAGAAACAGAGGCAGCCGTTCTCGGAGATCAAAGCTTTAGCAGGCAACAAAGACCTCCAAAGAGGCTGTTGCCATGGAAACCTTAGTAGCTGAGGCCTTTTAATCGTGCCATTCTCCTTTGTTAGAAGCGTGTGGCTGGGGCTGACAAATAAGAAGGAACGGGGTGGAGGGGGGGAATCCTTGGCAACAAGTAGTATTTCTAAATGGCATGAAATAAGTAACAGGGGGGGGGGGGGAGTTTGGACAGAGTTTCAGGAGAGAGGCAGCAATGCTGCATGGGTGCGCAGTGGAAGGATCTATGGGAAAGCAACATCACACAGGAGTTTAGCAAGAGAAGACACCCTTGGTGCCCTCTCGAGGCACCACAGCACTCACAGGTGCGAATACAAACTGGTCTCGTTTGTCTTGTCCTTTGTAAAATAATTTACTCCTTGCTCCTGCCCACTTTATGGTTCTCTGGCCCAGGCAGAGCTATGGGTAAGAAAGTCTTGGTTATAAAGCTGTTTGTGGGCCTTCCTGGGCTGAATTCTGGGCCTCTAGCCTCCTGTGCATACCAGTGACACTAACACATCTGCCAACTACTGTGACAAGTAGGCTGGGATGTTATTGGCAGCTCTTCAATGGAATAAAATGAAATGCTACAGCTGTCATCCTGTTAGGGCAATTTCCTGCCATGAACTCCCCTCCCTGGATTATAGACGCTGATGTGGGCTCAGTCTCTCTTGGGGCAGAAGAGACTAAAGCTGGCACTGCTTATAACAGGTTAAATAAGTCACCTTATTGATTAAGAACATAGCACAAAGGTCCAACCACACACACACAGCAGCATGCATTGATTTACACAACAAATACATTGGACAGGTAGGTAGCTATTATTACAATGTGGGTAAGTATATAAGTAGGTATATATATCTACAACTATGCCTCTCTGTGTATATTGGGCTAGGAAGAATCTGATTTTTATGCTTTATGAATTTTGACAGGTAACATAAATTACCAAATTTTTAGTTTATCAACTTTAAATGTTTGCTTACTAACATGGGATTAAGAAAACCCCAGATGCTAATTGTTTAATTTAAAAAGTAATGACTGGAGAAGTCTAGGCTTCTAGGAGATTCATTAATAAAATACTATCTGATAACTGTGTAATTCATGTTGTGTTAATTGACCTGCCAAATGGAACAGAGAATAAAAGAAGTCAACAGTTGTCTAGCAAAGCAGTGTGGTCCATTAGCTAGAACACCAGACTGCCAGTTAGGATTCCTGGGCTCTACCCCTGACTCTTCCAGAAACTCACTGTATGTCTGAGAACTAGTCATCTTAACCTAATCTGTGCCTAAATTCCCCAGCTGTAAAATGGGGATCATATTTAATAACCTGGGTAAAGAGCTTTGAGGTCCTCAGATGAAAAGGACTATAAATAATAATTATTTTATCACAAGTGTAGTACATTGTATATGTTTAATAGAGACAGTAGGCTTAAGCTACAGAAGTCACTTAGCCTAGCTAAAGGGTCCTGATCCCCAAGGAAAGAACATGAATTAAACTAGCATCACCAAAACCCCAGGATGTCACTGCGATGCACTATATTAGTCCTGACACTACAACAGGTACAGTGCCTAGCACATTGGGACTCTGATCTCTGATTGGGGATTCTAGATGCTATCATAATACAAATATTTAATAATAATTTGTATTAATACTCTTTGAATACTCATCCTGTCCTTATTCTAGAGTGGGTTCACTTGCTCCCAATCTCATTCCTGCCTCTATAGCAAAACACTTTTTTCCCACTGATCTCCTTAGATAAAGGCCCTGATTCAGCAGTCCATGCCCATAAGTGCTTTGCTGAATTTTAGGCACATGCTTAAATCCCACTGGCTTTGCTGAACAGGGGATGGATTTAAGTACATGCTTAAATGCTTTGCTGAATTGGGACCAAAGTGAGAACAGCCAGTGGAATTCTACAGTGCAACGAGGAGCTACCCTTATCTTTGATATGGAAGTGTGACCCAGGGACACTAAAAATCCCAGCCTGGCTGCTCAGATCAAGATGGAAGATTGCAGATGCAATCTGCAGTCTCCATGAGCTGTATATGTCCATATAAAGACACGCGCAGCTGCAATCTACTCCATTTTATTCAAATTATAGTAGAAGCAGCTCCTGAGGTTGCTAATGAAGCCCTTGGTTGGGCAAAGTTTGTGACCCTCTGCCCTTAACTATGTAAATATCACTGTATTTTTGCCGCCTCCCAAATCTTCCTCATGTTGATATTGATGTCAAATGATCTTGTCAAGCTGCATCCTCCCTTTAACCTGCATACTTCCTATGCTTCTGAGGTTCAAATCTGAGATATTTTTCCTATTTCCTCTTAAGCACTCATTGGTCTTCTCTCTTATTCTGCCCTCCCCAATTTCCATTTTCGTCAACTGATATGATAAGGAGGTAGAACTCCTGCTCCCCTCACAACCTCCAGCCAATGTTTTAAAAGATGCAGCGACCCCCAAAATAAGCAATGTACAGTGTATTTTAAAAGGAAATGTCAATAGGGAGTAGATACTGTGCATGATGGGAAATCCAAACTCTCTCAGACATCATCCCTTTACTGTTTCAGCTGCTCCCAATAGGGAGTCAGCCTTTCATCTGATCAGCAAACAGCAAACAAAATGCATTGAGCATCCCCTAGGATCACAGAAGTTCTCAAATCTACATTTATATTCAGTCTGTCCTTGCAATTCACTAATATCCAGAAGAGAAGTGGAATGGTATCAGAATATCCCAGAAAGTTCCAGAATATTAAAAAATTATATTTCTTTATTGTTGGCTGCCTATCTCCTGCATTAAAGGGCACTGTCTTGCTTTCAGTCATCACCACATTGAGAGAGAGAGAGAAGGAGAGGCAGGAAAAAGAAGAGTTGGAAGGACAAGGAGACAGGGAGGAAGGGAAGGTAATTGGGATGTCACTGATACACATACATAACGGGCTTGATCATTCTGCCTGACGACCAACACCCAGGAGAGGAAGCGAATGCAAGCTGCTCCAACCAGCCTATGAAGCAGAGCAAAGTACACCCAGAACAAGACTGCTCTCTTGCTCTTGGAGAGCCCATTGAAGTGCACTGTCCTGCTGTGCAGGTGCTGCACACAGACAAACGGACAAAGTGCAATGACAGAAAACAGGCTGCCTGAGCTGCAAGTTCCTCACAGTAAAAGCACAAAGGACTAGAGCAGTGTGACGGGACGTATCAACTCTGCACTGATGAGCTGAGGGTTAAGCAGCTGGTCTGGACGCAGGAAGTCAGCCCCCTGGCCTCTGCTGGGCAGGCTCCCATGGACAGGAGCATTCAAAAGAGAGCAGCTCAGCCCAGTCTGGGCTGACCAAGGAGGAGAGCAGTCGGGTGCAGCAGCATTCTGCCAAGAAGCTGCCAGGACTGGGCCTCCTAGCCAAACCACTGGAAGCACATTGACCGCAGGAACTGAGGATGACGACTTGCTGCCAACAGGGGAAGGGGCCCCAGAGATGAACCTGGGAGAGAGCCAGAAGGGATCCCAAGACAGAGCTGTGACACTGACAGAGGTTCCAGAAACAGTGGTAGGAAATGACCCAGGGAGTGCATAGTGATACCAGACCCTTAGGCCATATATATGGCCTATGGTTTTGAAAGACACTGGGTCAGACCCCAGTGGAGTAGGATGGGACCAGGTTCCCCTACCCCACCTTGGGGACTAGAGCTACTAGGCAGAGCAGCTCTTGACTCTCGCTGTGGGACAATACTGCCAGTCTGGGGCACACAGGCACCCCCCAACAGCCAGTACAACATAAAGCAGGGCAAGGCTCTTTCCCCCATATAATCTTTTATACACAGGTTCCAAGATTTGAAACAACATTAATTTATCTAGGCTTCTCCTGTCTCCACGGTAGCACATTGCTTCACCATGGTATCTGAGAAGCAGTGCAACCAGGTGGATAGACCACTGGACTTGGACTCAGGAGACTGGGTTTTATTATAGACTCTGCCACAGTCCTGCTTTGTGACCTTGGAGAAGTCTCTTCCCCTCTCTGTGCCTCAGTTTCCTCATTTGTAAAATGGGACTAATGATACTGACCTTCTTGGCAAAGTGCTTTGAGATCTACTGATGAAAAGTGCTATATAAGAGCTCGGTATTCCTAATTATATTATTATTATTTATAATGATACTGAGATTTGGTGGCCAGCTAGGTGTCTTTGGGGTGTGAGGATGAGGCACAGTTAAATAGCCTATCCACATAGCAATATCCGTGCTGGCATCACATAACAAGACCCATAGCTAGTATCTGGGAGAGATGGGCCTAAACTGAAAAGTCAGGATCCAGACCTGGATTTAGAGCAAACCGAAGTTCAGAGGTGTTCAGATCTGGGGTTCAGGCTTGTGTCAAGTGCAAGATAGTGCCATGGAACTGGACACGGAGGTGCCAGTGATTAATGCTGATTTCCCTTGCCCAAGGGCCCACTGTCAACCTCATGTCTGTAGGTGGGCTTTGGCAGTGCATTAAAATACATCAGTGTGCTTATCTTCCATATTGGTTGAGTGTTTTTCCTCCAGCACTACCACTTGCTGCACTGTACTCCTCTGTTTCGATGTCATCTAAGTACTCATCTGAACCAGGAGGCCAACATGCATGTTCCAGTGTGTGCATGTACAGCCTCTACACAAGTTATCTATTCATGTGTTTTAATATGACCTTCACCACAGTAGCAATATATCAATATACAACATTAAGGAAGGTAATATTTCTCCAGAGGGACCATGCCCTCATCACCTGCCACTTCTCTGATTTCAGGTTTTAACTTCTGATTTCTAGGGAATTAATTTACGGCAAACTATGGCTCATGCTTTAAGAGAAAAAGGTTGGTTTTGGCTGATGTTTAAAATATTGTTTTCCTTGATTATACCAGTATAACCCACCATGTGGACATTCTTATTAAGGTACAAGAGTGGCTATGCTGGAGTTTACTAAACCAGGGGAAGGGATAGGACAGTACTGGGCAAGAGAGGCCCCACCCCTCAGCAGCTGTAGGGCATGCTCCTGGTGGACGGATGGTTTAAAAGGACAGGGGTGGGTCAGAGAAAGGAGATAGAGGCTGTATCAGGAAGTGAGGCTGAAGCCTGGAGCTATGAGAAGGGTGGCTCCAGCACTGTTAAGGCCACTCTGGAAGCAGTGATCCAGATCCCCCTTCTCTTTGGGAGTTGAAAACTCACAAGAGACTGTGAAGAACTAGGCAATGTTCCACTGGCAGACTAAGCAGAAGCGACCTATGGGAAGTATATCTGGATGTGGATCAAACAGCGGTCTGGACACTGTAATGCCCCTCTTGAGTCAGGACCTGGTGGAGTGGATGGGCCTGAGTCTCTTTACCTGGCTCCTCTGCACTTCTTAGATGACAAAACCCTAAGGGCAGTGGAAGGGACATTCCGGAGAGAGATTGAGACCTGCCACATGCAACCCAATTGGAGCTAATGTGGCCACTCACACATAGGCGCCAGTTCCGTGGGTCCTGCGGGGCTGGAGCACCCAAGGGGAAAAATTAGTGGGTGCTTTGCACCCACCAGCAGCAATGCTCCCCAGCATGCTGCATCCCCGCTCCTCCCCCTCCCTCCCAGCACTTCCCGCTCCCTCCCGCCCAGCCGCCTAATAGCTGTTTGGCGGCGCTTAGGACTTTCCGGGAGGGACGGGGAGGAGTGGGGACGCAGCGCACAGGGGAGGAGGCAGAGAAGAGGCAGGGCAGGGGCAGGGACTTGGGGGAAAGGGGTGGAATTGGGGTGAGAAGAGAGCGCCCTATGCTGCTGTGGGCAGAGTGGCACGCTCTTCAAAATAGAGTCTCCTGTCTGATACCAGACAAAAACATGGCCAATATTGTCCCAGTACTGAACAGGGGACAAACCAGCCAAAAGGAGGACTGTCCAGTATAAAACCGGACGAGTGGCCTTCCTAGCTGGGACCTGTTGTAGAACGATCAGGCCAGAAAGAACTGAGCCACTGCCTGACCACTAGGCTGGCTGGCTATAAGACTGACAAACAGGGGCCTTTTCCCAGTTTAGTTTTTGCTTTGGAAGCAGTTTCAGTTAAATCAGAAAAGGCCATTCTTATTCCAGAATAAGTGTTACCACATGAGGAAGTGTACCAAGTGTAACTATAGAAGCTGAACTATACTGATATAATTATATTGGTATAATTGGAAAAATCTCCCATATAGACAAGCTCTTATAACAAAAACTGGTGCCCTCTCACTTCCTCTTCAGGGATGAGCCTCCAGACAATCTGCGAGAACGTTAGGAGCTGCCTGCCCGCATTACAGATCTCAATGCAGCAAAAAACAGTGCATTCGGGATCTATTTAGTGTATATTTTTAAAAGACACCAATCTCAGATTTTTTTATTTGCTGGCATTTTATCTGTTTAAATCTTAAATAGGGGGCCAGATTCTCCACTGCCCTGCCCTTTAGACAGCCACTTGCACATGTGTCAAGTGAGAGCTATGTGGATGTGAAACATTCCTGTTCGGGTTTGGCAGGTTTGACACCCACTTTCCCAGATGCAAATGACTGCCCAAGGTGCGGGGCAGTGGAGAATCAGACCCAGGAAATATAATATCTATAGAGAGAAATATATGCTACACTCGCAATATACTGCATAAACATACGCAGAGGAGACAGAGCATGAGAACTTTCCACTGAGGAAGAAGCAAATTGTGAAATGTGGCTCACCCAGAACCAGCAGCTCCACTGACTCCTCATTCTTGCCCTCCAAATCGTCAGGGGTGATGATGAGACAGTAATAGAGCCCACTGTCTCCCCACATCAGCTTCCCAATACGGAGGTCTGCATCTGAAAAACAAAAAATGTAGAGGATGGGGCCATCCTCCAGCCTCCTCTAGAAATGAAGGATTGACAACACTGGCTCCAACTCCAAGTGCAACCCCCTGGGAGCTGTCACTGACGGGAGCAGATGTTTGTTCCCCGGTAGTTTGTGGGGATTACATCCCTAGCTAGTGCTGTGTGACAGGTCAAGCCTCTAGCTGTAGATTAAGAGACCAATCCAACTCCCCATTAATTCCAGAGGGAGGTGGAATTGGATCCTAAGAGAGTAACACAAGCCCATTACTCTGAAAATAGATGTAGCTCAGTAAGCTGTGGTGTTGAATGGGGAGTTGGAGTAACACCACAAGCAAGGCCCACAAAGAGAGTGCAAGGCAGAGGATGGAGCCCTTGGACAAACCACGAATTCCCCTTCCTTTTGCCCTCCCTACTGGCAATGGCCCAGTGACTTGACAGTACTCCTGCTGGGCAAATGGGGTTTAGATGCTACTTCCTCTGGAACACATCAACCATCTACCAAAGGCATCACTAGAAAACAAAGTAAAATATTCTCTCCCCTCCAAGAGGTGAGTGTGTTTCCTCCACACCAGAGAGCAAGGGGCTAGTAACCCCTACCAGCTAACTGGTTTGTTGAATTAGAACAGATGACATGTATTGAGGAGTCCTAGTCTCACATGACCTCTTCCCACAAAAGACTGAGGGAAGTCTCAGCCCCCACCAGCTGAGTTCACACAGCTTAAATCTCTTCTTTTCTCCTTCCTGAAACAGGAGTGAGTTTAGGTCCCTACTGGAGTAGGGTGACGAAGCCCAGCGTTGGATGAACATGAGATGCAGAATTACTCCTTCATGTTGGCAGGGCAGGAGGAGAGGAGGTCTGTTCAAAAGGATAGAAGAGTTTTGTGAGGGGGAAAGCCCAGCCGTGGAGACTGCACTTCCTATTCTCTACCACAGGAGAAGCCGGCACCTCCAAGTCAGCATTTGGGCCCATCAGTGGGAGCAGTGTGGCGAAGCCCAGAACTAAATGAACATGGAAACAGAACAGCCCTGTTGACCCAGGAGAAAGTAACCCCTCCAGGTCAGGATTGGAGCCCCTTTGTGGAGCAGATTGACAGTCCAGGAGGAATGAGTTTAAACTCCCCGCTCTCGTTCAGATTTAGCTGGTAGAGTCCATTGTATAAGAATGAACTTGTACCACTGGGTCCTGGAACATGACTAGGGTCCCTAGGCACTAGGATTACACAAAAAATAATTATTAATACCCCTGCCCCAGGTGGAGTTAACTAAACAATTTCCAACAGCCTTCACTATTCATAACTGCCAAGGAAGGATTCTTAACAATACTAAAGCAGCTAGGGGGGCATTACCATGGACAATGGTGACATCTCTTTCCTTATAGAAGTCCCCTATTGTGACCGCGGATCCCTGCTTGGAGGCTACGACACGGACCGTCCTTCTGCTGTCCACGCAATCCAGGTAGGGATCCCACTCCAGGTTCCTTTTGCTCACTGCTTGTAACCCCGAGGTGGCCAGACCCAAAGCTTCTCCTGTGCGGTCCTGGCAGTAGGATTTAAACCTCCATTGCACAACAGCTGGCTGGGTGGAGGAAGTAGAAAAGTGGCAGCGAAGCAGGGCAGGCTGAAACAGCATAGCAACCTTCTTATTTTCAGGCACCGTGACCTGCAGTCCCTCAGCCAGTGCTACAAAACAAAAACATTGGTGTCATCCCACAGCGTGGTACGCACAACATGCTCTGATGGGATTAGATCAGTGGTTCCCAAACTTTAACAACCTGTGAACTCCTTTCACTAAATTGTCAAGTTTCACGAACCCCCTCCTAAAAATGAATATTTCCAGGAATTTTCTCTTTTACCTGAGTATAAATTATAAAAGCAGTGCTCTTGGAAATATCAAATTTGTTTTGTGATATGCTTATTACACACTATTATTAATTATTATTTATCATTACAGTATTTTTATTACATTATGAAAACGGCAACACTCTTCCAGGATCTCAATTTCATAACTTGTATCACTTTGAAGAAGCCTGTTATAAGACAAGGCTCCTATGTTTCATCAAGGAGCATCAGATGTGAAACAGCATGAAGGGATTTAAGAAGCCAACTCAAAGATTCCTCCTACACAAGCATTCAGGTCTTGAGCAGTCCAGGCAAACAACGCACGTTACAACAAAGCTTAAACTTGTTCTTCATAATAATTTTAAAACAATACTAGCTGCCTATTTAATTTTAAAAACAACAAAAAATATCCACCTCCCTTTCCATTTCTTATAAGGAGTCTTGAAGTTAAAATCTCCTCAGTGTGATAGATATGCTTGCTTTGATCTGCTTAGCTCTTGGAAGTCCAGGGGCTCCTGGCTGCTGGCCCCATGCTGCCCAGGGTCTCTAGAGACAGCTCTGTCCGCCATTAGGGAATTTTTCCCCAAGAACCCCCTGTAACATTTCACAAACCCCCAAGGGTTCACGAACCCCAGTTTGGGAACCACTGGATTAGATGCTTCACGATGGTGTCATTCTCACATGTACATCTTTGGGGCAGGAACCACATTTTTGTTCTATGTTTGTACAGTGTCTAGTACAGTGGGGTCCTCGCCCAGGACTGGGGTCCCTAGGCACTACAGCTTATACAAATAATAACAACAGCCGCACTGGGACAACTGCCTTTATTGTTGTAGGTGAACTTACAAGCAGTTTCTGTCCACCCATTGAGGATGATCCAAGTATGAGTGAACATTAGGATTGTGAGTTTAGTTTTGATATTAAAAAAGAAAGTGGATGAGAGGGGAGGGCATATTAGGCACTTGTAAAGGACTAGGCACTTTATGGATAAGGATACTTCATGCACTAAAGACATTCAGTAAGTGGGCCAGATTCTGATCTCACTCATATCAGTGCAAATCCAGAGTAACTCCATTGATTTCAATGGAATTACCCAAATTTAACTCCAGCATAACTCACAGTAGAATCTGGCTCCTTGTAATGTGCATTAACACAGTCCCGCACCCATAATGAGACACAATAGGCGTGAATCCAGATCACATAACTCTTGCTGCAACTGGAGTGCAGTCTGGCACTAAGCAAATTCTCCTCATGTGGGAGGAGCAAAGGATAGTGGCCAGAATTCTTCGGCTTTTACATTTCATGGAAATTGGTGTCGTTCAATATCTAACATTTGATTTATCTGCCAACTGACAGGAGAGCTGCGTCGCCGCCTGACATATTGGACCTCACAGCAGACACATGGGAGTGAATTACATGTGTGACTGCTGATGCATCCTTCTTTTTCGGTAGTTTAAGGTGAGTTTGAGTCAATTGAGTCCAGGTGTCAACTGACAGCCCCAGAGAGTGAAATGCTCTGTTTATTCATCGCATGGGGAGCAGCAAACTAACGGCTTGGCTACGCTTGCAGCTGTAGAGCGCTTTGGGTTAAATCAGCCTTTGGAGAGCATACCAGGGAAAGCACTCCAGTCTGTCCACACTAACAGCTGCAAGCACACTGGTGTGGCCACATTCCCAGCACTTGCAGCGGCATTGGGAGAGGTGCATTATGGGCAGCTATCCCACAGAGCACCTCTTTCCATTCTGGCGCTGTGGCTTGTGGGAAGGGGGCGTGGGGTGCGGGGCATTCTGGATCCTGTTCCAATGCCCCATGATGCATCACTTCCCATCCCAGCAATCCCTGTGTTTCCATGCACATTTGGTGCCATCTTTCAACGGTTTCTGTGTGGCACACTCTGTGTTCCCTTTCGGTCTGTGGGAATGGAGCCCGAACTGCTGAAGAGGATGCTGACGAATTTCGCCAGCACGTCACGTTTAGCATTCGAGCTACTCCTTAAGATCCAAAGTGACGGTGAGGAGTCCAATGATGATATCGACTTGAGCAATGCATACAACACAAAATTGCTTGTCTCATTCATGGACATGCTTTCCACTGTGGAACGCTGCTTTTGGGCTCGGGAAACAAGCACTGAGTGGTGGGATCACATCGTTCTGCAAGTCTGAGATGATAAGCAGTGGCTGCAGAACTTTTGGATGACAAAAGCCACTTTCATGGGACTGTGTGCTGAACTCGCTCCCACCCTGCAGCTCAAGGACACGAGATTGAGAGCTGCCCTGCCGGTGGAGAAGCAGGTGGCTATTGCAATCTGGAAGCTGGCAACTCCAAACAGCTACAAATCGGTCGCTAACCAGTTTGGAGTGGGAAAGTCAACCGTTGGAATTGTGTTGATGCAAGTTTTCAGGGCCATTAATCGCATCCTTCTCAGAAGAACCGTGACTCCGGGTAACATGCATGACATTATGGCTGGCTTTGAACAAATGGGTTTCCCTAACTGCGGCGGGGCGATAGATGGGATGCATATTCCTATTCTGGCACCAGACCACCTAGCCTCCGAGTATGTTAACCGAAAGAGGTATTTCTCCTTGGTTCTCCAGGTGCTTGTGGATCACCGTGGGCATTTCATTGACATTAACGCAGGCTGGCCCGGAAAGGTGCATGGCGCACTCATCTTTCGGAACACTGGCCTGTTCAGGAAGCTGCAAGCTGGGACTTTTTTCCCAGACCAGAGAATGGCCGTAGGGGAAGTCGAAATGCCCATTGTGATCCTTGGAGACCCCGCTTACCCTTTAATGCCATGGCTCATGAAATCCTGGACAGCAGCCAGGAACAGTTCAACTACAGGCTGAGCTGGTGCTGAATGACTGTGGAATGTGCTTTTGGCCGTTTGAAGGGCCGCTGGCGCTCTCTTTATGGGAAGCTGGACTTGGCCAAAGCCAGCATCCCCACAGTTATATCCATGTGCTGTACCCTCCATAATATTTGTGAAGGGAAGAGTGAAACCTTCACTCATGCATGGGCCTTGGAGGTTCAACACCTGGAGGCTGAATCTTCACAACCAGAGAGCAGGGCTATTAGAGGGGCCCAGCATGGGGCTGCAAGGATTAGGGATGCCTTGAGGAAGCAATCTGAGGCTGAAAGCCACCAGTAATGTCTGTTGCTCTGCACGGGAGTTAACTGCAGTGGCTGTGTTTGGTACACTGAATTGTAGTGCTTGTTGCTTTCCTGGTCTAAGGTATATTTTGCTTTAGGCACGAATAAAGTATGTTTTCAAAGTGAAAAACTCCATTTATTGAAAAGAAAATTCATTTATGGAAATAAAAACAAAGTAACACAGCAATACCACAATGGCAAGGGGGTGAGGTGGGGAGTGGTTCACTCTCAGACTTGAGTATGTCCTGATTTCATATTCTGCAATCCTGTCTGGAGTGCTGTGCACTGAGTGCTGCATTTCAGGATGACTATAAGGCATGTTGAGGGGGACTGAGTGCAGTGGATAAGGGTCATAGTTTTCATGGGTGGATGGTGAAGCTAGGGGTGTAGGAGGCAGCTGGGGGCGGTAAGAACCCGGATGTTGGAGAAAGTAGGTTCGAGGACACATGGGGGCACAAGGGAAAGAGTTTTGGGACAAGGGCTGCAGGGGGTGGGGGCGAGCGCAGTAGTGCTCCGCCTGCATGGCGACGAGCGCCTGGATAGAGTCCGCTTAGTGCTCCGTTATGCTAATCGGCCGATCCGTACTTTGCTGCCCGAGCACCGTGTTTGCTGCCGGCGATCCTCATTCTTCTGGTGGATCCTCCTTTCACTCTCCCTCCGCTTCTTTGCCTTTCGATTCTCTTCCACAGACTACCGCATCACTTCCTGCAGCATGTTGTCTTTGCTTTTACAGGGCCTATTCCTGAGTGCTCTCAGTCTGTCGGCCAGTGATAACGCTGGCGGCTGAGATCTCAAGGTTGCACCTACACAGGCAAAATGCAACACTTAACAGCGGAAGCATTATACACACCAGACAGAGCAATGATTCCCCCGCACTTAAGGAGGGCAATCACAGTCCATACAAAACCATACTTTGCCTATCCCAAAGCGAGCACGCATAACCCACGGGAGCCCCAGAAATGGTGAGTAAGCACAGAGTCCAGGGGGACTGATTGTTTCATGGATGTACTGTCCTCTGGGTTTCTGTGCCTTGGAGCTGCAGGGGAAACCTACACCGAACACTGTCACAACATTCTCCACAGGAGATCGTCCTGGAAAATATCTCGCTGCTGAGGGTGACCGGGGAAGCAAGGGAGGGTCTTTTACTACAATGCGGCTTCCGCCCTGGCCCATACACAGCTTGCCTGTGTGCAGCAATGGTCCCCCCACCCCTCCCGGCACAGTGGCGCGGACACGTTAGCCTGACTGGCACAAGAACCACGCTGGCTCTCCCAATAAACCTGCGCAGGTGCATTGCCCACGTTCTGTCTGAGACTTTTGAAGAGATCACCGATGCCGATTACCGTGATGTGACAGACCACATGAATGTGCTATTCCGCATCTAGGCATGCATGCAGCCCTAACTCTCCTCGCCCAAAGAGCCCGCACCAAAGAACTTCCTTCCCGAAAAAAAAAGCCGCTTACCAGGAACCTCCTCTGGTGTTTATCCTTCCCCAAGCACCAGACGCCGTGACTGGCTGCCTTCCTCCTGGCTTGAGAAGAGCTCCGGGCTGCATGCATCTAGGGATTCCAGGGTGTCTCCCCACGCCTCAGCACCCTCACTCGCGTTTTCCTCCTCCTCCTCCCCCCTTGCTGTGCTGGGCTCAGAAGTGTCCATGGTGTTCGTTGGAGTGGAGGTGGGGTCGCCCCCAAAGTGTCGTGTCCAGCTCTTTGTAGAATCGGCAGGTCGCAGGGGCGGCACCGGAGCAGCCGTTTGCCTCGCAGGCTTTGCAGTAGGCACTCCGCAGCTCCTTCACTTTAACCCTGCACTGCAGTGCGTCCCAGTCATGGCCCCTTTCCATCATGGTCCTTGATATTTGCCCAAAGGTATTGTAATTCCTACGGCTGGAGCGCAGCTGGTACTGGACAGTTTCCTCCCCCGAAACACTGGTGAAGTCCAGCACCTCGCCATTGCTCTATACTGGGGCTCGCCTGGCACGTGGAGGCATGGTCACCTGGAAAGATTCGCTGAGAGCCCTCCATGCCTGGCTGAGCAAACAGGAAGGGGATTTAAAGGGCGGGTCTGACGGTTGGTCACCCGAGGACAGGGCAGCAGAGTTCAAAAGGGATGACTAGAGTGGCTAAAACAGGCATTGTGGGACACTTCTGGAGGCCAATCAGAGCGCATTAGGTGTCCACACTGGCACTGTGGCACTCCAGCAGGAGCGCAACAAACATTATTCCTCTCGGGGAGGTGGAGTACCAGGAGCGCTCCAGCCGCGGAGTCCGAACGCTCTACATGCCTTGCCAGTGTGGATGGGTAGTAAGGTAGAGCGCTCTTGGCGGCTTTATTGCGCTATAACGCACAAGTGTAGCCAAGGCCTCAGTGCAAGCTTCCCATGCAGGGGTCTCCTTCTTGCACTGCAAGGACCACTTCTAGCAGTTATTGTTTAAAAAGCATTATCAGAGTCCTATTAATGTACACGGTTCTTTAAAAGCACAGATAAGGGATATCCCCTGCCCCAAACACCTCACACTCTAATTAAGACAAACAGGAGGCAAAGGGCTGGCCTACACTTAAAAAGTTTTACCTGTATAACTATATAAGTTAAGGGCGTACTCTTATTTTTGCTGACATAGGTTATGTCTGCACTGGAGCTGGAAGGTGTAAATTCCAGCTCAAGGAGACATGCCTGCACTAGCTCTGATTGAGGTAGTGCGCTAAAAACAGCAGTGTAGCTGTCACAGAACTAGCAGCGGGAGGGGCTAGCCACCCTGAGTATGATCCTGTCTGAGACCATAGGTATGTACTTTGAGCAGTGAGCCACTGCTGCAGCAGCAGCTACACTTATGTTTTCAGCACACTAGCTCAATCAGAGCTTGCACAGGCATATCCTCCTGAGCTGGAATGGTCACCTGGTGTAGACATACACAGAGTTATTCTGGTAAAAACCCTAGTGTCGAGACAGGTAAGCTGGTATTAAGGTACCTTTTAGTTCCCAAACCATAATAAACTATACCACTTTATGTGCTTTTATACTGGTGTAAACGTATCCAGACTTATGGGGAAGGAGCTGCCATTTTAACTTTACTGGTTAAAGTTAAAGTGGCAAAGCTTTCTGATGTAGATAAGCCAAAAGACATATGACAACATTTCAGGAGAGGAAGGGTTAGGATATTGTTGCTGATTAGGAAAAAGAGGGACTGATTGCAGAGATGGGTTGTAAAGAGGGATTTGAAAGAGAGAGTGGGTGCTTGACAGAACAGAGAGGACAGGGAGAGTGTTCCAGGCACAAGGGGCAGTATGGAAGAAGGGCTAATGGCATGACTGGGGGGCATGGGCGACAGGTATCATAGGCTGGGGGAGGCTGAGCCTCCCTAAACAGCCTGGCATAGCCCTGCCCATGTGCTGCCTGCCTGGTGCTCTGGGGTTGGGGTGCTGTGGCCACGCTGCCCATATGGCGCTCCGGGGCTGGGGGCAGTGCTCCAGGGCTAGGGTGCTGGGGCCACTCACCCAGCACTCTGGTTCTAGGGGTGCTCAGGCAGCCCGGAACTGGGGGGGGCTGGCAGCCACAGTGGCGGTGCTCTGGGCTCCAGGAGGGACAGAATGGGATGGAGAGGGGCGAGGCCTCAAGCAGAAGGGGAGGGGCCAGGGGCTAGCTTCCCCCAACGTCCGGTTCACCTGCCACCTATGACTGGGGGAAAAGGAGGCAAAGGGAGGAGAAACATTGGGATGAACACAGGAAGTGTAAGGGTGAGTAGGAGGAAATGAGATCTAAGGTACAGACGGTTAAATTTAGCTGGAAGGTACTCTTTAGTAACCCAAATTAAGGTATAATATGTTTAGCAGTGTGAAGAGGGTAGAAGCCAGACTGTAAGAAATCAAGGAGAGATATGGAGAAGAATGAAGTCAACAAGGATACTCAAAGATCTTGGAGATGGGAGCTAGGGTAGTAGTTATAGAATGAAATTAGAATGAAGGAAGGTTTCTTTAAGATGGAGAAACAAGAGTGTGCTTGAAGAGAGAGGACAATGAAAGCAGAGGAAAGACCAGTTAAAAATAAAGAAGAGTCAGCCAGGGACACGGTAGGTGTGAAGGGATGTAGCCGCAGGAGGCAGTTTGAAGGGTTAGAAGCAGAAAATAAGCAGAGATCTCAGAATTTGGAGCAGAAGCAAAGGGACTGGGGAATGGAGAGTCTTGGACTAATGTTGTGCCTTTTCTTTTTGAAGAAGTTAGGAAGGCACAGTGTACAGAACCAATTCAGTCACTGGATTGTGAAGAGATTGCAACAAAGAAGCCTATTAGTGCCAGTTTGGGGGGATAGAGATACTTGTCCACTAAGAACTGGGCTGGAGACTCCCAACTTATTTCACTTGGATACCAAAACCCATGAGAACTGGTAACAAACAGCAACTACTTCTGCCTTGGGCTGAATTTGAACCTGTCACCTACTGAGTAAAGGCACCATTTTCCATTCTCAATACCTTCCCCCATCCCCGTGCTTTGTAACAAAACTGCGTAGGAAATAATATGCATGACTCCACACTATCTGCACCCAACACAGTGTGTGAAATTAGCTGACCAGATGACCCATCATCTTGCTGCAGCTCAGCTGATAAAACAGTGACTCTGCAGACACGGTGGGTATTTAAATCTTTCCCTTGTGAACTAAGTATTTGCTTAGCAAACAGTTACTTTCAGTGAATTCTACTTGGTAAAGTCCCTTCCCTGCACAGCCCACTTTCCTGTTAATGAGATTAACGGCTTGGGCAAGCCAGGGACGGCTTTAATAAATGATTAGCAGAGCTTTAGCAAACTCATCTGATCAGCCACCTGCACTCCCTTCTGAAGATCCACATAGGGGAAAAAGAGTGGGAATGTGTGGGACAATACAGTATAGGGGTTCTGTTTCCATCAGACAGTATATGGGAAGCATATGATGAGCAACTTGGCATCTTCCATACATCTCAACTCTTCTCTTATCCACTTGCTTTTTGATATTCTTTAAGATGCAGTGAGATGAGATGAGAAACTGGAGCAATGGAAATCCTACTTCTAGTTAAGCCCTAATACACACACACACACACACACACACACACACACACAGAGTGTGGAACTGGGAAATTATAAACCTGTTATTTCTTTTGCTAAAAAATCTGAAACTGTTCACTCATTACACTGCTTCTGCTTCAGCAGTAGCCATCTAAAAAAAGATATCTGATTGCTAGGTTCCATTAAAACACAGTGAAAACATGATGGTGGCTACATCAATGGTGCAGCAATAATCCAGATGCAGCTAGCAGTTTAAGTTTCCTCACCTCCAAGAAATGTGGCTGAATTTGAAAGAATCATGAGGACAGAAAGCAGTTCATGTGTATACGAAGGTGAAATACAGAAACCTGGACTGTTTAGAGAGAAGAAGAAAAAGAAACATGATGGAGGTTTTAAAAATGATGAAAGGTTTAGTCATGAGCAACTGATTGTGTCTAGAGAGGGACTGAATTTTTCTATGTTTGGGGCTTGCAATACTGTACAGTATTCCTCTTTTCCTGCTGATTCCTTTCTAAGCTCCCTCTAGGGTTCTAAATTATGTACTGCATGTACTCACTCCTGTACTATGCAATCTGCAATAGACACAAGAGATACCAATCACTTTTGTAGTGACTAAAGAAAATTTACAGGAAGTGATTACATAATGTAAAGGTAAGCTGAGGCACTTACATTTGCAAGCAATGACTGAATCAAATACATCAGTAGAATTTAAGAAGGTCCTGGCTGTGTCCGTTTAGCAGTCATTTATTGTAAGAGAGGCGATTAGTCCAAACTGATGAAAGCATAAAATGAACTTTATTCTTAAGGTCACCAGGTGACCATGCACAGAGGTCTGTCTAGGTACTTATAGGGCCCACACCACCAATTGTCTGATTAGTATGGCTAATGCTATGAAACCACAGAACCAGCATTCCTCGGTTTTACATAACTTTGTGCATATGAGAGAAAGATGATTATGTATGTATGAAATCAGGAGTCCCTGGAAAATGGCTTAGGAAAATCTCTGTAAAAATTTAAATCAGGAGGCCCAGGAACCTGGGTTCTGAGAGAAGGAAAGTGGAGTATATGAAAGTTTATGATGATCAACAACTGACTCAGGCAATGGTGCTATAAGGAAGGCTATGGGATGTTCGACCACTGGGAGACATTCAAGGACAGAGGACTCTTTCTCATGGGATGGACTCTGCGTGAGTAGGGGGGAAACAGACTTCCAGGAGGTTGGCACCACTGATTAAAAGAGCTTTAAACTAGTAATTTGGGGGAGATGCTCAAGTAATCTCCATTGCAGATTCTAATATTGAGCATGAGGAAAATCAATTAAGAGAGGAAACAACAATGGAGAAAGGAATAACAGAGGATGTGATGGAATGAATACAATGGAATCTGTTTGGTCAAAATCACTTTGGGCAAGACAGGAAACAGAGGCTCCACTAGGACAGTGCTTGGGGTCTGCTACAAATCCTATGGATCTGATTTGGATATAGATAGAGACCTCTTTAATATTTTTAATGAAATAAATACTACTGGGGATTGTGTGATTATGGGAGACTTTAATTTCCCAGTACAGACTGGAGGACAACTGCTACTAATAATGGTAAGGCCCCAGCATTCCTGTATGTTAAAGTCATCAGATTTCTTCATCAAATAGTCACCAAACCAACAAAAAGGTGATGTCATTTTAGATTTGGTGTTGGTAAGTAGCGAGGACCTCGTAGAAGAAAGGTTGTAAAGGGTAGCCTTCGTCTGAGTGAGCATGAGTTAATTCAGTTTAAACTAAATAGAAGGATAAACAAAAATAAGTCTACAACTAGGGTCCTTGATTTCAAAGGGCAAACTTTACAAAATTAAGGGAATTAATTAGGGAAGTGGACTGGACTGAAGCACTTAAGGATCTGAATGCAAAGGTGGCAGAGGCTTGGAATTATTTTAAGTCAAAATTGCAGAAACCATCTGGAGCCTGCATTCCCAAGCAAAGGGGGAATTTGTAGGGAAGAAATGCAGACCAAACTGGATAAAACAAGCATCTCAAAGAGGTTATGAGAAAGCCTACAAGGAATGGAAGAAGGGAGGGATCAGCAAGGAAAGCTACCTTTTGGAGGTCAGAAAGTTTAGGGAAAATGTGAGAATTGCCAAAAGCCAAGCGGAGTTGGACCTTGCAAAGAAAATTCAAACCAATAGTAAATGGTTCTTTAGACAGAAATAAAAAGAAAACAAGGAAAGAGGAAGTAGGACGCTAAGCACTGAGGATGGCGTGGACATTAAAGGCAATCTTGGTGTGTCCTAACACCTAAACAAATACTTGGCCTCCATTTGTAATAATGGTAATGAGGAGCTTATGGACAGTGGCAGGGTGCTTAATGGGAAAAAGGATATGGAAGTACAAACTACCACATCTAAGGTGGAAGCCAAACTCAAACTGCTTAATGGGACCAAATCGGGGGCCCGGATAATCTGCATCCAACAATATTAAAGGAATTGGCACATTAAATTGCAAGCTCAACAGCAAGGATTTTTAAGGCATCTGTCATACCCTATGACTGGAGCTTTGCAAATATAGTAACTACATTTAAGAAAGAGGAAAAAAGTGAACTAGGAAATTATAGGCCTGTTAGTTTGATCTCAACTGTATGCAAGGTCTTAGAACAAATGTTGAAAGAGAAAGTGGTGAAGGACATAGAGGTAAACATTAATTGGGATCATACACAACATGGTGTTACAAAAGGCAGATAGTGCCAGATAACCTGAGCTCTTTCTTTGAGAAGATAACCTGAATCTTAATAAAGCATTTGATACAGCTCCACATGGGAAATATTAGTTACATTGGAGAAGATGCAGATGAATATGAGACTCAACAGGTGGTTAAGGAACTGGTTGAAGGGGAGACGACAATGGGTCATGCTGAAAGGCGAACTGTCAGGCGGAAGGGAGGTTACTAGTGGAGTTCCTCAAAGATCGGTCTTGGGACCAATTTTATTTAACATTGTCATTACTGACCTTGGCACAAAAAGTGGGAGTGAGCAAATAAAATTTGCAGATAGCGTAAAGTTGGGAGGTATTGCCAACACAGAGGAGGACCAGAATATCATGCAAGAAGATTTGAACAATCTTGAAAATTCGAGTAATAGAAATGGGATGAAATTTAATAGTGCAAAGTGCAAGATCATGCATTTAGGGACCAACAACAAGAATTTTTGCTATAAGTAGGGGACAATTCATTTTGAAGCAACAGACAACAAGAAAGACCTTGGTGGATTGGTTGATCACAGAATGACTATGAGCCATGAAAAAGGCTAATGTAAGCCTAAGGTGCATTAGGATATATTTCCAGTAGAAATAGGGGAGCATTATTACCATTATACAAGGCACTGGTGAGACCTCATCTGGAATATTGTGTGCAATTTTGGTATCCCGTGTTTAAGGAAGATGAATTCGAACTGGTACAGAGAAGAGCTACTAGGATGTTCAGAGGAATGGAAAACTTACCTTATGAGAGAAGACTTAAGGCGCTTGGCTTATTTAGCCTAACAGAACCAAGGCTGGGGGGAGATATAATAGCTCTCTACAAATACATCAGAGGGATAAACACCAGGGAGGAAAAGGAGTTATTTAAGGTAAGGGCCAATGTTGACACAAGAACAAATGGCCATCAATAACTTTAGATTTGAAATTAGATAACAGTTTCTAATCATCAGAAGAACGAAGTTCTAGAACAGCCTTGCAAGGGGAGCAGTGGGGGTAAAAAACTTAACTTGTTTCAAGACTGAGCTTGATAGGGTTAATGGAGGGGATAGTATAATGAGATTACTTACAATGGCATATGGCCTGCAACTGCTATTAGCAAATATCTTCAATGGCTGTAGATGAGACACTAGATGGGGAGGGCTCTGAGTTACTATAGAGAATTTTTTCCCCGGTATCTGGTAACTGACCGCCATATTTGGGGTTAGGAAGAATTTTTTCCCAGGTCAGCTTGACAAAGACCCTGGGGTTTTTTTCACCTTCCTCTGTAGCCTGGGGCATGGGTCACTTACTGGTTTGAACTAGTGTAAATGGTGAATTCTCTGTAATTGACATCTTTAAATCCTGACTTGAGGCTTTCAGTAACTCAGCCAAAGGCTAGGGATGTATTACAGGTGAGTGAGTGGGTGAGTTTCTATGGCCTGCAATGTGCAGGAGGTCAGACTAGATGAGCTCGATGGTCCCTTCTGGCCTTAAAATTCCATGAGTAAAGAAGATGAGAGCCAGTGAGTACATAACTAAAGGGATTTGGAATGTTATATAGAGACTTTCACCTCTTGTTGCTGGTTTGAATCCAGTCCAATTAAGTACCTTCCAAAAGTCATTACTATCTGATTGAATGCTGGTAAGTGACTTATGGGAAATGAACTGTGGCCTCAGTCCACGCCCAGTGGACTGGTGTTCTTACCATGGGCAATAAGTGTCAACCTTGTTAGTTAGCAAGAGACCAAAGTTTGAATAGGCCATAGAGACTGAACAATACTTTTAGCTCTAGAGGTGATCCTCCAGGCCAGATCTGAGGTACATTGGTGGAGTAGTGTGGGGAAGCATGTACTGCTGCTGTACCTATTCCATGGACAAAGCGAGAGCCACAGACAAATCACCACTAAACTCAGAAGAAAAAGAAGGAAAAGTGGGAAGAAGAAGGCACAAACTGTGTAAACCATGAGTCCCAGGCCATGGAACCCCACTATGAAAACATTTGGCCTAGAATCTAATCTTGATTCTTCAACCTAACAAATGGCAGTAGACACTGGCCTTTTCCTTGATCTTTCCCATTCACTCTGATGTGGCTCCATGGATGCTCCATGCTCCTGACTTCACTGGTGGGCTGCACTGCAGCACAAGCTTGAACAATCCCTGCAATGTTCAGGATTACCCCAGGCCTTTTACAAGAGTCAGGGATCCATCAGAGGTCACCCTCTCATCAATAACCCACCCATCTCATTAAACTCTCCGGATCACGTGACATTCACTCCTAACAACTTCACACTGTTGCCCCTTTGTTATATTCCTCAAACCCATGGGTATACGTTCAAGTAAAACATTAATACAGTTCTACTCACTGGATCAAATACCACCCATCCCATTACTGACTGAAAGTCACTACTATCTTATAGTAGTTTCATGGCATCTGCTATGTGGTCTCAGCTCACCATCACAGTAGGGTTGCCAACAGTCCCTTATTACAAGGGATGTCCTTTATTTTTTCTTCTCTGTGCAGCAGGATTGGGAGTTGCTGAGTGCTGCAAAAAGGAGCAAGAAATACCTTTGGTGAATGTAGGTGAGTGGTGCTTATCATTAATTATTATTATTATTAATAATAATACTAATAATATCGGGAAGAAGGAGATGCGAGGGTGCTAAGAAAACAGTCCCTTATTTTTGAAATACAATGTTGGCAACCCTACAGCACAGAAACCACTTTCAGAATTGCCAATAAATGTCAGTCCCAACCAGGAGCCCTAGAACTGAATGGGCCATCCGTGACTGCTACTCTGACTGAGTTCTTGAGTGCATTAGTACTTCCACCACTGCTAGCACTACTCACACGCAACCTGTTGGGAATAATAGGTAAGAAAACGCACACAGGTCAGTACCCAGCTGCACCTAGCTCATGCTTGGCACAGCTGATTGGGGGCAAAGCTGGCTAGAGTGCTGCTCTAACTTACAGCAGCTAGAGCAGTTCCCTTGGGGCCAATCCAGCACTGCCTCCTTTGGCCCCTGCCCACCCTCAAGGAGCCCTAGCACACCCACCCAGCTGGGGTTGGAGAAGCAGGGAGAGTAAAGCCAGCTAATGAGCTCACACGTGTTCAACAAATTGTACTTGTCCTTCCAGAATGTGGGGAGAATATCCTCACTACCACCTTCAGTCAAAGAATAAACAAGAAACAGCCCTTTATTCTTTCAATGCTGTCACTAAAACACCAGCTGTCAGGCACTTGGGGGGCAGGAAAAAGCCAACCAAACCCACTGGAATTGACACAGGATTTTTTGAAATTGCAGTAAGAAATCACAATGCACAGAACCAAACAAAAGATAAATGCAGGGGCCGAAAATGAAAGGCAAACAAAGGACAGAGAGGAATTAGCTGCTGGGAGGAAAGGAACTGTGAGTACTGATTTGAAATTTCTCAGCCCACCTACAGGAAGGAGGCGGGGAGTAGAGGGGGCGAGAATCTGTTTCTCTCTTATGTTTGTCTCTCTGCTTCCTCTCTGTCTCACCCCCTCTTTCTTTTACCCTTCTCTCTCCTTCCCCCACTCCCACTCTCTTTTTCCAGAGAATGAATTTGCTGATTTGGCTGAATTGGAATTCCTTAACTTGATACAGACCTTTAATTCCTCGGCTTGGCCAGTGGGGAGAACTAAAGCCTGCATCCATGTTTCTCAATCAGTCAGTCTCTCTCCCCCACACACTCTCACACACATCCCTTTGCTTTCTTCCCACTGAGAGGAGACACAGAGGACCTGAACAAGCACTGGGAGACAGTGGATGGACGGCAGGAGAGAAGAAAGCTGATATTGAACTCATTCACAGAGTCCAGCTCAGCAACAAAGGATGCCCTCATATCTATCGGCACACTCAGCAACTGCTAACCTGTTGCCTGTTTTAAGGCCTTTGTCTACTGGCCGTCAGCGCCAATCAGTAACATCCTGAAAATCAAGCACCAGACAAGCTGGGAAGGCTCTTACTGCAGTAGTAACTCTTGTTTCATACCAGTCTTACTTGCTCCAAACTGCAGTCAATACCAGTCTTACTTGTCAATTGCCCAGTGTTAGATCCTTGGGAATGTCCTGATCTGGAGCTCCTTGAGAAGGAAGAAATATCAGCAAACTCTTACGGTAGCAGGTGGAATATCCTGATCTGCAGATCCTTTAGAAAGGGGAAATGTATCTATTCCATGGTGTTAGCCTGCAGATCGTGCCCAGATAGGAAGCTCTTTTAGAAGGGAGGAAATTTAATACCATGTTGTTAACTACCAGGTCGGGGCTCCTTTAGACAGGGCATGGTGCAGGGCCAGATATAAGTAGCCCACTGTAAGCAGACAGGCACTAGTGTAGTGGTAATTTTGGAAGTGCAGGAGCTCTAAACCCACTTATTGAAATGTTAAACTACGGCAGCAGCCAGAGAGGAGGAGGTGGAGGATTGGAAGCTGCCTGAGCCCCAACTGATGCAATGGAGAGGTGGTAGGGAGCTGTAGGAAGCACTGGTACTGAAGTGACTCAGAATGAAAAAAGAGGGGGAAGGGAAGGAAGATAGGTGGGTGCGGGAGAGAGAGGTGCTGTAAGGTGAAGCTGATTTTGTTGTCTGAATCCTGAATCTGGGTAGGAGTGGGAAGTCTGAAGGCCCTTTTATGGGAAAACTTTGGAAAACCAGATACCACCTAGAAGCATTTTAAATTAAAAAAATGTGACTCCTCGCTCTCTGACCTCATTTTCTTTTCTTTCTTTTTACTTCAGTTTCCCTGATTAGGTCAGGCAACGGTGGCCTTTCCCTACTGCTCCTGCAGTTGCCTTTGCCTGCACTGGCTCCTTGAGAGGCAGCACCGCCGCCCTGTGACTGACAAGGGGCTGCTATTCCTTCATGGCTTGTTATGTGACTATTTGGTTAGTCTCATCCTGCTGTTTCTCCCTTCTCCTTTTCTTCCCTGACTTGCCTTCGCTCCTAGCCCCATTTTCAGTCTGTTCTTTGTTGTCTGTTTCTCCCCTTGCCCATTCCCCTGCCCCTTCTCGAGCCCGCTCCCCCACTGCTGTCAGGTTCTGTTTCCCAGTGGCTCTATGTAGGCTAGACTGTGCCAACTGAGCACTGCCCTGAGGAGGACAAGCAAGAGCCACCCATCCCATGTGAAGTTGGGAGAGGGCTTGTGCAGTCATAGTCCCTCCCCAGTTCACTGGGGAAGCATCCAGGCTGCCCCATCTTTGGGTGCTCCCTACACCAGGCCTGGCCCCCTCCGTGAACCAGTGCAGAGGGTGGATGCAGCCTTGCCTCCTTCACACCCTTTTGGACTGGTGTGTGCTGCCAAAGTTCTTACAATTGTTCCTGGCCCTCGTGTGGGCATGTCTGCTGGGAACCAGCCAAGGACAATCTGTTCCTCTGGGTTCACACTGTCTCCTCCCCGAGGCCCAGTACCTCCCTTTCACACTCCCACACACCAACCCATTGAGGCGATCCTTCGCCACCAAACCCCCCAATTCCTGCTCACCCTAGTTAACAGTCATCCGCAGTGGCACCATCCTCAGCACCCTAGGACAGAAGTGCCTGAATGTCGCTCTGGTCCCAGCCAGACACATCAGACCCAAAGTTATCAGACAGGGAACCTCAGAGGGAATTTCTCAATCTGACACTGTCTGGTAGGGAGCAATCTCCCTCTGATTCTCTCAGCTCAAAGTGAGGAGGGAGAGGGATGCAGCAGAAGCAATACCAACCTGAGGGGAAGGAGGAAGTGGGGAGCAACTGATGCCCCCTAGCCAGGAAGAAGCAGAAAGAGAGCAATACCTCCCTGGCCCACTCACCTGGAAGGCAGAGAGCTGCCACCCTGACCCATTAGCCATGCACCATTTCAGTGTCAGGACCACTGTCTAACCCTTAAGCCCCAAATCTCTGTGAACACTACCTTTTGGGGGCATGCAATGGGGTTTCAGGATATCAGAAGCCTTCTCCCCATAGATATTGCCAGATCACTCTCACCTCTACCTGTCCTCCTGTAGGCCCCCAAGGGACTTCTCAAACCTTGGATTTTGGCCAAAGAATACAAACCACTGCAAAAATATCAGTGAGGACTCCCCCAGGTTTCTCCTTCCTCCCAGCGGGAGGTGATCACCCCCGTTTTTCTGATTGATTCTCCAACACCCTACACCCAAAGCCCAACTGCATTTGAATTCCATGTTGAAACTGGGAGGGAGAAGGCTAGGGGTAGGACGGAATATGTAAAAGAGGGAATGCTGGCAGGGAGCAGCACTGCTGTGACCTAACAATGCATTCCTGCCTCTAACTTCCATGACCCTGATAAACAACACACCAGACTTTGCTAACTGAGACAAACACACATTCACCCTGCATTTCTCTGCATGTCTCTCACTCACACCATCACAAGATGTAATCCTCCCCCCACCACTGCACCGCGTCGCCAAGGACTTTCACACACAGGCTCCAGGCAAAGACACAAGCGGCACCCCATGGAATCCAAAAAGTTATTCATCTTTGTGGTAGGCAAACCCTTACCTGTTACCCACAGCAGAACGATCCATCCTACCAAGAATCCATCCATCGTCCTTGTCTTTCCATGCAGAAAAGAAAGACAGACAGGGGGGAGAAAAAACTGAAACCACAAAGAAAAATAAAGAGCCCTCCTGGTACGAATCAACTGGCACCTAAGTATTCCCTTCACCGTTATCTGCGGGGCTCAGCAGCCTCCCAGTGTGTGAATCGGAGAGACTTCTGAATGGAAGCTACCACTGTGTTGGGGACGACAGGAAAGGTACTTTTAGGTCCCAGGTTTCCACTCCCCCAGTGACCTCCAGATCAATCTCAGATGAGATTGGAAACCTCTGCTTAGCAAGCTATAGTTCCACAGACTGAGCCCAAACAGAAGGAAAGCTCTTTTTTTTCCACTCCTCCTCCTTTTACACCCCCCCCCGTACTGCAGGCTCCTGTGGTAACTGGAGTTTCTAAATCACATGGCTGTCCATTGAAGCTGTCCAGGAGCAAAAAAGAGTTCACCACTGAGCAATCTAGTGTCTAGTGGTAGGGAGCGAGACAGTGGGTGAGAGACAGAGAAGAGCAAGCTGAGGAGAGAGGCTGTGTGTGTGTGACAGACTAGATCTAAGGGGCAGAGAATGCATGCATGAAAATAGAACTGAGGAGCACAGAATGCATGTGTATATAACAGGAATCAAGAAGCACTGTGCCTGCCTACACACCATGGAGGGGCACAGCATTGTGTATGTGTGAACAGAGCTAGAACAGAGGAGCACGCAAACAGCATGGTGTGTGTATGACTAGAACAGAGGAGCGTACACACACAATGTTGTATGGTGTGTATGTGTGTAATTGAAATGTCCTAACTCCCAAACTTAAGTAGACTCTGAAATAAATAAAATTCAGTAACATGCCAGCTGCACATCCGTAAGAAAGCTCTTATTTCATTCAGCAATCTTCCCATACACAGAGACAGATGTAAGTTGGCTGCCACCAACTGAAGGTAGATTTTAAGGTAGACACTGGTTTGATTTTCAAAAAAGGTCTGCAAACAATCAGGCACATTTAATGTGGGTGTGCAATTGCTGCAATTCAGCAGCATGTGCAACGGACCTACTATGCACCCAACTAGCGGCTTGTATGCTTAATTATTCATGTTACATTCACAGTTGTGATAATTGTGCACACCCATTTGCTACGTGCTTGCATTTGCTACGTGCACAACTTTGAAAATCTGCCCATTAAATTGCACACCTTATGCTATACCAAGCCACACAAAATACCAACCCAACACATATTTCTCCCCTTAATTAACAAAATTTATAAACTAGAAAATGAGTGTAGATTACCGTACTAAAATCCTGTGAATTCTGACCCAAAACATGGCATTGTGACTAGCAACTATCATTCAGACGATCAGGAGGTCTTCTAGCTCTCACTGCATGATATCTGCGTTGTGGGGTTCTGGGTTTTCATTACAAGATGATATAGTATAGAAGAAGACTTCTGAGTGGATTCATTACTGGTGTGGAAGCAGAAGATGACAGAAGATCATTTGCTAACACTGAAGATGTAAGTGAAGAGTTCTAGCCAAAAAAAAAAAAAAAAGTGCCCCATTCACACATTTAGTACCTAAGGCTCTTGAATGTTCTGTGACAGCTGAAGAGGATAATATAGTCAGTGGGACCACTTATATGTTTGAAGTTAAGTGTGGGCTTAAGTGCTCTGCTGGATGGGTGCTCAGCACCTTGCACTGTACCAATTTACTGTTTGCAACCAAGTCAGCACAGTTTCAATTTGCACTTTGTTGACACTTGGAAGTTTTTATTCATAATCATAAGGGCTAGATTTTTTTTATTAAGACTTTGATTCTGTAGATGTTGATAACCACATCAGAGAGGGAGTGGCCTTCAATTTTGTCCTAGTCTGGATCTTCAGACATAAAGTATTCTGATTTTCCTATGCCACATCAGGTCCAAAACTTGGGACAGTACTGGACTGTACACTGTAGTATAGGCAGAGTGCATTGCAATACCAATAGTTAGGATTGCATTACCACTTCCATTCTATAGGGCATTTTCTAATTGCTTATAAACTCCACCTATGTTTGTTTGTCTTTCAGACGGAAACGTTCTACCTTTGTTCTTGGCAAGAGGACTCTTTTTAAAAAAAAAAAAGTTTGAACAAAAATAGTTCAGTCAGTTTTCAGTATGAAAAAAAATACACATTTGCCATGATGAAAAATGTTTTGTAATATTTATCTGAACAGCTCTAGTGCCTCAGTTAAGGTGGTAGGAATGTGAAATTAGGCTGGGAGATAATCTCTAGGCAGCAGGTGTGTCTTTTGATGGTCCATTAGAAATCCTTTAGAGTCGGTTGAATTATAGGGATTTAAAAAATGTACTTTCCACATGTATGCTTGTTTTTATCCTGTGATTAATTAATTACATGGTCTTATGATTATTTAATTAATTATCGTAATAGTGCCTAGAATCCTACATTAAGGATTGTGGCCCATTGTGCTAAGCACTGTACATATACATATAACAAAAAGTCTCTGCCCCAGAGTTTAAAATTCTTTGTACTTTGAATAGAATTTCTCCTTAAGTATGCTATTTCTCAGAGCTCTGTTGCCGCTGTGCAGGCACACAGAAGGAAATGGAGTGGAATTTTTCATTCAGGGCCAGACCCCATCTAGTGTAAATTAGTGTAGTTCCATTTAAGTAAATGGAGCTATGTTGACTGACATCAGCTTTTTTCCAGTCACTTTCCATTCACTGTACTCCTGACAATCCACTCAAAATCTGTGTGGCCCCATTGAAATAAATAGCAAAGCTCCCACTGACTTTGTGAGACCAAGATTTCACCCCAGATCCATAGCCCCTTGGAACAAGGCTGTTGTTGATGTTCTCTCTGATGATAAACATTGGGATCAGTACAACCCCTTATGCGTCACTGGTGTTAGTCACTCCTGAATTTTTTTTCCTTCACAAGTATTTTCAAGTAAGCTTGGCATAAGTCAGTTTAAATAAACCTTTGACTCTCGACTAAGGAAGGAAAGAGATTTTCAATACAAGGAAGTGTTATTGTTCTGGATGCAGCACTGGATTTATAGTCACTTTGAAACATCCACATATGTGGATGGTGCCATCCTTTTTCACTAGACAAGAAATGCTAATTCATTATGCATGACAGATGACAATACTCCTGCTTTAGGTAATGTTCCATATCTGCTTAGACCTTTGGTCTGGCAGTCTATGGTATTATCTTCCCCTTGCAACTTTTAGGCCAGCTGCCTGGCTTAATAGTTAACTTTTCAGTGATGACTTTGATTTTGTCCCGTTCTTAAAAACAGAATAGGGTTGCCAACTTTCTAATCGCACAAAATCAAACACCCTTGCACTGCCCCCGCCTCGCCCCTTCACTGAGGCCCTTCCCCTTCTCCAAGGCTCCGCCCCTGCTTACTCCATCCCCCCTCCCTCCATTGCCCACTCTCCCCCACCCTCACTCACTTTCACCAGGCTGGGACAGGGGGTGCAGGCCCCGGGATGGGGCTGGAAATGAGGGGTTCAGAGTGCGGAAGGGGGCTCAGGGCTGGGGCAGGGGGTTGGGGTGCAGGAGGGGGTGTGGGGGTGCAGACTCCGGGAGGGAGTTAGGGTGTGAGAGGGGGTTCTGAGCTGGGGCAGGGGGTTGGGGTGTTGGAGGGGGTTCAGGATGCGGTCTCTGGCTGGGTGGTGCTAATTTCAGGCGGTTCCCAGAAGCTGCTGGCATGTCCAGCTCCTATGCGCAAGGGTGGCCAGGGGCCTCTGCGCGCTGCCCGCACCCGCAGGCACTGCCCCCCGTAGCTCCCATTGGTTGCAGTTCCCGACCAATAGCAGTTGTGGAGTTGGCTCTTGGGTTGGGGGCAGCACGCAGAGCCCCTGTGGCTGCCCCTGAGCCTAAGAGACAGACATGCCAGCTACTTCCGTGAGCTGTGCAGAGCCAGGGCAGGCAGGGAGCCTGCTTTAGCCCCACTGACTGGACTTCTAGTGACCCAGTTAGCAGTGCTGACTAGAGCCGCCAGAATCCCTTTTCAACTGGGCGTTCTGGTCGAAAACCGGATGCCTGGTAACTCTAAATCAGAACCATGTTTCTGCCACATTGCAGTTAGGCTTGTTTCACTTTTCATTATATGAGTTTCTGAACAATTAGCAGGACCTTTTCAAGCCCAGCCCAGCACGTATGGTTTCTCACTATTCATTACAAACAGTGGCAATTTAAGCAATGGAATTCTACCTTGCTTGCTCCAGTCCCCCATACTGAACACTAATTAGTTCCCCTGTGCCTGTCCCCAGCACAATTCTGATAAACTTAGGTGGAAGAATGTCATGCTATGATACACCATATCATACAAAAATATACTGCAACTCTATCTGAAATGGCTATCCTTTCAGTAATGGAGTCACCCAACGTCATGTGAACATTAATTACTATATACAAGCTCATTTATTTTCTGAGTCCCAGGGTGTACTAACCCTCGTTAGCCATTTCCCCGCCCCCCTTCCTCATTTTCCAATACCAGTCTTTCTAGCAGTCATTTCTTCTGGTTACAGACATATTCTACATAGCTCTTATTAACACATTGCTGGCATCTGACATCTTTACACCAGCACTTCACTTCTGAAAGATCCACTTTGGTAACATTCCTGAAAACTTGACATTTTGCTTGGAAATTCCACAGTTTTCTTATGTCCTTTTGCACATCCATTCAACCCTTGGTTTCTCCTTGCAGCAATTTCCATAGAAACTGTGATTTCAACAGTCTTCTGGGATGTAAGGTCAGATTCTGCCAATAGACAATGCTATATTGCTTCAGTACATAGACGAGAGACTGGCATGTCACGAAAGGTGTTGTTTAATACACCATCAGATTCACACTGTTCAGACAGCCATAAACTGTGAAACTTTCTCCCTTTTCTTGGTTTCTTCTATTAAATTGGAATTTCTCCTTGACCACTGGTAGCTTCACAGCAAAATGTTAATCAAGTACATGCACCATCTTTGTACACGTTTTTGTTCCTGGGCTGCCTGGCTGCACCTAATGACATAATAGTGTTAAGTTTTATTTCTCTTCAAACTCAGGAGAGAGGATACTGTGGATACACTGAATCTATTTCCCAAGTATGCCATTTGCAGTAACAAAGCATTCAATATATTCAGTGGAAAACCTCTATATTCTCAGCACAATAGACTGTAGGTTTTATAATATGATTTTTTTTTTAAATTCACTCTCTTTGGTGGGTAGTTCAAAATCACTAGTTACCTTTCTGTATAAACATCCCCATTCCACCCTTCCTGTAGTTCTCTCTCAGATGCCACAGTCATAGTGATTCTTTGCTGCTGTTCAGGTGGGAATTTAAGATGATCACTTTAAATAACACGCCAGCTGCAGATCAGCAATACAGCTGTGGGTTGTTTTTCTCCACAGACATACGGACATAAGATGGCTGTTCCCAGTGCAGTATTTTTTTAAAACTATTTTTCATTGTACTCAAGCCACACAGAATATCAATACAGGACATAAACACCCTGGTGTATGTGTAATTGCAACAGAGGAGCAGAAAGAGTTTTATGAAAGTGTGCGGGTATAGTAAGAACTGCAGGTAGTGCAGGTTCATATCTATGTATAGTTGAAATTAACAGGCAAAGAAGTGAGTTGTTAAACGGTGTGAACTCCTGCAGACAGCTGTACAGGACACTGGGGAAAATGTCTGATGATCAGACACCCTGAAGATGATACACTGCCTCCAATTCTTCTCTAGGAACACCCTCATTCTTCAGAGTGTCATTTCTGGAGCCGTGTCTTTTTTAATTATCCATATCATATTATTTTTAATTTGTCCCTAGGAAGAAGGTTTGTCCAGGAGTGGCTAGCACTCCCTGCCATGAGATTTCTGACAGGCGTCATCCTCTTAGAAACAAGGTTGGCAAGGCAAGGTTGCACACGGAAGAACAGTATACGCTCAGAGAGGAAGTGAAGTGAACATGCAAAAATGCACTGGTAGCAACAATGCTACAATAATATAGCAGAATCCTGTGAAAGACATAGCCTTGTTGGATGAAAGTATGTGCTCTGTGCACAGGTCTCTTTCCTTTACTCCCTCTCTAGCTATTTAGTGTTGATGTACCAGGGACTAAACCAGAATACAGGTAGTTTTCCACAACAGTTAAAGGGTTAAAAAAGACACAAAATTAAGCCTGTTTTAATTTAATTTACAGAATGATTTTGAGGTGCTCAAGCACTGCTCATCACAAAAATATCTGGGTCCCTGACATAAAATAAAAACAAACAATACATTAAAAAGGGCCCACAGCAATATAGAATAGCCCCTAATGCCAAGTGCAGAGCCAGGCCTCAAGGATGCTCTAAATTGTGCCATCTAAAATGGCCCCCAAAAGGAAATCAGCCACATATCACTGGGCAAGGACACACTGATCACACACCCCATGCCAGTGGCTGCAGTAGGGCAAAGCATACTTAACCGGGACAAAGATGTGGCCCTACGTGGTAGCCTCAGCCTCAAAATATAGCAAGCTGCAATAATTCAGTCTGCAGGTGATGAATGAATGGATCATTGTGCTTAGATAGATCCTCCACTGAGACAAAGAAGCACAGCGTTCTAGTGAGCTGGAAGTGGAAGAAAGTATTTATCGTTGTTAGAGAGACAAGGTGGTTGAGGTAATGTCTTTTATTGTTGTTACATGCATGTCTAGGATTAGCAATGAGTCCAATAGGACTCTAAGATTTCATTCTAATTTGGCAAATGGAGGGCGCAAGCTTTTGACAGAGGAAGAAATTAGTAGCACAATGTGGGAGCAGCTCACTCTGCCTTCCAACGTGAGAGAAAACTGATCAAAACAATATTGATTGCATTGTTTTTGTATTTTAATCTGAGTTAAAATATGAATGGAGGAGTACAGAGACTTTCAAGGGAAGAGAATAAAGAACAGGAGTACTTGTGGCACCTTAGAGACTAAGAAATCTATTTGAGCATAAGCTTTCATGGGCTAGAGCCCACTTCATCGGATGCATGCAGTGGAAAATACAATAGGACGATTTTATATACACAGAGAACATGAAACAATGGGTGTTACCATGCACACTATAATGAGAGTGATCAGTTAAGGTGAGCTATTACCAGCAGGAGAGAAAAAAAACCTTTTGTAATAATCTAGATAATCTAGATGGGCCATTTCCAGCAGTTGACAAGAACGTGTGAGGAACAGTAGCGGGGGAGGAGGGAGAATAAACATGGGGAAATAGTTTTACTTTGTGTAATGACACATCCACTCCCAGTCTTTATTCAAGCCTAATGTAAAGGTGTCCAGTTTGCAAATTAATTCCAATTCAGCAGTCTCTCACTGGAATCTGTTTCTGAAGTTTTTTTGTTGTAATATTGCGACTTTTAGGTCTGTAATCAAGTGACCAGAGAGATTGAAGTGTTCTCCGACTGGTTTTTGAATGTTATAATTCTTGACGTCTGATTTGTGTCCATTTATAACAAAATTCTGAAAGAGCTGTCATCTTTGCGGGACAGCCCAGAGATTGTCTGAGTGCTCCCTAGAGTCAATTGGAATTCCACCTGGGGGGCTCACAGGGTCATGCGTCTCACTCCCACCATGACTATTAATATTATACACTGGGTACAGTGCAATCCCTACGTTCTTGCTTGTGTGAGAGAAAGAAAGAGTGTGGGGCAGAGAGAGACAAACAGAAATTCCATATTTGGCTCTTAATGAGATTCTTTGAATATGCCTATATAATCAATTAGTGTCCCCTTGCAGCCAACTGCAGGGGCACTGGAACAATTTTTTATAGTGGGGATGCTGAGAGCCATTGAACCAAATTGTAAACCCCCTGCACCCCTAGTTCCAGCACCTATGGCCAACTATAACTAATACACAGTATTTATATGTATTTGCAGGTTGGCAACTGAGGCATTAGGCACCTTTCAGAATCTCATCTGGAGAGGCTGTGTGACTTGCTTATGGTCTCACTAGAAGTCTGCAGCAGAGCTAAAAGAAAAGGAGTACTTGTGGCACCTTGGAGACTAACAAATTTATTTGAGCATATGCCACAAGTACTCCTTTTCTTTTTGCGGATACAGACTAACACAGCTGCTACCCTGAAACCTGTAGCAGAGCTGTTTCCAGTACCAGCAGCCTAGAACCTCCTGTGTTCTCATGGATGTCCTGCCTCCTGTCGGTGACAGTCAAATGAGCAGCATTCAGTTAAACTAGCAGTAAGTTCAGGAGGCCTGTCAGGTTCTAATGCAGCATGCAGTTGCCCTCACCCTCATAACTGAACTGAGGTCTGCAGGCCAACTAGGAAAGCGCTTGTGCTGGTACTCGGCCTAACGTCCTGTTGCCCCATATAGGAGTTAACTCCCCACTGAGCAAATGGAGCTGTTGACTCCTCTCAGAGCTACCGCCTCAGGCCGCCACGGCAGCATCATTGACACCCCGCTCGTAGCTGGCTCCCTTTGCAATGACAGGGGGCTAGAGGCGCAGGCTGATCATGGAGGGCAGCTCAGGTTTAGCACAAAAGACACACACCTGCGTGGTTGTGGGTAGCCTGGTCCCCCTGGGCCAACTAAGCTCCTTATCCCCCATACTGCATGTCCCTGCGCGCCCGCCCCACATTGTCCCCTCTGGGCACCAGCAGCCCTTGCTGGCACGTCCCGCGCTGAGTGTGGGCCAGCCAACTACGGCTCCCAGCATGCCCTGCGCCCATGGTTCGGAACCGCAAATCGAGACTACAAATCCCAGCGTGCCCCACGGCGAGAAGGCGAGTCCCTTGCTGGTGCAGCACTCGACTCTCTCTCTGGGAAGCCCGCGGGGCGCGCACCGCCGGAGTCCTCTCTCACCGGCCAATAGGAGAGAGGTGCACGTGCCGCCTCGTGGCTCATTCGGATCCATGCGCGCGCGGGCTGCTAAACGATATGATTGGTTCTTTCTTCGCGGAGCGGGGGGGGCGGGGCTGAGAGGGAGAGGATGCGGGGAGGCCGCTGACGCGTGGGCGGGGAAGCAGCGGCGTCCGGCCCGAGCTCAGAGGCCTCGTTGGCGGGCTCGCCTCCTCCTCCCCCCCCCGCCCCGCCATGCCGAACCGCAAGGGCGCGCGCAACGCCTATTACTTCTTCGTGCGCGAGAAGCTGCCCGAGCTACAGCGGCGCGGCCTGCCCGTGGCCCGCGTGCCCGACGCCATCCCGCTCTGCTCGTGGGACTGGGCGGTGAGCGGGGCCTGGGCAGAGCCGCGCGTGGGCTGCAACCCGGCTAACCCCGCGGGCCGGGCCGGGCCGGGCCGGCGGGACCCCCCGCGGGAGGAGCGGCCAGGGCTGGACTCCCCGCATACTCTCATGTGCATCTCTCCCCCCCCCCCCCCCAACCCCGGGCGTGCATCTGCCCCCATCACCACCACCCACAGTCCAACCCCAGGTGTGCACGCTCTCTTCTGCCCCCCCAACACACACCCTCCAATCCCGGGTGTGCATCCCCCCCAGCACCCTGCCCCAACCCCGGGTATGCATTTCTTCCCTGCCCCCCAAGCACACACCCTCCAACCTCAGGCATACATCCCCCTATACCCCCCCCAATTCTGGGCATGCATCCCTTCATACACCCCCTCCCCCAACTCTGGGCATACATTCCTCCCCTCCAACCCCAGCTGTGCATCACCCCCATACACACACGTACCCTCAATTCCGGGCATGCATCCCCTCTGTACGCCCTCCTCCAATCTTGGGTGTGCATCCCCCCCATACACACTCCAACCCTGGGTGTGCATCCCCCCATATACACACATACCCCCAACCATGGATGTGCATCACCCCCATACACACACTCACAGACACCCAACACTGGGTGTGCATCACTACCATACACACGTTCCCCCCAACCCTGGGCTTGTATTCCCCCCATACACACTCATCCAACTCTTGGCGTATATCCCCCCCCATACACACACACCCAACCCTGGGTGTTCATACTCCCCCAACACAAGCATCCTCCAATCCTGGATGTGTATCCTCCCCACCAACAAACACACACACCCTGCCCCAGATGTGTATTCCCCCCATTACCTTCTCCCAACACCTACCCCTGGGCATGCACCCCATCTACAAGTCCTTCCTCTCTCCTCCCCCTTCCCGCCCCGGGCACACACTCCTCTATACCTCCACACAAACACTCCATCACTTTTCCATGCTGCATAGAGATCCTCTCTGGGATGAAATGTCTTCCTCTTTAGCTAGAGAAAGGCAGGAGGAAATGCTTTTTCTCTTTTCTGTTCATGGTGTTTGTTATGTCAAATCCGAGTTGCATGTTTCCTGACTTTACTCAGTTTTAAAGGGACTCTCTTGCGGGGAGTGGGTAACTGGGTTTGAGCTGCCCAATGTGGATGTGACACTATTAAGATGTAAATAGTAGACAGTTCTTTGATATGTTAAGTAGAAACATCTTTAACTATTAAAGGGATTTAAAATCCAATTCTCTTCACTATTTATACTGTTTTAATTTTTTCCATGTTATTGGTGAATCAGTGAGGTTTGTCTTGCTTCTAGGTTTTCAATATTGAAGTTTCTAAATTATAAATAGTACAGGATAAGGAAAAATTATTTCACTTAGAATTTTTTTAAAAGGACACTTTAAACAAAAGTTTAAAAATGCTTATTACTAAATCTAAAATTTGGGACAAATATGCCATTCTTTAAAGGGGAACAAAAACAAGTCTGAATATAGAAATGTAATTTTGCATTTTTAAAAATAGATTAAAATCTTGATCCTTAATTTTAAGCATGTATGTCAGTGTTTGCTGGATTTGATCTATGGGAACAAAACATTTTGCCAATACCTAAAAGCTAGTAAGTGAAACTGACCAGTCTGGTTTCATAGCCCAAGTTGAAGAAAAGGCAAAATGTTAACAAATGGCATTAGTAAAAGAGTGAATTAGATTACTAAAATTCTTTTATTTATGCTCGGGCATAAATACTCAAACTTATTTGATCGGGCCCCCCTTTTTTGTGTCTGTAGTTGTTTAGGCCTCTGCTCCCACCACACTGGTACATATACTGCTGCCCAGCTCTGAAGTCAGAGTGGATGCCACCCTTACTCCTCTGCTGCTGCTGGCGATGGTGCTGCCTTCAGAGCTGAGTGCCTGGCCTTTCCAGCTGCCCAATTCTGAAGGCAGAGCGGCTTCTCAGCCCCCGCCTTCGAATACGTTCTGTTCCTCCTGCCCCCTCCCCCCCCCCAATTTGAGAACCTCTGTGCTAGGGTGTGGCTAGTAGCACAAGATCAGTGTGTTAAAATATTCATTAACCTGATTTTGGCCCTTAGTCTCGCAGCTTTATTAATAGTGCATAATCTCTCCCCCGGTGCCCACTTTAATATTAAAAAAAAACCCAACAATCTCTTTCTACTAAGAAATTCACTTGCCATCTGGCCCTAATGGTGTATCAGCCAGTACTGGCTCAATCCAGCTCCATAGCTGCTTTATCTCACCTACTCTAAGTCAAAGACTACTTATTCTCCTAGAACTTTCTGGATTCTGGAGCAAGTTTGTCTTCTTAGAAGGAAATGGTCAGAAAATAACTTATATAACAATTTTATTCCCAGTTGTTGACTCAGGATGAAAAGGAGAAATATGCAGAGATGGCTCGTAAATGGAGAGCAGAGAACTCCACCCAGGCATCAGTGAAACAGGTAAATGGGAAGGTAGAAGAAGAAACCTGGAATTTGGAGTGGGCTGAATAAGAGGAGTAACACAGTTGCAGGGGTTGGTCAAAAATTGTGGCACACAGGGCCACCCTAAAAACTTACAAGAAGCTTATCTTCTGCCCCTTTTCCTTTGTTAGTGTAGAAATATGCATGGCTATAATATTAGTTTGTAATTGTATCTTCCTTGGTAGTCCAGAAATGTCTTGAATTTACCAACAATGTAAACCTATAGTTTACCATCACCCTACAACTACTCTTAAATGGAGGAGAGAGCCTGCAGTTCAGTATTCTGCCACACTGTGGACTTTTCCTCCAGAGTCTGCCTTACTCTGGATTTGGGGTTGAAGCATAACTTTCAAAGCTTCGTTTCTGACAGCCGGCTGCTTATCTGTCCTGGGACAAAGCAAACCATTACTGTGGAATGCTGCTGCTGCTGCAGAGTCAGGCGCTTGCACGTGTGTGTGAGAGAGAGGGTGGGGGCTGATGTCGGCGTTTCCCCCTGCCGCTGTCTGAACTTGCAAGACAGCACGCTGACACACTCTCTGCCCCCCAAAACCCACTGTCTCTCCCCCTGCATACACACAACACAGTCCCTGTCACACTCCACTCCCTCTCCCCCCATTTGAAAAGCACGTTGCAGCCACTTGCGTGCTGGGATAGCTACCACAATGCACTGCTCTTTGTGGCGTTGTAAGAGCTGCTAACGTGGCCATGCCACTGCGCTTGCAGCTGACGGTGTGAACACATGGCAGCGCTTTCCTGCTGCTGTCTCTGAGGGCTGGTTTAACTCCCGGCACTCTACATCTGCAAGCATAGCCATAGCCTTACACTAGTGCAACTTCTGTATATAGTTTATTGACTATTGTCCATTTCAGGACATAATGATTTTCTTCTTAGCTCTGCCAAGTTGTATATTTTTATTGTGGTTCTTTATATGTATGCAAGAAGACAAGATCCATACCTCAAAGAGCTTATTTGTTTCCAGTTTAAATTGGTAGCACAAAATTTCTCTTAAATGGGTCAGAACAAAAAACAATCCAAGCAGAACCCTGCTTTATGTTCCATGCAGTTTCATTTTATGGACAATATCTTATTTACTGGTGTAACTCACAACTGGGTTCCAGTTATGAGGTGGACTTGTTACCCGGGGTTCTTTCAACCCAAAGCTCTTGGTAATTTTTACTCTCTGCGAGGTGGTGTCAGGAAATAAATTGGGGAGACACGGCCGTCCAACCGATAGATGGCTGGCACAAACAGGACAACACAAGAATGCTTTCACTTAAAACTAAACTTTACTTCGTCTCAAGCACTTATACACACGTCTGCAACAAGTTAGTAAAACACCCCCAACCCTTGATAATTACCAAAGCTGAGTGTGGCTCTCGAGTGGCACAGTGGCAGCCCATCTGCTAGTGGGGAACACAAGATGCATCCAGAGGGAGAGTCCAGTCCTGAAGAGTCCCGCTACCTCCAACTTTTCCCCCTTATTTATACATTAGTAATAGAATGACATGTTCCTTAAAGCAAACGTGTTAAGTAAGCAGTTTCAGTGGTCAAGTGGGAGGTTCCTTCTGATTATCGATTAACCAGGTGTGGGTTTTTCCACCGTTTGCACCCTTGAGGCCCCAATAGACATTCCTGGGGCACATCCTGCTCTTCTAAGATGCATATATCAGCAACTTCAACACAATTCTTATCAGGAAGGACGTGGTGTCAAGCTGACCTCTCTATGGCACCCAAAAAGTCCTTTCCCCTCCTGCCTTGGTTAAGCTAAGCCTGCTGACTTGGCTGCTTTTAGCAATAAGCCATAGTGGTTTCAGGCACTTTACTGGTTTGCCAAAGTCTCCCCGTACAGACTGTACCCTTGAATTCTTACTAGGACATTTGTCTTTCCCTGGGAACAGCGGTTATCTAGAACGCTGATATGCGTTAGTGATTCTGAAAACACTAAGTAGTGCAAGAGACCTGATATCTCTAAAGGGTGGTCATGATTTGAAGAAACTCTTATAACATGTTATCTCAGTAGGTAAGGAGACTTGGATCATGCTTCCTGTGTTGGGAGGTCTTGCAGGTGGGGGAATGGGATCTGTCCTCCAAAACATTTCTAGTTACAGCTTATCTGTCAGGAAGGGGAATGAGGAAGACTGAGTCGTATCTTCGTAGCTGAACACAATTGGTCTGTGGATCATGGTGTAATAGATCAGAACTCTCCCGGTGTCATCTTCTAGAGATGAAGAGTTCTTTAACTTGAACTACCACTCTCAAGTCTCCTGGTATTAGTAGAAAAGACAGTTAATGTTGGACACCTTTGTTCTCTGGGAATGGACGTGTCTGTGTCTATATGCTGGCTACTCTTGGAGTCAGAGGTCCTGGCATCATTCAGGAGATAAAAGTTTTTGAAGATCCTGTTAGCGTCTTACCAACTTACATAGGATTGGTTTTCAGCTTTCTTGCAGGTGGCCTAAACTGATATCAACAGGCTGAGTCTAGCACACTTGGCGCACATCCAGCCATACCTCGGTGCATTCTCTGACAACTCAGCTCCTGTCAAGGTGGAAATCTGTAGGCAAGCAAGTCTCAAAGCAGGTGGCTTGAATCACTTTGTCCTCAGTGGCCTTCTCTTTGCCAATGGGTGAGATCTGGTGTGTGTTACCTATGGGCCCATAAACCCCTTTACTTGCTCTGCACAAGAGCTGTCTGAATACTTCCTTAAGTCATCGTTAAACTGCTTTTCATGAACAAGTGACCTTGTCAAAGACACGACAATGTCTCTCCAGCCTTTTTTCATCAAATTCATTTGAGGCTTGACATTTTGAAACCCCTAGGTCACACTGTCTGGAGTGGCTCGCGACTGAGTGTGCCTACCTCAGGGGAGATGCCCCAAACTGGTGGTGTGTTCTAGAATTAGATGTCACCAAGCCAGTATTAAATGTGAACTCCTGGATCACTATAATAGTCTTACCATGGAGTCACAGACAGTCTCCCAGACTCTCAAGCCTGTCTTGCCGCTCAGACAAACTGCAGTTAGTGATAAATGGTCACTTATACCAAGAATCACTCCACGTTCAGGTTGCTTCCAGTCCCAAGAGACCAGTCATTCACCCTCAGGTGAATTGGTACCCTAGATCTTACACTAGAGACAACCGCTATAGCCAATCCTGTAATGAATTGTTTAAGGTTATGTCTACACTATCACTTTTGAAAAAAACACCCCTCTGAGTGACATAAGTTACACCAACAGAAGCGCCGTGTGGACAGCTCGTTGGAGGTGGTTTAATTATGTTGATGGGAGAGCTCTATCCCGTCAGCATAGAGTGGCTAAACGAGTGATCTTACAGCGGTGCTGCCGTAAGCTCACTCGTGTAGACATGGCCTATAGGTTTGTTAGCTAGGAAAAAGCAATGTGAGAGTTATTTGCAGGTTAAAGCAAGCAATAACACACCAGTGAGTTACCATTTAAATCCTAAGAGTGACAGAGTTCTAGTGATCTGTCAATTCAAAGTGTCTTTCAGGGCAGATTCAGGGGTAACCACTGGGAATCTCTGCCTCAGCTTATAGCATCTGGCCCTGTCAGAGTTCAAACAGCGAGGAGAGAAATGGAAAATTTTCCTGTGACTGTTTTATTTCCTTCATTCAACTTCCATGCCAACAGGAGGAGCTTCCTTGCAGGTAGCATTTCCCAGGTGTGAGAGAGCCATTAACCAGTCCTTTGAATTGTGATGGTCCTTGATGACCCATTTGATTTTGATAGTCCTTCTGAATGGGTGGGGGGTGATTCCCGGGATTGAGGGCATAGCTACACTGGCTCAAAGTGCTGTTGTGGGAGCACTCATGTAGCGGCGCTTTGAAGTGCGAGGTGTGGTCACACAGGAGCGCTGGGAGAGAGGTCTCCCAGTGCTCCTGATAATCCACCTCCACGAGGGGATTAGCTCCGAGTGCTGGTAGCGCGGCTCCCAGCACTCGGAGCCTGTTTACACTAGCGCTTTAAAGCACTCTGACTTGCTGCGCTCTGGGGGGTGATTTTTCACACCCTGGAGCCAGCAAGTTAGAGCGCTATAAAATGTACGTGTAGCCAAGTCCCAAGTTTGCAAGTTCAGAGCAAACGTTTTTAAAGTTATACAGACATTACAAATGAGATTAATGCATGCAGCAACTTACAAGTGTTTCAGAGTCTTAAACGCTAAATACATTCTTATAAGACTAATACCTATTTTGAGCAAAACTTACAGGTGACCTGGTCTGGTTTCCAGCTACAAGATTGTCAGTTCTTATCTAATGCCTGCAGCCTGGATAAGAGCTGGCATCTGGCCTGCCAGTGGCACACCCTGTTAAAAATCTTTGGTGTCACATAACAAATATGATCCCGAGAAAGCTAAAGAAAAGTTCCTTTTGAGCCTTTCAGTACTCAGAGACAGAAGTTTTGTGATAACCATCACCAGGAAGTGTACTATCTCTACTCCTAGGATGCTTTCAGGTTTTAATGACTAATCTGCCTTTATATTACGTTTTACAAAGTTATAGTGGTGGTACAGAATCTTCTGACAACATTTCTGCCCAAGAAGCCAACTTCCACTTTCATCCTGCCTACATCCTTCGCACGCATGCAACCCCATCCTGGCGAGGCCCTTCTCTGCATACTTGACTTTCAAGATCCTGGGCAACTTTACTTGGGGGAAAATGAAACCCTTAGGTGAACTTTTTTTGTTTTGCTAATCACTTATCTCTGAGGTGGGGGGGGGGGGGATCTCTCTTCAGTCATACTGAACTCTTTCCTAAAGCAAGGAGAATCCAAACAATTCCATTGCTTATAATTTCTTTTTTGGGATGTCTTTACTGAATTTGACCAATTTTTGGAGGAGTTCTTCGCTGGTATACATTCTGGTCATGTTCATGGTTAAACTTACTATTTCAGGACATCCCTTGAACTTACCTCCTCTCCAGTGTTGGGAATGTGCATTAAATAATATCTTTAAGGAAGGGAAAATTGCTTACCTTGTAATTCTGCTTCTCCAGCAATGTTGTCATGCTTGTACACCTCAGAGTTTGAGGGGTTCAGTTGATAATGTAATGTCCTTTGTTCACACAGTGAGCACTCACTTCTACATTGTTGATTACATGTTCTGAGAAGGTTGACTTCCTCTGTACTAAAGAAAAGGAGCACTTGTGGCACAGACTAATACGGCTGCTACTCTGAAACCTGTCATGTTCCTCTGTACTGTTTTCTTAAAAAAGAAGATTGGTGTAAGGGAGAAGTGTGTAGGTCTCTTACATATAATTGAAGTTTGAGGAGCTCTTCCTTCCACATTTTAAAGGGAGCTAGTTTAAATGTTCTGTGGCCGCTGATGTTCCTGAAATTAGAGCATGCTCTGGGGGCCAGAGCTCTGAGGCCAGCCTAGCGGTGCATCAGAAGGTAAAAAACCCTAAGAGTAATGAGAATCTTTTCATGACTTGTACTGGAGACACAAGACCCGAAATTGAGAATCCTGCATGATACCTTCAGAAAAGCAATAAATTGGCATTACTTCCCTGCTTACCCTGTAATTCTAACTTCTGAAATATTGTGTAATAATGACTAATAAAGTTGATGTGAAAGAAATTATGTCTTTAGCCTGCTCTTTACAGGCTTTTCAATTAGGGGGAAAAAATGGAAAACTGTGTTAGACTTTCATCCCTTCCCCTAGGATGTGTCTATAGGCTTGGGAGATGATGGCTTCCTTCTGTGTGACAAATCTAAACGTGGATGAAATGCCCTTCTGTGGATGTTCTTTTTTTAATTCAGAGGCTTGGCTATAGTTCCTTCTGTGTGTTGGTAAATTGGTGTGGGCACCACTAATATCCTTTGTGTCAGAGGAGAAAACATGCCTGCTCCTAATCTGCCTGCGTACTGCAAACTGCCTGCATACTGCAAACTGTGGTCAGGTGGGTTTAGAAGGAGCAGTGCTGCCATCCATTCATAGAGGGCAAAGAAGGAGCTATATTATGGTCCTTCTCTGACTGGAGGAGCAGACTATGTACTTAACTCTATTTTGTTTTCTCCCGCCTCCCCATCAGATTTCTCCGGTTCCTGCACCACTGCCCATGCAGATACAGAGAAGCGCTTCTGTTTCAGATGCCACCAGTCTTTCTTGGAAGAATGATCAGGGTAGAGTAAACCTAAAGAAGCTTAATCCTAAGGATCTCGTAGTGTTGGATGACTTCCATAAGGAGCAGAATTGCTACATCTGGCTTACAGGCCTTACCTGGAGAAAGTGGGAAATTCATGTTTAATTTAGATCTGAATATATTTAATATGTCAGACAAAAATTAACTTAGTTAAAATAACTATTCATAAGTTGTCCTACAGTAACAAAGGATTTCATAATAGAAATGTAGTTCACAATGGTCAGGGGGCAGTTTCTGCCCACAAACGTCTGGCTGTACCTCCTTTTAAACTTAATGGGAGTTGCATGTACATATTTGAAGACAGAATAAGGCTCTTAATGTCTGTAAATGGTTGGAGATAAACCGAAGTGAACTGTTGCAGGAAAGCATTTCTGTTGTAACTTCCGTTTCATTAGGGATATACAAGGCCTAGTCCAGACTTTGGCTACCTGTGTGCTTATGTCAAGTATAACAGGGTAGGAAGTTTTTAGATGTCTGAGTGGAAGCTCAGAACAACAGTATAGACACTGGATAACAGGACAGCCTAGCCTGGGAGAAAGCTATTGTGTCAGCCAATGCTGTACTTGCACATTGGCTGGCTGGTGTCTTATTAAATAGAAGCCTGAAAAGCCAATCTGTTCCCATCTGCATTTCCGTGTAAAACTGATACTGAGATCGGCACTGACTAGCAGCAAAGGAAACACTCAGAGCACTGCCACAGTGCACTTCACCCTGCCTCTAAGAAGCTCTAGTATAATATACAGTAGCACTTACAAAATGCTATAAACAGTCAAGCCACCAGCCAAGATACATAAAACTTGTGCAAGCACTAAGTAAAACCTTATTGAAGAGAGAATGGGCTAGGCTGGGGGTGAAGGAATACCCTTCATCTCTGTTTCAGTGACAATTATCTGTATAGTTTTCACTGACTGAAGTCAATATTTTAGTAGTTTGGACCTGTTGCTATGCTAAGTCTATGAACATTCGTTCTTGTTTGTATCATACATAACCTGTCACATATTATTGCTCTGTTATTTTAGAGGTGAGCTTTCTCTAAGGGCTCTTTGATTCTTTTCAGCCCCTCCACAGTGTAAAAGCACTATATCCTTAGTTCAGTCTGCCTCCTGCTGGATTTGGTTGAAGCTTAATGTGCTGTTTAGAGTTCCTGGTATCGGTGGCATTTCCCATCCCTACTTAAAGAGACAATGTTGGAGAGCTTTATTGGAGGGAGGTATGAGTGGTGGTGTTGATGGATTCCAGGCCCCTGGCGTTCTTGTTAACCTGTGCTGTGATATTTACAAAACAATACCATCTGAATTAACCTGGAGGTGAACTGTGACCGCAGAATCTCCTGATTTATGCAAAAGTGTCCTTTTAACGGTTATCTTGTCCTCCCACATGTTTTGTCCAGTTGTTATCCCGTGTCTTTACTCAGTTGTGTGGCCTAACATAGTGGGACCTTGATCTTCGATTGGGACAGATAAGTGCTGCTGCAGTATAAATAATAATGTTCACTGGATGGAAAAAGACTTGCTTGTTCTCTCCTCTAGTGACCCCTGAAAATTTCTCCTTCCAGCTGTGCTTGGGAACATCTTCTACTTCCTGAACATTTACAGTCATGGTGAGCTGCCCTCTCCCTGTGAGCAGCGCTTCCTCCCTTGTGAGATTGGCTGTGTCAAATATTCACTACAAGATGGCATAACAGCAGACTACCACCGCTTTGTAGATCCTGGTGAGCCTTAAGGGACGGAGGGGAGGAAACTCATCATTTCAGTTGTGTGGAAGGATGAAGACTTTTTAATCTCACCTCTCCCAGCCCAGTTCAAGTTTCTAGCATAAGACACGGTCCTGTTTCCAGGTGTTCAGCATTTTAGGTAGATAGTAGCAGCATAAATGCCTGTGGTTAAAGCTGCCTTCTACTAAAGTCTGCAGAAAGGTGGCCTTTGGCATCCAGACTGAGTGAGAACTTGGAGGGTAAAAGAAATCTTGTGAGAAAGTAGTTGAAATAAAATCCTTTACGAAGCTGTCTGGCCATCAGCTGGAAGAAAAACTACTGTGTAGGTGGGAGGCTGCACGCTTGTGTATGTTGGATTTAATAGTAAAATGCATTTGCCTAGATGGGGCCAAAACACAGAGGTATGCAGCAGGTTGTAAAATGTGTGTATTGTGCAAATGAGTATAGCTAAGAAAATGTTTTAAATAAGTGGACATTCATGGCAGTTATGCAGGGACACATGATGATAGATAAAGCTGTTAACTAAGCTGTTAACCTGTTATGGGATAAGAGGGAAGGTCCTCTCATGGATTGGTAACTGGTTAAAAGATAGGAAACAAAGGGTAGGAATAAATTGTCAGTTTTCAGAATGGAGAGAGGTAAATAGTGGTGTCCCCCAGGGGTCTGTACTGGGACCAGTTCTGTTCAACATATCCATAAATAAAGGGGGTAAACAGTGAGGTGGCAAAATTTGCAGATGATACAAAACTACTCAAGATAGGTAAGTCCCAAGCAGACTGCAAAGAGCTACAAAAAGATGTCGCAAAACTGGGTGAGTAGGCAACAAAATGGCAGATGAAATTCAGTGTTGATAAATGCAAAGTAGTGCACATTGGAAAACATAATCCCAACTATACATATAGAATGATGGGGTCAAAAGTAGCTGTTACCACTCAAGAAAGAGATCTTGGAGTCATTGTGGATAGTTCTCTGAAAACATCCACTCAATGTGCAGCGGCAGTCAAAAAAGTGAACAGAATGTTGGGAATCATTAAGAGAGGGATAGATACCGTAATAAGGCAGAAAATATCATATTGCCTCTATATGAATCCATGGTATGCCCACATCTTGAATACTACATGCAGGTGTGGTCGCCCATCTCAAAAAACATATATTGGAATTGGAAAAGGTTCAGAAAAGGGCAACAAAAATGATTAGGGGTATGGAACGTCTTCCATATGAGGAGAGATTAATAAAACGGGGACTTTTCCACCTGGAAAAGAGACGACTAAGGGGGGATCTGATAGAGGTCCATAAAATCATGACTGGTGTGGAGAAAGTAAATAAGGAAGTGTTATTTACTCCTCATAACATAAGAAGTAGGGGTCACTAAATGAAATTAATAGGCAGCAGGTTTAAAACAAACTAAAGGAAGTATTTTTTCATACAACGCACGGAGAACCTGTGGAACTCCTTGCCAGAGGATGTTGTGAAGGCCAGGACTATAACAGGATTCAAAAAAGAACTAGATATATTCGTGAAAGATCAGTCCATCAGTGGCTATTAGCCAGGATGGGCAGGGATGTGTCCCTAGCCTCTGTTTACCTGAAGCTGGGAATGGGTGGCAAGGGGTGGATCACTTGATGATTACCTGTTCTGTTCATTCCCTCTGGGGCATTGGTCACTGTCGGAAGACAGGATACTGGGCTAGATGAACCTTTAGTCTGACCCAGTATGGCTGCTCTTATAGCACAACGAGGTATTGTTCATTATTTAGAGTTTGTATATCTGTTTCTTGCTTGATAATGTGTATTCTCTCTGCCCTCTTGCAGGAGTGGTGCCACGTGGCTTTCGGTTTCATTGTCAAGCAGCAAGTGAGTATCGGAGGAGGAAAGGGGTGGGATACAGGGTTTGGAAGTTTCATTGGCTTGTGTACACCAGTCCTTTAAACATTTGCCTTGCTTGTGAGAAGTGATGCTTCTCTAAGAACTATGCATCTCGCGTCCAAGAGAGAGATGGGCACTAGAGCAAACTGCCTGAGGGATTTCATAATGCTGTGTCTTCCATAGACCATAAACTCTTCTTTGTGAATAACTAGTCATTAAAGAACCTCTGACACTTCTAATTAATGATGGTGTCTTACCCAAACGTCCATTGTGGGTAATCATGTTCTGTTGGCTATGATCTGCCCTCCACACGGAATTCCAGTTAGCTTCAGTATTTCTGTCCTAAACGACTGTGTAACTTCAGTGCATGATGTTTCGTAGCTGTCGTTTCCATCTCTGAGGTGGCTGTCTTTCGGTGGTGGGTAAAGCATCTCCCCCGTGTGTGTGCGCATAGCTTGTAAAAAATAAATAAATGGATAAAAAAATACACTGGAACCTTGTTTTTTCCCCAAACTGGAAGATGCTAATATAAAGTATCATTATTAAAGAGGAACCTCTAGAAATACAAACCTAATACTTCTCCATGCAGCATTGACATTCAGCAAGTAAAGTATTCCTACAACCCTGTCGGTTGGCCCTCTGTACTATTTTAACTTCTACTGCATTGTTTTTACCTTTCCCTTATATCACCATTTGAGCAGTGTTTATAGATTCCAGTTAGTGGACTTCCTGTCCCTACACACACTGCTAACGGACACAGCTCCTGCCTCCCTTTATCAAAATACTTGGGTAACTCTCTCTTTAAAGCAGCGTAGGGCTCTCACCTCAGATCATCCCAGATCTTTGGGGAAAATAAGTAGGTGCATGTTAAAGGTGAGGTTCTGGTGGGTGCATGAATCTTGCAGATTTTACCTGTGGATGGTAGGTAGGACTGGGAATGGAGAAAGCAGTGCGTTTCTTTAAAAAATAAAAAAAAAATTTAAAAAATGGACTGCTTATATCCCATTTTTCTCTCTCTTCATTAACCTCTATTAGGTGATGCCACTCACAAGATCCCCATCTCTGGTTTTGAGCTCTCAAATGCTGGTCACCCTGTTGTGTTACGTGAACTTTACACGTTTGTTCAGCCAAACTGCGGCAGATGGCCACCTGTGTACTGCAAGGTAGAATCCAGCCCCGTCCAAGTTAGGGCAGCCCTTCAAAACACACAGTCCTATTGTAGTTGCCAAAAGAAGCCTTTATAGCAGGGGTAGGCAAGCTTTTTGGCCCGAGGGCCACATCTGGATGGGGAAATTGCATGCAGGGCCATGAATGTAGGACTGGTGCAGGAGGGAGTGTGGGAGGGGGTGTAGTGTGCAGGAAGGGGCTCAGGGAAAGGGGTTGGAGTGCAGGAGGGGTGCAGCGTGCGGGAGGGGGCTCAAGGCAGGCGTGCAGGAAGGGGTGCGGAGTGTGGGAGGGGGCTCAGAGCAGGGGGTTGGGGACTCAGGGCAGGGGGTTGGGGTGCAGGAGGGGTGCGGTGGGGGCTCAGGGCAGGGGGTTGGGAGCTCAGGGCAAGAGACTGAGGTACAGGAGGGGTGTGGGGTGCAGGAGGAGGTTGGGGTGCAGGAGGAGGCTCAGGGTTGGGGGTGCAGGAAGGATGTGGGGTGTGGCGGGGGGTTCAGGGCAGGGGGTTGGGGTGCAGGCTCCCTGCCTGCCCTAGCCCCGTGCCTCTCCTGGAAGTGGCCGGCACCATTTCCCTGTGGCCCCTGTGGGGGGCAGAGGGCTGCTCGTGCTGCCTTTGCCTGCGGGTACTTCCCCCGAAGCTCCCATTGGCCGCAGTTCCCTGTTCCTGGCCAATGGGAGCTGCAAGGGGCGGTGCCTGCAGGTGAGGGGCTGCAGAGATGTGGTGCCGGCCACTTCCGGGAGCGGTGCAGGGTCCGCGGCGCCACAGGGGTGGCCATCCTGCAGGCCAGATCCAAAGCCCTGATGGGCCGGATCCGGCCTATGGGCCGTAGTTTGCCCACCCCTGCTTTATAGTATGGGTGGGGAATCTTTGGCCCGCTGCTTAATTTAATCCAGCCTGCGGCAAGTCTCTGTGCCGCGGGCTGGAAGCCCCAAGCCTCAGCGCCCCCCGTGGGGGTGGAGCCGCAAGCACCAGCTCAGCCCGCTGTGGGGGGAAGGCCATTAAAAGTCCGGTCAGCTCCGTGCAGCTCCCGGAAGCGGCTGGCATGTTCCTGCAGCCCTTAGACGCAGGGGCAATCAGGGAAGCTCTGCATGCTGCCCCCCCCAGCGCTGGTTCCACAGCTCCCATTGGCTGGGAACTGTGGCCAATGGGAGCTGTGGGGGCGGGCCGCATTCACAGTGCAAAGCCTCCTGGCCATGCCTCCACCTAGGGGCTGGACATGCCAGCTGCTTCTGGGAGCAAAGTAAAGCCAGAGCAGGCAGGGAGCCTGCCTTAGACCCACTGCGCCACCGACCAGGAGCCACCTGAGGTAAGCGCTGCCCGGTCGGAGCCCACAGCCTGAACCCCTAGCCCCAGATTGGAACCCCCTCCCGCACCCTAATTGCCTCCCAGAGCCCGCACCCCCTTCTGTACCCCAATCCCCAGCCCTGAGCCCCCTCCCGCACCCAAACTCCCTCCTGGAGCCTGCACCCTGAACCTCCTCCAGCACCCCACCCCTCTGTCCCAGCCCTGAGCCTCCTCCTGCACTCTAAACCCCTTGGCCCCAGCCTGGAGCCCCCTCCTGCACCCCAAACCTCTCATCCTGAGCCCCACCCCCAGAGTCTGCACCCCCAGGCGGAGACTTCTTTTGAGACTCGGGGAGAACTTTCAGGAAGAGTGACAGTGGCTTTGTCCAAGAACTAAAGTAGCTGGAGAAGATGGTTTAGGAATGGCGGGGGGGCAATAACTAAACTCCACTCCATACCTGTAGTTGTGTTCTGGAGCATGTGACAGTGAAACGTTTTTCTCTCTAGTCTGATGATTGGTACAGAGTCAACTGGTGTCTGAAATGGATGGCTAAGGAAGCAGGTGAGAAGTAAATTTTTTAAGACTGCAAGGAGTCTTAGTATCTCGGCAGCGTCTCCTCTATCCCACCTATATTTGTCAAAGTTTCTGCCATTCCTTCTCCTCTTCTTGACTCGGCCTTCTCTGAATAACAGGCACTGAGAACCAGCTGGAGCTTCTCAGTGTGGAAAACCTGGTGGTGGAACTGTACCAGCGGAAACTTGGAAAGGAGCCTTCCAAGACCTGGGTGCGCAACCTGCTGGATGTCTTCATGTGGGATTACTGCAGTAACACTAGGTATGGCATTGGCTTATTTCCTGAACAGGGAGATGTTATAGTGGTAACTATCTGTTAGCCAGATGCTTTAAACTGTCCCTCAGTGCCCTGCACACATACACCTTTCTTACTTCAGTGTTAGGTTAGCTGAAAACTCTAGTCTCATCATTAAGGCTGGTCTTCCTTGGATCATAGCTCAGATGTGGCTGAAGGAAATGCGCTCTTGGACAGTATGTCTCTGATTTTTCAAGTATAAGCATAGATTTGAAGGCTGTGAAGCAGAGGCTTGTGGGTTTGACTTGAGAGTGGAAAGGGGTGAGGTGAGAATACTTCCATGTGCTTGTGTTTGAAAGAGAGAATCTCAAAATACGAATATCTTTGCTTCTTTGAAGTTCACAAATCCATTAAAATTGCACTAAGAAAAGGTTTGGAAGAATGTTTGCTTCATTAATAATCCATTGAATTATAGTAGTCAGATGTTTTTATTTGTACCCCATAAATTAAAATACAGGAAAATTATCGGAATTATACTGCTGGACTGTACATCCATTTCTGTCTGTCAAAATAGTTTTTGTTTATTTTAGTAGAGGTGCTTAGATTAGAAATCAGAGCCAGGTTCTTTTGTTTCATCCATGAAAATCTATTGACTTCACTGGGTTTTTATGGATATATCTGAGCAAAACACCTTATATTTGAATAAGATTCAGTTGTAGTATATTTCTTGCCTTACCTTCATTTTTTGAATGTGTATCATGGACAGCAAAGATAGGCTCCTTAGTTTCACTTTCAGGTTCTCATGCAGTAGCACAGTGCTGCAACATCTGGGCTGCAGATGCTGCAGGGGAAGTTTAAAGTGACACTGTTAATTTCCTTCTGACATTTTACGTGTTATTGTTATAGGTAACAACTAAGACTGTAAACTTTATAACTCTAAGATTATAGGAGAGAAATATCTGTCTGGTTTTGAGAGTTTTTGATGGCATTCTGTATAGTCAGTGTCACTGTTTCCTTTGTATAGTCATTTCCACCTGTTTGTGTGAGTCATTCACACACCAACAGGAAAAAGAAACTGTCCTTAAAAAATAAAAGGGGCGGGGGGGGGGGGGCGGGGAGAGAAACAGGTATAGTACCAAAAAACTACTTTTAAGTCTTTGAAATTAAAAAGACTTCAAGTGGATGGTTTTCCTTAAATTCCACTCTTCTTTTCTTTTTTAAGAAGAAAGAGAAAATGTCTATGAGGTTTTATAAAACTACAACCTGTTAGCTTGGGTCCCTAAGTTTACATTTAGTTATGTGACATGGTCCCTTTTTAAAATTTAACGTATGTTACTTTTGGGCACCAAGACTGTGCCAGGAGTTTTCTAGGTCTGATTTTAATTACACTGACTAGGAGAAAGGGAGGTTAGCATCAGCCAACAAGTTTCTAATCCAACTAGATTAATTATATCCATCTAAATTAAGGGTGTAGTTTTGTTTCTATTATGAACTCAGAAGAATTTCAATCTGCACTTAGGTGCAAGTGGCATGAAGAGAATGATATCCTGTTCTGCGCTTTAGCATCCTGCAAGAAAACTGCGTGAGTACTGTGAAGGGGATATGTCTGATATGTTGCAGACAATCCTTAGCTTCTGGACTCTCTAGCCCTGTGCATCTGGCTTCTCTACTCCTCTGAGGAAAGTTGTTCCCAAGTTGTCTTTTTCTAATGGCTTCCTTATCTCTGTAGGTATTTCTTCGTTCGTTTCTCTTATTCTTTTCTGTAATCTGAATATTAGCAACATGATCATAATATAATGTTACCCCATGATATCAGTGCCTGCATAGACGGAGTTTGACTTCTATATTTGTGGGGGGCAAAGGGCTTAATACTATTAATAGGTATAGGTCTAACTTCTGGATTTATCAATTGTTAGTGGTACTTAAATTAGTGTATTTGAAATCGCAAATACAGTTTACATTCAGTATTTAATCACCCTTAATGTTTTGTTTTGACTTAATTATTTGCCACATTTACAAGCTGCCACTTTAAAAATTAACATTTACATAAAAACAAATTCTTGACTAAACAGAAATAAGTACTTTCATGTAACTATGAATTATGTCTCCCTGGTTTTAGAGATACGTAAATGTGCAATGCACACATCAAACAAATCCATTGGTAAAGCCTGTCCCCTTTGCCCATCTGCCTAAGCACATTCCACTCACATTTAACTTTTCCTGTTCACTCTCACTCACCTGGGCTTGACACTGTCAATGCAGTAACTGCGCAGACCCTTGGGAAGCAGCTCAGATCTTGTGTTCATTTGCTACAACGTTAGCGGCGCTGATTAGAAAGTGGCTCCGATGTCTAGATGCCTGTGTTTCTGGTTCAAGTCTCTTATTGCATAGGCTAGTAAAATTGAAAAGGCCCCAAGCTGGAGCTATGCTGTGAGGCATCAAGAACTGCTCTCCTGCCTTCCCCTTGCGCAGCCCAGGTGGGAATACCGACCGGGAAGCACCAAGGCCCTCGCGTCACCGTTCGCCACCCCAGATGTTCCTTCGTGCCCCCTAGGAGGCTGGGGGTGGGGGCAAGTAGCAACACTAGGCGCCCTGTGTGTCCAGCTCAGTTTCCCCACCTGGGCTGTGCTGAGAGGCATCAGGAGCTGCTCTCCTGCCCTCCCCTTACACAGCTCACATGGGGAAACTGACCTGGATGCACAGAGCGCCTGGTGTCACCACTTGCACCCCCTTCCTCCCCGTCCCCACCCAAACATTTCTCCGCAGGGAAGAAGCAGGGCCAAATAGAAAGGCGCTGTGCTTTTTGGAAGTAAAAGTAGGGGTAATTTAGGCAAATATCTATTTAAATAATTGCATTATCTCCCCAACAATTGGATATAGTAGCAGTCTTCCTGTTCAAACTGATTTAATAATGCAGTGCACCATTAAACAGTCATGTTTCATCCTGGGTGATGGGGGCAGTGATTCTTGTAGCTTCATGTATAATTTTTAAAGAAGATTGGCCTTTTTCTGGATGAAAGGATGATGATAGGATGTAGTCCTCATATCTCACCTTCCCTCCCCCCCACCTCAAAGTATTGGTGATAGCAGCTATTCCTTCTGTATGTCTTTCACTGTAAAGAGGGGTGGGGCTATGCTGCCTTTGTATATAAGAAATACAGTACAGAATTCTTATCAGAACTCTTTTTTTTCCTTTGCTCAATTTAGTTATTGCATCAGTAACACTCTTGCAGGCGTGTATGGAGTCTCGCTCACAACAGCTCACCTACCTCTGCAAGACTATGAGTCCAGCAACAACATAAATCCCAAGATGGTGGTACTGGATGCTGGACGTTTCCAGGTCATCTTCTTTGAATTTGTGCTGAATTATTTAGGCTGCTATGACTGCTCTTTTCCTGAAGGGGGCCTGGTTTCTTCCTGGGGCAGTGGAGTTGACCTTCCAGTGTCAGATTGGCTATATTCACTTTTACAGCCGGTGACATCCTTGTTCATAATGCACAACGAATATTTGGAAAGCCAACCAGGAAAGTTCTCCACTAGCTGACTAGACATCTTTCTGAAGTTTGTCCCAACCCTTTGCTACAAAAGCTCTGATCTGACTATGAGGTCCTCCAAAATATGCCGGCACAAATGATTCTTCTAGAATAAGAGGCAGGGAGAATTAACCTGTTTAAATCCTATGCAAATAGGCAGCCAGATATTCTGTCTTGCCTAAATCTTTACCCAGCACCCTTGGGTATCGTGAGTAGGTGTGGTGGATGCTATGTGAAAGAGAACACTTGTCTGTTCTGAAAAGGGGGTTTGAATTTTTTCTGCTACAGAAGCTGAGGGCTCAGAATCCTGGTTGTAATCGATACTTCAGTTCTCCAGTTCAGAAACAAGGTGCTGCCTCTTCTGCTGGTGAGTTTGAGACTTTCAGATTTGGGAAAGGAAAGAATGAGAATTAAGGTCTTTATCAGATGACTGTGGCGCTGTCCTCCTCTGCCCACCTCGTCTCTGGATACAGTAAATGGCCAGATCGTCACAATACCTCCCTTGGGTGGTACAGCTTCAGCTCATTCATGTATACAGTTGTAGATTTGATTGAACTCCTAATGTCTGACCTTAACCAGATGAGCCAGTGACAGTTTTACTGGAAAGAATTCCCAGAGCCAAAAAGGACTCCTCCAATTCATTGTGTTCAACACTCCTCGTGTGCTGTTACCTCCAGCTTCCTGCAGCTCTTCTTTCTCTCAGCATACACCAGGGTTGAGAGAGGACTTTCTGTGGGTATTTGGGGTAGGGTTGTCTTCCCAAAACATCCTGTTGTATAAAAAGTACAGTACATACAAACTCAATGAATACTTGTTGCAATGTGACTTCCATTATAAACTGGACTCCTTGAAAGTCTGCCTTTTGGGGGCTAAAACATTGTTTAGTTGGTCAGAGCCCAAAGATAACATTTATTTTATGGAAAATGCATCTGCTCAGGTACTTCTGAGTTAAGTGAGCAAGGGAAACAGATCTTCTTCCTAAGCCACAAAGTATGACATTTGCACAAGGGTATCTGAAATGTCAGATCATGGCTAGTCTTCAGTGAGGGCTAGTAGCTGTGAGTTTGCAAGAAAAACAATTTAAATAGTCTTTTTGTTTAAAATCTTTTTTACTTCATATACAGTCTTGCTACATTTCAAGTTGCAGTATTGTGGAGTTGGAGCAAACACTCTTTACTTAGCTCACAAAGAAGGGATTTCTTTAAACTTTTTTGGTTATTTTTATTAAATCAGTAAAAGAAAAGCAAAACAACTGAGAACTTTTCCTTTTTATAAATACTCTTGGCAGTATTAACCCACATGTACAGCATGTACTGTGCCAAATTCTGCTCTAGCTCCGTATAACCCCACTAAAGGCAGTGGTTTGCTTGGAGCAACAGGCAGTGGACCAGTTGCCGCTTTTCAAGTTCAATAGCTGTGTGCAATGTGGGTGGACTGACATTGCTAGGAGAACCTAACTCTTGCCTTTCCAGGCTCTCTGTCCTTAAATGCTCAATTTTAAGATTGCTCTGATGAAGATTTACATTTAACTTGTAACTTTACACAAACGCTCAGACATCTGAATACCTCATAGAAAATGTGAAAGGGCAAAAAGCTTCCATCAAACTAAGTTTCCATACCAACCTAAAGAATCCTATTAGCAGCAAGATAGTTGTCAATAGCATGTTGCAGCTTGGGTCTGCACCCAGGATGAAAGCTGCCGTTCACTCCTCCCTCAGATCTGGTCTGTCAGCTATCTGCAAACTCTAGCAGACATCACTGTCTCAGCACTCTGTTCACACTTTTAAGGCTGGTTTCCTTTACATCCATAAGGGCTAGAGAATTAGGCTTTGTGTACCTCATTTGCCCTGTTTCCAGCCAGTGATGTGGCTGCATTGATGTAAACCCCTAGTGTAGATGGGATAAACTAGGACTTGCTGTGTTGCAATTTACCACTGATTGAAACTAGAATAGACCAGTACCCATTAGGGATTTGAGTAAGGGCAGTCAAAACAGTGACTAGAATTGATTCAATCCTTTGTGTAGACCAGGCTGGAGTGGGGAGGGATTTTAAATGAAAATTTAGATTCTGGAGCACAGGATGGCAAACAGGGAAAAATACCAGTTCTTTGAGCTGCCTAATCCAACCCCTGCACTAAAACCATAAACTAAAAGTCCTGAGCTTTTTCCAGAGGGACGTCAGTGATGAACTTGGTGTACACTGAGGACAGCATTTCAAAGTCCAAGACTCTGCCTCTTGGTTAGGTCAATCAAACGGTGCAGCCCCACTAGTTTGCAGCTGAAGCAAGGGGACATAGGACAGCAGATCTCTTGAGTTATGAATGTTTTAAATGCTGATTGACTTGCAAAATGTACTGGTTAATTTCATAGGTGAACATCCCTCTGGAGTGACGTCGCCATATAGAACAAGCACCATGCGAGGAAGAGGAATCACTCGCTTGCTGGAGAGTGTCTCCAGACTTTCCAAGTCCTCCAGCAACTGAAAGCCCACCCGGCCTCCTAACCTTACCAGGAGAACTGCACATCCTGCTCTTCCCTATTCCCATGGTAGTCTGGGACTTCACCAGATTGCCGTTGCTTTGTCTGACCCTGTATGCAAAACCCTAAAATACATTCCCCTTCCCTTGACCCAGTGTAACGGTTCCCCTAGAATAATGACAGACCCATTGACTGGAGGGAATTTTTCTTTCAATTAGAAGAAAATCCTGGTTTTATCTATAGAACTACTTATTTTGAAGGGAACTGGCAACTTCTTGCTCTCTTGACTAAATGCAGTCTTTTGGCTTTTCTTTTGTTAGGTAATGGGAGGAGAAGTGCAAGAAAGAGAGGGTGATGGTCAGTAACTGCATGTTAAACATTCTTCTGGTGGTTAATGTAGCATTAAACATGTTGTTTGAATCATTTAGTTCTTTAATCTCCCTCTCTCCGTGGTTTCTTTCCGACCTCCACCCCTCTGTTAGATGTTGGCAGACAGTCGTCTCCACATATAGCCATATAACAGGGCTCGGCAACCTTTGGCCTGCAGCCTGCCAGGGTAAGCCCCCTGGCAGGTCGGGTCAGTTTGTTTACCTGCCACGTCCACAGGTTTCGCCGTTCACTGCTCCAGGCCAATGGGGCTGCGGGAAGTGGCGGCCAGCACGTCCCTCGGCCCGTGCTGCTTTCCACAGCCCCCATTGGCCTGGGACGGCGAACTGCGGCCAGTGGGAGCTGCAATTGGCCGAACCTGTGGATGCGGCAGGTAACCAAACCAGCCCACCAAGGGGTAGCCCTGGCAGGCCGCATGCCAAAGGTTGCTGATCCCTGCCACATAAAATAACATGAGGCTGGGAGGCATTCTAGTGCTGAAAGACTGGGTGGGAGTGTCTCAAAGGGGTACTGCCTTAAATTCTTCATGAGTGGAGGGATGGATTGAATAGTTGAGTTGGATTGAATAGTTGAGTTGGGGAAGTAAATAGACTAAAATACTTGGTGGTAGAAAATCTTCCTTTTGTCTTATAGTTACTGTGAAAATATGGTAGGAGTCCTGTTCATGGTCTGTTGGGCATTGACAATATGCCAGGGCAACAGGGGTCTTGGCTTTTCTGTGTAGCTGTGCTGGCAAATACTGGTGTTACAAACTGTATCATCAGCTCCTCAAATCTTGAGGTTCATAACAATGCAGTATAACCTCTCTTTTCAAAGGAATCCCAAACCCATTAGTCTGTTGTACATGTCTGCAGGCACAATTTCAGACTCCTAGCAAGGCTGGAGTGACTGCCAACTATTAATATTTTGGACTTCCTGTAAGAATGAGAGTAAATGTGGAAACTGGGATGCTTTATCACATTTTGTTGGAGAATTGGATGCCAAACCTCTGGGGGGAAGGTGTCTTAGCAGTTTCCTGAAAAGTTGTCTGTCTTCTGTAAATTATTTTTTTTAATCTTGCATTTTGAGGCAGTTGCCTGTGGAAATAAACAAGTTATTTTTTTTTCTTTAAGTTCATCTGAGCTGCTTCACAGTTTACTCCAACTGAAGTTGCCAGTATGTGCTAATTCCATAGCAATTAATGGTGATGTTACAAAATGGATTGCGTCCCTACTAGGAAGCAAAATGCAGATGAGTTAGCTCATTCCATCAGGCAATTACGAAATCTTTAATGTGCTTACCCTTATAAGGAGCTTAGATACCACGGTGATAAGTGCGGGATGAGTGCCTGGCTAGGTATTGTTTCATCTGGAAATTAGCTTCAATTGTATGGAGGCTATCCCTCCAAAATGCACAAGATCTCTGAACTGCCTTGATACCGCCTACCTGGCAGACCAGCCTATTTGCCCGTGAAGCTTCCTCGGATGATTCCAAAGTCCATGATTCCTTCCGTAGAGGCCTCCCTTCCATTTGACTAGTCTCCCTGTTTCCAGTATTAGTGGTGAACTTTCACCAGGTAGGAGACCAGAAAGCCTTTGTGTCAAGGTTCCTCCCCCACTCTGAACTCTAGGGTACAGATGTGGGGACCTGCATGAAAAAACCCCCTAAGCTTATCTTTACCAGCTTAGGTCAAAACTTCCCCAAGGTACAAAATATTACACCCGTTATCCTTGGAATGGCCGCTACCACCACCAAACTAATACTGGTTACTGGGGAAGAGCTGTTTGGACGCGTCTTTCCCCCCAAAATACTTCCCAAAACCTTGCACCCCACTTCCTGGACAAGGTTTGGTAAAAAGCCTCACCAATTTGCCTAGGTGACTACAGACCCAGACCCTTGGATCTTAAGAACAATGAACAATCCTCCCAACACTTGCACCCCCCCTTTCCTGGGAAATGTTGGATAAAAAGCCTCACCAATTTGCATAGGTGACCACAGACCCAAACCCTTGGATCTGAGAACAATGAAAAAGCATTCAGTTTTTACAAGAAGACTTTTAATAAAAAATAGAAGTAAATAGAAATAAAGAAATCCCCCCTGTAAAATCAGGATGGTAGATACCTTACAGGGTAATTAGATTCAAAAACATAGAGAACCCCTCTAGGCAAAACCTTAAGTTACAAAAAAGATGCACAGACAGAAATAGTTATTCTATTCAGCACAATTCTTTTCTCAGCCATTTAAAGAAATCATAATCTAACACATACCTAGCTAGATTACTTACTAAAAGTTCTAAGACTCCATTCCTGTTCTGTCTCTGGCAAGAGCAGCACACAGACAGACCCAAACCCTTTGTTTGTCTCCCTCCTCCCAGCTTTTGAAAGTATCTTGTCTCCTCATTGGTCATTTTGGTCAGGTGCCAGCGAGGTTACCTTTAGCTTCTTAACCCTTTACAGGTGAGAGGAGCTTTCCCCTGGCCAGGAGGGATTTCAAAGGGGTTTACCCTTCCCTTTATATTTATGACACTTTGAAACTGAGTTTTTGGCAGTGAAGTATCTGGAAATATTTGATGTGATCATTGTGAAGAAGAAACAAGACACCAGTCATCTGTAGGTGACGCTAAAGGTTTGTGTCTCTTCAGAAAACTTGAAGTGGTGATTACATTGTAGTTACGCTGGTCCAGATGTTTTTTAATGAAGACAAGCCTTTAGGCTAAGATTATACTTATGAACACCACTGCTCCTCCCCTTCTCCCTCAATTCACTCAAAAATTTTGATAATCGTTTGGCTGTTTTGAGAATTGAAAGTTGCAATAAAGATGTATTTTGGTTTTGATTGTTGCTCATGCAGAAGACAGTGTATTTCTCTTTATTTAAAAAAAAACAAACTTTCTTGGTTCATAGCATCTGTTATAGCAAGCCCACAAGTTAAAGCAATGAGTAACACTGATGTGCTTATTGGCATGACATCTAGATGCTGTGACAGCTGAGATGTGGCTGCACAAAAAAAACAAAAATTCAGAATTAAGATTCTCACAAGTCTGCTTCTCTGCATCTTTGTGTTACAATAGTATACAAATTATACAGTATACATGTATACACCATAGGTAGTGGACTGTAAACTCAAGACAGTGACTGTTTTATTGTAGTGTCCAGCAAAATGAGCTGCTACTGTAATACAAATATTAAAATGCATGTCTTTAACAGTGTTTTACACTTAAGATGGATATAGTACTCTTTCCTTACTACTGTACATGTGTTGTGTAAAGGAGGATCCTGTTAATAGATGTGAGAGGATGTCGTGAATGGTCCCATTACATCTGGAGCTCTGATTTCCTTGCTTCCCTCTAGCTTGAAATTTCAGCTTTTCAAATTTGACTCTTGCATTTACGTGATGGGGGAAGGTAGTTGTGTCAACTAAACCACAATCAGTATGCTTTTTATTTAAAAAAACTATGCTGAAGGTCACCATTATATATAGTCTGCTAATGCACAGACTATTGTAATTGTAAGAAGCAGCAGGTCTTTATGAACTTTCAGTCATCTTGTCATGGAAATGTATTGGGGAAATAAAGAACAAGGCAAAGGGAATATAACATCTAGGAAAAGTTTGAGTGCTAAAACCTGACTGCTTTAAACGTTGTTCTTCACCATGTGTAAAGTACATGCTGAATATTGTGTGGGCGTGTGGATGTTCAGCCTCTACACAAATTAAACTGTCTTAGTGTCTCCCCTCCAAAAAACACCTTTAATTAACTTCTTTAGTCAGACCTGACTCATTGCCCTCCTGCTAATATGGGTTGTCACTTGGCTCAGTCTAGTGACACTGATGGGTAAAAATCACTGTCGTTTAAGCTAAGGCTCTATCAAAGAATTTACTCTACCAGAATAAGTTGCTTAGTCAAGTGTTAGAGTAGCAGCCATGTTAGTCTGTATCTGCAAAAAGAACAGGAGTACTTGTGGCACCTTAGAGACTAACAAATTTATTTGAGCATAAGCTTTCGTGGGCTACAGCCTACTTCATCGGATGCATGCAGTGGAAAATATAGTAGGAAGATTTTATATACACAGAGAATATGAAACAATGGGTGTTACCATACACACTATAACGAGAGTAATCAATTAAGGTGAGCTATTACCAGCAGGAAAGGAAAAAAAACTTTTGTAGTGATAATCAAGATGCGCCATTTCCAGCAGTTGACAAGAACGTGTGAGGAACAGTATGGGGGGGGAGTAAACATGGGGAAATAGTTTTACTTTGTGTAATGACACATCCACTCCCAGTCTTTATTCAAGCCTAATGTAAAGGTGTCCAGTTTGCAAATTAATTCCAATTCAGCAGTCTCTCGTTGGAGTCTGTTTTTGTAATTTTTTTGTTGTAATATTGTGACTTTTAGGTCTGTAATCAAGTGACCAGAGAGATTGAAGTGTTCTCTGACTGGTCCTCAGCCTGGACCAGTCCACACAAGAGATCCACTTCCTGGACACTACAGTGCTAATATGCAATGGTCACATAAACACCACCCTATACCGGAAACCTACTGACCATTATACTTAACTACATGCCTCCAGCTTTCATCCAGACCACACCATATGATCCATTGTCTATAGCCAAGCTCTACTATACAACTGCATTTGCTCCAACCCCTCAGACAGAGACAAATACTTACACAGTCTCTCTCAGGTGTTCTTACAACTACAATACCCACCTGCTGAAGTGAAACAGATTGACAGAGCCAGAAGAGTACCCAGAAGTCACCTACTACAGGACAGGCCCAACAAAGAAAGTAACAACGCCACTAGCCGTCACCTTCAGCCCCCAACTAAAACCTCTCCAGCGCATCATCAAGGATCTACAACCTATCCTGAAGGATGACCCATCACTCTCACAGATCTTGGGAGACAGGCCAGTCCTTGCTTACAGACAGCCCCCCAACCGAAAGCAAATACCAGCAGCCACACACCACACAACAAAAACACTAACCCAGGAACCTATCCTTGCAACAAAGCCCGGTGCCAACTGTGCCCACATACCTATTTAGGGAACACCATCATAGGGCCTAATCACATCAGCCACGCTATCAGAGGCTCGTTCACCTGCACATCTACCAATGTGATATATTCCAGCAATGCCCCCTCTGCCGTGTATATTGGCCAAACCGGACAGTCTCTATGTAAAAGAATAAATGGACACAAATCAGATGTCAAGAATTATAACATTCAAAAACCAGTCCGAGAACACTTCAATCTCTCCGGTCACTCGATTACAGACCTAAAAGTCGCAATATTACAACAAAAAAAGTAAAACTATTTCTCCATGTTTATTTCCCCCCCCCCAACACTGTTCCTTACACGTTCTTGTCAACTGCTGGAAATGGCCCATCTTGATTATCACTACAAAAGGTTTTTTTTCCTCTGCTGGTAATAGCTCACCTTAACTGATCACTCTTGTTACAGTTTGTATGGTAACACCCATTGTTTCATGTTCTCTGTGTATATAAAATCTTCCTACTGTATTTTCTACTGCACGCATCCAATGAAGTGGGCTGTAGACCGCGAAAGCTTATGCTCTAATAAATGTGTTAGTCTCTAAGGTGCCACAAGTCCTACTGTTCTTTTAGTGAAGTATGACATTGCCCTCTGCTTGCCCATACAGAGGTATTGGCCAGAGAAACTACTATTGTCTGAGAGTTATGAAAATAGAGTGAATGGTGCCTAGTTAAAGTGTAACTTTACAGTGGTTGATATGATGGGCACTTATATTAGCAATCAAGGCATCTTCGAAAGAACTTGAAAGGAAAAATAAAAGTGGCTGCTGTTTTAAAAGAAAGCATGTTCTTGTAGTAAATGGGAGAAATTGCCCTTGTACAAGGGAAGTTAATGCTCTATTCTGGTAACGTCTGAATGTTGCTCAGACACATTTTTGACTTGTCCACCCACTCTTACCAATAAGCTTTGAAAGAGAAATCACAGTAGAAGTTCCCTTGGGTCACTTCCTTCCTCCCCTCAGCTTCAGGCCAGGAGGTCTTTGTACTATGCAATAACGTGACGGATGTCTCACATACTCTTGGTGTAGATGTAGCAGGTTTTGATTAGTTGAGTTTGTTGAAATGTTACTTTGTAACACTTTACTAACAGATAATGGGGCACATCATAGAACCACAGTGAAACAACTGGCAAAACATTTCCAAAACAGATGCGACAAACTAGTTTTGCAAAATTTGTATGTAAAGATGATAGTTTGTATACACGTCCATCCACTTGTAGGCCACTGGACTTTATGTAGGATATTTTGTATTCAGTCGATAGGGTGCAGCCATACTACTGCTATAGTTCTGATCTGATATGCATAAGAGTGAAGGAGGCAGTGGTAGTGCAAATTTTCCTTACACAGCCCTTCTAGTATATCTTGATCTATCCTAAATGAACTACCTTTTAGAATGAAAGGAATTTGTCTCCATAATTTGTCCACTCTCTGGCTTTTTCGAGGAGACTGCTAATCCCACTGTAGGTGCACATGGGCCTCATGTATGTGATTATGAGAATCTTTTGAACAGCAGGGTCCACTGGGGCTGCATAAGCGCCCTATGCCGCCTCATGCTCCCATGCCAGTGCATGAAGGGTGGAACAGCTGCGACCCTCACTCAGTTCCCTCTTACCACCCACAGCAGCAACGTAGAATGAAACAAGTGCCCTCTATTCTCAGCTACTACTGTCCTGAGGCTTCAAAACCGGTCTCAAAAAATTGTGAAGAACTTTACCTTTTCCACTCCTTTAAATTGGATGTTTCTGAAAAAAAGTACTACTACTCTTGGGTAACCCCTTCCCATTCCCGGCTCATACACTCCTCCACACAGTGGGGTAAGGAACTTTGTGCCAGCCACCAGACGTCATGGTGGACTCTAAGCTGTCAGGGTTCAAACTCTGCCCATCCTGTGATGGGCTCATCTCCCTTATGAACAGGAAAAGTTGATGCCTGTTTTGTTTGGGGGAGAGGGACATCCCAGACAAGTGCTCTGTGTGCCAAACTTTCTCCTTGAGGACTTGCAAATCTGGGGATGCTCAGGTTACATCTGGTAGAGACATGAGACTTCTCATAAACATCCTGGATCTCAGAGACATCAGGTCAGCCAGTATGGTATTCCTACTGTCCTCCAAAATTCCACAGTACAGATGATGATAGCATAAACAGATAAACATGATAGACAGATGATTGATAGATAAACAACGAATCGTCAGCTCAGCACTCCTGTCTTTGGAAGCCATCAAGCTCTGGACATGGGGCTGCCAACATGGAGTAATCCCAATGGCCCTTCACCTCCTGGGAGTCAACAGTGACCTGGCAGACTTCCTGAACAATCAATGACCAATCATGAGTGCTCCCTGCTGAGATCCATCATAGACCCAATGCTCCTTCTGTGGAGGATTGCCGTGACAGACCTGTTTGCCACCAAAGACAAGTCCAAGTGTTGTTTAGTTTTGAGCCCAAGATCGTTACTAGATGCCTTCCTTCTGCAGTAGAACAGAAGCCGCCTCTATGGCTTTTTGCTGACTCATCTGATCCCTAGGGTGATATCCGAAGTCAAACGAGACCAAGCCATCCAAGATCATTGTCATAGCTTCCTCCTGGCCGAGGCAGTTTTAGACTTGTTAAAAGTCCATTCACTTATTCAGGTCCCACCCTGCTGAGACCTGATTTCAGAGCACTGTGGTCAGATACTTCATCCAAACCCACAGTCACTACATCCGACAGCCTGGATGTTGGCTAGTTGAATACCTCAGACAGGGATTGTTCTTGACAAGTCCAGGAAGACCTTGCCCAAAAAGATTTACTTGACAAAATGGAGGAGGTTCTCAATATTGGTGACCCCAACATAGCTTGGATCCTTGGCAGGCTGTGATGCTGAAGATCCTCAATTATTTGCTGTGCCCTGGCTTTTCATTCAGCTCCGTTAAGGTCCCCCTTACGTGATCTCAGCTTGCTATCTGCCTGTGCTGTCGTGCTTGGTCTCTCACCCAACAATATTGAAGTTCCTTAAGGATCTTGATATACTTATCAATCAGTCAGAGAACCTACTCTCGCATGGGACCTCAACATTGTCCTCTTGACACGCACCCTTCCAACATCTGTCAGAATGGTCCTATTTCATTTTACTCTGAAGACGAAGATGGTCTTCTTAGTAACTGTTGCTTCAGCTAGGACAGTGGATGATCTCCAAGCATTTATGGCCGACCCCCTCTATACCATATGTTCACAGGGACAAAGTGTTACTGAAACCTCTCCCTAAGTTCATCCCCAACATGATCTCAGAGTTTTTTCTGAATCAGTCAGTTTACCTGCTTGTTTTCTTCTCAGAACCCCACTCAACACCAGGAGAGAAGTTTTACAAGCTGGATGTTTCCAGAGTCTTACTGTGCTGTATTGACAGAACAAAACTGTTCAGGCTGTCTCCCCATTTGTTTCTCCCTCATTCCGAAGTCCAAGCCCTCTTATCACAAAGGACATTGAAGTGGATAATGCAGTGTAGCTCAGAGTGTTACCACTTGGTGTACTCCTTTTACGTTAAGGCTTAAGTAACATCCTCCCCCTGCTTCAGAAACGTGCCAGTTTTTGAAATCTGCCAAGTGGCAACACAGAATAGTAACTCATTGAATTTTGTCAAACATTATGCAATGGACTTAACTACCAGGGCAGGTGACAAGTTTAGAAGAGCAGTACTACAATCAAATTATTGCTCAATGGATAAAGCTAAAACACTTCATTCTCCCTATTTAGAGGGGATACAGCTGCTGGTTGTATTTGGTGGGATCCAGACTGGCAGATACTTGAAGAAAAAAGAACTGTTACTTTCCCTATAGTAACTATGAAGCATCAAGGTGTTTGTAATCAGTGTGGATCCCACAATCTATACTCCAGCACTGCTTCTCATAGTCAGCTGTCATGGGCTTCTGTGAGGGAACTGAGGGAGGGTTGTGGCCACTTTGCCCTTTATGTCCTCACACAGGAGCACAAGGAAGCAGAGATGTGTGTGTAGCATGGATCATAGAATCATAGAATATCAGGGTTGGAAGGGACCTCAGGAGGTCATCTAGTCCAACCCCCTGCTCAAAGCTAAATCATCCCCACCAGGGCTTTGTCAAGCCTGACCTTAAAAACTCCAAAGGAAGGAGATTCCACCACCTCCCTAGGTAACGCATTCCAGTGTTTCACCACCCTCCTAGTGAAAAAGTTTTCCTAATATCCAACCTAAACCTCCCCCACTGCAACTTGAGACCATAAGTCCTCGTTCTGTCATCCACTACCACTGAGAACAGTCTAGCGCCATCCTCTTTGGAACCCCCTTTCAGGTAATTGAAAGCAGCTATCAAATCCCCCCTCATTCTTCTCTTCTGCAGACTAAACAATCCCAGTTCCCTCAGCCTCTCCTCATAAGTCATGTGTTCCAGTCCCCTAATCATTTTTGTTGCCCTTTGCTGGACGCTTTCCAATTTTTCCACATCCTTCTTGTAGTGTGGGGCCCAAAACTGGACACAGTACTCCGGATGAGGCCTCACCAATGTCGAATAGAGGGGAACGATCCTGTCTCTCGATCTGCTGGCAATGCCCCTACTTATAAATCCCAAAATGCCATTGGCCTTCTTGGCAACAACGGCACACTGTTGACTCATGTCCAACTTCTCGTCCACTGTAACCCCTAGGTTCTTTTCTGCAGAACTGCTGCCTAGTCATTCGGTCCCTACTCTGTAGCGGTGCATGGGATTCTTCCGTCCTAAGTGCAGAACTCTGCACTTGTCCTTGTTGAACCTCATCAGATTTCTTTTGGCCCAATCCTCTAATTTGTCTAGGTTCCTCTGTTTCCTATCCCTACCCTCCAGCGTATCTATCTCTCCTCCCAGTTGAGTGTCATCTGCAAACTTGCTGAGGGTGCAATCCACACCATCCTCCAGATCATTAATGAAGATACTGAACAAAACCGGCCCCAGGACCGACCCCTGGGGCACTCCACTTGATACCGGCTGCCAACTAGACATGGAGCCATTGATCACTACCCGTTGAGCCCGACAATGCAGCCAGCTTTCTATCCACCTTATCGTCCATTCATCCAGCCCATATATCTTTAACTTACTGGCAAGAATACTGTGGGAGACCATGTCAAAAGCTTTGCTAAAGTCAAGAAACAACACGTCCACTGCTTTCCCCTCATCCACAGAGCCAGTTATCTCGTCATAGAAGGCAATTAGATTAGTCAGGCATGACTTGCCCTTGGTGAATCCATGCTGACTGTTCTGATCACTTTCCTCTCCTCTAAGTGCTTCAGAATTGATTCCTTGAGGACCTGCTCCATGATTTTTCCAGGGACTGAGGTGAGGCTGCCTGGCCTGTAGTTCCCAGGATCCTCCTCCTCCCCTTTTTTAAAGATGGGCACTACATTAGCCTTTTTCCAGTCGTCCGGGACCTCCCGCCATGAGTTTTCAAAGATAATGGCCAATGGCTCTGCAATCACATCCGCCAACTCGTTTAGCACTCTCAGATGCAGCGCATCCGGTCCCACGGACTTGTGCTCATCCAGCTTTTCTAAATAGTCCCGAACCACTTCTTTCTCCACAAAGGGCTGGTCACCTCCTCCCCATGCTGTGCTGCCCAGTGCAGTCATCTGAGAGCTGACCTTGTTTGTGAGGACAGAGGCAAAAAAAGCATTGAGTGCATTAGCTTTCTCCACATCCTCTGTCACTAGGTTGCCTCCGTCATTCAGTAAGGGGCCCACACTTTTCTTAACATTCTTCTTGTTGCTAACATACCTGAAGAAACCCTTCTTGTTACTCTTAACATCTCTTGCTAGCTGCAATTCCAGGCGTGATTTGGCCTTCCTGATTTCACTCCTGCATGCCCGAGCAATATTTTTATACTCTTCCCTGGTCATTTGTCCAATCTTCCACTTCTTGTAAGCTTTTTTTTTGTGTTTAAGATCAGCAAGGATTTCACTGTTAAGCCAAGCTGGTCACCTGCCATATTTACTATTCTTTCTACACATCAGGATGGTTTGTCCCTGTAACCTCAATAAGGATTCTTTAAAATACAGCCAGCTCTCCTGGACTCCTTTCATCCTCATGTTATTCTCCCAGGGGATCCTGCCCATCAGATCCCTGAGTTTGTCAAAGTCTGCTTTTCTGAAGTCCAGGGTCTGTATTCTGCTGCTCTCCTTTCTTCCCTGTGTCAGAATCCTGAACTCGACCATCTCATGGTCACTGCCTCCAGGTTCCCATCCACTTTTGCTTCCCCTACTAATTCTTCTCGGTTTGTGAGCAGCAGGTCAAGAAGAGCTCTGCCCCTAGTTGGTTCTTCCAGCACTTGCACCATGAAATTGTCCCCTACACTTTCCAAAAACTTCCTGGATTGTCTGTGCACCGCTGTATTGCTCTCCCAGCAGATATCAGGGTGATTGAAGTCTCCCATGAGAACCAGAGCCTACGATCTAGTAACTTCCATTAGTTGCTGGAAGAAAGCCTCATCCACCTCATCCCCCTGGTCCGGGGGTCTATAGCAGACTCCCACCATGACATCACTCTTGTTGCTCACACTTCTAAACTTAATCCAGAGACACTCAGGTTTTCTGCAGTTTCATACCAGAGCTCTGAGCAGTCATACTGCTCTCTTACATACAATGCAACTCCCCCACCTTTTCTGTCCTGCTTGTCCTTCCTGAACGGTTTATATCCATCCATGACAGTACTCATGTGAGTTATCCCACCAAGTCTCTGTTATTCCAATCGCATCATAATTCCTTGACTGTGCCAGGACTTCCAGTTCTCCCTGCTTGTTTCCCAGGCTTTTTGCATATGTGTACAGGCACTTGAGATAACTTGCTGTTTGTCCTGCTTTCTTAGTATGAGGCAGGAGCCCTCCCCTTTCGTGTTCTCCTGTTCGTGCTTCCTCCTGGTATCCCACGTCCCCACTTACCTCAGGGCTTTGGTCTCCTTCCCTCTGGTGAACCTAGTTTAAAGTCCTCCTCACTAGGTTAGCCAACCTGCTTGCGAAGATGCTCTTCCCTCTCTTCGTTAGGTGGAGCCCGTCTCTGCCTAGCACTCCTCCTTCTTGGAACACCATCCTATGGTCAAAGAATCTGAAGCCTTCTCTCTGACACCACCTGCGTAGCCATTTGTTGACTTCCACGATTCAACGGTCTCTACCCAGGCCTTTTCCTTCTATGGGATGGACATGGCTATTCAAAAGATTCCAGGCTTGTGCACATGAAAACCCTGTGCTCCTAGAGCAGAGGATACGCACTCACAGCAGCCTCTCAAAAAACCACAGTTACTGGAGGGCGACACTTTTACTGCCCCCACTTCCAGAATCAAACCAAAAGTGAAATGTTTCATCTCCCATGGTGGCTAATCCCCTGCCCTATCCCTAAGTGTGACCTTTCCACAAAAATAAGGAGTTTGGAGCAGTTAGATTACCGTATGTGCATGAAATTGAGCTTTTTTAATTTTTAGTCAAGGTACATAACTGACAGGCATAGAAATGGTTTTGTCAGCTGAATAAAAGTTTTCCATCCTGTATGTGCTAGCTGAAGGTGCAGTGTAATGGGGCTGAGAGAATGAAAGAGGAATGAAGATATTATCTAGACTTGGATCCCTGCATAGTCTCCCCTCCCTCCGCCCAAACCCATCCTGAAGTAGGCTGCTAATTTTTAATAAAGTAGCTTAATATAACTAAAAAAGCAGTGAATGCTATTATTAGTCCAACCCCATATTATCTCTGTTCCCTCACTTTTTCTTAGTTCTATCTTTGAAACTCTGGCAAGCTGCTGTAATTACCACTTTCAAATGATTCTCCAGCCCCCCACAGAACAGGTGAAAAGTAGGCAGGGAGATTACTTCCAAATTCCCTTATGTGGGGACATGCACATGTGGTGTTAGTCCTGATGCACCCTGAATTACCTTTGGTGGTTTGATCACCATACTCTGAGCTTCCTCAGAAGATAGTACAGCAGTGTCTATTTCCTAGAACAGATGTATGAGTAAATAGAACAGTAGTGCTGTTACTATAGCAACCAGCATTGTGAAGTAATAATGCTAACCCTTCTGCAGCTGGCCAGTTCTGAAGAGACCACCACTCACCCTGGACTTGGTCATTCAGGGCTCCCTCCATTCCACACACCCCCTCCGAAACAGATCTGCGGTGTTGTGCTGGATTTCAGGGAGGGTCTCCAGCAGCAGGACAGGACTTCTGCCAGGAACAAGTCCTGCCTACCACTGGAAAGCCCTTTTTGATTCCTGGCATGTACTCCTAATATGACTCAACTTCCTGTTGATGATCTTCAGTCTGAGTCTTGGGCCCAAGTGGGGAGGGCACATCTGGGGAGAAAATTACAGCACTGAGTAGAGGAAAGAAGAGGGCTGGATAGGAGAGGAGGGTTAATATGCCAAAGGAGGCTACAGTAAGACCTGCAGTAGTTTGTGGGAGACAGTGATTTTTCCAGTGGGTACAGCATAGGATGAAGAGTCAGGACTCCTGTCTCTTAAAAGTATGTCTACACTGCAATTAGACACCTGTGGCTGGCCCATGCTAGCTGGCTTGCAGGGCTTGGGCTGTGGGGCGGTTTCATTGCAGTGTAGACTTCTGTGCTCAGGCTGGGTGAGGTGGGAGGGTCCCAGAGCTCAGGCTCCAGCCTGAGCCAAAATGTCTACACTGCAATGAAACCACCCCACAGCCCAAGCCCTGGGAGCCTAAGTCAGCTGGCACGGGCCAGCTGCAGGTTTTTAATTGCAGTGTAGACATACTCTAAGGGAGCTATCCAAAACTTAAACACTGTAGCAGTTAATTTTACTTGTTTACCCAGGTCTGATTGCTAATGTGTGTTTAGCAGATAGCCATGTGGTGTGCAGCCCGTGCTCTCTTCACAGGCTAATAACGAAGTAAGGATTCTGATGTATTTGCGGGAAGCAACAGGGATGGGAAGGGAGAGAGCAGATCTGTCAAGCTGCACCAGCTTGAATGAGGGACACTTTTTCATTTTAAATGTCACAGGGAAATTTGCAGTAAAATCCCTGTCATGTATAAGTCCTTTTTAAAACTGCCTTACTTTTAAGTCCCCATGAGAGTTTCTCTGCCCACCACATCATCGCCCCCAAACAAGTGAGACTGGTGGGCAGGACTGTAGGAGGGAGGCCCAAACTCCTCTAACCGTGAATATAATTTACTTGGGTGACACAAGAAATGGCCTTGCAGCTGAAAGTTGGGGTACTGTTAGGAGAAGGTTGTTAACGTTACGTTATTTTTAGTGTGCTTGGTGAAGGAACGCGCACATAGTAATGAAGCATTGCTGTCTCTGTTCCACTTCTTCCCATTTGAGCAGCAGATTGTAGCAATGCTGCAGATGGGGAAACAGTTTGGTGGGGGCTTGAGTATTTGTAATCTGGCTCTTCCTATACCTTGCACAGAAAAATCGTGTGTGTATCTTCTGGTGTGTGTGAGTCAGGCATAGCGGAGGGTCCTGAACAAGTTGTACCATATACCCTTTGGGGGTTAAAGAGGAGTCTAGATTCTGGCCCGTTCATTCATTACCTACCTCATTGAGAGGCTCACCAAGGGAGACAATGGCTATTTGTCTATGCATGGAGCTAGGGCTGTGATTCCCAGCGCGTATAAACATACTTCTGCCAACTCTCATTGAGCTAGCCCGCTAAAAAGAGTAGTAAAAAGAAAAGGAGTACTTGTGGCACCTTAGAGACTAACCAATTTATTTGAGCATGAGCTTTCGTGAGCTACAGCTCACTTCATCAGATGCATACCGTGGAAACTGCAGCAGACTTTATATACACACAGAGAATATGAAACAATACCTCCTCCCACCCCACTGTCCTGCTGGTAATAGCTTATCTAAAGTGATCAACAGGTGGGCCATTTCCAGCACAAATCCAGGTTTTCTCACCCTCCACCCCCCCACACAAATTCACTCTCCTGCTGGTGCTAGCCCATCCAAAGTGACAACTCTTTACATAATCAAGTCGGGCTATTTCCTGCATAGATCCAGGTTTTCTCACATCCCCCCCACCCCCATACACACACAAACTCACTCTCCTGCTGGTAATAGCTCATCTAAACTGACCACTCTCCAAGTTTAAATCCAAGTTAAACCAGAACATCTGGGGGGGGGTGGTAGGAAAAAACAAGAGGAAACAGGCTACCTTGCACACAAACTTCCTCGTCGCTGGATTTTACTAAAACTAGACAAGCCATTTACAACGCACACTTTGCTTCTCTACAAAAGAAAAAGGACACTAAACTTTCTAAACTACGACATGCTACAAGGGGCCACAGCAATGGTTCCCTCACCCCACCTAGCAATATTGTTAACCTATCCAACTATACTCTCAGCCCAGCAGAAGCAGCTGTTCTATCTCGGGGCCTCTCCTTCTGCCCCTCCACCCCCACGAACATGATACAGTTCTGTGGTGACCTAGAATCCTATTTTCGACATCTCCGTCTCAAGGAATATTTCCAAAATACCTCTGAACAACATACTAATCCACAGAGGTCTCCCTGCCAACACTACAGAAAGAGGGATTCTAGATGGACTCCTCCTGAAGGTCGAAACAGCAGACTGGACTTCTACATAGAGTGCTTCCGCCGACGTGCACGGGCTGAAATTGTGGAAAAGCAGCATCACTTGCCCCATAACCTCAGCCATGCGGAACGCAATGCCATCCACAGCCTCAGAAACAACTCTGACATCATAATCAAAAAAGCTGACAAAGGAGGTGCTGTTGTCATCATGAATAGGTCAGAATATGAACAAGAGGCTGCTCGGCAGCTCTCCAACACGAGTTTCTACAAGCCATTACCCTATGATCCCACTGAGAGTTACCAAAAGCAACTACAGCATTTGCTCAAGAAACTTCCTGAAAAAGCACAAGATCAAATCCGCACAGACACACCCCTGGAACCCCGACCTGGGATATTCTATCTACTACCCAAGATCCATAAACCTGGAAATCCTGGGCGCCCCATCATCTCAGGCATTGGCACCCTGACAGCAGGATTGTCTGGCTATGTAGACTCCCTCCTCAGGCCCTACGCTACCAGCACTCCCAGCTACCTTCGAGACACCACTGACTTCCTGAGGAAACTTCAATCCATCGGTGATCTTCCTGATAACACCATCCTGGCTACTATGGATGTAGAAGCCCTCTACACCAACATTCCACACAAAGATGGACTACAAGCCGTCAAGAACACTATCCCCGATAATGTCACGGCTAACCTGGTGGCTGAACTTTGTGACTTTGTCCTTACCCATAACTATTTCACATTTGGGGACAATGTATACCTTCAGATCAGCGGCACTGCTATGGGTACCCGCATGGCCCCACAGTATGCCAACATTTTTGTGGCTGATTTAGAACAACGCTTCCTCAGCTCTCGTCCCCTAAAGCCCCTACTCTACTTGCACTATATTGATGACATCTTCATCATCTGGACCCATGGAAAAGAAGCCCTTGAGGAATTCCACCATGATTTCAACAATTTCCATCCCACCACCAACCTCAGCCTGGTCCAGTCCACACAAGAGATCCACTTCCTGGACACTACAGTGCTAATAAACAATGGCCACATAAACACCACCCTATACCGGAAACCTACTGACCGCTATTCCTACCTGCATGCCTCCAGCTTTCACCCTGACCACACCACACGATCCATCGTCTACAGCCAAGCTCTGCGATACAACCGCATTTGCTCCAACCCCTCAGACAGAGACAAACACCTACAAGATCTCTGTCAAGCTTTCTTACAACTACAATACCCACCTGCAGAAGTAAAGAAACAGATTGATAGAGCCAGAAGAGTTCCCAGTAGTTACCTACTACAGGACAGGCCTAACAAAGAAAATAACAGAACGCCACTAGCGGTCACCTTCAGCCCCCAACTAAAACCCCTCCAACGCATTATTAAGGATCTACAACCTATCCTAAAGGATGACCCAACACTCTCACAAGTCTTGGGAGACAGGCCAGTCCTTGCCTACAGACAGTCCCGCAACCTGAATCAAATACTCACCAACAACCACATACCACACAACAGAACCACTAACCCAGGAACTTATCCTTGCAACAAAGCCCGTTGCCAATTGTGCCCACATATCTATTCAGGGGACACCATCACAGGGCCTAATAACATCAGCCACACTATCAGAGGCTCGTTCACCTGCACATCCACCAATGTGATATATGCCATCATGTGCCAGCAATGCCCCTCTGCCATGTACATTGGTCAAACTGGACAGTCTCTACGTAAAAGAATAAATGGACACAAATCAGATGTCAAGAATTATAACATTCATAAACCAGTCGGAGAACACTTCAATCTCTCTGGTCACACAATCACAGACATGAAGGTCGCTATCTTAAAACAGAAAAACTTCAAATCCAGACTCCAGCGAGAAACTGCTGAATTGGAATTCATTTGCAAATTGGATACTATTAATTTAGGCTTAAATAGAGACTGGGAGTGGCTAAGTCATTATTCAAGGTAGCCTGTTTCCTCTTGTTTTTTCCTACCCCCCCCCCCCCAGATGTTCTGGTTTAACTTGGATTTAAACTTGGAGAGTGGTCAGTTTAGATGAGCTATTACCAGCAGGAGAGTGAGTTTGTGTGTGTATGGGGGTGGGGGGGATGTGAGAAAACCTGGATCTGTGCAGGAAATAGCCCGACTTGATTATGTAAAGAGTTGTCACTTTGGATGGGCTAGCACCAGCAGGAGAGTGAATTTGTGTGGGGGGGTGGAGGGTGAGAAAACCTGGATTTGTGCTGGAAATGGCCCACCTGTTGATCACTTTAGATAAGCTATTACCAGCAGGACAGTGGGGTGGGAGGAGGTATTGTTTCATATTCTCTGTGTGTATATAAAGTCTGCTGCAGTTTCCACGGTATGCATCTGATGAATGCATGGTATGCATCTGTAGCTCACGAAAGCTCATGCTCAAATAAATTGGTTAGTCTCTAAGGTGCCACAAGTACTCCTTTTCTTTTTGCGAATACAGACTAACACGGCTGTTCCTCTGAAAAAAGAGTAGTGTAGCCCCAGTAGCACGGGCAGGGGCAGCAATGGCAGTGGCTAGTCGTCCTGGACCCTGTTGGTATGTACACGGGGCGGCTAGCCCATGCTGCCACTCGCAGTTGCTCGTGCTACTGCAGATACACTACTACTTTTAGCACTAGTTTGAGAGCTAGTGAGAGTATGTCTGGGCAAACTTGGCATAACATTTGTAGCTCCAAGTGTAGGTGTAGCCAATGAGTACTAAGTAAGATAGTGAGTTTACAGATGTAATATACCACCATTAAGAAGTGAATGGTGTCTTTTTCTCCTCCCCCTCCCAAAATACTATTACTTTTTTTAAAAGTGCTGTATATTGGGGGCATAATGCAGTTCCCAGGGTTCTGTGTTTCATAGCCAAAAAGCCCCCGAGAGTATGAGTAGTTAGGAGCTTAACTTATGTCAGGAGGAGGATGTTTAGTCACAGAGCAGCTGGGGAGGAAGCTACGGATTTGAATTGAAGGTATTTCTGGCTGGTTGAGCTTTGGCTTGCTTGAAACAAATCAGTTGAGAAAATATATACTGCCTCTCTCTAAAAACAAGTAATTCCACAATCTTAGTTCTATAAATAAACTTATTGTGAGGAATAATAAACCTAGATTATCTGAGCCTGCAGTGTGCTATCCCTTGGTTTATTTCCTAGTGTAAAACTGAGATTACAGTGTCACTTACAGTGTCACTGAATGTAAACAGACACAGTCCTAGATTTAGTCCTGTTACAGTTGCTCATGATTCAGGCTATGATTTTGGCACAGGTATTGTATTTTTATTAAAAGTCCTGGAGAGGACGTGGGCAATAAACAATAAATCATGGAAGTCCAGAGTCCCGCCACCCAGGGCTGGAGCCCAAAGCCCTGCTGCCCAGGGCTAGAGCTGAAGCGCTGCACAGTCCCTGACCGAGATCAAGTTGCGGAGGTCTCATAAAATCATGGAATCCGTGACCTCCATGACTGACTCGTAGCCTTACTCGTGATTCATTTTTTGCTTAGTCATCTGGCAACTAATATGGAATTTATTTTCAGCATCTTGAACAAGTATTGCTGCTTCTGTGAAATCTTGCTTAAAAATATGATCTCAGAACTGTGACGTTAGTTTCTTGTGTGGCTGGTTTCTGTTCACTTCAGGCAAAGCATTGTTAGTGCGGAGCAGAAGCTAAGAGCAAGAACATGGGAAAAGAAATATAGTAAAGTTAAACTATTTTAAAGGCTAAAACTACCTTGTGTCCAAGCAGCCACAAATATACTGCTGGCAACTGTCTTGCTCTTCTGTTGAGTTCTCCAGTTCAGAACCTGCATGAGTGAGTCCACACTAGAGCCGAAGGGCCCTCTTCAGCACAGGGAGACAAATGGACCTATGTGATAGGTTGGCTGGCCTTTAAGGGGAGTCAGGCTCAGCCTTGCTTGTGATAATCAGCTACCGTACCAGCTGATCCTCCTCAGCTGGGGATCAGATGGACTTTCATAATCATTGGACCCAACCGAGAGAGCGAGGGGTTTGCACAAAGAGCTGAGAGAGCAGAGCACTCGGTGAAAAAAGTTTTGGAAGGGAGTTTACATCCTGGGATGGTCCCTGATGGTAGAGGACAGCAGGGCTGAAGGAGACTCCTAAAAGTGGGACTGAGACAGTGCCAACTCCCAGGCAGATTGCCTTGGAGTTGAGGATCCAGACTACGGGTAAGACTCCAGGGAGACACCCTCTGAGTCAGTGTTCTGCAAAAGAACAGAGAAGTGGGGAGGACCCAGAATGGATTAAAAGTTCAAGCTTGGGGGGGTACAGGGGAGAAGTTGTTTTTGTTGTGTTGTGATTTGTTTCACGTTTGAGTTGGTTAATATGTCTACACAGCAACTAGACGCCCGCAGCTGGCCTGTGCTGGCTGACTCGGATTCGTGGGGCTCCGGCTGTGGGGCTGTTTCATTGCTGTGTAGACTTCTGGGCTTGGGCTGGTACTTGCGCTCCAGGACCCTGTGGAGTGGGAGAGTCCCAGAGCTTGGGCTCCAGCCTGAGCCTGGAACTCTACTCAGCAATGAAACAGCCCCACAGCCTCAGCCCAAGTTGGCTGGCACAGGCCAGCTGTGGGTTTTGCTTTGCTGTGTAGACATACCCGAAGAGACTCCAGGAAGAAGCTGTAGGGCAAGTGCTCTGACAAGAGAGCGGAGAGGAAGAGGATCCTTGAAGGGGCAGAAGACGTCATATGGCTGTCTAGTGTCACCTGGGACACTGTCCATTTGGGACATTGATACCCCAGAAGGTGGGGAACATGTAAGTGACTTTGGTAGAGGGCCAAGTTACAAGAAGAAGTGGACCATCAATAGGCATGAACGGCTGTTGGCAAGGGGCACTAGACACGGAGATTCTGTGATGCCCTGCCCAGCCAGGAAGGGGCGCACCAATGGTGAGGACGCTTTTCTACAGTCTGTCTGAGGGAAATGGAGTGGTGACGAGGTCTGGAGCAGCAATGGGACAGATCGCTTTTCTTTCTCAGGAGGCAATGCCAAAGTACACAGGTAGCTTGTTATCATAGAATCATAGAATATCAGGGTTGGAAGGGACCTCAGGAGGTCATCTAGTCCAACCACCTGCTCAAAGCAGGGCCAATCCCCAATTAAATCATCCCAGCCAGGGCTTTGTCAAGCCTGACCTTAAAAACTTCTAAGGAAGGAGATTCTATCACCTCCCTAGGTAACGCATTCCAGTGTTTCACCACCCTCCTAGTGAAAAAGTTTTTCCTAATATCCAACCTAAACCTCCCCCACTGCAACTTGAGACCATTACTCCTTGTCCTGTCCTCTTCTACCACTGAGAACAGTCTAGAACCATCCTCTCTGGAACCACCTCTCAGGTAGTTGAAAGCAGCTATCAAATCCCCCCTCATTCTTCTCTTCTGCAGACTAAACAATCCCAGTTCCCTCAGCCTCTCCTCATAAGTCATGTGTTCCAGACCCCTAATCATTTTTGTTGCCCTTCGCTGGACTCTCTCCAATTTATCCACATCCTTCTTGTAGTGTGGGGCCCAAAACTGGACACAGTACTCCAGATGAGGCCTCACCAATGTCGAATAGAGGGGAACGATCACGTCCCTCGATCTGCTCGCTATGCCCCTACTTATACATCCCAAAATGCCATTGGCCTTCTTGGCAACAAGGGCACACTGCTGACTCATATCCAGCTTCTCGTCCACTGTCACCCCTAGGTCCTTTTCCGCAGAACTGCTGCCTAGCCATTCGGTCCCTAGTCTGTAGCTGTGCATTGGGTTCTTCCATCCTAAGTGCAGGACCCTGCACTTATCCTTATTGAACCTCATTTCTTTTGGCCCAATCCTCCAATTTGTCTAGGTCCCTCTGTATCCTATCCCTGCCCTCCAGCGTATCTACCACTCTTCCCAGTTTAGTATCATCCGCAAATTTGCTGAGAGTGCAATCCACACCATCCTCCAGATCATTTATGAAGATATTGAACAAAACCGGCCCCAGGACCGACCCCTGGGGCACTCCACTTGACACCAGCTGCCAACTAGACATGGAGCCATTGATCACTACCCGTTGAGCCCGACAATCTAGCCAGCTTTCTACCCACCTTATAGTGCATTCATCCAGCCCATACATCTTTAACTTGCTGACAAGAATACTGTGGGAGACCGTGTCAAAAGCTTTGCTAAAGTCAAGAAACAATACATCCACTGCTTTCCCTTCATCCACAGAACCAGTAATCTCATCATAGAAGGCGATTAGATTAGTCAGGCATGACCTTCCCTTGGTGAATCCATGCTGACTGTTCCTGATCACTTTCCTCTCATGTAAGTGCTTCAGGATTGATTCCTTGAGGACCTGCTCCATGATTTTTCCAGGGACTGAGGTGAGGCTGACTGGCCTGTAGTTCCCAGGATCCTCCTTCTTCCCTTTTTTAAAGATTGGCACTACATTAGCCTTTTTCCAGTCATCTGGGACTTCCCCCGTTCGCCACGAGTTTTCAAAGATAATGGTCAATGGCTCTGCAATCACAGCCGCCAATTCCTTTAGCACTCTCGGATGCAACTCGTCCGGCCCCATGGACTTGTGCACGTCCAGCTTTTCTAAATAGTCCCTAACCACCTCTTTCTCCACAGAGGGCTGGCCATCTACTCCCCATGTTGTGATGCCCAGCGCAGCAGTCTGGGAGCTGACCTTGTTAGTGAAGACAGAGGCAAAAAAAGCATTGAGTACATTAGCTTTTTCCACATCCTCTGTCACTAGGTTGCCTCCCTCATTCAGTAAGGGGCCCACACTTTCCTTGGCTTTCTTCTTGTTGCCAACATACCTTAAGAAACCCTTCTTGTTACTCTTGACATCTCTTGCTAGCTGCAGCTCCAGGTGCGATTTGGCCCTCCTGATTTCATTCCTAAATGCCCGAGCAATATTTTTATACTCTTCCCTGGTCATATGTCCAATCTTCCACTTCTTGCAAGCTTCTTTTTTATGTTTAAGATCAGCAAGGATTTCACCATTAAGCCAAGCTGGTCGCCTGCCATATTTACTATTCTTTCGACTCATCGGGATGGTTTGTCCCTGTAACCTCAACAGGGATTCCTTGAAATACAGCCAGCTCTCCTGGACTCCTTTCCCCTTCATGTTAGTCCCCCAGGGGATCCTACCCATCCGTTCCCTGAGGGAGTCGAAGTCTGCTTTCCTGAAGTCCAGGGTCCGTATCCTGCTGCTTTCCTTTCTTCCCTGTGTCAGGATCCTGAACTCAACCAACTCATGGTCACTGCCTCCCAGATTCCCGTCCACTTTTGGGACGGGAATCTGGGACGGGTTATATAATTTGCAGCATTCTTTATTGTTGAAAAGGCAGTTGTAAACAGTTATTGCCCATGAACAGAAACATTACAATGGCAAATTCACTTAAAGGAAAACTGCAGTTTAATATAACAGTTCAAACCATTACAGCCAGTCCGTCAGCCTCACAGCTTTGCCTTCAACTCCTTTTTCTCCCCTTGCTTGTGCCTTGCTCCATCCAGACTCACTAGATCCTGTTGCTACTCCCCTCCCCCCAATATCCCTAAAATGTGGCCTTCAGATTCTGCCCTCTACTGCTAAATCATTGCTGCGAGCTTTGGTCATTGTTTGACTACTGTAACTGTATGCAAAATGCTACTGCTGTAGTTTTCCTTCTTTAGTTCCTTCACTGGCTTCCTGTCTCACTGCATCAAATTCAGATACTTTCTCTTGACCTTGTAGGTTCTTTATAACTCTGCCTCACCTATAGTTCTGCTCCTCTTTCTTCTTAAGCCCCCTCTTCTTTCTACATGCCTCTGTATCCTAAAACACTTTTGGCATCTCTTCTCAGCTTCATGCCTTTTTATGCACCTTGTGCTTGGAATGGTTTCCCAGTTCCTGTGTGCAACACCCTTTCTGCAATTCTCTCCTTTAAAACCCACTTTTAAGTGAAGCCTTCCTACATTATGCCCATGTCTGATGTCTCTGGCTGTCATGCATCTGAACTGTACATTTCTGAGTTAGACTTTTACTTCTTCAGTGCAAGGAGGTGGTTTTGTACATATTTTGAAAACCGCTGTAGTAGGTACACTTACGATCCAATAATTGCAAAGAGTAAATTGTAAATTTCTGCTGAGTATCAGATATAAAATAAATGTCAAAAGAAAGACCCTATTCTGATTTACATGATTTAGGACCCAGATGCTGTACAACATTCAAATGTTAGAAAAAATTGGGAGACTTTCAGTGTTGTTCTGATGTGCCTTCTCTTATTTTTTAGATGATTGTTCTTTTACTCTTTGGCTACGTTTCCTTGAGCAGCTGTTGTGAGTTCTGCAAAGTCACTGAAGGCAGAGGAACAATACAATATTAAAGGGATAACACTGTATCAGTAACAAAAAATTTGTATCAGATTTTTTTAAAAACAGAATTTAACTAGCTCAATACAAAAATTAATATTGTAAAAGCCTTTTGGAAAATACGAGACTGTCACTTGTGTCATAAGCAGGAGACAGGAGAACAGTGACGGGGAAATGAAGAGCTATCTTTTTGGGACTTGCAAATGCCAGTTTGAGGGTAGTCCCTAACCTGCTGGTGGGAGAGGGAATGTGTGACAGTTTTGAGTATAGTATGGGACACTGATACTCTACGCTGAGTGCATTGATCTGTACTTTACTTCCTTCGAGCAGCACTAGAATAAAAATTAGAATATTTTTCTTCTAGCCTTCTCTGTGAAAAGATCCAACTGCCATGTTAACAATGAGGAGTCCGGTGGCACCTTAAAGACTAACCGATTTATTTGGGCATAAGCTTTCGTGGGTAAAAAACCCATATGCATCTGAAGAAGTGGGTTTTTTACCCACGAAAGCTTATGCCCAAATAAATCTGTTAGCCTTTAAGGTGCCACCGGGCTCCTCGTTGGTTTTGTGGATGCAGACTAACACGGCTACCCCTCTGATACTAACTGCCATGTTTTCTCCCTTCCCCTGATGACCACATGTGTGAAGGGAAGACGGTCCACTGTCTGCCCCTTCTGTTGCTGGGGTGGGGGAGTAAGTAGAGGATAGAGGACTCTGGGATGGGACATGAAAATGCACCGTTAGAATCCCTTTGGGAGGGAACAGGTCTCTTTTGTGCAGAGGCAAATGGAGTGAGGTGGTGAAGGATTGGCTGTTAGACCTCCCAGCTGCCAATTATGGATTAGAGTCCAGCTGCTGCAGACAATGCCTATACAGTACCAAAAAGCTTTGCAAGTACAAAAAGTAAGATCAAATGGTCAGTTCTGCTGTTTTTAGACATCCCATTAGTACCAATGCAATAGCTGTTCCCAGCGGAGGGTCCTGGCGATCAGCTGCAATCATGTTCTATATTTTTGTTACATATTTTTGATTATATACAAAAGCCCCGTTTAGTGAAAGCTTAAGAAGAAACCTGACATTTTCTAAACTAGCCTGCTTCTCAAAATCAAATTAAAGTTAAAACAATCCGATACTGGGTAATGCCACTGTGCCTGTGCCCGGTGGCCTAATACAGTGCATGCTATTGGCTGAAACTTGTGGCATTTACCAGAGTACCCAAGTTAACCAGTCTGCCCTTTCCCAGTGAGCCCCAATTAATGAAGCTGAAATCTTCCATGGATCTAATGACACAGAGTAATTTGCATTGAGGGGATTTACCCCTTGCTCCCCAAATAAACCTGACACGGCCCCGTCTGCAAAAAGGTGGGTTACGGTGGGTGAAGCAGGGGTTCTAGTGCTGGGAAATAAGTTTTGGTTCTACATAGTGTCTTATTTACTTATTTATTTAGAGTGGTGCCTACTGTGCATTAGGCATGCACTTCCCAGGAGGATTTAGAGAAATGGACTCCAGACCCTGGAAGCTCACAGTCTAAGCTACACCAGAGATCAGAGCAGTCGGGAGTAAACAGTGTTTCTTAAATCAGTCCCCTCTTCCTTGCCTTTCCTATTCTGGGAGTGACTATGCCTCAAATATCTAGCCGGGGTGTGTTGGTGGGTGGCATCTGTGGCCTGCCTCTTGTCCGATATTCCTCCTCCTCCTCCTCCATCTCTTCTTCAGCTGGTCCCCGAATCCTGACGGGCTCCTTCTCACTCTCTTCTGGCTCACTAAAACATTATCCAGAGATAGATAGAGATGTTAGCTGGTTTTAATTAACTTACATTCTGAATATTTTACACCGCTGGGACAGAGGTGGCTCCACAGGTCACCTGGGAATGTTCTCTGGACTTCAGTTTGAGAACCACTGGCCCACACTCCTTCTTGCTGGGGCTGGAGTAGCTGTGAACGGCCTTCTCCCATTTCCTACAGCACTTGTTTAGAGAGGCAAAGACTGGCGTATCTGTGAGCTCTCCACAGCACTCCCTACAGGAGCAGTGACCCTTTCCTCATTTTTGGATTGAAGAGTATGAGCGGCTAGGGTGACTCAGACCCCCAAGAACAGAAATTGCAGAGGCTGGGGAGAAATGAGGTAACGGATCTGAACTTCAGATACCCACAGGTGGTTCCTGATTGGTTCCCTGGGCTTGTTAGCTCAGTCCTGCACCCTGTATGGTGCTTAAGGGACATCATGCACCAACGATCACAAAGGAGCCCATAAGAGCAGACCCAGTATGGTAAAGGAGAACTAAGAGGCAAACTGCAGTGGCAAAGATGGGACTGCACAATGCCTTCTTCTCTCCTGGGTTAAGTCGTTCACCTTTGCAATCAATAAAACCTATGCATCATCAGCTAATTTTCCACCTCATTGTCTCTCTCCACCAGCCGTCGTGCATCGATGCTGCAGAGAGAAGATGAGAGCACATTCTACCTCTCACAGAGTCCCTCACATAGCCCACCTACTCTTCTGGGGAAAGGCACTCACGTCATCTCGTAGTCCGTGTCCTTGCTGCCCCGGCAGCAGCAGCAGTAGGCCAAAATCCCAATGACAATGATTGCAGCAACTACACCACCAATGACTCCAGCATAGAGGGCAATGTTCATGGATGCTATGGAGGGAAAGACCAAACACAGTCACAGCAGGGTTGACAAAACAAACCTGCATGCATTAAGAATGACTTCAAATCGGGTCAGATTCACACCCATCAGAGACCAAACCCCACCACCCTTCTGGGGGTCCCAGACACTTAATGGTGGATCTGGACATCCTTTTACTTGTAGCAACTGTTCTTGACTCTGCACTGAACCAATGGGTAGCAGGGACAGGTCCACGGGAGTGATTGATTCAACAGAGATGGAGACAGACCACACCCCCATACTCTGATCAAGTTCAGATCTTAACTTTGTGTCTCAGGCCCATATCTAATTAGATACAGCCTTAGTATTATTCGCTACTACAGACAAGTCTAAATGTGAGCACTTCAAGCAGGGCAGTGGAATTCGTTTTGGAGATATGAAACAGGGCTGTTCTTGGAGAGGTAGGGGTACACTCATCTTCAGTCCCTTGCCTACATTTAGTCTGTGAATACATTTCCCCCCTCCCCATTGCCCCACCCACCCAAGCAGCCAGTAGCATCTTACGAGGTACAATGGAGACTGTCATGTTGCAGAACTCCTGTCCAACGCTGTTAGTGGCAGTGCAAATGTAAAAGCCGGAGGTGTCTGCAGAGATGTTCTTCAGAGTTACCTGTTGTCCTGGTGCAAAATACAAACCCAAAATATAAAAGAATTTGTAGAGGATTAGGTCAAGGAAGGGACTGGGGAAAGGAGCCCTTCACATCTAAATTGCCCCTTCAAATCCCACCCAAGTTGGGAATGACCAAAAGTTGTTACAGTTTTTGACTGGTTTTATGACTTGTGTGAAATTAGTTTGGCCTCCACATGGTTCTTAGTGGGAAACATAAGGAAGGCTAAATAAAAACGTGCCTTTGGCTACTGGCAATACATTTAATGTTCAGCTGTTTTCAGCCCTGCAATTGTGGGTGGGGTTGTGGGCAAATGAATGTTCAGCAAAGGTTTGTCTTGCTCTTTTATACATGGCCAGCAGCCTTGTATGCTTTGTCACAAAAGTTATCACTGTCAGGAGGAGTATGGCAGCTGAGAGCAGCTGGCTCAGAGAAATGGCCGTTTGAAGAGCTAACACACTAGTCTTGTAACAGTTTTTCAACCCACCAGCTTTCAGGATGTCACAATGCCATAATTATTTGCCAGTAAAGGGAGCTAGTGGGGAACGATGGCCTGGTAGAGTAAGGCAAAGGTAGATCAGGCTGTATAAACAATCCGTGGGGAGAAATCATGTATTTGGCAGGGTGTGCTATGAGGCTGCACCTCTCCTCCCTTGAGCTAGTGGAGCTCAGTACTATGAATTAGAGCTTATCATTTCCTCTGTATAAACTTAGTTTTATTCAGGTTGTTTCCCTTTTTACACCTAAATGGCAACTCCGTTTTTTTCTCTGATGGTCCCTGTCAACCATCTGTTTTTAAAGTGAGCTTGGTAACTATATTTAGGCACATCATCTGGCACCACAGCTCTCTCACATACATGTTCTTTTCACAGAGCCATAGATTCTAGGGCCAGAAGGGACCATTTACTCTGATCTCCTGTGTAACACAGGCCAGAGAACTTCCCCAACATAATTCCTAGAGCAGATCTTACAGAAAAACATCCAGTCTTAATTTAAAAATTGTCAGTGATGAAGAATCCACCATGACCCTTGGTAAATTATTCCAATGGTTAATTATTCTAAGCGTTATGTTCAGACTGGAAATAAGATGTATTTTTGTCTAGCTTCAACTTCCAGCTTTTGGATCATGTTATATCTTTCTTTGCTAGACTGAAGAGCCCATTATTAAATATTTTTTCCCCATGTAGGTACTTACAGACTGTAACCAAGTCACCCCTTAACCTTCTCTTTGTTAAGCTAAATGGATAGACTCAAAGAGCTCAGGTTTCAGAGTAGCAGCCCTGTTAGTCTGTATTCACAAAAAGAAAAGGAGTACTTGTGGCCCCTTAAAGACTAACCAATTTATTTGAGCATAAGCTTTCGTGAGCTACAGCTCACTTCATCGGATGCATTCAGTGGAATTCAAAGAGCTCAATCACTATAAGGCATGTTTTCTAATCCTTTAATCATTCTCATGACTTGTCTCTGAACCCTTTCCAGTTTATCAACATCCCTCTTGAATTGAGGGCACCAGAATTGGACACAGTATTCCAGCAGCAGTCACACCAGTGGGAAATAGAGCAAAATAACCTCTCCACTCCTACCTGAGATTTGCTGTTTATGCATTTAAGGATCTCATTAGCCCTTTTGGCCCTAGCAGCATACTGGGAGCTCATGTTTAGCTGATTATCCACCACAAACCCCAAAGTTTTTTGAGTCCCTGCTTCCCAGGATAGAGTCCCTCATCCTGCAAGTCTGACTCACATTCTTTGTTCCTAAATGTATCTGTTTACAGTTAGCCATATTAAAATTCATATTGTTTGCTTGCACCCAGTTTACCAAATGATCCAGATCACTCTGAATTAGTGACCTGTCTTCTTCATTATTTACCTCTCCTGTCCAACTTTTGTGTCATCTCCAAACTTTATCAGTGATGACTTAGTTTTCTCCCGGGCCCTTTTCTCAGTGTCCCTGTCTAGGCTGTCATTTTTTTGGCATCACAATGTTTACAGCTTTCAACGCTATAGTGCAGTGCTGCTTTGTAACCCCCAAAATGAATAGAGTAGAGAATAAATGTCCTATGAGTAAGGCCCTTCATTTCCAGTTTTTACCAATCTTTTTTAACCTAAATATTTGTGGGTTTTACAAAATCCATTATTTGTTTTTTACCAAAAAAAATTTCACACAATTTTAAAAGTGCCAGAACTCCCTGGACTCAGCTTTCTGCTCTAAAAGGAGAGATCACTGCTTGCTTACCTGCCATTTCTCCTTCCAGAGAAGAGCCATAACCCAAGCACTAGTGTCAGAGCAGATAAAAATCTATTTTTTTTAACTTTTTTAAAAATGTATTTTTTTAATTTGGATTTTGTTTAAAAAGTTTTTTTTAAAGGCTACTTTTCTATTTAAAGAAAGAATTGTAGGAAAACATCTTAGCTTTTGAGATCAAGTTTTATAAATGTGGCACAGTAGATCATGTACTTTATTAAGAGCTTGTTTTGTTCAATAAAAATACATTTTATATGCAGTTGTGCATTTAAATAAATTCCAGTTTCAATCCTAATGCAGCTTGACACAAATCATAAACAAAAAGTTAATTAATAAATTACAGTGGAATATATCATTCACCATTTTCTAACATACTAAAATGTACAATTAATAAGAATCTGAGTTTTAGAACATAATTGTTTCTTGAAAGGTTCAGACAAACAAACCAGGAACAGAGAGTCAGGTTTACCCCAATATTTACCCGGAAAACTGAACTTAATTTTACTGCACTGATTTTACCTGTTTTTAATTTTTTGTAATAAACACTGATAAATTCCTGGGAAAATTTAAACATCTGTAAATAAATAGCCTGCCCTATGAGCCAAGTTGGAAAGATGTAGGGCAGATAAGAAAAACAGGAAGTGTCCCACCATTGTGAGAATGGATGGATTCCAAAGAAATTCCACATACCCTGCAGCATTACCCCAACACACACATTCCAGCAGCTCAGGGCTGCGGCTACCCTGACAGCCCTACTCCTTTTATAGCCTCCCAGCATCAGCCCTAAATCCCAGAGGGAGAAATTCCATCTGCACCCTTAATGGACAGCATTTCCCTGAAAATTAGTACCAAATGCAAGGAGACTAGAACAAACTCCTGCCCCTGGGGAGGAGAATAAGGCAGGCAGAAAAGTTCAGAGTGGTCTGATCTCTTTAAGAAAATACATTGTGGTAGCGAAGACAAAAGCTGCCATCTCTGAGGCAGGGGCACCACCCAGTGGCCAGTCAAGTGAACAAGAGATTTCATAAAAAGAAAAGGAGGACTTGTGGCACCTTAGAGACTAACCAATTTATTTGAGCATAAGCTTTCGTGAGTTACAGCTCACTTCATCGATTCTGCGAATACAGACTAACACGGCTATTACTCTGAAATCAAGAGATTTCATGTGGAGTTTCTCCTTGGTAGCTCAAGCAATTTTCAGAGAGTAAAATGTGAGTGCCCTACCTAGCTAGGATCATATTCAGCTCATCTGTTTACCCACACCATGGCACTGGATCTGAAACCACGACTGGCAGGTTGAAACACAGAACCACTCTACATTGTGGAGCTGGTCAAGAAACACACGGCAGCTTCTGGCAATAACGCCTGCCTGTTATACACTGCTATCTCTTGCTGATTGTCTGCATGTGAGAGACTACTGCACCCCCATCTCCTTTAGAGATATTCCTCCCTGCTCCCACTTCTCAGGAGCTTAATCACTCCTTTTGTTCTGACACTATTTTAAAATAAAGTGACTATCGTGCTAGTGACAGTTACTGTCCTGACAGCCTCCATCCCACCCGCTCTCAGCCCTGAGCTGGGCGGTTACCTCTCGGAGTGGAAAAGTTCGGCCTCCGTGGATGCATCCACTGAAGTGAGCTGTAGTTCACGAAAGCTTATGCTCAAATAAATTTGTTAGTCTCTAAGATGCCACAAGTACTCCTTTTCTTTTTGTGAATACAGACTAACACGGCTGCTACTCTGAAACATGGCCAGTTTGTTCCTTAGCCTCACTCCTGTAAGCATCAATAAGGGGGCTGATTAGTGTCAATTGTGGCAGGGTATAGACGGGTCCACTAAGAGAAATTGCCGTGGGCGGGGGGGACTGTGTGAAATACTTTGCTGGTTACAAATGGTTATTAGGAAATAATTACTTTGGTTTTTTTCAAAGCTCTCGGCTGGGCTTGAATCGGTGACCAAGAGGTGAAAGCATCACTGCCCGTCGCTGCTCCAGACAGCCGCCCAGATACTCACAGGTATGTCTCACCCTTGGAGGATAACCTTTTAAAGTCCTGTTTTTTTAAAGGACCTGCTCAGAAGGCCTAAAAGCACTGTGAATCCTCAATCCAAAATGTTTCTACTCCCAAACTGCAGCAAGTACCATGGCCTGGCCTCCTTGCATCTCACATACCTGACGCTGACACCAGTGGTCGGGGCTGGTTCAGTACGCTGAAGCTTTGCCAGGTATACTCAGGTTTTGGAGACCCCTGTTGAGAATTGCAGGTCAGGTTGATGGTCCGTCCGTATTCCGGTGTCCCTATGACTTTACACTCCGGCTTGGATGGAGCCACTAGAGGCAAAGAAGGGAGAATGGCCTAAGCAGATGCAGTGTGGCACAGTTATACAGAGAGGTCTGCTGAGATTTCTTTCTATACATCCCTGCAATCCATCTTCTGCAGCTGTGTTTTTTCCTCCCAGGCCGGAACTGGTCTCTCTTACACCATTTTCTTACAATAATTAGAACAAATTCTGGCCTCTCCCACTGCTTTGTTACCCTTTGTCCTTCCCTCCCACATCCACCCAAGTTCAGGAGTTAATCACAAGATGTTTGGACATATATGTTACTTCCCCTCCACCATCATCAAAGGATAACCTATCCTTGGTGTACAGCATAGTATAGTGATGTGCATGATGGGGATGGCGTATGCTTTCTTCTGAAGTATCTGGCATTGGCTCTCTCTCTTATTGCTGTGGAGTATTGGATCAGTGCTAACTGAGGGGGTAGAGTACTCCCACCAACATCACTTCCTGCTTGTTGCATAGTGCTGTCTGTCACTGAGCTGCGGCATTGGATCTGTACTATCTCAGGGTGTAGAGTGGCTTACCAAGGACCAAAAGATCTATCTCTGCAGAGGCATGGGGGAGATCTGCACGCACTTGGACAGTGCATCTGTAAGTTCCATTGTCTGCCATGGTCACCCCCTGGAGGGTGATGCTGACATCTGTGACCGCAGTGCCATGGAATTGCAGACGGCCTTCGTAACCCTGGCCATAGTGTGCAAAGCCATCAAAATACCTTGTGACAGCATCTTCCTGTAATAGAGAAGGAGACACCAAACAGCAAACTTATTTTCTGCTATGTGTGTCCTCAAGCTAACACTACAGACTGGCACATTCTAAGAGGAGCAGGAACTGGAAAGAAGCAGATGGCCTACCTTTCCCTAGTTTCCTAAAGATACCCTCATATCCTGTGCCCCAGAGGCCAAGGAGAATGCCTGGAGACTTTCATCCCCATATCCTGCAGGGGCCTCTTCACCCCTCCCTCCCCGTCAACATACTGGGGCAAAAAAGAGTCCCATAGTTCCCTGAAGGCCACTTAAATCCATCCCTCCCCCCCACCCCGAGGCTACAAAGATCCCTTCCTGCTCCTTCCCCACAATCCTTCAGCAGTCTGGGAGGACCATGGAGGCCCATTTGCTTGCCTGTGGTCACACAATGAGTGTCTGTGGCAGAGTCAGGATGACAACCAAGAACTCAACCCCTGGTCTCTTGACAAAAAGAGCCCAGAAGGCCTCTTCACCCTCCACCACAGATCAAAAAGAGGTCTGAGACCCTTTGCTATCTGCATTTTCGTCATCCCCAATATGCTCGCATGCATCTTGTGATTTACCAACGGAGATATTTTGCTCCAGGCAGCGAAGTCTGCGTTGCTGGTGGCAGCAGAGGTCTGGAATTCACATGGGAGGGTGGCGTTAGTTCCTTGTGCTACCTTTACTTCCTTGACACGTGTGTTCACTGTGAGTGCCTGGGCAGTCACCAGAACTAGAGAGAGAGACACAAAAAACAAACAAATATGGTCAATCTCCCTCATCAGAGAAATGCTTCTCTTGGTACTAAGGACGAGACCTGCACTCAACCAGGGTACATTGGGCCCTACCATGACTGGGTATCATATAAGTCTGCACTGTACCGTCTCTGTCTGCTTGAGAATGGGTAGAGTGTGTGTCTTCCTCTCTGTCCGCACAGCACGGAGCACACAGGCAACTGTCAATCAATATAATGAATCGTGCTCCAGAGGCTGGGTCTTATTTCTGCACCTTCTCTTCTGAAGAGTCCTTCTGTGGACAAGGTCTTCTCCCAAGCAGCAGTCCTCAATGACCTGACCCAAGTCCAAGTCTCCAAAGCTAGTACTACTGCAAAAACAAATCCCAGACCCACAAGTGGCTGTGCCATGGGGAAACTATCAGACAAAGGGAAAGTGGCTGGCTGGTGTTCTGGAGGAGCTGGTCCAGAGTTGCTGTTGTTTGGCTGCCTTACCTTTGCATTTCCGGACCTTGTCGTGTTTGCATTCCTTGTAAACTGAACCTTAGCCGTGAATTTGGGGGGTCTGTATGTTAGTTTTGGGGACAAAGACCATGTTCTTGTGATATTTCCCCCTCTGAAGTTACTGATAGCAACCTTAACTCCCCTTAAACCCAGCTTTGTGTCTGGGTTAATTCCCAGAGTGGGTTCCACATCATCAGTTTATCAGACCTCAGGCTCTCATTCCCCAGTGGTTGGTTTAGATAATCCCACAGGATTTCCCTGGAAATCCCAGGGGGTGGATCCCTAGGCGTACTATTTCCCCAGGGGTTAGTTCAATTAGCTGAAGTATGGATATCCCATGGTATAAGCAACTGGTTGTGCATTCCTTGGAGTTACCCAGTATGGAGAATCTGTGATAGGTAAGATGAGCAGTTTGAAGCTAGAGAATCTGCTCCAGGATATCAGAGCAGGAGCTTGATTTGCAGTCAGAGCTGTTTCCCCATGTCCTCCCTTCCCCTCAGTCCCCCACCAGACTCGACTTTCCCTGTTAGTGCAATGCTTAAACAAGCAGCAGTAATGTTCAATTGTGCTTATTGTAGGGAGGGGAGAGCAGGTTTGGGTAAATGAGAACCAGTCCAAGCCCTGACATGGAAACCCCTTTTCCAGGTGCAAAAAAAAAAAAAAAAAAAAGTCCTTATTCACATCCACCCACCACCACCTCCCCAGTCACTATAATCATGAACCTTAGCTCCCTTACAGAAGCACCAGCAGATCCCTACATGGGATATGGTGGTGGGGCTCAGCATCATCTTGACTGGGTCACACAGCTACTCCCTTTTACCCAGGGGCTGCTCTGGAGTGACTTCATGCTATGCTTACAGGGGAAGCCTCAGTGCATATCAGATCATTCCTTCTTCTCCTGAAAAAACCACAGGGAAAGATCTCATGTCCCCTGGGGTTACCAGACTCGTGACATGCACTATGATGCCCCGCACAGGGGAAACCCTTGAATAGTAGTGGGGGTCAGACACGAGAGAGGGAGTGCAGACCCAGCAACAGGCCAGCTGCCTGAGGAGATGGGTGGGGGAACAGTGGCCATCCTCCTGTACTGAAATACTTACTTCAGACTTTAATGGGGGTGGGGGGAAGGGTAGCTGAAGGTTGCAGAAGGGAGGGGCCTTTCCTGTGGTTTGGTGAAGCAGCCACATGATGGGTTTTTTGTAATGCTGTGTCTGCTGAGCTCAAAACCATGCCACTCTGGTCAAAACCGAGCTCTCTCCAGAGCACAATGCAGGGGTCTTGGATATGGAGGCCTCGTTCTGTTTTACACTCAGTTCTCCATGACCTTTGTGTCCCCAGGAAGCTGTGTTTTAAAACACCTGCTTTGTTCTGCATAGTTCTGGGTTGTTGTTTTTTTCATGGCACCGCTGAGTCATTAGAGGAGAGAAGGAATGAGATCGAAACCCGAATCTGACTACCTCACCTTAGCGTGCAGGAGGGGCAGAGGCACTCCCAGCATAGAGGCAGGCTCCCTTCAGGAACAGGATGAAAAGGGACAGTGCCAGAGGCTAGGGAAGGGATGTGCTGTCGCAGAGCATATGGGGAGGGGGGAGGATAGTGAAGAGCTGTGCCATCCCAAAGTGCCAGGGTGGTCACGTGGTGTGGGGGGAGGGGAGTTGGTGGTTGAGATGCAGTGCAGGAGAGCCAGCTCTGGGTCCTGTCTCAGACCATGACTACACTATGGGCTCTGCAACGGCACAGCTGCAATGCTACAGCTGTGCCACTATAGCACCATAGTGTAGATGCTTCCTACAGTGACAGAAGGGGTTTTTGCATCAATGTAGGTAATCCACATTGCTGAGTGGTGATAAACTAGGTCTTCCATCAGTTTAGCTCCATCCTCCCTGGGATTAGGTCAGATTAACTACAGCACGTAGGGGTGTGAATTTTTCACACCCCTCAGCAACATAGATAGGTTGATCTGTATTTTAAGTGCAGATTAGGGCTGAGTCACATCCCTGCTACTTATGTCAGACCTTCAGATTAGTACCATGAGTGAATTTAATGCATGGGATAGAGAGACGGCAAGGCAAATTTCTCCTTGTGATGAGCTGTATAGACTCCATCCAGGGGTTGGTGAGTAGAGGGTTAACACGTGCTCCCAAAGGTGAAGAAAGGCCACACCTGCCTGCCCTAAGTGCAGGGATGTCACGAGGAAAGTAAAGCCGGGACCCGTTATGATGAATTAGGTAAAGGCCTGCAGGATACATGGACATGGTGTGGATAGACAGGAATAGCTCATTTCCTCTCTGAGAGGCAGCAGCAATGGCAAAGTCTGGGAAAGCCCTGTCTAATGGACTCCGCCTTTGACTGTACATAGCTCTCCTCTTTGATTCAGCTCACACCCTCCTCTCTGTCACTCACTCCTGACAGACCTTCTTCTGAAGAAACCATCCCTCTAGACTCGGACCTTCCCTATGAAATGGCCTGTGTGACTGGAGTCCCAGTGTGTCCTCTCTCCCTAAGGCTCACTGCAGTGGAGAGTTTGACACTGGGTCACCCCTGCTTTGCAAGCACCTTCTCCTGCTGCCTGGCAGGCACCCCCCTACTCAGCACCTTCCGAACCAGCCTGACATATATTTACAAGAAGTGTAAGCATCCCTCCTCTCTGCTCCTGCTCTTCTCACTCCTTTCATCACCTCCCTAATAAAAGCAGAATAAATAGTGAGGAAAGGAGGGCTGATGGCTAGAGTAGAGAACAATCAGGACTCCCAGGCTCTGTCCCCTCTGTCACTGACTTCTTGTGCGAATTTGGGTAAGTCACTGAGCATTTCTATGCCTGTGTCGCCATCTGTAAAATGGGGGTGATGCTCCCTTCCCACACAGTGGGATTCATTTGTTCATAGCTTTGAAGTGCTCTGAGAGCCTCAGAAGGAAGGTGATCTAGTAGGGCAAAGTATTTTTATTATTACTTTATTGCAGCTACCACCCGCACGTTAGCTGCTATAGGGCACCTAAGATAACAGCACTGTGTACATGACGCCAGAGCTGGCTCTGCCCATCCTTTCCACCTTTCACCCCTCACACATACACACACAGAAAGCCATTGGCTTGCTTTGTGTGGGTAGGCAGAGTCCATCCCTCCTCTCCAGAAGCATGAGCAGTATCTTGACTCTCCCAGGAAGCACCTGCAGTACCCCCAATGGTTTCTGGTAGAACAGGTTATTCTTACTCCATTGTCACTCCTCAGAAACTGGTTCCACCCGGCTAGGGCTCACCAATAGATCATTAACCCAACCCACAGAGAGAGAGAGAGAGTGACAGCCCAACCCCATGCACTCACAGCTATTCCTCAGAGTCCAGCCAATGCCAAACCTCTCATTTACTGCAGGTTTTTATTCTTTTCAAAAACACTATCAGTTCAGAGTTGCAAAAGTGCCAAACCAAACCCCACACGTAGCAGAAGCAGCCAGTAATAGGAGAGCTGGATGTCACTGTGAAGGATTGTTCTAATTTGCCTGGCACTGCCATGCAAAGGGCTGATCTCTTTGGTGCCTTCTCACTTATTTCCTACATCTTTAGTCTGATTGTTTGACTGGCTCGTAATCCAGCTTTTCACTGGAGAATAAAAGACTCCCCACTACATATCCTTCTGGTTCTCTGAATCTCTGTTTAGTTACATCCAGTGATACCACTAACGGTGTTTCCTTCCCCCTCGAGTCACCAGCGCTTTCAATGGGGTAGTCTGTTCAGCAGTGGTGCAGGGCTGGGAGATGCTTTTTGTCACCAAACAGCTTAGCTAGTTAAAAACTGGTGGCATGTCCAAAATCAATTTTTTTGGAGGGGGAACTGAACCCCTTTTAAATCCAACTGAAGGGAGAAAGGCCTTAAAATCCAATCAAACTCAGGGGGGAAATAGCATATAATATTGATAAAGAGACATTGTCAACAGGCTTTAAACCCTAGATTTAGATTTTGTTCTGACATAGAAATGCTGTTTATCAATTTTTTAAAGAAATCACTGAAAAGACCTCTCCTCCCCTCCAAGGTACCCCCTTCTTCCCCCCGCCTGGCAGTACTGGGAATGCAGCAGAAATACCAGAAAGTAAAAGTGACTTGTTTACTTCTACTGACAACATTGAATTAATGGTAAATGGCATAGAAACAGAACAAAGGGTGAAAAACTAACTAAATTATAAAAGTTCTTTCTGTTTTAATCACCTCAGGTGTCATGAGTGACAGGGTTAAGAACATTTTTGCAAAGAAAATCTGAGTAGAAGGGTGACAATGTTCCTTTGTTTCCTTACTGAGCACTTGTCTAGCACTCCAGCCACTGTACATTTTTTTTTACTAACAACCCTTGGAAACATTCATGTAGACCCATCTACAAAAGTAACTCCCAGCCCAGCAGGAACAAAATTCCCTCCCTCCCCCCAACCGTCCATACCCCCCTGTGTGATGATCTCTTTCAAACATCTCACATCAAATGGAACTAACAAATAGGACAAAATGTGAAGCTACTCTAGCTGCATAAATCCAACCAAAGTTTACATAATTGCAAAGAAAACACTTCTCATATCACCTTGCAATAGAATGAGCTGGCAGATAAGAAATACACCTGTACCTCAGAACTCTATTCAGTGTAAATACACTATTTTCATACATGACAATTTCCTTGGGCTATCCCTCACCCCTGTCTGTATGCAGTATCCACCCATTATCTTTACTTAGATTGTCTATTATCTTTATTCAGATTGCAAACTCCCTGGGGCAGGAATTGTCTCTTTGTTATCTGTTTGTATAGTGAAGAGAGATGGAGGCACAGTGGAGCCTTGGCCTCTTAAGGGCTACTGCAGTACAAATAAATAATAAAAAATAAAGTGCCAGAGATGAGCCCATCTTGCAAAATTTGAACTGACGCTCCCAAAGTTTGGACCTAGCGTTTTCTTTAGAGACTGTCTATACTACTGTGCATGGGCCTGAGTCCTCTCTTGGTTCTGCTGCACCTTTCTTGGCTTCAACAACCTCTTCCAAAATCTCTCCCACTCCACTGTTTTAATAATGGTGTTAGAAGGTATGGCCTATACTCAGCCCAAATGGCCCTGTTTATTATTAGAGAGACAGGTGGGTGAAGCAATATCGTTATTGGACCAACTTCTCTTGGTGAAAGAAACTCATACACAGAGCTCTTCTTCGGGTCTGGCCTGAAGAAGACCCGAAGAAGAGTTCCGTGTAAGTTCAAAAACCTGTCTCTTTCACCAACAGAAGTTGGCCCAGTAAAAGATATTCCTTATCCACATTGTCTCTCTAATTTCCTGGGACCAAGAGGTCTACAACTACACTGCGAACAACCTGTTTATCATTTCACCCCTGGCAAAGGGTGCAAGGTGAGCCACTAAAGAGAGAGACAAAGTTCCTGCTCCAAACAGCTTTAGGTCTTTAGAATCACCCATGACAAATAGAAAGGGAATAGTCTGGGGTGGGGTAAAACAGGTTATATCAATAAGAGCAGCCAGTGATTCAGTCTGTGCCCACTTCTTGAGGAACACAGTTTTTGTAATTCCACTGTACAGTATTAAATACAAATTCCCATCTCTCAGACTTCCCGGAAGAAGTGAGATTTTTCAGAGGGGTTTAAGTAAGGCAGGGGTGGCATCTAGGTGAGTGGTAGAGAGTGTTCTATGCCTAGGCTGGCATGGAAAAAAGGCACAGAGATATTTGTGTGAGGAAACAAAGGCAGGTCAAGACTGGTGTCATTGGCAGGGGGCTATCCAGGGGGAAATGAGAAGGCAGAGGATCAGAGAGTTGGGCCAAGGCTCTTGGAGTTAAAAGCAAGGAAAGCAGTTTAATTTATAGATGTTGGCAGATCTGTACCTTGGGTTCGAAACATACAGTGTAGAGAGCAGAAGCTAAGGACTTTCCCCCTTTGAATTCTAGGGACAAAGGATATACAATATCTATGGAAATCATTTTAAATTGGTTTTAAAAATCTTTGCCACCATGATACAAAACTCCATTCTCTTTCTGTCCCTGAAATTGTAGAGAGACTTCTGGAGTTGCCTGTGAGTCTCAACACTGTAGTATGGAGGCATTATCACTGTACCTGCCAGATCATAAACAGGCTAAGATTTGTACTAAACAAAGGGCATTGACACACAGAAATGGCTGGGATATTTGCCTGTGTAACATTCACCTCTCTCCAGTCTCCACCCATTCCCTGTAGAACACAACCAAAACAGTACTCACCCACACTCAAAATGAACAGCTGAGATCCCTTCATAGCTCTCATGGTCTCTTCTTATCCTCCGTACAGAATATTTCCCTGTAGGATTGCTCGGTAGCTGAATTATTTTAATTAATGGGGTAAGGCAAACAGGGAAGCCTCACGGTTGTAGTTTGGACTCACTTCCCCAATCCTTTTTCACTTGCTCTTTCTCACTCTGCCCATCTTCCCCACCCCCTTCAGCTAGATTGACAAAATAATTCACTACTAGAGATAGAAATCTCTTGCTGTTCTCTGCCTGAGGGAAGCTGCTGTATGTTATGAACTTGTCCCACCCTCTCAGGTAAATAAACCACCTTTCCTGGTCTCTGCTGATTGATAGGTACACAAAGGAAATGAGGAGTTAATCCAAAGGGCCAGGTAAAAGTGCACACAAGAGAGCAGTAAGAGCTATCTGTACAGTGACAAATAACCATGGCAGATAAAAATGGATTAATTTTTAAAAAACCCTTTTTATTGTATTAATTTTTAATTTACATTAGACTTTTATTTAAATCAAATACTTTTCATTTAAATTAAATACATATTTATTTTCAAAAATAAATTATTTACATTTAAAATTATGGCAGATATGTTCAGGCCTAAATGTACTATACTCTATTAATTTCAATTATGTAAAAATAATATTCAAGTAGTACATACTTGCTGCTGAAATTTTAAAGAAAGTCTATTAATTTCAATTATGTAAAAATAATATTCAAGTAGTACATACTTGCTGCTGAAATTTTAAAGAAAGTCAAACCATTGAACTGGTGGAAATCACTGGCTAAGCACCTGGAACAAGACTTTGTTGAAGTGCTAAGCCAGCTTTTGACAGCAGTAGCCTCTTCTGCAGTTGCAGAGAGAATTTTTTTTTCTTCGTTTCAGTTTACTCAGCTAGTTCAGTTCAGTTATTAGTCTATTCAAAGTTAAGCTACCAGTTGGAAGCTGAACAAGCTGGGAAGTTTTTTTACTCTTCTAATTGATTCATAAAATTAAGGTATGAGAGGATGAGGTCTACTGCCTCCAAAATCTGGAAGGACATCATGACCAGAAACAATCAGTTCAATTGACTAACTACAAATAATACTTCCCTTGTTTAATAAATCAGTTAGTTTTAAATGCAAAACTGGTTTTGATTAACTTACTTTTTTCTTATATATCCTAGTTTTATTTAACTAATAAAAAGTTTGAAATGCTGTTTCTGTGCATTTTTAATTGAATTCCAATTTCCAGCCAAACGCGGCTTGACACAAAGCATAAGCAAAAAATGAATAATCATTCAGTAAATAAGAAACATATTCATCATTTTCTAATATCATAAAAAGGTAAAAATTAAGAATCTGAATAAACATATGTTGAGCTCTATAATTGCTTAAATACATGTGTATAAATAGAGTGTCATCCTGGTTAGCCAGAAAAAAGTACCAAATTTAGTGTAAAGGCTGTATTTAGTTGCAAATCAACCTACTACCTGGGGATGTAGAGGTTCCATTGGAGCCAGAGCTGGTTTATGTGCTTTTAGGCAGTGTTTCTCAAATGTGGCCACATGCGGCCACCAGGGGCTTTTCTTGCGGCCACAGCCTCCTGGGCTGTGATTGAGGGGGGATGGGGGCAGCAAAGCAGCAGCTCATCCCCTGGGGCTGCCTGTCAGGGTTTGTCCCTACCCCATTCTGGAGCGAACACTGTAGGAGCAGGCAACCAGTGTGAGTTCCCCACCTTCCCAGGTGCGGTGGGGCTCAGGCTTCAGGCTTCTGCCCTGGGGTGGTGGGCGGCAGGCTCTGGCCATGTGGCCGTGGGCTCTGTCCTCTAGCTGCAGGGTTTTGGGCTCCATCCCCGGGCTCACCCGCACCATCACCTCAACCCCCACTGCCTGCACCAGCCCCCCATTACCCCTGGCCCCCCTGCCTCCTTACCCACCTCCTCATCCAGGGCTTAATTTGTCCCCCAGCATGCCAGGGCTGAGTAAGTCTGCTGTGAAAAATGATATTAACAAATATACAAATAACATTTTTCACAGGAGCAGACCTAATAACTAACAATCCAAAAAAAAAAAAAATCAAAACACGCAAAGCACCTTATTTTTGTTTCTATTCTGCTTAGGTCCAGTAAGGAATAGAGACAGCTGTACATTATTTTTATTATTGAGTCTGCAAAAACACGCTACATACATAAATTACAATGATCCAGACTTATATATGTGCATATTTATTTGTTTTTCCTAAAGTTAATTAAGTATTTTAGGAAAAATTCTCAGAGCGACCACCAGCAAGAGTTGGTGGCCACGCTCTGAGGCCACCAAAAATATGTTGTGAGAACTCATGAAGGGATTGGATATGGAGGTTTTCTTGTTAAGCAAAAGGAGAAGGGAAGCTGCCATTTACCCCCATCTGAGCCCTAATGGAGAGGGGGCCATGCTGATACCACAGAGTTCCCAGTCAGCATGAACAGCTGATCATACACTGCACTGCAGCAAGGCATTAGGGAGTGCACCAGCATTTCAGACTGCCCCTGGTGGAGTCCCAGTTGTCTGGGGGCTCCCTGCCGGTGGAGTTTTGGCTGTTCTCTGGGCCTCTTCTGTGAGAGGAAAATCCAAGCAAGAAAATATCAGGAGTTTCAGGCCCCAGCATGGGGAGAGTTAAAAGTTTGACGAACTGCTGTCTATGAGGCACTGAATTCCTTTCCCATGTGACCCAGCAGCCAGTGTGGGGCAGACCCTATATTTAGAAAGCTGCTAAAGGTTTGGTGCTGACAGTTGTCCTGCCCCTTAGAGAAGAAGTCGCAGAGAGAGAGGCAGGGTGGCTGATCTCTTGCTCTAGCTGTGTCCCCTGCCAACTTTCCTGCCCCATCCGCTGGGCTCCCTTGCTAAGCCTAAGACAGGGAGTGACCATTCTGCTGTTAGGAGAGCTCCAGACACGGACGGTAAGTGCCATTTCCTCCCGTCTTTGCTTCCCATCTCACCGACTCCATGAGCGGCAGCAACATCAGCCCTTGTTTATGGGACATGGCTCACTGATATCTGAGACCAGCTGCCAAGGGATATCTGAGCCCTTGAGGCTGGGATAGGACAGACACTCCCTGAGCGAGAGCCAGAAGTCACTCTGTGAGGCTTGAGGAACTGGCTGCTGCTTCTCCAGGTTCCCAACCAAATAATATCACCCCCCCCCCCCCCGACACACACACTCCACTGCACGCTGGCAGAGGTTGGTGTCGTGGGTTCACGGCAAAGGCCTCCTGAGGATGAGTCCTGGGGTTTAAAGTTGGTCAGAATCAAGGGTTTGGCCTTGATCCTTTGCAGTGTTTGGTTATGAGGAGGGTAGGCCTCATATTCCCCACCCTAATTTTCTTCAGTCTCCATGTCCAGCCCCCCATAGTTAGCTGGATGAGGCTCCTTCTAGTGCAGTAGCCTTCAAACTTTTTACCTCACCCCCCACCCCCCCAGAGCCAGGGCCATGGCTCGGGGTGGGGGGTTAGGGGGGAAGGAACATGTGGTGAGGGATAAGGAGGCTAAGCCTGGGGCCACAGCTGGGGGTGGGAGCAGAGCCTCAGCGGGGGGCCAAGGCCAGCAGCCAGAGCACTGGGCATGGGGCCGGCAGCCAGGGCCGGGGCCAGGAGAGGAGCTGGATGGTGCTCCCTCCCTGCCCCTCTGTGGGGCATGGAGCAGGCCCCAGCCGTGCCCCACCCCCGAACATTCCTCCGCACCCCCCTGTGGGGGCACACCCCACAGTTCAGGTACCTCTGTTCTAGTGTCTATTAACAGGGCTGAGCTGTGTGGAAGGAGATAGAGTTTCTGCCCAGCCACCCAAGGCCCTTCCTCCTTCCTGGCTCCCATACCTCTTTGCTCCTTCTCTGCGCAGTTCCCAGCCCCTGCCAGCCAGGAAGGTGTTCATGTCACTTCTGTAATAATGGTCTGCAATTCAAAATCATTGTGTTACCACCACAGTGCAGGGCATGGGGAATGCCCTGCCTCCGGCCTGCCCAGCCTAGGGTTGCCACCTCTGAGGTACAAAAAAGCAGGACATCCAGGATGATCCTGAGCCCAAAAAACTGCACAGCTGGAAGTGGGTGCAGAGCACTCTTACAGATTTCCTGGGAGAGCTACCTCACAAAAGGATGAACCTGGGAAAATTTGGACAGGTAGGAGCCAATGCCTCGCCTAAAGGGGTTTTCCCAAATGCAGCGCTTATGCTTGTTGTATTCTTATTTCCCTCTCCCTGCCATCTCCGCACCTCCAGCAGATCCTCGGAGCTGGCCATGGCAAGCAGCAAGGACTCGGACAGCGAGCAAGTGGTACCAGACGAAGAGGATAGGCCAGACGTGAAGGCAGTGCAGGCCCGCTACCTCCGCAGCCCCTCCCCCAGCCAGTGAGTGTATTTGCCACAGGGGCTGCCACGGCTTCCTGACTGCATGTAACAAATTGCTTCCCCTTCCTCCCCTACCCCACACGTACCCATCCTACTCAGATCAAGAACATAGCCTCAGGCTTCCCTTTCCTCTAAGAGGGAAGGATTTAGAATACCAGCATAGCCCGTGGCGGGGGGAGATGCTGTGGGGATGGAGCTCATGAGTTATTTATCCCATTCATTCATCTTAGATCACACACACACACACACACACACACACGCATTAGGAGGAAGCAGTATGGCTTTCCCACTCCTTATACTCTCCCTCCTCCTGTTAATTTGCAAAATTCAGATTGGCTTTCAAAATCCAGGTATGTTGGGACCCAGGCTTTTGATTCATCCCATTTTTTGGATTGGCAAACCCCACGTGTGGATTTTAACCCCCCAGAGATTGAGGCTATTTGGATTTTGGGTTTTGGTTCAGGCCTATCTCTCACAGAAAGGCTGGGAACAAGGCAGGAGGATGCCACTTACAGGGCAGCAAAAGTTGGGCTTCTGCCAGTTTTGTGGTGTCTTTTAGTCAAAATAAGTGTGATGAGATTTTTTTTTTTTTAAAGTGCCTGCTTCCTAATGCAAAATGCCTGACAGGATTTCCCAGAAACTTTAAAATTGCACTTGGGGCAGGAAGTAGGGAGCAATAGAAAGATTCTGTCAAAAAGGAGATATTTTGGGGATTGTGGTTATATGCAAATGGGGACTACGGAGGTTCCATTAACAGCCTTAATCATGAGGTATGCTACCAACAACAGCTAGAATGTTTACTTCATTTACTGTATTCATTAAAAAAAATGGCCCATGTAATTTTCTGGGCTCACGTGCAATATAATCATGTAGGAATATCGCCTAATCACCACGTCTTTCTACTCCTCCTCCTCACCTGATCAGCCATTCAGACTGAACAGAACCACCTCCCTCACCTATTACCTTTTCTGCCATCAGTACCAAATACCACAGTTAAAGTTGCAGAGACACTTCCATTCAAACGGCTACAAGCTGCCCTCCCAGGATCAGGGCTTGTAAACCGCTGGTGCACCTGTAACCCTCACACCTCCTGGTTGTGGTGTTCTGTCCCATCTAATGGCACCGAGACCACATGGTGGGGGGGGGGGCAAGAGAGAGAGACTGGCCAGTCAGGGGAAGGGCAGTAGTTGGAGGAACGGGACGGGGGTTCTTAGGAGGAGGATGTCCAAGGAGCTGTTCAAGTGGTGGCAGCAGCACAGAAACTCCTGCGGCCTACTGGCAGTAGCTCAGGACCATCACAACTCCCCCTTGAAGCCAGCACTAGAAGCAGTACTCACACAAAAGGTGTGCTCATCCCAGCACTTGAGGTACCAGCACACCCCTGTGAGGGACTCCAGTGCAGTCACTTTATGGTTTGGTTTTGTTGAGATGTGTGACGGGGTGGACTAGGCCCAGCAGCTCCCTGTTGGAGGCCTCAGGGCCCTGCCATACCCCATCCCAGAGAGGAGAAGTGGCCTAGAGTTGGCTGTAGGGAAGGAAGACAATCAAAGGGGCTGCAGGAGTGGCCAATCAGGTGCCAGGAGGGCTATATAAAAAGGAGCAGCAGAGATAGAGTTTGTCAGTCAGTTGCTGCCTGGAGCTGGCAGAGAGAGGACAGAGTTCATGGCTGGATGAAAGAGCAGCAGGACCACAGACAACTCAGAGCAGGCAGGGACCAGCAGAGCTGAGAAGGAGTTCCTGGCTGGCTGCTGGGACTGAGAAAGGTCTGAGCCCAGGGAGGGCTGCAAGAAGACAGTGTCTCCAGGGAGGAAGCCCTGAGGGTATGTCCACATACCAGGCCCGGGAGAAGGTAAAGACTGTATACCCCAGAAGGGGTTTGTTCTCTTCCACCTACAGACAGCGTGTGTGACTTGTCCAGAGGGCTGAGTCATTGAAGACCTGCCTAAGAAACCATTATCCAAGGAGAGGGTGCTTGTGCTACTGTGTTCCACAAACTGAGTGATTGCAGGCATGCACTTGATCAAGGGGGCAGTCGCGAGAGGCAGGTAACACTCTGTTACAGCCCCATAAACTGAGAGACTGCAAGCACATGCACCCTACCAGGGGGGCGCTCACAAGAGGCGGGTGCCAACCCCATTACAAGATGTTTCAGCAGTGGGTGGTGTTTTGGCAGTGAGTGGAGCTTCACAGTACCACCACTTTTTTTTGTCCAGGCTAACCCCAGCCCAGGACAAACCAGGGGATTCAACTTGTGCCCCAGGCACCATGCAGGTTAACTTGGAACGTTAAAGACTCAACTTGTCCAGCAGCAGCAGGAGGAGTTTGGGTCAGCACAGAGGGAGAAGGGGATATGGTTAGTAATACCAAATGATCCCTCCCCTACAAACTCCCCAGCCCTAATTGTAAGGAACCATTCCAAGAGGTGACGGGAATTTAATCTTCTTGGCTATCCACTGGGAAATCTGTTCAGAGTCTGGTCTATAATGTAGAGCCATCCCCTCAGCATGGGTTTCTGGTGCCCCTCTCCCTAGCAGCACAGCTCCCTTTGGAGATGATACTATTGTCTGTGGCTCCAACAGCCATGCCCCATTCCTCCCTTTCAAACAGACTGCAGGCCTGGACATTCCACCACGCACATGGATTTATTTCCTCAGCAAAAGCTGAGGAAAGCAGTGGGGAGCATGCTACATGCAGTGGCTACTACCCTGCTCTTCTCCCTCCCTACTCCCAGAATCACACTTAGATTTGTGGAGCCTCCTGCAAATCCCTCTTCTGCAGATGTTGTGGGGTTTCCCACCCACTTTTGTTCCCCACTGCTCTACGTAGCAAACAGGAGCTAAATTCCCTGTCCGTAGTTGCTCATCAAGATTCTGTCCACAAATACTGGTTTGGGCTGAGACGCCACATGCTCAGTGTCAACCTGGAGGAGAATTTGGGGACCAAGCATGTGCAAAATCTGTTCAGACAGTCTTGACAGAGGGGAGAGGAATGGTAATACACTTTCCCACTGTAAAAATTTGGTGCAGTTGTGGTCCCTGCCCTCCACCACCTCCCACCTCCATCTAATTGTATCAGCTGCGGTCTGAACTCTCCAACTCTTTCTGCACCAACCCATCACACTGCACAGTCCTTCCTGCCTGCCCCAGTCTCCCCAGCTGCTCCTGGGTTTGGAATGATGCTGTCCACCTACCCTCCCATGGCCAGTTGTTATGGGAACCAATTTAATCCATGCAGCTGGCAGCCAGGCTGGTGTGTGCAAAAGCCTGAGACGTCCAGGCCTTCTCATGGAGGAAGAGGAAACAGCCACAAATTCAAGTTAGAGAGAGAGAGAGAGAGAGTGTTTGTGTCTCCACAGTCAGCTGTCTAACCCGAATGCCATGCTGGGCCCTGAGGACCAGAGTGGGGCACATGGGACAAGCTTCTCTGGGGTTTTATCCTTTACTTGCTCACAGTGAACTCAGCATGTATTTCTTTAATATATTCTTTGTATATAAATCTATTCCTGGTGAAAGGTGTAGGATTGACAGCTCTGGAGATTGATGCCCTCTGTTTATCCATTGAACAACTACAGCACCGGCAGCAGTAGAATAAGCTTCCTCTATACTAGCCCCTGTGGAAGTAACCCAGAGGGACCTCCTCCAAGGATGAGAGGGAAGCTCAGTATATATGACCTGTTCTGTCCTTGACACCTCTGTTGAGACTATCAACAAGAAGCCCAGTTAGCAGCAGTTTCAATGGAGGCTTTTTTATGTGGCTACCTCTCCCCTGGGAAGGGAATCGAGACCCCAAACTTATTTCACATAGTTCACAGCACCACTAAGATTATATTAACGAACCCTTTAATTCATTTTCCATTGGCAATCAAAGGAGCACATTTTTGTTTGCAAAAATGTTCAGAGGCAGAGAATGGGTCACATATACTCATATAAATGTATATTCAATTGAGGGCAGATTTTTAAAGGTATTTAGGTGCCTCGTGAGATTTCCAAAAGCAACTAGTTGCCTAAAACACATTGATTTCAATGGGTGTTAGATACCTAGGTGCTTCTGAAAATCCCACTAGGTGTCTAATTAGCTTTGAAAATCTGGTTCTGAATGTACAAGCAGCCATCATGAAAGCTGTTGGTGGGGTTGGTAATTCTCCAGCCAGAGAACAGAAACAATACCATGTGACTTGATTGACCAAACACACAGTTAATGTCAAATTATGATGCAATCACTATGGTGAGTAGTTTGCAAGAGATCCACAGGCTGCCACATGATCACTTAAATCAAATAATCTGGAAGAACAAACACATCTGTAAAAGTCAAATAGTGTTTGCAGACAATTTGTTAACAGAAAAAGGGCCAAAACTGCAGCATAATTTGTTCTGAATTGTTCACCAAACTCTAGTCAGAAGCCACCCTTCATGTAAAAGCAGAGCAGCAGATTTGGAGTAGACAGGTCTGGAATGGCACGCAGATATTAGTGATGAGGGAGGTACAAGAACTTATATGGGATAAAATGGATGTTTATAACTCTCTTTCTACCCCCAGATAGCTCCATCGATCTAGCAGTGGATGTCCTAGCCACTCAGGATACATTACTCCTGGGAGAATTCTGTACAAAAAAATTAAAAAATCTGCTCACAATATTTTAAAATTCTGTAAAATTCTGCATATTTTATTTGTCAAAATAACACAGTATAATCACACCAATTTTAATTATTTTGGTAATTTATTTCAAAATACCTGTCAGCAAATATATCTAACAATATAGACAACAAAAAAGATTCAGGAAATGTTTTTTGACAAATAGATTCCTTACTAGGCATATCAATAGAGAACTCTTGAGTAACAATTCATTTAAACTACAATACAGAACCATATTTTCCGAAACCCTCAAAAGCAGTGCAGAGAGCTAGGGGTAATGGAGGAGCTAAGGGAGAGGGAAATTATTGCTGGGAAGGAGCATGGGTGTGAACTTGGAAGATTGTTGGGTATGGATGGAAAAAGTATGGAACAGGTTTTTTGGGCGTCAGAGAAGGATTGTTAGGGAACTTCCCCCATGCAGACCCTAACTGACCCCTAGCTTCTCCCATTCAGTCAGGCACATCTGCCCCTGTCCCCCTGTGTCCTTTCACCCCCTGTACACGTGTCCCTCCACCCCCACTCAGACACCCATTCTCCCTGTCCCCCCTCAGCCAGCCCCCTCCCCATGTGTCCCTGCACCCCTTCCCTCCTGTCCCCATGTGTCTCTGTGCCCCCATTCAACCACCCTCCTTCCCCCATGTGGCCCTGCATCCTACTCCCCCTGTGGCCCTGTGCTTTCACTCCCATTCAGCCCCTGCCCCTGTTTGTGACCCCCCAGCAACCCCATGTGCCCCATGCTATCTGTCTCCTGACCTGGCCCAACAGGCACTGTGAAGAAGACACTGCAGGCTCTTTCTCTTCCCTGTCATAGCTGGGGCTGGCCAGGAGCGGCTGCTCTGTTTTAGCGCCACAGTGTTCTCTGGTGGGCAAAAGGCAGAACTCCAGCAACTTTCTGGCAGAAGCTATTCGCTGCTGAAAAAAATAAAAATATGCGTGGCACATGAATTATGCATATACACAATGGTGAAAAATCCCCCAGAAGTAATACATCTATAGAGCAAGAGCCTGCAGCAGTGAGTCTCGGAGCCCAAGTCTATAGACTCTGGCTCATGGGGCTTGTGCCACTACGCTAAAATAGCTGTGTAAACATTCAGGTTGGAGCCTGGGCTCAGAAGCTATGATAGTGGGGTCATCTTTAGTCTATACAGCCAATCCCTAGCGCCTCCTTCTACTATAACTAATGATAAACAAGAAGTGGTTTTCAAGCAAGAAAACTAGCTGTGTGGATGTACCCTTGAATTCTCCTTCACATGAATAACCCATATAACAATCCCACTCCACCCACTACCTGCAGTCCTCCTTTGCAGGAACTCCCTCTCCAGGTCTGTTCTTCTGGAGTCTCCTTCCACTGACTACAGATCCTCATTGCAGGCCTCACTCTCACCCACTTGCTGCCACATAGCCCGTCATTCCGACCTCCAAATCCTCTCCCACAGGACCCTCCACCACCTCTTGCAGACATCCTTTGGATGCCAGAGATCTCTTCCAAAGGCAGTGTGCAGAGGACACTTGTCACACTCTCCAGGGGGGAGTATCTTTCCCTCCATCCCTCATAAGGTCCTCTGTCTGCCCTCCCTGCTGCTCCCCTCTGAAATGGTTGAGATGGGAAGCAATACCAGAGGTGCAGAGCAGATGAGGAAGTGTTTGTCTAATACCAATGTAATTGACTGGCAGGTATTCAGTGATATCAGACACAGACACAGAAAGCATCTTCATGGAGCCTATCCACCTGTCGTCTGCAGTAGCTGCTAAACAGATAATCAATGAAGGTAAGCGGATCAAAGGGGCAGGGTAAGTAAGAAAGACTTTGGTTGCACTTGGTTAGCCTCTTTCATCTGGGGATTTTAAAGTGCCAAACAAACTTTCATGAAGCCTCATAACCCCCTCCCCACCCCCGGCATGAGGTAGGGGGGTTATCTTCATTTTACATACCATTACACAGACATGTTTGGAGACTTGCCATAAAGTCACACAGTGAGTCAATGGCAGAGTCATAGAACACAGTGAAGGAGTCCTGATTCATAGCTGCCTGCTCTAACCAGGAGCACTGGAACAATGGTGGAGGGGTAGGGGGCCATGGTCCCCGCACTTTTAAAAGTGGGAGGACTATGCCCTCCCACTTTTTACTGGCCGTAAGGGCAAGCAATGGTGGAGAAGAGGCAGAGAGGAGTGAGCAGGGGGCAGGGTCTCGGGGAGAAGGGGCAGTGCAGGAGCGGGGCCTGGAGGAGAAGCAGGGGTGAGGCCCTGGTTTGGGCACTGGTCTCCACCCCCACTGTTAGGGAGCTTCTGCTGCTCCTGGCTCTAACCACTGGGCAAGCTCCCTTCCCCATATGCTTGGGATTAGAATGAGACTGCCCCAGACTCCTTTTCACTTGTAACCTTAGCCTATCTAGATCAACAAGGGATGAAAGGAAAGGTTACTGTGCTCAGTCCCCTATTAACTGTCTTGAGGCTACTGCCTGAGCACACACATGCACACATTTCAGACTGGGTGGGTGGAAACTGTTGAACAAAGTTAAGAAGCCCCCAGGATTGTTCCAGGGAGAAAGAATAGTGAATTCTTCACATGCGTTGAGTGACAGTCAGCTCATTCCAGAGCTGAAGACAAAGGAGGTCAAAGTGGATTCAGTTTGTCCAGGGATGTTGGAGTCCGCAGAGCAGCTGCTGGTGGAGGACCTGTACAACCGAGTTAAAGAAAAGATTGATGACACCAGCTTGTTCAACACACCGTGTGTGATGGACTTGCAGAGGGCACTCATGAAGGACAGGCTGGAGTCCCCCTGGGATCCTGTGGATGAAGTCTGGCCCAACGTCTTTATAGCAGAAAAGTGAGTAGGAACTTTTGTCCTTGAGATCGCACAAAATTTCTAGTGAAGGGTTTGATGGAGTCATTAAAGTCACCTCAGCATAATATATATTACATGTAATGCCTTTCGTCCCCAGAGATCCAAAGACATTTTACAGTCTTTGTGTACTAAGATTACACTGCACTGAAAAGCAACCGCTTCTGTGAAAAACCACAGCTTTTTCACCATGCATACTGACACTTCAGAACAGTTTAGGAAAGGAAGGGAAGAATACCATATCCAATTAAAAGCACCTAGGAAACTGTAAGCAAAATGAAATTACTGCAGTTGGAATTTGGGCCAGACACAGGAACGCCTATTCCTTTAAAAAAGAGGGGGGGAATGCCAGGCAATGTATTGAAGACAAGTGGCCAGGGTGTCTGTTTTATGGCTCTTCCAAAAGATAGCACCTTCAGCAGCCTAGTGCTCCTTAGCACTGTGCTGGGGCATTGGTTCAGCACTGAGAGGGAAGAGTGCTATCTAACGAATCACCAGTAATGTGTCCTGCAGCACGTTGCTTCTCTTTGAGCATCTCTCAAGTAAGTACTGAATATAAACTGCTAGAAGACCATTGAGAGAGTGCTACTTCTCTGGCTAATCTTAGAGTAGAGGGAGGGAGGTTACTGTGTCTACAGACACCTCAGTCTCTTAGGCTGGACATGTCTGCATTTCAGCTTGTCTTCTGTTCACCTAAATGGGATAGAAACCCTACTCTAAGATGCTGAGTTGGCCCTATCTCCTGCTCCCATCTCACTTTCACCATTCACAGACCTTGACAGCCTGTGTTGCTACTCACAGTTCTGAAGTCTGCATCAGCCATTTGAGAGACAGAGCAGTCAGATTGTTGAGTGGAAAGGATAAACTTGGGTGTCCATATCGGTGTCTATGAAGCAGAGACAGCCTAACAGATAGAATATTCCTTTAAGCAGAGATCAGGTTGGGTAGGTTTGCACCAAGTTGGTGACTAAGTACTTCTCCCTGGCAGCCACTGATTTGTGCTCCAGAATCTCAGGTTTTATTTAAGAGTCTCTGGCTCTTATGATTGCAAAGGAAGCTTCAAAATGTGAAAAGAGTCTAAGTAATCCCCTGCTGTGTGCCTGAGTCTGCAGAGAGCCTGAAACAATAGATCTAAGAGATGTGAACTCTCTCATGTATCTCAATGGGAGTCAGCTTTGAAGACTAACTATGGCAACTTACATGTGAATATCGTTAATTATTATATTACTAATCAAAGCTTCCAAGAAAGGAGAGGCACTATCATAAGATGAGCATTTGCACAGTCTACTGAGAGTGTAATCTCATTTTGGAGTCATGATTGGGTGGTGGAGTCCTGAGTGCGTGGACATTAAGCTGTGGCAGGAGATTGGGAGATTATCCTCACATAATGTTTTTTCCAGTCTGTCCCTGAGTTTAAGGATGAAGGGAAAGTCCTGGCATGGGAATCTATCTAAGCTGCTGCTTCTAGGTCAATCTGAGTGCACAAATCATACATGTTAAAGATCTTGTCTTTCAATATCATGCACTTTTTCTTGCCCTTAGATTGTTCAGGGCTTTGGTACACATTCCTGAGCCAAAAACCTGTTCCTTGTCTAACCCCTCAGATTGCACAGGACCTTTATAAATATCCTTCCACAGCATTCACTGGGCTGGCAAAGAGTTATATTCAGCTTGGCTTGCCACTCTCCATTCCCCATTGTGTTAATTCTGTTCTGTTGTTTTTCCATTTTAATCAAGCTATGGTTACCCTCTTACTGGCATTTCCCCTTCTAACACCACCTCTGCTGGCCTCCTGGACAATGGACTGGCTCTCTCCAGCCTCAGAACAGGAGCCAACTTCTAATATTGCTTTCTCTTCTTTGGAGGAGTGTTGCAGTGAACAAAGGCCGTCTGAAGAGGCTTGGGATCTCTCATATCCTGAATGCAGCTCATGGAACCGGCGTGTACACAGGGCCAGATTTCTACAATGGTTTGAATATCCAATACTTGGGCATTGAGGTGGATGATTTCCCAGAGATGGACATTTCCAAACACTTTCACCAGGCTGCTGAGTTCCTTGATGAAGCACTGCTGACATACAGAGGTAAGATAAGGAGATTGGGCTAGTTCCTGGACACTTGAAATCCAGTGATGCAGGAGGCATCAAAGAGAACATTTTGGACCAGATTTCTATTTTCCCTTTGGCTCCATTGTGTACGGCAGATTAAAGAGTTCCTGGTGAATACCGCAGGCCTAGTTCTGCACTGCCCCCACAGAAGGCCTATACACAGTGGGCATTCCAAGGTGGGGGTATGTCAAGAATGGACTGGAGATGGAAGGGGTGGATCAGGGATAGGAAGAGACATAGCTGATGTAGTTCTGCACCCCAGAGATCCCCTGCTGCAAGCCCTGCAACTGAATCTGCTGGTCTCCTGCCTGAGCCCTGACGCTCATGAATATGCTTTTTCGAGCCTATCAAGTGCTACTGTTGCAATAATATCCAGCTATTGGTCAAGACTATCTGCTGCTATGTCCTGTACACTGATTCCTCACCTTTGCTAGATTATCTACTACAGAACAGTAGGGGTCACTGTGCTACTGAAAGACAAAACGGGTAATGTGTTTCTAGGTGGTGTGACAAAGCTCTGTCCTTGCCTCCTTGGGTCCCGCGTTTCCTGGCAGATTTTGCTAGCCTCAGAGGCTCACTTGTGACCCTCCACGTAACCCTTCTCTCTCTAGATACAAGGGTCACAGTCTACTGAGCCATTTTCATCATAAGCCAGTGAGGGAGGTGAGGAGAAGTTATCCTTCCTTGCACAGTCTCTGTTGTCTCCCAGTCTCAGTGATTAATCAGGGGGCAAAGATGCGGGGGGAAGCCCGGGCCCATCCTCTACTCCGGGCCCCAGCCCAGGGACCCTATTAATATCAGCTATGGTAGCTGACCTTTTAGAAACATGACATGTACAATTCCCTGGGCTACTTCCCCCACACAGCAGCCCTCACTTCCTCAAGCTCCACTTCACCCTTACCTCAGGGCCTCCTTCCTTGTGCCTGATATGGTGTGTACTATTCAGCCTCTCCAACAGCGCAACTTCCTCCCACACCCACCTGACTAACTGGGAGGCTTTTAACTAGTTTCAGCCAGCCCCTGATTGGCTTCAGGTGTCCCAATCAACCTAGCATTCTCCCTGCCTTCTGGAAAGTTCTTAATTGGCTTCAGGTGTCTTAATTGACCTGGAGCAGCTTCCATTTCACTTATCCTGGTACCAGGGATTTGTTTAGCCTGGAGCTAATATATCTATCTCCCACTACTTTTCTATAGCCATCTGGCCTTGCCCCGTCACATATCTCCCCCCCTCTGCTCAACACCATAGAGTTGGGCAACTTGGGATGCCAGGCAGTATGCTCGTGACAGACCATCAGTGTTGCCATGGTGGCATCCAGCCCTGTGCTGTATGCGGAACTGGAATGGTTGGAGGGATAAGAACTACCTGGTGACCCTTGCATTCTTTTCCTTATTCCGCTGCATCTACTGGAGGAGTGCATGGTCCATCACAAGAGTAAATCGCCAGCCTAAGAGGTAATAACGCAGTGTCTCCATAGCCCATTTGAAAGCAAGGCATTCTCTCTCGACTACTGCGTATTTCTGTTCTCTTGGGAGAAGCTTTCTGCTTAGTTAGAGGATCGGGTATTCCTCCTCTCCCACCATTTGTGACAGAACTGCCCCCAACCCCACCTCGGAAGCGTCTGTTTGTAAAATAAATTCCCTGTTAAAGTCCGGGGCTATGAGTATGGGATCATTACAGAGGGCTGTCTGAAGGTCTGTAAGTGCCCCCTCTGCTGCGTCGGTCCACTTTACCATGTCTGGACCTCGGGCCTTCACCAGGTCCGTTAGCGGACTTGCCCTAGTGGCGAAATGGGGAATAAAATGTTGGTAGTAGCCTACCATGCCTAGGAATGCATGGATCTGCTTCTTTCTGGTCGGCTGGGGCCAGTTTTGAATTGCCTCTAGCTTATTCATTTGGGGCTTCACTATGCCCCTTCCCACAATATATCCCAGGTACCTAGCCTCTGCTAGCCCTATGGCGCATTTAGCGGGATTTGCAGTGAGGCCAGCCTGCCTTAAGGTGCGCAGTACTGCCTCAACTTTCTCCAAGTGGGTTCCCCAGTCTGGTGTATGGATGATGACATCATCTAGGTATGCAGCTGCATAACTAGTATGGGGACGCAGCAGCTTATCCATGAGGCGCTGGAATGTGGCTGGGGCCCCATGTAGCCCAAAAGGGAGGACGGTGTACTGGAATAGCCCATCCGGGGTGGAGAATGCTGTCTTTTCTTTAGCTTCTTTGGTCAGAGGAATCTGCCAGTACCCTTTCGTCAGATCCAGTGTAGTCAAGAATCGGGCACTACCAGTCGGTCAACCAGTTCGTCGATGCATGGTATGGGGTATGCATCAAAGTGGGATATTTCATTCAGTCGGTGAAAGTCATTACAGAATCTTATGGTACCATCAGGTTTAGGCACTAAAACAATTGGACTGGACCACTGACTGTAAGATTCTTCAATAACCCCTAATTCTAACATTTTCTTTACTTCAGCCTTGATTTCTTCTCTTTTGGCTGCTGGGATTCGGTAGGGTCTCAATGTTACCTTGGCTCCGGGGATCGTGCGGATATGGTGATAGGTCTCAGTCGTCCGCCCTGGTTTTGTAGAGAACACATTTCGGTTGCGATTAATCATGTTGGCTGCCTCGATCTTTTGGATCGGCGTCAAGTCGGATGATATCCTCACTTGCTCGTGTAAGTTATCCTCCTGGGGAAGGGTCTCCTGCATGACTAAGGATGCCTCTCGATCGTGCCAAGGTTTTAGAAGATTGCTGTGGTAAATTTGCTCCGATTTCCGATGGCCTATCCCAAGGCTTCGATTACTTCGTAGGGTCCCTCCCACTGGGCCAACCGTTTACTTTCTGCTGTGGGCACCAGTATCATCACCTGATCCCCTGGTTAGAACCGTCGAAGCTTCACTTGGTGGTTATAATGGGCTTGTTGGGTCTCCTGTGCTCTCTCCAAGTGTTCCCGTACAATGGGCGTAACTCGGGCTATCCGATCTCTCATCTGCAGTACATGCTCAACTATGTTCCTTCCGGGATTTGGCTCCTCTTCCCAGGCTTCTCTGGCTATATCCAATATGCCCCGAGGGTGGCGCCCATATAGTAGTTCGGATGGAGAGAAACCCGTGGAGGCTTGCAGAACCTCCTGGATGGCAAACATGAGGTAAGGCAATAGGGTATCCCAACCTTTCCTATCCCGGCTCACCACTTTCCTGATCATGGCCTTGAGGGTCCTATTGAATCTTTCCACAAGGCCATCTGTTTGCGGGTGGTATACAGAGATCCGTAGGGCTTGTACATGGAGCAATGAACAGAGATCTTTCATCAACTTGGACACGAAAGGTGTCCCTTGACCAGTCAGTGTCTCCTTGGGTAGCCCAACCCGGGCAAAGATCTGTACTAGCTCCTTAGCTATTGTCTTGGAAGCTGTGTTGCATAGGGGAACATCTTCTGGGTACCGGCTTGCATAGTCCAGTACAACAAGCACATGTTGGTGGCCCCGAGATGTCTTCTCTAGGGGCCCTACCAGATCCATGGCTATCCATTCGAAAGGAACCTCTATTATTGGAAGAGGTATCAAAGGAGCCCACAAGTATGGGCGAGGGCTATGTAACTGACACTCCGGACAAGAGGTGCAGTATCACCGGACATCTTCATGTACTCCTGGCCAGAAGAACCTCCTCAGGATCCGTGCCTGGGTTTTCTCTATCCCTAGGTGTCCTCCAAACAGGTGACTGTGGGCAAGACTCAATATGGCTTGTTGATGTTTTTGTGGCACCAGAAGTTGTTGTATCTCTTGCTCCTGCATTTGCACCACGCGGTACAGGAGATCTTTCTTCACTATAAAGTAAGGTCCGGGACCCCGGACCTTCCCATCCACGGGTATCCCATCGATCTCGGCCACCTCTTTCCTGGCATTATCATATCTGGGGTCCTCCGCCTGGTCCCGCCCAAAAGTGTCTCTCCGAGGACTCACCTGCCCAAGCTCCGAGGGGCTGGTTTCTGCTTCTTCCAATGGCTCGCCGCTGTCATGGCTGGGGGCAGCCTCTGGCTCACCTTCTGTGGTGGAAGTTTCTCTGTTGGCTGCTCGCATCCATCTGCCTAATAGGGAGGTCTTCTGGCCCTGGGTCAGGATCCGGGTTCCCAAGGCCTTCGCAGCCTTCCTCTCTTTTTTTGTCTTCCGGGGGGCTGAGAACAGTTCCTGAGAAATCTCAGCGAACATCGGGGGTTGACATTCCCCCGGTGACAAGTCTCTGTCCTCAGGGTCCCCACCTCCCTCCAGCCTCTCCGGGGGGAGTAAATTATCAAACCCTGGATAGTCCCTCCCAATGACTACAGGATATGGGAATTTAGGAACTACGCCCACGGTCACCTCAATGGGGTTTCCCTGAACCTCTGTCTCCACTGGGATGGTGGGGTAATGGCTCACGGCCCAATGCACGCACATCACTGCTACGCGTTTAGATTGTAACAGCTGACTACTTTTTACCAGCTTACCCGATATGAGGGTGATAGCACTCCCAGAGTCCACAAGCTCTGTGATCTCTGCTCCATTTATCCTCACTGGCCTGGTGTAATTACGCTGGGCTAATGCAACCCCCGCGAGGTGGATAAGGGAGCATGGGACCTCCCAATCCGCCAAGTTACATTGCATAGGCTCCTCGGTGCTGGGACACTGTGCTGCTATGTGTCCCCACTCCCCACATACATAACATCTATAATTGCTTTTAATCACTCCCCTATCCCTGGGGCTAAGGGTTTAGTCCCGGGGTTCCCCCCCCTCAGGCCAATCCCTTCCTTCTGGGGTCCCCGCTGGTTTTTGGCCCCCCCTTTCTTCCACCTAGGACTCCCCGGGGGTTTGGCTGCCCAACCTTCCAGGGTTGGGGTCGGGTGCTTGCTTCGAAAGGGGCCTTCCTTGGGTAGTCGGGTCAGTTCCCTGGCTGTCATCCATCTTTCTACCAGTGTGATCATCTCGTCATACGTGGACGGATTGTTCTGGCCTACCCATTTGCGGAGATCTGGCGGCAGTCCCCACATGTAATGGTCTATGATCAGGATCTCCAAAATCTCCTCCAGCCTGCACACCTCGGGCTGTAACCACTTCTGCACGAGGTGTATGAGGTCAAATAGCTGGGACCTCGGGGGTTTGTTCTCCTGGTATTTCCACTCATAGAACCTCTGGGCCCTTACTGCTGCCGTTACCCCTGATCATGCTAGGATCTCTGCCTTCAGATGGGTATAGTCAGTGGCATCTGTGGCAGGCAAGTCAAAGTAGGCCTTCTGGGCCTCTCCACACAAAAAAGGGGCGAGAATGCTGGCCCACTGCTCCTGGGGCCACGCCTCATGCTGAGCAGTCCTTTCGAATGAGAGGAGATATGCCTCTACATCATCTCCTGATGTCATCTTTGGCAGACAACCAGTGGCCCTCAGGGTTCACGTCCCGTCGGACCCCCGGGCCTGGGTGATGAGGATCTTCAGCTGATCCACCACCTCTCTCAAGAGGGCACGATCTTGGGTCGCCTAGCTCATCAATAATTGATTGGTTTCCTGCTGTAGCCGCATAGAATCCTGTTGTGCCATTGCCTGAACCCAGGTGGCCTCCTGCTGGGCTGCCGTGGCTTGTACCAGAGCTCTTACCACCTCCTCCATTGTGGTACAAAGCAAACAAACAAACCAAACCAAAAAAAAATCCAAAACCCCAGTGCACTTTTTTTTTTAAAACCTCTTTCTTCCGCCACGCTGTGAACGAAATCCCACTTCTCACACCAATTGTGACAAAGCTCTGTCCTTGCCTCCATGGGTCCCGCATTTCCTGGCGGATTTCTCTAGCCTCAGAGGCTCACTGTGACCCTCCACGTAACCCTTTTCTCTCTAGAGACAAGGGTCACAGTCTACTGAGCCATTTTCATCATAAGCCAGTGAGGAGAAGTTATCTTCCTTGCACAGTCTCTGTTGTCTCCCAGTCTCAGTGATTAATCAGGAGGCAAAGGTTCGGGGGGGGAGCCCAGGTCCACCCTCTACTCTGGGCTCCAGCCCATGGACCCTATTAGTATCAGCTGTGGTAGCTGACCTTTTAGAAACATGACATGTACAATTCCCTGGGCTACTTCCCCCACACAGCAGCCCTCGCTTCCTCAAGCTCCACTTCACCCTTACCTCAGGGCCTCCTTCCTTGTGCCTGATATGGTGTGTACTACTCAGCCTCTCCAACAACGCAACTTCTTCCTACATCTCCTGACATCCACACCCACCTGACTAACTGGGAGGCTTTTAACTAGTTTCAGCCAGCCCCTAATTGGCTTCAGGTGTCCCAATCAACCTAGCATTCTCCCTGTCTTCTGGAAAGTTCTTAATTGGCCCCAGGTGTCTTAATTGACCTGGAGCAGCTTCCATTTCACTTATCCTGGTACCAGAGATTTGTTTAGCCTGGAGCTAATATATGTATCTCCCACTACTTTTCTATAGCCATCTGGCCTTGTCCCGTCACAGTGGTTATAGCCAAAGTCCTGCATGCTCTGTTGGACCTAAATTTTATGGCAATATATCCCATGGCCTGGTTATTTCTATGGAACTCTGGTATAGCATTCTGGAAATTCTGTAGCCATATCAGCTAAAATTAAAAATAGAGATCTTAACTGAATTAAATATGAAAATGAATACTACAGTCAGTCTTCAGTATCCCTTGTGTTATTTATTTTCATACTAAATTCACTTAATTTTATTCTGCCCTTACATTTTGAATGTGGTGCTAATTTTTATGTTGACAACGTAACTACATTGCACAAGGTCTCAGTAGGAAAAGCTGGTGAGCTAATAGGAGGCAGCTGGGGCTTCTGGCACATAGGAATTTGTGAGAGGCAGTGTGAGGTAGTTGGGGAAGTTGAATGTTTCTGGTAAAATATCAATAGTGAAATAGCTGACACTTTAGATTTGCTTTGCTGGGTTTCAGAGTGAATAGCACATTGATATACATGGGATAAATGGGAGAAGTTCAAACATCTGAGACGTATCGTTCCAGGTTATCTGTGGATTCAGGCAGATGCCAGTGCATCAGTTATGCTCATGTCCTGTTTGGAAGGGTTTTTGATTTGGTTCTCTCTTTTTATTTTTTTAATTTTTTTGGTAACCGTAAAGAGTTAGAAAAGTCATTTAAAAAGAAAGAAATCTTCCATTCTGAAGCACAATTTTTCAGCAACAGGTAGGTTCTGTGCAGGGCTGGCTCCAGCTTTTTTGCTGCCCCAAATGGCGAAGGAGAAAAAAAAAACAAGCCTGGCTGAGCTGCCGCCGAAGTGTTGCGAAAGAGGAAGAGAGGGACTGCAGGGCCCACCACCGAAGACCTGGACATGCCGCCCCTTTCTATTGGCTGCCCCAGGCACTGGCTTCCTTCGCTGGTGCCTGGAGCCGGCCCTGGTTCTGTGGCAAATGCTATGGAACATGGAATATACAGTGCCTTGATTATAACATGTCTTTGGTGGTATTATAAGGCAGTGGAGCAGCTGTGTCAGTTTATCAGATTGCAGGCTCAGCTATATCAGTCTGCCACCTGGCTATTCCAGTTCTAAGACCCAATATAACTCTGCATGCTCATCATTCTGACCTATAGCAATCTAGATTTAAGTGCACCCCAATGTGGCAGATCTGAGCCCTGGCAAAAATACAATTAATAATTTAATATTTATCTAAGGCTCTCAAAGTGCTTTACAGACATTAACTAATGAATTAATTTGTCCTTCCAATGGCTTTCTTGAGCTTAGTATTAATATTCCCATTTTATACCTGGGGAGACTGAGGCATGGAGCAGATAAGTGACTTAGACAAGGTCACACAGCAAGTCAAGAGTATTGTAAGGCTTGACTCACTAATGTTTGTAAAGTGCTTTGAGATTCTTTGATTAAATGCACTATATAAGTGCAAACTATTAATACAATTTCTGTAGTTAGCTTATTTTAAAATGTGCCCATCCATAGCTCGTAGCACATGTACACATGTTACTTGGTATTATTTTGATTGTCTCAAATTTTAATTAGGTAAATCAAAAAATAAAACAAAGAAAAAAATACTTAACATTGGTCTGATCTAAACCCCAGTGAAATCAAGAAATCCATTGACATCAATGGATTTTGGAGCAGGTCCTATGGGATGCATTGCAGTTTAAACCTTGTAGGTTATTGAAAGCATCTGATACTTTTATATTTCATACCTGTAGGTAAAATCCTGGTAAGCAGTGAAATGGGAATCAGTCGCTCGGCTGTGCTGGTGGCTGCTTACCTGATGATCTTCCACCACATGACCATCTTAGAGGCCCTGCTGACTATAAGGAAGAAGCGTGCCATTTATCCCAATGACGGCTTCCTGAAACAGCTCAGGGAGCTCAATGAGAAGCTGCTGGAGGAACGAGAGCAGGAAGACGCTGGGGATGACGATGACACAACCAGCCAGAATTCTGTCATCGAAGCAGGGACCCATTCCCTGCTGTCTGGAGTGGAGGTCTCTGGGAGTGTCATGGGAGCCAAAGTGCACTCCATCACAGTAGAGGAAGAGGATACCAACAGCATTCTGGGAAGTGTCATGAGTTCTTCATCCATGGGAAAAGTTAGCTTGGTTTCCAAAAAGCCCACTCTGATCAGTGAGGAGGAGGAGGAACAGCTGTATGAGGAATGGAGGCAGAAGCAAGGCCTGCCAACAAGGGAACCACCAAATCAGGATGTGGAAAGCACGCCTCCAAAACTTCCAGATCAGGGAGAAGAAGAATCTGAAGAGAATGTGGAACAGATGATTCAAGAGTGGCAGAGTCGAAATGCAAAATATGAAAAGGAAGGTTATTGGCTATCCAGGGAGGAGGATGGAGTCTCCAACATGGGAGAAAGGCCGTATCCTTCAAGTGAACTGGGTGACTTGGAGAGTGTGAGTAGCCTTGACATCCGAATCCTGAAGCAACAACTGGAAGCCAGCAGCATCAACAGGCTGAGGAGGGGCCGCACAGACTCTGTGTCTACGGAAAGCACCTGGGATATGTGGAACCAGAGGCTGCTGGAGATTGAGAAGGAAGCTGCTCAGAGATACCGTTCCAGGAATAAAAGTGGTGATGATAGTCCAGAACCAGAACCAGAACCAGGAAGAAAGGGAAGAGATGTGGATGTGGAGAGTGTTATCTCGGACACCAGCTCCTTTCATAACTTCTGCAAAAAGAACAAAGACAAGCTGACCCCTCTTGAAAGGTGGAAGATCAAGAGAATCCAGTTTGGCTTTCACAAGAAGGATTTAGAATCCTCTGTGTCCCCCAAGATGGAAGATGGCAGCCAGCCAGTAGAGGAGGCAGCAGAAGAAGAGAAGGATCTATCCGATGTCAACCTGACAGCTTACCAGGCCTGGAAAATAAAACACCAGAAGAGGGTGGGCAATGAGAACAAGGATGATATTGTGGAGCTTGCCAAGTGCGAAGATTCTGCTTCAGCCAAAAGGAAGCAGAGGAGAATGGAGTTACTTGAACATTCAAAAAAGACCCTGGAAGAAAGCCAGTCCCTGTGCAGCTGGGAGACAGAGAGCGCAATGAGTGGGAGCATCCCGCTGTCATCTCTTTGGTCCTCAGCACCTTCCATAAGCGGTGCTGAGGATTCAGCTTCTTCACTGAGCATACAGAGCAACCGGTCATCTTTACCTCAGAACAGAAGCAGTGCTGGGGCTATGCAACCCCAAATGCCAGCTATACCTCTGCCCAACATCCCAGTTGGCCAGGGTGATGCAATATCCATGGCCAGCATTCAGAACTGGATTGCCAGTGTGGTTAGTGAAACCATTGCTCAGAAACAAAATGAGATAAGGATGTTGTCCCACCCGCCCTCCACATTGGCCTCCAGCATTAAGTCAGGTGACTTTGGCAGATGCCTCGACGATGACAAGGCCTCCCTTCTCAGTGCACAGAGTGGCTTGTCTGTAGCTAGCTCTCTGCTCCGCCAGAGGGACATGAACGGTGCTGACACCCAGTCCATTCTGTCTTCCAATGCCTCAATGAGCATGAGGACAGGAGAGTCTAACTCAAGCATGAGGGGGACTCAAACAAGCAAGCCACTGTACAGCCTCTTTGCAGATGACATTGACCTGAAAAAACTCAGCCGGAAGGAGAAGGAGATGCAAATGGAGATGAGAGAAAAAATGTCAGATTATCAAATTGAGAAGCTTGTCAGAGACAACAAGCGCAGCACTTTATTTAAGAAGAAGAAGGCCCAGGGAGAAGATGAAGAAGAGAAAGTTGAAGACAACACAGAGAACACAATAGGTGGCATTCGGTACCCCTTCCAAACAGATCTTGACAGAACTGATACAGCTTCTGCTTTCTCCGGTCAGTTTGCAAATACTGGTGCCAGGAATTCAGAGGTGGACACCAATGTTAATAAGTGGCTGAGTGGCCTGAAAGCAGAAGGAAAGACATCATATCATGACCATGCTGAAAAGGCTAGAGAGAAATACAATAGATCATCCACTCTCAGAGAGGTGGACTCTGAAGCATGCAAGTATAGCTTCTCCAGATCCCAAAGTGAAGAGGTGGATAGTTCTTCTTCCTATCAGTGTAAAGGTGATTCACTGAGAACCACATCAAGATTTTCCTCTACCTCTGCAAAAGAGGACAAGGAAATGTACAAGTTCACACGAACAAAGGTCAGAGAGACAAGTTCTAGGGAAGAAAGCCCAGAGCCATCCTATGATTCTGAATCCCCAGGACCATCAACGCAGAGTCGAGTCAGATCCCGTCACTTGGAAAAATCTGAAGAGGAGTCTAGTTCCAACATGTCAGAATTTGGAGCAAAGAGAAAGTTCATTCAGAGTTTTTCAAAGTCTGAAGAGGACGGAAACAGAGAAGAGAAGGTGGAAGAAAGGGAAGAGAGGTTTGCATCAAGGCAATTCTCACAGTACAGACGAAGCACCCACAAGGAAGAAGAAATGGATGATGATGCCATTATTGCTGCCTGGAGAAGCCGGCAAGAAGAAACTAAGGCAAAGCTCCGGCGAAGAAGAGAGGAATGACTGAGGACAAGGTTGTTAAGGCACCATCAGGACTGAAGTGGGGTCCCAGCCTCAGCAGGCGTCCCAGACACAGATGTCTCACCTGAATCACTCATCATTATATTTCAGATCATCTTTCATGATTTCCAGGGCACTGCTGATGTCCTGCAGAAGCTTTCTTCACCTTAATCAACAGACTTGGAGGAAGAAGGTTAATCACTTGAAGTGTTTGTGGTTTGTCAAAAAGAAGAAGCTTGTGCTAAATGATTAGCATAGGTGTAAATAAATCTTTAGGAGACACTTGTAGCTGGAGAATATTTTAGTAACAATAGCAGGTAAAGCTATTCTGCCCCCTGACCCACAAGTCAAGAGTTTGGGGGGGAGGGATAGCTTAGTGGTTTGAGCATGGGCCTGCTAAACCCAAGGTTGTGAGTTCAATCCTTGAGGAGGCCATTTAGGGATCTGGGGCAAAAATTGGGGACTGGTCCTGCTTTGAGCAGGGGGTTGGACTAGATGACCTCCTGAGGTCCCTTCCAACTCTGATATTCTATGGTCAGGTCTTGTTTTGATTATTTCACTTTTCTGGAGTCATTAAAGAGTCACTAGCATTATTTCTAGCTTTGTTTTGATTATAAATGGGGGGATAGGGAACTAACAACCTTCTCTAGATGCTTGACAGTGTGGTTTCATTTCTTATCAGCATTGCTTTTTTGATATGGAAAATATTGAGGGGTTTTTTTTAGTACAGTATTCCTTTTCTTATTAAGCACAAGCCAATTTGGCTTTTTTATGATATTCATCAGTGTCATGAATATCAGCATGATTTTGGGGAATACATTTAACGTTTGCTCCACTGAGTAGCTGCAGCAGGACAAAATATCCATTAAATGTAGCTATTGTGGGGATTTATATTTTAGGGTTTCTTAATTTATTTGCTGTCAATTGGTTGAGACTACAGGGAAGAAAGCGACTTTGAAACTCAAGAATAGTCCCATACTGTGTATAGCATAAGGCCAAACTCTGAAATTACTACTTGACAGTGTCTGACCCTTTTAAAAATGATTATATTTAGGGTGGTGGATCTTGACATGTATATAGTAGAGCTAACATAACCTATATAGTAACAAGAAAAGAACTAGATAAGTTCATGGAGGATATGTCCATCAGTGGCTATTAGCCAGAATGGACAAGGATGGTGTCCCTAGCCTCTGTTTGCCAGAAGCTGGGAATGGGCGATGGGGATGGATCACTTGATGATTACCTGTTCTGGTCATTCCCTCTGGGGCATCTGGCATTGGCCACTGTCGGAAGACAGGATACTGGGCTAGTTGGACCTTTGGTCTGACCCAGTATGGCTGCTCTTATATTCTTATGTTCTAAGAATGCATCCTCCTTGTTAGAAGTTTAATACACTAATGGATCTGTCTGTGTAATACCACTGCCCACAACTGGATGGAATTAGACCCAGCCCAATGTGATTATGTCTCCTACTAGTTGCTTGAGGTCTACAAGAGGGAAAAATACTTAATACTATTGACTGCTTAGTAGTCTTAATAATGGATATTCTGATCTCGTTCAAAAGGTAGAAGTGTGTTTTGAAGGATAGGTCTTGAGTTCAATTTGACTCATGCATGTATGCAGTTCAGCTGGTGCCTGTCTGTTATGTCTGTAGTCCGATTGTGTCTTTTATTATTTTTCAGCATTATTGCCTGAAATAAAAGGGTGGTACTCATGCCAATCTCTGGTAATAAACAAATGGGTGACTAATATATGCTGAAATACAACATGCAAAGACTACAGCCCTAAGAGAAAATCTTATTTCTGTTGAATGATAACTCTGTGGTAATTTCACAATTATTTTCAAGAGATGGCAGTTGTAATTGGCCTCTGGGTTAAAGTCAGCATGCTCCATGTTCATTTACTTCAGAGACCCTGGTTCTAATCCTTGCCATGGTGTGCTGAATCCTATGAAGTTCCATGTGACAAGACAACGCATCTAGACACCACTGTAGGAGTTATTTGTGTGGACTGTACATCACTTTAAACCTCTTACACATGAAGACACTTACAATTTGGCTGAATAATATAATATGTTACCAGCCAAATTTCCCATTTTTCTCTCAAATCTTATCTCAAAATACCTTTAGACAACTTCCATCACTGATCTCCACTCTGGAATTATCTGCTCCCTCTCCTGTTTAGATTATATTTTGAAACACCAGACACCTCCGCAACAGCATTCCTAAAACTAAATACAAGTAGAAACCCAGGTAGAGACCTGTCATTGGTGTAATAGTCTTCCCTCAAAAATAGTTTTGTCTTTCTGTGTCTTTTCATCTCATCTCCCTTTCTCCATGATTTTGAGAGATAGATATTGTTATGATTTTATCACTTCTCAGTGTGGTAACTCCCTAATATGAATTGTAAGCAACACAAGGCATGGACTTTATCTTCCTACTTGTCTGTGTGGTGCCATGCACATCAGCAGTGTTATCTACACAATAATTAATGTTAAAATGTGTCTGTCTTTTTAAAAATTCAGTAGAAGCTTAGAACCATTTCACTCAACTATCCCTCATTGACTGGACTTCTGGATCTGTTAGATGTAAGGATCCAAGATGAGGTTAACCACTAGAGGGTCAGTGATCTATGAGTGAAGGGGCTTCTCAAAATCACATGATTAAACAATAACAGAAGGAGAGAAATAAGAGAAGGAACAGATTTTACTTATTTTGTTTCTTTGCAGTAAATTCAGATTACATTTTTCATTTAAACTGGATCCCAGGGCCGTTGCAGAATTAAATTATTCAAGACAGAGGACAGTACATGATCATATAACAAGCCTGAAATGCTCCACCCTGTTAGCAAGTTTTGACCCTTCTGGGAAAGGATTAAGTGGGTTTTGCTGACTCACTGAGGTAGGTGGCTTATTACTGCACTTGCATAAAAGGGGAATGGAAATGGCTGTCTGGGGAGACAACCTAGGATGTGGGCTGAGCAGTCGTGAGAGAAACCTGAGAAACAGCTGAACTTTCTTTTCTTATTGCTGGTATCTTTGTTAATAAAGCCAAACCCCCAAAGCAGGAAGGGGGTGATTTTGGACTCTACACATTTTGTGGACTGTGTCTGAAAGCATATTGGGAACGGCTCCAGCTCACTGGTATAAATTACATGAAACAGTGACATAAAGGCCTTGCATGGTGAAAATATTAAAGCATTCAGTCATAAGGCCAATAACCAAGAGGGAGAGAAATGAAGAGGTCTGTAGGCAGGGTAGAAAAGTCAGGTTTTAAGATGAGAATTTAAACAGAGATAAAGAGGAGAGATACACAAAGACTGTTTCAGGCAACCAGAGTTGCTGAGGGATTGGCTTTTATACTAACTGCAATCATCTGGTGCTAGATTAGTGGACTAGATAGGTATCCAAAATGTATCCAGGCAGACTACCTTTCTGTGACCCTCCGATAATGCCTCAGCTTCCTCCTCCCCACAATCCTTCAGTGAAAGTGAGCAAGAAGGCACTTGGACTGGGATTGATGTTTTTGTACAGCTTCACATGCCTGCTGCATGCAGGAGGGTTTGACTTTTGTCATTTTGGAATGCGGGGAAGGGCAGGGAGGTTCACATGACCAGTTTTACCCTAAAGTACCCTCAGTACTCTAGAACTGAAGGCACCCAAAGCTGCATTAGTCCCAAAGTATTTCAAAATCACAAACTCAGGAGGCTTTTATTATTACACCGTATCTGGGGTGCTCCAAAATCTCAGTGCCTAGGGGCATCTTACTGCTGCACCATGGCTAGTAGTAGTTACCCAGGACAGAGCTGCACATGAGGCCTAGTGCTTCACAATGCTGCAGCCCATACCTGGAGCAATTTGGTGTCTCACGTTTTACAATCATAATTTGGGAAGAGAAAGCTTGTGAAACTAAAGTAAAATCCAAATATCTTTTTCATTTGAGAAACACCTGCTTTGGAGATTTTTATGATCCTGTGTTCTGCATATGTAACGCCGACAGACCCAGTCATCGACAGGCGGGATCAAACCGGGAACCTCTGGAGCTTAGTGCATAAGCCTCTACAGCATGAGTTAAAAGCCAACTGGCTGTTAGCTAATGCTGTACAGCAGACTCATATAACTCTCTAAGTGGTATTGGTGCCACTAAGTGGTACAGAACACCACACCCAGAAGGTATGTGGGTTACACATGCCCTTAGGAACGTGAAGAAACTGAGGAGTGTCTGGGAGACAAAGAGGTTAGGGGGAAAGTGTATAGGAGATCAAGATGTTTGATGGTGGTTTGTGCAAGGTAGATCAATTGGGGGATTGTAATCCAGGAGCATCCATGGAAGATAAAAGGATTCAAGGGAAGTCTGTGGGAAGTGAACAAATTAATGAGAGGACCTATGATAGACAAAGAATATGAGAGTAGTCTGTAAGAGATGGAATGATCAAGAGGGGTATGGAAGATGAAGAGGGTAATTGTGATGGAGTATACAAGCCCACACTGGACAACAAGGGGTTAAGGAACTACTCTGGGCTCTGCCAGCCCTGCCCTGGCCACACCCGCCAGGCATGCACTGGTTGGTGGAGGAATCAAAAGGGAAGCAGAACAGCTCACTTGTGGGCAGACATGAGAAGAAAACAGATCTTCAACCCTCAGCTCCTGAGAAAAGGGCCAAGGGAAGACAGGATCTTCCCTGACAACAACTGCCTGAGGGCTCCTCCCTGAGAGAAGGAAGAGCTTCATCCAGATATACCCTGAAAGGGAGGCATTCCCCTCCGTCTCGTGTTAACACAGTTTGTTTGTGTTAATTTCCCCTTTTTGTTTATGGACCAAAGGGAGAGACTTGGAAGTGACCTGGTTGGAGGGCCAAGTCACAGGAAGAGGCAGCTACCGCAGACCCAGAGCAGCGAGTGGCAGCAGACCCCCATGGAGAGAGAACTGCCATGCCTGACCATGAGGCAGTGCCAGCAGGGAGCTGACCCCTTCACAACTGATGGAGGATGGGGGCATCCTTCCCAGCCCTGGAGAGGAGGGAGGACTGAGTGACCTGACCCAGACAGTCAAACATCCTCAACCTAGATATGTGGGTTGGTAGATCAGACAACATGGACCTAGAGTGTCTTCTCAAATGGATGATCAAGAACTAGAAGCAGCAACAGTAGCAACACCTCCTGCAGCAAATGAGTGCCCAGCAGCAACAGCTGGTCCAGGAGTTAGAGGCAAAATAGCAAGAACAGCAGTAAAGACTGATCCAACAGAGAGTGGTCTTGATGCAGCCTCAAGGTATCCCTGGGGCGTCCTCTCTGGGAGCTGTAGGCCTGGGTCTAGTGGCCCTACCTGTGCCAGCAAAACTCAAAGATGGGTCTTAAGGACAACCTGGAGGCCTTTCTGATAACATTTAAGCAAGTGGTGACAGCAGCCCAATAGCCACCTGACCAATGGGCCACTCTGTTGATACCTTTCCTGATGGGACCAATGCAGACTGCATATTGGGGGCTGGATACAGTATCTGCCCAAGACTATGCACAGGTGAAACTGGCCTACTTGACTACTTTGACATCACAGAGGAGACCTTCCAACAGAGGTTCTGTGGAGAAAAATACCCCTGGGGACCCCGGCCTTGTGTGGTTGCCCAGAAATTAAGAGGCCTATGTTGGAGGTTGATAAAACTGGAGACTCAGACTGGAGTTGAGGTGGCTAAGCTTATTGTGGTGAAGCAGTTTGCTCACATACTTCCAGCTGGTTGTAGGGCAGGGGTGGGCAAACGTTTTGGCCTGAGGGCCACATCTGGGTATGGAAATTGTATGGTGGGCCATGAAAGCTCACGAAATTGGGGCTTGGGGTGCAGGAGGGGTTGAGGGCTCTGGCTGGGGGATTGGGCTCTGGGGTGGGGACAGAAATGAGGAGTTCAGGGTGTGAGAGGGGGCTCCGGGCTGGGGCAGGGTGTTGGGGCACAGGGGTGGGTGGGTGAGGGCTCTGTCTGGGTGTGTTGACTTTGGGGTGGGGCTGGGGATGAGGGGTTTGGCATGCAGGAGGGTGCTCTGAACTGAAATGGAGGGGTTCAGAGGGCGGGAGGAAGATCAGGGCTGGGGCAGGAGGTTGGGGCATGGGGGAGGAGTAGGGAGCTCAGGGGTGCAGGCTCTGGGCGGCGCTTACCTCAAGCAGGTCCCGGAAGTGGTGGCATGTCCCAGTGGTGGCATGTCTCTGGCTGCTACGTGGAGGCATGGCCAGGCAGCTCTGAGCACTGCCCTGTCCACAGGTGCCTCCCCTGCAGCTCCCATTGGCCATGGTTCCTGGGCAATGGGAGCTGCGGGGGCAGCACTTGGGGTGGGGACAGCATGTGGAGCCCCCTGGATGCCCCTGCACGTAGGAGCTGGAGTAGGGGACATGCCACTCCTTCCAGGAGCCACACGGAGCCACGGAACACGTGGAGCGGGGCAAGCCCCCAACCCCGCTCCCCAGCTGAAGCACCAGAGCATGACAATCCCTGGACCCTGCTCCCCAGCGGGAGCTCAAGGGCCAGATTAAAACATCTGAAGGGCCGGATGCGGCCTCCAGGCCAGAGTTTGCCCACCCCTGTTGTAGGGACTGGGTGCTCAAAAACTGGCCAGAGTCCCTTGCCGACACAGACTAGCTGATGGAGAATTATTTAGCAGAGGAGATAGCTCTGACTGTCTCACATGAGAACTACCTGAGGCCAAAGGGGCCCCTCAACTGAACGGAAAGCCCACCAGGGAGCAAGCAATCAGACAGGGTGGTCTCAGAAGTACCCGCCTCTAAGGGGACCAACAAGCTGCTGAGCCCTGGACTGGGCTGTTGTGGGAAATCCCAGTATCTCAGGCCCCAACCTGGACAAAGGCCCTGGGAACTCCTGTGAGCTCCTCCACTGGGAAGCCAGGAAGGGAGAGCAGACAAGTCAGATAGGGAAGGCTCATGGCCAGCAGCCACTCAGCTGGCAGCAGGAGCTTGTTTTTCATGTGGGCACTAGGGTGACCAGATGTCCTGATTTTAAGGTACAGTCCCGATATTTGGGGTTTTTTCTTATATAGGTGCCTATTACCCCCGCACCTCCTGTCCTGATTTTTCACTATTGCTATCTGGTCATCCTAGTGTGCACCCAGCTCACAGGTAACATGAGTGCCTCTATTTGGAGTGTGTGGACAGGGGTGGATAGCAGAAAGCCATGCCTGTAAGTGAACTCCAGCTAAAGTAATGGTCCCTGTGCAAATAAATGAAACTGAGGTAATGGGGCTGGGGAATTCTGGGCGTGGGAAGACCCTAGTCCAGGACATCTTCATCCCAAACCCTGAGATCCCCTGGAGAGACTCTTCACAGAATCACAGAATATCAGGTTTGGAAGGAACCTCATGAGGTCATCTAGTCCAACCCCCTGCTCAGAGCAGGACCAATCCCCAATTTTTGCCCCAGATCCCTAAATGGCCCCCTCAAGGATTGAACTCACAACCCTGGGTTAGCAGGCCAATGCTCAAACCACGGAGATGTTAAAAGCTATCCCAGTGCACATGTGCAGTTGACTCTAGGGAAAACACAAAGTCCCTTGCAGAGGGGCTGGCTCTGAAACTAACCTACCCCATTATCTTGGGTCAGGATTGAGAGTATTTCTCTGAGGTACTGATAGGGTTTAAACCCTAACTCCAAACACCCCAGAGGGAGTAGCTGAGGGGATCCTTGGTAATGGGAGCCCAAAACCTGAAATGCTAGCAGGTGTAGATGTGGAGCTGAACCCTGGAAAGGGGTACCTGGACCAAGGGAAGTTCCTTCAGAAGGACCTCCTAACAGCAGAGCAATATTGTCCCCCCTACAGGAGAGGGACATCCTAATCAGAGAGACAGACTTCATAAAGGACCAGAGGGAGGACGAAATCTTGAGCCAGACTTAATGATAAACTGTCTGTGATTAACAGGGAAGTGATAGACCCACAGCGAGCAGAGCGGTACCCACAGTTTGAGCTCCAGGCAGAGTGACTGTACCAGTTGGAGAAAGACCAACTGACAGTGGAAGTTCAGTTGCAGCTCGTCATTCCATAGCGTCGTAGGCACGAAGTCACGCAACTGGCTCATGCTGTCCCCTCTGTGGGCCACGTCAGTCCTGGAAAGACCCTGGCCAGGATTTTGGATCGCTTCTTTGGCCAATAATTCACCAAGAAGCTAGATTTTTACAGCTCCTGTCCCAAGTGACAACTCTTAGGACCTGAAGCGGGGACAAAAGTCACTCTGGTCCCACTCCCCATAGTCACTGTTTCATTCGAAAGGATCAGAATGGACCTCATTGGATCCTTGGGAAAAAGTGCAGCTGGGCACAAATACACATTAGTGAAAGTTGATTATGCTACCCTCTATCCTGAGGCAACCCTTTTGTGCAACACCATTGCAAAAACTATTGCCACTATGCAAAAAGTATGCAAAAAGTCTTTGCCAGAGTAGCAGTATCTAAGGAGATCCTCACTGATCAAAGCACCAACTTCACATCTTGGCTACTGAAAAGATATGCAATCTTAAAAAAAAAAAAAAGACGTTACATAGATCTGTCTATCATCCACAAAGGGATGGTCTGGTTAAACAGTTCAACAAGACCCTGAAAAGAATGTTTAAAAGATTTGTTGCTGAGTACCTCTGTCATTTCAGTCAGCTGATCCCTCCCCTGTTGTTTGCTATTTGAGAAGTCCCCCAATCATCAATTGCAGGGGTCAGCAACCTGTGGCACGCGTGCCAAAGGTGGCATGCAAGCTGATTTTAAGTGGCACTCTGCTGCCAGTCAGGATCCCGGTCGCTGGCCCCGCTCATCCCACTGCTGGCCTGGATGGACGGAACCCCAGGCCAGCAGCGGGCTGAGCGGGGTTGGCAGCCGGGAGCCCAGTCTGGCAGTGCGGGCGGAAGACGGAACCCCAGATCGGCAGCGTGCTGAGCCGCTCAGCCTGCTGCCGGTCTGGGATTCTGTCTGCCAGCCCCTGCCAGCCGGGGTCCTGGCCACCAGCCCTGCACAGCCCGCTGCCAGCCCAGGGTTCCGTCCATCCAGGCCAGCAGCAGGATGAGCGGGGCTGGCAGCCAGGACCCCAGACTGGCAGCAAGCTGAGCCGCTACCGGTCTGGGGTTCTGTCTGCTGCCCGCGCTGCCAATCTGGGGTTCCGGCCACCAGCCCCTGCCAGCCGGAGTCCCGGCTGCCGGCACTGCTTAGCCCGCTGCCAGTCTGGGTTTCCATCAGGGGCCCCCGGTAAATGTAAAATTTATTACTGGCACCTGAAACCTTAAATTAATGAAGACTTTACACGCCACTTCTCAAAGGTTGCCGACCCCTGATCTATTGGATTCTCCTTGTTTGAACTCTTATATGGGAGACAACCCCAGGGAATTCTTGATCTGATCCAAGAGATGTGGGAAGGATGGAGAATGTTATACAATCTGCACTGAAACTCTGGGAGAGGCTTGAAACCCTAGGAGCTTTTGCCAAAGAAAACCTCCTCAGTGCTCAATGGACCCGGGAGCAAGCCTACAACAAAGGGTGCATATGCACATATTTAAGTTGGGTGATCAGGTACTATTTCAACTCCCAAGTACAGAGTCCAGGTTATTTGCTAAATGGCAAGGACTATATGAAGTAGTATGGAAAGTTGGGCCAGTTAACTACGATATCAGGCAGCCCCACAAGAGGAAACTTATCCAGGTCTACCATGTTAACCTTCTGAAGTCATGGAATTAGCAAAAGAGCTTATTTATCATGTCTTATCTCCCTGAGCCAGAACTGGGGCTCCAAGTGCCCAACTCACTGGACCTTGACCCTGTGCAGAAGGGGGAACCCTTCCACCCGGACCCAGTGACAAGCCTCATAAAGACCTTCTCAACGGTGTTTGTCTCCCGGCCGGAGCAGATTCATCTCATGCACCACCATATCCAAACAAAACTTGGGCAATTTGTCCAACAGGAGAATCCATGGTCACTCCTAAAAAAATGCAGGATGCCATGAAGCAAGAGGTCTTGGCAATGTTGGAACTCGGGTCATTGAAGAATCCCGCAAGCCTGGTTGTATTGGTCCCAAAGCAGGACAGTAGTATTTGGGTTTGCATAGACTTCAGAAAGGTCGACACTGTTTCCAAATTTGATGCTTACTCCATGCCCCAAGTAGAAGAGCTATTAGACCAGCTAGGTGAGGCCTGATATATCACCACGTTAGATTTAACGAAGGCATATTGGCAGATCCCACTCACGCTGCAGCACAGGAGAAAACGGCCTTTGCCACACCATTTGGCCTCTATCAAATTAGGACTAAGGCCTTTGGTCTCAGTGGTGCCCCAGCAATATTACGGTGTCTCATGGATCAGATTCTTCAACCACATGGCTCGTATGCAGTAGGCTATTTAGGTGATATGGTCATCTACAAGGAGGAATAACAAACACAAGTCGACACCGTACCAGGTCCTATAGGGGGCTGGGATAACAGCAAATTTATCAAAGTGCAAGTTTGGGAAAAAAGAGACCATCTGCCTGGGATATCCTTTCGAGAAGGGCCAAGTCCAGCCCCTCATAGGCAAATCCAGGCCCTCAAAACATGCCCACACCCAGTCATGAAGAAGTAAGTCCAAAGTTTTTTGAGCCTCGTAGGCTAGTACTGCTGATTTGTGCCAGGGTTTTTGATGACAGCAGCCTCCTCTCAGACCTCATCAAGGACAGTAGCCCCAAGAAGGTGCACTGGTCTGAGGCCTGAGAAAAGACCTTTAAGAAATTGAAAGAGCACTTGTGTAAAGAGCTTGTCCTGTTCAGTCCTGACTTCTCAAAAGAGTTCATTTTACAAATTGATGCCTCAGAAGTGGGACTAGGTGCAGTACTGTCCCAGGAGACAAATGGAAAGGAACACCCTGCACTCTATTTGAGCTGCAAACTGTTCCGTTGGGAGCAGCTCTATTTCGTGATAGAAAAGAATGGTATTACACCCTGGGAAATCCATTCAAGCTCATCACCAGTCATGCTTCCTTAATGTAGTTAAATGCCATGAAGGACACAACTCCCCAGGTTATGTGGTGGTAACTGTCTCCCCAGGTAACATCTTGAGGGGGTGTGCGTGTGATGGGCTTTACAAACCCCACATTATACAACAAGGGGGTTAAGGAGTCGCTCTGGGCTCAGTCTGCCCCACCACATCACACCTGCAAGGCAGGCACAGGCTGGAGGAGGAGTTAAAAGAGAAGCAGAACAATTCACTTGAGGGCAGACATAGGAAGAGAACAGACCTTCAACCCTCAGTTACTGAGGAAAGGGCCAACGGAAAGCAGGATCTTCCTTGATAGCAAATGCCTGAGGTAAGGGAGGGTCTGATCCTGATACACCCTGAAAGGGAGGCATTCCCCTCCCTCTCTTGTTAAGAGTTGGTTTGTGTTAATTCCCCTTGCTTTTTGTTTATGGACCAACCTGGAAGGGGAGAGACTTGGAAGTGACCTGGCCAGAGGGCCAAGTCACAGGAAGAGATAGGACACCACAGACCCGGAACAGCCTGCAGCAGCAGACCCCAGTGGAGGGCGAGCTACCACGTCTGGCCGTGAGGAGTCGCCAGTGTTGAGCTGACCTCCTCACATAATAGAAATTCTCCAGGTTCTGTGGGAGTTGGGGGGATGTGCTGAGGTCTGTAGAACATGGAAAGGTGATGAAACAGCTTGTGTGAGAGGAAGAGGTGGTGAGGTTGATGGAGATTAGAATTTGCTTGGAAAATATGGGAGATTGGAGTGGGGCCTGTGGGAGAGGGTGAAATTGATGAAGGGGACATGGAAAGGTTGTGAAGTGACATCTGTGGGAGACTAAGAGGTTAGCAGTTGAGGGTGGGGGGACTGGAGTTTTTGGAATGTGTAGAAATGTTGTGAGAAATTGCTCCTTCTTGTGTGTCTGCTCCACTCTGCATGGCAGTATGGACTATGGCTCCACCTTTTCCCCTCTCCATCCCTTTTTGGGCAATTTATTGTTCAGAGGAGCTGCCATTGTGTGTGGCCCTTGTTTAGGCTGCACAATGGGAGAAAGAGGCTCCTACAATCCCTCCTTCTTGCACACTTGAAGAGATGCTCACAATCTAGCCCTAGTAGAGAGAGGCTGATTTATGAGGCAGCATAATCTTCTCGGTCATTTTAGAGGTTCAGATAGTCTGCCTTATCATCCCTTTAAAGTTTTTTAGCTAGACCACATTGGATGTATATACTAGAAAATGAGACTATAACAAGTATACGTAGTCATGACCCAGGGAGAACCTTTCTAAATGTAAAGAATGTTCTGCAGAGCTTCTGGAAAACACAGGGTTAATAAGTACAGGGCTTGGAAATAAACTATATGTGCCCATATGCCCTACCAGAACTTCTCTGAGAGCTGCTGTCTTGTTATCCAGAAGCTCAGTTCTCATTTTAAAGAAAAGTCTCTAGTTGCAAAGAAAACCTCACAAATGTGAACTGAGTGTAAAGGATGCAGAGGTGTCTATGTGAGTCTTCAGGGAGTCTGAGAGGTGTGGACTGTCCTAGTCATCTCAGGGAGGTGTTAACTCACATGCACAGCAATGATAATTTAAATGTCAATGTTGTTTGTATTTCATTCATTGTGCAAGAAGGAGGGGGAGGATCACAGATCTGCACAATTGTTTTATTTTGGTTCCACAAGTAGGTGGCATTTAGGTGATACCACCACGTCTTTTGGAATATCTGTACAGTCTACTGTGAGCAATATCTCATTTTGGCACCTCACATAGAATATCAGGATTGAAAGGGACCTCAGGAGGTCATCTAGTCCAACCCCCTGCTCAAAGCAGGACCAATCCCCAATTTTTGCCTCAAATCCCTAAATGGCCCCCTCAAGGATTGAGCTCACAGCCCTGGGTTTAGCAGGCCAATGCGCAAACCACTGAGCTATCCCTCCCCCCTCACATGAGTGGAGCTTATTTTGTAGACAGAGCTTAGAAGAGTCCCACTTTTTTTGGGCTCTGTCTGATTCCAGATACTCTAGGCGTCTCTGCACTCAGGAGCAGTACTGATTCTGTCACTTCCCATTCATTCTTCTGTTACAATCACCCTGGCCTCTGTGAGCTCCTGCCTGCACCAACATCTTCACCTCTCTCTCTCTCCCCCACTTCTCCCAACAGGTGTTTTTCCATGACTTCCATTCCCCCATCAAGCTGTTCACAGTGAGCCCCATGAGCCCCTAAAATTTCAGCCAACTATACTGCCTCCAAATTAGTCAAAGGCAACCAACAGGTTAAAACACATTTCAGAGTTTCTAGGCCAAGCTGCCCTGGAATGATGATCAACCATACACTGTTAGGAAAGTATTCATGTAAAATACTAGACAGGATATCACCTCCATTTTTGAATGCTTATATCTTTCAGTTGCCTTGTCTGGTTTATTGATTTGCCTCAGTCTTCCAGAAAAATTCTATCCTGGCATAAGATCACAACACAAATACCTAGAAAGATAAATCATACCTGTGAAATTTCAGGTGGAGTGGTTTACCTTTGGTGAAGTTATGTGCTGGGAGACAAACTGGGTTTATAATGGAAAGCTAGCCTCGTCATTAACTATGGAGAGACCGATAACTCTCCATAATCAATCAGTCACTTAGACTTCTTTATAGCATCCTTCATGCCAACACGCCTGCGTGGTTTATAGTCATTAAATTAGAGAATGCACCACACAATGGACAAGGCTAGATCCATAAATCTTAAGACCTGATTCAGACTTATTCAAGGACTCTGAACAAGTAACCATGAGAGGGAAAATGATTCCATTCACAAGAGGGGACTGGAGGCATAAAACTGAACCAAGGGAAGGGGGGTGATGCTGGCAGGAAGAGAGAAGCATTTAAAAGAACTTACCCTCTATAACATCCCCCAACCAGCTATGGCATCTGCTCTCAGATGGATGTTGGTTTGCAGCCTTGTGGTCCTTTTGGATTTCTCAGTACTATTAGATGCCCAAATAGTCAAGTAGCAAAAAATGCCCACTTCTATCTATGACTGGTCAGGAGATTGCACTTCATACTGTCAGGAACACGCCTGACCACAGTGGTCCACACATTCATGACCTCTAGGCTTGATTATTGCAGTGTGTCATATCTAAGAGTGAAACCATATGTTCTAACTGGTCCAAAATGCAGTAGTCCATCTGTTTAGCATCACTGTGCTCATGTCTCCCCGGTGCTCTGCACTCTGCATTGACTCCCCATTGAATCCAGAGTTCAAGTCAAAGTCTCTGTCCTGATGTTCAAAGCCTTCCATTAAATTGGCTAAAGATCTCTCTCCCTTCCTGACCACAGCCTCTCACAAAAGCTGCCATGAAACTGCCAACTAAGGAGGGAGGGACATGGGTTTGGGGGACAAAAATTTCACAGGAGCTGACCTAGACTATGGAACTCATGAACAGATGATAAAATGACCACAGGCCTCACTACATTCAGAAATAAGTGCAAAAGATAATTCTTCAATTTAACTTTCCCTCTATAATTACTTCATACTCTCTCTCTCTCTCTGACGGATACACACACACTTTATGAATTATTCAAGCTTATGCTTAAGTACTTAGGATGTGTTCAGATTCTATGGTGATGGGGGTGAGATGGATAGAGATTGTTGTGCCAGGCATGGGCACCGTACTCTCTGAATTGGATCCAAAAATATTGCCCAGGAGTGCAAAGGGTTAGGGGAGATTTCAGATATGAAAAGCAGGAGGCTCCCTAGAGGGTGAAACCTCAGTGGCAGAACAGACTCCACAAGCATGATGGATAAAAGCCCACATAAGACTCTGGTATGTGAGCAAGCACAAGCTGACAGTTGCCCTTCAGGAATCCAGTGGAGGGCCTTCACTTTTGCAGCAGTCGTGAGCTGAGTCTGGTTACTGGGAGCAGTTGGACCTGAACTGTTGTAACAGTTGCCGTGTTGTATCCTGAAGTGGATGTACTTGGTTGTAATAGGTGTATAAAGTTTGTAAGTCACTTTGGGATGAAAGAGGCTATATTAACTAGGGCCCTACCAAATTCATGGTCCAGTTTGGTCAATTTCATGGTCAGAGGATTTTAAAAAATCATAAATTTCTTGATTTCAGCTATTTAAATCTAAAATTTCATGGTGTTGTAATTGTAGGGGTCCTGAACCAAAAAGGAGTTATGGGGGTTGGGGGGTTTCAAGATTATTGTAGGGGGTGTGTGTGGTGCTGCTACCCTTACTTTTGTGCTGCTGCTGCTGGCGGCACTGCCTTCAGAGCAGGGCAGCTGGAGAGCAGCGGCTGCTAGCTGGGAGCCCAGCTCTGAAGGCAGAGCCACCGCCAGCAGCAGCACAGAAGTAAAGATGGCCTGGTATAGTTTTGCCACCCTTACTTCTGTGCTGCCTGCAGAGCTGGGCCCTCAGTCAGCAGCCGCCATTTTCCGGCCGCCCAGTTCTGAAGGCAGCAGCACAGAAGTAAGGATGGCGCGGTATGGTATTGGTGCCCTTACTTCTGCGCTGCCTGCTGGTGGGGTGCCCAGCCAACAGCAGTCGCTCTCCAGCCCCCTAGCTCTGAAGGCAGCACAGAAGGGTGGCAATACCGCAACCCCCCTAAAATAATCTTGTGACCTCCTGCAACTGCCTATTGGGTCAAGACCCCCAATTTGAGAAAAGCTGGTCTCCCCCCCTGAAATCTGGTCCTTTGTGTGTTTTTACCCTATACTATACAGATTTCACAGGGGGAGACCACATTTCACGATCCATGACAAGTTTTTCCTGGCTGTGAATCTGTAGGGCCCTAATAATAAAGGTTAGCCGTTATCCTCATGACTTGGTAGAAGGGGCATCTTTTAAAACAAAAAAAGATTTTTTTTAAGTGGACAGAGATGCTTCAGACTCACCTGCCCTTCACATGCACTCTCTCTCTCCCCCCCCCTTTTGAAGCAGGTTTAAGTCCATCTACTTTTATATTTTCAAAAAAAAAACTCATAAAAGAACCATAAATATAGTAACTTGCTAAAATGAAAGCTGTTCTTTTCTACTCCCTTGAGACTTCTGCCTGAGAGACAGACAGAGAGAGTTCATTTCTTTGAAGAATCCCTCCTCTGTTAAAGTAAAGCTGCTATCTAAAAGCAGTCTTCAGGGCTTTGTTCTTGTCATCATCTTGACCTGGGTTTGTACTTGCTCCTTTCTGTATTGCTTGTGGAAATGCACAGGGTGTGGTATTGGAAGGGGCTGGGGAAGAGGATTTGGCTATCACTGGCAGGGCAGAAGTCCATGTTTGGAACAGGGATGTACTTTGGGATCATAAAAGGTTACCCATCCAAACCACCAGCAAAAATACTAGGGACATAGGAACTTGCCATACTGGATGAGACCCAAGGTTCATCTAATTCAGTATCCTGTGTGTGACAGTGGCCGGTACCAGACGCTTCAGAGGAAGGAGCAGGAAATGCTGAAGTATGAAGTTATTCCTTTCCTATCCAGAAGGAACTTTCTTCCTAGTCTCCATTGGTTAGAGTTTGGTTCATGCCCTTAAGCATGAGTGTTAATATCTCTTCCAAATTTTGTTATCCTGTCCTGTCTTATTCACCATTGTGCAAGGTGACATGGAGAGGCAGAGACAAAAGGCATGTCAATACTGCAGTGAGCCAGGGGACCCAGTGTAGAGGTTCATAGCATTGTCCATGTAAATGTCCAACCCAACACTGTGATGGTATGGATAGATGCTGCCCATCAACAGTCAGTGATGGATCCCAGCCCTCATTGAAGAGATTGGCAAGGATGTGAACTGAGGAAGTGGAGAACAATGCTGAACTCAACGGGAAGAATTTTTCTATGAGGAAACTGTAAGAAGAGCAAGTTGGTGAGTTACTTGCTATTGTCTGGTCTGCATGTAGCTGCTAGCCTGGGATGAGGAGGTAGCTTGCAAAAGACCTCTTTTGTCTTTCAGATATTTAAACCTTGAATGTATTAGGAAATGGACCCTTGACTGAAAGTGGTTTTCAACTACCTTTTTCTTTGAACCATTTCAGAAAATGGTGTAAGTGCTAGTGTAGACCTGATAAAAGTGTTTCCAATTCAGCTTCAAGAAGCGGTTCTGAGATTTTCTTCCATTGAGGCTCAGTCATGCTTTCTGGAATAGTACTGAAGTCACTGGGAGCTGCTGGGTGTACAACACTATTGAAAATCAGGCCACTGCCTAAATATGGATTTAGGAGCCCAACTTTAGACACCCAGTTTTGAAAATCATGCCTCCCACCCTCCATTCTGTGATGTGAGCTCACACACACTGGCTGGTGTTGAGCTATTCTCTCTCTCAATGGCTAGAAGAGGGAAAGGGGTTAATAATAATAAACCAAAGAAACAAGTAACTTTCCCTGATTCAACTCAAGATCAGAAGTAAGCAGAACTGCAAGGCAGTATCAGACTGTACTATAAACAGGTGCACCTCTGAAGGTCATTTTCATCTTGCTCTTAGAATGTTTCTCTGCTTAGTAGAAAGTTCTAATTCATCTCTTTTTGCTCCTGCTGATCATCTTAAGAAGCTACCTTTTTATTTTATAACAAACCTCCTTAAAACTGGAGAACTTATATACAATCATAGAAATGTAGGGCTGGAAGGGACCTCAAGAAGTCATCAGGTCCAGTCCCCTACGGTGAGGCAGGATGAAGTAAACCTAGACAATCACTGGCTGGTGTTTGTCCAACCTGTTCTTAAAAACCTCCAGTGATGAGGATTCCACAATCTCCCTTGGAAGCCTATTCCAGAGCTTAACTACTTTTCTAGTTAGAAAGTTTCTCCTAATATCTAACCCAAATCTCCCTTGCTGCAGGTTAAGCCCATTACTTTTTGTTCTGTCTTTAGTGGACATGAGAACTATTGATCATTATCCTTTTATAACAGCCCTTAATATAATTGAAGATGGTTATCAGGTCCCCCCTCAGTCTTCTTTTCTCAAGACTAAACATGCCCAGTTTTTTTTCCTCCACCAACCTTCATAGGTCAGGTTTTCTAAACTTTTTTATCATTTTTGTTGCTCTCCTTTGGACTCTCTAATTTGTCAACATTTTTCCTAAAGTTTGGTGCCCAGAATTGGACACAATACTCCAGCTGAAGCCTCACCAGCTGAGTAGAGCAGGACAGTTACCTCCCATGTTTTACAGTCAACATTCCTGTTAATGCAAACCAGAATATTAGCTTTATTTGCAACTGCATTTCTTTGTTGACTCATATTCAATTTGTGATCCACTTTTTCTTTTGTATGGAAGTAGCAACATTTACAAGGTAGTAGAAAGGTCTGAAATCCATTTGAGGGCTTCAGGAGATGCAGAATGCACCTTTGCTTTAGCTCCTGGAAACGAAAAGATGGGTCACTTGTTCACAATGTGTTCAATGGTTTGGAAGTTTCTGTATTTGCCCTGTGGCAAATCCTTGATTCACCATTGTGCATCAGGTGTGCTCATCTTCCATGTAACGTCCTAAAACGGTTGATGGTCATCTACTGCCTTCAGTGGAGCAAGAAACCAGGTGATTCGATAGTGAGATCATCTATGAGGTGCTTGTTGTTTATGTCAGAGCCTGCCCATTGCATCCGCCAGGTGTTTTCTGGATTGAAGTTGGATGACAGAAGAGCTTCTCTAGCCACCTAGAATGGTCAGCAGAACTTAAGGTGAGTGAACAAGATTTTCATGGAGGGGGAGCTTTTGGTAAGCAAGAGCTTTCTTGTGCTCGTGCAATGTACCAACCTCCCAATGGAAGGTTGGAGGAAGAATGTTTGCAAGGACTGGAAGCCAAGGCAGCGATGTGGACTTCAGGGTGCCAGTTATAAGTCTCCTAGCCACATTTTGGCTGGATATTGATGAGGTCCATATGTGAGCTTCTTTCATGCACACTTGCACAGTACTCAGCAGTGGAATAAACTAAAGCAAGCATTGTCATGCACAGCATTTGGGCATCACAATCCCAGCTAGAACCTGCTAGTTTTTGGATGATATTGAGGTGACGCTTTGTTTTATGGCTTCACATGTTGCTGATCAAGGGTGACTCCTAGGTAGCGGGGGTTAGAAGTGTGGGTGATTACCTTGTCACAGAAGTTTACATACATCATCCTCTGACTTGTAGCTTCAGAATTGCTGCTATGGAAAACTGATTACACCATTTTTGATGGATTGGGTTTGAGCCACCAATACTAAAAGTTGTTTTCCATCCTCTTCAGATCATCACAAAGGGTGTCTTCCACTTTTTTGAGTGTTGTGGCCTGTATCGCCAGTCCCAGGTCTTTGGCATAAATGAACTTGCAGCCTATCATTTTGGGCACATCACTTATATATAAGTTAAAAAGGGACGGTGCTGGTACTGGTCCCTGTGGGAGGCCATTGTGCAGTCTCTGCTTTTTGCTAACCTGACTTCTGAGATGGATATGGAACGTTCTGTCCAAAAGTATTGATCTAATGACAGGAAATGTCTGGTTGCACTGAAGGTTAGATAGCTTCAGGAGTAGCCCTCTGCATAGTGATGGAGTCCTAGGCTGATGACAAGTTGATAAAAGCTGTGGCCTTTTAATTTTCCGCTGTAAGCTGGACTCAATATGTGTAGTCAGTGCAAGCACCTGGTCACAGCAGCTTCACCCTGCAATGAAACCTACCTGTTCTGGAGTGACTCTGGTCTCGCCAGGATCACCCGCTCCAGTAATTTGTGTGTTGTACAGAGGAGAGAGAGGGAGAGCAGTAACTTTGAGGTCATCGGGCAGCTTTCCAGGTTTTAAAAAGGTCATGACCTATGATCGTTTCCAAGCTGTTGGGAATTTGCTGCTGGTGATGACTTCTGTGAAATGTGCTGCCATCCAGTTGCACCCTCTCGGCGCAAGATATTTAAGGAAGTCCAGAAGGATGCCATCAATGGCATCTGCTTTTTCTGCTTTGGTAGCAGAGAGGGCAGTGTCAATCTTGGCTCTTGTGAAGGATTGACAGAGACTTGATGAAGGGGCACTTCATGCACAGGATTCCTTCAGAGCTGTTTTCACTCCTCTTTTCATTTGTCAGCTCACAGTCATGTTTGAATTTCTTAGTAGGAGGCTGGCAATGCTGTTAGCAGTGACTTGAAGTGTCTGTATTTGTGATGGTGCTGCTCTACCTAAGCGCCACAGACGAGCCCATGCTTTACAGCTTGAGTTAGTGAAGTCTTTGGCCTCCACCCTCTCTGTCCAGTGTTGTCGTCTTATAGAGTCCAGTGATTCCAGTAGAGCAGAGATGAAGCTTGGGTCACCAGTAGCTTCATACCCCCTTAGGAGCGTTTTGCTTTCTGGGCTCCAGCATGGCATAAAGAAGCTCCTGAAATACTGGGGGATATTCTTCTTTGTGGCTTTAATAATAAGCTCTGAGAAGCAGTTGAAGTTTCCGGGCTTTAGTAGTCTGCTACTGATGGATCTTTCAACAGCAGTAGAGAAACCCAGCCAATTCACCAGTCTCAGGTTCCAGCATGGAACTGGTACACTGGTAATGAAAGGGAGTTCAAAGTTATCAGGGTTCCTTCCCCACTCTGAACTCTAGGGTACAGATGTGGGGACCCGCATGAAAGACCCCCTAAGCTTATTCTTACCAGCGTAGGTTAAAAACTTCCCCAAGGTACAAACTTTGCCTTGTCCTTCAACAGTATGCTGCCACCACCAAGCGTTTTAAACAAAGAACAGGGAAAGAGACCACTTGGAGATGTCTTCCCCCAAAATATCCCTCCAAGCCCTACATCCCCTTTCTTGGAGAAGGCTTGATAATAATCCTCACCAATTTATACAGGTGAACACAGACTCAAACCCTTGGATCTTAAGAACAATGAAAAATCAATCAGGTTCTTAAAAGAAGAATTTTAATTAAAGAAAAGGTAAAAGAATCACCTCTGTAAAATCAGGATGGAAAATACTTTACAGGGTATTCAGATTCAAAACACAGAGGACCCCTCTGGGCAAAACCTTAAAGTTACAGAAAACAGGAATAAACCTTCCTCTTAACACAGGGAAAATTCACATAAAACAAAAGATAAACTAATACGCCTTGCCTGGCTTACCTATACTGGTTGCAGTATTGGAGACTTGGATTAGGATGGGTTGGAGAAGATGAATTTCTGTCTGGCCTCTCCCAGTCCCAAGAGAGAACAAACACGTAAACAAAGAGCACAAACAAAAGCCTTCCCCCCTCCCCCCAAGATTTGAAAATATCTTGTCCCCTTATTGGTCCTTTGGGTCAGGTGCCAGCCAGGTTAGCTGAGCTTCTTAACCCTTTACAGGTAACAGGATGTTGCCTCTGGCCAGAAGGGATTTTATAGCACTGTATACAGAAAGGTGGTTACCCTTCCCTTTATATTTATGACAAAAGTCAATGTGTACCACCATGAGCCTGTACAGACTGTGCACGAAGGGGTCCAGGACAGTTCCAGATGAAAGAAGTGGTGATCCAGTGGAGTCCTTGGACACATGAATGTGTATTCTCTCTTCCACTGTGCTGACTGGAAGATGCCCTTTCGTTTTACACTGAACAGCAAGTACTGCTCCTGTACCAATGCCCACTCAGTGAGCTGTTTGCCTGCAGCATCATTCATTGAATAGCCCATGCTGTATGGTGTCTGTTAAAATTGCCAAGATACCCAATGGGTGTTGTGATTTTGGTAGGACTGGTAAGGGTCACTCTGCCTGTTGGGCAGCTTATACACATTATATATTGTCAGCTCATCACCTCAGATACTTATTGTGAAACTGTTGTCCATTGTTGGCAATGCTTTAGCTATATCTTTTCATTTTAGCCTAATGTAGGTGGCCATTCCATGTTTTGGATGGTTTTGGTTGGAGAGAAGGACTTATCCTGGTACCTTGAGGCACACTGAGTCTTCTTCAGAAATATGTGTTGAAGAGCCAGGATGTCAGTGTTATTGTCCATCAGCAGCCTCGCAATGACATCAGCCTTCAAACAGTATAGGCCCTCAACATTAAATTGGCATAGACAAATCAATGGGCCTATTAGTTGATAAGCATGGCTCTGAAAAGAGCCTTTTTTGGAAAAGTTGCTATTTTGACAGGGAGGTCAATGAATGATCTCCACTCTCCAAAGTGGTGGCATTAGTTCATACACTTAGATTAAAGTGTACTTAACTGGGTTGTGGACATCACAAGCTGGAAGGAGCAAGCCACCAACTGACTCCAATGCACCACATACTCCATCAGGCAGGAGCCCACTTTGAGGAGAAGCGCCTTGCCCTCAAAGCTGAAAAGAGAGAGAGAAGGAAGGAAAAAGAAAGAACTTTCTCCCAGCAGGCAGCTGGCCTGCCAGGAAATATCTGTACCTAGTGTGGGCAGATCTGTGGTTCCAGATCTCAGAGTCATCTCAGAACCCATATGTAAATCCGTAGTAGAGATCATCCTCAAATCGAGGGATTGCTGCTGCTGCTGACTTAACTGGGAGGGCCACGTGAAGGTTGCCACCATCGCTCTCCATCCACACCCCAGATTCCTTTTCAGCAGTATGACCATCTAGTCAGTTATTTTCCATTTTGTAGTAGTGAATTTGATTCTTTCCTTCTGAAGTGAAGTACTTTGCACTTGTCTTTATTTAATTTCATCTTGTTGAATTCAGACCAATTCAGACTGATTAACTTGTTGAATTACACTGTTTGTGCTGTAGGTTTTCTAGTTGATAGGAAGCTGGGGCTTATCCTTTGAGCAGTAGATTCTTGGCAAAGCTTTGCCTTTCATCTTCCACCTTCTGAGATCATTGACTGCAGTTACTCAGTGCTGAATAACAGGTTTCCCCCTTCTGGTAGGAAGGCAAACTAGAAATGTGGGTCTGTAGAGCTGGCTACCAGAATCTCTCTGGCTACTTGATAGGGTTTCTGTTTGATCAGGCTGCTAATCAAACTGTAAGATGACAGAGCTGTTAGCATTTTTAACTGGCATTTACAAGTCTAAACAAGTCTAAGTTTCTTCTAGCCCCACTTTCCCAAGCAGAGACTGGTGAGCAGCCATTCTCTGTACAGGCTTTTATTCATCAATACATACACCCTCAAAATTAACTTGCACTCTTGTAGCTGCAAGGTGACATGGAGAGGCAGAGACAAAAGGCTTGTCAATACTGCAGTGAGCCAGGGGATCCGATTACAACAAGGTGTCATTCTGCAGCATGAATGGGGCCTTAAGAGTGATCTTTCACTGGGCAGAAGCCAAGCACATGATGTTTCAGTGATATGGTTAAAATACTGTACAATATTCCCTCCGCTCATTCACAAGGTCCCTACTCTGTACACATTTAAGACCCTCTTAAAAACCTATATCTGCCATGTTGCCTACAATTAATCCAATTGACTTGTATAGAAAATGTATATTATGTACCTATTATTTTTCCCAGTCTCCTTTCCCCTTGCCTCTGTCTGTTTGTCTGTCCTTAGAGTATGAGCCCCTTGGAGAAGGGACCATCTTTTCTCCATGTTCGGAAATCCCCTCACACAGACTGGGTGCTACAGTAAATAAATATTAATGATGTTAGATTCTGTTTACACTACAAAATGGAACTATGTTGTAATTTGGTTTGGTGGTGATTATAGAGGCCCTAACCATCAGAGAAAAATAACCTGGAAATTCACACTATTTGGAAGATTGTACATTGGCAATTGGAGGGAGGGATAGCTCAGTGGTTTGAGCACTGGCTTGCTAAACCTAGGCTTGTGAGTTCAATCCTTTATGGGGCCATTTAGGGATTGGCCCTGCTTTGAGCAGGGGGTTGGATTAGATGATCTCCTGAGGTCCCTTCCAACCCTGATATTCTATAATCACCTTTCTTTCCCACTGTTCAAAATACTTCTAGCCATTCAGAAAAGTGCACTAACAGCAGAATGTAGCCCAATTCAAGGTCTTGAATGCTGCTGCTGAGAGCAAAAAGATTTTTTCATAGAAATCTCTAGTTCAAAAGCATCCATTTTGTCTGAGCAAAATTTCATTACAGTGTTAGAACATGACAGGGATTCTTAACAACATTTCTGACAAAACAGACAGATGTCCAATATTTTTAAAGCTACTGTCAGCAATTAAAAAAATCTAACATGTAATTTCACATATTGGAATAATAGTAGCTGCTTTATGACGCTTTCCAACATTGATGACTGAAGCTGGCAGCCCCCTTGTATGGTAGGGAAGCATGATCCCCATTTTATAGATGGAGAAACCAAGGTACAGAATTTTTTTTCTTTGTCTTTTGAAAGTATGTTTCCTCTTTATCAGCAGAATTGCCACATTATACAGAGAACACACACACTATTTTCATCCTTTTGAAACCACAGGTCTTGTTCACTCTAGAATTTGGATTGTGCTTGCCAGAATTATGAGTAGTGATAGCTGTTAAACATGGCTGTGTAATTAACTGTGCTTGACAATCGTTTTCTAACCCAGTTGTGGTAATATAGCTGTAGCAGTTTTCCAGTGCAGAGAGGGCTTTTTTCCTATGGATTATTCAGTGCTGCCAAATTTTTCCCTGTCATGACTCCATTACATCTCTCAGACCCACTTTGAGCTCTTATATGTATTTTATAACAAATAATAATAATATAGTTTTTATTACATTAGCATCTAGATGCTCCAACTAAGAATCAGGACCTCATTGTGCTAGGCACTATCAAAGTCATTATATAAACAATTCCACAGCCATGACAATCCACTGTGCTGTCTCAGGTCTTGAAGCCAGGCCTTTGAGTTTTCCTGCAGCCATCACATCCTGACCACCACCCCACAGTCTGTTGAAACCTGGTGGGCTAAGGAGACAGCAGGACTACAGCCTCAGCCAAGGCACCACCCTTGGGAGCCCTACCTGAAGGACTGCCCAACTTCACTGACTAGTCCAGTCATGCTATTGAAGCCAGAAGGAGGCACAGGAAGTTGTGTTAGCAACTAGATGGTAGCCTATTGCTGCTGCATCAGACACTGCTTGTGCCTATTTCCTGCATTCTGCTCCCAACCCTGTTCCTGACTCCTACTCCACTCCTGAACTGCTCCTGGTTCCTGTCTGACCCCTGCCTTCACTCTTAGTTCCCACCATGCTCTTGATGTGTGTCTGTTCCTTGCCTCTCCTCCGGTTCCTACCCTTACACCATGTTTCCAACCATCTGTTACCAGTCCTGGCTTTGACTTCTTACTCATGCTCTGACCACTAGGCAAAACCTCCTATGTCCTGGTCCCTAACACCCATTTCGGTAGACCAGTGACAGTTTGTACAGTAGGCCTGTAGGCCAGATCATGTCATATGCACCAGTAAGATCCAGGAACACTGTGCCTGTCTTCTGCCTGGTCTGGCATTCTCAGTGTAAGTGGTAAGTGCCAGCACTTGATTGCAGGGATTGCCGTTTAGGCTGAAACCTGCTTGAGCTACACCCAGGATATCATCAATGGTAGGGGCAATTCTTTGAAGGATAAGCCTTTCAAGTAATTTGCACACCCAGTTTAGCAAAGAGATGGAGTTATAACTTGCTGCAAGTCAGTGGTCTTTCCAGGGTGAGTGCTCTAACCACCAGGCTATAGAGTCAGTCTCATGCTTGTCTCTCTCTCTCTGGACTGATGACTCATTATCTGTCCAAAGTGGAGCAGCTTCAACAGGAGAGATGTGGGAGCCCACATCAGAATATCCCATAGTTCAGTAGATAGGACATTCATCTGAGAGGTTGTGAATCACTGTTCAAATCCATTCTTCTCATAAGGTTCAGGGGGACCTGAACCAGGGGTCTCTCACATCCCAGGTGAGTACCCTAACCATTGAGCTAAAAGTTATGAAGGAGCTGCTGTGGCCTCCACAGTGGTGATAGTGGTGGCAGTGTTTGAGCTCACCTGCAGGGCCCAATCAGCACCTACTGGATCAAGCCCTACAGACAAGTGAGGGCGAGAAATGCTTATCTTATCCGAATTCGTGCATTGCTCTCTGGCTTAGGGGCAGATAGGCATCTGGACACCGAAAGTGAGGCAGCAGTGTGTGTGTCCAGAGGAAGAAACATAAGCACCTAGGGAACTTTTACAGTGGAAATTTAGGTGCCTAGTGAGTTTAGGTACCTACAGGGTTAGGCACAGGTTTTGTGTATTGCAATGGTGCAAAAACAGGCACCGACATCTGGGATTTAAGTGCCTAACTCCTTTTGTGCATTTAGCCCTTAAACTCACCAAAGCTTCAGTTCCAGTGTTAGCCACCTCATCCCCATTCTCTCAAGATTCTAAGATTCCTGGATCTCACATTCATCAGTCTTGCTTGGAGATGTTTTATTTTTTACTCAACTGTGAACATGGCCTCGCAGATATAGGATGGCTCTTCCAGGAGTCTGTCATGTACAGCCATGCTTTCAATTTAATTTGGACGTGTTTAATGTGAATTTCATTGTGTGTAAAAGGTACTGGACTGACAGCACAGGAAACTGAAGTGCTCTCTGAATCCTTTGATCCACAAGCTGTATAGACAATGACTGAGCAAACTTTTCCTCACCCCACCACATCACTGTATTTCAGCCCTGATCTGAATGGACCACTTGTAGGGATGAAGGGAATAGGTCAGTCTCCATGGCATTTTCAATCCTGGCCTCTTTGCTGGAATTGCCAGTAATGAAGCTAGTTGGTGCCAATTGTAGTGAAAGTTTTGTAATGTGGACACCTTCTAACTGGCAACTGGACTGAGGTCACCAATTCATTTCACAAAGGCAACCAAACAGCCATTAGCTGGTAATGGTTTTCATTCCATACTGTCCTACCCAGCATTTGAACCAGTGGCTAACAAAGGATTCATCTAGTATTACCAAGACACTGAGCTATCCAGTCATGTTAGGCAAGTTTTGTTTTGGTTTTTTGTTTCTTGGAAACATTTTGGGATGTTCTGCTAATAACCTAGTAAAAGATACCATTGCGTAGATTTAGTGTTTGAATTAATATCAGTTTAAATGATGGGCATACACTACAGTTGTCAAGTTGAAGGGCAGTACTGGTGGGATACTGCAAAATGAGATCTTCCCCCCAAGTAAAATGGTAGTGGCCTCCTCTCATAAAGTTACATCTTCCCTTTAGAGCGACCAGGCAGGGTAACACATTGTCATCATATCACAATGTGATATCAAAGCATGGTATTGCAGTGGCATCACATCCCAATACCAGATTGCAATGTGATGTCATAGTGTTGGCTGGAACAGGAGGCCCATGGCAACTGCAGGTGAGGTTGGCCAAGTGGCAGATGAGAGCATTGCCAGGATTGATACAGCCAGGAATGCAGAATCATCAGTACCATTGTGTGGCATGTTACAATGGGCATATGGAAAGTTTTCCTGCTTCCCTTCTCCATATCACACAGGCTGATTTACACATTGATAAAAACATATTCCTTGCCAAGAGGGAGCAGATTAAGGCTCTGTTTAGTTTAAATCCAACCTTGCTTGTGAATTTTCTTTGGGGAAAAGAATAAAAATAAAATCTGTTCCTTTTCTTATTTCTTTGCTTTTGTTACTTTTACCTTTTGAGCAGCTGATTTTGGTGATCCCCTTGTCAGGAGGATATTCATTAATTTGGCCCTGGTGGGTGTGTATAATAAGCTCTTTTAACATTTCAGGGTCTGATTGTGTCTTCTAGGTACTGTCCCATGTTGGGGGGCAGTGTGGCACTGTAATACCACAGGGAGAGTGACCAGAGGTATTGTACCTCTGGAGGCCCAAGGGCTGTGGGGAAGTATCCTTATATCCTACCTGTCTTCTTTTGCACACACATGCAGGGGCCAGTCTCAAATGAGCCAGAGGAATTATAGCCGTGACTTCCCACTAATTAAGACTTTGAGGCAGATCATCAGCTGATGTAAATTGGCATAGCTCCATTAATGTTGTTAGGCTGTTTCAGTTTATACCAGATGGGGATCTGGCCCTTCCTTTCCACAAAACTTGTCTGCCATTTGTTGAGCTTGACTGCTTCCATTATGTGAATGTAGGCTGACTACTATCCTAATAAAATCTTCCCTGCCCCATATGTTGCCCTAGCCTCTCCTTGATTAGGGATCCCAGTGTCTTCCCTACTGCTGATGTCAGGTGCACAGCTCTGTAATTTCCTAGCAACCCTTCTCAAATACTGGCTTTTAATTAGCTTCTTTCTGTTTTACTAGCACTTCCTCCGGTTCCCAGAGAGCCTTTGAAGCAATTTGACTGTTGGTGCTCCCGCCCCACCATCCCTTTTTGTTGTTTCCTTGCAGAATTCTAGGATAGAATTTCTTATTTTTTCAGAAGGTCTAATTTCTTGCTCTGTCGTGATCCTAATTTCCTTCAGGATTTCTTCTTCCTCTCCTGGGAAATTTGTCTCCATTTCTGGCATCTGTCCCTCCTAGCCCTCCCCTCTTTTTTTCCCAAAGACAGGAGGAAAAGAATCCATTTAATATTTTTCTGTAGTAACGTCTATCTCATCTGTCAATAAATTACCCTTTGTCTTCTCTGGGAGACCCTCTTGTCTCCTTTCACTGACCTTATTCTGTACCTTGCCTGATTTTTTTTTTTTTTAGAAGGAGGATGCAATATCCCTGGGCTGTCATTCTGTGAAGAACAGCTGTCATTCCTCCCATTGTGTGTATGTGTGTGCACGCGTGCGCGTGTGTTTGGGGGGTGGAGAGAATATGGGGAAGACAGGGAACTGCCATTGAGGAAGATGATGATTCTACTTACAGATGTGAATATTTTTTCATTCATTATATTCAGCTGGCAGTTCCTTCTCTGTCTCTCATTGGTTTCAGTCTGTCATCTGCTGATTAAAGGGAATCTAAAATGAGTCAGTTAGTTAAAATAACATGGGCAGCTTCAGAAATATTTATTAAATATAAATACGTTATTTCTAAAAACTTTTTTCTATATTTGTCATTCCCTCACTATCTCCGTAACTAGGAATGTCAGAGTCCTCATATGATGTTACAGGGACATATCTGAATGGTGAGGAAAACAGATGACTTTCAAGGTCTTTCTATTGTAAGACACGCAGATGCTCACTGATAGAGTTAAGGAGTGCTGCAGACTCTTCTGTGCAGCAACCCAGACAGATTCATGACGCTACCTACTACAATCTTTTCCTGCCCCTCCCTGTTCTTTTGGGGGCAATATGCAGTCCCAGGGACGTCACTAGGGAACATTCCCTGTGCTCCTGTTACTGCAGAGGCTGCAATTCTGCCTGGCCCTTATTCTGGACACTCAAACAGAGGGGCAGGCTCCTTATTCCTTCCCCCCCCTCCACTGCACACTCATAAGAAGGCAAGGCAGAATCTAGCTAATATTAAAGAATAATAATATGATACCATCGCGAATACAGACTAACACGGCTGCTACTCTGAAACCTGTCATTTTATAAAGGAAATTCTACTTTTTGATTAAATTAACCAATATTTTAAAAAGATAATAGAATCTCTCTAAGGTAGCCCTAGTATCATAAGATCTAAGCACCTCACAGTCTTTCATATATTTAACCTCAAAATGTCCAGGTGAGGTAGCGAAGTACTATTATCCTCGTTTTACAAATGGGGAGATGAGGCACAGGGAGACTAAGACTTATACAAGGTCATACAGGAAGTCGGGGGGTGGAGGGATCCGGGAATTAAAGCCAGCTCTTCCAAATCCTAGGCTAGCGCCCTGACCACTGGACCACTTCCTCTCAAAAGACTAAAGAACTTACTTTACCACAACTGTGAAAGTTTGGTGTCTATAGTACTAATATTTTGAGCCTGATTCTTGTTGACAATGTGGGGCTTTGGTGAAAACAAGAATCAGGCCCTTTGTACCTGAATACCCCCTTTCATTGGAGGATCTCGGCATGCTTTAATTAAGCAAGCCTCACATACCTCATTTTACACCTGAGGTAATTGAAGTACAGAAAGGTGAAGCGACTTACCCAAGATTACACAGCAAGTCAGTAGCAGAGCTGAGTGACTCCCTGTCCTCTGCTCTAGCACTTTCCCTCTTATCTTACATCTGTAAAAGCGTTAAGGTTCTAGAAAAAGTGCCGTGCCTACAGGGTTTGGTCAGTCAAAGGCTCTGTCCACACTTGCAAACTTTTCTAAACATTTCGTACCATTACTAACACCAATTCCGCATTAGCAATGTTACCAACCCTAGTAGAGGTTGGCTGCTACCATTTTTAAGACGATGTCACACAACTCTTCAGGTCTAATCAGCATGATATTAAAAGCACTTGTGGCAGCTGGCAAAATACCCATGATAGGGTTCAGAACCCTGCTAACACCACTGGAGCTAAACTAGGGATAGCAATGGTGAGAAATTTTCAGAGTGTAGACAGTCAACGACTTTGCCTTGATGTAATCATTTGTAACTTGATACCCTAGTGGAGAGCTGTTGTGTGCACGAAACATCTGTAGAAAAAGACAGAACAGGGATTTTCTCTTTTCTGTTCCTGGAGTTGAATTCTTCTTTCTTAAATAAATAAATAAACTAAACTAAACTCCTAAATTGTGATTACTCTTATTCTTTTTTACTCAGTTTTATGTCAGACACATACATTTGGCAATGAAAGTAGGACTGAAGTGGGATCTGTATTCCCTAGTTCTGAGTCTTCATCTCAGAGTGTCGAACTGGCAGTTTTCTGACTGATGGTTAATTATTCATTCAGATTAGATCATATGTTTCTGAGTACTTTGCTTTTCTTTGTGATCAGAATATTTATATTACATTGACATTTTTCTTGAAATTCTCATGATTTGAACCCCTTTCCAATGCCTGCCTGCAGAGGGAGACTCATGGCAAAAACTGGCTTGCTTGGGCAGCTTTTCCTTCTGTATTTTTCACAATGTTTTCCCTGATGAGGCCCCAGGATTATTGCAAACCAGTCACAGGAAGAGCTGCTGCTCAATTAGGCGAGAAGAAACTTGAAGGAAAAAAAGAATAAAGCCAGTAAATTGCTTGAGATAACAATCTCCCCCCACCAGTGTGTCTCTGTAACTAAGAGGATTAGCTGAACTTTATGTGTCACACCAAAACTGACAATAAGCAACAGTGACTTCCCCCTGCTGGCGCTTGTACCTTCACATGTTTCATTTTCCTGCTGGTACTACAGCCTTGCCCCTTGCCCGCTGACGAACTTGGAGATGAATATCATGGCTCCTTTCCTTTCCTCCTTCCTTAAAGATTTATGACTAAAAAACAAAGCCCAGCAGTTGCACTGACACTATGTATTTCTCCCCCTCTTCAGGAACATGCCTCTTTTCGGAGAGTGCAAGCTGGCAAGAAGAGGTATGGGGCTGCTGTATTATTTTTGGCTTCAGCTAAGCTTACTGCTTCATGCCAGAGAGACAAAGACAGTGGCCCCAAATCTGCTCCTATGGAAGTCAACGGCAAAGCTTCCACTGGAACAGGATCAATCCAGAAAGAGAGAGAAAAAGCAGAAGCCCAGTTGACACAGGACTCAACCAAGTTAAGACCCCATTTAGACATGGTTCCATACAAAGTAATTTAACCACAATTTGGCCCCATCCATCCTGAACAGCCAAATATTTTTAGCTGGAACTGTGTTTAAACAGAATTTTAAATCAGGTGAGCAGACTCCTTGAAACCCACTGTGGAGTTTGCCAGAGAAAGATTGGTCTGAGAGAAAGAATTGGAATGAGAGAGGGAGTATTTTCTCTCTTCCCTTTTAGTCATAGATACTATTCCTATGAAAACAGGTTAAAGCTAAGCTTCTTACAGGGTCCAGAGGAAAGGCAGCAAAAATGTGAAAGCAAAACATTACCAGTATCTGCAGGGCAGCATAGAGGCACATGAAGAAAGTAAGCAGCTGTACCCTCTGTAGTAGGAAGAGAGGCTGAGACATAAGCCCTTGTATCAGAGGTGTGGTATGAGGCAGGACCTGCTCACAGAATTTGGCAAGGACAGGGCTGATATCTAACCACATCCTCTTAAGGAGATCAAGGAAGAAATGGATATAGCATGCAAGAGGGGCTGGGAGAGGGAGAACTGAGAGCTGGGTTCAGAGATACCAGAGATATTTTTAGATTGATGTGAAACAAATACCAACACTAAACAGTTTTTTTTAAATCACTGCTCTAAACAATTTGGGATGTGGGATTCAGTGATCATGGGCAGGGTTTGAGGTGAAATGTTTGAGGATTGCAAAATTTGCAAGATATATTGGTGATGTGTAATAAAATACAGGGAATTTTCCTGTTTTTGGAAGGTGTTTTATTGAAACCAGGTTCTTGTGCTGGTCACACTCACATTGCTACACAACTCCTTGAATCTAAGGGCTTATCTATACTTGAAGTGCTACAGTGGTGCAGCTGCCCTGCTGTAGCACTGCATTGTAGACACTGCCTATGCCGACAGGAGGGGTTCTCCCATCAGCCTAGCTAATTCACCTCCCCAAGAGGTGGTAGTTAGGTCGATGGAAGAAGTATTCTGTGTGCCAAGTGCTGTCTACACCGGGGGTTAGGTTGGCTTAACTATGCCGCTAGGGATATGGATTTTTCACACTCCTGAGAGACATAGTTAAGTCAACTTAATTTTCTAGTGTAGTCAAGGCCTAATTAGTCAAATCATTGTGATGTTACTGACACTGTAAAATGGCACAAGCAGGTACACTCTGGCAACATAAATTCAGAATAGTAGCTGGGGGTTCCTTGCATAGCTTCACAGAGAGCAAAGTGTATGTGTTGCGGGGGAGAAATGCTTAGACCCAGACTTGGACTTTTAATCCCAAAATATGTAGAGACTAGGACATTGTAAAAATGTCTGCTGTGCAGCCAAGGGTTAAGATGGCCTTGTTACTCCACAGCAACTTCTGTCTACGATGTGTGCAGCATTAGTTTTTGTTTAAAGGGGCCCTGATCTCATCCCTTTTTCCAATAGATATGAAATGGAACATGTCTGCCTTTGAACTGCGCCCAGCAGCGCTGCAAGATTCAGTGAATGAAGGACACTGTATCCAATTGAAATTACAGAGGAATTTGAGGTAGGCAGAATATATTTATCCAGTTGGAATTTAAACTGTGAAATTAAAAGGGAATATTCAAGGATGATGGGGCAGAGAGATTTCCTAATCTCTATCCAGCCCCAGCTGTGTGTCAGAAAAGTCTGAAGAGGGAATAAGCAAAGAACCTGTTCTGGAATAAAGGGTAAGGAGAGAATAAAGACAATGTTTTCAACAGCACCCAGCTCCAGCTGCATATTTGTTTCATAGGCTCTGTCCATACTAAGAAAATGACTTGTGGTTGATAAAAGGTGTCAAATGTGTGTCCCTCCTGGCCCCCGGGTTCAAAAACAATTGGGTCACTAGTGTAAACAGGGCCAAAGCGTTTCCAATGCCTCTAACAGAAAGTGTGTTAGATTTTTTGTGGAATTAGGGGTTCAGAACTCTTTTTGTAACAGGTGTGAAACACATTTTGGCCCTCTTTACAGTATCTATTTGGCCTCTGTTACTGTAGTATCTGAGAACCTCACAAACATTAATGAATTAATCCTCACAACCGTGTTTTGGGTGATGTCCCTTTGGTAGCTGGAGGAACAGAATGTTGGAAGCAGAAGGCCGTTGGAAATGACAGTTGTGGATGGCAATTTGAACTGGGCAGCTGGAGAAAATTGAATAACGTATGGTGACAGCTGCAGGATCCCCCTCACCAGACAGACAAGGAACACTCAGGAAGAAAAAGTTAACAGAACACAGTGAACAGTGTGTGTGGATTCTGGTGAAAGCAATGACAGGGAGCTGAAGAAATTAACAGGAGGAAGGACAATCTTTGTGGTTAATGCACAGAAAAGGGAGTCAGGGGTAACAGACTCACAATGTGACTTTGGGCAAGTCCCTGAAATCTCTTGATGCCTCAGTTTCCCCCACTGAAACACTGTGATAATGATATTTCCCTACCCAGTGTGGATGGGGAGTTGTGAAGCATTCAGAGGCTACAGTGGTGATGACCATGGAAATGCTTATATATCAACAGAGCCAGAGAGGAAGTGAGAGCAGAGAATGAGAAGCAGATTGAAAAACCCACATGAAAAGATGAGTGTGCTCCTGATGATTACCTCTCCCTTTTCTGAGGCTGTGTGAAGGGTCTGAATTACTGCCTGAACTGCCTCATTAAATATAAAAATAAAACCTCATGTTTCTTTTCCTACATGTTCTATTCCTTGTCTCCAAAATAGGAGTTAGCTGGTTATAGTGAGGGGTAAAGGGTGCAGGGGTGATCTGCTGCACTGCAGTAGTTTCATCAGTCTGAGATCCAGAGTGTCAGTCACAACTATCAGAATAAGAGAGTTTAGGTCATCCTTCCTCAAATGAGGAACAAGAGAGGGATGCAGGCAGAGAGCAAAGAAAGCGATCTGGTAAAAGGGAGCTGGAGAACTTGAAGTGTATATTGAAAGCCAGAGAAGTGAGTAGGGAACTACAATGGAGTACATATGAAATGGATATTCTTTGCCTCTCTGCTGCTATGCACACAGCAGTCCAGATGTTGGGAGTGATGTCCTTTTAACTGGAAAGGGGGAGAATGTTGGAGTCAAAAGTGTGCACGAGGATGTCAGCTTTTTGGAATAGAGGACTCTGGCTCATCCCACCGCAGCTATTGTAAAAATTAAAGAGGCATGTGGGGACTGGTGAGAGAGAGGAATGATGGTCTTGTGGTTAAATCACTGACTTTGGGACTCAGGAGATGTGGGTTTAATTCCTAATTCTGCCACAGGCTTCCTCTGTGACCTTGACAAATTGCTTATGGGTAGGCTTGGCAGAATTCAATTTTTATATTTTTATAATCTCAGCAGATAATAGTGATGTTTATTTTTTAAACATTTATTTCTATTTTGATCAATTTAAATTTCCACAGTTGCAGGAAATTATGAGGCATCAAACAACAGAAAATATTCAGACAATAATAATTTAATGATAGTAAACACTGAGGTATAAAAAGTTAAAGCTTTATAACCATTAAAACACAAATTGTCAACATCACATGTCAAAATATACAAAGTAAATATCCTTAAATCAAACTTGAATAAGTTCTCAAGCAGCATTTTGATTACTTTGCCTATTTATAAATTTTGATAGTTATTGATGGAAATATTTTTGGTTGGTTTGTGTGTGTATGGTGAAACTGACATTTGCTGATATTTGCCAACAACAATCTGATCCTTCCTAGCCTACGTATGGGCTTGCTTTGCAAGCTCTCTGCTCTTCACTTCCCCATCTGTAAAAGGGGGATAATAATTCCTGCTTCCTCTCATGCTTTGTCTGTCTTCTCTTTAGATTGCAGACTCTTTGGGGCAGTGACTGTCTTTTATTATGTGTATATACAGCATCTAGTATAAATGGTGCCACAATCTCAGCTCAGATCTCTGTAAGAAGTGTGGATACTGCCTGTGCGAACTGGTGGGAAGCCAAAGAGAGAGGTATTCAAAATGAGCCTGCATCCGATGAAGTGAGGAGCTGTAGCTCACGAAAGCTTATGCTCAAATAAATTGGTTAGTCTCTAAGGTGCCACAAGTACTCCTTTTCTTTTTGTGAATCATGAGAGAGTCAGACAGGTGAATGGTCTAGAAGTGAGAGGGGGATGTAAGAGGAAGGGGGCTACACAGAAGTGATATTTCTTTCCTCTGCTGCTGTGCTAATGGCAAGCAGAATGTTCAAAGGCTGATGCCTCATTAAGAGGAGAAAGGACAGAATGTTGGGACCATACGTTTCCATGGCAGTTGGGCGGGGGGGACAGTTTTAAACAGTGCATGAGAAGACCTAAGAAAGCATGGTGACAGGAGCAGCACCTCCTTGAGGAGGATAGGAACTGGCTGGGAAGAAAAATTAATTGGGAGGAAGGAAAGTATGTGAAAAGAACAACATCAGGGACATGAGCAAAAGCTGCAGAAGGGAAATTTAGTGGAGCAAAAGAAGAAGCCATGGAGAAAGTTAGAGCATAGAAACTGCCGGGGGGGGGTGTGAAAGGGGAATCAGCTAAGGAAGCCCCTTCCAAAAATAGGTGCATACAGCATGCTTCTTATTTCTCCCTGAACTAGGGCTGTGTGAAGGGTTGGATTTGCTGCCCAATCTGCCTTTTGATTATATATAATTATCTGTATTTCTTTTGCCCCCCAGTGCAAAAAATTATTGTCAATAAAACAGTAATAAGTTAGAGACGGTGATGGGTAGAGGCAACACTACTAGCATTGAAGATCTGGGGTCACAGACACAACTAGCAGTACAGGGCATCTAACTTCAGTGACTGGAACAACCAGAGAGATGGGGGGAAGTCTGAAAAGAGGCCAAGAGTAGGGACTGGGAATTAGAGATGGGTCTATACTGTAAAAAAAAAGAAAAGAAAAAAAGAAAAGAAAAAGAATATTCAACTGAATTTTTAAAAGAATTTCCATTGACTGAATGTATGCCCTTTTTGTATGTATTCATTTTGAATACTGCATTAAGTGAATTCACTGGCAGGAACATTCACCCAAATAGAGATTTTTTTAGAAAATGTTTAACTTACATGTGTAAGTATTCATACCAGAAACCTGATTCTATGAGTTGCACTTATCCAGTCAGGGAACAGAAACAAACTAGGGGCTCCATCCTGCAAGGGGTTAAGCACTCTGGGCCCAGATCAGTGAAGGACTTAAGCACATGCTTACCATCAAGCATGTGAACAGTCTCATTGACTTCAATAGGACAGTTTATGGCTAAAAATTATGCAAATGCTTAACTGTTTTGAGGAATTGGAGCCAGAGAGCTCAGTACCTTGCAGAATTGAACTATGTGTCGCCTATGTGTCAAATCATCTTGAATTTCAAATAATTACAACAAATTGCTTGTAAATAAGACACAGGCCAAGAAGTATTTGGCAAATAATTTCAAGTAAGAAATAAACTTGAGAAAATCATGATCTGTTTGAAGACAATTCACAACAGAAATAGAGGCAAGATTTGTCCAATAAATTATTCATTACCAATGATTTGCCAAGCTTTACTGGATATATAGCCACAGAGACCTGTGTTACGCCTTGGGGAAAGAGCCAGAAAGAGATGTGTCAAAGTAAACCTGAGAGGAGAATGCAGATAGAGATCCAGAGAAGTCTCTGGAGAGGGAGCCAGAGAGGTTATGTGGGCAGATATGATGGAGTACAGAGGGAGTGCTGTTCTTTGCTGTTTATAGCTAGTCAAACGGGAACCATATTTTGGATGATATTCTTGAAGATTGTGGAAGGTTGCATTTTGGAATCACAGTTGGGGATGATAACTTGAATCAGGTAGATGCAAGAGCAAGAAAGAAGATTAAATGTGATTAAGTAGGTTGTCCTTGATGAGAGAGAAGCATCGTTTAGAGAGGAAGGTAATAGGAAGCTGCATACAGGTATGATAGTGCAGGGATGAGATGAGAAGCAACGGGAGAGGAGATTAAATGCATGCAAGAGTAGAGCTGTGTAGAGTCTTAAAGGTGCAGACAAAGGCCCAGTTTCTTTGGTGTGATCACTTTGGCTGTACTGCTGATGTAATCTGGCCATAAAATTGGATTGGCTGGCTCATGGAGGACCAGCTAGAGGCAAAATTGAAGAGTAGCAATCCAGTATGCTTCTGTTTTCATTTTTATTCTGGAGAGTCATCCATCCTTAGTTACAAATAGGTCCTCTGAATGACAAAGTATCTAATAAGTAGCATGGAATATCATCAAATTGAATGTAGATATGGAATCAATGTGATTAGAAGGCCTTTCTTTACCATTCCATAGCAGAGTCAATTTCCACCAATATATTCTGGGATATTAGAAGACTTTATGAAGGAACAAAAATCACATACTCTGAGGAACACTCCTAGGACTGTTTTAAAAAAAAAAAATTTCTGATGCAGCCCTTATGGGGCAGCTCTGCTCTAACCTTTCCTATGCCTCTCTTTTTTATATCCTCCAGTATCTGCCTCTGCTGCTATTCATAACTTTTTCCAGTAGCAGCATGCAAGATACGATTCTTCCCAGTGTCACTGTTACCCAGAGTTTTGAATATTGGCAGTGAAACTGATTGGAGTTTTATGTTGTTGTTTTGGGATCTGATCCAAAAAGGTCTATTGAAGTCAATGGAAAGACTCGTACTGGGTTTCAGATCAGGCCCTTAGTGAAAAATATTGCATAGACTCTCCTCAGTTTCTTCTTTTTCTTTATATGGGGTATGATATTCCTGGCCTTTGTGTGTAGATGTGTGCAACAAAATATTATAAGGAATACGATTAAAGTTATTAATCATTTTAACTTAATTCTGCTGAATTTTTAAACTCAGCAACATGACTGACCAGCAATGTTTTGTCACCTCACCTGTTTAAGATTATTGTCCACCCTTCTTTATAAGGCTATGGAAGTTTTTAACATAAAGCCAATTTTAGCTGTAGACCCCAATATACACTGTCTACTTTTGATGAGTGAGGCACAAAGTCTGACTCTCTTTTCCTTTTAGGCCAGTCAAATTTGATGCAGAGTATGGAAGAGGTTAAAGTATTTGTTTGAGAGAGATCTCCCTGGAGTTTTGTGTTGTCCAAGACTGGAGATGTGTTATGATGGGTTTCTTTAAAGAGAAAATTACTTTCCTGTAATTGTTCTTCTCTGAAGATATGAAAGACCACCACTCACACACCCTGCGCTGCACAGAATTGAAGGTTCTGCTATTTAATTTTCTTATTATTCAATTCCCTTTTATACATAGGGGATTAATTCCATTTTGAGCTTGGGGCGTACCTGTCTTGCACATAACAGTTGTGATGGGACCCCCCTCCCTCCCAACCACCCACCCCGCAGCCGTGCCCATCTTGTCGGGCACTCTCAGGAGAGGGAGGGTCGGTGACCCTGGGCGTGGCACTAGGTAACTCGAGAGGGTGGAAGACCACGAGTGTCGAGGAAGCCCCCCCGCTCTAGGCCACCAGGTAACTCAGGAGGGTGGAAGACCACGAGTGTCGAGGAAGCCCCCCCGCTCTGGGCCTGGGCTAACCTGAACACCTCTCCCTCCTGAAAGCTGTTGTGTTATACCTTCTGATTGCGTTGTTTTGTTGCTAAGTTTTTCTTTATCCTTTTGTACTCTCTGTAACTGTTACAAATAAATTTCTTTTCTGTTTCAATAAAAAAAAAAAAAAAAAAAAACAGTTGTGATGGGTATTTTCACAGAATACCACTTGCAGATTTTGCTTTTTTTGATGCTTCATCGGTCTAACCATTATATTTGAAAATGTTTTCATTTAGGATTATCTATTTTATTTACTGTGATTCCTATTTATGCTACTCCCCCGCAGCTTGCTGGCAGTAAAATAGTTAATAAAAACTAAATCAGAATATGCCGCAAGCATTTCTTCTTTTAATGTGTCTGGTGTTCTTGTCCTTTTTAACCCGCTTTGGCCCTTACCTTGCTGCAAGCTTTGCATGAGTACAAGGGGTCTCCTTTGATTGTCAGTTTTATTATATATATATATATATATATATCAAAACATGGTGCAACAGCCACATGCAGGTGCTTACTCCATGGGCTCAGCCTTAGGTGATAGGGACCAGTGTGTCCCCCGCCCCCCGAGCTTGCCTCCTTGTCTATCTGGCCATGCACATTGGACAATTTCTGTCCTTCAGACCCACTCCCAGCTAGAAATGAAATTGGCATGGATGGTTTTAATACCCTTGGACCCCCCCCGGATGACCAGATATCTTGATTTTATAAGGACAGTCCCGATATCTGGGGCTTTTTCTTATATGGACTCCTATTACCCCCACCCCCGTCCCGTTTTTTCACACTTGCTGTCTGGTGACCCTACAGAAGCGATCAATCCCATCACACAGCAGCAATACACCAATATGCCAACGTGTCGGTGGCACAATGCACCTCTGCTGGGGCGGGGTCTGCCCTGCTGCTCTCGAGCTGGAATGAGCCCCCAGAAAGCAGACAAGGAGCACCTGACAGCGCAGTCCCAGCCAATCACTCGCCCTGCCCAAGGGCGCACTCTCTAGTGGGGTGGTGGGCAACGGGGTGGCGCGCGTGTCGAGGCCGATTATATGTCAACGAAGGCTGGAGCAGAGGTGAATGGCAGAGGAAGTGGCGCATGCGCAGAGGTGCTGGCAGGGTAAACACGGGGGGGGTCGGGAGTAATGGACTAGCGAGAAGGAAGGGCGGATGGCGCAAGCGTGAAGCGGTCGCCCGCGAGGGAGGGGCAGGGGCAGAACGCGCATGCGCAAAGGCCGTGTGCCAGTGTCAGGGCGGGGGAGAAGGCGAGGGGAGACGGCGGCTGCGCGATTGGAGCGGGCGGGGGGGCAGGGAGCGAGGGAGGGTTTATCGGGCGGCCGATTTTGGTTAAAATATTCAAAATGGCGGACGGAGGAGCAGCGAGTCAAGATGAGAGTTCGGCGGCGGCGGTGGCGGCGGCAGGTAATCATTACTGCGTTTTACATATTCATATTCATACTCGCGCGCGCGGCCCCCCCGCCGCCCGCCCGCCCCGCTTAGCATAATTTATTAGTACTCCGGATTATTATAATTAACGGCACAGGGGGGAGCGGGGGCGGCGGCAGCCTCCCCGTGCGGGGAACACACACAGGGGCGCGGGGGGCACGGGGGCGCCTGCCCGCCCCCAAACCCGGGCAGAGGCCGCCGGGCCGGGCCGGGCCGGCAGCGGCCGCACGCCCACAATAAAGCCGCTTTACATATTCATGGCGGAGTGGGCCCGGCTCGGGCAGGGAGCTGGGGGGCTGAGCCCGGAGCTGGGGGGCGAGCACCCCGCATCCTCCCTCCCAACAGCGAGGTCCCCTCCGCGCTGTTGCTCCGGGCGGGGAGCGGGTTGGGGCGTGGGGATTTTTTGGGCGGCGGCGGCGGCGGCGGGGGGCGGTTGGCTTCTCAGCCCACCGTCCTCGGGCAGCGTTATTTCCCCAGAGCCCCAGGCCTGCCTGCAGCGGGGGGCTGGGTGCGGAGGGCCCGGGGAGGGAGGGGAGCTTGGCGGCGGCCTCCCTCCGCCCCCCACAGCGAAGGTGTTTCAGTCCCGCTCCACTCTCTGTGGGGGGAGTCTCCCTGGTGGTGAAGGGCTGGGGGGGGGGGAAATCTGTTACCCAGGGGGCTAGGTTGCCCTGGCATCTCCCCGTTTCCTTAGGCGTGAGGGAGCCCGAGCAGCGCAGTGCGGGGCGCTCCGGCATTGGCCCCCGGGGGTGTCCAACAGCGATGCTCTGAGGGCCCCCTCCCCCAGCGAGGGGTGCGTGGGGTGGCAGCGTTGGTGGGTGGGGTGGCAGGCTGGCTGCCAGGGGTGCGGGGCCGGGCTCGCTCTCCCTCTCTGTGTGTGTCTCTCATTTGAATAATGTCTAATTCGGGGAGGTTTATATTATTGAAATGGCCGCCTGAGTTTCCCCGCCTCTCATGTTTAGTAATTCAGACCTTTAATAACAGCCACTCAGAGCCCAAAGCCGTGTTTATATTTTACATTCGCCCCATGTGCTTGTGTGGTTCAATATGATTCTTCTTTCTTGCTCTCTCGCTTTTTTTAAAAATTTTCTTGGCAACCCACAGGGCCCAGAGATCAAACCCAGGCTGTGTGGGGAGGGGAGGGGGGAGGAAGAGGTAGGCCCTGACTCCTCTGGCAGACGCCTAGGCCTCACTCTCTGCTGCTTGATTTATTTACTAATAACCGAAATGACCCCCCATCCCACCCCCGCGAGCAAAAACAAAACCCTCCTGGGGCCTGAGCAGCATCAGAACTGCTCACAGCTTCTCACACACTCATGTCTTTTAAATAAAGGGCTTATTTTTAATTTATAGCAACACAAGACTGTAAAGCTGCCCCTTCCATAACTGCTTTTCAGTGAGTATTGAGCATTTTTCATCCCTTTGTCCCCGATTTACTTTTTTTTTTAAAGGAGTTGACTTTAATTTGTACTTCATGGGGCTGTGAGAACACTTTCAAAATCTAAAAAGCCTCCCTCCTACCGTCAGATACTCAGAACCTAATCTTGAATTTTTAATTTTGTAACACACTGGATCATACAACAGTAAATAAAATAAACCTCTTTTTCATCAGTGTTTAAAATGTGGATGCTGTATAGCAGTCCTGTGTGTTTGAAGCTTTTGTCAGTCCCTGGCACTTCTGAGTTATTTTTAATTGAATTTGGGAATAAAAGAAAACAAAAACAAGTTTTCTATGTTTGCTTGCCATAGTTGGCTGAGTGAAAATTGAAAAATATTTCCCCCCCCCTTTAAATTGTCAAGGCTAACTATATGTTTTAGCCAGACACCAGGCAATTTGACAACAAGCAAAATGGACTCCTTTTTCAAGGGAGGTAATGGAGTCATTTTATTTTAATGTAGCATTAGGGTTGATAAAACTGTGGTTTCTCAGTGGAGATCATTGTTTTCAACTGTGGAGGAAAAGGGCCTGACCGAAGGGTATCTTACACTAGCCGTATCAGATTAGCATGTAAACATCTTTGAAGCATGGCTTAGAAGAGTTCATGTAATAGTGCAGTCAGCTTATTTTGTAGAGTTTCCTTTGAAGGTTAATTTGTAAAAAAAAATACTAGACTTCAGTTAATGAAAAGCATTTTAATTTTAAAATAATCAGTCTCGCTACTACCTATTTTCCCCCCGCTCATCCTTGGTAAAGACAGGCCTTGAACACTGCAAGAAAAGATCTGTAGAAGCTATAATGAGACTGTTCAGGTGACTGACTGCTTCACAGACCAGCAGCACGAGGTTGGCTGGACAAAAAGCAGTAATATGATTTCATGCCTTAAATAGCATATGTTTTTGCACTCGCTTCGCAAGATGTGGTCAAACTGATGATGTAACCGGCCAGAGGACAAGGTGCAGTTAATTTGATTTATTGACCTGGGGTGAGGTGTAGCAGTGAAACCTTCTCATAGAGAAACCATTTATCTGAGGACAATTTCCTTTATAGCAGCAATTTAACCACTGCTGAGGCTGTAGATATTTTATCCAAGATGATAAAAATGTACATAACATCCTGCAAACAAAAATTTGATTCTAACTGACAATTTAGTAATTCTTAAAGGATGGATTGCTGGACTCTGGCCTTGTATTGTCATAGGCCTGACCTGGGGTTTACGAACCTAGCATTTTACCATTTACATGCTAAAACAAATCTGTCTACCTCAATCTGATGTATACTTAAGGTTATGGCTTAAAATTTTACTGAACCCTCCCACATGATTAGAATGGAAGGTGGCTCCACCAGTCCAAACCAGCAGCAACATCTGGACAAGAAGCCCATTTCCCACCCCAGCTGCAATTGCTATCAAGGTGCTTTCAGTGGATCTTGAGTGAGGTTCCATTTTCGATATCAGTCTCTGGCAAGTAGATGTCTGATAAACTTGAAACTTTATCCTGCTTTTTCCATGTGATGGAAGAGACAAAGAATTTTTCTCTTATCCCTCCAGAGTTTTCTGGTTTTCTGGTTTTCTGGCAGCAGAGTGAAGCTGACATGATTCTTGACAGTTTCACCTACCAAGAAGGCTCTGACTTTCACAGGTGAAAATGACCAAAGGCTTGTAAGTTTTACTTCAGTGGTTAGGAGAGCTGTGAAATGCTGGCAGTAACTGCTGCTCCTCCTCTCTGCAGACTCGGGAAGACAACAGTGTATTAGTTCACATTTGGAAGGTTATATTTGCAATTACAAAATCTAGAAGTTTGCTAACTTTTTAAATGAAAGGAAATAATCTTTTGGGCCTCCAGCCTTTCCAGAGAAAGCTTTTCTCTTGCCACTAGTGACTAGATATATAAAAAAAAAAAACAAAAAACTTTCTATAGTCCTAATTCAAGCAAATCTGAAGTCTTTAGGAAGCAAATGGTTAGATTCTGACACTTAAGTTGTTGAGTAGTGATGTTTAGCACTGCTTCTGCTTAACTTGGTGTGTATATATGGGGAAATTGATGCAATTTTCAAATCTGATCTCTAGGTATTAAGCCCGGTATAGCATCAATTATTCTGTGCTATGTATTGGAATGTACCAGAATATTACATAAACATAGTGGTATAGTTCCTGCTTGTAGTCAAGGTTCTGATGATTGATGAATACTTTGTTTAGAAAATGAGATTTTGGAAGCATTTTCATTACTTAAAGCACAATGGTCCAATCAGAATAGCCATTGTTGTGTTTAAAAAGAGAACCCATTCTAGTTGTAGTTCTTATCTGACACAAGTTTAAACGTGCAGAAAAGCTTGATTGAATGGGGTGTCTAAATTTATATTTTTGTTATGATCTATCGTCGTACCTTTTTTCCTGTAAAAGTGGAATATTGTTCATCCTTTCCATAGGCCTTTCATTCTTCTTTGAGTCTCCCCCGCCCACCCCCCATCTGCTTGCCCAATTTTGTGAAAAATTTGCAGTAATTAGTTGCCCTCTTCAGTGGGTTGACCTTGATGTGCATAGCCGTAACAAAATTTGGCATGCCTAGTGGAGTATGGCTGAGTTGTAGAGTTTGTGGGAAGTGGTAATTTTTCACTCACTTTCACCAAGTCCTGATTCCTTTGTGAACTTCAAGGAGTTTAAAAAGAATTTACACGACTTAACGTGCAAGTTTAAGTGAGGAGTTACTCTATACTCAATTACTTGAACATAACTAAAACTGCATACCATCTTAAGAGAAGCAGTCACAGTTCTGGTCCTTGTAGATGACAAAGGTTTGTATGAGATGCATATTTCTAATCCGTGTAATACAAGTAAGTGCCATTTACATGGTTAATAAAAGCAGGATTGAACCTTTAAGCAAAATTAAGTTTAAAACGATTGCTTCAAACTTGATATTACTTGCTCTGTGTACAGAGCTGGTATCCTGTGAATGCAGGACTCTTATGTCATTGTGTAGACTTACAGTACTGACTGGCTGCTTGATACTGCAGAGATTCTCTTCTGCATTAACAATTTTTATCACCATGTTCCTCTTGTGATGTGTTGCAATACATTGCAGCCCAAGTGTGGGCTTGCATCGCATTGAGTACAGCAGTAGAAATGGGGAGGGAATCACATACATTTAATTTTATCCTGTAAGCTTTCCCTTTATGTTCCTACATTAGTTATACTTCACTTGGAACCTGTCTAAATTCCACAGCTGCTAATTAAAGGAAGTTCTGTAAATGTGATTATTTTTCCTTTTCACAGTTGGGTGCATTAACTTTATTAAGCCTTGAGGATAAGAGCCTCACAGACTCTGTAACACTTCATCATTTCTATTCCTAGAGAGAAAATACTTAAAATTTCTGTGTTAATTCCTTTCCCTACCTTTGGTAGACTGCACAACTGTCTAGCAGAACTGGAGTCAGCTAATGTCCAAATTCGTCAGGTTATTTTTCAGTAGGTCTTCATTAGCATCCTACAAATTTCTTGTGGGAAAGAGGATGTTAATGAATTGCTAATGGCTACTTGTATTAATGATTTTGACTGAGGCTACTGGGCATTATTGTTTAGTGATTAAGCAGTAGGTTGGGATCCAGGAGTTCCTGAGTTCCATTCCTGGCTCTGTCACTGAGTTGACTTGCTATGTGACCTTAGGCTACATCTGTAAAATGGGGATCATAAATACCAGTCTCTCAGATGTGTTGTGGAGTCAGAGAGGAGATAATTAGTTAATGTTTTGTACAGTGTTTTGAAGATTGAAGTGCTATGTAAGTGACAAGTTTTATTAATAGATGTTTGTAGCAGAGTTTCTGCCTTTCTACTTGAAGGGAGACCATCAAATTATAAATTACATTTTTGTGTGGAAGTTTTTTGGCCTTTTAACATTTCAGTCCTCCCCTAAGATATATGATCTGTGAAGTTCAAGAAAAATCTTACTCTGTTTTTTCAGTTTGTTTGTTTTGTGTATCTGACTACATTTTCTGTATAATCAGCTTCACTGTATACCCTATATATTCAGTTAAACTGTATAGGAACTAAACTTTTTTCTTAAAGTCTCACCATTAATACCCCCTGTGCATCTCCACCAATGGTAGCAATAATGAGAGTGCTAGTATGAATAAGGTGCTGGTGGCTGTCAGAATTTTTAACTACAGTGTAATATGTAGACCTGCTTTAAGTAGGGTTAGACAAAACAGATATTCAAAGACAAATCTTTAGTGGTACCTTGGTTGCACTACAGCTACTAGTGATAGGAATCTTTATGAAAAAAAGGTCTGATGTAGACAAGGATCTAATTGGCTTCCTGTGTGTGAACATCTTTCACACAGCAAATTGGAGAGAGAAACCTTTTTTAATAAAAAAGAAAATGAGATTGCAAAAACCACAGGTGGGAAGTGGGGCTTAGACAGGTGTAGTTAATATCTGTTTCTTTAAAATTATTAGACAAAGTTGCCAGCTAGCTTGCTGCATTTAAACCTATTTCAGAGAGTGATCTTGTTAATCTATAAATCATGCATCACCATTAAAGCTTTCACTCATTATGTACTTTTGTTGGAATTTGAATTTGAATTGTACTGCATGTGAAGTAGCTCAGATTTTTTTAAACATTTTATTTTGAAATCACAAAATTTACACTGTAGGACTTAGAACAGTGTTTTGGAGAAGAAAGATGTGTACAGATAATACCTTGAAATGGTAAGCATTGTAATATTCAGACTTCTTTTAAATGGACAAAATGCTGTTCATTGAGGTTGGAGACTTACCCTAATTTTGCTTGTCTTTCTCAGGTTAAAAGACTAGTATGAGGCACTGTCCTCCTTGCATCAAACTGCCTCACCATTTGTTCCTCCTCTGATTGTTTTATTTCAGATAACATGTGATTTACTAATTTGTGCCTGACCATGCTCATGCAAAGTAGCAGGTTTGTACAACTTGGATTTTATCAAGGGGAGGAGCATGTGATAATGGTAGAAATGACTAAGACATCTCATGAATTAGTCATTTCTTTATTATTAATCATCTCTTGAATAAAAATGTGACTTAAACTTATTCCAGGAATCCTACTGCAGATGTGCCTTGCAAAGTGTATTTTAGTCACAATTCTGTTTCTTACCCTGCTGATCTCTAGCACCAATAAGGGTATCATTTTCATTTTAATTTGTCTATTTCTTATGGAAGCTGAAACTATAAAACAAAAAAACTTGAATTCTATTTTTTAAGGCGATTTGGGGTATCTGAGGAGCAGCACGCAGCTTGGTGGTGCCAGCAAACAACTTCACTGCAAATACTGCTCGCGCTGTCCCCCACCACGTTTTTTTTTCCTTTCTTTCCTCCTCCTACTTGTGTATTTCTTACGCTTAGTCTTCCTGGTTTGGAAAGAAGGCTAGACCATTTAAAAATGTGGGACTAGTCTGTGGTGCACCTTATTTCAAGACCAATGTAAAATTCACTAAGATGGAGCTGAAGTGCACAACTTAAACATTTATAACTGTTTGAATAGCTCAAGGGAATATAAATGAACAAATAGAGTTTACCAGTAGGTTTCAGTCATCCTTTTATTGAAGTTTGGGCCTCTGATATCATTGACTTGTTATCACACTACTTCAGAGTGTTTTAGACCGCTTGTGATGAGAAACCTTGGAATTCTGCAGCTTTAGGGCCATCTTTCAAGATTCTTCAGAATCTAAGCTTCTGTGTTCTTAACACTGGGTTGGGAGCCAGGAGCTTCCAGTTTTCACTGCCATTTCCACACACCATCTCTCTTTATGGCTCTGGGCAAGTTGAGTATACACAAGCCCTTAAAAACCCCCAAAACAAACAAGCCTCCCACTATTGCAGTACTGTTCGGTGCAGCTCCACCTATATTAGAGTGGGAGTACTACAGCAGGGGTTCAACCTTTTTCTTTCTGAGGTCCCCCTCAACATGCTATCAAAACTCCAGCACCCAGCGGGGATGGGGTGGGAGAGGATGACTCAGGGCTGGGGGTGAGCTCTCAGGCATAGGCGTAGTTTGGTTTCTATTTTGGGGGGGAGGCCGGCGCGGCTTGGGTCAGCTCCGTACAGCAGGGTCCAGGAAGACAGCACCATCTCCACCCTCAGACTCACGTCAGTATGCCATCCAGTCTGTCTGGGGTGTGTGTGTGTGTGTGGGTCAGCTCAAAAAGTTTGAAAACTGCTAGGGGCTGTGTGCGGGCAAGCGAGTAGCTCAAGGTGCAGGGTAGGGGATACTAGGGGCTGGGTGCCAGGAAGGCTCCCCTGTGGTTACTGCTCCCCAAGGGCTCTGCTGGCCACAGTATGGGGTCCCCCGCCTAGGCCGCTCTAACCGGCTGTGTGAGCTGAGGAGCAGCCGCAACCCTGGGCACCAGCAGCAGACAGGGGAACGCCATGGCTGCCTGCTCCATGACACCAGCCAGAACAGCAGCTGTCCGCACTGCCTGACTCCGAGCTTTCTGCCTCCGATGTGCCACCCCCTGGTCTGGCACTGGGGCTCTGGCTTTTGGCCTTGCAGCGGCAGGCGTTGGGGCTTGGGCTCTGGGTTTCAGCTGTGGGGTCCCTTGGCCACCCGTGGGGTCCCTTGGCCACCCAGGGGGTCCTGGATCCCCAGTTGAAAACCGCTGTGCTAGAGTAAACAAGATTCCAATAGCTGCTATATTAAACCACCACATGTCATCTAGACCTTCTCTGGGCGGGATCTTATGTCTGTGGCCTGAGCTGCGGAGGTGTTAGTTCAGAGCTTCCCCTCTCCAAAACAAGCTAGAGGGGAGACAGCATAAGGAACACAGTCAACTGAAGTCTCTGCAGTTTTCACCAAACTGAATAAGAGCAGTCTTGAAAAATATGCTTCCAAGTCCCCACACCAAATTAATTTTTTTGACCACGTCTTCCTGGCTTCTCAACCCACACAAATAGGAGCAGCATACAGGGTTGGTAGGAGGCATTGTAGGTTGTGCACATTTTCCCCCATCCCCTGACACTGGATAACAGAAATTCTTTTCTGTTTAGGTTCTTATACTACGCTTATCCCCTTAATATCTGAGAATGTTCCAGTAGTGCATTAAGCAGTGTGATACACATTTGTCACATGTTTGTGTTCCTCTCTCCCTAGGAATGCAGTGGAATGTCTTGTCTTCTCTAACAAACCATATATATTTTCAAAACCCTACCAAAACAAGGTCAAGGAAATGTGCCTTGCGCTTGAAGCAGAAGGCGGCATTTCTCCCACTTACACCTCCACTTCCAGCCAATTCCCAGTGCTCTCTAGGCCCTTTGTATAGGTCCTGAGATGTCAGTCTTCATCGTCTACTGCCTAGTGCTCATCAGTTCTTATGTTGGGGTCCAAGGACGAAGACATCCATCCTCCACCCTGCCCATCTCCAACTCCACTGAGGAATTGCAAGGTTTCCCTTCCCCCACCAACTGCTTCTTATCTACTTTGAAAAGGCGGGTAAAGGGGTGGAAACTCCACTTCCTGCTCTGGAAAGGTCTCCAGCCCTATGAAGAGGTAGGGGTGTGTGGGGGTGGGGGTGGGGGGTTTCAACCACCATTGCTGCTTCTGTCCCTATAGAAGAAACTTGTGGTGGAAACTCCAGACCCTGCTGCATCTAGCTCCATGAAAGGACTCTGTGGGTTTTAAGTATGTTCTGGAATTGTGATACAATACAGGATGTCTGTAGGGCTTAGCACAATTCTAGAACACAAATATGTAAAGCTGTTTCCTCTTCTAATTGTGAGGATAACCTTGATACTGTAAAATGATGCACTTTGAGTCTGCAGATAGACTAAAATGACTCTGTCACTGAGAGGTAAGAGCTTCCTCAGTTTATCTCACTGTGATGTTGAATTTAGGTCTTAGTCTATGTTGTGGAACCCAATTACCACATAGTAGTGCCTGTGTAGTTGGGGCTGATCTGTGTTCTGAAATTGTACTAAATTCCTGCTAAAGTCCAATCTTATAACTCTATTTGTGAATCTGATTAAAACATATGTCCTGTCCATGTTGGAGAACTACAGCACTGTAACATTATCCTCAACACGGTAGTTATAACTGCAGGCTGGACCTAGCTATGGGTCTTGCAACCTGATTTAATATAAATACATTTACACTAAAGCTTATTAAGCGTAGGTCTAAGTAAATGTGTTTTTCTGCCTGTGAACTAAGTTTTGAATAGTTATGGGCAGTAAACTTTGTAGCAACAAAAGGAATTAGCTTACGAAGCACAGAATGACCCATCTTGTCTTACAACTTGTAGAAGGGTAGTCCTTCAGTAGTTAAGATTTTGATTAGTGTTGTAAGCATGACTGTGAACCAATAAGCCCTTTCTAACTTGGTCAAATCTAAACCAATCTGCTTGAAACTTCTTGTGTGTGATCCTCAGTCAGCGGAAAAAATTGAGGGAAATGTTGAGGGCATCTTACCTGTGTAGAAAAATCAGTTATTTTTGGAGTGATATCTCAAAAATTAATTGACTCAGATGTTTACTAATCTGAGGATTGATGTTTTAAAGTATTATTTTAGGGAGATTCAGTGGCTAGATTTTGTTATTTGTAGGGCCCTAACAAATTCACGGCCATGAAGAACACGTGTCAGGCTGTGAAATCTGGTATTTTGTGTGCTTTTACCGTATACTATACACATTTCACGGGGGAGACCAGCCTTTCTCAAATTGCGGGTCCTGACCCGAAAGGGAGTTGCAGGGGAATCACAAGGTTATTTTAGGGGGGTTGCAGTGTTGTCACCCTTATGTCTGTGCTGCCTTCAGAGCTGGGCAGCTGGAGAGCAGTGGCTGTTGGCCAGGTGCCCAGCTCTGAAGGCAGCACCCCGCCAGCAGCAGCGCTGAAGTAAGTGTGGTAATATCATACTATGCCACCCTTACTTCTGTGCTGCTGCCTTCAGAGCTGGGCGGCCAGAGAGTGGCAGCTGCTGACTGAGGGCCCAGTTATGCAGGCAGCAGTGCAGAAGTAAGGGTGGCAATACCGTACCATGCCATCCTTCTGTTCTGCTGCTGGCTATGGTTCTGCCTTCAGAACTGGGCTCCTGGCCAGCAGCCGCCGCTCTCCAGCTGCCCAGGTCTGAAGGCAGCAGCAGTGCAGAAGAGGGTAGCAGTACTGCAACCCCCCATACAATAATGTGGCCTCTCCCATCTCCTTTTTGGGTGAGGACCCAAACAATTACAACACTGCAAAATTTCAGATTTAAATAGCTGAAATCATGAAATTTACAATTTTAAAAATCCTATGACAGTGAAATTGACCAAAATGGACCATACATTTGGTAGGGCCCTGGTTATTTGGTATAGTAAGCTCTACAGGGCAGGGACTGTTTCTCACTGTGTGTTTGTTCAGGTCTTAGCATGTAATGAATAATAATGATTGGTTTTGGTCAACCTCTGAAAACGTGCATGTACAAGATAGACTTCTGTCATCCTCCCTACTCCCATCATTTGTATTTATGTGAAGGTGGGCACAAGTTAAATTATTTTACAATAAGACTAAATACTTAATTCATATGCAACAGGGAAGATTTACGCTTCCTTCTTGTGAGATTAGTGAGATGATCCCATGAATAAGAGGGAGAAAAGTAAAGATAGTGTTTTATTGTAACTGGTTTCCAGGCTGTTTGTGTAGGTTTGAACTCCTGAGTTCACATCCTGAGTGCTTGACCTTCAAATGTTTGTTTTTTATTAACTGAAATGTTCAAACAGTGGTTTAAATTGGTCTGTTTACTACCTTAACTGTATCCTATTGGGGAGTTTTTGTTTTTGTTTTGCATGGGTGGGAAGCAAAGGATTCAAATACAGTTAGGGACAAGTACAAGAGAAAACAAAAATCTTTGTATAGCTTCTAGTTTTTTGAATGGCTTGTGGGTGAGGGTACAGTGAAGGAATCTCTGCAGATCTTGCCAAAATTCATGGCAAATATTTGTAGTTCTTGCTGATACCTCTCTTCACCTCTATGAAGCAGTAATTTACTCATTCTGAAGTTGAGAACTTAAAGAAAATTGTTATACCCAGAGTCTTGTGAAGAGCTTCTCACTCAGCAACTACATTTTAACTTTTTTCTTTTACAAAGGACTGTTTTTTTTAAATACTTGGTGTATGGAGGATGACTGATATATTTTCCCATGCATTGTGAGAAAAATCTCTTAGTGCTTGTTGATGAGTTACTTGCCCAGTTAGTCTGTCCAACTCATTCAGATGTGAAAATGAAATATAGGCCAGGTCAAACCTTTTCACTGTCCATTGAGATGTTGATCTGAGGTTATCTGCCTGGTTCTTGGGCACAGAAATGGTGTATTGTTTTGTATACAGACACTTTAATTCTGAGAACTCCCAGGTAATGCTGTGCATATGAAATTATTTTTGGGTGGAGGGGAGTGGAATTGGCTGTATCTCTGATACATAACATTACAAACTACATATCTGTGTAATACATAATTTACCTAAATATGTATGATAGTGTCTTCTCTTATTGAGAGACTATGCCACTTCAACTTCCTTTTCTTCTTTCTTGGATTATGACAGCTGCATTTTCTGCCACTTCATCAATATGTACAAATATACTTCAAAATGTGAGTTCTCACCACCCTACAGGTCTTCCATTCCAGAGGCAGTAACTGCAGGAAAATACTTGAAAAGATATGTTTACTATTTTACCTTCAGTGGGGGGAACCCAATTCAGCCATTCCTTAGAATCTGTGGTCAGGTGGTTCTTAAGCACTTTTCATGTTGTGGACTACTTCTTAAACTAGAGATTTTCATGAGGACATCTTCCTTGCAGTGGCTGTAGTGCTTGGTTATATGAAATATTTGGTTATGTGAACTACTTGCAGAGAGTTGAAGTAAAAATGAAAGCAAGCTTTAAAGCAGTGGGGAACCGCTGCTGGCTACCATTTCTGTTCTCCAAACACCCCACTTTCAGTTCTGTCCCAAAAATGTGTAGTATTACACCAATGAGAGGCTATAAACAGGATTTCCATTCATAAGGATAGTGTAGGCTAAGAGATCTGGTTGCTTTAGAGTTTGGTTCTGCCCTCCAGTTTTGGTGCAGTCAGTAAAGTTGATCACAGTTAAAGTGGCTGAAAATGGTATAATGTAGGGTGCAGAGAGGTGGGTTTTTTTATTTTTAAGTTTAATTGGTAAATAGCCTCTGGAAACCTGGATTGACCTGGACTGGTCACAACAGCTCAATATCTATGACCACCTGGCAATGTTCCTTGGCCCAGCAGTAATCCTTGGATCACTGTGAACCCCTGCTGTAGTAACAGTCTTGTATTCTATCAGTAGATCTCAAAGCACGTTACAAAAGAGACAGCGAATAAAAATATCCTGTTGTACAATGTTAAACGTAGTTTTAAAAATATTTCAATTCTGTGATGCTGCCATTTAAAATGCAGGAGTTATATAGGTGTAGGTGAAAGCCACACAGAGCTTCCGCTTCCTCACACTTGCTGAAAAATGTAGGATCTCATTTATTCAACTTAACTTTGATACACACCCTGAATTGAGCAAATGAACATTGGAATTCCTACATTTTCGTTGCTCTTCCCTTCTTGAGCCGTGTAATGAGTGACTAGAATCAATAGACATCTGTGATTGCAGTATCAAATGTAATTTTAGTTTTGTGTGTGTAAAACTAATATGTATCCTCTGATCAGAAACTTAACTGTGACTAGCTCTTATTACTAAATATTATTCAGTCTAAGCCAAAGCCCTAAGTATGATTCAAAAAGACTAATTCTCACTTTTACGTGAACACACTTCAGGTGTTTGTAAATGTGAGAAATTGCTGGTAGCAGGTATTTTACATGTGGCAAAGGAGGTGGCTGTACTCAGAAAACAGATTTTAGATGCAGATGAGAACTATGCTTGAGCAATTCTCATACTCTTGCATATGCAATGTATTGTGCTAGGCAAGTGCTTTTTGAAAACATGTCTGATATGTAAGGGCCCTGCCATGGTCCAACTAAATAAAGGACTGTGAGCTCTGAACCTGGAATGTGCTATATGGCAATCATAACTTTACATTTCATCTGTTGGATGTGTTGAAATACCCAAAAACTTGGAAGAGGTTTTTCTTTAAGTTCTGCATCTAAGATTCAAGTCTTATAGGGCACTTTTGAAAATGTGACTACGTTGACTTCCTTAGGAGCAAAGTGTAAGTAGAACTGTTCTTTTGTACTTTAATGAAAGTTGAACAGGTGCACTCTTCAAAACACCTTCGCTTTTAGAAAAACGTCAATTTTGTATTAGACCATTTTTCATTGTAGAACTGTGTATATACACTTCAACAGGCCTTTTATGTATGATTGAGCATTTAAAAGGAGTCTCACACTGGGCAAACGAAATAGGAGCTATACAAAAGGCAGCTTACCTTCAGTAACATCTTATGTTCCCTGTTTTGTTGAAGATTTGTGTTTTGAATAAGAACATTTCTTCCATTGCAGCCCAGCTGCTTCTTGATTCTGCGGTGGAGATGTTATATTGTGTTTGAGAATTATTAGTTGTTATGGAGACAGTTGTGATGTCACAAATTCAGTATTCTGACTTCACTGCAGGGTCAAGTATTTATTTTTATTTATAGGCTTTTCTGCTGGCTTATCACCAGAATCATAGGCATTTGAACATATTTTTGTGGCTTAAATATTTTAAAGGATTAAAACAGAAAACCTACCCTCAATCATCAGCCTCATGAAAAGGGAGTAAGATTATAAAATTAAAAAACAAACACAGTCATCCCATACCTTTAAACCCTCCCTGTAAGTATGAGAAAGTAGGAGTCTTGCATTGTGCCCTGAATGTTAACAAGTTGGGGCTATTTCAGACCAAAGGGACATCCGAGTAGGCTACAAACGAGGAGAGAGAATATTTGGGACTCCCTTCATAATTCAAGTAGACAAGGATTGCCTGAGGGGACAGCAGTCCAGGTATTGTTGAGGTTGTGAAAGAGTGCAGAGCACAGACCTGTTATCTTGCTCCTCCCAAGAGTTTCTTCAGTGATGTCTTGACACTCCTAATTCTGCTTTCTTCCTATCCAGTTCAAGAATCCTCCTAGTGCTACCACAAGAGTTTGTATACACAGGGAGTTATATTAGTATAATTATGCCAATAAACTTCCTACCTAGATAAGCCTTTAGCATTGTGCTGATTTGTCTGTCCTCATACTTCAATTTTTTACTGGATTCTACTCTTCCTTTTGCCATTTGCAGGCAGCAGAGCCAACTATGTAAAATGTGTCCTCTTTATCTTGCCATCTCCTCTGCTGCATGACGATTGTCACAGGAGAAGCATTTGCTGGACTTGTTCCCAATTTTTTTTCTTTCAAGCTCTGGTCTAAATACAGAAGTTGTGCCTTTAATAAAAAAAAAAAAAAAAGATTTAGTTTAGCTAGTACAATCCTCTGTGCTGAATGTCTCTATCTGTTAATAGATGGGTTATTGGTTTAACTTGACCAGTGGAATTTCAGTGCGTAGACACAAGCTAAGTATATTGAAAGCCAAGAAGGGAGGAAATGCTTATTTCTTCTACAGCTAATCACTGCACAGTCTGTCTGCATGACCTGCATTGAGCAAGCATCTCCCATTTGATGAGATTAGAACTAAACGACCTCATTCTACACACACTACCTGCTCTTATGAGGGAGGAGGACTTCCAGAAGCAACCAATACTGAATCTAAGAAGGCTATGGGCAACCGGTGAATGAGATGAAATAGACTTAAAAGAAAAATTATAAAGAGTAAGGAGCTGCTTCTGTTGTGACTTCATTTGTGGAAGCAGAGAGAGAAAATGAGAGCAACTCCTTGCTCATGTTTATCTCTACTTGTCAGATATAATGAATATCCAGGAGAGAGTCAAATTCTGGCATGCTGGATCTGGAGTTAGAATATTGTGATTGAGGTTGCTCATCTGTGGAATGAGACAATATTGGTTTGCTTACAAGGCGCACTTCAAAACACATCTATTTGGAAATGCCTTCCTGCCATATCTAAGGGCAAATCTGCATTAGAATGTTTTGACGACATAGCTATGCCAAATAAAAAAGCCCTTGGTGTAATTATATCACTTTAAAAGTACTTATTCCAGTATATTTTATGCTGGTTGGGGAACTAGTATATGCTATACTGATATAAGCACTCTTATACTGACACAACTGTGTGTATAGACTAGAATGGCTTTGCTGATACAGCTGTATTGGTATAGCTAAAGTGGGAGAACCTCCTAATGGAGACATAGTTTATATTGGCAAAAGGACTCTTGCTGGTATAGCTGCGTCTACTTGGAAGTGGGTGGGAGGGGTTACCATCATAGTGACATAGCTACACTGATAAAATTTTGTAGTGTAGACCTGGTCTTACTCTGTTAAGAAGATTTTGATGGTTTAATTATACTGGTATAGTTAAACTGGCAAAACTTTGTAGTGTGGACTAGACCTTAGTGTTAAACAAACAAGCATTGCTTCCTGGCAACTAGGAAGGATGAAGAGCAGAATCCTCTATGAAGGTCATTATAGTCTGTGTATTCAGATCTAATTTACCTTCTTAGTGTTTAGATATGGGCATTAGAAAAAAAAATCCAGGTGATTAAAGGTCACTAACTGTATATGCATCTCAGCATTATCAAAATTAACAAGAATTCTATTCTCTATTCAATCCCACAAGACTAAGGTCTTTTAATCCCCAGCAATATTTGAATCTGGTGCTGCTGCACCTCATAAGTGACACTATGGCAGACTGTTTGGGACCTGAAAGTTCTGGGCTGCATATGACTGAGCAATAGACCGTGCAGGTTTTTCCTAAGAATTCAAAAGGAGCACACAGAGGACCTGGGGTATTGGAAGTATCGAGGTGGTACTGAAAGAAATTTGTAGGAAGATGGCCAGAGACATTGTGCAATGTTTGTGTGTAATAAGATGTTAGCAAAACACAAAATGAGAGGACCAAACTGGAAGAAGAGTGGAAAAAGCAGAGATTTAGATTGTGTGAACATGGGCTCCCACTCCATTAAAAATAATTCCTTTTGGGAGGATTCTGTTTTTTAACTGCGTGTAGTTCAGAAATAGACATCACATTAGTCAGTGTTATGGGTGGGAAGGAAGCATGTACAGGATCAGTACAGACACAATCCCCTTCAGCTGTTAGGGGCATTTGGAAAGGAGAGCATTGAAGGATCAGGCATCTGACACTTCAGCAAAGATTGCTTCCTTTCTTGATCACCAGCGCCAGCAGTAGGGAAGCTAATTGATATGGTCTCGGTTTCAGACTGCTACTTGTGAAGCACAGTGTGAAGAAGTAATAGTACATCTAGAGCCTGTGGTCAGAGGGGAGACACACTTTGTTTGTGCAAGGAAAAACTAGAACCTGTATTACAGTTGCTGCCCGTAGTGCAAGTGCACCAGTTAATAGCAGTTGCTGTAAGTGCATGTCTCAGGGCTCAGGCATTTTAACTGTTTTGTCAGGTGAATCTAGTGGCAAATAAGATGTTCTTTACATGATGGTTAAAAATGTCTGAGCCCTATTGCTGATTAGTGCTAATATAGCTGCATTGGTTCTACCAGCTGTTGCTATGAAGATTTGCCTCCAGCCCCTGGAGCAGATCCACCGAAAGAGAGTGTAAGTGGAAAGAGCAGAGAGATGTGTAGGTGGAGATGTGACTGACTTGCAATGGCAGTACTTTACAGTCCAGGATCAAGTTTAGTTGTTCTTCCCTATGTGAGCTAAAGTTGGAAACACTCCCTGTGGGTCTCTCTCAGCCCGTAGAGGAAGGATATGTCTTGGCAGTTCTTCCACCAGCTGACTATGGCAAACTGAAGGAACATAATCCTGAGGGAGGCAGCTCTAGCTCTCTTCAGCCACTGCAATGTATGATGTTTACCAGAGAGTGTTAAAAGGAGAAAGGCAAAGCTTGAAAAGTTACTGTATCCTACTAGCTAAAGGCCATTGTAAAGAAAGATGGGATGGGAGTCATCAGTAAGGTCCAGAGGCAGTGCCTGGTGAGAATCCCCAGCCTCCAACTGAACCCTGCTCAATGGTCTCATCTTTCCTATCAATCTCTTGTCAGTTTCACTGCTATCTACTAGTTTGAACATCAGCAACCAAATTGACCAGAGCCTTGTTAACTCTGCTTTGCTGCTTTTTGGGAAAGCTGTGAGCAGTAATGGAGGTATTGGAGCTATATCTGTAGGCTAGGGAGGACAATTTTGTTTGCTTTGTAACATTTAAATTTATTTTATATTTGGAAGGTTTTCACAAGCATTAAGGGTTAGAAACTGATATATTAACGTTAAAGCTTAAATTCTGCAGAAATTGATGCCATGTCTCTTTAGTCATCAGTGAAAGCTTCCTGTTTACCAGTTGCATAGGTAAAACTCTAATTCAATAGTTGATTAAATTGGTAGTTGAAAAAATAGGGCACTGTATACCAAATTTCGAGCAATGGTGTGAAAATAAAGATTTATTCTTTTCTCTGGCTTGACAGACAGAATAACTGACACTTATTTGATTCATAATGTTTTGTTGCCAGAATACATTTCTGACACATTTCTTGAGCTTAGCTGCCTAATGCAATGTCATAATTGTACTGCAGCATATTACTTTTATTCTCTCTAATTATCTTTCACTGACCATGTCACCTAAGAGTGTTGCATGGGTACGTTGCTTATTGTCACTGTTTCAGTTTTGGTATTGCATGAATTAGTAGTAGGGTGACCAAATATGTTTCGGTGATAACCATGAGACTAAAATTGCTACAGTCTGTTTGAATTTTGTATAAATTGGAGTCCCTATTTTAACACTAAAGCAGTACTTTGCTGCATTTCCAGTTTTCCATGGAATGGAAAAGTTCATCTTGTGAGAAAAGTCAATGATAGTTGAACACATTGATGTAGAGCGATGGTCTTTTTCCTACTGGCATTAAATGGTCCTTACTAAAACATAGCTTTATCGTTTTCAATTGAAATTTAAGATGAAAAATTGTCTATAGCAATGCATATAAAACTGCTCCAAAGCACAGCAGTAGTAGAGCACTTTCCCCTTGATGGTGTAATCTTCAAGGAAAAACGGTGAGCCCTATACTAGGATGCCATCTATTCAAATGAAAAGAGGGAGTTTCTGTTAAAATAAAACATAATGCACATGGAGGATGGGAGATATAACCCATGTTTGGATGAAGACTGTTTTTATGTAAGTGGGCTTTGGATAAATGAGGTTCTGTTGAGACCACAATTCCCTGAGGGACTCTGAACAAGTTTAAAAACAAAAATAAACTTTGCCTAAAGATAATAGAAAATATTTTTCCGCATACATACTCAAATAGGATAATTTCTCAATTTTAAAGAAAAATCTTCCATAGTTTTCAGGAAAAAAATGTGATAAAGCACCTACCTTACCTGAATAAATTTGAAAAATATCCCTAATGCTGATTTTCAGGACTTAGTTTCTGTGGGTTAAGTGCCACAAGGTATGTTGTACGAGAGGGTTGTCTTGTTTGGTTATCTATTTTTAAAATTTCTTTTGTTCATTTGAGTATCTTAGTGTTTAGCTCCTGTTTTTTCTCCACTTTCTCCTGTTTTTACTGAAACAGTCTGCTGTGGAGAAGATATGGGGAATGGAATTGTCAGGGGAGGGAAACAAGGAGATGAAACTGAGGAGAGAAATGAAGTGGGGGGGGAGCTTGCGGGTGCGGAAGTCATTAAGAAGGGCTAGAAACAACAAAAACTAAGAGGGTTAGGAAAGAGAACTGGGAAGGAAGAGTACACAACATACGTTACTTGTAGCCTGTAAATAATGCAGTATGTGAGTAGACTTTATTGTAGGCTGCTTTGGGGAAGAGAGGGGTCAGTGAATGATTGTCTGGTCATGGTTCCTACAGATTGTTTATCTGAGGTAGATTCTTCTTGAAAGAAGAAAAGTTAATAACTACAGGAAGAATATCTAAGAATGAAATGAGATACGGGAGGAGAGCCTGTATGATCCCTTTGTCATAAGCATTAATAGTTGATAGAACAACAAGTAGAATAAGTGGAGAGTACTGGAAGGGGGCTGATTTCAAGATTTTTAGGGATAACTCAGACAGTCTTACCCAGATCCCAGCTGAGTGTCTGTTACTGGCTGATGTCTCTAGAAGGCAGAAAAAACAGGCAGAAAAGGCTGACATGCATACTTCATCCCTTTTAACAATGACAATTTCCTGTTAACTATGGGATGGGGTGATAGGAATATATCCAGCTAAATTTAATAGCTATTACCATGCAAGGATGTTCTCTTTAAAAAGAAAATTGCTCACAGCTCCTATGGAGGGGCACAGACCTTAAATAGGAGTTGTCTTTCAGAAGAGGATCCAGAATCTGAGGTAGAATTAAATTTTCTATTTAATGTGGATGTACAAAGCTTTGGACTCCTGACTGGAGGATTGAGGTAATTTTCAAGAAGGAACTTTTTTACCCACTCCTTTACTGGATGCAAGTACACAGTTTTTATATTTTTTTATTACTTCTTGGCCTCGAGTGGAGTTTAACACTGTAGATTTTTATCAGGAACTAAATTAACTGGCAGTTTTGTATTTCCAAGCAAGTGAACAGTATATGTTGAAAGGCGAAAAGTGTTCAGTGGACTTCAGGGGGACTAGATGTGTCTGACCTTCTGTTCCAGAACCTTTGCAAGAGTATCTTTTTCAGGACAGAACCTGATCACTTCCAAAACAAGTATCACAGACTATGTGCAGAGCCCTGTGTACTCTATGGCACAATAGGACCAAACTCTGTAGCAGCAAACTCTAAATCTCTCAGCAGCTAAGAGGGCTAAGAACATAATTATTTTATAAATGAAAGCTGAGATTCTGGCACACCATTCTGCTGCAAACTCTGTTATATGTGGGGCCCTGTCTTTAGAGCTGTTACTATATCAAAATCTTTAGTGTGACTTGGGCAGAAAAGTGGCCTTCTGTCATGAAAAATTACTTTCTAGCACATGCATTTCCCCAATCTACATGTGAATGGATTATCCCATGCACTCTTCACTGGTGGACAAGAAGTGAAGAATCTGTGGAGGTCTGTCAGGTTGTCAGAAGTTAAGGCTATCACTGCAGATGAAAGTCCCCTGAAGGCTTTGAGCTGTATGGCTCCTTCCCCACCCCTCCTCCCCCGATGGGCACTCCAGCTTGTGAGACTTTGGTTTTATGATATGGGGATTGACTAGAGACCTCTGAACATCTTTTCCACAAGAGAGCACGGCATGATTTCTTCATATCTGGATTTGGGATGAGGGAATATTTCCTAATTGGGTAAAAAATGTTCTAGTCCCAGACATATCTGCTGGCCCACCCTTAGTGTGGTGGTAGTGGTAGTGATCAGGTTTGGCTGTATGTTACAGTTCATGTCATGCTATATTAGAATGTCTTTAGAAACTACTCTTTACTTGAAGGAATTAGATCACACTTGTTACTCGGAGTGAGATCATCACCATAGTCATCAGATCATCCACTGTCTGTGTTGCCAGCCTGGATCTTTCTTTCTTTCAATGCAGTTAATCACATTGAAGCCATGTTAACAACTTGATCCTGAAATTGCCATGCACGCTACAATAGTATTCAATTTACCCCTCAGTGAAATATTCTTGAAAATTTGTATTACTGATTCATGGCACAGTTCTCTTGCAATATTCTGTTTTCCTTGCATCCACCAAAAAAAAAAAAAAAAAGAAGAATCCATGAACTGCTTAGCCGAAGCGCATACCGCAGAGTTTCCAACTTTCTTAGTTTAAAAAATAATCTGGGTGCTTGAATTCCGTTTTATGCTGCTGAGGTGGCTGCAGATACCTTTTCTTTTCCAAGTACTTCCACTCAGTTGGATCTGTATCTTTCTTCTGCAAATGAAACTCCTCTTCAGTAAAATTGTTGATGATTTCTCCTCCTGGGTGTTGGCATGCAGTTCATCCAAGTGTCAGTGCTTTCCATAGTTGCATTTAATGTGTGATCAGAATTTTCTTATGATGGAAAACTTCTGAAATTGATTTGAAAACATTCACAAGTCAAGCAGAAAATGATTATAAATTTCAGGCTTCCTTTGCCTTTTGATCATCCTGAGTGCTATACATTAAAAGGTGACCAAAGGAGAAAAGGGGGGATATGCTCTTTCTTTCTTTATATATAAAGGAAGCCTGACACTTCCTCCCCTCCCCCTCAAATTTTTTTCTTTATCACAGGAATTCCCCTTAACTTTTTTTATCTCTTGAGGACTTCCCTCTGAATCACTTAATGTACTCTACCCATTTTCTTTATTATTTCTTAGATTCTTTCCCATTTAAATACAATCATTTTTCTTTCAAAACCCAACCTCCATTCTAGCTGCTGTTGCTTTTGTTTGACTTTTCTTTTCAAAGAAAAGAAAAATAAAGATTTACATGCAATTTCTGTGAAGCTTTGGTGTAATTAACTGCCAAAAGTAAAACCATGCAATAAACATAAGACATGTAGCACAAGGTAGAGCCTATCGCAAGCCCACACGTGTGTTTTTTTCTGCTACTAAACTAATCAAGTAATGATGTGAAATGTGCACTAGATTTTTCCTTTCTTTGCTTCGCTTCCTTTTTCTTCATACACTTCCAGCGATGTTATCTTTAATTTTAGCCTTTTACAAGGTGCAAGGACTAAAACTGTTTCTACACGTGGGATAAAGAAAATAAAAATGAAAACCATAAGGCTAATTAAACCAAATCTATAACGTTTACCTTGCTTGCCCAGCAAGAAAAAAATACTCTCTAGATGCACAGGTGTTCAAAATGTCCTCCAGCACTGTCCACTAGAGGTTGCACATATGACCTGTGTGCCCTCAGGCTCTCCCTCCTGAGGGCATAAAGGGCAGACTGACCTCCAATTGTCATTTGGTTCTTTCTGACCGTATCTTGACAGAGCGATGGAATAATAGTGTCCCATCTTGTGTCTATTAGTTTATTAATGTAGTTATTATAAACGTTTTGTTTTTAATGTTTTGGTTACCCATTGGTGCAAAAGAAGAAATAATTTTCTTAGTCTGTTAGTACCAGGGTTCAGCTGTCATACCTGAGTCTCATTCACCAAGGTTCAAGTCTTGTGCATGTGTAGAACTATTGCCCTAGAACAGTGGTTCTCAACCTTTCTTAGAGTTTTATTTGTCTTGTGTACCCCGGTTCACTTCACTTAAACTACTTGCTTACAAAATCAGACATAAAAATACAAGTGTCACAGCACACTATTACTGAAAAATTGCTTACTTTCTCATTTTACCATATAGTTATAAAATAAATTGATTGGAATATAAATGTTGTACTTACATTTCAGTGATATACTTCAGCCTGTTTTTTTTCTACTTGTGAGCTTTGTCTGAATCCAGAGCTCCTGCCGTCCGGGGATGAAGCATGTTAACTTAGTTTCATGGGGCCACGAGCAACTGCCCTGCTTGCCTGCCCTATGAGACCCCGCCCCCCCTCCCTGAGTCTCTATCCCTGTTGAGAAACACTGATCTAGATGAGTTGAGTACCCCTCGTAAAACCTCTGTGTACCCTGTGGGGTATTGGTTGAGAACCACTGCCCTAAAGGATGGACATGACAAGTGCTTATATTGTTTATGGGAGAGCCATGTACCTTCTAAGTGTGTAGAAAATGCATACAGAAATTTTGAGATTCCATCAACAAAATGACTCAACCATATTGTATATATAACTAAATTCCAAAGGATGTGGATATTTTAGATTGGGCCAAGAGATGGGAAATGACTCTAAATGTGGACAAATATGTTAATTGGGGAGCAAATAACTAAGTAGTATGATCTAAATGAAACAGATCATTAAATTAATTGGGAAACAAATTAGTGACGTGACATTGGACATCAGTGTAAGAAAATAGGTGTTAGGACAGAATGCAAAACCAGTTAATGCTTTTATAAGATGCTCGTTGATTCCCCCCCCCCCCCCTAGAATACCATATTTACACAGCATGATCTTGTGGTTGAAATCAGGGGTCCAGGAGTTAGCACTTTTGGGCTTTCTTCTAAGTTTTACCACTGCCTCCCTTTGTCATCTCGGACAAGTCTCCTAACCTCTGTATTCTTCAGTTTATCCACCTGGGTATTTTTAAAAAAAGTAAAATCCCTTACCTCACAAGGCTATTGAGGTATAATGTTTGTAAAGTGCCTTAAGATCATTAGGTGAAAGGTGCTATGTCAATATGTAGTGATAGTAGGATAACAAAGATTATTACTAATTCTTTAAGTAATCTAATTTAAAAATGCTTGATTTCATCCCTAGTGCCACTCGAGTGACAGATTTTTTTTTTAATCCACTTAATTTTTTTCCTGTCCAGGAAATCAGAAATTCAACCTCTTAGACATCACCATCTTGAGATTCTACACCTTTTTTCTAAACACTTCTGTGTATAATACAGTACTCAATTTATATATTTCATAGAACACTATTCAGGCCGCAAGAACCTTTAGCAACAGTTCACTTTTTTGGTGTGTCAGCTCTTCAAACTTAATTTTTTCCTGCCTTTAGACGTTCCGTAATATTCTAATATTTGGTTAGTATTGGATATTTCTTTATTGGATATCTTGGAGCCTATTTTTAAATGTGAAGATCATGAATATTATAATCAAGCACTGGTGGTAGAGATCTAAATCTGAGTTATTTGTAATGGAGTGTAAGATGTGGGCACTAATGAAGAAATCTTTGTGAAAGGTGATTCAGTTCCTGTATGTTTCATTTCTGGTTCAGAATAAAGCCATACAAAAACACCAACTCGTTCTTGACCTAAAAAATAGATACTATGGAAATAAATTGACAGCGCAGATTAAGCCAACAAAGATCACCCAGTGGTGGGGGGGAGGGATAGCTCAGTGGTTTGAGCATTGGCCTGCTAAACCCAGGGTTGTGAGTTCAATCCTTGAGGGGGCCATTTAGGGATTGGGGCAAAAATTGGGGATTGGTTCTGCTTTGAGCAGGGGGTTGGACTAGATGAGCTCTGAGGTCCCTTCTAACCCTGATATTCTATGATTCTATGAGAAGTGCATGGAATAGGACTGGCTGACTGAGGAGTCACAGCAGTGTACTGCCAAATATAGTTGGGTCTGAGAAAGGTTTGGGGAAAGTTCATATGAGGCAGCACCTGTTACTTTTTTCAGGTAGGGGATTTACAGTTACTTCTCCCATTAAGCCATAATCCTATATTTTGACAGCACAATGCATTGCATAAAAATAAGTATGTCAGAAATTCAACATTAGTCTCACTGAAAGATAAAATAAGGCAGGGTAAGCTAGGAAGGAGTAAATAAGCCTTTATTTATATAAATGTTAATTAGCAAGTGGTGCAGGAAAAATCATCATAGCAGTACAAAATAGGACAACTTTTCCCTCTAGTCCAGTAGCCTTTCTAACTCTCTATACTTTCCTTCTCTTGGAGAAGCAGCTTTTTTAAAAATGAAATTGCTCCACTAGAAGTTATATAACTAGTCAAGACAATATGCGTACCTATTTTGTGGTGTAATTGCAAGTAAAATGAAAGGGAAGGGAAGTGGAGCCATATTATCTGATATAAAGGATATGTGCTATCTGTGAGCACATAGTTGGTAACATTACTGTATATTTACTATTATGAGTAGTACTGTTTAACTGGGCTTTGTTTTAGATTACGTTAATTCCTTTAAATTGTTTATAGGAAGGCTTTGCAGAGTTGCTGTTCTGAGACGCTTGTGTGACATGGTTTGTGACTGAGATGATCTTGTCAAAGGACACGACAATCCAGTATCCCCTTTTTTTTGTTCTTTGGCTTATTGTCCAACTTCATATATTGAAGTATTTTTACTTACATTTATAATAACTTTAATACTAGTGGGAAAATATACAATGCAAAATATTAGTCTCTCAGCCTTGCTACAGAGTCTTTGGTTATTCAAAGATATAAATCCAAAAGGGCCAGACCTTTAAGCATGTGATAGTGAGACCAGAGTGAGTAAAAAACAGATACACTTCACAGTCCTTATAAATGAGCTAATCAAGAAAGCATCTAAACTCTTTTGCAATACTCCCAAAAAAAAAAAAAAAAAAAAAAAAAACAACCCAAAAAAACCTAGGTAGATCTTCAAAATCTTCCTCCTCCACAAGAATTATATAAAACTGCAGCAGTAAGGGGAAAACAGTTGGGGAGAAAGGACTCATGATTTGGTTCCCCACCAGAATCCCATATACAGAGGCATGAACTAAGGTGGTTTCAGTGTTCTGATATCACAAAATCTAGATCACATTTCTTTAGTTTACAGATAGTCCATCTCTTATTCCGTCTTCTGTGTTAAATCACATCTGTGCTGCCTCGCACAGAGATAGAAATAGTTGGCTGAGGTACAACTCAAGTAAGACCAGAGGTGCTGTATGTGTAGTGTGGCAAATAACTAAGGAACTTTCCCTGTGTGGAGGATGTTTGCCCAGTTAAGTTCAGGGTTTGCAGTTTTTGAGTGAATTTTGATAGAAGCCTTGTCTTTTGGGCGTGATCAGAAATGGCTTTTTCTATGGCATGGTTGCTACCAGTACAGACTCTGGTTTTGTATCCTTAGCTATAACTGAGACAGGGGGCAACTAGATAAATTTCAGTGGGATTTGGGAGCCAGTGTCTCTTAAACTCCTTTGAAAGTCTCTTCTCTAATCTGGATGAGGAAGTCTTGTGCCCAGCTTTCTTCCTCCTGTTCTTTCCCTCATCTGGCTCCATAGTTTTGCTCCTGCCTCACACAGAAGCAGCATCAGGCATATCAGGCTCATACTCCATTTTTTTCTGACCAATGCCTAGTTGGAACAAAAAGATGAAAAGAAAAGGAAGCAGTAAGATGTAAGGCAAGAACATGGATGCAAGTCTTTCAGTCTTACATCTGGTACCATTTTGAGAAGAGGGAACAAATGTAATTCTCACCTCTTCTTTTTCCTCTGAGGCCAGAATGTTTTATCCTCTCTTCTGCCCTATTCTCCTCCCTTCCACATCATGCTGGGTGTTTAGTGTGTGTTCCCAGAGTCTACACTAGAGGCAGCCATGGAAAAGCAACTTTTTCTCACTTGTTAATTGTTTTCTGTAGTATGTAAGGACTTATACAGCCCCCTCCCAGGACTTCCTAACGGGAATGCACACTTAAGCAAAGTTAATAGTTTAATGTAGGTTTCAGAGTAGCAGCCATGTTAGTCTGTATTGTAAATTGGTTAGTCTCTAAGGTGCCACTAGTACTCCTTTTCTTTTAGTTTAATGTAGTGAGTGTAGGCTACCACTTTCAGAGTAGGAATTTCTCAAGTGGCCAGATGGCTGACGGGAGGAGCAGAGAAGATGACTGGGATACAAAGTTGTTAATGAAGTTTAGGTGCTCCCTGTCACAATCAAAGTTGAATGAAAGCAAATTCAGAGGCTGTATTAACACAATAAATAGGTAAAATTATTTTTCACCTTCAAAATGTTTTCAAGTTGTAACTATTCCTTACTGACAAATCTTGCCACAGTGAATCTTTTGTGACCTGTGGGCTGCAGTAATGCAGCACACTTTATTTGGGCTGCCTTTATAAAGCATTCATAGATGGCTATTAGTGCAGAATGTTGTACATGACTGCACCAAGGGTCTTTGCCCTCAAGAATCAGTGATGCCTGCACTCTGAATTGTTGCCTTTTGTTCAGCAGCACTGCTTCCTTGGCTGTCTTGCATACATCGTATATACATTTGAAAATAATTTAGCATCAATCTACCTGAAGGCTCATTTTATGACCCTATCACAGAACTCACAATCCTCATATTTGAAACTATTTGTTCTAGTTTTATATGTTCTCTCATTGTGGTGTACCAAAGTACATAAAAGACATTCTTCTAGGTAAAAATAAGACTCAGATTAATTTTTAGTTTGTGATGTGCGGAATGTATTTATTATTGAGATTGTTAGCCTCTGAAGTAGAAAGGGCAGATATTTATATCAGTTGAGTTTCTGGTCATGTTACATAACAGAAATTTCATTTTATTTTTGTTTAGTTTTGGTTTTTGAAAAGTTCAAAGCTATTTGGGTTGGAGCACCATACAAATAACTTCATCAATATGCTGCTCTACCAGTCTATTTTTACAAAATAGGATATCTTGTGAGAGTTGTCAGAAACAGCTGGGTGTCATCATATTCATAAACATTTGTTCATTTACTACTCCACTAACTATTTCCCCAAGATCAAATCAGCTGTATCTATTCATAAAGGAAGAAACTGTCTCCAACGACTAGTTTTCTTCAGCCGCATGTTGAATGGGCAGTTTGTATGTGGGGAAGTAGAACCCTTTTCTCTTACAAAGATATAATCCCTGCTTCCGCATCTGACAACCTTTTTTCATACCAAACAGAGAAGGGTATTAGAGAGTGCTGATTTTAACAAGTAGGCCCCCAAAGGCTTTTAGGGATATGTGTAAATTAAAAATGGACCCTGGCAAACAATTTTTCCAGGGTATATCCATTTTTGAGGGGGAAGACGGAACAGTTTCAGTAAAGATGGTAGAAAATTTGCATCTTAACTCGTCTGCTTTTTCCCAAAGATCCGTAGATTAAAATTCATAGTAACGTTCTTGAGTGCATCAAATTTCTGGTGCAATGGTGCACTACTCATAATTAGTATCTTATAAGGATTTTAAACTGTCTACTTAATAATAGCACTTGCGTAGCACTTTCAATCTTCAAGAGCTTTACAAACATTAATTAATCCTCAAGCACTCCTGATATTCAAAATACAAATAGAAAAAAAACTTTATTTTATCCTCAAACATTTCCTCAAACTACTCTATAATAATCTAGGCTTTTCCTTCAAATTAATATGTCTAAATATATGCGTGCACGCATACTGCTTGCAAAATTGTAGCTCATAGGTACAGTTTTCCCTTGTGCAGAATCCAAGAATTTTTTAGAAGTGGGGAGCCTTAGGAAAACATGGGTTTCCCATGATTATGAACCAAGTTTATGATGAAGTCAAGACATCTGTTTTATCGCCAATTTTTCCAGGGCATTAGATAGACCTCTGTCAAATTCAGGCCACATAATATATTTTTGCTTGTTTCAGGATATGGCTCCCCAATTCAGCAAATCACTTAAGCGGATGCTTAAACCCATTGATTTTGATGGGATTTAAGAGCACTGCAAGTACTTTGCAGAATTGGGATGGGGGGGATATTCTGGTTGACAGGAAGGGGAGAAATCTGGTGTCAAAGAACACAGGTTCAGACAAAATATTTCATGTGTTGCCTACGTTTCTACTTTGTTTAGACATGTGGTTACTTAAAATTTGATGATGGGTGAGGGATGAACTCTGTTTTAGTGCTCCAGGTCTATGAAGACATGTCTCATAAAAGTGACATTGAATGGAAGAGTCTGAATAAATGCTTTCAGGTTCCAAAAGCCCTTAGTAGTTTGTATAGAGTCTAGGTAGATAACATGGACATCTGGTTTTTGGGTTCTATAGTGGATGTGGTGGCAATAGAGCAAGCAAATCTCTTTCCCGATAGAACAGGGGCATCCAAATTCTGCAACATCAAGGATTGTATTAAATCAAGTTGCTGGAGGCTGAGTGTCTTGCTAATTTGCACATGAATTTGCATATTGGTTTGCTTAATTTGCATAGCCTAATTTTGCTTTGGGTTTTTTACTAAAATGAACTTTAGTATGAATTTATTTCATTTCAGTGGCAGGTTAATCATAATACATACTTTTTTAAAATATACACTACAAAGTGCATCTCCTTTTAAAAATTATGTATGTTCCCAAAATGCATGATGAACATGAAAAGTGTTACAAAGTTAAGTTTGAGTGCCGGATTTTTAAAAGGGTTTTGTGGGGATGAGGAGAACACCCTTTGTCAAGTAAAGAGCAGTAGCAAAAAAAAAACCCCGAACACTGACACAGCTGAATAAAAAAAGTCACTTGACATCAAGTAGGAAAACTGTTATATGTTTACATTTTCTGTACTCTGCCTGTTTTTCTGCTCTGGATATAGCGAGGTCCTGCAGTTGAACATTCATTAGTCTAGTATAGATTATGTTAATTAACCAGTAGATGGGATAATTATCTGAGGGACAACAAAAATAACCCAAGCACCCTAAGTATTAAAAAACACAGAAATGATTCATTATAGTAATTTGAATAAAATATTCCAAGACCCATACAATTGTATGTTTTGATACTGGTAATATGGGTATTTAAAACCTCACTTTATGCATTTCACATACAACATTAATTCTGACACACACAACATATTGATGCACAATTAGTATGAAGTATATACTTAATACAGACAGAGCTCTACATGTGTTGATGCATGGCACTGAGGTGATCTGTGGAATGTGTAAAATGAATGTGAAATGTACAGATTGAATTCTTAGATGTCCATATCATTAACCAGATTAACAAATGCTATGGGTTATGGAATTTCTAAGAAGAGTGAGAGGGTAAATAGAGTGTGAGTGAGAGAGAATGTTGAAAGTTGTGTTTCGTCTAGTTGTATGGAGCACACACAGGTATGATGCATTTTGTAGTCTTTACCAACTTGTGAGGACAAAGGTTGGGACCCTATTTCATATTCCCCGCAAATTATTAAAACTGTACTATTAAGTTAGCCCATTTGAACATACGCTCAAGAGTCACAAACAGAAATTTATTACTTCAACTTGGTTAGAGGTTCCTAAAATTCAGAACTTGATGTTTTTCTTTTGTTAGCACTGACAGCTTCTCTGTCACTTGTCATACCGAAGAGTCATTGGATGTTTAATTTAATACTTGGTGCAAGCAAGCAAAATTTAGCAGCTTTCATATTTCTGAAATTCACATTAAATACCAATTGAAAAGTTAGACTAGTGAGTTTCAGTTTAGTGAGTTTTAGAGAAATATATAATATTCATCCCTGAGTTCATCCTCCAGATGGCGCTGGTTATTTTGATGATTTCCTGCGGCTGTTTAAACATAATTTTCTGTATGGGGAATCCTTTGATTGATTGGACCATTCATAAAATGCATGTTTTCCAGGACGCTGCTGGAAACCAGATGTTTCGCTGGTGGTGTCTTAATAAATAAGTCATACAAAATAAGAATAAAGATGAAAATAAATGAAAAACACCCAGAGGTGAATAATGCTTTTACCTGTTTTACTCCTTATTTCCCTGTTTTATTACTGCCTTGTAGCTTCCTGAAGAGCTGGGGCAATTCATATTATTTAGTCATGGAGATACTGTTTTCTGCCCCTTTCTGGTTCTGGAGCCTTCAGCAGCACAACTGAATTTTCAAAGGAAAACTCTTTTGAAGTCCTCTTTTTTTTTTTTCTTTGTCTTCCTCTCTCTCCATCCCCCCCTTTCACCGTCTGTCAAGTTCAAGAGCAGCTCAGATGCCATGAATTAAGTGAAGCACAAAAGGGGAAAAGGAGACCCTTTTGAAGAACAAAGGCCTCCCATTAGGCTGCTGTGTTCTTTCTCTGACCAAAATCGCTCCCTACATGGTTTCTATTGCTGTCCACATGCCCTGCACATAAGGTAAATACAGTAGGACCCTCATTACCTCACGCTCTCTTCCTCTTCCCCCTTCAGTAAATGTCTTGTGTCTTTGATGTTCATAGTAATTCTTAGAGATTGGTCCCACTCATAAAAGCTCCAGGGGTAGCCATGGTAGTGGATAGTGTTAGATACTGTGTAAATGCCTTCAGAAAAGGAGACAGCTGTGAGAAAAACTGCAGCCAAAGAACCTACTCCAGGTGGAAGAGACAAGGAGGGCAGTGCAGTTACTTTCCTATTTCTCATAAATTGTCTCTAAGTCCCATCTCAATTTATATTCACCAGAGAGGAATTAATGTTTCCTTCCTGTTTATTCCAACAAAGAACCAGGCGAGTAGGAGTAAACTGGGGCTTTGAGGACACATTTTATAAGCTACCACGAGACGTTAAATCCATATAAATCGGCTCTCGTTCCTCTGAGTGATTTTTTTGCCTGAGGTTTGTATGGCTAGTTTAATGTGGTGGCATTGTTTCTTTTTTTTTTAAAAAAAAAGAAAGATTGACATATGATACAATGTAAATTGTCTTTTTCAGAGTTTGTATAAAATAATGGCTAAAATTTTCAAACATAATTGTCTAAAGTTAAGTGCCTACCATAGGTTTAGAAGCCTAAGTTAAAAATGGACTGATTTTTGAGAAAGTGCTGAGCACCTGCAAATCTCATTGAAGCTTACACATTCAGATTTGAAGATGTGGGCCAATGTAAAATACTATAAAGCAATTTTTAAAAGTTAGAGAAACTTTTCAAAGCTTTAGGTTGTGAACAGTATCTTTCTGGGTTTAAAATAAAATCTAGCAAAATATTGAAATAGCTTCTTCGAAAGATTGATGATTTGACAAATGTTTGGACGTATGGAAGGAATTTTTGGAAAACAAAAATAATTTACATGAAGAAATATAAAATAGTGTCCACACTTCTTATAAGGATTGCAGATTCCAGACAGCCACTTCTTTCCCTCTTCTTAACTTTATTCTGACTTTTCTTTTTTGCAATCTCTTCAATTTCAAGGACTTTCTTTTGATGTTTGTATATATCTTCCCTCTCCATTGATTTTGCTGTTTGATTTAGTCAATGTATATTTTTATTAATGTATATAATAGTCAATCACCACAAAAATATAACCACCCAGTAATCAGTGTTATGATTCCTGCTTAAAGCCAGCAATTTGTCTCGTGGAATATGTATTTCTGTGAGCTATGCATCCTGTCAATCACAGAGAATGAACATTGTTTTCCAAAGCCTGCTTAGGACAGTAAGTGATTGCAAACAGCCTATGATTTTGTAAGCTAAAGTAGGAAATATCCACTTTGAAACCTTAATACCTTGACTGTGCTCTTTGACTCATATTTTGCCCACTGACCGCCCAGATCATAACTCTTTTTTTTTTATTGGTCATAAGTTCTCTTTATAAAAGTTCTTGTCATTTTATGTAGAGAAATACCCATGTTATACCTCTCTCCCCTTTGAAATTGTCCTATTTCACCTTACTTGCACTGTATTTTTACACTGTCATTTATGTACTTGCATTATTTAACTGGCTTGAGATTGGTCATTGATTAGTTTAGAGAGGTACAAGCTTGGAGTGAGGGCAAATCTTAATATTTTATGTTATCGTACCTCAAATGTGTTTATAACACAGCCTGGTCTTCTCTGCATAGATTGGGCCAAATTCTTTCACAGCCCTGTAAAGACTAGGGCCAAAACATACTTATCACTTACTGGTCCTGTCTAAAGGTATGAAACCATGTTGTGGTGTTGGGGAAACATATTACAAAATTTGCTGGATAGAACATTTCTAAATAACCTTTCCAGCACACAGAGTGAGGGACTATTGCAGATGATGTGGGAAAGAGAATTAACATTCTATTCTTTATCCTCCCTCCCCCCCGCAAGGCATACACCATGATTCAAATGTTGAAAATGTCCATATTTTACCTCTTTTTCTTCTAACCCACATACAGTTTATAGTGTATAAAAATTGCTATTGAACTTGAAGCAAAATTTCCTCTTTCAGTAGACTGACCGTATAAATCCCTGCTCTTAAGAGCCCATTTGATCTCTGTGTGTGTTGGAACCTTTTGGGAAACCACACCCATTGAAGGCCAACTGCATGATCCCTTCCAGACCTCATTCATATGGCCCAAATTCACAGTCCATTTTGGTCAATTTCACAGTCATAGGATTTTTAAAATTGTAAATTTCATGATTTCAGATATTTAAATCTGAAATTTCACGGTGTTATAACTGTAGAGGTCCTGACACAAAAGCGAGTTGTGGGGTCACAAGGTTAGTGTAGGAGGGGTCGTGCTGTTGCCACTCTGACTTCTGTGCTGCTGCTGGTGGTGGAGCCACTTTCAGAGCTGGGTGGCCGGAAAGTGGCAGCTGCTGGCTGGGAGCCCAGCTCTGAGGGCAGCTTCGCCACCAGCAGAGGTAAGGATGGCATGGTATGATATTGCCATCCTTCTGCACTGCTGCCTTCAGAGCTGGGCCCTCAGCCAGCAGCTGCCATTCTCGTTTTTCATGGCCACGAATTTGGTAGGGTCCTACTCCTTCAGTCTCAAGGTTAAATAATGATCTAGAGCTCCAAATTAGTTTGTTTCCTATGATTTTATCTTTTTCCTTTTCTATTAGTAGGTAGTTACTTATTTTAAATGTCTGTCTGGTTCCTGTTCTGGTCGTCATTTTCAGGGAACCAGTCTGGTATGGATCATAAAGTTTAGTGTGGGCACTTTGCCTTCAGTTACAGATTGAGCATCTTTTGTTTCTTGTGGAGGCATATGCATCACAGGTCTGCTCCATCTGCCTTTACCTCAAGAGTTCTTGGAGACTGTGAATACCAACATAAGGCCTCTTTGATGGAGGAAACTTTATCATAGATGTAATATTTTACATTCAGAAGGGACCATTATAATCACTTTCTGACCTTTTATGTTACATAAGTCATAGAATTTCATCCAGTAATTACTATATAAAACCCAATAACTTTTTACTGAACTAGAATTCTTTGAAAGACACCCAGTCTTGATTTACTGTCAGGTGATAGAGAATTGTTCTAGTGGTCAATTTACCTTCACTTAAAAACGTGCACCTTATTTCCAGTACAAATTTGTTTAGCTCCAACTTCCAGGCATTGGATCTGAAGTCTTTGCTAAATTAAAGAGCCCTCTACTAGAAAATTCCTCAGACAACTCTTTTTAATCAATTGTCTATAGGTTATAAATTGATGTTGTCTTCAGAACCATGTCAGGTTTCTACCTTGGCATCTGTTGCCTTTTAAGTATCTCTAAAGAGGCAGGGAATCAACGGAGACCAGGATCCAAGTCCTGGTTCCTTACAGGGTTGTAAGGACTGTGTCCCTGAGTAGGATGGATGAAGAACCACCCTAGTGCTTACTGCTCCTCTGGCCTTCTCTTTGAAGCAAGGAGGTACAGTAGTCATGGAACTGCTGAGGCTTCAGAGTTGAGAGAAAATTCAGAGCTGACATATTGGTGTAGAGCAGTGGTTCTTAACCTTTACTGCAGCCTGCACCCCTTTGGTTCTCAAAATATGTTCTCGCACCCCTTATCAAAAATCATTGAAATAGGTCAGTTCTTTAAACCTAGATATATATTTGTTTGTATATTACAGTAATTGTTAAAGTATAATGTTAATACATAGGTTTTATGAAACCAAGTAGTTGTACTTATGTGCCTGTGCTTAATTTGTGTTTTCGATGATTTACCTTCTAAAAAAATCTGGCGTGTCTCGCACCCCCAGAAAGGGCATCTCGCACCCCCAGTTAAGAACCACTGGTGTAGAGGATATCTTGTGACAAGATCTCTGTGCCATTCTAGACTTCTCTTTCAGCACTGTCTGTTCCTTTACATGATGCCTTTTGACTCTGAGCCATAGTAGCTCCCTAGGAAGAATCTTTCAGATTTGTTGGTGTTTTGCGTGACTTTATTGATAAAGAGAATGATTTCTTTGCCCCAAGATAGATGAAAATTGATGACTTAAAAACACTTTTCTTTTTTCAAAATAAACATTTAAATTTAAAACTGACAACTATGTTAAAACTTAAATGATTTTATTATAATAAGTTTAAGTTAAATAAATTATATTCAAGCAGTACATGTTTGTTGCTGAAGTTTTAAAGAAAGCTGAACCACTGAACTGGTGGAAGTCACTGACTAAGCACCTAGAACAAGAGTTTGTTGTAGGGGTAAACCAGCTTTTGCTGCCAGTAGCCTCTTATGCAGATGAAGAGAAAATATTTTTGTGACTTTGTGACTTTTATTGAGGGGCGACAACTTTATACTCCTAGATATCAATAACTGTGTACAATTAGGAACTCATTATAGGAGAGCAGACAGCAAAATTAAACAAAGCAGACTTAAAGAAATATCAATCTTCATTATTTTGCCCATTTTTAAAAATCTTGTGTACACAGAAGCATAAATGCAGCTTGAAATCTCTTAATAGCAATAAAGTTACAATCACCCATCTATATAGACTAACATTTTAACTCCAAATATTTGATCTGCAATGTGTACTTAAGCAGTTTCTCATCGCACAATGATTAAAATGTAGTTTTTTTCCTGTTAAGAACCAACAACTCTGCATTTTGTACTTTTGTGCATTGTTTTGAAGCACAGAACCATTGTCTCCTGAAACACACTGTCTCATGTTTTACCATTTATCAAAAACTACTGAGGGAGCAGAGGGTTTTTTTATTTAAGTAAAGATAAAACTTATCTACAAGGTTTGTTGCTGGTGCAGGGTTTTCTTCTACTATGCAATTAAAGTGGGAATCAAATGCAAACCCCCTTTATCAAAGGATTCAGCATTAACTCAGAAATATTTTATCTTTTTGTGATTTGTGAGATTCATTGCTCTTTTTGTTCATTTCAGTTTATTCAACTAGTTCAGTGATCACTTAATTCCCAGTTAAACCAGCTGGGAGGAGAGAAATCAGAAAGTTGTTTTCCCTCTTTCAATCTGTGAATAAAAGCTAGGTGTGAGAGAATGTTCTAAAATCTTGAACAATAACAGCACTTCTATAGCCCCTTTCATCTGAGGCTCTCAAAGCGCTTTACAAACACTTATTAACTTGCACGATCCCTGCCTGAGGTAGGAAAGTAGTAGTATCTTCATTTAACAGTGCTTTAAAGACATGGAGATCAGAACAATCAGGTCAGTTCACGAACTATAGATAATACTTTTGTTTTGAATAATTTTAAAATCCAAAACATGTTTTGACAAACTTACTCTTTTTCCATTATGTATTCCATATATTTAAGGTAAAAATATTTAACTGATAAAAATAAATTAAAATGCTGTTTTATGCATTTAATTGAATTCATTGTGATGGAGTACACGCTCACCTCTCGTGAGCGCCTCTTGTCAGTCGGGTGCAAACCTGCACTCACACTCTCTCTGCTCCTGACGCACCTGGTCGGCTGTTAACCTTGTCAAGCGGGTCTTCAGTGACTCAGCCCTCTGGCTCAGTCACATGTAGTTTAATGCATAAACGAACAAACCCCTCCTGTGATAAAAGGTCCAACAGGGCCTGTCCCTTGTGCCCTTGTTACTGTTAGCCCTGTCTCTGGGCTCAGTTCCTTCTGTGCTTTGTCTACCCTGGTTTAGGCTTTCTCCCTGGAGACTTTAAGTCCTGCCCTTCATTTGAGCCTTCAAACAAGCCCTATCCTCTTCTAGGGGCTTAGGCCACTTCCCCATTGGCCCGTGAGGGGACCCAGGCCTGCTCACTACTGTGTCCCAACCCAGGGACCCTACAAATAGAAGCCACGTGCTGCTTCCTTTAATAATTGCTACTGCTATTCCCTGGGCCACCTCCCACATAGCCATTTCCTCTTCACCCTTACCTCAGGGCTGAAGTTCTTCCTCACAGAATACCAGTATCACCAGAACCCATCTTCTGGTTCTCCCTTGAGTTCCAGTAAGGAGCACCTTCTTTGCTCCTCTGGTCCCTACCAGGAACAGACCTGCTCAGCCCCTGCAGCTCCTTTTATTTGAGCCTGCATCACTCTGATTGGCCACTTGTCTGCAGCCATTCTAGGCAGGCCTGGAGGACCCACCTTCACTGCCCCTTTTGCAGGGTGGGGTGTTAGTAGGACTGTGAGGCCTCCAAACAGGGGGCCTCAAAGGGCACCCACTCGCATACAGTTTCCAAGCAAATAGAGCTTTTCCTCTCATCACAAGTGTAAAAAAAAAAATTCTTTAGTAAATGTGAAAATCACTATTCACTATTTTCTAATATGAAAAATGTAAAAAATTGAGAAACTGAATAAAAGTTGAAGCTCTATAACTACTTAAATAAGTTTGTGTAGATACATTAGATCTTCCTAGTTTTCAAAAAGTACCAAATGTATTGTAAAGGCTATAAGTAATTGCAAATGAACATTTTAATAGTTAGCAACCAATGAGACTCAGCCACTCTAAGAAAATAACTAGAAACTACAAATGCAAAACCAGATTAAAATCAGTTATTTAAATTGAGGTTTCCTGCTTGCTAATTTAAATCATGATTAAAAATGACTTTGATTTTAAATATTCCACCTGCTTTGACCATTACTTTTCCATGCTCTCAAGTTCCTAATACGTCCTTGGTACCAGCCCAGCTGCAGTCTTTGATGGAGCTTGAGGTCTCCTCTGGGCATTATCAACTCCAAAACCTTCCCCTCTACCTCCTCCCCTCTCTTCCCCCCCATCTGAGTATTCAGTTTCTAGATTTTAGAAGTAAGTCTGTCTCCTACATCTGCAGGTAAAACTTTAGAAGGTCAGGGCTATCTCAGGGCAACTCTCTCTCACTGGAATCCACATAGGCCAGGGAGTACAAGAGGCAATGTTCTGTGAGGTGACTCCTCCAGAACAGAGATGACCTGAGACTCTTGGTGAGGGGGCACAATTTAAAGGTTTGGGGGGATGTGACAGCCCGCCTCCCTCTGTACCTCCCACACCCGCTCAGAGTTGGCACCCCCCATCTCCCACAGCTCCTTCCTCACTTCTCACATCACCTCCCCGCTGCTGGCACAATGCAGGTCGGAGTGTGCTCTGGACACCTACTGCTGAGCAGGTAACTGCAGCTGTGTGTGAGGAAGGGGTGGGACTCAAGGTTTTCCCGTGCTCCCTCTGGCAGGGCTGTGCTGCTAGCCCCGACCGTCTTCCCTGTTCCGGGCACCTCCTAGCAGGGCTCAGTGAGAGTGCTAGGTGCTGGTACCTTTCCCAAGCACATCCCCCTCAGCCAGACTCAGCTTGACTCCCACCCTGGCAGAAATCAGAGATGGGGCATGTTGACCCTGCATGTTTTCCCCCACCCCCCATGTATTGCCTCCTGTGAAGACCTCAAAGAAACCTACTTCCCCAATCTCATTTTCCAGAGATTGCAGCAAGACCCTTTGGCTGTATCGGTGATCACATCTCCACCTTCAGTGCTGATGTATTCTGACTTTCCAATGGAAGTGAGGATGACCCAGTGGAGTAGGAATGTAACCATACCGAGTCTTATTTATAGTCCCTACTCCTCTCCCACAATGCTAAATTGGAATCACCTTTCTTAAATGAATAATTTCAGGAGTTCCCAAGACTTGCTTAGAAGAATGATGGAAGCTCTTCATATTGAACTTTTGATCATTCAGAAAGGATGCCGTTCTGAAACATCAAACAGGAGGGTACTATGATGATCCCAGTAAATGAGTTGTGTGGGAGCCAGCTCAGGGTAAATGGCTTATTACTTCACCTGCTGTTTCCAGGAGGGCTGATGCCTTTTATCAGATCCCCATTACTGGCTTTGAGGCTCATAGTTACTCTGATATGCGCTATAGAAAACCCTAAAATAGATGAATTCTCCTTTGACTTGAGGTGAATGTAGATTTCTTGCTTTTTATTCTCTGATATGCTGAATGGAATAAGGTAGGCTCCGTGTACTTTTTAGCAAGCGGGGGCTAAGCTGTGTGGCAAAATTCCTGGATTCTGGGGCACTGTTTTGATAGACTGGAAATTCTGCAGCAGCTTTATTTAAATTACAGTATAAAGGTTTTTAATGCATTAAATATGGAGGAATAATACAATAATTACCTCTATAGTTTATGCTGTTACCACAGTAAATAGCTTTTTCAAGTAACAGCAACATGAAACTGATATGATTCTTGGATGTTTCACAGCTGCTCAGAGAATTCTAAACTGTAGCTGTGAAATTACCAGTCTTATTAATTTTACTCTGCAGCTGTGGGCAGAGCTATGATCTGTCTCTTTGAAAACTCAGGATGACTGTACTGCCTGTATTCATGCTCACTTCACCTTTAGGAGCCTTTCTTTGCTAAAGGCAAAATGAAAAATTAAGTGCTGTAGAAATAGATGATTTAGTGCCATCCAGCCAGCCCCACACAAATTCAACAAAAAGAGCTTGCTACTGGTAGATGGAGTTTTCAAGCCTTGTGGGTTTGGCAGAGAACCGTATGTCACCTTCAGCATAGGCACCAATTCCGTGGGTGTTCTGCACCCACCGGCAGCCAAGCTCCTCCTCCCCCCCCGCCCCTGAGTGCCCCGCATCCCTGCTTCTCTGCCTACCTCCCAGCATTTCCCGCCCAGCTGTTGCCAAACGGTTGTTTGGCATCGTTAGCACACTGCGGGGGAAGGTCACATACTGCGGGGGGTGGGAGCGGGAACATGCTCAGCGGAGGAGGCAGGGCCAAGGTAGGGATTTGGAGAAGGAATTGGAATATTGGCAGGGAGGGGGCAGAGTAGGGGCGGGGACTTTGGGGAAGGGGTTGGAATGGGGGTGGGGAAGGGGTGGGAAGAGGCAGGGCCTCATGGAAGGGGTGGAGTGGGGGCGGGGGCAGAGGGGGTGTTGAGCACCCACAGGAAAGAGGGGAAGTTGGCGCCTATGACCTTCAGCATAACAGAGGGTCCCTACTGACCAGGCACTTGAAAATTAGAGACTCTTAAACTTTCTGGGCAATTTGCAAGGGGGTAACTCAGTTCTTCGCAGTCTTTAGCCACGCTTATACCTAGTGTGTTGGTATGGACTGTGGTGTTCATATATATATATCTAGAGGTCTGAAGTTAACTTGGAATTCATCTAGTTTTCAAAATTTAAAATTGCACAGATTAGAGCAGAGTTATGAAAGGCTTAACATGCAGCACCACCACTGTGATACGTTAGCCTTGGAGGGGACACTTTTATGCTTGACCACCATGTCAAGAGACTTTTTGGCTCTGACAGTGGGGTATTTTGAATCATATTCCTTATTAAATGGCAAAAAAATTAGTTAACACAGAGTTAAGGTTGCCTGGTGGTAGTATGTGTCCTTCCAGAACATTGAGTTCAGCAGCACTTAAACTTCTGAAAACCAGAAAATGAATTATGGTAAATGCCCACACAGCCTGAACTCTGCTCCCTGGAGCTGGCAGTAGCCAATGGGAATTACCTGCTTGGTCTCCCTGCATTAGCTGTTACATATAGCTGTACTGAATACTGGAGGCAGTAGGTGTGGGAGGTTGCTAGAGTTGTGTTTGTGATAGGAGGAGATCTTGGGAGTAGTTCAAGTATCCTGGAGTTGCGATTGTGATATGAGATCTGTGTCTGAGTCCCCCAAACATGTGTGATCAAAGGAAAGAGGTTTGTGTAACTTGAGGTTCCTGTTAGCATTATTTCAATTCAGAATTTTGTCGCTTTTGTCAGTAACCAGGTACTGGGGTCTTGCCATGGATATTGTCAGTAGTGAGGTGGGATTGGAGAGTAGTCTGGATTTAATGATGGGTAGAGGAAGGCATAGGGTGTGTCTACACATAAACCACTTCAGCAGCACAGCTGCACTGCTGTAGTTGCACTGCTATAGCGCTTCAGTGGAGACACTACCTATGCCAATTGGAGAGGTTCTTCCATCTGCACAGGTATTCCACCTCCCCGAGAGGCAATAGCAAGGTCAACGGGAGAAATCGCCAGTCAATCTAGTGCTATCTACTCTGGGATTAGATCTGTTTAACTGCATTGCTCAGGGGTGTGGATATTTCACATCAGCTGGGAGCGGGGTCCAGCTGCCCAGCTTTTGGGATCCAGCCGTGAAATGGACAAGAGAGCTAACAGCCTGTGTAAGTAACACAGTGTCTACACAGACACTGCATCTCCCTAACTACACCGAATAAGCCCTATGCCTCTCGTGGAGGTGGAGTTATGTCGGTATAGTAGGGCACTTACATCAGCGGGACAAGGCTGTAGTGTATACATTGACATAATTAGGTCGATGTAAGCTGCCTTACATCGACTTAACTGTGTAGCACAGACCAGGTTTCAGTGTTTTGGGGCATTGTTCAAAGGGGTCAGAGTTAAGGTTGTTTGGGCATTTACCTTAATATTTCCAGAACTTTCAGAACTTTGAGTTTTGCTGAACTCAATGTTCTGGAACGTCATGAGCTATTACTGGGCAACCTTAACTCTACATTAAGTTCTAAGCTATTTAACTTCCTGTCTTTTTTAAACAGACCAATACTTGTTGGTAGGAGTTAGTGGTCATGTAGGCAGTTTTAGTTCTAACCTAGATTTGCAGTTGATACGCTATTGTGGCTAGGTAATAATCTAAAACCTAGCCTTTATAGAGTTCTTTTCTTTGATACCTCTCAAAGAACATTACATCCTTATGCCCATTTTACAGATGGCAAACTGAGACATAGAGAGGTGAAGTGACTTGACCAAAGGTCACCCAGCAGGCCAGTGGCAGAGTTAGGAATAGTCCCAGACCAGTCGTATTTCCACTAGGCCACATGTTTGCTGTGTGATTCCTCAATGCTCCTTCCCCTCCCCTCTCATACATTTTGTTGTTGTGGAATGGAAATAAGGGTTGTACTTTGAAATACTTGCAATGTGTAGTTGTTAACAAGGCCGGTGAGAGAAATCTCATGCATGGTCTGTCCCAGAATCTTGATAGTTTTTAAATACGTGGCACTTCCAGTAACTTTAAGCATGTGAGAGAAGACTGGTGTTTCTGTCTCCTCCTCCATCCACATCACACCATTCCCAGCAATATGTAGCTCCCCTTCCAACATTTCCAGCTCCCCCTCCCCTTCCTGTCCCATTAATCCATTAGTTGACATTATAGAAGCTATGAACATGGAAGAAATTTCTCCTTGCTGTCTCCTGCCCTGTGCTGCTGCGTACACATATTACAACCAGTAGGTTACTAGAGGGCCGCTCACTACCTAGGTTATGTAATTTCAGCCATACACTGAGCTGGCTCCCTCACTCCTGGTACCCACCCCAAGCTGGGACTCCTGCCTGTGCTTCTGCCAGGCTTCCCTAGTCAGGTCCTAGATCCACCCAGTGTGCCTGTTCTCTGAACCAGACCTCTCTTCCAAACACTCTTCCCCCCATAAGTGTTGTGTGTCATAATTATTCATGTTCTGGATTTCGGACATTTAAATTTGTTACTTTCAGCACTCCCCCGCCTCCCCCCCTCAGATATCAGCTTGCATGGAGGGACAGGAGATGGACTCAGACACAGCAGGATGAGCAGAATCCCCTAGATCCCAGAACACAGCAGGCAGGGAGAGCAATTCAGACTCCTCAGCTACCCCTCACATTCTGCAACTCCTCCTGTCCTCTCCCCTGCCTCCTGTTCCAATTTATCCACATTCCTCCCCTTCTCCCTCCCCCCCCCCCTCCCCACACACACACAAACCAAAACCCCTTTCCCTCTACTCTTGTACAACACCTCCCTGCCCAGGGAGCACTTCCATGTGTAACTTATTTTCTTTTCAAAAATAGTTACACCTTGACAGAGGCACACTTTTTTGCATTGTTTATAGGTTCATTCTCAGATTTCTGCCTAGGGTTAGTTTCAAATTTCAAAGTTGCTAGAATCTGAATTTACTGAAATACTGTTTTTTTTTAATCTCCTCACCCTACTCTGCCATGACTCATAGCAAATTTCAAGACAATATGTGTAAGCATGTAAACAGCAAGGAGTCCGGTGGCACCTTAAATACTAACAGATTTATTTGAGCATAGCTTTCGTGCGTGAAAACTCCACTTCAGATGCATGAAGTGAAAGTTACAGATGCAGACATAAATATACTGACACAGGAAGAGAAGGGAGTTACCGCACAAGTGGAGAACCAGTGTTGACAGGGCCAATTCAATCAGAATGGATGTAGTCCACTCCCAACAATAGATGAGGAGGTGTCAATTCCAGGAGAGGCAAAACTGCTTCTGTAATGAGCCAGCCACTCCCAGTCCTATTCAAGGCCAAATTAATGGTTTTAAATTTGCAAATGAGTGTTAGTTTTGCTGTTTCTCTTTGAAGTCTGTTTCTGAAGTTTTTTGTTCAACTATAGCTACTTTTAAATCTGTTATAGAATGTCCAGGAAAATGGAAGTGTACGCCTATTGGCTTTTGCATGTTACCGTTCCTGATGTCCGATTTGTGTCCATTTATTCTTTTATGTAGGGACTGTCCTGTTTGACCAATGTACATGGCAGAGGGGCATTGCTGGCACATGATGGCATATATACCATTAGTAGACGTGCAGGTGAATAATTGGACATTCCTGGACATTCTATAACAGATTTGAAAGTAGCTATACTTGAACAAAAAAACTTCAGAAACAGACTTCAAAAAGAAACAGCAGAACTAACATTCATTTGCAAATTTAGCACCATTAATTTGGGCTTGAATAGGACTGGGAGTGGCTGGCTCATTACAGAAACAGCTTTGCTTGTCCTGGAATTGACACTTCCTTATCTATTGTTGGGAGTGGACTATATCCACCCTGATCGAATTGGCCCTGTCAACACTGGTTCTCCACTTGTGAGGTAACTCCCTTCTCTTCATGTGTCAGTATATTTGTCTGCATCTGTAACTTTCACTCCATGCATCTGAAAAAGTGAGGTTTTTACCCAAGAAAGCTTATGCTCAAATCTGTTTAGTCTTTAAGGTGCCACCGGACTCCTTGTTGTTTTTGTGGATACAGACTAACACGGCTACGCCCGATACTTGTGTAAGCATGTGGATTTTTGAGCATTTAGAAGTCATCTGTTAAACAGGGAATGTATTCTCAATCTTAGCTAGAGCATAACTGGCAGTCCACTGTAATATTGTATGAAATAAGAGGGAGAATGGAGGGGAGGGGCTATACATATCCATCAACTCAGAGAGGTGTTAAGTGGCCCATTCATCTGAATGAGATGTTTTCAGTTGAAAGCGAATACCCAATGGGGATGAATACAGTCAGAAACCGATCTGAGATGTATGAACTTCTGTATTCATGATATCTGTGGGTGTTCCCTCCTCTCCCACCCCAGTGCTGGAGTGTTTATGATAAAAAGAAAAGGAGTATTTGTGGAGTACAGCTCACTTCATTGGATGCTGTAGCTCACGAAAGCTTATGCACAAATAAATTGGTTAGTCTCTAAGGTGCCACAAGTACTCCTTTTCTTTTTGCGAATACAGACTAACATGGCTGTTACTCTGAAACAAGTGTTTATGATGTGTGTCAAGAATGCAGGTCCTTGCCTCCTCACCCCACTCTTAGCAGTGTTCTCAGTGTATGTTCTGAGCATGCCTGCTTTTATACCCACCCAGAGGGGCAGCAGAACTTTCCCAGCTCCCATAAAAGACGTGGGGGTGGGGCTGGGGCTGGGCACCCCAGATTGTGGTGCACACATAGGAGGGGAAAGAGGGACTGGAGTTTGCCGCTTCCCAGTGTCTCACCTCTTTCCCCGTAATCCCACCTGCTCTTGTTCCCCTAATCACCCTTCCCAGTGAGCATTTGCTGTAGTTTTTCTTTTTTTAAAAAAATAGTTTCAGTGTCTTCTGAATATTCTGCTATACTCAGATTACATTTTCCCAAAGTAAAAACAAAAACAAACAAACCTTTGACAGAGGCGGTTTGGAGCAAGATACTCCCTTTTTTATTTCGGATTTCTGCTCTGGGTTGGATTCATACTCTCAGTACCTAGCGTAGTGCTTGGATTTGATGAGCCTAACATACCCTCAGAGCCACACAGGTCCTGTGATGTAGAAGTATTTTTCCAGATGGTTAGACACTCTGTCTGTACCTGCAAAGTGTAATTCATCTGGCCTGTGAGCCCTTAGAACTGCTTGGGGTGCTTCTCTCTGGATGTTTTCAAATAATATTTTAATTTGATTTTCCTCGAAGGGTTGGTGGGTGCCATCCACAGTTGAGGTGACCCTCAAGTACTAGACCATGGCATCATGATCTAAACCTTGGTTTGGTCTGTATCTGCGTGCAAAAAAGCATTGTCAGAATAGGTCAACTTTAAAGAAAAGCTGGAGTGCGTGTGTCTGTGTGTGTGTGTGTGTGGGGGGGTGTTAGGAGGAGGGTTGTATTTCAGGACTCGCTGGGCCAGAGAGTCCCACATTTGGATCACTGGTCCTTCCTGAAACCCATCAGACATGCAATTTGAAGGCAATACAAGTAACTATATGGTTTTTAGAGCATTTAGTATAGTTACGTTTTAAACAGAAAGCTGGTCTTAATCTTAAGTATATATAGTAGAGCTACCACTGTGCTATAATAATGCCGGGCAAGAACAACATTTTAGCAGATTACTTGAGCCAGAGATAAAGTACTCAGCACTCATGATGTCTGAAGGACTCCTTTGAAGGGGGAAGAACCCCCAAATTAGATTTGTTTTCAACAAAGAGGAATGCAGTATCTTTCATCCCACCCCCAAGGTGGTGGAGATATTAACTCCATGAGATGCCATTCTCCTGAACCAGAATAGAGGATTTTATTATGTCTTGTCTCATCACTTCTGCCTCTGTTGCCAGGATTCCTCGGGAAGATTAAACAAGACAAGCACTAGACTGGGAGCCAGAAGACTCCTAGGTTTCTATTTCCCTCTCTCACTGACCTGCTGTGTGACCACAGACAAGTCACTTCAGCACTGTATTCCTCTTTTCTCCTTCTACCTTGTTTCTGTTGTGTGTATTGGGATTGTATACTTTTGGGGGCAGAGACTGCTTCTTTCTGTGGTATAGTGCCTAGCATAGTGGCTCCCCAATCTTATTTAGAGCCTGTAGACACTACTGTAACACAAATAAGAGCTTCGGCCTGAGGCTTGTTAGGTCTGGTTCTCAGACCTCCTATACCTTACATAAGAACCTTCACTTGCCTTTCAGATCTCTGGGTCATCATCTTTTTTTCATGTCTGAAGACCCTGAGTCTTTCAGGCTGATGGTATGTGGCTCTACCTCTAATTCAGATTTACATGAAGTTCATTGTGTCCTGAAAAATCATACATTTTCCACTAGAGAAACTTGTGTTTTAAAAAATAAGAGGTATTCACTGAGTGTCTCTTGCAAAGGATTTAATCCTTCAGCATCCACAGTTGGACTTTCTTGTTACTGAAGTGGTCTGGACAATCTGTAATTATTAAGATCCATGAAGGCCTATTACACATTTACAGCTATTTGTGAGCTGACTTCTTCCTGGCATTTGAGCCAGTCACGGTCTATCTTAAGCTGTGTCTACACTACCGCGTTAAATCAACCTACCCTACGCAACTCCAGCTATGTGAATAACATAGCTGGAGTCGAGTTACCGAGGGGTCTACACCGCAGAGGGTCGACAGGAGAAAATCTCCTGTCGACTTACCTTACTCTCTTCGGAGTACAGGGATCGACCGGAGAGCAATCTCTAGTCGATTTGGCGGGTCTTTACTAGACCCGCTAAATGGACTGCCGGTGGATCAATTTCAGAGCATCAATCCCTGCTGTACTGTAGATGTGCCCTTAGTTATTTATAAGGCCCCTCTCATTACAGTATCTGAGTGCCTTACAGTTGTTACAGTTATCATCAAAACATCCCTGTGAGGTAGGGGAAGTATTATAATCCTCACTTTACTGATAGGGAAATGAGGCATAGAGAGACTAAGAGACTTGCCTAGGGTCATGCACAAACTTATGGTGGAGCGGGTAATTGAATCCAGGTTTTCCAAGTCCAAAGCTAGAACCTTAATCATTGGACCAGCCTTCCTTCCTTCCTTCCTTGATGTACTGTTTTCAGCCTTTAAGAACATTCTTGTACTATATCCCTAACAAGATTTCACTTCTAGAACTGAGAGCATCAGCGCACAGGATGGTGAGATCCAGGTCCTTATTTGACACTGTCCTCTTTCTTCGCTACCACACAGTATTCTGTAAGGATAAGGTGGAACTCCTCCTAACTAACCTGGATTCTGACTTACATTTTAATGAATCCATTAAGCTCCTGTTTCCATCTCAAACCTCACTTGTTACCAGGCAAGCTTGATTACATAGCTTGAATGTTAAGAGCTCTAAGGCCAGGTTTTCAAAAGGGCTCCGTATTCATCTTCTCCCATTATTCACAATGGAAGATGTTGGGTGCTGAGCACTCTTTAAGATCTGGTCCTATGCTATTAAGATTAAGATTTTTTCACGGTTATTTTTAGTAAACGTCAGGCAATAAACAAAAATTCACAGAAGCTTGTGACTTGTCTGCCTTTTACTAAAAATAATGGGGCAGAGCAGAGGCTGATGGGGACAACTGAAGTCCGAGCCCTGGGGTGGGGAGGGAGATGAGAGCCTGAGCCCCACTGGGGGAGGGAGGGGAGTCCAGGACCTGATGCTGCGGCAGCTGACAGCTCTGTGGCCCTGCTGTAGCCCTGATGGCTTAAGAGTTCCGGGAGCCCCCTGCTGCCTGGAAGGTGGCTGACTGTTCCGGGGGCCCACCACCACCCACAGGGTGGCTGATTGCTCCAGGGGTCAGCAGCTTGGGGCTCCGGGGGCCCCCTACAGCAGCTGAAGTGGAAATGTCATGCATGTCTCTGAAAGTAATGGAATCTGTGACCTCCATTACATAATCTTATCCTTGCCTATTATCTAGAGAGGAAAAATCACTTTAATGTAAACTATCTAGGTTTTCTGTAGCCTGGGAAGAGACCGTTGGGTTCAGGCAAACACTGTTTTTGCCCTGAAGTCCCTCTCACTGATCATCAAATTCTTGTATATAAATGTATTTTGAACTTGCAGGTGTGTTGATGTATGAACATCTTAAAATGTACTCTGCCAGGTCCAAGGCATTCTTTTTAGCATATATTAGACATTCTTGAGTTGTTGACTTATATAGAGTTAAATGCATGCATTGATTCAACAGTACTCACCTGATTTGGCTTTCAGGACTAGTGTCCAATCTGGGGGAGCAGTTCCTTAGATGCACCTGATTTGGAGGCGATTAATGCTAATTACCCAAGAGAAGGGTACTGTGATGGTCAATACCTGAAGAGTGATTACTTAGTAAAACTATAGTTCTTTGAGTAATTAGATCCACATTCCTCCATCTTTGAGTATTAGAACATATTCTGAATAAGCAGAAAGGAATTGGAGTTGTTTCACGTCTTTGGCTCCTTATCACATTGTTAGGTCTGAATGCTCAGCTCTTTGAGGAAAGATGATCCCTAATAGCTACTGTTTCCCAGAGGATTCCAATCTCTGTGCAAGAATACATGGGCTCCCAAGATTGGGAATTTATGTTGTCAGTCTACTCAAATAATTATTTAATAAGTAAAGAACCCTTCTGTTGGGAAGGCAGTTATACTGAATTTAGGATCTTGTACAGACCCAAGAGTAGTGAACTGTGTTGTCCAAATTTGTTTCTGCTTTCAGGAAATACGTTTGTTTTCTTAGTAGGTACAACATTTTGGTGGGGCTCTGTGGTTATAAGATAGCAACAGAATAAGAAGCAGAGAGTTTCTTGCTTTGCATTGTGTTTTGGAAATTACCATTTCTGTTGTCTGTAGGTTTGTTCTAAGGATGCAGACTTGAAATCGCTGGGGAGAGAGAAAGAGACTTGCAGTTCTAATCTTTCCTTGTGTTGCCTCTGGTCAGGCACTGGGTTGTTTTTCTGTTTTTGTTCCTCTGGGTGGCATCTGTCTTCAGGAAAAATCTCCTTACAGCAAAGCACAGACTGCTTAACTGTGGCTGTTTCACTGTTGCTCCTTCTGGCTATTAGGCTGAATTAATTACCTGAGCAGTTGTAATATAGGTGCCTGAAAGGTTTGAGACTTGTTGGGGGAAGGAAGGAGGTGTTAAAAGAATTACTCTTTCTCTTCTTCCTCGTCTCTGCTTTTTCACTGGTTCCTGAATAACCTCTGTCTAAGATTCCATAGTTCACACATGCAGAATAGTTTTTGTGCTACTTGGCATGTGCTTTGTTTGTACTAGCATCCTCCTTTGTGGCCTTATTAGATTCATAGATTCCAAGACCAGAAGGGACTATTGTGGTCATCTAGACTGACCTCCTGTATAACACAGGACATAGAACTTCCCAGAAAATAATTCCTAGAGCATACCTTCAGGGGAGAAAACCATCTTGATTTAAAAAGTGCCAGTGATGGAGAATCCACCATGATTCCTTGGTGCATTTTTCCATTGGTTAATTACCCTCACTGTTTTGGTGTAAATTTTTATTTCCAATCTGAATTTGTCTAGCTTCAACTTCTAGGCATTGGATCATGTTATACCTTTCTGTGCTAGATTGAAGAGCTCTTTATTAAATATTTGTTACCCATGTAGGTACTTATAGACTGTAATCAAGTCATCCCTTTACCTTCTCTTTATGCTAAATAGATTGAGCTTTGTGTTTCTCACTATAAGGCATGCTTTGTAATCCTTTAACCATTAACCTTTATCCACAAGAAGTCCACTTCCTAGACACTATAGAGCTAATAAGCGATGGTCACATAAATACCACCCTATACCTTAAACCTACTGACCGCTATACTTACCTACATGCCTCCAGCTTTTCATCCAGACCACATCACATGATCCATTGTCTACAGCCAAGGTCTGAGATACATTTGCTCTGATCCCTCAGACAGAGAAAAACACCTACAGAATCTCTATCACGCGTTCTTAAAACTGCAATACTGACCTGGTGAAGTGAAGAAACAGATTGACAGAGCCAGAAGGGTACTGAGAAGTCACCTACTACAAGACAGGCCCAACAAAGAAAGTAACAGAACGCCACTAGCCATCACCTACAGCCCCCAACTAAAACCTCTCCAACGCATCATCAAGGATCTACAACCTATCCTGAAGGACGATTCCTCACTCTCACAGACCTTGAGAGACAGGCCAGTCCTTGCTTACAGACAGCCCCCCAACCTGAAGCAAATACTCACCAGCAACTACACACCACACAACAAAAGCACCAATCCAGGAACCAAACCCTGCTACAAACCCCAGTGCCAGCTTTGTCCACATATCTATTTAAGGGATACCATCATAGGACCTAACCACATCAGCCACACTATCAAGGGCTCATTCACCTGTACTTCTACCAATGTGATATGTCGTCATGTGCCAGCAATGCTCCTCTGCCATGTACATTGGCCAAACCGGACAGTCTCTACGCAAAAGAATAAATGGACACACATCTGACATCGGGAAACATAACATTCAAAAACCAGTAGGAGAACACTCCAATCTCTCTGGGCATTCAATAACAGACCTAAAAATGGCAATTCTTCAACAACAAAAAAACTTCAGAAACAGACTCCAGTGTGAAGCTGCAGAAGTGGAATTAATTTGCAAACTGGATACCATCAGATTAGGCCTGAATAGAGACTGGGAGTGGTTGGGTCATTGCAAAACCTAAACTTAATTTCCCCAATACTAATTTCTCCCTACTGTTACTCACATTTTCTTGTCAACTGTCTGTAATAGGCCACTCTCTTACCACTTCAAAAATTATTTTTTCTATTTTGGTATTCTGCTGTTAATTGATTTATCTTATTAGACTGACCTCACACTTGGTAAAGCAGTCCCCATCCTTTCATGTATTTATATCTGCTCCTGTATTTTCACTCCATGCATCTGATGAAGTGGGTTCTAACCCACAAAAGCTTATGCCCAAATAAATTTGTTAGTCTCTAAAGTGCCACAAGGACTCCTCGTTATTTTAACCATTATCATGCCTCTTCTCTGAACACTTTACAATTTATTGACATCCTCCTTGAATTATGGACCTCAGAACTGTACACAGTATTCCAGCAGAGGTCACACCATTACGAAATCTAGAAGTAAAATAACCTCTTTGCTCCTACTCGAGATTTCCCTGTTTATGTAGCCAAGAATCGCATTAGCCCTTTTTGGCCACAGCATCGTACTGGGAGCCCATGTTCAACTGACTGTCTACCATGACCGCCAAGTCATATTGTCTTTAGCATAAAAGTATTTCAAATATCTGTATACACTGAAACAAGGTTTTTCTTCAAGTCCCTAGTGGATAGCTACCCAAGTATAATTTCACTTTCTTGTTCTATTTATCAAATGTACTTTGTTTCTTTAACTGTACAAAATGCTTTAAATAATATTGACCCATATCACTTGGAGGACTCAACCTAAATTCCACTTTTAAAGGCCTCAATAAAATAATCATGCTAAACCTTGTCTAGATTAGGATAAAAGGAGTTTATTAAAAAAACAAAAAGAGAGTGGGAGGTAGAGAACAGGTTTTAAAACTTTAGGGTAGACAGAGCAAGTTGTATTTAAACAAGTGCTCAGTCAATAGAAATGACAGGTTTCAGAGTAGCAGGCGTGTTAGTCTGTATCCGTAAAAAGAAAAGGAGTACTTGTGGCACCTTAGAGACGAACACATTTGTTAGAGCATAAGCTTTCGTGAGCTACAGCTCACTTCATCGGATGCATACAGTGGAAAATATAGTGGGGAGATTTTATTTCCACAGAGAACATGAAACAGTGGGTGTTACCATACAGACTGTAACAAGAGTGATCAGGAAAGGTGAGCTATTACCAGCGGGCGGAGGAGGAAGGGCGGGGGGGGACTTTTTGAAGTGATAATCAAGGTGGGCCATTTCCTTCTGGTAATATTTCACCTTTCCTGATTGCTCTTGTTACAGTCTGTATGGTAACACCCATTGTTTCATGTTCTTTGTGTATATAAAATCTCCCCACTGTATTTTCCACTGTATGCATCCGATGAAGTGAGCTGTAGCTCACGAAAGCTTATGCTCTAACAAATGTGTTCGTCTCTAAGGTGCCACAAGTACTTCTTTTCTTTTTTCAATAGAAATGAACTCTCTCTCTCAAAACAGTGGAGGGGAGTGATTTCCATGAGAAGTCCTTCACCTAGAATTCACTGCCAGCCACTCCCAACATTCGGACTATAAAGGGTTTTTTTGGTCAAACTCAATACCTCAAACTGTATTTGGAAACAGATTACAATCCAATATGGACTCTAGAACACAGACATCTTGTGTGAGACAATATTAAAATATGTTGCTGCATTCTATACTAGCTAAATTTTCTTTTGCTCTTCAGATATAGTTCCATTGCAATAATCCAGTCTGGAAAGAGCAGTGATGGAGGAGAGGGCTTTAAATGTTCACTTGCTTTTGGTGAATGAAAAGTTTTCCTGTCATGTATAGACACCTATGCCATACTGTTCTGCAGAACGTAAGCTTTCGTTTAAAAAAAAAAAAATCTATCCCAGATGGTTGCAAACATAACCTTTTGAGCTATAAAATGAATGTGCACTGAAGCAGATTTGTCATGCTTTGTCTACAGATACGCTACTCCAGTGCCTCTACCACTGCTCACAACTTTGTCAGATAGTGGCAGAGTAAAGTTAATAAGACTCGTTAGTTTCATATTCAGAACCTTGTGGGGAGCAGAAAAACCATAAAGAATGTCAGTTTCATTCTGCAGGCATTCTGGGCCTAGCACATTTTCAAATAACTCATAATTAGCGCTGCTGAGAGCATAACAAAAGGTTGACTATGCACAGCAGAACCAAATGTTATTTTTAAAACTATAGGAAATACCTTTCAGTTTTCCTTAAGCCATAGCTATATGTTTGTTTATATACTGGATAATGTAATCTGTCTTCAGATACTAGCTACTGGAGTATTTCTCAAGGTAGGGCAAAATTAATTTGACTTACAATTGCAATGGAACAATGTCAGTGGTGGAGCTTTTCTCCTTCTGGAGAATAGTGCCATTTATTAGTTTATGTAATCTGTACTGAAACCTAGACTTCATGGAAATGTGTGTTCTGAAGCTTAATACACTAATATTGGTAATATGCTTTGAGCTCACCTGATGGAGAGTGCTTTAGAAGAGCCAACTACTATTGCTGTTTCAGATGAAAATTAAATGTCTGTATTTGAGCATGGGCCATTTAACAGGATGCATATTGCTCCAATTAAGTTTGGGGCGAGTTTCCCTGCTGGTCTATTTTGAGACTTTTTTTTGCCCAAGGAAAAACTTCAAAAATTTATGTTGAGTGGAGAAATTTTCGCCTCTTCTCTGCAATGAAAAATACTTTCCCATGGAAGTTGAGAAAAGTCTGGTTTCAAGACCTGCCTCTAAGCTAATAAAATTACTCTTCGGGTCATCAAGGCTACAGAGTATGCCATGGTGTCAAACGGACTCCATACCATAATTTTTAAAAAATTTTTCCTGCTCTATAGAAAACTGATTCTTTGAAATTTGCCCTCCTAGTGCAGTGGTTTTCAAACTGCGGGTTGTGACCCAGTACTGGGTCGCAATGGCTGTGGTCAGCACCACCGAAGGGGCTGTTAAAAGTCCCATCAACGATGCTGCCTGGCTAAGGCAGGCTAGTCCCTACCTGTTCTGACACCGCACTGGGCCCCGGAAGTGGCCAGCAGAAGGTCCGGCTCCTAGGTGGTGGGGCCACAGGGCACTGTGCGCTGCACCAGCCCTGAGCACCAGCTCCGCACTCCCATTGGCCAGTTCCCGTCCATTGGGAGCTGGTGGGGCGGGATGGTGCCTGCGGGCGAGAGCCTTGCGGAGCCGCTTGCACGCCTGTGCCTAGGAGCCAGACCTGCTGCTGTCTGCTTCTGGGGCGCAGTGCAGTCTGCAGGACAGACAGGAAGCCTGCCTTAGCACCCCTGCTGCACTGCTGACCGAGAGCCACCCAAGGTAAGCCCATGCCCCAACCCTGTGACCCAATCTCCTACCCCAGCCCTGAGGGCCCCCCCCCAAATCCAGAGCCCCTTCCTGCACCCAAAATCCCTCATCCCCAGCCCCACCCCAGAGCCCTGACCCCTTCCCACATCCTGAACCGCTCATTCCCAGCCCTAGCCCTGAGCCCCTCCCACTCTCCAAACCCCTCATCCCCAGCTCTGTTGTGTCGTGGGCATCAACAATTTTCTTCAACTGGGTCGCAAAAGAAAGTTTGAAAACCACTGTCCTAGTGCATACTGTTTTAGCCCTTGTATCAGGCATTTCTGTCCGTCCTTTGTACCTCCTCTGAGCCCTAGAACTTTTTTTTCTTTGCATTGACCTTGGTTGTCTGCACATTTATGGTGCTAACAAGCTAGATTTCAGAGACACTGCGCTGTTCTTCAAGTTGAAGGTGAGATGCTGTGAAATAAGTGCCCAGTTTATTATGGGATGGCAGAGACAAGGAAAAGAGATTTGAGAGGAGGGAAATTGCTGTCTTTCCATATAGCCCTAACCAGCAAAGAAAGAAAGAAAAAAGAAAAAGTATGAAAAAGGCTTTATGCTTGTTCTCCTTGGGAATACATTTTAGTTGTTAATATTTCTATAGCTATTTACAAACATTAATTTAGATAACTAGTTTTATTGCGGTACTGTGGTATACTAAACTCACTTTTTTATTAAATGCACAGTAGCATGTCCGTATTTTTTTTTTCTTCTGTGAAAGACAGAGTACAGGGTTTCAGATTACTGCTCCTCAAAAACAGGCAAACAGCATTTAAATCACTATTCTGTGATTTTTAAAACCATCCTATCAAGGAAATTTAAGGGATGTAGTAACCACTATGTAAATCGACTGAGAGATTGAGGAAAAACAGCCTGACATTAACATTTCTTACCTGTTTTTGGCTATGAACCTTCCCCAAGTTGGTCCTGCATCAGATCTTGATCAACCTGATCTTAGGATGAGGTGAGGTGGTTCTGGGAGGTGCTGAATGAGGAAGGACATTTTCAGGTATATGTGTGGGAGGAAGCTTGTACAAAAATAAAGGTCTGTGGAGGAGGACTGTGAATGCTGATGGAAATATCCCAGAGATAATGGAAGGTTTTGAGTATGAATGGGGCATCTCCATCTATAGTGGGGTTATTGATAGAACTCAGTTGCCTGTTCTGTGGCTATCATAGAACAGGAAGGGACCTCGAGAGGTCATCTAGTCCAGTTCTTTGCAATCAAGGCAGGACTAAGTATTATCTAGACCATCCCTGACAGGTGTTTGTCCAACCTGCTCTTAAAAATCCCCAATGATGGAGATTCCACAAAGTCCCTAGGCAATTTAGTCCAGTACTTAACCACTCTAACAGTTAGGAAGTTTTTCCTAATGTCCAACCTAAACCACCCTTGCTGCAATTTAAGCCCATTGCTTCTTGTCCTATCCTCGGAAATTAAGAACAACAATTTTTCTACCTCCTCCTTGTAACAACGTTTTATGTACTTGAAAACTGTTGTCATGTCCTCTCTGTCTTCTCTTCTCGAGACTAAACAAACCCAGTTTTTTAAATCTTCCCTCATAGGTCATGTTTTCTAGATCTTTAATCATTTTTGTTGCTCTTCTCTGGACTTTCTCCAGTTTTGTCCAAATCTTTCCTGAAATGTGGCGCCCAGAACTGGACACAATACTCCAGTTGAGGCCTAATCAGCACGGAGTAGAGCGGAAGAATTACTTCTCATGTCTTCGCAAAAAGAAAAGGAGTACTTGTGGCACCTTAGAGACTAACCAGTTTATTTGAGCATGAGCTTTCGTGAGCTACAGCTCACTTCATCGGATGCATACCGTGGAAACTGCAGCAGACTTTAAGGTGCCACAAGTACTCCTTTTCTTTTTGCGAATACAGACTAACACGGCTGTTACTCTGAAACTTCTCATGTCTTGCTTACAATACTCCTGCTATAATACATCCCAGAATGATGTTTGCTTTTTTTGCAACAGCATTACTCTGACTCATATTTAGCTTCTGGTCCACTATGACCCCCACACCCATTCTGCAGTACTCCTTCCTAGGCAGTCATTTCCCATTTTGTATGTGTGCAACGGGTTGTTCCTTAAGTACAACAGTATATCAGCTAATGACTACTGATTTTTTTATGCTGCAATTCTCTGATGGCCAATAGCTGCATATTTCCATGGTCTAGCTGAACAGCTTTTTAAGAGCTCATGTCTATGAGAAGGAACAGTGACTGTAACTGGGTGTTCTAGCTCTTGAAGGCTTCTTAAGGGATCTCTTGGTATAGCACTACCCTATTCCAGAGTTTGCCTCTTTAAAAAATACCTTTATAACTGTGGCAGAGGAGATGGTCACACTACAGGAGAAGGTCTTGGGGAGGTAACGTGCAGTTTGGAGAGAAACCTAGACTGCAGACTCTGGTTTTAAGGCTTGAGAACAAAGTCCCACAAGCTGTACTGATCAGGGTTGAGGAACACGGCTGACTCAGGTTAGTTCCCAGCTGTTCTCTCTGTAATCCAATGGAGCAAGATTGCTGGAAAATGTAGTTCCCTGACAGTCAGGTTGTAATCCTGGATTAGGGCAAGACATTTGGGGTAAGTATGCTGGATTTGAACGCTCCCTTTGCTTTCAGGTGGAGAGACCTGGAAGGAGGTAGATTGTGCAGAAACCTGAAACCTAGGGGCAATTGAATCCACTTTGTTTTTGCTTTTGAATGGTTTTGAGGCAGACATCTTTTGAGGAGAATCTGATCTACTCCGTAAAAAAAAGACGTAATAGCTAGAGTTCCCGTGTTTGGCAAACTTGAAACAAAGCCCTGGCTGAGGAAGTTATTTTGTATTTTTTAAATTCCATCAGCATGGCTTCGGTCTTTATCACAGGGATGCTCTTCTCACAACACACTCTGGACACTGACATAAGTGTGCTCAAAAAGTGACTTGGTGAACTTCCTTAACTGATCCATTGTCTAGTGTCAAAGTCAGATTCAAGACTCACAAAATTTGTCAGACCACTCTGTTTATTAGCAAAGCGCTTTGCCAATGCACCCAGATATGTAAGCCTCCTGCAAAAGCTCAAGCTAACTTATTTAAACAGATAAGGGAAAGCCAATTTAACATAAGAGACGAAAGGAAGCAGAAACGGACAAATATACATACATATCTTATTTGCATACTAACGTTTACCAATCTCCTAGCTCAGTAGGAGCTCTAAGTTAATTAGTTTGAGGACCCATTGTCTCACACTCCTTAACGTTTCTCTTCCTGACAACTATATTTCAACAAACCCTTCAAGCAGCATTTCTTTAATGAATTATAATTTCAATATAATTCATTCTACTTTCACACTAGTAAAACGTAACCAGGTTATTCCAACAGACAGGCATCCTTAAGCTACCTCTTCAGGACAAATAACGGCTGAATGTGTCTTGGGGTGAGGTGGAAATGTCTACCACAACTGCCCCTGCATCTTGTTTTGATATCTTGCTTTTTGACAATATTTATGATAACTTGGGGAAATTTTCTCTAGTGGAATGGGTTGAGGAGGTAGAAAGGGATACTACATTTCACAGTTTGAGATTTCTGGGATGTAGGAGTCACACTACTGTCATTACCAGGAAGGGTAGTCAGGTAATGTACAATCATTGCCAGTAAAGTAGTAGCAAAGGAAAACTATTAACTGGCATCCATTGCCAACGGCAGCTGCTGTGGCCAACAAATATAGTGTACTAAATTACTCTAGTCACCAACTTCCCTACTTATGCATAGCATTTAACTATTACGTCATATTTTGTATGTAGGGGAACTTTGACAGTGTAATTATCAACTACTTTGCAGTACTTCCTTTTTGAAACTCTTTAATGCATTCCAGATGTTATGCAGTTTCTTTAAGATGAGTAAAAATGGCAGGCATTTCTAATGGACACACAGTGAAGTTCAGGAAAGAAATACTGTATAAGTTAGTTGGGGTTGCTTGGTCAGGGTAGCCTATTTTGATGTGTGTGACAGCTGTGATTATGATATAAGGAGATCTATATTTTGCACCCTCCGATGCATGTGAGCAAAGGGAAGAGCTGCATGTGTATCTTCAGCATCAAGTATTTATAATTTCAGTGTAGAATCTCGTATGTTATATAATTATCAGGGTAGAAGTGTTTTATTACACAGGGTATTGTCAGGAGCAAGCTGGGTTATGAGAGCAGTCTATGCATTTGTTATCTGCATGCACTGTAGGTGCACTGTAGGTAAAGTGAGTGTGGTCAGTGTCCGGTGTAACTGTACTGAACGGTGGAGGCAGTAGAGGTGTGTCTGAGAGATTTGTGGATTAGTTTGAGGTGTGTGACATGTGACTGATGAGATCTATATTTTCCACCCTTTTGTGTGAGAAAAGTCAAGAGGTGTATACGTACCTTCAGCGTGCTGTATGCATCATTTCTGTGTGGAGTTGTGCAGGTTTTGTTGTTAGCAGGACTTAAATCCTTTAATATAAAAGATCCTGTCTGCAATAAGGTGGAATATGAGAGGATTCTAACACTTCTTAATTAATGATGGTTAAGTGAAAGTGAGATGGTATCCTGTCAGTAAGTGTATTAATAGAGTTGGAAAAGGCTGTGAAGTGGTTCTTACATTGTATGCATGTGGTATTCTTTCTGGGGAATGGGCAACCTGTGAGAGTGTACGCCAGGATCTGGAACCTCCTGAATCTTATAGCGCCAAGCGCCAGTGTATGTGTTTGAGGCATTGCTTGAAGAGAGTAGGGGGTGTCATGGGAACTCTCCCCCCCCCTTTTATCAGGGTTCCCCAAGGTTCTATGCTTGACCCAGTGCTTTAATAACTCTATCAGTGATCTGGAAGAAAATATAAAATCATTGCTAGTAAAGTTTGTAGATAACACAAAGATTGGTGCAGTCCAGATTGCCTTGTTAGCTTGTCTTAATCTAATTTGCATTTCATTTCAGTCAAATTCAAACTCGTGTCTAGGAACAAAGAGCACAGATCCCACTTACAAGATGGGGGATTCTATTCTGGAAAGTAACAACTCCAAAAGGATTTTGGAGTTGTGTTGTATTCAGCAGGTAATTCAGTCTTCCCAGTTAGAGGGTTAGCATGATTCTTGGATTATAAAGAGGGAAGTATCAATTGTGATTAGATAGATGATGATGGTACAATACTACCACTGGTAAAACCATTACTGGAATACTGTGTCCAGCTCTACTATCTTTCAGTCCCCAAAACTGAGGTAGAGTTCCCTGTCTCTGTGACAGACATCTCAGTCTGCACACTGGAGGTCTCCGGCTGACAGACCTAGATCACTGGCACTGCGTTCAGTCTCAGTCGATTAGACACACGTCACCCAGAGGGAGACATCGATCACCGTATGCCCAGTGCCAGTTGTCCTGGATGCTGACTCCACGACAGAGATCCCAGTCTCCCAGACTCCGAGAACAATCTCCAGGCAGTACTGTTCTCCTCACTCCCAGCACTAATCCCCAGGAAAACAGTCCTACATGAAGCACCGCTCACCTACAGCAACAGTTAGCTGTCAAACTCAGTCATTGATGGTCCAGCCATGGCATCCAGAAGGAGATTCTTCTAGGTTAGATCGGAAGGCAGCAGTGGCCATGTGGGCACCGGAGACTGGATCAACCTCCGCGATGCCAACCTGGCAGCAGGGTCAATGGCCTGCCCAGTGGCCTTATTGGAATGTGTGGGGCATGCTGTTTATGCTGATACCCTTCTTGCACCACACTCCAGTGACGCTTTGGAAAAACAGCCTCCGGCACTGATGGCACCAGGCTCAGTGCATGGAGTGGAATTGGACCCCGGGGTAGAGGAGTGAAAACCCACCCCTAAAGCCCCTTCCCCACAAAGGAGGATGTGCCAGGCCCTCCCCTAGTGTTTCAGTCATCCTCTTTGTCACCCGACTAGGCAATGGCTGGACCATCGCATGCAAGATCACTGGATGATTTCCAAGAGCATCAAGCCCTGCTCTGAAGGGTGGCCATGAACTTGAGCTTAGAGGTGGAGGAGATGACGGAGCAGTCGGATACCTTGTTTAATGTGCTCTTGGCAGCAGTCCCCCTCGAGTCATGTTGCCAGTACACGAAGGTGCCCTATGAATAGCTAAAGCCATCTGGCAAATTCTATCCTCCATCCCTCCCACCTCCAAAAAGGCTGAGAAGCAGGATTTTGTCCTGGTGAAGGGGTTCTAGTACTTCCATACTCATGCTCCCCCAGATTCACGGGTGTCTCTGTGACCACTGAGAAGGACAGGCAGGGGCAGATCAGTTCTGTCCCTGAGAATAAAGTGGCAGAGAGGCTGGACCTTTTTGGAAGGAAGATTTATTCAACGGCCAGCCTTCAATTCAGGGTGGCAAACCACCAGGAGCTAGTCGGAAGATATAACTTTAATCTGTGCGACTCCCTCAGAAAATTTAAGGACTCTCTACCCCAGGATTGTCCCAGGAGTTCATAGCTGAGGAGGGCAGGACAGCAGCTAAATGTTCCCTCCAGATGGTCTGGGACACAGCCGACACGCTGGCCAGGGTGGTCGCATTGGCCATGGTTATGAGGCACAGTTCATGGGTTCAAACCACAGGCCTGTAACAGGAGATGCAGTCCTCCATTCAGGACCTCTCATTTGATGGGAACGGTCTCTTTGCAGAGCAGATGGATGTGAGGCTGCATGGGCTTAGACCACGCCGCAGATGTTGAGGAAACAATTCAGGCTGCCCTTGCCTCCTAGGCTTTGGCTGGCTCGCCAGGGCTCTGCAAGGAGAAGGGACAGACACGCAAAGTTCAGTCATCACCATCCCTCCACCTCCTGCTCACCAGCTTAACCTAGCCCAGCAAAACACCTGGGGGGCCAGAAGCGCTCCTTTTGATGGTACACTGGATGGTGCACCAGTCGCTGTGGATCCACCTTACCCCTTTCTTGACCATTTACATCCCTTCCAACTGGCCTGGTCGCAAGTCACATTGGACCGCTGAGTGATAGAAATCCTATCTCTGGGCTACACCTTGCAATTCTTGGCTATACCCCCTTCCCACCGTCCTTCCCCATCCCTCTTCAGGGACCCTTCTTATGAGCTACTCTTTGTTCAGGAGGTCGAGAACCTCTTGCAGCCGGGGGTGGTGGAGGAGGTTCCTTGGGAAATGAGGGGAAAAGGGTTCTACTCCCACTGCTTTCTAATCCCAAAAGCAAAAGGGGGCCTAAAACCCATTCTGGACCTGCGGCAACTCAACAAATATCTCAAGAAGTTGAAGTTCTTCTTTGAGTGCCTGTTCACATCCATTCCACATTAGGTGTGCGCGCCGCGTGCACGAGCGTTGGAAACTTTTTCTCTTACCGGCTCCCGGCAGGGCCCCCCAAGTGGTGCCACTTCGCCGTGCACATATACCTCCTCCAGTTCCTTCTTGCCGTCTGTGGCGGCGTTGGAACAACCTCTCTCTCTCTCTCTCTCTCTCTCTCGTAGAAGAGCAGTGCCTTAGCCTTTTCCTAGTAGCTGTTATCAGCGCGCTCTCTCTCTCTCTCTCTCTCTCTCTCTCTCGTAGAAGAGCAGTGCCTTAGCCTTTTCCTAGTAGCTAGTCATTCCTAGTGGCTAAGTCATTATGCAAGGTAGCCTGTTTCCTCTTGTTTTTTCCTACCCCCCCCCCCGATGTTCTGGTTTAACTTGGATTTAAACTTGGAGAGTGGTCAGTTTAGATGAGCTATTACCAGCAGGAGAGTGAGTTTGTGTGTGTATGGGGGTGGGGGGGGGATGTGAGAAAACCTGGATTTATGCAGGAAATAGCCCGACTTGATTATGTAAAGAGTTGTCACTTTGGATGGGCTAGCACCAGCAGGAGAGTGAATTTGTGTGGGGGGGTGGAGGGTGAGAAAACCTGGATTTGTGCTGGAAATGGCCCACCTGATGATCACTTTAGATAAGCTATTACCAGCAGGACAGTGGGGTGGGAGGAGGTATTGTTTCATATTCTCTGTGTATATATAAAGTCTGCTGCAGTTTCCACGGTATGCATCTGATGAAGTGAGCTGTAGCTCATGAAAGCTCATGCTCAAATAAATTGGTTAGTCTCTAAGGTGCCACAAGTACTCCTTTTCTTTTTGCGAATACAGACTAACACGGCTGTTACTCTGAATCCTAGTAGCTGTTATCAGTTAGTTAACATACCTTTATTGTGGACACTTAAGTGATTAGGTGCTTGGAGGCTTCCAGCCCCCGGCTTGGGCTGCAGTGCATGCCACAGGCCCACAGCTTCAAGGCTTGCGCAACGTGCCGCAAACCTATGCCAGTTAGTGACCCCCACGACTCGTGACTACATCGCCTGGGGGATGGACATCAAACTGAGCGGTGTAGGATTTGCAAGACGTTTAGGCCAAGAACAAGGAAAGAAAGAGACTTTCATTTAAAGCAGCTGTGGATGGAGGCCGCATTGCAGACACCAGGCCTGGAGCGCCCGACGTTGGCTCAGGCTTCCTCGGTGCATAGTGCCCCGGAGCAGTTGAGAGACTCGGCACCGGCTAAGCACTGTAAACTGTCGGCCCCAGAGCACCAGACTAGGCCCTGGCACCGCTCATCCTCCCTGGTGCAGCCCCCGGCACAGCTGAAAGGAAGGTGTGGTTGTTTCCTGCACAGGAGGCCAGCACCTCCCAAGGCCCCGAGCACCGATAAGAGCAGGAAGGCTGCGGTACCGGCGCCAACACCGGTGGTATCGGCAGCACAAGCCCCACTGAGCCCAGACCGAAGTGAGCTCAGGGCGGATGATGGGCTCGAGGGCATAACGGATCAGCCCTCCACGCCTGGCACCTTTCAGGCTGCAAAGGACCTCATCGAGCTGTCGACAGCGAGCCCCCTCCCATATAGGGAGAACCCTTCGGCACCCATGGCATGGGTGCTGTCAAGGGGTAAGCCAGCAATGGTGTGCCACTCGAGGACACCGTCCCGGCACCACTCCCGGAGTAGGTCCCGGTCGAGCTCCGACTCCACTGACTCAGTTACCAGCGGCCCAGAAGGAGGTTGCGGCTTCAGGAGTGGGTCGGCGTGAGGAAGCTCCGGAAAGGGCACACATCTCTCCGGCACCAACCAGAGACTGGCACCGGGAGGAGTTGAGACGGCCCTCTCCAGAGGGCTCTCACAGATGGTCCCAGTCCAGGAAATGGTCCTGGTCCCGGGGATACTGCTCCAGCCACTATAACTACCCGCACCGGGCCGCGGACAGCAGGGACCCTCAGGTGGGCTGGCAACCTCAATGGGGGCTGCCAGGCCATTGGCCCTTCTGGACCCCCTGGGCCTATCAGGAGCACGTAGGGGTCCTGTCCAGGGCAAGTTACTCGGTGCAGCGGTCCCAGTCCCCGAATCGACGCCAGAAGGTGCCGGAGACTACAGTATCCAGGCCTCCAGCATCCCCCCAGGATAAACTGGAGAGACAAGCACCGAGCGCGGTGCTGTCCAATGGACTCCAGTCCCGGCCCTAGCCGGAGGCCCCTCCCATGGGAGAAGGGGAGGAGGAGGACCGGCCAGAGGGGGTCGAGCAGCAGCTAACCTCCTCGTCATCCCCTGATGAAGCGGTGGCAGGTACAGCGGTGTCCGGCCCTCCACCGATAGATCATAGAGCCCACCAGGAGTTGCTGCGCAGGATCGCCCAGAACTTGGGGTTGTTGACCTAGGAGGCGGTTGAGCAGGAGGACTCCATGGTGGACATTTTGAGCCCCGAAGGTCCATCCAGAATAGCGCTCCCACTCATTAAGACCATTCAGTCCAACTATAAGACCATATGGCAGACCCCAGCCTCCAGCATTCCAACGGACAAAGGACTGGAGCGTAAATACTTTGCCCCATCTAAGAGCTATGAGTTTCTGTTCTGCCATCTGAGTCCATGCTCCCTAGTGGTCTCAGCGGTAAACGAAAGGGAGCGCCATGGACAGCAGGCCCCGGCCCCTAAGGCCAAGGAGGCGAAACGCCTGGACCTTTTTGGTAGAAAGGTGTACTCATCTGGGGGTCTTCAGTTGAGGATTGTGAACCAGCAGGCCATCCTCAACAGGCATAATTTCAAGTCCTGGGTGGTGGGTGGGGAAGTTTAAGGACCTCCCGCAAGGTTCCTAACAGGAGTTCACAGCCCTGGTGGATGAGGGCAAGACAGTAGCCAAGACATCTCTCCAGGCCTCCCTGGATTCGGCAGTTGCGGCGGCTAGAACAATCATGTTGGGGTGGTCATGAGGCACTTGGCGTGGCTCCAGGAGTCAGGCCAGCCACCTGAGGTCCAGAATACACTCCAGGACCTCCCCTTCGAAGGGTCTGGACTCTTCTCTGACCAGACAGGCACGAAGCTGCACAGCCTTAAGGACTCACGAGTTATGCTTAAGTCGCTGGGTATGCACACCCCGCCAACCCAGAGGAAGCCCTTTAAGCCACAGCCTCCCCCTCAACGCCAGTACCAACCTCGCCTTAGGCATGAGACTTACTGTAGGCGAGGCAGAGATAACAGGCGATGGCGCAACAACAGTGACAATAATGCTCCGGGCCAGAACCAAGGCCAGCACAAACCCCAGCTGGGCACTAAGCCAGGCTTTTGAAGGTGCACTCGAGGACAGCGTACCAAAACAGTCACCAGGTCCGTCCCTTTGTTTCCTGAACCGCCTGTCCTGTTTCTCCCGTGCTTGGTCCAACATTACATCAGACCGTTGGGTCTTACGCAAGGTGCGGAACAGGTACTCGCTGCAGTTTGCCTACCTCCCACCCCCCTTCCTCGTCCCTTTTCAGGGACCTCTCTCACGAGCATCTCCTAGAGAAGGAAGTCCGCTCACTGCTAGAGGCAGGGGCGGTAGAGGTGGGGCCGCACAGCCTAAGGGGAAAGGGGTTCTACTCCCAGTACTTCCTCATCCCCAAGGCCAAAGGGGGCCTTCACCCCATCCTAGACCTGCGCAGGCTCAACAAGTTCCTGGTCAAGGTCCGGTTCTACATGGTCTCTTTGGGCACCATCATCCCTTCCCTGGATCCGGGGGACTGGTACGCTGCCCTCGACACAAAGAATGTGTACTTTCATATCGCCATCCATCCAGTACATTGGCGGTTCCTACGCTTCATCGTGGGCCAAGAACGTTACCAGTTTGTGGTTCTCCCATTCGGTCTAGCTGCGGCCCCACGGGTGTTCACAAAGTGCATGGCAGTGGTGGCGGCCTTCTTATGGAGGCAGAGAATCTGGGTGTACCCGTACCTAGACGACTGGCTCCTGGTGGGCCGATCCGAGGCAGAAGTGCAGGGCCACGTGGAGGTGGCCCTTAGATTGTTCCGCGAGCTGGAGCTCCTGATCAACGTCCCCAAGTCCATGCTTGTACCCACGCAGAGAGTGGAATTCATAGGGGCGGTCCTGGATGCGGTGCAGGCCAGAGGAAGCCTTCCAGTATCCTGATTCCAGGCTATCCAGCACGCGGTCACCTCCCTGCGCCAGTCTCCAACAACAACGGCCAGGTGCTTGGTCACATGGCGGCATGCACGCATGTCGTCAGGCATGCCAGACTGAGACTCAGGACTCTGCAGGCGTGGTTCGCTCTGGTGTACCACCCAGGCAGGGACCCCCTGGACATGGTAGTGACAGCCCCAAGGGACGTGCTGGATTCCCTACGGTGGTGGCAGTACCAGCCTGTGGTTTGCAAAGGCATCCCCTTGGCCGCCCCATAGTCGGACCTGATTTTGGTGACAGATGCGTCAGACCAGGGATGGGGGGCTCACCTGGGGGACCCCATGAGGGGTTGTGGTCTGGAGCAGAGCAGTCACTCCATATCAATGTGAAGGAGCTCAAGGCGGTTAGTCTTGCCTGCCAGACCTTTCACGCCACCGAGTGGTCACAGCATGACACTTCTGACAGACAACGCTATTGCCATGTTTTATATAAACAAACAGGGCGGGGCCCGTTCCTCGAGGCTCCTCCTCTGGGACCTTTGCATAGCCCATGCAATTCACCTCAAGGCGTCCTAATTTGTGGGGGTACGAAACGAGCTGGTGGACTCCCTCAGCACGTTGTATTGCATGCATGAGTGGATGCTCAGGGTGGACGTCATGCTTTCACTCTTCCGCAGGTGGGGGTTTCTCCGGGTAGACCTGTTTGCCACCAGGGCCAATGCCTAGTGCCTGCGGTTCTGCTCGTTCCAGGGCTGCAGCCCGGGCTCGCTCACGGACACGTTTGTGATCCCGTGGAGAGGGGACTTGATGTATGCCTTCCCCCTGTTTCCCTTGGTACGCAAGGTCCTACTCAAGGTGCACAGGGACAGGGCGGCAGTGATCCTCATCACCCCAGCCTGGGCCCGCCAGCACTGGTACACATAGCTTCTAGAGCTGTCAGTGGAGGCCCCAGTAGTTCTGCGCCTACACTGGGACCTCATTACGCAGGATGGCAGGCGGTTTCTCCACCCCGACCTACAGTCACCGCACCTGATGGCGTGGAGGCTCTGTGGCTAAACGCCCTGGAGAGCCAGTGCTCCCTTCCTGTGCAGCAGATTCTGCTTGGCAGTAGAAAGCCCTCTACCAGGGCAACCTATATGGCCAAGTGGAAAAGGTTCTCGTGTTGGTGTGAACCCTGACACGTGTGGCTGTGCCAGGCCCCAGTGCAGGCCATCCTGGAGTACCTTCTGCACCTCAAAGCAAGGTCTAGCCCCATCCACACTCAGGGTACACCTGGCAGCCATCTCCGCCTTCCATCCAGGGTTCTCGGGGGGCTCAGTGTTCCCCACCTAGTGGTGGGACGGTTCCTTAAAGGGTTGGAGAGGGTGTTTCCGTACTCCTGCCCCCCAGTCCCTCCATGAAACCTTAACCTGGTCCTCTTCAAACTCATGGGACGCCCTTTCGAGCCCCTCGCTTCCTGTTCTCTCCTCCATCTTTCCTGGAAGGTGGCATTTCTTGTTGCCATTACCTCGGCCAGAACAGTGGGGAACTGAGGGCCCTCACCTCTGAGCCACCATTTACAGTATTTCACAAGGACAAGGTGCAGCTCTGGCCGCACCCCAAGTTCCTCCCTAAGATGGTCTCCCAATTCCATTTGGGCCAGGACATTTGTCTGCCGGTGTTCTTCCTGAAACCCCATATGGACCCGAGTCACCGCAGCTTGCACACCCTGAATGTGCGTCGAGTGCTGGCATTCTATTTGGAGCTCGCCAAGCCCTTTCGCAAATCCGCGCAGCTGTTTGTGGCTGTAGCTGAGAGGATGAAAGGCCTCCCAGTGTCGGTGCAGCGGATTTCGTCTTGGATTACAAGCTGCATGCGGGAGTGCTATGAGCTCGCAGGTGTTCTGGCCCCGGCTGTCATGGCCCACTCGACCATGGCACAAGTGACTTCCACTTTCCAGGAGATGTGTAGAGCAGCCACCTGGTCCTCGGTGCACACCTTCACGACCCACTACGAGGTCAACCAGCAGGCCAGAGAGGACGCGGCGGTTGGCAGAGCGGTCCTCCGAGCAGTTGTTCCGTGACTCCTACCCTCCTCCGGAGGTAAGCTTGTAATTCACCTAATGTAGAATGGACGTGAACAAGCACTCGAAGAAGAAAAAGTGGTTACTTACTTTCTCATAACTGTTGTTCTTCGAGATGTGTTGTTCACGTCCATACCACCTCCTACCCCTCTGTCAGAGTTGCCAGCAAGAAGGAACTGGAGGGGGTTGGGCCGGCAGGGGTATATATGCACGGCACAGTGGCGCCACTCAGGGGGCCCCAACGGGAGCCGCTAAGGGAAAAAGTTTCCAACACTCGTGCACGCGGCGTGCATACCTAATGTGGAATGGACGTGAACAACACATCTCGAAGAGCAACAGTTAGGAGAAAGTAAGTAACCATTTTTTCTGCATGGTCTCCTTGGCCTCCATCATTTCTCCCCCTGAAGACTGGTATGCTGCTGTCTACTTCAAGGACACTTATATTCATATTTCCATTTTCCACAGACATATTTCAGTCTTCCTTCATTTTTATGGTGGGCCAGCGCCACTTCCAGTTTACGTCTCTACCCTTTAGTCTCTCGTCGGCCCCACTGGGATTCACAAAATGCATGGCCCCGGTAGCCGCTTACCGGAGACATTGAGGGGTCCAGGTCTGTCCTTATCTTGACGATTGGCTCATCAAGGGCAGATCGTGGGATCAAGTGCAGAGGAATCTCTATCTGGTGCACTTCACCTGTCTTGCTGGGCCTGTTAGTAAACGAAAAGAAATCGACCCTCATACCAGTGCAACAAATAGAATTCATAGTGGTGGTCCTGGCCATAGCCTTCCTTCCGTAGACCCGTTTTCAAGCATGTCAGACTTGATCTTTCATATACAAGGGCACCTGTTCACCACCGTGTGGACCTGCCTGAGGTTATTAGGCCACACGGCAGCTTGCATTTATGTGGTCTGTCATGCCCGGCTCAATATCCAGCCTCTGCAATTGTGGCTGGCATCAGTCTACATCCGCAACAGGCATGATCTGGACCCGGTAGTCAGAGTACTGGTCCACATCCGGTCGTTACTGGAATGGTTGTTGGACCCCGTGTTGGTGTTGGAGGGAGTTCCCCTTGTGGCCCTGGCATCATCGCTGACCCTGGATTCCGACCTAGCCTTTTGACCCCATCTGGGTGAGCTCAGCACACAAGGCTAGTGGTCATGGGATGATCACTCCCTCCACATGAATGTCAGAGAGCTCAGAGTGGTTCGCTTGGCCTCCTGGCTTTCTGGTCCCACCTGGAGGGTGGTACAAGTCCTGACAGACAACGCCGCCGTGATGTTTTATATCAACAAGCAAGGTGGGGCCAGGTCATTGGCCCTTTTCCAGGAAGCTTTCTGGCTCTGGGATTTCTGTGTGCAGCATGCTATTCATCTCATGACTGTGCACTTTTCGGGGACCAGGAATGTAGAAGTAGATCACCTCAGCGGAACCGTCTCATCTCACCATGAATGGTCACTCCATCCCAAGGTGGTCAGTGTGATCTTCCAAAGGTGGGGAACTCTCCGAGTGGACTTGTTTGCGACTCGTCAGAACAGAAAATGCCAAGTGTTCTGCTCTATTTTGGGGGCTTGACAGAGGCTCCCTGTCAGTCGCCTTCTTACTCCCATGGTTTGGGGCTCTGATGTATGGCTTCCCACCAGTTCCATTAATCCACAGGGTCATCATGAAGATCAAGCAGGACAGGACGAAGGTAATCCTGATCGCCCCAGCTTGGCCTCGCCAATGCTGGTTTGGCATGCTGCTGCCTCTCTGGCTGGTTCTTCTGTCCCAGAACCACAGCAGTCTCCTGCACCTGAACTTGGCAGCGCTGCACTTGACGACTTGGCTGCTGCATGGTTGAATGCGGAGGAGCAGGAGTGCTCAGCCTGTACCACTAGGTCCTTTTGGGCAGCAGGAAGCCCTCCACCAGAGCGACCTACCTGGGCAAATAGAAACTTTTCACGTGCTGGGCCTCAGACCAGGGTATTGGGCCTGAACAGACCTCTCTGCTGTCGATCCTGGACTTCCTTCTATATCTCAAGCTCCAGGATTTGTGCCTTTCATCGATTAAAGTCCGCTTGGTCATGATATCGGCCTTTCACCCTCCATTCCATGGCAGGTTGATCTTCAATCATGGCATGACAGTCTGCTTTCTAAAAGGTCTGGAGTGACTCTACCCCCATGTCCAGGACCCTGTCCCTTCTTGGGGCCTGAATCTAGTGCTGGCGTGGCTCACGGGGGGGCCCCCTTCAAGCCATTGGCTTCCTGTTCCCTGCTTCTGTTCTCCTGGAAGGTGTCTTTCTTGGTAGCGATATTGTCTGCCCGTAGGGTCTCTGAGATCAGAGCACTTACCTTGGAGCCACCCTATACGGTGTTTTCCAAGGACAAGGTCCAGCTGCAACTTCACCCAGGCTTCCTGCCTAGGGTTGTTTCACAATTTCACATGAGCCAGGACATATTCTTGCCTGTCTTCTTTTCAAAGCCTCATAAGTCTGAGGAGGAGTGTAGTGTTGATTGCACTTTCTGGATGTCAGGAGAGCACTAGCCTTTTACATTGAAACGACTAAGCTGTTCCGTAAGTCAATGCAGCTGTTAGTTGCGGTGGCAGACATAATGAAAGGTCATCCTGTATCCACCCAGAGGATTTCATCATGGATCACCGCCAGCATCCAGTTTTGCTATAAGCTGGCAAAAGTACCTCCACCAGCAGTTGTAACTGCCCACTTGACTAGGCCGCAAGCTTCCTTGGCGGTCTTCCTGGCCCAGGTGCCATTTCAAGATATCTGCAGGGCCACTACCTGGTCGTCCATTCACACATCTCACAACGCACTTACCTGTCAAGCCCGAGAGTATGTTGGCTTCGCTAGCACAGTGCTGCAAGCCCACCTCCATGGATACTGCTTGAGTCACCTAGAATGGAATTGACATGAGCAAGCACTCAAAGAAGCAAAAATGGTTACCTACCTTTCATAACTGTTGTTCTTCGAGATGTGTTGCTCATGTCCATTCTATTACCGTCCCTCCTTACCCCTTTGTTGGAGTTGCCAACAAGAAGGAACTGAGAGGGTCTAGGGCCGGCGGTGCCTGATATACCGACACATGAGCGCAACACTCCAGAGGGTCCCATAACCAATCCTATGGATACCGGGAAGGCAAAAATCTCTGACAGCTGTGCACGTGGGCATGCACACACCTAGAATGAAATGGACATGAACAACACATCTCAAAGAACAACAATTATGAAAGGTGGGTAATCATTTTTTAGTGGGGAAACCAAAATCTGAGTGAAATCCCAAAGAAAAATACTACACTCCTGAGCCTGTTTGTTGGTGATTCACAGACTCCAAGTGGAATTGTTCTGTTTCTTCCAACGTCCAAAAGGAGAAGAAAAAGGTGGTAAAACACAGAAGATGATATACATGTTTTCTGCCTCAAATGCAAAGCTCCACCTATTTGAATAAGATCCATTGCAATTCCTAGTGTATATAAACGTATGGCCTATTGTATAGGGCACTACAGATAAGAGCCTTAATTTTTAATTTCCTGGCTGTTGTCAGTTTAAGATGGACCTTTAATGTTGTTGTAATGTGGTTCTGAGTGTTTGAATTATATCAGCCCTGTACCAAGGGGAATTAGTTATATACTTTTATCTAAGGAATTGCAGAACTCTTTCTATTCAGTGGCCTTGCAGTCATCAGTTTTAACAGCATATGGCAGGTTTCACTTACCCAGTGGTTGTGCCCCATTAAATCTCTGTGTTTCTGGTCACTTTGTCACCAGCTCAGCTTTGAAGCGCTGCTGATTAACCTGCAGGGAATGGAAAGAGTGAGTATAGTAGAAAATTAACACTAAAACTCCTTTAGCAAATGTGCACCTTTCAAGGTAGTGATGGATTATGCCACAGGTGGGTAACAGATAAAGTGTACTGGTTTTTAGTATTTAATTTGTACATGTGGCAATGTACAAATAAAATTCATGGCTCATCCTAACACATTAAATTCCTCTCATGCAAATAATTTATGCTTTTATAAATGAATAAATGCCTGTCAGTCTTTTGCTGTGTGAGTGAGGAGTTGGTGGCAGTCTTGTTTGTACAGTAACAGGCTGAGTTTTGCGTTCTGCATTTGCCCTACTGTTTTTGACAAGCGATCTGGCATCGGGTTAAGCCAATGATGTTCTGTGTTTTCATTTTGGAAAAGAAGCTCAAGCACCACTTCCTGGTCACCAGTCCATTTTTGTTTTGTTTTAGCAGAGCGAAGTACAGCAGCTTGCTGGCTTTCAGATTTGATCCATCTTGGGTTTGATTCTATAAACGTTAAAGTTAGTGTAGAAACCAAATAATAGTAGCAGTAAGAGGTAGAGGGTGTCTAGTGAAAGAGTCCTTAGAACTTGACAGGAAATGCTAATATTAAAATATATGGTATACTTTGGTTCCTAACTCTCCTTCAGTCTCCTACGTAATTATGATTACATTTTACCGCTCCACAAGTAACTTCTAAGCACAGTAGATTCTTAAACTTCAGTATTTTTACTGCACAAGTGCAAGCTACTTCTCTAGCAGCTAGTTTTCTCCTGTTCTGCTGGTAAAAAATAATCATTCTTTGTTAGACTGAGCAGTATACTCTTAGTTTTATTTTGCTATATTAGTCAAGGAAGGATGGATGGGTTTTTCATTAAATGTTTCTTTTACAAGATACTATAATTGGCATTTCACTCAGTGTTTAAACTTTCTAGCCAATCTGAGGCAGATGCAACCTCTTTCTTATTGCCAGCTGTGCATGTTGCTATGGGAACTCAGTGGGGACTATCTGCGATTGCTGTTCTAGGGACCACACCTGGCTTATTTGCATTCAATTTAAGTTGTGGGAAATTCAAAAGAGAAAAAAGGGGCGCATAGACTAGCCACTGGGCAGCCAGAAAAGGCGTGTCATTTTGAGACTGTTGCATTGGACAGGAAAGCTGTTCTTATGCAGCTGAGTTCCTGTAAATCCACGCGGGGGTTTGAATTTGGTAGACATTTTGGGAAGGTGTATGTGGATTTTGACAATGTTTTGAGAGTGCTTTTGAGATTAAATTGCCTGTAGTTTCACACATTTCTGTACCATTCTCTTTCATTTCTTAAATCCTAGTAAACTTCATGATATGCTCTGCATTTTTAATAGGAGATTTCAGAATGGCAGGGAAGGACCGCAAAGTGAGCGTGGATTACAGGTCTCTTCTTTTTTGTCTTTATGAAATTGCATTTCAGTCAATAACTTAATGCAACATTAGAATGTTAGTGTGATATCAAGTACTGCTGGGGAATTAAGGGGGATCTTCTTTTACATTTCTCTTCCCCTTTTACTGCTGAAATCCCTCCTTCCTCAATGGTGACCATTACTACTTACTGAGAGGGCAGTGGAATGGTTCCAAGAGGTGCCAGTACCACTGCAGCCTATTTGAATGGTCAGCAGCTATGTTCAGACATTGATATTGCCTGACTCCAGACACCATACTATTTCTGTATGCAGAGTGGTGGTAGGCTGGCATCTCTGATTTGCTACTTTGATTCTTCTCCGGTCTTTCACAATCCTTTGCATGTTTGGCCTTCCAGTGCCAATTCTGGACTACATGATTTCCTTACTGACTGGTGGAGATTGGATACAACTGAGCATACTAACACTGTACATTGACTTGTTCTTTGTTTTTCCTATGCTGATTTTTGTCTCTAGCAGGTGAAACTGCTGTTGCAGTCGTGCTGTAGGGTTGACAAGCTGGCTTAGCCCTTCACTGGAGGGTTGTCATGTTGGAGACTTTAAAATACCAGATTCACAGGGCTGTAGGGCCTGGTGAAAGGTCAGATACCCTCTCCACCTTTGCTAAATGTAAACTCCTGCTAGGCTTTGGAGGAAATTATTAGTTTGCCTATACTGTTCTCTACCCTGCATCCTGAACTTTTTTTCTTATTGTTCTGATCAAATTTTGTTCCTGATTCCTCGTAGGATTCAGACTTCAACTCTTACTATCCCTATTGTAGAATTAAGTTGTTTTATTGGGATACATGTTCTCTGAAGACTTTTCAAGGTGATCTTCCTGTCTAATTTGCTGTAGTTTGGTCCATTGTGCAACTGTAGAGTTTTTAGTACCTGTTTTGAAATAATTCTATGTCATTCTTTGAATTCTCTGGAATCAGTCTCCTTTCTTAAGCCAAGTGTATGCTAGGAAAGGTTTGCTGATAATAGCTATACCAGCAAACTCTCCTAATGTAGACACAGTTTATACACAAAAAAGTGCCTTTTTTAATATATTGGTTTCCCAAGCAAAAAAGGAAGATGTCAGCTAAAGCACATGTATGTTGGTATAACTGTATCAACAGTAGGGCTTTTGCTAGTTTAGAAATGTTGTTGCAGAAACATCACAATGCTAGCCAACCTTACCATATTTCTTCTGTAGCCCTGGCGTGGAACACTGTCCCTGAAAGAGAGGAAAACTGGGAGCTCAATGTAAAAATGACAAAAGTAGACAGGAGGAAAAGGGAAAGAAGGTAAAACAAGTGATACCTAGGTATCTTTTTTAGAAAGTTTTCTTTCATAACGTTATAAATAAAACGGTGTGCGCATGGTGATGGGGGATGTGGTTACAACATGTTAGGTCCTTGCTGTGCTGCAAAATAAAACTCTGCTTTACTTCAGTCATGGGACAACTATGATCCCCTACATCAGTGTGTCAAACTCTGTTCTTTGGAGAGGTCTGAATTCCATTGTTAATTATGGTCCATAACTGGGGCATAAATTTAGGACTACATGTTACCCTCAGGCCACAGTCAGTCGATATGCTTATGTTAATGGGAGGTCTGCACAAAAATCAAGATGAGAATATAGTTTCATGTAGTAACTAAATACTTTATTAGCTTTTTGGAATATCGATGCCTACTGTCATTAAATAATAAGTATCTGATACCCCCTTTTATTTTCCCACAACGGTGAAAAATTAAATTGATAAAAATAGGAGGAAAAAAATTAAAACCATAATGTTGCCCGTCTGTGAAAATTTAAATCAATAAAAATATATAAAAAAATATTTATTTAAATATTCTTTGAGTGATTGCACATGTCCACTCCACTTCAGGTGTGTGTGAACCCAGTACACTAGAGCCAGAGATGCTTTTCCCTTTGCATGCACTTTTAACAGGCTCATGCTATTGACCTATGATATAAAGGGCAGAGCAGCCCCTGACCCATCTCAATTCCTTACCACCCATAATTGGTAGACTGAGATTGTGGACTTGTTTGTTCAAGTTTTTCCCCATTTATCACTGGTTTTTCTATATCTTTGTTTAGTGGTGCTCATTCTTATAGTGAGTCTAGTTTTTCTTTCATTCTTGGTTGTTTCGCATTGAGTCCCTTTTAACGGTGAGGTGTTAACTCTTATACTGGGGCATACCTTGGTCTCCAGGCTTTAAGCCTGTGCTGGTTCCAAGCAGTCTAGGCAGGTGTGACCCTCACTCCAGTTGTCTGACATGTCTGGATGAGAGCCATGTTCGAGACTGCTGCCAGTTCTTTAGAGAATTCCCGCCATGTACAAAAAAGGATAGGGAGATATGTCTGTGTTTGCTGGGCCATATGGCAGCATTGTACGTGTGTCGTCTGCCATGCAAGGCTCGGGATGTGACCCTTGCAGCAGTGACTGGCGACAGTCTATTCCCAGTCCAGAGATCACCTGGACAAAGTCATTACCACTGGTGATACTTACTTCCCTGCAATGCTGGACCGACCCCAAGGCTGTCCTGGAAGGAGTTCTGTTTGACAGCCCGTGCCACTTGGCCGAACTGATATCGGGCGCTTCAGACATCGGCTGGGGAGCGCAGCTAGGCGATGTACAGACCCAAGGGACATGGTACCCAGAGGAGATGATGTTGCACGTAAATGTCAAGGAGCTCAGAATGGTACGTTTAGCCTGCGGGGTCTTCCTACTGCATCTGTCAGGCAAAGTGGTGAGAGTGTTGACGGACAATACGGCCTCAATGTTCTAAATCAACATGCAAGGCTCTCTCTCAAGAGGCTCTCTGATTGTGGGATTTCCGCATCAAGCATGCGATCCACCTGGAGGTCTGTAACCTCCCCGCCATCAAGAACATGATAGTGGATCACCTCAGCAGGTCCTTTTTCTCTCACCATGAGTGGTTGCTCCATCCAGAGGTAGCCCAATGGCTTTTCCAGAGGTGGGGAACTCCCCGAGTGGACCTGTTCTCCATCAGACAGAACAGAAAATATTATCAGTTCTGTTCCCCGCAGGGCATAGGCAAGGGCTCCCTCTCAGACGCCTTTCTCCTTCTGGGGTCAGGGGGCCTGATGTACGTGTTCCCGCCAATCCCGCTCTTCAGCAGAGTCCTGTCAAAGATCGAGAGACAAGGCCCAAGTCATTATGATTGCCGCGATCTGGCCGTGCCAACATTGGTTTGGCCTGTTGATGGACCTGGCAGTGACCGCTCCCTGACCCCTTCCCGACTGACTAGATCTGATTTCGCAAGATCACGAGTGCCTCCCACACCCCAGCCTCGCCTCCCTCTATCTCACGGCGTGGATGCTGCGTGGTTAAACCCGGAGGAACGGGCCTGCTAGAATGAGGTCCAGCAAGTCCTCCTGGAAAGCAGGAAGCCTTCCACCAGGGCAACTTACATGGCCAAGTGGACAAGGTTCTTCCACTGGGCATCTGAGCATAGCATCTCTCCTTTTGCACTCCTCCTTACAATCTATTGTAGATTATCTGCTTCATCTTAGGAACTAGGGGCTGGCACTGTCTTCCATCAGGATGCACCTTGCAGCCATCTCTGCTTTTTACCCACTGATCCAGCATCAGACAGTGGTCTCACACATGTTGCTCAGATTCCTGAGATGCTTCGAGAGACTGTGGCTGCCAGTCCGGGCTCCTGCCCCACAGTGGGACCTTAATTTGGTTCTTTCTAGGCTCGCAGGCCCGCCCTTTGAACCTATGGCCACCTGCTCCCTTTACCACCTTTCATCGGAGGTCACATTCCTTGTGGCAGCAACATCGACGAGATGAGTGTCGGCGATTAAAGCCTTGACATTGGAACTGCCGTATACAGTGTTCTACGAGGACAAAGTTCAGCTGTGACTCCATCCGGCCTTTCTTCCAAAAATGGTGTCCTCCTTACACATCAACCAGGACATCTTCCTCCTGGTGTTTCGTTCCAAGCGGCAACCACTACTGAGGAAAGAAGGCTACATGCCATGGACGTCAGACCTGCCCAGACGTTATACCTGGAGCGTACCAAGCCCTTCCACAGGTCAGCCCTGCTCTTCATTGCGACAGCGAACAGGATGAAGGGCCTTCTGGTATCTTCGCAGAGGATTTCCAAATGGATCACCTCCTGCATCCGGACCTGTTACAAGTTAGCACAGGTCCCACCGCCGCCAATTGAGGGCTCATTTTACCAGACCTCAGGTGTCCTTGGCGGCCTTTCTGGCTCACGTTCCCATCCAGGACATTTGCAGAACCGTGACGTGATCTTCAGTTCACATATTCACTGCACATTTTACCATCACTTAGCAGGCCAGAGACGACACTGCGTACGGCAAAGCTGTGTTGCAATCTACATGTCCATGAGCTCCTACCTGCCTATGTTGGTACTGCGTGGGAATCACCTAATATGGAATGGACATAAGCAAGCACTCGAAGAAAAGGCAGTTACCTGTTCCGTAACTGGTGTTCTTCAAGATGTGTTGCTCATGTCCATTCCATGACCTGCCCTCCTTCCCCACTGTCGGAGTTTCTGGCAAGAAGGAATTGAGAGTTGGGGGAGCTGTTGACACCCCTTATACCGCAGTATGAGTGCGCCACTCCAGAGGGCTCCAGAGCCGGTCCTATACAGATACCACTGAGGGAAAAACTTCCGGCACCAGTGCCTGTGGCGAGCACACACACCTAATATGGAATGGACATGAGCAACACATCTCAAAGAGCACCAGCTACGGAACAGGTAACTGTCTTCTCTTAATCTTCTGGAAATATGGTATGTGCAAGAATTTTGAAGGAGATTTAACTACACGGAAAATTTGAAGTGAGTTTTGTTTGAGCTAATCGCGGGGGACAGAAAATTTAGACGCAGATAAAAAATTTCAAATCATAGCAAGTTTGACGTGTAACTCTTAACAGATCAGTTTTATTTGACTTCTGCAGAAAATTGTTCTTTAGCCTCCAGAGTAAATTTAGGATTATGTCTATACTACAGATGCTACGGCACTGCAGCTAAACCACTAACACTAGTGTAGACCAGTGATCACCAACCCGTATATCACGATCAACTGGTCGATCCTGGAGCCTCTGCCAGTCAATCGTGATCTCCAGCCACTAAAAGCGCGGCTAAAGCAGGCTCCCTGTCTGCCCCAGCCCCACTCCGCTCCTGGAAGCGGCCAGCGCAGCCCCTGGAGGAGGAGGGGAGGGAGTTCCGCGCTTGTTGGCGCTTCCAGTAGCAGTGTGCGGTTGGCACAGACAGGGAGCCTACCTTAGCCCCGCTGCTCCGCCACCCAGTGGGAGCCTGCACCCCAGCCCTAAGCTCCCTCCCAGAGCCAGCAACCCAACTCTCTGCCCCAGCCTGGAGACCCCTCCTGCACCCAAACTCTCCCAGAGCTTGCACCCCTCACCTTCTCTTGTACCCCTGCCCCAGGCTCAGCCCGGAGCCCCCTCCCACACTCCAAACTCCTTGGCCCCAAGCCAGAGTCCACACCCCCTCCCGAACCCCAGCTCAGTGAAAGTGAGTGAGGGTGGAGAGAGCGCATGACAGAGGGAAGGGGGGATGGAGCTTCGGGGAAGGGGTGGGGCCTGGGGAAGAGGTGGGGTAGATCCTGTGTTGCACTTAAATTCAAAAAGTGACCTTGTGCATAAAACAGTTGGAGACCACTGGTGTAGACATTTGCTGTAGCAGTAGAAGGGGTTTTTCTTTCAGTGCAGGTAATTGATCCCCTAAGAGGCGGTAGCTAGGTTGACGGAAGAATTCCTAGTGGTGTCCTAGGCTTAGGTCTGCTTAACTTGAGTGTATCAGGCTGAGTTTTTCATGCTCCCGAGCGACGTAGCTAGGTTGACTAAGTTTTAGGTGTAGACCAGGACTTAGCAATTTTTAGATCAAACTAGTTTTGCGAACCAAAACATGGGTTGGAGCTAAAATTAGAATGTATAATGGAACCTAGTTGTAATCTTAATTATTAAGAAGCTATTGTCAGTCGTTAATTACTCTGAGGATTGAGCTAACATAAATAATGGTTGGTTTTGCTCATCAGTGTGTTCTGTTCACAATACATTGGGGTCTGTTTGAAAAGTAATAGGAAATCTCGTCTCTTAATTTGAGGAATGGGAGTTTGAGGATTCAAAATGTGGCTCTTTTTTGGGGGGGAGGGGGTATTCTGACGTGGTTTAGGGACTTGGGCAGGCTCCAACATATTACTCTTGGCTGATATGACCTATGGAAAGCAGTCTTCCTCTGAGGATTTTCAGTGTTAGTTGACGCAGTGAATACTTATCAGGGCTATTTTCAAATCTTGTGCTATCCAGTGTTTTGCATGGTTATTGAGAGATAAAACTGGGCCAGAGTTTGAGATACTAAGAAGGGAGGTATGTTATGGTTGATGCCATACTCCCTTTCACAGTAGGGTTCACAGTACCCTGCTCAGGAGTGAGACTAATGTACTGTTAGCCTCAGAGGCTAATCTTTCAGTATTGGGGCAGAAAGTGTGCCTGGGAAGTTTGTAAAGGTCACACTTGTCAAATGGAGATACCTAATGGTAGAAACTTCCTAGCGATCATTAAGGGCATGTAATAAGTGACATTTCACTAACAGATTAAAATTTGTGTGAATAAAAATGAAGATTCTTTTCTCCCCGTAAAAGCATGTGGGACGGGAGGCCTTTGATAATAACTTTGCCTTTAATTCTGCCAATAGCGTTTTGGATTTTTTCACTATAAGAACTAAGATGCCTTTTTTCTGCTTTATAACAATCTTTTTAAAAAAAATTATTTATGCAGTGCCATTGAGGAGCGTATTGTTTTACAGTCTAAATTTGGCATAACAGATGGAAAGACAGGGCAAGGGAAGGATAAACCAGGAAGAAATCATGTGATTTGTTTTGTGCTATGAAGTGAGATTGGAGAAGTTTACAGTTGTCAAGTTGAGAGAGAACCAGTCTTTGCAGCGATTACAGATTGGAAATGATTTAAGGTATGTCTACGCTAGGAAAAGTGGTGTACCTTTTCTCTTGATATAGACAAACCCTTAGAGGAAAGAGTGACAGGATTTTGAAAGGGTTATTTTATTTAGATCTAAATACCAAAAAAAAAAAAAAAAAGATCTATTCACAGCTCAGGACACCAGGAGAGTTTTTAGAATGGCAATCCATGCAGGAATAACCACAGTATGGCGCAACCCAAATACAAAATTAAATGATCTTAACTGGCCCATAATTTTGAAGCAGTAAATTCTACGGTACCCCACTCCAAATCTCATCTCACTCAGGCTTTCAGTCCTCTCCCAAAATCTTAGTAAACAGAAGATATTAATGTGCCATAAAGGTAACTGGTTCTGGCTATTTTGAATTAAGATTCCGTTCTTGTGTGAAAGGGAAGGTTACTTTCACAGTAACAAAATTATCACTGGAGAATGGAGAGGTTTAGTGGAGACAATTTAGAAGGAAAGATGAGTTCTGTTTTTGACATGTTTAGTTTGAGGAGGAGATAACTGAGGGCATGTTTTAACAAGTAAGTTAACACAAGGTTACAGCTCAAGTATTGTTATCTTGACCCCTTGAACCTACACACAAACCCTTTGTGTGTGGTGGTAGTAATGCAGGTTGGCTAGCACAACTGGGAATATAGGGCAGACCTTGAGTGACCCTCCCTTGTCAACTACCAACGTGTCATATCTGTAGCATGGACACAGCTAGCCTGTGACACAACAACTGAGGGGCACTAATCTTCCAGTGCCGTCCCACAGTATGACAGGTACCCAACCCCTTGGTCTTTTCTTGTCATCTACTTATTCCCTGTTTACTGTCCTGGAGTCTTAGCATTCATTCCCCTTTTCACATGCAGCTTCCAGTATCAGCACTTGAACTCATCTGTCTCTGATACGGAGCTCCATTCTTTGAGAATGGTCCCAAAGAGGGCATCTCACTGTGCTGTCAGCTGGCCAGAGGCTAGTAGGCACCAGGAATGGCTTGCTTTAATGAGTTGCTGGTGTCATGCCATTTCTGCCCAGGATCCCCAGATGGAGAGTTCTCCCACAATATATGGCAAAAACATTCATAGAATAGTGCCATTTACTGAAACTCTCTGAACCATGGGATTTTCCCCCCAGAAGTCTTAGTGCTATATAGGAACAAGTAGAGCACCACTGTTATAGCAACCCATCTAGCACTCAACTGTTACTTTGTAGTGTGGATGCTGTCTGTTATGATTCTGAGGTGTGGGCATACCATGAGAGGTAGGCAGAGATGTGAGACTGAACAGAAGGAGAGGTCCAGAGTGAAAATAAATTTGAGTCAATAGTACGGGAATTGGAAATCTTTTTTTCCTTTGGTGTGAAGGGGTGGGATTTGAATTCCACTTCATAAAGGAGAGAGAAGAGCAACTAGTTAAAGAAGTACCTTTCCCTCTGCAAATTCATATACAGTTATACCTTAAGGTGGCCACGACTGCATTCATCCAGTATTGGCCATAGCTTCATTTATTCCTGAATAGAAAATGGGCTGCTGAGTTTTCACATCCAGGCTATGCATTTATCCCTTGAACCATGGAAACATATCTTGTTCTTGCTGTCTTGGAAATGGGATTTTGTATGTTATATCAGAGATTTTATTTAATAGAGCTGGTGTAAAATTGTGGTTCTCTGGTATGTTCATTCTGTGAACCACTTTGTAAGAAATATCCTTTCATGGACCACAACCACTCCCAATCTCCACTGCCTCTTTGCTGGGTCTCAAAATGTTTAATTCCACAGACTGCTGGGCAAGATTCTGCCAACCATTGGTGGTCCAAGGACCACCACAACCCTTATCTCAAGTATCCCCCTCCTGGAATCCGAGCTCCAGAGTAAGCTTTATTTAGCTCTCAGGTTACACTTGTAGAAGGGATTAGTAGTTTTTACTTGGAAATAATTTGAAAGTTTAAAAATTATTTGCAACATCACATGGGATAGATTAATGGGTGTCAAATGTTACACAATACTGGACATATACACTGTTAATCTAGCGTTGCAAAGCAATTAGCAGATAATGAATCACCAGGCTTTTTTGACCATTTAAAAAGAAGTGTGCTGATTCTCTGCCCCAATGTTGCCTTCTGTTTTTGAGTGGGACCGTCTCGTGACAGTTTGTATTAACATTTGGAAAACACCAGGTTTACATCTCTGTGTTCAGCTCCTACCTTGCTAATTGTTTTCTTGGACTATTTGGATGGTATAGAAAGCTTTTTCCAAATCCCCTTTATTACTGAAGTTATTGTTGCCAGCAGGAATAAGATTAAAGGTGCTAAAGTCTGTAGAGTTGTTTCTAATTTGTATGTGTCATTTCAGTGGCATTTTAACAGAACTCTCCCTCCCTCCCTCCCTCCCTGCTCCATGAGTACTGTGCTTGAGTTAGGTCCGAGAAGCCAAGCTATTGGAAGAAATTTCATTTTGTTCCCTAATTATTATGCTGGCACTTGGGAGATAATTTTTCCCTTCATGCACTGCCAATTAATATGCAAATGAGCTGATAAATATTTATACCATGATTTAAATTATGCAGGGAACGCTTTCAGTGTACTCTGCAAATGAATTGTTCATGGACTTCAAAGTGCTGGCTGCTGTGCTAACGAGGGGAGATTTGCATAAGGCCCTAATCAGGCGCATACTGATTAAGCTTCATTATGGAAACTGCCAGCTGCAATCTTTGTTTCTGTTTTATTACAAAAAGGGGAACTTTTCACGCTTCAGTCGCCTTGACAATGTCAGACACAGCTAGTAGGAGAGACTAAAACTCCACAGAGCAACTGAAGTTTCCCTGTTCAGTTGAAGATTGCTATGGTGTAACTGAAGTTGTATTTCTCCCCCTCACCCCCACTCCCTTTCTTGTTCTGTTGAGAGCAGTAGCATAAATTTGTTAGAAATAGTCTTCCCCCTCTTTATTTCTTTCCTTGGACTATCTGAGCCTGTAGAGGATTTCACAGCAATGCTGGACTGCAGTGACTACGTTCTAGGTGGGTACCAGCTCTGCTCTTTCTTATAAGCGTTTAATATGGAAATAGAGGGTGAGAGATTGACTATGCATGGCGGCTTAATCTCATATGCAGGGTCTGCAGAAGGCATTTTAAAGGTGAAGCTCGCCAGTGAATCAACAGCAAGTGCCACCCTGCTATTCCAGTTTTTTCCTGGTTCAGGAGAATTCTGCTCTTCGGTTTGGGTGATATTTAATACAGTTAAAGTTTTAATACAGTTAAAGTTACAGTTTTTGGTTTGGGGATTTTATTCTGAGAAGCATTTGACTTCTGACAGACATTAAGACTTAAGACTTGAATTACAGATCCATATACTCTTTTTTTTGTTTGTTTGTTTGTTTTTTAGTATTTTTAAAAACAAAACCATTCCAATTTCAAACCACTTACTCATATCAACTCTTCACATAACGTATATGTTGTGTGTGTATATATGTTTTTCTGACATAATAGCAAGGTTTCTTCTTGTGTAATGGAAAATAGGGTGGAGGTCACAGTTGCCATTGATGCTGATGCAGGCTATGCTTAAGGTACTGGGATAACGTATTTCCATTAGCAGCCTGTCAGTCCTGTGCTCATATTTCTTCCCTTTTCTATATTTTAAAAGTTATTTGTAATAATTGTTTATTGGTTTTGCAGTAGGTAATGTGGTGCTTTCAGAGCTCTGAATTCCACACATGGAGCCTAAGAGTATTTCCTTTTTGTTTCTATAATAAAAGATATAACTGGACCATCGTTAGTCTGATGTTTGTTTTTAAGCAGACATCTGAACATGCATATTTCCAGATATGCAGCAATTACATATGAATCTTTGACTTAAACTTGCAAGTGACCCATTTGGTGTTTTGCTGGCATTGAGGAATCCCTGTGAGCTGTGGTTCCCAGGGAATTATTTATGCTGGTTCTGATGGAGTATTGGGCCGGTTTCCCTTGAATGGGTGAGGGGAAACAGTGTGTAAAATTCTATATTAAGATGATTTTACATGTACACATAGCTTAATTTGCAATTTAGCTATCACTCCAGTCTTGTCCATTCTCTGCTTTTTAGTTTTTTCTGAATACCTTTTGAAATATCAGAGGGGCAGTGAAAGCCTGGCACAGTAGTGCTGTGTCTCACACTCAAATTCTGCTATCAGAGTAACAAGAATGAATGTAAAAGCTCCTCTGAGTTTGATTTCAGTCATGCACCTGCTGCTTTCGATCCTTCCTTCTGTGCTTGAGGTTTGTTTTTAGGTGGTATTGACAGAAATTTGCAGCCCAGCCTTTATTTAAAACTCGAGAAAAGTCTAAAGGGGAAAAAGGTGTTGGAGGGAAAGAAGGCGTTAACACCCTTATTTTTTTAATAGCAAAAGAAAATTATTTTGAGTATCTACAAAACAAATCAATTACATTATTGTAGGTCTTTGTGCCCTACAGAGAAGTGCCCTACAGATTTTGTTCATAACAGTATTGTGCTTCAGATGTATGCAATGGAAACACGATAGAGTGCTTGACCCTTTCTGTGCAAAATAAACATAGAACATCACCTTCCACACACACATCAAGCTGGTGAAGTAGTAATGAAGGTTTATCCTTCCTTGGGTTCAAAGCAGTTCTGACAGGAAGTTTCTACAGTGGGTTTATCTCTTTACTTGTGATGGTGTTTGGGATTTGATGGAAGACAGAACATTGCAAATATGTTGCTGCCAGAGGTGAATCTTAAAAGTAAAATATTCTTACTGCAAGCACATTTTACTACCTGCCTAAATTCCCCATATACATCTAACACTAAACAACAACTAAAAACCTCTTTCTGAAGCCTTGATTTCCCAGTGCAGTCTGGCAAAAACTATTCTTGTTGCCCTGTGGAATGGTATTTGCAGCTTCATTAAAGACAAACTACTGATCATCCAGTAGGTGTGGAGCAAAATATTTTCAAAGGTTTGCTGCATGAGCCTTTTGTCAAAAGAGAGGGAGAACGTCCACTATATTTTGCAGTGCTCTGTACCCAATTTATTTTCTTCAATAGCTTCAATAATAACAATTTATTCATAATAACGTGCCGTTAGAGGCCCCAATCGGGATCAGGGCCCCAGTGCTTTAGTCTCTGTAATGAAGCCCTGTGGGAAGCACAGTGCTATTTTCTTCATGCAGAGGCTCAATCCTTTTTCAAAGTCTGGACCACAGTTTAACAGAGAAATGATCTTATGGCCTCTGCCCCTTCCACTTGTGATCATGCTGACCAACTTCTTTCCCATTCATGAACTCATAACATCCCCTGTATTCAGGGCTTGAAAAACTTACCCAAAACCTACTAGCCCAAGGCTGCCACTAGGCTGAAATACACTGGTATCCCAAGTCTTCTTGCTTCGTCATCTACAGGTCATGCATTCATCATTACGTGGATCAAGTCTCCAGTCTCTTGCTGGCTAAAATCAGAGCCTGTAATTAATGCCAGTTGCCACTTCCAATGCTTTCCCTCAACAAATTTAGTGCTGGGTGGTGCCCCATCCAAGTAAATCCATGTATGCTGGTCCTACACACAGACCCATCTGCGAGAGGTGGGCGGGACGGGGAGCATACAAACAGCTCTTTGCTATGGTGTCAGTGAACAGAAACTGACACTAGTTCTCCCTGGGGAGTTACAGCCTTGAGGAGCCAGGCCCCAGCCAATTTAAAGACCAGTGGCAGTAGACCCTCTCCTGGCCACCTAGCTGAGGGCTGTTTTATTGGGATGGAGATCTTGTTGACAATACTTCACCAAGTTGATGGCTGTATGGATGGGAAGGGGCTTAAAGGAACCCTCCAATCACATCCCATAGATCAGTGGTGGGCGAACTTTTTGGCCTTAGGGCTATATCTGGGAATAGAAATTGTATGGTGGGTCATGAATGCTCACAAAATTGGGGTTGGGGTGTGGGATGGGTTGAGGGCTCTTGTTTGGGCTGTGGGCCAGAAATGAGGAGTTCAGGGTGCAGGAGGGGCTCCGGGCTGGGGAGTGGACTGTTGGGGGGGGGGTGAGGAGTTTGGGGTATAGGAGGGTGCTCTGGCTGGGACTGAGGGGTTCGGCAGGCAGGAGGGGAATCAGGGATGGGGCAGGGGGTTGGGGTGCAGGAAGGGGTCCAGGCTCTGGCTGGGTGTGCAGGCTCTGGGGTGGGGCTGGGGATGAGGGGCTTGGGGTGCAGGAGCGTGCTCCGGGCTGGGATTGAGGGTTTCGGAGGGAGGGAGGGGTATCAGAACTGGGGTGTGGGGAGAGGCTCAGGGGTGCAGGCTCTGGGCGGCGCTTACCTCAAGCGGCTCCCGGAAGCACTGGCATGTCCCTTCTCCATTGGAGCACTGGAGGGGGCCATTGGAGTGGGGCCACTGGAGCATGTAGGAGCCAGAGAGGGGCCATGCTGCTACTTCTGGGAGCCATGTGGAGCGGCCCCTGACCCTGCTCCCTGACTGGAGTGCTGGAGGGGGGCCATGCTGTCGCTTCCGAGATCTGCGTGGAGCGGCCCCCGACCCTGCTCCCTGTCTGGAGTGCCAGAGAAGGGCAAGTCCCAGACCCCGCTTCCCAGCAGGAGCTTGAGGGCCGGCTTAAAACAGCTGGTGGGTTAGATCCAGCCTGCGGGCTGTAGTTTGTCCACCCCTGCCATAGACCCTTCTACTGGGATAGTTGACTAAATAGCCCTCTGCTGGAGTGTTTTCTCTCCTCATGCCCATTACGGCAAAAGTGGGACTGACCTATTCCTGTTTCAAGAGATGGGGGATGGTGCAAGACACAATCTCACCTACTCAAGGTCCCTACTCCTTGACAGTGGCAGGCAGGCCTCTCCTGGATTCTCTAAGAGGCAGTGACACCTCCCACACACTTCAGTGACATTGGCCGTGGATGTGTCGGCCAGCTCAGGCAGACATCAGCGTATCCATTACAGTTGGCTCACATTTGAAAGGTTTAATCTTAGCCATACAGGCTAGAATATTCTCTTCCCTTCTGCCCCCAACAAACAAACAAACCAACCAACACTGAGATTCTTAAAAACTGGTGCCCCTCACTTGGGAAAGGTTCCTACTTGTTATAGGTGACTGGATTTTTCAAGCCATACCTAAGTGAACTACATCTGTTATTTACATGGAAAAGTTACATCAGGAAAGTTATTGATGTATTTTTAACTGAATTCATGACTTTTGACTTAAACAAACAAACTACTCACTCACTCTTTTTTGGTCTTCACCTGACTTCCTCCTTCCTATTTCTTCCCCTCCATCCCTGCATATGCTTCTCTGCTGCCTGGTCTGCTTGTTTTCCTTTCTTCCCACACAAGCTTTCCTGTGGCTGGTTCCCTTCTTCCCCACTTAGCTGGACATGCTGTCCGGCTCTGATCATTCTTTCTCTTGCGCCTCTTGGCATGCCTTTCCTTTCTTTTGCTGGTTGTCATTTTCAGTACCAGTGATGGTTGTGGTATCTGAGGGTGGCTCCAGTTTCCTCTGCTATTTAGTAGCTGATATGAGGAGAGACAGGCTGGCTTCTTTTCATTGTTTCCAGCTGCTTTTTCAGTCCACTAGGCAACAAAGATCCTGGATGCCTATAGAAGCAACTGGAACAAGCTAGAGCAGGTAATGACAGTGGTCAGCCCTCTGTAGACCATTGATCATTGGATCAGAGTTTTGAAACTGCTGCTTTAATGAAAACCAATTACAGGAGCAACCCTCTTAACACCCATCAAAAGAAAACCCTGCATCAAAAGTTTTATGCTGAGCTAATTGAGAGCTGAGCTATGTTTTATGCTGAGCTAATGGAAGATGTTTGAGGATTTGTCTGTTTTTCTCTGTACAAATTATTCTGTTTAACCCCTTGACATAGTCTGTCTTGTCTTGTGTCTATGGTAATGTGAGATGCTGCGGTTACCAGCAAGACATGAGAAGGCCTGAGTTGGAGTTGATACTGTGCTGACAACAGCTGTTAGATACTCGAAACTGTATTCTCTCCCTGCCACCTGGGAAGGCTCTCTGCATTCACTATATTTAAGCTTGGCAGGATCAGATTTTTATTGATAAATATCAGTAAATGTAAATTTCACCGTACACACAAACTGATGAAAAAATATTTCCATTGATAGTAGTTGAAATTTACAGATAGGCAAGGTAAGAAAAATGCTGCTTGAGAACTTACTTGAGCTTGATTTTAAGGATATTTACTTTTTATGTTTTGATGTGATGTTCACAAATTGTGCTTAAATAATTGTAAAGCTTTAACTTTTTCAGTCTCAATATCTAGTGTCATTAAATAATTGTCTGACCCCTTCTGAAAGCTCCCCCCATAATATCTGAAACTGTGAAAATTTAAATTAATAAAAATAAAAAAGCTTTATAATAAACCTATGTTATTTGTCAAAGTTATAAAACAAAATTAAAAATCAAATTCTGCCAAGCCTAGCCATATTAAACTGATAAACTTGCAAATTAGGAGAACACACTTGGAGATTGAGCCACAGGGAGGCTGGAAAGAGACCATAAAAAATAATTTAACACTGGTGACATTCCTATCAAGTAAAAATGCAGGACTAGATAAATGATATTTCTCCTTGTGATGTCTGAATTTCCTTATTTATGAAAAACAAAATATATTTAGACATAGCATAAGCCAGTATTTTTGAATCTATAAATTGCTGCTTTTTTCACTAGACCTTTGCTTCTATAATTTTCACAGTATTGGGCACCTTTGACCTGTTGAATCCTTTCTGTTATTCTCTCAGCATTGTCTTGTTTTGTGTGTGTGGCTGCTGAGGTTTAAAACAATGGCCCAGTCCATGATGGGAAGACTCACCATTGCATCCTTTGGGTTCTGCCCCAGCTCAGGGACATAGACTAGATAAGTACTTGAAATTCCTTCCAGCCCTACATTTCTGTGCTCCCATCCCTGATCATCATCATTGTATGTGAGATATATGCCATTCAGGCTTGTAATATTTTATACATAGTTTGTTAGAAAAGACAACATCAGTATTTTCCACTTTTATTACTTTATATCTCTTTACCTCTCTTTTAATGCAGACTCAAGAATGAACAATCCGTCAGAAACCAGTAAAGCACCAATGGAGAGTGGGGATGGGAACACAGGTAAGAAATGAACATTTAGCCTTCTGGGAGAATTGAATGGCTTTAAAAGGGAGAATCTCCTTTATTTGTGTATAAATACGTGGGCTGTTTTGTGTACATTTCTTATGGTTTTTTTAGTCTTCGGGTGTGTCTACACTGCAATTAGACATCTGCGGCTGGCCTGTGCCAGCTGACTCAGGCTCGCAGAGCTCAGGCTGAAGGGCTGTTTAACTGTGGTGTAGATGTGTGGGTTTGAGCTGCGGACTGAGCTCTGGGACCCTGTGAGGTGGGAGGGTTCCAGATTTCGGGCGGCAGCCCAAGCCCACACATCTACACCACAGTTGAACAGCCCTTTAGCCCAAGTCTGCGGCATGGACCAGCCACGGGTGTCTCATTGCAGTGTAGTCATATCCTTAGGGACTACTGCTTGCCATTTAATATATTAACTACAGTATATTTAACTGTTCATTTATGCAAATCTTTGTCTCCTCACACACAATAAAAATTTATTTCCCATTCTTGCAACATGTCACCTCTATAGAGAGCTAGGGTTGCTGAAGAGAGCTGATGTAGACTTTGACACCTATTAGGTTCTTCTCTGTTTCCCTAATACCACAATCCTAGGACACTTTTATATAAGAGTTCCCTAAAGACCTGTAGGTGACGGAGAGTAAAGATTTCATTATGTATTTTTAAAATTGTATTAAAAACATAATTCATGTTTATACCTTTAGTTAAATTTTAAAAAATACTATTTTGTGCTACTAGTTCCTTTCTAGATGCCATTTAATATACTAATTCTTTTTGGAAACAAGGAGTAGAAATGAGAACTCTAATGAAAAAGTAAATAGGATGAAATAGGAGTTAGCCTCTCTCTGCAGACAAGTCCAGGTTATGAGTTAGAGGAAATTTTAATTGTAAGAAGTCATTTCTCTAAAAGCAATGAGAAGTCTGGGTTCACTGTGTGGGATGAACAATAATTCTTTCACTTCACTTTCCTCAGTAACAATAATAAGAGTATTCTTCCTTTATTTTAACTCTAGGAACTGTAATGAACCTGGCAATTTGCAGCATTTTATGTTGTTGATTCGCTCCATGTTCTTTGTGCAGGGCTTTAATAACAATACATCTAAGGACAATTGAGTGTTCCTTGTACTAATCCAAGGTTGATGGATGTTTTCCTGTCAATAGGTGGAGCCAGTCAAATTTTTTCAGCTCATTCACATCTGTTCCCTGCTACTGCCTTTTCAGTTTTTGTAATGTCTACAGTAGTGGCAATGCCAAGAGTGAGGGCTTGTCCACACTGGCAATTTACAGCGCTGCAACTTTCTCGCTCAGGGATGTGAAAAAACACTCCCCTGAGCGCAGCAAGTTTCAGCACTGTAAAGCAGCACTGTAAACAGTACACCAGCGCTGGGAGTCGTGCCCCTCGTGGAGGTGGAGTTTTTTTGTTTTGTTTTGTTTTTGTTTTTTGGAGCGCTGGGAGAATCTCTCCCAGTGCTCTGCCGTGACTGCACAAGCCATGTTAAAGCGCTGCCGCGACTGCACTTTAACATTGCCAGTGTAGACTAGCCCTGAGTCTTAAGAGTTTTGTTTTTCTGTATATAAAAATAATCCATTATGAATTTAAAAGACTCTCCTGTGTGGTTTAAAAGTTCTAATCCCTTTCAGATCCTCTCAAGTGGCCCTACTTTGGAACTGTGTAGGCTTTCTCAGGAGGACAGTGATTCTAACTCTTCCTTTCTCCTCCAGAATCACTGAAGCTGGAGGTGTGTGAAAGCCCTGAGGAAAATTTGGTTTCTACTTTAGGCACAGCAGCTTCCTGCCTATAGCACAGCCTCAGTAGGAACAGAACACAGAAGTGTGGTGGATAAGATACACTGAAGGGAATGCACTGCCATCTGACAGTGTATTCAATGTGACTTTATGCTATAAACAATTATCATGCCACTTTTTGACTAAAGTATGTAGCCAAAGAGGATTACATGGGCTGGTCTTCCTCTCATATATAGCTGTTTCAGCAATACCCTAGCTCAGTTGTAGAACAGGCAGAGGTAAATAGGTGATCAGTTCTGGAGCGCTTAGATCCTAAAGTAACCTGCTGATTTATGGAGATGTTATGGATGTCTTTGCAACAACATAGGGCTATAATTTCTGTGACTTACTCATTTATGTTCCCTAATGGGAATCACTGTATTGTATGAGGCTGAACTTTTAGATTTTGCAGTGGCATGTGTTTGGATTTTTATAAGTATAATCTCTAGTAAATTAAAATATTCCCTGGGCTGTTCATTTTAGGCTCATAATTTATAAACTCAGTAGGCAAGATGACAGAACTCAGAATTTTGGAGGGCTCTCTGTATTTATTGTATTAGGTCTCATTGTTTTTATGCTCACAAACCAGTGAAGCTAATAATAAGTAACATTTATGAACCATTCCTTCCAGGTTCAAACACCTTACAGGCAGCTGGCAGATGTTAATCTCCGAGAATTTTATTTGTGTCACTTTCAGGGCTAAAAGAAGCTACAAACTCTGCTGGTTTCCCAGTGACGCTTGTAACTCACATGAGTCTCTCATGTATACACCGCCAGCAGATCTCTTAACCACAATGAATCATTGCTTTTTTTCTCTTTGAATCATCTGTGTATCAAAATTCTATGAACTGATGGAGCTTGTAAATTTTATGACAGAAATAGCTAAGGTGTATGGAATTTACATTTGGCAGAGATTGTAACTTCAGAAAAAATGCAATCATGGTTGGTAAAGTTAACATACCTTGCAAGTTCTATGAGACTAGTAGCTAAGGTTCATTGAAGTTAGAGAAATATTGTAGTTAGAAATTAGACAAATTACAGTTCATGATACTTTAAACCTTTGGAACTTAAGTCAGATCCCCTGCAGAGACTATAGTCTCAACAGAATGTATAAAATAGATTACACCTTTTGGGGATCTCATGCAGGTTAGTGTCAGCAATGTGCCCAAATGGGACGGTAACTTTTAGTAGGGATCTCATACAGGTTTCTCAGGCACAAAAGGAGCTAGTTGCTGCTGAAGTCATAGAACTTGTGATGGTCACTTGCTCTCTGACTAGGACTCATCCCTACTCTAAACAAAACTCTGCAAACTTCTTCTCAACGCCCGCTTCTTAACCCCAGTCTTGTCCAGGAAGGCCAACTGGATGTCCCCTGGAGGCACTTAAGGATAGAAAGAATAGCAAGCCTCTGGACATCTCTCCAAACCTCTATCCAGGCACCTAATGGTAAATTGGGACTCTTTTTGTCCTATAAAGAGTGAGAGTATGGCATAAAATTTACCTGAGGTCTTCAGTACAATTTACTGCTTTAACTAATGCCCTTAATTTCCCAACGTCTGCTCTTTTGAAATACAAAATCAGAGTTGATAACTTGGTTTTGATTATCCTTCCATTTAATTTAAATTGAATCAACTCCTGATCACTCATTCCAAAGCTATTTCCTATGACCAGTCCTGGTGGTTTTGTTTTTTGATTTGGGTTTTTTTTGCAGTGTAGACATGTGCAGTCAAGCACATTAGACCTAGGGCACCCTGGATTTATGTGGCATTTTCCCCAGCCCCATGTCCACTGCCACTTTTCACACACACTGACCAAGATGGCATGGAGTCATTGAGAGTTTGACCCCCATGCACCATAGGACGTGTGGTTGGAGAGATAGGATAGTAACTGCTATTGTTCAGAAGAATTGGGCCCCATGTCTGCTGTCTTTAAGCAGCATGAGTTTTCCATGTTTAGCTCCTAAACACAGTAGGAGTTGGGACTCTCTGATCCCTTCATGCCCCTTCTAGTCTCTTGAGCTTCAAAATCCATGCCAGGTGCAGTCTCATTTCACCAGCTCTCTCATGAACTTCTTGAGGTTCACAGGAGCAGAGCCCCACTCCTAGCACCTTAGGAGCAAGGTCCTGTACAAACTGGATTTAAAATCTAAGGCGAGCCCCCCTCGACCCTCTACGCCACCCCACCCTCTCTTTCTGTGGCAAATTGGAAATTCAGTAGTAGAGTCAAGTAAGGTCCTAGTGTTCTTCCCAAAAACAAAACTGTGTTCTAAGGGTAGGAGAAACAAAAGTCCATACCCTAGTTTTAAAGAGTTCTTCCAGTTTTTATTTGAATAGGACTAAGGCATTTAGAAAGTTAGTAAGACTTTCTGTAGCCTTTTGAGGATCGCTATCAAGAAAATGCCATTTCTGCTCTGCACCTATCTAAATGGAGTAAGCCATGCATTGAGACATTAGATATTAGCTAGGGAGTCAGTACCTAAGAGTCTTGGCACTCACTCTACCAGAGCTTCAGGCAACATTAATGGGATGCCTCCATAATGATTTCATCTTAGAAATCTGTAAGGTTGCTATCTGGAGTCCTGTATACACATTTACACAGCAGTTCTCTCCTAACATGGAATCTTGATTTGATGCTTTCTTTGGGAGGGGACAGTTAATTAGAATGCCTCATCCCACCTTCCTGGGAATATATTGCTAGGTAGAACCTCACAAGAGGGAATATGCAAGATGATACCTTGAAGGAAGAAAAAATGCTTTGTTTAATTACAATAGTGGTTTGTCAGGAGTGTTTCCTGTATATATTCACACTTACCTAACCACCTTCTCCTCTTCCTTGGAGCTCTACTCTCATAGGATTGTGTGGTTTAGTGGAAAGAACTGAAACATTTGGGGATGCCTTACATCCTTTACTGGGGAGCCGCTATCTACCATCTGCAAAGATGGCTGCAGTCCCCCATTGTTTCCAGTGGGACTGAACCAGGTTGCCCTCAAAGTGACTGCTCACTGCTGTCATAAGGTAGAGAGGGTGACTGTGGACTTTTTGTTGAGCACATGTAGACCGGTCTGTTCCCAAAGAAAAATAGAACTTGCATACGATTTGAATAATCTGTAATTCATCTTTAACCAGGATTATACATTCTAAACAAAGATATTTTATATATACACACATTGACAAATCTATTAATCTTGCTACATTATCAAGTAAGCTTAATCATTTATGCAACACCTCACATAAAGCATAACCAGGCAGCAAAGTGGGATAACTCTGCTGGATTTCCAAATATAAGACTGAGGTCTGGTCATTTTATAACACCCTTTTAATAAGTTATATTTATGAAGCTTTGGAACAAAGGAGTCAGTGAGATTGGTGTTTTTTTCTAAAAAATATGTGCTATAGAATTTATTTTCGGGAAGTTCTGTGGCCTGTGTTATAACAGGAGGTCCGACTAGATGATCACACCTGGTCCCTTCTGGCCTTGGAATCTGTGTCCATCGTCCAGGCTGGAGGTGAAGGCACTTTGCTGTAATTGCTACAAAGAAATTATGCTCAGGAAATTGTCTTGTCTGATATGCATAGAGCATTCAGAAATTGTGGAGGGATTTGTATTTTAAGAAACTAAAGCCAAACACTCATGCCTTATAGACTTGTAAGAATTCTGAAAACAGATCTGAAATTTCAAAGGTCAGCTGAGTGCAGTTTTTAGATGGTCATATAAGGATATGGAGAATTTTCTCTACCACCCTTCCCTCCCAGAGGGAAAACTGAACAAACATGAAGGTTAAAAGGCAGGGTAGACCTCAGGCTTATTCCAGTCTAGACTGTTTGACAAACAGGAAAGTTCTGGTTTAGAGGTCTAGCAGAGGTCCTTGAAGAAAGGCTTGAAGAAAAGAGCAGGTGAGCATTAAAAATAAGTTCATTTTGTTACTGTTGTACTAGTTGTTTTGACAGCCATGCTTAATGTTAGTAACATAAATTAAGGCTTAATCCAAAGTCCTTCAAGTCAATAGAAAGACTGTCATCAGACCCCTAGTCTTTAAACTTCATTGCTCATTGAAGTAAATTATTTCAGAGGGGTAAAATTTTAATATTTTAAATTGTCTGAGGCCTTTGAACATAACACACTTTTTTAATTGCTACCACTGTTTGGCCAGAAATTGTTTTCTGATTCAGGCTTTCCATGGTAACTCTGCAGTGGAGAGTACTGTAAAAGCTTTGTTACGTTTGAATAAATGTTTTAAATTTGTAGAAAAGAGAAAAATTGCAAAATCCATAATCTTCTTGCAACTACAATTTTCCAGTGTTCCTGGATGCTCATCCATCTGTGTATTATAAGAGAGATGCAAGTAGAGGGGAGACAGCATATTCGGTGTCTAGAGCATGAGAAAGAGAATCAGAAGTCCTGATTCTATAAATGAACTGCTGCGTAATCTTAGGCTACTTTCTGTATCTAAGTTTTTCCTATCTCTAAAAGAGTGATTGTATTTGTACACCTTTTGTAAAACTTTTCTTTCTATTGAAAGGCACTAAACAGATGCATAGTATAATTATCAATATTCCTGGTATAAGTCTCTTCAATATCCACCAATGATCTTTCACTGCTAACTCTGGGAATATCTGAGTGACTGCCATTCATGTCTCGTATGGTGGTTTGATTAATGCAGCAATGTATGTGATGGAGGGAATAGATCAATCTGTTGTTCGGCATTGAAGATGGTGCCAAAGTGGCCGAAGACCACAATGACCTCGGCTTTATAGAGGTAGATTCCCTGCCTGGTGAGCCCTGGGCACAGTCCTTGGAGGACTTCTTAGAGGAGTTTTGTGGTCTTCCTTTTAGAGGTCCTGGAGGTTTGGGGCTCTGATATAGTGGAGACTGGTGTACAGTCCCTTGGCCTGGATCAGAAGTCAGGCTTGGCGAGCTCTCTCCATCATGAGAAGATGAAGTTCTATCTCTGTTTTTTCTGGCTCTGGACTTCAGTGCCAGACAGAAGGTATGCTTCTTGGCAACGTGCATTACCTGAGGCAATGGATGCAGTGGGAGTGCCTATCACTTACTGGATCGCCTCCCTGTACAACAGACTTTTGAAGCCGGGAGAACTGGGCAGAACCTCCCAGTGAACAAGAACTACTATCTAGTATCTATATATGAGAGAATTTTTTAAATTTTTTTAAAACTAGAAAGCTAAAATTACTGGTACTTACTGACTATTTGTACTAGCATTACTCTAACTACTAGAATAAGAAATGAGGACAACATTGAGGAAGTCTCAACGGGTACAACTGTCAGAGCTCTGTCTCAGGCCGAGGTGGCTGAGAAGGAACCGAGGACAGTTCGCCCATGCAGTGCTGTTCCTTGGGCTCACGAGGTAGGGAAATCTACCTCTAAAAAGTCAAGGTTGTCAGTGTCTTCAGCCACTTTGGCACAATCTGTTCTTCAGTCAAGTACCCGTGAGGCTGCTGGTTCCTCAGGTACCCAGGATACTGCTAGACTGAGAGACTGCAAAGCTTCAGGCCCGGAGAGATAATTGGTACAGTTGGCAGACTGAGGCAGCAAGGAAAGCTCTTCCTCTGCTTCCTTGGTACCAAAGAAGCTGGCTTTGGCTCCGACCACACTCCCCTCAGAGTGCTGGAGACCCACGGAACCATCAGTGCCTTCGACCATTATCACCTCGATGCAGACCACGGACTTGAACCGATAACACACTCAGTACCTCAGGAGTTCTGTTTTCCCCGGGACCTGGCTGTATCTGAGACATCTAGTTCTCTGCTGTTTGGCTCTGATGTGCTGTCAGTACTAAGAACGTCGATCTCCTGAAGTTCATCCGGTACCAATGGTTTCACTTCAGATCTCTGCAGGTGCCCCACCATTCCAGAGTGATTTATAAGAAGAGGATTCCAATGAAGACCTTGCCTCTGTGTCTCAAATATCAATTCAGGGTTCTCCTCATCACACCTATGGAGGCCCCTTTCCAGAAGTGTCTGAAACTATAACTATTTGTGGCACAAAATGCTATCACCATCTCCTTTGAGGAGCAGAAAGCTAGAGCCAATGAGGAAGTCTCTCCTGTGGCCAGCATCTCATTTTCAACTCTGGATGAAGCTGTCATGCCTCCTCCGCCATCCTGGGCAGATGATTTTAAGCAGTTCCAGGATCTGGTCAAGAAAATTGCTGACTCCTTACAGAGCTCTCTTGAGGAGCTTAAAGAACCTCATCATAAGCTGCTTAATATCCTCCATTCACCCTCATTTACCTGCATAGCTTTGCCCATAAACAAATTCCTTCTGGACCCAGCAAAGATCATCTGGCACACTCCAGCTACTATTCTGCCTATGTGCAAGAGAGCAGATAAGAAATATTATGTCCCAGCAAAGGACTCCAAATTTTTATTTTCTCATCCCTCACCTAACTCTTTGGTACTCAACGCAATTAATGAATGTGGAAGGTAGCACAAGTGTCTGGACCTACTGGGTAGGAAATCTTATTCCTCAGCTTCCTTACAATTTAGAATCGGCAGTTACCACATACTAGTGGCAAAATTTTATCATGTAAACTACACCAAACTGAACTCTTTTGTTGACCGCTTACTGGCAGAACACAGGGAGCAATTCCAGGCACTTATTACAGAGGGACAATTACTTGCCTGGGCATCTCTATAAGCCTGTGTCGATGCCGCTGATATTGCCTCCCATTCGATCACTACAGCAGTAGTTATGAAAAGGGCTTCCTCATTCCAACTCTCTGGATTTCCAAAAAAGGTCCAGAATACAGTGGGGGACCTTCCTTTTGATGGGTCTGAGTTGGTTTTGGACAACATGGATGAATCTCTGCAAATGTTAAAGGACTCTAGGGCTGCCTTGCATTTTATTGGTATCTATATACACACACCTACAAAACGAAGCTCAGCAAGTCCCAGATGGCTCTGAGAGCCTACTCTGCTCAATTTCATATCTCCCAGGAGCCATGTGAACTGCATCAAAAGAGACCCAGATTCCAGAGAAGGAAATCGTCCACTTCTCAGCCTTGCATCCTTCCACCTCCAAGCAGCAATTTTGATGGGCTAGTCGAGGGCCCAAATTACCGTCATCCTCATCTGCACCAATCCACCTGCCTTCTTCCCTTTGGCAATAGCCGTTACCACTTCTGGCAGGCTTGGGAGACAATCACTGTAGATAAGTGGGTTTTGGAGATCATCTCCACAGGTTACACCATCTGCTTTACTATGTTTCCACCTACAAATCCCCCTTCCCTGTCCCTCTTTAGGGACCCCTCTCACAAGACCTTGCTTCATCAAGAAATAGACTCTTATGCATGAAAGCTATAGAACCAGTCCCCCCACAGCACAGAGGACGGGGTTTATTCAGGGTATTTCCTGATACCAAAAAAGAGTGGAGTTAGGAGACCCAGCCTAGATTTGAGGCTACTCAACACCTCTGTGAAGACACAAAAATTCAAAATGGTGACTCTTGCAGCGATAATAGAGCAAGGGGGTTGGTTCTTAGCCCTCAATCTTCAAGATGCATATTTCCATATTGTGATCCTTCTTATCCCACAAACAATATCTATGTTTCACTGTTGATCAGGGCCACTTTCAATACCAAGTGCTCCCCTTTGGCCTGTCATCTGCTCTGAGGATCTTTAGAAAGTCATGTCAGTAGTAGCAGCACAGCACAGCTCAACAGGAAAGATAGTATTCCCTTACCTGGACAATTGGCTGCTGAAAGGCCGCTCCTTGAAACTGACGCCTCGGGCAACTTCTGGGGCCACAGATTTCTTCCTCGAATTGGCCTTCAATTAAACTTTCAAAAATCCACTCTGACCCCTGTGCAAAACTTAGGGTAAATAAGGGCACATCTTGATTCAGTAACAGCAAGAGCCTACCTTCCTCTGCACAGATTTGTGGCTCTTTCTAGCATAGCCAACACAATTCAGCTCAGTCCCCAAACTCTGATAAAGAACTGTCTTCAGCTGCTGGGGCACATGGCAGCCAGCACCTTCATCATAGAACATGCAAGACTCCGAATGTGCTGCCTTCCAGTGTGGCTCAGAACTGTTTATTCACCAGACACAGTTTAAATATGCTTTTTTGCATACCCACCTGCATAAAACAATCCCTCAGCTGATGGAAAGACTATCACAACGTGTGTGCAAAAGTCCCATTCGTGTATCCTCCCCCAACAGTCATCATAGAACTGGAAGGGACCTCAAGAGCAGTGGCGTAGCCAGGTGGAGAAAACGGGGAGTGGAGATAAAAAAAGAAAAAAAGGCGCCATCAGCTAGTACTCACCCGGCGGTGCTCCAGGTCTTCAGTAGCACTTCACTCGCTCCGCTCTTCGGCAGCATTGCAGTGGCGGGGGTGTGTGTCCTTCAGTGCTGCCGAAGACCGGAGCAAGTGACGGTCCCGATGCCAAAGTGCTGCTGAAGACCTGGAGCGCCGCCTGACCCGCCGCTGGAGTCGTCAAAGAATTAAAAAGGCACCTCTTCTGTTCGGTGGGGGAGGGGCCACTGCCCCGCTCCCTCCCAGCTACGCTACTGTTCAAGAGGTCATCTAGTCCAGTCCCCTGCACTCCTGGCAGGGCTAATTATCTAGACCAATCCTGACAGATGTTTGTCTAACCTGCTCTTAAAAAATCTCCGATGATGGAGATTCCACAACCTCCCTAGGCAATTTATTCCAGTGCTTAATCACCTGGACAGTTAGGAAGTTTTTCCTAATGTCCAACCTAAACCTCTCTTGCTGCAATTTAGGCCCATTGCTTCTTATCCTATCCTCAGAGATTAAGAAAAATTATTTTTCTCCCTGCTCCTTGTAACAGCCTTTTACATACTTGAAAACTGTGATCATGTCCCCTCTGTCTTCTCCAGACTAACCCAATTTTTTCAATCTTCCTTTCTAGGTCATGTTTTCTAGACATGTTTTCATTTTTGTTACTCTTCTCTGGACTCTCTCCAATTTGTCCACATCCTTGCTGAAATGTGGCACCCAGAGCTGGACACACTACTCCAGCTGAGGCCTAATCAGTGCAGAGTGGAAGAATTACTTCTCGTGTCTTGCTTACAGATATTTACCAGTAAAATCTAATCCTCCCAAGCCTAACTATTTGCCTCCTTGATTTTCCTGAAAATAAGCCACACTTGCTTTCATTGATTTTTAAAATGATGCCTAAGTCCACTGATATAACAACTGCATCTCTTTCACTTAGTCGATAACTTAGGTTTGCTAGCCATAATTTTTAATCTGAATAAAGTGGGGGGTCAGGAGAGGGTGTTTAGTGGTGGTGTATTTGTGTTGGTTCCAGGATATTAGAGAGATATGGTGGGCGAGGTAATATTTTTTATTGGACCAACTTCTGTTGGTGAGAGAGACAAGCTTTCGCGCTACACAGAACCCTTCAGCTAAATAGAAGGTCGAACAGATTAGCATAAGTAGTTAGCACATATTCTAAGGGACTATTCAAGGTGAAGTGGCCTGTTAATATCACTGTAGTCATACAACAGTAAGGGGGGGCTAGTGGGTTAGGGATTGTTATAATAAGCCATGGGCATTCATGAATTAGTTGAGCACCTGTCCATCCCCGGAGACAAAATCTGATAGCTTTTAGGATGAAGCAGTACAGTGATCCTACTGAAATTTCCTCCAAATCTAAGCACATTGTTTTTTTCTCATTTTAGTCACCCCATTTCTTAGAAGATTAGGATAATTATAGACCTGTCATTCTGACATCGATCCCAAGCAAGATAATGGAGCAGCTGATACGGGACTCGATTAATAAAGAATTAAAGGAGGATAATATAATTAATGTCAATCAACATGGGTTTATGGAAAATAGATCCTTTGAGACTAACTTCATATCTTTTTTTATGACATAAGTTTGATTGATAAAGGTAATAGTATTGATGTAATATACTTAGACTTCTGTAAGACATTTGACTTGGTACCGCACCACATTTTGATGAAAAAAACCCTAAAAAGGTATAAAATCTACATGGTGTAGTTTAAATACATTAAAACTGGCTAGCTGATAGGTCTCAAAATGTAATTGTAAATAGGAATCACATCAAGTGAGTGTTTCTCAGAGTCCCACAAGGATCGACTCTTGGCCTTACGCTATTCAATATTTTTATCAATTACCTGGAAGAAAACATAAAAGCATGACTGATAAAGTTTGCAGATGACACACAGATTGGAGTGGTAAATAAGGAAGAGGACAGGTCACTGATACAGAGTGATCTGGATCACTCAGTAAGCTGGGCTCAAGAAAACAATACGTATTTGAATAATCTAAATGTAAATGTATACATTTAGGAACAAAGAATGTAGGCCATATTTACAAGATGGGGGACTCCGTCTTGGGAAGCAGGGATTCTGAGAAATATTTGGTGGTCATGGTGGATAATAAGGTAAACATGAGCTCCTAGTGTGATGCTGTTGCCAAAAAGGGCTAATGTAATCCTTGGATGTATAAACGGGAATCTTGAGTAAGAGTAGAGAGGTTATTTGAAGCTAGTTAAAGTCAGACTGGAAATAAGGTGTACATTTTAAACGGTGAGAGTACTTAACCATTAGAACAATGTAGCAAGAGTCCTAGTGGATTCTCCATCACTGGCAATTTTTAAATCAAGACTGGATTTTTAGTAAAAGATATGCACTAGGAATTTGTGAAAAATCTATGACCCATGTTATACAGGAGGGCAGATTAGATGATCACAGTGGTTCTTTCTGGCCTTGGAATCTATGTATTGTGTCATCTGCTACAGAACATGGGTGCAGTTCTATAAACTGGAAATATCCCTTGCCATAGTCACCAGTAGTCGAGGAGGATGTTGTAGTGGATGGTAATGATACCAACAATGTACCAAAACAGTTGTCTCCAATACTTATTCTAGTGCCTTCACTTAACATGGAGGAATGATTCCTGAAACCACGGTATAGCTGTTCTTTAGCAGAAGAGAAAATCTTTGACAATATCTTGGAAAAAAGTTTCCAATACTTTTCATTTCTCTCAACCAGATGTGCCAGCATTAGCTTTTGGGCTTTCCCTTCTTCCAGGCCTTCTGGGGGGAAGGGGGAGGGGGGAGAGTGCAAAGAGGCAATCAGTTCTAAATTATTTTAAAGTGGATAAAAGATCATAGAACAAGAGCAATCTAGCGTAACAAGACCTCTGCACAAACATTCATCAGGACACTGGTATATAGTTATCAGAAGGACTATGTCCCCATGTTCTAATGCAGATGTGGCACTAGCATTTCCCTGTTGCCTTCTCCGTTCACCCTTCACTTTCTTGAAAAGAATGCTTTTTTACCTTAAATGCATTTAAACATGAAGCGCTTTGAGATCTATTGATGAAAAAGAAGTAGGTATTATGTGTTACTACCACTGTGACCCTTGTTTTTCGCAGAAGTCTGAACTTCAAAATTGCCATGAGCAGCAAGCTATTAGGTAGAGGGTACTTGCAAAACTGAACTGTGAGCTTAACCCTGGGCACATACAGTTACAGAGCATCCTCTTATGAAACCATTGTCAGCACTGATAGAGCAGGGTGATCAAGATGATAGGCATTAAGGGGGCTATGAAATTGCTCATGTTTAGCTGGCTCATAGTATATATTAATTGCTGGGAGTGACAGTGCTGCTTTCATTTCTGGGGAGACGCAAACCTTTGTTGTTATTGGAGGACGTTTCATAGAATTAAGAGTTAGAAGTCCAGAGTAGCAGGAGACTTCAGCAAGAATTAATTTAAAATTTCTTAATATTTCTTTTTGAGTCCTGTTCAACAGTTTTGTAATTTCTTCTGCCTCTTCAGGCACACAGACAAATGGCCTGGACTTTCAGAAGCAGCCTGTGCCCGTTGGAGGGGCAATCTCTACAGCCCAGGCTCAGGCCTTCCTTGGACACCTTCATCAGGTAAAACCAAGACACATTCTAAACTGGAGGTGGTTTGGGAAAGAAATGGATGGGGAAAGATTCTTTTTTTTCTGTACAGTTGGCAGCTGAACCTGAGTAGTGCAGGGGAGCACTGTCATCCTGAGTAGGATGTGAGATATTTTTTTTTTCTGCCTGCTAAATGTTGGAGGCTAGTCATGAATTATTGTACTGATCTGTAGCCCACATATCAAATACTCTGAGAATTATTATTGGAAAATAGCTCTTTGGGGAACTTTTAGATAACAGATGCCACCACAGAGCCATATTACAGATGAGAGTACCTATAATTAAAACACCATATGCCTTTCATAGTTCTTTCAAAAATCTGATGAAGGGCGTAGGAAATGAATACTCTGGAACTGAACAGGCCACTTGGATTTAATGTTTACTCCCTTTGGGAACGTGTCCATTAGAATCACAGGTGTCCAAAGACAAGGCCAGACTTGGTTTCTTCTCTTAAGAATATTTGCCCAGTAACTGTCCCAACTTGGACCTGGAACTTGTCAATGTCTAGTCAAAGAAAGGAGAAGTGGTAGTGAGGGCTACCAGTACAGAGTTCAAATCCTCCTGTAGCTTTCCATGCTCAAGGAAAGCTTAAAATGATGGAACTAGACAAGCATATGTTTCTACAAATTTCTGAGTGATTTTTAGGAAGATTTATTTCATGGAGTTGTTTTCCTTAAGATATTCAGGCTTCTATTTCCCTTTATTGCTTCTCTACAGCCTCTATTCTTATGGAGTCAAAGCTATACTTCAGAGGTAGGGTGTCTGATCACACTTAGGGTTTGAGAACAAATGTCTTTCTCTTCCCTGGCACCAAGTTTAAACTTAAAATTACTGGAGCTAATTGGCTGACCCCGTGTGTTCAGGGTCTGGGGTTACACAATTGTTATAGTATAATTGAGGTACTCAGGCTTTTATGTTCACTTTTAAGAGCGCAGAGCTGCCATTTTATTGTATTGAGCATTCAGTACTTTTTTTGTCACAAAATAATAATTTTCCAGAGGATAGAGGTTTACCTAAGACCTGTGGAATAACAGTGTGAATGTTTGAGTATATTGAACCAATAGGCTGTTTGAGAATGCCTTTCTTGCACACTTCGCTCTCAGCACCCTGAATGTGCGTGTCAGTAATGTGTGCAAATTCAGGAGCTCTGAAGGTCTTTTGTGTTTCCAGTACAGCTTGTTTTAATGTTCATTTGTCAGGTGAACTTGTCTGAAATCAATAACTTTTATCAGTACAGTATTTTGTCACCTTGCCCTGAAAATTATTTTTAAAAAGTTGCTAGGACCATAACTTTTTTTGTGATGATGATGTATGCTGCATTTCTTGAATCTCTAGTTTCAAGAAATCTCCAAGCCTTCTTTTGATGCATCTGGCAATGGCCAGTGGCAGACTGGCTGCCACCTTAGATACGAACTATTAGTATCTTCCAGTTTAGGAATTCTTAGTGGTGACAGCTGTGATTATTCTCAAGATGGAGTTCTTTACACCTGACCAATGCCAAATACAATACAAGGTGCCATTCAGAAACAGTCTTATAAAATACTCTAATAGGAAAGTGTGTACATAGGAGGGTGGGGGTGGGGCGGAGAGAGAGAACAACAGGATCTATGTTCAGGTGTGTGCTGGCTGCACTTAGGTCTCTTAAGTTTGTAAGGTCAACGTTTAGTGCAGAGAAAGGTAAAAATAATTCTATCCAGGCTATTTCACTAGGACAGCAGTTTATAATTATGCTGTTTGGGCTATTTTATGTTGTTGAAATCTCAGAACACAACAGGCAAGGTAAATTAAACTTAACTGCAACAATTTGAGGGTGAGGGGCTTTTCTAGAGAGAAATTTTGTTTGGCGACAGAGGAAATGTAGAAAATCTTGTAGAATGCCACCCAGGAAGGCAGGAAACATTTCAAGAGATGGCTCTGCAAGGTCAGAGCTGCCTCAGCATGGAATTTTTGTACCTGGATCTGAACTAAAGCTCCCCAACCCACATAGAGCCAACAGGAAAGCAAGTAAAGTTAAATATGTTATTGTTCTCATGCAACACATCTCAGTGTAGGGATGTCTTCCTTTTCTTAAAGGACAGCATACCACATTTGATTATTTGTTTTTCTTGTACTCATTGTGTTTCCTGGTTCCCACTAGAGCAGTGGATTTCAAGCATGGTCAGTGACGAAATATTCTACAGGCTATAATCCTGCCCTTTGGAAGAATTGGCAATTACGTAACATTCTTCCTTCGTAGTAGGAATGATGCTGATGATGGTAACATGAAGAGGGTTGTTGAAGCTGACTACAGTGTATGAACATATAACTTATGTGGTAACAGGAGAGAGAATCTTTTTCCTGTTCATAATATTTTTGTCTCTATCTTGCTCTTAAAAATCCCAAGTTCTGGAATGTTGCTTTCATTTCAATTTCCTGCCCCCCGCCTCTCCCCAAATGCTTTCTTGGGAGTATTGGACCAGGTAATCAATCTCAAAAATTGAATTTGAATTTGAGTACACTTCAGTCAATGCTGCCCTTGTTAAGGGTATCCCGTCCTCTGTATGTAATTTCTTTTTGCAGTGTTTAGGGACAGTGAGAGTGCTTGGGTGGTGGATTGATGTGTGAGAACAGTTTTTATGGGTATATGAGGTTCCAGCTGCATGTGTAAATTCCCATTGTGTGATGTAAGGAACGTGGTGAATGCAGCATGCATATTTGTGGTAATGTCTGTTCTGAAGTTAGGAAAATGATTAATAGGGTTTTTGTTTTAAAAACTTAGGCAATTTCTGCATAAAAATTGTATTTCCCAAAGAAGACTCATCCACCCCAAAATGGTCCATTCATAGTCAGATTCACATCAACGCCCAGAGATCCTAAACTGACAGAATCTTTTCTCAGTAACAGGTGGACAGATAACACTGTGCAAGGTCCATATGGACTTGTCTAATATTTCTTAGCACTACCCCTACTTTCAGCTACTGCAGAATGCTTTAGGGGGTCTGTGTTTTATCTTTCAAAGCTTTATATGACTGTTACTTCACTTCATCTCAGTTCTTTGCACTGTGTTGTAGGTCCAGCTCGCTGGAACAAGTTTACAGGCTGCTGCTCAGTCCTTAAATGTACAGGTAAGGACTGCCCCTTCTCCCATTCTCCGTCAAGTATCTGTTTTTTTAAAGATAGTTTTCAGGCTGCAAGCTGTCCCATTCTAATTGTTTGTTTGGGTTTGTAAAATAAGAGAGGTTGAGTAGTAATAGTTTCACAGCTGCAGACCAGACTGGGTGATGGTCCGCAATAGGAGCTGGTTAATGCATTGGTACTAATAATTTTGTGTCAGAGGTTAGTGAGCTGTTATAAATATTTCTCATGCTGCATTACGAACTCCAGTAATCTCACATGTTCCTTGATTTCAGCCTTATTTTAATCATAGATTACTTTGCAAACTGTTTTTGGAAGCTGAACATAGGGGGCCGATGTAGCATTGATTTTTAATGTTGCTGGTGTGGATCGCTTGGGTTTCCTACAGCATCAAGTAAATTATACCTAGTAATTTAAAAATAAGCTGGGCTACTTGCTCCTCATTGATCTGCATAGTATAGCAAAGCATTCAAACTTTGTGTGATGCAGAATGCTCCATAGCATTTCAATCAACCTACTGCTTCCTTTCAATACAATATTCAAGCAACATGCCGAAAGGGGAAAGGGATGTAGTTTTATTGAAAACTGGTTTCAATATTGCAATATACTAAAGAACTGGGATAGTGCATTCCATGAAGCCAAATAGAACATGGACCCAGTTACATGTGGTGCTGCTTTAGAAAGAAGGGGAGATACAGTGATGTTCCTTTTTAAGAGAAAGGAGGCAGAAAATTGCCTTGGTTGCCATGGTAAACTTCCATCCCTGAGAGAGATGTTGGCAAACAGGCTGTATCACTAGTGCAGAATGTTTACAGTCCTATGCTGTGATTATCTCTCAGTGACTGGCAGAATTAATCAGAGGCTTTATGTTAATTAGCCTGCTCTGCAGTCCCCAAAACAGGTGGTGGAAAATATGCAAATCTATGCAGAATTTTAATGCTCTGCATAACCAGTTTTAATTACCATAAAACCCTCTCTTTCCTCTTCAGACACTTTCTTGCATTTCCTTCCTCATGGCTGCCGTATTCTCTTCTCCATTTAAAAAAAAAAAAAAAAAAAAGATTTTAAGTAAAACACACTGCACAGCTATATAAATGCTAAATTTTTTATTTTAAGACAATTTGTGTTTGGCTTCTTACTAGATTTAGTGAAGCATCTGAGGGCATTTCAAACCAGTCCCCTGTTTAGCTAGCATTCTGTTGACTTAATGTTCTTAATGCAGATGTTTGAAAAACATATACTCCCTTCACTCCATTGTTCTGGATTTTAGTCCGTGAATAATTTTAAGTGCTTTGTGGTGGGCAAATACTTTTTACCACAAAGAAAAAATAACGTCAACTTCAATGATGCTGCGGCAAACAAAGTGATATCTGAAAATATTTCAGGTACAAAAGAACTGGGTGTTTTGTTTTCTTTTAACCCTAAACTGTGTTAGCTACACATGTTGGAGCAGTCATAGTTGAGATGGTGGGCAGAAAGAGAGCCATTTCTTAAACCCACTCTTAAAATGAACCCAAGGGTTTTTTGTATGCGGATGAAAGATTTTGATGTACAGTGTAGAGATAGTAGTGTATACATTAACATCTGTTTTACACTATAAAGAGTTATATTTTTTTCCTAGTCTAAATCTAATGAAGAATCTGGGGACACCCAGCAGCCAAGCCAGCCTTCCCAGCAGCCTTCAGTGCAGGCGGCCATACCCCAGACCCAGCTCATGCTGGCCGGAGGACAGATCACCGGGGTAAGGTTTACTCAAGAGAATTGTAGTAAGCCTCCTGTCTGGCAGTACTGCCATAATTTGCCATCCGATTAGAGTCACCCACCAAACAGATAGTAGAGTGGCTGTCCAAGGTTACTGTCATTTCATTAAAGAGGAACTTTCATACAGGTGGCGAGGGGAGCAAGAACATTTTTATATAAAAAGCAGTCTGCTTGTCAGTAGTTCTTAGTGCCTGATGTTTTTTGGAGAAATTTGTATTACAATATTGGAATTTCTTGGTTCCTGTTATTTTCTCCTACTTGACCCTGCAATGAAATCAAAACTCTAGGTTTGACATTAGCCTGTTGTAGAAGTCATGGATATCAGAAAATCAATGTTTTTACTTCAGTGCAGGACCATACAGAAGCATAAGAGGGAAACACCATGTCAAAATTTTGGTACATGTGTAGCAAAAGTGATGGGAACTTTATTACAGTTTATATCCCCTAACTTTTTTAATATTTTGCAATGGGCATAAAGTTTGTGTTCTCTGAGCAACTCAATCTTTAGATATCATCAACCTTTTTGCTTATGCTTCCCAGAATTCAGCCCCTCCATTTTACCTGTCAGTCTTGAATTTTCTAGAGTTTTTTGTTTGTTTTAAATAATAAAGTTTTGGGGGTGTGGCAGTTTGGTGTTTGTTTTTTTAAAAGGGTAGTTGTGCTTGTGAAATTGTTGCAACTCCCAGAAGTGTTTAAAATTAATTAGAAAAACAAACTTGAGAGTGGATTGGTTTGGTTGGAGAGGTTATTTCCATTTCATCAGCTCTTCAGATTGAGGTTTTTGCCCAAGAATGGGGAATTAGGAGGTTATTCCATCAATGCATTGGGTCTATGATTTAAATTGTTGGGTGATGTCACCTGCAAACTTGAATGGTGCCATGTCTAATTCAGTCCCGTTTGCTGTGGAATCCTCAAAATAGAATAGCTGTGTAAATTATCCAGGCCCACATTTAATTGGTTTTGTTTAATTTAATTTGTATTTTACTATTTTAAAGTACATTTGCTTTCAACAACAACAAAAATTATGTGGTGGAAGAAAGTTATTAAAACCTATTCTAAATAAATCATTTTTGTTTTGTCTGATGAATGTCTGTAGTACTGCGGCATTCCAGACTCCAGGTTTGTGTGGATGGGGATTGTATTAAATGTGGACATCAGAATTCATTTCCGTGTAAAGGAGAGGCTAGCCACCTGTTTCATAGAGATAATGTGTGTTTCGAAGATGAAGGGATGTAAACTTGCCAACTCTATTCTGTTAATAATAATAATAATAATAAAACAAAAAGGCAGATGGGAGGAGAGACTTGGAGTGAAACAAATGGAGCTCATGTTCTTCACTTATATCTTAGGGCATAATGGAAATGATGGAATATGGCAGGGATTCATGCTAATGTGAAGCAGCTGGGGTGTTATCAGTTCATTCAATAGCCACAGCCAGTACTCCTGCTTTTCTTTCATCTGGCTAATCACTTGCTGTTCTGTTCGGTGTACATTTCCTTTCAAATCCTGTCAGGGCTGATTCTTTTTGCATGCTAGTTAATTACCTTTTTGCATGAACCTTGTATTAGAACTGTGGAGAAACTTACATGATTCTTCAGGTTCTGATTGCAGCATAACACTTAAAGTTTCAATGCTTCTACCAAAATTGTGTTGTAGGTTGATTGCTATGTTATGTTGAGTAGCCAGCTGCGTTACATAAGGTGTTCAGGTTAGCCAATGTCTGTTACCTGATTAAGAGCTGGTAGTTTGTAATTGGGAACAATTCTTTCTGCTGTTAATGACTCTTTGTTCTAATTGTTTCTAGCTCACGTTGACGCCAGCCCAGCAGCAGTTATTATTACAACAGGCACAGGCGCAGTTGCTGGCGGCTGCAGTGCAGCATTCAGCCAGTCAGCAGCACAGCGCTGCAGGTGCCACCATCTCGGCCTCCGCTGCGACGCCGATGACGCAGATTCCTCTTTCTCAGCCAATACAGATTGCACAGGTGAGCACTGGGGCTTGTGTGGGTTGAGGGAAGGAGATTTAACCTGAAAAAACACATCCACTTGTTCTTCAAGTGGTTTCTGTATATTTTCACTTGGGGGATCAAAGGCACCTGTGCCGTAGGCTTCCAGTACCTTCTGTTGAGCAGTGTCCGCTGGGATCACTCATTCCTCCCTTTTCCTCACCCCTTCATGGAGGACTTCAGGGCATCTAAAAAGCTGTGTCCCCAACTACCCCTCAGTTCTGTTTCACTGCTTATGGTGCCACAAACTTTTGTCACATACCTTGTCCTCAACACTTCCCTCATTTTTCACTTTCTTCCTTTTGGGGCCTATTTTTGTTTGTAGTTAGTTATCTTTTCTTAAAAAAGGTGTTATACCAATAAAATAAAAACCAGCAAGATCTTATTAAAGGGAAAAAGGCAAAATACCACATTTATTGTGAATACAGAAAGAATCATAGAAGCAGTTAGTTATAGCTATAACATTCCATTCAATCTCATATTTATTCTCACATTCATTCCTACAAACACACACACAGGTTCTGTAAGGTTGTTATCATGGTTACCAGCGTTAGAGTTGCTCATGCCAAGCACTGTCCAGGTGGCCTGGACATGAGGAGGGAGCAGGGCCTTGTCAGATGCTCATCTGATGCTCCTGGAAGTTGGTTTGCAGAATCAGACCCCGAAGTTCTCACTTTCTCGAGTCCATTTTTATAGGAGTTTTTCCTATGCCAGTCTGTGGGAATTGCTTCGTCATGCTGTTGCTGAATCAATCAGCAGATAGCACATTCCTGACAGCTCTGTGCTGCTAGATGTTATCTTGTTCTTTGGTTCTCCCATTCTTGAGGCTGTTGGGTGGATTCCAGTCTGCCCTCCAGGGGTCCTCTGGTTATTTCCACTTGACGCCTTCTTCAGCCGATGGACACTGGATTCTTAGGCTGGCACCTCCCTGATCATTCAGTTATTATCCACACCAAGCATCCATCCACATACATCCTCTATCTCTATTTTAATCACAATTGTTAATACAACAAAAGGGCGGGGAGTCTCTGGGTGCTGTTTCTGTTGTTAGAGTATTGCTTTGAGTCTCTCTCTGTGTGAATTGCTTTGAGAACAGACTCTGTCTTAGAATGTACTAACGCAATTAGCAGCTTGCAAGTTTCACACGTAGAGGGAGAGAAACAGTACCAAAAACCAAGAGACCTCTTAATTAGTAATACCCTGGAATTTAAACTATGGGGAATCAAACTCATTTGTGATTTTAATACAGAACTTCTTTAATATGATCCAACAAAGGGCGGCGGGGGGGGTAATGATACCCATATGGAATGGGAATTGTAGGACCAAGAGGAGCAGGAGGGTGGCCTTGTACCCCCACTGACCTGGAAGGCTCTTCATGCGAAGTCAGCTATGTGCTGGACTTAACTTACCACACCGGCTCTGTGCTTCATGCCAGTGTCTCTAAGGTTCCTGGATCCGTCCTGGTGCATCAGGTCCAGCATCAGAGATCCAGCACCCTTTGTCACTGGAGAACTGCTTGCCAAAATGATTCTGGTGCCTGGATCCACCCAGGTTGAAGTCTTGTACTAAGGGTCTGGCACCCTTACTTCTGAAGAACTCCTAGCCAAAGTGAGTATGTGCCTGGCAGGAGTGGCAGTGCAGTCCTTGGATCTGTCCAGGTAGACATAGTCTACTGTGGAGAACCAGGCACCATTGATTCTGTGCTTAACATGTACAGCATGGAGGTCTCTAGATCCCTCCAGACACGAGTAACCAAATGTGGATCACAAGGTTCTCTAATGAAACCTGTTGCTGGCCTCATCTTCAACACGGAGGTCCAGTCTCCTGGAAATAAAAGTTCCTAGCATGCAATATTCTATCTTGATCTGAGTAACCTGTCTGCGTCCTATAGTTTCCACACGCTGTACTGGCTGGTAGCACCACTTATTGTGCAGCTGTTTCTGAGACCAGGTTTAAAATTTTTTGGAGACCTTTTCTTTGAGAATCCGTAGCTCCCTCATGCTTCGGAGCAGGGCTTGAAATTTGGAAGTGGGGTCACAGTTGTGTTTTGTTTTTGTTTGTTTTTCGCTGCCTCTGTGAAAATCTGTCAACATTTGGGCAAGTTATCAGTGTTTTGAAAAATTGCAGTTCTGACATACTCAGTAGACTCTTAGATTTTAGCAGTTCAGTTCCCCAGAGATTCCATCCACACTTGACAAATGCCAACCTGGGGCTGGGCAGGACTTTCCCTACAATTGCAGCTCTGGGCTGCACTAGGCTATCTTGGATCTATAGTCTGGGTCACTGGAACTGAGAGCCCAGAGACTTCTCTCCTATGCTTTCAATCACTCCCTGCTGAAGATGGAGGAGGAAGCTGCCTGATTTGAATGCAGAGAGGGTAAGAGCCAGACCTGTGGGAGGAGTGGAGGGAGTAATTTGGACAAAGCCTGATTGAGGTGGAAGGGGAACATTGGGATTGGAGGCTGGCCAAAGGGTTTCAGGAAGAGAGACTGGGCCTAGGAATCTGGTGTGGAGACCGGGCCTGTCTGCTGCAGGGACTGGGAGTGGTTGGGCATGGAGACTTAAACTTTGAATGAGCAGAGTGGGGGAAAGGAGATCTGCAAAGAGCTGGGGTAAATTGGAACTTTGTAGGCAAAGAGACTGAGACAAGAAGTTTAGGTTGGCAGATGAACAGGACACTAGATAGGATGAGGAGTGTAGTGAGAAAATTGGGGATAGGGAATGTGGGGGAGGTGAGATTGGAGGACAGGTGGTGAAGACAAACAGATCAGGTGAGCCAGGAAGAGCGGGTAGGGGATTGAGACTGAGTAAGGAAACAGGAAAAAGAGCTGGGTGTTGGGTGGGAACTGGGAATGGCTGAGCGAGGAGACTGGGACTAGGAGTCCAGATAGGTCAGACTAAGACTTGATGGGCAAGGAGAATGTGACTGGGATGAAAAACTTGAGTGGATATTGGGACTGGCTAGGTGAGAATAGGTCTGGGATGAAGAGACAGAACAGAGACAGGTTGGAGGGGACTAGATAGAAGAGGTCACACTTGGGAGTAATGGGCAGAAGGGTTTGTGCCAACTGGAGCATGCTCCTCTCCCCACCACAGAATGGGATCCAAGATTCCTGACACTCACCATTCCTCTGCTGTCAGCAGATATCTGTGAAACCCACAAAGTGTCCCATCCTCTTCTAGTACTGGTTCACATAAAGCATGAGAACCTACTACTGCTATCAGTTAAACCATAATCTGAAGTGGCAAAGGTCTGTGCAATGGACCTAAACGTTGCAACCCTGCTGATGACCCATGTGGGTGTCAATATGATGCCACAGGATGGAATTTGTTTTTTAGTGTAAATTCAGAAACTTACATATAAAACTATGTTAAAAGAACATTATTAAGACTGCAAAAATAAGCACTGAGAAATTAGGGATTGCCAGTATTAAGCTTGCCTCTGTGTCATAATCATTATGATCTAGTCTTTAATTACATGATTGCATACCACTTATTCTGCAGGACCCCTGTCTCATTCAATGCCCAGGATAGAACTGCTCTGGGGTTGACTCAAGGTTGCGTAATAAAGGTGTCTGCTGTCTGAAGGACCCCTGCTTCATTTGTTGCAGAAGCTGGAAGGTGGTGGATAGTGAATGAGGGAGGAGGTTGCAGGAAGAGAAAGGACAACAATGTTATGGTTAGAGAAGCTGAATGCTCCCCCTGCAGAACTGAATTCTAAAGTCTATCCTTGCCTCTGCCACAGAGTTCCTATGTGATTCTGGGCAAGTCACTTAAACCAAATTTTTCGCAGATGATCACTAATTGTGTTTCTCATTTGTGGGTGCTGAACTTGCGATCATGGGGGCTGATTTGTAGAAGTGCTGAGTACTTCCATTAACATCAGCTGCAACTCTGAACTGTGCTTTGAACATGTGAACTGCTATATAATGCTAGGTACTCTGAAAAATTAGGTTTTAGGCATCTAAAATTGGGTACCAAAAATTGATGGGTACCTTTTTACCTTAATCTCTTCGTTCCTCAGTTTCCCATCTATAAATGTGAATAAAACCACCACCTCATTTTACAGGGGTGCTATAAAAATTTAAGTTTGTGAAGTGCTTAAATGCTGTAGTGATGAGCACAATACAGTAGCTTCTGTAGAAATTAATTCTGTGTTTAGAGGAGGATTTGAATAGTGTGCAGTAAATAAGACCTTCAGCCACACACTAAGGAGGAAACAAAATATTGAATAGCTGCTCATCAATCAAGCATGGTCCATCTTGTGCACTGAACAAGGCCGCAATCCTATAGAAGAAGTAGTATGTGATTGTGCAAGTAAAGACTGTATCATAACACATATACACAAAGGGACTGAATTTGGGTTGCACAGACAATCTTAATTCTGGCATTTCCTGATTGTTGACTTTACAGTTAGTGTTCTTTTAACATATATTTTTGGTATGTAATTATAAATTTACTGCATTCTATCCTCTTTATGAAATGTAGGTGTGACCCTTGGCTTCCTGGTAAGATGAAAGTGCAACCCTGTGTTGGGCATAGTTGAGAGAGACTGGAAAACTTGTATCCTCTACAGTTGCAGATGGATGAGACCAAGCTCTCCAATCCATCTTGACACTGATCTGTAAACAGCACACAGGTTTGCTTATTTGCATTGCTGTTGTAAACACAGAGCTGATTACCCAAATAGCCGACTGTTTGTTTTAATTGATTCTTGAATAATTGATTAACTGGCAGGTTTCTGCAGCAGGGGGATTACCATATTTATTTTAATTAACTAATTGCACAAGCATGGCTTCTTTAATGTGCTCTTTAGTCAACACAAGCAATCTACTGCGGAGATGTGGGTAAGATTGTTGGTGCTGCTGCTGAACTGATGCAGAAGTACCACTAATAATTGTACCAGGTTTTGAGGTCTCTAGATACTGGACCTTTTTGTTCATCTTCTGTTGAGATCTGTGGTAAACATTTGAATGAAATAAATGTCAAAGAGGGAGAGAAATATTTAGGTTAGTACATGGGTTATAAGTAGGAGTAATGGTATGGAGCTAAAAGAGAACTTTAGATGGAATAGCTTCATCATTCCGTGTAGTCCTGGAATAGTCTCCTAAAAGAAGTGCCGGAAGTCTCTTCCGATTTGACAAAATACCATAAATTGTATACTCTGCAAACAATTGTGTTGTCTGGCTGGATAGACCAGATGACCTACTAAGTGTTTTTCCTATCTAATTTTTGTTGTTCTCGTGCTGATGTAATACAAGCTTCTCATAGAGAAAAATGAGATCTGAATAGGAAAACATGATCAATGGTTGTTTACTTAGTCATTAAAGTGAGAATTATTATAGTACTATAATTACCTGAAAAATAAAACATACTTGCCGTAGGAATAGACATAAATGACAGAATCTGAATGAGTCGGAGAAGCACATCTCTTCAGCAAGCTCTTCCAACCAGCATTACCAGCAACATAGCCAGTTCAAAGAAGGCTCAGCCAAGATGTTAGTTACCAAGACGAAGATGGGGAGAATGGTGCTGATTATATCAAGTTTCTGTCTTCTCAGCTAAGATGACTCAAAGCAAGACCATTTCTCACCTATGCTCTCCTAACCCTCTGGTGGTTTGCAAGGGTACTGCCTGTCCTGGATTTATGATAGCTGATTCTTTATGCCGTTCCCATGATGTAGAGCTGCAGCATAGTGGCTCCAATGGTATATGACAAAAGAAACTTGTCAAGTATTATAATAAATAAATCATCACTACTTTGCCATTTGTAGTATTGTTCTATTCTTCTCTCTCTGCTCAAACACAAAGAGTCCTGTGGCACCTTATAGACTAACAGACGTATCGGAGCATAAGCTTTTGTGGGTGAATACCCACTTCGTCGGACTCATGTAGTGGAAATTTCCAGAGGCAGGTATAAATCCCTGGCCTGATTCTTGCTTGCATATTTATACCTGCCTCTGGAAATTTCCACTATGTGCATCTGACAAAGTGAGTATTCACCCACGAAAGCTTGTGCTCCAATATGTCTGTTAGTCTATAAGGTGCCACAGGACTCTGCTACTTTTACAGATCCAGATTAACACGGCTACCTCTCTGATACTTAATACTACAAATGACATACTTCAGTGCAACTTCTGACATTGCGACATTGGCCACTGACATGATTTGTTTGGTGCAGTTTCCAGATTTTGTGCCAATTCAAATGTTACTATGTAAACTGATTTTCAAACCGTTAAATCCAAAAAAACCTGTTTTAGTGCAACTTTAAGTTTGCACAATTAAGCATTCAAAAATGATGAAATGTGGAAATTACTGTTGAAAGGGCAACCTTAACTGTTCCTTCTGGCATTATAATGCAGCCTTAATTACCTGAGTTCATACTATAAAATAGTTCATACATTTTCTATCCAATCCTTAAATTCATGTATTTCTGAGATAAATTTATAAATACTGTAAAGAGTTTAAATGCCAAGGATGGAGAGGAATTATTTAGAGTGAGACCTGGAACTAGCATGATAGATGAGGCTAGAGTGGGAATGAGATTTAAATGTCAACAGGAAAATTTATGCCAGATATCAAAAACTTTCTGGCATAAAGTTTATTAGGCTTTGGAAGCCCCGTTGTTTGGAACTTTTAAAGCTATATTGAAAAAATAGAGTATATGCTGTAGGGAACAATCCTGCACTTGCAGAGGAAGAGATTGCATGACCTAATAGGTCTTATCCAAGATCGTAGCCAGCCAAAAAAAGGTAGGTGACTACTATAGACGCTGTGAGGAGGTGCAAAGAAGAGTCAGTCACAGGCTCCCAAACATCCTAATATATTTTCTCATGAGATGAACATAGAAAATATAATTGGGTCCCATATGCAGTTGCAAAACTAAACTCTGTTAAATCTACATTCCCAGGGTACAGTAGTCTAGTTGAAGGGTGTAGGGCAGCTTGAGAACAAGATGAGCTTGCGTCCTGTCTGATTTATACTTGTGTATGAAAAGTAACTCCACTGACATCTGTAGAGTTACACTGGGGTAAAACTGGTGCAAGTTCAGAATCAGATCTGTAGTTTAAACACCGCTTACTCCCTTCTTCATTGAGACTCAACAGTGTTTTAAGTTAACCATGTCCAACAGGAGCTTCCATATTTTAACTGTCTCGCACTTGCTAGATTTCATAGCATAGGCAAGAAATAAATCCATATGTTTTCCTACCTCTCTGCCTCTTGGATTCAGTGCTGTCTGCCTTGTTCTCTTCCTTCCCACTCTTTCCTTAAATGTAGTGCTCTCCCCACTTCTGAGATCTGTTCTTGGTTCTTCCCCAACTCTCCTGAGGTGGACTACCTGTTCTTTTCTGGTGTTTCCCCTCCTTTGTCCACACCCTCTTCTCTAGATTGTCTCTCCAGCACCCCTTTTTGAGGGTGCCATTTCTCTCTCAGTTCCCAGGATCTCGCATCCTTTGGTCTCTTGATTTCTGTTTCCCCTGGAGTGTCTTTTCCCAAGAGTTTTTGGCTTCCTGCATTGCCCTGTAACTCCTCACCTCCTCCTTCCCCTGCATCTGGTCCTCACACCCAAGTGGTCGTGAGGCGCTCTCCATGGTGGTGGTCTGTTCAGAAGTTGTCTATTCCTTTCTGTAACAGTAACCAATGGAGTACTGGATACTTACCCCGCCATGTGACAAAGGTTTAACCTTATGTTATCCTGACCCATATCATATGTCTGGGTCCAAGAAATAAAGTTGTTTTTTACCAGCACTCCTGGATGTCATAGCCTTATTAAATGAGGACAGAAATAAACTGAATCTCTGGCAAAATTGGAACAAGCAAACTTGACGGAGAACTGGAGGAGATGGTTGCAGTGATTCCAGAATTTCTTGAAAGCAAGTGGTGAAAATGGGATCACAATTTAAATACTGAAGTAAAAGTCTACAGTTGTATAACAGGCATCATTCAGTCAGTGTCAACTAGTGTTTGTCTACCTCACTGGTAAATTGCATACTTGCTGACTTACCAAGAACACGTTGGCCAAATGATGGCTACGGTGTATTTGTAATGTAGACTAAGAACTCGTTTCTATGTGTGCACATGTATATAGCCTTATAAGTACACAGTTGACAAAATATCTGTAAGAACTCTTGTTCCTTCGTCCCCCAAATTGTGGTTGTAATTTGGTATGATTTTGTTGAATTTTTAATTTTAATAATTTTCAATTAATCTTATACACTGGTGTGGGCAAAGGGACAATAAGAAGGCTGGCCAGGAAGTGGGAAGTTGCAGTTTTGGAACATGCGCACTTCCTGAGTTTTGAACACCCACACATAGCATATGTTTTTAAAGTGCATACTTCTCAGTTTAATGATAAAATTTATTTTGCATGCTCAATACTCAATTTTTAAATGTTCTTAAGTTTGTCCAATCAAAACCAAATTGTTTTCAAGCTCAGCAAAAGCACTAATCCTTAAAAGCCAGTCTAGTAATGATGAGATTAATAACAGAAATCATTTAGAAGATCAGCAGTATGCCTCTTGGCTATCTGCATGCCAGGCTTCAACTTTCTAACTTCAGTTGCTTTTAGTGTATCACTGCTGAAATAAAAGAGAAAATGAGGCTAGAATTTTTTAAAAACAGCTATATTGTGTGTTTTCACACTCCAGCTTGAACAGGTTAAGAGATACTCCTCAAATTCCTGTTCAGGCAGAGACTAAGCAGCAAAATCTTCACCCTGCAAAATGAATGAGTAAATGAAAACAGGAATCATAATAGCTGAAAGTGTTTTTCTGGAGCCTTAACTACAGGTATGTCTATCATACCTGCTATAGTAACCTAAGCAATTTTGTTTTAAACTACTCAAATAGATTAGTCCACTTTATGGATTAACTCTGTCCAATATTTAACGATCACAGTGCAAACTAACAAATTCTATTTTTGTTTTCTTTTTGCCTCCCTTTAGCTCAAAAATAGCCATTCCAGATTTCTTAAAATTTGTGTTTTAAAAACTAAACAACCCCCAATGCCCCAAAATACCCCACTAGTTCCCAGGCTAAACCTTTATTTCATCTGTCAGTGATGGTAGATTCTGCAAACCTCAGAAAAGCAGAAGTTTGACAATGGAAATGCTGACAGACCCATAACCTTATATAAATGCTGCTAATTTTTTACTGTGTTGGAAGTCCTTTACTGGGGCATTTAGTAAACTGTGTTGTGTGCAGTTCCACTTATGTCAATGAAGCACTTGTAATGGTTACTCTGTTTGAGAAATGAAAGAATAATCTAAGTTATTCAATAGCAAACATGCTGGTGCTAGATCCCCTTTTATCTCCCAGTGCTAGGAGGAAAAATCCTAGATATTTCAAATGTTTCAGGAGTTGTGACTGATTTGAATGATTAATGCACACCTCTTTATTTCATTAAGGATTTGCAGCACCTGCAGCAGCTCCAACAGCAGAATCTCAACCTGCAACAGTTTGTGTTGGTGCATCCAACAACCAACTTGCAGCCAGCACAGTTTATCATCTCACAAACGCCGCAGGGGCAGCAGGGTGAGTGTGACCTTTCTGGGAGAAATTCAGAGCTGGGTTCAGTAAGAATAGTCACGGGGTCCTTTTTGTGTCTTCCCCCAATGTTGACATTCCTTAATGGAAATAGCAGTGTTGGGTTTAGGGAGAGTGTCATGGCATGAGCCTGGCCCTTTTAAAGAATTTGAAGTTCAGCCTCACCTGTGTTACATGTATCCTGCTTTCCCAGGTGAAAGGAACGAGTCAAGGGGTCACATGATGGGAGTCATGTTACTAAAAGCTGGGCCTGTTGAGGAATATGAAAGCAGCCTGTGTTCAGTCAGAAAGGGTTCAAGGAGAGAGAGTGCCTGATGAGAAGAGGACAGGTGATGACTCCCCAAAGCTCATAGGCAGAAGGCCTAGGAGAGACTGGTAAGGATTGGGGCCTGTTGAGGGATAAGCTGCAGCTGAAACACCCTCAAGGAGCAGGACCCTGCTGGGTGAGAAGCCAAGCTATATGGGTTGCAAAGGACAGCAAACTGGAGGTGAGGCTATAAGGAAGGGGAAGCTTTACTAAAGGACTAGAAAGTATTTTGAGCCTAAAAGGAGGGCTATGTGGATACTGAAGCCCACTGTAGATTGAAAGAACTGATTGATCCTGAGGAAGAGGGCTGGAAGTTTGAGTGTTTTATGCTTATAAACCAAATCAAAAGCAGAGGTGTTTTGTGAAAACATCAGATGCAGTTTTTGTTTGCAAGACAGAAGGTAAACTGAGATAGTGGTAGAGCCTGAAGCCAGACTAGGTAAGCCCTGCTACATGGACACTGTTCAGAGAACATACGGCACAAAATTTGAGTTACCTTAGAACTTCTAAAATTTGGTTCAAGGGAGCCTCAGAATCCAAATAATCTTTCTTTTAAGAGGAAAATATCCACAAAACCACTGCTTTTAGAGATTTTTTTTTAAAATGTCACTGTTTATATAGGCCTACACTTTTCATGTGGCTTTTGATGCCTTCATAATAGCAATGAATAAATCTCTTTAAATGGTTCACAAACAAGGAATCTAATCAAATGTTATGTTGACTTCTAGAATTATGGGAAGAGTTTGAAATGCATTGTTTGCCACATGTTTCTGGAACTTCCATCAGAAAGTAATTTGTATTGTCTTTTCAAGAAAATCAAAATAAGTTTCTTCACAAGCCACCCCTCTTCAGTTAAGGTTCTGTTTATCTGTGACCCTGTAAATAAACACACACACATTTAAGTATTGACCTGCAGCCTAGACTGCAGAACTGCTTCAGAAACACAGGATTTACATTCTCTCTTTAGCTCTTCAGCCATTAGAGTGTGACGTAGTTAATAACTGAAATACTTGAACATGTTTACCACTGACTGCTCATGGGAATAAATTAAAGTAACATGCATGCCATAAATATACCCTTTATCTCATATTTTTGGGGTGACTTTTGCAGGGTTTCAGGGTTAAAGCTGCAGTTCGAACATCTCAAACACTGGTTCATTGATTGTGAGGGAAGGCAGACTCAGAAACTGCCTTTTGCCAAGCTGGGTTTTCTGTGTTCTAATCTTATTGCTCTATCAGGAAATTTCTTAACACAATTAAAGTTACTTCTGAGGTCATTAACACAGAGGTGATTCAGAGCTTTTGTTAAAGCAGGCTGAAAGCAACTTCAGTGGATAATCCTTCACTATCTGGAGTTGTACTTAGACAACACAGTGACAGGCATCTTAGACACAATTTAGTGCAGTATGCAGAGATTCTCTTTGTCTCATAAAAAGCCAGTGGAATATTTCTGCTCTGAATGCCGAGGACTAATTACAGAAGCTGTCTTTAGTTCCTTCAGAGAAACCCCTATTGCATTTTGTGTATATATATATATCCACCCCTTTAGTAACCACAGAATAACTTTAGATTTATGTAAAGCACTTTCTGTCCGTGAGAAAATTGTGCTTTATAAGCTGTGTATCTGTGTGTGCGTGTGTGTGTGTAAATAAAGTATATCATGTAGCCACTATGAAGAGAAACGTGGCAGCTATTCTGTGTTGTTGACACTACTTGCAATAGGCGAGAAAGTGAAAAATAACTTGTCAAAGCAAAACTTACTGGGGTATCTGTACACCAGAGGTAACATGTTTACTCTTGGAAAAAAGTGCAGTAGCATCATCAGTGACCCCAACTGGGCTATTCAGTCTATCCGTTCAAACTGAACCGCATGACTCAGTTGTGGAGAAACTCAGATTTCTATTTTTTAAGTTTTTTTTACAAGATCTAGAGCCTTGTAAAAAATATTCAGTCTAATTTGTTTAGGCTTTGTATTTTTCAACTTCCCCAACATGCAACAGATGAGAAATTTTCTATATAAAATCATCGCCATGTATCTAATATAATCAACAGATTAATTTCTGTCTGATTACTGTTAATTGAGTGGTTTATATGAAACAAGTTTTTTTTTGTGGAGTTTTTTTTCTCCTAATAGACAGGTGAATACATCATAGATGTATCCATTTTCAGAAGATGAGCCAAAGATTGAATGGAAATGGAAATTTGGAATACTCTTATCCATGGAGGTTACTTTTCCAGATCTTTATTGAGGCACACTGGTAGGGCAATGTGATGGTATTTTGCAGAGTCTTTGCACATTCTGTGACTCTTCTGTTAGTAATAGACGATTTCCATCTTTGGAATTGTCAGTATGCTAGCTTTCACTATCACTAAAATTCTCTTTAAAAATAATAAAAATTTATATCTCCCATTGTGATGAGCTTTCATCCATTTTTATACCAAAAAGATTTGATTTCATGAAAGTGTCTCTCTAGGTTTACAGTAATAGTCTGAGCAAAAGGGGGATATTGTGCTGTCTTTCATCTAATGGAGTTCAGTGTAATCCAGCAAGCAAAGGTTGACAAGGCATGGGGAAATTAACACCACAGAGAAGACTAATTGCCTTTGGACAAAACTTGCATGCTATTTTGATAAAGCATGGTTTCTATATCTATATAGACAGGTGATGGGGGCATACAATTGTAAGCCTTAAATACACTATAACCAGGCTGATCTCCAGAAACCATCACTTATTGCCAAAGATATCATTCATTATCTCCCAGCTGTTAATCTCTCTTTATAAAGTAATTGAGATGGTGATGGCAGGTCAACTCCAGTAATATCCTTTTTCAATATTTTAGACTCTTTCCCATTCTTTTACAGACCTGGAAGCAATACAAAGGCTTCATTTATAGCTCTGAAAAATTTTCTTTAGGACAACGGATAGAGATCAAACATCCATCCATCCTCATACTGGTGTATAAATCGGGGACCTTCAGTATCATCAAACATACTCATAGACTTTAAAGTCAGAAGGGACCATCTTGTCTGACCTGCAATTTCAGGTCACAGAACCTCATCCACCCACTCCTGTAATAGACCCCAGTCTCTGGTTGAGTTACTGAAGACTCAAAACGTGGTTTAAAGACTTCAAGTTACAAAGAATCCACCATTTACACTAGTTTAAACCTGCAAGTGACCCAAGCCCCATGCTGCAGAGGAAGGGGGAAAAAACCCAGAGTCTCTGCCAATCTAACCTGAGGGAAAATTCCTTCTCGACCCCAAATAGACCTTTCAGTTAGAACCTGAGCATATGGTCAAGAATCACGAGCCAGAAACCTGGGAAAGAATTCTCTGTAGTAACTCGGAGCCCTCCTCATCTAGTGTCCCATCACCGGCCGTTGGAGATAGTTGCTGCTAGCTGTTGCAGATTGGCTGCATGCCATTGTTACATGAAGTGCTATAGAACATGGCAGGAATGAAAAAAAGCATTTTAAGCTGTCTGTCCATTTTGCTCAGCTGTGTCAGAGTTGTGATGGACAGCTACCCTTCTGAGAGCCTGCACCTGCAGAGTCCCATGGGGCTCAGTCTTCTCATTTTACTATTAATATATATGTGAGCCTGCTGAAAGTAAATAAAAACTATAGAGTTCAGTGCCCTCAATATGCAGAGGAGGCTATCCAGATCTTTCACCTCACCGAACTTTTAGTGCTTTTTATTTGCTAACACAGCAAATGAGTGGGAACCTGGATGAAAAGTAGTGGCTCAAGCTCATTTTCAAGTAAAATGAAGGAGGAGTTAAATGGAAAGAGGAAGCACTTGGAAGAAATTGCTTAAATTGTGAGCTCTCCTATTGCTGAAGGTGCCTATCTTCAAGCAGGGTGGATTGATTTAAATTAGAGCAATTTAAAATCATCAATTTCAGTCATGATTTAAATCAGCAAGTGAGAAATCTTAATTTAAAGCATCACTTTTAATCTTGTTTTTCATTTGTACTCTTTAGTTACTTTCCTAGAGAGGTTGACTTCTGATTGGATCTGCAACCATTAAAACATATTGATTTTGCACTAGATTTGGTGCTTCTTTTTGCTAACCAGGAGGATATGCTATAGCTATACACACTTAAGCAATTATATAGCTTAATTTACATTTATTCAGATTCTTAATTTTTACATTGTTTATTATGTTAGAAGATCATTTATTTACTAGATTATTTTTTTACTTGTGATTTGTCAAACTCTTATTAGAAGAAAATTCAAATTCAATTAAAAATGCACAAAACTGGCTTTTTAAAATTTGACTTTTATTAGCTAAATAAAACTCCCTTAAAAGTACTGGATGCATAAGAAAAAAAGTATGAGTTCATCAAAACCCAATTTGCATTTAAAACTAATTGGTTTATTAAACAAAGGACTTATTTTTTTGTAGTTAGGAAGTTGAACTGATTATTTCTGGTCATCATGTTAAGATTTTAGAACTAGTAGATCTCATTCTCTCACACCTAGTTTTTGATTCATAGGTTGGAAGAGGAAAACAAGCTTTTCTGCTTTTTCAACTGCCAGTTTAATTTTGTACGAATTAATCGTTGAACTGAACTGGTTGAATAAATTGAAATGAAGAAAATAGTCTCTCTGTTCCTGCAGAAGAGGGTTCTGCTAGCAAAAGCTGGCTTAGTGCTTCAACTAACTAGTTCTAGGTGCTTAGCCAGTGACTAAGATGCCGAGTCAGTGCATTCCATCTCAAAAACTGGGAGGCCAAACGTGAACTCAACATCAGAGGGCTTGATATGAAACTTACTTATTCCATAAATCCTGAATACCTTGATGTTATTCTTGACCCACATACTCTTTAGAGCTCACACCGAGAAAACTGAAGCGAAGGTTAGCATACCAAACATTCTCATCAAGTTGTTTACATAAAAGTGAGGTGCGAACATGTCCAACCTGATCGAACAGCACTGCCACTTTGCTGCTTCTCTGCTGAATATGCCTTTGCAATTTGGGCAAGATCCCCTCACGCAAAGAAGCTAGACCCTCTACTTGACATTGTCTGCTGCTATATTACAGGATGCCTTAAGCCTACTCACATCAACAGCCTCTATATCCTCATAAGTGTTGCTCCTCCTGATATACACCGGGAAGTTGTTACTAGTGTGGATCTCAGAAGGTATTGCATAGATCCAAGACATACAGCGTATGATATAACACTGACTGAGTCAACTGAAGTCTTGGCAAAGTTTTCTTGCCACCATTAAACACCTAATATTATCACCCACAAAGGATCAGTTATGGCAAACGAGTAGAGAATGACCCTGTAGCTTGTGCACTCTGGCTCTTGCCTGTTGAGCACATACCACCTGGTGCAGATCAACCTTGGACTACATGGTGTTGCCTAAATCGGCTCTGCACTGGAGTTGGTTGATGACATGATGAACAAGTGGGGCTACACCACTGGCCCCAATACCTGTGATTGCAGCAGAGACCCTCAAAATGTGAAGTATTTCATTCAATGCCAAGTGCTTGAGCATGAGTGCTCTTCCCGTGACATGCTGGAGTTCAAGATCGGGCAATCACGTGCACAGATGTGGCAGGAAGCAATCTGAGAACACAAGAAGAAGCCAGTGATCTCTACCAGTTCAATAGTTTGACTTTCTTTAAAACTTGTTAGCAAAGATGCACAGCTTAATATTTTACTATAATGTATTAAATCATTTAACTAAGTTTAGGTCTTAACATAGGTTGTCATAATTTCAAATAGGTTTATTTTTAAAAAAAATCTGTATTTAATTTAAATAAAAATATCGGATATATTTAAATTTAAAAAAAAAATATTTCTTAAGGTGCTTTTTTATCACCCTGCCTCAAGTCTTCAAACAGGTGCTCACTGTTGGAGTCCTGTTGGAATCCTCACTGCTTCGAGGCATCCACATTGCATCAGTGGCTAGAAATGCTGCATTTCATCTTAGATTGGCAATAAACTTCTCCCTTTGCATTGTATTTGGGTCTCCATCAGAACACAGTTTTTCACCTTTGGGCTGGACTGCTGCAACACATTCTGCCAGAATCTGATCCTAAAGGACACTTGTAAACAGGAAATGGTGCAGCATGTAATAGTTTGTCAACTCAGTGGAGCAGATTGATTGGGAACACATCAGATCAGTACTCTGCTCCTCTGTCTGGCTCTCAGTACAGTCCCAGTTATGGTGGTTTAAGGACCTGGTCCTAATCTTGAGATACCTTAATGGAAGAGGAAACCTAGATAGAGCAAAGGCCACTACTTTCTTCAACCCTCTTCCCCCTGAAACACAACTACACTCAGCAGAGATGCTTCAGATAAGTGTTTAATGTATAAAGAGTACTACAGAACCCCTTTTCCTACCAGATATTTCCCAATTTTGTTGTGAATCTCACAATGCTGTCTTGAAAGCTAACCTCTGGGATATGACCACTAGAAAATCTAGTGGCTTTACAGAGTAAGGGGGAGGGGATTTTTTCCTTTTTTAGATGGAAAATATCCCTCTGTTATGAGATCAGTTAGATATGTGAATTATATATTACACATCTTGGCTACCTTTTAAAAAATTACTCTATGCAAGTCTATACAAGAATGAGTTTAATTTTCCTGTGTTAATTTTAGACAGTAAGAACTGAGTTTCAGATTGTTCCTTGGGGATTGCTGGCTGGCAGGGAGAGTTTTTGCCTTGGGCTATTAATTCCCATTGGTCATTAACTGTTCCAGGAAATTTTGTGAGCTGAGGTAGGTAAATTTGTTTTAATTCTTTGAGAGATCCTTACTTTTCATTTTAAAACACCCGTACCTTTCCAAACACATTCATTCTATTAGAGCACCATATGTATTATGATTGGCATTGCAACTGTAATGGCAATCACACCATCATGCTCTTAACATCTGTGGCGAGAGCTAATCAAAAATGGTTTGTGTTTCTAATCTTATGTTAAAGTATTCATTTTTAAGTGAAAAGCCTAATGATGTGTCTTTGAAAATCTTAATTTGCTCTTCTCCTGGGAAGATTTTTTCCTACTTTTAAACTATCTAAAGCATACAGAAGGGTTTGAAATGCACAAAATCACAGTAGTTACATAAAAGGTGCATTTTATATATACACTATCTCCTAAAAGATTAAATAAATCATACAGTCAAATAAGCTGTCTGAAAACTTATGTGGATCCAAAAGACAAACCACCAACAATGTGGACACAAGAACAAATGGATATAAACTGGTCATTGGGAAGTTTAGACTTGAAATTAGATGAAGGTTTCTAACCGTCAGAGGAGTGAAGTAGTGGGGGCAAAAGACCTATCTGGCTTGAAGATTAAACTTGATAAGTTTATGGAGGAGATGGTATGATGGGATAACATGATTTTGGTAATTAATTGATCTTTAAATATTCACAGTAAATAGGCCCAATGGCCTGTGATGGGATGTTAGATGGGGTGGGATCTGAGTTATTACAGGAAATTCTTTCTTTGGTATCTGGCTGGTGAATCTTGCCCACATGCACAGCTGATCGCCATATTTGGGGTCGGGAAGGAATTTTCCTCCAGGGCAGATTGGAAGAGGCCCTGGAGGTTTTTCGTCTTCCTCTGTAGCATGGGGCACGGGTCACTTGCTGGAGGATTCTCTGCTCCTTGAAGTCTTTAAACCACGATTTGAGGACTTCAATAGCTCAGACATAGGTGAGAGGTTTTTCGCAGGAGTGGATGGGTGAGATTCTGTGGCCTGCGTTGTGCAGGAGGTCGGACTAGATGATCATAATGGTCCCTTATGGCCTTTGTATCTATGAAACAAATAAATTGAAAATAACCTGATTCCCTGAAATTTCCAGTGTGTACTACTACTAGTAACATTTTGTACATAGTTAAATGCCATTCATTAGAGAATCTGAATGCTTGACAAACATCTTGTTTATTTTGTTTTCAACAAATGACGTAAGGCTCTAGACCCTTACAAATGCTTTAAAATGCAAACTGCAACAAAAACAAAAATTGTAGCAGATGAGCTGCCAGTCATAAAAAGCAAAACATCTACAAAACTGCTCTCAGAAAGCTCGGTGCTTCACACATAGAATATCAGGGTTGGAAGGGACCTCAGGAGATCATCTAGTCCAACCCCCTGCTCAAAGCAGGACCAATCCCCAACTAAATCATCTCAGCCAGGTCTTGGAGAAGCCTGACCTTAAAAACAGTCTAAGGAAGGATATTCCACCACCTCCCTAGGTAACCCATTGCAGTGCTTCACCACCCTCCTAGTGAGAGAGTTTTTCCTAATATCCAACCTAAACCTCCCCCACTGCAACTTGAGACCATTACTCCTCGTTCTGTCATCTGATACCACTGAGAACAGTCTAGAGCCATCCTCATTGGAACCCCCTTTCAGGTAGTTGAAAGCAGCTATCAAATCCCCTTTCATTCTTCTCTTCTGAAGACTAAATAATCCCAGTCCCCTCAGCCTCTCTTCATAAGTCATGTGTTCCAGCCCCCTAATCATTTTTGTTGCCCTCCGCTGGACTCTTTCCAATTTTTCCACACCCTTCTTGTAGTGTGGGGCCCAAAACTGGACACAGTACTCCAGATGAGGCCTCACCAATGCTGAATAGAGGGGAATGATCACGTCCCTCGACCTGCTGGCAATGCCCCAACTTATACAGCCCAAAATGCCGTTAGCCTTCTTGGCAACAAGGGCACACTGTTGACTCATATCCAGCTTCTTGTCCACTGTAACCCATAGGTCGTTTTCTGCAGAACTGCTGCCTAGCCACTTGGTCCCTAGTCTGTAGCAGTACACGGGATTCTTCCATCCTAAATGCAGGACTCTGCACTTGTCCTTGTTGAACCTCATCAGATTTCTTTTGGCCCAATCCTCTAATTTGTCTAGGTCCCTCTGTATCCTGTCCACACCTTAAGCCCTCTCAGAATGCCCTCTCAAATAGATGGATACAGAGAACATGGAAAAATGGGGGTTGCCATACCAACTCTTAATGAGACCAATCGATTAAGGTGGACTGCTATCAGCAGGATTGCAAGTAAGGCAATATTGTGTAAAGAGATGCCAGTCTCACAACCAGACATGTCCTAGTCTATTTTGTCTTTATAGGTCAAGACAGAACTTTAAATGCTAGAAATCAACAGGTATTTAGTGCTGATCCTGCAGTACTGGTACAGTTACTGTTCATGGCAAGATGCTCCAGTTAACAAGTACAGTGTCACCTTCTGCTCAGCTTCAGGTTCTGAATGGCTTTTAGGTGTAGCTCTGTGCAGAATGTGTTGCAATAGTCTAACGTCAAGGTAATAAAGGACTGGATTGATGGTAGTGAGGTCAATATCTGAAAGACAAGTTAGTTTCCTGGCCAGAGACTCTAACAAGACCCCCAAATTGCGAATTCATGACAACTGGTTGAAAGATCCTAAGTCAAAGGGACAGGTTTAATCTTTCCGTATTCTTTGGTTTCTTCCCCCATCCTACCATTATTTCTTTAGTCTTATCCAGACTGAGCTTCAACCAGCTTGCTCTCTCACATTTTCAGTTTCTACCAGAAACAAATAAATGCTTGATCACATCTTTTGGGTTGGATAAAATGAATATAGAAATCTTGGGTGTACTCAGTATGCTCAAAACATTCAGTTCATGCCTCCTCACTAACTCTTCTAACATATGCACATAAGAACAAGATGAGGGAGAGAGTGGCATTGTGTTGAACCCTGCAGTAGAAAGTCCTTGAAGCAGAAGAGATATTGCCCAAAACCAGCCTTGTCTACACTACAGAGATTTGTCAATGCAAGTTGTGTTGCCTGATTTTAGGAGGTTAATATTATTTTGGATAATATGGATTATAGGCTCACCAATTTATCTGACCAGAAGATAAGGTTCTTGTCCCAGAATTAGGCTACACAGAGTTGGCAAGGACCCTTGGGGTGTATGACAAGGACATATATGACAAATATAGCCTTAAAGGCTTTTATTAAGATAAATGGAATAGTAATCAAATGGTAAAATAATCAGAGTTGCAAAGGTGGTGGTAATGTTCTAGAAGTACATGTGATATTATGTACAATAAAGCTTTTCATTATTATGCTCATACCCTTGATAACTTGGTGGTAAGAGACAAAGAACCAGCTTCGCCTCTGGCATGCCAGAAGGGTTCAGATCCATGTTCCTTAATTCTTGAGTGGGAGGTACAGAGCTTAGGTGACGCTGAAGAGCTAAGAGCTAAGGAAGCTAACTTGGAGTTTTACTTAACTAATTAACTTAAACTTACAATTAAGAAGTAATAGACTAGTAAACAAAGAACTAAGACCAAAGAAGCTGTGAAGCTCAGAAGCTTAGAAAACTGAAGCCTCCTCAGTTGGCATAGAGCGTAAGAACTTGAGCCCTCCTTCTGTGTCCAGACTTACTTACCTCACCCACACAATGTTAGAGTACACTTACTCCATAGGCTGGTATGTTTGTACATATTGATGACATATACATACATATTAATAACATTGGCTTATTCTCACATGTGTTATTTCTGTCCTAATAGGTTATTTTGTTATTCCTTGTGTACTTGTTAGTTTAAAGAGGGTATGAATTTAGGAAGCCCCCTATGCTACCCTGCCTCAACGCATCCTATATATATCTGTGTTAAAGTTCGCAGTTATATATGGACCTTGTGGTTTAGCTCATCACCACCTATTTAAATGAAAGGTCCCAAATATATGCACACTAACTTTGCCTTAGCTCAACAGAAAGGATGTGGCCTGTAGGTCCCTTGCGTTACAGCCAAAACATGCTCTAATATAAACCCTTAATATAAAATAAATAAACCCATAAGAAAATAAGAAACTGATAAGAAAAGATATATAAGCAAGCAGGCTAGCCCTGTAAGGCTATATATGCCAACGATCAAATACCGCTATAATTACATCGCTGGTGCATGTTCACACAACACTCTTCTGTCAGCAGAGTGAATCCATGCTTGGTGCTCTAGCATCGGCAGAGGGAGCAGTGCACGGTGGATAGCTATCCCACTGTGCTACTCGCCACCTTCTGTAGCTAGGAGTTGTGGGAAGGCAGAATAGATTGCAGTGCATCATAGGTGCTGACTCAACATCTCATGATGCAGTTTTTTCCATCCCATCATTCCACAGGCTTCTGACTGCATTTTGCAGCATTTTTGAATGATCCCTGTTTACTGTGCACCCACCATCTCTGTCTGGAAGGATGAATCCTGCACTGCTGTCTACTGTTGTGGTCACTGTTATGAACACATCATGGCTAGTCATACAGTATATTATGTGCACCCAATATGAACAGGAAGTGGAGGTGCTTGACTTTCTATGTGCCATGGAAAAAACAACACCAGATTACTTTTGGCATTCACGGAGCAGCTGAACACAGTGGATCATTGCTTTTGGGCTCACAAAACAAGCAGTGAGTTGGGGGATCACATTATTGTGCAGTTCTGGGATGATGAGCAATGGCTGCAGAACTTTCGGATGTGGAAAGCCACCTTCCTAGAACTGTGTGGAGCTCGCTCCAGCACTTTGGTGCAAGGACACCACAATGAGAGCTGCCCTCTTGGTGGAGAAGCGCATGGCAATCGCTGCATGGAAGCTGGCCACTCCAGACTGCTACCAGTTAGTCATGAATCAGTTTGGAGTCAGGAAGACCACTGTTGGGGCTGCGTTAACGCAAGTGTGCAGAGCCATTAATCAGATTCTGCTATGAAGAACTGAGACTCTCGGCAATGTGTGTGAAATAGTGGATGACTTCGAGGCAATGGGATTCCCTAACTGCGGCGGGGCGATAGATGGCACGCATATCCCAATTTTGGTCCCGCACCATCTTGCAACGGAGCACATCAATAGAAAGGGGTACTTCTCTGTGGTATTGCACATGCTTGTGGATCACCATAGTCATTTCAGGGACATCAGAGCGGGATGGTCCGAAAAGGTTCATGATGCACGCATCTTCAGGAATACTGGCCTGTACAGAAAGCTGGAAGTAGGGACTTTTCAGAACAGAAGATTCCAACTGGGGATGTTGAAATGTACATACTGGGAGACCCAGTGTACCTCTTACTTCCATGATTCATGAAGTCTTACACGGGAAACCTGGACAGCAGCAAGGAGCGCTTCAACCATAGACTAAGCAGGTGCAGAATGATCGTAGAATGTGCCTTTGGCAGATTAAAAGCACACTGGCACTGCCTTTATCACAGGTTAGACCTAAATGAGGAAATTACCGCCATGGTCATAGCAGCCTGTTGCGTGCTCCATAATATTTGTGAGGCTAAGGGTGAAGAGTTCCCCTCGGGGTGGAGTGTGGATCGTCTGGCGGCTGATTTTTAGCAGCCAGAACAAGGGCTATTAGAAGGGCACAACAGAGGGCTATTTGAATCAGGAAAGCTTTGAGACACCATTTTGACAGTGAGCTCCAGTAATATGTCTTTCTATACAGCACTCTGTCATGGTTTAATTGCCGCCTTGTATGAACATTTTGATGATTCCTGACCGTGATTTGTACTCAGCAAATAATCAAACTGCCACTGTGTATTCATTCCATTAGCATCCACTCCCAGCTACCTTCGAGACACCACTGACTTCCTGAGGAAACTTCAATCCATCGGTGATCTTCCTGATAACACCATCCTGGCTACTATGGATGTAGAAGCCCTCTACACCAACATTCCACACAAAGATGGATTACAAGCCGTCAAGAACACTATCCCCGATAATGTCACGGCTAACCTGGTGGCTGAACTTTGTGACTTTGTCCTTACCCATAACTATTTTACATTTGGGGACAACGTATACCTTCAGATCAGCGGCACTGCTATGGGTACCCGCATGGCCCCACAGTATGCCAACGTTTTTATGGCTGATTTAGAACAATGCTTCCTCAGCTCTCGTCCCCTAAAGCCCCTACTCTACTTGCGCTATATTGATGACATCTTCATCATCTGGACCCATGGAAAAGAAGCCCTTGAGGAATTCCACCATGATTTCAACAATTTCCATCCCACCACCAACCTCAGCCTGGTCCAGTCCACACAAGAGATCCACTTCCTGGACACTACAGTGCTAATAAACAATGGCCACATAAACACCACCCTATACCGGAAACCTACTGACCGCTATTCCTACCTGCATGCCTCCAGCTTTCACCCTGACCACACCACACGATCCATCGTCTACAGCCAAGCTCTGCGATACAACCGCATTTGCTCCAACCCCTCAGACAGAGACAAACACCTACAAGATCTCTGTCAAGCTTTCTTACAACTACAATACCCACCTGCAGAAGTAAAGAAACAGATTGATAGAGCCAGAAGAGTTCCCAGAAGTTACCTACTACAGGACAGGCCTAACAAAGAAAATAACAGAACGCCACTAGCGGTCACCTTCAGCTCCCAACTAAAACCCCTCCAACGCATTATTAAGGATCTACAACCTATCCTAAAGGATGACCCAACACTCTCACAAGTCTTGGGAGACAGGCCAGTCCTTGCCTACAGACAGCCCCGCAACCTGAATCAAATACTCACCAACAACCACATACCACACAACAGAACCACTAACCCAGGAACTTATCCTTGCAACAAAGCCCGTTGCCAATTGTGCCCACATATCTATTCAGGGGACACCATCACAGGGCCTAATAACATCAGCCACACTATCAGAGGCTCGTTCACCTGCACATCCACCAATGTGATATATGCCATCATGTGCCAGCAATGCCCCTCTGCCATGTACATTGGTCAAACTGGACAGTCTCTATGTAAAAGAATAAATGGACACAAATCAGATGTCAAGAATTATAACATTCATAAACCAGTCGGAGAACACTTCAATCTCTCTGGTCACGCAATCACAGACATGAAGGTCGCTATCTTAAAACAAAAAAACTTCAAATCCAGACTCCAGCGAGAAACTGCTGAATTGGAATTCATTTGCAAATTGGATACTATTAATTTAGGCTTAAATAGAGACTGGGAGTGGCTAAGTCATTATGCAAGGTAGCCTGTTTCCTCTTGTTTTTTCCTACCCCCCCCCCCCCCAGATGTTCTGGTTTAACTTGGATTTAAACTTGGAGAGTGGTCAGTTTAGATGAGCTATTACCAGCAGGAGAGTGAGTTTGTGTGTGTATGGGGGTGGGGGGGATGTGAGAAAACCTGGATCTATGCAGGAAATAGCCCGACTTGATTATGTAAAGAGTTGTCACTTTGGATGGGCTAGCACCAGCAGGAGAGTGAATTTGTGTGGGGGGGTGGAGGGTGAGAAAACCTGGCTTTGTGCTGGAAATGGCCCACCTGTTGATCACTTTAGATATGCTATTACCAGCAGGACAGTGGGGTGGGAGGAGGTATTGTTTCATATTCTCTGTGTGTATATAAAGTCTGCTGCAGTTTCCACGGTATACATCTGATGAAGTGAGCTGTAGCTCACGAAAGCTCATGCTCAAATAAATTAGTTAGTCTCTAAGGTGCCACAAGTACTCCTTTTCTTTTTGCGAATACAGACTAACACGGCTGTTCCTCTGAAACCTGTGTGTAGGAGATAAATAAAGATAGGCTCTCTTTCAGAGAGTATATTTTTATTAAATACCAGTTAACAACACACACAAGGCTTGGTGGGAAGGGAGATAACAGTGAAGGGCAGTGTCTGCTCTTATAGCTGTGTGTAAGTCCAGTTATTTTGGAAGCTGTACAAAGGGGTGAAGTGAATGGGATACAGAGACGGGCCGGGAAGTTGCAAGAAATGTGTAGGAGCAGTTTGGGGAGGGCATGGAAAGCAGTTCTGTATCGGCTGCAGGGGGCACTGAGCACACATGAATTCAGCCTGCAGCATTATTAGGGACTTCAACATTTCCATTTGTTCCTCCATCACTTTTATCATCCTCTCCTGGCCCATTAAAATTCGCTCCTGGCTTTTTTCTTTTTCTCCTGCCTGTCTATTTTATAATTTTATTTTAAAATCTCTCTCTCTCCACACCCTGTGTTCTTGGTTTTCAGCCTTTGAGGATTGGAGCACCTCTCGAAACATGTCCTCCTTGTTCGCTTCCTTATCTGGCAGAAGGCACTCTCCCATTGTGTATTGGGTTCCCCTGAAGGCCATATCTGCAGAAGCACAAGAAACAATAAACAGAAGCATGATTGTTAGTGCATGCACACCATCAAATTATAGTAAAATGCATAATTAAAAACACAAATCAGTTTCTCACTGTCCCTTGGCAAGCACAGAGCTCGACAAATGCCCTAAACACGGTGAGTTAGGCCTGGGAAGCGCTCAAAATGGGGCAAAAGATCCCAGATTTTTTTAAGGGGATCACTGCAGGCAACTAGGGACAATATTGTAAATTCTGCCACCCTTTTCCACTGGTGGGGGTCACTGAAGCTGATATGTCACTCCTGAGGGTAAGCAAGGATGCAAATGTGTATCTCCTGCATGTATGTGGCCTCCTGTGTGCCGCTTTGATCCCTGCACAAGTGATTGCCAATTGGCATGGGAAAGTTTCCTGCAACGGGGGAAGGAACAAAGTAGCTCTGCCAAGGAACCTTCGGCGGAGGATTGGAGCGTACCTCCAGAAAGTTTCCTAGAGATCTTTCTGGAGGATTCTTGTGAAATCTTGGTGTGCATTAACACGCTGTTCCGCTGCACTGCTTAGCTGCACGGGGAATGTGAAGTACATGCAATCACAGCTAGTCTTGTACATTTCTATCCCATCATCCACTTCTATAATATACAAAGCAAAGGACAGCTCTACCTCATCACCGAGCAGCATCAACTCAAAAAGATCACTTACCAGAACTCTCCTCTCCTGCATCATACACACCAGAGACTGACTGCTGGGCTGACTAGACCCTTCCGGAGTGGAAAAGACGTCCTGACTCGCCACACCAGCAGGCGACCCTGAAGTGTGTCCACATCATCCTCAAACTCAACCTCCTTGTCCACGACTTCGTCCTTGGGGTTGAGTCTGCTGTCTTGAGACCCACCGAAGTATCCATGGGGCTCTTGGCAATGTAGGTGAACTTGCCGCTGAGAATGATGTCCAGCTCCTTATAGAAGGCAGGTCTTCAGCGCAGCACCAGAGTGATGGGTTTGACTACCTTGCCTTCTGGTATGCCTGCCTCAGCTCCTTTATCTTTGCATGGCACTGATGTGTGTCCCATTCATAGCTCTTATCCAACATGCCATGAGAAATCTGACCATAGGTTTTGAAGATCCTATGCCTGGAGCTGAGCTGGGACTTAACAGCCTCCTCTCTCCACAGTGCTAGCAGATCCAAGAACTCAGGCGTGCTCGAAGCAGACGATTGTTTGCTGCGTGGAACTGCCATGGTCACCTGGGAAGATGTGATGTGAGCTGTCCACGCCAAGCAAACAGGAAGTAACATTTCAAAAATTCCTGGGCCTTAAAAGGGGGAGGTGTAGAAGCCTATGTACTGGGTGCAGGGCAGTGGAGTTCGAACTGATGATCAAAGTGATCAGGATGGGCATTTTGGGACAACTCCTGGAGACCATTTACAGCGACATAGCCAAGCGCAGTGTCTACACTGACACTTTGTCTATATAACTTTTGCCCCAAAAAGCTCTGCGTCTCTTGTCGAGGTTATTTTATTTTGTCAGCAAAGCAGGAAAGTTTTGTCGGCGAAATATTGTAATGTGTACACCCCCACTGTTTTGTCAATGAAAGCTGATGTTTGTCGACAAAACTCTGTAGTGTAGACAAGGCCTAATCCCAAGGATTTCTTGAGAGAAAATAACATAACCACCAAAAGACAAGTACAATCTACTTCTGCAGTCACCAGATGAGTAAAAGCCTCATGATTAGGATGGAGTGAATAATTGCTTTGTTTTGTTGTTGTTTGGGGGCTGAACCAAAAATCTGAGGGGGTGGGAGGGAAACCAGCTACCTTAGTTTGTTTCTAAACCAAAACTGGTTTTTTTTAGTTGCTAAAATTGAAAAAAATCAAAAATGTTTTGGGGTGAACAAAATTTAATTTAACCCAAAATTAATTTTTTCAGTGGGTCATTTCAGGTTGTTTTTGGGTGTGTTTTACCCTAGCTTTGTTTTTAAATTAGCTACATTTTGAAACAAAACATTCACAATTTTTGTCACCGAAACTTTTGCCAAATTGAACCTTAATTTGTGAATAGCTTTGGTACTCTGAAAAATGCATTTTTCAGCAAATTATATATTCACAAATTTTTTTTGCCAACATTACTCATGATCAGTGGTGGTAAAGGCAGTTGAGAGATCTGATGACATCAGCATGGACACCTAATTTTTATCCGTCATCAGTATATCTCCAGGTGACATCACCAGACCAGTCTGAGCCTTTCATCTTTAGGTCACCAGTTGGAATTCATTGCAGGTCAGTAAAAATGAAAAGTCCATTACTGTGAGTTGGCTGAGTGATTTATTAATTGCAACTGAAGTGTCAGTCAAATTTTTAGACAGATGTCCACATCATTGGAACCACCACCACAATTAGAGCTGATTGGAGAGTCTCAACAAAGGCAGGATGGATTAATTGTGCCCTCTCGCTCTCAGTGGTCCTTGCGGGGCAGGGTTGAAGCACATTGACTAAGTGTGGGGAAGTTTGGATCGCTACTGCCTATGCTGAACCTCTTCTATGAATAAACAGAGGGTTTTGTTCTCCATGAATATCAACCCTGAACATTTCATCGCCACTATATTTTATTTCTAAAATGTTTTAATTAACAAATTTAAACATTCTCCAATTAACTTTTTTAAACTGAAAATGTTTCTTTCCCATGTGGGGATTTCCCCCCAACCCCCAAAAAGTCTGGGATTATTTCCAGGGTTCAAAATCTGTTTCCTGCCCTCGCTCCTTTACAGTGAGTGACAAACATCAGTGGTACCTCTGCTGTCTGGGTGAGGTTCATATTTCTGCGAAGTGCAGCATCCGCCGCTCTTCTTCCCAGAGCTCATAAAGGTCAGGAACTTAGACTCAGAAAACACCTCATGGAGAAGGCGATGAAGCCCCAGTCAGATCAGGGCCGGGGACTCCGCCTGGTGCATTATTCTCACCAGGCTTACATTCTTTGGTGTAAGCGGCTACAGAGTGGTCCATGCAACAGCACCCGAAGACTGCTCCTGCTGATAGGGAGAAAGGTCTTCTCTTACACCTCTCTCGAATTCAGGATCTCAAACTATTAGGCATTCTTGACCAAATATGATTTTACTAATTATAATTTTTTGGAATTCAAGGACAAGCTCCATTAGGAGGATAGAGCGCTTCCAGGCCTTAGTGGATGAGGGAAGATCGGTAGCCAAAATTTCCCTCCAAGACGTGGTGGATGTGGCAGATACTGTATCTAGGGGGATTTCTACAGACGTGCTTCTGAAGAGTGACCTGTGGTTACAATCCCCTAGTTTCCCAAGAGAAGTGCAGAGTACCATCCAAGATCTGCCCTTCTATACACCAACCTAATCCATGACAAAATGGATGACTCTATACACTCCCTCAAAGACTCGAGGGCAGCACTTCGTTCGTTGGGCATTTATACCCCTGCCGCTAAGAAAAAACACCATAGATTAGGCATAGGCCAAGACCACCACCTCAGCCATTTTACCACCAGCATTCTCAGACCACTGTGCAAGAGACAAGTGTTTATCGACCCAGGAACCCAGCCTCTGCAACATCCACCGCCACATTATATGCTAAACCCTGAGCAAAGAGTTACTTTCAGTGGAACTGTTGAGACCACATTCCTTTATGGATTCCGCTTCATTCCCCTCCTCTGATATTTGCAAGTTGTTTTACCCAATTTGCTGAAAACTGGAGGGCCCTAACTAAAGACAAATGGGTATTAGATTATTCATGGTAGGTATCTGTTCAAGTTTCTGGTACCTCTTACCACAAACCCCCATTGTAGTTTCTTTTCAGGGATCACTCTCACAATGAGATTCTACAACAGCAGGTAAACTCCCTTCTCCTAAGAGGTGCCCTAGAGGTGCCACCTCAACATCAGAGGAAGGGATTCTGTTCCCATTACTTCATCCCTAATAAGAATGGGGGATGGAGGCCAGTTCTCGATATGAGACAGCTGAACAGGTTCATTCAGAAACTAAAATTCCACATATCTGTGGCATCAATAATTTCCTTGTTGGAGAGCACACTGTTGCTCTTGACATGAAAGATGCATATTTTCTCACAGACATCAAGCCAGCCCACTGGAGATTCCTCTTCGATCAAGAGCTTTACCAATTCAGAATCCTCTTTATTGGTCTAGCAAGGATCTTTACAACAGTTTTTTCAGTAGTGTCAGCTTTGATGAGAAGAGAGGGCTTTATAGTCTTCCCTTACCTCAACAACTGGCTTCTGATGGGCAGTTCTTACAAGACAGTCCAGGGAGCAACCAGTGTTCTGCTCAGTCTTCTGCCTCCCTGGGGTATCTGTCAATCATGCAAAATCCATATTGACCACCAGGAGGTTCATACATTTTATAGGGTGAAGTTGAATTTGACTACAGAAAGAGCCCATCTACCTCTTGAGAGGTTTCATGCCATTAGAACTCTCATGCATCAGGTCATTGTCAGACCTAGGACGTCAATCAGAACTTGCCTTTCACTCCTTGGCCACTTGGCCTCATGCACACATGACGCCATTCGCCAGGCTTTGTCTTAGCTGCCTACAAGCCTAGCTTCTCTCTGTGTACTCACCAGAGAAGTTCAAAATAAACAGCAAAGTGACCATTCTGCCCAAAGTTTTAGACTCTCATCCAGTGAACAAAACTGGAGAAGATTAGTCTGGAATTGTTGTATCAGCCATCACGTAACCCTGTCAGCAGCATATTTATCAGAGGTGCAAAACTCCTTAGCAGACTGCCAAAGCAGACATTTTTCTTTAAATCAGTAATGAGAGATACATAATTTGGTTCTCGATGATGCCTTCACTCAATGGGGTACACCAGCCTGGGACCTTTTTGCCTTGTGGGAGAACAGAAAACTTCCTTGGCATTGCTCCAGAGCTGCCCGGGCAAAGGCATAATGGGAGATGCCCTGCTGGTGTCATGGAACGGTTGCCCGGGGTATGCCTTCCCTCCCATCCCATTCATACCACAAGTTCTATGGAATATCCACTGAGGCTGAGCTTGAGTCATCCTGATTGTATCAACTGGCCAAGGCAGTTCTGGTTTACGGATCTGCTGAAGCTCTCAGTTCATGCTGCTGGACCATCTAACACAGCATAAGGGCAGGTTCAAGCACGTCAGTCCAGGACCACTACAACTCAAGGCCTGGTTTTTGGATGGGTATCAGAAATAGAGCACTCGTGTTCTAAAAGGGTGCAATACATCCTAAACCAAAGCAGAGAAGTCTGTACAAGGAGCTGTTACTCAGCAAAATGGAAATGTTTCTCCTCTTGGGCTCACCAATGCAGCTGTCTCCAGAATCCACCAGGATCCCTATCATCTTAAAGACAGGTTTCACCCGTACATCTTTGTTTCGCACACTCAGTTCTCTGCGAGTATATTTAGCAGAGATCAGCACTTTCCATCCTCCTGTGGATAATGGTACAATATTCACTCATGCTGTCACATTTAGATTTCTGATGTAGATTCTCAGATCCTTTACACCATTTGTGAAGTTCACATCTCAGTGGGACCTCAATTTATATTATCATTGCTCACTAAACTCCCCTTTGAGCCTCCAGCCATATGATCTATGGCCCATCTGTCCATGAAGGTGGCCTTTCTAATAGCCACAATGTCAGCCAGAGGAATCAGTGAGCTAGGCACGCTCATGGTGGTCCCACCATATACTACATTCTCTAAAGAAAAGGTGTCATTACAACTCTGCCCTAGATTCATTCCTAAAGTAGTTTCCAAGTTTCATATGAGTCAGTTAATTCACTTATAAGTATTTTTCCCAAACCACATGCCTCAGATGAAGAGAAACGGACAGATTCTAGATGTGTGAACAGCTTTTATCTGCAAAGAAAAAAGATGTTAGAAGACACCTTAAACCGTTTGTTTCCATAGCAGAGTGATCAAGAGGTCGAGCTGTATTGGCACAGAGACTTTCAAAATGGATATGAGCTAGTTTGTTACCAACTAGCTCATATCTCCCCCCCACACACACACACACCTGAGGGACTCATTCCATTAGAGGGCAAGCTACTTAGACTGCATAGCTGAGAGACTTACCTCTCCTAGAGATGTATAGGGCAGCTACTTGGAACTCTTTACATACCTTCACAAGATATTACACTCTGGTCTAGTCATCAACTGTGTATATAGCTGTGGGGACAGCAGTGCTACAATCAGCTATCACTTCTGTGTCCTCTTACACACCCCCTGTTGACTGTTGCTTGTTGATCTCCCACATGTGGAATGCACATAGGGACCTTAACTCAAAGAAGAAATGGAGGTTATGTATCTGTAACAGTGGACATTCTTTGAGATATGTGGTCCCTATCTGTATTCCAGTCCACACCCTCCATCTCCTCTGCCGCGGATTGTTTGAACAGTGGTACGTTTGGCAAACTGGAGAGGCATCAGCTCATGCCATCTTTTATGCCCTTGGTTCAGTGCATGAGGAGAGCTATGGTGCATGTATGGGCCAATGGACACTATTTGCAAAATATTCTCAACTTAGGCTAATGGTGCACGTGAGTATCCCACCTGTGAAATACAAATAGGGCTCACACATCTCGAAGAACCTCCAGTTACAGGTAAGTACAGTAACTCCTCACTTAAAGTCATCCCAGTTAACGTTGTTTCATTGTTACGTTGCTGATCAATTAGGGAACGTGCTTGTTTAAAGTTGCGCAGTGCTCCCTTGTAACGTTGTTTGGCAGCCACCTGCTTTGTCCACTGCTTGCAGAAAGAGCAGCCCATTGGAGCTAGCTGGTGGGGGCTTGGAACCAGGGTGGACGGGCAGCCCCCCTATCAGCTTCCCGCTCCCCTAAGTTCCCTGTGCAGCAGCAGCCCAGCAGGCTATCAGTTGCTGGCAATGCAGCTGTCCCTCCCCCCACTGCCCCGTGCTGCTCCTGCTCTCTGCCTTGGAGCTGCTCTCCAGAGCCTCCGGCTTGCTGGGTGGGCTAATGTCAGGGTGTCCCCTCCCCCCTACTCCTGCACCCCGCTTACCCCATCTCCATAGAGCAGGGGACACACACGACAGGGCTCAGGACGGAGGGACCTGCCTGGCAGCAGCTGCTTGCGGATTAACTTAACAAGGTGGTGCACTTAAGAGTGGTATCAGCATACTTAAAGGGGAAATGCGCATCTCTGTCTCTCTGACAGAGAGACACAGGGTGTGTCTCTCTGTCTGCCATCCTGTCTCCCCTCCCTCCATTCGTGCTGCCTTGTAGAGTGTGAGGCTACATTAACAACAATGAGTTAACCCTTGAGGGCTCAGCCAATTGCTAGTTCATCATTTAGTAGTAAGGCATTCCCTGGGAAATATCCCACCCTCTGACTTCACCACCTCAACCAAGCTTCACAATCATCATCGCTGTGTACAGTATTAAATTGTTTGTGTAAAACTTTACTGCATGTGTGTATGTATAGTCTTTTGTCTGGCAAAAAAAAAAAATTCCCTGGAACCTAATCCTCCTCCCCCCGCCCCCCATTTACATTAATTCTTATGGGGAAATTGGATTCACTTAACATCATTTTGCTTAAAGATGCATTTTTCAGGAATATAACTACAACGTTAAGTGAGGAATTACTGTAACCTCAATTTTTGTGGTGCAACCTAAAGAATGTTCAGTACCTTATCTAACATTTGAGATATAATTACTCCTTTCTAAAGATTCAGTCTCTGTTTTATATTTGCAAGTGATTGGATATATTTCTTCTGTTTGTTATACTACTTTAGTCTACCATTTCATTCTTCATTCATTCTAAAGGGATGTTCCAGCAGCTGAAATGTATTGTGCAGAGTGTAACATTTAATCACCTTCTTCAGTGGCTTCATTTTATTTTTATTTGGCTCTTCAACGCTCAGCTGTCTACTAACTGTTTGAGTACCAAACCAGAAAGGGAAAACCAATTGACACCTCCAAGGCATTAAGCCAATAGTACTATCATTAGATGAAACACTTCCTACATATAATATAAGCGCAGCCCCAGTCAGCTCTTATTGTGTCTGCATCACAGGCAAAGTAATGCTGCAAAAATAGCCTATTCAAGCCCAAATTAATGGTGTTAAATTTGCAACACCATTTGCAAACTAAGGACACCATCAGAGGACACAACCACATCAACCATACCATCAGAGGCTCATTCACCTGCTCGTCTACCAATGTTATACACGCCATCATGTGCCAGCAATACCCCTCTGCCATGTACATTGGCAAAACAGGACAGTCCCTACATAAAAGAATAGACACAAATCGGACATCAGGAATGGTAACATACAAAAGTCAGTAGGCGAACACTTCAGTCTTCCTGGACATTCTATAACAGATTTGAAAGTAGCTATAGTTGAACAAAAAAACCTTCAGAAACAGACTTCAAAGAGAAACAGCAGAACTAACATTCATTTGCAAATTTAACACCATTAATTTGGGCTTGAATAGGGACTGGGAATGGCTGGCTCATTACAAAAGCAGCTTTGCCTCTCCTGGAATTGACACCTCCTCATCTATTGTTGGGAGTGGACTACATCCACCCTGATCGAATTGGCCCTGTCAACACTGGTTCTCCACTTGTGAGGTAACTCCCTTCTCTTCATGTGTCATTATGTAATGCCCGCATATGTGATTTTCACTCCATGCATCTGCAAAAGTGGTTTTTTACCCACGAAAGCTTATGCCCAAATAAATCTGTTCGTCTTTAAGGTGCTACTGGACTCCTTGTTTTTGTGGATACAGACTAATACGGCTACCCCCTGATACTTGACCCTATGCTTTACAGGAATGCAGGGGAATTGTGGACTGAGAATTAAAGACATTGGAGATGTCAGCCTTTCATCTATCTTCTTTTTGTTTTAAGTGCTTCATTTCAGTCAGCTTCTAAAGTTTCTGAAACTGTTTGCCAAACCACCTCTTTTCAGGTCTCCTGCAAGCGCAGAATCTCTTAACGCAACTACCTCAGCAAAGCCAAGCCAACCTCCTGCAGTCTCAGCCAAGCATCACCCTCACCTCACAGGTCAGTTTTCCTCCTGCAGCTTTTCAGCAGTTCTTTGGGGCACTCAAACTAATGTGCAAGAGGGGCACATATATGTTTGTTGCAAGAATGGAAGTTGAGCTACTTAGTCGTCTCACTTTTCTAGATGGCTACAATACAACAGAAGTGCCAGCTCCAGTTATAGTTATCTGTATATTAAAGCTGCATAATAGTTTCCCTTCAAATTTTCCTGTTTTCATTCACTCATAATTTACCAAAACGTTTCCTCTTTGGACTGAAATTATCCATGCTTGGCCTTTTCCTGAAGGTGGAAGTTTTTAGTAGTTTGAACAAAAATGGTTTAGTCAATTTTGAGTACAAGTAGAGTGGTGGAACAATACCCTTTTTCCATTATATTAAACATTTTTGCAACCTTGTTTTTAATAGATTTAAAACCTAAAGGGCTATACGTTGATATTTGGCATGGAAATAGCCCTCATTGAGTAAAAATGCCTTTAATTGTTCTCGTGAAAAATATTTTTGATTTGACAAAATTATAAGACTGAAGACTTCATGTTATATAGAGTAATTTTTTAATATACACAGCTAAAAGAGGCTATACTATTCAGGAGTCTGCAGTTAATTTAGCTGCTTAATTGGCAGATGTGTGGGGCTTAAGGCAACATGTCCATAGGAACATTTGCCTCAATTCCTCCATTTCTTTATAAGGTTCTCAGAGTTCCTAAAACTTACAGGAAAAGGGCTGAGGGCTTCCTAAAGTGTGCAGGAAAGGGTTTCCCTCCTGGAAGTTTTCCAAAGATCCTGGGCAAAGTGGTCTATTTTCTAGCCAAAGATATTGTTGCCAGTCTTTTGCAAGTCAGCAGAAGAGTAAAACTAATTTTTAGCTGTTTTTCCATGATTTATATCTTTAGGAAAAAAAAAAAAGAAACCTTTAAAAACATTGTTTTAAGCTATTAAAGCTCTACGGTTAAGCTTTCAAAACTCTGGAAAAGTAATGTTGAAGTGCCTGCAGCTTTAACTCTGCTTGCTTGTGTTCGTGTGTTACTGTAGCCTCTAATTATATGATCACATATTATTTCTGAAAAACAGACTATCACATAATGTTTTTCTTTTAATGCAGGTAGCATTTTGTAGCACATGCTATTGCGTCTGTTACAGTCTGTGAAAGTGCCATATATGAAAAGTACATAGTACCTGTACTTGTATTGCTTACTACATTTTCTATATGCAATGTAGAATAGTGGAAATTAGCTATTCTAGTTCACAGCTTGGGGAGCTTCACATGTCCCTAACAAAGATTTTCTCTAATGTGTAACATAGGGGGAAAAAAAGAACTTTAATAAAAATTTAAGTCAAATACGTTTCTGTAGTCCAATATAGTTTAAGTAAGTTTAAAATATTGGGGATGGAAAAAGTGTGCGACATGTATCTACAGTTCTTGAAAATATTGTATATTATCTGAGCAATAATATGTGATCATGTAATTAAAGACAGTGGGCTAAATCCTGCCCCCCCCGAACCACCTGCTCTGCATTGCAGAATATCACTAGCGCTAACCAAGTAGAAAGCCAACTTAGTGAGCCAGTTGGAGGTTTAGCTTTGTAGGCGATATGGCTGTCGCACTGAAGTGCTAGGGAACGGCCGTTTGGAGGCTATTACCAACCAGCGCAATTTAGAGCGGTCTTGAGGCTTCTCTCTGCTGCATTGGGGGCATAAACAGCGTCAGAATTGGGCCGAGGACATAGAAATGGCGCAAAACCATCTTTGCCCAAGCCCCTCAGCTGCAGTGAACAGAATTTGGCCAAAGGAGGATTCAGCTCTGCATTTTAACAATGCATACACCCAAGGAGGTGGAGTAAAGCACTCAAAGCTCAAGAAATTCCAACGTTCAGATTGTGTGCAAAACCTTAACTGTGAAACCCAGATGTTCTCTTAATATATTTTGATTGTGTGAAACCTAGCCTAACTGTGGTTTCCATAGCGCGCACACACACACATCTCAGGCTCTTACTGAGGCCCTGTATTCCTACTTTTATATTGGGAAATGATCTTTATAGGCTAATTGTCAGGAATAGCAAACTTTTCAGTAGTTTCCTAGGAAACTGTGTGGTTATGCTGGGAAAATCAGAGACCTAAAAGAAATTCCTTTTCTGTGAGTTTTTATTTTTTTAAGAGGAATTATTGCCATATAATGTCTCCATTATAAATACTCTTCTTGTTAGCAGTCTCAGCAGAGGTGCCAAAGAGAGCAAACTGCTCTCTCCCCGCCCCAGAAGTGGTGCCTCTGGGACAAGGTTGTGTCACATTCACAAGGGGAAATGTTAGGGATATTTGTGCTGCTGCCTCTGCTAAGCTTGTTCTGAGGAAAAATAGAGGATTTGAGTCTGTAGAGCTGTCAACTTGATGCTGCACCCACAGTAAATTGAATTTTAAAATAATTAAAGGGGATGAATGCCAAACTCTCCAAAAGTATTGAAAAATATTAAGAGTAACGTTGAACTGTTCTTGGAGTAGGCAGAAGGCATTAGTAAACTGGTACAGTATATCTTTTGTTTTTCCTTGGCTTTTTTTGACAGAGTCCTTCTTGAAAGACTGTATACTAATACAGTACAGTGGATGGTGATGGCCTTTATTTGAGCAATGTTAATAAATTTGAGAGCACTTTGGGATTTATTAGAAATGGTAGATATATTAGTATCCAACCTGTCTCCTGTGGGAATCTGGACTCCTGAGTGAGATTTATTTCCACTATTTTGTGTTTTTAAAAAAAACTTTTTTTTTCTCTTCCTGTCTCCTACCCTCAACAGCCAGCAACCCCAACACGCACAATAGCAGCAACCCCCATTCAGCCACTTCCACAGAGCCAATCAACACCAAAGCGAATTGAGACTCCCAGCTTGGAGGAGCCCAGTGACCTTGAGGAGCTTGAGCAGTTTGCCAAGACTTTCAAACAAAGACGGATCAAACTTGGATTCACTCAGGTAAAATTGAGTAACCCTATACCTCCCAGTTTAGGGTTAAATCAGTTTTCAGGTTTGGAGGTTGGGGACAATAGCACCCCTTCTTAGCAGTGCCTTCTTAAATAGAATTAAGCTCTCGTCTTTCCCTTCTGTATCAGAAAAGAACGGAAAAGGCCATACACATCTTACTCACTCCCTTGTTGGTTTTAAAAGGTAGCCATTTTCCCAGCAGGTGCATGAATTTACCAGCTCAGGCTGTCATTGAATGTGGTCTGTTCAGCCTAGAAGATTTAAAAAGAATAGGTCAAAACACTTTAAAAGCTGCTCTCGGAAATGCAACCTCTCAAGTCATATAGCACACTTAACCGTTCTAAGTATTTAAAGATGGTGTCAAAACTGTGATGAAGCTGCTTTATATGTTGAAGGGTTTTATCATTTGAACACATTTTCCTATTAAATATCAGTGATTCTGTATTTGAGGTTTAAGGCTTGCAAGGGTCCGCAAATAAGAACTCAAATGGCAGAGGAGAAATCTTAAAATGATCCGGAAACAAGTTGTGAAAAGACAAGTTGAATAAGAAAATAGTAAACTTGAAGAAAGCGTATGAGGTTTGATCACCACTTTGGAATAGTGTCCACATTGAATACGCTGAAGACAAGCTTATCAATCTTTCTTTCTTTCACCAGGTTCATATGTAAATAATTGATGATAAGAAAGGAACTGTTTTAGAGTTAGAGCAAGGAAGTAGGTGCCTGGACTCCTGAGTTCTAAAAAACCCAAACAAAAAAAAACAAAAACAAAACCCACTTTTGCCATTAAGTATTTAGCAATGTTTAAGTGAATATAGAGGAGCAACATTAAGGGAAAGCAACTCCCACCCTACAGGCTCACCAGAGCAAAGGTTCACTAGTCTGCTTACCTAAAGCCTGATGGTGAAATCCGTTTAGGAGGGTGGAGTCAGAGCACAAGAACCCATCAGGATGAGGCTGAAGAAAGTAATTTTGAATACTGTATATTGAATATTGTTGGATGAAAGGTGCTATTAGTAGTGCAAAGTATGATTATATGTTCTGTCATCCTGTTGCTGAGTGAAGCTGTGCTTGGATCTAGGAGTTCCCTCTTGAAAAAAATGAAAATTAAGTGTTTTTTTCCCCCTTAAAAATTAAAATCCTCTGTCCCTATCAAGAAGTCTGGTAGCATGCTGTTAAACATTAGCATGTTTTGCTAGAAGGAGTGAACAAAAATCAGAAGTCTGAACTCAAAGCAGCCAATCCAATTTTTTGTGAATTCAGAATAAGTAACGTGCCGTAGCTGAATGCATGTGTCCATGGTCAGATTTATTTTTCCGATGGCGTTCTAAATGCCTGAAAAATCAGGGTTCACAAGTTCACAAGTTCCTGCCAGAATCTTAATTACCGCACAAGAACAGGTTGTTCTTAGTAAGATGAGTGTTTTGTTGGCACAAGCATGCTTCAGTCTCTCTGTCATGAGACTCAAATATTATGGTGATAAGCATGGTATAAGAACCTGTATTGAATAGAATAGTGTTGCTTAACTGAGGATTTCTAGTTTGTGCTCATCACAGTTGTGACAATTAGCCTGCTGTGTCATTGTGAAATGATTATGCAGCAGAAATCAGGATTTTTAAGTTAAGGGTTAACTCTCTTTACTGACGCTGTCCTGAATTTGTACCGTGGAGGAAAAAGCAGACACAATAACTCAAGGATTCTATTACCAGCCCTTGCTTTTGAGCTTAGTATCACAATCCCAGTATAATACAAAGGCAGCTTTTTGTATTAAATTTCCCTTTATTTAAAAAGAACAACCAAAAAACTGTTCTAAATGGCATAGTATTTACTTGATTGATCCATTCTTATTCTTTGAGTAAATATGTACATAATTTAGGCAGTTTTTAATAACTATTACCTAATTACATAATTGTGTAGTAATTAAGGATCTTATTACTAAGGTTTCCTATAGTCACATAATTAGATTGCATGCCAAAGGATAACAGGAAAATTCATTGCCAATGACGTAGGTTATTTTCAAATTCATCGGATTTACTTTTGTTCTTTTCAAATATAATTACAAGGGTCTAGTTTGCATTGTACACTAATTGCCTATTACATTCCATTTTGGGGGTAATATAATAAGCTGGTTTTTACTTGCGATAGTTCTTTATCATTTTAAAGTAAGTGTCCAAAACAGATTAATTGGGGGTTTTATATAATTTTAATTTCTTTTAAAATAGCTGCATGTTTGACCCATTTAAATCCAAGCAAAGTATTCCATCTGAGATAGCTGATAATCCTGGAAATACTGTACAGACATTACCTACATCCACACTGACTAGTTTGAGATGTGTTCCTACTATGGGAACTTGTGATTTGACATGTTACAATATCTTGTGATGTAATACAAACAAATGGGAATATTATCTCTTGTCACCTCTCTTCTGGCACGAATGACACTATTGTAATGAAGTATAACTGCTCATATTGTGCTCCATATTTGTTTTCATTGGTCTGTAATTGGATTGTCTTTCCATGAAGTGTATCGAACTAGTTTATTGCAAAGTGTCTTTATCCTCTACTTCAGTGGTGTGTGACTGACTCTTCGCTAATTCCCATACAGTCATGCCTTCACCTACCACTGAAATGATACCATCTTTGGGGGGGAAATGTTCACAAAGAAATGAATAACTACTACTTCAAGGAGTATCTCTGTGGGTGCTCCACTTCAGGATGTATGTGCTTACACGTGCACTCATGACTGGAGATTGTCTGTGCCCTAGATATCCCTCTGCTCCAGTGTGAGGATATTCGGGGGAGCAGAGTCGCTACCACTGCTGGTGCTTCTCAACTGCTTGCGAGAGTGTTGTAGAGTCTGTTAGCTTGCCAAGCTGCTTGCTATTTCTCTTGCTTATTTTTTCTTACTCTGTTAGTAATTTATTTTATTTATTTTTCTGTTATTTAGCACAGATTGTATTTGGGGGGGAGTCAGCCTTCCATTCTCATTTGTTTTTCTCAGGCCTCAGTTCATGGTCTTGAGTAACAGGTTATGCCCACGATCCTGGGCTTCAAGCCCTGCCACACTGTTAATGTGGAGACCAAGCCAAAGACTCCCGAGATATTCTGGAAAGAGTTCAGATTAAAGAGTGAGAGACTTGGAAAGACTAAATCTTTTTTATCATCATCTGGATTAGCATGAACCTATTAGCACTGAGCAAATTTCTGTATACCTGAAGCCTTATGTAGAAGTGGTGTCACCAAAAGGGCCCACTGATGTGTTTGTTTCAGTTAGTGCTTTGTGTCCTCTGTGTGATAGAAGAGACTTCTATAGCTAAGAGTCATATGTTAATGAATCTCTCTCTCTCTCTCTCTCTCTGTGCAGGGTGATGTTGGGCTCGCTATGGGCAAACTCTATGGAAATGACTTCAGCCAAACTACCATCTCTCGCTTTGAAGCCTTGAACCTCAGCTTTAAAAACATGTGCAAGTTAAAGCCACTTCTGGAAAAGTGGCTCAATGATGCAGGTGAATGAGTCTGTGAACTTCTTCACAATCCCACCACAAATCCAGTGGGATTCTGAAAAATTGCTTTACTCTTCTGCTTGGTTTGGGCCTTAAGTCACTTGTTACAAAATCCATCAAGCTTCCCTATCTCTTCTTGGGACAGGTAATTCACGAGGATAAAAGTAATAATAGCATTGGTCCAAGGGTCGACAGGCCTTTGAAGCAATTCCCATGTAGCTTTTGGATATGTGCTACACAGTCAGTGGAATCATTGGCTGGCGTGAGGGAAAAGTATACACTACATGCTGTGTGTGTGCATGCGCATATAACTTCTAACTGTCCTCTAGATTCCTTTCCCAGTTGGGTAGTTACAAGAGGGTTTCACACTTCGTAGCTAGTGCAGGCCAAGCTCACTGCATACACCAGCAGCTCTCAAGATTCATCCAGTCCCTCCACAAGCTCCCTGTGTGCCACCCTTCTTTCCATGCCATGGACTCTGTGCCCCCTCCATTTCTCCCTCTCTCCATGGTAGGGGGTCTGTGTGCGCCCCCTCTTCCTCCCCTCCACACCCCCCCCCCCCATAGGTTCCTATCCACAACATAACATTATTTATCCTTTTCTTTCTCTGTGGGAGATAAGTCATTCGGGATGTTGACGTTTTAAACTCAGACAATGAGCAGAGCTGAGATGGGGCCATTGTTATGCTTGAGGTTGTTAATGGCTGCCATCGACTAGTTCTTTAATCTGTAGACCATAACAGACCTGGTTGAAGCTGAGAGGTCTTCTAACCATTTGTCCCCCATTTCCTCCTAGTTTTCCAATTTTCACCAAAATCAATGGAGTTCTACTCCCTCATGCCTAGAACATTACTTGAAATTTTGGAATTGATCGAATGCAGTGTTCAAAATCTATTGCATTACAGACAAGCAAAAATGCCATCCAGTTTAATGTAGGGCCTCACTTCATTTGGCCAACAAAGAAATGTCAGCAAAAAGTTTCTGGCTGGTTCTGTAGCATCCAACACCAAGGTTTCTCAGAGGGTATTTCAAGCCCCTAGGACAGTGGTTCCCAAACGGTGGGTTGTGACCCCCAAATGGGGTCACACCATTAGCAGATGGGGTTGCAGCAATCCTGAGTGTGCAGATGATGCCATTTTGTTCCACAGAGCATGGCCTTGCACATACAGCGCATGCAAGGTCACGGTGCATAGAGGACACTATTTCGCTCTACAAAACAGCATCCTCTGTATAATGTGACCTCACGTGCACCATACATATAAGGTCACGCTGTGTGGAGGACGCCAATTTGCTCTACTAAATGGCGTCCTCCATGCAGCGTGACCTTGCACACACCAGAGGTGTGAGGTCACGCTATGCAGAGGATGCCATTTTGTACCCTCGGTACCAGCATCAGACAAAGGCTGAAAGAAGAGCTCTTCCTATGCTCCCTCAGTACTGAAGAAGCCCACGTGGTCTCCAACTGCACCTCCTTCAGAGTGCATGAAACACTTGGCACCATCAAAGTCTACAGCGCCGGCAACACCGCCAGCCACAACTACTGTACTACACTTGTCAGCCTTGGAATTGATGCCCCTCACAGTACCTCAGGAGTTCCATGTTCCTTGGGACCTGCTTATATCGGAGACTGCTCAGGTCTGACGTGCTCTCGATATCGAGGACATCCAGATCACCTGAGGTGTTCCTGGTACCAATTATTTCACCTCAGATTTCTCTAGGTGCTCCATCATTCCTGAGTGAACCAGAGGAAAAGGCTTCTGTTGACGACCTCACCTCAGTATGACAAGTGTCGGTCCAAGGCTCTCTTCCTCGCTCCTTCAGAGGTCCCTTTCCAGAGGCTTTGACTGAAGCTGCGACTGTCCACGGCCCATGATTACCACCAGTGCCTTACTGATACGAGCACCTTTGGGTGCCTCCACCAATGCGTTATGCTTCTCCTCCTTGGCCAATTTGGGACTTTGGGCTGTTTATAGTCAACAGTTCTCTAGGACATCCAGTATTACCCACCATGGGCAAGAACAGTTGGCATTACCTGCTCCCCCTAGAAGACCTGACCCTCAGGGGGAATCTTTTGAGGAGCAGGAGGCTAGAGCTGATGAAGAGGTTTCACCTACAGGCAATATCTCTTGATCTGCGGATGAAGCAGTTATGTCTCCCCTCTCATTCCTGGTGGATGATTTTAAACACTTCCAGGATCTGATCAAGAGACTTGCAGATTCCTTAGATTCCACTCGGGGAGGTTATGGAGCCTCATCATAAGCTGCTCGATATCCTCCATTCACCATCAGTGGCCTGTATAGCATTAACTGTTAATGAGGCTTTTACATCCAGCAAAGGTTGTTTGGCACATACCAGTATAGTGTCCATTCCGCCTACATGTAAAAGAACAGACAAGAAATGTTATGTCCCAGCAAAGCGCTTGGAGTTTTCATTTTCCCACCCCTGACCTAACTCCATGGTAGATGTGGTGAATGAAAGCTTTAGGCAGCACTACACTAAATCAACACCTCACAATAAAGACCACAAGCATCGGGGCCTATTTGGGAGAAAGTCTTACTCCTCAGCCTCACTTCAATTCAGAATTGCCAATTTTGAGGCCTTAATGGCAAAATATAACCATATCAACTCCACCAAACTCATGACCTTTGTCGACCACCTATCTGCAAAACACAGGGAGCAGTTTCAAGCAATTATGGCGGAAGGCCAGCTATTGGCCAGAACAATGTTGCAAGCCTCCCTCGATGCTGCTGACACCACCGCTTGCTCGATGGCCAAAGCATTGGTAATGAGAAGAGTCTCCTGGCTCCAGCTCTCTCATTTCCCTAAGGAGGTTCAGATCCCAGTCAAAGACCTTCATTTCAACGGTTCTAAATTGTTCGCAGATCGATGGATGAGTCTCTGCAAACATTGAAGGATTCCAGAGTGACTTCGCATTCTCTTGACTTTTACGCCCCTTCATATAAGACCAAACTCAGCAAGTCCCAGACATCCCAGAGATCCCCCCCACACACACACCAAATTCTTCCTCCCTCAGAAGGCGTATGAACCACACCAAAGAAGGCAAAGGTTCCAGAGAAGGAAACTATCCGCTTCTCAGCCTTCTGCCTTGGACTCGTCCATCTCCAAGCAGCAATTTTGACATGTTGGTCAAGGGTCTAAATTACCATCCTCATCCTCCCCCATTGCAGCTGACCCCTCCCTTCGGTGACCGCCTTCACCACTTCATGCAGTCTTGAGTTGATCACTACGGACTGGTGGGTCTTGGAGATTTGTCTCCACAGATTACGCAATCCACTTCACTTCCACCAACTACCCCCTTTTCCCCCCATTCCTCATCCCTCTTCAGGGACCCTGCTCATGAGAGCATACTGTGCCAAGAAATAGGCACTCTCTTACGTTGGGGAGCTCTAGAACCAGTCCCCATGCAGCACAGATGTTTTGTTCAAGGTACTTCCTGGTACCAAAAACCTGGAGGCTGGAGACCCATCCTAGACCTGAGACTACTCCACACCTATGTAAAGGTGTAGAAATTCAAAATGGTGATGCCAAAGGTAGAGGATAGTTCCCTCACCAGAGGAAGGAGATTGAGTTTCAGTCCTCGACACTCAAGATGCGTATTTCCATATCGCTATCCACCCATCTCACAAATGATTCCTCCATTTTATTGTTGGCCAGAATCACTTCCAATATTGAGTGCTCCCCTTAGGTCTGTCATCTGCCCCATGGTCTTTTCGAAGGTCATGTTGGAGGTAGCAGCCCAACTCCACAAGAAAGATATTTTACTATTCCCTTACCTGGATAATTGGTTACTAAAAGGCTGCTCCATGGAGATGACATCTTGGGTAACTTCCAAGGCCATACACCTCTTCCTCCAATTGGGTCTACAACTGAATATACATAAATCCACATTGACCCCAGTGCAGAGCCTAGAGTTCACAGGGTCACATCTCGATTCAGTGACGGCAAGAGCCTACCTTCCTCAGCACAGGTTCATGGCCCTCTCCAACATAGTGAACATGATTCAACTCAGTCCACAAACCATAGTCAGGAACTGCATTCTATTACTGGGCCACATTGCGGTCATGACCTTCGTGACAGAGCATGCCTGACTTAGAATATGCTGCCTCCATGGATGGCTCAGAACCATTTATTCGCCCACCAAACACAGTCTACATATGCTCTTTTGTGTACCTGCCTTCGTGAAACAATACCTTGATTGGTGGAAGAACCATCACAACATTCTGTCCTGTTCACATATCCTTCCCCGACGGTCGTTATAATGACAGACACCTCTCTGCTAGGGTGGGGAGTGCATCTAGACAGTTACGTGATCCAAGGCAAGTGGACGCCGCAGGAGACAATGCTACCTATCAATCTCCTGGAACTCAAGGCAATCAGATATGCTTCTCTCCGATTCCTACTACTAATAAAAGGAAAGCACATAAAAATCATGATGGACAATATATTATGCATGTTTTACATCAGCTGCCCAGGAGGCGCCAGATCTCCCTCCTTTTATACTGAGGCACTCAAACTTCGGAACTGGTGCATACAAACCCAGATTACTGTCACAGCAGCCTGTCTCCCAGGTATCCAGATTGTGACTGCTGATGCACTCAGCAGACAGTTCTTCCAAGACCATGAGTGGGAAATAGATCCCACATATTCCACCAATGGGGCACCTTTTTGCCACAGAGGCAAACAAAAAATGCACCCACTTCTGCTCAAAGGCAGACTGGGTCACCAATCCTTAGGGGATGTTTTTCAACTTCAGTGACCGTCAAACCTACCATGTGCATTTCCTCCAACTCCCCTAATAGCCAAGACGATGCTCAAGATAGAGCGAGACAGGTCCAGAGTCATTCTAATAGCCCCTCCCATGGCCAGACAAACGTTGTTTTCTTACTTCCTACAGCTACCTTCCTTGCCCTCCAATTATTCTTTGCAACACTCCCCACTTCCTCTCCCACGAGCACGGGAGGATTCTTCACTCCAATCTCAAGACATTTCATCTCAAAGCGTGGTTAATTTGATGGCTCACAGGGATAGAGACAACCTGTTCAGACAATGTAAAAAGAGTGCTACTACACAGCGGGAAACAACCTGCTTGCTACACATATTGTCAGAAATGATCTCCTTTTGCCTGTTGGTGTGGCTGTAGACAGCTTTCACCAATGACTGCATCACTTTCAGATATACTAGACTACACCTAAGCCCGAACCATTTTTGGTTTATCATTGAGCTCAATAGGAGTCCACCTGGCTGCCATCATGACCCTTCACCCCTCTATAGAGGGTATTCCATCCTTATCCACCTGACCATAACAAGGTTCCTCAAAGGGCTGGGAAACCTCTCCCCACCAGTCCAATGTCCATCTCCAATATGAGACCTCAACCTGGTGCTTAAATGCCTCACAAGATCACTCTTTGAACCTCCTGGCTTCTTGCTTGCTACTCCATTTGTCTATGAAGACAGCATTCCTGATAGCCATCATGTCAGTGCAATGGGTTGGTGAACTAGGGACCCTGATGGCATATGGCCCCTTCATAGTATTTTTTAAGGATAAGGTCACCTCTCTCCAAATGCTTACCTAAGATCTCTTCTGCATTTTACATCAGTCAGACCATTCACTTCCCTGACTTCTACCCCAACAGCATATGAATCAGCAGGACGCAATACTATATACCCTTTTTTCAGAAGAGCTCTGACCTCCTATCAAGACAGAACAAAACTCTTCAGAAAGACCAACAAGATATTCGTCTTGATTGCACACACATCAAAGGGCTCTGCAATCTCCAGCCAGAGACTTTCCAAATGGATTTCAGACTGCATTAACTCTTATTACCAATCTCATAACATTGAGCCACTCTCACTCATACACACCCATTTGGCAAGGTCTACTGCCACTTCTATGGCCTTCCTCAAAAATGTACCGATCATTGAAATAAGTAAAGCTGCCACTTGGCTTCTGTGCATACGTTCTCCGAACACTATGCAATCACGCACAACTCTGCCTCTGATATGATATTTGGCTTGACTGTACTCTCTGCTGTACTGGATTAGACTCCGAAGCCCCTTCCACCTTAGATGGTACTGCTCGGTAATCACCTATAGTGGTGCACCCTTAGGCACACTACTCGAAGAAGAAGAAGAAGAAGAAATGGGTTACTCACCCTGTGCAACAACTGTGGTTCTTTGAGATGTGTCCCCCTATAGGTTCTCCACCACCTGCCCTCCTTCCCCGCTGCTTCAGAGTTCTCTGCTATAGGGCTTCATGGTAGAGAAGGAACTGAGGGTGGTTCACCCGCACAGTGCTATATAACAACGGGATGGGGCACAAGACTGACTGTCACGCAAGCATGGGCCGAACAGACACTGCTATGAGAACTCCCTAATCAAAGGTGTGGGAGGCTCTGTCACACCTAGAGTGGAGCGCCCATAGGGGGAGACATCTCGAAGAACCACAGTTACTGCACAAGGTGAGCAGCCATTTTTTGTTTGTCACAAAGGATACTGGGCCCTATTTATAGCTTGTAAATTGCAGGTATAAATGGTAATACCAGGTTAATACCTCTGCTGTGAAGGAGCCCACCCAGGTCTGGAATGAATATGGGGTACATTCTGCCATCTCTTACACTGGTAGAATGTGTGGGATCCTTTAATTGGATTGCAGTGCACTGACAAAAAGTCTCTTACTGATACATGCTGTCTTCTGTTCTGTTTCAGAAAATCTCTCATCTGATTCAGCTCTCTCCAGCCCAAGTGCCCTGAATTCCCCGGGGCTGGGGATTGAGGGCTTGAACCGTAGGAGGAAGAAACGCACCAGCATAGAGACCAACATACGTGTGGCCTTAGAGAAGAGTTTTCTGGAGGTCAGTGAATCAGTTGCTCTGCTCAGCCAATTTGTAATAAAATAGAATAGTGGCTTTGTTCAAGAACATGTCCATTAAGGTGAAAAGAATTCTGCAGCTAGGAGCTTCACTAAGCAGACATTGTAAGATATGCAATGATTGTTGAGGATACAATATAAGAAATAATATATTTAAGATGCATATTAAACATAATAGACATTAAATATTTAAAGTAGTATATCTTCAGTGTGTGTCTGTCATCTAGTTGTTGGAACAGGGGCCTGGGAGTCAGAACTCCACAGTTCTCATCCCTTGTGTTCTGTCACAGATTTGCTGAGATATCTTAGGCAAATCATATAATCGCTGCGTCTGTTTCCTCAGATATAAAACAAGGTTTGTAGAATCCTCAACTGAAAAGCACAATATAAGTTCGTTGTTGTATGTATGTGCTGATATCTTTAGCTGTGTTGGTCTGTGTGTTCATACATTTGCAGGTGTATCAATCTGTATGTTGTGGGCAGATTGTTGTTGTCAAAGGGTGGGGAAATCTGTAGTGACTTGTGAAAGTGTATTGCAAAACAGTTACAACATATCTGTCACAGGGTGTACTTGCCCTATAGCACTTCAACTGGCCAAGTGTGGTGCTGTAGTTGCTCCCTCAGTTTCCCCTAATGTCATCAACAAGTTCAGTGAAGCTTTACGTATGGAACAATACCCCTAATGAGAGGTCTGTTTATTAACCAAAGGCTCAATGAAAATACAAGCAAAACTTCACCCCAGCGTCTTAGCTGGGAGACAGTTTGAGTTTGTTCTCATCTGGGTCCACCATTCCTGTACAGCAAGGTTCTGTCGGCTCAGCTCCTTTCCTTGAAGTTAGACTTCTTGCCACTGTCTGGGAATAATCCTTCCCCAGAGCCAGAGGTCTGTGGCTATCTATCAGCTGCACCTCTTTTCTGGGGCAACATGGAGTTGGGCTTCCTGCCACTGTTTCGGAATTCCCTATCCCTCAGACCGTGCCTTCCAGGCCCCTGGTTCTGTTGAGCTCTCACAAGAGCTACTTTCCTCACAAATTTTCTGTCTCTAGGAGCCAGCCCTTTATCATGCTCATTAATTAGCTGCCAACCAACCACCAAGGGATTTCATTACTTAAAAGTAACTAAATTGGCTCATTCTCCCTTACAGGAGCCTGTCACGAGTAGTCTGGTCCTTGACTTCCCTTAAAGGCCCAGCCCCCAGAAGAGTATAATTTCATGAGAGGCTCAGAGAGGGCCATACTTAGGCAATCTTTCAATCCACTTAGTAAAGTGTATGTACCAAGGAAGGGGGAATAGTAAATATTGTACCAAGCAGAATGATCTGTATTCACCTAATTTTAATAAATTAAAAAATGTAAGTGCTGTCCCACTGGTTCTTGACAGCTGTTTTCCCTTAGTTTCTTAGTCAAAGGATATCAAGCAGTAGATTAAGGCGTGATATTGTGCACACCAGGAAGGAGAAAAGAAAAGGAAATAAGCGTCTGTGCACTTGGGGAAGGTGGAAAGAGAACCAAACATCATTTATGTTTAGACTCTTAGTTGACTGTGTGTAACTTTGGTAATTTAAGTACTGTAGTCACAAGTGCAGGATAAATTAGAGTCCAAGTCCCACCTCTGCAGGGGGCCTCCTGAACATCATTTTGTTGTGCTCTCTGTACTGACAACTTGCAGAGCATCTGATCATCACTGGTGCTAGCCCTTTTTACCTCCCTCTTTCCCATGAGGTGATGAAAGAATCTCCCCTTCCTGCAAGGTCTCAGGCTTCATCCCTGGCTTTCTGCCCTCCAGAAATTATGATTATTCCCTTCTCTCTGAAAGAAACACATGAGCTTTAACTCCCTTACCCAGCTACACTGAACACAGCTTCCGCTAGTGTTTCTTGTGACCAGAAAGATGGAGGTGGGGGCCAGATTGTGGACACACATGACCTGTCGAGAATTGTCCTGATGGAAGGGAACTTTCAAGTGGCACAGAGCCAGCACAGCCAGTTCTAACACCAGCCACACCCCAGTTTAGGGGACATGTTGGGCATAGCAGAGCTTTGCTTTGCTGGACTTCCTCTGGCCCAGGGTCCCTTAGAGACCCTAGGCAAGTGGTGTAGGTTAGTGCAGGCCCAAGGCATCTCACACTAACGATGGGGCCGGCACAGACCAGCCCCTATGTCAGGGAGCAGTAAGTGGCACCCTGTCTGCTTGAACACAAAAGAGAATCTAGCTCAGGAAGTGCTATAGGAAACATCCATGTTCAGTAGCAGTCATGTTGGGAAAGTGTAGTTAAGGAGGCATTTCAGGGAGAGGGCTTACCTCGGACAAAGCAGAAGAGGTTTTGGGGGCAACTTAGAAGAAGGAGCATTTGGGGAGCTGGGACAGAACTGTAAAATGACAAACTTGGGAGTTGGCAGCTAGGAAGAAAAAAGGGTCTGTTTAGTTGGGGAGAGGCTGGATGAGAAGAAGGGAGTTCTGAGTGTTCGGGATTCTGAACATGAAGAAGTGTCCATCTGAGGTTAGGGGATTGGGAGGATGGTCCATCAGGTCCCACTTTTGCTTAATCCATTCCTGACAACATCTGCTTTGATAAAACAGGAAGGCCTATTCCAGCTATATGTTGTTCCTTCCTCCAGGTCTTTAGTTTAGAATCCTGCTATGCTGGACCCATAATGCAGCACTCATCAAAGTAATTTCCATGATTTTCAGATATTTCTCATTTTTCAGAACCAAAAGCCTACCTCGGAGGAGATCACCCTGATAGCTGACCAGCTGAACATGGAGAAGGAGGTGATCCGCGTTTGGTTCTGTAACCGGCGCCAGAAGGAGAAAAGGATCAACCCACCCAGTAGTGGTGGAACCAGCAGCTCTCCCATCAAAGCAATTTTCCCTTGCCCAACCTCACTGGTAAGAATCAAGAAATGAAGATGGCTCAGCACATTGGAAAAGATCAGTCACTCCTCTCCTCCTGGCAATAGTGGGAATTACACATATTTTTCACCTGCTCTGTGCAGCAAACTTATTCTCACAAATGTAACTGACATACTTAATTGGCATTTTCAATACTATATTTACTGGTTCCCACTGTGTACTATAAACAAAAGGTAAATCTTACAAATCAGCCAGTGTGAATGCATTATTTAAATACGCAAACTGAACTTCTAACTTGATCTGGCAGTAATTTACAGCTGACTAAATACCACTCACAAAGATGCAGTTTATATTACTGCTTTGGACATATGCTAAGAAATCATAATTCACATAATTCCAGATCGGTGTACTTATCCAAAACCCTTTCTTTAAAAGGAAAAAAATGTTACCCAGTTCCATCCTTTCCATCTTGTTCCAGTCATGTTAATGCATTGAATCAGCAGTAGATCCTATCAGTTCTTAGGCGGTAGTTGGCAGACTGTCACCCATACCTGATTCTACTATTTTTGTCCCTTTGTGGCAGGGTTAATGTATATCAAAGTGAAAAAACACTTTAGCTAATCTTTGTAACTCATTTTTTCTAAACCTTATATTTGGCTAAGGTAAACACAAACTTACTGAAAACATACGTAAACAAAGTGCGCTCCTTGAACTCCACGCCACCATTGTTCAGGGACGGCTGTTGTTATCTAGACAAGGTAACTGAGCTTCTGATTATATGAAGTCTGTGGATTTCATGTAGCCTATGGCTAGTCTATTCTATATAGGATTTTATACTGCCCTCATCATTGTATCTGAGCACCATACAGTAGTGTATTAAATGTCATGACTAACATCTGTCATGTGTGGTTTGTTCTTTCTGTCATCCTCTTCTCAGGGATGAAATTGTGTGTGTGCAGTGTAGTGTTTGTTTAGAAGGGGTTTTCTTCTGTTTTTTATACATGTTGCTGTGTATTTGTTAGAGAAGGCAAGGTTGAAGAATTGCATGTTGCACTTGGAGCAGAAGGTGGTGAGGTTTGTGATGGTTTTAGTTCCTGTGGGAGTTCTCAGACAAGCCCTTGAGAAGATTCTGTCACTTGCAACCACAAGTTTTACATTGTGGTGTAAAGTTACTTTACGCTTAAGGAGCAGAAGTGCCAACCCTGGTTTTTCATCTGGGAGTTTTAGGCACTATTACAGCTATGTTGGGCCCAGGCGATTGAGAGCCTTGAAGATAAGGACCAAGACCTTGAACTTGACTCTGTGTTCTGTAGGAATCCAGTGTAGAGCATGGTGGACAGGTTTAATGTGCTCGCAGTAGCCTGTGTTGATGAGGAGATGTGCTGCAGCTCTAGCTCTTTCTCTTTTTATTTTTGTTCATAGAGTGTTAGAGCAAAATGCTAACAGGTTCATCCTTCTCCAACCTAGTTTTAAACACGTCAAGCGACAGTCGTCACTTCCTTTAAGAGTATCTTCAGCAATCTTACAGATTTCCCTATTAGAAAGATTTCCTAATCATTTACGTACATTTTCTTTGGTTTAGTGCTATCCCTTAGTCTTATTTTGGGTTGTCCAAGAGGGTATAACTGATAATCACTTTCTTTCATTGATGTGTATATGCTTCATATATTTATAGACAATTAGCATGTCTTGGATGTACATACATACACTTCTAGTCCTTGATATGGATATTTAATTTTTAATCTTTCCTAATAAATCAATCCCTTCAGCCCATTAATCACGTTGGTTGATTTTCTCTGAATTCCCTTCAGTTTATTTATAGCTTTCTTCCATTAAGTTGTCCAGAAGTAAAGGCAGTTGATTTCATTTGAATGCTCTGAAAGAGGTCCTTCAAACCAAGAAAACACACAGAAGTGAAGTTCAGATAATTTGGTTGATAAAGGTGAAACAAGACACTACTTTTAACAATGGTAAAACACCTATCTGACAAATAAGACTAGGATGCGTTGGTGCTTGGAGTGCCTTCAACTAGAGGAAGTGAATTGGAGCTTGAGAAGTATCAGAAAAAGCATGTACAAAAAATTTTTTATTGGGTCCCCTAAGTCCTCTCTCTGAGAAAGTCTCCTTGAACACTTGCCTCTTGTTAAATGAGGATAATTGGAAATCCTGAGATGCTGGATGTTGATGGTTAGTTCCTGATGAGCCACCACTAAGCTATTGGGACAGTATGTGTGTGGTGGATTTGCTGCTGCTTGTTGTCAGGTCCATGAGTGGAGCAAATGTCACTAATGTGGTCCCAGACTCTGCCTGTTCAAGTACTAAAGCAATCGAATGAATTTAAAAAAATGTGTAGGATTTCCCATCCTTATCTTTGGTTGAGGATGAGAAGATAAGAACGCAAGTCAGGTAACTCTTTTCCTTCTTACGAGTTGTACAGTTATGTTCTCTTCTAACCTGTAGGTGGCAACCACGCCAAGCCTTGTGACAAGCAGTGCAGCTACTACCCTGACTGTCAACCCTGTGCTCCCTCTGACTAGTGCTGCTGTAACTAGTCTGTCAGTCACAGGTAAGATACAACCTAAGCTGTATCAGCACAGAAGGTGTTTCAGAAAACCACTGCAGTCAGGGATAACGAATTCAAATGATAGAATGGAAGTTCAGTGGATTATTGGTGGTGTCTACATATCAAACAGATAAAGATTTTAAGGTGAACAATATTTTGAGATTTTTGGTGCTCCTGTGTTGCAGTCTAAAATCTCTGTAGATAACTGGCTCTTGGATTTGTTGTATCCTTGTAAGACATGTTGTGTAGGAGTCTCAGATGCCCATAACCTGTCTAGCTGAAGGTGAAAAATAGAGAACCAAAGGAGTGCTTTGTGGGGAGCAAAGGATTCTCTGGGAGCTCACAAATATAGCTTAGGTATACAGGTGCGAAGAAATAATATGGAGGATTTCCCTTCTCTCTGCCCAGATACTCAATTTGACTTCAGTCTGATTTCCTTCCTCTCATCTCACTCCCACTTGCCTGTTTAAAATTTTTTAATTACAAAGCAATTCAGTGTTGATGGAAGACTCTGGACTGACTGTCCTAGAAAGTGAAGTCCTCTGTTTTGCCACAGAAAGCTTCCCTTACACTGCCCTGCCAATGTGCCTCAGTCCTATGTTGGAGTAATTCATTTTTCATGGCTGTTCAGTCTCGCCTTTCTGCTGAGACCGTCACCCCTGGTGACCTAGAAGCAAAAGGCACTCCCGTTACCAACCTGAGCCACCCAGCTTCCTCCTGAAGAGTCAGTTTGATTTGAAATCCACACTCACCAGTCCCCCATTCTTGAATTCACTGTGCCCTTCAGTCCAACAGAGACATGTCTGTCTCACTTCCTCTTTCCTGTGCTGTCGAGTCCAGGTGGTAGGGGTTTCTATTCAAGCATGCCTGTGCTTTGGACTGTTCTAACTGGAATCCTCCTTCCAGGCACAACAGAAACCACCTCCAACAACACAGCAACCGTGATCTCTACAGCACCTCCAGCTTCCTCAGCAGTGACTTCACCCTCTCTGAGTCCTTCCCCTTCTGCCTCAGCCTCCACTTCCGAGGCATCCAGTGCCAGTGAGACCAGCACAACACAGACAACCTCTACTCCCTTGTCCTCCCCTCTTGGGACCAGCCAGGTGATGGTGACGGCATCAGGGTTGCAAACAGCGGCAGCAGCCGCCCTACAAGGCGCTGCACAGTTGCCTGCAAATGCAAGTCTCGCTGCCATGGCTGCTGCAGCGGGGCTAAACCCAGGCTTGATGGCACCCTCACAGTTTGCAGCTGGGTAAGGATTGTCTTTGCATTCTAGATGATAAATGAAGAAAATAGTACAGGGGCTCTGTTCATCATGATTTTTTAATACTATGTTTTTCACCTACACCTCTCAAAGGGTTTACAAATACTAATGAATTAAGCCTTGCAACACTCCTATAGCGGTGTTATCCCCATTTTATAGATGAGGAAGCTGAAAGGTTTAGTGACTTGATCAGTCATACATTAAGTCAGTGGCCGAGCTGGGTGTAGAGCCAAGGAGCTCTGACTACTATTTCCTTGCTGTAGCCATTAAACTACACTACCCATATTGCTAACTTTAAATTGAATTGGCATCTTAGATTCCCTTCGTTCCCCTGTGTTCAGTTCTGTTCCTTTCGACCCAGAGCAAGATGGAGAGCACCTGAATATTTATTGGAAATCATTCTGTTGCTGCTGTGTGACTAAAAAACTATTGCTGTAAATGCCTTGTAGTTCTTTCAGTTTCTCTTTATTCTCATTTCCTTCTGCTAGCTCTCTAAAGAGTTGCAGTGGCCCAAGAAGTCACTGTGAGTGTAATTCACGGCAGTAATAACTGCAGCTTGTGCTTTTTGGGTGCCTGTTCTTCAGGCTTGTTGTTAAGCACAGTGTTGAAGGGCAGCTGTGAAGACCACATTGTGGTATGGGAGAAATTAAAATACTACAGGAAATGTTGTTTTTTTAAAAATCAGACCCTTGAATTCTACCTTCTTTATCTATATGATGGTCTCTGAATAGTAACACAGCCTCCCTTGATCTCTCTCCTGGTCTGTTTTCTTGATATCACAGAGGTGCCTTACTCAGTCTCAATCCAGGGACGCTAGGTGGTGCTCTCAGCCCAGCTCTGATGAGCAACAGTACACTGGCAACCATTCAAGGTTAGTAAACTTCCTTTTAATATATAACTGATTTTGTTACTTGTGTGGTTTACTCGCCAAAAAAAGAGAGGCGACATTCCTCATCTCCAAAATTCAGTAGTCGGGGACAGAAGCTTTACAAAGATGGCACACAGATGATTTTTTTTTTTTTTTTTTAGAATTGTGAATGGTAAGATACAAACTTGGGAGGCAGGTTAGGACAGCATACAATCTCAGGGATTTGGTGGTGGTGATAAGGAAGAATGTGGTGCTGGGGTGTGGGGGGGGAGGGACTGCATTCATTTTGGACATGGAGGGACAATTTTAACAGGCTGTTTAGAGATCTTCTTTTTACAGCTCGTTTAGCAGATGCTTTAGTATAGTTGTCTTGATCAAGGCTGATAGCAGAACAGTTCCGAGAACAAGAAACCTGAACACAAAGATCCAAGATCAAGACTTTCAAAATGTGTATCTAAAGTCCTTATTTAGGAGCTATAAATCCATAAAATAAGGAGTTAATTCTTTATTTAAATGTCTAAATGAGTGGCCTGATTTTTTCTTGTGTGGCGCATCCAGCAATTTCCATTGACTTTACTGAGAACCATTTGGGTTCTCATCACCTCTGAAAATCAGGCCAGTTATTTATAAACTAAATTTAACTATTCAGTTAAAAAAAAAAAAATCTTGTACCAAGTGCACAAAGAGCAAAGAAGAATGTTATTCTGAGGGCAGATCTCATGGCAAATTGAACCCTGGGTAGATTTTTGAGGTAGTATGTAACTATTAAAGTGCATCAAAATTTAAAAAGGCTTTACTCAAACAAGTCAAGTGACCTTCATATTGTAGTGGCTCCCATTCTGTGTGAATGTTTTCGCTTCTAGATTCCTTGAATAGGCCTTTTTCTGGCCGGTAGGATGGAGCAATATGTCCCCACTAAGGTCCTGATCCAAAGCACATTGAAGTCAGTGGAAAGACTCCCTTCAGTTTCAATTGGTTTTGGATCAGTCCCTTAGAGCCATTTCAGTTTCTGCAAAATCTTATCCAGTGCTCTCAGGGAGCTTTCTCTCAGTAAGTACTGGCTCCTGTTATAGGGTGACAGAACAGTGGAGGGCAGTTTCCCTGGTGCCAGACATTTCACCCTGTGCTGATGCTTTGAGAACATTCAGATGGGAAATTCTGAGAACAATCAGATGACTTGGGATCGGGTTTATATTTTTAAGATTTGAAAATATCCAGCGAGATGCCTTTAATTTGTATTCTAGATAGGAACTTTATTTTTATATTTTTACAAAACTTAAAAACAGCTTGTGCTTAGCTTCAGCTGCTCAGCCTTTCCCAGCCAAAACGCAACCAGGTGGCAACTGCAGCTGATCTGGGTAGTGTGAAGTGATGCTCCAAAGACATCCGGTACCACATGGTTGAATTATGCCACGTGCTTGCGCAGTTACTTAGCTGCATGAGGCTGACAACATACAGTTACTGTAGAACAGATCCTGGTTTTCCAGAAGCAGATAAAAGCAGTTTTTTGCAGATAGTTTGAAAATGAGTTAGGATTATACACTATATAATGCATTAAAATATTTCATAACCTCTATTCTTTTCTTTTATGTAACATATCTTGTTAAAACAAACTCTGGATTCCTTTTAGATAGACACGTGTTAGGGAGATATAGGTAAAAATGAATAGCAAAAAACTTCTTTTCGACCCTTCTCTATTCTTTGGGATAGTGAGAGGATCCGCCCTCTTACATGCTTAGTTCTGCCTGCCTCGATAATGCCAAATCCCATTTTCAACTGATTTGTGAATCTTTCTATGTTGCGTTTAAGTAAGAGGAAGGAATCTTTAGTCATGGGAAGAAGGCTATGCTCAGAAGAGGGAAAACTGAAGTTCTGTTGCACTTTGCTGCATACCTCTGTGCTGTTAATGCTAGTGTTCTCTTCCCTGCACTTTTCTCCCTTTTTAGCTCTTGCATCTGGTGGCTCTCTTCCAATAACATCACTGGATGCAACTGGGAACTTGGTGTTTGCCAATGCTGGAGGTACTCCTAACATCGTTACTGCCCCATTGTTCCTGAACCCTCAGAACCTTTCTCTGCTCACCAGCAACCCAGTTAGCTTGGTCTCTGCAGCTGCCGCTTCCGCAGGGGCCTCTGGACCAGTCGCCAGCCTTCATGCCACCTCCACCTCAGCTGAGTCCATCCAGAACTCTCTCTTCACAGTGGCCTCTGCCAGTGGGGCCACTTCCACCACCACTACTGCCTCCAAGGCACAGTGAGCCGGGCTGAGCTGTGCTACCACCAGCCTGTTTCACTCTGCAGTGGGATTGGCTGCCAGCTGGGTTTATAAACTGAAAAGTGTGATCGGCTTCCTCTCGCCATGTTGCTGGGGACAAGGGAGAGACGGAAAAATATAAAAACAAAACAGGAAGGATTTAAAGCTGGGACAGACATTTGCCTAATTTTATAATAAACACTGTCTTTTCAGGATCGCTTCATGGATCGGAGAGCTTTCTAACCAAAAATGTAAAAAAACAAAAAACAAAAAAACAAAAAAAAAGTGAAAGGACTACTTATCATTTCCAGCAGTCACAATGACAAGTTAAGGTGGGTTATCAACTCAAACATAGGAAGGGGATTTCTTAGTTCTTTTGGTCTAAATATCTTTTTTTTTTTTTAATTATCATTTTATAGGTCTGTTGTACAGGCCGTTATGTCATACAAGGTGTTTATAATCGTATCAATCGTGTTGGGGGTTCCTTTCTTAACTGGTACAATTTAGGCAGGCCTGTATTACTGGTGTATCTCTATTATTATTATGGTTATTATTATTATTATTATTTTTATATGTATGGTTTGGACGCATTTGTCTTTGCTCCTGGATCGTTTTCAGTGAGCTCCCACGCCATGAGGAGAGGGGAGAGAAAGAGGGAAACATGAGGAGGCTTCCTGTCCTAATCTCCTGGGAGTATTCCTCACAGTTTCCTCATCCTTGAACTTGTTTTACAGTGACTTATACAGAGGTATTGAGAGAGAGAGATTATTTTCACCACTTTTGCAGGAAGCTCAATGTAGAGGCAGCAAGTTGTGTGCAAATCTCCAGGCTAGTCTGTGCTTTTATGGTGAGGGAGGTAGAAATAACTTCTATACTACAGCTCTCCTTCATCCAACTACTTAGGCTAAAGGGCCAATTTTGCTCTGAGTTGCATGAGCAGGATTTGGCACTTAGAGCCCAGACTATTTCAGACATCTGTTTTGGTGGTTTTGCTGTATTGTTAGGATTTTGCCCCTTTAAAAAAAAAAAAAATCCTAGAAATGCAAAGTTACCTGAGGATGCCAATATCACTAATATCTAAAGGCATCCACAGTCCAAGTTTCCTAGCAACTGACTTGGCACAGGATTTTGAAAGGTGAAACTGGCTTCTCTAATCAAAGGAATATTCCCTTGCATGTTTTTTGTTGTGTACAGGAAGCTGCATTGGAACAGTTTTCCACTGGCAAGTGCTTCTATCTACAGGGATAGATGTCAGGTCTGTTGGAACAGAAGTTGCTGCCAATTTCATGCCAACACAATCGTAAGAAAGCACTCTCGGCTTCCTTGCGCCCTTGTTCTGTTTTAAATAGCTTGTAGGTTTTTTTTCTCTACCACCCTGCTTGGTGCTTTGGAAATAAGAGACAGTGACCAATCAGCTGGAATTGTCCAGCCTGATGTGGGAAATAACACCAGACTATCTAGTCAACACTGGGACTTTGCACACATCTTGGTGTTCTCACATGGTCTCTGAGAAGTGATGTTGCTACCTTGATCAAAATGGCAATAAGCATCTCTGACTAGAGGCTCAGTGTTGGCTTGCTGACGTAGCTGTGTCTCTAGGGTTGTTTCCAATCCACATAACAAGGAGCATCTCAGAACAGAGAGCTTATGAGAATGGATGAGGAAGAATAGTAGGTTTCCAGAGGTTAGTGATGTATATTTTTTAATATACCAATCGAGTTTCTGAACCAAAAAGATTTCTAAAGAGAAGACTGGATCTCTGCAATGCAGTTCACTTTGAACTTTCCATTCCTGTTGGATTTAAAAGTTTCTGCCATGTGTTTAAAACACATTTACACTCAGTTAGGGAGGGTGTCACAAGCACCCCCTCTGTGTTTGGTTTTGGTTTGGGGGGTGGTGTCACCAGGGAGTTTCAAGATAGCAAGTTTATGTAGTTAGGTTGGCTTTTGCTGATCATCAAGGGGGATCTTGGAATCTCTTACCACCTGAGATCAATAAGACAGCAACTTAAACCCAACATACACTTTGGTCTGTGACCCAAGTGTGTGGGATTTACATTTATATTCAAATGGCAGAAACTCTTATCTCTTCTTCCCCTCACTCATGTTTTCTCTGTTCACATCTTACTCTCTCTCTCCACCTTCCTGTTTCACAGATTATTTAAAATAATTATCCATAAAATTTCAAAACTAGTGAACTGCAAGCAGGGAAACTAACAAATGTCCGTCCACCATTTGTAATGTGTTCTTGATTTTTTTTTTTTTGTTTTTGTTTTTTAAAACTAAGCTTGAACCAAAGTCAATTTCTAGCAAGCTGCTGTACTAATGGACTAGTTTGTATAAGTGCAGTTCAGACGCAGAGAGGCGATAGATGCTACTGACAATTTCTTTTTCATTTGTCTTGTTTTTTATTTTATATAAAAGTTGCTGCTTGTTTTAATCTTTTTTGGGGGGGATTGATAATTTGTATATCCTTGGGGCAGACTCTTAACTTGGTTTTTTTAACTAGGGTTTTTTTTGTTTGTTTGTTTTGGTGTGTACATAGAATGGCAATGTCAGGTGATTACTAATCCAAGTGGTCCCCCACTCCTCCACCCTACCGGTTAAATAAATTTAAATATTCTGGTGTGATTGAAGTCTCTGTGACTTCAGTCTGTGCAGAAGATTTTAGGGCTATGAATAATATAGAATATAAATTGCCCATAGTGTAACAGCTTTGGAGCAGTAAAAGGTATAGATGGGTATGATTCAGGGAGGGAGAAGTGGAAGAGGAGATGCTGATTACCCACTATGTTGGTCTAGAGGCCATAGCATTGACTATAGTTTCTACCAAAGGAAATATCAGTCCCATGGGACTTGTAGTCAGCCAAGTAAGAGGGCAGGAAACGCTGCAGCTACAATGCTTGCACTTGGGTCTGAAAATTCCCAGTCACCTCCAGGCACTCTTAAAAGTAAAATTTACCAAGAGCCTGTTTGTTAAAGGGCATTCGGATGATATCCTCTCCACTGTATCCTCTGTTTTCTGATGGATCTGGGGCTGGGAGGTGAGTCCTATGCGTTTATCTAGGAAATACAAAGAATTTGGGCCTTAAATCAGCATAAAAACCTCTCTCCGCAGTTCAAAGGGACTGTGCCATCAGTTGTCTAGATGATTTTTAACTTCCCATTCTTGTTGGTTTGTGGCTGAGAGGGGGGTGTGATGCATACATATCTGGAACACTAATGCAGCTTGGATGGTTATTTATTATAAAAAAATTGATTTTTCCTGATTCCTTTTGCATTGGTCACATGGCTTTGGTGTGAGCACCTTAAACTTTCCCTCCCTCATCCTTTGCTAACCAATCACCCTGTAAGGGGCCCAGACTCCAGGGAGCTTCTTAGTGGTCTCTTCTGAAAGAAATTGGAAACTTTAAGTAGCCACATGTCCAAGGAGGTTTGGCTGAAATGCACTTCTTTTTGCCCTGGGTAACTGGCAGTAGATTGTCCTATCCTACCACACCTTCCACTCCCCCCTTGGCTCAAGCCCAGTGTGTTTTTATTTCCTATCAAAGAACATGTCAATGTCTGATTGTAGACCTATTGTTCAGTAGGTCTGCCTGGACCCTGCTCATCATTGGTAGTATTGTTTCCTATTGTGGACGTTGGTCACCTCTACTATTTTAGTTAAAGGACAGAGGAGAAGAACCCAGAGATGAGGTTGCAGTGGCATTATATTTGCGTAGTAAGACTATACATGCACACTCTTTCATAACTTGAGATGGATGAATGATCGGGTATTGGAATGTGGTGGAAATTGCTGTTTTAAACCTTAATCATGACTGCAACAGAAACTGAAGTGTCTACAAGGATATTCAATAGTGATTGGTGAATTAGAGACTGAGGATTTAAGGATTGGAGTGGAAAAGTATTGTCCCACAGATTCAAAAATTAGCCAACAGCGGCTGAGGGCATTATTTTGCAGTTGAGGTTACTTTTCCACCACAAAGGATGATAGTTTACTCTTTATAATCCAAAAATACAAGTCAATATAGACGTCTTAGCACAAATGGTTTTCTGTTGCCCATAAATGTCATCATCTGTCTTAAATCCATCACTGAGTGAATAGACTGTTCCTTTGTTGTTTTATGGGATTATCTCTGAGAATTTTGAATTCAATAGACTTTCGCGTGCGCACACGCACACACAGAAATAAATAAAATCAGGTTTCATTGGCCAGGACCAGAAGAAATTCCTTAAAGCCCTTGTACATGGAAGGGAAAATTGCAAGTTATCTAGTCATCTTTCTGTACCACAACTCCATAAAATTCCATATATGTAGATGTCTGGGCTTGTTTTCTCATTTCCAAGCATATCTTATAGCAGGTAAAAGCTAGTGGGACAGACCGATTCACTTTATAATCTCCAAGGACAATTAGGATATGTATAGTAGGCCCAGGAAGGGACATATGTATGAAGAAACACAAGAAATAAACACCTCCCCAAAAAAGATATGAAGAAGGGGAGATACACAAATGTTTCTTCAGGAAAAAGTCTTAAAAGGGTGATGGTCATGTGAATTTTGGTAGAGAACTCATTCAGGTTTGGTTCAGACAAATCTGAACCACTCAGTTGACCTCTGCCCCAGTAGTTAAGGGATGAAAGATTCATGTATTGTTCACACACCTGCACATACTCACCTTCAGATGGAGTCTCCTGACAAATGTGAATTTTGTGAGGAATCCTAAGCCAGTTAAAAAAGAATATTAGTTTATTTACTGACTTGTTACGTAGTGTATATGCAAGGAATGCTATATATAACATGCATGTGTGTGTATGTATACACATGCACTATTCCAGTTAGTACTGAGATATACTCCCTACATAAGAAAAATCCTGGTTTATAATAGTTTTTGTATTGTGCTCAGAGCCTAAGTACAATATACTTTACATTTTAAAAAATTGTTTTAATTGGGAGACTCATGACAACACATCATTGCCCCAGACCTACTCAAATATATCCTCTGCCTTCAATAAGTAAAGTAACACAAATTAATTAAAAGCCATATTAGACCCAAAAAAACACTTTGCCATGAAGTCCATAACACTTGGGCTTTGATGGACTATCAGTGGGAACACAATGGAAAGTAGAGGGTCCTCATATGAAAATGCTCTGCTGGTAATACTGGACAGCTGTGTTCAAGTCACTAATAAGACCATCCATCAGATTTTAACTGTTGTGATACAGCCCAGAAATGGAGACATTCTCTTCAGGAATTTGAATCACATGCCCTTGTAGGCTTCAAAAATTCCATCTTTGAATTTCACCTGGAAGTGAACTGGCTGTTATGGCCATAATGGAGAGATTTCTAAAGAAAACATTCAGGATGTATGTAATAATACATATGTTAACTTACTTGGAAATGCATTTTGTCATTTGTTGCCCCTTTTGGGATAACAAATCTTGATATTAATCTCAACAGAAGTAGGAACAATATATGAACTCACATGTTACATGGCCTTCCGTTTGTGCTGATTCAGCTTTCCGCTGCCCCTCCACCCTCATCTCTTTCTTGATCTTCTTCCCCGTACAGCATGGGAGGAGGTTATTTTAGTCTATCGATTACATGAAAACAAAATGTAACTTGGATCTATCGGTGATGTCTTTCCAGTGGACTTCTTAAAAATCAAAATAATTTAGGCAACTTTTTAAGAAAAAAAAAAAGAGGGAGGAGGAGTAAGAGACTCTCCTTGTGCTCAGGGGGCAGCGGAGGAGTGCCTGTTACCAAAACAACTTGAGGGAATTCTCCCTGCACGTCGGTAACAATGATTAGGTCAGTGATAGTGATTTACTGTTTTCTCTGAGGTCACACAGCATAAAGCATAGGTTCATCCATACCTTTAAGTTGTGGCCTCTGAAAATAAGTAGCTACTATTATAAAGAACATCACTGAAGAGTTAGAATTTTTGTTGTTCCTCTATTGGTTTAAGTAGAAAATACCCAGCAGTCCACTGGAGCAGATTCCATTTTTCCTCCTGGTTGAGGTGTTGAAAGTGCAGAAGTGCTGAGTCCTCTATAAAGCATATTCTTGGAGTAGAGTAACATTCAATAAAACAAAAAGACCATTTTTTTTCATAAAAGAACAGAACATCTTAACTCCATTGCAGTTGGAGCCATATAATGGAGGCACAAATGACTTCCAATTTACCTTAATTGCCAACACATAATATTTTGCTAAATAAAATTGTCCTCTTCCCAATTTGAAACCGTACTTTACAAAATTGTCAGAAAGGAGCTCTTTTTGTAATGGAAATAGAGGCTTTGGGACAGACTAAATACTGCATCAGATCCTAGCTATTGATGACATTTGGTTCAAAAAAATAGCATTTCCAATTATCTTATTGTTATCTTTTGGCAAAATCCCTAATGTGAACTCTTAACACGTCCATTTAACTGTGGTATGGCCAGTTAAACTGAACTCTGTTATCTTGAGGAAGAATAGGATTATCTTCAGTTTGTATGTACATGTGTACACACACACATATATTGAGAATAAATTCAGTTTGGTCTTTTATATACTCTCTCGCTTATAGATTAGACATTATTAAAGGAGGAATCGGACTGGTCGATGAATGCATCCATTATATAGTTATCCATCTGTAACCAGCCTGCTCTGGATTTGTTAGCCAGTTTTTACAAAAATATGACCCAGAAAGTTGTTAAAACAATTCACACTTCAAGAAGTGCAATTGCACTCTTTCTACTTCTTAGAAGAGTCAAAATCAACTCCTATTGATGTCAGTAGGAGTCTCCCTTGCCTTCAGTGGGAGTTGAATCAGATCATAGAGTATCTTAGACACTTTACAATGGATCTCCTATCTTACAGAGCATTTAACATGCAAATGTCTTTGGTACAACCACCCTTCTTTTTGTGTACTGTTAAGATACAGGCATTGCATGTGGACACAGTGTGATCTGCTCTTTTTTCTGATCTAACGCAAATCTGCTGGCTGTTTGACTCATAATTTGCAAATTATTATGTTCAGTATCTTATGTATTGCCACCCATTCAGAATAGGATCAGATTCCATAAACCTAAAAGCAGTTTACGTCAAAGAGCAGTGAAAGGAAGGAAATGTGTATACACATGCATGCACCCATATAGCTCTACACATGGACAGTACAATATAAAAACACGATTGTTCTCTTCTGACTTTCATCATCAATGAGGAGGATAAGTGGAATAATTACCACTTGCCATGTGACTCTATCCTGCCTATAATTAAGGTGGTAATAGAGTTGAGCCTTCATGTATTCTTCTTAACAGTTTGGTATGTACACACATTCCTGCTTTCGTCCCTAGCCAGTAAATCCAGATGGCAATCTGATTGCATACTTGTACCAATCCAACTCTGTCCTCCTTTTTCTTTCTCTCATATGCATGCCCATACCCTGAATGAACAGACTACTCTGAGCTTTCATTCCCTTGGGGCTCCATCTGGAGGGTTTTAGAGACTGCTGTGGAACTACAAATAATGTTATCCTTGGGGAAAAGAGAGTATGTGGTACAGAATAGATTGGTGTGGTCAGGTATGTCAAATGTACCAGATATGGCTTTTCTGACTAAATTCCTTTTCATGGAGCATCTCTTGGGCTTTATGCCAGTACTCCCTGCAAAGTATGCTTTGCTTGGGTGAATCTCCTTGGAAGACATTTCAGTTCCTGTCCCTGAGTAAGTGGAGGGTCCTCAACTGGAATAATCTGGGTCCCACTCCTTCCCTTCCCTTCCCTCCCCCTCCTTCAGTAAGAGGTAGCACCACAGAGATGTGAGAACAATGCTTGTGGGTAGCAGCTGGCTTCTGGCACCTTCATAAAATACCTCAGCATAGCTTAGCATTGTCACAGAACTGAAAAATCAGAAGAGAAAAACAAACTTTATAAATAGTGGAGATAATTCTAGCTGTAGAGTTTAGTTGAACTGATGTTTATTATGATTGATAAACATGATTATGCTGTATGTATTCGAGATCCTGTTGATAGGTTACAACTTTATAGGGTTGGGTGGGGGCGGGTGGGTGTTGGGGAGGGTGGGGGAGCGAAGGGAGTTGACTCTGTTAGAAGGAAAATGTTGCTCATGAATTTTTTTCCTTGTATCTGTCTTGCCAAAGGAAACATTTTGTTGCTCCTGGGTTTGGGATTGTTGTTTGGTTGGTTTATCTGTGGTCTAATCTGCAGCACAGCACATGATGGCATGCAGGTTACTGATTGGGTGGCTGTTCAGGGTCCTTTAGGTGCACACATGCTTTCCCCTCCCTCCCTGCCATTTCCTTATGAATAATAAGGGTCTTTGTAGGGATCTAAAGATCAGGCAAGGTGTATATATATATATTGGGAGCTTGGGGGAGAGGAGATGAATATATTGGGTCAGATTCAGCCCAGGTATACATCCATTTTAGCCAGTGGAGTTGCACCAGGGCTGAATTGGGGCCATGGCATTTAAGTTTGGGAAAGAGAGAACAGTTGTTGCATCTTAATCTGAGAGAGCAAAAATGAAACAGGTTCCTTTTATCCCCCTTGTCTTGTTACTGAATGTAGGGCTTGTAGTGCTTGATAATAGGTTGAAAACTTTTTAAACACTTCCTTTTCTAAAAGCAATGCTAATCCTGTCTAGACCAAAAACTACAAAAGAAAAAACCAAACTGAGAAGTGAAAGCTAACCTGCTCTTAGCACCTGGCTGGTGTACCTGAAAGGATCGAAATACTGTGAGTCAGTCTGGGGGGAGGGGTGTTTGGGGAGGAGGGAAGTGCATTCTTCTCATGGTGTTTGTCTTGACTTTGGGGTGGGAGTACTGGGGGAAGTGGAGATGACTTGGGAGGGATTCCTAGCCTCTTCCATCCTGACTTCAAGGCATCCCTTCCATTCTTCCGACTTCCCTAAAGAGGGGTGGGGGTGGGGAGGTGAGTGCGCGAGTGAGTTTTTGAGTGGTTGTGTGAATCTAAAGAGGTGAATTTCTAAGGAGCTCAGAGCTCCTTTGGGATGGGAGAATTTCCAATGGCTTGGTAGGGAACCAAAGGCACTGATAAGTCGTCAAATCTGCTGTTGTCAGAGCAGATAAGAGGAAAAGCTGGGCCTTTTTCGCGCTTTGGGTGGATGTCCCTTTCTGCAAGGATCTCATCTCCTGTAGGTGTTGCCGCCTTTTTGTGCATAGGGATGTTTTGGCTCTGTGAGGACAAACTGCAAATGGGGATTGCTCAATGCGGCAGCTTAGGTCTCAGCTGCTGCTGGAAATAGGAAAAACTGTTCCCTTCAAATATGGAAGCAGGGTTACCAAGGTCAGAGTCCCTTCCAACATCCTGCATGTGCTGTCTTTCTCTTCTAAAGATGGGGGACCCAGGAGACTCTTTATTTACTCCCCAAAATAGCCATGTACATTGTCATGCATTGTGCTATTGGGTTGAGTTGTTTTATCAGTGAACCTGGCGAACGCTTGTGAAGAAAGGGAAAGGGTGGAAAATAGATTAATTGTCCAGCTACTCTTCCTCCGGAAACCAATCGGGTTGCAGAACTTCACTGAAAGCTTTACTAATAGAATTGTTGTTCTGACATTATGTAAAAGTGGTATTAATATTGTGTGACTTTTCAAAGAGCTAGATAGATTTATAGGTAGGTAATAGGGATATTGAAGAAATGACTTCTCAATTATAAGAGCACTTGGAACAAAAGATGTGGAAAACAAGGTGTGCTTTAAGGTAAACAAATCTGAGGAAGGAAATGAAACAACCTGGGCGAGGGAAGGGAGGATGATATCCTTTGGGATTCCTCAGTGCTACTGAGTTGTTCTGCCCCAGGCCTGGAGTACCCCCTCTGCCTTATTTCATCTCTCTACCAAACAAGACATTGTCAAATAGCTCAGGCCAAAAATGTAATTTACCTGAAAATTGTTCTAGTCTGCTGGGGAATTTTTCCCTCCAGAGTTTTATCTAGACCATAAAATAATGTTTAATCCTCCACACTGTCCCCAAGAACTAACCCCTTCCTCCCCCTCAAAAAAATTCTCAATCTAATATTGTGGGCCCCACTAAAAATATTGCCCCCTGCTGATTTTTGTAGCAGCATCTAGTTAACAAACATTATTCTCTGAGCTGTGCTAATGTTATGGATGGTGCTGGCATGCTATGGTGCTATAGAAATCCTAAGTTATTAAACAAAGAGGATCCTATTTTGGCTCCATCCAGGACACTGGAAACTATTTATGCCAAGTCATAAACCCTGGAAATCACACAGCCCCTTCAAAAATGAAAGCTCTTATAAAAATCAAACAAAGCATCCTTGATAGTGTCCTTCAGAACAAGGCAGATTAGATTTAAAAAAAAAAAAAAAAATCAGTCCTTTCCCATGGTCTCCCTCACTGTGTTGGTCCTGGTGCCTTCTTTGCACAAGTGAGCTGAAGGATGAAATCTCAGCAAGCTGAGACACCCATACAGACTCAGAGCCCAGCTCTGCTACCGTTTGAGAACTGGGAGCAGGGCTGGACCCTCATTTTGCAACAGGGAGAGGAAAGGGGCACTGCAGAACTGCCTGCCATTGGTTTGGAGTAATGTGAATAGGGCAGTTCTGGTGGGGGGCAAGTGCTGATCACCTTGGAGAGCATCACGAGCCCACTTTGTCGGAAGGATCAGTGCAGTAGCCAACCCCATGCCTGCCAGTGCTGCTGTTGTTCCATTTCCTTCCTCGGCAGTGGTGTCTAAGGCTAGGTGTGAGTAGGTGTGGGGTGTTTATCCGCCACAGGTACAGGAGCTGTCGTATACCTCATTTCTAACTCGTAACTGAGTAACTTGCTTTAACTTTCTCCAAACCCTACAGAGTTGCCAAGTCTGCCCTCCCTCCCTTGATTAACGTTGAACTCTGGCATATAGCAGCCCGTGACCTGCAACCTGGGGAGTGACCCCCTAAAGCCTCTGAATGTCGCTGCTTAAAAGCTACTGCAAAATGAGGGCAAATTGCAATCTTATACTATTTCTTTTGGTTACAAGGGGTCCTCTCGATTAGTCTGTGAATATCCAAAGGCAGCCTCCCTCCAATCTGTGCATGAAACTTCCACAACTGCCTTTCCCCGCTCTCCTGGTGTCAGGACTACACTGAAACTCCAGGGTCGGGCAAGCCCCTGAAGGTTTCTTTCAGCTGAGTGCTGCGTACACACTACTCATCCATTTCTTTTTTTCTTTTTTCTTTTTTTTTTTTAAAAAAGGACCAAAAAAGAAAATTTTCCAAATATTTAATTTTCTTTTTTATTATTTGACAATCTTGTATCCTCCGGGCTGTCCAGAAGCTGCATCCTTGATCCCTTCCACCTTTACTTTGAATGTAGTTCCTCCACCCCCATGGGAAAGAGAAGCTTTGACAGGTCACGATGCGCTGCTATAAGCTGGGGGGGGCGGTTTCTTTGTTTTGTTTTGTTCTTTTAAAATTTCCAGCCAAAACCAAAGATTTCCTAATGATTGTATAAACTCAAAACAAACAAACAAACCAAAGACAAAGGGGCGTCTTCAGCAATCCCATCTGCGAGGCCAGCCCTGGTAGAGGAGGAAGGGGTTCCCAGCAGGCTGCTAAAGTGGAAAGACTGGCTTCCCATGGCCCGATACTGTGTGGCTCTTCCGCAGCAAAGTGGACTCAACCTGAGCCAGGCCATTTCCATCCCACCCTTTGCTAATGTGTTGCAGAGGAAACTTGCTCTTTAAGCTCACAAAAACCCAGGGTGCAGCCACTAGGGGAGGTGGGTTGGGAGAGCAGAAGGGTTGCTGCAGCCAATGGGACTCCTCAGATTGGTTGAGAAGCTGAAGACATTGGTGCATGATTGGCTGCTCTGATAGGTGCTTTAACCCTTTGGGGGCTGGGTGATGTTGATTAATACACGCTGAGGTGCACTTCTGAGCTTTTTTCCCTACTGCCCCCCACCCCCCTCCATAACTGCTTGGAAGAGGCTGTCCTGATGTGAGAAATCTCTGAAAGACGAGAGCTTTTCATTTCTCCTCTAGTTTCTTTTTTTCTATATTTTTATTATTTTTGCAGCACCACTGTGCAACTATGCATTGTATTTCTCAACCTTTTATGCTTGGTAGATGCCTGTGACTTTTTAACTTTTGGGGGGGATTGCAAATGAAGGAACTTTATACATGGATCTTTTTAATCTCAGTTGATTGGGGGGGTGTTTGGTTCTAGGGTCATACAAGCTCTATCCCAAAGCAAAATCCAAATGTTAATAATATTAGCCTGATGCAGATACCAAAGATAATTTCTTTCCTGCAGAACCTTAGACTTGTGTATTAAGTACGATTACCCAGCACTTGCATTAGTCTAACCTCAGTAATTCCAAAGCTTAGATGTATATTTTGGTATATTTCTGGGATATTAAAAAAATTGTCGTTTAAATTCTTGTTTGTTTCAGTGTAATGCTCTTAAAGTCATAGCATGGAGATAACTGAACTGTCCTATTCTTAGTAGTTTGAAATAATAGTATTTTTGTATGTTTTGGGTGTGTCTATGTATGTATTAACATAACAGTTTTCACTGCCTAGGTGTTCATAATTAAAAAAAAGAATTAAAAAGTTCTAAAGTGTACATAATATTCCATAATGAACTTCCACCAGACTGTCAGTTTGGATTGCATTTTCACTGATTGCCATTCCCAGCTGGGATTCCTTATTTTTTTTTAAGGAGACAGCATCCTTAAAGACCTGAATTTACTTTTTACATAACTGGGTCAAAGAGTGTTTTCCATTATTTTCAAGGAGGGGGGGGTGTTTTAGAAAGTGGCCCGAGATTTATTTAAGAAAAATCTTGGAAGCACATTAGTCTGAAAACTATCAGTTTCTCGTTGAGTGAAAAGTTGGAATTTGGGGAAAACCCTTTCCGCTGAAGCTGGCCAATAGCTTTTAGTGAAGCAATGAGTTGTGAATAGTCTGTGGGGGAGTCCTTTTATGCTTCTCTTCAGCCAAAGATCAATTTGCAGTCTGGGTGTTAAAACCCTTTTTCTCACCTCTCCTCCTATACTATCACTTGTACACCTGGGGTCAGCTGAACACTTGAAGTCAGGGACCTTAATGCGACACTTGTACCCAGATGAAACACATTCTCATCTGGTCTTGAGACTGAAATGTGAAAGACCTCTATGATTTTGAAACTGATACCTTTTCCTTGATGGGGGGATAAAAGGGATGCTGTTTCTTTAAAGATGTCCCCCATCCCCCCTGCCCCAGTGGCTGCCTGCAGGTGGCTATAGGCATTGAGAGATTGTGTAGATTACAGTGAATCAGGATGAAATGGTAGATTTTGTGTAGATGCATTTGTCTGCTGTAATTTTTTATATATATTAAACTTACTGTAACTGTACAGTTCATTTCTGTTGTAAACATCATTAAACCATTTTCCAAGTGTTTTAACATGTATGCACTTGTTTGTGGTTTTTAAATACATGTCAATAGTTTGCGGGCAAAAAATTTCCTTATTTCTGTTCTTCAGATCCACCAAGCTGGGCCTGAGAGATGTTCCCTCTTGCTATTTGTCAGTTGTGCCCAACAGATTGCAGGATATTGTGGGTGATCAGCTCTTTTCTAGAAGCTTTTGCTCTGGCACCAAGGCATTGTCCACTCTTCTTTTTTAGAAGAGAAGCAGCAGCCTGGGTTGTCTTCTTGGGACCGTAGGCAAAGTTTCTTGAATGTAAAGACTGAATTTGGAAAATAGGAAAGGATGCAATTACCATGTGCATAGCACTAGGGCCAGCCCGTTAGTCTTCCAACCACCTTGCATGTTCGATGCCTTGCGAGTCCTGGAAGAACTACTAGAGCCAGAGACCGCATAAAGGGGAACTCCCCCACCCCTGGTTCGTGGTTGTCTTATTCCCTAACACAGATGAGGGTTTTTTTTTAAATCCAACGGCAGGAATGGCACAAGGCTCAGGTAAACACATTTACGCATCCATGGCTTCCCCATCAATTTTATTACCTTATCAAAAACCGTCTGAATTGCTGAGCCACCATCACCTTTGTCTTGAATCTGTACTGCTCATCTTTAAACTTATTCTGCAAGGTATTTACAAATTCTTACATTTCTTTCGGCTTTTGTACACTTTCCTTAGCAATATACTCATCACTTGCTGGCATTGTTTTATATAACAGGAACATACTTTGGTGCTGTACTTTAAGTGGGGAAGGAATAGCCCTTAAAAAATTGTGTGGCTTGAGCAACAGTGAGGGAAGAAAGAGGTCAAGTTTTGGATTGTCTTAAAAACTTCCCTTTTTAATTAAATCCCAACTTTCCCAGTGTTCTCCAGCATTATTTCAAATGTCAGTCCTTACAGAGGCCTAGTCCCCTGGCTCACATCATAATGGATGATGGAGGTGGTAAAATCTGTATGCTGCACCACTCCTGTTTTTACTGTGGAACCTCGCCGGTAAAGGCGTCCTAGCTTTCATATATTTCCATTAGCATTTCTGGATGCCGTCCATGTGCTGCAAGAGCTGTTCACACTGGGATGTTGTTTTCTTGATAGCTTGTTGCAGCCGAGCACTGATTCCTCCTCAGCCTGCTTTTAGCATTTGTCTTTCACTCAAGGAACATGTCATCGTCCACAGTAAGAACAGCTCTCCACAGCTAAAACCAGCTTAGAAATAAAGCTACATTTACAGCAGAAAAATATTGGCGCGAGACTGCCCTAGTTATGCTGATTCAGATTATTCTTCCTGTAGATAATACTGGGCGTAGCGATAGCACCTTCCTTTCGAGGACCTTAAAAGTGCTTTAGCCAGTAATTAAACCTCAGCCACCTGTGAGGTGAGGTGTAGTTTGGGGGGGGGGGGTTTTTTGCTATTTAAATAGCCAGAGAAACCGGCTCAACGAGGAGGAAGAGAACCCAAAGTCCTAGTCTCCTGCCCAACACTTGCTGGTACAAAACAGCCACGATCATTAGGAATAGTTTTACAGATATGTACATTTAAAAGCTAAAGCTTGAGATTGTATAGTTTTGAAGGGGGGAAGGGAGGAGGGGAACTAAATCCAGACTCGTCCTACTTTGTGCAATGAATCGCGCATATGTAATTTGCAGTCCTGAAAAAATGGGTGTTGACTGAATGGCCTTTTTGGAGTGATGATTGTTTCCCTTCTCTCCTCCCCCAAAGCATCTGGACTTCTCCGTCTTGCCCATCCACTGCATGAATGCCACTTAGTGAGGGGGCAACGGCTGCATCTGGAGGGCATCATATGTGTCCTTGGTTGCAGAGCTGAGTCCCTGAAAGAAGAAAGAGAGGGTAAGGCGGATGAGGTAGACCTTGGACCAATCGCCTGCCTTTAGTCTTGTGTTCAGCACACTAATCTGGTCTGTAGCAGTGATGAGAGGCACTTGTTCAGATCACTATTTCCCTTGAAGATGAAAGGTCAATGGCTATCAGTTACCCTGAAGGTAAGATGCATGCTGAATACGGGTTAATGAAAAACACTGCTATAGTAACTTACCCTGAAAGCTCAACAGTGCTTTACAGTACTAGCCTCAGCAGCAGCACGTTCACTCACATAATGGCTATGTCTGAACAGTGGACAAATGTGTCAGCTAGGCAGAGCTATGCACCACAATAAGCTATGACCAACTGACAGTGCATTCTGCTTCACTAAATTTGCCTCTGCACTGACCCAAGTAGGAATTTCGACAGGACACCTGAGTTTAATACCAACTTCTGCCACCAGCTTGGTGCATTTGGTATGGCAGCAGCACTGCAGATGGAAGAGTACTCATCAATCCCTTTCTCCCCAGTTCAGTCCTCTGATTTTCTGTTCCAAAATGGTCTTTGGCATCACTCCGTTAGCTGTGACAAATGGCTTTATTTACTTTACTTGTCCCAGCATCCTTTGCACTGATTGCAACAGATTACTAAAGTGATGAACAACCAGCACACAAGATTCTGGGGTACTTGAGGCCCAAAGGCTCCATCTACAACTAACTGACCAACAAGCTGCTGGGACTCCTGCAGGCTGTAGATACTGGCTAAAAGCAAGATGCTCTGTGCCGCTTTAAAGGTATGTTTCTTAGCTCAGTGGCTGATACTGAACATTCATAGGTTTACTTGGTCCTCCAGCCAGTCCTACCTTTCTGTGAGTCTATAATCTCACAAGGGCCTAGTTGAAACCAGCTTTGAACAAAATCATTGCGGCTGGTTAGAGCTGATCAGCCGATGACCATTCAGGTTCATGGCAACTTTTCAGGTATGTATGGGTCTGCGTAAGTTATGTTTACTGGGGATGTAGAAGATCCAGGTTCAAGTCTTTGTTCTGCCTGATTGCGATCAGAGGGTTTTTCCCTACCCCAACTCATTCCAAATCAAGCCAAGTAGAGACTTTAACCTGGGTGTCCCATATCCCAACCCAGTAACCCAACAGCCCAGCTGTAGCATGAGTCAGTCTCCATTCCACTTCAGCAAAAATGTTCTGTTCTCCTACTGGGGAATCTGAGTGATCAAGCCTGCAACTAAGGCCTTCATGGAGAAAGCGTCTCAGGGAGATCCCACTCAGTCCTCAGCTACAAGTATGACCACCATGACAAAGTTGCTCACCGAAAGTTAAGTGTAGGAGAGAAGGAAAAAAACCTTTTTTCCCCACGTCCCCCACCTTGACTCTCCATGAGGGACTTCCCTAGGGAACATAAGATGATCATCTCAGTTTCAGTGCCTTTAATACATCTGCCAGGCTACACTAGCAACTTAGGTTGGTTTAACTGCGTCGTTACAGCACCGTTCTACTGACCTAACTCATGGTGTAGACAGTGCTATGGCACTGGGAGGGCTTCTCCCCTCGAGCTAGGTACTGCCTCTCAGGGAGCTGGAGTGCCTGGGCCAACCAGAGAAGCTCCCCTGTCAGCGTGGGTAGCATCTTCACTGAAGTGCTACAGCCTTTAGTGTAGACAAGCCTCAAGCCAGGCCTGGTGGTTGTTTCATGAAAGAAGTTCACAATAGTTTAAAATATTGAGCTTAAAAATGCCAAACCTTTATTTTAAACCCGTCACCCAACTTTTTTTCTTCCAGTTCAGTTCCGGTTCAGGTAAAAATACCAGTTTGAACTGGTGCTGCAGCGCTGGTCCAACTCCCTGCTGCTAACCTACCCTCTCCGCTAGTGGTCAATGCCACATGTGCCAGAGAAAATGAAAATCCCCTAATGAACCTGCCTGTTCAATACTGTGAGATAACGAAAGTAGCTGGTGGTGAACTAAGGAGAACTAAGTTTTTGATTTCACCTTTGAGTCGCTGCAGGTGCTAGGCAGCCCTTAACCAACAGTTGGTCATATTAGGCAGCAGCTAAGTCGAGCTACTTCAAGAACAACCAGACACATCCTTTACATGTTTCAGAGCAGCAGCCGTGTTAGTCTGTATTCGCAAAAAGAACAGGAGGACTTGTGGCACTTTAGAGACTAACCAATTTATTTGAGCATGAGCTTTCGTGAGCTACAGCTTATGCTCAAATAAACTGGTTAGTCTCTAAGGTGCCACAAGTCCTCCTTTTCTTTATCCTTTACATGTTACAGCTGACCTATCTGGATCAGGGACTATAGAGCAGACAGAGGGAGCAAATGATTGTTTTAGGAAGTCCAGCTGCCAGAGTTTTGGGACTAGTGTGGAGCACCTCCTTCTCCAGCTGGAAAATACAAATAGCAGGGACATTTTAAGGTGATCTGGGCTACTTTTAACAAAGGGTTACAGCGGGGTGTTCTTAGCTTTGAAGTAGCAGCAGCATATCGCCTCTGGTCACACAGACACTCTAAAGCCCCATAGCATCATCCATTAGCAAACAAAGGTTAGACATACAGTTAGGGGCTGCAATCCAATTACTGAATTAGATGAGAACATTAATATGTATGCACTCCCTACCTGGTAGACGCCATCGTTCCCTTTGCCTCGCCGCCTCTGGTGCTTTGGGAAGTAAGAGAAGCCATGGATTAATAGCCACTACTGCTTTGTGTAGTAGGGGCACTGTGATTTACTGTATTTCAATATGTAGTGTTCACAAAAGTGCCTCCTATTTTATAGGCCAGATACAATTAAGAAACGGCCCTCATTTCTCAGGTGGTGACTGCTGCATGCCAGGTGGGGGCCAAGTGACTCTGCACTCCATTAAATACAGAGGACAATGCAGTAAGTTTCCTAACCTTCAGCTCTTCATCCAGCGTTAATTTTGTGAACAGCCTATGATGCAAAGGAAGCACTCATGGGCCCTTTAGGAAACAACAAACTCAAACAGCATTCAGTAAAATGACATGCACGTAAACAGCCCCAGAAGCTGTCGGTCTCTCTAGGCTTTCAGAAGAAAAACCGGCCTTATCACCTGGATTCCAATCAATGAAACATTTCCCTTGGAATGGTGTTTTGTCAGATCAGCCAGCTGACCACAGCATCATGCAAGATGCAGGTTTCCAAGTGAACCAAGTGTGACATTTCAAAGAGTGGCTGCAGCAGTCCTTAGGCACTACGATGTATGTATGAAAGGGTGAGCTGACAAGCTGCATGCACACCCCCATCTGAGGGGGTTAGGTGAACATTATCAGTGTCATGCCCACTAAAGTTAAAGTTTACACTAAATACCCTTGTTTTCACAGCTTTCTGAAACAAAATACTCTTATTGAGGATGAAATTCTCCAATTTGTCTTTTTCTGAGGGTGAATTTTTTTTTTTGGACCTTTGGGCCCAGGCCCATATCTGTTTGAGTGACAGGAAAAGGAAAGGGGTATTTACCTTTTTTTAAAAACAAGTCTACCTATGCAATTTTAACAAGAACTACCATAAAGATGCTTGAGAGTTGAAACTCAGCAAGGGTATGATCCTTACCCAGAACCATGAGTGCCTTTATTTGGTTTGAGGGGGGGGGGGAAACTGGAGCCCTTGTAAACTGTGCGCCAAGTGTGCAAAACAGACTTTTCCCAGTGATGTTTGCAAACTGACACATAGTCCAAAATTCACTTGGCATCAAACATTCAGAACTTTGAAACTACAGCACCGCTTTTCTTCAGACTTTCCCCTGAAACTTAAATTAAGCTGGGAAGGAAGAAAATTGGTATAAATAGTTTTTAAAAATCAGCACATTTAATTTTTTCCCTGAAGTTATTCTGCAGGCACAGAACTGAATGCCCAGCATAACGGCAGCGGTGTAACCGTTTGTTTCTAGTATCGATGGGATACAACCTTCTGTCTAACCTCTAAGGCTGCACTCAAGTCATGAACAGAAGTAAAAGTTACATTACTAAGACCTGGATTTTATCGAGTGCTTTTCATCAGTAGCTTTCAAAGCACTTCAATATTTAATGTATTAGCTGTTTGGAAAGCACTAGTAGACTGCGGCTGCTACTGGAAAGAAGTCAATTCTTGCTTTACTGGGGTGGTTTGGTTTTTTTTTTAATTGGGAATTAACTTTGTGTGTGTTGTAGTGGGAACCTCTTATATGGGATGGAAAATTCTTTGCATCATTATACCTGCCCTTCTTGAAAAGAAAGGTACCACTCACCTCTCCCTTCTTCCCAATTTCACTGTATGCCTCGCCCATCTTGTCCTTCTGCAAAGACTGGCAACCAAATTTAGAGAACAGCATTAGCAGTGTAAGAAGTCATGCTAGCCCCATTGATATCCTTAGCCCCACTGCAGAGTTGCTCCTTTCCCTCCCTTTCACTTCTAATCCCTCCCCTCCCTCAGACAACTCCTAGCCTTAGTTCCATCTATATGAGGTTGGTTCTTTGAGACCTTCTCCAGTCCAGTCTCTCTTAAAGCAGTTTCTTGGAAATTTGACAGCTAATCAAATACTTCTGTATGATGTTTAGCTCAGTCTTCCAACCCTTCTCTTAAACTTAAAAAGGGAGGGTATCATCCTGTTTCCTATATGTTCTTCCAATCTTCTTTTCCAACCTTCTAACTGCAAGCATCCAGCTTAATGCATTCATTTCCACTGTATTCAAGATCTGCTTCTCTCTTCCTCAGTGCCCAGCATTCAGAGCCACGCAAATGTGCAGGCCTTATTACTGTCTTGCAAGATCTTTGTTTTCAATTTGCTAGGCATTCGCCTATTGTAGAGCACTCAGCTCACTTCTCTCCATTTAGTCCATGCCTTTCCTGTTCTGCTTAAGTTAGTTGCTGAGCTCACCTTTATCCTCTACTATCGAACCTAGGTCCTTGAACTTCTGTACCTGTTAGTAATGGCTGCCCTCCAGACATAGTCTTGGCATCTTCCTGCAAGGTATCGAATCAACAGCCCCTATACTCTGTTTTATTGCAGCTGATTTTCATGCCCTTTCTTTCAAGTATGCCCCTCCATCTCTGAAATCTTCTTCCACTTCCTCTTTGCTCTCCCCCACAAGCACATCATCAGCCGCAAAAAGCATGCGGCAGGGTGCCACGCTCTGGCTGTTTTCTGTTAGTGCATTAAGCACCCATGTAAATAATAAGGGACTTTTTGCCAAGCCATGGTATACTCCAACTCTTACTAGAGACTGTTCAGTTTCTCCATATGGCCTTCTAACTGTGGTAACCCTGATACAGATCCTGGATGAGTCTGGCTAGCCTTCAGCCATCTGTTTCATTCTCATACACCACCAGATGACTTTTCTTGGACTGTGGTCATGAAGAGTCAAGATCGATTCGTATTATGTGCAGGGTTTTCCTCTATAGCTCAGACTAGTTGGTTTTTGTGTGGCACATTGCATGGGACAAGCCAATGAATATGCAGCATGGATGGAATCTAACGGACTATTTATTCTACCAGTACTTCTTCATAGCACCAACTCAAGGTAACTTGTAATTGGCTCCTTCACTAGAAAATCCCAGGGTCAACCAAGGTTCAGAACAGCTCCTCTGGCTGTAGAGTGGTGACCATATCACCAAGGGTTATAGGCACCCTATTTAGAGAGAAAAGCTGAACTGAGGGCCGGCACAGGGTACTGCTCAGGCTATAGAGGGAGGGAGAGAAAGGAGCTCTGCAAGGTCAGAGGAAGAGGATATCCTCCTGGCTGTGCTATGGGAAGGGGTTTACTAACTCTCAGGGACCTGCTGCAATCAGAACCTGTGCTAACTCAGGTGGTGCTGAAAGTCTGTAAGGGAAACCGATGGACTCCTCCATGCAGCTGTAAATTCCCAACACCCAGGGAGAAGTTGAGCAGGACTCCAGTGCTAATTCTCCAGATCACTATGGCTGTCTGCTACCCCTCAGGGTAGGATATTGTTCCCCTTCACTGTGGTAGTGTTAATGAACCAGTATCCTAAGTAAGATGCTTCTGGGGATGCAGTTAGTTACAAAGGAAGTTCTGCCAATGTTACTTCAGAGAGAGCAGGCACGGGGCCAACTGGAAGCAAAAATATTCCATAGACTGGGGCAGTAAGTGCTGGGGGTAGGCAGTGTATCTCTGTACAGTCCCCATCCTCGCCCTATGAAGTGGGTCAGTCTAGCTCATTTTGGGGAAAGGTGACTGCCTGGGGAACATATCCAAAACCTGACCCACACAACATCAGCACAGAGAGACACTGCTGCATGAGAGAGTGTATCAAACACTGCCTTGAGCACTCTGCAGCTCCTTCGTTGGGTTACTCACAGTGTAAACAGCGTCCTGAGGCTTCTTTCTTCTCTGCTGAAAAACAAAGGGGAAGGGCTGAGTACACAGCACTGTGTCAGCATCCTTTACCTCTGTGCATAGGCTGTGTACGAGCCATAGCTATGAAAATGGCATGGTTATGTACTGCCATGTTTCTATGTATCCAGTGTACACAGTGGATGCATATTACTGCCATCTTTTTCCACATACGGCTCTCCAGTCTGGCACCTGGACAGATGTGTGTAGAAGAGCTGCTGCTTTGAAGTTGTTTATTTTTATTTGTTATGCTTACTGAAGCCTAATCCTTCCTCCCTTGATCTGCATCACAGGGAAACACTGAGCAAGGGGAAGGCGTCCCCTCCCTCTTCAGCAGCAGTGAGGTCTCAGCAAGTGCAGTTACTTTAGCAAGTGCCAGTGAAGTAACATAAAAGTCAAAGTGTCACGCAGATCTACCGTGAGCCACTCAGCCCCTGTATGCCCTGCCCCCACATCCGTTGGGTTTGAGATGGTGTGTGATTTCCTATTCTGGGCTGTTAGCTCCTAAGAAAGGCATGGGTAAAGATTTTACTGTCTGCACATCAAAGGCTCCAGCCTCGTGTTGTGTTAGGACTCTTCTGTCTCTATCCAAGGTCGTCCCTTGCCTTGTGAGAGACCTGAAGAGAGTTAACTACAGGCTTCAACACGAGCAGCTAGCAGGGCGTTCTGAGTCCCCTGAAAGGGGGAGTGTTAGGCTCAAGATTGTTGCTGGCCCAGCTATGTTAGGGAGGTGATTACCCAAAAAAAGCATTGGAGATATACTAGCAACGCCCTCCTAGAATGGACACAGGTATGCTGCCAAAACTGCCCGCAGCTTAGGTCAGTTCCCTGAAACAATCAATCAATCTATAGTGCCGTAAGTGCAGTTTGTGCTGGCCCAGCTCCGCTGGTTTAAAAAACAAAAAACGCATACACCCCCCTCACCAACATAGCTATGCGAGGAAAAGGTTTCAGGGGGTTATGTGAATTATGTCTAGCCCTAAGCCCACTGTGGCTAAGGGCATATAGGACCCTTGTCACAAGAGGTTGAGCTGGTGCAGGATTTCCACAACCAAGTCAGTTTATATCCAGCAGCCCTCAATTCTAGCCACACCACGGCAGCGTGCCAGCTGCAAAAGCCTGCTTAAGGTTGAACTGTCACTTGAGAATCTCCAGTAACCTGCTTCAGCATTAAGGCATCTACTCCGGTTGTGGACAAGTCCTGAGGGGCAGCATAGATGGTACATCAGACATGTGTGGCTAACAGAGGATAATGGTGCCCTGTACACGTTAGCCAGGACATCGTGTGAATGGGTACATGCACATCTTTGAGAGAGGGTAAGCACAAAAGGAAGGAAGGAAAGTTAAACAAGAGTGCAAGTTAGAGGAAATTACCTGATTTCTCCCTCCCATTTCAAGGTCAGAGCCTCTCTTTTTAGTTCCCAGAACATCATAGTCATCTCTGGTTGTACGAGACAATTTCTGCAATGAAAAAGCAAAAGAAGTCAGAGTGACAGAGGCTGTGCTAATAAGCAACTTAGATCTTGGATTAGTTAACACTAGAAGGAAATTCCAGTTCAACATCCAATTTACTGCACAAGTTATAACTGATAAATAAGCCAAAAAGTAGTTTTGAAAGAAAAATAATCAACACTAATGATCTAGAGCTGTATGCATCAGCCACCCTGCTTGCTAGTCTATCCACTAGAATTCAGATCTTCCTGACCCTAGAGCTAAAGGCAAATCACAGTTAGTTGAAATAGGATTATGGTTTTTATACTGTCTCCCTCTAGTAGCTGGGGATGTATACTCAAACACTGGAGCAGATTTGATTGTATTTAACAGAAGATACACTGATACCATATCTATATCAGCCATGACATTACACCATTGATGTTTGTCCCCCTTTTAAAAAGTCTTGATTTGCATTCAATAAATTCAGGAAACCCTTTGCCTGAGCTCACTCTTGATTGGGACTGTTTACTTTACAAAGTAGACAAATATGAGAGGGCTGTGATAGAAGTACCCAAAATTAGGCATGATATAAAAAGAGGCTAGATCAGGTGCTTCTATTCTCCCCATCTCATATCAAAAGAATGAGGAGACATTCAATGGACTTGAAAAGATGGCAAATTCAAAACATACAAAAGAAATACTTTTTCATCCATTCAACAATTAGATGATTCTTTGGCCACAGGATGTGGTTGAGGTCAAGAACATGGCAAGATTCAAAAAGACTGTACATTTACATGGATAAGACTATCCAGAGACTAATAGCTAATGCTAAAAAGTTTATTGGAAGAAATCTAATACCTTCATGCTTCAAATCTTAAACTAATCTCTAGCTATCTGGGGCTAGGCAAACACTGCACGAGGACCAGATTCTCACATCTGCCTACTGTGGAGTTGTTTGTATTATCCACTGCAGCATCTGATACTGGCCACTATAAAAGACAGGATATTGGTCAAGAAGGACCATGGATCTGATCCAGTGTGGTACTTCCCCTGTTCTAGGATACATAGCAAGTCACATGACTAGACCAATGGAGACATGGTGACTTGAGCCACAGGAGATACAGTGATCCCTGTTACTTAAAGAAGAACCAGAATCGCCCCAGTCGTGCTCAGATTCTGCATGTCTGATCCCACCCCATCTTCCATTCAAATCCAAAACCTGGAAATGGACAGTTCCTACTTCTGGGGTCTAGCTCTGATCTTGCCTAGATCCCCCTGCCCCCCACTAGATTCCACGCTCACCCTTGCTATTTTCTGGGAGGAAGAGCCACAAGCCTCCACCCTTCCTGGGCTCTTTAGAGTGGAGCCACCTCAGGGACTACACAAAGGTTTTTGGGTGTGCAGTTCCTGTGCGGCACACCCACAGCAGGGAGCAGACATTGCTGCTGCTGCCCTCAGTGGGGAGAAGAGGGTCAAGTCAATTACTAGCTCTTGCAAAGCGCCAAATACCTAGGAGCCAGGTATGGGAAGGGGTTTGTGGATGCCTCATTCAAAAAAACGCAGGAGCAGTAAGTGGGGGCCCTATTGACAGAGAGGATGTGGGGGAACAGGGGTTGAGGGAGGGTAAGCAAGCAAGCAAACAAACATGGCGCAGTGAGATTTCCACCATTTGGATTCTAATGCTGGATCCAAATTCAGACCCAGACAGCTGTCAGGGTCAAATAAAAATACAACCCCCAAATGTTACCTCCGGGGGTATTTGAAGTTAGATCTGGACCCCAGCAGGTCAGTGAGTCTCAGTTTACACTGAAATTCATCCATTTGCTGCAGCTCAAGACAAGATCAATTTCTGACCAGTAGGCTCTTCCACTTACTCTGGTCTCACCAAGCCTGAGAGGCAGGTTAAAAACATCAGTACAAGCATATTCCTGTTCTAGGGCTGATGCTGGTTAATTAAGCAAGGGTAGCATGACATAACTCTCTCTCTTGTCCCCTTCCCAAGAGTTTACTATACTAGTGCCTTGTCATGGTTGAATGGAAGATAGTCATGCCACTGTGCTGTGCCATATTGTCCCTATCAGCAAAGGGAGAAACTGACAGGATGCAAGTGTGTAGAAGAAAAGCTGTATAACTGAACAGATCTCTGAGCATTAGCCAGCCTCCTTACCTGAGAACAGGTAAAAAATCAATCAGTGTAAATATATTAGTTTATAAACCTTTAATCACCCTCCCTCATTTCTAAAGGTAAAATAATAAAATTCTAGTAAATCTAAAATAAATTCCTGTCAGGAGATCAACAGCACATTGAGACATTGGGGGTTGTTTGGTTTTTTTTTAGAAGACATACAATATTATGTATTTTTACAAGTAAGTGTCTAATAGTGATAGTACAAGCATATGGAGCTATTACAAGTGTAGTGTTCTGGTCCATTACTAGAGTACTCTTTATAAGCATAGAGGTTAGACTTGGTACCTTACAGACAACCTATGGTCTACTCCCTTTCCAGCAACCCACAATGCAACATTCAAGCAATAGTTAATAAATAACCTGGGAAGAGTTCACATTTGACCCTTAAAGCGTTGCATTCCAGATATCCATATTCTAAACCCTACCACACAGAGCAGTGAAGAGACACAGGTGCCTTAATTGGGGCTACTCAAATACGTACCTACTACTCAGTGTGAGGCAGTACTGCAGGGTCAGGCCCCCTGTAGAGGAAAGCATACGCTGATGGGCACATGTGTGTTTCATGGACTTACAGACAGCACTCTGTGATCCACACACCAGCTCCTGTGCATGTATTGGACTGGCTGCATCTGCCAACTGGAGAGCGCTGGCTCAATACTGGAATTAATTGTTCCCGCCCTTCCGGTGAATGGACATGCCAAGTGCACCTCCTGCACATTAATAGCGTCAAGCCTTAAACCAGAGTCCTAGTGTTCTGTTGGTAACAGGTGAGTGAGAAGGAAGTTTCCCCCACGGTGAGCCATTAGGAGCTCGCCCCAGTGGGAAGTCACTTCCTCTTGTAGCTACTGCACTGCCCACTTGTGATTGTTCCTCATTAGTCTGCCTCATCTAGCCCATCCTGAGAGCCTTCTGGCCAGAAGAAAGTCACCTCATTCAAAGGACAGCAGGAGAAGAGAGCATGTCTGGATGAGCAAATTAAAAACATGTTGACATAAGAGCAGCAGTCACTTACATTATACACGTCATTCTGATCCGGCAGAGCTTGGGATTCAGGAGCGTTGCTGAACTGAAAGAGAGAGACAGCAAAGTGAGCACCTGGCAATGGCAGCATAGTAGACACAGCCCCCGGGGGAGTTATTCTTACCTTAGGTGGGGAACCTACAGACTAACAGCCCTGCCAGTGCCATCAAGAGTTTGCCATCTGGGGTGCCCAAAAGGGCCAAAAAACTATACAAATTCCTGCCCTGCTCTCCGAGGGAGCTTTCCTTTGTATTTCAGTCCACTCTCAGGCTTGGTCATCCTTTTAATGGTGCTTTATAACAGCCCTTTGGAAGCTGAAACACAGACAGGATTTCCTACTGAATGTTCCCCTCCACTGTGCCCGTGCACACCAGCATGCTACAGCAGGGTCACCGTCAAGCTCCAAGCCAGTTATTGGAAAGTCTCTTATGAGGGCAAGGGCTGCTAGCATTAATGCCAGGTCTTTCATGGGTCCCGCCCTGCAGGATCAAGCTCTAAAAGACTAAGGACACCTTTTAAGTCTCCAGGCTGCGCAGCGACAGAAGGTGCTATATAGATTGGGGGAGGGGTGTTTGAAAATTTTCCTCTTAAGTCTGAATATTTTTGCTCCCATCTGCACAACTCTTGCAACCAACCACACACACTTCTCCTTGGCCTGCCCAGGCTTAGTTGTTTGTTGTTGTTGGGGTTTTTTTCGGGGGGGGGGAGGGGAACGGGGGTGTGAAAGAGCAGCAATTTGAGTTCTGAGATTTTTCAAAAAGTGAAAAACCACCAAATTTTTACAAGTGTTTTAACCTCTCATAGCTCAAAAGGAGCTTGGCCTAAACATTTCCAATTTGTTTTATGCACTGAAAACTAGCAGACAGACTCCAGAAATGTAAACTTAGTCGGACATTTAGGGTTCCCCCCCACACACACACACACACGAATGGCATAGCCTCCTTTGAATATTTGGCATGCCCTGTAGGCTACAGAGCTGCTAAACCTCCTTCTTACTACAATGGAGTTTACAAGGTTAGTTTGCATTGCCTATATTCATTCATTTTAAAAAGATGCATCTCTAGGGGCCCATCTGGTGCTCTGGGCCTCTGTCTCATACATTCATCACAATATAAGCAGACAAACGTGCACCCATAAATATATCCACGTCAAATGACACCCTCCTCAGCAGACTTACTAAGAGAGAGAAGAGACAAGCTTTGCTGCGTGCTTGGAAGATTAAAAAGTCTGGGCTCCAACAGATTGTGGAGTGGGGTTCAAAATAGAGGACCCTCAGAGAGCACCCTGCTCGCAGCTCCTCACTTTTATAGTGGTCACGCCATTTCAGCCTCTGCTGATCCTGACTAGCACAGTACACATTCATGGGAAGACAGACAATCTCGGGTAACTAGGTCCCAAACCTACAACGTCTGCTAGTGCAGTTTGATCCCTACCAGCTAAGGCAGGTGCTTTGCCCATGCCATTTTGAATCAGGCACAGTAGGACATTGACTCAGTGCCAATACATTGGCTCCAAGCACACCTCTATGGAGCAGCTGTGCCTGCCATGTTGGGGTACCTCCCCCCAACTCCACTACTTTGAAGGGACACAGGCATTGCTGTATACCCGTTAGCGCCACACTTACAGCTAAAGCACTTACCCCAGACAGCACATTCAGAACTTGCATTTAAGATCTCTGAGACCCCAGCCTTGCATGGGTGTGGAGTGGGCTCTAGCAATCAGTATGGATCTCATAACCTCTGCAGTCTGAAGGTGCTTGCTGGCCCTTGTAGCAGGCTTAAAAGGGGGCTGGAGCAGTTGTAGTCGCACAGACCCTGCCAAAGCAGGCTGATGGCTTGTCAGGGGCCATTATCAATTCATTTATATACAATTCCATCACAGGGCAATGAGACAGCTAGCAGTTCTTTGAAGGCCTCCTCTGCCTATGCAGCAGCCAGGAGAGGTACCAGTTCTACAGCCTAATAGCTAAAGCAAAGAACTGACAAGCTCTACAGACATGCAGAGCCTCTAAATGCCACAAGACAAAATAGCTTCTATTCTAGTAATTTATGAGATCTGCTGGGGAAATGGTTACATTTTTAATTGCACTGAAGCTGCTCTGGGTCTCCTGGGGAATTCAGCAAAACTTCTTTGTAGCCAACTTTCTACACAAGAAGGCATCACACAAAAAGCTTTCTACCTCAGACATGCCTACGTAGCAAAAGATTGATGGAGGGTTTGTCTACACAGAATGGTTTTGAGACTATATACAGGGGTAATTGGGAGAAATTTAGTGGCCTATGATATACAGATCAGACTAGAGGATCTGACTGTCTCTTCTGGCCCTAACCTATGAATTTAGGCAAGGGCTTTGCACTGCACGTACGTACAGAACTTTGTATACAGACACCACTTTCTAGAGAGAAGAACACCAGGTAGACAGGACTTGCGTGTACAGACTCTTCTTGCTGAGGGGAATCAAAACAGCTCCTCTTTGCTCTCCCCATCATGACACTGGGAAGGCTGCAGACTCCAATATTATAGCTCCATCTTAAATAAATGGAGTGGTACCAGCGATGGGTTTGTCATCCTGCCTCTTCCTCTGAAGCAACAACTTAGTTATTTGCTATCACTGAATTATTACTGTATACACATTCAGTTAACAGCTAGACACATTACAGAAGGTAGGCTATTCCATCTCCTATGGGTAAAATCCACTACCTAGGACATCTCCAAGTAGATTACATGCACCTGCTGCCAATATTCAAATCACCCTGCAAATCTGTTAACCTTAGAAGGGGAATGAATTTCTCTCACTTTGATTTCTCACTTTAGAGAAGTTCTGGGCTGGGAACAAGCAACAGCTGGGCTAGTTCAACCCTGCTTCAGCATCTTGCTGCTCCAGGTTCACAAGCTCCCTGGCAATTTTACTGAACCACGCCTAATGCCCGCTCTCTTTCCCCAACAGCAGGACAGGTCCATGACTCCTGCAGTCAAGTACAACGTGTACTTGGAGGGGCATCTGTACGTCTGTCTTTTCGCTCTGGCAGGCTCACACAGACTAGCAGTCCTAGAGCAGCACTTTCATCTGGATTTATAACGGCAGCCAAAAAAAAAAAACCTCACAACTCCTTCCTGCCACTGCCGAGTTCCATTCATTTCTTCTAAAACTTTCTTCCTTCTGATTTTCGTGGTGCATATGCTGCCTTGGGACACTGTTTATCTGTGGAACAGATGAGTGCCAGCAGCTGCAGGGCAAACCACCCCTCTGCCAGCCCCAACTAGCATACCTCCGCCCTGCCTGGGAGTACCCGCGAGAAGAGAGATCCAGTTCCAGGCCTATTCAATCCTTGGCTTCTCCACTGCAGGCTGACAAGGAAGGTGCCTGTTTTGAGTGGGGTTTTGGGCTGAACCCATTGATTAGAGTAGACTGAAACCAGAGGGAGATTTCTCACTTCGCCAGTCAGAGCGGAGATGCTGGGGAAGGGCTGCTTGCCTAAGCCAGGGAGAGGAGGGACGCTCTCCTCTGTTTTTAGCAAAAAGCAGGGGTTGTGCTTTTCCCCGGCCCCCTCACATTGGCCTCTGGGGGGAATTGGACTGAAGCCACCAACTCCCTTCATGAGTCACTGAACAGTCCATCACTGCCCACTTACCCCTGTCACAGCTCCCAGCCGGAGCCAAGCCTCCTAAGACTCCATGTATCCATTACCAGTCCCCAACTCGACATCCAGAGTGGTGGTTTTAAACACAGTTTAGCTTGGGATTTATCCTAAGTGCTCAGACCCTGTTCCTGAGGTATTCCTCTCTCACCATTTATCATGGTCTCTTCATTTCAAAGAGGCATAAACCAACTCACAGTGCTGACCCAGCATCTCCTACCTATTCTGTGCAGCCTCTGGTACTGTCCCCACCACTGTAGTATCAGAGCAGCGTACAGAGTTAAGAAGGACCCAGAGCTGCCAAGGTACTCCGGCTTTATTCCGTTGAAGCCAATGAAAGTTAGGAGGCTAAATATCTTTACAGCTCTGGGCCAAGGAGACTGGCATCTATCATGTGAGGTTTCCTCCCCTTCAGGGAAAGGTTATGTCTCAGAGTTTTCACCTGAGACAGCCAACATCACTAATCACTTTTGAAGTTTGGGTACAGTTGAACTGCATGGAGGCTACTTCAGTTAGAGTTCCTCAGCTACTGGTGTTCAAGTTTCCATCCATCCCTCTGACACCATCTCCTCTCTGGCAAAAATGCCCATCTTTACTGCCCACTTCTCCCACACCAAGCCTTGTGCAGAAGGAAAAAATAATCCCCAACAAAATCGGTAGGCCCACTGCTTTATCCTTCCTCAAATTCTTCCTCTGTTATGACGCCTGTAAACACCACTAGCAGAGAATGCCTCAGCAAGGAAAGGCTACTGTTTATTTTGCACAAGCATCCACATTTTACGGTTATTTTGTCCCCCATCCCCACTCCTGTTTGTCTGTTTTATACACCCATTTTGTCTTGTCGTAAGTTGAGATAGTGATCTTTCTGAGGCAGGGACTGTCTTTTCATTACCGTGACTGGGCCCCATGGCACAACAATAAACGTGCGCACAATGGCTACCAGACCCACAATTCCTTACTCTGTTGTCAGGGTGTGTTGGGGTCCCTGAGCCTTCAGGGCTGAACTATTATCACGTGACTGTCATGTTGCCTAAAGGCAGGAAGAGCTCTGACCACGGCTTGAATGAGGCAATATCAGGCTGGGGCTGGTTGGCATTGTTCTTTATGTCTATACCTCGTCCAAAGACCAGGCCAAAGGTGGGGCGTGAGCCAAAAATCACCCACAAGTTCTAAGGTGGAGAGAGAAGAAATGCATTTTGGATTCAAGATCGTGTGGCTGCAGATGCTGAATCCTCACAGGATGTGGACTCTGGGGAACCTTGCCATCATCACCCACAGTGACTAGGTTGGCTACTTTCTGAAAGCTCCCAGGCCCCTCCTTGTACTTTCCATATTCTGATGGTGAGTGGGTGCGACTCTTGAAGGAGCACTGCCTGTTTCTTTTTAATTAACCCACCAGTACAGATCACCAGCTGCAATGTTTTGCTAGATTTTGCATTTTATGCTTGGGAAAATTCTTCTGGGCCCTGCTCTGGAAAAACAAAATCAGTTAAGACTGCTCACAGCCCACTTCAGAAAAGGAAAGGCCTTACCACAAAGGAAGTTGCAATAATCCTACCATGCTTTCCCTATATCTTCAACGCTCAAATACTGAACTGCTTTCACTCCCGCCAGATCCCAGTGCTTAGCAACAGGCTCTCAGGCATCACAACGATCAAACTGCAAACCCAGCACTTCTCATTTGCAATGGGAGCTAAACGATCATAGGCTTATACACCAACTTTCAAGCCAGGCAACTATCCAAGAAAAGCTGATCTTCCCCCAACCACTTCCCAGTCCATAGACAGACTGGATTACGTGACAAACACCTAATGGTTCAGTGTTTTGAGGAGACACTGTGGCAATTAGACTAACCTTAGCTTTCAAAAAGAGGGCCGTAATGATGACTGCATAGATGAAGAGGATCCCATCCAGTATGTAGCACAGTCTCGGGTCTGTCAGTCCCGGAACCGGTGCAGCATCTGTACAGAAATACCAAGTACATTAATAAAAACAAGGTCATCTGGGTTATAATATACAGGCTGGCGTGTATATGGCTTTGCTGCCCTCTACTCAACAGAGCAACAGCCACTTCAGTGTGTGTGATTATGTACCCCCATAGCGGCTGGAGTCCTACAAAAGGACATACAAGCCCTAAGGCAACTGGCAGTAAAGGAAGACTCTCTTTTAGCACAAGAGGCTAAAGATGACTGTTATGAAGCAGAAAGTCCAGGTTCTATTCCCTGTGGCATGTGTGCACAGTTTTAGCTGGCGACTAGGACATCTGCATATCTGTGGTCAAAGATCAGCTACAATGCAGTTATTTGAAGAATGCCTGACATAGACAACTACTACCCATCAAGTCGGTCATTAGGATCCAATATTATCCCCTGCAGAGAGTCATGGCAACAAGAAGTTGTGACACAGAAATGCTGTTAAGTGTTGGTGTTTATGTCCTGGGCCCAATCAGATGATATGGTTAAGGGGTTACCTCCCGATCCCATCTTATGGCAGGCAGCAGAATGCCCTGACTCCAGTGGCACCTATTACAGTCATGACTACACCTTTTCAGAAAACTAAAAAGAGGAGCCAGAGCGGAGAAATTCAGCTGTGGAGCCAAAAGTTCAGGTCCAGAAGTTGGAGCAGTCTTAGATCGAGGGTTCAGGTCCAGAACCATCTGTAGAGGAAAGATTACAGTGTAATCTAAAAAGCAGAGAAAGATCACCTTTCCGGGAAACGGAGGAAGGTAACAGGTTATTTGAATTGCAAAATTAGAGGGAATTCAGAGAAGGGTGAAAAAAGTATCAAGAGTACAGAAAACTCATATGAAGAGAGAATGAAAAGTCTGGGATTGTTCGCCTTAGGAAGGAGATGAATAAGAAGGGACAAGTACATAAAATAATAAATGGTGTAGAGAAGGTAGACAGGGAGAACAGCAGTTCCCAGTCTCATAACACAATTAAATTAAAAAGGTGGCAAATTCAAAACTGATACAAGGAAATACTTTTTCACAAAACATGTGATTAAACTATAGAACTCATTACCACAGGAAGTTGTTGAGACCAAGACTTTAGCAAGATTCAAACTTGGCATTAATACAGATATCAAACATATCCAGAATTACCATAATTCATTATAAAAATTGTGGAAGGGGTATAAAACCTCATGCTCCAGGGTCTAAGCCAACCTCTAACTATTAGAGATCAGGATGAGACTCACATCTGCTACTGCAGGGTTCTTACACCTTTTTCTTTACAATCTGCTACTGGCCACTGTCAGACAGGATACTGAACTAGATGAACCTTGGATCTGACGCAGCCTGGCAATTCCTATGCACCACACATGACAGATGTTAGTCACGTTGCTTAATGCATTACTGGAACACACGCTGATATTACGGTGGATGAGGGTGGTATAGGAACCTTTACAGAATAGAACGTTCTATATGCTGGATCTCTATTCTGATTGGTGTTCCCACAAGGCCACTCACTCTAAAAAGCTTTTTGCAGATAATGTTTTTTCTATAACAGCCACATCGATGTGAGGAAATCTGCCTTCTGCAGGATCAAAGTGTCCAGTAAGTTAATGGTGCTGGATTTAAAGAACTGTATTCATAGAGAGAGACTGGGTACACTCAAACTTTTAGTCATGTTTTAACTCTTGATAATACAATTGTAAATTCTAATGTGGACACTATACCAGTATTTATTCCAGGACACAAATGTTTGCTGCTAGTTGTGTTTAAACTGAAGGGATTATTACACTGAGGCAGACGAAATTGTCAATACCATAAAATGATTTTTCTAAATTAGGAATTGACATTCAATTCAAAACAGTTCATGTGATTAGAAACCACACACTTACAGGGTATGTCTACACTTTGAGCTAGGGGAGTAATATCCAGCTTAAGAAAACACACCCACGTTAGCTTTGACGGAGCTAGCATACCAACATAGCCGTGGCAGTGTTTGCAGCAGGAGGGGCTAGCCACCCTGAATAATTGTGTAGCATCTTAGAGAGGTGTGTATTCAGGGTGGCTACTCTTCCACTGCTTGCACCGTCACACCTAGGGAAAGAAAGTGGTATATGATCCTCACCCTTCTATAAATGCCTTTTAAAGGATACTCAACATACTTTACAAATATCAATTAATCTTCACCACCACACTCATCTGATATAGGATTATACCCCACTTCCAAAAGAGTAAACAGAGGCAAGGAGAGGTTAAGTCACTTGCTCAAGGTCCCACAGTAAATCTATGGCACTGCTGGGAACAGAATCTGGTCTACACTATGAGTTTATGTCGAATTTGGCAGTGTTAAATTGAATTAACCCTGCACCCATCCACACAACGAAGCCATTTTTGTCGACATAAAGGGCTCTTAAAATCGATTTCTGAACTCCTCCCTGACGAGGGGATTAGCACTGAAATCGACATTGCTGTTTCGAATTAGGGTTAGTGTGGACGCAATTCGACGGTATTGGCCTCCAGGAGCTATCCCACAGTGCACCATTGTGACCGCTCTGGACAGCACTCTGAACTCTGATGCACTGGCCAGGTGTACAGGAAAAGCCCTGGGAACTTTTGAATCTCATTTCCTGCTTGGCCAGGTGAGCTCACCAGCACAGGTGAGCATGCAGTCCCAGAATCGAAAAAGCTCCAGCATGGACCGAATGCGAGGTACTGGATCTGATCGCTGTATGGGGAGACGAATCCGTGCTATCAGAACTACGTTCCAAAAGACGAAATGCCAAAACATTTAAAAAAATCTCCAAGGCCATGATGGATAGAGGCTCCAGCAGGGACGCAACACAGTGCCGCGTGAAACTTAAGGAGCTCAGACAAGCGTACCAGAAAACCAAAAGAATCAAACAGACACCCCAGGACAGAGCCCCAGACATGCCACTTCTACGCTGAGCTGCATGCAATTCTAGGGGGAGCCGCCACCACTACCTCACCCCTGTCCATGGACTCCGATGATGGGGTACTCTCCGCCATGCCTGAGGATTTTGCGGACGGGGAAAATGAGGAGGACGACGACGAGCTTGAGGAGAGCAGACAGCACACCGTTCTCCCCAACGGCCAGGATCTTTTTATCACCCTGACTGAAATGCTCTCCCAACCCAACCAAGCCAGAGAAGGGACCTCTGGTGAGTGTACCTTTTTAAATATAATACATGTTTTAAAAGCAAACATTTTTTAATAATTAATTTGCCCCGAGGACTTGGGATGCATTTGTGGCCAGTACAGCTACTGAAGAAGTCTGTTAACATGTCTGGAGATGGAGTGGAAATCCTCCAGGGACAACTCCATGAAGCTCTCCTGGAGGTAATCAAAAAGCATTTGTAAAAGGTTTCTGGGGAGAGCAGCCTTATTCCGTCCTCCATGGTGGGACACTTTACCATGCCATGCTAGTAGCAAGTAATCTGGTATCATTGCATGACAAAGCCTGGCAATGTGTGGTCCTGGTGTTTGCTGGCATTCAAGCAACATCCGTTCTTTATCTCTCTGTGTTATCCTCAGGAGAGTGATATTGTTCATGGTAACCTGGTTGATATATGGGAATTTAATTAAGGGGACATTCAGAGGTGGCCGCTCCTACTGGGCTCTTTGCCTGTAGCTGAAAAGAAATCCTTCCCACAGTTAGCCAAGTGGTGGGGGGAGGGGGCATTGGCACTGAGCTGTTCATGTTTGGCTAGCAGTGATCTTCCCTGATACCAGCCACGCAGTGGGGGGAGGGGTAAAGCAATCATCCCAGAGAATTGGATGGGGCGGGGGGTTAGTTTGGTTTCTGCTGCTGCACATTAACATGAAAACCACAGCACTAAATGGCCAACTCAACAGGCTTTGCTTGGTATGGGAAAGGAGGGCGCTGCTGTTATGAAGGTTGCAGAAGCTGAAAGACTATGGCTTACCATGGCCACCTGCAAGCCGCATTCTGTTGCCTGGCCCTGCTTGTGTGTTCTCTAACACCAAAGCCGCAGGCACTCAATATAAGATGCAAAATGCGACCTTGTACCGAAATCACATATGCTATGTAATGTGAATAGTGTTGTTCACCATGAAAGAGTATAGCCATTGTTCTGTAAACTGTATCTTTTTAAATACTTCACTCCCTTTTTTTCCTCCCGCAGCTGCAAATGTTTCAAGCCTCCCTCCTCCATCCCAAAGGCTATCTCAGATAAGGTGGCGAAAAAAAAAGCACGTGCGCTGAAATGTTCTCTGAGGTCATGCAGTTGTCCGGCACTGACAGAGCTCAGCAGAATGTGTGGAGGGACACAGTACAGGAAAGCAGCCAATGAATGTGAGGACAGGAGGGACGATCGAGATGAGAGGTGGCGGCAGGAAGTTCAGAGGAGGCAGGATGCAACACAGGGGCTACTGCGGGATCAAACGGACATGCTCCGGCATCTGGTGGAGGTTCAGGAATGGCAGCAGGATCACAGACTGCTGCTGCAGCCCCTGTTTAACTGCCCTCCCTCCTCCCCAATTTCCAAAGCCTCCTCACCCAGACGCCCAAGAACGTGGTGGGGGGAGGCTCTGGGCACCAACCACTCTACCCCAGTGGACAGCCCAAGCAACAGAAGGCTGTCATTCAACAAGTTTTGAAGTGGCCTTTTCCTTCCTTCCTACCCTGCTCCCACACCCCACCCAGGCTACCTTGTGAGTTATCTCCCTATTTGTTATAATCAATAAATAAAGAATATATGGTTTTTAAACTACAGTAACTTTATTTCCTTTGCAAGCAAGTTGTGATCGAAGGGGGGAAGGCGGGTGGCTTACAGAGGATTAGAGTCAACCAAGGTGGGCGGCGGGGGTGTTCATCTAGGAGAAACAAACAGAAGTGTTCACACGATACCCTGGCCAATCATGAAACTGGTTTTCAAAACTTCTCTGATGCGCAGCGCTTCCTGCTGTGCTCTTCTAATCGCCCTGGTGTCTGGCTACGCGTATTCAGCGGCCAGACGATTTGCCTCAGCCTCCCACCCCGCCATAAACGTCTCCCCCTTACTCTCACAGAGATTGTGGAGCACACAGCAAGCAGCAATAACAATGGGAATATTGGTTTTGCTGAGGTCTGAGCGAGTCAGTAAACTGCGCCAGCGACCCTTTAAAAGGTCAAATGCACACTCTACCACCATTCTCCACTTGCTCAGCCTATAGTTGAACTGCTCCGTACTACTGTCCAGGATGCCTGTGTACGGCTTCATGAGCTAGGGCAGTAAGGGGTAGGCTGGGTCCCCAAGGATAACTATAGGTATGCATCTGATGAAGTGAGCTGTAGCTCACGAAAGCTCATGCTCAAATAAATTGGTTAGTCTCTAAGGTGCCACAAGTACTCCTTTTCTTTTTGCGAATACAGACTAACACGGCTGTTCCTCTGAAACCTGTCATATAGGCATTTCAACATCCTTAACAGTTATTTTCTGGTCTGGGAAGTAAATCCTTTCCTGCAGCCATTGAAACAGACCAGAGTTCCTGAAGACGTGAGCATCATGAACCTTTCCTGGCCATCCCACATTGATGTTGGTGAAATGTCCCTTGTGATCCACCAACGCTTGCAGCACCATTGAATAGTACCTTTTGCGGTTTATGTACTGGCTGCCCTGGTGGTCTGGTCCCAAAACAGGGATATGCGTTCTGTCTATAGCCCCACCACAGTAAGGGAATCCCATTGCAGCAAAGCCATCTAGTATGACCTGCACATTTCCCAGAGTCACTACCTTTGATAGCAGCAGCTCAATGATTGCGTTGGCTACTTGCATCACAGCAACCCCCACAGTAGATTTGCCCACTCCAAATTGATTACCGACTGACCGGCAGCTGTCTGGCATTGCAAGCTTCCACAGGGCAATTGTCACTCACTTCTCAACTTTGAGGGCTGCTCTCATCTTGGTATTCTTGCGCTTCAGGGCAGGGGAAAGCAAGTCACAAGTTCCATGAAAGTGCCCTTACGCATGCAAAAGTTTCGAAGCCACTGGGAATCATCCCAAACCTGCAACAGTATGCGGTCCCACCAGTCTGTGCTTGTTTCCCAGGCCCAGAATCAGCATTCCACGGCATGAGCCTGTCCCAGTAACACCATGATCTCCAAATTGCCAGGGACCGCAGTTTTAGAGAAATCTGTGTCCATGTCCTCATCACTCTCGTCACCATGTTGCAGTCGCCTCCTCACCTGGTTTTTCAGGTTCTGGTTCTACATAAATTGCACGATAATGCGTGATGTGTTTACAATGGTCATAACTGCTGTGGTGAGCTGAACAGGCTCCATGCTTGCCCTGCTTTGGCGTCTGCCGTTGCTTTCACGGAGGGAGGGTTGACTGACGACATTTATGCATAACCACCCACAACAAATTTTTGGCCCCATCAGGCATTGGGAGTTCAGCCCAGAATTCCAGTGGGCAGCGGGGACTGCGGGAACTGTGGGATAGCTACCCACAGTGCACCACTCGGAATGTCGACGCTTGCCACGGTACTGTGGACACACACCGCTGAATTAATGTGCTTAGCGTGGACGCATGCACTCGGCTTTATACAATCTGTTCCCAAAAATTGACTTTTGTAAAATCGGAGTAATTTCGTAGTGTAGACAAGGCCTGAGAGTCCCAATGCCCATTTTCTTGTTCTAATCATTCAGTAGGCCACACTTTGTTGTGCAGCCTTAGCTCAAGGCACACACCTGGTGTATAGCAGCACAGGGCCCTTGACTTTGGGAGACACCGTTTGCCAGCATGCCAGATCCAGGAAATCCCCATTCACATAATTGCACGCCTCAAACCTGCCACCCGTTTAAAAGATACAGGGGCCAGACCAGCCTCCTCAGTGCTTAAATCCTCTCTGCTTCTCTTTCAAGCGGATTAAACCCTTTTGATCCTTGCCAACTCAAGAATGACAAAGAACCTGATACCTTCTTGCTTCATTGTTAAAGAGTAGGGTATATCAAAATAAATAAAACAGGTTTATAAATGGAGACTTAAGATCAAGTATACGCTGAATCCTTGGCCAAAGATAAGCCATTTTTTATATTGTACAGTAGAACCTCAGAGTTATGAACTGACCAGTCAACCAGACCCCTCATTTGGAATCAGATGTATGCAATCAGACAGCAGCAGAGACCCCGCCCCCCCAAAAAAGGGAAAGCAGCATTTCTCTTCTGCACAGTAAAATTTCAAAGCTGTATTAAGCTCAATGTTCAATTGTAAACTTTTGAAAGAACAACCATAACGTTTTGTTCAGCGTTACGAACATTTCAGAGTTATGAACAACCTCCATAAGTCTGAGATTCTACTGTACTCCTTATATTTGTAATAAGGAAATAAAGAATAAGGAAAGTTCTGCTATTAGTCCTACAAGTCACTTCAACGGGACTATTTTAGATTGAAAGTGCTTCAGGGCAGAAGCCATCTTCTGTTCTATGGTTGTATGGTGCCTAGCACAATGAGCCCCAACCAACGCCTTTAAGGTGCTACCAAAATAAAAATGATAATATTTGTGAGTGAGGGTTTACAGAATTGGGCCTCAAGACTGACAAGCAGGAGATGAGCTGGGACAATGTGAATGACAGGCAAGGAGTGACCGTAACTTACCCTGACAAGACAATAGGAAAGTTGCTCATGGAGAGCCTGCTCCTACTCACCCCTCCTCCACTCCCCCTCAAGCCCCACCCTCCCCCACAGCAGACCGCAAAACCCAGCGTAGCCAAGGGAAAAAGAGGGGGGCCAGGAAATGAACCTGCCACAGAGCTGCTCAGACCACCAGACAAGAGGTCTCCCCAGAGGTCACACAAGTAGACCAGAACAACCTTATGGGAGAAGCATCTATTGTGTATAGTAACATACTTCTACAGCATCTGTGGTATATTGTGAACACGGAAATATATATTTAGATATTTTGAAGTTAAAAAAGGAATTAAACCCTGCACAGGCCTCTTAAATGGCTTCTCATTTTGTAACTCAGGCTCTGCGCTATCGTTATCTTTTGATAAATGGGCTTTTTTGGCTTTGATAATTCACACACCAGTAACTCATTTAACCACAGACGCTGCAGGCTTATGCTTACCTATATTTATTTTAAATGGCTTAAAAGGATGGGGATATTTTTGCTTTAAGGCGTAATCACTCATCAGTGGCTCACTGTGGACAAGACGACAATGAAAGTGTCTGTGTCCATTCACTGTCATACATTAACATACTAAGATACAAACACAATGACACACATTTTGGACAGTATTTTCTCTCTCTCTCTCTCTCTCTCACACACACACACACACACACACACACACACACACACGTTTTAAAATCTGTGAAAATTCTTTTTAACAGAATAAAGACTTTTAATTTAATAATCCCCCTATATGATTCTTACCCTAAAAAAAAAATCACACAGAGCTCCTTCAATATTAATGATTATTTGCAGTAGTGCCCATTGGTGCTGGGTACGTCACTGTCCAGTGAGCATTACATGTTCCCTCGGCCAATCCATAGAGGTTTAGGAGTCTGCTGCTGCTCCCAGCAAGATGAGTCTAACAATAGACAACTAATGTTTTTCAAGCAGGAGGTCCTACCTTCAAGCACTAGTGATGGTCCAAATGGGGTGAGGTAACACAAGGTGTTTTCTGAACAGAGAACACCACAACACAATCCCTGCCCTAAGGAACTTAAATTAAAGATAGACAATGAGAGGGGAGGGAGAGAAGGTACTGTTATCTTAATATTTTAAACAAGTAAGCAATTTCCAGATTACTCCTGAAACTTGTCACAGATAGTCAGCAAGTTCACCTTAGGCATCACACACAATTAAGTCTCTAGGAGGAACTTAAATGCAAAGATGGTCAGGGCTTTGTGGATGAGCTCAGGACGGGCAGATGTTCCACACCTACGAAGGCAGCAAGGCTGGGTCTTGGGAGGTTCCGAGCTCTAATTCTGCCTCTACCCCACTCACTGTGTGGCTTTGGGTAAGTAACTGCAACTTTATGTCTCAGCTGCTCTACCAGTATAACAGGGATAATATTTAATAATAATATTTATATTTACCCACTGGGGCGTTGCAAGGATTAGCTAAGATCTATACGGTGCTTTGATCATCTATGTAATTGCTCAGTGGCAGCCTAAGGACAATGCACAAGAAGCAGTCACTCGGGTTGATGAGGCTGGCACGGTAGGCAGAGCAGAGGGATGTGAGGAGACATGGAATGACACAGGGTGGATAAGCAGGAGGGACAGAGTCCTGCAGGACTTTGTAACACAAACTTTGAACTTTACACAGTGGAACACACCTAATGTTTAAGATTGCTAGCCAGACTTCCTCCCAGCCTAGCCTAACTCCCTGAGAAATTTCCTTCCAGCCCCCTCACACAGATAGACTCTCCTCCCAAGTGAAGTAGCCTACCCCTCCACAGCAAGTGGTCAGATTGGAAGCAGCCACTCTTTTGCTCTGCTGCAGACTTACTACCACTTCCAAATCCCCTCTGACTCTGGAGTCCAAATACAACTGAGGCAGCCTTAATCCCCCTCCGCATTTATACCTACGGCCCTACCAAATTCACGACCATGAAGAACACATCACAAGCCGTGAAATCTGGTCTCCCCCTGTGCAAATCTGGTCTTTTGTGTGCTTTTACCCTATACTATACAGATTTCACAGGGGAGACCAACATTTCTCAAATTGGGAGTTCTGACCCAAAAGGGAGTTGCAGGGGAGCTGCAAGGTTATTTTAGTGGGGTTGCGGTGTTGCCACCCTTACGTCTGTGCTGCCTCCAGAGCTGGGTGGCTGGAGAGCAGCAGCGGTTGGCCTGGCACCCACCTCTGAAGGCAGCGCCCTGCTGGCAGCAGCGCTGAAGTAAGTGTGGCAATACCATACCAGGCCGCCCTTACTACTTGCGCCGCTGCCTTCAGAGCTGGGCGACCGGAGAGTGGTGGCTGCTGACCGGCGGCCCAGCTCTGACGGCAGCAGCGCCAAAGTAAGGTGGCAATATCATACCATGTCGTCCTTACTATGCGCTGGTGCTGGCTCTGCCTTCAGACTGGGCTCCTGGCCAGCAGCCACCGCTCTGCAGCTGCCCAGCTCTGAAGGCAGCGCCATCACCAGCAGCAGCGCAGGAGTAAGGGCAGTGGTATCTTCCTTTGGGGGAGGGATAGCTCAGTGGTTTGAGTGTTGGCCTGCTAAACCCAGGGTTGTGAGTTCAATCCTTGAGGGGGCCATTTAGGGATCGGGACAAAAATTGGGGATTGGTCCTGCTTTGAGCAGGGGGTTGGACTAGATGACCTCATGAGGTTCCTTCCAACCCTGATATTCTATGATAACCCTCCCCCCGCTCAACTTCTTTTTGGGTCAGAACTGCTACAATTACAACACTGTGAAATTTCAGATTTAAATAGCTGAAATCATGAAATTTATTATTTTTAAAATCCTATGACTGTGAAATTGATCAGAATGGACCACGAACTTGGTAGGACCCCGTTTATACCCCACAGAGCAGGAACGTCATAGACTATTCCCAGTTCCCATGAGGGTAACCCACTGCACCTTTTTCTTAAAAAGAAAAAAAGAAAAGAAAACGAAAAAAACCCAAAACACCACCACACTACTTAGTGAGAACTGAGTGAAATAGAACTAAAGGAGAGGAAGCCTGTGGGCCTGAGAGAGAGGGGCCATGCTGAAGTCAACGCAGAGCTCAGCTCTGAGCACAGCCCGAGTGCTCGGTGTGGTTACAGAGAGCAGTTTCAACCCCTCCTCTCAGAGCTGACAGCTGTGTCTCTTGAGTGCGAGGTTTCCTGTGCTATGTTGCAATCCCAGAGGCTTATCTCCCAGTCATCTATCTATCCGATGTACACATACACGCAGCACACACACACCCCCGCACCTCCCCCCCCGACGTAGAGCCAGAGACTAGCAGCCTCACAACACTGAAAGTTTTCACGAATGCTGGTCTCCAGTGTCTCCTAGGAACTGGTGAGCGCTAACAGAATTGAGCCCATTATTCTAAGGTTGTGCTTTGAGATAAGAGGTGCTATTTAGACATTTCATAACTTACATACATCCTCCTAACGGCAGAAGGGAATTGGCCGGGACACCAAGGCAAACCCCTTGTGCAGAATGCGCCATGGGATCTGGCACGTTCATCCAGGATGGTGGATTTTATGGGCTTCTCTCCAAGCGCCAAGAAACTCGGTTACCTGCCTCAGAACAACAAAAAGCTGACATGATGTTGCCAGGCTTCAATCCTTTGGTTTGAGGGATTCTAGCTGCTTCAGTCCTGAAAAGTGGGCGACCACACCATCCCTCTCACAATCCAGCAATCAGGAGCCAACTGTTGCTCATCCAGGCCTCAACTCAGCAAAGCACATGCTTAACTTTAAGTATGTATGTGAGTAGTAGTCACATTGGGACACAGGCATAAGTGATTTGCTGAATCACAGGATTAATTAAATTAAGATGTTCAGATACTGCAGTGATGAGCACAGTAAAAGAACATTTATACAAAAGAAATTCTGGAAAAATTCTGTTGGCAGCAGGAAGAGCTTTATATTCCATTTTAAAGGCACCATCTAAATAGACAATTAAATGGAGGGATAGGGATTCTATAGCCTCCTAGCACTACCCTCTGACCCAGTCTGGGTACTGCAGCCTCTCTACTCTGTAACTTGGATAAAGGATAGGTTTCAGAGGAGCAGCCATGTTAGTCTGTATTCGCAAAAAGAAAAGGAGGACTTGTGGCACCTTAGAGACTAACCAATTTATCTGAGCATAAGCTTTCGTGAGCTACAGCCCGCTTCATCAGAATGCATCCGATGAAGTGAGCTGTAGCTCACGAAAGCTTATGCTCAAATAAATGTTAGTCTCTAAGGTGCCACAAGTCCTCCTTTTCTTTTTGGATAAAGGAGTCATTGTTTCTAGACCACCACCGCTCTGCAGTTTCATAGCAACTTCTATCCAAGGAACTCAAGCTGCTTTACACACATTAAGGAATTAAGGCCTGCAGCACTTTTATACTGTAAGGCTAGTATTAGGCCAATTTTACAAATAAGGAAGTCGAAGCACAGAAATTAAGTCCAACATTTTCGAAAATAGTCACTATTTTGAGTTCCCATCTTCAGACACGTTGGGATCCACTTTCACAAACACCAATTTGAGTCAACAGGAACTGCAGCCGTTCAGCACTTCAGACGTTATAAGACTGACTCTTCAGCAGTTGAGCATCAAATATTATTTATAGTACACTAACGCCTCTAGGAGTCCTATTCATGGACTAGGACTCCATTGTGCTAGGTGCTGTACAAACACACAATAAAAAGAATCCCTGTCCCAGAGAGCTTACAATCTGAGGCACCCAAAATAGTGACCAACTCTGAAATTTCAGCTGTATAGGACTTGCCAATGATCACTCAGCAAGGCACTGGAAGAGCTGGGAACAGAATCCAGATCTCTGGCCATATACTCCATTCGCTAGCCCATGCTTCCTTTCCTTTGGGAAAAGACAGGAACAACCCCTATGTCTATTGCTGACCTTAAGTGCTGAGCTGCTTTTGTGAAGGAAAAAGCAGTTCAGGCATCAGCTATTGGCATAGTTTATTTGCTCACTTAATATCACAGGCCCCAAAAACATGGGGCTGAAGTGTACATTGTGGAGAAAAGCAGGACTGAACAAACATGGGGACCAAATACCCCTCTCACCACAGGACGCCAGGGTGGGGGGTGGGGCGCAAAATCTTCTAGGCCAGAATTTACGCACCTTGGTGAAGCAGTGTGAAGGAAATGAGCCAAGAAGGGAATGAACACAGGGACTTGCTACCTCTCACCTCTCCAGTTAGCAAGTGCAGAATTGTTTATGGGTCTAGTAAATAATGCTAGGAAGTTGGAAATGAGTAATCACAAAAGTAAACAGCTCCTATGCAGAGCTGGAAATAAGAGTTCAGGAGGCTCCCCCCTGTGTATGTGCAAGGTCTACAATGTGCAGATGTGAGCAATCACATCATTCACCGCAGCTGGAGAGTTGCAGAGTGTGTTTCCAGACAGAGATTTTCTAGCCTTTTCAAGCCAGACACTTTCAAAACCAGCAAGTGAATGAGTCCAAAAGCCACTGATGATGGAGCAGAAGATCTCCCCTTCCCAGGTGGTATTTTAGAGCTCAGGAGGAACTCTGTATTCGCTACCAGCTCATCACCATCCATGCACGTAACCCACAGTGACCAGTGCAGTGCCGTGCACAGTGCAGCCGGCACTCCATGGAGTTCTACAACATGGCCCGTTGTTGCTCTCATCCTTCAAATGGAGGGGCAGCCCAGACAGACAGACTGCAGGGCCCATGTTCTTTCTGAGCCTGATAGGCTGCTTAGATAAAGACAAACCATTGCATGCTGGTAGTCTCCACATGCTACACTTCCATATGGAAGATGAAGGACAGTACAGACAGCTCCATTTCTTGCCATTTTGTGCAGCCCTCAGGCTCCTAGCAAGTCCTTGGAGCTCCACTGTTTAGGCACACTTAAGGCAGACACTTATGGGAAGGTTTCATGAGGAAAGCAATGGGTTCAAGAACAGGAGAAAAGAGCACTGTCTTTCCTCCATGGGTATGGCCACAGCTTAGAAGGTGTTATTACAAACATAGAGATCTGAGCCCTACCTACCACAGCACAGAATAAAAACCACTGATAAAAAGGTCCAGTGTATGGTGACAGAAGCAAGTCAAGAGAGTTTCCTCCCAGCTGTCTGAGCTATTTCAAGGGAACTCAGCACACTCAAAAGCATGAGAAATCACCTGCCTTCCCAATCTGAAGGGCTGTGGGGGAGACAAGGGGGAGGAGAAAAGAGAGAAAAGAGATGAACTTTCAACATACCCATAAAACACGGTTACCATCCTCATCTCTGAATGTCTCCTGATCCTCCGTCAGAAGCAGACGGGAGGGAGATTCTTGCTCATCTCTTGAAGGGGACTCCTACCTTCATCAAAACAGTCAGTCATTCTCAGAAAAAGCAGCTGCTTGCAAAACTGAGAAATGAAAGAACTCTGCACAGAGGGCTTTCCTGAAACAAACCTGATTAAGGCTCCTAGTGACAGCAAATTGAGCAATAATGCCATCAGAACCCTCCTATCCAGCGGCTTCAGGACACGGACATCAGCTACATAGCCCCTTTCAGCTCTTAGAGGTGTATTAGACTAGACAGGTGTTGTTTTTCTAGAGTGAGCACAGAACCATATTCAGAGATGGAAGAGACCTTAGAGGTCAAATCTAGTTAATGCAGGACTGTTCCCTACAGTACATTTTCTACTGCTTTGTCCAATCTATTTTAAGGGCCCCCAATTGACAGTTTCTACCACTTCCCTTGGGAAATTATTTTACAGACTAATAGAGTTTACAGTCAGGAGCCCAAATAAAACGGATTGCATAGACTGCAAAGTAGAGATTGTTTGAAGCTTTCAAGTCCCCTTGTGGAAACCAAAATCGTATTCTGTAGGAATGCCTAAAGTACTACAGCTTACAGTAGATATACTGTAGCAACGAGGACCATCACTATTGTATTATATTTTTAAAGATTGCTTCTAGTTTGGTTACTTCTCCATTTATTGATTGGTGGGTGGTAGCTTTTTGTCCCTCCTTTGGCCCCCTCCCTCACCCAAATTCAGCTCTCCCTACCAGACAACCAAACGTCTAATGTAGCAGCCTCTCTTTTGGAGTTTGTGTGTTTAAAAACCACACCAGTACAGAGCAGTACAACACATGAGAGGGTGAGGTAAGGATGACAAGGACAATTGCAAATATATTTTTGCACATGTATCCACCATTCAAGAAGGCAAAAGTATAAGGCTCTTAAATAAATGACCAAGCTAGATCATGAAAAAAACCCAAAAAACCCCCCAAAACAAAACAAAAAACCCCCCCCCACACACGACAATATGTAACTAGACAGCCGCTGCCCCCATCCCCTCAAAAAAGCCTCAGCTCAGGGAAATTTTTAGTAGCTACAGATTCTTCCAGCTGCTAGTCTAGAAGGACATTTCACACGCCACTGGAAAGAGAATTTCCCCTACATTTGCAATCAAGTCTTGACAATGAGATCATATGTCATATCAAGAAATAAGCAATATTATTGCAATGATATGCAGCTAAATATGGTACTATATTTGCAGAATTGCTAGAATTGTGTTTGTCATTTTTAGAAGCTAAGATTCAATTTGTAGAACTCATCTTGACAATCAATTGGATGATTTAAAAAAAGAGCTGAATCTGTGTATTTTGGGTAAGGGGGAAAACTTGATAACAGCCAACAAACTTTTAAAGGGTGTAAACAAAGAAGGAAGAGAAAATATTTAATGTAGAACTGGGAATAATCAGAGGACATTAAGAAAATCAGACTAAATTTTCCCCTATCAGAAATAGTATCCTGGGACAATGAGAAAGACAAAATATGAGGAGTTGGGGAAAGGATGACACAAGAGTGATCAAGTGTAAATATATTATTGTGCACATATCCAGCCACATTAAAGAAGGCAAACGCATCAGGCTTTTTCACTGTGAATCATCACCCAAGAGAGATGGGCGTCCCACCAACATGGAATGTCAAAGTTAGACTGAACAAAACAATGTATTAGAAAGATATTAAGTATTAAGCACCAAGCAGCTGGGGCAGGGACTATGCTTGGTAGAGCACCCAGCTTCCTGCTAGTGCTTAACACAAATGAAGAACTGCTAATAGTATAGAGAACAGTCTTGGGCTGGATAACCTAACTGGTATCTTCTCTCCCCAACCCTGCAAATCTCCATCTTGTAAAATTCAACTTACTGATACTCCATATACCTATTCCTTGGATGGGGAGTTCCATCAGCTGGATGATTTTATAATAATGTTACCTGTGCTCAAATAGTCAAAACTGAGCCGTATATTTGGACTGCTAACAAGAAGCCCATTAAAACACAATCTCAGCCACAGAGTCCAAATGTCTCTTTCCTGCCTAGAAGTGATCTCAATGGCAGAACTGAGGGACAATTGGCCAGGGTATCCAAGTGGGCTTTGGGGGATGGAAAAAGAGCCTTGCTCTCACGCCGGTCGTCGACCTCTGCTCAGGCAGACACTGGCTTCCAGAGCTCACTGGCTTTGTGCAAGAAACACCACTCTTCTCCCCTGAGCTCAGTGCCAACTCTGGAATTCCAATTCAGCACTCCAAAATCATGCAAACTGGGACTCAGGGACAGGAGGAGAAACTACAGCAGCAAGTGTTTTATAGACATGCTTTTGGGGCACTCCAGTCACCAGCGTGGAAGTGGCACACGAGCAAAAGCTACAACGTATGAACAACTTGTTGCGATGCAGTCAACGGGGATCAAAGCTGCCGCAGCTGCAGGTGCTGCTGCTGGTGAGTACTTGAAAGAACTGGTCGGGCTGCACGCAAAACACACCCCATCCTGCTGGCATGAAGCCCGTTCTTCTTCTGAAATCAACTGCTTTCTACACCACTTGGGAGTGCCAAGTCAAGCCCATGCCAGAGAGCAAAGGCACATACAGACCCTTCATTTACCTCATAGTAGGGGGCACAGCCACTTGACATTCAAAGCCATCCAAATTTGGATTAAAGTATAAAGGCACTTGTAAGGTGTCCATCGTTCAAGGTTCTCAATAGATTTTACAAACATTAATGAAGGCTCACGACCCCTATGGTATAGCGAAGTACCGTTACACATGAGTCAGTAAATGAAGGTACCAAAGAGTTAAGAGACTTGTGCAAGGTCACACAGGAAGTCAGTGACAGAGCTGGGACTAGACAGCCTTAACTCCAAGCAGGGCCGGCTCTATGTTTTTTGCTGCCCCAAGCTGCAAACAAAACAAAACAAAAACAAAAAAAAAACAACCTGTCGAATACACCGCCGCTGGAGAGAACAGGAACATTGGTGGGAGCTGCCATCGAATTGCCACCCCGGGAAACCATGGAGAGGTGCTGCCGCCGAATTTGCCGCTAGGGCTGCTGCCGAAGTGCCACCCCAAGAACAGCCGCAGTGCCGCCCCTTCAGCAGCACCACCCCACGCTCCAGCTTGCTTAGCTGGTGCCTAGAGCCGGCCCTGACTCCAAGCCCCCTGTTCCAACCACTAGATGAAACTGCCATCTACTAGGGAGGGAGAAGTGATAATCAAGAGAAATGACTGAATTCGTTCAAATGCCCCGAAATTGAGGGTGCTACCCAGAAAGCAGGTTCTTCTGCTCACTGCCCTGAATCTGAATACCTGCAACAGTAGCATTTACCTAACTCAGACACATTCCCACTTAGTTAGTAATTAGATTTTAACCATCATCATTGTTGACGGCATGTGGAGAGAGATCCTATGGATTTCTGCTGGGGAGTTCAGTGGGTTTATTTTGCATTGTGTGTCATAATGCACTGCAGGCATTGATTTGAAAGAGCTGTGACTCAAGGTGATTTTATATCTGTTTAAGTATAGATATATACTTGCAAGCTGGCTTCTTTGTACGTTTACAGTCAAGGGTGTAGATGCATGAGCAACGGCACAGATGAAGCATGGTGCCAGGCAGGGAGAGAATGATAAACATCCTGATGAGGAGGGAGCAGGCAGAAAGAAGTTTACACCAGTCATAAGGTCTGAGGCTCTGTATCTATGACTCAGGCAGGCAGAAGGTTAAAAGCAGGATTTCCCATTACATTCAGTCCCCTGCTGCTGACCCATTTAATGAACAGCCATTTGTGTCACTTCCCCTGCCGCTGTTCCCGTCTCATGTGGTGAAAGAGAAACATGGCCAGAATAAAATGCAGCTACAGTAAATGCAGAGTAAAGAGACAGGTTGAGTTTGAACGTTGGGGTGGGGTTTTCTTCATTATTATTATTATTATTATTGTTGTTACCGCCTTCAGATATTCTCCCCTCAACATTCTCCCAGCATCTCATCCTCTTTACCGGAATGTAACTTTGAACATTTAGGCATTTCATAAGCCTTGTATCAAAGGAGCCTGTGAAATAACTAAAAATATATATATAAACTAACATCAACCAACCAACCGTGCTTTAGAGGTACTAAGAGCCTTTCCTCTGCGTACCTCAGGCTGTCTGGCAAATACTAACTAGTTAAGCCTCACAAATGTCCTTTGAGAAGACAGTGATCACTTCACCCACAAATAATCAAATTATCTTTTCCTCTGGGGCAGATAGCCATCGATATTTTGCAGTGCACAGTGTAACAGTTTGTTATAGACTTCAATTTAAAATCAAAATGAAATATTGCTACATAAACGGAGCATTGCACCCAATTTTGGAGGGCACTAACTCAGATTGGTGTGTCATTTTATTTGTATCATAATACTTTACATTTACCAAATTTTTGTGATGTACTTACTTGTACGGTATATAAACAAGGAATGTTGTATGTGTGAATGTATAGATTTGGGACTTTAAATTATTGAGAGCTGGCAAATTTGCTACAAAATAATGAATTCTAGTAACATGAAAAGACCGGTGGGCAGAAATACCCACATCTCAGTTCTGCCACTGACTTCTGCGGTATTGGGTAAGGTGCTTCACCCCTCTGTGCCTTCATTTCTTCATCCATAAACTGGGAACAACAATATTTAGTCACCTAACTCAACTGGGCATTGAAGTGCTCTCAAAATACCAAGTGCTAAGCATTTTTATAAGCTTAGATACTTCAGTGCTGGGTAGAGCTGGTCAGAAATATTTTAACTAGACTTTTGTTGGAAAAATGCCGATATGTCAAGACCTAAAATGTTTGCGGGAAGTGGGTTGATTTCAAATTTCTCATTGAGATAAAAAGGTTTTAAATTGAATTGTCTGATTTCAAAATGACTTGTTTCAAAATTGAAGTTAATTTATAGTAAATATGTTTTAAAAAGTTGAAATTGAAATGAAACATTTAAACGGACCTAAATACATTCTTTCTTACAGATTTTTGGTTTGCAAATTTTCTGAGTGAATTTTTCTTCCCAGTTGTTGATGGGAAAATTTTTGAAATCTCAAAAGTTCTCCTGGAATGAAAAATCTATCTCCTGCCCAGCTCTAATGCTCTTGCTGTAGAAAAAGTTAGCTATTGTTCTATCTCTATCTCATGGAAAAGGCAATTCTCTTTAGATTTATCAGAAGGGCCCAGATCTGTCCTTGATGTCAGACAGTGTTGGTGATAGACTTTCAGGTAAACAAGCACATCAATATGTGTACGTTAAAAATTAATATTAGTTTGCATGAATTATCAACCAAATGTTGGTATTCATTGCATGTATCAATTTTTATTACTAATAAAATTAACTTATCAACACTAATGGATAGTAGTAATTGTTAGACAAAAAATTTAAGTGTTTTACTTACAGTTTTTATTCATGCGTGTCACTTGTTTTGTTATTTCATTTCTATTAACAATATGTATTAATTTATTCAGCACATTTTTTAAAAATGCAGTTGATACAATCAAACAATTAATGCTGAAAGTGTGCAACTATCCCTAAACAAAATTACCTAGATTAATATGTAATGAAACTTTACAGTACTTCATAATCTGCACTGAACAAAGCACGACCTCTTCTATCTTTGAAGTCAATTATAAAAAGTTACATTTTTTTTTTGGTTCAGTTTTTAGGTTAAAAAAAAATCACAATGTAGCATGTTTTCTGAAAGAACATTTGCTTCTGTACTTTTAAAGACTTTTGGTTCTATTTGGTCCTAACAGCCAAGCAAATTGTGTAGTATTTAAAAAGCTGCTGTTGTGGATCCACTTAAATAGAGCCTTCCCAAAAAACACTCACTTGTTCAGTTCTGGAGTCAATTGTCTGACTTTGTCACTAGTACAATATTCAAAACGGTTGCTGACAAAAGCCACTTTAATTGCACACAGCAATACTCAGCATCACATCACCTGAAAATATTGGGTGCAATCCTACAGCCTCTCCATGCATGAAATTCCGATACTCTCACTGGAGTCAACTATCACAGTTCAGGGAACTGTATCCATATCTCTCCCTTGTGGTTCAGCTGAGGCCCACTCTAGACTCCAGGCACCTTGGCTGTCACCGCTCTTGGGCAGAGTCATGTATCTCCCCCTGCTGACTGGGATTTTTCCTGTCTGCACACTTCCTTGCCTACACCAAGTTCCCAAGCAAGTCAGACTGCCATAACAGGCCTGCTTTGCTTTCTCCAAGAATCAATCAATCTATCTATAAATAGCATAATTCCCGATGGAAGTTACCACACAGCCCTTTCTGAGCAAGCACATTTTTTTTAAAAAAAGGTGAAAGTGTTACAGAGAAAACACATTAAAACAATAAAAGGAACCTATGAACATGCTAATAACCTTACCAGAGATCACCCCAATTCCGTGGACTCCAACAGGTGATTGGTCATTCAAACCCCACCATGGGGTTCTCTGTGGTTACAAAGTTCACAATACTGTTAGCTCACAACAAACAGACCCAAGAATCTGAAACTCACTCCTTTATACAGTTTGGGCCTTTGATTTTGGGACCCTGAGAACAGATACTCAGCAGACAATAGCCCTCTCATCAAGTTGTAGCTTCAAAGGGCTGGATTTTTGCAAAACCTGGGGGGTTTAACAGACTGAATTACAAGAGTATGAAAGCAGAACACAGTAAAATATGCAAAAAGCACTGTAAACCCACAATTATCTTATTGATGGAGCTCTATATATAGATGGTACTTTATAGATCACTTAGAAATATAGTATCCTTTTCCCAGAAGATCTCTCTGACCAGGTCAGACAAACGCAGTGAGGGATGACAGTTTATGCATGGGAAGGGGATTGTTGTTCTATAGAACAACAATCTAATCTGTGGAGTATTGCATTCAAAATGTATTTGTTTTTCTTTTGGACCTTTCTGGGAAACGATATCTTATCTGAAAAACACTGCAGAGAGAAATTCCAGAAGCCCAGTCCTGCTTTGGTTGCATATACGTATATGCATTCACCTCCTCCATAATTGCAGGAGAAACATCAGAGATACTCCACCATAGTCAGACTCTTCATATTGCAAAGACTGCTCTATGGATCAATCCCCCGTCTCGAGAGACTGCTTTAAAAGTACCTCAATGAGCTTGATCCTATATTACTAATGCTGGCAAAACTCCATCAATCTAATGGCATTTTCGCCTGCATAATCAGTACGTGTTTACGCCCAAGATAGATTCCAGAACAATTTTGTTCAACCTTTAATTTCTTAGATGACCATTTATTGCATGGCCCTGAAGTGATCACTTAAAATAAATTACATTCATTATGTATCTTTTTTCAGTTTAATTCTGTGACTGTAGAATCCTTGTTTGTACCACTATTAACCTGGAAAACAGATGAGTGGGGTTGGGGGGGGAACCATTTTTTTTTATGGACTTTAACATTGGGTCCAAGTTGATAAGGTACTAAGATGAGACTTACTGTAGAATTTCTGTTGCTCCATACCTTTGTCTTTTGGGGTTATTTCTGTGGCCATATTTTATATTTTACTCTAGAAATAACTTACAGTCAGCAACATGTAACCAGAGTTTGTACAATACAGATGGGATACTTATTTGGATACATAAGCTTTCAAAATCCACCATATTGGGACACCTCTGGGACCATGAACTACGTAAAAAGGCTGGCTGGAAGCGGACTTATTTTCTAAATGCAACTGAAATTGTGTTAAAGTACCAATGTGATTCTGATCGGTCTGAATTTGTTTCATACAGCTTTTAACTATTTTTAATTCATAAAAACTACAAGCAATAAGAATACAATTACAAAACCATACCAGTGGCGAGTAATTAAAATGTCTATACAACAGAAACTATTCAACCATGTACAGGATTTCTGGTATCTTTTATACTTCTGTTGAGCCTGCCGGCTGTTTATCCCACATGAAAACTCTAGTGCTACTATTATACATTACACTTCTTCTTTCCACTAAAGAGAGTCTGCTTTATTTTGTGCTAATCAGAATACATTCCACAGAATAAGCCATTTTTAAATGAATGCTGATGATTTCAAATCCACAATTTGAGAACTATTTACAGACCCTATGATGCTCAATTCTGATCTCACCCATGCTGGGGTAATGTTATTAGAATATCATTGATGAAAGGGAGATTATATTCAGGTCCATTGGATCCAAATGAAATGCAAGTGAATGCAAATAAATGACACAATTCCATTCTCATCTAAGGCCCCATCCCTGCAGTCAGTTCTGTCGGAGCAGACATATGCAAAGCACAATTGAGTTTAAGGAGATTTGGCAAGGGCACAGGGATCCACCTGCATGGATCTAACTGCAGGATAAAGATCTAAGTCAAAACAAATTTTGCCATCAACTTCAGAAGTAGCAGGTTTGGGCTCTAAGCGAATATGTATAAGCCACACAGGGAATACAAAAAGACATGCAGTAATACAGAGATATGCAGTAGCATTTAAAAAAAAAGAGGAAAAAAAACAACAAACTTTATTTTGGAATATATATAATGTTCTGAATATTATACTAATGCCTAAAGTTCCTGGGGCCCATCTGTGACTAAGCCAAAAAACTGTAGGCACTGCATGACAGGGTTCTGTTCATATTGCTCTGAAAAAATACTTACAGTGTGAAAGTTTAATTTTATATTGCATGTTTCACATCAGTTATGATTAGTATTATAAGAAGCTGTTTCTTACTGGAAAGTCATTGTTGAGTTCTGGAAGCTGTGAAGATTAGCAGATTTTCCTGCAAAATTATTTTTCTCCCCCTCTTCTACGGGTCTGATATTTCTACCAATCCTGCCCTGTTTTCAGATTAAGGCTACAATCAGTTATAAAACAAGTAATTTCAGAAGCATATGCACCAGAGGTCAGCAATGAAGTTACTGCAGGACTTTAACTCTGAATTGCCTCACTTTTGTGCAAATAAATTCCCAGTGTGCACGGTTCTAATAATTATCATTCAAAAGCTGGAACTGCATCAGCAGGGTTTATTCCTGGAGAGCAAAACCAGAGGAGGAGGAGAAGACACAGACAGTTTAGCTCATTTCAAAGGCAGAATTTGATCCTTTGCATGTATGACTCTTCAAACAATTTCACTGGGAATCTCACACACACACTTGCAGACATGTTCTGGATGTGTTAAATAATGAAACAGTTACCCTTTGGATCAGTATAACCCAGGAACAACTGCTCCTATTTCAAACAGAATTATAGATTTCAGAAATCACATCAAACATCATGATTTGTGTATCCTCTCCATCAATTTTGCATCATTTAGACACAATAAAGAGCTCTGCAATGGAGAAGTAAAAGCAAAGTTTGATTTCCCCAAATTCTCATCGGCATACACACGCACGCACATAAACACATAACCAGATGTACCTCGTTCCACTGAAACGGTTCTGCAAACCTTCCAAAGCTCTCCTTCTCTGGTAGGAGCTTGAGTATGCTCCAGTACACAGCCACAACACTATAATCAATGTAATACTAATATCCCTAGGGGAGAAAAGTCAGCCAGTTGAAAGGTGAGAGGAAGCTTCTATGCAGTTATTTGATGAGCATGTTTGGTGATGAGTGACCCAGGTTATACTGTTTTAGGACACGGTTCATCACCTTTGTATCAACATTCCATCCTCCTGGCCATGCCTCCCACAAATAACATTTTTGCCTGTTAAAAAGATAATACACACGAAGAGCAAGATATGTTCTTACCAAGCATTGGTTGATGAATTTTAAAAACAGAAAAAAATATTTTACCCAGAGCTTAACAAATCCTACACAAAGCTCTCTCCTATGAAATATGCTGCACACACTGTTTCTCTGAATAGCTAGAGAATGTCAGGTTTATATTGAGATTTATAAACCATATATCACAGCTGAAACTATGGCACTGAATACTCTGCTACAATTGAAGTTCTCAACTGGCTGCAGTTTAGAAATAAACGTCTTCTAGACTGGTTGTTCCGAGATTAGAATATGTACATATTCTAAGAGGTTCCATTAACTTATCAAAACCACCTGCAGAAAAGAGCAATAGGCTGAATGAACACAATCAGATCTAGTGCAAGATTATATTTCATATACAATGGGTTTGTAATTTGAGACCTGAGTAGCTAACAAAGGGGGGGAAAAAAAAGAATGAGATCTTATTTCAAAGTTAGTGGTGCTCTTCTTCCAATATTCCATGTCATTAAATTATATTTTCTCTGAGCCTATATTTTAGAAATAACATAATTTACTAAGATAATTTTAAATATTAGAATTAATACAATTCAACTGAAAGTCACACATTTGCCTGTATATCAGATGAATGGAGACAGTTTGTTTCTCATCAAGGTCACGTTTCACATTTGAGATTTTAATGCAAAAGTAGGGTGAATTAACTCTCTCATGATATACTCTGTATTACAAACAGTCAAGCACTAGTCATAGAGGAGCAGTTTAAATCTTACCGTTCATTCAACCTCCGTTGCCAAGTTATTATTAGTGGTGTTCAGAAGACCCAATTATAAACATATGGAGACATATTCTACTCTTCTTTACACTGTTGTAAATCCAGAGTAACACCGCTGACTCCAGGTTTACCTCAGTGCAACGGAGTGCAAGATTAGGTCCATGATGTCCATAATGCTCACGGCAGATGCTTACAACAGTTTTAGTTGTTGCTCGTTCAATTTCAATCCAAGCACAAAAATAGAGAAAAAAAATATAGCTGTTTTTACCTAATAGGGCAAAGATTATATTATGGAACAGAATTCTAAAACTAGGGGCAGGTAACTCCAAATCTTCAGGAATACCTGGGGTGAGAAGAAAGGGTCTCTCTTTTCATTCACCTATATCTATATTGGGGTGCCGTACACCCTGGAGGCCCAATCTTGCTTCCATGAAAGTTAAGATTTTTTTCTTCTCTTACTAATTCTGATAAAAGAACATACAGTAATGTTTATAGGTAGGAATAAAAATATATTTACACAGTTTTAACCTCAGCAATCCTTCCCAAACAACTAATATTCTTTGTGAATACTTGTCATAAGGCCTTTAGAGGAGAAACCATTTTTATACAGAGAATTTGTATCTGCAGAAAACCAATAGCCTGAATATTTAAAATTGTTTTCTGCAACTACACAGAATGTTGAGGAAGTTCTCCTAGTCTTTTGATTTTCACTCTCCTATCAAAGGGATCTAAATAAATGAAACTCTTCGGCTCATAGTCTGAATAATTTGTTAATGCTTGTCAGGATATTTTAGAAAAGGGACAAAAGTACTGTAGGGATTTCAACATAGAGGATAGTTTCATGTTCACTGTTTCCTGTGTGTGCATTGTACATTAAACAGTCTCATGAGCTGGTTTAGCTAATAGCTCTGTAGGTGTATTACTGTGAGAAAATATATTACTATCTTCTTCAGACGGGAATTTCACATTTCTAATACTAGTATGTGTTCAGCTCTTTGTTACATTTCTCTGTCTTTATTGTTAATTTTTCCTTTTACAAAATTGCTTTCCATGCTAGTAAGCACTCATCTTTCTTTAGGTCAGCGGTTCCCAAACTTGTTCCACCTCTGGTGCAGGGAAAGCCCCTGGCAGGCCGCACTGGTTTGTTTACCTGCCGCGTCTGCAGATCCTGCCGATTGCGGCTCCCAGTGGTGGCCAGTATGTCCCTCGGCCTGCACTGCTTCCAGCGGCTCCCACTGGCCTGGAGCAGTGAACGGCAGCCACTGGGAGCCGTGATAGGCCAAATCTGCAGACACGGCTGATAAACAAACCGGCACGGCCCGCCAGGGGCTTTCCCTGCACAAGTGGCAGAACAAGTTTGGGAATCACTGCTTTAGGTGTTACAAAGCTTTTGGAAACCTCCTTCTCTTTACCCCCTCTCCTCTACCAAATTCTGTATATGCTGCACATTAGAACACGGGTCTGATCCTGGAGGTGGGCTAGGTCAATTCAGAACCTTACAGCATCACTCCTGAACATCCCAGATATTCCTTTCCTCCAGTAGAAGTCTGGGCCCTCAGTCACATGGCACCGTGGACATCTAAAGGTAAGGAGAAGCAGGCAAGCTAGAAAGAGATTCTTGATGGAACATATTTTCAGAACTGCAGAAGGAGAAAGAACCAAAGGCTATGCTGGCACACAGCTACCAACTGGAAGTGTTCATGAACACCAGCTGATACATTGTCTCATCTGCATTATGCCCACACTTTCCCAAGGTTCATATACTCATACACCATCATAAAGAGGATCACTAACATGGCAGGCACTATTAGAAAGATCTAACAGTGTGCTTAATAAACCGAAAGAAGAACATGAACACACACACCTGTGCCTGCCTACCATGAGAAAGCTTGCTCCCAGGGATTAAAAGTTGCATGCTATGACACATGGAGTGTGTACCTGCCAGCAGCCACAGAGGCAACAAGGTCAGGTGTTATCTCTAGCTATACCCTGCCCATTGTCCTTCTGTTAAATTGACCCCTGAACTCTGATTCCAGGAGTGCTGGAATTCCTGAAGGTGGTAAAATGATGCCAGTTTGGCATTGCCCCTCAGTGGCCTGCTACTATGCGCCAATCCAGCTTTGGAAAATTCTCCCTCATTTCCAGTTGAGGGAAACTCTTCCTAGCATGCCCCCTTAAGGTAGTGTCAATATAACCCTGCTTTTCATGAATGCCTTCAGGAAATGGCTTCTCCACAGATTGCATGCCAATACTCCCCACCAGGCAGGCAGTGCAACCAGCAGAGTACCCTTGGCTCCAGGAGCTCTCTAAGGCTCTCCGAACCCATTTCCAGCTGCACTCCACTTCGCTCTTGTGGCACAAACTGGCTTCTTTCACAGAGCCACACCTACTGACCCCTGAATGAGGTTGGAAGGAAGAAAGGGGACCAAAGACAGGAATATTTTAAATGCCAGTAAGGTAAAGAACTTTCCTGATCCATTTCTTCAGCCTTTCTTCTTTCTTTCTCACTCAAGGCCAGCTGATTCATGAGATCATTCATGACACTTCTGCAACCCAGTTGCAAAGATGGTTCTCAATCCCATTGGTGAAACCAACAGCTCTGACCTCTGAGATTTATTCCCATTTGCTGGCAGACAGAGAACTGTGAGCTTCTGTAGCAACCAACCGCAAAAATCACAATGTCCGTAACCACCAGGTCCTTTTAATTTAGTTCCCTGCAGCAGTATATAAGATGTGACACATGCTCATTGTCCCCCCACTAGCACCCCCCCAGCAACTCTGAAACCTCAAAGTGAGTCACTACGCTTTCCTTAAAGACAGATGTTAATCTACCCCCCAAACCTACCCGCCCTAGCAAACACACATCTGAGAAGTTTGTTAGCAAAGACAGACAACACCAAGCTTATCTGAGGAAGGACACAAAGTAGCTGAGAGCTGCAATACCTGAGCTAGAAATTGTTACCTCAGAAAAAACTAAATATAGAATGGGCCTTTATTTAGGCCCAAATGTTATTTGGGTGGTTTTTAGTGCTCCAGTCCTTTTATAAAGTATGAGATAATATAACCAAGAGTTCCAGTAACGCACGGCCAAATTCACATGGTTTTTCTTGCATCTCAGTCATCAACATCCTCCTCCTATGAAGACTGTGCATTTGGGGCTTTGCGGATTTCAAAGTGAGTTGTCTGGGTGCAGCATATGACCCCAGGAAAGCCATGTAATATCTGACAGATTCCCCCATGGAAGTTAATGCTGCAAGAAGCAACAGTAACTTCTGATCTATGGCTTCTCACTTTCTGGGGGAGAGGAGAAAGAGTACAGTCTCCTGACTAACATAAATATAGTCACAGAGCCGCTATTCTTAATCCTGCCTCAGCATGGAATGGGCTAGATGACCTGGAGGTTCCTTCTATCCCTACATTTCTATGAGTCTGTACTGCCAAAGGGGAACACAGAGCAAGGTATATTTCACAGAGGGGCTGGCAGCTGGACCTGGAATTCCTGTGGCACATCTGGCTCCTTTACAACTCCAGAAGCGGCATCTACTGCCCCTTACACACCAGCCTGAGCTAAAAACACTCAAACCTCAGTGTGGTCCAGCTATTAGCGAGAAACAGAAAACCACACTCATACAGTGTGAGTTACAGACATTTCTGGAGTGGAACACCACAGCTGCCTAACTACACAAAGCAAAACTGGCCAGCACTGGGTGCTTGTTCAGTTTGGAACAGGAAGTGAAGTATTTTGTATCATTTGCAGCTGCTGGGTTCACTTAGGGAGGCAGAATATAGTTAGTTACCTTTGTGGGAATTTGGCCAGGATACCAGAGCTGAGGAGAAATGAAGCAGCCAGAAGGAAATTGAAACTATACAATTTCACATCAGTTCAGTCTGATTACTGGTACACAGGCTATCTTCTCCTTACATACACACAATAGCGATCAGGGACCTTCCGAAAGTTTATGCGATGTTTCTTCCATATCTAAAGAGCAATCACGTGCTTTCAGTCAGAATGACTTCTATTGCAGATTTAGGGAAAAACAACAAGTAAAGTTTCCACGACAGAAAGCAGGAGAGAGCACTGTTTGTGCACTTTGTAACATGCTGCATCAGCTCTGCTTCACACAACAGCCACTGCCTCTGCAAAGCCGCAGACTCTTGGAAATTTAAAGATGCAGGACAGAAAAACATGGTTTTTCAATTACATAGCTATATGCACCACCATTCAGACATTGTTTGAATAAGCATCCGAAAGTTCAGATTCATATCCTGATAGCTTAGTCAGGAGACCTCATGAGATCACACTTTCTTGCAAGAATTCTGGTATTTCCCAATTTTAGTCAAGTGGGAAATACAAGACATGTTTTATTCCCATAATATTTTAGGGCTTCTAGAGTTAGTTTGCGAGTAGAAATGCATTGCAACAAAAGTTGAGTGAACTTTTTCAAACTTCAGAAAGAGCTCACTTTGGACAAAAGTTCAGTGGGTTCTTATTTAATCCAAACCTTGTCATCCCATCCTGAGAGACTGGAGAACCAGTCAGAATGAAGTAAGGCTATAACAAGCCTTCACTGAACATCTGTAGTTCAAAAATATTCTGCTCATTTTCTCCCTTCCCCATTACTTCCCATTTTTAATGTAGCCTCTGTGTGTCCTGCTTCTGGGACCAGCAGAGACAGGCAGAAATGCCATTGTCATCATGTTGCCAGTTGGAAGTCTGGAGAGATTTTTCAGAACCATAGAATTCAGAAAGATTGTTAGGTGTTTCTCAGAGTCTAACCAACCCCCCAAACCTTTAGGGTTCAGCCATTACTACTTTCTCCTTGAAGACCACAGAGTGTGAATGCTCGCTCACACATACTCCTCTTCTCCCCTCACCCCAATCTGCACAAATTCTCCTTCCCAGGTTCACTGTGTTCAACAGCACAGAATGCAACTCACTGGGGCAAACAAATCACTAGTGTAACAACACTGACTTCAACAGGCATGAATCTGGCCCTCTGTCTGTCTGTCTCTCTCTCTCTCTCACACACACACACACACGCCAGTGTGACAACAAGACCATTTCAGTAACAAGCCTGGCTTTCCTTTTCTGATAGAGAACCCCCTGCCTTACCCCAGCAGGAAGGAACATTGAAGCCACAGCACAGAGAAAGTCACATCACCTTTGTAATTGTTCTTGCAGTTAGTGCAGTGCTAAGACCTCCTACGTGATTTTCTTTGTAGGGTCCCTTACCAGGTTCTCCCTTCTACGTTGGGTTGGAAAAGAGTGCCTGTCGCCGGCATGAAAGCACCTAATCATCAAAACAGCTCAGCTTTCCTGCCACATCACTCCCAGTTAGACTGGTCTCACTGCTTAGACGAAGAGGGTCAGAAGGAGTTATAGGAGGGTGAAAAAGAACAGGATAAAAGCGGGATGGGAGGGGAAAGAGGGCAGGTGGGATTATGAAAAGGAGGATAAGGGATACAGAAGGTTCTATTAAAAACTGGACATTTACCATCACCTCATTTCCAGTCTGAGGCATAGCGATTACTGCAGAGCAGCAAACTCGCTTTTTTATTTTTAATTCAGCTGACAGTATTTAAGGATGGGAGGAGGAAAATAGGGAAGCACAGAAAGAGAATGGAGGAAAGTTAGACCATTATGTTCACATGCCATTTGCTGCTCTGCTTTGGCCAGAGCTCGTTCAGTGACCAAGTTCTGCCTCCTATTCAGGAAGCGTCCCTAGGGCACACGCGATCTGCCAAGATGTACTGCTTATCACAGCACGGCACAAGCTACCAATGGATCACTAACCACAAGCTTTAGGAGCACTGGTGAGGTTGGGCGAGCTAGTGTTTTTGACCCAGATCCAGTTGGCAGAGTTTAACCAACCTGCACTTTGTTGCAGACAGAGACACATACAGGATAGAAGCCGCCTTTATTATGCTCCTCACAGTCACCAGCTGGGGGTAACCCAGCCATATGTCACTAACCCCACAGGCTTGCTGCAGTACCCCAGGGTGGAATGTGCAACACCCATGGAAAGGTTAATTTGGAGGAGGAGATGTTACAAATAATGGCATGCCCTTTGAGTATCATCCAGTATTGTCAGCTCCAGGTATTCCAACAAGCTGGACTCAGGCCACCTAAAATCATGTTGTTGGTTTGTTTGTTTGTTTTTTAAATTGGGGTTTTTATCATTTGCTTCCTGGCTTGAGTCTTTAGGGTTCATGTTTTCAAGCTTTTTGTCCCATAGGCATGAGGGCTAGAAACTTACTTTTTTGAAAACGATACACCAGATTCTCAAGTAATCTCCAGGAACGCAGGTAATGACTCCAGGAGCCAGAGCTTTAAGAATAAAAAAACCCAATACCGAGAGAAGTGGGATGAAATCATGAGAGTGGAGTAGAGCCAGCAAGTTGTTCTTGCAGTGCAAACCTTCTAACCTGGCATTTCTTTTAGCAGCATGTTATCACTCAGTAGCCTACAGATGAGTTTGGGGTGGGATTTTGCAAAAGCCCAGGTTTATTGTCCTCTTCTCCAATATATTCAGTTCAATTACGATCTTATTAAACTCAGCCATTATTCCCACATCCACAATTAGCCTCCAAACTGTTTATTTCTGTTGCTCTTAGCTTCTGTGCACTTGTTAAGACAGATCACTGCAGCCACAGAAGCCCTGTACTTTTGTCACATACAGCCCTGGTAGCGTTCCCTCTCTGGCTGCAGGCTCCCCAAACTGTTGTGCTGCCAGCCTCTCTCATTGGGTTCTGCCTGTGTGCTCTTTAAGCCTCAAATCTGAACAAAGTGCAGACACCACCCCTCGCTGTGGTCTCTAGGCATGCTCTGGAGGTGCCGACCCTCTCTAGCTCCCTCTTCCAAGAGCTGAGACCCTGCACTCAAACGGCCTAGCCCCTGGGACTGGTTCTGACACCTCACTGTCCTTTAACTTAAGCACACCTTCTCCCAGACCTCCAGCCAGAGGGGCACCCTGGATTTATAGTTTAACTCTTCAAGGGCACATGACAGTTGAAACCAAATACAGCCAGACAAACAGACTCAGCATGGGATTCCGAACACCACTGCTATTTACTGAATAGCACAAGCAATACACAGATCTATACAAAACAACACACCTATACACACTACCGGGTCTCAAGTTCCTTACCACTGGAGAGAACTTTGGGCTGGAGCCAAGTTCTCTGGGGTGCCCAGGATCCTTTCCCTACAACCCATGGCTTGTCTTCAGAATCAAAGAGCTTCTCTAGATTGGTTAGATTTCCTTGACCCTGATTAGTCCCACAATTAAAGCTAGACCCATCTTGCTATCCATCTTTTCCCCTCTCTTGCCCCAGGCTTCCTGTCTCCTGTTCTGCAAGTCCCCTAAGTTTGTCTCCCTACCAACACTTGGGGTCTTTGTTATGTTGCTGGCCATTTTCCACTCTTACTCCACCAGCCCCACCCCCCGAAGAGAAACTTAGTCGAACTGGTTTCCCCCACTCAGGTACCCTCCTCAGTACACCCATTGTTCAGTCCGAGCATAGTCATTAAAGGTAACACCCCTTCATTGTCCCTGGCCCGGCAGTGATGTGCTATAGCCTCCCCCATCCATCAGCAAATGGTGGATTTCACATACACAGAGAAATTCCATGATATTGCAGTTTCAAAATAGCAGCTTCATTATATCAACCAGAATTCATGACTTATACATTGACAGATTCCCCAAGTTGTCAGAACTGTCAATCAAGGTGACTATAAGAGAATAAACAAACTAAAAAGCAAGGTCCCTCTAGGACAGTGAAATTTATCTCTTTTCTCATATAATGCATTAACGGCATCTGCCACCTCTGCAGACGCTACACCCCTTAGAAGTTTAAAAGTTGCATCGCACAGAAAACAAAAATAACTAAATTTACAATATCAGGAATAGTTAGTTAATGTTTGATCTGCAACTAGAGGCCTTCCATATGCGGCCTCTGCGAACCATTTTGGGGATCTGCTGGCAGGACAAAATTACCAACCTGGAGGTTCTCCAAAAGTCAAATGCCATAAGTCAAGGCCATGTGGCTAAAAGCCTAACTACGCTGGGTTGGACACAGCATTAGGATGCCTGACTATTGACTCCCCAGAAAAATTTTCTGTGGAGAATTGGCACAAGGACATCGGAATCAAGGCCGCCCCAGAAAGTGCTACAAGGACAGCATCAAGAACGGTATATGCTTTGGTGCAATGGAACCGAATGATCTTGAGAAGGCTGCATTAAATACATCAGCATGGCAACACACAACACTCAGAGCTTTCCAAGCCTTTGAAGAGGACAGAAATAATTGATTGTTAGCTGCAAGGGAAAAGCATCATACTACTGCTATAGATACCAAGATGCTCACCGATGACTTTGTCTGCCCAATCTACTCATGAGCATGCGCGTCACGCTTTGGACTTCAGAGTCACTCCAGAACCCACAAAAAGAGATGCATGAAAATGTCATCGTCAAACTTACGGACTGCACACACACACATAGTTAATGTTTGTAAAGCATTTTAAAAATAGGGACTGTGGGCTAGTCTAGACTAGATGTGCTACACCGGTGAAGCAGCCGTGCTGCGGTAGTAGATCTGGTGAAGACGCTGTACGCTTGCAGGAGAGAGCTCTCCCGTCGGCATAATAAAGCCACCTCCACGAAAGGCAGTAACTATGTCGGCCGGGAGAGCTTCTCCAGCTAACAGCACTGTCCACCAGCGCTTAGGTCGGTGTAACTCATGTCACTCAGGGAGCTGGCTCATTCACACCCCTGAGCAACGTAAGTTATACCGACATAAGTGGTAGCATGTGTTGTTAAGCCCCGAGTGTTGTTAACAGCAGGATGGATAAAAGTCACGTAATTTTATTTAAAGCATGATTTTTTAAATTGATTTTTATTTACATGTTGCTAGTTCTTCACTTTCTTTCAATTTTATAGTTTTAAATCACTAATAGGATTTGTATTGTATTTGTATCTGTAATTAATTAGTTTTTTAACTGTTAGAGAAAATATCTATAACATCTGAAATTCTAAGAAGTTTCACACTTGAAATGCTCATCTGTGCTGAAAGAGACAACTTCCTTGTTGCAATAACACAACAAACTCAAAACTGATAACCAAATATTTGCCGCCACCACCATCTTCCAATAAATCCAAATTTCCAGAAGTCAAGAAAGCTGAAGTGCTTTGACCAGGCTATAATCTTCCATAGGAGTTTGCAGTTTGAAGTCACTTGGACTTGTGCTCCTAAATAACTTTGGTGCTTAAAAAAAAATATCACATCTCTCGGTGCCTAAATATGGGTTTTATTGCATAACTTTAGGCATGTGTGAACAGATTTACTGTGAACTTTTTAATTTATTGAACATCTAAATTACTTTTTTTAACATTGAAGTTTTATTTTGAAACTTAGCCTCTGATACTGCAAATTCTTATGCACATGTTTAGCCTTTAGCTGTAAGCACATGAATACCTGAAATCCATGAGACTGTGTGAGAATGAATTTCCATACCTGTGCAAGTGTTTGAACGATCAGTCTTAAATTTTCAATATTTTGGTGGGTTAGGGAGAGGGTGTTGCCTATAGCAGTTTTATAAGATTCAAATAAGACGCCCTAACTGTAATTCCATTTAAAACAAAAACAGCATTTGTAAATCAGTTCATTATAAATTTTAATCTAGAGTTGCAATAGCACAATTTTCAGATTAGTTTTACAAAGTCTAAATTGAAGTAAATTCAGTTATTTAAAAATCACTGATTTTAAAAAAATCGCTCCACCTTAGTTAGCAGGTTACTTTCTTTGGGGCAGGGACTGCCTTCACCTTTGTATCTTATACAGCACTGAGCACGCTGTCAGTATTTAACAGATGACATATAAAGGCATCCTGTCAGAGTTCAGGCTTGGCACATTGCTGAGCTCTGACCTTTAAGGGCAGCAGTCTGTGGCTTACATTGCTTGGCAAGAGCCGACTCAGCGGCATGCTGCTACAATTTACAATAAAAGGCAGTAACAGACCCCCGGGAGCCAGCATCACATGCATGCACAATGGTTCACAGAAGTCATTGTCTTTCTGGCCATATGTGGGGTTTTTTTCCTGTTTGTTTTTAATCTCAGTGGCGTAGCTACATATGTTCCATTGCAGAGGTCTGTGCAGAACTTGCTGATGCTATGACAACTCAAGTTGTTGACTGAACATCTGCAGTCACCGAGGCTTTCCTCCATTTCAGTCTGACCTGTCAGTCAGTATACCCTGCGCCACCGCAAACACCAGGCTTTCCTATTAGTCAGCACAGCTGCCCAGACACAGGAATGATCTTTTGAAGTTTTAGAGCAGTGTGTATTAAGGTGAGAGCAGAGAATACATGATGGAATAATCATTAATTAATGAACTTCCAATACATGCCAAAGGAACTCTCAGCCATTTACACAAACTGGAATCACATCACATCACATCACACACACACACCACACAAGTGCAGTCAGTGTTTGGAGGGGTAAGATAGGATATGATTGCTGCTTAGCAGAGCACATGAATAGTGCCCAGCTGTTCGGGATATGAACCAAAGCAGATCATCATAGCCAAAGTATTACTAACTCTAAAGTTCAAAAGTCATGAGATCCTAGAGAGACAAGGTGGGTGAGGTAATATTTTTTATTGGACCAACTTCTGTTGGCGAGAGACACCAGCTTTACATAGAGCTCTTCTTCAGCTCTGGGAAACATACGACCTGAAGAAGAACTCTGTGTGGCTCAAACGCTTGTCTCTCTCACCAACAAAAGATGGACTAATAAAAGATATTACCTCATCTACCTTCTCTCTCTAACATCCTGTGAATAACACTGCAAACAACGAGATATCATGATAAAAAAAAATTAGGGTTCTAGTCCTAGGTCATGTTTTCAGTCTTTGCTCCGCAACGATGAAAGCTTTAATAAATAAAAAAGCTGAAATTCTCCTGTAGATCAACAGTCTCCAGGAGCGGGGGCTCTAAGTAAAATGTGAAATGCCACAAATACCATAGTAAAAATCATGTGAGCTGGCAACACAGATGTGGCGAGCATGTTAGGGAGATTCTAGCCTGCGTAGCGATATGTAATTCGCCATTCACACCCCTAGGGTCCTTTTGCCCTGTAAACAAGCAGGGAAACTGCATCAGCAGCTTTCTGTCAAGAGCAATTCCCGCCCCCCACAACACACACACACACTTTTTTTTTTTAAATTAAATAAAAACAAAGATAAATTGGCCTCTGCAAGTTCCTGAGCCTGGCTTCCCCAGGAAAGGTCAGAAGGGGGGTGGTGGAAGAAGCCTTCCCGGACCCCCTTATGAAGGCTTTTAAAAACAAGTAGGTGAGGAAGAACTGCCATCCAAGGGACTACCTGAAAAGAAGGCTTCCCACAAGGGGACACCTCACTTGGGGTGTGGGCCACCAAGCCACCCCCACTCAGAGAGTCAGTCATGGTCAAATAAGTGAAAACTATTGAAGATTAATCTAGGGATGGCTGGGGCGTTTGAGGATGGGATGTGTTAGAAAAGAGAAAGCTCAGGCCTGGTGCACATCCACCATAAACCTGGATAGTCCAGATTAAGGCTGGATAAGCATAGTTGAACAGAAAGAACGCCCAAGCTTTGAGAAATTCAGCCAGTACTGACAATATTTGCTAAATACTAGAGGATTTCAAAGCTTTCATTGGGATTTTGTGCTGACTCTCATTGCTGGCAACAAAGATTTGGGAAGAGCAATTCTACCATTGCCTCAGAGGTCACGATTAAAGTGATATTTGATTTGCATTTTTTCCCTGAATCGCAGCCTGGCTTCCACAGATCATTTCTAACATGAAGGGGACAACATGAAGGTAAGTTACCAGACCATCATGTCTTCAATTCTCCCCCTTAATCTAATACTTTGCTTCTTATCCTCTGATCCACTAACTGATCATAACTGATGCTTTCCCTTTTGTTCCCATCTTGGCTGCCTCCACAAGTAGTTTAACCTTTTACAGCATAATTTCTCCTTCCAACCTTATTCATGATCTTTCCTCCTTTCATCTCTCTCCCCCCACCCCACCCCACCCACCCACCCACACACACCCAGAGAAAAGCTCTTCAGTTTCCCTTCGTAAGATAAGCATAAATTACATCAAGCTGAAAATGGAACATGAATGACCAGAGCACTGTCTCTGATCTTGGAGAGCCTGCTTTTGAGAGCTGCTAATCTTCTACTCTTCTTATGGATTTCAGTGGGAGCTGTAGGTACTCAGCATCTTACAGGATCAGGCCAAGAGTTTCACATGCTAGCACCTTACAAACTACCTAGTATTTGTCTGGCAGCACCCACAGTAACTTTCCGTGTCTCCCTTTAAATACCATGTAATCTTTGCTATGCTCCAGTCACAGCTGCTTCCCCCCATTTATTTGCAGGAAGGAAAACATAAGAATGGCCATACTGGGTCAGACCAAAGGTCCATCCAGCCCAGTATCCTGTCTACCCACAGTGGCCAATGCCAGGTGCCCCAGAGGGTGTGAACCTAACAGGTAATGATCAAGTGATCTCTCTCCTGCCATCCATCTCCACTCTCTGACAAACAGAGGCTAGGGACACCATTCCTTACCCATCCTGGTTAATAGCCATTAATGGACTTAACCTCCATGAATTTATCCAGTTCTCTTTTAAACCCTGTTATAGTCCTAGCCTTCACAACCTCCTCTGGCAAGGAGTTCCACAGGTTGACTGTGCGCCGAGTGACGAAGAACTTCCTTTTATTTGTTTTAAACCTGCTGCCCATTAATTTCATTTGGTGGCCCCTAGTTCTTATATTATGGGAACAAGTAAATAACTTTTCGTTATTCACTTTCTCCACACCACGCATGATTTTATATACCTCTATCATATCCCCCCTTAGTCTCCTCTTTTCCAAGCTGAAAAGTCCTAGTCTCTTATCTCTCCTCATATGGGACCCGTTCCCTAATCATTTTAGTTGCCCTTCTCTGAATCTTTTCAAAAGCCAGTATATCTTTTTTGAGATAGGGGACCAGATCTGTACACAGTATTCAAGATGTGGGCATACCATGGATTTATATAAGGACTGTAAGATATTCTCCATCTTATTCTCTATCCCTTTTTTAATGATTCCTAACATCCTGTTTGCTTTTTTGACTGCTGCTGCACACTGCGTGGATGTCTTCAGAGAACTACCCATGACGACATTCAAGATCTCTTTCCTGATTATTTGTAGCTAAATTAGCCCCCATCATATTGTATGTATAGTTGGGGTTATTTTTTCCAATGTGCATTACTTTACACTTATCCACAGTAAATTTCATTTGCCTTTTTGTTGCCCAATCACTTAGTTTTGTGAGATCTTTTTGAAGTTCTTCACAGTCTGCTTTGGTCTTAACTATCTTGAGCAGTTTAGTATCGTCTGCAAACTTTGCCACCTCACTGTTTTACCCCTTTCTCCAGATCATTTATGAATAAGTTGAATAGGATTGGTCCTAGGACTGACCCTTGGGAACACCACTAGTTACCCCTCTCCATTCTGAAAATTTACCATTTATTCCTACCCTTTGTTACCTGACTTTTCACCAGTTCTCAATCCATGAAAGGATCTTCCCTTTTATCCCATGAAAACTTAATTTACATAAGAGCCTTTGGTGAAGGACCTTGTCAAAGGCTTTCTGGAAATCTAAGTACACTATGTCCACTGGATCCCCCTTGTCCACATGTTTGTTGACCCCCTCAAAGAACTCTAATAGATTAATAAAACATGATCTCCCTTTACAGAAACCATGTTGACTTTTGCCCAACAATTTATGTTCTTCTATGTGTCTGACAATTTTATTCTTTACTATTGTTTCAACCAATTTGCCTGGTACTGATGTTAGACTTACCAGTCTGTAATTGCCAGGATCACCTCCAGAGCCCTTCTTAAATATTGGCGTTACATTAGCTATCTTCCAGTCTTTGGGTACAGTAGCTGATTTAAAGGACAAGGTATAAACCATAGTTAATAGTTCTGCAATTTCACATTTGAATTCTTTCAGAACTCTTGGGTGAATGCCATCTGGTCCCGGTGACTTGTTACTGTTAAGTTTCTCCATTAATTCCAAAACCTCCTCTAGTGACACTTCAATCTGTGACAATTCCTCAGATTTGTCAGCTACAAAAGATGGCTCAGGTTTGGGAATCTCCCTAACATCCTCAGCAGTGAAGACTGAAGCAAGGAATTCATTTAGTTTCTCCGCAATGACTTTATCCTCTTTAAGTGCTCCTTTTGTATCTCGATGTCCAGGGGCTCCACTGGTTGTTTAGCAGGCTTCCTCCTTCTGATGTACTTAAACATTTTGTTATTAGCTTTTGAGTTTTTGGCGAGGAGGACACTCCAAGCTTACCCATTTGTTTTCCTCCTCACACTCTTTTTCTATTTTTTTCAGTGTGAAAATCAGTGCTGGTGGAGGGTTCTGCACTGACAGTCCTGAAGACTGAATCCCCTACTGAGCCATGGGACAGATTCAGAATCTTTTTCATACCACCTCATTGATAGGGCTCAAACCTGCCATGGTGGACCCACATCTAGGGATGAAAGCACAAATCAGTCTCCATGGTCCATTCGGCCCTTGGCCTTGTGATGCTGAGACAACCAAGAAGGGGGTCAAATTAGCGCCCATAGGATGGAAAAGGGCTATTGTAGCCATGCATTGCATCTTTCAAGTCATTCAGCTGTCCCTGGTCCCACAGTAGCCCCCACAACCCCTTCTATGGCTAAGGGGAGTAAAACTGCAGCCTTCTCCAAGCCACAACCTCTTACTTGGCTCCTCTTTCGCTCTCTTGACTACTCTGGAGCCCACTTTGTTGCTGGGCCCCTGAATGGAGCCAACACTCTCTTCATAGTCTGGCTTTGTCCCTCTCCTCCATGATTTGAGGGCCCTACATGCACACCTACTCACAGTAGCACCTGTGCACAATGGATACAGAGAGAGTACATATGATGTGGTGTAAAGATTTGGGGTAGGTGCATTTCTCAGGAGTGGTGAAGCCAAAAGTGAGCGGGGCAGCTACTCCCAAGTGATTGTCACTAAAACTTTTGTATCCCCCACACATAGGATGACCAGATGTCCCGATTTTATAGGGACAGTCCCAATTTTGGGGGCTTTTTCTTATATAGGAACCCATTACCCCCCATTCCCTGTCCCGATCTTTTACACTTGCTATCTGGTCACCCTACCCACACACCATCATGTCTTCGGTACAAGGCACGTATGTTACAGAGAAACTATTTTACAAAGCTTTTAAAAATTATTGACTGTTTCCCACATCCCCGTCTATAAAGAGAGGCACCTTTTATACAATACAGCTTCTGAAGTCTCAAAAAAGTTACCCATAAATAGCTCTTCTATATAGAAGGAAGCCATGGTTTTGTGAACCAGTATCTCAAGGACCTACACTAAGTGCTGTATATTCCAATGGGCAGCTTTTATAATGGTCTATATATAGGTTGAACTCCCATTGCTAGTGTGCAGGGTCCTGAGATTTTAAACCTCAAACCTATTCTCTTACAGATCACGGCCCTTTAGCCAGAGTATTTGAGAATGGAAATAAGGAAACTTTTTGTAGCAGGTTTTTTTTTAAAATGCTGGGTCTCTGGAAGGTTAGAAGTTGTCTAATGGAAACAAGTTAGCAGGCAGTATTTCCCCCACATAAGTGATTTTCTGTATAAACTTTCACTGTACATACCACATGACATGATCATGAGCATACTGCCAAAACTCAATCATAAAAGTCTAAATCTTCACCTGTAGTACACTTTATCCAATCAAAGAGTCTGCTGTGAGGGTATTTATTCTGAATAACTGAATTGCAGCAATTTGTTTCCTGTGGCTTGGAAAAACAGATTATTTAAATAGTTCCCTTCTCCCTCTGGTACTCTATAGCTATGCCATGTATAGCTGCACTATGTAATTCTGTATGTCTGTTATTAATTCTGTTATTTTATTCTGTAACTTTGTTATTGAATCTGTACTGCATTTTGTGATACTCTTGCAAGAAAAATACTATGCAAAAAAGTGTATATATTTTTAAAAATAAGCATCTAAACAATTTATTTTCTTCTATCACGCCTTCTCTGAAGCAATTACCCTGAATTGACCTGGCCATGGCTCCTCTTTTCGTAATTTATACGGTACCATCTACATGCCTGACTTTTCCTCACTTAGCTCTTTTCAGTCATAGTTGTCCACGTACTTCACAAAATGAAGCTGTATTAAAGAAAGGTGACAATGTTTACACTAATGTATCAACGCTGATATATTACCCCCCATTGCAATAAATCTTGTACAAAATATGTTATGTAAGGCATCATTGGAAAAGTTTTAGTCAGCTTAGTATGACCAGCCTGGTTATATTCAGGAATCATCAATATATATGAAGATATGGAACGTTGTTATGTGTTAGTAACAGAAACCTGTTGCCTTTCTGGGTAACACCCCAAAACAGATTTACATCAGAGCTAGCCTGCCTGCTTGGTGGCCCATTAAGGATAATCAGTTCTTCCAAGGTCTCTTCTGGCAGCACATAGCCAATGAATGCCTCATGACTCAGCAAGGCACGTGACCAATGACTCCATGTTTGTGCCAGTAACTTTCCATGCACCTGGAGTAAGTGGTATAAATTGCAAACTGTGATATTATTCTTGGTCTTCATTCCTGCTCCAAATCTCCGGCCCATGATTTCTAACAAAGGGAAGCTTTGAGCAAAGGACTGATGACCCCCAATCTTCACCCAATTCTTGGGTGATCCAGAGAGACTTATTGAAAGCTAGCAGAATTACCATCACAGCTGTATCCTGACCTACAGACTCTGAAATCAACTGTGATGTATAGGATTCCTTGAACCAATTAATAACTCTTTAGTTTACTAAAGGAATTGACCACCTGCATGATTTTTGGGTAAGATCTGAACTGTATGTTGACCTGGGATGTTTGGCTGGTTCTCTGGAACTGGAAAAACCTTATATGTGGTGCTTTTGGTTTTAATAACCTTACATCACAAAAGTCCAATTGTGTGGGTGGTGATAGGGGCTGGATTGCCTATGGGGGCTATTTTAGCTCCTTTTTAACTGGTGTAGTGATACAGGAGCTCACTTTTGTTTTGGGGTGTGTCTGCCCTGTTTCCGGCACTATCAGCTGTGACCCAAACCAAGCACAGAAATATCTTTTTACAGGTGAGGAAACCAAAATAGTGAGGAGCGAAGTGATTTGCCCAGGGTCACACAGCAGGTGGGGGCCGAGTGATGTCACGGCTAACCTGGTGGCTGAACTTTGTCCTTACCCATAACTATTTTACATTTCGGGACAATGTATACCTTCAAATCAGCGGCACTGCTATGGGTACCCGCATGGCCCCACAGTATGCCAACATTTTTATGGCTGACTTAGAACAACGCTTCCTCAGCTCTCGTCCCTTAACGCCCCTACTCTACTTGCGCTATATTGATGACATCTTCATCATCTGGACCCATGGAAAAGAAGCTCTTGAGGAATTCCACCATGATTTCAACAATTTCCATCCCACCATCAACCTCAGTTTGGTCCAGTCCACACAAGAGATCCACTTCCTGGACACTACAGTGCTAATAAACGATGGTCACATAAACACCACCCTATACCGGAAACCTACTGACCGCTATTCCTACCTACGTGCCTCCAGCTTTCACCCTGACCACACCACACAATCCATTGTCTATAGCCAAGCTCTGCGATACAACCGCATTTGCTCCAACCCCTCAGACAAACACCTACAAGACCTCTATCAAGCATTCTTACAACTACAATACCCACCTGCGGAAGTGAAGAAACAGATTGATAGAGCCAGAAGAGTTCCCAGAAGTCACCTACTACAGGACAGGCCTAACAAAGAAAATAACAGAACACCACTAGCCGTCACCTTCGGCCCCCAACTAAAACCCCTCCAACGCATTATCAAGGATCTACAACCTATCCTGAAGGATGACCCAACACTCTCACAAATCTTGGGAGACAGGCCAGTCCTTGCCTACAGACAGCCCCCCAACCTGAACTGAATACTCACCAGCAACCACATACCACACAACAGAACCACTAACCCAGGAACCTATCCTTGCAACAAACCCTGTTGCCAACTGTGTCCACATATCTATTCAGGGGACACCATCACAGGGCCTAATAACATCAGCCACACTATCAGAGGCTCGTTCACCTGCACATCTACCAATGTGATATATGCCATCATGTGCCAGCAATGCCCCTCTGTCATGTACATTGGTCAAACTGGACAGTCTCTACGTAAAAGAATAAATGGACACAAATCAGATGTCAAGAATTATAACATTCATAAACCAGTCAGAGAACACTTCAATCTCTCTGGTCACACAATTACAGACATGAAAGTTGCGATATTACAACAGAAAAACTTCAAATCCAGACTCCAGCGAGAGACTGCTGAATTGGAATTCATTTGCAAATTGGATACAATTAACTTAGGCTTGAATAGAGACTGGGAGTGGTTAAGTCATTATGCAAGGTAACCTATTTCCCCTTGTTTTCCTAACCCCCCCCCCCCCCCCGACGTTCTTAAACCCTGGATTTGTGCTGGAAATGGCCCACCTTGATTATCATACACCTTGTAAGGAGAGTGATCACTTTACATAAGCTATTACCAGCAGGAAAGTGGGGTGGGGGGAAGAGAAAACCTTTTGTAGTGATAAACACCCATTTTTTCATGATTTGTGTGTATAAAAACAAACATCTTCTGTATTTTCCACAGTATGCATCTGATGAAGTGAGCTGTAGCTCACGAAAGCTTATGCTCAGATAAATTGGTTAGTCTCTAAGGTGCCACAAGTACTCCTTTTCTTTTTGCGAATACAGACTAACACGGCTGTTACTCTGAAACCTAGAATTAAACTGAGGTCTCCCAAGTCCCAGTTGTCGGAGCACTGGACTGGATCACACTAGAAGCAAAGAGGAAAGGAGAGAGAGAGAGAGTTAAAACACTGAGAAATGACAAAGCAGAAGAGATGGGAAGATAAATGCATTTGGGTGATCATTGTAACAATGGGTGACAGATTATACCATTTGGTTCTGCTTTGTCTTTTCCTTTTGCATTTATGTAAAGAAGGAAGGTGCCAGAGCAAAAATCAGTCGCTGTAAACTGGTGGAAAGTGGTGAATTCTGAAGAGGGATTTGAAGCATAAAGTCTCTTAGCACACATATACACACACAAAAGGAGACACGGAGTTTCAGGAGGGAGATGGAGATGAGGAGAGCATTAAGGTGGAGGAGGAGGAGGAGGCGACAAGAACTGTGCTGGAGTTTCTTTTAAATAACTGATTTCTACAGAAGGCACCACCCTGCAGAGTTGCATGCACTGCATTTTTATCCCCATTTGTTTTTTCTTTTAACAGAATCCCTGGTTGTCAGAATGAAGCTGTCATTTCAACCAGCAGCAGTTTTCACTCCGACCTCCACCCAAAAACACTTATGACAAGAGATTAAGAAAAACAGCTACCCTGAGCAGCCTGAGCTGGCGCATAATAAACGGTTTAACCCTGGATAAATCAGATGACAAGTGCGGGTGGCTTTGATTGAAATGACAAGGCAGTTTGTCACCCATTGTTCTGTCACAGAGATTGGTGGCACTAATGTTTTCCGCTGAGTTGTGGGGAAAGCAACCAGACACTTGCATATTTCAAAAGCTGTGCACAACAAGAGACTGAAAACAAAGGGGTCAGCCTCCTCATTGGTGAAACCCCCTTCTTTGCACCAAAGGAGAGTCACCAGAGGAAGAGGCATAGATTGTGAGAGTTATTTTTAGCAAGAAAACGAAAATAACACCCTCGGAAAAGAAAGGACAACTTCTTCCAGATGTACTGAGTACAGTTTGCCATAGGCTGGCTCCTGGCTTTTGTCAGTGTACGTGGCCATTTGTCTTCCCTTCACCTTGTATTCCAGGCTTCAACCTCGGACAAGTTTTGACCTTTGATATGTGTGTGTGGCTCCCATGGAATGACAATTTTATGTTGTGATTATTGGTAGTGTTATTAAATAGCACCCAGAGGCCCCAACAGAGATCCCAGAGGCCCCAACAGAGATCCGGGTGCATTGTTCTAGAACCCGTACACATGCATAATAAGACAGCCCCCATCTCTAAAAATGTATAGCGCTGCACCTGCAAAGACTTATGCATCTGCTGAGCTGACCTGGTGCATGGCCCTGGCGAGTCATTTCATTTCGCTGTGCCCATTTCCCCAGCCTCCCTTTGTCACTTGCTTATTTAGGCTCTGATCCTGCAAAGTCTTAATAATCCATTTAACTTTAGGCACTGTGTAAAATCAACGGGGCTACTCACAGAGTGACAAAGGTGGTAGGGGAAACAGGCACAGAGAAATTAAGTTACTTGCCCAGATCACTGGCGCAGTTGGGAATAGAGACCAGTTCTCCCAGTTCAGTTCTCTATCTGCTACACCAAGAGAATTAATGTGGCAACCCTAGACCTCATTTATAAATTCAGGGTTTCCACTATATGATTTTAAAGGTTTGCGGCCTCACCATGCTTTCATTTTCAACACCAACCGGCACACGCTTGGAAACCTCCCCAGTTCCTACCGTTAATTTAGCCAAACAATTATTAAGTAATACATTTAAGATATTTGATTTCAGCCTCTCCCAATCTGGAAGAAATTCAGATTATGATAATGTGATGGCTCCTTTGCCTCCTATCCCTCTGCAGTCCTTTTCAACACCTTGAAAAAAAAATTCTACTATTCACTTAAATTTCATGACTTACTGTGACAGAATACACCCCTGTATGCACACCCTCCACACTATTGTAATAGAATCATAGAATATCAGGGTTGGAAGGGACCTCAGGAGGTCATCTAGTCCAACCCCCTGCTCAAAGCAGGACCAATCCCCAATTTTTGCCCCAGATCCCTAAATGGCCCCCTCAAGGATTGAACTCACAACCCTGGGTTTAGCAGGCCAATGCTCAAACCACTGAGCTATCCCTCCCCCCATAATCTTTATACAAAGTATGCCTTGTAAGGGATCATTTGAAAACTCATAATTTGCTGGTCAGTATTGTCCTGACAAAAATGTGTCAACACAGTATGTGAAGTTTTAAATTTTTCCTGTATGGTTAACACATGTTCCAAACCCCACAGCCCTGCCCAAGCAGAAGTCAGCAAACAGATCTGTCCTAAACAAAGGACTATGTGCTTGCCTTAATTTTCATTTAAGCAGTAAACAGAGTCATCAAGCAGGAAGGGAAAACAAAGAAGTCAAATAGGTGTGGGGGGGGGGGGGGGAAGACCATCAGGGAATATCCTTCCACATAGACTGTCTCCTGGGTCTCGGCTGGAAATATTTTTCCAAGAGAGGAACTGAGACTATAAAAAGGAGGCACAGGCATCCCCCTCTCTCTCCCTGGCCACCTCATTCTCTGCACCTGAGAGGACAAAAGGAAACAAACATTGAACTCTGCGGGGGTTCCTGACCTGAAAGTTTGGTCAGGAGTCTGCTGGAGCATGTGGTGAGAAGTTTGCTTTACAACTAAAAATAGTTTAAGTAGATACTAGTAAGTGTTTTATCTTTATTTCTCTTGTAGCCATTTCTGACTTTTATGCTTCATTACTTGTGTTCACTTAAAATCTCTTTGTAGTTAGTAAATGTTTGACTGTTTTATCTTATCCAGTATGTTTAAGTTGAAGTGTCTGGGTAACTCCATTTAAGACAATGGACTGGCATATTATACCCTTAAAAGGAAGAATAGACTTAATATATTTGTACTGTCTAGCAAAGGACTGGGTAGTGCAAAACATACATTTCTGGGGGAAGATGAGAAACTGGGCCTGTATGGGGTCACCCTGTGGTATAACCCAGGCTGGTGGGAGCCAGCGTGTAGTTGGCAGGTTGCAGTTACACACAGACATTCGGGGCATGGCTTTCATGTAGTTTGGATGTTTCTGAGTGACCCATGTGGGAGCCACTACAACAAGGCACTGTAAGGCACCCCAGGTTTCAGGGCAGGGGTGACAGCCTCCCACTAGTCTGGATTGTGCCCTCGTATGTCACACATATTCCAACTCTTTGACTAACTCAGACACCCACCATCTGCCTGTTCCTTGTTGGAGATTGGTACCAGGCCTGGACGGTATTTGTTACCCAAGCATTAATATTGCTATAGTCACTAGTTTGATACAGATGTGACACTCAGACCTGTTACAGCTCCTTTAGTATTCAGGGCCAGCCTTTCCCTGCCACTTTTTGCCCAAAGGTTATGCTGATGCTATTAATGTCTCTGTACACCAACTCTGACTGCATATGGTCAACCCCCGATGGAGGGCGGGGGAGGTGAGGGTGACCAGCACGGCCTCAGCATCACATTTGGTGAGGGAGCAGTTCTGCCAGGGGGATGGTTGGGCTTCTTCCAACACTCTATGAACCCCCCACATTCCATGGGATTTCCCAACAATGGTGATACCATCCCTGGGATTAGATGGCCAGAACTCCCAAACAGATGCCAACTCCCAACTGTCCTTGACTGGATGGTTTGACTGAGACTCTGAAGCCTTAAGGTCTCAGTTTCCCACCCAAGTTTGGCCTTCCCATGACAAAGCAGTATTTAGTCCCTTGTTATTAGTGTCCATTAGAGCCTTGTATCTGACATCAGATAGGACTTTCCCCTCCCAGGATCCCTCTTCCTGCTTTACCATGGTATCTGACTGACCAGTCTCATTTACTTCCTACCTCCAAACCCCTCCACTTGTTCTTTGGACACATTCCCCTCCCAGCTGTTTATCTGTCTTACTACTGCGCTCCCTCTCACCCTCTCCATCTTGATAGATGCTCATTCAACTGCCCACCCTCCCCATCAACCCAACTTGTAGATTTAACTAGCATCTCATCTCCCTTCACCTCCAAGCACTTTAAATAGGTCACTTACAATCCTGCCCCAACTTCCTCTCCTTTAACACTGCCTTGGATCCCCTCTGTTCTGGCATCCACTATCTCCAAGGTTTCCAAAGGCCTCTTCCCTTGCCAAGGTGTCGTGCCGGTTCTCCTTGATCTTTCTGCAGCTTTCAATACAGTTATCATGCTCTTCTTCAAACAGCAAAGGTCCTCCCTTAGTTCTGCTCCCTTAATAACTACTCTTATTTTTTTTTACTTTTAGTGGTGGTTCCTCCTTCTCCCCTCTCTAAGGATATCACACAGGGCTCTCTTTGATCCCTTCCCTGATCACTCTATACCTTGTCACTTGTGGAGATTCAGGCCTGGTAGTTTTGGGAGCCCAACTTGGGATACCTTGAAGGGGCCTGATTTTCCAGAGAGTGTTTAACATCCATTCCCTGAATGGTCTGGCCCCTTGAAGGTGTTTCAAGTTGGGCTCCCAAAAATCACTAGTCACTTCTGAAACTTTAGGCTCTTATCCCTAGTTGACCTCATCCATCTGCATAACAACCTTGCAGACAGGCCTTGAAGTCATCACAGAGACCTGAACCATACTCTTATCTGTGTCCCAGCACTTACCCCTGGAAACATCTCATTCAAAGTGCGCATCATTTCATCTCTGTTGTAATGAGGTCTAATTCTGATTTCCTTTGCTCCCAATCCATTCACCATCAGATTTTACCTTGCCTGTTGCTTGGTTTTTTGCTGTCTTGGTGGTTTGAATTGTAGTTGCAGTATCTCACCATTCAGCTGCCTTTTGCTTTGGCAATGTATTTCACGATCTTTCCTGCTACAGTAGGATGTTTTGTGGGACTCTGCTTATCTCAGCATGGGTTTCTATTTATAGCGCTGTTTTTCATACAAATTAATTGCTAAAAGCAACCCCCACCCTGCTTCAGATGAAGATTTATGAACAAAGATCCCGAAGTATATTTCTGAGCCAATAGTTTCTAGCCGGTCCCATTCTGTTGGTCTGAGAGTCAAAAATTCACAGTCCTTGGAGAGGCAGTATGTCTAGAGGCTAGAACAGGAGATTGTTCTATTCCTGGCTCTGTAACTGGCTCATTTTGTGACCTTGAGAGAGTCACGTAACTGTGCTGTTCCTCGGTTTACCTATCTATAATAGAGGATTAATACATATCTACCTCGAGAGTTGTGAGGGCTAATTAGTGCTTGCCAGGGCCAATCAGAGGGGGCCCCAGGAAGGCCATTTGGCCTGGGCCTCAAGCTCAAAGGGGGTCTCAAATTTAGACACTTGTTAATTTTTCCTAATATCCCAATTGCACTGCATATTTTTGTCAGTTTGCCTGCATCAGTGGCTTCAGGTGAATGCACCTTCAACATGTTAAAGCAGGTAAAGAACTATCACCGTTCAACTATGGGACAAGAGCATTTGAATGGCTCGCCATGCTGAATATCAACTGTGACATTGCATAAAATCTAGATTTTTCCTCAATAATTAGTGAATTTGCACAGAAAAAGGCTAGAAAAGCATTTGTTAAATAAAAAAAAATTCAAATTATGTTTCACTTTTTAATTTTTATTATGGTTAGCGGCCTCAAAGGTGGAAATGGCCTGGGCCTCTCTGGATCTCTGAGAGGGCCTGGTGCTTGCAAAGCACTGAGTTCTTGAGAAGCCAGACCATCACTCGATAAATGCAAAGTAACGTAAGTGGCAAGCCTGGAATCATAGAAACACATGACCACACTGTGAGGGGGAGAAGAAAATCTGATTATAAGATGGCAGTTTCTAAATCCTGCATTAGAACACAGTTCATTCTTGCAGTATAGATGGTGCCAAGCCATGTTCCCAAATCATGTGACAGCCCAGTTGAAGTGAAAGGCTATAGCATGGTTCAGGGGTATGGTTAAGACACAGTTCAGTCCTGTCTATGCTACAAGACCAAATTGTGCTTTAACCACATTGTAACTGGGTATACCTACATGATTGATTTTGCAATGTAGATGTGACTTCTCTCTCTGTCCATCTTCACAGTTGGGCCTAGTCAACTCTGACGTTTTCTCTGAAGAACTCCCACATACTGTTGCAAGAATGGCGCAGCTCTCCACAGGTTCTAGCAATGGCAGAACAGTGGCATGGTCCAGCCACCAGCACTTTAACCCCCATATTGTCTAGAGCTGTTCAGATGAGGACTAGTTGACTCAGCAGCTCTACACCAGCACCACCATTGCTAGCTTCTGTAAAAGCAGCACCAGTGGAATATTTTTCCAAGAAGAAGTGTACATCTTTGCAGGATGCTGGCTACAGTATTTGTAGCTATAAAGGTTCTGTAGCGGTTTCCTCACCCAGCATGAGCAGGAGTTCCTCCTCTCCAAAGAGCCAACCCTTATTAACACCTTTACACAGTCACCAGCATGGTTACAGCCAGCGTTCCCATGTATGTACAATTGTGTGGTCACAGAACTCTCCAGCTGTAGGAACCAATTCTTTTTTTCCCCCTCAAGTTATGTTTCTTGCCCTTTAGTTTAAGAAAAATCTTCTCACCTGAACAGAATGTAAACTGAGGCAGCATTCCATCTTCCTGAACGAGCAGCCAGCCTGAAACCGTAGCCTTGAGACATGAACTACCCCCATTCATCCCAACTGAGATATTAACATTGAAACCTAATGGCCATTTCACTGTTAACATTGTTAACTCTTTCACTGCTAATCATTTTAATAGAGTCAGTCAGCTAACATACTTATCCATACTCATTAGATTCGGGAGCAGATATTGCAGGGGAGGGCACTGGGGAGGTACATTAGGGCTACTGGCTTCTGTCAGTATGTGGAGTAGGGAACTAGGAATTCGAGTCCCTTTCTCCCACTCCCCTGCCTAAACTTTTACGTCACCTTTATGTCTGCCTGCAAAGGGGACAGTGAAAAAGGACTGCAGAGATGATGCTTCTAAAAATCTTCAGATGCTTCATCTGTTTCCCTTCCTTGCCCAGATGCACCCTATCCTGTTGTTAAAACCGCCCATTTTCCACTCCCACTCCACATCATTTTCTATGGTGCAGTTCTTCATAGATTGTCAGAACAAGATTCTGCAGCATGCTAAAAATGGAAAATTTTGGGTAGGGACATTCCAAAAGGGAAATTTTTATTGAAATAACAAATACAGAGTAGTGCACTTATATCATTCCTTTCTATTTTAATAAAGCAAACCCTGCTTTGAATTTAATTGTATCTGCCAGAGACAATATCACTCTACTGTAGACTTCAGCTTTGCTCTGCTGCAGAATATAGGTCCAGTGCATCACAGAGCACACAGTTATAACATTTAGAACAGACAAAAAATCCCCACCTCCGACATTGGGGGAAAACATGCGAGAGGGCTGCTTGCAAGACTTGTGTTTACATTTGGTTGTAGCTAACACAGCTCTGCTCTCCATGTTAATGGGTGTGTGTGTGTGTGTGTGGTTCTTCTGTCTCTCTGCCTCAAAATTTCTAGCTACAAAGCTTTGTCCTGTTAGCAGGTGCCTTCCCTGCTCTCAGGACATAGCAGAGGCTCTGACTAACTGGCTATTTTTCCCTTTTTTTTTTTTTTTTTAAATATTTCAGCAAGCTCCTTCACCATAAAACAAAATTGCTGCCAAGTATAGTGCCAGGTTTTAGGGACTGGGGTGCACAAAGCCAATTAAAAGACAATAAAGCACCTATCAACGGAACAAGAGGACAGAACAGAAAGAAAGCATCACAAGAAAAAAACAAACAAACAGGAGCCGCTTCGGTGAAAGGAAGACATCACCTACATATTCTCACTTTCATGTATTTCCCCAACAAAATGCTCTGTACAATCTAATGAAATACATTCTAGCAACAAAAATATTAAGTCTCACGACACCCTGTGGGATAGGTAAATACCATATTATATTCCTTTTACAGTCATATAAACAAGAGTTTTATTCGCAGCTCTGCCACTGCAAGATGCGAAGCAAGTTGTTTGAACTCTTTATGCAGCCATTTACCTGCATGCAGAACAGGGACAATAATGCTAATGTTGACTGTACAGAGAGATTGTGAGGCTTTAATTCCAAAATAAACCTTCATCACAAGTCAAGGCTAAAATACACATTCCTTAAATAAGAAGTAGACTTTCAACATTGATTAGACTTTTGAAGTTTGACAAACTTGTGTTTGAGAAGGTCAAGAAATTTGTAGTTAAGGTTCCACAGACAAACATAATGCTGTCCCATGCCTGTAACTTTGTGGCCCTGGTCTACATTACAAAATTGAACTGCATATGAACACGTTTTTTCAATCAATCATGTTAGCTGTCTACGTGCTGAATGCTGTTTAGTAGCCTGTTTGTCCTGGTTTCCATTGACCAGGATACAGTGCTGAACCCTCATTCAGTTAACATGATTGTTACCAAGAGGATTTTGATACAGTACAATTTTGTAGTGTAGACCAGGCCAGCAAATCATTTGTATAAAGTAGATACACATCTAAGTATTTCAACAGCTTTCCAAATCTTAAAATTCCTAACAATAAAAGGTATATGCACAAGTCAACTCTGTTCCATATGTGGACCAGATAAAGTAAAATGCTAGTTAGCCTAACATTTGGGGGTCTGCAAATACTATTTGTAAAGTGGACAGGGTTAAAGTGAACATCTTTATGTGGGTAGCAAGGTCTTTGAAAGGATGGAGAAGTATAGGGACATTTCTACCTGTGTGAAAAGGGTGAAATAACTGCGAAGTCCCATCTAACCTAAGGGTGGGTGGGTGGATAGAAGAGATGTTAGCCGACTGTCGAAGAGGGTACGTGTTGTTGGTTTCTTTATTATAGTGCGAAGGTGGGTTGGGAATAGACAGGTCTTTGATGTGTGTACGGAGAATAAGAGGTGAGAAGTTTTAACTGGTTCAAAAGGGAGTGAGAATTGGAGGCAACATGTGTAGTGGGTGCATGGTGGGCGGATGGTGGCCCCATCAGTCTATAAAGGGTAGGGTGGAACAGTGGGGAGCAGGTGACATGTTGAAAATACAGAAGAGGTAGATTGTGTAAGTGTCAGGATAGTTCAGGGATGTAAGTGTAGGGTGGTCAGGGAAAGATTTAGGTTGTTTGCTGATCGCACCCCTGGATTTCCTGACTTCCAAACAGTCTCACAAGGCTCCTTTTGATTAATACAAAAATCATTGTACAATTTCTTAGACCTGCAGTAGATGGGCAGAGGATTCTACTGCTACATGCCTCTTCCGTGCAGAGGGCTGGTGGTGAAGTTTATCACCTCACACCCCCATTAGTGGGAGAGCAAATATAGAGCAGCAGTGTCTGAGGGGACACAACTGAGAGAAGACGTGCAAGGGAAGAGGGGGCAGGGGAGGAATGGAGAAAGAGGCAGCAGTAGCGGTAGGCTCTGAACAAGGTGCATAGACCTAGCAGTGAACTGTTGCTCTGCTCCTCTGGGCACCAGCTGGGAGGCAATTGCTCTCCCCCTGCCAATGTTTTCTCACACTAGGGCAGATGTGAGAGATGTGATTGCAAGATGCTAGGAGATTTTACACTACTTCACTAAGCATGTACATGTATGGTACTACACAACGCCTGCTAAAAAGCACTTATGTTCCTTGGGGGGAGGGGCGGGATGAAAAATTGACTGTGGGGAGTGGAAGAGGATTTGCTTCCAAGTTTCTGTCTACACAGCAGCCGGAAGTGTGAGTCCCAACATTCATGGACAGACATGCTAGCGCTGCTCAAGCTAGCATGCCAAAAATAGCAGTGTAGTCCCGGTGGTAAGGGTGTCAGCACAAGGCCCTTTAAAGAGTAGTCAGCATTTCAGTGGAGGCAGAATAATTAAGAATGTGGCATATTAGAAAACACACAATCAAGTTTCCTTAGGAAAAGGACATTAAATAATTTGAACGTAAGTGAAACTGCAGGAGCAGGCTAGAGAGGGAGAATTCTAGATCCATGGGAACTTCACCGATCCAAGATCTCCAGAAGGAAATTAAGTTAAAACATTATAACTGCACAACAAGCTCCCATTGACCGATCACACCCTGTTGTGAGAGGAGAATACTGCTTCTACCTACTTGCAAGCATTTTCAAATGAACTCTTTCACTGGTGTCACATTCATCACTCAGTGGTGAGCATCTCCAACATTTAAACTGTCAGAAGATATTTAGACCTATTTAGGCTATAAACTCATAAAAGCAGAGACCCAGTCTTTATATCTAGCTATAAATTGCCCATCAAGTTGTTAGTGGTATGCAAATTATAACGAGGAATGGCATAGCAAACAGTTTCTTACAGTTTACAAATAGTCTATATGGGGGGGAAATCACTTCTTCCACCACTAGGGTCAGACTAGAAGATACAGGCAGCCCATCCCAGCCATTGTTACAAGCAGCTCAGGGAATATCTTTAGGGCAGCACAATTTTATTTTTTGGGTGGGTAAGTGGAGGAAAGGTTTGGGCTTTCCAGAGAAAGAATTAAATGTGTATAGGGGCTCCACTGAATTGCTCTCTCTAAGAGGAATATACAAATTAGTATCATTTACTTACATTTCATTGTAATATTAGAGCACCTAGTTCACTGTATATTTTTAAAAAAACAAAACAACACTTTAACTTACTAGGTTTCCCTTCTTGGATTTGTTCTTCTTTCTCTTTCTTTCCCCCCAGCAAGTTCTTTTCCCTTCCTTTTATGATAGATGCTGGAATCATTTTCCCCTCAGACTAGCTTTTCAGCTATGATAAAATTATTGTTTTCTCCCTCCAAGTTCTATTTGCTCCATCTTTCCCCTATGTTTTTTCAATCTTTTCTCTTCCTTCTATTTCTCCATAACAATATGATCATTCCTTCTTTCTACAGTACCCGAAACCAACTTTTCTTCTTTCCACAAATTCTTGCACTGTGCTCCCTTAACCTCTTAATTCCTGTTTACTGACATGCCACACAGCTGCCCAAGCTTATCCACTGACACATCTGCACCTCATAGCCACTCACTACCACTGCTTGCCTTATCCACCACACACTAGAAGGGGTGGGGGAGAAGACAGATAGTTTAGTTGAACTCTACTTTTATAGCCCAAAATGGAAGCAGAACCCCTGCTGTTCACAGATGATGTCTCCTAGCCTGCACCACCAACACAAGAAGTACCGCAAGTATTAGAATTTGGAACTGTCTATAGATAAGAGGCAATGTCGTTTGATCACTAGGCATGGGCCTGGGAATTAGAAGACCTGGGTTTTATTCCTAGTTAATCTGGTGATTTTGGGTAAATCTGTGCCTCAATTTGTCCTCCCCCCATAAAATGGGAAGATGAAATAGTCTTTTCTTTCCTTTGTATGGCTGAAAAGCCCTAAATAGGGCTAAGCACTTTACATATGGGCATGGTAGCTTGGAGGGAACTCCTTTTCTGGGGACCTGATCTGTGGCTTTCCCCTAATCCTGCCTACTGATGAGCCTGGAGGAATTCTGTGTGTTGCATTTAAAAGGGGAATAGGCAGCAGGCCCTATCACTACTTGTATTACAGTACTGCCTTGAAACTGCAACTAAGATTAGGGCCTCATTATGCTGGGCACTGTATAAGGTGTGAGAGACAGCTGCAAAAAGCTTACAGTCTAAATAGGCAGACAAATATGAGAGAAAGGAGGCATTATCCCCATTTTACACATGGGGAACTGAGGCACAGATAGATTAAGTTACTTGGTCACACAGAGTGTACGGCAGAGCCAGGAACTGAACCCCAAGCTTTTGGCTCCCAGGCCATTTTCTCCAATAAAGCCCATTATTCTTATCGGGAGACTTGCAGCTGCCCAGGACTGCCAGATTAGAGAGGTGGGCACCCAGCTCTGTTGCTGCTGCAGCAGCACTCCCCAGGCAGCGTTCTAACTTCAGAGTGTGTTCAATCTCCCTCCCTCTGTTATCTGTATCCCTTGGGTACTAGAGCTGGCCTGGACTCTAGCACTTTCCCCTGCATCTCACAGTAGTTTGGAGAACCGGGCCTAAGAGATCAAGGGATGAGCAAGTACGGCTTCAGGAGTGGAAAGATTAGGGTTCAGTAACAGCTAACCACATGGCAGCAATATTCATATTTCTGTTGTACTGCAGGTGGGAGAGAGCAGCAGCTATCCTGTGGCCCATTCCAGAACCTCCCACATGCAAGAGCCTGGCTGGGCAATCCAGACTTGATGAAATACTGTCAATTCTGAAGTGCAGGGCAGCTATCAGTGGAAAGGGAAATTTTTGGGCAAAGGCACTGGGGTGGGGAGGGCAAAAAACGATCCTTACCCAAAGGACATACAGAACTGGCAAGACTGTGGTGTCCTACCTTGTCTGAAAGAACAACAGTGAAATGCATGGTGTAACCCACACAATTTCTGGGTGTGGTGTTCTGTCCCATCTAGTGGCACCGAGACCACTTAAAGAGTGAGATAAAATGAGTCTGCTCTATAGCCTTAGCTAACAGCCAGTTGATTTTTAGCTCATGCAGTCGAGAGCCTCATGCACTGAGGTCCCAGGTTCAATCCTGCCCGCCGACAACCAGAGTCTGTTGGCGTTACAAATAGGGGCTCGTCTGGAATTTCAATTGGGAAGACTCCAAAGCTCAGGATGCGCTTCCTCAGCTAGGGGAAGTATGTAACCCACATGCCTTCTGGGTGTGGTGTTCTGTCCCATCTAGTGGTACCAAGACCACTTAGAGAGGGAGATAAAATGAGTCTGCTCTACAGCCTTAGCTAACAGCTAGTTGGCTTTTAACTCACATGGTAGAGGCTCATGCACTAAATTCCAGAAGTCCCAGGTTCAATCCCACCCCCCAACGACTGGGGTCTGTCGGCTTTACAATGGCACTTAATTAATCTACTTTGAAAGAACTAAGCTAATCCTGCTGGGGTTTGAACCTGTAGTTCCTGATCTAACAAATATAGGTATTTTAAACCTAATATGTAGACTAAGCCATCACTTTTAGCAAACAGGCCTGTGGCTTCAATACCTAAAAAGAACAACAAGAGAGAAAGAGGGCAAACCTGCCAGCTACTTCTTTGCAGCTGAGAGAGATAAAATCAGATAAAAACGTCTTGGAAAAGATGTTACAGCAAGATAGGTTTACATCTGACACTTGTTTAAGAGAATTATAAAAGTAGAATTATGTGAAGCCTGAAAATCTGTTACTGTTCCTCAGCCAATGCAGACATACCGAACCATAGCAACAACAAATACATTTTAGCAATGTTGGGTCTGGATGCAGGTTAGTAAAATAACAACTGAGGTTATTCAACCTAAGAGATTAATTTAGCTGTATGAACAGGTTGGCAACAGAAAATTCCAGTTCTGTCCACTTCACATAAGCTCCGGCCACCTCAAATGCTAAAGCAGGAGATCAAAGCAATGTAGCCAACTATCTTGATTTTATTGCGAGTCCCGTGATATTTGATGGTTTATTAAAGCCACAACTCCTGGAAACAAGTGGTTATATGAGAATCCCAGCTTTCATTGAAAAAGTTAAGTAAGTTTCTAGCTCTCATGATTACAGAAAAAAAGCTGGAAGATGCGACCTAAATGAACCCTATAGGCTCAAAACCAGAAGGCAAATAAAGAACCCCATATTTATTTATTTCTAAAACCTCATAATTTTAAAGCCAATTTCATGTATTTCTGGGGCATGACTCATGATTTTGGAATGGTTAGGGTTGACAATACTTTCAAAGTTACAAGCGTTCATCATCAGAACTTCCGGTTATACCCTGAGACACTGCTACTAATTGCTTGGGGAAGCAGCTGGGTTGTAATGATACTAGAATGGTAACTGCCCAACCTATGTGGCTGTCCATGACAGTCCACTATTACTTACGCACCCTCAAGCTACCCTGCAAGGGATTATGGGTGTTTTGTTTTTCCACTATGTTTGGTGCAGTCCGGCTGCGCTCATATACAGGCAAAACCCCCACTGATTTCCCACTAACTTTTAAGGACCAGATGGGATCAGGCCCTACTCTAAGAAGCCTTGGAATGTTATCTGTTCTTGCCTTGTCTTACATTAACTGTGGAGGTTTTTTTTAGTTTAGACCTGTTTTTCTGTCCCCCTCCGACAGCACAAGAACAGACATTTATTTGAAGCAGGGTTAGAGATATTCATAGGTCTGTATTTATTTTTAAAAGTGATTACAGTCAAATGGGCTTGTGAAAACGGACTTTTCTTTTCACCTATATCCAATAATAAATTTTGCTTTTAAGAAACCAACTTCAAAAGTGACCTGGAGTGTGATGTTCAACTTTCAGTGAAAGATCAAACTCTACCAGCCTATCAGTTTTCACTGGACTTTGAGGGGTCATTTTCACAACAATACCTATCTGCTGAGCTCTGCATGTTTGTTTAAAAATCAAATTTTAAAATTCCATACTTAAAAAAATTAAGTGAAAAATGAGCCAAATCATGACTGACGTGGGTGTTGTGCACTCCCTCCAGCACAGGGAAAGGAAACCAGAGCAGAGGTGATGAAAATTTAATCTACTTTTCAATGCCCAGCTCCTGCAAGGATTTATGCACCTGCTTAACTTTATTCATGTGAGTAGCCCCAGTAAAACATGTGCACAATTTTCAGGACCCAGGCTTAAAAAAATTTCAGAAGGAGGTCTAGAGTTCAGGAATCATAATGATCAGAGAAGGTCCATTACTAGTGGTGTGAGAATGTGACCCGGAACCTGGAGTGAAAGCTGAAAGAAAGAGAGTATAGGGCCAAATTTATCCATGAGGCGCACCTCTTGAAGTCTATGGATGTGCAACACAGATGATTTTGATCCTTATCAGGGAAAAACACTTACAGATTTGAATAGTCAGGTACAAGTTAAATCAAATGCAGAAGAAAGGTGGATTGAAAGACTAGCAGCCATTTATATACCCCCTTGGAATTATTTAAATAAGAAATGATGCCACCAAAAAAAGATCAAAGACAAAAAAATTATACATACACACACTCTACACTTGTATAGCACCTTTCATCTGAAGCTCTTAAATAAATGTTTTATATATATGTGTGTATATACACACACACACACACACTTTTTTAATGAATCAAACCTTACAATTTCCTTATAAGGTCAGCATTATTATCTACATCTTACACATGGGCAAACTGAGGCTCACAAAGAGAGAATAAGGCCCAATCTTGCAATGGGATGTGTAAGGGCAAATACTTGTGTTTGCACAGAACTCCTGTGGGATTCCACATGGATGCAAGGGTCTGTCCACATGGATCTAGTTGCAGGATCAGGGCCCTTAGTGATTTGTTTCAGGCCATACATTTCATATTTACAAAAAAATCGCCTGAGTTACTTAGTATGGAAATACGATTTGTGTTTAATTACTGTACAATGCATGGTAAAGATCAGTGATAAAAATGAATGCAAAATGGGTGATTTTGAAAGATCAGTATAAAACAAAAACTCCATTTTTATGCCGTGCAATATTATCACTGTTTAAGCATTTTCAGTGAATTGTGTGTTAGTGAAAGATACCAGCCTGATAACATTGGTGACTAAAGCTCTCTAGTCATAGAACCTAATTTTGTTTTGACGATTATAACTCAAAAATAGCTGGATGGTTTGTATGACATCTTTTAAAGGACTAAATACATTGGATTCCTGGGTTGAAATTATATACTGCAGGTTGCAGCTCACAGCAAATATTTACAGCTGAATTTTAAAACCCCGAAAAGAGAAGGACTTAGATATGATGGCATACATTTATTGCCGCACAAAAGCTACATTCTTGGATTGATGGTGGGTAATACTAATCAAAACAAAAATAAAATCCAAAATGGAAATCTTTGGTATGAAAGGTTTCAGAGTAGCAGCCATGTTAGGCTGTATCCGCAAAAAGAAAAGGAAGACTTGTGGCATGTGTTAGTCTCTAAGGTGCCACAAGTCCTCCTTTTCTTTTTGGTATGAAAGTAATCTCTCTCTCTCCAACTCTACCAATTTTATGGTTTTCAATTGCTGCCTATCACCATATTATCTAAGCACCTTCCACGTAAAATCAATAGCAAAGTCCTCTGAGGATTATCTGCTAAAATACTTCTCTCCAAGATGAGCGTATGCACAGTACAAAACCATGACTTTAGGCTCCCAACGTACTGTCCAATCCACATAGGCCAAGTTCAACAGGTCTCCACACAGGCATAGGGATCCACCCATGTGGATCAGAATGTAGATCAGAAATGTGATCCATCTCATTAAGAAACTTGTCCCAAAGGATGGGAGAAGGGGGAGAGAAATATTATATAACTGAGGTTTTAAAAAATAAGGTCCAATCTATGCTGAAAAAAATGTGCGTCTAATTTAGTGAACCATTATACTTCATTAATTTAGCTTTCCGCTTGTAGAATGTTTGCAGTGGATCAGAGTTTCCCCGAGGTTGTTTTTTTTTTTTTTTTTAAAAAACATTGTTTTAACTGTATGGATTGATTGATCGCAAACATCTTACTGCTAGTCTTCAATACATGACAGCCGAGCTGTGTCGTTTAATTGGGATTTATCATCTAAGCCAAATACATTTGTTTCTGATCCATGACTGGATTGGTGGACAAGCATTGGTGGGACTGTGGCATGAATGTTTGTCCAAGTGGATTTAAAGTTTGGTTGCTACATTTATACAAATAAAACTCCACCACTCTAATGTTGATCAGAAGTGAACACAAAAGGGGCATGTGTATGGCTAGAGCAAATTCATTACAAAATCTGAATGACTATCCATTTTTAAAAGCATGCAATATTCACCCAGTTTTGCTGTATAATCACTTTTTAAAAAAAAAATATCAATATTCTACCCCGAAGTTACCAAAACACTAAGGCTTAAAATACCATTAGTGCAGTGTTTGGGTCCAGTCCTTGTAGACCAGCGTAGGGTCAGGTTTTGGGGTTTTTTTTAAATAAAGGTGGTTTTGTCTGCTTGTTTTCACTACTCACAGTTGGGGGGCAAACACAGAATGAAGACACTGGCAAGAGATTTTGCCCTGGTAATGTTGGCATAAGACACTGTCCTGGTATTAAATCCTTTGTCACTCTCTCATCAGAGTAGACTTTTTGGGTGTCTTTCTAAAACTCGGAGCAGGTTACTGAGAGTAGCCATTTTCCAGCTCTCATTTAAGAGCTGTGTGTCTTAATGTACAGGCTCCAGAGATTTATTTGCACTGGAAGAAACTGTGGATATCCCCACTCCCTCTATACCAGTGGTTCTTAACCTTTACTGCAGCCTGCACCCCTTTGGTTCTCAAAAAATGTTCTTGCACTCCTTATCAAAAATCATTGAAATAGGTCAGTTCTTTAAACCTAGATATATTTTTGTTTGTATATTACAGTAATAGTTAACATTATACATTTTAAAATAAATACATAGGTTTGATGAAACAAAGTAGTTGTATTTATGTGCCGGTACTTAATTTGTGTTTTCGATGATTTACCTTCTAAAAAAATCTGGCATGTCTCGCACCCCCAGAAAGGGCATCTCGCATCCCCAGATGCGCTAAACTATCTGTTCTCCTGCTCTAAAAGTTCAATAGCTTTCCGGTCAAAGAATGAATTTTCAATATTGCCAATCCATACTGTTCAAAAATCATGATCAGGTCCCCTCAAAATCATGAGATTTAAAAAAAAATTCAGGGAGGAAATTTGCTTTCTGGTTTTTGAGCCTTTCTGGTTCACATTGTCTGACTTTGAATTGCAGTCCTGAGGGCTGAAAACTTTTATTTTTAATGGAAGCTGAGATTCACACCTAATCCCATGATTCCAGGAGTTGGGGCTTTAAGAAAATCACCAAATATTGCAAGACTTGAGAAAAAAACATGAGAGTTGGTAACACTGCTACCCCCTACGCACTCCCATTCTGTTCTACCGTGCCTTGTATTATATCAGTTGCTTGGTAATATTACAGTCCCTTCCTCCACCACTTCTAAGTTCTTATACTGTAGTATTTGTGCTTCCAAAGAGCATAACGTTATTCGGGTGACTTCTCCTTCACTCAGAAATTTCACAAATCAGTCAGTACTATTTTCTTCAGAAAGCATCAGGAGACAGATGGAGATGTGCAAGTATTATTTCACTGTGATTATGTCAAAATAACAACAACATGTAGGCTGTATGTTGTACACAATAATATTTGAATTGGCTCAGGAACCTGCTTTCAGCCATGTTACAGGATAATAACAGTGGTGCAGAAAGTGGCCGTGTACCAGCTTTTTCATTTTGTCTTTCTTCCTTTGGTTTAGGATTCTTTTTCTCTCCAAGTTGACTGTGGTCATTTCCAATTCAGTAGACTAACTAACTAATCTTATAAGGAATGATCACAAACAAAAAGCAGAGAGGGCTTTCAAATTGCAGTGGGTGGTTTCTAGCAATTTTGGTTTTTTAAATATTTGAAACATATATTTAAAATTAAAATTCAGCTTCCACGCCTTTGAACAAAACTTGTACACGCACTGACGGGTGTGCATGTTTAAGGGTTGGGGAAAGAGCATGGCTAGGTATGGTCTTTCTTCTCTGTTTTTAATGGCTAAATTGTCAAAGGAGGGAGCAAATGGTGCACCCACAAACACTTCCATTTACCCCTTGCACACACAAGTGCTCACACACCAGTTGCACACAGCTAAACATTCACACACCCATTTTCTTCCCAGTTTTCGGCAAACAAGTATTTGCATGTGCAAATTGAGGAACTGCAAACTCAACTACTCATATGTATGCAGTTATCTGGTTTGTATATGTGAATACTAATCACCTGTGCATGGCAATGTGGGATTTCACATAGCAAAGCTTTTATCCCCTTCTTTGAAAAATTTGATTCTAAACCTCATTCCTAAGGGATACAGATTACACATACTTTTTTAAAGAAAGAGAAATAAATGTAGTTAACAGATCTACAGTCAGAGCTAGTCTCCAAACATCAGGTAACATTATTGCACATCAAAAAAAAGGTTGTAAAGCCCAATTTCTCCAAGATTCAGTAAGTAGAGACACTTTCTTAGCAAGAAAATAAAAGGAGTAACAACATTTTAATGTAGGTTTTGATCCAAGTTATATACATATGACACGGAAATATTTTCAACACACACTGACAGACAGAGGAGATGCTTTTGGCAGGCCTGACATTTTCTCGGGGTGTTTTTTTTTTAAATGCTGTGTCTTCTGCCCATGCCTTCCTAAATGAGCAAATGTACCATATCTGTTATTTAACAGGCCCCCATCTGTTCCTTCACAGACACATTTTAAAGTTCTAGATGGTGGCCAGGGGTGTTGTCTTGGCTATAGTTATATAATGATAAGGACTTTAAAATTCTTACTGCTATAAACATGGAGTTAATTAGAATTTAAAAGATTTGGGGGAGGGGATGTTATTTTGTGAGATCTAAAACTTTTTGTTGTTTGATATTTTGTATTTCAAAATCATAATTTAACAGTGTGCATGGATTCCACAAATAATGGGTATCTAAACTACATGTTGTATGAATTTGCATCCGTTATTAGCAACCTACCCGATTTCTTCAATTTATCTACATAGTCCAACAGTATAACAAGGCTAGACTTGTACTGGAAATATAGTTATACATTTTCAAATGGCTCCTTCCATTTTAAGTACACTCCCTATTGCATGGGGGGGAGTCAGATGGAGTGAATCATTTTCTGTTACCTCACTCATTAAGAATTTAACATGGTATTGTTTTAAGAGAGCGCTTACGATATGACATATAATGATCGCTAAAGAAACTGAATTTAGCACTGTAGGAGCTTAATAAATAGCCCATTATAAAGAAGGGCTATATTTGCCTACATTTTGTCTGATGCGCAAACGTCCCATTTCTGAGTATTTATCATGAATTATTAATGAATCATTGTGAGTAGAAAGAAGCACAATTATTATTAAATTAAGTCCCTGGTAGATTTTTGCATTAGTGCCAAGAATACAGCAAGGACAGTGTAGATGATATGGAGGGTGGCACCTAAAAATATTCTCTTTACATTTGTTTGAAGTATCCAGGATGTATTTGTAAACAAGAATTTTTTTTTCTGTTTTTTAAAGTGTAGATCTTCTAAATAACTTATTTTAAGGAAGGAACGAACAAATGAACCCTTAACACACAACACTGCCCATTTCTTCCTGTTACCCATGTGGTGATTAGCAAATCGTTCCTGAGTTGCACGCTACCCTATGGGTAAAAGGAGCGGTTGCATAGGGCAGCTAAATGTGTGAGTGATGTCTTTCCATGGTGGACATTTCTAGCTTCCCTACAGCCAACACGAATAATCCAGTGCAGGGTTCAATTCAACAGCAGATTTTGAGAATTCGTGAGAATTTGTCCCTTTTAGGACCCTGTTGCATGTCTTCATATGGCTCTTATATTAAGCTGATTTCCCCCCCAGAAAAAAAAGGCAGTACTGCCCCAACACGGCCATATTGCTATTGGAAACTGCAATGGTTTGTGTCCATCACTGCAGCATATTGCAGGGCTTTTAGGGGTTTTTTTGTTTTGGGGGCGGTTCTTGAAGGACAGACAGAAGAAATGTCTTTTAACAGAATTTCCCTAAACAGCAGAGTACAGCGTGATAAACAAAATCACTCTGCTCAGAGACTCAGAACATATTTATTTTCTTTTATAAACTCCTTCTAGTGAAATATTTATAGGAAGGCCTGAATCAGACCTCTAGATCCAATCCTGCTGAACTATGGAAAGGGGAAGCATTCCAAAATCCAAACGTGGATCTGAATTTCTCCAGCAGCTCCTCTCGCTTTATTGGTCAAACCCCAACTCAGAACATCCTCAAATTTGTGGGCTGGGGTTGATGGCTAAATCAGAATTTTGCGGCTTTAGTCCATAGCTTGAACTACTCTTAAAAAAAGTTTCTGGTGCTTGATGTATTTGGCTCAACACTGTTGAGAGCAAAAAGAAAATGCATGGTTGCTCTCCAGCTACCATTCCTGGGGCCAGCACCTTTTGCTGGACTAACTACAAAACAAGCAGACTCCTATAGAGAAGAAGACTGAAAATCCTGAGCGCCATAGTATGAATGAATTGTAAAGTGCCATCTGCAATTCCACTTAGTGACGGTCTGCTTAAAGCAAACATGTTCTGTGAAAAATAAAAATATACTTTGTTTTAAGAAGGCTCCTATTTACTCTAAATAACGGAAGGTCCCGGATTCAGGGTTCTTAGTTTTAACCCCAAAAATTCATCTGCCTGGCAATATGTTTAGACTAAATTAATAGTGAAGAGCTCACATCTTTGTTAGTGTACCTATATACCATTTGAATTATTCCATGGAATCTGCACTATCATCCTCTTACCCTACATTCAATCCAAAATGTGAAAAGGTCTTCATAATATTGCAACTACCCAGCCAGAACTTCTGCCTTCAGATACATACATAACCATCTCCATTTAAATCAACAGGAATTGTACATAGAGCAAAATTTGGTCCAGGGTGTGTCATAGCTAAATAGTCTCTTCCTGTGAGTGTGGTTATCCCCAAGGTGTGTGAATAGAGAGACCTTAATAAAGTTGATACTTTAGTAATTAGGATATTTGATTAAATTGCTCTGTTTTTTCAGTACGGCCTTTCTGCTAAAAAAAGAACAAAAGAGCAAGAACCTGTAGCATGCTAGATACTGATGTTTTATAAAAGAATGAAAGAAGAAGGATCAGAGAAACAAATGTTGACCCTAAGTAGTTTCTAAATCTTTACGTGCTTATAAGTACAATCACCTTTCCTTCAGACATCCTAGGCCTTTGTGCATTTTGAAAATATTCTAAGAGGACAGAAAAATGCTTTTCCTACTTTTGGTACACATCTTATACTTCTGCATGTGCACACACAGCTCAATGTATGTAGAAACACATTAATATCCCAAATGGATATATTATTGTTATATATTAACATAAATGTAGCTTGAGTACTTACTGCAGAGAATGCAAATCTAGTTTAAAATCCTGTTGAAATATATGGTACACAGGTTAACTAGAACATGATTATGTTGCACAGCAGCAGTGAATGCTTTGGGTCATTTCCCTAATCACCAAAAACCTTGTTTATTTGAAAGTTTATTGAGGTCCCCAAAACACTTCATGTAAAAGTGCTGTTTATGGTGCATTGGTTGTGTACATTGACTAGAGAAAACGATGAAACTCTTCATATGGGTTTTTTACATACACTTGAAGGTGGCCTCACTGTCTTTCATGTTTGCTGACTTATTCAAATTCAGGCCTTTTCCTGTCCCTTCTCTAGATGCAAATTAAATTGATCTAGTTTTCCTTGATTTTACGGATTATTAAAATTACGCCCATCTTCCCCCAAATTAACTTAAATCGTGGATGTTTGCATGTTAAACCCACTCCACTGTCTGCCTGAGTGGAGTCGTTTTATAAACACCCACCAAATACACACATAAGGTAAGGAAACTTCATTCATTTTGATTAGTTACATCTGCTGAAAGCAAATGTACAGGTATAGAAGAAGATGGGGGGAATCATAGCCTTTTTACCCTTCCTCTAATCCCTCAACAGCAGCTTCTGAGCTGCTAGGGTGTGACGTTTATTGGAAACCAAGCACTGAACATGCCACTAAAGATCAACACAGTGCTTACTCTATCCAGCTAAATTAAAGGTATCTCTTGGGCAGCATATTGAAGGTGGTTGCACTCAGCATATCAACTTCTCATTTTTTAAATCCCAGAGAGAGAACTGTTGGGGGGAGGGTTAGAAACCCCATTTAATTACAAGATGTTATTCAGCTGCCATATCTTTTACTGTGACACAACAAAGGCAGACCTCATCAATGGTAGGTAGCTGCTGCTGCTGCCTCATTTGCCCCTCCCCACCTTCCAAAGGATTTCTTTATAGCAAAGACTTCATTTTCAGCAAGTCCTGCAGCTGCCGGTTCTGAACTAGTGCATAACTAGTCATAATTAGGAGGACAGACATGCTAGAGGTTCACACGCAGATGCCCTCCTGCTACCAGAAGGGCGGGGATCCGACAGAAACGTTGTGTTTTGTCCCCACCTCAAAAAGGTTTTAAAATAGTTCCTTGTAATATGAAAAGCTGGCCATACCTGTAATTGGGAGCTGTGCCTGCAGGACAGCAGAGATAACAATCCCCTTCCACTTCATCTTGCTCCCCCGGATTGCACTGAGGGGCTGGAGGCCGCGAGTTAACAGATAGTGGGATGGTGAGGAGAAAAGGCACCTCCACTGGCTTTGTTCTTCTGGCTGTCTCCACAGGAAGTGCGAGGTGTATAAGATCTTTCAGAGTCCACCTGCTGGCAGTGTGGTTGAAACACACGCTCCTTCTTTTGCTTCACAACCAGGAAGCTTTAGAGGTTTGGTTTCATATTCTTGGTATTGATGATTGAGGTTCTCTTTTTTTCCCCTCTTTTATTAGTTTTTCTGATAGAGCCTCAGAAATTCTAAATCAGCAGCAGCTGAACTTCTACAAGAAGCCTATAAAGTACGCAGGGCGCGCATAGTACAGTAAATCAGAAACAGAGGTGAAAACACAACTCAGGGCATACCACGCTCATCCTCGGACAGCTACATGGCTCAGGGGATTGGCGGAGCTTTTCATCTTGGGTCACTGATTTAAATCCAGAACCGGCCACCAGTGACCACAACTTGTTATCCTCTTTCGGCTACTCGGTGGCCTGCGTGAAAGGAGTTGGTCTCAATTTTGTTCCCTGTAGACAAGCGTCCACATGACAGGAAAGCACCATGAAATTTGGAACTAACAGGCCCCTGTTGGGTGTAGGTAGCTGGGAAACTGCGATGCCTTTTGTTTTAAAGGTGCTGCCCCTTCCTTTACATAGCTAAGAACTGCCTCTCTCGCCTCAGAGTTCAGCTGCCATTTTGTTCTCAGAGTTGCTGCAGCCTTTAGGGGAGGAGACGCACAGCGTACACTCTCCCGCAGAGACTCAGTCGGCGCCCCCTGGACAGGCTGCCACAACTCAGAATAAAATGACTGCTGACCTCCTCACAGAGGGAGAGTTCTTAGAAAATGTAAAGGCGTAGTACCTTTAAAACAAATGGCATTGCAGTGCCTGAGCTACATACGCCACATCTCCTCTCACTAAAGGCCTGAGTGGGCCAGCAGACTGAACAACCCTCTCATCCCTAGAAGCGGTCCCTCCGTGACGCCGTTGAGACACACTAGCAGGATGCAGTCGGGGATGTTTGCCCTGCTCCTACCAGAACAGTTATGCTCTGGGAATTAATAGGACTCCTTGGGGCTTTCAATCTAACACCTTCAACCAGCACTTAATATACAATTCAAAATAAAAGGCTCAAATGGGAGACTACCGAGGCACCTTTTAGTAGCCCAGTTCCAACTTAGCAAACTATATAGGCAGTAACAGAAGAGTTATTTCAAGTGAACAGTAACTTGGTAGATTTCATTCTCCAGGCCTCTTCTCTTAGTCAGTTGGCTAGCTGTTGTCGGCTGACAGTGTTAATAATACTGAGCCATTCCACAGTGTTTTCACTTGAGGAGCTCAAAGAATTAAATTAGTCTCAGAAACATGCCTGATGCAGCAGCTAAGCATTATTACGCCCAGTATGTAGATGGAGAAATTAGCTTGCCAAGGCAGGCAGAGCTGGGAATAAAACTCAGGAGTCCAGAGCACTCTGGGGCATGAGGCCCCAGAATTTTTAAAGGGACAAAAGGAACAGCAATGGGAGCCAGAGGGTGGTCAGACCACACATCTCCCCAAAATTCCCCGATAAGATTTTTTACCACTTACTTGAGCAGCAACAGGCCGATAAAAGGACCAGAATTATTTAGGCTGGTACAAAAGGAGGTAACTAAGAATTATGAGATGAAATTAAGAAAGGGAAATTTTAGTTTGAATACCCAAAAAAACCTTCGTAACAAGGAGATCTATTAAGTTATGGCAGAGTCTCCACCAGGAAGTGGTGGGGAACTCCATTTCTCTGAATATTTATAACAAAACTGGACAAAATGCTCATCAATGCAATGTTGTCAAATCTTGCAACTTTATAGTGAGTCAAGTCCACAGTGGAGACAGCAGACCTTCTCTGAAGAGTTAAGAGAGGCTTTTAGCTACCTTGACTATATGTCTAGCACCATGTTTATTGGGGAAATTACCCATTATTGGCAGAGGGAGATGGGTTTAATCATGGTTTCTGGACCTGTACTGAACAGTTTGGTATACTGTACACTTCCATTTCAACAGTGCTCAGCGTGGTTAAGCTGCACCTGCTTCTGGCACCTGTTGTCTATGATTGGTAAATTTCCTAGAGTACACAAAGCATACGTTCACCAGACGCTGTGTCAATATGCCACTCTCTCTCTCTGGCCACAGGCAGGCCTAGCACAAGCTTCTCTGATGCAGGAGGCTAATTCATCCCCAAAGGCAGCCTGTTTTCATTCTTGCTGGGTGTGCTTGCCTGAGGTATAAAGAAGCAGCAGGGTTTGGAGTTTAAACAGGAAATAAATGAAAACTAAAAATGAACCTGCTCCACAGTCAAACTGGGGATAAAAATAATGACACACTGCCCTCTGGCTCATGCACTGCTACCCAGAGACCCTACCCATAATCATCACCACAGAATGCTGGGATTAAGGGCAGATCTGTTATCAGCAGATCTGATTCTCCTGATCCTACCTAGTACAGTTAGTATTTGCAGACAAACTTAATACCTCTGTCACCTGTTAGAGGATCTGGAAGACATTGGAGAAAGTCAATGTCTGTAGAGCCTGGCCTATTTTCAGCAATAAATGGTAGTATTGTTGTCCCCAAAAACTAATTCAACACCAAGCTCTTACAATAATTTTTGGAGATGCTCACACAAAGATAATGGATACTGAATAGACAGTAGTAGTTCTGTATGGTGAGCAGGCTGTAGCCCACAGCTGGACCTGCCATTCATGCACAAGACACTGCAAAGAAAAGAGAAGTGTGCATATCACTGTTTAAAGTATGCAAGCTAGTGACTTAATATTGACAAAACGTAGTTTAGAGCAGCGTTTCTCAAATGCAGCCACAGCCTCCTGGGCAGGAGGAACTGGGGGTAAAGTAGAGGCCTCTCCCCGTCCCTGTTGCTCCTGGATGCCTTGCCTTGGTGTTGGTTGCTGGGGCTGCCAGAAGGGGTTGGGCCCTGCCCCCTCTGGAGACACACGGGGCACAATGATGGAGAAGCAGGCAGACGGTGAGTCCCCAACCTTCCCAGGGACGGTGGGGCTCATGCTATGGAGTTCAGCCCTGGGGTAGCAGGCTCTGGCCGTGGTCCTTCGGGCTCCAGTCCCGGGCTCTGCCTGTACAGCAACAGGCTGCAGTGGCGGGGCTTCAGGCTCTAGCCCCCCCGATGCTGCCCCTAGTCCCCCATCCAGGGCTTAATTTGTCCCCAGGCTTGGCAGGGCTGAGTAAGTCTGCTGTGAAAAGTGATAATGGTATGTTTGTTAATATCACTTGTGACAACAGACTTACTAGCTAGCAATAAATAAATTACAATGATTTGGATGTGTGTATGTGCATATTTATTTGTTCTTCCTAAAGCTAATTAAGTAAGTGTCAGAGCGGTAACCAGCAAGAGTTGGTGGCCGCACTCTGAGGCCACCAAAAAATTTGTCCTGAGAACGCCTGATCTAGAGGCAGTCCTATACTGCGCCTCTGCATTTTAGTGCATTGGAATTTATAGTGAAGCTTCACTCTGCTCTAATTGCCTCTATGTGCTAATCCCCTTGAAATGGAGCAATGATTGCACAAGTATTAATTGTTGCATTCCAAGGGGATTATCTCCTCCCCCTCTGCACATTTGCCAATACCCTGTAAGGAAAAGTATAAGGAGGAATTCTTGGCTTCTGCTCTTGCTTCAGATGCTCCCAACAGACAGTGAAGAGGAGTTTGTCTTACTACAGCTGCTCCCCTCGGGGAGTGAAAATATTGCTTTCCTAAGGCCTGCCACTCAGCTGCCAGTATCCCTTGCAGCTGCAGAGTGTAAACAGAAGCCCTGCCACATCTAAAGTGACAGTCTACTGTAGAATAGAAGAAAACAGACACCTGTCTAACACAGGAGATAAACACGTCCGTGAATGTACATGTCCCATGGGAAATAAACAGGCATCTGTGTATTATACCAGAAAACTCCCATTCACTGCTTAGTTTCTTGTGATTTGCAGTCATCTGTTTCTGCTTTGTTTTTAAATGTTCAGCCTGATTAACGTGTTAGAAATATATCTAAGACATTAGAAGAACATTAATGTGGGGCCCCTATGAACATGCACCAGTTCTCAGCCTGTTGAACAAGCACTATAGTGTCACTTTCAAGATGCCTGACATTGAAAAGCAGCAGCTGCTTCTAAAACCATCAACAATCTGTTCAGACCACAATTCTCTGGAGAATCTAATTGATTATGAGAGAATGTAATATGTAGGCAAATCACATTAACCTACAGAAAGGGAAATAAGCAATCCCACTGGTCATTAATGATTTAACCTGTTAATTCCACTTTGATTTCTGTTATAGCCTATTTTGCTGGCACAAGTTTCACAGGTTTACAGTCCCTTGGGCTAGATGTAGGAAAACTCCATAATTCTTTTCAAAGCACACACTCCCAATGTGTTGACTACAAATATGAACCAACTTCAGTACTTTATTCCCACATTTATATAGACCTCACTAGCTATTGTGCATTAGTTTGGCTTATGATCTAAAGTCATGGTGAACACCTTGACACTACTGTGATCTGTGAGGCATTTATCCATTTCAGGTTCTTTTCCTTGTTTCTCTCACTTTTTCTTTTAGGAGCTTTTCCACATACTTAGTTGCAGGGCTAAAACATTAAAATGAGTGGGGTTTTTTTTTTGTTTGTTTTTTTTAATCAAGGCCCCAATTAGTAGTTGATTATGTAACTTGGTCTTGACTAAATGCCAAGAGGCATAAACCATATTGCACACTAAAATTGCCACTGAAGTTTTAATAGAATCATCTCTCTATTTCTTGTCTAAACAAAGGCTGCATTTTGGCCTACAGGTAGCTAGATTGTAGCACTGGATGAAGTGATCTTTAATGGGGATCATGGGCAAAGACCCAAACTTATACACTCCTCTATTGGGCTTTGTCAGCTTACCATGTTTTTGTGGTAGTCAGAACAGGTCCTATTAGTTAGACTTAAAAAAAAAAAATAAATCTTTCAGTTAGAGATGTTGAGCTGCTTTACAAGCATTAGTCTCACAAGGGGCCTGTGAGTTAGGTATTATCTACATTTTACAGACAGAGCATGTGAAGGACAGAGAGGTTAAGGTCACAAAGCAAGTCAGAGGCAGAACCACAAATGAAATCAAGCAGTCCTAACACAGCCTCTCTCAAATGCGACCACCATGGCTGCATGTGGCCAGCAGGGACCTTTCTTGCAGCCACAGCCTCCTGGGTTGGGGTAGGAGGAGCAAAGTAGCAGCCCCTCCCCCCCCCATTGCTCCTGGATGCCTTGCCTTTGTGTTAGTTGCTGGGGCCACCAGCAGGGGTTGGGCCTTGCCCCCCTTTGGAGACACCTGGGGCACAACACTGGAGGAGCAGGCACCCAGTGAGTTCTCTACATTCCCAGAGGGCAGTAGGGCTCAGACTTTGGGGTTCAGCCCTGGGCTAGAGGGGTGGCAGGCTTTGGCCATGGGGCTTCGGGCTCCAGTTCCGGGCTCTGGCTGCACAGCAACAGGCCCCAGGCTCCAGCAGCAAGGCTTCAGGCTCTAATCCCCTGATGCCTCCCCTGGCCGCCGCATCCAGGGCTTAATTTGTCCCCAGGCTTGGCAGGGCTGAGTAAGTCTGCTGTGAAAAATGATACTAGTATGTTTGTTAATATCACTTTTGACAACAGACTTACTAGCTAGCAATAAATAAATTACAATGATTTGGACGTGTAAATGTGCATATTTATTTGTTTTTCCTAAAGCTAATTAAGTGTTTTAGGAAAAAGTGAGAGAGCGGCAACCAGCAAGAGTTGGTGGCCGCACTCTAAGGCCACCAAAAAATTTGTCCTGAGAACCCCTGTCCTAACGTCTAGTTCCTTTCTACCCTCCAGGCAACATTTTTGAGGGACAACCTCCTCTCACTCAGCAGTTGCTTAAGAAGCTTCACTGGGAAGTTCCAGAGAGTCTCATCCATTCTACTTAAACTGGAAAGATTATATGCACAAGGCTGATAATGAGAGTTAGAATCTAGTGGGTAACTGGGGGGATGACTGGGGCTCTCTAAATGTAGGATTAGCAACAGGGAGAATTTTTAAAACAAACATTTTCAAATACATTACTTTTATTGGTTTGCAGGTTAACCATCATCACAGCAACTAGGCCCTTTGCGTTAAAAATTAAATAAACCAGCCTCCAATGACAGCGAATTATCACTTCTCTGGTCTCTTACTACCTACATGCCTTCATCCCATCAAAAACCCAAGTGATACCAACTACCTATTATACTGACCTGAAACAAGTTCTTGTTTTGGAGAAGCCTTTGGACCAACTCCAAGAGTTTAACCTTAGAAACTGATGAATTGAGCTTCTCAGCCATGATGGAACATAAAACAAGAAGTCGTCCAGTCTAACAAGGTCTCAGTAATATTTCAAGTGCTGAATGGTCTATCTCCTTGAATACTGTTCCTCTGTGTAAGAGCCTGCACAGCTAAAGCCTGGAACCATGGGAGTTCTGGGTGCTGACTCCTCCACATCACCACAGGAGGCGTAGGCTAGGCTCCCACGGGAGGACCATGCGAGGCTGGGCCCAGCAGGAAGTACTGCCTAGCAGGACCTGCGTGGCAGCTCCTTGCAGCCCACTGATTGGCTGGGACTGGGACTTAAGCCAGAAGCTATGCCAGAGAGTTGTTTGAGCAACAATACAGACTGCCTGCGATTTCAGAGAGAGATCCCAGACTCTGGTTTCTAACCTGCCGGACTCTTGGTTTATTCCCAGGCCTATCTCAGGCTCTGACCTCCAGTAACCAGATGCTTCGTGCCTACTGACAACTGATTACTGGTTTGCTCTCTGGCCTGTCTTGGACTCCGACTTTCTGGTACCTGATTCAGCCTGACTTCTGACTCCTGCTCTGATTGACCACAAGCCGCTCATAACACTCTAGACTACTTGTTCAAATCTGGTCCAGATACACAGCAAACAAAAAGGTTAATTATCCAGTGGCTATTTGACCATTAGGAAAAGAGATTTACATATCTCAGTCCATTTGCTAGTGGACAAGTGTCCACATGACAAAACCACCACGACAGTCAGCAGCGTTTGTCTCCATTCAGCAGAAGTGCTAAGGACTGAATGAACAAGGAAACCTGTCAACCACTGGCGGTGGTTTCTCCCAGAGAAGGTTGAGACAGGTGTGGGAAAATCTGTGATGCCACCACCTCTTGCTAGACAAGTGTGAATTTAAAACTTTTAATTTTCAGGGCTGCTAATCCAGCACCTTTCACAACATAAATTAACGACAAAAACAAAAGAATGAGTTTTTTATTAGATAGCTGTAATAGAATGCCTTTTTTTGGTGGACAAGAGCATACAGAATTTGAAGTGTTAGAGAAGTGAACTCTACGTATTCGACCCCCCAGACCCAGCATTCTTCTAAGCTGGATTTATAACAGGTCAAAATCAATCTATTTTAGGTAATAGTTTGAAAATGTATCAACCCAAGAAACTAAAGTCTATGGCACCCTCTTGTGGCCAACAGTGACAATTTACTAGAGTTTGGTACTTCCCACTTTTGTTACTGGACAGGAAACACCAATGTTGTAAACAGCTCCAATGAGTATGTTTTGCTGGGTAGATAGTCTCTAGGGAGGGAAGCATGACTCTAAAACATGACAATTAACTAGATGACTAAACAAAGACTCAGCTAGGATTTATTTATTGTTTTGGGCAATAGACTGACGATATTATGTATAGCAGTTTAAGATCAAAGGTACAGCATTGCCTCAAACACCATAACTTAAACTGCAAAACTAACACGGTTATTCTGTTCTGTTTCTGTTTGACATGTTTACCCCATACTCTTCAGTTCTTAGATCCTCAAATGAAAGGTGCTGTCAAGCATTTTGCAAACAGTTAAAACATCACATCTGTGAGCTACATAAATATGACCTCATCTTACAGATTGGAAAACAAAAGTAGCAGTGAAGTCTAGCCCCCACATGGATTCCCCTTTTGATCTGGGGCCCCTCTGCCCCAGACCCTCTTCTTTCTAGGGCCCTGGTCCTCACCACTCCCTCCTTTGGGGCAGTTTTCGACCCAGCCCGATCCTCCAGCCTCCTCCTCTTTCTCTGGGGGCAAGGCCATCTTACCTGGCCCCCCTTGTGGCACAGGAAGCACATCCAGTGCCTTCTTTTGGCCACATCAGGGCTAGCCTGGGCCCTATGAGTTCCATAGGGGCACTCCCTCTTCCTGTGCCCAGGCTCCCCGTAGGCCCAACAAGTTTGGAGCCCCCCTGTTGACCTCACAGAGGTTGTGTTTTCTGGGTGGGGCCTCCTTGCTCCATCCCAGTAGGGGCACTCACATCTGTAGTGTCCCGGTCGCCCACAGGCGAAACAGTTTTTAGGCCTGGCACCAGCCTCCAGCCCCAGGCCCCTAATGAGGTCCACGTGCCCTCCACCACAGCAGCTGAAGCAGTCTTGCTTGCTGCTCAGCAAACCAGGCCACACAGGCTCTCCACACAGGCTCCATTAGAGCAAGCCCGTCTTTGACAGGGCAGATCCCCCATTCCTTCTGGCAAATAAGATACATCCACAGCTACATGGCAAGAACTGGGAGGGGGGAGAAGAGTGGAAAAAATTAATAAATCCTATGAAATAACTAAACCAAATAGTCCATCCTTTTTCTCCACCCTTTGTCGCTCAAGTCTCTGATCCAGGCAATAGTCAGACACAAGGGACAGAGCAAGGACTATCAGGGGTGGACTGCCTATGCCCACGTTCTCCATCACTTTGTATTGAAGCGAGACTCACCAGTGCGGCGCCTCCTGCTGGTCATCTTGGGAATTAGCTCTTTCCAGCCTTCGGAGCACCCTCTGCAGGCCAGTGTCTCACCTGCCGCTGGCATTCATGTCCCTCCCGGACTCCCGTGTCCTTTACCCTGGGGTTCTGCCCCAGCAGTACCCCCACACTCTGGGTCTCCCCTCCCTGGGGAACCCCCAACCCTCTCAACCCACCTTGCCTCAGTGGCTCCTGCCAGTCATCTAACCCCCGCTCACTGGGACAGACTGCAGTGTAATGGCCACTTATCATTGGTAAGGAGTTGGGACCAGCTGCCTCTGCTTATCCCCAGGCTGCCCCTCTGCAGCCCCAGTACGTTCGTGGGCCTTTACCAAGGCCTGCAGCCAGGGGGTTTACCAGGCTAGAGCTCCCCAGCTCCCTTTGCCCTTCCCCAGCCCTGCTCAAGGTACCTCGCTATCAGGCAGCTAGCCCTTCCCACTCCAGGGCTAGAGTGAGACTCCAGCTTCTGGCCCACAGCCCTCTTATAAGGGCCAGCCCTGATTAAGCCAGCACACCTGTGGTCAGCTACATAGCCAGCTTCCTCTAGCTGGTCTTAATCCCTTTTCCTGTAGCCCTCTCCAGGGCTGCTTTTACTATTGGCTCTCCCAGGGCTGTTTTAACCCCTTCAGGGCCAGAGCAGGGTGACCACCCCACTACATATCCCTTAGCAAAGGAAGTCAGATGTTTTACTGGATTAGCACTGATAGTACTACTTTCAGGGGGGAAAAAAATTTTATACTAGCTTGGATTCCAGCCACCTGTGCTATCTTAACAGTGACCTGGTGAAATCTTTTTAACCCAAATATTCTACAAGTCCTGTAGCCACACTAGCACCTTAAGCTAGGATCTCTTAAGTTCAGCTGGGGGGTTCCCATCTGGTTTCTATCTTATGTTCCTAAAAGGCTGCAGCCAGTCACCTGCAGGGGTTAAGAAAGCTTTTTCCATTATTCCTCTTTCCCATCTGTCCTGCTCCCAATGTACTGCAGGAGGAGGAGGGTTGATCATCTTCTGGAGCAGAGACTGGGGATGGGACATTGGATGAAGTAAGCCAGGCCTTCTAAGGTGGCACCAAGCATTCTCTCTCTCTCTCTCTAGGTGCTTCTCTGGCTTGTTCATTCTTCCTCACATGTTCAAGGTCTAACTGATCACCATATGGGTGAGGTCAGGAAGGAATTTCCACCAAGGTCAGACTGGCAGCAACCTTGGGTTTTTTTCCTTTCCTCTATAGCATGTGGGTATGGGTTATTTCGTAGGATTCCCTGCCACTGCAGGAGCCTTGGTACCTATTCTCTGCCTGTAGCATATAATAGTTTAGTCTCCTGTTACCTGTAATACTTCGGTCTAATTTTGGTAATTTCGTTTAGTGTGCAGGTGCTGTTAATGGCTCGTGAGATACAAGTCACACTAGATGATCTGGTGTTCCCTTCTGGTCTTAAATTCTATTACTAGTCCTGAAGATCCAGGCCCCTGGAAGCTCAGAGGCCTACACTGGGCACCTTTGGTAGGAAGAATGCATATGTGGCCAGATCCTTCTGGTTGTCATATCACTCTTTCCAGAAGAAGCATTCATCCTAGTATTCTGCCCAAGTGCTAATGTAGGCCAAAATTCCATTACTTATCAAAATTCCATTACTATAGACTCTACTGGAAAAAAATATTCCAATTTATCCTAAATAATTGTGTAATATTACTGGAAGATAGTAACAAATGGTTCCACCCCAACCCACAGAACAGCAAAGAAATCTGTGCAAGGAGAAAAGACTAATATAAGGAGACTGTCATGCTAGGCAGGGGCAAAGGAGAGAGTATAACTGCTTACAGACCTTAACAGAGAACACTCAGAAGGATAGTCACATTTAAGGTTTAAAGAGAAAGTCAGTGACCCATTTCAGTGATCAACTAAAATGACAGTAAGAACAACCCCAGTGATCCCTTACATGGAAAAATGTAGTCTTAAAAAACCATTTAGGGGGTCAGAACTACACAAAACACTGAGAGGGTTAATATACAAGAGGAGGAAGATGAATACACTTTGATCACTACTAGGAAAATACAGAGCAATGGGTTTAAGTGAAAAACAAAGTCATGAAAACAAGAAAATGTCAGCAACAAGGACAATCAGTGGAATAGGTTTAGATGTGGTAAAATATGGAAAGAGGAATGGGCAAATCAGACTTGTTGCCTATTAGGTCTAGTGTTGACCCAAAGAGTCCTTCCTTTCCCCAGTATAACATCTCTAGGTCTTGGTTTATGTGAATGAAACCTTCTCCCCACCCCCAGAAAAGATCAGATCGCTCTCTAGACTACCACAAAGTGACAGCATTAATGTAGGGAAGAAATAAAGAAGATGGAGGCATAAAGCCAGATAGATTAGAGCAAGCCAGGCTTTGACAGAGCAGATCCCGCATTCCTTCTGGCAATCCACATCCACAGCTACATGGCAAGAACGGGGGAGGGGGGGCGGAGAGGAGGAAGAGTGGAAAAAATTAGTAAATCCTGTGAAATAACTAAACCAAACACTATTCACCATAAAAATAGATTTTAATTGTTACAGATGCCCAGCACCAGAGGTTGTTCACACAGAATAAAATATACTGAGTCATAAGTCACTCTCCTGAAGCACAAGAAGAGCATCCAAGGACTTCCATTAGAATGGATGCAACGAGTCCTTCTGACATTTTAGAGTCACTTAAGAGCTCTCCAATTTTTTAAAAATATATATTTAAACATAAAATTATTTGCTCGTTCTGCATCTAGATTCAGCATTATCTATCCAACACGAGTCATTTCCAAATTGCAAGCTTCCTCAGTTCCCAATTATCTTCCCAATTAGTTTACCAAAAGTGTTTCAAAATGTAGTAAACTTGGGAAGGGAGTAGTTTACCTAAAGCAGACTGATGATTTACAAATCTTCCAACACTTTATAAGGTAAATAGTAATACAGCCACACTATAGAGAAGAGGAGAGGTTACACAATTTAGCTATGGACACTGTTCTATTTCTGTGCCTGCTACTGATTCACTAAGGCATCCTGATTCTCAAGTCCCTTGCTCTAGCCACCAGACAATACTTCCTCATTATGAGTTCAATTTAAATTAATCTGCTGAGGTGGTCCTTTCTGACACTTCCTGTGAACTTAGCACTTGGGAGATCAGCTAGGACAGAAATAGAGGCTTAATTCTGTAATTCAATCCTGCTTGACGGAGGGACACTTTTAAAGAGCAAGGAACTAAGTTTTTCATAAGTGTTTTCATTAGCTAATGTGAACTAAGACCACTTCAAAGGATGAAACAGCTATATTACATTTCATAAACCTCTCCCCCACTTTTGGGTTACTCACTGAAAAGTTCCTTATATGCTTAAAAATACCTGCCTCACAAACCAGTTCTATTGTTGGGAGAAAAAGTTGTTCAACTATCAATTTATTAGATTTATAAAGTAAAAGACTTTTCTTCATGGATTCAGAAGTTAGACGCTACTAGTAAATAATGGACCCCTTTTTCACAGTGCCTACACTAAACTCACAAGCCAAACATTATGTAGGGGACAAGTGAATGAGGGCTTGTCTACATTACCCAGAGGATCAATGGGCAGCGATCAATCCAGCAGGGGTCGATTTATCGCATCTAGTCTGGATGCGATAAATCAAGCGCTCTCCCATCGACTCCGGTATTCCACCGGAGAGAGAGGTGCAGGCAGAGTCGACAGGGGAGCGTCAGCTGTCGACTCACCGCAGTGAAGTCATAAAGATGAGAGCTATACAAGTACCTAAACAGAAAGTGTTTCAGACTGCAGCTGTACTCATCAATAATGTGCAATTGAGGTTCCTGGAGCCTTCAGGTCCACAGCAAGTCACTCTCCATCTTGATGTGATTAGTTCATTCCATATTCTAGATAATGTCAGCCCTGGGCCACACTGCAGAACGTAGCTAGTTACAGTTTACTCTGCCCCAAAACATAACTGATATTTTAAGAAGTTCTCTCTTTCTAGAGAACCCACAAACAGTAATGATTTAATTAAGGCACAGAAATGTGTACAACTGAGCTAATACTCAAGTAGTTCTAAATAAACTTAGCCCTTTTCTGCATGCAGACAATCCAGAACAAATCATAACCCGAGTTATTAGTAAAGCTGCAAGTCTGTCACAGGGGTCACAGATTCTGTGGATGACATCCACAGCTGCAGCGGCCAGTGCGACTGACCCCAGGGCCGTCTGAGCAGCGGCACCCTACGAACAGCTAAGAATTACTCAGGGGAATTTATAGCAAAAGTCATGGACAAGTCAGGGCCCTGAATTTTTGTTTATTGCCTGTGACCTGTCTTTGAGTTTTACTAAAAACACCCATGACCAAATCTTAGCCTTATTTATTAGACATAATTGTTTAAAACCATACAGATTGATATTTGCAAAACTGTTTGTACTCAGACATATGATTTAAACTGTGCTGATTAGTTGTGATTAACATCAGTAGCACAGCTAGGAACAGAAATTTGACTGGGCCCCAATTTATGGAGATGGGCAATGATGAGAGAGCTTGGCTGAGCTTCACACGGCAGAAGCAGCAGCCTGTTTCTCTGTTCTGTAGCTGACGCCACTTGGTGCCGATCCCTGATGCCACTGGTTGCACAGCACTCCACCCTCCCCAATCCCTGGGGGGGAAAATGTGTCTTTACATGACCATGCAGGGCAGCTGTGTTCCCCCTACCAGTAGGCCCCCTCCCTCCCTGTTGGGGGAGGCAGTTACTATCCAATCCAGAAAAGTTAAGGAGAAGAGGGAAGAACAGAGGCTTTCCATTTCCTTCTCCATTCCCTGGAACAGGGGAGGGAGGGGATTCCACATGGGCTCAGATTTGTGTAGACTTGAGTGTGGCCTACCCATGGATATGTCCTGATTAACACATTTTCCTCAACAGGCATACTCACATGAGATTTGGAAATTCACTTGTGTGATCATCATTATTGCCAGTACAAGCTCAATCACACAAATGTTTGTGAGATGTGAATACGAACAGGTGGGAGTATACCCAAAGCAAGCTCATTAAAAATTGAGCACATCTGTGATTTTTTTTGCCATATTAACTGAGCTCTAGGAACGAATGAGAAGCAGAAAGCATGGCAAAAGGCCAGGAAGTTAGTTTGTATGTCGATAATATCCAGGATTTTCTTCTACCTACAAGAAGGTAAAAATAAGAAGAGTTATTAAGTTGAATCTATAGGTAAAAAAAGTTCAAGAAAAATTTTGGAACTTCATTCTGCAGCCTTCTGTCCCATTGAACAAAGGTTATGTAGCAGGACTTGTAGACACCCAGTACTGTGATAAGAGACTTTAGGCGTTGTGTATGACTCTTGAGTATTCTGCCTCAGAATAATCCAGCAGCTGGTACAATGATCTATCAAACAATAAGAACCACATCCTAGCATAAATGCATTTGAGTGTTCTCACAATTCTTAACCATTACACCAAACAAGATATCTTTCCATCCTGCACTTAATAAAGAGACAGCACTGTCTCTCAGTGCTCCTTCCAAAGGAGCCTTCCCCCTGGAAATTATGTTTAAGTTAGAGGTACAATTACAGCTGTCCATAATGATCCTTCTTAAAAAGGAAAGTGTGTCAAACTTTTGTATTTCACAACTTTTAGTAGATACTCCTCTGGCTAAGATTACAAGTGGGTAGAATTCCTGCTCACATACCAAAAAGTGCATACAGAAAGGTGAAAGGAAGGAAACTATTGAAGGGAAAGCTTTGTCTCTCAGGGATTGATCAACAGGAATATTCACATTATAGCAATTTCTTTACGCTAGGGACAAACATCCACTTAATAAATCACTTGGGGGAAAGACATCAATAAGGAAAAAAAAAAAAAAACCACCCAAGACCACAGTTCATATCTGCTGTCTCTGATGGGGCTGTTCTAAGACTAAGTTTGCAGTTTTCTGTATGAGATGGACAAGTATATGACAAACTTAGGGACTTACTAAGGTGTGACATTGTAATATTCTTGTGGAGTCACAGTTTTCAGCCCACCAAAGTAGTCCAGGACCCAGATATTGGTGATGTTGAATTTGGCAAAGAACCAGTTATGATCTGGAGGCCAGCTTGCCATCTCAGGGTGTCGACTGAATAACGATAGCTTTGCAAAGACAGCTTCTGTATCATTCACCTAACAAGTAACCAGCAACATATTACAAAAGATGTAAACTTCATTGGTAAAAGACTAATTTAGAGGCATTTAAAATCAACTGCCAATAAGAATATTCTACTAATATGAGAGTAAAATAAGTTTCCCTCCCAAATTATAGTACCCCACATCCACCCAGACAGGGAGGATTCACCAGATTGAGGTTTGCCCCAGAAAGCTATATACATGTACCAACAGGAGTTCCTCTGTAGCATGGATATATCCACCATTTTAAGTATCACCTCTGGAAATTAACAAGCAGTAACTGTTATAATTAAATATTATCCAAAGAGAGAAATAATATCCATAGAAAAGCATTGCACCCCGAGTGATGTATGACAATTTAAAGTGAGGAGAAAGATAAATCCCATGAAAGTTTGCATTTATTCTAATATTATTTCTTTAAAATATCAACTAATGCCAAAGACTATATCTGTTGAAGAGACCAATCATTTGGTAATAGTGAGTAAAAAGTAAGAGAGAGAGCCATATAGCAGCTTTGCAAGTTTCCTTGTAGGATACACAGTTTCTTTCACCTGAAGAAGAGGAGCGTTCTTGAGTATGTTTACTGGATATCATTGACACTTGTTTACTTACTTGTTTGATCTCTTTTGAAATTAAGAACATTTGATATTCCCATTGCTCTTCTGGCCACAATAAAGTACTACTTCAGCTACAGATTAAGTTCTTTCCCCCATAAGAGAAAAGCTAGTCTCAGACAAAGAATAGTAAGGTAATATCTTTATGAAGAGATAATTTTGCTTGGGTACAAAGATTGGCCCCAGACTGAAACTGCACTGTTTGGAAAAAATCATAGGTAAATCTTTGTGACACTAATTAGACTAGGTAATGGAAGCCAAAAGCTTGACTACATTGTGGGACACTGCGCTTTACAGAGGTGCGGTTTCTAAAGCACACTAACGTATTGCACGTTAATTGGTCCAGGTAGACCCTATTCATGTGCACTACACTAAAGCACACCCGCAATGTTTACATGGAGCAATTATTGTACATCACATTAGTGCGCTTTAGAAATGACACCTCTATAGAGCACATTTTACAAGAGCTGAAAAAGGTGACTGTCTCAATGATGCAGTACCTGGTTTAATTCTACTTCTCAACTGGATAACTTAATATTGATACAGAAACAACTTTTAGGAAACAAAGGGTAGGGAGCAGGGATGGTAGCTTCATTATTAGGATAAACAAGCAAGTTTCAGCAAAAATGAGAAAGTTATATTAGTTCCTTTAAAACTAAGACTCTGGCAAAAGATGTCATATCCCTAGGGGTCTGGAGAGAGAGTAACCAGCAACACTAGCTATTCATTTATGCAAACTGCAGCCTGACGGTACTGTCTTTTGTAAATAGTTCTGTAGTGGTTCAATAACGTACTGTGTATTAAATACAAGTTTATCATGCATATTTTTGGGGGCCATCTCCCTTATTCTTGTTTCACGCTGGATGCTGCTTCCTGCGGCTCCCATTGGCCAGGAACGGCGAACCGCAGCCACTGGGAGCTGCTGGCAGCAGTGCCTGCGGACGGTTAATGTAAACAAACTGTCTCACGGCCCGCCAACGGATTACCCTGACAGGCTGCAGGTTGCCCACCACTGTAGTTGATCCTTTCTACATGGCTGATGCAATATTCCAAGTGCAGTTGTATCTTCTGGGCACCTAATTACCAAAAACACATTAAACTGGAGGGAGCTCAAATGAGTAATAAAAATTATGCAGGACTGAAGAACAGATTTACAAAGTAAGATTGAGAGCTAAATGTGGGAACAGTGAATTAAGGGGCTGGAAAAATATAATGTACTCATATCTGAAGGGCATAAACACCAAGTAAGGAATTATTTACGGTATTGCTAAGAGGGAATAATTATCAGTAATGAGATGATACTAAAGGGAAAAATTCAGGCTGAATGACAAAGTGTGTCTAGTGTCCCACAGAAGGCTGATAAAACTAACTTAGATTGAAAAAAGCACTAGTAAATGGCAGGAAACAATACAGTACTGCACTGGCAGGAAGATCAACAGATGATGCAATATTTTTTCCATCTTTGAACTCCTACAATTTTATGCCTCATACTAGCTGTTAACGAAGTAAAGTGGTAGAAGCCTAATCATTCAGGTCACTTAAAACCGGACTGAGCACTTACCATAGTATTAAGTTATTTTGTACTGACTGAACCTTGGCTTAGATTTGTTAGTTCTTAAAAAAAGAACCACAGAAATTAGAGACTTCCCTCACTGTAGTAGCTCTGCCAAGAACACCTCTATAGAATTCTCTCTAGAGACTCTCAGTGATACTTTGAGTATTGGTCAGAAGTTGTGACTTAATCTACTAATGGAAACTACGAGCTAAATTGCTATATCGTCAAAGGGCTTAGCCTGAATCATTCGATTAGTTTGAATCTTTTCTGTCAAGTATGTAATGTTACACTTCTGTACAGATTTCTATTCTCTGTTCACTAAAGAGTACTGCTTTGTACACAATACTGTCCTGTTCAGTGCAGACTTTCAGTTGTTTACCTTATCAACAGTCCCAGAGAAGATAACGTGGGCACACAGGGGATTCTGGGGATCATACCCTTTCTTCTTGCAGTAAGGAGTCTGTGCCAAAGACACTGTTAGGGAGGCATTTGCATCCACCTGAAATACAAGCAGTAAGGTAATTGGCAAAGCTGTCCCAAAACAATGCATTACATAACTAAGTTTGTTAAAATAAACTGATTGCAGGGTTGTCAATTTCCCAGGAAATGCCAGGTGCTGGTGAATACCAGCCTAAACCCGGTTTAAAATAATTGCATCAGTGTCCACCAAGTTCAGAATGCATCTTTTCAAACTATGGATATATCCATTCAAAACTGAGGAATAGGCTCAGTCTATCCATCAAAGCTGGTCTTCTGCTACGGGGTGGGGGTGGGCAGCCCTGAGTCCTCCGGCCCAGAGCCACCTGCACCAAACAGGAGCTGCCCCAGGTAAGTGCTCTGCACCTCCTGCCTGCCCCAGCCCTGAGCTTCCTCCCGCACCCCCACCCTGAGCGCCCTCCCACACCCTAACTCCCTCTCAGAGCCCACACCCCACCCTGAGCACCCACTGTATCACAAAGTGTTCAATCAAGATTTTAAAAAATAATAAAACATATTCAATCACATTGCTCTCACTACAAATATTATTATTAATAATAACTTTTTTTTAGTGAGCAAAAAGGTTTTTTGTACCGTTAAATAAAATAAAATTTTTTGAAAATATTGTTTATTTCATCTTTATCTCATCGTCTTTTAATTTCTATTTTTGTGTATGTTTTATAATTTACATAATATATTAGTACAGTAGTACATGTATATAATTTATACATAAATATACATATATTGGGGGTGCATGCTCAGAAGTTTTTTACTGGTAGGGGTGCGCAATCAAAAAAGTTTGGAGACCACTGCCCTAGATAGATGGCCTCTGAATAGGTCTGAAAGACCACACAGTTTAGAACAGGGGTCTCAAACACGCGGCCCAAATGGGGCCCGCAGGGTTCTTTCATGTGGCCCACCAAGCTCCCGCGCGCCCCTCTGCCTACCCCGGGGCACCACGAGCCCCGCACCGCTCCCTGAAGCGGCCGGAACCATGCCCCTGCGGCCCTGGGGAGGAAGGAAGAGGGCTGCATGCGTAACTCTTGCTTCCAGGCACCTCCCATTGGCCGGGAATGGGGAACCGCGGCCAATGGGAGCTTCAGGGGAGGTACCTGGAGGAGCAGCAAGAGCAGCACACAGAGCCATGTGCCCCCTCCCCCACCCCCAGGGACATGGTTCTGGCTGCTTCCTGGAGCGGAGCGGAGCAGAGCAGAGCAGCGTGGGGCAAGGACAGGCGGACAGCAAGCCTGCCCTGGACCCGGTGCACGGAGTTGCTCCAGGTAAGCGGCGCCAGGCCAGACCCCACACCCCACACCCCTTCTGCACCCCAACTCCCTGCCCTGAGCCCCCTGCCGCACCCTGATCCCCTGCTGCACCCCAACCCCCTACCCGGAGCCCCCTGCCACACTCTGATCCCCTGCTGCACCCCAACCCCCTACCCGGAGCCCCCTGCCGCACCCTGATCCCCTGCTGCACCCTACACCCCTGCCCGGAGCCCCCTGCTGTACCCTGCACGCCTCCTGCACCTCAACTCCCTGCCCTGAGCCCCTGCCACACCCCCTGCTCCCTCTGGGGGCAGGGAGAGGGCGGAATTGGGGTGGGGACTTCGGGGAAGGGGTTAGAATGGGGGCAAGGGTGGGGCCTAATGGAAGGGGGTGGAGTGGAGGAGGGGCCAGGAGCAGCAAGCGTGGGGTGTCAGTGATGCAGCCATTGGGCCAATGCACTAGTCCTCATGTGGCCCTCGTGGTCATTTGAGTTTGAGACCCCTGGTTTAGAAGGTTCTAACAGGAAAATCTGTCTAACAATTGGAGGCCTCAAAAAATGGGCCTTATTAACACCTGAATTTAATGTATGATCTATATATTCTCAACTCCATCAACGTTTGAAGCTAGTTTTAAAAATCCAGTTTAAGTTAGGAGTGTAAAAATCTATTTGAAAGCAACTTCAACTGTTTAAAATAAAAAGCACTCAACTCCATTCTGGAAGCACAAACATATCTGAAAGACTTACTACCTAGTTTAAAAAACAAAAATCCCTTTTCGTCTAAAAATAAGCATGACAAGTGTCTGTCCAAGAATAAGTTAGAAAGGCCCAAAAGCTGATATGATGAGAATGCCTTAACTATAACTTGTCACATTTAAAAAGAAAAGGAGTACTTCTGGCACCTTAGAGACTAACAAATTTATTTGAGCATAAGTGAGCTGTAGCTCACGAAAGCTTATGCTCAAATAAATGTGTTAGTCTCTAAGGTGCCACAAGTACTCCTTTTCTTTTTGCGAATACAGACTAACACGGCTGCTACTCTGAAACTTGTCACACTTAGTAGTTGTCAACACATGCATAAAGATTTTTTAAATTTTACAAAAATTAATTTGTTGAAAACATCAAGAAATTTACATAGAAGCTTTTGTAATAAGAATCCAGACTCAGAAAATCAGTTTCTTCCAAAGCCAGATATGGAGGCGGTAAAAGTCAGTGTGCATTTAAGGTACAGGTTAGGGGTCCTGACCACATTACCTACATAGATACAAATTCCTGGTATAGATATGTTGCATCTGAAACCAAGACACATTGCAATAATGCAAGCCCTGCTTTAAAATGGAGCAGTGCATCTATATCAGTGCAAAGGCCTCCTAGCGTAGTCAGGCCCTAAGTGTTTGTCAGGAAACAAACAATTCAACCAATGTTATCCCTCCAAAGTGGGGCCAGAGGGGGAATACAGTACTTCAAAGAACTGCATTCCCATCATGGAGCGAACAGTCACATGAACTTCTTCATTTTCAGTATTTAAAAGACTATAACACCCTCCCCCCCAGTGTTGTAGTCAAATCACATGCGTAGCCCCTTACACCCATGCAAAGCCCTACTGGTCAATGGGGTTCCACACAGGGACAAGAGTCCGTCAATGCAGATCCAATGGTGGAGGACTCATGTTTGTTTACAAGTCTGTTTAACCAATAACAGAAGATAAACCTCATTCCTCTCAGTTTGGTTTCAGTTTACCAGGTTAGCAGTAATGGACTTCAAAAAAGGGCAAAATTTAAATAAGTTCTGGTCCTCTAACTGATAAAGTAGAAATTATTAAGGCTTCTATCTCCTGAGGACAAGTTTCATATCTAAATTAGGTCCCAAATGAATTTAGTTTTGTAACTGCAAAGATCTGTAGAGCTTTTAGCTAGGCAGAGAAGGAAGGATATTTGCACAAACTTTATGTAGGTCTGCATAAGTTTCCAACTTTCTTGTGCATTTCTTTGATTTCAGAATCTGAAGTCTCCTTTCAAAACACTAGATTATTTATATAATTTGACATTATATTTCACACCTTCCCCCCAAACACAACTAAGAGTTCAATCTGCATCTGGGAAATTCCATTAGAATAGCTTATTTCAGCAAAAAAATTTAAGCGACCTAAGCATTATACAAGTTCCCACCGCATTTATGGAACTACAGCCACCACGAGACTATGACTGTGCAAATGCTCAAGTTGATCAACTCCAAAAAAAGCTGAATCATAGTTATTTGGTGTTATCTGCTGGCACAGGTCTCTATGAGATGGTGAACCAAACAGTTGACCTCTGTGCTGCAACAGCAGAATATAGATAAGAGAATACATCATCTGTGGGGGAGCTTTCTGATTGGAAAGAGCCTACTGAAACAGTAAAATCTATAACAGTGTCAAAACTGTTAGGCAGGGGTCCTAAAATGCAGTGTTTGATCAAACCTCCATATTTCTTAAAACAAATAGTTTCATACATGAAATATTACAGATAGAAATTAAAAGGGAAAATGGTAACTACAAAGCATTCAGACCAACCAGGTGAGGACTACAGACAGATAATTCAAGAGGCAAATTGGCATTAGTTATATAGGCAAAGGCTAAAACAAAACTTCATGAGTGTTTTGCCCATGTTTTAGTTTTCTTTACAAGGAAAACAGGAGTGAAGAGAGGGGGAAATCATGTACTGGATTCTCCTCCAAATCCGTGTTTTTTAGACTGCACTCTTCAGCAGTGACTTGAGTGTGTGCAGACATGTAAAAATAAGTAGCACCATCCTGGGTATTACATAGTTTAATGATTTCTTTAAACAACACCATCACTATTGGTTCCTCATTCCTGGATCTCATGCCCCCACTGGGAATCATGACACACTTCTACTACTTTTAAAATTCTTTACAGAAACCAGTAGCAGTGACTAGTGCACAAAATCTCTCCCATCCCCTCCACTACTGCATTGTATATACCAGGGCTTTGGAGTGGAGCCTGGAGCTGGAGTGCGGAGCAGCTCCGGAGCAGTGGAGCTGCAGGTTTTTGCCTGGAGCTGAAGTGGAGGCAGAGCACAGCTCCAAAGCCCTGGTACATACAACCAACTGCTGCTATCGCCTTAAGCACACTAAATCAGTCTAGTTAGTTTATTCTTCACCAAGCCAAGAAAAGAAGTTTGGCAGGAACTGGTTAGGGACTTTCAGTGGTTGCAGCTTTGACTTTGTCTCAGTCTGCTCTCATATGCCTTTTGTTTCAGCTATAAATGAATTTAGTAAGTATTTGGGTCTGAGCATCTCTGAAGCTCTTCAGGCACATCTACAGTGCAAAAGACTCTGAATCAGCAAATCTCAGAGCCGATGCCAACTCACTTAGACTCATGGAACAGGGCTAAAAATAGCAGTGTATATGTTCCCGTTCGGGCTCTCAAACCCAGTCAGAGCCCAGGCTCCAGACCAGTGGTGGGCAACCTGCACCCCGCATGAGGCCCATCAGTCTGCCCGCTGCTTCCCACAGCTCCCATCAGCCAGGAACGGTGAACTGCGGCCACTGGGAGCTGCGGGGGGCCGTGCCTGTGGACGGTCAACATCAGCAAAATGTCTCACGGCCCGCCTTCAGCTTACCCTGATGTGCCGCATGTTGCCCACCACTGCTCCAGACCAAGTGGGAACATTCACACTGATATTTTTAGCTTCATAGTGCAAGGCCCATGAGCCCAATTCAGTCAATCCGGGCTCCGAGACTAGCTGCCTGTTTTTTTTTGTTGTTTTTGTTTTCCTGAAGTATAGACACACCGTTGGTTGCTTTAGCCCAACAGTGCCACTTTTTCAGCTCCCAAGTCCCGTGTGGCTCATTTGGTGCCCACCCTCCCCTTTTTGATCTTTTTGGAGTTCTCTGCTTTACTCAGTGCCCCCTCTTGGAGCTTCAGTAGTTTCATCTATGGTGCATTTTTGTCATAGATGACCATGACATGTTTGAGGAGAGTTGCCTAGAGATTACTTTTCTAGCTGCTTGTAACACTCCAGTCCTCTTCTATACATTTAGCAGCTTCGCTATCTTCACTTTATACTTCTGATGTCTCCAGATGCTGTATTCCATAATGGCTATTTTAATCAGCACTCAAGTCATAGCAGTCGCAGAGCAAACCATGTTCCAACTCCTGAAGAAAATATCACATACTACAAATATATTAGCAACAAGTAGGTTAGGAAGTTAGGCTGTTTTTTCAAATGTCTGAGCTAATTCATACACCATTATCCCTACTTTTATTTCAAATTTGCACACACTAATATCTGCAGCTTTTGCAAGGATGCTAAGGAAAGGATAATTGCAATAAAGGAGTGATGCATCTCGCCATTTCCACATACCATACCATAAGATGATTATTAACTTGCTTATTATCACCAATTATGAAACTTGTTGGGCAAGGATGTTTACTAGTAACATCCAAATTAAGACTGATCTCAATATAAACTTCCTTTACTCTTCAAAAGGAATTGGCGATCTTGGGATGCTTGAGACCCGTTCAGTGTGAGCTCTCACGCGTACCACAACGGGCACGCGTGCGATGTGTGTGCACGGGATATCGCAGCAGGGGTATGACACCACTCACAAATAGGGGAGGAAGGGCATGCTCATCAGGAGCTCTCCTGTGGCCTGAAATAGCAGACCCAGTCCCCTCTGCTGCTCGATCAAGCCGTGTCCCCTCTGAGGGGCACAGACGAGACACACCGGCCTCGATGAGCTCGGCCACGGCACATGCGGCCGGGACACGCGAGTGCAGCATTTCACCAGCACCAGACACTGACGCACTGAGGGGCACCGGGCCGGGGGCAGATGGCCCCGGGGTTGGGGCCGGGGAGGGGCGGCTCCAGGGACACGCACGCGAACCCCACGGCACGGACTCGGGTCAGCGATCGCCCGCCGCGCCCAGCCCCAGCCCTGCGGGCCCGCCCCCGCCGGGGCGAGCAGGGCCCCGCGCCGCGCTCACCTGCAGGTCCTGCACGGACACCTCGAGCGCGGTGAGGTAGAGGTAGGGGACGCCGCTGCCGCGGGGCCCGGGCGGCCCGTCGCTCAGCGAGAAGACGTTGGCGAAGGGGCGGCCCCGCAGCGGCTCGCGCGCGGAGAGCGTGGCCAGCGCGCCCCAGTCGCACTGGTGAGCCACGTAGCGGGCCACGCGCGCCGCGTCCTCATGCGGCGGGATCCCGGCCCCCGCGCCGACCACCAGCGCCCAGAGGAGGAGGGGGAGCAGCCGCCGCCTCATAGCTAAGAGCGTAACTAACCCTGCTCGCAGCGGGCGGCCAGACGGTTTCCTCCTGAAGGGGCGGGGCCACGCCACGCTCAGCCAATGGGCACCCGCTACCCGGCCGTCTCCACCAATGAGGGCGCGTTGGAGGCGGAACGGTACGTCAGTGGGGCGTGGTCATTCTGCTTTCAGCCAATGGGCGCACACCGCCCTCTCATGTCCGCCAATGAGCTCTGCCAGAGGGCGGGGCGAATGGGCACGAAGTCCATCGCTGGTAAACATAACCGATTCTCGCACCGGCTCTGTGCGGCGGAAGGAGTCGCTCCTATGTCAGCCAATGAATAAAGCCCCTTCGGAATCTCCTCCAATAACGACTCGCACTGGGAGGGCGGAGGCGGGGTTAAAGCGGCTTGGGAGGGAGGGAGGGAGTGAGTGGCACTCACACGCTGCTACGGGTTAGGTGAAACATAAACAAACTGGTCACGTGGGAGAAGGGGCGGGAGGGGCGCCTGACTCCCCAGGCCGCGGCAGGCGTGAGGTGCTGCGGGTCGCTCTCCCCTCTCCTCGCAGCCCCCGGGCCCAGGCTACGGGGGCCGTTTGGGGCCCGGGGCTCTGGGGGGAGCGCCCCAGGTTTGTCCCAAGCACCCTGCCCCCTCGAGGATTTTTTGCACGGCTATTGCCAGGGTGGCGTAAGAGCAGGGGGTAGGGCTGCCTCCTGGTTTTGCAAGAGCTGCTCCCTGGACACCATGGATTTGTAGAGCGGCACTGTGCTAGGCTCTGTCCCATTGTCTGTTCCTTTCCTCGTGGCTCCTAAGCCCCTCTTAGCTTTTTTGGTGGCTGCTGTGCACTAAGCAGATGTTTTCAGACAACTAGCCACAGTGACTCCAAGCTCTCCTTCTTGAGGGGTAACAGCTAATTTAGATGATGGAGCCCATCATGCTGCATGTATCGTTGGGATTATGTTTTCCAATGTGCATTACTTTGCGTTTACCAACATTAAATTTAATCTGTCATTTTGTTGCCCAGTAACTCAGTTTGGGGAGAGCCCTTTGTAACTCATAGTTAAATCCAAAACTGACTGCCATCTTGAATACTTTTGTATCAACTGCAAAGTTTGAAATCTCACTCTTTACCCCCTTTTTAGATCATTTATGAATATGTTGAACAGCACTCATCCCAGTACAGACCCTTTGCTATTTACCTCTCTCCACTGTGAAAACTGACCATTTATTCCTCTTCTTTCTTTCCTATCTTTTAACCAATTAGTGATCAGTGAGAGAGCCTTTCCTCTTATCCCATGACAGCCTATTTTGCTGAAGAGCCTTTGGTGAGGGACCTTGTCAACAGCTTTCTGAAAGTCCACACTCTATACACTTGTCCACATGTTTGTTGACCCACTCAAAGAATTCTAACAGATTGGTGAGGTATAATTTCCCTTTAGAAAAGCCATATTGACTCTTCCCCAACATATCATGTTCATTTATGTGTCTGATAATTCTGTTCTTTATTATAGTTTCAACCAATTTATGTGGTAGTGAATTTAGGCTTACTGGCCTCTAATTGCGCATCACCTCTGGACCCTTTTTAAAAAATCACCAATACGTATCAGGAATGCTAAGTCTTGTTTTCCCTGACTTTTGCTGAAAGACTGGAGAGAAGTCTACCTTCCTACTCTAGTTATATCTATATTGCAGTCAAAAGGTGATTGCAGCTTGATTAGACATACCAAAGCTAGCATTAATCTAGCTAGTGGAGCTGCAGCAGTGCATGCTTCAGCATGTGCTAGCCCCCTGGGTGATTATCCAGGTTTCTTGGCTTCACTGCTTTGGGACCTGAGCTAGCTAGATTAAAGCTAGCTGAGGTTTGTCTAGCTGAGCTGCACTCACACCTTGTAATTGCAGTACAAACATACCATTGGAACAGATAGGCAGAGTAATCTGAGTACAGAGCAGTGTTCTAAGCAGCATTTCCATCAAAACTTCCTTCCTCTCACTTCTCTGTTCAAGTCCCAGTTGGCATTTAATACATCAATTAATAATACAAACCCCAGCTATATAAAAGACTGAATTTGCTCTGTGAACTACTGTGACAGCTGCACTCTTTTACAACAATGCAGATCACAAAACCTTGAATGAAGCAGGTGAGAGCTGGGAACAGAGCATTCTCAGTCGACGGGATCTGGCTACAGAGAAAACTTCTAGAGAAGATCAAGTGAATCCAGAATCGGACCATTTTTAGGAAACATTGCATAACCTGCTTTGAGAAAGCCTTTCCACCATAAATGATGCTCACAACAGGAGACAATGTTAGTGAGCAGGGGAGAGAGTGACTGGGACAGGAAAAAAATGATAGGGAGTAATGGAGACCAGTGGAACAAGGAAAGAACACCACAGGGGAAAAAAGAGAGGGAGGGGAAAGAGAGGAATGGAAGTGAAAGAAGGAAAGAGGGAGTTAGCAATTAAATACAGTAACTCCTCGCTTACCATTGTAGTTATGTTCCTGGAAAATGCTACTTTAAATGAAATGATGTTAAGCGAATCCAATTTCCCCATAAGAATTAAGGTAAATAGGGGGGGTTAGGTTCCACGGAAATTTATTTCGCCAGACAAAAGACTATATATATATATACAGAATAAGTTTTAAACAATTTAATACTGTACACAGCAATGATGATTGTTAAGCTTGGTTGAGGTGGTGAAGTCAGAGGCTGGAAGACGGTGGAATATTTCCCAGGGAATGCCTTACTGCTAAATGATGAACTAGCACTCGGCTGAGCCCTCAAGGGTTAACACTTGTTAATGTTGCCTCTCACTCTACAAGGCAGCACGAATGGAGGGAGGGGAGAAAGCATGGCAGAGAGAGACAGAGACACACCTTGTGTGAGAGACAGAGAGAGAGAGAGATGTGCATTGCCCCTTTAAGTACGCTGACCATACTCTAAGTACACTGCCTTTTTAAGTAGATCAGCTAGTTGAGACAGCAGCTGCTGCCAGCAAGCTCCCTCCGTCCTGAGCCCTGTCATGTTCCCCCCCCCCGCTCTGTGCAGATAGCCTAATGGGGTAAAGGAGTGGGGGATGGGGGACACCTGACATTAGCACCCCTCTTCCCCCCCACCCCTGCACAGCAAGGAGGAGGCTCCTGGGAGCAGCTCCAAGACAGAGGGCAGGAGCAGCACATGGCAGTGGGGGGAGGGACAGCTGAACTTCCCGGCAACTGATAGCCTGCTGGGTGGCTGCTGCACAGGGAACTTAGGGGAGCAGGGAGCCGATAGGGAGACTGCTGGTCCATCCTGGTTCCAAGCCCCCCCCCCCCCACTAGCTCCAACTGGCTGCTCTTTCTGCAAGCAGTGGACAAAGCAGGTGGCTACCAAACGATGTTATAAGGGAGCATTGCACAACTTCAAATGAGATATTCCCTAATTGATCGGCAATGTAACAACGAAACAATGTTAACAGGGATGACTTTAAGTGAGGAGTTACTGTATTATAGAAAAATTAGATTGAGGGAAACCAGACAGCTGAAGAAGACAGAAGAAAAAAAACTAAAATACAGTAGATGGAACAAATGGGGCAAAGGAAGGGAAAAGGTGAACAATGGAGATACAAGGAGGAGAACAAGGAGACTATGTTTTATTACTTCAATTATTAGACCAAAAGTGTATTGTCAAAAAGTGACAATTGCCAACTTCCCATTAATCATGGTGTTTGGTTACAAAAGTGCTCAGCCACTCTGGCAATAAGTGCCATTGAAAACCGTCTACAGCAGTATTTTTAAAAGAACCTTTCACTACTATCCCAGGAGTAGAAGTGTGTAAAGTATATTATGTATTTCACACACACTTCTAGGGATTTTTTTGTGCCCAGCCATCTTACCCTGTTGGATTCTATTGCTCTCACAAGCTACCGATGCCGTTATAAATCCTGAAACTGGTGCAATAAAAATCTGCAGCTGTTGTTAATTATATCATTCTTTACAAAGGGGGAATAAATGGAAAAGGCGGAGTTGGAGCATCCTCCTGACATGACAATTTCAACAAATGTCTACAGCAGGAGTGGGCAAACTTTTTGGCCCGAAGGCCACGTCGGTGTTGTGAAACTGTATGGAGGGCTGGGTAGGGAAGGCTGTGCCTCCCCAGACTGGCCCCTGCCCCCTATCCACCCTCTCTCACTTCCCGGCCCCTGACTGCCCCTGTCAGAGCCCCTGACCCATCCAATCCCCGCTGCTCCTTGTCCCCTGACTGCCCCCTCCTGGGACCCCCGCCCCTAACCGCCCCCTGGGACAGCACCCCCTATCCAACTCCCCCTGCTCCCTGTCCCCTGACAGTCCTGACCCCTATCCACACCCCCATCCCTAACTTCCCCCCGGACCACACTCCCTATCCAACTCCCCCCCCGCTCCTTGTCCCCTGACTGCCCTGACCCCTATCCACACCCCCACACCCTTATAGCCCCCTTCCCAGGACTCCCACACCTATCCAACGCCCCCTATTCCCTGTCCCCTGACTGCCCCCCCCGAACCTCCGCCCCATCCAACCGCCCCCTGCTCCCTGGCCCCTGACTGGTCCCCGGGACCCCCTGCCCCTTATCCAACCTTCTCCACCCACCCCCTTACCATGCAGCTCAGAACAGCAGGAGCTCGCCACCTGGCCGGAGTCAACCACACCGCCCACGCTGCCCAGCAGGAGCAGCGGGCCATGGTGCTGGCGGCGTGGCACACTGAGGCTGAGGGGGAGGAGGGACAGCGGGGGAGGGGCCATGGGCGAGCCTCGTTGGCCAGGAGCTCAGGGGTCAGGCAGGATGGTCCCGTGGGCCATAGTTTGCCCAACTCTGGTCTAGAGGTTTCTTTGAATGTTTATCTTACTTTAAACTTGAAATGTTCATTCTGCTTCCCCCCATTAGTCACAAGAGGGTGCTATTCTTTCAGCTTTGGTAGTTTGAATTGCAGAAGTTAATTAAATGGATTGAGCCTGTAGAATGGTTCCCTGGATGTACTAGATGAATGAGAGACTGCTGGATACAGTATACCAATTGAACAGAGTGTACCAGGCTGAACATTACTTGCTGGACGTACTGAACTGAACAGGATTTACCAGGCTGAACAGTGCTTCCAGAATGTACCAGTTTGGACTCAATGGGGTTCATACTTGCACAGTGCTTTCTGAGTGTACTGTACTGGATAAGGTATATTGGACTGAAAAGAATGCTGGCAAAATATCCTGAACTTTGGCCTTAGGGGCAGACACTTAATGAGCAGTCACTTTGGGCACTCGGTGGGCAAGGACAATTACTGTGTGAGTCAAGTTGCAGTGGGGGAGGTTTAGATTGGATATTAGGAAAAACTTTTTCACTAAGAGGGTGGTGAAACACTGGAATGCGTTACCTAGGGAGGTGGTAGAATCTCCTTCCTTAGAGGTTTTTAAGGTCAGGCTTGACAAAGCCCTGGCTGGGATGATTTAACTGGGAATTGGTCCTGCTTCGAGCAGGGGGTTGGACTAGATGACCTTCTGGGGTCCCTTCCAACCCTGATATTCTATGTTCTATGATTCTATGATTCTACTGACGGCTTGTTTGCTGAAAGTGTCACAAAGCAATGGCAATAGTCCCAACATCAGGAAGAGGAGGCTGCAGTGCCAGTTGATGCGTCATTAGCACCCCTAACCCCAGCCAGTTCAGATCAACAGCTCATCTGAAATAAATCTGGGCTTCTCTCTCTTCCTCAAATATTTCTTAGAGAAAGGAGAAGGGCTCTTCTTCTTGCTCCACAAGGAGCTTAGGGTTCCAAAGCCCTTGCATAATGAGGTTGAGGGAACACTGCCAGCTACTAGTTCTGTTTTTAACTCACATTCTTACCCCCTTTGTAAAAATAACAAATATGCAGTACAGTCTTTCCATGGGCTGGTCCAGCCCTCTGTCCAGATAATCTACTCCCCTGGGGGCTGGGCCATCCCTCTGTCCAGATAACATTGTTTGTGAATTAGTCTTGGTTTCATTCCAGGGGCTGGGCTTGGGCCTTGTCTATCCCTGGATAGCATAGTCTAGCTCAGGGGTGGCCAGCCTAAGAAGGAACCAGAATTTACCAATGTACATTGCCAAAGAGCCACAGTAATATGTCAGCAGCCCTGCATTAGCTCCCCTTCACTCCCCGCCCCCACCACCACCCCGCTCCCAGTGCCTCCCACCCACTGGCAGCCCCACCGATCAGAGCCGCCCTCTCCCTCCCTGCACCTCCTCATCAGCTGTTTCGTGGCATGCAGGAGGCTCTGGGGGGGAGGAGTGAGGACATGGCAGGCGAAGGGCAGGGGGCAGGAAGGGATGGAGTGGGGGCAGGGCCTGTGGCAGAGCTGGGGCTGAGCAGTGAGCACCCCCTGGCACACCTGGAGTCGGTGCCTGTACAAGGAGCCACATATTAACTTCTGAAGAGCCGTATGTGGCTCCGGAGCCACAGGTTGGCCACCCCGGTCTAGCTATAAGCCGGGCAAGATTTCTGTCCATCCTACCTGGTCTGTCTGTGGGAACAACCAGCCCTCTCTGCAGATAACACAGCCCATCTTTGCACTGAGCCAGCTCTTAGTCTTTCTGTAGGCTAGACTAATATTCTCTTCAGATACCACAGGCTAGCTGTGAGCTGGGCCAAGCTTCCTGTCTAGATCATATAGTCTCTCCATGAACAGGACCCTTTCTTTGTCTGGCTAACTCTTGTTGAGGGTTATGCAATCTCTGCTTGATACTGGTCAGTCTGTGAGCTGAGCCAGCTCTGTGCATTCAAGTGACAAACAGAGAGATTAAAGTCACTTTTCCGCTGTGTACCACAGAAAACATTGACCTCTGATAGAGTTCTGTCAGAAAGCTAAAGTATTCAAGGTTTGAAGTACCAGCCACTCAAAGCCACGTGAGAGCCTCCATGCAAATTTGTTACTAAAAATGTTTGTCAGGTAACAGCCCCAACAGATCAGCCAATTCCTGTTCTGTTACAATTAGGAAATTGCATAAAACTTACCCTAAACATTGCAACATAAAAATGTTGCATGTTAGAACTATAAGCCTGTATTTATTTTTCAGGAAAAGGTCCCAGTTCAAACTATGTGTATTTAACTTACACAGCTTCCAGTGACGTGCTTTTTAAACATTTTTTAAAGTGAATTTAGTGCTGGTTAAAAGTGCCAGCTTGACAGTCAGAGAGCCTGAAGTCATCTTTATCCGTTCAAGAGTCATAGCACGGGCAATGACATTACAAACTTCTTCCTCACAGTTCCGTACTCATGTGCCCCAAGCCCTCTCCTGGAGAAGGGACCACCTCAGGGGACTGAGCATGTGGTTCAGTCTCCAAGATCCAATCAGTTCTTGGCCTCTCTGTTGAAACAGCCGAAAAAGAGGCCAGTTGTGATTGCAGTTTCTATGATGTTGGTGTTTGTCCACTGGGAATTGGACCTGACAGCACCAAATTCAGAGACATGCTGACATCTGGTACCAATATATAGAGATTAGCCCAGCTCCTGGGCTCTGACTGTATTTTTTTAAATGATATCTAAATTAAGGCTTGCTGTATATTAAACTGGTGATTTATTCTATTTGGAAAAGTTTTGCCATGGCCAGTGACAGGATGAGTTTTGTGCTGGTGGTGAGCTTGTCCAGTGACTGTATTTGTACAGTATGGCACATGCTTGCAACCTAACCACTTTGTGCTCCCATTCTCTTTGTTCTCTCATGCTACATGGACATAGCTGGATCAGTTCTGAAATGGGAGATCTCCCAAGAAATTTAGGTGCTGTAAGAGACAGTAATGGCAGTTCGGTGTTTCTGTGATCCAAGGACCTCCTAATGCCAACTGGCAGAGGGTACAGGGATGCATAAAAGTTACAAGAATCCCTGGGTCTAGTATTCACATACTAGTTCACTAAAGACTGTCATGTAAGGTTTCTCCTGAAAGCTTGTGCCACATTGGTCATCATAATTTTTGCAAAATGTATGTGTGGATACTATGTAAGGAGATATGTATATATATTAGATACTATGGTCTTAAGGCCATGTAGTTAAAGGTGGGTCACCCAGAGATAGCATACCTTGAGACAGATTCCACCAGACAGGAGGTGAGAAACATTTGTACCCCTAGGTGACCATGGCGTTTGGTCGGTCTTACAATAGAAGTCTATTAGCACACTGAGTCAAATGCTAATGAAGAGATTGCTGAGACTTCAGAAAGGAAAAAAAGAGGTAAACAGCAGGGAGACGGGACTCTGTTTTAGAGGTGAAGAACAAAGGACTGGTCTAGTATACCTAGGGATGCAGAAAGATACCCTGGCTTCCTTCATTGGGAGAAGACAAGCTGCCAGTGGGGCTTGTTCTCCTGAAAAGAGGATCTCAGCTACTCGTTGGAAAACGCTGTGAGAAGGACATTGGGGTAAGCAGTACCTTATCAGACAAGAGGACACCTTGTTAGCGGAGTTGAGGCTCTAGAATGCGTGTTATTAATGTATTTTATATGTAACCCTTTGTTTCCAATACTTGTTTGCTATCATTTGAATCTCTGTTCTTTGTTAAATAAACTTATACTTGCTTTCTCTATAAAATCTAAGGGCTGTGTGTTCAGCAGAGTTGTGTTCTAAGGTGTAACTGGTAAGCTGTGTGTACTGTTCCTTTGGGAACAGAGGATCTGATAATTCTGAGGCCTAGTCTACACTGGTGGGAGGGGAATCGATCTCAGATACACAACTTCAGCTACGAGAATAGCGTAGCTGAAGTCGACGTACCTTAGATCGACTTAGAATCATTTACTTCACATCCTCGCAGCGCGGGATCGACGGCCGCTGCTCCCCCGTCGACTCCGCTTCCACCTCTCACCGTGGTGGAGTTCCGGAGTCGACAGCAGAGCAATCGGGGATCGATTTATCGCGTCTACACTCAACGTGATAAATCGATCCCTGATAGATCGATCACTACCCGCCAATCTGGCGGGTAGTGTAGACACGGCCTGAGTGTCCAGTCAGCAGGGGTGGCCAACCTGTGGCTCTGGAACCACATGCGGCTCTTCAGAAGTTAATATGAGGCTCCTTGTACAGGCACCGACTCCGGGGCTGGAGCTACAGGCGCCAACTTTCCAATGTGTCGGGGGGTGCTCACTGCTTAACCCCTAGCTCTGCCACTGGCCCTGCCCCCACTCCACCTCTTCCCGCCCCCTCCCCTGAGCCTGCTATGCCCTCGCTCCTCCCTCCCCCCCCCCCCATGCCTCCTGAACACCACGAAACAGCTAACTGGGGAGGGAGGGCGAGGCATTGATTGGCAGGGCTGCCAGTGGGTGGGAGGCATTGGGAGCGGGGTAGGGAGCTGCTGACATATTACTGTGGCTTTTTGGCAATGTACATTGGTAAATTCTGGCTCCTTCTCAGGCTCAGGTTGTCCACCCCTCCAGTGGATAAGGGGCTGGACACTGCAGGGCAATGCTCAATGGACGGAGTGTGCCTATTGCTAGCATTCATGAAGAACAGTGGAGCCCACCTGGGCTGAAAAGGGAGTGCTTGTGTTGTCTGTCGCTGATGGAGTTAGGGACCTGACCCCTGGCAGACACAGACAAGGCTTCCTCGCACTATGGGCAGGTATTAGTGAGGTGCCTCACAGCCCTGGGTACCTCTGGGAAGTGTCACAATGTCACTCTTTCCCACTGAATACTGAGGCTTTGCCTGGTGTCAGAGAGTGCAATGCTGTTGGAAAAGACATCTTTCAATGTAATACTGTTTCTAAAACCAAAGCAGACAACTGTGGATTTATTTTCATATGGTGAAATACTCCCTATCAAGTATTGTCAGTAGGGCAATTCCTATGTTCCTAGTATATTCTGGGGATACTCTTCTTCACAGAAGAACTTGAGAGTTAGGAAGGAAGACTGACTAATCTGGTTACACAGTGCTGGCCTCTGCATAGCAGAACCACCATGTTAGTAGATACTGCCTGACAATCATATTACAGCCCAGCTCACAGGAAGGTTTGAATCACTCACAGGGTTAGGATCCATCTGTTAGCTATTTTGTATATGGCTACAAACTCAATAAAGTCCTGCGCTCTTGGGCCAGTCAGAATGTGTTAGGAATCAGCTTAGCTGGAATCATGTTGAGCTCAAATTTAAACATCCTTAATTTGGTTTGAGCTTCAGTGGTGACAGGGCCTCAATTGCCCCCTCTCCCATCAATTCCAGCAGGTCCTGGATATCCTGAGCAATAAGTTAGTGCTGGGTTTGTGTGTGCTCAAATGTGCTTAAGTGCAGCTGCAGAAATAGAGCAAAAATGTCAATAGTACAAAGCGTTCCAGCTGACTTCATTTCCTGCAGATAAGTCCCTGAAGAGGAGGGTGAGGTTTGGAGCTTGCACTGTTAGTTTACTGGTGAGGGATGGGAAAGGGTTTGGAGGGATGAGTGGGGAGAGAGATTTCGGGACACAGTTAGCAGGACACAAAGTTAAAAAAGCAAGGGTCCCATATAAAAAGGCTGTTCACATTTGCTTCCTGTCAACTTGCCATTGTCACAAAAGGGTTACAGGCGCTGATGTACACAGCCCCTACATACAAACAGGATGTTGGCTTTTAGAGTTGATTAAGCTATGAAAAGCAGTCTCTTCCATGACTGCACTATCGCCTTTTCTTCTGCTGAGACTTAAACATTCGGGTTGGAACAGGAGAGATTCAGAAGGAAACTTGGCCACAACTTCTACTTTGCTGACAAGTGGTGTGTATAGCCAGCCAAATACAAAAACACAATCCTGAACTGAATGCTTCTACAAATCCTAAACAAACAGCTTCCTAAATTCATCACACAGACACCCCTAACCCCCACAATAATTCACCACTCTCACAAACATATACTCCCAGACTAACTGCCCTCACAGACACACCCAAATGAAATAAGCTGCACCAACATACACAGCTAAGTCACAGGGTCTCACAGATAAACTCAAAATGTAATCGCTTTCCTTCTTAGGTAGTCTCTGAATATAGAATTGTCATATCCCTGCATATCGTCTATCTATCCAGGTTCTTATAATGGTACCCATCATCACAGTATATGAGCTCCTCTCAAGGGTTAATAACCAAAATCCCAGGAGGCCAGCAAACACTGTGCAAAGTGTTCCTGAGCCCAGCTAGGCTAATTATGCTGCCTCCTCCATGGGTGTCCTGGGAGGGAAGGAAGGAGCTCCTTGCGCCCTTTCCCCTACATTTTGTGCACTCCTACAGGAACAGCAGTAATTAGGCCCTAAGTGAGCTTTCTGGACTGACCTTCTCCCACTGCAGTATTGATCAGCTGGGAAGCTACAAAGCCCAAATGGACCACAACAAAATTATTTTCTAACCCCTCTTCACCAGAGTCTGATTTCATGACACTTGCGACAGCTAGATTTTTTTCTGCTGAACAGAACAGAAACAGAAAGATTCACATGCTCCTTTCTATATACAAACACATCAGACAGACCCGGAAACACTACTGTACCCTGAGAAGATCCATAACTAAATAGATACACAATGTGGCAGATAGGTACACACAAGGATATCTTTCACTTGTCGGCCTCTTCACACATGCAGTATGTAAGGGCACACAATTCCCCTTGCCTTCCCCTACCCTACAGCCTATAATTGCCCTTCCCAAACTTTCTGCCAGAAGACTTTACAGAATTAACGAGTGTGGCTGGTTTGGCTCAGATTTTCTAGTGGTTTTCAATCCAGAAATCTCCATTTATACAAGGGATTCTAGAACAAGAGCATACTTCACATTTTCCAGTCTTGAAACATCAATGTCCACCAGGATTCTACATGTTCACATTCTGCTTCTTCAAAAACAAAACCCTCTCTTTGTTATACTGAAGATGCTGGACTGTGCTCACAGTATTTGCATTTAAACTGCTGTTTGGGAATCCTGTTTGTAGGAAAACCAGAGAAGGGCCAGTATTTGCCTTGTGGAGTGATAGTTTGTTGCAGGGATAACTACAGAAGGCAAACAAAGTAGACTTGATACTGGGCAGTTGCAGCTATCTTCACTTTGAAAAGACGGCTGAAGTGATACTATCTTTGCCTAACCGTTTCCTTTTTCATAGACCTCAGCTGGCAACTTCCGCTCCCTGTTTTGTGAAGAAGAAAAACACCCTCTTGCAATACACATCCCCCTCAAACCAGAAAGAATAACGCTGAAATAGAGCCTCAGTGAGATGAAGCAATTGTTATATTCGGGTGAGAAGTGTGGTTTTTGAAGGCCTATTATTGGACAGACTTCTCAGCAACAAACCCAGGTGAAAGATGTCACATTGAAATCCATGGAGGATCAAGTCCTCTTGCTATCACCAGAATGGGTACAGCAAGAACAGACAAAGTGCCCCCCTACATTCCTCCATCAATGGTAACTTAAGGGACCAACTTAAATTGCAAGCATGTGCCAATTTAAGGGACCATTTAGGAGTAAGAGGGGAGTTGAGTCTCAACATCCTGTTCAATTCTTAGTCTCTTTGCTGAGGCTTCCAGTTGTACCATTAGTGGTTTGTTGTGATATGGAGGTATGAGCTAATGGAATGATTCACCAGCCAATAGCCAGTTTTAGTTAGTAGAGTCTCTTCCCCCTATATTTACTCTGGAAGGATAGAAGCAGTATTTGCATGAAAAAACTAAAATATATTAAAATAATCAGAAAACGTGCTGCAACCCAGTCCTATTCCCTCGGCTGGGTGGAGACATACCTTCCTATGGGCTTTCTCCTCCTTGATTTCCAAGCAACCTCTGTTTTACCACTTCCCCCATACCACCTGTGCAAAGGAAGGGGGAAGCAGAGCTGGAGTTAATCTTTTATTCATCAGGAACCAGTTAATACCCCAGACCTTGTCACACTGTTGACTACCTAGTGACTAGAGACCACCAATGCATTTTGCACATGGCACCAATCCCCTCTGCATTTACAGTTGTTAGTGTATGGCTATGGTTTGTGTGTGTTATTCAACTGAAGTGTATTTGTTGTGAATGATACTTTCCTCTTTGGAATTTGCTTTGAGATCTATTGATAAAAACCACTATAAAAGAACTAAGTATTATTATATCTAGAGTTTAAGTTACTAATACCTGTAAGTATGTTGCCATCTGAAGTGACAGTGAAACAGTATGGCTGCTATTTATTTGTATTTGTACCAGGATCAAATAATCATGTAAGCCAGATCCTCTACTTTGCCCAAAGAACGTACAGTGCAGGTTGGGGCTGATGCTTTGCACATCCTTGTTCCTGGGTCAGCTGTTTGCCCAGGACCGGCTCTAGGCACCAGCAAACCAAGGGGGCAGCACAATTCCAGGGGCGGCATTCCGGGTGGTGTTTTTTTTTTGCTTGGGGCGGCAAAAATCCTAGAGCCGGCCCTGTGTTTGCCAGGCACTGCCCAGGATCTGGTCCTGCGTCTTCCCACTGCATCAGTGAAAGTATTATCACATGCTGACAGTGCCATGACCTGAAAACTCAAATCAAGTCACAAAACAAACCGGGGCTGATTCTTTAACTATCCAGTGAGTTGCAAGATTTGGGACCAGCCCATGGCAATTCGAGCACCCATTCTGAGAGCTTTTTGCTGGATGGGAGCTGAGGATATGTCTACATTGCAATGTAAACCTAGGGTTAGTGGAACTCGATTCAGCAGACCTTGAGTTACAGAACACAGGGCTTGAGCATCTACATTGATTGTCAACCCCAGGTTAAGAATTTTCTAACCTGGGCCTGAACTTGAGGTTCCAGCGTCCACACTGCTGTACGCAGACCTGAGTCCAACCAATCATATCGCAGATTTCCTAACACCCTCCTGCTCTAGCCCTTTGTTCATGGTGCAGTGTGGGAAAATCTGACTGTCTTAGCAAGACAAAAAAAGTTGGCCTGTAGGATTGTGACATACTTTTGGTGGTCTCCCAGAACACGAGTCCAGTGGGGCTGCATCTACACTGCAAAGCAATAGGGTTCGAACCCTGGTCCTGGCTTTACTCAGGCTTGGACCCTCCACCTCTGTGGGGTCCTGGGACCCTGGGTCAGATTGTCTGGATGGAAGTAGTATTAGGTTTGATCTTAAGTTCAAATCCTGGGCTTACATTGCAGTGTAGACATACTCTGAGTCACAGAGTAGCCTAGCGCTCATCAATACTGTAATTAAGAGGTAAAAATATCATGACTTAAATCTATTTTATTCCAGGATCTGCTAAACAATAAGAGGGTTTGTATGCAAAGCAGTCACTTTAATAGGGCAAGACATAAGTATGCTATCCGGCCATATAGTTATGCTTTGATGGAATCTAGGTGGCTAACATCACCACAACCATGAGGATGGTCAGGTTTAAATCTTGAACCTGGCTTTCAGAAAATACTTTTAAATCTTCTTTCACCTGTCCTTGAGGCAGAGTTATGAAACAGGACTGTCCAGCGGGTTGTGTCACTTCCCAGCTCTGGAGGATGGAGACCCTGCAATTGACCTCCCCTCCCCCTCCCCCCCCCCCCCCAAAAAAAGTCTTTCCAAATTCCTCTGCACTCCTCTCCGTAGGTGGGAATCTGATCCCCTGCACTGATCTCTGTAAATGGGGATCAATATTCTGTGGTTGGCGCATGTGCATGAGGGCTGCTAAAACAGGCATGATAAGAATTTGTTTAGTTGACATTTCTGTAATCTGTATGGAAAGTGAGACCTTAGCAAAATGCTCTTGTGGTTTAATTCTTCCTAACTTAGGCTCTGTCTACACTGGCAAGTTTCTGCACAGTAAAACAGCTTTCTACATTGTAGCTCCCAAGGTGCACACACTGCCAAGCCACTTAGTGCGCAGAAACTGCGCAGCTGCAGCGCTGTAAAAACAACACCCCAATGAGAGGCGTACGGCTTTCTGCACCGGGGGTACAGCACTGCCGTGCCAGTGTAGATACCCTGGTCAACTACAGCACTGCAATTGGCCTCCGGGAGGCGTCCCACAATACCTGTTCTTGCCTCTCTGGCCATCGGTTTGAACTCTACTGCTCTGCCCTCAGGTGACCAACCGTCATCCCCACCCCGTCCATTCCTTTGGAATTTTGAAAGTCCCCTTCCTGTTTGCTCGGTGACGCGTGCAGTGGTCTCAGCACATCTTTCCAGGTGGCCATGCCTGCTCCACGCACCAGGTGAGCCCCCGCTTGGAGCAATGCCGAGCTGCTGGACCTCATCAGCATTTGGGGAGAGGAGGCTGTCCAGTCCCAGCTGCGCTCCAGCCGTAGGAATTATGATACCTGTGGGCAGATTTCACAATGCATGACAGAAAGGGGCCACGACCGGGACACACTGCAGTGCAGGGTCAAAGTGAAGAAGCTGTGGAACACCTACCACAAGGCTCAGGAGGCAAACCGCCCATGAGCTGCCGATTCTACAAAGAGCTGGACGTGATACTCAGTGGCGACCCCACCTCCACTGCGAAGGCCACTGTGGATACTTCGGTGGCTCATGTGTCAGTTGAGAGTGGACTGAGCCAGGAGGAGATCTTGGAAGAGGAGGAGGAGGGGGACTCAGAGGCAGAGGATGACTCGAAGTCAGAGATGCATGCAGTCAGGAGCTTTTTTCTACCCTGGAGGAGGCTAGCCAGTCACAGCTGTCGAATCTTGGCGAAGTGCAAACAGGAGAGGAGGCCCCTGGTAAGTGGATTTGGTTTTGGGAATCGCTGAAGCAAGTTGTTGCGGGCAGAAGGGTTGCAGAAAGCAGGGTTGTGTCTGTATGATGCACGTACCACCACATGCCTAGTCTGAGTGGCAGAACAGGCTGTTGATTAACTCTCTCACTTCACGGGAATCTGCCTCAGAGATCTCCAGGAAACTCTCATGGAGATCCCGGGCAATCTGCTGTTGCAGGTTCTTTGGCAGAGCTGCTTTGTTTCTTGCTCCATTAATGGTATATTTCCCGCACCACTGTGCCATCACGGAGGGCTAGAGGGAGGACCATTGCTGCACACATTTGAGCCGCATAAGGGCCAGGGTGGAAGCTGCAGTCTTAGAGAAGACCCTCCCTTGATTCCCTGCTCACCCTCAGCCGTGAGATATCTTCCATAATGAACACAGCCTGTGGAAAATGTGGGGACAGGAATCATTATCAGGCCCTCCCCCTAAAGTGCTGGCTCTCCCCAAGAGCCACATGCCCAGTGTACAGTAGAGTCCAGGAACACTGATTTACCCTGCCTCTGGGGCTACTCACCATTTGGGGGGTCTTGTGGCTCATGTGTGCTTGCCTGGGGTCAGCCAGTTAGTGACAGGTGTGTGAGTACTGGCTGTGTTTTAAACCACTGAATCAGTGTTCTGTGTGTTGCAAACAATACTGCTTCTGTAAAATGTTGCTTTTTGGCTTCACAGAGATGACCTTGGGAGCCCAGCCTCCCTCTTTGTTATCGCCAGCTGAACGGCTGCGCAGAATTAGAAAGCAGCCACAAAGAACTAAGGAGGACTTTCTGCGTGATGTTATGATGCACTCTGCCGCCAAAAAACAGGAGTGGAAGGAGTGGCGGGACAGCGAGAAAAGGGACTGAAAAGGGAACGCGGCGTGCCAGAAATGAAGCCACGGAGCGGCTCTTAAACATTATGGAGCGCCAAGCGGACATGCTCCAGGAGATACTAGCACTGCAAACTTAGCAGCTCCACACCCAGCCCTCCCCTGCAGCCGCTGTTGCAAAACTCTTTCCCATGCGCCCCCCAGACACTGACAACACACTCTTATCAACCTCCTGGCTCCAGTCTGTACTCGCGGCTTTCCACTCCTCCCCTATCACAGTCCAGCCCTGAGGACTCCTAGTACCCACTGCACTCAACACCCATCCCTCTGCAGTTTGGCCCTGCTGAAGTACAGTACCCACTGCACTCTACTCCAAAAGAGAAGGTTGGACATGATCCCTGGACATACACAAATTTTTAGCTGTCCCGGGACCCCACCTCCTCCAAGGACCTTCCTTTCCCCCATCCCCCTTAGTGCTGATGTGTTTTTTTTCTTTGACATTCTCCTCCGATTGTTGTTTTTTAATAAAAGACATATGGTTTTTAATATGGTGTGTTGGTTTGAAAGCAATCTTTATTCTATTAATTGAAAGCAAACAGAGCTCTACAAAGCAACAGACAGTTATCTTAAACTGCATATTGCATCGTCTGCACCAATCACAATAACCTCCTAGCATTACAAGCACTGCACTCCCGAGCATAGCAACAAATATTAGTGGCTTTCAGCTCCAAATTGCTGCCTCAAGGCATCCTTGATCCTTATGACTCCGTGCTGAGCCCCTCTAATAGCCCTGGTCTCTGGTTGTTCAAATTCAGCCTCCAGCCACTGAGCTTCAGTGGTCCAGCCCTGAGTGAAGCTTTCACCATTCCCTTCACAAATATTATGGAGCATACAACACGCGGCTACAAACATAGGAATATTGTCATCAGCCAGGTCCAACCTCCCATATAGGCAGCACCAGCAGGCATTTAAATGGCTAAAAGTACACTCAACAGTCATTCTGCACTTGCTCAGCCTGTTGTTGAACTGCTCCTTGCTGCTGTCATGTTGCCCCGTGTATGGCTTCATAAGCCACAGGATTAAGGGGTAGGCTGGGTCTCCCAGGATCACAATCAGCATTTCAACTTCCCCTATGGTGATCTTCTGGTCCGGGAAGAAAGTCTCTGCTTGCAGCTTCCGGAACAGGCCAGTGTTCCAAAAGATGCATGCGTCATGCGTCTTTCCGGACCAGCCTGCGTTAATATCTGTGAAACGCCCATGGTGATCCACAAGTGCCTAGAGAACCACTGAGAAATACCCCTTCCAATTAATGTACTTGGTGGCTAGGTGGTCTGGTGCCAGAATTGGAATAGAGGCGAATCTCATCTTACGCGCATTTAACATTCGCAAATTCAGCTTTGCGCAGTCGGCAAAAACAAAACAAAATATAAAAAAAAGAGAAAAATAACAATTTCAATACTGTACCTGTAGCGTGGGCGATTCCATCTGCCATTACACTCAATATAATTTTGACTATACGTGATTTTTGGTTTACGTGCTGACTGCGGAATGAAACCCCAGCGTAAGATGAGACTCGCCTGTATGTGTGCCATCTATTGCCCCTCCACAGGTAGGGAAGCCCATTTGTGCAAAGCCATCCACAATGTCACGCACGTTGCCCAGAGCCAGGGTCTTTCGGAGCAGGATGCAATTAATGGCCCTGCACACTTCCATCAACAGGAGTCCAACGGTCGACTTTCCCACTCCGAACTGGTTAGCAACCGATCGGTAGCAGTCTGAAGTAGCCAGCTTCCACAATGCAATCGCCACGTGCCTCTCCAGCGGCAGGGCAGCTCTCATTCTTGTGTCCTTGCACCGCAGGGCTGGGGCAAGCTCATCACACAGTCCCATGAATGTGGCTTTCCTCATCCAAAAGTTCTGCAGCCACTGCTCGTCATCCCAGATGTGCATGACGATGTGATCCCACCACTCAGGGTATGTTTCCCAAGCCCAAAAGCGGCATTCCACTGTGGTCAGAACCCCCATGAATGCCACAAGCAATCTCGTTTTGTAGCTAGTACGCATGGCGAGATGAATGTTGCACTCCTCTTGCCTTTGTAGTTTAAGGGATAACTCCAGTGCCACTCATGACATGTTAGTCAGAGCAAGCAGCATACTGGTCAACAATTCAGGATCGACTCCTGCAGACCGAAGAGGCAGAGCATGCAGTACACAAACCATTGAAAGATGGTGCCAAATGTGGACGGAAGCACAGGGATTGCTGGGATGCGAAGTAATGCATCATGGGGCATTGGGACAGGACCAAGGATGACTCATGATCTGCTCCGGCTTCCCACAACTCTTAGTGGTGGAAGAGGAAGAGATGCTCTGTGGGATAGCTGCCCAGAGTGCACTGCTCTGAATACCGCTGAAAGTGTGAATACACTATTGTGCAGGCAGCTGACAGTGTGAACACACAACAGCAGTTTCCCTTCAGCGCTCTCTGAGTGGTGCTGTAACTGCCAGCGCTGTAACTCTGCCAGTGTAGACATACCTTAAATCCCGTGCATCTACCAAAAATTAAAAAAAAGAAAGAAAAAACAGCTTTACCTCCACAACTGTAGCTTTATTTGTCAATGCTCAAGTCTTTACTGAGAAAAATAGCATCCTGAATTAGCACCTCTGACTAAGTGGTGAAAGAAAAAGACTGGAAGTGGAAAAAGTCAATCCTGTTTCAGCCTTAGCAATTTACATCTCCAGTTGGGACCATCTTTTTATTCTGTGTCTGTACAACACCTACCACAATGAAGCCTTCATCCCTACAAATATAATAATGATATGTATCTCCTCCTCTTATGTTCCCCATGCCCATTCCAAGTCTCAGTTAAAATCTTCTCACCCAGCTACAGATTAAAAAGGTCAGAAGTTGAAAGAGGAGAAGAAAAAGACAGAAGGAACGGCTGCAGCAAAAGAAAAAGAATGCAGATCCAGAGAGGGAGAACAACGACAAACAGAGGAAGGAAAGAATGCAGATATAGGGAGAAGAAGAAGAAAGAAAAGAAAAAAGAAGAAAATTATGGTGGGAGTATGGACAGAAGAGAAAGAAAGGGAGAGATACAGAGGAAATACACACTTAGTGCCCCCATGTTTGGGCAGAGCAGCAGAGTTTGCTGCTAGCATTCTCTTGAGCCCTGCACTCTGGGAAGGACAGTATCTGTTTAGATTTGTGTCTAAATTTAAACCCTGATTGCTTTGCCTCCCCCTCCAGTCCCCACCCTCCCTTCCTCTCAACCACCCTCCCTCCTTCCTTGTTCTCCAGTGCAGGGCTGCTCACTGGGCTCTGTCAGTTCTCAAGCTGAGCTGGGGCTTGGATATTATATTAGACGTGCCTCAGCAGTGAGTTCTCACTCTGGCTGGGCAGAAACTTTCCACAGCTAAGGGGGGAAAGGGTGGGGAAGAGCGACTGTCCTGAGGACACCCCTCATTTGCAGGATATGGAGGTAAAAAATTTATTTCAGTAGCCGCGTGTTGCTTTGCTGACTTACTTGCCCCAGCAGTTCAGATTGAATTAGCTCCACCTTTACATGGCACTTTCCCACTTCGGAGCAGGTAATCATTTCCATTTGCTGTATCAAACGGTAAATGACCCCCTCAATGCCCCTTGGAACTTCTTGCACAGGGTTATTCTAAAGTTGGGAGGGGAGGAGGAGAGAAGAGATCATGTGAATATGGGGTAGGAGTGTGGAGTATCATTCATTTTTGAGCCTCTTCCCCTGAGTTGGAGAAGGCAGTAACCTTCAAGGGCCTGCATAATTTTGAGGCATGATTCAAACACTCGGTTATAAAATTGGGCACAGAAGGAGGAACTAACTGATAGAGCTAAAACTTCAGGCTTCATGTGGATAGTTGTAGCCATACATCTTAGCTGCCCTTTTGCAGGAATGTCCTTTATTTTAAACCCCAGTGTTCCTTCTGTCCCTTGTGGATCTTGCAATCTCATTTTCATTGTCAAAATCAGAGATTTTTGACTCAGGAAGCAGCGGACATAGGAAACCTTCTTTATGTAAAAAAAATTCATACCATATAATTAAGAATTTTGTGTACTTTTCATTGTACCCCCGATCTTGTCCCTAGGGAATGCAGGGCGCATGGTCTGATGGTGGGAGTACAGAGATATGGGTCAGGATTCCAGAGTTTTATTCCAAACACTGCCCCCAGCTTGCAGCATGACCTTGGGCACAGTGCTTCTCCCCACTGTGCCTCAGTTTCCATTAATGCAAAATGGGGGTGATAGTGCTTCCCTAGCTCCCAGGGATGGTATGAGGCTGAATTCACTCGAGTTTTTAAAGCACTTTGAGAGCCTTAGATGAAAGTTGCCATAGAAGAGCAAAGAGTTCTGATAACTCCCAGTTGCTAAACCAGCCCCTCTGTGTGCTGTGATGCCCTAAGGGCACGGGTTAAAGATAAGGCACCTTCAGTAGAAAGTCCTCAAAAGGCAGTCAGACCTGTGCTCACCCAGGTTTTATGTGTGGAACAGAATCAAGCAGTGATCACACCAACTCAAGATGAGCCATGTTGCAGAGGTCACAAATTAAATGGATTCCTAAGGGGTTGTGGATTTGATAGAGCCAAGCCTGGGTCATTAACTGTCCTTAAGTTACAGTTAGTTTTATCGTCTTTCGTTGTACAGCATTCTGTGATGTCTTCTGTCTGAGAAGGGGCTTTGTTGTTTGTCTCATAAGCCAATGAAACAGACTAAAGCTTATCCAGGGATGATTCTCAGCCTGCTAGGAAACTCAGAAAATATATAAAGCCAGACACTCATGAAATTCAGGGGCCAGTAGAAAATCTAACATAAAAAGTACTTACTATGCAGGAAATCACATGCTTATAGTCAGACTAATACTTAGAGCGGGAGCAGACATTAGGTCGCATCTAATCCATTCTCCACCAATACGGGACAATGTATTTTCTAGTGTTTCATGCAGTTGTGTTTTAAAGGTCACAAGAAATGTGGCTTCTACTTCCTTTGGGAGACACACAGGGCCTACTAGATCTCATTATCAAGAAGTTCTTCCTCAGATTTAATCTAAGATTTTCCTTCTCTAGGTGTTTTCCATTATTCCTAGCTATCTCCTTTTTACCATTATAAATTATTGTCCTGCCTACATATTTACTTGCTTCAACCATTTGTAGACCATCACATATCCTTTTAGTTATTATATTTAACAGCACCTTTCATCTTCAAAAACATTTTACTAATCATGAATTTAGTCTCTCAAACCTCTGTAAGGAAGGTTAATATTATACAGAGGTTTAGGCCACATATGAAGCCAGTAGCAGAGGTAGGATCAAAGACTCAGGAATTCCCAGTCCCTTCTCAGTCTGCTTTTCTCTCATTAGAGCATTTTGCAGACAGCTGGGCCAGAATATAGTCGTAGATGCAGCCTTTTGTCTGCAGGATCCATGCTTAATGCATCGGTGCAACAGGAACAAGTTCTGTCATTTCCCCCTTTGCCAGGCTGTTTGCTTCAGTTGTAGAGTGCAGAGCAGCTATATGCTCTGTAGCTGGTATAATTGGCAAGCTCCTCACACTAATGGGACAGATGATTACCAGCACTACAGAATGATATGGGCTACCTCCAGGTGATTGCTATTTCCATCAGATCTCTAGAACCTTTAGAAGAAAAATAACTAGGGCTCACTTGCCTTGTGTGGTTTTACTGCTGCTGTTTTTCTTTGTGTTTTGTAGCTAGAATCTTATCCAGTCTGCCATCAGGAACATATTGAGCATTTAGTTAGGTCAGCTGCTTTACAAACAAAGATGGGTTAGCACCCCAAGTAAGGGAGAATACAGTAAAGTCCAAGGTTGCCAATTCCTATGGTTTTATTGTGAGTTTCATTATATTTGTTTTTCTTAATGCCCTTGCTCCTTGAGTCAGGTTTAACCTAAAAATTTCATCTTTCATTTTTAAAAAGTAAGCTTCTAGCCTTCATGGCTCCAGACCAAAGCTTGAAAATGTGAATCCTAAAAGGTTCTACCGGCTGCCTGCAAATAAAAAGAACTAAATGTAAAACACTTGGGGTTAGCAATACTGAAAGTCAAACTTCCCTCAAGAGAACATTCACTATATTTTCTCCCCAGGACTCACAGAATTGGGAGTAGGGGAAACATGCAGCCCTGTTAGTTTGTAATTACCTTAGAAGGTTTGGAGTTTGGTCTGAATACACAGCCTCAAGTTCAAATGCATTTTGGAACTGTAAGAGCCTCTGAGATTTATGAAACTCAGCTGGAAACCCTGTGAGATTAGGCCTCTTGTGGAACTACCTCCTGTGGCTGGTTAAGTAGGTTATTGTTATGGCATTTTCCCTGCCACCCTTATGCTGGAGACTGGTAGCACAGAGGCACATGAAAGTTACAAATAAGGTAGACAGAAGCAATCCAAGTCTCTGAGCTTCAGTTTGTTTTCCGGACTAAGGTGAGAGGTGGTTCTTATTTTCTCTGAACAGTAGGGATGCAGCTGACCACTTTATTTTGGGGACATTTACCTCTCCCTTCTCTGTATCCCTCAGTAGGCTTCATTTGTCCTCCTCTTGGTGTCTGTACTCCTATCTCCCTCCAGGAAGCTGACTCCTGATGGGCTCTCATTTTGCCAGGGAGGAGAGCAGTTCTCTGCTCCTTTGGTAGCTCATTTGGTCATGTTGTTTCTGTGGCTATGTACTGAATGGGTTCCCTGTCCCATAGCCTGTGTTCTCTCTGCTTTGGGGCATCCTCCACAGGAGGCATGTGCAGGAGCTGCTGGGCTATGGATCCTCACTTGATACAGGCAGGGCACTGAATGTGAGAATGATATCAACTCCTTACTTCTGTCACTGCTGCAAGAACCCATGCTGGCCTGTCCCCTGGTCCCGATAGGTGAGATGGTGGGGAGAAGCAGAGGAGTGGAAGGAAGATTCTCTCAGCCCTCTGTTCCCCTTTCTTCCCACATGAGCTGTCAGACTCATCATGAGAGTCCAACACAACTGCTCCCTCTGAAGGGAATACAAACAGACTTACCTTCCTATTTAAAGGACATTCAGACAGACTGTGGCAGAGCATAGCGCTGAGCTCTAGTCTACCATTACTATATCATACTAAAAATCCAGGGGGCTATAGTCCTCTCCCCAAGCCCCAACACCTCTGCAGAAGCAGTTATTCTGTCCTACTAATAATTATTCGGCATCAGGCAGAGCAAGGACTTGAATGTGGGTTTCCCACATCTCTGATGATTGCTCTAACCACTACGCTATTGGTTATTCTGGCTGGTGGTACTCTCTTAGGGCATGTTTGCACTTCAACATGGGGATATAATTCCCAGCTCAAGAAGATATACTCATGCTAGCTCTGATGAGCTAGCATGCTAAAAATAGAGCGTAGCCACCGCATGAGCAGCAGGAGGAGCTTGGCACCCTGAGTACACTCTCATCCGAGACATGAGGCATGTACCCAGGGTGGCTAGTCCCTCCTGCCACTCACCCTCTGCTGGCTACATTTTATTTTTAATGCACTAGCTCCATTAGAGCTAGCACAGGTATATCTCCTTGAGCTGGGAATTACACCCTTGGCTCAAAGTGTAGACATACCCTAAAAGTCTCATTTTCATTCTAATGAGAAACTAATGCAATTTTTGAAACCTCAGGGGTTTTATTTTTCACAAAACAGAATTCTTGTTTTCCAACCAGCCCAAGTATGACCCTATCAGCCTCCTGAGCCAAGGATTGGACAAGTCACTCTTCCCCAGCCCATCACCACTTTTTAATAGGCTGGAAGTATTGCGGTTGAGCAGCATAATACACTTCCTTTAGTGAGTGAGTACATCAGCTCCACCACATTCCAGGCATCTGTGTCTCCTGAGAGTGGAGAAGGGGAAAAGTCAGCTTGCTTTACACATACTGTTCATGTGGGTCTAGGAAATCCTGTGACCCTTCCTCATGAAAGTGATGGGATCAGTGCTAACTAGGGCATCTGTCTGTAATTTTGTCAAATAGTGCAAAAATGTTTTCCCCTGGATGATCCTGTGTGTGCAAGTCACAATTCCAATGACAGTTGGGGGAAGGCACTTGTGTGTGTGATCCTGTGTACTTGCTTCACAATTCAAATAACAGTTGAATGTGTGAGGCAGTGGGGGAGGAGGTTTGAACTACAGCCCTGCAGACTCAGTCTGGGATCTCCAGCAATAATAAAGACTCTGTATGCAGAACATAAGAGTCTATTCTGCTGACAGGGCCAGCTCACTTTCTCGCCGCTGCCTTAGCTCTGCAGAGTGAAAGCCTGTTCTGGTCTGTCAAGTCAGCAGATATGACTTGAGGACAACCACATTTAGCACTGAGATGACAGGAGACTTCCACTTACTGTAATGTGAACACTACCTGCTTAAGCTAGGGTGGAGTTTGGTCCACAGGGAGCATGTATATTGTTTTAAAAGAGCTATTTTTATTTAGTCACTTGGAATATATTACTGAGTCATTAGTCTCATCTCTCGGCTATTAGTCCAAGGCCTTCCAAAGTCAATCAGTGCAGGATCCAACTGATCCACCAGCTAGGCGCCTCATCCAAGGAATGCTTTTACATTAACAATTCCAGTTTATAGCTTTGTAAAATCTTATCGCCAGCATGGGCAACATAGTGATGCAATGATACTGCCAGCAGGAATTGCAACAGGGTTATCTTCCCTGATATTGTCAACTAAATAGAACTGGACCAAATTCTTTTCACTTACATGCATATAGTCTCACTGAAAGGATTTAATGGGTGTAACTGAGTAGAATTTGGTCCTTGGGAAATATTCTATAAAATAACTATTGTGTCCTCTACTGAACAAAGGAAGAGGTTACTCCAGCTTTAGCCTCACGGCAGTCTTTACAGTTGGAAGGAAGTGCAGTGATGTTGTACAAGGTAATTCCATGGTGGTTCTTGTCCTTTGGACAATAGTCTCCAGTTTTAGAACTATTGTTCTAAGTAGCAACAAAAATGCTATTTAAGTAGCAACATTATGGTTCTTGATCAGAGCATGTCTTGTTACAAGCAACTCTCCGGTTGTCCTTGTCATTGACTAACAGGTGTTGAAAAAGGTAACTGAGTGGCTGTGCTGGCCACCACATGTGGGCTGTTTGGGATAATACCATAGTTGCCTTTGCAACACAATCTGTTTAATATTAGTACCTTGATTTCCTTGGATGAAAGGTGATCTAGATGGGCAAAGTGCTTTCTAAACACAGTGGATGATCACACACTGCCCCCACACTATGAAATGGCTAAGACTCTCAACTGCTGTAATGTAGAAGCTATTCAGTACAACATAGCCACATTAAAAGTTTAGACCATGAAGTGAAAAAACCATACCATCTCCAACTGAAACTGCAGATGGAATTTTAGTAGGCAGAATATAATTACCAATGTTGAAATTTGGCTAGGACACCTGAGATCACTTTCCTGCTCCTATGAAAGTGTTATGAAATCTTGCCACAAAGTACTACAGTTCTACATTTCATCTCCGACAACACCTTCAGTAGCATCATGGCCCCAACCCCATACTGGCGCATTGGTTCTGCGTTGACTCAGTTAAAAGGATACCACATTTTGAATCACCATTGTCATTCATTTCAGCACCTACGTGTAATCTGGAGGTCTCAGTTTCAAGCATAGATCTAACCTCACTTGTGCAATCTGACAAGATCACAGCACAAACTGATATAGCTGCAGACCAGGGTATTTTTTTTAAGTATGGCACTAGTGACCTTCAGAAACAAGTCTGTCCATACCTCACACTGTGTGTATGAAACCCATTGATCAGTGTGTGTTGTACCCAATCCACAGAGATATAGGTTTGTTACAGTCCTGATTCCCATTCCTTTAGTCAGATCATACTGTAAAGTGAATAATTCACACAGAGGGACTGCAAAACAAAAATAAAGACAGGCCCAGTGGGCCTAACATAATATCCAGCACAATCCTACTGACAAAATTGCAACTACATTTTCTCCACATATAGCATAAATTTATAACTTACTGCAATTTATAGACAATGAACTGCTTTTTAGATCTATGCAGAATCATTTTTCTTTCTATGCTTCATTTTAATATCTTGAGTTATTTTTAAAGAGTTATTTATCATTTCATCTTTGGCCAATAGTACTACAGTTTTAGTTTTAAAATTCTCAGTGGTTTTAGCCTGTGTATCAACACACTACGGAATCATAGAAGTCAGAGATAGAAAAAACTGTTTGCCTATCAACCTGGCTAGTGCAGGATTGTTCCCTATAGCATATTCTCCAGCACGTCTGTCCAGATTGGTTTTAAATGACTCAAGCAATGGAGCTTCTATCACTCTTTTTAGCAGAGTACTTTACAGGCTGTCTGACTTCACTGTTAACAAGTTTCTAATAGTTAGTTTGAGTTTTAATTGCATCCCATTAGTCCTCACTGTACCACTTGTGACAGGGCAAGGCCAGATGACTATAGGAAAGTAGTGGGAGACAGATATATTAGTCCCAGGCTAAACAAATCCCTGTTACCAGGATAAGCAAATGGTAGTTGCTCCAGGTCAATTAAGACCCCTGGGGCCAATTAAGATCCTTCCAGAAAGCAGTGGAGATAGCTAGGTTGATTAGGACACCTGAAGCCAATCGGGGGCTGGCAGAAACTAGTTAAAAGCCTCCCAATTAGGTCAGGTGGGTGTGCATGTCCGGAGCTGTAGGAGGAAGCCATGCTGCTGGAGAAACTAGGCAGTACAAACCCTATCATGCACAAAGAAGGAGGCCCTGAGGTAAGGGTGAAGTAGATGGTGAGGAAGTGTGGGACTGCTGCGGGGAAGTGGCCCAGAGAATTGTACATGTCCTGTTTCAAAGTCAGCTACCAAAGGTTGCTGCTATTAGGGTCCCCTGGGCTGGAACCTGGAGTAGAGGGTGGGCCTGGGTTCCCGCCCTTTCCTCCCAACCACTCTCCCTCATTAATCGCAGGGACTGTGAAGCAACAGAGACTGTGCGAGGGAGGGTTGCTTCTTCCCACCTCCCTTGCTGGCTTATGATGAAAATGGCTCAGTAGACTGTGACCCTTGCCCCTAGAGAAAGAAGTGCTATGTAGAAGATCACAGTGAGTCTCTGAGGCTAGTATAATCAGCCTGGAAGTGTGGGACCCTCTGAGACAAGGTTGGAGCTTTGTCACACACTCTAAATAATTCCTTACCCTCCTTACACCTGTCAGTTACTAGAAGGATTCTTCAAGAGTCCAAAATTGCTTCACTTTCTCCAAAATATGCCATCACTTGGGGCCACACCTGTGCCAGAACTAGGCTTCTTAAGGGAGGAAACACATCTATACATTTGTATAGGACTGAGCACACCAGTACTTGATCAATACAGTTATACAAGTGTACTGGATTGCTGCTTTCAGTTCTGGAAGCTTCCGCATCAGGAAGATGTAAACAAAACATAGGGTGTACACAGAAGAGCATCAAAATGTAAAGGGCAAGAAAGACTGACTTATGAGAATGGACTTAAGTCACTTGGCCAAATGGTAAAAGGGAGAATGATAACTGTCTAACTATATTTGAAGGGTGTAGACCTCATGGTAAGGAATAATTTAGTTTACTGAACCAGGGGGTATTCCTTGGAGTAATGCGATGAAATTAAGAAAAGGAAGATGTTGGCTTAATAGCAGCAATGTTTTCTGGCAGCAAAATCTATTATGTTTTGGAACAGTTATCCAAAAGCAATGGAAGCCCCATCCCTTGGGACATTTAAAAATAGACTGGACAAAGCACTGGAAAGACAGACTGTCAGGAGCTATTTTGAATTGAGTTGGAACAACGGCACTGAGTAGAGGTCTGATCCTGCAAGCTTCCATGGACCAGTGTACACTACCAAGTGAGGTCAGCTTAACTACATTGCTCAGGGCTGTGAAAATCTTCACACCCTGTGTGTTGTAGCTAAAACAACCTAAACCCTGGAGTAGACCCTGCTAGGTCAGAATTCTTCTGTCAACCTATCTACCACCTCTCAAAGAAGTAGATTTACTCAGGTGATGGAAGAGCCCCTGTGAAGTTAGTGGCTGCTCTGCCCATGATTGGCTTGTAGGAGCAGTCTTCAGAGGACCTAGCAGGTCAGATGAATTTATCACCGGTGTCTATGACTTCATCCTGCTCCCTCCGATTGTTAAAGACTTGGAAACTCCCACATATAGGAAATGTAACTCAGAAAAGAAACACGTACAAAGTTTGCAAAAGCCTGGGAACTCTTTATTGCATATGCAAAAAGATCCAGCATTACTCTGTCTTCCTTGTTCCAATTGCTTTCCATAACAGCATCTTTGTAGGTAACCAAGCTCTTGAAATGTCTTCTTGTCTGGATGTCATGTTTACTTTGTTGAAAATGATTTTTTTCCCCTTGAGTTTATGTTCTAGGTTTCCCTGGAATTTCAAATCTTTACCCTTGCTGTTATTAGTCTGTTTAACTTGTGAAACACACAATTTAATAGTTTGTTTTTTTTATACTCCATTAAAAAAAAAAGAATAAGTGGCTAATCCAACAGGTCTCGGAGTAATAAAGACCCTCCCTGTAAAGAACGCCACCTCTTTCAAAGTGTTTATCCTCTTGTCGGGTAGGGGAACTGTCAGTGCAAACCTCCACTCAAGTTCATGCTATTCACTTAATTATAATAGCATTCAGAAAAACAGGAAGAAATGTGAGAAGGCCCCTGCATCACTGAACAGAGCTGAGTGGGAGGTACCAGAACACATGATGATAATATACAAAACCTTCACCAGTACAGAATGGAAACAGCGCAGTCCCACACCAGAGCTGAAGTATCATGAAATCCTAGAAATGTAGGGCTGGAAGGGATCTCGAGAAGTCTAGTCCACCTCCCTGTGCTGTGACAGGACAAAGTAAACCTAGACCATCCCTGACAGGTGTCTGTCCAACCTTGGAAGTTTTTAAAAACAGGATGAGGATTCCCAATCCTCCCTTGGAAGCCTAATCCAGAGTTTAACTACCCTTGTAGTTAGAAAGCTTTTTCTAATATCTAACCTATATTTGCCTTGCTGCAGATTAAGCCCATTCCTTCTTGTCCTCTCTTCAGCTGACATGGAGAACAACTGATCGTAGTCCTCTTTATAACACTCCTCAGCATATCCAAAAACTGTTATCAGGTCACCCCTCACACCAGCCTTCTTTTGTCAAGATTAAATATACCCAGTTTTTTTTAACCATTCCTCATAGGTCAGGTTTTCTAAATACTTGATCATTTTTGTTGCTGTTCTCTGGACTCTCTCCAATTTGTCCACATCTTTCCTGTGATGCCCAGAACTGAACACAGTATTCCAGCTGAGGCCTCACTAGTGCTGAGTAGAGCAGTACAGTTGCCTCCTGTGTCTTACATATGGCACTGCTGTTAATACACCCCAGAATCATATTTGCCTTTTTTGTCAGCTGCATCGCATTTTGTTGACTCATATTCAATTTGTGATCCACTATAACCCATACATCCTTTTCAGCAGCACTATCATCTAGCCAATTATCCCCCATTTTGTAGTTGTGCCTTTGATTTTTCCTTGTCTTTATTTAATTTCATCTTGTTGAATTCAGACCAATTCTCCAATTTGTCAAGGTCATTTTGAATTCTAAACCTGTCCTCCAAAGTGCTTGAAACACCTTCCATCTTGGTGTCATCTTCAAGTTTTATAAACATACTCTCTACTCCATTATCTAGTCATTAATGAAAGTATTGAATAATACCAGACCCAGGACTGACCCCTGCGGAAACTCACTAGATACGTCCCTTCCAGTTTGACAGTGAACCATTGATAACTACTTTTTGAGTACAATATTTCACCCAGTTGTGCACCCATTGTGATGAAATGCATCCCTCTATTCACACCCTACTCACGATTGTAATAATCTTTGTACAAAATTTGCCTTGTGAGGTATCATTTGAAAACTAATAACTCATTGGCCAATAATATCATGGTTAAATGTGTGTAGCAACATCATATGTAAGATTACGTATATAAGCTGAAATTATGACTGACATGTTTACCAGACAAGTCTGGGGAGGGGGTAAACCTGTTCCTCAAAGACAAAGGACAAGCTAACGCCTCTAGTCAGGTGCCATCAAAGTTGACTGGCACTCACTTGTTAAGCAACCATTCTTTGGCAACAAAGGGGAGAGTCCAAGAACAGATGGATCTGCATTTTAGCAAAGGACATGCAACTTCTTGCACCACGAGACTCATGTCTCAGTTCTCACAGTGGGAAGGAACTTTATTTAGGGATAACCCTCAGGAAAATGCATTTCAAAGGGTGACTGGACTATAAAATTGAGGGGCAAAAATACCCCAGAATCGATCTCTCTCTTCCACCTAAGAAGCCAAAGGAGCCAACCTTTTGACTTTGGGAGGTATCCTGACATGAAAATTTGGTTAGCAATGTTGCTGGGAGCATGTGGTAAAGATTTTACTTTGAACCAAGTTTAGTTTAAGTTTTGGCTGCTAGAAAGCATTTTATCTTTATTTCTATTGTAACCATTTCTGACTTTAATGCCTTGTACCTGAATTCACTTAAAATCTCTCTTTGTAGTTAAATGTGTTTTATTTTTAATCCAAACTAATCCAGTGCTGTCTTTAAACTGAGTTTTTTGGTAACGTTATTTAAAGTAGCAGGCTGCTGGATACTGACCCTTTAACAGGGGCAACGGACCTATAATATCTGAACTGTCCAGGACAGGACTAGACAGTACAGAACACACATTTGGGGGAATATGTGGGATTGTGAGTACGTTCAGGTCACTCTGCTAGTAGTAAACTAGGCTGCTGGAAGCCAGAGAGTGGCTGGTGTGTTGCTGACAGGTTACTGGACCAGGGCTGTCGCTATAATCAGACACTCAGGGTGTGACCTGAATGGTGTTTGGCTGTTTGTGAGCAGCCCAAATTGGGAGCTACTGCGGCAAAACATTGTGAGGCTCCCTAAGTTTCAGGGGAGGTGGTGACACAACCCTTCACTGGTCTGGATTGCACCTCAGAATGTGACAATGGAACCACCTTATAGTAATTTCCTCTGGACCACATTTCCCTAGTTTGCTTATGAGATTGTGTCAAAAGCCTTACTAAAATCAAGATAAACCACATCTACAGCTTCCCCCCATCCACTAGGCCAGTAACCTTGTCAAAGAAGGAAATTAGGCTGGTTAGGCAAGAGTTGCTCTTGACAAATCCATGCTGGCTATTCCTTATAACCTTATTACCCTCTAGTTGCTTACAAAAAGTATTACTAATATTTATTATTTGTATTACTGTAGCTCCTAAGAGCCCCAGTCATGGACCAAGACACCATTGTGCTAAGTGCTGTACAGACACAGAACAAAAAGGCAGTCCATGTCCCAAAAAGCTTAAATACCTTGCACCTCTTCTCCATTCTCAATCTAAGGCCTTAGTGTCCTCTAGCTTGCTTGGGATGTCTACCCCATTTGACATAAAAAATATGGGCTTGATATATAGCTAGCACAAGTGACCTGAAGCCAAATTCACCAGGAGATCTCTTCCCAGATGCATACTTCCTGTTCCTTTTTAGGAGATTTGGAGCATAACTTGTAGCATCTTTGCTAGTCAAGCAATCTGGTTTTAGTCTGTAGATTCCCACAAGGTAAGATTGAAGCCTTTAGGGACACCTTTTCATCAAGAAGCTCATGAGAAAGAAAACCCAATAAGTAATACAATCATCTAGACTCCTACCTTACTGCATTTACTCTACTCCCTCTCTGCAACTTAATATTGTTTCTTATGCTCTCTAGAAGCCCAAGTATAATTTTTTCACTACTTTTCTTTCATACATAATTTTTAAATTAATTTTGTGCAGGTGAAGAGTGCTGTCTTGATAGCCCTGGAGACTAATGTTCTCCATATTCCCCTCTAAATATGCACAGCTTAGGCAGTGACCGCATAAGATGCCCCTGCACCATGGCTCCCCAGTGCTTCATCTTTTACCTGGAGATCCTGTTTCTGGGGAGAGGAAATTTTAGTCCCCATTCAGTACTTGGCCTTTCTGTCATACAAGGGAAATTTTATGGTTTAAACTACACACTAGGAAAGTGCTGCAACTGTTTAGTTATAATATATTTCAAAGCATTTTAAGAACATTAATTTCTACCTTAGAGGTGGATTGTGAGAATGAATTATTTTATAGGTGGGTTAACTGAGAAACAAAGGATAAGTGACTTTCTCAAGGGTACAGAGGGAATCAATGTCAGAGGTTTGATTAGAACTAAGGAGTTGCTGGCTTCTACTATTCTCCTCAGACCACATTTCACTCAGTCATTGTTGGACTTGTTTGCATAGGAAGATTATTGAGCCCCCCATGCATCATTAGAAGTGCCCCAGAGTAAGTTTAAAGTGTGTAGGCCCACATTCTCAAGAGTGACCACTAATTTTGGGTGCCCAATTTGACACAAGTGTAGGGCCAAGTGACACAAGTGTAGGACCTGATTGCAGAGGTCCTGAGAACCCAGAACTCCAGTCGAAGTCAGTGGGAGTTGTAGGTGTCTGCGTCCTCTGAAAATCAGTCACTAGCAGCCAGATCCTTAGCTCTGCTATCAGCTCCCTGGAGCTGTTCGAAGGTATTTCAAAAAGTCCTTCCTTGTTTTAAAAACTCTCCATAGACTCAGCTCAACATTGACACTTAAAGCTAATTAATAAATTACATGCATACCATCACTCTGCCACTAGGCTACATCCTTTTCCCCACCCTTTGTCTTTGTCTGTCCTCTTAAGCTCTTCCTGTGCAGGCTATCTATTCCTATGAGCGATCCTCGGTAAGCACTGACTATATCTTGGAGGCTACAACAATAGAATTAGTTTCAGAAATGAGTTCTCTCTACTCCAGTCTCTGCTTCCTCTTCTTGTCTACTGTCAGCCACCTCTTTTTCTCTTCACTCAGCTGTGTAACTGTTGGTGTGAGAGCTGAGTACTATGCAGCTCCACTCATCTGAAGCAGCCTTTTCTGTGTTTCATCCACCTGAAACACCCAACTCATTACAAACCTCCCCAGATAGCAATTTCTCCATTATCCCTCAGCTAGTGAGAGGTAGAGGCAGAGAAATTACTGAACTTTGCAATCTATATGAGGACACTGTTTGTTTGAAAGACATTTCTCAAAATGAAGTTGTTATACACTGCTTAGGCCAAGTTCTGCATTCAGTTACATCAGCGGTATTCATTCCCTTCAAAGCACTTATTCTAGATTTATGTTTGTGTAAGCGAAAGCAGAATTTAGCCCAGAATTGTTCCTACAGCTACAATTCCTGATAGAGTAAAATATTACTCTTTAGATAACATTAATAATTATATTTTACCCTTTTTTGGGGAAAAACTTCATCAGCAGAAAGCTACTTTGTTTACAGAGGGACTGTGGTCTAGTGGTATACACAGAGACCCAAGGCTCTTTGGTTTTATTCCTGACTATCAACTCACTTACAAGCACACATCCAAGTTGTCCTTGGCAAATTTACTTACCTTGTGTGCCATAGCCCTGGTCTACACTAGGACTTTAGGTCGAATTTAGCAGCATTAAATCGATGTAAACCTGCACCCGTCCACACGATGAAGCCCTTTATTTCGACTTAAAGGGCTCTTAAAATCGATTTCCTTACTCCACCCCTGACAAGTGGATTAGCGCTTAAATCGGCCTCGCCGGCTCGAATTTGGGGTACTGCGGACACAATTTGACGGTATTGGCCTCCGGGAGCTATCCCAGAGTGCTCCATTGTGACCGCTCTGGACAGCACTCTCAACTCAGATGCATTGGCCAGGTAGACAGGAAAAGAACCGCGAACTTTTGAATCTCATTTCCTGTTTGGCCAGCGTGGCAAGCTGCAGGTGACCATGCAGAGCTCATCAGCAGAGGTGACCATGATGGAGTCCCAGAATCGCAAAAGAGCTCCAGCATGGACCGAACGGGAGGTACGGGATCTGATCGCTGTTTGGGGAGAGGAATCCATGCTATCAGAACTCCGTTCCAGTTTTCGAAATGCCAAAACCTTTGTCAAAATCTCCCAAGGCATGAAGGACAGAGGCCATAACAGGGACCCGAAGCAGTGCCGCGTGAAACTGAGGGAGCTGAGGCAAGCCTACCAGAAAACCAGAGAGGTGAACGGCCGCTCCGGGTCAGAGCCCCAAACATGCCGCTTCTATGATGAGCTGCATGCCATTTTAGGGAGTTCAGGCACCACTACCCCAGCCGTGTTGTTTCCATCCTTCAGTGGAGATGGAGGCAATACGGAAGCAGGTTTTGGGGACGAAGAAGATGATGAGGTTGTAGATAGCTCATAGCAAGCAAGCAGAGAAACTGGTTTTCCCGACAGCCAGGAACCGTTTCTCACCCTGGACCTGGAGCCGGTACCCCTGAACCCACCCAAGGCTGCCTCCTGGACCCAGCAGGCGGAGCAGGGACCTCTGGTGAGTGTACCTTTTAAAATACTATGCATGATTTAAAAGCAAGCATGTGAAAGGATTACTTTGCCCTGGCATTCGCGGTTCTCCTGGATGTACTCCCAAAGCCTTTGCAAAGGTTTCTGGGGAGGGCAGCCTTATTGCGTCCTTCATGGTAGGACACTTTACCACTCCAGGCCAGTAACACATACTAGGGAATCATTGTACAACAAAGCATTGCAGTGTATGTTTGCTGGCATTCAAACAACATTCGTTCTTTATCTCTCTGTGTTATCCTCAGGAGAGTGAGATATAATTCATGGTCACCTGGTTGAAATAGGGTGCTTTTCTTCAGGGGACACTCAGAGGAGCCCATTCCTGCTGGGCTGTTTGCCTGTGGCTAAACAGAAATGTTCCCCGCTGTTAGCCACAGGGAGGGGGGAAGGTTGAGGGGGTAGCCACGCGGTGGGGGGAGGCAAGATGCGACCTTGTAACGAAAGCACATGTGCTATGTATGTAATGTTAACAGCAAGGTTTACCCTGAAAGAGTGTAGCCACTGTTTTATAAAATGTGTCTTTTTAAATACCACTGTCTCTTTTTTTTTCTCCACCAGCTGCATGTGTTTCAATGATCACAGGATCTTCTCCTTCCCAGAGGCTAGTGAAGCTTAGAAAGAAAAAAAAACGCACTCGCGATGAAATGTTCTCCGAGCTCATGCTGTCCTCCCACACTGACAGAGCACAGACGAATACGTGGAGGCAAATAATGTCAGAGTGCAGGAAAGCACAAAATGACCGGGAGAAGAGGTGGCGGGCTGAAGAGAGTAAGTGGCGGGCTGAAGACAGGGCTGAAGCTCAAATGTGGCGGCAGCATGATGAGAGGAGGCAGGATTCAACGCTGAGGCTGCTGGAGGATCAAATCAGTATGCTCCAGTGTATGGTTGAGCTGCAGCAAAGGCAGCTGGAGCACAGACTGCCACTACAGCCCCTGTGTAACCAACCGCCCTCCTCCCCAAGTTCCATAGCCTCCACACCCAGACGCCCAAGAACGCCTCCGGCCAACCAGCCACTCCACCACAGAGGATTGCCCAAAAAGTTATTTTCCCCAACACTTATTTTCTGGTCTGGGAATAAAGTCCCTTCCTGCAGCTTTTGAAACAGACCAGAGTTCCTGAAGATGCGAGCGTCATGTACCTTTCCCGGCCATCCCACGTTGATGTTGGTGAAACGTCCCTTGTGATCCACCAGAGCTTGCAGCACTATTGAAAAGTACCCCTTGCGGTTTATGTACTCGGCGGCTTGGTGCTCCGGTGCCAAAATAGGGATATGGGTTCCGTCTATGGCCCCACCACAGTTAGGGAATCCCATTGCAGCAAAGCCATCCACTATGACCTGCACATTTCCCAGGGTCACTACCCTTGATATCAGCAGATCTTTGATTGCGTGGGCTACTTGCATCACAGCAGCCCCAACAGTAGATTTGCCCACTCCAAATTGATTCCCAACTGACCGGTAGCTATCTGGTGTTGCAAGCTTCCACAGGGCTATCGCCACTCGCTTCTCAACTGTGAGGGCTGCTCTCATCTTGGTATTCATGCGCCTCAGGGCAGGGGAAAGCAAGTCACAAAGTTTCATGAAAGTGCCCTTACGCATGTGAAAGTTTCGCAGCCACTGGGAATCGTCCCAGACCCGCAACACTATGCGGTCCCACCAGTCTGTGCTTGTTTCCCGAGCCCAGAATCGGCGTTCCACTGCATGAACCTGCCCCATTAGCACCATGATGCATGCATTGGCAGGGCCCATGCTTTCAGAGAAATCTGTGTCCATGTCCTGATCACTCACGTGACCGCGCTGACGTCGCCTCCTTGCCCGGTATCGCTTTGCCAGGTTCTGGTGCTGCATATACTGCTGGATAATGCGTGTGGTGTTTAATGTGCTCCTAATTGCCAAAGTGAGCTGAGCGGCCTCCATGCTTGCCTTGGTATGGCGTCCGCACAGAAAAAAGGCGCGGAATGATTGTCTGCCGTTGCTCTGACGGAGGGAGGGGCGACTGACGACACGGCTTACAGGGTTGGCTTCAGGGAGCTAAAATCAACAAAGGGGGTGGCTTTACATCAAGGAGTATTTCAGGCAGGACTTCACGGAGGGTTCCAATAAGAAATGGTGCACCTAAGTTATTGTTCTTATTGGAACAAGGAGGTTAGCCTGGCCTCTGATTGATACATGGCTAGATTTACCTCGCTGCACCTTCTCTGTGAGTGACTGCAGTGTGACCTAGAGGAATGAGTCCCCTAGACAGGGGAGGAGGCAAATGAGTACAAAACAAATCTGGTCTATTTCTTGTTTTGATCCACTCCATCTATCTTTTACATCTTTGGCTGGCAGCAGACGGTACAGAAGGACTGCATGCCATCCTCATCTCTTGCCTGCCCGGCAGAAGATGGTACAGTACGACTGCTAGCCATCCTCATCTCTTGCCTGCCCGGCAGAAGATGGTACAGTACGACTGCTAGCAATCTGCATCGCCTGCCTGCTCACCATAAGACGGTTCAATAGGACTGACTGCAGGACTAAAGAGAATGACCTGGTCAAGTCACTCCAAATTTAGTCCCTGCGCCCATGTCTGCCCAGGCGCTCCCAGCCGACGTGGCCAGGAGCACCTCGGACATGACGATGATGACTACCAGTCGTATTGTACCGTCTGCTGCCACAAGGCAAGGGGTTGCTGCTATTGTGTAGCAATGCCGTACCGCGTCTGCCAGCACCCAGGAGACATAGGGTGACGGTTACCTGAGCGGGCTCCATGCTTGCCGTGGTATGGCATCTGCACAGGTAACTCAGGAAAAAAGGCGCAAAACGATTGTCTGCCCTTGCTTTCACGGAGGGAGGGAGGGAAGGGGGGCCTGACGCTATGTACCCAGAACCACCCGCGACAATGTTTTAGCCCCATCAGGCATTGGGATCTCAACCCAGAATTCCAATGGGCAGCGGAGACTGCGGGAACTGTGGGATAGCTATCCACAGTGCAATGCTCCGGAAGTCGACTCTAGCCTCGGTACTGTGGAAGCACTCCGCCGAGTTAATGCACTTAATGAACTTAGAGCATTTTCTGTGGGGACACACACACTCGAATATATAAAACCGATTTCTAAAAAAACTACTTCTATAAATTCGACCTTATTCCGTAGTGTAGACATACCCTTAGTTTAGTTGGCTCTAAAACAGACATAATGCTTACTTCCTCACATGTGGGGGGAGTTGTCAGCCTCAATTAGTGTTTGCAATACTTTGAGATCATTAGACAAAAGCTGCTATTGAAGTGCAGCATATTACTTTAAATTATCCCAGACTGCATTATTCTCCCCCTACACGCACACATTGTGGATGGGGTAAGTGATTCTGACAGTTGTTCCCAGGAGCAGGAGGTATCTGACTTCTACAGAAGGACAAGGGATTAGCACACAGAGGAACAAGACTTGGGGAGTGCGTATGGCGAGACACTATTTCGTTTCGGTGAAAGCTGACAAGTTGTGTATATTTCCCAGACCAAAGCAGTCAAATCTTATATCAGTTAAACAAACAAGTTTGGTAGCCAAGCAGGACCCTGTACATGGGAAGAGACAGGCTGGGAAACTCAGGAGTGCGAGGTGGGGTGGTTGTGGTTCAAACTGCATTAGCTAAATGGGCAATGTCTTCGTAGAGTGGTTATTAATGCCCCTCTCATTGAGCACTGCCATGTTCTCCTGATGCACCTTGGGGAAAGTGTTAACAGAATGGACACCAACGACAAACCCCATATAGCACCAATAGAGTTTCCTGTTAATGGTACCAAGAACTTCATGGAGATGAAGCAATAGGGACCATCTCAGTCTGGCCATAGTCTTTGTAACAGCTGTTGTCAGCTGCAGATAAAAGCTGCCAGTACTGCTACATTAGGGGCAGGATCAGTCTTTGTGTCTCAAGAAGAGGATGAGGCAGGCTATCCCAAAAACATGAGTATCTCTAGATTCCTCAAGCTTCACATGACCTCAGAAACCTCAGTAGCCTGTTAGCTTCAAGGCCCCTTTCAGAGAGGATCAAATTCTTTCTTGCCCCCAAACCACATAAAGTGTGTGCTTAAGTATCTACAGAAGTTTTTTGTCTGCTTGTGTCTAGAGCCAGTCCTGTGCCTTTGAGTTACATCTGCCAGGGATAAGCAAGCCAATATGAGAGCACAGTTTGTATGTCGGGAAGAAGAGGTCTTCCTGAACTGTGGTTACAGGATGACTTTAATAATTGCTAACTACTGCTTTCACACTCAGGAGAAGAGGCTTGAGTTTGAAAGTCCTGGGGACCAGGAACAATCAAGTGTGGTGCTTTTGAAAAGGGATCCTGGATCTTTAATTGTTCAGGAAAGTTACTGGTAAGGTGATGCACTGAGTCTCCTATAATACAGGAATTTAGCTGCCGGAATTATGGATGCCCCTTTCCCTCAGTTTGACTTTCCAGTAAAAGGAGCCCTGAGCTACCTCTCAAGCAGGGCATTTTCATCTAGTCTAAGATTCTTATTTTCAGCATCAAAAACTAAGATTTATTTTAAAGTGTTCTGGTTTCACTACTGCCAGCTTTTGATTTAATACCAACCAGTGCTTAATTTGTGCCAGGGCTTGCCAGGGATGAGCCTCGGCACCTCTAGGCTTGGCAGTTCATAGTCCCAGAATTTCTGGGCTTGCTGCATCAGTCATGAATGTAAAAAAATTGCTTGAGCCCCGGCACCTCTTTCATTACAAATTAAGCACTGATAGCAACACATGCTTATTTCTCAGAGGAATGGAGTATTTCTCCCCCTTCTGACACACATATATTATCTTAGCATTCTCAATGATTTTTATCACAAAGCCCTGAACAAGTGCCACTAACAGTCGCTTGGAACAGGCAAAGAGTTTTGTCAGTGTCCCTATTCCTTTGGCTTCTCTTTACTCCACACTGTTCATCACACTGAACACTCATTTCATTAGATTGTTCGTTTCCTGGTAAATAAAGCAATTCTACTTATTATGTAATTCTAAAAACAAAATGTTTTGATTAATAAAAGTGAAAAGCCAGGACACTTCAAATGTCCAAAATTAAGTTCCTAGGACCACATAAAAACAGGACATATGGTCACTTTAATCTAGTGTGTCCTCATTATGAAAGTTACTTCAGTGGTCCTCAAAGTACTGGGGGCTCTTTCACTTTGGAGAGTGGATATGTGGGTAGGGAGTGGCTCCTTATTTCCTTTCCCCAAAGACAGTATGCAGGCTACGCTAGACAAGGCTCCTGTCACAGGAAGTGCCTACTATACATATAGCCAGATATAATAAACAGTAACTGGGGACACAAAGGGTTTGCACTTTTCCAAGACAGGATGTTGACTGCCCTCTAACAAATACATTGTAGTATGTGCATATTTAAGACTATATACTACAGTTTTCAAATGAAAAAAGCTATCCGTTTCAGTCAAGACCATTTACCCAAAAGAATGAATCCCCCTTAAGGAAAGATGAACACTGAGACAAGGAGTAACCAATAATTCACTAGGAACTAAATAATCCTGTGCAAATGCTAGGCTGGTCTAGGCATGGGTTTGTGACAAGTGGAACTCTCACATTAGGGAACACTTTAACGTGTGTTGCACTAATAAAGAACCAATGTGATCTGGAGGAATATACACTGAGCTGGGAATCAGGAGGTCTTAAAGTCACATCTAGATTTTTTGTCTTGGACTTAATGTGGCTGTGGACAAGTTGTTTACCTTTGTCCATCAGCTTCTCAATCTGTAAAAGTGAGGTAGTATTACCCACATGCCTTATGAGGATGTTTTGAGTATTCATATACATAGTGCTTTTATGTAGCATTTGTATAGTGCCTAAGTATCATTATTACTAATGAAAACAATTTGTTTCCGTCTTGTATTTTTCACAGCTTTCTTTTCTAGTTTTGCTAATCTCCAAAGACATTGTTTAAGCAGCACAGGCCATATGCTCTTTTGACTTGCATACCATGGAGTGAAGAAAAGCACAGAAATCTACTATTAATCTAGTCTCAAAAGTGTAAGCACCAGCCAAAAACTACTGGGTAGCTGGCATACCCTACCTCTATAAGGCCCTTTTCAGTCCTAATTGTATTGAAGCTAGGATACCAGATTACAGAGCTCTACAAAGGCAGTAGAGGTGTCTTTGTCTCTTCCACTTTGTGACCCATACCACTATTTCAAGAGGCCCTAAGGCCAACACTGAGTCACTAAACTGTCTCTCCTAAATAATTAAGCTTAGATTTCAGTCACATTTACTCTTGTGGAACAAGAAATCTACCTGGAAGATAGAACTTGCACAGAAAGGTGTCTATTTCTGAGCTTGCATCTGCCACAGCAAGTCTGACACTATGTAGCATTAGTCAGTGCATCTACCTTACTAGTGGAAAGAGGCCTCAAGAACAGGGAGAATGACTTTGTCAGAGGATACATTTAAATAGAACTTGTATCATTTATTTTAATTACAATGACCATTTTCTTTGAAACAGGAAACTGCAACTGTAGGCAGCTTTTCTAAAGTCTACAGATGTTTCCTATAAGTCTGCTGGGAAGGGCAGAGCAACTTATTTGCAGGGTTTGCCTCAGCTGCATTCAGCCACCAAGGTTCTCACAACTCCATACCAGAGTCACTGCTGGCATAAACAGCACTATTCAGAGCAATGGAGCTGCAGCTGATCGTGTGACACTTTGGTTAAACAGTCTGGAGTGTTGGAAGTCGCCGTAGTTGGTGAGGTTCATCATTAAACAGGGCCACTTTTTTTTTTTTTAATCCAGTACATGGGGTAACTAGGAGTGCTGGTGTGGAGGAGCCATAGGCAATCTGCTTTACGCTCCTCTGAGGTAATTTTGGCAACAGGACCAGAGAAGGAGCCATAAGCAAGTGCCATCTTCCAAACACACACAAACAGGAAACAGCTTTGTGATAGAGTCCCAGTAGGAAAACCATTGGGCTGTTTCTCCTAGCCCTTCGTAGTTGGTGACACAGGCTGATTGCATCATCAGGAGTAGGGACTGCTAGACACCAAATCGGAACACTGCACCCTACGGTACAACAATGTACAAGCAGGTGCTCTCCCTCTACTTTTAATAAACAAAGGCATGTTCACTCATAACATACCTTAACTATTATAGCTGCAGCTATCACCAATGCTTTGGCAAATTCCTGCTCTTTACTAATTTCCCCTAGTGTTGGGTTGTCATCTTTTAGAACGTTTTCCTGAGAATGCCCTTCTGATTGTTGGCTCTTTAAATTTGGCAGGACCAAGCAGCCATAGCTCTACCTCAAAAAGGAGTGATTTCATAAAGGAAATATTGTTTTTGACAACAAGTTAGTATGGTTGGGTGTGAACATAGTAATAGCATGGATTCCAGCACATGTTGGGATATATGGCAATGAAATGGTAGATGAGGAAGCAAAAAAAGCTTTAAAATGGAGAAATTGATATAAAGATTCCTTTCAGTAAGTAGGAATTTAAAAGTTTAATTCATAAAGAACTTAAAAGGAGTGGCCAGAATTTTTGGACCAAGGAGAAAAGAGGAAGAATATTCTGTGAAGTATGCCCCAAAATAGAGGATAATGTGCTATTCCAAAGTTATAAAAGGATCAGTGAAGTAGTCCTATTTAGACTGCCAACTGGTTGCTCTGGTTTGAATAATTATTTATATATATTGAATAGACACAAAGATGGGCTCAGTAACACATGTAAGGTTAAAGAAACATTGATCACCTAATATGAGAGAGTGACGAGTGTTCCAGTAAAGAGAGGCTCTTTATAAAGAGTTTAAATCATACCCACAGGCCACTTGTAGCCCAATTAGCACAAAGCTGCAGCCCATGTGATATCCTCAGGGCCATATATGTAGAGTGTGTGTGTGGTGTAGATGAGGCCCACATAACACCTAGAGACCTGCATATGTGGCCCACAATGGTAAATTGGCTGAGAACCACTGGTTTAGGTGATGTAAGGTGACAAACCCTATGAAGGGTTTAGTGAAAGTATCAGGAAAGTGGGGTAACATTAAAAAAGCTCTACTACATTTTTAAAAGATCTAGAGTAGGGTAAGAGAGTAGTAGGTGGTGGTTATAGACTCAGTAGATGAATCTGCTTTGCCATAAAGCATCATAAGAATAAGCTGTAGTTCTAAAGTAGCCATGTTGTAAGTAGGAGCTGCTGTTCTTTTGCCTCTTCTGGCTGATTAAGTATCTATTTTATGTTTTCTATTGGTCATTGCTGCAGATGTAGAATACTCTTATGTTAACCATTTTAGGGTTCTTGCCTGTGAGCTCAAAGAGGGTAATTGTGCTACATGGAGTTCTCAGGAGAGAAAAAACAGGACTAGACTACTGGAAATCTGTAGCAAAACTTGGATTTTTTTTTTTAAAGCAAACTCTTTCAGAACAGAAACAAAAGGAGTACCTGTGGCACCTTAGAGACTAACAAATTTATTTGAGCATAAGCTTTCGTGAGCTACAGCTCACTTCATCGGATGCATTCAGGGGAAAATACAGTGGGGAGATTTATATACACACAGAACATGAAACAATGGGTGTTACTATACACACTGTAATGAGAGTGATCACTTAAGGTGAGCTATTACCGGGGGAGGGGGGGGAGGGGAACCTTTTGTAGTGATAATCAAGGTGGGCCATTTCCAGCAGTTGACAAGAATGTCTGAGGAACAGTGTGTGTGTGTGTGGGGGGGGGAATAAACATGGGGAAATAGTTTTACTTTGTGTAATGACCCATCCACTCCCAGTCTCTATTCAAGCCTAAGTTAATTGTATCCAGTTTGCAAATTAATTCCAATTCAGCAGTCTCTCGTTGAAGTCTGTTTTTGAAGTATTTTTGTTGAAGAATTGCAACTTTTAGGTCTCTATGTATATAAATCTCCCCACTGTATTTTCCACTGAATGCATCCGATGAAGTGACCTGTAGCTCACGAAAGCTTATGCTCAAATAAATTTGTTAGTCTCTAAGGTGCCACAAGTACTCCTTTTCTTTTTGCGGATACAGACTAACACGGCTGCTACTCTGAAATATTTCAGAACACATACACTAGTGTGTTTAGTGGAATATTTGTTTCTTGAATAATTTTAAGTAAAATTGAATTTTTTTCATCCAGTTTTGTCTTTTTTTTAAAAAAAATCCACTCCCTGAAGTTTTTCAAGTGCACTTTAATATGCTCATCAGAGAACTTTCCCTTCCTCTTTCGAACGTATACCCTTATTATTGTGAAATGTCTTTTCAAGTGAATTCAGCTACACTGACAAAGTGTTTTAGCCATATGCTTCTATTCAAATTATCCATAGGAAATAATTAATGTTCCTCGTTGTTGTTATACTTCAGACTTAACACCTTATTCATTTGAAAAGGGGCAATTTTCCACTCATATCTATTCTTGTCGCTAATCTATTTGCAGGGGTAGGAAGATGGAACTGCAATGGTGTGGAAACAGAGGCTAGAAAATTATTCTGCAGAAACACTTGAATCTCAAAGAATCCACAAAGAAACCCTAGGGCTATGTCTACACATGAGACCTTACAGTGGCACAGCTGTATCGCTGCAGCTGCACTACTGTAAGGTCTCCCTTGTAATCGCTCTATGCCAATGGCATAATTAATCCACCCCCAATGAGCGGCGGAAGCCGTCGGCAGGAGACGCCGTCCACACTGGCGTGTCTGTTGGTGAAACTTTTATGTTGGTTGGGGTGTGGCTTTTTTACACACACAAGTGCTAGTGTAGACATAGCCTGAATCAGTGCTATAGTGGAAGATTATGCTGATGCATGTTTGCAGTGACCCTACTTGCATGTCTTCCTTGAAGTTGCTTGTGATGGCTCCTGTTTTCATTGAAATTAGGGCTGAAGAAAGGTGGTGTAGAGTAGAATACTGGGCTCTAGCAACAAAGTAACATTCACAGTTCAGGAGTTCCTTTCCTTTTCTTACTTCCCTGTCTATTTTTTTCCTTGCTTTCTGGCACTCATTTGCGGTTAATGAGCACTCGCTTGACAAAGGGCCACCAGAATCCACATAAAGGCAACAGCTGGGAGAATCCACAGGGAGAAATGTGTACTCAGAGAGGTCTCTAACCTGCCTTCAGGGCCTTGGCACTGAGCCAAGGGACCCATTCACACCACTGTGACAGCCTGTAGGGTCACAGAGTCTGGTCTGAGAGCCTTTTATATTAACAGCTTGTTGGGGGTTCTGGAGCCTGACCAGGGGTCTTTTAAAATCCATGTCCTATTAGCATAATGTTCAAACCTTCCCCTAAACTAAGCCTGCAATATCAAATCTGTCACATTCTCAGGCCGCCTAATGAGATCATGGGGCCCCTTCACTCATTGCTTGTCAATCTGTGTTAGGGGAAGCCTTGAGAATGGAAGTTTAAGGGCTTGACTACATGGGGAAATTAGTGTTACATAGTTAGAGTGTGTATTTAAAGTACAATAGCTATTGCACACTAGCTCCCCATGGGGACAATCTGATTTCACATTAAAACTGCCTTTTGTGATTTAGATTAATCCATGAAGTGTGGAATCAGTGTGTCAACACAGGGAGTTAATACAGAATAGCTATTCTATTCTGCCTTAGCTATTCTGGGCTCTTCCCCTGTGTGTACAAACCATAATAAAACCATAAAGTTCAGACACTTGCCATCCCACATGATTTGGGAAAAGGTTTTATGGCATTTAGTTTTCTTTACTATTTTTAATTCTCCTTTATCAAAATTCATATTGGAGCCGTGTTTACTATCCCTTTAAAATGGCAGACATTGCACACAGAGGGCAGAAACTTAGCAAAGCATGCTGGGAATATTACATCTCCCATCATGCTACGTGACTTTTTCACAGCCAGATTGTGTACCGATATTAGTCTGGAATTATTTTTTTTTAATTTCTCTCTCTTCCCCTCCCCTTAGCAATGTTTGTACCTTAAATGGAAGTCTGATTTTATTTCCTTGGCTTTCTGCTATATCTTACCCCTGCTGTCTAGCAGGGAGAACCTATGGACACTCGAGGCCAGTTGTTCTTCCTCTGAAATGGGGCATCAAATGAGTGTGAAGAGAAAGAAGATAGGAATTCCTGCATTCTGGGATCTTTAAACAACACAAAGTTCTGATCTATCATGTGGCTCGAATGCATTCAGCTTCTCTGGCTGCTGAGAGTTTCCTCTACGGTCAGCATCCTAACTGCATTCCCTAACATGGCTCCTTACAGAGGAGAGTGGGACTTGAATAACTGTGAACTCCTCCACAGCCAGAGCTACTGCATAAGCTCCTGCAGCACCTTCTTCTGGAGAGGCTGGGGTAATTATGGGAACTCTAGCCAGAGCCCCAATCTCTCTCTCTCTGCAAGCATTTCTGCAAACAGCTGCATTAAGTTAACACCATCAGAGCAAGGAGAGTCTTCACTGCAGATAAGAAACCAAAAGGAGAAATAAATCACACAAATCCCTCCTAAACTGAGGACTTGAAGATGCCAAAATGCAATGATTTGTTGAGTGGGCTGCAGGGAGGGAAGAAAGCTGCCTTGTTGGGATGGAGGGAGGTCAGTGTATCAAGAAAAGGTTTGTTTACTCAAGTCTTACATCTTTGGATGTAATGTTTCTTGTTCTGGGGGCGCAGCATGATCCTGAGCTCTGAATCTGAACAATCATTGTGGGATTTCCTTCTAGGGATGTAAAGTACAGACCAATGTAAGCCTGAGCCCTCCCACTTCGTGGGTAACCTCTGCTTAGCTTTAGCTGATATTTTCATGGGTAATACAGAGAATTAATAGTCTTGTACTGTGCATAGGCTCTGCTAATTTTGTTTTCCTCTTTCTCTCCTGTTCTTGTGCTATCATTCAGCTACTTTCCTAACTCCGTGCCTCTTGATTCATTTTTTTTCTTGGTTTTGTGCTCTTACTCCTCCCTTTCTACTTATTGTTCCACTTCCTGTTCTTACACGGCTCCCTTCTTAATAGCATCCTGATGAAAGTGGCAACATATCGTTTATAAAAAGGCTTAACTGAAAACATAAAATAGAACCGCTTTTTTTCACCTTGAATTTCAGATAATGAACAGTATTTTTCAAAAGAAATCTGTTCATCGACAACCTGGATCTTAACTCTGCTCTGACCAAAGTAAATGGCTATTCCAAACTTTTTTGTATTAAAATTAATTTTTAAAAATGAAATTTTAATGAATACTCTGGTATAGGCTATTGTATGTTTCTCCTTTAATTGCAAACCACTGATTTAATCTGACCTGCACTTAAAAATCCTGGGGCCATTCACTTAACAGGTGCTCCCACATGGGGTTGAAAATGAAAGCTTGTCTCCTGTCTGAGACTAACCAATTTATTTGAGCATGAGCTTTCGTGAGCTACAGCATCCGATGAAGTGAGCTGTAGCTCACGAAAGCTCATGCTCAAATAAATTGGTTAGTCTCTAAGGTGCCACAAGTACTCCTTTTCTTTTTGCAAATACAGACTAACACGGCTGTTACTCTGAAACCTGTCTCCTGTCTGTTTCCAGCCACCAAATAGAAAAATGACTGACTTGCCCACATGCTGTGCTATATCTAGCCAGCTCTGCAGCTTTCCCAATTAAGAGAGCAAGAGACTGGACTAGACCTCTTTAAATTCTCCTTCCTGAGTAAAAATTAATCTGGGGGTGGGGACAGGATAGTTTTTGGCACTGACAAAGGTGGAGCCTTTCATCTCTAGACCAGATTCAAATCCTGCCCAGATAGATAGTAAATAAAAGCTGTTATCATCTTATGGCTGTTTGGCTTTCAGTTTAGTTTAAACCCCTTCCCAAGTGATATAAGCTAAACCCAATAAGCCACTATTCTACCAGAATAAGAGTGTCCCCAAAGGGAGTTATAGTGATATAATTAGAGGTTTAAATTCACTCCTTAGCTTATACTAAAAAAACATTGCTATGTAGACAAAACCTAAAACTGTCTGATGCCTGGCTGCTGAACTTCAAAGAAAACCCCAGCATCCCTCTTCAGTCTATCTTGGTATTCTTATGGATCCCACTACTGCAGTATCTGAAAAATCAAACTGACAATCTTTTTCTTTGCAATTTTCAGGAGAAATAGGTTGGTTAGTTAGTCAGGTGTGCATGGAAGACATGACAGAGGGAAAGCTCAATGCAAGAGATGAGTTTTGCATTTAGTTCTGAATGCAGTGAGGCCTGTGCTCATTTTTATCTTCTGCAGGAGTGAGTTCTGTAGTCTAGCCAGCTCCTGTGCAAATTCTGTCTCCCACACTGAAGAATCTCCCACCGTTGATGGACATTTGAATTGTTCCAGTGGAATGCAGCTGCTGCTGAAGGTTAAGGCAGTGAAGGGAGAGCCCTGACCACACCATTTGCCAGGCTTTTATGAATCTTGAGATTTTATTTTATTTTTTTCCTAATCACTCAGCTGCAAACAACCTGCTGTGTCTGAGGCACATCACTAGAGCTGTATGGGAGTCACACTGACCGGACTTACCCAGGTATCAAACTGGGGGAAAGCATTTTCAAGGGTGGAATGGGAATGGGAATTCAGAGAGCCTACATCTTCAGCAATAGCCATTCAAAAAACAAAAGCGGTCTCTGCTATGCCAGCCCTTCAGCTAGAGTAGTATGCCAAAGTGCTGATCTCACCTAGTCCACATCTAGCACATTCTGTACCAGGCAAAGCTGTCCACTGTCCACTTCTGGCTTTAGGACTTCTGTCTAAACTGTATAGCAGGTTAGAGCAGAAATCTGAAGATCAAGATTCTTGGGTCCTATTCCTTTATCTACCAAAGATTATCCATAGTCACATAGATAAGTTACTGATTACTGAGATTTCTCTGCCTTAGTTTCTCTATCTCTAAGAATTAACAGGGTAGATCTGGTTATTTTTGCTACATTTGTTCTGTGCCTCTTTGACCTTTTGAAGTTACATGTGTGGTGGGGAAAGAAACATGAGAAGAACCACCAAGAAGTCAGAATATTAAATGGGGGGTGAAGAGGATTAAAAGTTACTGTTGTTATCCAGCTGGTATTTAAAAGCTACTTAAACCAGACCATTGAACTAGATTCTTGATGACCTAAATAAAACTTGGTCTTTCTTGACAGGCTATAAAGTAAACTGGTCCAAGAACAAGGTCATTTCTGATTATCCACTTCTGTCTACGGTTGCCAACCCTCCAGGATTGTCCGGGAGTCTCCAGGAATTACAGATTAATCTTTAATTTAAGATTTTGTCCTGTGATGAAACCTCCTGGAATATGTCCAACGAAAACTGGCAACCCTACTTCTGCCCCCATTGCCATCCTAACATGGCTCATTAAAGGCATGATCTAAGTAGGCATAAAGATGAACAAAACTGGGAAATGCCTGGTCAAGGATTCCTACTGGGATACCTTTCGCACACAGGGACCATGAGGTTCAAATCTAACAAGAATCTGTACTATGACCATCCAGAGGCTTTGGGGTAGAGTGGCAAAGCCAGCGTTGGCTAGAGTGGAGCTTCAGAGAAGGCCTATGTTAAGCACACAAAAAACCTCAGGGGTTTCAGGTTTAATTTCACAGGATTCTTGTGAAATGAAAAGATGATCAGATCTGCCCATATCATTTAGTCTCTGGCTACATTCATTTTATGTGAATTAAATCCAGGATCCCCCCCCCCAAAACAGAACTTTTTGTAAATGCACAAACAATAGACACAGGGAAGCTCTTCTGTCTCTAAATCTCCCTGTCCTGGGTGCTTCAGTAGAACTTCTCTCTTTTGAAATAAGCCAAGTCTAAGGCATAGGCTATGCCTACATTAGGAACTTTAGAGTGTCACAGCTGTAGTAAATCCACCTCTCAGAGGCAGTAACTAGGTCAAAGAGCACTAGCTCGACAGAAGAATTATCTACCCTGGGTCGGCTTAACTACATCTCTGAGCGACGTAGTTGGGTCAACCTAACTTTCTAGTGTACACCAGCTCCCAGGCTCTAACTAGGCTCAGTTGCATCTGATTACCTCAGCTCAGAAAGGCCCTTATTTCCCACACAACTGTCTGTCTTGGCAGGGCCTCCCACAAGGGTCATGAATGGGATAGGGTGAACCATACCTGTGGCAGGGGGAGGGATTCTCTCCAGAGGGCACTAAAAATCTGTGCACCCTGTCACAGATGGCCTATGTGCTCTCAGTCCTGTCCAGGGCAAAGTCAACATGTATCCACATTAAAGCAAATCTGATTGGCCCTGGGTGGGGCAGTGTCAGCAGAGGCAAAGAATTGGATGGGAAAGTAAATTCCCCTTTTAGCTCAATAGGGGGTCCCTCTAGAACAGGGAAGAAGGACATTGTCAGGGAAGTGTTGGGAAACTTGAGTTGCTGCAGTACTTGTTCTGTGAATAAATAGGAGGCTTCGCTCTCCAGGGCTGCCTGATCAGCACAAAGTTGACTTTAAAAGAAAGTGAATAATAAGAATTGGGTTGGAAAACATGCTAATGTCCATTTCAAACCCACTAACTGAAAAAGGAAAATGTGAAACTTTTATAAATATCGGTAAACTACACTCCCCTTTTGAAGGCAGAAATATTCCAAACTTGATGCTGCAGTTTGAGTCCCTCTTCACTGTTCTCCAACAGAGAGTCTGACTGACATTACTCGAAATAACACAGGATCCCCTTGGATGTTGATTTTTGTGGGAAACTAAAAGACTTCTGAGACCAGCAATCACCATCTTACTGACTATTGGTGGGTTAGGACTTCCTAACCTAGCATCTTATTAATTCACCTATAATAGAGTCATAGGGTTTAAGGCTGGAAGGGACCACCAGATCATTTGGTCTGATCTCCTGTGTATCACAGGCCAGCACCTGCAAACTAAATCCAGCAACCAAAATAAGACCAAAGTATTGCAGCCCAAAGGAGACTAAACGATTAAGAGGGATTGAGGTATACCACTGCCCGAGGCCCTCACCAAAGCATGGAATTGATTATAATTACAATGGGGCACTCATGACTGCTCTGGCAGGAAAAAACCCAATCCCTCCCTCAGTGATGCTACTCAACTAAAGTTGACTACAAACAGCACAACTTACTGGCCTGAGTAGATCTATCTTTCTAACAACAGCAAACCTATTCAATTTTATCAAGGTGATAGCTGGTCTTAGTGTCCTGTTTCCCAAGCACAGTCTCGGAGAGCCTTGGCATATCCCCCCAAAGTGAAAAGAATACCCTGGAATTGGCCAAACACTTGTCTAGTATATTTTTTGGACCATGAGAGAGTGAGAGCAAGGGCTCTACACACCTACTGTGAGGGTGAGGTACATGCCCCTGGAGGAGTGGGGAGAGAGGGGTCTAGTGCTGTCCCTCTAGTTGTGGGGAGGGAACCTTGGTGTACATCCTTTTAATTGGAGAGAGTGCCCTCGTACACTCGCTAGAGTAGGACAAGGAGAATCCCACTGCACCCTCAGCAGTGAGAGAGGAGCCTTCTGCAATAGAAAGAGCCAGATGAAACACTGCAGTGTAATGGCCAGAGAGGATCTGAAAAATGGATTTTCCTGTTGTGAAATCGGAGGTGTAATCAGAGAGCCTGCAGCTGGCAGTTCTGTGGGCCACAGCCCGTGGACTACTTGTTCTAATATTAGAATGGCATGTTCACTGCTTCCTGTGGACTGAAGGACAAACTTACTCACACAAGCATGTATTCTATTTACAATGTGTTTTATCAGCTAAAGGGAAACTGCTTGGGGACATCCAGCTTTTGCTGTGCACTTGGGGCTTTGACGAAATCTGAGGGAGAAAGGGAGACAAGTTTTCAGGCATATAGTGCCAACAAGCCAAAAGAAGCTGCCATATCCTCCCAGGTGAAATCTGGGGCTGAGGGCTGGAGAAGGAGCATACTGTCCTGCTCAGATGAATCAGAGTGTACAAGTGAGAACAGCCATGCCATGTCAGGAAAAAAATAATGTATAGAAGAGTGGTTGCTCCTTAGACTTACAGTCAGAAGAATGCACTGCATGCCCTAAAATAGTTCATAAATCACTTTACAAATGTTAAAGCCTTGCAACCCTCTGTGAGGTGGGTCAGTTTTATCTCCATTGTACTGATGAGGAAAGAGTAAGGTGGTCCTTAACCACACTGTGCTGCATCTCAAAGTTTTAGCCAAGAACTTGATCCGAAACTGAAGTGAGACTCAGGCTAATTCTCAGTATAACCCCATCGATTCACTCTTTGTCTAGGACCTTTTAAGTTTCCACTGCTATTTCTTTCAGCATGCCCCACTGTATTACAACGGCCAAAGTCCCATCTTTGGGCTGCCTTGGCATACTGAGAGCGCCCTCTGCCTACCAGCTAAGCCAAAGGCGCAGTTCCACTGTCTTAACCCACAATTCCTTCCAAACGGAGTCAAGCGAAAAGGGAAGAATCTTGGGGGTTCCTGCTGTTGTGGAAAATGTGTGTTGGCCTAAAACCAGCTTCTGGTGGGACTTTTCAGACTAATCAATAGAAGTGTGGAGAAGGAAGTGGTACAGGTCAAACACTAACACTGGTGCTGCGGGGATGCAGAAGTATGAGGTTCTCTAATGAGTGGGCTGCAACTGGGAAAACTCCCTGTTGTCTGGATTTTATGAGGTTCTGAAGAAAAGGCTCAAGACAAGCCAGTCAATGCGGTATTCGCAATTTCCCCAGTTTTTTTTTTTTTTATGGATGCTAACCAATGGAGCTTAGCAAGTTTGGTTTCCATGGACACCTTATTATAAGGCTTTTCACCAGTGTCACATGATAAAAATGACAAAACAACAATATATGAGGTGACATGGGCCATTGGGCTGTGGCAGAGGGAACACTGCCTAGGGATGGGCAGAATCACATGATCCAATTCCCCAGTTCCCAGCAAAGTACAGAATGGGTATGGGGGGGAGCATATTTACCTAAGCTCCTACAGCCTGATATCTCTTTGCAGAGGTGAGATACTGGGAAAGGGCAGAGAGTAACACCCCAGTCACCCTTACACATTCCCCAAGCAGAACACAGGCTTTGTGAGGGAAGGCTTCTCAAAGCCCAGTCTCCTTGCAGAAGAGTCATTGGAAAGGGGGAAATCTGGTTGTGAGAGGCCTTCCATCACCGCCACACCACAAAAAAGACGTTCTGCCCAGTTCTACTTGCTATTGCCCAGTTCTACTTGCTGCTGGAGACAGATGGTGACCGGGACGATGTGGGTAGAAATATCTCATTTAATTTCTTTCCACTGAAGTGGAGAACTGGAGACAGCATCTTCTGTTAGAGATGAAAAGTTCCCTGCTACACTATCAAGTCCCTGAGCCATTCAGGCCTTACTAATAACCTTGTATACTTTAAGATATTAACAGGTCCTATTTTCAGGGATGGTTTCTTCCTAGACAAGGTACTCACATCTGGCAGCAATGCTCTGAGCCCTCAGTTACTCTTGCACTCAGTAATAAATAACCTGTCTACTTTTCAACCTTCCAACTTTCCATATCTGTGAGACCTGGGCACATACTATCTTGTTTCTGATTTGTCAGGGCAGACCAGCAGAGACCAATCCAGAGGTGGAGAAGTCAGCATCCCTATCTGTGGCTCAGCTGGCAGGAAAGTTCAAGGAGCAAGCAGCCACCATTTCTGGAAAGGAGGTAAGGAGCAATTCAGGCACAGATAACAAAAATGGAGAAATGGGAGACTCATCCCTGGCCAATGAAGGTGGGGAGACTGGGTGATCCAAGCATTAAAATAATGGCTTGAGTTTTGGATAGCAACTTTTATCTTGAATGATCCCATTGTGCTTCGCAAACTGTAGTAGAACACACAACAATCTCATGCACAGTATACGCTATACATTCTAAATTTACATGTAGACATTCTTGCATACCTATTCCAGCTGCTACTAAAAGAAGTTTGTTAGCCAGTGGCAGGATGTTTGTGCTTTAGGGACACTGAAAAGCCTGCTAAGACATCCATGAGTTCCCCAATGGTAGCTGGCATCAAAGCAAGGTGCACATGTATAGCTCAGCACTGGGCCTTTTTGGCTACTGATTAATTAGAAAGCACCCAACTAGCTTTTCTTACTCAAATGTTTTGATATTTATGAAACAGAAATGAGATTCTAAATAGTGAGGCTGAACAACAAACTAAGCAGCTTAGAAGCCAGTATGCATCTCACTAGCAGCTCTCCATCAATAATAATAATAATAATAACAAATAACGGTGATAGGTTCCTTAGCAATCTTCTGTAAAGCTCTGAATCAGCTGTCCAGGGCTCAGAAATAGTGAACAAAGTTTTGTCCCTCTTTATTTGATCCTAAGCAATACTATCCAGTCACAGCACAGCAGACACACAAACTGCAGTTTAGTCCGTGTGTATACACACTGAGACCCAATTAACTCAGTAACTGTTAGATTAAAAACAAACAAAACTATTATATGCAAGGCATGCATCTCACAAATGTTTCCAGTGAGGACCAGCACATACTGCTATCAGGATTCCCCTCCTCCCCTAAAAGCAAGAAGTTGGCGTTCAGTGGGATTTAAACAAATGAAGATAGCTAGATCAACTGTCTGCAGCCAAACAAAAAACTATCTCAAAGATTATGCAGTTTTAATTTCATGTACGGGGGCTACAGTATGACTGAACTCAGGAGTAATAAATAGGACCCATTAGAGTTCAAGCAATGGTTTATTGATGGGTTAGACAGCATAGATTGGCACAGCAGGAAAACTGGTGCAGGTTGTTGGAATATTACATTAGACAGGACTCATGTTCTGCTAGCAGCTGGATTGACTCAATGTAATTGAGGACACTGGACATTTTACTAGCCCCAATATGCTGTCGTTTATCACCCGAAAGCATCCCAGTCAGAGCAGCCTTGTCTTTCCTTCCTCTTCTACAAGGTATAAGGGCGGATTAAGGTAGAATAACTGAATCCTTGTAATCCAGGCCTGCTTTGCTGAGGCCTAGATGCAGCAATGAGTCAGTGAGAAACTGAGTCTGTTGGGAAGCAGGAAGGAAAAACCTCTCTTGGTAAGGGGGACCGAAAGAGAAGTCTAGGAAACCAGGGTAGGGGTGACCGAAAGAACTTAAGCAGTAACGGTACCCAAGACTGTGATGAGTCTAGGCCCCAAATGGCTTTAATCCTCTGAGGAGGCAGGGAAAGTCAAAGGACTCATGGCCGCTGATCCGCTTTCAGTGACCGAGCGAGTCCCCTACTACCATCACAAACACACATGTCAAAAACAAAAATCATTTCAGCATATCACAATCCTGGTGAGTGACGTAATAATCATGGTTGCCCAACCTCACTATCTTTGTGGTCATCCTGATATCAGCATGGTGAGCTATGTCCTGCAAACTTAGCATACAGGACATTAATGGATGCCCACAAAATATCACTGCCTCACAATGTGGTATCATAATGTTGTGATACGATGACGTTTCCACAGCATAGGATGATACTGCATACCAAGATTGTGATGTGTCAGGATGATATTATGTTGATGGGATGACATGGTCACAGCTTGATTACATTGCTTCACACAATGATACTGCATTGCTATCTGCTGACACAACATCACCAGTTAACAGTATAAACCTCATAAAGCCATGGTGCCCAAGTTTGTCACTCCAGACAAGCTCTCTAAAGTGGCCAACTCTTCAAAGATGGAGTTTGCCACAATCTGATGTTTGTAACTTTCCAGATTTCTGGACATTAAGGGGGTAAAAATTATGACAAAAGTCACCAAATATTGCACCACAGAGCATATTGGTAACTTGCCAGAAGGTCATAGAAATTGGCATAAAATAGAGGAAATTTCAGTTTCTCTCATCTCCAACATAGAAACATACACAATTCAAATCAAGTTGGAGCTTTCCACACTGGTATAAGTTTCAGGTTACTTGCAGGGGCATGACTGTGCAAATGAGATGGATTTTTGGAGAGACTGCGCTGATGTCTGTGCTAAGCCTCTCCTCATACCAGGGGTAAGCTAGATCCTCCCAGGAGCCTGTGTAGGTTCAGACTGAGAGGAGTGTTTGTGCAGTTAATAAAAAAGTGCTGTCCCTTCTCTCTGGACAAACCTGCTTTCTGAGTCACTTGTTAAACATCGCAACTTGGGACCTGTAGTCTCTGTGAGCTGCACCTTCATTTGAAAGATTAGCAAGGCTGTGGGCCATGTTCAGAACTCTGAGCTGCCCTTCAGCCCCTGGTACCACACGTAGGATAGTGAGCTCAGTGAATGAATGAAGCAGGAAGCTGAGGCCCGTTCAAAAGATGAAAACTTAGTGATTAGCAGAGACAGGAAAGAAAACAAACTTTACAAGACCTTCTACTGTGGGGTTTCCAATGGAATACTTGTTAGAGCATCTCCAAGGATGTGGCTGCTCTTGGAGACATCTCCACCCCCACAATGCTTTCTGTTGGGCCTTCTGCAGACACACAACACTGGAGGCTGCCTTCTGGTGCTTGAATGTAACCTCCTTGCTCTTCCTTTGTCACTCAAATGGCTGTCTTTATCTTCAGATACCAGCTAATAAACCAACCCGGAGGAAACCACCATGCTCCCTTCCCCTACACACCCAAAAGTTGGAGCTGGGCCACAGTGGGGAGCCGGTGAGTACCAATGCAATAAGGAAAGAGCTTCCTTTTTGCTGGGTCTTATTCCGTCTGATTCCCTAAAAGGCATGTGAATGTGGGCCTACCAGAGGGATCCTCTGATAGTGAAACATAAACGATAAGCTCTAAAGCAGAGAACACTTCCCCTATCCATCCACAGAAATACCCCACACATACTCTGCTCCTTGCTGCCTCCTTACTGGTGCAGACACACGTACATGTTCCAGTTCTGCTTGTGAGGTTTCTCCTTCTGTGGCACCACATCTCCACAGGATCCACCTGATTTTCCCATACCAGCTCCATCCTCACATCTTAAGCTCTTTAGGGAAGGGACTGTCATATGTTGTTTATACAGCAAAATGGAGTCCAACCTGGTTGTGGCCTTTAGGCACTACTGCAACATAAATATTAAGTAATAATTTGCTCTTGGATTCTTCCCTCCTTCTAGATTCACAGTTGAAAGGGTGAATGAGTGTGTAATTTATCCAGTGCCAAACATTTCTCTTCAGATATGCAAGAGGAATAGTTCATAAAACACTTTACAAACATTAAAGCCTTGCAACCCTCTATGAGGTACGTCAGTTTTATCTCCATTTTACTGATGAGGAAACCGCACCACAGAGAGGCTAAATATCTTGCCCAAAGCCATGCAGTGGCACAGCCAAGACTAAAACCCTGGGGTACTGACCCCTAGTCTTCAGGGACTAACCATTACACAATCCCTAATATGGATATACTAGTCAGAAGAGACAGAATCCCATTTTCTCTCAAAAGAGGGCACTGTTTGGGTGGTGGGAGGAGAAAGGGAGGATCATGTAGAGGGCTTGGCTACCTTCTTTTGATGATCTTCCTCACAGCAGAGTGATATTACTCTGTACAGTGCTCTCCCCTTCCTCAGTCCTGTGTGATCTAATTCCTCTTTATCATAGACTTAATGGCTGGACAGCAGACGAGGTGAGAATAGTGGGAAAGGGAAGAACAGACTCCTTTGTAAAGATCCCGCCATAGGCTTCAGTGACAGATTCTTCACTTTCCTTCCTCTTCTTCCATCTCTCACTTCTCAGGATCAATCTGGACCGGTTCAGGCGTCAGAACTTTTCTTTTCTTCGTCTAGTTTATTTTGGTCTTTTCCTGTTTGTTTACAGAAGCAGTCTCCAAATGCTTGTCCCCTTCCCAGGGTCAAGGTGAAAAGCTCTCCCCTGATTGAAAAACTGCAGGTAGGTGCTGGATGCTTTCAACATGGCTGTTGTAACTCTCAGGGAATTAAATTGATTAGCCTTTTAACATGGCTCCTATATTTGTATCCCTGAGGATACGTCTACACAACAGCTAGGAAGGTACTTCCCAGCATGAGTAGAAAGACGAGTACTAGCTCTGTTTGAGCTAGAAAGCTAAAAATAGCAGTGTGGCCATAGCGGCACAGGCTGCTGCTTGAGCTAGCCACCCAAGTATGCACCCAGGGGGTTGGGTGGGATTGTATTGGGCAACTAGCCCAAGTCACCACCCATGCCAGTGTGACCACACTGCTATTGTTAGTACAGTAGGTCAAGCAGAGCTAGCACGTCTGTCTGCCCGAAGCACCCTCCCAGTTGAAGTGTAGACATACCCTAAAAGCTTCTCACGTTTCTTTTATATTTCCCAAGGAACTCAACAGCTTACCCAGCATTTACTACTCCCCTGTATCTCTCAGTAGCTGGTTTATGCCAGTTAGGACAACTAACAATATGTGAGTCTCTTCACATAACGCCCTGCTAATGCCAGCTGGCACGCCTGGTATTGTGAGCTTCCTCCTAGCACTGCCCAAATAATAGCATCCTGTTCATGGCAGTGTTGTGCTCAAGTCAAGAACACTCAACTATCCGAACTAAATAGCACTGTTCAATGGGATTCCAGAAGTGGGAGCCCCATCACAAAGCATACCCAGTTATTTCAATGGTATTCTCTTGTTAAATTTAGTGATCATTTGAAGGGCCTGAGAGTGCCCACAGTGCCCACAGCTGCAAACTTCAGGTGCTATCTGGCAAACACAGAATGATTTAAAGTTCCTTGTTGTTATTGACTGCTCTGTTCACAGCCTCTCCTGTGCAAAGCTATGAGAGACATATTCACTTGGCTGGGACACTGGAAAATCCCTAATACTGCAGATGACACAGGAATGGTCCTGAGATCCAGCTGTTCGGGAAGGGCAATTGTCCATCCAGAAATTCTCCACATAGAATTGTTTGTTGACAATATCACCAGGAGAAACACAAAACCAGGAGCTATATCTCTTATGTCAGCTGGGAGGCTATCATGTTTGTTAAGGGGAAAGGCTCCCCCACGTGGTCACTGTGTGATCATATTACCATACAAAAAGACAAGGAGTACTTTTCGCACCTTAGAGACTAACAAATTTATTTGAGCATAAGCTTTCGTAAGCTACATCCGATGAAGTGAGCTGTAGCTCACAAAAGCTTATGCTCAAATAAAGGTGTTAGTCTCTAAAGTGCCACAAGTGCTCCTGTTCTTTTTGCGGATACAGACTAACACGACTGCAACTCTGAAACCTGTTATTACCATACAGTATGTTGTTTCAGTCCACTTCACCTCTGACAGGGGGAATTTGGGTGGCAGGTAGAATAACACCAAAAATCATGATATTAAATCTGAGGGGAGGTTTATTATAATGACTTCTTGTTTGTTTTTTTTTGTAGGCCAATCTGGCATTTGCTCCAGCTGCCCTGGTGCCAGGTACATCTCCAAAAAGCCCAGGTCTGAAAGTCATACCATCTCCCTTTAGCACTCCCCCTTCAACTCCCAGTAGCCCCGGCATCCAGTCCCATTCCAGTGAATCGGATGAGACACCAGTCAGTTTTGATCAACCACCAGAGGGCACTCACCTGAAGTTTTATAACAAGGTATAGTGTCTTCCAGGCCTTCTCCAACACAGGAAGCCAAAGCCAGTTTACTGCTTGGAGTGGAAGTGGAACAGTTGTCTTACCCTCCAATTCAGTCTTCACAGGGTGTGTTTGCAGCCAAATGAGGAGATCGCTGCATCTGTTTTGAAATTCCCTCTCACTGTGATCCATGGGACTCCCTCTTTTGCCTGCCTGCAAACAGAGTTCCATAGTCCAGATTCCAGCTGGCTTCAGGTGATGAAGTGGCATGACTCACCTGCTTCAACTCAACATGAGCTGGACTGATCACAGCTTTTCAAACAACATTATGTCAAAATTAATGACCAACGCTTAGTAGTGCAGTGCGTTAGTATATTAATATGGCAGCTTGCAAGTCCAATAAACCTTGAAATTCTGCAGTGTGTTCCATGCCCACCCCTTTAATACAGAGGCATAGCCCATGGAGAGCCAATCATACAACACTTAACCTAGATCTGAGCAGGACAGGCTGTATTGACTACTGGGAACTGTAGTCTCTGTAAACCACAATTCTGGATTAAAGAAGAAGGCAGCTGGTTAACTTCTCCAGTTTATGCAGTTAGGTGCAGTTCTTAGTTTGCAGGCTAGCTGCCAAAACAGCCTTCAACTGGGAGAAGTTGGGAGGCCCAAGACATACCAGAATAGCAGGGGCTTCTGCAGATTAGGACTCAGATGAATTGGCAACAATGGGGAGAGAATCTGGACTGCTTGATTTCACCATTGGTCCTCAGATTACTGAGAAGTAAAACTTCTCTATCCTTTCTCATCACCCCAGTGCCCAAAATAAAATGGCAGAGGTTTCCAAAGTAATTCCTCACTCATAAGTAACTATATATCAAGTCTAGTGTCCTTGTAGTCAAACTTAATGTTTTCAGATTTGATAATGTAAATTGGAGAGAGAGCCACAGTTTAAATGGGGTAATGATCTCTCACTACTTATTCAAAGTGTCAATGAGAAGGAGAACCGGTGTCTTGAGTCACCAGCTAAGCATCAAAGTCATTCACCCTAAGTTTCTGGGCTGACACTGTACACTGGTGTGGTTTATTTAAATTCTTCCATCTCAGCTTTACCTGTTCTTAGGTGCGGACACGGGGATCACTGAAGCGCAGACCCCCTTCCAGGAAATTCCGAAAGTCCCAGTCAGACTCCGGAGATGGTGAAGATTTAAGGGCGACTGGATCATCTCAAGAAAATGGGGTCAAAGAAGAGGATGGTGATGAGGTATTCGTGCCTAAGAGTCAGAAAGAGGAGTCACAGTCACTTGTGTGTGAAACAGGAAGTAAACTGATGCAGAAACAGATAGGATCCAATGAAAAGCCACCCTCAGGGAGAGGGTCCAGCAGGACAGAAAACAAAGAGGAGAGAGAAAAAGAAATAGAAGCAGTGAAACCACGCAAGAGCAGCACAGGAGATAAGGAGAAGCCGTGCCAGAGCCCTCCAGGGGAGGAAGAGAGGAAGTCATCCCAGAGCACGCCAGAGGAGAAGCCATGCCCAAGTACCATGGGAGATAAGGATAAGAAGTTGTGCCAGAACACCCCAGAGAATAAGGAAGGGAGCACCCTGGGGGAAAGGGAGGGTGGCAATGCCTCTGAACAGGAAAAAAGGAACAAAGAAAATAAAGAGGTGAAAAAGGAAGAAAACAGTGAGGGCAAAGACACACAGGAAACATCAGACACCCAGGAAAAGTCCCTGAAGATGGGGATGTCGCAGCCAGCAGCAGACACAGGAACTGCCAGTGAGCATCACAGTGTGCTGCCAATGCAAGAACCGGGCACAGAGTAAGTATGAAGCAGAGATGAGAGATGCCACCATGGTAATTACTCATGAAATACCAGAGGTTCTCACAAGCGTTTTGCCTTAAAAATAAAAAGGCACTTGTGCCAGAGTGTCAGTGTTACCATTTCCCTCTGGTGCTTGTTAAATCCCAGTACAAATCAACTTCAATATCAGAGCATCTAATACAGACAATTAAAAGGCTCAGCTCCCCAGGCTGGCATGACAGTGAAAGGGATGGTAGGTGAAAAAGAGAAAGAAATGCTGACCTTTGACACTTTGCTCAGCTGCCCAGTATTTTGAAAGTACATGTGGCAAAAAGCATTTTTCACCCTGAGACCATTTAGATTAAACTGTCTGATTAAAAGGGACATTTTCAAATCTCTTCTTGGCACTGTCAGCCCTAATTGTGGTGCAAGCATACCAATTTCGTGGTCACCCACTGAACCACACAAACTTGTTCCTTCTAAATCAGAAAACACAGGCCTCTACCACTTGAGGTAAAGGAGAATTTCCACTAGCTATATTAGGGTTTACACTCATCGTACCTGGCCTTTAACCACTGGTGACCAACATAATCCCACACACCTAAACAGGTCTCCCATTCCATCCAAGAGGGCAGTGGTGCCACCTGCACACTAGCTATTACAGAGTTACATTGATGAAAAGTCACCCCAGCAACATGGGACCCTCTGCATTTCCCCCTGTCCTGCTTTCTTACTGAACTATCTGAGTTTGGAGGGCTCAAATCTGTGTCTTAAAGGGCATGTTGTAGGGAGAAAAGATCCAGAATGAATTTGGATAGGAAAGTTTAAAAACTGAAAAAAATTGATTCCCTGTCTTCAATCCAAGTCTGACCCAGCTTAGCTGGTGAGAACAGAGGAAATCAGTCTGGAGTGGTCTGGCTGCAGCTGTCTTTCAAATTTATAGCAGGAAAACCATAACCCAATTATAAAAGATGGCCAAAAAGACACTCAGATTCCAGACTTTCCTAGCGACTCCTATCAATATAAAATTGTAACATATGTTTATTTTTATAACTTTCCTTACTGTCTTCTATCATTCTTTCTCTCTCAAAATGCTGAACCCAATCAGGACACAGGAGACTTTAATGTGAAGAGAAGCCAAAGCGTCCAATTAAGGTGCAGCTACTGGAGGACTCTCCCTTGCAATAGAGCAGCAGAATATTAATAACATCAAAGATGTCCACTGCTCTTACCCATAACATTCTGTAGCAATGGGAAGGAGAGACTGGAATTAAGACTTTTTTTTTTTTTTTTGCTGCAGGGTTCAAAAAGGATGTACTGGCTGACTTTTCTTGGGGTATATTGAGCAACTTCATGGCTATGTCTGGAGACCTGATGCACAGTAGCTTGGGCATGACAAACACCACCATTTCTGGGCCCACTGTTCACCATTACAGCAGAGTTCCAAATTTTGTTTGCTCCCCCATGTTGGACTTTGATGCAGTTTATCAGTTTTGGACATATATAAGTTTTGCCTTTTTAAATAGCTTCCTTTGAAATATTTTCAGTTTTCAAATGTAAGTAAATGAAGTTTTTAAAAGTAGGGAAAAATGATTTTCTCTCTACACATATATATGCTGTATGGCAGACAATGTGAATCCTAAATCTGGAGAAGATCATTTTAAAATGGTTTATACAGCATCTTTGATGAATATCTACTTGGACTAGTGTTGGGCTGGCAAATCTGTATATGAAACACCTAACAGCTAAAGATTATTTTTCTATAGGATTTTTTGTGTGTGGTTTTTTTCGTGCTGGTGAGAAGTAGCAACTGAAGTACCATATCCACAGAACACTTACAGCATGGGAAGTAATAGTGCAAGCTTTCCTCATACTACTCCACCACTGTGTTCAACTGTTACACTTGATCCTTGCAAGTAAGTCAGTTGTCATGACATCTTCAGTCTTTGGACTCTACTGAGACTGCCAACAAGTGGCCAGTTAGAATCACTTTTAATTTTTTTGTGAAATGGACACTTGTTTACTGCAAACTGGACTGAAATAACCTATACATTTCATGTAAGCTAGTGAACAGCCTATGTATGATTGAGTTTCACTTACTATGGCAGTGGTGGGCAACCTGTGGCCTGTTAGGGTAATCTGCTGGCAGGCCGCCAGACCATTTGTTTACATTTGCACAGCCACCCACAACTCCCAATGGCCGTGGTTCGCCTATTGCCTAGGCTAAATTTGAACTGGTGAACTATCATCCCATGAAAAAATTATTTTAAGGAGCCAGGTTCTCTCCTTAGAGTGGGGGTTCTCAAACTGGGGGTCGTGACCCCCTCAGAGGGTCGCAAGGTTATTACAAGGGGGTCACGAGCTGTCAGCCATGCACAGGGTTGGCAGCCCGAGCCCTGCCAGCCCAGCTCCATCCCCAACCCTGCTCCAGAATTTAAAAGAGTGTTAAATATAAAATCCTGTGTTTTTTAATTTATAAGGGGGGGTCCCACTCAGAGGCTTGCTGTATGAAGGAGTTTGCCAATATAAAAAGTTTGAGAACCACTGCCTTAGAGCATTTAGAAGGAGTGTTTGAAAGGACTGGATAACAGCAGAAGTACTCAGATACTATGGTGATGAGGCCATATAAGTGCTTGGAGCTGGCATTTAGGGTTCTGTTAAAACTTTCAAAGGACTAGCTGGCTCAGGGGACTAGTTGTGGTTGGGCTATGGAGCCATTTACCTCCAGATTGCATTAGCTATTGATTAGTCTACATGAAATGGGTTTGGGGGAGTATCACAATCCCATTCCTGACGGACAGGTGTCCCCCTCACTAAAACCACCAGCACATTATCTGACACCCAACACCGCCCCTGACCCGACAGTATCACTGAAGAGGCCAAAGTCTGAAATGGCCGTGGAGACTGAACTCCCTTTCATCTTTGAAGCAGTTGCACCAGGACAGGGGTTAGACACACTGGCAAGGCTGAGAGTGATGGAACCTGGCTCTGCTGCACCTGCTCTGTGGATGGAGATCTATGAGGCAGAGGGTCATTCTGTTCTGTGTTTGTACAGAGCCTACCACAATGGGATCCTAAACCATGACTGGAGCTCCTAGGCACTACAGCTATACAAATAAATAATATCCTATGTGTCACCTTTTACCCGTACTAAAGTCATAAAAGACAAATGGATTTATGTTCTACTTAATGTGTCCTGCCTCCCATCCTCCCAGATGAAAGCACTAAGGTATTGTTCATTCAAAACCAGTGAAAAGTGACTGGTGTTGCCATTTGTACCTAGAAGAGGTTTCTCAGTATATGCAACCCTCACACCCTCTCTGAGCCATGTCAGCAAGTGTCATCACCTTTGAAATATGTTTCAATCGGCTTGCTTGGACTTGTATCCCAGGCCAGGCTGCAGGCATCACAATAACACTTCTTTTCTCAGCTGATGTATCTGGACGTGTGTGATTGTCCATTACTGTATATATGCGTGTGCATGTTTAGAGAATGTGTGTGCTGGTCAAGAGGGTGGAATTTGTCCCCCTCATCTTGAAAATATAATGGAAAAACAGAGGAAATAAAACAGTGGAGTTGAAAAGAAAAATAAGTGTTTCTTCCTGGGGAGCTGCAGAAGCCCAAACCAGGATGGGTAGAGCTGGTAGCAGCAGGCAGAATGAGGGTGGGATTACAACAAGTGGATAGTGTAGTGTTAAACCATCAAGTTTGAAATTTGTGGACTCCCTGGAGCTAGGTCCCAGTACTGATAGCTCTGACTTAACTATTCATCCTCTTAAAGTTCACTATGTGAAGGTCTTCAGGATGAGATCTTAAAAACACAAATCCTACCTGTGTAGCCATTAAAGATTCCATGGTACGAATAAAGGTTTTCCTTCAGACAAAATTGCCCCTCCACACCCACAATGGTGTAGCAGGTATGATGTCACTCTCTGCTTCCATGTGGCAGACGCTACTTAAAGGGGCTCTGTCATAAATATAAAGGGAAGGGTAAACCCCTTTAAAATCCCTCCTGGCCAGGGGAAAGCTCCTCTCACCTGTAAAGGGTTAAGAAGCTAAAGGTAACCTCGCTGGCACCTGACCAAAATGACCAATGAGGAGACAAGATACTTTCAAAAGCTGGGAGGAGGGAGAGAAACAAAGGGTCTGTGTGTCTGTCTATATGCTGGTCTTTACCGGGGATAGACCAGGAATGGAGTCTTAGAACTTTTAGTAAGTAATCTAGCTAGGTATGTGTTAGATTATGATTTCTTTAAATGGCTGAGAAAAGAATTGTGCTGAATAGAATAACTATTTCTGTCTGTGTATCTTTTTTGTAACTTAAGGTTTTGCCTAGAGGGGTTCTCTATGTTTTTGAATCTAATTACCCTGTAAGATATCTACCATCCTGATTTTACAGGGGGGATTTCTTTATTTCTATTTACTTCTATTTTTATTAAAAGTCTTCTTGTAAGAAAACTGAATGCTTTTTCATTGTTCTCAGATCCAAGGGTTTGGGTCGGTGGTCACCTATGCAAATTGGTGAGGCTTTTTATCCAACATTTCCCAGGAAAGGGGGAGTGCAAGTGTTGGGAGGATTGTTCATTGTTCTTAAGATCCAAGGGTCTGGGTCTGTAGTCACCTAGGCAAATTGGTGAGGCTTTTTACCAAACCTTGTCCAGGAAGTGGGGTGCAAGGTTTTGGGAAGTATTTTGGGGGGAAGGACGCGTCCAAACAGCTCTTTACCAGTAACCAGTATTAGTTTGGTGGTGGTAGCGGCCAGTCCAAGGACAACGGGTGGAATATTTTGTACCTTGGGGAAGTTTTGACCTAAGCTGGTAAAGATAAGCTTAGGAGGTTTTTCATGCAGGTCCCCACATCTGTACCCTAGAGTTCAGAGTGGGGGAGGAACCTTGACATGGTGGCATAGTGGTGGGATTAACCTGAAATCATTTTGAGATCCAGTTGAGATTTTTTGAACTAGAAATACAGATTTTAAAAAGGAAATTTTTTTTTTCCTTTGGAAAGGAAGTCCAGAAAGCAGCTGAAACTGAAAGCAGCTTGTTTTTTCTCTGCTTTGTGGCCAAGCAGAGACAAAAGGGGATTATCTTTGTGAATTGCAGGTTTTCTTTGCCTGGAGGCAGGGTACTTAACTCCTGCAGAGAAATTCACAGTCTTCCAACCCAGAGTTTTTTTTTCTTTTCTTCCTAAAAGTAAATAGGGGGTGTGTGTTCTACCCATTTGCTTTTTCTTTGGGCTGGATAAGCAGGTTTCCAAGTAGTTGGAAGTTTTTTGCTTTAATTTGGGCCCAGAGCAGAGACAAGGGAATTGTCTTTTTCTGTAGGCTGACAATCACTATCAGAGAATAGATATTCTATTCCAGCACAGCAAAATTTTACAGCCAAGTTTTGTTTGTTTATTTCTAAACCTCGGGTGTAAAGTTAGTTAAAAACAGAGAGGTTAGAATGACCAAATCCTCAGCTCGACTACAGCTGGAATTAGCCAAATTTCAGGCTGAGGAAAAACAAAGGGAACATGAAAGACAGATAGAACTCATGCGGCTGGAGAAGGAGGTACAGGAGGCTGCCCACAAGAGGGAAATGGAGGCAAGGAAGCATGTGGAGGAGGAGAAGGAAAAAGAGAGGAAGCATGTGGAGGAGGTGGAGAGGATAAAGGCCCGGCAGAATATACCAACAAACCCTAGCAATCCTTCTCCAGGTACCACTTCCCATCCCAGAAAGTTCCCCACCTACAAGGCAGGTGATGATACTGAGGCCTTCTTAGAAAACTTCGAAAGGGCCTGCCTTGGGTACAACATCTCTACTGACCAATACATGGTAGAGCTGAGGCCACAGCTCAGTGGACCCTTAGCTGAGGTGGCAGCTGAAATGCCTAAAGAACACATGAACAAGTATGAACTGTTTAAATCCAAGGTGAGAGTCAGAATGGGGATAACACCCGAGCAGTCTCGTCGGAGGTTCAGAGCCCTAAGGTGGAAACCAGACATGTCATTTACCCGACATGCCTACCACATTGTGAAACATTAGGATGCCTGGATATCAGGAGCAAGTGTTGAATCTCCAGAAAATTTGCCCTTCCTAATACAAATGGAACAATTCTTAGAGGGTGTTCCTGAGGAAATAGAAAGATACATCCTAGATGGGAAACCCAAAACTGTAATCGAGGCAGGAGAGATTGGAGCCAGATGGGTGGAGGTGGCAGAGAAGAAGAAAACTGGTCGCAGTTGGAGCAGAGACCAGAAGGGACCACCCCAGACCACACCCTATTACTGGGGGCCGCCCAAAGCCCCACCTACCTCCCAAAGAACCCTCCAGACCCCTTATCATCCCACCACCCCATTCTCCAGCAACCCTCCTCGCCCCAGTGACCCGTCAGCTAGACGATGTTTTAAATGTAACGAGCTGGGGCATGTAAAGGCCAACTGCCCCAAGAACCCCAACAGATTACAGTTCATTGCACCGGAATCACACCAGAGGTCCACAGGCCCAGATACCTCCCAGATACCCTTGGAGCGGAGGGAAACTGTGAGTGTGGGCGGGAGGAAGGTCACCGCGTGGAGGGACACCGGAGCACAAGTGTCAGCTATCCATGCTTCCTTAGTGGACCCCAATTTAATCAACCCAGAGATCCAAGTGACGATTCAACCCTTCAAGTCCAACTCTTTCAGTTTGCCTACAGCCAAGTTGCCTGTCCAGTACAAGGGCTGGTCAGGAACGTGGACTTTTGCAGTCTATGATGATGATCCCATCCCCATGCTGTTGGGGGAAGACTTGGCCAATCATGTGAAGCAGGCCAAGAGGGTGGGAACGGTCACCCGCAGCCAGGCTAAGCAAGCCGTGAGGCCTAACTCTGTTCCTGAAACTTCTATCAGGACCCGGTCAGAGGTGATGGACCCAGACCCCAGGCCAATGTCTGCAACAGCAGTAGTGGATCCAGTTCCAGAGACCCAGACGGAACCAGTCCCAGAACCGGAACCAGCCGAACAACCAACACCAGACCCAGTGTCAGCACTGAATCCAATACTTGCAACCTCAACACCAGAGGGCCCCACCGACCCTGAACTGGCAGCAGCCGATAACCCGACCCAAGAGGCTCAGCCGGAGCCTGAATCCCAACATAGTGCACCAGCGGAGAGCGGTTCACAGTCAACAGAAACAGCTCCATCCCCTATATCGCTTCCAGAGGGACCAAGCCTAGGTCCACAATCCAATGAGGAACTGATGTCTCCAGCATCAAGGGAACAGTTCCAGACCGAACAGGAAGCAGATGAAAGCTTCCAGAGAGCTTGGACGGCGGCACGGAGCAACCCACCGCCTCTCAGCTCTTCTAATCGATCCAGGTTTGTTGTAGAAAGAGGACTTTTATACAAGGAAACTCTTTCTGGGGGACACCAGGAAGACTGGCATCCTCAGAGACAGTTGGTAGTTCCAACTAAATACCGGGCCAAGCTCTTGAGCTTAGCCCATGATCACCCTAGTGGCCATGCTGGGGTGAACAGGACCAAAGACCGTTTGGGGGGGTCATTCCACTGGGAGGGAATGGGCAAGGATGTTTCTACCTATGTCCAGTCTTGTGAGGTGTGCCAAAGAGTGGGAAAACCCCAAGACCAGGTCAAAGCCCCTCTCCAGCCACTCCCCATCACTGAAGTTCCATTTCAGCGAGTAGCTGTGGATATTCTGGGTCCTTTTCCAAAAAAGACACCCAGAGGAAAGCAGTACATACTGACTTTCATGGATTTTGCCACCCGATGGCCGGAAGCAGTAGCTCTAAGCAACACCAGGGCTAAAAGTGTGTGCCAGGCACTAGCAGACATTTTTGCCAGGGTAGGTTGGCCCTCCGACATCCTCACAGATGCAGGGACTAATTTCCTGGCAGGAACTATGAAAAACCTTTGGGAAGCTCATGGGGTAAATCACTTGGTTGCCACTCCTTACCACCATCAAACAAATGGCATGGTGGAGAAGTTTAATGGAACTTTGGGGGCCATGATACGTAAATTCGTAAATGAGCACTCCAATGATTGGGACCTAGTGTTGCAGCAGTTGCTCTTTGCCTACAGAGCTGTACCACATCCCAGTTTAGGGTTTTCCCCATTTGAACTTGTATATGGCCGTGAGGTTAAGGGGCCATTGCAGTTGGTGAAGCAGCAATGGGAGGGATTTACACCTTCTCCAGGAACTAACACTCTGGACTTTGTAACCAACCTACAAAACACCCTCCGAACCTCTTTAGCCCTTGCTAGAGAAAACTTACAGGATGCTCAAAAAGAGCAAAAAGCCTGGTATGATAAACATGCCAGAGAGCGTTCCTTCAAAGTAGGAGACCAGGTCATGGTCTTAAAGGCGCTCCAGGCCCATAAAATGGAAGCATCGTGGGAAGGGCCATTCACGGTCCAGGAGCGCCTGGGAGCTGTTAATTATCTCATAGCATTCCCCACCTCCAACCGAAAGCCTAAGGTGTACCATATTAATTCTCTAAAGCCCTTTTATTCCAGAGAATTAAAGGTTTGTCAGTTTACAGCCCACGGAGGAGACGACGCTGAGTGGCCCGAAGGTGTCTACTACGAAGGGAAATGTGGTGGTGGTGTGGAAGAGGTGAACCTCTCCATGACCCTTGGGCGTATGCAGCGACAGCAGATCCAGGAGCTGTGCACTAGCTACACGCCAACGTTCTCAGCCACCCCAGGACTGACTGAACGGGCATACCACTCCATTGACACAGGTAATGCTCACCCAATTAGGGTCCAACCTTACCGGGTGTCTCCTCAAGCTAAAACTGCTATAGAACGGGAGATCCAAGATATGTTACAGATGGGTGTAATCCGCCCCTCTGAAAGTGCATGGGCATCTCCAGTGGTTCTAGTTCCCAAACCAGATGGGGAAATACGTTTTTGCGTGGACTATCGTAAGCTAAATGCTGTAACTCGCCCAGACAACTATCCAATGCCACGCACAGATGAACTATTAGAGAAACTGGGACGGGCCCAGTTCATCTCTACCTTGGACTTAACCAAGGGGTACTGGCAGGTACCGCTAGATGAATCTGCCAAGGAAAGGTCAGCCTTCATCACACATCTCGGGCTGTATGAATTTAATGTACTCCCTTTCGGGCTGCGAAATGCACCCGCCACTTTCCAAAGACTTGTAGATGGTCTCCTAGCGGGATTAGGAGAATATGCAGTCGCCTACCTTGACGATGTGGCCATATTTTCGGATTCCTGGGCAGACCACCTGGAACATCTACAAAAAGTCCTTGAGCACATAAGGGAGGCAGGACTAACTGTTAAGGCTAAGAAGTGTCAAATAGGCCTAAACAGAGTGACTTACCTTGGACACCAGGTGGGTCAAGGAACTATCAGCCCCCTACAGGCCAAAGTGGATGCTATCCAAAAGTGGCCTGTCCCAAAGTCAAAGAAACAGGTTCAATCCTTCTTAGGCTTGGCCGGTTATTACAGACGATTTGTACTGCACTACAGCCAAATCGCTGCCCCACTGACAGACCTAAGCAAAAAGAAACAGCCAAATGCTGTTCAGTGGACCGAAAAGTGTCAGAAGGCCTTTAACAAGCTTAAAGTGACACTCATGTCTGACCCTGTACTAAGGGCCCCAGACTTTGACAAACCGTTCCTAGTAACCACAGATGCGTCCGAGCGTGGTGTGGGAGCAGTTTTAATGCAGAAAGGACCTGATCAAGAATTCCACCCTGTAGTGTTTCTCAGCAAAAAACTGTCTGAGAGGGAAAGCAACTGGTCAGTCACTGAAAAAGAATGTTATGCCATTGTCTACGCTCTGGAAAAGCTACGCCCATATGTTTGGGGACGGCGTTTCCACCTGCAAACCGACCATGCTGCACTGAAGTGGCTTCACACCGTCAAGGAAACTAACAAAAAACTTCTTCGGTGGAGTTTAGCTCTCCAAGATTTTGATTTCGACATCCGACACATCTCAGGAGCTTCTAACAAAGTGGCTGATGCACTCTCCCGTGAAAGTTTCCCAGAATCAACTGGTTAAAATCGTTCTTGAGATGTGGAAAATATTGTTAGTCTTTATGTACTTGGTAGTATATTTAGAGATGCATGTGTCTTATTAACTCTGTTTTTCCTAGAGCTCCAGGAAGAAATCCCAGCCAGTGTTTCACCCTAGCTGAGATTTGGGGGGCGTGTCATAAATATAAAGGGAAGGGTAAACCCCTTTAAAATCCCTCCTGGCCAGGGGAAAGCTCCTCTCACCTGTAAAGGGTTAAGAAGCTAAAGGTAACCTCGCTGGCACCTGACCAAAATGACCAATGAGGAGACAAGATACTTTCAAAAGCTGGGAGGAGGGAGAGAAACAAAGGGTCTGTGTGTCTGTCTATATGCTGGTCTTTACCGGGGATAGACCAGGAATGGAGTCTTAGAACTTTTAGTAAGTAATCTAGCTAGGTATGTGTTAGATTATGATTTCTTTAAATGGCTGAGAAAAGAATTGTGCTGAATAGAATAACTATTTCTGTCTGTGTATCTTTTTTGTAACTTAAGGTTTTGCCTAGAGGGGTTCTCTATGTTTTTGAATCTAATTACCCTGTAAGATATCTACCATCCTGATTTTACAGGGGGGATTTCTTTATTTCTATTTACTTCTATTTTTATTAAAAGTCTTCTTGTAAGAAAACTGAATGCTTTTTCATTGTTCTCAGATCCAAGGGTTTGGGTCGGTGGTCACCTATGCAAATTGGTGAGGCTTTTTATCCAACATTTCCCAGGAAAGGGGGAGTGCAAGTGTTGGGAGGATTGTTCATTGTTCTTAAGATCCAAGGGTCTGGGTCTGTAGTCACCTAGGCAAATTGGTGAGGCTTTTTACCAAACCTTGTCCAGGAAGTGGGGTGCAAGGTTTTGGGAAGTATTTTGGGGGGAAGGACGCGTCCAAACAGCTCTTTACCAGTAACCAGTATTAGTTTGGTGGTGGTAGCGGCCAGTCCAAGGACAACGGGTGGAATATTTTGTACCTTGGGGAAGTTTTGACCTAAGCTGGTAAAGATAAGCTTAGGAGGTTTTTCATGCAGGTCCCCACATCTGTACCCTAGAGTTCAGAGTGGGGGAGGAACCTTGACAGGCTCTTTCTTCTGTTGTCTGTTTATAGGTCTGTTGTTATTCTATGGTAACAGACAGAGTCCTAGAAGGAGAGATGGGGAGCTGTTCAGTATTGGATTGAGGGAGTGTAGCCTTACTGAGTGGGTGAAGAGAATTTACTCCATGAAGGACATCTTAGATCAGGGGTGGACAAACTTTTTGGCCTGAAGGCCACATCTGGGTACGGAAATTGTATGGCGGGCCATGAATGCTCACAAAATTGGGGGTTGGGGTGCAGGAGGGGGGTGAGGGCTCTGGGGAGGGGCCAGAAATGAGGAGTTCAGGGGGTGGGAGGGGGCTGGGGCAGGGGATTGGGGTGCAGGGTGTGTGTGATTGCTCCAGCTGGGGGTGCGGGCTCAGGGGTGGGGCTGGGCATGAAGGGTTTGGGGGGCAAGAGGATGCTTCGGGCCGGGACCGAGGGGTTCGAGGGCGGGAGGGGGATCAGTGCTGTGACAGGGAGTTGGGGTGCAAGAGAAGATCGGGGTGCAGGCTCCTGGAAGCGCTTACTTCAAGCAACTCCCAGAAGCAGCAGCATGTTCTGCCCTCCAGCTCCTACGCAGAGGCACAGCCAGGCAGCTCTGCGCGCTGGATCCTGGTGAATGGGAGCTGCAAAACCAGCACTTGGGGCAGGGGCAGTGTGCGGAGCCCCCTGGCTGCCCCTATGCATAGGAGCCAGAGAGGACACATGCCGCTGCTTCCGGGAACCATGCGGAGCCACACCACACGTGGAGTGGGGCAAGCCCCAGACTCCACTTCCCCGGCAGGAGCTCGAGGGCTGGATTAAAAGGTCTGACAGGCTGGACACAGCCCACAGGCTGTAGTTTGCCCGACCTGTCTTAGATCAAAGACGCTCTGTGTGTGAAGAGAGGGGTGGAGAAAAGATATGCGTTAAAGCAGGCAATCTCCCCAGCTTTTCTGTGAGTAGGTCTGAGCTGCAGACCTCCACATATCTCCTGTGTGGACCTGCTGGGTGATATTTTCTAGTTACACACAACCTACATTAAAAACTATTTTATATAAAAACACAAGGGGCCCTGGACTGTGCATTCAGACCCAGGGTAGCCACAGTGGCATCTCAAAATCTCTGGATAGAAGAGTACAGGACCAGATCCTAAAACTCTTAATGATTGGACAGGAAAACAGCACAAGTAAGAAAATTCTATTATTTATGTAGCACCTTTGGCAGGCCTGGTGCATTACAGGTAAGTAGTGTAACAATACAAGCTTCCTGCCCAGAAGAACTTCAAATTTAGAGAAACAAAACACAACAGCGTGGGGAAAGGAATGCAACATCAAAGCTAAGAGTTTGGGCAGCTGTGTTCAGCCGAGGTCTGTGGTTGTCTTCCGGCTTTAATGGTTTAAACTGAAACGGGAGCCCGATGGAAGGCCCAGGAGGTGAGGAAGGAGAGCAGCTATTGGTGGAAGAGTGATTTTTGGAAAGGCATTGCCAGCAGTATGAACACCTAGTTCTTACCCAGCGCTTTTCAGCGGCAGATTTCCATGCGCCTCACAATCTTTTAACGTATTAGCCCCGTTTCACGCAAGGGAAACCGGAGCACAGAGGGAGACTCCGTGAACGGCCTGGCTCACCCAGGAAGCCTGTGACGGTGCCAGGGGCCGGGGCTGGGCCTGACGTGGGCAGAGGCCCCGGGGCGGCGAATCGAACCTGGCCACGCCCCAGCCTAGGGCGCCCCGCCCCGCCCCCTCCGCGCGCGCCGGCCCGCCGAGTGGGAGGGCGCCGCGCTGCTTAGCTCCCCCCCACCTTCTTAGGTCTCAACAGGGCAGAATCAGGGCGGGAGGGGCCCGCTGTTCAGGGAAAGGGAGCAACATCCGGGTAACTCGAGCGACCGTCTCCTGAAGCCCAGTGGGGAAGGGCGGGCCGGGCGAAACCATGGTTCCACGATGGGAGCAGGGGGAAGGACGGAACGTCCGGACCGCAGCGTGTGGGGGGGAGCAGAAGCGGGAAAGACCGCCCCCCCCCTCCACTAGGGATGAGCTCGCTCTGCTCGAACCCAGCCGCCGTTGCGGGACAGTGTGTTACCTCAGAGTTTAGGGGGCTGAGGAGTCCCCGGGGGAAAGCGCAGAGGGGGATTTCCCACAGAGGGCTCGAGACCTACCATCAGGCGCCCTCCCCCACGGCCGGAATCGGAATAGTATCTGCCAGATGGGGGCGGCTGAGCGGGCTGACTGTGGGCGCTGGAAAGGCGATACCATCAGGCGGGGGGATCCTAGTGGGGAGCGGAATGGTATCTTCCAGCAGGGGCCGCCTATGGGCGGAACCATCCGGTAGTGGGGCGGGGGAGGGTCCACACTGGTAGTGGCTGGCGCGCTGCAGGGAGGAGGCGGGATAATAGTGAAAAGTCTAGCTGGGGAGAAAGGAGCAGACAGCGGCTCGTTGGTCTAGGGGTATGATTCTCGCTTCGGGTGCGAGAGGTCCCGGGTTCAAATCCCGGACGAGCCCGCTTGGAAAGGGGGAGCGCGAGCCCTCCCGTTTTGTGGGTTTGATCCCTCAGTTCATTTTATTGCATTACCTGGACAGCGGGGCCCCGAGGGCAGTAAGGGAAGGAGCGCAAGGTGAAGTGGGTGGGAGGAGGGCAATGCAGAGAAGGGGGGGGGTGACTGGGGTGGGTGGGAGTTGCACGGGGGGAAGGGGTGCACAGGGGGGCAGTGGCTGGCCGGGCGTCCTGGGGGTGGGGAAAGTAGGGGATCGTGCAAGTGGAGACACAAAAATTGAACAGTGAGATCAGGCTGGGGAGGCAGGCAAAGAGAGATTGCTGTATTTTTTTCCTTTGTAAATACGTGGGAGGTGTCCCCCCGTGACAAGGAGGGTTAGGGTTAGGGAGGGCACAGACCCATAGGAACGTGGGGAGGACAGGGCCATAGGGAGACGAAGTAGGGGGCACGGGAGGAGAGGGGAAATGCACAGGCAGCATCCGCTCTCCCCGTGCACCCCAAGGTGTATTTCTTCCTGCCGCCTTCCCTCCCCCCCCGGGCTCTCTACGTAGTCCCCCGCCCCGTAATGCTAGTCTCATTAAAGGGTTGAGCAATGTTATTAGAGGCCGAAGAAGAGGAGGATGTATGGGGGTACTTGCGGGAAAAGTGGGGCTAATAATATATTGTTCGTGTGGAGGAGGCGAGGGGACTCACGAAGCAGTGAGAATAAATGTAATATTCAAATTAATGCACTGTCAATACAGAAAGCAAGAGGGCCATGTTTTTCGTTGCAGCTATTTCCTCATTTCTTTTATCTTGATGTGTAAATGTACTTTCAATAAAAACAATGTAAAATGATCGTAGAACTGTTCAAGTGTTGGGAAGAGAAAAAAAACAGGGCTCGTCCGGGATTTGAACCCGGGACCTCTCGCACCCTAAGCGAGAATCATACCCCTAGACCAACGAGCCTGCTATATAAGCAACTTTCTAGCTACTGCAGAGGAAGCTAATGTTGGTTCAGTCCTATCCACGTGGATTTTTCTGATTTAGCCAGTTGTTACGGTAGCTCTATTCTGCCCCCTATGTAGGTTCTGCCACCAAGGATCGTTCATTACCCCTTCATTTGTTATTAGAATTTTTATTAGACTCAAATTAATTAATTAGATAAACAATACTATTATTTGTAATAGAGATAATAATGCACATGTAACTGCACAGACTCTTTAATCAAGCCTGAGGGCCAGTGTATGATCCCTTTTCATCCTTCGGATCTGTAAGAGCTGCCTTCTCCTTGGGAAAAATTCACCCCGTGCAGTGACCCAGTACAAGATCTATAGACCATTTAAGAGCTCAAAATTAAGAAGGAATAAAAGCCCACAGAAAACAGGCTGTTATAACAATGTCAAGCAGCAAAGTCACCTTTTTTAATGATAGACAAATATTTAATTTAATAACTATGGTCCCAACCCTGCAATCTGAGCCACACAGATGGATCCCTCCAGCTGTGAGGATCCTTACTGACTCCAGTGGGATGCTACATGGGCATAGGGGTATCTGCTTTTATTCAAAAGTCTGTTGGGCATTATACACCTATCTGCCTGTTATATTTACAAAGAACCAATCACCATAGCATCCAGGTGCTGAAGTACAGTTATATAAGAGAGTCAGGACTCAGAACAAAATTGGATCTGCTCCTACCGTCTTATAAGTCAGTCACTGTATTTGGATTTTTAAAAATTATCTTAGCATTGTTATTATTGGTTGGCTTTGCAAAAGATAAGGTTTTGCAGCTCTAAAGGTGGTCAGATTAGGTTACATTCTGTGCTCAGTTTCACCTACAATAGTCTGTTTCTTAGCATGATCTCTGAGCCTTGGCTTACGCTAGGAATGATCTAAGGGAAGCGCTATGTTTTTCTACAATGTAGGCTGTAGCTGTGCTCATTTTAATACAGAGGATGTTTTAATTGAGCTGGAACACCATTCTTGGATCTGTAGTTTCTCTGGAAAGGACCACTCCAAGGCAGTGAACTGGTGTACTGTTTGGTGGACCATGCAATATATGAACCATAGTGCTTGGACTGAGACTGAGCAATTCCACAGTGGGACCTGCAGAGTTCTCAAGCAGCTCTGTTTGGATCAAAATAGGCCTTTTGCAGCACTGAATGCTGCATCCTGCTGCCCATTTGAGCAATCATGGAAGCTCAGATCAAGATGGGATATTGAACACTAGGACTCGTAGTTTCCGCATAGGGACATGATGTGCACAAAACAAAACCACCAGTATGCTCTGCAGGACACTCTAAAAAGTTTGTTCCAGTACCTCCTCTTTTGACACTTCAGTCTTTTGTACCTCATGTTTATTACCTGAAAAGAATAGGTCCAGAGTAGGCCTCATCCAAATATACTTGAAGAGAGATGCTCTTATAACTCACAGGGTGAGCTGACAGTTTAAGTGGTTTCGGGCTCAGCTGCTCTTGTGTGAGGCTTAGCCCACCTCCCCAAGTGAAGGGACTGAACATAGGAGTCACATGACAAGGAGAAGTATGTGACTAAACCAAGCTTGCTGGGATAAAAAAAGGGCAGGCTATTTAGGAGAAAGATTAGGTGGGAGTGCACTGTTAAGATGGAGGCTACTAGCTAGAAAAGGGGCTGGTGAGGAGGCAAGGGTGAGCATCCGATGAAGTGAGCTGTAGCTCACAAAAGCTTATGCACAAACAAATTTGTTAGTCTCTGAGGTGCCACAAGTACTCCTTTTCTTTTTGCATATTGGCAGAGGCTCTAGGAAGTAAAGATGGGACAGTTTGTTATGGGGCAGATATAATTGTTTCGCATCCCAGGATGGTAACTTGTTTTAGAGGGTAGGTGTGGGTTCCCCTGTGATCTTCCTTGTGCAGAGGTACAGCTGCTCCTGTCAACAGGAAGCAGAAGGGACTGACTAAGGACCAGGAGGGCTGGATGTTGGACCCAGGTGAAAGGCTGTTTGGGAACAGGACAAATCCTTTGAGCAATGGTTATGTATGGCAAGAGGATGGGAGAAAAATTTTTGTTGTTTGTGTTTCTGTTTGGACTCTAATTCTGAAAGGGGTAGACTTTTGTGACTTAGCTGGAGTGATTTAACTATACTGGGGGCTGGAGAATCATCTGAGAAGGAAAACTGAGGTGTAATACTAACTGGAAATCAGACTAGGTAAGCCTCTGCAGTGGCCTTATCCTCAACTGGTCCTAACGTCATGGGAATCCAGGGTCTCCCTAGAAGACAGGGGAAGTCATTTTTCTGCCTGATACACTTTAAAAACTTGTTTGATGCAAGATGCACCCAGCAATGAATTTTAAAACTGCTACAGAGTGGAATAACATACAACATGGTTAAATGTGTGCATCAGTTATTTAAATATTAAAGAGATTGTCGTCCCCCCACCCCCACCAATCAGATCTTCAAGAAAGAGATGGGAATAAAAGTGGGATGTAACCATGTCTCTGTCCTCTTTTGTGTATATAACAGCAGCCTAGTGCCTTGACTGCAGTAATCCCCTAACCTGTCTTCCATGAAACTACCCCCAAGTCTGCAAAAGACCCAATATTTACTATAAACCTGCTTCAGAACATAGGCTGTGCAGGTCAACTAGGCAAAGACAATGATCTTTAGGTGGAAAAACTACAACAACCAAAATAATTCAACTTTGTTAAAAGAAATGGGAAAACACACTGAATTACCCTTACCCAAATGCATCGGGGAAAATCAAACTAGGAAATGGAAGCATTACGAGAAAAAGCCTCAGAGACCTTCTATTTTCCTAATCCATCAATCCTACTGTACGTAGTAAACAGTGAACCAGTAAAGTGCTTAAAACCACTATGGCTTATTGCTAATAGTAGTCAAGGTAGCAGGCCATACTGAGGCATTTTTGCTTATTGCTAAAAGTAGCCAAGTCAGCAGGTCCTAAATTGGTCATGCAGAGGCCTCAGCGTAAGCAAGACAGGAGGGGAGAGGGTTTTGGGTGCCACAGATAGGGTGGCTTGACCCCGTGCCCTTCCTGCTAAGAATGTTGAAATTGCTGATGCATGTATTTTAGAAAAACAAGAAGTCCGTTTATATGCGTCCTCGGGAATGTTTGTCAGGGCCCTAAGGCGTGGACACTCTGAAAAAAAAAATCTCTGGTTAATCAACAATCATAAGGTGCTTGATCTTTTAAATCTGCTTACTTAGCAAGTTTTCTTTAAGGGATATGTCGTATTACTAATGTATAAATAAAGGGAAAAAGTTTGAGGTAGTGGGACTTCTCAGAAGGGGCTCTTAAGGGTCGCTCTCTCTGGACGCATCTTGGTCTCCACTGGCAGACAGAAGCCTGGCCAGCTGAAGCGTGTCACGGTGCCACTTGAAAGCCTCGCTCAGCTTTGGTAATTATTGAGGGTTGGGGGTGTTTTACTAACCTGTTGCGGATGTGTGTAAGTGCTTGAGACTAAGTAAAGTTTAGCTTTAAGTGAAAACACTCTTGTGTTGTCCTGTTTGTACCAGCCATCTATCAGTTAAACGGCTATGTCTCCCTTGATTTATTTCCTGACACCACCTTGGCAGAGTAAAAATTACCAAGAACTTTGGGTTAAAAAAACCTCAGGTAACACTACTACTGATAAAAAGAGAAGGAGTTCTAGTGGCACCTCAGAGACTAACCAATTTATTTGAGGATAAGCTTTCGTGAGCTACAGCTCACTTCATCGGATGCATATAGTGGAAAATACAGTGAGGAGATTTATATACACACAGAACATGAAAAAATGGGTGTTATCATACACATTGTAAGGAGAGTGATCACTTAAGATGAGCTATTACCAGCAGGAGAGCGCGGTGGGCGGGGGGGAGAAAAACCTTTTGTAGTGATAATCAAGGTGGGTCATTTCCAGCAGTTAACAGGAACGTCTGAGGAACAGTGGGGGGTGGGGCAGGGAAATAAACATGGGGAAATAGTTTTACTTTGTGTAATGACACATCCACTCCCAATCTCTATTCAAGCCTAAGTTAATTGTATCCAGTTTGCAAATTAATTCCAATTCAGCAGTCTCTCCTTGGAGTCTGTTTTTGAAGTTTTTTTTGTTGTAATATTGCAACCTTTAGGTCGGTAATCGAGTGACCAAAGAGATTGAAGTGTTCTCCAACTGGTTTTTGAATGTTATAATTCTTGATGTCTGATTTGTGTCCATTTATTCTTTTACGTAGAGACTGTCCAGTTTGACCAATGTACATGGCAGAAGGGCATTGCTGGCACATGAGGGCATATATCACATTGGTAGATGTGCAGGTGAACGAGCCTCTGATAGTGTGGCTGATGTGATTAGGCCCTATGATGGTGTCCCCTGAGTAGATATGTGGACACAGTTGGCAACGGGCTTTGTTGCAAGGATAGGTTCCTGGGTTAGTGGTTCTGTTGTGTGGTTGCTGGTGAGTATTTGCTTCAGGTTGGGGGGCTGTCTGTAGACAAGGACTGGCCTGTCTCCCAAGATTTGTGAGAGTGATGGGTTGTCCTTCAGAATAGGTTGTAGATCCTTGATGATGCGTTGGAGAGGTTTTAGTTGGGGGCTGAAGGTGATGGCTAGTGGCGTTCTGTTATTTTCTTTGTTGGACCTGTTCTGTAGTAGGTGACTCCTGGGTACTCTTCTGGCTCTGTCAATTTGTTTCTTCACTTCAGCAGGTCGGTACTGTAGTTGTAAGAATGCTTGATAGAGATCTTGTAGGTGTTTGTCTCTGTCTGAGGGGTTGGAGCAAATGAGGTTGTATCGTAGAGCTTGGCTGTAGATGATGGATCGTGTGGTGTGGTCTGGATGAAAGCTGGAGGCATGTAGGTAGGAATAGCGGTGAGTAGGTTTCCGGTATAGGGTGGTGTTTATGTTACCATCACTTATTAGCACCGTAGTGTCCAGGAAGTGGATCTCTTGTGTGGACCTGTCCAGGCTGAGGTTGATGGTGGGCTGGAAATTGTTGAAATCATGGTAGAATTCCTCAAGGGCTTCTTTTCCATGGGTCCAGATGATGAAGATGTCATCAATATAGTGCAAGTAGAGTAGGAATATTAGGGGACGAGAGCTGAGGAAGCGTTGTTCTAAGTCAGCCATAAAAATGTTGGCATACTGTGGGGCCATGCGGGTACCCATAGCAGTGCCGTTGATTTGAAGGTATTCATTGTCCCCAAATATGAAATAGTTATGGGTGAGGACAAAGTCACAAAGTTCAGCCACCAAGTTTGCCGTGACATTATGGGGGATACTGTTCCTGACGGCTTGTAGTCCATCTTTGTGTGGAATGTTGGTGTAGAGGGCTTCTACATCCATAGTGGCCAGGATGGTGTTTTCAGGAAGATCACCGATGGATTGTAGTTTCCTCAGGAAGTCAGTGGTGTCTCGAAGATAGCTGGGAGTGCTGGTAGCGTCGGGCCTGAGGAGGGAGTCTACACAGCCAGACAATCCTGCTGTCAGGGTGCCAATGCCTGAGATGATGGGGCATCCAGCATTTCCAGGTTTATGGATCTTGGGTAGCAGATAGAATACCCCAGGTCGGAGTTCCAGGGGTGTGTCTGTGCGGATTTGTTCTTGTGCTTTTTCAGGGAGTTTCTTGAGCAAATGCTGTAGTTTCTTTTGGTAACTCTCAGTGGGATCAGAGGGTAATGGCTTGTAGAAAGTGGTGTTGGAGAGCTGCCGAGCAGCCTCTTGTTCATATTCCGACCTATTCGTGATGACGACAGCACCTCCTTTGTCAGCCTTTTTGATTATGATGTCAGAGTTGTTTCTGAGACTGTGGATGGCATTGTGTTCTGCACGGCTGAGGTTATGGGGCAAGTGATGCTGCTTTTCCACAATTTCAGCCCGTGCACGTCGGCGGAAGCACTCTATGTAGAAGTCCAGTCTGTTGTTTCGACCTTCAGGAGGAGTCCACCTAGAATCCTTCTTTTTGTAGTGTTGGTAGGAAGGTCTCTGTGGATTAGTATGTTGTTCAGAGGTGTGTTGGAAATATTCCTTGTGTCTGAGACGTCGAAAATAGGATTCTAGGTCACCACAGAACTGTATCATGTTCATGGGGGTGGAGAGACAGAAGGAGAGGCCCCGAGATAGGACAGATTCTTCTGCTGGGCTAAAAGTATAGTTGGATAGATTGACAATATTGCTGGGTGGGTTAAGGGAACCATTGCTGTGGCCTCTTGTGGCATATAGTAGTTTAGATAGTTTAGTGTCCTTTTTCTTTTGTAGAGAAGCAAAGTGTGTGTTGTAAATGGCTTGTCTAGTTTTTGTAAAATCCAGCCACGAGGAAGTTTGTGTGGAAGGTTGTTTTTTTATGAGAATATCCAGTTTTGACAGCTCATTCTTAATCTTTCCCTGTTTGCTGTAGAGGATGTTGATCAGGTGGTTCCGCAGTTTCTTTGAGAGCGAGTGGCACAAGCTATCAGCATTGTCTGTATGGTATGTAGATTGTAATGGATTTTTTACCTTCAGTCCTTTTGGTATGATGTCCATCTGTTTGCATTTGGAAAGGAAGATGATGTCTGTCTGTATCTGTACAAGATTTTTCATGAAGTTGATGGATTTCCACTCCATACGGCTAAATGCAGTGCCTTGCATAATGACAGGTTTCAGAGTAGCAGCCGTGTTAGCCTGTATTCGCAAAAAGAAAAGGAGTACTAGTGGCACCTTAGAGACTAACCAATTTACTGGTATTATCTGAATTTGCTACTGGTATTATCTGAAAGGATAATCCAACCCATGTTACTAGATGGGAGTGAAGACTGGGGCCTAACCTTTCCAGCTGCCACACCAGCTAGAACAAAACACCTGCAGTTTTGCAAGCAGATATTATGCATGCATAAAAACTAACTGAATTGTGAGCACAGAGCAGAACTGGGACACTTTCCTTCTAATCAGTATTCCCAGATAAAAGTTAAATTAACATTGAGTTAAATTTGAGCGTATACTAAATAATTTAGGGTGAAAAACATTACAAAGAGATCTATCCTTAAAACATACATTATAAATCCTAGAAGTAAGGTTAAACTTAAAAGAAATTTAAACAAAGTTTTGGAAATGCACAGTTAAATTATTCAAATAACCTCGATTCTGCCCTATAGTGATGCCAATAATCAAAAACTAATCCCATCTGAAAACATAATTCTATCCTCTCCCTAACACCTGTCAGGCTCTTGCCTCATGAAATTGAGCAAAATGTTATTCTCCTGTGTCCTATCAATCTACGCATAAACCAGGTCCAGATTTCACCCAGCCCAAATAGAACTCTCATTTGTGTGGTCTTCAATAAAACTATGTTGTCTGATAGTTGCTCTCTCCAGTGAAGAAGCTGTTATCTGTGAAAACAAGCCAGGCTGCCGAGGTAGCACTGTGGCTGCTCTGCAGTTCTCTAGTGTCAGATTGGCTAGGAAAGGACAAGTGTGTTTGAAGAGGTTGAGGCCCGAACACAGAAGGTGTTGAACTACACCCCACTGGCCGACACCCTGAGAGCCCAGAGCTATAAGGTCCAGATACATGCCCTGATCGTGGAAGCTCTGGGCGCATGGGACCCCCACAACGAGCTGGTACTGAGAGCATGCGGAGTCGGTCGATGCTACGCCTGGCTCATGAAATAGCTCATGGTGTCCGACACCATCAGGTGGTCCAGAGACATCTACATTGAAGACATAAGGGGACACCACCAGTAGCAGTTTGAGTAACTGAGACCACCGACCAGGGAAATAACCCACTTCCTTCCCTGACAAACCAAGGGACACACCCCACCCATGTACTTATTCTCTACACCAATACTGACTTGGACTCCTAATACATTCCATGGGTGGCATACCCGAGCCCAGTTATCCACTGATGCTTTAAAAACTCTTACACCCCAAATCTGGATCTATGCTGGTTATATAATATGTATGTACCTCATGAACCTTGTAACCGATACTTGCAGTCCCCCATAACCCAAGCCCGACCCCAGCTGTACAGTACCTTCCCTCTTATCTTGTGTATAAATTTGGTTTTAAACATTAACTTTAATAAAATTCCTTCATCCTTACAGTTCATGATCTGCTATTGATTTGTTACTGTTTTAAGACCTAAACAATGAAAAACACTAAAACTTGAAGGCAGGTGGTCAGTGTGGTGCAAGCTGGGGTGCAGCAAGATGAGTGGAAATGGCAGAGACTGGACATAGTGGGGTGGGTGGGCACTGGGGCAGTATTGCTCAGCCCATGAGTGAGTTCCCCAAAAGCCTGAGGCTGACATAAAATTAATGAGATTGTTAAAATAAATTTGAAGGGTGGTATTTGTCTGCTGGTTTTTGAGCCCCTAAGCTCTTCTCTACAACAGTGAGGGCAAGAAGCATTAAATAAATAAAGAAAGAGCTCAGGTGCTTGTAAAATCACATGACTCCAGACTTTGGGGCTTTAAGAACCACACCCATTAAGAGTGAGCAGCCCCGGTGGCTTGGCCGGGAAGGCGAGGGGCGGGCGCGCAGAGCTGGCACAGGCACTGGGGCTGGGGCTGGGCTGAGGCGCGGTGCAGCCCGTCACACCAGTACGGCCTGGGCTACATAAGCCACAGTCCGCCAGCAACTGGGGAACATCCCCGGCATCCCCCTGCACCCGCTCAGCGTCACGTGTTCCACGGAGGGGCGGGGCGAACCGGGGCCAAGGCAACGACCCTCCTCTTTCTGGTAGGGCGCTCCTCTAGTGAATGACAAACCAACTCGCCAATCAAGTAGCCGCGTCGGACACGCGGGGCGGGACCAGACAAGGGCGGTGGGCGGGACGCGGGAGGCGTGCGCGATTGACGGCTCCTCCGTCCCATCTCCTGGCGGGGAGCCCCTTTCCCCGCCCACCGTCCGGCCCGAAGGGGCGGGGCTGCGCCGGGGGCCGGGACAATGGGGGCACGGGGAGGCGGCGGCAGGAAAATGGCAGCGGCAGCAGGAGGCGGCGCGGGGCGGCCGGTGGCGGCTCCGGCGCTGATGCTGGCGGCGGCGGCCGCTCTGGGCTTCCGTGAGTGCAGGGGCCGGCGGGGGGGGGGTTCCCCTGGAACGGGCGCGGTGACCCGGGAGCCCTGGGCGGGGCGGCGCCTGGGCTGGAGACCCGCAAAGCGCCGCTCTCGGGGGCTCCGCGGCAGCGGGCGTGTCCTGGGCCCGTGGCCGCTCGCCGGCCGCTCTGGGCTGCTGGGCGCGCCGGCCGTGGGGGCCGCCCCGGTGCGGCTGGGTGAGAGCAGCTGTGGGGGAAACACGCTCCCCCCGGCCCGGCCCGCCCCACCCTGGCCCCCGACTGCCGCGGGGCTTGGCTGGCGGTGACCAGATTTAAACCCTCTCCAAGGAGGAGCTGTTTTAAAACGTACGTGTCGCTTGCGTCCTTGGACGATATCCCACCCCTGGACCTGAGGGCGGCGGCAACAGTAGTAGCAGCAGCAGCAGCAGAAAGTCCTTGAGGAGCCTGGTCCCCTAGGCTGTGCTGTCTGACTGGGGGCCTTGAGGATTTCCCCTTTACCTGTAGGGACTGGACTGGTGGCTTCCAGCTGGAAGAAGTGGGTAAAGCATTGCGGGGTTCCGGCCAGAGCTAAATTCTGTGTTGTTGCAGCTGCTTCGGAAATGGGGCATCCGGTCCTGGGGTCTGAATTGATATACACCACTGGGCACAGAGTAGAGGGGCAGCTGTAAGGATACCAACCTAACCTGGTTAAGAAGGAAGCTACTGCTGGGTATAGCCTATCCCGCCAATCCCCCACCATACCTGTTGCTGTTTCCTGGGCATTTCCAAGTGTCCAGTCACTTGGAGAAAATTCTGTGATATTAAAGGGACGCTCAAGAGAAACTACTGTTCATACTGTATCTGTTAGCAAGCACTAGGCTGATAACAGCCGTACTGGGTCAGTCCAAGGTCCATCTAGCCCAGTATCCTGTCTTCTGACGGTGGCCAATGCTCGGTGCTTCAGAGGAGATGAACAGAACCGGTAATAATCAAGTGATCCATCCCCTGAAACTCTCACTGTAGTTTCTAAAATCTGATGCGTTTGCTTTTTCAGTTAGGCCCTGCAATGAAACTGACTAATTTGGGTTTCCCCTTTCTTAAATCGTTTTACTTCCTGGTTCTGGAATGGTGCTATCCCAGGTTGGTAGGAATGCTTTTAAATATAAACCAAAACCCTGTCCTACATGGCAAAGAGAAAATCATATGTGGTCTTGGGTAAACTCTGTCCAGAAGGGTATAAACTGTAGAAAATAACTTCCTTGAAAATTTATTTTGATAGTAAAAAGTGCTGGACTGCTCACTCTTGGCAGTGATGTCCTCTATCCACAGAGCAGTGTCCATCTCAAAGGCAGAAATTCCCAAATGGTGCTCTGAGGAACACTTGGCAGTGGACTTGAGGGAGAGCTGCTTAGTCACATGGGGTTGGATCTCCTCTCCTCCATCTGCTCAATTTAGGGCTAGTTTACACTGGCAACGCTAAAGCGGTGCTGCGGCAGTGCTTTAATGTGCCTTGTGTGGTGACGGCACACAACGAGTGCGGCTCCCAGCGCTGGGGCACTGTTTACACTGGCACTTTACAGCGCTGCAACTTTCTTGCTTAGGGGTGTGAAAAAACACCCCCCTGAGCACAGCAAGTTGCAGTGCTGTTAATTGTCACTGTAGACAGACCCTTAATTGACAGCTTAAAATACACAACTGTTCTGCTAATATTACTTTCATGTAAGGAATTTGCCTAACTTCTGACAGCTATCATGAACAGGAGGGGAGACAATACACAATTGCTCAGAGATGTCCTTCATGCAATGGGGAAAACCCTGAAACCTTTAACAGTCCTTGCCCAGAGGCATTTAGCCACCACTTATATCGCAGAGTTAACCCTCAAGTTCAGTTTGGGTATTGGGAAGTGAAGTGTTTGTGTGGTGGTAGGTAGCACATTTCTGAAATTTCTGATAACTGCAAGTAGGAAACAAATTAGATGTGTGCCCTGTGCGTGGATGAATTAGCCAATGCAGAAGAAAGGCTGTATGTTTGGCTGACTGCTACCTGTTTTTGTGTGGAGCTGAAACACTAGAATTCACGTGTGGCATGGAGTTTATGCAAAACAGGTTAGAACATCCCTGGAGAACAAGACTCCCTCTAGCTACTAAATCCCACTCTGCAATAGGGTAGTTTCTATTAAGCAGTTTTCTCTTTGTTGTGAGATGACTCATGTGGAGGAGGTGGTAGCTATCAGATGCTTAGCTTTCTTTCACTGCAGAAGTGACACTAATCATTGGTGGTGGTAGTGGCTGAAAGGGAATGCAAAATATCCAATACCAGTCCCCTCTGAAAAACAATCCATGTACTAAAACATCTGGAAAGGCAAACTTGTCTTGTTTCAGAGTAGCAGCCGTGTTAGTCTGTATCCACAAAAAGAAAAGGAGTTCTTGTGGCATCTTAGAGAGTAACAAATTTATTTGAGCATAAAGCTTTTGTGAGCTACAGCTCACTTCATCGGATGCATGTAGTGGAAAATACAGTGGGGAGATCTTATATACACAGAGAACATGAAACAATGGGTGTTACCATACACACTGTAACAAGAGTGATCAGGTAAGGTGAGCTATTACCAGCAGGAGAGCGGGGTGGGGGGGGAAGGGAGACCTTTTGTAGTGATGATCAAGGTGGGCCATTTCCGGCAGTTGACAAGAATGTCTGAGGAACAATGGTGTGGGGGGGAGAATAAACATGATGAAATAGTTTTACTTTGTGTAATGACTCATCCACTCTGTCTTTATTCAAATCTAAGTTAATTGTATCCAGTTTGCAAATGAATTCCAATTCAGCAGTCTCTCCTTGGAGTCTGTTTTTGAAGTTTTTTTTGTTGTAATATTGCAACCTTTAGGTCGGTAATCGAGTGACCAAAGAGATTGAAGTGTTCTCCGACTTGTTTTTGAATGTTATAATTCTTGTTGCCTGATTTGTGTCCATTTATTCTTTGACACAGAGACTGTCCAGTTTGGCCAATGTACATGGCAGAAGGGCATTGCTGGCACATGGGGGCATATGTCACATTGGTAGATGTGCAGGTGAACGAGCCTCTGATAGTGTGGCTGATGTGATTAGGCCCTATGATGGTGTCCCCTGAATAGATATGTGGACACAGTTGGCAACAGGCTTTGTTGCAAGGATAGGTTAGTGGTTCTGTTGTGTGGTGTGTGGTTGCTGGTGAGTATTTGCTTCAGGTTGGGGGGCTGTCTGTAAGCAAGGACTGGCCTGTCTCCCAAGATCTGTGAGAGTGATGGGTCGTCCTTCAGGATAGGTTGTAGATCCTTGATGATGCGTTGGAGAGGTTTTAGTTGGGGGCTGACGGTGGTGGCTCGTGGCGTTCTATTATTTTCTTTGTTGGACCTGTCCTGTAGTAGGTGACTCCTGGGTACTCTTCTGGCTCTGTCAATTTGTTTCTTCACTTCAGCAGGTGGGTATTGTAGTTGTAAGAATGCTTGATAGAGATCTTGTAGATGTTTGTCTCTGTCTGAGGGATTGGAGCAAATGCGGTTGTATCGTAGAGCTTGGCTGTAGACAATGGATTGTGTGGTGTGGTCTGGATGAAAGCTGGAGGCATGTAGGTAAACACAGAGGTCAGTAGGTTTCCGGAATAAGGTGGTGGTTATGTGACCATCACTTATTAGCGCTGTAGTGTCCAGGAAGTGGATCTCTTGTGTGTACTGGTCCAGGCTGAGGTTGATGGTGGGATAGAAATTGTTGAAATCATGGTGAAATTCCTCAAGGGCTTCTTTTCCATGGGTCCAGATGACGATATCATCAATGTAGCGCAAGTAGAGGAGGGGCATTAGGGGACAAGAGCTGAGGAAGCATTGTTCTAAGTCAGCCATAAAAATGTTGGCATACTGTGGGGCCATGCGGGTATCCATAGCAGTGCTGCTGATTTGAAGGTATTCTTTGTCCCCAAATGTGAAATAGTTATGGGTGAGGACAAAGTTCAGCCACCAAGTTTGCCGTGACATTATGGGGGATACTGTTCCTGACGGCTTGTAGTCCATCTTTGTGTGGAATGTTGGTGTAGAGGGCTTCTACATCCATAGTGGCCAGGATGGTGTTTTCAGGAAGATCACCGATGGATCGTAGTTTCCTCAGGAAGTCAGTGGTGTCTCGAAGATAGCTGGGAGTGCTGGTAGCGTCGGGCCTGAGGAGGGAGTCTACATAGCCAGACAATCCTGCTGTCAGGTTGCCAATGTCTGAGATTAGGCATGGTGTTGAGCAGGAGTGCTGACTGGCAGAGTAGCTGACATGGGGTGTTACAAAGAGTCTCAGTCTTATAGATAGATGAGCACTCTCACTGCCCTTTGTAAGCACTGTTGATGTGAACTGGAAGGTTCCTAGTTCACATAGTTGTAGTGCTACCTTAAGGCAAACTAGGTACCTTTTATATTGCACCAGCAAGGTTAGTGCACGGCACATAAGCATGCTTCCTGATTCATGGCCTCATAGACCACAGAGCTGTGTTGACAAGTCTGTGGGGTAGGAGCAAGGCCACAATGAATGCCCACCCCTGCCCCCCTTGGCCACAGCAGGGGAGGGGGAAGAGGTGTAATTGAAAGTGATACCACCAATAACTCATTGCCCCTCGGGTTGAGAACCCTGAATCCACCACTGAATTACGTATTTTAATGTAGAGAAAATAAGTCTTCAAAATGTTGTTTTCCTATTCTTCTTGTGACTGGCTTAGATTCTGCCCCACAGCATAATTACAAGGCTTTATATACACTATACAGAGTTAGTTGTGTTGCTGGCCTATGTGCCTATTGAATACATGCAATCCATAGAAGAATTCATCTCATTTTGGAAGGTCAGTGGGTCCCCTGCCATATTTCAGAATGTTTGCCTTGAGACAGAGCTCAAAGGAGAGGATACTTAAATTAGTCTTTGAATTTAGGATATTGCCTTTAGGTGGCCTTATGCCTTCATGTTACATAATTCCCCAAATAGCTTCCTCATCTTGGAAGTAAACTACACCCATTATCCTGTACACGGATAGAGTGAGAAATTCCATGCTGGGACTTACTCCCAAGTCAGCAATAGGTAAGAAGGGACTGAAAGCCTGGTTGTGATGCTCTTTTTCTCGGGGGAACACCCTGCACCCCTATGTTCATCCTTCTAATATAATTGTGTGGTATTCAGTGCAAAGTTTGTCATGTTGGGTGTATTAGGAAGGCTCATGATGCACTGAGCATTGTTATAATAATGTTATAGGTTGTAATTTCATGTATATAGTTGAGGCTGAAAATGTGTCCTCATGGTTTAAAACAAGCCCAGGCAAAGCTCTCCAGGAAGAGAGGGGCAGTTCACACCTCATCAGGGCATGTATGGGTCAAACCCAGCCCAGCCTCTCAGGAACAAAGGACACTGGCCTAGGCAGCAACAAAGGATCTGTTGGACTCTCGAGTTTGGGATGACGATGAGGTAATGCTCACCTGACCCTGATCCAGTTGAGCATCTGTTGCGAACACGTGTTCAACTGAACTGATGTTAGCAATGTTGGGAACCCTGGAGTAGGCAATCCAGCAACTGCTGATAGTTTGCAGCATCATGTTGACAAAACTTGCAGTGAGCAAGGTTAGATGATCCTGTGCTGAAGACTGTACCAGCAGCCAGTGGGGTGTGTACACTAAGGTCCCAGATGTTGCTAACTCCAGTTCAGAAGTAGAATTAGCAAAGTTGGAATTTTTTCAAAAGTTTCCTTAGTGTAGACAAGGCAATAAAAGCCTAAAAAGTTCCACCATCTATTGTCTTGTATCTAGAGTATACAAGAGACTAAAGTCTACAAGCTTACAAGATAATGCCATTCCTCAAGTCTAGATAAGCATGGAAAATGTATTTCTTTAATAATAAATTACATGCACACATGAAGAGCCACAGGTCAGGTTTGTGGCACTTTTCCTGGAAATCTGCCTCCCTGTGAAATTAATGTTGCACGCCTTATTTTTCAATTGCACAATAGACTTGAAAATGTGCTATACACACACCTAAAGGCTGTGGAAGGAAAGTTGCCCCTGTGCTACTGAAGTAACTGTCTTCTCCCAGTTTGAACCACAGAAAAAAAAACTTGTACAGTGTATGAAAGGTACTGTCCAGGTAACTTCTCCTTTTGCTATGTCCAAGCAAACTTGAAACCTCTCTCCTTCCCTCCCCCCCCCCCCCAGTACTTTTCTAGCACAGATGATCAAATGCAATGTGCATGCTTTGCTACACTGGCCTGTGGGATTTAAACCTTAAGATGTGTGTGCAGCCCCCATATTAGGGGTCGGCAGCCTTTCAGAAGTGGTGTGCTGAGTCTTCATTTATTCACTCTAATTTAAGGTTTTGCGTGTCATTAATACATTTTAATGTTTTTAGAAGGTCTCTTTCTATAAGTCTATAATATATAACTAAACTATTGTTTTATGTAAAGTAAATAAGGTTTTTAAAATGTTTAAGAAGCTTCAATTAAAATTAAATTAAAATAGAGAGCCCTCCGGACTGGTGGCCAGGACCCAAGCAGCGTGAGTGCCATTGAAAATCAGCTTGTGTGCCACAGGTTGCCTACCCCTGCCCTATATGCGACAGGGTCCAGTATGCAATGCTCCATCTTGATCAGAATAATTTGTTACTCTGGCATTTAGTCTTCACTGGCTTCCCTGGTATATTAAGGATTGAGGGTAGCTGCAGTGTGTGCTCCATCTCATGCAAACTTGATACAGCTTTTGGGTCCCTTTCCAGCTCTCAAGATTTTACTGGGGCAAAGATTGGTCAGTGAAGCAGAATGGAGTAAGAGGCTTCTTAGAACAAGGACCCTTGCCAGTAAGTGTTGTCTCAGCAGCCTAGAGATAAAGGTGGGACTTCAGGACACTTGTAAAATGCCCAAAGCTGTATCAAGTGGGTATATTTTCACCCTTCTGATTTTACAATGGCAGTATGCCATAATGCCATTCTTTGACATACTTTTTTATTTTTAACTGGACATATCTCAAGCAATATTGTTGCTTAATTGTGGTGGTATGGGGAGTGTCCCCCAGGGGAAAAGAATTGAATGTATGGTAATCATAGTTTGATATACAACTTATTAGAGGTGGGCTGGTTGGGTTTTTCAACTCGCACTTACGGTCTTAAGCAAAAGAGGAATAAAGTTCTTGGTTTATATAAAACATAGAAAATAAAGTGTGGTAACTGTTTCCTTTCCTGTTCTGCCTTAGCAGTGACTCCTTAATTACACATGGGAGGGTGTAAAGACCCAAAAACTCCAATGACTCCCCATTTTTTTGGTTAAAAACTGCCTTCTATGGAATTGTTTCATTTGCACTCCCTAAGTCCACCTTATGAATTTTCTCTCTGTTCCTCTTTCTACTCACACTTTATCATCAGTCTCTTCTCTCTTCCTTTATGGTCCAGCAGTTGCTGTTGTCAATGCAAGAGAAGTGTCTTCCTCATTTAGATTGGTTTCATCCCCTAATTTCTCTTGGAAATAAAAAAAATCTTCAGTTGTGAAACTTTATGAATATTTATTGGTAGGAATGGTCGTGAAGGCAGTCAAAATGAGTCGTTTGTTGCTAACTAGCAAACCTTATAGAGATTCTGTTGGCTGTCTGGATGAGGTGATGACCCTGCAATACCAGGGTAGGATGGAGATTGTGGTGGGGTTTTAAGCACCCAAAATTTAGGCTATGTCTACACTGCACAGCTTTTAGTGACGTGGCTGTATCACTACAGCTGTGCTGCTAAAAGTTGCGCAGTGTAGCCCCTGTTTGTCAGCTCTCCTGCCGACAGAAATCCCCAATGAGCAGCGTTTGTGTTGTTGGCAGGAGAGCGCTCCTGCTGACAAAGCGCTGTTCACACTGGTGCTTGTCACCTGCAAAACTTTTGTCTTTTAGGGTGGGTGTTTGTTTTGTTTTTTCTCCAAACACCTCTGAAAGACAAAAGTTTTGTCCTTCAATTGCCAGTGGAGACATAGCCTTAGTCATCTGACATTTTTTCCTGTTCGGCTGTCTTCACTAGGAAAAAGGTTGTTAAGTCAAGTTAGCTAACTCACTTGATGCCTAATGAAGACAAGGCAGGCTGGAGTCTTCACAAGAATTAGCAGGTTTTGTTAGATTTGATTTTCCTCAGTTTTCACACTTATCAGCAGGCTGAATTAAAACTCCAACCTGAAAATTAGCAGTTTGAATTAAAACTGGAGGAAATCTAAACTTTAACACTACCTGCTGAATCTTGTGAAAACACAAAACCTGCATGTCTTCACGGGGGGTGGGAGAGGAAGGTGTGCTCATGAGGAAGAGAGGAGATCTTAACAGCTCAAATCAAGAAGACAAAGCCTCAGTGGGTGGTGGGATTACTGGCCCCTGCAGAATTTCACACTAATTACTACACTGCTACTTAAACCTACAACTGTCAGCAGGACTTACTCTGGGATGGAGGCTAACCTTGTGATATCACTTCACTTCCATACCTTTACTTGTCCTTTTTATCTTGCTTTATTTCATTACCTTATTAACATCCTATTTACTTAAATCTTTTGACTTTCATTTTAACCTTAATCTTATTTCACTTAATTTTCACACTTATGCTGTGTGAAAGTTATCTCTATCACTTTTTGTATTACCATAGTACCTAGGTGCCTTAGTTATAGACCAGGACCCAATGTGCCAAGCACTGAGCACAGAACAGACAGTCCCTGCCTCAACAGTTTACACTCTGAGGCCATGTCTACACTACAGCCTATGTTGGCAAAACATGTGTGTGACTATTCTTAGTGACATAAATTACACCAACATAAGCATTCAGGTGCACAGCACTGTGTCAGTGGAAGAGCGTCTCCCACCGTCATAATTTATGCTGCTTGCGGAGGTGGGTTTTTTTATGCCAGTGGAGAGCTGCAGCGCTGTATGTCTAGACAGAGCTTGTGTATAAGAAGAGACAGATGGGGAAGTACAAGGAAACAATATTGGTCAGCATGATAGGCAGTGCTCTCAACACAGCAATGGTCTCGTTGTTGAGTTTTTTGTAGCCATCGTGGCAAAGGAGTTGAAGAGGGATTTGAGGGAGGATAATGGAGTAGGATTGCAGATGTTTACAGGGAGCTCCTAAGTGTGAGGAGTGATGAGGTATGCGGGGGACACAAAGATGCTTGTTTGAAAGTTTAACAAGTGGGTGATGGAGGCTGGCTTCTTGGGCCAAGTGGAGATGGGAGTTGAGAACTTGATAGCAAATGAGAGATGATAGGTAGGGTGGGATTAGGCTGTGGAGGACATTGAAAGTGAAGGTAAGTAGCTTATGGTTGATGTGATAGAGAAGGGAGAGCCAGTGGAGCAATGTAAAGAGCTGGGCTAGGAAAACTCTCTTTGCAGCAGCATTCTGAGTGGATAAGATTGGGGCGAGATTGCATTTGTCAAGGCCAGAAAAAAGGTTATTGCAATAATTGAGAGACATGATGATGAGAGCATAGACGAGAGTTTGGCTGTGTGGATGGATAGGAAAGGCAGTATCTTAGATCTTATGTAGAAAGAATCAATAAAAGTTAGATGGTCTGGATGGCAGGATCTCCTTGGATCATCCTTCCCATCTTCCGTCACTCTGCTTCTACCAATCTTCTGGTTCCTGGCACTCCACTCTTTTTGGCTCTTCCAAGCTCAGTATACCTGTATACAACTTCACTTTTGCTGACAATACCTGGTTCTGCTCCTTTACTGCCATTCATCTCTCATTTTCCCCCATCCAGACAGCAGTGACACTTAAGCTTTCCCACTCCTGTCACTTCAACCTTCTCTTAAACTGAGTGTCACCCAGTGGATAACAACTTCATGAGAAATGGGAGATGGGGGAAAAAATATATAGGACAGGTTTCTAAGCAAACTACAAGCTTGTTCTGCCACAAGAGCACTTGGTCTAATTGGTTGAAGATTAATAATTTTTAGGGGTCAAAATGAGTAACTTAGCTTGGAAACAGTCTTGGTGGTGAACATCTGTTCTGTAACGCAACTTTACAGTCACGCTGAATAACCTTCCATGCTCTCCCTACTACAGGATGATTGCTGTGGAGCCTGCCTCTGAGAGGCAAGAAAGCCTAGTAACTGATATAGTCAGTCTGTTAAATCCCTGATAATAGGGTCAGTTATGACCATCTCCAGAGAGGCTTTGTGCCACTGCTGCTTGTACTTTGCCAATGCACCTCTGATAAGTTGGTGTTATTAACTTACCCAAAGACTGTTTCTAGCTGAGAAAAAGTGGACCTGCACACAGTGGTGTCTGCCTCTTCGTAATTATACCTAAGACTTATACTTCCAGAGGAGATGTTCAAGTGCAATTAACTTTACTGGTGATTCTCGTGTCTTGTTTAATGCCAAATAGCAGAGTATGGGGTTCTGTATTTGGTATTTCAACTTCCTCTTTGGGTTTGTCTGTGCCTCCAGACAAACCCTATCTCCTGAATATTGGACTGTGATTCTGCTGATGGTTCTCTTTTTATTTTACTCTTACTTGGCTTGATTACACCAAATGGAGAAAAAATTATTCTGCAATAGCTATTTTGGTCAATTTTCCCATGTGGAGAAGAGTTTAAACATATTTTCTTGATCTCCAAAGCTATCATTGTAGACACTAGGGTTCTCAGGACAAATTATTTGGTGACCTCAGAGTGCGGCCACCAACTCTTGCTGGTGGCCACTCTCACACTTTTTCCTAAAATACAAATAAACAACAAAAAACAAATAACAATAAAAACAAATAAATTTGCACATACACATGTCCACATCATAGTAATTTATTTAGTGCTGGCTAGTAAGTCTATGAAAAGTGATATCAACAAACATACAAGTATCACTTTTCACAGCAGACTTACTGGTCCCAGCAAGTTTGGGGACAAATTAAGCCCTGGATGGGGGCTTGGGGAAGGCAGCGGGGGGCTGGATCCTGAAGCCTCGTGGCCAGAGCCTGCTACTCCAAGGTTGAAGCCCAAAGCCTGAGCCCCACTGCCCTTGCGTAGATGGGGAACTCACCGGCTGCCTGCTCCTCTATTGTGCCCCAGGTGACTCGAGAGGGGGGCAGGGTCCAGCTCCTGCTGGAAGCCCCAGCAACCAACACCAAGGCTGTGCATCAAGGAGCACTAGGGAAGGGGGAGAGGCCACTTCTCTCTCCCCCCGCACCCTTCTGAATCACAGCCACTGAGGCTATGGCTGCAAGAAGAGCCCCTAGTGGCTGCATATGAGAAGTGCTGCACTAGATGGTTGGAGTTGTGGGTGCTGTTTGGAAAAACTGCACTTGTAGCTCTGGCTGGCTCTCTCAACTGCTAGCCTCTATTTAGGCAAAGATCAGGAAACTGAGTAAGGCACTTTCAAACCACAGTTTTGAGTAGAATGGGAACCTGTTCTTCAGCTGACTATTTCCTTATGGAGAAGGGAAGAGAGGAAAAGAGTTATTGATTTTTACCTACTTTTGTAGGTGCAGTGACTTAAGGGAAGGCAAATTTGGACTAAGTACCAATCTGAATGATTAGATAACTACACAGTTGGGACCTAATGCGTTTTACTGGCCTCTTAGCTCAATAGGTTGCAGTGGAAGCAAAAAACAGCAAGATTTCTGGAAAATCTAGCTTCCCTGAAGAACTTTGATAGAATTGCTTGGGGGAGTTGTACCATATTGTTCTGCCTGTGAGTGAGCATAATCTCAGAGGGGGTGTGGTTTAGAGACCAGTCTGTTGTTTGGTAGAGCATAACCTATGAGAATGCCAGATATTGGTGCCAAGTTCTACCTTTGGCAGCAGCACTCTAAGTTATTTATCTTTGTGCTGAAGTTGCTGTGTTCCTTGGTAATTTTGGGTTTTACAACATCCATTTATAGATCTGATGCAATCTTGGGACATATTTTACTGGTATAGTTAAACCAATAGAATTCCCTGTGGGAATTGGGCACTCTTATTCCAGAATGTTCTGCAACTGTGTCAGAGGCACTGCATGAGGTGACCTGGAGCTCTTTCAGGCTAATGTGACTCCTGACTGTTGCAGGGAGTGATGGGAAGGGATAGCTGAAGGATGGTGTTCTGTATCACAGTCCTCTGATATCTGCTTGGGATTTGAGGATATGGTCATAGATTCAATGAGGCTAGTATCAGGGTTGGCTGGAGACTATAAATGGGAGCTGTCTTTGTTCCTGAGATTAATGCAGGTATGTTGCTGCAGGGTTCAAGTCTGTAAGATCTAGTCTTTAGTGAGGTTACAACTTGGGAGACTCTGTAGAATGGTATGATCTAGTGCTGGCTGGCTGTTCATGTAATTCAGGGGGTTATTACCTTCTCCTGGCCTTAACACAGTTCTATCAAAGCATCAGGGTCTGTGGCTAGTGAGAATAAACTATCCATTGTTTGTGATCGGGTCAGCTGGGAATCTTAGTTTGGACCTGAGGAGACAAAGTCCACTTATGAACTAATTGGGAAACCTGGCTTCTGTTCCAGGAGTGAAAGGTGGTTATTATCCAGGTGTACAATAGATCCTCAGATATTAAGCAGGAGTTTTACAAAGTGTGGGCTGAAAGAGAGATGAGGCTTTTCTTCACCACACTTCCAAGGGCTATTTATGTACAACAGTGGCTTCTTGGAATAAACAGGTCAGTGCTTACTCCTTCCTATTGGTAGCAATGAATCCTCTGTCCTCTATAAAGGCAAGCAATGTCTCAGTGCTGATTTTTCTTCCTACCCTAATGTTGAGGGCATCTTGCTTGCTTTTTGCCTGAAGGGGAGATTTGTTCTGTGGTTTGGACTTGAAACAATGGATTGTTTTCTGTTATCATAATATCCACTCCATTAGCAGAAAAACCTTCTTATAGCACTGCAGCTATGTATTCACTTCACTGAATTGTCAGAAGACCTCTTGTGTGTTCAGAAGAAACATTTGGTAGTAGGGACCCAAGGAAAGGAGCATTTCTTGGCCTGTAGTTAGATTATATGTAGGGGAGAAGGGAAGCTCTGACGCAACCTCTTGTTGAAAATCCACCTCTCTTACAGGGCTTTTGTTTGTTTGATACAAGGGCTGTGATGACAAGGCAGTCAAACCCTTCCCTGGCCTCTCAAACAAGGTTGTTCTGTAGGAGAATAAATAACTAGCACTTCTAGAGCACTCTACAGACTAACTTATACAGAAGAGGTACTTACTCTAATGAGCCATATGCAGTCTTCAGGGCTTGCTTTAACTTTGAATACCTGCAACAGACTTACGGCCCCTCGTTGTTTTGACTATCCCTATTTAAACCACAACTCATCACCATGATAGCTAGGTGTCTGGACGCTGCCTCAGTTTAAAATATTATCGGTCTTTAATAGAACTGACATGTATAGGCTGTTTTCCAGGCTTGCTGTGTGATGTGATCCAACTTCCTCTCAGATTAAACTGGGATCTAATGGCAATAACACACACCAGAGTCACTGTTACCAACTTCTCCATTGTAAAATACTCTGAAGCTTACTCTTTTGGAAGTGAGGAGAAGGATGGAGTGACAAAGATTCCAGTCTGTATGACTGGCTGTGCACATCTATCACAGGCTCAGTAACAAGAAATCTTGGTTAAACAGATCCTTTACCTGAAATGCTGTCGGAGTTAAAAGCTTTGGTAATTTTGTAAGTCAAACAATTCGTATGTATTTCATTGATGATTTATTTAGGACTCCTGCAGAAGTGAGCCAGGGAATGGTAACATTATGCCTTATGGAATTAGGTGGTGCACTTAGACAAAAGGTTAGTTTTTTTGTTTTTGTTCTGCTTCATAATGAGTGGAGTTGAATTTGGTGTTTTGTTCCAGTTGCAGCAGAAATTCAGAGTGTTGTGGGGAGGAGAGAGATGAGAACCAAGCAGGAAATGGATTAGCAGCAGGCCCAAAACCTTTCTCAAAGTTAACTTCTCAAAAATTGCCAGTGGAAGTTAGAGCAATAAATACGAGGGAGTTTCGTACTATAACACTGTCTCCCACCAGCTGCACTACAGGAAGCATCTGTTGGCATGGAACAGCTCATAGCAAACATCACAAGAAAGGGGAAGCAGGATCCAGCCAATGTGTTCATGCTATAAACTTGATGTGATGTCTGCACAACCCATCACCATAGGGGTGATGCTGCTTCCTTGGTTTTCTTGTGTAGTTCTTGAGGTGGTACCAGTTCATCCCATGTTGCTTGTGCTTTGCTGGTCCTTGAAGACAGCTCTTGATTCTTTCATTTTTCCTTTTCCTCTTTCCCACCCCCAAACAGTCAGAGTATCAGCACTTGATGTGAAGACACCAGAGGAGCTCTTTGTGGAGAATGGGACAGAAGCAAGACTTCCATGCACGTTTTCATCCCGAGACGTGATCAGCAGTGCAGCGTCCATCTCCTGGAGCTTCCAACCAGAGGGAGCAACAACCCCAATATCAGTAAGAGCCCTTTGTCTGGGTTGATCCTGCTGTTTGTGGCAGGGCTGGGAGGGGAAAATCTTGGGTATGTTTAAGAAAGAACTCTTTGGTCAGGTACGTTTGTAGGGCAGGTCCCACTCCATGTTGGTGCTCCTTCACCCATCCCTCACGTAAGCTTTTGTTTTTAGCTTAGCATGAAATGTCACCAGATGCTTGTACAAAGTGTCACATCCTGTGTTTAACATCGGTTCTCTTCTTGCTACCATGTAGTTTGGCTTGGAAAAGGCCAGGGTGGTGATATGTTTACATTGCAGCTGGGAATGAGCCTTCCAGCGTTGGTAGACTTGTGCTAGTGTGGCATGATCTAGCATACTAAAAATAGCTTTATGGACGTTGTGGCTCTTGCAGAGACTTGGGCAAGCCACCTGAACTGAAGCCTAAGCGGTCAGGTGGGCTTGAGAGGGTGAGCTGCAACATCCACACAGCTATTTCTAGCACACTAGCTTGAGCCCTGGTACTGTGAGTCTGTGTCTACCTGGGCTATGGGGGCTTGCTCCCAGCTGCAGTGTACACACACCCTTAGGCTTGGTCTACACCTAAAAATTTGATTGACCTAGATACGTTGCTTGATGCTGTGAAAAATTTCTCTCCTTGTTTGACAGAGTTAGGTCAACTTAATCCCTACTGTAGGGGCAGGCAGGTCTAGCTACAGTAACTCATTTAACGTTGTAGTTATGTTCCTGGAAAAAGCTACTTTAAGCTAATCCAATTTCCCCATAAGAATTAATGTAAATGGGGGGAGGTTAGGTTCCATGGAAATGTTTTTTGCCAGACAAGACTCTATACTTTTTAAATACACGCACACACACACTATAAGTTTTATGCAATTTAATACTGTACACAGCAATGATGATTGTTAAGCTTGATTGAGGTGGTGAAGTCAGAGGGTGGAAGAGGGAGGGATATTTCCTAGGGAATGCCTTACTGCTAATTGATGAACTAGCACTTGGCTGAGCCCTCAAGGGTTAACGCTTGTTAATGTAGCCTCTCACTCTACAAGGCAGCACAAATGGAGGGAGGGGAGAGAGCATGGCAGAGAGAGACACTCACCTTGTGTGAGAGAGAGAGAGAGAGAGATGTGCATTGCCCCTTTCAGTACGCTGACCATACTCTAAGTACACTGCCTTTTTAAGTAGATCAGCTAGTTGAGACAGCAGCTGCTGCCAGCAAGCTCCCTCTGTCGTGTGGGCCCCCCCCCCCCCCCCCCCGCTCTGTGCAGATGGCCTAATGGGGTAAAGGAGTGGGGGGAAGGGGACACCTGACATTAATACCCCTCTTCCCCATCATCCCCGCACAGCAAGCAGGAGGATCCCAGGAGCAGCTCCAAGGCAGAGGGCAGGAGCAGCACATGGCAGTACGGGGAGGGACAGCTGAACTGCCCAGCAATTGATAGCCTGCTGGGTGGCTGCTGCACAGGGAACTTAGGGGAGCGGGGAGCCAATAGGGGGTCTGCTGGTCCATCCTGGTTCCAAGCCCCCCCCACTAGCTCCAACTGGCTGCTCTTTCTGCAAGCAGTGGGCAAAGCAGGTGGTTGCCAAACCACGTTCTAAGGGAGCATTGCACAACTTCAAATGAGCATGTTCCCTAATTGATCAGCAACGTAACAATGAAACAATGTTAACAGGGATGACTTTAAGTGAGGAGTTACTGTACTGCCTGTTGAGAGGGTGGATTTACTACAGTGACAGAAAAACCCCTTCAGTCATTGTAGCAAGTGCCTGTGCTACAGTGGCCTCGCTGTCGTGTGCTGCTGTAGCATGTGTAGTATATACATACGCTCAACTTTTTCGAGTGCCTCAAAAAGGTGCACAGTTAGGGAATAGGGAAAGTCAGAGCAGGGAGGAAGCATTGGAGCAGTGTGGAGGAGTGCACTGGGTTTGGAAGAGTACGAAGTGAGGGACCTGCCCCTGTGTCATGTTTTGCCCCTTGGAGCTGTGCACTGGAGGGCCAGCACATCCCAGATAACAAACCTTATTGATGTAAAGAATTCAGGCACAAAACAGGAAAACCCAGTTTGACTAGAGCTTTGAAGAACTGGGTTTCCTAAAGAGGCTTTCTATCCTCCCTCAACAAATAAGGGATTGATGTGGTCTGGGTTGGGGAACAGGGAATGAGCATGTGCAGTGCCTGGGGCAGGGACTGCATCACCACTTTCCTGTCTCCATCTGGTACATGCACTCTTCACAGCCTCACCATCTCCCCTCCTCCTCATGGCCTCTGCAAGCTTATGAGGGGTGTGGAGTGCAAGGGTGCGGGTGAAGCAGCTTGGGGGTGTGTTTGCATTTGAAGCAGTGTATGCGAGGGTGCCTAGGGAGCTTGGAGCCTAGGGTTTGTGGGGGTGGTCAGCAAGGGATGTGATGGAGGGAATGTTGGAAGAGTTGAAGCAGGGTCAGAGCAGTGGTGGGGGAAGAGGGGCAATGTGAGGGGTGTTGGAGCAGTGCAGGGAAAGGAGGGGTCACAGCTGTCCAGTGAGGGATGTTGGTCAGCTTCATCTGCCTCCCCAAATTTCCATACATACATGTTCTCCTGTCTTCCCCCACAGGCTCCATGCTAGTTCCTCCACTGTTCCTGCCTCTTCTTTCCAGCTCCTCAACATGCAGGTGCTATGCTGACACCTGCCACTGCATGTTGAGGTGGATTGTGCTGGAGAAGCAGACTGGAGATGTTGCAGGGGCAATGAAATGACATGCATGCAGCCAGTGCATTTTGTGATAATCTTGCCCAGGACCAGAAGCAGTGGAGGTGGAATGCTGAGCTGTGCTAGATGGGAATGTTGAAAAATTGGGGAATTTTTTTTTAATAACTAAACGTCAGTAACACAGTAAAGTTGCCCAGTGGTGTCTTGTGCCCTTCTAGAATGTGGAGCCTCGCTAAATTTAAACTTCTGAAAACCAAGAAATGAAGACTTAGGTGTATACCGTCCCTGCAATGGAGCCTTAACTCTACTCTCCTTGAGCGATGCCTGAATACACACAGACTAGCCCTGTACCGGGCCTAACAGATGCTATAGAACACATGATCACTGCAGGGTTAAGTCTAACACCTTCTTTTTGCTACTGTAGACCTCTAATTTAGAGCAGGCATAGCATACAGGACCTGCTGATTCTACACACATTACGCCAGACTTGCTACCACCCTTTGGCCTGAGGATTTTTTTCAGAGATGGTGCCTTCACTTCCCTCTCAATACAAGAAGGGCACAGTGGTTGTGACCTGTGACACTTGTGTGTGAGCCCTTCTCTCGCATCACAACACCCAGACTGAGACTCCTTCGCCTAAAAAAAATTTGCATTGGACTTGAAGGCTAAGTCATACTGTGGCTACTTGAATGTGTGATTAGTGGAGCGACAGCATGCTTGCTACAATCTGCAGCTAGAAGTAGCTGGACTCTGGAGGAATTCCTACTCCTACCTCCTAATGTGGTATTGGAAAGGGCCCAGCAGATCTGGAGAAACTATCTTAGTGAAGGAGGGGTGTAAGCTTTGCAATGTTCTGATGTGGATGTTCTTACATGCTCTCCTCTCTGGCTGCAGTTCTTCTATTACTCTCAAGGGAACGCGTACCCTGGGAAGGACACACCATTTAAGAACAGAATCAGTTGGGCTGGAGACCTTAACAAGAAAGATGCATCTGTCAGCATAGCAAACGTGCAGTTCCGGGACAACGGCACTTACTTCTGCGATGTCAAGAACCCACCTGACATAGTTATGAAGCCAGGAGAAATCAGACTTAGAGTCGTGCAGAGAGGTACCTCCCCTCACTAACTCTTCTTTTCTTTAGGTGCCATTCTGGGCATTGGAGAAACTGTTGATTTTATCTCTAGTCTCCAAAGTCACAACAGCCACTCTCAGGATTTGTTTTCAAAGTTAATTTTTAAACACTGAAGATACCAGTCTTAACCAGTTTTTCTTACTCCATCCACAGTATTCCCAAATCCTAGTTTTTCTCATACCCTAAAGTCTGCAAACAAATCCCATCTCTCTTGCATGACCGTCAGTCAACAGGCTGTGAAAGGGCTTAGGTGGGGTGTGGGCTGGGTGACATCATGCAGGGAAACTAACATTTTGTCTGTCTTTGTGTTGGTGAAATAGATGCTTGGTTCCATGCTGTTTAAATTTCAGATGATGGAAGTCACTCCTCTCATAACAGGAACTAAACATGTAGGGATTTGGAAGGGGTCTAATGAAGACCTGTGGACTGTCTGTATGTTAAGGCTGTTACCTCTCTGAGAGCACAGGAAAGTAGAACTCATCCAAATGTTAAAACTTCCTAAATAGTTATTAGAAGAAACTGTGTCTAGAGTTTAACAGGTTTACAAATAATTTTCATCCGAAATGAAACGCTAATCATTACAAACTGAGCTAATCTCTGTTTAGAGAAACATTATGCAGTAATATAATCAAATCTCTCAATTTAGCAGGGTGTTATATTACAGTGACAAAAAGGGGTTTTATGTATGAATTTATGTATCTCTCTGAGCTACTCTAAGACTTCCATGCAGCCAAGAACCCACTTCCCTCTTTCGGTTCAACCACGTCTTAATGTGTGCTTGTGACTTTGGACATGTAAAATTGATGTGGAAGGCAACTATTGAATTGATCCTGATGAAATCATGGAGTGAAATCCTTTATTTCATTAAATAAATTAAGGCTGGAAGAAGTCAAGAGTTTGCTTTACTCTCTGAGTCACAGGAATAAGAGAAACTTTGGTTGTGGGGAGTAATTGGAACATATTGTGAAGTAGGATGGTGAAGTAGGTGTCTGTTTTCCAAAAGCTCATCGCTACTTCAGGGATTCAGAATAATTTGTAATGCAAGCGTTTGGTCACAGTTCAAGGCAACTACACCTGTATTTTCCCCTCTATGGTCCACCAAGAACATCCACTCTCCGTTTTTCTGGCTCCCTATCTGTCACCTCTCTTGGGTGGAGACAGGCATCTCACTTCTTTTTCCTGACTGGGGTATTTCCATGGTGCACAGTTCCCTGCCTACACTGTGAATTCCCCAGGAAGTCAGACGGCCTCAGCAGGCCTGCTTTGCTTTTCTCCTCAGAGGTTGTAAACAGCTTAAGTGCCCACAGTTATAAGCTGTGACACAGCTTTTTGTAAGCAAGCCCTTTTATTCATAGGGTGAAAGCATTACAGAGAAAACATATAAAAACCTACATGTATGCTAATAAGCTTACCAGAAATCACCCCAATGCTGACAAGGGCTCTGTAGGAGTCAGTCTTTCAAACTCCAATGGGTTTTTGTGGTTAAGATTATAACTTAGCTCAGGGTTAGCGCACACATGAATTTTTGTCTCTCCTTTATACAGGTTAGACCTCTCATCCTGTCTTCATGTAACAGGTGTTGAGCAGACTAAGGTCCCCTCCTCAGGATGAAGTTTCAAAAGGCTGAGTTCTTGCATAACTGGAAGGGGTACATTTACATATACCTCCCCCGAGAAATGCACTGAACTTTAAAAGTTCATTCTTGTCTGGCACATTGTTTTGTATAGTTAGGGCCCTACCGAATTTACGGTCCATTTTGGTCAATTTCACGGTCATAGGATTTTAAAAATGATAAATTTCATGATTTCAGATCTTTAAATCTGAAATTTCACGGTATTTTAACTGTAGGGGTCTTGATACAAAAAGGAGTTGGGGGGAATCTCAAGGTTATTGTAGAGGGATTACAGTACTATTAACCTTACTTCTGTGTTGCTGCTGGTGGTGGTGATGCCTTCAGAGCTGGGTGGCTGGAGGGTGGCTGCTGGCCACCTGGGAGCCCAGGTCTGAAGGTAGGGTCGCTGCCAGCAATAGCACAGTAGTAAGGATGGCGTGGTATGGTATTCCCACTCTTACTTCTGTCCTGCTGCCTTCAGAGCTGGGCCATGGTCAGCAGTCGCCACTCTGGCCACCCTCCTCTGAAGGCAGCAGAAGTAAGGATGGTGTGGTATGGTATTGCCACCCTTACTTTTGCGGTGCTGCTAGCGGGGCGCTGCCTTCAGAGCTGGGTGCCCGGCCAACAGCTACCACTCTCCAGCTGCCCAGCTCTGAAGGCAGTGCAGAAATAATGGTGGCAATACCGTGACACTTCCCACCCCCAAAATAACCTTGCAGCCCCCTTTGGGTCAGGACTCCCAGTTTGAGAAACGCTGGTGTCCCCCTTGAAATCTGTATAGAATAGGGTTAAAGCACACAAAAGACCGGATTTCACGGTCTGTGATGCATTTTTCCTGGCCGTGAGTTTGGTATGGCCCTACATATAGTCCTTTGAAATGCATAACACTTCTCAGGGTTTACATTAATCATGTTCCCTTCCTTTCTCTCTCCCCCCCGTGTCGCCCCCCCCACCCCTAAGACATCAGTCCCATAATAGATAAATACAGTGAACTCGTAAAAGACTGAATTCAGTAAAGTTTGTCAGTGCTGTATATATCATTGCGGAATAAGGAGGAGAGTTGGGTACACTCCTGTTGGAGCATAGACTCTGACCTACGCTAAAAAAAATTGCCATTGTAATTTCCTGGCAGGCTTGTAACACCACACATCAATCTGCAGCTTTGCTAGCTCCAATGCACAAATGTTCACACCACTTCTGGAATTACATTTGCTCTGAGCAAGGCTGATGTCCATGACCAGTGCAGAGCTAGCATAGGCAGCAAGGGCGGATTATGTAGCTGTTTTGGTTTACTTGATCTTCCCAGCGGCATCCCTCAATGCTCCTGACCAACCTTTGCTGGCTACTTTTACAGCTGAGAGCACCTGTCATGTCAAGTTGGCTGCATGGTCTTGTACTTAGATTATAAAGATCTTTGGGGCAGGGACTGTTTTCGTTTTGTGTTTGTGTTGTGCCTAGAAATAGTTTGGGTCCGTAGCTAGGCCACCTAAGTGTTCTAGTAATACAAATACAGTTTATTAAAAGATTCCTGGAGTGTCACTCTGGAGCCTAAAATGTCTGAGTCAGTGTGAAGCCGTGGAAACAGCTACAAATATGGGTGAGAACAAAACACTCTCTTTGTTCAGAATCTCACCTGGTGGAATAATCCACTGGGTTTTATGGTATGTTACTGTCCAATTTAAGTTCTCAGCCATTTTGACTTTAATTACACCCATGTGGTGTACAGCTACAGTAGGGCACATGTCTATGCCATGCCAAGAGACCTAGACCATTGTGATTTCAGAGATAACTCAACCAATTACCACCCTTGGTCTACAGCTAATCTGCATGCAACAATTTGATTGGTTGTATTAGGGAGACTGCACAAATGTTGTATTACCTGGCCAAACTGCCACCCCCATAAATCTTCTAGCACAACCATCAATGCAATAGTTGCAAACACACAGCCCCTCACTGCAGCACACCCCCCTCATTCTCCACCAACACGAATCCACACAATTTTCCCACACAGTAAGATGACCAATGCAGCCTCCCCTCTCCCAATATGACCACCACACAATAAACCCAAATATCACTCTGAAACCTAGAATGTCTGAATCAGTGTGAAATGATGGAAACAGCTACAAGCATGACTTAAGAGAACACTCTTTGACCTGGTCTACACTAGGACTTTAGGTCGAATTTAGCAGCGTTAAATCGATGTAAACCTGCACCCGTTCGCATGATGAAGCCCTTTTTTTTTGACTTAAAGGGCTCTTAAAATCTGTTTCCTTACTCCACCCCTGACAAGTGCATTAGTGCTTAAATTGGCCTTGCCGGCTCGAATTTGGGGTACTGTGGACACAAATCGATGGTATTGGCCTCCGGGAGCTATCCCAGAGTGTTACATTGTGACTGCTCTGGACAGCCCTCTCAACTCAGATGCATTGGCCAGGTAGACAGGAAAAGAACCGCGAACTTTTGAATCTCATTTCCTGTTTGGCCAGCGTGGCAAGCTGCAGGTGACCATGCAGAGCTCATCAGCAGAGGTGACCATGATGGAGTCCCAGAATAGCAAAAGAGCTCCAGCATGGACCGAACGGGAGGTACGGGATCTGATCGCTGTATGGGGAGTGGAGTCCGTGCTATCAGAACTCCGTTCCAGTTTTCGAAATGCCAAAACCTTTGTCGAAATCTCCCAGGGCATGAGGACAGAGGCCATAACAGGGACCCGAAGCAATGCCGCGTGAAACTTAAGGAGCTGAGGCAAGCCTACCAGAAAACCAGAGAGGCGAACGGCCGCTCCGGGTCAGAGCCCTAAACATGCCGCTTCTATGATGAGCTGCATGCCATTTTAGGGGGTTCAGCCACCACTACCCCCGCCGTGTTGTTTGACTCCTTCAGTGGAGATGGAGGCAACACGGAAGCAGGTTTTGGGGACGAAGAAGATGATGAGGTTGTAGATAGCTCACAGCAAGCAAGCAGACAGCCAGGAACTGGTTTTCCCGACAGCCAGGAACCGTTTCTCACCATGGACCTGGAGCCGGTACCCCTGAACCCACCCAAGGCTGCCTCCTGGACCCGGCAGGCAGAGAAGGGACCTCCGGTGAGTGTACCTTTTAAAATACTATACATGATTTAAAAGCAAGCATGTGAAAGGATTAATTTGCCCTGGCATTCGCGGCTCTCCTGGATGTACTCCCAAAGCCTTTGCAAAAGGTTTCTGGGGAGGGCAGCCTTATTGCGTCCTCCATGGTAGGACACTTTACCACTCCAAGCCAGTAGCACGTACTCGGGAATCATTGTACAACAAAGCATTGCAGTGTATGTTTGCTGGCGTTCAAACAACATCCGTTCTTTATCTCTCTGTGTTATCCTCAGGAGAGTGAGATATCATTCATGGTCACCTGGTTGAAATAGGGTGCTTTTCTTTAGGGGACACTCAGAAGTGCCCGTTCCTGCTGGGCTGTTTGTCTGTGGCTGAACAGAAATGTTCCCTGCTGTTAGCCACGCCAAGAGATCTAGACCATTGTGATTTCAGAGATAACCAATTACCAGGGTTGAGGGGGTAGCCACACGGTGGGGGGAGGCAAAATGCGACCTTGTAACGAAAGCACATGTGCTATGTATGTAATGTTAACAGCAAGGTTTACCTTGAAAGAGTGTAGCCATTGTTTTATAAAATGTCTCTTTAAAATACTGCTGTCCCTTTTTTTTTCTCCACCAGCTGCATGTGTTTCAATGATCACAGGATCTTCTCCTTCCCAGAGGCTAGTGAAGATTAGAAAGGAAAAACACACTCGTGATTAAATGTTCTCTGAGCTCATGCTGTCCTCCCACACTGACAGAGCACAGACAAATGCGTGGAGGCAAATAATGTCAGTGCAGGAAAGCACAAAATGACTGGGAGGAGAGGTGGCGGGCTGAAGACAGGGCTGAAGCTCAAATGTGGCGGCAGCGTGATGAGAGGAGGCAGGATTCAATGCTGAGGCTACTGGAGGATCAAACCAGTATGCTCCAGTGTACGGTTGAGCTGCAGGAAAGGCAGCTGGAGCACAGAGTGCCACTACAGCCCTTGTGTAACCAACCGCCCTCCTCCCCAAGTTCCACAGCCTCCACACCCAGACGCCCAAGAACGTGGTGGTGGGGTCTCCGGCCAACCAGCCACTCCACCAGAGAGGATTGCCCAAAAACCAGAAGGCTGGCATTCAATAAATTTTAAAGTTGTAAACTTTTAAAGTGCTGTGTGTCATTTTCCTTCCCTCCTACACCACCCCTCCTGGGCTACCTTGGTAGTCATCCCCCTATTTGTGTGATGAATGAATAAAGAATGCATGAATGTGAAGCAACAATGACTTTATTGCCTCTGCAAACAGTGATCGAAAGGAGAAGGGGAGGGTGGTTAGCTTACAGGGAAGTAGAGTGAACCAAGGGGCGGGGGGTTTCATCAAGGAGAAACAAACAGAACTTTTACACCGTAGCCTGGCCAGTCATGAAACTGGTTTTCAAAGCTTCTCTGATGCGTACCGTGCCCTCCTGTGCTCTTCTAACTGCCCTGATGCCTGGCTGCACGTAACCAGCAGCCAGGCAATTTGCCTCAACTTCCCACCCCACCATAAACGTCTCCCCCTTACTCTCACAGATATTGCGGCGCACACAGCAAGCAGTAATAACAGTGGGAATACTGGTTTCGCTGAGGTCTAAGTGAGTCAGTAAACTGCGCCAGCGCGCCTTTAAACGTCCAAATGCACATTCTACCACCATTCTCCACTTGCTCAGTTGAGCAGCTCCTGACTACTGTCCAGGCTGCCTGTGTATGGCTTCATGAGCCATGGCATTAAGGGGTAGGCTGGGTCCCCAAGGATAACTATAGGCATTTCAACATCCCCAACAGTTATTTTCTGGTCTGGGAGTAAAGTCCCTTCCTGCAGCTTTTGAAACAGACCAGAGTTCCTGAAGATGCAAGTGTCATGTAACTTTCCCAGCCATCCCACGTTGATGTTGGTGAAACGTCCCTTGTGATCCACCAGAGCTTGCAGCACTATTGAAAAGTACCCCTTGTGCTCGCCGGCTTAGTGCTCCGGTGCCAAGATAGGGATATGGGTTCCGTCTATGGCCCCACCACAGTTAGGGAATCCCATTGCAGCAAAGCCATCCACTATGACCTGCACACTTCCCAGGGTCACGACCCTTGATATCAGCAGATCTTTGATTGCGTGGGCTACTTGCATCACAGCAGCCCCCACAGTAGATTTGCCCACTCCAAATTGTTTCCCAACTGACCAGTAGCTGTCTGGTGTTGCAAGTTTCTACAGGGCTATCGCCATTCGCTTCTCAATTGTGAGGGCTGCTCTCATCTTGGTATTCATGCGCTTCAGGGCAGGGGAAAGCAAGTCACAAAGTTCCATGAAAGTGCCCTTACGCATGTGAAAGTTTTGCAGCCACTGGGAATCATCCTGGACCCGCAACACTATGCGGTCCCACCAGTCTGTGCTTGTTTCCCGAGCCCAGAATCGGTGTTCCACCGCATGAACCTGCCCCATTAGCACCATGATGCATGCATTGGCAGGGCCTATGCTTTCAGAGAAATCTCTGTCCATGTCCTGATCACTCACGTGACCGTGCTGATGTCGCCTCCTCGCCCGGTATCGCTCTGCCAGGTTCTGGTGCCGCATATACCGCTGGATAATGCGTGTGGTGTTTAATGTGCTCCTAATTGCCAAAGTGAGCTGAGCGGCCTCCATGCTTGCCTTGGTATGGCGTCCGCACAGAAAAAAGGCGCGGAATGATTGTCTGCCGTTGCTCTGACGGAGGGAGGGGCGACTGATGACATGGCTTACAGAGAATTAAAATCAACAAAGGGGGTGGCTTTACATCAAGGAGTATTTCAGGCAGGGCTTCACAGAGGGTTCCAATAAGAAATGGTGCACCTAAGTAATTGTTCTTATTGGAACAAGCAGGTTGGTCTGGCCTCTGATTGATACATGGGTAGATTTACCTCGCTGCACCTCCTCTGTGAGTGACTGCAGTGTGACCTAGAGGAATGAGTCCCCTAGACGGGGGCGGAGGGGGGGGGGAAGCAAATGAGTACAAAACAGATCTGGTCTATTTCTTGTTTTGATCCATTCCATCTATCTTTTACATCTTTGGCTGGCAGCAGATGGTACAGAAGGACTGCTAGCCATCCTCATCTCTTGCCTGCCCGGCAGAAGATGGTACAATAGGACTGCTAGCAATCCGTATCGCCTGCCTGCTCACCATAAGATGGTTCAATAGGACTGACTGCAGGATTAAAGAGAATGACCTGGTCAAGTCACTTCTAATGTAGTCCCTGCACCCATGTCTGCCCAGGTGCTCCTGGCCGATGTGGCCAGGAGCACCTCGGACATGATGATGACGGCTACCAGTCCTACTGTGCCATCTGCTGCCACAAGGCAAGGGGTTGCTGCTGCTGTGTAGCAATGCAGTACCACGTCTGCCAGCACCCAGGAGACATACAGTGACGGTTACCTGAGCGGGCTCCATGCTTGCCGTGGTATGGCGTCTGCACAGGTAACTCAAGAAAAAAGGCGCGAAACGATTGTCTGCTGCTGCTTTCACGGAGGGAGGGAGGGAGGGAACGGGGGCCTGAGGATATGTACCCAAAACCACCCGCGACAATGTTTTGCCCCATCAGGCATTGGGATCTCAACCCAGAATTCCAATGGGCAGCGGAGACTGCGGGAACTGTGGGATAGCTACCCACAGTGCAACACTCCAGAAGTCGACGCTTGCCTCGGTACTGTGGAAGCACTCCGCCGAGTTAATGCACTTAGAGCATTTTCTGTGGGGACACACGCACTCGAATATATAAAAATGATTTCTAAAAAACCGACTTCTAATTTAAGTAACTAATTTCGTAGTGTAGACATACCCTTTGTTCAGAATATCACCAGGTTCAGTCATCACTGGAATTCAGACATTTTTGGCATTTTATGCACAACTTTATGAATTACACCTCTGCAAGTCCACGGGCATTCAGCTACTACTACTAGTGATGCTCTTGGTTCTGCCTGGCCACTGAACACCTCACCTAATACTAGGCAAGCTGGATAGCAGCCTCGGCAGTGCCTGGATGTTTTCTTGCCCATCCCTACAGTACAGATATCACCAGCCCTCGTGATGTCCGTATCCCCAGATCAACAAGTGAGGACAGATCAATATGGAATTAATTAATGATAGCATTGATATGCATATCCATGATTATAGATCATGTCTGTACACAAGATTCACAGGTTTAATGGTCAGTTTTTGGGGGTGGCTACATTAGTGCAAACCCCTCTTGATTTGAGAGGCTTATATCAATTTAGCTTAGTTTAGTAAATTAACTGGGGTTTATACCAGTTTAACTAAATCACTTTTACAGAAACACATTTATTTAAATCAGTGCAACTTTTTATGCAGGCAAGGCCTTTCTCTCCTCTAAGGTACTCAGCAATTCAAAGTCTATATAAAATAGATCAGTTTGATAGTTTATAGGTTTTTTTTAAAAAGATATAATAAAAGCTCTTAAGCTACCTAAATTGGATTCCTTCAAGTCTGAAAGAGCTTTGTTACCATGGCAACCTTAAACAAAAAGAGGCAGGTCTTCACTAAGAACATATATGTAACTGGTCACTAACAGAGGTATTACAATTTTTTTGTGATACATTGACTATAATGCAAAACCTTTGAAGAAGCACTGAACAGCGAATGCCTATGTGGTCACAGAGTAGTCATCGGCTGGTAAACAGTTACACAAACAGCTTAGTGTACAAAAGCAATTTTAAGTTTACACCTGAAATTAAGAATAATCAGGAGCTGAGACAAAGGTGTGCAGTTCCCTTGTCTGCAACAGATATCACTCCAAAAAGATGTTTGTAAACCATGCAAGCCATTTTTTTCCACTTCAAAGATCATTGAATTTTCCATGGACAAAACAGCAATAAACTATTGCAGGAATTCAAGGGACAACTTTTCTCACTGGATGGTGAGAAGGTGACATAAGACACTTGTATTCCAAACGGAACACTGCAAGTCTTTATCAGAAGCAGGAGGTAACTTTCTGATTGGCTCACATGGGCTTTGCCAAGAACAGGTTAGACAGACCATTGGTAATGGCTAAGAGGCCTTTTTTATGTTCAGTTATTTGATCCTTGAGGCTGAGGTATCTCGACAAAAAGAGACAGTCCACTAGCTGCCTATTGAAGGGTCTCCCTATCCCCCAACACTTTATCTTGTCCTAAGACATATACCATATTATCTGTTTCTTTAAAGTCTTTGGGAGACAATGAAATCCGGGAAAAGAACCAGCTATAGCTGTCAGAACACCTTCGTTGAAATTAACTACCTGAATGTTCTATCTTAAGAAATTAGTTCTTGCAAATGTTGAGATGTTTGCAAATTTTGATACCTTTGTATCCATTTCACCTGATAAATAGATTTTTATGCATATTTTGCCATGTGATAACTTAATATAACCAAGTTAAGTACTTCCCAAAGCATGTATCTGAGAGACAAAGTGGATGAAGTAATATCTTTTATTGGATCAACTTCTTTTGGTGAGAGAGAGAGAGAGGTCCTGAAGAAGAGCTCTGTGTAGCTCAAAAGCTTTTGGATCAACTTCTGTTGGTGAGAGAGAAGTTTTTGAGCTATTCAGAGCTCTTCTTCAGGACTCCTCTCTCTCTCTCCCTCCCTCCCCCCCTCCCCAAAGAAGTTGGTCCAGTAAAATATATTACCTCACACACCTTGTCTCTCTAACATCTTGAAACCAATAAAGCTGCAACACTGCATACAGCATGTAGCTGAGTCAGTTCTGTAAGTGACTTACAGGTATGCATTATACATTTTGTTTCAGTTACAAGCTTAACCATGGTTCTTTAGAAATAATACTAAATAAGTAACTGAGAGCTAAGGTTTAAAGAACTTGCTGCATATATTTAGCCTTACTCTAACAGGAAACTGGTCACAACAAGGTTTGTTCTTGGGACAGAAAGTCCCTGAATAGTATCAATCTGGAAGTGACGCATCTTGTGGTTTCAAGCTCTCAAGTTCTCCGTTAGGAGGGAGAAACTCTTTGGCTTGTCAGTAAAATAATTTTACCATTGTTTGAAAACTTGGCTATTGTGGCATAAAAGTCTACAATACTGGTAAATTTGAGATGAATTAGGAATAGTTTTCAATTGTTACTGGCATATTTGGGAGTAAATTGCATCTTAAGGTATGTCTACACTACGAAATTAGGTCGATTTTATAGAAGTCAATTTTTAGAAACCGATTTTATACAGTCGATTGTGTATGTCCACACTAAGCGCATTAAGTTGGCAGAGTGCGTCCTCACTATTGTGGCTAGCATCGACTTACAGAGCGGTGCACTGTGGGTAGCTATCCCACAGTTCCCGCAGTCTCCGCTGCCCATTGGAATTCTGGGTTAAGCTCCCAATGCCTGACGGGGCAAAAACATTGTCGGGGGTGGTCTTGGGTACGTGGCGTCAGGCCCCTCCCTCCTTCCCTCCGTGAAAGCAACGGCAGACTATCATTTCGCGTCTTTTTTCCTGGGTTACCCATGCAGATGCTATACCACGGCAAGCATGGAGCCCGCTTAGCTCACAGTCACCATACGTCTTCTGGGTGCTGCTGGCAGACGTGGTACTGCATTGCTGCACAGCAGCAGCTCCTTACCTTCGCAGCAGATGGTGCAGTAGGACGGATAGCCGTCGTATGTCTCCTGGGTGCTCCTGGTAGACCTCAGTGAGATCGATCAGGGGCACCTGGACAGACATGGCTGTCCTCCTCTTAGGGCACGAAATGGGAGCCAGAGACTTCAGGTCATTCTCTTATTTAAGTTTCGTCTCATGGAGATTCAGTCCTACCTGGAATATCATGCGAGCTGGAGGCTTCTGCCTCAGGCTGCTCTCCCAGCTGGCAGCACTGCACGGTCGTACCTACCCCAGCCTACCCATGGCTCATGAAGACTGGACAGTAGTAAGGAGCAGTTCAGCTATAGGCTGAGCAAGTGCAGAATGGTGGTAGAATGTGCCTTTGGACATTTAAAAGTTTGCTGGCGCTGTTTGCTGACTAGGTCAAACCTCAGCGCAACCAACATTCCCCTTGTTATTGCTGTTTGCTGTGTGCTCCATAATATCTGAGAGAGTAAGGGGGAGACGTTTTTGGTGGGGTGGGAGGTTGAGGCAAATCGCCTTGCTGATTTTGAGCAGCCAGACACCAGGGCGATTAGAAGAGCACAGCAAGGCGCGCTGCATATCAGAGAGGCTTTGAAAACCAGTTTCATGACTGGCCAGGCTTCAGTGTGACAGTTGTGTGTATTTCTCCTTAATGCAAACCTGCCTCCTTTGTTGATTTTAATTCCCTGTAAGCCAAACACCCTCCCCCTTCAGAAATAAAGTAACTGTTGTTTTGAAACTATGCTTTCTTAATGGACAAGATAGCCTGGGTGGGGTGGATGGAAGGACAAGGCCATGTTGCTTATTGTAGCCACACTAAAAATCAAACTGTTTGAATGACAGCCTTCTGTTGCTTCGGCCATCCTCTGGAGGGGAGTGGCTGGGTGCCCGGAGCCTTCCCCCCCTGCGTTCTTGGGCGTCTGGGTGAGGAGGCTATGGAACATAGGGAGGAGGGTAGGTGGGTGCAGCGGGGGTCTGTGCTCTTGTTGGCTTTCCTGGAGCTCCAACAGACGTTTATCATGTCTGTTTGCTCCCCGATTAGCCTCAGCATCGCGTCCTGCCTCCACTCTTCGCACTCACTTAATTCTTTCCTGGCCTCTGCCACTGAATGCCTCCATGCATTAGGCTGTGCCCTATCAGTGTGAGAGGACTGCATGAGCTTGGAAAACATGATCGTGAATGTGTTTTTTTTTTTTGCCTTCTAATCTGCGATAACATCAGGGACGGAGATGATAGGTGAACGTAGAAACATTCTACGCTGTACAATTCTGGGGGGACTGCGTGGTCCCCTGTGCTGCTGAGTTCGCCGTGCTGACCAAACAGGAAATGAAATTCAAAAGTTCCCAGGGCTTGTCCTGTGTACCTGGCTAGTGCATTGGAGTTCAAAGTACTGTCCAGAGCGGTCACAATGGAGCACTCTGGGATAGGTCCTGGAGGCCATTTGCGATTGTCGATTTGCGTCTGCACTATCCCAAATTCGACGCAGCAAGGTCGATTTTAGTGCTACTCCCCTCGTTGGGGAGGAGTACAGAAGTCAATTTTAAGAGCCCTTTAGGTCGACGGAACGGGGTTGGTTGTGTGGACGCAGTCATTTTTAAATTAACCTAATGCAGCTAAATTCGACCAAACCGTGTAGTGTAGACCAGGCCTTAGCTAGGAGTATCATTAGGAAGGGTAACATTTGAATTAAATTGACAACTTCATAAAGCAAAGTGTGTTTTAAATTTAGGCTTGAGTTATAGGCAATTGCACCAATATTGCAGTTTAATTGACAAGTTGATAAGGATTTATAGTCCTGTGTTGGTACTCAAACCACATGCCCCAAATATAGTAGAACTAAGGTAGCTTACCTGTAGAAGACTGTCATAAGTCTCAGATGCATTTGATAGATTTTAACATTCCTGTTAAAGTAATTCTTTTAGATTTTGTAAAAACTAGCATCTTGCTTTCTGTAACCAATTTTTAAAAATTCTGTTCTGGCTAATAAAACCTATATATCTTGAAGTAGTGCTCCAGCCTTTACCCTAAGGAATAAAAATCCAGAGCATCATGACAAGCTTGATATCCATACTGATCAATTTAAAAAAATGTGTTTTGATACCACTCTCACAAAGCACACAAGTATAATGAGAAATAACTTTTTAAATATTTTAAAACATGGTTCTTTGGGATTTTCCTGAATTACACAAGACAATCAGTGGTGGGTTAGCAGACATACAGAGGCACGTCTTCCTGCATCTCTGTACTTTACTGCGGGATGCTAGGACTGTCTGGGTGCTATTTCAGCAACATCTCCCACTCTCAGATGTGAAAACAAAAACAAAGTGACTATTGTCAGAGTAGCAACCGTGTTAGTCTGTATCCGCAAAAAGAAAAGGAGTACTTGTGGCACCTTAGAGACTAACAAATTTATTTGAGCATAAGCTTTCGTGAGCTACAGCTCACTTCATATTATGCTCAAGTAAATTTGTTAGTCTCTAAGGTGCCCCAGGTACTCCTTTTCTTAAAGTGACTGTTGGCTCCCATATACACCACAGTAATTCCACTTATCTCTGCATGGTGCTCAAGCATCTCTCCCTTCTGCCTGTGAGAAGTGATGCATCCGCTGGGGCTCCTCTTCCTTAAGTGGGGAATGGATCACATAGAACGGCCTAGAGGGGATATCCTGCCTGCAGACCAGGGGCAGATGGCTCCTGTTCATTTCGAGTTCCTAAAGGGAAACGGAGGGGAAGTAGTTCAGCTGCAAAACAAAAACAAACAAAATTAAAACTAAAAGATGGGGAGAATAAAAAGCTGCTTATCACTGGTTTCTGCACAGACCCCACCTGCCCAAAAAAGCAGGGTGCCCACTGTAATAACTACCAGTGCCTCTGGCACTGGGTGCAGAAGGAAAAGGTGCCTCATCATGACATCCGCTAGAGTGATGACAGAGCCCTGACAATGAGTGGGCAGCTCACGCAGGAAGTAGGGGGCAAAACAAAATGTGGAAAGGACAAAATGCACAAATATTCCATAAACTTCGTGCATTTGCACAGGGAGCTGTACTGGGCATTTGCAGTAGTCTAGGGTACAGCAATCTATATAACCTACAGTGTTTGCTGTGGGAATGCCTTATGTGGACATAGTACATCATGAGCAGGCTGAAACAAATGCCTAATGCAAATGCTCTGCACCCTTGAAACCTGAGTAGTTTAACTGTACCTGGGGCCAGTTGCAGTGGTGCTGTTATCTAAAGTAAATGCAACCCTGGACTGTCTCGTTCAAACTCTTATAGCTTTAATTGGAGACCTTGAAACAAGTGAAGGGTATGGAAAACCTTGCAATTATGTATGATAGCTTTTCCAAACAGCAATGGTATAGTTAATGCACTCAGGGTATGTCTACACTATGAAGTTAGGTCGATTTTATAGAAGTCAATGTTTAGAAAGCTGTTTTATACAGTCGATTGTGTATGTCCCCACTAAGCGCAGTAGGTCGGTGGAGTGCGTCCTCAATACCGTGGCTAACATCGACTCACGGAGTGGTGCACTGTGGGTAGCTATCCCACAGTCCCCGCTGCCCATTGGAATTCTGGGTTAAGCTCCCAATGCCTGATGGGGCAAAAACATTGTCACCGGTGGTTTTTGGTACATGTCGTCAGTCTCCCCTTCCTCCTTGAAAGCAACGGCAAACAATCGTTTTGTGTCTGTTTTCCTGGGTTGCCCGTGCAGACGCCATAACACGGCAAGCATGGAGCCCGCTTGGCTCAGCACTGCTGTTGTGAGCATTGTAAACACCTCGCACATTATCCTGCAGTATGTGCAGAACCTGGCGAGGAGACGCCAGCATGAGGACGATTGTGAGGAGGACATGGACACAGACGTTCCTGAAAGCACGGGATCTGGCAATTGGGACATCATGATGGCAGTGGGGCAGGTTGATACAGTGGAACACCGATTCTGGGCTCTGGGCCCTGCAAACAAGCACAGACTGGTGGGACCGCATAGTGTTGGAGGTATGGGATGATTCTCAGTGGCTGCAAAACTTTTGCATTCATAAGGCCACTTTCATGGAATTTTGAAAAAAGAAAAGGAGTACTTATGGCACCTTAGAGACTAACCAATAAATTGGTTAGTCTCTAAGGTGCCACAAGTACTCCTTTTCTTTTTGTGAATACAGACTAACACGGCTGTTACTCTGAAACATGGAACTTTGAGTTACTTCCCCCGCCCTGAAGAGCAGGAATACCAAGATGAGACCTGCCCTGACAGTTAAGAAGTGAGTGGCGATAACCCTGTGGAAGCTTGCAATGCCTGACTGCTACTGGTCAGTCGGGAATCAATTTGGAGTGGGCAAATCTACTGTGGGGGCTGCTGTGATTCCAGTAGCCAAGGCAATTTGTGCTAACGGGTAGTGACTCTGAGAAATGTGGAGGTCATAGTGGATGGCTTTGCTGCAATGGGGTTCCCTGACTGTGGTGAGGTGATAGACGGAACGTATATCCCTATCTTGGCACTGGACCACCTTGCCAATGAGTATATAAACCACAATGGGTACTTCTAAATGGTGCTGCAAGCACTGGTGGATCACAAGGGACATTTCACCAACATCAACGTGGGATGGCTGGGAAAGGTGCATGACACTCGCATCTTTAGGAACTCCGGGTTGTTTGAACAGCTGCAAGAAGGGACTTACTTCCTAGACCAGAAAATTACCATTGGGGATGTTGAAATGCCAATAGTTATCCTTGGGGACCCAGCCTACCCTTTGCTCCCATGACTCATGAAGCCGTACACAGGCAGCCTGGACAGTAGTAAGGACCAGTTCAACTACAGGCTGAACAAGTGCAGAATGGTGGTAGAATATGCCTTTGGACGTTTAAAAGTTCACTGGCGCTGTTTGCTGACTGAGTTAGACCTCATTGCAACCAACATTCCCATTGTTATTGCTACTTGCTGTGTGCTCCATAATATCTGTGAGAGTTAGGGGGAGACGTTTATGGCGGGGTGGGAGGTTGAGGCAAATTGCCTGACGGCCAGTTTTGAACAGCCAGAGACCAGGGCAATTAGAAGAGCACAGCTAGGCACACTGCGCATCAGAGAGGCTTTGAAAAACCGTTTCATGACTGGCCAGGGTACGGTGTGACAGTTGACTTCCTCCTGCTCTGAAAGGATCTAAGGGAGGAAGGAGGCTTTTTGTGGTTCACATTTTTGCTAACTAGAGAATGAAGCAAAGTGTTGAATCTTTTTTCCCCCCAGACAATCTGCCTGCGTTCTCCACTGGCGTGGTGGTAGCAATAGCCATTGGTGTGACTCTAGTTGTCTTGGTGCTCATCGCTGTTATCGTATGTGTCGTCAGAAAGAAGAACTCTAAAAAGCATTACTCTGGGTAAGAGATCACACTCTTTTTACCAGTGTTGGGGGGAAGTGAGGGAAGAGTGAAAGGACCACAAGTGGTTGAGATGAGGCAGGAGTCATTTCAGCCAAGTCCTGTCTTCAGCTGGCCATCGTGACCTCCCCAAAGGGATGTAGTACCAAGAGGAGCAGTAGTCTGATAGTTGGGGAACTGTCATTCCTACCAGTGGTCTCTAGGTTTATGCATTATTATTGGTATCTTTCTTTGTAATACTCTTTAAAGCAGTGGCTCTCAAACTGTGGGTTGGGATCCCAAAATGGGTCGCGACCCTATTTTAATGGGGTTGCCAGGGCTGGCTTAGACTTGCTGGGGCCCAAGCCCCACCACCCAGGGCTGAAACCTGAGGGCTTCAGTCCTGGGCGTCGGGGCTCAGGTTACAGGCCCCCTACCTGGGACTGAAACCCTTGGGCTTCGGCTTTGGTCCACCCTGCCTGGGGCTTGGGCTTTGGCTCCCCCACTCAGGGGTGGGGCTCGGGCATGCTCGGGCATTGGTCCCCCCTTCTGGGGTCATGTAATAGTTTTTGTTGTGAGAAGGGGGTTGCGGTACAATGAAGTTTGAGAACTGCTGTTTTAAAGGACAAATCGACCCTCAAGTGGTTTCATTACGGTGCAAACAGGAGACACTTTGATATTTCAATCCATACTAAACAACATCTGCCCTCAGTGATCTTTAAAAATAAAATAGTTGAAATATTCTGTTTTAAATTTGTTATATTATAACATGTCAGTAGTGTGCATTGTATGGTACTACTAACATGAAACATAAGAATATAAAAATGAGGAACTCATTAAATGAAACACAGTATCCAAAACATTTTTTAGAAGTTCTGTTTCTCAGGAAACTTTTTGAAACTGTTTTAATTCGATTTGGAAAGAAAACAAATTTCAAAATGTCCAATTTTTCAGAGGAATGGAAATTGAGTTTTGCCCTGCTCTTTTTGTTAGTGGTTGTATTGCTAGCAATACATGGGTAAGACAGAGAATGATTCCTGCAGGAACTAAGGACACCAGGAGAGCAATTAATGAACATTCCCAATACTGAAACAATGCAGGTTGCAAGTCTAAATTTTACCCCCTGGGGAAAAACGTACAGGCTGGTTTGAACTGGTTCAAAGGCCTTTGTAAGTCATGGCCTGGAAACTATAAAATAACAGATCCTGATCTGGGTCTGTGACCAACACAGAAACAGATCCTGTGGGAGGACCTGAAGTGTATTAGACCAACTAGGTTCTCCATGTGGAAGGTGGGCGACCGCCTGGTAAGCTAGGCTTGTGTATAAGCTTTTTATTATGTTTTCTCTGAAATGCTTTTGCTTTGAATAAATAGTACTTTGCTTTATGAAAGCTGACTGGGTCACTCAATAACCCTGTTGCTGTTCCTGAGAGAAGAGAACTGCAGGTGCTGAAGTCAGACCTGCTGAGGCGATCATAGTGACTTTCAGGGGTCTGCAGCTGAAGACCCCAGTCTAGAGGGAGAGAATCACAGGATTCCACCCCAAGGAAGGTGAGCGCAGAAGGCTCAAAGCTGAAACCTAAGCACGAGAACCTCAAGGAGACCATGACGGGGTCAGAGGTGCGGTTACCTCTGGAACTGTGCCATATGTGGTGGTGGTAGGTGTGGGATCTATGACAGTGGTAAATTTCCAACAGTACCAACAGCAGTGAAAACTAGTATTGTAGAAAGAAGCACCGAGAAAAGTCAGTCATTTAGGGAAAGAGATAAAACCAAGAAAGATGAGTTATGAGCAACTAGGAAAAATCAGCTGGTGGAATTATGCAGAAGCAATTAAACTCAAGAGCTGATAAAGGCACAGCTGATTGACCTGCCATAGTCTGAGGCCCAGAAATGATATTTCAAGGCCGCAAGTGCACCCAGGTCTCAGGGAGAGATGGCAGAGGTCGAGGGAGACCTTGGAGACTGCTTCCTAGTAGGAAGTGGAAAAGAGGAGGATCACAGGCAGCAACTGTGCTTCATCCAGACTGAATTCAGTACTTCAGCGGTCGATATGGAACAGCTTGCAGTTTGAAGCGAAAAAACTGCAGCTTGCGAGAGGCAGGCTGCGCTTGGAAACCCAGAGACTTGTGGACCAGGAACAGCAGCACCAGCACAAAGACAAACAGCACCAGTGTGAGCAAGGAGAGAGGGATAAGCAGTAGTAGGAAAGAGAAAAGGAGAGCCAGCTGGAGCTTGAATTGGAGAGAAAGTGCTGAGCACTCCCTGACACAGGAGGTGGAGACAGATCCTATATATTTGGTTCCTCTGAAGGCATAGACTCCAAATTGTTCCCTTGCTTTAGGAATAGGTGTATTTTTCAATGCTTTTGAAAAGAGTTGTGAATTGAACAGGGTGGGTGTGAGGATATGGTAGTGTCTGGCTTCACTGCTGACAGGGAAGACCTTAAAGCTTTCATCTATGTGGCCAGAGAGGACTATAGAAACTATAAGCAATATAAGCATGTGTTACTGCTGAAGTTTAAATGGACACTTGAAGTGTATAGGAAAAAGTTCCAGGGTGTTGAAAAGAGGCTATGAACTATGCTGAGGTTGCAACCCAAATTAGGAGAGCAGGTCTGGGGACCGCAGCTGGAAAATGGAGGCTGTTTGCATATTCATTAGCCTAACAGGGATGCAGTGGGCTCAGAATCTGGGGATCAGGCCTAGATAGCGATCCAGCTCTATTGGGAGGGAGGCCACTTCAGAGGGACCCCTGGGTGAATGGTGAAAAGCAGTACAAACTGGATCATGTTTCTGGAATTGCCTAGTGTGTCTGCAGAGGCCCAGTGCAGTCCTGGAAAGGTTGTCTATATCTTAACCTTAGAGTTAACTCTGTGGCTTAGTCTCCAGAGGGAGGAAGTCACACGGCTAACTTGTTTGGGGCATACAGTGTTCATGCTGATGGGTTTACACCCCAAACAACTGCACGTAGGCCTTAGCAGACAAAGGACTTGAAACTATATAAAATAACAGCTCTGGCCTATGGTGAGAGACCCTATCTGGGAACTGACTGGCATGACACTGTGGCCAACAAACAGGCCCTGCAGGAGGACCTGAAGTGTATTAGACCTCCCAGGGTTGGCCTCCCGTGAAGAAGATGGGTGACCACCTACTGAGTTAGGTATGTATGTGAGTTGTTTAAGATGTTTTCTCTCGAATACTTTTGTTCTAAATAGATAGTAAGTTGCTTTCTGAAAGCTGGCTGGTCACTGGATAACCCTAACACTGCCCCTGAGAGAACAGAACATCAGGTGCTGAACTGAAATCAGACCTACTGAGGTGATCACAGTGACTTGTAGGAGTCTGCAGCCAAGGACTCCAGTCTGTAGTGAGAGACTCATGGGATTCTGCTCTGACAAAGGCAGCAGCTACAGGCCTGAGACCTAAGTTGCGTGCCCTCAAGGAGACCATCGGGGTCAGAGGTGCAATTAATTTGAACGGTGACAGTGTCTAAAGAACTCTTCCCCACCCCACCCTGTTCCCAGCTGGAGACCTTGGAGAAAATGGGTTCATTAGAGTCTAATGGTAAGACTGAGTGAAGTGAAATCAGCTGTGTGTGCTCAGAGTTCAGTGTGGAAAGCCTGGCTTCCTTGCTGTGTGTGTTTTCCCCATAACTAAAGGAACCATGCACTGACACTCATCAAAGGTGCTTATATCAGGATTCAAATGCCTTGCTTCAGGTTGTTCCACTCTAGTGTTTTCCAGGTGAGGGATGCCAGTGCAAGTGCCAGGGTTGGGTCAGTAATATCTGTGCATTGTAAATTCGAATAGATTTAACTATTATAGGTTGCCTTCCAGCAAAGTCATCTTTTAACTTAATACTGCTTTCACTGACCATACCAGCCCTGCATGTGTTGGTTAAGGGGAGGGCCAGATGTGCTGTGATTGCTATTAATGTCACTACCAAAGGCTCATGGACTAATTTTTAAATGAAACTACCCCAATTTGTGGCAGCATAACGCACAGATTGGGATAATGGTTCTGTCTTGAGCTAAAGTGGGGAGGGGGCATTTGGGTGGTGGTGGGAACCCCTGCATGGCCATGCCAAAACCTCCATTCTTCTTCTGACTTTGGTTTTTTTTCCTTTGTGCCTTGATGTGCTGGGATCGGATCCTGCTTATCTTCCTCTCCTTACAGAGATCCTGATATAGACGCCAGATTGGGAATGTAACAGGGCTGGGTCTCCTCTTCCAGTCCCACTAGACACCATGGTAACTAATCACATTGGTGGTTGCTGTTAATAGCTGTGTGTATGTGTACACATTTCCTCTTCCCTCGCTGTCTAACCAGCTAGCTCTGTGCTAACATAACTCCATTGTGACTTGTGCTGGATTGTCCTGTTACAGACTGTTGGCAAGGGGATTTCATTGGGTGCTTGGGTTTCATTATCTTCTGTCTAATTGGGGTGGGGATGCTACTTATCCCAAACAGTGTACCTCAGTCTCTTCTAGTCGTGGACTCACTAGTGGACTAGAACATTAGACCATTCAGAGTTATTCCCTGTGAGAATAAAACTTCTATATTACTGGTGCCTATTCCTCTTTGCAACAATAATGATGGATTTCTAAAGTACCCATCACCATGATCTCTAGTTTCAGAGTAGCAGCCGTGTTAGTCTGTATCCGCAAAAAGAACAGGAGCACTTGTGGCACCTTAGAGACTGACACACTTATTTGAGAATAAGCTTTTGTGGGCTACAGCTCACTTCATCGTATGTATAGAATGGAACATATAGTAAGAAGATATATATACAGAGAACATGAAAAGGTGGAAGTAGCCATACCAACTGTAAGAGGCTAATTAATTAAGATGAGCTATTATCAGCAGGAGAAAAAAACTTTTGCAGCGATAATCAAGATGGCCCATTTAGACAGTTGACAAGAAGGTGTGAGGATACTTAACATGGGGAAATAGATTCAATATGTGTAATGACCCAGCCACTCCCAGTCTCTATTCAAAACCAAGTTAATGGTATCTAGTTTGCATATTAACTCAAGCTTAGCAGTATTTCGTTGGAGCCAGCAATGCCTCTCTGCCGTGTACATTGGCCAAACTGGACAATCTCTACGCAAAAGAATAAATGGACACAAATCTGACCTCAGGAATCATAACGTTCAAAACCCGGTAGGAGAACACTTCAACCTCTCTGGCCACTCAGTAACAGACTTAAAGGTGGCAATTTTGCAAAAGAAAAGCTTCAAAACCAGACACCAGCGAGAAACTGCTGAGCTTGAATTAATATGCAAACTAGATACCATTAACTTGGGTTTGAATAGAGACTGGGAGTGGCTGGGTCGTTATACATATTGAATCTATTTCCCCGTGTTAAGTATCCTCACACCTTCTTGTCAACTGTCTAAATGGGCCATCTTGATTATCACTACAAAATTTTTTTTTTCTCCTGCTGATAATAGCTCATCTTAATTAATTAGCCTCTTACAGTTGGTATGGCTACTTCCACCTTTTCATGTTCTCTGTGTGCGTGTATGTGTGTAATATGTGTGTGTGTGTATATATATATATATTCTTACTATAGGTTCCATTCTATGCATCTGATGAAGTGGGTTGCAGCTCACAAAAGCTTATGCTCAAATAAAGTTGTTATTCTCTAAGGTGCCACAAGTACTCCTGATCTTTTTGCATGATCTCCAGGTGCACAAACTTCTTAAAATTGCATTGTGACCTTTAGGTACAATACAGACTTGTAGGAATACTCAGTCAACCCCAGAAATTCACTGTAACACATTTTAGCCACTTAAAGGGCTGCTCTCAGTCAGTTTCAGCCAGAGTAGAAGCTCCTCACTGCTGGGTCTCCAGGTCCCCTTTCCCAGTATTCCCCTTTTTCTGTTACGTGTCTGAGATGCTGGCTCTCCAAAGGTTTGATTAACCCTTTGGATAACAAAAAGGTTGGCCTATGAGGAGTTGCATTCTGCTCAATGTCATTGTCATTATTCATGTGTTTGTATTTGCTGCATGTGTTGTTTGTGTAAGAGGTTGGGCATTGTGGGGGAGAGGGGGGTTAATTAGTGGGCAGAAGAGTGGTGGTAAAGGGAGTTCCTATATTTGTTTTGTGTATAGGAAGAAGTGGCATGTTTCTGTAGTGTATCCTTGGGTAAGAGGAGAAAGATGAGGCCAGTGTTCAGAGGAATAGGCTGCTCCTGGGACCAGGGATTACCTAATGAAATTTTAGAGGACCATTGCTCATGTTGGTTTCCTTAATCCCAGGTCCATCCCAGATATGTGGAGGTTTCTTTCTACCTTCTCTCCCCAGTCTCTTCTATGGAGATTGAAAGGAGCAGGTGGAAAAGGAAACCTAACTGAACTAACTTTAGAGCTGTCCGCCTCCTCCCCAAAACTGTTCCCAGAGTTTCTAAGTGAAATGTCTTTGATCTGTCCTGTTAGAAGTATAAGGGCCTGGAATTACGACCTAGCCAGTCTGTCAATTGTGACTACTATGATAGCTACTACAGGAACTGGCATCCAGAGAACAAGAGATTGAATTAGTCTGGAACCCTAGACAAGTCAAATACAAAAGAATTAGCCAGGAGACATATGGCAGCCATCTATGTAGCATGGAAGAGCTGGTGGCTCCTGCCACTCTTGTTGCTAGATGTAGTAATGGTGAAGTCCTCACTTATGTGGGCTGGGGAGGGGGTTATTTAGCCTATGCGCAGTTAGAAAGTAGTTTGTATTCACACCTGGATGTTCTCTGATGCCTCATATGTAGGACAAGCAAGTACATTCCCAGGTTCTTATGGCTTAATCTGGCTTTATTGGGTAGAGAAGAATAGCTGTGATATGTATGAGGACAAGTGTACAAGTGACTGGGTAGGCAGGGAGAATGTGTGAACTGGTTCCAATACCCATTGTGATCACTTTTACTTTGGCATGGCCTGCCACTTCATCCTGCCATCACTCGCTTTTGTTTTTGTTCCTGTTTTTTGTTTGTATCTCTTGAATGTTGTCCTGCAAATTCTGCTCTGCCGCCTCGTCAGCTGCAGTACCTCTGAGAGCTTGATGTCGCCGGTTAAGCAGGCTCCACGGAAGTCACCCTCCGACACAGAGGGTTTGGTAAACCACGTGCCCGCCAGATTGCACCAGGTAAATTTCAGTACTCTCCAATGCACGGACCTCCCAGGGTGTGGGAAAGGTGGATCCATGCTGTAGAGCGGATGAAGGTGGGGTGGGAGAGGTGAATTAGCTGGCTGTGTTGTTCCATGTACTCAGGCAGCTGGAAGGAAAAGGGATCTGCTCTGTATGGGATTGGATGTAAAGCTGTAGTTGGGGTTTGTGAACTATACTTAGTAGCTTTAGCATTTCCAAAAAGCAGGCATTCAACCTAGCAGTTAATGAACTGACAATGAGGTATATATCCCCTTTGGCCTTGTCCTCTCTATGGGAAAGAGACTTGTTCTTACCTCGTGTTAGTTAACGTGGTACCTGACATGAGGTAAAACCCTAGTGAAGACCTGGCAGTTTGCTGCTTTCGCTTCTGTTAGCAGGTTGAGGAGGTCATAGTCTCTGTGTATGATAAGGTGACACGTGACCAGGATTCATCCCTGAATTTGATCTGCTGGTTGGATCATTAACTTCCCTGGCTTGGACCAGGTACTGACAGGGAGTGTGATGTGAATACTGATCTATGCCCCCCCAGATTGAAATAAAGATCTTCTTACATGTGAAAACTACAAAACTACCTTATCTTCACTAGCATTTTACCTCATGTCAGTTAGCCCATGTTAACTAACATGAGGTAAGAACATACCTCTTTTCCTAGTGCAGATGCACCCTAAGACTCTGTCTACACAGTAGCTGGGAGGTGTAATTCCCAGTTCAGGTAGATGTATATGTGCTAACTCTGCTTAAGATAGTGCTCTAAAAATAGCAACGAGCCCATGGCGGCATGGGCAACGGCTTGGGGTAGCTGTTTGAGTAAGTACCTAGGATCTTGGACAGGGTTGTACTCTTGCAGCTAGCCGAGCTGCTGCCCACACTGTTGCAGCCACGCTGCCTTTTTAGTGTGTCAGCTCAAGCAGGGCTAGCACATACGTCTTCCAGAGTTGCGCCTTCCAGCCGCAGTGTGGATGTAGCCTAAGTGGTGAATAGGCCTGTGTTTGAAAGAGTGAGTCAATGCAATTGAAGCACGAAACAGTAACGGTCGGCCTGTGAGCATGATGCCTTTGGCTCCTGTGTGTTCATTCAACCTTGTGGACGTCTAACAGTTCATTTCACCCTCCTGGGGCTTTGAACCTCTTTGGTTCCACTCAACAATTGAAGGCAGAATCTGATACTGACCTCAACAATCATCCCACAGAAAATGAAAAGTGCCTTCATGAGTTATGGGAAAACTCGAGTGGAAAGCCTAGAAACCTCTCCAACAGGGACACTATATAATATGGGTGTGAGTTGGCAAGAATGTTCAGGACTCCTTGCTACATCTACATTACAGCACTTGCAGCAGCACAGCTGCGCTGCTGAGGCACTTCTGGTGAAGATGCTCTGAGCCAATTGGAGAGAGGTGGTAGCTATATCAACAGGAGAGGGCCCTCCCGCAAGATAGTGCTGTCTGCACCGGGGCTTAGGTTGGTGTAATTTATGTTGCTTAGGTGTGTGGATTATTCACACTCGTGGCTGATATAAGCTATACCGAAGTAACCTGTAAACAAGTACCTTGTACACAAGGTCCTTGTAATGCATAACTAGATGTCTGACTGGAGCTGACTGAAGAAATGAGACCTAATAATTGAAATGAGTGATCTGTATGAACACTCTAAACGTACTGTATGAAATCTTTTATGTTAATAATGCTAAGCACTTCATAGAGGAGAATGAAGGCAAAGTCCCTGGCCCATAGCGTTTACAGTCTACGTGTATGAAAAGCCACAGTGTGACATTCTGAAAAGGAAGATTAGGTGGCTTAATAGATCTGTATTTCTGGTGACTTTGAATTTTAGCCATGGTGTTAGCTGGAGGACTTGTAAGTGTTTGGAAAGGAAGCATACTTGTAGTTTTCAGAACTGTTTCTTAATTTTGAAAATCACTTTGTATTCCCTTTGGATGGAGTTTAATAGATTAATAGATTTTTTTTTGACTGCGTCCAAGAACAGATGAATGAAGATAAAACTTTCCTTTCAGCTAGAGTCAAAATTAAATATTTCAGATTTATAGTAATGTTGGGCTGCCCTGTCCAAGGAGGTAGGCGGGAAGCATGAGGCTATTGGTTTGAGCTGGGGTAAGCAAAGTGGTAGGAGGGGCATAGTTTGAGAGAGATGAAGCAAGAAAAGCTTGTCTAGACTAGGAGAAAAGGTATTCTTAAAATCAATAGTTAATCCATTAAGTGGAGCTTAAAATGGGTTAGCACCTAGTGTAGACAGGATTTAACATATTTGAAAACATGTTTTCCAATTGTGGTGAGTCTAGGCTTTCCTCTAGGTTTAACCTTGACTAGTTAAATGGAGGTAAAAGATACTAATCTGTGTGTACAACTAGAGAAAAGGTTAGCAGCTACTCAGACCTCTTAATCTAGGCAAACCCTTCTATAAAAATGCCAGAGTGTTTAAGATGTCTATACTAGGTGCTAAGTGTTTCACAACATGTTAATTAAAAGGTGTTCTTGATTTTTTTGGTTTTTTCCCCCCCAAGGCTTTTGTACACAAGAAATTTATTCCAGAATAAGATAAGGTGTGAATTTAAAGCACAATAGCTGTTCTGGAATAGCTGCCCATGTGGATGAGTTTATTCTGGAATCAGAGTGTCCATGGGGAAATCTATTCTGCAGTAGCTATTCCAGTCAATTTTCCTGTATAGACAAGCCCTTAGACCAGGGGTTCTCAAACTTCATTGCACTGCGACCCCCTTTTGACAACAAAAATTACTTCATGACTCCCGGAGGGGGGACTGAATCATGAGCCTGCCTGAGCCCCAGTGGGTGCAGGGGAGGACAAAGCCTGAGCACCACCGCTCTGGGCTGGGGGACTAAAGCTGAAGCTCAAGGGCTTTAGCCCCAGGCAGGGGACCTGCTATGTGAGCCCTGCCACCCAGGGCTGAAGCCCTCGAGCTTTGGCTTTGGCCCTGGGCAGTGGGGCTCAGGCTTCAGCCCTGGGCCCCAGCAAGTCTAAGCCAGCCCTGGTGACCCCATTCAAAGGGGTTCACGACCCACAGTTTGAGAACCGCTGTCTTAGACTAAAATAGGGAGCTGAGGACGAGTTTTACTCTCCTTCAGTCTGTCTACTGTACTCTTTAAGAGCTCGTGGCAGGAAGTGCCTTTCTGTATTGGTGTTGGACTTAATTATATATATATATATATATATATATTCAGACGTGTTTCTCACTGCAGAGAGTCACTTTCTAGTTTGATAAAATTGCTATCTTCCCACTGTCTCTTGTCTGGCTCTTATTCCTTGTCTTACAAAGCTCCATGTCCCATGTGGCATATTAGATCTAATTTAAGACACTGGAGACCTCAGTCTTGTGGGACTCTCCTCTTCCTCCTCACCCCTCTAGTACAGTTAGTACACTATTCCATGTTATAAATTAAATTAACAAAATTTTCTGCCCCCACATTTTAAATTACAAAAGTTTGCAGCACATTGACAATAACAGTAACTATGAGTATGTCTACACTGCCCAGGTTACAGCACGGCTGCAGCCGTGCTGTAACCTGGGCAGTGTAGTCACACTATCGCCAGGGGAGAGCTCTCCCGGCGATTTAAAAAATAACCACCTCAAATGAGGGGTAGTAGCTTTATCGCTGGGAGCGCTATCTATACTGGTGCTTTTCAGCGCTAAAACTTTTGTTGCTCGGGGGCTGTTTTTTCACATCCCTGAACGACTAAAGTTTTAGAGCTGAAGTGGCAGTGTAGACACAGGTTTCAGAGGAACAGCCGTGTTAGTCTGTATTCGCAAAAAGAAAAGGAGTACTTGTGGCACCTTAGAGACTAACCAATTTATTTGAGCATGAGCTTTCGTGAGCTACAGCTCACTTCATCAGATGTTTACCGTGGAAACTGCAGCAGACTTTATATACACACAGAGAATATGAAACAATACCTCCTCCCACCCCACTGTCCTGCTGGTAATAGCTTATCTAAAGTGATCAACAGGTGGGCCATTTCCAGCACAAATCCAGGTTTTCTCACCCTCCACCCCCCACACAAATTCACTCTCCTGCTGGTGCTAGCCCATCCAAAGTGACAACTCTTTACATAATCAAGTAGGGCTATTTCCTGCATAGATCAAGGTTTTCTCACATCCCCCCCACCCCCATACACACACAAACTCACTCTCCTGCTGGTAATAGCTCATCTAAACTGACCACTCTCCAAGTTTAAATCCAAGTTAAACTAGAACATCTGGGGGGGGGGGGGTAGGAAAAAACAAGAAGAAACAGGCTACCTTGCATAATGACTTAGCCACTCCCAGTCTCTATTTAAGCCTAAATTAATAGTATCCAATTTGCAAATGAATTCCAATTCAGCAGTTTCTCGCTGGAGTCTGGATTTGAAGTTTTTTTGTTTTAAGATAGCGACCTTCATGTCTGTGATTGCGTGACCAGAGAGATTGAAGTGTTCTCCGACTGGTTTATGAATGTTATAATTCTTGACATCTGATTTGTGTCCATTTATTCTTTTACGTAGAGACTGTCCAGTTTGACCAATGTACATGGCAGAGGGGCATTGCTGGCACATGATGGCATATATCACATTGGTGGATGTGCAGGTGAACGAGCCTCTGATAGTGTGGCTGATGTTATTAGGCCCTGTGATGGTGTCCCCTGAATAGATATGTGGGCACAATTGGCAACGGGCTTTGTTGCAAGGATAAGTTCCTGGGTTAGTGGTTCTGTTGTGTGGTATGTGGTTGTTGGTGAGTATTTGCTTCAGGTTGCGGGGCTGTCTGTAGGCAAGGACTGGCCTGTCTCCCAAGACTTGTGAGAGTGTTGGGTCATCCTTCAGGATAGGTTGTAGATCCTTAATAATGCGTTGGAGGGGTTTTAGTTGGGGGCTGAAGGTGACCGCTAGTGGCGTTCTGTTGTTTTCTTTGTTAGGCCTGTCCTGTAGTAGGTAACTTCTGGGAACTCTTCTGGCTCTATCAATCTGTTTCTTTACTTCTGCAGGTGGGTATTGTAGTTGTAAGAAAGCTTGACAGAGATCTTGTAGGTGTTTGTCTCTGTCTGAGGGGTTGGAGCAAATGCGGTTGTATCGCAGAGCTTGGCTGTAGACGATGGATCGTGTGGTGTGGTCAGGGTGAAAGCTGGAGGCATGCAGGTAGGAATAGCGGTCAGTAGGTTTCCGGTATAGGGTGGTGTTTATGTGGCCATTGTTTATTAGCACTGTAGTGTCCAGGAAGTGGATCTCTTGTGTGGACTGGACCAGGCTGAGGTTGGTGGTGGGATGGAAATTGTTGAAATCGTGGTGGAATTCCTCAAGGGCTTCTTTTCCATGGGTCCAGATGATGAAGATGTCATCAATATAGCGCAAGTAGAGTAGGGGCTTTAGGGGACGAGAGCTGAGGAAGCGTTGTTCTAAATCAGCCATAAAAATGTTGGCATACTGTGGGGCCATGCGGGTACCCATAGCAGTGCCGCTGATCTGAAGGTATACATTGTCCCCAAATGTGAAATAGTTATGGGTAAGGACAAAGTCACAAAGTTCAGCCACCAGGTTAGCCGTGACATTATCGGGGATAGTGTTTTTGACGGCTTGTAGTCCATCTTTGTGTGGAATGTTGGTGTAGAGGGCTTCTACATCCATAGTGGCCAGGATGGTGTTATCAGGAAGATCACCGATGGATTGAAGTTTCCTCAGGAAGTCAGTGGTGTCTCGAAGGTAGCTGGGAGTGCTGGTAGCGTAGGGCCTGAGGAGGGAGTCTACATAGCCAGACAATCCTGCTGTCAGGGTGCCAATGCCTGAGATGATGGGGCGCCCAGGATTTCCAGGTTTATGGATCTTGGGTAGTAGATAGAATATCCCAGGTCGGGGTTCCAGGGGTGTGTCTGTGCGGATTTGATCTTGTGCTTTTTCAGGAAGTTTCTTGAGCAAATGCTGTAGTTGCTTTTGGTAACTCTCAGTGGGATCATAGGGTAATGGCTTGTAGAAACTCGTGTAGACACAGAAATTGTTAACATTCCAAAGGGAAAGCTAGAGGTGTTGCTACCTGGGTAGGGAACACTTGAACTTTTTAGGTGTAGAGAAAGTTCTGGGAAGTGGCTTTGTTGGTTTAAGGGTGGTAAGTAAGGCTTTTAGTACATCCTCATCATTGTATCCACTCATTATACTCCACATCTGAACATAGCCATTATATGAACAACATACCCCCATATCTCAATGTCTGTACTTTGACCCGTTAACTTTTTACCCCCAATTGGGGATATTGCAGATTATGTATTCCTTACGCCACCCGATCCTAAACCGAACTTTGCACCCCTTGATAATCTGTACGTTATTCCCTGATAACCAGAAACTTCTATGCTTAAACTCTGTACCATTTTCTTTTTATTTTAACATCATCTTAATAAAATTATTACAGTAGGGATGAGTTTCTTTCAGAAGGTCAGAGGGGATTTTGAACTTAATTCCCCTTTTTCCTCATCTATTTCAGCAAACCTAACAGCAACTAGCTGTACCCCATCTCTTACCCCAATATTTGTCACTGCCTCCAGAAATGACACACATTTGCTTGAATGTGTTTGTTAAAATGATTTACATTGAAGTGAATGTTGACATTTAAATGGTTATCAAACTTAAGGGTTGATGCCCTTTAAATGAATGGGACAGTTCACACTGCTGAGAGCTATTGTGTCAGGCTATCTGTGGGCTTGTGCAGATCTCATTGCATTGGCTTAAACTCTTCACATTTTTAAGGTTATCTGTGTTGCAATAAAGGCTAGGGGCTTATACAAAACTTTCCAAATCTGAGTGGCCCTACTTCCAGAGCAGCTGAGCACCTGCAGTTCCATTGATCTACATGGTAGCTGTGGGTACACAGCACCTCATTTGTCTAGTTTTTTTGGATGTTTAATTCTAACTCTAACTTCACGTTGTAGAAGTGCTCTCTCAGAATAGCCCACTGTCTACCTTACCAGTCAGTACCCAGGAAATCCAGATGTTTTCTGCATCTGGTTCTCTAAATGTTCAGACAGTTGGATAATTCAAGTTCACTTTCACTGTACTGTCCTTTCCTTCCCAGATCTGTGTTCCATCATGTCAAACTATGTATTGTCTCAAGTACCCACTCCCTCCTCCTCCTCCTCCTAGTTGTTTCATAGCATTTCACTTCATCCTCCTAGTTATGGCTATTCTGCCATCACCATTATTTGAATGAGAGAGAGAAGCATCCATTCTTGAGTGCAAAAATTTTCTGTTGTCTGAATAACTTCCACATTAGCATAAGAAATAGCCATATTGGGTCATACCAATGGTCAGTCTAGCCCAGGATCCTGTCTCTGATAATGGCCAGGGCCAGATGCTTCAGAGGGAATGAACAGAACAGGGCAGTTTCAAGTGATCCATCTCCTGTTGTCCAGTCCCAGCTTCTGGTAATTGGAGGTTTAGGGACACCGGAGCATGGCATTGTATCCCTGATCATCTAGGGCTAATAGATGGAGTGCTCGCGCGTGCGCGTGCTCTCTCTCTCCCCTCCCCCATCCCACCTCTATCAATGGGGGAAGATGGGGGGGAATCCTCCAGCCTACCTGGTGGTCTGGATTCCAACATATTTGACAGGCAAATTAGAAGGCAAATACCTTCTGTTACAGAACTATGCCAAATACAGTGAATAGTCAGCACCTTTGAATACTGAGCTCCTGTATCCTGGGTTTGCAAACTCTTTTCTGGTCATGCAGAAGCAGCATTGGCTCTAAAACTTGCTTGCAACTTCACACACACACTCAGGCTAAGTCTACACCACCACTTATATCTGCAAAATTTATGTCGCTCAGGGGTGTGACTATTCCACACCCCCCCCCCCAAGTGACATAAATTACATTGGCATAAGCGCTAGTGTGCACAGCGATATGTTGGCAGGAGAGCTTGTCCTGCTGACATAACTACCATTGCTTGTTGTGGGTGGATTAATTATGTCAATGGGAGAGCTCTCTCCTGTGAGCATAGAGTGGCTACACGAGAGATCTTACAGTGGCACAGCTGCATCTGTACAACTGCACTGTTGTAAGCTCTCTTGTGTAGACATAGCCTCAGTTCTTCTCCCCTGAGACACGTTTTTAATTTGGCTCTACAGATCAAAACCAAATAGTATTTCACTAATGATTAATACGTAATACTACATGAAGATGCACAAACAGCCAGTACACAGGTGCATCAGACACTTACAGAAACTGTTTTGTCTGTAATGTGTTATTCAGTCCAATATTTAATTTAGCGGTGGAGCTTAAAGTTGTAGAACATTTATTTAGCATCTTTTTAAGGAATATAGGAGCATATCCCCATTGCAGTCGTTGTAGCTGTCTGACCCCTTTACCTGGTGTCAGAGCAGCGGAGATGCTGGCCAGAGTGGTCGCTTTTGGAACTGTGGGACATCCTCCAGAGGCCAAAAGGTGTTTACACAGGTAGAACGTGTCTTCACTTTCACAACAGTGCAAAAAGAACAGCAGAAAGAGCTGTATGCCTCTCATGAAGTTTGGTTTTCTTTTTGCAGTAAAACTTCTGAGTTTCACCGCAAAAAGTTATTAACAAGTGTAGACACTTGGTTTTAGCGCAAAAAAGGGACTTTTTGCCCTTTAAATGGCAAGTGTAGACATAGCCTTAGTGACATAAATTTTTTTCCCAGTGGGGCAAAGTCAGTCACTTCCTCTTAGTTCTCATTAGGACTGGAAGTGTGACTGAGGCCTGGTCTGTGCTTAAAAGTGAGGTTGACATAGCTAAGTCAGTCGAGGTCTGAAAAATCCACCCCCTGACCGACATAGCTACGTTGACCTGCCTGTGGTGTAGATGCAACTATTGTTGCTTCTGTCGACAAAGTCACCATTATTCAGGGAGGCGGTGTTCCTACACTGAAAAACCTCTTCAGTTGGTTTAGGCTTTGTCTACGCTTCAGGGTTATACCTGTGTAGCTGTGGTGACGTAGCTCTGCTGATATAGTCTCTGTAGCGTAGGTGCACTCTGATAGTGCAAACTCTGTTGTGCTGAGACCACTTCTCAGGTGACTGTACCATCCTCAGCCTTGTATCCAGGGGCCTCATTTGTTATCTGGTAAGGGGGGCAGTTTCATCCCCATACCTTTGCTTGCTCCCCCAGGCTTTCCAAATGGGTCTCTGCTCCACTTTTTGCCCCCTCCCCCAACTTTGTAGGCTATAATATAATCACATATAAAGTTTTTATGCTGATTCAACTTCCCTCCCTTCCCCTTTAAATTTTCTGAAATGACGCCCCTGCTTGTATCTAACTCACTCAGAAAGTGCAATATCCTAGCACTGTAGAGAAGTAGTTTTGCTGAATTCAATTTCCCACCCTTTCGCCTGCTTCTCAGATACCTGCTTTTGGGATATGGAGCACTCCAGTCCCAGCCCCATCCCACTCTGCACTTCACATTTCTGCAGGTTGTGTTTCAGGAAGCACAGGTGTTCGTGGTGAACCTATGGGTTTCAGCAGAGCATTGAGTACCTCTCTTCTGAAGCTTCATGTGCATTGCTGCTCTCTGGGGCACTGAAACAAAATTGTTTGGCAGTGTCTGTCAAGTTCTTGGCGTGAACCATAAACTACATATGAGGATTCCCTCATTGATCACTGAAGTGCAGCTGTCTGAACACGATAGTAGTTTAGCAGAACAGGTTAGGTCACGGAGAATACTAAATCTATTTAAAACCGCAAGAGAATGAGATGAGATGTTTTGGCCAGAACACAATTTGAGGACCTGCACAAGGCCTGATATTGCTACTCAAGGGCCAGGGGAGCCTTGATGACCCCCATGGTCAGATCTTCTGTTTTAAAACCAAGCTAAGGCACTGGGTCAGTACTGAGGGAGGTGCACCAACTACTGAGTCATCACTAGCTGCAGCATTTAAGTGGTCCTTGTCACTTTATCATAGGATTGATCCAGTTGCTTACTTAGCTGGTGAATAGTGACTACGTCATATCACACTGTGGCTGCAGGCTAGAACTCATTCACTCTACTTGCGGAACTGATCTTCCAGTGTTCCAAAAGGGAAGTTGTACTGAGGATTTGAAGGTCTGCAGTTATAGTGCATAAAGTGAACTCTATCACTTAATGGCAATCTGTAGCACAGTCTGGTGCTTAAAAAATTAAACCCTAGCTTGCATCTGACTGAGCTACCTATCTTCATCATAGCTTTCTGTGTCTGTTGAGGAAACTCTGTTACATTTCAGAACTGTGGATCCTTCCTTGCATTCTTCACACGCCAGCCAATCCAGTTAAAATGAGCTCCTATGTTGCATGGTACACTGGGGTTGCAAGTAAGGTGACACACGAGATTTCTTGTATAGGTGAAGGCTCAGTCCACTTGCTTTGGGATTTCACTAGCTATCAGAGACTGTGCATTTGCTGTCTCTGTATTCTCACAGGAGACCCTGCAGCAGGGAGAGGGAAGTGCAGCGCTTTCTTAAAAGCACTGATTCTGTGTTTTGTCTCTCTGTCCTCAGGGCCCAGTCATTTATGCGCAATTAGATCACTCCGGCGGGCGACACAGCGACAAGATTAACAAGTCAGAATCCGTGGTTTATGCTGACATTCGGAAGAACTGAGGAGATCCCACCATATCCAAAGCAAAACAAAAATTCAAACTGGAATGGCTTGAATCAAATGTGACCCAGAGAACTCACATGTGGCCTTTGATGCCTAGGCTAGGACCAATGCATGTGAATACAGAGAGATATATATGTGTTGTGTGTAAATAGTCTATTTAATCGTACAGAAGTGAGACCAGTGTTGCATGTTGAGATGCAGTAAGAATTCTGCTTATAAATGGCCAATATTGTTTTTTTGTATCTAGGATAAGGGGAGAAAAAGTGAAAATGCATAACATGGCAATTTTTAAGTATTTTTTGTCTCAATCATTAATGGAGAAACTGGAAGGTGCTAGGGGATTCTAGATTTACCTGATTGTTTTTCAACAGGGTTTTCCTTTTTTGAAGGGATGGATATGAGGAAGGTAGTTTCTGTAGGATATTTCCTCTTCTCCAATCTATACAAATTGACTGCCACCTCATCTTACTTATACAATTAGACCTCTTTGCTCAGAAAAACCCTCCCCATCTGCATGGGAGAAGGAAGAGCTAAGCTATAAAGGGTCTGGTAAATTTAGCCATTTAAAATGTCTACCCTTCACCCCTTTAAATATGTGAGAACTTTACATTTCTATAACGGTGACATTGCTCATAGATTAATAGATTTTATGGCCAGAAGGGACCATTATTAGCTCATCTAGTCTGACCTCCTGTATATCACAGGCCATAGAATTTCATATAGTTACTCCTGTATTGAGCCCATGTATTGTTAGAGCTTAAAGCCAGTCCCTTAGAACACAGGGACTGTGTTGGCCCAGTGGGGTTTGTGCAGTGATAATAAAACCCAACTTTTCATAAGTAAGCAAAGGGGGCATCTAGGAAGCTTCATATCTGGGTAACTTGCTTCAGTTAAATCCTGATGTGCCCTTCCCTGGGACAGCCTGCTTCCAGTGAAACCTGCTGGGTAGTTTGTCCACTTGTAGCAGGAAGCAGGGGCTCTTCTGGAGAGAGATGACATTGCACTTTGTGGAAAAGGAAAAGTGATAAAACTTTACTTGCAATAATCTGCCTATACTGTCTTTCCCTGAAGCTAGTTTAGAGTAAGGGGGGGAACCGTGATGAATGGGACCATCACAAGCCTGCTGCTATAAGAGGACAGGGCCATCCTTGGTTCCACTGTCACTGACTCTTACTAAAGTCCCATCTCCTGTGATCTGCTAAAACAGGAAAAATTGAGTAATGCAGGAAGCATGCAGCCCCACCTATATCACTGACATTGTGGCTAGCTTGCTTCTTTGGGAATCTCCCCTGTGACCTGTTTAGTCTAGTTGAAGGCATGTGAGCTGGACCCACACTGGAGAGATTCATTTCAAGATCCTCTTTGTTCTTCCCTTGCTTATATTTCCAAAGGTTCGTTGAGTCCTTCTGGAAGGAAACAAGCTGCCTCTTGTGTGTAGTGAATTGCAGGCATCATGACCTGAGATCTTGTCTGAGCCTGAGTAAGGACGGTGAGCTTTTGGATTTATGGGAACATAACCAACATTCCATGGCTGGAATAGACAGCTTCTATGATGTGGCTGTCTTAAAGCTGTAGCCAGAAAGACTTGATGCAATATGGGACTGAAACTATTAAGAACTTACTCTCCGTTGACTTGCTTTAACTTTGAAGCTTGTTTATCAGGAACAGTAACCTGTGTTAATGGAAGTGGATTGATTCTGACTGAGGGCTTGGCTACACTGGCAAGTTAGAGCACATTAAAGCAGCCCTGGGCGCTCTAACTCCTGACGCGTCCACACTGGCCAGGCATGTAGAGCGCCTGGACTCTGCAGCTGGAGCGCTTCTGGTAATCCACCTCCACAAGAAGTGGAAAGCTTGCTGCGTCCTGGCTGAAATGCCCGGGTATCAGTGTGAACGAGCTGTTGCATTACTGTGCTGTGATTGGCCTCTGGAAATGTCCCATCATCCTCTGAAGTCAAGTGGCCACTCTTCTCATTGTTTTGGAATCAGCTGCGGGTATGTGGATATCCCCTTTCAAAGCTCTGTTTCTGACAGCCAGCATGCTTATCTGGTCCGGAACAAAGCAAATCATTACTGTGGAATGCTGCAGTTGTGGGGAAGGGGGTCTGCCGCTGTCTGAACTTACAAGACAGCATGCTGACATGCTCTCAGCCCCCCCCAAACCCACTCTCCCCCCACATACACACAACACACTTCCTGTCACACTCCACTCTCTCTCCCCCCATTTGAAAAGCACGTTGCAGCCACTTGCATGCTGGGATAGCTACCACAATGCACTGCTCTTTGTGGCGTTGTAAGAGCTGCTAATGTGGCCACGCCACTGCGCTTGCAGCTGACGGTGTGAACACATGGCAGCATTTTCCCTGCTGCTGTCTCTGAGGGCTGGTTTAACTCCCAGTGCTCTACATCTGCAAGTGTAGTCATGTCCTGAGTGTGTTGTCTTCAAGTTTCACTCAGTTCAGAGGAATTCATGATTGCCTTGTGGCTAATGAGATCAGACCAGAGACCTGATCAGTTTTAACCCTATACTTTTAGCCAATGGAGCATGCAGTTTCCTCTTGATTCCCTGCCACTAACCCAGGTCTTTGTCAGTTAAAAGGAAATGCAAAATTTAAAGGGCTTTTAAAATTCCTCCAGGTTTGCTGCCCTTGTCCATCTCTGGCCCTGCTGAGGTTTGTGCTGTGTAGGACTACTTCTGATGAATGCCTAGTGCTAAGTAGGAGAAGGCAGGCTTGTAGCACAGCTCAGGGATAAGCAGAATCCCTTTCAGGGTAAAACAGATGTAAAAACTGAAATGGGGATGAGGCTAGCAGTTAATACTTTGTGACTAGGCTTGGAAGGATTAGATTTTTATTGGTAAATGTCAAAACGTTGATTTCACTGTACATGCACAAACTGATGCATAAATATTTCTATCGATAATTGAAATTTAGAGGTAGGCAAAGTAAGAAAAATGCTGCTTGAGAACTTATTGGTTTGATTTAAGGCTATATACTTTGTATATTTTGACATATGATGTTGACAGTTTGTGTGCTATGGTTATAATGCTTTAACCTTTTAAATCTCAACATCTACTGTCATTAAATAATTGTCTGATCCCTCAATTTCCCACAACTGTGAAAGTTTACACTGAAAAAATGCTTAAAACCCATAATTGTGCACAACTTTGAAAATTTAAATTGATAAAAATTGAAAAAGATGCTTAAAAATAAGCATGGATATTGTCCATCAAAATGATAAAGAATAAAAAATAGAATTCTGCCAAGCTGGTGTAGAAGTGTTACAGCTCAAAACCTCCCTGTCCCTTCCCTTCGCATGTAAAGAAATATAACCTGGGGGTTGCTCTACACTGGGAATTTACCTTGGCATAGCTACATCTCTCAGGGGTGTGAAAAATCCACCCCCCTGTGAGATGTAGCTATGCTGACCTAACCCTCCTTGGTGTAGACAGAATTCTTCCATTGACCTAGCTACCACTTCTTAGGGAGGTGAATGACCAATGCTGATGGGAGAACCGAGTGTTTATACTGAAGCGCTACAGCAGTGCAGATGCAGCTGTGCCACTGTAGTGATTAAAGTGTAGCCGTACCTTGAATGAAGCTATAGTGAAATTCCAGGTTATGGTCTGATCCTATTAGCCCATTTTGAAAGCTGTAAAACTGAATGAATTGGCTGCATTCTTCTCCTCCCCACCGCCCCTTTCTGTACGGCAGTCAGTTACTCAGGGCTTGTCTACACTATGGAGACTGTACCAGCAGAGCTACAACCGCAGAGCTATGCCAGCATGACCTTGTAGTGGAAGCACAGCCTACGATGATAGAAGGGGTTTTTCTGCTGGAGTAGAAACACCACCTCCCCCAACGATGAAAGCATTGATTTGTCAATGTAGCTGTCTCAACGGTGGGGGTTAGGTCAGCTTAGCTTTGTTGGATGGGGTGTGTTTTTTTTCGCATCCCTGACTGACATAGCTGGGTCGACCCAACTTTTAAGTCCTGGTCTGCACTTCAGATGTAGATTGACCGAACTGCATTGACCAGAGGTGTGAAAAATTAATCGCCCTGAATGCTGTAGTTAAGCCAACCTAACTCCCGCCGTAGGTGTAGTTCGTCTTCTGTCGATGTAGGAAGCATCTACACTAAGGCACTGGAGCTGTGCCGCTGTAGCACCCATACTGTAGACATGCCCTACGTGTAGACCAAGGCTAAGACAGCTGTGTTGTCCCAAGGGCTGTTATAATGGAGGCAACTCTTAAATAACGAGCTGAGGTGAGTTCCATGGGAATTACATTGTATCCAGCATGGCCAATTCTTTATAAATTTTGTCTTTACCGCTCAGGGCATAATACCTCACAGCACAGAAACTAGAGTCGGTACCACATACAATTTTCTACTTGTCAGGAGAACTCCTTCTCCCACTATAACTGACCTTGTACTCACTGCAGACAAAGACACATACCCTTTGGGATTGCCGCCTCGGCTCTGTCTGCTACAGGAACTGGCTCCTTTTTGAGAGCAAGGCTTGGATGCTATCACTTCTGTTTTGCTTGTCTTTCCCCTCAGAAAACATGCTGTTGCTCCTCCTCACTAGAACTGAAAAGCTGGCAAAGCAGCAAAATTCTATTTCAACAACTCAGGCCTTTTAACCCTTAGTTGACTGCCAGCAAATGAGCATATAGGAGCAGCATCCAGAGTGCTGGTGTTGCTACTTGCTAACTCGAGTGTCTAGTGAATGAATTGGCAGCTGTATTCTTCTCCACATCTTATCTCCACCACCCCTTTCCATGCGTAGGTCAGTGTTTGACTGCAGTTCTCCAGGGCAGATAACCCAGGGTTGAGGGGGTAGGACAAGGGTATTTTAGGTTGTGTTTGGAGGAGCTGTTACGTTGAGAGCCTTCCCACAGTAACCGTGATCCCTGTTGGTGCGTAAGGCCTAGTCTATGCCTGGAGTACTCTGTGTTTTGCAGAGTTCTACTGGCATTTCAGTTTATGATTAGAGAAACTGGAATTAGGCTTTTTATTTGTCTTTTAAAATTCCAGAGTTGTTTGGGTAAGTGTGTGTGTGTACATGAAACTTAAAGGCTTCATTTCCCTAGAGAGCGGACTGTTGAGGTGGTGGGGTGAAGAACCATATGATCTCAAACATAAATGCCCCAGAACCTGTTTTAAACCTTGCTTGGCGTTTACATTATTCTCGTATCTGTCTAGGACCTTTAAAACCAGGATTTTTCTCTTATGTTTATGGGGGGGGGGGTTCGAGGAGTATTTTTCCCTCTTGAAAATGAATCTGTGGTCAGAGATCTGGGGAAGTATCTGACATGGCTGGGGTTGCAGTCATCTTCCCATCATACCAGCATCTAGGTCTTGGCACATTGTATGATAAAGGCCACCAGAATGCATCGAATCATAGAAATGCTGGGCTGGAAGGGACCTCAAGTAGTCATCAAGTCCAGCCCCCGGTCTGAGGCAGGACTAAGTGATGGAGATCCCTAAATCATAAACTACTTTGCTCAGACTTTATTCCATTGTGTGGGTTGTTTTTTTGTTTTTGGTTTGTTTTTCTATTTTTTTAAAGGCCTCCCTCCTCCTTCTCCTCAAACACAAGCAATCCCTTTTATTTTTAAGGTATTTCTGCACTTTCTAAAACTGGAATTTAAGTTGAATAAAGTTTCTTGCCTTCTGGGGTGAATATGCTGTGCAGTCTGGTCTCCCGCCCCTCCCCAAAGCAGCCACAACATGGAGTATTAGAGAGACTTTGACAGGGAGACAGGAGCTTTTGGTTCTTATTCCTGCATATTTTCTTCCTGTATCTTCCTAAACGGGGGAGTAAAGCCCACTCCTCACTAAGAGGATAGCGCACCAGGATCCTGCCTGGTTTTGGGGGTGGAGGAAGCAGGACAAACACCTATAAAATGGGTGTATAATTATTGTGGGAGGGAGCCAGGTGTATACTGCGTGGCCTCACTCTATAAAGTTAAGGGTATGGAGAGCCGGGGATAGCAACTGTGCTTTGTGCTCTGCTTGGACAGATTCTTTTGATTTGGATACTAAAATCATACTGTAATTTTTCTTGACTGATTTTAATGTTTTCTATTGTAATCTTGTGACTATTTTAATACACTTTTTTCCATTACTGGTCTGTTGTGGTCTGTTGCACAAGTCATATCTGGTTGGGGATGGGATAGGGGAGGGGAGACTGGAATACACAAGCCTCCTCCCTTGCACCTTAGAGACAACACAAAGATGACATTTTCCACTCATCTGACACAAGCCACCAATATCCAAATACTGCATGGCTGGAGAACCTTTCACCAGGGGATCTTGGCATGTAAGCTGCACAATTCCCCTGTGAGGCAGGTAAGTGAGGTTATTTCCCTTATCGACCTGTGGAGCTGCAGGAAAGGGTAAAGAGGCTTGTCCAAGGCTTCTCAGCAAGTCAGTAGCAGAGTTGAGAATAAGAAACCAGGGGAGGGGTCTTCCAGTTCTCTGTGTCACTAACCCACCGCACTGTGAAGCTGCCTTTGCAGAATGCTGTTTTCATCAGTCTTGAAAAGTATCTAGACCAATCCTGTTAGACAAAGGCTTCCTGTTGGAAGAGAAAATGCTTTCCCTAACCTGCCACTGAACAAACAGTAATTGTTGCACTTGGCAAAACAGATCTATTGGTCTGCTTAAAGATCTGACCAGAGATATTTGTGACAGAGATGGCAACTTCCTGCTATATCCTTGGGAGACCTTACTGAATGAAATGTCTTTTGAGGTACATTGTATTAAATGAATGATTTATGCCATGGTGGTAACAGTGTTAAGTGATTTTTCCTAGGGAATATCTAGGTGAATACTAATTCCTTTCCTCTGGTTATGCAAAACCTTTTGAAACTATGCCCTGAGGAGTGAGCCATTGACTGCTGATCACCTGTTACATGAGGCCATGATCAAAAGCCTTCCGTCTAATTCACTGTGGATGGGCATAACCAGGACCTAGAATTTTTTAGGTTTCTGCTTAAAGTTCCGTGGCCCTCATTAAGAGTAGGGGTTTGTCCACTTTCCTTAGCCATTGAGAGTAGGCTGTGTATCCTCCCACCTTACCTGTGCTGGCTATATTTCAGGGATGGGGATTGCCATGTACTTATAGTTTGTAAAGTACTTGGGATGAAAGGCGCTGTGTATATTGAGGAAGGGATGTGGTTAAAGGAGGAGACTGAATCAGGAGATCAGGGTTCTGTTTTGGCTGTCATCAAGTCACTTGCTCAAGGCCACATAGCCTCTGTACCTCAGTTCATCTACTCAAAGCATGTAGCCACTAACCCATGGCAGATGCCTTCACCATGCCACTATATGGGAGGAAAGGGATATTTTAAAAACCCCTCTGGGTTTCCTAGTGAATCATGTCTTTTCTGACAAAATTTCTTGTGGCTGAGATTATCTTGTCTTGGGCACTTTGTATTATCACAGTTTGATTGTTTGTCAATTTTTTGTAATTTTTTTAACAGCTGCTGTTTTCTATCCCATCTTCAGGGAATGGCTGGCATCTCAGATACCAGAAACTTGCAAATGCTGACTTCTTAAGGGTGATCACTGTACTTCAGACATGTTAGGGGCTTACTTGAAAGCTTTGAGATCTTGAAATGGAAGGTGTTATAGAAGGGCAAAGTGTTGAATTATCACTTTCTAGTGACATGCTGCTAATATTTTTAAGAGGCTCCAACAAACGTCCCCCATCCTACCTTAGTCTGTTTCTAAATTCTGTACTAAAAGTATTCAGAGGTGGGACTGAAGGATCTTCTCGTTCCCCCACACTCCTAAAGGAAACCTCACAACCGTAACCAAGAGGGAGGCACTACATTTGGCAAACGGTTTATTTTGCTGGAACCATTCCCATTCTTTTCCTGAAAACACAGTGCAATGATGGTCACACTTCAGCTTGGAACTGGAAACAGCAGACAGCTGGAGCAAATCTAGTTCATTTTGAAAGTAAAAAGTGTCTCTCCAGAGATACAGTTGAATGTCAGTGAAATGTCTGTGGGAAGGATGGTTCAGCAATAATCAGAGGTGGAAAGTGATCGGAGCCTTGTCTTGATGGGCAAAAAGGGAGTGTTTCAATTGTTAGCTTAACACCTGAAGTCCTTTAAATTGTTATGTTGGAGGTGTAATTTCCAACTTGGGTAGACACATCCATGCCAGTTCTGATTGAGCTAGTGTACTAGACATAGAAGTGTAGCTGCAGTGGTCTGAGCAGTGGGCCGGGCTAACTGCCCCAAATATGATCCTCTCAGAGACCTTAGGTACCTACTGGAGGTGACTAGTTCATCCTTCCACCATTTTAGTGCACTAGCTTGATTGGTTAGCATGGGTACATCTACCCAAGCTGGAAATTACACCTCCAGCTCAAGTGTAGATATGCCATTAGAGGCAGGCTAACACATTTGAAGCTATTATCGGTATCTATGTTTTAACCTAGGTCACAATATGGCCAGCGAACACTGCTTAAACACGGTAGCCTGCAACCTACTGGGGCTCTTCAGTTGTGTTAGGGCTAATCATATGTTTGCCCTTCCTTAATTTTAGCAGAACTATAACACAAGGGGTGGGAAGAACCTCCCGCAGCATCTTGCTGATCTACTAAAGCTAAAAATGCCATATTGCCAACTCAAGGGATGTGATCATATTACTTGATACTGACTTTTTTCCTTAAAGCCCCAACTCCCAGGGTCCTGTATCTCACTTTAAAATATATTTGTAGCCCCTGTAGTTGTGGAGGAAAACCTGGCGATATAAACTTCTAAAGGCTCAAAAAGTAAAGGCAAATACTTCTCCCACCTTCCTCCCTAAAATTGGCTGAAAACTGTAGGAATCTTTTGAATATTTGAGAATACTTAATGTCTGTACTGAAGTTTTTCCTAATATGTAATCTAAATCTCCTTTATTGCAGATTAAGCCTGTTAGAACTTATCCTATCTTCAGTAGACCTGGAGAATAATTGATGACCATCCTCTTTGTAACTAGAAGACAAAGGGGATGGGAAGAACCTACTGCAGCATCTCACTGATCTATTAAAGCTAAAAATGCTGTATGATAAGCATCCTCTTTGTAACAGCCCTTAACATATTTGAAGGTTATCAGGTCCCCCCCTTAGCCCCTTCTCCCCTCAAGACTGCTTTTTTTAATAGGTCAGGTCTCTCCAATTTGTCTCTACATCTTTCTTAAAGTACAGCATCCAGAATTGAACACAGTATTCCAGCTGAGGTCCCATCAGTGCTGAGTAGAGCAGACAGCTACCTTCTGTCTCTCACATACAACACTACTGTTAATACCCCTCAGAATGCTTTTTTGCAGCTGCATCACATTGTTGATTCGTATTCAATTTGTAATCTGTTATAACCAATATATCCTTTTCAGCAGTACTACCCCCGAGTGTATGATGGATAATAATTTTGTAGTTGTGCATTTGATTTTTCCTTTTTAAGTGAAGTACTTTGCACTTGTCGTTATTGAATTTTATCTTGTTGAATTCAGATCAATTCTCCAATTTGTCAAGGTCATTTTGAATTCTAATCCTGTCCTCCAAAATGCTTGAAATCTCTCCCAGCTTGGTGTCATCTGAAAGTTTTATAAGCATACTCTCTACTCCTTTATCCAAGTCATTAATGAAAATATTGAATAGTACCAGGCCCAGGACTGACATCTGTAGTACTGCACTAGATATGCCCCTCCAGTTTGATAGCAAACTACTACAAGTATAGTCTTTCAACCAGTTGTGCACCCACCTTATAGTATTTTCATATAGACGGTGTTTCCCTAGTTTGCTTTTGAGAACGTCATGTGGGACTGTCAAATGGTTTACTAAAATCAAGGTACATCATGTTTACTGCTTCCCTTATCCACTAGATCAGTAACCTGTAGAAGAAAATTAGGTTGGTTTGGCATGATTTGTTCTTGACAAATCCACACTGGCTATTTCTTACACCCCTATTATTCTCTAGGTCAGGGATGGCCAAACTTACTGGCCCTCTGAGCCACGTATGACAATCATCAGAAGTTCGAGAGCCAGGGCACATCTGCCGGGAGCCGGGGTTGTGGTTTCAACCCACTCCTGCTGAAGCCCTGAACCCTGGCAGGTACGCCCTGCATGGCTGAAGCCCTGAGACCCCCCGAGACGCTGGGCAGAAACCCCTACCACACCACCCTGCTGCAAGGTGGAGGTCCTGAGCTTCCCCCTCAGTCTGGTAGGTGGATATTGGGGGTGCCTGGAGGACCCCATGAGCTGTACTTGAATGATAAAAGAGCCACAGTTTGGTCACCCCTGCTCTAGGTGCTTACAAATTGATTGTTTAATAATTTGTTCTAGTATCTTTCTGGGTATCAAAGTTAGGCTGATTTGTCTGTAATTTGCTGGCTGCTCTTTGTTTCCACTTTTTAAAGTTTGCATTTCTCCAGTCCTCTGGGACCTGGCCTGTCCTCCAAGAGTTCTTGAAAATAATAGCTAACTGTTCCAAGATTGCTTTAGCTAACTCCTTAAGTACCTAGGATTAATTCATCAAGCCCTGCTGACTTGAATACATCTAACTTAGTTAAATATTCTTTAACATGTTCTTTCCCTATTTTGGCTTGCATTCCTTTCACCTTGTTGTTAATATTGCTTTGAATATCTGGTCTTTTTAGTCAAGACTGAAGCAAAATAGGTGTTTAAACACCTGCCTTTTTGAGTTCATCAGTTATTAGCTGTCCTTCCCCACTAAGTAGGGGATATTCACTTTGTTGTCTTTCTCTTGTTTCTAATGTATTTAAAGAATCTCCTCTTATTGCCTTTTGTGTCCCTTGCGAAGTGTAACTCATCTTGTGCCTTAGCCTTTCTCATTTTGTTCCTATGTGCTTGTGCTGTCCTCTTGTACTTCTCCTTAGCAATTTGTCCATGTTTCCATTTTTTTGTAGGATTCCCTTTTGATTTTCAAGTGCACGTTAAGATGGGTTAACAAGCTCCCCCTCTGTCGTGGGCTGGGATCAGTGTGTTTGAACCCTTTTAGAAACTTCTTTTCTAGCCCAACTATAGTAGGAATGCTGCTGTATTTGGTACTGTACCTTGGACAATGCTTCAACACACAGCCTGCTGCCAGTAGTTATATATGGCTATAATTTGTCAACTACTGTAGATAAAGCTAAATAATCAGCTGAAAATCTGTTTAGATCTGTAGTGTCCAACCTTTGGCCCATGACTTGAGAAACTTAATACTTGATTCCAAATGAACAATGTGTTCCCTGAGCTGTGTCTTTGATTATTTTTTTAAAGAAGTATTTGAATCAGGTGTAGAGGACAACCTCCCCCATTTCCTCTGCAGTTCTAGTAGGCTGAACAGCTGCTGTCTCTTCCCTTTTGCACGGCTCCAGCATGGCAGTTGCTGTTGTACAAGATCTGCAGTGTAGGAGGGGGAGGAGAGAGTAATAGCTGTGGTTGCTCCATTGCCTGCTTCTCTGCTGGGTTGTAGGAGCTCCAGGGCACACAGGACAGGTGCCTACCACGCTCTACTTGCTCCTAGAGAAATAAACTACTGATTGTGGCCCTTTGCCTTTTTAAAAATATTTAGCCCTCAGGCTGAAACTGTTGGACAACTGGTTTTAGAGCGTCTAGGCAAGCATAAAGGGTGGAGTGGGAAAGTGGAGAAAAGGCTATGGGAGGGGATGTGTGCATACCTGACGGGAAAACAGAATTGTGGGAGAAAGATACAGAATGAGAAGAGATGGGAAGAATGAAGTTAAAGAAAATTATACAGGAGGATGAGAAACTAGAAGGGAATGAAATGCAGAAGCCATGGTAACTTTTATTAATGAAAGTGTGCAGGAAGGACTCTGTGACTATCTGGTTTTATATGCTGGGGGGTTTCAAAATAAGTAGGGGGAGTGAAAGAAATCTTCATAGTTTGTACTGTAACCCCTTCTGAGTCACTTCCCATTTATGTGTGACATTCGCTAGCTAGCATGATGAAGCAGAGTTTTTAAAGCAGGTTTCTGAAATGGTTTGAATATAAAATCAGAAATGTAGGGCTGATAGGGACCCCAAGAAGTCATCAAGTCCCACCCCCTGTGCTGAGGCTGTAAATGTAGACCATCCCTGGCAGATGTTTAAGAACAGGTTGGACAATGAGGGAGATTCCACAATTCCCTTTGAAGCCTATTCCTGAGTTCAAAATTACCTTTGGAGTTAGGAAAAGCTTTCTACTATCTAACCTAAATCTCTCCTTGCTCCATATTCAGTCTCTCCTTGCTCCATACTCAGCAGGACTACTTGTCCTGCTTTTGGTGGACATGGAGAACAATTGACTAGTCCTCCTTAAAACAGCCGTTAACACATTTGAAGACTTAGTAGCTTCCCCCACCATCTTATTCTTCTTTTTGCAAGAGTAACCATGCCTGTTTTAGAGTAGCAGCCGTGTTAGTCTGTATTTGCAAAAAGAAAAGGAGTACTTGTGGTACCTTAGAGACTAACCAATTTATTTGAGCATAAGCTTTCATGAGCTACAGCTCACTTATGCATCCGATGAAGTGAGCTGTAGCTCACGAAAGCTTATGCCTGTTTTAACCTTCCCCCTCTCCACTGTCTCCTGTTTAACTGTGTATAAACCATCTTAAGATATGTTCTAAAGCAGTGTTTTGTTAATACATGCAACCTCAGGGTGGGGGAGGTCCTTGAAGGGGGAGGCTCTGGTGCACTAGAACTAATGCATTTCCAAAATCAAGGTATAGCATGCTGTATAAGGAGTGATAAAACTGGATTCAGTTCTCCTTTCTACCCATCCCTGCCCCAGCTGCAGTGGAGCACAGAAAGGGCTGGAATGGATGGTGAAGCTGCTTTAAGTCAACAGTTGAATTGCAGTGCAATGTGTGAAGGAGGTGAGGCTGCTGTATTCATGAATACTATATATGCTATGATTGGCTGACCTGTAAGGGAGGTTTTGTCTGACACTAGAGTTAAATCAAAAAGAGTTGTCAGGAAAAACAACCAGGAACAGCAATGAGCTACTAGTTTGGCTAGAACCCAGCAAAGATAAGATTTATTTGGCCAGGGGTGGGAGCCAAGGCTCTAAAGGACTCTAAACTATTAATTGCAGTGTTGGTCCAATGAAAAATATTACCTCCTCTACCTTCTCACTCAACTGAGAAATCATTGAGAGAGTTGATCAGAACCTATTCCTTTGAACAGCTTGATGATGCAAGCTTTGCAGAGGGCGGCTAAAGAAGTTGCCTTACCTGCCTAACAGGGGTGGGAGGAGGGGAGCCAAGATCTAAGTAGGCCACAGCTGGACTTTTAAAAATTCTTGGCCTTCCTATTAAAAATAAATAGCCTGTTTGGAAAAGGCTGTATAGTCACTGAATATGCTACTGGTCACAGTTACTGAATCTAAGTCAGGCCTGCTGAGACAATTATAGTCGATACAGAGTGGGTCTGCAACTGGTCTACATCTGACTAGGAGAGTCTCACGATTCTGAGATGAGAGCGTCTGGCTCATCAGCTGTAGTGAGAGGGGACTTTGGCGCAACTAGCTTGGCAACAGCACCAGCACATAACACAGGAAGTAGGCGAGGTGTTCTGCTAGCCTCTGCTCACTAGATGGAGGTTGATTTCTTCACGTGGCTGATTATATTGCCCTTTATCTAGCTGCCTACAACTCTGCCCTGTGCAGCAGCAGCCGCCTCATACAGTTCTGACTGCAAGAATGTTAGCCGTGCTGATGTATGCAGGCGTATCAATAATGGATTTTCATATACTACATGAGCAGTTGCTGGAGTTTAGAAAAATCCTTCCTGGAGGCAAGCACCTATTGATTCTGGAACCAATAGGAGAGAACTAACGGGGTATATTTGTAACATTTTCTTTAAAGGCAAAACTGACATTTAGAGAAACTGTTAAATTCAGTCTTGACTGGCACAATGACTATCCCTCTCTGGAAGAGTAAACAGGAAGGGGATGCTTGTCATATTTACAAATACTAAGAGTATGGCAAAAACATGCTATTATTGCCCTTACTAATACATGGTTACATGTTCCTTAGATTTTGAGAGCAGAAGGCTTTGCCTATGCAACATGGACTTCTCCTCCTCCTCCTTGCTGCCCCCCCTTCAAAAACAAAAATCTCATTTAGGGGTTGGGAGGGCCTGGTCTCTGCCCCTTGTTATGACCTTGCTATGTGGTAGCTTCCATTTGTTTGCTCTTTGCAGGAGGATAGGAGCTGCCTTTTCTGAACTATTACTATTACTGTAACTGTCCACCCCACTCGGACCAACTCCACTTAGGGTAGGTCTACACAACTAAGAAAAACTCACAGGTGGCTCAGGCTCCAGGGCTATTTCATTTCTGGGCTCAGGCTGGATTCTGGGCTCTAGGACCCTGTGGGGTGGAGAGCCCAGGCTCAGAAGTCTACACAGCAATGAAGCAGGGCTACAGCCCAAGCTGGCTGTAGCCCATAGGCCAGCTGTGGGTTTTTCTATAGTCTGTTCATACAGCTGTAGTGGCTTTTAAACAAATAGGAGTTGAGAACCAATATAGGTAATATGGGGGGGAAGAGAAAGTAGTTATGTGTTGTCCTAAGACTTAGGAGGGGATACTGCCAGACCACAGAACCTAAGTAGTATCAGGTCATTAGTACTTTCCTGAAGACTACAGTAGAATAGCTGACTGGTTCTCTCCATTGCAGTATTTTTAGATGATGATTTAAGGCTAGTCCTGAACTACCACAAAACTGGTGACTGTTAGTCACAGCACTCTTAACAATTTCCAGTTTGAGTAATTGCATTAGGCCTATTGCTCTAAAGTGGAGCATTGCTGCTAAGCAGTCATCATATTCTATCCTAGACGTGGGCAAACTACGGTCCATGGGACCATCGTGCCCAGCCTGAGCTCCCTGTTGGGGAGGCTTGCCCCCGGCCCCTTTCCTGCTGTCCCCATCCTCCACCGCAGCTTCAGCATGCCTTGCCACAAACGCTCTGGGCAGTGGGGCTATGAGCTCCTGCTGGGCAGTATGGCGGTGTGGCTGGCTCCAGCATGGTAAGGGGATGGGGAGTGGTTGGATAAGGGGTAGAGGGTCCTGGGGGGCCTGTCAGGGGACAGAGAGCAAGGGCAGTGGGGGGGCAGTCAGGGGATGGGGAACAGAGGGGAGGGGTTGGATAGGGGTGGGGTCCCAGGGCGGGTGGGGTTGGATGGGTCAGGGGTTCTGAGGGGGGCAGTGGCCAGGGTGTTTGGGGAGGCACAGCCTTCCCTATCCAGCCCTCCATAGTTTTGCAACCCTGATGTGGCCCTCGGGCTAAAATGTTTGTCCACCCCTGTTCTATCCCCAGAGTAAGCTGTATTACCTGAACGTATATCCCTTTACTTTGGAAATTCACTGAGAAGGAGCCCCCACAGATAAAGTCATTGATTTGGAACACTGTCAGTAAGAAAACACACTCTTATGGGAAGTAGACACATGCAAGAAAGATCAACTGCTAATCATGAATGACTAGCCATTTTATAAGTTAGTTATAATACACTCTAGTCCAGGCCACACGTGATTTTGCTTGGGCCTGCTAAAAGGCAGCAATTCTCAGCTTAGCTTATTTTCTCTTCTATTTGAGGGGCTAGAGCATTTCAACTCCATCATTTGAACTCCTTTCAGCCAGATGGTTACCTAAGTCTCTCAAATTTCATGCTGGTTTTTTATTCACTGAAGTTCAAGAGGACAATTCCTCCCACACAACTCTCTCAAGTAGAAGAGATCTATTTGACTGAAGGGGTGGGGTAGAGAACATCCTGGGACAGCACTCTTACTAGGGAATTGCTACATTCCAGGAGCTGTAGAGCAATGGTTTACAACCTGGGGTCTGCAGACTACGTCTAAGATTTCCAAAGGAGGCTGCAGCTCTCTTGGAAATTTAGGGGTCCACAAATGAAAAAAGGTTGAAAGCCACCACTGTAGAGAATGCCTCCTTACAAACATTTAGAACGGTCCCAACATTTTAGCCACGATGTGCCCTGTTTCACTGTGTGAAGAGATTCCAGCCTTGGCATGCCAAGGTCTTCTCACTCACTGGGGAAGTGAACGCTTCCCAGCTCGCTGTATAATACAGAGTAGAATGTAATTCTGATAAATTAAGGAAATTCTTAGCATTTGAGTCAACAACCGTAGGGAATTACTTTGTTAGTCTGAAAGCTGAATATCCATGTACAAGAGATTTCACAGGCCTGGAATCAGTCTTATGAGAGACCAGGTACAGCATAGGGGCAAGCAAACTTCCCCATATGCTGCCTCCCTCGTGTGTCAGTCCTCATCTGAGGAAACACCTTTTAGAGAGCAAGGGTAGTTCAGTCTCCAGGGTCCATCTGTTCCTGAGACTGCTAACAAGTAATTTAGTACAGTGCGGTGATAATTTGTGATGTGGACATTTCCCCATGCTCAAAGGTTATTTAGCCATTGAATCACCCATATGTAATTTATTACTGACTAGGCTCCAGGCCAGATTTGGACTGCTGATCAAGAGGTTCCACATCTCCGTATCAGCTGAGCCATCGAAGAACTTCAATTTTTTCTGGAAAGGCAAATACGCTTTGATATTTGTGGATCAAAATGGACTTAACATTGTAAATTGATTACACCAACTATAATTTAAAAGGTTATATTTTATTTAAACACACAGAGACGCTGCATGTTACCTATATCTGAAGAAATACATTTGTTCTCTAGACATTTAGAAAAATTAGCACATCCTTCTCAATGCGAGAAGATTAAAACTGGTCAAGCTAGGTCCCACTGGAAGTTATGTGCACAGCTAGATTTGACCAGTAGGGTTAAGGTTCTTTTTGCTGCAGCTGCTCTTGTTCCCTGGCTTTTAGCTCTTGATTATACCTATAGACAGAAGATAAGTGAAGTCAGCATACAGAAAACCAAACATACGAGTTTGCAAACACATTCCTAATAGCTACACTAGAACCTTTTCATACTATTCTTTGGGAGACATTTGAGAAGTAGCAGGAAGTTTTTAATAGGGTAAAATGCACAGAAGCCTTATCTGTGGGCAGAAACACTCCTGATTTGATTTACATGTGGAAGTTTAATTCAAACTTTTGATTACACTACAAGTGAAGGCTCCCAAGCAGCTGAGCAAGACAATTACTGCAAGATTCCTAAGTGAAATGGCTGACCACTTCTGGACTCATTCTAGCTTGTTATTCCAAGTAGCCACTTAGAGTTGTGGTTTGCCCTCCCAATGAAATAGAGCTGGAGTGCTCTTCCCAGGGGCCATTGCTGCCCAGGCTAAATGAAGGAACTGATGGGAAGGTTCAAGGGATACTAGTGGGAAGTCCAGAGAAATGCATGGCTGGTGGAAGGAGGATTGGGGGAGTTGAGGTTCAGGCCCATGGCAATATGGTTGCCTAAAGGGCAAGTGCACCCTAGGTAGCTTGAAGAGCCTGTCTTATGCTTGGTAGCTAAGACCCAGGAATGGGAATTCTGCACAGATATCTCTAGAGATATTTGCTTCTTAAATATTAGGTAATAGGTTTATGATTAAAGTTACAGCATCCCTTTAAAGTTTTGTTCATCTATAATTGTTCTAGTTATGCCAGATATTTACAACCTTAACTCCATTTGCTTGGCATAAAAACACTCAACATTTTTCCCTGGGGTGTGCCCAGTTAATAGTTCTGCAAGATTTTTTTTATACAATTGTTTAAGCTTGACTCCCTTTACCTAGGTCTGTTTGTTATTTAGTGAGTGCTAACAAATACTAGAAATTCAGAAGCCACCCAAATAAAGAGTATTTATAGTGAAGAGCCTCCCAGTAGTATGTACATACTTCCATATACGAAAGAGCTGGGAACCACCGGCACAGCCAACAAAGAAATTCACGGTGAATAGACCCCAGTTTTTAGGAATAATAACTAGAGAATATCTTGACCAAATAAGGCCTGTTGGATACAAAGCAAAGATTACCATTAAATACTCAAATATGCATCTAATTACATTAAAAATCACTTGAGAAATGTTGATCAGACACTAAAAGGTATTCAAACTGTTCTAGCACATGGACCATGTCCTAATAGAAACATATGGACACATCACATCATTAGTGCCATGATAACCCTGTACCCTCCTCAGCAAGTGGGACCTTAATTCTGCAGCAAGATTCCAGACTGGAGGCACTCTGGGGTAGCAGGCTAGAAAATGTGCAGCAGCTTCAATTAAAAAAAAAATTGGAAGTCACAGGTGGCAGTCAGTGCAGGTATCCCAGCATTATTTGTTTTGATGCTGCGTTGTTTTACATAGTCCCTACTTTTCAGTTTTAAAGTCTGAGACTTTTTGACAACGTGTGACTATCAGAAGTTGTGAAGAGGAAGGAAGCGTGTGTCTGTGTGTGTGTGTGGGGAGACTCTAGTAGTAAGTGGAGCTTTTGGCCCATCAGAAGGCATGGGCAACAGTTTGGGATGTGGTTTTAACAGAGAGCTGATATGCTGGAGTGATCAGCAGTGGAATAATTAATCATGCTGAAACTAAGTGTCACCCCGTTAGGATGAATGCAGATTATGGAAGTCAATACACTGACTTACACACTTATTTTACACAGAGAAACTTGAAAGTATGAGAGTTAGGGCTTGTCTACAAAAAAGGTTTTTCCAGTTATACTGGTGTAATGTATTAGTGCTTCCACAGCACCATGACCTAACCCCCAAAGGCCACTCAAACTTGAGTAAGTGTCCACGTGGAGAGCTATACTGGTACAACTCTAGCACTTTACACAAATAAAAGGTAGTGGGTGAATTTAACTTCCCATGTAGTTAAGCCCTTCCACTGTTTAGAAAGTGAGAATTTAGATTCTGAAACAACGCCCTGGTAATGGGTGGATTTTGTGGTGAATTTCATGGCCACAGAGTACCTACAGCCCTCTCTGTAATATAAGTAGGTTATCAGAAAATATCTAGGCCTATCATAGAAAGAGGGATCTTCTGATAAAAGGCTGAAGTTAAATTTTTTAGCACATAATAGAATCTGTGAAACAGATTAATGTATAATTGAGCATTAATCTTGTGGTGAAGATTCTTTATGAAGAAGAAAAGATTACAAACTGGTGAGGATTCTGGTCAGAGGTGTAGAAACAGAATGCATTCACCTGTTGCCATTAACACTGCAGACTGTGCTGTACTGAGTTTTTCTGCTGGTCTGGTCATATCAGCCATTCCAGCACATACCAAACCCTGTAAAGAAAAGACACGGCCAACTTTAGTCGGCAAAGTAATTATTTCACTTATTTGTCACCAACACCACTCTAAGTGCAGAAGTATCCAGAGAGCCCGTTGCAGTTTGTGATGCACAAGCATGTACAAAACTTACAGTCTGGGGCATAAGCCAGCTAATAACTGACAAGGAATAGGATAATATTTCTCTCCTCTGAGCAGGGTATTCCATAGTTGTCCACTGTGTGATTTCTTGTGTCCAGTGCTGGACTCTGAGGATACTGAACAAGACGGACGCTTGGTCTGATTTGGCATTGCAAGTCCTGTGTTCCCAGTTCAGAAAATGAAGTTGCAATCTTTATTATAGCATTGCAATAGTACAGTAGGCAGTGTTTTTGCCCTCCTCTCACAAAGTGTAAATATTTAATGTAGAGCATATGGCAGAGTTCTTAGTGTCCCAGAAATGCTAGGCCTATAGTTTGCTTCCGGTCCTATACAACAATTTACTTACACTGGCAGTTACTGCACCAGTTCACTGATGCTAAGTACAGTAACTCCTCACTTAAAGTCATCCCGGTTAACGTTGTTTCGTTGCTGATCAATTAGGGAACATGCTAGTTTGAAGTTGTGCAATGCTCTCTTATCACGTTGTTTGGCAGACACCTGCTTTGTCCACCGCTTGCAGGAAGAACAGCCCGTTGCAGCTAGTGGTGGGGGCTTGGAACCAGGGTGGACCAGCAGCCCCCCCACAATCAGCTCCCTGAGTCAGGTCCCCCAAAATCATGAGATTTGTTTAAAATTAATAGGTTAGGGTTTTTATTCACCTTCTGGTTTTTGAGCCTTTAGAGTTCATGTTTAAGCTTCTCTCTGGAACTATGAGGGCTAGAAACTTTAAATTTTAAGATGAAAGCTGAGCTTCCTAAAGAGTCACATAACCCCCCAGCTCCCGGAGTTTAAGACACACACCAACTATCACAAGACTCAACGATATGTTAATCAACACACTATTTCAGCCTAGTAGTGGCATCCATTTTTCAAATACATAAGATAGAAATTGGTTTCCATGGGTCATACATAGGAATTTGTCTAAATAGACACCTAGTTTTTGAAGATGTACTTTTAAAAAGTGGACTGTCACTTGCATGTGTGGCACCAGATGCCTTAACCTTTATGAAAAAGTAAATGGAATGCTGGAAAAATAATTATTTCAAGAATAGCTAGAACTCACATTTTCAAGAAAAGTGAGAAATAAACATTGATGGGCCACTGATTATTAAAACTATCTAAAAGGAAGATTAACATACTGGCTAACATCTTACTATTTTACCATGTGGTATCACTGCCCTCTGCTGGACAGTATCAGTCTTTAGTATCCAACTGTAGCTTCTAGTCACTTAAGTTTCAGAGTAGCAGCCATGTTAGTTTGTATCCGCAAAAAGAAGAGGAGTACTTGTGGCACCTTAGAGACTAACCAATTTATTTGAGCATAAGCTTTCGTGAGCTACAGATCACTTCGTCGGATGCATTCAGTGGAAAATACAGTGGGGAGATTTATATACACAGAGAACATGAAACACTTAAGGATGACAAAACCTTAGTATTACTGTCAGTAAGGACTCCTTTGGCTTGAGTGACAGAGGCTTGTGTGTTTTTGAAACTAGAGGCCTTGTGTTGTATTCTCAGTGCATCATGTGGTTTATGTTGTCTTATACATTAGGAGAGCCATGCAGGACTTATCTAGGAAAAGATACAGTTTCAACACATCTACTTAATATAGATTAATACAGCAAGCCCCTCACATACAGGGAAAAGGCCATTTTATGGCAGTTATGTTATCAGAAGGCTACATATAATTCCAATTTCAGCTTGAGGGCAATGTTGTGGAGGCACAGGAACCCTGGTATGGCATTACAGTGCATAGGCCTACTGGTAATGCTGCATCAGCTAAACGGCTGCTATGCATAAAACAGAGAAAGATCTACTGGAAACAAAAACCCAAAGCTAAAGCAAAGGATGAGGAGAGGAAGAGTAATCTGACTGCTGGACATAAACAGCCTGAAAGCTAGTAAATATTTTCAAAAGATACCTTTCTACAAATACTAGTTAGCTCATTTTTGACATAAAATCAATGCCAACAATAGACTAAAAGGCTGACATGGATGAGGACCAAGAGTGAACAGCCCTGAATGTAAACCTGACATGTAGACTCAAGCCACTAAATTTCATAACAGAGGACTGTTATAGGGAAGTTGAACTGCACTAAAATCAAGGAGTTCCCATTTACCAGAATGGTAATTTATTTTCACTTGTTACCTAGGCAGTGTTTTTTAAAAAAGAGATTATATGCTAGAATATGTTTAAACAAAGATATTGCAGAAATATAAGTACATCCTGCTATGAATAAACGGAGTCTCAGAAACTCAGCTTTGTCCTAGATTCACTACAATTGTAGTGCTGAGGCACCAGTTATAGCATGTCTGTTCAAAGTGACCTTGCAGTCCTCCCCATTTTAGGCCGTCATCTCAAGAAGTCAGTTTTAGCAACTGACTTCCAAGAAAAAAAACACGGCTGGATTGTTATGCTACTCCATTGGGGGTGGACTGCTTTACAAGGAGTTTTGCATTGGGCCTGGCAATAGTTATTTCACAGCAGAGGGCTCTTCAGTGAAAGTGTGTTTCTCACTGACCTCCAAGAATCAAATTGTCACGTGTGCTCTCTACCATTAGAGTGAAGGTATAGTCATTCGGACTCATTCCACATTTTAAAAACAATTAGGAGCTTAATAGCAAATCCTTTGATGGCGTGGCCAAGACCATTCATACCAAGAACTAGTCACTTTCCTCCTGGGTGGCTGAAAATCATTCCCTGACCCACAGAAACATTAACAATATCAGCAAACTGACTTCTTATACTTACCCATTTCATAACAGGTGCCCAGAAAAACACTGTTTTGGGACCTGGAGGGAAAAAAAAACCCGCAACAATTTGAGTTAAGGCATAATAAACCACACACTCAGATATAGCTGTAATCGTACCAAAATGTATTTTTTAACGCATCTGTACGAATCCCACAGTTGAGGGAACAGTATTGTCTCATGCACACCACAGTACATACAGGGAGAGCTTTTCTACTCTGCTTTGCTAATGCCTTTCTAGTCTGACCCACAACCCCTTTTCAACATTACGGTCTTAGCAGTAGTATCCAAGGCCGTTTTGTTTTCTAGGTTATTAGACTGGCAAGTGAGCCAATAGCTGCAGTGTGAATAATGCAACTGTGGTGAACAAAAAAAAAAAGTGAGGTCCCAGCTAGTGGCAATACAAAAAGCTGCATCACTTTGCCTAGATTCACTTCATTGCTCTTATGGCAATTCATGACAGTTTTAGTCCCACGTAACAATGTTTTTTTCCTCCATGAATTCCAAAATACTTTAGTCTTATTTCCTGGGTGTGTTCTCATCAGTAGTGTCTCTCCCAACAGCTGTAGTATAGCCATCTCTTGTGTGACAACAGATCTGCTCCACCACCATATACGATTAAAAAGTGGAATTCAGGAGGCAAAAGTAATTATCCATACTGGAATTTTCCCAGCAGGGCTACTGTCCTCACCCGCATGCAAAAAACGCTTGAGTGACGATGAACAGTCAGGATCTTAGGTCTGACTGATCCAGAACATGGTGGATACAATTTTCAGGAGCGTTTAATTTATGTAGAAGCTTAAGTTCTGATTGACTTTGAGTGCAACATTCTGAGAGCAGATGTAGGACAAGAAATGCCTATGTATTTTTGTCTCCCAAATACACATCATACCTAAGGGTCAAAACTTTCAAGTTCAAGTCGCAGAAGTTAGGCATCCAAGTCAGCAGCTTGCTTTCCAAGTCTGCTGACTTTCCATTGACTATGGACCCAAGGGAAAAAATCAAGGTGCCTTATTTTTAGCTCCGCACAATTAAAAATTGTCCTAAATGTTTTAACTGTCACTGCTGGCAGCAACTATTCCCTGTCAAAGTAAGAGTACAGGAGCATATCACCACTCTAACTTAAGGTTATAAAATCAGTTGCCACACATCTTTGAAGCAATTCAAGCCCTATAAAATATTTAGCAACAATAACGGTTTAAAATACAACAACTGCTTTTACATTCTTGTACTGTGCTCCCAGACCCATACTGCTTGTAGAACAGAGATCGCTTGCTGATAATTTCCTTTCTTCCAGCAGCACCTCCCACAATTCTGGACATTTGGGCGGCTCCCCTCAACTCTGCAGCTCAAGGAGGTGGATCAGCATTTTGGTGCTATGTGCTCTGGCTATGTCCCCTCTGCTCCCACTTACTGCCCAATGATTTATTGTAAAGCTGTAAAACTTGAACGTGCATAACATTTTTCAGAATTAACAAAATAACTACATACATTAGACCAAGAAAGACGATTGAATATCTGACCTTAGGCTCATGAGCCATCTATGGAAGATAGAATTGTGGGAGATGCTGCCAGCAAAAAGAAAACTAATGGTAAGAAGTTTTACATTATGCAGTCCAGCATCTCCCACAATTCTGGACATCTGGGATGTAGTGAGCAGTGAACAGTGGTAGGGAGGGTTATGGAAAAAAATTTGGTAGGAAAGAAGGGAACACCCACCCTTCTGTTTGAAAGCTCACTCAAAAGGCTACATTATTTCTGAGCTACCACCTGCAGCACCTTCTTTCCAAAGGAGACCTTTGCAGAAGACAAAGTCCACCTCACAGCAATTCAAGAAGGTATTACCTTATGACCTTTGCAAATTTCCGAAGCGGATGCACTTTCTCATTCTGCCCTTGAAGTTGCTAGGGATCTTGTGGGGTGCACCTTAATCCCTTCTAGGATAGGAATTTAAAATGCTTTATAGGCTTCCACCCAGCAACGGAGGACTTGGAACTTCTGAGTCTCTGGCATTTTGGGTGGAAGGAGGACACAAATAAAGCCCAATCTTTCTGTGGATTCTGTAAGCTAGAGACAGATTTTCAACACACTGACATCTAAGGTGTGCTACATCTTTTCGGCTGGATACTGAGGTTTTGGATAGAAGAAAGGAAGCATAAAACTCTTGGAAAGTATGGAAGGAGGAATTCACCTTAGGAAGAATGGATTTTCTGGAGGCCTGAGTACCACCTTAGCCTCATGGAGCATGCTTTAAGGCACCTGAAGAGATAATAGCTGCCACATCTGTCAGACAAGTTTCAAAGCTGGCAGAGTTAAGAAACAAAATCTTAATGGATAAGTAAAACGCCGACACTGATGTCAAAGGGATGGGCTGGTCAAGGCCCTCAATACCAGTAGTAGGTCCCATTTTGGAAAGAATGGGCTGACCGCTGGGCTGGCTAACTGGACTGCGTGAAGGAATCTGGCTACCTGGGGGCTATCTGCCAGGAAGCACAAGGATCCTGTGAATAGCACGCTACTAAAAACAGATCTGGCATGTAATGATTCTGGACTATCTATGCCTTCTTGGAGAAAATCCAAAATGGTTGGGATTCCTGGATTTGTCTTGTGCTCTTGACACCTGTAGTTGAATCTGGACCAGACAGAGGAGTAAGCATGTACTCATGACCCCCACGTAATAATCTCATGACCCCCTGAGTAGTCACAACCCCCAGTTTGAGAACCCCAGGACTAGGCTCTTTGGCCAACTGTGTGATAAGACATTGGTCTCCATGGCTCCAGAGTCTGTCTCCCTGGTGAAGTATTTCAGTATCTTTGCATTCATATGATTCGTAAACAGGTCCACTGAAAGGAGGCTGAACGTTTGAGTGAGGAAATCAAAAACCTCCTGATTCAGGCACCACTAGGAGCTGTTGACCCTGCTGAGCCAGTCCACCTTTCAGTTCAGATCCCCTTTTGAGAGATCACTCTGAAGTTAAGAGAAATTGCTCCCTGCGCCTCATTATTTCCATTGCTTCCACATGTAGCACCTGACTTTGTTTTGCCTTGGTTGCTTAAATATACATCCGTAGTTATGTTGTCTGACTGAACTTGGGACTCTTTTCTCCTCTAGTGCAGACTGGAAATCAGAGTCAGCTTGCCCACATTCAGCTCTAGAAGGTTTATGCTGTGAGCTGTTTGGGTTCAAGTGTACTTCCCAGTCTTCCAGGTTGCCACCAAGTGTGAGAACTAGAGTAGTGGTTCTCAACCAGGGCTATGTGTACCCCTGGGGTATGCAAAGGTCTTCCAGGAGGTGTATCAACTCATCTAGATATTTGCCTAATTTTACAATAGGCTACATAAAATGCCCCAGTGAAATCAGTACAAACTAAAAGTTTACACAGACAGTGACTTGTTTATACTGATCTATATACTGTACACTGAAATGCAAGTAAAATTTTTATATTCAAATTGATTTATTTTATAATTACATGGTAAAAGTGAGAAAGTAGACAATTTTTCACTAATAGTTGTTGTGACACTTATGTCTGATTTTGTAAGCAAGTAATTTTTAAGTGAGGTGAAACTTGGGGGACTCCTGGAAGAGATACAGTAGTCTGGAAAGGTTGAGAGCAACTCAACTAGAGGATCTGGAAGCAAGATGGGCATACCTTTGTGGACAGTATTGTGGGCTGATCACCACTGTAGGGAGTTGATCACCTGTGTTGGAACCCATATTTGATCTTTCATGCATTCCAGGGAGTTGTCCCACCCCTTTAGGATAAAGGCTTGAAGGCATCTGATATGTGGCCATGGAGCAATCCCTATCTATGACATCGGAGGCCCAGCAGTTTAAGACATAGTGCTTTAAAAATTGCATTTTTAGTGCTATTAGTGCTATCGGAGGCTTTCTGCAGCTCTGGAGCAAGATGACAGAATTCTGGACTTTCTGGAGCCTCTCTTATGAGGAGGAGGAGTAGAGCTTTGCTACTGAGGTATCTATTTCTGTGCCCAGATGACTTAGTCTGGTGGATGGAATCAAGACACTTTTTTGGACACTGATGAAGCCATGCACTTGCAGGAGATTCAACATCTGAAACATGGCTTTGTGCTCCACTGACTGCAATGGAGCACTATTCAAGATGTCATTCAGGAAGGTTCAGGTAGATTCCCTGCAAGCTAAGTCTAGCTATGATCACTACTATCATCTAAATGGGAACGTTTGGTACTGATGTTTTGTGCTGCAGTCGAACCTCAGAAGTCTGCAGGGGCATGATCTGATGAGGATATGGAGGTATGCATCTGTTAGATGTGCTTAAGTTTGGAAGCATATGCCATATCTGAAACCCTGCTGGGTCTCATTTTCCTTGGAGAGGGGAAGGGACTTGTCAGAACGCCCCTGAGCAAATTGCAAGGGAGGGAGGAAGGCTGATTAGAAGCTCTGCTTCTTTCTCCAGAGCACTCAAGCCCCCTTCTAAGACCAGGGAGGACGTGTGGCTCCACAAACCTCTCTTTGTTCTCCAGGCATCCCTTGGGACTTACCCCTCCAAGTGGACTGGCTGGGGTCCTCCTCACTTTTGGAGCTTCACCTTGATCTCTAATGGGGTTCTGCTCCATTTGTCTCATGCTGGAGTTGTGGCTACTTTGCTGAGAAGGGGACCCCATCTGCCTGTCCAACTTATAACCCCAGGACCTAATGGAGTTAGGGTTGGTTGGTCAGGCACAGTCTGGGCACAAGTTGCCATCTGCTGAACCTTGGAAGGTTGCTTCACACAGATACTACTTGACTTTGACATGGTGCTTTCTTGGCTGCTCTGCCATGCCTGTATAGGGGCAGAGGAGCTGGCAGGGAGGCACTGCAGTGGAGATGGAGGGTAGGCTAAACTATTAGAGCATTAACCAATCCAGGGAGGTATAAGATGAAACAAAAACTGCTCCCTATTGCCCAAACTGAATAGGAGAGGAAGAAAACAAAACAAAACAACCACCCCCACCCCGCCAACCACACAGAATAGGGGCTGGAGCAATTGACCACCAACTGCCTTGTGCCAGGGAGCCATAGAATCTGGTGCATGAGGACGCGTAACCAGATATGTGGTGTCAAAACATTGATCTGCCTCTGTAAGCTGCAGAGTGGAGGGGAACAGCCCAGATGTCCAGAACTGTGGGAGACACCGGGTTGCAAAAAAGACCTGTATTTTTCTGATCTGGTTTGGAAGTGAAAACAATTCTACCTGGCTGGGCATATTTATGGTGCAGATGGAGCTATATAACATTCAATATTTTTTAAATAGCAGTTATCTTCTCATGGAAAGATCTTGGTTAGTGTACCAGCATCACTTTCAGCAGAACTAACTGCTTCTGAGTCAGTCTAAATCCTTTGAGGTCCCACAAAACTGGCATTAAATACTCAGACTGTTCATTTGTTGACAAGTGAAATTAAAACCATGTACAATGATCTCAGTTTTTGGGACAGGTTAACAAGATTGTACCCTTATATTAAAAGTAGAAAGTTCTCAGGACTCTTAAGCAAACATGTAGAATGTAATGCAAACTAAGTGAAACACATGGATTGGTTCTGAAGCACCAAGTTAAACCAGGACCATACTGCAGTTTTGTTAACAGATTAAAGTCCACAGCCCATTCAGTTTGTTCTGTCTGAATTCACCCTTGTGTTTTTGGACAAGAAGTTCTTCAGGACAAGGATGTGTTACATTTTATGCATTGTATAGTACTGGGTACATTTAGGATACCAAGACTGATCTCTTGCAGCATAATAAAATATTAGTGAACTTATCTAAGACTTCTCACAGCTGCAACTTACACAGTGCCATCAAACACTCCTTTTATTTATCAATTTCCTAGAATACAGCAGAGTTCTCAATGGACTTGCAGAATTAGAGACTAGCTGTATGCTGAAAAAGGAGCAAGGGAAAGATTCCAGAAAGCTTAGATGGAGATCTCGAATTCAGACAGATTTAGCATGTAATATTTGATAAAAATGCTCTCACAATGTCACATTGTTCCATGCAGTAAGCAGGTACTTCTCAATCTAAGAGAATCTGGTTGTGTTGACTTACATCAGTGGTGCTGCAGTTTTTTATTTTCACAGTCGCCATGTTACATTATGAGTGTAATTATGGTTAATGCACGTTGGTACCATTCATTTTAAACAATAGGCAAGACTCCTCTAGGGGATGCCAGGTTCATTATCCCCTCTCCTAGAAGGCTCTTGCTGTTCTCACTCATTTATAAAAAAGAAACAACAATTACGTGACCTGACCTAGCATTTGGGTCAGCAAGGGAACATCAGCTGCAAATGTCCCTAGGTACCAGTTAGGATGAACACTGCATATCCTCATACTCTAATAAAAATGCCTGTTTAAGAAATGTACTAGCAGGCAAGCACAGATGTGAGTCAGTAGGGTATAATACAACAGGGGCAGGGGTGTCAGTGGGTATCGATGGCTTAAACAGTAGTTCTTAGAGTGTCATGCACCCATACTCACACCAAGAGTATTCATTTACTTACAATACTTACTCAGCAGGATTTAAACAATATTCTGTACTCCACTGCATTCAAGATTTGTGCCCTAAATTAGATTTTTAAGTCAGCCTACATTGTGGGAAAAATGCCTTATACAGAATAGCAGCAGTGTATTATGCTGGCACTAGTAAATCAAGCCTCATTAGGAGACAATTACTTGATAAACATGAAAACTAAAATGGAGTTATTCTTATACTGTATAAAGGCTTTGCAACTCCTGAAGTTTGCTAGAACAGCCTAACAATGCAAGCTGTAACTTTGCCTTTGTAATACGCTACTAGATTCACAGATCTAGTTTTACAATAAGCACTGGTAGCTTGCACTTCTACATACGTTTTAAATTTCTAAATTATAAAGTTTGTGACACTGACATTCTACTCAACAATCAAAGATTAAAAGCATTCATGACTATACTAAGTGTGAAGTACCAGCATATTATACTAAGTTCTCTTTATAAGGGAGAGCCTCCCGAATACAGTAAATAGACTGAAGGCAGATATAGCAGGGCATTATAAGGTACTAGTAGCTGCAAGTCCATGCTGTTGTACAGGTGCAATTCACAAAGTCACTCCCTTTCCCCCCCCCAACCTTAGGGCTCTTGTTTCCATGTAGTGTGATGTAGTGAGCAGTGATGCTGTTGTACATGTTCCCCAAAGTTTGGGCATTGTGCTGCCCCCTGGCTGGAGGCACAGTCATCTTTGTTATCCCAAATAGCTGTTGCTTCCACCTTCTCTGATTAACGGTCATATTCCAGCTGCCACAGAGCCTTCAGACTCCAACATTCCATCTGGTTTTCACAGGGCCCAGTGATGATTGAACCTGGTGATATTCTAAATAAAGAGCTTTCAACCATGACTGTAGCTGTTTCCATCACATCATACTGAATCAGACATCACAAGCTACAAAAGAGGTGGGCAAACTATGGCCCAAGAGCCACATCCGGCCCTCCAGGTGGTTTAAACCAAACCTCGAGCTCCTGATGGGGAGCAGGGTCTAGGGCTTGGCCTTCTCCTGCACTCCAGCTGGGGAGTGGGGTCCAAGGTCGCTCCGCGTGCATATGCCAAGGCTCCTGGAAGCAGCAGCATGTCCGGCCTCCGGCTCCTAAGCTTAGGGGCAACCAGGGGGTTGCGCGCACAGCCCCTCCAAGCACCACCCCCGCAGTCACATTGGCTGGGAACTGCAGCTAATGGGAGCTGCAGGGGCAGTGCTGCAGATGGCGCAGCACTGCCTGGCCACACCTTTGCATAGGAGCAGAGGGGGGGACATGGTGCTGCTTCCAGGAGCTGCTTCAGGTAAGCACCCCAGCCTGAACTTCTCATTTCTGGCCCCACCCCAGAGCCTGCACGCCCAGCCCTTGCCCTCCCTCATGCCCCAGCCCTGATCCTCCGCCTGCCCTCTGAACCCCTTGGTCCCAGCCTGGAGCACCCTCTTACACCCCAAATCCCTCATCCCCAGCCTCACTCCAGAGCCCTCACCTCCAGCTGGAGCCCACCCCCCATGCACCCCAACCCCCTGCCCAAAGCCCACTCCTGCACCCTGAACTCCTCATTTCTGGCCCCACCCCACAGCCCACACCCCCAGCCAGCCCTCACCCGCTTCTGCACCCCAACCCCAATTTCGTGAGCAGTCATGGCCCACCATACAATTTTCATACCAAGATGTGGCCCTCTGGCCAAAACGTTTGCCCACCCCTGGACTACAGAGTGACAATTCTTGAAGATTATATAGCATAGAAAGCTTCCTTACCTGGCCCCTTCTACAATGTCTGGGAAGTTTCTCTACTAAATCAGGTTTAAACATGTCTGCTAGGACTTCTCCCTCAGTGTGGAAACTCACCCATAGCCATACTCCTGTTTAAGCTTTTCCCTCCCATCCACCTTCTAGACCTTTTACATTTGCAACACTAATGGCAGACAGGTCTAAAGTCTGACCTACTTCTTCCAGCTATGTCTTAGGATCTTCCCAGGGAGGGTGCCTGGATAGTTTCTTGCTCCAGAGGATGTGGCTGTATTTATTTTGGAACCTGGCACACAGGGTTGAGGAAATGCATTGCTTGTTTATTCACTGACTGCATGTCAAGTTCATAGTATTTAAAGCCTTAAGAAAGAGAAGACCAGTCTGAGGGCCGGGCCATGGATTTACATTCACCAGTGAAAGCAACTGGTAGGCTCAAGTGCTAAACGTTCATAGCATAATCTTAATCAAGGGCCTCCCAAATTCAAATGCTTTCTTTCTCATATGTTTGCCTGAGCATTGGTGGCATCCTTCCATACAGTAAAGTCTAGTACCTATTTCTTCCAGATTACGGTGGGGTTTTTCACAAACATTATTTTCATGTTCATTTATGCTGGTGTGGGTGATGTTTTACTCCTACATTCAGGAAAATGCCCGTTCAAGTTATGTTTAGTATTTGTGATAGGGTCTGTAAGCTTCCAAGCATGTATGTATGCAAACATCTGATTATTTTCTATGTATTTTTCCCTAAAAATACTTCAGTGTCCCTGCAGCAAAGGCAATGGTCTATCAGTTACAAAGCCGATAAGCCAGTACACATGCACTTGAGGGAAAAAGTTGCATAGGAATCTGATTGGAATTTTAAACTAATACTTGAAAAAAAATATCTTGACAAAACCCTTAAGAAAATGCTCCTCAAATTATTAATGGAGTTTTAAAATGACAGTGAGCTGGTTCAGAAACTCAAGAGGAGGGAGAGAACTGCTGTTTGCAAGGTCTTCCTCAGAAGAGAAGTAACTCAAGAATGTGTCAAAAGCTCTGTTTTGATTAATTGATAGCCTCCACATGCATTTTGATCATAATAAAAATAAATTGACTAAAGACACTTTATGAAGCTCGGAATGTATTACACATATCTATACTTACTGAACTGAACTCGTCCCTAGTGTAACTATTATTACATCAGGGATAAATTTGGGTCATAAAAATACAAGATCTTAGTTTGAATATATGCTTCCTGCTCCTAACAAGAAACACACAGTACACTGATGAAGTAATATATAATTCACACCAAGAGATGGGCTCTGCTTTCTTCATGAATCCCTTGTTGAAATCTGACTATCCATCCCTGATTAAGAAGCTTTAAACAGTGAACACATGACAGAACACAAGCCAAGTCACATCCCTCTGCTGCTAACACTAGTTTTCCATCAAGTGGCAGCCAATTGGAAGTGGAGGAATTGGCTTTGCACCTCACATTTGTCAGAAGCTTTCACTGTCCTCTAGCCATCTTAATTAGTTTGAAAAACATTACCCAAATGCAAGATTTTGTTTTTTTTAGTATTTCATCCAAAGTGTTCTCCAGGTCAAAGTAAACGGATTTCTCTTAGACAAACAATTTAGAATCTAGGTAAAAAGTCACTTATCAAACGAGGCCATCAAACTAGGCCTCACCAAGGACAGATGACTGTACATTAAGCGCTTTCCTTTTAGGACAAAAAAGTATGTTTCATGTTGGATGGCTTTTGTTCTAGTTAAATGTGCCCAATAGGCCGGGAGCTCTCTATTGAAGCTCTCTATCTATAGAGCAGGTACAGAAGGGGGGAGGAAAAAAAAGGGGGGGGGGGAGATAACCTGGATTTGTGCTGGAAATGGCCCACCTTGATTATCATACACATTGTAAGGAGAGTGATCACTTTAGATAAGCTATTACCAGGAGGAGAGTGGGGTGGGGGGAGAGAAAACCTTTTGTAGTGGTAAACACCCATTTTTTCATGGTTTGTGTGTATAAAAAGATCTTCTGTACTTTCCACAGTATGCATCCAATGAAGTGAGCTGTAGCTCACGAAAGCTTATGCTCAAATAAACTGGTTAGTCTCTAAGGTGCCACAAGTACTCCTTTTCTTTATATGGTACTGTAGTCATTCAGTTGTGTTATCTACCTTGACAACAATTGTCTTTTTTTTTAAAACCAGCATGAAAGCATGCACTTATTTATTTTCCTCAGTATCTTCTATTTGTTAACTATAGTCATTTTGAATGTCTGGCCAACTTCTTCCCTCAAACATAGCACTCCTAGGGACTCCTGCTCCCGGGTATATGCGTAGAATTTGTCACATAAAGAGTAGATAAGCATGTCTCTTCTTAAGGCCATCAAGACACATGATTGATCCACTTATCTTCTTGGATTCTCCTGTCTCAAGACCTTTCTCCTCATTTTCTCCCTACCCCCATAAAAGGGCACTAAACAGGACAATTGCTACCAATTAATTGTGGACACTTGCTGGCTCAAATCTAAACTCCTGGGGAAATGCAAGATAGTACAGAGATCCACACAATTCATGAAATAGCTCCAGTGGTATACATCACTCATGAACAGACAAGACATATTCACTTATTTGTTTTGCCAGCTAGAAAAAAAGCTTTACTTTGTACTGCATAAATGGCAAAATCTACAACAAAATAATTGAAATTTGTTGCCCCCTACTCTCCTCTAGCCATTAACACAACATTTGCTTGAGGGGAGGTGGAAAAGAAAAAAGCAGGTGAAGGTAGTTTTTTATTTAAATAGAAATGTCATTGGCTTTTTATTTTAGACCTACTTCAACTACAGAGCATTAGCTTCTGAACCTGCAACACAGGGGAAGCCAAAGGTTGAGCTGAAGTGGCTCATTTCAGATAAGAAAAAGAAGACAAGCGGCAGTTTGTTTTAAAAGGGATTATACTTCAAGATAGGAAATCCCTACTGTTTCTTTTCCCTTTTCTCGGTCAGATTGATCCAAAGACAATTATGGTTAACAAGTTCAAATCTGTGTCAGCATCATCTCTATTGTATTATTACACTATTTGTAAAATGGCAGTAACAACACACTTAATATGTTCACGTGTTGTAAATAGCTAGAAACCCCACTGCAGTTAATGAAGAGTCACAAGATTTTGGATTTTTTTTTTTTTAAAAAAGGGGAGGATGTTCCCATAAGTAAAGTAAACTTGATGAGTGGTATTGTTGCTCTAACACAAATTAGTGTTTCCCCAATACTTCCCTCCCCCCCATAGTCCTCTCATATACTCTACAGAAGTGTAGACAAACTCTTAAAGAAAAAAAAATCTAGTGACTGTCAATTTGATGCTAAATACCACAGCAACAATCCTGTGGTGGCATATTTGTAAGTGACATCCTAATGTCTAATAGGTTCCCGGCCTCAAAAAAAGATTTTAAATCCACCTGGGTTCCTTCAAAAATTAATATTACTGATCATTGAGACTACAAAGTGCATTTCAAGATCAGAAAAGCACTAAGATACTATAGGATCCCTTAGTTATTGTATTGTATAGTGATCCATTACATCCATCCCTGTACTCTTAGCAAGTTCCCCAGTACCCAGGTCTGTATGTCCAAGTGCCTACTAGACTCTACAGGATCTTCTGCTTTTCTCCCTTTTCTGGTTACAGGAAGCTCTACTTGGAATAGAGACACGTTTAAAGAAAGTCTTTCTGGTGAAGATCAGAGAGCTTTTCCAAAGAGATCGTGTAACGCTCCCAGAAGGCAGCTAGGCTCCGGATCGGTCTGAACACCCCCAACAGCTCATCCCACAGCTGAACCGTCCTTAACGGAAGGCCCTTTATCTTAAGCCCTTTAGGAGCTGCTTTGTCCTACAGAAGAGCAAAGCATCAAAAGTTTGCCCCATTTACTATTAAAAAACGATAATTTAGAAACCCAACCTCTGTCTGCCCGCCCCGCACACCCGGCCCAGTAGGTGGGGAGACCCGGGGCCTCGACCTGCCACTGTTCCCGGCCCAAGGTCTCGCAGGGCTGCCAGTCTGTCAGGAAGGAAACAGGTGCCGGCCGGTACCACCCTGCCCTCCCACAGGCCAAGGAAACCGAGGTGCAGAGATGGAGTCACCAGCCCAAGGTCACAGCGAGGCCCGGCCGGGCTCCGGCTCCGCACCCTCACCGTGCCGCGCTGGGGGCGGGGGAGGAATGGGGGCTCCCAGCGCCCAAACCCGGGACCGCCGCCCCGCAGCCGGCGCCGGGCACAGGCCGGGGCGCGTCCAGCCGGGAGCCCCGAGCGCTCGTCATCCCCTCGGGCAGGGTGACCGGGGCCCCGCCCTGCCCAGCCGAAAGGGGGGCGCGGGCGCAGCCGCAGCCCCCCCGATCCGCCCCGGGGGGCGCGGCCGGTACCTGCCGGGTGGTTGTACAGGGGTCGCAGCCGCGGCGGCAGCTTGAGCTCGATGCGGTCAAGCAGCCGGTGGTAGGAAGCGCGGAGCCCCGCGACCGCGGCCATGTCGGCGGGGAGAGGAGAGAGGCCCCCGGGCTGGTCTGGGGTCCCAGGAACAGCGGCTGCTCCGACGTCCCTCCGCGACCCGCCGCCCTTCGGCTTCCCTCTGACCCTCCCGCCCCGCGAGCCGCGCTTCGCCAGAGGAGGCCCCAGCTCTACTTCATGCTGATTGGTCCGCTGGGAGGCGAGGGGGCGGGGTCGAGCAGCTCGCCGAGCGCCATTCGCTAACAGGGCCTCCTTCTCCCTTGGCGCCCCTCCCTGCGTGGAGAGAGCTGACGCTATGGCGGGAGGGGAGGAGGGGGGTGTTTCCGGCCATCTTTGATAAGGGCAGGAACATCCTTTTCCATTCCGGCTACCGTGCTACCCAAACTAAACATGGCTGCCTTCACGCTTCGGTGCCCCGACCAAGATGGCAGTCGCTGATGAAAGACGTTGGAAGAGCCCGCGGCTTTGTGTGCCCAAATACAAGACGGCCGCTTGTCTGACTTCACCGCCCGCATCCACACAGCCCAATGGCCACGTTCTCGCGATAGGTGTAAGTCTCGAGCGCTGTGAACGGGGCAGGGGCGGAGTCAGGGGCGGGGTGCGATGGGGGTGGGGAGCGGAGGAGCTGCCGCTGTTGCTCGTTCCTCGGCGGCGGGCGGGCGGGTGTGTGCGCGAGCGAGCGAGCACCGCGCGGGCGGCCGGGTCTCCATGGTGAGCGTGGGGGGCGGCTGCCGCCGGCGGAGAGTCTGAGCCTCCCCTCCCCGCGGTGCCATGTCCCGGGGGTGCTGCCCTCACCTGCTGTGGGACGTGCGGAAGCGGAGCCTGGGGCTGGAGGAGCCCGGTCTGCTGCGGAGACACTACCTAGGTGAGCAGGGGGAGGGGCAGCCGTGGGGGGCGGGCGTTGCCGGGCGCTCGGAGCTGCCGGGCGCTCGGAGCTGCCGGGCGCTGGGGGGGGGACGGGGACGGGGACGGGGACGCTTCGCCCCGCACGCGCGCCAGAGGCGACAGTGACAGCTGAGCCCTTCCCCCTCCAGCTCTGGGGCGGGGCGGTGTGTGTGTGTCGCACACGTTGTGGCTCGGCTGGCTCCCCCCCCCCCCCCCCCCCCCCCGCGGCCCCGGTCACTGTGCTTTGGTCAGTGCCCTCCCTGCGGGCCCCGGCCTCTCTGCGGGCTGTTGAGAAACCGCTGCCCCGAAATGTCAGTCACCGCGTGAAAAGTCAGGCCCCGGCCCCTGGGTGGGTCCCCCGCGTCTAAAGGATTTTGCGGGGATAGGAAGCAGGGGCGCTGGAGCCGATTGTGTCGTGAGGCTGCTGAGAGCCATTGAACTCCACGGCCAACGCTGTTCTGTGATGGGAACCACTTCCAGCCGGGGGGTGCGGCGGCGTCCCCGCACCCCGACTCCCCGCACCCATGGTGCGAACCCTCCTCAGCGGGTGGAAACGTAACGCCTCTCTGCCCGTCCTCGGCTGCCTGGCTCTGTCTTTCCTTTCCCGTCCAGAAAACGGACCCAGGGGGTAATAAAGCGTCTCAGTCCAGTGACAAAATGCTTTGCATGCTTACTCTGAACAGTCAGAGAGCCTTGTCTGTGGCAGCTAGTGCAACTTGCGGTGAAGTGGCTCAGGAGTTATTGACAAAAGCATGTGAACACCAATGCTACTGTGATTGTTTTTGCAGATTGTGTCTCTTTTTGATTCCTTGAGCTGGCAGTGCTGCTCAGATGACTTTTGAAACGATCATCTTAAAACAGCTGTTTAATATCCCTTTACTTGTGTTAAAAACATCTCAGGATCATTAAGAAGGGTAGCTTTTAAAAATGCCACTTAATTCTCACCCATTGGTGCTGTGTGTTTGCTCTTTGTATTTTATTCATCTTAGACAATAACATTAGATTAGTGAGTTTTACTTTCTAGCTCTCATATATTACCCAAATGTTGCTGCTGTTTTAAGTTTCCAACACCAGTGTTTTACTACAAAATAACTTGAAATTTTAGGGTGGGAGGAAAGCCACAATTATTGTGTTAAGTTTTGTACTCACCGCACCCCCCACCCCCCCCAAAAAAAAAGTTCTTAGGAGAAGGGACAGGTCTTCTCTGTTTGGAGCTCAGTTGTGCTAGGCACTATACAATCTCTTTTAGGGCCTCTAGGTTATGCTGGAATAGTAATAGGAATATAGTATTCCTTTAAATTGGGTACAGTAAGGCCACTGGAGTGAAATTTTACCTAAACACCTGTGACTTTTTAAATCAAAGAACCAATTTAAAAAGTATAATGCTCTCTTTTTGTGAAGAAGCATTATATTTCTATGGCTTCCGTATATGATCTGCTCTGGTTTTCAGTTGGTTTTCCAGAGAAATTTAAGGTGGTGTTTGACCTAGTAAATTCTCAATATTTGTAACTGTCTCCCCTTGTGTCATACCTTGACAACGGTAATCAGCCTAGAGCATGGATATGGTGATAGAACTTGAATACCCAGGTGACTTGGTGCTTATAAAGGCCTATAAAAAAACAGTGCCCCAGTTTGAAGAGGGAATGGGAGCAATTTGGTGGCAAAATTAGACAAACTAATTTGTTGAACTTCAGGAGATACTGCTAGACCTACTGTTTTTTTCCCAACCTTTTCCTGTAGAGGTTGAATGGGGATATAAGTGGGTAGAGAGGAGTCAATTTTATTTGTAAAATGTTAGGAGGTTCCTTATGGATGTTTGTCCAATATAACTTTTGTATATGTCTTTTTTAAAAAAATGGAAAGTACAAGCCCTTGGGTTTTTTTAACAGTTTCTAATTAAATCAAAAAGTTTGATAATTTTATAGTAATGGTTAGTATTTCAGTGAGATGCCAGTCCTATGTAATCTTGCTAGCTGGCTTCTGTTTCTAGTTGCTCAGTCCTTACTGCAAACTTACTGTAAGGTGCTCCAAAGAAGTGCAGACCTTAACTGCAGTTCAGTACTAGAGTGGACCAGGACATATTTGAATTGTACCCAAAATGTTAATTAAAAATAAGTGGTATTCAACTCCATTAAGTCATTGACACACCTGCTTGGTTTTGTACCAAAACCAGAAATTATTGCTAATCAAGGTGCTACTTTTTTTATGCCGTAATCACTTTTTGGTCTCTAGTAAAACTGATCTTAATCAGAAGGACATATCTGCGATTAACATGCATTTGATCATGCACATACAGGTCTCTTCTATGGTTCAGCAGGAAACTGGAATAAGACCACAAACTCCTTTCATACAGGTTATGGCCAGACAGCCAGTAGGTGGCGAAGATTATTGGTCCGTAGTGATATAGACTGACTTAGAGGTGAAAGTCTCAGTAATCTTCTAAGGACCACCTGATCATCCATTCCACCACTCTGATATTCTACCAGACAGAACTCTTATTCTAAAAACAAAAAAAAACACACACTTTGTCTTGTTGTCTGTATAGTAATATATTGTTAATCAGTGGTGGGCAGCCTGCAGGCTGCACATGGCCCATCAGAGTAATTCGCTGGCAGGCCTCAAGACAGTTTGTTTACATTGGCATGGCCGCCCACATCTCGGTGGCTGCGGTTCGCTGTTCCCGGTCAATGGCGTTGCGGGAAGTGGAGCGGGCCACAGGGATGTGCTGGCAGCTGCTTCCCGCAGCTCCCATTGGCCAGGAACGGCGAACTGCGGCCACTGGGAGCTGCGGGCGGCTGTGCCAATGTAAACAAACTGTCTCGTGGCCCGCCAGCGGATTACCCTGATGGGCTGTGTGCAGACCGCAGGTTGCCTGCCACTGATGTTAATGCTTCAGGCCTTGAATGTACTTTTCTGTAAATCTATTGAAACTGTTTTGGGTAAACAATCAAAACAAAAATGGATTATCCTATTCCCTTCTGCCCCCAAACCCCATTGTTAATATATTGCCAAATGTATTGTTGGTAATGTGGTGTGAGGAAGATGTGTGTGTCTGTGTGTCTATTATATGTATATGGTGTGTTGGGTCTTTCATTTACAGTAAAAGCTGTGCTATCCATCCCTATACCAACCGGAAAATTCTGTATACCGGCATTTCTAATCTTCCTAGAAAGTCTGGTTAAAAGTCTGGTTGGTGTGGGGCCGGCAGGCTCCCTGCCAGGCTTCGTGTGGCTCCCCAGAAGCGATGACATGTCCTTGCTGTTCCTAGGTGGAGGAACACCATGAGGGGTTCAAAGTGTGGGAGAGGGTGTGGGGTTGGGGGGTGGGAGGGATTCCAGGGTGCAGGATCCAGGGGGTACTCGCCTCGGGCAGCTCGCCGCAAGTGGTGACCTGTGCCTGCTGCTCCTAGGCAGAGGAGTGGCTAGGTGGCTCTGCACGCTAACTCTGCCCGTAGGTGCTGCCCCAATGGGTCCCTTTGGCTGCAATTCCCCGCCAATGGGAGCTGTGGAGCCAGCACTCGGGGCAGGGTGGGGGCAGCACACAGAGCCACCTGCCCCACCTCTGCCTAGGAGCATCTGGGACAGGTCGCCGCTTGTGGGGAGCTGCCTGAGGTGAGCACCCCACACATCTGGAATCCCCAGCCCTCTTCCACGCCTCAACCCCCTGCCCCGAGACCCCTCCCACACTCAAACTCCCTCCCAGAGCCCCCTCCCACGCCCCAACCCCACACCCTCTCCCGCACCCAAACTCCCTCCCTCTTAGGTAACTGGCATTTTTCACTTACTGGCACCCTCCCATTCTCCTAACATGCCTGATAAAACAGCTTTTACTGCATATGGTAATATTTCCCTGTAATCTACAATCTAGTGAAAGATTGGAGAGGGTGGTGCAGTCTGTAATCCTTTCCCTATTAATTTTTACTTAAAATGCCACTTGGCTTGTTCTGAAAGTCTAGTAATGGGCTGGCAGTCAAATGACCCATACTGCCTTACAGTGATTGGGAGCTCCAATAGTAAACTTGGTTCATCTTCAGCACCTTAGGTTGACAGGTTGGATTGCTACAGTAGCTAGTCTAACAAAGATATCTAAGTTACATTGTACTGTCCTATGTAGATTTCCCACAGGAGGAATTTAGGTGTGCCAGGAAACGGAGGTTGATCTTGAAACGTTTCTAAATAATTGTCCCCATTGTGTCCCTCTGAAGTCCTATAAAACTCCTGATGGCATTCTGAAAGAGGGGCTTCTGCAAGGGTGAGTTTGTGGATGTGTGTTTGAGCGGCAAATGCCTCGAAGGATCCCATCTGCAGTGATAGAGGAGACAATCAAGCCCATCATATCACTGCAGTTATACCTGCAGCTGTGATTTTGTCAGCATTGCAAGTTAATTAGACTCAATCAGTGGTCCTATTTGAAATCTCCGAGGAAGACAAAGGTGCTGCAAGAAACTATTGGTGATTCATTAGGTGGCACTCTCTCCTCTGTGTCATCTTGGTCAGTGTCCTAGTAGATGAAATTGTGCTGCTGGGAGTGCCATCTCTTTGATGAGATATGAAACTGAGGTCCTTTCAACTTTCAGTTATTAAATATTTCTTGGCGCTTTTGCAAATGTAGAATAGTAAATCATGGTATTCTATTCAAATTCCTTTTTGGATGATTACTCTGTCTGCTGAAAGGCCCTCTGCAGTTTTAATTAGATGCAATATTATTTGCCACCTCTAGACCTAAACTGTTCATTGTTGGTGTGTGGTATTGTAGTGCGCTGTGAAACAGCTGACATGGTGGTAGGATTTTAGTGATGAATGAAGTCAGTGCTCTTAAGATAGGCTGATACTTTAAAATGCTTATATGTTAAGGCATTTTGGAATCTTCAGAATCAAAGCAGCTATATAAATGTGATATCTTGTATATTTTAGAATCTTTAATGAAAAAGTAGCAGCAGTGTTGCCTTGCAAAGAGGAAAACAGATTAATAATTTGTTGGAAGTATTCCATATTACTAGGGTCTACTTGCTTTTCTGTGGGAGGGATAGTGCTGCTGAAGATTACTTTGAACTCTATAATGAAAGACTTCTCTTTATAAACTATTTGGCATTGGTGATAATTCACAGCAAATCCATACTCTGAAATACTAAAATATTTTACAAACAGAAATTCGTTACTAGTTTGTTATTCAGAATGATTCTCAAAAGCGTCTGGCACACTATTTGGCACAGCAATAAACAAAATAACAGTCTCCCCTCAAATATTCGAATTTATTACCTTTTCTTCTTCTTTCCTACTTTCTTTCCTCCAGCTAATCTGGAATTTTTAAGTTTGCCAGATATTTTTGATATGATGCAACACCTCATAATCTCTGGTTTTTGTGTTTTGTTTTTTTAAAAACAAAACCGTACTTTGCTAAATTCTGTACTTGAAGGCATCTGTTTTTGTTTACCAGAGGGAGACTTTAATATTAAACTATTCCTTTGTGGCTCTTGGAATATGCAGATGGTTTGAAATCTATGAAATAACTACTGGAATGTGTGCAGTTCAGTGCACTGGGATCAGATCTGGGCATTTATCTGGTAATACTTCAGTTGCTGGTGCCAGGGAGAGAATAGCAGATGTCTTCTCTTATACATAGACCTGGAAGATAGGACTGGCTAGCCAATTTATATATGTGGTTAGCTGGTCCTGTCTATACAATAAAGAACTGTGGTAGAACCTGTTTGCAGCCTAACACCCCACTGGCATTAATTTGAATAAAAAATAAAATATACATAATGTACACAAACCAGTGTGGGGGGTGGGGGAAGAAAAGGAGGACTTGTTCTTTTCTTTTTGTGGATACAGACTAACACGGCTGCTACTCTGAAACAGGTGGGGGGAGAGTTGCTTTGTTATTTTTCCTCATATACTTCTGGCAAGTTAACTGCTCTTTGAAGAAGAACCATCTTCAGTGTCTGATTACAAGGATTCCAATGATTGACTGCTATTTTAATGTGAATGGTGTTGGTCCTGATGTGTAGCATCCTCCACTGCTCTTTGGCATGTGCCCAGAATACTAGCACAGCAGTGATATATTGTGGTATATACAAAAGATTTTCTCAAATAAAAGTAATTGAGGATTTCAGAAGGACATAACTCAACTTCCCCCTAAAGTTGTTTTATCAATAATGTTCACTGAACAATAGCAATGAGTGCAGCCATATTTGGGCATGCCAGATGGTAATTAGAAGGCAAACAGGGAATCTGAAAGAACATATAACCTAAAACATGAACATATATTTAAGAACGGAATTTATTTTGTTTATCAGAGACAAGAAATTTGTGATAGCATTTGTGCATTCTGTGGACTTCCAGGGATTATGTAGGGCTCTTAAGGAGCATAGTGACATTGCTGAGAAGCTAAATGACTACTTTGTATCATTCTTCACCACAGAGAATGATGAGGCAGTACCAACATCAGGCATACTCTTTTCAGTTAATAAAGATGAGATATAGTCAGTGACTAGACTGTCAGTTTGCTTCTGCACCTCCTTGTTTTACACCATAAAGAGTGGTAAATCATCAGGACCTGTTGATATTCAGCCAAGAGTTCTGAAGGACTTAATGAAGAGGCTGAAGGAAAGTCTACGCTACAAAATGAAGTCGACCTAAGTTATGTGGATGCATCACCACCACAGTAATCGAATCAGTTTTACACGTCCATACTATGTTCCTTGTGTTGGCAGTGCGTGTCCTCACTAGGAGCACTCACACCGACTTAACTGCCAGCGTGGGGCATTGTGGGATGATTTCTGAAAGGCAGCAACAGTCAGTGTAAGCAGGGCAGTGTCTACAGTTACACTGCTTTGACCTGACTACATCAGCTGAAGCACTACGCCTCTCGCGGAGGTTGAGTTATTAAGTCAATGTAATAGGCAAGTTACATCAGTGGGAGCTCCATTTTAGTGTAGATGTTTACAGAGTTAGGTTGAAGTAAGGCAGTTTATGTCAATCTAACTCTGTAGTGTAGACCATGGATGAGTCACTAATAAATCCTGCCATATAATCTCTCACTAAAATCAGTTACTATATCAGAGAATAGAATAATAACAAATGCTACACCTATATTTTAAAATGTGTTGGGGTACTCTTTGCAATTACAGACCAATAAGCCTTATTTTAATGCCAGGAAATTTAGCAGAAATTACTAAATATATTAATTTAAGTTTTTAAAATAGTATAACATGGCAAAACTAACAAAGCTTCTATAAAGGAAAATTGTGCCTTTAATATATTAGAATTATTTTAGCTTGGCAACAAAATAGGGCATAAAGGAAAACTGGCTGATATATTTTAAGTCCCTACCGAGAGATTGTATCCTCATGTGTATGCACAAAGTGGCAGAATTAATGTTGCATGAGCAATCCTGGTTATGGTATTTCCTAAATTTTCTGTTTGTCTTGGCAGTCTTCATATGCTTATCATATAACATTGTTTACTGTAATAGAAATATATAAAATGATGAATGAGAATGAAAATGAGAAAATTGAGTCCTCTATTTATCCTTTGTCATAAAACAGAAGGACATCCAACAAAATAGATAAACTAAAAACTGATAAAAATAGATGGATAATTTAAAATTTTTCTCAGTGCATAATTAATCTATGGAATATATTGCCACCAAATATCAATGAGGATTCAGAAAAGGATTTGACATTTACATAGCTATTGTAAACATCTCCAGCTATATCTGAATGGACAAAAATGTATAAGGGATATAAACCCCATGCTTCAGGATCAAAGTGACCACTGAAGGATGGAAGAAACTTTACTCATGGCCAGGTTATTCCATTTTGTGACCATACATTTCATAGGTTTTTATGCACTGGGTGGTTAAGTTTAATTACTGATTAATAAAATAGATGAATAATTTTGTCTATTTCGTTGGATGTCCCCTTGTTCTTTCCTCTTAATCCTTCTTGCATCTTTAGCACCCAACCCCATAGTTCTTTGTAACCTAGTTCTTGCCAACCCCAAGCATTCAAAAATCATGAGTGAAGCCCCCCAAAATCATGATATCTAAAAAATAATGAATTTTGGTTTCTTTGCCTTCGGGCCTTTATGTCTTTAGGGTTTGTGTAATCAAGCTTTTTTCAGTAACCATGTGGGCTAGAAATTTACTTTTAAAAGAAAGCTGAAGTTGTCACAGTCACATGCTCCAGGAGTTGAGTATTCAAGAATAACACCAAATACCCTGAGAATTATGATTTAAAATGGTAAGAATCCACCACTGCTAACACTAGTGTGGATGTAGGATCTGAGCCTCTGGGTTAATATGTGTACAGGAAACAACCCCGCTTCCCACTTTGGAAGATGAAGATGTGCTCCAGCTGCATTTCTGCTGGGACATTTTGCATCATCTTATGGAGTTAGTTGAGCTCATAATCAAGAATGGATGACCCATTTCTGATAAAATAAAGACCCTTCCCACTGGTACTTTCATTCTTTTTAGAACCAAGCTGCTTTAAACCTTTTTTTGAGGTTCTGAATTGTTTAGAAGTTACGGGGTTTTATGTGAAAGACCTGTTCTTGCAAGATATTCAGACCAATTTTGCCTACCCCAGGGGTTTCATTAGTCTGGATCTTTATCTGTAACTTGGTGGAACTAAACGGACACTTGGAACTTCTGAGTTCACTTGTCCTTACCCCAAAATTTGATGTCAAATCAGATTTTTTTTTTTTGAGTGGAGGAAGAAAAGGGAATTAAGAGGGAACCTATAATGGAGAGATTATAGTGCCACAGGAGAGAGGTTTCTGTAAAGCACGTTCAGCTCATGGTATATTAAAAGCTGTTGAATGAAAGCTATAGCACAACATATTTACCATGAGCAGCAATAGGTCAAAATGTAAGGAGTCTTCAAAAGGTGATGAGCACATGTAGTATTTAAATGGATAAAAGTGTTGTAGGATACCATTAATCAGGCTACAAAAATGAAAGTGAGGCTACCTTTCTTTATGGTTTATGTAAATAATAAGTTTTATCTCAAAGTAAAAGTTTTAGGTTGTCTTATGGAATAATAGTGATGCAACCACCACCATTAATATAGCAACATTAATTTGAAAAAAAGCTGTATGTGTTGTGATTGATGCGGGTTTGTTGCATCCTGTGGACTTGGCTGAATTTTGCATTTTCTGTACGATGACCTGGATGTTTTGTTCGTCACTCTGGGAATTCAGACCAGACAAACTCCTGCAGTGTAATCGAACTTGCCACACTTCAGCAAACAGCACAATTTTTATTTTGGTTGTATTTGTTTTATTAGTGAGAGTTTAATGATGCCAAATTGAGCAAGGGCTAGTGCATGCAAATGTTTAGTAAGCTTCCTCATGTGCCTCTGTCAGTACATCTTATCTTGCTAGACATGCCATGGCATGCTGGTGTCCTTGACCAAAAACCCACTTTTTGCCCCACATGCACGCTGTCAGTCTCTTTTGCTTCTTTGTACTTTGGAGGTATTTAGTATAGTTTATAAAGCACTTTAGAATCACTTATGGTTAAAGGCACTATTTAAATTAAGGGGTAAAATATGAGCTATGTACTGAATGAGAAAGGAGAACTCAATATATAATGTACTTGTTGCAGTATCTAGCCAGTATATGAAAGATGCTGAATTGTATGATAACACTTCAGCTAACAATGGGATTTTCAAATGCACTCAAGTCACTTGGCAACGGAAGTATTCAAAGTCAAAGGGACCTATGCTTCTAGGTGACCTAGGCTCTGATTTGCAAAAGTACCTACGCTTCTTTCCCTATCAGAAGCATTCATGGAGTGGGTATCGCTAGTATTTTGGCACTGTGTTATTCTAGGCTGTGAATATGTCCATCTGAAGTAAAACTAGGAGGAAATGACTAAAAGCTGCTGAAACTATTGCTGGTTCAGTTTTCTATGCTTCAGAAACTCAAGAGTAGTGTTTTTTTTTCCTAATTGAATAGTAATGTTGCCATCTGTGATTTGACATGGTCAATTATGCAAGTATTTGCCTATTTTATTTTTAAAAGGATTATATTTTCAATTCTATTAATAAAACTTTACATGACCAGCATTAATGGCTATTGTATGGATAAAGATCTGGGCACAGAATTGAGAATGAATTGCCTAAATTCTATTCAGTTCTGAGATGTGAATGTATTTTCTTCACATACTTCAGATTCAGAATAGTCTCAAACAAGAGGCTGGAGAGTTTTTTTCCCAAAGTTTTTACTAACTTTAAATGCATTGCATCATTGGAAGTTGCAGCCTTCCACCGAGTCTGTAATGAATACTTCTAAAGAGAGTTTTTTATACAGAAAGCCTATTTACTTTATACATAATTTTCTACATCTTGCTATTGAATGTTTGACAGCTTCATGGTTTATTTGCACCTTCATCTTGTAATGAATCCTGTATACATATAAACTGTCTCCTGCTGAATCTCGGATGTTCCCAAGTGTAGGCAAGAGCTGAGTGTGAATGGGGAGCTACCAGGTTGGATCACTAAATCTAGAGCATGGGCCTTACTGGGCCGTTAAGAAGGCCTTTATTTTTCTCTGTGAATCTTTCTCGGTCTCCTTTTTGTGAAGCATATAGTCCTTTAAACCATGGCATTCAGGACAGCTGAACTGAATTTCTCTTCAGGGCAGCACGAATACTACTGCTGATTGGTCAACAGGTGTGATCTGGGTCACAAGAAGATTGTCCTTGCCTGCATTTGTTTGAGGCAATGCTCAGTGCACATATGCAGACCCTGCCAGCTCTGTGTGAAAGTAACCACTGAAGATAAGTATCAGCAGCAGTAAGGAAAAGGATGAAAATACTTCATGCAACTGTATCATATTCTTATTAGTATATTGTGTTGATATTCTCCATTTTTGTTAGGAACTAACCCACAGTTCAGCTTGACTTAGAGAAAAATATGCTGCAATGTCTTACGAAGTGTCTGTATCTCTAATGAGGGGCACTTTATAAGTTACAAAAAAATAAAACCCCCATAGACTCGTGGGATGAATGTACACAATTTAATACAATAAATTCCTTTTAAAAATAAGTAAAAATAACTGGATTATAATTAAAGGGAATGTCACCAGATAGTTGTAACTGGACCCAACCTTTGGATCTCTATCTGCCACCTCTCCTTGGGATGTGGGACTCCCCAGTCCAACTGTCGTAATCCCTGAAACCTGTATTCTGACCTCCTGAACCTCCCCAGTTGCCTTGAATGCTTCCCAAGAACTCCACCCATTGAGCAGTAAGGTTTATAGTTTAACTCTTGAGGATGTGTGGCAGATAGAGCAAGAAATCCTAACATTGCAAAGAAAGTTCTTAAACACACATGCTTTACTGATAGCACAGGAGAGTTACATAAGTTTAAACTCTTCAACTTCTCTTCCTCTCCAACCACCATCCTCACCATTCCTGAATGTGTTTGGTCAATGTCCTTGGGGAAGAAGGGCCAAGCCCCTCTTTTCCCATACTCCTTCAGCTATAGCTTCTGTTTCTGGAGGTGGAATGGCTCTCCTTGCTTTAGATTTTGTGTCTCAAAAGCAGGCTGAGATTCCTTTTTCTATTATCTTCTGCTGAGGATTTTCCTTGCTTCAACCCAAGTCAGTGACTCTGCTGGTAGCAACCCCACTGACCCACCAGGGTAGGCGTATTCAATGTTGATGCCCCCTTGGTGTCCCTGTTACAGTTTCTGAGATGTAGTCCATTCCTGCTACAAAAAAGATGATTTTAATCCACGCTCATAAATGATATTTTACAAAACAAAAAGCAATTAATAAATTGACACACATTTTCTCTACATTGTCAGAAGGGATGCTTAAGCCATTGTGCTAATTCCATTTTATGGACAAACTTTCATTTTAAATTCTAGTAAACATATAGAACATTCACTAATGTGTTTTTTCCTTCTTTAAATATAAGCTAATGATAATTTACTATAATTTACCACCCACAGTTTTGTCTTATTGAAGCTTTTGTGGAACCTGGTGGGACCACAAAATATACATTTCGGGGAGCAAGGGTTGATATTTTTTTTTCTCAAGTCCACAATCAGTGATGGAAAATCATTTGTACTGATCTTCCAACTAAGCACTTTTGTAACTGTGTCCCCCATGTGTTACCTCACTAACCACTAGAGCTTAATGTTTGGCATTTGAATATTGACATTGTATATTTCCACTGATATAAAACATTTGCTTGTGGGTCTGGTAGCTTGTGAAGCATTAGACCTTAACAATCGCCATCCTAAACTGGTCTCTGGATCTAGGTCCAGGACTAAATATAGCAAATATCAGACATGCATTTCAGTCACTATAGTCGGGGTCGATTCGATTTAAATCACTAGTCAGGAAGACTCGATTTAATCATGGATTTCTACATAAAAGTGCATTCTTGTTGGTTGTTATAATCTTAATACATATTCTTCACAACTCAGAGATAGATGTAGGTTTTATTTTTAGAAGGTACACACTATACATTTTTAAAGTGATTTATTTTGAAAACTTTTCAGATTAGATTTACAGCTATAATTCAGCAATCATACAGAAAATGAATGATTGTTTGGTTATTTCATTTACCAAAGGTAATTGAAGCAGATATTTATGAAGTCATTGGGAGGTGAACTGTCTCCAGTTCAACAGGTTAATCATTAATACTTGGAGGATTTTCTTGCCATGCTGAATAGGAGGAGAACATCACCAGACAGACTTTTAAATAGTTTTATTTAACTAAAACAACAATGTTATGTATTCTGGATTTTTTTCTTCAACAGCAAATGTATACTGTTTTAACAAAACAAGCATATGAATTTTTGAATTTAGTTAAACATTCAAGTTTTTAAAATCAGGTTTGTTTTTGTTAAAATTGTTTTTAAGTAAAATAGTTAAATAAAATATTAAAAAAAAAAAAAAGCCATGTCAACATGAGAAACTTAAAATATTGGCTTCTGCAGCTAACTCAGTCATCTTCACCTTCATTTTCCTGTTAGTTCATAATCTGGAAAAGAAAAACAAGCTTTCCTGCTTTTTCAGGTCCCAAATGATCTCTCAATTTGGAATGAATTAGTCTAAAGGAAGAAAATATTCTTTCTACACTGGCAGAAGAAGCTACAGCTGCTAAAAGTGAAATGATCACTTCAACAGTCTCTGAATCCAAGTCCTTAAGTGACTTCCACCAGTTCACTGGTGTGACTTTCTTTAAAACATCATCAGCAAACATATATTTCTTGAATGGTTCACCCTTAGCTCTGAAGTTTATTATAGTTGGCATTGTGGAGGGATGATTGCTGGATGTCTGTCATAGCCAACTCCTCTTCAGCAGTTAAGGTTTGACCCTGGTACCGAGTATTGAGAATATTTGCAAGAAAAGGAGCTAGAGATAGTGCTTGTCCCATTTGTTTTTTTAATGCTTGTAATTTAACTCTGTCATTGCATATTTCTCTTTTTAAGATCTCACTCAGTTCCTTCTAAATTTCAACAGCGTCAGAAATAAAACAGCTATTTCTCTGCATTTTGTTCAAGGCTACAGAAATAGGCTTCAGGGTACTCAACACGTGTTCAACATTTCTCTTAAGCCAAATGTTGAGAACTTTGGGTGTGACAGTGCCATCTATTTTTTCACGATTTTGTTTACAAACTCTCATCAGATTAGGCCAGTTCTTGATATAGTGCTCAAAACAGTCCCCTACTGAATTCCATCGCACATCTTGTGGGAGAGTTAGCTTGATTCCTCCCACTTTTTTCAGAGAAGCTGCTGCAAAGTGGTTGTTACAGAAGTCTTTTGCAATTTCAACAACATTCACCTTTATTTCTGGAACACTGAAGACTTTGGCTAGAATGTGCATCAAATGAGCACTGCAACCGTATGTTATTAGCTTGGAACTCTCTTCTAAATTTCTTCTCATCTTGGATACATTTGCAGCATTGTCTGTGACCAAGCTGCGTACTAGACATTTGAATTTTTTTTCAGTTTGTTATAGCTTTTACTGCAACTTCTTGTAAGTATTCTGCTGTGTGTGCATTTCCTGATATGTCAATTGTTTCTGTAAGGAAGACATTCCCTTCTTCGTTGTCACACAAGCACATACAACAGGACCATTGTGGACAATGCTCCACCCATCAAGACTCAGGTTAACAATTTCACCCTCTAGACCTTTTGCATGCTGCTCAATTTCTCTTTCATACACTTTATCCAGAACTTGGCCTGCAACATCTGCTCTGTAGGATGGACAGAATCCTGGTCTTAATTATTGAACCATGTTAATGAAGTATGGGTTCTCAATCCTACAGAAAGGAGAGTTTGTTGTATAAACAAACTGGGCAATTTTTTCATCAATTATCTCTCTTTGTAATCTGTTTCTTATCACAAACTTATCTATGGTTGTTTCTGAATGACAGAGAGTTTTTTTTTCTTTTTGTTACGGGTGATATACTGTGGGTATGTCTACACTACAGAATAAGGTCGAATTTATAGAAGTCGGTTTTTTAGAAATCGGTTTTATATATTCGAGTGTGTGTGTCCCCACAGAAAATGCTCTAAGTGCATTAACTCGGCGGAGCGCTTCCACAGTACCGAGGCTAGAGTCGACTTCCGGAGCGTTGCACTGTGGGTAGCTATCCCACAGTTCCCGCAGTCTCCGATGCCCATTGGAATTCTGGGTTGAGATCCCAATGCCTGATGGGGCTAAAACATTGTCGCGGGTGGTTCTGGGTACATATCGTCAGGCCCCCGTTCCCTCCCTCCCTCCGTGAAAGCAAGGGCAGACAATCATTTCGCGCCTTTTTTCCTGAGTTACCTGTGCAGACGCCATACCACGGCAAGCATGGAGCCCGCTCAGGTAACCGTCACCCTATGTCTCCTGGGTGCTGGCAGACGCGGTACGGCTTTGCTGCACAGTAGCAGCAACCCATTGCCTTCTGGCAGCAGACGGTGCAATACGACTGGTAGCCGTCCTCGTCGTGTCCGAGGTGCTCCTGGCCACGTCGGCTGGGAGCGCCTGGGCAGACATGGGCGCAGGGACTAAATTTGGAGTGACTTGACCAGGTCATTCTCTTTAGTCCTGCAGTCAGTCCTATTGAACCGTCTTATGGTGAGCAGGCAGGCGATATGGACTGCTAACAGTCGTATTGTACCATCTTCTGCCAGGCAGGCAAGAGATGAAGATGCCTAGCAGTCGTACTGTACCATCTTCTGCCGAGCAGCCATGAGATGTGGATGGCATGCAGTCCTTCTGCACCGTCTGCTGCCAGCCAAAGATGTAAAAGATAGATGGAGTGGCTCAGAACAAGAAATAGACCAGATTTGTTTTGTACTCATTTGCCTCCTCCCCTGTCTAGGGGACTCATTCCTCTAGATCACACTGCAGTCACTCACAGAGAAGGTGCAGCGAGGTAAATCTAGCCATGTATCAATCAGAGGCCAGGCTAACCTCCTTGTTCCAATAAGAACGATAACTTAGGTGCACCATTTCTTATTGGAACCCTCCATGCAGTCCTGCCTGAAATACTCCTTGATGTACAGGCACCCCCTTTGTTGATTTTAGCTCCCTGAAGCCAACCCTGTAAGCCGTGTCGTCAGTCGCCCCTCCTTCCGTCAGAGCAACGGTAGACAGTCGTACCGCGCCTTTTTTCTGTGCGGACGCCATACCAAGGCAAGCATGGAGGCCGCTCAGCTCACTTTGGCAATTAGGAGCACATTAAACACCACACGCATTATCCAGCAGTATATGCAACGCCAGAACCTGGCAAAGCGATACCGGGCGAGGAGGCATCGTCAGCGCGGTCACGTGAGTGATCAGGACATGGACACAGATTTCTCTGAAAGCATGGGCCCTGCCAATGCATGCATCATGGTGCTAATGGGGCAGGTTCATGCTGTGGAACGCCGATTCTGGGCTCGGGAAACAAGCACAGACTGGTGGGACCGCATAGTGTTGCAGGTCTGGGACGATTCCTAGTGGCTGCGAAACTTTCGCATGCGTAAGGGCACTTTTGTGGAACTTTGTGACTTGCTTTCCCCTGCCCTGAGGCGCATGAATACCAAGATGAGAGCAGCCCTCACAGTTGAGAAGCGAGTGGCGATAGCCCTGTGGAAGCTTGCAACGCCAGACAGCTACCGGTCAGTTGGGAATCAATTTGGAGTGGGCAAATCTACTGTGGGGGCTGCTGTGATGCAAGTAGCCCACGCAATCAAAGATCTGCTGATATCAAGGGTAGTGACCCTGGGAAATGTGCAGGTCATAGTGGATGGCTTTGCTGCAATGGGATTCCCTAACTGTGGTGGGGCTATAGACGGAACCCATATCCCTATCTTGGCACCGGAGCACCAAGCCGCCGAGTACATAAACCACAAGGGGTACTTTTCGATAGTGCTGCAAGCTCTGGTGGATCACAAGGGACGTTTCACCAACATCAACGTGGGATGGCCGGGAAAGGTGCATGATGCTCGCATCTTCAGGAACTCTGGTCTGTTTCAAAAGCTGCAGGAAGGGACTTTATTCCCAGACCAGAAAATAACTGTTGGGGATGTTGAAATGCCTATATGTATCCTTGGGGACCCAGCCTACCCCTTAATGCCATGGCTCATGAAGCCGTACACAGGCAGCCTGGACAGTAGTCAGGAGCTGTTCAACTACAGGCTGAGCAAGTGCAGAATGGTGGTAGAATGTGCATTTGGACGTTTAAAGGCGCGCTGGCGCAGTTTACTGACTCGCTTAGACCTCAGCGAAACCAAAATTCCCACTGTTATTACTGCTTGCTGTGTGCTCCACAATATCTGTGAGAGTAAGGGGGAGACGTTTATGGCAGGGTGGGAGGTTGAGGCAAATCGCCTGGCTGCTGGTTACGCACAGCCAGACACCAGGGCGGTTAGAAGAGCACAGGAGGGCGCGGTACGCATCAGAGAAGCTTTGAAAACCAGTTTCATGACTGGCCAGGCTACGGTGTGAAAGTTCTGTTTGTTTCTCCTTGATGAAACCCCCCGCCCCTTGGTTCACTCTACTTCCCTGTAAGCTAACCACCCTCCCCTCCTCCCTTCAATCACCGCTTGCAGAGGCAATAAAGTCATTGTTGCTTCACATTCATGCATTCTTTATTCATTCATCACACAAATAGGGGGATGACTACCAAGGTAGCCCAGGAGGGATGGTGGAGGAGGGAAGGAGAATGCCACACAGCACTTTAAAAGTTTACAACTTTAAAATTTATTGAATGACAGCCTTCTTTTTTTTGGGCAATCCTCTGTGGTGGAGTGGCTGGTTGGCCGGAGGCCCCCCCACCGCGTTCTTGGGCGTCTGGGTGTGGAGGCTATGGAACTTGGGGAGGAGGGCGGTTGGTTACAGAGGGGCAGCAGTGGCAGTCTGTGCTCGAGCTGCCTTTGCTGCAGCTCAACCATACACTGGAGCATACTGGTTTGGTCCTGCAGCAGCCTCAGCATTGAATCCTGCCTCCTCTCATCACGCTGCCGCCACATTTGAGCTTCAGCCCTCTCTTCAGCCCGCCACTTACTCTCTTCAGCCCGCCACTTACTCTCTTCAGCCCGCCACTTACTCTCTTCAGCCCGCCACCTCTCCTCCCGGTCATTTTGTGCTTTCCTGCACTCTGACATTATTTGCCTCCACGCATTCGTCTGTGCTCTGTCAGTGTGGGAGGACAGCATGAGCTCGGAGAACATTTCATCGCGAGTGCGTTTTTTTTTCTTTCTAAGCTTCACTAGCCTCTGGGAAGGAGAAGATCCTGTGATCATTGAAACACATGCAGCTGGTGGAGAAAAAAAAAGGGACAGCGGTATTTAAAAAGACACATTTTATAAAACAGTGGCTACACTCTTTCAGGGTAAACCTTGCTGTTAACATTACATACATAGCACATGTGCTTTCGTTACAAGGTCGCATTTTGCCTCCTCCCACCGCGTGACTACCCCCTCAACCTTCCCCCCTCCCTGTGGCTAACAGCGGGGAACATTTCTGTTTAGCCACAGGCAAACAGCCCAGCAGGAATGGGCTCCTCTGAGTGTCCCCTGAAGAAAAGCACTCTATTTCAACCAGGTGACCATGAATTATATCTCACTCTCCTGAGGATAACACAGAGAGATAAAGAACGGATGTTGTTTGAATGTCAGCAAACATACACTGCAATGCTTTGTTCTACAATGATTCCCGAGTACGTGTTACTGGCCTGGAGTGGTAAAGTGTCCTACCATGAAGGACGCAATAAGGCTGCCCTCCCCAGAAACCTTTTGCAAAGGCTTTAGGACTACATCTAGGAGAACCGCAAATGCCAGGACAAAGTAATCCTTTCACATGCTTGCTTTTAAACCATGTATAGTATTTTAAAAGGTACACTCACCAGAGGTCCCTTCTCTGCCTGCTGGGTCCAGGAGGCAGCCTTGGGTGGGTTCGGGGGGTACTGGCTCCAGGTCCAGGGTGAGAAACCGTTCCTGGCTGTCGGGAAAACCGGTTTCTCCGCTTGCTTGCTGTGAGCTATCTACAACCTCATCATCATCTTCTTCGTCCCCAAAACCTGCTTCCGTGTTGCCTCCATCTCCATTGAAGGAGTCAAACAACACGGCTGGGGTGGTGGTGGCTGAACCCCCTAAAATGGCATGCAGCTCATCATAGAAGCGGCATGTTTGGGGCTCTGACCCAGAGCGGCCGTTCGCCTCTCTGGTTTTCTGGTAGGCTTGCCTCAGCTCCTTCAGTTTCACGCGGCACTGCTTCGGGTCCCTGTTATGGCCTCTGTCCTTCATGCCCTGGGAGATTTTGACAAAGGTTTTGGCATTTCGAAAACTGGAACGGAGTTCTGATAGCACGGATTCCTCTCCCCAAATAGCGATCAGATCCCGTACCTCCCGTTCGGTCCATGCTGGAACTCTTTTGCGATTCTGGGACTCCATCATGGTCACCTGTGCTGATGAGCTCTGCATGGTCACCTGCAGCTTGCCACGCTGGCCAAACAGGAAATGAGATTCAAAAGTTCGCGGTTCTTTTCCTGTCTACCTGGCCAGTGCATCTGAGTTGAGAGTGCTGTCCAGAGCGGTCATAATGGAGCACTCTGGGATAGCTCCCGGAGGCCAATACCATCGATTTGTGTCCACAGTACCCCAAATTCGAGCCGGCAAGGCCGATTTAAGCACTAATGCACTTGTCAGGGGTGGAGTAAGGAAACAGATTTTAAGAGCCCTTTAAGTCAAAAAAAAAAAAAAGGGCTTCATCATGTGAACGGGTGCAGGTTTACATCGATTTAACGCTGCTAAATTCGACCTAAAGTCCTAGTGTAGACCAGGGCTGTGGCTATGTGACGTACATGATGTGACTGAAACACTATCATTGGCAGATAACTCTGACACTATAGAAAATGATGGTGATCTTGAAGGTGGATAGTCTTCAGAATCCTGTATGTTGAGGATGGAGTCTCCTAAACAAAATAAGTCAGTACAGTTATTTAATTATTATTACCATACTGCTCATTTAGTATTACTCATTGCATTCATTGACTCTCAGTACTGCTTTAAAGGTGAAATTGTAAGAGAAAGATCTGGCTATTTCAGCTATTTATTTATCTATCAAAACTGCATCTAAAATGATAGTACCATAGAGTAACAACTATATTTTTTTTGCTCAAACATGAGAATTCAAGAATAGTCCAGAAGGAAGACAAGCAGTTCTTAAGAATTATGAAATAAAAAAGTTTACCAACCTGTTTAGACATGTTCCTTTCGTCATCTTCAAGGCAGCTTCCTCTTGAGAAGGAACACTTCTCATGATGTTGTTTCATTTGGGTAACAAGGCCTTGCATTTCTTTGTTGCACTGTTTGCATTTTGCATGCATAACTGTCTTACCCAGAGGTAGAGGAACTTAATTAAAATATTCCCAAACTGGGTCTCTCTTATGGCCTGCTGCCATTATAGGTTTTCCCTTCTAGTGAGAGAATGGTATGGTAGATCTCAAATCAATGAAGTCTATACTCAGAAAGACCTCAAGACTTCTGGAATATGCTGCTCAAATAGTTTCACTTTTGTTTCTGCTGCCTGTCCCTCCCTTCTCACATTTATCTCCAGACTTCTTCTCCTTGTCCAAATCTATTTCACCCCCCACAATCTTGAACTTCATTGAACTTTTTGGAACTTTTCACTTTTAGAGAGAGCTAAGGGATTGACTCTGTATACACAAATTTGCAGAGGGACAATAGGGTTGAGGTCTGTTATTTCTCACCTCTCTATATTTATTTAAAAACATTTTTGCTGTTAAGAAGCATGTTACCTCTGGAGACACAAATCCACAGTTTGAGAACTGCAAAACTAAGCATCTCTGATGATATCTTCTCGACTGAGCACTGAGTCCCATTGGGTAGATAGAAAGATTAACCTAAATAATCTATACAGAAGTCCCTGGAACACCATAAGATTGGGTCCCTAATTCATGAGCTATTCGAACTCATTTACAGAACTTTTCTTAAATATTACATGAATATATTGTCTCATATTATAAAATTGGGATTTTTAATCCCTATTCCATGATGAGATATCTTTGAGCTATAATGTATCTTAATTAAAACTCTCTCTTTAGATAGGTTTTATCCTCAAAAAGCATTTTATCAAAAAAATCAGATTTTGATTAAAAAAAATCATTGATTTTTATCCACCCTGACTATTGTAGGAGTAATTCACCTACCAGTATAAATAAACATAAAGGCCTGTCAAAAATGTGTGGTGGTTGAGGAAGAACGTTTACGAAGACTCATTTAAGCACACATGATTCCACAACAAACAGCTGCACAAGACATTTTTAGCCATTGCACAGCATTGTGCACAGTTGTCTACGTTCTGTGTATGGGGACTTCCCCTTGACACTACTGGGAAGTTCACAGTGAAGCTAGAAGAAAATGTGGCTTTGAATAGACTTTTCTTCATTCAAGATAAGTGTAGAAGCAAATACTTGGTATTTATTTCAGAATTCGAAGTTTTTCACTTGGCCAATGCAAAGCTATGTGCAAGGCTTATTGATAAAACAAATCATACGTACTGATTACTGTGTACTAGGTAGGTTTGCTCAATTAGTTAAACTTAAGGTGTTTTGGGTATTCTTAGGCATGGGAAGAATAGAAAGACATTCAGATTCCCCTTACATTGAGTTGCGCCTTTCTGTTAACTTTTTCTCCTCCTTCAGCTTAGTCACAATGACCATTCCCTCCAGAATCTAGGAGTGATTAATACCTAATTGGTATAAGAAATTGTGAGATGCTTGCTTCCCATTAGGAGTAGTGTGTGTGCAACTACTGAATACTTACTATGTTTGCATAAAAATGCATTCTCAAGCTATTTTTGCAAATAATGTAAGCTAGTAAGAACGTCTGTGTGAGGTAGTTGTGGTTGATGAAAAAGTCTGCCACTGTAACACCTCGCTTCTCTAAAGATGCACGATATGTTCTTTTATTTCAGTTATGAGGTAAAATTGAGTTGTACTTTTTCATGCATATAACACGCTAAATATCAAACAGTGACTGGCTAAACAAATTTGTCCCTGTGACACTGTGTTTACTTCAGCTTAAAACTCCAGTGCTTGTAACCTTATCAGTGATCAAGAACACAAGGGGAGTTTATATTTAGCCATGGACTGTTTTAGAGTCTGAGATATGTTTGAAAGTGGAATAAGGACAGTACTACTGATGAAAACAAAATCTAATTTGCACACTGTAACTGGTGTTAATTGGGCCTTGATAAAATGGACAGAGGTGAGTCCAAATGAAATCTTTTTTTCAAAAACACTCAACAGCCTATTAATCATACAGAAATATATAAGAATTACAAAAAGTCAGGCTCACTTGGTTTGCTAAGCCTCCTATGTTTTTTTTCTTTTGGAATCAAATTCTGCACTGGTTTACATTCTGGGAAGACCCCATAGACTTCACTGGGTGTACACAGGATGGAATTCAGGGCAGAATATGTCCCCCCTGTTCTGTAGCTGGTACTATATTGTCAGTGTTTCAAAGTTCACTTATTTCTTAACACTTGAAGCTCTACTCTTGAACTGTGCCTTGGCATTTGAACATAGGTTTACATAACACCAAGTCAGTGGAGTTAGATATCTGTAATAAAGCATTTGTTTATCAAAAAGGGAAGTAGACCCTTTCATAGATTTAAAATATATTTTGCCTTTTCTGCATGTCCATACCATTTACATCTATTTTAAAAACAAGCTGTAACATAAATATATAGTTTTGGAAGGGAATGTGATATCAAGTACTTTGATTAAAGGAGTAGGGGTCAGAACTCTTGGGTTCTATTTCTGTCACTAGCTCACTGTGTGCCCATGGATAAATCACTTAAACTCCTTGTGCCTCAATGTCGTCATCTGTAAAATGCTAATAACCCACTGGCCTAGCTCACAGGTGTTCTTGAGGGCTTATTTCATGTTTTTAGAGAGTGTTGAGCTCCTCAGATGAGAGGTGGTCTGTTATATCCGTGTAGAGTCCTAATTACTATACAAAACATCAACATGCTGTATTAAAATTGGTGTGTGTTTTCTTTCAGGAGAAGGAAAAGCAGTGTGTTACACTGTGGATTGAAAATTGTGCTGGATCAGGGTTCAGAGTTCGGTATATTCAGTTCAGGACAAATGACCAATGTGAGAGTGAAGTCATCTACTTCGATAAAAATGTGGTTCCATACTGTATAAACTCCACTTTGGCTAATCAAATGTCATTTTAAAATGCTTTTAGGGTACAAGTTAACAGATGCTCTGCATTGGGATCAAATTCTGGCTCTGTTTCAGTTTTAAACTAGGGCATTTAAAATGTCACAGCAAGCTAGCACCGAGGAACTTGACTTTGGTAAGAACCAGCTTGAGATAAATGAGTATTCATTTGACAAATAGGATCTATTGCTATTTTTCAGAAAAGGGGTTATCTCTTTTTCAGCTCTGGGTACCATGGATGATGTGACTTCAAATAAAAAGTTTCAGTTAGTTTAGACCTTGTTCATGAAATGGTCTGTTCTTTCCAATGGAAAATGCTAGACTAAGATTTCAAATGTGTAAAGTGCTTGAGTATTAAGCTGTCATTAAGCTATCATTCCTTGACAATTATTACCTTGCAGATGTACCTATCCATCTCTCCTATGAGAGACCTACACAGTGCTACCCCAAAGCAATGTGTTTGTGTGGAAAGGATGAGGCAAAATGGTTGAGGAGAACAAGATCTTCATGAAGTTTTAGGTTAAACCTTAACCCTCCTTTTGTTCCTCTGTTTAGGTTACAAACTATATAGCCCTTTGCGGTTGCTCTGGTTTTGGAGGGGCCCCAATTTGTAGTGTGGTAGCCCTCCATAGTGGGAAGACCCCAAGAGACAACTGGGGTGATGGTGAAAGGTGAACTGGGGAAATCTGACACTGAAGAAAGGAGAGCTAAAAAAAGTTCACATTTATTTTTAAAATTGTACTATCGAGATAAACATCTTTAAAATATCCTTACTGGTGTTATCATTGGGATGCTGGATTAAAACTGAACAGGACTTGAAAAATGCAGTTGCTAGGAGTGAGTTAGAAAGTTCTTGATGTGAGTGGTATATGTTTGGTGACAGGAGTAACATAAATATATAAAGTAAGCCATTAACTTTTTGCAGAATTTAAGATTTTTCTAGCCTTAATTGTTGGCAAGATAATGTTCTGAATGTGAACTGGACTATTGCTGTGTTTGAGTCTGTAGACAGACTGCTCTTTTGTGGCTCAATTTTCCCAAGCTGCAGCTGAATGAAATTGACGTGACTATTGAGGTTTCATTGCAACTAATCAGAATCACATGGACGAAAATGAAATTGGCAAGGATAATTCGGAAAGTTATTAGCAGCATGTAGAGGTAGGCATTGGAGCTATTCACTTGGAGAGAAGGATCCAAACAGTAAAGGCTGGTGAGAGGGTAGAATACTCACTCTTTCCCTCTCTCCATCATAGTAGAAGATAGGATCTCTGCGATGGTTAGGAGAATGATATTCAGTGAAAAATTTCCATCCAGCAGGGAAAGCAGTTTGGGGTGGCTTCAAGCGCTGTCTGGGACAGTGCTCTCTCCCTCCTTCCAGGAGCAAAGGTTGGGGGGGATGGACTTCTCACCAGTATATTATCTGTATCTTGCTGATGGGGCGAGAGGAGTTTCTCTTGTTTTTCATATTGTCTTTTAGCCTAGTAGCTGTCACAAACTGTTTCAGATCTTGAAACTGAATGTATGGTGTTTTATTTATATTTTGCATTTCCTTGAAAGATGAAGCTAAGCCAGTCAATTTAACGTCCTTGTTCTCATCTTCCAGATGCCAATGCCACAGGAGAAAGTTTATATTTAAAGAAACCCCAAAACTTCTTAAAAAGCCCTCTTAATTTTAAGTTAATGAAAACATTTCTATTCATGTAGAATACATTTCCATTCTTGTATATTAATCCCTTTTTTGTAAGCTAAATTTGCAGCCTAAGCTACTTGCTGGCATCCGCTGGCATGTTATGATTTTACAAAATATGCAGCAAAAAGCACCTGTATGGAGACAGAATTTTGATTCTGAAGTGTATTTGAAGGAATTAATTTTATTATTGGAGCTCTTTCGTTGTAACTTGATAGCCTTTATTTTCTCAGAAAGTTGGCAATTTCTAGGGAAAGATTCTCTTGGAATAACTGTAGGCAAACTTTCAGTCTAGCATTTGGAAATAAATTCCAGTAATATGAGTTGAATGCTCTGGGATAGAGCTAATGGATGGGGAGGAAAGATGTCTCTGAAGGGGGAGAACTTAGGTCCTAGCTCAGGGGTGGACAAACTTTTTGGCCCAAGGGCCACATCGGGGTTGCAAAACTGCATGGAGGGCAGGGTAGGCAAGGCTACCCCAAATAGCCTGGCCCCCGCCCCCTCCCACTTCCTGCCCTCTGACTGCCCCCCTCAGAACCCTCGATCCATCCAACTCCCCCTGCTCCTTGTTCCCTGACTGACCCCACCCAGGACCCCACCCCCTATCCAACCCCCCCCTGCTCCCTGTCCCCTGAGCACCCTACCCCCTTTCCACACCCCCACCCCTGACAGGCCCCCTGGGACTCCCACACCTATCCAAACTCCCCATCCCCTGACCCCCCACCCAGAACCTCCACGCCTATCCAACTACCCCTTCTCCCTGTCCCCTGACTGCCCCCTGGGACCCCATGCCCCTTATCCAACCCTCCCGTTCCCTTACCATGCTGCTCAGAGCAGCAGGAGCTCGCAGCCCTGCTGCCCGGCAGGAGTGGTGGGCCAGAGTGCTGGCAGTGCAGTGAGCTGAGGCTGTGGGGAGAGGGGACAGCAAGGGAGGCGCTGGGGGCTAGCCTCTTGGGCTGGGAGCTCAGGGGCCAGGCAGGATGGTCCCACAGGCTGGATGTGGCCCATGGGCCATAGTTTGCCCACCTCTGTCCTAGCTTTTGCTTTCTTTGTTAAACCAGTCCCCTTCAGCCTCTCCATACACTCATTCCCAGCAGAGGTCCACATACTATTCCTGGACATACACCTCACCAGTTTAGTTTTTGCTGCTAGTACTGCTAGAAAGTACTATGTGCAGAAGTAGCATATCACACAAGAATGATTCTCTGCTATAGAATTTTCTTGCTCTGCATCTGAAACTGGGAAAGGTTGAGTAACTCTGGATTCTTGTATCCATATGCTGAATTTAACTTCAGTAGTGGAATAAACTTTTCTGTGGTCCATTTGTTGTTGTTTAAGGTTTACAGTGTAGTAACACCTAGAGGCCAACCAGGTCAGGGTCCCATTGTGCTAAATGAGTACAAACAGCTAGTAGAGGACAGTCCCTGCCCCCAAAGATCTTATACTTTAAAGTTAAATCAAATATTTGCAAAATTAAACTAATTTGAAACTAGGGTTTTGTAGTGGAAATACTGAGACATTAAAAGATTGTGAAATGATGAGGTTTAACTGGACAAATACAGTCGGGTAACCAAAAACTGAGATTGGAGTTGTTTATGTACTCCAGTATAGGAAGGGTACTTGTGTATTAACATATATTGTATAAGGATTATCCATCATATTATGGGAAAACTCTTGCAGACTTAAATTACTTTCTCTTCCAAGAATTATAAAATGCATTTGTCCAGGCCAGTTTATGTTGCAGTCCAGCCAAATGCATTACTGTATCAATACCCTTTTCAAGGTGCATAATGTATGGGACTTAATGACATGGTGCACAGATCATTTATATTCCAGTAATAACCTGGACCATCTTTTCTGTGTGTATTTACAAGGAAAGGAAATACTCAAGGTTACAAATCTGGAAAGGTAATTCTGAAGTGTGCATTCTGCTCTTTAACATATGAAGACTTTACTATAGCTTTGGACCTTGCAAGCCTATAAGCTAACATTCTCTAATTAAAGTGGCAAATAAAACATTCACTGAAAGGGTTCAAGGATGGTAGTCTGATTAAATAAAATAATTATGTGAGTATTAGCTATGCAGCTCAGAGCAATATTTGACAAGGTGGAACATTATTTTCTGAAAGCAGTATGCTAATCAACAATATTTGTTAATGCATGGGAAAAATATATATTCCACTCCACAATGTCTCTAGGGAGGGTAAGTACAATGTATCTATCCATTCTGAAATTTGGACAGGATATGGGTGACTTCATTTTTATTTTAAAATAACCCCCAAAATAAAGCCACAAGTAGTCAGTTCCTTACTTTTTCTGTCTCTGCTGAAAGATTCCAACTCTCGCAGCACAGTACCCCTGAACCATACTAGGATATTGGTTCATTACTGACCTAAGGGGAAGTGTGCTACCAACTTAAATGCCAACATTACTACTTGTAGCACCTGAATTTTCTCTTGTCCCAGCTTGACCAAGATCACAGGATATGGTGTTACGATGGCTGCAAATGAGAAAATTTCAAGAAAGTAACATTTCTTCAAGCCTCTTTGCAGATCCAACTTATAGTATGCATGATCCTCATGCATGACTTTTGACCAGTTAGGTCCATTGAATCTGATCTTCTGCTCTGCGTGTCCTCATGCCCTCCGCCCTTTCCCCCCCTCCCCCATTTGAGAACATATGGCAGAGTGGCCCAAACTGCTTCTCACTTTCCACTTACCATCTGTGACAGTGAGACAGAGCTTGGTCTCTGCCTTCTAGCCTGAAGCACCTTTTCATTGTCTCAGACTTATAAATATTAGTAATTTCTACAATTAGGTTAGTGTAAGGATGATTTTCTGCCCTTTTGGCAGCCCCTTATTTGTTTTCTTGAAATTTTCTTCTTTTCTTTTGACTACTACTTAGCACCGAGGTGCCTTCCCATCTGTTGACCAAACTTAAACCCTCTGGCTTTCAGCCATGCCCATCTTGTGAGAGACTTATAATATTAACTGATGGAATAGTCATTGTCTTTTCTGTTTGGGTGATGGTAACATTCTGGACCCTTGTTCTGTATGCCATTCCTTCTTCCCTAGAACTTTCATCTCCAGAGATACTTTGCTAATGCTCTACCTACTGGAGCTGTCTATCAAGGGAATGTAGGATTGAGAAATGTTCTTCTGGCTGCAGAAAGAGATTCTCCTCCCAGAGATTCCACACCTTCAGTGCTTCTCTAACTTAGAGTCTAACCCAAAACTTCCTGTTACCAGTCCTGGGAGAGGGTCTCCAAGTCCTGCAGCCAGCCATCTTCCAACCTCCAAAACAAGCTCACCAATGGCTGGAAGCTTGGCAGTGAAGCCTGGTATTGCCTCCACCCTGTTGAACCATGGGAGATATGAGCAGCACTCTAAGGGCAACTCATGGTGGTAACCCTCTTCCTTGGAACAGAAGAGATAAAGGAAATTGAGTCATGGACCTTCTAACTCTTCTAAATAACAAGTCTCACCTTGGATAGGCTAGAGAGGCAGCAAAGCCTGGTACTGGCAAAGATTTCTCACTGACAGACACCCTCCTTACCAGAATCCTTAATGGTACTGGCACACCTGTTATTAAGTACTCATGTTGAGCACTCAGCACTAGCCTATCTATCAGTTATATACATATTTTTGGATTTTTTTTTTTAAATTCTCCTCTACAATGAAAGGAATCTCTGCTTTCTTTAGATTTGTCTGTTGAATCTCCTTTTGCATTCTCCCATTTTGACAAGTATACTTGTTGGACAATTTGAACCTTCTGGTAATACAGTTGATGCATATACTTTGGAGTGTTGTACAGCATAGACTTGTCTGTTAGCTACTCTTCTCCAAAGCACTTGCAAGTAACTGACTACAGTAGGCTCTTCAGTGTTGAGTGAGAAAAAATGTGAGATTTCTTTTATTTACCTTTTTGAGACATTAGGATTCATGTTTTCAAACTTTTCCCTGCAACCATAAAGGCTAGAAATATTTTCTTTAAAATGTAAGTCAAAGCTAAGATTTGCACAATTTCCAGACTCCAGAAGCTTTAAGTGAAACACCAAATACTATGAGAGTTGGTAATGATGCAGCTTTAATGTAGTTGAGATGCCTTTGCCTCTTCTTAAATCCCACTCTTCTTCAATTTATTGTTGCTTCTGCACTATCCCAACTGCTTCAGTTGATTTTGCCTTTGCACACAGTAGGAAATCACAGCCAACAAACAATAAAATGGGGAATCAGAATCTCTTCCGTATTCCAGTGTGAAATCCCAGACCTAGAGTTCTCCTGAAATTATAACCCTGTGTACAGTTACCAGGGAAACCAGGCTAGCATCCCTAGGAAGAACTATAGTGAAACCTGATTTGTTAAAGAGGTTTAAACAGTGGTTTCTTAGTTGTTGAATACTTCACTTTAAGAGAGTGCACTCTTCATTACTGCTGCTCCTAATCACCAGCTGCTCTCATTCTAAAGATTTTCCTTTCAGTTCCTGAATCTTAGCCTCCTGCCAGTATTTAATACTTTATTAAAGGTTGTTGGATTGAGGTCTTCTCTGCTAGTCAGGAAGGAGCAATCCTTTTTTCTTTTTACTGTTTGTATTACGGTGTGCCCAGAAGCTCCAAGCAAAAGTGGAGCCATAATGTATACACTCGCGCAGAGAGAGAACTATGCAAACACATAGCCAGACAAAGTCCCTGCCCCTAAAAGTTTATACTCTGAATAAACAAGATTGATAAAGGTGCAAAAGGAAACAAGAGGTGAAGTGGCTTGTCCAAGTTTACCCAACAGGTCAGTAGCAAAAATGGAAATAGACATGAGGTCTCCTAGGTCCCAGTACAGTACAGGTACTTGAACCTAGGAGAGTTAGATCTGAAGAGATTTCTTCTCTAGATTTGTCCCACATCCAATTTCTCTTTCTCCTGCTTCCCCTAAGAAAGGGGCATTTTCACTGAATTCAACTGAGACAAGATGTTATATTCCTTCTTTGTAAAGGACATGGGCCACTAAGTGAGTATTTTTAATTTAGAGGATACCAGGTTAATTCCTTTTTCAGGTCAAAATAAAACACCTAAGCTATGTCTACACTGCTGCTATATATGTAGGTTCTTGGGCAGTTAGCCAGAGCCACTATCCATGCTGCCTCAATCACACTCATATTTTTAGGGTACTAACTCAAGCAGAGCTAGGGTGTGTATGTCTACCCAAACTTGGAATTATACCTTCCAGCTGTAATGTATTCATACCCATAGAGTGAAATCCTTGTCTTATTGAAGCCAGTGAGAGTTTTGCCATCGATTCCCATATTATTATTATTAATTATTTGTATTCTCATAGCACCTAAAAGCCCTAGTCATGAACCAGGATCCCATTGTGCTAGGTGCTGTATGAACACAGAACAAAAAGGCAGTCCCTTTCACCTTTTAGTTTTTTCTCAAAACATAGATTCATAGATATTAAGGTCAGAAGGGACCATTATCATCTAGTCTGACTTCCTGCACAATGCAGGCCACAGAATCTCACCCACCCACTCCTGCGATAAACCTCTCACCTACGTCTGAGCTATTGAAGTCCTCAAATCATGGTTTAAAGACTTCAAGGTGCAGAGAATCCTCCGGCAAGTGACCTGTGCCCCATGCTACAGAAGAAGGCAAAAAACCCTCTAGGGCCTCTTCCAGTCTGTCCGAAAGGAAAATTCCTTCCTGACCCCAAATATGGTGATCAGCTGAACCCTGAGCATATGGGCAAGATTCACCAGCCAGATACCCAGGAAAGAATTCTCTGTAGTAACTCAGATCCCATCCCATCACAGGCCATTGGGCCTATTTACTATGAATATTTAAAGATCAATTAATTGCAAAAATCATGTTATCCCATCGTACCATCTCGTCCATAAACTTATCGAGTTTAGTCTTGAAGCCAGATAGGTCTTTTGCCCCCACTGCTTCCCTTGGAAGGCTATTCCAAAACTTCACTCCTCTGATGGTTAGAAACCTTCATCTAATTTCAAGTCCAAACTTCCCAATGGCCAGTTTATATCCATTTGTTCTTGTGTCCGCGTTGGTACTGAGCTTAAATAATTCCTCTCCCTCTCCGGTATTTATCCCTCTGATATATTTATAGAGAGCAATCATATCTCCCCATAACCTTCTTTTGGTCAGGCTAAACAAGCCAAGCTCCTTGAGTCTCCTTTCATAAGACAGGTTTTCCATTCCTGGGATCATCCTAGTAGCCCTTCTCTGTACCTATTCCAGTTTGAATTCATCCTTCTTAAACATGGGAGACCAGAATTACACACAGTATTCCAGGTGAGGTTTCACTAGTGCCTTGTATAATGGTACTAACACCTCCTTACCTCTACTGGAAATACCTCTCCTGATGCATCCCAAGACCGCATTAGCTTTTTTTCACTGCCATATCGCAGTGGCGGCTCATAGTCCTCCTGTGATCAACCAATACTCCCAGGTCCTTCTCCTCCTCCGTTACTTCTAATTGATGCGTCCCCAGCTTATAACTAAAATTCTTATTAATCCCTAAATGCATGACCTTACACTTGACACTATTAAATTTCATCCTATTACTATTACTCCAGTTTACAAGGTCATCCAGATCCTCCTGTATGATATCCCAGTCCTTCTCTAAATTGGCAATACCTCCCAGCTTTGTATCATCCGCAGACTTTATTAGCACACTCCCACTTTTTGTGCCGAGGTCAGTAATAAAAAGATTAAATAAGATTGGTCCCAAAACCGATCCCTGAGGAACTCCACTGGTAACCTCCCTCCAGCCTGACAGTTCACCTTTCAGTATGACCCGCTGTAGTCTCCCCTTTAACCAATTCCTTATCCACCTTTCAGTGTTCATATTGATCCCCATCTTTTCCAATTTAACTAATAATTCCACATGTGGCACAGCATCAAACGCCTTACTGAAATCGAGGTAAATTAGATCCACTGCGTTTCCTTTGTCTAAAAAATCTGTTACGTTCTCAAAGAAGGAGATCAGGATGGTTTGGCACGATCTACCTTTTGTAAAACCATGTTGTATTTTGTCCCATTTACCATTGACTTCAATTTCCTTAACTACTTTCTCCTTCAAAATTTTTTTCCAAGACCTTGCATACTACAGATGTCAAACTAACAGGCCTGTAGTTAACCTGGATCACTTTTTTCCCCTTTCTTAAAAATAGGAACTGTCTTAGCAATTCTCCAGTCATACGGTACAACCCCTGAGTTTACAGATTCATTAAAAGTTCTTGCTAATGAGTTTGCAATTTCATGTGCCAATTCCTTTAAAATTCTTGGATGAAGATTATCTGGGCCCCCTGATTTAGTCCCATTAAGCTGTTTGAGTTTCGCTTCTACCTCAGATATAGTAATATCTACCTCCATATCCTCATTCCCATTTGTCATGCTACCATTATCCCTAAAATCCTCCTTTAGCCTTATTAAAGACTAAGGCAAAATATTTGTTTAGATATTGGGCCATGCCTAGATTATCCTTAACCTCCACTCCATCCTCAGTGTTTAGCGGTCCCACTTCTTCTTTCTTTGTTTTCTTCTTATTTATATGGCTATAGAACCTTTTACTATTGGTTTTAATTCCCTTTGCAAGGTCCAACTCTACTTGACTTTTGGCCTTTCTCACTTTATCCCTACATGTTCTGACCTCAGTAAGGTAGCTTTCCTTGCTGATCCCTCCCTGTATGCTTTCTGCTTTTTTCTTAATCACCTCTCTGAGATGCTTGCTCATCCAGCTTGGTCTACAACTCCTGCCTATGATTTTTTTCCCCTTTCTTGGGATGCAGGCTTCCGATAGCTTCTGCAGCTTTGACTTGAAGTAATCCCAGGCCTCCTCTGCCTTTAGATCAATAAGTTCTTCAGTCCAATCCACTTCCCTAACTAATTTCCTTAATTTTTGAAAGTCAGCCCTTTTGAAATCAAAAACCTAGTCGCAGATTTATTTTTGTTTATCCTTCCGTTCAGTTTGAACTGAATTAGCTCATGATCACTTGAACCAAGGTTGTCCCCTACAACCATTTCTTCTATGAGGTCCTCACTACTCACCAAAACCAAATCTAAAATGGCATCCCCTCTAGTCGGTTCAGCAACTACTTGATGAAGGAATCCATCAGCTATCACATCTAGGAAAATCTGAGCCCTGTTGTTATTACTAGCACTTGTCCTGCAGTCTATATCTGGGAAGTTAGTCTCCCATGATCACACAGTTTCCATTAGTGTTTACTTCATTAAAAACATTAATGAGGTCTCTATCCATATCCAAATTAGATCCTGGTGGTGTATAGCAAACCCCAAGCACTGTCACAGGGGAGGCTCTAATAGTTCTCTTCCCCAATGTGATTTTTGCCCAGACGGACTCTGTCTTATCCATTCCATCGCTTCTTATTTCTTTATATTCTACCTCATCATTGATATACAATGCTACTCCACCACCTTTACCTTTATTTCAGTCTTTCCTAAACAGCACATACCCCTCAATAGCTGTAGTCCAGTCATGACTACTATTCCACCATGTTTCTGTTATCCGTATAATATCTGGTTTCACTTCCTGCACCAGTAGCTCTAGTTCCTCCATTTTGTTACCTAGGCTCCTCGCGTTGGTGTACAAACATCTTAATTTTTGCTGTTTGGCCTCACTCACATTCTTTACCTGATTAGGCAGGGTCATTCTACAGCCAGTATGACCTATTGGACTGGTATCCACACTGCCCTTCCTCCTTATGTCCATTCTCCTACCCACGACTATATCCTTTCTTACTTTTTCTTCCCTCTCCATGCTAAAATCCGGCGTGGAGATTATCTGGACATCTCCCAAACATCTCCCCCAAATTCCTGGTTTAAAGCTCTCTTAATCAGTTGTGCCAGCCTCCATCCTAGAAGTCTATTTCCTTCCCTACTCAGAGGCAGTCCATCCTGAGAGATCTGTCCTCTGTCCATGAATGCCTCCCAGTGGCCAGACATCCCAAAGCCCTCCTTATAGCACCACTGCCTGAGCCATCTGTTGATAGTCATGATCTTGTCACACCTTTGTTGCCCTTCTCTAGGAACAGGCAGAATCCCACTGAAGATCACCTGAGCCTCGATTTCCTTAAGCGTCTTCCCCAGCTTGGCATAGTCTCCCTTGATACGTTCCAACGAGAATCTACCAGTATCGTTTGTTCCCACATGAAGGATAATTAGTGGATTCTTTCCCACTCTCTTTAGGATCCTTTTCAACCTCAGGTCTATATCCCGTATCTTAGCACCTAGAAGACAGCACACCCTTCTATTCTCTGGATCAGCTCTGGTTACAGGCCTGTCTATCCTTCTCAGTAAGGAGTCCCCGATCACGTAGACGTGTCTTTACCTGGTGACGGTGCTAGTCTCCAGTCTATCCCCTGTTCCCTCTGGCTGTAAGTTCCTTCCATTCCTATTTTCCCTTGTAATCCTCTTCAACCAATCCTGTATCCTCCTGGGGCTCATATTTGGTGTAGTCTCCATTGACTCTTCCCCTTTTCCAATGGATTAATTGCCATCAATTTCATAACAAAAAGCTACATTAAAGCTAAGTGGTTAAACAGTCATGGCAGGAAATGCCCAGATAAAAGTTGTGTCTGTACAATCTTACTCTTCACTCTATAGGTATGCATTGTTAGAACAGTCTTTATCTGTGTAAAAAGAAAAGGAGTACTTGTGGCACCTTAGAGACTAACCAATTTATTTGAGCATGAGCTTTCGTGAGCTACAGCTCACTTCATCAGATGTATACCGTGGAAACTGCAGCAGACTTTATATACACACAGAGAATATGAAACAATACCTCCTCCCACCCCACTGTCCTGCTGGTAATAGCTTATCTAAAGTGATCAACAGGTGGGCCATTTCCAGCACAAATCCAGGTTTTCTCACCCTCCACCCCCCCACACAAATTCACTCTCCTGCTGGTGCTAGCCCATCCAAACTGACAACTCTTTACATAATCAAGTCGGGCTATTTCCTGCATAGATCCAGGTTTTCTCACATCCCCCCCACCCCCATACACACACAAACTCACTCTCCTGCTGGTAATAGCTCATCTAAACTGACCACTCTCCAAGTTTAAATCCAAGTTAAACCAGAACATCTGGGGGGGGGGGTAGGAAAAAACAAGAGGAAACAGGCTACCTTGCATAATGACTTAGCCACTCCCAGTCTCTATTTAAGCCTAAATTAATAGTATCCAATTTGCAAATGAATTCCAATTCAGCAGTTTCTCGCTGGAGTCTGGATTTGAAGTTTTTTTGTTTTAAGATAGCGACCTTCATGTCTGTGATTGTGTGACCAGAGAGATTGAAGTGTTCTCCGACTGGTTTATGAATGTTATAATTCTTGACATCTGATTTGTGTCCATTTATTCTTTTACGTAGAGACTGTCCAGTTTGACCAATGTACATGGCAGAGGGGCATTGCTGGCACATGATGGCATATCACATTGGTGGATGTGCAGGTGAACGAGCCTCTGATAGTGTGGCTGATGTTATTAGGCCCTGTGATGGTGTCCCCTGAATAGATATGTGGGCACAATTGGCAACGGGCTTTGTTGCAAGGATAAGTTCCTGGGTTAGTGGTTCTGTTGTGTGGTATGTGGTTGTTGGTGAGTATTTGCTTCAGGTTGCGGGGCTGTCTGTAGGCAAGGACTGGCCTGTCTCCCAAGACTTGTGAGAGTGTTGGGTCATCCTTTAGGATAGGTTGTAAAACCTGGATCTATGCAGGAAATAGCCCGACTTGATTATGTAAAGAGTTGTCACTTTGGATGGGCTAGCACCAGCAGGAGAGTGAATTTGTGTGGGGGGGTGGAGGGTGAGAAAACCTGGATTTGTGCTGGAAATGGCCCACCTGTTGATCACTTTAGATAAGCTATTACCAGCAGGACAGTGGGGTGGGAGGAGGTATTGTTTCATATTCTCTGTGTGTATATAAAGTCTGCTGCAGTTTCCACGGTATACATCTGATGAAGTGAGCTGTAGCTCACGAAAGCTCATGCTCAAATAAATTGGTTAGTCTCTAAGGTGCCACAAGTACTCCTTTTCTTTTTGCGAATACAGACTAACACGGCTGTTCCTCTGAAATTTATCTGTGTAGTAACATAGTATTTTATGCATGCAAGACAACGATATACAATTGATGGAATCCTCCCTCATTCAATATGCGCTTTGTAGGAGATACTCCTTGTCTTGCTTTACTCTGTTTCCCCTTCCACACGCACATTTCCTGCTCAGTTCAGAAACTTCAAAAGCACCCCTGCCATCCATGTTTGACTATTTAAACTGTGAAATGGAATGATATTGGTCATTTATGTTGCTCTTCAAAGTGAATTACAATCAGTAATGATGAGGAAACTGAGGTTCAGTGGCTTTCTCAAACTGAGAGGGACTCAGAGATATAGCTGGGACTGGAACTCAGGAGGTCTGGCTTCGGGTCCTCTGCTTAAGCACTAGACCAGGGGTCGGCAACCTGCGGCACACGTGCCAAAGGCAGCACGCGAGCCGATTTTCACTGGCACGCTGCTGCCAGCCGGGGTCCTGGCTGCTGCCCCTGCTCAGCCAGCTGCCAGCCTGGGTAAACGAAACCCCAGGCCGGCAGCGGGCTGAGCAGGGCCGGCAGCCGGGACTCCGGCTGGCAGAAGACGGCGGACAGAACCCCAGACCGGCAGCCCGCCGAGCCGCTCAGCCCGCCGAGCCGCTCAGCCCGCCGAGCCGCTCAGCCCGCCGAGCCGCTCAGCCCGCCGAGCCGCTCAGCCCGCCGAGCCGCTCAGCCCGCCGAGCCGCTCAGCCCGCCGAGCCGCTCAGCCCGCCGAGCCGCTCAGCCCGCCGAGCCGCTCAGCCCGCCGAGCCGCTCAGCCCGCCGAGCCGCTCAGCCCGCCGCTGGTCTGGGGTTCTGTCCGCTGGTGTAGTGTATTACATTTCTCCCTGTAGGAATGTGCTACTTGAGGAGCACCAGGACTGGCAGCCGTAAGTAGCACATTCCTACGGGGAGAAATTTAATACACTACACCAGCATAGGGAAGGCTGTGTCTTCCAAACAGCTGGCCCACTTCCCACCCCCTGACTGCCCCCCTCATAACCCCTGGCCCATCCAACCTCACCCCCGCTCCTTGTCCCCTGACCACCCCCTCCCGGGGCCCCCTGACTGTCCCCTTCAGAACTCTGCACCCATCCAACCACCCAGCTCCTTGTCTCCTGACCACCACCCCCCCATCCAAACCCCCCATCCCCTGACTGCCCTGACCCCTATCCACACCCCTGACAGGCCCCCTGGGCAGGGCCAGTGCAAGGAGGTTTCACGCCCTAGGCAAAACTTCCACCTTGCCCCATGGCAGCTCCCCGCCCCCCCGGCAGCAGCTCCCCACCGCCCACTCCCTCCCCTCGGCCCGGGGAGCCCCCCTGTGGCAGCTCCCTGCTCCAGCTCACCTCTACTGTCTCCTCCCCGAGCACGCCGCTGCTTCTCCCGCCTCCCAGGCTTGCGGCGCCAATCAGGTGTTTGGCGCGCAAGCCTGGGAGGGAGAGCAGCAGAGTGGGGCGGTGCTCAGGGGAGGAGGCAGAGCACAGGTGAGCTGGGGTGGGGAGCGGTTCCCCTGTGCGCTGCCCCCCCTTACTTGCTGCAGGCGGCCATCCCTGCGCCCCCCTGCCCCAGCTTAGCTCTGCTCCGCCGCCACCCCCAACCACTTGTTCGCCTAGTAGTTGCACCGGCCCTGCCTCTGGGACTCCCACACCTATCCAACCACCCCTGTTCCCCGTCCCCTTACCATGCTGCTCAGTGTATCAGGACTGGCAGCCGAAAGTAGTCCACTGTAAGTAGCACATTCCTGTGGGGAGCAATTTAATACACTACACCCAGCTCCGCTCAGCCCGCTGACAGTCTGGAGTTCTCAAAATATGTTCTCTCACCCCTTATCAAAAATTACACTACAATTAGCTTAAAAACTTGAAAACTTAACTTTATATATTACAGTAATTGTTAGAAAATGTATGATAATAAATACATAGGTTTGATGAAACAAAGGTGGTAGTTCTTATGTGCCTGTGTTTAATTTGTGTTTTCAATGGTTTACCTTCTAAAAAAATCTCGCATGTTTCACACCCCCAGAAAGGGCATCTCGCACCCCCAGGGGGTGCCTGCATCCTGGTTAAGAACCACTACATTAAACTGATAAGATCTGCATTTTAATTTAATTTTAAATGAAGCTTCTTAAACATTTTCAAAACCGTGTTTATTTTACATACAACAATAGTTTAGTTACATAATATAGACTTAGAGAGACCTTCTAAAACCGTTAAAATGATTTACTGACATGTGAAACCTTAAATTAGAGTGAATAAATGAAACACACCACTTCTGAAAGGTTGCTGACCCCTGCACTAGACCCTGTTCCACTTTCCATTTGAGACCAAAACACATTGACCATCATGTTCCTATTTAAAATACATTGTGCTTCTTAAAGCATATTCTACTTATTACTCCTGGGGTGAATTCAGCGCTACTGCACAGACACAGAATTCATGTCCTCTTCAGATTTCTTTGCTTCCACACAGAGAAATGACTTTCTGACAGGGAAGCAAAGGGAAGCCGCAAGAGTGGTCATGTGCCCCTCCCCAGCAGCACAGTTGCATTGTTTTGGGCGCCTAGAGCAGGCACCGGAGAGGTAAATCACTGTGGGGGGGGGCAGGGAAGGGCCTGAGGACGCTCTGGCTGATGCATCCAGACCCCCTCCCCAAGCCTCACCCCCCCTACACTCAGAACCTGCCACCGAGTCCCCGTGCCCAGAACCTTCCACTGAGCCTCATTTCCCCCCCCTGCTCCCCCCGCCCGCACCCGGCTGGTGGTTCTTACCCTGCACTGGGCTCAGCTGCTAGTCTTGGTTGGGTTGATGGTGGAGAAGGAAGGCATTTCCACTGCACAGGGCGGCCAGGGCCAGAACAACCTGCAGAAATCTCCCCCTGCGTCAGGAAACGCCACACCTTTCTGCCTCTATCGCTCCTCACCCACAGGAGAGAGGGGGTCACTGTACGGGGAGCTGTTTCCCTATCTGCCCAACCCTCATTCATCTGGACCCCCTCCATACCCAGAGCCCTCTGCTGAGTCTCATTCCCCCCCAGTCTCATCCAGCCCCCCACTGAGCTCCCTGCACCTGACCCTCCCCACCGTGCTCCCCTCCCCATGTATCTGGACCCCCGCCAAACTCCTCTCCCTGCATCTGGACCCCCACTTCTGCACCAGACCACCCCCCTGCCAAGCCCCACCCACTGCATCCAGACCCCCATCCCTTCACCCAGACCATCCCCTGCTGAGCCCGCTGCACTCAAACCCCTACCCAGACAGGCCCCACCCCCTGTGCACCTGAACCATTCCGAGCCTCGTGCACCTGGATCCCCACCCCACAGAGCCCAAACCAGCTGCACCTGGATCCCCACCCCACCGAGCCCAAACCAGCTGCACCTGGATCCCCACCCCACCGAGCCCCACTCCCCCAGCACTCGGATCCCCCGCTCAACCCCCCACACCCAGATCTCCTGAAGCCCCATCCCCTCAATCAGACTCTCCCTGCTGAGCCCAAACCACCTTCACCTGGACCCTCCCGCCAGAGTCCCATTTCTCCTGCATCTGGAACCCTTCAGTGAGCCCCTGTGCATCCAGATCCCCCACTGAGCTGCCCACACCCAGATTGCCCCTACACAGAACCCTCTCACCCACACCTGGATCCCACCACACTAAGCCCCTTCACATTTGGATCCTGCTGGGCTGAGCCTGCTTGCCCCATACCTGGTGTGCCTGGCACGGCGGGACAGGGCCCCAGGGTGTTTCTGGGACAGGTCCGGCACTTGCACTGTGTCAGGGTCTGTTGCAGCCTCACCGCTGAGTCCCTGTCCTCAGAGAGGAGTAGGGGGGTGCCTGAAGGGTGATCTTCCACCTCTGTACAGCCAGTGACCTGTGCTCCTCACTGCCATGCCGGAGCCTCCACATTTATTTATTGACAAATAAAATTTTCAGAATTTTTTGTAGAATTTTAAAATTTTGTGCCTAGAATTTTTAATATTTTTGGCACAATTCCCTCAGGAGTAACTTCTTATCTTCAGTTAGAAGTTTTTAGCTATTGTTTGTTACTGTTCATAAGTTCTATTTTACAGCTTCTAATTTCTAAGTGTCTGCTTGTTGTGAAGCTTGCCAAATGTTAGCATCACAATTTCTAAACTGGTGCTAAAGATGGTAGAACAGCAAATAAATACGAAGCATTGCTTTTTCCATTTGAATATTTGAACCATACAAATTGTATTAAGATTTATACTACATGCAGGTTCTGTTCTATTTAGGTTCTTCTGCTGTGCGCAGCACCATGATATCTGATTACCAAAGTTTTTTAACCTCGGCTTTTTAAAATGAGACTATAATTCAGTCTTCTTTTTTCAACAGGAAGAAGAGAATTTATCCAAAGATTAAAACTTGAAGCAACACTGAATGTGCATGATGGCTGTGTAAGTGATTTCTTGTATCTAAGTTTTCAGAGCTTTAAAAATGTGGTGTCCCATATCAGAGTGTGTGTACCTATACTTTAAAATGTATTTAGTTTGCATTTTTAAGCTGAACTGAAAATATTTACTTGCCAACACCTACATCCAGGCCCTCTGGGTTCTATTTCTTCTAAAGCAGCTGACAACAACTCAGTCCCTGAAACTGAGTAATGAGCTGTGTTCTCTTCATTGCTTTAGTTATGAGGGAGGCAATCACCTATAGCAGGGAAAACTGGACTTGGGTAGGAGCAGGAAAGTGAAGTAAGAACTAATCTTAAATAATTTCTAATGTAATTATTTGTAGTTTAAAACACATTCTGATATTTTAGGATTTTATTGTATTGCTTTGCTTGAGGCATTTTAGTTCTCTTCTAAGCTTAGAAATGAGGAAGGGCTGTATATTGATTATAAAAAAGGCGCAATACTGTAACCTAAAATGTGGCTGACCTTGAAAACGCAATGTGAAATGGCACAGTCACATGGTATAAAGAATAATTATGGATTTTTCTTTTAAAGTAAATATTTAACTTTTTAAATAAATCTCTACTTTTCTATATCTAGCTGATTGCAAAATTCTTCCATGCTGTGCTCTCATAGCCACACTTCTGCTAACTCATCATTAGATTCTGCTTCTGACAGCAGTGGCAGAAGACAGGTAGGCAGCAAATAGACTGTGTTACTCAAACTCCACAGGACTGTTTGAGCTGTAAGAGTAGTGGATACATTTGACTAAGTTCTGTGATCTAGGTGGTAGAGGTTGGCTGTTGTGGCAGGGCTTCTTTGCTGGCCTTTCATCTCTCAGCAGAGCTGAAGTTCATGTTTGTTAATGCATGTGTTTTGTTTTTCTTCTCAGAGAGGATTTTTGAAAGGTGCTGGGTTGTTCAAGGGAAGAATGGCTTGTAAAGTCCATTATATGCAAGCTACTATGTAAATAAAAATGTTGAATTTGAGCCTTTACACAAATTAAAAAAAATAGATTCAAAATTAAGGTTCTCACAGAGCTATAATTCAGCCCCCCTGAGCATTGTGATAGGGGCTTAATTCTTGTGCCTGTTAGTCATAAAGTTTTCAAGCATGCAGCTGATAACCCCTTAATTTATTCATATTCTAGGATGTGGTTATATCTAACCTTACTTGATTAGTGTTAGCTTAATTTCATAAGCTTAAACAGGTGACATGTTATCGATGGTTAGCTGGCTGTAGGAGAGGATGTTGAATAGGACTTGCTCTGAGTAAAAGATCTGAACTCTTCACAGGTTGTATAACTTAATGAAGAATGGCCAATGTGAGTGGAAAAACTACCAGCTCTGTATCCTCATCGCCACCTAAATGTGAACTCAGAAATCTTATGCTTCTATGAGAATGATCGGCTGCTGTTTGCAGCATGAATGTTTGATGGATGTGTGCCCCTTGCATGCTAATGAATAAGGAAACCAACATAAATGGTCAGACCATTATTTTCAAATGCTAGTAACTTAATTTCAAAAAATATTTCAGACTTAAAACTCTTATTCCAGGGGTTCTCAAACTGTGGCTCGGGACCCCTCATGGGGTCGTGAGGCTATTACATGCGGGGTCATGAGCTGTCAGCCTCCACCCCAAACCCTGCTTTGCCTCCAGCATTTATAATGATGTTAAATATATAAAAACGTGGTTTTAATTTATTATAATTAAAAATATTTATTTATTTATTTATTAGGATTGCTGTGTGAAAGGGGTCACCAGTAAAAAAAAAAAAAAAAAAAAAAAAGTTTGAGAACCACTGTCTTATTCTGAGCTACACATGGTTGAGTTTAAAGCTCTTAAACAAAGAGCACCTTCACATATACTTAATATCTATTCAGTTACATACTCAAATTACTGAACACATTTTCTTCAGATTTACCAGAATAGTTACCTTTTTGACTGGGACTGAAATAAGAATTTTAACTTAGATACATTTTATGAGAATCATAAAAGACTTAAAAAAAAAAAGGTATGGTATGGAATTGCCATGTCTCAGGATTGTGATAAGTAATGTTGTGATATTTATTGTTACAGTTGTAAGGTAATGAACGATACACATGATTTTGGTCGAAATTTTCCAGTTTAGTACTGAAATTAATCCATCATGTGGATTTATATAAAATAAAGTATAATTTTATTTCACAGAGTCTCTTCAAAGTATGAAAATATGTTAGAAATCATTATATATGGAGTGAGTAGTGATGTTTACCATTAAGACTGCATTCGTTTTTTCATTAAGAAAGGTCCTTTTTTAGTTGTTTATAACCTTATCAAATACTCATCTTTTGGGCTGAAATATTCCAAATCTGGTCTCTTCTTGAAGGTGAATTCTTTTTAAAATGTGAATAAAAATGTTCTGCAATTTTCAGGTACAAGAAAATGGGGTCAGGGTTGGGGGGATACTTTAACCATTACAAAAAAAAAATCTAAGAATAGATACAGCTGCCCAGTGGAGAGTGAGAAAAACTTGAAATTTGCCATGGAAATGGTTTGTGGGATAGACATGGGCCTTATGGAGGTCTTGTGAAGATGCATTTTGAATTGGCAATGTTAGGATTTTAAAAATGTACTTTGCTCATGCATTTTTTTTAAGTGAACAGCAAAGTTTTTTAATGACAATCTCCTAATGTTCTTTTGGCATTCTGTGTGTGTGTGTGTGTGTGTGTGTGTGTGTGTAAAATTTTGAGTGGATTCTCCTTATTTTAAAGGTGCCCTTCAGAATCCTGACTTGCTTCCTTCCTCCAAGAATCATATGAAGTAATAAGAGCCCTTGCCTCATTAGTACACATCTCTTGCAGGACACAGCTTTTTATTGCTCCACATGATGAAATTTTCTTTGCATTGTCACTTTTCTTTTATAAAAACTTAAAAATGCCATCTAAACAAAAGAATATTGAAGTTGCAGAATCAAATTGCCAAAGGCTTTGATTACATGAGCATGCTTTTTTTCCCTGACAGGACTCCTGCCTCACTCAGTGTGTATTTCAACTGTATGGAGAGAATGTGGTGGATGTCCTAATGGATCTTTTATTTTTGGTCAAAAATAATTTGAACTTGCATCAGTGTCACACACAGTACTCTGGGGGCACTCATCAGTCAGTATGGCTGATGTTTAGTGGATGAGGCAGGACTTCATGTTGAAAAGTGAGAATAAGGATAAATATTGAAGAACTGTCTCATTACACATCATGCAGTCTGCATGTTGAATGAAGCATGAGTCATGGGGGAGAAACAGTATGTGAGCATGTAATTAAAAATTGTGATATAATACATAGAATCTTAGAAATAGAGGGCTGGATTAAATATACCTAAACCATCCCTCACAGATGTTTCACAGATGTTTGTCTAACCTGTTCTTAAGAACTTCCAATTATGGGATTTCACCTGTTTCCATGCTTGACTATTCTTATAGTTGGAATTTTTTCCTAATATCTAGCTCAGCAGTTCTCAAACTCCATTGCACCGTGACTCCCTTCTGACAACAACAATTAATATGGGTTGGTGAGGGAGGGTGTGGGGACAGAACCCGAATCCCGCTGTTCCTGGCTAAAGCAGTCATGCTTCGGCTTCAGCCCCAAGTCCCAGCGAGTCTAACAGCGTCCCTAAGGACCCCATTAAAATGGGGTCCCAACCCACAGTTTGAGAACCGCTGATTAAATCTCCCTTGCTGCAAACTAAGCTGATTACTTCTTGTCCTACCTTTTGTGGTCATAGAAAACAATTAATCACTCTCCAGTTATATTTTAAAACAGTTATCAAATCCCCGCCCCCTCAGTCTTCAATATAATAAACATGCCCAATTGTTTCAACCTTTCCTTTTAGGTCATGTTTTCTAAACACCTTACATTTTTGTTCCCATTCGTCCACATCCTTCTTAAAGTGTGCTGCCCCTACTGGACACATTACTCCATCTGAGGCCTCATCGGTGCTAAGCAGAGCAGAACAGTTACCTCCTGTGTCTTACGTACTGTTAACACATCCCACAATGATGGTTGCGTTTTTCGCAACAGCATTGCTTTGTTGGCTTATATTCAATTTGTGATCCACAATAACCCCCAGATCCTTTTCTGCTGTACCACTGCCTAGCCAGTTATTCCCCGTTTTGTGTTTATGCATTTGATTACATGTACATATGGGGGAAGAGTGAAAGTTGCATGGCTATTTCCTGACTTTGCAACTCCTTGTGATGGTAATTAAAAAAAAAAAAAATAGAGCAGTGGTTCCCGAACTTGTTTCGCTGCTTGTGCAGGGAAAGCCCCTGGAGGGCCTGACAAGTTTGTTTACCTGCCGCATCCGCAGGTTAGGCCGATCGTGGCTCCCAGTGGCCGTGGTTAGCTGCTCCAGGCCAATGGGAGCTGCTGGAAGCGGCGATCAGTATATCCCTCGGCCCGTGCTGCTTCCAGCCGCTCCCATTGGCCTGGAGCAGCGAACTGTGGCCAGTGGGAGCCGCGCTTGGCTGAACCTGCGGATGCGGCAGGTAAACAAACCGGCCGGGCTTGCCAGGGGCTTTCCCTGAACAAGCAGCGTCCCAAGTTTGGGAAATACTGATATAGAGGGATATGTGTTGTGTACTATACTTATTTTTTTCCTCTCCAGGTACTGCACCTGATTTACACCATAAGTGAGAACTTAAATTAGTGTAGCGTGACCTAGTGTTAAGATCTAGGGTTTAATTTTACTTCTTGGAAGAGTGATATTCCCTTCTTCTCCCTTTTCCTTCCATTTCTTCTCTTGGGATACTTAAATAATTATTTATTCTAAACAGCCTATCGTAGATGAAGGTGTGTGTGGGTGTGTGTGTAAATTGTCCAGAAGAGCAAGCAGTAGTGGGTATCTACCTTTGAGTGGGATATTAGTTTTTTTCTGATCTACTCCTTTTGGGAATTAGTCCTACAGAGTGGTTTGTGAAGATGAAAGGTAGGACTGTTTGTTAGGGTAATACAGAGATTTGGGCCAGCTGTTGAGAGGGTTTTCCCTCTGAGCACTGATAAATACAGTGTGGTAGTTAATCACAACTGCTGGAAGAAGCAGTGGTCTCTAATTATAATATGGGCCTGTTGCATTAAGGGCCTTTAACTTGCAAATCATCAGTAGCAAAATCAAGAAGTGGATTTAGTAGTGAATGAGAAACCAGTGCAAGTTGTGGATCACCAGCATATGTTCTTTCAGGTAATCATAATAAAGTGGCTTCTTCATGAACTTATCTGGGGCTAGGCAGAAAGTATTATATTTGTCTAACCTGGAGCTGATGTATGGATGAACCAGTGCAGTCACATCATCATCCAAGAGGAATGACTGAAGTCTTCTTGCTGTGTTGTTGTGGGGTGCCATTATTAGGATCATCACTATTGCTTTTTTCATTCTGTCTGCACGTCTGTTCTTTAACAAAGTATCTTCTTCCCTGTTCTGTCTTTTAACAACTACCTCCTATTATTCTTTTTGCTGGCTCTCCTCCCTCATGTATGTGAGTGTGTATAGATAGGAAGATAGATTCATAATAATTTTGCTGCTTCCTTCTTTTTTGAAAATTTTTATCTTTTTCCTCTTCAGTGCCTTTTTATTCACCATTAGTGGGCTCCTCCGGAGCAGCAGTAGCATCCTTCACGTGGAAGGGGCTGTAGATGGAAAATAACTAGCATGCTGGTCTCTCTCTTTTTTTTTTTTTTTTTGCAGCCAGCTGGCTCTGTGAAGTTGTGCTGTGCTTGACCACTTTGCTGAGCTACTGCTGTTCATCAGTCAGATTACTGTAATGTTAAATAGATATGTAGGCTGAATCAGTGCCTCTCTCATTGTGACAGGTTTCAGAGTAACAGCCGTGTTAGTCTGTATTCGCAAAAAGAAAAGGAGTACTTGTAGCACCTTAGAGACTAACCAATTTATTTGAGCATGAGCTTTCGTGAGCTACAGCTCACTTCATCAGATGTTTACCGTGGAAACTGCAGCAGACTTTATATATACACGGAGAATATGAAACAATACCTCCTCCCACCCCACTGTCCTGCTGGTAATAGCTTATCTAAAGTGATCAACAGGTGGGCCATTTCCAGCACAAATCCAGGTTTTCTCACCCTCCACCCCCCCACACAAATTCACTCTCCTGCTGGTGCTAGCCCATCCAAACTGACAACTCTTTACATAATCAAGTCGGGCTATTTCCTGCATAGATCCAGGTTTTCTCACATCCCCCCCACCCCCATACACACACAAACTCACTCTCCTGCTGGTAATAGCTCATCTAAACTGACCACTCTCCAAGTTTAAATCCAAGTTAAACCAGAACATCTGGGGGGGGGGGGGGTAGGAAAAAACAAGAGGAAACAGGCTACCTTGCATAATGACTTAGCCACTCCCAGTCTCTATTTAAGCCTAAATTAATAGTATCCAATTTGCAAATGAATTCCAATTCAGCAGTTTCTCGCTGGAGTCTGGATTTGAAGTTTTTTTGCTTTAAGATAGCGACCTTCATGTCTGTGATTGCGTGACCAGAGAGATTGAAGTGTTCTCCGACTGGTTTATGAATGTTATAATTCTTGACATCTGATTTGTGTCCATTTATTCTTTTACGTAGAGACTGTCCAGTTTGACCAATGTACATGGCAGAGGGGCATTGCTGGCACATGATGGCATATATCACATTGGTGGATGTGCAGGTGAACGAGCCTCTGATAGTGTGGCTGATGTTATTAGGCCCTGTGATGGTGTCCCCTGAATAGATATGTGGGCACAATTGGCAACGGGCTTTGTTGCAAGGATAAGTTCCTGGGTTAGTGGTTCTGTTGTGTGGTATGTGGTTGTTGGTGAGTATTTGCTTCAGGTTGCGGGGCTGTCTGTAGGCAAGGACTGGCCTGTCTCCCAAGACTTGTGAGAGTGTAGGGTCATCCTTTAGGATAGGTTGTAGATCCTTAATAATGCGTTGGAGGGGTTTTAGTTGGGGGCTGAAGGTGACGGCTAGTGGCGTTCTGTTATTTTCTTTGTTAGGCCTGTCCTGTAGTAGGTAACTTCTGGGAACTCTTCTGGCTCTATCAATCTGTTTCTTTACTTCAGCAGGTGGGTATTGTAGTTGTAAGAAAGCTTGACAGAGATCTTGTAGGTGTTTGTCTCTGTCTGAGGGGTTGGAGCAAATGCGGTTGTATCGCAGAGCTTGGCTGTAGACGATGGATCGTGTGGTGTGGTCAGGGTGAAAGCTGGAGGCATGCAGGTAGGAATAGCGGTCAGTAGGTTTCCGGTATAGGGTGGTGTTTATGTGGCCATTGTTTATTAGCACTGTAGTGTCCAGGAAGTGGATCTCTTGTGTGGACTGGACCAGGCTGAGGTTGGTGGTGGGATGGAAATTGTTGAAATCATGGTGGAATTCCTCAAGGGCTTCTTTTCCATGGGTCCAGATGATGAAGATGTCATCAATATAGCGCAAGTAAAGTAGGGGCTTTAGGGGACGAGAGCTGAGGAAGCGTTGTTCTAAATCAGCTCTCATTGTGGATGTTTGTACCCATAGCTCATCTGGATCAATGAATCCTTATTTTGTTAAGGAAAATTATAGTATTTTCATGTTCTAAAATGAATTAATTACATTTAGCAAAAGTTGTTTTCCTTATTGAGAGCTTAGAAAAATATTCAAATAGCTGAAATAATTTTTTTCCAACTTTTAACTAAAACAGATGTTACCTTTTGGGCTCAGACTGGGAATGAGACAATCTAGCCCAAAAGAAGATACTTTTAACAAGTTATGTACGTATTAAAATAAGGGTTTAGAATGAAAATGCTTTCTTGGCCTTGATTAGTGTCACCACTAATACAGTACTCTAAAGAATCATCATAGTTGAGCACTCCAAAACCTCAGTCAAGACTTGGTGTTGTCACTGACCTTGAATAGCTCCTTGGGAGTACAAGATGTTGACGGGGACACTGCATCAGGCCGTGTTCAAGTATTTGCCTAGGCTCTCCTCATTCATATTTGGGTTTGTTTCTCCATTTCCACTTGATCGTATTATCACCTGCTACCTCAGCTCTCACTGATTAGAGTACACCAATTTTTTTGTTGGAGGTCAGTGCCTGGAGGGAATTGTTTTGAAGGAACCAGATTCTCCAAGATCATTGGTACTTCCTGCCATTTTGTTACTATGTAGATTCTAACAGTGGTATTTTGGGGTAAGGGATTTTCAGAGGCAGATCTCTTTCTGGACTTCAGCCTCTTAGGTAGTAGAATGTGTCTATGCAGTGGATGTCTTGGATCATGTACCTGCTTTTATATCTCCTTCTTACTGAAGGCATCCTGCCTATCTGGTGGTGGTGCAATCTCAGTAAGGCACTACAGCGACAGTGTGGGAGTCGGTTTCAAAATCCTTGTGATGATCCCTCAGGACAGTTGAGTTCAGTATCAGTTTTGTGCATGGCTTGAAAGCGACCATACTGGGGCAAAGTACTCTGCAGTTTAATAACACAGGGCGTCTGGTTGCTCAGAATGTTTTGGCATCAGCTCCCTGTTCTGTTAGCCAGTTTGTGGAGAACACGTTTCCTGGAGTTTAATTTCTTATTTAGCATCTTGATATGCTCTTTGAATATTAGTGTTTGTTTTAATGTGACCCCCAGGTATACCCATGTGTTTATAGTGCTCAAGGATTGTACCATCACACAATATCTGGAGTTTTTGCTTGGCCGGATGGTGCTTCAAGGGGAAGGAGCACACTTGTGTCTTGCTAGTATTGGCATTCAGGAACCACATATGACAGTATTTTCCAAGTATACTCAGGGAACCAATTAAAATGTGCTCAGTGTCCTCATATCTTTTTTTATTGGGTAACGATGCAAAGATCCGCTGCATAAATGAAATACTTGTACATTGGAATTCAGGTTGATATGTTTAGACCAGTGATTCTCAAACTTTTTTTTTCACGGACCACATGAAAATTGCTGAGGGTCTCGGTGGATCACTTAATGATCTTTCCAAATGTTGTTTGTACCATTAGCTAACTATTGTAAAGCGCTTTAGACAAAAGCACTATATAAAAAATACCCCCTATATAAAAAATACCCCTTCAGTCAGCTGCCCCTAGGTCCTCTGCCAATCTGCCCTGGAAGAAAATTCCTTCCCGACCCCAAATATGGCAATCAGCTAAACCCTGAGCATGTGGGCAAGACTCACCAGCCAGACCCCCAGGAAAGAATTCTCTGTAGTAACTCAGATCCCACCCCATCTAACATCCTATCACAGGCCATTGGGCATATCTACTGCTAATAGTTGAAGAACAATTAATTGCCAAGATTAGGCTGTCCCATGATATCATCCCTTCCATAAACTTATCAAGCTTAGTCTTGAAGCCAGATTTGTCTTTTGTCCCCACTGCTGTTCCAGAGCTTCACTCCTCTGATGGTTAGAAACCTTTGTCTAATTTCAAGTCTAAACTTCCTGATGGCCAGTTTATATCCATTTGTTCTTGTGTCCACGTTGGTACTGAGCTTAAATAATTCTTCTGCCTCCATGGTATTTATCCCCCTGATATATTTATAGATAGCAATCATAATAGTAATAGTTCACTAGATATGCCATTGAGTCCAGTTGCCTTTCCACATTTCAGGGTTTTCATGGCTATTGTCAGCTCCTCTATGTTGAGCTGCTCATGGACCTCACTATCTCAGAGGAGTGAGTGAAGTTTCTGTTTAACTGAACTCTTAAGACATATTACTGTGATAGTCCAAACTTTCTATTTTTCTGTATTTGAGTTTTACATCTTCATTGGTAATACTGTAATGTTGCGGGGGGAAGGGGGGGGCTAAGGAAAAACTTACAAGGAAATAAAATACCAAGTGCTCCCACCCTCATTTGTTTCCTTACTGGAAAAACATCATCGCAGTCTTCTCATAGGTGAGATCTGGGAAGGTTTTTGCAGTTCTATATGGGCTTTTCACCAGGTTTATGAGAAAGTATGGCCTCTGTGAGTGTGTTCATGTTAGCCAGATCCTGAATACTTAGTGCTTTGAAGATGTGATAATGAGAACTTTGTGACCCCAAATTCAGAGCACTCTGTAGAATGAAATACATTCTAGGGAGTAAAAGTACACCCAAGTACATCAAATTATAGGTACTAGAAACTCTATTGAAAGGCTTACTTTATCTGAGGGGACCCTTGTGATGCCACAGGGACCAAAGAAGGCAATTCAGAGTCTAGAAAGGTGGGTGTGGGAAGGGGTCCAAAACCTGGAATGCTCTGTATTAGCCAAATAACTATTTTTACGAAAGACTACTGAATTTAGTCAACTGCTGAATTTTAAGCATCAATTTCCTAGTTAGCTGAGCACATACGTATAAATGTTATTTTAAAAGTGCACGTTAGTTCGCATAATAAACAGCAAATTAAACTCTGTTGCTTGAGGTATGTGCTTATAGGGAGATGCAGGAGCATGGTGTATATATGAAGAATGTTACAGAATACATTAGACTGAGTACTGAGAGATGCCAACATGTTTCAAGCAGGTGGACTCTCATCAAACAATTTGTTAAAAATCACAGCTTTTATTTATGCTAACAACTCAGATTTAATGACTTAAGAGATCTTGTTGGAATCAACTGTTAGAATATACTTTTCAGTGTCTATAGAAATGTTGACCTTTTTGATATTGTGTGTGTGTAAACTTTTTTACAGTCATTTTAAGTTTTGATATGAATAAGAATATAGGTAAAAGATTAATTTCTTCAGCCTGGTGTGTTAACTAATTTTTCTCAATAATACATTAAAGGCCTGATTTTTTTTTTTTTTCATTGGAGGTATGGTTTGGCCTAACCTTCACACACTGCAAGTTTGGACCTGAACACACTACACTTTTCTTTCACTATCAAATGCATATCAATTCAGATTCTCAACACAAACATGCACATTTAATAGAATTTTTGTTTGCAAACCCCATCACCTGCATGTGCAGGTGGCTAGCCTCGGGAAAGCATGTGTGTGCAAGGTGTGGCCAAGTAGTGAAAATCAGGTCTCTGAACAGATTTAAGCACTCCTGTGTATTTTGAAGTTGTTTAAGTAACTTTGATTCCATTTTCATATCTAGATATTTCTTGGCTATTTTATTTTCTATTTTAAATATTTTTCCTATTAAATATTTTTGTTTAAATATTTCAAACAGGTGAATACAATTTGCTGGAATGATACAGGAGAATATATATTGTCAGGTTCAGATGACACCAACCTCATAATTAGCAATCCCTACAGCAGAAAGGTAAGTTTACTTTCTGGATAGTCAATATTTTACAGTATTTCCCCAAAATCTATCTGCCCTTGTTTTAAACATCTCTACTTCAATTTATAGGAGGGAAGCATTACATAGCTATGTACCACACTGACAACTTGTTAAGAGCCAGAGGGTTGCACTTACATTAGTTTACGTAAAATGGAGTAGGTTGCAGTTGCAATCATGGAAGCATGGCCCATGGAGACTGCCCTGTTTCAGCTTGGTTTACCATGCCTATCTCTAGCACTAACTTTTGTTACATATTTAACACATACAAATTATAAATACACAAAATGCATAATACTTAATGCACAAAGCAGCATGGACTGCTTATACATGAGATGGTACAAATGCTAATCTCCTTATAGCATCTCTCCTGTTTTCATCCACTCCCTTCTCTAAAACTGGAGGCAAGGGAGAAGCTTTTCATTGTACTCTAAAAGTTTGAGAAATCTGGACTCCGTTGGTTCAAGCTGGGAATAGAGTTCAACTTCCTGAACCAGCCTTGTGGTGTTTTTTTTATGCTAAGAGATTGCTGGCATTAATGACTTTCCTGATCACAACTGTGGCAGTATCCTAGGTAAGAAGTGCTGTTAAGTAGGCAGTTCCTAAACTATTTTGGATTTTATCAGTAACAAACAGTTTAAAGTTATGTCTCAGCATAGAATGTGGCAGTGTTCCAATGAAGATCGAGTACTGCAGGCTGAACCTGTAGTCTCCAGGAGCCTGATTTACTTATTAAAGTGAAAGTTAGCTAAGTGTTGTATTGCAAAATTCATTGGGATGGAAGTTGGCTCCTTTTATAGCTTTGAGAATAATTGTAGGAGTTAGAACCTAATATTTGTACAATGTTGATTTTTTTTTTTCTTCTGACTTACTGACTTTCCTTAAGTCAGGAAACTTATTACATTTTTTAAGTGCAGCTGTAAAGGTACTTTAAAATATTTGTGTGTGGCTGATGCCTTTCTGGTATTTTGGATGAAAGATATTAAATGGGTTAGTTCCCTTAAATTTTGAAAAAAGAAAAGGAGTACTTTGTTAGTCTCTAAGGTACCACAAGTACTCCTTTTCTTTTTGCGGATACATACTAACACAGCTGGTACTCTGAAACCTTAAATTTTGAGATGCTGCAAATTAAAAGTAGTAATTAGTATTCAAAATGACGTTACATTATATGTGGGGGGAAAGGGGAAGAGGTTTATATTGAACTAGGAAGAGCCAAGTGGGAGGTGGGAAGTGCAATGTAGATTTCTGCTCTGCCAAATCATCTGTCTCTCATCAAAGGAGCTGTAGTGCAATGACCCTCAGTAAGTTCATGAAACAACTTTTGCCCTGTACCAAAATTCTTGTAGCTTATGACTGCATCTCCTCTGTGAAGAACTATTGGGGTTTTTCAGAACAGATATACTTTGTGGCACTTATAGACTCATAGATATTAAGGTCAGAAGGGACCATTATGATCATCTAGTCTGACCTCCTGCACAATGCAGGCCACAGAATCTCACCCACCCACTCCTGCAATAAACCTCTCACCTATGTCTTAACTAGTGAAGTCCTCAAATCATGGTTTAAAGACTTCAAGGTGCAGAGAATCCTCCAACAAGTGACCCGTGCCCCATGCTACAGAGGAAGGCGAAAACCCCCCAGGGCCTCTTCCAATCCTTCCCACCACAGCAGTGTTCCTGCTCAGCCCCCTCTTTTCTCAGTGGGGATGGGACCAAATACCAATAATAATGCTTGAAAGTTAACGTCTGTATGGGAGCTAAGTGGGAAATAGACAGTTATAGGGCCACAGAGGCTTGGATTGGCAAGTGGAGGGACAGGAGTGCTTGCCTACCTAAGATGCTGTAGTGGGAGAATATCTATAGGGTGAGGCCTGGGGACCATTCATGCCTCCAATCATGTCTTTTCCCCCACCTATCATTAATGCCTCTTGGCCTTAGAGAAATATCTTTCTCTACTGCTGGTGCTAGTCTGATAAACCTCTTCAGAGTCTTTCAGACCAGTATTCCTGCTGGCAAAGTACAGATGGTTCTGTTGTGGAGTAAGGTGCCTCAGGAACAGAGTTGGAAATTCTACTGCTGACTTAAACTCAGTTGCATGCCTCCTGTTTCCCCTCCCTCTTGTCATGCTGGGAGGTAGTGGAAGAGAGGAGAAAATTACAGTTGGACTGTCTGATAGAAGCTGTTCCCCAAGGCACCTGCTCTGGCTGGTAAACCTCCTGTAGTTCATTAGGAAGGGAGATAGGTTAGTCAGATTGCTGTGGGGAGGAGGGAAGAAATTTCCCAAAGCCGAGGGGGATGTTAGTGTGGGGTGAGGTGAATGAACAGTTCTGGGTCAGAGCAAGAGATACTTAAATGATGATTAATCTGAAGTCATTATTGTATTATAATAATCCGTCAATTTAAAAATCAAACTTCTGGTCTTCTGGATGTAATTTTCTTACGTATTATTGCTACAATCAACACCTAAGTTTCCTATGATTGAAAGATCAGAGGAATTACTTTTTCTGGTTTTGATTTATGTTGTGTTCAGCCAATTTTACTGTTTCCCCTATTTGTGTGGGCCTTTTACATAGTAACAGAGAGAGAGGGTTGTTTTTTTTTCTTCCATAAGACAATATCATAAAACCACAAAACCTAGAAGTGGGATTTGAGGGTAGGAGTGTTGTACCTGAAACTACTCTTAAAACGTAATGTTTGAAGTTGACTGTATTTCAAATTGATGGTGACGTTTTTAGTTCTAAGGTGTGTGTAAATGTATTCAAGGCCACTGTTTTGTCTTTAGATCGGAGAAGACTAAGCTTTTCTCTATAATAGTAAAGTGCAGTGGTTTAACTAAATCTATTTCAAAAATTGATCTAGTGAAACCACTACAGATCACTAATGTAGAAGCACTTGATCTAAATTGATGTAAACAAAGGTTAAACTAGTTTGTTAGTAACTTGCCTCGTGTAGGTAAGGCCTAGGCTTCTAGCTCTCGCTAGCTAAGCTTTTTTTATATCAAGGTTTAACCTAAAACCATTTTTATATTGAAGGTAGTGTCTGCTAGGTTTGTAATTCAGGGTTGGGTGAGTGGAGAGAGTGCTTATCTTCACAGCATAATAGTTCATGCTCAACAGTAAGTAGCAGTTTGATTCAAGTCTTATAACAGTGTGTCATCACCTCCCAAATTAGCAGAGCCCTGGGCTGGGTTTTCAGAGAAATTAAGTGCAGGAAATAGGGGTTGCATAAATGTAAAAGCTTTATTATGTCTTTTCCTTGTGATCTTGACTTTCCATTTTTGTTCAGTGAAAATGTTTGTTTTACCTGTCTGGTCCCAAGACTGGGTGATGTCATTGGCCAAACTCTCTGAGAAAGATCATGTTTAATCCTGGTATTGGTGGGCAGTGAAGTTGGGTTCCTGGGAGGTGTATCTGGCTCTCATGGGTTGTAGTCTTTATAGGTTGCCACTCTGAGAAGAAGCAGGAGTGGCCTGATGATGGAGTGGGAACACTGGGGGCTCATTGTGTTAATTGCTGTGGCTGGATGGGGAAAGCAAAAGGAGGAATCAGTAGTCATGTTTCTCTCTTCCCCATCTGCTGCTTCTGATGGAAAATGAGGCTCTTAACAGCCTGCACCCCCTAATGAAAGGGCTTTTAGAAGGTCAGAGCAAGGATGGCAAGTCATGACTCCTGCATTCTGTGACTTGCTGTGCAGTCTTGGATAAAGAACTTACCTCACTGTGTCTGTATACCCATCTATTACATGCAGATAAAGTTCTTTGGGATCATCAATGAAAGACTATTAAAATCCAAAGTGTCTTTGGATGTCCCACACTTTCTGCTTCTTGAATGTAAGATTAGAGTACCATCTCTGTATTTAGGGGGATAAAAATCATGCAGTGAGCTCCTCAGGATGGTCTTTGCCTCTGTTTGGAAAGCACGTAGCAGATTGTGCATGTTACTGAGAATAATGTCCAAAAGATTTGCCACATTTTAAGTAGCATTATTATTGTTAATGCATGTTCATAGCACTAACCCTCACCTGCTCCTCCACAATGTCATCCTGATTTCTATTCTTGGTCTCCCCACACACCTTAATCCCAGATTTCAGAATTGGGGTTAAACCATTTTGTTAACTTTTCCATCACTTTGTATAGGTGTCTTTCTTAAATCTTCATCTATAGTACTACTAGTAGTACATCTCATAGCAGTATTAGATGACAGATAAAAAATGCCTGTTACACTAGCATGTGTACTATTGCTACAACTTGTGGAACTGCAGTGGTGGGAGTTTTTAAGAGTGTAGATGAGGTCCATACATATGGATCTCTTCTTACCTCGGCTGTTTGTTAATTATATTTTGCTGCGAGACCAGTGCAAGTTTACTCCTGGGGGAATTTTGCACCACTGTGCACATGCAGAATTCATCTGTCCCGCATAATTTTATTTTTTTCTGCAGAAAATACATTCTGCCCAAGTGTTGCAGTTACACCTTTTCTCCATCAGAGGCCGCTGTAGCGCCATAACAACCAACAGCATGAATGAAGCAGGCTGTTCTGGTGTCACAGCAGCTTGTGATGGGAAAAAGGTGGAACTGCAGCACTTTCGGGGCAGAATGTATTTTCTGTGGGGGGAAAAATGTTGTGTGCACGCATAGTGGCACAGAATATCCCTGAGAGTAGAAGTTCATCACAGCACCCAGCCTGCAGAGCCAGGTTAGCACAGAGTGGGGCACATGGGGCTGCTGGGGGTCACACACTGGGGTTCAGGATGGCTTGTGTGGGGGACAGACTGGAGTGCAGGATTAGGAGCTAATGGGGTGACAGTGTTGAGCCAGAAGCTGAATGGAAGTGTGGGTGCAAGGCGACATGGGGATGGGGGCTGCAGGGACACATGGGGGGGGAGGAGGCTACAGAGACCCATTGGAATGGGGGTGCGGGGACAGGAGCAGATGTGCCTAACTGAATGGGAGATGCTTGGGGTCAACCAGGGTCTGCATGGGGGAGGCTCCTCAACTCCCTAACAATCCTGCCTCTCCCCTCCCCAAAAAAGCCTGTTCCATATTTTTCCCACCCACACCCAACAACCCTCCAGGTTCACTCCAGGCTCCTTCCCTCTCCCTCAGATCCTCTGTTACCCCTGACACCCCCAAGCATTTGCACCGCTTCTGATGGGTGCGGGAAATACAATTCTGTATTCTAATTTAAATGAATTACTCAAAGTTCTGTATTAATATGTCTAGCAAGGAATCTATGTGTTAAAAAAAAATTACCAGAATCTTTTTTTGGTCTGTATTGCTACAGACATACTTGCTGACAGATATTTTGAAATAAATTACCAAAATAATTTAAACTGGCACGATTATATTGTGTTGTTTTGGCAAATAAAATATGCAGAATTTTACAGAATTTTAAAATATTGTGCGCAGAATTTTTAATTCTTTAGTGCAGAATTCCCCCAGGAATAACTGAAAGGTTGATGGCTCAAACTTTGATTCATGTCTGTCTGACAGCTTGCAAATTGAAGGCATTCAGTTTGCATTGAGTATTGTTCCCCACCCCAACTGAGGAACCACTTGAGTTCCTACAGCTGCATGTAACTAGTATTTCAAAACTAGTATAGACCCTTACTAAGCAATATGATGGAACATAAACTGATGATGCAGCTGATGATGCATGCCAACATGTGAGTGAGAAACATTAAATTGTTTTGCTCTCTGGAAAAAAATTGTAGCAACATACTGGTAATTTATCAATGTTCAGGTAAACCCTGAAAAAATTCTTATATTGCACTATTTCACAAGGGTTAACCACAATTTAGCAAAATAAAAAGTGAAACCAAGGTTTTTAAATTTAGAACATATGCAACTGATAGAACATGTGTAATCAAGGGCAAGCCCTCTTAATAGTTACACAATATATCTTGGGAGGATGAAAATGTGCATACATAATAAAATTCCTTGCCAGTCCAGATGGTGTTCTAATATAATATTCACTTAGCTTGAATGGGCCATATGTTTTTGTGGCTTGAGAGACCCAGAGTGAAAAAGAATGTTACTGAGTTTTCTAATATAACTATAAATCCTAATGGAAAAGGCTGTCCTGATTTTACTTATTCATGGGCACCTGTGATGAACTCTTCTGAGTGGGATCTTCTTTTCTTATTCTGCTCAAGGAAAATGATACTTAAAACTAAGACCTAATTTTCTGTATCTAAACATTTATTTGTATTAGACAAGTGACAATACACAGCAAGAAAATGCAGGTTACTTAAAATCTAGCTGTGGCAAGAATTTTATGAGCTATGAGGGCAGTAGATCTACACTTGGAAAATGGTGGAATTTAGATTGGGTTTGTCTAGCATGTGTTAGCTAAGCCCAACCTAAACTCAACCACTTTTCCTAGTCATACCTCATGTGTTCGTTCCACTCCATCTCTGGTCCTAGGGATTTGTAAATAAAACCGGTGACTTCAATTTTTACTTTTTTAAGTAAAATGCCTGAATTATAGTATAGTGAAGAATTTAGTTACAATGAATAAAGATTTTAGTTTCACTTTATAGGAGCTATAATTTAAATGGAATTTCCAAAAGAAAGTTTATTCGTCCTATATATTGCTGCTAGAAGTAGGATATTTATGGTTAGGAGCAAGAGAAATGAGCCAACTAGCCGATTGCTCTGTCCCAATGTTTCAGTGTGCAATAAGACACAATTTAAAGTTTTGCAGTTCCATTACTCCCACTTCAGTTGATTTTCTGTGTAATATCTAAGCAATTGCAAATTTTTGAATGTGAAATGTAAAATATTTTGTTTACCTTTTGTGGAAAAGGTCTGAGGCCTTAATTTTGCCTAGGAGGCCAAGTGGTGCTCTGAAGCAAGCATTTTGCTACTGTTTTTTTTTTTTTTTTTTAAAGGGGGGGGGGAGGGCATTGTGGTGGCTGGTAATGAAATAGAGCTAAACCCCACATATTAAATCTTCTCTCCTTTTTCTCTGCTTGTGCACAAACAGCTTTTGTGACAGGTGCCTCTAATTTTCCCTTTCTGTCAGCACAATAAAGAGAGCAACAAGGGATATATGGGGAAGGTGAGGGAGGGGCTGGAAATACTAACTGTTGACTGTGTTACCATAGAATGCAGTTGGAGGCAGGGAGGGAATGGCATCATTCAATCCATTATGGTACTGCTGTACATGAAGTGTAGCTGGGGATGAGAGGGACTGAGACAGATGGGGCTGATGACGAAGCTGAGAGCTTCCTTCCTTCAGTGAAAGTATACAACAGTGCTGAGAGCTGCACATAGCTTTCCACATCCTTTCTGTAGTGGGGGACCCAAAACTGGATGCAGTACTCTAGATGTGGCCTCACCAGTGAATAGAGGGGAATAATCACTTCCCTCGATCTGCTGGCAGTGCTCTTACTAATGCAACCCAATATGCCGTTAGCTTTCTTGGCAACAAGGGCACAGTGCATTGGATTCTTCCATCCGAAGTGCAGGACTCTGCACTTGCCCTTGTTGAACTTCATCAGTTTTTTTTTTTTTTTGGCCCAATCCTCTAAGTTGTATAGGTCACTCTGGACCCTATCCATGCCTTCCGGCATATGTACCTCTCCCCCCAGTTTAGTGTCATCCACAAACTTGCTGAGGGTGCAATCCATCCCATCATCCAGATCATTAATGAAGATGTTGAACAAAACCAGCCCCAGGACCAACCCCTGGGGCACTCTGCTTGATACCGGCTGCCAGCTAGACATCAAGCTGTTGATCACTACCCATTAAGCCTGACGATCTAGTCCGCTTTCTAGCCACATTACAGTTCATTCATTCAATCCATAGTTTTTTAACTTGCTGGCAAGAACACTGTGGGAGACCGTATCAAAAGCTTTGCTAAAGTCAAGATATATCACAATATATGATATGATATACCATATATATCATAACAAACAGAGAAGTTATTAGGGAATGGAGAAAAGCCTCATATTATTTAGTTTGTTTTTTATTTGGGAGCTCAGATATAGTTTGGTGTGAAGTCAAAAATATTTCTGTCATGGAATGTGAGGGGAGGTATCTGTCAGAACCACCTCTTATTTTGGGCATTAGCTGTGACTGAGCTAAAGCATCTTAATATAATGGAAGTCATCCATTGAGATCTCTTACTTTGGCAGCAGAGCTCTGTGGATTTGGTGCTGAACTCTTCGCTCATTTTAAACAAAATTGAGCTCTGAGGGGTTTTTTTTACATTTCTGTTTATATAATTTTTCTGAACCTACCTGAATAAAGAGGAGAATGCAGCGAAATAAAGTGAATTGATAAGCTCTCTGGATACGTAATATATGGTTGTATCCATATCTTAGAACATGCAGAATATTAAGTAATATATTGTTAGCACTTGCATAAATCATTTTAAAAAGTTTGAAGTAATGCTTTTAAAATACAAGGCAAGAATTTACAGAGAAACTTGATCTCTGTAAAACTTTCTTTGATTAAGTTAATTGGTGGAAAGCTTTAGAAGTCCTTGTCATATTGTAAACATCTTGTACTAACATGAGAATGAGACGGTTGCTAGAAAAAAAAATGAAATTGTCAGTCTGGTTTCATTGTCAGAGGTGGGAGAAATAAAAGTAAATCAAAGTGGAAAAGCACACTTAGCTTTTTAATTTTGTTCAGTTTTAATATTCTAATTTAAGGTGGGTTAGGAAATGAAAGCATACAGAATATTTTGCCACAAAATATTGAGACCCTATACAAGATTATGGTAACATAAATAGCATTACATTGCTAAATTGTACTGTATATGTATGATTTTAAAAAAATCATTGCTGAATTAAATATGCGTCATGTTAAAATGTTTGGTAATAAACTAATAGTCAAGCCTGGAATTTTTAGTGCCCTACAGTAGTGAGGTTAAATTCCAATTTAGAAGTAGGGATGCTGTGAAACCCACCATAAAACTTTTTCAGTTCTACTTTTTAATATGATTTTGCTCTTTTATAATTTGTGCTATTTTACCTTTGGGATAACTTCAGGACAGTACATTTAAAAAGTAAATAGTGTGCTCATATTAGATTTCTTGCTCCCTTTAGGTCTTCTCAGCTGCTACTGCCAGCTGTCTAGTGGCTCATTACCACTTCATGTAATGCTGCCTCTTCATGCTCCAGGATAAGTGTCCAAGAGTCAAAATCTTTAAAATATAGGTACTAGCTATTTCAAGAAATACTTTTAGGGCAGTGGTCCTCCAACTCTTTCATTTTGCAGACCATTTTGATGTAGAGCGAGAGAGAGCATGCATATGCCTCTTGTATACCACCTTATCTCCCAATCCATTCCTTTCTCACAGCATTTTCTTTGTTTTATGGACAACAGACTGTGTACATTACTAGCATTCCATACTCTGGAACTTTGGGATTATTGGCTGAAAGTTTATTTTATTTTTCCATGTGTTGCTATTTGTTTTGAAAATATTAACCTAACACAAGCCTTTCTTGTTTGCTTTGTAGGTTTTAACAACCATTCGCTCAGGACACAGGGCAAATATTTTTAGTGCAAAATTCTTACCATGCACCAATGACAAGCAGATTGTGTCCTGTTCTGGAGATGGAGTAATTTTTTATACTAATGTTGAGCAAGATGCTGAGACCAACAGACAATGCCAATTTACGTGCCACTATGGAACTACCTATGAGGTATTGTATATCATCTCTGTATAAAAGCACAAGATTTATTTAAGACAGGAAAAATAGGTGTCGGTGTTGATATTAGCTAGGATTTCAGTCTGACAGTGACAATTCATTTCTATGCTTCACAGTCATTTAAATTAGTTTTCCTTTGATTTGTAACTTTTAGGGGTCATTTCATATGTAATTTCCTTTAGTAGAGAAATAAATTGACCAAATAAAGGAGACTCTAAAGTCAAGTATTGTTAAGGCCACTTTCCCTGCAAAATATATAAGCAGATAGCAACAGATACATAATAGCGCCTGTTTATCTACGTGATAGGGGGACAGGTAGTTTGTATATCATTTTTTATTAAAGGGAGAAAAACAAGGCCTTTACTGTACTAAGGTAAATATAAATATAAAATCTTAGAGAATTTCCTAGCTTTCAGCACATTTTCGCCTTTAAGTTACAGATACATCTTTATAATCTTAAGGACTTTTTTTGGTGGAAATAATACATTACAATCATCATTAATCCTCAAAACCCCTATGTTAGTAATATCCCCATTTATTTTACAGATGGGCAAAGCAACACAAAGTGTGTTTAAGTGACTTGGCAAAGCTGTAGTAAAAATCAGAAGTTCCTGACTCCAGTTTCATGCTAAATTCACTAGACAATTTTGCCTCGTTTGCCTTACTGACTTACCCATACTAAATTTTACAAAAGATAAAGATAAACTGTCACCACTTTCTTGGAGTTGTCAACATTCCATCTTAGTTTTCCAGTATTTTTCAAATGCTACTTTCATAATTATCTAGCTCAGACCTTCCACTATTAGTTAGTTCTTGATAGATCCTTTGGTTTTTATACAGAGTGGACAAAAGATATTAGAAGAATCAAATATACTAGTATCAAACAAAGCAAAGGAATGGTGATTCATGTCAAAATGGAACATGTCTAAAGAGCTGTCTGAATTAATTTCTCGTTATGTGGTAGAAGTTTCTTTAACAATATATGTCTGTGTGCAGTTAAAGGACTTGTCAGAAATGTTTAACTGAAGAATGTAGTCTTCTCAGGAGATGTGCAGGGCAACCCTATGGAGCTCATTTTGTATTTGTAGACTGGATGCAGCTTGAGTTCAATAGTCTTAGGGCAGGTATACACTTAAAACAGCTGCACTGTTGTAGCACTTCAGTGAAGATGCTACTGTGCCAATGGGAGGGTTTCTCCTGTCAGCATAGTTAATCCACCTCTGTCAGTGGTGGTAGATTAAATCGATGGCAGAAGCTCTCCTGTCAACATAGCGCTGTCTACACCAGGGATGGATTTTTCATATCCCTGAATGATGTAGTTATACCAGTGTAAGTTTTTATAGTGTAGAACTGTACTCAGAATTGCTTGTCACTTTTGCCAAAGATCATCTTAGGTTCCTCCCTCACACCAGTTATTTCTTTTTTGAGATGCGTTTAATTTGTGTGTTCTCGTTTATTTTGATCAGGAAGCTATTGCTTCCTTAGTGGCATTCTCCTCCTTATCATGGGAGCTAAGATCACTTCATATTTTTAAACAGCTTCATGTCTGAACATGATTCGCTATCTGATGTTGCTCTTATTTATCCAGCCCTTAACTAGACTGTATGAGTTGATCTTACCCTCATTGCATCCCAAAAATATGGAAGAGAATGGTGTAGCCTGTCACTCCACCCATGGTTTCAGAAGAGTCTCTGAGGATTGAGATATGAGTTACTAAGGGCCAAGGCTACTCAACACGATCTAGATTTTAATACCGACTGTGTTCTCATGGTAAAGAGGTAAGAGTTCAGTCAGCGGTGACAGTGGTATTTACCTATAGTGTTAACTACCAAGCCTTGCTGGATAAATATGAATTTGATACATTGAACAAGTTGAGTTATTTTCCTTTTATAAAAGAGAACAAAGTAGTTGAAGATTATTCCAGAAGAAAGTGAACAGCCAAGCATTAGGCTAGGAAAACTGGAGCAGCAGAATCTTGAATATAGACTAAGAAACATGCATAAATGTAGTGCAAATGCAGTTTCCAGCACCCAGTTCAGCTGAAGATCAGAGTAACCATGTGATACAGGGCGGTGCCAGAGGAAAACAATTAAAGGATAAGTTAATGAATGTGGTGAGGAATGGAACCGCATTTTTGCATCTCCTGGGAACTTGTTCTAGCCTAACAAGTCATCTTGCGTCAACTAGCATAATACCTTCAACTTCAAGAAATAGCTTTCTCAATAGAGCTTAAAACTTGATGTCTCAAGTTCCGTTCTTCCATTCTGCTTTGTTTTTAGTCTTACGTGATTCCTGAGCCTGTGACTAGACTTCATCAGTCTATTGTCCATTCATAGATATTTCTTTAGAGAGTAGATTCATGACATTCCTTCTTCAGTTTTACTGAGCATGGTGCTCACAACATTTTGGTTAAAGTATACATCCTATACAAAACTTCTGTTTTGTAAATTCCACTATGACTCATTAGTTGTTCATCTGTACCAGGCAGAGTTATTCTCCACACACGGAATGATGCAACCTTGAACTCTGACCATGTACAGGTGTTAGAAATGGGTATCTGGTAAATGTTAGGAATATTGAAGTGGTGGCATTGAAGTAGATGATTAGGGGCATGGCTGTGTTTGACTTGTGTTAAGTAAATGCTAATGGAGGGAAATCCTTTTTGTTTTTTAAATAGAAATAGCGTGTAGTGTTTATCATTTTGAGAAATTATTGATTTGTAATGTTTTTAATTAAAGTTATGGGAAGATGTTTCTAAAATCACCTATAGTTTGTTGAAAATCTCAACCACAGTGTATTTTTAGTAGTTGATTTTGTTCAGAGTTAAGTTAGCCTATTTTGCTAGAAGTGAAGGAGATTGTATCCACAAGTACAACACACAAGCTGCAGATGACGTAACAGAAAAGGTGAAGGTGAAATCATAGTTACTGGTTTTCAGGGTAGGTTGAGGATTTAAAGAGTGATTCTCTGACTTTTCTGTGGTTCTGTTGGTGGTATATGCACTTCAGCAGCTTCTACTATTTTCAAAACAGTTCTAAAGTATTTTACAAATATTCTATCAAAGGATAAAAGGTACTTTATAAATGTATAACTTATTTAAATATTATTACTCTACCTAAAACCTATCTTGTTGTACTTGAATAATGAAGCAGATACAAAGTTGTGTAGCACAGTGAGCACTGATCTTAGATCCCTGAAACTTCAAAGCTCAGCAGAGCAAGTAAGAGGTAGTATTGACTTGCAGATACACTTGGAATTAATTTGTCAGTTTGTTAGATGCTTCATCTCATTTAAAAGTATTTTTTGACCATGGGGGAAAATGTGTTTAAGAAGTCTGAGTTTATTTTTCAACTGTATTTAATTGCCTCATTATATAAAAATAGAACTTTGTCTCACTATATTCTCTAAATAACAAAAGCTAATATTATCTGCCCCTAAGGTACTAATTCTGAATTAAAGAATGGGATAGATTTTAGACTGGCTTCATCACTTGGAGCTTGTGGCAATTACAGACCATGACTGACACACCTCACAATAAGGAAGCTTGTGGAAATTCATGAGCACTGTGTCATTGTTTTGAGAGACAAGTTGTGGGAGAAGAGGAATAGAGTATATTTTTGAGAGCCAGACACACACAAAATGGGCCTCTGGAGACTGGAGTATTTGCAGTTTATACCTGGCAGTTCAAAAACTATGAATAGTCACTACCAAATACCAGACTTTGCCGCTATTCACATTATTTCTATTTCAGAAAGAGAGTATACTTCTAAGGATAATTCTTGCCTTCATATTTCCAGTGTATCAAGATTTTTTTGTACAGCTAAATTTTTTAGATTGATAATTTAATGATAGCTAGTTATATACGATATCGTGTTAAGGGTCAATATTTATGAAGTCAGCTCAGATTACAGCTACTGATATTTATTTCATTTTTTTAATAAAAAGAAAAGAAACCCCTTGCTCCTTACAAATTACAGCATATTTAATAGTGAATTATAAAATACTGTATTGTTACCAATATAATCAAAACTAAACTACAGCAGTTGAAATAAATGAATGTGGTACATTTGTGCTTCATTATTACTTTTGTCTGGTGTTCATCTACGGCCTGAAGTCGATGGAAAAACTCCCATTGACTTTAATGAAAGTAGGATCAGCCTGTTACTTACTTACTAATTCAGTAATTCGCTCTGTCTGCTCTTGTCAGTAGTGTGAAAGAGTGAGGTTCTGCTGCACTTAACTTGTGATGGTCTGGTAGCTGTTTTTCAGACACTGAGCTCCTAAAGGGAAGGGTACTGTTGAACAACCAAAAATATGGACAGCCTAATGACTGGAATAGTAATTCTAGGATTTCCAAACTTTAAACAAATTTCATTACTTCATTCTGTGTAAATTAGTGGCTTGAGTTGTACATATTTAAATGAAAGATGTTTACATTTTCCATAAGATATCTTTAAAATTCTCTTTTGTATATAAAGAAATAAAGTGTGTGATCATATCACAGTTCACATGCCTTCATCCACCTGAGGTGTTCTGCTCTGTAATATTTGGCACTTCTTGTTCTCTATAATTTATGGAATGATTTGTTAAATGAATCTGGACCAATGATTAGTTTTCTGAGAACACCCTTATTTGGAATATCACTACATCTTTGTAGGAATTGATAGCTTTCTTGAGATCAGCAATATGGTGTAATAAAACAATTCAGTGAAAGTGAAGAAAATATTGATTGATGCATTGAAGGATAGGGAGCAATAATAGACTTCAGTTCATTACTGTATCTTGCATGGAAGAAGCAACTTGATTGGGGGAACAGTGTTGGTAAGTATTTTCCTGTGGTTTGTATGGGGTTGGATTTTAAGACTACAGTGTAGTTATTGTTAAAATATTCTCTTGTTGCATAATAGAAAACAAAATGAACCTGTCTTTTATTCTCACTTTAGATGCTAATTATTTATCTAATAACTGAAAATATCAAGTTTGTGCGTCATTTATGCAATAGGCAATGGAAGTGTTTGTGGGATTTAATTGCTTATTTCAGCTGCTGGAGGACTATCTGTAAGGTTGTTTTAAAGACTAATACAAACTATTTTAAATTTTCAACTTTTGACTTTCACTTTTGATTTTTTTCATAGAAATCTTGAGCGCAATTAAAAATTACCCTGTGATTATTGCTCACTAATATTAAAGGCTTTATTCCCAAAATTATATTCTTGAACTATTAATGGTACTGACTTCTTTTCATTTCAGATTATGACAGTACCAAATGATCCCTATACTTTCCTCTCTTGCGGTGAGGACGGAACTGTAAGGTGGTTTGATACTCGAATCAAAACAAGTTGCACAAAAGAAGATTGTAAAGATGTAAGAACCAAAATTTCCAATAAGATGACAGAAATATAGGGCTATAGTATTAATATTAGAATCTGAACCCTAATAAGGTTTCTGAGGGCCCCGATGAGCTGACTGAGGCATGTTGTAGAGATTATCCTGGAGCCAGAAATGAGTGCTGTTTGGACTCTGTACATCTGAGGTACATTTATGAACCTCTGGTTTGGTTTACTTCAAACTTGGTAGAAAAATTGTACCTTGGCCTCAAACCTAACCTTCCAATCCTGAGGCTGTGATGGCTTTTTTTGTGCATTTTTGAGGTGGTGGTGTAAATTAAGCTTATAATGGAAGCTCAGCTGCAACTTTAAACTGTCGAGCAGCCTCTGTAAAATAGTGGTGTAATAAACATATTAGATCAGATTAATCACTGATGTATCTCCCTGGATGGTATTAATTTCATCCATAGTGTTTGGATTCCAGAAAACGTTTGGTACTGATCTAGATAAAAACTGACCCCCAAAATGTGTGTTATACATATTGCCCCTTGGTCCCAGTCTCTTCTGTTCTGTTTTCTGCATTGTGTTCCATTTTAGGGTTTGGTTATTTTTGGTCCCCAGTCTTGTTACATTACTCTTACTACATGACATTCCTCTATTCAATTATCTGCCCATAAACCAAATCTATTCTAATCCTTTTGAATTAGTTTAGACACTTCCTGCCTATTTGCAATTCTTTCTATCCACATCCTGATTTCTTTGTTTAAGAAAATCCAAGCAGTTGTTAGCCCTCTCTACCCTTAACTCTTAGCTTTTTTTAGGTTGATATAATGCTGTTTTTCATTCTCTGATTTCTTTTGTCCATTGCAGTAACTCTTCCCTGTAACACATTTACCACCTATCTGTATAGGGCCAGATTTGGCTCTTTCGTACAAACATGATTGCAGTACCTTGACTAGTGGGGCTGCATCTTTTTTTTTTCCAGTAGTATTTTACTTCAGATGCTTAGGAGCTATTTTGTAAGTGCAGTATCTTTGTTTTATTCCAGGATATTTTAATAAACTGCCGACGTGCTGCCACCTCTGTAGCTATCTGTCCTCCAATACCATACTATCTTGCTGTGGGCTGTTCTGATAGCTCAGTAAGAATATATGACCGGCGAATGCTTGGCACAAGAGCAACAGGTGAGAAGTAAACATTAAGTAAATTTTTCTAGCAGCAGACAGTTCTAGTTTGTCTGGTTTATGACTTAAGCTTAGTTTTATGTAAGATCTAGGCTTTTAAAAAATATTGTATATTGGATATTACTAAAAAGTACAGTAAAGCCTGCAGGGAAATATTTTGAAAGATTATTTGATTATTTGTAAATAAACAGTGAATGCTATTATTAAGGTGGCCAAAACTTCCTGCAGGTTAAATGCAGCACATGGAATTCTATAATGTCTCTTAGGGCTCTCTTGGAACATGCAGCACACAGAGACTAGTGGTTCCAGTATGCAATGCTCTGTCTTTATTCAAGTAATTGTTTACAAAAATAAACCACACTGCAGCACTGTATGATTGCACCTCTAGGTTGTGCATGCCACATTTCTCTAGTAAAAATGAGGGCAGGAACTGTCTCAGTGACATGTACATTTACTGCATCCATGTCAGCCCTATGTTTGTGTGCTTTTGCTTCATTAGAAAATAGTTTCTTGCAGAAAGGGATCTTGTGAATTTTACAGATTCTCATAGAAAACATTTAACTTCTCAGTAGTTGTCACTGTTCCTGACATACTAGTAGCCTTCAATATTTGCCTAAAGTTATTACCAAGTTTCTAAATTTAGATAATGTGTGGTGAGATCATTCACGCTAAACAGTGGGGGTTGTTGTCTGGCTTGTTGGAAAAGGTGTGTGCCCCTTTACAGGGCTGGAGAGCCAGGGAGTAACTTTCTGCTGTAGCTGCAGAGGAGGTCAGCGTGGGGATGCTGATCCATCCCCCCAGATGACTGAAGAGAGGGAGGTCTATATTGGTCCATGCTGGTGCAGGAAAAGCCCTTTTTTATCTCGACCAGGTGGAGCAGCACCCATTCTTTCACCCATGGAAGTGGTGAAACACTGGGGTTTGTCAAGATCCACTGTGAGCATTGCACTAGTCACTCCTTTCTCAAGGGGCTGGGAAGGAAATTTTCCTTCACCGCCAGATTGGCGAACACGAATTGGGTTTTTGTTCTTGTTTTTTTTTTTTTTTCCTTCTGCACAGCGGGTTTGAGGGGCTTAGCTGGGATAAATATGAACTGGGAGTTACTCTGTGATGTCACAACTCATTATATAAATGTGTGGCAGATGTCAGGTACTCCATAGAAGAGGCATACAGTGATTGGATAAAATGGATCGATAAAGGATTTAGAGGTGGTATTCTTTAAAGGAGTGGAAATGGGGTTTGGGGCTCCTATGACTGGTATGGCAGGGATCCTATCTCTTCCCTCCCCCCCACCCCCGACAGTCACCCCTAGAGCCTCATTTGAGTGTGTGGGGGATGGTGAGAACTCAGTAGTGGGTTGGTTGGGGACCAGGATCAATAAGGGGGAGGGCTGACAGAAGCCACCTGGGTGTGTATTGAAATGATCATGGAATTACCTGAACTGTACGCTTCTATCTGCCGGGTACTCCCAGACATTTAAGCATAAAGTTGTGGTCTAGTTAAACCACATCCAGTGTCTCCTATCCTTCCAGCACATCCGGACAATGACTGGAGTATTTAATACACTGTTTAATTATGAAACTGTTTTACCTTAGGGATGTGATCAACTCTTGAAACAGAGATTTCAAATGTAACTATTATGGGAATTAAGCTGGCCTTTCGTTTGTGGAGCTCTATGAGAAGTAAGATATGCAGGGTCTTACTTTGTCAATTTAGAAGGAGCAAACTACTGTCTTATTAATCGCACTGTGGCTGGTTGTTTCAGAGTTTGCATGCAAGCCCAAAGGTATCAAATGCCTAAGACAACCAGCATGACAAGCCATTGTATGTTTGCATTGAAGTCTCTACCACTTCCTCTCCTACCCTCCACAGATAGTCTGACTGGGTATTTCTTTTGCTGTGAAAAGTCAATGAGGGACATGTGTGGGGGGGTCTCATTGTGAAAGCTTGAATCTAGTCCTTACCCAGTAAGGTGACCAGATGTCCCAATTTTATAGGGACAGTCCAGATATTTGGGTGTTTTTCTTATATAGGCTCTTATTACACCCAACCCTGTCCTGATTTTTCCGACTTGCTGTCTGGTCACCCTATTACCCAGATAAATCAAGTAGTCTTTGCTTTCCTCTAACAGACAGTGAAGGGGGTGTGCCAATGTACATGCACATATGTGTAATATAGCTTGATTGTGTAGCAATATCTTAAGGTGACCAGACAGCAAATGTGAAAAATCGGGACGGGGTGGAGGGGTAATAGGACCCTATATAAGAAAAATACCCCAGAATTGGGACTGTTCCTATAAAATTGGGACATCTGGTCACCCTACAATATCTATAGTCAAATCTGGCACAGTGTTTCTATTCTAAGACCCTATTGTCAGTTGCTCAGAACTTTCTGAAAGCTTAAGTTATTGGGATGAAACTTTCTAGTTCTGGTCTTTGCCCAAAGCGATTTTTTAGTTTTAAAGATTAGAATAATGAGGAAAATTTGTTCAGATGCTTTGGTGTAAGTAGGAAAAATACTTTTTTCTCACTGTAAAAATAAAAATAAAAATTATAACCTTTTCATGAATGGCTGTATGGTCAAAACAGTGGGAAGTAGAAAACTTAGACTTTGACAGGGAAATAACCTTTAGGGCAGGGACTTTTAATCTTTTAATCTCTCAAACACCATACAAAGTAACAGTAATATATACATGATTAGTTTATTTTTTTCTAGTACTTTTGGGTGGGAGTGCAGTCATCCCAAATGCATGTCAGTAAAACTTTTATACTACACAATATCATCAAACTGTTAAATACTACATTTCATAGAGGCTTATTTTAAAAATACTTTAATTTCATTTTTTATTGCTACTTTTTTTCATAGATCTCTATCTTCAAAGCATTGTTGCCTTTGTGTTGAATTCAGCTGTATAGACCTGTAAGGGGGAGAGGGAAAATGATAAAAAAACATTAGACACTTGTATAATTGTTCTGTGCAGAATATAGTGATTTTAAGAGCTGGCACACCAGTACTGGCAGCAAATGCTATGTCTCATTTAAAAGCAGACTCCTAGCTCATCTGCTATGGTATAAAGAATCCATTATTATCCCTGATGCATTGAGGTAGTACACACTGAACTTGTCATTATTCTAGCACTGAATATTATCAATTGCAGGCCATTTTAGTTTTGGAGAGAAATCCATACACGTCAGAAAAAAGAGATCTGTAAATGATTTGTAAAAGAGATTATTTTCAATCTGTTCAGAGGTTTGGAAGGTTATAAATATTTCCAGTGGAGATTCATTAGTGAGTAAAGCACAGGTGAGTTGGTCAAAGGAGAAATGCAATTTATGTTTTGAAATTTCAAAGGAATATCATCACCACATATGCCACATGTCTTTAGATAAGTATGTGTACATAGCAATATGACCTTAAATGTTGAAGGGAATATCTTTTAGATCCCTTCTCTAATTGGTTGTGGTAATTTGAATTATTGTGTTTTGTATTGTAAATATTTTTAGTATTGATAACATTCTGTTTCCAATAAGTGTTACAGACACAGTGGCAAGTGATATGCTATATAACACATTAATCTTGTGTGTACACTAAGAGAGAGAGGTTAAAGTACCAAAATAAAATATTGGCAAGATCTGACTTGTCGCTTTTGTGCCATATTTAGTATTTCTCTAGCTATAATTCATACTATTTTGGCTGTTTTGTTAACCATATATTTGCAAACTGAAAATGTGTTATAGTTTGCACTTTTTTTTGTTTTTTATTGTTTTAGGTAATTATGCTGGTCGGGGCACTACAGGAATGGTTGCACGTTTTGTTCCTCCACATCTTAATAACAAATCCTGCAGGGTAACATCTCTGTGCTACAGTGAAGATGGGCAGGAGGTCCTTGTTAGCTATTCTTCAGATTACATATACTTGTTTGACCCTAAGGATGACACAGCCCGAGAACTTAAAGTTCCTTCTGCAGAAGAGAGAAGAGAAGAGGTGAGTGAGTGATTAATATGATCTGTTGTCATCTATTTGGGCAGTTTTTCCTTGGTGTAATTATTGACACCAATGGTATTGCCCTAAAGATGAATTTGACAATATTGCTGAAAGAATAGTTGTGTGATATGACCCTGAATGTACAAGGCACTGTGCCATCACACATTGTGCAGACAGAAAACCATCACTGTCAGAGCTCTTCCTGTAATACTTAACCTTTATAAACCAGAAGAAATTTACAAAACCTGAAGAAATTCTCTTTTGGGCATAAGAAAATTCTGCCCAAAGATACTTTAGGAAAAAAAAAAATCAGTCTATAAAAACAGGGGCTCTTAAAGAAAGAATCTTAGTAGCCTTGTTTTTGTACTCAGCAATGCTGTAATAGAAGAGAATGATTTTACAAAAACTGTAAAATACAGCAGAACTTGTTTTTATAGGGTCTAATCCTGTGAAATAGAGCAGAGCCTGAATTGAAAAGGTTTTGCTTGGCCACAGGTAAACTGAAGCTTGTGAATTGGCTCATATGGGGGAAAAAGCAGCTTGCCTTTCCCCTTCAGCACTGAGCTTAGGTCACTGATATTTGCTGTGTGTAGGTCCACTAGTCACACCTCCATTTATGTGACAGTACTAACATCCTCCATCCCCAACTTGTTTCCCTGTAGTTGACCCTTTGTGGCTAACATGCTGATGGCAAATGGGGCAAAGTTATCCTAAATGGATTCTTCACTGCCTGCCTACTAGCACATTGAAATTCCTTATTTCCTGCTGGTTTTGAGCCTTATGTGAGCACACAGCGGTTTTCTAGTTTGGACTCATAGAGTGAATGCTATTTACCATAAAGTGGAATGAAAGATTTAAATTGTTTAAATGAATTAATGGCAAAATGCAGTTCTGGAAGCAGTGACCCTCTGCTTGTTGCCATATGCTGGAATTTTGGATATTTTTACATTTAAGACCAGTTGTCCACACATACAGCACTGGCAAAGTCTACTCTGCTGGAGTTGCAGGATACGCTGGAACAGTTTACTTATATGAAATTCTGTTCGAGATATAGAAGCAGCAATGTGTGATAACAGCATATTTCCCTGAAGACAGAAATAGCAACAAGAAGGATCAACAGACCTGTCAGGAACTCATTGATACGTATTTTAAAATAGTATGTCTCAGTAACAAAAATGAGTTTGTTTTGTTTAACTGTGTGCCATACATGTGAAACAGAAAAGAGAAAAATTAAATTTTTTTTCTAATTTATAATCTTTGAATACCTTTTAATCTAGAAGTATTTTTAAATATATAATTTTTATAAGTTGAATGTTATGTTCTATAGGTTACGAAAACTTTCAACATTTTAATTCAAGATGAATTTCTGTCTACAAAATTCCACTAAAACCGTATAATACTCATTTGTGCAAGCTCCTTTATACTGCAGAGGTTTGTTAATTATCAATGGCCTTTTTTGTCCAAGTCTTTACGAAAGCTTATTAGTCAACATATTTTAAAGGTTACTAAAGGGTATACACACTACTTGCTCATAAGTGCTGTACTGTGCAAAAGATTTTTCATAAATTATTGCACATAAATCTATATTAAGTATTTAGTGATATTTATGAAAAATGTTTGTTGTGAAATTTATGCAGGGCCTGTTAGTAAATTTAGTTTATATTGATGAAGTTATTTAAGATTTTTTTTGAAAGCCATTATTTAAGAGCTTGTCAGACAGTTATAAAACCGTATTAGAACGATTCATCTAGTGTTTCTTAAATTTTTGTGTAAACTTTTACCTAGCGGAAGGTGCCAGATCATAAGCCCTGGAGATTGATGTTCTGAATTTATTCACAGCATAGTCGAGTGTGAGTGTAAGATTCCCCATGCTTCCCTGCCAGTGTACCTTTACCCGAAAGGACCACCTCAAGGAGCGAAGAGGGGAGTTGACATTTCCTTGCCCTTTTAATTCTTGGTGGCTTTGAGACTGCCAACTAGAGTGTCAAACAGTCCCAACCATAGTGATGTCTTTTTTTTATGTGGGACTAGACTGAGACCACCAACTCATTTCACATAGACTGCCAAATAGCAGTTATATGGCATTTTTCAGTCACTGCTAACCTTCGCTGGATTTGAACAGGTGTGACTGAGATAGGTGAAAATAACAGCAGTTTATCTAAAGCTGTTGCTTTGCCTTCTGTGCAGTTGAGCACTTGCCTTGGTGATGTAAATGAAAAGAGATGGAGTTCCCCTCCACCTCTAGCCTTTCCTGGTCATTAGGTTGCCACTGATCAGAATGTTCCTTCTCCTGCTTCTCCCTTTCATTACTACTTATGGGTTCCATGGCAGCATTCTCATCTGTTTCCACATGAATGCATCAGAAGAATCTTTTTGTTTGTCAGCAGCAGCACCATTTTCTCTGATCATATACACCTCAGGCATTTCTTCATTGTGTAGAACGTGTATTAAGGGAGTATTACCTAACCAAGGGTGATTGAGAGGGAAGGGAGTTGCAGGACAGAAGAGAGCGTAAACAAAGTTTGGGCAGGATTCTATTTCCTCCCTCAACATCCCCGGTGACTCCCCCATTCCCTATGCATGCTACAAAGTATGTATCTTCACTGCAAAGTTACTTGAGTGATCAGGACCTGGGTTAGCCTAATGCCAGGTGAGCAGCCATGCTATAAACCAAACTCAAGTTACAGTGTCTTCATTTCAGAGTAGCAGCCGTGTTAGTCTGTATCTGTAAAAAGAAAAGGAGTACTTGTGGCACCTTAGAGACTAACACATTTATTAGAGCATAAGCTTTTGTGAGCTACAGCTCACTTCATCAGATGCATACTGAATTCACCTATGTGAGGTGCGAGGCCTTCTTGGAGCATATACCATGTTCTTTGTGCTGCAGTAAGCTGAGCCACTCTGTGGTTGTGGGAAAACTTCAGTCCTGGGCATAAGAGGAATTGTGGGAAGGTCATTGGAGGACTATCAGAACTTGAGTGGCTTAACCTGCATCCTCCTGGATAGTGAAGGGTTAGCTGCCCAAATGAAAGCCTCTCTTGGGTGTTAGTCTGTGTCTCAGAATGGGCCAAGTAGGCCTGGTTGAGAGTACCATAGAACTTGGGTCAAAAGTTTGTGTTTGTGTGGATGGAGAGCCCGGTTAATGACAACACCTGAATAAGAGCCCAGGTTAACTCTTCGGTGAAGTTATCCAAAGAGGCTGCTGAAGGTGACTCCTCAAAAACCCTCTCACCTTCCTGTCCTGCTCCCACTGTGGCCCATGATGTATCTGACTGCTGGAACAGTTCACAATTCAGGGATACAGGCTCAGGCAGCAGCCTTTCACCTCAAGTTTCTCTTCTTTGCTCTCATGGTACTTTCCTCAGCCTTGTATGGTCCTGAACCTCCAGAAACGTGTAGCCTGCTGTGGAATGGGGAAAGTGATTAGAGCTACCAAAGAGAATGGGGAACGAAGTTGGTGAGGAGAAATCAGCAAAAACATGTAAAAGAACGGAAAACAATAGGAAAGAAAGAAAAGATGACAAGGAGAAAGAACAGAAAAGTTACATGACAGATAGAAGAAAGGCGAGACTGCAGGGAGTGAAGGGATTCAGGTTGGTGGTGGGTGACCTCGCTGCCAAGACACTGTGGAGCGGGAGGTTGCGGGAGGACCTGTATATTAAGCAATTACAAACGTGTGGAATTGGCTTTGGAATCCCCCTGTTACTGCAGAATTTTGCTCCAGAATCTAATTTTTCCTGTAAAAGGAAATATGCTATGGTTGTGAGAATAGCCTTGAAAACGTGAATGTGGTGTAGTGTTATCTTCTTGAGTCTGCAGACTGTCTGAAACAATAGTTTTGAGCTACAAATTCCCCCTTTACCTCAGTGGCTTTTTCATTCAAAACTAAAGATAATTTAAATTTCAGTATTATTTCACTGCTGATTGTCTAGGCAGAAATACCTAGTAAATATGCTTATTGCATAGTCCAGAACTGCCTTTCTAGGTCATCTGAGCCCTAGCTGCCCCTTGCTAAGCTACCAAAACCTTTACTTCCTCTTCCTGCCCCGACAGTATTTAAGGCAGCAGTTTTCAAACTTTTTTTTCTGGTGACCCAGTTGAAGAAAATTGTTGATGCCCATAACACAATGGAACTGGGGATGAGGGATTTGGGTGGGGGAGGGGGCAGGGGACTGGGGTGTGGGAGGGAATCAGGGCTCTGGTCTGGGGGTGCAAGCTCTGGGGTGGGGCCAGGGATGAGGGGTTTGGGGTGTAGGAAGGTTTGGGGGGCTGGGGCAGGGGATTGGGATGTGGGCTTACCTTGGGCAGCTCCTGGGCAGCAACGCAGCAGGGGTGCTAAGGCAGGCTTCCTGCCTGTCTTGGCACTGCAGACCGCACTGCGCTATGGAAACAGCCAGCAGCAGGTCCAGCTCCTAGGCGGAGGAGCGCAAGTGGCCCTTGCCCGCAAGCACTGCTGCCCTCCCCCAGCTTCCATTGTTTGGTAACCAGCCAATGGGAGTGCGGAGCCAGCGCACAGAGCCCCATGGCCCCCCGCCTAGGAGCTGGACCAGCTGCTGGCTGCTTCTGGGGCACAGCACTGTGCTGGAACAGGTAGAGACTAGTCTGCCTTAGCTGGGCAGCACTGCTGACGGGACTTTTAACGGCTCAGTCAGTGGTGCTGACCAGAGCTGCCATGACCCAGTGCCTTACATTCTGTGACCCAGTACTGGGTCATGACCCACAGTTTGAAAACCACTGATCTAAGGTATAGTTATGTGTCATCAGTGCAAAAATCTGCATCATACAGAAAATAAAAATGCATGGTAAAATAAATTAGATTTAATATCAACACAAGTTACTGTACTGACTGTATTCATTTTTATATTTAATTCAAGCCCACCATTTAAATTACAACTCTGGCTACTGTAGAATTGCTAGGGATATTGCTGAGTCCAGGGACTTTGCTGCAGAATCTAGGCCCCACTTATTTTGGAATAAACAGAGCCTTGGTTAATGCACTAAAGTTAATACTGTGTAGAATAAACTCTGTGCAAGGGGTAGGGTTGTGGCTGTTTTGGGAGTCATAGCTTGAAATTTTAATATTTTTGTGTGACTAAAATTGGCCTTAACATTGTCTTATTTCACCTGTATACTCAATGTTCTTCGAGTCCTTGTTCATGTTGGTTCCATTCTAGATGTGTGTGCGCGCCCACGTGCACAGTCGTCGGAGATTTTTGCCTTAGCGGTATCCGTAGGGTTGGCTGTGGTGCCCCCTTGAGTGCCATGCTCATGCGATGATATATTAGGTGCTGCTGGCCCTACACCCTCTCAGTTCCTTCTTACGGCCCATGACGGTTGGTCAAAGTACCTTGTCTTGCATTGCAAAAGTGTTAGCGGTTCTTTACAACCCATTGTCTATCTTCTTTGTTTATAGTTTGTAGGTACTTAGTTAGCCATTAAGTTAAGTGTTAGTTAGTTTGGTAGTTAAAGTCCCAGCTGGGACTTTGCCCTGGAGCTTGGCACGCCCTGTCCGTCCCGTCGTTCCCCCGCCCCCCCCCGTCCCCGTCCGTCCCCCCCCTTCCCGCTTCTAACTATGCTCATCATGCAACAGGCCGATGCCTATTAGTGACTCCCACAACAGCTGTTTGAAGTGCTTGGGGGAGTCCCATAGAAAGGACAAATGTAGAATCTGTAAACAAAAACAAAACAAAAAAACCCATCTTTTGCTCTAGAACCCAAAAGGGGCGGGATATCTGCTTGAGGGCCCTCCTGGCTTTAGGGGCAGGGGTGGGCGCTGGCTTCAGCCCCGCGCTGCTCCCAGCTTCAGTGCTGGGGCTCCAGGCACCGGGTTTCAGCTGTGGGGCTCTGTGGCCCCCCCGAAAGGGCTCGTGGACCCCCGTTTGAGAACCGCTGGCCTCGGCGGTCTCGCAGACATCGGTCCCTATCAGGACGGGATCGCTCCCTATCACAGCACCAGTTTCCAACTCCCCAGTACCGCTCATCGGGCAGGCACTGATCCTCACCTTGTCTCACTCATCGCTGACCAGGGTCAGTTGGCAGACTCAGGCCTCAACGGCTCCGCCCTGATCATCAGAAGGGCAGTGGTCCAAGTTGGACCCGGAGTTCAGCCCCTCAATGAGGAAGGGTGATTTGCCGCCGACCTGTGAGAACGGTACGGTAGCAGCAGCAGCGGCATGGCAGCAGAGATAGTGGCACACTCAATGGCCATACTGGAACCCATGGGGTGTGCCTGTAATGCCGGTCCCCTATTCCCACCATTCCTCCCTTGCTACCTCGGACAAACTGCCTCTGGCACCGTTGGCACCGGAGTCTGAACATGGTACTGAATCCAACACGGGAGCAGCGCAGCAGGCTCCAATGCATAAGGAACCGTTCCCGGAGAGGGAAGAGGAATCCACCCTCCCCTGGTGGTCGTCGTCTCCGGACTAAGTGATGGTGAATCCCTCACAAATGGGCAGTACCCCCGATGACTTCAAGGAACTCCAGGTCCTCCTTAAAAGAGTGGGTTCCAATTTGAACTTGAAAATTGAGTTTGTGGAGGAGTCCGACCTCTTTTTAATGTTATATCCTTCTCCACCCCAACCCGGGTCATGCTGCCCGTCCACCCAGGGGTCCTTAAGAATGCCAAATCACTGTGGCAGACCCCCCTCTTCCATTCCGCCTACTTCTAAGAAGGCGGAAAAGAAGTACTACGTCCCTGCAAAACAGTTAGAATATCTGTATGCACACCCTCCAGCAGCATCACTGGTCATGTCTGCTGTTAATGAAAGGGACAGGCAGAGCCAAGTCAGTGGCATGCCAAAAAACAAAGACACCAAGAGACTGGACTTGTTTGGCAGGAAAATTTATTCAACGGCCAGCCTGCAATTTCAGGTGTCTAACCACCAGGCCCTGTTAGGCAGGTACAATTTTAATCTGTGGGACTCCCTAAGCAAATTCAGGGAGACCTTCCCACAAGACCAAGCCCAGGGGTTTGCCACTTCAGTGGAAGAAGGCATAGTGGTGGCAAGAGGGGCCTTCCATGTGGCCTGGGACACTATGGACTTGGCGGCCAAGGTGGTCGCCTCTATGGTAGTCATGAGGTGCAGCTCCTGGTTGCCCCAGGAGATGCAGGCCACCATTCAGGACCTCCTGTTTGAGGTGGCAGGGCTCTTCTCTGAGCTCATGGATGCAAGTCTCCCCGGCCTTAAAGACTCCTATGCCACCCTCCGCGCTTTTGACCTTCATACCCTTCAGCAGGCCAGAAAGCCATTCCGTTCTCCACCTCTCCAGTCTAGGTCCTGGGAACTCCCTGGCTGAGCATCTACAGGAGAAAGGATAGAGACAAGGGGTCTAAGCAGTGACACCTGTTGTCTTCCCATTTGTCTGGTCAGTCTGTCCTTTCCAGGAACCAAGGTGGCCAGAAGCAGGTATTTTGATGGTGTGCTCGAGGACGGTGTCCCAGTCGCATCCCAGGATCCACCCTCCTCCTTTCTTCAACCGCCTGTGCACCTTCCAGTTGGCCTGGTCATTGCTGACCTCGGACCATTTGATGCTTAATGTAGTATCTTCAGATTACACCTTCCACACTCAGGCCCCTGCAGGCACATCTGGCATCGGTCTACATCCCCAACAGACATAGCGTGGACTGGTAGTCAAGGTCCCAGACCCCATCCTGTCATCACTCGCATGGTGGCAGAATCCTGCATTTGTGTTGGAGGGGGTTCCCTTCGTGGCTCCATCCCCGCCGATGACCCTTGTCTCCGATGCCTTGGACCTGGGGAAGGGAGCCCACCTGGGCGATCTCAGCATGCAAGGTCATTGGTCAAGTCACGATCACTCCCTACACATAAACATCAGGGAGTTCAGAGCAGTTCACCTGGCCTGCCAAGCCTTCCTACCTCACATAGGAAGCAAGATGGTCCAGGTCCTGACAGACAATACAACGGCTATCTACTATATCAACAAGCAGGGTCGTCTGCCCTTTGCCAAGAAACCCGCAGGCTTTGGGACTTCTGTGTACAATACGACATCCATCTTGTAGCCGAACACCTTGGCAGATTGCCTCAGCAGGACCTTCTAGTCTTGTCACGAGTGGTCCTTCCATCCGGAAGTGGTCAGCATCATCTTCCAGAGGTGCCGGACTCCCCGATGGGCCTGTTCACGTCCAGGCAGAGCAGGAAATACCACGTTTTCTGCTGTATTCAGGTGATCAAAAGAGACTCCCTGATGGATGCTTTTCTGCTCCTGTGGTCGGGGGCTCTGTTGTACACCTTCCCCCCAGTGCCATTAATTCACAGAATCCTCATGAAGATCAAGCAGGACAAGGCGAAGGTGAGCCTCATAGTGCCGGCTTGGACACTCCAGCGCTGGTTTGGCATGCTGCTGGACCTCTTGTGGCTGCTCTGTTACAGCTACTGCTCAGGCTGAACCTGCCAAAAACCACGGCAGTCTTCTGCATCCAAACCTGGCAGTCCTGCACCTGATGGCTTGGCTGCTGCATGGTTAAATGCAGAGGAGCAGGAGTGCTCATCTGGTGTCCAGCAGGTACTGTTGGGTAGCAGAAAACCCTGCATCAGAGCTACCTACCTGGCTGAATGGAGGTGGTTTGCCTATTGGACCTCGGATAAAGGCATTCGGCCCAAGGAGGCCTTGCTGCAGTTAATCCTGGACTACCATCTGGATCTCAAGTTCCAAGGCCTGTCCCTTTCATCTATCAAGGTCCCTTTGGCCACTGTCTCGACCTTCTATCTGCCTCTCGAGGGCAGGTTGGTTTTTGCCCATGACATGACTGCCAGATTCCTTAAGGGCCTTGAGTGCCTCTACCCACATGTCAAGGGACCCCGTCCCTCTGTGGGACCTGAATCTTGTGCTGTCACGGCCCATGGGACCCCCCACTTCAAGCCTCTGGCTTCCTGCTCTCTCCTTCTCCTTTCTTGGAAGGTTGCCTTCTTGGTTGCAATAACATCTGCCTGCAGGGTCTCAGGGCTTTTACCTCCGAACTGCCCTATACTGTCTTTTACAAAGACAAGACGAGGTCCAGCTGCGGCCGCACCCAGCTTTTCTGCCCAAGGTGGGGAGGAGCCGGGAATCTCCCAGTTTCATATGGGCCAGGACATTTACTTACCTGTTTTTTTTCCAAAACCACGTAAGTCAGAGGAGGAGTGTAGATTGCATTCCCTAGGTTGTGCTAACCTCCTATATTGAAAGGACCAAGCCATTTTGTAAGTCTATGCAATTGTTTGTCACGGTGGCCGACAGGATGAAAGGTCGTCTAGTGTCTGCTCAAAGAATTTTTTCTTGGATCACTGCCTGCATTCACTGCTGCTAGGATGAGGCAAAGGTGCACCCTACAGTGATCGTAACCGCCCATTCAACCAGGCCACAAGCCTCTTCGGCAGCTTTCCTAGCTCAAGTGCCTATCCAGGACATCTGTAGGGCCACCTGGTCGTCTGTCCAATGTTCATGTCCCATTACGTACTTACCCAGCAGGCCTGGGACAATGCTGGCTTCGCCAGAGCAGTGCTGCAAGCCGCAAGACCGTGAATTCTGAGTCCACCTCCGAGAATACTGCTTGAGAGTCACCTAGAATGGAATTGACATGAGCAAGCACTCAAAGAAAAAACGGTTCCCTACCTTTTCGTACCTGTGATTCTGCAAAATGTGTTGCTCATGTCCTTTCCAGTACCCACCCTGCTGCCCCTCTGTCAGAGTTGCTGGCAAGAAGGAACTGAGAGGGCGTAGGGCCAGCGGCACCTAATATACCAGCGCATGAGCGTGGCCATAGCTGACCTTACAGATACTGCTAAGACAGAAATCTCCAACTGTACACATGAATGCGCCCACACCTAGAATGGATAAGACATGAGCAACACATCTCGAAGAATAACAGTTATGAAAGGTAGGAAGCTGGGTTTTTTTTAGTTTTATATAATACTATTGCTTATCTTTATTTTTCTAGTTACGGCAACCTCCTGTTAAACGTTTGAGACTAAGAGGGGATTGGTCAGATACGGGACCCAGAGCAAGGCCTGAGAGTGAACGAGAAAGAGATGGTAATGTGTGGTTATTTTAATTGTTGTTTCTAGTATTTCTGAAGTATATAAAGTGTTAAAAACAAAATTATCTGCAGTTTTTAAGGATCATACCCATATTTTAGAATATTTCATTTATAGCTTAACATAAGATGAAAAATGTTGCTGTACTGAATGTAGTAAATTTTATGCCCTGTCTGCATTAGGGAAATTCTAATCAGTGTAGTTAATAGTGTAGGTGCACCGTACCTGTGTGAAATAAGACTTACTGAATTAAGCTGCACTAATGTACTACGTTGATGTAGTTACATCAGTGTGAATTTCCTTAATGTAGATACGGCGTTACTTTTTGCTAAAGCTACAAGAGGAAATACTGTGTAATAATTAAATGTGGACTAGGAATCAAAACAATAGTGTTTCAATCCTGATTCTGCCACTGATTCATTAGTGACAGTCGCCAAGTCGTTTAATTTTGATGCCTGTGCTTTCACATCTGTAAAGTAGTATTACGCAGTGGCTGGAACCAGACGCAGTTAATACAGGCAGTTAATAGGTCCAAAAATTGCTTTGCCAATAATAAAGTGGGGTCAGCAAACAGTGATCCTATTGCATTTTAAGTTGGAAAGCTTGTGGAACGTTGCTGCTTTCTTTAATGACATCTTCCCCTTTGCCCTTCAGTGCATTTTCATCTGCATATCCATAATGATCTCTTAGCTTATCTTCATGTGTATTTGTGTGATTATTTTTTTTATACTCCACACTTCTATAGGCCCCACTCATTTTTTAAGTTTATTTCTTTTCACATCACCTCTTGGCTACAGCTCCTACTTGGTTCTTGCTCCTCACTTTCTGTCTGCATCCTCTCCTCTTGGCAGTTATGTTTTTTCTTTTTTTCTTTTTACTTTTTTCGGTGTTCTTCTCTTTTTGGTTACCTGCTTTCTCATATTAGCAATGGTCTGTCTTGAAAAGGTTTTGAAAAGTGGCTGTGCTAGTTCTCCTACTTCCTAAAATCTGTCCTTTTTTCTCATCTCCTCCTCTAGGTCTTCTCTTCCACTCACCTCTTCCTACCTCGGAAAACTTCTGTGTCCATCCCTTTTGCCTCAAGCCTTTCCCATGACCCTGTAGTCTCTCTGTCCCTCTAGCTTCTCACATAAACGGTCACTTCTGATCTCCAGCTGATCTGAAGTTTGAGAGGGATACTGAAAACTCTCTCGTTCATCCTGCTTCCCTCCTCTGCAGCAAGTGTTTTCGGAACCAAGCAAAACTGACAAACATTAGAAAAAGAGAAGCAACAAAGAAAAATGAAAAACTCCAGCTCTGGCCTGTGGTGTGATTCTGACATTCCTCTCTTCTTCCTCTGGGCCATCTGTCTAGGCAGCTCTCACAGGTATTCAGAGGAATGGCAAGTCCGCTTATCTTTTTGCTGCCTCGGATGTCCATTCTTTTTTCAGCAAAAAAAAATCTTTCAAACATTTATAAACAATTGCAGAGTTGTTTTATTTTACAAGAATTACAGGAGTAATAGCTTAAGGTACAGCCTTTAATTTCTTGTGTGCTGTAGACAGCTAGGCACGTGTTCGAAATCAATGGCTAAAAGGTCTTTAGCCACATGAGCCTAGCAACTTTGTCAACAAGAAGTGTAGAAAAAAAGTGTCAGGAAATGGGGGGGAAAAAAATCAAGAAACCAAGAAAATAATGTAAGTAAATTATGTAATGCTTTGAGGTAAAAAGATATGCTTTAAAATTGTCCAAAAGTTTAGGTATCTTAAAATACATCACAAGCTTTGCTGCTTTTTGCCCGATCAAAAGAATATTCAGGGTCACAGGAAGACACTTGTATGTAGCTCAACACACAAACCTTTGAAAATTAAGAAAACTCATGTTTTTACAGAAAATACTTTTTTTTCCTTCTTAGGTCTTCTTCTTTTTGTGTGTGCTTAATGTGAATTTAACAATTCCTTTTTTTAATCACACTATCTTTACACTCTCCCACCCACCCACCCCATTACCCAGAGTTTTCAGAACCCAAGGCAGTGGTAATTTTCCTGTTTTCCTCCAGGCAGTGTCAGGAATAAATCAGTGGGGACGCAGTTCCTCCATCTGAATGACTAGGGCCCTACCAAATTCACGGTCCATTTGGGCCAGTTTCACCGTCATAGGATTTTTAAAATAGTAAATTTCATGATTTCAGCTATTTAAATCTAAAATTTCACTGTGTTGTAATTGTAGGGGTCCTGACCCAAAAAAGAGTTGTGGTGGTGCGGGGTGGTTTGCAAGGTTATTGTAGGGAGGGTTGCAGTACTGCTACCCTTACTTCTGCGCTGCTGCTGGCAACAGTGCTGTCTTCAGACCCTGGCAGCTGGAGAGCGGCGGGTCCTGGCCAGGAGCCCAGCTGTGAAGGCAGAGCCGCTACCACCAGCAGCACAGAAGAAAGGATGGCTTGGTATGGTATTGCCACCCTTGCATCTGCTTCCCTGCTTGCAGAGCTGGGCCGTCAGCAGCTGCCACTCTCTGGCCGCCCATCTCTGAAGGCAGCAGTGCAGATGTAAAGGTGTCATGGTATAGTATTGACACCCTTATTTCTGCACTACTGCTGGTGGGGTGCCGCCTTCAGGCCAACAGCTGCCGCCTCTCCCCGGTCACCTAGCTCTGAAGGCAGCGCAGAAGTAAGGGTAGCAATACCACGACCTCCCCTAAAATAACCTTGTAACCCGCCCTGCAACTCCCTTTTGGGCAGGACCCCCAATTTGAGAAACATTGGTCTTCCCCATGAAATTTGTATAGTATAGGGTAAAAAGCCCACAAAAGACCAGTTTTCACCAGGGGGGAGGGGAGACCAGATTTCATGGTCCGTGACGCATTTGTCATGGCTGTGAATTTGGTAGAGCCCTAGATATAATTGATACAAACTATTTTTAATTAGATTTTAAGCATGTGTGCGCGCACACACATGCTGTCACAGTAGGTTTTAGAGCATCTTAAACCTTTATATTTACCCAAGTTAAGATGGTTTCAAGGGATCAACAACTAGGGGTGTCCAGGTTCCAGTTTTTATCCAGCTGATGGGGAATTTTAGATGTCAGAACCTTGCCTAAAGAAAACTTCCTTGGACTGCTCCCAAGCACACTTTCTAACGAAACTTTTTATACATTTTCTCCAAACAAAGCACATACAGTAGAACCACAGAGTTACGAACTGACTGGTCAATCACACACCTCATTTAGAACCAGAAGTACGCAGTCAGGCAGCAGAGACCAAAAGAAAGCAAATACTGTACAGTATAGTACTGTGTTAAATGTAAACTACTGAAAAATAAAGGAAAAGTTTAAAAAAGCAAAAGTTTTAACAACGTAAGGAAACTGTTTCTGTGCTTGTTTCATTTAAATTAAGGTGGTTCAAAGCAGCATTTTTCTTCTGCATAGTAAAGTTTCAAAGCTGTATTAAGTCAATGTTCAATTGCACACTTGAAAGAATAACCGTAACGTTTTGTTCAGAGTTACGAATATTTCAGAGTTACGAATAATCTCCATTCCTAAAGTGTCCGTAACTCTGAGGTTCCTCTGTAACTCATAATAGCCCCTGATAGGCTAACAATTTTCCTAGCAATAGCCAATGACAATTCATTATTCTCATTATTAGCAAAGCATTTCTAATCATAACAAGAATAAAACTTACATCAGAGGGGCCTAAAACCAAGATCATCTGTCAACACATTCCTTTTATTTTCATGAAACCTTAATCTCTGACCTTGCCTCTCAGGGCCTAAGATTTTCCTTGCTATGTGATGTTTGGGTTTCCAGTGGCAATGGTTGAACATACAAAATGGCTGACTGCAGTACTGCCAAATTCTGGGATACATGCAAGTGTATCAAATTCAAGGACTACAACCCCACCCACCTCATTTTTCCTGTCACCGAGGTTGTCTGTCACCCAAGTTGTCTGAATATTTCTTCCATTGCTCCTCCATAGGTTTCCTTTCTTCTCTCCATTTCACTCAGCCCCCATATGAGCTATGCCTAGTTCCAAGATCCTACTCTTTCGCTAAGACTGCAACTTCAGCACCTTGATTCTCATCTGATACAGCTAAATAGTGGCTGATGTGCTGGGGACAGAAGGTACATTGTATTAGTTAGGCAAGTGGGTGAGCTGAGACTTCCGTTGTGCTAAATTATCTGTTTGTTTACCTCATCCTTCCACCTTATATCCATCGCCTTTCTTATCTACCCTCCTCCTCTAATCCCTCCAGTTGTTCTGGTGCAATCCATCCCATCTCCTGATCTTCCTTGTGCTCATGCCCTACCTTAGTCTTCTCCTTAACTTCTTGCTCTCTTCTGGCTTTTCCTTCTCCCAATACAAAAATGCTTTAATCTCTCCTATTTTACAAAACCAAACCTTGAGCCCACTTGCCTCTCCAACTGTCACCCAGTCACCTTTCATCTCTAAGTTCATTGAATGTACTGTTTACAATTGCTGTCTGGAGTTCCTCTTCAATCCAACTTCTGTCCCTTGCATTCCACTGAAACCACTCTTGCCAAAAAAAATGACTCCTTCATAGCTACAGTTCAGGACCAGTTTTCAGAGTAACAGCCGTGTTAGTCTGTAGTTCTCCATACTTACCCTCCTTAACTTGTCAGCCACTTTTGGTACAGCTGACCATGCTCTTCTTGGAATCATGTCTGTCTTAGGTTCTGTGACACTGTCCTCTCCTGGTTCTCCTCCTACCTCTATAAGCACTCCTTCATTGTGTCTTTTGAACAATCCTCCTTATCTGCCCTTGATCTTTCTTCAGGGCTTCCACAGGGTTCTGTCATTGGTTCCCTTCTCTTCTCCCTCTACCCCTTATCTCTGGGTAATTTCATTTGCAAACACAAATTCAACACCATCTCTATGTTGACAACAAAGATCTACCTCTCTCCTGCAGACCTGTCTCCTTCTGTCCAAACTAAAATCTTGGCCTGTGTTTCTGACTTATTCTTGTGGATGTCTAGCAACAAGCTCAATCTGCAAAAGAACTCCTAATCTCCCTCCTCTGCCCAAGCATCTTTCTCAAACACTGTGGACAACATCATCACCCTGCTGGTCACTCAGGCCTATAACTTGGGTATTATTTTTAACTCTGACCTCTCTCTGGGTCCTTACATCCAGGTTATATCTAAATTTTGCTGTTTGTTTCTGTATAACATATCTAAAATTACAGTCTTTCCTGTCCATCGACAGAGCTAAAACTCTCATGCAAGCTCTCGTCGCGCATCTTGGTTACTGCAACATCCTTTACTCTAGCTGTGACAAATGCAGTTTTGCCCCACTCATATCCATCAAGAATGCTGCTGCAAAGGTCATTTTCCTAGTCTGTCACTTTGACCATGTCACCTCTCTCTTTGAATCCTTTCACTGCTCCCCCTTCTCTATCACATCAAACATAAGCTACTTTTCTTCACTTTCAGGGGCCATCAGTCGATCCCCATCCTACCTATTGTCTATTTTGCTATCAAGCTGTCAATATTCACCTCGGATTGGCTAATGATGCCAGCTTCCACTGCCCACTTGTTAAATTTTCAAACAAACACCCTCATGCTTTCTCCCATGCTGCTTGCCACAGTTGAAAGGCACTTCCTGTAAACATTGGCAAAGCTACTTCATTATCCACTTTCAAATCCTTCATCAAAACTCTCCTTTGTCATGGTTCGTACAATTTTTTTTACAAGGGTTGAATTGCAAGTTTGCTGAAAACACTGCCTATCATGCTGACCAATATATTGTCTCATTGTTTCCCTGTAATCCCCCTGCTTATCTATCCATCTGTTGTATTTTGTCTTATGCTTAGTCTCAACTCCAAGGGGTTAACAATCTGTGTCTTTGTTCTGTGTGTATAGCATCTAGTACAATGGGGTTCTGGTGCATGACTAGGGCTTCTAGGCAATATTGTAATACAAATAATATGTTTAACTGTGTTCTTGAATACAGCAAGAATACATATATCTAGTTAGAAGGTACAGAATATCTTCTAACTAGATATATGTCAGCTGGGCAACAAGTGACATGTGGAAATTTGAATTCCCTTCTGTCACTTACATTAAATAGCAGAATAATCAGTAAATCACTTTTCCTGCTTTTAAGGTATTATCTAGTAAAAATGTCCTGTTTAATAATAAATAAAATATTAATAATTGTGGGAATATGAAACAGCTGACCTATTAACTTTTATAACAAGTGTTCAAACTGAATACAGTGGAACTCAGTTAGAGAAAGTCAGATATAGGGAAATTCCAATTTAATTGTGAAGCAGAATGAAAGTTGAGGTTTTTTTTAGTTTATTTCCCTGTTCAAATTACAATACGAGTTAGAATAACTTAGTCTTACTCTGAAAAAGTGCTTTCACTCCGAGGATACCAATTTGTATAACTTCAGTACTGTGTTTTTATATGGAAAAAGAAAAGCGTCTCTTGATTCTTTACAAAATTGCAGAAAAAATTTCAATATCTTTATTTTTACAGGGGAGCAAAGTCCTAACGTGTCTCTGATGCAGAGGATGTCAGACATGCTATCAAGATGGTTTGAAGAAGCTAGTGAAGTTGCGCAGAGCAACCGAGGACGAGGAAGATCTCGGTCTAGAGGTGATAACTTATTTTAGTAAGGATAAACAGAATTATTGATAATACAAGGATTTTTTTTACATGAAAGAGGGGGTTGGATGTACAAGATCTCTTTGATTGGAAGCTTTCTGGGGCACAAACTGTAGTTTTAGTATATTGTACAGTACAGAACATTTTATGTTTGCAAAATATTAAATGATCATACAAAAGAGTTCTTCTGTAAATGTGCATTTGCTATTTTTTTCCCCAAAGGTGGAACCAGTCGACCAGATGCCTCCATTATTAGCAACGTACCACCAAGTGCTGAATCAGAGACTGCAATGGAAGTGGATGGTCCTGAACAGCTTCCATCCTCTTCATCCTCTACAATGTCAGCACAAGCTCCCTCAACATCTTCCTCAGTAGAAACCCCCCCTTCCACATCCTTACTATCCTCTCCTGACAATGAACAAAGACCATCTTTGGAGGCATCTGCTCATCCTACACTCCATCAGTCTGGTGAGGAGAAATCGATCCAATATGCCATGGTTTATCAAATTACTTAAATAACAAACTACAATTTTGTTTTTGACACATTTTTGGTAATTGATTTATAGTCTTGTTGAGGTCATGCATGTCATGAATGTGGATTAGATATTTCTGTTACTTGACAATATATAAGTGTGGCTATAAAGAAATGTACTTTCACAAAGAGAATCTCAAGTAGAATTACTAATCTTGTTTTTAAAAATTAATTATACTTTTTTTTAAAACAAAAAAAACCTATATTTTGTATTGTTTAACTGTCTTCTTCGTGGCATATAAGTAGATACCCTACCCCTCCTGCTGAGATTTGGCTGCAGTAGCTCCAACACAATGAATAGCAAAATCTGTCATCTTTTGCTCATCAATGGAAATCTGGAATGATGTGTCCCTTTCAGCCAGTATATAAACCCAGGACCTATAGAAGCTATGACAGAATCAACTACGGCAGAGTTGTTTTGCCTGTTAAAAGTATCTGGATGGACAGGGCTCACCTTGTAGTGTATTCTGTCCCATTTAATAATCTAAGTTCTATTTTCACTTCTAATATTGTAACTGAAGTAGCTCCTTGTCTTAAATGGAGATTTACATTTACATTAGTGTAAATGAAAGGAGAATTTAGCCTAGTTGTTAATATCAGTGATCTCTTTGTGGGAGAGAGCTACAAGGCTGAGTCACAGCCCTCTGCACCAATACGCAGAAGAGGCACTTTTTGTCCTGGATCCCTGAAGGGTGCATAGCAGAAGGCCAGGAATACCACCTGCAAGAGGTGTTGCCAACTACCACAATTTTCTCACAGATATCACAATAACTGGTGTGTTTCCTAGAGCCCCAGCTTCTAGAGTCATGTGTTTACATGAGTCTCAGCTTTCAGTTTTTTTAAAAAAAGTAAGTTTATAGTCCTTATGGCTATAGAGAGAAGCTTGAAGATGAGACCTGAGTGCACCCAAAAGGTTGAGAAACTAGAAGGAAAATAATCCCTGCCCCCCAATTATTATTTTTTAAAAATCTCATGGGTTTTTTGAGGCTTGACTTGTGATTTTTGAAAATTTGGGGGAGGCAGTACTGTGTAAGGTCCACCCTCTCTCTTCTGATACTTATTGCAGGCATTGTGAGTTGCTGTCCTTGGAGGAGATGAGTGGTTCCAACTCTCCCAGGCCCTGAGTGGATGTGCTGGGATGAGGGAGAGATGAGATTTTTTCCCCATCTCCCAATCTTCTTTGAGAAGCAGCCATAAGAGGAAAGAGAGAGTGCCATTCACTGTGCTATGGCTGCTGCAGTCAGACCCTCTGGGACATTATCAGAAAGGGGCAGGACAGTACTGCTGCTTAAAAACATGGAAGAAAGAGAAGTTAAAGATATAAATGGATGTTTATTAAAGGTAATTTAAAAAAACCCCAAAACTTTCAAATATACCAATATTTGTCTGGTATCCCAGTTAATTTTCCCTAATAGAGAAAGTAAACAGCAACAATTTTACTCATTCCAACTGAAGTGTGGTTCATCTCTCCTAATAAATGAGAAAGTCAGGAACCCATTTTACTGAATATCAGGGGCTTTCAGTTACCTATAGCTTTTGCACACAGCATATTGATGCTGATACTATACCAACCAAGGTTTATATTCACAAATTGTCAAAAGCTCAAGGGCTCCGTTATACATAAAATGCTGCAGATTTCAGCCACCCTCATGTGTGATAGAGAGATGGCCAATCCCAGTATTGATCTGACTGTCATTTTGCTTTGTTCATTATATGTCACTGTTTACTGGGGCCTGTTGTCCCCGTGGCTGCACCTACTGTGTTAAAGAGAACTGCTGCAGGCTACTTTATTAAATGCTGTGAGTTGCATAATGACAACTGTTATAGAGAATCTTATGTAGTTCTGTACCAGCACTTTTCTGACATCTCTCCTACAGAATGCACTCTCACAAACGAATTTTTCCTTCTGTATTTCTCTGAGTAAGTCTGAAACTTTGGGTGAAAGTTTCTCATGCCAGCATGTGGAGTCCAACTGATACCATTATTTCCCAGTACATCCCCCTTCTGATGGTGTGCGCGCTCTCTCTCTCTCTCTCTCTGCACCACTTCCATTGGCAGATTCCTATCAAACAGGGAACTAAGCAACCTTCACCAAAAAATTTAATGGCAGTTTGCTTCACATCAGGTTTGAAAGATCATATGTCTTGAGGGCAATGGAGATTTTAAACTTGCTGTAATTATGTTTGAGGTCTTTGACCACAACTGGTTAGGATTTCAGTTTTAAGTCTTATCCAGATACTTTTACTCTTACACTGCTCCTGAATGATATGTTCAGATGTTAGTTCAGTTATGAGTATGGAAAAAATACCACTTTTTGAATAACCAGAATCTCTCCTGCAGGAGTGATTACAGTAGTAACTTACTGGTCAGGAATAACATGATTCACTGAGATGGTAAAGTTGCACATAGAGAGATGTTGTTACAAAGAGGAGGGAGAAAAATTGTTCTCCTTAACCTTTGAGGATAGGACAAGAAGCAATGGGCTTAAATTACAGCAAGGATGGTTTAGATTGGACATTAGGAAAAACTTCCTAATTGTCAGGGTGGTTAAGCACTAGAATAAATTGCCTAGGGAGGTTGTGGAATCTCCATCATTGGAGATTTTTAATAGCAGGTTAGACAAACACCTGTCAGGAATGGTCTGCATATTTAGTCCTGCCATGAGTGCAGGGGACTAGACTAGATGGTCCCTTCAAGTCCTATGATTCTGTGGCTAGTATCTACAGCTGTATCTGCTCACGCAGAAAGTGACTTTTTGAAATAAAGAACATTTGACTGTATGGTGTTAAATACTGAAAGATTGCTTTTTAAAAAAATAACCCAGAATAGTCCCATAATCATCAGAATTTAAAACCAAACTCTATTTGTTTATATTTTTTTAATCTATTACAGATCACTTGTAGAACACCATGCCTTTAGAGTTATTCCACAAACATAGAAAAGATACATTCCTTGCTCGAAGGAACTTACGGTTTAAAATAGGCCAGACACAGAAAAATAATGAAGGAAAGTGAATGAGAAACTTATTGGTGAAGAGAAGACAGGAAAGATTCCTAGGAGAACTTGGTTTTAAGGAGACGTTTGAAGGAAGAAGAGAGCTTTTGGCAGATTGAGTTCAGAAGGGTGTTCCAGGAGCAAGAGGCAACTACAGAGAAGGCATAAAGTTGAGAAGGAGGAAGTGGTAGCAGTAAGGCAGGAGGAATGAGAGGGGGATATGGAGAGTGAGAAAGAAAAGTAGAAGGACTGTTGGATCTTGATGCTGATACTATACCAACCAAGGTTTATATTCACAAATTGTCAAAAGCTCAAGGGCTCCGTTATACATAAAATGCTGCAGATTTCAGCCACCCTCATGTGTGATAGATAGATAGAATTTAAGAGACAGGGTGGTAGGCCATGCAGTGGTGTGAGTGACAGGAGAGGAAAAAGAGAGGACTGTAATAGCAGTATTTTGAATATAATGGTGAAGAGGAGGAAAGGCAAACAGAAGAAGGTTGCAAAACCTAAAGAGAAGAGATGATTGGGTGGGGAGGGTTGGAAACCTTGAGAGGAAAAGCCAAAGATGATCCAGCCATCAGTTTGGAGAGGGCAATGGTGGATGTTCATTTGGAGGGGACAGAAAAGTTTTAGTGAGTGTTAAGAAACTGAGGGCAGTCACCATCTTTTGGACCAGGGTTACTTTCATAGAAATAGAGCATGATTCATGAAGGAACAGGAGAATGGACTACTAAGCAAATAACTTGCACTCTTCTGTTTTATAATTTGCTGCATTTCTTTCAGGCACCTGAAATAACCTCCTCTTTGAAACCCAAACATTTTATTACTGTTTATTTGAATCATAATACATATTTAAATCCTTTGCATACTATGTTGTCCTCAAAGTATATCATACAATGAATGCCTGACTTCCTATTTCAGAAATACTCTTGCCCTTTTACATTTTGAAAAACAATCTATACAGACAATAGCCAGCACAAAAATAATACAGCATGGGATCTTTGTCACATTAGCCACTTCATCTGAAAATTGTTTATATTCTGTTTAGAGAAGTACAGCTGAAACCTCTCAAATGTGTTGTTGGATCATTGTTAAAGTTCCTGTAGTGAGACAAACCTTTAACTGTAAGATTGAAATTAATCTTCTGTTTCTCTAAGAGGGAAATCATTTTTATTGCCCTGTCACTTACAAAAAGTTGTTAATATGGATGTAAAATGAACATATTAGTTTTGGTTTTTGCTCTGTCTGTCTCCCTCAATGGAAACTAGGAAATGTTCTTTATTATGGTTTTAATATTAATTTTAAACTAGCGATAAATTGTAAGCTACTCAGTTTTATGCAACAACCCATATATAAAACGTTAATCAGACTTTATTTCCATAAACTTAGTGGCAGAGAGACATGCACACATTGAGTGTGTCTTTGGATACATTTTCTTTGTATTAGATGGTCAAATTAATTGGGAAAACATTGAATCCATAGGTTTGTCCCGATTTTAAGCAAGTTCTACCTTATTTTGAACTGGGGATGTGCCATTGGCATTTATTTTGTTTTCTGACTCCACTTGCTGGCAAGGTGAACTTCTGCTTGAAGATTCTGACTGCTATTAAAAGATTTAGTAAAGCAAAAATTCATAGGCAAGAAAAATCGGTTCTTTTAAAATGTGAGGGGTAACTTTTTAATAACTTTTAAATAACCATGATTTCTGGGCTAAGTGGAACTGAATCCTTTAAGCAAATACTGGAAACTGCAATTTTAGCCACAATTGAGAAATAATTAAAAAAATAATTAAAAAAACTTGGAACTTTGATTCCCCAAGATACCAGGTTTTCTGTTATTTGACAACCCTTCCTGGCATATTTGTTTTGCATGCTGGGGTCCTTTAGGATATATATTTTCCTTTTTCCTTCCTGTTACATTTCATCATCAGGCAGCAACTGGTTGGTTGTAATATCCAGAAGTGGTGATAGACAAGAGACACTGGAACCCAAGACCAGAGGAAACCTGAATAGAGCAAGGGAAGGAAGAGAAACAAGTTAGACTCCTTGGTAGTAATGATTGATTTCAGCAAGTACCAGTGAATCAGAGATGGGACTGGTACCTGAAGGAAAAGTGTGTAGCTGACAAATAGTAGGAAGAGGGCAAGGTGAGAATAGTTAAGTATTTAAAATGGTATCTAAAGAGAGATTATTGCTAAGAGGCCAGTAGCAGGAAACCTTGGTGATCCTTTTTGAGGTACCTCTTTATGGACCTAGTTAGCAGTGTTTCCAGATTTTTTTTTAAAGGTTCATATTTGGGAGTGTATAAATTGAAGGCTACCAGAAAATAGAAAAGGAGGACTTGTGGCACCTTAGAGACTAACCAATTTATTTGAGGATAAGCTTTTGTGAGCTACAGCAGTATGCATCCGATGAAGTGAGCTGTAGCTTACGAAAGCTCATGCTCAAATAAATTGGTTAGTCGCTAAAGTGCCACAAGTACTCCTTTTCTTTTTGCGAATACAGACTAACACGGCTGTTACTCTGAAACCTACCAGAAAATAGTTGACAATGTTAAAAATTGCTGCTTTCTGCTTGGACATCTGTCACCTCTGTCCATAATCCCCTTCTCAGGTGGTTGGTTTTTTTTTTTCCTTTTGGCATTTGGGATTATATAACTATTTGGTTAAATGACATTTTAAAATAAAACCGTTCAAGTAAGTGTCTTTGAAGTTTTAGCTCATGGATTAAGGTTGCATAACTTTTCCCACTTACCGAGAGTACTGATTTGGTTAGGCATACCAGGAACATGTAAAAAGATGAATTTAAGTTTTTTGTTTTATTTTAAATCTATCTGGGTATATTTCTTTTTTTTAAATTTTCTTCAGTTAATCGCTTAAATAGTTGGGGGTATGGAGGCGGGCATGTAGCATGAAAACTGAACTTCATATGTCCTGTGATTCATACATTTAGAAAGGGAAAAACCCAAATTTAAATATTTTGTTTATGCTTCTAATTATTGCACTTTAATAAGCTGCCATATAAAAGAAATACTTTGCTTTTATTCCTCGTAGTATCTGTTGCCTTGCTCTTCAGTCATTTGTTCTTTTTATCTTTTATATGTTCTATGCCTTTTTCTTTTACACCTTTTTTTTCCCTATCTGTCAGAATTTTTGGCACCTGAGTTAGCTATACTCCGTAGGGGCCTGCAGCGACTGAGGCTTAAGAAGGCTGAACAACAAAGACAGCGAGAGCTAGCTGAGGGTTCAGCACCACAGTCCTCTACCTCTGATCAGTCTTCCCCTAAGGGCTCCTCACAGGACCCTCAGACTTCAGGTTGTCATTTGTCAAGGTTTCTTAAGCAGCTGATGTAGTTATAGTTTGTGCTGCTATTGTTTGCTGAGATGCTTCCTCTTCAGAACAAAACAGTTAATGCACTTGCTGCTTATTTTTACCTTGCGTGTGGTGGTGTTATCACAATTAGATACACACTAATGGCAGCATTACTATATTTATTTTCCTAATATTGTTGTGATACATAGTTTCATTTAAGTACTGGTAGGTTATGAATAGTACGCTACAGCAAATTTTGCCCAAATAGGATCACAACTTTCCAGAAGGAAGCTGAGCACACTGCAAATAACCAGAAATGGAGTTGTTTGAGCAGCACTTGTTAGAAAAGTGAATAGTGAAAGTTACTCTCATCTAGGTGGAGTACACTGGACCCTCGCTAGAACCCGTGTCTATATAGCACAAATTTGCATATAACGCAGTCATGGCCATGGATCCCAAATTTAATTACTTTAATTGCAGTTCATTTTAACGCGGTCCCCACTGTAACACGGTACCGCGCATGGATCCCAAATCCCGCGTTCTAGCGAGCGTCCAGTATATGTTGACACATAACCACCCAGGGTTACATCTTCATATTAAAGGGGGCTGTGTCGGTGAGTCATGTTAAGACTCTATTGGCTACGTTCTGGGCTTACTGGCACTAAACAATTTCACAAGTAATGTTGAAGTAAACAAACAGCATATATAGATATTTTTGCTTCACTAAAAATTTCCTTCAGAATAAGCATTTGCGCTATGCTCATTGTAAAAATGCCTCTAATGGCTGCTGTATCTTGGCTTCCAGCTCTCTTCCTTTTAAACTTATTCCATATCTTAAAATGGACAAAGCGACGCAGAACTGGAGTAAGATGGCTGACTGGCAGATCAATAAGTATATTGGATATAAAAATGTTCATTATATCTGACGTTAATTTTTGACAGACATAAGAAATTGAAAAGATCTCTCTTCTCAATTCTGTCTCACGGGAATTGCGCACCCATGTACAATTGGCTCCATTCATTTATTTATGGGAATATTAAGAGTTTGGAATAAACCTTACGGGCTTGCTGTCATCAACTCAAGAAATACCTATTTACCTGATTTTGTCTAAAATTCTCAATCTCAGAAATAATTAGAAGTTAATAGGGTCTGTTCACTAGAAATATGCTGTAATTGTGAAACTTGTGCATATGCAGCCTTAACTTTGCCATTCCTGACTCATGAATGCTTAACTTCTCTTAATATATTGTATTTTTGCATGGACTTTCCTTTTTCTTTTTTTAGGGCCAAATTATGTCACCCATATTCACCTTGAGTAACACGTTGCTCCATCAGTAGTTCCATTGAAACTATGAGTAGGGGTTACACAGTCTAGTCTTTAATCTTTAGCATTTGCCTAGAGTATATGGGTAGGTGGCATCAAATATCAGAAGCAAAATCAGGTTTGCATTCTGTGATGCTGAAAAAGATGTCTCATGCACAAAACTGTTTACAATGCCAGGTCACATGGAAAATTTTATGAACCCCTTCTCTCCTTGTGTGTTGAATGAGGCATGGTTTACTACTTTCATACTATGATCTTTAATTAGCTATGCATGCAAGCACAGTGTAGCCGTCTATCATTTAGAGTGTTGAAATATTTTTAACAAGTTCCAGTATTTAACTAGTTCACAAGCCCGAACTCCTAACTCAAGTAAATTATGGAACTCTTAATTCAGCCAAATCAAAAACTATTTTTACAAGAACACGGACACCTTTCTTCCTGAAGAAACTATTTACCTGCCAAATTTCAACTTTCTATCCCTCTTTATCCCTTACCTTCTCTCCCCCCCAGTTTTGGCACTTTTGTAAGTGGAATAGCATTTCTTTTCAGTTTTTCCTTTTTAAAAAAGATCACTCTTTGGGCAGTGACTGAGCCTAGAATGTAACCAATTTATTTGAGCATGAGCTTTCGTGAGCTACAGCTCACTTCATCAGATGTATACCGTGGAAACTGCAGCAGACTTTATATACACACAGAGAATATGAAACAATACCTCCTCCCACCCCACTGTCCTGCTGGTAATAGCTTATCTAAAGTGATCAACAGGTGGGCCATTTCCAGCACAAATCCAGGTTTTCTCACCCCCCACGCCCCCACACAAATTCACTCTCCTGCTGGTGCTAGCCCATCCAAAGTGACAACTCTTTACATAATCAAGTCGGGCTATTTCCTGCATAGATCCAGGTTTTCTCACATCCCCCCCACCCCCATACACACACAAACTCACTCTCCTGCTGGTAATAGCTCATCTAAACTGACCACTCTCCAAGTTTAAATCCAAGTTAAACCAGAACATCTGGGGGGGGGGGGGGAGGAAAAAACAAGAGGAAACAGGCTACCTTGCATAATGACTTAGCCACTCCCAGTCTCTATTTAAGCCTAAATTAATAGTATCCAATTTGCAAATGAATTCCAATTCAGCAGTTTCTCGCTGGAGTCTGGATTTGAAGATTTTTTGTTTTAAGATAGTGACCTTCATGTCTGTGATTGCGTGACCAGAGAGATTGAAGTGTTCTCCGACTGGTTTATGAATGTTATAATTCTTGACATCTGATTTGTGTCCATTTATTCTTTTACGTAGAGACTGTCCAGTTTGACCAATGTACATGGCAGAGGGGCATTGCTGGCACATGATGGCATATATCACATTGGTGGATGTGCAGGTGAACGAGCCTCTGATAGTGTGGCTGATGTTATTAGGCCCTGTGATGGTGTCCCCTGAATAGATATGTGGGCACAATTGGCAACGGGCTTTGTTGCAAGGATAAGTTCCTGGGTTAGTGGTTCTGTTGTGTGGTATGTGGTTGTTGGTGAGTATTTGCTTCAGGTTGCGGGGCTGTCTGTAGGCAAGGACTGGCCTGTCTCCCAAGACTTGTGAGAGTGTTGGGTCATCCTTTAGGATAGGTTGTAGATCCTTAATAATGCGTTGGAGGGGTTTTAGTTGGGGGCTGAAGGTGACCGCTAGTGGCGTTCTGTTATTTTCTTTGTTAGGCCTGTCCTGTAGTAGGTAACTTCTGGGAACTCTTCTGGCTCTATCAATCTGTTTCTTTACTTCTGCAGGTGGGTATTGTAGTTGTAAGAAAGCTTGACAGAGATCTTGTAGGTGTTTGTCTCTGTCTGAGGGGTTGGAGCAAATGCGGTTGTATCGCAGAGCTTGGCTGTAGACGATGGATCGTGTGGTGTGGTCAGGGTGAAAGCTGGAGGCATGCAGGTAGGAATAGCGGTCAGTAGGTTTCCGGTATAGGGTGGTGGTTATGTGGCCATTGTTTATTAGCACTGTAGTGTCCAGGAAGTGGATCTCTTGTGTGGACTGGACCAGGCTGAGGTTGGTGGTGGGATGGAAATTGTTGAAATCATGGTGGAATTCCTCAAGGGCTTCTTTTCCATGGGTCCAGATGATGAAGATGTCATCAATATAGCGCAAGTAGAGTAGGGGCTTTAGGGGACGAGAGCTGAGGAAGCGTTGTTCTAAATCAGCCATAAAAATGTTGGCATACTGTGGGGCCATGCGGGTACCCATAGCAGTGCCGCTGATCTGAAGGTATACATTGTCTAACACGGCTGTTCCTCTGAAACCTGAGCCTAGAATGTTCATTGTGAAAGATAATGTTTAGAAAGCTATACACTACTGAAAGCAAAATCATAGAATGGAAACACTCTGACAATATTAACTATGGCTGTGGCTAGTGCTCTACTTAGAATATGTAGATATTGAATTGAGCATAGTTGCTAGCATTGGAAACTCTTTTCCAGAAACAATTTTCAGATGGGTTGGAAGTTGGAGACCCCAGACCCTGGGGGACTGTGTGTACATTCTGGTGTTGCTGCTGACACCAGTGGCTGCCTTCTTGCATGTGGAAAAAGGCCAGTAGAACAGGGAAGACCATGGTAACCACAAGAGCAGTGGTCTCTGCCCTGTGGCAAGAACTCAATAGCTACTCCTGACAGGGAAAGCCAGGACAAAGGCAAAAATCTTGTTGGCTGTTGTGCTTTTGAAAAGAGAATGCTTTCCATTATTCCTCTGATGGACTGAACATCAAGATTTATTGACCCAAAAGACAAACATTGACAGACAAAGCCAAAGCTAACATTTATGTTCTGGGTCAATAAATATTGATACTAATTCAGAGATGAAGTGTGGGATTTTCAGAAATACCGAGTGCTAGCCTAGCTTTACTCACATTAATGTCAATGATAGAATTCCTATTGACTTCAATGTACAAAAAGTTAGGCAAGGACTCTGCTTTTGAAATTCCTATCTGGAGGTTGATGTATGTGTTACTATTACTTTTTGAGTATGTGTCAGTGTGGATCAACATTTCTTGTAAGCTACACAGCCATGCAACAATCTTGTATATACAGCACAGGTCAGAAAACATGCTGCTATGTTTCTTCTCTGGGGCCCCAGCAGGGGTGTGGTGTGGTCCTGTAAGAACCTGCTCTGCTCGTTCCCCCTCCCGCTATGACAGTGCATGCAGCTGTGCCTTTTCACTGATGGGAGGAGGGGGGAAAAGATGGTGGAAGTGCTTCTAGTATCGGGGACACAGTTGGGGTGTCCCTTGTGCAGGACCCCAGGTGAGCAACCTGGCTGAGCTCTGCGATGGCTAATCAGGTCAGCAGAGGACACCCCGCTCCCCCACCACTTGCCCACCTGGCAGTTGTACATTGTACAAGGAATGTGACCATTGCTGCTGCTGAGAGGTGAACTGTGGCCAGAACCCCTTTGTGAGAACAAATGGCAGGGGGAGATCTGAAACCCTGGCCTGGAGGAGGTGTGGTCTGATGCCAAAGACTCCTGGCCAGGCTCCTAAGACAACTGCTGTGGAGAAAATTCTGGGGACAGGGACCTGTGTGAGAGACTGGGGAGGACACTTCAGGACAGCATCTCCTGCACATGCTTTCCGTCCCCAACCCTACCTGTACACATCCCTCACGGTGTTTTAAAAAAAAAAAGTGGTGGTGCAGAAAGCTTGCCCAAGGACAAAAATGTAGTGCTTAGTGGAGTTTGTAGCCCACTCAGTAGAAAAAAAGTTGAGAGAACATTGGTGTGGATTCCACAGTAGGTGTGCGTACATATGAGTCTAGAGATTTTTAAGTATCCACTGGGGTTGTGCATGTGCCCTGTGTCGTCTCATGCTCCCATGCGAGGAAATCAAGAGTGGAGAAGTTTTGATCCTCCCACAGTTCCCTCTTACTGCATGTAGCAGCAAGATGGAATCTTGGTGAGTGATCCCCTAGTTCTTAGCTTCATCTAAATGTTACTACAAATCTTCTGAATTCTTCAGAACTCCTTTGATAACATCTGTCTTTGACCAGTGTGATCATATTGATGCATCTTGACCAATTATTGATGTCTAGACACAGCTGTACAGACCTAGAGTGGGATCTGTTGTATAGGGTCCACTGTCCATTTTCCCTATTCTTCTTCATGGACCCTTCTCTCAAAAGCTTGTTGAAATCAGAAGTGGCCTCATTTCCTCATCTAGGAGCTGTAGAGAAGGTTCCAAAGGAATTCAAGGGAAGGGCTTCTATGCCTGGTATTTCCCAAAGGAAAAAGGAGGTCTTTGTCCTATCCTATATCTAAGGAGTCTCAACAAATACATATGGCATCTCAGGTTGAGGATGGTAATGCTTGTCTCCATCATCCCATCTCTCCACATTCAAGACTGGTTCATGTCTCTTGACTTGCAGGATACGTACTTTCATATCACCTCTGTCTGGGCCACAGGATGTACCTCAGATTCACAATAGGGCCCAACTATCTTCCTTCGAATGGTGGTACCTATGTGTATTCCAGTGTGATCACAGAGGCACACCGTGTGCCTGAGGCAGAAGATTTTTACTAGCAGAGTCTGTTAGTCCTCACCTGTGCCTTTTCCTCATGCTTTAACCAATGTCATAAGGGGTGATGTTGACCAGCGCCCTCCCCAGTTCCTTTCTACCACTGCATGGCCTGAGATGAAACCCTTCTCTGTCCACGGAGTTCCTCTTCAGTGTTTTTCCTGTAAATATTGTAAAGATATTTCTTATTAGATCATTTTTAGTGGTGGCTTTTATGGTATCTAGCTAGTTAAGATTCAGGGGTTCCTCCCCAACTTTCCCTCATATAGAGTGACTATTATGCCCAAATTTCTTAAGGCTTAAGGAATGGTAGTTCCTGCATCAGGGCTTTCCTGATCAACAATGACTATCTGAAGTGCTTCTGCTGCCTTGGAGAATGTCCCACAGCTTTGAAGTCCAGTATTAGTTGATCTTTTCCAGCTGGATCCTCCATCTACAGGAGTATAGACTTAGAAAACATCTGGTGGATCATGCAATGAGGCCTCAGTCTGACCTCGGCCAGCAGAACCCGCGTACAATGGGAAGAGATGCTTAGGAGCCTGCCTCCTAGTACTATGACCTCTGACACAGGTGGACAGGAATAAAGCCAAGGCCTCCTCAGGCTCATCGTGAAGGTAGGAAACACTCTCAGAAACCTAGAGAGAAATCCACTGCCATGTCCCAACAAAGAGGCATCAGCATGGACAGGTCTATCTGCACCAGCTCAGACGATGCATAGGGAGAACAGTCCCTCAACCCTCCGCAAGTGGAGACAGATATGTGATCCCAGAGGGCATTATCATTCTTCCAAATCCTGAGTTTCCCATTTTATTGGATGCAGTCTTTACTAAGTTGATCCTGACTCCATCAGTCCAGGGATGGTATGAAAGGAGAAGCTCATTCATATCCTGTCCACTAGCTGTGGGAGGTCAGCATCCACGGTTCTGACGGCACTGCTGTTTGAAGGAGCATCTACCTTTTTCCTCCTCAGGGGAGTTGGATGTCACTGAGGGACCCTCAGAGACAGAATGTTAGCCAGTCAGAAGATTCAGAATTTCCTCGGCACTCTCAGAATCTCACAAGACAAGGTACCTTTGCACCGATATTTGATTCCCCTCTTGGTCTTATTGGGGGCCATGGGATTCGTACAAATGCTACACCGAATCGGTATGGGCCCATCGAAAGTTACAACATCTTTCTCTCCGAGAGGAGCTTGAACTTCCTCAGGAGCCCGTGAAAGAGGAGGGAGAAGAGCTGGATCCAGCTTTACTGTTGGTCTCAACAGAAATATCTTCAGCTCCTGTTGAGGCAGTTGTTCCAGCCTCGCGTTCTCCACCTGATGACTACAGGCAGTTTCAGGACTTAAGGAGGTTGCTGACACACTCTAGGTCCCGCTGGAAGAGATACCTCACAAGCCCCTGGGTATCTTAGAGTGTTGGGCCAAATAAGGTATTAATGAAGTCCATGTTGGAGCCTGACAAAGCTGTCTGGCATATGCCAGTGATGTGCTCCACTCCTAAGAGGTCATGTACTGTGTTTAAGGGCTTGTTTTGTTTAATAACAATAAATGTTATATGCTATTTTGTGTGTTTAATTAAGATACTTTGTACCAGACAAGGGCACAGAGTTTTTATTTCTACATCCTGTCCCAAATTCTTTAGTTGTTACAAGCTACCACTGAAAGGAGTAGGTAACATCAATCATACTCTACTTCCTCTGCCAGGGAGGCTAGATATTTGGAATGCCTTGGGAGACAGGTCTTTATCTCAACCAGCCTGCAGTTCTGGATTGCTAATTACTAGGCATTAATTTGTAAATGTGACTTTGTAAATTTGGTGAATTGCAGCAATTAATCGACAATCTCCCACAGGGAGTAGAGCACTTTTTCAAGCTCTTATTGAGGAGGGTAAGTTGGTTGCATTCTCTCCATGCCACAGTATTTTCAACTGACACAGCCTCGCAATCAATGGCGATGGCTATCATTGTGTGTCAAGAATCCTGGTTTCATTCGTTGAGATTTCCCAGGGAAGTTCAGTCTACAATGAAGGACAGGTGGTAACTTTGATAACTATTCAGTGAAAACATGACAAGACATCACGCTGTATGAAGGACTGAAGGGCAACCTTTTGCTCCCTGGAGACATATACTCCAGCACCGGAGAGAGAATTTCATAGACCACAAGCATACAACCACAGGCCAGCACCACAACCCCTTTACCATCAGAGGAAGATGGGATATGAACAGTCACATTTAAAAACAGGACCCAGAAGACCGAGCATAATGCTCCATCTCCTTCCCATCACAGCCTCCTGTTAAGGAAGTCTTTTGATGGAAATCTTTGAGAGCTGAGAACCAACCCAGTTGCCACCTGCTTCATCTGAGAACTGTGATACCCATTTTGGTGGCTGCTTAATTTGCTTTTCCCATGCATGGTGGATGGTAACAGACAAATGGATTCTTGACATTCATTCATTCCAGTTCTGTCATAGAATTCCCCTTCCCCATCCCTCTTCGGGGCCACTCTCACAAGAAGATACTTATTCAACAGGTAAACTTTCTCCTCCACCAGGGAGACATGGAGCCAGTACCCGCTCAACATCAGTGGAAGGGATTTACTCAAAATATTTTCTTACCCCTCTCACGGGAGTTTCCTAAGGTTCATTGTAGGTCTGGACCATTCTACATATAGGGTGCTCCCCTCTGACTGAGCAACAGCACCAAAGGTAGTGTCAGTTGTAGCAGCGCACTTTTGATGCTACGGATCATCAGTCTTTCCCTACCTAGGCAATTGTCTATTGCAGCGGTCCCCAACCTTTCTTGCTATTCCCAGACAGGTGCCGGACACCCCGCCACTGAAATGCTGCCGCCGAGAAGCGGCAGCGGCAAGAAGCGTCGCCGCCAAAATGCTGCTGGGAAACGGCAACACATTTCGGCGGCTGGATGTCCTGTGGGCGCACAAAAATGCCCCAGCAGGCACTGTGTTGGGGACCCCTGGTCTATTGACATAGAAATCTTATCAGGAAGTATCAAGAACAACTTCATCCCTGTTCACTAGTATCATTGGGACTCTGTGTCAACACAGAAAAGTCTGTTTTAGTTCTTACACAGATTGTAGTTTATTGGAGCAACTTTGGACTCTTTCAGTATCAAAGCATAACTCCCTGAGGACACATTTCAATCCATAAAGAATCTTGCTACTCAGCTCAAACAGAGCCCACAAACATTGGTTTGTTAATGCCTCATCCTCTTATGTCACATGGCATCCTGCACTTGTGTTACCCTTTGCAAGACTGTAGGCCTATAGGCCTCGTTTCTGACTGTTTGGGACCAACTAGGGAAAACATGTAAATGTTAGTCTCCCTCCTTCCCAGGGTGAGAGATCCTCTAACTTGGTAGGAGAACAGAGACCATATGTATGTGGGAGCCCTTTTCATTCCCCCTCAACCTGAGAAAACTTCAATCACACATGCTTCTTTAGTTGTGCTGTATGCCTGTCAAGATGGGTGCCCTATCCCAACAATGTGGACTCCTTGGGAGTCCAGGATGCACATAAACATATTTGAACTGAAAGCAGTCCAAGAGGCTTGCAAATAATTCCTTCCACTAATACAAGCTCAACATATTCAAGCAAACAACCTGACCGGTATCCCGAGCATGCTAAAATACCCTCTCTCTTAAAAGATGTTAAGTCTGTCCCTTATCTCCCTATGGGTGCACTTAGCAGCTCTCAACACCTGATTTAAATTTGATATTTTTAATTTAAACCAGATTTTTATGAGTTTGTTTTTTTAAATATTAATACATTTTTCTTGTTGAAGGGGGGAGGGATAGCTCAGTGTTTGAGCATTGGCCTGCTAAACCCAGGATTGTGAGTTCAATCCTTGAGGGGGCCATTTAGGGATCTGGGGCAAAAATTGGGGATTGGTCCTGCTTTGAGCAGGGGGTTGGAGTAGATGACCTCCTGAGGTCCCTTCCAACCCTGATATTCTATGATTCTGTGATATGTGTTTTTATAAATCTGTTTAAAATGAAAACTGAATTTTAATACAAAATATATAAAGACCTAAATTTACTATAATCTTTTAAAACATTTAAAATAAAAAATAAATATGCTGACTCCATGAGCCTCCTATCAAAAACTTTGAGTTAAAGGCTGCTTTTCTAAATAAAGATAGAATTGGGGGGGAAAACATCTGTCTTTTGAGTCGAGCTTTATAAAGATGGCACAATAGGTCATGTACTGTGTTTGAGGGCTTGTTTTGTTTAATAACAATAAATTTTATATGCTATTTTGTGGGTTTAATTAAATTCCAGTTACCATCCTAATGCAGCTTGACACAAATCATGAGCGAAGAGTAAGTTATTTATGAAATAAGCAATATATCATTCACCATTTTCTAACATGCTAAAAATGTACAATTAATAAGAATCTGAAAATATTAAGCTATATGATTGCTTAAATAAATTTATTTAAGCAGTTATTGTGCACCCTGCTAGGTAGCAAAAAGATGTACCAAATCTAGCTAAAGGCTCTATTTAGTTTTAAATCAACGCAATTTAATGTCTTTCATGAGAATACATCTTTCTTTAGAAAATGACTGAAGTACAAATGGAAGAGTAGATTAAAATCAATTCTTTAACTTGAGGCTTTCTACTTGGTGATTTAAATCACCTTGATTTGAGGCATTCTAGCCTGCTGGGCATTGGAAATGGAAATTTAGTTCAGGATATGTCTTGAACTTGCATCTTTTCCTGCATTCCCCAGTTTCTTCTCCTGGTTTCTTCTCATGAGATTGTTTTGATTTAGGTGGGAAATCTCTTCCCTCCTGAACGCAAGAGCTATATATTTTCAGTACTTCCTGCTTGTGAGTGGACATGCAATACTGAGTGGACATGTATTCTCTTGAGATCTTGGCACTTCAGTATCCTGGTGGTGCACAAAAATGGGGGTGGGGTATCTAGTTTGCATATTAATTCAAGCTCAGCAGTTTCCTGTTGGAGTCTGTTTTTGAAGCTTTTCTGCTGCAAAATTGCCACCCTTAAATCTTTTACTGAGTGGCCAGAGAGGTTGAAGCGTTCTACCAGTTTTTGAATGTTATGGTTCCTGATGTCAGATTTGTGTCCATTTATTCTTTTGACACCATTCTAGATACCATTAACTTGGGTTTGAATAGAGACTGGGAGTGGCTGGGTCATTACACATATTGAATCTATTTCTCTATGTTAAGTATCCTCATACCTTCTTGTCAACTGTCTAAATGGGCCATCTTGATTATCACTACAAAAGTTTTTTTTCTCCCGCTGATAATAGCTCATCTTAATTAATTAACCTCTTACAGTTGGTATGGCTACTTCCACCTTTTCATGTTCTCTGTATATATGTGTGTGTATCTTCTTATGTTCCATTCTATGCATCCGATGAGGTGGGCTGTAACTCACGAAAGATTATGCTCAAATAAATTTGTTAGCCTCTAAGGTGCCACAAGTACTGCTGTTCTTTTTGTGGATACAGACTAACACGGCTGCTACTCTGAAACCTTACACACAATAAGCACCTTTGAAGAAGCAGTGAGAGATAAAAAGGCATCTTTTAAAAAGTGGAAGTCAAATCCTAGTGAGGTAAATAGAAAGGAGCATAAACACTGCCAAACTAAGTGTAAAAATGTAATAAGAAAAGCCAAAAAGGAGTTTGAAGAACGGCTAGCCAAAAACTCAAAAGATAATAACAATGTTTTTTTTAAGTACATCAGAAGCAGGAAGCCTGCTAAACAACCACTGGGGCCCCTGGACGATCGAGATACAAAAGGAGCACTTAAAGATGACAAAGTCATTGCGGAGAAACTAAATGAATTCTTTGCTTCAGTCTTCATGGCTGAGGATGTTAGGGAGATTCCCAAACCTGAGCCATCCTTTTTAGGTGACAAGTCTGAGGAATTGTCACAGATTGAAGTGTCATTAGAGGAGGTTTTGGAATTAATTGAGAAACTTAACAGTAACAAGTGATTGGGACCAGATGGCATTCACCCAACTGTTCTGAAAGAACTCAAATGTGAAATTGCAGAACTATTAACTATGATTTGTAACCTGTCCTTTAAATCAGCTTCTATACCCAATGACTGGAAGATAGCTAATGTAACGCCAATATTTAAGAAGTGCTCTAGAGGTGATCCTGGCAATTGCAGACCGGTAAGTCTAACATCAGTACCGGGCAAATTAATTGAAACAATAGTAAAGAATAAAATTGTCAAACACATAGAAGAACATAAATTGTTGGGCAAAAGTCAACATGGTTTCTATAAAGGGAAATCATGTTTTACTAATCTATTAGAGTTCTTTGAAGGGGTCAACAAATGTGGACAAGGGGGATCCAGTGGACACAGTGTACTTAGATTTCCAGAAAGCCTTTGACAAGGTCCCTCTCCAAAGGCTCGTACGTAAATTAAATTGTCATGGGATAAGAGGGAAGATCCTTTCATGGATTGAGAACTGGTGAAAAGACAGGGAACAAAGAGTAGGAATAAATGGTAAATTTTCAGAATGGAGAGGGGTAACAAGTGGTGTTCCCCAAGGGTCAGTCCTAGGATCAATCCTATTCAACTTATTCATAAATGATCTGGAGAAAGGGGTAAAACAGTGAGGTGGCAAAGTTTGCAGTCTATACTAAACTGCTCAAGATAATTAAGACCAAAGCAGACTGTGAAGAACGTCAAAAAGATCTCACAAAACTAAGTGATTGGGCAACAAAATGGCAAATGAAATTTACTGTGGATAAATGTAAAGTAATGCACATTGGAAAAAATAACCCCAACTATGCATATAATATGATGGGGGCTAATTTAGCTACAAATAATCAGGGAAGAGATCTTGAATGTCGTCATGGGTAGTTCTCTGAAGACGTCCACGCAGTGTGCAGCAGCAGTCAAAAAAGCAAACAGGATGTTAGGAATCATTAAAAAAGGGATAGAGAATAAGACGGAGAATATCTTACTGTCCTTATATAAATCCATGGGACGCCCACATCTTGAATACTGTGCACAGATGTGGTCTCATCTCAAAAAAGATATACTGGCATTAGAAAAGGTTCAGAGAAGGGCAACTAAAATGATTAGGGAACGGGTCCCATATGAGGAGAGATAAGAGACTAGGACTTTTCAGCTTGGAAAAGAGGAGACTAAGGGGGGATATGATAGAGATATATAAAATCATGAGTGGTGTGGAGAAAGTGAATAAGGAAAAGTTATTTACTTGTTCCCATAATATAAGAATTAGGGGCCACCAAATGAAATTAATGGGCAGCAGGTGTAAAACAAATAAAAGGAGTTCTCCACTCAGCGCACAGTGAACCTGTGGAACTCCTTGCCAGAGGAGGTTGTGAAGGCTAGGACTATAACAGTGTTTAAAAGAGAACTGGATAAATTCATGGAGGTTAAGTCCATTAATGGCTATTAACCAGGATGGGTAAGGAATGGTGTCCCTAGCCTCTGTTTGTCAGAGGGTGGAGATGGATGGCAGGAGAGAGATCACTTGATCGTTACCTGTTAGGTTCACTCCCTCTGGGGCACCTGGCATTGGCCACTGTTGGTAGACACAATGCTGGGCTGGATGGACCTTTGGTCTGACCCAGTATGGCCATTCTTATGTTCTTATGTTTGCCTTGCTGCCTGCACCACGCTGGGCACCTGCCTTCAAGTTATTCATTATTTAGGTCTTAAAACAGTAACAAATTAATAGCAGGTCATGAACTGTCAGAATGAATTAATACTAGCACTTGAAACACACTTGTACTCTCCCTAGCAAGTCTGACACTAGGAAACTGCAGAGCAGCCACAGTGCTACTTCAGGAGCCTGGCATGTTTTCACAGACAACAGCTGCTTCACTGGAGAGAGCAACTTTCAGACCATATAGTTTTACTGAAGACCATGCAAATGAGTGCTGTTTGGGTTGGGTGAAATCTGGACCTGGTTTAGGTGTAAATTGGTAGGACACAGGAGTATAACATTTTGCTCAATTTCATGAGGCAAGAGCCTGACAGGTGTTGTGGAGAGGATAGAATTATGTATATGACTGGGACGGGACGCTGGTGGGCAAAGATGCCTTTTGAGCCACTTTTATTTTCCACAGCAGGTGGAGAGTCCACTGCGTCTCCCCACAGCTGTCAGCATGACTCTCCCCGATCCGGCTGTGGCCGGGGGTGGCAGCGGGAGCTTGGAGCCGAAGCCCGGCCATCATAACTGCTGGGCAGGCAGCTGTGGGGAGCTGGTGCGGACCCTCCGCCTGCCCTGGTGGGGGGCCTAAGCAGCCCCTGGGCAGCTCCACAGGTTACCACAGAGCAGTGACCAGTGGTGCTGGAATGGGGGGTGTGCCTTGCCCATCCACTCTTCACAGGGGCAGACCCTCCCCCCTTCCTTTTGCCCCTCTTTTTTCCCCTATGAGGCCCCATCTCCGGCCAGACCAGCGTGGAGCCGAGCCATGGGGAGCCACAGTGGACCCTCCACCTACCCAGGGTGCGGGGGGGGTGTGTGTGTGGGTGGGCTGAAGCAGCCCCTGGCCGTGTCCCAGGCTCCCCGCCCAGCCAAGGGCAGGTGGAGGGTCCACAACTCCCACAGCTGCCTGTGCGGCTCTCCCTGAACCAGCTCCGGTGGGAGGGTGTGCCTCGGAGCCTCAGCCTAGTCACGATAAGTAGAACTTTGCAAATCATGGATATCTGAGGATATCCACATCCGGAGATGTGGATATCGGCAGACAATTTTTGGAGATCGGAATCGGATACATTTTTGCATCCACGCAGGGCTCTAGGAGTAAATAGCGTAGTCGTTATTACTTTATTTCAAATACTGAACTAATTTATGTGCATCACCTGGAATTAGGAATGTCACAGAAATAAGATCTATGTGCTTTTTAGAGATGACAAGGGAAATAGCTTTCACAGAAGATGTTTAATTTTTGCATCAGTACTCTATGTCCGCTATGAAATACATAGAAAGTGATAACTATCAACTGATAATATCTTACAGAAAAATCTTCTTCTGTGATCCTATTCCATTATAAATTGAAGCTTCATATAAGTCGTCGTGCCATGGTGCTATTTGATAACTGAGAATTTAAGTCTTTTTAATTTTTAATTTTAATTTTTAATCAGACTCCACTCAGGTTATAGCAGCCAAGAGTCTGCAGAGCTGTTGAATTATTCAGTATATGAACTTGAAATGATTTTGTGCTTTTAGAATTTAAAGACCACATTTAAAGAAAAACCCACACGTTTGTTGCTCTATTTGGAAACCCTTTTCAGCTCTTAAATTCTATGGTGATAGGTGCTTTAAAAATTCTTGAATTCTTAAAGCCATATTTGAAGACACTGGTCTAATATTGCATATTCTCCTGTTGAAGTGCAAAATATTATCTGAAACTTCTGTGAAGTTTTAGATCACATTTATTCTTATGACTCGGGGCCAGGGGCATACCTTCTCTCTCTAATTTAAGATGCAGTTGAGTTTGGTGATGGGAGCATGGAATTTAAGAGTCATGACTCTACAGGTGTTATTCCTGGCACAATAAAAGTTCTAGGTATATATTATAGTTCATCATCTTGATTTAAGCTCAGTTATCTGATCCCAACTAGCATTGCCTTGAAAAAGCCGATAAATATATTGAGATCCTTGCAACAATAAGTCTTTGGGTACAATTATAGTATAGGTTAACATGCCTGAAACTGGAAGGGAAAAGCACAGCTTCTTTGATATCTTGTCAGCATACTTTTAGGGAAAATACTAAATGCTCGCCTAAAGGAATGTGTCATGGTCTGAAGCATGTAGCTTTGCTCCTGTAGCACAGCTGAAAAATGCATTATAAATTACTGGCCACTTAAGAAACAAGCGCAAATGCTTTCTTACATTGCTACTTTATTTATTTTAAACTAACATATGATCATGACATTGCTATGCAGTTTTCTGCTGCTTATATTTTAAGTTGAAATCTCATTTTTGTTTCAGATTCTCCTTCCTCTGTGGTTAACAAACAGCTTGGATCCATGTCACTTGATGAGCAACAGGGTGCGTGTGATAGGAAATGTGCTATACCCAGCCATAGTTCACTGCAATGCAGACTTCCTTTTTAATTTCAGTTCATGATGATAAACATGCTGTTCATCTTCATAAACTAGAATTCCTTAAGCAGACCTGCAATGGAAATCCCATAATACTCAGTTAAAATTATATCCTCTGCAAAACTAGTGTAAATTTATTTTTAAAAATCTGCCCTTACCACCAATTTGATGCTTTTAACATAAAAGTCGTACTCCACTCTGACACATTGTAAGTGAATTTAGAAAATGTTTTTTAATCAAAAGTAAAATTGCAAATCAGGTTTTAAACTGGTGTTTACAGATGGTGCACTCCTCTTGGCCCATTAAGGGGAGTTACCTTTTGGGTGAAACTTGCCTTTAACCAGATGAAGCCAAAGTAGCCTGCCTTATGTAGAGGACGTGCAGATGCTGAGGAAGAAAAAATCCATCCAAATTGGGGCTGGGGCAGTGGGCTGCACTGCAGCACCCACCTGTTACCTCAGCCTGTTGGTTGAAAGCTGCAACTTGTGCAAATGTGCCATTTTTGCTGTGTCTTCAGTTCACCTTACTTCTGTAATCAATGGTCCCATGTCTCCTCTGGGAGTATCTACACAGCAAAGAAAAGCCCATGGCTGGCCCATGTGCGCTGACTCTGGATGCAGGGCTGTTTCATTACTGTGTAGACTTCCGGGCTTGGGCGGGAGCCTGAGTTCTGGGACCCTCCCACCCTGAAGGGTGAGCTTCAGAAGATTTGGATGCTTATCTCGGCCCTTAAATCTTCAAAACATGACTAGAAAGCTCAGAAAGAGGCTTGTCTGTTCCAGTCACAGATGGAACCCAGAAGTGATGAGTTGATAAAAATGAAACCATGAACCTTCAAGATGCTTTGGTCCCAGAAATCAGGCAAGGTTTGGAAGTTTCCTTGTTATCTTTCCACTCTGGTTCGCTTTCCCTTAGAACTGCCTTGCATCTTAGAATAGGTCATTACATAAATGGAGTAGAACTTTCTAATAGTTGCGTTCTTCCATAGTGTTTATGCTGTTGTGCTGATGTGTGGAGATTTCCTCTTACAAAATCAGTTGTTTTTTATATACAATAGAAATAAATATATCTGCTTATCTAAAACTTAAAGGTAAACCTACTTTATGATCACTTATTTAAGACAATGACTTTCCTACTGTGATCTTAGGACCACTAGAAGAAAAGTTAATGTCATTAGAACTGTGGTGGATTGGGAATCTGGGTGAGGACATAGTTTGTTAGAGGATTTATCTCCTATTTGATGGTCAGCAGAATAAAAAGCCGACTGTATTCTGGATCCATATCATTCAGATCTCTTAAATTAAACAATATCAGGTGGCAGCCGCATTTTGATGGGAAATCTCCAAAGAACTGCTAGCTGGTGCAGGAAGTTGTTGGTGCTTCAGGATATGGTACTTTTCCCTCTGATTTTGTTAGCTTGCTATTAGAGCAGACTGTGCTCTTGTTGTTACCATCTTTTATGTCCACTTCTGGTCACTAAATATCTTATCGCATTTATCATGATTTCATAATCCCACTATTCAAGCCACATTCCTGTGTGGGGTGGTTAACCTCTGCCTACTTGTATTTAATCCTGTAGTTTCAAATGGAACATGATTTTCTTCGCTTGGTGTTTCACCTCAGCACTGGCTGCAATTCAGTAATGGGTGGTCACTGTTTAAGGGTGGCATTGTTTCTTTAAGCCACTGCCTACATTTGCAGGTGTGGAGAGTTGAGGAAGGGCCACTCACACCTGGCAGTCTCCCAGACATTATGCTTATTGCAAGATGCTTTGGGGAATGTGGACCTGCGGAGACCCTCTGATATATCTTTACGGTATGTGCACATGCAGCCCTTGTGTCAGTGCCAGACCAGTGCTCCTGGCCAGTTCAGCAGGTTGGGGTAGAAGGGGGCAGGGCCATAATCTTGCCCCATCGCCAGGCAGTTTTGAGCACTTGGCTCCCCAGTTCCTTGCAAGTCAGTGCAAATATTGTGCCTGACTCCTTCTCAGGGGATTGGGAAAACTTTGTGCTCCTTCTGTAAAATTCAGTATAGTCTATTAAACACGAAACATCCTACGGGACAAAGAAATTGTGTAACTTGGACTATGGAATGGTTGCTGGTGTTCTCTAAAAGTCATTGGCTCAATCCTGAGGATTCTTATTGGGTTCTTACTTAGCTCTTCCTTGGGCAGACTCCTTGAGCTTTTTGTAGACTGGTATTTTCACTATTTAGGGTTTTCACCATTACATCTAAAGTCACCTGGTGATTGTGGCTTTGTTGTTGTGAGCCTCGGTATAGAACTCGTTCCTGTCCCCTGAAATAGATTACATTTTGACCCTGTCGTTTAGAAGGAAACATCTTTAAGTTTTCCCCCCAAAATATGTCTTAGAATGACCACTACTGTCTTTATATTTTGTCACTATTGATCTGCTTTTCCTGGAATTGGGAGGTTATAGTTGGGTATAGTGAGGAATGGAGTGGGGCCTGGGGAGAGATCATGATGCAGACTGCTTGACAGCTGGAATCAGAAAGGGACTTCAAAATTCTCAGGATGTGCGAGTCTGAATGATTATCAGACTCCATTAAAATACATTGCTAATTATATTTTTAAAGCTTTATACTCTTTTTTTTTTTCCTGAGTATATAAACAGTTTTACATGTTCAATACAATTTTTGCTGATTACCTTCAATTTACATGAAAACTGAGATGCCTCCTAACAGATGGCAGAGTAGAGTCCTTAGTCTCTAACTTCCAACCAGGCCAGATGTGATCAGGTAACATGCCTCTATACTGTTAGTATTGCACAGAGAAAAGCTGGGACTTTTGTGAACTTGTTTTGCACAGATATAGTTTTCTGAGAAAATAAGTGGATTTATTAGTGTAATTTTCCCTTTTACGTGATTGAAGAAAATATTTCAATTCTAGATCTTTCTAATTACAAAGGGAGATAAAAGTTCACTTTTTTTTGCTTGAAAGGAAATGGAGGGTGGACTTTGTCCTATAACGTTTGCTTATGGCAAAGCACAATATGAAATGATAGTCATAACATTTTCCACAATTTACATCAAATGTGTTGCTGTAAAATAGAGGACTGCTGGTCTTGTAGGCGTATATCTTCAGAGTGGAATGCAAGGAATTTGGAGCAATTTAGCAGTATTGATTTTCTACTTGCTACCTTGATAACTACCTGTTACCTTGTTTGTTAGGGCTTGTGAATAGGTTAATAGCTCTGGAGATGGAAGTTCTCTGTTTAATCGCAGAACACGTACAACTTCCCTATAATGAGAATTTTATAAAGGAAGAAAGGCAAGAAATAGCTATTGAAAGTTTACCACTACAGTAGAGCCTCAAAGTTAAATACCTGTTCGTAACACTGAAATGTTCGTAACTCTGAACAAAACATTATGGTTGTTCTTTCCAAAGTTTACAACTGAATGATGACATAATACAGCTTTGAAACTTTTCTATGAGGAAAAATGCTGCTTTCCCTTTTTTTAAAGTAGTTTTCATTTAACACAGTGCTGTACTATATTTACTCCCTTCCCCCATCCCCCCGGTCTCTGCTGCTGCATGATTGTGTACTTCCGGTTCCAAATGAGATGTGTGGTTGACTGTCAGTTCCTAACTCTGGTGTTCATAACGCTGAGGTTCTAATGTATTTTCGCAGCTATGTCTTTCCACACTTTTTCCTCTGAACATTTACCAAATTCCATTTTTTCAAACTCTGCTACCTGTTTTTATTGCTCTCTAGATGATTTATTTAAAGGAGTGCCCATGTGTACTCAGTCCTGAACTACTGCAACAGCAAACGGAGTCTGAGGGACTTGTCTTCAATATCCCAGAATGGTTTGTGATGTTTAAAGCCAGAAAGAACCACTACGATAATCTAGTCTGACCTGCAAAATACAGGCCATAGAATTTCACCCAGTGGTATGCAGCAATATATTTGGTGGTGGCTTCATGACTCAGTGATACTCATTATTTTTGCACTGAGAAAAACATCCCAAAGCAATGTCAGGATATTGCACTGTAATTATTTAGTGTCCGTCTCAAATGCCATTCGTGAAAGTGTCTCTTCTTTCCATTCCTATCCAGCTGCTGAAGTGAGGAAATCTCCTCCCTTGTCTGGCTGGTGGTGGTGGGGAGGGTGGGGGAACAGGGCAGGATTCCACAAGCTCCTTTTCTGTCCCCTTCTCATGATGAGGTGTTTCAGACTCTGTTTTGACTTACTCAGTGCTATCTACTTGTACTGTAAGGATACTGACATTTTGTGATACCAAATGGCGAGTGCCGACAGCTTTCCATGAACTCAAGGATAGCACCTATTTACTTATAAGTGTACATATTTTTCAATCAAAATGTAAATGCACACAACCACAGGGTTTTCTTGTGCTCATATTTTCTTTGAATAAATTGATTTCACCCGCAAAAAAACCCTGCATTTGATCAGCTTTCTCCTCACCCCACACTGACAGAATAAGGCAGCTGCAGGCTGTATTTTAGAGCAGCCATGAGCTACACTGAGAGTAGTAACCATTGTGCAGAGGTTACCATGGTGAGGCTCATGTATAATTGTCACAATGCATTATACAGAACACTCTTTCACAGAAAATTATCTTAATTTTAGCTCTGTGTTTTCGTACTTTATATTTTCCACATTTTAAAAAACTTTTTGTATTCACAACGTGTATAAAGTACGTATTTAATATTATTTAAATTTTTCAGACCAAATTACTATAGTCCTGGTATCCTGAGTGGTTTCCGTCTGTCAACAGCGTACACACACACGAATGTTCAGGGTCAAATTATGCTTGCAGACACATTAGTTTATGGCTTCTGTTAACTTTAAAGGAAGTTTTATATATGTATTCAGTGGCAGAATTATGACCCTTATTGCTTCTGTAAGCAGTGTTTACTTGGGGAGTTGTGTATGTTTGACTATATACTTTATAGAAAATTATATGCATGTAGAGTGATTCTGAACTCTATTTTAGAATAGTTATGCAAGAAATATTGCCATTGTACAGTGAGTTATATTGTAGTTTTAAAACTTCCTGTTAATCTTGCATTATTATTTTGTCCATTGCAGCTTTGAACTAGAAATTTAAAACAGAAGTCCAGACTGGAAAAGCAATAGGAGATGTGCTACTTTAACGTCTTATTTAAAATTGTGAATGACACCTTAAACATTTTTCCATGCAGCACATGTAATGTTTTGTCACTGGCAAAGCTGTTGTCATCATGATCAGGTTCCTATACTCCATAAACCAAACAACACCTGACTAACACTGCTGTCCAGATGGCTGTGAAGTAAAAAGATTAGACTGCATTTGATACTAACAAGCAGTCAGGACCTATGAATTCTATTTCCAGCTTTGTCACTGACTCATTGTATGACCTTGAGTAAGTCACTGGGCCTCCCTGTTTCAACATGCCCACTTATAAAACAGGGATATTAGGACTTCTACCTCTGAAAGGTGCTGTGATGTTGAATTAAAGTTTGTATATCAAAGTTCTTTGAGCTCCTCAAATGAAAGACACTAGTGTACAATTATTATCAAACAAAATGCAGTAGAGAGCTGTGCATGTAGATAGTTTGTCCATTAAAACAAGCATCTTATGCTTTAACATTACATTTGTTGTTAAAGGTTAACATTGAAGCTATCAGTTGGCTCTTTATCTCAGAAGAGGAATTTTGTCCTGGAAGATGCTTTTAAAATATCATATTTAATCATGTCAATCAATTTTCCTTCTATTTGTTTTTCATTGTTCTTGCTGTTTTTATTAGGAAAGATATTTGTGTTTAAAACTAGTATTTTTCTCCCACACAGACTTGTCTGTTCTTTGAGTACTGTCCCTATGGGTGCTCCACTTCAGGTGCTCATGTGCCCCACGTACCTTTGATTGGAGACTTTAACCAGCAGTGTTCATTTGACCTCTGAATGTGCTGCTAATATCCTTGTGCCCCACACCAAGGCTGTATCAAGCTGTACAAGCAAACTGCCCTCAGTTCTTTCTCAACCGCCTCGGCCCAAAACAGAGTTTAGCATGTCAGCATCGTGCGTGCCTCGGCTGCTTGCTGAGTTCATTCTGCTTAGTTTATTTAGTTTGTTAGTATCATGCAGAGATGGGTTGAACACTTCAATAGTTTACTCAATAGAGCATCCACAGTCAATTGGTGTGTCTTTGATCAATTACTGAGAAACCCATCAAAGAGGATCTCGATCTCCCTCCATCAGTTGAAGAAGTCTTGAAAGCCATCAAACAATGGAACTCTGGTCTGGAAAGGCATCTGGAAAGGATGGTATTGCATCAGAACTGTACAAAGCAGCAGGCCCAAAGGCTATTGGGGTGTTTTCATGGCTTCTTGAGGAGCATTTGGGAGGAAGAAGAAATGCCACAAGACTTCAAAGATGCTATTATTGCATCACTGTTCAAAAACAAAAGCAGCAAAGCTGACTGCGGAAAGTACAGAGGCATTTCCATACTCTGTATAGCAGGGAAAATACTAGCTCGCATTTTTCTGAACAGACTCATTCCAAACATGTCTGAGGAGAATCTGCCAGAAGCACAGTGTGATTTCAGACCAGCTCATAGTACTATGATTTTTGTCATAAGGCGGGTCCAGGAAAAATGTTTAGAGCAGAACATGGAATATGCAGTATTCATTGACTTGACCAAAGCCTTTGATATGGTCAACAGAGAGGGTCTGTGTGCTATTCTACATAAACTGGGCTGCCCAAGAAGAGTCATACAAATCATCTGGCTGTTCCATGACCACATGACAGTACAAGTGCTCTCCAATGGTAACTTTTCTGACTTATATGAAATCTCAAAGGGAGTGAAGCAAGGCTGCATACCTGCTCCAGTGCTGTTCAACTGGTTCTTTGCCTGTGTCCTCAGCCATGCCACGAGGGACTTGGATCAGGGAATTTATATCTGCTACTGACTGGATGGCTCCCTCTTCGATCGTCGAAGACTCGATGCTAAGACCAAGACTCTGGAGAGACTTCTCATCAAGGCACTTTTTGCAGATGCTGCATCTTGATGGACCATAGACATAGTGACCTTCAGGTCATTGTTGATAGATTCTCTGAAGCCTCCCAGCTCTTTGGCCTCACCATCAGTCTCAGTGGATTTGTTTCAACCAGCACCTCATTCTAGTGCCCCAGCACCAGCAATCTTCATACAAGGCACACAGCTGAAAAATGTAGATCAGTTCAAGTATTTGGGTAGCGCCATCACGAGTGACTGTTCCTTTGATCAGGAAATTACCTACAGAATTAGTAAAGCCTACCAGGCCCTTGGCCAACTCTGAACAAAAATCCTTAACCAACACAAATTTTGTGTCTCCACCAAATTGAAGATCTACAGTGCAGTGGTCCTAACATCTCTCCTGTATGGATCTGAGACATGGACTCTCTATAGATGGCACATTAAATAGCTTGAGCAATTTCACATGCACTCCCTCTGCTCAATAATGAGCATTTGCTGGCAGATCAGAGTGACCAATATTAAGGTCCTTGAGAGAGCAAACACAGCCAGCATTGAGGAAATGCTACTGAGAGCACAACTTAGGTGGACTGAACATGTCATCAGACTGGAAGACCACAGTCTCCCAAAACAGATCTTGTTTGGGGAGTTGAGGCAGGGCAAGAGAAAGAAGTGTTGTCCACGTAAGGGCTTCAAAGATAACCTGATGAGCAGTCTCCAGGAGGCTGGCATCCATCTCAAAGAACTCAAGCAAATGGCTCAGAACTGGACTCACTGGGGGTCTCTGACAAGATCAGCATGTAACAGGTTTGAGCAGGGTAGACAAAATAGTCTTCAGGCTGCATGTGAAATATGACACAGAGCTGCATCATCAAATATCATAGATATGGACTTCCCATGCCTTCGTTTTGGCTGACTATGCATCAGAGTTCGAACTTCAGAGTGAAATGCATAGCCATAGATGAAAAATGTGACAATATCGTCATAGTTTGTGATGGACTACCAACATTAGCAGTTAATTACTGGTTATTGAAAGATTGTTTAATTTCTTCCTGGGAAATCCTCCCTGTGAGAGGCATGTCTGGTTCACTAGGATTTAAGTGTTGGTTCATAAGGGGTAGAGGCTATCCCGGTCAGTGACAGACACTGTAAGTGTGTTCACTGCCTGGGTGAATTGCATGTCTCACAGAAGTGTAATTTCTGTTGAGCCCTCAAATCCAGGGCACAGAAGAACTGCAAACTCAAGCTGCGACTGTTAATGTTGGAGTGCTCCCTTCCCCCCACTTCACAGCCAGGTCAGAACTCCCACTATACATCAGTCACCACAGTCTCTAGTGGCCCTTTTGACCTCAGCACAACACCCTTCTAGATAAGGGAAGGCTTCAGAGACCTCCTCTAAAGATCCTAAGAGGAGGAGCTCTAATACCCTTTTTAAGGTACCATCCTCAAAAAGATCTCACTCTCCGAGCAGGTCAGCAGCGTTGAGGCTTGGTACAATAAGGCAAAGGGATCCTCTGGTACTGGTGAGGCAGGAAAATCCCACAGTTCTCAAAGTAAACATGGTTCTGGGAAGGTTCCAGTACTGTCAAGCAGAGACGGTCAGAGTGAGCAAACAGTATGCATGGGCTGAACTGACACTGCTAATGAAAATCTCCAATCAAAGGTGCGTGGGGAACACGCGCACCTGAAGTGGAGCACCCAGAGGGACATACAGCTCAAAGAACTACACTTACTGCACATGGTGAGCAACCTCACTTTTGTTCTATTTGATCCTGCAGAGACTATGCATGAGTAAAATTTGACCCTGTTATGTAGAGAAAAGTCAATGACTTCAATGGGCAGAATTTGATGGTTATTTGACATTGTGGGAAAAAACTCAATGTTACAAATGTAGGGTGATGGCTTCAGAGCAGGATCAAGTATAAGAAGCTGGTTTGTGAGGAATTTGTTTTTTTGTTTTGGGGGTTTTTTTTTGGAAACTCAAATGACAGCTAGGGGAAGACTGTGCATTGATGTTTAACAACTAATAAATTAATAATACATTAATAGCAATGGGTTACTGATAGTCTCATAATTCATATGAGGCTGGAGTAAGTGGGCTTCACATAAGTGGCCTATGTGGGGCATGGAAGTCAAGAATTCTCCCACTAATCTGGGTTCAGAACAAGGAGCACTTGTGTAGTAAGTTTGTATTTGATGTTACTGCCCATGAGTTTCAGCATAAAGAACACTTACACTAGGATAACTTTAGGCGATGAGGATGGGTGGGGAAAAGGAGCACTTTCAAAATGTAGCACTGGATGAAATAATAGTCCACGTTCCCATACAACAAACTCGAAACCTCCTGCTCACAAAGGACCAAATCACAGGGGAAGGAACGCAAGCCAAAATGGGGACAGAAGAGGTTTAAGAATATTTAGATAAGTTAGATGTGTTCAAGTCGGCGGAGCCTCATGGAATTCATCCTAGGTTGTTTAAGGAACTAGCTGAAGCAATTTTGGAACTGTTAGCAGTTATCTTTGGGAACTCGTGGAACTAGAGAGGGCAGAAATGTGTAGTTATCTTTAAAAAGGGGAACGAAGAAGACCTGGGGAACTATTGATCAATAAGCCTAATTTTAATACCTGGAAAGATACTGGAACAAATTGATTAAAAAATTGTTTTGTAAATGCTTAGAGGATGATAGGGTTATAAGGAATAGCGAGCATGCATTTGTCAAAAACAAACCATGCCAAACCAACCTAATTTCCTTCAACAGAGTTACTGATCTAGTGAATGTGGGGAAGCAGTAAATGTAATATATTTTTATTTTAATAAGGCTTTTGACACAATCCCAAATGACATTCTCATAAGCAAACCAGAGAAATGTGGTCTAGATGGAATTACTATGCAATGGGTGCACAGTTGTTGAAAGATGGTACTCAGAGTTATCAGTGTTTCACCGTCAAACTGGGAGGACATATCTAGTTGGGAGCCATAGGTTCAATCCTGGGTCCCGTACTATTCAATATTTTCATTAACGATTTGGATAATGGAACACTTGCAAGTAGTTTGGAGAACAGGATTAGAATTCAAAATGACCTTGACAAATTGAAGAATTGGTCTGAAATCAATAAAATTATATTCAATAAACCCAAGTGCAAAGTACATCAATTAGGAAGGAAAAATCAAATGCACAACTACAAAATGGGGAATAACTGGGTAGGTGGTAAGACTGCTGAAAAGGATCTGGGTGGTCATAATGGATCACAGATTGAATGAATCAATAATGTGATGCAGTTGCCAAAAAGGCTGATATCATTCTGGGTGTATTAACAGGAGTGTCATATGTAAGACATGGGTGCTAATTATACCACTCTACTCTGTATTGGTGATGCCTCAGCTGAAGTACTGTGTCCAGTTCTGAGGATCACACTTTAGGAAAGATGTGGACAAACTGAGAGAGCAGAAGAGAACAACAAAAATTATAAAAGCTTTAGAAAACCTGACCTAGGTTTGTGAAGGGAAAAAAACTGGGCATGTTTAGTCTTGAGAAAAGAAAACTGAGGGGGGATCTGATAAGTCTTTAAATATGTTAAGGGCTTTTATAATGAAGATGCCAATCAAATGTTCTCCATATACTCTGAGATTAGGACAAGAAGTAATGGGCTTAATTTGCAGCAAGAGTGATGTAGGTTAAATATTAAGGAAAATTTTCTAACCCTAAGAGTAGTTGAACTCTGAAATAGGCCTCCAGGGGAGGTTGTGGAATCCTCATCACTGGAAGTTTTTAGGAACAGGATGGACAAACACCTGTTAGGGGTAGTCTAGGTTTACTTGGTGTCCTGTCTCAGCACAGGAGGCTGGACTTGATGATTTCTTGGGGTCCAGCCCTATATTTCTATGATTCTATATATGACTCCGATGTAAATCAGAAGGAATCTTATGCACAAATCTAAGGACCACACATGCCCTTTTCATTGTTATAAATACAAATTGTTATATCTTTAGGCTAGTCCCTAAGCTTTGCAAAATACAAATTCAGTGCGATCACTCCCGAGCATTTAACTTTTGGTTTGTTCTGTGTCTGGCTTTAAAACGGACTGTATTGGAGAGAATTTTTTTGTTGTCTTAATTCACGTCTGAAGGTGTTTCCATTATTTAACAGTTTTACATAAATTACTGAGACACATTCAAATATTATCAACCCTTGTTTACAGACAGTGAAAAGCAGAGTCCACGAGCAGGAACAGGTGAACCAGTTTTAAGTTTGCACTACAGTACAGAAGGAACTACTACAAGCACGATAAAATTGGACTTCACGGATGAGTGGTAAGTTTTGTTTTGTTTTGTTTTGTTAGCTGTTAATAAGCACAATTTTCCTTTGTATTAGCATTTGTTTACCTAAAATGATTTTATTTTTTAAATTATATATACCACTTAATATGTATTATTTCCTGCTGTTTCATAGTTTTGTATTAGTATTTTACAGAGGTAGTGACCATCTGATTAGGAATAAACTATTTTTTGTGTTCCATTTGCATTGTTATCTCAGGCAAAGTTATTTTAAGTGGGCAAAATTCTTCTTTTTAAGTGGGCAAAATTCTTCCCCAGTCTTTAAATATATAGCAAAGAGTATGTAAAGAATAGGAAAAAGTAGCTTTCATCATTAACATTTTAAGTTGTGGAGAATTTCTTTTTATAAACACAGCTCAGCAAACTTCACTTTGTCACAGTACATCTATGTTGGAATGCTATGGATTTAATTCTTCTAGCTAAAGAAGGTTTTGGAGCAGGCACAATTACAGAAATATGTTGCGAACTTCATAATTAAAAAAATGAAAAGTAGTAATAGTTCACTGTATAGATCATCTTAATCTTAAAATAATTCAGAAAAAAATACTCTTGAAAGACACATCTATTGAGTCTACATGGGTTTTAAAAGAGCTATTTCTAATTTGTGGACCGAGAACTGCACCAGGATCTGTGTTCCCTTGTTGGCACAGAGAAATCCAAACATTGCTTGAAAATGTCTGAACCTCCACTAAATTGAAGGGCAATTGAAGGAAATTGAAGGGTAGTATGAAATGGGGGTAACCATGAGAGAGAGAGGCTCCATGTGATCACTTCTTAGGCCCCATGGACCCAGAAAGAAACATCTCCATAGCACATGGGTCTATAAAAGGGTATAAAAGGAAATTAGTCTTCTTTTTAACAGTCTTTCAAACTTTTTGTTTACTTCTTTAAAAATCTATATATCATGCTGCACAGCTACAGAGTCTTGAAATCTTAACTACAAATTGGAGTTCTCAGACAGCTATAAGGTGCATGTCTGTCTGGACATGCAGTTTGGGCAAGCAATAGTTGTTTAGATGTTTTCTTTATGTTGATACTTTTTAGATATTCATTCCTTACGTCCTGTCCTTGAAGGGGACACTGCTTCTCAGGCCCAGTCTACACTACAAAGTTAGGCTGATGTAAGCCGTCTTGCGTTGACCTAGTGATGCATGTGTCTACGCTTAAATTTGTCTGCCACTGACGTAAGTGCCCCATTACAGCGATACAGTAACACTACCTCCCTGAGTGGTGTTGAGCCATGTTCGATGTACTGAAGTCAATGCAGCACGAGTGTAGACAGTTACTTATGTCGACCCTAACAGCAGTCTAGTAGCTGTCCCACAATGCCCAACACAGAGTGCTCTGGTCACAATTGTGAATTCCACTGCTCGGGCTCACAGAAGACTGGAAGGCCCCATGCTCCTTGAAAGCCCTGCATATTTTTGAAATGCCTTTTCCAGCTCTCTGTTGTGTGCCACAGACCATGCTGGCTACGCAGTCCAGAAGTGCTCCTACCTGGAGTAGACAGGAAATATTGAATCTCTTTGGCCTGTGGGGAGAAGAGACTGTGCAAGCACAGCCATGGACCAGCTGTAGAAATGTTGACGTCTGAGTATATTGCATGGGGGATTCAGGAGAATGGGAATGAAAGGGATCAACAGCAGTGTTGTGTGAAAGCAAAGGAACTTCATCTGGCATATCAGAAACCCAGGGAGGCCAACAGTCAATCTGATGCTGAGCCACAAACCTGCTGCTTTTACAAGAGCTGCATGTCATACTTGGCGGAGACCCTCTTATCCACCCCGCATACCAGTGTGGATACCTCCGAGGAGCCAAGTCACAGGCCCCTAGTGTGAACAGTGAGGAGGAGGAGGATGGGAGACACGTGACTGGGAGGTCTAGCTATTCTGCGAGCCAGTACCTGTTTGATACTCTACTGCAATCCAGTCAGTCCTGGCAGTCGAGCATGGGAGAGCCTGATACAGGGGAAGGAGCTTTGGGTAAGTGTGTAAATTTATTTCCCATTACATTGATGGTGCCCCCAACTTAACAGGACACAGCTACCAACTTTTCATTAATATACTATTACTAGAATAGGTAGTGGTACTACGAAGAGAGGTAGGTGTTGTTATCTGCTTTTAATTCCCCTATAGAGTTAGGCAAGGGGGCCCATGTGGAGCTGTTTATGTACACAGGAACATCCCTTTAATCCTGAGAGATCTCAATGAGACTTCCATGGGGGTACTCTGCAGTCCTCTCCTGAAGGTTTCTAGGGTGGCTGCCTTATTTCTTCTTTGATGGTAGGACGCTTTCCCACACCAGTCAGCAATACCTTCGACAGGCACCATTGCAGTACATAGGCTAACAATATATGGGCCCCCAGCAGTAGCTGTGCTTTCTCTGCCTTTGTTACCTTCAGGAATAAGATATCTGATAAAATAACCACCCCTTATTGAAGTGTCAATAAGCAAGTCTTGTGTAAAACTTTAGAGGAGCAAAGGAAGGGCTTTTTGAATCTTAACTTTTGCTTTCTCTTGTGACTGTATTGATAACGGTACCACTGTGTGTTTTATCTGCAGCTACTGCAGTTGCGGCGTTGAGGGGTTCCTTCTGCAGATCCGTGGAATGCCTGAGCCAGATAAGGTGAAAGAAGAGGACTTGGAATTACATGTTCAATGAGATCCTGTAACCTGTGCTGATCAGACCGTGAGCAGAGGGCCTGAGGGTGAATACAGCAGGCATCGTGGAGAAGGGAAGAGTAGAGAAGAGAGAGTCCCAGCAGGAAAAAGGAGAGGGAGATGCATCAGGACATAATGGGGCTTCTCCGTTGGCAAACACAAATGCTGCAGACTCTTGTGGAGCTGCAGGCAGGGGTGCTGTAACTAGTGGTGCTGAGGATGCGGTAGCGGTTTCCATCATATAAAGTGGTTTAGAGTTTTGTTCAATGGCTTTCAGCATCCCCACTATAAAAATCGTCCCAATACCACTGCCTGCACGTTCAACAACCATGGGTTTGCCTCCCTTTGCAGTACATGGAGAACTCCATTTCAGCAGCTTCTTACACCTCCTGCTACATGAATCATAAAATATCAGGGTTGGAAGGGACCTTAGGAGGTCATCTAGTCCAACCCCCGCGTCAGGACCTGCGTTCCTACCCCTACCACTTCATGCTAGATGACATTAAGGACACAGCAAGCTTCACATATCCTGACTTGTGAAAGCCACTGTTGCTGTATGTGTAGGCAAAATGGACATGAATGTTTTTTCCCCTTAAGTTCTGTTTCATTAATATATTAAGTTTTTTATGTATTTGCTTTTAAATTGCAGAGTCTTTTTTTTTTTTTTTTTTTTTGGCCACTGATTTTGGTACTGAATAAAATTGTATTATTTGGAAAATCATTCCTGTTCGTTAGTTCACAACATATGTTGGAGTACCTAGTAGTTCTGAAAGCACCCGCCTACTTGCTACTGTACAGTGTGACACAACTCATAGGATCGGTGACAAACACGGTGTAATAATCATAGATCTGCAGTAAGCACTGCAAAATTTAATAGTTGCATTGAAAGAGCTATATTCATAGACATACATGAAGCACCACACAATTCCTAACAGGCCCCAATACAGCAGAGACAGGTAGAGTACGGTATGGCACAAGACATTACAAGGGCTTACTGTTAAAGTGCTCTTTCAAAGCCTCCCTGCGTCGTATAGCTATGCGTTGAGTTCTTTTGTGTCTGGTGGTTCAAACTCAGCAGACAGTCTCTTCACCTCTGTTCTCCAGCCAGGTGGCAACTTTTCCACCTTTGCTTCACAGATACTATGCAGGACACAAGAGGCAGATATAATCATTGGGGTGCTTTTTTCACCATGATCCAGTCTTGTGAGTAAACAATGTCAGTGTCCTACTGAAAGCTCATTTAACTGTCTTCTGCATCTGCTGAGCCAGTAGTTGAATCTTTCTTTGGTGCTGTTGATATGGCTGGGGTATGGCTTCATGTGCCAGAGAGCCAGGGGTAGGCTGGGTCCCCCAGGATCACTATTGGCATTTCAACATCATCAATAGTAATCCATCAGTCAGGAAAGAGAGTCCCTGCTTGTAGCTTTCTGAACAGTCCTGCGTTCTTAAAGATGTGAGCACCCATACCATCCCTGACCAGCTACCATTTATGTCCGTAAAGTGTCTATGCTGATCCACCAATCTTGCATCACTGTAGAAAAGTAGCCCTTTCTGTTGACATACTCTGTGGCTAGGTGGTCTAGTGCCAAAATAGGAATATGTATGCTGTCTGTTGCTCCACTGCAGTTTGGACACCCTTTTGCTGAAAATACATACACTATATCCTGCACGTTGCTGACAGTCATAGTACTGTGTAGCCGGAGATGATTAATAGCCCTGCACATTTGCATGACAGTGGCCCTCAGAATGGATTTTCCAACTCCAAAATTATTTCCCACTGACTGGTAGCAATTTGGCACTGCAAGTTTCCATAGTGCTATTGCCACTCGCCTCTCCACGGTGAGTGCAGCTCTCGTTTTGGTGTCCCTGTGCTGGAGGGCTGGGGCAAGCTTGGTGCACAGATCCAGGAATGTAGATTTGTGCATCGGAAAGTTCTGCAGCCGCTGTTCATCATCCAAAGCCTGCTTTATGCCACCAGTAAGTGCTTGTTTCTTGGGCCCAGGAGCAGCATTCCACTACCATGAATGCCACCAACAGCCTGGAATTGGTTTCCACTACATCCCACAAAATCTGTCCTCCAAGAAATAGTCATGTTCCCTGCTCATTCAGTTTTTCTTATGGCTCTGCAGATAACAGAGGATAGTGCTTCCTGTGTCTGCAATGCTTATGACAATGGTGCAGAGCTGTGCAGGCTCCATGCTTCTGTCAGAGATGGCGGACAGCGAGGAAGGTCATTCAAGTTAATGGGATTTTTAAAAAGGCATGAAAATTATGTGATATAGGTGACATTATGGGATGAAGGCAGATGCACGCTGGGAAGTTGACCTCTTGTTCCCAGGCACCCCTGTGCAATTCAGTTCTGCGCCCCCCTCCCCGTGCATTGTGAAAACTTCTCCAAAAACAGAGTGGAATACCTACCTATGGTGCGCTGTACTGTGCATCGACACAAGCACTCCTGTTGAGCATGTATAGCACCAACACAAGGAGCCCAGTATGCATGCACACAAGCAACATAGTAACTGTGGCAGCTTTATGCCGATGTAACTTGTATTGACCAAAATTTGTAGTGTAGACGTGGTCAGTCTGGTAAGAGCGGGAAACTGTGATAAGCTGAAGAAAACTTGATTGGTTAGCGCACAGTTTCAATCACTATTTTCCATGGATTCACTTCCACTTACGTATTACATTGTACAGGAAGGACAGAGGGCTTATGTGGTGAGGTGCAGTGCTAGTTGATGACTGGCAATTTGATGGTGCATGTTCAAAGTCAATGTGAAACTTACAGTGCTGAAGTCTAGCAAGGTGGTTCTTGTGGAAAATTCATAGAGTTTAGCTCTTTAAAATTCCACTGAGGGCCCTGGTCTCTGACAGGGGCCCACAGGTAGGGGCCACCACAATACCAGGGATAATAGTGGAGGAGATTACACAATAGGAGAGTTCCAGTTACTGGTATGTAGCCCAGGAATAGTTTTTGTTCGTCTTTTTTTTTTTTTTTAAATTTGCAACATCTTGATGCAAGTTTCCTTAGACCAAAAACCCCACATTAACCACCCCTTCCCACCAGAACAAACAAACAAACCCACAGCTAGTATGTCTCCGGTTTCTTAGTTGGTTTCACAAACTGAATACTATATTTCACTACTATGTAGATGGCCATGTTGCAATCCAGCATTAATTCTGGACGCAGACAAATTCTTTTCCATTATATTTTTTTAATCTACTAAACATATGTAATATTAAATGACTGTATTCTGCGCTCCTACAACTTAAAAAAGCCTTCATATTTTTAGGTTAAATGTATAAGGCAATTATTTTATTATATGTCCTAGGTGTATTAGTTCTTAACACTTTTTTTGAAATAGTTAAGATGCTAATGTTTGAAAACTAATGTAATTTGTATGTGTATTCATTTAAAATAGAAACTGATCCTACCGGATAATCTAAGTGGCCTGGGTCAGCCCTGTTTTATATTGATGTCCATCACTGTAGTAGCTGAAGTTCTTACTCTCGGGAGACAAACAGTAATAACTCATTCTCTTCTGTCCCTGCTACCAAGAGGCAGGTTTAATTTTCTAAAATTGTTTAATATGTAGAGTAATAATACCAAGAAAAAGGTCTCTTTGCTATCATACACTTAAAATGAGAAAAATATTTTTAACTTTTAGTAAACACTACAGTTCTAAAAATAAAACACATTGTACCCTGTAACAGTTTGAAACTTGCTTCCTTAAGCAGTTTCAATCGGATTTTGACTCCTAATTGCTTAAATCCCATTTGAAAATGAGATTTAGGCTGCTAAATTAGTTAGGCGTTACAGTACTGAGTGCAGCAATGCCTAAATAACCTTTAAAAATCCAGGCCTTAAGCCCTGATCCTTATATCTACATGGAGTCCCATTGACTTCTCTGAATCTACCCACACAGATCTGGGCTCTAGACACTCTTGTCATGGGTATGATAGAAGATCTTAAATAGACTGTCAGAATCTAAATCTGGCACGCTTCAGATTGTTGCAAGACTGTCTTCTGCTGGCTTTAACTAACCATACACTTATAGTTTTTGCAGTGGTTATTGTTGAATGTTTTAGGACAGGCATGTTCTGTGGGAGGTGCAGAACATTAATAAATTTTTATGTATCAGAGGGGTAGCCATGTTAGTCTGTATCCACAAAAAAATGAGGAGTCCGGTGGCACTTTAAAGACTAATGCCCAAATAAATCTGTTAGTCTTTAAGGTGCCACTGGACTCCTTATTGTTGTGTTTTTTAATAAATTTTTTAGTTACTTTTATCAACTGGTAGTATTTAATGTGCTAAAATTACATTACTAAAGTACTCAGCGACCATAGTTTTGTGTGCTATACTGGTCAAAAACATTAAAAGTCTGATTTTAAACTGGCAAAAGCACAAAAACCAGCTTCAAACTTCAATTAGACAGAAAAGTGATTCTGAAAGTTACTAAAGGAATTTGTATTTGTTTTTTCCTCAGTGGTTCCATATCAATTGCGCTCAGTTTACAGGTTAAATTCTTTTTTCTTGCAATTCGCATCACAAACTCCATTTGGCATGTGCAAATCCATGTGTTCTTTCTTTCTCTTACATAATCACCTGTAGTGGTTAGATTTGGCCGACACTTGTTGATGGATGAGTCAGAGTGGACTCAATCTTGCGTTCATGTAGCTGTTTTGGTTGTACAGGAGTAAAACTCCTGGTTTGTCAGGGAAAAAAACCTATTCACCACTCTTTTACTAAGTTTCAGAGTAGCAGCCGTGTTAGTCTGTATCCGCAAAAAGAAAAGGAGGACTTGTGGCACCTTAGAGACTAACAAATTTATTTGAGCATAAGCGTTCGTGAGCTACAGCTTATGCTCAAATAAATTTGTTAGTCTCTAAGGTGCCACAAGTCCTCCTTTTCTTTTACTAGGGTTTTCCTACCACATGTGGACCCAGAATCAGAGCTGCCAGTCAGGGAATGTCTGTCTAAGACATGCCAATAGGGAGAGGTTGTCAGAAAGCTTATGTCTCTGAGAGACTGCTGGAAGAAGTAGCAGAAACCTCCTGGTCTCCAATGGAACTTTTTCCTTATTTTCTATCCTCTTTTCTTGTTTGTTGTCTTAACTCTTTTCCAGCAATGAGCCTGAACTTTATCATGTTTCTGACCAGTTTCTTAGAGATTCGCCTATTCTGTCTTGTTTCCTTTATTGGCTGGCTGCTGTTCCCACCACCAGGGCAAGATTATATAAGTGGCCCTTTAGTTTAGCCGTGGTTGTGTGCTAGATGCTTCTTTCAGTTTATAAGGCCTCTCCACAATCTAATTTACTGCATAGTGTGCCTTACTTTGCTAATACCTACTATGGAGGACAACAAAGAGCAGAAAATGGAGGCACCAAGAAAACCAAGATTATTTGGCACTCCACATCATTTCCCCATCACCTCAGGTCAGCTCAATGGGAGACCAGCAGAAAAGCTGCAGTAGTTCAAGGGTGTTCTCTAAAGGTAGTCTTTACCTCAAACTCACTCAACCACATGTAAATTATCCAGCATGGTAAGTGTTAAAGTGCTTGCATCTCTAGTCCTTTCTTGGGACAAGTAATTCATGTTCCAGAGGTTGTATATTAGGATCTTAAGTCAATAGACATAGCAACAGGAGTTCCACAATTACCATCCAGATAAGATGAGCAGAATCCAAGCACCTTCATGGTAGCTATGACTCATTCCTAATGCCATGTGAACTGATCCCCAAAATTCCCAAGCCAGGAGAATGTTCTCAGGGCTAGCAAGGATTTGCATGTGCCCAGCAATGGTTGAAAGAACAACAAATGGTGTAAGAGACTAGCTACCTCACCTCACCTTTCATAGACCTGAAAGTCCCACTTATGATCATTCTACCCATCTTCATTTCCTTCCTTGTCCACAAGAGTGAGTTTTCTCAGTCCAGCAACAAAGAAAAGGTGCAAGATTGAATATTCACCTCTACTTTCATTGAGATGGTGCTCAGAAAGGTTTTCATTGTTTTATGGTTGTGGTGGTTGTAAGTTGGGAACAAGAAGAGGAGCAGAGTGAGTTAAAACATGAGACCCCAGGAGGAAAATAACTTTGTTTCATAAGGATAAAACTATTCTAAAGGTCTTTCAAGACATGGAGGCAGTTCTATATGTTAATTGAGAAGGAGCCATTTTCCCCATTTAAAAAGAAAAAACATTTGCCAACAGATGTCCCACCTACTCTAAGCGTAGGGGGAAAACAGACCTCAAATACCACTTAATAGTAACATATGTTAAATTTTGATATTTTAAAGGTGACCACTTTAGTCCCTGTAATAGTTTATTATTTGTGGCATGGCCAAAAGTTATTTATTCATTTTACAGAACATAGCAGAAGTCTGGTCCTTGCTGTGGAAAGTTTACAGTCTAGGTTAAAACATGTATGGGTTATTACAACATAAAAAGACTGGTTTAAGGTAACATAGACAGTATGTTATAACAGATTATTCATGTACACACCTTAGTTCATGTCTCTTCCTTTTCTTACTACAGCTGCAAGTTTGGGCTTCTGTTTCTGTCTTTATATGCTATATACTTACTTCATCAAATCCATGGTGCATGGTTTTGCAGACCAATAAATTCTTGTGAAGTTATGACACACATCTGCATGGAATTTTTTAGCCCTGGTTCTCAAAATCTCATTTAATACAGATTTAGGGTTTTACTACTTTAATAACTTTGTTGTAATTTATTACATGATGTTCCAGTGATTAAAAAGATTTGTAAAAGGTAATTCAAGACAATGGACACAACAACTAAAAAATAAGATTAGATGTAGTCATATATTTTGCTTAATCAAGCCCTTAAGGATTCCACCTTTATAAAATGAGGGCCACATTTTAGAAGCTACTTCTGAAAATTTGGCTCCAAACATCTGACTTTATCTGTATTTGTTTTGTAATTACTTATAGTAATAAGTTGTAGGGATGTTGTGCTTTGTGGTTGTCCCTTTGATTTAAAATGGAGTCTGCTTGTGTCTTTGCCTCATTACTGAACCATTTTACACGTGCTTTGTTGTTAGGAGCAGCACAACCTCGAGTTCGAGAGGGAGTGGAAGTCACTGCAAACCTGAAGGCCAGGAAGAAGCTTTAAGAACACACAGCTCAGAACAGACAACACCAAAAAATGAAGAAACAAGTAAGATACATAGTTTTTCCTGTAATGGTAAGGTCCCAGTTCTACTCATGGCTACGATTGAACTCAGTGGGAGTCTCTCACATACCAAAATGAGGGCAGAATGTAACCTTAATACAACATTATTTTTCTCATTTATTTCCAAGAAGGCAAAACGGATAACAGAGCTCAGGGAGGCAAAAAATTACTTGCTTTACAAAACTAATTCCAGTTGTCAACTGAAGAGGCATGTAGCTATGTATAAGAGAAACTAATGTTTTTCTTAATTCTGAACTTCTTGTCCTTTATTTCTTTGTATTATGGGAGAACAGTGAATAGTTTTTACTGTCCCCTTGAGGAGGAGTTTTTTCCAGGCCAGAATTAAAGAACTTTGGTGGAGTAGAGAAGGCTTGTACCACCATGTCTATGCTGTATCTGTACTCTGGATAATTAGGGGACTCTGGTCTTCAGGGCTGTTAACTTTTAAACAACATTAAAATTTACATTAAAAATCCTCCTGTTTTCACTTGTTAATCCGTTTAGTAAATGGACAGTTAAAGTTGGCAGTTTATAAAGGGGGCATACAATGTTAAGGTGTAAATCTGGAGAAAAATGTATTGTGGTGAATTCAGTCAACCTGCTGGATTCATTGCTACAGGAGACAATTGGAGCAATGGCTGTATCAGTGAGTATATAGTGAGGATTTCCAAAGAAATGCCTAGAGATATGAAGATTACCTTTAAATAAGTTAATTAACCTTTGTAACTCTAGGTAATCATAACTGTGAGTTATCACATCTTCTGTTTCACAACATTAAAAGTAAATTAGCTACTAAAATACTTGTATGATCAAGTATTGAATTGTAGCATGGACCAAGAAAGAATCTTCCCACCCCACTTTTATTCTCTGATATACCAAACTGAACAATTGGTAAGTGGATTTATGGGGTCTTTTTGTCTTCCCCTGAAGCATTAGATATGGGCACCTACGGGACGTAGCATACCAGTCTACATGAACCAGTGGCTTGACCCAGTGTAGCAATTCCAATGTTCTACAAGACTTATGGTGTATACTCATGTTACTGAAATGATTATATGATCTGGTGTTTAATTTCAGGAGTCTGTAAAGAATTGCATGAGGAAGTCACAAGTGCTGAAGAGTTGAAAGCTATAGATGAAGCTGCAGAGAGAACAAAAACAGGTTTGTCTGCTGTTTCTTCATATGATTGTCTGGCTGAAAAAGGGTAAAGCCAAGCCAAACACAAAATTTATTTATAACATTTATAACAACGTCTTCCTAAGTAAACTATAACTGTCAGTGCTGTCAGTGGCTAATTTTGACCGCCTTTTTCTGTTAGCTGTGTCAGATAAGGATGTATCTGAGCATCCTGGAACCAGCACAGAAGGAGAAAGTGATCCCAATCTTGACAGCATCTGTAGGAACCCAGAGGAAGGACCTTCAGGTGAAAAAAGCAAAGAGCAAGAGAGTTCAAGTCGTCAAAGTACAGAGTCCACTGCCAATCCAGTTAATACAAACCATGAACGTCAATCGCAGCCAGACTCCTCAGGGCTTGCAAGTCATGAAGAATCATCCACCAGAAGCACTGCTTTCCAAGAAACTGATGATAGTGATGATGACCCTGTCCTGATACCTGGTGCAAGGTATCGAGGAGGACCAGGACATAGGTTAGTAGAATTCTTTCCTTTTCTATTATTTGGCATCAGTATTTTCTGAGGGAAAACTAGGAACTGATGCCCCAGCCCCCTACAGAAGGATCTTAAAGCTTGTGGCCCAGAGCGCCTCATCAACAACAGGAACCTTGAAGGCTGCATCTAGTTAGGATATATATTTTTTTTAAAAAGAAACTCATACAAACCTAATACTTGTTGTGTTTGTGTATTTCTTGCTAAAGGAATTAAAACAGCTTTTTATCTGAGTTCCCCATTGATAAATATTTGCAGTTAATCAGTGTTGTTCTCAACGCATGTTAGGATACTGTCACAATTTCAGGGCAACAGCACCTGTATTCCCCTTCCATGGTCCACCAGTGGCATCCACTTTGGGCTTCTGGCTCCCAGAAATCACCTTTCCTGGCCAGAGACCCGCATCTCACTCCCTTCTGACTGGGGTTTTTAAGGTTCTACAGCTTCCTGATTTACACTGATCTCCCAGCCAGCCAGACTTCCTAAAAGGCCAGTGCTTTTGTTTTGCCTTCTCTCCCAGGGTTATGACCTGTGTATTGCCCCAGATTATAATTACCACGCAGATGCTTCTAAGCAAGCACATTCATTCTTAATATGTTTTCTCTGTAATGCTTTAACTTAAAACAATAAAAACATACATGCATGCTAAAAAGCTTATTGGAGGTCACCCTCAACTCCAACCTAGGGCTCTGGTAGGTTTTAGTCCTTCAACATCCACAGCTGGGTTTTCATCATGGTTACAAGTTCATCCACCTTAGGTCCCAAACCAGAATGAAGGCGGGGCAGATTACCCTTTTCTTTATATTACCTTGGCCTTTGATGTTGGCCTTCTGTAACAGGTAGTCATAGAAACATAGAAATCTGCAGACAAAGACCCTGTCCTCAGGGAGTAGCTTCAAAAGGCTGGGTTTCTGCATAACCGGAGGTGGGGTGTTTGCATTAACTTCTCCCTCGGGATCCCCCAAGAAATCCACTTACCACTTTTTGTCTCAAAACTTCATAATTGTCTGGCACATTTTCAGTACAGTCTTTTGAGCTCCCAGGTCTTGTATCAGTCTCATCTCACACCTGGAAAGGTTACTTACAATCCTGGCTCACAATGATACGTAAACTTAATACAGTAAGGTCTTTCAAGGTTATTGCAGGAAGTTGCCCATCTGTCACAGATACAATGGTCTACAGTTTGCCTATCTGCACTGTAAACATCCTTGGTTTGCAAAAGTACTCACTATTGGTAAGCAGCGCTGCATTTTGCTGTAGCGTATGTTTGATATACTGTGCCTTTTCTCCATTGGTGGTTGATGAAATAATTTTGAATTTTCCTTTTTCTCTCTCATGAGAAGAGAACTTTCTTACCCTTTTTCTCTTGTTAACTTCTGAATACCAATATGGACAGGACTAATAATGATTGAGAGTTACTAGAAAATTATGGTTGCAAAAAAACCCCAAACCTTTTTTGACCATTGTTGCTAAGAAAGTTTCCTATATATCATATACTTGACATCTTAATCCATCATTGACATAATAATCCTCCCATTCACCAAAATATGCTGTTAACATCAATGCCTGGACTATTCAAATACTATCATAATTTATTAGGCAAACTTTCAGCTATTGGACTCAAGGCAATATATTTTTAAAATTTTTATTCTCACTTTCAGTTGCACCTTAGGATATGGTACATCTCTCTTTTGGGACATACTTAACACTGTATTTGTATGGGATAGAGGTTATGTTTCTGTTAATTATGTACACTGGAAATGCAAATAGTTGAAAATTAGCTGTACTGTTGCTAAAGAAATTAACTTGGCATCAACTTTAATGTCCTCCTTAATTGTTTTCTGTTTCATATTGGCTCTTTGATGTATATTTAGGTCTTGGAGGGTGGATGCAATGAATGACTCATCCTGTTTTCCCTGGGATTCATAAATTCTGCAAAGTAGGAATTTTCCAAGGGATTGCATAGCTGAGGAGATTTTTTAAATATAGGACTTCATGTCTAAAAGCGGCAAAGAGTCCTGTGGCACCTTATAGACTAACAAACTAATGACATGCATCCGACGAAGTGGGTATTCATTCATGAAAGCTCATGATCCAATACGTCGGTTAGTCTATAAGGTGCCACAGGACTCTTTGCTGCTTTTACAGATCCAGACTAACACGGCTGCCGCTCTGAGGCTTGACTTCATGTCTGTGTCCCTAGATGACATCATAGCCCAGAACACTGAGCAGTGTATCAAAGCCTACCACTGTAATTGACATTTTTTGGGACTCTTACTGAAATGTTAGAGAGGAACAGGATTGAATGGACCATGGACCCTGAACTGCCCTTTTGCCCCTCATGGTTTGGTTTGAGGTACATTGATGAGGCATTGTGGAAAAGTTTACCCTTCTGGAGTATGTCCACACTAGGGAAAAAATGTGATTTCACTACATTACTCCATTTTTACCTTGACCCGTTAACATGTGAGAGAACTACAAATGCCCTGCCCACCCTGGTGTTTTACCACAGTTGATTAACACATGGTTTTAAAAAAACTTTTTTCTTAGTTATTTCAAAACCCAGGTGTTCATGCAGTCCCAGATGACTAATGTTTTATAAATATCATAGATACATAAATCTCTGTGACTTCAGTATCCGGGGTTGTAAGTTGGGCACCTTTCACCAGGCATGAATTCACTTAACATTTGTAAAGCTTTAGACAACAAAACAAGTCACATTTCTGAGGCTGGAAAAAGGCTCTGGGAGTTTTCTTGCTCCTTTCTTTATCTTTATATCTGGCACATGGCTCTTTTTTAATCTTTCCCTCATCTTCTCTTTTACTGTAGCAGTTGCAGTGTATTGTCTTACCTCCATGTCAGAATGATGGGTGAGCAATAACTTTATTAAATGCTGCTTTTCCTCCAGAGGATGTTGTGGAGTCTGCACTATTCCTTGGTATCAGAGTAGCAGCCATGTTTAGTCTGTATTCGCAAAAAGAAAAGGAGTACTTGTGGCACCTTAGAGACTAACACATTTATTTGAGCATAAGCTTTCGTGAGCTACAGCTCACTTCATCGGATGCATACTGTGGAAAATACAGTGGGGAGATTTATATACACAGAGAACATGAAACAATGGGTGTTACCATACACACTGTAAGGAGAGTGATCACTTAAGATGAGCTAATACCGGCGGGGGCACAGGGGGGGAGAAAACCTTTTGTAGTGATAATCAAGGTGGGCCATTTCCAGCAGTTGATAAGAACATCTGAGGAACAGTGAGGCGGGGGGGGGGGGGGGGCATAAACATGGGGAAATAGTTTTACTATTTTTTCTTACAATTACAATACCCACCTGCTGAAGTGAAGAAACAGATTGACAGAGCCAGAAGAGTACCCAGAAGTCACCTACTACAGGACAGGCCCAACAAAGAAAATAACAGAACACCACTAGCCATCACCTTCAGCCCCCAACTAAAACCTCTCCAACGCATCATCAAGGATCTACAACCTATCCTGAAGGACGACCCATCACTCTCACAAATCTTGGGAGACAGGCCAGTCCTTGCCTACAGACAGCCGCCCAACCTGAAGCAAATACTCACCAGCAATCACACACCACACATCAGAACCACTAACCCAGAAACCTATCCTTGCAACAAAGCCCGTTGCCAACTGTGTCCACATATCTATTCAGGGGACACCATCACAGGGCCTAATCACATCAGCCACGCTATCAGAGGCTCGTTCACCAGCACATCCACCAATGTAATATATGCCATCATGTGCCAGCAATGCCCCTCTGCCATGTACATTGGTCAAATTGGACAGTCTCTACGTAAAAGAATAAATGGACACAAATCAGACATCAAGAATTATAACATTCAAAAACCAGTCGGAGAACACTTCAATCTCTCTGGTCGCTTGATTAGAGACCTAAAAGTGACAATTCTTCAACAAAAAATCTTCAGAAACAGACTCCAACGAGAGACTGCTAAATTGGAATTAATTTGGCAAACTGCATACAATTAACTTAGGCTTGAATAGAGACTGGGAGTAGATGGGTCATTACACAAAGTAAAACTATTTCCCCATGTGTCCCCCGTCCGTCCCGCCCCCCCACTGTTCCTCAGACGTTCTTGTCAACTGCTGGAAATGGCCCACCTTGATTATCACTACAAAAGGTTTTCTCCCCCCGCGCCCCCTCCCTCCTGCTGGTATTAGCTCATCTTAAGTGATCACTCTCCTTACAGTGTGTATGGTAACACCCATTGTTTCATGTTCTCTGTGTATATAAATCTCCCCACTGTATTTTCCACTGAATGCATCCGATTTCATGAGCTGTAGCTCACGAAAGCTTATGCTCAAATAAATTTGTTAGTCTCTAAGGGTATGTCTACACTACGGAATAAGGTCGAATTTATAGAATTCGGTTTTTAGAAATCGGTTTTATATATTCAAGTGTGTGTGTCCCCACAGAAAATGCTCTAAGTGCATTAAGTGCATTAACTCGGCGGAGTGCTTCCACAGTACCGAGGCTAGAGTTGACTTCCGGAGCGTTGCACTGTGGATAGCTATCCCACAGTTCCCGCAGTCTCTGCCGCCCATTGGAATTCTGGGTTGAGATCCCAATGCCTGATGGGGCTAAAACATTGTCGTGGGTGGTTCTGGGTACATATCGTCAGGCCCCCTTTCCCTCCCTCCTTCCCTCCGTGAAAGCAAGGGCAGACAATCGTTTCGCGCCTTTTTTCCTGAGTTACCTGTGCAGACGCCATACCACGGCAAGCATGGAACCCGCTCAGGTAACAGTCACCGTATGTCTCCTGGGTGCTGGCAGACGCGGTACGGCATTGCTACACAGTAGCAGCAACCCATTGCCTTGTGGCAGCAGACGGTGCAGTACGACTGGTAGCCGTCCTCATCGTGTCCAAGGTGCTCCTGGCCATGTCGGCCAGGAGCACCTGGGCAGACATGGGCTCAGGGACTAAATTTGGAGTGACTTGACCAGGTCATTCTCTTTAGTCCTGCAGTCAGTCCTATTGAACCGTCTTATGGTGAGCAGGCAGGCGATACAGATTGCTAGCACTCGTACTGTACCATCTTCTGCCGGGCAGGCAAGAGATGAGGATGGCTAGCAGTCATATTGTACCATCTTCTGCCGGGCAGGCAAGAGATGAGGATGGCTAGCAGTCGTACTGTACCATCTTCTGCCGAGCAGCCATGAGATGTGGATGGCATGCAGTCCTTCTGCACCGTCTGCTGCCAGCCAAAGATGTAAAAGATAGATGGAGTGGATCAAAACAAGAAATAGACCAGATTTGTTTTGTACTCATTTGCCTCCTCCCCCGTCTAGGGGACTCATTCCTCTAGCTCACACTGCAGTCACTCACAGAGAAGGTGCAGCGAGGTAGATCTAGCCATGTATCAATCAGAGGCCAGACTAATCTCCTTGTTCCAATAAGAACAATAACTTAGGTGCACCATTTCTTATTGGAGCCCTCCGTGAAGTCCTGCATTAAATACTCCTTGATGTAAATCCACCCCCTTTGTTGATTTTAGCTCCCTGAAGCCAACCCTGTAAGCCGTGTCGTCAGTCGCCCCTCCCTCCGTCAGAGCAACGGCAGACAATAGTTCCGCGCCTTTTTTCTGTGCGGACGCCATACCAAGGCAAGCATGGAGGCCGCTCAGCTCACTTTGGCAATTAGGAGCACATTAAACACCACACGCATTATCCAGCAGTATATGCAACGCCAGAACCTGGCAAAGCGATACCGGGCGAGGAGGCATCGTCAGCGCGGTCACGTGAGTGATCAGGACATGGAGATAGATTTCTCTGAAAGCATGGGCCCTGCCAATGCATGCATCATGGTGCTAATGGGGCAGGTTCATGCTGTGGAACGCCTATTCTGGGCTCAGGAAAGAAGCACAGACTGGTGGGACTGCATAGTGTTGCAGGTCTGGGACGATTCCCAGTGGCTGCGAAACTTTCGCATGCGTAAGGGCACTTTTGTGGAACTTTGTGACTTGCTTTCCCCTGCCCTGAGGCGCATGAATACCAAGATGAGAGCAGCCCTCACAGTTGAGAAGCGAGTGGCGATAGCCCTGTGGAAGCTTGCAACGCCAGACAGCTGCCGGTCAGTTGGGAATCAATTTGGAGTGGGCAAATCTACTGTGGGGGCTGCTGTGATGCAAGTAGCCCACGCAATCAAAGATCTGCTGATATCAAGGGTAGCGACCCTGGGAAATGTGCAGGTCATAGTGGATGGCTTTGCTGCAATGGGATTCCCTAACTGTGGTGGGGCCATAGACGGAACGCATATCCCTATCTTGGCACCGGAGCACCAAGCCGCCGAGTACATAAACCGCAAGGGGTACTTTTCAATGGTGCTGCAAGCTCTGGTGGATCACAAGGGATGTTTCACCAACATCAACGTGGGATGGTCGGGAAAGGTACATGACACTCGCATCTTCAGGAACTCTGGTCTGTTTCAAAAGCTGCAGGAAGGGACTTTATTCCCAGATCAGAAAATAACTGTTGGGGATGTTGAAATGCCTATATATATCTTTGGGGACCCAGCCTACCCCTTAATGCCATGGCTCATGAAGCTGTACACAGGCAGCCTGGACAGTAGTCAGGAGCTGTTCAACTACAGGCTGAGCAAGTGCAGAATGGTGGTAGAATGTGCATTTGGACGTTTAAAGGCGCGCTGGCGCAGTTTACTGACTCGCTTCGACCTCAGCAAAACCAATATTCCCACTGTTATTACTGCTTGCTGTGTGCTCAACAATATCTGTGAGAGTAAGGGGGAGACGTTTATGGCGGGGTGGGAGGTTGAGGCAAATCGCCTGGCTGCTGGTTACGCGCAGCCAGACACCAGGGCGGTTAGAAGAGCACAGGAGGGCGTGATATGCATCAGAGAAGCTTTGAAAACCAGTTTCATGACTGGCCAGGCTACGGTGTGAAAGTTCAGTTTGTTTCTCCTTGATGAAACCCCCCGCCCCTTGGTTCACTCTACTTCCCTGTAAGCTAACCACCCTCCCCTCCTCCCTTCGATCACTGTTTGCAGAGGCAATAAAGTCATTGTTGCTTCACATTCGTGCATTCTTTATTCATTCATCACACAAATAGGGGGATGACTACCAAGGTAGCCCAGGAGGGGTGGTGGAGGAGGGAAGGAAAATGCCACACAGCACTTTAAAAGTTTACAACTTTAAAATTTATTGAATGCCAGCCTTCTGTTTTTTGGGCAATCCTCTGTGGTGGAGTGGCTGGTTGGCCGGCGGCCCCCGCACCGCGTTCTTGGGCATCTGGGTGTGGAGGCTATGGAACTTGGGGAGGAGGGCAGTTGGTTACACAGGGGTTGTAGTGGCAGTCTGTGCTCCAGCTGCCTTTGCTGCAGCTCAACCATGCACTGGAGCATACTGGTTTGGTCCTCCAGCAGCCTCAGCATTGAATCCTGCCTCCTCTCATCACGCTGCTGCCACATTTGAGCTTCAGCCCGCCACTTACTCTCTTCAGCCCGCCACCTCTCCTCCCAGTCATTTTGTGCTTTCCTGCACTCTGACATTATTTGCCTCCACGCATTCGTCTGTGCTCTGTCAGTAAGGGAGGACAGCATGAGCTCGGAGAACATTTCATCTCGAGTGCGTTTTTTTTTCCTTTCTAAGCTTCACTAGCCTCTGGGAAAGAGAAGATCCTGTGATCACTGAAACACATGCAGCTGGTGGAGAAAAAAAAGGGACAGCGGTATTTAAAAAGACACATTTTATAAAACAGTGGCTACACTCTTTCAGGGTAAACCTTGCTGTTAACATTACATACATAGCACATGTGCTTTCATTACAAGGTCGCATTTTGCCTCCCCCCCACCGCGTGGCTACCCCCTCAACCCTCCCCCCTCCCCGTGGCTAACAGCATGGAACATTTCTGTTCAGCCACAGGCAAACAGCCCAGCAGGAATGGGCTCCTCTGAGTGTCCCCTGAAGAAAAGCACCCTATTTCAACCAGGTGACCATGAATTATATCTCACTCTCCTGAGGATAACACAGAGAGATAAAGAACAGATGTTGTTTGAACACCAGCAAACATACGCTGCAATGCTTTGTTGTACAGTGATTCCCGAGTACATGTTACTGGCCTGGAGTGGTAAAGTGTCCTACCATGAAGGACGCAATAAGGCTGCCCTCCCCAGAAACCTTTTGCAAAGGCTTTGGGAGTACATCCAGGAGAGCCGCGAATGCCAGGGCAAATTAATCTTTTCACTTGTTTGCTTTTAAACCATGTATAGTATTTTAAAAGGTACACTCACCGGAGGTCCCTTCTCCGCCTGCTGGGTCCAGGAGGCAGCCTTGAGTGGGTTCGGGGGGTACTGGCTCCAGGTCCAGGGTGAGAAACTGTTCCTGGCTGTCGGGAAAACCGGTTTCTCCGCTTGCTTGCTGTGAGCTATCTACAACCTCATCATCTTCTTCGTCCCCAAAACCTGCTTCCGTGTTGCCTCCATCTCCACTGAAGGAGTCAAACAACACGGCGGGGGTAGTGGTGGCTGAACCCCCTAAAATGGCATGCAGCTCATCATAGAAGCGGCGTGTTTGGGGCTCTGACCCGGAGAGGCCGTTCGCCTCTCTGGTTTTCTGGTAGGCTTGCCTCAGCTCCTTCAGTTTCACGCGGCACTGCTTCTGGTCCCTGTTATGGCCTCTGTCCTTCATGCCCTGGGAGATTTTGACAAAGGTTTTGGCATTTCGAAAACTGGAACGGAGTTCTGATAGCATGGATTCCTCTCCCCATACAGCGATCAGATCCCGTACCTCCCGTTCGGTCCATGCTGGAGCTCTTTTGTGATTCTGGGACTCCATCATGGTCACCTCTGCTGATGAGCTCTGCATGGTCACCTGCAGTTTGCCACGCTGGCCAAACAGGAAAAGAGATTCAAAAGTTTGCGGTTCTTTTCCTGTCTACCTGGCCAGTGCATCTGAGTTGAGAGTGCTGTCCACAGCGTTCACAATGGAGCACTCTGGGATAGCTCCCGGAGGCCAATACCATCGAATTGTGTCCACAGTACCCCAAATTCGAGCCGGCAACGTTGATTTAAGCGCTAATCCGCTTGTCAGGGGCGGAGTAAGGAAATCGATTTTAAGAGCCCTTTAAGTCGAAATAAAGGGCTTCATCGTGTGGACGGGTGCAGGTTTACATCGATTTAATGCTGCTAAATTCGACCTAAAGTGCTAGTGTAGACCAGGGCTAAGGTGCCACAAGTACTCCTCTTCTTATTCCTTGGTAGGCTCACTAGATACCTGTGTAGTGCCCCAACAACTGTAGACATTCTATGAAAATCTCAGCAGGATTTATCAGTGTTTTTTACATATTTTTGTTGGCTTTGCAGCCTTCTAGTGAGGAAAGCTAAAAGTCTTATAACAGGTTAAGGGTAAATAATCAAGGATGGTGCTTTATGTACCACCAGTATAGCCAGTTTCCGGCAATCTTCATTATTTTTTTCAGCAATTTCAAGTGTCCTAGCTAATGTGCAACACCAGTTAGGATTCATAGGCTTTAATTCAGCAAAGCAATAAGTCTCCTCAGTGAGACTTGAGCATGTGCTTAAACTTCAGTTTTTGGCAGGGTATAACTCCAACCAAGTTCTTGTCTCATGTCACAGTTTTGATATTACAGTCTCAGCACTTTTTTAGTTGCTTATAACTTCGTCAAACTTTAGCAATTTGAGCTGAAATTTTCTATGCTGCATCTGTTTCAGGTTGATTTTTTTTTTTTTAATTTCTGCGAAAATGGTTCATTCATTTGAGAATGAGGCCAGGGAAAAATACATTTTACCCATTTTAAAAAACAAAACAATCTGACATTTTGTTTGAAAAGTTTTGGATCAGGGACTTGAAATTTGGTAGGGGGTGGCCTGTGTGTCAGGATTGTGCATTTTGCTGAACCCATGAAAATCTGCCCAAATTTGGTCAAGTTATAAGCCTTTGAAAAATCATAGTTCTCACATGCTCAGGAGAGACTTCTTAGATTTTAGCAGCTAAATACCCCAGAGATTCCATATGCACTGGGTATATGCCAGCCTGGGGCTGAGCAGGACTTTGCCTGACATTGCAGCTCTGGGTTGCTATAAACTGTACTGCATCCGGTTCCTGAATTGAGAGCAGGAAGCCTGTCTGTCCTGTGCTCAGTGACTCCCCCTGGTGACAAACCAGCCTGATACAAATACAAAATGGGGAAAAAAAGCTAGACCTGTGGAGTCTTAAGGGAGAAGTAAGCTGGGGCAAAGACTCTGTAGGACGATCCTGGGAGTGGAGACTGAAGGGACGGGAGAGGAAGACTGGGACTGAGAACCAGTGGAGTGGGGGACAGGAAATGAAGGGAAAAGGGAGACAGATCTAACAAGGTTCAGGGGATAAACTGGGACTGACTGGACAAAGACTGTGACAAGGAGCTGAAATGGGGGAGACACTGAGATTCAATAGGGAGCCCAGGGATGGAGACGGGGACTGGGTATGCGGGGGCAACTGAAGACCATGGTAGTGGTGGGGAAATAGATTGGATGAGAAGCCAGGAGGAAGGAACTGGGACTAGCAGAGCAAGGAGACTGGTGAGAAGGAGCTTCGGGGCTAGGGGGGTAGGACTGGGATGAGAAGCTTTGAGGAATGGAGTCTGAGACTGGCTAGGTGAGGAGACTGGGATGAGGAGCCAAGGTGGGGAAGAGATATAACTTGGAACCAAGGACATGTTGGGTAGGAGGAGGCAAAAGGAATCAAGCTGGGTAGGAATGTGTAGAAGAGTCTGTATCCACTACAACATGCTTCCTTCCTGAGCCTAGAGTGGAACCCAAAATTCCTGAGTCTCACCATTCCTTTGCTGGCTCACATAGAAGATGACAACCTACTACTGCTACCAGTTGAACAAAGCTCTGCCACTGTGATGGATATAAAGGTTTCCACCCTGTTGATAACCTATGTGGGTGTCAATATGATGCCACATGATGGAATAACTATTATTTCAGTTCCTTTAAAAAAATAACAAAAAACTAAAAATTACACAAACTGTTAAAAGAACATTACTAAGGTTACACTGAAAAGTTAGGAAATGCCAGATTTAAGGTTGCCTGTGCAACTTTAATTTGTCCACCTTATGTGTATGCATAATGTTAGTCTTTTGTTACATGACTACATACTATTTTTCCACAGGACCACTGCCTCACTCAGTGGAGTATTATGTGTAGCATTAGAATCTTAGTAGTTAGAGACAAAGATTTTAAGTCAATTTCCTCAGGAGGGACAGCATATGGTGTGGTCTGCTGGTTTGAACACAAGGCTATGAATCAAAAGTCTCCCAAATTCTAATCCCATCTCTGATATGTACTTCCTTTGTGACCTTGGGCCAGGAACCTAGCATCTTCCTTAAGTTCCCCTCTCATAATTTTTTTATCCCTATCGGGTGTTCTGTTGATTATTTGATAAAGATTGCAGTAGTGCCGTGAGTGGATATTACACTTAATTTTACAGACTTCTCCCTTGTCTGTATCTGACTGCATCAGTGACGAATGTAAGCCCAAATTCTGCTCTTAGTTACACCAGTGTAAATCTAGTATATGTTAACTGCACTGAAGTTGATACGGTTAAATATTTCATATGAAAATAAAAACCAAACTATAATGGTTGCGTTTTTCCATTGAATGGCTGTACAGCCCAATGTGGTTTAGGATTGCCTCCAGGCTTTTGATTAAAATTAGATTCAATGCCTCATTCACTTCAGTTTGTTCTTGTGTATATGTATAAGGAGCAGAGCTTTCCTACATAGCTGAATGGTGACAAGGTTAAATAATAAAATTCAAATTTTTTCCCTCTGGTTTCAGGATTTTAGAATACCTTTCAAACTATTGGTATATAAGTGGCAAGGGTTTGTGTGTGAGGGAAAACCATGATTTTTCCAGTTAAAGACCACACTGGCAGTCTTGGAAGCTGACTGTGAATCCTCTTCAGTACAACTTATTCAGACAAAACCTTTTTTGTAGTCAGTGAGTTTGTCTGAGTGAGTACTGAATTCAGCTCCTTGTAATTTTAATGTATTGCCACATATGATCCTTGATTTACAAAATTGTTAGTACTATACCAGTGACTAAACCCTTTCCCTAATAACAAACCCACCATGCCCAACTCCTCTTTACTTCTATCCCAGGGCCAACTGCCCCAGTATCTGCAAATTACATGTATTCAGACTGTACATTCAAATGTGTGCATATTGTGGTACCAGGTCTTGAGAAGAGATGAGGTTCAGAGGGTATCTGCAGCTAGGAAGAGGAATCTGAAGTATATTACTTTGGGAAAAGAGTCAGATGAGAATGTTCATGACCTTGTCAATGGAGTGGGATTTGGGAGGATTTCCATAGATAAGAGTTTTAGGATTCTTAGATCTCAGATTTAAATATGTTCTCTAGGCTGCATGTCTCAAGGTGTAATAGCTATCAGAGGCTTTCAGGTATTCAGGACATCCCAGTACTTCAAAAAACGTAAAATTTTGGTCTTTGGTAATGTCATTCTGCCTGATCAGAGTGAAACATAAGTCTCCATTTAATAGCTTAAAGAAGTCTTAGGCCAGTCTACACTACCACTTACTTCAGTATAATTTACGTCACTCAGGGGTGTGAATAAGCCACTCCCCAAGCGACAGGTCGTTGTAATTTACAAGCGCTGGTGTGAACAGCACTGTCGGCAGGACATAGCTACAGTCTCTCGCGGAGGTGGATTTATTATGCCCACAGGAGAGCTCTCTTCCCTTGGCATAGAACATCTTCGCCAGATGCACTGCATTGGTGTAGCTGAGCCAGTGTATGGCTTCTAGAGTAGACTAGTCCATAGATGCCAAAAACATTATCATGTAGCTCTTTCATGTAAATATGACCAAGTCAGAGGTGATGCTTATTTGCACCTATCCTTCAAGACTCTTTAACGTTTTGTTCAATAGTATGGAAAGTTATACTAAATGTAGAACTACTTTTGTATATCTTGCATCAGGACTTTATTGGTACATCCACACAGCAGATGGGAGTTGGAATTCTCACTTGGCTAGCATACAAACACTAGCTCTGCTCGAACTAGCACCTAAAAAATAGTGTGATCATGGCTGCTTGAGCTGGCTGCCCAAGTCCATGCCGAAGGAGGCAGGCAGGATTGTACTCAGGCTGCTAGCCCGAGCCCCCATCTGTGCCACCATGGTAACGCCGCTGTTTTTAGCATACCAGCTCAAGCAGAGCTAGCACTTGAAAATATGTGTGTCTACCTGAGCTGGGAATCTTACTTCCCAGCTCCTGTTCAGCGATACCCTTAAAGATAATTTACTTTACCATTATCTGAGGGGTAGCCATGTTAGTCTGTATCCACAAAAACAACAAGGAGTCTGGTGGCACCTTAAAGACTAAGTCTTTAAGGTGCCACCGGACTCCTCATTGTTTTTACCATTATCTGTTTGGCCAAGTCAGCTTGATAAATTAGCATGCTTCACTGAGTGTTGTACTTCCTAAAATTCATTCCATTGTTGTTACCTATTTGATATTTAAAGTAACAGACCTTGATGGAATATGGAAAACAACCACAAATCAGCTTGTTGAGAGTCCAGAGACAGAAAAGGATGTGTTTACTTTCCCGGTTGGAAATTCTATTGCTGGACAGCCGTAATTCAATATATTTGGGCTGCAGAGAAACAGCCCCTCGTGACAAAGTACTGATGTAGTACATTGCTCACCCTTTATTCTTTTCAATATGATTTATGGTAAAGACATTTGGGTCCCTCAGGTGATTAGATTACATGCTATAGTAGGGGGCACCTCTGTAAATATAGAAAAATATAATCAGGTACCTTGACAAAGTGCCAAAATTCTCATTGACTTCATGGGAATATCTGGTCTGTTCCTCTAGGAAAAGGAGACACTAACTTTCAAAGAGGGGATGCTAAAATCCTGTTGACTGTTGGAGACCTTTTCCAGAGTATAACATTACTGAACTTTGAACTGCTTAGAATAAAGTTTGATCTCTGGATTTCTATATGTATCTACAAGTTAAACACTTCCGAGACATTGGAGAAATACCAGAGTTAGCAACGAATGATGTAGAAGAAAAATTCAGGTAGTGACCTAACCCAAATTAGCCCTTGTCTATAATGTACAATTTTTCTGTTGAGGAATGCTGGCAAGTGTATACCCCAAATTCTGTACTCTGGAGTCAAGATCTTACAGTTCCTCCTCTTACAGTAAGGATAATTAGTGGCAGAAGCACTTGAATACCCCTTTGCAACCTGTTTCTAATCCTTAAAAAGCAAATATAGTACTTCATGCTTCATGAACTTTTTACTACTTTCCTTCAATTTTGAACAAAATGAATATAAATCTCCACTTCAGATGTTCTAAATGTGATTCATTATGCATCATTCATATGTTTTTTAGGGATCTCCCATTATGTGCACTCATTTAGATACCTAATCCAACTTTTAATGTGTTCCAAACTGGGAACTGGCTCTATTTATTTGACCCTCTGTTATGTATTCTGGGAATCTATCCACAGGACCAACTCTCTCTAGCGCTTGACTTAAGGAATACAGAACATGGTGTCTGCAAGCAAAAAGCTTGTCCTAAATTTAACTGTACCAGTAGACCTATGCTATAGATATGGAAACATGAAATCTGAACCTACTTTGTTATTCCTAAAACAACAGCACCAAAGAGAGCTTCTATAAAGTATATAAAAACATCCTGGTCTTCAAGTCAATTAACCAGGATTTATCATCTAATGCATATAACTTAGATATGTTTGGAGTCTAAAGTAGCAGTCAATCTGTTGCCCAATATTAGTATGATTTAGTATTTAGACTTACAATAAAGATTAAATAGATGTTAAATAGAAAGCAATTAAATTCTGGGAAAAAAATCTTATGTCAATTTGTCAAAAAGGTAAAACTAAAAAAAATATAGTAGACCTATAATTTAATATTTTCATTTTACTTATCTGACATAGCATTCCTTACAGTGATTCCCATGTAACTATTCCTCTGTTTATCTTGAATGCAGTAGAAATATATCTTTTAAAAAGCTGTTTGTTGTTTGAACATAGAAAAAGTCCACAGCAGTGGTTTTAAAGTCCAAAACAAGTATTTTTACAGGTTTACATAATTGTGAAACTGCCCAAACTCTCCGGAGTTGTTACGTTTTGGGCTGAGACTAGCCATGAGCCATTATCTCCCAGAACTGAAAATGGGAGACTTAGGATGGAATGGCCATCTCATTCTTTTCCTTTAGCACCTCTGCTGCTATAGTATAACATTACCTTAGGAAATGGTGAAGACTATATTGACTAAAAGAAGTGAAATGCTTGGCTCTTGAAATCTATTTTATAGTAGTTGGTCTAGTTAACTAATCTAATATGACATTTTTAACACACCCGTGAACAATTATCTGATGGAATTTCCTAGGGTATATTTAAAGAATAAGGATGAAAATAAATTTCATATTGTGAAACTATTTGACTAGATGTTGCTGGAACATTGTCACTTACCCTACAAGGTCTGCAGAAGGGACTTCTCTCCTGTGCTCCTTGTGGAGTCCATGGGGAGAAGAGTCCCTTTTGTTGCATGCCAAAGCAGCTAAATATCTTCTAAGTTAGATGTGCACAAACTTCTCAAAACGCAGCAAAGTTAGTCATGTATGTGCAGAAAGCATGGCCTTCTTTAGCTGTGAACTCTGTGGGCTTAGTGAGAAAATACTTTGCAAAGTGTTCTGCAAGTGCACACAATTGAATTATGACCATCAAACATCATGTCAGATCAAAATCAGTTTTCACCTGAATAGTCCAAGGCACTTCCCAGTGAGGGCTATTTACATATTCAAACGGCCGAATTGGTTCAATTCAAACTTTCTGATAAAAGGTCACCTCTGAGCAGAGACTAAGCCTCGAAAATCAGTCCAATTAGTGGAAAATTTGAAGTCATAAGGGACTCAAAATAGAGAATTTGCAATGGAAATGTTTATGCAACTTGCTGCCACACCTGCTACAATTCAATTGATGAGTAATTACTGTATTTTATAAAACCTGTATTTACAAAAACTTATTGTGTACTAATAAAAATATGCAAAAACTGGGGGGAGGATTGATTGAAATTAAAATGTTTTTCATGTATTAACTCATATGGAAGAAGTAGAATCTTTGAAATAATCGGAACACATTCTGTAATAGACTCTAATCTTTAAAAACTCAGTACACGGGATTTGTGAATGACTTTAACTATTGTTCCCTTCACTAGATTTAATATCAGAGGAACAGCAATAGGTGATAGAATAATGAGGTAATTCAGTATCTTCCTCCCTCTCCCCCTTTTTCTTCCTTCTGTATGATGGATTTACCAGGTCCTCGTTTTCCACATCTAACCAGTTTTTCTGTTAGCTGTTACCACTTTTAAATTTGCCAAACTTTGGATGCTGGAAATTGTAGAGCAGATTGCTTGATGAGTTATATTTAACTGCATGCATTGCATGGAAACAGAGTGAGAAGAAATTGCTGTGTACAAATTTAACATCACATTAATCTCTTTAGTGTATGCCATAAAAATAATCATAATGTAAAAAGTGTTTACTCATGTAGAACAAACACTTTTTTTTTTAAACTTCATTAGCTTTGGCACTTGTATTTTGCATGTGCCACCGTTGATTTGGCTTGTTTTGTATTGGAGAACACTTGGTTCTGGAGCGAGATTAATTAGCACTATTTAGGAATACATTGTTCAAAGGCCTGTTTTAATTTTTGGACAGATCAATTTATGGAATTGAGCATAATTTTTATAGCCAGGATTGATAGTGCAAATTTAGGAAGAGAGACACTGGGTTTTGGGGGATGTTTCTCCACCTCATAAAGTTAAAAAATGTAAAAGCACTTGAGATGGAATACTCTTGTCTCTCTCAGTGAAATACCCCAGTATGTTAATTGTAGGAAGACTTAAGGGTTTTGACAACTAAGTTTGACAGTAGGCCTTCAGGGAGAGAAGCAATTGTGTGAGTTAGTGCCAAATATAATAGATGGAGATTAAGTTAACAAATGGAAGGAATTAATTTAAAATGACACAATATTTTTATAGTTTCATGAATGACCAGTTGCAGGATACACGTCTGAAGGGGTTAATTTATATGACTACCCTAGAAAGGGTATCTGCATTTCTTATATTAAGGTCCCTGCATACAGTCGCGCACAATGTGTAAGTGGGTCCAAAAATATGAATATCTAAAGGAAAATAGTGTGTCCCTGTCTTTCCATTGCCTTTATATTTCAGTTTTAGCTACTACTCTCGTGCAGTTAGCTAAAGGTCTGTATTCAAGGGCTTTTGTAATCTGTGGAAAGATGGAACCACATTCCATGGTAAAAGCCACTGTTCTTGGAGTTCTATAGCACCCCAGTGTTACAGACTGCAAGTTCTGTGTCAGCTTGAGGTAAATGTATAGAATTAAATATGAAAATGAATAATGCAATCGGTGTGGAATTTTTATAGTATCTAATTAGTTGATATATTGTCTTCCTAATATTTCATCTTAATTGTCCTGTAGATTTTAATAGTGCCACAACTGTCGAGTTTTTTGCAACTGAGTAGGAGATAGTTGAGAAATTGGGCACTTGGGGAGGCAAGGGAAATGAGTATCTTGGGATTGAGAGATAACCACGTCATGTTTCTGCTGAAATGATCAACAGTGAAATAGTCAATGTTGGGACTTAAGGCAAGTCTGCACTATAAAATTAAGTTGACTTAAGTTACGTCGATGTACAGCTGGGGTGGGCCAACTACGGCCTGGGGGCCACATCCAGCCCTCCAGACATTTTAATCTGGCCCTCGAGCTTGCTCTGGGGAGCCAGGTCTGGGGCTTGCCCCGCTCCAGGTGGGGAGCAGGAAGGGGGCTTGCCCTGCTCCGTGCGGCTCCTGGAAGCAGCAGCATGTCCCCCCTCCAGCTCCTAAGCGTAGGGGCAGCCAGGGGGCTCCACATGCTGTCCCTGCCCCAAGCTCCGCCCTCTCAGCTCCCATTGTCTGGGAGCCACAGCCAATGGAAGCTACGGGGCAGGGCCTACGGACAGGGCAGTGCTTAGAGCTGCCTGGCTGCGCGCCACAAAGGAGCCAGAGTGGAGACATGCTGCTGCTTCTGGGAGCTGCTTGAGGTAAGCACTGCCTGGAGCCTGCATCCCTGCCCCAGCCCTAATCCCCCTCCGAACCCCTTGGTCCTATCCCGGAGCACCCTGTGCACCCCAAACCCCACCCCAGAGCCCACACCCCAACCCCCAATTTCATGAGCATTCATGGCCCGCCATACAATTTCCATACCCAGATGTGGCCCTTGGGCCAAAAAGTTTGCCCAGCCCTGATGTATAGTCACTGCAGTAATGAAGTCAGTTTTGCATGTCTACACTATGCTCCTGTTGGTGGTGCTCCATATGTGTCCTCACCAGGAGCACTTGCACCAATTTAACTGTCAGTGTAGGGCACTGACAGCTGGAGCCCTGCTGCCGGGGGGTAACAGCAGGAACAGTCTGATGTAAGCAACACAGTGTCTTCACGGACACTGCGTCGACCTAACTACATCAACTTAAGTGTTATGCCTCTTCTGGAGGTGGAGTTATTAAGTCAGTGTTGTTGGTGACTTACATTAGTGGGACTGACATTTTAGTGTGGACGCTTACAGAGTTAGGTCGACATAAGCTGCCTTAGGTCAACCTAACTCTGTAGCATAGACCAGCCCTTAATGTGTTGTTAGGATTCAAAGTTAACATCCAGTTAAAATGATTGGGGCAGTTCACACATCAGAGCTGTCTTAACAAATAGGAATGTGTCACTGCATTGGAAAGTTCATAATTGGAAGGTACTCTTCACATAGAGGCTCTTTTGGAAACTATTTGAAACCTAGAAAACATTTTTTTTAAATCAAAACTTAGATTTCAGGGCAAAATTCTGAAGCAAATTCCACAGCTGCAAAATAATGAAATTCATGGAGTCTGCTTGCACCCATGAAAACAGGGCTTTACTTGTCTAAGTACTGGGACGGCAGTGGAATTATGCTGCAGCTTGGGGAGGTAGGAGAGTGTTATGGGGAGGGAGAGAAGGGTTTAATTCAAAAGAGGAGAGGAAGAGGAGGCAGGTACACTTCTTAGCAAGGAAAAAGAGAACAGAATATTTTGGTGCTCAGTTTAGATTCTCTCAGGATAAATAAAGCTCACCAGGGTAAGAGTTGAGAATTTCATTGGCATTGTAGGAAAGAGCTCTGTAAAGTGTACTTCCTTTTACAATATTAATGAAGTAACCATGTCAATGGAATCAATGTATGTCAGATACAGCAGCAGCTTTTCTGTGCATAATCTGTAGATTCAAGAGGCTTTTAAATTGAGTATGTTTTTGATGGGCACAGTTATAATCTGTTTTCCTTCTTTTAAAGCAGGTCCAGTAATCATTTCTGCATCCTTTAGTAATAAATTTAGCTGTTTTGAGATTTATGCCTTTCTAGATAACCAAAAGTCCTCAATAATATGAATCCGAAGTGACGGCTGAACTCAGATCTGTGACCAAAAAAACTTTTAAGGAGCAGTATGTAAAATATTACACTGGACCAAATGTATTGGGTACCCAATTATGCAAAATTCATTGTAGAAACATAAACACAGAATTTTCTGGATGGAAATCTTAGTAGATTTTAGATGAAGACTCATTCTCCCTCCCCCATAAGTTTAAAAAAAAAAATGAATGTTCTATGGATTTAGGTTTCACTTTTTCTTTCTCCACAGTTTTTTTGGGGTTTTTTTTAGTGGCTGTAGAATTTCTTCTGAGGCAGCTGTTAGACTTGGCTGTAGATAAACTGTATCATTCTCTTGTTCAGTTTTTTTCTTCAGATTTACATTTAATGGAAAAATCCAAATGCTTTTATACTACAGTGATAAATACCTAGATAGGTCATTCATTCTTGGGCCTAATTAGAATAGTTAAACCCATATTTTGGGGTTTGAAAGGACAGCATAATACAATCACTTTTGATAATATTTTCAGCTGGAGGGTGATGCAGAATGAGTGCTTTCAAGTGCATACACGTGATGAGGTTTGAGCACACAAGTTCTTTTGCGATTAATACAATGTTTTTATGCATATTGGTTGGGGATACAAAAAAAAAAAGCTGTGTTCAATTATTGTGCTTCAGTATAAAGTCCAGGGTAATAATACTTGGAACTTGACTAGCATCTTCCATTCAAGGATCTTAAAACACCTAATAAAAGAAACCACACAATGTCCCTGTGAAATAGATTAGTATCCCTACCCTTCAGATGCAGCAACTTAGTCACAGCAAAACAGTGGCAGAGATAATAGGAATCAGGTTTCTTGACTGTCCACGCTTTTGAACCACTAAAACCTTTATGTCGATATGGAAGAAACATTCAATTCTGAAATTGCACCTTTTTTATGTGCAAGTACTCCAGGCTTTGAGTCTTTCACATAACCATACTCCATGAGTTGGTTGATGTGCAGTCAATTCCTTTTGATGATTTTGTGTGTGATGTAATTAAAAGTGCATGATTTGCTAAAGCCTTAAAATCAGGCTGCATCTTCTGTTGTCTTAATCCATTATTACACTGGGAGATAACCAGTTCAGTGTCCAGGTGTCTTATTTGTTGATATTTTAAGTTACATAATGGACATTTTTGTTTCACCTTGATAGCATTTTACCTATAATATTATTCATTTGCTTTCTAGACATACAGATTCCGTTTGTGACTGGCACTACTTCCGGGAAAGGTGTGATGGCCACTCCATTCAAACCATTCTTTTCAGTAGCAGTTCAATCTCGAAAAACTACTTTTTGGGCTTAAATTTCTGCTTCCAAATGTTAGCCTAAAAGTGAATTGTATGGGAACTTTGTAGAAAGTCTAAGCTGTTTTTGAATAACATAACTAGGAAAAAATTCCTTTTATGACCATTTGTTTTCAAGATTCAAATTTGGCTCTGCTGGAGTCAGTCTAGGAAAAAAGTGCTGTCCCTATCCAAGACTACTTGGATACTTCTGCTAAAATAATCAGAATTGAAATGTATGACAACAATACTTTACCTTTGAAATCTGATGAAAATTTAACATGCCATTGAGATGACTGAGGCACTACACGCCTTCTTGGGTCCTGTCCCATATCCGCAACACAAACCTACTTTATTATGGGATGATATATCAAGGTAGCACTCAACATGAATAGAACATTGGTTTTGATTTTGTAATGTAGTTGAGACCAAAGAGCATCCCTGAATTATCCTAAAATAAAGGCTTTAGCATGGTGTGAAGACATAGTCAAAACATAGTTCAGTCTCTCTCTGTGTACAGGACCAAATCATTGTGTAATTGCATTCTGCAGCATAACTTTCTGTATTGTGAACAAAACCTTTTAAAGGTATTGTTGTTACCGGCAGTTTCAGTCAGACAGCATTACTTAGGGTTACATTCAGATTTCTTCACAATCATAATGACTAGAAATTTACTTCTAAAATACAAATAAATAATTTATATTTGTCAGCAACTGGTGAGGTCACCAGAAAAGCGCTGTACCAGAGTATGTATCACAGATTACTTCCTGACTTCTCAGTAGAGTTGCCAGTTTTGATTGGACGTCTTGCTGGAGATTTCTTCACATAATCTTTAAAGATGAATCTTTAGTTCCTGGAGACTCCAGGACAGTTCTGGAGGGTTGGCAGCAGCCCTACTTCTCATGTTCGGTGAAGTGTGTGCAATTTTTTAAAAAACAATTGTTCAAGCTCAGCAAAGATCAAAATTTGGAACATTAAAAAAATTGCACAGCATCTTACTTTCTCTGCTGGCTTTGTGTATGTGTGAGCCTACATCAAATTTTCAGATTGCTGTCTAACATTTATATTTTTATATCATAACTGTTACCATTGTATCTGAAATTAAAAATGAACAAAAGCCCAGAACGAAAATATGCTGCTCTTTTTGTACTTCCAGGACAGAGATGTGTAACTGTTTTGTTTTAATTTAAAAATCTGTGCACAGAGCAGCAATTCTGGGGGAGGCTTTATCAAAAAGGTGTGTTCTCCCCATGCATCTGAAGCAATATTAGGCTAGGGCCCAGTCTGGTCTTGTCTGGCAAGGAGTTCTGTAGCCAGGGTCTCAACATCAAGAATACTTTGTTCCCAAAGCCTGATAGCCAGAACCTCCCTGTGAAGTGTAGTTGTATTAGCCTTACTCTCCAGATGGCCCCATTTCAGAGATAGCTAAATTACAGTCAATTAGTGCCTTTTCACTTAGAACCAGGACTTAACTTCAGAGGTGAATCTAAATTGGTGTTTGGAAGGCATAAGTGTGATTGATAATATGTGTATCACAGTGGCTAGGTCCTCATCTGAGAGGCGTGAGTGGAAGCATCCTGGGTGTGCCAAGGTGCAAAGGTGATTCTTGTATCTGTGGCAATCTGTGTGACCAAGAGTAGTAATAAGACTAGCAAGAGCCCCAAGAATTTTTTAGTTGTACTCAGCAAGTTTTTATTTCTTTGAAGGACTAGACTATCTTACTAGGGGTAACCCAGATTTAGCACTTTATCTGCAATGATAACCTTTTAACTAATCAGCTGATCCCCCACTCAGTGGTTTAAAAAAAAATTAAGCTAATGGCATAAGACCAGAGATGTACAAGCACCTCCTGGAACTGATGGAAGTCCCAATAAGTGGCAGTTGAAAGGATAGCAGTACACACTTGAAAACAAAAGGCCCTAATGTGTTGAATAGATCTCTTTTCTTTCCAAAGCTAAACTGCTTTTTTGCCTGGTTAGTACTAGAATGGGAGGCAACCTGGTGTTCTGTGTGTGCAACCTGGAACTGGGGTACCACTGAGCCCTCTGACCCACCAGCCTGGGCTCCCTGTCACACTGTGCTGCTGTGACAAGCTGCAAAGCCCTCCAGCCTGTACTTTCACTAGCATTCACACAGGTAGGGACACACCCAGATGCAGTTACATGCAGGCTCTGTATCCACAGCTTCCCAGCCTACAACCCCAGGGCAGTACCATCCTGCCCTGGTCAAATCTGGGTCAGTATATAGGTTTAATACCTGGTCCACCTCTCCCTCAATGCACTATAAGGTGGGTAGAAAGTTGGCTAGATTGTCGGGCTCAACGGGTAGCGATCAATGGCTCCATGTCTAGTTGGCAGCTGGTGTCAAGTGGAGTGCCCCAGGGGTCGGTCCTGGGGCCGGTTTTGTTCAATATCTTCATAAACGATCTGGAGGATGGTGTGGATTGCACTCTCAGCAAATTTGCGGATGATACTAAACTGGGAGGAGTGGTAGATACGCTGGAGGGCAGGGATAGGATACAGAGGGACCTAGACAAATTGGAGGATTGGGCCAAAAGAAATCTGATGAGGTTCAATAAGGATAAGTGCAGGGTCCTGCACTTAGGACGGAAGAATCCAATGCACAGCTACAGACTAGGGACCGAATGGCTAGGCAGCAGTTCTGCGGAAAAGGACCTAGGGGTGACAGTGGATGAGAAGCTGGATATGAGCCAGCAGTGTGCCCTTGTTGCCAAGAAGGCCAATGGCATTTTGGGATGTATAAGTAGGGGCATAGCGAGCAGATCGAGGGACGTGATCGTCCCCCTCTATTCGACATTGGTGAGGCCTCATCTGGAGTACTGTGTCCAGTTTTGGGCCCCACACTACAAGAAGGATGTGGATAAATTGGAGAGAGTCCAGCGAAGGGCAACAAAAATGATTAGGGGTCTGGAACACATGAGTTATGAGGAGAGGCTGAGGGAACTGGGACTGTTTAGTCTGCAGAAGAGAAGAATGAGGGGGGATTTGATAGCTGCTTTCAACTACCTGAGAGGTAGTTCCAGAGAGGATGGTTCTAGACTATTCTCAGTGGTGGAAGAGGACAGGACAAGGAGTAATGATCTCAAGTTGCAATGGGGGAGGTTTAGGTTGGATATTAGGAAAAACTTTTTCACTAGGAGGGTGGTGAAACACTGGAATGCGTTGCCTAGGGAGGTGGTGGAATCTCCTTCCTTAGAAGTTTTTAAGGTCAGGCTTGACAAAGCCCTGGCTGGGATGATTTAATTGGGTATGGGTCCTGCTTTTGAGCAGGGGGTTGGACTAGATGACCTCCTGAGGTCCCTTCCAACCCTGATATTCTATGATTCTAAGAGAACAATGCACATTTGTGGTAATCAAGCAGAGATTTTCCCCAAGCACTCCAGTCAAAGCTCACTGGTTTGGATTAAAACATAAAATACATTTATTAACTACAAAAAATAGATTTTAAGTAGGGCTGTCGATTAATCACAGTTAACTCACGCAATTAACTCAACAAAATTAATTGCAATTAACAATTTATTGTGATTAATCACAGTTTTTATCGCACTGTTAATAGAATACCAACTGAAATTTATTAAATATTTTGGATGTTTTTCTACATTTTCAAATATATTTATTTCAATTACAATACAGAATACAAAGTGTACAGTACTCACTTTATATTATTTTTATTACAAATATTTGCACTGTAAAAATGATAAACAAAAGAAATAGTATTTTTCAATTCACCTTATACAAGTACCATAGTGCAATCTCTTTATTGTGAAAGCATAACTTACAAATGTAGATTTTTTTTGTTACATAACTGCACTCAAAAATAAAACAATGTAAAACTTTAGAGCCTACAAGTCCACTCAGTCCTATTTCTTGTTCAGCCAAACAAGTTTATTTACATTTACAGGAGATAATGCTGCCCGCTTCTTATGTACGATGTCATCAGTGAGAACAGGCGTTTGCATAGCACTTTTGTAGCCGGCATTGCAAGGTATTTACGTGCCAGATATGCTAAAAATTCATATGCCCCTTCATGCTTTGGCCACCATTCCAGAGGACATGCTTCCATGCTGATGATGCTCATTAAAACAAAATGTGTTAATTAAATTTGTGACTGAACTCCTGGGGGGAGAATTGTATTTCTCCTGCTCTGTGTTTTAGCCGCATTCTGCCATGTATTTCATGTTATAGCAGTCTTGGATGATGACCCAGCATATTGTTTGTTTTAAGAACACTTTCACTGCAGATTTGACAAAACTCAAAGAAGGTACCAATGTGAGATTTCTAAAGATAGCTACAGCACTCGACTCAAGATTTAAGAATCTGAAGTGCCTTCCAAAATCTGAGACACGGGGTGTGGAGCATGCTTTCAGAAGTCTTAAAAGAGCAACACTCTGGTGCGGAAACTACAGACTCAAGCCCCCAAAAAAGAAAATCAACCTTCTGCTGGTGGCATCTGACTCATGATGACGAAAATGAACATGCATAGGTCTGCACTACTTTGGATCGTTATCGAGCAGAACCCATCATTAGCATGGAAGCATGTCCTCTGGAATGGTGGACAAAGCATGAAGGGACATATGAATATTTAGCACATCTAGCACATAAATATCTTGCAACGCCGGCTACAACAGTGCCACACGAACGTCTGTTCTCACTTTCAGGTGATATTGTAAACAAGAAGCAGGCAGCATTATCTCCTGCAAATGTAAAAAAACTTGTTTGTCTGAATGATTGCCTGAACAAGAAGTAGGACTGAGTGGACTAGTACATAAAGTTTTGCAGTCTTTTATTTTTGAATGCAGTTATTTTTTGTACATAATTTTACATTTGTAAGTTCAACTTTCATGATAAAGAGATTGCACTACAGTACTTGTATTAAGTGAATGGAGAAATACTATTTCTTGTATTTTTACAGTGCAAATATTTATAATAAAAATAAATATAAAGTGAGCACTGTACACTTCGTATTCTGTGTTGTAAGTGAAATCAATATATTTGAAAATGTGGAAAACATCCAAAACTATCTCTATAAATAGTATTCTATTATTGATTAACAGTGTGATTAATAATGATTAGTTTTTTTAATCGCTTGACAGCACTAATTTTAAGTGATTATAAGGGATAGCAAACCGATTAAAGCAGATTACCTAGCATATAAACAATACACAAACTAAGCTTAATATACTAGAGTGAGAATCTGCTATTCATATCCAATCTAACTGATGGTACTGGCAGACTTGTAGATTCTTAAGGCAGAAGCTGCATTAGCTTTACAGCTTGGGTTCTTCAGATCTTCAGACACAGGCTAGAAATCCCTTTAGCCTTGGTCCAGCACTTCCCCCCAGTTCAGTCTTTGTTCCTAAGGTGTTCGCAGGAGTCTTCTTGTGTGGGGAGTGAAGAAGCACAGATGATGTCACTCCCTACCTTATATAGCTTTAGCATATGGCAGGAACCCTTTGTTTCAAAACTTGGTTCCCAGACGGGTTTGTGGAAAAATAGACATCCCAAGATGGAGTCCAGAATCATGTGGCCTGGTCACATGTCCTTGTAGAGTCATAGCAGATATTACTTACAGGATGTCTGGAGTATTCTCAGGAAGGCTTACTAGGTGGGAGATAAGCTTTTATTAAGGCCCATTGTTTTCACTAATGGCTCATTGCCCTGAATAGGCCCTTCCCAGCCACCTATCTAGACTGAAAGCATCTTGTCTAGTGGGTGTCACCCAGGTGTAACTGCATTTGAAGTACAGATACATAGTATTTATAATTTCAGATACAAAAATGATACATGTATACAAATAGGATAATCATGTTCAGCAAATCATAACTTTTCCAATGATATCTCACATGACTCATCTTGTACAAAATGCATCATAATTATGCCATAACCATATTACTATGATGACTATGGGGTTCGGTGTCACATGATGCTTTTTGTTCATTTCTCTGTGATCACAAAGCTGATCTTTTCAGATGTGTATCTGTTGTGACAGGGCAAGGCCACATGGCTATAGAAAAGTAGTGGGAGATCGATATATTAGCTCCAGGCTAAACTAATCCCTGGTACCAGGATAAGTGAAATGGCAGCTGCTCCAGGTCAATTAAGACACCTGGGCCAATTAAGATCCTTCCAGAAAGCAGGGAAGACAGCTAGGTTGATTGGGACACCTGAAGCCAATCGGGGGCTGGCTGAAACTAGTTAAAAGCCTCCCAGTCAGTCAGGTGGGTGTGCATGTCAGGAGCTGTGGGAGGAAGTTGTGCTGTTGGAGAGGCTGAGTAGTACACACCATATCAGGCACAAGGAAGGAGGCTCTGAGGTAAGGGTGAAGTGGAGCTTGAGGAAGTGGGGGAATAGCCCAGGGAATTGTACATGTAATGTTTCTAAAAGGTCAGCTACCATAGCTGATACTATTAGGGTCCCTGGGCTGGAGCCCGGAGTAGAGGGTGCGCCCGAGCTCCCCCCCCCGACCTTTGCCCCCGATTAATCACTGAGACTGGGAGATAACAGAGACTATGCAAGGAAGGATAACGTCTCCTCACCTCCCTCGCTGGCTTATGATGAAAATGGCTTAGTAGACTGTGACCCTTATCTCTAGAGAAAGAAGGGTTACGTGCAGGGTCACAGTGAGCCTCTGAGGCTAGTAAAATCCGCCAGGAAATGTGGGACCCACGGAGGCAAGGACAGAGCTTTGTCATGCTGTACACAAATCATATGTGTATATTTGTATTGACATATAGCTGGAGCACATAGCTCTAGTTATGGTTCCAGAAATATTTTGCATAAGTGTGGAATGCATAACTCTCCATAGTTTCCCTTTCTGTATAGAAGATGACAAATGAGCAGAATGTTGTTAATCTCTTGGGAGTAATCCAAATATTCAATAAATGTAAGAGTAGTGTTATATATCTACAAATACTTGAAGGGTGTAAACACTAAAGAGCGGATAGGATTATTTAGTGTGGTACACGGCGAGACGGGGACACATAATAAGTAATGGGATATAACTATAAAAGGGAAGACTTAGCTTGGCTTCCGGGAAAAATCACCCAATAGCAAAATTTATTGTACTCCAGAAAAGTCTCCCAAAAAAAATTGGTGGAAGCCTCCATCTCCTGGGACTTTTAAAACTACAGTAGACAAATCACTAGGAAATGTATCATCAGGAATAGTCCATTGTTAGATGGACTGGGTGATCCCATCAATTCTTTCCTCTCCAACTTCTATCAAATGTGGTTAAAATTTTTCTTTATTCTTTTTAACAATAAAAGACCAGTCTAACTGGTGAGCTTTTTTTCTCTGGGGGTAGGGGGACGATGACGACGACGACACTTTTTATAGTAGATTAAATTTTCTCTTATGCCCACTTAGCGTTACTTTCAGCTTTTAGGATCCAATGCTTCCTCCAGCAACATTTTCTCTCCATCTTTCTTCTATGGCAAGACTGAGAAGGAAATCTATAGACTGAACTGGGAGCGGAGATGACTAATTGGGAAGGGCAGGAAGAGCTGACTCTGGTATGAAGTATGGAAGTAGCTCTAGAGGTGGGAGAGACAGCTACTTCCTTCTGCAACAGACGCATGTTATGGAACAGTGTGAAGAGGTAGTGACTAAAATATGACACTTCATCATTTCTGGCCTACTGGAAGTTACTAGTCAGGTGGTGGCGGTTTCCTTCCCTATGGTTCTGTTGCCTATCAAGAATTCCTGCCCTGGCCAATTTCATCCATTACATTCCACCAGCAATCAGCACCTCCACCCACTTCCTACTGTGACTGCTGTTCCACTTCGACCATCATACTCTAGTTCCACTCAGGGCATTGAGCAGGATGGCAGCAGCCATATGGAGGAGAAAGTGAGTGCTGTGAGCAAATCTCGGAGGTAAAAGTGTGACCATAGCTGGAGCTGAGGGGAAGCTGCAAAGGTGCAGCCAGGGGACAGGAAGATGAACCAGATGGAAGAACTCAAGCAACCAGAATTTCTATAGCATCACCAAAGCTGTAGCTTCCTGGAGTCCAGCAGCCACAAACTAGGGTGTTTAACCTAGCTGCTTTCTCCTGTCACTTCAGGAAGCCTTTTTGTGTGGGTCTGCTGCTGCATTAGGGGCAGCTTCCCACCACAATTGTTTTTTTTCTAGCCTTCAGAACTAGCTCTTCTCCGTTTCCCAATCAGTACTATTAAACATTTCTTATTGCTCATTCTCATCATAGCAAAAACATTGACAAGAAACTGTCAGACAAAGGATCTTCACCCTAAAGTAGGAAATAATGAGAAATGAAGGTCTATTAAAATGTAATAAAGGTGAAAGAAAACAATTAAAGGTTAAACTAGGTCTTTAATAATAGCTAACCTTTATATTAACCATTTTTTATATTTATATTCACCCTTTAACACGTTTGCTAGCACAGGGGATGGGAGAAGTTCTACAGGATTTTGAAAATATTCTATTGCAAAGTAAAATTACATGTGAATTTTGCCTGCCTCTAGAGTTTGTATGTTTTAAAGAGAATGAAGAAAATAACATGACCCTTGACATTTCACTGTGTTGCATGTTCTTCCTGTTCTAAACCAATATGGAAAAGCTCACAATCTGTAACTTCAAATAATTGTAATACTGTTGGTATCTGTGCCAAATTTGGGGAGAAAGGTTGAGTTTAAGTAGGCTGATTAAGCTATTTGGTACTGCTTTGTAGTTGCCCTAGTACACTATTTCGAAAAGCTCTGTCTATGCAGACTATGTCTCTGTATGATGGTCTTTCAGTGGTGTTCTCTTTGTGATTCCTAGACGATCTGCTGTTGCTCGCATTCAGGAACTCTTCAGAAGAAGAAAAGAAAGGAAAGAGATGGAAGAATTGGAAACCCTGAATATTAGACGACCTTTAATAAAGATGGTGTATAAGGGTCATCGGAACTCCAGGACAATGGTACAGAAATACTGCTTTAAGAACTGCAGAGTTGATATTTTAGGCTGAAATAATTTAGTTGTTACATTGATATGCTTGCTAAAAAGGGATTGTGTAATACATTTAAGATATTTTTAATTGTACATTAGATCTGTAACCACAAAATTTGGCATTTTGGAGAAGTTATGTACATTTCTCATGAGACACTCCATAATGTGCTTGTAGTCTAAGCCTGCATGACAATGAATCAGGTTTCCTAGGTTCTTCTTTGAGTAATTGCTCATGTCCATTCCGCTGTAGGGGTGTGCATGCCCTGTACACAATTGTCAGACATGTTCTTTTCACTCAGCAGTACCTGGTGTGGTGGCTCAGGCAATCTCTGCTGTTGCATGTCATTGCATTCAGGTTTAAGAAGGCGGAGCCACCTCTGACCCCGTTTAGTTCCTTCTCCCCACCAGTGACTGTTGTTGAAGCACTTTGAGTCTTGCTTGTAGCAAGTTCTTCCTTCACTCCTTGTATATAGCCTGTTTTTTTTCTTAGAAGTTAGTAGTAAGTTAAGTGTAGTATAGATAAATGTTAGTATTAATTTTCAGTTTTTAGGTCTTTTTTGACCAAATTCCAGTATAGGAGCCATGCCTTGCTCTCTGGGGTTTAAGTCCTGTTAGCTGTGTAGCAAGGCAATGCTGGTCAGCGACTTGCACCCCAGCTGCTTATAATACTTGGATAAGTCCCACATTAGTGACAGGTGTCACATCTGTAAGGGATTTAAGCCCCAGTCTGAGGATAGAGTATCTAGGCTCAAACATCTCCATATGGAGGCAGCACTTCCGAACATGGCAGCTCCGATGGTGGATGAACGGGCTCGGAGTACTGTAGCTTTGGTATGGCGTGCCCCACCAGAGATGTCTATGGCATCTTGCTCTCCATCATCAGACCAAAGTGGGGAGAGAAGCTCACCAAAGGCTCGGTACCCTGTTCGGCTAGATCGTTGGTACTGAAGTCAGCTGGAGGCCATGGCTCTGGGAGCGGGTCTGAGGATCTCTAGAGAAGTCCTCATCTAAGAAGAGTGGATCATCGACTCTGGAACCTGTGCCAAGTCTGTCGAGGCCAACCCCTGAAGTATCCATCGAAAGATACCAAGGAAAGGAATCTGTACCAATGACACCAGAGGCATATGCATCCACAAGAGAACGCTTAATCTCTCAGTACCAGAGTCCCTGGTGGTGGTGGTGGTGGTACGGAAAGGCTTTCAACCAGTACAAGTGCCTGTGTTTCCCACTTTGCCTCTTTAGGACCATGTAGTACCATTACTTTCTACAGCCTCAGAAGCTGGTGCAATCGAGAGGTAAGCCAGCGATAATACACCTGGTACTGTCATCCCTAGCCTCTGGCTACTTATCTCTGGTTCCAAAGGGCTCTGCTCCCCTATTATCAGAGGACTCAGGGTCATATTCCTCTGATTTGGAGGTGCAGTCTTTTGTGTCCCAATCTAGGTATGGTGTAGATCCTCTGTCAGAGACTTGAGGGCCATGGATTTTGCATCAGTCTCAGCAGTGGCCTCCTCTTAAGGGGGCAATGGCCTGGTCAAAGTTGCATCCAAGAGCCATGTCAGTGGTCTTTTTGGACACCATAGGGTGTCTTCCTCCTGCTAGGACTTTCTCTCACCCACATCAGTCTGTTTCCGTGAAGGTGCACCAAGAGCATCAGCAGGCAATGTTCTCAGAACCTGGTACTGTGATTGAGCAGCTAGAAGTCACTCGGGCAGCTCCCCAACTGCAAGACACGGAGCAGGTGTTACCTCAGCATCCTTGTGGATCCTCTTCCTCATCACCAGAGCCAGTAAGTGACTCACCACCACCAGAGTATTACAGGGCTCACCAAGATCTACTGAGAAGGGGTTCTGTTCTGGATCTTCAAGCAGAAAAGGTCCATGAAAAATCTCAAACACTGTTGAATATTCTGGCTTCAGTGGCACCTTCCAGAGTGGCTCTGCTGATTAAGTAAGTCATTATGGAGCCAGTTAAGGAACTCTAGCAGTCCCCCTTTTCCTTCCCTCCCACAGCACATCTGGCAGCTGTCTCTGCTTTTCATCCCTCGGTAGATAATGGATTTCTTTTTTACAACCCCTTCATCAGGTTTCTAAAGGGCTTGGACGGATTATTCCCACAGGTACAAGATTCTGTTCCCCCATCGGGTCTGAACATGTCACCAACTACAGGACAGGCCCAACAAAGAAAATAACAGAACACCACTAGCCATCACCTTCAGCCCCCAACTAAAACCTCTCCAACGCATCATCAAGGATCTACAACCTATCCTGAAGGATGACCCATCACTCTCACAGATTCTGGGAGACAGGCCAGTCCTCGCTTACAGACAGCCCCCCAACCTGAAGCAAATACTCACCAGCAACCACATACCACACAACAAAACCACTAACCCAGAAACCTATCCTTGCAACAAAGCCCGTTGCCAACTGTGTCCACATATCTATTCAGGGGACACCATCACAGGGCCTAATCACATCAGCCACACTATCAGAGGCTTGTTCACCTGCACATCTACCAATGTGATATGTGCCAGCAGTGCCCCTCTGCCATGTACATTGGTCAAACTCGGGACAGTCTCTACGTAAAAGAATAAATGGACACAAATCAGATATCAAGAATTAGAACATTCAAAAACCAGTCGGAGAACACTTCAGTCTCTTTGGTCACTCAATTAGAGACTTAAAAGTTGCAATTCTTCAACAAAAAAACTTCAAAAACAGACTCCGAGAGACTGCTGAATTGGAATTAATTTGCAAACTGGATACAATTAACTTAGGCTTGAATAGAGACTGGGAGTGGATGGGTCATTACACAAAGTAAAACTATTTACCCATGTTTATTCCCCACTCACCCCCCCCCGCCCCCGCACTGTTCCTCAGACGTTCTTGTCAACTGTGTTATACCAATAAAATAAAAACCAGCAGGATCTTATTAAAGGGAAAAAGGCAAAATACCACATTTATTGTGAATACAGAAAGAATCATAGTAAGCAGTTAGTTATAGTTATAACATTCCATTCAATCTCATATTTATTCACACATTCATTCATACAAACACACACACACACAGGTTCTGCAAGGTTGTTATCATAGTTACCAGCCTTAGAGTTGCTCATGCCAAGCCACTGGCCAGGTGGCCTGGACATGAGGAGGGAGCAGGGCCTTGTCAGATGCTCATCTGATGCTCCTGGAAGTTGGTTTGCAGAATCAGACCCCAAAGTTCTCACTTTTTAGAGTCTATTTTTATAGGAATTTCTTCCTATGCCAGTCTATGGGAATTGCTTCATCATGCTGTTGCTGAATCAATCAGCAGATAGCACATTCCTGATGGCTCCAAGATGTTATCTTGTTCTTTGGTTCTCCCATTCTTGAGGCTGTTGGGTGGATTCCAGTCTGCCCTCCGGGGGGTCCTCTGGTTATTTCCACTTGATGCCTTCTTCAGCCGATGGACACTGGATTCTTAGGCTGGCACCTCCCTGATCATTCAGTTATTATCCACACCAAGCATCCATCCACATACATCCTCTATCTCTATTTTAATCACAATTGTTAATACAACAAAAGGGCGGGGAGTCTCTGGGTGCTGTTTCTGTTGTTAGAGTATTGCTTTGAGTCTCTCTCTCTGTGAATTGCTTTGAGAACAGACTCTGTCTTAGAATGTACTAACACAATTAGCAGCTTGCAAGTTTCACACGTAGAGGGAGAGAAACAGTACCAAAAACCAAGAGACCTCTTAATTAGTAATATCCTGGAATTTAAACTATGGGGAATCAAACTCATTTGTGATTGTAATACAGAACTTCTTTAATATGATCCAACAACTGCTGGAAATGGCCCACCTTGATTATCACTACAAAAGCTTTTTCCCACCAGCTCTCCTGCTGGTAATAGCTCACCTTAAGTGATTACTCTCGTTACAATATGTATGGTAACACCCATTGTTTCATGTTCTCTATGTATATAAATCTCCCCACTGTATTTTCCACTGAATGCATCCGATTTAGCTGTAGCTCATGAAAGCTTATGCTCAAATAGATTTGTTAGTCTCTAAGGTGCCACAAGTACTCCTTTTCTTTTTGCGAATACAGACTAACACGGCTGCTACTCTAAAACCTGTGTAACCTTATGTAACTTTACTTGAAATGTTCCCAATTAATATTATGTTGTTATAGATAAGGGTGCAATAAAGCCCAATTTAGTTTTCAGGTTTAAGCCTATAGGTCAGTTGCAGAAAATGTATTTAGTAGACGACCAGTAGGCAACACTTTTGAATGATATAACCAAACTTTATTCAAAAGAAAAAAGTAATTAGTTAAGCAAACAGGCATACAGTTACCACTTATACAGTACTACAATTATACTTACACCTGAAATTTAGCAAGGCTACTCAACTATTACAGTGAGAGTCCTTCTAAGCCCCTGTCGTCCTGGACTTGATCATTCTTAGTTGCTTTGAGGGGATGGGATGGTGCATGCACAATCTAGTGAACACTAGGAGTTGAGAGAGAATGGCACATGCTCAGTAAAAACAGAATCTTCTGAGATTTTAGCTGCTAAAATCTAAGCAGTCTTTACTAAGCATGTGTGAACTTTAGTTTTTCAAGGCCAAATTTGGGGGTATTTCATAGGGACAGCAAAAAGCATATCCCCAATACAAGGGCCACTCCTTGCGTAATTTCAAACCCTGTTCCAGAGCAAGTCCTTAACTCGCAGCTTCCACCAGATAAGGACAAAAATGGAGAATACTGCCAGGCTTTTTGATGCACAGTTTAAGTTTTAGTGTGAGCATTTTTGTGAATTAGTGAACAGATCCCCACCAAGATGTAAACTACAACTTAATCCAAAAATGTATCAAGCAGAAAACAGACCGGTGACATTAGAGGATCTGATGCTTGTGGTCAAACAGTTACAAAATGATAAAGCGCTTGATCTGGATGATGATTAATCAGAATTGCTAAAGAGAGGAGGCATGGATTTAATTCACTGGCTTTATAGAGTTGTCAATTCAAAAATTGACTTTGCATTTGGAAAATCCTTAAATTAGGGCCAGCACTATTGTGAAAGTGGGAAATACTTTCTGGAAATGGCTTACAAAATTAACACTTCACATCTGTTATTTCTAGACTAACCATGTAAATCATAACAAATATTTGTAATTCATTTTATTTTTACTATAGATAAAGGAAGCCAATTTCTGGGGTTCTAACTTTGTAATGAGCGGTTCAGATTGTGGCCATATCTTCATCTGGGATCGGCATACTGCTGAGCATCTGATGCTGCTGGAAGCTGATAATCACGTGGTGAATTGTCTACAGCCACATCCATTTGACCCAAGTAAGACCATCTCCACCTGCAATATGCATGTTCCTATAGCCTGTAGTAAGAACCTTTATAGATGAGTCTTCAACACCTTGCTTAACCAAGGGTCACATTAGTAAATTGCCAGGAATTCTGAGGGCTGCGTCTCAGTTGTATAAAATTCAGCATGCTGCTGCTATCCTTGTCTGTAATAGTGAGGTTTGGCTCAGAGGCCATTATACCCATCAACTCCTCAGAAAGAAAATGGTTATATATAGCATCCAAAAAGGGTCAGGATCCATAAAGAAAAGTCCTCCTTTCCCCCCTCCTTTCATCATAAATAATGAGTTTGAAAGAGTGGTTCCCATGCCGTTGGTGAGATAGTGCGAGCTATCTAATACAGTAACAGGAGAAGCAGTATTAGCATCTGGCCTCAGCTTGTTCTACTTGAATCTTGAGCAGAGCATGTATCAGACTCTCAGATTCTGTGGGAGGGAGGTGAATTTAGATTAATAGGAGTTCTGCTGAGTGAGTTAAATAGGTATAATTAGGCTTTTTTTTTTTTTTTTTTTTTGGAAAATATTCATGCTGGGGATGGACAGACTAGCGTGGGGAAAATTAGATATGACCTGAAACTTTGCTGATAATTCTAATTGAACCATTTTTCAGTTTATGAAACATTGACAGAACAGTTTTAATTATTTTTCATTTTCCAATGGCCTCTGGGAATATTCAAAAATTAGTGACTAGTGGTGCGCTGTAAGGGCTCACTATCAGAAGCTCTCCCAAAATACAGCTACAGCTTCCCTGACTCTTTAATCCAGTGTGACCTCCTTCTACTTACACCTTGAAAAATGAACATTAGGGGTCAGCCCTCCCAGCAGTGACAAGTGCTCTGAGCAAGCCTCCATCCACATCTACTGAAAGCCTCCTAAAGATACACTACTCCCTCAGTGTAAAGTGCCCTAATTCTCCCTCCCAGATGACAGAACAGTCCAGTGCATTTTGGTGTTTTGTTCTTTTTAAAATATTTGTAAATGTGCCCAGTGTTTTTGGAACAGGTGCATCAAAGATTTCAAATTTCTACATAAAATACACTGTGCAAATTAATTTGAGGCTTGTTCACATCTATCGTTGCACATGGATCTACTTGTCTTAAAGCCTTTCCTGTTAAATCTTTTCAGATCATCAGAGGAGAGTATAATAATAGTAGCAGGTGCTTGTTTACTTTATAGTTTTAAATTATGCACATTCTGTGTAAAAGAGAGAATATAAGGTTTGCATTTATTTTCTTCATGACATATATTTAGTCGATAGCTCAAATCCAGCAAAAAGGGATTATAACTCAATGAGACTACTCCTGGGTACATGTTTGCAGGACAGGATCTTACATATGTTATGATGGTGAAAAATGAGAGCACTTCTAATGAAGTGAAGTATGTGTGCATGTATGTAATGAAGCATGTCAGCAACACTTTCAACAAACTCCAGCTAAGATGTTCAGAAAAGGCATTTAATTTAGAACTCTCTTCTAATACTCTTTTGAATTTGATTTTCTAGTTCTTGCCTCGTCAGGTATTGATTACGATATAAAAATCTGGTCACCGCTAGAAGAGTCCAGGATTTTTAACCGAAAACTTGCTGATGAAGTAAGAGCCTTTCCTTCTTTTTACGTCACAGCTGTCATTTCTAGCAAAGTCTTCTCTGCAAACAGCTTGAATAACTGAATTTTTTTAACTTAAAACAAGTCAGCAATAGATCCTGTTTTTAAAAATAAGGTGTTCTTAAAAACAATTAACTTTCATTTCTTTCAGTACATAAACACCCCACGTAACCTGAGAGATTAGGAAATAATGGAATGTACAGATATAGCGGAAGTATGAAATTATGAACACAAGACAAGTGAGAGATAGGGGGAGCCATCAAAGTTACAAGGGTAGATAGTAGGAATCAGAAATGGAGGAGGCTGAGACTGTTTAAAAAAGTAAGTGATATACACATATTGGAGGCAAGTGAAATTAAAAACATTATTAAATATTCCCAAGCACAAAACTGTGTGTTATAGAGTTAAGGCTATAAAATAGAATTATAAACCCAGATAAAAAAATTCAAACATGTTAAGGCATGCCAGCTTTTTTTAGGACACCCAAATAGTCTTAACTCTCCCTTGTAGTGATTCCCTGCTGTGACCATAGATATGACTACTGGATGTTAGTGCTTATGGTTGCAGATTAATGACATGGATTTTAAAGACATGAGGGTTTTTTTTTTTCAGTGTTTTCCCCCTCATAGTGTCACTACAGGGCAGAGTTAAATATTTGTCTCTTATGCTCTTTTTAAATAACTGCTTTTTGTGCAGGAGTCAAATAGTCAATTTCTTCTCTGTATAAATGTAATGTCTCATCACAAAAGTAAATACTGCCACTCCTGAGCTCTGAGCCATTCCTGTGTACTTCACCAAAGGCCAAAGTGTATGCTCTAATTAGCTCTCATTGATTGCAATAGGAAGTAGGTGCATTTGAAGGCAGTATTTGGTTCCAAGTACCCTTTAGAGCAGGGGTGGACAAACTTTTTGGCCTGAGGGCACATCTAGGTATGGAACTTGTATGGCGGGCCATGAATGCTCATGAAATTGGGGGTTGGAGTGCGGGAGGGGATGAGGGCTCCAGTTCAGGGGGGGAGGGGTGTGCTGGCCCTGGGGTGGGGCCAGAAATGAGGAGTTAAGGGTGTGGGGGATGGGGAGAGGGCTCCGGGCTGGGGCAGGGGGTTGGGATGTGGGAGGGGGTGAGGGCTCTGGCTGGAGGTGAGGGCTCTGGGGTGGGGCCAGGGATGAGGCATTTGGGGTGCGGGAGGGGGCTGTGGGCTGGGGTGGAGCAGAGGGGTGTGGAGTATGGAAGGGGACTCTGGGCTGAGGCAGGGGGTTGGGGTGTGAGAGGGGGTACAGGCTCTGGGCTGGGGGTGTGGGTTTCAGGGTGCAGAAGAGGGCTCCAGGATGGGGGAGAGGGTTGGGGTGTGAGGGAGGGGGCTCTGGGCTGGGGCAGAGGGGTTTTGGGGTGTGGGTGGGGGGTGAGGGCTTTGGATGGGGATGCAGGCTGTTGGGTGGGACTGGAGATGAGGGGTTTGGTGTGCGCTCCAGGCTGGGACCGAGGGGTTCGGAGGGCAGGAGGGGAATAAGGGCTGGGGCAGGGGGTTGACACGCGTGAGGAGGTCTGGGGTGCAGGCTCTGGGCAGTGCTTACCTCAAGCAGCTGCCGGAAGCAGCGGCATGTCCCCCCTCTAGCTCCTATACGGAGGCATGGCCAGGTGGCTCTGCGCCCTGCCCCATCCACAGGCGCCATCCCTGTGGCTTCCATTGGCCACAGTTCCCAGTGTATGGGAGCTCTGAGCTGGCGCTTGGCATCAGGGCAGCATGCGGAGCCCCCTGGCTGCTCCTACATGTAGGAGCTGCATGGGGGGATGCTGCTGTTTCTGGGAGCCACGCAGAGCCACGGCACGCACAGAGTAGGGCAAGCCCCCATCCCCACTCCCTGGCGGGAGCTTGAGGGCCAAATTAAAAGGTCTGACAGACCGGACGCGGCCCGTAGTTTGCCCTCCCCTACTTTAGAGAGTGAGGGAGCAAAGAAAAATTATAATAATAAGCATATGTCATAAATATAAAGGGAAGGGTAAACACCTTTAAAATCCCTCCTGGCCAGAGGAGAAACCCTTTCACCTGTAAAGGGTTAAGAAGCTAGGATAACCTCGCTGGCACCTGACCAAAATGACCAATGAGGAGACAAGATACTTTCAAAAGCTGCGGGGAGGGAGAAACAAAGCCTCTCTCTCTGTCTGTGTGATGCTTTTGCCAGGGACAGAACAGGAATGGGGTCTTAGAACTTAGTAAGTAATCTAGCTAGATATGCATTAGATTCTGATTTCTTTAAATGGCTGAGAAAATAAGCTCTGCTGAATGGAATGGCTATTCCTGTTTTTGTGTCTTTTTGTAACTTAAGGTTTTGCCTAGAGGGATTCTCTATGTTTTGAATCTAATTACCCTGTAAGGTAATTACCATCCTAATTTTACAGAGGTGATTCTTTTTCCTTTTTCTTCTATTAAAATTCTTCTTTTAAGAATCTGAATGTTTTTTCATTGTTCTTAAGATCCAAGGGTTTGGGTCTGTGTTCACCTATGCAAATTGGTGAGGATTTTTATCAAACCTTCCCCAGGAAAGGGGATGTAAGGTTTGGGAGGATTTTGGGGGGAAAGACATTTCCAAACGGGCTCTTTCCCAATTATATACCTGTTAGACGTTTGGTGGTGGCAGCGATAAAGTCCAAGGGCAAAAGGTAAAATAGTTTGTACCTTGGGGAAGTTTTAACCTAAGCTGGTAAAGATAAGCTTAGGAGGTTTTCATGCAGGTCCCCACATCTGTACCCTAGAGTTCAGAGTGGGGAAGGAATCTTGACAGCATACATAAAGGTAAATCATGTGTAAAAAGTATTCTGTTTCTGACCTAATAATCACTTAACAATGTTTAAGCAGCATGCTAAACACCAAAATTGCAGCGTTTTGGTTAGCATTAAGTCTGTTTGTGAAGGAGAAATAATTTTAAGCATATTGTGTCCAACCAGAAAACACATTTTCTGCCAGTTGTAGATTTTTACAAGTTTATTGTGCCAAATATATCAATTTTTGAATTAATATCCCTGAGGGACAGGTGGGGGCTTAGGAGGAAAGCTGAGGAGTTCAGTTTTCACCATGTAAATTTATTTGGTTGAGGGCATCCAAGATGAGATGTCTGAAATCCAAGACTGTATGAAAGGGGAAAGGTCAGGGAGGACACTTTGGAAACTTCAACATGGATACAATAGCTGAAACCATGAAAGCAGATGAGATCACCCAGCAGAAAAAGATAAGGGGGCAGAATCCTGAGACAGTGTCAGAGGGAGGAGGAGGGATGAAGGTGCAGTTGGGGAGGTAGCAGTAAAACCAGGACAGAGTCAGGAAAGCCCAAGAATGAGTGAGTTGAAGAGGAGATGGGAGTGACTGACCATCAAAGTGGTTGGTGAATAGAAAATGAGACTAGAGAAGGGATTCTTAGACTTGTCTAGGAGTAGGTCATTGGTGTCTTCAGTAAAAGCAGTTTCAGTATAAAGAAGAGAAAATAGGTTGCCAGGAGGTTTTGGGGGGTTGGGGGGGGAGAGAGAGAAGCCAGTGGAAATACTGCATTTAAGGAGGCAAAGGGGATAAAAAAGATAGGGCAATAGCTGGAGAGACAAATGGGGTTAAGGTTTATTAATAGCAGAGAGAGTACCCTAAGGTCAGGAGCTGGATGAGGGTGGAGGTCAGATTCAGAGCAAGGTGAAAAGGTGGACAAGAAATGGTTGTGGGGAGGGAGAGTGAAAGAGGAGCTCAACATACTTGCTATATTGCATTTTTTTTCTTTGGAGGAATTAACTAAACTATGAGCAGAGAGGCGGCGGCTGGGTTTTATAGACACAGGAGTCAGTTGGAGAAGGGGGAGAGAGCTATTTACAGTGAATGAACTTGTAGTGCAGTAACTCTACATGTCCTTAAAATTTTCTCCAAAGGTTTTCAGGAGCATGGGAGTAGGAGTGGGAACATCATTTCTCTTCCTTCCCATCTTCTTAGCTATTGTTGGTGGGAGAGCTTTGTTCTCTGCAGTTATTGACATCTGCAACATTATCAGTTCTCTGTCTTCACATCTTATCTTGAAAGCTATTTTTCTTCATTTCCCGTACTACTAAATCTCTGTCAGGAATTCAGACAGCACAGCGATGATTTTGTTATAAGTACTACCATACTCTCTGGATTAAAAAATTGCTCTTATGACTGACTTTTCTCATGATACAGTACACTTATAGCACAATTTATAATACATGCTAGGGTCTGCTCTTTTGTCATTTTTAACTTGGTATAGCATTTTTGGACACAGTGTATTAAATTCTGTATAAAGTACAAACTGTATTGCATCAGGAGTAGTTTGTAGTTAGTGATGCTTTGATTAGTGATTTTTTGTTTAAATCACTACAGGTTATAACTCGTAATGAATTAATGCTGGAAGAGACCAGAAACACAATTACTGTTCCAGCTTCTTTCATGTTACGAATGTTGGCATCGTTGAATCATATAAGAGCAGGTAGGAGGATTTCAGAGCAGCTTCTGTACAGACTATTTATGCCATTCATAAATCTTGTCTAGCATTGTCACTTAAGCTGAGTGTTTTATAGGGAGATTTACATACCACCCTTAAATGCTGTTTGTTTCTCTCCTTTTTAAGAGTTAGATGTGTATTTTAGATGCTAAATATTTATTTATCCATTTTTGATTTGCTCCTTGGTGTATTCTATTCCAAGGAAAGAACTGCTCCACACTTCAGTAATGATATTTCTGACACTAATACTGTTTTATTGTAGAAGTGATTGGCTAGTCACACTGTATGAGTTGCCAGTCATGCTCCCTCCCTCATGCTTCTCCATTTAATTTTCCTCTTTCTTTAAACTGCTACTCAACAGATGTCTTTTCTGATGCATACAGTGACTGACGGCAATTTCCCCAGTTTTCTGACCAATGTATATTTCTGGTTACAACTGTTCTTTAAAATACCCTTTCAGTTCCAACTCTCTCAAACAGGCTGCACACTTCATTGACTCCCCATCTGTTTTTTAAAACTCTGCTCAAACCATCTCTTCTGTGCTGACCATGAGTGAGCTGCTGCCTAGTTCATCACACTGGTGCTCACAATTTCTAGTCCTTTGCTTTTACTGTCCCTGCTCTCTTGTGGTGTTGTTGCAACTTTTCCATTTAGTATGTGCTCTCAGTCTACCTTATGCATTTCAGATGGTTCCATCAGCATAATACATAGGCACTATGGTTTGGGTAGTAGCCAGTTGATGCATTGTATCATAAATGTTAGCTGAAAATTTACTTTTAAAGATGTATCCTTATTAAATCTTCCTTGTGTCTTACAGACCGGTTGGAGGGTGACAGGTCAGAAGGGTCTGGTCAAGAGAATGAAAATGAAGATGAAGAGTAATTGGCTCTTCTGTGCGAGCACCTAGACGTTACGGAATTTATATAAGACATTAATTATATTTTTCCTTACAGAGCTTTAGTGCAATTTTAAGGTTTTGCTTTTGGATAACCCAACGTTTTGTTTCTGAACGACTGTGTGCATGACTTTGGGAGAGTGTGCAAGTAAAATAAGCAAAAATGTTTTTAAAACGTTTTGCCATGTCTGAGGGGTGCTAGAAGATGCAAAGTGCAATATTTTCCTTAACCTGCAAATGTGGGAGCTTGGATCAATGTTTAAAAATAACTTTCATTAGAGCAAAAACATTGGTTCAAATAAATTTCTATACCTGCTATTTGCATGTTTGTTGCTTTCTAATTAAAAGATTTGGTTGTTTTAAATGGTCTCATGTTCTTTTTGTACAATAATTGATTCGTCACTATACAGTATTGTCCAGATTCTAATCTCAATTGTCCTTTCTCTCTGAGCATGATCCTGGACACCCTCAATTCCTATTGAAGTCTGTGAGAGTGAGGGTTCTTGGCATTCTAGAAGGATTGCACCTTCTGCTCTTAAAAGCTAGTTAAGATGAAAAAGGCCCAATTAGTTACAGAAGTCCTATATTATGTTCAATTTTTTATATGTGCCCATAGATTTTTAGTAACAGACATATATTTTTAAATAGAATAAATGAATCCTGCAGTATTTATGAAGATAAAACTCCCATAATACTGAATAATGGCATTGTAGTTATAACATTGGACGGGATTCGGACAGATCTGGGGTCTGGAAGTTGACTCTGCTACAGACTTACTGTGTGATCTTGGTAAGTTATTTAGGCTAACATATTTTGAAAAGCTTGGCTAGGCACGACAGCAGTTTTAGTGCTCATGGGGTTTAGTGGGATTTGGGCATTCAAAGGATTAACTTTTGAGTATCTGGAACAGTTTCTGAAACTGCTACTCTTTGAGTGTCCATCTTCTCCACTGTGCCTCTACCCCTCCCCCTTGGAGTGCTCAAGCCACTATGCGCCCTGATAACTTGGGAGCAACCAAATTATGCAGGAATTCTATGCCAGGGCAGACTTCCTATCTGTACTGAGCACAGTAGATAACACACCTAGCTCTGAATGGACCAAGGGGAGATATACAGCCTGAAAAAATAGGAAATATACCTATCCCAGGAATAACTACACATTATGCAGAGATGCTTCGGTTTCCATGGCTGTGGTGGCTAAACACTCTCACGAGTATGCCACTGTTCCTCATTCTGCCACCCAACATTTATGCAGTTTACAATCTGAGCCACAGTCTTTTTATTCTTGGCAGAAGGGATTCTGGAGAGCTTACGTAGCAGCTCCATCTTGAGTACGGTCATTTCTGTAATAAGATGTCCGTTTCTGGATTCTGTAGTGGGGCTTTCCTTGAACCCCCTTATTTTCTTTGCCATTTCCCTTCTCACCTGTGCCTGCACCAGAAGATACTGCTACCACCATCTTGCATGTTTGGACACACTCTATTATTGTCTGAAAATAGCCTACTTTTACACTGTTCTCCACGAGGATGTCCATGCCTCATTAGCATATGTAAATTGTCTGTTTACATGTGCTAGTATAGCTCTTGTAGGTATTTCTGTCCAGCCCTGAGCAACCAGGAAATTCTGAATTAATATTTTAAAAAATCCTGCCCATTGCTGGGCACTCAGATCCTTCCATCCCGTCCTACCCCCACCTTTTGCTTACACCTATACTCAGGGCATTCACTGGCCAGCACTGTGATTAGCAACTCCTAATCACAAAGAGGTAAGTCACAGAGGAGTTATTAGATAATTATTGTGAAAACACTGATTATTATTTTTAAATCACTGACATTCATTTTTCCTGATTTTGCTCCTTTGCAGTTAGGCTCCTAGCAAGTGAGCAAAATCCTTTCCTTGCTCTGTTGCAAGGTATGTATGCGGTCTGGTTTGTCGTCATAACCTGTTCTCCTTTGAATACCATGAAAGACATGTTGTTTACAAAGATAGCAAGACTTGGACTCCTCTGTGGTATTGAGCCACTGTACTGTCCAGCCCTCATAGCTCCACAGACAAACCAGAGTCTCACATGGACACACCCACTCTGTACCCATTGGTTATGTAAGGACACTTCCTCCACAAGTGTCATTTCAGAAAAATTTGGGGGAAGGGGTGTGAAGGGCAAAGTTGAGTCAGCATATAGAACACTATACGTGATTATATTTTATCCTGCAAAGTCATGGGGCACATACAGTGGAAGGAATAGTGTAGCATATAGACCTATGAAAATTCGCGGTGGGGGAGCAACTGGCCCTTTTGTTGCATAGCAAATAACATCATTGCTATTCTCCATGTACTTCTGAAGCTTTTGTACTGGTTCAGGTGCTGATAAGGTATTTCTGCTCTGCTAGTAGGCAACAGGTATCCATCATATGCAGGGATTATTGAAGTAACTCAATTCCCTTTGGATGTGGAAACTGTGATGCTTAGAATTAGGGAGACCAACACCAGCTGACTGGGGGACCGTAGTTTTGAAAATTCCAAGGCTGATCTCCTTGGGTATTGTCATAAGGGGCAACTCCTCTGACTTTCAGGTGGGAGGAAGGGGTGCGTATGACTTTGTCTTCTTCCCTCTCCCCATTTTTGTCTGTCTGTGGAGGGGAGGAAAGAGAGAAGGCAAAGCTGAGGAAAAAAGAATGAGGCTGCTTTGTGTAACCATGCTCAGCACACACCCTTTTCCCTTTCTTGCCACCATCACTCTCTCCTGTTTAGTTAGGCGCAATAGGCAGGATATAGCTGCAGCTAGTCCCCCTGTCAGTAGGGGCTACTCTGTCCCTCTGCTGGACAGGCAGAGGCCACAGCTGTGACTCCTTTCTTGCCCGGGCTCCTCCTCTTCCTGCTCTGCAGAAGGCCAGTGGGTGAACAACTCCTGGCTGACCATGGAAGAGCAGCGACTCCTTCCTCTTCCCCCCATTTGCTCTTTAAAGGCAGACATCAGGGGCTGACAGATCATGGAAAATAACATCTGCAGAGTGAGGAGTGGCAGAGAGAGACCAGCAAAGGGGAAGTTGGCTGCAAGAGAGAGGGAGATGCAGGTGGGCCTGAGGGAAGTAAGGGGAATGCCAGGGGGACTTGGGGAGAGTGGGAGGGAAGTAAGGGCTCCAGAGGAGAGTGATAGGGGGAATTCTAAGGGTGGTAGAGGAGGGTGGGGGCTGGGATAAGTGAATAGACCTACAGGGTAGGGTGACAGGGAGTTAGCACTGATGCCCAAGATACTTGCTGGGAATATTTGGAAGACAGGAGTAATGGGGACACCGGGCTGGGCAGATTGTTGACCTTGAAGGGGCATGACAGAGGGAAAGGATAGCACTGGGGGAGATGGGGGCCATCATCAATAAGGGACAAGGGAGAAAGGGAGTGAATCAAGGAGTAGTAAATAGGTGCCAGGGATGGAGGGGAAATGGGGGGCAGGGACTGGAGGGAGATTTGGGATGAGGGAGCAGAGACTAGAGGATTTGAAGAGGAGTTATTGAGAGAAGTAGAAGAAATTGGGGGTGAAGAGGAATGAGAGAGATTTGGGGAGGAGGGAGTGGAGGGATTTGGGAGGAAGGAGCAACAGAAGAAAGTGAAGAGAATAGAGGTAAAAATGGAGAGGGAGGGGCCTTGGAGGAGAGGGAAGAGGCTGGGGAATTTGGGGAGAGGGAGAAGAGAAGGTGGAGGGAATTTGGAAAGGGAAAAGAGATGTCAGTGGGGTGGACCGGGAGAGGAGGGACTGGGGATCTTTAGAGACAATGGAGATTTAGGGGAAACAGAGAATGAGGTGAGGTTGGGAAAGGAGAAAGTGAGGGGTTTGGTAGAGAACAGACTGGGATTTGTGGGGAGGAGAGTCTACAGAGAGGTCTTGGAGGAGACGCTAGGGTTTTTTGGAAGGCAGAGTAATATGGGGAGAGTCATGAAGTCTGTAAGGGGAAGAGGAGAGGATGGAAAATTGGTATGCTTTCTGAAGCTGTTGCAACACATTATGGGAACTGATCCAAGATGACAGCATATGAGAAGAGAGAGAGGAAGCCAAAGTAAGTGATGGGGTTTTTTTGTTTTTGTTTTTTTTAAGGGAAGTGAGGAGAAAGTAACCTGTGGCTTGAGAACCTTTTAGCTGGTGGCAGGAAAGAATGAGTGTCTGAGAGTGGGGGAGGATAAGAAAATGCATTTTCCCCATTGCCCAATTTTTTAAGTAAACGTATTCCACTGTGGGGCACTCAGCTCCACCTGTGCACCGAGACACCTTGGGCAAACAGAAATGAGAGCATATTTCCAAAAAATGTGGGCTTCCCGCAATCTATTTTGAAAATACCCCCTTCTTTTGAATGCCCAAAGCTCTGAAGAGCTGGCAAAGAGTAACCTCTTTGATGCTTTCCCTGTTAATTTGTGTTCACTGATTCCCCAGCTGTGAAATCCAAACTGTACTTGTCTACCTTGCAGGGAATAAATTCATTAGGTTTACTGAAGTGCTGAGATATTGTGGTGATTGGGGACCATGGAAAAGCCTCTTGAATCCCATGACAGCTTTGCTCATATAAAGACTGGGGAATGGAGTCCATATTTTGCCTTATTTAAAAAATATAAAACAAGGTATTCTAGAACAATTTTTCTAAGTCCAACAGCTTACAGTAGAAATGCTGCTGTTTTATGCTATTACCTTAGAATAGCGTATTTTTGTAATAAGAGATTTAACAGAACAAAGTTTGTTTAGTTTTGAACTAAAGAACCCATACAGCATATTTAAAATAAATTCTGCTCTTAATAAAGGCTTAATAAAATAAAGCCTTCTCTTCCATTATTTTGATGCCATTGTTAACCTATTTATACATGAACCCCTGATGATGGAAGCAAAGATTTTAGAGCACTGAGGTGATGTGCTGTGACTGCTCACACCAGGGGTGCTAGCTAGAGCACATGGTGTTTCTATTATAAGCCTGTGCTTCTGGAGATGAATAACTTTTGCCATTTCATATTATAAGATAATGTTTGATATACATATTTGTGAGTCTTTTTTCAAAAATGCTTTAAGATAAAATTCCACTTCACACTCCCCCCCCCTCCCCCAGCCAGTGTTAAATCCTTATTTAAAAACAAAAAAATTCCAAGACTTTTCTTCAAGTGGCATATTAGTGTGAAACTTTCTGACATTTCCTGGTCCACCATCTCATGGGGGGTAAGTTAAAAAGCTTAGTATAGGGCATACAACCAATTAATTGGGTACAAAATGTACAAATATATCTCTTTGAAGTATATATACCAGTATGATACTCTTGTTTCCTCTTAACTTGAATATATAGATTAATATGCCTTGTCCTCCATGGGAGAACTTCATAGGTCACTACTGTAGGTCTCCTAATTCTTAGGAAAAATAGAAAATAGGTGTGTTTTAAGTTGCTTTTGCCATTGCTTCACTTAGCCCCAAGAATCCCTAGAAAATAATATACTGCGAAAGATAAATGCAGCAATGTTTCTAAATGTCATGTTTCAGAACTTCCTATTAAACAGTAGTTATTTTCTAAAGTCCTTCCCTTGTGTTCAGCAGCAAGGTCAGAGACAAATCAATATTTATCAGAGCACAAAACTATTTATTATACATACAGTGAGCAATATACATGCCTAAACAGTGAAAGCAAAACTTGTAAATTTGGAGAACTAACATTCTCTGAAAAAGATCAGGATAGTTTAAGATATCAATAAACCCAGAGGGATGCAATGATTTTTAAGTGTTTTTGTGGAATTAAGGCTGGAAAAAATGAGCACCTCATTTTCTCTGACTTGCATCGACTGTCTCAGCTGATGGTTCTAGATACTTGGCCACTTCTTCTGATCCTCCCAGCAACATAATAGCGCAGCCCCGCTGATGCTGCAGCTGTGCTATCAGGCATCTGTACATGGAAGGCAGCAGGTTAAAACAGTCAGCAACAGTGAAAAGCAAAGGTTTAGATTTCAGTGAGCTCACCTTCATGAAAGGTATTTTAGAGAGTCACAAAGAAGGTCAAAAGTGACTTCTCCTTTTCAAAATGTTGCCAATTTCAGACCATATCTTCTGATGTGTTTGTATAGTGTCTAGCATAATGGAGATCCAATCCTCATTAGGACCTCATGGCACCACTGTAATGTAAATATTTAAGGATAATTTTGGAGAGCTTGTACTTCCTGGGGGATGAACATCCATGCATCAAGTTCTTTCAGTTAGTCTCTTGCTCATGGTATCATGCTTTTACCTTGTGTGGCATCATGCTCTCTTCATAGTCACCATCTAGTTAGGGCAACACCTTAACCTTTAACATATCTGCTGAACCGATCCAATACATTTGTGACAAATGCAAATACCAGATCTGCAGCATGTGTTCCAAAAGTCCTGTCACCTGATCAAGGAAGTTCTGGATTACTCACTATCCTCACGTCAAGTACCCCACATTACTCGCTATCCCCACATCAGAAAGCAGCTACTGGAGCCCCACATTTTGTAAATCTTTTGATGTTTATTTCTAGTTTAATGCAGCTGCTCATGTGCCACGTAGTATTTTCTATTCACATTTTTTAAAGTGGGCCTTTTGTTCTGTAGAGTGTTTTTATTTGCTCAAATATCTATTCAGGATGTTCCTCATTCATCTCTTGTATACTATTTCCTCCAAGTCTCTCTCCCATCTAGTCTTAATTTTCCTACAAATTCCTCATGCTTACCTAGAAGAAACTAGCCTCACCAGCCCAGGCTTATAGTAACCAAAGTCTAATGCCCTTTTAACAGTATATGTTACATGGGTTGGCCTTTCAGCCCAGTTTCCAGTGGACATGTCTCCATTGTTGCTATCTTAATTGGTTCTGTGAGCACAGATGTCAAGGACTGAATCAATGTGAAGACTGTAGTACCCTCCTACTTACCCTCCTCCCCCACAAATTGTTCACCCTGAAGATGATTCATACACATGGATGTCTGCACAGTCACTACTGCTCTGGAACATTTCTGTGCATTTAAAAAAAGGGCTTTCAGTCCCAGGATTGTCACTCTGTCTCCTTTTCTGAGCATTTGGAAGAACAAAGTGTGGCCTAAAATAATTCAAGTTCTTGGCACTGTGAAGGGAAATAGGCTTTTTTACCTATTTGGGGGTTTTAGCACCATTTTCACACAAGTGCCATGAAAGCATCGTTTCCAAATAATCCCTCGTTATGCTCCTTTAAAAGAGTTTTCGATGGACGGGTTAAATGTTTCCAGTATCAGGAATGTTCTGAAAGCCTGGGTCCTCTTGCGAATCTTTGATAAATAAGTGCTGAGTATTTTAACTAGAGACAGTCTTATTTTTTTTTAACTATTTCATTACTTTATGGATAATTTTAAGAGGAAGTTAATTTTTTTTAAAAAACCTGACTTCTTTCATTGGAAAAATATTTCTCTCTCACTTTGCTCATGGCCTCTTTCACTTGTTTCTCAGGCAGTAAATGAAAGGGTTCAACAGGGATTAGGATCGTATAAAAGCCCTCCAGGTCACAATCCAGTGAGTAGCTGGATCTCAGTTGTATGTACACAAAGAGCGAAACAGAGAGCAGGTCTGATGCATGGGTGGAAAAAGCTTTCCATCTCCCCTCTGGTGATTTCACTCCCAGGGTGGTGGGGAGGATGTAAATGTAAGAGACAAGGATGGTAGAAATAGTGAAGACCTGGATCGGGTCACCAAAGATAAAAATAATTAGTTTGTTGATGGAAGTGTCAGATATCCCTGAAGAGACCATTGAGAGTGAGGAGCCACAGAAAGATAATCTCAGTTAAAAATACCACTCATATGCAGCGTGGCATTGAGGCATCCAATGATACACAAGCTGATTACCAGCTTGATACAGTCAGCTGGATATGGCCATTCTATAAAGCAGTGGGTTATTTAGCGCTGCATAAGGGTTGTATGACATTGCTACAAAAAGGAGGCACTCTGAAGTTGCACAGCTACACAGGAAACCAAACTATGTAATACAGCCAGAGAAGAAAATGGCTTTTTTCTCCACTAAGAAGTTCACTAACATCTTGAGAGTAATAGTTGAGGAACAACAGGTGTCCGGAAGGGATGAGTTACTGAGGAAAGAGTACACCAGGGAATGAAGGCAAGAATTCATCTGCATTAATACCACCATGCCAAGATTCCCCACCAGGGTTATGAGATACATCACCGCAGTTTGGGATTATCTGTAAATCATAAAGGAACAAACTCTGTCACCCTTCTGTCATTGCTCCAGTATTTATCTGATGAAATGAGTAGATAAATATGAGGCAATTCAAAAGGTTTTAAATCAAATTTAAATTGTAACAAGGAATGGCTGTGTATCTTGGGGTAATGGATAGATAGGGGACACCCACCTACTATATAAGTGACTGCATAACTGGATAATATTGTTCGTGGATGCCACCTGAAGGTGCAGGGATCTGGTTGTAAGTAAATTGGTCTTAAAGAGGCAGTTTTTATTGTTCATATCCTTTCTAAAGTAAATGTGTAAAAAGATTAATGCACGGATTTAATCACAACTTCATTATGTGAATTACAGCTCTGAATGGGACTATTTTACTGGTACAACAGTCTTGAGCTTTTTGTATCTGATTTATAATGAATCCTATAAACTATTGAATTCAGTGACTAAATAACCTTTTTTTGAAATTTTCTTTCTCAGATATAAACATATTTTATAATGAGACTTTAACTATTTCTCTTTGTGATGCAGTTGCATTTGTTAGATGTAATTAGGACCTGCATCTGACATTTTGAAGGTCACATACAGGAGTTGTCATGGTAACTCACTAGGATGTAGGGGTTTTAAAAATCTTTTGGGCTAAATTCTGGAATGGAGGCTGTCATACAGATGAAATTAAACTGTCTGAGAGAAATATACCATAGAGTGTGTAGGTTTTATTAGGGATTTCAACTCAGTGGGTGAGCTCTTTAAAAGAAGGGTAGATACAGAAATTCATAAATCCTGCAATGACACACAATGCTGTCATAAATGTAGAAGGTCTGAGCATGGTGGGGTGAGTTAGTAAAAACAGATTTATCGGAGATGCTCCCATGTCTAAACCGGGAAATATTGGTTAGAAGAATTCTGGTTTTGCTGAGACCCATAGCTTTATGTTTATGTGTGTATTATGGCTGTTCTTTTGTTTTCATTACTATTGTGTACACACAGTCTCTTGATTTGTTATGCCTTTGTAGTACTGCATATTGATTAAGAGGTGTAGAGGAGAATAAGCAGTACAAATTTGTCTACCCTCAAAACCTGTTACATTAGGTACAGGCATAAGAGAAATCAGGAAGCTCAACTCAGTTCTGAAAGGCTTTAAGCAAACAGGGCAGAGCTGTGCCCAGAGCTGTATGTGCATAAGGAGCCATCCACATGGTCCACTACCAGGGTTGTGGCTCAGAGAGACACCTTGTCACCTGAAAGATTTAGCACTTGCAAGATATATCCTTAACAGATGTGCAGACGCGCATCCCCTTATGTGCACATTTACCGCTCACGTGTTTATACACAACAAATACATGAATGACGCCTGGCACTTGTATGATACGTTAGAGCAGAAGTATGGCCTAATGGTTAGGGCAGCAGCCACTGCTGTGGGAGTGAGTGCAGAGAATTGAACTTAATCACAGACATCCTGTGTGACTTTAGGCACATCATTGAGGGTATATCTGCAACACACACACAGGTATGATTGCAGCATGTGCAGACATTACTGAGCTAGCAGTGAAGCCATGGCGGCATGACCTGCAGCAGGTTTAGCCCCCTGAGTATAAGCCCAACAGGGAGCCTGGGTACATACACAGGCAACTAGCCCATGCCTCCATGTCTTCACTGCTGTGGTACCCAAGCTAGTTATATTAAAGCTAGCTCAGGAATGTCTACAACCCCTCTGATTGCAGTGTAGTTTCTGAGCATCAGAACAATGGGGATGACTGCACTTCCCTACCTCATAGGGGTATTTTGAGGGTATTGTGAGAGGCATAGCTGTTTCAGTAATGGGGGATCATATGAATACCTAAGATATCTATAGACTTTACATCTTCAAAGCACTGTGTGAACTTTCTATAACGTCAGTTTTGTCATTCTTTGTTTCTAACTTGCAGCAATAAGAGTGAAGGGATACTATATTTGCGTGAAATGCTAGGTAATGTCGGGACTAAAACGAGGCATGTTTAAAAGATATGACTAACTTCAATAGTCAAGCAGCACTTTGTAGGTTCAGTCCCAAATCAAATTTCTAGCATAAATTAATTCATAATTCAGTGTTAAAGTATTTGAGCATGCAACCTAACGTTTGCTTTTCACAAGCATAATTCAGTTGCATGAATCCTTATGGGAAGCAAACACAAAAAGCATGTGGAAGTGGCTGAAAAAATTTATTTAAAATTTAATCTTCTGATTTGCTTATTGTATGCGTGCACAGTACTCATCTCCCTGTAGTATATTCTCACGTGTCAGAGGTGCATCTCCTTTTTGGAATATTTCTTAAATGAAAGATTCCAGAGTCCCAGGAGGCTGATTGTGGTGTGAGTTTTAAAATCCGTCTCTGACCAGGAGAGTGTGAAGGAAGCCATTTTTTGGCTGAGTGAATATTACTACTTGTAACTTTAATTTAATTCATTTATTTGCTTTCTTTAATATAAATTTGATAAAATATTTATTGAAACAAGCCCCCCAGAAAGTCAGTATTTTTAAATGAAAGTATTTGAAAGATATTATGAAAAAATCAGTAATTTCCATGTGTTCACCTAGCTAGTGGCAGATTAGTCACTGGGCCAAAGTGGCCCGTCCCAAGGGGGCCCTGGAAAAATGGGTGCCCCCATGACCCACTCCACCCGCCTGGGGCTCCAGTTGTGGTGGGGACTTGCCCCACTCCACCCGCCCAGCATGGGGGGTGGGTGGACTGAGCGGGGCAAGCCCCCGGGCTCTGACCACACTCCCTGGCAGGAGTGCTGGGAAGGGAGGCAGGAGGGACTGCAGGCAGAAGGGGTGGGGAGGGGCCCCCACTTGCTCTGGCCCGGGGCGTCACAAAATCCTAATCCACCCCTGCACCTAGGTCCTGCAGGAAGGGTTGAAAGGAGTTAGTAGCTGTTAGATTCTTTCTCAGCATTGCTCACTCAGAAATGCAGACAATGGAGGAATTCATCTGTTCTTTGGAAGAAAAGCACCTTCTCTTGCTTGCTCTGGAAAACCTGGGGTGTAAATCCAAAACCAATATTTATTTATAATTCTCAGTGATCCTCTCCCCTGCTTCTGAAGCAATCCCCAGCATTTCATCACCTTTTGGGTGAATTCAGTTATATCTGTTGGGTTATCTGACTTTAGGACCTAATCTTAGAAATGTCTTAGACCCCAGGGTCAAACGCAGCACCAGAAGCAATTAAAATTCTATTTCTTGTCTTCTAGGTTCAGTGTTTGCCTGGATATGGTTTTCTCTCTTCTCAGTTTCAGCTGAGTTAGACTTCATGGACTCAGTATTGTGGGTGTATATATGTAAAACCCAACAAACTAGACCAAGTTACCACTAAGAATGCAAAATGTCAGAGAATGCATCAAAATCAGTATCAAAGGGAAGAGCCATCTATAAAGTGCTTTTATTTTAAAAGTGTGGTGGATGCCGCAGGAATCGCCAAATTCTGCCACATAATTGTTTTTTATTGCCCTTATTTGAACATCCATTGATCATCCCAATTGAAACAGCCATGGCAATTTGGAAATGTGGGTGTGGTATGTGTGAGAGAGAGTGAGTGCTCACTGGAAAGCCACACCTTTCAATTGACTTTCTTCCCTTATTTCCATATACAATGTGTGAAGGAGCAGTGATTGAGTCATTTGATAGCAGCCTATCAGATCAGTATCCCATTTCCTTTCTTCTTGTATTGTGCCAGCAGCCCTTTCAGGGTCCTGGATTTATCAAGTGAGTCCTGAACTTCTCTCTCAATTACACCCTGGCCTGGCATTGTGTTCATTGGGAGGACAAGCTCAGCATTCAAGGACCAACAGCTTCCATTTTCTGACTAAGGAAGAAACAAAATAGAATAAAGCAGGAAAGAGAAGAGAGAATTTTGGAGAAAACATTTTAAAAATCTGTACTTTTAGGTAACTGAAATTCAGTGAGCCCGTCACAGCAGCAGCACCTCAGTGCTGAGAAAGGGCTCCTCGATTTTATAGATAAGTCTGTGTGCACGACATCCGTCACAGTGGAAATTGCTGTTCCTTTATCCAGTAGGTGAGGATATATTTATTTCCCCACTTTTGGGTGGATATATGGACTTTTATAACAGCAAGTTGGTGAGGCAAGACAAAGATGGAGGTGAGGCTAGAAAGTGTGGCAAGCTCCCGGGAAGTGTGAGAGGAGGGGTGTGTGTTTGTTTAATATATTTGAACATCCTTTGCCAGAATGGTGTGTGGACTGAGGGTGGCTTATGGTTTCCTGCTCCATGGATTCTGATGTGACTTCAGTGGTCAGACATAGCAGTTGTCAACAGTTTGGTAAGACAACGGTAACCATTTCTCTTCATCTCCTCCCCCACCAGCGTCATTCATGCCTTTGTGACCTCAAGATTAGATTGTTTCAACGAACCCTACATAGAGTCATGCTAGAAGACCACTCAGAAGATGCATGATACAGAATGCAGTTTTCCATCTGCTCCATGGTTTTAACCACAATGTGAATAGCTCTCCAGTGACTACAGTTGGGCTTCTAATTCTGGACAGAATTCAAGACATTTCCAGTGGGACATTGCTCAGAGAGAACCTCTCCTTCGTTCCTCCCCAGTGACAGCTGAGATCAGCGGAGAGTTCTGGTGCTATAACAGTCCCTGGATTTGAGCTTCCCAATGTAGGGCATTCTCAGTGGAGGCCTCTTCACTCTGAGATTCATTTCCCCTGTTGGTCTTGTGCAGCCTGTTGAAATTCAGGATATGGTGTCTGGCTCATCCATTTGTTCATGCTTTTCCCTGAGCGGGGGATGATTTCAGGATTCTTGCATAGCAGAACTCCTAGGTTAATTTATTGGGATTGAGTTTGACTATTGTATTTTATACATCGTTTTACAGATTAATGTACAATCACCCAAGCCTATTGTGTTGGGTGTATTTAAAAAAAAAAATCTATCAATAACAGATCAGGATTGCCCAATGTAAAGTTGTTCTTTAGCATATTATGAAAAGGATCAGAGAACTCACCCAATTTATTGTTGTACAGTAGAAAAAAATATTAAATATGTACTGATAGAATGGGGTAAGGATGTCTGCTCTGTTTAGATATTAGATAACCTACAGAACTTTTTAGTCAACAGGAAGTTAGGCTCTCAATTGATATTTTACTAAGCAGACAATCCTTAAAGGCACAGACCTCAAATCTTATGGTGCCCTGGAACACCAGAATCATCATTTTAATAATTGAGATATATCTGACTTTTCGGAATACTTAATATTAAGCCGTTTGTCAGTACTTTGTCTTAAAACAACAATCGTTTGTCTATACCCTTGTAGTATTCCAGTGCATATAAAAAACCCCTATCAATTAGCTAACTTTGCTTCAATAGAAATGTATAATATAAATAAAACAACTATTTTTAAATTCTATACATCATTTTAACAGTTCCACTTTTCTTCAATGAGCCTTCTAGGTGGTTTTATTTGTCTCTGACTTTCTTGGATGCTTTACTGCGTGACTCTCTAAATCATTTGTCAATTTCTTTCTTAGGAGTCTCTGAGCAAAAGGACCGGTTTCAGAGTAGCAGCCGTGTTAGTCTGTATTCGCAAAAAGAAAAGGAGTACTTGTGGCACCTTAGAGACTAACAAATTTATTTGAGCATAAGCTTTCGTGAGCTACAGCTCACGAAATCGGATGCATTCAGTGGAAAATACAGTGGGGAGATTTATATACATAGAGAACATGAAACAATGGGTGTTACCATACACACTGTAAGGAGAGTGATCACTTAAGGTGAGCTATTACCAGCAGCAGCAAATACTCACCAGCAACCACACACCAACAGAACCACTAACCCAGGAACCTATCCTTGCAACAAACCCTGTTGCCAACTGTGTCCACATGTCTACTCAGGGGACACCATCATAGGGCCTAATCACATCATCCACACTATCAGAGGCTCGTCCACCTGCACATCTATCAATGTGATATATGCCATCATGTGCCAGCAATGCCCCTCTGCCGTGTACATTGGTCAAACTTGACAGTCTCTACGTAAAAGAATAAATGGACACAAATCAGACGTCAATAATTATAACATTCAAAAACCAGTCAGAGAACACTTCAATCTCTTTGGTCACTCTATTACAGACCTAAAAGTTGCAATTCTTCAACAAAAAAACTTCAAAAACAGACTCCAATGATAGACTGCTGAATTGGAATTAATTTGCAAACTGGATACAGTTAACTTAGGCTTGAATAAAGACTGGGAGTGGATGGGTCATTACACAAAGTGAAACTATTTCCCCATGTTTATTTCCCCCCGCCCCCACTGTTCCTGGATTTGAGCTTCCCAATGTAGGGCATTCTCAGTGGAGGCCTCTTCACTCTGAGATTCATTTCCCCTGTTGGTCTTGTGCAGCCTGTTGAAATTCAGGATATGGTGTCTGGCTCATCCATTTGTTCATGCTTTTCCCTGAGCGGGGGATGATTTCAGGATTCTTGCATAGCAGAACTCCTAGGTTAATTTATTGGGATTGAGTTTGACTATTGTATTTTATACATCGTTTTACAGATTAATGTACAATCACCCAAGCCTATTGTGTTGGGTGTATTTAAAAAAAAAAATCTATCAATAACAGATCAGGATTGCCCAATGTAAAGTCAACTTCTTGTCAACTGCTGGAAATGGCCCACCTTGATTATCACTACAGAAGGTTTTTGTCCCCCGCTGTCCTGCTGGTAATAGCTCACCTTAAGTGATCATTCTCGTTACAGTGTGTATGGTAACATCCATTGTTTCATGTTCTCTGTGTATATAAATCTCCCCACTGTATTTTCCACTGAATGCATCCGATGAAGTGAGCTGTAGCTCACGAAAGCTTATGCTCAAATAAATGTTAGTCTCTAAGGTGCCACAAGTACTCCTTTTCTTCCTGAGCAAAAGGAATTTCATAGATTTTAAGGCCTAAAGGAGCCATTATAATAATCTAGTCTGACTTTCTGCATAACACAAGCCATATAATTTCACTCAATCAGGGAATTCTCAGATACGTCCGACTCCTTTTTGGGAAGCCATCTTTCAATCATTTCTATTTTATGTGGTGAATTTACCTCCTGAAATAAGATGCATTTCTAAGCAGTATTCTCCTAGATCCTCCTACAATTATGGAACCTTTCCTTTGTGTTACCCACAGTACTACAGAGTTTAATGGAATTATTCTTGCTTTGAACTGGTCATTTCATCCAACCCATATCCTTCATTTCTAAAGGTGAATGGTTATACAGTTTCTCTTCTGAGGTACGTACTACTTGACTTCAGTGTTTTTGGTCTCTGTTCAAAATGTGAGCATAATTGGCTATTTCTATTATGTTTCATACACATGGATATTTTCAGTGGTCTGTTAAACATTAGTTTCATGGAAGTCTCACCTCTGCATGGATATATTACTGATCTATGTCTTAAGTGTATTTAATGCTATTCTTACTGGAATTCTTTGGATGGCATCAATGTAATAATTTATATATATCTTGCATAAATCTTTCTACCATACCATTGACTTGGGGCCATTGTGGTGGTTGGTGTATATGTGTATGAATCCCAATTCATTTGAAAAATTAGTGTCTCCTGGCAGAAAGAGCTGGGGCAAAGATGAAATTTATAGTACTGCTATTTGTTCCTTTCCTAACACTGTCATCTGTCACTACCATCTAGAGCAGATATATCCTCTTTTACAGCAATAGATTTTGTCCAGATAGTATTTCAGAGTATGTCTCAGGCAAGTCAGTTTCCCATATTTATCATCAGAATTTCTTGCCATTTCCACTGCGGTTTTGGAATAGAATAGCTGTCCTGGGATGGGAGAAGATAGGACATGCAACCAGGAACAATTACTTATATGTAATCAAATTTGTTGTAGTCTGTCCTCTTCTTCCATTTTACTTTCCTCCATGCTTTGGGAATTTTTGTCTCCTTTTTAACTAACTGATGTATTAGAGTCATATATTTTAAAGCCTGAAGAGATCATCTAGTCATTTTTCCTGGATGGTCAAATTCACTAAATTGTTTCAGTGAAACAAAAAATTCTGGACAAAACATTTTCGATTCAACTTTTCGATTCAAAACAACTTTCTTTCAAACTTTCTTTCAATTTTATTACAATTAAAAATGTAAGGAAAGAAACAAACACTTTGTTCAACCCGAAATGATTTTTTTCTGACATTTTTGGTTCCCTGAAAATTTTGAAAGATGTTTGTTTTGCGTATTTTTGTTCAATTTTTTGGTTGGACCACTGAACTGAAAAGTGGGTTATTTATGTACCAATTAGGGCTGTTGATTAATCGCAATTAACTCAAAAAAATAATTTAATTGCAGTTTTAATTGCACTATTAAACAATAGAATACCAATTGAAATTTATTAAATATTTTGGATGTTTTTCTACATTTTCATATATATTGTATTCTGTGTTGTAATTGAAATCAAAGTGTATATTATTTTTTATTACAAATATTTGCACTGTAAAAATTATAAACAAAAGAAATAGTATTTTTCAATTCATCCCATACAAGTACTGTAGTGCGATCTCTTTGTCATGAAAGTGCAACTTACAAATATAGATTTTTTTGTCACATAACTGCACTAAAAAACAAAACAATGTAAAACTTTAGAGCCTACAAGTCCACTCAGTACTACTTCTTGTTCAGCCAAACGCTAAAAGAAACAAGTTTGTTTACATTTTTTGGAGATAATGCTGCCCACTTATTATTTACAATGTCACCTGAAGTAAGAACAGATATTCGCATGGCACTTTTGTAGCCGGCATTGCAAGGTGCTAGATACGCTAAACATTCATATGCCCCTTCATGTTTTGGCCGCCATTCCAGAGGACATGCTTCCATGCTGATGACGCTTGTTAAAAAAATATGTTCATTAAATTTGTGAATGAAACCTTGGGGGAGAATTGAATGTCCCCTGCTCTGTTTTACCTACATTCTGCCATATATTTCACGTTATAGCAGTCTCGGATGATGACCCAGCACATATTGTTCATTTTAAAAACACTTTCATTGCAGATTTGACAAAACGCAAAGAAGGTACCAGTGTGAGATTTCTAAAGATAGCTACAGTACTCGACCCAAGGTTTAAGAATTTGAAGTGCCTTCCAAAATCTGAAAGGGATGAGGTCTGGAGCATGCTTTCACAAGTCTTAAAAGAGTAACACTCTGATGTGGAAACTACAGTACCTGAACCACCAAAAAAAGAAAATCAGCTTTCTGCTGGTGGCATCTGACTCAGATAATGAAAATGAACATTCGTCGGCCTGCTCTGCTTTGGATTGTTATCGAGCAGTTCCCGCTTTCAGGTGACATTGTAAACAAGAATCAGGCAGCATTATGTCCTGCAAATGTAAACAAACTTGTTTGTCTGAGAGATTGGCTGAACAAGAAGTAGGACAGAATGGACTTACAGCCTCTAAAATTGTACATGGTTTTATTTCTGAATGCATGTTTTTTTATACATAATTCTACAATTGTAAGTTCAACTTTCATGATGGAGATTGCACAACAGTACTTGTATTAGGTGAATTGAAAAATACTATCCTTTTTAAAAAAAGAAAAGTAGTACTTGTGGCACCTTAGAGATTAACCAATTTATTTGAGCATAAGCTTTCATGAGCTACAGCTCACTTCACGAAAACTTATGCTCAAATAAATTGGTTAGTCTCTGAGCCCTGGTCTACACTAGGACTTTAGGTCGAATTTAGCAGCGTTAAATCGATGTAAACCTGTACCCGTCCACACGATGAAGCCCTTTTTTCGACTTAAAGGGCTCTTAAAATCGATTTCCTTACTCCACCCCTGACAAGTGGATTAGCGCTTAAATCGGCCTTGCCGGTTCGAATTTGGTGTACTGTGGACACAATTCAACGGTATTGGCCTCCGGGAGCTAGCCCAGAGTGCTCCATTGTGACCACTCTGGACAGCACTCTCAACTCAGATGCACTGCCCAGGTAGACAGGAAAACAACCGCGAACTTTTGAATCTCATTTCCTGTTTGGCCAGCGTGGCAAGCTGCAGGTGACCATGCAGAGCTCATCAGCAGAGGTGACCATGCAGAGCTCATCAGCAGAGGTGGCCATGATGGAGTCCCAGAATCACAAAAGAGCTCCAGCATGGACTGAACGGGAGGTATAGGATCTGATCACTGTAAGGGGAGAGGAATCCGTGCTATCAGAACTCCGTTCCAGTTTTCGAAATGCCAAAACCTTTGTCAAAATCTCCCAGGGCATGAAGGACAGAGTCCATAACAGGGACCAGAAGCAGTGCCACGTGAAACTGAAGGAGCTGAGGCAAGCCTACCAGAAAACCAGAGAGGCAAATGGGTCAGAGCCCCAAACATGCCGCTTCTATGATGAGTTGCAGGCCATTTTAGGGGGTTCAGCCACCACTACCCAAACCGTGTTGTTTGACTCCTTCAATGGAGATGGAGGCAACACGGAAGCAGGTTTTGGGGACGAAGAAGATGATGATGATGATGATGAGGTTGTAGGTAGCTCACAGCAAGCAAGCGGAGAAACCGGTTTTCCCGACAGCCAGGAACAGTTTCTCACCCTGGACCTGGAGCCAGTACCCCTGAACCCACCCAAGGCTGCCTCCTGGACCCAGCAGGCGGAGAAGGGACCTCCGGTGAGTGTACCTTTTAAAATACTATACATGGTTTAAAAGCAAGCATGTGAAAAGATTAATTTGCCCTGGCATTCGCGGCTCTCCTGGATGTACTCCCAAAGCCTTTACAAAAGGTTTTTGGAGAGGGCAGCCTTATTGCGTCCTCCATGGTAGGACACTTTACCACTCCAGGCCAGTAGCACATACTCGGGAATCATTGTACAACAAAGCATTGCAGTGTATGTTTGCTGGCGTTCAAACAACATCCGTTCTTTATCTCTCTGTGTTATCCTCAGGAGAGTGAGACATCATTCATAGAATCATAGAATATAAGGGTTGGAAGGGACCCCAGAAGGTCATCTAGTCCAACCCCCTGCTCGAAGCAGGACCAAATCCCAGTTAAATCATCCCAGCCAGGGCTTTGTCAAGCCTGACCTTAAAAACCTCTAAGGAAGGAGATTCTACCACCTCCCTAGGTAACGCATTCCAGTGTTTCACCACCCTCTTAGTGAAAACGTTTTTCCTAATATCCAATCTAAACCTCCCCCACTGCAGCTTGAGACCATTACTCCTCGTTCTGTCATCTGCTACCATTGAGAACAGTCTAGAGCCATCCTCTTTGGAACCCCCTTTCAGGTAGTTGAAAGCAGCTATCAAATCCCCCCTCATTCTTCTCTTCTGCAGGCTAAACAATCCCAGCTCCCTCAGCCTCTCCTCATAACTCATGTGTTCCAGACCCCTAATCATTTTTGTTGCCCTTCGCTGGACTCTCTCCAATTTATCCACATCCTTCTTGAAGTGTGGGGCCCAAAACTGGACACAGTACTCCAGATGAGGCCTCACCAATGTCGAATAGAGGGGAACGATCACGTCCCTCGATCTGCTCGCTATGCCCCTACTTATACATCCCAAAATGCCATTGGCCTTCTTGGCAACAAGGGCACACTGCTGACTCATATCCAGCTTCTCGTCCACTGTCACCCCTAGGTCCTTTTCCGCAGAACTGCTGCCTAGCCATTCGGTCCCTAGTCTGTAGCGGTGCATGGGATTCTTCCGTCCTAAGTGCAGGACCCTGCACTTATCCTTATTGAACCTCATCAGATTTCTTTTGGCCCAATCCTCCAATTTGTCTAGGTCCTTCTGTATCCTATCCCTACCCTCCAGCGTATCTACCACTCCTCCCAGTTTAGTATCATCCGCAAATTTGCTGAGAGTGCAATCCACACCATCCTCCAGATCATTTATGAAGATATTGAACAAAACCGGCCCCAGGACCGACCCTTGGGGCACTCCACTTGATACCGGCTGCCAACTAGACATGGAACCATTGATAACTACCCGTTGAGCCCGACAATCTAGCCAGCTTTCTACCCACCTTATAGTGCATTCATCCAGCCCATACTTCCTTAACTTGCTGACAAGAATACTGTGGGAGACCGTGTCAAAAGCTTTGCTAAAGTCAAGAAACAATACATCCACTGCTTTCCCTTCATCCACAGAACCAGTAATCTCATCATAAAAGGCGATTAGATTAGTCAGGCATGACCTTCCCTTGGTGAATCCATGCTGGCTGTTCCTGATCACTTTCCTCTCATGCAAGTGCTTCAGGATTGATTCTTTGAGGACCTGCTCCATGATTTTTCCAGGGACTGAGGTGAGGTTGACTGGCCTGTAGTTCCCAGGATCCTCCTTCTTCCCTTTTTTAAAGATTGGCACTACATTAGCCTTTTTCCAGTCATCCGGGACTTCCCCCGTTCGCCACGAGTTTTCAAAGATAATGGCCAATGGCTCTGCAATCACAGCCGCCAATTCCTTCAGCACTCTCGGATGCAACTCGTCCGGCCCCATGGACTTGTGCACGTCCAGCTTTTCTAAATAGTCCCTAACCACCTCTATCTCCACAGAGGGCTGGCCATCTCTTCCCCATTTTGCGATGCCCAGCGCAGCAGTCTGGGAGCTGACCTTGTTAGTGAAAACAGAGGCAAAAAAAGCATTGAGTACATTAGCTTTTTCCACATCCTCTGTCACTAGGTTGCCTCCCTCATTCAGTAAGGGGCCCACACTTTCCTTGGCTTTCTTCTTGTTGCCAACATACCTGAAGAAACCCTTCTTGTTACTCTTGACATCTCTGGCTAGCTGCAGCTCCAGGTGCGATTTGGCCCTCCTGATATCATTCCTACATGCCCGAGCAATATTTTTATACTCTTCCCTGGTCATATGTCCAATCTTCTACTTCTTGTAAGCCTCTTTTTTATGTTTAAGATCTGCTAGGATTTCACCATTAAGCCAAGCTGGTCGCCTGCCATATTTACTATTCTTTCGACTCATCGGGATGGTTTGTCCCTGTAACCTCAACAGGGATTCCTTGAAATACAGCCAGCTCTCCTGGACTCCTTTCCCCTTCAAGTTAGTCCCCCAGGGGATCCTGGCCATCCGTTCCCTGAGGGAGTCGAAGTCTGCTTTCCTGAAGTCCAGGGTTCGTATCCTGCTGCTTACCTTCCTTCCCTGCGTCAGGATCCTGAACTCAACCAACTCATGGTCACTGCCTCCCAGATTCCCATCCACTTTTGCTTCCCCCACTTTGTGAGCAGCAGGTCAAGAAAAGCGCCCCCCCCCCAGTTGGCTCCTCTAGCACTTGTGCCAGGAAATTGTCCCCAGGAAATTGACCATTCATGGTCACCTGGTTGAAATAGGGTGCTTTTCTTCAGGGGACACTCAGAGGTGCCCATTCCTGCTGGGCTGTTTGCCTGTGGCTGAACAGAAATGTTCCCCGCTGTTAGCCACGGGGAGGGAGGAGGGTTGAGGGGGTAGCCAAGCGGTGGGGGGAGGCAAAATGCGACCTTGTAATGAAAGCACATGTGCTATGTATGTAATGTTAACAGCAAGGTTTACCCTGAAAGAGTGTAGCCACTGTTTTATAAAATGTGTCTTTTTAAATACCGCTGTCCCTTTTTTTTTCTCCACCAGCTGCATGTGCTTCAGTGATCACAGGATCTTCTCCTTCCCAGAGGCTACGGAAGATTAGAAAGAAAAAAAAACGCACTTGTGATGAAATGTTCTCTGAGCTCATGCTGTCCTCCCTTACTGACAGAGCACAGACGAATGCGTGGAGGCAAATAATGTCAGAGTACAGGAAAGCACAAAATGACCGGGAGGAGACATGGTGGGCTGAAGAGAGTAAGTGGCGGGCTGAAGACAGGGCTGAAGCTCAAATGTGGTGGCAGCGTGATGAGAGGAGGCAGGATTCAATGCTGAGGCTGCCGGAGGATCAAAACAATATGCTCCAGTGTATGGTTGAGCTGCAGCAAAGGCAGCTGGAGCACAGACTGCCGCTACAGCCCCTGTGTAACCAACCACCCTCCTCCCCAAGTTCCATAGCTTCCTCATCCAGAAGCCCAAGAACGCGGTGGGGGGGCCTCTGGCCAACCAGCCACTCCACCACAGAGGATTGCCCAAAAAACAGAAGACTGGCATTCAATAAATTTTAAAGTTGTAAACTTTTAAAGTGCTGTGTCGCATTTTCCTTACCTCCTCCACCACTCCTCCTGGGTTACCTTAGTAGTCATCCCCCTATTTGTGTGATGAATGAATAAAGAATGCATGAATGTGAAGCAACAATGACTTCATTGACTCTGCAAGCAGTGATCGAAGGGAGGAGGGGAGGATGGTTAGCTTACAGGGAAGTAGAGTGAATCAAGGGGCAGGGGGTTTCATCAAGGAGAAACAAACAGGACTTTCACACCGCAGCCTGTTCAGTCATGAAACTGGTTTTCAAAGCTTTTCTGATGCGCACCGCGCCCTCCTGTGCTCTTCTAACCGCCCTGGTGTCTGGCTGCGCGTAACCAGCAGCCAGGTGATTTGCCTCAACCTCCCACCCCGCCATAAACGTCTCCCCCTTACTCTCAAAGATATTGTGGAGCGCACAGCAAGCAGTAATAACAGTGGGAATATTGGTTTCGCTGAGGTCGAAGCGAGTCAGTAAACTGCGCCAGCGCGCCTTTAAACATCCAAATGCACATTCTACCACCATTCTGCACTTGCTCAGCCTGTAGTTGAACAGCTCCTGACTACTGTCCAGGCTGCCTGTGTATGGCTTCATGAGCCATGGCATTAAGGGGTAGGCTGGGTCCCCAAGGATAACTATAGGCATTTCAACATCCCCAATGGTTATTTTCTGGTCTGGGAATAAAGTCCCTTCCTGCAGCTTTTGAAACAGACCAGAGTTCCTGAAGATGCGAGCGTCATGTACCTTTCCTGGCCATCCCACGTTGATGTTAGTGAAACGTCCCTTATGATCCACCAGAGCTTGCAGCACCATTGAAAAGTACCCCTTGCAGTTTATGTACTCGGCGGCTTGGTGCTCCGGTGCCAAGATAGGGATATGGGTTCTGTCTATGGCCCCACCACAGTTAGGGAATCCCATTGCAGCAAAGCCATCCACTATGACCTGCACATTTCCCAGGGTCACTACCCTTGATATCAGCAGATCTTTGATTGCGTGGGCTACTTGAATCACAGCAGCCCCCACAGTAGATTTGCTCACTCCAAATTGTTTCCCAACTGACCGGTAGCTGTCTGGCACTGCAAGCTTCCACAGGGCTATTGCCACTTGCTTCTCAACTGTGAGGGCTGCTCTCATCTTGGTATTCATGCGCTTCAGGGCAGGGGAAAGCAAGTCACAAAGTTCCATGAAAGTGCCCTTACGCATGTGAAAGTTTCGCAGCCACTGGGAATCGTCCCCGACCCGCAACACTATGCGGTCCCACCAGTCTGTGCTTGTTTCCCGAGCCCAGAATCGGCGTTCCACAGCATGAACCTGCCCCATTAGCACCATGATGCATGCATTGGCAGGGCCCATGCTTTCAGAGAAATCTGTGTCCATGTCCTGATCACTCACGCGACCGCGCTGACGTCGCCTCCTCGCCTGGTATCGCTCTGCCAGGTTCTGGTTCTGCATATACTGCTTGGATAATGCGTGTGGTGTTTAATGTGCTCCTAATTGTCAAAGTGAGCTGAGCGGCCTCCATGCTTGCCTTGGTATGGTGTCCGCACAGAAAAAAGGTGCGGAACGATTGTCTGCCGTTGCTCTGACGGAGAGAGGGGCAACTGATGACATGGCTTACAGGGAATTAAAATCAACAAAGGGGGTGGCTTTACATCAAGGAGTATTTCAGGCAGGACTTCACGGAGGGTTCCAGTAAGAAATGATGCACCTAAGTAATTGTTCTTATTGAAACAAGTAGGTTGGTCTGGCCTCTGATTGATACATGGCTAGATTTACTTCGCTGCACCTTCTCTGTGAGTGACTGCAGTGTGATCTAGAAGAATGAGTCCCCTAGACAGGGGAGGGGGGGAAGCAAATGAGTACAAAACAAATCTGGTCTATTTCTTGTTTTGATACACTCCATCTATCTTTTACATCTTTGGCTGGCAGCAGACGGTGCAGAAGGACTGCAAGCCATCCACATCTCATGGCTGCTCGGCAGAAGATGGTACAATAGGACTGCTAGCAATCTGTATCGCCTGCCTGCTCACCATAAGATGGTTCAATAGGACTGACTGCAGGACCAAAGAGAATGACCTGGTCAAGTCACTTCTAATGTAGTCCCTGCACCCATGTCTGCCCAGGCGCTCCTGGCCGATGTGGCCAGGAGCACCTCGGACATGACGATGACGGCCAGCAGTCCTATTGTACTGTCTGCTGCCACAAGGCAAGGGGTTGCTGCTGCTGTGTAGCAATGCATACCACGTCTGCCAGCACCTAGGGGACATATGGTGACGGTTACCTGAGCGGGCTCCATGCTTGCCGTGGTATGGCGTCTGCACAGGTAACTCAAGAAAAAAGGCGCAAAACAATTGTCGTCTGCTGCTTTCACGGAGGGAGGGAGGGAGGTAACGGGGGCCTGATGATATGTACCCAGAACCACCCGTGACAATGTTTTAGCCCCATCAGGCATTGGGATCTCAACCCAGAATTCCAATGGGCGGCGGAGACTGCGGGAACTGTGGGATAGCTACCCACAGTGCAGCGCTCCGGAAGTCGACGCTTGCCTCGGTACTGTGGAAGCACTCCGCCGAGTTAATGCACTTAATGCCCTTAGAGCATTTTCTGTGGGGACACACACACTCGAATATATAAAACCGATTTCTAAAAAAACGACTTCTATAAATTCGACCTGATTTCATAGTGTAGACAAACCCTAAGGTGCCACAAGTAGTACTCTTCTTTTTGCGAATACAGACTAACACGGCTGCTACTCTGAAATTTGTCGTTATTTTTTGTTTTTTTTACAGTGCAAATACTTGTAATCAAAAATAAATATAAAATGAGCACTCTGCACTTTTATTCTGTGTTGTAACTGAAATCAATATATTTGAAAATATAGAAAACATCCAAAATGTTTAAATAAATGGTATTCTATTGTTGTTTAACAGTGTTATTAATTGCTATTAATTGAAATAAATTTTTTAATCGCTTGACAGCCCTTGTACCAATAGTATTGAGAGTCTCATGAAATAAGAGCCTTTTGATGTAATTAAAAGACTTTTACTTAGAATTGTATTAACCTGTTTTACAGAGGTTGCCAAAGACTTGTAAAATGGAAATAACTTTATGTCACTACTGGCCAGAGTTAAAAGGTTTCATATCTCACTGCCATTCCCTGAACTACCCAGGCCTACTTAAAATCAGGAATCTAGAGTAATTCCATTATAAATTCTCTGAATGAGCTAGCCAGCAGCCCCTCATTATTTTGATCAGAATGGTTTCTAATATCATTACAGAGATCTTATAATACCATTAATACTGTTGTGTGCTAAAAACATTCTGATTTCCTAATAAAGCCCAATGGACTTAATTACAATTTACAGAAACCATTACTGCAAAATGTTTATAATTGTTGGTCTCAACACTGAACTTTTAATGATATCCCTTGTGCAGCCTATTATAATCCCTAATAATTAGGGGTTACTGGTCTCCTAAGTGCCTCAATATTTTTTCTCCAGATGAGTAAAGCTAATAAACTAGAGGATAGTGAGAACGGAGAAATAATAATACAGACTATTTTCTTCAAGAGTTCTTGGCACAAAAAAAACACTTTGTCTTGTGTGCACTTGGTGAAGACATGCAAGGGGGGAGTTGGATTAATCTTTCATGGAGTATATGCTGGGTATATGATAGGAGAAGATGTTTCCTAGGCCAAAAATTGTTTCTAGATGGGATTAAGATAAATTTTTATAAGTGATTTCTTTAAAGGGCAGAAGAACTTTGAGAGAAAATTGTAGTTTTTTTCAACAAACAACATTTAATACCGTAATTCTGAATTAAATTTACACTTACAAATCCAAACATGGAAAATCAAAAGTACATTTTTAATTAAAAAAATTATCTGTCCTAGGGTTCTCAACTTGGATCTGTGTGTTATGAAGAAGTTTCACTGGGGGTCATGACCACCCTTTCTTTTTATTCCTTCCATTTAAAAAAAAATGTTTCTAGCTTGTATACTTGTAAGCAATGTTCCTTCTATTTTTTTCTATCCATGTGCAGAATGAATTTTGTTATGTGCACCAAATTATCGAGGTAATGAGCAGATGTGTGCCACCAGTAGAAACAAAAAACCTAGATATAATATATATTTTTTAAAAGTTACCATAGGAATAATTACTTCAGCCAGGACAGGTTAGGCATTTTAGAACTCACTTCTCAGAGAATCAAATTTAAGTGTAAGAGAGAAATAAAAATTATGAAATGCATAGACCAGTCAAAAAACTCAAATAACAGCATTTTGAAATAATAAAATTACAGAGACTATATATGCATTGCAGGAAGTATCAAGAATTAACAACAATACAAGTACTTGTTGGGAGGTGAGTGTGAAAGACTGTGTATGTGTGTGAGAGAGAGAGAGAAACACACACACACAGTGTGTGTGAGAGAGATGTGTGTTGCCCCTTTAAGTATGTTCACAGCCTGGCAGGACTCCCCAGTGGACTGCAGCTGTCCTGGGGCATCCTTCAGGTAATCAATATTGCTAACTCTCACACTATATGGTGCTTTTCCTTAAAGCCCCAGTGTGTATACGTGGGCACAGGAGGATGATATTGAGAAAGAAATGTGTATATAGAGTATTCCATTGAGTTTTGGGGGAAGTGGAGTGGCTTCCTCCCATTCTGAGTTATAGTCAGGGGACTAAAACTTAAAGTATCCTTATGCCATGCGCAAGAACCTGGAGACCTGGCTGATAGCTCTGACATAAAGCTGGGAGCCTATAGAGAAGTCAGGCCATTGCCCCAGTCCTGGGCAACATGGATCCAGGATGGGAGAACACATCTCCCAGACTGCATTCCTCACTGAAAGGGGCCTTTTTCTTCTTCTTCTACAGAGGACCCAGCCCTCTCTCTCCATGAGAGGCAGCTCTGTGGAGGTTACTGTCATTCTAGTGTTTACACATCAATTTACAGTGTTATGACTCTGTATTCACAATGGAAAAAGATAGAAACTCGGGTTGTTGTAATTAAAGCACAGAATTTCAGATTATGGCAAAATGCAGCCTGAATGGTGAAGCCTCACTAAAATCCTGAGCGCTGTTTCTTTTCAGCCCTATGATTTTCAGCCCTTTTAAGTAGATCAGCACTCAAAGCAGACACAGCAGCAGCAGCCGAGAGCAAGCTCCCTCCCTCCCACTCCTGAGCCCTGTCACATCCCCGTCCCCCCAGCTCTGCAGAGATGGGGTACAGGGGCGGGGGGACACCCTGACATCAGGAGGCTCCTGGGAGAAGCTCCAAGGCAGAGGGCAGGAGCAGCATGGCAGTGGACGGAGGGACACCTGAGGTGCGCGGCCCTTGATAACTTGCTGGGCAGCACCCAGCCGCACAGCTTAGAGGAACTTAGGTTGTAGGTAGAAATTTGAAAAAGTGAAGCAAGCATAAACTGATTCAGTGATGCCTTCGTGAATCTGCAGGGAGTCTGAAACACTATCTCTTAAGAATTGTGATTCATCTCAATCAAGCCCCTGAGGACTCTGCCATTCCATGGTCATGATATTGGTCCCGTTTCTAATATGCCATGGAATTCTTCCTTTTTATCCTGGAATTTGCCATTTTGCTAGAGTCAGGAGCCCAACATCTTGCTTTCTGTCCCCGTGCCTGTAGCTGTCTCTTGCTCTACAGGTTTCCCTGCCTAGAACCTGTCATTAGTGTCGGCTTTCCCAAGCCTCCCCAATAGCTCTTGCATGCTCCCGGAATTCCATTGATGCCGTGTCCCCTCTGAATTATTGTTTCCCCCTTCAGGGACTATGTGACAGTGAAAGCCAGGGACACACTGATTTTGCAAGGAAAATTTTAAACCAATCACATCTTTCTCACAGACAAAGCACAAGAGATATACAGATCTTCAGAAAAATAGCAAAAACCTGCATGTAAAACCCTCCCTCCAGTACCTCATCACTCTGCAAGCCCTTTGCGTTTTGGTCAGTCCTTTTATGGTCCCAGGACCCTCTTCTCCCCTGGCACATCTTTACCTTCTTATTCTGGTCTCTTCTAAAATGGCTGGTGAGAGAGCCTTCCTTTTAGAAAGTTCCAGTTCTTTTTGTCTGGTGACCTCCTGAGTGTGGTCTTAAATCCCTCATCAGGTGATCCATTGCTTGGTTACAGTCTCACCTGGGAGAGTTGGTTCCTCTGGGCAGCAGCCAGCTCCTTGTCCTACTTGTTTCCATTTGAATGGAAGGCCCTCCAGATGGACTCTTGATTGCTCTCTTTTGTTAGCCCTCTTCTAATAGTTCCAATACAAGATGGAGGTTAAAAGGCCACAATGAAGAATGGTATTCACAAAACAAAAATGGGGTTTGTAGTTCAAGGTAGATCTATACAGACATACACTATTAAAAGGAGCGAGCACTGTGCCTTTTGGAGGCCAATGGCCCATTTTTACAAAAGAAACCCATTGCATTCTTCCAAACGAAAGCTTCTGGGTTTACAAAATCAGAACACTGTTTTATTAAATAACAATACTACAAATATGAAAGCCCTCTGAGCATCATACTTGGTGTCACAGCAAACAGCAAAAGCTGCCAAGCCACATATAGTTAGGGGAACTGATTGTGCCCTGTGTCTTGGATGTCATTAGTGTTATGCTGGGATCTGCTGCTGCCAGTCAAATCAAAGCAAACTCATTCCCCTCTCAAATGATGCAGTCAGGTGACAAATTCATGGCATGACTGCAGATGTTCAGAAACAGCTATTTAGAGGGGTTCAGAAGTCAGTGCCTGTCAGTACAAAGGGATGAAACTACAGATATCTTCTGCCCAACTTTCAACATTTGAGTTGTATGACCAGAAATGATCTATACATGAGGACTTCCTGTTTTGCTGTCCACTGACAAAACATACTTTTTGTTCATCAGTTAATTTTCAAAAAAATTAATTGACAGCTACTGGCTGTTGGTAACTATATTGTATTTGTGAAGACTGTAATGGGTATGAAAGTGATCTTAGTCCCATGATCCAAATCCCACAATCTTTTGAATTTGTAAAGGATTATGGCATGTGACAGATCACAAGATGATTTTTTGTTTTATGAGTCACAGGCTAAAAAAAAGTTTGAAAACAACTATGTCAGATGACTCAAAGGGAAAGGGACCACACAATTTCAATCTGTTTTTCCCTCTGTCAATAAATCTTGGTTTGAATTAGACTATCTGAGTCCTAGAATGTTTTGGGGTAGGGTTACATCAGTATGCCCTTGAAGGGAAAACAGCTTTCTAACCTCACAGGAGAGTGAGTCAGCAAGGGAGACATTGGTACTTACACATTTAAGCAGCAGTTTTCATCCATACAGCTCAAACATTGCACTAGTTTAGTAAAAATGTAATAATTGTTAACAGTTTAGGGCCTGATTTTCCAAAATATCAGAAGCCAGGACTATATGCAAAAATACATAAACTCCTGAGCACCTAATTGGCTCTAACATTTACCAGGATTCAGTGTACCAATCGGGTGTTTGCATGTGCAGATAAACAGTTCAGTGGATTCAGGGAGAAAGAATGTCACTGTGAGATTCTATATAATAGCACCTGCTACAGCAGAACTACCATGCATCGCTTTTCCACCCCCGGTTTTTCTTTTGTTGATTTTAATTATCACCATTCACTTCCTCTCCTGATGAAGGGGGACGTGGGTTGCCTTTGCAGTCCTGCTAGTGAGATGCCAGAATCTATCGGTCATTTAAAATGCCAAACTAAGAGTGACCCACAGACAGCTAAAGGTATAGAACAATGAGTAGTTGGGGGACATAAGCTGAAACACAAAAAGGGAGGATTTCTATTATGCAAACTTGGCTTTTGCAGTTTGATTGATGCTGAAGGATGGGTCTGAGTAGTAATGAAATATTTAAAATATAGGATGGTTTCATCCTGTATTTTAGATGCCATAATTGGACTGAGTGGATTATAAACATTTTAAATTATTTTGCAAGGACCTTTTTAAGTAGTTCAAGTCTGGGGCCAGTAGCGCACGTTGATATGCTGCTACAAGTAGCAAAATGGACTGGGATGCCACGTCCTTAAATAACAAGGACAGGGAAGATTGCTTCTAGCTAATTGGATGGGGGAAAGATCAGATTTTTTTTTCAATTAAACCCTTAAACTGGAATATCCAAGGTAGGAATAACAGGCGTTGGGCTCTGCATTCTACTCCAGTGGACCTGGGTGTCATTGGCTTAGAGTTGATAGTAAAAACTTGTTTGGGGGGAATGGGCTCCGGAGTGTGTATAGAACAAAGGAAAGGAAGAAAAACAAACTCTGTGAAAGACAGAGAAAGTCGGGGAGGATCGGGATCTGTCAAATGAGAGTAATGAGGGAGGTAGGAGGGAAAACCAGAAGAGGCCACAGTCATAGATGACCAGAGAGGAGAGAGAAATGTAAGGGGGAGAGAGATTATCAGTGTTGAAAGCAGCAGGAAAATCAAGTAAAATAACAAGACAAAAGTGCCCTTTGACTTAGCCGGGAAGGGCAAGTTGGTGAAACACAGAGGGGAAAACCAGGTTAGAGGGAATCAGAGAGAGAGTTGGTTGAGAAGCCAAGGCAATGTGAGCAGACAGCATGCCCAAGGCTTCTGGAGACACAGGAGAGGAGAGAGAAGATGGTCATTTTGAGGGTCATGCAGGCATCAGATATTTCCCCCCAAAATCAGAGAAGCAGATTAGGATGTAAGGGAAGTTTTGATCAAGGTAGGGCAAATAGTTTGCTTGTAGGAGAGAGAGGAGCCAGAGGAAAGAGAGCAGTTGAGGACAATGAAGAGGGGAACAGGCCAAAGGATTGTGAGATGGGATGGCTTTCCTTGAAACCGTGTTTTCTCTTCTTCTCCTGTAGGTGGTGGGTGGAGTTTTTCCTTTTCAGGGTCTTGCAAGACATCAGCTGCTGTCCCTCATGTCAACAATCAAGACGCAGATTACAGATGCATTTATACAAATGGCTGCTTATTAAAGAAAGAGTAGAAACAGAGAAAACTAAAGAACTACATCTGAGCTTTACTTGTCTAGCTGTGGCTACAGGAAGTTGGCCCTTATATAGTGAAGCCAAGCTCATTGTTCTTTCCACAGGGACCCCTTTTAATGTTTAAGGATGCTACCCCACAACCCTTAAGAGTTTGGTGGAAGGGGGTAATTCATTCCCTAAGCGGTGCCTAAATAAGATGAGATGGGCCAGGCTTGGTGGACCTGAAGTTACAGGAAAGTATGAAATGCAATTAACTAAAAGCTAGTAGCTACGTAAATGGAAAAAAAAAAAAACAAGCCCCAACACAGAAATAATTATGGTTTAAAGTTCAGAAATAGAATGTCTCTCTCATTTTACTTCTAATCACCACAATTCCCATAGCGAAGATACAGAAGATCCCAAATTTTCCCCAAAATTGTGCCCAAACATGCGTCTGTACAGATAAGCACTGGGCCCAGAAAACATGAAGCAAAACTTTAATTATGACTTCTGGACCTGTGCAGTCCTGGCGTCTGAGAAACTTCAGGGAATTGTGTCCCAGATTCAGGATACTCATCAGCAGTACTCCACTTTCAGCTGAAAGTCTCTAGGATTCAGTGCAGAAATGGTATCTTGGATTCAGAGAATTCTAGGCTTGGAGAGAATTTGAACTAAATACTGCTTTCTTAATTTGATCCCTCAGGTTACAGAATAATCTGCAGGAGTTTAGCTGCTGTCAGACATCTGTGTTCCTGGCCATCCTGCATTGCTGAATACATGACCCTGAAAATGCAACTAATTTCTACCAAATCTTTAATGAATTCTGCAGCAAGGTAAAATCAGGGGAATACCTGATATTTTGATTGTTTGTTTTAGCATCCTAAATTACATGTTAAAAACCTTTCATTTCAAATGTTTACTTTTGAGTTTTGTTCCAAATCCTTTTGCCTAAAGAAAATCAAATGAAATTAACTGTGGCAAGGAACAAATGTCGGTCAGCCAGAAAATTACTTCCAAATTAGGTTGGTATAAACTATCCTTGGAATAGAAAGGGAGGATGAACGCTCCAAATCTGCTTGTGGCCCAATCATTTGTACCTTTTATCAATTAGGAAATCTCACAAGGAAACCTGAAATCAGCATGCAGGAAATAGTTTTTATTATTCATCAATGTGAAGGGTCAATTTTGGGGAAAATTTCTCCCATCTATAAGTGTAAATGAGTCCCTCTGTAAATCTCTCTCCATTGCAATTTCTGTCAATATTTCTGTAAATATCTTATATCCCCAAACAAAATCAGAGCCAGGTGAATATTCTCATTTTCAACTGATCAGCTTTTAATGTCAGGCAAGTTTTAGAGATCAGAATATTGCTGTTTGAAAGTGAACCCCAGTAGGACTGGGAAGTTGATATACATTGGGCTGGGAAGTGCAGAGAGGTCTTGTTCTATGGCTGCAATGGAATTGCTTCTTTGTACTGTATCCAATATTGAGTGAAGGTAAATTGAATTCTCTCTCTGACCAGTCTCTGCTAACTACAGCCATCTTTCCTAGAAATGTATTAGAGGAAATTGTTTAGGCTGTCCTCTGGAAGGTTCCTTTCTGTGATCATGGTGGAAGCAGGGTATAGAAGGAACCGGGAAAGTTATTTTTACCTTTCCAGAGTCTGGAAGTTGTTTCCAGGAGTAGGCAATACTGTATGTAGACTATTGTGGCAGAAACTGTCTTTTTGTTGTACATGTATACAGTACCTAGCAGAATGGGGTCTTGATCCCTGACTGAAACCTTTAGGAACTACTGCAGTACAAATGCATAATTATTCTAGTTATGAATTACAATGACATTCAAGGGGGTTTTTTTGGTCACAACCGAAATTCAAAATCACTTGGCACCCTATATGTGTAATACAGTAAATATGGGGAGCCAGTATCATATTTTACTGAAGTCACTCTTCAGGAGAGTAATAAGAACAGGTTTTTAAATAGCTATCTTGCAGTTTGCTGGCTAGGTATGTGTTGTGAATCTGTGTATGTGATTGCTTGTGTATATGTATTTGCATAATCACAACACGGTAATGTGTACTATACGATGCGCAATGGAAAAAGCAGAATACCATTGCTGCTAGTACTGCTAAGTGAAAAGAGGTGGCAAATGCAAGAGGTGGGGCTTTGAGTGGGTTGTAAAGTCCCCCCTCTTCCTTGTCAGTGAGGATAAAACGGGCTTTTCATTACTCATTGTCATGTTTATTCCACTGTAATTTTTGAATTAGTAACCGTGGCTTTGTCTTCACTGCAAAAAGGTGTGCTTTTACACTGAGATAGCTATAGTGGAGACGCAGCATATGGGTAGTTTTTTACCTTGCTGTAGGTAGTCAAGATTAATCCTATACTCACCACCTGAGGTTGACCTCGACTAGAGCTACTTAAAGGTAAAAATTAGCTATGCCTCATCTCTGCTAGGATTTTACATTGAGAGAGCTATTTTAATGTACAAAATGAACCTTTCAGTGAACACAAACCCAGTAATGATGTATGTCTAGGGCTCTTAAATGCTTGCTTGGGTTTGCTGCAGTTTCAGCTGTTTCCATTTCTCTGCCTCACTAACTCTGTTTCAGGGCAAGTTTATACTACAAAATTAGGTTGACCTAAGTTAGGTCAACGTACAGTCACCGCAGATAATTGAATCTGTTTTAAACGTCCACACTATGCTCCTTGTGTCAGCAGTGCGCGTTCTCACCAGGAGTGCTTGCACCGATTTAACTGTCAATATGGAGCATTGTGGGACAGCTTCTGAAAGGCAGCCATACTGTAATATGGAGAGATTTGACCCTCTGACTCAGGTTCCATTTCATGAGTATGTTCAGCTTACATTGGTTCCTCTTGCTCTAAAAGCATATCCAGGATGATTGGAGGGGACCGATCTCTACTCTTGTGTCTTGCAGACGGATCTGGGACTTCAGGATCTGACACTTGAAAATTTCTGGCTTAGTAGGCGGAGAAGGTTTCCTTACATAAAAAGGGGGTGAGGCTCTGGAAAATGTCCAGAGGGAGGGCCAGTATGGCCATCTTACCCACGGCAGAATCTGACACTCTGGCCACAATTCCATATTAGGTTCCGAATGATAAAATGTCATATGATAAGAGTCCTCCTCATATGGTTGTCTGGCAGTGTGGTTTTCTTTTTGCTGTGTAATTTGTTCATGTTCAGAGTCAGATTGCAGATCTGATCTCCGTTTCAGTCCTGATAAGCCTGGGTGGTATCAATGCCTACATGGTTCTCTACATGCCCAAGCAGAGTGTCTCATATTTACACTACTATTTTTAGCAATGTAGTGTCCTGCTGCCTCACTGCTACCAGAGCCTTTCCCCAATGCAGTAAAAGGCTCTGGCAGCAGGAAAAAGCTCCAGCAGTGCAGAACTGCCAGAGCCTTTCCCTGCCACAGTGAAAGACTTCAGCAGTGGGGAAAGGCTCCAACCGCTCCCATCTGCCTACTTGCTGCCAGACCCTTTCACTGACATGTGTAGCTGCATGGTGTAGTGGGGACGCAGCCTGCTTTTCACTCTGGTGTGTAGCTACACATACCATACATGCTACCACCAGCATAGACAAGGCCTTAGATTAGTTTTTATTGGTTACTGGCATCCTTTTGTCTGCAAGAGATGGTGGGAATTGCAACCTATGATGTAGATGGTTTGCAATGTCTCATGTGACTGAATAGGCCAATCCAAGATTTGCGTGATCTTTGGCAGTTATTGCAAATGTATGTGTCTTGGTTGAGAGCTGCTTGCTGTCTATGGGCATGTTTGTCCATGTTTCCCCACCATATGTGAGAGTGCTGAGGATGCAAGCTTGGTACACTAGAATTTTGGTCTTGATGGTAAGCTTTGAGTTGTTCCATGCTCTTTTAGTTAGTCTGCTAAAGGTGGTGGCAGCCTTTCCAATGCAAACATTTAGTTCTTCATCCAGTGAGAGGTTGATGGTCACTGGAAATGGCCCACTTTGATTATCATACACATTGTAAGGAGAGTAATCACTTTAGATAAGCTATTAGCAGCAGGAGAGTGGGCTGGGAGGAGGTATTTTTTCATGCTTTGTGTGTATATAAAAAGATCTTCTACACTTTCCACAGTATGCATCCGATGAAGTGAGCTGTAGCTCACGAAAGCTTATGCTCAAATAAATTGGTTAGTCTCTAAGGTGCCACAAGTACTCCTTTTCTTTTTGTAGAACCTAAATAGCTGAACTTTTGGACTACTTGTAGCTGGTTTGCATTTAAGGTAATTGAAGGATCTTGTGGAAACCCCTGTCCTAATACAACCGTTTTCTTGATGCTGATGGTGAGACCAAATACCTGACAGGTACTTGAAAGGCAGTCTATGAGTTCTTGTTGTAGATTTTTATTGTGGGCTATGAGGGCAGCATCAGCAGCAAATAGAAGTTCCCTGATTAGCACCTATTTGACTTTGGTCTTTGACTTAAGTCGGGACAGGTTGAAGAGTTTCCCATCTGATCTTGTGTGGAGATATACTCCATCTTTCATGTCCTTAAATGCACAGTTCAAGAGTACTGGGGCAAGAACACATCCTTGCTTCACTCCGCTTTCATCTCACAGGTGTCTGAAGTGGACCCGTCAAACTGGACAATTGCTCTCACGTTGTTGTGGAATGAACCTATAAGACTTAACAGGGTTGGTGGACATCCTAGTATTGCAAATAGACCTGCTCTGCTGACTGTGTCAAAGGCTTTGGTTAGGTCCACAAAGGCCATGCACTTTTAACTTGGAGTTGACGCAGAGAAAAATATCATGTCTATAGTTGATCTTCCAACACTATGATTCAGGGTAGATACGATTTGCCAGCTGTTGTAGGCACATTAAGATAACTTTTGAGAAAGCTTTTCCCACTATGCGTAGTAGCGAGATACCCCTGTACCTGTTGCAGTCACCCTTATCGCCTTTATTTTTATACAAAGTGACGTTGCATTGCACATCTCTTGTGGTACCTCACCGTCTTCCCAGCAGTTAAGTAGCAGCTGATGAAGATATGGTAATATGCAGCCTTTCCCACACTTGAGGATTTCCGCTGGGATGCCATCTTTTCCAGGAGCCTTGAAAAACATTGATAGCAAATCAATGGCCTTGCTTAGCTCTTCTACAGTGGGCGCCACATCTAGCTCGGGGCTCCTAGATTTATTATCAGCCACAGCTGAAGGACCCAGTCTGTCCTGTGTGGATGTCATTGGCAAAAACACTGAGTGAATTTGCTCATCCACCTTTTGATGGCATTTCCTCCATCAAGGGTTCCACTACCTTCCTCAGGCGCTCAGCAGCCCAAAGCCGTTGGCGCTTCCTGAGGTTTCTGGGTTAATTAACCACCGCCCAGCACCCTGTGTTGACCAGTACAGGTTGTACCGCTTACAGTCATAGCGGTAGCAGGTTTTCAATTCTGACCTGACCAGAAGATTAGTTTTTAAACATAATTTAGTGTACATAGTTTTTAGATTGTGCTGATCTTCAATTCTGGGATCTTGCATCAGAAAATTCAGATGACAGGATTTAAAAGACGTCTCCTGCCCTTTGGCCTTCCCGACGTTGGATGTGCATACAAGATGCCTGGCATGCCTAGAAGAGGGACACACTCCATCAAATGCTCCATATGCTCCACTTTTACTTGGAGAGCACATAAGGAGTAGCAGAACAGATTACAGGCTATACTGCTCCAAGAGGCATTAGCAGCTAAGCCATCCAGATCCAATCCTTCACTTGAATCTGAGACACTTCACAGACCTTCTTCAGCCCCTAATACATCAGGGGATAAGAAGCAACAGAAGTCTCTACAGAACTTATCTGCTGCAGTTCTGAGCTTGAAGAAAGCTATGGTTCCAAAGAAGGATCCAAAACCGTCAGCCTACAAGTAGAGACTCCCTGATAGCATGGGTCTCTGTGCCCAGAGCCAACTCACAAGAGAGATGTTCATCAGATCCCAGTGGTCCGAGACTGGTTAAGGAACTGGTGAGCAGAAAGAACTCTGATATGAGAGCAGAAAGGCATTCTGTGGACTTGTCAGATTCCAAACCATCAGAACTAAGACCAAGGATAAGGAGGGCTTTCACTCCATGGAGGAGGATATCATACCTTCAGATGTGATGGTTCCAATTTGACCCATCAACAATCTGTAACAGTAATTGCTGAGATCCATCATATGGATCTGCACCCTTCTCAAGGCTTGAAATTGACACCTTGCATGTAGGGTATATACCCTGAGGTTCTGGTGTGTCTTTACTTACTTAAGCGCTGCCTCAAAGTCTACGTTGCAATTTATACATGTGCTAGGGGGCATGAATGTACTCAACACACTGCCGTTAACTGTAGATATAGCCCTAGAAGGCACTCAAGAGAAGGATTTGGGCCAAAGCGTGAAGCAGTTCCTGAACCGTCAGCTGGATGTGGTAGGAAAGAAATGAAGTGGCTGCAGTGCCATGCCCTCTTTTGCAGATGTGGCACAGCTCTGACCTTGTCCCCGTGGGTCCCGCGCTTCCAGGCGGTTTATGCTAGCCTCAGAGGCTCACTGCGACCATCCACGTAGCCCTTCTCTCTCTAGGGCCAGGGTTACAGTCTACTGAGCCCTTTTCATCACAAGCCAGCAAGGAGGTGGGTGAGAGAATTCCCACAGTCTCTGTTGTCCCTATGGGCTTATTCCCAAACAGTTTAGCCTCCTGTCCTGATAGGGGCCTGTCTTCCCCTCCTAGGAGGTGTTTCTGTAGTGGCAGGTTGGGGGGAACCCAGGCCCGCCCTCTGCTCTGGGTTCAGGCCCAGGGACCCTAATGGCAGCAGCTGTTGGCAGCCGACCTTTCACTGCCAGAGTTGCTACATTTCCCTGGGCCACTTCCCCACAGCAATCCCTGCTTCTCTCTTGTAATGCCTTCTTCATCCTTACCTTAGGGCTACCTTTCCAGTGGCTTAAGGTTGTCTTCATTACCCAGCCCTTCAGCCACATTTCCTCTCCTCTGGCTCCCCTCAGCCTGACCAGAGTGAGCCCTTTTATAGTATCAGAGGGGCTTTAATTAGAGTCAGGTGTTCACATTAGATTAGCGGCCTCACCTGACGCTTTGCAGGTTAATTGGAGTCAGGTGTTCTCATTAGCCTGGAGCAGTCCCTGCTCTGGTCAGTCAGGGAACAGAAAACTGCTTATCCAGTGGCCAGTATATCTGCCTTCTACCTCTCTGCTGAACCCAACTGTCCTGGGTCTATCACACAGACCTGAAGACCTCTTTGGAGACCACCTGTGCCATTTCTGCAACAATTGGAAATCAATAACCTCAGACAGGTGGATCTTGCAGATATTACACAGCAGATATGCCATAGAATTGGAGACCCTCTTATAGCCTCACCCTTAGAATGTTCACGCATGGCAAGGGGAGAGGCGGGAGACGTGTGTGATTGCTCCACCAGGCATTGCTAGTTAATTCCACTATCTAAGCTGCACCCGGCTGGCGCATCCTATGTGTGGTCATATGCAGAGGACACTCAAAGAGGAACTTACTTATGTCTATTCTTATACCTGCTCTCATCAGATGTCACGCAGGCTGAGGTGTGACTGAAAGCAAGGGCTGCCCTTTAACCTGCTCACCCACTATTGTGCCCTTTCCTCTCCCTTATGAGCTTATCCTTCCATTTCCCCTCACTGAAACTAGTTAGCAGAAATTCTTACTAGCATTTATACTGCTTTTGTGGTTCTCCTTTCATTTTACTGCCCTTTTGGAATGAGGTTCTCTTCTTCCTGTCTGTTGCAGAATCACTCTGCCTAGCCAACCCCCTCTATACACACAGTTCGCCTCTATAAAGTGTTTTTCTCTCTTTTCTCTAATTTCTTTTTCTTTCTCTTTCTCTTTCATTTTCTTTCATTCTCTGTTTTCTTTCATTCTTTCTCTTTCTTTTTCGTTCTTTCTTCCAACACTGTACTGTGTACTCAGTATAAAAATAAGTTGCATAGCTAAACTCAGGGCTGGTATCAGCAGGCTCTATTAAGGGTGCTATTATCAGCCTCCCACTGGCTATGAGGAGAGCGAAGCTTTGGCTGAATCAGAGGCCTCTTTCCCTTTCTCCCCCAAACCTTTATAGGCATAGGCTGTGGTTATATACAACCCCTATTACTGACAATGGGAATCCATTTCATGGCCCATTTTGTGTATTGTACTGCCATCATGTGGTCATGTGTAGTTAATCGCTCTCATCTGCACCATCACTTCTTTTTTTTTTTAGTTTATTACACGCCGTTTCTGTCCTTTGGACAACAGGAATTTGTTGGTCTTTGAACATTTAAATTGCTTTTCTAGGAAAAGAATGCAATGACCAAGGAAGTTTTTAAATGAGCTCAGGACTTTTGCAGAGGTATTTATGCAGTGGAGAAAGGATGAATTAAATAGCAACAAGCCTATTAAAAAAAGGGGGGTGGGGTGGGATTCATTCATCTTGGGTTCCACAGCAACTCCGTTTTTTATCATGGTCAGAATTCTTTGTCCAGGGGAAGCAAAGCTTAGACGGCTTCTAACAGAGGAATGGGGCTCTGTTGTTGCTACAGAGGTTTCTCAGTATGTAGTCTTGGTAGAATTCTATTTTTATTTTTTTATATATAATTTCAACAGATATGTTTATTTTTAAGCATTTTGTTTTTATTTTTATCTATTTAAATGTTTACATTTGCAGGAAATTATGGGTGTGGGAGTCAGACAATAATTATTTAATGACAGTAGATGTTGATATTAAAAATGTTAAAGCTTTATAACCATTAACACACAAATCATCAACATCATATGTAAAAATATACAAAGTAATTAGCCTTCAATCAAACATTTAATCCTCAAGTAGCATTTTTCTTTCTTTGCCTATCTGTACATTTCAGTTATTAATGTAAATATTTTTTGGGCTGTGTGTGTACAATGAAATTGATGTTTGTTGACATGTACTGTTCGATAGGCTTGGAAAGATTTAAATTTCTTTGTGCCTCTTTCACTCTGTCTTCCTCTGTGGGTCTGTTATTCCCCCCCCCTTTTTTTTTGTTTGTCTCTATTTTACCATCTTCGCCTCATTGTGTGAATTCCTCTGTGTCTGCCTTTCCTTGTATATGCAAATATGTATATATGTGTAATATAAGTATTACTAATTACTGTGTATTATTGTTATTGTGGCAGCAATATAGAGGCCTCAGCCAGCTCAGAGGCCCCATTGTGCTAGGCACTGTAAAACATACAGTAACAGTTCTTGCCCAGCTTACATGTCATTCTGTCTATTTCTGTCTCACTTTTTCTATGTGGCTCTGTCTCGGGTCTGTCCCTAACACTTTATCCACTGAATGAAACTGCATGCGCATGGTTCCAATTTCATATTTCACAGTTTCAATCACTTAACAGCACTTGGCATCCAAGGAAAGGCAAGCTACTGCAGGCATACGGGACTGCAAGGAAAGAGACACATGGTGGAGAGTGAGTAGGTGACAAACAGAGGATTACAAGAAGTGCAGGTAATGAGAAAGAGAGTGGGAGAAAATGAGATCTACTTTGCTTTTGATTTGGAAATATGGTGCACAGAAGCCACTATCCAGCAAGGAGATGAAACAGAAATGCTGCCTACAGCACGTTAACAAGCCAATATACAGGGAGTCATAACATAAGAATGGCCATACTGGGTCAGACGAAAGGTCCATCTAGCCCAGCATCCTGTCTTCCGACAGTGGCCAATGCCAGGTGCCCCAGAGGGAATGAACAGAACAGGTAATCATCAAGTAATCCATCCCGTCGCCCACTCCCAGCTTCTGGCAAACAAAGGCGAGGGACACTATCTCTGTCCATCCTGCCTAATAGCCATTGATGGACCTATCCTCCATGAACTTATCTAGTTCTTTTTTGAACCCGTTATCGTCTGGGCCTTCACAACAACCTTTGGCAAAGAGCTCCACAGGTTGACTGTGTGTTTGAAAAAAATACTTCCTTTTGTTTGTTTTAAACTTGCTGCCTATTAATTTAATTTAGTGACACCTAATTCTTGTGTTTATGAGAAGTAAATAACACTTGCTTATTTACTTTCTCCACACCAGTCATGATTTTATAGACCTCTATCATATCCCCCCTTAGTTGTCTCTTTTCCAAGCTGAAAAATCCCAGTATTATTAATCGCTCCTCATGTGGAAGCCATTCCATACCCAAAATGATTTTTATTGCCCTCTTCTGAACCTTTGCCAATTCCAATATATCTTTGTTGAGATGGGGCGACCACTTCTTCACACGGTATTCAAGATGTGGGCATACCATGGATTCATATAGAGGCAATATGATATTTTCTGTCTTATTATCTATCCCTTTCTTAATAATTCCCAACATTCTGTTTGCTTTTTTGACTGCTGCTGCACATTGAGTGGATGTTTTCAGAGAACTATCCACAATGACTCCAAAATCTCTTTCTTGAGTGGTAACAGCTAATTTAGACCCCATCATTTTATATGTATAGTTGGGATTATGTTTTTCAATGTGCATTACTTTGCATTTATCAACATTGAATTTCATCTGCCATTTTAGAAAAGGAGTACTTGTGGCACCTTAGAGACTAACAAATTTGCCCAGTTACCCAGTTTTGTGAGATCCTTTTGTAGCTCTTCACAGTTTGCTTGGGACTTAACTATTTTGAGTAGTTTTGTATCATCTGCAAATTTTGCCACCTCACTGTTTACCCCTTTTATCAGATCCCCTGGCGGGCTCCACTATTTACCTCTCTCCATTCTGAAAACTGACCATTTAGGAAACAAACAGTAGGAATATCTTTTAGCCAGTTACCAATCCATAAGAGGACCTTCCCTCTATCCCATGATAGCTTTGATAACATCAATGTTTCTGAAGTGTAGAAGAAAGAGAAATAAAACTAATCAGAAGCCTCCCCAATTTCACCCTCCAGGAAAATACCCTTGTTGCTGTATGTTTGGCTGCATCTGAGTGGATACCTCCCTCTGACCTTACTGTTTCTGTAACACCCTTTGGAATCTTTTTCTCTCTATCTGTTGCTTTATTCAGTACAGCTCTCTCATTCTCTTTCTTTCTCTATCGGTCTCTCTCAGCTCTTTGTCCTCCTTTTCTTTCTTCCTTACCTTGCAAGCTCTTCAAGAAGGAGCTCTCTTTGCACTGTTTATTGTATTGCACAAGTGCATTGTTAGCACTAAGCAAAGCGATTAAAAATGCAGTCTCTATTCTTTGCTTAGCCTCTCTCTGCTTGTCTATATTCATCTGTCGTTCTGGTGGACAGTTAGCGCAAGCAAAGAAAGAAGGGAGAAAGGCAGTAGGAGAAAATGGTATTTTAAAAAATGACAGCCCTCGAGCCCCGCCCCCTAGTGATGGAGGGACTGAGTAGTTGTAGTACGCTGAAGAAACCTACTTGAACTTAGTAGCCTCCTGGAGTGAGGTGTATTGAAGGTGATCCTGGATATCCATGTCAGCATTCTGAGGCAGGAGAAATTTCACTATGTCCACGTTCCCAGGTGCGGCTGCTATGTGCAAGGGTGTTCTGCTGTAGTGCAATGGTTAATGTCAGTCTGGAGAAGAAAATTGAAAACGGCCCTTCATAATAGCAAAGCATTTCTGTGTCTGTGAGCTGATTCCCCAGTGTGCTCTGAGTAAACACACCCTGCAGGTGGGAATTAGTTTCTTTGTCATCGTTCATAAAAATGTTGACACTTTAAAAACCATTCATTTAGATGCCCAAGTTAATATAAAATGGGTGCTCCTGGGAACATCAACTAAACAATCTGGACCTGATTCTCCACTGTCTTGCCCCTAGTGAAGTCAGTTACATCAGTGCAAAATGCTACCAGATCAGAATGGTGGCACTATACACCCTTGCTGCCCTCAGTTTGCACAGGTGTAAGTGACTGCACAAGGGGCAGTGGAGAAACAGGCCTTTTGAATGTGCTCCGTCAGGCCTGAGCCATGTTCAGCACATCAGTTCCAACAATCCGCTGTGCCAGATCACTCAGGCACACATATTGGCCTGAAAAACAGTATGGTTCCACTGAATTAAAAAAAGACAGATTCATGCACATGGTATTGATGGGCAACATCTGTCTCAGTGCCTACAGCAGTCTGGGTGGCGACATGTCAGAAGGAATAGACATAGGACTGAGCTCTCATTTCACCCCAGGAGAGAGTGGTCACTCCTGGGCATGGCTCCAGAGCTAATGGAGGAGACGTGAATATGAGCAGAAGGTGATAGAGTTGTTAGGACCCTTGTGAGAAGTGAAATGGAATCTTTTACTTGGGTGAGGATTTCCTGCAGTGCCCGAGAAGTCTGGCGTCCAGTGCTGCACAGGCCAGAGAGGGTAGCATGTTGTCTAGTAAGTCCTTCCTCTCCTCATATCAAACATATACATGACATATGAAAAATACATTAGAAGACTGTAAAGGTTACATAAAGTCAAGCCGTCATAAGTTGGATGATGCCAAAAATAAGGCTGCCTGTGCTATCTCATGCATATGCATGACCAGAGGCATCCCGGGGGTATGGGAAATCAGGGCGACCACTCTAGAGGGGCCCGTGCTTTGGGGGGCGCCGTGCTTCAGCTACACTTGGAGGCTGGAGCTGTGGATATGTGTGTGGGGGGGGGGTAGGAGCGGAGTCTTCTCCTTATGCTATTCAGCTGTGTTTGTTACTAGACAAGCCGATCGCGGCGCTCCCATTTTCAAGGGGGATTCGCTTTTCCCAATCCCGTCTCCTCCCGGCGTGACTTGCTCGCTGGAGGTGCGGGGGAAAGGGCAGTTACTGTGCTGCGGTTTGCTTGGGCGCAGAGGGGGGTTTCCCCGGGAGGTGGTGATGGGGCTGCTGCCCAGGCTCCTCAAGAACAGGAGAGAATCGCTCAGCGGCTCTCTGCTTGGGGGCTGGCAGTGCGGACTCTGCTCGGTGGGGGTAGCACAGGGAAAGTGCTTGCAATGGGTAGTGGTGGGAGGAGGGGAGACTGCTTTCCCCATTGCTCCCCATCATGCCCTGGGGGCCGATCGATTTCAGCAGGTTTGAAACAAGTTTGTTTTTTTGCATGAAGGCTGAAGGTGCGGGGTTGAGCATTGCAATAGCCACTCACCTCTCCCTTGGCTGCTGCCTGGGATCTCAGGAGGAGGGAACAGACCTCGCTTTGCCTCTGCAGTTAATGATTAGTTCAGCCTTTATAGGGCAGCCCCAAGAGGGTTGCTGGGTTCTTGGACTGTTTCCAGCCCCAGTGCATTGGTTTGCAAATGGGACTGAATTTCCATTTGCCAACCTAAAGGAACTAAAAGGCTAAAACAAATATAAAATGACCGTGTTTCCAGTTGCTGCTTGCTGGTAAATCTAGGCATGGAGAGATCAAACCTGCCCTGGTTTGGGGACTGGTAAATATGGTTTTCCCACCTCTAACTTCTATGATTTAGAGACAGTTTAACCTCTTTTGCAACATCTTGAAACCTCCTGGATTATTTACAGGGGCAAAAAACCCAAACCCTCAAGTCGCTAAAGAGATGTATCGTGTGCCTTGTATTTTATTCTTGATGGCTTTGTGCCCTTGCTTTGTTGTTTGGAGGATTAAGGTGTGACGATTGTCCTCAGTCCCAGATCCAATTAAAATAAATGAAAGTAAGTGGGACATAAAAGAAAGAAAAACACGGCACTCTGATAGTGCTACTGAGCAGCAAGCTTACTTTGTTACAGAGAAAATGCTCCAGGAAATGAGTACTTTCCCTCTATGTTCTCCTTTTCTTTCCCTCTGCATCGCTGTCAGACTCAGCGAGGAGCATCATTTGCTCAGTGTTTATCAAAAATCTAACTAGCCTTTGTCCAGTAGAAAATGTATTCTTCACCTGTATAAAAAATGTTAAGAGGGGCCTATCCTGGCTGATTTGTCCCGGGCCCCCCCACCCCACTAGGGGACAGCCCTTTGCATGCTGGTTCAGCCTTTAGGTATGTCTACACTGCAGTCGGTGCATGTAGACATACCTGATCTAGCTTTGATCTGGATGAAAGCTAGCATGAGTAATAATAGCAGTGAAGCCATGGCAACACAGGCAATGGCATGGGCTAGCCCTGCCTTTCCAGGACCCAGGGTACATACTCGAGAGGCTTCACTTTTGTTACTTGAACTATCTTTGACTAGATCAAAGCTCGCTCAGTTATGTCTACCTGGGCTGCAGTCGCACCTACTGATTACAATGTAGACGTACCCTTAAATTTCACAATCACACACTATTTTTTTTTCATTGAACCCCTGCCTGATTCAGTATACAGGGTGGATGATGCTCACTGCATAGTGGCTATTCAGTAATTCATTTTATCCTTATCCTTCTGTGTATGACTCCAGGCCTTATTTACTGCCAGCTATTAAAACTGTGACCTGAAAACAGACTTATTGTTGTTTTCCCCTTGTGCCTTTGATGTTGTTCATCACTATCATATCTGAGTGTTTCACACACATTCCTGAATTTATTTTCACAACATCCCTGTGAGATGAAGAGGTGGTGTTATCCCCATTTTACAGACAGGGAACCAAGGAACATCAAATATCAAAATATATCAAAAGTGTGAGCTGATTTTGGGTGCCCATGTTGAGATACTCCGATTTTTCAGAGAACTTAGCATTTATAACACTTTTTTTTTGTTTCGAGCACAGCACAGCACCCATTAACTTCAGTTGCAGCTGTAAGTGCTCAGCATTTCTGCACGTCAGACCCCAGCGCCTCAAATTGGTCATCCAACAAAATGAAGACTACACAGTGAAAAGTTTGGCTTAACTGACTTGCCCAGCGTGACACAGGAATTATGTAGCAGAAGCCGGGGTAGAATCCAGTTCTTCAGGGTGGTTCAGCTGCCTTAACCACGAGACCACTCTCTTCCTGTAACACCCTGTCTCATTCACTACACATCTTCCATCTTCTGCAACAAATGAGGCAGGCATCTTAGAGAAAACGTCCTCATTCAGTACACAAGCCTGAATCATTCTCTGAATGCACAGGCAACCTTAATTCTGGCATTTCCTAACATATTTGCATGCTTGATTTTGCAACTTTAACTTTTTTTAATATAGGTTTTTTGTATGTAATGTCTTAGGTTTTTAAAAAAGCGAACTGAAAAAAACAAGTGCCATGAAGTAGAACTATATTGACACCCACATGGGTTATCAGCAGGATTAAAATGTTTAGATCCACTGCACGGACCTCTGTCACTTGAACTAACAGAGTAACTGTTAGCAATAGTAGGTTGTCATGCTCTGTATGGGCCAGCTGCTAGAGGGAGATGAGGCACACATTTTGCCATGGGATTTCACAGCTCTTTTCTGTCAGTAAAAGAATGTTGAGACTCAGAAAACCTGGGTTCTGTTCCAGGTTCTGAGAGGAATGTGCTGTAGTGTGGTCACAGACCCTTCTGCCCCTGTTCTCTTCAAGCCCTGACCCCTTCTGCCCCGGCCAGTTATCGTGTCCTCATTCCAGTCCCAGGACCCTCACTGCACCCCGACCCCATCACCACAGGCATCTGCCGTGTAGAATTTAAGCATGAGTGGTTAAAGTTTGTCCAAGTTCTAAGCAACTGAACACACGGTCTTACGATGAAAATGTCAGGCAACCTTAACTACAGGCAGCTCTACTTGTGCTGTCTACAATATATGCTCAATAAAAGAGGAACTGGGGGTTTCTAGATGCTACACTACTTCCTTCCCTTCATGCTGGGGCTGCCCAAGGGACTCACTGCAGGGATTGAACCCAAGGGCAGTGGTTACTATCTAGCGGGCTCCCTGGCTTCTCTTCCAGGAGAATGAACACTTGCTCTGAAAAGAAACTATAGATTAAAGAAAGAAAAAAAGGAAATGATGAGGAAATAAAGAGGGAAAAAAAGAAAAAGGCACCTCCTAGCTCTTAGCGTTCCGCTGTGATAATTCTAGCCTTTTCGTCATGCATCTTAGAAATTTCCACCCTTGCAGGATGACTCCTGAGATAATCAGGGACTGTTTCCACATGGCATGTAGCTGCAGCTCATTTTCCATGGTTTCTGAGGGCACGGAGGAGAGAACAGCTGCACTCTGAAAGAAGTGAGAGAGGCAGACAATAAGAAAAGCCTCGGATAGTGTCTCGCATCAGACTGTTATGACATCACAAGGGCAGTTACCATGTCACACTAGGCAGGGGGAGAGAAATCCAAGTTCTTCAGTGGAGATACTTTCTTTACTGACTAATGTGTGCTGGTTGATTTATTCTTCTTTTGTCCAGAAACCAGTCACATTATCTTATTTAATAAATCAGGAGAAATGTTACCTATATTGAATCGATTTGCAGCAATTGGATAGTTCGCTGGACTCTAGGGCAGTAAAACTGTTGGTCTGCAAAGTTAACTGGCATCTCTTCACCATACTCTAGGAATGGAGAGCCCAGAGCTGGTGTTTTGGTCCTCGTCTTGCTTGCATCATTGTTAAGACCTTATGCTGTGATTCAGTCCAAAGTGGCTTTTTGTGGCCAAAATATAGATCCATAAAAATGGGCTCTTGACACATAAATGCAGCATTGCAGAGAGGGCAGATTAAAAATCAATTTTTTTTTTAATTTAAAAAAAATGTTTTAAAAAATTTAACTTGGATTTTTATTTAAATTAAATGCAGGTTTAAATAAACCTATTTAACATTAAATTTGAAATTGATAACCTATGTTAAGGCCTAAACTTATTATAATCTATTAAAATCATTAAATTAAATACAAAATAATATTAAGCAGTACATGTTAACTGACAAGTTTTAAAAAAATTAAAACCACTGAACTGGTGGAAATCATGGGTTAAGCACATGGAACCAGAGTTTTTCAAGTGCTAAATCAGCTTTTGCAAGCAGTAGCCTTTTCTGTGGATGCAATATTTTCTTCATTTCAGTTTATTCAGCTAGTTCAGTTCAATGACTGGTTTGTTCAAAGTTAGTAAACCAATTGGGAGTTGAAAAAGCAGTAAAACTTGTTTTCCTCTTCCAATCTATGAATAAAAATCAGGTGTGAGAGGATGAGATCTACTAGCCCTAAAATCCTGAAAGGCATAGGGCTTGTCTTCACTACAGGGGTAAATCAACCTAAATTACGCTATTCCAATTGTCTGAATAATGTAGCTGGAGTCGACATAGCTTAGGTTGACTTACCCTGGTGTCTTCACCGCACTGTGTCGATGGGAGATGCGCTAGGGTCGATTTACTTCACTCTTCTCGGGGAGGTGACCGGAGCGTGCTCTGCCGTCGATTTAGTGGGTCTTCACTAGATCTGCTAAATTGATCCCTGCTGCATTGATTGCAGCAGTGTTGATCTCCCTGTAGTGAAGACCAGCCCATTGTGACCAGAAATAATCAGTTCATTTCACAAACTACAGATGATGCTTCCTTTGTTTAATAAATTACATAGTTTTACATGTAAAACATGTGTTGATAAAACTTACTGATAGAATGTTTTTCTTATGTTTCAAGCCATTTAAGGTAGTTTTATTTAATAAAAAAATTAATATGCTGTTTTTGTGCACCTTTAATTCAATTTGAATTTCCATACGAGTAGAGCTTGCTACAAATCACTAGTAAAAAAGTAATCATCTAGCAAATAAGAAATGCATCATTTGCCATTTTCTAAGATAATAAAAATACGTAAAAATCGAGAATCTGAATAAATGTATGTTAAGTTATATAATTGCTTTAAAATGTGTATACATATATTGTATCTTCCTGATTAGCAAAAGGAAGCACCAAATTTAGTGTAAAGGCTATAGATAGTTGCAAATCAACATGTTTTAATGGTTACCAACCAATGACTCAACCTTTCTTTAGGAAAATAACTAAAAAGTACAAATGAAAAACAAGATTAAAACAGATTGTATGAAATCAAAGGTTCCTGCTTGCTGATTTAAATCAATGATTACATTGCTTTGATTTTAATCAATCCACCCTGGCTGAAGACAGTGCCCTTATAATGATAATTTCAGTTCAGCTCTTTATTAGGGGTCAAATTTATTTATGCTGTTACTCTACTGGAATCAATGTAGTTACATCATTCGGTGGTTTGCATAGATGCATAGCTTCCTGCAGCTCCCATTGGCCGGGAACGGCGAATCGCAGTCACTGGGAGCTGCGGGGGGCCATGTCTGTGAATGGTCAGCGTAAACAAAATGTCTCGCGGCCTGCCAGTGGATTACCCTGAGGGGCTGCGTGCCAAAGGTTGCCAACCCCTGTACTAAGGTAATCTGCTTTGATCTGCTTGCTATCACTTATAGGAACTTAAAATCTATCTTTTGTAGTTAATAAACTTGTTTTTGTTTTCTCTAAAACCAGTTTGTGGAATTCATAACTGGTGGGGGAAAAGCTGTTCATATCTTCCTCCACATTATGGGAGGGGGTGGATTTCATGAGCTTATGCTGTATAGTTCTCTGTGCAGTGCAAGATGATACAATTTGGGGTTTACACTCCAGAGGGGCCGTGCACTTGAGTGCTGGGCAATTCTCTAGCTGAAGCCTTCCCATGTAGTGCTGATTTCAGTGTCTGTGTCTTTCTGCAGCTGGGTGTATCCCTTCCTGTGTGTGTGCTGGAGGAGGCTTGAGGGCCTGGCTCAGCAAGACAGTGTAAGGGAGCCCAGGCTGGTGGAACAGGTGGGCTCAGTGGTACCCCAGTACATCAGGTGGCACCCCGGAGGACGGGGGGCAACCCGTCACCAGCACATAGGTGTACATGAGGATCAGTAAATCCTTTTGTACATTGGTCTTATCAGACTGCCTGTGATCTAAAAAACCTTTTCACTTTATCACGTCATTGTAGTTAAGGTTTTTTATTTTATTTTCAGAATATAAAATGTCAGTAAAGAAGCAGAGGACTTAGCACAGATCACTGGGTATGATCGGGTAAGAACTAGATACTTCAGAGGCAGGTGTGAAACCTCCATAGGGGACAATGAAACAACCTCCACAGTCCCCACAGAGGAAGTTTCTTCTTAACCCTAGACAGTGGTTTACTTGTCCTAAAACATGAAAGATTTTTATGCCATATAAATTAATGACCTATCGAGTGAAATAGTGCATGTTATTATCTGTATACATGATTAAGCCACTTTTTAAAACCTTCTAAGCTTTTGACCTCAATAATATGTTGTGGCAGTGAGTTCCAAGGGTTAAATATATGTAGGATAACCACATTTTTCATTAACTGACCAGAAATGTGATTGCCCACAAGATTTTTGGATCTAGAGCTCCTTCCTTCTGCCAGACACTGGTAAAATGGAAGTTGTTGGGCTTTATAAACCTAGCAAGTTAAAGGAGGGGAGCAATGTTTTCAAAAATGGGTACCTAAAACTAGGTACTGAAATCAGCACATCCAAATATCCATTTGAGATACCTTTTTCAGCATAGGAGTTGGGCAGCTAGGTTAGGCTGCCAAGATTGAAACTTGGTCCCAGCTTTATTATGCTTGTTTAATGTTCTCTGGAAGTAATCAGTGGGAGGGGAAAGACTGGCAAATGGCCACAGTGAGTTGTGTATGGTGACCGGTAACAGTGTCTTATGACCACTAGAGATCGGACTTTAATCAATAAACTTCTCTCTCAGTTTTGACTGGAATAGGACAAAAAGGCTGCAGTTCCAAAACTGAAAGATATGTATTTTAGTACATTAAACATCCTTGTTCTACTTGTGTTTGTACGTGGCAGAACAGAGTTTGGTAAGGATACACTGCACATTTATGAATGAATTCCCAGCTGTTAAAACTGCGGGTTCCAGGCATATACTTTATGTACTATTGGCAGGAAATGCTTAATGAACTTGGTAGGCAGAATAGAGGAACAGCAACAAAGGGGTGAATACGATTGCTTAGTTATTTCACTGAAATCAGTGGAAGAGAATAAGCTGAGAGAACTGCTGATATATACCTGTTGTCAGACTAGAAAGTAGCGAAGAGAAGGTTTTGGTTTTGTTTCCCCCCCAGACTGGTAGATAATGTATTTAAAAAAGACAAATTTTGGTGCAATGTGCATTGCTTCTGATAGTGAAGGATTATGGCCAAGTCCTGCAGTTCCCAAACTGACTAATATATTGCTATATATTTTGTTAATATCGAACCCTTTTGTGTAAATTATTCAGGGTTATGTGTTGTCTCCTTGATCCCTCTGTAAAGAGGGTTTTCTGTAGTGTGTTATCTGTAGGCAGTCATGTGAGGCTCATTCCCCCCATAATTTACATTCCTGACAAAATCAAATGGCCACAAAGTGCAGGGAGTTAAAAGACAAATATATTCTTATTTCTTGCACTCTAACATTACAGCCTAAGGATGAACAACAATGGATGATAAAACTAGAGTGGAGCTATACACACATACTGCGAAGGGGGAAAAGATACCTGCTTATACACACGATAAACCATTCAAAACCACACTTAGCATGACATCGTGGCCCCAGTTAAGTCAATAGTAGCTTTGCCATTGACTTCAGTGGGGCCAGGATTTTTCTTACTCTTGTAAGTCAACAAGTCATTTTCTACACCTTTCACTGTGAAGTATTCACAACAGACTCTCAGTGCCTCTCACATCACCTGGATGCCTATTGTGGTCAAAGGGGAACAGTAATCTTCCCTCCTTTTGGAAAACAGCAGGGAGGATTTACCAGGGAGGATTTATTTCCATTTCAGACAACCACCTCTTCCTAATGCTTTCCATGCCAGCCCAGCTCTACACTACCGCAGCAAATTAAGTGCCCACTTTATATTTGTTTTGTACATCCAGTTCTAAATCCGGTGGGGACTTACTTCTGTGCAGCCCAGGGGCTGAGTTTCTTGCACCAGCATCAGTCAGGAGTAACAATGTTAAAATCCATGGGGTTACACCTGTATAAACAGGTCTAAATCAGGGGCAAATCATGGTCTCAAGGGTCCAGTTCTCAACTCAGACAGCACATCCCTGTGTCCAAAGCTCAAATGACTTTGGGTCAGCTGGCCCCCTAAGAAGAAGAAATACACTGAGAATGCATATTTCTATATCCTTGGTGATGATTCAAGGTTGTTTTATCAGCTTCCACTGCACTCGACTATATCACTCTCCAGTCACCGCTCATGTCAACCCATTTGGGTTTACTTAATAGAAAGAAAATGTGCCATAAGGGGGGCTGCTGTTGAGTAGAATATTTATTTTATATTTATCAGTTTCATTGGTTTGTGGAACACCTATTGCCATTGCAGATAGGCACTTACAACATTTTCACTATTTTCTGCTGCTGGTGCATATGTATTCTCTCTGCTCTAGATGCACAGAGATGGTGGAGTGCTGTGCTGGAGGAAGGAGGGCACAAGAGACATAACAGGCAGACAGGAGAAATGGTGAGAGGGAATAACCGAAAGCAGCAGGAGCTGCAGGGAGAGAGAGGAGGAGGAGCCTCTTATGTACCTCTTTAGCACCTCCAGGACCCTGGACTGATTAACACCAGCTTCTGAGGGAGCTTCCTGTTTCCTGCTGCTTCCCTGAGGAGAACAGGCAGTCAAATGAAGTAGTAAGAGCCAGTTAGGCCCTTAAGACACTGATATCTTCCCTCACTCGGGCCCTGCTACCAGCCTGCTTATTTGTCCCCTTCAATTGAATGTTGAGAGCCACATAGCTGGCACAGAACAGCAGTCATGAGTGAAAGAAAAAAACACCCCTCTGGGGCAGCATTCGGAAAAAGCAAGCAAGCAAAGGAAGCTTTTCTATCTAAGCAGGAAGGAGCTCTCCTGAGATACATAGACACAAATGTTCACGGTGAGCCTCTGGCCCCAGTGAGGATGTGAGTGGTGAGGAGATGCCTGATCTTCCAGTTAGAGTGCAGGTGACCTGGCAGCTACTGCAGCATCCATATCTCCATCTCAAATGGATGTAACCATGCACATTCCTGAAGAAAAGTGTAGATCACAGAAGAGTGTGGTGGAGGCGCAAGAAACAGCTGCTGTTGAGTTTAATTCCTTAAGTCTAGAGGATCCAGGACTGTGGACCTACTTGAGAAGTAGCCTGAGGGACTTCCTTTTACTGCATGGGCCACAGCAAGTGAAAAACTTCATGTTCCCCAAAGACAATGAAAATAGAAGTTTCCATCCAACACATTACTGGCGTGAAATCCCCAGTGGTGACAAAGTGGAGAGGCCAAGACTTATGTACTCAAAACCCCAGAATGCTGCATACTGTTTTTGTTGCAAACTCTTCCAGTCTAATGTTCCAGCCACATTGGGTTCTACAGGAACAAAGGGCTGGAAAAATCTGGCTAGAAATCTGGCATGCCATGAGAAGGCAGCAAATCACCAGAGAGCAGTCTATAGGTGGAAAGAGCTTGAGATGTGAGTAAGGTTAAAGGCCACCCTAGATGATCCGCATCAAGAGAAGATTGCATCAGAGTCTCTTTACTGGCAAAATGTTCTGAAAAGGCTCATTGCCATTGTGAGAATGCTTGCTACCCAAAACCTAGCACTGTGTGGCACTTCAGATCAGCTGTATGTGCCAAACAATCGAAACTTCCTTAAAATTGTGGAGCTGATGGCTGAGTTTGATGCTGTACTCCAGGAGCATCTAAGAAGAGTCACCACCCAAGAAATGTACACACACCACTACCTTGGAAAAAGAATTCAAAATGAGATCAGTTACTGGCAACAAAAGTCAAACAGAAGATTGTGGCAGATCTGAAGTCAGCAAGATATTACTCTATTATTCTGGACTGCACACCTGACTTCAGCCATACGGAACAAATGACTTTAATGGTGCCTTTTGTAACGACAACAGAACTTAGTGAAAATGTCCCTTCAATGGTGACTGTCAGAGAGCATTTTCTAGAATTTATTGACGTTGATGATACTACAGGAGCTGGTATGACAAATATGCTTCTTAAAAAGCTGGACGGTATGAGAATTGTGATCGCTGACATGAGAGGTCAGGGCTACGATAATGGTGCCAACATGAGAGGAAAGAACAGAGGAGTGCAGACATGGATCCGAGAGTTAAACCGTCGAGCTTTTTTTGTCCCAGGCAGTTCTCATTCATTGAACTTGGTAGTCAGTGATGCAGCATCAGCTTCTAGTGAGGCTGCTGAATTTTTAAATGTAATTCAAAGCATTTATGTATTTTTCTCTGCATCAACTCATCAATGGCAAATTCTGAAACAACATCTGGGAACATCCTCTCTGACACTGAAACCACTGAGTGCCACATGATGGGAAAGTCGAGTGGAGGCGATAAAGCCTCTCAAACACCAAATTGGGAAGATAGATGATGCCATAGTTGCCATTATGGAGGATAATCCTATAACAGGAACTGTTCGTGGGAGAACAGTGGCAGAGGGCAATGGAATCACCAGAAACATACATCACTTCAAATTTCTGTGTGGCTTAGTGTTGTGGCATGACATATTGTTTGAAATAAATGTTGTAAGCAAGAGACTCCAAGGTGTTGACCTTGATATATCCGGAGCAATGGAACAACTGGACAAAGCAAAGTCATACCTGCAGTCTGACCGGTCAGATGAGGGATTTCAAAGCATTCTGAAGAGTGCACAGAAGTTGGCAGCGGAACTTCACACTGAAGCTATTTTCCCACCCATTCAAGAATACAGGAGTCACCAAAGAAGAAGGCATTTTGATTACGAGGCACGGGATAATCCCATAAGAGACCCCAAACAACAATTCAAAGTTGAATTCTTTAACCAGGTGCTAGATTGTGCAGTACCGTCAGTTGAACGTTTCATGCAGCTCAGGGAGCACAGAAGTATATTTGGGATGTTGTATGATATTCCAAAACTCCTCACTGTACCTGAAGAAGACCGACACCAGCAATGCAGGGCACTAGAGACCGTGTTGACACATGACATGTGCGATATTGATGCGAGTGATTTAGGGGATGAACTGAAAGCTCTTTCAAGATACATTTCAGCAGGATCAACTCCAAAGGCTGTTCTGGAATATATGTGCACAAATAAGATGACCACCCTCTTTCCAAATGCTTTTGTTGCTCTGCACATACTTCTAACACTTCCGGTAACAGCTGCCAGTGGAGAACGCAGTTTCTCCAAGCTGAAGTTAATAAAAACACATCTATGCTCCACCATGACACTGGAGAGGCTGGTCAGCCTTGCAATCACCTCAACAGAGCATGAGCTGGCCTAGACTGTGGATCTTCAGCAGGAAGCAGTTCAAACCTTTGCAACCAAGAAGGCATGGAAAGCACCACTTTGATTATTCAAACAGATAAAAATGCTAGTGTTACTATGCAGACAAGAAAAGTTACATTTGGTGTTCAGGCATTTGAAAGTTAAGTGTTACTTAAAATTTTTGAACAAGGCATTTTAAGTTGTTAGTTCTCCTTTATTGTGGTAGGTAGCAGAGCAGTACCATAAGAGGAGTAGAACAGGAAGAAGGCAGAATTGAGACCTTTCAAAGTTTTGGCCCAAGCGAGGGGACATGGGGGCATCATTTGAGCTCCTTGCCTCAGGTGCCAAAATGTTTTGGGCCGGCCCTGGTGTGGGCTGTTTTGGGCATGTCTACACAACAGGGGCTGAAACAACAGCTGGGGCTGGAAATCAGGCTGTGACGCTCCCCTTCCCGTCTTGAGCCTGAGCCCAAACGTCTACACAGCTATTTCTCGTGCCGTAATGCGAGCCCGGCAAGCCTGAGTCTGTAGACCCGGGCTCTGAGACTCGCTGCCATTTGCTGTGTAGACGTCCCTAAATGGCACCGTCAATGTGAGGAGCCAAGATTAGAAACTGTGCCTTGTCTCCTGAGCATTTAATTTGTGTTAAATTTAATTTGTCAGGTGTTATGAAATAAATCTGCAAATAGGGGATTGTTGGAAGAAGGTTTAAAAGTACAATGTGTTACAAGGGACAGTAGAAAGCCTATCCAGATGGTGCAATGTTAGCACAGAATTATGGTTGCCTTTGTGCGCCCTTGACCACCTGTAGCATCTCTCTCCTCTTTAGAATTTATTCCCACAATGCATCTTGTTTCTAAAGCTCTCCCGTTAAAGTCATTTACTGGGGCCTTAATATTTTGGAAATAAAGAGAGGGGTATAAACTGTCAATCGAGACACCGCCGTAGAAAGAGCTTGCAATTTCCTTCCATCCCACTCACCCTTTTATCTGTTACTCAGTCCGCTCATTTTATCCCCAAAATCACGGTCAGGGAAATGCACAGGGCCAAATGGCTGAGAGGGTTTTTCTCCATAGATCCAACGTCAGAACTAAGCCAAACTTGCCCATCTGCTTTCACAGTTTGTTTTGTTGGTGTTTTCTCCTCATTAATTGTGCCCTCTCCAAAAATCATTGAGAGACTCTTGAAGAAATGAGCCCTGGAGACAAAAAACAACTCTGGAAACTCCCAAAGAGAAGCTTTGAGAAACTCCCAAGTGTGGTGGAGGGTGCAGCAGTGTTATCAGCAAGGGGTAATCAAAGTAATGGGTCAGATTCTGCCTTGATTTACACAACTGAAGTCAATGGGGTTGTTAGAAGTGTAAGTCAAGGAAGAATTTGGCCCAGTATTTCTCCAGAGATCATCCAAAATGGATTGTTCCTTAACTGTGGGCAGTAAAACTGATATGTTTTACTTCTAGAATTACTGGTCTCCAAACTAAATGAGCAGATTTAGGGATAACATTAATTCAGTGATTGATCTTGCAAAGGTGGAATGATGAAGTGGGGAGTCCCTGGTTTAGAAGCTGTGAACGTAGTGCTGCAAAACGCAAGGGATGAAAGATTTTTTTTTTATGATCCTAATATCAGGTTATATGAAAATGTGCAGCTGCTATAGCTCTGGAATAAGCAGAGGTCCAGATAAGCTTCAGAGGAAAGCAGAAGAGAGGCCTTATGCCGCAAAGGCTCAGCTGAATCACCAACTGGATATAAATGGGCCTCCTTGTGTGGGAAAATGGGAGTGATGAGAGTACAGCTGGATATTGGACTATGAAAATTTGAGGCAGCCCTCCTTGTATGTTCATAGCATATACTAAAAAGCGCAGTGGGCAAATAAAATAAGAAATCAGACAGACTGTAGTTTCAATCGTAATGTATTTTACGAGAGCTAGAAACTGAATGTTCACCAATGTGAAGAAAAAGAAGAGCCCAGAATTTGACATTTAATTTTCTAGGGTATTGGTCAATGCTGTGAATTGTAGCTAATTTGGCTGAAGGATTCAAAGACATTCTAGGCCTGATTTTCAGAGGTGTTGAACTCCCACAGGTCCCACTGAAGTCAGTTAGAGGAACAGGTGCTTGTATTTTAGAAAATCATTCTCTGTGTAAGGGCTATGTCCTGATTTTGCAATGGTCAGCAGTGCTGAGTGGAGCCACCAGGGTCCCTTTTCGACCAGGTGTTCCAGTTGAAAACTGGACACCTGGTCACTCTGTGCTTGCTACCCCAAATCACAAAAGCAAATAATGTCAGTAATATGTGGGACAAACGCTGCTTACTCAATTAATGACATATTTTGATCTGTGTAGAATATTATTTTGATGATATACACAGTAACTAAGATTAGTTTAGTGACCTTGTCTCATTAAGCACATATTTTTATAGGACAATGAAAGATTTTTATATGGTGTTGTGTGGGATTAAGGGGGATTAAATGTTTGACATCACCCTTTTGTCTGCACAGGGCTACATTTGCTTTATCACCCACTCAGTAAGCTCTCATTCGACTAAGAACCTACCCTGAAAGAGTGGAAGCAGTGGCGCAAACGGAGAATCAACAAAATAAGTGGTTATATTTATTACATTTCTAAAGGCAAATTGCAGCTGCTTGACAGCAGGTACCCTCGTGTGTGGATTTTAAGGAATTTTTGCAATTTGCTAGAATAAAAGGAGAGCTCAGAGAGGAAATCAAAACTGGGATGCCTTTGTCTTCTGTTTTTAGTGATGCCTCATTATACCTGGATTCTCTTTATGGTATGCTGTCTCTAAATAACAGGACCACTAAAAGTGAAAGGTCACTGAGGTGGATTGGTTGAATCCATTGCATTTCTGTTTTGGTAGACATGGTCCTGGTAATAAAGCTGCTACTCCTCACCTGCCTCTGGCCAACAGCTGTGCTAACCAGTGTCAGTTCTCAAAGTGATCATCATCATTTTCTTCATCATCATCATCAACAGAAATGCTCATCCATGAAGAAGTATAACAGGTAAGCTATATACCCTGGCTCGCTGCTGCCCTTCTGCTAATAAATGTTGTGTCTGTCACCAAACCTAAGAAGGTATTCTCTTTGTTCAGAGTCCTACTTGACTGATCTTTGTGTTTGTACAGCCCTTAGCACAGTGGGGTCCCAGTTTTGACTTGGGCCTTTGGGTGCCCCCATGAGACAAATAGCAATTATACTTTACAGTAACGTTTCCATCACTGATCATTCTGTATCATAATTCTAAATACTTATATAATGTGGGTGGGTGTGTATATGTGATCAGTTAGATAATGTTTGTACAGCTCTTTGAAAATGTAAAGCACCACATAAGAGTTAAGTATTGCGATTATTGTATCGCTGTCAACATATAGTCGTTCAAGAGTTTCAGGTTTTTTCTACCATCAGAAACAAATTCATATCTAAAGTTGGGTTTATGCAATCATTATTGCATTATCTTTATTGCACTAAATATCAGTGTAATAACTATTGTATGCAGATGCTTTTTTCAACAACAGAATAAGGCTAGTTTAAGTAGGTTTTCATTTTAATCATAGAATCATAGAATATCAGGGTTGGAAGGGACCTCAGGAGGTCATCTAGTCCAACCCCCTGCTCAAAGCAGGACCAATCCCCAATTTTTGCCCTGATCCCTAAATGGCCCCCTCAAGGATTGAACTCACAACCCTGGGTTTAATGCTCAAACCACTGAGCTATCCCTCCCTCCCCACAATATTACAGTATGTTACTCTTCTGGAATATAGTTATCCACGATGCTTTATTTATGGAATTATTCCACGTCTAACTGCAAATCCCAAAGCTTAAGCTGTTTAATATATTTTATTTAGTTTTTAGTTGGGATTATTGCATCTAACTATTACAGCAAAAGGCAGGCTTAAAAAATATGAGGTGGCTGCTTTAAAAGGAAAAAAAAGTGACATAAAGCCTTTTGCATTTAAGTTTCTGGGTGAAATGGCTTTCCCCCCCCAGCAACAGTTTGTATAGATCAATTTCATATCATACATGTGAGGCCTTTGAACGTGTTCCCATGTTTACATTATAATACGTCAATAAAAATCCCAGGTCTCAATCTACTGCCAATAATAACCCAATCCATCAAAATACTGCCTTATCATGAAAGTAGGAAAAATTTTGATAAATAGTTAAATTTATGGGAGGACGAAAGGGAAGGCGATTGTTTCCCCATATTCTGTATGTGTAGCATTGTGTAATAATGGACAGCATGGGACTCGTAGCCTATTCATGTCATGCCATATGTTGATAAAATACAGCATAGTTGGACTCCTCTGGCAGCTTCACCACTTCTGAATCACGGAATATCCTGCTGAATTTGTGTATAAGAGATACATGGTAGTGGAAGCAATCGTAACTTAATAACTGAGGTGCATGGAAAAGCTGCACGGCTCAGGAAACTAGTAATGACTCATCTTTAAGTCACAGGTTCAAATCCAGTCCAAGCCAAGCAGAGCTGAAAGTTATGACTGTTCAGCAGTCCGTCTGGAAATGAACTGAATATCTAGGAGTCATCGCCACTGGACTCATTGTCCATTAAAAAAAAATCCCGCTATCAAAATGGGAAATAACTGGCACTTTGTTAGTTGTGCAAATGGGTGAGGAACTGCATGGGAATGGAGACTGACCTACTGTCTAACACCTCAAGGTGGTCCCTGCTCATCTGAGTTGAGGAATGTTGGTAGGGAGGTGAGAGAGATGTGTATGCTACGATTCCCTCTACTTGTCCTGTTCTGTGAATAGCAGACTTGAATTTCTGGTTGTTGATCCAGTATCCTCCACTGGCATAACAATTCACAAAATGGGAGAGGGGTCTGACAGTGGGAATGTGCATCCACAGTAGAATCCTGCTTGACATACTGTACAGACCTATTGCCGTATGATTGCAATAATATTTGGTGCTAATGCAACTTTTTTTGGTTTCAAAGAGCTTAACTAATTAATCCACATGACACTCCTGTGAGGTAGGCAAGATAAAAGGGAGAAGCATGTCACAACATTGACCTCCATACAAAGAGAAGGGAGTTGGAGAGGAATTTCAGGACCAGGTGCAAATTGGCATAGCTCCCTTGAAATCCATGGAGTTAGCAGATATACGCCAGCTGAGGATCTGGCCTCAGATGCTTATATTCTATAGACCACTTGCAACGTTAAGTTTGGAATTGGGACTAGCCTGCAGGTTCCAAGCCACAGAGGATCCCAGAGTTTAGCAGCTGCAGAAAGGAGCCAAATACATTTAATTTTTCTTTGTTTGATTCTCTTTGGCATCATTTCTAAAGGGGGCATGATCTCCAGTCCATTTCAACAGGGTATAACTTTCCAGTAACCTCTTTTTCCTCCTGGGGAAATCCCTTTCAGCCAGCACTAGGATTATTAGGGACACTGCCGAGAGATGGCCTTGGTTAAATGAGTGGCCTTTTATAAAGAATCCCATGTGAAAATGTTACTTAACCTACAACTTTCACTGGTTTAATAGTGTAACCCAAATTCCCCCTCCAAAGCTATTTATCTGCGTTCTCTCGCAAAGAAGATTTTAAAGCATTAACCAAAAGTACATGAGAAAGAGATGATTCTCCTAGTCCTTTCCCTACAATAAAGAACAAAACATTTTGACTGGCGAAATGTTAGGCTTTTTACATTAGTGAATGCAGATTTTACTAAACACATTGGAAAATCCACTTTGAGTGGCAGAAAGGTACATTTGAAGCACGTGATTCACAGTAACTGCATGTGGCTTCTTATTGTTCTGTCTTTGGGGCCTGCCACAAGGGAGTCCTGGTCTATGATGAGGGCTCCTCATGGGTATGGTGATAAATATAATAAATAATAACTGAACAAGCTTTTTAACATTCTTTTAACATTGATATTTTTATCCTGTAATTTCCTGGGTTTTCTTTAAAAAGGGAAAAGAGGAAAACCAATTCTATTATGTGCCACTAACATTGTTTCCCTGCCTCCCCATCAAAAAAAAGGGGGTTGAACCCTGAACTTTCAGCAGAGACCTCTACCACACCAACTAAAAGAGTAATTACAATAGCTGGGAACAGTCTCGGTAAGCCAGCCACTGGTGGAGGACACGCAACGCACTGAAACAGTGGAAACATATGCAGGGGTAGTCACGCTTCACACACCGCATAGCCAAGCTAAAATTCAATACATTCTTTCCGAGAGACAGTGTGGGTGAGACATGAGTCTGCCACATTAAAGACCTAGGTTCTGTTCCCAGCTTGTGTAGTTTTTTTGTGTGGTCTGAGCCTTTGCTTAATAAAAAGTGTTGTGAAGGGAACATAATTTTAACACCAGTCTCTCGATATGAGTCTAGCATGTATGGTGTCCTGGTTCCAGCAACAGCAGAAAAAGGATCATCTGTGTTGTCTGTGTTCCTTTGGAGGTTCAGTGGTGTAGGGCATGCTGAGATGGTGCCAGGCACAGTGCTAATGGAGTGTTGGTTGGTTTTGGCAGTAAATCTAGCAATGAGCTGTAGTAATCAAAATACAAATTAGAACTGGTGATTCCTTTTCAGTTTCTAACTTGGCCAAATCTGAATGATTTGTTTAAGGGGGACACCAAAAGGCACCTCCCTGACCCCAGGATTGTCTCACTGTCAAATTTTAGAGTCCTGCTGCAAACCATTGAGACATCAGAGCTCCTTTAAAACAATAGAAATGCTCTCATGAAGAGTGTTGAGCAACCGCTACATGAGGTCATCGCCACTCCCCCAGTAATACATACGACTTAGTGTGGCTCGCATGAAAGCTACAAACATATTATGTTATTTCCAAACAGGATTAGAAGGTAGCTAGGTGAAAACTAATGTATCAGTTTCTTCATCAAGTGTTTATCTCTCTGTTACATGCTCTCCCACACCCAGAGATGCAGCCTCTGAGGGGATAGAAGGGGACATGTGTGTCCCACCCCCAACTTTTCATATCTGGTTGATGTTCTCCTTCAATACAATTGTCCCTGTGCATTTCCACTCTGGGTCTCCCCCCTCAATCTAATTTAATCATTACTGTGAATGTCAGCAATGAAGCTCCTGACTTGATTGTTTTTTAAAACACAGCAAACGAGATATTAAAACGAGGAAATTAGACAGCACCAAAGTACGCCCACTAAAGGCCGAGCAGCTTCTCCGCATAGACAACCATGACTTTGCAATGAGACCTGGATTTGGAGGTAAGCAGCCAGCTGCATTAACATTTCTATACTATTTAATAGTTTCTTCTTGCACTATAAGCTGCTAAACCCGTGCCCAGCAAGGTCATGTGAAAATGGAATGTCAGGTTTAACTGAGATTTTTCCCCTCCTTGGTTTAAACCAAGAAATAGTTTAGAACAAAAGACAGTTTTTGTTCTTTGCACAACTCTAATAAGAGTTGCCAAATTATCTACTCACAGCTAAGTAATTTTTTATCTTTACTGTTACAGATAGAATTCTCTTATCAAAACGTTGCATTAACATATCCCCCTAAAACTGTGCAGTCTAGTAGCAATTAGCAAATTCCTGAAACTCATCACATTTGTTTTGAAGTTTTTAAGCAAGTTACCAATTCCTGAGTATATTGAGTTGGCATGAAGCACTGAATTAAAAAAACCACAACCGTATATTTTTGGTTTATTGGCCTTTGGACTCCTGTGTTATTGGTTTGCATGATTGTTATTTCCCTGTTTAATTACATTGTAAGTGAATAAAAAAGGTATCATATGGGATGCTCATAATTTGGATATCCCATTAGAGGGCCAGTTTCTGCCATTGGATACACATTGACATGTCCCTTTTGAGGTTGAGGCATGACATACCTATGAATTACAGATTTTGGCCCTAAGTTATTACACTAAAATCAAGAAAGGTGCCTTGCTAAAAGGCGCTTCTGAACCAGGGTCAGCAGTTCTGTGTTCATGATTCATGGAAACGGGCTGGCCTGCTCCAAATTGTGAATACAAAATAAAATATACAAGGACAGATTCTCAGCAGCTGTAAATAGTCATAGACTTCAGAGAAGTCAATGGCTGTAGGCCTGTTTACACTAGCTGATAATGTAGCCCACAGTATGCAAATCATGGAAACTGCCAGTAGCTAATCAGAGCAGAACTATGTACTTGCAGTGTATATAGCTGGCTATAGTGGGAGTAGTTTTTTAGAAAAAGTGCTGCACAGAATGCAGTGTTGTTTAAGTTGGCCTTTGTAAAAGCGCATGCTGGCTAAAGGCAGTCCCCAGGCCCAACATTCCTGTTACTGTCTTGGCCCAGGATTAAAGCACTCTGAGGGGTTGTAATTCCTGGATGGATTAATAGGAACTGCAGGCTACAGCAAGAAATGCTGGGAAATGGAAAGGGCTATAAATATGCTCCCCTTCATTCCACAAAAAAGAGACCCAGAGAAAGAGAGTAGCAGCACCGCCCACCACCGTTACTCTTCAGCAACTGGGTCTGGGTGGGCAAGACCTAGAGTGGGGCTACCAACAGAGAAGGAGTGTGGGATGGGCTGTAATGAAGAAGTCTGGAAAAGAGCAAGAGAGAAGGCCTAAGAGGCAGACAGACAAGCAAGCAATAACTCAGGGGCTATGGGATGGGAAGGAAGAGTGAAGTGGGAATGTCTAAGGCTGGAGCAGATAGCTACTTTATTGTTTAGGGCCTCAGGGCCATGGGTGTCATTTCAGAAAAATTCTAGGGGGGGCCAAAGTTGTGTCAGCATATACAATATTCTTTGTGATTTATTATATCTTGCAAAGGCCGGGGGAGAAATAGTGGAGCATATAGACCTATGAAAAGTCTGTTGGAGGCCAAACAAAAATCTGGGCAGGGGCAACTGAGTCTGCCCTGCCTCATAGCAAATGATGCCCCTGCTCAGGACTGAAGGCTTTGGCAGAAGGAGAACATGGGCCCACTTATGCCTCAGCTCTGCCTTCAAGAAGCAATGTGCTGATACCTCTGTAACCAGTTGGTTGTCTCAGAAGGGGAAAAGTTCCCATGGTCCCTGGAAGGAGGGTTGTGGCTCAGAAAGCAAACCGAGTGAAGCCTTTTTGTTTGGACATTTTCCATTGGACTCTTGCTTACCTTGGGAACGGAGGGCTAAAACTATCCCTGACATGGAGAAGGGAGACAGCCAGCCAACAGGGAACCTGAGGCACAGCCATATCTTGAAAGGGAAGGCTAAGCAAGTCTTGCTTTAATAAGTCACCAAATAAGTCTGGGGCAAAAATTGGGGATTGGTCCTGCTTTGAGCAGGGGGTTGGACTAGATGACCTCCTGAGGTCCCTTCCAACCCTGATATTCTATGATTCTATGATAAGGCCAAGTCAATTAGAGTTTTGTTTGAAGCTCTGCAGGATTTGGCCCATGACAGGCAAACTGGACGTGGGACAATGAAAATCTCCTGGTCGTGGTGGACTGGATAGCTCAGAGGATTGTTAAAGATTGCCGACTTAAATCCAGACGTTAGTAACTGAATATCATTACTGTCTGGTGACGGCTAGTGGTCTTGGTCTGTTTTCCAACAGGCAAGTCTCCTTATCACAATGAAACCCCACCACGATGTTCGCTGAAAACTATTTCTGAAAGACAGGTGAAGCCAGTAATCTGAAATATATCAGTCAATGGCTTTGCAAGTTACCTCGGTGTCCCTCCCTCCTGCTTTTCCACTCAAGGAATTGTAATTTATGGAAATGCCATCTGTGGAAGGAAAAAGCATTTCCATGACAGCAAACAGCTCTCTGAAGTACTCCATGAGTAACACAATGGTGAATCAAGGCTTCTGTTGGTAGTTAATACACAGTTGTGACATCATCAAAAGGGCCAAGCCTCAACTAACCAATCAGAACATGACTTTGGATAGGGTACCTTAATTAATCCCGGGACAGAAAAGATACAGGATATGCATTTCCTTCAAGGAGATTGACTTTCATTTAATGCTGAAGTGTTTCGCAAAGGGAAGCTTAAATACAGGATGAGATGCAATTGGTGATGGGGAATGTGTACTGTTAAAGACACCAAAGGAAAAGAGTCAATACGAACAATACAGCCTAGTTTAAATATAGGTTAGGTATTACTTGGAGGATGTGAACCATGTGCAGTACTATAATTATTCCTGGAAGCTGGAAATTGGACTAGTATTATTGAATAAATCTGGAGACAGATAATAGATTTTGTTCTCTTTAATCTGGATGTCGTCACCATTGGTCTCTGCAGCTCTGGACTCACACAAAAACTAGCCAACCAAAAAACCCTCCTTTAAACATCACAGTGGTATGATAGCATTAAAATTACCCTTTGAAACTGTTCTATGGATTATTCGCTTACTAGCTGAATGGTTTGGCCTGTTTTATTTTAAAGACTTTTTTTCTTTTGAGGGAGCTTGTTGTCTGGCTATGGTTTCTCACTCTGACCGTACAGGTAACTGAGGGGAATTGGTGGTGTGGTGTGGAGGTGGGGGAAGCCATGAAATACTAATTAGTGGGGAAACAATCTGTTCGGGATGCAGTTCTTTCCACACCATAGAAGTTTAATTGAGTCTCTTTAGAGCCTGAGAGATGCTGGTGAAAAAGAGGAGGCGCTACACTGAAGTAGCATTGGAGGCGGTCTGGGCTCCGTTCACTATTGCCCTTGTGCATCATTTACCCCAGGGCAAAATGGGTGCAAATGCCCCCCCCTCTGCTGGGGTACGTATTTTAGCAGCTATGCAATGACTACACGAGGTGCAGGGCCAAGGTGAATTGGGCCCAGTGCCTCCAAAAACACCCCAGGAGCATGTTGGTTAGTGGCATGTGCGACCACCTGAAAAAGTTATAGCTCTTACTTCATAGAAGCACAATCTCTTTATCATAGAATATCAGGGTTGGAAGGGTCATCTAGTCCAACCCCCTTGCTCAAAGCAGGACCAATCTCCAATTTTTTCCCTAGATCTCTAAATGGCCCCATCAAGGATTGAACTCTCAACCCTAGGTTTAGCAGGCCAATGCTCAAACCACTGAGCTATCCTCCAGAGAAGCTGTCCTGGTGTGCATGAAGAGTGTGGGGCCCTGGCCATTGTAAGCACCGCTCTCTGGGGCCGACTGGCTCTATCAGTACAGCCTGCCTAACTGCAGCTGCAACCTGCAGAGATACCCTGGAGTGGGGAAGAGGGCCTGCTGTGCTTTCTCCCCCCTACTGCATCTGCCCAGCATCAGCCATAATCTGGCTTTATGATGGGGGTGGGCTGGGCGGGGAGATTTACAGCACTCTGGTTTTGTGCATTCAGGAAGCTGATGCTTTTTCCAAGCTTAATAGACAGAGCTTCTCATCATTGTGATTCCTGGTGGACTTGTATCTGCCACATGCACTTGTGCCCCATAGCATGATTTATTCAGCTCAGTTAGCTGCATTAGCTAACAATACTGAAGGGGAGGAAAATCAGGTCAGAACAGTTGGGTAAAGAGCGTGTATTTTAAAAGCAAAAGAATTTTTTTAAATAGGTCAAATTCTGTCCTCAGTTACACCCCATTGGGTTTCCCAGGTGTTACATCATGGAGCTGGGCCCAAAGATTTTGGTAACATAGCCCAACTGAGTCTCCTCCCACAACAAATAATCTTCCCCTTACTCCAGGGGTAAGAGCATCTGGCTACTCACCGTCCATCAGCCTAAAGCTCACAGAAATTCCCTCTGTGAATTTCTCTGCCGGGGGAATTCTTCAGTCCAAATCTGTCCAGTTTAAGTTTTCTTTGTACCGCCTATATTTGTGGCCCTGTGGAGGTGAGAACACCTATTTTAGGATGATTGAGCCAAATCCTGCTTCACTTACATAGGTGTAAATGTGGTATAACTCCATTGTAGTCAGTAATGTTATACCAGATGTATGCTGGTGTAAGTGCAAGCATAATTTGTCCTTCTGACTCTTAACAAATGATGTTTTTAAAATTCAGTTCTGACATTACTAATTTATTAATAGATTAATTTGCATATGTAAACCCCACAAATAGGATATGTCAAGATGAATCAAAACCAGCAGGCTATTAATGTGCTGTTTCTACTTCTTGCCAAAGAAATGCTGCTTTGCCTGCAGCTCATTATAAAATGAGGTTAAGTGAACCAAACCTATAATTCAGAACATAGCTCTGGCTCTACTCAAACATTTAAAAAAAAAAAAAAGAAAAAGACTCAGTGTTATAATAATTTATTCCCAAAGCTTGGCTGTCACATTGTTTCCTTGGCTGGATTTTCTCTTTGCTTCTTTTTCATTTCACAGCTCTATAGTTTGAGTGTCACAGGTAGGCAGCTACAAACACCATCTTTCACACACAGACCCTGTTTGCTCCAAAAAAAATGTAAAAATTAAAGGAAACCATTGCTTGGGGCACCTTGAGTTTACAATGCTTGTACAACATCTTGAGTCAAAACAAAAGCTGCCGGAGACATTTTACAAGCTTTAATTGTAATGGCTAGTTGCAGCAGCAAGGAACAATCTTTATCTTAGGTGTGGCTGGGCTAGAGCAGTTTAGAATAAGTTTTCCCCAGTGTGAGCTCAAGAAGCCACAAGCATTGCAGCTGCACTTCAGCCAGTCTTCCCAACTCCATCCCACAGTGCATTGTCTTGTTTCAAATTTGGGAATTACTCCAAATCTCTGCAGCAATGCTGAACCTGCTGGATTGTCCTTCAGAAGTCCCAGAATGGTACAGCATAAGAGTGAGGTATACCCATGAACATTAGTCTGCACTAACTCAATACACAAGGAATTTATTACATTTTGTAAGTGTAGTATAGACTGCAGAGTTACTCTCTTAAGGGTTTGTGTCATGTGTATGCAGGCCATTTCAAAAGTTAGTGCAAAGTAAACCCTTGTGTTTAGACAAGCCCTAAAACTGTTTGCTTCCCAAGTAAAGGCTAGCGTCAACAGAAACCGTCCAATTTGTGTCATCATAGTCATAGAGCGCACGCGTCTGTCCATACAAATATACCCCTGTGATGTTATTGATATAATCTGGGACCGTATAGATCATTTTGGCAACCAAGGTCCTGTAGTGGCACCAAATCTTGTATAAAGGGGGTCAAATAAGGTGTCTAAGACAAGGTTATGGTTTGCTGGTTATGATTATGCTGTCTATATGTGTGTATCATTTTTGTAGTTAAAGTTATGAATATTGGTTCTATACTGTCTGTATTTCAAAATCATGCTATGCTTCTGGGTGACACCCCAGACAAGTTGGTGTCAGCTCTGCCTAGCCTGCTTGATGGCCCATTAAGGACCATCAGCTATAGGATTGACCCATTGAGAGAAGGCAGATACGCCTTGTGACTCAGCAAAGTATGCAGGGACTTGCCCATGTGACTCCAAACTCCATTTTGCTGTAATTTTCCACAGTAAGAACAAAAAGGTGTTCTTACACCTGGAAAAGACTATAAAGGGCTGATGCCTCATCTCCATCTTGTCTTCATTCCCACTTCTTACCTCTGGAGGGACTTTGCTACACTGAAGCTTTGAACCAAGGACTGAAAGACCCATCCAAGCTGTGGATGTACTCCAGAGACTTGATTTGAACCTGCAGTTTATTCTAAGAACTTTGCCATTACTTTATATAATTGATTCCATTTAACCAATTCTAGCTCTCATCTATATCTTTTTCCTTTTTATGAATAAACCTTTAGATTTTAGATTCTAAAGGATTGGCAACAGCGTGATTTGTGGGTAAGATCTGATTTGTATATTGACCTGGGTTTGGGGCTTGGTCCTTTGGGATTGGGAGAACCTTTTTTCTTTTACTGGGGTATTGGTTTTCATAACCATTTGTCTCCATAATGAGTGGCACTGGTGGTGATACTGGGAAACTGGAGTATCTAAGGGAATTGCTTCTGTGACTTGTGATTAGCCAGTGGGGTAAAACCAAAGTCCTCTCTGTCTGGCTGGTTTGGTTTGCCTTAGAGGTGGAAAAACCCCACCCTTGGGCTATAACTGCCCTGCTTTAAGCAATTTGTCCTGAACTGGCACTCTCAGTTGGGTCCCGCCAGAACCAGCATTGTTACACCCCCACTGCTTGAATGCTGCCCACTTCCCTGATGCCATGATCTACACAACTTCCCCTAGCCATTAATCTGCTTAAATTGCTCCTAACGTGCTAAAACAATTTAATCTGTAGTATGGAGGCAGCCTAAATTATGATTCCACATACCATTAGCTCCTGTTAGCATTACCTGTACCCGCATTGCTTCTGTTCCAATTTTACTACAGTACTAATCAGTCCTGATGAAAGGTTGAATGGTGGGGAGACTCTGTTCCTTCTTTTATTGTCCTTTTGAAAGCCAGACCAACGTGAGTGAGCATGATGTGTTCCTCTGCCAATGGGGGAGCAGGGAGGGATTATGTATTTAGCAACTGTACAGTAGTGCAAACCTCATCCTCAGAAATTGTAATTGCCTAAAAGTACAGTGTCATGTTACCCAAGGAAAGGAAAGGAAAGTCAGTGGATCCACATGCAAATCTTTTAATATCTTATAATGCCCTTTTAAAAATATCATGGCCTTAAGTCTCCTAGCTGTCTGTTAGGTATTGTGGAACTCTTAGAAAATAATCCAACTTGGACTACAGGAGGAGGGAGAAAATAAATTGCATTGCTAACACCACGCAGAACTTCCACGCTCCTACTTTAAACTCTGGGCAAATGATCACTTCCAGATATCAAAATGATGTTTCCTGTCCAGCTATGATCTATTGTGTCACCAGTCAGACTGGATTGACAGGCAGAACTCTCTCATTTGAGAGAGGTGGTTAGAGAGAGCTGCTCTTTGAATTCCTTTTAAATAATCTTCCTGTTTAGTGTTTCTTAACTACATTATTTGAAAGTCTTTTTTAAAAGTCACTGTCTTGCTCTACCATCACCTGCTGAGGACTTGCTAGAGTCTACCACACATCCCTCCTTTCACTCATCTGGCATCCTCTTCTTCTCTTTGTGCAAGAACAATCTCCTCTGAATCTTCTGCTACTTGGATGAGCCCTCCTAGGTCTTCTGTCCTCATTGACTCTCCAGCTCGTTTCAATTCTAGCCTCAACTTTTTAATTTCTCTCACCTTTTAATTTGTTTACATTTGCAATGATTATATATTGGGTAATTATTTGATTTTTCTGTGCCTCTGTTTCCCTACATGTACAGTAAAATTCTACTTGTCCACCTTAGTGAAGTGTTTTGAGATCTACAGATGAAAAGAACTATCTAAGCGTAGACTTAAGCACGTGTGTAGTCTCTGTTCACATTTACACTGGAGTGAAATCGTATGTTCCCTATTGCACACTGCACAAATTTTCCCCTAGTGATGCAGGGAGTGAAGGGGGCTTCCTCCCACCCTCTTTTGGAAGATACAGTCTTTACAGGAAAATAGCACTCAATAAACGTTTCAAGCCCCATCTGCTCTTCTTGCCCAAGGCCTCTTCCTTCACTCTGATAGTCCTCTAATTTCCATCCTAGGCCTTGGCTACTTCTGGCACCATCCCATCTCAAATACTTCAAACAGATGAACAAAGATAAAATACCCTTTATTACTCCGCCCCCCCCGTCCCCCGAGCTCTGTCCCCCCAGGGAACTGTAACAAATTCCACAGTAATTTCTTCTCCCTGTGGTTCCCTGACCCTTCTGTCCACCTGACCTCCCTCCGAGGCCCTTTTCAGGAGGGAGCATCATTAGGTCTTACTTATTCCTTGTTCCCTGCCTTGCCAGAGGGAACAGGAGCTTTTTTATATGCCTCCCCCTTTCCCAATATGCATTGTTGCAGAGCCTACAACTCCCATTAGGTCTCAGAACTCGAGAGGTGAGGGGGCTATGCTGGGTCTGTAGCCTCCTTAAAAAGCCAACACACCCTGTTACAACTGCATGCAACTGGAAGAGGTCTGATACTCCATCTAGTAGTGGGAGCTTGGAAAAATAGCCAACCATTCACTAGTAATTGACCCTCTTTCTTAATGTTGGAAGATTGTAATTTTTCCAAACTGGAACAAAAAAGAAAGGGTTAAGTTATTTCATGGGTAATGAATGATCTGATTATCATGGCACTGTGGAAGGATCAAAGCTTCTGGAATTCACTAGCTGACTCCCCTAAATTCTACGTGTATCCTATGGAAATGCAGGTGCAGTGCAGCAACTACATGGTAAAAGGTATAACTGCACAAAAATGCCTTAGAATTCTCTAAAGTCTGTCATAGGATTTTGTCATTCCTACCATACAAATTGACCCTAACATGCTGCAGAATTTGTGAGGACCTTCAGTTTTAGAAAAAGTTATGTAACGTGCATATGCATCTATTATCTTTCACTCAGGCTGCCGATTAAAATAAACTCCGCACTCATGAGAGAAACATTTGCTTGGTTTAAACCTTCTAAAATAAATAAAATGAAGAAAAACTGATTCCACAAGGCAGGACTTAAGTTTGCATGAATATAAATCCATCTGAAAATAATTTGGTTTTGCTGCTGAGGAGAAATTACCTTGAAAGTCTGCGGAACTTCCATTGTGAAAATCACTAATCCCTCTAAAATAATGATTTGTGGAAATACGCTAACTGGAGCTGCTCAGTTTAATGACAAACTCCTCTTGCCCATCCCCCCGTTTTGTCAAACTGGGAAAATAAAAACCCAGATTTTCTCTTGATACTATTTTCATTGTCAGCCTCAGACACTGAAGTTCCCAATTTATTAACAGCAGCATTGTGGCATAGACACCATCAGCGCAAGCTTTTTCTACTCTGTCCCATCTCTGTACCTCAACTCTGATCAACTCCACCTCTGGGAGAGAGTGAGTTGTTAATTCTTCTTTCTCTTTTAGGATTCAGCCCGGTGCTCTTTATATCAATAGACGCCTCTCCATTCCTTCATTGATTAATAAAGCCGGAAGGGATTATGATGTTCATTTAGTCTGACCTTCTGTATAACACAGGGCATAGAATTTTATCCAGTGACTCAACAACTTGTGGTTGAACTAAAGCCCTTTCTTTTAGAAAAACATCCAATCTCAATGTAGAGTCCAAGTGATGGAGAATTTATCTCCTCCCTTGGTCATCTGTTCCCATGGTTAATTACCATTGATTTCAGTGGAAACTGGCTCTGACTCTCAGGGCCAAATGCTCCAACCCAACTAATAGAACCAAAAAGCCCAGAACAGAGAAGAACCAGTATGCATCTGTTGCATGGTAGGGGAGGGACAGGGTATAGAAAGACCCCAATTCAGCAAGGTACTTAAGCACATGCTGAACCATTAAGCATGTGAGCAGTTCCACTGAAATTAAAGGGACAACACGTATTTAAAGTTAAGCATGTGCTTAAGAACTTTGCCAAATTAGGATCAAAAGGAGTGGAGAAGTCTGTACCTCCTGCACTTGGTGGATTAGAGCTCTGTGAGTGCTTGATCTGCCCTAGCTCAGAGTGAGGGGTGGGGTTAGGCGAGTGCAGAGGGGAGGTAGTGGCCAGTGAATCCATAGCTACATAGATTTACCGACCTAAATGCCCATTTGAGGCTGGAGACACAGCAGCTGCAGAAGCTACTACAGCCTTGAGAGCTGCCAAAAAGAAGCAGGAGAAGCAGAGAGAGATTTAAAGGGGTCAGATACAAAGTATTACTTTTAATTTTATGTAAAGTTTCTTAATGTAAGAAAAATCTCCCTCTCTCTTTTTGTATACATAAATTAGTTCAGAGCAATGAAAATAATGTATACTGTATTGAGGTGCCTTCATTTACATTTTTAAAATAATTTATTAAGCATCAGAGATGTGAAAATAATATCATCTATGGTCAATAATTGTTAAATGCAAATGTATTTCCTCTCTTCTCCTCTCCTCTCATGTTGAGCTCTCTTGGACTTTCTCCCACATCCTCAGCTGTTTCTTTCCCCTATAGTCCAAATGTTCTGACAGCAACCATGTCTCAGCCGTATTGCAGGTGCATGCTCTGTTCCTGTTTCTCTTGTTCCATGTTATTGACTGAGGTAATGATTCTGCAAATGCTTTGGCATGTTTATAACTATGCGTGTGAGTAGTTCAATTGGCTTCAAAGCCACAATCCTACAAACGTAATATTATTTTTATTTTAGATGTAGGTTGCACTTACGGTGCTCCCAAATTCTGCTTTGTCAGACTTCTGCAATCCCATTAATGTTACTGTCTCTACTCACGTGCTTGAAGTAAAGCACATGCTTAAGTTTTTTCAGGCTTGGGATCTTCACTGTAAAATATACTGGATAACTCATGTATATGTAAAGCATAACTGTTAGCATTGGTCTGGGAACCTTAACTTCTGCATTTCCTGACCTTGTTTTAATTTTAACTTTAATGTTGCACTTTTTTATATTTTTAAGACCAAAAAAGTTCCTGTATGTGTCAGTGGCAGTCACCTAGCTGTTCTGCCTGTGTTTTGTAGATGGATTTTTAACTTATATTTGCCGTCCAGAGCTCTGAAATTCAGAATAGTGGGCAGAATGGGAGCTTTGACTTGCAAAATACTTGATCAGGATTTTAATTTATTTATAAAATCTTACAGCAGTTAAATTAGTATCTATCTATATTCTCCCATACTCTCCCTGGTCATCACAGCCAGTGTCCTTACTGCCATTCCATAGTCATATAATAATATTTCGGTGAGCAGGTTTTCACGATGTGGTGGTAAAAACATGGGAGCTATGTCCTCCCTAGTGCTTGCATGCTCTGAAGTGTCCCTAGCCTCTGTTTGCCAGAATCTGGAAATGAGTGGCAGGGAATGGATCACCTGATAATTACCTGTTCTGTTTATTCCCTCTGAAGCACCTGGCCCTGGCCACAGTCAGAAGACAAAATACTGGATTGGATGGGCAATTGGTCCGACCCAGTATGGCCGTTCTTATGTTGCATTGTTGTTAGTACCAGTGTAGTTGCACCAGCACTGAGAAACAGATTAGAATATCGTTTTACTTAGCAGTCAATGAGCAGGTTTCCCATTTATTGGACCTATATATCCATTTCAAGTTATTATAGGATAAACTTTTATTAGTTACCTGGTAAAGTTACTTTAGAAGTATAATAAATAATTTTCTTTAGAAGGAGGAGGAAATGTTTTCACTATTAAGTAGTCTTTACAAGCATTGGTGTATTTGATACAGGTATTTATGTAAGTTTTCCACAGGGCCATTCTAATGAGTTGTGTAAGCTTCATTAGTTTCAGAATCATAAGAAAATTTTCTTATGCTCACCAAACTTCAGGGCCCTGCTGTAAATCCCAGTCATACCCTGTGCTAGGTTGCAGAGAGATCTCTGAAGGACATGTGCTTATTTGATCAGCTTTTTAATATCAGGTTTTCTTTCATTGTCATTGACTTTCTCATTTGGTTATTAAGGTTGGATTCAGTGCACACAACAGTTTTAAAATTAATTCAAGGCAGCATGTGTGTGGGGAGGCGGTGAACAATGCAGGTTGTTTAGGTTTATATTAACATATAGGTTTATATTAAAAACATTTGTCACTTCAGATCACATTTTTTGTTCTGCTATTTTGAAGGATCACCGATACCAGTGGGCATTGATGTGCAGGTGGAAAGTATTGACAGCATTTCAGAAGTTGACATGGTAAGTTTTATCACTTAAATCCTGTTACTAAAACTGATGGAAGACAGAATTGTAACCAAAACTCTGGGATCACATAGGCTTCAGAAATAACCCTCCAAGATTCTGATGTAGAACCAATATAGTTAACTAAGTAGAATCCTACGAGGTTATATTGTCATCTTGATACATTAAAGTTATTTCCATTGAAATTAATAGATGTTACATGTGAATATGTGTTAAATGTCTCCTATGTACCAAGAGACAAAGCGCTTAATGGCCTGATTTTTCAAAAGTATTGAGCACTCCGTAGTTCCTGTTAAGTTCAGGGGGAGTTCCTGGGTGTCACACATCTTTGAAAATCACTCTGCAAGCCCTTAGCTTGTGCAGGTCCTGTGCACAGAGGCAACTTTCATTCATTCTGCATCACAGCTTTATGTCCTTGACTTGCACTAAGAAGTTTTCTCGCTCAAAGACATAATGCCTACACTGAGCCTTGTGTCCCTCCATTGCTATAGCACTGGTGTAGTATCACTGGGGCTAGCAGTGGTCTAAGTGGTAGTGTATACTGGCCACCCGCATTTTTACCACTATGCCATACAGACCTACTGTTAGTTGGTAGGCAGATGCCAGTATCTGGTACACACTAGTGCATCATTGCTAGTTCAGCTGCAATAGTAACACAGCAGTGGTGGAAGAATCTGCCAAAAACCTTACTATGCACACACTATTGGAGAGGGAAAACCTCTTACTGCTAGTCAAGAACATGAAGTTGTGAATGCATCCTGTTCATACCATATTCACAGCTTCACTTACATTATTGCTGCGTTGTTCAATCCTAGAATGACCACACAGGTTAACGCTGAATAAAGAGCACATTTACAATATTAAATTCTCACTTCAAAGGCAGTTTTAGGCCATAGGCCCTGATCTTGGTATGGGGCCCATTACTCTCATGTGGAATCCCACTGAAGTAAGTGCAATGCCACAAGAGCTCAGAGGTCCATACTAGTAGATCACATTACAGGATCAGAGCCTAAATATCTTTTGAATTCCTTTTTCACTGTAATTATTCCAACAAAATAAACTGCGCAATCAGGCTAGGCTTGCACAGTAAAGCACATAGCAGTCAGATTATGGAAAAGCTATAACCATATTTGCAACTTTACCTCTTTCTCTTTCTGCACGTGCATAACAATTCACTGTGCATTCCAATATACTCTGCATTCATGCACATCCTATGTCTCAAATAATATAACACAGTAAAATATATTTTTACAATCTTTGGTACACATTTTTGTCCTACTAGTTTACTTATATATGAAATTCATGATATTGCATGTATTTTATTTATTTATTTATTTTATAAAATGCACTGATCAAAAACTAAATGCAGATGAGATTTTTACAAAATGTATTAATTAACAAACTTTACAGATTGACTCAGTGTTCATAAAGGACTCTCATTATTCTTTTGTTAATGCCCAAAGGGGAAAGGAATCTCACTTCATCCTGGCAAAAGCCTGTATATATTCCAAACCCCAAAAGATCTTTTGTTCTTCTTTGCCTTTAGAGTCAGAATGGGAATTTTCAAGGTAAATACATTTTCCAAGCCAAAGATGCTAAGGACAAAAAGTTATAATGGAAGCTGACTGCAAATATAACGACAGGGGCTGCCACCTCTCCATAATAAGTAGGCCTTGTAGCATAGCATGGATATTGGTAAACACTGACCCTGTCTACATTGCTCAGAAAAACTCTGTTATAAGTTCATGACTCCTTCATGTTACCTGAGTACAATAAACACAAATCATTTGTGTCCACACAGCAGTGTCTTTCCACAGACCAACCATGTGTGCATGTTCACACTTATCCCACTGCCTAACTGAGTTTTTATCAATTCAGTCTGGGAAATCTGATCAGCTATATTGTAGTGCCCCAGCAGGAGCTGGAGTGCCCAGAGGACAAGCACATGCTGCTGTACAAGCAGCATGTGGGGTATTGTGCTCCAGAATGTCGTAGCGCCCAGAGAGCTAGGAGAGAGGAGAACCAACCAGCCAGGTAAACAAATGTGATTAGTGGGTCTTGTCTACACAACAAAATAAGTGTTATGATCTGCTTACTGGAAGGAAACTATGTTGCTAGCTTAGGCCCCGGGCATAGGGACATATGGCTAGTTGTCACAGCTTACTAACTGCATATTAGCCATGTTGTGCATGCACACAAATCCAGTGTAGAATTTAGCATCAACCATGCAATTAATTAGGTACAAACTCAGTTAATAGTATGGACAGGCTCAGTCGGGCCATTTACGAGCAGCCCAGTCAGAAAGTGAGGTGGAATTGCCATTTGCACGTGGCATTACAACAGAATAATTTGAGAATTTCATTCTACTTCACTGTAAATGGAATGTCAATATATGCAAGCTCATTATGAGCCGGTACCTGTGTGTGACTATATATGTATTACCAAAAAAAGAAAGTATGTTAAAAGAACATTAAGGTTGCAAAGTCAAGCACTGAAAAGTTGGGAAATGCCAGAATTAAGTTTGCCTGTGCAATCATGTCTTTGTTAGGGAACAGAGTACTCACAAGAACTAGGTTGTACACCATGTGCAATTCAGTGGGTCTCTTGCCATTTTGGTTGTTAGTTCAACACATACTTCACCACTCATCCTACTTGAGCATTAAAGTCACCTATCACAAGGAGTAAGTCATGTTTAGGTATTCTGTCATCTTTATCCTCATCGCTAAGTTCCTTTGTTGGACTATAGCACTATATGATTGACAGCTTTAGGAATCTGGTTTGGATTCTGGCATATAGGATGCGTTGGTTAATAGGTTCCTACATTGATGAGTGATTTTTCCATAGAATCGGTCATAATGAGTGCTACTCCTCTGAGTGTTTGCTTTCACTACAACCTGAGTAAATGAAATATTTCTTCTCTTTCTTGAAGTCCTTCTCATATACACTTATCAATTTGCTCTCAGTGATACCCAGGATTTCAAATCTATAATTGTCCATCTCCCTCATGAGCTGTGAGATCTTTCATGTTTGAAACATTGTTCTTGTAACCCTTCTGCCAGGTGGAGCCGTCAGGGCTGGGTTCAATATCTAGGGGTTTCTTTTCAACAGTACAACACAGAACCTGCTTGAGCCTCCACCCAGTAACCTGGGAAAATTACACCCCACCCCTGGTCACCTCTGAGAGGCAATACTTCCCCTCTTGGAAGCACAAAGTCTGAGTGTTGAAAAGAAACTTTTAATGAAAGGAGAGAAGTCACCTGACGTTAATTAGGGAAAATGCCACAAGGAGGATTCATAATCATAAAACAGTGAGCAGGACACCCACCCCAGAGTGCATAGGGCAGTACCTTCTACCTCACGGTCCTGAGTTCTACAAGCAAAAGTTCCTTTTCTGTGCCCCTCTCTGCTCCCTCACCATACCCCACTCACAGTGATTGTCCTTAGTCAGTGAGGACCCAGGGTTCAGAGGTGCATCTGTGTGAGTTCACCTCCCACCCAGGGAAGAAGGCACCTGCTTGCTCCACCATCTGAGCACTTGCTCTGGCTGGCCGCCCTGCCAGCCGCTCATTCCGCTCCCGCAGGCCGATTGCTCGCCACTCTTGCCTCTCTGCTGTGACCTCTGCAGGTCAGTCTCTTAGTGATGGTCAGCTTTTAGTGATTTTCAACTTTAGCAGGCTGGGCAGAAATGGGGTCCCATCACAAGTGGTTTCAGCTCTCATTTAAGCACTTAAAATAACAGAGGCTCCTAATGGAGACTATTTAGCTCTATCTTTGAAGAGTGGGGAGGAATAGGTTAAACCGGACTGGGGACCCTTAGGGAGAATCTACACCTCCTGGGACACCTGTCCCCTCCCCTCTTACTTTCATAGGGCTCTGGCATTCAAGCCCCTGGCTTAATGAGGTCCTTTCAGCTGCGGGTGACTTGCTCATTTGGGACAGGTTAAGCACAGTTCTGCTCCCCTTTATTCATACAACACTGATAACAGCATTTCACTATCCTTGCATTCAGTACTAAAGTGATTTGTAACCCAGCACCAGCCAGAGTTGATCACTTTGAGCAACACTGCTCTATCTGCTGGATATCTAAGCAGAGTTACATGTGTTCATGTAAATACAGTTTGCTTGCTGTTAGGGGAGAGTTCATTCAGACCCTGCTTACATTCTCAAGTTCCAGTAACCAACTCTGAAGTGTTTTCTTGCTGGCAGCATCAAACCAGGATCCTGGTTTCCAGAGATTTGCTTTTACCAGAAGCCCTTCATACAGCATGAGGAGCTGGCAGTGTTCATTTTTACTGGGACAGTAGCCTGATTCCATTTCTAAAACCAGTGAGGTGTTTTTACATGACTAGGTGGTTTGCTTTGCACTCAGCCCTCCCCACTTTATCAGTGCTTGGGACGAGCAGCCACAGCAAGATGAGGTTAAAAACAAAGAAACATGGACTTCACCAAATGGCAGAATAAAAAATCAGATTGACCACATCTGCATTAGCTGGAAATTCAGGTCATCTGTCCAAGACATAAGGGCATATCGAGCAGCAGTTGTCAGCAGCACCCACAATTTTTGCATTGCTAACCTCAAATTAATATTGAGAAAGAGCAACCTTACACAGAAAGCAGTAAAGAAAATCAACAGTATACAACTGAAAACAAAAGAGTACTGCAAGAAAGTCCAGTTTCAAATAAGGAACAGATTTGAGGCATTGCCAGAGGCAGAGGAAGGTGAAAGACAGAATGGACCTGGATAGGCAATGCTCAGAGACAGTGTGATTCAAACTGCAGTAGTCACAGTTGGGTGCATTGTCAGGACACCTTGGTGAAGTTTTGATAAGATGTAACAATGTCCTGTACATCAGCGGAGTAGAAGAAGAAGATGGAGAAATGAGAGAATAAGTTCGTATATTTCTGGAAAATAAAGATCAGTTTTTCACAAAAACCCCCCCCCCAAAAACAAAAATCATAGAGCAAGAATTGGATAAACCAAAAGACATGCTGTCTTATTGAGGAATGAAAAGTATTGAAAGGAAAACTGAATGCTATGATCAATAAAATATTGGAAAAGGCAAAGGAGGAGTATAAGAGAACAGACAAAGAAATGTAAGGAAAGATAAACGGAGATAGGCTGAAGACCTAGCAGTTGAAATCAAAACTGCTGCCATGGTAGGAAACCACAGAGCTGTTTACCAGATGATTAAAGCCCTGTATAGAGATTTCAAAATAGGACATGGATCAGTAAAAAGCAAAAATAGAAAAATGCTTACAACTGAGATAGAACAAAAAACCGATGGGCAGAGCATTTCTTAGAAGTCCTCAGCAGACCCCGTTCCACCTCAGCAACAGACTTTGATGGAACATGGGAATCTGATCAACTTGACATTAATATATGTCCAACAGAGATATCAGAAGTACAGGCTACAATCAAAAACCTGAAAAGAACCCCCAAAGTGGCTGTAACAAATAGCAAAAATGCTAAAAGTACTTGATACCACCATCCTAAGGAAATTGACAGAGCTGTTCAATGAAGTTTGAGGAAAAAAGACCACCTCCTGAGCATGAAATCATTGTCGGAATACCCAGAAAGAGTGATCTTATTGACTGTAACGACTGGAGAGGAGTTATATTACTCTCTGTTGCAGGGAAAGCATTCTGCAGCATGATACCACAAAGGATGAAAGAGGCAGTGGATGCAAAGCTTAGAGAAGAACAGGCTGGATTCAGGTCCAAGAGATATCGTGTAGATCAGATATTCGCACTAAAGGGTCATCATAGAAGAATGGATAGACTGGCAAGCTCCCATCTTCATTAATTTAATTGATTTTCAAAGAGTATTTGACAGTGTGCACTGACGTACATTGTGGAATTCTCTTTAGTCTGACAAAAGCCCAGCTAAAGTTGTCAACATCATCAAGGCCTCGTACAGAGATGCAAAGTGCTCTGTAAGAGTGAACAACCAGACAACAGTGTGGTTCAGTGTAGACACTGGTGTGAAACGGCTGCATTTCATCTTCACTGTTGTTTGGCATTGCCATAGACCGGATAATGAAGAAGTCTGTTAGCAACACAAATGGCAGGATAGATGGTAAATGGCTAGAAGATCTTGATTTTGCAGATGATATTGTGCTACTGAATGATATCCCTGAAGCCACGGGGGGCTCCGTGGGTGCTCAGGGTGGGTCAGGTCAGGGATTCTGCGGGTGGGCAGACTGGGGGGAGCCACGAGGAGCTGGGTAGGGAGCCTGCCAGCCCCGCCCCCAGCACCAGCGTGGGTCCTGGGCTGCTCGCCCCTTGAGCACATGTGGCATCCCCTGGACTGCCCACCCGCAGCATCCCTGGCTTGACACACCCCCCAAGCACCCGCAGTGCCCCCCACAATCACCCATGGCACCCCTAGGTTATCTCCACCCACCCCCAACATTTAGTCGGGGTATATAGTACAAGTCATGGACAGGTCATAGGCCGTGAATTTTTGTTTACTGCCTATGACATGTCCATGACTTTTACTAAAAATACCCATGACTAAAATGTAGCCTTATTCATAACCAACCAAGAGATCTGAGAAATCAGCAGGTTGTTTTTACCAGCATCAGAAGGAAACACTGGACATATTCAGTGTATGTATTCTGGGTGCCAGTACACAGACTCCCTCTGTAGCTGTCACATGGAAACCAATTGGTATGAGGAAGCGAGGATGCCCAAGAGAAATCTTAAGAACTCTTAGCAAGGAGGGCAAAAGAGTTGATGTCAACTCCATAGAGCAAATGGAAGCAGCAGTAAATGAGAGAGAGGAATGGAAGACACCGGTTTGCACTCCGTACACCAACACTGGTGTGAGAGAGATATTTTTAAAAATGGAACCGTACTTTGGGCCCCTTGTGTATATGCATGATGATAGATACTATCTTTAATTACATGATCACATGCTATTTTTTTCCCCACAGGACCCATGCCTCATTCAGTGCACAAGATGGACCTGCTCTGGAGATGGCTCAGGGTTGTGTAACGAAGAAGACTGTTGTCTGTAGTACCGTTGTCTTATTTGTTGCAGAAGCTGAAAGATGCGTGTTGAATGAGGCAGGGGACTGTAGGAAGAGAAAGGATGTTCTGATGGTTATGGCAGTTTGAATGTTCCCTGGAGAAATGGATTTTATCTCTGCATATGTAATATTGGGCAATTCACTTAAACCAGACTTTTCACAGATGGTCACTAATTTTGTATTCCTCATTTTCTCAGTGCCTTGCTTGAGACCCTGGGGTCTGTTAAGGCTAATTCCCTACTGTGGCACTTCGAGTACAGAAGGTGGGGGCCCTCAAGGAGTTTAACAATTAATACTGGCCACTCCAGGCTTATATTAAACTCCCAAGGTTACAGCTTTTCTCTGACCTTGGGTTGGTAGATGCTGTCACCACCCAAGTGCAAAACCCCTTTGAGAACCCAGGAGGGTGCACTTGGAAATTCCTTCCTGTGGGGTTCCCTCAAGCCCTTTCATCCCCACTCCGGAGAAGAGCTGAGGGGGAAAAAAAAAAGGAAATCAGCTGTTGCCACCAGCTAATTAAACAACAGGTGCACAAACCTCTTAAGACACAAAAATCCAATTTTGTTCTTAAAAAGGTAAATTTTATTAATAAAAAAAGAAGAAAATACATCTGGGAACTTAGGTTTTTGCTATATTAAAAAAAACCCTACAAGGATTAAGCATCAAGAATAGCTCTCTTGAGGTCCAGCTTAAAGGTTACAAGCAAAACAAAAGCACCTGGGGTTAGCACAGAGGAATCCACAAGTCGGAAAGAAATAAAAGGGATAAATGTCATAGCGTCTTCCTAGACATTTCCTGATCTACTTACATATCTGGGGGTTTAGATTAGTAGTTTCTAGGTATGATACTGATGATTTTTCATACCTGGCCCAAGCTTCTCACAGCGTAACTGCTCCCTGTCTGCCTCTCCCCGAGAACAACAACAGACAGACAAAAGGGGGGTCTTATTTCAATTTTAAAAAGTTCTAGCCTTCCCATTGGCTTTTTTGGCCAGGTGCCCACTCACTTCCTTTTACCTATGGATAGCAGTGAGACTTTTTAACCTTTTATAGGTAGAGCAATTAGAGAATAGCTACTAAGAGGGATTTTATAACTGCTGGCTGGGTGGGTGTCCATAAAAGGGAGCTACCCTCGCCCCCTTCATTTTCACAGGGTCTAATATGAACAAGTGCTGAGCACTCACATCTGCAGCTGAAGTCAATAGGACCTATAATTTGACCATTTTCAGTCTTAATAACGTTCTTTAAGCATAGTCTGTGTGTGTATAATTTCCTAGGCTTTTAAAAAAAGCAAACTGAAAAAAACCAGAAATTCCATCATGTGGTATCCTATTGACACCCACATGGTTCATCAGCAGGGTTGGAACCTTTAGATCAGGGGTTCTCAAACTGGGGGTGGGGGGGGTCGTGAGGTTTTTACACAGCGGGTCACGAGCTGTCAGCCGCCACCCCAAGCCCTGCTTTGCATCCAGCATTAATAATGGTGTTAAATATAGAAAAAAGTGTTTTTAATTTATAAGGGGGGGTCACACTCAGAGGCTTGCTGTGTGAAAGGGGTCACCAGTACAAAAGTTTGAGATCCACTGCTCTAGATCCACTGCACAGACGTTTGCCACTTGAGCTAATAGAATAACTGATAGCAGTAGCGTGTTGCTATCCTCTGTGTGGATCAGCAGTAGAAGAGAATGAGACCCCGGCTTTGCCAGTGGGTTTCACAGATATTTTCTGCAACAGAAAAATGGTGAGACTCGGGTATCTTGGTTTCCATTCTAGGCTGTGGAGGAGGAGTGTGTTCCAGTGGGGGACAGACTCTTCTGCTCATTTCCTCCAAGTGTGGCCACTTCTGCCCCATCCCTTCCAACCTGTCCCAGTCCCATCTCTTCCCCACCCCCAGCTCCTTGTCCTAGTCCCATTCTCCTCACCTAGCCAATCCCAGATTCTGTTCCTCAGGCTTCTCATTCTAGTCTCCTTGCCCAGCAAATCCTAGTCTCACTCCTTTGGACTCCTCATACCAATCTCCTCCTAGCTCCCACTCCCAGTCTTCTTGCCAGCCATTCCCAGTCCCCTGGCTCCTTGTCCACAGGCTCCTTTCCCAGCCAATCTCAGTCCCCCACACACCCTGATCTGTCTCTCTACTCCCTGCTTTCAAATGCCCCTTTCCCCCAAATCTCTCTTCCCAGAGTTATCCTCCAGTCTCAGTGTCCCTGCCTCCCCTGCCTCCTTGTCTGAGTCTCTTTTCCTAACTAGTCTCAGTTCTTCTCCCTTGGATCCTGGCTTCTTGTCAGATCTGTCTCCACACACGCTCCACCTCCTTTTCCTCATCCACTGATTCCCAGTTTCAGTCTCTTTGCCCTGCCAGTCTCAGTTTCCACAGCTCCTCATACAATTGCAGCCTCTCCACTCCCACTGGCTTCCAGCCCCTCCCCCTGTTTCCTCCACAGCTCCTACTCCTAGTTTCCCTCCCCACACTTGCCAGCCTCTGGTCCTAATCTACTCCCCCGACTTCTCCTCCAGCTCTCCAGGTTTGGCTTTTGTCCCCTCTCCATTTGACTCAAGTGGCCGCTTCCTCCATACTGTTTGAGTGTCAGCATGTGGGGTCATTGAGAGCACAGTAGAACAGGCCCCCTGCTCTCAGTTCAGGTGCTCAGCCCCACTCTGGCCTGGAGCTGCCTTTACAGGGTAAGTCCACTTCACCCTGTTGCCGGCACCCAGTGCCGAGAGGCTGAACAACAGCTTGAGTTGGTTCGTTACCCGGTGTGCTACACCCAATAATCACAACGGGGTGGAGAAGCAGAAAAGTTTATTTGAAGCTTCAAAAAGGTACAGGGAGATTTGAATCTCAAATCCTGTACCACAGAGCAGGAAGTTACACAGGCTTTTATACATCCTTTTTCCCAGCATACTTATCCAATAGCAAGCTGCTCCAAGTATCCATATAGCCAGCCAATCCAGTTCCCAGCTAGTTCCCTGATTCTCTGTATCATTTGTTAAACTATACATAAAGCTGCTTTATTCAGCATTGTTCTTCCATATCTCCCCTGTTTGGCCTTGCTTAGTTTCAGGCAGTCTGACTCTGCAACATACTGTTGCAGATTCTCAGCATAACTGCTGTGTGTGCCTCCAGGCGGGGGGGGCCAAGGACACTTGGGCCTAGCACGCAGAGCTGCTGCGAGTGCCTCCAGGCAGGAGGAGGGGGGCCAAGGACACCGGGGCCTAGTGCGAGGGGGCTTCATCGACACTCGTGGTCTTCCATCCCCTCGAGTTACCTAGTGGCCATGCCCCAGTGTTCCCAACAACCCTGTCTGGATGATGCTCAGTTACTCTGTGGGGATGGTGCACATGTAGTCTCCTCACACGTAAGAACTGTGAAGGGATGGGGGGCGCTCAGGGCACATGGAATCTTCCGGAAATTTAGCTGCTCAAAATCTAAGATGTCTCTGCTTAGCATGTGCAAACTGACATTTTTCAAAGTCTTATAATTTGGCCAAATTTGGGTAGATTTTTAAAGGAACGGCCAAAGACACATCCCTGACACAAAGGCCACCCCTTGCCATATTTCAAATTCTCCAAAGAAAGGGGGTACTGAAGCTTTTCATAGAAAAAAAATTAACATTGCAAAATAACATATTTTTCCTTAGCCTTGGAAATAATGTTGGCTAAAGTTCTCCACAAAAAAAAAAAAAATTCATTTTGAGGCAGAGACTCAATTTCAGCTGAAGTTTGGCTAAGTTATAGGACACACACAGGTACTTATAAGGGAAATGTTGGGCCACATTAATAATAGGTGGTGCTGCCAGCCTCACCTGTAATAGTATGTGTACACAAATCCATTCATTTATTGTGAGTTCTAATATGTTATTCAGGGTCCAGGTGCCAATAGGTTACATTTTTGAGTCAAATTTTGATTTTAGTTACCGTGGTGCAAATCTGGTGTAACATTCATGTAAATCTACTGGGTTAACTTGAAATCAGAATTTGTTCTTGTATATTTTAGATAATACGAACTCATTTATTGGCTGCAGATGATAAAAATGAGGCGTTAATGTGACATCAAGAGAAAACAGCAAAAAGTTCAGTGGAAGGGCTGTAGAGCAATTTCAGTTGCTTTTATCCTACTTACTAAAATGCTATTTTCTTTTGGGGACTGTTTTATACTTTGGGCCCAATCCAACAGCCCATTGAAATCAGTGGTAGTTTTGTTTGTGTAAGAAAGAAGTATGGGCTTCAAAATCAGGCCCTTTGTTGGCTGAACTGTAAGTACCACCTAACCGGGGCAAACAGCAGACATCTCAAAATATCTTCCATCTGTGTTGTGCTCTCACTGCATGGCTTTGGTTTGGCTCTCTCTGGTTTGAGAAGTCTGCTCCTGAAACCCAGAGCAGAAGTAGTTCAAAGTCATCAAGTTTTGATTAGGTGTACTGGTTATTATTGCTGTATTCAGAACCAGGAAAACACACACACATCTCTTCCTCTTAATTTTCTTTATGCAAAGGACTTCACGATGACCTTATACCTCAGACATTACTGGAAGGATGAGAGGCTTTCATTTCCTAGTACCAAAAACAGAAGCATGACCTTTGATGGAAGACTGATCAAAAAGATCTGGGTACCTGATGTATTTTTTGTCCATTCCAAAAGATCTTTCATCCATGATACAACTATGGAGAATATAATGCTCCGAGTGTACCCTGATGGCAATGTACTCTTCAGCCTAAGGTAAGGACAGTTATCCCCCCTATAACTATCAGCAGCAAAATGCTACAGGATTGCCTCCTGCCTGAGCAGAGCAAGCTCAGAAGTTGTCGAACTGAGAAATTATCTGAAATCCTTGTGGTTAAATATGGAGTTTTCAAAGTGGTTTATTTTTTTATCTGCCCAATATGTTGGGGTTGTCACAGGTTCTGTTGTGTATAAGGTGGCAGCTCAGGGCTGACGAAAAGTCACATTGGTCCTTTCCAAATAAGGAAATAAGGGACCTTAAACAACTCCTCAAGATTCAGAGATGTGGATCGGCATTAATCCCTGTTTTCACTAAGGTGACCCTAGGAACTGGTGACTACCTGTTTGTCAATACCTAAGACAAGCTCTGTGTCAGCTAACGTGATTTTCCAAGTATTTGAAATTCCTAGTTTACCACTATGAAAATAAATCCAGAATTGACATTACAGCTTATAAAATTTCCTTTCATTCCCCTGTTAAACATTTTCTGTAGTTTGTGTGGTGGGATGGTGGGAATGTTTACATCTTGTTCATTTTTTAAAAATTTATACGTAAAGACATCAGATATAAGAGATTGCTACTATTAAAAAACTACTACTGTTAATGAGAGAGACAAGGTGGGTGAGATAATATCTTTTACTGGACCAACTTCTGTTGGTGAAAGAGATCAGCTTTCGAGCTCCACAGAGCTCTTCAGACCTTTGAAAGCTTGTCCTTTTTACCAACAGAAGTTGGTCCAGTAAAAGATATTACTTCACCCACCTCGTGTGTCCCATATCCTGAGAGCAACACTGTATACTACCATGAATGTCAATGGCTATATTAATATTGCAGTACTTCTTGTGCATTTCTGTCCAGTGATTGTAATAAAGTCAGAAATTGCTAACAGAGAACAAAATTCTCCCCTTGGCTCTGCATTAATGATGTCAGCCCTGAAATCTTCTCTCCATGGTACATGCACAGCATTGCCACAATATCAATAGGAGTTCCACACAAACAGTCAGAGCAGATTATTGGAGTTGATATCAACTGTGCAGCACTTAAAATTGTTAAAGAAGCCCTAATTTCCCTACAAGAAATTGGTAATGTTTTAGACAATAGCTGCATCATTAAACTTCCCCTTATTATCTGCAATGTATCGTTTATTTTTTATTGAGGAGTCTTATGTACATTGTATGACTCGCAGAGATGATCTTAATGGATGAAATTTTCCCCAGCGCAGGGGCCTGTGAACTACATAAATCCCATTTAATCTGGACTTAAATAGTGCATAGGCCTTGTATTGGCCCTCTGCATAGAGATGAAATTTAATAGATTCCTACACCAGAAAGGACCATTGCAACTGTCTATCTAACCTCCCGTATAACATAGGCCACAGAGTAAATATAGGCCACAGAATAAATTTAGAGGCACAGCGATTATTACTTCCCCCGCTACCTGACACCAATAGTTCTGAGATCTCCCCAAGCATTTCAGTTATTTGTCTGGAGAGTAGTAGTCAAATATATGTATATGCATGCGTGCACACACAGACACACACACATAATGTTTAAACAGATTGCAAGATTTTTATGTCTGCCAATCACAAAGTCCGTTAGGAGACTGTCTGCTTTCAATTTAGTGCAGTATATTTCCTTGTGTGAAATCGATCAAAGGAAACATTCTTTGGTTTTGAAAAGCTTTATAATGATTAAGGTCATACAGTGTGTCTATAGTCTTTGCTATATTAATGCCTGTCTTCTTAAAGAATCATATGTTCATAAAAAGCATCTTTTGATATCACATCCTAGGTTAGGATGTAATCCAAATCCTTATTTGTGGAAAATGTGCATAGTCCACAGATTTATCTAAAACGTCCAGAATCTAGGATTTCATGTTTTTTAAAAAAAATTCTTGATAATCTTATCTTCATTCTATCAATCAGTCAATATACAGCTGCTGGTTTATTGAATCTTCTGCAGCTACATAGACTGAAACAACTGCACCCACAGAGGTACAAATTTTATACATTATTTTAAAGTGTCAACTTCAAAGCCTTATTTCAATCACATAAATTCCTACACTTGTAAACATCCATCCACAATGCAGTTACCAGCCATTAGTCATTGAAATTCAATTATAAGCACAGTAAAATTCAATTTGGGTTTGTCTCTGGAAGATCAAAGCAAAATGTCAAGCAGGCTGTGACAGCACAGGGAAATTTAGCAATAACTAGAACTATAAACAGTATTTATATATGAACTGCTGCCTCTAACCTTTTATTTAGGTTTATTGGCTAGAATGTCAGGGACACTGATCCTCCACACATTCATGGAAAAGCAGATGGAATGACAGAATTAACATCTTTGCTTGGATTTTCCTACATTTTTTAGAATGATTTTCAAACATTCATGCATAAAAAGTGTTAAGCACTTTTCTATGTGAAGTCCCCAGTGTGAGTGGGTGGAGCTTGAAAATCAGGGTTTATCTTTTTATGAAATTGTATTTTATAGCCTTTCTAGTTGTGAAATTACCCTCCAGAAGAATATCCTCTGCACTGATGGCTCCTTGGCTCTGGAGTCAGAAAGACTGGAAATAATAGCAGCCAGAATTCTGAACTTCCCCCTGTTGATCCTGTTAAAGTGTAAATTTTGAAGTATAACTATGAAGAATTCAAAAAGTGACAGCAAGCAACATTAACTTTCTATGGTCGAAAATGGGGAGCCAGCCAGTGGAGAGATTAAAAATTGGGGGTGAAACAGTAATAAGAAAATTCTATTTAAAAAAAAAAAGTCTCCCACTGGTTTGGATTTACCTTTAAATCAAAAAAGATATTTTAGAATACGTAATTCAAAATGGCAAAGATCAGAAAACTTTTGAAACCCCACAGTGACCCCAGGGTCCACAATAAGTTGTCTACAAAGTCACAAATTCCTCTTAGGAATAGTGAAAATTACCTTCAACAATTGTTTTCTGGTCCTTATTGTAGGATTACAGTTTCTTCCATGTGTTTTATGGATTTCAGCCGATTCCCTCTGGACACTCAGAACTGCTCTTTAGAACTGGAAAGTTGTAAGTTTGACTCAATCATGGTACCATATATATTCATTATATGTGTGTCCTTACCCACACTTCATTTTTGTCATAGTAGTTCCCCCTTGCTAGATGCCTTTCTACTTTGGAAGACATGTGACCTCAGCCTTTCAGTCTACACATACAGAAGACTGGCCTTTCTGGGGACTTTTGGGAGTAACCCCCCCCCCACACACACACACACAGAATACTGAACATTTTTGGAAAACAATAAAGGTAAAGATGTTCCTTCCTACTTCTTAGGCATGGAGAATAGTACATTGAAAGATGGAGTCATTTTTCCTTCAGCATAATTCATTTTTAAAAGTGATCTGCAAGTATCTGTGAATAACAACAGAATACAAAGGCTTCTAGATCTTGTTCTCCTGGTGATTAGTAAAAACCATACAAACTGCAGTCTCCATGGAACAAGCACCCAGTGTTATGCCTGATAATGGTAGCCAGACATTAGAGCTGATTTAGGCCTGAACTGGCTCACGAACATGGGTACCAACCTCAGGGCAGACTATGAAGAAGCAGAGCACAAACCCCAAATTGGCATTCTGTAATTAGAGTTCACCAACCAAGTATCAAGTGTGAACTCCTTAAGCTCTGTAACAACCTTAACATGGAGTCACAGACAGTCCCCTGGGACATTTTGGTTTTGCCAGCCAGGCATGCCTGCCTTTGTGATAGATGGTCCCTTACACTAAAAATCACAATAATATTCAGGTTATTCCCAGTTCCAAAGGAGCAGTCACTTACCCCAGGTCAGTTGTACCTTAGATCTCTCAAAAAGACAACTCTTGTAGCTAATCCTGTAATAAACTAACTAAAGGTGTATTAACTAGGAACAAGAAATCGGAGAGTTATTTACAAGGTTAAAGAAGGCAAACACACACACAAATGAGTTACAGTCTTAGGTTCCGAAAGCTAATAGTAGCTGCTATATATACAAGCTCAGTATGTCCTTTAGGGCTAACCCAAACTAAACCTCTTGGGAATCTTTTGCTTATACTTAGGAGTATTGCTCTCTCTGAATTCTAAGCAGCATAATGATGATAATTTCTTCTTAACAGGGATTTTTATTCCCTTCCCCCAGCATTCAAGCCGTGATGGGACAAGGGCTTGTGCACGTACCCTCTTCATGGTTGTCAGAGAAGCAATCACCCCTGATGTTCCACAATGGTGTGTCTGGTGTCTATAGGCCTTCTTTTGTTGGGGAGGAGATGACACCTCTTGTGGTAAACTAGTATTTCCCATGTGGTAATGCTTCTCTCCTGACTGTGGGGGTTTACAGGCTTAGGTCTGGTCTACATTACAAACCTATATCGGTATAACTACGTCACTTCGGGGTGTGAAGAATCCACACTCCTGAGGAGCAGTTATACCAACCTAACCCCCTATGTAGACAGCACTATATCTTGGGGGAGTGGATTAACTATGCCGATGAGAGCGCATCTCTTCATTAAAGCTCTACAGCGGCACATCCTTTTAAGTGTAGACCTGGTCTTTGCAAACATTTTTATAGTTACAGAACAAACACATAAATATTACCCTGTAACATGGGATACAGATATTATAAGTAAGAGTAATACATACAGCCTCCTACCAGCATTTCATAAAGTCTAAACACATTCTTTTAACTCTAATATCTGTTTTAACAATACTAACTGGTTCCCGGCTATGAATTTGTCAGAGTTCAGCAAGGCCCAGGGGTCTTGGAAGGAGCTGGCACCTAGTCTACCAGCATTGCATCTACTCATGCTGAAATCAATGGCAAACCTCCCATTGATTTCAGTGGGTGTAGGAGCAGGCCCTTAGAGTTCAATCCAGCAGCTGCTAAACATGTTGAATTACCTTAACTTCAATGGGAGTTCTGTACATGGAGTGGTTATGGGATCAATCCCTTAAGCAGCAATTAGCAGAGGTTTCCCCCATCCCAAGTGTGGGCTCACTTTGTGCATCTTGTACATTTCCATAGCCAAGATTCAAATCCAAACCACTGCTGGGAGAATTGCTGCAAAGATTTTACTACAGATAAGCCTCAAAAGTTCAAGTAATTACCAAAACGTATCAGAACTCCTTTGGTTATCAAAAGAAAGCCACTCTCGTGAGACTTTTGCTTGCTCCTGGTTCCAGCTAGGTTGGAAATACCCTGGGCCAAATCCTGAAGTCCTTGCTCAGTCAAAAAACTTGTTGACTTTGATGAGAATTTTACCTGAGTAAGGATCAAGGCAAAATTGAGTAATGACTTCAGAATTTGGCCTCTTGTGACATTGTGAAACTTCTGCTTTACGGACTAGTCTGAAGAAAGAGAGGGCAAAGGCACACACAAATGAGAGAATGTAGGAATCAATTGACTGAACTTTTTCAAGCCTCAAAAAATTGTTTGTTTTGCCACTGTCAAATAGTTTATATTTTACAGGGACAATTTTTATCTCACCTAGCCTTGTTTGCCCACCGCTAACCAAGGACCCTGTGGTCTGTAGGAAGCTGTAGAGCTGGGGGGAGAAGGGGAATTCCATTTTGCAGAGAATTTCAATATTGAAAAATAGGGTTTCATTCCGATTTGGATTGAAAAGCAAAAATTTCAAAATTCTCTGTGAAAGGGAAGTCCCAGCTCTGGGGCAGTTTGCTGGCCGGGCTGCCCCAGAGCTGCAGATCCTGGAAGCTGTAGGGTCCCAGTGCTGTTGAGGAGCCAGGTAGGTGAGCTGGAAGGAAAGGCAGGATTCCATCATGACTCTGGCTGGGTCCCATCAGAACTTTGTCAAAATTGAATAATCCCTTTGAAACATGTAGGTATCGATGAATCGGCAAATTCCGACACAAGAATGTTTCATTGAAATTTTTCCAACCAGAGTGAGTTAAGGTGCTGTCTCCGATGAATCAAGTGGAAGCCTCAGCCTACTAGAATTGGTAATTTAGCTTTTATTTTTTCTTAGATGCTTATAATGAAGATGATCTAATGCTGTACTGGAAACACGGGAATGAGTCACTGAGCACGGATGAGCACATCTCCCTTTCCCAGTTCTTCATTGAAGAGTTCAGTGCTTCTAGTGGACTAGCTTTCTACAGCAGTACTGGTATATTATGCTTGTTGACATTAGAAAATAAACACCTAGCTTAACCGTACAGCATATACTTTACATTTTATTTTACTATTAATAGATAATGATGAGCATTATCATTTCCACTACGAAAACCTAGAATTATAAACAGACTCATCTATTTGCTTACAATGGATCTGTCGGCACTCTGGCTCCCAGTTTTTTGGATTACGTTACCTGTGTAACACACTGTCTATATAACACTGAGGGGCCACATAGTATCTAAAATAGAGCCTGTAGAAAGGGGGCATGTAGAGCAGTAGCCATGTTGCCAGCTCTTGCACTATTTGGTACTTTTCTTAAGGCTCCTGGAGCCAGGTGATCACGGGAGGATCTCAGCTTTCTTTCGTCTTTTTTTTTTTTTTAAAGTAAGTTTCTAGCCTTCTTGGTTGCAGAGAAAAAGCTTGAAAATACGAACCCTGAAGGCTCAAAACCTAGCAGGCACATAAAAAGAACCCCAAATCTATTCTTTTTCCAAAATCTTATGGCTCTATGCGCCTGGGTAATGAATTTTGAATGCTAGCTATGAAATGTTGCGAAAACAATCCAGTAATCATGATGCCTCCACAGCACAGCTGACCTCAAGGAACAGATGTTCAGAGCACTAACAACTATTCTAACTCAGCATTAATTGCTCACTAAATTTTCCATGTTTATACAAAAAGTTTCAGAGGAAAATCGCTCTGTCATAAAAATATTTATGGAGACCCCAGTGCAACCTTGTTTCAATATAAATATCTGCCCCAAAAATATGGGTCTTAATTTCCTCTTGTGGTTCTGGCTCTATTCTTAACCTGAAAAGAGTCCAGGACCCTTTGAGAGTATTATGGTCATGAATTCATGCACGGCTGTTTTTTATCTTCTGTATATTGTGCATGTGATCCTAAATACTGAAACACTTCTGTACCTAAATACAATCACAGTACTTCAAAAAACTGGTTAAAATAATATGCATGGTGTGTATGCTGTAGTATCTACTGTGAATCAGTTCATTTCAGTGAGTATGTTGTTCCTCAATTATCAAAGCTTATTAATGGAGTAGAAGTGATTTCATGTAGTATGGTGATGTGCATAAAGCTTAATAAAACACTTTAAGACATGCAGGAAAGCTGCAAATAGATTTATTTACAGGAAAGTTTTTTTTCCACCTTTCGATGACATTCATTTAAAACTGCAATGTTTGCACTTTAATATCTACTATTAAATTCAGCAATATTTTTAACTAGTATTGAGGTTGTGATGCCATCCAGCTAAACTTGGAAAAATTCAGTTTGCACTGACACTTCATCCTTAGCTCTGGCTCTTATGAAAAAGTGACATAAAACCGTATAAGCTAAAGGTAGAATTCCAGACTTAAAGAGCATCTCTAACCTGAAAAGTGTCCATCTGCATGTCAGTGTGGAGCTCCTTGTTTGTTACGCCTCACTGATATCCTCGTCATTGTGCTCATTTTACTAGGAGAAAGATTGAGTGTTTCTTCCCTAACTGCTGGCACCACACAGTGAGGCTGGGCTCTGAAAGTCAAGCTGGGTCATTTCATCTTATTCCTCTTCATCATTTAATAAAAGTTCTGCAGGACAAATGAGGCCCTCAGTGGCACCTGTGTAACTTCATTGCCTTTAGATCAGGCCATCAGTGATACCTATGCAAACCCCTGGTCTGCAGTGAGTTTGCAAAGGTTTAACTGATTGGAACTTAATATTAACTTAGTATTTATGATGTGCCGGCTCTGCAGGGCAAAATGATTAAAAGCAGGAAAGGTGTATTTTTGTCACTGAAATCAATGAGATATGACTGAATACACACAAGGAGCAAATCTGTTGAGTAAAATGGTGCCGTTTTCATGTAGTCACTTGTCAGAATACAACTGCACGTTTGCTTTGATTTGCCTGGAACTTACTCTAGGATGCTGTATTTTCTTTCTTCCTTTCCTTTCCTTTCTCATGGAAGATGGTTATTAAATGCAGAACAGCTCCTCTTAAGCTAATAACATTACTGAGTAAGTGCAGGGGGACACAAATGGTGGTGTGACTCTGATAGGAACCCTCCTGGCAGGAGGGCCCAGGGGACTGCAGAACAGAGACAGAAGCTGTTCCTATAGGGTACATATACACTGCAGTGGGGTGTGAGCCTCTCAGCCTGGGTAGACAGATTTGCATTAGCAGGGCTCAAGCTAGCATGCTAAAAATAGCTGTGTGGAAGTTGCAGCTCAGGCTGCCACTCAGGCTCTCAAGCCTAGCAGGTCAGTTGGGATTGAGAATTCGAACTGCAGCATCCACACTATTTTTAGTACACTAGCTTCTGCCCTGCTAGTGTGAGTCTGTCCATCTGGGCTTGGAGGCTGGATCCTGGATCCCACCTCCAGTGTAGACATACCCCTGGACATCTCCTCCCTACACAGGTCTGGGTTGCCCTTTCCTGTAGATAGATACCTGTCATCCACAGGTTTGGAAGTCCTCATCCCTTCCTCACTTCACCATTCTCTAAATTCTCCCCATTTCAGGAACATTTTGCAAGGAACTCCATGAAATAAAGCTCTCAGAATTCTCCTGCCTCTCTTTCCCCTCCCTAGAGATTCCACAAAGGAGGAACCAGTTTGGACCACAGTTCTGAAGAAATTATTTTTTTTTAAATAAAAATTCTATCCCAGGCTGAAACCGTGTAGGCTATGTTTAATTTTAGATTGGATTGTTATTATCAGGTAATAAATTTCTAAAAAAGCTCTTTAAACTGGCACGAGTGTTCTACTACAATCTAATTCATGCCTATATTCTCACTGCAAAGGCAGGTTCTGGCTTTCCAGCCATTTCTGTCTTCTTTTAACCTCACTCTGTACTCTAAATTCACTGTTGTTCCTAGTGTTGTTGTAACTGTGTTGGTCCCAGGATACTAGAGAGACAAAATGGGTGAAATAACATCTTTTATTGGACCAACTTGCGTTGGTCAAAGAGACAAGCTCTCGAGTTTACACAGAGCTCTTCTTCGAGTCTAGGAAAGATACTTCGAGTATCACAGCTAAATACAAGGTGAGACAGACTGTTTAGCATAAGGAGTTAATGTGTTGTAAGAGACCATTCCAGGTGAAGTGGGAAATTAACACCTCTGCAGTCATAGAAAAAAGGAGAACCTGCTTCAATATGGAAAAAAAACCGCACACTACTAGTTGTCACCTATCACCCTGCAATGGAACCCATATGGGTTTAAACAATTACGTATGGGGATCCCATCCTGAAAAAAATCTTTCCTGAACCCCCACTTCTGGCCTTCAAACATCCCCCCAACCTCCCTAAGCTCATCATCAGAACCAAGCTCCCCACAGACCAGGACCCTACAGACCAGGACCAACTCAAAGCAGCACCGGACCCTCCGATAACAAAAGATGCAAAACCTGCAGACATATCGCCTCTGCTAAGATGACCCGCACCCCCCACGACACACCCTTCAAGATCCATGGTCCTACCCATGCCTATCACAACATTTGGGGTACCTCAACCAGTGCACTAAATGCTCCCATAACAGGAATGCGGGTGAAATGAGATAATTGGTATGCTCTTGAATGAGCTCACACAGAAAAATGATAGAAGACAAAAACGCCATGTCACCCGTGGGCAAATACTTTTCACAAAACAATCACTCCTTGTCCGACCTATCAGTTCTCATCCTCAAAGGAAATCTGCACAACACCTGTAAAAGATGAGCCTGGGGGCTAACATTCAGAACTTTGTTAGACATTAAATATCACAGACTTAATAAAGACACTGGATTTATGGCTTATTACAACAATCCCCATTAACCCTCCTTTGTCTATGACTAAACAGAAGATGGTCCAATAAAAGATATTACCTCACCCACCATGTCTTTCTAAACTCCGGACCATCCAGTGCTGCAGAATGTCACCCTGGTAATTCAGTTGGTGGCACTCTTCTCTCTGAAATCAGTTCTAAACTAGCATCCATGCCTGGTGCTAGAAAAGGAACCATACTGTTGTAACATAAAACGACTCTGAGCATTTGCATGACCTCATGACACTTTTCATGGGATCAGGGATGTCAGTCTCACTGTCCTGGCCAAATTCCATTTTGGATACTTATATGCTGCCTCCCCTGTATTCTCCCAGAAGTTTCAGTTTAATTTTTTTTTCATTTTCTGTCCTCAACTGTAAAGTAGTATTTTTCTGCATCTTTAAACAGCTGTGCTGTTTCACTCCAGACATAGCTCCATTTCAGTGGTGGGTAGATAACAGTTTGTAAAGCACTTTGAGATAAAAAGAAAAGGAGTACTTGTGGCACCTTAGAGACTAACCAATTTATTTGAGCATGAGCTTTCGTGAGCTACAGCTCACTTCATCAGATGTTTACCGTGGAAACTGCAGCAGACTTTATATACACACAGAGAATATGAAACAATACCTCCTCCCACCCCACTGTCCTGCTGGTAATAGCTTATCTAAAGTGATCAACAGGTGGGCCATTTCCAGCACAAATCCAGGAAATGGCCCACCTGTTGATCACTTTAGATAAGCTATTACCAGCAGGACAGTGGGGTGGGAGGAGGTATTGTTTCATATTCTCTGTGTGTATATAAAGTCTGCTGCAGTTTCCACGGTAAACATCTGATGAAGTGAGCTGTAGCTCACGAAAGCTCATGCTCAAATAAATTGGTTAGTCTCTAAGGTGCCACAAGTACTCCTTTTCTTTTTGCGAATACAGACTAACACGGCTGTTCCTCTGAAATTTGAGATAAAAGTCACTATATAAAATGAAGGCATGATTACTATTTATTTAATTATTATTCCTTAGACTACAAATATAATGTAAGGGCAAGCATAGTGGAAAGCAGAGGTTGGTCAGAAGAGTGCTTATATTTATGAAAACATTGATCTCTTTTTTTCTGTGCTCTCTTTCTTTCAACAGGTTGGTACAACCGCCTTTTTATAAACTTCGCCCTAAGAAGGCATATTTTCTTTTTTGTGTTACAATCCTATTTCCCAGCTATGCTGATGGTGATGCTGTCCTGGGTTTCATTTTGGATTGACAGAAGAGCTGTTCCTGCCAGGGTATCACTGGGTAAACCTTTTTGCGATCTAGTCTTGGAGAGGGATAGGCAGGAAAGGGAAGAGGGCTTTTGGTAGTTTAACTGGGTTCTGATTGCAGTGTATATGTGGCCACGTATTAGATGGGTGCCTGAGTGACAGCATCATTGTCATCCTCACATATCCATTCCCGTTATACATCCTCTGCCTTTGGAAAGGGGGCATTTTGCACTCCACAAATCAGTTTTATTGTACTACAGAATGCACGAGGGGACACTAGAGGGAGAGGCATTGTGTGTGGTTCCCCTCATGGAATTTCATTTAAACTCGGCTGTCACAAAGAATAGATTTGCCCCCCTGTGGAAGAAGCAGGCAGTCTGGCCCCCCAAGTCCTGTGAATGTGGGGGGGAGGGGATTCAGGAGGCACAGGGCTGTCCATGTGGTGGCCTTGTACCTCTGCACTAGCTCAGGGGCCCATTGACCTTTCACCGCACCTTCTGGCTCCCTAGCAGTGTGCCTGAAATGCAGCTGTCCTTCCAGGACTTATCCCTCTGACAGATGCCCATGGAAAGCCATTCGCCTCCTCACCCCGCATGGTGATATTCTGTAATGCAGGAGGAGCAGGGAGTGCTGAGGAAAAGCTAATGTGGACTTGGGCTACATTAACTTTTGAGTGGAATTACCTCCGCTTGCTTGGAGTGGAGGAGAGGAAAATATGCATGCCACCCTTAACCCACCTCCAACACTAGTATGGATCCTCAAACCCCTGCAGAATTCTCAGTGGGTTCCTGGGCAGCTGGCAGTGCCCCAGAGGCTGCTGACATCATACTCCCCCTACAGGAGATGGAGTTCTGTACACAAAGAGGAGTCCCTGTGTGTGGACTCTAGGGAAGGGATGATTTCCCTCCACACACAAAGTGAGCAGTTTCTCAGCCATGTTGTAAGTGCTATAGAATGGTGCTGTGAGGCAGTTTAATATTTTGATGGATACTGTCATTTAGAGCTGGGGTATGTTGCATTTCTAAATGTTATGTTGTATTAAAATGCACTGGGTAAAATTTTAAAAAGTGCCCAAGTTACTTATGAACCTAAGTCTCATTGTCAAAAGTTGACGTAGGCACTTAAGTCTTGATTTTCAAAGGTATTTAGGCATCTAAAGATTCAGATATGTACCTAACCTGTTTTGGTGGTTTTGACAATCCCACTAGGTGCCTAACTCCCTACTAGAAATCAATGGGAGTTAGGGCTAAAAGGTATTTAGGTGCCTAACAATGCAGGTAGTCACATCGGCACCTTGGTGCCTAAGTCACTTTTGAATATAGGACTTAGGCTCTTGTGTCACTTAAGTGCTTTTGAAAATTTTGCGTTTGGTGCCTTAACACTTTGCTCAGTAAAGGCCTGACTTATGCATCCTTCTGGATTCAACACTCACAGGATTGGGTGTATAAGAAACTAACTAGTCATTTTTTATAACTTGATAATTTTCTCCAGCGATTGATCACTTGAGATCATTTCAGAACTCTGTCTGGCTTGGCCTTGGAATTAATACATTTTTTTCCAAGATTAACATCTCTTTGAGAATCTGGTGGAGACATATTGCTCTATCAAATGTACTTGTAATGCTTCTGAGTCCCATTGCTATAGGTTTAAGAATTAATGGTGGAGTTCCCATTATTTAGTCTTACCATCAGAGCATCTTTGATCTCAGAAGCTGATTGTTTTGTCATACTTCTCAGACAAGGGAAAACCTTGAGAGCTCTAGTGTAAAATAACATCATCAACTGGAGTTTGAGATCTGCTAAAGTAAATGTTTTTCTGTAGCCATATTGATCTGTGAGGAAAAAGGAGACCTGTAAAGGATGCGATTCCTTTTTATTGGAACAATCAATAATTTATAATACATTAGAAGATAAGATATAAATTATTTGTTGGTCTAAGAAAAGTTGTTAGGAGATATCCTGTCTACTGGTATAAATGAAACACTCCTGTTTCTCTTTATCTATGGGGAAACTATCATGCATTATTCTGAATAAATTAAAAATTCTTGAATTTCAAAAGATCATCTAAAAATGTTGATAAGACTGTGCTCTACTGAAGTTAGCAAGTTACCAGTTTTATTTCCTTAAATTATATGTGAATTCCTATAGATTCTGAGAAGAATTTGTGTGCACTCCAACAGCATAGCTTAGATAACTTCCAGTCAGGTTTAACAGGTTTGGAAACCTGATTGTTTTAAAAAGCTGTAGTCCTATATATGCAATGCATATTGGTTTCCCTAACGTGTATATATTTTTAATACATAGGTTTCCTCTTACATAGTACATTTGGAACTCCAGTGTTCAACTGAGTAATTGTAGATGAGCGAGGGGAAGATAAAGTCATTGTAGATTTCAGTAGAGTAAAACCAGCATAAAACTGGAGTAAGACCATGAATTAGGCCTCCTGCATTGAGTAGAGCTGCTAGGAACATTTCTGTCAAAATGAAATTTAGATGGGAACATTTGGCAAAACTCCCATACAATGTGTTCCACATTCTCATCTGTCATGAATCTGATCAGAATTGTATTTAATTAATTTTTGATGAAAAATAGCTAATTTTTGATAATGTCTTGTTCCACACTCTGAACTTCCATGATATTGGTCACTGTTTTGATTCATATAAATCAAAGACATATCTTCACTTGAATACTGTATTCAGTATTTGTAATCAGCTGAGCACTCACAAGTATTATTGATTGAATTGGGAGTTGTAGGCACTCAGCACCCACCAGTATTAGGGCCTTACAGTGGATAAAAAGAAATACTTTTTTATACACACATAATCACCATCTGGAGCCCACTGCTACAGAACATTATTGAGGCAAAATAGCTAAGCAAATTCAGCACAACATGAGATAGTTATATGAATAAGGGGCCAGAGCATCGGTTCATCTACCAAGGATGGATCGTAATCCACAGGTACCTTGGCTACATCCCATCCCCAGCCAGACTCTCCCACCTTTGGGGCTGCAATAATTGGCTTCTAATCCCCTAGTTGAGAAGGGATTGCAAGTGGCTTGCACTGGTGAAGGTTGACTTTCTGACACCAATGGCCTTGTGCCCTGAGTTATGCCTGTGTAAACCAGCTGATTTTGTCCCAGTGTTATGGCAATAATTAAAAAAATAAGGTTCAGTTGTTTTGTTTTTAAAGCATCTACAGTTCATAGATTCATAGAATTTGAGACCAGAAGGGACCATTTAATGATCATTTAGTCTGATTTCCTGCATAACACAGGCCATAGAATTTCACCCAACAATAGCATCAAACATATAACCTCTGTTTTGAGTTAAAACATATCTTTTACAAATATATCCAGTCTTGATTTACCCAGCTAGGATAAAAAAAAGTCCTTGCCCTTCAGACCATATCCTCATCAGCAACAGAGGTCAGGAAGAAATCTCCCCCCTCCCAACCCGTTGTGGGATATCACATAGTGGCATCTGTTAGACTTCCCTCTGAAGCACCTGGTACTGAGCAGTATTGGAAAGAAGATATCAATCTGTGAAGGTCAGTTGGTCTTTCTGATATGGCAATTCCTATGTAGTCAGCCCCCATCTCTTTTATGTCATTTCCACTGTGGCCATTGCAGTACCCAAAATAAAGAGAGGTGGAACTCGGTATTTAACATCTAGAGAATCACTTCACCAGATAGAGTTGCAGAGATGTAGCTTAGATCACAAGGTTCTGTTGTGTTATTTTTTCCTTTGAGTCCATGTGTGACAATGATGTGCCATCACAACACTTCATAGTGTATTGCTGCTACATGACATAATGTCATTGTCCAACACAATGAATCTCTTGGTTCTCTTCTCAGTTGCTAGAATTGAGTGGGGGGATCCCTTTTCCCACCTGCTTGTCAAAGAGCTGCCATAGTAATCTAAAAAATACCTTCCTAATTTATAAAGCAAATTCTTGGGGAAATTGTTTGGGCTTGATTGTGGTTTTTCAGGCACTGGCTGAAAGAGAACAGGAAAGCATATTGCTCCAGTAGTAGCTCCTAGAGGCATAATTCCTGAGGTAGACACAACAGACCTGATTTTCCCCTCACTTATGCTAGTTTTACACTGATGTAGTTCCGCTGATTTCAGTTGATTTAGTCTGGATGTACGCTGGTGTCAATGAGAAATGAATTAGGCCCAGCACACACAGCAGTGGCATCTTCTGTAACTTTTAACAGGATGCATTGGACACTTTGTCCATGGCACCAGCCTAGGTGTGCTGACCACAGCCCTGTCTTCACTCCAGTTCTTACTCATTTTCTAGTGCGGCTGTTGGTATTTCGTTCTCCTGGACCTCACATCATGGAATCACAAGGAGCATCCTCTGTGTTCACGCTCATGAAGAGCTAGGACTAGGTACATTGTAGCCCTTTATGTGATCATCAGATTTCCCATAGAATGAACACAGAGGTGACCTAATGAGTCTGGTGGTGTATTTGGTAGGTCCTGTAAAATGGCCCTTCATGGTACACTCCATATTTCATAGCCTGTACAAAGAGTTGAAAGAGGGATCTACTGGTTGCACCCACAAAGCTTTGCTGATCAAGCAGTTGGTGGCCAGTTAAATAAAAACAATTGGATCTTGTTTTGTGTTAATCGCGTCTTTCTTTGGCAGGCATAACTACTGTGCTGACCATGTCAACCATAATCACAGGAGTAAGTGCCTCAATGCCTCAGGTGTCTTACATAAAAGCTGTGGATGTATACTTATGGATCAGTTTTCTTTTTGTCTTCCTGTCTGTCATCGAATACGCAGCTGTGAATTATCTCACCACAGCAGAAGAGAGAAAACAACTCAAAAAAAGAGGGAAGGTACAAACTTGTGTATTTTGTTGTCAGACAGCCTCATGGAAGCCACAAAGTAATCTGAATACAGCAACATGCCATTGCATTCTGTGACGGGTGTGCTGTGACTGTGTTTGTCTCTGCTCGGTGACTAATTGATTATCCACTCTTTCCTCCTCTTGGCTGATGGGAGGGAAGGTACCTCCCCTCTCTTGAATCCTGAGTAGGTCTAGTCTCCCCTGTTCTTCTGGTGGGAGAAGATAAGAGGACTCCATACCTTTATTTCTCTCCTGGGGAGGTGGGAGTGAGAGTCTGTTACTCTGTCCATACTTTTTCTGCCTCTTCTGGTCATTGAGAGGGAAGGTCTCCATCAACTCTTTCTCCCCTGGTAAATTCCTGGTAGTTGAGGGCCCCTATCGTTCTTCATTCTGGGATCCTGAGTGGGATGGGATCTCCCCACATCCTTATGACCAACAGGGTCTCCACACTCCTGCTTCCTGAAGAGGAAGGGCCATTTCTCCTTTCTCCCTTCCCCCAATTTCTTTTAGTTATCTTTGATTGGAGAGAGAGGTCACATGGCATGGTTCTGTTTCCTGATGGGATGAGTGACTGTTGTTTTTAGAATCAGATTTCTAATGCGAATAATCCCATTTACAAGTTAAAAAATTTGCTTTCCATTAATCTTTCTAATATTCACTTAAAATTCCTTTTCCCATAAACATTCCCACCTGTAAACTCATTCAGTAGATAATCTGGGGAGGAGAACACATAAAGGGGGCTCATATAGCTCCAGTGAAGTCACTGTTTTATTCAAGAGAATATTCATAGAAAATGTAATGAGGTGTTCTCCTAACTCTAGTTAACATGGCCCTGCTGATACTAGGCAATTCCCACAGGTAGGTATTCACTTGCTCATGTTATGAGGTATCCACATTTTTTTCCATCCAGCACATCCATTAGCAGACAGAGCCTCCATGTGGATGATTATTCAGTGGATAGGGCTTCATTATTTAGCACTCTAATGGCTGCTGCTTACTCACACAATAATTCTCTGTTGCCAGGTTGCAGGAATGTATAACATTGATGCAGTACAAGCAATGGCCTTTGATGGCTGTTATCATGACAATGAGGCTGACATTGATATGACCACCTTTGCGGTCCACTCTGAAGACAGCTCAGCCCGGGGACGGACAGCCAGCATCCCCAACCTAGATGCAACCCGCATAAAAAGGAAGAGATCCTTGAAAGGAAATGTGGGCAGGATTATTTTGCAGAACAATCACATCATTGACACATATTCCAGGATTATATTTCCCACTGTGTATATTTTATTCAACTTTTTTTACTGGGGTTTGTATGTATGAAAGGAAAACACTATAATCTATGCACTATTTTGCATGTAAGGATCGCAGAATCTGTGTTTTTTAAAAAACCAACAGCAATAGAAGAAATGTTTAAAAGTTTCTGAAATTGAGTCAGACATCGGTCAAGGGGATGTTGGTTTGGTGACAGAAAAATTATGAATTAAAAACCCAAATATTTCTGGCTTCTTCATGCTTTGTAAGCTTTACTTCTGAATGTTAAGAAGATTTTTAATTGGCCCACTCAGTGCTTCACTGTGGTAGCCTTCCTTGGGCTACTTCCACAGTTGCATAGGAATTTGCATATCAAGGGACCTTGCACCACACTGCTAAATAGTTTACAGCTCCAGTAAAAGGGACTTAAACGTATTATCCAGTCTAGCATGCTGTAACCATTCCTCTCTATTCAGCCTCTCTGCTCATTCCCTATTTGTGACCCAGGCAAGTATGATGCAGTCAGCATGAGAATTCTTCTCCAAATGTCTCCTCTCTGTCTTCGCTTCCTGCATTCCTGTTGTGCTGGTCAGTTTGCTATATACCTCAGTAGCCTTTGTGCTTGGATGGCAGTTTGGTGGAAGGGGATGATGGATGAGCAGTGAACTGGGGACCAGCCACAGGCAGGAAGTGAGCTGGATGGAGTTCTGCGCATTGTACATCATTAAGGCCTCACACAACCTGAGGCTGTCTCTGACTTCCGTGCAGCCACTAGTGTTTTGGAGTGACCTTAGATCATCATTCCTTGAAATGTTGACAGTATTTTAATAGCTAGGGGCAGTCTTGGCTGGATGAATGGGCTGGTACAAGGAGCAGACCTGTCAACTATACTTCTTTACAAGATATGTCACTCATTTTGAACCCCATCTAATTCAGCCTCACACAAACTCGCTGTTACCTTCCTGCTTCCATAAATTATTCAGATCGGAACTCTTAAGGCTGGTATTTTAGAAAACTTTATAAAGGGAAAAGGGAAAAAAATCCCCACTTGTTACAAGATTCTGGCTCTTCTATTTTTTATTGTACACATCAGTTTGGGTTTTTATCTCACATCTTGGTCTTGGAGGTTGAAAGTTCTGGTGAGGAGAAGCTTTGAAGGCTGCTTAGTACTATGATTCTGATCTTAGTCAAGGTACTGAAGATCACGGAGAGTGAGAAACTACAACGTAGAGGAAATTAAAGGAAAAAGTTATGCAGAAGCAGAGCCACATTCTCTCAACCTGTCAATCCCCAGAAGGAATCCTGCATCGATTTCCCTTTAGTTCAGGCAATGGGGAGTCAAACGTAGGGAACCAAGGCAAAAAGAAGCTCAGCAACAGCAAAAAAGAATCAAGTAATTATGGAATTACTTGTGTGACTTGTCCAAATTAGTAGCACTCTCCATAGGAATTATTTGTCTCTCATTAATAAAATGAATTCCATGTGGAGATGTGTGTTGGTAGAAAATGTCAAAAGCTAAATGCCTGCCACTGCTGGGTTAAAATAAAGGAAATGGAAATAAAGTTGAAAGCATGAATCATTTTCTGGCATATATGATTTCACTGCTGTGATACTATTTGTTCATAGAATGATGATGTTTGCTACTCTGCAAAAAGCATTGTCAAGATCCCAAATATGGATTTGGAAAAGTTGGCGAATCACTGCACACAGGGAGATTGAAATCCATGGAGTGAGTGGGATTTTTGGCAACCACTTTACTGTCAAACAAATTATCAGTGCTAATATTGTTTGATACTGGTCCAGGGAATCCTGTCACAGAAAGCAGAACTGTGCATTTGGAATGACAGTGTTGGGAAAGTAAATCCAAAGGACACAGAGATCGTACAACAAAGCCTTGGTATTAGCACATGAGGCCTCAGGATGAGCAGATTTATGTTGTATAAAAAAAGTTAATACAGCATCCTTATTGTGCCACCATTTCCACCCACAGATTACCCACTCTACCCTACACATATGCTCCAGTTTGTCTGAGAAGGTCCCATCCAATTGTTCCAGTTGTGCTCTCTCAAATTTTTAACCCTATGAATTACTGTAAAAACATCACAATACAAATTGTTGTTTGCTGTATTGGAACAAATATTTTCCCAGTATCTGAAGGGTACACAGCTACCAGTTTAAATAATACCACTGGAACTTCTTGGTTGTAATTAGGTAATTCCTATTCTAAAATTCTTACTGAATAGTTGATAGCAAAAGTTCCATAATACTGAATGCGCAACTCCTAAAACAGCCTGGCAAATGGGAGAGAAAGTGGAGATGTTTACAAAGGGAGAGGAAAAAAGTTCTCTGTATTTCCTTTCATAGCACAATTTCTTTAGTCTTCTGATGCACTAGGCTAGTTTAATTTGTTCTGAAAGCTGCCCGTTCCAATTAGAAAGCAATTGTTTTGCTTGGTGGAAGAAACAGGTATTTACATTGATACAGAAAGTAAATACAAAAGTAGCCATTGGTAAAGTGCTTTCAACAGGAAAAGCACAATGTAAATGCTAAGTTAAAATGCCCAAACAAAGATATGCCATTTGCTCAGACAGTCTACACACGTTGCATACATTGGCTGGGAAGCTTATAATTTTTTGACAATGCAATGGGAGATGATGCTGAACATATTGTAGTAAATTTTCAAAGGGCTGCAGAAAGACTTTGTTCACAAACCCATTACATGTATGATTAATAAATAATTACAATCAGCACTTATATACCATATTTCATCTTCACAGAGCTCTCCAAACATCAAGTTACTAATCTTTACAGAACCCTTTTGAAGTAAGTATCTTCCAGATCGAGAAAGTGACAGACATTTCTTAGTACAGTCAGTTTCTTTAGTGTTGACACACTATTTGAGGGAACTCTTATGGTTATTTGCAAACATTCAGGTAAACCAGGTTTTATCCACAAGTTCATTCAATGAAAGTTAAAATGTCACAAATACTTATGCAAATATGCAGCTGTATGGGGGCTTGTACACCACCATTTATGTCGGTATAACTTATGTCGCTCAGGGGTGTGAATAAGCTGCGCCCTTGAGTGATGTAAGTTACACCGACTTAAGTGCTGGTGTGGACAGTGCTATGTCAGCAGGAGAGCCTCTCATGGAGGTGGGAGCTCTCTCATCGGCATAGCGTCTACAGCAGCACAGCGCTTCTTGTGTAGACTAGCTTGAGTTTTCACTCCAGAAGCATTCACACAGTGATTCTGAAAACCCTTTGTGGGTTTGGGAATTAACCAATCAAGGAGCAGAAATAACACCATGTGATGACTTAGGTCACAGTGACCAATCACACTGTAGGATCTGGGCCCCATATTTTTAGCATATGTTGATACATCAATCAGTATGAAGAAATCAGACATCCTTTATCGCAGGAGCGGGTGGGTGAGATTCTGTGGCCTGCATTGTGCAGGAGGTCGGACTAGATGATCATAATGGTCCTTTCTGACCTTAGTATCTGTGAATTTATGAATTGTTGATGTAAGCTTCAATACCACAAACCTCAAAGTCTGGAGAGTGACTCTGATCTTTAAAGACTGATAACAAGAGACAGTGGTACATTTATATATGCATATAATTTGCATGGAGAGGTATGCAGTAGCTCATCTCAAGTGGTCTGTTTTTCAAAGAGCTCAAAATAAACACCATTGCAGGTACCCAGATATCTTTGGAGTGATAACATGGAATTTATACATTTAAATAAATTTTGCTAATTATGCTGAATGCTGGGTGAGGTCATGGGTTATATTAATATGTGAACCCAGGAGCAAGACAAATTAAGGAATTTGAGGGTTTTTTTTTAAATTCACAGCCAAATGAGAGGGGGAAAGAGGCTTAATGGAGAGATTTAATTTTCGCTCTTTAATCCTTATGAAATAAATATCTTATCCGTTTAGATTTGTCCATTGAAAAGTTTTTCCCCTACCTAACCAGTCTGAATGTGCTCTGCACTAATCAGCAGCCCATGATCATCTGTAGTTTTCAAAACTGGGTTTATTTTTTTTTAAATTGGTCACCTGGTGACAAACTGGCACAACAGGACCAAATGGCACAAAATGCAAATTTGTCCTTTCACCCCAATTATTATTATTATTTAATGTATTATAGTTTACTATTTTATTTAGTCAGCATCCAGGAGTTTGCTAATAGAATTTTTTTAAAAGGGCCAAAATTAGTTGTAGTTTATGGAGTTATAAGTTTTTGTAATATGGACACCTATAGATTCGAAAAATGATTCAGACTACTTGTGGTTGTATTTAAACTGTTAATTTAAAGGTCAAAAGGCTCTATTATTCCGCATTACCAATTCCCCAAACCACCTAGTTAACATCTCTTATTCATCTTTGTTATTTCTTTCTTGTATATATCTGTCTTATGATGAAGTCCCTTAGTTCATTTTTTTTGCTGATTATACTATTTTGTATGTGGTAGGTATTTCATTACTATGAGCTATAAATGGACGGCGACAGAAGTTTAGCAAGATCCAGTTAATATTTTCTGGCATTCCCCTTAATGTAAATAAAACTATATTACTAGCTCTTTTACTAAATGTACATAATTATTTCTAGGATGATTATTATATTTAAAATGATTCTGAATGTTTATCCAAGATGATAGATTATTATTAGAATGGTTCAAATCTCAGTTTTGGAAATATAGAGGAATGTAGCTAAATTTTAAAATTTATATTGATTCTGTACAGGAAACCCCACAAAATGAATCAAAATTGAGCTTTTGATCTTGTTTAATGTATTAGACCAATTAATAACTAGTTCCAGTGTGGTTTATTATCTGTTGTGAATTATTATAATGTAGTTTCCAGATTGGTTTGGTCAAAGAATGAGGAACCATTTCACTGACAGATTTTTTTTTCTATAATGGTGGCTGTAAGAATCTTCTCAGGGGGTTGGAATAAATCATGGTGAGATGTATTAGGCCATGTATAGATTGGGAAAACAAACCATGGTTGAAATTGTGTTATTTTCCCATGAGGCTAGATCACAACCAGTGAACATGTGCAAAAAGGCGTTAACCTGTGTCTACAGTAGGGGCTAAGATATAGTTATTTTATTACCTAACATCGTTAGGTTTGGTTGATATCATGTTAACTCTTTTAGCAATCTTTTATCAAATCAAGGCTTTAGTGGACAGAGGTGGTCGAAGATGCGTGGTAAAATGTATTTGCCCTATGAATGTCGCCTCCAGTTAGTATTATATGGGGTAAATATATGTGGAGGTGCTATCCAGGTGATAAAATGCAGAACCATGGGATACATTTTAGAATGCCTTGGTTTTACAGCCTGATATCTCCTGAGCCTTCAGGGCTCTGGGATGGGAGTTTTGTTACATTCAGAATGGGAAATTTCCTCCCCTTTCCGGTGCGACCTAGACTCCCTTCTAGCCAGGGAATGGCATGAGAAATTAGTCTATAAAATCCTGACATTTTAGATAGAAAAGCTGTTTTCTGTTTACTTGTAAAAAGAAAAGGAGTCCTTGTTGCACCTTAGAGACTAACCAATTTATTTGAGCATAAGCTTTCGTGAGCTACAGCTCACTTCATCGGATGCATACTGTGGAAAGTGTAGAAGATCTTTTTATACACACAAAGCATGAAAAAATACCTCCCCCCACCCCACTCTCCTGCTGATGGGGTGGGGGGAGGTATTTTTTCATGCTTTGTGTGTATAAAAAGATCTTCTACACTTTCCACAACATGCATCCGATGAAGTGAGCTGTAGCTCACGAAAGCTTATGCTCAAATAAATTGGTTAGTCTCTAAGGTGCCCCAAGGACTCCTTTTCTTTTTGCGAATACAGACTAACACGGCTGTTACTCTGAAACCTGTTTATTTGTAGACACTCAGAAAATGTTTTATTTCTCTTTCTCACACACACACCTTGTTCAAATGGACTCATAGTAACTAAGGCCTCAAATCAGCAAATATTTAAGCACATTCTTAATTTTAAGCCTGTGCTTAAATCCATCTATATTTAGCAAAGCACTTGAGTACATGCCTGTACAAAACAGCTTCCAGCATGGGGCCTAAGTCTTAACAGGAGGAGGGATACAAAGCTCGGTTCTGAAACATTTTAAAAACTCTCTAAACCAGTTCTGGAACAGTTTGTCTGTACCATATACAGAATAAATAAAGCTGTGCTGTAAAGTTTTTGGCTCCAATCCTGCAAATATTTATGCACATGCTTTGCTTGAAGCTCAAGAGTTGTCCCCTTGGAGAGAAAGTGTAATGCTTGCATGCTTTGAAGTTAAGCACACAAGTGTTTGCAGGCTTGAGACTACAATTATCCTTGGGCTGATTTGCATAACTCACTGTTGGCTTCACTGCTTGCTGTGTTGGCAGTGATCCTGATTTTACTGAGATGTTTGTGATGTGTGGTGGTGTTTTTCTCAAAACTCCAGTTCCGGAAAGGATGTGATCATGTGACCACCTTCGCTTAAAAACAGAGAGGCTGTTTCTAGCCCTCGTGTCTGCAGAAAAGATTAATCATGTGAACTGTAAAACGCCTCGACGCCAGAGAGGCAAATAAAGAGATCACACTTGTTTTTAAAAACGGCATGATGGGGGGAGGGGACGGGACCTGACATGATTTTTGAACAGGCGGGGCTGCCCTGAGGTGCTCGACAGTAAATTCATACTAACAAAACTTTTATCTCCGCTCAACCCCCTCCTAGCCGCCACACGGATACGCAGGAGAGGGCTGGTAAAGCGACATGCACGGCTGCTCCGGCCGCGGCCCTCTCCCCTTCGCCGGGGGCGATCAGCAAGGCCCGTGGGTGCAGTTTAACTCAAGCCAGGGAGAGCGGGAATAACCACCCGGCTGCTGCCGCCACCTCAGGGGAGATCCGGCGGCGGCGGCGGGAGGAGCCCGCGGCGCAGGAAGAGCCGCGCGGACCAACCTCCTCCAGGCCGGGCCCTGCCCAACCGTTTCCGCGCGTGCGCGGCCCCGTCACGCTCCCGCCGCGCGCCGAGCAGGTAAGTGCGGCCGGCGGCTCCCCCCCCCCGCCCCACGCCGGGGACAGCCACGTGGCGAGCAGCCCGGGTAAGAGCTGCAGCCGCCGGCCGGGGGCAGGAGGGGCCCGGCCTCTGGCTGCCCGCCCAGCGCCCGCCGCGCTCCTGCGGACCCGCCCAGGCTGCAGCCCTTGGGCAAGCGCTTGTGTCTCTGCTTCTCCCCACGCCCCCGCCCGGACCTCCCGCCCCCAACCTCCCCAGCACCTTGCGGGCCCTCCCCCCCCATTCCCTGTCAGGCCGCGCTGGGCGGGGACAGCTCGGCTTCAGCGGGGGTGTCAGAGCCCCTGTTCCTTTGTGTGCCCCCCCCGCTGCCGCCCCCCTTCCTCCTCGCCCGGTTGCAGTGGGTGCAGGGGCGCCTGGGGCACGAGTGGGCTGGGCAGGCTGCGGCTTTTAATGTTGATGGAGAATACCGATGTTTGGTTTAAAGCCTCTTCCCCTGGTTTTCGTGTTTCACAGTTGCGCAAAATTATGAGCCTTCCGCCTTTTAAAATCCTCTGTATCAAGTTTTAAATTTTCACAGTTGTTGGAAAATGGGGGGGGGGGGTGGTAGTAATGCTTTAATGACCAAAGACGTTGGGATTCAAGAAGTTAAACCTTTATAAGTGCTGAGGCGCACGCTGTCAACTTCCTGTGTGGAAATAAAGGAAGTAAATATCCTTCACTCAAACTCTGATACCTTTTCAAGCAGCATTTTTCTGTAAATTTCCCTAAAGGATGGAAATTTGTTGCTGGTTTGTGTGTGTGCGCGTGTGCAGGGAAATCGATTTTAGCTACATTAACTGATAAAAATCTGATCTTTCCAAGCCTAGGCAGTAATTATTAAAATGTTCAGTTTAATGTGCTGGAGCTAGAGAAGAGGGGAGTAAAGGATGAAGAATCCTCCCTATTAAAGTGGTTGGGGTGGGGTAGAGGCTTCATGCACAGTTAAATGACCAAGCTATATGTAGACTGCATAATATCTTATAATGATAGCACCTTTCATCCCTTAAGGGTCCCGGAATACTAATATACTTCATACATACAGTACTATTAAAATGCAAGCCCCGCTCTGGCAGAAGGCAGCAGCTAACTGGCACGCAGTACAACAGTGTGGGGACGTTTCAAAACCTGTATTTGTTAAGTTTCATCTGAAACCCCACATTCACATTCGTGCGTGGAATGCTGTTTATCTACCTGGCAAGGCTGAAGGCCTGAGGTGACCTTGCTGGGATTTGATCCAGTATTTTCGGGAAGCCAGGGTGTTTCAAATCCTGAGAGTGGGTTCCACATGACAATTTGATTAAAAAACTAGAATATGAAATTAATATGATATACCTTAGATGGATTAAAAACTGGCTAACTGATAGGTCTTAAAATGCAGTTGTAAATGGGAAATCATTACTGAGCGGGTGTGTTTCTAGTGGGTTCCTGTAACTATCAGTTCTTGGCCCTATGCAGTTTAACCTTTTTTATCAATGACCTGGCAGAAAATATAAAATCATCACTGATAAACTTTGCAAATGACACAAAGTTGGGGGATTGACATATAATGAACAGGACAGGTCACTGGACAGTTGGCCTCTGAGGGGTTGGAGGAGTGAGTCTGGGGTAGAGAGTGTCTGGGGTGGGAGTAGTTGTGGCTGGGCTCTGGTGGGAAGGGCTATGAGTTTCTGGGCTGGAGGGGCTCTGCAGCTGGCCTTGGGTAGAGGGGGTGAAAGTGTCTGGGCCGGGGAGGGACCCCATGACTGGATTCTGGTGGGGAAAGGGGTGTGTGTGTTTGTCCCCCTAGCTGGGCTCTGTGAGGGAGAGGAGAGAAACAGGAACTGGATTGTTGTACAGGTTTCTTTAACTCTCTATACATGGGGCAATTTTTTGTGTATCTGTATTGTTACAGACATACTTGCTGACAGGTATTTTGAATACATTACCAAAATAATTGAAACTGGTACAATTATATAGTGTTATTTTGACAAAATACGCAGAATTTTAAAATATCGTGCGCAGAATTTTTAATTTTTTTGACACAGAGTGCCACCAGGAGTAATATTCAGGTCACTTCTATTTAGTTGCTCAAATGTTTGTTTATAAGCTTACTTTTCTGGACTCTGGTTTTAAAATTTTGGCCTTAATCATTGTTTGGCTTCAGTGATTTAATTCTAAGCAGGAACACTTTAAAGAAATTGAATATCACTGTTTGGATTTGTGTTTCTTGCTCACTTTAACAATAAAGTTATATAGTCTATTGTTCTCCAATCTTCTGTTAAATGAAATCCCTGTCTACAGATTGTTTACCTTAGTGCTGTCAAATGATTAAAAAAATGAATTAACAATAATAGAATACCATTTATTTAAATATATTTTTGGATGTTTTCTACATTTTCAAATATATTGATTTCAGTTACCACACAGAATACAAAGTGTACAGTGCTCACTTTATATTTATTTTTATTACAAATATTTGCACTGTAAAAAACAAAAGAAGTAGTATATTTCAATTCACGTAATACAAGTACCGTAGTGCAATCTCTATCATGAAGTTGAACTTACAAATGTAGAATTATGTACAAAAAATAACTGTATTCAAAAATAAACAATGTAAACCTTTAGAACCTACAAGTCCACTGCGTCCTACTTCAGCCAATCACTCAGACAAACAAGTTTGCTTACAATTTGCAGGAGATAATGCTGCCCACGTCTTATTTACACTGTCATCTGAAAGTGAGAACAGGTGTTCACATGGCACTGTTGTAGCCGGGATCGCAAGGTATTTACATGCCGGATGCGCTAAAGATTCATATGTCCCTTCATACTTCAACCAGAAGATTCCAGAAGATATGCGTCCATGCTGATGACAGGTTCTGCTCAATAATGATCCAAAGCAGAGCGGACCTTGATGGTTCACGTTCTGTAGTTTCCGCATCAGAGTGTTGCTTTTTAAAGACATCTGAAAGCTCCACACCTCATCCCTCGCAGATTTTGGAAGGCACTTCAGATTCTTAAACCTTGGATCAAGTGCTGTAGCTATCTTTAGAACTTTCACATTGGTACCTTCTTTGCGTTTTGTCAAATCTGCTGTGAAAGTGTTCTTAAAATGAACATGTGCTGGGTTATCATTCGAGACTGTTATAACATGAAATATATGTCAGAATGTGGGTAAAACAGAACAGGAGACATACGATTCTACCCCAAGGAATTCAGTCACAAATTTAATTAATGCATTATTTTTTTAACATGCATCATCAGCATGGAAGCATGTCCTCTGGAATGGTGGCCAAAGCATGAAGGGGCATATGAATATTTACCATATCTGGCATGTAAATACTTTGCAACGTTGGCTACAAAAGTGCCATGCGAACGGTTGTTTACACTTTCAGGTGACATTGTAAATAAGAAGCAGTCAGCAGTATCTCCCGTAAATGTAAACAAACTTGTTTGTCTTAGCAATTGGCTGAACAAGAAGTAGGACAGAGTGGACTTGTGGGCTCTAAAGTTTTACATTGTTTTGTTTTTGAGTGCAGTTATGTAACAAAAAAATCTACATTTGTAAGTTGCACTTTCACAATAAAGAGATTGCACTAGAGTACTTTTATGGGGTGAATTGAAAAATACATTTCTTTATCATTTTTACAGTGCAAATATTTGTAATAAAAATAATATAACATGAGCACTGTATACTTTCTATTCAGTGTTGTAATTGAAATTGATATATTTGAAAATGTAGCAAAACATCCAAAAATATTTAATAAATTTCAGCTGGCATTCTATTGTTTAACAGTGCGATTAATCGCGATTACTTTTTTTAATTGCAGTTAATTTTTTTAAGTTAATCGCGTGAGTTAACTACTATAAATCGACAGCCCTAGATTACATTTAAAGTTTCCATTTAAAAACAAGTAAATGTGCCAAGAGGCTGGTGTGATTGGTATAGGTCTTAAAAGTACAGATACTTAAACTTGTTTACATTTGTGTTATTGATGTATCTATAGTAGTAGATTCTAACATTTTCAGCATTTTTACTTCTCCCCAGTACACTATGTGCTACCTTTCTGCCTTTTTAAAGTGTCGCTGCATCGTTGAAGCAATGTGATGAATTGACTTTGTTTTTACATAATGACACGCAAGCATTTTGTTTGCCTAGAAGAGCAAAATAAATGACTTTCAACTATACAATTGCTAGTCTGTAATGAAAGGTTCCCAGTGACAGTATAAACCAGGGTGGATAAAAATCAATGATTTTTAAAAAAAAATCAGATTTTTTTATTTAAATCGGATTTTTTGATAAAATACTTTTTGAGGAAAAAACCTATCTAAAGATATCTTTGAGCTATAATGCCTCTTAATTAAAACTATCTCATCATGGAATAGGGATTATAAATTCTAATTCTATAATATGAGACAATATATTCATGTAATATTTAAGAAAAGTTTTGTAAATGAGTTCCAATAGTTCATGGATTAGGGACCCAATTTTATGGGGTTCCACAGGCTTCTGTATAGATTATTTAGGTTAATCTTTTTATCTACCCAATGGGACTCAGTGCTGAGTCTAGAAGATACCATCAGAGATGCTTAGTTTTGCGGTTCTCAAACTGTGGATTTGTGTCTCCAGAGGTAACATGCTTCTTAACAGCAAAAATGTTTTTAAGTAAATAAATAATATATAGAGGTGAGAAATTAGAAACCTCAACTCTGTTGTCCCTCTGCAAATTTGTGAACACAGAGTCAATCCCTTATAGGGTGACCAGACAGCAAGTGTGAAAAATCGGGATGGGGGGGTAATAGGAGCCTATATAAGAAAAAGACCCAAAAATTGGGACTGTCCCTATTAAATCAGGACATCTGGTCACCCTAATCCCTTACCTCTCTCTAAAAGTGCAAAGTTTCAAAAAGTTCAATGAATAGAACATTGTTGGCTGCGGACTAGATCTGGAGAAGGAGAAGAAGTCTGGAGATAAATGTGAGAAGCGAGGGACATATGCTTGTTTTGTTAAAATATTATATGTTTGCTGTTGAAGAAAAAAATCCATAATACTTAGCGTTGTTGTTTTAGTTAAATAAAACAATTTAAATGTCTGTCTGGTGATGTTCTCCTAATACAGCATGGCAAGAAAATCCTCCAAATACTAATGATTAACCTGTAGAATTGGAGATAGTTCACCTCCCAATGACTTCATAAATAACGGCTTCAGTTACCTTTGGTAAATGAAATAACCAATTATTTTCTGATATAGCTGTAAAACTAATCTGAAAAGTTTTCAAAATAAATCACTGTTTAAAAATGTATAAGTGTGTACCTTCTAAAAATGAAACCTATGTCTATCTCTGAGTTGTGAAGAATATGTATTAAGGTTATAACAACCAACAAGAATGCACTTTTATGTAGAAATCCATTATTAAATTGAGTCTTCCTGACTATTGATTTTTAAATCAATTTGATTTAAATTAAATCCACCCTGGTATAAACCACAAAGCTTGACCGTTTTGCACAAGATCAAAGTGCAGCCTTACAATATATCCCGTTAGAGTGTATAATTCTGTAGGGGCAACAGAAAGGCCTCAGTGTTTTGATAGTTTTAATGCTTTGTTAAGGCTGACACCAGTTTGATTCTTTCCAGTGTAATTTTTTTCTCTTTCCTATAAACTGAGTATTGCCAGTGCCTAGCATTCACAAATCATAAGATTTTTAAAATATAATTGTGTGTTGGCTTGCTTTTAAGTCATAATTTTTTACCTTTAGAGGGAAGCTGCTCATCCTAAATTCTTATGTGATGATCTCAGGTTCAAAATTCAACCTTAAACACAAATGCCTTCCAGTTTGCTACTCTGCTTACACTCTATCTCCTAGGGTGCTCCTGTTCTATCCCCCACCCTAACTAAACAGGAGAGCCAGCTACCCCGTTCACATCTTCTTCCATGTTCCCTCACAGTCTTCTACTCCCTACGCTCACTTGTCCCCCTTATTTCCTTCCCTTTTCCTTGACAGTCCCCTATCCATCACATTGTACTGCGCCCTCCTCAGCGTGTGACTTATCCTCCCTGCCCTTTCCTGAACCCCCTGATTCTTCATAGTTTCCTGTCATGTTTTCTAACACATTCACCTTCCTTGCTGCTCCTACAGGGTCATTCCAGCACCTCCATGTTCTGGCCTTCCAGTGGTTATTAAGAGGCCACCATCTTCCCTGAGGTCAGGCTGGCTTAATTTCCCCCACCCCCACTGGAAGCCATGGGAGGTGTTGGCCATCTTGCCAGCTAAGCCTGTGATATCAGTGCTGCTGACAAAAATTAGAAGCGGCGACCATTCTTCGTAAGGGTAAAACTGTGAGATTGAAGGCAGTCGTCAGAAATAAATGAGGAGCTAGTATTGCCAACCTGAGACAGCCAACAATCATAAATCAACCCTACAGTACCCCCAAAAATGTGAAGCCAGTTGCAGGATTGGGGTCTAAGTGAGCAACAGCTACCTGCAGAGGTCTTTGGGAATCACTAAGTGTTTGTGAGAGGAACTGAGGTGCATGGTACATGTGAATGTTCTCCCTTGTCCCTATGGAATAATTTGGAGGAGAAGGGGAGAATCGGAAAGGAGCTCTTCATGCAGTTTCCCTGCCCCAGGTTGTCATGTATTAAACTGAGAGGGGCTGATCTGGGCCTGTAACCCCTTAGCTGATTTACTGTATTGTTTCTAGTGGCCTTACTTTCTTTATTAACTTTAACAGGAACATGTCGAAGAAAGGAGGGAAACAAGCCGAAACAGAAAGGAAAGTACATGTACCATGTAAACGAGCAAAGGTGGAAGCATCTTGCCCGCCTTCACCTATGAACTATGACAGCCCAGACAGTGTCTTTGAAAGTTTGATCTTTCCCATCGAACAAGAGAAGTTCTTCAAGGAGTACTGGGAACAAAAGCCATTGCTTATTCAGAGAGATGACCCTTCAGTGGCTGCTTACTACCAGTCTCTCTTCCAATTAATGGATTTGAAGGAGCTGTCCAGCCAGGGTTTTTACTATGGAAGAGATCTTAATATCTGCAGATGTGTGAATGGAAAAAAGAAGGTTTTAAATAAAGATGGCAAAGTGAACTATATGCAGCTGAAGAGAGACTTTGATCAGAAAAAAGCAACGATACAGTTTCACCAGCCTCAGAGATTTAAGGTTAGATCTACTGTTGCCCACAGATTGTGGCTCATGTCCTGCTTATTATGTGTTTTTGTAAAATACAAATGCTGCATATTACCTAGCTGCTGTCTTATTTGCCTCAGTCAGGTTGGATGCACAGTGTATATTAGTGTATCACAATGTATCTTAATGAAATCAGGGGGAAATTGGTTTAAGCTGCTGGCCAGCAGGCTGTCAACACCTACTACTTTATAAATGAACTGTCTGAATTAAAACACTATTTCATACTTTGCTCTATGCACCATCCTTCCATGCTTTAGCAAGGGGCATGTCTACAGACTGATCCATGGTGTAAGAAGATTAGAACTCCTCCTTAAAAGCTTGTTTTGTTACCATTGTAATTTAGGGAAGGATAAACACAAACTTAATTATTACCCATCTTTATTTTCGTCTTAAAGTTCACGCACCCACCCCTTCTTGTTTTTGTTTCTGTGTGCAAGTGCAGGTTTTAATACCGGTTCTTTTGAGGCAAGGCAGCAAGGTGTGAAATATTTCCAAAACACTCCACCTTCTTATAAACAAAACACACTAGTATTGAATTACAGCATAATTAGTAGCATGGTCCATTTTAGCAACCGCTCACTCTGCTTTCTCTTTTTCTTACTTTTTAGCGTTCACTGTGCACTGATTTAATCAGTAACCCTGGGAAGGAGAGGATGGTTCCACGTATAGTCTACAAAGGGATGAAATGTCAATACCCTGAGCTGGGTATTAGGCACAATTATGCCAACTTACAGTTTAATTTTGTATTAGTCTCTTGGGAGGTATATCTGTTACAATTGTGCCCCAAATGTAATATCTTGCTTAGGGTGTTTTTGATTTCACTGTAGTCCTGGGGCTCAATGTCATATTTGGCATTTAAAGATGGAGTGGATAGTGCAGTCTAGAGTGTTCGTTGAATGCACATAAATTGATAGCACTCCTTTGCCTTCTTGTAGAAGGGTAGCAGGAAGGCATCCTCTGTTTCAGGCTATTCATTGATTTTGGACCCCGATATGGGTGTAATTCCTTAAGCATGTCGTGTCTGTCAGATGTGGGTGACGGCAGCATATTTTAGAACTCGTTTATGCAATTAATAAAAAGGGTTTAAAAGGAACTAGAGGAATAATGGGAGCAACCTTCTTTGAGAACATACAAGGCAGTAATAAAAGCAGTTTGGATAGCTGCAATGCCAAACCATAACTAAGCTCAGCAATGTTGAGACATTCCATGTTTGGACTGTTTATTGGCATGTTGTGCAGCTGGCATTAAGATTTGGCTTTAGGATATGAGTTAGAGAAATTTCATGTGTGCATTGTATGTCTTTTTTCACCCCCAAACGGAAGGGGTGTTTTGGTGGAGGTATAGTGTAGCGTAACTGACTCTGGTGGGGAGCTATCATTAGGGTTTGAAACTTAGACCATCAGTGCTAAAAGCATGAGACTTTACTGGTTGAACTAAAAGGCTTGGGGTAAAATTTTCACAAACACCTAAGGCATTTAGGGGCCCAAGTCCTATTGACTGTAATCATAGGTCAAAAATCCCCTAACTGCAAGAAGAGCTGATTGGGGAAAAATTAATTTTTTTTTAATGAAAAATATTTTTGCTGGTATTTTGAAACATCTTGACCTGCTCTAAAGCTGGTTGAAAAATGGGATTAATTTATTGTTTTGTGAAAGTTTTCACAAAACATTCTTTTTTGTTGTTGAACAATCAAAATGCAGAAAAGTTTGACGGGCTCTAGATGGAAATTGTAAAAGACTCAAACTTGTCCTATGAACCAATCACAGGGACCCACATTCTCCTAGTGTGGGTTATATTTAGGATAACTGGATAAGCCTGTGTGTATGTGTTCAGGGAGATAAGGCTGGCTTGAGTCTTTCCTTGTTTATAAAGGGTTTGGAGGAAAGTGTGTGTGTTTGTGTTGCGCACACAATGGTTTGACATGAAAGAATCTTTAACTGTAAACCAACAGGTTTTGGCAGTGGCAGTGTAATAATTAGTATTCAACATCTTTCATAGAGTAACTCAACTCTTTTACATTTTGGAGATATTTAAAAGTATCTTCCAACATGTGTCTCTGCAAGTCTGATTTAAAAGCTAAAATACATTTTTTGGGCCTAAATAACAGGGTAATTCCATAACACTGAAGTATAGACACTAGAAGTTCTAACACCAAATATCTTTAAATTATATTTGGAGGCATACCACTAAAAATATCCAGATGTTGATACTAGGAAAGGTTGGAGCGGGCTGAGGGCGGGAAAAAAAACAATGGTCAGAGATTCTAGCTTAGTGTCTTAGAACTGAGTGAATAATGGAAGAACTTACGTTGTTTTCTAAATGTGATTTGATTGTGTTGTATTTGGTATCTTTAGTAACAGGGCTGGGACCTTTTACTCTCTCTTTATGATTCTATGCTGTATAATAGAGACACTATATATATTGATTGCATTAAGATATTATTCACAGATTGATTGACTGACTCTGGTTTCTTTTTCCCTCCCCTTAGCCGCATTGTTTTTAGAATCTGTAGAAATAATAGAGAAATGTAGAAATCTGTAGAAATAATAAAGAAGGGAAGGTAGAGGTACCTTCTACCTATTCTCCATAGCAGTCAGGGCAGCATATCACCTCCAGATTGGCACCTGGCTTGCTGGTTACCTTCACAGCTAATTTTTTTCTGCTGTTCCACACAGCATTCAGCCATGGACATGTTCTAGTGAGGCAACTGGCATCCCTCTCTAGTAGGACTCCAAACTTCCATTGTTTGGTGTAAGGGACTGCGGAAGACTTTGTTACGGCCTAGCTAAGGAACTTCTGCTTTCTTGGAGCTGACAGGTCACTGTAAAACATAAAAAACCAACTATCATCAGCTTTGGGCTGGTTTTGTCTGCCCTGAATGGCCCTTTGCCAGGTGGCAAAAAACCCCTTTTTAAAAAGTACCTAATTATATATTCATGAGCTGTTCCTGTGTACTGCTTATTATGGCTCGCTGTTTGCCTCTTCGTCGGACTCCGTCCTAGGCAAAGCTCCAGTGCCCTGGGTTCCCTGCCTCAGTGACAGCAACACTTGGAGTCCCTGTTGCGGGTGTGTCACTTACCTTCATTAAAGCCAATAACTCGCTGCTTTGCTGCGTGTAGGCCTCGATCTTTCGGAGCACTCCTAATAGGCCTGTGGCCTAGCACAAAACATTTGGCAAACTACCTTTACAGTTTCTCCCATCACTTAAGTTCCTCTGTGTGGACCGATACCATAGTTAGAGTAATACATCAAACATTACTTTAAAAAAAACAAATGCCACACTTGCTTTTAGAAGTAACGTTTATTTGTGGTAATTTCACTTGCTTTCTTTAAAGGATGAGTTGTGGAGGATCCAGGAGAAGCTGGAATGCTACTTTGGCTCTTTGGTTGGCTCCAATGTTTACATTACTCCTCCAGGGTCCCAGGGTCTGCCTCCCCACTACGATGATGTTGAGGTGAGAGAACAAGCTTGCTATCTGTAAATTTACAAGCAGCGTTTCCAAGGGTGGAAGTATGTTCACTTTATGGAAGTCATTAAATGGATCCACTTATTGGATAGCTTTGAGTGCATTTATATGTGGACAGGTTTATGTTCTGTCTAGGTATAGATTTGGTCAAAGTAACAGACAAGGGTTCTTTCATTTTAAAGAAAAGGTATTGAGTAATTTGATGGTAATGTCCTGTGAAATGTGCTTTCCAGAGCTGTTGTGTGGGATTTTAAGTTGATGCCGACAAGCTATAGAAGCTTCCCAGCAGCCTTTGTCTTTCAGTGTAGAAGTGTTACAGCAGTGGTGGTGATTTTAAAAAGTGACAGTCAGGTCAAAAAAATCAATTAAAAACTTCCAGACCTACCTTTGTTACCTAGAATGCATCAAGGGCCTGATCCTGAGAGAGCCTGCTGATTTCATTGGGAGTTGTAGGTGCCTAGCACTTCTTGGGGTCAAACCTTCCAATTATTAAAACTGTAAAAACTTGGAAATCTTCTTTTCTTTGCAATTTCTTCAGCTTGTACAATAGAAATAGACTGGCACACTGGTACTTTGTTTAGTAGCACAACACTAGAGTGACTAGTTTGTAAATGCTGCCAGGGAAACCTTAAATCGAGACATGTCTTCATTTAACTTTTAAAAATAACAAAATCGTTATTTACATTACAATGTAAAAACATTACATTTTATAAAACTTACTAAAAAAACAAAACCTGAAGTTGGGGACTTACGCTGCCTGACTCTGTTCTTTTAGCTGTCATGTTTTAAAAATAAAACAAATATTTTCTAGTTGGTTTTAGAAATATTACAAATAAAAGGCATAAATGTCTCCTCATGAATCAGAGGTTGTTTTTATTTTATTTTTAATTTCACTTCAGATAAATGCATCTAGAAGTTTTGTTTGTTAAAGGAATTTTAGCTGCACACAAACATACTTTTTAGTTACCTAACACATGCAGAATGTACCTCTCAGCTGTCTCCAAAGCCTTCGATAGAATTCAGTGTTCCATTTGGAACTGTTATGCAACTAGCTATTTCACATGCTCTGTGTTCTTATGTGACTGGCAGAGAACTATTTTTGAACTTTATAGAACTCTGGGTGTCACCAGTAAGGCCATCACTTCGACTTTTTTTGTCTTTGCTACCTATCTCTCTCACTTAGTCCCTTGGGTTTTTTCAGAGTTCAAAATTTGAGCAGCTGGAGGTTTGAGGCACAGCATGGCTTTTTGTTGCATATTGTCTTGTGGCCCTTTGCAGGTGTTTATCCTTCAGCTGGAAGGAGAGAAACACTGGCGTCTCTACAAACCTACTGTACATTTAGCTCGAGAGTACAATGTGGAATCAGAGGATCAGATTGGGAATCCAACACATGAATTCATATTAAAGGTACTAGTATTTGCTGCACATGGCTTTCTTGGCTTTGGCTGTGAAACACAATAGTGTAATAACTTTATTTTCTGATGCATTGTTTAAGAAGAATGCCCTGAATGTGTTTATAAAAATGATATTCAGAGCACTGGAAACAGTCTGGCGAAAAGGGCAGTCGGGTATCCTATAGGCAAATTGTAGAACTGGTCTGAAATCAACAAGATGAAATTCAGTAAAGACAAGTACAAAGTACTACACTTAAGAAGGAAAAATCAAATGTACAACTATAAAATGGGGAAAGACCTGCAAGGTGGTAGTATTGCAGAAAAGGATCTGGGGGTTCCAGTGGATCACAAATTGAATATGAGTCAACAGTGTGATGCAGTTGCAAAAAAGGGTGATATAATTCTGGGGTGTATTAACAGGAGTGTCATATGTCAGACATGGGAGATAATTGTTCCACTCTAGTTGGCACTGGTGAGACTGCAGCTGGAGTATTTTGTGGTGCCCCAAACTGGATACTTTAAGAAAGATGTGGACAAACTGAAGTGAGTCCAGAGGAGAGTAACAAAAATAAGAGGTTTAGAAAACATTGCTTATGAGGAAAGGTTGAAAAAACCCGTATGTTTAAACTTGAGAAAAGCAGACCGAAGGAGGATCTGGTAACAGTCTTCAAATACACTAAGGGCTGTTATAAAGAGGACAGTGATCACTTATTCTCTAGAGAGGGACCAGGTGGGTGAGATAATATCTTTTATTGGAAACAACTTGGGTTGGTGAAAGAGAGAGGCTCTCAGCCTGAAGAAGAGCTCTCTACAAGCTCGAAAACTTGTCTTTCGCTAACAGAGGTTGGTCCAATAAAAGATATTACCTCACCCACCTTGTCTCTCTACTATATTGGGACCAAAACTGCAAATAACTGTTCTCCATCTCTGCTGAAGGCAGAACAAGAAGTAATGGGCTTAATCTGCAGCAAGGGGAATTTTAGGTTAGATATTCAGAGAAACTTTCTAACTCTAAGGATACTTAAGCACTGAAATAGGCTTCCAAGACATGTTGTGGAATCCCCATCACGAGATTTTTAAGAACAGGTTGGACAAACACCTATCAGGGACGGCCTAGGTTTACTTGGTCCTGCCTCAGCCGAGGGGGCTGGACTAGGTGGCCTCCCAAGGTCCCTTGCACTCCTACGTTTCTGTGGTTCTATGATGAGCTTCTCTACCTTTTGTGTCAGTCATAAGGCCAAATCCTGCAAGGTCTCTGCATGAGAAACTCATGTTAATGGACTCTTTCCAAGTGTATGGCATTACAGATTCAAGTCAAAACCTGGCTTTGGACGGAAGTAGGTTGTGAGTATTATAAATGAGAAATTCATTGACTTTAATAGAAGTCTGAGGGGTTGTAAGATTTGATCCAGAGTCTAATGAATATAGTTCCTTTTCACTTTCATTTGTTGCATATGGTGGGCCATACTCTAGTACCCTTCATCTCATTAAAGAGTACATTACTCCAGTGGTTCTCAAAGCCGGTCCGCTGCTTGTTCAGGGAAAGCCCCTGGCAGGCCGGGCCGGTTTGTTTACCTGCCATGTCCACAGGTTTGGCCGATCGTGGCTCCCACTGGCCAGTGGGGGCTGTGGGAAGCAGTGGCCAGCACATCCCTCGGCCTGCGCCACTTCCTGCAGCCTGTATCTGTGGAACTTGGTTCTCTTCATCAGAGAACTGTAAGGACTGGTTTGCTACCTGTATCCAACACAGAGCTCAGCTCCATGAGAGTTAACCAATAGCTAATTCAGTTAAATTATTCACCTTTTCATACTGGGGAACACTTCCCCATCTATCTAGCTGGGATCCCGCCTCCCTTTAGCAAGAAGGGAAAGGCAGGTGTGACCATAACCTTTTGTCACGTGTTTGCAACCCTCCTGAGGGTTGTGACCCCCTAGGTTGAGAACCCATGGTCCTCCTAATTATTTCACAGTCCTTAATTTATAGCATCTTAATGTTGATAATGCACTTATGTATGAACCAGTTTTCCCTTAAAGACTTGGGCCCAAATCCTGCTTTGCCTTACTCATATGAGTAGTCTGTTGAAGTCAGTGGGTCTATCAAGTGAATAAGGCAAGCAGGATTTGGCCCTTAAAGTGTTGGTCAGCTCTGACGAGTGACACTGTAAACTGACTTCTTTCTACCCAGTAGATCAGTTCCCCTTTTGTGTATTGTTGAGCACCTAGTAACTTTATTCCCTAATCACCAAAATGATAGTCTAGAGAAAGGTAGATCAGGTAGGACAAATGATTAGCCATTGTTCTTCATAATGTAAGGTCAGGGATATAACCCCCCGCAATTTGACTGATAAGGTTTCTTACCATGCCTCAGGAAACCCATAATTTAGAAAAGCAAGATAGTTCAAAGTTGTTATTAACGAATCATTCTGTAAAGAAGTAATAAACCAATGTTAGCATTTGATTACAATCTTTTCTGTTGTAACTCTCCTGTGGGGAGCTCCCAACGGGGCTAACACATACCGGAGAGTTAGGTGCACTCCTTGTAGGAGGTGCTCCTCTCTAGGTGAGCTAGAACGTAAGTTAATTACTCCACAAGACAACAAGTGGATCCTTTCTAGTTGTGATAGATAATCAAGAGAATTTATTAACGGCAGAGGGAAGCTTGTTAAAAGGAAAGTGAATCACATGTGGTTTACCTATGACAAACCACAGCTCTTTATAAATGGGCAAACATAAGTGATCTTGCTAAAACCTGTGAAATTCTGTAATTGGAGGAGACCTTTAATTCACCTACTTGAAGAAGCCATTTGAAGAGTATTCACTTGAAATCTTTTTTTTTTTAAGACCACTAATCTGCCTAAAGAGTGGTTTGAGCCTGGCAAATAAATGAAATTTAAGACTAAAATTTATTCTGTGTTTTACCATAGTTATTTTATGACTCTCTCTTGGAATACATTGTTCAGGTATTCAGCATTTAATGGGAGAAGCTGTAAATTTAGCCTTATTTGCAGTAGCAGTCACATATCTAATTAAAATCAATTTTAGGAATAAAGTTAACCAAATCCTTGGCAGTGCTTGTGTAACATTTGATCTTGGGAACTGAAGCATGTGGTTGGTGGTGGCATCTTCTTGCAGAGCTGCGCTGGGCCTGAAATATTTTTCTGTGATGCGTTTCTTTTAGTGGTGCAAATTTTTTCTTCAAGGTGGTGTTCCTTTGTCAGTCTGTTCTCTGCTCTCTCGTCTTTATTTTCTGTTATTTCCATTCTGCTAAATTGCCATCACTTTTAAAGAGCCCTTGCTCACAAGGCTTGTTAAGACAGGAGGGTGGTGGGAGGAAGGATGGGTGGTCATTTTTTTAAAGACCTGTTACCAGAACTGCTTAAACTGTGTTTAAAAGTACGTTAGTACCTAGCATAGATGGGTTTTATTAGCTTTCCTAGGCAACTCTAGTTTTTTTCCCTTTCAAGGGTGTTAGGTTGGATCCAGATAGCATTTCACTTGTTTGTCACTCTTCCACTGGCTCACTTTGTCAATGGGCTGATCTCAGTCACTTCTTCATTTTGTGTGTATCTAGTTTAATGTGCATATTGTAAATTTTAATTTGCCTTGACTTCACAAATAATAAGGAAGAATTTAGTTCAGCTCTCAGGCTCTCCATCCTTAAGAGGTCCTCTTTCATCGCTCAGCTATGTGGCATGGAAAGGTGGGTCTATTGTATTGCATGATTTTATATTCAACTGTCAACATTGATATCTAGGGAGTAATTTCTTTATTTTGATAACATTGCAGTAAGGTAGTTACCAAGAGACTCAAATACTTAACTGCTTCTATTTTCTTTTAGCCAGGAGATTTGTTATACTTTCCAAGAGGAACTATCCACCAAGCTGACACTCCTCTAGGGGGATCATATTCTACTCATGTGACCATCAGCACCTACCAAAACAAGTAATTATTCTTTACCACTTTCATAGCGTGGCTTCCTTGGACACTGTTTGGATAAATGCTAAAGGTGACCTAAAATATGTGTGTTTCAGAGAAGTGGTACTGTCTGTTGGCTAGAGCAAAGGCCTTGTAGTTGGGATTCTTGGGTTCTGTTCCTGGTTCAGCCACTGAACTTGCTGTGTGAGCATGGGCAAATACCCTAGCTTTTGTGCCTCAGTTTTCCCATCAGTAATATAGGGATAATACTTTACCTGCCTTCCTGGCAGGGCTTTTGTGAAAGTTGTTGAAAAGGTACTATAAGATCTTCTGGTGAATGATACCATAGAAGTGCAACACTGTAATGAAATCTAAGCCAGTATTCATGTAGGAGTAATAAAGATCTGGGAAAGCAAATCATTAGTTAATTGCTGCATAAAAACATAGCAAGTAGGCGGCTTTTAACAGAATCATTTTTAATTACTTACTTATTACTTATCACCTGGGGACTTTAGGTGGAAGATAAGGTGACAGGTACAAATTCAGTGTTGCATTTTATACAGTCTCTCACCAACTGGAGAGTTTATTGCACATTTCTTAACTCAGAGAATATTAAGCACATCAAGGATGAGTTGTTAGTTTTTCTCTCCTATGCCACCTCCACCAGGCACCCAAACTTGTCTTAGCTGTAAACCGTCCCTTTATAAAAATATCCTCATGCTTTTCATCTACCCGTTTCAGCCTTTCCCCAGAGATTAACTTCCACCTTTGTTTTCTACACCCTCTCCCTGCTGATGCCTTTTCCCACTGGGGGATCGCTGCTATCACTTAACCTGTCTCTCCACTGCTGGCCTCTGATTCAATGGTCGGGGTGAGGAATCAGATGTGGGAAGGATTTCTAGCAGTAGGGGTGTCTCATCCTGCCCATACTCCAAAGCAACACAAACCTAATACACCACCTTTTATAGCTGCTGGAAAACTGAACCCTGGAATAGCACTTCCTACTTGATTCACTGGTGACCATGTAAAATGACCAGCTTTCAGATTTTCTCCACCTGGAAATTGGTTCATGTTCTGAAGGTTAAGATGAAATGGCTTTGAGCAGAGAACATGTCTCTCCCATACAGTGGGTGAGTCTTTACTGATTTACAGTGCGATTTAGTTCTGGTAATCAAAAGTTACTTTACAGTGTGTTTGTTGCTCGTATTATCGAGAGGCAGCATTAGAACCATACTTCCTGACCTGCTTTGGCCTAGCAGAACTCATGCTGTCTTGTCATGGTGCAGATTTTGCTGAGGAAGCTCACTGCTTTATGGATCCACTTGCAGTGATCACTTTTTATGATCAGAAGAGGAATTGCTCAAGTCAGTCCTTACAACTATTATAATATCTGTTAAATAATATTGAAAGAGGAGGATTTACACTGGATTGCATCAGATCCCCGTCACATAACTGCTGAAGGCTTGAGAGGCTGGTGTTGAGTGAACATAATCCATCAGCTATGGCGTAACACAATGCCAGTTCACTGAGTTACTTGAGAAGCAGTACCATCAAGGACCATGTTCCCTAGAGTGTTCTGAGAATGAGCAAGAGGCTAGAAGAGTGCTGTTCCTTTAAGAGGAAAAGTATGACCTAATATTTATCCATGCTCGTCAGGCTATTGGTAACAAGATAGAAGCTTCCTTCACATTCTCTCAAGAATCCAGGCAGCATGGGCAGCAATCTTAGGAAAAGCTACTACTCTGCATTTCTCATGCCTGCGGGTAAAGTGCAGTGATGAGACTGACTATAAATATTAGGAACGTGTGGTACGTGCTGTTTGTTTTGGGGAAAATTTCCAAGAGCTCTTAAAATGCAACAGTCGTCAAAGTCGTATTTTGTGCTCTTCCTAGGCATCATGAGCAGTGTCTCCTGTAAGCGTTGTTTTCCTTGGCTGAGTGACTGAGGGCAATGGAATGAATGTGATGTTTACTTGCAGTCTTAGCTTGTGTTCCACTGACTTCACAGAAAAACAGCAGGATGGGGGTTTGATTATGTAGGCAGTTTAATATGGCTGGATGTCTGCATTCATCAAGTAACATGTATACCCAAGAAGTGGATATACAGAATTCTAAATACACCGCAAGCTGTGTGGTGTTGCACTCTAAACATGTATGAAACACAAACAACTATTATAAGAACACTTAAGGTTGCAAAGTTAAGCACTCAAAAGGAAATGCCAGAATTGAGATTCCTGTGCAACCTTAACTTGCCCCCTTGTGCCTACGCTTCTCTCTGTGCCCAGCCCGTGCCAGTCTCTGCCCTTCCACCCCTACACACTAAACTCCCAGTCAGCTTTTCTTCCTCCTCTTCTCAGTTCCCAGACCCACCTCTTGTCTCCTCTGCATTTGAATCACACTGCTTCTTCCTTCCCACTGCCTGGAAGTGGGGGCTCACTGAAAGCACAGGAGAGAGAGTATCCTTGCTCTCAGTTCTGGTGCCAAGCTCTATCCCAGAGCAGCAATTACAGGGAGAGTCTGCCTTTTCCCCTTTAGATTTGGGCTGAAGCATGCTCAGTTTCTCTGTTGGGATGGTGCATGTGTAGCCAGGTCACACTCGTAGCTGTGAGGGGAGGGAGCGTGCTCTTTGAAGATGGAATCTTAGGAGATTTTAGCTGCTGAAGTCCAAGAAGTTTCTACTGAGCATGTGCAAAGTACAGTTTTTCAGAGGCTTATAACGTAGCCAAATTTAGGTGGATTTTTCATGGGGATGGCAAAAGGCACATCCCCGACACAAAGACCACTCCCTGCTGAATTTCAAATCCCTGCTCCAAAGCATGTGGTCTCTAGAGCATTTCAGAGAAGCGATTTGCAGAATTTTTTAACATGGGCAAAATATATTTTTCCCTATCCTTCATCTTGGAAACAGCTGAACTGTTTTGGTTAAAATTGTTCAAAACAATTCAGTCTGAGGCGGACACCAACGTGGAAAATTTCAGCCCAAATGTTTGGCTAAAGTTTGATAACTTTAATTAGAGAACAGGGTCATTTAACAGGAAATTTTGGGCAACCTTAGTAACAAGCAGCCATCAGCCCTGCCTATTTGTGTGTATGTGCATATATAAACACAAATTAAATTAATGTGGTCCTTTTGAAAATGTGTGTGTTTGCATTACATGTTAATGTGTTTATAAAATTACCTGAAAATCACCATTTTAAAGTTAACTATCTACTTTACCAGTGCGTGCTCTTTCTCCAAGTGTTTTAGTGGCTGAAGATGTCACTCCCTGCCATGTGAAGGGAATCTTTGGCTAGTCCTAATATTTTGGTTGTGGGGTTTTCTTCAGCTTGGAACTCCCAGTATTTCACTGTCCTATTTAGGCTGCTGGCGCTTCAATTTCGTAGTGCATCTCTGGTCTCTAACTGGCTCTGCAGTGTAGCCATGCAATAACGATGCAGCTCATGGAAGCGGGAATTGATTGTTTTTAAAAACTACGGTCAGAGCTGCCTCTGTTTAGAATGTAGCAGAGGCAGGAGGGAAGGGGAAGGTCTAAGATGGAAGCCGCCCCAGTGTTTAATTACTAACATCAGCCAAAGATTCCTTCCCCACATACACCCAATGAACAGCAGCAGTTGGGACACATAGGGAGAAAAAGATGGTAAACTTTTCTGAATCAGAGGTGGTGGCATTATTATTCACGTATCACTTGTATGACAGCACTGCCTAGAGCAGTGGTCCCCAAACTGTGGGGTGCACCCCCCAGGTGGGCACAGAGGAACATCTGGGGGGCAGTGCCGGGGGCCCGGCCAGCCCCTACAAGGGGGTGGGAAGGGAGCGCCACCCAGTCCCAGCTCCGCTCCAGCCTGGATTCAGCCCCCAGCCATGTCCCAACCGCCGGCCCCTGCTCCTGGCCCCCACTCCCAGCCTTGGCTCTGCTCCTGGCCCAGCCGGGGGGAGGGAGGAGAGGGGGACCACTGGTCTAGAGCTTCAGCCGAGATGGCGGCCCCATTGCACTAGCGCTGTTCAGTATACATAGCAAGAGACCATCTCTGCCCCGAAGAGCTTAAATCTAACTAGACAAAACAGGACAAGAGAGGAAGTATTATCATCTCCCTTCTACAGATGGGGAACTGAGGTAGAGGGAGTAAGGGCCAGATTTTTCAAAGGCGTGTAGTCACCCTAGGATGCAGACAGGTGCTTCATGGGATTTTTGAATAGTGTGGACTCCTCCTTGACTAAAGTCCTCTTCTCCAACTGAAACCTTTCAGGACTTAATTATTCCCAGACATAATCTGTGTCAAGATGGACATGATTAAGAGTACAGATCTGTGATTTAGGGAAAATACATTATAGGTGTATAAACCCAGCAACATCAGAGTTCAACATGTTTGTAATTCTTTTAAGTACTGAACTACAACAGTTAAGGTATCCAGACACCCTTAACTCTGCCTTTCAGTGACACCATGCAATAGCCATATTATGAAAGCATTTTAGTGTTTGTAGTCTGAGATTGGTTTAAGCTGAGTTTTTAAAGACATGTTCACTTTTTTCGTCATGGTGTCACTACAGGGAAGAATTAAGGCTGTTTGGGAGTGAAGCCAAGCTGCCCTGAGGGAAGATGTTGGCCCACTATACTTTCAGGAGGCAAAGAAGAGCACCGTGAGGAGCAGGTGAATGGAGGCAGTGGCCATCTTTGCTAAGGGCACCCTGTGCCTGGCTCTCAGAGAGTGCAATGGGAGATGACAGCCATTGTGAACGAATTGTGGAATTTTCGTCAGCCTCTGAAGCAAAAACTTTCAGCTGTGGGAAATAACAGCAAAAAATTACCATTAATCCTAAAAGAAAATTTTCAAATGTAGCCACTGCATAATGGTTCAGTAATTTTTTTGAAAGCTACTCTGTTATTTTGTTATGACCACTGGAGTCAAAGGTCTGACGCTGTGCTAAATTTCTTAAACTTTTCAATTAATTTTAACTCATACAGTAATGGATTTATTCGTAAAGTCTCCGAAAATTCACTCCATGCACAAAGAGTAAGTACGGTAAAGTTGGGAAGGATACCCTGTATTGTTCAGACATAACTAAGAACCTTGCTTTAAGTGCAAATCTAAACTCAACATTAGCAAGCTAATATGCTAATAAAGAGACACTTGCTTTATCCAAGTTAGCTATACATAGCTTCCATTCTATGTAGATGAGAAGCAGCTTAGATAGTGTCTTTGAGCTTTATTTCAGTGTCACCATTTCAGTTGTTTTTGTTTCCCTCCACCCTGCAGTTCTTGGGGAGATTTCTTGTTAGATGCGATTCCTGGGCTTGTGTTTGATACAGCGAAGGAAGATGTGGCTCTACGGACAAGTATACCAAGGCAACTACTGATGGTAAAGAGATGAAATTGTGAGGGGAAATGTAGTATGAACTTCTGTATGTTAAAGAAATGTTCAGGAGAGTGCAGCTCATAGCCCTATTGACGTGTTGGCCCCATTGTGTAGTACCAAAACCACCTCCTTTTGAGGTTTGCAGTTCACCTTCATTTTCAACCCCAAGGAATAGGTCGTCCAGAAGCTGTGTCTAGGTTGTTGAACTGCCCTCTCTACATATCCAACATGTTCCCAAGCTCTGACACTTTCCTCTCAGTCGTAGTGTTGCTTTGGGGTCCCTTTCAGATGCCACCTCCTTCTGGCGGAGTTCTTAGTGATGCTAAGGCTTGTTTTTACTATCGGGGTAAGTTGACCTAAGTCATGCTACTCTAGGTACATGAATAACGTGGTTTACCCCGGTGTCCTAACTGCGCTGAGTCAACAAGATACGCTTTCTGGTCGACTTCCCTTACTCTTCTTGGGGAGTTGGAGTACTGGGGTAGACCGGAGAGCGCTCTGTCATCGATTTAGCAGATCTTCACTAGAAACTTCACTTTTTCATGGAGAAAAAACAGTTCAAAGGGATACTGACAGCCCCAAATGTGAGCACTCTCCTCATACAACTTCAGACTCCACACAGTAGCATGGTTCCCAGCATCTGTAATGCTTTGAGGATTTTGACCTATCCCTTCTTTAGTGAATTAGGATTGTCTCTGATAATTAATGTGGGCTCATGTGTGAGGGTCTCTGTGTATTCAGCAGGTGGATATAGCTGACTCAACAAGGAGATTAAGCAGCTTTCTGAGAAGTCTTGCAGACCAGCTGGAAAACACCAAAGAACTGAGATCCTCTGACATGAAGAAGGATTTCATTATGAACCGATTACCGCCTTTCTTGGGGAACAGCCCTGATCCCTTGGCTCCAGGTTGCATTTAAGTTTAGTATTGTTTCCCTTAGTGGGGGATTATGATTACTATCTGCACTGTGGTAGCATTAGAGGCCTCAGTATGGGAGCAACTCCCCATTCCGGTAGACACTTTGCATTCACACCAAATGCAGTCCTTGGGTGTAAGGCAAGAGACAAGAGTTGGATGCAGCAGACAGATGGGAGCTCAAGGTAGCAATGAGATGGTTATAATTAGTGTAATGAACTGTGATGACCTCATATCAGCTGCCTAGCCATGGCACCTGACTTGGCATGGAGGAAATTTCAGAAGTTTTGCAGCAAGTGCTGTTAAGTGATTAGATCACAAGGAATGCCAGGGTTCCTGCCAATCCTTCCTACCCCTTGCTCTGCCACTGACTGTGTGTGTGAATCCTGGCAGGTCATTTTATCTGTGCTCCAGTTTCAGTTTAACCTTCTGTAAAATGGGGCTAATACCTAACCTTCCCGAAAGGAGGGATGCTGTGAGGCTTAACTAATGTCTGTTGTTGAACTGCTTTGAGATCCATGGGTTAAAGGTGCTGATTGGGGCAAAGTGATAATAGTAAATTTGTTACATATGATTTGAATTTTGAACTGATTACTATTCTATTTAAAATAAGTGAAGCAAATGTTTAATGTTGTGCTTGATCGTTAGAATTACATATTTATTCTGAGTGCATATTGCTTTAACTGGTGGAGGTTGTTGCTAATACACCAACTTGCTGTTGTAGCTATTTGTGTCTGATGAATCTGAGTGTGAGTGTAAACGGCTCAGAATCTGAAAGAATGCTTTTTCCTCCCTGTATTTGAGAATGAGCAGAAGTCAAAAGTAGAGCTATTCATTCCTAGACTTTGTTAAGCTACAGGAAGAAAAAAGCTTAACAAAATTCTCAGCAAAGCATGGTTTAGTTTCCTTCCTTTCTGAAGGACCGTATGTTTTTCTCTTAGGTGGAAAATTACCAAAATTAGACAGCAAAATCAGATTGCGGTTTAAAGATCATGCCATAATTACAGTGGAACCCGATCAAGAAAATTCTGTAAGTCTAATGAAACTGCCTGCATAGACTCCAGATGATTGTTGCTGTGATGTTTGCTGCTTTGTTGTGCTGTCCTGGACTGTTTGTAGGAGTGTTTGTTTAGTTGCCCAGCATCTGATTAGGATTTGTCATGAGATTTCAGTGATGTAATGCAATTCTGTTTTACAATGTAGAGTGTTTTCATTTTGGAGTTCTACAAAGTAGATTTAATCAGGGATTTTGTGTACCATACACAGGGCTTTCACCAGGAATTGGCTAATGGCCTTAGATCCAGAAAAAGCCTGGTACCATATGGTACTCAGATACCTCTTGCTGCTCTTTGGCAAAGAAGATTTGCTTTTGAAACACATTCTTTTCAAGATAGGACATTAAATAAGTCACTTCACCTCTTTGGAGAGAGTGATCCTTACCTCCTTTGTAAAGAGCTTTGAGATCTACTTATGAAAAGCACTACAGAACAGCTAGGTCATATTATTTGTTAAAGACCTTGTGCAAGAGGATGCAGCTCTGTTAACTTCAGTGGGGCAGCCACGCCTACATTATGATTGTAAGTAACCCTCTGTCTCTCCGTTATCCTTGGCCTTGCCATGCTGGCTGTGGGTATTGAGTTGTTCCATGGAGGAGATGGTAACATCATGGTCTCTGATGAGTACTCTTGACACAATGTAAACCAAGGCCTGCTGGCAGAGGCTTTTTCGGAGGGGAAGGGGGTTAGTGGAGAAAGGATCTAGATTGATAGTCTTAGAAACTAATGTTCTGTCTACAGCACAGGTACAACAAACTTCCTTGCCTTGGCAAGCCGTGCTCGGATTGGAGGGTAGCTGACTCTGTCACAGAAACTACTACTTGCAATTGGCAGACAGTTGCCCACAGAATCTGACCAAAGGCCTGAAATTTGTGAGATAGTAACGAATTCAGATCACTTTGGGCCTGTGATGTAGACAAGATACATATCCTAACAAGCCATCTAGTCCTTTATGAAGGCCCTGCAGGATGTGCACCCTGAAGGAAAGTCCATGTTGTAAATAACGTAAGTTCCATTCTGTAGTCTTAACCTATTGATGGCTTTAGTTATGTATCTATCTATGGTCCTTTCAGCCACACGTGGTCAAGGGGAGACGAGATGCCTGCCCCCACGCACATCTAGTCAGCATTGTAGGCTGAAAAACAGAAGTCTCTGAACGTCACTTTTTCAAGACTAGCATTCTGTAGCTTCGTCTCCACTAAAGCAGGTGACAGCTGGACTAGGGTGGGTGGTAAGAGTTCGTGGGTTAGTCTTAAAATGAGCTGCTTAAGTAAGCAGGTAAATAGATGTGATCAAAGTAATTAACTTACACTGTCTTGTGTAATAAATGGTTTTCCTCCTGGTGTCTTTTAGGATGAGCGTCGCAAAGAGATGGCTTATGTCTATCACTCTTTAAAGAACAGGAGAGAGAGGCACATGATGGGAAATGAGGATGATGACACTAATGAAGAAGGGATATCTGAGGTTTGTTGTTTATTTTGTTTAGTAAGATGTTTAGCGTGCTCTATAACCAGCTCTAAATGTGTAACGGGGCTGACTCTACCCCTGCAACGAAGGGAAAGGAATCTCTACAGCTTGTCATGTTTAAATGGCTAATTACCCAAGTTAGGCTTCATGTAGATTTGTTCTGCAAGGCTTAATTCACTTTCTCTTGAGTCAAGATGTGCTGGAGGATTAGCAGAAACTCACTGCTTTTCTCACTCCCCCTTCTATGTGCTCTGCTGCCCTCCCTGTCAAGACTAGTCGGATGTGAGGGGAAGAGGCAGGAGCCAAGTGTGGGTGCACTGCACCCAATTCTAAAAACCAGCCAGAATAGCTGTTTGTTTTAACACTGGTGACATTTCAAATGTTCACCATTAGGTTCCATAATTAACACCTTACTGAGTTAAATAGCAGTGTTCCACCCATAGGTCTTTATTTCTCTGTCTGTTTGCAGACTCTGGCAGCGCTGTTCAAAAGGATTACTCTGGGCAACAGAGCTAGTCAGTTTTGTTTTTTGTTCAAATAATCTCTTACATTCTGTAGAGACCAGACCATGTGTTGGCTCAGTCTGACCCCTGCACTTGGGTTTTGATGTGATTTTTAAAACTCATGCAATAATTAAGTTATGTGCCAACAGAGTGTGTGTGGGGTTGTTGTTGTTGTTTTTTTTTTTAATGTAAACTTCATGAAGACCTCTTCCTTTAGAGAGCCTGTGACTGGTGCTTTTATCGCTATGCCTGAAAGGATCCTTCCTTTCCGGACAATGTTGATGACTTTAACAGTGTGACTAGCCTTTGCTTCATCTGGATCATGTATATTTTACTGAGCAGAGTGGCAATGCCTCTGGGATGTGTCAGAATGTCTGATTAACATAAATCTGAACCAGCTAAAGCTTTGACCTGAAAGAACTGAGAACGCAGGATTCCTCAAAAACAGCTATGTTGTACAAAATATTTAGAGGCAAAAGATACTTTAGGCTATTTGTCTAGCACTTGTTTTTGCTTTGGTAATTGGAACCAGGCTTTACATACGCCCTCATAACTCTTGTATGTGGGTTGTAGAACTTAAATTTTGCTGTGCCACTTCAAATAGTCTCACTTTGATTGGCATTTTAATGTAATAATACAAGCCCTGTTTATACTAGAGAAATTTGGTGTGCTTGACTGCTATCCCTTGTATTTGTAGCAAATAGTGTGTCTATGCTCACAATTTCTTCCCTGGCACACGGGTATCCTGCACTGGCTTTGGAATTAGACTTCACCTAGGCAAGTCTAACCATTGTGTGGGGTCCAAGGCAAGGCCTGGCCCAAAACCCACAATGCACCTGACATTGCTGTAGTGGGGACTCAGAGTAGAACAGGGTCACAGCATATATCCAGTAGAGCCATGGTATGGCGATCCCAGCCTATGCCGCTGATACATCCCTTGAGAGCTCCACTGCAGGGGCAACTGCTGGATTAAAGAGGAAAAAACAGCAAGAAACAAATGACAAGAATGAAAGTGCAGCTCTCCCTGTGCACTCGGCCGAAGGGAGGATGTGGTCCACGGAAAAACCCTCAGGCCCATGACACCTATGCGAGCACAGGTTGTGGCCATCACAACCTACGTACATGTGGTTTTTGAAGTAGGCAGTGGTGCAACCTAAAAATATGAATGAGGTAAATGTATGTGACACCCCCCAGGAGCACTATGTTCCTTTCAGCAGGGATGATAATCCAGATGGTGTTCGTTAACACGTGCTTCATGTTCCCAGAACAGGATACCTACCGTGGATGCTCTGCACTGTTGGTGTTTGCACTTGCATCACATCAGTGCAGGTACAGCAGAGGTGAGCTGCGTGTTAAAACAAACACACACGGTGTTGTGGGAGAGACTTTGTAAAATGTTTCAATTAGGCCTCAATTCTACCCTTCCCTAATTTTTTGGGGGTAATTTCCTTTTTAGGCTCATGGATTACGTTTTCCTTTATCTCACATGGATGCACTGAAGCAAATCTGGAGAAGTGCTACTATCGCTGTTAAGGAACTGAGCCTCAAGTCCGATGCAGAGAAACAGAACCTTGTGTTATCGCTCTGGACTGAATGTCTCATTGAGGTAATCTGAGTCTTTCAAAAATCAGCCATGGTCCTGGAGCCTAACATTTCATCCTTGGAGTACGTACTGACAAAGGACAATCTGATTCCTCCTCTTCCATGGAGCTGGATTTATGCAAGGCTGCCGAGGAAAGGCGTGTGGTTTAATCTCAAAGCAACCTAGGTGGTGGTGCTGTCCCCTACACAATAGCTCAGTGCTGAAAACACTTAAGATGTGGGAGACCTGGCTTCAAATCCCCAGACCAGTCTCTCCCATTGAGGTTGTTCCTCTTAAGTGGCTTTGTACATGCACAGTGGTGGAAATTTAGATGTCCACAGCAGGGGGGAGCAAGAGTTGTCAGGATCTAAATGCCTAATGTGGCAGTGAGGGCTGGATCCACTAAGGGAGTCATTCAATAAGAAACAGGTCCACTGCACTGAGCATCTAGTAAAATTGTGTTGCTCTTCTCACAGGTTTGCCTCATTTACTAAGTAAAACTAACAATAAAAAGTATGACTCAACTATGGTGGCTTTTCTTGGGTAAATGTCTCACTAGATCATAGAATTTGACTGCAGCACAAAGTCAGTCTCACTGGGCTTAATTTTTAGCATAACAGCATTGGTTCTCAAATACTCATCTTATTTTTGCTGATCCTGCTTGGTTCCCCCTTATTAGTGTTGAAAGGGGTCATAGGAGTAGAACTGGACCAAAAGCTACTTGTTAGCAAAAAAAAAAACAACACCACCACCCAGCAGCTGAGATTTCAGCTAATTTTAATATCCAACATGGAGCAAATGCTGGGGCCTCTGACACATTTACAACATATGCTTAACCATGAAGAAATATCTACCTGTCTTTTGTTGCACAGCATAGTGGAAGTAGAAGAATTTAAAGTATGGCCATTAGTTACCAAGAAGCAAATAGATGTGACTCACTCCCATTTCAAGCCTACAGTTGTCTCTGCTCTCATCTCATGTAACTCACTATTTGAAGCAGAGGCCCTGTTTATCAGGGAAAACCCAAGCAAACTACTAAGGTGGGGCAACAGGCCTAGTCCAAGTAAATGACTTGTGGTAAGGTAGGCTAACCTGTTTTCACAGCTCTGCACATCCTCAACAAGGAAGTGAGCCTGCCTGTAAAGAGGCAGAGGTAAGTACAAAAACATTCATTCTGCTTCGTGTCTCAGACCTGAGCCACAAAGACAACTCTGGCTATAGCTGTGTTGTCAGTCCCTGGGAAAACAAACAGGTTAAAAAAATTGTGCCTTTTCTCCACAGCCTTGGGAGATAGTGATTTTTGTTCCTTATTGTCTTCGTGAAAAACAAAATTATTGCATTTACGCAGTACAAAATACTATAAGCTAAAGAATCTCCCAGAAGTTTTTACAATTAAAATATACATGCTTTACTTTATTATGTAATACTGATACACCAGCTGTGATCTACTCATTGTTTTGAGGGAAAAGGGATTATATTACAACTAGAAAGCACAAATCATATTTAAAACTTGTGGTATGTTGACAAACTTTCATAGAAAAATCTACACAAGTGCTTCAGTGAGAAAATATATACACTCACAAAGCTGTATTTGATTTTAGCTTTTTAGAATTAAAAGTAAATAAGTGCAAGTAGGTACAGGTATTCAAAATATATCACTCCCTCTCATACAAAAATAGTCTTACGCCTCTTTCACTTTTCTGTGGCAAAAATTTGGTTTTAGGATGAGACATTAACATTTCCTATAGCTATTCCAAAATAGCTATAGGAAACAATACAATCTTTCATGTTTTGGTTTAGCTAATCTGTACTCCTCCTTTCATAGTTTAATAATCAAGACAAAAAACACAGGAGCCAGAGAACATACCTCACTTAGAAAGCATTATATATTGAACTGCATTTAGGAAGACACTAATTCTGGGAGAACTTCATAATGGAAACTTTAAACACTTTTCTCCAATGGGTAAAAGAATAAACCGAAAACCATGGAGCCCTCTTAATACAATCTGCCTGACATAAATAGTCAACACTTTATTAACTGAAAGAAAGGTTGCATAGCATTGTGATTTCACTGAAAATTGTGCTTCTGGAAGTCATCAGTATCTTCAGGTCTTTAGCGGAGGTACACAATGCTGATGAGCCTCAAGAAAGTTAGCATGCATCAGGTTGCTTCTTTAACCTTACCACAGCACAAGGTATTAGTTAGCACCTTTACAAAACAAATCCGGCTTGTATGCGTGCTATTGAATATACTGTGGTTTTAAGACCAAAATGTATTTAACCTCTATCCTCAACAAGTCCTTTTAGAAAGCTAGCCTGATCCAGTATATGTTTGCACATATGACTCTCTATTTGTATAGCCTGATCCAGTATATGTTTGCACATATGACTCTCTATTTGTATATGAAAGTCTACTTTCTACCCTGGCTCATGGGCTGGCAACTGATAGGCCCCTGAATCCAAAAACTATTATGGTTTAATGCAATACTACTTAAGACAAAGGCCTAATTTTACCCAGGTGGACAATGACCTGTCATTGTATCTGATACAACCAAGCACTGGACTTCCAGGCTAGTCCTTTTTTTTTTAGAACAGACTTTGTACCAAGAGAGGATTTTTGTGATTAAAACTGAATCCTAAAGCACCAGCTTCTCCTTTAACTTTTGAGGAGAAAGGGTATAATATGAACTAGTCTTTCCTAATGGATGACACAGGAAAGGCTATTTAGAAATAAACTGCCAAGTTTTTGCTACTGTATCATATCTTTGCCTTCACTTAAAGATTGACTAGTAAATGTTACAGAAATGTAGGCTTAAATGGTGCCTTAAGAAGAGGAAGACCTCAATATGGAGTCATGTGACTATTAGAAAAATAACATTACACTAACCTCACCTCTCCAATGTGCAAAATTCAGTTGTTTGGGAGTAAGTAGAGTGGACTTGCTGAGTAACATTCCAGTGGCATGTGACTTCAGTAGTTCCTTCTCTGAAACAGTGTTCATAACCCACTTAGGTCCATAGTCCCAGGATCTTTGTATTCACAATATTTCAATGTCCCATTTCTGTGAGAATTCACTCTCCAGGGGCTGATTTACAATTACATAGTTCCTGTCATAATAATTTCCTCCTAAAAATAGAAGTTCATTAAGGCAAGGTTAATTGTTAATGCAGCATACTTATAAACAAAACAAATAGACTGTTGGTTGTTCAATTGAGTGTATATATTGTACATTGAAAACTAAGTGTGTATAAAATACAGGAAACTCATTTCAAAGTTACTCAGACTTCTAAACTTTAAAGTGAATCTCATATTAAAAATGGACTTTTTCCTAGAGCAAATCAAAAGCTATATAAGATTTCGGAGGGCAGGGATTTTAGAGGTGGAGAGTGGTTTACTGTCACTGGGAGTACAGCATTGACTCTTCACGTCTTTGTGCGTTAATTTCTTCAGCTGTAAAATGGCTACAGTACCTGTCACTCTGTCCGATGGCATAGTGGTGCAGTGTCTTAATGAAATGTTCATAAAGAGCAGGAGCTCTTTACTTTCCTCTCCCTCCTTTGGATGTATCTGCTCTTGAGGGCTCTCAGCTTCTGTCCACTTTAAACACCACTACTTGTTAACTCTGCCCTGTGTCTCCTCTACTCCCTCCCATCATTTCTTCCTCTCTGCTCTCCAAGCCTGTACCATCAATCTTCACTTGACCCCTCTTCCCCACACTTTCCATCTCCCTCCTCCACAGTCAAACTCAAGTGCCTTGAATTTTTCACCTCAGTCCTCTCCACTCAGAGCCTTTGAATGGGGAGGGTAGTGTTCAAAGGTTACACACAACCTCTTCATAACAACGGGTCTCTTCTCCCTACTCATTCTCCTCCATGTCTCTGCTGCCTTTGTACTCCTGCCTCCTCCTTGAGATCTTTGTCCTGGGTCTTCTGTGATTGTACCCTTTGTCTCCTCAGCTTGCAATGGTTGTACCTTATGTCCTTTCCTGGAGACATGGGTCACTAAATTACTGATCATAGAAATGAGAGGTGGGACAGACCTATAACAACATCAGCTGGCTTATTCTATACAGCACTGTACTTCACAGTACATTATCTGGTCTAGTTTTAAGAACCAGAAAAACAGTCTCAAGCAAAGGGTTTACAACCGCTTCCCTTTGGAAATCACTAGAGCCTAATATTCCCCGCCCCCCCCCCCCCCCCCCATATTCACCCTAAATCTCACTCCCTTCATCCCATTGCTCCTAACTCGGTTTCCTTATATTGTCTTCTCTGAACTCTCTCCATTTTGTCAATAGATTTCTTGCATTATAGCACTCAGAAACGAACATTAAGATTTCGGCTGCCAGTTTCATGCATATTGGCCAAATAAGAGTTACATAATTGCCAGAGAGCTAGAAAGCACGCTCTCGGTTTTATTATTTCCCTTAGAAGGATTTTTAGTTTCAAGTGTACCTCTGTGCTCAGGAAACGCCTTTTTGCCAGGGACTTAAGAGACTGTAGAACTGAAAACTGGCTCTCAGCCATTCCCTTAAATGCATTTCAACTTCTTGTAACTGGCAAATCCAGAGCTACTGCTACAACTATCAGCACATTTTACAGGTGTAGAATGCCACAATCCTGAGCCAGGATTTGTTCTCTCCAGCCAGATGCCTTTTACTTTAAATACCAATTTCTGTTTCCCGCTTGACTCCAGCTAGCATAGACGATTCCTGTGTTAGAGCTATCGTGCATTTTGCATTAACAGGTCACAAACCTCAAATAGCAAAAAGAGTTAAATGCTCCTAGGGACCTGCTATTTATAACAGCATTTTAAATTTCTTTTCAGACACCCAAAGAATATAGTATTCAACAACTATATTATTCCTGTATCAACCTGGTCACTTGAATATTAGATCATGCATTAAATAAAGCAGCCCAGGTTTAAACAATTTCAACGTGTATCTTGTCGAATAGACAACGCTTTTTAAAACGTCTGTTTTCATATTCTAAAATTTGTCCTCTATATTGCTAATAAGGATAGTTTTGTACTTAATGATTTTGGGTCAAGCTACGCACAACAAAATTAATGATTAATTAAAATTAAAATTTAGGAGCCCGGATTACTCTTAGTTCCCAGCCCACAGGGGTTAAATTCTTTATTGGTGCGGATATATATTTTTCATTGTGTCCGTAAGTTCTAGTTGCAAGAATCAATAAGGTTTCATCATTAACAGCAGTGTCAGTAAACTTTTAATAAAGTGAACAGCAGCATCAGTAAACTTTTAAATAAAGTGAACTATATTTTAAAAACAAAGGTGATCTTGGACGTTTTCTCTCCCATTTATCGTTGTGCAAACCACTTACTGCATTTGTGACTGTATAACACCCCTCAGGTAGCTACAGCAATTGGTTACATGGAAAAGGATTAATAAAGTAATGTATTTTTAGCCCTTTTAAAGCATCTCAACAGCTGGAAATGAAGAGGAGCCAGTACTATCCGATCAGCTTGCTCTCTGCCACCAGGGTTAGAGAATCACCGTACCATTACATGCTCCCCAGGCTACCACACTATTGCCAGGACTTGAGAAATTCTGCTTCCTAAACAGCAATGCTCCCTTTGAGCTGCACTTCCTGCAACACAGTTCTGCCCAGCAAGAATTAGATGTAGAGCCCAGGTTGCCTAACTCCTAGTCCTATGTGCCAACCACTATTCTGAAAATTTTAAGAGCAAATAATCTGCCCTCCTGAGCGGCCATGTAGCTGATTTACACTCTACTCCTGCTGTCATTAAAGTAAATGGCAATAAGATCTGGCTCTTTATTACAATGATAGTTGAAAGTGAGGCTCTACCACAGCATACTAGAAAAATTCAGTATGAAGAAGCCACTAGATACTAAACTGGCTTTACACAGGGCAACTTATATAGGTTGGTATTTTACATTTTTTGGCTGTTTTTCATTGTACCAAAATAGGGTTATGGTAAAGGGGGGTGGGAGTTTTGTTAGGACATACATTGCATTTTCATCTTGTACAAATGCTGCTTCCAGACATTATCTTTCTGCTCTCCCTAAAGTAAAATTGATAAGTGACTGGTCAAACAGCTGAGATCAGCTACAAGGAGCAACATGGAAAAAAAACAAACTATTTTTCTACAGTATTTTTTTTTCTAAATTCATCTGCAATGTAGTTTTCAAAATGTTCCCCTTAGTTAGTAAATGTTAGTTGTGAAGTGAAAACTGGTGAAAGTTACCAAGATTTAGGGCGTTATGGAATAGCATGACTGTGCTTTTCTGTCTCACACACTAAAAGGGATTGGCACATCTGTCACCTCACCCAACAGAGTAAAGGGACTGTTGTGTTGAATATTGTGCAAGCTGGTTGAGGGTACAGACAACTGGAACATCATAGCCAGCCACAAATGCCTACGGCAAAAACATGCATTTATAAATAAAAACAAGCAGATGAGCTTTTTAGTACCTTTGATATCGAGAACCAGTTGATCACTAAGGTACGAACTGATGGTTCCATCCTTATTGAGCCTCCACTTCTGCCTAGCCTTTCCATGTTCTGTCCACAGTGCTACTTTAGCTCCAGGTAGGTCTCTGCCACTGACAATATCAAGACATGCAGCAATAGCCTACAAGAGTTGGAGAAAATAAATAAATAATAGAATCTGGTCATTGTGACCATGACGCCTCAAAATAAAAATGCTGTGATTAGCAACAGATCCCACCACTAAGCTGGGAGTAGATTACATTCATCACACTTACAACTAATAGCTTGTTCACTGGGTAGATCAGCATACATTATTCCTGACATTTCTAAAAGTAAATAAGCACCATTTTATTTTAATTAAGTAGAACTTTCAGGCAGGCTTTATGCAGGAAAAAGAAAAACACAAGCAATTCTTTACTCCTTCCTTTGCAGGTCCCTTTGAAGGCTTTATTGGGTACACCTACACAGTTAGCAGAAGCAAACCTTCCAACCCAGGTTGAAAGACTTGGGCTAGAGGGGCTAGTGCTAACTGTCTAAAAATAGCTGTGTAGACAGCACTAGGAAGTTGCGGCTTGGGCTAGAGCTCAGGCTCTGAAGCCTAGGAAGGGAGTGGGCTTCACAGCCCGAGCCACAGCTTCAATACACTGTCTACACAGCTATTTTTAGAGTGCTACGTGAGCCCCGCTACCTTGGGTCTGTCAGTCTGGGCTGTGAGGCTCACTGCCATGGCCTGTGTAGACGTACCCATTGTGAGCGGCTCTTATGCAGACTGGAGAGACAGTGCAAGGCCTTCACCATGTGAATGCTGCACAAGTGCCTAACCCAAGAAGTTCCTGTGTTGAAGAGAGGGCAGGCATTCCTCTCAAAAGTGCACATCATCTAAGAGCAGAGACAAGGTGAGGCCATCAACCAACCTATGATGACCAACATAGCGAGCCTAACCCGCGAGGGCATACTGCATCTCCCAAAGGGGAGCAGCCAGGGTGGATTAATTTTAATCATGATTTAAATTAGCAAGCAGGAAACCTTGATTTAAACAATCTATTTTAATCTAGTTTCAATTTGTATTTTAGTTATTTTCCTAAACAAAGATTCATTCTCATTGGGTTGATAAAACATGGATATGAAGTTAAATATAACCTTTACTCTAAATTTGGTGCTTCTTTTTGCTAATCAGGAGTATGCACTATACCAGTGGTCACCAACCGGTCGATTGCGATCTCTGGTGGTGTAGCGGGGCTGCCGCTGAGGCAGGCTCCCTGCCTGCCCCGGCCCCACGGCACTCCCAGAAGTGGACAGCGCAGCCCCGGGGGCCTTTCCCTTTGTGCGCAGCTCCTGTCTGCAAGCACCGCCCCTGCAGCTCCCATTGGCCAGGAGTGGGGAGTTGTAGCCAATGGGGGCTGCAGGGGCAGTGCTTGCAGAGAGGGCCCTCCTGCACCCCAACATTCTGCCCCAGCCCAGACCCCCCTCCTGCACCCAAACACCTTCCCAGAGCCCGCACCCCCTCCTGCACCCCAACACTCTGCCGCAGCCCAGAGCCCCCTCTCATACTGCAAACCCCTCAGAGCCTGCACCCCCTCCCAAACCCCAAGCCTCTACCCCAGCCTGGTGAAAGTGAGGGGGGAAGGGGATGGAGTGATCAGGGAAGATCCTGGGTTGCCCTTAAGTTCAAAAAGTGCTCTTGGGCATAAAAAGGTTGGAGACCACTGCATTATATCTATACACGTATTTATATAGCTTAACTTGCATTTACTAGTTTCTTAATTTTTATGTTTTTTTCTTTGTGTTAGGAAATGGTGAATGATATATTTGAGGAGGAGTTGTTTTTTTTAAGTGATTTGTGTCAAGCACTATTTGGATGGAAATTCAAATTAAATCAAAAGTGCATAAAAGACAGGATTTGAGTTTTTAGTTTAAAAAAATATCTTAAATGTGCTGGACACATGGAAAAAGAGTTTATCAAAACATGATTTGCATTTAAAACAAAATAATTTATTAAACAGAGGAAGTATTATCTGTAGTGAGTGAACTGAACAGATTGTTTTGGGTCACCATGTCCTTCAAGATTTTAGAACTAGAAGATCTCATCTTCTCACACCTTGTTTTTATTCATAGATTGGAAGAGGAAAACAAACTTTTCCGCTTTTTCAGTTTCCAATTGGTTTAACTTTGAATGAACTAGTCACTGAACTGAACTACCTGAATAAACCAATATGAAAAAATACTCTCTGCACCTGCAGAAGGGGCTACTGCTGTCAAAAGCTGGTTTAGCACTTCGACAAACTCTAGTCCAGTGCTCAGCCAGTGACTTCCACCAATTCAGTGGTTTGACTTCCTTAAACTTGTCAGCAAATATGTATTGCTTAATATTATTGTGTATTTTATTTAAATTATTTTAATAGATTACAATAAGTTGAGACCTTAACATAGGTTGACCATTTTAAAAAACAGACCTGTATTTAATTTAAACCAAAAAACCTTATTTAAATTTTTAAAAATCATTGATTTTTATCCGCTCCGGGATCAGGAGGAGGAGCACTCCTCTTGCACATGTGTTGCTCCAGGAGGAATTTGGTCTCCCCAAGGCAGAATTCATCCAAAAGCACCACCTGGGGATCTGCGACTCTGCACTGGGCCCCACTTAAGGTTGCGTCTAAACAGTACAACTGTGCACCAAAACTGTAGTTTTTCCTCCTTCAACTCAATTAATATAATTATCATTGTATGGATTAATACAAATTTATACAATTTTTACCGAGACAATACTACCAGCATATTACTAGTACATAAGCAAAGCAAAATGAGGAAGGATGGTGCCCAGTGATTACAGCACTAGCCTGGGACTTTGGAAATCTGGGTTCAAGTTCCATTCCCTGCTCCACCACAGACTTTCTGTGTGACCTTGGGCAAGTTACTTTGTCTTGTTGTGCTTCCGTTCCCCATCTGTGAAATGGGGATAACAGCACTTCCCTACCTAATGGGGCTGTTGTGAGGAGTAACACATTAAAGATTACGAAGTGCTCAGATATTATGGAAGTGGGGGGCCATTAAAAAGTACCTAACAGATAGAAAGCAAAACACAATGGGGAAAACAGACAGTGCCGTAACATGTCCAGGGGTACATTTTCATCTCACTGCACAGATGTTTACACAAGAAGTGACTATATCACATGTTCAGAGCAAGTGCACCTTTACCTGAAAACATGCTGGAAAGTTAAAGAAGTTTTTTTAAAAAGCTATACAGGGTTAAAAGGCTTTTGGTTATTTTTTTAAACAATGTTTTTCATTTACGTAGCAACCAAAGTGCTTGCATTGTGCTTTATAAAGATGACTTGGTTCCTGCCAGGAGGAACTGTTGTCTAATTTAGACACAGATAATACAAAGAAGTAAGATATAAGACTCAGGCATGGGAGCAGCAGAGATGCTTGATCTAGGGGTGCTGGCTTGAAGTGGTTTAAATATACGGGGTTTACAGTTTGGTTCAATGGCTCTCAGCACCCCCACTATATAAATTGTTCCAGGACCCCAGGTAGGAGACAGTGAAGGGAATCAATGATAGAAGGAAGTGGGGTTTAAGAATAGCTCTGATGGAAGAAAGGCACATGAAGAGAGGAAGGCTATTATAGGGATGCTGGAGGGGACCATGGAAAATGGCTCACAGTCAAGACAAAAGGAGAGTGGGTTTATACATTGCACTTCCAACATTCAGTAACTCACCTTGGATTTGAAGAGTCCATGACAGTAGTGCCAGATCTGGGTATTCTTGCCGTTGTATGGAGAAACACACACTGAAGTAGCTCTTGCATCTGATAGGTTTCCAGTGACTGTCAAGTATTTATCCTGGGCTCGGTTCTTTATTCTGAAGTAAACTGCCGGCTATAGTTAGAAAAGCACCATTATACTATTCATGTTGTAAAGCAGGTGGGAGCAAACCCTCCCACCAGCTCCCCCAGAGCTAGCATTCTTACAGCAGTTTCCCCCAATTTATTTTCCATTCCAAAATGTCTTTTACATATTCAGTTTCAGACAGGTTGTGAAGTGGGTTTGGGGAATGAAAGAACATGCTACAAAAGTGTTGCAAGAGACAAGGTATGGGAGGTGAATGGCCACAAGCAACAATGGTGGGGGTGGCTTCTCATTTGTAGCCATTCATGTTACACTTTTTTGCCATTCATGAACACACACACAAAAAAGTGGTATCCACTTACAGAGGAAGCCTGCAAAGCTATTATTGAGAGGTTTTAGCTTAAGAAACAGTTCCTCTGTGACATACCTCAGGGCCTTTGAAACAGCACCAGTATAGTGCATTGTGAGTTATAGGGGTCTTTATTGAAAAAAGGAGGTTCAAAGCTGCTAACAAAATTCCTCCTGGGATTTTCTTTGAATTAAAATCTAAACACCTTGCTCATTAAAATCCTGCCCTAAAAAGCCCAACCCAAAACATCTGCAAATGTGCCCTACCATTAGAGAGAATCTTCATTATAAAGTCATTAAGCGAATAATTTTTGTCCATCCATTAAGTAGTAGTCACTTCTGACATGTTTCACTATCTTTCTGCTAGTTATTAAGTTGAAAACTTGGATTTCAGTCTGTTACACATCATTGAGAAGGCAGAAGAATACAAGCAAACAAGCTGCAGATTGTTTTTGCAATATTGTCCCGCCCTCTTTTGGGACCAGATCATATCCCTACACCAAAGACACTGGCAGCTAGACAAATATGCATGCCCTTTAGCGATCCAAGCAGCTTTACATGCATACATAAAAAACAGCATTTAAAAAAAATAGCAGCATCTTGTAGCATTCCTTGGAGCCTCTGTGATGGCAAGAGAATGGACTTGACAGATGTGCATGCCCAAATGCAAGTGGCATGAAAGGGGAATGTGATGTTTCTGAAGTGAAAGGCTGTAACTTTAACAGACAGTAAAAGTCCAGATCAGCTGTCCAACGGCAGGTCTATGGAGCAAGCAATCCCAGTGCCTAGGGCAAGGGTGGCCAAACTGTGGCTCACGAGCCACATGCGGTTCTTTTATCATTAAAGTGTGGCTCGCGGAGCCCCTACACGCACGCGCGCACATACACACACATATGCACACTTCCACTACCAGACTGGGGGGGGAGAGCTTGGGACCTCTGCCTTGCAGCAGGATTGGTGGGTAAAGGCTTCTTCCTAGCAGAGAGAAGGGGTCTCGAGGCTTCAGCAAGAGTGGAGCTGAAGTCCCAAGCCCTGGCAGGTGTGCCCCGGCTCTCGACCTTCTGAAGATTGTCTGTGCTCAGAGGGCCAGTAAGTTTGGCTACCCTGGCCTAGGGGATGGGAGTGCCTCACACTGCTCTCAAGCAACCCTTCTGACCAATGCTCTGATCAGCACTGACAGGCTACACAGATTGCAGTGTCCAGCTCTCCTTTTCCAGAGATGGGTGTCAGCACTGCAAGGATTATGGGATAGAAAATGGAGGCATTCTCAGAGGACCCATCCTCCTCCCAAGAAGAGGAGACATAATGAGAGCAGAAAAATATTTAAATAATGAATTGATGACACCTCTGCACCGAACACACCCCTAACCCTAGATAGCACCATACCACTCTGCAGTAACATGTGGACAGTTGTTTTCACCTCCAGTTTATTATGATCCAAATACTCGTGGCACCTGGCAGCAAAACTAAAATGCTCGGCTGTCAGGTCTGGTAACTAAATTTAAGTTCAACCTGCATAACAAATGTGTGACGTATGATTTAAACTATTATTCAAATGTTAAGAAAACGTTTTAACTGTGCCTGAGCTCAGAAACATACTTTTAAACTGACCAAATACAAGAAATACCCAGAATATAAACTGCGAAAAGCCAGGATACTAGGACAATGTTGACTTGTTTTTTGAAAAATTAGCAATAATTGTCTTGACTCAATTAGCAGGCTCATTTGTAGCCAACATGAAGCTACAATGGATCACTAGTTGGGTTACCAGTTCCCAAGTATTCCAGATAACATTCATAATGGTCTTTGGTATTCTTCTATTTCAGAACATAAAATCCTGATCCCCTAAATCACTTCTCTAAATCTTGACAAAAACCTATGAATAAAATCTTCTGTGTTAATCCAGTTCTCAGATTATCATCCTGGCTCACTGGAACAATTTCCAAAGTGAATCTATTGCTAAAAATTACCCCGTATGCCTCATTAAATGTAAAAAATACAATAAAATCCATCAGGGGAAATAGTTCCATCACTTCAATTTAGGTTGTTTATAGGCCGATACAGGTTTGTTTTGCTTATTAATTATTATTATACAGTGAAAAACTGAAAACAGTGCAGAACCTAAAGGAGACATTGAGTTAAAAGCTTTAATAAACTCTCCATTTTTATGAAGTTACTAAAAAATTCTCACAGTAGAAAAGAGCCTGAGTCCCTTGCAGGTTTAAACTAAAGTAATTGGTGGATTCTCTATAATTTGAAGTCTTTAAACAAGTCTATTCCTCTCTATAGGCCCAATCCAATGCTCACTGCAGTCAATGGAAAGGCTCTCCTTGACTTCAGTGACTTTTGATAGGGCCTATTAGCCCACACCAGGACCCAACTTCAGGGATAAAATACTGGTCCCATTGAAATCAATGGCAGAACTCTCATTAGCCTCAACAGGATCAGTATTTGGTCAGATTTCTCAGCTGATACTTATGTATTAAATTATTTGTTTAAAGAAGTGAAAAAGGGCTTATTCCCAAAATACTTTTTCCTACGGTACCTGCTTCATAGGACGAAGGGAGCCAATTACGCTCCAGCCACTGAATTCAGTCCAGTTTGAAATCTTGCTGGGTTCTAGCAGAATTTGTTTTCCTGAGAAATTTCCTCCTTCATATGCAATCCACCTGAATAAAGACAGAAAACAAACCCCTAAGATGCTAGACTCTAAATATGGCAAAACAAAGCTACACAAATAATATTTAATATAATATTTTTAAACCCAAAGGCTTTCCATGGAAGTACTACACTTTATTTATATTACTGTGCCAAATATGTAGAGTGCCTAAAGTGGCTTAAGAGCTTTCTTCTATATCAAGATCTATTTTGTATTCCCTAATATTAAGATGAAACCTGGAAACTACTTTAAACTTTTGACCTGGTCACATGAAGATTAAAAAAAATCCCTCTGTAGACATGGATGGTGTCTACAGGTTTAACGGGCATATGTGTGGGATTGCTGCATTGCAAAAGCAAACTACACAGGTCACCCCATGAAGCACCGAGAAAGGCTTTACAGCACACTACACTGCCACAAAGTTTAGTTATCAGAGGGCAAAACAGGATCTCACACAACTATGTCAATATGTGAAATGAACTACAGAAGAGCCAAACAAGGTTATATCAAACTGCACTACAGGACCAAGAACAGGTATGAGAAATTTAATCCTAATTAACTTTCAGAAAGTTACAAACTGCTACAACAGGATTTTATATAGTAAAAACGTCTTTTCAATCACAGTATTACTAACTGTAGAAGCATAACACATCACTGATACCATTTATACCTGTACTAGAATACAACCTTCAAAATATACCAAGAGCAACACACAAATTGCTCCTCCACTGTACACCATCCAGTATACACACATTACAGAGTTGCTTGCAAGCTGTATCTTTGAGCATCAGAGATATTCACATCTTGGATTTGTATCTAAGGGATGTTCTTTTGTGGACTGTGAATCCTCCATGCTCTTCTCATGAGCACATCTGAGCATAAAGCATGCACTATTTTTACTACATTTCCTATTTTATTTGCTTGAAGTGTGATGGGAGTTCTAATGTCCATCGTTTGCCTCTCTCACTAAGCGACTTTGGAGAAAGTTCTTCTGATCATGCATACTTCACTCACAGGCAGTGCACATTTGTGTATAAGCCTCAAAGGGGTCCTGTAAGTCCTGACTAACAGCTATTTAATAAGACTGACAACAGTTATAAATTCCTTCCTTTTTATTTACCGTATTGCTGGCAATTTTATTTTTTTGAAATGCATTTGGGCAAAATCACTGCACACTTGGGGGTAAGAGCTTCAGTCTTAGCAGTGCCCAATAGTCTCAATGTAAATGCAGTGTCTATTACCAAAGCATTGTACTAGTGCATAAAAGGAGAGAGGGAAAGAAAATGTTTTTGTAATAATAAAAAGACAAGTGTTGAACTGCTCCTGTCTTCAGTAAACAAGAGAATGTGAATTGCAGCCATAAAAACACAGTGCTTACCCTTGGTATTCAATAGAGAACATGAGGCTACAACTCTGTGCTCATGAGGAAATCAGTGCAGTGCGATTAGTCCTGTCACTCAGGTGACACAGACCTCAGCCAAAGGAATGCACAAACAAAGGTACGCATTCAAATAGGATTAAGAGAACACAGACTTAAGCTTTTTCAACCCATTGTCTTGCAATCGACTTACGTATTTGCCACACTCAGCTGCAGAGACATATCTGTGTCTTGTTCTTGGAAATAAACCTAGGAAGAGTCATTTAGACTGACCCCTGATCTTCACTACAGAATTACTTTGGTATAACGACGTCGCTAAGGAGCGTGAATAATCCACACCCCCCGAGCAGCATAATTACACCGACCTAAGCGCTGGGTGAGACAGTGCTTTGTCGGCGAGAGAGCTTCTCCCACCGACATAGCTACCACTTCTTGTGGAGGTGGAGTTATTAAGCTGACAGGAGAGCTTAGACCATCTTCACCAGAAGCACTACCGTGGTGCAGCTGCAGTGGTGCTGATGCAAGTTTGTAGTGTAGACCTACTCTGAGCATTTTGTTAGCACAAATAGCTAGGATGACCTTCTGTGACCTGGCACACCTGAAAGAGTCCTAATAGTTGATCAAAGTTTGATATGAAGATAACGTTAGCGTCAACTGTGGGTGTGTTGCCAATAAAACTCTTATTGCTTTTATGGTTTAAAGGCCTCTGCTGCAGTTTTACCTAACTTTTCATAGATTCATAGATATTTAGGTCAGAAGGGACCATTATGATCATCTAGTCTTTTAAATTACAGTAAAACTTAACTCAAAAGATAACCAAAACTGGTACCCAGCAGCCCATAGTCCCTTTCAACCAAAGCCTTTAAGGTCAATAGGCATGTCCATGCCCAGCCACTCAGGGATATGGCCCCCTCCAAGCTGCAATCCCTACCTAGCCTTCTTCCCTTAGTGCCTTAGGCCTGTGCATGACAGTAAGATCCCAACCCCATATACACAGACTTGTAGTTGTCTTTAGCCTCTTTATTTGCCCAAAGCGGACCTTGCATTTTGGGACAACAGGACAAGAAAACCCTAAATCTTGCTGCATGGACTCTTAGTTGAGACAAACAAGCCCTTCCTGGACCACCCAGAAAGAATCCCAATGAAAGACCTACAATTGTCCAACACCTATTCCCTCAATCCTGACCCAGAGATATTGCAAGATGCTCAGAAAAAGGTGAAAAACCATCAGCAGCTCAGCCAAAACTGCTATGGAGGTGGGGAAATTTCTTTCCAACCCTGAACTGGCCCTGGGGGAGATTCCCTCAGGACTTTTCCATACCTGCGCTGACTCCCCCCAGATGCAGAGAGCCTTGTTAACATGGCCAGCGATAGTAAGAGGGAAGGTTAGTGCTCCTTACTCCCTCACCCAGTTTCTCCCTTGTATGGGCCCTGGCCTCCCATCCCAGCCAATCCTGTTAAGGTGGAGGATTTAATATCTCCCACCCTCATCCCAATGTCAGGCAGAGAAAGCCCACAGACATCCCCTCCAAGCAGATCCTTTAGGGAAAGGACACTCCTCTGTGCTGGTCCATGGCAAACAGTGCTAACTCCAAGGAGGCAGGAATATGTGCATGTTCACATTTAAAATGAAATGTTAGCGAGGTGGCAAATGCACACAACATTAGCCTTTCCTCTCCAAAGGTCTCAGACTAAAACTGGATTACGTCACAAGGAAAATTAATTTGTTATTCTCAACCTCAAATCTTGCTGCTGTTTGTCACTGGCCTCTAAGCTACCACACAACAAGAGCAAACAATCTCTATTTAGTAAGGGCTCAGGATTGAAATGGCAGTGATGTTGAAACCAGAGGGAAAGCACACCGGCAAAGCTGTTTGAGGCAGTTTACACTCACCCACGGGTCTACAGCCACTGGTAATACCCACTTAAATTACCCAGAAAGAAAGTTCAATCATTAACCACCTTTGCAAAAACTGGTTATGTGAAGAATAAGGCTGTGCATTTCAATGAGGCCAACCCAATGCCACTCCCAATGCTGTCATGGTACTGTAAGTGCTTCAGGCCATACAAAGATAACCCTCAAAGTGAACTCAGAGGATCAAAGACATGGACGTGGCTGGATCACAGGTGGGTCACAGAGGGTGAGGATTTCACTCATCCTTACCTGTACCTTAATTTTTCTGTAAAAAGCACTTTAATGTCATTTGTTTGAAGTGGGGAGCAACTTTATACAAAGGCCACTATACTTAGCACTGATTGCTCACAGCTACTGCTAAGTCTGCTTCACACAACAGAGCCACTAGAAGGGTGGGAACAGCCTTACGACACCAGACAGTTCTATCATTATTTATTCATCGTATAACCATGCTGCCTAGTGAGGGATCAGGTCCCCTTGTACTACGTCTTGTACAAACACAGAATAAAAAGATGAAGGATACTCAGCACTGGTATCACAGGGGTCCCACATATACGGTTACTCTGTATAAGTTACAATTCTCTCTGGTGACTGCATGGAATCAGGACAGGTACAGAAGTGTTATTTTTAAAATACTGCATAAAAGCATATAAATGTACATTACACATGGTAGTGAAGGAAAAATAGAGGTCTAAATTAATTTTTTTTAATTCACTTTAGGGGTCTGTAATGGTGATGTTAAACTGTACAAAGGCAGCTCAGTCATATGAATATGGAGAGTAAACAGGAAGATGAGCTGAAGATTAACTTAAAAAATAAAAAAGGAATCATAGAATCATGGAATATCAGGATTGGAAGGGATCCCAGAAGGCCATCTAGTCCAACCCCCTGCTCGAAGAAGGACCAATTCCCAGTTAAATCATCCCAGCCAGGGCTTTGTCAAGCCTGACCTTAAAAACCTCTAAGGAAGGAGATTCTACCACCTCCCTAGGTAACGCATTCCAGTGTTTCACCACCCTCATAGTGAAAAATTTTTTCCTAATATCCAATCTAAACCTCCCCCACTGCAACTTGAGACCATTACTCCTTATTCTGTCATCTGCTACCATTGAGAACAGTCTAGAGCCATCCTCTTTGGAACCCCCTTTCAGGTAGTTGAAAGCAGCCATCAAATCCCCCCTCATTCTTCTCTTCTGCAGACTAAACAATCCCAGCTCCCTCAGCCTCTCCTCATAAGTCATGTGTTCTAGACCCCTAATCATTTTTGTTGCCCTTCGCTGGACTCTCTCCAATTTATCCACATCCTTCTTGTAGTGTGGGGCCCAAAACTGGACACAGTACTCCAGATGAGGCCTCACCAATGTCGAATAGAGGGGAACGATCACGTCCCTCGATCTGCTCGCTATGCCCCTACTTATACATCCCAAAATGCCATTGGCCTTCTTGGCAACAAGGGCACACTGCTGACTCATATCCAGCTTCTCATCCACTGTCACCCCTAGGTCCTTTTCTGCAGAACTGCTGCCTAGCCATTCGGCCCCTAGTCTGTAGCGGTGCATTGGATTCTTCCGTCCTAAGTGCAGGACCCTGCACTTATCCTTATTGAACCTCATCAGATTTCTTTTGGCCCAATCCTCCAATTTGTCTAGGTCCTTCTGTATCCTATCCCTCCCCTCCAGCGTATCTAGGAAGATATATGCTGCACACTCAATGGCTGCTAAGATTCTCAATCAGCAATCTCCAGCGTAACTTGATGGCTACATGGGACTCAGTGCAAAAAGGGGGCTGGTGGAGGCTTTTGAATCCAGGCTGCAAAGCAGAGCCAGGATAGAGGGTATCTGGAGTTTTCTGAGGGTGAGGAGAAGCAGGGGCAGTGAAGAAAGGGTCACTTCATGGATGCAAGATGCTTCTCATGGCAGTCTAAAAATGCTTTACTTTTTACTCCTGGATTTATCCTGCTCAACACCTTATTGTTCACTCTTTGTTCTTTCAAGCAGATAAAAAGGCAGATTCTTGTAGCAGGAAGTTTGATTTACTGACTCGATCACATTTGTATTCGGTTCAGGTCTAGGTACAAATGAGTTCCAATGTTGATTTCCCCCAAATTTTAGGATACTCCAGTTTTACTTGTCACACACAACCCAAAAAATATAGCAAACTCATCATATAGGAAGGCAAGTGGAAGGAGAACACAAATGCTGTCTCTGAAATATTTCTACCATACTTACAAACCGCTTCTCACCCATACGGACTGGGTGTAAAAGTGAAGGTCCTTGTTTAGAACAGAACTGACAGCTTCTTTGAAGTGCAACTCTCTGCCCTCGCAACATTCCAGTGCAAACAGACTGATGGAAGGCTCAGCAAAAACCTAAGAGAGAGGTAGTTATAGTTACTCAAAACATCCTAGTTGTACCTTGTTGGCATGCTACTTAGGACCCTTCTTTGTCCATTTCAGTTTTTAACCTCTCTGAGGTTCTGGTCTAATTTTAATGTGAACATTTATCAGTAATTTAGTTTTTTGATTTGGATAATAAACTTTCCTAGGAGTTGATATTTGTCGAGGAAGCATGATCTAATGGTTTGCCACCACAGCGTAGTGTCCATTGACATCAGCGGCTGTTGGTTTGATGCTATTGACCAGATTTGCTAAGATATTTAGGCTCCTAAAAATGCAGATAAGTGTCTAGTGGGACTTTCAAAAGCACATAAGCAGGTCAGGCATGCAACTTCCACTGATTTCAAATAGGAAGTTAGGTGTGTAGGCAGGTTAGGTGCTGAATATTCCTCTAGGTACCTACCTGAATCTTTAGTCACCTAAATTCTGTTGAAAATCTGGCCCTAAATATTGAACAGAGAAATATACTGCAAAACTGTGGATTTTTTTTTTAAATCAAGAATTTGAATGTTCCCTTCAAAAGATCCAGAAAAAAATCAAGTAATTAGGACTCACTTCTATTCAAATCTTTTCACCTCATGTTATTTTTAGCTTATTTTGGTAACACATCTTTTGGCTCTATTGACTCTAGATAAAGATCATAACAGTTATTTGAAAATGAGGTACAAGGATGAAATCTGTACAGCACACATAGCACTACTTCACAAATAAGGAAGCCATATCTTCATTGCAAAAGAGACGCATTTTTGCATCAAGTTAGATAACTCAATGCAAAATCCTAGTGGAGACCAGGGACTTTAGAGTTTTTAGTTTGATGTAGCTAGTCAAGGAAAACTCTAGGTCGGGGTATAGAGTTGACCTCACTAGCTACATCCAGCTAAAAATTACCTGTGCCTTCATCAGAATATACATAGAGATTGTTTTCTTGATGCAAAAAACACACCCTCTTTTCCCCTCAGTGAAGACATGGCCTAAGAGTTGGAAGATGCACAAACCAAACACAAAAATCTAACATTAATGTTTACGCCCATGCAGTCATAAAGAGGATATAAACGTAATGAACCAAGAAGGTACAGTTATAAAGAGTTTCTAGTGACATGTTTTTCACAAAGACCTCAATTGTGATACAGGCCTTATGAATGTACTGTCACTGAGGCCACGTCTACACTACCCGCCGGATCGGTGGGTAGTGATCAATCTATCAGGGATCAATTTATCGCGTCTAGTGTAGATGCGATAAATTGATCCCCGATTGCTCTGCCGTTGACTCCGGAACTCCACCAGGGCAAGAGGTGGAAGCGGAGTCGACGGGGGAGCAGCGGCCGTCGATACCGCACAGCGAGGACGCCAAGTAAGTGATTCTAAGTCGATATAAGATACGTCGACTTCAGCTACGCTATTCTTGTAGCTGAAGTTGCGTATCTTAGATCGATCCTGCCCCCTAGTGTAGACCAGGCCTGACTCACTGTTCTTGGTATGCGACTGCTTGTTCAACTTACACCTCCAGGAAACTGCTTCCCTCTGCTAACTAGTACCACGTAGCACTATTAGAGGTATTGCACATGATGAGAAAAAAGTTTGCCAAGCATCTTGAAAATGAGGACAATCTACGTTACCCATCCTTAGATGGCTTCGAAAGGGCTTTCAACTTGAACACTCCAAAACACAAAATGAGATTCAAAGACAATGTCCTTATTATGAACTGTCATTTATCTTCCTTTGCCGCCCTCCACTCCTCTGAAGAGGCAGGACAATTTATGCGGGGGAGGGGGGTGCGCGTGCGTGCGTGCTTTATTTCAATATTTCAGTAGTTAATTTTAGGGCTAATGAAAGTGAGACTCATAGCAATAGACTGAGCACAGGCAGCTGCTGCTGAGGTTTCTCCACCTAGTCACAAAGTCAGCAACAATCCTATTTTCTCAATTCAATTCTTTACCTGAAGAGACACTAGGAGTACTTGTGGCACCTTAGAGACTAACCAATTTATTTGAGCATAAGCTTTCGTGAGATACAGCTCACTTCATCGGATGCATACTGTGGAAAGTGTAGAAGATCTTTTTATATACACAAAAAGCATGAAAAAATACCTCCCCCCTACCCCACTCTCCTGCTGGTAATAGCTTATCATGTAAGTGATCACTCTCCTTACAATGTGTATGATAATCAAGTTGGGCCATTTCCAGCACAAATCCAGGTTTTCTCACCCCCCCCGCTTTATCTAAGATCACTTTAGATAAGCTATTACCAGCAGCAGAGTGGGATGGGAGGAGGTATTTTTTCATGCTTTGTGTGTATATAAAAAGATCTTCTACACTTTCCACAGTATGCATCCGATGAAGTGAGCTGTATCTCATGAAAGCTTATGCTCAAATAAATTGGTTCGTCTCTAAGGTGCCACAAGTACTCCTTTTCTTTTTGCGAATACAGACTAACACGGCTGTTACTCTGAAACCTGAAGAGAGACTGACAGCCATGCTAAACTCTGTCTGTCTAGATGAGGAACTGAGAAGAAAAAAAGGTGCTTTTAAAAAAGGAGTTAACAGCATCTGAAATACCACTTAGCACCTAATGTAGATACAGTTTAATACTTAAAATCATGTTAGCTGATGGTGGGGTGTAACATGACCAGCTAATACAATTTAAAAAATATTTTTACTATATTCCTAGCTGTGCCTCCAATTTGAAAAAAAATATTTTGTTGCATCAGAGGCTTATGGAGCGCTTCTAAACCTACACCATTGTGTAATTACAGTTCAGAGTTTCACAGAATGCACAACTAGCCTGTGGAACTCATTGCAACAAGATAACACTGAGGCCAACAGCTTAGCAAGATTTAAAGAGGACTGGATATATATATGGATAACAAGGATATTCAGAGTTACAATATTTAAAAAAAAACCCTAAATTTATGGAAGGGATATGAAATCAGGGTATTAATCAACCTTTAACTAATGGGGACTGGGAAGAAATTTGTCCTGTGGGCAAGTTATTCCACAACTCCCTATATCAGTGTTTTCCTTGAACTTTCCTCTTAAGTATCTGGTACCAATCAGAGCCAGGATACTGGACTAGATGGACCACTGGTCTGATCTAGCATGGTCATGTCTGTGTTAAGAGTCAAGGAAACTTGCTTGACAGTTGTTAGGAGCCGAAAGGGCTCCAACCATCAAACAACTTTAGGACAGGCCAGTCTTCGCTTACAGACAGCCTCCCAACCTGAAGCAAATACTCATCAGCAACCACACAACAAAGGGGAACACACAAAGGAAAAAACCCAGTCTCCCCAACTCCCAAGAAAAAAGCCTGGACCACCTGGCTCCTCTCAAGAGTGTGTGTGTGTGTGTGTGTGTGTGTGTGTGTGGAGAGGGGAGCACTGGAGAAGAGGAGGTTGACTGTCTTAGGACAGGGTCTCCATGTGTTCTGGCTGCTTAGCTGAACTCCCATTCCCTTCAGAGTTTTTCAAGCCGAGATATCTAAATTAAAGTCACCTACAATTCTCAAAAGACATATCTGGCTTCAAGTCTAAGCTTGATAAGTTTATGGAGGGGATGGTATGATGGGATAGCCTAATCTTGGCAATTAACTGATCTTTGACTATTAGCAGTAAATGTGCCCAATGGCCTGTGATGGGATGTTAGATGGGGTGGGATCTGAGTTACTACAGAGAATTCTTTCCTGGGTATCTAGCTGGTGAGTCTTGCCCACATACTCAGAGTTTAGCTGATTACCATATTTGGGGTCGGGAAGGAATTTTCCTCCAGGACAGATTGGCAGAGGCCCTGGGGGTTTTTTGGCTTCTTCATGGGGCACGGGTCACTTGCTGGAGGATTCTCTGCACCTTCAAGTCTTTAAACCATGATTTGAGGTCTTCAATAGCTCAGACATAGGTTAGGGGTTTGTTACAGGAGTGGGTGGGTGAGATTCTGTGGCCTGTGTTGTGCAGGAGTTCGGACTAGACGATCATAATGGTCCCGTCTGACCTTAAAGTCTATGATTCTATGATTCTCCAGGGTATGGAAATAACTGCCCCAGCCCAGCTCACAGCAGCTCTAAAAGTTCTCTCAGGAAAATATTTTGAAACATTGGCAACTATGTTATACTTGTAACCTTTGTAAAAAAATCTTCCCTATTACAAGCATGATGAAGTACTGAAGAATTCTTTGAAAGTGACCTTTGTATGTTAACGAAACCACCTTACTCAAACAAAATTAAACTGGGGACAGCCCCATTTATGATGCAAGGATTTAAAACATGGGGAGCGTTATATGATCTATAGCATAATCTTGTGAGAAAGGGAGGATACTTCTACACGGTATTTCAGGAAGGAGTGTCCATAAGTAAAGAATACCTTTGTATTTAACTCTTTAGGTTAACAGGTGCAAATACTCTGGTATTAATACATCAGATGGTGTAGGTGCACTGCCAAACTCATTTATCTCTCCACAGTAGCATTTCAGTTGCTGGATTAAGCCACATATGCATTACCTTCAACTTCTACAAAGGTAACGTCTCACACAGTTTCTCTCGACTCATTGAGCCCTATTCACAAACCATCTCACCTTCATTTAACAGATATAAACCACACTATCAAATGTTCCAGAATTCAGAACGAAATTTTACATTTTATGAATGCAGAAAGTACATAAAAAAACTCATACTAAAAAGAAAGACTAAAATAAGATTAGCTTCCTTCAAACTGCTCTTGTTTCCATTTTCACTTTTAAGTGCCACACCATGAAAACCAAAACCAAAATCAAAACCATCCAACCTCAACACAAAGAGACAGAATGCAGAAGTTAAGTAAAGTTGCTACATAAAATAGCTTCAAGACACCATACACACAAACACATTGCTATAATAAAATAAAAAATATAAGTACATTGTTCCTTTGGAACTACAGATAACCTTTCATGACAAATTTCAAGAAAATGTTATTAATAAACTTGATTTGAGACGTTGTCACCAAAAATGTTTCCTTCTCCCACTTCACTGCAACCTCCAAAATGAAAATTATATAGATTTTCATAAGAAAAAGTCCTATCCCAATGAAGTCAACAGAAGGTTTCTCATCAACTTCAGCAGGTTTTGGACTTGGGCCTAATTGCCTTCCCTGTTACAAAAACTTGTGGTAGGTTTTTCCTCACTTCCTGTTTGTACTGAATTATCAGATGAATAAATGGAATATATCAGGGATCGAGTGGATATTAAATGTTTGTAGTACCGCATGCATGGACTTGGGGGGGAGGGGTTGTGGGTGTCTGGCCCCCCAGCTGGGCTTTGGGGGTGGGGGAAGGGCAAAAAAACAGAAGCTGGGTTGTCATAGGGGTTTCTTTAACTCTCTACTCCTGGTGGAATTTTTGTGTGTCTGTATTGTTACAGACATACTTGCTGACAGGTATTTTGAAATAAATTACCAAAATAATTGAAACTGGCGTGATTATGTAGTTATTTTGACAAATAAAATTTGCAGAATTTTAAAATATTGTGTGCAGAATTTTTAATTTTTTGTCGCAGAATTCCCCCAGGAGTATCAAGTTGTATGTTCTCTCATTTTTATTAATTCATTGTACTGTACAAAGTGAGCCATTGTTGGGGGCTGTCTATTGGTTAGAGCTGGTGACAGAGTTAGGACTGTTGGGATCTATTCCTGACTCAGGAACTGACTCCTAGGGGAAACGTATCCACAAAAACAATGAGTAGTCCGGTGGCACCTTAAAGACTAACGGATTTATTTGGGCATAAGCTTTTGTGGGTAAAAATCCCACTTCTTCAGTTGCATGGAGTGAAAATTACAGATGAAGGCATAAATATATATTGGCACATGAAGAAAAGGGACTTACTTTACAATTGGAGAACCAATGCTGAAGGCCAATTCAGTCAGGGTGGATGCGGTCCACTCCCAATAATTGATGAGGAGGTGTCAATACCAAGAGAGGGAAAATTGCTTTGTAGTGAGTCAGCCACTCCCAATCTCTATTCAAGCCCAAACTGATGGTGTTAAGGTTGCAAATGAATTGTAACTCTGCAGTTTCTCTTTGAAATCTGTTTTTGAAGTTTTTTTCTTGCAGGATGGCTACTTTTAAATCTGTTATTGAATGTCCAGGGAGATTGAAGTGTTCTCCTACTGGCTTTTGTATGTTACCATTTCTGATATCTCATTTGTGTCCATTTATCCTTCTACATAGAGACTGTCCGGTTTGGCCAAGGTACATGGCAGAAGGGCATTGCTGGCACATATCACATTCATAGATGTGCAGGTGAATGAGCCCCTGATGGTGTGGCTGGTATGGTTGGGTCCTATGATGGTGATGCTAGAGTAGACATGGGGACAGAGAAGGCAATGTGGTTTGTTAGAGGGATTGGTTCCTGGGTTACTGTTTCTGTGGTGTGGTGTGTAGTTGCTGGTGAGTATTTGCTTCAGATTGGAGGGCTGCCTGTAAGCGAGGACTGTGAGAGTGGGGGATCATTTTCCATGATAGATTGTAGGTCGTTGATAATGTGCTGGAGAGGTTTTAGCTGGGGCCTGTGTCAAGGTTCCTCCCCCACTCTGAACTCTAGGGTACAGATGTGGGGACCTGCATGAAAAACCTCCTAAGCTTATCTTTACCAGCTTAGGTCAAAACTTCCCCAAGGTACAAAATATTCCACCCGTTGTCCTTGGACTGGCCGCTACCACCACCAAACTAATACTTGTTACTGGGGAAGAGCTGTTTGGACGCGTCTTTCCCCCCAAAATACTTCCCAAAACCTTGCACCCCACTTCCTGGACCAGGTTTGGTAAAAAGCCTCACCAATTTGCCTAGGTGACTACAGACCCAGACCCTTGGATCTTAAGAACAATGAACAATCCTCCCAACACTTGCACCCCCCCTTTCCTGGAAAATGTTGGATAAAAAAGCCTCACCAATTTGGATAGGTGACCACCGACCCAAACCCTTGGATCTGAGAACAATGAAAAAGCATTCAGTTTCTTACAAGAAGACTTTTAATAAAAATAGAAGTAAATAGAAATAAAGAAATCCCCCCTGTAAAATCAGGATGGTAGATATCTTGCAGGGTAATTTAGATTCAAAAACATAGAGAACCCCTCTAGGCAAAACCTTAAGTTACAAAAAAGATCCACAAACAGAAATAGTTATTCTATTCAGCACAATTCTTTTCTCAGCCATTTAAAGAAATCATAATCTAACACATACCTAGCTAGATTACTTACTAAAAGTTCTAAGACTCCATTCCTGGTCTATCCCCGGTAAAGACCAGCATATAGACCCTTTGTTTCTCTCCCTCCTCCCAGCTTTTGAAAGTATCTTGTCTCCTCATTGGTCATTTTGGTCAGGTGCCAGCGAGGTTACCTTTAGCTTCTTAACCCTTTACAGGTGAGAGGAGCTTTCCCCTGGCCAGGAAGGATTTCAAAGGGGTTTACCCTTCACTTTATATTTATGACAGCCTGTATGTGATGGCAGGTGGTGTTCTGTTATTTTCCTTGTTGGGCCTATCCTGTAGTAGGTGACTTCTGGGTACCCATCTCGCTCTGTCAATCTGTTTCCTCACTTGCCCAGGTGGCTACTGTAGTTTTAAGAATGTTTCATAGAGATCTTGTAGGTGTTTGTCTCTGTCTGAGGGATTGGAGCAATTGCGGTTGTATCTTAGGGCTTGGCTGTAGACAATGAATCATGTGATGTGTCCTGGATGGAAGCTGGAGGCATGTAGGTAAATATGGCAGTCAGTAGGTTTCCAGTATAGGGTGGTGTTTATGTGACCATCACTTATTTGCACTGTAGTGTCCAGGAAGTGGATCTCTTGTGTGGACTAGTCCAGGCTGAGGTTGATGGTGGGGTGGAAATTGTTGAAATCCATGTGGAATTCTTCAAGGGCCTCCTTCCCATGGGTCCATATGATGATGATGATGTCATCAATGTAGCATAAGTAGAGGAGAGGTACTAGGGGACAAGAGCTGAGGAAGCGTTGTTCTAAGTCAGCCACAAAAATGTTGGCATACTGTGGGGCTATGGCAGTGCCGCTGACTTGAAGGTATAAGTTGTCCCCAAATCTGAAATGGTCGTGGGTGAGGACAAAGTCACAAAGCTCAGTCACCAGGTGTGCTGTGGCCTCATCAGGGATACTGTTCCTGACAGCTTGTAGTCCATCCTCGCGTGGAATATTCGTGTAGAGAGCTTCTACATCCTTGGTGGCCAGGATGGTGTATTCAGGAAGATCATCAACGCACTGTAGTTTCCTCAGGAAGATGGTAGTGTCTCGAACATAGCTAGGAGTGCTGGTAGCGTAGGGTCTGAGGAGAAAGTCCAAACAGCCAGATAATCCTGCTGTAAGAGTGCCAATGCCTGAGATGATGGGGCATCCAGGACTTCCAGGTTTATGGATCTTGGTCAGCAAATAGAATATCCCTGGTCGAGACTCTAGGGGTGTGTCTGTGTAGATTTGTTCCCAGGCTGTTGCAGGGAGTTTCATGAGCAGATGGTGTAGTTTCTTTTGGTACTACTCAGTGGGATCAGGGGATAGTGGCCTGTAGAATGTGGTGTTGGAGAGTTGCCTGGCAGCCTCCTGCTCATAATCTGACCTGTTTATGATGACTACAGCATCTCCTCATTGATTATAATGTCAGAATTGTTTCTGAGGCTGTGGATGGCATTGTGTTCTGTACAGCTGAGGTTGTGGAGCAAGGGATGCTGTTTGTTCACAATTTCAGCCTGTGCACGTCTGCAGAAGCTCTCTATGTAGAAGTCCAGTCCGTCATTTTGACCGTCAGAAGGAGTCCATGCAGAATTCTTCTTCTTGTAGTATTGGTAGGAGGGTTCCTGTAGGTCAGTGCTCTGTTCAGTGGTGTGTTGAAAATATTCTTTGAGTCGGAGACAGCGAAAGTAGGCTTCCAGATTACTGCAGAACTGTATTATGTGCGTGGGGGTGGTGGGGCAGAAAGAGAGTCCCTGAGATAGGAAAGACACACAGTGTGTGTGGCACAATCTTTCACCATAGTCAGTGTAGTATGTCGATTGCAATGGATTTTTTACCTTCCGTCTATTTGGTATGATGTCCATCTGTTTGCACTTGGAGAGGAAGATGATGTCTGTATCTGTGCGAGTAACAAACCCTGTAACAACCAATCCCTATAACAAACTTTGTTGCCTTCTCTGTCCCCATATCTACTCTAGCGACACCATCATAGGACCCAACCACACCAGCCAAACCATCAGGGGCTCATTCACCTGCACATCCACCAATGTGATATATGCCATCATGTGCCAGCAATGCCCCTCTGCCATGTACATTGGCCAAACCGGACAGCCTCTACATAAAAAGATAAATGGACACAAACCAGACATCAGGAAAGATAACATACAAAAGCAAGCAGGAGAAGACTTCAATCTCCCTGGACATTCAATAACAGATTTGAAAGTAGCCATTCTTCAACAACAAAACTTCAGAAACAGACTTCAAAGAGAAACTGGAGAGCTACAATTCATTTGCAACCTTAACACCATCAATTTGGGCTTGAATAGGGACTAGGAGTGGCTGGATCACTATAAAAGCAATTTTCCCTCTCTTGGTATTGACACCTTCTCATCAATTATTGGGAGTGGACCACATCCACCCTGAATTGGCCTTCAACATTGGTTCTCCACTTGTAAGGTAACTCCCTTCTGTTCATGTGCCAATATATATATTTATGCCTTCATCTGTAATTTTCACTCCATGCATCTGAAGAAGTGGGTCTTTTACCCACGAAAGCTTATGCCCAAATAAATCTGTTAGTCTTTAAGGTGCCAAAGGACTCCTTGTTGTTTAAATCAGGAAAACCATCAGGCAGAGAAATTATTTTCAAGCTTCTAATACACACCCAAGTATATCTGGCAGCCCCCCTTGAACAGCCATAAGTTAGAACAAAATTCAATAGATGTAAAGTACTGTAGTATTCCCTAATCAAAGCCTGTTCTTCTCTCCCAGTTCAGTAGCCTATTGATATCAACAAATCATTCCTTTGGTCAGACTCCCACCACATTGTACTCACACAAGTCACAATCTTAGAGATGATGCATTTCCAAGCTGCTCCGAGACTAACTCATATCATGACAGCGTGATCATTACCACACCACACCACAAAACTGAATGCCCACATCACAACATTGTTACACTGAGTCAAAAAAAAAAAAAAGAAAAAAAAGGCCCATGCTATGACGGAACATTGCCATGTCTGATATTTTGGGACCTGCTGCACATTTCAGGCTCACCACTAAAATGGCAGGATGACCCTGGAAATCTTGTGACAAGTAGCAACACTACAAAAACCATACACATTGTTACGAACTGTAGGTGGGGATTGTTAAACCTGAGTATATACTTAGCAAGAAGCTCATTTCCAGCTCTCAGTAGCTATCTCTTCATTTGGACTTATATACTGGCACAAGATGGAAGTGTGTCAGGAATCAAGTGAGAGACACAGAACTCAATGTCAGATGCTCAGGCTAGCAATTATGCAGCTGTAAACGACCCAACACTGCTCATAAGTCTATCTAGAGGTCTTGAGAGGTCTGCAACCTTCACACCCATAGTTCCCATGGTCATCACAAACTCAAGAGTATATATTTCTAATAATCAGATCTGCCATTGCTATTAACTGTCTCTTTGTAACAATAGCAGTCCCCTCCCCCAGACAGATAGCCTCAATGCAAGAGGATACCATGACGTCATCTGGAAGGAGGGTCCCAACTATGGGATTATTTTCCTCTGCTCCAGCTCAGTACTCTCCTTCCTCAATACTTTCATCCTCTTCAAAAGCACAGAGGCTGTCCGACCGCGGGATGGGACTGCTCTACTGTGTCCCCGAAAGTCTCATTTATATCTCTCTCTGTCTCCCTTAGTTCCTCCCGTTCAGCCACTCGGGTCTCACGGGCTAGTACTCGGTCTCTGAGGGCCAGTACTTGGTCTCTGAGGGCCATGAGTTGCTTGCACCGAATGCATATATGCCACCTGCTCACGAGGCAGATAATTGTACATGCTGCATTCACTGCAAAAAACTGGGTAGCCCCCACTTTGCTACTGGACTTCTGCGGGACAATATATACAATATTATACTATATAATATTTACTATTGCAGGATTTTGTTTGTTCTTTGTTTGCATGTGTTTTTTTTTTCTTTGTGAGGCATTATTGGCCTAAGTTTAGAGAATGTTTATTAGGTGTATCTGGCTCTCACACTCCCTCTCAAAACTCCCCCGTTTGCTAGCTCCTGTCCTGTTCGCTAACTGCTGTGGTTGCTTAGGAGTGGGCTTTTTAAACCCCTGTTTTCACTGAGTTAGCCCCGCCCCCTCATCAAGGGATTCTAAAGGGGTTAGGGATGAAGTCCAAGGACCAGATCCTCAGCTGGTGGAAACTAGTGTAGCTTTACTGAAGTCACTGCAGCCAGGCTCGTTTACACCAGCCAAGGATCTGGTCCAAGGCTTCACTCAGTCAAATATCCTTTCCACCCTTTCTCCCGCCCCCAGCCATGATTTTTTTTTTAAACTTGTTCATGGCTAGAAAAAGGATCTTGACATTTTTAATAAATATCACCCACTTGAAAACTTTTAAAATGTGGTTTTAAAAGGTTTTATCTATCGATATGTTTTAATATTGTATACTGAATCTGCAGCAGAAATATAAACCTTTATTCTGGATGGCAAAATGCAGTAGTATTAACAAGTGACACATAATTTGATGCCCATTTAGAAAAGGCAAATATTACACTTCCCCTAAAATTATGGTTAGCAAATTTAACATCATGATAGCAGCTATATGCATTTTTATATAGTTTAAAGGTTCTTTTGTGCAGAGAATTTTTGTTAAAGTCTGAACCTCTGCTGGGGAAGGGACTGTAAAGGGAACCCTATAATGAGACAAAAGTATAAAGTAGAATATTCCATTTGTATAAACCTACTACTTACTATCTTGCTAGGCTGCTCTACAAGGACCATTGAAAACGCAAATATGAATTTAGCTCATACAAAAACAGAGTTACTTTCTGCCGAGAATGGTGGTGGTGGGGCCTGGGTTGATCTAATACTGAAAATCCACAAGCTTAAAAACCAATTTTAATATTTCCCCTGAGCATCACACTCTGTTCTTTAATACAATCACTGCTATACACAACTAGGTAGGGCAAGAGTTCTATATTAGAATTATTTCTATAAAGCTCTTACATATTCCACAGGCTTGAAGGATTTGAGTGTAACTGTTGGACAGCCACAGGAAGTGAGGTCAGTGTAGAGGCCTTCTTCCAGCACACAATGGTTATCAGCAATTTCCCCTTGGTAAAACAGGAGCCAACTGAAAGAATAAACATAACAAAGGAGTTTAACTGAGGCAGTCAGTTATTAACAAGTTCTCTCAAGATCAAATATTTTCTAGGGGAATGAGAAATACAACAAGGTTTGTTTTTTAAAGTTGTACTATAAAAAAAAGTGAAACCAAAGACTGATTCAATTTTCTGCTTCTGCTGCTCTTCCACATGGTATACAAATCTCAACCTGGACTTTAATGGGGGTTAATGGAATGCAGCTAGATTTACTCTATTGAATCCCTGAAATTTTAAACAAGTCATAAAGGCAGATTCAAATCACAGCAATTGTGTGACTTTCCTATAGGAATGCAAAAAGCGGCATGTCCCCTTCCATCAGAAAGAAGAGAGTTATCAAAGCACGTTGCAAGAGAGTAGGCAATAGGACGATATGGAGCGTGATGGTAATGCACTGGATATATTTGACTATTTGAAATTTAAAGTAGGTTAAAAAGTGCTCTCTAACCACTTAAAATGGTGGGGGGTAAAAGAACACACTTACCATCCCCGAAGAACCTTAAAAGAACATGGTACGAATGATGTAAAATCAGAAACTTCTGCTGTGAAATCTACACATGCTCCTTGGAAGTGTGTTCTACTGAAAGCTTTGAGCTACAAAAACAACAACAATAAAAATATGAGGACTAGAAAGAAAATGTACCCATCATCACCATAAGTAGAGTAAATTGCAGGCACAGGGAAATATCAATGCAATTTTAAGAAGTACAAATGCAAATCTAATGGACTCCCAAGAGACGAAATGTCTTAAATTTCTATAGCACCTTTCCTCTTGAAAGGTCCCAAAGCGTTTTATAAACTATGGGCAGATTCTGCAGTCCTTAACTGAGGCAGATCTCCTACTGATATCAACGGCAGTGGTAGCAAGTATATATTCATTTTATGGTAACAGGAGTGTTTCCAGAGAAAGCACAAATGATAGGACTGAAAAATCTGGCCTTATACATACAGCACGACTCAGATGCAGCCATATTTTGGGTACAGGTCAGCAACCAATTGGAGCACAACAAGAAGGGGAAAGGAAATACCGGTGAAAAGATACCAAGGCAGAACATTAAAAAAAAAGTGCCCTGGAATCTTCTGTGATCACACTGAACAGAGATGACATCTTATTTAAAAAGCCTGCTTGAGAATTTCCGGTAGGACTTGCTGTGTCAGGAGTGTCTGAAGTCCAACCCAACAAGCTTGCACACACAGATATCCTTAGCAAAGAGCTTTAGAACCATTTAGAACTACATCCTGCCCAGGAAGTGTGTATCAATCTCTCCATCAAAAGGGACTGCTGCATTAAAAGAAGTTAAAAACAAAATCTACAGCAGAAAACAGTCCATGGTCTACAGTTTGGGGAAGAAGCTAAGAATTCTGTGCCCCTCAGGTACTATTTGTTCCTGGATAATGGGTCACTTTAGGTGGCCACTGATGTGCTGAAATCTATTGAGCAAGAGCAATACAACTAAAAATTAAGGAAAAAGGATGAAGAAATCTGGTTTGCATTTCTACCATTGTTTTTGACAAGAGGGTTCACATGTCATTTAGTCATGTACTTTATTACCCTTAATCCACTGCAGGATTGCTCCCCATAATGTATTTTCTAATGCTATGCCTAACCTCCTGGTAAACGCAATGGTTTCTGCGATTAGAACCTTGACCCTGTGATACACAGAGCGCCACTTGCAAGGTTCTGAGCACTCAAGTACTACTGCAATCAGTGGGAGCTGAAGGCACCTTGTAGGATCAGGCAGTATATATTTCCAGCTACTACTGTAGGCCTCAGTAATATGAGGCTGAAGAGAGAATTTTTTAGGGACCATTAGAAAAGTACTATTCGGAATGTCTTATTGCTACTGAATGGATTGAATACATACAAACAGGCAAACTGTGGATTATTTGTTGTGCAGTGCCATTGAGAATTGGACATTTACCATATGAATTAGTTGAATTTACCATGGTATTTCCCGTTTTAAGATTAGGGAATCCTTGGTAAACACTGACCACTGGTTTTTAATGGGACCCATCATACACATGTGAAATCTGACTGCTACTCTAAAAACTTCTTTTGTTTCCAGAGTGCTGGTTTCATTTCATAATACACTTAAATCACATACTCCAGAAGGACTCTCAGTCTTCAGATATATCTAAGTTGCTTTGTAGGTTGCCTTTAGGAATCCCTTAATTAAGACAGGGTGCAATGGATGGTACATACTATCAGGTGATGTGACCAACTTTTATCAGGTGTTATGAAAATTGCCTGGTACTTCAAAGACTTAGGAAAGTTCCTTATTTCTTATTTTATAACTGACTTCTTGTGCCACAAAACCACTTGTTTAGTTTCCTCTATAAGAGAGAATTTCAGTCCAGTACATGGGCTCTAAGCAGGGGCCTCTATACCACTTCACCCTCCAAGAGATACGTGGAGCAGAGAGCCCTGCGTGGCCATTCTGTACTGAGGTGAATTTCACACTAAAATTTGAGACAGCGTTCTGTAACATAGAAGAAAAATGTTGTTGCCAGTGCTCCTCCCCAAAGCGGCCCCTCTCCCTGCCAAAGAAAAGAAATCCAATCTACAGAGACTGAGAAAAAGCCAAAACCACATATTAGAAAATGGTTTTATGGAAAAAGAGTCTTTTAAAAAAAAAGAAAAGAAAAAAGAAACTAATATATTTCCTGTTACAAAGAACAAGAAGGGCTTAATCTTGCCCTTATGTGACACACAACTGTGAATTGAAAAAGACAAGCCAGCTACATGGGCTGGATACACTGCTGCTGATTCTCCTGCATTTGGAACTGCATTTCTGAGCAGAACACTGATATTTAGGCTACACTTACATTGTGCTTTTCACCCATAGATCTCAAAACACTTAACAGAGGAAGGTAAGTATCATTTTCTCCATTTTTACCAATGCAGAAAACTGAAGCACAAAGATGAAGCGATTTGCCCATGGTCAAACAGCAGCTCAGTGACAGAGTCAGGAACAGAACTCAGGTCTCCAGGTTCCTAGTTTCGTGCCTGATACTTCCCCCTTACAGCCCATGTCCCAGGCTACGTGACAGCTTTAGAAAGACTGTGACAGGGAAGGTTATACAATGTACATTTTAAATAATAAACTGAGAAAAATGTTCTTTTCTCAAAATGAATAAAAAGAAAAAAGTTGAAAGGACAGATTTGATGGTTCTGACTTCAGAATAATTAGAGAAGAAACCGATCCATTAGTTATACCACTGTGTTTGCACAGTCTGACCACAAATGCAGCTAGTTATAACTTAAAATGTATTAAATCTGACATGACAGATTCAAAAGACTCCTTTAGCGCCATGAAGCTCTATTTCCTAAAAACTCAAAAGGCAGTAAGTGGAAAGATACACAGTGCAAAGTTACCATAAATAATTATAGGGGTCTTCTAAAGTATTTGAGCAAGCCAACTGCCACAGGCAGATTAATGAAAGGAGCTTAGTTATTCCTTGGGAGAGTGAAGGAAAAAATATTGTTTTATTTTTAATGAATACAGCTATTGTATTTTAAACCTGGATACTTTAGTCTTACTTGGAACATGCATGTAGTTTATGAAGCAGCCTGGCAAAGTAGAAAGACCAAGACCACTTATTGCAAGAGTTCAGAATATAACACTTAAGGTCAGCTGAAAGCAACAGCAAGTGACAAGGTTTCTTTCTTATGGAAAGAGAGTAGTATTTCCTTATTTTAGAATCTATGCCTATAATACATAGGAAAAAATGTAGAGAGCTACATTCCTACACTGAGAATTCAGACTTGTACGATTCAGCATCCAGCTGTGTTAAGGATTCTCTAACGCTGGTGAGCCATCCTTTGTAACTGTTGCAAACATAGAAATTGTAATATTATCTTTCAACTAGAAGAGGAAAGGACGGATTTATTTTCTCAAACACTGTCTTTTACTTACTCTGACTCAGGAAGTGATCTTAACAAATTTCCCACAACTCCTTAGTCACAATAAAGTATGTTGGTGGCCAAAGGTAACTATGACAATTTGAACACAGCAGTGACATGCTCTCCTATTTCTTTAGCTTCATCACAGAGGTCCTGTAACAACCCAACATTGTGATCACATGAACCCTTCTAGCATGTTTTCCCTGTGGCAAAAGTGACATCACAGCAGCATGACATGGCATGCATATTTGTACACAGCAAGTGATTATTTTTTTTAAAGAATTTTCTGATATACCGGTGGATGGGATGGGATGGAAGGTAGAGGTGAAAGGAAAGGCATCGAATTGCAAGTTGAATCTATTGCAAATAGTCTCATTGCTGCTGATGGGTGAGACTCTTCCAAGATTTGGAGAAACATGCACATGTTTGTATGCTTATATTAACCATTTGACTCTTTTGGGTCTGCAAAACTGGTCTAAGACATTCATAGGAACAGCATTTGACATATTCTGAAGAAGAATGGAGTTAAGGAAGGAGATAAAAAGTTATTAAAACTATCTGGAATCTCTGAAACAAGTTTGGTTTGGTACCAGTTTCATTTTTCAATCAGTTATTTTATCTGAAATGGTTTACCAAGCCTTCTGTGTGAAAGTGTTTGGGATTCTTTGGCTTTGGCTGCAAACACCCAAATGAATATGTCTGGCGGGAAATCAGTGTTTAAGACTAAAGTAATACACCATTTATGTCGTTAGCAAACATTTCCTGCAAGCCTGAGTAAATCATAAACATTTTAGAACCTGAACATACTTGGAGTAAAGAAAGGGTGTGGTCAGGCTGTCCTAAGTAATGTAATGTGTACATTTTCCATGTGTTGGTGTGTATAACACAAAAGTATAAACAATAAGGATACTGAAAATCCTATCTAGATGACAAAATAGTTAAGATATCTTAAACTAGATTTTCGGGCTATTAAAACATGTATCTTTATATGGGATTTTCTAAAGTTTTATTAAAAGTGACACAGAGAGAGAGAGAGAGAGAGAGAGAGAACTCTACCGTTCATATCCCACTGCACTCCTCTTCCCAAAGGTACAACGTTAACAACTAATATTTCTTTGTGGACAAAGAATGCCTAATGAAGGGAGGAGAGAAGTCAAACTAAATATAAGGAAACTGAGATATACTCTGTTAGAGGAGAACCCTTAGCAGATAAGGATTCTGGATGAGCATGTGCATGTGAAGAGGTTTCTAAATTTAGAAAGATTACATACAAGAATGTTATTATGGATTTAACATAATCTTATAAAAATTCTGATAAAAAACAGAAACCCAAACTAAGCCACTCTGAAAACAAAAACATGCTACAGTGAAATCCTCTTATAATGAAGCCGTATTGTCATAGAATTTCACTAAAATTATGTTTAACTTTACATTAGGATTTGCTATAAAGGGCTCTCCTTTATATTATTAAATCACTAGTGTGTGCTCAGTCAGACTTAGTGTGTGTGTGTGGGGGGGGGAAGGGTAGGGAAGCTGAGAACGAGCTGGGAACTACAGCTACAGCAAAGGTCATGTACTTTTGAAAGTAATTAGCAAAACTGCCCTCATCACGCCATCACACAGGAAGTGTAGATACAAACTGCAGAATTGCCAAAATAGAATATATTTTTTAAAACAGCACTGTAGGAAAACAAATGGCAGGTAGCTAATTGTGTGTGGGTTTGTAAATAGTTTTCTGCAGTTCAAGTTTCACAATTCTGCACTTCAGATATTAAGAAGTTACAGTAACAAAGTGGGACGGATTAATTACAATGCAAAGACAATATCCCACGTAGAGAAAGGTAAATGAGTGTGACTGTGAATTTCCTTACAGGCAGAGAGAGACTGAAAGAAAAAACATGAAAAGAAATGGTGATACAGAGCCAAAGTGACCCCAAGCCTATTGAGCGGATGGCACTATGGGGACACAACAAAAACGGGTGTGAACAGGAACACCACAATGAATGAGATTGTTGGCTAACTTAGCCTCTATGTGTCTACTGGTTTCCTCAGGTAAGAGGTGGCTTTGTCACTGTACAGTAGATAGTGAAGTTCTTATCTGAGACAGCTGGGGGGAAATTCAACATAAAGCATGTGTGCTTAATAATATGCAATTTACTCCTAGAAATGGCATTATAGGATGTGAACTTACCAAATGTGGAGGCTCATTCTTTCCAAGTGGTTCCTGCATATTAAAAAAAAATATATATATATATAATATAAACATTACAATTATTTTTAACAGGCAGTCAAATCCCTTAAAGAACCTTTTAAACTTTTTTAGGAATTCTGGGGCTGAAATTCATTAATAGGTATTATACTCCTGGCACATTTCCCTCCCCACGTCTCTATGAAATTAGGAGGATATTGGCTCATGGTTGGCTCTCTGTTAGCTTAGGCCTTGTCCACACATTAAACTTCCACCAATATAATTAACTGCTTAGAAACCCATTTCCAGAGTCAGAGCAACCCCTTTGTGTAGGCACTCAAACTGGTTTAAAAGTGTTTGGTTTATACCAATTCCTTATTGAGAGAGAATCTGAGAGAATGGGAGGCAGAACCTTCTCTCTCTCACCATCACTACCCTGCAATGCATCTGTCATTTCCATTCAAGAAAGGTTAAACAAGTTCAATTTCCTTTCTAGCTTTCCGAGTTGTGGATGCAGTGTCATTTATTATATTGGTGGTTGGGTTTGTTTATTTTACAGTAGGGCTTTAGGAGTCCTGCAATTAATCTATCTGGGCAAGTTGCCTTTTTATTTTTCTGGATTGAAATAGAAAAGAAAGGAAGACAACAATAAGCTATAGCTCAGTTTTAGCAGACAGTAATACAGGAAAGTTAAAGGATTAAAATACATGACAAGTTATCAATAAGGCAATAGGCATGTTTTGTGGTAAATTAGGTATTTAGGGCCAGAATGTTCCATTTGTGGACATAATATGCTAAGGGGACTGGAAACTGACGTTCTCCTTGTAGAGTTTTCCTAGCATTTTCTTGTTGGGGGTTGGGTTGACACAGAGTTTGCACTGCAGAATAAACGGGAGATTCAGTCCCCATAATTAGCAGTTTCCTTGAATTCTGTAATGATCTTTTCTTCTAACCTTTCATCAATTGAATAGACAAGTTAGCTTCATTACCTACCCTGCACAATAAAATCATTGTATCACCAGAGTTCTGAATTCTTGTTGCTTTTTTAATTTTCTTTTTGATGAATTACGGTAACTCACCAACTTAATGGGACGAATTGACATGATGGTTTCACTGGATCCTCCCCAGTCTAAAAAGCATTTATATTTTCCTTTTTCCAGTATATATTGTTCTCCACAGAAATATTTCTGCCGATATGCAACCCACCTGAGGAGTGACACACAAGAAATGAACTGTGATACACAATCCTATTTTTCAATATGGCACTACAAAAAGTTATCAGTAAGTTAATCTTAAATAGAAAACTTTCCAGAAGGTTTTTAAATGCTTTACCTGTCCACCTGATATGAAATTAAACAGATTGTAAAACATGTCTTGTGGTAACAGGCAACGCGAATCACAAACCCGGCACACTCCTGATTTTCTACTTTTTATTTGTCTACACAAATATTCTTGAGAAATCCTTGCAGCATTAGATCTCTCTCTCCCCCTTCTCAGATAATTTCTCAGCATGAAATAAGAGATTGCTTGGAAGCCAAGAGGCTAGATATTCAACTGTCAAATATCTGAGTCACTCTCTGCTCCCTCAACCTTTACCTTCCCACCTAGCTCCAGACAGGGCTCCCTTCCAACTCTTCAAGTCAGATTATTCTAAGGAAAGAATGGAAGCAAGTGAGGAAGCCTTGGCAGGAAGAGATAAAGGGACTCTTGCAATGATTGGTAATTCATTTGTATTTCTTCCCCTTGCATTTGATTACAAAATCCAAGGCAAGCCAAAAATGTTTATAGCTGTAGCTCACGAAAGCTCATGCTCAAATAAATGTGTTAGTCTCTAAGGTGCCACAAGTCCTCCTTTTCTTTTTGCGAATACAGACTAACACGGCTGTTACTCTGAAACAACAAAGAGTGAGAGCATGGACACATTACCGACATGTTCACTTTTACAGAGTCGGTGTAATTCTTTATGCTGTGTGGGTTCCCCCCCGCAAGAAACTTACTTCAGTGCTTTATATTTAAAAAAGCTGAAAGCTACTGGCACAACCCAGCAAATTAGTAACCTGAAAAGGAACCAGATAAAACACTTCAAACTGAACTAAATGAGCTTCAAGCTGCCATAAGATGGCTGGAACTATACAAATGGCTGATGAACCTCGGAGGAAGCATCCTCTCCTGAAGAAAGAGTAATTACAACATACGACTCAAGGAAGGAGAGGAAATAAAGGGGGAAATGGGAGGAGTCTTCTCCTATGACAGGAGGGGAAGCATAGTGAACAAAAATTAACTTTTGAAAAACAGATAAGAATCATTTCCAAAAAATTTGTAAACAAACAGGATACAAACCATGGGCCCAATCTACTCTGTTCTATTCACGTCTTTATATAGGACTCATCACCACAGTATCTAAGTGTCATCCATAGCAATGCATTAAGCAGCTTAGCTAACATCTGTGACACATGGTTTTGTTCCTCATTCCCTTTCTCCAGAGGAAACTGAGTGGTTGTTTTCGAAATTCAATTTACTATAATATATGTACATTGTCCTATGAATTTCTCTTACTAAAAGAAAAGTCAAAGGAACGCACATTGCATTTGGAGTGGAAGGTGGTGAGTCTTTTGATGCTTCTTAGCAATCTGTCAGACTTGCTTGGTAAGATTTGTGGTGGTTCTTAGCAATTCTCCAACACTTACTGATACAAATTAGGCACAATGAAGTAACAGTAGTAAGGGCTGCAGAATCAGGCCCTACATCTGTGAAATGCAGTCATGTGATAGTGTTACTATCACTATCAACTGACAAGGACTGAGAGAACTTTAACAATATTTGGAATCCAACAATATAGTCTATTTAACAGTCCACATAGGTGGCTGTTGAATGGTGGGACACATCCTTTTTTCCTAAATACATTACCTCTGCAGCTAATCCTGCTCTAGATCCTGCTGCAGTTCTACAATGAGATCCATGCAGCCAGACCCCTGAACCCATGCTGAGCACCACTAAAGTCAATGGGCTCCTTGCAGATACAAGGGTGTGCCTATCTGGATCCCACTGCAGGACTGTGACTCTAGCTGGCTTGGGAAGAGAGAGAGACCAGCAGCAAAAACTGAACCTAAGTAAACTATCAGGCTTGTCCATATTCTTATTTGTGTATTGATGTAGTAATAGGGAGCGTTCGAAGTGGTGCGGTTTCAAGAGATCCCTGAAGGTCAGGACCCACAAGCCAAAAAAGCAAACAAAAAACAAGTAAAACCCTCTGCAAAGAATGCAGAGCAGAAGAGCAAGATACATAGGAGAGACACTGACATTTTCTATCTGAGAAAACACAAAGATTGTTCCCCCAGCCCCCAAATGTTTATCTTTCTTCTTCAATCATTTGAAATACATCATGACAAATTAGAAATCTGAAAACACTGTGCACTAGCAAATCATTTAATCATTGCATTCAAAGAACATCTCATACACGTTTGAAGTAGACTTACACTCCACTTTTCACATGAATTGATCTCATCTCCTGGCCAAACCCAGCCTGCTCCAAATCAGGAATATCTTGATTGACCATGACCTTACCATCTTCTTCATCTGACTCAAAAAGCATGACTGATGACTCGATGAAATCCTAAAAGGCAATGCTGAAAGTTAGGATAAATATCTTAACAATTTAGCAGCAGCTTATTACATACAACCTAGCCAAGGATTCCATGGGACGGTTCACAATGCGAGCATAACTATGTGCAAGCAGAGGCCCCACATTTAGGGGCATTCATGTTCCACTATGTTGTTTTAATGCTAGTATGGATGAGGCAAGATGAATCTATAACCGCATTAGAGGGAAGAATTGTAGCCTAGGAATAACATTTTCAAAAGCACTTGAGTGAATACAAGCCATTCAGCTAAGGGCTTGTCTACACTACAGTTGCACAGCTATGGCACAGCAACTGTGCCGTTGTAGCGCCATACTGTAGACACTTGCTACATTGATAAGAAGGGGTTTTTCTGTCACTGTAGTAAATCCACCCCCTCAAGAGGCAATAGCTAGGACGATGGTAGTGGTGCCTATACTGGGGCCTAAGTCTCTCAGGGGTGTACATTTCTCAAAGCCCTGAGCAATGTAGCTAGGTCAACCTAAGTTTTAGATGTAGACCAGGCCTTAGGCATGCCAAGTGAGGCCCCCTTTCAAAAGGGATTTAGGTGCTAAGGAACTCAAGGATCTTCCCCATGCTTGCACAGAAAGGAAGAGTCAGATACCTCTCTAGCACCACCCTTCCTTTGAATGGAGGAGTCTTTGGGTTCTACGTTGCATGCATGGAGCAGAGGAGGGACTGGGATGCAACACTATCCTTCCAGCAGGAACACAAGTGATCAACTCTGATGTAACAATAATCTGGGGAAAAGATTTGGCTATGGGAACCTTGGTGAAGACTCCTCCCCTTTCATTCCTCCTGCAATTTTTTTTTTAATAGGGCTGGATGATATGGCCCTATATTTTAAAAACTAATATATTCCCTTTGCCATGTTATTAACACAGCTTTAGATTATTCAATCAAACTCAGTTTTAAAAGTCCTATTTATTTTTAACTAGTTAGCCAGTTCACTATTTTGTAATCCACTCTTTGCTTGGACAGTGAAAAATTACCAGCTGGTTTCACTTTTTTGTTTGTTTAAATTCTAACAGACTCAACGAAGTCCCAACTCCCTACTTCAACCTAGTCCCTCAGAAATGGTCCCTTCCTTCCTTCCTGAGAACTCCTTAAATTCAACTCTGCTGAAGTTTCTCCTCCCTGCATTAAGCTATGTAGAGATGCTTACCTTGTCACAAAGGCTAATATATAAGCCTAGGAAAAATCTAATTCTCTTTGGGGCAACTTCAAAGATTACTGTAAATACGGTAGCATCAATCTAAAGATCTGTCCACATGTGTAATACACCTACAGCATTCCACATATATTTTGAATCTTTATATGTGCAACAAGAGAATTGCTAGGTAAATCTCCATTTCACAACAAGAAACAAAACAGTTTACATCAGTAATATTGTATATCAGAATATAGTAAGTTACACTTTTTCCTTATAAATATCATATCTTTTCAAGTGTCCAAATATGTGCTAAATAGATATCTGAAGTGGGTATAGACTACAATACTTCATGCCTAAATCTAAAACAAAAAATTCCTAGAACTTCAGCGGTGAATATCAAACATTTTTCCTCTGGTGTTTTTCTGAGACCTTTTTTCAGAAAGCTGCGGAAAAATATACTGAAATGCAGGTTCTATCAATCCCAGCAAAACTAGCAGACCCTTCTTTGCAGGAGATGTCATTGCTCTAAAAAAAGTCCTATTTTCACATTATCTGTACAATAAGCACTACACTTGTTATGTGATAGACCTGCCAAGTTGTGCCACCATTTTAACGAATGTTGCTGGCTCATGGGATAGTGCATTGCAATATGTAATCTTACAGTGGCTGCTCTTCAATTCTCAGAAGGAAACAGTCTTTTACAGCTGCTTACAAAGTTTCTTTTTAAATTAAATAGAAGCATACTTGAAGAAAGGAAGTGATAAAGATGTTCTAATCCCATGTCCTTCTAATCCATGAAGTATCCAAGATTTCTTTCAACATCAGACTGTGGCTCAGTTTTCACTGGTACTTCATCATCATCCCTACTAACAACATCTTAGTTACAGGAATTTTCTCACTATGATAATTTTCACGGCCAAAATCTTCTGGCACAAAATCACTGAGGCAGAGTGTAATACCGTGGTAAGGCTTGCAACAGCCACTGTGTTGAGAAGCTATTTTATGTTAATAAAGAACTACTACACATAAGTAAATCACACTTTTGTATTTATTCTAGAGGCTAAACAGCTGAAACAGGAACCTGCACCCTATGTAGTTTTGCACCATTGCCGAGAAAATCAGCAACTACAAACAAAAGCAAGACAGAGCAATGCACCACATGTTCAGAAGCACCATATTTTCCAAAAAATACGAAGTGGTTGAGGCAGCACACAAAAGACATTCAGATACTACAGTGATGGGGTCAAACAAGGACAAAGATGCATCGTCTCACTCTTAAAAAGTGACATTTCTTGTATGGAGGGGTTTGGAAAATTCTGTAACAGGGCAAGGAATTTTGTAATATTATACATTCTTTTCTTGAAGAAGGACCTCCTAGAATCTATATCATTCTCCACAAAACACTGTAATTTTCATTGTACAGACTGGAGTGCCGAAAAAAAAGAAAAAAGGAGATTTTTCTGCAAGCATGTGGTTGGGTGGGGGGAGGGATGGGAAACAACCAAACATGAGGTGACCTCACAAAAATGAATGAAAAAATAATCTCTCTTTTGATCTATGAATCCATGTTTAACTCCAATTAAATGGAAAAAAAGAGTGAAGCAAGAAACAGATTAGCAAATCAGGAGTGGTACTTACAGCCTGTAGGAACCGAAAAGACAACAGGGCACTGCTAATTCCCCCATATGAGTGCACATCTTCATAATCTCCCTCCTCCAGCAGGTACTGACGGCCTTTATATCGTTCCTTTTCATAGGCAACCCATCTAAAGTAACCACAAGGAAAGAAAACAATTAGAGGAAAAAGTACAACAGCATCATACCAAGAATAAAAGGAGAAAAGAACATCATAAATTCCTAAGATAAATATCACAACCTCAGTTGAGGAACAAAGCAATGCTTGTTATTTCAGATTACAACACAGACCAACCAAGCATTCTTTGTGGATCAATACTCCATTTTATTATGTGATCTCCAACAATAGTTTACTTGTGTAATGCACCAACACTCTTGAAAAATGTTTCTATCATAGTCTGATAGTGCATTTCAACACATTTTCATAAATGTAATGGCTAGAACCTTAAGGGTCATGCAGAGAGTTATCAGTTGAAGCAGGGAATGCTGACACAGTGTGAAATCCTGGCCATGTTGTAGTCAATGGCAAAACTCCCATTGACTTCTATGGAGTCAGTATCCTCTACTCTAACCAAGAGATACTACTAAATCCAATAAAATAGAACATGTATAAAAATAATGCATATGTAAAATACTTTTGATTTGCAAAGCAGGGAATTGTACCATTTTAAAATATTCTGAATAGATAAGACTGGATTAAAAATAAATTTCTGCATCAATTTTGAGTGTCCTCAATGAATTTTACTTTGAAAAAGTGCACAACAGCACAAGAAGCTTTATAAGGCTTCCAAAAGTTGTGCTATAAAGTGATGTGGAATTAAAAGTTCCCATTCAAATTAGACTAATCAAACTTACAAGATATTTTAAAAATAAGAATGTACACTCAAGTACTGTCAGTTAAGCTTTAATATTCAAGACAGAGTTTACAATATGCACATTATAGCAACACCAGCTCATACGACAATGGCAAAGGCTCTGAGTATTTCTTTCATTAAAACTTTCCTGCCAGGATTTACAACTGCTGTACAAATTTTGTCAGGGCTGCAGTTTGGCAGACAAAAATGGATTTATTTTTGATAACATTTGGTTTAGATTAGTTCAGCTGTTCAAGTTATTGTAAAATAAATAAATAAATAAATAAATAAACAAACCCCATACACTAGACAGAAGGATAACTTTTAAAATATCAAGTTTTCCAGAGAACTGGTCCATAATGTCTTTGAGTAGTGTCTTTAGGTATTGACATTTAAGTTTTCTATGAATGTAGTGATTGTGAAACCCTCCAAACAACATGACATAATAACTACATAAGTGCATACCATCCCAGTCATTTTACTGGGAGTTAACTTGGAAACCTTGACAATTGTAATGTCATTGCTAGCTATTTCACTGCTGATCTCTCTAGCAGAAACCTTCATTTTATAGGCTTTCCATGCACTGTTAGATAAAGTGGCAGATCTTGGTGGGGTTGAAGGAACAGTGAGTTGGTTAGTTGTTATACAGAGCTGTGGGATATGCACCAAAGGCCTGATTCTCTCAGGGCTGTTCTACACTAAAGAATTAGGTTGGCATAACTACATTACTCAGGGCTGTGAAAAATGTCATGCCCGGTGCTATGTAATTAAGCCAACCTGAGCCCCGGTGCAGACACTGTCAACTTAGCTACCATCTGTTGGAGAAATGAATTTATTACAGTGATGGGAAAACCCCTTCTTCACTGTACTAAGTATCTACACTCCAACACCGCAGCTGTGCCACAGTAGTGTTTCTAGTGTAGACATATCCTCAGTCTCTAGATGTTAGATAACCATTTATATAACCCTGGAAAGTGAGGCTAAAATGCTACCAAATCGGAATGGTAGCTTTTTACACCCACTTTGCACAACTGTAAATGACTACATAATAGGCAGAACAATGCAGAATCAATCCCAGGTACATCTTCACTAGGAAAAGAAAGGTGTGTTGTAAACTCATTTTAGCAAAGGCATGATAACTGACACATGGTAAAATCCTAGTGAAGATGATGCCCTTTCAGCTTTTACATGAGTTAGTAGATCAAATGGATGAGTATGGAATCTAAGGTTTACTTCAACCTGTTAATTCATGTGAAAACTACAAACTGCCTTGTCTGCACTAGGATTTTACTTTGTGTCAGTTACCACGTATTACCTAACACAAGTTAAACACATACCCTTTTTCCTAGTGAAGACAAGACTTAAGATTAAAAAAAAAAAAGGTCAATCCATTCCTTCCCCTGCCCACAAAAGATATTGTCTATACTATATTTAACTCACCTTAACTGATTACCAATTACCTGGTTATTTAACGCATTTTCATATGTTAGTATAGACACTCCACAAATGTTTGTTCCAAGACTGTGACGGGGCAGAGCGGCCTCGCACTGGCACCACAGGGGTTAACCCTTCCTTCCTAGCAGAGGAAGTCCCGCCCCAGAAGCTCTGCTGGGCATTCTCCAACTGGAGAACAGGTATAAAAGCCTGCAGAGCTGCTCAGTCTGAGCGGACTGCCATAAGGGAGGGAGGCACACTGCCAGCTCCCGAGGAGGGACAGCTGGAGCACCAGGATCCGGAGGCCAGCCAAGCCGGGATGCACCCTGATACCCAGACGGAGGACGTCACAGGAGGGGAACAGACCGGAGCATCCCCCGAAGCAGAGAACCTGGCGTTTATGGTAGGAAGTGACCCAGGGGAGCTTTAGAGGCAAACAGCATTAGAGCCACACAGACACTCGGCGTGTTGCGGGCAGATCCCCCCCGAGCTGGTGGCAAGGGGAGCTTGCCACTACCAGGGCCCTGGGTCGGGACCCGGTGGAGAGGGCAGGCCCGGGTCCCCCTACCACTCACCCGCACCATGGGAATCCTATGGACTCTGGCTGCTAGGCCGCACTACCCCACTTGCAAGGGGGATTGTATAGACTCTGGCCATTAGATGGCACTGCTCCAAAGCGCGGAGAGATTTATATGAATTCTGGCCACTGGCCCAAACTGCCCCGACATGTGGGGTGAGTTACCTGGACTCCAGCCAATAGGCCGCACTACCTCGCCGTCCAAGGGTGATTGTGTGGAAGGAGGCCACTAGGCTGCAACCGGAGACTGCAACAGAGAGATGGGCATGGGAACCGGGTAGGGGCGAGGTTCCAACACCCCATCCCACCCCTGCCACAAAGGGGCATAAATGTTTGTGGTTTATCCTAGGGCTATTTTTGGAAACCTTGATTGTAATTAGATTACTTATAGAGAGAGTAATTTGTCATTTATCTATTTACAGAGAATACAAAAATGAAATATACTCACACTCCACCAATGACACGTATTGATCCAATTCCCTGGAAATCCTCATCACTTCTAAAGAGTGCTGGGACAGTATCAATGTTTCCAGAAAGCTCTTTGGCCCATCCTCCAAAATGTTTTCTCTCATATATTAATATCTGGAGAATGTGGTTTGAAACAATGTATTTAGTACTTTAACTTTTAGTAATCTTAAATTTGACACATATAGTGCAGCATTGCCCAGGAATGCAATTTTTTTCTCAGCAGCCACCGTGGTGGAAATTCTGTGCAGTGCCTTTTGAGCCCTCCCGATTGCAGGTTGCTCTAGGGTCTGGAGAAGCCCTGGTATGATTTTGACAGCCTTAGCAGGCTGTCTAATGGCTTGTCTACACTGGAAAATTTACCAGTATAGTTATACCAATGTAATTATATCACTATAACTGCCTGTGTGGACACCTATACCTGAACAAGAGTGGCCACATGCGGAGTTATACCAGTATAACTAAAACAGTACAGTTACTCTGATACAATTTTCCATGTGAGAAGCCCTAAGTAAAGGCAGCTTCCCCAGGCCACTTAGAATCTCTGCAGTGCTGCTAGCCCCAGCATGCCCCTCCCAGGCTGCCTATACTGAGGCTTGCAAGAGTGTTCGCAGAGAGCAATCTTACGACTATGTACCTCAAATCCTGTGCTGTGGGAATTCTCTCAAAGCTGGATCTGGGGCTCTTAGAGCTCCTTTATGCTACTCCAGCCCTTTTCATTCAGTGTAAAGAAGCAAGCGGGGGTGAGAATCTCACCCCATATATTTAAAATCCATGAAATACTCTAGATTCATAGAGTTTCATTAGAGCTGAGTGATAATGAGACACCATAAGCCTGATCCAGCATAAAATATCCAAAGCCTTCCCAGCCTAGCAATCTGTGGCTGATAGACATGAATAGAGGAACAGGACAGCCTCCATTGGACGTACAGTTAAAAAAAACAAACCAAACAAACAAAAAAACCCTATCAGAATTTGTTGGATTTGAAGAGCTGCCTCAGTGCAGGAAAATTCTATGGGTTCCTTACCTCTTGCATTGCACAGTTCCTCATTCTGGATTCACCTGTTCACCCTTCACCAGCGTCACATGCACTGTGTGCTGGAGTAACTCCCTTTTACGGGTATGGCTCTGGCATGCAAATGGCCAGGCCACAGACCTTTTTTTTTAATAAGTTAACTGGGGCCATATATGTTTCTGTGAGGAACTGCAAGGGGTAGAGCAAAAGCAAAGAAAAACGTTTCTGGCCTCCCTTCCCACCCTCCAACTGGACTCCAATCACACACACACACACACCAATGTGCTCCAGAAGATGGGCCCTCCCTATCATGATTTGACTCTTGCAGTGGGGGTGGGAAGAGGTGGAGAGGAGAGAGTGTATTCCCTTTCTCTTATTTTTCCAATGTGGTGAAGTAGACATTTGATTTACAGAGGTCCTTTGTTCACTGATGCCTGTGGATGTGTCAACCAGGAGAAACTCACTTTAGACTATACTTCCTTTAAAATTCTTCTACAGATAACTGACATTCAGTTTTCTTGGAAAAAAAATCCTGCCACAGCTTTTATGTCTCACAAAGCACATGTAACTCCTGGGCTGTGTAGCATCACAGAATTTTTTTAGGAAGCGGGCAGATGCAGAATGCCTAATCTAATATTCCACAGACAATAGAGAAGAGGTATATCCCTCCCTAAGAAAAGGTAGTAGTCTTAAATCAGGGTCTCTCTGTGACAGAATCTTTTACTGGCAGCATGCTCGGTACTTACCTTAACATTCATAGGCATTTGTACCTTTAGTCCACCCTAAGATATAAAATACATAAATAAATAATTACATAAAATCTGAAATTTATTTCCATATGTGTACATTTTATAACCCTAGAGAAGTATGCAGTTCTTGCAGCTATACTAGATAATTCTAGTCTGTGTTGAATCTAATTGACATTTAAATACATTGATAATTCACAAAACCAAGGAACACCTATAAAAATGATCTACGAAATTAGAATGTTTAAAAATAATAATAAAAAAATAAAATAAAACCAATAAAAATAAATGAATAAAAAAACCAAAATACTTTATACATGTTTGTCTTTACTTGCACTACAGATCCAAGTATTTACTTCTTATGTCATTCACTTATACTACTGATCAGATTAAAAAATATTAAAGTAACTTTTAAAACTGTACCACATATTTTACAAGTTTTCTTAAAGCAGTAGGGATCGTATACCAAAAAGTTATTTATATCAAAACTTATTTCACCAGAACACAGGCTGAAGGGTAAATTCCCAGGAATGAGAACAATGTAAGCCATCTGTGAAGGGAGACACAACATGGCACAATGTTCCAGCTCTGGAAACAGTAGTCAAGGATTGTTGTAATCCGTCAACATATTTGGAGAACAGGGGAGAGATTTTCAAAGGCACAATTGGAAGGCAGGTGGACAACTCACACTGACTTTCAGTGGGAGCTGGGCATGTAACTGTCCCTTGTAGTTTTAAAAATCTCCCTTTGGAATCTTTATGTACACATTAAAGCTATGTGCCATTGTATCTGTATCCATCCCTTTCCATGTTTATATCCACAAGCTGTCCACCAAAGGAGTATTAGGCTGCCTGTGTATCAAGATTGCTATGCAATGCATAGTCACAGGAGGACTACCAAGCAGTTTACATCTGTTCTTTCTTCTTCTGACCTGGCACCTGCAGCAGATTCTAGCTGTACCAGTATGCAAAGGTTTTCTGAAGAACCTTTTATAACCAGTTGTTGTTGGTTCCAACAAAAACTGCACAACTCTAAAGGCACAACTTTTGGTCTTATTTAAAGAGGCACTTAATCCTCAACCTCTTGACACAAGTTCTTTTACTAAGGTGGCCTACGGCATTTATCAGGTGTTCCTCTCTGACTTGAGCATTCCCAAAGCTCTGGAAGTTTGCACTGAAAAGAAAATAGGAAGAATATTATACCTCTATAGAAATTTGCTGTCACAATCTGCACTGTCAATGTGTTGCAACATCACAGTTCATCACCACCACATCCAAACTGCAGATGGACCAAAAACACAGAACTGGATCCGAATTTTGTATCTATAATAGACCACACCTACAGTCTACATCCAAAAACTCCTAAACATGGGGAATATGAAATCCCAAATTTAACTTTCCCAAATCTTGGACTGCTCTGATTTGACCCACTTGAAAGAGGTATGAGCTGCAAACACGCACCTCTCTCTTCTCTCAGTGCCAAGTAATACAGCCTTCCCAGACTTATTTTGGAGCTCTAAATGTGCAGATGTGGGAGCGTAGCAACTTTTCAGATGAATGGCAAACGCACTGTAATACATCACTGCATGACATGTACGTTACAAATGCAAAAATCTCTAAAAAACTGTAAAGAGAATATTCAACTCAAAGTTATCTTTAGACTAAATCATTAAATGGGGTGCATCATTCAGAGAATCACAACGTCCTCACCATTTTTAGGGGACGCAGAGATTTCACATCTGCTGCAGAAATTTCAGATAGTGAGTTGCCTTCTTCCAAAACTATCATCTCTCCCTTGTAATTAAGGTCTGAATAGGCAAGCCATCTGAAGCAATAAGAGAAAAAATGACTTATTTAAAACAATTAAATATGTTAAGAGTGTACATTCTTTTCTTGATTGTATCCATCAGGGCTAGACAATATGCACCAGATACATAAAGTATCTTAACTACAAAATATATTTAAACATTAGGATTTTGAATGTGTTGCAACAATCTTAGAAAATTAATTTAAGATTCCTTCAATGTCTAATCCAGAAGAAATAAGACAAGAAAACATCTGTCACTTATCATAAAAGGCCATCTTGTTACACTGTGAATAAGCAAAACCTAAAGATTACTACTGATGACTACAAATATCTGGAGACCAACACCGGCATCAAAATTGACCATGAACTGATGATTCAAAATAAGATCGAAATCTTTGCATTGACTCCACTGGGCTTTGCATCAGACTTATTAGAATATGTTCATTCACTACATTTATTCAAAACTAGGAGCTCCTATTTTGATATTAAGATCCTTGAAGCATGGCTCCCTCCTTCAGACTGTCATGTCAAAAGGAAGCGTGTGTGTAAGGGTGAGATGGGGAAAGACTAGGTGGGTTATAGTGGGTAGGATATGAGACTAGTGGACAGTGATGAAAAATGGAGGTGGGGGCTTATATGCACGTGGAGTATCAAGTGCTTAAAACTTGCTATCTAGAAAACTGTAAGCAATCAAAAATTACTGTAGATAAGACACTTTTCTCCTTTCCTCATAGCTTTAAAACTCATATTCTAATTTTTTTTCCAAACTTCACAAAAAAATTCTGCCTGGGGATCAGAAGTTGCATGTGAAGCTTCAAGGAAGCTGGATTCATAATGGGAAACTAGCTTCAACCCTAACCACTGAGTGACTCCTATCACTCCATAATGATCCTGGAAAAGAGGAAAACATCTCACTCTAGAACAAAAGGACCTGGAAGTTCTATGCACCTTTGCTAAACACACAAAGTGCTGGACTGGTGAGGGAGTCTGGATTTGGATCATATTGCATAGCCCTTCTGACTAACCACACAGAAAGTAAGGGTACAGTTGCCACTTCAGGAGTGCTTAAGTGAGGCGGAATTCACTCACAGTGTTATGCTTTTAACAGTGTGGTTGGGTAAAAGGACACTACCGGTCTCCAGTGAACAAGAAGTTGACTCTAGCTGAGCTTCCTCCTCTACTTATACAGGTGGTCAAGGAAAGGTCTACAAGGGGAATAGAGGGAGAATGCCATTGAGAGAGAGTCAAGCTGCACACCAAGGAATCATAGAACTGGGCTGAAATTTAAACTAGGGAGTCTATGTTAACTTATTTTTATAAATACCATGCCTTTAGAAAAATCCTTTTTGACTGCAAGTGTTTTTTCCTGATATGTCATTCCACCAGCTTGCAAACTACTAGTAAAGAACTCCAATACTCACACTCCTGACTTGACTATTATGTAAAAGGTGCTTTCAACATCCAGTTCTTCTAAATTGGCAACTGCACTCTGTATGCAGACAGGAAACCCCTCTGTGCCAGCTTGTGGGCAAAACTCTATTTCTGGAATGCTGCAATTCTGCAGAAACAAATTAGACTGTAAAGGTTATTTACATTTGGAAAGTTTGCCAGTACTGCTAGAAATACAGGTCCTTCCTTTTAAAGCTATGTTTATTTCCATTTTTTTTCTTAACACAGTAACTTTGGGTTCTACAGAACAATACAACTTTTTAAAAATTAAGGCTGGAATTTTCAGAGTCCTAAAAGAGTTCCACTGACTTTCCATGGGAGTTTAGCACCTAACTCTCTCGTGGGCTCCTTTGAAAATCTCAGCCTAAATATGCTTTTATTAAATTGTATTTACCAACAGAAGAAGCTATGTATACAGTAGTTCTGACTTCTCAGTTTAACAACTTTATGATGAAAACATTGAAATCAACTGGTTGTGATATTACACTATTTTCTTTTTGCTACATTTGGATTCAATGGTGCTTTCTAATTTTCTATAATAAGTATTCATTTAAGAATAGCACACACATACATGGCTCCTTTTCAGTATCATATAAATTAGGTAATTATGACTGTGTGTAGAGTTACATTAAATATGTCTAAAATAAAATACAACATTAACTACACAGTTTACAATTGGGCATGCTTATTGATGAGCAGTATAATGCTTAGTGTATAATAATTTAAATCAATAAAGGAAAAAAAATTCCAGATTTAATATTACATGCAAACCCAGATCCCAATTCAGGAAAGAATTGAAGCACATGGTTATGTCCATCTTTATTTCAGGAGGGGCACGTATTCAACTTCAACCATGAGTAACTCTTGGATTTCACTGGAATTGAAGGGTGTACTTACACCTCCTGAATAAGGATGTTTTCCTGGAATGAGGCCCCATTATAATTGCTTTAGAAATTTATTTAGGATTGCCTGTTGTTAAGTTTTGCAATGCATATGGCTTACCCCCTCAAATTGTGTAAATTCAATTTTATGTCACTTTAAATAAAAGGGAAGCATTCCAGAGAAAGGCAAAGAAAGTGAAAGCCAAAACAAATGTTTCCAGTGCCAGGTAGCTACCTAATGCTTTTTCTTTATACAGTACATGTTAAGATGGGGGCACTAGGATTTTATCACTGGTGCTCCTATCCATTACCCTATCAGCTCTGGTTAGAGCTTGCCAAGTCTCTCAGTTCTTCCCAAGAAATGTGCAGAGACTGTCTTTAACTACGGTAATTTCAACACAGATATAAAATGTAGCATCAGTGGTGTTCTTTTTTCTTTCTTTCTTTCTTTCTTTTTTTTTTTTAAAAAAAAACAGCTTTTGACACACTACAGCTCAATGTAAAGTTTCCTTTTAGGCCCTGATTCAGCAAAGCAGTTAAGCACTGAAGTGAAAGGGAGTTAACTACTGTTAGAATACAGATATTCAGGTCTGCCTGTAAAGGCCTATACTTTAAGAACTTAGGTGTATTTTTATCACTTAGCTAGTTACAGAGCTGTAAAAACAAAAAATTAATCACAGTCCACCTGTGTATGGACCTTCTTTCAATAGGACAGTCTGAGGCCTTGTTCTTAGGCTAAGGCCTTTGGCTATGCAGCAGGGGCAGCCATAAGCTGGGAAGCGTATTGTCACATCCTCATATTCCAAATCAGTCACATCAAAATAACATGGTATTGGGCTGTTAGGAAGATGATCCTGTCCTGATCATGCCCATCACCACCAGATAAAGAAACAGATCTTAAGATGGTTAAAGAAAACTTAGTTTGATAGCATCCTGTCTGGCAAGAAATCACTTCTCAATGGTTGTGGTTCTGAAACCCTCATTTCTGTATTGTTTTATTTTTATGGCCCCCACTTTTCTATTGTTAATCTGCCTGGTTCTCTAATTGTTTCTGTCTGCTGTATAATTAATTTTCTAGGTGTAAGTTAATTAGGGTAGTGGGATATAATTGGTTAGAGAATCATGTTACAATATGTTAGGATTGGTTAGTTAAATTTCAGTAAAATGATTGGTTAAGGTATAGCTGATATTACTACTATATAAACTCAGGTCAAACAGGAAGTGGAGGGGAAATTGGAATTATGCTTGCTGGCACGGAGGGGGGATGGGAACAGGGACACAGGCAAGGCTCTGCGTTGTCAGAGCTGGGAACAGAACACTGGGGAACAGACTCTATTGGCGTATAGAAATAAGCCCGACTGGTGTGAAGGGCTTTGGAATATGTTTGCTTAGAAACTAACCCCAATAAACATTGCATTGTTTGCACTTCAGACTTCTGGTCTTTTGCTGTTTGCTGTCTGTGTGACAAGAACCAGGGAAGTGGGAGGGTTGAGGGAAAGCCCTCTAATAATTACATGGTTTAAAAGTTTAGCATGTGTTTAAATGCTTTGCTCAGCCTAGAACATCAAGGGTGAAATCCTCTCCCCTGCTCTGAACCTGTAATCCAAGTGGCATAAAGGGGCCCTAAAAGCCCTGGATCAGAGTGCGGAGAATTCCCCAGGCACAGGCACAACAGCAGAAGTAAAGCTGTTCTGAGGACCCTCTCACAAGCATAGGAGGCAAGAGGAGTGGGAACAACACTACAGAGACTTCAGGCATCTTGTGGCCCACGGGCCAAGGAGGGGCTGATGTAACTTGGACAGCCCCGCAGGGTTATCTAAATTAAGGATGGCCAACCTGTGGCTCCGGAGCAACATGCGGCTCTTCAGAAGTTAATATGTGGCTCCTTGTACAGGCACCGACTCTGGGGCTGGAGCTACAAGCGCCAACTTTCCAGTGTGCTGGGGGGTGCTCACTGCTCAACTCCTAGCTCTGCCCCCACTCCACCCCTTCCCGCTCCCTCCCCTGAGCCTGCAGTGCCCTCACTCCTCCCCCCACCCACCAGAGCCCCCTGCATGCCATGAAACAGCTGATAGGGAGGGAGGGGGAGGCGCTGGGAGCAGGGGGCACTGCTGACTTTTTACTGTGGCTCTTTGGCAATGTACATTGGTAAATTCTGGCTCCTTCTCAGGCTCAGGTTGGCCACCCCTAAATTATGTCAGGGACTGTTTCAGCCTCCAGAGAAGCCTAGGATCAGGATGAATCTCAATTGTACAGCACAGAACCTCTCCCCAGGATTGAAAGGCTCTTAATAGGTTCCACTGAGGCAGTAACAAATTATCCAAAAATAAACAGAAGTCTCTCTTGCTGGTGCACAAAGTTATTTTGATAGTTATTGAACTGTCAGCAATAAAGTAGCAATTCTGGTAAAATTACTTCAGAGAAACGTGAAGTCACTTTCCCCAAGAGGCCCACAGTACAGTAACATAATACATTAGCAATGCTCTCTCACACAATCACATTTCCTTTGTATTGTACCTAGCAAACAATGCACAGTATTTGTTTTCAGCCATAAAAGATTGCAACACTATGCTTTTGTATCAGAAGCTCAAAACCAGAAAGATATTGTAGCAAATTGCCAGCACAATACTACCTTATAGAAAATTGCTAAGGAAATGCTGCACATGCCTCTGGCTCTAAATATACAGCTGAGCAGGTCAAAAAGTCCAATTTGTAGTTCACATGAGTGTGCATATGATACAGCCACAATGAAGAGAGATTTTCTAAGGCTCATGTTTTCTGCTATAATCTGTATATTTTGTAATCCAGGCTTTCAGAGTTTGCTTGTTTGTGATTTTCCTAATGAATTAGGCAGTAACTGCTTAAGGTACAAGAAAATATCCCTCTTTCCTTCCTTCCCTCTCCTCCTTATATATCATATACTGTTTATACATTTATGACTTTAGCCTATACAACATGCACCCATATTCTGGAATCAAACAATTCAGTTTTTGTTAAGAAAATTAGAACTTTCTACCATAAAATTCAAGAGAGAATTATGCCAAAAATAATTTCCAGCAAGCATAATACAGTGATTACATGGTGAGAAAGGTGGAGAAATGAGGTATTTTTAACTGCACAGACACAGTATCTCATATGAGTCAATATTTGTTTTGTTTCAGTTTACCTAAGGAGCATCATTCTAAAGTTGATGCTTGGAATGAGTCTATATGCTTCTTATTATTCTTTTGGAAATGCTTCTAGATTTGTTTTTAGTTTTAGCGCTCATCAAAAGCGCTCCACTGACAGCACTAGAGACTGGAATAATATAGTTCTTCACAAAGAAGGTGAAGCCCAAGCAGGGGCAGTGCAAGCTCCCTAATTTTGTCTTGGTGTCCGTCCAGTCTGACTTGGAGGCCCATAAACTTGACCTCTCTACTAATTATGATGATGTTTTTGCGAACTGCACCAATTCCTTTCACAGTAACTTGTGGTCATGACCAAAAGCAATTAACACATCAATTTTTAAAGGTAATAAAATTTGAGCAAACAATATGTAATTTTAATTTTACACATGCAATTTTATTATGCAAGTCAATGGGATTAGGCTCATAAGGGCTCAAATCACTTAGGAAAATGAGATTTAGGCTCCTAATCAGTTAGACATTGCAAAACTGATCTCAGCAACACATACATATCTTTAAAAATCTAGGCCTAGGTTACAAACTGTGCCCTGATTTACACCCAATGGATGAAATTCTGTGTTGTAATAAGCTGGTCCCCTAGAAGCCAAACAAGTTTCATCTGTTTATTTGGGGGATGAAGTTAGCCCACTGACCTCAGAGCAAGGTAAAATTTACCCTGAGGTGTTATTATACAAGATACATATTACATCTTTGCAAATATATACCCATACTGTACCATAGTTTATATATTTTAAATATGTGGACATTAGATCAATAAATATTTGCCCTGGGATAATCAGATCTGCCTGAACAAACTTATTTAGCAGGCAGCATTACTTACTGAAACTTCAGTAAGACTTTTAATTAAACCAGTCTTTACCAAACAAAATCTCCAAAAATGTGATAATTTGGAGGTTAAGAACCAGTACCTCCTATCTGAACCCCTTCAAATTTCAGATACCTGAATGCAAATCCATCACCACACTTGGTTTCAGGTCAGATACAAAACTGAAAAAAAAGTTTGTTTTCCAATTTATGGTCATATGGAACCAAAATCATGCAAGAACCATTATTTTACTGAGATGTCAGGTCAAAATAGTAGAAACCTTACATGAACAGCTTATCTTGGTGAAATTTTTATCATTTGGAGCTGATATAACCTTGGAATATTCCAACCATATTATACCTAAAATCTAGCTATTATGACAAGTTTGAAGCTGAAGCAGTCTAAACCAAATCTGGGTCTGATCACCACACCTCCTTGAATCCTCTCTAATTTCTTTTTATATAAATCTGATAGATACAAAATAATCTCCAGGGATATTCCACTTTGTTACTGTAAAAACACGAAAACATTATAGTTTGCTACTTAATAAATTGAGATTTAGTAAAGGGCACATCCTTGTGCAAACGCAATTATTTCCAAATATAAACGATAGGTGGGCATTTCTGCCTGCTGGGGTCATGTTACTAAGGCACAGGAAAAAAAAAGAGTTAAACGGAGAGAAAGACATCACTGAATAGTGGTGTTCATTTGCCGTGGTAATGAGTGCTGTCTAAGTGCTTCAGGGAGCACCACTCTCTATTCCTCTCTGCCTTTAACATTAAACATCTTCAAGGTGCCATGACTGTTTCTCTTCTCTTCTCCTCTCCTCCCCACCATCACCATTCTGGGGCTAGATTGCTTCCTCCATGGTTCCATAGGAGCAACAAACTGCTGCTTCCCTCCTCAGGATCTTTAGGGACCACCAGAAAAGGCAACTCCTTTCTTCAGTCTGGAAAGTGGTTCAGGGAATATCCAAACCAACCCTCAGAGAATAGGGACTTCTGAAACAGTCCTGTTCCCACTGGCAGCAGGTTTACTACAAAGCAGGCATAACTAGTGTCTCCAAATCCTTAGCGTTAAAGGTCACAGTTCAGGACTAGGTGCACCTTTAATCCCTCTCCAGTCTCATGGAGTGCACTACACAGGTTGCCAGGCCTGCACCTTCACCTCTCTCAGCATAGAATCCCGCCATTCTCCCACTTCTAGTTCAGGCCCTGGGTGCCAACCATGATTACTCAGCAGGTCCAGCTGGGTTCAGATATCTGCAAATCTTCCCTTTGGGGACTTGTGACCAGTAGTCTTTTTATCCATCCCAGGTTCTTTGTGCCCTTTTCCCCCCACTTAGACCCCCCCTCCCCTCCTGTAGTTACAAGTCAGAATGGTGAGCTGAGCATGGTTGGAGGGGAAATTTAAAAAATGAATGACATGTGCATTGTCCATTAGACACTGGTAAGTGCAGCTATCTGAAGCGATTTTTCCGTTTTCCTGCAAGTATCTGCTGCTTGAATGAACTGCTTATTCTCATCCAGTAAACCACACAATGACAATCAGAAAAACAGGTGGAACATATAATCTTCATAAAACATTACAGGCTTTCCTACATCCTTCACATTAAATAGCAGAGTCCCGTATCAGCTTCGCTCTAGGGATTCTGAAGTGTCTCTCCTAGGCCAGAGAGCTCATGATTACGCTATTCCCCTCCAATGTAAAGGCAGCTGAGGTGTTACCTGCTGCTGCTCAGTTACAAGCTTCTTGACAGGAGGACCATTTCCTGGCTAACCAGCATGAGGGTACTGTGACAAGGCACCTCCTTTCTCTCACCAGACTTAGTGCTTCCCCCTCTGGCAATGGCAGGCCTGGGGTAAATCAGCCCTTTGGTCATCTTTTCAGGGTAGGCCTCAGGGTCGATCTAAGGGGGGGATCCTTCACCAAATAAAAAGGAAACAGTGTCATAAATACAAAAACGAAGGGGGGAAACCTTTCCCTACCTTCTAGCTGGGGCGTCATCCTGTTGTTTGCCCTGGGGTGTCAGTCCTTCCCCTAGCCAGCACTCAGGTTTGGCTGTTTTCCCCATGAGAAGGAGCACAGCCTCTCACTCTGGAGCAGCTTGCCCTGCTGCGTCTAGCCTGGCAGCAGCTTGATTCTCTCTCTTCCCCCTTTCTCTAAGAAGGGGCTTTAAAAGATCTCAGGCAGCCCTTAATTGGATTCAGGTGTCCCTAACTGACCTGAGGTAATCCCTTCTCAGATAGTAGGGAAGAGGGCCGTTAACATTCTAGGTCTAACATATCTGCCTTCCAGGCCACACAAACCTATTGAAGACCTGTAAATCTGTCTGAAAGCAGTTTCTGGTGACTGTCAAATTCTCTAGCACCCTCTTGCAGCTGTCCGGCCTGACTTTGTCACAGTACGCATGGGCTCCGGGAACCAAAAACCTCTCTAGGATGGATAAGGTGGTGACCTTTTTCTGCAGACAACTGAGGTTCTGAGGGGCAAGCCCATCACCTAGCATCCCCTTTTGATTTCCAGAGACCTGTGAAAAGAGCTACCTGTGTCCAGGACAAGAATTATATGACTCTGAATCTCTGAGGAGGTCTTACAAGAAACTGGGGTCTGAGGGTTTGAGATGGCTGGCTGAGTGGGCTGAGCTATGGAAACAGCAATCAATCAGCCTGTGTCTGTGGAGATTTCGCTGGCCTGACCTGACGTTCATGTACCTGGGTAGAACCCAACCTCACCCTTCTTTCAAGTGGGTTTGAGTTTCTCTAGTTGCACAATCCATTTCTTTGGGATTTAGTTTTGGTTCTTGCAAATTAAACATACCATACATCCAATTTGCATCCACAATGAGCTGAGCCACAAGCTACCACAAAGTTAACAGAATCTCTGCTTCATGTGGAGACTTTCACCCAAATCAGAACACTGAGCTACTGTCCAGTTGTTTTTCAATACACTAACATCTGCCCTGTAAAAATAAAATATTAAATGCACCACCACAGCTTTCTCCGTAAATGCCTGTCTTCCTCTTGCCAGTGCACTACCCTATCCCCAATTATTTAACTAACTTATAAAGATGCTATTTGAGGGCATCCAACAAACACAAAAAACACAATAAAAAAACATTAAAAAATTAAAAGAAAAACCAACCAGCCCAGCCACACAGCCAATATCATCAAACTGATCGGACAGAAAGGTAAACCCAACAGTCATCAGGCAAACCACCCCATCGACAAAAGGGATGATAGTCAAACCTTCCAACACAGCTCCAACAACGTTGCAAACTTTCCCATGTCACACACATATATCAACTCCAAAAGGTCAAGGATTGATCAATTAAAATATATAGTGCATAGTAAACTTCCCCTTAAGAAGGAGTTCCATAAGGCGCTGATTTAAGCACGTATGCACACCCTGAAAAGGCATACTTCCGTTAGGCCCTGATTGTAGGAAAAATCTTCAGCTAAGGAATTCCTACACACAACAAAGTTCTGCATGAACCTAGGGACTGATAGCAGAGCAGCCCTAGCCTATCACAATTGCTAGGCAAAAGGTCATTGCTCAAGTATTTGGGGACTTGTCTATAATATGCTAATATTAAAACCTTGTATTGCAGTGTACAACACTCCCAGCTGTGGTCCACAAAAACAAACCATGCCATGGGAGACTGGAAAAAGGATTTCATGGTTGACCAAAACCTACTTAACTCTTCTTTTAAAAATTTCTAGTGATTGTGACACAATTATTATTAGTGTTCTCACCATCCAAAGGTTTCCTCTAACATCCTAGATCAGGGATGGGCAAACTTTTTGGCCCAAGGGCCAAATCTAAGTATGGAAATTGTATGGCGGGACATGAATGCTCACAAAATTGGGGTTGGGGTGTAGGAGGGGGTGAGGACTCTGGCCAGGGGTGCGGGCTCTGGGGTGGAACCAGAAATGAGGAGTTCAGGGTGTGGGAGGGTGCTCCAGGCTGGGGCAGGGGTTTGGGGTGAGGGCTCCGGCTGGAGGTGTGGACTCTGGGGTGGGGTTGGGGATGAGGGGTTTGGGGTGCAGGAGGGTGCTCCAGGCTGGGATTAAGGGGTTTGGAGGGTGGGAAGGGGATCAGGGCTGGGGTAGGGGGTTGGGGCATGGGAGGGGGTGCAGGCTCCGGGTGGGGATTACCTCAAGCATCTGCTGGAAGTAGCAGCCTGTCCCACTCTCTGGCTCCTACGTGGCAGTGCGGCCAGGTGGTTCTGTGAGCTGCCCTGTCCGCAGGCACCGCCCCCGCAACTCCCATTGGCCACAGTCCCCAGCCAATGGGAGCTGTGGGGGCGGCGCTTGGGGTGGAGGTAGCGTGTGAAGCCGCCTGGCTGCTCCTACATGTAGGAGCCGGGGGGGGGGAGGGGGCGGGACGGGGACATGCCGCTGCTTCCGGGAGCTGCGCGGAGCTGTGGCACATGCATGCAGAGCAGGCCCTGACCCCACTCCCCAGCGAGAGCTCGAGGGCCAGATTAAATCGTCTGGCAGGCCGTCCTAGATACATTCATCCTCCTCTAATCTTAGCCCATAGTTCCTTATTTTATTACTGGTGTTGAATTTCAGTAATTCGTTGCTTCTTTTCCAATATTCATAATTCATATTCTGTCCTGTAATGTTTCCTCTTAGCATCAGCTTTTTGCACTCGACAAATTAAGTTCACTGTTCTCATAAGTCATGTCCTCAGTTGACTTCTTTTGAATTTCTCTCTTTTCTTTTCAATCTTTAAGTGGGAATGAAACTTGTTTACCATCAATGGCTTGATATTATGCCCATTTCTCACTGGTGACACAAATATTATAAATTTTGAAATGATTAGTAGACCAGCAGAGATGCAAAAATACCAATTTTAATAAGACGCTTTCACATTTTAATACAAGTTACAATTCATTCACGATAAAGGGCTCTCACCATGTGAACTTTTAGAATGCTGTGCTCAGCAAAATGAGTGCAGATTCTTTTTAAATCACAAGGTCTGCTAAATATATTGCTCTTTCAATGAACAATAACAGATGCATTATGTTTAGTTTTATGCTCTTGATTTTTATTTTTAAACAAAGTGGCTTTTTAATTTCTGGATGCAAATACAATCATATTTTGTAGGTGTTCCACTAACCCTTATGAATCCCAACTGAGCCTTTTGCTAGTATTGTGATGCTGGGTACATATGTTACATGGATACAGGAAATGCACCTATATTACACGTAAGTACAGAAACTCCTCACTTAAAGTCGTCCCGGTTAACATTGTTTCATTGCTGATCAATTAGGGAACATGCTCGTTTAAAGTTGTGCAATGCTCCCTTATAACGTGGTTTGGCAGCCACCTGCTTTGTCCACTGCTTGAAGAAAGAGCAGCCAGTTGGAGCTAGTGGTGGGGGCTTGGAACCAAGGTGGACCAGCAGCCCCCATCAGATCCCCTAAGTTCCCAGTGCCATGTGCTGCTCCTGTCCTCTGCCTTGGAGCTGCTCCCGGGAGCCTCCTGCTTGTGTGTGTGGGGAGGGGTGAAGGCGCAGAAGGAGGAGGAGAGGGGTGTTAATGTCAGGGTGTCCCCCTTCCCCAACTCCTTTACCCCATTAAGCCATCTCCACAGAGCAAGGGGGACACGACAGGACTCAGGACGGAGGGAGCTTGCTGGCAGCAGCTGCTGTCTCAACTTGCTGATCTACAGTACTTAAAAAGGCAGTGTACTTAGAGTATGGTCAGCATACTTGAAGGGGCAATGCACATCTCTCTCTCTCTCTCCCCCCCCCGCCCCCACACAAGGTGTGTCTCTCTGTCTCTCTCTGCCGTGCTTTCTCTCCTCCCTCCATTCATGCTGCCTTGTAGAGTGAGAGGCTACATTAACAAGTGTTAACCCTTGAGGGCTCAGCTGAGTGCCAGTTCATCATTTAGCAGTAAGGCATTCCCCGGCAAATATCCCACCCTCTTCCTTCACCACCTCAACCAAGCTTAACAATCATCATTGCTGTGTACAGTACTAAATTGTTTAAAACTTGTCCTGTGTATAGGGGTGTGTGTGTGTATATATATATATATATATATCTGTATAGTCTTTTGTCTGGCGAAAAAAATTTCCATGGAACTTAAGCGAATCCAATTTCCCCAGAAGAATTAATGTAAATAGGTGGGGCTTAACATTGTTTCGCTTAAAGTAGCATTTTCCAGGAACATAACAACAATGTTAAGCGAGGAGTTACTTCAATACAATTTCAGCCCAAACTATATACTAAGAAAAGCAGTTCTCCTCCCTTTAGCCATGTCTGGATTTGATAGTGAATTCTAAGTACAAACTTGGGATTGTGCATATTAGAAACTGAAATATCATGACAGCAAGTTGGTATACACTTGACAAACCACACAGATGATATAGAATGAAGCTTGATAAATACGAGAATACCCAGTGAACATCATGGTGTTTAGACCCATTCCTTCCCCATTTTACTGACAAAGGATACTGTAACAGGGGCAGTTCCTAAAATGCTACATAAGAATATAATGCTCCTCTGCGGAGCCATCCTAAACTAAAGATTAAGAGTAACAACTACTGACTCACTGGAGGTGGATTTTAACTCTAATTAAGATACAAGACATTTCTCTGTAGCAGAGGGGACTAGAACATAGAGTAGATTCTACAGGAGATCCTGGGAACAGGCAAGCTTGGGGAGAAAGGTTAGGCTGAGGTTCATGTTTTGTTTTTGTTATCTGAGTTATGTGGTGTGTTTTTCCAGTCCCATATTTTATTTCCATAAGTGAAATCTGGCTTATACCTACTCAAAAGGGACTCACTTAACTGAATATCACATTCGGTCATGTTTCTGAACTGTCTCTTATCTAATCATCTTAAGTCTATTACACCCATCAGTATATTATCTGCAAGAATATTACAGTAACCGAAAAAAACTATATCAGAAAATGGTAAGGCACAATTTTTAAAGAATATTTGGTATAGATACTAATTAGCGACCATTAGTGCGCAAAAGGAGAACCAGACAGACTGTTGTGGACAGTCCAATGTTGAACAGAAAAATGTTTGTAACAAAGAATCAGAATTAATTCATATGATTTAAATTAATTGGGCAATCAAATGTCTGTGATAAAGAAGGGGCACCAGTGAATCAGGCTGAAGATTTTTGTGGGGCAAGAGCATATAAACTATCTGCTTATTACATTCAGAGGAAGATGAGTAGACTTAAGCACTTAAGAAGAAAGTGAAGAGTACAGTCTTGGGTTGGGAAGAAGAAAGTTGAAGAATTGGACAGTGAGGTAAGGATCAAAAGGCTTCAAAAAGTTCAAAACTCTGAGACTTGTGTCAACAGTCTGAAGGTCCCCTGTCCACTAGTTTGAAGACGAGACAGGAAACATACAGCAGACACGCAGCGTCCGTTCTTATAAGGACACTGCTACCACTGATGTTAATGTTTGCATTTTGTGTCCTATTATCAACAAAGTCTATACCTTTGTTACATGTTTGATAGAACCAACTGCAAGGTTCCTTGGATGGTGTTTCATGTCCCGAAGATCCCAAAGACGATTCAGGACCATTTCTCCTTCTTCTAGCACATATTTCTCTCCTTGGAATTTTGGTTTTTCATACAAAATCCAGCTGTAATAATGAAATCATTAAGAGAATTGTAACTATTATGCAGACTAAAACCATGGCTATATAACACTCATGCTAGGAAAGTTCAGTAGAGAGCTCTTTCCATGAAGCCAGTTATCAGTGTCCCTTCATGCACTGTCCCTCTCTATCCATATTCCACTTGTCGAACGTAAGTTGTGCTTCATTTCTGTACTTAAAAAATAAAATAGTCATTTCTTCCCTTCTATTATATAGCTCTGTGTCCCAAACATATATATTTAGATGCACCTACTCAAGAGCCCAAGGTTATGACTAACCAGAATGATTAAAAGCCTTATTTGCAGAAATCTAAGCAGTAATTGGAAAAGCGAAGCAAGTTAAACACCCTACTTTTCTAGTTCCAGGCGAATTAACTAAGCCGGGTCCTGAATTCCATATAATTGTAAAACATGCAATTACCACTATGGCACCCAGTGGTTACTAAACAAGCATAAAACATTTGAAGAAATAACTGGGCCAGTCTCAAACAATATTAATGTTACCATGACACTGTATTATGGTGTGGGGGAGATGAATGGTCTGATGCACTTACTTCAAGAAGCCTATGCTGTATAAAATAACTGTGGGCACGCATGTATGACAGATGCATTCACAGCCTTAGCTTTCCAAAGCATCTATTACCTCATTGTGCACTAAAGCTTTGCAAATGGATTTAGAAAGATTCATATAGTCTATCCTAAATACTCTTCTGTATCCCACTACGTCTATGCTCCCTTTTTAACGCCATGTTTCAAACAGCAGCTGAGCATGTATGTCCTACAGCTCATTTTACAACATCACGTGGTTAATGAAATTAAACTGTGAAAACTTAGCTTTGGTTATAAAACAAACTTCCTTCTGCTTTAAGCTAGTTCCCAGCAGAGGGAATACTTACCATATTGCTTTACTTGTAAATGTCACTGTAATTATAAACCAAGAAAAGATGCTCCTGCATATCAAACTTGTGTTATAAATAATAGAGGCAGAGGTACAAGAAAAATACACATTTATCTTCTGAAAAGATACCATTTAAATAAGGCATGTATTACTTACCATCCTCTAACAACTCTAAGCAATGTTCCTATTGGAAAGATCCAGGATGTGGCATCTGGTAGATCATGGTATATTTCTCGTTTACTTTTCTCCCCATGAATGTCATAAATAATCATCTAAAACAATAGACATTATATGTGAACAAGGGGCACTTCAACATATGGATTAGGTTCCTAATTTTTGCTTTTTATTAAACAGGTTCTGATTTTGTATATGCGCTACCAGCATTGTACATATTTTCTTCAATTGTAGACTGCTGAACTAAATAATCAGACAAACTAAGCAGGCTTCCCCTAGGCTAGAATTTTTTTGCATCTAATCTAATGATTAGCATGTGCAGCATTACAAGTACTCAAATTTGACATAACATTTTTTCTTTCAAAATTTTGCTACTCCTTAAAATACCGATGGTGATTTAAATCATATTAACCTACACCGTGACAAGATCACACTTACTTTTCCTGGTCTTGGATTGCATTCGAGGCTCTTCCTGTCAATAAGATTCTGAAATTAAAATGATGTGGAAAATAACCATTAAAACTGCAACAGTGGCGCACAGAATTGTTTAAGACCAGTGTTCCTTTAAAACATATTACTTTAATTAGTGACAACAGCTGATCCTAGCCTCACTGTTATGCAAATTAGGCTTAGGCAGTTTAATACAGTGGGTCAAAAAAATAATCCTTAAAAAACCCACAAATGTTAGATGAGGAGAGCTTTAATGAAAATCAGAACCATGTAGAACTATTTCCTCCCACACTCCCCCTTCCCCAAACTAGAAGAGAGATATTGTACCACACCAGAGCTTATTTCTTCAGGCTATGACACTCTTACTTGTGACCACTCTCTTCCATTTCCCCAAATCATCACAAAATACTACTTCTCTCCTCTCAACTGACCTCACTTTAAATAAACTGAAACAGGAGTGCTAATCCGTAGAAAGAGCTTGACTATTTGGCTGCAGCTATGGCCTTGTCTACACTTGTGGCAGAGCGTATGGTACATGTAGCACAGGGAAAAGCAGGTTGTGTGTACACTGTGGTGTGTAGCTACGCACAGCAGTGAAAGGCTCTGGCAGTGGGAAGATGCTGCAGCCTTTTCCAGTTCCCTCCCCAATTGCCAGAGCATTTCCCTGCTGTAGGAGCCTTTTGCTGAGGTGGGGAAAGGCTCCATCAGGGAGGAGGCCACTGGACACTACACTTCCAAAAACAGCAGTGTAGACATGGGAGGCACTGCTTGGGTGTGTAGGGAGCCATGTAGAGCATACACCCTAATATTCTGGTGTGTCTGTACTCTACTCACATAAGCAGTGCTTCCCATCTACACTGCTATTTATACCCATGCTGGGGGTGGGGGTGTGCAATGCCTGTATTCCACATGCCACGGTAAGTGTAGACATAGCTGAGTTGGAGGCTACAGAAGAACTGAAGGATACACCAAACACTGAACCATATTCTCAGGGAGTAAAGGAACAATAAAATCAAAAGTAGAGTAAATGTAAAAGAGCAGTTTTTCAAGACAATTCTGTTCCCCTCCTTGAACTCTCTGTGTGCCTTGTCCCAGTCATCTTCACATTTAAAATGCCATTCAAAGGACAAGCCTGCATGTTGCTATTATTGAGTGTATTTTCTATTTACTTGCTGTTTTACTGTTAGAAGCTGCAGGATCTCCTCTACTGTTTATGATCTGGCCCCAGTAACTGGCTGCATTTTATTTATAAAATGCTTCAATGAGAAAATGTAATTGTCTGCAATCGTAGGCTTACCTCGTACCCTACAATTGAATGAATTTAGATAAGACAGTTAAGATGTTTTTTAAAAGATGGTAATTGCAACTGGGTTCATCATCATTTTAGTTATTACTTATATAACATGACAACTTACCACTGGAAAAGCTCCTGATTCTGGCCAATTGTTGTCTTGAGGCTTATGATCCCTTGGCAATAATCCATCCTGAAGGACACTTCCAAGTCTGACTCCCTTCTCACATGAATAATTGCTGGCTGTCTGAAAATACTGGTAATACACACTCCTAGAGAGAGGTTTCGTGGCAGCATCAGCTTTCTGTTGAAACTGAGTAGAATGTGTCAGATTAGGAAAAAGACAAGTTTCTTCTGGAAATGGCTCTGATTGCTTTTTAGGGCTAAGCGGTTCTTTTGAATATATAAGTGACTGTTTGGAAAGTGGAGCCCTTTCTTGGTCATTTTCTAGAAGCACCATGTTTGAGCTGCCTGCCCACTGGCTGGTAATAGAGTCTTCTTTCTGAACATCCACCATGTTTTCTTCATAAGAGTCTTCCTCATCCTCCTCACTGAACTGGTTATTAAATTTCAAACGCTCAGAAACTGACTGGAGAAGTGACAAGACGGATGAGGAGTGGTTGGCATTGTCTTTGGATTTTCCAATAGAATGGCCTCCTGGAGAGACATCAGTAGACAGCTGGTCTTCTTGTGGGCTGTCATCTTCATATATAGGAGACAAAGCAAACGGGTAAATTTTAAACCGCTTAGCCTCCACTGTCATAAATGACTCTGAGCTGCAGTTATCTAATGTTTCATTTAATTTGTTGTCCTTTTCATAAGTACTGACAGGCTCATATTTGCTCTTTGCTGTTTCACACATCCAAAGATGTTCAATATTATCCAGAGACAGGTCAGGAGGAGAGACTGAGTGAGCTTGCTTTTGGTCAGTTGAAATGAACTGGTTCTCCTCTTGAGGAGAGCCTTCATACAATACAGTAAATAAAGAATTGCTTTCCCACTGTTCACCTTGTGGAGAAAAGGCTGAGAGATTTGTCAGTTCTTCTGTATCATTATTATTGTTCAGACTCTTTTTTCCAAGTGCATTATCTCTTTGTAAATCTTGATCCATCATCAGTGTTGATTTCAGTGTCTCATCTTTATTGGCAAAATCTGAGCCAAAACAAATTTTCCCTTCAATGTCCTTAACAGTTACAGAAGATTCAGACACAATGAACTGTGTGTTTAATCTGTTTTTATCCTGCGGTATCTCATTTGCTTCTGTTTTTCCACTGCCTTCTTCACTGTTGGCTTGTGAATCTTTCGGGTTTGCTTTTTCCTGTACAAACACAAAAACCTCCTCCTTGCCACAAAGTTCTGGCGGACATTTACCTGCACAACTTTTGTCTAAACCTGAAAGACTACTTTCATCTTTGGATTTGCTAGGTATGCAGGTATATTCGTCATGAAGGAAAGGTGATGAATTAAAAGTCAAGGCTGGCATTGATATATGTTCTGGCATATTTGTATTACTGCACAAATCTTTTAACTGTAATGGTGGCATCCTCTCTTCAATCATAACAGTATCTCTATTTAATACATGTAAAGTCTCCTCAGATTTATTGCTAGCTGTCCAAATGCTAGTTTTATCACTGATTTCTGTCATAACTGTACTATCATAGACAGTTTTAGAGCATTCACCTTTTGCCATTATTGCAAGGTCAGATTCCAGACTTGCTAAATCATCAGAATGTAGAAGTCCATGTCTTTGATGTGAAAGTCCATTACTGGGAACCGTTTCTCCCCCTATGGTCAGATCTGTGCTGCCTTCCACCCTAGTTAGAAGTAAAGGAACGGAACAGCCTGCTTTTTCACAGTCCCTAGCAACATTTTGGGTTAATTCCTTCCCTATTTGGTTTAAACCCAAGGGCTCTTTGACTATTTCTTGAGTTTTGGCAACTAATTGAACATCTGTGTTTAGAGTCTTTGAGAATCCAGTCTTATGTTTAAGCACAAAAGTTTCAGAAGGGCTCCTACTCTCGCTGTTTTCAAGCTGATTAAACATCAGTTTTTGTTTGGCTGAGTTAATAACTTCATTAATTATTTCTCTTGCTTTTAGTGCTATTGAACTATGTAGGTCAGTTTTATGAGTGATGTTAAATGGTATCTTTTCAGCCTGAGTATTTGTAGCAACTGTTTCCTTTTCTTTAACTTCAGAGGAGCTTCCTGCATAGCTCTCATTAAAATGTTTTACTTTTGCTTCCAACTGTATTTTTCTAGTTTTCTGTTCTTTTAGGATATCCAGCTTTATTAAACTGTCCTTGCTGCCACAAGGCTGATAGACACCAGCTGCTTGTTTTGATCTTATTTCTTCTATGGCCAAGCGTAAAACCGCATCAACGATTTCTTCGGCTTTTTTAAATAGAACAGTGTCTTGGGATTCAATGTGCACTTGCTTTCCTGTTTCCTTATCTTCCCATGTTTTCTGAGAACAGACGTTGCTTGATTTTGTAAATGAAGCAGTGTGATCATTCATTTTAGCTCGGTTTTTTGTCCTTGCAGGAATATGGTTGCAAGGGTTTACTTGCTCTGAAGGAGTTTTGTGCACATCCTTACTACAGTCTACACGAGAACTCACTTCCACAAGTTCCAAAGGACAGGTAGTTGATGTTATGGATTTGGTTAACCAGGCATCTTCAAGCTTTTGGGCAGGAGGTATATCTGGAGGTACATAATCAGTCTCATCACCAACTCTGAGTTTGGAGGAAATTTTGCCCTTTTTAACAACTTCATACTTAACAATCGGGAGATTAATACTGTCCAAGACATCTGCTGTTTCAAGGGCAGAAGGAAAAAGCTTGGAGATTTCTTTAGACCTCAGAGTAGGAGAAGCAAGCTTGGGAATGCAAACATCCTCTGAGTTAGGAGGAGGACAGTCACTTTCAGCTAAAATGACATCAGATTTTAGGGTGAAAGATGTACTCTTAGCATTGATGTCTTCAGAGCAAGGTGAAATCTGAGTTACACTGACATCTGCATTTTCAAACGCAGCAGAAATAACTGTAGGTGCACCGACATCTCCATTTTCCAAGAAAGAAGCCACTATCTTAGGTGTATCACCTTCAAGAAAAGCACATTTGGATTCACTGACCTTGTCAGATGTAACTGATAATTTGGCAATTCGGACATTGGCTACAAAGACTTCACCAGTTTTAAGGGAAGGAGCAGTAAGGCTGGGCACCCTGGAAGGAACTACATTGTTGGGGAGAGTCATCCCTTCAGATTTAAGAGGCTTGCTATTTTCATAGACATGGTCAGGGGGAGAAATGTTGGTTTTTTTAACATCTTGTAAGTTGGTTGCTTTTTTGGTCATGGTTTCATCTTCAGATCTGTGGATAGGAGGAGAAATATTATCCAAGCTACCATCTTCAGCTTCAAGGACTGGAGGAGAAATCTTGACGATACTGACAGGTGTTATAGCTTTGCTAAGGCAGGCATCTTCAGATTCTAAGATAGCAGGCGGCATGTGGGTCTTCACACTTCCACATTCAAGGGCTGATGGAGATGTGCCAGCAACATTTATTTCTGCAGACGCAGATGAAACCTTAGTGGTTTCAACATCCTCAGATTCAAGGGAAGGTATGGAAGTGTTCTCTGTGTTGATATCCTTAGATTCACCCTCAAGAGTTACTGAGGGATCATTTTGGATATGTGTTGGTTTCCCTGACTCATTGAACTCTTTAATACCTGGACTGTTTACTGTGTCCATGCCAGTATCTTGAACAGTTTTGGCAGATGGCACTGAAGTGGGTAGACTGTCTATTACCATCAACTTATTGACTCCACAAAATTGTATGTCCTTCACAGCCTCCGATAACTTTTCAGTAGATCTTTCTTGATTTAAAGGAAAATGAACACTAGCTAGAAAGGTTTGTGTTTCTTGCTCCCTTTCTTCAGCCGCCACATATTTTTGTGAATCATCCATCCTTGGGCCACTATCTTTATTTGCATTTTCTGTATGCTTATCTGCCTGATGTGGAAATGCACTGCTACTAGAGGGGGACATCTGGGCATCCAACTTTAGTTCCAACTGACCACCAATATGACTATTACAGGCATATTCACCCTCTATCAATGGTAGTTCTTTATCAACTGCTTCTCTCTTTGTTTTGGATGAATACTCACAATCATTTTGCGCTGTCTCCTTAGAGTCTTCATGAGATACTTGAACACAAGAATTTATTCCTTTATCAAAGCTAAAAGTGGCATTATTGTCTGATTGAAACTGAGCTTCTGTTTCTTCCAACGTTCTCGCCCCCTTTTCAGCCAATCTGTTATTTCCAGAATTTGTTTTAACAGAATCCATAAGCTGGTAATTGGAACTACTGTTGTCTCTGGCTGACAATACTGAGCCTAGAAAATGAGTTCTATTAACTTCTGGTGTATCAGAAACTGGTGCATGATTTAAGGAAACAAACAAATCTAGTTCTCCAATGTGATTGCTGTTGGAGTTTGTTTCAGTGGATGAGGCAGAGGTGTTTTCAATTGTTCCATGTTCACTGCTATCTAAGATATCCTTAGCATCATCAGTTTTTTTCAGTTCAGTTTTAACTGCAGAGAGGTTTGCTTTAACATTTTCCTTGCCATCTTTAGCATGATCCTTTTGATTCTCTTTTGACGGGGGTCCTGTAATTTCTACTCTTACATTAGATGGTGAGTTTGGAAGGACAGCAGTTTGGATTTCTCCATTTCCAGTCACAGTGAAAATATGTTTGCCTTCAGTATTTTTTTCTCTTCTTAGTGCCTCCTCTGCTTGTTTCTTTAGTAGCTGCTTAATCCGTACAGAACCCCGATAGGTTGCATAAGTAACTGCTGGTGCATCTGGCTTACATTCGCTGTGCCTGTAACAAAAAACATCATTTTAGTGCAGTAGAATATTGAAATAGTCTTCACTATCATTGATCTATAGTTAGCTTGCTGATTTGGAGAACAAATGATCCAATACTACTTTTTTTAAATTGCAGAATAAACCAACTTCTAATGCTGCTATAAATACACCAAGAGTTCGCTTTATACTAGGATAATAGAAATACTGTGTATGGGTACCCCTACAAACACAAAAGTTTTATTAGAAAGTAACACCATCAAACAGACCTATTAAGGGTACATCTTCAAATTAAGTCACACCCATCTGAAAATGTTTTACCCTACTAACGTTAACAGTAAAATCTAGGGTCACTAAAACTGAAAATGGCTAGAGAAATTTGTTTGCTTTTGAATTTGGACCTGGTAACTCATCCCTGAACAAGAGGGTACAAGACAGAACAACAGAACTGTAAGAGGCAAGAAATGTTTGTGGGGAAAATAAAGTAATTTGATGCTTTCCGGACCAAAGTTACAGGACAGGGAGGGAGTGGGAGTAGGGACCGAGGGAATGGCAATGAATGGAGAAAAACAACAATGAGGAAAGTCTGTTTGAGTGCTGGAGGAAATATCTAACTAATGGGCGCTGAAACTTGGGAAACATTTTTGGTGGATTCAGACACTAATTAGTCTTATATTTCACTTCAAAGAAAAAAATGTTACTTATCTTTTACTACTCTTTCATGATGTAATAGGGGTGACCTCAAAGCTTTCCCTTATCACTCAAACCTTCCAAACAATTCTATTTTTTACATAAGAAAATAATGAGAATTGCAAATCTTGACTTTCCTGTTTTTACTGGAAGACTCTGGAGAACTAGGATGGGTAAGTAAGATCACATACAGCTGAACCTGACCTGCAACTGTCCAGCCTTCAACTGAGGGGAGAGGGGATGTTGAGTCAGAGTGTTTAAAAAGCTCTTTTGTGTTAACTCTACCTAAACAAAAAACAAGCCTCCCCCCTAAAATTTTTAAAACAGTCTGACTTGGTGTCTTCCTTCTTCTTAGCTGAAGGCTCGGAAAGTTGCAGCTCACAGTTGCAAGTGAGTGTGATGTCCCTCTCCCGCTGTAGCTCTCCAGTGCACTGGAGAGCCCTCCAGCAAAAATAGGGAAGTGAAGATTTTGATTTCTAATGTAAGACTAATTAGTCTGTAAAAATACAGACAAAAAAACCCAGGCAGTCTTAGCATAGCATAGAGGTATGACTACACTGCAGCAAAAGCATACCTCACAGCTCTGGTAGACAGACATGTTAGCTCTGCTCAAGCTAATGCACTAAAGATAACAGTGTGGACATTGTGGCAGGTGGTGGCTCGTGTAGCCACCTGAGCTCAGACTCAGGAGGTTGGGTGGAATTGTAGTCAAGGCAGATAGCCTGTGCCAGGACATCCATGCTGCTATTTTTAGCATGTTAGCTCAAGCACAGCTAACATGTGTGTCTACCCAGGCTGGGAGGCATGCTCTTAGCTGTAGTATAGACATGCCCTTGGAGTTCACATTTAATCCACCCGCATTGGGAGGGTTTTACTATAGTTAAGGGATTTTTATGCAAATAATCCAAGTGAGAAGCAGGGTATTTTTGTTCATTCACTAATAAAATTGGGCAGAAAAATAAAGGATTTTATTTCTTTAAATGAGGATCAATGAGTGTACACAATCACTCTGAATACATCCCGAACAATACAATTAAAAAGGTACACATTTTTCATTTTAAAAATCAGAGTTCCATTCTGTGTGGACTTGAGCAGCATAAACTCTCATTTCCACATTGTTTATATGGTACCGAGTCCCCAGTTGTACAAACATTTAGGCACGTGAGCAGTCCCACTGAACTCAATAGGGCTACTCATCTGGGTAAAGTGACTCAGATGTATGTGTGTTCATACGGTATGGGCCAAAATATGCAGTGAATTCTTGAATTTTTATCTGTGCTATTATGTGATGAGCATTCTATATAATCATCAGCCTATAAAATGTGAGGTATTTCCAATAAAATCCAGGTTCGTTTTGCAACACACAAGTTGTGATGTAATACAAATTATCATCTTCCTATTTATTAACAATGGAATTGTTATCATGAATCCAGCTATGAAATATTAAATTCAAATACATTAAGGAAAAGCAATATATTCAATCCAAATGGGTATTAAGAAAAACTACAAACACCAACATCATCCAGTGTCAATGGGCAAACCAAATAACCAAGATGACAAAGTGTATTTTACCAACTCTTCAGACTTTCATAACTGAAACTATTAGTATTTTCAAAATGTATTTAATCTGCATGAAACTTTACCTTTCATCTAGTTAATGTATTTCAGCAATCCGTGTAATAAGGCTGCTCACTAAATCAAAAAATAAGTTGTGCAGTTTTGCAAGTACTATTGTTGAACATTTGATTATACACTACATCCACTTATTGTTACCGAACATTACAAAAACTTACTAGAAGCTAGGTGTAGGTCAAGCAGACAACAATAAACCTCTAGGTCATTAGTTCTATTCAAAAATAATATTGTTCAATCTAACTATATATATATATACACACACACACACACACACACACTTAATACCTAACAAATCAAAATGCATAACTCCTGAATGTGGAAAAATACTCTGCAAAACAACATCTTTCAGGAAAGGACAAAGACCAAATGAATGGTAGATTTTAGGAGTCTTACCTTCCGAAACACTACAGAGCACAATGATTACTATCAAGAGATGTGTTGAGAATTCAGCTGGGGTAGTAGGAACCACACCCAGGAGTGTTTTGAAAGATCAGGCCTTTAGGCTGAGTCTGCATTATAAATTTACATCAGTAGAACTATGTTGCTCAGAGGTGTGAAAAATCGACCCCCCCAAGTGATGCAGTTATAGCGACCTAACCCCTGGTGTAGACAATGCTGTATCACTGGGAGAAGCTTTCCCACCGACATAGCTGCCGCCTCGAGGAGGCAGATTAGCTACACCGATGAGGAAAGCTCTCCCCTCAGCACAGTAGCACCACCTTCTCTGAAGTACTACAGCAGTGCAGCTGCACTGTTGCAGCTCTGTAAGTGCAGACCGGCCTTAAGTGTGTGAAATTTAAGACTGAACCATAATGTGTCTGTAAAATGTCATATACATTGGAAAGTCAGTGAAATAATTCCATGTGATGGGAGACGAGGGTTTTATGCAGTAATACTGTATGTGTTTACTATTCGGGGCCCTATTTTATGAGTTTTCCCACCCCATTTCCTTTTAGAGTAACTTAGAAGACAAGATTTTGATAAGAACACACACAGAATAGAAGAAAAGCTACTTTTTCAGATTGTTTTGCTCCTATTCTGTTGATCCAGGAATACAGTAGGTTTGCAGGGTAACTGGCTTTTACCAGTTACCCTGGTAATTGAGGAGGAATGCAAAGGCAAAAAACAAACCTGAGTTTCTCACCTTTGTGTCAGTCCCAAACCAGTGGATATTATACCACATAAAACATCCATCTTTTTTATAATACAAGATTTTTGTTAAGCGTAGCAACCATTAATCTACTTTACACCTCTCCTTCTGCAGTTAAATGTAGTGTTATTAGCAGTAGTATTTTACCCATATCATAGAACCATAGAATACCAGGGTTGGAAGGGAACTCAGGAGGTCATCTAGTCCAACCCCCTGCTCAAAGCAGGACCAACCCCCAACTAAATCATCCCAGCCAGGGCTTTGTCAAGCCTGACCTTAAAAACTTCCTTAAAAACTTAAAATATCACTATCTTTTCCTCCCTCAACTCTGCATTTGACAGTGCAAAAAGTCTAGTCTGAAGATTGCTCTTAATTGCAATGAAATCATCAACAATTTCAAACACATGGAAAAATCAAATGGTACCTTAACTTGAGACTCTTACCAACTCACCATCTTCATTTACCCTCCATGCTGTAGCTCTTGTTTGATTTTCTCAACTATAAAACCTTGTTTTAATAGAAACTAATAACCTTGCTCCATATCATTATTTTTCCCTCTTGCCTTCCCCTTTCCCACTCACTTCTATCTGGACAAGAGGACCAAAACCCCTGTAGATATAATTGCCTCTGTGAATCAGCCAGCTGGGGTACTGGAAGAATAATGTGGCCTATGTCTGTTGTCCCTCACATATGCACTGACTAAGCTCATGAATTCTACTTTCTTTGGCTCAAGGCCTGGAAACTTGAGTCTTTTCCAAAACTGAAGCCTCCCACTGAGTGCAAAATCAACCTCAGACTATAGGACAATATGCTTTGATTTTCTAGTATTTTGCAAAACATCACTTCCAGAAAGTAGTGGTTAATAAAACAGGACCTTTAATACATGGGTAGACATACCAATGACCATTCTGGGGGGTATCTAGTTGTGAAAATAAAAACAGCAATAATACTGTTGAGGATTATGCACTCTAGTAATTCTCTTGCTACTGCTTATCATCATATCTTTCTATTTAATGATAGATAACCCAAAAATTAATCTTCAGCAGTAGATTAGAATTAATTGAAATTCATGCTGAGTGTTTCTCATGGGAAAGGAAGCTCAATAATGCATGGCTGGCAATCATTAAACTCTTGACTTGTTCTAAGATTTCTTTCATGTCTAGGTTGGAATTTAAATTAATATTATGAGTGGACCTACCTCAAATGCACTCAGACATCTATACTCTAGATCAGGAAAACCAAACAGGCATGTTCCCACCATCCCTTCCCCCAAGTCCCCCTGTTTTCCCAGTCACTTCTCTCTCTTCACTGTCCTTTTCCATTTGTCTTTTCCCCTTTAATGTCGTCTGTTTCTAGCTCCCAAGTGCCTTTTAATTACTCCACTCACTACACTCTACAAAACCATTTTGATAGAACACCTGTAATCAGGAGCACTTTTACAATCTAATGACATTTAGTGAGAGTCAGTTCCATTGGTCAATATTTAGGGAGGAAGCTAGTACTCAGGTGAGTGGGAGAAATTATTTTAAACTTGTATAATAAAGGAAGAGTACTACAATACAGGAGGAAGTAGTACAGCTACTTCCTGAGTAAGGCCTTGGCTACAAGAGAAAGTTGCATTACTTTAACTGCAATCTGTTTTTACAATGATTTAGTTAAATTAGTGCAAACCTCAGCGCCATAATTTATTTGGTTTAGCTTAAACTTACTGCCAATTAACAATCTAAAATGAAAAGTCTGGTTTAAACTGAAATATGAGAGAGTGTCCACACAGGGATTTGCATCACTTTAACTGATCTGATTTAAAAATCACATCTTTAGTTAAAACAGTGCAACTTTCAAACATAGACAATGTAAATCAAAACCAACATGGTGTGTAAGTCATACATCACACACCAGGCAGCAAACTAATTTTCAAAACATGATCTTTTAATAAGTAGAGAAAAAATGTATGCAAAACAGAATTGCACAGCAGTCCTCTGATGTCTTTACTGTACTCAACAATGTGGTGTGGGGAAGAGCAAAGGTACTGTATTTTAAAGAAGTAGGCTAAAAGTAAAATATAATCAGTGTTTTACTGTTTACCCAAATTTACCACAGCTAAACACAAAAATTAGTCTTCCATTCAAAGCAAAAATTAGTTTCCAGTAAAACCGCATATTATACAGAGATATATAGCTGCTGCCATCTCCAGAATCAAATAGATCATGCAAGAGATTCACAAAAAAACAAACAAAAAACACCCACACTTTCCTTGCTAACCTGGTCAAAGCCAAGTAAAACAAAATAAAAATCTATTCCGTTATCTAGAATGAAATACATTTGGACTTGGTTTAGTTATATAGCATTTCAGGAGAAGGTTATATAGTAAGATTGACCTTAATACTCCCTGCAAGTTTGATTTCACCATCACCAACTGGGCTTAAGAACCTACTCAACTATAGGGAGTAGGAAGCTTTCATGAGTAAGTGCCATCAATTTCTGCAGTAGGTAAGCTTCCATTAAAAGCCCTCATTAGTTGTGAAAAAAATATGAATGAAAATATGAACCTCCAAATATGAATGAAGCATACGTCCACACTAGCGCTAGAACACTAAAAATGGAAGTGAAGCATGAGCAGTGCGGGGAGGGACCAGCTGCCCCGAGTAAGGTCCTGTAAGAGACCACAGGTACACATTCAGGGCATGCAGCCTGCGCCACTGTAGCTACATTTCTGTTTTTAGCATGCTATCTCAGAGCTAGCATGGGTATGTCTTCTCGAGCTGGAATTTTCAGCTTCCAGCTTTAGTCTGCAGACAGATTGCTCCAGCATCTCAGCTACCAGTGCTCAGAGTTTGCACAAACTGCTGCAGTGTCAGAAGTAACCTGTTTTTTCAGTTTTCACCTTTGCTTTTTAAAATCCTGTGGGCATCAGGCAAACAGACAAACATCAAGTAAAATTCACTCTGCTTCTTGGAAAGATTAGGGATGACACCGGTGCAGGAAGACCTACAAAATCAGAAGCTAAACCTACCAAAGACACTCGCCTTGCAGTATCCAGAAAGCTGGAGGTGGGGTAGAAGAGTGGATATATATCATGTCACCGCAGCACTCAGGACGCTGGGGGATAGGGAAGGTAGCAGAGAGAAAAAAGAAAGGATGGCTTCTCATATGCTGTTCCTGGACAAGGGCCTCCTTCCCACTATCCTGTTTTTGGTATTGTCTGTGGCCTGTATCTTTATTCCACTGGATATTAGATGTCTGGTTACATTTCCAAGATTCACATGTGAGAGGGAGGGGTGAGTGGGCAGGAGAGATTGAGAGGTAAATTAGAAAAGAGAAGTAGAGGAGAATATGCATAGAGATTTTTGGAGGAAAAAATGGGGATGGTAGGGACAAGGGAGGAGGCAAAGAACACATTGCTGGGAAAGTGAAAGAGGTAATGGCAGGGTGAGGAATGCGGGAGGAATAGAAGGAAAAATAGGAACCACTGAAGAAAATGCAGGAAAAGATACACACAATCTATTATAGAAGAGAAAAAGTGGAATGGAGCCAGGAAGGGAGTAAACCTGTTATTCCCATTATCTTTTTAGACGAGGTCTTTGGGGCAGAGATTGGAATCCATTATATTTGTACAGCACCTGGCACAATGGGGCCCAACCTGCTTGCGCCCTTAAGGGGCCACCACAATACAAGTGGTAAAATAATTTAAAAATAAAGAATAGCAGCTGCAGCAAAAGTGTGGTGTAGTAAGTAGGCCTGTTAAACAGTATTTGGGGAATATTCAATATTTGATACCTTTGTTTGAGGGCTGGTCATATACTAGGAGGTGCATATATTATTAAGCAAATAATATATTCAGCAGATACGCTTTGAGGGCTCACGGAATAGCAGGGAAAGCAAGTTAAATTCTAAAAAAGTTAAAAGGTGTAAAGTTCATTAAATAGATTGTACGCTTTTCAAGGCATGGACTGCATCTTCTGTCTTGAAAGAGCCTTGCATTTTTTGTGCTCTACCACAATAATCCATCTGTGTAAAAGTTGGTTGATTGTGTTACAATTAAATACAGCTCAGGCTAAAGAGTATACAACTGTTTGTTTAAATTGCAGAGGGTGAAGCCTTGTGGGGGTGGCAATACAAGGTCCAGACTGGCAGTTGCCTCAGCCTCTCTCTAGGTTTCAAGACTTTTTTTTTTGAGCCCTGATTACCACAATCTCAGTCTCTACAGCATAAGGACATTTGCACAGATGCCACATCCTCAGCATTTGCAGTTAGAAGACTGCCTGTCAAAGCTACAGACAAATGACAACAGTAATATCCCAGAAGTGATTCAATATGGAAGCAATTCTTTTAAGCAGGTATCAAAATGTTATTAAGAAAGATACCAATTTCCCAAATGGAATTGAAACATTACACACTAGGTGAATATACCTAATGCAAGAGTCAAAAAAAAAAAGTATGTTAAGTACCCCTTTCATCCTTAAATCCTAGGTGTTATTTCCCCTTCACTTTGCCAATAAAAATAAAGTTGCAAGAGAACTGATACAGATACCTCAATCAGCATATCCTAGCCAAAATTTCAGATAAATGTGCAGAGGGCTACAAGAAAGATGTTTGAAATCCTAGGGTTAAGATAAAAAACAGGGTCCTTGTCTATGGGTATTTTCACACCTAAATACTAACCAGAAGCTAGTTATTTAAAAGGATACATTGCATTTGTTTCACACTTATACACCTCCCCCCATATATTGCAATGCACGCGCACACACGCGGGCACACCCAGCAGTCAATAACAGATGTTACCCGGATAGTACAATCTGTCCCATTACAAGGGACATAATACGGATTTTGTAATACAGAATGGAGACAATAGAACCTCAAAGTTATGAATACCTCAGGAATGGAGGTTGTTCATAACTCTGAACAAAATGTTATGGTTGTTCTTTCAAAAGTTTACAACTGAACATTGACTTAATACAGCTTTCAAACTTTACTACGCTGAAGAAAAATGCTGCTTTCCCTTTGTTTTGTAGTAGTTTACGTTTAACACAGTACTGTACTGTATTTGCTTTTTTGGGGCGGGGAGGGCGGTCCTCTGGTACTGCCTGTTTGTGTACTTCCGGTTCCAAACGAAGTATGCGGTTGACTGGTCAGTTTGCAATTCTGGTGTTTGTAACTCTGACGTTCTACTTTAGTTTATTTTCTAGCTGCTAAATGCAAAGTGGAAACATATTGCACTTAATGTACCGTTGGAAATGTAACAGGATTGTCAAGGATGTACCAAATTTAGGCTAAATACCTATTTTTATATATTTTTGTAACCTGTGAGGTTACAAAACAATTCTCAAGAATAAAGAGAAACAAAAAGTACAGAAGTTATTATAGGACATAACCAAGGATTTTAAAATCTAGGATCCTTATTTGCAAAAAAAGAAAGAACATATCTACAGGAAAAATATTAAAATTAATATGTTACATAAAAAGGCCACACAAAATCCTGATAGTTATTCCCTAAATAAGGCTATGGAAGGAAATAAATTCATTCCTCCCTTCTTCTAAACCCATGAAATACTGAATGTGCTTCAGGATTATCTGATCCCTCCAGCCCTTACCCTACTATTCTAATACTTGAGGAAAATGTCCCCTCCCATGTTGGTGGCACATGTTCGAACCCATTGATTAGGCAGAACTGGTTAAACAGGGCTGCCTTAAGCAAAGGAATGTGAATTTACCCAAATGTACATATAAGTTTTAAACAGGGTCCTCAGACAGTGAGGGGGAAGAAGATAGGAGGCAAGGAAAATCTGCATTTCAGCAAACAGAGGTGAGAAGAAACAGCGTGCAGCCTGTTTCTCAACCAGACTCCTTGTCTCTGTCCTCATAGCAGGAATGAACTTTATCTAAGGGGTAACTCTCAGGAAAATACATTTCAAAGGGTGACTGAACTATAAAAGCGAGGGACAAAAACATCCCAAGTTATCTCTCCCTATCCATTGCTCTCTCTCTTTTTTCACCTAAGAAAACAAAACAAACTTTAGACTTTGGGAGCAGATCCTGACCTGAGAATTTGGTCAGCAATGTTACTGTGAACCTGTGGTAAGAACTTCACCTTGATCAAGTCTAGTTTGTTAAGTTTAGAAAGTGTTTTATCTTTATGTCTCTTGTAACTATTTGACTTTAATGACTTATACTTGTACACACTTAAAATCTCTCTCTCTTTGTAGTTACATAAACTTGTTTTATTCTTTAATTACAACTAATCCAGTGTTGTGAAATGTTTGGGTAATTCCATTTAAGGTAGCAGACTTGTATTTTGATCCCTTTAGAGGAGCATCTTTCCGAATATATCTGGACTATCCAGGAGAGGGCTAGACAGTGCAGAACGCACGTTTTTATGGGAAAATCCGGGACTGGGAGTGTGTTGGGGTCACCCGGCAAGTAGTAACCAAGGCTGCTGGAAGCCAGAGTGTGACTGATGTGTGGCTGGCAGGCTGCAGCTATTCAGACACTCAGGGTGTGACCTGAATGCTGTTTGTGAGCGGCCCAGGTGGGAGCTACAGCAGGAAAGCATTGTGAGGCACCCAAGGTTGCATGGCAGGTGGTGACACAGCCCCTCACTGAGCTGGATTGCACCCCGGACTGTCATAGGTCTGCAGATATGGGGCATCTACCAAACATATGGCAGAGCTAGTCACAGCAGCCATTAGACATTTTTAATATTAAAATTAAGTATTAAAATTTTAGAACTTACATTAGTGCATCAGCAGCTTGTTCCTGTCCCCTCTGTAAATCCTGAGAACCAACCTCCCTGATATTAACCAAGGCAGGCTCTTCTTTAGGCACTGCTACCTCTTCTGTTCCAGCAGTAGAAATGACAAATATTTCAGTTTTCCGATGCTTTGTGATCCCATCTTCCTGAAGGGCAGTTTGGGTCTGCAAATCCTTTCCAGGTCTCTTGTGTCCATCTTGGAGGGTAGACTGTTTAGATTCTCCCAAAGATGATTTTGATCCAATATTAAATAAGCTTCCAAGGAACTGGAAAAAGCCTTCTTTGGGTTGTCTGTCACGATCTGCTGTTTTGTGGCCAGGAGCCAAACTGGGAAGGCTATTAGCCTTTTTTAATTCCTCTGTGATAACAGAGTTGCTTAGATCTTCCATGGAGTGGTTCTTCTCTGCATTTTGAGAAATCTTTAAAAAAAAACCATGAATAATAATGTTGAAACAGAACCAATACATCAATTTTCAGACTCTACTTCAAAAAGCCTTAAACTGCCTCTAGGCAGTGCATTACTTCTGGTTGCTCTGCTATTTACGAGACCATTCTTAAGAGCTTTGTCCAATCTCCTTTACTCTGTTCTGCTACTTAAGATACCTCTACTTCTTTCTGTTGCAGAAATTGGCCCCATTATTGAGGACTTACAATTTAAAAAAGTACTTTTGATTTTAACAGATGTCTTGAAAGGCTACTTTTATGAAAAACAGGCTTGGGCTTTGAGGCTCACAGGACAATGGTTGTGAAGGTAAAGCACTGTATGATGGAAACAGAACAAAAATAATTTGAGCTGGCAAAAATAGGAGATGAAGCATGGAGCAGTTTTTCATAGAAGGGTATTGCAAGCCAGTAGAAAAGACTTATTAGTTAAGCCTGTGAAGTGGTTTGGGACACAGGACCCAGTTCTTTCATCCTTACTGTATGTGAGTAGACTTCACTCATGTGCAAGTAGTCCCAGTGCAGTCAGTGTGACTAGTCACATGAGGGAGGGTTGCAGGATCATGCCTTAAAGATGGACTTTATTAAAAAACAATGAATTACTTATGTAACAAAGATTACATAAGGGAAACATGCATATTTGCCTTTTAAATGGGCAAATCGATTCACATCCTTTATCTGAGGTTACCAATTCTTCCTATTAATCAATTTTTTCTAGAATTAGCTATCACTCATTTCTGTAAAGCAGGATCTCTGACCACTGGTTTGGGCAAGGAGAGGGGATTCCCCAAACAGAGAGATTGAATTAGGCTCTTGTCCTTCATCAGCTCAAAAAGACAGAGGACTATTTCTGCAAAAAAACATACAGTCTCAGAGACCAAGAGTCCACACCTGCTTGCAAGTGAAATACCTTTTTGCGTTTCCTTCTATGGGGAGGTCCTTGTAGGCTCTGTCTCTCTCAAACTAACATGTTAAGGTATGAAAACGCCCACCCCCTCCTTAGCTGTAATTCGTAAGAACTTATTCTGATCAACAGGACAGGGAAGGAAGAATCTGAATAAATATAAATCTGTGTAGGATCTTTATATCAGCAATACGTTTGGATAAGAACAAGCAACTCTACTGTGTAACAGCTAACACTCACTTATCCTACCCATGCAGTAGGTCAGTATTTTCATTAACTCCCTTGTGCTGTTTCTATTTGAGGACATATCCCTTTTAGATAATTGAGATGGGCATACTGAGTGCTATGCTAGTTATTTTAAGTAGACAGAATAAGAGTTTTGTAGAAGGACTACCCAATGACTGACAAGCCTGGGTGATGAAAAGCAGTATTTTAATGAAGTGCCTCCTTTTAGACATGGAGACCAGTGATAATTTTGATGAGAGGCAGGCAACTTGTTACTTAAGAGTTTTTCCTTACCGTTAAATACATTGATCTTTGACCTCCAGCCAAATATTTTACTACTTTTTTCCTTCAAAGAGTGGAGTATGTTTACTCTGCTATTTCATAAGCTCAGTTATTAACATGTTTAGTTTTGTGGTATGATTCCCCTTCTTCAGGCTATGGTATTGAAAAAAGCAGAACACTGCAAATGAACATAAAAGTAGAACCTTCCTAATTTACACTTCAGTAATCTCCATACCATGTATACAAAAAAGGCCTTTTCTCCTTACTCTTCAGCAAAGATTAATGACAGTCAGTGCTAAAGGAAGGTATTTTGTTTTTACAAAATGTTTTCTCAAACATTTACCAGTGTGCCAGGTACCAGCATCTTAATTAAAATTACACGTAATTATTTAAACTTTTTTAGTGTACCAAACCACTGATCTAGGCACATGCAGAACAACAATTCTAAATCATGTAAAATGAAACTATATTCCTTGCTCAGTTAACCAACAAGGACAATCTGTAAGCAAGATTTTCTATTGTATTCAGGTTTTTATGCCACACTCATCCCCATGGGCTCATCAGTTACCCATCCATCCACAAATCAATCCCCCCCACCTCCAATATTCATTGGTCACCCCTCTAGGCCTACATACACCCTTTCAAAATCACTAAGATCAACCCTTTCACAAAAGCCTGGTAAAAGAAAGGCCTTGCAATGTGCTCTTACACAGCTCTGCCTCTCTCAGATCAAGAAGGGGGAAATACAAGCAGCACAGCTGAAGGCCCCTTCCTGAATCCCAGGTGCTTCCCAGACCTTTTTCTGATCAACTGCTGAAGCATCACAAGGGGATGTGCTGGTGTCTATTTTAGCCAGCATGCCATTTGTTGCTGTACAGGTCAACTCCATCCACTAGAAGTGTTTCTGGAAGTGAATTAGAAAGCAGGGTAGCTCTCTGAATGCAGCAGTGAAGTTATCTCTGCACGTGGCACTTCCAAGCAAGCAGGCTGCCATATTCTGCACTAGTCGAAGTTTACAAGTAGCATGGAGATGAAGCCCAAAGGAGAGCACATTACTAAATTCCCATCTAGCAGGAACTAAGTACTTTAGGTAAGAATTTTTTTGCTTCGTTTACTTACTAATTGACAACATTTATTAATTCACAACAGATTTCCTCTACTTTCAATTTTTGTAAAAACATTTATTTTAAAGAGGAAGATATGTTTTCAGGAGCCAGACAACACAGTGGGTTAGTTAGTGAATTAACCTTGCACTTCTGGGGACCAGGAGTCCAGTCCTGTATACTCTCCACACACAAAGCTCCTACTGTGGCAGCTCTGTGCACAGAAAGCCTGTAAGATTGTGCCCCTTAGTTTTAATCGTGATTCATGGCCCAGTGAAAAGCTGTTTGGTAGTCCCTGCTTGCACAAACACTGAATCACTTACACAATTCAGGGTAACTGGGGGGTTCCATATGAAAGTAGGCTTCTAAGTCTTTAACAATAAGGAGTGTTGCAGACAGGCATGCCTATGCTGATACAGCAAAACTCCTGAGAAACATTTAAATTGCAGCAAGTCAACGCGTATTATTTTAATGCACATATTAAGTCTGGTAACAGAAGCTATGCAAAGCTATCATTTCCCAACACACGAATGTATCAATCCTCTCCTTCATATATTCTCCCCCTTGCCTCACATTTGTTTGTGCTCTAAGAAGATATTTTTGTTAATTATTTTCTTTAACTTTTGCAATACGGTAGCTCCTAGAGCTTCCAATCTAGATCACGATCCCACTGTGCTAGGCATTGTACAAGCAACACTGCTCCTGTTCTGTCTTTTAAATTTATATATTGTGGCACTAGGATATCCAAATTAATGAGGCGAGACTCCACTGTCTTTACATCCAATAAGCCTTTGTTGTTGCTGGAACCCTCACGCACAACTGCCCATCTCTTTGAGAGCACAATACAGGAAGCACTGCCCCCAAAAGACTTTCTTCACTTTCCATTCCCCCTGCCTCTCATCTCATTTCATTTGCAACCCAGCTAGTGGGGAAGGGTAATCCAATAATATAATTTAAGACAAATAACTTGACTCAAACCAAGATTAAGAACATATCATTAATGGCTAAGGGGCTGATCCAACACACACAATTGGACACAGTGTTCACTGCTACCATAAATAGTCCCATTGGTGTGCTGGATCAAGTCCCAAGGATACAGTAGTCCCTAAAGACAGTCAGTTTGGCCACAGGGTTTACTTATTAAATATAAAGAGCAGCTATTTGTGACCATTGATTGCTGATTTCTCTCAGTAACTGAGTGAGCAGCAGTTCAAGTTGCCAGAGGCGCTAATTTAGCAGGGTATGTGTCAATCTGCCAAGAGTACAATCTCTTCTATTATCCCAACAAGTGAATGAAATTAAAATATTAAAAACATTAAAACACAGATTTCCATGAACAAAAGACATAGCTTCCAGCCATAACAGTGAGATACTTCAGACTAGACTAACTCCCTCCCTAAATGAACACCGATTATGAAGCATAAATTCTAGACAGCACCATGACAATCCATTGTTAACTATTTGTTTTATTACACAGGACTTTGTGGCGGGAGCACACCTTGCAAGGATATTCATACATTTTAATTTTATTACCATTATGCCTCAGCAAATTATCACTTAAAATTAGGGCTGACAAGCTATTAAAACATTTAATCGCATTGTTAAACAATAATAGAATACCATTTATTTAAATAGTTTTGGATGTTTTCTACATTTTCAAATATATTGATTTCAATTACAACATAGAATACGAAGTGCACAGTGCTCACTTTATTTTTATTACAAATATGTGCACTGTAAAAAACAATACAATACAAGTACTGTAGTGCAATCTCTTTATCATGAAAGTTGAACTTACAAATGTAGAATTATGTTCAAAAAATAACTGCATTCAAAAATAAAACAATGTAAAACTTTAGAGTCTACAAGCCTACTCAGTCCTACTTTTTGTTCAGCCAATCGCTCAGCCAAACAAGTTTGTTTACGTTTGCGGGAGATAATGCTGCCCACTTCTTGTTTACAATATCACCTGAAAGCGAGAACAGGCGTTTGCATGGCACTGTTTTAGCCGGCATCGCAAGATATTTACGTGCCAGATGCACTAAAGATTCATATGGCCCTTCATGCTTCAACCACCATTCCAGGGGACATTCGTCCATGCTGATAACGGTTCTGCTCAATAAACCATCCAAAGCAGTGCGGACCGACGCATGTTCATTTTCATCATCTGAGTCGGAGGCCACCAGCAGAAGGTTGATTTTCTTTTTTGGAGGTTTGGGTTCTGTAGTTTCTGCATTGGAGTGTTGCTCTTTTAAGACTTCTGAAAGCTCTACACCTCATCCCTCTCAGATTTTGGAAGGCATGTCAGATTCTTAAACCTTGGGTCGAGTGCTGTAGCTATCTTTAGAAATCTCAAACTGGTATCATCTTTGCCGTTTGTCAAATGTAATGTGAAAGTGTTCTTAAAATGAACAAAATGTGCTGGGTCATCATCCAAGACTGCTATAACATGAAATATATGGCAGAATGTGGGTAAAACACAGTAGGAGACATACAATTCTCCTCCAAGGAGATCAGCCACATATTTAATTAATGCGTTATTTTTTTAATAAGCATCATCAGCATGGAAGCATGTCCTCTGGAATGGTGGGCAAAGCATGAAAGGACATACGAATGTTTAGCATATCTGGTATGTAAATATCTTGCAATGCTGGCTACACCAGTGCCATGTGAATGCCTGTTCTCACTTTCAGGTGATATTATAAACAAGAAGCGTGCTGCATTATCTCCCATAAAGGTAAACAAACTTGTTTGTCTTCGCAATTGGCTGAAAAAGAAGTAGGACTGAGTGGACTTGTAGGCTCTAGAGTTTTACTTTTTTTTTTTTGTTTTGAGTGCAGTAATGTAACAAACAATTTACATTTGTAAGTTGCACTTTCACCATAAAGAAATTTCACTGCAGTACTTGTATGAGGTGAATTGAAAAATACTATTTATTTTGTTTGCCATTTTTACAGTGCAAATATTTGTAATAAAAACAACATGATAAAGTGAGCCCTTTCTACTTTGTATACTGTATTATAATTGAAATTAATATATTTGAAAATGTAAAAAAAATCCTAAAATATTTAATAAATTTCAATTGGTATTCTATTGTTTAACAGTGCAATTAAAACTCCAATTAATCGAGATTAATTTTTTTAATTGCGATTAATTTTTTTGAGTTAATCGCATAAATTAACTGTGATTAATTGACAACCCTGCTTAAAATGTATCATTTTGTGGTTGAGATACAGTCTGATCTAATGGTAAAAGGAGAGGACTGGGAATCAAGACTTCACCAACTCATCTCATGACCTTGGACAAGTCACTTAACCTAGCAGTGTCTCAGTTTACCTATGTGAAATGCACAGCATTCTTACCTACCTCACAGCATTGCTCTACAACTTTATTCATGAGTGTAAGTAAAATGTTTTGAGATCCTTGTATGAAAGGCACCACAAATCTACAAAGTAGCATGATTACAGACTATTGCCTCAACCTGTGTGACCTTGTGAGAAGCCATGCCAAGAGAGAAAGATCAGGGTTAAGGCTTTAACAAATTTCACTTTTTTACAAGTTTTTCATGAGTATCCAATTTTAGCTTAATTTTATGTGCTGCAGTTGTTCAAACACTGTACATTAAACAAAATTCACCAAGAAATAGTTGGAATAGTTGGCAGACCTATATATTCCCACAGAGAATAGCTATGGGAAAGCTACCGTCAGCATATTTTCTCTCATCAGAGAAGAAAAAGAGTCTTGCCCCTTTTGATACTGTCTTCCATTTGCTTGCACTGTGTGGGCTACACTGCAACACATGGATCTCACATATGAAGCAGACTTCTGTTTTCCATACAGTGTGAAAGAAAAAAGTTCGGTATTCTTGAGAGACTGATGTAATTAACTACTGTGTCTCTATATTTCCAGGACAAACCAGGAGGAGGTGGAATTATGAGACGAGGAAAGGCATAAGATTAGAAATATTTTTGGGGGTATTCTGTTTTAATTTTTCCCAACAATAAAGGCAATTAGACAATAAATAAGTACAGTATTAACTAAGGAAGTGCTGCACTTCACTAATTATATTCAAGACAAAGATGGATTTAGCATTTAGGAGTAGTTTTTTGGTGATGGGGGTTAAACAGAGGCTAGAGGAGATAATAAAACAAGAAGTCTCTACCAGCCCTAAAACCTATTATTCTGTAATTACTTTAAAATAATTCGCAAAAAGAAAAGGAGTACTTGTGGCACCTTAGAGACTAACAAATTTATTTGAGCATAACCTTTCGTGAACTACAGCTCACTATTAAAAACACAAGATAATCAAAACACACCACAGAAAAAAAAATGCATTAAAAGCTAACCAAAGAATGAGAATCCAGTATCTTAAGAGTGAAATTAATCTTGTAAAGATATTTTGTGAAAGAAAATAACTGGCTCATGCACCTTTTAGGTCTTTTTATTCTGCATAAAGAAGACTTAATAAGGCTTGATGTTTAAAAATAGCCAAAAAAACAAAAACTTTTTTCTGCTTTTTATTATATTAACAATTCTCGCCTTATTTGCCCAGGAAGACTCTGATGACTGATTAGAAAACTAATGAAATGATGACATTGCTTTAGTTAAAATGAAAGTTCAGCAATAGGAAGGGATTTTTAATCAGTTTAATTTTTCCATTTGCTTTTAACAAGTACTTAATTTTAAGGCCAGTCAACATTCTGGACACAAGATGGTCTGTAATAAAGTTTCACCCCCCCTTGCTCTTTCAATTAGGGTGCCACAAGTTCACAATAAGAAGTTGCTAACACATTCAGAAGATATCCTATCAAAATTGAGGAAGACCAGACAATGTTATTGAGGTCAGAAAACAAGCAGGGAAAAATGTTTTTTTTTTGTTTTCTTAAATAAAAAGACAGCAAAAAAGGCCTCATATAAAACACAACATTCTTTATAAATCACCTTTAAGGGAAAACCTGAAAGCAATAACAGCTTCTAGAAAGACAAACTGAAGTTTTAAAATAAAATTCCATTGATATTTGGATGGTTATTTCAAGTTTCTTGTTCCTGATTTTTGCCTGGCGCTACAGTAAATCTCTCTGATTGAAGATCTAAAGTTAGTACTCATTTCTCTTCTTTAGAGATAGATCTACCGTAGTAACTAGAAAGACATGAATTAACTGCCTCGCTTATTCTCTTTCATCTATAAATCCTGTCAATATAACTGTTCTGTTTCTTTTTTCAATGAATGTGTTTTGAGGTGCATTTTTTGGTAGCCCATTACCATATAACTGATGCTTCTTTTGACTTTTTAAAAATAATTATTCAGTAAGTGTGAAATTCATCTTTTCCTTGCACAAAGACTGAGCAATCAGGCTGCATATAATAAGTGGGGTGGGAAGGTATGATGTTCACCCACACACAAATCCTACCAGCAGACTATATAAAGTGCAGATATTGTGTCTTCTGGTACCAACTTGTTCAAAGTTCTGCCCAATGTCCCTCATGCCACCTCTGGTGAGGGAGCTTGGGCCCAAGCTTCTTCTTTCTGAAGGGCCTCATCAGACACGCTCTCTGAATCTGGGTGAATGTCACCATTACAGAATTAAGAGATTTTAGGAAGAATCCTCCTGCATAGCCTATCCTATCCTCCTGAATAGCTGCAATGTTGCCACCTCTCATGATTTTACTGCAAATCTCATAATTTGACATTTATTTTAAAATCCTAGCTTCTGGAATCATGTGATAATGTGAGAATCTCAGCTTAAAAAAAAAAAAATGTTTCTAGACCTTATGGCTGAAGAGAAAAGATTGAAAATGTGAACCCTAAAAGCTCAAAGCCAGAAGGCAAATAAAAGTCTGCCACATATTTTTTAAAAATCTCACGATTTTTAAGGCAGCTTCATGATATTTGAATATTCACATTTGGCAGTACTGCTCCAGCCCCCTGTTCTCTCAAAAGTAAAGTAGTTCATCTCTCCAACTTCACTAATTAAGTCCCATAAACAGGTATCCAGCAAGAGTCCACACTCCAGGTGAGAAATGTTTGAATGTGTTAACACATTCAAAGCCAACATAAATTAGAACTTTACTTTAAAAAAGCATTTAGTAAACTTGTGAAGATATTGGTCCAAATCTTGATGTGACACATTTTACAGGGGTGGAATTTACACAGGTGAAAATGAGATGAGATTCAGGCCCATTAGGTGCAGATAATCTGTGAAGGCAACAAAAATGTACAGCTGTCTTCATAACATACGTTAATTAAGCCATTAAAAGCTGTTCGTCACACTCCAAGGTCACGCTCCTTGACACTGAGTTCTAGCATTATGGCAAGAGCACAAATAAGGCCATATTTATGTTATCTTTAAATGATACAATATTTAATGTTTAAAACATTGCAATTTCTCCATCAAAACTGAACCACCAAGTCATTTTCAGGCCTGGAGCTCATCACAGTACAGGTATTTGTGGAGCAGCTGGTAGTAGAGCTGAAGGTCAGTAGATCTGCATTTCAACTATAAATCACTGTTTTAAGAGGTTTTTAGAAAAGCTGTCAAAAAAAAAATCCCACACACATTTTAAGATGAAACAAAAAAAATTTAATATCCGTTCCAGGAAAAAAAAGAAGTGGCCCATTTTAAGTAATAATAAATAATGACAACAAAAGAAATTAATAGGTTTGGGACACTGATTTTGTACTGCAATGCAGACACTAAAAATACTCAAGCACTATATACACCTCTATGGAGCTATATGTTTATTAATAACAATGGCATTGAAAAGCTGCCTTTCTAAATGGAACATTTATTGAGAAAGAACCATGTTTACAGCCCTGGCTCATAGAACGGAAGCGAAACACAATCTGCAAATAAGTAATGTCAATTAGCATTGTACCTTCTGGTAGTGAATTACAGGGTGAGGTCAATGCATATAACAAATAAAATTTCAAAAACGTTTCCTGGATATTGATCAAATAAAGGCTGACTAACATACTTTCCAAAGTAAATAGCTAAAAGAATGATTTTAGAATTTCAGAAGATGGCCACATTAATGTATTACATAAACTTCCCGCTTTGGGCTTTCATCAAAGTCGGAAAAACATTTAGTATGCGTGAAAGATGCAAAACTGACAGCACTGGGAACTGAAAACCTCAATACAGCCACACAGAAGTACAGCAGCTGTACACATTTTTCACCTCACTTCAGCCAGTTTATTAACTCTGATTTGTAGGGATGACCTCTACTTTGGAGGGAAAGGGACATCTAATCTCCAAGCTATTCTATCCTTGTCCTCTCTGTTGAGACCATTAATAAGTGTTCAAAAACACCATCACATGGACATGTGTCCACCAGGAATGTGACAGATGACCAACTGATTTTATACAGGCTAATAAATAGTCATCAGATGGTAAAAAGAAAAGGAGTACTTGTGGCACCTTAGAGACTAACCAATTTATTTGAGCATAAGCTTTCGTGAGCTACAGCTCACTTCATCGGATGCATACTGATTCAGATGGTAGTGAGTGTTATCCACAACTAACCTCAACTGGATCTGAACAAGTCACAGACTCCATATCCCACTGTTAGTTCGATGGGCCACGCTCCACCCATATGTGCATGGGTGTATGCACATAACCTAGAAATCTCAATTATTTGTGAAAGGGCAACTGTAAAAGGACTATTCCGAAGAATTAAAAAATATATATATCTAGTGATCTAATCCAATAAAACTGGAAAGTCTGTCTTTCAACACCAACCATTATCCATGATTCAAATTGCTGAACCATTGAGTCTCTCTCAACAATTTCTTTGATCTGGGTAGCAATACTTTATCTATTAAGGATCTTTACACAAGACAGCTCAACTTGGTTGACATCAAATACGGTACAATGAGGCCCTGTTTCAATTAACTTTAAACCTTAAGCAAAATCAATCTTTTTTCCCCTCCATCTCAACATTATCTGTAATTTTAGTAAATTGCATATTTAGAAAATAGTTTATTTGGCATTGTATACCACACACTTCTAAAATACACTAACAATTATTTTGAGCCACAGTCTAGAAAGAAACATCCAGGGATGCTCTTAGGACCCACCAGGTAAGTCACATAAGGGCACTGAGGAAGAGCAGTTTAACTGTAACTTCACAGACATCCTTGAGATATCCAGCAAATGGCCAGCATTCTGACAATATGAACACTGCTCCTTCTTTACAAAGCCAACTCTCAGACACAGGCACAATGAATTACCACAAGAAATAATGTAATGCACATTATAAAACCACAAATTGTGAAATTATTAAACAAGGAACTCTACCAACATGATGGAGAGTATTTAAGTTTAGATTCCTTGCAGCCAGAACCCTCTGACAGAATTTTCTTTCACACCAATCTTTAGTATAACATTGCAGAAAAGATGGCTGAGGCAGACTCTGCATAGAGAATTTCATTATTTGCTGTAAATTACAATAGACTTATAACCAAAATGATAATTGCTGAATTAGTATTATTCTTTGCAAGATAAAAAACAAATGAGGTTTGGTGGGGTTTTTTGTTCTGTTTTAAACCAGGATAACACAATCATCAGTAAAAACAAGAAACCACTAGGTCGCCGGTTCAAACAACTGATGGTCCCTTTGCTCCACCCACACATCCTGCTCATTCTTTCCCTTAGAAACCATCTCATTTTCATATTTCATCCTATATACCCCTTATACTTCTAACAGTTCTATTCAGACACACCAAACACCCTCTCTTTTCATTCAAATCCCTCCTCAAACCAACTTCTTATGTAAAGCTTTTCACCAATAATCCACTGTAGAAAGATATTGGGTGTGTGTATGTTTTTTAAAAAAGGAAGAGAAGAGCCACTGTTCTGAGACTGTATCTCACCTGGTTCACTAGCATGTTTTGTGTCCGTATTGTAGGTCAGACATAGATTGTAAGTCTTTTGGGAAAGGTCCATTTCTTTCTCTTATATTTTCAACACTCAGCAATAATAAATGCAGTGCAAGTCTGTAGCATCTGAAAGTCATCTTCTGTGCAGTGGCCTACCTGAAATGACAGGTGTCCACACCATAGTTTGCACTAACTTGTACTCTCATGAACTGTCTGAGCAGACACACCAAAAATTGAATGGATGTGACTAGAGAATGAACTGCCTTCTTACCCCTAAAAGTCATCCCACTTGATCAGGGCTGAGGTACGGAAGGGCAGAGGCAATCTTGAGAAAAGTTGCACAGAGAGTAGCAGCACTGTATGTAATTATATATACCGTGAAATAAACATGACTGGCACTCTGCAGGCAAAACAGTGTTCCTATCCCAAACCTCTTACAATAGAAGTTCCTGATCACATGATAATATGATCACCACATATAATGGTCCTTTTGCAGGATTGGGGCATAAATTAAGACACTGTAAGATGAAGGGTCACCTCATATCAAGAAAGATATATTAGAATCAGAAAATGTACAGAGAAGGGCAACAAAAATTATTAGGGGTATGGAACAGCTTCCATATGAGGAGAGATTGAAAAGACTGGGATTGTCTGGGGGGGGGGAGGGATAGCTCAGTGGTTTGATCATTGGCCTGCTAAACCCAGGGTTGTGAGTTCAATCCTTGAGTGGGCCATTTAGGGATCTGGGGAAAAAACTGGGGATTGGTCCTGCTTTGTGCAGGGGGTTGGTCTAGATAACCTCCTGAGGTCCAACCCCCAACCCTGATATTCTATGATTCTATGTTCAGCTTGGAATAGAGAAGACTAAGGGAAGATATGATAGAGATCTATAAAATCATGCATGGCGTGGATAAAGTGAATAAGGAAATGTCATTTATCCCTTCACATAACACAAGACCCGGGGTCACCCAATGAAATTAATAGACAGCAGGTTTAAGAAAACAAAAGGAAGTACTTCACACAACACACAGTCAACCTGTGGAACTCACTGCCAGGGGATGTTGTGAAGTCCAAAACTATAAATGGGTTCAAAAAAGAATTAGATACGTTTATGGAGGATATGTGCATCAATGTCTATTAGCCAAGATGATCAGGGACACAACCCCATGACTTAAACCTCTGAGATGCTGCAGGGGATGACTCACTAAATAACTGTCCTGTTCATTCTCTCTGAAGCATGAGATATTGGCCACTGTCAGAAGACAGGATACGGGGCTAGATGGACCACTGGTCTGACCCAGTATGGCCGTTCTTATGTTTAACATTGGTAACGAGGGAGAAGAGGAGGACAAGGATTACAGCAGAAAGATCATACAGTTGTTTTGGTTGGTAACTTGTGTGATTTGAAGCCCCTCAAGATTGTTTGTTTTAAAATGAAGCCATCACTGCATAGGGAAGACTGGTACTTCTAGTTCACATGGAAGAATCATTAGGGAGGCACTTGGCAAAATTTCTGTTCCTTGGATAAAATTATAACTTTCTTCTCCAGGACTGTGAATCCTGCATGTTTCATTAGCATTAAATTTGCATTGATTTTGATTGTAAGCAAGGGTAGGGACTTCAGAATTATTGAAATGTAGGGATGGAAGGGACCTCAAGAAGTCGTCAAGTCCAGCCCCTTTCACTGAGGCACGACCAAGTAAACTTTCTATCAGGGGCTTGAAGCAGACACCGTCCTGTTCTGTGTATCAGTGCCTAGCACGGTGGAGACTCAATTCCTGACTGTGGCCTCTAGGCACACCACCGTTAAAATATTAAATAACAACAGTACTAATAATACTACTTAAAAAGGGGGAAGGAGGAAGGCAAGCAGTAAACACTGGCTCAGTGAAAATTAACAAATAAAATCATACCTTTAACAGCTCAGGGAGAAGCATTCTTTCCTTTTTATCACTTTTCACACTGATGGATTCATTTTCCTTACTTGCAAAGCTGAAAAACAAAAATACATTTAACTATTTTAAAGACCTGCATTAGGCAGAGTTACTTAACACAAGAGGCACTGCATCATGCAATTTAAAAGCAAAGGTGAAAGGTTTTTTGTTTGGTTGGTTGTGGGTTTTTTTTGTTTCTTTGTTTTTTTGGTTAAAAAAGGAGCACGTTGCACATATTTACTCTTTAAAAAAATACAAAATCCTGCCTGCAACACTGGGACAGAGCACGCTCAGTTGCTTTATGGGGATGGTGCATGCACATTATGGCTGGCACACTGGAGCTATGAGGAAACGGAGCATGCTCAGTGCAGATGGAATCTTCAAAGACTTCAGCTGCCAAACTAACAAATCTCTAAGCATGTCCAAATTGAGATTCTTTTCTAGACAGAAATTTATAACTTGGCCAAATTTGAGTGTCTTTTTCTTATGACATGTATTTATAGCCCATTAGAATGCTACCCCATCATCATTTTTTCCCTCTACCCTTTACCCTCTCCTTCATAAACCATGTTTTCTAAAACTTTTAGCATTTTTGGTTGCTTTTTTACAGATAAAAGCCAACATCTTTAAAGTATAATACTGACAGATACCAGATTAATTTTGTTCTAGCACCAGCCTCGCTTGGACAGGTTACCGTAGAATCCTGCAATACGTGCAGTGAATCAAGAGTTAACTTGTATTTAGTTCTGAGGCAAATATCTTAAAATAAACAAAGGAGAAAATACAGCTTTACTTTCTAGCCACATTAAAAACAAAACAAAAACATTCCCCCACCTTCCAAAACTGAACCTGAAAGCTACCTTATTAAATTAATCTTTTAAAAAAAATCTTCCATGTGTTTCAACATTCTAAACCTTCTGCTTTAGTAAGTAAACAACATTGTTTTTACAGAGCCCTTGGTACATACTAGATGAGTCACACTGCAAATAAATAAATAAAAAACGTAAACACAAAAGCTCTCTCCGCAGAAAATGTGGCTCTTGGATTGTTTTGTTTTCCCCTAAAAGTGGAGACTACCTTCCAAAGCAGAGAACAATAAGTGTGTGTCCGCTGATGCCAAATATTGTATTTAGGACCAAAGAATAGTCCAGTTATTGCTGAGCAGACTCTTGATGACCTAGATTAGCATTCTTATATTACCAAAAGAGAGAACTTGAATTCAGTGTTTTTATCATCATTGAATGTTATGCAATTGAAGCATCTGCAACTACTGGAACATGCTATCCTATTTTCCAAGCAGAAAAATAGGTATTAAGCATTAGTTGTACTTTCTCTACTGTGTTCAAAACATAGGTGAGCTAACGTAACTGTTCCACTCCCATTCTCCTGTTGCAATAGGACAGCCCCTCCACACAGCTGATAAAACAACCCCTCCACACAGCTATAGTAAAAGCTGTGTTATCCAGCACTTTACCAATCTGAAAGCTCTATAAACCGGCATCTGATCTTTAATAGGGTCTGGTTGGTGCAGGGCTGGCAGGCTCCCTACCTGGCTCTGCGTGGCTCCCTGGAAATGATGACAGGTCCCTGCTGCTCCTAGGCGGAGGAACAGTGACGGGGGCTCTGTGCACTGCCCCCACCCTGCCCCGCACATTGGCTCTGCAGTTCCCATTGGCCGGAACCACAGCCAATGGGAGCTGTGGGGGTGGCACCTGCAGGCGGAGGCAGCACACAAAGCTGCCTGGGTGCGCCTCCACCTAGGAGCAGCAAAGACATATCGCCGCTTGCGGGGAGCCGCCTGAGGTGAGCGCCGCCCAGATCCGGTGCCCCGAAACCCCTCCTGCACCCAAACTCCCTCCCAGAGCCCACATGTCGCACCACAATCCCCAGCCCCTCCTGCACCCAAACTCCCTCTCTCTTAGTTAACCGGAATTTTTGACTTACCGGCACCCCCCATTTCCCAAACACATTACATAACAAAGTTTTTACTGTACATATTTACATACAAGAGCATACATTCAAGGGATATGAAGAATAAAAGTAAGTATGACATTTATAATGACATAATCCCAGGCAATTTATATGTACGTATATTTTGCCAGAAGCTGGGAATGGGCAACAAGGCATGGATCACTTGATTACCTGTTCTGTTCATTCCCTCTGTGGCATCTGGCATTGGCCACAGTCAGAAGACAGCAAACTGGGCTAGATGGACCTTGGACTGACCCAGTATGGCCATTCTTATGTAATGAAGATGCCCCAAGTCTCAGGAAGTTACCAAATTCAGTTTTTCAAGCAACATTATAATTGCTTTACACTGATAGCATGGACAAATGTAATTCTGACCCAATGTATTCTAGGTTTCATTTTTTATAATACTTAATAGCAGTGAATATTCTGTAAGATATTTTGTAAAAATAATGAACTCTTAGTAATGTGATACAATTCATCACTCAACTACCCTATCCTAGCTACAAAGTGAGAACAGATGACTGATGTGGAGGGGGAGGGAGGATTCACCAAGGGCATTAGGGAAGAGTAAATTCACAACATTCTACATTTTTTCCATATATGCTTTTGTAGTCACGTGGGTCCCAGGATATTAGAAAGACAAAGTGGATGAGGTAATATCTTTTATTGGGCCAAGTTCTGTTGGTGAGAGAGACAAGCTTTCGAGCTTACACAGAGCTCTTCTTCTAGTCTCTCTTTCACAGTCTCACTACCTCACCCTCATTGAAAGTTTCTCTCAATACAGTTATTGTTGCAACCATACCCATACCTAGGTCTTTTCTTAGATATTTTGTTCATATAAAGATCAAGCCTGCAAGGCTCTGAGTCCTCTGGCCCCAGTCCATCAAAGCACTTAAATATGTGCGTATCTTTAAGCACAGGAGTATTCCCATTGAAGTCAAATGGGACTACACATGTTTAAAGTGCTTTGCTGCATCAGCTCACAGTGAATACTCAGAGGTTTCAACACTTCCACTAAACAGACAAGGAGAATTGATCCCATGAAACTTTGTCTTTTTAATCAGACCTGGTTCACAGGCTACTTTATGTTGTTTTTAGAGAATCAATGACAGGACTGTCTATTAAACAGATTCAAACAATCTGCCTGGAGTTAACAGACAAGCTTGCCAAAACACAGTTCTAAAAACTCAAGTGGCTACAGTACCATGTCTCAGCGTATCTACAAGGTATCAGCAGGTTTAAATGGTGCAGAGTGGTGCACCCATACAATGTTAGCAGATACCATTTAGTACATTAAAACTAGCTTTGCACCATCCCACAGGTGCAAACTTGCCCTAGAGTTGGTTTGGCTGATCAGAGACGGATTGCTTCAGTGAAGAGAGATCATCAGGAGGCACAGAATCATCATTATAGTTACTAAGTTACCACCTACCATCCATGCCTGTGACTAGCATAGAGGGTGTCATGGAGTCACTGGGTCTGGTCCAGGCCCCAGCCTGTCACCAGTCTCCTGGGAGTGACCCCTTTAGTGTGCTAGGCCCCAAGGACTCTCACAGTTCCACAGGTGCAGGTCCGTGGCCTCCAAGACTGAGTGGTCAGTACTAACATTCCCTGTCTCTCCATGGCTCCCTGCAGCAAATCCAGCCAAGCCAAACTACTGAGGGAGGCTTGTACTGTATCCCCTCAGGGTGCAGTGCTCTCAGTGAGTATTCACAGGGACACAGGAAGCCTTTGTAAAACAAGGTAACAATTTATTTGTCACCTGGCATACACAATTTTACAGTCCTTAGGCTAACACAGAAAGGCAGACATTAAGCCATAATCCACCTTAGTCAAACCAGTGCCCTGATGGGCCAGCCAAGCTGGGCTGCACTCCATCTCTGGCTCTCTCCCCCTCCAATATGGGTCAGGCTCCTGAGTCCCTCCCAAAAAAACCCCTCCTTTGTTTTCTCCAGCTCAGTTGACAAGTCCCACCTGCCAGGGTTTTCTGCTGGTATGTGTTGACTGTTTGGTGCTTGGAGCATTTCTTTGTCTTGCTGGACCTTCTGTTAATCTGAGCCAGTTTCAGTCAGTTCTTCAATGATCCTAATCATTTCCGTCCTCACCCCACCCCGGACAGCAAGATCACACCCACCCACCCCCTGCACTGTTCCAGGAGCAGTGTTAACCCTTGTGCACCCACTTGGTTAATAATGCCACATACAGAGGGAAACTGAGGCACACTTATGATTCATATAAAGATTAAAGACAATTCCCACTTGGTCACAGGGTGCATGTCATGTCCAAGGCATCACTACAGCTAGATGACACACAGCTGCCATAGAGCTCTATAAAGTCATGGGCAACCAGAGCAAATTAGAACAGCTCTAAATATACTCTCACTTGTACTTGGTGAATGGCCCAACACAGTGCAGTCCCAGGATTAAGGGGGCCACCTTTGTAATCCCAAATTCCATCCAAGGCTCCTGAACCAGAGCCAGGGTTCCTGAGTCATGTACATAAACAATTACACCACTGCCTTTCTATTATTTTCATAGCCATCACCTTTTTTCTTATTTTTTGGAATGTATGGTGCTCCTGAAATAGAGGAACTGAACATCAGCTAAAACGAGACAAAGAGTTTGCCTTCTCCACACTTTGCCCTGCTGTTCTTTTGTTTTGCTACTGTATACGTATCCTGAGCACCACCACCCTTGCTACATAGATAATCAACAGTAAACTTCCATTACAGCACTCTATTGTGTATATTTTGCTGAAAGTCTTTGTTTATATAATTTTCTCATGCCTTCTATTCCGTTGTTGTTGAAAGATCAGCTTTGACCTATCTGGAATACTGGGACAGGTGGTGTCTGAATCATATGCAGCATTTTTTAATCAATGTACTTGTACAAAGAAGGACAGAGATTATTATTACTGGAGAGACAGAGGAATGTTTATCCTATATAGTGTTACTTGCATAGAGATAAAAACCCTGTACAAACTAGAACCAGATAAAATGCATTTATCTAACCTGGGTTTGAGTAAACACATGCAGGTTCTTCCTTTATCATTATCCCACATAAATGAGCAAACTGGATTGCATAATTTGAGAGGTATTTTCCAACCTTCTCGATTAAAAAGCCAGAATATACCCAATTATAAACAATTAAGTGTTCAAAGGCCACTCAAAGCATTTTTGTATAGTGTTACATGTCTGTTTTTCCCATCTTTCCTCTTTATAACAATCTCTTGGCACTTTAAAAACCCATCCCCTCTCTTCCTGCACTAATCCTTCCCACCCATATTATGTACACACACGTGGTGGTTAATGTGTTGTTACTTGTGACTGCTTGGAACTTATTGATTTTTAAGTAACAATATGAGCAATAAAATGAGAATGGAACATGAAGATTTTGCCAACAGATATAATTAAAAAAAGAAGAAGAAAGGCATTCTTGATGTCTACCAAACATGAAATCGACCAACAGGATACTTATCTCTGCACATTCTATATGATCAGCCTGTTGTGGACTCTCTCCCAGCTGTGACTAACTCATCTGAATGACAATAGTTGGTTTGCACACAACCCAAATAAAGTTGCAGCAGTACACCTGAGTGTACAAAAAATGTTTTGAAGACAGTGTGTGTGTGTGTGGAGTTTACCCAAGAAATTCAGGGACTAGGCCATTGCTGATGAGAGGTTCAGAACTTACTTATGGGTTGCTCTTGCAACACATACACTCATATTGCCATGTTAGCAGGATGGCTATTACTACCTCAGGGACTTCCACCCCTCTCTTTGTAAGGTAGACCCCTCCATAGTGAGTCAAGCCCCTCACCAATGACGCACTAGGCTATTGGGATGGCTTTCTAACTAGTCTTCCCTGCAATTCTGGACTGTGACTATAAAGGTCAGGATTTCAGTATTGCCTGACCTGGGTGATCTCACTAGTTGCCAGTAAGCCCACAGATTCTATTTTGGGCCTTGCTGATGGTATATAGAGCTGCTATTAAACTAAGGCATTTGTGTTACCATCCTTTCCTGTCAGGGACTGGGATGTAGGCGGTTGTGCCTAATGGTTAGAACAGGAAATAAGAGCCCAGGGTCAAAACCTGAGTCAGAGGCTAGATGCCTGAGCCAAGGGTCAAGCTGGACTCAGGGTCTGAGCCTAAAGTCAGAACTGGAGTCAGAGGCCAGAGCCAACGGTGAGAGCTGGAGTAAGAAGTCAGGAATTGGAGCCAAGGGTCAGAAATGGGTTTGCTGGAGTGAGGCAAGACAGGTACAGGGCTGGGTCCAAGGCAGGAACAGCAGCTTTGCCAGCCATGGGCAAAAGCTTTGAGTAACTGCTGGACTGCTGGTGGTCTGACTCTTCCAACCACTGAGGCTATGTCTACATTACAAATTACTTTGATACAACTATGTTAGGTAAGATCCCATAGGAAGCAAGTCTAAGGGAAAAACAATTGAAGGCAGTTGGCAGTTTTCCAAAGAGATGTTATTAAGGGCACAAGAGGAAACTATCCCACTGCATAAGAAAGACAGGAAGTATGGCAAGAGACCACCCTGGCTTAACCAGAAAGTCTTCAATGATCTAAAAATAAAAAAAGAGTCCTAGAAAAAGTGGAAAAAAAGGTCAAATTACAGAGGATGAATATAAACAAACAACACAAGTATGTAGGGACAAAATTAGGCCTTGGCTACACTTGTGAGTTACAGCACAATAAAACCACCCAGAGCGCTGTACCTCACTCCCCGTCCACACTGGCAAGGCACGTAGAGCGCTCTGACTCCGCAGCTACAGCGCCGCTGGTACTCCACCTCGGCGAGCGGAATAATGTTTGCTGCGCCCCCGCTGGAGCACTACGGCGTCAGTGTGGACGCCCTGGCCCTATATTGCGCTCTGATCGGCCTCCAGGGGTATCCCACAATGCCTGTTCTAGCCACTCTGGTCATCACTTTGAACTCTACTGCCCTGCCCTCGGGTGACCAACCGTCAAACCTGCCCTTTAAATTCTCTGAGAATTTTGAAAATCCCCTTCCTGTTTGCTCAGCTAGGCGTGGAGTGCTCTCAGCGAATCTTTCCAGGCGACCATGCTGCCACGCGACAGGCGAGCCCCAGTATGAAGAAATGGCGAGGTGCTGGACCTCATCAGTGTTTGGGGGGAGGAAGCTGTCCAGTCCCAGCTGCGCTGCAGCCATAGGAATTACGATACCTTTGGGCAGATATCAAGGGACATGATGGAAGAGGCCATGACTGGGACGCTGTACAGTGCAGGATTAAAGTGAAGGAGCTGCAGAGTGCCTACCAGAAAGCCCGCAAGGCAAACCGGCACTCCAGTGGTGCCCCCGCGATCTGCCGTTTTTACAAAAAGCTGGATACGATACTTGGGGGCGACCTCACCTCCACTCCGAGCACCACCATGTACACCTCAGAGGCCAGTGCAACAAGGCAGGATGAGGAGGAAGAGTAAAGCGGGAGTGAGGGTGCTGAGGTGGAGGAAGACACCCCGGAATCTCTAGATGCATGCAGCCAGGAGCTGTTCTCAAGCCAGGAGGAAGGTAGCCAGTTGTGGCGGCCGGTGCCTAAGGAAGGACAAACACCAGTGGAGGTTCCTGATAAGTGGCTTTTATTTTGGGAAGGAAGTTATTCGCTGCAGGCTCTTGGGGCAAGGAGGGTTAGGTCTGCATGCATGCATGCCTAGGTGCAGAATAGGGCATTGATGTGCTCTCTCACATATAGTAATCGGCCTCAGTGATCTCTTCAAAGGTCTCAGCCAGAACTTGGGCAAAGCACTTGCGCAGGTTTCTTGGAAGAAAGAAACCTGTGGTCCTTGTCCCAGTAAGGCTAACTTGTCTGTGCTCCTGTGCCGTGAGGGGTGGGGGGGACCATTGCTGTACACAGGCAAGCTGCATATGGCCCAGGGCGGAAGCTGCATTGCAGTAGAAGACCCTCCCTTGCTTCCCAGGTCACCCTCAGCAGAGAAATATCTTCCAGGACGAACTCCTGTGGAAAATGTGGGGACAGTGTTCAGTATAGGGGCCCTCTGCCGCTGTTGGCTCTCCCCAAGGCACAGAAACCCAGAGGACAGTACAGCAGTGAAACCATTAGTCAGCTTGAGCCTGTGCTTACTCACCATTTTGGGGCTCCCATGGGTTATGTACGCTCGCTTTGGGATGGCCAAATTATGCAATTGTGTAGACTGTGTTTGCCCTTAAGTATGGAGGAAATCATTGCTCTGTCTGCTGTGAACAATGCTGCCTCTGTTAAGTGTTGCATTTTGCCTTTACAGATGCAACCTTGAGATCTCAGCCGTCCGTGTTATCACCGGCCAAAAGACTCCAAAGAATCAGAAAGAGGCCAAGTAAAAGCAAGGAAGACATGTTGCATGAAGTAATGCGTCATTCAAGTAATGAAAATCAGAAAGTGCAGGAGTGGCGGGACAGCGAAAGGACAATCCGCATTCTGCCAGCGGATCACCAGCACCAAAGCATGGAGCGGCTGTTAAGAATAATGGAGCGCCAAGCGGACTTTATCCAGGCGCTCGTAGCCATACAGGCGGACTACTACCGAGCCCGCCCCGCCTGCAGCCCTTGTCCCAAAACTCTTCCCTTGTGCCCCCATGTCACCTCCAATCCACTTTCCCCCCAACATCCAGGTTCTTACCGCCAGCAGCTGCCTCTAACACCTGTAGCTTCACCACCCAGCCCTGAAAACTACGACCCTTACCCACTGCACTCAACCCCCATCACCATGCAGTATAGCCATCCTGAAGTGCAGCACTCATTGCACAGCACTCCAGACAGGACATATGCAAATCTGTGATTTTACCGTTTACCACACCACCCCTTTGCCCTGTTTCCCAAGCAGTTGTGTTTCTTTTCAATAAATGGATTTTTGGGGTTGGAAAACATTCATTATTATTGCATAAAGTAAAAGATACCTTAGCCCAGGAAAGCAACAGGCACTGCAAGGCAGCTTAGCAAACACAGATTCCTACTAACATTGGAACCACAACACTTCACTCCCGTGCAGTGCACCAGACATTATTGGTGGCTTCAGCCTCAAATTGCTGCCTCAAGGCATCCCTAATCCTTGCAGCCCCGCGCTGGGCCCCTCTAATAGTCCTGCTCTCTGGCTGTTCAAATTCAGCCTCCACTTGTTGAACCTCCGAGTTCCATGCCTGAGTGAATCGTTCACCCGTCCCTTCACAAATGTTATGGAGGGTACAGCATGCAGATATAACGGCAGGGATGCTGTCATTGGCCAGGTCCAGCTTCCCATACAGAGAGCGCCAGCGGCCCTTTAAACAACCAAAAGCACACTCCACAGTCATTCTGCACCGGCTCAGCCTGTTGTTGAACTGCTCCTTGCTGCTGTCAAGGCTCCCTGTGTCATGAGCCACGGCACAAGGGTAAGCGGGGTCTCCAAGGATCACAATGGGCATTTCGACTTCCCCTACGGTAATCTTCTGGTCTGGGAAAAAAGTCCCAGCTTGCAGCTTCCTGAACAGGCCTGTGTTCCGAAAGATGCATGCATCATGCACCTTTCCGGGCCAGCCTGCATTAATGTCTGTGAAACACCCACGGTGATCCACAAGCGCCTGGAGAACCATAGAGAAATACCCCTTCCGATTAACATACTCAGAGGCTAGGTGGGCTAGAATTGGAATATTCGTGCCATCTATCGCCCCTCCGTAGTTAGGGAAACCCATTTGCACAAAGCCGTCCACAATGTCCTGTACGTTACCCAGAGTCACAGTTCTTCTGAGCAGGATGCGATTAATGGCCCTGCAAACTTGCATCAACACGATTCCAACGGTCGACTTTCCCACTCCAAACTGGTTAGCGACCAATTGGTAGCTGTCTGGAGTTGCCAGCTTCCAGATTGCAATAGCCACCCGCTTCTCCACTGTCAGAGCAGCTCTCAATCTCGTGTCCTTGCACCGCAGGGTGGGGGCGAGCTCCTGACACAGTCCCATGAAAGTGGCTTTTCTCATCCGAAAGTTCTGCAGCCACTGCTCGTCATCCCAGACTTGCATGATGATGTGATCCCACCACTCAGTGCTTGTTTCCCGAACCTAAAAGTGGCGTTCCACGGTAGTGAGCATGTCCGTGAATGCCACAAGAAAACTCGTGTCATAGGCGTTACTCGTGTCGATATCATCATCGGAGTCCTCCCTGTCACTTTGGATCTTAAGGAGTAACTCGACTGCCAAACGTGACGCGCCGGCGAGACTCGTCAGCATATTTCTCAGCAGCTCGGGCTCCATTCCTTCAGACTGAAAGGGAAGACAGAGCACGCAGTACAAAAAACATTGAAAGATGGCTCCAAATGTGGACGGAAGCACAGGGAATGCTGGGATGCGAACTGATGCATCATGGGGCGTTGGGACAGGACCCAGAATGCCCTGCACCCCCAACCCCCTTCCCACAAGCCACAACGCCAGAATGGGAAGAGGTGCTCTGTGGGATAGCTGCCCATAATGCACCGCTCCCAATGCTGCTGCAAGTGCCGCAAATGTGGCCAAGCCAATGCACTGTCAGCTGCCAGTGTGGGCAGACTGCAGCGCTTTCCCTACTGTGTTGTCTGAAGACGGGTTTAACTCACAGCGCTCTACAGCTGCAAGTGTAGCCATGCCCTTAGAAAGGCCAAGGCACAAAATAAAATCGAACTAGCTACAGACATAAAGGGTAACAAGAAAACATTCTACAAATACATTAGAAGCAAGAGGAAGACCAAGGACAGGGTAGGCCTATTACTCAATGGGGAGTGGTGGTGGGGGGGGTGGGCGGAACAATAACAGAAAATGTGGAAATGGCAGAGGTGCTTAATGACTTCTTTGTTTCGGTTTTCATGAAGAAGGTTGGTGGTGACTGGACGTCTAACATAGTGAATGCCAGCGAAAATGACGTAGAATCAGAAGAGGATAAAATAGGGAAAGAACAAGTTAAAAATTACTTGGGCAAATTAGATATCTTTAAGTCACTAGGGCCTGATGAAATGCATCCTAGAATACTCAAGGAGCTGACTGAGGAGATATCTGAGCCATTAGCGATCTTCTTTGAGAAGTCAGGGAAGACGGGAGAGATTCCAGAAGACTGGAAAAGGGAAATATAGTGCCCATCTATAAAAACAGAAATAAGGACAACCCAGGAAATTACAGACCAGTCAGATTAATTTCTGTGCCTGGAAAGATAATGGAGCAAATAATTAAGTAATCAATTTGCAAACCCCTAGAAGATAATAAGGTGATAAATAACAGTCAGCATGGATTTGTCAAGAACAAATCGTGTCAAACCAACCTGATTGCTTTCTTTGACAGGGTAACAAGCCTTGTGGATAGGGGGGAAACTGCAGACATGGTCTATCTTGATTTTAGTAAGGCTTTTGATACTGTCTCACATGACCTTCTCATAAACAAACTAGGGAAATACAACCTAGATGGAGCTACTATAAGGTGAGTACAAAACTGGTTGGAAAACTGGTAGTTATCAGTGGTTCAGAGTCATGCTGGAAGGGCATAACGAGTGGGGTCCTGCAGGGATCAGTCCTGGGTCTGGCTCTTTTCAATATCTTCATCAATTATTTAAATAACGGCATACAGAGTACACTTATAAAGTTTGTGGACGATACCAAGTTGGGAGGAGTTGCAAGTGCTTTGGAAGATAGGATTAAAACTCAAAACAATCTGGACAAACTGGAGAAATGGTCTGAAGTAAACAGGATGAAATTCAATAAGGACAAATGCAAAGTACTCCGTTTAGGAAGGAATACAAAATGGGAAATGACTGCCTAGGAAGGAGTACTGCAGAAAGGGATCTGGGGGTCATAGTAGACCACAAGCTAAATGAGAGTCAACAATGTAATGCTGTTGCAAAAAAAGTGAACATCATTCTGGGATGTATTAGCAGGAGTGTTGTAAGCAAGACACGAGAAGTAATTCTTCCGCTCTACTCTGATCAGGACTCAATTGAAGTATTATGTCCAGTTCTGGGTACCACATTTCAGGAAGGATGTGGACAAATTGGAGAGAGTCTGGAGAAGAGCAACAAAAATGATTAAAGTTCTAGAAAACATGACCTATGAGGGGAGATTGAGAAAACTGGGCGTGTTTAGCCTGGAAAAGAGAAGACAGAGGGGACATGATAACAGTTTTCAAGTATGTAAAAGGTTGTTACAAGAAGGAGGAAGAAAAATTGTTTTTCTTAACCTCTGAGGATAGGACAAGAAGCAATGGGCTTAAATTGCAGCAAGGGCAGTTTAGGTTGGACATTAGGAAAAACTTCCTGTCAGGGTGGTTAAGCACTAGAATATATTGCAGAGGGATGTTGTGGAATCTCCATCATTGGAGATTTTTAAGAGCAAGTTAGACAGACACGTGTCAGAAATGGTCTAGATAAATTAGTCCTGCCACACGTGCAGGGGACTGGACTAGATGACCTCTCGAGTGATGCAAGTTATATCAACTTAAGCACTGGTGTAGACAGTGCTATGTCAGCGGGAGAGCTTCTCCCACCGACGTAACTCCTGCCTCTGCAAGAGGCGCTAGCTATTAAGCCAACAGGAGTACTCTTCACCAGAAGCACTACAGCAGTACAGCTACAATGGTGAAGTTGCGCCACTGTAAATGGTGTAGTGTATTCACAGCCTCGGGTGGTGTAGTCAATCAGGCAACCTACTATAAGCCAGTCACACTTGTTAGGTTGCCCAGAGACTGGCTCTCCTGCAGGCCCTGATTCCTGACACTGCTGATACATCCTATAGTGCCACTGAGATTAGCTGCAATGTTCTTATTCTCCATCCCACGTTTTCATCTCCACTTCGCTAAAGATATACTTGGTTCATAGCTTTCATTTCACAGAACTCCCTGCTCCAGCAGAATCCTCCTTTAGCATATTCAAGGTTTGGTGTAACAGCTTTTACACTAGCTCTTTTGCTTCGTGTTTTGGGGGTGCATTCCCCCCTCACCCACTACACACATCCTTTACTCTTCTTTGGCAAAGTGATTGCTTCTCTCGAGGACTTTAATTCTCACTTTATTTTAATTATGATTTTTCATTTTTGTACAGTACCAAGACAGCAGCTTTTGGAAGAATATTCCAAATCCTGAGGGATGGAGGTTAACTACCAAAGGCACAATCATCATAGGTAAGGGAGTCTCCCTAGAAGATATGAGTGAGAGGAAGCACTGTAAACCTAACAATTCTACCAAATACAGATACACAAGACCATGAAGTCTCCTAACTCTACAGCAGGGGTGGCCAGCCTGAGCCCAAGAAGGAGCCAGAATTTACCAGTGTACATTGCCAAAGAGCCACAGTAATACGCCAGCAGCCCCTCTGATCAGCGCCTCACCCTCCCTCCCTGCACTTCCTGATCAATCAAATGTTTTGTCTTAGGTCAACTTACCTGGCCGTGAGGACGGCAGTGAGTCGACCTCTGCTGCTCCCCCGTTGACTCTGCTTCCACCTCTCGCAAGCTGGAGTTCCGGAGTCGACGGGGAGCAAGTTCAGAGATCAATTTATCACGTCTAGATGATATGCGATAAATCGATCCCCAATAGATCGATCACTACCCACCGACCTGCCCTAAGAGTTAAAAAACCGTGCCTTAGTTCTAAATTTGTCTAGTTGCAGCTTCTATCCACTGGATCTTGTTATGCCTTTGTTGGCTAGATTAAACAGTCCTTTATCAGAAGGCTCTTCCCCATGTAGGTACTGATAGACCATGATCAAGTTCTCTCTTAACTCTCTCTTGGAGAAACGGAACAACATTGAGCTTCTTAAAGTGTTGCAGTGTAAGGCAAGCTTCCCAGACCTCAAATCATTCTTTTAGCTCTTTCTTCTCAGAACCATTTCCAATTTGTCAGCATTCTTTTTGAAGTGTGGACACCAGAACTAGATACAGTATTCCAGTAATATTGTCACTAAAACCTATATATGTAACACTAACTCTGTACTACTTGATATTCCCCTTTTTATACATCCAAGGATTATGTTTGCTGTCTTAACCACCAATTTGCCCTGAGAACTCATGTTCAGTTGGTTATCCACCAAGATCTCCACGTCCTTTTCTGAGCCACTGTTTGTACTCCATCCTGCAAGTCACACCTACATTCTTGGTTCCCAGATGTATGATCTTGCATTTAGCTACATTAAGACACATGTTCAAGTAATCCCTGCTTCAAATGCGAACTTAATCACTCTGGAGAAATGATCTGCCCTCATAACTATTTACCATGCCACCAATTTTTACCTAATCTGAAAATTTTACCAGGAACTATTTTATGTTTCCTTCCTTCCTTCCCTCCAGATCACTGATAAAGATATTGACCAGAACTGATGCATGAAGAGATCTCTGTGTGACTCTGACATTTTGGAATTCAAACCAGATCAGTTAGGGGTTGTGTCACTGCCTATCCTGAAACCCTGGGTGTCTTAAATGCTATGTATTCCTGGGGGCATTCTGCACAAAACAATTAAAAATTCTGCACACAATATTTTAAAATTCTGCGCATTTTATTTGTCAAAATAACACTATATAATCATGCTAGTTTCAATTATTTTGGTAATTTATTTCAAAATACCTGTCAGCAAGTATGTCTATAACAATACAGACGCACACAAAATTCCCCCATGAATAGAGAGGACCCCTACAACAACCCAGTTCCTATTTCTCTGCCCCCTCCTGCACAGAGCCCAGTTGGGGGGCCAAACACCTCACACTATCTCTCCCACCAGAGCCCAGCTATGAGGCCCTCCCCGGCCCAGACACTTTCACCCCTCTATCCCAGAGGCCAGCTGCAGAGCCCCTCTGGCCCAGAAACTCTCAGCCTCCCCACCAGAGCCCAGCCATAACTACCCCCAGGCGAGACACACACACCCGTCCCCCACCAGAGCACAGCCATGGGACCCTCCCTGGCCCAGACACTCTCCTGCCAGTCCCCCCTCCCCAGACACCCAAGGCCCTCTTCACCCCAGACTCGCACCCCCAACCCCTCAGAGGCCAGCTGCAGGGACCACCCCCAGCCCAGACACTCCTACCTTCTACTCCCCAGAGCCCAGGCATCCAGAGGGAGAAACAACTTGTTGCTGGGTCCCAGGCTTGCACAGAGTTTCCTGCGCACTGCTGCCTCCTTCTTTTAAGGTATGCTGGGAACTGCAGCTGTGGGAAACCCTCCAGTTCCCACCCCACCCCTGTCTTCTATTTGCAAGCTCGGCTCTGCTGGGTCCAGCGGCCCCTAGTGGCAGCCAAAATCTCTGCAGCCCATTTCAGTGGGGGAAATAAAGGAAATTCTGCGTGCACAACATTAATTTCTGCAAAATTCTGCATTGCGCAGTGGCGCAGAATCCCCCCAGGAATAGCTATCATGCTTTGGCTCACAGCCCTGACACCAACAGCCAGCCTAGAAGCATGCAGGTCACACCCTGGATGTGTAGTCATACCTTCCACCAACCAGTTATTTTTTTTGCAGAGTGATCCCAACACCTGCCCAGTCCCAAAAAACTGTCTGCCTTGTGATACCCAGCCCTTTCCTGGAACATTCACAGAAGTTATTAAGTTTGTTGTTTCTAAAAAGTCAATACACTGAAGTTGTCAAACCCCAATTAAAATTAAACACTCTTATTTCAATTATAGCACTATGTTGGTTTATATTAAAAGTAAAAACTTTACTTAATTAAAATGAGAAGGTTTTAAGTGAGTTCAAGTATAAGGGGCAAAGACAAACAAACAAAAATAAAAATATGCTTTCTAATTGCTAAGACCTAACTTAAGAAGCTAGGATCTTCGTTCAAGGTAGTTTCCTCACCAATATTCCTTTTCCTGCAAAGCCTAACTAGCTCTTAGCCAGGATCCCCACAGAGTTCAAGGCATTGGTTTGCCTTGTCTCTGTGGGTGAAGGATAACTTCAGGGTTCATAAGTCCAGTAAACCTTTGAAATGTATTCTTCTGAAATGTATCCCCCACATAAAGTTCCAGTTGGTGTGGATGCCATGTTGTCTGGTATAGGCTCCATGCTATCTTCCCCGTGGTGATTTTTACAATGCAAATGATCTCGTCCTGGAATCTCTGATACAAATAAATAGCCAACCTGATTTGAGGTGTTGGCCTCTTCCCGTTGTGGAGAAAAGCTGTTTACTTCTTCCCTCTGACATGCCTGGTTTAAACACATTTTAATTATAATTCCATCACATCTGCATAATCCTTTGAGTGTTGACCATATATACATCACACCAGAATATTAATGATCAGTGAGATATTAGTTTTCCAATGACATATTACATGACACCTTTAGATACAGATTATAACAATAGTGTGTTAGGTGTAGTGAGTATGTCAGGCTTGACAAGAATTGCTGACACAGAGCAGTGAACTGCCAATAGGCCTCTGTGTCAGAGACTCCACTTCATACACTTCAACTGGAAGATGACTCCCTGTTTACACTCACTCTGAGATTTATCAGTTAATCAGTTTATAATCCATTTAGTATGTACTGCACCAATATTACATAGTGTTAATATTTAAATCAGAACATCACGTGATACTACGTAAAATGCCTTACAGTAGTAGTACATATTAACAGTTACCTTAGTCCACCAAACATGTAATCTCATCCAGAAATGATGTCATTTGTTTGATAATTCCCATCTTCCATAAAACCAAAATTGATTGGCATTAATTATGCTGACATCCTTTAATTCTTTATTGATGTAATCCTGTATCAACCTTTCCATGTTTTCGCCCAGGATCAATATCAAGCTAACTAGTTACTCAGATCATTCAGTTTACCCTTTTTAAATATTGGCACATTAGCGCTCTCGCTCTCTCTCAATATTTTTGGACAGCACACTCTATAATGGTGGGTGAAATTTGCCAGGAAAATTAAGCAACTCCAAAGAAAAGTAATATTGTAAGATTCAATTTGTCTAAAATGAGTCCCAAAGCCATAGATGAAAAATAAAATGTCAAAATTATGAATGGTGGCTCAGAGATCCAGCTACACAACATTAGAATCCTACATGGCCAGATTAGAAGAGGTTCTACCTCAGTTGTAATCTGTTGCAGAAAACTTCCTGTTCAGCCAGTGTTCATCCTCACACTGAAAAAAGGAAGGAGAGGCAGTTTCGGGGGCGTAAATCAAGCAATCTCAATAGTTGCTGATCGATTTTCCTCTATTTTTTTTTCCAATTCATTTTAAAGCTAATTCTTGACCATCTATTGAGGATTACAAAACCTAGCAATCGCCACAGCAGGATAATTATGTCATGTGGCTCTAAAAATCACCCCGCGTATCATGATTACTCAGGACCTGCACAGTACTGAAAGGGTCTAAAAACCACTCTTTCTCAGGACACTGGCAAGGTATCCAGCATACCTTTCAAAAAAATAATTAAAAAACCCCAAACCTCTGGCACTGTTTTATAAACCTCTCAACTAGTTTTCTGTCACCTGAAACAGAATTACCTTTTCTTCCTCTATTGTGCAAACACAGGGATTATGACTCAAAGGCTGCCAATTGTTACTTGGTTGTTTAGATCTATTTTCAGGATAATTAGGCTCTAAACTCACAGTACTAAAGTTAGAGCATGTGCGTAAGTGTTTGCAGGATTAGGGCTTTAGATTGCACAGTACTGTAAAGCGTGTCAGAAACCAGTGGCCACAGCTGGTCAAAAAAGGGGAAATAATTAAATAGATTGAAATTTCCAAGTTGTTCCCATTTGGTATGATTCAAAACGGAACAATTTCATTTTTCTAATGTCTTTCATTAAGTATTTCCCCCCCACATTCTTCCCTCCTCCCATACCAGGGATTGCCATTCTCACCCCCATGTCAGAATTCTACAGGCTCAGTGTCCCGTCCCCCACAATTCCACCAGGGGTTCCATGTGCATTCCATTTCTTCCCACCATTATTATTGCCTTATTTCAGTCTGGGAGATAATTCATTCAGAGTGTTCAAACACACTAAACTCTATTGGGAGGATAAGCAGAAATGAGATAGGGGTATTGTTATGCTGGAAGGCATTAACGGGTACCATCAACCGGTTCTTTGATCCGTAGTCAATTACAGAGGCACTGGAAGCTGTGGCTCTGCTAAACAGAGGAAAGGGCTCCATGTGTCCTTCATTTTTCCCTTTCTAGTTTTCTGATTCTGCCTCAAAATCAGTAGAGTTCTGACTACTGGTGGCCCAAAATTTTGGAATTGGATCGGATACAGCATTCAAAAGTTATCAGATTAAATACAGATAGAGAAATGCCATCAAGTTGATTGTGACTACCACTTTTACAAATGAAACAATGCTAACATAGGTAGCAAAAATTTCCCTCAAGTTTCCATATGATAGGCGAGGCCTAAATGCCTTGCTCTTGGGAAAGAGAGTCAGCATTCATGCTGGGGTTTGAACATTGAAGTTCCTGGCTCTCGATCATGTGATCAGGCCACAATATCTCTGAAGGACTGCTAGAGAGGAACAGCAAGAAATAAAGAAGATATGTGGAGAATATAAACATAAGGTGAGAGTTTGTATTTAGAGAGTCAAAGGAAATCAGACACAGCTATGGTACTTGAAGCGAATGGGAAGCAGGAGGAAGATTAGAAGGTAAGGAGGGAAAGGGATAGAATGCAGAGAAAGAGATAAGGAGAAAATATGAGAGAAAATAAATTCAAAGGAACAAATAGTCATGAACTTTCAGGGAGAAAAGTCTGGCAATCAAGAGACTGGATTAAGGTAAGGAGATTGGGGGAACAACTTAAACTTCTAAATCCTCCTCCACCTTAGGTCTTCTTTTTTTTGGTCCATGTGTTGTACACCTTAGACGCACTCATATTAACAATTCTATTTGGAACTTGTTTTCCTTACCAGATTATGTTAAGCAATTTAGATTTAAAATTCTTTCAGTTTTAACAAAGTCTAATTTCTTCTTGAACAGTTGATGCTGCTTGTTTACATTTTGCTTTTCATTCTGCCAGGATAAGGAAATCAAATAGGTCAATATCACTTTTTGTGTATGCAGCACTGTTTCTCATGCACTATGCCAGATAAAAAGTGTGTGTGAGAGGTAGAGGTATTTTAAATCCACACAGAGAGAGCAAACCACACTTTCACAGTAGTTTTAAAAAAAACCACATACAAGACAATCATTGCTATATCTAATTTTATGGAACTTCTTTAAAAACAAAAAAAAACCCTCAGAACTGGACTGACAATGACCCTTAAATTTCAATTCTAGCACTAAGTGAAATAAATGTGATGGCCCAAGATCATCCTCACTGAATAGCTTAATCTGCATTACATGCAAGAGAACTGAACAGCAGTACAAAGGCTCTGAAACAGAGAGAGAAATTTTTCATTTTGGTGCAGAGACTAGTTCAATATTGTTCGCTGGGATTATAGCAGATTACATCAAGGTTTTTCTTCTGGCATCTGTCAAGCATAGCAATGAACATTAATATAGAATTCTTTCCATCCATTCTCATCCAATAGGTTAGGTGAAGTTTGCCATGTGCTACTCAAATAAGAATGCTATTATCTACTGGTACATACTCGTGATGCAATATCAGTAACAGAGCTGGGGTTATTTAAATTAGGTAAGGTTTTAAATAATTGCAACAACAGAATGAAACAGGAAGTCAGAATGTACTATATAAGTATTTTAAAAAGGAGAAAACTAAGTCCCTGATTCTGCAAACATTTACATGTATGCTTAACTTTATGCATATACTTAGTTGTACTGACTTCAGTGGGACTACATACAGTTTGTAAGATTACGGCCCAATAGTGGTATCTGCAAACTGTAAAATATCCACAAAAAGAATTTATACAGGGAACCCGTCAAGACAGATTTTTAACAATATGAAATGACCGTAACCAAATATTATAATAATAATAATGATAATAATATATAGAAGAAACATAACACTGGTAAACAGAATGTTATGATATGTCTGTCTTTCTAAAAATAATAATGGAACATAAGAAAAATTATTGGTCTGAGCTCTTTTAGCAGTACAATAAACTAGCCAGTAAAAGCAATGAATATCCCTGTTTAGGTGTTCCCCCCAATGGTAAAAGCATATAGGATTGCAAGTTCAATACAAGACAATTTTTAGTGTACAGTGTTTAATTCGTCAACAATCACAAAAGAGCAACACCAAGTAATTGTCCTATAAACACCTTCCTGTCACTGAGTTTTGTTTCTTTCAAGTTGAGAACAGAATTCATTTCTCTCAGTTACAAAATACAATTGTCAGATGTTTTTCCAGCTTTTAACTGATGCTAAAAAAAAAGTTCATTTTTAATGGAAACTTTTCTGACATTTGTTTTGCATGCGCTCATAAGGAACAATTTGCAACCTATGATTCACTATACATTTCCCCCATCACGAAACTGTCTATACATAAAGTTTAGTCCTAAATACAGTTCGGCCCCCTGGCCAGCAAAGCAACAGGACCCTGAATGACCTTGTTCCTGAGTGATTCTAATTTTAAAGTTTCCATAACACAAGTGAAGTTAGGCTCACAAGTTCGATTATATAAAAATAATTTTACAAAACCCAAAACACATTTAAATATATTATAAAGGAAATGCCAATGGAAAAAGTTTGAGTTTAAACATTTCCCTTCAGTGTTTATAATCTAAACACTACAACGTATTGCTATTGTATGAAAACCTGAAAGTGCAACACTGCACACTACTCTTAATGTCCAAGGTGTATGAAGTGCAAAAAAGTGTACAGAGTATAAAGGAGGGAGTGTCAGATTTTCAGCCTTCTTCCAGCTTTAACCATCTTAAATATTATTAGAAACACTGGCAAGAACTTCCAAAAAATATAGCTTTTTAAGCTGCCATTGTTTCTTTCAGTGGATAAGACGACTTTGGTGAGTTTTTATCATGCTAAGCCTATTACTTAAAACCTGGAAGCCCTGATTGCATGCAGGTTTTGGAAGCTATTTTATATTGATTCTAGCATTGAATTTGTCATCAGGAAAGGAATAATTATGCTAACTTTCACAACAGAAAAGAGTACATTGTTTTGTTTCATATAAAAAATAGCACCCTTGTGAATAGTGTGCCAATAACATTTTCCCTAGTAAATGTCTTACATTACTCTACTGGCTGTTAAAGCTTGGAAGCAGTGAATCAATGCCTACTTGCTTGATGCACTTTCTAGCATCTTGTTGAATCAGGGCCTCTGTTACTACTGCCAGATACAAATTGTACTTTTCTCCTGTATAATCCGGAAAGAGTCACATGATGGAGAATCTAGAAAACAATTTATACTCCTGGGGGAATTCTGTGCCAAAAAATTAAAAATTCCGCTCATAATATTTAAAAATTCTGCATATTTTATTTGTCAAAATAACACAATATAATCACACCAGTTTCAATTATTTTGGTAACTTATTTCAAAATAACCGTCAGCAACTTGGTCTGTAACAATGCAGAAAACAAAAAATATTCCCCGAGGAGCAGAGAGTTAAAGAAACCCCTATGACAACCTAGTTCCTGTTTCTCTGTTATGCATTTGTTGAGCCCATCAGTCTGGGTGTGTCACATAGAATCATAGAATATCAGGGTTGGAAGGGACCTCAGGAGGTCATCTAGTCCAACCCCCTGCTCAAAGCAGGATCAATCCCCAATTTTTGCCCCAGATCCCTAAATGGCACCCTCAAGGATTGAACTCACAACCCTGGGTTTAGCAGGCCAATGCTCAAACCACTGAGCTATCCCTCCCCCCCATGTGCCAGCTGGGCACATCGTGGGAGAAAACTCTGCCCTTCTAGTCTTTTAGTCAATTCTCATTTTTTCACCCTGCCCCTGTAGGGTTACCATATTTCAAGTTCACAAATAGAAGTCACTGTCGGGGAGAGGTGGGGGAGGAGAAGCTAGAAGGGGGGTACAGTTGGAGGTGTGCTGGGAAACGGTATTTGGGGATGCTAGAGGAGTGTGTGTGTGTGTGTACTGGGAGGGTTATGTGGGGGTTTTAGAGGGGGCTGCGTGGGGCCACCCCAGCCCAGACACCTGCACCCACTCCTCCTCACAGAGCACAGCTGCAGGGCCAGACACCTGCACCCTCTTTCCGCCCAGAGCCCAGCCACAGACTCTGCTCCATGCAGCTTCGTTACTGTCCTGCCGAGCAGTGACGACCCACGCCTGCTGATTGGGGGAGAGGAGGGTGAGGCGCACAGTTTAAAGGTTTGGCCACCCCTGGAACAGCTCCAGTCACACCCTCCCAGCAAGGCCCCCCCCACCCTCATTCTTCCCTCCCAGAAAGCAGCGGCCCCTCCCTGCAGCTCCCAGCTGTTGCTCCTGCCTCTCCCATGGGGCACAGCTCGCTGGCTCCAGCAGCTGCCACACAGGGATACCTGGCCACACCATATAATCGAGAAGGGCTGGCTAACTCAGAAACCACAGCGTGCCCGCACCTCCCACACAAGGGCCATGCAAGCTGGGTAGCCAGGTCCAGCAGCCGCTAGCAGCACCCAGCAGCTCAGGAGCACCAAATCTGCAGGAAAAAATGAAATTCTATGCAGAACATTAATTCTCGGCAAATTAGGTTCTACAGAGACCAGCCAGCTGCTTCCAGGAGTGCCTCCTGTTGTAAGTGCCTCCTGGCCGGAGCCTGCACCTCACACCTCCTTCCACACCTCAACCCCCTGCACCAGCTCAGAGCCCCATCCTGCACCAAACTTAAATTGATCTTACATTCAAAAAGTGATCTTGTGCATAAAAAGGTTGGAGACCACTGGTATAAAGCAGTGTTTTTCAAAGTTCAGGTCGTGACCCAGTACTAGGTCACAGCATGCAAGGCACTGGGTCGCCTTGCTCAGCACCCCGGGACCCTAGCGGGTCTGGTTGGCACTGCCGACCGGGAGGTTAAAAGTCCCGTCAGTGGTGCTGCCCAGCTAAGGCGTGCTAGTGAGTACCTGTTCCGACACCATGCTGCGCCCCGGAAGTGGCCAGCGGTGGGTGCAGCTTCTAGGCAGGGGGGCGACGGGGCTCCGTGCGCTGCCCCCACCTTGAGCACTGGAGCTGAGGGGTGGGAGCAGTGCCTGCGGGTGAGACTGTGCGGAGCCACTTGGGCGCCACGGCCTAGCAGCCGGACCTGCTGCTGGCTGCGTCCAGGACACAGCGTGGTCCACGGTGCCAGGACAGGCGGGAAACCTGCCTTAGCACCCCGACTGTGCTGCCGACCGGTATCCGCCGGAGGTAAGTCCAAGCCCCAACCCTGCGCCTCAATCCCCTGCCCCATCCCTGAGCACCCCCAAACCCAGAACCCCTTCCTGTACCCCAAACCCCTCATCCCTGGCCCCACCCCAGAACCTGCACCCCCAGCCCAGAGCCCTGACCCCCCTCGCATACCACAATCCCCTGCCCCAGCCCAGAGCCCCCTCCCACATCCCAAACCCCTCATCCCCAGCTCCGTTGGGTCGTGGGTATCAACAATTTTCTTCAACGGGGTCCCCAGAAAAAAAGTTTGAAAACCACTGGAAGTATAGCTTTATGGGTGTAACTTTGGGAATCACATCTTATGCGTAAGGTGAACGTAACATCACTGCTCTTCAGAGACTGGTATTGTATAGAACCTTTTCTCTGTACCATATTAATAACCCTGACTGACACTGGTTATTTGGTCTCTTGAGTATATTTCATAACGAAAAAATGAACCGAAGTGTGGTCAAGCAATTGTCTATACAATTTATCAACAAGACGTTCTTAGATAGAATAAGTAAAATTCTATCATTTGTAAAAGTTCTTTGTTAGAAGCCAAATGGATGAACAGCACAATAATTTAAGTAAAAGACCCCTGAAACCCAAATTAAAGGTTAGAATTGATTGGGTTTTTTTTTTTTTTACTCCAATTGTACAAAGGCCCTCCAAACCAAAACCGCCCCAAATTAGTTCACTTCTTCTGGTAGCTATTCAAATGAATGATGATACAATGAAAAAGAAAATTTCCTGGCTAAAACTTGCTGAATGATACAAAAGATAACTAGTAGCATGCAAGTGTTTTGAAGAAGGTTGGTTATAACTCCCTGTTAAGATGAATGACTGGATAGCACAAGTTTCACACCTCCCTAGAAGCTTCTTTTGAATCATATTTATTTATTCATTTATTTTAAAGTTGGACGATGTCACAGAAGCCAAACATTTCTAACTGAATCAGCTGTGCACTGATTTACATGATCTGGTTGCAGATACAGCTCTGAAGGGCTAGAGAAACGTGTTGAAATTAAAGAAGATTCTATCTGGAATATAGCAAATTGGACAGGATTTTTCCACATTGTGGATTTGGATTGCTCTGGGACAATAACTCTGGGGTAATAAAAATGAATATATAATTTTTGAAAATAAAAAAAATAGCTTAGCAGAGCATAATGACCAAGTTGAATGGAAGTTGAGGCTGAAGCTGAGATGCAAAGAAAACCTTCACTATATGTGAAGCCCGACCAACATGCCAAAGGCAATGGTTCTGAAAAACATGTTTATACAGACACACACTAGATGAAAGGTACTTCCCAGCTCTTTGAATTTTATTTAGAAACACAGTAGCTCCGTTAAAGATGTGGCTCCACTTTTTTCCATCACAGAGCTTTTAACAAATTGCTAGTCTGCATGTAGAAAAGGAGTACTTGTGGCACCTTAGAGACTAACCAATTTATTTGAGCACAAGCTTTCGTGAGCTACACCTCACTTCATCGGATGCATACTGTGGAAAGTGTAGAAGATCTTTTTATACACACAAAGCATGAAAAAATACCTCCCCCCACCCCACTCTCCTGCTGGTAATAGCTTATCTGACGTGATCGCTCTCCTTACAATGTGTATGATATTACACATAGCTTATCTGAAGTGATCAATGTGTAATATCATACACATTGTAAGGAGAGCGATCACGTCAGATAAGCTATTACCAGCAGGAGAGTGGGGTGGGGGGAGGTATTTTTTCATGCTTTGTGTGTATAAAAAGATCTTCTACACTTTCCACAGTATGCATCCGATGAAGTGAGGTGTAGCTCACAAAAGCTTGTGCTCAAATAAATTGGTTAGTCTCTAAGGTGCCACAAGTACTCCTTTTCTTTTTGTGAATACAGACTAACACGGCTGTTACTCTGAAACTAGTCTGCATGTGTTATTTTTTCATAGAACAGCTCAAGCATGTCTCATGATTATTACATCTAAAAACTGCTCTCGAGCATAAATTAACAATAAAAACTATTAATCAAATGAAGCGCTCATGAGATTACAAGATGCTGATTAACATTATCAACAGTGATCAGAAAGTTTCAAAGAAAACAGCCTTATGGTCTAAAAAAGGCTCCCAAGACAGCAGGGGGCAGGATTTGCATCACCATGCTGAGTGTCGGGGAGGGCATGGTCCAAGAAAAAAAAAAAAAAAAGCACAGAAATAAGGTGGCCCCAGAGTTAAGCAGAAAAGCCTACAGGCCACACAGGTGGGTAAAAAACCCACCCAATCTGAAAAAGGTAAGCCCAAAATTTGCTTACTCTAAGCCACTTGGCAACAGATGTAGAATCCTCTGCATCATTTGTTCTGGGGAGGGGAGGGGAAGGAAAATCAGCAGTTCAGTGACTCCATAGAAGTGTGTTGCCTAAGCTTTAGGAACAATCAGATCTTTGGTTTTGGATACACTCAAGTTCTTTTTCTCTATGCTTTCGAAGTTGCAACTGACCAGATTAATTCCTAATGTAACTCCACAGAAGATATAAGCCAGAGGTGGGCAAACTATGAGGCCCGCGGGACTGTCCTGCCCGGCCCTTGAGCTCCCGGCCGGGGAGGCTAGCCCCTGGCCCCTCCCCCACCGTCCCCCCCCCCTTCCTCAGCCACACTGCTGCGCAGGGAGCGCTCTGGCCTGCCGCTCCTGCCGGGCAGCGCAGCTTGTGCCCACCCACCTCCCAGGCTTTCTAATAAGCCAGTCCTGCCGCCCTGAGCAGCATGGTAAGGGGGTGGGGAGCGGGGGTTGCATATGGGGCCTGGGCAGCAGTCAGGGGACAGGTAGCGGGGACTTAAATAGGGGGCGGGGTCCAGGGAGGACGGTCGGGGTGGGGGGTCCCGGGAGGGGTCAGTCAGGGAACAAGAAGCAGGGGGAGTTGGATGGGTTGGGGGCTCTGAGAGGGGCATTCAGGGGGAAGGAAGTGGGAGGGGGCGGAGCCAGGCTGTTTGGGGAGGCACAACCTTCCCTACCCAGCCCTCCATGCTGTTTCACAACCCCGATGTGGCCCTCAGGCCAAAAAGTTTGCCCACCCCTGATATAAGCAGTCAATGGAGATACACAAGGGATGAATTTGGCCCAGCATGTCATATTGCTTTTTATTCCTGTTCTTAGTTGAACCACTTCCCCTTTCTTAAATTCAGGGCTTGTTAAATAACTTAATATCAAGATTTCTTTCTACCTGTTTTAAATTTGGCCTGATTCCTATTTATTTTGAAATGATACTTTCGGTACAAAATTAACTAACCTGGCTTTATAGATTTTCCTAATACTTCATGAAAGAAGCATTCCCCAATTTACTTTATGTAGTCCATGTAATAAAAACATGCATATAAAGCAGTCTTAGTTTTCTCCATATTTTACTGGATTATACATTTTTGTACACTATGAAGCACACTACATCAAAATGGCAGAGAAACCTGTGGCACTCTTCTCAGCTCAATGGTGTTAAATGTACGCAATCACGTTAATTGATTAAGAAAGCTACCAGTGGAAACCAAATACAAGAACTTCAGCATTCCAAGCACATTCTCTGCAATCAAGCAGGACAAAAAAACTTAAGCAAACCAAATGGGACTCTTCATAACTTAACCAACACTTTCACTTTCAACAGAAGTCAGAGCTGGCTCTCAGGTTACTACACAAAGTATTGTACACCAAAGCCAAAAAGCCTCATACAAAATTAAATCAGTGTGGACTATCTAATCAATAAAAAGCTCTTGATTGCATGAACTGAAATCATGGTTCAAATTTTATCTAGTTCTCAGACTCCCAACCCTTCAGTCAGACAGAGGGAAGTCTACCATTCAATTAAGTCTACAAAGCTCATTTTTAAACTCCCAAATCATTGAACTGAACTCTCCCCACCATCACAGGCATCTTTCTGTTTATGGTGGGACAGCCTGAAGAAATCCAAATTAGGATATTTCCGTTCCCTATTGACCATAACAAGGAGCATGTTCTTAAGGGCCCCTTAAGATCAGTAACTATTACTACTCCAAAGCACTGACAAAAAGAAGCTTGACTAGACATTTTTTGGTTGCCTTTTCACTTTCCAAGTCTGTTCCTCTTCCCTCTACATTAATCTCCCCTGGCAAAGATAACTCGCCCGGCAGCCAGACAGATGATTTTGAGCCTAATATTGTTCTTTTTTTTTTTTTTGCCAGACCAGGTCACATTAATGAAAGGCCAATGGGGCCATGCCTACTCGGAATATTCAATATAGCGATGCATCAAAACTGAACATTTTGTAGTGACATTTAAGAACCTCTAATCACTATGTATCCAGGGGAACTTTAAGATAACCCATTCAAGACAGTAGTGCAAATTGCACTTTTAATTAGAGAGGATCTCATTCACCACACTCCCAGTAAGCTGGAGAAGCAAGAGTTCTGAGGTAACTTTGAAATCCACATCTTTCACAGGAAGAATTACTTAGATATCCACCAGCTCATTGTATTGATCAGCATTTTCTCTATTTCAATGCATACCAATATTATTCCTGAAACGCCAAAATTTAAAACACATATATTAAATAAAAGAAAAAGGTCTGATACAGAAAAAAGCTGATCATCTGACAAGTTTGGTAACCACAAGAGACCCCAGCAGAGCAGTGTCAAACATGCATCTTTCCATAAGAAAACTACAGTTTTCTCCTCTTTCAATCTCCTGAGGACAGTGGCCAGAAATCAGAAACCAAGTAGAGGTCTCAGATCTTACTTCATTTTGTAAGCTCTCTTTACAATCAATGTGACACATTAATAAACTGTTTCCTACTGTTAATACTTCTATTTCTTGTAGCCTTAGTCCCATCTATATGGGGTTAGATCTTCCAGTCCTTCTCCACTCCAGTTGATCTTAAAGCAGTTCCTCAGAAACTCCAAAGCTATTCAAATCCTTTTCTATGACATCCATACATCTAGTATTGGGTCTTCCAACCCTTCTCTTACTCGCCACTTCGAAGTTTAACACCCTGTGTTTTATATATTCTTCCACATGTTCTTTTCACGTGCCCAAACCCAGCAGACTCCTTCTGCTTTTCTATAATTGGTACCACCTTCACACTTCCCCTAATTCCCATTTTGAACATGGTCCATCCTTGTAACTGCAAGCATCCGCCTTAACATTATCATTCCCCCTGTATTCAAGATCTCCTCCTGTCTCTTCCTCAGTGCCCTGCATTCAGAGCTATACAAAAGTGCAGGCCTAATTACAGTCTTGTAGATCTTACTTTTCAGTTTGATTGGCACTCTCCTAAGGCAGATAGCTCTGCTCACTTTTCTCCATTTACTCCATGCCTTTCCTGTACTGCTTATAAGTTGGTCACTGAATACCATTGTAAATTGATTGTAAATTGTATAAGTAGGGGCATAGCGAGCAGATCGAGGGACGTGATCGTTCCCCTCTATTCGACATTGGTGAGGCCTCATCTGGAGTACTGTGTCCAGTTTTGGGCCCCACACTTCAAGAAGGATGTGGATAAATTGGAGAGAGTCCAGCAAAGGGCAACAAAAATGATTAGGGGTCTGGAACACATGAGTTATGAGGAGAGGCTGAGGGAGCTGGGATTGTTTAGCCTGCAGAAGAGAAGAATGAGGGGGGATTTGATAGCTGCTTTCAACTACCTGAAAGGGGGTTCCAAAGAGGATGGCTCTAGACTGTTCTCAATGGTATCAGATGACAGAACGAGGAGTAATGGTCTCAAGCTGCAGTGGGGGAGGTTTAGATTGGATATTAGGAAAAACTTTTTCACTAAGAGGGTGGTGAAACACTGGAATGCGTTACCTAGGGAGGTGGTAGAATCTCCTTCCTTAGAGGTTTTTAAGGTCAGGCTTGACAAAGCCCTGGCTGGGATGATTTAACTGGGAATTGGTCCTGCTTCGAGCAGGGGGTTGGACTAGATGACCTTCTGGGGTCCCTTCCAACCCTTATACTCTATGATTCTATGATTCTACCACTGAACCTAGGTACTTGGACTTCTGTAAGTTTGGTACTGCTTAGGATTGTAACTGTAGGTCACATATTTCATATTAACATTTGAACACACGATCAGTATTTGTATTGCAGTAGCATCTGATTTATAACACAGAAAGGTTTCAGAGTAACAGCCGTGTTAGTCTGTACTCGCAAAAAGAAAAGGAGTACTTGTGGCACCTTAGAGACTAACCAATTTATTTGAGCATGAGCTTTCGTCAGCTACAGCTCACTTCATCGGATGCATACCGTGGAAACTGCAGCAGACTTTATATACATACAGAGATCATAAAACAATACCTCCTCCCACCCCACTGTCCTGCTGGTAATAGCTTATCTAAAGTGATCATCAAGTTGGGCCATTTCCAGCACAAATCCAGGTTTTCTCACCCTCCACCCCCCCACACACAAACTCACTCTCCTGCTGGTAATAGCCCATCCAAAGTGACAACTCTCTACACAATGTGCATGATAATCAAGGTGGGCCATTTCCTACACAAATCCAGGTTCTCTCACCCCCTCACCCCCGTCCAAAAAACACACACACAAACTCACTATCCTGCTGGTAATAGCTCATCCAAAGTGACCACTCTCCAAGTTTAAATCCAAGTTTAACCAGAACGTCTGGGGGCGGGGGGAGGGTAGGAAAAAACAAGGGGAAATAGGCTACCTTGCATAATGACTTAGCCACTCCCAGTCTCTATTTAAGCCTAAATTAATAGTATCCAATCTGCAAATGAATTCCAATTCAGCAGTTTCTCGCTGGAGTCTGGATTTGAAGTTTTTTTGCTTTAAGATAGCGACCTTCATGTCTGTGATTGCGTGACCAGAGAGATTGAAGTGTTCTCCGACTGGTTTATGAATGTTATAATTCTTGACATCTGATTTGTGTCCATTTATTCTTTTACGTAGAGACTGTCCAGTTTGACCAATGTAAATGGCAGAGGTGCATTGCTGGCACATGATGGCATATATCACATTGGTGGATGTGCAAGTGAACGAGCCTCGGATAGTGTGGCTGATGTTATTAGGCCCTGTGATGGTGTCCCCTGAATAGATATGTGGGCACAGTTGGCAACGGGCTTTGTTGCAAGGATAAGTTCCTGGGTTAGTGGTTCTGTTGTGTGGTATGTGGTTGTTGGTGAGTATTTGCTTCAGGTTGGGGGGCTATCTGTAGGCAAGGACTGGCCTGTCTCCCAAGATTTGTGAGAGTGTTGGGTCATCCTTTACGATAGGTTGTAGATCCTTAATAATGCGTTGGAGGGGTTTTAGTTGGGGGCTGAAGGTGACGGCTAGTGGCGTTCTGTTATTTTCTTTGTTAGGCCTGTCCTGTAGTAGGTAACTTCTGGGAACTCTTCTGGCTCTGTCAATCTGTTTCTTCACTTCCGCAGGTGGGTATTCGTCCCCTAAAGCCCCTACTCTACTTGCGCTGTATTGATGACATCTTCATCATCTGGACCCATGGAAAAGAAGCCCTTGAGGAATTCCACCATGATTTTAACAACTTCCATCCCACTATCAACCTCAGCCTGGTCCAGGCCACACAAGAGATCCACTTCCTGGACACTACAGTGCTAATAAACAATGGTCACATTAACACCACACTATACCGGAAACCTACTGACCGCTATTCCTACCTACATGCCTCCAGCTTTCACCCTGACCACACCACACGATCCATTGTCTACAGCCAAGCTCTGCGATACAACCGCATTTGCTCCAACCCCTCAGACAGAGACAAACATCTACAAGATCTCTGTCAAGCTTTCTTACAACTACAATACCCACCTGCGGAAGTGAAGAAACAGATTGATAGAGCCAGAAGAGTTCCCAGAAGTCACCTACTACAGGACAGGCCTAACAAAGAAAATAACAGAACGCCACTAGCCGTCACCTTCAGCCCCCAACTAAAACCCCTCCAACGCATTATTAAGGATCTACAACCTATCCTAAAGGATGACCCAACACTCTCACAAATCTTGGGAGACAGGCCAGTCCTTGCCTACAGACAGCCCCCCAACCTGAAGCAAATACTCACCAACAACCACATACCACACAACAGAACCACTAAACCAGGAACTTATCCTTGCAACAAAGCCCGTTGCCAACTGTGCCCACATATCTATTCAGGGGACACCATCACAGGGCCTAATAACATCAGCCACACTATCAGAGGCTCGTTCACCTGCACATCCACCAATGTGATATATGCCATCATGTGCCAGCAATGCACCTCTGCCATTTACATTAGTCAAACTGGACAGTCTCTACGTAAAAGAATAAATGGACACAAATCAGATGTCAAGAATTATAACATTCATAAACCAGTCGGAGAACACTTCAATCTCTCTGGTCACGCAATCACAGACATGAAGGTCGCTATCTTAAAGCAAAAAAACTTCAAATCCAGACTCCAGCGAGAAACTGCTGAATTGGAATTCATTTGCAAATTGGATACTATTAATTTAGGCTTAAATAGAGACTGGGAGTGGCTAAGTCATTATGCAAGGTAGCCTATTTCCCCTTGTTTTTTCCTACCCTCCCCCCACCCCCAGACGTTCTGGTTAAACTTGGATTTAAACTTGGAGAGTGGTCACTTTGGATGAGCTATTACCAGCAGGATAGTGAGTTTGTGTGTGTGTTTTTTGGACGGGGGTGAGGGGGTGAGAGAACCTGGATTTGTGCAGGAAATGGCCCACCTTGATTATCATGCACATTGTGTAGAGAGTTGTCACTTTGGATGGGCTATTACCAGCAGGAGAGTGAGTTTGTGTGTGGGGGGGTGGAGGATGAGAAAACCTGGATTTGTGCTGGAAATGGCCCAACTTGATGATCACTTTAGATAAGCTATTACCATCAGGACAGTGGGGTGGGAAGAGGTATTGTTTTATGATCTCTGTATGTATATAAAGTCTGCTGCAGTTTCCACGGTATGCATCCGATGAAGTGAGCTGTAGCTGACGAAAGCTCATGCTCAAATAAATTGGTTAGTCTCTAAGGTGCCACAAGTACTCCTTTTCTTTTAACACAGAAAGAGAAAGCTATAATAGTAAAAACTTAAAAAACAAACAAACAAAACCCCAAAATCCTATACCCTATATTGCAACCTTTCAGATTCTAAGAAAGGGGTTATAGCTGTTTGGAAGAAAATTACCAAAAAAATCCAACAGAGACACTGATGGTCAGAAATAATTTTCTATTTGCAATATTAAGAAAGCTTGAACAGTATTTTTCTGATCTGAGTAACCCCAACACCAAGCATTTAAATTAATTTTAGCAATTTTGATGCAGTTTATTTACAGTAAGAGGAGAAAAAGCAGGTTGATAGGCTACAGCTACATTTATACAGAAACAGAGAGGGCCAAAAGCCAAACTCTGGATCCAGTCACCACCTGAACATCAGGGGGTGCAGGTCTAAAGCTTGCAGCTCAGGCTCATCTCAGAAATGATTAAAATTGCACATAATGTCTCAGGGCTAGTCCACTGCCAAATTTCAAAAAGCATCACTTCTTGTCCTGTGGAGAGTCTTCCTGTCAAGTTTGTTTCCCTTCCCCACTTCATTCTTGAAAACAACTCTGGAAAGGGGAGAAACACTTGAGACTGACTAGGCAGGTACATTGGTGTCCTTGCTTTAACGATGGTGTTCTGGCTAACAGAAAATGAATCTGCAACTCTACATTACTTTAGTCCGCAGTGAGATACTTAAAAGTGGCTTCGTTTCTTCATGCACTAATTTGCCCAATGTGATATTGCTACTTACATAGTTTCCATCAGCCCATCCAACTACCATCCTCAATTCTCTTTGTATCAGAGCAGTAAATTCTTTGGACTGAAATTTACTCATCTGACATTGATTTCAAGGCGAGTTTTAAAGCATCCTACCGTTTTATGGAGATTTTGGCAAGGAGAGGTTCAGAGTGCCACGCTCAGTGAAACGGTCACAGCTTGAAACTGCCTCAAAATGACACTGTGACATTACCTGATCTTTGTGAGGCTGCTGGGTTGACGATCAACAGAGGGAGGGGTCCCAATAATTTCTCTGTCTTGTACCCAAGCTGGACTTAAACTTCACAATACATACACACACACACCCTCTCCAAGCCGCTCAAAATAATAAACAACAACGGTCTCCCCTCCTTTTTAGTGTTGTAATATCTGGAAGCGCCCCAGCTGCCCTTGGCAATTGGCACGTAGCCACTGACTTCTGCTTCTCAGCCTGTTCTAAGAGTTTGGTTGGCAACTGTTTCCCATTACACTGTTCAGTGCTGGAGGGAGCCAGAAATGAAAGTGGATTCAATGGGGCTCGGAGTCTCCGAAAGTGGGGCGTACTAGAGATCTCTAGCGTATCCCTCCAGATCAGAGAGAGAGGAAGAAAAATGCAATCAAGAAAACCAGGCAAGTTCCCAACAAGTTCCCCCCGCTCCCCGATGCGGCTGCGTGCCTACCTGTGCGTGGCCGGCTCCCGGAGGTGCGCCTTGTCCCCTTCCTCCTGCTCCTCCTTGGCCCGGGGAGGGCTCTTGGTGAAGAACCTGGAGAAGCTGCTATGCCAGGAGGAGCCGGTTCTCCTCTGGCTGCCCCAGCCGGACATCTCCGGCAGAGTGAGAAGGGGAAGCGGCGTCGATGGCTCGGAGCAGGGGCAGGACGGGATCCCTTCGCCTCCTCCCAGCAGCACAGCACCGCCGCGCCTGCCCTCTCCAAGTTCCTGCCTAGTCCATAATCGCACAGGGGAAGAGGCGCGGGGAGCTGCCCAAGGGAAGAGCGCAGGCGGCCGCCCCGAGCTGCCCCGTCCCCCCAGCCGCCGAGACACAACCGCGACTGCACAGCTCCCTGCCGCCCGCCCCGCAAGGCGGAGCTGCCACGGCCGGCCAGGGGCACGCCCCCCAACCCATCGGCAGCCCGGGCCGCTGCAGCTCCACCCATTTCTCCTCCTCTCTCGGCACGGCTTAAGAGGCTGCTTCCTCTCCAGCCCCTGCCGGCTCGTTAGCCAGGAACTTCAGGTTGCTTGAGTTGAGGCTTGCCTTCCCCAGGCGACCATGTTAATAAATCCCAACCTCCACTAAGCACACGCACAGTGCTTGGTTGTAGCACATGCCAGTAGAGCACCTTGATTCACTGTGCTCCAGAGCAAGGCGAGCATTAGTTTAAACATTTCCTGCTTCAATGTTCTATGTTCTTTACTACTGGCACAGACCCAGGAGGTGGGCCCATGCTTTAGGGCAGACGCTGTTGTCTTTAATTGTTTCTACAGTACATGCTCCAGACATTGCTAAAGCTTGACACTCCATAACAAGCAAATACTAGACCTTGACCCCCAGGGGCTTAGAGTCTAAATTAGATCTATGGCAAAAGTTGAGAAACAAAAGTTTCAGGTGTGAAGCATAGGGAGGATGCAGGCTATTAATACAGACAGGTAAAAACAGACAAGTATTTACAATGTAACAGGATGAGATGATCAGCAAAGGTTGCAAGTTACAGGAAGAAAAGTTTCAAGGGTATTACTTATAGCACAGGAATGCCTAGAGTTGCCTTTGTCTTGGCACCAAGATCAGAGCCCCATTGGACTATGTACTATATAAACACAGTAAGGAACAGTCCCTGCCCGGAAGAGCTTGCAATACAAGCTAAATAGACAAGACAAATGGCCAGAGACAAGTAGTATTGAAAATCAAAATAAGCTGTAATATACACATCTTGTTAGTTCCTACTGGTTGGGCTTTTTGCTTAATTTAATATGTTGTAATTTGCAGGAACAAAGTCAGGGAACAGATCAGAAGTGAGGATTAACAGGAGGAGGCAAATGGCAAACAGGAAGAAGAGAGTCATGATAATTTCAGGAGTCTTCAAAATCCTCAACAGTGAAGGAATGCTTTAAATCTAGCCTCGTTTTTACTATTTTCCTACTTTTCCTACTAACTTGCATTTTGATAATGGAAACTATAGCATTCAATGTAACTCTTTGTCCCTAGTCAGTACTTTCATGCTCCTACACTAAACTTGGGGTTGCAACATTTAGGTTGAAACAGAGTAGGAGCACATTCATTTCAAAATAAGAAACTGCGTACACTTTTTAATATTTTTGGGCCATTTTAAGGGAAGAATGTATCATGTAGCATCCTAAAGGATTAGAAAACATGCCTCAGTGATAGACTCAAAGAACACAATCTATTTAGCATAACAAAGAGAAAGTTAAGGGGTGACTTGATCACTGTCCGTACAAATGGGGAACATTTGATAATGGGCTCTTCAGTCTAGCAGAGAAAGGTATTAATAAGATCCAGTGGCTAGAAGTTGAAGCTAGAAAAATTCAGACTGGAATCGGAGTACATTTTTAACAATGAGGATAATTAACCACTGGAACAATTTACCAACGGTTGTGGTGGATTCTCCATCACTGGCAATTTTAAAATCAAGATTTAAAAAAAAAAATAGTTCAAAGATATGCTATAATTTTGGGGAAGTTCTATGACCTGCTTATACAGGAGGTCAGACTAGATCAATGGTTCTCAACCTATTTACCATTGTGGGCTGCATATGCAGCTGTGTGTGTTATGTGGGCCGCGTCCACTCAATATATATACTATCTAGATGGCTCTGAGGATGTCACATGGAACGGAGCTGTGTGCGACTGGACTGCAAAAGGCCCATGGACCGCAGGTTGAGAACCACTGAACTAGATGATCAACGATCCCTTCTGGCCTTGGAATCTATGAATCTCCCCTGATGGGAGTGGGTGGGTTGTGGGGCTTTGCTCCCCTTTTCTCTCTCTCTCGCTACTATGACCTTCCTCTCACTATAGCATCAGAGCACATCAACAACATTAGTGAGCTCAACCTGACAACACCCTATGATTAGGGCTTTTGTTTTTCAGAATTTATTAACTTAATTTGTTAGGGTTTATTTTTAGCAATTTTTGAGTTTTAGATAGATGTCCAAAAACTGGGGACTCTTTGTATATCCTGTAACACGTAATGTATATTATATACACTACTCATTACAATAATGAGTAATCTCTTTGTATTAGTCCCCAGTGTGTTTTAATGTAATACTGTTTCAAACAGCACTAGGGAACCTTTAATGCACACCAGTACGGTCTACACAGACCATTTAATGTGCAATACACTAGTGCAATATAGAAATTACGCACACACACACCCCGTAGTCCATATTACTATAAGCCCTCAGAAACAAATGACCATTTCTGGTGTTTTTTCCATATTTATTGGATAGCCTGCCTTTTACATTTATTTATTTATTTATTTAAATCAGGGGTGTTTTATTGGTGTTCGTCACTTAAAACCTAAAATCAGAAGTCCTACCTCTGATGCAAAGAAATATCATCTGCATTTAACAGATATACAACTGAGGCACAAGAGAAATGTAATGACTCACCCTAAGTCACAGTAGACTCTGGAACTGAACTCAAATCTTCTACAGCCCAGTCCAGTGCCTTATGTGGAAAAAAATCCTTCCTTCTTCCTCCCCTTGATGGTTTTTTCTCCTCCTTCCTTTCTTTCCGACTACATACCTCAATTTATTTGTGAGCCTCCTTTTCTGTGTCCCCCCATTTTAGCCCATTTTGTAATGTCCCTTTCTCTCCCTCTGATGATGTCCTCGTTCTGTGCCACACCACCCATCGATTCCCATCACTATCCTCCCCTCTATCCTGTTTACTGCAGCATTGCAGAAGCTGATGCTCCTGCTTTGCTGGCCACATATATGGTGGAGATGAAGTTTGTAGTCTAGCCCATCTGCTCAATCAGCAGCCGGGAGACAGTCTGGGGCTGAGCAATCTTGATTCCTGCCTCAGCTTCTCTTACTGGTGTTTAAACACACAAAGACGCTGGGCGAGAGAGCTGAAAGGAGAAGTTGAAAGCCACATGCTGAGGTCAATCTGCTACACACAGCAACATCTTAAGCAGGACCTCAGCTTTGAAAAATCCTTGACCAACTGCCTGTGCCATTGGCCAGGTCTCAGAGTCCCGAGAACAAAGTTTAAAAACCCAGGGCAGTTCCAGCCAAAGGAGGACATCTAGCAAGTATATAAGACTTCACAGAGTGCTGATCATTGCACTTAGCAACTCATGTCAAAGTTGGGATTGTCTCACAGAGTCTCTTCCTTGGCCCACTGTTTCTCACAGAAGTCAGCTCTGCCTCTCATGTAAAGTTAGTGTAAAAAGCTGCTGTTAAACAAGTCTTATTCAGGGTGTTAGTATTTATCCTGAACTCATTTTGAACATGCAGACACTTAAGGAACAAATCATTTCCTAGCAGCTGAAAGGCCAGTCAGCCACCTTCCCAAGAGGTGACTACAGTTATTTTGCAGATGTTTCCAACACGGAGGTGCTGCTGTTAAAAGAAGCCCAAAACCAAGCCCAGAAGTTAAGCCTTCCCCATAAAGCAGTGGTTTTCAAACTTTTTTCTGGTGACCCAGTTGAAGAAAACTGTTGATGCCCACGACCTAATGGGGCTGGGATGAGGGAGTGGGGTGTAGGAGGGGCTCAGGACTGGGGTGTGGGGGTGAGGGCTGCAGGGTGGGGCCAAGAATGAGGAGTTCAGTGTGTGGAGGGGGGGGTCTGGGCTGGGGCGTGGGAGGGGGTCAGGGCTCTGGGTGAAGGCTCTGGGGTGAGACCAGAGATGATGAGTTTGGGATGCAGGAGGGGACTCTTTTTGGGGAGACTCAAGGCTGGGGCAGGAGACTGAGGCGTGGGCTTACCTCGGGTGGCTCCCGGTCAGCAGCACAGCTGGGGTGCTAAGGCAGGCTTCTTGCCTTGTCCTGGCACCAGGAAGCAGCCAGCAGCAGGTCTGGCTCCTAGGCAGAGGTATGCAAGTGGCTCTGCGCAGCTCTCGCCCGCAGGCACCACCCCCTCCAGCTCCCATTGGCCGGGAACTTGTGCTCCATGGCCCCCCCACTTAGGAGCCAGACCTGCTGCTGGCCGCTTCCGGGGTGCAGCGCAGTGTCAGAACAGGTAGGGACTAGCCTGCCTTAGCCGGGCAGCACTGCCGACGGGATTTTTAATGGCCCGGTTGGCGGTGCTGACCAGAGCCGCCATGACCCAGTGCCTTACATTTCGCGACCCAATACTGGATCGCGACCCGCAGTTTGAAAACCACTGCCATAAAGGGTCCTACTGCTTTTGAACTGTCAGCCCAATATAGAGGAAGATGAAGTAAGACTTTGAGAATGCCTTCTTACTTGCTAGCTACAGGCAGATTACCAGCAGTGTTACTACAAAATATAAGAGATCCCCATATGGATGGGCCTTGTGGTCTCAAGTCAATTCTTGGCTTAGGGCAAGAGGATCCCTCTTGTGTTTGGAATAAAAGTAATTATGATTCTGAAGACAAATTAGAAAAGCAACAGTTTATAAAGAGCAATTAAATGAAATTGCATGAGTAGGTCACAGTGTTGGCAGACGCCCCAGAAACTCCACCCTCACCTTTATTCTCTGGTTACAAACATCACATTTTCAGACAAAGTCTTCATGACTGATTATTCCCAAGTACATTCTAGTTTCTTCGGTACATAGGTACATATCTCGTACACCACAATCTTTCCCCACCCCATCACTGCCATAACCTCAAATCCCTGAGTTGTAAGAACTGAAAAGCACCCAGTAATAATCTGTGTTTATAGAGTACACAATATCCTCAAGCCTGAACAATCATCAATTAATGCTAACAACAACACTGTGAAGTATTTAAGTATGAAACGATAAGTGGTTTGCACACAGAGACAGACAGTTAGAAGATGTAGTTGCATCTAGAACCTGTCAACCTTACCATTAAATTGGCAGGGGAGTCTCTTCAATGCAACACAGTGGACAACCAGGTCTCTAATGGACCAGGTACAAAGAGCCAAACTAATCTGAAACTCTAGTCCCCTTCTGGTAAATTTTTGCACTCAAAATCATTTTAGATCTAGGCACTGTTTTTCCTTTCTTCAAACACAGAAACAATATCAACATATATGCAATAACAGTTCTGGTTTGGGGGCACACAGATAAGTATTCTACTCATACTGTAAACTCCATTTATCCAAAGCTGGGCAGTGTTACTTCTGCAGTTGTAATACGTTTATTATCTTGTCAGGTACCCAGCAGTCTTTGGCCATCAGCTGCCTTCTAAATAAATAAATTAGGCACAAAAATAAAACAACAGACACAGGCATGTGTGGCTATAGCAAGCCAGCTTTAACCATCTATATCTTCCATGTAGGGGGAAGTTTACACTTATGCCCTAGGATGCATATTTACTCTGTGGCAAGTGGCATAGCATATTAGCACAGCTGTTAACATTAAAGACATTACTAACACATGCAAGCCAAGCAGATGGAGGGACACAGTCATCTGCCTCAAATTACAATAGCCACGTATGGCCAGCCCAGTATGAGGTAAAATGATATGGCCCAAGCTAGCAAAAACTCATTAAAACAATTTCAGCGTGAACCATGGAAACAGAGAATAACAAACCTCAGACCCAGTCTCCTCCCAGATGTTTACATTTAGTTTCTTAGGTCATCCTGCTAAAATTTTCACTAGGGTCACTACCTCAAATAAGAGAGAAAGTTGTATCCACTCCACAATCTGTTATTTTCTGCTGCCATTCAGAATATAATGGCTTGCACTCCAGGAAAATTTCCCTCCCTTTTGCTTCTTCAGTGTGAACAGATGGTGACATTTTAACTGATTGTGCTTTCAGAATTTCCCTCCTTTTACAGGCCCTTTAAAATGTTTTAGTAAATTGTTTTGCTTAGTTTGACAGAAAGGAGGAAAGTAAAATTCTTTAATGTACTGATTTATTATTTTTAAAACTGCATTAGATTGTTTGATATCCTATAGTGATAATTAGACAAAATATAGGTCTTAAAGCCATAACTTTAAAATTTTTCTTGCAAACATTATAGCAACTAGATGACACCAAAACATACCTCCTCAAGGGTATTTCTTTCTGGTCTAATACATGAAATCTTATAGTTTTAAGTATAGTCTTCCTAAATGTATGTACAGTTTAGTTTTCTTTTTCATTTAAATGTCTGAGGTACTTTATTACCTTAAAAAAAAAAACAAAAAACCTCTTTGCTTTTTATTTCCTAAATCAGAAAATATACTGATCAATACATTCAGCATGAATGTTGCCAGCCATACTTCTTGATTCTCTTCAGAAAACGCACTCATAGGTAAAAGTATCGCAAATCTGAGATTGATTTATTTTATTAGGTGGTCCATCAGGCACCTCTTATTTGTCCTCCCCACAGTACAGTGTATAATGACAAGGTTTCCAACGTCTAGCATGAGACCACAAGTATGAAAACAGAATCTCATGTAACCACTTCCAACTGTTTTTGGCTAGCTAATATACAATCACTCTTCTGGATGCTGAAATAACTATATACTGTATATTATGTTACATGATGATTTCAAACCCATGTGCTCATTGCAGAATGAATGTGTATAATAAAACTGATTAGAGTTTGGATCTCAAATGTAGACACTTCATAGATTAAGTTTACTTGCAAAGATTTTTAGGGTATAAACTATTTGGTTATGAAGTTATGTTGGTTGGATCAGTCTCCCACCTATTATAATTTATATTGTTGAGTATGCAGCACCCAGCTTCACAACAATTTTTTGTGTCTTTTAACTATGAACACTCTGTTCCCCAATTTGATTTGTTGAAAGTTGTTTTAAGAAGAGACGCATGGTCAGCTGCTATTGTTAAATGCTTTGGTGCACGGAGGAGGCATCTAGAAATGGCTCATGTTATTAAGATTAACTGCAGCTCTCTCATGCAGCTACTGAAGGCCATAACTAATTTTTAATAGGATTAATACTGTTTCCCCTGTGGCTGGGGATCAACGTATTTCATATTACAAAATGGCATAAAATTATTTTTACAGAAACCTTTCCATTTATTCTCATCACGGCAGTTTGTGTTGTTTACATTTACACAATGGCAAAAACACTTAAAATGGAAAAGTAGTTTTAAAGAATATCAGTCTTTTGGCTCTCTTTATGAGCAGAAACGCAAGATTAACTGATATCATGAAGTTCATTTAAAACAGATTTTCGGTGGACCCAGGGAAGGGGCAAAAAGGCATACAAATCTGGACTACTTAGAAAGATAACAGAATTAGTACATTTTAGCTAATTAACACAGCTAGTGTAAAATGGCTTTTAGGACATTTTCCACAGCACCAATATCAAGTTACATTAGTGTGATCTGAATGACAAAAACTCACTACTTGTGCTGAGACCGACGCACACATGCCAGTGGTGATGCACTTACGGGCTGATCCTGCCTGTTGCTGAAAGCCTTCTATTGTAATGGAAGGCAAGGATTCTCAGCAGGCCCTTAATGCTAGCACACTCTCTAAGCTGATACCTTCTTGCTAAGCCAACCTTCTATCTACTGCCGCCCTATGTTCTAAAGTTCTAATTAGATGGATTAGTTTGGTATCTTAAACATCTTTCAATTTGTAATACATATAATATATATGAAAGAAAGTGCAAATGACTGACTACCCAAAAGAATGTGAGGACTATCAAAACATTCCTCTTACAAGAAAATAAAGATACCAAATATAGATTCTACAAATAATACTTTGTAGTTAATAAAAACACGTTTCACCCCAGGATCTCAGAACGCTTTACAAATATCAGACTAGTAATAATTAAACACTACTCACTATATAATATGCACAAACAACTGCATCTAATCTACAGATAAACTATATTTAAGATCAGAGATGGCCCAGCCTTTGAAAACCAAAATTACATTAGTGATAATTCTGAATCTTACAAGTCTGTGATAGATACATGAATATTGTTTCTTTGTCAGGTCAAAAAAACAATTGTGCAAACACATTACCTTTGCTCAATTTCAATCAAGATGGAAATTATAATGCAAAAATCATATTCCAAAGCCCTCATACTCCTTCCCAAAAAATTATTTCCTCTCCTGGAAAACAGTCAAATGTAGTACAGGTAGAATGAACTCCTACTACTTCCTTGGAAGGAAGCACTCACTTTGCTCCAAAGGAAGAGTCTTGATTTTTAATCACAGAGAAAAATAACCCAGGATAATCTTGACTCGTGTGCTTGCACCAGTCTCTTTAATTAACTAGATTCAGTAAGAATTCTGCCTAACAGAGGTTTTCAGCTTCAAATGTTCCAGAGTCCAAAGAGACTGCATGAAACAACTTATTTGCCCCTTCATTTTATTTAGGTTTTCAAGAATAATAAAACTTGCAGATATAAAGAAAGCCCACAAATCACCCAGTCAGCAAATTATTCAGTCTTAGCACAGATACTGGAAAAAGTAATTCAAAACTTGTCTGAAGGTACATATAAGTTTCATTTTACAATACAGTAGAACCTCAGAGTTATGAACTGACCAGTCAACCACACACCTCCATTTGGAACGGAAGTATGCAATCTTGGCAACAGCAGAGACAAAACAAAAGAAAAACAAAAAAACCATGGGGGAAAAAAAGCACAAATACAATACTCTGTTAAACATAAACCACTAAAAAAAATAAAGAGAAAGCAGCATTTTTCTTCTGCATAGTAAAGTTTCAAAGCTGTATTAAGTCAATGTTCAGTTGTAAACATTTGAAAGAACAACCATAACGTTTTGTTCAGAGTTACAAAAAAACCTCCATTCCCAAGGTGTCTGTAATGCTGAGGTTCTACTGTAAAAGCAATAATGCAGATTGCCTCCAAAAAGCACAAAAATAGGCTATACGGCAAATCTTAAGAAATATGCTGTGATAAATGAAGGGGGCGGGGGTAGCTCCCTTTTGTGAACACCAGCCAGCCAGTTAGCTACAGAATCCCTCTTGGTAGCTGTTCTCTACTTGCTTTACCTGTAAAGAGTTAAAAAGTCTGACTGCATGCATAGGTAAAGGGAAGTGAGTGGGCACCTGGCCAAAAGAGCCAATGGGAAGGCTAGAACTTTTTAAAATTGAAACAAAACTACCCTTTTGTCTGTCTGTTGTTGTTCTCCGGAGAGAGGGGACAGAGCAGAGACAGGGCTGAAGCTATGAGGTAAAAAGCTGTGAACCAGGTATGAAAATCACCAGATCATACCTAGAACTACTCAATTTGAGACCCAAGATATGTAAGTAGATCAGGAAATGTCTAGAAAGATGCACTTAGGTTTCTCTCTTTCATTTCTGTAAGGCTGGTGGACTTCTCTGTGCTAACCCCCAAATGCTTTTGTTTTGATGTAAGCTGGACCTCAAGAAAACCATTCTTGATGCTTAATTATTATATTTGCTCTTTTTAAATCTAGCAATAGCCTAAGTTCCAGATGTATTTTCTTTCTTTTTGTTTTTAATAAAATTTACCTTTTTTAAGAACAGGATTGGGATTTTTGTGTCCTAAGAGGTTTGTGCATATGTTGTTTCATAAGCCGGTGGCAACAGCTGCTTTCCTTTGTTTTCTTTCTCAGCTCTTCCCCAGAGGGGGTGTGTGTGTGAAAGGGCTTGAGGGTACCCCACGTGGAGGAATTCCCAAGTGCGCCTTGCTGAGTTCAAAAGATTTTTTTTGCACTTGGGTGGTGGCAGCATCTACCCATCCAAGGTCAGAGAAAAGCTGTAACCTTGGGAGTTTAATACAAGCCTGGAGTGGCCAGTATTAACTGTTAAAGTCCTTGTGGGGCCCCACCTTCTGCAAGAAATTCCCAGTTAGATTTTGTGTACACAATTGGGTGGTTAAGCATTAGCATAATTGAAATCAACTTTTTAAAAAAAACTCAATCATCAAAAATTTAGCAGGGAAAAGCAGAATTGTCTTAATAATCATAATTTGTGTCCATGGGTAAGTAAAGAGTGCCCTTCTACTGGTGTGAAAAGGTTTTACAAGATTGGAAAATGTCTCCATCTCCTACACAATATTTAAGATTTTCTGTACAACTTTAAGTTATCATCATGATCCAATCATTGATGCAAATACAACAAGGATTATACAAAGTTGAGAAGAATAAGATGAGACAATGATTTAAAGAGTATTCTAACAATAGTGATAGTTCAAACTTCTGGTAATTGTTTCCTAAAATTATTTTAGTGGTACCCAGGGACGCACACTGAGATCAGGACCCATCATGCCAGGTGCCTGACATACACATAGTAAAAGATAATCCCTGCCTCAGGCAGCTTGCTCCTAAGGGGGAAGATTTTCAAAAGCACAAAGAGGAGTTAGGAAAATCAATGGGAATTAGGCACTTAACTCCCCTTTAGGCCTTTGAAAATCCACCATCCCACCCCCCAACTGATACAAAGTAGTGTTCCCATTCAGCAAATAGAGAACTGTTACACAGAAAGATTCAGTGACTTTCCCAAGGTCATATGGGAAGTCTGTGGCAGAGCCATAAATTGAAGCTAGATTCTATTCAGGTTATTAGCATATCCCTCACACATCCTACCACCTTCTGGAAGTATTGATGTATGTGACTAACATCCTTTCATGTGTGGTTCTTTCTTTCCCTCTTCCTCTTCCCAGGGAGAAACTGTGTGTGAATTCTTAAATATTTATTTTATGTATGATGTGCTTGTGAAAGCAACGTTGAAGAAGTGTTTCATACCTCAGAGCTCCTAACTCCCCAATCCTATGCCACAACCACAAACCATCCCTTCCTCTCAACTCCCTCTCTAGAATCAAAGGAAAACTATCACATGAGCCAATAATTTCTAGAAGGCTTAATATTGGCACATTAGAGGATTCAATATAGTTCACTCGAGTTTTATTTTACAGTGGAGTAAAATTATTTTACCCTGGTCTACACTGCGGGGGACTCTATTTAAGATACGCAGCTTCAGCTTCTGTCTGTCTGTGATGGCCATGAATAGTTGGGTTGACAAATGGAACTGCTGAGTCCTGTCTCTGTAGAACACCAAAACTCTTCTAACATTGAAAGTGTGCAGGCCTTGCGCCTCTCTATTGGCAAGTGATCTGGGGTAAAATGTAGGTAAGAAAATCACCAGGTTAATATGAAAATTAGATACCACTTTTGAGAGAAATCTTGGATGAGGGCGAAAATATACTTTATCCTTAAAAAAAGATTGTATAAGGCAGAGGTTCTCAAACTTCATTGCACTGCGACCACTTTCTGACAACAAAAATTACTTCACGACCCCAGGAGGGGGACCAAAGCATGAGCCCATCCGAGCCCCACTGCCCTGGGTGTGTGTGGAGGAGAACAAAGCCCAAGCCTCACTGCTCTGGGCAGGGTGACTAAAGTTGAGGCCCAATGGCTTTAGACCCAGGCAGGGGGCCTGCAACCGGAGCCCCACCATCCAGGGCTGAAGTCCTCAGGCTTTGGCTTCGGCCCTGGGCAATGGGACTCGGGCTTCAGCCCTGGGCCCCAGAAAATCTAAGCCAGCCCTTGCAACCCCATTCAAAAGAGGTCGCAACCCACAGTTTGAGAACCGTTGGCATACAGTGTTTCAGATATCAGAATATGCAGCTTAACGAGGAAGCAAGGAGCACATTGCTAGAGGCTTCAATGGAGGCCCCATGAGCCTCGACTAACTAGGTTCAAGTCTCAAGGGGGACAGGCTCCCTCATTTGAGGGTACAACCTTTCCAGACCCTTCACAAATCTGATTGTCATAGCATTAGAAAATATAGAATGGATATCCACAAGGCTGGAAAGCGGATATTGCTGCAAAACAGACCTTGATAGAAGCAATTGCTATTTTAAGTGCAACAGATAGTCCTTTCATGAGACCAGATGGAAAAAAGCGTCCATTTTGACATGTAAGTAGACATGGTAGAGAGTGTTCTGCTATTTAACAAGACATTGCAAACTTGCTCTGGGCAAAATTCCTCTTTAGGATCTAGCTATGGAAGCCCCAGGCTGTTAAAATGAAGCACCCACAGATTCAGGGGGAGCAGTCAACCATAATCTTGGGAGATTAAGTCTTGGTCCAGTGGAAGCGAAGCTGGAACCTCCATTGACCCATTCAGTAGAGTGGAGAACCAGTGCTGCCAGCCTACGTTGGGGCTATTAGTATAATCCGGGCATGGTCCAGTTTGATCTTTAGCAACACTATGTAGGAGTGGGACTGGAGGAAAGCATAGCAAAGCTTGTTTGACCAGGGTACCAGGAGAGCGTCTGTCATGGAACCAGCACTGTGACTTTGTAGGGAGCAAAACTGATGGCATTTCCTCTTGGTTTTGGTTGCAAATAGGTCTATTTGGGGATTCCCCACTGCTGGAAAACGTGTGTCTGTCTACATCCAGGCAGACAGAGTGACTCATAAATGATCCTAGACTCCTCTTAGGCAGTCTGCCAGCTCGTTCAGCACTCCTGGAAGGTAAGAGGCTTCCAAACTGAATGAACTGGCAATGTAAAAGTTGCATAGGTGAACTGCCACTTGACAAAGCAGGGAAAAACGAACTCCTCCCTGCTCATTGCCGCAATGCTGTCTGTGAGAACAAACAGGCTTTTCCCCTAGACCTGAGATAGGAAGGCTTGACAGGCTAGGCAGACAGCCCTTAGCTCTCTGACATTGATATGTAGGGACAGATCCTTTGAGGACCTTAAACTCTGAGTTTGGAGGGGATCCAGATGAGGCCCTCACACCAGGGCAGATACATCTGTCACCAACATTAGCAAAGGTTAAAGGCAGACAAAGGGAACGCCTACGCAAACACTGGCTGGATCTGCCTACCAATCTACAGAAGTAAATACTCAAGAGGAACACACAATACAAAGTTCCAATGGTGATAACTTAGCTAATAAATGGAAGCCAGCCAACAATTAAGATATTGTGATGTAGTCCGTCTTGCTGGAATACGTATGTGGATGAGGCCATATGCCCTAGGACTCTTATACAATTTCAAGCTGTTATGACTCGGTGAGCCTTGAGATCTGCAGCAAGAGATCAAATTGTTCGGAATTTCATGTCTGGATGGAAAGCTGTCCTGAGTAGAGTCCATACTGCTCCTACAAACTCTGCCCTCTGAACTGGACAAAGGGTAGACTTATCTGAGTTGAGCAGTAGACCTAGAACTTCAAAAGTTGACTGGATAAGATGTACACTGGACAGAGCCTGGACTGGCCTTTGACTACTGAGGTAAGGGCAGATTGGCACTCCTTGCCCTTTTCAGGAAAGCAGTTACCACTAACATACATTTTCTGAAAACCTGCAGAGCTGCTGACTGGCTGAAAGGCAGCACAGTGAACTGGTAATGAGAATGTATCACTACGAATGTGAGATACTTTTTGTGACTGATAAATTGCCACCTGAAAAGAGGCATCTTTTAAACTGAGGACAGCATATCCATCTTTAGGATCCAGGGAAGGAATAACAGAAGCCAGGATTGCTATGCAAAACTTTCTGCGTTTTAAGATATCTGTTGAGCTGGCACAGGTCTAAAATTGGTCTGAGACCTCTTTTTGCTTCCAGGACTAGGAAATAATGGAAATAAAACCCCTTCCCTCAGATACTGTGGAACCTCCTCTATGGCTCCTACCTGAGGGAGAGCCTGAACCTTCTGGAGGAGTGGCTCCGTGCGAGAGTGGTCTCTGAAAAGGGAAAGGTAGAAACAAATTAGAGGTGTGTAAGGTGATGAGTCACCCCTGAACTAGAGCCTGATTAAGCCACATGCATTGATGAGTCATTCCTGTGCTAGGCTCCATCCAATCCATAAGCCAGGTGCTGAGCTACTGTTTCTCCTTTGAGGCTTATATATCTGCCTTGAGTCACCAGCCCAGCTCCTGACTTGTATATTGGCTGAAACCTAGCATAAGAATGATTAATCAACGCATGTGACTTAACCAGGCTCTAGTTCAGGAATGACTCATCACCTTACATACAGTACTTAATACCCATTGGTCCGAGCTTATGCAGGACCAAGCACTGAGGAAGTGGGAAAGGCAGTTGCGAATATGAGAGAAGATGAAACCTGGACTGTCATGGCATCTTCAAGCAACTCATCAAAACACCTGTTCAGTACTCCCTGGGTGTCTAAATGGAGCAGGCATTGATTCAGAGGCAGAAGAAGTAGGTGGTCTATGTCTATAACCTCTACACTTCTTTCTCTACAGGTACTAATAAGGAGTAGGGGAAGAGTAATGGCAGGTATGCGGAGGGCAGAAATGTTTTCTGGATGGGGCCAGAGTATACAACCTCAAACACTTTAAAGTCATCCTAGAGTCCTTCAAGCCATGGAACTTAGAGTTGGTTTGCTCCAAAAACAGTGAAGACCCTTCAAAGGGCAGGTCTTGTAATGTCTGTAGGACTTCTTGCAGAAGCTCAGAGGACTGTAGCCAAGAGCTCCTGAGCTTGGCCACTGCAGAAACCATGGTCCTAGCTGCCAAGTTTGCTGCAGTCAATGCAGTCTGCAGCAAAGTTCTTACTACAGATATCCCCTCATCAACAAAAGAGAACTCCTGCCTAGCATTTTCCAGCAGCATGTCCTTAAACTTTAATATGGAATCCCAAACATTAAAATCATAATGTCCCAAAAGAGAATGTTGGCTGGCAACCCTGAGTTGCATCTCTCAGTAGAATACATTTTTCTACCAAACAGATCTAGTTTTTTCACATCTTTTGATTTGGGGATTGCTCCCCATTGGCCCTATTGTTCCTGTTCAATGGCTACTGACACCACCTAGGAGAGAACCTAGGAGGGATGAGAGTACAGATATTCAAACCCCTAGGACGGAATATAATATTTACATTCAGCCCTCTCTGAGGTGGGAGGAAGGGACGAAGGGGTCTGCTAGAGAGACTTAATGGGACCCATAATTGCCTCATTAATAGGTAAGGCCGCTCACTAAGGCTCTGTGGTGGCCAAAATATCAAAAAGGGTGGGGAAGGTCTCCTAACCAACTCCGCCGGATCCTCAAGCTTGAGATCACCCTCTTCAATAACTCTTGCTGAGTCTTACAATCAATGGGAGGGAGAGGGGGAAGATGCTCCCTGAAGAGACTGCTCCTAATAGTGCTGGAGACCGGTACCAGGTCGGAGTAGAACCCAGCACAGCCAACATTCCAGGCTTGCCTTTCAATGGGACTGTGAGGCATGGAATCTGAGGCAATGGCAGTTGTCGCGATACTGAGTGCTGCACCGATGAAACTGGAGCCTCTAGGTCTGCTGGAACCAAGAGCGTGGTCTCCTGCACTGTCGGGAATACTTGTACTGAAAGGCGCAATCGATCTCTAACTACCAGAAATGCCTCCAGCATGGTCAGTATGGAGACGGTCCAGGGACTACAGATGTAAAAGGCGCTCCATCAAGCCCCAGACTCAAAAGGACCTGCCTTGGTGCCACTTTCTGTGGTATCAGAGAAGAGGAATGCTTGGGTTTCAGCTGCATTCTACTCTTATCCCCATGCCTTGAGGATTTCGGTTCCAGGGACATTGCTCTCTCAGTACTCTGCCTGTAGGTCTCGTGCCTCTTCTTTGGCACTGGGGAGGGCGAGCAGTGCCCGTTTTCAGGCAACATAGGAGGTACGCTCCTAACCTATGCCAAGGCACTCAGTGCCAAGTCTGAACGGATAGGCTCTGACAGAGGTCTCAGGGCTGCCTCCATGAGCAAAAACTTTAGCCTGGTTCCTCTGTCATTCCTTGTCCTAATCTTAAAATCTTTGCAGAGCTGGCAATGATCAAAACTATGAGCTTCCCCTAACCACTTCAAGCACCTTGAGTGTGGGTTGCTCACGGGCATCAGCCTAGCACAAAAGACACAGGGTTTGACGCCTTTGTTACCATGGCATCCTTTGGTACCAAGAAATGGAAACCCCAAACTGGGGCCTGAAAAAAAAAAACAATCTTGTCTACACTATTAACTAAGTACTAATCAACTAGAAAACTATTTACAATAAATTTACTATGAGGACACAAAGCACTTGCTAACGCAAGCCAAGTAATTCCAATGACTGTCCTGAGCTGTAAGAAGGAACTGAGCGGACTCTGGTGCAGCGGGGCCCTTTATACAGACACGCAGTGACATGCAGCAGTAGTGGGTGCTTACACCACTCCAACAGATACCACTGGAGGGAAAAAAAAGTCCAACTGTGCATGAGGTACACGTACACCAAGAGTGGAATGAACATGTGCAATCACTCGAAGAACTGTCAAAATTCAGCTTAACACTTAGTTGCAACATGGGTCAGCTTTTTTTAGATGGGGGAAATGGTGTTTTTCCTCCCCTTGTAATGGATTAGTTTAGGAACCAATCCAGTTTGTTTAGAAGTCATTTCCATAAAAGTTATCAGCCACACTGACTTGCTTACATCTAATGCTCAGTGGATAACTTTTAAAGTTGTCAAGTACTGATTCTGTGTTAATTTTTCCCCCAGGTTGACAGTGTCTATTCTTAACTTGTAAGAATTTAAAGGATACCTGAGTGTTTGTAAAGCCGGAGTATTACAATACCATCTTTTTACCTTGGAAGTACCTGAAAAAGGTTTACCTGCCTACATGAGTGCTAGCCAATCAGAATTGTGTAGGCAGGTAAAGTTGTGCCACATGATTACGAACTGATTTGGCTAATCAATTCTTGATTTAATCCTAAATGAGCTCTTGAAATACAGTAGAACCTCAGAGTTATGACCACCTTGGGAATGGCGGTTGCTCATAACTCTGAACAAAACGTTATGGTTGTTCTTTTAAAAGTTTACAATTGAACATTGATGTAATACAGCTTTGAAACTTTACTATGCTGAAGAAAAATTCTGCTTTTAACCATCTTAATTTAAATTAAAAAGCAAGAAAGTTTCCTTAACTTGTCAAATCTTTATTTAAACTTTCCCTTTATTTTTTTAGTAGTTTACATTTAACACAGTACTGTACTGTATTTGCTTTTTTTGGGGGTGGGGGAAGAATCTCTGCTGCTGCCTGATTGCATACTTCCAGTTCCAATGAAATGTGTGGTTGACCGGTCAGTTCGTAACTCTGTAGTTTGTAACTCTGTAGTTTTACTGTACTGTTATAAAGTGCAAAATAATGGCTCTACTGGTTTATAAGAATGGCTGGGTCAGAACAATGGTCTATCTAGTCCAGTATCCTGTCTTCCAACAGTGGCCAATGCCAGCTGTTTCCAAAGGAATTAACGGAACAGAGCAAACATCAAGTGATCTATCCCCTGTCATCCAGTCTGAGCATCTAGCAGTCAGAGGTTTAGGGACATCAAGCGCATGCATCCCTGACCATCTTGGCTAATAGCCATTGATGAATCTATCCTCCATGAACTTATCTAAATTTTTTTTTACCCAGTTATAGTTATGGTCTTCACAATATCCCTTGGCAACGAGTTTCATAGGTTGACTGTGCATTGTGTGAAAAAGTACTTTCTTTTGTTTGTTTTAAACCTGCTGCCTATTAATTGGGTGATCCCTCGTTGTTGTGTTATGTGAAGGGATAAATAACACTTCCTTATTCACTTTCTCCACACCATTCATGATGTTATAGACCTTTATCATATCCCCCTTTAGTTATCTCTTTTCCAAGCTGAAAAGTCCCAATCTTTTTAATCTCTCCTCATATAGTAGCTATTTCAGACCCCTAATCATTTTCATTGCCCTTCTCCGTACCTTTTCTAATATATCATTTTTGAGATGGGGCAATCAGAACTTCATGCAGTATTCAAGGTGTGGGCGTATCATGGATTTATATAGTGGCATTATGATATTTTCCATTTTATTATCTATCCATTTCCTTTTTTAGATACAGTTTTTCCTTTTAAATTTCATCTGTATCCTGCCCAATCATCTAGCTCAATCATTTGCTTTTGTTGCTATTCTGAGCTCATTAGAACTTTACTCTATTCCACCCCAAACACACATCTTATTCTTCCCTCTCCTTCCCCATGTACTCTATCTTGGTGCCTTCCCCACATTCCCCAATGTCCTTCTTTCCCTTTACTAAGGCTAAACTGATGACAGCCTTTGGCAGAGACAGTAGTTTAAGATGGCCAAATAATATTTTGCCCAGTCACCGTCTTGCTGAGCCTATATGGTAGTTACTACTCTTCAAAGCTATTTTCAAATCTAGATGCCTAAAATTAGGCTGTTAAATACATATTTAGGTTCCTAAATAAGCTTGGCCTGATTTTCAGAGGTGCCCATTGCATGTCACAGGGGAAATTACTTAGCCTCTCTATGCGTCAGTGTTCCTTTCAGTAAAATTGGGATAATGTATATCTCATAGGAGTGTTTACATTTAATAGATAGTTCATAAAACACTAAGACCTTCAAGTCACAGGTATTATAAATTATTGGTATTATAACTTTCATTTAATTAATAATTTTGTAAAAAAATATTTAGAACAGTGGCATTTATGGGTATCAAATTAGTATAGCATGGGAAACACCTTCATTAGAAAAGTGAAATAAAGCAAACCTAGCTCAATCTTATAGTGGGATGCCAGCAACAACTCATCTAGAATTATCTGTTCCTACAGAACCATTCTACCAAACTAAGGACTTGCTCTCTAGAGAAGTTCATGTGGATATGAATAGTAATCTAATTGGCTGAACATTGGTAAATTAATTATAAAGCACTAGTTTGTATCACTGCAGATGCTTCCACGAAATAAATTACCATGGCATGTACTACACAGCCTCACATCATATTAAGGGTATAGAATAGTGTTAAAACCACCACCACAATTGGCATTAGTTATAAGATACCATTAAGAAGAAGTCCTGTATTAAGATTAGGCAGTAGCCATAATAATATCTATGCACAACACCCCCAATCAGGCCTACTATATTACATAGCAGATGAATCTTCTTAGTATATGCGCAACATGCCTCAGATAGCATGTGACTAGGATTCATCAAGGAATTTGGTCCGCTGGTTGGATCATTAGCTTCCCTGGCCTGGGCACTGAATGTTGATCCAGGCCCCCAAGCAGATCAATGCACCTCTACAACTAATGGCTAAAAATCAGTCAAAATGCAGGATTTTCAATAAAAATTGGGATATATCAACATTTTAAAACAGGTGTTTTTTTTTTTAATCTCTCTGATACATGCGTGTTACCTCCTGCTAGTCTGACATCTTTCACAAGCATTAAACACACACACACTAAGAGTTTCACGGTACAACACATTATTCTAATTATTTGGCATTATAAAGTAATGTTGTTAGTGTTCTGACAGCAGTAAAAGACTGACAGGCCATCAACCTTTGGAGAAGAGTACAACAGCAGCATTTTGCATAGACACAGGAAAGAATGGTGTGATTTACAGTCCTTGGGACAAATTTTGCTCTGTTGCAACAGTATAAATCTTAAGCAGCCCCTTCAGTTAATTATTCTGGATTTACACCTGTGAATAGAGCAGAATATGATAACTTACCACTCACTTCATATCTCACTATGTGCTCATTCTCAATGGAGTGCAGAGAGTAGGACACCTTCATCCCCCCTATAAATCTCTAGTCCACTTAGCAATTAAAACATTCCAGGAATTAAAGCCTGCTGGAAATGAATATGTAATTTATTGGTCAGTGCCCTAGTGATTTTTTCTAAGAAGACATATTAGTGCATTTAACAGTTGACTTTTGCTTCAAGATAGCCAGCCTAGAATCTGTCATCAGCATTTCCACGTTGCTTGTTAGTTATAGTAAACAAAGTCATTTACATTTATTCTTAACACACATCTGCTCAAAGTAATGAATTTCTTAAATTCTAGATGATAAAAAAAATAAAAGAAGTATGAGGCTGCCACTTTGTGCTCACTTGTTCTTTTCCTATGGCAATAACAAATAATCATCATCATTAAAAATTATACATTATTTTACCATTTTTGTAACTAGAGTGTATTTATACAGAACTGACAAACTAATGTAAAAGCCATTAGAAAACAGAAACAGCTTTCATAAAAGGATTAACTCTCTAAAGTCATATACACATGTACTATTGTCTTCAGTAGGATGGCAGCCTACAAGAGGCCAAAATTTTAGAAGATTGGAGAAAGAGGGACAGACCATCCAAATAAAAAACTAATTTAATACACTCTTAGGAGGTATTTTAATGCAGTCATTCCTAACCCTACCATACTGGCATTAATTCTTTCTGGAGTTGTGCAGCTCACATCCAAACACAAGAATAGAAGTCTTTAGACATTGCCAAATGGGCCTCTCAATGGTTGAAATGTTTGGGGAATAAATCACTAGGAAATGGGAGTCCCCGCTCTTCCTTTCCTGAAAACCTCTCACTACAGATTAAGACCAAGATGGAAGGAGGAAAAGATATCAAGAAATGTTAAAAGAAAAGAGCCCTTAATGTGCTGCTGCAAAAAACATCTGCATCTGAGCATAAAGGCAGAAGATTGGGGAGCAGTATCAATGCAGTTCACAAGGCAAACTGCACTGGAGCAAGTGAAAGCAGTAACAGTTTGCCTTTCTTTGAGAGTTTGGCGGGGGGGGGGGGGGGGGGGAAATCAGCAATTCCAAGCCTGATGAGCAGCAGATTCCCACAACAGAGAAGATGCAGTTCTAAGTACAGAAAGTAAACTTTAGCACTTTAAGGAGTAGTCATTATCCAAGAAGGGGAACATCAAGGTCTAAACTCAGACACATTTTAAGCAAGAAAGTCACATACCTAGTTAAACCATATGATACGGGGTCTTAAACTTTCTTTCAGCATTAGGTACAACTTTACCCTTAATGTTATGTTTAGTTACAACTACAAAACTTCAGCCTATCGAGACTATTTTATTTAAAAAATAGTTAATCCAAGAAAAATTACATCCCCGCTGAGTGTTTTTCTTTTTTATTCATATATTACCTAGATCCAAAACAAGTTAGTAATATACAGTGGATAATATTCATAGCTGGGAGGGTCTCAGAGCCCAGGCTCTAGCCTGTGCCAAAACATCTACACTGCCATTTTTAGCTCTGCAGCACAATTCCCACAAGCCCAACTCAGCTGACCCAATCTCTGAGACTCGGTGTCATGAATTTTTATTGCAGTGTAGACATACCCTCAGTAACATCTGATGCCATGGAGACAAGACATGAAGGATAGGTACTGTCTGGAGAAGAGGCAGTATCAGGAGTAAATATTCTTCAGCTTTGACTCGTAGTAAGAACATTTTTATATGAATATTTAGTTGCCTGTAATGAACGGGTTGAGCTAGTACTAGTTTCCACATAACTATTTAATTAACTGAAAATATATGAAGCTATTCCACTATATCATGCAGTTCTCTTTGCTCCAAAAATTTCTCTGTAAAGGGTGACTTCGCATCTCCCAGAGAAGCGCTTTCAATAGGTTTTTCATATTATTTTAAATGAAAACGAGAGCGGGCAGGGAAAATGTCGTAAGAATTCAGTGCTGACATTCCCTCATAATTTAGCCATTCACTCCATTACTATATCCAATACATTCCAATAGTACTAAATATTGTGCCCTCAATCCACAATTCTGGATTTTTTATTCCTGCAGAGAAAAACCTAGCAGAATTATAAAATCTATTTCCCAGGCATGAGCAGATCAACTTAAATTGCTATCTGGGATGTTTTTCCATCCAGCTAGTTTGCTGCAAGGATTTGATGCTAAACAGTTTAGTCTACCACATTAGATACGTAAAAAGATACTTTATATGACAATAGGAAGAGGATAATGTTCTAGTAGAGTGGACAAACTTCATTTTCAAAATGCAAGTTTAAATGGTAGTTTTTTTGAAGTGCCAGGCATAAAGGTGTAACTTATATGAAAGTTTACCAAAGAGAAGTAATTCTAACACAGTTTTATGCAAAGGAAGTTCGATTCTATTACCGCATTCCGTTCTCTTATTCTCAGTGAATTAGACAAAAAATTAAAAGGAAATTTTAGATTAAATGTTAACAATTCAAAACTGAGAACCATCAAGAGGCAATGACTGAAACACAATTCAGCTTAAAAACAACATGTTGTGTATCTTATATTTTATTGATAGAAATGTGTGTACAGCTGTTACATTACAACATAACCATACATTACATTATGAGCAATTCCTTAAAAACATCTGCAATCATTTATAACAAACACATATCACATTTTAACCTGCAATGTTACAAAAATACTCTGAAAAGCTAAAACCAGGAGACAAGATTTTCAGAAGTGACTACTGATTTTGAGTGCCCTTCTTGAGACACCTTATGGGGACCTACTTTTCAAGAACTGCTGCACATCCACATTCTGAAAAAGTCTTCTTTAAAAGGTATCTCAAGTTTGGACATGCAAAAAATTATGCAGGCACACAGAAATCATTAGTAACTTCGAAAAACTGGATATTTAAATGATGTATTATAAGCTTAAATTGTATTTCACAATAAAACTTAAATGACTGCAGATGCTTATTTTAATTTTAGTATTTTCTCCAGACTTAGCAAAGATTTAATTTAATTCATGTATGTACATATCTGATGCACTACATTTTCTAAAAAGCTTACTCATCTTGGGCCCTTGTAAAAGATAATGAAAGGAACCAACAGAATGCACTGTATATAGGTTTTGTTTGTTTGTTTGTTTTAGGTCTTCCTTCCTGTTCCAGGGGCTTGTACATCCACTGCCAAAGTTAATGTATGACAGGTCTTTTATCTTACTGGCCTCTCATGTCTTCATTGCTTGGATCTGATCTGGTAACAAAAAGAAAAATACTAACTTTAGTACACCGCACTTAGTGGAACTGTCACCCCCAAAAGAAAACCAATATATTTAGGTTACAAAATTACAATATCATTTGTTGCATCTGTAACCAGGAGAAAATTGCAGTTTGCATCTTCAACTTGCACCCTAGCGGGTCTACTTCTGAGATTCCTCTCTGATTAAACAATTTCTGCCAGAACTGCCATTTAAACAGAAAGAAACTACCACAAAATTATTTTATTCTTTTCCACACCTTATGTGACTGCCTGGATCAGGGTAACAACATAGACAGGAAGTTACATGAGTATGCATTCCAACTCTGGCTATACTCAAGTTCTGGACCTCTATGTAATTGAATTCCATAAAAGCTTAGATCCTGAACAGTTTATAAACTATAGGACTCAACTTCAGTCTTACAGAGGTATTAATGCAGTTCACATGAAAACTCAGCTTCCCACTGCTGACCATATTTCTGTTGCCCAATGCCACTTCCCACTGTTGCCCAATGGCATTTCTTAGCAACGTTTCAATGTGTACTTAATTAACTCATGCAGAAATGGAATGTGGGTGCAAAGTATATGTTCCAGTTATAACTTTAATAAAATAAAATAAATATTTTTCTGGGCAGATGACAATAACCTATTCCTCAATGACAGGTTTCAGAGTAGCAGCCGTGTAAGTCTGTATTCGCAAAAAGAAAAGGAGTACTTGTGGCACCTTAGAGACTAACCAATTTATTTGAGCATAAGCTTTCCTGAGCTACAGCTCACTTCATCGGATGCATTCAGTGGAAAGTACAGTGAGGAGATTTTATATATACACACAGACCATGAAAAAATATACATTGTAAGGAGAGCAATCACTTAAGATGAGCTATTACCAGCAGGAGAGTGGGGTGGGAGGAGAGAAAACCTTTTGAAGTGATAATCAAGGTGGGCCATTTCCAGCACATTTCCAGAAGTTAACAAGAATTATCAGTATTTCCTAATTTTCTGATAATCTGAAAAAAGCGAGGGTCTATAATAGAAATTTTTGCAAAATTAACTGCAGCAGAAGTAACTGCAATAATGATTTATCATCTTTTCAATTAAATGTGTTATTTTAAATGCATCTTCTAACCCCTGGTCCAAGAGGTGACTGGGTCCATTTTTAATCTTTAATTTTGATCCAGAATGGGTTTTGCCAGGAAAGCATCTCTGGCTGGCATTTCAGATTCATGTAAACAACAGCCTGAAAGTGTGCACCTGGAGCAATACTTCCAAATCTGGGCTGTTGCCACCTGCAGGATTCCTCATGAAGACAAGAGGAATCAAAAGAAGTTGAGACAATAAGGAGACTTTCAGGTCAGGTCAGGTCAGGAACTCAGGAAAAACAGCTGAGCTGCAAGCTACCCTTTGTGATAGGATGTGGGAGAAGAAGAGCTCCCTCCCAAAAAAACCTGTGGGAAGGGTAAGGTGCATCCTGTCCTTTTGTGGGAGAACAGAACACCCTCCCATAAACGTTATTTTTGGGGACTTGTTCCCCCTTCCTCAAAATGCTACTGCATAATGATAGGTAAGTAATTCCTTCACTCACATTCTCATCATCAACACACAGGAGACACAAAAGTAATTAAAAAAACCCTATGTCACTCCAGTCACTAGATTAGACTGAATAGAAAGACTACTCTACTACTCGTGAATAAATGGAGATAATACAAAATATAGTACCTGATTAAAAGTAATTCTTTACTGCCATTTGAAATAAGACAAAACATTTACTTTAGCTGTAATGTACTTTGGATCATTACTGACATCTAGTGGCTTGCTCAGAACAGAACACCAAAATGTGTGGGGGGGAGCAAATTACATGGCTTCTTATAGAAGGCCTTACACAAATATTGACTTTTGTTCCCAATTAGATTTAAACCAAATTATTTTAAGTTATGTTATAATAATTAATGAACTACTAATTTCAGAATGTACATTAGAGTGAGGGAAATTAAAGTGATCCTACCAACCTAAATGCAGGATTTGTTGTTATTATTTGTTTAGCAATAGCTCTCAAGGACTCAAACAAAATCAGGGCCTCATTGTACTAAGCACTATACAAACTCACAGTAGTACACAGACTCTGCATGAAAGAGATTAAAATCATTACATAAACATCTCATACTGTTTATATAATTATGAGACTGCTGCATGTGTTATTATCGGTATAATGTAAATGTATCACTTTGTCTTCCGTTCTTTAATCCTGGTCCCAAACAAGTAGTGCACTTCTTTTAATAATTAGTCTCAGAAGGATTTAATATTATTTTAGTTACAGTGCTTAACAGCTTCTAAGGATTGCACAAACTTTAATAAATAAATTAAATAATTAATCCTCACAACACCCCAAACAGATAGGTACTTTAGGAAGTATCACTCTCAGGATATGTTTATACTGCAATAAAAGACGCCCTTGCGAGGGGAGTGGGTCTCAGAGGCAGCTTCCAGCCTGAGCCTGAATGTCTACACTACAATTTTATAGTCAGCTGACCCAGGCTCTGAGACTTGGTGCCACAGGGGTTTTAATCACAGTGCAGACATACCTTAGAATTTCTAAGATATTTGCCAAGGAGCCAGGAAGTCCTTTAATGGGCTGCTCAAGGGCAGATGTGCCATGTGGACTTCCCTTGGCAAGAATCCCCAGGGCTTCTGAACTCCTGGGGGGCTGCTAGAGAGTTGTAGACCCTGGGGAGAGACCTGGCAGCTGCAGAGTAAAATTGACATTGATATTTCGTTAATTTTTTTTCAGGATTCCCAGTTCATAGAAAATGTTGAAAAACTTGGAATCATTCCAATTTGGAATGAACCCAAATATCAAAACCATGAACTTTACTATTAACTGGAAACCCCTGTGTTGGCCACCTGTACTTTTAATTCCTTTTTTGAAAGTGACTAGATTTTAAATTGACAGAGTCCCTTTACAACTCAGAGTGTTCATAAAAAACCTGTTCTACAGCTCCAACAACAAATGCAGAAGCCAGGGCCTAAGATGTCTTCAGCTTCCATATCATTATAAATGTATATGACACCATACAATACATTTTAATAGCCTTCTCTCGCCTCCAGACATCCATAAAAATTGGATATTCCTGAATGGATTGGATATTCCAATCCTTCTGTTTAAATCAATGGCAAGACTGCCATTCTCTTCAGTGGAAACACAATCACCCCTAAATGTCACAGCTTGAGTGGAGGACAGAGTCATATATGATGCAGTTAGGAAATATTTGGTGTTCAAGAGTGTTCAATAGTGCTCTCGTAAGATTAACCTGGACCAGGACTCCCAGTTCTTCTGGAAACCTTCATATATTGCTCGGCCTGTTTACTCAACATTTGAAAGGGATAATAAAATATGGAGAAAAAAAAGAAATATGGATCATTGGAGCATAACAGCTAAGGTAACTAGGAAAATAATTAAGTTACCATGTGCAACATAAGAAAGATTCAAGAGCACATTGTCCTCTTACCCTAAGCAAGAGATTCTTAGACTGCAAGTCCCACTTCCAATAGTACACATTAATTTTTAGTAATAGTTTATCTTTTCTCCAAAGAATATTCCGTAATTTTGGGTTTATGTAAATTTTTAAAAAGAAATATCACCGCTGCTGGAACGGCCCTAGCTGCAGAAAATCATAATAAAAAAACAAAACACCAAGGCATAAAATATCAGGTTTGGTACTGGTACTCACTGTGTGATTTGATCTGAGAGCAGAAATAGATAGAAACAAGGCAAATGAAATGAAAGAAAACTTACAAAATGAAAACAAAGTCTAACGGAAAGAAAATAAAATTATAATAGAAGTAGATTTGACCTACCTTGGAGCCAATCTACACCTTCTTGTAACCCTTCTCCTTTAAGCGCATCACTAGCACTAAAACAAACAGAGACTACACTATAAAAGCCATGTAAAGACACTGGTTTGAGTAAAAAATGGTTATCACATCTGAATTATGTGGTAAGTACAGTAGAATATCTCCAAATGCAGCATGTGTCAGTGTCAGGCATATTATTCCTTAACAAGAAGTAGGCCACGCCTATATGAGCACATTGAACTATTTCACTAGAGCTATTCTAGTATAGCTTCTCTGGGTGGACACTATGCTGAAATATTTTCTCCGCTCTGCATTATACCAGAACAGTTATTCTGCCACAGACATTCCCCTGTGTAGACAACGTCATAAAGAAAAACTTTTGCAAAGTTTATGATTAACATGAATTCTTCCACCTGGCTGGGGTACAGGGGCCATGCTGAGGTTGGAGAGGAGGTCATGCTGCACCCTGGCAATCCCCAGCTGGCATTAGGGACCACTGCCAGCTGATGTAGGTTCGTGTATTACCCAGGCTAAACTGGGACTAATACAGATCCGCCATTGGAACCGAGGAACCATAACTAGCTATTTACAAGCCCTTTTTGCTGCAGCAAGATGAATTTAGCACAGCAGAGGATCTGGGCCACTATACTGGTTATTCATAAATCCATTTACAAAAGAATTCGGCCAATGCTAAAATATATGATCTTTGATCATTTTGAGGAAAAAAACACACCAAATCAAAACAAAAAATTGTAGCTATGTTATCATACGCAAACTGTGTAAAAGCAGAGAAAGGCTAGCAATTTATGAACAAGAGGTGTATTTTCAAGTATGTCAGTTTCCGTGCAAAGTATTTTATCTACATAATACAGAGGAGAAAGTCTTAAAAAGCATACTTGAATCACCATGATTATATATTTACTGAAAGTTGCAGCTTTTTATTTTTTAAGTTTGAGAATCAACCATTAAAGGAAGTTCAGAGATGACCATTTCACAGTATAAAATAAAAAGCAATTTCATTTCATTGTGACAGGACCTGCAGACTAGGCTTTCATCCTTTCCAAAAATCTCCAGGTATTTTAAAATCAAGAGTACTAGTTTAAAAAAAAAATCAGTAAATTAATGTGCTTACTACTAAAATTAAAGTTACACTATAATTTTAAAACATCTGGAAATAATGCTTTGGTTTTGTTTCTCTTTCCTATTACTTTAGTAGTATGAAGCTGTTGTAAGAGTAAGAAGAAAAAGTGGTGCCCCCTCAGGTTATGTCTACATTGTGATAAAAAACCCATAGCACTGAGTCTCAGACCCGTGTCAGCTGACTTGGGCTCCAGGACTAAAAACAGCAGTGTAGACATTCAGGTCTCAGAGTCTAAGCTCCAGCCCAAGACAAACATCTACACTGCAATTTTATAGCCCTTCAGCTTAAGGGTATATCTACACTGCAATGTAAGCCCAGGATTAGTGGGACTTGAATCCATGGACTCTGGGTTTGAAAGCCCAGGGCTTGAGCATCCACACATTAGTGACCCTAGCTTAAGAATTTTTGAGCCCAGGCTCCACCCTGGGACTCCAATGTCCACAACTTTCTATCGCCCTCCTGAAAAGTGGTTGTTCTAGCCCTTTGTTCATGGTGCAGTAAGGGAAAACTTGACTGCCACCACACCTATCACAGGAAGTTGTTGCAGCCCACCAACACATTCTGCTGAACCATCATTTTGCTCTGCATGCTCCCATTTGAGTCACCATTTGATGAACTTCTCTTGCTTGGGCTTTTGCTCTTGTTTCAGGAAACAAGCAAAGATTCCATGGTGGATGTTTCCTGACTCACCACTGGCACCTGACAGAAAAAATGATGGAGCAGGACAATGACGATACAGACGAGGAAGAATCAAATTGGCTGATGCTACTCATTACTCTTGGTATAGCTGCTTATGACCCCTTTGTAGATGGGTGCTTGTGGAGTAGGGCCACAAGCACAGACTGGTGGGATCACTTCGCCATGTGGACCTGGGATGACCAGCAGTGGGTCCAGAACTTTCACATGAAGAAACCTGCATTTCTGGAGCATTGTAGGCAGCTTGCCCCAACCCTCCAGCCTCACAACACACATGAGGATGCCATATCAGTCCAGAAGCAGATTGTTATAATCATCTGCAAGCTGGCTACCCAAGTGCTATAGGTCTGTTGCGAACCATTATGGTGCTGGAAAGTCAACTGTGGGTGGCCAAGGTTTCTGAGGCAATCAGGTGCATTATTTACCCAATGGTGGTGGAAATAAACAATATTCCTAAAGTAACTGCTGGTTTTGAGAGAATACGCTTTTCAAACTGCACTGGGGTCACTGATGGGACCCATGTGCCCACAGTTTGCCACCCTCCCCTTTCCAGGAGCAAGTGAGTACATAAACTGTAAAGGGTACTACTCCATTATTACATATTAGGCCCCTGTGGACCACAGAGGCCGACTTATGGATGTCGGCATGGGCTGCACTAGAAAGGTTAACGATGCCAGGGTTTTCTGCTGATTGAGAGTCTACCTTCCTGGACAGGCTGGGAAACTATGACATTGTCATAAATGGTGTTATTGTTCCCACTGTTATTCTGGGGGACCCTGCGTGACCCCTTTTGCCTTAAACATATTCTGATGTAAGAGTGCAAAATAGTTTAAAAAGAAGGTTTAAATTACACTCTCAACAGGTGTAGAATGGTGTTGAATGTGCGTTTGGCAGACTGAAATCCTGCTGGTGCTGTCCACAGATCCCTTTAGATTCCAGTATCATTAAAGATGTCCACATTATTGTGGCTTGCTGTGCTCTTCGCAATCTTTGTGAAGCCTAAGGTAAGCTATATGACCCTGAATGGACTTATGACGGGAATGGATTGCTGAACCAGTACACTCAACCAGAAAGTGAACACCTGAGCCGGATGGAGCCAGGCAACAGAAATCAGGGACACTCTGTGATCCCACCTTATGGACCTGCATGGGCCAACAGAAGAAGAGTACATATATTAATATATTTGTACAGTAACGTTTATCATAAATGAGGTACTGTCACATCACGCGATGGAATAGAGGGTGGTGTCACTGTATACAGTGAATGGGGGGACGCGCTACTGATTGTCATGATTTTTGTTATGGATAATATGACTGCTAATGTAGTGGTGTGGGAACTGTGCATTTACATTATTGATATACACAGATTTCTTAATTTCTGGTTTCAGAGTAGCAACCGTGTTAGTCTGTATCTGCAAAAAGAACAGGAGTACTTGTGGCACCTTAGAGACTAAGAAATTTATTAGAGCATAAGCTTTCGTGGGCTACAGCCCACTTCATCGGATGCCTAGAATGGAACATATAGTAAGAATATATATATATATATATACATACACACACACACACACACACATATACATATATGCACACACACAGATAAGTTGGAAGTTGCCATACAAACTGTAAGAGGCGAATTAGTTAAGATGAGCTATCATCATCAGCAGAACAAAACTTTTGTAGTGATAATCAAGATGGCCCATTTAGACAGTTGACAAGAAGGTGTAAGGATACTTAACATGGAGAAATAGATTCAATATGTGTAATGACCCAGCCACTCCCAGTCTCTATTCAAAACCAAGTTAATGGTATCTAGTTTGCATATTAATTCAAGCTCAGAAGTTTCTCCTTGGAGTCTGTTTTTGAGGCTTTTCTGTTGCAAAATTGCCACCCTTAAATTTTTTACTGAGTGGCCAGAGAGGTTGAAGTGTTCTCCTACTGGTTTTTGAATGTTATGATTCCTGATGTCAGATTTGTGTCCATTTATTCTTTTGCGTAGAGACTGTCCAGTTTGGCCAATGTACATGGCAGAGAGGCACTGCTGGCACATGATGGCATATATCACATTGGTAGATGTGCAGGTGAATGAGCCCGATGGCATGGCTAATGTGATTATGTCCTATGATGGTGTCACTTGACCAAATATGTGGACAGAGTTGGCATCGGGCTTTGTTGCAAGGATAGGTTCCTGGGTTAGTGTTTTTGTTGTGTGGTTGCTGGAGAATATTTGCTTCAGGTTGAGGGACTGTCTGTAAGCGAGGACTGGTCTGTCTCCCAAGACCTGTGAGAGTGAGGGATCATTTTTCCAGATAGGTTGTAAATCTTTGATGATGTGCTGGAAGGTTTTAGTTGGGGGCTGAAGGTGACAGCTAATGGTGTTCTGTTATTTTCTTTGTTGGACCTGTCCTGTAGTAGGTGACTTCTGGCTCTATCAATCTGTTTTTTCACTTCAGCAGGTGGGTATTGTAGTTTTAAGAATGCTTGATAGAGATCTTTTAGGTGTTTGTCTCTGAATAGAGACTGGGAGTGGCTGGGTCATTATACATATTGAATCTATTTCCCTGAAGTTAAGTATCCTCACACCTTCTTGTCAACTGTCTAAATGGGCCATCTTGATTATCACGACAAAAGTTTTTTTTTCTCCTGCTCATAACAGCTCATCTTAACTATTTAGCCTCTCACAGTTTGTATGGCAACTTCCAACTTATCTGTGTATATATATATATATTTCTTCTTTCTATATGTTCCATTCTATGCATCCGATGAAGCTGACTGTAGCCCACAAAAGCTTATGCTCTAATAAATTTGTTAGTCTCTAAGGTGCCACAAGTACTCCTGTTCTTTTTTAATAATTTCTGTTTAGATTCACCTTGCTTGATGTGCCTTACTGTGTGTTTATCTTTATTATTCAAAATACCTATTATAAAGGTATGACATACTGATGGCAATAATTTTTTAAATAAAATAAAAGCCTTTATTTGTATTATAAAAATAACAATATTAAAGTATTGCCAGGCAGGCTTGCTACCATTAGAATACTGAAACAACAGTAATAAACCAATACCACAACCAGTAATAAAACAAAGTGCATGCAACACTGAACAATGCAAACAGTGCCGTCAGAAAAATCCTCCAATTGTGTGTGTCACCTGGCAAGTTTTCTTCTTCCTCTCTTGTGCATTTACCACTCACTTGCCATTGCTGCATGGGCATAGAGGCCTGCGGGAGAGTGGCGGACTGCAAGAGGGAGAAGAAGGTCTGCACGGGGTGGAAGTATAAAGGGGTAGATTTGCCCAGTACAGCTGCTATTAAGTCCCAGTTGCATGGGCCAGCCAATCATGAAATTGTTCAAAGAGACCCTGGTATGCAGCACACGGTACCATGAAGAAAGAAAAGGAGTACTTGTGGCACCTTGGAGACTAACAAATTTATTAGAGCATAAGCTTTCGTGAATTTACAGCTCACTTCGGCCACAAGTACTCCTTTTCTTTTTGCGGATACAGACTAACACGGCTGCTACTCTGAAAAAGGTACCATGAAGGAGACTCAGGTCACAGTATAAGCATGGCAGGAGCCTGCACTCTTGCAACTATTAGCAAAAGCAGCCATTAGTCAAACTGGTCGTTCTGCTACACTAAGTCTTCCGCCCCTAACCAACGTTCCTCTTCCAGGAACTGCGATGTAAGTATCTGCTCCCACGCTGTAATTCTGTCCTCATCTCTGCAACCTGCCTGTGCCTTTCCACTTGCCTCTCCACTTTAAGTGAATTCTTCTCTCTTTGGTATTGCACCTATTTGTTGTCCCTGTCCAGAATGTCGACAATAAATTCATCATGGGAATGCTTCCTCTAGGACTGGTGTATGATGGTATGGAAACCCAGGCTTCCAGTGGAGTGAGCGAAAGCTACCAAGGTACAACAGCCAGTAGAAGTACAAGTTCCTGCAAGCAGATATAAAACAGAACATTATTGTCACAGTGATTCACAAATAGTTCTGTGCATGAGCAAAAAAAAAAAAAAATCCTTGTGGAATCCCAAGGACAAAAAAAAAAAAAAAAAAAAGATACTTTGTAAAACTGAATTTCAGTATATTGTGAGAGGAATGCTTCAGATCCCAGAAGCTCCATGGACACAACCAGCTTAAATTGCAGTGAAAAGAGTGCACGGAGAATAGTAAATTAAAAATCACAATGGTGTTTAGAAATTGTAGACTGCTTTGCAGCAGGCGGGTGGCCGCAACATATTACATAAACTTCTTTCTATGATGTTGAAGGACATAATGATTCTTCAGGCTCAGGCTGGTAAAGAGATATTTTATTCCAAGATTCCAGTGGTAAGCCAGCCATATATACCACCGAAGTATTAAAACTTATCATGACTGAACAGCACACGTCTATCAGTGGAGTCGGCTGGTGACCTACCAAGATGGCCCTGGAAAATATGGCTTTCTGTGAAATATGACTACCTATCTGGAACTCCTGCTATGGGAAAAGTTTGTAGCTATCAGCACCCGCGATTGGAACAAAATTCATGGGGGTAATCAATAGGATGCCGCATTAGCATCCACATGGATCACTGGCTCCCTACAGCTTCCAAATACAGCATTTTAAGACTGCTGCAAACGCACACATTAATATGGACATACTGAAGAACTCCATGGTATATCCCCCCCCTTATTAGCTTGTAATAACTTTTGCATTGCTTATAAATGGAAATTCCTCCCATTCCTATGTTAAAACAACAACAACAAACATGGAGCCAAAGGCTTACCAGGCTGAGTTCTGTCTCTTCCGGTTTTCCTGCCAGTTCTGCAGCAGACTGCTTCTTGGGGGGCATCAAAAAACTCCTCTGAGGAAGGACTTAGGATATGTTGCAGCTGCTCCAGTGGCAAAGCCTCCTCCGGGACCAGTTCCAGCACCAGTGTCACTTCATCAGCCTGATCCAGCACCTAGTGACTCCCCTCCAGTCCTATACTGGATTCGGGGTCAGAAGGTCACCATCCCAGCTGATCAGGGCATTGTGAAGTACTGCTGGCTCTATGCTCAGCACAATATCCAGCACCTTGACAAACCCCTTGTAAGCAAGGCAGGATGACAGAGGAGATGTTCTCATCCCTGGCTTCCAGGTAGTCGGTCCTGAGCCACTTAATCCAATCCCTGCACTGGTGACCAGGCCAGGGAATCCCCAATGTTGCCAGCTTCATGGTATTCATTCATGGTATTCTTCCTAAAAATCAAACGTTTTGCTCGCCTTACTCCAGAGATTCACCAAAATCTGGCTGTGTTCCTGCAATCAGGAAGCGGCATGCTTGGCAAAGGACTTCTTCTGGTCAATGGCCATTGCAAATGCAGAAGGTTCACTGAGTTTGCAGTTCAGTGGTCAGAATAAAATAGTAGGGATAGATGTGCTAAGCTGTTGTATTTGAACAAGGGGGGGTTGCTTCCATTCCCTAGGAGTTGAATGGCTTATCTTGGGATAGAGAGGACAAAGAACACTGACCCATGGGATTGTGGGATAGCCTTGGTGGACTCTCAGGACCCTAGTCTGGGAGTCCTGGATCCAAGCTGCATTGACATTGCAAAATGATGCAGTTTGGGCCCAAGTCCCAGCAGGACCTGGACTCAAACCTACCCACCTTGCAGGGTTCTGGGGTCCAGGTCCCAGTGAGACAGAACTGTGTATAGACAAAAGGGGGTTTGGGCTCAAGCTGGAGTCTGAGCCCAGGCTTTCACTGCAGTGTAGACATACCTTAGAAGTCTCATGGTCTAGTGATTGAAAAACAAGGCTGGTGCCTGGAAGTCACAAATCCTATATACACCTTTATAGTTGCCACTAACAAATGCAAAGCTTTTGCCTAGTGAAGAATGGGACATAAGCCATCAATTTCAGAAGAATTTAAACTATTACTTTAAAAAAAAGTTTCTAGTTTTTGTGACTGCAAAGATAACTTTCCAAATGTGAACTGATGCAGTGTTGTCTATCTTAATCTGCACACAGATAACTTCACTGCCTGTTGTACGATTGGTAGCTTTCCAAAGTACTCCCAGTGTGATATTACCAAGATTCTGATCAGTTTCACAACTAATACTCAGAATCCCACAGTGCATGAGAGTGACCAGCTACAGCACTCTGGTAAGAATCTACCACCATTCCACTTCCCAGCAATAGTGAGTAGGGTTGTTCTTCCCACTAGGACATTGCCTGAAACTTCACTGGGGACAACCCCTCTGATTGAGTTTCTGGCTAGGATATTTCTGGTAAATTTTTCAAGCCCAACTCTATATTATTTTACATATTAAATATTTTTTTCAAACCAGATTTCATAGCAAGTATTGTACAAAGCCCTGTACCTACTCAGATACCAGTAAAAAGTTACAGCATTTTATCTGGTTTGCTCTCATTTAAGTAATAGGATAGTGAATGCTATGGAATGGCTAAAAGTTGAACATTTCAATCAACAGCAAAAAAAAAAAAAAAAGAAAAAGGTGAGGTAATAGTACTTTACCAGATATGCCATGGTTTATCTTTGATGTTCTCTAAAGACAGTAACTGAGAGACTTTCACAGATGATACTGCATCCCTGAGGTCCATCTTGTTAGCAAAGAACAAGATAGGTATTCTACGGTGTTTGATATCTAAGCATAAACAAAAAGCAAGGAATACCAGAATATTTGGTAATGCTTGTCGTCATTTGCAAGTAATGAAACATGAACAACAAAAGAGGATATACTGCTTACCTGTCATTGTGGTTCTTTGAAGGTTGTATCCTACCAAGACACACACTGTTGGGTCACGTGGCCTCAGCCACATGCTTTAGGAGTGCTCACAAATTTTCTGGTAAGTTTTAGAATCTCTCCCCAACTCAAATACATTTATGGCTGTAGGCTGAGGTTGTTGGCGAAGAAGAGGAATGTGGAGGCTTCAAACCATAGCTTCCAATCACCACATCTTCACTATTTAGTGAAGGACAGGGTGTATAAATAGCCACAAAATTGATTAAATTAAGAGTTCATACCCCTGCAACCATAACTGAATTAGGATACATTGAGCTATCCTCAGGTATCTGCAGGATGCCCATTACTTTCTCTAAAGCCTACAAAAATGGAAAAAACATGTACACCTCTACCCTGATATAACGCTGTCCTGGGAGCCAAAAAATCTTACTGCGTTATAGGTGAAACCGCATTATACCAAACTTAGTTTGATCCACTGGAGCGTGCAGCCCCGCCCCTCGGAGCACTGCTTTACTGCGTTCTATCCGAATTTGTGTTATATCGGGTTGCGTTATATCAGGGTAGAGGTGTATTTGGTAATCCCTCACATCATTCCTGTGCTTGAAGAAAGGCCTCTTTTCCAATAGCTCTTCTCAGCTAGCAGCAGGAACCACAAGATCTGGAGCAAGGAGCTCAGCGCATTGGCAATTGACTTAATTCTTGGCATACTTACATACACCCAAGAAGAATATGGAGAAATGTCTTTATGTCGCAGATGCAGACGAAGCAGTGAGAACACACTCAGCATCTAAATGCTTAAGCCTGTCTGGCTAATATAGAATATTAAAGCATCACTGGAAGAAAACAAAGTCCACCAGTGCTCTAGCCTGTAACAAAAAATTGAGTAATAGCAAGTCTAGTCTATTCCTGTGTTGCTATCAAGGAAAAGGGTGGTGCATTAGGGGAGAAGATAAAGACGACGGCATTTGAATAGATCATCCAAATCTTGATAGGAAGATGCTACTTTTTCCCCCCTAACCATCAGAATTTGTAGTGAGCACTTCGGGCATAGCTTCTCCCTAAACTCCAAGGAACGGGAAGTAAGCACGACTAAGATATTTGAGTTTTTCAAAGAAATGTATGCTTTAAAGGATTACTAACTCATTTCTCATTACATTAATTGCTTACACTGGAACCCACAGACCAGTCTCCTTTGCTGACAAGTAAGTTTCATCATTCTGAAGTGGCTTGTGGTGTTTTGTTTGTTTTGGTTATTTTATTTTATTTTTTAAAAACAACTCTTCAGCCTTTCTTCATAATGACTGGAAACTACATTCCATCCCCCCACAACTCCCACATTCAGAGATCAGGATGGCTCATCAAAAAGTAAACAGTAACTAAAACTGTCTGCCAGCTTTGGAGTTAATTTGCTAGAGGCTGTCTGAGGAAAAAAGTAAAAGCCTCAGAACATGCAACTTATGCATAATTAAAGTAACTTTTAGGTTTCACAGTTAAACAGCCAAGAAATGAAAAAGCTAAAGTTCCTACAGCAACATAAAGCTAATTTAATCATATTGCCCATGTGTCGCATTCTATGGATACATTAAATATAGGAATAGGGATATCAGATGCATGCAAAGTGGCCAAATTAATGTTATTGTAGGAATCCTAACATTTTTATTTCCATCATTTATTTCAACTGTGCAAAGCTAATGTTATATTAACAGTTTACCACTCATAATTTCCTGGGTTATTATGGGGTTTGGTATTATTAATTATTATTATTATTATTATTTAGAGAATGGGGCTAAAGCCCATTTAAGATGCCAACATCATACACTGATAAGCGTACACTTCAGTAAGAGTATTCACTTCTATCTAGAAGCATACCTGTGTGTTAACAATATTTTCTACTGCACGTACACAGTAGCCAGTTGTTCGTCTTTCATATCATTCATATCCATCTTTTTTTCCCAAAATTTCGTTATGGATGTTCTTATGGGAATTATTTTATATACCTCATTTCAAACATCAGCCATTTTTAAATTGTGTGAAGAAGTTGGTTTTTTTTTAAATGGAAAAAGTATTTTTCTAACCTGCACAGAACAGAAATGTCTGAAAGTATTTTCCTCATACTTTCATCTTTTGCAAGAGAACATGCAAAGAAAACATCTGCTCAAGAAGTGATTTTTCAGAAAGTTATGAACTTGTGAAACACTGGGGCTGAAACTGTTTTGCAACTTTTGCTTCCATTCTATAGTATCAGCTTTTTTTATATATTGCTACAAAGTTATACAGCTACAACATACCTATAAAAACACAGAAGAAATTCTCCTCTGCCGCCTTCAAATATCTGAACATTGTAGCTATTGGTTAATGCCTGCTTCTCTGTTGTAGTCGGAGGCCATGGTATCTTCCCTCTCTCCCCGATGCCTTGGATTTTATATAAGAGGTTTCTGAATTTTCTGAAAAAACTCGAAGATATCTTATCCCTGGTCTACACTAGGGGGAAAGTCAATGCAAGGTCCGCAACTTCAGCTATGAGAATACCGTAGCTAAAGTCAACGTACCTAGATCGACTTACTGCAGCGTCTTCACGGTGGTGAGTTGACTGCTGCCGCTCCCCCGTCAACTCTGCTTGTGCCTCTCACGGCGCTAGACTAGACGTGATAAATCGACCCTCAATATATCGATTGCTACCTGCCGATCCGGCGGGTAGTGTAGACCTACCCTTAGAAGCATGTTCTGGAGGTCAAGTAACCCAAGAGTGGATATCTATGCAAAATAACAAACCTTTAGAGAGCATCAAGTATCTTAACTGCTGTACAATAAAGTCATAATAAAAATATAACTGACAACAGTGATTATTAAAACCCCCACTATTTGTAGTATGTGTTGTCCAATTATAGTAATTTATTTTTCTTTAAAAATGTTTTCATTTTCACAACACAGCCTGCTACTGTAATCTCAGGGCGCACACCAATATGCATCTCTTAAAAATAAAGAGATCACAATGAAATTTACTTTACCATCCTCTCCTCTCCAACCACTCCAGACAAAAGAGAAAGACAGGAACTTATACCTTACCCTAAGATATGTAACCTTCTTCTAGCAAACCTTCAGGGGAATATTGATTTTGAATTCTAGACACCTTTTAGGGGATCACCAGACACCAGTCTCCATTTAAATCTAGGGACATATTCTCAAGTGCACCAATTGATCTCAACTGCTGCAGTGGCACATGGGAAGAAGTGGTTTTGTTCCAAGTAACAGCCACAGTAAATATTACTAGCCTAATCTAGATATTTACTGAATCAATCTTAAACTACTTTAATCAAACATAGTCAAACCTAGAGGATAAGGTGATAAGTAATGGCCAATACTGATGTATCAAGAGCAAATCATGCCAAACCACCCTAATTTTCTTCTTTGACAGGATAACCAGCATAATGATGAGGAGGGAGCAGTATATATCTGGACCCCAATAAAGCTTTTGACACAGTGCCACAGGACAGTCTCATAAACAAACTAGATGAAGTTATTATAACGTGGATGCACAATTGGTTGAAAGAGCATACTCGGTAGTATAAACAGTTTCCTGGCAAATTGAAAGGACACATCAAATGGGATTCCACAAGGATCTGTCTTGGGTCTGGACCTATTCAGTATTTTCATTAACTATTTGGAGGACGGAATGGAGAATACACTTAAAATCTATAGACAGCAAACTGGGAGGGGTTGCAAGGAGTCAGGAGGACAGGATAAAAATTAAATGATCTTAATAAATTGGAAAATTGGTCTAAAAATCAACAAGATTAAATTCAATAAAGTGCAAAGTACTTCACTTAGGAAAGAAAAATCAAATGCCAGTTATTCCCTATTTTGTATTTGAGCAAGGCAGCAGTACTGCAGAAAACATTGTGGATTATAGTGGGTCTGAAGTTGAATATGAGTTAGTGCAATGCTGTTGTGAAAAAAGCAAATGCTATTTTGAGGCCTCAGCTGGAGTACAGTGTCCAGTTTTGGGCACCACACTTTAAGAAAGATGTAAACACACTGGACAGACTCCAGAGGAGAGCTACAGAAATAGTAAGAGATTTAGAAAACATGACCTATGAGGAAAAGTTGAAAGAACTGGTCATGTTTAGTCTAGAGAAGAGAAGGTTGAGGGGGAACATGATAACAGTCTCCAAATATGCAAAAGCTTGTTATAAAGAGGCTGGTGATCAATTGTTTTCCATATCCACGGAGGGTACAGCAAGAAGTAATCACTTAGTTTACAGCAAGAGAGTTTTAAGTTAGATATTAGTAAAAACTTTCTAACTACGAGATTAGTTAAGCACTGGGACAGATTTCCTAGGAAGTTTGTAGAATCCCCATACTCAGAGGTTTTCAACAACATATTAGAGAAACACTACTGTTAAGGATGGTCTAGGTATACTTAATTCAGCCACAGCATGGGGAAAATGGATTAGATAACCTCTTGAGCTCCTTTCCAGCCCTACATTTCTGTGATTTCTATAATTACTGCTAGAATGATTGCTGCTACTCTTGCATACACCTTTGCATTATCAACCAATTCAGTAGTCCCATGAATATTCACAACAGCAAAAAAACAATTTCTATTACATTTGTTTTATGATGCTATGAGACAGAAATTCAAGATATCCCTTTCCTGGGCCAATGAGAAAATGGTGCCCTGGAGAAGGTCACGAGCTTGATCCCTGGAAACAAGGTTACATTCATTTGTACAGTGAACTTGCTCTTTCTGCAGTCTTCACTATTATGGGTCACACTCTTCTCCTTGACATTCTTCTCTCTTGGCTGTTGTGGTACTGTCCTCCAACTACTCCCTCTAACTGTTCTTTCTGTGTCTCCTTTTTGTAACAGAGTCTGTCCTTGGGTCCTTTTCTCTTCACCAATCAGCTCTCACAGATCCAACTACAATTTTGATGCTAATCAACTCATTAATCTTGTTGACCAAGCTGTACATATTTTGTTTTTACACCAGCCCCCAGAATCATTCTTATCTTCATTAGCTTCCACAATAACTTGGTTTCAGACCAAGAGGTACTGTGTAAACAACTTTTCCTTCTGTTGTCAGAATCCTACCCTACAACTTTTCAGTGTAATAGATCCAGCAATCAACACCCCACTGAACTGCTAGAATATGCCAGACTGGGAACTAAAATTAGGCTATATAGTGGTTTTACTTTGAATTTCCTGCATAGGGTTTGTTCTCTTGATTAGTCAGAACATCCGCATTACATGAGTAAATTGGTTTAATTCCAATACCCCTGGGAACACATGGAAACCCCCACAAAACCTATTTCAAAATGTAACCTTAGAAATAATCATGAATCTCCCTCCCCATTTAGACAGTTGAAATTGTGGCATCATTAGCTATTACTACTCCTGGCTGCAAAGTCATAAAAGAAGTTTCTAGTGTTTTTACCTCTTCAGAGGCCAATACTGAGGTCTGATACAGCATTAACCAAACAGCAAAAAGTTACATTGAAGTAATTCATGGTCTTAAATGGAAATTTTTTCAGACATTGCATATGAAAACAAACATGTTGTCTATGAACTCCAAGCTTTTAAATGCCATGATTTACAGTCCCTCAAAGCAACTATTAACTTCTGTTCCACCTTGATCAAAAAAGGCCCAATCCGGCTCCTACTGAGGTCAGTAGGAATCTTATCAGGTCCTAAGTTTTGGTATTCACCTCAACAGAAGTAAATATTGGCTTATTATACAAATTCCATTTTACTTTTATTCTAGCTCCTATCAATGGCTAAAATGGAGGGAAATTTACTTAAAATGCAGAATGTCTATAATAACAAGAGTTTCTATGTTTGAAACAATACAACATAATATGGAGATGGTAGGAAAATACAGTCTTCTCACCTGGATGAGTCAGGAGGGTGTCAAGTTCTTCTTTGGCCACAACCATTCTTAATTTATCACTGCTATCAATGACAAAAATAATGGCCTGGCCTTCTCTGCATAATATAGAAAAGTAAAGAGGCAAATTGTAAGCTCGCTCAGAAACTTTGACCAACAAAAACCTTTCAAAAATATTTTCTTTACTCCTCTCCCATGCAGAGCTGTCTAGCTATTTCTACAATCTCAGGGAAGATTTTTGCTAGAAACCTTTGAGTCGAGGCCAGTTTCTGAAATCTGGCCTTTTGGTTAACAATGTAACTTTTCTGCTATAAAAATTATCAATTTCACAGCCCATAAGGTTTGTTGTACACAGATCTTTCAGGAAAGCTCAATTCCTCTGCTGAAAAACATGAACACCCAACGTAGCAATACTGGATGCTGACACAGCTGGGGCCAGCAAGCCAGAGTGAAAAGGGCTAAACCTTGTCAAAACTGTTTTGAAAAATTACATTCAAGTCATAGTTTTTTAGTTTCTTGTCTAAAGAACCTTGTTAAGAGTCCACTCAGACAAGTGGTTGGCTCATCTACAACCAGTTTAACAACTGTGTACATGCAGAGTCGTTAAGCTGTGTCAAAGGTCTACACAGATGAATCAGTATGGAAGAGATACCAACGTCTAAACCAGTAGTTCTCAACCTTTTCTTCCTGCAGACCACTTGAAAATTGCTGAGGGTCTCAACAGATCACTTGATCTTTCCAGATGTTGTTTGTACCGTTAGCTAACTATTGTAATGCTCTTTGGATAAAAGCTCTATATATAAAAAAAAAAAACTTAATAAACTTTTTTTGTTTTACAAATAAAAGCACACAACTCATTTTAGTATCAGTAGTTTTACCTTTCTAATTCGATGGACATGCCCTCTCCCCCCCCCCCCCCCCGCCGTAGCAGCCATCGAGCTGGGGCTGGGGAGAAGGGGGGGTCTCTCCCCTGCCACAGCTGCCACAGACCTGAGGCTGGGAAGGAGGGGGGGGTCTCTTACTGGCAGCCGCAACCCTGGAGCTGGGAAAGTCGCCTCTCTGGCCGCCACAGCCCTGCACATCCCAAATTCCCCCCACCCCCTCTTCTCACCCCACTGCCCCCTCCACATACCCCCCCCCAGGCCACCACCTCACACGTGCATCTTCTCCAGGGTCTAGGCACTTAATTAGTGGAGCCACGCCTGCGCACCTCCACTAATTAGGTGGATGGCCCTTCATTCTCTTGTGTGTGGCTGCCCAGGCGCTCACCTTAGAGGGAACTACCGGGGGACCACCTGAACGGAGCTTGTGGACCATTGGTGGTCCACGGACCACAGTTTGAGAACCTCTGGTCTAAACCACTAGTATCTTGAAGAATGCAGAAACACTTTCAGTTTGCATAGCCAATTCAACTAGTGACTTTGTAGACTTAATATTGAGAGTTATTTTTGCTTTCTAACAAAGGGAAAACTGAAAATGTTTATAAGAGTATATCAATGGATTTTCTGAACTGTATACAAGAAACCCCATACATAATTTTGCATTTTATTTAAATTTTTGTAATCTTTTTCTCTGCATCCTAGTCTTCCTTGAAGGTCAGCTACCAGTATGTTTTTCCCTCTCATCTCCACAATACAACCCAATCCTGCAATTCTTGATCGCCTACCACGGCAATCAAAGAGAGTGGGAAATTTGGCCAAGTTAAGATTGCATGACTAGGCCCACATTTATTGGTGTGTATTGCATAAAAATCTAAATAAACTGTAAGCAAATGCTTAATATTTGTTGTGAATGTTCCAGCATATCTAAAACTACTCAAATAAAGTGTTAACAGCAGGTTTGTACAACAGTACTATAGTGAAGTTACAATTATAGCATATATTTACTTACAAAGAAACAAGATTCTCCTAGGTCTCACAGACACATACAAAAAAACCAAACCAACCAGTAACAGGGACAATACTCAAGAGTCAAGATACCACATGCATCATTAAATCAGATTTCGAGTTGTTAATGTACCCTTGAAGAGAGAGGTGTGAGCCAGATATGAAAAAAGTGCAAGTGTCAAGTACTTGGAAGTACCTACTTATGTGCACAGGTTCTAGATCAGACCTATAGATTAATTTAGCCATTTTTCTGTACTTGCAGTCTTGCTTATCTTTATTAGTTTATTATATTGCTTTTCTGTATGCTACTTTTAACTGGAATTAAATCCCATATAGATAAAAACTGCAGTGGATAGGGAGGATACTGATATTAGGGGGCACTGTAGTGTCAGTGTTACTGCTAAGAAACTATACTCAAACTGTGGACATGATACAAATGAAAACTAACCAGTTGTGCGCACACTGATTTTCTGCCACATAGGAGGATCACCTCAATGCCAGTTTTTAATACAGTGATGTCCTATCACACACTTTGACTGGAATTTTCAAAGCAGCTTCTGGGAATTTGGCATCCAAATTCCATCCAAATCCTGCACCTAACACCCTTAGGCTGCTTTGAAAACCCCAGCCCTAATGCAAATTTACAAAATACCTATCTACCTGACAATTTCTCAAACTGCCAATTAATTTTTGTAGGAAAAGCCCTCTATGTTAATCTCCAATTTTAAAAAAAAGGAGGAAGAGGAAAAATAAAGAATATTACAGCAAAGTTTATCACATAATAAACACATCAAAATTCAAGCATTCAAAATGGAGAATTCAGGTTACTTTTGTCCTGCTCACTACTGGCCTTCATATTCACATGAATGATGATAACAACTGAGACTAGTTTAGAAGATAGAAATCACTAAAAGAGAGTTTTAAATTTTAGTATCAGCAAGAAATAAAATGGAACAATCTAAAGAATAGGGCATATGCCAAAACAACAGCACAATTTTATTAAGCACATTTATTTGATTTTTGCCACAACATATAGGATAAAAGGCATAACATTTGTTAGTACCCTGATAATTACACAGATGCCTCGTTCTTTGAAACTTTGCATTATGATTGTCTATAAAAACAGCAGTAAATCAGCATCTTTTATGTTCATCCATGCCCCATAAAGTGGATATGAATGTCAGGAAAACGATAAGATATCCAACCTCTAACCTCTGATTCCCCAACTTTTTCTTTTTTTTTTTATATAAAGTGTTCAAATCTCTCCTTTTCTACACTGCCCTCAGTGAACTAACAACCAATCCCCATACATATGCTTGTTACCAACTGTTCATACATCTCCTTATTTTCTATCTCCACATGCTCCCCATCCCATGTTTTATTGTTCTAAGTGAGATGTGTTTTGAATTAATTTATACTAACAATTCAGTGTAAACCAGCAGGAAGTATAATGGTTTAACCAGAAACACACAGCTAGACCTAACACAAAGTTGATGTCTCAGTACAAGAATACTTAATGAGACTACCATAACCATTATAAAGCACTGGATAACTCCAAGCCAATTAGTTTAGAAGTGGGATGTTGCTTAAACCTTTGTTTAAGAACAATATTCTTAGTAACAGTAGTAGCATAAGAACCACACTCTTTCATGACTCATCTAAGCTGCTTATAAAGCCATCATTATAGATTTTAGGACTAATAATAATCAAAGAGGCTGGTAAAACCACACTTTCTAATTTTCGTATATTATAAAACCATATGGGACTATTGTGATCATCTAGTTCAACCTCCTGTAAAACAAAGGCTATAGGCCTTCCGTGAATTAATTCCTGTTTGAACTAGAGCATACCTTCTAGAGAAATATCAAATCTTGATTTAAATTTTTCTGGTTATGTAGAATCCACCACAACGATTGTTGTGCCAATGGTTAAATACCCTCACTTAAAAATGTGCATCTTATTCCCAGTCCAGATTTGTCTATCATCATCAACTCCCAGCTCTTTAACATGTTATATCTGTCTAGATTTTAAAAAATCTATTTAGCTACTATTAACAGCAATGTTTTAAAATAAAAAAAAATTACTCACTTGTAGTAATGTTCCCACAGGTTTCTGTATCTGCCTTGACCGGACATGTCAAACACTGTGAAAGACAAACTGAAAAGGAAGAAAGAGTGAGGTACAGATCCCATAGAACAAAAAAAATATATTTTCCTCATTTTAACACTTTTAAATGGACAATCAACTTAAAACATAGTAAATTAAAAAAAAAATTAAAATAAAAACTTCTGATATGACACCAAACCCCAAAGCCTTCCTGCCAGTTTTTGTGGTTATACAATCAATTTCCCATTAAGAAAAGGTTTTCTCTTCCCCCTTCTGCTGTGTGAAAGACCCCCCCCCCCAAAAACAGGGAAACTGACTACACACAGTAATGTCAAATTCAAAAAGTAAACAACCTGAAAAAATGGGGAGCGAAGTGTGTTTTCTGTATATCAATCAATTACAGCAATGGTATAATAGTAGGTAAATAAAATTCAGATGGAAATGTGATTTTTAAATTTCATGGCATGCCTTTAATATGCACAGATGGCTTTCATTGGCTTCAGTGGGAAGAACTATCCTTCAAGACAGAATTCTTACAAGGTAATATTTCAATTTGCTCAAAACTTGAGTACTATTGGGTTTCCCCAAGCAGTTAAGTGATCTACTGTAGCTTCAACATTTAACCCAAACACTAAGCACAATCGTAAGTCCACTTATGAAAGAGTTACAAAACAACATTTTGATCAACTTCTGGAATCAAATAAGTATCATCCATATAAATGAAACTAAGTACAATGTGGGCAAAGCTGGCCTACTGACATTATTTGTATTTGTATTAAGTTCAGTATTAGGAATTGTCTACAGAGGGAAACTGACCAGGTTCCTTAGAGCCCTGGAAGGAGCCAGGTCTCTAACTTCTCTGACCCCTCTTTCCTCCCACTCTGCAGCAGGACACAGTAGCAGCAGCAGGGACCAGCTCCAGCAGGCCCCACACATGGCCAGCACCACAGAAAGCAGCAGGAGAGGGACCTCTGGTCACTTTTTACTTCTTGAAAATTTGGAAATAGAAATGAAGGTTTTCTAAAAGGGGAAAGTGCAGCTCTGAATGCTCTCCCAGCCCCTCAGCACAGGAACCACCCCCATGAACAAGGCTCTCCTCTTACAAAGAAGGATCCCTGAGCCCCAGCCCTGCTTCTTCACCTTCACCACTACCTGCTGGTCAGAAGGCCACTATATAACTTACTCAGACATGATACTGTATGATTAAATGGGAAGTACCATCTCCCTCCCAAAGCAAGTAAAAGCAACAGGGGGTGTCACAACACTGACAATGTATTTCGAGAAAATGGATATCTGATCACATTGACGTTTTCTCTTGTGGGGCTCAAGCCTACCTAGTAATGACAGTGGCAATAATATTTGCATTGTTGTTATGCCACCACATTTCCAGCACACCCACCACTACTCCAGGAACACATTGCTCCAGCTCCACCCATTCCAAGGACTCAAGCAGGTTGCTGCACCAAAAAGATATACAACAGATCTGCCTTTCCTCTAGCATCTAGCAAACAAGACAACTGTTCCTTAACTTGGACCATCCCATGACATAATCCACTTCACTTGTCACTGTTCAAATTTGGAGGAACAGCCCAGGAAAACAGAAGAGCAGACATAAGAAGCTAGATTCCAGACAACTATCACCCATACGCTGCACAGGATCATTATCTAGGAACAGGTCAAAAGCAAACAGCACAAGCCACACAAACTAAAACTGATCTCAGTCCCTGGAAAAATCATGGAGCAGGTCCTCAAGGAATCAATTCTGAAGCGCTTAGAGGAGAGGAAAGTGATCAGGAACAATTAGCATGGATTCACCAAGGGCAAGTCATGCTGACTAATCTAATTGCCTTCTATGACAAGATAACTGGCTCTGTGGATGAGGGGAAAGCAGTAGACGTGTTGTTCCTTGACTTTAGCAAAGCTTTTGACACGGTCTCGCACAGTATTCTTGCCAGCAAGTTAAAGAAGTATGGGCTGGATGAATGGACTATAAGGTGAATAGAAAGCTGGCTAGATTGTCGGGCTCAACGGGTAGTGATCAATGGCTCTATGTCTAGTTGGCAGCTGGTATCAAGTGGAGTGCCCCAAGGGTCGGTCCTCGGGCCAGTTTTGTTCAATATGTTCATTAATGATCTGGAGGATGGTGTGGATTCCACCCTCAGCAAGTTTGCAGACAACACTAAACTGGGACGAGAGGTAGATATGCTGGAGAGTAGGGATAGGATATAGAGGGCCCTAGACAAATAGAGGATTGGGCCAAAAGAAATCTGATGAGGTTCAACAAGGACAAGTGCAGAGTCCTGCACATAAGACAGAAGAATCCCATGCACCACTACAGACTAGGGACCGAATGGCTGGCAGCAGTTCTGCAGAAAAGGACCTAGGGATTACAGTGGACGAGAAGCTGGATATGAGTCAGTGTGCCGTTGTTGCCAAGAAGGCCAATGGCATTTTGGGATGTATAAGTAGGGGCACTGCCAGCAGATCGAGGGACGTGATCGTTCCCCTCCATTTGACATTGGTGAGGCCTCATCTGGAGTATTGTGTCCAGTTTTGGGCTCCACACTACATGAAGGATGTGGAAAAATTGGAAAACGTCCAGCGGAGGGCAACAAAAATGATTAGGGGACTGGAACACATGAGTTATGAGGAGAGGCTGAGGGAAGTGGGATTGTTTAGTCTGCAGAAGAGAAGAATGGGGGGGGGATTTGATAGCTGCTTTCAACTACCTGAAAGGGGGTTCCAAAGAGGATGGATCTAGACTGTTCTCAGTGGTAGCTGATGACAGAATGAGGAGTAATGGTCTCAAGTTGCAGTGGGGGAGGTTTAGGTTGGATATTAGGAAAAACTTTTTCACTAGGAGGGTGGTAAAACACTGGAATGCGTTACCTAGGGAGGTGGTGGAATCTCCTTCCTTAGAAGTTTTTAAGGTCACGCTTGACAAAGCCCTGGCTGGGATGATTTAGTTGGGGATTGGTCCTGCTTTGAGCACAGGGTTGGACTAGATGACCTCGTGAGGTCCCTTCCAACCCTGACATTCTATGATTCTGTGATGCCGATTATTGCAAGATCTGCCATAGCAAAGAACAAACAAACAAACCAACCCAAAACACGTGACCATGTCAGCGATGAAGCACCTGAAAAAAGCTGCATCACTGAGACCTATCTGGATGACACCAGGAGCCCTGTGCTCGTCCACCCCATTCCTCCAGGATAATCAGTATGTCACAGAACAAGACAAGAAGGCAGGCAGCACTGTATTAATCTTCTCTGCAAACCTCAAATGCAGAGGTCCCTCAAAAGAAAGACAACTTTATTCAAATTCAGAGACGTGATGCTAGAAACCAGAGCCAAAACTAACAGATTTTATGCTAGTTTACAGGCCACTACAGATTCAAGGATTCATCAAGGAGCTCAGATACCTTGTTGAAACACCCCCAGACTACTCATCATTTGACATCAACAAAATCAACAAGGTTACAAGGCAGAAGCCCCAAAACTCATCACCTCATTTGCCTTCCTAGGAGTTTCATAGGTCATCTCAGGTCTAATCCAAGCAGCTGGTTTACTCTGGACCTGAGCTGGGGCCTGTATGTCAAGACGGAAGTCATCACAACCCAGCCACTGTACTGGACGGGCCATGGCCTCTTTAAAGCAGTGGTCACGGACCTTCCAGCTCGCAGGCAACATGATAGACCAGTAGTCCTGATTTGACCAAAGACTCTCATACTCCAATAAATTCTAAGGCCTGCTAAAGGACAGCAGCACTCCATCCACTCTCCCCATCCCCACCCCCCCGCAGCTTCCCTTTGCTTCCTGGCCATTTTCTGCAGGGAAGCACAGGAATTCTGCGGGGGGGGGGGCGCAATTTCTGCAGGCACACAGAATCCCCCCCAGGAGTACTAGATGTAAATCTTATCTGGTAGGTGGTGCCCAGGAATACAGCCCATATGTAAGATGCCAGTATATAGTCAATATTTATAAATTCAGATACAAAAATGATACATGAATATAAACAATCAGCAAATCATAACTTTTTCATTGACATCTTGCATGATATGCTTTGTACAAAATTTGTTGCAATTGTCTAACAGTGGCAATATTAATGGTGACATTTCAATCATAGAGCATCACACACACCACTGTCACCAAGATAGCCCAGTGATTGGACAGCTAATGGATGAACAGTTGGCTCAAGCTTAATAAACCTGAGAAAAACAGAAGTGATGCTGGTAGGCAGAAGAAAACATTTTGAGGAATTTGCAGCCACAATGCAGTCTTCTTTGCTTGAAGGTGCTTATGGAGAATTCATTAATTTGGTCTGTGGTTTGGAAGAACTCTTGGATTCCTTGCTGATGCTAAGCTCTCACATAACAGCATTTGTGATGAATGTTTTCTATCAACTTCAGTTGATTAGGAGACTTCAGCGTATCCTGGTGAATGATTACTTGGCCTCTGTTATTCATGCCTTCATCACTTCTCAGCCATACTACAACAATGTGATAGTGATACATTAGGGCATGAAGCCTTCAGCACTTAGGAAACTTTGATTAGTAAGTGCATTTCTCAGCAACACAGATCTCCATGAATACATAAAAGCTGTCCTCTGCTCTCTACACTTGACTGTGGTCAACAACTAAGCTCCTCTGGCACAAGGGAACTTTCTACAATAAGAGTAAATAAAGCTTGTCTGTGTGGCAGACAACTTTCTCAGGGGCCAGTCTGAAACTGGAATGAAATCCTTCATAAACTAAGGACCATCACAAACCTCAGCACCTTTCACTCTAAGTACTAAGTGCATTTCTTTGTGTTTATACATAACAACAAACACCACCACCACCACCACATATATTCAAGCAAAAAACCCAAAACAAAACAATAACCCTAAAGCCCTACCAAAACAAGACACTCCGCTGCACACGCTTCTCCACCTGGGAGAGGATGAGAGAACAAACACTACGTGACTGATGTGCGGTCACATTGCTTAATGCACTGCTGGAAGGAACTCAGGTACTAAGGTTCTTAAACCGTGCTCATCACCAATCTATATAATAAGATTCCAGGAATTGTCAGTGTTTTTCATTCTGAAGCCTAACAGGTCTGTTGAATCAGTGTAAAGTGACGGAAACAGCTACAAGCATGGTTGAGAGCTTTTTTTGTTCATTATATCATGAGGCTGAATCATCACTGGATCTCAGTCTGTTACAGTTCAGTATTTAATTTCTCAGTCATTTTGACTTTTACATATACGGAGTGTCTAGCTACAGTAAGGCATGCATATATTACTCCTGGGGAAATTCTGCACCAAATAATTACGTGCACAATATTTTAAAATTCTGTATATTTATATTGTGTTGTTTTGACAAATAAACCATGCCAATTTCATTTATTTTGGTAATTTATTTCTGTCACCAAGTAGGTAACAATACAGACCAAAGATTTTTTTTTTTATTTTTTTTTTGGGACAGATTCCTTACTAGGCATATTAATACAAAACTCCCTCCCCCCCCGGAAAATATATTCTGCCCAAGAAGTGCTGCAGTTCCACCTTGTTCCCACCAGAGGCAGCTATGGTGCCAGAACAGCCAGCTGCATTCATGTGGCTGGTTGTTCTGGCACCACAGTGGCCTCTTGTGGGCAAAAGGTGGAACTGCAGTACTTCTTGGGCAGAAATGTATTTTCTGCAGGAAAAAATAAAATGTATGTGGGACACATGAATTTTGCACATCAGCAGATGCGCAAAATTTTCCCAGAAGTAATCTATGTTATACCAAGTGTTCTAGACCACTGTGATAGAATTAACTCAACCAATCACCACTCTTTACAGCTAAATTTGCATGCAACAATTTCATTTGTTGTATGAGGGAGCCTGCAGTGATGGTCCAAATGCCACAACCATGCACCCAACTATCACCTATACAAACCAAGACATCTCCCAGCACAACTCCCAGACACAAAAACACGATCAGCATACACAATAACCTCAAATACACATTCCCTCCCCCGCAACACACACTCCTTATTCGCTACCTGCACAAATCCACATAACTGTTCCAGCACAATACACATATTCTCATATTTAGCATAAAACCATGAAACTCGAGTGGCAAAGCTGCAAGTTGCTCACTAGTATAAAACAGAATAAACTATTCTGTAATATCTACTCAAGAATATCTCCCTATATGGAGACTTATTCCAAAATAAGGGTGCTTTTTTCTGATTTGGATTAATCCACTTTGGAATTGGATTAGGCTAAACTGGAAAAAAAAATAAAAAAGCACTCTTATTCCAGAATACCAGTCGCCACACAGGGAGCAATTCTGGAGTAGCTATTGTGCTTTAAATTCCACACCTTACCTTATTTAAAAATAATGTCCCTGTGTAGACAAACCCTTTGCATACTGGAAAATGGCTCTGACAGTAACCTCAGATAAATCTTTCATGAGCTGAAGAAAGCATTTTAAACATTCTTGTTGTGTATGAAAATGTGATTGCCACTCTGCCTCCCCTGCTAACCAACTCAAAAAGCAGATAAAGGACAGCAATACAGAGGGATATATACTGTCCTCTCCTAGCAGTGGTCAAAGCACTGTGATGCTGTGATTTGTAGGTGATATAAGGTGACCCAAAGCAATTAAAAATATTACTCCCATCAATCCCAGTCATCCAAGTTCAAGCAAGAAACGCATGAATTTCTTGCAGGTCTCCCAACCAATAGGCCACATTACTTTCAAGACTGCCTGCACACCTTTTTCAAAATACTGTCAAGTTATATTTAGGGGTTTTTCATTATTCTCCCATATTTTTTCTATTTTTTTTAGACACACAAGTGGGGTGTGTTGAGGCAATTGCCTGTCTACCATCCTTCTTGAAACTGATGATGTCCCCCCTCTTTTCCTGACTTTAAACAATGCAACTTTCATATTTTCAAGGCTACAGCCACCATTTTTCAGTTAATGAAAGAAGACTGAAATCCATTCAAAGTATCTCAGTGATACTTCTTAACCTAGTACAGACTAATATTCAGTGATTTGAGACATGCCTAAAGACTACACACACTGAATTGGTAGAGTGCCAGCCCTACTGATTCTATAAGTGAGGCCAGAAATCAAAGCCAAATCTCTCATGTGATACCGCAAAACATTATTGGCCTCTTCACACATTAGAGAACTGCACCAGAACATACAACATATTGTGATACAGCAACATGAGTGACTCAAATGACACTTCATTACATCACCACACATCATCACATTTGATTACATCACGCTGAAAGAGAGAGAGACTAATTTGGGGAGGGGGAAAGGGACAGCTCAGTGGTTTGAGCATTGGCCTGCTAAACCCAGGGTTGTGAGTTCAATCCTTGAGGGGGCCATTTAGGGATCTGGGGGAAAAATTGGGGATTGGTCCTGCTTTGAGCAGGGGGTTGGATTAGATGACCTCCTGAGGTCCCTTCCAACTCTGATATTCTATGATTCTATGTGTACACAAAAGTGGTGTTACCTGGATGTCTTGAATTTTTCTATACTGAATCCTATTGTTGGAACTATGTCTTGAGTTTGAGCCTTAAAGAGAGAAAATTCATGTTTTACAACAAACTCATGTTAAGTTAGATACAGCAATTGAAATGTAACTTCATTTCTAAATTACTTATATTTCCCAAAATTTTGGTGCAATATATAATATTCAGGAAACATTTGAGTAACACAGAATGGATGGACATGGCAGGTATTTAACATACTTTCCCAGGATTTCCTCCATCTCAAGATCCAAGTTTTGGATTTTCTAGCAAAAAAATTGAGACCTTGTATTACTTATGACCAAGGCTCAGGAGTGAGGACGTTTCAGCCTTAATACTGAATTCCTTTGCTTTTGCAACAAACTAAGTTATAGTTTATGTACAGATTATGTACTGACCAGAGCTAAGTAACATACTATCACAGAAAGTGATAGCTTTCTGGGTTGAAGAGTTACCAATGAGGTCAGAGTACAAAGAATCCAAGTATTTCTACCCTCTGGAGGTCATAATTTCAACCCAAAGAGAAGTATATTATACCTCACCTTTAAATAGAAAGAGAGAACATATTGCCCCAATATTCTTTATCGCAAGCTATTTACGTTGGGAAGCAGTAGCTTGAAATTTTAGGTTCTTATGTTGCACTAGTTCTTAGTCAACTACCAGAGCACTTCAAAGAAATTACCACATTTACCAAAGAAGGGAAGGTTGGGACAAAATAGAGCACCACGGCTCAACAAAAAGCCTGGTTACCAGTGCAACTTTTCTGGAAAGTTGGTGCAATATGACAGAATCTTTCAGAAAAAATAAGGGTTGCAAAGAGTCCAGCTATTTGAGACAATAAGAGGCTCTAAAACTTTATTTATAAAAGATGTTTACAAGCAACTGGCTTTCCCCCACATACACACTAAAACTGGCTTAGTTTATTGATCTTTAAAACTATTTTATATATATATATATATATATATATATATATATATATAAAAAATAAAAAAAAGTTATTTTCACCACCACAAGAAGTAGTTTGGCCAACAGTTTCCATCAAGAGGTCACAACTATGCACTGAACATAGAAGGTACAACTTTCCTTCAAGGGTATCTTACACTAGAAATTACAGATGACTTATTTGAATTTCATAACTAAACAGTGGAGAACAAAATTGTAGCTGGCAGGTAAAAAAGGGAGGTCTTTTAAATGCCTCTCTCAAGCTCTCTCAGCAAGGTGACTGCTCAGCCTGAAATATATTCATTGGCTTTGTACTCTGATGATTAGCTGACAGTTCAGAGCAATTTGTCAGGTGAACGAATTCATTTATCAGAATTAGTAGTTTTCAGGGACACTGATCTAATTAAGTTTGTTACATTTTAACAAATTAATAAAATAGTGTTATCGCATATTTTCACTTTACAATACATTCACAAATAACGACCATAATATGACTAATGAAGTAAACAGGAGGAGACAGTTTCTACTTGCTTTGCTTATATAATTAGCTTATCTATTTTAGGGTTTTCTATTGTGCCCATCATTGCCATATCTTAGCACTAACTTCAAGACTTGACCCATCCTCTGGATACTGCACTGTTTTGAGGCATATTATAAAAACAAATGTTATAATACAATCCCAAGGTCATCACTTTTGAGAACAAAGCCAGAAAAATAATAATGTGCTGGTTGTGGCAGCTTGCATCTACACACGGCTAAAAAGTAATTTTATAGATATCTAGTTTACATTTATAGATCCAATTACATTTTATCAGAAGCAAAATTACTGGAGCAAGAAACATTAGACTCTCAGTACCTTTATAAATTGCAACTTGATATGACATGTTTTTGCTAAAAAGTCTCCTCCTTTAAGATATCAGTCTTCATTTAAATACATAATAGGATGTTAACAAATAAACAATTATGTTTTGTGACAGTTAAGGTTACATCAGGCTACACTTAACCCATCGGAATCCTTGAATGCATGGAAATAAAAAGGTAGGGAAGAGTTTCCAGTTTTCAATGGTACAGTCACTCCATAAGTCATTCAGTTCATCACCAAACCATATCAAAGAGCAGTATGTACCCTTCATCACAATCAGTTACACAAGACATTGATGGTGAACTCATACTCTCTTTTTATCAATGGATTAGTACATCTGATGGTCACAGTCCATTAATTTAGAAAGTACCAATGATGAATTCACCATAAAAAAGTTTTGCATTCTCATTCTTAATTTCCTAGTTATGCAGCACCATCTTTAATCAATAATAGTCTAAGACAAAGATAATGATGTTTACAGACAAGTGCTAGTTGCAGTAAAACTGTACTTGTCCCAAACCATTAAAGTTTCAAACGATAATATTTATTTCTTCAAAATAAAAACAGTTTCCACAGCCCACTTTTAATCTCGTCCATCATAAACCCTTCTTTATCCTGTGATCTGAGAAGACAGTAGGCATATTAGTAGGTAGTGGGGGTTGTTTTTTAACCACTATTTTAAAAAAATATGTATATACACATATACATAAAGCGAGGTTTGCAAACGGACTGAAGCTTTATTTCGGGGGGGGGAAGGGGGAAAGGGGCATTTTTATACATTATATTTTCTAAGCTTATAAACAGACCTCCACTTTTTTTCCTCTATATCAACTTTGCAGTAACATTTGGTAATAAAGAGTTAGCAGTGAACTAAGGTTACTTACATTTGAAGGTTTAAGTTTATTAATGATAGTTGTTTTGCCACTATTGTCCAACCCAAGGCACAAAACATGAACCTCCTTCTTCTTCAGACCAAGCCATCCTGCTAGCTTATCAAACAATCCCATGATTCTGATTCAATGCACAGAGACCACCTGTGATTCAGAAGAAAGGAAAAGGAAATCTCTATTTAAAATGGTTACGGTACCAGGGGTCTAGCACAGTAGGTAGGCATGTGGGTCAGAAGTCCTCAGGCTTTTAAAAGGACAATATGAATAAGACCCTATACAAGCAGTGTCACGGCAGGTTTGGTTAATACTGAAAGTAAACAGAGTGTAAGCTGATTACTGGGAAGAAGCCTGACACAAAAGTAGATTGTGCTTATATAGACAGTGTTATAAGTAGCCAATGTCCTTGTCAGTATTGCTAGCCAATGAATCATTAGTCAAAGTGTTCTAGTGATACAAATGCCAACAAGACTAACACTTCATTATCTTTTACTAAACTTCACCAATGACATTTATATAATATTTTAAACTATCAGAAGTCCAGCCAGTCATCACAATTTACATCATAAAATCTTCATGGTGTAATTTTGCAAAACAACATTTGCCTTTTCACACACCTACTGTAAGGTTATTGAAACCAAAACTGTAAATAAAGTATGATTAATTGAAACCATAACTGAAATGAGTTATTAATGTTGGTATTAAGAACTGTACATTAGGAAATAGTTAACTGTAAACAGAAACTGATTATGACGGATTAGTCAGAGATGTAGCCAGACAATATAAACACACTGCTACTTGTCAGAGGGAAGCCAAATTGTTACTTAGGCCCAGAAACTGTCTTTGTTCAGCAGTAGGGGGACTAAAAGGCGCTTGTGTTGTGAATTCTCTTACAGCATCTGCTTGGACATACTGTATATAGAAAACTAAGAACTGGCAGTCCTTGAAAGCTACCATCAGGGAATAATTTCAACATGTGATAATTGACACTGAATGTCTGTGGCACTCTAATAAAACATACATAATGCCAAAAGAATTTTCAGGAGGAAAAAAAATTTCACCTTGTATAGAGAACAGAACTATACACAACTCAGTTCCAGACACTGTCGGTGAATGCAGATTACCAAGAAACTTTCTGGAGGCTGGGAGAAAGAGGAAAGGAAAGCTGATAGACTATTCAGTCCCATTAGCTCAAAAATACCTTACAATATGAAAACCAAGATCGAATATTTAAATATTAAATTATTCTAAACACATTTAAAAGAAAATTACAGTTATTTTACCCACCACATTAGCTTAAAGTACGCATGGCAAGAAGTGGATGTAGTAGAAAGTCTACTTAGAACAGATTTATAATTTCTATGATGTACTGTGTCTGAAACACTCTGCTTCGGGAATTCTACTAATATATTGTGTAGCTATATGTTCAACAGCATGTGCCTTAATTAAGTTGCTACTGAAGTAGTTTAACTTATTTGCTATTGGTAGTATTTCTTTTACAAATAGGAGTTTGTCAATGAACTGCCATAACTGTTTAATTTTCATTTTTCTTCTAGCTCTTTTTGATTCTGTTTGATAAAATAAAAGCTTTTTACATTTCTGGATACAACCATAAAGCTTGTACTTTGTCAAAATGAACCTGACCAGAATCATGTTCTCCAAAACGTGCCATTTTGTTGTCTGCACAAGAGATTTGTCTGTATTCTGAAAGAGTAGCCAAAGAGGAAAGATACTTTCTGTTGAAAATTCTATAGTAAAGTACAATGACAAAGCTGACTTGGTCACTTGTGATAGTTTGATGATAAAAAAAGAGTCACTCCGATGGTGATAGAATGAGCAAAGAACACAAATACTATAAAGGTACACACTGATGTTCTAGAAAACTGAAAACTTAACTTTACTAAAACCTACAATAGTGACTTTAATGTAACACAGAAGTTATACTGTATGTTTATGTATTTTTAAGAGCGTGACACATCAAATTTTCAACACCAACATTAACTCATCCTCATTACACACATCAGGCATATTTAATGGTAAAGTATATAAACATGAATATTAATCAAAGAACATATTGAACAAGAAAATACAGGTACAGAATATACTACATATATGCAATGCTGCTGAATTAACATTGCTGTTGGGACCTTCACTTTTTTTTTTAGTGATTTCATCTGGGCTGCTCTATTGTGGCAACAACTATTTCATTATAAATATTATTGTTTAACAGAATAATCATGCTATTGCTTAATATTAGGTATAAACTTCTAAAATGAGATTAGGATTATTTAAATGCCAACAGTGGGGACTGGGTGCCAGCCTTTACAGCAGCAGACAGGTTTCTGCAAGGCTGGGTTAACAAAGGTTTTAATTTCACAAAAGGAGAAAGAAAAAACGTTACTGTTTTAAGAAGGTCAATCAATTGCAAGATATGTAGGGCACAGAAAAAATGCTGTTAGTGCCCAAAATCTAGGAAGCTAGTATTTTTTGGGAGGAAAAATAATACGGACAAAACATTAAGCCAGTTTGTTTGAAAGACAGCGTTGTGTGTGTGTGTGTTTCAATAAAGCACTTACAGGCTAATTCATGGAAACAGTCCTAGCAGTATACCTCAATAGCTGGGGGAACTTGATGGTGCTGGCAGTGAAAGGCGACAGCCCCAGGCACAAAGGAGAGAGACACTATCAATGTCTTAGAAGCAGATCCCATATCCTTGCTTAAGCCCACTGGTCCACCTAGGCAGGAAATATGCAGAGTGATGACACAAAGGAGAGAGGGGCTTCAGAAGACTCAAAAGTCTTAGATGCCAGGTGAGCATATTCTCAAGCAATCTCTGAACTGCTTAAAACTTTATTTGCTATCCCGCTAAAGCAAACAAGTGGACATGAAGTACACAATCCTCAATGACAGGTTTCAGAGTAACAGCCGTGTTAGTCTGTATTCGCAAAAAGAAAAGGAGGACTTGTGGCACCTTAGAGACTAACCAATTTATTTGAGCATGAGCTTTCGTGAGCTACAGTGAGCTGTAGCTCACGAAAGCTCATGCTCAAATAAATTGGTTAGTCTCTAAGGTGCCACAAGTACTCCTTTTCTTTTTAATCCTCAATGAGATCTTTATACCCACCCAGTTTCAAACCGAGGCCATTTTTTCTAGCAGCATTCCATAAATAACACTTTATAATTTTATCAAAGAACATACAACACAGAAAAATGTGCTCCCAGACACCTGCCCTTCACCCTCCGACCTGCCCTCCCCTTAGCTAAAGAGAAAAAGGGAAGAGAAATGACAGCAGTTAACTTAATCTTCAGGAAGAAACTAAGCAGGAAAATTTTCAGACAGTCGTGTGAAAACAAGGAATTTTACTGGCAGTCGCTCGGAGAGGGCAACGCACCCGCCCCGCACCCTGCGCAGGGACCGGGGCAGAGGCCAGCGCCGCTCAGCGCACCAGGGCAGGACCCCTCTGTTCGCGCTTTGCCCGCGCGGGGGGCGGGGGGGGGAGAAACCGGCCCCCGCAACAAGCGGCGCGGGACCGGCTGCGGCTCGCAGACCCGGCTCCGGCCGGGGCGGGCAAAGGGCTGACCGGGGGGAGGAACGGGGCCACCCCCCGCCCAGGCCGCGCCCAGCAGCCTCCTGCCCTGCCCCGCCCCTAGGCCGGGAGCCCCCTACCGCGCCTCGCCCTGCACCGAGGCCTCGCCACCCGCTCGCGGGGGGGGCGCTGCTGGAGCCCACCGGAGCCCCGCCCAACCAGCAACCGCCGCCTGCGCCGTTGCCTAGGAGACCACGCCGCCAGCGCGCGCGACCCTGACGCGACCCCGCCCTTCCTCCCACAAGCCCCTTTACTCCACCCTCTTCCAATCCCCACACGTGTAGCCCCGCCCCCTCCTCCTGCTCGCCCGGCATAAGCTCCGCCCCCTTCTCCGATCCGCCATCCGGCAACTCCGCCCCGTCCGGCGTTAGCTCCGCCCCCTCCGCCAATTCCCCCCCCCCCTCCCCGCCGGTGCGGCGAGGCGCTGGGGGCCTGTAGGTCGCGAGCCGCGCCGCGCAAGATGCATCCCAGCGACCCCGGCCCTGCCGCAGCAGCTCCCAGCCCGGGGGCTACCTGGGCTGCTGCTGGTGTCAGGTTCATCGTCCGCCTTAAGCAGGAGAGACAGGCCTGGGGAAAGGAGGGCAGTGGCTCCCCCCTCCCAAAGCTTGGTTTGCCCCCTGTGCTCCATTACGTCTTCCACACCGTGCCCGACTCTGGACACGGGCATCGGGAAAGCCAACTTCCCCCACGCCATCGCCTGATTTTTTCAGAAATGGTGCCGCTGGCGACAGCCCTTCCCTTCCCCACCTCCACGCACCAAAAAGCCTGCAACAGCTCAGATCAGAACCAATACTTGACTGGGAGGGGTTTCAAAATCTGCCTCCAAATATGCCATTTTAAGGCTATCGTTATTGTGGAAACTGAGGCACAGAGAGATTACGTGATTTACCCAAGATCACACAGAGAGGCTAAACTGAGGATCAACAAAGCAAAAACTCTAGCTGCTCAGATAGCTGATAGAGCTGTAATATCAGCACGTTTCAGATGTTTAAAAACAGGGCAGGTGTACCCCGTCTACCCTTCCCTGGCCTGCAGGAAAAATGGATCTGGTGTGAGTATTCAGCCATTACTGAGGGAAAGGGAAATGAATGATACAAGTTGTGCATTTATTTCTGAACCTGGCAAGGGCTGTGGTCATTTTTAATCTCTGATGTGAGTGAATTCCAAAGTCTACAGGAGGCACCTGTAAAAGTTCTTTCCCACACTCATTTTCACTTCCCTAGTCAAAATTTCCATGGTTCCAGTGGAACACACAGCTGTTATGGAAGCTTATGGTTGGAGAAGGACCAAGCAGTGGGCTTTGGATGTAAAAGGAAGAACTTTTAGTTGAACTGTTTCATCAGTATCAGAGTAACAGCCGTGTTAGTCTGTATTCGCAAAAAGAAAAGGAGGACTTGTGGCACCTTAGAGACTAATGCTAAAATAAATTGGTTAGTCTCTAAGGTACCACAAGTACTTCTTTTCTTTTTGTTTCATCAGTAGAGAGCCTAGTACAGAGAGCAGAGCACTGGGGGATGTGATGATGGGAACCCAAGTTCCTAAGAAGACAAACTGTAGCACATAATGGTGGATGAAGTCTTAAACCATTTAAGCTCTATCTACTATGGTGAATAGAGTTCTAGAAGGACGTAGATTGATTGTGCTAGACATAGCAATGGAAGGATATTATTTAGTATATGTATTTCAGTGGTGCCTAAACATTTCTTTCTTTTTATGAAAGCTGAGATTCTCCCAAAATCACTTGACTCAAGAAGCTGAGGCTTTAAGAAAAACACCAACTGTTATGAATCTCGTAACAAAACTGCAAGAGTTGGCAACAGTATGGAAATTACTCAGCATGTGAAATAAGTCTCAGTGTAAGAGAAATTTTTTTGTTTCCTATTTTTCAGATTAAAGTTAGTCAGTAACCAAGAACTGAACCTAGATTCTTGAACTCACTCAAGTGATATGAATGACCAAAGGTCTCACTACAGTCAGAACCAAATGCAAAACTCACTTTATACTTTATGCCTTGTAGGCCTTGTAGGCCAAATCTTGCAGTCCTTACTGAGGGAGTTTTTCCCAAGTAAGGACTGAAGGTTTTAACTCCAGAAATCCAGCATTCCACTACTATTAACCACATCTCTCTATTTAGTTTTGTACTGCAGTTAAGGCATTATGAAGAAAAAGCCTGCTTATACTTTTAGTTTTTAAACTTTTTGGGTCTGGGATTAAGTATTTTGTTTAGCATTTTTTCCTGTTGTAAAGTACAATGTATAATTCACATTACGTGAATAATAAAACAACAATAACTAATGTGTGTTAGAAATCTGCCGCCATGTGCGACTGAAAAGTCAAGTTTTTACTGCCATTTCAGAGAAGGAGTTGCAAGTACAGTAGCATTTTTCAGTGAAGACCAATGCTCAGAGACCCAGTTTATGGGGATTGAACAAAACTAAAGAGCTTTAATAACAAATTTAAAACGTGTTCCGATTCAGATAAACAGTGTTTCTTTTGAAGGAGACAGTGTTATTATGTATATGGGATCGGATTCTTGTGACTGCAGGGATCTGCAGTTTGGGGATTATCACAGTATGTATAGTTCTTTAACAACATTATCAGTTGCATGTGCATTTTGTGAAGACATTTATCAGAGCACGGAATCTACAGTGACATGTATATAAGAGTCCACACTGATTAGGAACCCTCCTGCTGTAAAAGACTACCTAAAGCATCCCAAAAATTAGAATACAGTGTGATCCACTTTGATTGGTACACCACTCTGTGATAAGCAATTGATTTTTTTGCCTCGTCACATATGAGAAGTTTTACTGTGTATCATATGTGTAAGTTAAGGTAAAACAAAAAGCATGAACTCAGAAATAACCACCAGTACTATAACTTTTATTTGCTAATAAATATCTTAATAAACAGGCTTACCCCATCTGTAAGACCTGATAATGCCTCTTAGGAAATCATAGAAAAATAAAATACAATAATAATCAGTAACTTGTACTTTGTACAAAAATCTTATTATGTTGCTCAGCAGGTAGCTTTGCCAAACCCCATATTCGTTCTTCAAATAGATGGCATATGTAATGCAATTCACCTTAAAAATGCCCTAGTTTTGAGAGCTGAGCAGTCTATTACACTATTAATTTGTAGGCATGCCAGCACATGAAAATTTACATGTAACATCATATCTTCATAATAGTAGATTTAAAAATAAGGAAAATAATACCACCTTCAAGTAAATATGAACTATTTCACCTCTGATGTAAAGTACGTAGGTTCCCACGTTCTTCTTGGGATTGAAGCTCAGTATTTTAAACTTTCTATTTCACAGTTATTTCCACAACACTGCTATAACTTGAGAGAAACCAAAATACATTTGGAACATGTGTGCGAGGCATATTACATGAAGAAAAGTAATTTGAAATGGTGAGGCAGTCCCAAGAGGAAAATAACTGTGCCAGCTGTGAAATGTTCTGTCTCTCAGAAATGTTGGATCTCACTTGCTGTTTGCAGTATTACACCCGCACATTTTTCAATGTTCAGAATCACTGAATGGCACAACTTAAAGGTACAACACCCAAGGGCCACTTTTATATGGGAAGAAAGGTGATTTAGATACAGGTAGTTCTCAATAGTCAAATGTATCTCTAAGGAGAAAGGAAGCAGTGCCAAAACACAAGTATTAGCTGGCAACTTTCTAAAGAGGTGGCTTTCAGAGTATTGATAAAGATCTGTGCAGAGGCCATTGTGTACTTGTAAAGTATTTTTCAAGTCTGATTATACTGCAACTTTAGATGTCATCTATCTTTTAAGTTTTGACATGGCTGTTTATATATTGCCTAAAGTGTCTGTTATCAAATATATATTTATATATATATATACACATACGTCAACACATTTTATGGCTATGCTAGAACAGCAAACTATGATGAGCAGTCATATTTAATCATGTATAACCTAATTTCACAGCAAAGACGAGATTAAAAACCCCTTTGGATTCATACATGTTTAAAGCCTAATACACAGAATTAGAGACTAGCCTGAGAAAATGTACCAAACACAACTAGAAAGACTGCTACCTTCCATGTCAAAATCAAAACTAACTTTTTGAGGGGAACAACTATGTTTTCTGCATATTTTCTCTAAATGGAAATAGCATATTTTAAAAATAATCTTGAAGACAAAATTAGATGAAGCAGAATTTTCGCCATCTTTGACCAAATTAAAGTTGCTTTACTAGACGATACTCCTTTGCCAATTAGTAAATGTAGTCTCACATCCAGATTTTCAGTATCACTTTTTTTTTTAAAAAACCAGCCTTTTAAGACCTTTTTTCCTTGCTGCACTGGAGTATTTGCAAAGTAGTTTTGTGCTTCCGCAAACTACACATGATTTTCAGAGGTGCAGAGTGCCTGCCAGTCCTATTGAAGTCAATAGGAGTTGAAGATGCACAGCACCTGTCAGAATCAGGCCATATTTTTGCTAATTTAATAGGCTTTCAATCTCAGTAGTAATGTCCATGATGTATTCTGTACTACTAAAGTAGTTTGGGGTTTTGACATTGACTTCGACAGGAGCAGGAATGAAGCCTTAGCTAAGAACTCAGGACCACATTCATCCCTGCAGTAGTATAGTAACTTCACTGGAGTTATCCCAGGGATAAATGTTGCCACCACAGTCAGAGTGGTCTTTTGCTTCCACAATAAGCATTGCTGTAAAAGGTGGAAGAAGAAACAGCCCTAAAATAATTGGTAGCTTTAACTGAAAAGGTTCTGGTTCAAACTTAACTCACCCTTCTGAGGGACGGGGAGTAGAAAAGGTATCTGTCACAAGTTCTACAAATGGATGACGGGTGTATGTCTTAGGAGTTTTCAAAACCATGCGATCCCAATGAAATATGGACTTGAATCAGGAGTCCAATAAAGAGATCCCCTAGAAGAAACATTTTTATTTTCACATTATTTGTAACTGTACCCTTCATTAACTGACGTTAAAATCATGCTAAATGATTTTAAACCTCTCACATTACTTTGGGCACCGTGCACTAAGGGTGTTTTTTCTGAATCTTTGGGCGTATCTGTAAGATACATAGAGGAAACTCCTACAAAGAGGAAAATTACCAGTAACGAATAATATTAAGAGGGGTCAGTCATAGTTTATCATGGTGTGTGTCACCTTAGGGAGATAATAAAACAAGAAGTACTATACAAACATTTGCATTGGGTTGGTAGGTTCTGTTTATTTGGGGGTGATTTTCTTCTAAATTGCATAAATTCACTTGTGGATATTATTTCTGAGGAGATATAGTTACAGAATTTCTAGATGTACTACTATATGCAGTACAGTATTTGAAGGTTTCTTTAATAGTACTAATTGTGGGCTAAATTATTGCAGCCCTCTTCAGGTACATTAATGGGGAGGAGAGAATATAGAGAGCATTTCCTCCTCACCAGATCTCAGCTCTGTCATGCAGAAAGTAACCATAAGGTAGCTTCCATCACTCCCTGAGCTACAACTGGTTATGCTCAGTGTCCTCTCTCCACCATCGTTCAGGTAGGGTATTTCTTCCTTTTCCCACAGCAATCCCCTAGCTGGAAAGGCCTGTTTAAGAGCCCATTTCAATCAATTGACATATTTTCACTCTTTGAAATGGCTTTGGAGCAGGCCCTAAGTGACAGAGTTTCATATCTTGTAAGTATCAATAAAGAATCATTAACAAGTCCCGTTTACATCACAAGAGAGCATGGTTACTAATACAAGTTTGGCCTTTAGCAACAACTGAACAGTGCTAATAGATGGGGAAAATACTCGTTTATACCGTCTGGACTGATCGTTATATATATAATTTACTTAGAGCCTCATTCTACTGTCACTGAAGTTAATGACAAAACTTCCATTAACTTCAGCAGGAACAAGATTGGACCCTATTGACATTTTCCCACTGTCCCATAAACTTCAAATCATCACACTATTTACATCAGTAACAGTAATCACTCTCATTACAGGATTCTACTATTAAAATACATTATTCTTTCCAGCGGGGTTTTAAATGCACTAGATCAAGTAGACTAAAAGATTCACAAGGCAGGAAATGTCTCCTTAACTGTATAGGAGTTTTACAGCACTGAACCTGCAGTTAGTGCTTAATGAATAATAATGTACAAATTTAAAACAATAACTACAGTTTGTCTGCTTCAGCTGATCACTTTTCCAGTCATGTAAAGTGATTATAAATTATATAGCACAAAGCATCCAGTATATTAACAAAATTTATGTTTTTTTTCTTTTTCACCTTTTGACCATAACCAGCAAGAGCTCAATTTGAATTAGAGAGAACTGAAATGTGGGCTTTTAGGGCTCTCATAATTGGTCAGCTATACTCTTTACTGTTATTTGGGCTGCTTACAAAACGTAGTTATAAGAAGTGCAGAACAGTTAGAATTCCCAATTATTATAACATTACATTCACAAAAGAGAATCTTGTTTATTGAACATTCTAAGCTATAATGATAGTGCCTAGTATTGTCACAGGCTGGATTCTGGAGAACCAGCAAATAGATTTTTTTTCTTAATAGCCAGCATACTAGATCATCAAATCATCTTAGTGTGATAATATTGTGAAAATATTACTTCACCTAGGCTGATTTGAAGCACACTGTCTTCATAATTCACAACCAGAAATGAGCCATCATCTCAAAATTTAGATTCCAGTTCGGAATTTCCCAAACGTTAAGGGTGTTCAGATCCAAGTTCAGGTATAGCTCATTATACTATATAGGACCCAGCCACTATACAGTTTACATTTAAATGAAGTTCTGAACTTCTCCAAAGGAGTCTGAGTCCAGGATTTTGGTTTGATCTTCTCTCTACTTCATATATACTAGGCTCACTAAATCACCACTAATGAAGAGGTCTTGTTATACCCATTAATTTTTTTATTAGTAAATGTGGAGAATTAGCTAACTTCCTGCTGTGCATTTAAGAGGAGAATATTTACAGAAACAAATGGAATTCCCCAAATAAAGACAGTCAGGAACTGAACAAAATCTTCCAACATATTAAAGAAAGATATAATCAGAAGATTTTCTAAAAATGCCACATAGATTAGACCTCTACTCAAGTAAACAAAATATGGTATTGAAGTTGAAAGAAAAAACATAAAATTAACATTATCTAATGTTGCTTTATATACATACTTATTAAAGCCTCAATCCTGCAAACACTTTAAATCTATGCTTAACTTCACTCATGTGAGTAGTCCTACTGAAGTCATGTGTGCTTAAGTGTTTGCAGATTTGGGGCCTTGTATAGCAACTTAGTATAGTACATATATTATTTCTGAGATACAGACATAGCGCCTAACCTGACATTGCCTAAATGTGGGATGTAAATCACAAATTAGGGACACAGCAAAAGTAGTAGAGAAAAGAGCTTGAAATGATTTTGGGATTGGTTTCTTTAATATAAAAGTGGCAAAGAGTCCTGTGGCACCTTATAGACTAACAGACGTATTGGAGCATAAGCTTTCGTGGGTGAATACTCACTTGCATATGACGAAGTGGGTATTCACCCACGAAAGCTTATGCTCCAATACATCTGTTAGTCTATAAGGTGCCACAGGACCCTTTGCCGCTTTTACAGATCCAGAGTAACATGGCTACCCCTCTGATGCTTTAATATAAAGTTTTCCATATCCTTAGCTTCTCATTTAATTATACAGGGATAATAGAAGAGGTCTTTGTAGAACAGAGGAACAGTTGAGAAATTCCTTGCAATAAGGGAAAACTGAAAGATATTGTTACAGAACATCTTAACGAAACACAAAGAGATACTCTTACGTGAACTGGTGTCATTATTTAACATAATAAAATAAGAAAATATGATTAATAATATCATAGTGCTTACTATTTATTTTAAACCAAATGTATCTCCATAATAAGCTTCTGTCTATTGTCTTTTCTAAACTTGAATACATCTTGTTTAAAAAATCTGTCAAGTCCCATTGCCTTGAGACTTTCCCTTAAATTATCTGGGGATGGGAGGATGAGATCCTATAAGATGACATTTAAAAGAGAATAATTTATCCTGTATAAGCAGCTTGGGCTACTACAGCAGGAGATCTTAACGTTTATTTCACAATACGGACCACATCTTAATCGAGAGATTGGTTCAAGAACACCTCCCCTACCATTCATGATCACTTCAAATCCCTGCAGCAACTACAATAATTATTCACATAGAAAAGTACCACTAGGACAGTGTTCAATGTGTTTAATGTGATTTAGTGACTGGAATTAGGAGGAGGGACAGTATCATGTGACCAGCCAGCTCTCCATAGACCACAGTTTGAGACCCACTCTTCTGCACTTCTTAATATATTTATTTTGGGATGTACATTTTCAGATAAGAAGCCAGGAACTATACACACATGATACACACTGACTGAAATTTTCAAAGCTGACTGGGGGATTTAGCCACACAATTCCCATTAGTTTTAACAACAGTTGTATAATTAAATTCAGTAGTCCACTTTTGAAAATCTCAATTATAATACACACTCACACACACGCGCGCACACACACACACACACACACTTTTATAGCCATACTGTGCTCTGTGTAACCTAGTCTGTAATCTGAGGACCTATATTCCACCACACTATTCTTGTCTGAACAGTATGTACTACTATCTTCTAAGGATTATATGTGAAGGAGGAAGAGATTTGTGGATTCCAAATGCATGGAATATGTCTTTTGGGCAAGTGTTTTGTTTCTGTTATAGGGGACTTAAATGGGACTTAAAATTGCCCTAAAAGAGGATCTGGGGATTTCTCTGTCAGCAGACAATCCCCTGATAGCATACAGAAGGTGTAGCCAGCTCAATTGCTACCTGTTTTCCCCCACTCTGTGCAGAGGGTATTCCAAGGTGAGTTAGAGTCATGAGGGCATTTGGCCAGAATGTGCTATGCTACAGCAACCCCCAAATGCCAGAATGGCCCCTATGGGATCATTCCAAGCCATGGAAGTTACTTGTACCTGCTCTAACTTGTACTGGGGGCCAGTTACACCCTCAGCTAGCCCCAGGGTGGATAAACCTAAAAGTTACATTAGAACCACATTTGGGGCCCTTTCCTGCTGCACTGACAATAAGCTTGGTGCAGCTAACGAACATGTCCATTATATTTAAAGAAACAGAAAACAGATATTCTAAGTTAAACATCATCAAAATACTTCAGTATATTGAAATATTCCTGTGTTAAGTGGTGATCAGTCCAACAGATGTCTACCAAAGTTTAGGACAAACTTGAAGAGTGGGTAGGCCAAAGTAACAAATATGATCATAATATATGCATTTTGAATTTATGTTTGAATCTACTATTTTCAATTAAAGGATCATTTAATGTTAAAAATGTACATATTTTGTCATAAAGTCCTGGCTGATGGCCAAGAATAAACATAATACTTGTGACTGAAGCCTATATATGAGCTGCAACTGATCATGTATAAGTTATGTTGAAGGAAAACATAACAGAGGCAACTTGTTCATTAGGGCAAATTTAAACCCATTTTTCCTAAATTTCCTTCCTTTTATCTCATGAGAAATCCTCGTCTTCTCAATGACTCGAATGCTACCAGTTGTGTGCAAATATCTCAGGGACAGAATATATTACAGACCTGGGTTTCTGTAGTTATCTCATTTCAAGTAAACTATCGTCAGTACTATGGACTGGGGATGAAATTCATCCTTTTGCAAAGGGCCAGCACAAGAACTGTTCACTACATAAGTATCACTTGAGCCCTGTTTTGAAGGCTCAAATGTTGCAAAGAACCCATGTAGGCCAATAGCAGATGGATTTATTTCATTCTATAAGAACAACAATAAAATCCTAGAGAAGAATGTATATGGAGACTTCACCTGTAAATTACTATATCAGTAAATTTTCCTATGCCCACATTTTAATATACATTTTTGCATTTGTCTCTCTCACACTCCCTTTATTCTGTGCATTTTCAATAGTTTTGGTTACTGAATGGTGTGCATGGAGAGCTAGATTTTTAAGAATAGCCTAGTAAATCAGTTTGAATGCTAACTGCGTACGCTAAGAGCAGCTAATTTTCATCTGGCAGAACAGTCATCCATTTTAGTGGAAGCTGCTGGTAATGTTGTGCATACATTTGTAGGCTGCACAGAAATGTCCACATTTGAAAAGACAACACCAGCATATTAAAAACCCCCAAACCTCATTGCATTTCTTTTGTATGTTGAAACAGTGGAGTGGGCAAGAGTAAAAATGCAGTTTCTAAAACTGGGGAAATGTAAGTTTGATCAAGATCATTATTAAGAAAGAATTATGCAGCACAACAACAAAAACCATCCATAGAAACCCACAAACTCTAGGAGATGATTTTTAGGTTGTTGTTTTTCTTAAATAAATGTCATCACCAAAAGAATCCTCTGTCACTCCTTCCCTGGTTACTTAAACTCTTGTTTTTATAAAAATATATTTAATTAATAAATGTTTCAATATTGTTATTATATTTGTTCTATTGAAAATATATTTTTAAAAGTGTGATAAATCTGGAAATTAATTTCCATGAGACATATCCAAGTTAATGTATATGTAACATGCAGCTTTGCATCCACACTTCCAAAAATGAACAAACATACGTATGAGCGCAAGAATGCACCCATATGGTTTGGATTAATTTTGAGTACCTCTTAGCAAGTACTGGACTCCCATGCCTCATTACATATTTAAAAAGCTGCTTGCAAAGATCTCTTCCCAAATGGCACCTTGATGGAGATGGAAGCAACGACAGGCAAAAGGGAAAGCAAAACAGTAAACGAAAATCAACTTTTAGATTTGAATCTGAAGTTCTTATTTTAAAAAAAAAGTCTTACAACATGGAAAAAATGGTATGCTTTTTGTTCCATAAGAGAACCCTACTTAACGAAAAATAAAATATGGAATTTGGGCAGAAATTTACAAGAGCGTGCCTCACAGAGAAGAACTAAAGCTAGTTTGTTCTATTAAGGGCCCTTGATCCTGAACTTCTCATGTGCACAAATTTACTCTTGTATGTGTTTGTGGGACTGGGGTCTAAGTTTTTGAAACATATTCAGCAAATTAGCATTCAAAGATACTAGTGAATCTATATCTTTAGGAAATCTATTCCTCTATTAGAACTTTAGAAAAACAAAACTAAAAAAATGCACTTGATTCACCACTATTACTCTGTTGAAATCAGTGGAGTCATCGGCATAAAAGTGGAGTAACAGCAGTGAATCAGACACAGTGTGTCTTACTCTGTGAAACTGGTTAGAAGGATAAACCTTTCTGAATCTTCTCCTGCTCTTCCTTCTCTGCCTTCCATATAGAACAGCAGCTTTTCCCCAGTATCAAGAAGTATGCTTTTTAAGCTGCAAATTAAGCAATAAATATCGTTATGATTACTTAGTCTGGTTAATTCATTTTGTAATACATATACATTTTACTGATCGCCCCAAATGTGCTTTTTAACTGAAAATTAATAATGCTGAAGTATATTCTTGCTCCACATAACTTTAAAAATGATATACAAATTAACACAAACATCTACATCCAGTTTACATGTGACATGCATGTAAAAATGTGTGTGGCTTTCAGAGCATGCAGACATGCGCTCATTTCATGGTTCACAGTAGCGCATATCTCATGCAAGTTTTGAAAATGTAGCCCATTATATCTATGTACGTCATCTGAATAGAGCATGAAAGCTTTAAGTCTTATAGAGGTACAAATATTGTGCTCGGCCTTTGCATCCATTTTCTTGTATGTAAATATGGCTATTAAACAGTTCTAGTTTTAAAGAGAATTATCTTAGACGTCAGTTAGACGTTTGTACTAAATGAAGACCAGCTAGTTAATAACTAGAAATCCATTTCATCATCGTCTGCTTTTTACTTCTAACAGCAAACGTATAAAAGTAGACTCAAGGCAACATATTATTACACTGCTGTCCTAGGCCTCTCTCTCTGCCTACATATAATGTAGTAACTAATGCCGCACTCTTACATTGCGTAACATACAGTAGTGATTGGTTTGTTTGTGTTCCACTGATCTCTCGTTGATGGTATGGCAGATCTGCTCAAGTATGAGGATCTCATCATCCCCCTAATGGCTGGCCCACAGAAGTTAGATAAGTCCTAAAACTACTAAACTAATGGAAATTCTCCATTAGCTGCAGTAGTAGAGGCCTGTGGTTTTGAAGCAGAAAGCTCTGTGAAGTCTACGTGACTGCAGTGTGCAGTATAGCTGACAACTGAATATTCTGTGTGGCTTAAGAATTGTTACAACAGCCTTTCCAAGGGTTACTCACCATGTGGTAGAGGCAGCTATTTAGTATAAAAAAAGGATGAAAAATGGTGAAAAATTCTAATAATGAACCAATTTTGCAACCAACTCTATAAAGGATAAAATAATGTCAGCTGCTTATACAAATAAATTTAAACCCAGGGCCTCAGGAAGATTTAAAGTTCAGTTCTTTCTAATCCGCACCCCAGTTAGTTACACATAACAAGAATTCACTACATGAAATCACTGGTCATTTCTGCAAAGAATTCTAACATTTTCAGGCACCAGCTTACCAGCATTTAAACTATTACAAAGTTAAGGTAACAATCTGACCCATACATTTGGATTTAGTTAAGAGATAAAATAAATATTTATGTCAAACTTTTTTTTCTGATTGCACATTTGATATTGGAAGCTACATGATCACAAAACATGAAAAAAGTCAATTACTTTTTGATCTACCATCAAACTCTAAATACATCAATAAGGAAGCCACACCAGGCCAAATAGGCTATCACTTTCAAAGAAGTCCATGAAAGTGTTCCAAATACTGTTATACAAAGTTACACATCCATGCTGAGTTATTCACCAGTGTGTAGCAACAGTCTTGCAGTGCGCCAGGATTGTATTGGCAGGTAACTGACGGAGGAACTATGCCGTGTGATTAAAAATTCCACATTGGAAGCATTAACGTAAAAGTGTGTATTTATAGCTTGAATGGGAGACTGCAGTTCTTGAAGTTGGGAGGAACATAAGGGAGGAATGAGAATATCTTCCATTTTAGAAATGCTGAGGCACAAAACAAAGTTGCTTCGAGTACTTTCATACATGAAATCCTTTCTCCTGTATGTGCATCATGTGTAATCGCAAAGTCTGTAAACTGCTCACTATTCGTCTCTGGTGTCCAATGAGTACAACTCCAATTCTCCTAATGTCACTGTAAGATAAAGAAAGGTTAAAATTCACCTTGCATGCATGTACAGCCACACAGAAAGAATTCTGATTGCTTCCACATATTGCTCAGCACCTAATTCTTCATCAGGACTATTCAATGTCTTGATTTGAATATGTAAAAATGCCCTACATTTGCAGGCATTCAAAGGTGCACCCACCTATTCTTTATTTGTATAGGCAGCCATTTAGAAAAAAAATCACATCTCATAGTTAGTCTCTAAGGTGCCACAAGTACTCCTTTTCTTTTTGCGAATAAAGACTAACATGGCTGCTACTCTGAAACCAGCTTTTTTGCTGTATCCTTAAAGGTCAAAATCCTTCTCCCAGCCCCTAGACTGAGAAGCAAGCAGAGAAAAGGGACCTCCACAGGGTGGGAGGAGGGAAGAAATCCTTCCCACCCATGCTGCAGAGGCAAGAAGAACCACTTCATGTTCACTATTGCAGGTGCTGCAGCACTTCTACTGCTTGCAGGATGAGCAGGGAGAAGACCAACAGTTTGTAGATCTGCATAGTAGCAAATCATCAGCTCTGCTCATGCTTATCTCCCAGTCCACCTTTGCCTCACCTACTTCTACAACAGGCTGATGCAAAAGAAACACCATGAAGCATCCAGCTCCTTCACTGTAGAACCTCCCAACAATTTAAGTGCATTGAGTACTGTCTGTGGATGAGGAGGGCAGTTTTTGACCATTTAATGACAAATGGAAAGAGCTAGTGGATGCTAATGATTCAAAACTGCAGTAAAGCTAATTATGATCTGGTGACAAATCTTCACACTATAAAAACCCCACACAATAGACAAGCTCTGAATTGGCATTAAACATTAGGACAAAAGAGTAATTTATGTGGCTCATGCCAATCTTCTGAGGCAAGAACAGTATTTTTTTTTAAAAATGTGAAGTACAATACAACTTTCAGAAAACCAGTACAGTATTATAGAATTTAGTATTATATAGCTCCCTTCACATTCAAAATGTGCCACAATGTGTGGTAAAATGTCAAATTAGATACCAATAGTAACAGTCATTATTATTCACTGCTCCTGCTCTCACTGAAATCAATAACAAAACTTCAATGGAGCAGGATCAAGAACTGAGTTCTAGCAGTGTGCCTGGGACTGCACACAACACAGAAAAGATATGATTAGTGTACATAATCTGGACCTGAACTTGTTTACAGAAAAGTACATTTTACCATTGGTTCAACGGGAGCAGATCAAGGCCCCTATCCAACAACACACTATGCATGCAAATAGTCCCACTGATTTCACATGGTCATGCAAAAAGTATGCGGTGGAGCAAGGAATTTAAAACCAAGTCCACTGAGTCTCTTAATCACCACATCATCTTTCGTTGCCATATTTTGATTGAAAGTCTTTTATTAACTGTACTAGCAAAGTGAAAATATACTTTTGTTCCATACATCTTAGCACTTAGATAGGCTCTATCACTGGTACATCTGAGCAATTGCAGTTTACCCACTGTACCGATAATAATTTACATACTTACTCAATACTCATTCTTGAAACCACATCCAAAGTTGTGAAACCCGCTGCCATGAAGTTATTTTTATACTGACCCATTTTTATTGAATCGAGCCAATCAATGACTGAAACAAACAAAGGATATTCGGGAACTTCACCAGGTGAATCTGGCATTCTACAAAAACAAAATGTAAAAGCTTGTAAAGAAGTAATAAGCATAAAAAATAAAGCCTTGTTTACTTTTGTAGAGATATTTTTGCACTAAAAAGTTGACCAAACTAGGGCTAGGTCTACACTACAGCCTATCTTGGCAAAGCTTATGTCGCTCAGGGGTGTGAATATTCCACCCCCTGAGCGACATAAATTACACCAACATAAGCGTTCGTGTGCACAGCGCTATGTCAGTGGGAGAGCTTCTCCCGCTTACATAGCTTATGCCACTTGTGGAGGTGTTTTTTTTATGCCGATGGGAGCGCATACAATGATACAGCTGCACTGCTGCAACACTGTACATAAAGGCATAACCTAAGTCTATCAACACTAGAAAGAAATAAGAGATGAGCTCATGCTGCAAAGTTCAGATCCTGAACTGAAGTTCTCCAAAGTTTCAGAAAAAATCAGATCTACTAATTTGATTCTGGCCCATTCTCTAAAATTTGTCAGTTATATTTTAGTATCCAAAATTCCTTTTTAATACTACTATGAAGGAAATCATTGGAACTCTACAGGAGTTTTATATGCACAAGAAGTTCAGAAATGGACCTATCCACATTATTACAATTTTCAATATAGAGGATATCTCTGCAGAAAAAGAGGTTACTTACCTTTACAGTAACTGATGTTCTTTGAGATGTGTGACATATTGCACAGTGGGTGAGTGCAAACCCAGTGTGCATGCATAGGACAATTTTCTAGTCAGCAGTACTCACTGTGATAGTGCACGTGCCCTTCTTCTCCTTGTTTGCTCCACAAGCGTGTAAAGGGCAAAGCCCCCCTGCCACATCCCAGGAGGCTGGGAACCAGAGGAAGAGTGATTGGCAGGACTATGGAGAGGTTGTGGAAGTCCAATATCTGTCTCAGCCAGGCTGGGGCTATGAGGATTGCCCTGGCCTTCTCCCACCTTCCAAAGTACCCTGGGGAGCAGGGGAAAGGGAAGGAACACATAGAACAGTCCCTCTGTCCATGGGTGGAGAAAGGCCTCTGAAAGACCCTGGACGTCTGTTCCTCCTCCCCCGCGCAGAGGTCTCCCTCGTTGCAAAAAGATCTGAGTAAGAGACCCTGCATTGTTGGAAGATGTCCTGGAGGACACACCTTCTAGTGCTCCCACCACTCATGATTGTCACAGAAGTACCTGCTGAGGCTGTCTGGACCGCTGACAGGGAGATGCCATGTCCTATTGCAGAGTCACATACTTGGATGGCTTCTGGCACAGAGCCTGTAATCTAGTGCTGCCTCTGCTGCCTGTTCAGGTAGAAGACTGGAGTGGTATTTTCCAACATTACCAGAATCATTTGACCTTGAATGACTGACAGGAAGGCTATGCATGCCCTGTATACAGCCCTGAGTTCCTACACATTGATGAGCATGGCCTTGTGTCATAAGATTGCCCATGTGAACCCCTACCCCTGAATGTAGAGGCATCTGTGATCACAGTCCTTGAGGGAGAAGTGGGACTATACAGAACCCCTCTGCAAATTATTGCTTGGGTCCTTTCACCAGCTCGGTGATTAGAGAATTGCCAGAGGGAGGTGCAGCACCTTGTCTATGGGTGTCTTTTGGAGCTGTAGATGGAGGACAGCCAAGCTTGATGGTGCCAGAAGTGAAGCCTCGCATATGGGCTGATGAGCATACAGGTCACCATAAGATCCAGAAGCCTGAGGCAGGATCTTGCTTGTGTCAGCAGATGGGAACAGAGATTGTGCAGCATCTGGAACTTGTTGAGTGATAGATAGGAGGTGGCTGCCCTTGCATCGAACATTGTCTCACTGAATTCCATCCTCTATGTGGTGCTAATGTGGATTTCTTTTCATTAACCAGGGGCACAAGTGCACAAACGGTTGGAGAACAGTCCCAATGTTGGCCTGGACCGGAGGTTCTGAGTGGCTGATGAACAACCAGTTGTCTAAGTATGGGAACACGTGGCTAGCCATCATTCTGAGGTAGGCAGCGACCACATCTAGACACTTCGTAAACACCTGGGCACTACAGACAGCACAAAGGGCAAAACCCAGTATGGATCGTGATTGTTCTTGAATACAGAATTCAGGAAGTGCCTGTGTGATGAGTGCATCATAATGTGAAAGTATGTATCCTTGAGCTTGAGGGCAAGGATCTAGGGAGGGGATAATTGATGCGAGGGAGACCATCTTTAACTTGAGATTTTTGTTGTTGGTAGTCAGGTCTCAGAGGTCTAATATTGGTCAAAGCCCCACTGGTTTCTCGGGGAATGAAGAAGTATCTTGAATAGAATCCCCTACCCCTCTCTCAAGAAGGAACTCCTCTACAGTGCCCAAAGCAAGGAGGGCCTACACCTCTTGCTGAAGCAGGGTCTTGTGGAGGGGTCCCTGAAGACGGATATGGAGGGAGGATGATTGTGTGGTAGAGAGAGGAAATGATGGCATAGCCACTCTGGACCACCTCCAGTTCCTAGTGGTCTGAAATGATGCTGGACCAGGTGTGAAGTTAGTGAGCCACATGGTTGCCAAAAGGAGGGGAAGGCAAAGATTGTGGAACACTTGGTATGCTGTCCTTGGGCATTAAGTCAAATTTGTTGCCTGGTTGGTACCAAAGAGGAGTGGTGAGGTTGCAAGGTAGATCCTCCAGCAGGCTTCTTTCTTGAGGATATCTGCCTGCAACCCAAAGGCTCTGGTGGCCTGTAGTAGAAAAATGGTGGTTGCTGCTGCTAAGGCTAGGACCTGACGTGCCTCTGCATGGAGTCCAGGGGATAGATTCCCAAGGCCCTGAGGATAACCTTAGAGTCCTTAAATGATTTCACTGCTTTTGTCGGGGGGTCGGCTGTGTGCTACAGGCTGGCAGTACCGCCTAATGACGATACTCCAGGGTACAATGCCTAATAGTGAGAGTCCAAGGCTGCTTTGCCTAGCGGCAATAGCTCAGAGCAGTGTCACTCATTGGCAAGAGTCTAAGGGTTGATTTCCCTGGAAGTTACAGCTTGTGGCAGTGTTGCCCAATGGTAAGAGTCCAAAGGCCGCTTTACCTAGTGGCAATAGTTCAGGGTAGTCCACGGTGGGGGGGGAGGTAGGGGGACCCAGGGCCCACCCTCCTCCAAAGGGTTCCGACCCAGGGCCCTTTGAAACAGTGGCCCTTCCACAGGGCTCAGCCTGATACCCCTAAGCGTGCTCCCTGGGTTACTTAATACCCTTGTTCCAGTCCCTCCAACGTCATCACAGGTTGACTTGGGGTTCCTCCTGTGTTCCCTTCTGATGTGTCTCCAGAGTTTCTTCCGTGAGCCCTAGCGTGTCGTCACCCTCAGTGTCTGTGGTCAACATGCTTCCCGTGGCTGGGCTAGGAGGCGTGGTCCTGGTGGCATGGAGCCCTGGCAGCTTCCCAGCAGCTGCACCCGACTGCTCTTCTCCGCAGTCAGCTCAGACTGAGCTGAGTCACTCCCTTTTAAATGCTCCCTCCACTGGGAGCATGCCCAGCAGAGGCGAGGGGATGTGGCATCTTGGGCCCAGAGCAGCTCTTTAACCTTCGCCTCACCAGTGTGGGGTTGGTGCACCCCTGTGATAGTTTTGTCAGACTTATCATGGAAGAGTAAGCAGCCCTTGAATGATGGATCTTCAATGTTTTTTTGTAATTCCTTAGGTATACCTGCCAAGGTGAGCCACTAAGAGCAGCACATCGTGATCACTGTTACCATTGACCTGGAGGCCATGTCTGCCACATCCAAGGCCACATGCAGAGTGGTCCAGGCGACCAAATATCCTTCTGCAAGAACAGTTTGAAGTCATCCTGGCAGTCTTGCAGCAGCCTACTGATAAAATGTTGCAAAGCACAGTAATTGACATGGTCATATTTTGCCAGGACGGCCTGGTAGTTTGATATCCTCATCTGGAGATTTGAGGTGGACTAAGATTTCTGACCCAGCAGGCCAGGGTGCTTCGCCTCCTTATCCTTGGGTGTCGACTTCGGTTGGCCTTGGCAGGTTCTCTTGTTGGCCATTGTTATTACGAGGCTGAATTCAATATCTAGGGGTTCCTCTTAACTTTACAAAGCAGAACCAGCTCAAGCCCCAACCCAATCCCAGATTTCTGGGAAATCTGGGAAAACTAACTACTGCTGGGTGCCTCTAATAGGCAATATTTCCCCATTTGCAATCAATGAGTCTTTGTGTAACAAAATAAAACTTTTATTAAGAGTAGAAGGAACACATCATTAATTTGAGAAAACACCACAACAATGATTCAAAAGTATGCAGACAATTAAGTAAACACTCACCTCACACTATCTTGGGCAGTAGTCTTTCCCTCAGTTTCCCACCTTGTGGTGTAAAAGTCCATAGCGCACCACTCTTCCTTTCCCTCCACTGCACCCCATTTGTGGTGTATTGTCCGAAGTCAGTGAAGTCTCAGAGTCCAGGAGTGCGTTCAGATGGGTTCACCTCTTGTCTCTGAATGGGGAGGGTTGAGTGATGCCTCTGCCACTGCTGCTATGTTGCCACTCTCTCTGTTCACAGTTATCATTACTGCTGCTTGCCGCCAACACTACTGCCTCTGCCTTCATCTTTAATGCCGTGTTCTGAGGTTCCACCCCCTAGCCCTAACCGTTAGTGATTTCAGCTCTTAGTGATTTCACTGGGTAGTGGGGAACCTCTCTGCCGCTGCCTCCTCTGCACTATCTTTCACCACAATGCTGTCCTCAAACCAAGTCTTAGGCTCAGCCCCCTAGACCACCTTATCAGTGACTGCAGCTCTAGTGATCCCTGAGCAGAAAGAAAGACTCTCAATTGAGTCTGATCAGCTCTATCTTTAAACATTGGAGGGGGCTGGTCAAATGACATCTGGGATTCTTTCAACAGAGTCCAACCACCAGGGTGGAACACCTGTCCCCATCCCCTCTGACCTTCACTTGAATTTGCCATCACTACTTCACACTTAGTGAGTAACATACGTTTAGGTTGACTTCCTCAGTTAGGTTATATTAAGTAAAGTTCTGCTGCTGTTTAGTCATACAGTAACAACAGCAACATTTCATTACACTTGCATCCAAGACTTACGTGAATTTTGCCCCCAAACAGCCAAAATTGATCACTTTGGCCAAGCAGGTATGTCTGCTTATCTCCTAGGCACAGTAGGTACATCTGTGCAAATACGGTCTGCTCCTGAGGTGTTTTCCTTCAGCACAGCAATAGATGGAAGGAGAGAGCTCATTCAGACTACGGGCTTACAGGATGAGACAGTGTAGTCCATTGGGAAACATGTTGCCCACCCTGTGGGTGTTGGGGGACCCCGGCCATATGGCACAAACATCAAGGCTGCTATGTCCAAGGATCTGGAATGCATCAGGGGTGGCTGCGGCTCCAATAGCTGTAAGGACGCTGGGACCAGTGATGAGGCCTGAAGTGCTGGAGCCTCTGTGGGTTGGTCAGTACAGCTGTGAGCGCACAGATCCCAGTGGTGAAGGCATCAGGATGTCCTGTACTGGAGGCAACTTGTAGCAGGTTCTGCACTAGCCGGTTACTGTTCTGACCGCCTCAGTACCAAGGAAGCTAGCACTGCTTCGACAGCATTGGGGAAAGCCTCTGGACCACTGGGTCTGTTCAACTGGTGCTGGCTTCAATGCTCAGAAAACATTTTCAAAGTTTTGAGGCACCCTTAAAGTCTGACAGCATGGTAATTTTATTTAGCTTTGAAGTTGGGAGCAGGGGAGGGAGATCTCCGTCTCTCCTCCTTCAAAAGCCCGCCCTCCGAGTTCAACCTATCGCCGCACCTTTTAGAGAAGTTGATGCTAGGGCCAATTTCGATGATCTATGTCCCCTGCATGTCTAGATGCCTGGAATCCAGGGTGAGAGTCTGGCCTCATCGCCTGCTTCATGAAGAAAACTCTCTGTCGTGCCTCCCTGGAGTGCTAGGTCTGCTTCAAGAAGAACGTGCAGATTTCACAGCATTCTAGGGCGTGCCCCTTGCCAAGGCAAAACTGACACCTTATCTGTCTGTCATTCAGCAGCATAACCGCCTCTCAGGACAAGCTGTTCTTGAAGCCCAGGTACTTGCCATGGTGGTCAGTACTACCTGCAACCGTGGAGAAGGGTTCCTCTTCCTGCCGTGTTCACCTGCACCTATCTGACTAAAATAACAAGGCTAACTAGATGCCAAATTGGAGGAAAATCTGAAGAGAGTTGCTACAAAATGTACCTGTGGGTGGTAGAGAAGGAACTAGGTGTGGCATGGCAGTATCAGCCTTTGTACCCTCACAGAATGCATGAGGAAATGAAAGGTGCATGTGCCACCCCAGTGGGTATTGCTGACCAGAAAATTCTCCAATGCCTGTGCACTGGCCCTGCACGCCCCAGCTGTGGAATATGCATATGGACTAGCACTTGAAGAAGAATTTAAACTCTTGGGATGAAGATGATGACATAATTTTGAAACTCACCAAAGCAAAGCAGAGGGTATAAAAGCAGATTGAACCTTGGCTATTATGGGAAAATAGCACAATTAGAATGAAAATGTATTAATACATTGCTGGGTAATAACTTTTACCTTTATCTACATAGAAAATAGGTGAAAAAGGGAATGGCTGTTTATTGCTACATTATTAGGCAGTGGTTGCAGCAGCTGGAGTACTAACCTAAAGAGCAAATAAGAACTATATTTTATACTCTGATTTTCATGGGATTTTATGTATGGTAGTAAACAAAAATAAAAGGGTACAGCTAATTCAATCACACTTCTGTCTCAATATTTTTTAACCTACTATAGTTTCAAGTAAAATTTAAGAGATTAGAGAAAACAACATTCTCTGTTGGGTTGGATCCTTATTTCCTTTGGACTTTAATCCACGTGGTAGGGAGTGCTCTCAGCTCCCAGTGACTTTATGCATTTGGCAGCACATTGTGTATAAACGCTTTGTAAATTATTTTGTCTGTTATTTTCACCAGCCTGTGTGGTTCTTTGACAGAGCACACGGTGTGGGGCGTAAGGGGGGAACAATTTATAAAATATGAAAAAAATATAGTAAAACCACAAAACCAGGCAGGGAGACTGAGGGACAGGTGCAATATTAGGTAAAATATCTGAAACTATTTTAAACCAAACCTTTTAAAATTGATTAGATCACAAGCTGAATAGCAGAAATGTGTTTGTAACACTCTAAAGAATCAGTATTTTGTATTTCTGCCTTTATCTGTAATGCCATGTTCTGAGGTTCCACCACCTAGCCTAACCCTTAGTGATTTCAGCTCCCCCCATACATCACTTTGAAAGCATATTCTCTAAAACAAGCATATGATGGTTTATAAGTATTTTGCAGTACTTTTTAAAAGAAAGATATATTCTAATTTCAGTGGGGCAACTTACAGGGGAAAATACCACTCCAAACCTAGCCTTAACAAGACACCACTAATTGTTCCAAACTTTGACTCTAGTGTGGGGAAACAAACCAACTCCAACTATCACACAAATCTGGGGTGGCCAGATAGCCACAGCTCTAAACCTAATCTGCATTTACCTAATAACCTTTCCCCTCAAGCTTACCTGTGGCAAACCACCAGCCCCAACTTTAGCCCGAGCTACCAGTCTCTCTTCACACTCTGGACCAGGGCCCCATGCCTCCCCCCCCAAAGTGGTCTAGACACTCTCCCTGGCTCGGGGCACTGCATCACCCCCCCAAAACCTGCAGTGAGGCTATGAAGTAGTAAGAGGTTCAGAGGGCCCTTCACACTGGAGTGAATTTTGACCTTAATGAATAAGAGTGGGGGCCAAATTCATCCCTGATATAAATTTACTGATTTCAGTTTACTCCTAGGATGACTTCAGTTTACTCCTAGAATGATTACAAAGGGCCAGTCATTTCTTCAACAGCTCTACACCTAAAATCTGCTTTATTCATGTGCATAATATTACTTTGGGAATAGGGAGGAAGCTTTGGGTAGCACCTCCAGGAATTAGTTGTGGAATGGGAGTGCCATAGATTTGTTGTATTAATATCCCTCTTCCATTAAGGGGAGCACGACTTCGCAAGTATAGAGTATAACTAGATTCAGAAGGAAAATACTCTAAGGCAGTTTACCAACTTTTCATGCACTCTGTGCTATTTCAAATGAAGAGACAGAGCACGGAAGAGAGAAGAAAATTAAAGCGGGAACTTGGAAAACAAGAGTATAGGACGAACACCAAACAAAAGGTGGAAAAACAGAGAGGAGACTCATGAAGATCAAAGACTGACAGAGCACAAACAAAAGAGAGAGATGAAAATGCTGGACCAAAAAAGAAAAATGGATATGAATGTGCTTGAGAAAAAAAAGTCCTTTTGCATGCAATTTTACCAGCGTCATTTGATAATAAAATATACTTTATAAGAGGCTCAGAATGATTTTAAACACACAACACTTAACAGCTAAGTGCTAGCTGAGCTCAGAGCTGTGTCAGGATATCCCGTTCCTACATAATCCACTATGTTATCAGATGGCAGTCATGATTGTATGAGGAAAGAGCACTGAAGTGAGTCTTACACAAGTACATCCTCCACTAGGGTATGAAGGGAGCTGGGGTTGCGGATCAATTTGTCTAGGAAGCTGACAATGTCAATAAACTTTGGCCGGTGGTTTCTCTCTTTTTGCCAGCAGTGAAGCATAAGTTGGTGGAGAGAAGCTGGGCAGCCCATGGGAGCCGGAAGCCTGTAACCTTCTTCTATAGACAGTATAACCTAAATAAAGATAATAGAGGTGATTACAGATCATCATATTAACACACATAAGGACAATATCAAACTAGGAATGCAGACCAATGATAAATCAAGACTAAGACACCCTCATGGTCCAGCATTGTATGCAATTTTGAGATCCTCACATGCAGATGGGGTGAAGGCCAGGATTATGACTAGTGTTCTTTACACTACACTTAGTCTCAGACAGAGCCAGCAAAGCATTAGTGACAAGAATGTGTCCCATTCTATTATTTTTAACTATTTCTACTATTTATTCTATTATTAACAACCTTTCTATTAACCAACTGTGAAGGAGGAGAAGAGGAGAGAAATAAGAAACATCCTTTTCCTCTTCAGCAACCTAAAGTCAGGAAGCCAACAAAATAATCTCATAGTAATATGCTCTGATATTTGCATTGTGACATTGCATTAATACATGCCAATGTCATGCTGTAATGAGATTGTCACAGTGCAAATACCACAGTGCAATGTCTGGCCCTCTGTAACTTCATTTGATGACAAAGTGGTTCTCCTGTTCTTCAGGACTGAGATGACTGATCCAGACAATGAAAGCCATTTTGCAGTACAACTTAATGCAACTTTGTCTTGTACAGCATCTTTCATAAAAACTGCATCCTAAAATACTTTTAGGTGTGTGTGTGTGTGTGTGTGTATTTATATATATATGAAATTACAATGTTAGATAAAAATACCAGGAAAGTTAATCTGCAAGGATTGGCAGGGGCAGAAAGATATGTTTTCAACTGAGGTTTGAAAAGAAATGGACTGATCAGATAGAGGAAAACTGTTCCATGTAGGGGGAGCTGCAGAGAAGGTGGCTTTGTTTAATAACTCTGCTGAGACAGCTGAAAGTGACAAACAGGCCAGTGCTATATAAGTGGAGAGAGCAGGAAGGAAAGCAGACACAGACAAGTTCTGTGAGAGGTCAGCTGGAGTGAGTTCATGAAAGATTTAAAAACTAAGACTAGAATGTTTACTAGATCCTGAAATGAAAAGGGAGCCCGTGGAGCTGTTGAAAGAAGAAAGTGATGTAGTCATGCTTCTTTGCACATAGAGGGAAACAAGGACAACAACAAACAACCCATATACAATATCCACTGAAAAGTAAATCACAATATTTACAATAATACATTGGCCTTTGTGAGAAATATACCTGTTGAAAGCATGCACTCTGCATTAAAGTGACTACATATGTTACTATATATATGTTATATATGTTACTATAATTATACATACACATACACGTGTGCATTGCACATATAATCAAATACAGCAGAGTGCACACTACATTATTTACAATAAAGCAATGCTTTATAACTGTAGCTTCTGTATTTTCAATCCTATTAGCATGGGAATCTAGCTTGCTCTCTTTCTGAAGTCTGAATGAGCATTGTTGGCTGTTTATGTTGCAGGCGTTATGCTAATAACAGTAATGAAGCTACATTAAGACCTTCATTAAGACCCTTCACCTTGTGGTGCAGAGGGAAGAAAGAGCATGATAACTGCACTCAACTGGGCCTGAATTTTTAGAAAGGAGAGCTGAGCAACAGAGCATTGCCCTCCTGTACACTGGCAGAAACCTACTGTGCGTAAAATCATAGAATCATAGAATATCCGGGTTGGAAGGGACCTCAGGAGGTCATCTAGTCCAACCCCCTGCTCAAAGCAGGACCAATCCCCAACTAAATCATCCCAGCCAGGGCTTGTCAAACCTGACCTTAAAAATTTCTAAGGAAGGAGATTCCACCACCTCCCTAGGTAACGCATTCCAGTGTTTCACCACTCTCCTAGTGAAAAAGTTTTTCCTAATATCCATCCTAAACCTCCCCCACTGCAACTTGAGACCATTACTCCTTGTTCTGTCATCTTCTACCATTGAGAACAGTCTAGATCCATCCTCTTTGGAACCCCCTTTCAGGTAGTTGAAAGCAGCTATCAAATCCCCCCTCATTCTTCTCTTCTGCAGACGAAACAATCCCAGTTCCCTCAGCCTCTCCTCATGTGTTTTGAGCTGTATGGGCAACTGGGATTGTGATGGGGTAAATTTTGAACCACTCAGCAATAGCACTAAGCTTTACTCACAAGTTAGTATCATTTGCCACAGAGATCTTCCAATTTGTAGCTTCTTCCACTTCCTACATGCTTGGGTGTAATGTGCACTGATAGATCAGAGCCTAATGGGGGAGCTGGCTGTGCTGCCCAGGAGAAGTGTGTGCAGAGGGACAAACGTGTTGCAAGGGTCCTGGAAATTGCAGATTTTGGGCCTCAGATTTCTTGCAGGTCCTCAGTTTCCATGTGATTAGGAGTCCCTGCCCCCTCATTCATGCTGCTACCCATCCTCTCAATGGGATAAACACTAGATCATTTCCAGGAGTTAGCCCACATGGAAATCTTCTTGAAATTTCCCCCTTCCATGCTTATTTGCAGGAGAAAAAACTCTGTCCATAGAGGAGAAAATGGCAGCAACTGAAATTACCACAATAGTGGATTATTTATGTCTTCCGCAGCAACACAGTCATCAGAACCCTTTCATTCTGCGCAATAAACTTGTATTTTTCCATGGCAACCATTTCATTATCAAACACAGTTTTACCATTAGGTAATATGGCCAACCCAAACTCAGGCTGATAAAGCCTTTTTACCACACTCCTCACCCTCTGTATCTATATATGTATGTAGGTGTTCAAATCTCTCTGTATATAGAGACAGGCAGATAGAATACGTACCACACGTGTGGAATTGATAACTATTGATAACTGTAGGAAGGAAAGGTACCTACTAAGTGGATAGAAGAACAAAGAAAGGAGCTCTGTGAGTAAGTTCTTCATAAAGGAGATCTTGCTGGCATGGGAAGCCCCTTTGCCAGGTCCTTTATAAAGAGGGAGAATCCTGCCAGAGGAAGGATACAGCCATACAAAATATTTCCTAGGAGGCCAGTTGACTTTATGCCAATCTTGAATATCATTCAACCCAAAAGTTTAACAAGCAATGTTAAGTATCAGCTAATGCAATGAATCAAAAATTATTTCAATTGCATGGCTTCTATTCTAAATAGCAGGAAGGGATAGATGTCTATCAGAAGTAGCTACAGAAAACTTAGTTACTTACTATAATAGTGGGTAGATTTTTATGGATACATGTTACTGAAGCTGCAACCTGTAGCTGCTCAGAAAAACAGATGTCAGCCTAATATATTACTGTACTTGCTGCAAATGGTGCGTTTCTGAATGGTGTTTTTACTTTCTAGGTCAAAAGTAAATGCTCCACACCTTTTATTAGGCATAAAACATTCAACAGTCATGCCAATACAAAGCTGATGAGGTTTTTCTGAAAGACATTATTTTAAAAAGGATTTCACTGGCATTTATACTTTCTTTGACCCATTACATTTTATAATTTCTTTGGTAGGGGAGCCAAAGGGCCCCCTCCCTCTCTGTGGCTGGCTGCTCCAGCGGTGAGCCCACTGCCCTCTCTTCTGGTGCCACATCAGCCCCTGAGGGATGAAAGCTGTAACTGCAGTGCCTCCCCAGCACAACTTCTTATTCTGCAGGGGACATGAACTCTGCACTTATGTTTCTTCTGTTAAAAAGTGGGGGGCATGGTTCCTTGGCTCCCCGGTTCCAGTGCCTTGGACTCTCCATTACAACTGCCAACAAAAAGATTGATTAGCACTAACTGTGCTTCTGGTTTTCAGATATAAACACTTGACCAGCAGGAACTGGACTGAAAGCATCAATTTATTTCACTCAGTTCACCAAGCAGAAATCAGATAGTCAAAGCCAGACTTTCTCTCTCTAAGTGATATAAATGTTAAAAGAGTTCATCAGTGAGTTTTGTGGATGAGAGTTAGAGTTAGTGAAATGTGTATGGTGAATTTTTACATATCAATATTGTTGTTATGTGAGCAAGAAGTTTTATTCAGTTTGCTATAGCAGTTTTATGCATATTCAATCAATCCATTAAATATTATATTTTTCTGAATATCCAAATTCTGCAATATGTAATAATTTTTACAACGGTCTCTAATAGGTGTCCCAGAAGAGCTCATTCACAGCTGTTCTGTAAACTGAATGCATCAGATATAAATCTTCCTTTCCTCACATGGTATTAGTGAGCTAGACTCTTAGCTCAATCTGTTCATCAGTACAATAGTTTCCTCAGAAAGCTCAGTATCTAATCTAATGTTTATTAATTAAGCAATAAGACATGACAGACTGTGCAGCAGCCCTAATTAATGGACACCTCTAGTGCCTGATGCACATCCAAGAAGTGCATTAATCAGCATTACCACAGGTCTGAAATGACATAACACAATAATACAATGGTTATTTACTGGAACAAGTAACGTTTCTCAAATCGAGTAAGTTTTTAAGAATACATATTATGCTGTTGGTAATGATACAAAATGTATGGTCGACATTTTCAAACCTAGGTGCCTAAAGGTCAGCTCCTAAGTCCATATTTAGGCAATTAAATAGAAGTTGTCTGATTTTCAAAGGTGCTAAGCCTCTACAGTTCCCACTGACTTCAGTAGTATTTATGGGTGCTTATAATTTCTGAAAATCAGAACACTTTTATTCAGATGCCTAAATATCACTTTATCAGACTAACTTTAGACTGTTAGGTTTGAAAATGTTGATCTATGTAAATACTTTTCTATATGCTTGTGTAGGGTGATCTGTGACAGTGAATTAAAAAATTCTAACAATTTTGACCATTGGTGCTGAAGCCCACAGTAGCCAGGCTAGGAAGGGCATTTAATATATTAACAGAGTATAACTTCTAATTTTTTTCTTGCTGCTCGGTGAAGACCCAACAGGCATGAGGTGAAAGCTATCTGGGACATGGGTTTGGCCAATTTGGAGGCCAACTACTAGAAGTGTCACTTAAAAAAATGTATTGCAAGATTTTACAAAACAGTCATAATAGCTGATATCTTTGCAGATCTGTAAAAAAATATAAGCTATTTCTGAAGTGATGTAAATGGTGGTGTCAGCTAGATGTAGGAAGTGGACATAAGGAGATACATTTACACACTAATGTAGCAGAAATATGGAGAATAGCAGGAAAAGCAACTAACAAAGAGAGTGTGGAATGATGTCAGAAAAAGGTCCCGACCTTAATTTGTTTTCATATTTCTTTTCTGCTGTATCTTCTTCCATCCTTTGGTATCTAGGGTACACTTGTACTGTCTTTCTGATGAGGGAGTAACACCACCATATATATCACCTCTGAATTCAGTTTAGAATGTCAGCTCATATAGCTAGTGTCCTTTTTGCTACAACAGGACCTGTGATTCTCCATATTTATGTAAGACTTGTCAGCAAAAGTTTGCACGGTGTCTTTTATACATCTGCTCTGTGCACACTTCCCCCACCCCCATTTCCCTTGCCAGAACTACAGTATCACTGACCTTTGGGAAATTCATATAATTTCTGTAAAACAAACTCATGCTTACTTAGAGTTACTTACTGTGCTAAAACATAGGCCACAATATGCTGCAAAGGTAGGTTTACACACTGTATGCCTAACTACTTGGAATTTCCCAATGCAATTTAAAGCCACTGAATGTTTGGAATGTCACATTTACTTGTTGTTAACATCTTGATCAAATTAATGAAACTTCATCAGATTGTATTGCGAAAGAGATATTTTGAGGCAACAGTTGCACTTTGGCACATATTGTACTGCATCCCAGTGATATATGTTTGGTACAGCATAATGTTGATTATATGGCAGTGTTGCCATGGATGATTTTTTTTCTGCTGCAACATTCTGAAAAAACTGGCTTCCTTAATAAAAGTACCTCTGTCAAACCTCTTTTTGACGAATCAGCCTGAAACTAACAGAAGTTGTCAGTCAGCTTGGAGAGACAACATCCTTGCAATAATGTAAAAAATAATCATCTGGAAAAGTTTTGTGATATAAAGATATATCTACATTATGCAGGGGCATGAGGAGTGATAAGAATGGGATGGCTGTCATTCTGCACCATGACAGGGAGATTGTCTCTTGAGTGAGGCTTAGACATGCTGTTCTAAACTATGGGGGTGCCATCCTCAATTGCAGTACTTGTAGAAAACTTAACTTGTGATAAAAATTGCCCCATCTCCTTCAGTGCTATAGTTTACAGAACAAACTTTCAACTTCCTTAGAAGATAATGTTTGTTCTAGTTAAGAATAACATAGATATAGTTGAAACTATTTTGAGCAAATGGCAGAGGAAAATATATCACTTTATACCTTTACATTGTCCTGTACGAAATGTAAAACTACAGGTAGTTTGTAAAGAAAACATTGTATATTAATTATTAGGAAGCAGAACTAGAAATATTCTTCTCACGGCAGCTTCAAATTGTATCCCATTAGCCCCAGGAGTGTTTTGGGATTGATCACCTAAAGTATGTTCATTGAAGGGCACCATCAGGATGCTGTAGATATATTGGACCAAACTGATCACTGGTATAACACCATTATTCATGGAGGAATTGATATATTGCTTTGTTGAGCAAATTGTATCCTCAGGTTCAGGCACAAGGCTCCCACTGACTTGGATGGAAGCTGCACACATCCAATCACAGAATCTGGCAAACTGATTAGGACTTTTTGTGGTGTGGCTTTAGCCGTTCCAGGAAGCCAGTCAAAATTTTACTTATAGAGAGGCGGATCCTCAGCTGGTGTAAAACAGCAAAATTTCATTGAAGTCAGTGGAGTTAAGTTGATATATACTAGCTGAGGATCTGAGTGAGAAAGTAAATAAGACAGCAAAAAATGAAAGGGATAACAATCATTTGCAAAGAACATTTAATCAGAGTGGCAGATAGGTCTCATGCAGTACTTACATCCTGATTAGACATCTCCCAATATGGTCTTTCTCCATAGGACATCACTTCCCACATGACAATCCCATAGCTCCATGCATCACTTGCTGAAGAGAACTTCCTGTAGGCTATAGCTTCAGGGGCAGTCCATCTTATGGGGATTTTTCCACCCTGGAAGACATATTAAAAATGTCTCAGTATCACTAGAATACAGAACTGCAAGTACCTTAAAAATAAATAAGTAAACCCCCTTGCTGTTGAGGTTCCATATTCTGCTGTCTGTGAAATAGACTGATAATACAGTTTTGCCTTGGCAATTTACTATAAATGACAATGTTGGTATTGGTGGCCTGTGATATGCAGAATCTCAGACTAGATGATCTGGTGGTCTTTTCTGGCTTTAAACTCTATGACACTACTACTGCAAAAAGGCATTTGCAAAAATTCGATCACCACAGTTCAATTATTTACCCCCTAACAAATTCACACTGTGGCGGTCTTTTGCATAATATTATATTTATACACTATAATCAGTTACATTTTATCTATTACATTTTGTATCTGGAAAATTATTTTGCATTTTTAAGAGTAAAATGATTTTTTTCCTGATACAGTCCTTCAACAAAAATTTGTGTTAATTATCACAAATTAGAGGAGTTCCTTGAAAAAAAGTTATTTATTTCTTGAAAGTAGTGTATTCATAGTGCCACTAGATGGCAGAATGGGGCAGTCAGAAGAATTGAGATAACTAATCGTAGCTGTTTTTCAATTTACTGTACTGAGAATAAAGATTGTTCAGTGTGAACACTATTTCTGGAAGAAAGAAAATAAATTAATTGGAACACAGTTTTGGATACTGAAGAAAAGCCAGTTTTTAAACAAGGAAGCAAATTTACATTGTTAATCTATTTTGTTCATGTGGAAAATTATTGGTCAATAACTTGTCAAGATGATGATGACTCACAATGCTGCATCAAAAAGGACTGCAAGGCAAAACTATATAACCTTGTTTGAATGTTACTATTCCCTTTATTAATTATAACCACTGTGACAAGCCAATGTAGCTAGTTAATGTCTTTATGGTTCATAAATGATTGTAGCTAAGATGCCCTTTGTGGGGTTTATATCTTTTTATTTAAGCTCTCTGGTTTTGTAAAAGACTTTGGGTATTCAAATTTGGCCTAACTTGATCTACTCTAAATCAATGGTAAACTCACTTTGACTTCAAGGGGAGCAGAGTTAGGCCACTATTGCTGAATTGCTTTTTAAAATCTCATGCTCTATTCCATTTATTTAGAGCTATACTGAGCCATTCAGGCACTGTAATTTTAACCCGGGGTGCTAGTACTGATTTTTCCTTGGACCTTGTGAGGATGAACAAAGGAAAGACATCTTCCATCCTGTCCCTACATGCAGCACTTGGGGCCACAGAAAAGACAGAAGGCCCAACACAGAAGTTAACATATTTGGGAACTGAATTGGATACAAGGCACTATGTATCACAGCTACCCAAAGAAAAGCTAGATAATATAAGGCTGTTGATAAGGGTACTCAAAGGTTCTAGGAAAGTTATACTAAAATGGGTACAGGTGATCATGGGGCACTTAAACTTTGCATGGAGAGTGGTGGTGCTGGGTAGGGCCTCATAATTTTATCAGGGTGACCATAGAAATGAGGGAAGATTTGGAGGTATGGGAAACATTTTTGGAACAGTTTAGTGGGCTAACAATCTGGCGATCCAGTTGCGTACTGGAATCAGAGTTTCAGGTACAACTGGATACCTCGGGGGGAATTTGTTGTAGACTGTATTACCAAGGGAGCACAGAGGTAGCCTGAGTAGTAGTAGTCTTACAACAAGAGCTGTCCCATTTGAGTTTTCCACTAATATTGGTGTCTTCCAATATGTAGGGCCAGGAATTTAGAAATAAATGGGTTTGGTTTTGGTACAACATTCAGGCAGTAGTGACATTATTAACTGGCAGTCAGCATCGGAGGGTTTTAATTCCCAGTGAGTCCAGGCAATTGGACACTGGAAATTGGACTGTCACAGGACCTGTGCTCCCTTTGATGGGTGACTGGGGAAGGAAAGATGAGCTTATGTTGTCTGTCTGTGATTGCAGGAGACATCAGAGACAAGGTTGATGTTTGGATTTTCAGGCACTCTATTGTGCATTAGGCCCACACGCAGGCAGCCAGGATGGCAGACGGACTGCCGCTGAGCTTCAGGACTGAGGTTGTCTGCCTTCAATGGTTTGGCAAAAAGGGCTCATTCTGGAATCAGCTCATGTCTCTTCTGCACTTATTGATGGGTGAACTATACCCACTTAATGTCCTAGTTATTTATCTCGGGGAAAATGATCGAGGGGCCTGCAGGATTCAGAGGGACATGGGAGGATTAGACAGTCACAGCCAAACCTGAGATTGGTTGAGTTAGAAATACTCATGAAACATGTATGGCAGGGAGCCATCAATCTTTTTGGATGCAGGTGGCTCAGTGATTTCACAAAGGGACATCCAGTACAATGTGCTGGAGGTTTTGAAGGAGTGCACTTGTCTGGGGCTGACATTTTGGTTGTGGATTGGATTAGGTAAGAAACAGATCCCACCTGGCACTTAAACCCATCTCTGTGTCTTTCTTTTATTCACCTGTGTGTCTTGATCAGTGAATGTTTCTCACTGTTCAGCTATAAGCCTACCCCCACACAACTGAAACAGGCAAAACTCCCACTCCTTCTGACCATCAAGAGCATAGGATTGGTTCTTAAGAAGAGACTAAATTTAACATTATTTTGTAGTCCTGCCCTTTTTATGTTCACCAGTTCTCCTCTTGTCCTTAGTTTAGTAACTCAGGCAAAATTCAGGACCTGATCTGACAATGCATGTTAAAGGCAAAGGAAAGATTCCCATTAACCTTCTGTGGGTGCTGGATGAGGTTCTCCAGCACTATTTGCTTTTAACACAGCCAAGGGCAAATTGTGTTCATGTTGACCCTTACAAGTGGGTGCAATATCTGCCTGGATTATGCATGCCAGTTGGGGGAGGGGGGGGGGGAAGGGGAGGTGAACAGAAGATGTAAGCATATGTGCTAAAAAGTACAAACTTTACCCTTTGAACCCAGGCCCTGTCAAAGAATTCCTCTTGCCATATGTCCATACACAAATGATCTGCAGAGTATGAACTCTGCAGGTTTTGAGGGAAGGTGCAAAAGAGGAATTCTCTGTTTCTCTTCCTTTCAATGGTTTTTTGGGTGAGAATTTATGTGCAGCTTGAGGACTGGCCCTCGAGATTTAAAAGATGCTCTTCAGCCCTATATAATACAGATATATTCCCAATTACTAACTTCAGTTAAAACAAATTTCTTCTCAGAGGCTAGTATCAACTGATATCCAAAGCCTTTTTTTAGATATTAGTGGCCAGAAAATGGACACAATCCAAATACAAGTCTTGAGACATCAGAACAGCAGTGAGGAATATACTATAACTGAGAATAAATGGAATGCTACTAATCTGAATGTTCAGTGTGTTAATTTAAAGCTCTATATCATGCAGTGAAACATATTCATAAATTGTTCTAATGAGCATACATTTTTAATTTTGTAGAAGTTTAATCAATGGAAGACATTTTTATCTATCATTTATCAGCATTTGGATTTTAATGAATAGTTCTGTTGTTAATTACTGAATTTCTATGTTTAGAGAAAACACACACAAATAATGAGTAGTTGACATTTGGATATTCATAAAATATTCTTTTGATATGAAATTATCAACAGAATTATGCATTCAAGTCTGAACGTAGACAATGAATTTATTCATTAAAGTTTGATTGAGGGTGAAGATCTAATCGTCATTCCTTCATGAATCTGATCACATACCCAGAAAATATACTGAGAAGAGGTCACAACTGTCACTTTGAATAGCATTCATAACAAAATTTGATTCTTCATGTAACTGACTTTTTAAAGAATCTGATTAGACTACCAAAACTAGCTTCGTCATACAGCTTTACTGACTGATTCCTCTGGGACTGGATATTAGAATGTGAAAATAAGAATGGAGAATAAAATCTTAATAAAATTCATGGAAGTTCATTTCCCTTGGCACAGGATGTGCTCAATGTTGTATCATAAAAGGTATTTCCTGGGCTACCTAATGGCAAAGGGAAGCAAATCCTCTTAAATTCACAGTAGACTCTTTTTACACATAAAGCCATTAGATGCAAACATGTATATTTCAGTACTTAGTTATGTTTGCAGAATATCTTTTATGCAAAAAAGCTGTTTTATTTCTTGGGAAGAAATCTAAAAGGTTGAGACCTCAATATGACTAACAGTAAAGACTGATATAACTAAAAAGAATTATCAGCCATTCATGCATAATAAGACACACGTAAGCTTCAAGATAGCTAAAATGATACTTCAAGTTCATGATGAGAGTAATAAACAACACTATTGTTATTGGGCATTTCTTTTGAGTTTTCACCTAATTGAAAAAAAATTTGAACACAATATTGTACACGAAGTGAGCCACCTTCAAATTAAAATAACGTATACATTATCTAAATTTAACTACTCTAGTGGATTAATCAAAGCTGTCCCAGTTTCCTAGTCCAGAAGGCCTGTACACAAGCAAGCACTATTTTTGTTAAAAACCATGTTGCGTTTTTGCCCCATCTCTAAAATTTATAATGAGCTCAGTGATCAGGGCCGGATTAACACCTTGGGCTCACCTAGGCCAGTGAGAGCTGTGGAGGCATCGCTCGGGGCGAGAGCGGCCTGCGGAGCTTCCCTGATTGCCCCTGCATCTGGGGGCTGCAGGGACATGCTGGCCACTTCTGGAAGCCGTGCAGAGCCAGGGCAGGCAGGGAGTCGTCCTTAGCTCCACTGCACCACTAACTGGACTTTTAATGGCTCAGTCAGTACTGCTGACCGGAGCTGCCAGGGTCCCTTTTTGACCAGGCATTCTGGACAAAAAACGGATGGATGCCTGGCAACGCTAGCTGGCTTTGCCCTCTGCTGGGCAAAATTTGAATTTTTAGGTGCCTCTACAATGCTGGCGCCTCTAGGCATGTGCCTACTGTGAAATCCAGCCCTGTCAGTTATATGCTAATTTTGTTTTCCTGTAGTAAAACAGCTCTAATGGTGATATTCCAATGCTTATGATTTAGCCTGTTTTTTACTTGCTGCCTTCTGAATTAGGGTGACCAGATGTCAATTTTATAGGGGTAGTGCCGATTTTGGGGGCTTTTTCTTATTTAGGCACCTATTATTCCCCCCCGCCCCTGATTTTTCACACTTGCTATCTGGTCACCCTATTCTGAATAGTGACAATTCCCTGAATTATTCTTGCTTTTAATTCAGAGCCAAAATTCCTCAGTGTGCTGTCAAGACAGTACTTCTAACAAGAATACAAGTAACATATTATTCACGCAGTGCACCATGCAGCTTCAGAACACACACACACACACACCCTCCCCTACATACACCCTACCTTACAGAGTTGACAAAAGTACAATGTGCCCTATTAACTAAAGATAGTTTCTGTATAATGTATAATTCTGTCTCCTTCTCAGAGTTTAGACACCTAAAAACTAAGTAAAAAATGGACATATTTTTCCAAAACATCCTCTGTCTCATGACACAAACAAACAAACAAACATTATTATTAATTTACTATTTAAACAGTTTTTGGAGATCCAGAAAGCAATGTAACAATACACTATCCAGAGTTAGCTCACCGTTGCAGCTACAGCACATTATGCTGCAATGCTGAAGACCAGACTACATTTGTTAAGCTCAAAATTACAGACTGCCTGATGGGGAGACATCAGGAATGGCAGAGAGGGAAAGAAGCAAGTGTGCTAGCTGCCCTGCCTTTAGTATTCCCTGCTAACCAATCCAAGAAGTGATACTGATGAAAACCTTAGACAAGAAAGCAGAGATTTATGAGCTATTACATATGTTAGAAGACATCATCACATGTAACTATCCAAATCATCCGAACATGATGCCTTAAAATCATGATATTCTCAGTATTAATACTAATATGAGGTCATGCCTATTTCTGCTACAATGGCTCCCTAATCTCCCCGAAAGTAAGCCAGAGTATTCCTAGCTGTGGAACTCCCTTGCCTACAGAATCCCCCATGCATGTCTCAGGCAACAACAACAACTCCCCCCATGGCTATACGGACTCCTGGGTCAATTATATTGCTCTGCAGCAGATTTTGTTGGATGAGGCCTTGTCTACCTATGACCAGGGCAACTCTCATGTTCCTGATTTTCCTGAAAAATCCCCCCCCCCACTTCCTTCCCCCTCAAAGACAAGACAATTTGTATTTCAGTTGTTTTCAGTGAGGTAACAGAGTGTCCACAGCTATGAAGGTCTGCAGTGCAACCCACTAATCCTGCTACCATGGAACTTAGAACTGCCTACTCTTGGAGACAGGGTACGGAACTAGATAGATCACTGCTCTGATCTGGCCTGGCAATTCCTATGTTCCTATGAGTTATCAATCACATTTGCTTGTGATGTTTTGTAATAATTGTTCGTGGCACTCATTCGGTCTCAGCCTTTTACCCCAACCCACCTGACAGAAATAGAACGAAAGGCCCCGAGAATGAAAGGAGAGCAAAGACTCAGTGAGGAAACTGAAATTTAAAATATTGAATGCAATTCATCATTCTATATAAAAATCTCTTCCCACTTTACTGGAGTGGTGTTTTTGTTTGAAGATGTGGATCTATCAACATTTTTCACATGAGAAATCAGTTTGGTCAACTTCAGTGAATCCCTAGAATCCCTAGTGGACATTTGTCAGCATCCCCAAACTATAATTTAGAACTATTCAGTATTACTGACATTCTTCTCCAGAGAGTCCAACTATTAGAATATCAGGGAAGCTACATGTTAGGACTACAAAACTGATCTGGAAAGTTTCCCCAGAGTCTGCCACATTATGTCTAGCTTCAGCTAGTACTATCAATCATTCATTTTCATGAGAACTGAAATGAACAAAAAAACCCCGCAACCTAATTTTAAAAAAGATTGGATTTTTTTTCTCAAAGGAAGTACCATTTTATTTCAAACATCCTGCTAGTTTAAAAATACTACAGTTGGATACGTGCAACCTGATGATTTTTTTTTAAAGTTGGCCATCCCCATTTTTGTCTTAAAAATAACAGGCAGCTTCTTAACATACAATAATTATTCTAGCAAACATCTTATTAACACTTATATTATACATGTAGGCATGTATGAGAAAAGGAAAACTATTTCTGGGTGGAAAGAATCAGCTATTAGATACCACTGTGATGAGTGCTAAAGAAACACCAAACATAGAGAGATTGGAGGTTCTCACACTGATCACCAAAACACTTCCAGATGAAGCTGGAAGTTTCACAGGGGAAAGAAGCATAGTCTTGTGGTTAAGGCATGGAATTATTACTCATAACACCTGGGTTCTAGTCCTAGCTCTACCTCAGGTTTCCTGTTTGACCTTGGGCAAATAATCTGTGTACTTCAGTTCTGCACCTGTAAAATGGAGATAAAAATACTTCTTTACCTCACAGTGGAGGGACTGGGTCCAAGGGTCTTTGCCTAGAGATAAGCAGATCACTAATCCTTTATCTCACAGAAAATCCAAAGGCATCTGGGACAGTGGGAAAGAAGGGTGCTACTCTGCCTCCTTTTCTTCTTTTTGCTTCATTCTGGATCATTCTCTTTTTGTGCTTGGCTAATACTAGTACATGATTTGGACTATGACAGGGCTGGAGACTGCAAGCATACTAGACCTCAGTGATGAAAGCAATATTGAGTGTCTCATAAGAAATCAAGCTCATACATGATGCTGGTTTCGTTGACAGCTGATTTGTACCGTACGATGTTTGCCTTTTAGCAATAAGAACTTGTGGCTGTTTCATCTGCCACCCTGCTTGCTGTGGTTCCAGCTCAGAAATTTGATAGACGGTTGGTTTTATGTCCCTGGTTGCAAAGCTTTGCCTTAGGACTTTTGGATGTATATCACTTAGTCCTGTTGATATGGGCCCCGATTCAGGTAGGCACTTAAGTACATGCTTGAAGTGAATGGGACTACTCACAGGCTTAACGTTAGGCATGTACTTAAGTGCATGATCAGGGTCTCAAACAGAGCTAAACCATGTCTCTTGAGTGTAAAGAGGCATACTGGTGGAAGGCACTGTCCCAGTAGCAGTGCCTGGAGGCATTATAACTGTTAAAGCCTTAATTTAACCAGAAGCACTATGTGCCATGCCTTTACAAAGATCCAGCTAGCACTTCCCCCAGCTCTAACAGCACTAACATGTACATAGTGCTAGTGAGCGAACTAGGATAAACAACTCGGGAAACCCAAGCCTTCTATCAACAGAACTGGTACAGTATGGTGAGCAACAAGTGTCTCCAGAATACCCCACCAATTTGCCATTTTACTTTCCTGAAGGCCATCAATACTTTTGAACTGGTTCTTTCTAAAAACCAATTTTATTCTTTCTATGAATGACCCTTTGATTGTTCTCCAGCCTTAACTCAAAGGAATCAAAAAAATCAAACTTGTCTCTTCTCAATATTAAAAATTTTGTCACTTTTTAATCACACATTTTTTTCTATAAAGTAATAAAAGTCCCCATTAGTATTTCCTCTGTACCAAATCATTTTAACATTCAAGAAAAATCCCTTCCCTTTTTAAAGCATTGATCTTCACTTAGGTTGAAAGATAAGAAGTCTGATAAAAATGCATAACTTTGACCCTCAAAATTCACATAAATGCAAAGATAATGAATATTTCTAAACACCTAAATCTGTCCTGCAATCATTTTTCTTTATAGTACAATTTAACAAGCATTATAAAATGGCAAAGATACAGCAGACTATGCAATATGACAGGCTGATAACATTTCCAACTTGTTTGTACATCTAATGGGAGAGCAAGGGTCAAACCTCACTATTTAGGGTACCCTCTTTGACAAAGTGCCCATTATTTTCCATTCATTTAAAAATATTTCTTTTATTTTAAAATGAACAAAATAGTAGAGATGGGAGAATGAGGAATCCGTAGTTGGAAACCTGATAAAACTTCCAGTATTCTAGAATTAAAAGCGTAGCATACTTTTTTGAGAAAGGGAGACAGACACAGATTTAAAAAAAATATATTTTTCAAAGTTAAATTGGTCTACACATACCCACAACCATTTTGGAAAAATCTCTATAGCCCAATCCTGCTGCAATAGAAATTAATGGCAACATTCATTGATTTTGACAATGTAGGATTAGGTTCTAATGTTTAGAAAGTGAAGCCTTACATTTTTCTAGGATTAAAATTGCTGTAGTGAATTTCACAAATTCAGATGCTTTAATCTAGGCAATGGAAAAATCCTTTTCTTTTCAGAAATCAAGTGTTTCAGAAGCACTCTTCTCTACCAGATTTAGTTTGGAAACTATAATACTACTTGATAATAGTGGAAAAATGTTATTTTCTGAAACATTAGTATTTCTGCTAAGATATACGTCTCTTCAAGCAGCATTATAGTAGAACCTCAAGAGTTATGGACACCTCAGGAATGGAGGTTTTTGTAATTCTGAAGTGTTTGTAACTGAACAAAACGTTATGGTTGTTTGTTCAAAAGTTTACAGCTGAACATTGACTTAATACAGATTTGAAACTTTACTATGCAGAAGAAAAATGCTGCTTTCCCTTTATTTTTTTAGTAGTTTATGTTTAACACAGTACTGTACTATGTTTGCCTTTTTGGGTCTCTTTTGCTGCCTGATTGTCTACTTCTGGTTCCAAATGAGGTGTGTGGTTGACTGGTCAGTTCGTAATTCTGGTGTTTGTCACTCTCAGGTTCTACTGTAATTTCAAGCTGTCTGCCAACTCAGATTACACCAACCAATTTCATGAAAGCTGCACATACCGAGTCCTTAAACCTGCATGCCCCAAACCTACCTTACTCAGACAAGTAGTCCTATTGGAGTAAGGTGAAGAGGGTTAGTTCTGAGGGTCTATATGAATGCTTACGTGCAGGATCCTCTGTGTTCCATGATTCTGTGATCATAGAATTTGCTACAGAGTCCACTCCATACTGTAGAATTGTGCTCCAGAATCTGAGTTCCCATTTGAAAAAACAATGATACTGCCCTTATGGTTAAACACATGCACAAAGGCCCTGATTCTGAAATTACCCTGTACAGATTCTCAGCCACTTTATTGGAGGTCTTGTGTAGATCTGATTAAATTGCATTAAAAAGGGAAGAAGAAAAGCAACAAGGCAGTTTGGAAAATATTTTCAGTGCCTGTATACAAATGATAAGAGTATGGGGAACAAGTAGGATGAACTGGAAGTCATGGTGTAGAGAGGCCAAGTGGCCTCCCTCCAAGCGAGGGAACATTACACTACCCTAGGAGGGCGAAGCCTAGATTGCCCTGCTCCCCTTGCCGGAAGTACCTGGGTGTGGCCGGCAGTATAAAAGGCCAGCCCTGCAGCACAGTTGGAGGGGAGCTGTGGAGGAGAAGGATGCTCTGCTGGTTTGGCTGTGTCCCTGAGAGAAACTGTTGCTGGTTTCCGGTGCCCAATCCACAGATGCTGACGAGGACTGGCCTGGAGTGCCTGCTGCTGTATACCCCAAGGAGCCAGAAGAGGCCTGGAAGCTAGAGGTACAGAACCCTGGGGTGGCAGGAGGTAGCCCAGGGATAGCCATAGAGCAGCTGGCTGCAGAGCCAGGTGTGGCTCAGTTGGTGTGTTGCGGCTGGATTCCCGCCAATGCAGGGGCAGCCAATCCTGCCCCTGCCAGGGCCCTGAGCTGGGATGCAGTGGAGTAGGGTGGGCCCACATCCCCCTGCCACTCCACCCTGGGGTGGCTGACCCCCTACACTGTGCCAGGAGGCTCTAGTTCTGAAGAGGAGCTTCCCTTACCAGTCACCCTTAGAGACTATTTGTTTGCTGGCTGCCTGAGCTCTGCCCAGGCTAAAACCAGCCCTGAAAGACTGTGAGGATTGCTGGCAACCTGAGCCTACTCAAGCCCAGGCCCCAGCTCACCTGTAGACTGTGTTGTTTGCTGGCTGCCTGAGCTCTACTCAGGCCAAAGCCAGCCTGGATAGACTGTGTTGTTTGCTGGCTGCCTGAGTTCCAATCAGACCACAGCCAGCCCTGATAGATACTGTTTAAGAGCTGGTTTCAGAGGAACAGCCGTGTTAGTCTGTATTCGCAAAAAGAAAAGGAGTACTTGTGGCACCTTAGAGACTAACCAATTTATTTGAGCATGAGCTTTCGTGAGCTACAGCTCACTTCATCAGATGTTTACCGTGGAAACTGCAGCAGACTTTATATACACACAGAGAATATGAAACAATACCTCCTCCCACCCCACTGTCCTGCTGGTAATAGCTTATCTAAAATGATCAACAGGTGGGCCATTTCCAGCACAAATCCAGGTTCTCTCACCCTCCACCCCCCCACACAAATTCACTCTCCTGCTGGTGCTAGCCCATCCAAAGTGACAACTCTTTACGTAATCAAGTCGGGCTATTTCCTGCATAGATCCAGGTTTTCTCACATCCCCCCCACCCCCATACACACACAAACTCACTCTCCTGCTGGTAATAGCTCATCTAAACTGACCACTCTCCAAGTTTAAATCCAAGTTAAACCAGAACATCTGGGGGGGGGGTAGGAAAAAACAAGAGGAAACAGGCTACCTTGCATAATGACTTAGCCACTCCCAGTCTCTATTTAAGCCTAAATTAATAGTATCCAATTTGCAAATGAATTCCAATTCAGCAGTTTCTCGCTGGAGTCTGGATTTGAAGTTTTTTTGTTTTAAGATAGCGACCTTCATGTCTGTGATTGCGTGACCAGAGAGATTGAAGTGTTCTCCGACTGGTTTATGAATGTTATAATTCTTGACATCTGATTTGTGTCCATTTATTCTTTTACGTAGAGACTGTCCAGTTTGACCAATGTACATGGCAGAGGGGCATTGCTGGCACATGATGGCATATATCACATTGGTGGATGTGCAGGTGAACGAGCCTCTGATAGTGTGGCTGATGTTATTAGGCCCTGTGATGGTGTCCCCTGAATAGATATGAGGGCACAATTGGCAACGGGCTTTGTTGCAAGGATAAGTTCCTGGGTTAGTGGTTCTGTTGTGTGGTATGTGGTTGTTGGTGAGTATTTGCTTCAGGTTGCGGGGCTGTCTGTAGGCAAGGACTGGCCTGTCTCCCAAGACTTGTGAGAGTGTTGGGTCATCCTTTAGGATAGGTTGTAGATCCTTAATAATGCGTTGGAGGGGTTTTAGTTGGGGGCTGAAGGTGACCGCTAGTGGCGTTCTGTTATTTTCTTTGTTAGGCCTGTCCTGTAGTAGGTAACTTCTGGGAACTCTTCTGGCTCTATCAATCTGTTTCTTTACTTCCGCAGGTGGGTATTGTAGTTGTAAGAAAGTTTGACAGAGATCTTGTAGGTGTTTGTCTCTGTCTGAGGGGTTGGAGCAAATGCGGTTGTATCGCAGAGCTTGGCTGTAGACGATGGATCGTGTGGTGTGGTCAGGGTGAAAGCTGGAGGCATGCAGGTAGGAATAGCGGTCAGTAGGTTTCCGGTATAGGGTGGTGTTTATGTGGCCATTGTTTATTAGCACTGTAGTGTCCAGGAAGTGGATCTCTTGTGTGGACTGGACCAGGCTGAGGTTGGTGGTGGGATGGAAATTGTTGAAATCATGGTGGAATTCCTCAAGGGCTTCTTTTCCATGGGTCCAGATGATGAAGATGTCATCAATATAGCGCAAGTAGAGTAGGGGCTTTAGGGGACGAGAGCTGAGGAAGCGTTGTTCTAAATCAGCCATAAAAATGTTGGCATACTGTGGGGCCATGCGGGTACCCATAGCAGTGCCGCTGATCTGAAGGTATACATTGTCCCCAAATGTGAAATAGTTATGGGTAAGGACAAAGTCACAAAGTTCAGCCACCAGGTTAGCCGTGACATTATCGGGGATAGTGTTCTTGACGGCTTGTAGTCCATCTTTGTGTGGAATGTTGGTGTAGAGGGCTTCTACATCCATAGTAGCCAGGATGGTGTTATCAGGAAGATCACCGATGGATTGAAGTTTCCTCAGGAAGTCAGTGGTGTCTCAAAGGTAGCTGGGAGTGCTGGTAGCGTAGGGCCTGAGGAGGGAGTCTACATAGCCAGACAATCCTGCTGTCAGGGTGCCAATGCCTGAGATGATGGGGCGCCCAGGATTTCCAGGTTTATGGATCTTGGGTAGTAGATAGAATATCCCAGGTCGGGGTTCCAGGGGTGTGTCTGTGCGGATTTGATCTTGTGCTTTTTCAGGAAGTTTCTTGAGCAAATGCTGTAGTTGCTTTTGGTAACTCTCAGTGGGATCATAGGGTAATGGCTTGTAGAAACTCGTGTTGGAGAGCTGCCGAGCGCCACTAGCGGTCACCTTCAGCCCCCAACTAAAACCCCTCCAACGCATTATTAAGGATCTACAACCTATCCTAAAGGATGACCCAACACTCTCACAAGTCTTGGGAGACAGGCCAGTCCTTGCCTACAGACAGCCCCGCAACGTGAAGCAAATACTCACCAACAACCACATACCACACAACAGAACCACTAACCCAGGAACTTATCCTTGCAACAAAGCCCGTTGCCAATTGTGCCCACATATCTATTCAGGGGACACCATCACAGGGCCTAATAACATCAGCCACACTATCAGAGGCTCGTTCACCTGCACATCCACCAATGTGATATATGCCATCATGTGCCAGCAATGCCCCTCTGCCATGTACATTGGTCAAACTGGACAGTCTCTACGTAAAAGAATAAATGGACACAAATCAGATGTCAAGAATTATAACATTCATAAACCAGTCGGAGAACACTTCAATCTCTCTGGTCACGCAATCACAGACATGAAGGTCGCTATCTTAAAACAAAAAAACTTCAAATCCAGACTCCAGCGAGAAACTGCTGAATTGGAATTCATTTGCAAATTGGATACTATTAATTTAGGCTTAAATAGAGACTGGGAGTGGCTAAGTCATTATGCAAGGTAGCCTGTTTCCTCTTGTTTTTTCCTACCCCCCCCCCAGATGTTCTGGTTTAACTTGGATTTAAACTTGGAGAGTGGTCAGTTTAGATGAGCTATTACCAGCAGGAGAGTGAGTTTGTGTGTGTATGGGGGTGGGGGGGATGTGAGAAAACCTGGATCTATGCAGGAAATAGCCCGACTTGATTACGTAAAGAGTTGTCACTTTGGATGGGCTAGCACCAGCAGGAGAGTGAATTTGTGTGGGGGGGTGGAGGGTGAGAGAACCTGGATTTGTGCTGGAAATGGCCCACCTGTTGATCATTTTAGATAAGCTATTACCAGCAGGACAGTGGGGTGGGAGGAGGTATTGTTTCATATTCTCTGTGTGTATATAAAGTCTGCTGCAGTTTCCACGGTAAACATCTGATGAAGTGAGCTGTAGCTCACGAAAGCTCATGCTCAAATAAATTGGTTAGTCTCTAAGGTGCCACAAGTACTCCTTTTCTTTTTGTTTAAGAGCTGACAGCTTGAGCCACCCAAACCCAGGCAAAAGCCTGACAGTGGCTAGTGATCACCCAGACCTATTGTGGGCTCTTGGCATTCCTGTGAACTCTGGTCCTGGCCAGACAGGACCAGCCTGAGTGGCCTCCCTCCAAGCGGGAGAGCGAGGTACCATTACACATGGTATATGAAGAAAATTATGACTTAATTGGCGTTACAGAGACTTGGTGGGACAACTCTCATGACTGGAATATTAACATTGAGGGATATAGCTTGTTCTCAAAGGACAGGTTTGTGTAAAAAGGAGGAGGCATTGCACTATATGTCAAGAATGCATACACTTGCTCTGAGGTCCAAGAGGAAGTGAGTGATAGATCTACTGAAAGTCTCTGAGTGAGGATAACAAGGGAAAAGAACAGTAGTGATGTTATGGCAGGAGTCTATTATAGATCACCAAATCAGGAAGAAGAAGTGGATGAGTCATTCTACAAGCAGGTAACAAGATTAGTTAACACACATGAGCTAGTATTAATGGGGGATTTTAACTTCCGTGATATCTGTTGGAAGACTATTGCAGCAAAACATAATATGTCCCACAAATTCTTAGCATGTGTAGCTTTCTGATTCAGAAAGTTGAGGAAAGAAGTAGGAGGTCATCCATTTTGGATATGGTCTTGACCAACCGGGATGAATTAGTTGCGAACATGAAGATGGTTGGGAAATTGGGAGGAAGTAGCCATGATCTGATAGAATTCAAGATCCTATGGAAAAGAGGAATGAGAACAGCAAAACAAAGACACTGGTCTTCAGAAAGGCAGATTTCAGCCAACTCAGAGTTATAGCAGGCAAGGTCCCATGGAAAGACCAATTAGAAAGAAAAGGGGGCTGGCAGTTCCTAAAAGATGTAATACTAGCGGTCCACCATCAAACTATTCTGACAAAGAGGAAAGATAAGAACCACCACAGGAGGCCAATGTGGAGCTTTTTAGTTACCTAAAAACCAAAAGGGATACATACAGGAAATGGAAGGAGGGGCATATCATCAAGGAAGTATACATGGGAACAGCATGAGCATGCAGGCACAAAGTCAGGAAAGCCAAGGCAAAGAATGAGTTACAGTAGGAAAGGAATGTTAGAGACAACAGGAAGGGATTCTTCAAATATGTCAAAGGAGAAAGATCAAGGATGGTGTGGGTCTGCTGCTCAAGATTCATAATAAAATGGCAAGAGTTGGCAATACTGCTACCCCTTAAGACAGTTAAGAGTAGCTTAATGAAGGTAGAAAGCATCTACACTGAGGCTATTCACAGTTTATCAAGTCCTGGCATGTATTTTACTACATGTATGTCTGTGTGGACTTGTTTTTAACCAGGACTTGTGGTTAAGTCTGTCCTGAAAAACTCACATTCAACGATGGTAGTCTCATTGTTCTGTAGCACTATCTATGAAGAGCAATAGGTTCCTGAAAGGCAGGTTCCCAGATGGTTAAACATGTACGTCCACTGATATTTGTCATGGGATAGTATATAAATATGATTGTAGAGGCAACAGCTGGCAGAGGGCATTCTCCTTTCCCTCCTCATTCAATATCTATATAAAGTGGTCTAGCAGATTGTTAATTTGCATATTGCCCTAATGCTCCAATTCTTTTTCTCTATCACTAGGTCACTGTGTGGAGTAAAGCATTGAAAACATGGGCATGGTGGTTGCTATAGCCCAGTGACACTGCATGTTTCCCAGGTTTTTCTCCTTTATTTTAGCTTCAGATAACAAGAGATCTTCTTCTTGAAGAATAAAAGAGACTTAAATCATAATGACAGGTTTCAGAGTGGTAGCTATGTTAGTCTATATCAGCAAAAACAAGGAGGAGACCTTGTGGCACCTTAGAGACTAACAAATTTATTTGGGCATAAGCTTTCGTGGGCTAAAACCCACTTCATCAGATGCATGGAGTGAAAAATTCAGTAAGCAGTATAAATATTACAGCACATGAAAAGATGAGAGTTGCCTTACCAAGTGGGGGGGGGGGTCAGTGCTAATGAGGACAATTCAATTAAGGTAGAAGTGGCCTATTCTCAACAGTTGAGGGAAAATTACTTTCGTAGAGCTAACGAGGTCAATGCAATCAAGGTGGAAGTTGCCCATTTCCAACAGTTGACAAGATGTGAGTATCAGCAGAAGGAAAATTACTTTTTGTAGTGACTGATCCACTCCCAGTCTTTATTCAGGCCTCATTTGATGGTGTCCAGTTTGCAAATTAATTCCAGTTCTGCAGTTTCTCGCTGAAGTCTGTTTTTGAATCATAGAATACTGGGGTTGGAAGGGACCTCAGGAGGTCATCTAGTCCAACGCCCTGCTCAAAGCAGGGCCAATCCCCAATTTTTGCCCCAGATCCCAAATGGCCCCCTCAAGGACTGAACTCACAACCCTGGGTTTAGCAGGCCAATGCTCAAACCACTGAGCTATCCCTCCCCTAAAGTTTTAGTTGTTGAAGAATTGCCACTTTGCAATCGACAAATAAAAGAATGAGAAACAGAAGCTGGATTCTTGACAACTCTGATTGTCAGCCATGTAAATGGACAATGGAAAACAATTGTGTGGCTAACATCTCCATTTGTTTCCATGACTTTTCAGGGGAGGTAACTGTACACAAACAATGTTTTGTGGACAAGAACTGTGTTACAATTTTGTAGAGCTGCTCTTTTCAAGACCTTTTAAATCACGTCAATTATTCAAGGCTTTTGGCAATGCAATGTGGTATTTTGGGGCACTTGTTGAAATAGGAGAAAGTCCTGGCTAGAGGTAAGCATGACAATATCCAGTCTATGAACATTCTGGCATAGGAGGGTTAAAGAGCTCAGTTTGGAGCTGCCTTCTTTAGATTCATGGCAAATGTACCATCATAAATCCTGAGTCAGAAAAACAAGCTTGCTTTTGAATTATTCTTCAAATGTCTCTGCCATTATATAAAAGCTTATAAAGGAGAGGTTCTCAAACTGTGGTCTGTTGACTACCAGTGGTCTGTGAGCTCCATTCAGGTGGTCCCCGGATAGTTCCCTCTAATGTGCGTGCCTGGGCGGTCGTACACAAGAGAATGAAGGGCCACCCACTTAATTAGTGGAGCCGTGCAGGTGTGGCTCCACTAATTAGGTGCCTGGACCCTGGAGAAGATGCACATGTGAGGTGGTGGCCTTGGGGAGAATAAGGGGTAGGTGGGTGTGGGCAGTGGGGTGAGAAGAGGGGGGTCGGGGGAATTTGGGATGTGTGGGGCAGCGGTGGCTAGAGAGATGTGACTTTCCCTAGCTCCAGGGCTTGGGCTGCTGGGGAGAGAAGGCCCTCCTTCCCAGCGTCAGCTCTGTAGCTGCTGTGGTGCGGGAGAGACCTCCCTCCTTCCCAGCTCCAGCTTGGGGGCTGCCACAGTGGGGTAGAGAGGGCATATCCATCCCATTAGAAAGGTAAGACTACTGATATTAAAATGTGAGTTGTGTGCTTTTATTTGTAGAACAAAAAAACCTTGTTATTAAGGGTATTTTTTATATAGCGCTTTTAACCAAAGTGCTTTACAATAGTTAGCAAACGGTACAAACAACATTTGGAAAGATCATTAAGTGGTCCACTGAGACCTTCAGCAATTTTCAAGTGGTCCGAGGGAAAAAAGTTTGAGAACCACTGTTATAAAGCAATTATCTGAGGTACACTTACATTTCTGATTGTTCCAGAAATGTAAGCAAATCATTATGGTTGGTTTTCACACTTAATATTTCACAAGTATTTCTATTTACCAGGAAAATATTTCCTGAAAATCATTAAACTACATATAGTTCTTTTTTTTTTTTTTTTGCAATAATACTAGTTGGTACTTTTCCTCTGAAGAGTGCTTTACAAGGCACAAATAATTACCCCTTTATAAGAGCCATTTGAGAAAGGCATTAACTCCATTTAACAAAAATAAAAATAGACACAAAGGTTGAAGATCTGACTTTCAGGGATGTTGAACACCTGCAACTCCCAGTGATTACAACTGTATTTTTGAATGCTCAGTATGTCTAAAAATTAGACCTAAAATTATTTGCCTAAGGTCAAAAAGCAAGAGTTTCAGGGGCAGAATTAGAACTGATACAATTCCTGTTTCCTAGTCTTGTGCTCAGTTCACACTTTTCTCTTACAATTAAGAAAGTTGTCCCATGTATACTGCATTGATAAGAATTAAAAAAAAAAGGCAGAACAAAATAATGGCCCATTCCTACCATTACTTATCCATACAAGATGCCCCTTAGAGGTCTACTCACTTAAACACATGAACAAAAGTCAAAGAATTCACCTGTAAATTAGTAATGGTTGTAGACACAAAGGAAAACTCTGTTTTTGTACAGAGACACCATTGTCTAAATAATTATGCTGGTAATAACTGCCTTTAACGGGGGAGGAAAAATGCTGGACTTAAGGAAAGGAATTACAGTACTGCCAAAAATTCCATCTTGAAAACATCTTGATATCAATTTCTCATCTTATGTTCTACATATAATTGAGAAAATGTTCCTTGCAAATATGTTTAACTGTAGTAATGCAAATATGCCCCTCACCTTCAAATTGTGATCCAAAGTCATTATGATGATAATATCAAACCAATAATTTTCTGCAAAGGAAGGCTGAAGTATTCTACCTAAAAGTAAATCTCCTAGCATTGGTTTTTGTGTGCACTCCAAAAACAGCAGAAAAGCATTCATTCTCTGAGAACTTTTGATCTGTGCTAGTTTCAATTTTCAGTTCAGCTAGAAAGATCAGAAAGTGAGCTAAAAAAGACTTTCTGTCTAGCCTGAATAGGAGCTTGCACAATGAAAAATCAGTTTTATACTTTTGGCTGGCATTTGACACATTCTTTTTTTAATTCAGCAAATCATATAATTAATTTGATTAAACACATCACTACTATTAGGCTGGAAGAACAAAATGTTGGCTTTAATAGGTTGCTCTGGGACTTGTAATTGAGCCAAATTCACAGATGTTCAAATGAACAAACAACATTTGGGCCATTTCTAGTATAAATATCAACATAGACTTATACATAAGACTTCACAAGGTCCCATCATCTGCCCTGTCCATGTCTTCCTTATACTTTTTATAAACAGTCAAGAAAGAAGATTATTTACCAAAATCTTTTTACTCTATCACTATGGCTAGATTTTATATAATACTGTGGCAAGGATCTTATCTTTTTCATTTTGCGAGTCAGGTAGATGACATAATGGGACCCCTAGTGTACTCAGAAGGTACAAAGAACATTTTAAGGACTAGATTCCCTTCATTCATTTGGGTAAAAGAATAGAGTCCAAGATTATTAGAGAAATTTTAACATTCAATAGGACAGGAGAAATAACTCTACAATTCTACTTGATTAATTCTTACTAAATATTGTACTGATAAATAAATCACCAAGGCGCAATAAGGTTTGAAAAGCCTCTTTTAAAAGAATCACAGTAAGATATTGTGCCATTATAGGTCTTGCTGGAGCACTAAGCATGGCTAACTGTATAAACCAAACTAGGCCTTGTTAGAATAGTAATACTAGGCATCAGCTAACCAACTAAACACATTCCTGACCTGAAAGGATGGTACAGGAACACACAAACCTCTTAAGTAACAACATAAAATAATTCCTGAGAGGGTATACAGGAACACACAGACCCCTCATAAAGATAAGGATGGAATGACAGGATAATGGATGAGGGCGTTTTATTCAAACAAGGAGGGTAACAACATCTGGAATGTAATACGTACCTTGATAGTATTAATGTCTAAAAGAAGAAGCCATAGGAAGGGCATCTTTGTATTGGCCTAGGGGACAACATTATGTTATGCTGATTGAGCTGGCACCTTGTCGCAGCATACATGTGTTAGTGTACCTGTAACCGTTGATCCAGAGCACGGATACTATCCCTTGTCAACAATCAACCTGTTGAGCCTCCACCATTGAACTGAGCGTGTGGTCTTTCTCTATGAGTAACCTTGAAGTCAGCTCAATTAACAATCTTCAAGCTATCCTGGTGCAGCTAACTCTGGAGTTCCACCAAAAAATAGTTTAAATTTAAAAGTTTTGACCAGCTCTGCTATAGGTAGAATATTGTTGCATATAGGGAGGATTTGAACCAAAATAAGACAATGAGGGTTACATATACAAAATACCACATAACTGAAATCTTCATCATGGTACAGTTAAAGAAATGCATTAGTAGAGACCAAAGAAACTAAACAAGCAGAATTGGCTAACATAGACACAAGTGAAATCACACTGTATGGCAAACCCTTCCCCTTTTTAAAGGAATTATAGTGTACAGAGCACAGAGTTTGCTATATCACTAAGGAAAAGAAAACAAAAAGGCAAAATTAGGGGGAAACTGCTCAGTCTACTTGTCTTTCTTATTCTTTTTTATTTGCTTGTGTTTTAAAAGTTCTTGGTATTGTGGTTATTGGAATTATCTTGTTTTGCTTCTTGTTTATAAGAAAAACTATCTTGTAACACAAGTTATTAGGTTACATGCCGGAATCACTGGGTGAAATTAGACGACCTGTGTTTTGTAGGAAGTCCATTACTAGATGATCATAAATGATTCTGGTCTTAGAATCTATGAACCCACTGTATATGTTTGGCCTCAGGTAATCTATTGTACTTCCCGTATGCTACTGAAAAATATCCCGATAAGAATTTACAATTTACAAAAGATTTACAATAAAAAAAGAACATTTATAGGATGAGGAAGTAAGTTATGTTGTTTTTTTGTTTTTTGCTTTTAAGAGCTCCATTTGCCTGTGGGGAAACTGTGGTTTTCATCAAGGATAATACTTGTAAGTATACTATGAGATGTAGCATAAGACAGTAGCTAAAAATAATGCAGTGCACAGGCTAAAAAGATCTATTGCATTGGAATAGTTCAAAAATCCTTTCATATGAATGCTGAGTCAGACTTCAGCATTTTCATAAATAAATGAATCCAACAAATGTGCACACAAAATCTGTGTTAGATAGCATTGACCCATCCATTACAAAAGATTACGCATAAGTATGAGGGAGAATAGCACGTGAGCAATAAACAGTTAGGTACATGAACTTCATGAGAAGCAGAGCAGCTGCAAAAAAACAAGTGTGTATTGGCTAGGAAACATAGCACTGCTTAACAGCTGTGAAACTGTGCACATGAGCCATGAAAAATGGTGTTGCATGGCAGCTGTAAAGTAGTCTGTGCACACTGTGAACCATGGCCTTTTACATGATATCTGTAAACTAACTGACAAAACTAGATGTATCTCTTCGATAGCCATTGTCAACTATCCTGTAGAGATGGAGGACTGGGAAAATGCCACTTGGTGAATGCTGCCCGGCCCCTTTTTCCATCTCCCTAGCCTAGATGAGCATTGATTTTCTGGGCGCAGTATTGCCAGACCCAAGCATTCAAAAATTATGATTCAGGTCCACCAAAATCATGAAATAAACCAAACCAAACCATTCTGAGTCTTTTTATTTGCCTTTTGTTTTTTTAGTACTTAAGAGTCACGTTTTTAAGCTTTTCTCTGCAACCATAACACAAATATGTTAAAAAATTTCAGCCTTATTCCTGGCTTTCATTAAAAAACAAAACAAAACTCATTTAGGAACCTAAGTCTCATTTTCAAAAGGGATTTAGGCATGTAGGAACCTACATCCCATTCACTGTCTTTAAAACTCCCACCAAATATCACACGATTCACAATAAAATTACTAAAGTTCAAAACACTGTGGGTGCTGGATAGATTGCTGAATCTAGGGTGTCATTATGCCATTATTTTTTGCTGATTTTTGATCCCTAGGGATATAGAAATCTGAAAGAATCAATGTGAATACTTTATATCTAGGAGTGATATCACATAGTAGCTGTAATTAAATTTGTACACATGATGTAGAGGACACAGTATTACATATCAAGTTACCCTCCTTCTTGATCTCAGAAAGATTTTACAACTGGACCCTTTTGAATTAGATTTTACATTTTTAATTATTATTTATTTTAAAAAGCCTTTAGCATGTCATTTGATCTTTTCTTATGCTTTTACTTGTCTTTTATATTTTTTATCATGTAAGGTATCAAAGGGCACCAGTACAGATGACTAATAGAATTATCTTTTATTATAGTTATAAACAAATCAATGCACAAAGACAGAAAATCCAATGTGCAGCAGCCAAAAGAATAATTGTGCAAAACCTAATACAATGTTCAGGAGCGGCACCACCACACTGCATATGTGCTATGGGAGACTGTGCTGTGTGGCCACTGCAGTCACAACCATGAGTAATTATAATATGTGTACATATGGACTCTAAAGTCCATATTGTTTAATGTTTTGTGACAGGGTCGGGCCAGATGGCTACAGGAGAGTAATAGAAGGCAGATATATTAGCCCCAGGTTAAGTAGGTCCCTTTTCCCTGGGTAAGGGAACAGGGAAGGTTCCAGAACAATCAGGAACCTTCTGGAGACAATTAAGACAGACAGGCTGATTAGAACACCTGCAGCCAATCAAGAAGCTGCTAGAATCAATTAAGGCAGGCTAATCAAGGCACCTGGGTTTAAAAAGGAGCTCACTTCAGTTTGTGGTGTGCGTGTAAGGTGCTGGGAGCAAGAGGTGCTAGGAGCTGAGAGTGAGAACGCATACTGTTGGAGGACTGAGGAGTACAAGCATTATCAGACACCAGGAGGAAGGTCCTAGGGTGAGGATAAAGAAGGTGTTGGGAGGAGGCCATGGGGAAGTAGCCCAGGGAGTTGTAGCTGTTGCACAGCTGTTCCAGGAGGCACTCTAAACAGCTGCATTCCACAGGGCCCTGGGCTGGAACCCGGAGTAGAGGGCAGGCCCGAGTTCCCCCCAAACCTCCCAACTCCTGGTCAGACACAGGAGGAGTTGACCTGGACTGTGGGTTCATGAAAACGGCCAAACTGAGGGATGCCATGAAGCTCCAAGGCGAGCAAATCCGCCAATAAGCGCAAGACCCACCAAGGTAGAGGAGGAACTTTGTCACAGTTTACAGTTGAAACCACTGCACAACTATGTAAAAATGTTTCATAAGAGAAGCCCTTTTTTCCTGAGAATCAAAACATCTCCAGGCACACAGAGAACCTGATCTCCTGTGTGGTATATATGGAACTGGAGAATCAGGTTCCTCAGATGCAGAAAGAAAATATTCAGGCTTTGTATGTTGCATTCTGTAAATCCAAGAGGACTCAGGATGTAGTACAATCCTTTGCAGAAGACCAGCAGAATGGCTATGCATTACTTAAGTCTCATGTAAACCCCACTTTCACGGTGTAAGTGGGGCATAGGTCTTGTACTGGCCCTCTGCCACAGGAAATTGATTGTACCATTATTTTTTTCTTAAATCAACCAGATGGTCAGAGCTGAACATACAGATAGTGGATCCCAGTTATACGTTTTCTTCCTCTGCACAGAACAATTACAATCGAGCCGCCTACTATCTTCTAGAAAATGATGTGATTCTCCCCATCAAACTACATAAAATGGCTTCTCATGCAATTATCATAAGAACATAAGAATGGCCATACTGGGTCAGACCAAAGGTCCATCTAGCCCAATATCCTGTCTTTCAACAGGGGCCAATGCCACATGCTTCAAAGGGAATGAACAGAACAGGGCAATAATCAAGTGATCTATCCCCAGTCATCCACTCCCAGCATCTGGCAGTCAGAAGCTTAGGGACACCCAGAGCATGGGATTACATCCCTGACCATCTTGACTAATAGCCATTGATGGACCTATCCTCCATGAATTTATCTAATTCTTTTTGGAACCCAGTTATAGTTCTGGCCTTTACAACATCTCCTGGCAATGAGTTCCACAGGTTGACTACATTGTGTTAAGAAGTATTTCTTTTTGTTTGTTTTAAACCTGCTGCCTATTAATTTCCATGGGTGACCCTTGGCTCTTATGTTATCAAATTTTAAAAGATTAACTAATTTGTGATAGATTAGTAATAGGGATGAAAAATGCAGAACATGAGGGCTCTGGGTTACTACAAATTCTTTCCCAGGCAGGGATGAAAGTAGTTTAAAGGATTTACTGGTATGCTGGAGTCCTGAGTGGGGGTGTGGCCTCAACTGGAAGAGGCGGTGCTCCAGCTGCAGCTGGGAGCTCCAGGGCCTTTAAATCACCCCTGGAGCTACCATCTGCAGAGGCAGCGGAGAGCCCTGGGGTGATTAAAAGGCATAGGCCTCTGGCTGCCGCTACTGCAGCGGAGCTCCGTGCCCTTTAAATCGCCAATGGGGCCCTCCTACCCCAGGGCTCCGGCAGCGGGGCTTGGGTGGTGATTTGAAGGGCCCGGGGCTCTGGCTGCTGCGGGGAGCCCCAGGCCCTTTAAATCGCCAGCCTAGGGAAGCTGGTTCGGTTCGGTACACCGTACCGGCTTACTTTCACCTCTGTTCCCAGGTATCTGCCTTGTGGGTCCTGCACACATGCTCAGGGTCTAACACTAACTGATCGCCATATTTGGTGTTGGGAAGGAATTTTCCCCCAGGTCAGATTGGCAGAGACCCTGTTTGGTTTTTTTGCCTTCCTCTTCAGCATGGGGCATGGGTCACTTTAAACTAGTGTAAATGGTGAATTTGCTGTAATTTAAAGTCCTTAAACCAAGATTTGAGGACTTCAGTAACTCAGCCAGAGGCTAGGGGTGTATTTCAGGAGTGGGTGGGTAAGGTTCTGTGGCCTGCAATGTGCAGGAATTCAGACTAGATGATCACGATGGCCCCTTCTGACCTTAAAGTCTATGAGGAGCTCGAATGAGAACACTCAGAGAGCTCACATTAAATATCCCAAGAGCTGTAGCCATGTGCAAATCTACTGAACCAGTTCACATCCCAATGTAGGGTGTAAGCAGAACAGACAGAGAGATTATTCACGAAGTAGCACAGGGAATGTAGCACAGGGAATGCAAATATAAGGAAAAATAAACCAAAATGTGTGCCAAACCAAATGCACAAATACAAAGTAGAATAGATAAACAAAATGCAAAGAAGCCCTGTACATACTGTGAAGAAAAAACATGACAATGGAAAAAGCTTTATATGTGGGGGTTATGTTATGTGCAATAAGTGTAACAAGAAAAAGCATTGTGCCAAAGCTTGCAGACAAGAAAACTGAGAAAAAAATGGACATCGGGAAAGCAAGCAGTGACTCAGCAGATGAGGTTTTTCTATGTTTATTACATGAATGCAGTGTGAAACAGCAAAAATAATGGGTTGCAAAGCTTAGACTAGCACTGTGTGCAAAGACAAGGCAGCAGCACACAAACAGAAAACTGAATACTAAATAGACAGGAGAGGCATCAGTGAATGTGCTAGCCTACAAAGACAACTTCTGTATCATACAAGGGAAGAAGGTGAAATTGCAACCATGCAAAGTCAAATTAAAAATTTATGACAGCACAATCATAATACCACAAGGACAAAGTAAATTACAAGCAGAATACCAAAGAAAAGTGTACAGGGTGAAATTTAAGATGCAGACAACAAAAAGTCTCTGTTTCCAGCTAAAACAAGTGAATTCATGAACCAAGAACACTAAACTTGGACAAATGATTCAGACAATAGACATATAAATAAAACAAAAAACATGTCCAGAGCAGACAGTACAATATGACATGCCTGAACCAAAGCTACTGAAAGATTACCATGATGCTTTTGAAGTACAGGGATGTTTTCCAGGCTTGTTACACCCAGAAAAAAAAACAATTCAGCCAGTACAGCACTTGTCTTGCAGAGCACCCATTGCATTAGAGGGGAAAACAATGGTAGCAGTAAAGCAAATGGAAAAAGAAGGCATCATTGCTAAAGGCACAAAGCACACAAGCTGGATAAGCAGAATGATAGCTAGGGTCCTATCAAATTTATAGCCATGAAAAACAAGTCACGGACCATGAAATCTGGTCTCCCACCCGTGAAATCTGGTCTTTTGTGTGCCTTTACCCTATACTATACGGGGAAACCAGCATTTCTCAAATTGGGGGTCCTGACTCACAAGGGAGTTGCGGGGGGGGTCGCAATATTGCCACCCTTACTTCTGCGCTGCCTTCAGAGCTGGGTGGTTGGAAAGCAGTGGCTGTTGGCCAGGCACCCAGCTCTGAAGGTGGCTCCCCATAAGCAGCAGCACAGATGTAAGGGTGGCAATACCATACCAGGCCATCCTTACTTCTGTGCTGTGCTGGCGGTGGCTCTGCCTTCAGAGCTTGGCTCCCAGCCAGCAGCCGCTGCTCTCCAGCTGCTCTCTAAGAGGAGAGAGTTTGAGTTGGTACACACAGAGAAGGGTGGGGGAACCAGAAGCTGTAGGAAGGAATCCACAGAAGGAGCAACAAGGGCTGAGGGAAAGCAAATCACAGTTGCAGGTATAGGATCCCTGCACAGGAACCTGGAGTAATGGGTGGGCCTGGGTTCCTCTACTGGCAACTGGGGAAGTAGTACCATCAGGACAGTGCTGCAGAAGACTGTCTGAGACGGTTTGTGTAGAAGGGTGTTGGGTAACCCCTGGAAGGAGAAAACACATAATGACTCAGCCAGAAGGAGTTCTTGGAGCGAGAGAGGCCTCAGGGCGAGACAGGATGGGTGAAGACACTGCCAGAAGAGGGTGCAATTTCTGGCAGAGCTAATCCCCAGGAGAGCCAAGAGGCGGCACCCCTGGCAGTGAGTAGACCCTGTCACAGATACATGCGAAGGCCAAAATAGACTAGACCAACAAACTAAAGACCTCCCAGTACTACAAATGGGCGACAGTCAGGATCAAACTACTTCCTTAAGCCAAATCATTGACTTGGAAGAAAGTTACATGTCTTGAACAAATTAATCCTCATAATGTATCAATCCTCATAATGGATGGGCATATATTTCACTGAAACCACACAAACATTTGCCCACTATAAACACATGACAAAAACACTGACCTAGAAGATCATAAAATACACACTCTGAGACTTGTTCAGCAGCACTTAGAAGGCATGCAGGCCAACAAATGTTTGACAGGAATCAGAACAGATTCAAAATACCATAGCACCAAAAGAACCAAGTGAGAGGCCCTCACAAGAGAGACTAGGTCCTAACATCAAACTATCGACAAGTTATATTCAAGACTTTGTACAATACTAAGGCATGAAAGAACAACCATTCCAATGCCAGAAGAAAGACATAATTGTCAAGCAAGTTAAGAGGTAATCAAAAAGAGTTTTTAGATTATGTATATAATAATATAGAATAATTGAATGTTAAGAATGTAAGCAGATTATGGTATTCATGTTTAATTTAGCTATCTCAAATAAATGTGATACAAGGGATGTTACAATAAATAGTGTCCCAATAAGGGGCACTATAGTCTGATTATGTACAGGAATGTAGAGAACTCTACTTTCTCTAAGTGCTCTTTTGAGAGAGAGAACAATATATGTGGAGGAAGGAATAAAGCCTGAATGTTGCACTGTCTTGCTCTCTTTCTTTATGCTTACACACAGAACAAAAAGTAATTATGTCACCTAACACTCTAATATGTTGTGAGGAAAGGAAGGCACCTGCAAAAAGAAAAGGTCATTTTCGTAAAGAAGCTAGACTTGGTATCCACAATTATTGTTAAGGTTCCAATGCTAAAGCCCTACAAGAAGGTGTGAAGGACTCCTCTTTCCCCCAACCTAACTTTACTTAAGGAAAACAACAGAAAGTAGACCCTGGAAAGTTTATCGTTTCCTTACCTTTAGAAACAGACTGTACACATGATGTAGAGCACACATCTCCTCCTGGAAGACTGGGAAATGAGAAGCTTGGTTACTAGTTTCCCTTTTAGCAAGGCATGCTGGGAATGGAAGGAGTCTGGGATTCTATATAATATAGACTTCTCTACTTCTTAGTTAGTGTTGTCGGTAATAGCAGAAGGTGCTGATCTAGGGACCTGGGACGCACAAGTAAGTGCTTGTTCAGAAAGACAAAAAGCATTCTGAACACCAAACACTTGTGTGGCTTGTATATAGCTTGTCACTTCTGGTGTAATAGATATTACCATGATTTATAGAGCTGTTCTATTTGACTTTATTTATCATACCAATTATGTGGTAAGCAAGTATTCTGAATCACTACTGCAGCCGAAGACAGGGGGTTGATCATATTCTAAAAGGAAGTAAAGTATTAATGGACTTGATGACCCAGGAGGTTTCTTCCAGTCTTAGGTCCTATACGCCTCCTGAGAAGGAGGGGTGGTATTATTCTCAGGAGATAATGCAATAAAGCTCATGATTCCTTCAAATAGCACATCTTCCATAACTGCTCATAAAATTATGGTAAACTTAATTATACCTTTATCTCTGCATTACTGCAATCTTAACAAATGGAGATTGTTGAAATAACATTGATAGTCCTGTAAATTAAATTGTGATATAGCTGATAAAGTCACTTTGTTTAGTCTCTTTCCATTTGGATCATTTCATTATTTGCTAATCCTTTCATGACTCTCCACAGTAACTTTGACCAAATAACAGAAGATTATGAATGCCTTTGAAGGGGATAAGATCAACTATTTTGTAGCTATTGCATTTACGTTATGTTTTTTGTGATATTTCATTTTGTTAATTTTCTCACATACAGACCCTCCCATTCAAAGCAACTGAGATAATAATGAGGTAATGTTTATGGAACAATTTGACTTTAGAAAGCAATTAGCTCATCAGGCAAAGACTTTCAGAAGTAACTAGTGATTTTGGGTGCCTCTCCTGAAACACCTTGAAGGGGCCTGATTTGCAAACATTGAACGCTCCTCCTCTGAAAATCAATCTCCTTTAAAATTTCTCAGGTTGGGCACCCAAAATCACCAGTTATTCTTGAAAATCTTAAGTTTGGGACTGGGGTCCAGTCCTGCTTCAACTGAAATTGATGTCTTCTGCCAGGGGAGCAGGATTGTACCCTATGTATTACATGATATTGTGTAGGTTTCTGTTATGTATATATAAAAATGGGATATTACTATTCTATGGAATGGAAGGTATTCCTGGTGTCAAAGTACATACAAAACAACTACTGTCCTCACTCTGTCAAGATAAAGATGTTAACTCTGCAGTCTTAGCCTTTGACGACAACCAGAATGTACTGCAGGCAATCAGCAGGAAATAACTTGATATTTTTAAAAATAATTTCTTAATGGCTCCCAAATATTTCTTTTAAGAAGAGTACAGCAGGTCTCCTACATACTTTATGAGGAGGATTGTTTTCTGAACCACTACTTTTGGAAGCTCCCATTTAGAAAAGACAAAGGGAAGTCTGCATACACAGTATCCATGACTTTCATTTAATAATTTACAATGAGTTGTGCGGTGAAGTTTTTTCTTTATTCTATGAACGTAGCAATTTTCAGTAGCAATACTGCAGTGTGAAGTATATTCCGCTTGTTAGCCACAGCTGTGACGTGCATCTTTCTATTTGCTCTCATGTCCCCTCACACCATGGGGGTGTAACATCATTTGTCCTCTGAACAGAAGAAACGTGTGTTGCTGATCAGGTTGTTCATACACAGTAGAAATGACATATCAAGAAAACTGTGATCCTAGCTAGTTTCCTCAGTGCTGTTCCCTATATAAAACCCATGCCAAGGAAAACGTATTGCTTAAAGTAAACCAAATAATACATTTATAGTGCACAAGGTACCTTCAGATTTTAGTTGGAAGCAATCTACTTTTGTAAGACTGAAATTCACCCCTGTGCCGAGGTCCAATCCATGTGCTCCACTTGAGTCTCACTTAAGCCCTATTTTGAAATCTTAAATGGGATATAAGAGGTGCATGAGTCTTGTGCTGACTTTCTGCACAGGGGTGAAGTTAACACTAAATGAGCTGACAAAGTAATCACAGTCTATAAGGAAGACCTTGAGCATTGTAAATAAAAGGCAGAAATAATACCACAAAAAAGAGGAAGTAACTATCTCCTCCAGCATATGCTGGGAAGCACACAGGGTAACAAAGAAAATTACACAGGGTGGTGGACAAATATCCAACTGTTGAAGAGGCTAAATTCTGCCCTCAGGGGATCTCCACAGACGACAAGGGGAGGGATGTGAATATCTGAGGTCAGTATTTGAAACTGGGGTGAGTTTCAGACTTCAGAATGTTTTTTGTTTTCTTGGTCTCTTGAAATTCCCAGACCTGGGGAATTGTGTTCATCATCCATGTCACCATCTTTATTTTGAATCTCCTTAAAAATTTACCTTAAAGATGACATGGGGTTGATCTAATATTTTCTTACGGAGAGAGCTATTTAAAAACTCCACCTGTCATTGCAGTACTACATGATCTCCTACTCTAACTGTAAGAAGGCACCCAGCCTGGTTTTAACATTAATATAAGAACTTATGCTGGAGATCATCAGCAGTTAGCTTCATTAAAGTCAGGGGAACTTCACCAGTGTAAGTGATATCAAAATCAGGTCCACTGTGTTTACTGCACATACTTGCGGTGAATGGTGAGGGTTTTTTTAACTGTGCCAGTTTTAGGAACAACTGAATACCGAATGGATGTGAATGGAGTATTTTGCCCCCAGCTTAACTTTGCTTATCTCCAATTTTTACACTAAAAAAGTGTGCACAGGGATGTGTGTTGAAGAAGTATAGCAATATGCAGCATTCGTTCATTCAAAACAGCATAGACTGGGAAGTGACAGAATGCCCAAGAGGTAGAGGTTCACCCAGTACACAAAGCAACAAGGACCAGCACAAAACCTAGGCAACTCTTAAGCCCCACAATAAGACTTGTACTGGTTCTGTGTGAAGAGTGAATTTCAGCTAGAGAGAACTGTAGCAAAAGAGGAGGAAATGGCACCAACCAACAAGTTATATATTTACTTTTTATTTTTGGAAAAAAAATTGGTGTTAATCTCCTTCAGAGAGATTTTGATTGAATGACTATTGCCTACTCCTTAGATGACAACTGGCTTGCTGATGCTGGAAACATTACTAGGTTCATATATTAAGGAACGGTGGACCAATCTGTTAAATCAAAATTCCCCTTCAATGTTAAGCCTGCATGAGTTTTCTCTTTGTACCAGTTGTTCATCTAATATTATGCTCATTGTAAAGAAAATTTGTACTGTCTGTTTGTGTGTGAATTCCACTATCCCCCTCTGGTAACCTGGAACTACAGGATCAAGTTGCTAATTCATATTTACTTTGTTTTTTTTGGAAAAAAGTGGCCTGCAAGACTCTAGTGCCTTGGTAAAATGGGTCAGATTTACTTACTTGGGTGAGGAGCGAGAGGTAAGATAAGTTAATTATCACCACGAAGAGGCAGCACGTCTTGGGCAAACAAGAACAGGTCTTGGAATCAGAAACTCCTAAGCTCTAAGCCCAGTCCTACTACTGATTCATTGCATTGCAAATCACTTATTTGCCTGTGCCTCCATTTCCCCATCTGGGGAGGAATACCTGCCTATCTTACAGGAATGTGGTGAGGACAATTTAGTTTACATGTCTATACAGCCCTCAACCTGTATAAAGTGCTGTATCAGAGACTGTTCTCTTTCCTCATTCAAAGATATAATGGCACTAGTAGTTTAAGATGTTGTGTCAATCGTTTTTTGGGTACTAAAAATGTAATTGGGAGCTGCATTGTCATTGACACACTTTTCTCACTCTTTCCCCATGAATCTACTATATATAACCTCTGCTTATAACTCATGGTTTTCAAGTGTGCATGTAAATCTAGGAACATCAATTTCAGAGGTGCTGACTAAATCAGGGGAGATTGGACCAGCACTTAAGAAATTCAGGTTACTCTGTATATGGATTTAGATGCCTATCTTAAGCACCTGAAATAGCACATTTTGATCCAGCTGTTAACAATACACATGTAAAGTTTACATCTTGTCCAACAACTTTCACAGTGACTACATACCTTAAAAACTAACAGGAAATTCCCATGACTAAGAACCAGTAAAACTGCATCCACAAGCTGATGTGAATGTACTTTAGACAGAATACTGTATACTCAGTAAACCATTCACACTTTGAACTTTTTCAGGAGGAAAACATTCTATGTTCAGTTAAACAAGAGCCTGTAACCAGGGGCATCATTTCAGAAAAATTCTGGGCTTGGAGGCAGGCAAAGTTGTGCTGGCATCTCCTGCTTCCGCCATCCCACTGAGACCAGGGCTGCTCGAGGGGATTTAGGGGGCCAGTCCCATCCTGAAGGGGTTGGGGAGGTGGTTGGCTGGTCCTATCCTGGGGACTGTGGGGAGGTCAGTGGGCCAAGGAGGGTGTCTCACCAATGGTCAGCTTGGGGAAAGGATCAGGGGTCTGTTCTCTCCATGCTCAGCTCCAGCCCAGAGGGCACCACTGCTGCTTCCTGTCCAGACAGCAGGGGCAGGGCGGGGGTGCTGACAACGTGGCAATTAGGAGCCCTGGTCTGCTCCACAGGGTATGTCTACAGCCTGGACACACAGACTTGTGCTAGCTTGCCTCCAACTAGCATGCTAAAAATCGAAATATAGAAGTAGCAACACTGGTGGCAGCTCAGGCTAGTTACCTGAGTTTGGACCCAGTGGGTTGGGCAGGGTTGGACTCGGGCAGCTAGTCTGAGCCACTGCTGGTGCCGCAATGTCCAGGCTGCTATTTTTCGTGCACTGGCTTGAACTGAACTAGCGTGAGTCTGTGAACATGGGCTTAGTAGCTTGCTCCCAGCGACAGTGGAGACATACCCACAATAGCTTCAAAAGGCACCAGTCTTGGCTGGCAAAGAGCTATGAAAAATCAGGGAGGCAAACCAAGGTGTGTGTGGAGGCAACTGCCCCCAGTGCCCTATAGCAAATGATGCCCCTGTCCTTAACCCTGTGTTTACAAAATATTGTTTAATAGAAATATATATAATAAGCAACTTCCATTTTAGACAAGCTTGGCCCAGCTCCTATTGGCCTGTCTAAAAGGAGGCTTCATTTTGACTCCCTTCTAAGTTCCTTCATATGATCCCCACAAGAGGTCTTGGGTTTCAGTCTTGGCTGTGAAAATGTGCAAGACTCATGTACAGCAAGACCAGCCACAGGACTCGGATAATTGGTTAAATTCTTTTTAGCATGAACAACTTTGGCTAAAATTTTCCCTCGAAAATTCAGCCTGAGGCAGACATCGAACACAAACTTTCAGCCCAAACAGTTAAACTTGGCAAAATAAGGGACTTATAATGGGATATGTTGGGCAACCTTAACAGGCTCCCACTTTTTGAAATACACTTGGACACCTTAAAAGGGCTGCCTTTTTCTTTCATTCCCAAACCTTATTGTGAAAAGCCTTCATACATTTCTTCAACAATTTAATAACTCCCTAGTGGAAGCTAACTCTAACCAATACACAAGAATCCCCTTGTTATATAGAAGTAATATAGTAACACCTCGAGGAAATTGTTAATCATGTTAGAAAGACAATGATCTTCTGAATGTTTGGGTTGTGCTTCCAATATAACCACCTTCTGTATGTGATTGAACAAGCAGGTATTCTGGCCAAATGGTAGTTTCAGCACAGAAAAGTGCTTACTTGCATAATATGTAACTGAATTATTTGCCTTCCTGCATTCAATTGCTGGTCTACCAAATGGGAAGTTAGTAAAGAACTATCCTCAAAGCAATTTATCTTGACACAACCTAAGGGTAGACTGGCACTTCAAGGAGCAAAGAACAAATTAACCTTCTATAGCAGTTATAGTTATTCAAAGTTGTATTTAATTTATGGTTTTAGCAGTTTGGATTAATATATTCTAATTTTGCTAGGGAAAAGATGAAGAGGAACCCTCAAGGTCAGGTGATTGCTATGAAGCTAAAAATGTTCTAAAGAATTTTCTGATAAGTTAAATGGTCAATTCATAGAAAAACTGGTGTTAAATAAATATCTACCAAAATATAGCATTCAAACTTAATAACAATGGTAGTTTGAGAGACAAGGTGGGTGAGGTAATAGCTGTCATTGGACCAATTTCCACTGGTGAAACAGACAAGCTTTTGAGCTACACAGAACTCTTCTTCAGGTCTGGGAAAGGTACTCAGAGTGCCACTAAATATAAGGGGAACAGATTGTGTAGCACAAGTAGTTAACATATATTGTAAGAGATAACTGAAGATGAAGTGGCTAGTTAATACCTCTGCAATCATAGTCAAACTCTCCCTAGAATGCTCCTACGTCAGCATAAACTTCTGGGACACCACAATCAGATTCAACATTGGAATCCAGGAACTGGCATTTACTGATTGTTAACTTCCAGGCAACGTTTGGACTGGCAGAGTCCTGAAGTTTGCTGGCAAGGCAGATAAGTTGGTGTGTCAGAGAACTGATATGCAGCTTAGCAGCAGCAAAGCTCACTTCTGCGAAGGTAGATGGGTAACAGAGTGGCTCAGAGTTCTGGGTGTCCTAAGCAAGACCACACTGTAGTATCTTCTAGTCAGGCTATCACAAAATAAGAATAATAATCTAGTCAAGAACATTCATTTGTTTACAGTTGGTGGAAAAAACTATACCTATTTTGCTTAAGGGGATTATTTTTTCCTGTGCTACCAATATGGGCCCTTTCACTTGACTTGACCTGTACTTTTGGCATATGCAAAAAGCTTGACAGCTTCCTGAAGTCTCAGCTTTCATTTGACGCCAGTATGAAATGTCTCTGGCCTTTACTTTGCTCCATGTATTCTTCTAAACATATTTTTCTGTAACACCTTAGGAATCATCACCCTGGTGCCTTTAAACAAAATCCCCTCTGGTATTGAGAACTTCCTCCTTAACTTGATAATAGGGGCTGAGAATATGCTGTTCTGGACATCCTGTGCTAACAAGCTTAATTATGTTCTGCAGGTCCTCATGCTGAGCAATATGTCTGGCAATCACAGTCCACATTCTGTCTGAGAACAGACAGGGATTTTTGACCAGACTCACATTCAAAAATGTGCACTCTGTCAAATGCTTTAGAGCGTATATTTGTAACCACCAAATCTCTCCCAGATTTGTATTCAATTTGCAAATCATAGATTTTTAGCTGAAAAAAATCTTTGTATTTTTTGGGGTGGGGTGGGGAGGCAAGGTATTTGTCAGATCCCTTTTGGCAAGGGCAAAAAGTGGTTTCTGGTTAGTTTCAAACAGAACAGTCCTGCCATAAACAAAGAAATAAAACTTTTTACACCATTAGACTAGAATCACAGAACCATAAGGTTAAAAGGGACTGCACGGGTCATCTAGTCTAACCCCTGACTAGGCCAAAGCCTCCTTCTCTATTCGAGTGTACTGATACTCAGTTTTTGTTAGCACCTGTGACACATATGCCACGGGGCTCCTATTTTGACTACACTGTTGTAAGAGGACTGAGCCAATACGCTCCATGGAGAAGTCTGTGGACAACTTAGTTTTGTGCTTATTTTCATAGTACCTAAGGACTGTGACATCTTCACTTAACTCCTTCAGTTTCCCAAACCTTTATTAAGATGTACATCCCATGTCCATTGGATGTCTTTGTAAAGTAATGCTTGCAGGTTATAAGTTCAGGCAGCTAGATGAGGCACAAATTTCCTAGCACAAATTTCCCAACACAGCTCACCTTTCCAAGGAATATTTGTACTCCTTCCTTGTCTGGTGGGGCAGGCATGTTGGTGATGGCCTCAGCCATACTAAGAGCTACATGTTCATCTTGCTGTGTTAACTTCTCCCCAGCTATGTTATTTCTGTTACATGGAATTTACATTTGTTTGTTTAGCTTTAGCACAGTAGCTGGGGATCTTTCCAAAGCAGCTCAGAGCCTCTGGTGACGCTTCTCTACTGTTTTTCCACACATCAAAACATCATTTATGTAAAAACCTTAGTACCTTCTGTGCATCAAAAATCTGTTGTACCAAACATAACCCAAATAGCAGTCTGCAAAAACAGGGTCTTCCAAAGGGGGTGTTGAATGGGCACAAACAAATGCTCTGTTTTTCTAAGGGATCCTACCAGAACCCTGCTGAAGCATCCGATGAAGTGAGCTGTAGCTCACGAAAGCTCATGCTCAAATAAATTGGTTAGTCTCTAAGGTGCCACAAGTACTCCTTTTCTTTTTGCAAAGACAGACTAACACGGCTGTTACTCTGAAAGTGTAGAACTGTCAATCATCTTCCCCCCAAATTTCTTGCCGTGTAGATTGTGGAAAATGTTCCCTTTTCACATATTGATTTTTTGGAATCTATACACAAGCGAAGGGTTCTGTCTGTTTTTCTACAGTTATCCACTCTGTTGGTTCTTCTACTCGCTGTATGATTCCCAGAGAAGTTGCGCTCTTTCAGCTCTATTCTGTGTGCTATTGTGAGCTTCCCTATCCACTCAAACTCTTCCTTAACTTTTTTGGTCCTTTGCCCCTCCAAAGAATGCACCCTCTTTATGAGACCAAGGCTGTGACATGCTTTTAATCCAATAATGGGGGTGCTTTTCACTGGTATTATTACAAATTTTAATTTTTCCAATTTTTTATTTACTCATACATTTAATTTACATACGCCTTTAATGGGGATAAGCTTACCACGCTAAGCCCTGAGTTTTACCCACTTATCCTCCAGTACCTGAAACTTTTCTTTTAGTGCTAATAACATCATTTCTAGCAACACATTGGCTTGTGCACTAATGTCCAATGTAAAAATAAATATCCCATTTGCTTTCAGGTTGATAGTCCAATCATCTTGTGATGCAATGTTTCTTGTTGCTCCTGTGAAGAATTCATCTGAGTCAGCAGTGCTTTTGTTGTGTTCTTTGTCCTTCCTGTACATACTCGCTGGTGCTTGCAAACTCTTGCAAACTAACGTAATCCATTACATTTTTCCATCTCTTCCCATAGAGCAGGCATTGTTTTGGTTTGTATTGGTTGCCAAAGCACGTGCAGCTTCATGTGCTGTTTTGGCAGGATTTTGGCTTTGAGTTTTGCATGCCTTTCTTCTTCAGGTCTCTTCTCTTGTAATATTTTCAGTTCTCTATAGTGTCTAGAGCACTGTACACTCTTCATAAGCTTTATTCTGGACTTGGTGACTTCCTTTACTTGGCAAATTCTAATTGCCCTATTGAGGGTTAATTCTGGGGGTCTCAGTAGTCTCTCTCTCTCTCTCTCTGTTTTTTGTGCAGATCTCAATCACGGTCTGGTCTCTTACCAGGGACTAAGTTAAACCCCCCAAATTGCAAGATTGGTTCTTCAGTTCTAGATCAGTCACAAACCGTGCTATGGTTTCACCTTTTTGTTGTACTGTGTTTAAAAACAACTCTCTCAGATGTTTAATTTTTATGTGAAGTGCAGTACTCCTCAAATTTCTTTAATACAGTTTTGTAGTTAGCCTCCTCTGCCTGAGTTTACCAAAAAATACTAAACACCAAAGAAACAGCTACTGTCAGAAATAAGGCTACCTTCCTGTCTTCTTTTTTTGCTGGCACCTGCTGCTTGAAGATCGAAAGTGAAGCGCTGTTTAAACCTTCTTAAGTTGTTTTCCACGTTTCCAGAGCTTCAACTCCACTGGGCCTTTTAACTGCTCCATTCTTCCACACAGATTCTTTTCTTAGTTCTTTTTTATTCCCCTTTAAGTTCCTTGTAATACCATGGGGGTATTCAGTGATCACTCAGTGCTGAAGGAGCTTGCAAGATAACTGTTTTATCCTGTATGCAGTGTTTTTGTAGTCGTGTTGGTCTCAGGAAATTAGTGAGACAAGGTGGGTGAGGTAATATCTTTTATTGGACCAACTTCTGCTGGTGAAAGAGATCAGCTATCGAGCTTACACAGAGCTCTTCTTCAGCTCTGGGAAATGGACTCAGAGTGCCACAGATATACTAAACCATCTATTTCATCTTGTATTTAAGTGGTTAACACATATTTCAAGGGATCACTGGATTCAGCTGCCAATGTGTAACAAGAAGAGCTTCAAAGCGCCCCATAGGGACACTCTGTCTGAGAGGCTCAGTACTTAAAGGAGCAGTCCAAAATACCACAGCTATCACTTAATATTTGGACTACATTGTTGAATTTCCACCTTCTGTGGGATAGACTGAATGTGACCTGACAACATCTGCTTAAAAGCCTAATAAAAGATAATAGTAGCCCCTCTGTGACCTTGGGAAGGTCCATACACTAAAGAGTCTATAAGCAATTTTTTTAAAATTAGGCCTAACCAAGACACTGCTAAAAAGCAAAATGAAGTGCTTGGGTGTTGTGGAGGAACTCCAGTGTTTTGATATCATATTAAAGTTTCATAGGACCAGTTCTGCCCTTGCGTTTGTGGTTCCAGATGACTTTACAGGGAATTGGAGGGCAGAACGAGGTTTATCATTTTTAAACATTTCGTTATTCCCAAAAGTCTTCAGTGTGACCAACTGAAGTATTACTCACAACAGATATGGATACTTGCATCTTTTTTCTTAGGCTATCTTTTTAATATTATTTGCTTAGCTCCAACAGTGGATTTGGCATTCTGTGTGATATTGAGGAAGACAGTCCCTGCTCTGAGAGTTTTACAGTCTGTGGGCCAGGTTCTGACATTCCTACTCTGAGTAGACTCTGGAGTAATTGGCAAGAATAAGAGTAGCAGAATTAAACCCTAAAGACATGGACAACAGAAGTACTAGGAGACAAAGAGGAAGATACCATCTTAGATCTTTTTTAATGTAAAGAGTAGGGTGACAGCATTTTAATTGATTTGGGTTTGCTTTAAGGCTTCAGAATTGGGTTTTCAGCAAGGTGGAGGTGGATGCCTGGTACACTGGAACAGAAAAATAGATCCAGGGATAGGGGCCAGCATGGAAGAAGGCATAAAGAAAAGAGAAGGTTAAAGGAGAGGTAAAGAGATTCACTGGCAGAGTGAAGGTCCACGTGGTTAGTAATGAGAACAGAGATGGAGGCATGGTTAGGGTTGTGTGGTCTTAAAGGTAAGAAGTTTGACCTTGAACTATATTTCAGCATAGTATAGAAAAATGTAAACAAAGCAGTAAGCTGCTCATATTGTTTAGGAAAAAAAACCTGGCGATCACATCCAGTTTCAAACTTTTAAATGCTTTTAAAAGTTTTAAAGTTTGAAATTTTGTTTACCTGAGATTAACTCAATGTGCTCATTTAATGATTTCCTTGCCAAGAAAGGATATTTTGGGCAAGCAGCAGAATCTCTGAATTTATTGATGACTTAACAACTTTGTCTCAGCTTTTACTTTAGATAGTTCTCTTCATAAATTGTCATCCCTCCCCTTCAGTGAGTAGAGTTCTTAAGGAGCCACAGGGAACCAAATCTCAGTAGCTAACAACATTCACGCAAACAGTTCACAGGAGAATGATTTGGTAAGGAGTAAGTTATGTTTTATATTATTAAAGACATAATAGCTGAAAACAAGAGATTAAAACGCTAGCAACAAAAGGACAGGGAGCAATGAAGCTACTGTATTAGTACAGGATATTGTTTTTCCAAGAGGCTATATGGAATTGTTGCACATAACTGTAAAAAGATTTTCAGAGTTACAGGTGATACAATAAGCAAGCAGTAGCTTTTTAATCTTCAACATAAAGAGGTACTCTTATTTTCAAGAGTGACTGAAGACTAAGCCATATCGTTTGCCACATATTAAATCCAATCCATTGCAACCACAGTGGGGCAGTCAAAGACAACACATAATATCTACTTTCAAAATGCATCCACAGTGCACAGTGAAGTAGATCAAATATGTTAGATACCAAGGGCAAAATCATGCAGTGCTTACTCAGCCAAAACTCCTGTTGAAGCCAATGGGAGTTTTGCCTAAGTAAGTACTGAGTAAAGACTGTGATAGCTGACCCACATTGATCAGAATCATACAAATCTTGGTCCGCTGTATTTTTAAAATTGGACAGTCAACCCCTATGCTGTAATATTCCTGCAGCATTCTGTTAAAGGGAAAACTCAGGAAACATATCCTAATCATTACATCGAATTATAATCTGTAAATCACCCCAAAAGGTAATGTCTCAATTGTAATAAACAGGAATCATTCAAAGCTGGTCAAGGAGCAGCTATTGTGTGTGACAGTATGGCATAAAGTAGGACTGAATGAATCAGTTTTACCAGTTGAAATTATTGGAAATCAGATCAGAGACAGAAAAGCTTATATATAAGATTCCCAAGGGCTTTTGATTAAAAAAGAAAGGAAGAAAGAAATCGAAGAAACAATTTGGCTTTCATTCTTGCAAACAAACTACTCACAAAAGTAAACAGAACATCAGGTATGTATAATTGTTTCTTTTTATTACGCCTACACTTCTGATTTACAGCCAAATACAACTCCCATTAAGTCAATGGAAAGACTCCTTATTGAGTTCAATCAAAATTGGGCTGGGCCCATAAGCTGGACAGTTCTGCTCCCTAATAAGTCACAGACTTTCACATTAACATAAATAACAGCAAATCAAGTCTAGCATATGCATATCTCTGATATGCCAACAAAAATTTCTTCTGTAATTATTTAACTTAAAAAAATTGAAACTCTGATATCAAAATATATATATTAAAAAACTGCCCTGAAAAAGGCATAGTGCAGGATGAGTATAAAAGTCTTAGAATTAGCACCTGTCAGAACAGAAAAATTCAGAGGCATATAGAAGTAGTACACATGTTGGCCTTCATCTTGCTCCCATTGAAATCAATGACAAACCTAACACGTTCTTCAATGAAAGCATGATTAGGTCTTCTGTCTCAGGAAAAATAACTTATATGCTGTACATTATAATGCCTGCCCCTCATTGTATTTAACTAGGCCTTTTGTTGATTGGTAAGATTCTTTTATGTAAAGAATAGGAGGCAAACATGGAAAATCACTAGGAGCTATTTTTTTTAATTTGAGAGCTTTTCCATGAATAGCGTACCCTAAGCCCTTCTGAACCGCATGATATTATCCGAGGAAGTTTGCGATTTCACTTTCTAGTATTCACCCAAAGAGTGACTTGATATTATCTATAGCAGTTAAATTAAACTTGTGTCTTTCAAAGGGTAAATGCAAAGCCTAAAATTACCACCAAAGGACAAATGCACAATCTAGTCCTTGTGCTTGTATAAAGTAAATGTAAAATGCACAGCCTGAATTCAGCCAACTTCAGATATGTCCACCAGATATAGAAGACAGTTACCACTGGCCTCCCTCTCCTTTTTGTAAGCATAAACGCCATAAATCCAATGTCTTTATTCAGTCCACCTGGAATGGTACCTTCAAATATGTGTTAACAACTTAATGCTAAACAATCTGTTGCACCTTCTTTTTGGCTGTGACACTCTGAGTACGTTTCTCAGACCTGAAGAAGAGCCCTGTGTAAGCTCTTTTACCAACAGAAGTTGGTCCAAAAAAAGATATTACTTCACCCACCTCATCCATTTAATATCCTGGGACTGACACAGCTACAACAACACAGTTTGTTTTTGGTCATCTTTCACGTTGACTCTCTGATTCTTCTTCAAAAAATAAGAACCAACACCATCCCCCCTCAAAATAAAGAATAGATGCCATTCCTGAAAAGCTTCCTGGTCCCCAGTACATATTATGGCACATTCCCCACTCTAACAAGAGAAGTAAGATCATGATGTGTCTTTCAGTGCCATTAGATTTTTTTCTCTCTTCCTGCACTATATTTCTGATCTGATCTTCAGCTGGTCCTGTAGATAGTGATAAATTCACTGCAAGCTGAACACACACAAGAGCAGCACAGATGGGCCCAGTGCTATCAGAAGAGCATTTCCAGGGGCACAATATGGAATTATTTCCAAGGCTCTTTTTCTAGAAACTTGCAGCAGGAAAATTTGGAATATGTCCCCATCCTGTAAAGGCTTGATGCCCTTGAAGAATTCATTCTTCTCATATGCCAATCACAATTATAATGAACTCTTCTGGAATTCCTTTCCATGTACTTCGGTATGTAATGCAATGGGAATTCCATTCTAGTGTGGAATAGGCTAATCTTTAATTATGAAGTGTTTGAAAACATTCAGCAAAGTCAATAACTTTAAATTTTCCAATCTAGAAATGTATATGGAAACATGCAGAAAAGTTACTTTTTCACAAAAGCATTTGCTTTTAAGTTCATAAACTGGGCTGTTGCAACAACAGAATAAAAAATATTCAAGGTCTTGTTTCCTTCAACAAGTTCAGCAATATAATAGTTTGGAATTGAATTCTTTGGATCACTGGATCTGAATGGTACTTGTGTTCTCTCTGAATCACTCACCCAGTCTGACTTCTACAGTAGGCAGTAAACAGCTTCAATTTCTTAACCTGTTTTCAAAAGTAACTAGTGATTTTGATTGAAAAAAAATCATATTGGGTAAAAACTACATTCTCATTGACTATTTCTGGAGGATGCCGTACATGCTCTGTATATTGAAATGTTACTACCTCAAAGTAACTGTTAGTGTCAGGTTTCAGAGTAGCCGCCGTGTTAGTCTGTATTCGCAAAAAGAAAAGGAGTACTAGTGGCACCTTAGAGACTAACCAATTTATTTGAGCATAAGCTTTCGTGATTTACAGCTCACTTCATGTCAAGGTTCCTTCCCCACTCTGAACTGTAGGGTACAGATGTGGGGACCTGCATGAAAACCTCCTAAGCTTACTTTTACCAGCTTAGGTTAAAACTTCCCCAAGGTACAAACTATTTTACCCTTTGCCCTTGGACTTCCACTGCCACCACCAAACGTTTATCTGGGTTTATTTATTAGGAAAGCGTTGTTTGGAAACATCTTTCCCCGCAAAATCCTCCCAACCCTTGCACCCCACTTCCTGGGGAAGGTTTGGTAAAAATCCTCACCAATTTGCATAGGTGTTCACAGACCCAAACCCTTGGATCTTAGAACAATGAAAAAAGCATTCAGTTCTTGAAAAGAAACATTTTAATAGAAGAAACAGTAAAAAGAATCACCTCTGTAAAATCAGGATGGTAAATACCTTACAGGGTAATTAGATTCAAAACATAGAGAATCCCTCTAGGCAAAACCTTAAGTTACAAAAAAGACACACAGACAGGAATATTCATTCTATTCAGCACAACTTAATTTCTCAGCCATTTAAAGAAATCATAATCTAACGCATATCTAGCTAGATTACTTACTAAGTTCTAAGACTCCATTCCTATTCTGTCCCCGGCAAAAGCATCACACAGACAGACACAGACCCTTTTTTTTTCTCCCTCCTCCCAGCTTTTGAAAGTATCTTGTCTCCTCATTGGTCATTTTGGTCAGGTGCCAGCGAGGTTATCCTAGCTTCTTAACCCTTTACAGGTGAAAGGATTTTTCCTCTGGCCAGGAGGGATTTTAAAGGTGTTTACCCTTCCCTTTATATTTATGACACGCCCCCCAAGTCACAGCTAGGGTGAAACGCAGGCTGGAATTTCTTCCTGGAGTTCTAGGGAAAAAAAGAGTTAATACGACTCATGCACCTCTAAATATACTACCAAGTACATAAAGACTAACAATATTTTCCACATCTCAAGGATGATTTTAACCAGTTGATTCTGGGAAACTTTCACGGGAGAGTGCATCAGCCACTTTGTTAGAAGCTCCTGAGATGTGTTGGATGTCGAAATCAAAATCTTGGAGAGCTAAACTCCACCGAATAAGTTTTTTGTTATTTCCCGTGATGGTATGAAGCCACTGTAGCGCAGCATGGTTGGTTTGCAGGTGGAAATGCCGTCCCCAAACATATGGGCGTAGCTTTTCCAGAGTGTAGACAATGGCATAACATTCTTTTTCACTGACTGACCAGTTGCTTTCCCTCTCAGACAGTTTTTTGCTGAGAAACACTACAGGGTGGAATTCTTGATCCGGTCCTTCCCGCATTAAAACTGCTCCCACACCATGCTCGGATGCATCTGTGGTTACTAGGAACGGTTTGTCAAAGTCTGGGCCCTTAGTACAGGGTCAGACATGAGTGTCGCTTTAAGCTTGTTAAAGGCCTTTTGACACTCTTTGGTCCACTGAATCGCATTTGGCTGTTTCTCTTTGGTTAGGTCTGTCAGTGGGGCGGCGATTTGGCTGTATTGAGGTACAAATCGCCTGTAATAACCGGCCAAGCCTAAGAAGGATTGAACCTGTTTCTTTGACCTTGGGACAGGCCACTCTTGGATAGCATCCACTTTGGCCTGTAGGGGGTTGATAGTTCCTTGACCCAACTGGTGTCCAAGGTGAGTCACTCTGTTTAGGCCTATTTGACACTTCTTAGCCTTAACAGTTAGTCCTGCCTCCCTTATGTGCTCAAAGACTTTTTGTAGATGTTCCAGGTGTTCTGCCCAGGAATCCGAAAATATGGCCACATCGTCAAGGTAGGCGACTGCATATTCTCCTAACCCCTATAGGAGACCATCTACAAGTCTTTGGAAGATGGCGGGTGCATTTCGCAGGCTGAAAGGGAGTACATTAAATTCATACAGCCCAACATGTGTGGTGAAGGCTGACCTTTCCTTGGTGGATTCATCTAGCGGTATCTGCAAGTACCCCCTGGTTAAGTCCAAGGTAGAGATGAACTGGGCCCCTCCCAGTTTCTCTAATAGTTCATCTGTGCGTGGCATTGGATAGTTGTCTGGGCGAGTTACAGCATTTAGCTTACGGTAGTCCACGCAAAAACGTATCTCCCCATCTGGTTTGGGAACTAGAACTACTGGAGATGCCCATGCACTTCCAGAGGGGCGGATTACACCTATCTGTAACATAACCTGGATCTCCCGTTCTATAGCAGTTTTAGCTTGAGGAGACACCCGGTAAGGTTGGACTTCAATTGGGTGAGCATTGACCACTGTGTCTATGGAGTGGTATGCCTGTTCAGTCAGTCCTGGGGTGGCTGAGAACGTTAGCATGTAGCTAGCGCACAGCTCCTGGATCTGCTGTCGCTGCATACGCCCAAGGGTCATGGAGAGGTTCATCTCTTCCATGCCACCAGCACTTTTCCCTTCGTAGTAGACACCTTCAGGCCACTCAGCGTCGTCTCCACCCTGGGCTGTAAACTGACAAACCTTTAAATCTCTGGAATAAAAGGGCTTTAGAGAGTTAATATGGTATACTTTAGGCTTTCGGTTGGAGGTGGGGAATGCTATGAGATAATTAACAGCTCCCAGGCGCTCCTGGACTGTAAATGGCCCTTCCCACGATGCTTCCATTTTATGGGCCTGGAGCGCCTTTAAGACCATGTCCTCATCCCCTACTTTGAAGGAACGCTCTCTGGCATGTTTATCACACCAGGCTTTTTTCTCTTTTTGAGCATCCTGTAGGTTTTCTTTAGCAAGGGCTAAAGAGGTTCGGAGGGTGTTTTGTAGCTTGGTTACAAAGTCCAGAATGTTAGTTCCTGGAGAAGATGTAAATCCCTCCCATTGCTACTTCACCAACTGTAATGGCCCCTTAACCTCGCGGCCATATAAAAGTTCAAATGGTGAAAACCCTAAACTGGAATGTGGTACAGCTCTGTTGGCAAAAAGCAGCTGTTGCAACACTAGGTCCCAATCATTGGAGTGCTCATTTACGAATTTACATATCATGGCCCCCAAAGTTCCATTAAACTTCTCCACCATGCCATTTGTTTGATGGTGGTAAGGAGTGGCGACCAAGTGATTTACCCCATGAGCTTCCCAAAGGTTTTCCATAGTTCCTGCCAGGAAATTAGTCCCTGCATCTGTGAGGATGTCGGAGGGCCAACCTACCCTGGCAAAAATGTCTGCTAGTGCCTGGCACACACTTTTAGCCCTGGTGTTACTTAGAGCTGCTGCTTCCGGCCATCGGGTGGCAAAATCCATGAAAGTCAGTATGTACTGCTTCCCTTTGGGTGTCTTTTTCGGAAAAGGACCCAGAATATCCACAGCTACTCGCTGAAACGGAACTTCAATGATGGGGAGTGGCTGGAGATGGGCTTTGACCTGGTGTTGGGGTTTTCCCACTTCTTGATATACTTCACAAGACCGGACATAGGTAGAAACATTGGAATGACCTCCCCAAACGGTCTTTGGTTCTGTTCACCCCAGCATGGCCACTAGGATGATCGTGGGCTAAGCTCAAGAGCTTGACCCGGTACTTAGTTGGAACTAACTAGTTGGTCTCTGAGGATGCCAGTCTTCCTGGTGTCCCCCAGAAAGAGTTTCCTTGTATAAAAGTCCTCTTTCTACAACAAACCTGGATCGATTAGAAGAGCTGAGAGGCGGTGGGTTGCTCCATGCCACCATCCATGCTCTCTGGAGGCTTTCATCTGCTTCCTGTTCGGTCTGGAACTGTTCCCTTGATGCTGGAGACATCAGTTCCTCATTGGATTGTGGACCTATGCTTGGTCCCTCTGGAAGTGATGTAGGGGATGGGGCTGTTTCCGTTGACTGTGAACCGCTCTCCGCTGGTGTACTATGTTGGGGTTCAGGCTCCAGCTGAGCCTCTTTGTAGGGTTATGGGCTGCTGTTGGTTCAGGTTCGGTGGGGCCCTCTGGTGTTGGGGTTGCAAGTATTGGATTCAGTGCTGGCAATGGGTCTGGTGCTGGTTGTTCCGCCGGTTCCGGTTCTGGGACTGGTTCCATCTGGGTCTCTGGGACTGAATCCACTACTGCTGTCCGGGTCCATCACCTCTGACCGGGTCCTGGTAGAAGTTTCCGGAACAGCGCTAGGCGTGACGGCTGGTTTCGTCTGGCTGCGGGTGACCATTCCCACCCTCTTGGCTGGCTTTACATGATTGGCCAAGTCTTCCCCCAACGGCATGGGGATGGGATAATCATCACAGAGTGCAAAAGTCCACGTTCCTGACAAGCCCTGGTACTGGACAGGCAACTTGGCTGTAGGCAAACTGAAAGAGTTGGACTTGAAGGGTTGAATCGTCTCTTGGATCTCTGGGTTGATTAAATTGGGGTCCACTAAGGAAGCATGGATAGCTGACACTTGTGCTCCAGTGTCCCTCCACGCAGTGACCTTCTTCCCACCCACACTCACAGTTTCCCTCCGCTCCAAGGGTATCTGGGAGGTATCTGGGCCTGAGGACCTCTGGTCATGAAAGCTTATGTTCAGATAAATTGGTTAGTCTCGAAGGTGCCACTAGTACTCCTTTTCTTTTTGTTAGTGTCAGTTCACTTGGTATTTAATACAACAATGCTGATCTTATGGAACTGACTTTAAACTCACCTAGAGTATGTATCACTTGTGCAGTCTACTATCAGACGTGTTTCAGGTTAATATGTTTATATGGTAAAAATATATTCTGGTACATTATATCTTAGCTGATTTTTTGAATATTAATATTCTAAATAATAAGAAGGCTTGGAAGGATTAGGTTTTTAATCAGTCAATGCTGGTAAACATCATTTTCCCACTACACACACAAACTGACAAAATATTTCCATCGATAATAATCAAAATTTAAAGAAAGGCAAAGTAAGAGAAATGCTGCTTGAGAACTTATTAGAGTTTGATTTAAGGATTTTAGTTTGCATACTTTGACATATGTTGACCCGCCCCATAATTTCACATAACTGCACATTCAAATAGATAGAAACTGAAAAAAAATGCTTAAAAATAAACAGAGATATTATCCATCAAAATTACAAAAAAAAAATTGAATTCTGCAAAGCCTAATAATAAGTAAACTACCACACAATGAAACTATACTTAATTTAGACATTGCAATAGCCTTCAAAACTGCCATGTACGATAAAGCCCATTCACATGATTATCAATAAACACAAAAGCTTTGATATGTCTGTAATATTCCTATATTTTTAATCTCAAGCATAGATATTATAGTATTAGATATTGCTAGACATCTATCAATAGCTTCATATTCTGCATGTTTGCCACAGGTCCCTAATTATAATCTTGCAATATGGTGATTCTGATTAATAAATTAAAAGTAAACAATTATGAATGCACGCAATCAAGCTTCATATGCGTGACAAAAACAGACGTGCATGAAATTAGATTGAAAATTCAGTTAATTATTGAAGTGTTTTGAGAGGCTCTTGGTAATATTAGGTATTAATGGCAGAATGCCACAACAGTTCATGGAGAGTAGGTAAACTGTCATGTTCTTGTTTTATTGAAGGTCATGAAGGTCAAAACTATCTTGAAATGTTGACTGGTAGCTGTTGGAAAGTAACATTTTCAAAAGCATCTAAATCCAATTTAAAAAAATGGGACTTCGGCCCCTTAATCGCATGGGGTGTTTTAAATTTTTTTACCCAGTGTCATTCCAATATATACAGTCTTAATTTCATTGATATGACTTCAGAAATAATATTCAAGCACATCAGTTTGACATATCTATGACCGTGAAGATATTTAAGGACTACTTAGATCAGGGGTGGGCAAACTTTTTGGCCCGAGGGCCACATCGGGGTGTGAAATGGTATGGAGGGCTGGGTAGGGAAGGGTGTGCCCCCCAAATAGCCTGGCCCCCACTCCCTATCTGCCTGCTCCAACTTCCCGCCCCCTGACTGCCCCCCTCAGAGCCCCCAACCCATCCAACCCCCCCTGCTCCTTGTCCCCTGACCGTCCCCTCCCAGGACTGCCCCCCCCGGGATCCCACCCCCTATCCAACCCCCCCTGCTCCCTGTCCCCTGACTGCCCCCTGAACCCTATCCACACACCCTCCTGGGACTCCCACGCCCTATCCAACCCCTCCTGTTCCCCGACTGCCTCAGAACCGTCACCCCATCCAACCGCTCCCTGTCCCCTGACTGCCCCCCAGGATCCCCTACCCAACCCTTTCACCGCCACACACGCACGTGCCGCCGCCACCCCCCTTACCATGCTGCTCAGAGCTAAGGAGCTTGCAGCCACGTGCGGCAGCATGGGACGAGGGACAGCGGGGGAGGTGTCGGGGCTCAAGGGCCGAGCAGGATGGTTCCGCGGGCTGGATATGGCCCCCGGGCTGTAGTTTGCCCACCTCTAACTTAGATGCTAACAATGGCTTTTTGTTTTGGCCCAAATTCAGTGAGTGCCATACCTTTCACAAAAGCCAATCTTAATAATAATCAGAAGATCTTAAGGAAAAAATCCTATGAAAAATGAATAGTTTGATGTCATGATCTCACTGGACAAATTTCCAGTTATGGATCACAAGGGAAGTTCACTTCTGAAAATGACTCACTAGAAGTTGTACTAGTTAATTACACAACACTATCCCAGACAATACTTTGACAAATCTAATGAGTAACCATTATGGCTCTAAGCAGTTTATACCACATATGATGCAGCTAAAATATATTTTTAAAGTTCCTTGTATGCAGTGGAAGGTATTACCAAAGTCCTGCAAGGAAAGTGACCCTGTCCATGTATCCCAGAGTCCTTAATTAGGGAATCAAGTCACCAGGAGAAACAGGAAATTGTATTTCTGAATACATAATAAAGAGAGTTATTTATTTAAATTATTCCTTCTGAATTGTACGTTGTCTGGGAAGCATAGTTTTTATTTTGTTAGATTTTTCATAAAAGCAACTTAGAGAGGAAAGAGAACTGTATACCAGGCTATTAGATACATGGAGTATAATATACTGTCGTAGGTAGCCACATTTTAAAAGGTGGTAGGTTGAGAAATATGTAGCTTGCCCATGATTTCTCTCTTTTTTCCTCTTGCTAAATAATGATCTCTCTCTATTCCTATGTTCTCCCTTGTAGTTGTACTCCTTTTACCTTCCCCATCATCAATCTTCTCACTACCTGATGTATCCTTACATAGAAATAAAGTGACTGAGTTACACACAGCACCATTACACAGGAGAAGGAATTATGCCTTTGGAACTTGGTCCACAGCATTTCCTCCTCAGTATAGGTAGTACAGTGTGCCAATTCTCTGTGGCTCTGATGGGTGCACACACCCTCTCATACATAAGAGAAACGGGGACACTTCCAGTCTGTTAAACAAATCAGCACCTCTGTCCGAAAGCTAAGGAGCAGAGGATTTGATGCCAGAATGACTGATAACTTCATATTAGTTGATTTAACTGTAATCTAGAAGGCATATTTTAAAACATAGATACAAAACAAAATACAGTACATGGTTAGGATTAACCATGACCACATGACACACTGTTAAACATAATCTTTGTCTACACTGTATGCTAAATTATGTCTAGCACTCTGTCCCTTTCCAGTGTAGACAAGGCCAAAAAGGAGAATTGAAGTGTTGGGCCTAACAAAACTTTGGTTTTGTGGACTGGTAACTTATTTAGTATGGTTCTGTATCTGAATTTAAAAATAATGCCTTCTAGATTGGACCAATTATTCTGCAAAGGTCTATCGTCCTATATCCACGAAGCAGCGTAGTGGTGGAAAAATCCCCTTTTTTGCCTCTGAAAATAAGTGAAGGATAGATTTCCTTTGAGATGGATCATCATACCAGTATACTGTAATGTCAACGCACAACATTTGAACTAAATCAATTCAACTATATCATTATCCTAACTTCCAAAATATAGCTGAAGACACTATCTAATTTTATCTGTATCTTTAAAAAAAATTCCAGACTCCCTCCTGGCCTGCGGTCTGCCATTTGCTTTTATTACCTCTTGTTTCTTATTATAACCAAGCACAGTGAAAATTCAAACTGCATTTTTTATAGGCTATTCCTCACCTCAGTTTCATTTCATGACCTCCTGTTATTGGGTTAGTTACTATTTAAAGAGTTTGTTGTTATCAATGCTTGTTTCTTTCTCTTCTGAATCTTTATTCTCAGAAAATTCTCTGCACAGGCTATTTTATCTATAAAAGTTAGCTTGGCTAATTTTTTGTAACTGTTTCAACTACCCAAATCCTAAATTATTTTGGTTGCCCACTTGTGCTCTGCTGCAGTTTTTTATTTCTGCCATGTTTTCTCCATAATATGGAGTTTACAGTTACATGCAATATTATATATTGAGTCTCACTAGTACAACATAAAACATCAGTACTTTCTGCAGATTTATATGCTTGTCCTTGTCCGCCTGGTTTCACTGCTCCAAACCCATTTCTCAAAATTACTCTTACATTCTTCTTCCTGGCTTGCATTCCATGTTATGCTTCCATTTGAATTGTAATTACTGTGTTCACCATTAGTTACCACCTTCATTAACATGCATTTGGCAAAATTAAATAACACACTTCTTTTGGTAAGTTATGCATTTTAAGTTCAGAAGGGATCGTTTTATGATCATCTAGTATGACCTCTTGCATAGCACAGAGCACGGAATGTCATTGTGTAATTTTTGCATCAAGCCCTTTTCGTTGAGCGAGAACACATCTTTGAGAAAGACACAGAATTTTGATTTAAGCACTTCAAGTGACACAGAGACCACTACAGCCCCGGGTAAGTTGTTCCAATAATTAATTACCCTTGCTTTTTAAATCACAGGAATTACCATAGTGGATCGGACCCAAGGGTCCATCTAGTTCAGGATCCTGTCTCATGAGAAAATAATCAACATAATTACCACAAATCAGGGAAGTCACCACTACAGCCACATTAACATCTAGACCAATTTCATCTCACTCTTACCTCCAAAATATCATAATATCTATTACTGACTGCCGAGCTCCATAACAAACTCATTTTCAATTCTGTTATAAAATCCCGCACAATACACATATCCAGTTCCTCACAATTGTACTCACACACAACCTGATATCCAACTTCAGCAAACAATAAGATAGTTAATAGAATTTAACTCTTCACCTAGGTATGTTGATAAAGTATTTGCACATGAGAAATTGGCAGAAGGCAAGGAGAAAGTGAGTTGAAATCCAAGTTGGCAGAGAGACAGCTTGCAGCTCTCCTAAAGGCAGCTGCCCCTTTGCCATCATAGACGCTATGTAGCTTATTGATTGGAAAATTTAGTCCACTCTTCCTGCTGGAGACTGAATTAATTATGATAAATTAAGGGAATAACGGTTTAGAATTCAAGAGTAAAAGGTAAAAAAAGACTGGTGCTAAATTTCCAAAATCATTATGGAAAAACTGTTTCCTTGAAAAAGATACATATTTGATAAGAAAAAAAGGAATTTAATGGCATCTGAAGAATTATTGTATTAAGTTTGGAGACTAAATTCAATCTTTAATGATGCAGGATTAAGTTGCCCCTAAATGCAAATCTCAGTGCAAATTTACTGTGGAGTATTTACTTGTCTCTTCATAGTTTAAGCAACAAACAACTACCGTAAGAAGGGGAACACACCAAGGTACAACAAATCACAAGGATATGGGGAAGGAGACTGTAATTCACACTCACTACTTTTATTCTTGTCCTAAGAAGAATATAATTATAACAGATCTTCCCCAAGTTCTTTTCCTGCTGTGCTTCTGGGTTTAGTTATCTTTTTGCCTTTTTAGCAGGGAATAAAATAAAAAAGTGGGAAAAAACAAACTAAAACAACCAACCAACCAACCAACCCTTAGATGAATCCAGAAGCTCAGCAGGAAAAAAAATCTTAAAAAAGAATCCAAGAACAGGGATCGATTGAAATACAGTAGAACCTCAGAGTACGAACTGACTGACTACCCACACACTTCATTTGGAACTGGAAGTGCAAAATCAGGAAGCAACAGAGACCCGCCCCCAAAAAGCTAATACAGTACAATACCGTATTAAATATAAACTACTAAAAAAATAAAGGGAAAGTTTAAAAAAAGATTTCTGTGCTTGTTTCATTTAAATTAAGATGTTAAAAGTGGCATTTTTCAGCTGCATAGTAAAGTTTCAAAGCTGTATTAAGGCAATGTTCAGTTGTAACCTTTTGAAAGAACCACCATAACGTTTTGTTCAGAGTTACAAACATTTCAGAGTTATGAATAGCCTCCATTCCCGAGGTGTTTGTAACTGTGAGCTTCTACTGTATTTACATTTTGATAAATGACACATGGTCTGTTGCAAATCAGCAAACAAAACAAAACAAAAAACAACCATTATCCCAGTGAGTAGATTTTTTTTTCTACTTTGAAAGATGTGATTTAATCAATTTTGGATGAAGTGACACCTTTAAATGTTACAGGTAGAGAGGAACACAACTGTTTCTGCAATCACATCACTTGTTTGGTCCCCAAGGTTATGTGTGCTTGCACAGAGTGAGCATTGGCTCTAGACTCTCATGTAACTTACCTCTGCACTAGGCTGACCAATCAAGAGGACAGTGGCTTGGTGAAGGAGGTGACATGGAGGGGCTCTATATTAATTTTCCAAGAGCAGATTGCAGAGCCAGTTGGGCTGGAAATTTAAGCAAATGAGACTTCACCACTACCCAAACACCACCACAATCCCACCATGTGTTGTAAAAGACCTATCTTAATTTATACATCTTCTATGTCCCCCAAACACATTGGGAATGCAACTCCTTTCCTTTCACACATGGTCTCAGAAGTGAAATAGTTAACACTGCTGACATTTTAAAGTACAACTGGCATCAGAGTCAGCACCCATTGAAACAAACAGAGCAGTTCACTCCTCTCTGCTATTGTTTAAGGCTCTTTGCAAATGCAGGACTTCTCTACATGGTGCGGCCATGCACACGGGAGGGGTGGGATTTCTAAAGCCCAACAACATGGCTGCACAGCACTCCATTAATGCCCACCAGGGAACTTTTAGTGTGCACCAGCAGGGTCCATATGGCCCAGTCACTGCACAACACGTCGGTGCATTTTAGAAATCACTCCCATTTAGTGTGCATTGCTGTCCTGTGTAGACAAGCCCGTAGGCAGACATTGTTGCATTAGTTATAGTATGATCACATTTTGAAGATTTTGTTCACAACCATAAAAGCTCAGGCTTACTTTTAAAAATATGAAAATGGGGACTCTGCAGAAAAACTGAGGCCTGTGTGCTGACCCTCACCCTTTCCATCTAGTCCCTGCACTTTGGGAAATACTGCCCTGGAGCAACTCTCCAAACATCCTGCACCTCATCCCCAGCAATGGGAAAGACAGAGATGGGAACAGGGTGCTCAAACTTGCACTTCAACCAAGTAATTTGTAGGGAATGGGGAGAAGGGAGAAGGAGGAGCCCAGGACGCTATTTCTGCTCCTCCTCATTAGCTCTATTGCTACTTGAAGCTGACCATTCTGTCTGGAGCTACGTCAGCAGTGCTGCTCCATGAAATGGAAGGAACCTACCCCTTGTCAAAAATGGTGAGGGGGGACAACCTGAATATGCGCACGTCCTCCAACTAGATGACTCTGAGAATATTCTCTTCCGAGGGAGGGTAAGGAGTTGCACTGCTGTGTAGTGCTCAGTTGGCCAAGAAGAAGATGGGGAAAGGTGGGGGGGGTTCATCAGCCCCAAGATACAGGTAGGACCTCTGCAATGCAGAGACTAGCTGGACTACACAAGTTCAGCTAGGCTTTCCCCTGAGATGCCCCATCAGGCAGGAATTCATTTTTTAGCTGATTGGTAGCAAGATCAAATATAAAATCTAGATAAAACAGTATTCAGTGGGATTCTAGAACACTTTCCATATCTTCAGAGGTGAACTGAGTTCCAAATACAAATCCATAATTAGTAATTTTCTGTACATTCCTCTCATATTGGTGATACTAGAATGTTTTATTTTCATGGTGTCTGCAAAATTAGCTAGATGAGAAACTCTACCCTACCTAACGCAGTTAATGAAAGGGAAAACAAACACTGGTTAATACAAACCCTTGTGGCACCTACTCACTCTCTGACTTTGCCTGAACAGTTACCAGTAATTGTTTCACTCTATTTTCTCCTGGTAAGCTGATTCTTAAAGAAAATTTTCCAGCTATTCTGCTTGTCCCAGCACATAAAAAGTTCATACGATAAGTATCACTTATCAGCATGAATTAACTAGGTAACTTTTTTTTATACTTTTTAACAACCTATCGTGCATTTTTTCCTCATTAGGCTGAGCGTAATCCATGTACCATAACAAGAAAATAGATATTGTGTGATTCATGAAAACAACATAATTCACCTAATTTCAGTGTATAAATTTGGGGCCCCATTCTGATCTCACTTAAGTTTTGCCCTGGGTTACTATTTAACTAGATTGCTGGCATCAATCTGTTTTGTTCCTCAGTTGAATCTAATAACCTTGAAGTGTCTCTGCTCGGGCTACTTTATTCAACTTTAGCATCTCAGGCTGATTTAAGCGGGATCAGGCCCATAAAGTCCACCAAATTATGCAGTGAGGACAAGGTAATAATCCTATTCCTACATAAAATTGGGGAAAAAACAAAATATATTAAGGACTGAATTCAGCAATATAACAGATAGGCAGGAGTAATCTTGAATTCTTCTTTATATACCATATAATTCAGTTTGAAGCAGCTTTTTATCTCACTAAATCACATTTAAGGCAGACCTATTAAGGCTTCACCATTAACAGAATCACCAACTTAGTCTCAATGCAGTGGCGCTATAAAGTCTATTCTAACTACATATGCACATTTCCCACATGTACATGTTTCTCTGGGGCTTAGAGTTCCTTCATAATTGCAGATAAACTTTTACTGTATTTTAAAGAAAACTGGTTCATGGGCTACAACATAGGGCTATCTGAAAACAGGGCTACCGAGCCTAAACTCCCTCTGTATTGACTAAAGTTCCTATTTATATGCTAGAAATGTCTTTTTTTTTACGATCTGGTGTTGTCTTGGCAACCTCTAGTAAAAGGTAAAATTTTGTCTCCCTGGAAAAAGGCATACCATTTAGGTCTCTCAGAAGTTGCCTTATCAGTTCCTGATCAATTTGAGACACAAATATTGCAGATGGGGTGTTACTAGGTCTTAATTCCCACTTTCTGTTCCAAAATTGAATCTTGCTGTAGGTCTTGCCTTCCATTACATCAAGTAGAGACAAATCTCTTATTCTCCCCACCCGCTAACCCTAATATCAAAAACACATTTACCCTCAGTTCTGTCAGTAGGTTGGAGGAAAAAAGGATGTCACAGAAGTCAGAAAGCCAGCTTCTGAGATTTTTGTCTTTTCCTGTACTGTTCAAACTATTCAAGAGCTCTTACAGTAGTCTCACAGTCTAAAGCCTTTGGGAAATTTACTAATCCTAAACTACAGTGCTTACTGGCATTCTCCAGCTGCTCCACCTTTCCTAGTTGTAAATTGTCTCTTAACTAGTGTTTCAGTTTGAGCTTGGAGTGCAACAACTTTTCTTAGTAATTTCTTCTCCGGCCTTTTCCTCTCACAACTTCATCTGTCATTTTTTCCAGTTCCTAAACTCCACTCCACTCCCAGATATACCAAAAACAAAATAAAACCCAAACTAGTATTTTGTACCACTCTACTAACAGTCACGCATAGAGACTCAAATAAATAAATAAAGCTTCTTCAGATTAAATTTTAGAACCAGGGAACTCTACAATTCTCCATAACATCTGTCTTTACGTCAGCCATCAGATGCATCAGCTTTCCTTCAGTTACAGCTGCCTGCTTTCACATGTCAGATTTGTCAGAGGGCCCACTGTCCTTAGCTCAACAGCCCAAAAGAGATGGACACTTTTCTTGGCAATAGCCTGTTTGTGGATCAGTAATGATCCAACCAACCAGGCCTGATCCAGTCATTAAATACACCAGAGAAGGCAAAAATGTTGGTTTGCCTATCAATTTCATCTCTCTGCAAATGCTGGCCCGCTTTCCACCTGAGGCCTGGCTCTTTGTCCACACAGATGGGAGGCAATATACTGGCAGATTCTATGGTGTCCCATGGCATACATACTTCTCCATGGAGAATCTCTGGAATAATTTTTCCCAAAGCTACTGAAAATATTAATAAGAATAACTCCTGACACTAGCAAAAAATTAGTGGTGTGTGCCAATAGAAAAAGGATAGCAAAATCTGGCAACTTTTTAAAAAAAATGTGATGAGTGCAGTCCAAGAGGTAACCTCCTTCAGAAAAAGCTGTATTAGGAAGACTGCGACAAGGGTGGGATGGATTGTCGGACATGTTTTATGAGAAATTAAACACAGAAGTAAATAAATCTTTACAAGGGAAAGTAAAGAGATATTTGCTAAATCACACCAGAAGTATGTGATAGTAGTGAGACCTCAGAACATAGACTAGTGTGTGAAAATAAAAATATATATTGGACAACAACAGAAGAGCAACCTAGGATTCCCCAATGGATTGCAATACTCTCTAGCTAAAGGTTGTGTCTGCTGAGGGGCGCAAGTCCTGTTTGTAATACATGGTCAGAGGGTGTATGTTTAATCAAGCTGCTGCTTTTCATGTTTCTTTAGTGTATACAGCCTGTTCTAGCCATAGTACATGACAACTTCATATTCTTTCATTTGAATTCTGCTCTCATACAGTATCTTCTCCAACTGCCAAGAGCTTGGCACCATTGTCTCCTGCACCATGGATGAGAATCTACAAAAAAAGGGGTCTTACGGCTTCAGATTGGTTTGATTCTTTCTAGGTAGACTCAGATTGCTAGGAAAATATCTAACTTGTGCCACTTTTTTCTTTTTGGCACAGAAATTAGGGTAAAAAAGGAGGAAGCACTATTTCCTGTGATCACAGAAAGAGTGTGTTGTACTTGGAGATAAATAAAGGAGAGGTGCACAGAACAATATCATTGTGGAATACGCCACAAGGCTCTTCTGTGGAGTACTGCATGCCCTATAGGTAGTTGGCTGTTAGAATCTCTATAAAAAGGAAATAAAGCAACCCATATCGTAGGAGCACAAAGTCTGTATATTAGCACCTGAAGTGCAAGGTTTACTCCGCATGTGGAAAAAGATTATATGGAATTGAATAGATTTTATGTTGCTTTGATAGATCTAGTAACATGCGGATTGGAGTAGAGAAGTTGTCCATGAGTTCTCCCACACGTTTGTTGAGAGCTGAAGGACATAGCTTCAAGGTCAAAACCCTGCGAGTATGAATAAACCAGCCTAAGGAAGTTCCATATTTTTTGCAACTGGAAGAAACTGATCTCTTTGCTTTCTCTTAGCATCATGCCTAAAAGCTACCCCAGGTGTCAGCAGATTCTGTTAGTGGATATTTTCCTGGCTTACAAGAGGATATTTATGACTTTTGGTGAGTAACATAATGAGCTTATAACTTTTTACTCAAGAACCACACTGCTAAGATCAGGTTTGTCAAGTTTTTGCAAGGTATCATCTCCTGAGTGAATGAGGTCCTGGCCATTTGGGAAAAAAATAGGTTCCTCCTGACATCCTAACTAGGTCAGAAAACCAATTATGTCTTGGCCAGTAAGCTGCTATAAGGTGACTTTGTGTCCTGGTTTTATCTTCTTCATTATCCAAGGTAGAAAGGGGGACCAGAGAAAATGTATTCTGTAAGATGTTTGGACACAGATGTGAGAGGGTCCACCTTGGGATCTTCCCTTGAGTTAACTTTAAGGCCTGCTTAAGGACCGACAACTTCAAGAGAGTCCTAATTAACTCATCAGATTTTGTGCATATCACCTTTATTATGTGCAGTGTCCTGATGGATTGGATGTAAATAACTGCCAAGTGGAATAGCTGTATAAGATCTTGCTGTAGAATAGTCGTATTGTGGCCCCTGCTGATTTACATATGACATTATGGTTAAGTTGTCTGGTCAGAGAAAAATGTTTTATTTCCAGAAGACTCTTTGAAAGGCTCTCAGGGCCAGCCTCACTAATCAAAGCTCCAGGATGCTGATACCATTCTCTGCTCCATCTGGAGTCAAAGCCTTTAGGAAATGGATAGCAGCTTGTGTGGCTGAGGAGCACACATTGTGAAGGTAAAATTTGCTATAGTTGTCAGGTGAATGCCGCAATTCAACTGTACTGACAATAGAGAGGGAGCTCAAGGCTTCCTGGGCTATAGTCACATGCTCTAGTGGCATATTGCCACTTTTTTATCATCAATCTATGGCTGAAACCATTATTCCCAGTAACGAATATATGTTCTTCTACCTTGTGTCTCCTGAGAAGAAGGAGAATTGGGATCACAGAGATTAGCTTCTGATTTGACTCTTAGGATATACATGTCTTTCCTTACTGTATGCTGATCACGTGTCCCAAACTGAATTATTAACCTTTCTGTTCTTTAAGGATACAGCCATGACTCTAGGTATTAAAACCAAGCAACCAGTGATCCAATTACCAAATAACAAAGAAGGGCAAGAAAATCTCCAAGGGGAGGAAGAGAAGAAGGAAACCCCATGAGTTTAAATTATAGGTAAAATAGTTCATGAATCCAAACTAGTTTTGTGAACCCAACTTTTATGTTTAGAGGTTCACAAAGCCATTTTGCAGGTATCCTCAATTAATGAAGTCTGACATGAAGCGCTCTCTGCTTCTCTGCAGTTCTAGTCTCAAAAAAGAGCTCAAATGCAGGAAGGAGTGATGCAGAAGGCATGTCAAGTCATTTATAATGCTGTTTGTGGAGAGTTTTCAAGCAAAAAGCTTTGTGTATTATGCTGTGCTTTAGCACTATTAAGAACAGGATAGCTGCCTTTGTGGATAAAGGCTATCATTGTTCAACTCTCTACCCAGTGTGAATGACTGACCAAACAGACATAAACGTATCTGACATGTGTGCTATAGTCTAAAGCAGGTCATGATTTTACAATGAGTTACCTCATTATTGCAAAATCACAATACTACAGCCAAAAAGGCAGGCACATAATAAAATCTAAGCTCTATGAAACATATGGAACAATCGCTCAATAGTTATATCTGTTAAAATCTATTGAATAGATAAAGCCCATGAAAACTTTCTAAGGTTCTATGATTTTTTTACATTGAATAGGGGAAAATTCCTATTTTTGGTTAAACGGTCTACCATTTCCCAGTGGTTTTAACCAATTGTAACTTGCCTTAAGAATCAAAACAGTAAGTAATCCTGCATCTATTCCTCCAGCCATCACTATATTCAGTGGGAGGGTTTAAGAAATAAACAAGGGAAGCACATTTACAATGGAATAAATTACAAAGTTTCATGAGTCTTTTGTGTATAGAATATTAATGCTGGAAGTGGTGTATTACAAAAAAGTTGAGACTGGATATATCTGACTTTCTTTTAATTTTTTTCAGTGTGCTGAAACGCTTTCAGTAAATGCCAGCAACATTTTGAAAGATTGTCAGTGTGTAGAATTTCAAACCATTTTTTGGTTTAACACCAAACAGACATACAAACCTGTTGTTTTGCAAAACCCTAGGCATATTATGGTAGCTGCGGTGAATTCAGCAGGATGAACAGAATAGTCACTCCAATAGAAATACACTAGATCAGTTCCACACTGTGGCTGCAATCCACTTCTTAAACTGAAAGCACGTTAAGGAATAGGTTGAGTAGCCATTTTGTTTCTGATCCTTATGATGGGAACCCATAAGTCTATGGGCATTCTGGAAGGACACTCTATTAATTAGAATATGCTGTGTATCTGTGTAATCGTTTTAGTTTCTATGGTGCAGATTAACATTATTTGAAATGAGCATATATTTAGTTAAGATTCTTAAAGTTAGTAAAAAGAACAGGAGTACTTGTGGCACCTTAGAGACTAACAAATTTATTTGAGCATAAGCTTTCGTGGGCTACAGCCCACTTCATCGGATGCATAGAATGGAACATATAGTAATATATATATATATATATATACACACACACACACATACAGATAAGCTGGAAGTTACCATACAAACTGTGAGAGGCAAATTAGTTAAGATGAGCTATTATCAGCAGCAGAAAAAATTATTATCACTACAAAAGTTTTTTTCTCCTGCTGATAATAGCTCATCTTAACTAATTAGCCTCTCACAGTTTGTATGGTAACTGCCAACTTATCTGTATGTGTGTGTATATCTATATCTATATATATCTTACTATATGTTCCATTCTATGCATTCGATGAAGTGGGCTGTAGCCCACAAAAGCTTATGCTCTAATAAATTTGTTAGTCTCTAGGGTGCCACAAATACTCCTGTTCTTTTTGTGGATACAGACTAACATGGCTGCTACTCTGAAACCTGTCATTAATGTTAGTAATCATTACAAAAAGGGAGTTAAAATTTTATTTTACCAAAAAGACTGTCGTTCAGTATGGAACTTCTGTCGACACACCAACATACTCAATTTCTTATTCCCCTCATATTGCATCCAGTATATCTTATGTGTTGTAAGTCAAGTTTGAACAGTGTTCTCCAGGTTCAAGAATTTAAAAACAAGTATTCTTCATTATAGCCAACACGTTTACTTTTATAGCATAATGCACTTCAGTATTAATATGAGGAGACTTAAACCTTGAAAACAAGGTCAGTACTCTTTCAGATAGTAAACGTAAGCAACATAATTAGATATCTGAAGTATAAATAGGGGGGGTGGGTTGATCCTTCAGCTCTTCCACTCATAGTATTCCCACTGAAGGGAGTTCCAGACTCCTGAGTACCTATGAGGTCAAGTCTCTGGTAAGATACTTTTCAGAATATTTTAGATAATGTCAGTGGATCACTGGATGCCAATATCGGTCGAAAAATGTACAAGATCAACTTAATCTTCATCAACACTGCATGCCTTCATCACAGAAATGTGTAAAAATGCCACTAAGAAGATACTGGCAAACTTTCCAATGAACAAAACAAAGTTAACAGCTGAAAAAATATGTTAAAAAAGCTAAACTGTGATTCACGTTTGAGTAGATGGATCCATAATGTTAACAGCATAGTAAGTTATCCCACTTCTCTAATTTTAAGAAGACCAAAAAAAATTAACATTCTTTATGCTAAAAAAGGCAGCATTTTTATTAATTTGATACTGAGGGAATAACCTGTGAAGAAAAATGATAAACTAGCAGGCTTGTTCAGGGCTTTAAGGGGACTGAATAAATCAACATATTGCTATACTACCAGATAGTTCAAAAACAAGCTAGTCCATATGAAATTGCTAAAGGTTTGAGTGCTTAATAAAGGTGATCACAAACACAGTATAAAGACTTGCATGTGATCCAATTATGTTAGAATGCATTCTACCTGGAAAACAATGACCAAATCTTTCATGTGGTTCATAGGAATCAGCGAGAATTTTTTGTTCACTTTTTAAAAAAGCATGTCTTTGCAAATTTACGCCAGGGCTGTGGGTGGGTATGATGGGGATTTATAAACCCCTAACTGAGGCCAAGACAAGAGAAAAGCTGGAACAGGACTGGGCCAGGAAAGCTCCGCTCCTCAGGCACTGCCAAGCATGTTCCTGGGGAAAGGAGCAGTATGAAAAGAGCTCCAGCAGCCCAGCTAGTGGGGAAAGAGAGCTCCAGCAGCCCAGCTAGTGGGGAAGGAGAGAAACCATTTTCAGGAGGTGAAGGAGTGATTACCGAGGTGGCCCTGCTGTGAGGTTCCCCCACACCCCCCTGTAGGGACCACTCCAGATATAGGGAGAACTGTGTGCAGGGCACCAGAGGGTTGCCTGCATCAGGCCTGAGACTCTGGGGGTTTGGAACAAGGACTATTATCAAACAGCAGCCGTGCCCCAAACTGAGACATTGGGTGGGGTAGGAAGTGGCTGGGGAAGGTGAACGGGAGGTGACCCAAGTGTAGGCCAGGCGGTGCTGTCACACTTTCAGGGCCCTAGTCTGGGACCTGGTGGAATGGGAGGACCTGGGTTACCCTATCACCTCCAGATTCCCCTATGCTTAGTCCTGGGACAGGCAGGACTAGGGTGCTACTGACAAGAAAGCTGACCCAGCTGACCCCTGTTCAGGGAGCCCCTCACACAGTGAACTGAGAGAGAGACTAGAGCAGCAGGCCCTGACCACTAGGCCTGCTGACTGGACAGACCACTCTGCTACTGTGGGGAAAAAGGGAGTGGAAATGTTGCTGGCATTTACTGAGAGGAGTAAAACGCTGGTTGATAAGAAAACTGGGTGGCTTCGGCATTACTTAAAAACCTTCAATGAAGATTACATTTAAAAAAAACAGCCCAGTTATCCAAGCCCCACACACTAATAATGAAACAAAACAGTCAATCCAAACTACTATGTCTGAGGCACAAATTAGGTTGAAATAGGAATAAAACAAATGCAGTTGACACAATTTAATAAACTGTTCAAATTAGATAAGAGACACTCACACTTGTTGTGTAAGCAGCTTCAGGGTCATCCTCTAACACTCGTGACAGACCAAAATCAGAGACTTTACACATGAGATTACTGTTGACTAAAATATTACGGGCTGCCAGATCACGATGTACATAGCCCATATCTGAGAGATACTTCATGCCAGATGCAATTCCACGAAGCATGCCAACCAGCTGGATGACTGTGAAGTGTCCATCATGTTTCTGCAAGTAAAATAGTGCACAGTATAAGTTCAAGGAACATTTCTAGTTTTGATGTATTTAACACTATTTACATAAACTGCAGTTTGCATTTAAAAACTGATTATAGATTTAGGGTCCAATCCTGCACTTCCAATCCAGGCAAAACTCCCAGTGCAAATCCAGTGTTATCACTTGCTAGTATTCCCACTGTTAGTTGGTTCTCCTCCTTCTTGCCCCCTCCTGTCTCTGCAGCCCTTCAGCTCTCCAACCTCTCTCTGTCCATTATGTGGGTCACCTTCCTTTTCCCTTTCTTTCCCTCCCCTCCATCAAATCCCCCTTCTAATCCAACAATTCCCTTGTCTTCCCAACCTTCAGTCCCCAGTGCCCCTTCCCTCCAAATTCCCAAAAACCTAAAATCAATTTTGGACTATAAATGAAACAATATATAACAAAGTCCCTCCTCCTGCCCCCCTCCCCCCGCAAACATCTAAGACCCAATGGAAATGACATGCTGTATATCTGCTATTACTCCACTCACTTTAGCTTTGTATGCAGTATCCCTTTGTATTGTCAAAAATAGCTAAATGCAGTCTGAAGGCTTGGAGCACATATAGTATTAATCAGTAATTTCAGCAGAGTGGATACTCTTATTTTTCTTTTGCTGGGAACAAGTCATAAAAATGCAACTCTTTCTACTGGCCTCTTAACTACTGTATAACATACCAGTAGCTATTGGTGCAAATCATTCAGTATTTTTAAAAACAGTAGTATATTTCCCCCCCTTAAGTGTTAAATGATTAGGAGCCCTGTATAAGTCAATACAGCTGATCTTATACAAGTTGAGTGTATTCACAATTTGTAACCCTCCCTTAGCACTGTAGTGAAGACACATGCATGTGTTATTTCTGATCTTTATTTTGGAGCTACTGAAAATGCTTTTGAGTCTAACTTTCGACATCCCTCTGTAATCAACCCTCATAAGCACCGAAACTCCAAGATGTGTCCTTTTAGGTCAAAAAAAGACCCACAGAGTGGACACATGATCAGATTTGTAAAGCTTTCAGCTGTAAGTCTCCAATCAAAGCAGAGATTTACAGACCCTCCATTTAAGCCAGTCATTTGTAATAGTTTTGCTCTTTAATGTCTACAACTTTATTATGCGCTTTAGAAGCAAAATGACTGGCATGTGATAAACATTAACTCTGAGAACCAATAAGTTTCATAATTACTTTTTCCTCCTGGATATCCTGTAACTGTCCCAGCTGCTTCAATACTGTGCAGCCTACATGTCCTCAGCTCTGCTATCACAGAAGTCAATGCTGATCCCCCAAAGAGTCATGCTGCATCTACATAATCCACTGATTCTTCCTCTGCCCGCCCAACTGCCATCTACAGTCAGGCTGGTCCACAGTTAGCAGTCAAAGCATTGGGAAGGATGCAGTGAGGTACCCTGACACTCCATAAGTGGGGAGATGGTTCCTTCTTAAAGGGGCAATATTGCATCGGGGGAATCTCCCAGATGAAAGCTCAATGATTGGGGCTATCGTGCCAAAAATCTCCACTTGGCAATTAGGAACAGAGAGATAAAAAGGGATCTTCTCACTGACTCCAAATCCTCTCCCTCCAAATAATTAAGGAAGCTATTCTGTCCTTCTCCTGTTGCAGCCACACAGGCCTAGGTGGTCTGACCTAGCAGCCACAGCTGGGCTACTGTTAGTCACAAGTCAGTAGTCAGGGAGCAGGGATCAGAGTAATGGCTTAAAGCCAGGATCAAAAGGCAAGAGTCAAGGTCAGAGTTAGGCCAGGGTCAGAGATGGCTACCAGGCTGGAATCATGAGGCAAGAGTCAGGGTCAGCATCAGGCTGGGGTCAGAAATTGGAAATCAGCAAGTGATGCGAAGTCTGGAGTCACAGAACCCTGCATAGCTGCCCAGACAACTTCCTGGAGCACTCTCCATGGTGAAATAGTGACCATGGGCCAATCAGAAGGCCACAAGGTGCTGTCACTCTGGACCTTTTGGGCGGTACTTCCTGCAGTTCCCAATCTCCACAGTGCTCTTTGGATGTGGCTCTGCATTGTCTCCCAATGATGATGTGAGAATGTCATCTGCCCCACACCTGGATTCTAGTCTTGTGGATCCTTACAAGAATTCTTATAGTTTTAGGGCTTTTATAACTGCTAAACATCTAAGACTGGAGTCACCTAGGCCTGGCCAAGGATCCGTGTCAAAAACTCATATTCATCAGTTCTCCACCCACAGAACAGATGCAGGTTAGTCTGACCCCACCCCTCTATCCCAACATACTCAAACATCCCCTGTTGGCCAGATGCAAAGAGTTCATGTGGCGACCTAGCAGTAACTTGCTCCTTATAGCTACATACATTTGCTTCAGTATTTGGTTCAACGTGTCTAGAACTGAACTTTTCTCCCAACATCTTTGGACTCCCACACTTCATTATCATTGCTGACTGTTCTACCTCCACCACCTCCCTGGGAATCCAGGTTCAAAATCTCAGACTCATTTGCAACACCTCCAGGTCTCCCTCTAAAAACCAAAAAATATCATCCTTTCCTCTACTCTCTACTCCTAAATATCTGGACAGTGTCTAGATAATAACTTTTTTTAAAATATAACCTCTTTATACTCGCCACATTCTAATATAACTGAAATGCCTATGATAAAATTCATCTTGCTCTTCTGACATTCCAACTACATCTCCCCATCCTTGTAATCCCTTTATTAATTTTGTGTTGTACTGCATCAAGTTCAAGCTTCTAATCCCCAACTTCCAGTCTCTTCACAGGTTTCACATCTGTCTACATTTTGTCTCTAATTTCACCCTTCTTTCCCTCTCACTCCATATATTCCTCCCAAATCCTCTCCCGTAACTGCTCCCCTTTTCCCTTCCCACACTTGGCTGTGCATCTCATTTCATGCTGCCCCCACACTTGGAACAGTCTCCCTTTTCCTGGCAGCTAAACATCCTTCTTCTTCCATCTCTTTCCTTAATCACTTCTTTTGCATTGATTTCCATGCCAATTTTATTCCCTTGCTATCTCTGAACTGCTGTTTTCCCCACATATCATACTTGTCTGTCTGACTTAAGCTGACCAGGATAGAGATCCTGGGCCAAGTCATCCCTTGAGCAGTTCAACTGAGTCAATGAAGTTACACAAGGTAAGAACTAGACCCCCTCCCCAAAGTCGTATGCATTTGTAAATCTCTATGTGCTCCTGGGAGTCAACACAATCCTCTGGCAACTTTCCCACATGTCTTGCTTCATTTACGTGTCCTAAGGAGACATAAAACACTCTCTATCATACATCTGAATGATACAGTAGTTGTTATCCAGGGCTTAGTTCCAATTCCCAGGGCTTAGATATGCAATGTGCTTTTGATATGATTCCCACCTGGCTGCAGAGGGTGTTCATCAGCACTGGCAACAATTCAGAAAATGGTGAATTTGTGCAGTTCCATCAAATTTTTAAAGAGGCTTTAATAACTTTACCAAATAAACTTTTGTCATCAGCTGAGGATATATCTAATGTCTGCCTGGTTCTGCATTTATGCTTCCTATCTAATGCTTTGGGAAATGTTGTTTTATGTTCAACTACAGATTTGTCTTGCAAAATCCTACTTAAATGAAAGGTTTCAGAGTAGCAGCTGTGTAAGTCTGTATTCGCAAAAAGAAAAGGAGTAATTGTGGCATCCGATGAAGTGAGCTGTAGCTCATGAAAGCTTATGCTCAAATAAATTTGTTAGTCTCTAAGGTGCCACAAGTCCTCCTTTTCTTTTTATTTAAATGAATCATTCCAATCAACCTACAGAACCTTCCAATCATTCTATAGCAGTGAATCTTAGTGTGCTTAAAATGTTATAGGCTGGTGGAGAGGATCAGTTAACTCAACAAAAATATCCCTCTCAGAAGGTCTACACTAGAAGCACCACATCTTAACTTAAAAGTTTTCAGAATGTGCTAGATACAGCCAGACAAAATAAGTATTTTACTTTGCCAAAAAAAGTAAAAGCCTAAAATTTGGCTATAGCTCAGCCCTTTGCAATCGAAGCAAAAAAAATCTGCTTCTGCACAAGCTTTCTCCATTTTGAGCACCAAGTAACTGTTTTGGTAGAATTTTCTGTATTGCTTCTGAGATCCTTCAGCTCTATCTTCAGTTCTCACTGGTTACTCTACCCTTTACATCTGAGTGAGCTCTAAACACTGAGTTAATGTTCTACTTTCCAGAAAGCAAATAAGATTTGACACAAGTTTATAATGATATCTGACTGCAAGTGACAAAGATTCTATTTCAGTTTTAATTGATTATATGTTTGAAGTCAATAATTAGTTTACCAGGAACTAGTAGGCCTAATTTATATCTTATTGGCTGTTGACAGGTTCTTTGGATCATTTTTCATGAAAGCCAACTTCTCTTTGCTATAGTGTATTTGTTGTTATTATTTTACTAAGCATTGTACTAAGCACAAAGAACTTTACACAAATTCCTCAAGAATCACATTGCAACTAGGTATTACACAGACATATAATTCATGTTTTCATCATTATGTGGCAGGCACTCAGATTTTTATTTTTGTCATTGAATTGTGTCAGCTGTCAACTTCTTCTTTAGTGAACAGGACTCCATATAATGGATACCAAGTAATTTCATAAAACATAATAGAAATTATTTTAGTTCATTTTAAACAGTGCTGAATGATACTGTTTCACAATAGTTCCAAGTGCTTCCAGGTCCAAGATTCAAGTATTATATACTCGTGTATTATGCCATCAGAACAGACTAGGGATGTGTATCTTTTTCCTTTACAGTAACAGACTATGTTATCTCTAGTAGTGCTCAGATTGGAAACAAAATACCAGCAGTTGCCCAGTAGCCTCAACTGTTCCACCCCCCTTCTCATCTAAAGCAGTACTAAGCAGGGGATATGACATAACCATTTACCCTCCTTCTGCCCCCCCATCCCTAAAGCACTTGTCTCTAGAACACAGCTACTGCAGAATGCTCAGCACACATTTTTATACAATTGTTTCAGCACCACTACTGATTTAAAATCTTTACATTGGCTCCCCTTAAGACTCCATATCACTTTGAATTTTTTGTTGTTGTACATATTAATTACTAAATTATTTTTGTACTCCAGATCATTAGACATATGACCCTTGTCACTAAATGGGCAGAATATTTACATTTTAAATAACCTGTTCTTTGAGCAGAACATAACTATGGTGTCTGTGGGTAATGTTGGCTCTACAATGGCAACTATGGTAGTTTGCCCTCAGCCTAATCTTGAACCCCATGGATGATGGGACGTTATGTAACTATGACACTTGATTGTGGTATTTATTTCCAGCTCAATTTTTAAATGCCCAATCTGTTTTTTGGTTCAGAGAAAAAAATTGCTGCCTTAACAGTCCCTACAAAAGGTACTGAAACGCTGGCTTTCTCCTACTGGGAAAGGAGTGCGCCTCCAATAAATAAGAGTGGAAGTGCATGTTGTGTGTGAAGGGAAAAGAGAGAGTATTAGTTATGAGCTTTGATGTTGTTGCCTCTCTTGCTGCAGATAAATAAGAAAGGGAACCATTAAATTTAGCAATGGCATGTGGCCTCTTTTCCCCAAAGATGACTTTCTGACTAGTGAGGCCACATTAGATGGATTTACAACATGTACTTTACAACTTCATTTTATAGAACTCTCTCCAAGTCTTCATTTTTCTCTTTCCCTCCCTTTTCCCCAACGTTATTTAATGTAGGCTTCCACTGCAGCATCTAACCTCTAGCTGACAGGAAGGGTGAGGTTGATGGCAAAGCTGCTCTGGGAATTACATAATAATGGCTGTTGCCTCCAAGAGCAATATACTCAGAGACTTCTTCCCTCCAGAAACTTATCTTTCACTTTTTTTAGCCTCTACTAGACTTGCCTTGGGGAATTAAAGTTTGGTAATAAATCCTGGCCTTATAGTTTACAGTATAGTCTGCTACTGTTCATGCATCAAGATAGCTCAACAAATTATTTTATATAGTCTTTAAAAACACTTTTTTTGAGGAAGAGGATTAATTGTTTTACAGTGTTTTGGTACATGATGCTTCTCAGTATTGAAATCTAGCTTTTTCTATGACCACTTATTGTTTTACAATGAAAGAGAAAATAATGGCATAGGCTTCTAAGCAGGAGCAGGGGCCTTTCAGAAAGAGGGACTACTCAAAAATGAGGAATTTAGTTAAACAGAAATTAAAAGGTACAGTGCAAAAAGTGAAATTCCTGCAAGTTACATGGAAACTTTTTAAAGAAACCATAATAGAGGCTCAACTTAAATGTATACCCCAGATTAAAAAACATAGTAAGAGAACCAAAAAAGTGCCATCGTGGCTAAACAACAAAGTAAAAGAAGCAGTGAAAGGCAAAAGCCATCCTTTAAAAAGTGGAAGTTCAATCCTAGTGAGGAAAATAGAAAGGAGCATAAACTCTGGCAAATGACGTGTAAAAATATAATTAGGAAGGCCAAAAAAGAATTTGAAGAACAGCTAGCCAAAGACTCAAAAAGTAATCGCAATTTTTTTTTTAAAGTACATCAGAAGCAGGACGCCTGCTAAACAACCAGTGGGGCCACTGGACAATCGAGATGCTAAAGGAGCACTCAAGGATGATAAGGCCATTGTGGAGAAACTAAATGAATTCTTTGCATTGGTTTTCATGACTGAGGATGTGAGGGAAATTCCCAAATCTGAGCCATTCTTTTTAGGTGACAAATTTGAGGAACTGTCACAGATTGAGGTGTCATTAGAGGAGGTTTTGGAACAAACTGATAAACAGGACCAATGGTATTCACCCAGGAGTTCTGAAGGAACTCAAATGTGAAATTGCAGAACTACGAATTGTAGTTTGTAACCTATTATTTAAATCAACTTCTGTACCAAATGACTGGAGGATAGCTAATGTGATGCCAATTTTTAAAAAGGGCTCCAGAAGTGATCCTGACAATTACAGGCCGGTAAGCCTGACTTCAGTACTGGGCAAACTGGTTGAAACTATAGTAAAGAACAAAATTGTCAGACACATAGATGAACGTGATTTGTTGGGGAAGATTCAACATGGTTTTTGTAAAGGGAAATCAGGCCTCACCAATCTACTAGATTCTTTGAGGGGGTCAGCAAACATGTAGACAAGGGGGATCCAGTGGATATAGTATACTTAGATTTTCAGAAAGCCTTTGACAAAGTCCCTCACCAAAGGCTCTTAAGCAAAGTAAGCTGTCATGGGATAAGAGGGAAGGTCCTCTCACAGATTGGTAGTGGGTTAAAATACAGAAAACAAAGGGTAAGAATAAATGGTCAGTTTTCAGAATGGAGAGAGGTAAATAGTGGTGTCTTCCAGGGGTTTGTACTGGGACTAGTCCTATTCAGCATATCCATAAATGATCTGGAAAAAGGGCCAGAGCAGAGACAAAAGGGAATTGTCTTTTGTGAGCTGAAGTTTTCTCTACCTAAAGGCAGGGTAGTTAACCTCCTGCAGGGAAATTCACAAGTCTTCACAGACCTGAAGTTGTTTTTTACCTAAAAGCAACTAGAGAGGTTTTCTGTCTATTTGCCTGGAGACAAAGGTGTTAGTTTTTTTTGGGGGGGGGGGGAGGTTGTTTTTTTTTTTAGGATTTTGATTTTTTGAACAAGAAGCACAGATCTTAAAAAGGAATTTTTTTTCCCCTTTGGGCTGCTGAAAAGCAGGTTTTTGGCTGAAAGCAGTTAGAGTTTTTTTTCTCTGCTTTGGGGCCAGAGCAGAGACAAAAGGGAATTATCTTTTGTGAGCTGGAGTTTTCTCTACCTAAAGGCAGGGTAGTTAACCACCTGTAGGGAAATTCACCAGTCTTCACAGACCTTAAGAAGGTTTTTTTTTGTTTTTTTTTTAACCTAAGAGCAACTAGAGGGGTTTTCTGCCTATTTGCCTGGAGACAAAGGTGTTAGGGGTTTTTTTTGGTTTTTTTTTTTAGGATTTCTCTGTAAGCTGACAATCAGTATCAGAGAACATAGGTATCCGGACAGCACAACAAAATTTTACAAGCCAAGGTTTTTTTTTGTTTTGTTTTCTTTCTAACTCTCAGGTGTAAAGTTAGTTAAAAACAGAGAGGTTACGATGACAGACTCCACGGTTCAACAAAAGCTGGAATTAGCCAGATTTGAGGCTGAGGAAAAACAAAAGGAACATGAAAGACAGATAGAACTCATGCGGATGAAAATGGAAGAAAAGGAAAAAGAGAGGAAGCATGTGGAGGAGGAGAAGGAAAAAGAGAGGAAGCATGCACTGGAGATGGAGAAGGCAAAGGCTCAGCAGAATATACCAACAAACCCTAGCAATCCTTCTCCAGGTACCACTTCCCATCCCAGAAAGTTCCCCACCTACAAGGCAGGCGATGATACCAATGCCTTCTTAGAAAACTTCGAAAGGGCCTGCCTTGGGTACAGCATCTCTACAGACCAATACATGGTAGAGCTGAGGCTGCAGCTCAGTGGACCGTTAGCTGAGGTGGCGGCTGAAATGCCTAAAGAACACATCAACCAGTATGAACTGTTTAAAACCAAGGCGAGAGTCAGAATGGGGCTAAAACCCGAGTATTCCCGTCGGCGGTACAGAGCCCTAAGGTGGAAACCAGACGTGTCATTTACCTGACATGCCTACCACATTGTGAAACATTGGGATGCCTGGATATCAGGAGCAAGTGTTAAATCTCCAGAAGATTTGCCCTTCCTAATGCAAATGGAACAGTTCTTAGAGGGTGTTCCTTAGGAAATAGAAAGATACATCTTAGACGGGAAGCCCAAAACTGTAATCGAGGCAGAGGAGATTGGAGCCAAATAGGTGGAGGTGGCAGAAAAGAAAAAAACTGGTCGCAGTTGGAGCGGATACCAGAAGGGACAACCTCAGAGCACACCTACTACCGGGGACAGCCCAAGGCCCCAACTACCCCCCAAGGAAACCTCCAGAAACCTTATCGTCCCGCCACACCGTTCTCCAGCAACCCACCTCACCCCAGTGACCCGTCAGCTGGACGATGTTTTAAATGTAACGAGCCGGGGCATGTAAAGGCCAACTGCCCCAAGAACCCCAACAGATTACAGTTCATTGCACTGGAATCACACCAGAGGTCCTCAGGCCCAGATACCTCCCAGATACCCTTGGAGCGGAGGGAAACTGTGAGTGTGGGCGGGAAGAAGGTCACCGCGTGGAGGGACACCGGAGCACAAGTGTCTGCTATCCATGTTTCCTTAGTGGACCCCAACTTAATCAACCCAGAGGTCCAAGTGATGATTCAACCCTTCAAGTCCAACTCTTTCAATTTGCCTACAGCCAAGTTGCCTGTCCAGTACAAGGGCTGGTCAGGAATGTGGACTTTTGCAGTCTATGATGATTATCCCATCCCCATGCTGTTGGGGGAAGACTTGGCCAACCAAGTGAAGCGAGCCAAGAGGGTGGGAATGGTCACCCGCAGCCAGGCTAAACAAGCTGTCATGCCTAGCTCTGTTCCGGAAACTTCTACCAGGACCCAGTCAGAGGTGATGGACCTGGACACCGGGACGATGTCTGCAACAGCAGTAGTGGATCCAGTCCCAGATCCAGTACCGGGTCAAGCTCTTGAGCTTAGCCCACGATCATCCTAGTGGCCATGCTGGGGTGAACAGGACCAAAGACCGTTTGGGGAGGTCATTCCACTGGGAGGGACTGGGCAAGGATGTTTCTACCTATGTCCGGTCTTGTGAGGTGTGCCAAAAGGTAGGAAAACCCCAAGACTAGGTCAAATTCCCTCTCCAGCCACTCCCTATCATTGAAGTTCCATTTCAGCGAGTAGCTGTGGATATTCTGGGTCCTTTTCCGAAAAAGACACCCAGAGGAAAGCAGTACATACTGACTTTCATGGATTTTGCCACCCGATGGCCGGAAGCAGCAGCTCTAAGCAACACCAGGGCTAAAAGTGTGTGCCAGGCATTAACAGACATTTTGCCAGGGTAGGTTGGCCCTCTGACATCCTCACAGATGCAGGAACTAATTTCCTGGAAGGAACTATGGAAAGCCTTTGGGAAGCTCATGGGGTAAATCACTTGGTTGCCATTCCTTACCCCCATCAAACAAATGGCATGGTGGTGAAGTTTAATAGAACTTTGGGGGCAATGATACGTAAATTCGTAAATGAGCACTCTAATGATTGGGACCTAGTGTTGCAGCAGCTGCTCTTTGCCTACAGAACTGTACCACATCCCAGTTTAGGGTTTTCACCATTTGAACTTGTATATGGCCGCGAGGTTAAGGGGCCATTACAGTTGATGAAGCAGCAATGGGAGGGATTTACACCTTCTCCAGGAACTAACATTCTGGACTTTGTAACCAAGCTACAAAACACCCTCTGAAACCCTTTAGCCCTTGCTAAAGAAAACCTACAGGATGCTCAAAAAGAAAAAAAAGCCAGGTATGATAAACATGCCAGAGAGCGTTCCTTCAAAGTAGGGGATGAGGACATGGTCTTAAAGGCGCTCCAGGCCCATAAAATGGAAACATCGTGGGAAGGGCCATTTACGGTCCAGGAGCGCCTGGGAGCTGTTAATTATCTCATAGCATTCCCCACCTCCAACCTAAAGCCTAAAGTATACCATATTAATTCTCTAAAGCTCTTTTATTCCAGAGAATTAAAGGTTTGTCAGTTTACAGCCCAGGGAGGAGATGACGCGGAGTGGCCTGAAGGTGTCTACTATGAAGGCAAAAGTGCTGGTGGCGTGGAAGAGGTGAATCTCTCCATGACCCTTGGGCGTATACAGCGACAGCAGATCCAGGACCTGTGCACTAGCTACGTGCAGACTTTCTCAGCCACCGCAGGACTGACTGAACGGGCATACCACTCCATTGCTCACTCAACCTTACCGGGTGTCTCCTCAAGCCAGAACTGCTATAGAACGGGAGATCCAGGATATGTTACAGATGGGTGTAATCCGCCCCTCTGGCAGTGCATGGGCATCTCCATTGGTTCTAGTTCCCAAACTAGATGGGGAGATACGTTTTTGCGTGAACTACTGTAAGCTAAATGCTGTAACTCGCCCAGACAACTATCCAATGCCACGCACAGATGAACTATTAGAGAAACTGGGACGGGCCCAGTTCATCTCTACCTTGGACTTAACCAAGGGGTACTTGCAGGTACCGCTAGATGAATCCACCAAGGAAAGGTCAGCCTTCACCACACATGTTGGGCTGTATGAATTTAATGTACTCCCTTTCGGGCTGCGGAATGCACCTGCCACCTTCCAAAGACTTGTAGATGGTCTCCTATAGGGGTTAGGAGAATATGCAGTCGCCTACCTTGACGATGTGGCCATATTTTCGGATTCCTGGGCAGAACACCTGGAACATCTACAAAAAGTCTTTGAGCACATAAGGGAGGCAGGACTAACTGTTAAGGCTAAGAAGTGTCAAATAGGCCTAAACAAAGTGACTTACCTTGGACACCAGGTGGCTCAAGGAACTATCAATCCCCTACAGGCCAAAGTGGATGCTATCCAAGAGTGGCCTGTCCCAAGGTCAAAGAAACAGGTTCAATCCTTCTTAGGCTTGGCCGGTTATTACAGGCGATTTGTACCTCAATACAGCCAAATCGCCGCCCCACTGACAGACCTAACCAAAAAGAAACAGCCAAATGCGATTCAGTGGACCGAAGAGTGTCAGAAGGCCTTTAACCAGCTTAAAGTGACACTCATGTCTGACCGTGTACTAAGGGCCCCAGACTTTGACAAACCGTTCCTAGTAACCACAGATGCGTCCGAGCGTGGTGTGGGAGCAGTTTTAATGTAGGAAGGACCGGATCAAGAATTCCACCCTGTAGTGTTTCTCAGCAAGAAGCTGTCTGAGAGGGAAAGCAACTGGTCAGTCAGTGAAAAAGAATGTTACGCCATTGTCTGTGCTCTGGAAAAGCTACGCCCATATTTTTGGGGACAGCGTTTCCACCTGCAAACCGACCATGCTGCGCTACAGTGGCTTCATACCACCACGGGAAATAACAAAAAACTTATTCAGTGGAGTTTAGCTCTCCAAGATTTTGATTTCGACATCCAACACATCTCAGGAGCTTCTAACAAAGTGGCTGATGCACTCTCCCGTGAAAGTTTCCCAGAATCAACTGGTTAAAATCGTCCTTGAGATGTGGAAAATATCGTTAGTCTTTATATACTTGGTAGTATATTTAGAGGTGCATGTGTCTTATTAACTCTGTTTTTTCCTAGAGCTCCAGGAAGAAATCCCAGCCAGCGTTTCACTCTATCTGTGATTTGGGGGACGTGTCATAAATATAAAGGGAAGGCTAACCACTTTTAAATCCCTCCTGGCCAGAGGAAAAAACCCTTTCACCTGTAAGGGGTTAAGAAGCTAGGATAACCTCGCTGGCACCTGACCAAAATGACCAATAAGGAGACAAGATACTTTCAAAAGCTGGGAGGAGGGAGAAACAAAGCCTCTCTTTTTGTCTGTGTGATGCTTTTGCCGGGGACAGAATAGGAATGGAGTCTTAGAACTTAGTTAGTAATCTAGCGAGATATGCGTTCGATTCTGAGTTCTTTAAATGGCTGAGAAAATAAGCTGTGCTGAATGGAATGGCTATTCCTGTTTTTGTGTCTTTTTGTAATTTAAGGTTTTGCCTAGAGGGATTCTCTATGTTTTGAATCTGATTACCCTGTAAGGTATTTATCATCCTGATTTTACAGAGGTGATTCTTTTTACTTTTTCTTCTATTAAAATTCTTCTTTTAAGAAACTGAATGTTTTTTCATTGTTCTTACGATCCAAGGGTTTGGGTCTGTGGTCACCTATGCAAATTGGTGAGGATTTTTATCAAACCTTCCCCAGGAAAGGGGGTGTAAGATTTGGGAGGATTTTGGGGGGAAAGACATTTCCAAACGGACTCGTTCCCAGTAACTGGTGTTAGATGTTTGATAGTGGCAGCGAAAGTCCAAGGGCAAAAGGTAAAATAGTTTGTACCTTGGGGAAGTTTTAAACTAAGCTGGTAAAAGTAAGCTTAGGAGGTTTTCATGCAGGTCCCCACATCTGTACCCTAGAGTTCACAGTGGGGAAGGAACCTTGACAAGGGGTAAACAGTGAGGTGGCAAAATTTGCAGATGATACAAAACTATTCCAGATAGTTAAGTCCTAAGCAGACTGCGAAGAGCTACAAAAGGGTAGCACAAAACTGAGTGACTGGGCAACAAAACGGCAGATGAAATTCAATGTGGATAAATGCAAAGTAGTGCACATTGGAAAACATAATCCCAACTATACATATAAAATGATTGGGTCTACATTAGCTGTTACCACTCAAGAAAGAGATCCTGGAATGATTGTGAATAGTTCTCTGAAGACATCCACTCAATGTGCAGCGGCAGTTTAAAAAAAAAAGGCAAACAGAATGTTGGGAATCACTAAGAAAGGGATAGATAATAAGACAGAAATATCACATTGCCTCTATATAAATGCCTGGTACACCCACCTTTTGAATACTGTGCGCAGATATGGTTGCCCCATCTCAAAAAAGGTATATGGAATTGGAAAAGGTTCAGAAAAGGGCAATAAAAATGATTAGGGGTATGGAACGGCTTCCATATGAGGAGCAATTAATAAGACTAGGACTTTTCAGCTTGGAAAAGAGACGACAATGGGGAATATGAGAAAGGTCTGTACAATCATGACTGGTGTGGAGAAAGTAAATAAGGAAGTGTTATTTACTCCTTCTCATAACACAAGAACTAGGGGTCACCAAAATAAATTAATAGGCAGCAGGTTTAAAATAAACAAAAGGAAGTATTTGTTCACACAACACACAGACAACCTGTGAAACTCCTTGTCAGAGGTTGTTGCGAGGGTCAAGCCTATAACAGGGTTAAAAAAAGAACTAGATAAATACATGGAGGATAGGTCCACAGTGGCTATTAGCCAGGATGGGCAGGGATGGTGTCCCTAGCCTCTGTTTGCCAGAAGCTGGGAATGGGTAACAGGTGATGGATCACTTGATGATTACCTGTTCTGTTCATTCCCTCTGGGGCACCTGGCTTTGGCCACTGTCAGAAGACAGGATTCTGGGTTATATGGACCTTTGGTCTGACCTAGGATGGCCGTTCTTATGTTCATGCTTTACAAGTACGCATGAAGGCCATAGTTTTACAAGAAAACAAACAAAATAAGGGCCAGATTATTCTTCTCCAAATGAAAAGAACTCTGATCTGACTGAAAAGGAAGGTGGGAGTGCCAGCTTTGAAGCCCACTCAAGGAAGCATTGTGCGGCTTGAGTATCAAAGGCTTTCAGGCTATGTCTACACTGCAATTAAAAACCTGCAGGTGGCCTGAGACAGCTGACTTGGGGTCACAGAAGTCAGGGTAAGGGGCTGTAATAGCAGTGTAGATACACAGATACATAGATATTAGGGTCAGAAGGGACCATTATGATCATCTAGTCTGACCTCCTGCACAATGCAGGCCACAGAATCTCACCCACCCACTCCTGCGATAAACCTCTCACCTATGTCTGAGCTTACTGAAGTCCTCAAATCATGGTTTAAAGACTCCAAAGAGCAGAGAATCCTCCAGCAAGTGACCCGTGCTCCATGCTACAGTGGAAGGCGAAAAACCCCCAGGGCTTCTTCTAATCTGCCCTGGAGGAAAATTCCTTCCCGACCCCAAATATGGCGATCAGCTGAACCCTGAGCATCTGGGCAAGATTCACCAGCCAGATACCCAGGAAAGAATTCTCTGTAGTAACTCAGATCCCACCCCATCTAACACCCCATCACAGGCCACTGGGCCTATTTACCATGAATATTTAAAGATCAATTAATTGCCAAAGTCATGTTATCCATCATACTATCTCCTCCATAAACTTATCGAGTTTAATCTTAAAGCCAGATAGGTCATTTGCCCCCACTGCTTCCCTTGGAAGGCTACTCCAAAACTTCACTCCTCTGATGGTTAGAAACCTTCATCTAATTTCAAGTCTAAACTTCCCGATGACCAGTTTATATCCATTTGTTCTTGTGTCCACACTGGTCCTAAGCTTAAATAATTCTTCTCCCTCATTTATCCCTCTGATATATTTATAGAGAGCAATCATATCAGATGTCTGGTGGACCCTCCTCCCTCACAGTGGGAACATCTACACCACAATTAAACAGCCCCTTGGCCCGAACCCTGCAAGCCTGAGGCAGCTGACATGGGCCAGCTGTGGGTGAATAACTGAAGTGTAGACATACCCTCAGATGCCAGGAGCAGGAGGAGCTGATCTCCATGGCATTCTGCTTTCATAGGCATCAGGAGACTGGATTATCCATTGCCCCCTTCACCACGTGTTGTCACTTAAACTAGTGACCAATGGGTGTTAGACACTACCAAAGCAGAATGACAGTGTTTACAGCCACTTTGCATCACGAAGATGAACACTCATAACTGAGGATACTTGAAGCACCCTGTACCTATCTGAGAGAGAAAACGGAGTTTTGCACTGGTGCAGGGGTGCCTGGACAAGAACCAGTGGTGCCGGAGGAGCAGGATGGAGAGTCTGACCAGCATGTAGCTGGAAGATTCCCTTCCTTTCATATCTCTGGGAGTCACACAACTGGGAAGCTGCAACCCTTGACCCCTCCCTAGAACCCCATACCCCTCTCTCTTTTTGGAACAGTTACATAAAAATGCCACAAGGCAAATCTTAAAGAGTTGTTTGGCCCCACCCCCCATAACCTCCCTCCCATGTAAATCCCTACAGGATTGGAATGGAAGAGTGAGACAACACACCACAATTAAATGCAAATGGATTACTAGTATAATCAGGCCTCTTAAAGAACAATTTATGGAACAAAGCAATTTAACCAGAACTGTGATCTGATTTAATGTTGCTGTGTCCCAATTTGCTATCTCAGTGCACTAATTATTGATTAGCGCATTTCAAAAGCCTAATGGAAATAAAATACAGTAGTTAAGATTAGCTACTCTGCAGCTGGAGAAAAACTACACAGGTAGCCAGGGAAGCAAAATAAAAGCTCTCGGAGGGAGAGTTTCTAATTTATTTTACAGGGTTCTAAGGTTCTTAGCCAGTCATAAACATAAACAAATCCCCAAATGTCAGTCTCTGGCTACATTCCTTTTGTGAAGCTTAAATCCTTAAAATGAACAAACCATCTCTAGCTACAGAACAGTGCAAAGTCAGGAGCTTTTCTATCTCTCACATTTCCCACTCTGACTTCTAAGCAGCAAAAACTCTCATGAACATGTAAGTCCATTCAATCTGTTTCTTACAGTTCCGATGCTAACTAGGCTCTGCTGCACTCAGTTGCTTCAGGCAGGCTGGCCCTGCTAGCGGGGACTTTGAAACAAACTGACGGGTTATAACTCAACAACCCCATGCTACCATCTGACCCCCTAGAACGACTGCTTAGACACCCCACTGGGGAGGGGGTGAATCAACGCTGTGAGGCCGCTCCCAGGAGGCACCAAAAGACATACACCCGTTGTCACAACCACCTGATAAGACTGTGCTGAGGAAAATGTTGCTGTGCCACTACATTGCAGGGAGGCAGCGTGGTTCACTGACCAGGGTGCAGGAGTGGGAGCCAGCCTGACGTTCTATTTCTGGCTCCATCACTGACCTGGTATGTGATCTTGGCCACGGTACTTCATTTCTGTTTCCCCACATGTAAAATGGGGATAACACCTCATTTGTAAAGCCCATGAGAGCTGTTACTGCTGATTAATTAATGGAGTGCCTGTGTGATATCTCACTGATCCTTCAGAAAGGATGATGTCAAAGAAAACAAGCCATGGAGTTAACAAAACAGGTAGGTTTCAGCAGTGATGTGCCAGTCTCTAAAGCTTTTCTTGTTCACATCCTATTTATCTTAATCCTCTCCTTAAACCTCTTCAAAGCTTCTTTGTTCCATATCAAGAGGCCTGAGTAAGACTCCCTTTCGGCCAGCAGCTCCCACCTTCCATTCATCCATATTGGGTACTTATATGGCCTCTATCAACAAAGCATCTCAGCATCTTTTAATTTGTTTCTCTTCACAACACCCAGGGAAGGTAGAGAAGTGCTATTATTCTCATTTTACTGATGGGGAGCTGACACACAAAGACAAAGTGACTTGCCCACAGTCTCACACATAGTCTGTGGTGGAGCAGGAAATTATATCTGGTTCCCCCAATCCTGGACTAGCACTGTAATCACTGGACCATCATTCCTCTCTAGTCACGGATCACTTTCGCCATCAGGAGCAAAATTAATGGGGAAAGATCTGTAGTCTTTTCTCTCCTAACAGGATACTCTCGGGTAGAAGCTCCAAATTCCACTCCAGAAGAGGCTGGTGACAGAAATGGGGCCACATACCCTCTCTTCACTGGCTAATGCTGGCACTGGTCCAAATCTGAAAGTCTGTACCCATTTTTTGCTCAGCTGATTTAAAGGAGTTTGACCCAAGAAAGAAATGAATATAGGGTTGCCAAGGGTCCGGTTTTCAGCCAGAATGCCTGTTCGAAAAGGGACCCAGGTGGCTCCGGCCAGTACCACTGACTGGGCTACTAAAAGTCCAGTTGGCGGTGCAGCGGGGCTAAGGCTCCACGTGGCTCCTGGAAGTGGCACACAGGGGCGGCTATGGGGGCTCTGTGTGCTGCCCCCGACCTGAAGGACCAGCTCAGCAGCTCCCATTGGCTGGGAACCGTGGCCAGTGGGAGCTGCAGGGGTGCTGTCTGTAAATGCAGGCAGCGCGCAGAGCCCCCTGGCCCCTCCACCTAGGAGCTGGACATGCCGACCGCTTCCGGGACCGCCTGAAGTAAGCGCTGCTGGGAGCCTGCGCCACGAACCCCATGCCCCAGCCCTGAGCCCCCTTCCATACCCAAACTCCCTCTCAGAGTCTGCACCCCCTCCCTGAGCCCCCTCATGTGCCCCAAACCCTTCATCCCCAGCCCCACCCCAGAGCTCGCACCACCAGCCAGAACCCTCACCTTCTCCCACACCCCAATCCCAGCCTGGTGAAAGTGAGTGAGGGTGGGGGAGAGTGAGCAACCAAGGGAGTGGGAATGGAGTGAGTGGGGGCGGAGCTTCAGGAAGGGGCAGGGCAAGGGTGTTCAGTTTTATATGACTAGAAATTTGGCCACCCTAAATGAATATGGACTTCTGGTTTGAGGCCACTGTGCTCTGGGAATTCCCCACTATTGGAACTTGAAAGTTGACTGCTTTCCTTAAAAGCCAAAGCTCTCTCACGTGTATGAGATTTAAACAGAGGCAACATGCCCCAGTGGTAAGGAAGGCAGATTGATCATCAAGGGAGTGGAATTTTTATTTCTTCTTAAAAGGGTGGGTTTGGTTTATAGGTTAGGTTTGGGCATACTTCCAAATTTAGGTCAGTCCTTTTGTAAGATCAGGGGAAAGAATTTAATTAATAAATTTAACTCTTGTATTTGGAAGTTTACTTTGCACACGCATGTTACAAGAGAGGTGATATGCTTATCAATACTATCTAATCTAGTACAGGGATGGGGGAAGAAAAGGAAAATGATAGCAAGTCAGGATTTAAGAGGAGGGTATTGTCTTAGAATCCATGTATCTCGGGCAATTTAGGGTGCTTGGTGTCTTGCACACATTGCTGAGATGAGGTAAAATGAAAATGTCCTTTAATAAATAAATAACCTTACTGAGCCCTGGTCTACACTAGGACTTTAGGTCGAATTTAGCAGCGTTAAATCGATCTAAACCTGCACCCGTCCACACAATGAAGCCCTTTATTGCGACTTAAAGGGCTCTTAAAATCGATTTCCTTACTCCACCCCTGACAAGTGGATTAGCGCTTAAATCGACGTTGCCGGCTCGAATTTGGGGTACTGTGGACACAATTCGATGGTATTGGCCTCCGGGAGCTATCCCAGAGTGCTCCATTATGACCGCTCTGGACAGCACTCTCAACTCAGATGCACTGGCCAGGTAGACAGGAAAAGAACCGCGAACTTTTGAATCTAATTTCCTGTTTGGCCAGCGTGGCAAGCTGCAGGTGACCATGCAGAGCTCATCAGCACAGGTGACCATGATGGAGTCCCAGAATCGCAAAAGAGCTCCAGCATGGACCGAACGGGAGGTACGGGATCTGATCGCTGTTTGGGGAGAGGAATCCGTGCTATCAGAACTCCGTTCCAGTTTTCGAAATGCCAAAACCTTTGTGAAAATCTCCCAGGGCATGAAGGACAGAGGCCATAACAGGGACCCGAAGCAGTGCCACATGAAACTGAAGGAGCTGAGGCAAACCTACCAGAAAACCAGAGAGACGAACGGCCGCTCCGGGTCAGAGCCCCAAACATGCCGCTTCTATGATGAGCTGCATGCCATTTTAGGGGGTTCAGTCACCACTACCCCAGCCGTGTTGTTTGACACCTTCAATGGAGATGGAGGCAATACGGAAGCAGGTTTTGGGGACGAAGAAGATGATGATGATGAGGAGGTTGTAGATAGCTCACAGCAAGCAAGCGGAGAAACCGGATTTCCCGACAGCCAGGAACTGTTTCTCACCCTAGACCTGGAGCCAGTACCCCCCGAACCCACCCAAGGCTGCCTCCTGGACCCAGCAGGCGGAGAAGGGACCTCTGGTGAGTGTACCTTTTAAAATACTATACATGGTTTAAAAGCAAGCATGTGAAAGGATTACTTTGCCCTGGCATTTGCGGTTCTCCTAGATGTAGTCCTAAAGCCTTTGCAAAGGTTTCTGGGGAGGGCAGCCTTATTGCGTCCTTCATGGTAGGACACTTTACCACTCCAGGCCAGTAACACGTACTCGGGAATCACTGTAGAACAAAGCATTGCAGTGTATGTTTGCTGGCATTCAAACAACATCCGTTCTTTATCTCTCTGTGTTATCCTCAGGAGAGTGAGATATAATTCATGGTCACCTGGTTGAAATAGAGTGCTTTTCTTCAGGGGACACTCAGAGGAGCCCATTCCTGCTGGGCTGTTTGCCTGTGGCTAAACAGAAATGTTCCCCGCTGTTAGCCACAGGGAGGGGGGAAGGTTGAGGGGGTAGTCACGCGGTGGGAGGAGGCAAAATGCGACCTTGTAACGAAAGCACATGTGCTATGTATGTAATGTTAACAGCAAGGTTTACCCTGAAAGAGTGTAGCGACTGTTTTATAAAATGTGTCTTTTTAAATACCGCTGTCCCTTTTTTTTTCTCCACCAGCTGCATGTGTTTCAATGATCACAGGATCTTCTCCTTCCCAGAGGCTAGTGAAGCTTAGAAAGAAAAAAAAACGCACTCGCGATGACATGTTCTCCGAGCTCATGCTGTCCTCCCACACTGACAGAGCACAGACGAATGCGTGGAGGCAAATAATGTCAGAGTGCAGGAAAGCACAAAATGACCAGGAGGAGAGGTGGCGGGCTGAAGAGAGTAAGTGGCGGGCTGAAGAGAGTAAGTGGCGGGCTGAAGACAGGGCTGAAGCTCAAATGTGGCGGCAGCGTGATGAGAGGAGGCAGGATTCAATGCTGAGGCTGCTGCAGGACCAAACCAGTATGCTCCAGTGTATGGTTGAGCTGCAGCAAAGGCAGCTGGAGCACAGACTGCCACTGCAGCCCCTCTGTAACCAACCGCCCTCCTCCCCAAGTTCCATAGCCTCCACACCCAGACGCCCAAGAACGCGGTGGGGGGGCCTCCGGCCAACCAGCCACTCCACCACAGAGGATTGCCCAAAAAAAAGAAGGCTGTCATTCAATAAATTTTAAAGTTGTAAACTTTTAAAGTGCTGTACTTAAAGTGCTGTGTGGCATTTTCCTTCCCTCCTCCACCCCCACTCCTGGGCTACCTTGGTAGTCATCCCCCTATTTGTGTGATGAATGAATAAAGAATGCATGAATGTGAAGCAACAATGACTTTATTGCCTCTGCAAGCGGTGATTGAAGGGAGGAGGGGCGGGTGGTTAGCTTACAGGGAAGTAGAGTGAACCAAGGGGCGGGGTGTTTCATCAAGGAGAAACGAACAGAACTTTCACACCGTAGCCTGGCCAGTCATGAAACTGGTTTTCAAAGCTTCTCTGATGCGTACCGCGCCCTCCTGTGCTCTTCTAACCGCCCTGGTGTCTGGCTGCGCGTAACCAGCAGCCAGGCGATTTGCCTCAACCACCCACCCTGCCATAAACGTCTCCCCCTTACTCTCACAGATATTGTGGAGCACACAGCAAGCAGTAATAACAGTGGGAATATTGGTTTCGCTGAGGTCTAAGCGAGTCAGTAAACTGCGCCAGCGCGCCTTTAATGGTCCAAATGCACATTCTACCACCATTCTGCACTTGCTCAGCCTGTAGTTGAACAGCTCCTGACTACTGTCCAGGCTGCCTGTGTACGGCTTCATGAGCCACGGCATTAAGGGGTAGGCTGGGTCCCCAAGGATACATATAGGCATTTCAACATCCCCAACAGTTATTTTCTGGTCTGGGAATAAAGTCCCTTCCTGCAGCTTTTGATGCGAGCATCATGCACCTTTCCCGGCCATCCCACGTTGATGTTGGTGAAACGTCCCTTGTGATCCACCAGAGCTTGCAGCACTATTGAAAAGTACCCCTTGCGGTTTATGTACTCGCCGGCTTGGTGCTCCGGTGCCAAGATAGGGATATGGGTTCCGTCTATAGCCCCACCACAGTTAGGGAATCCCATTGCAGCAAAGCCATCCACTATGACCTGCACATTTCCCAGGGTCACTACCCTTGATATCAGCAGATCTTTGATTGCGTGGGCTACTTGCATCACAGCAGCCCCCACAGTAGATTTGCCCACTCCAAATTGATTCCCAACTGACCGGTAGCTGTCTGGCGTTGCAAGCTTCCACAGGGCTATCGCCACTCGCTTCTCAACTGTGAGGGCTGCTCTCATCTTGGTATTCATGCGCCTCAGGGCAGGGGAAAGCAAGTCACAAAGTTCCATGAAAGTGCCCTTACGCATGCGAAAGTTTCGCAGCCACTGGGAATCGTCCGAGACCTGCAACACTATGCGGTCCCACCAGTCTGTGCTTGTTTCCCGAGCCCAGAATCGGCGTTCCACAACATGAACCTGCCCCATTAGCACCATGATGCATGCATTGGCAGGGCCCATGCTTTCAGAGAAATCTGTGTCCATGTCCTGATCACTCATGTGACCGCGCCTCCTCGCCCGGTATCGCTTTGCCAGGTTCTGGTGCTGCATATACTGCTGGATAATGCGTGTGGTGTTTAATGTGCTCCTAATTGCCAAAGTGAGCTGAGCGGCCTCCATGCTTGCCTTGGTATGGCGTCCGCACAGAAAAAAGACGCGGAACGATTGTCTGCCGTTGCTCTGACGCCGGGAGGGGCGACTGAGGACACGGCTTACAGGGTTGGCTTCAGGGAGCTAAAATCAACAAAGGGGGTGGCTTTACATCAAGGAGTATTTCAGGCAGGACTTCACGGAGGGTTCCAATAAGAAATGGTGCACCTAAGTTATCGTTCTTATTGGAACAAGAAGGTTAGCCTGGCCTCTGATTGATACATGGCTAGATTTACCTCGCTGCACCTTCTCTGTGAGTGACTGCAGTGTGACCTAGAAGAATGAGTCCCCTAGACAGGGGAGGAGGCAAATGAGTACAAAACAAATCTGGTCTATTTCTTGTTTTGATCCACTCCATCTATCTTTTACATCTTTGGCTGGCAGCAGACGGTGCAGAAGGACTGCATGCCATCCACATCTCATGGCTGCTCGGCAGAAGATGGTACAGTACGACTGCTAGCAGTCCGTATCGCCTGCCCGCTCACCATAAGACGGTTCAATAGGACTGACTGCAGGACTAAAGAGAATGACCTGGTCAAGTCACTCCAAATTTAGTCCCTGCGCCCATGTCTGCCCAGGCGCTCCCGGCCGACGTGGCCAGGAGCACCTCGGACATGACGATGACGGCTACCAGTCGTACTGTACCGTCTGCTGCCACAAGGCAAGGGGTTGCTGTTACTGTGTAGCAATGCCGTACCGCGTCTGCCAGCACCCAGGAGACATAGGGTGACGGTTACCTGAGCGGGCTCCATGCTTGCCATGGTATGGCGTCTGCACAGGTAACTCAGGAAAAAAGGCGCGAAACGATTGTCTGCCCTTGCTTTCACGGAGGGAGGGAGGGAACGGGGGGCTGACGATATGTACCCAGAACCACCCGCGACAATGTTTTAGCCCCATCAGGCATTGGGATCTCAACCCAGAATTCCAATGGGCAGCGGAGACTGCGGGAACTGTGGGATAGCTACCCACAGTGCAACGCTCCGGAAGTTGACTCTAGCCTCGGTACTGTGGAAGCGCTCCGCCGAGTTAATGCACTTAATGCACTTAGAGCATTTTCTGTGGGGACACACACACTTGAATATATAAAACCGATTTCTAAAAAACCGACTTCTATAAATTCGACCTTATTCCGTAGTGTAGACATACCCTGAGTCTGCTGTCATTAGTTGATTCTCATTCATTAAATGCACAGCTGAATCGGCTTTCAAAATTATGAATGTTTGTGTACTGTGCAGTGTGGCAAGGCATCTCTTCCACCTTGCCCAGGTCAGTGCTTCCCCCCTCTGGTAGTGGGAGGCTTGGAATAAATCAAACCCACTCCAGACACTATTTGTTTTCCCACTTGGGGTTTAGTTTTGAATATTTTTGAGGTAGGCCTCAGGACAGGCCCAAAGAGTGCTCCTCCATCAAACAAAGGAAACAAATTCACATCACAAACAAAGGGGAATACCTGTTCCTATGTCATCTCTGGGTGTGGGCTGGGGGTAAGGTGTGCAGCCTTGTTATTGACCGAGAGTGACAGTCCTTCCCCTAAACAGGCAGTCACTTAGGTAGTTTCTCCTGTAGGGAAAAGGGCAGGTTTCCACCCTGAAGAAGCCTTTCTCCCTGGGAATTGGGAGAAACTGGGAATTGGTCCTGCTTTGAGCAGGGGGTTGGACTAGATGACCTTCTGGGGTCCCTTCCAACCCTTATATTCTATGATTCTATGATTCCCTGCTGCTACTAGCTCTGCAGCAGCATCTCTCTCCTCTTCTCTCACCAGAGGACCGTTTTTTGAAGGTCTCAGGCAGCCCTTAATTGGACTCAGGTGTCCCTGGTTGACATGAGATAACCTCTTCTCATCAGCTTATTGGGAAAAGGACCTTTATCATTCCAGGGCTGATATACTTGCAATCTACCACTCTTTTACAGCTGTGCAGCCAGACTTTGTCACGACATATTTCAGGAACATAAGATCCGTGTGTGTCTCTTTCATATATATGTATTTTTTGAGTCTGCGGTCTATTTCATGTAAGCTTCTATGTGGTGCTTAAGGTATTGGTTTTGACCTAGCAAATCCTAAAGAGTTTGGACCATCTCTCTCCCTGTGTGATACCAAAGCAACATGAAGAAGCCTGATCTTGCATTTAAGACCCTGGACTGGGACTCAAGTGATCTGGGTTCAGTTCCCAGTTCTGCCACCCACTTCCTTTCTCTGTGATCTTGGGCAAGGCTCTTATTTTATTTTATTCATGGGAAACTGCAGCATGGGGATGAGGATAATATTTACTTTCGCCCACCCTTTGTTTGTCTTGTCTGTTTAGACTACAAGCTCTTTGGGGCAAGAATTGCCTTACTATGTATTTTGTAGTGCCTAGTACTATGGGGCCCCAATGGAGATAGGGGCATTTAGATTCTACTGAAATACAAGTAATAGCACTAAAGCTAACAATTCTCTGGTTTAAGAGCAGGGGCTGATTGTAAGATGTCTTCCATGAAGGTCTTTAAATTCTGCAGTTCACTTTCCACATTGGTCCATCAGAGCTCCCATATGATGACTTTCAGGAACTAAGATATCATTTTTTTTCAGGTTTTGGAGAAGGGCTGGGTTGAGGGATGTGGTGATAACATGCAGGGTAACATTTTTGGAGGAGCACTTGCTATGGTGGGGGATATTCTTATATTTTGGATTTTTATCCTTTGGCTGCATGTAAGAACACCCAGAGCTGTAGAAAGAAACTCTTTTAAATATGAAGAAATATAGATGTTGTGAAGTTCTTTGTATTGTGCATAATGTGATAATACAATTTTGCATAATACAAAAGTGTATTATGATTTAGAGATAAACTCTCTGTACTTCTTTGTATCTTCACAAAAGCATTTCAAAGTTTAGACTTAAGAAATCGGCAGGAAGTAACTATTTTTAATGAAGCAAACTGATTTCTTTTTAAATTTGATACTGGCAGTCATTTGCTTTGGTAATTATTAACAGAAATTCCAATGAAATCTCCACAATGTTTTCGGATGCTGATTATTATTTAAAATCTTGTCAAAAGGCATTTTTAAATAATAAACCAAATCTGCAGTGAGAAAGAAAGCTCAGAAAACAGCTGCAGAAAATAATGACTAGCACATTCCCAAACATTTTGCCTCAAAATATATTTGGTACAGTGTGAACACCATTGCTCCATAATTACCTCATAATTTTGATGATCTCAGCTTCTAACATAGTACTGTGAGTGCATATCAAGAATAGCTCATTAGATCCTACAGCTGTGCAGAGAAAGGTAATTGTGTGGAGGATTTCAGTATTTGAAATTGGCTTTCACCCTGATTCAGAACAAGACCCCAAAATTTCAAAGTTCTCCACAAAACAGAATGGAGCGCCAACTCAGAGAGACAATCTGCCTTGGAAGTCCAGGGGTCCCCAACTCAGAGGCAGTCTGACAGGTGACTCACAATGAGCCAGTGAGGTGAACTGCTGGGAAACCAGGTGAAGGTGTGCCTGGCAGAGGTGTTTTGAAATCTGCCTGCGTTTCCGAAGGAACTTTGCCTGTGAAACAGATCGTCAACTTCTGATGAAAAATTGTTATATTTGAATTTTTCTGACCACTTCTAGTAGATACATCATAGTGTTATCCAATCTTGATGGAAGAGAGGGAGAGTGAATGTTTGGGACCAGGGGAGAGAAAATGGGAACTCCTGAGTTTCCTAGTGTAGTGAACAGAAATAGAGGGTAGACGAAAAAATAGAGGGGAATTATCAAAATGGAAGGCAAAAAATACATAAAAGCATCTTCAGTAATGCTTTTAAGGTAAAACTCTCTTCCCTCCAGATACCTCATCTTTTCCTGTATTGACTATTACCACTCTCCCCTTCCTTGCCTTCCTCTCAACCCTGCCCTGGTCCATTCAAAATACAGTTGCTAATATCACCACCTTTGCCTGTTATTCTGATTACATCACCCCATCTTTGAATCCCTCCGTTGTCTCCTTCTTCCCCACATCATCACGTTCAAGTTTCTCGCACTTGCTTTTGAAGCCACTGACTGCTCTTCCCCTCCCTGCTTCTCTGCTCCTATATTATACCAAGCCACCCCCAAGTGTTGTCAGGTTTGACCCTCTGCTTATACACTTTCCCACAAATACTTTCACACTTTCTTCCACCTCATCCCTTATACATGGAATGCCCATTCCACACTAGTCCACAAAGCCACTTAGCCTCTCCTCTTCCGAATCTCACTTCAAGGCCTACGTTTATCATGATGGCAACTAATAATGGTGAGATGGACGGTCAGTGTGGCTTGCTGATATTTATACATGTAAGACAAATTTTAAATTATTCACATAGCTATCCTGAAATCGTAGGTTCCCTGCCGGTTTTGAGGGGTCTCTTAATGGAGGCTGGGCTTAAAGTAAGTGTATTTTCATGAACTGTGGAGAGTGCCAGAGCCCTCTACTGATGTGAGCAGAGGGCCCTGTATGACCTTGGGGGCAGCCTTTTCTTCCTTCCACCTCACTGATTAAAATCAAGTTCAAATGAAACAATTTCCCATGCTTTCTACATCCCTTCCTTAATAGTCACAGGGTGACCTTTAGGGGGAAAAGGTTAGTGTAGTGTAGTGTAGTGTAGAGACAGTGCACCAGTGAACTGTTTTCTAATTCAATTTGTTAAATGCAAGTAACCATAAATAATTACAAATCAGTTACCAACCCTGCTGTATACCTCCCCGAGCAAAAAATTATAACAAAGTATTTCTGAAAGTGATTGAGCAAAATGAACAGCTTCCATAAGGCAAGGCATTTGCGTTTCAATTTATCCTTTCCTTCATAATAGCACCATTTGAAATACATTTTGCTAAATATGGGAACTGCTCTTGTAGAAGAAATCAATTATATTCTTAAGTTTAAATCTTCTCTTTTCCAGTTATGCTCTAATGTATCACTGTACCTAAGAAATGTACCCTGGGGAAAATGCTTCTATTCTTCACTAAAAATCCATGAATAACATTATGTAAAAGTTAATTTATGATAAATGATTTAAAATCTTAACCTAGTATGGCTTCTTATTCAAATGTCATCAGAAAATGACACCTCACCCGCAGAAAGGAGTCAAGGGATCCATTCTCCATATATTCAACCACAATCATTACTGGTCTGCCTGCAAAGACAGCAAAGAAACACATTAGGATTATAGCTATATTAAGGGCTTGTTATATTTCCAGCTGTTACAAACAGATTATTTTAATTACTTAAATATGTAGCTCATTTTCAAAATCTTCCTCTACAGCACAAATGCATGTCATTGTTCTGTTATTCCTAAGCAACATTTTCAATCAATATTTTCTTTATTTGAGGCACTGAAGTAGCTGACTGCATACAGTTCATTTTGGCAGTGTTTTCTTTTCTTTAAAATAGTCAAACTAGAGTCCTCAATTCCAAACAGTTACCATTATTGTACCTGTCAGTGGGAGCAGTAGCATCTTCAACATGAAATGTGCAGTAATTACAGCTATATTCATAAAGAATACTTCTGAAAACACTCAAGGCAAAAAAAAAAAAAAAAAGGGAAATTGATAAATCCTCTCCAAAAGAAACCAAACCCAGGACCAAAATCTGCTCTGCCAAAGAAAAAGCATGTAAGCCAAAAACTTCAATGATGCTATATACTATGAAAGCAAAGAAATCTCTCCTTTATGGTGTGTGTGTGTGTGTATATATATATGTGTGTTTTGTTTTACTGATCTGCTTTTGGTGGAGTTTCTAAACCTACATGTCCGTGAAACATGGCCAGTGTATTTTTATCCATAGATATGCTGATGTAGTGTGGTCCTAGGCCACCAAAGCACTGAATTCAGTGCTTAATTTTTTCAAATCAATGGAACTATTCATGTGTTTAAGTAAACCATGTGCTTAAATGCTTTACTGGATTGGGGGCTATTGGGGTCTCTTATGTATTTCGTTCTGATTGACTACTGCAGATTTCCTAGTTGGTTCTGTATTATGTTCAGAAAAGAACCAGCTCAGAAATAGATTAACATATGGTTTTTACCAACATGTCCAACTTGCCCAGTTTTACATTTTATCTGTTGTATGTACCTAAAAGGCATCTTGCTGCTGGTATCCAGGCATGAGCTGTCACTCCAGAACTGCCTAGCAGGAACAGCCCAATTTACCTGCTAATCGGAGCCTACAGTGAGATGTTTCAGAATGGTTAGTACTACACAGGGTCAACTAATAAATACAAGACTAAAGTAATGATATGCAAGATTGTTGTTCTATCCACTTTTTCCTCCTGCCCAATCTCTTTGTGGCAATGCCTGTATCTGGAAGGGTCTATGTAAAACAGAACTTTTAACAACAGGTGCCATCATGACTTATCCCACTTCTCTGTAAACAGTCCCAATAATTTCAATTCCTTTGCAAGACCTTATGTAGAAGTCTTTCCCAGCCTATCTTTTTGTTTGTAGTTGGCTGTCCCTGGACTCATTCCTATTTCTGCTATACATTTTTTTCAGATGTGGTAATGAGACAGTAACACAGTAATCAGGGTAAGTGTGTACCAGTGATTTGCATAATGACATGATAATATTTCCACTCCTATTTTCTATCCCACTCTTTATACATGCTAACTTTTTGCATATTTTTTTGACTGACTGTGGACATTGTGGACAGTTCAATAAAATACATAGGCTCACTGACACTCAGGTCTTTCTCCTGAGTTGTTACAGTTAATTTAGAAATGAGAAAGGTATAGAAGTAGTTTGAGCTATTCTTTCAAATGTGCATTTACCTGCCCTTGTCAACAATGAGTTTCATCTGCCCTTGTGCTGCCCATTGACATAGCTTTGTCAAGTTTTTCTGAAGTTCCTCACAGTATTCTCTAGTCTTGACAAAGAAAAGTTTATCTGCAAATCTTTCTAGCTGTTTGTTCTCCTTCTTAGATCATCAGTAAATATAACAGTTCTGTTACTAATGCAAATCCCACTGTTATTCTTCTGCTGTGTTGAAAATTGATTTTTTATTTCTTTTTGTTTTCTGACAAAAATCCCCTGTCATCACAGCATCTCTCTCTCCGTTGTAACCCCATCTCTTGGAAAGGCCTCTTTGGTGTGTGAGGAATTATCAGACCCTCTTTTGTCCACTGAGTGGTGGGTCCCATGCAGGACTGGCCTTACCATGAGGTGAACTGAGGCGACCGCTTCAGGTGCCAGACTGTGGGGGGGGGGCACCACTAGGATTCAGAGTGTAGAAAATTGTGTCTGCTGCTGGTGCATATGTATTCTCTCTGCTCTAGATGCATAGAGATGGTGGAGTACTGTGCTGGAGGAAGTAGGGCACAAGAGACATAACAGGTAGGCAGGAGAAAAGGTAGGAGGGAATAACAGAAAGCAGCAGGAGCTGCAGGGAGAGAGGAGGAGGAGGAGCCTCTTATGTACCTCTCTAGCACCCCCAGGAGCCTGGACTGAGTAACACCAGCTTCTCAGGGAGCTTCCTGTTTCCTGCTGCTTCCCTGAACCCACTTGAGGAGAACAGGCAGTCAACTGATGTAGTAGGAGCCAGTTAGGCCCTTAAGATGCTGATATCTTCCATTATTTGTCCCCTTCAACTGAGTGTTGAGAGCCAGTATAGTGGCACACAACAGCAGTCATGAGTGAAAGAAGAAAACGCCCCTCTGGGGCAGCATTCAGAAAAAGAAAGCAAGCAAAGGAAGCTTTTCTATCTAAGCAGGAAGGAGCTCTCCTGAGATACACAGACACAAATGTTCACGGTGAGCCTTCCGACCGCAGTGAGGATGTGAGTGGTGAAGAGATGCCTGATCTTCCAGTTAGTCAAAGTGCAGGTAACCATGCACATTCCTGAAGAAAAGTGTATATCACAGAAGAGTGTGGTGGAGGTGCAAGAAACAGCTGCTGCTGAGTTTAGTTCCTTAAGTCTAGAGGATCCTGGACTGTGGAGCCACTTGAGCAGTAACTTGAGGGACTTCCTAGTACTGCATGAGCCACAGCAAGTGAAAAACTTCATGTTCCCCAAAGACAATGAAAATAGGAGTTTCCATCCAACACATTACTAGCGTGAAATCCCCACTGGTGACAAAGAGGAGAGGCCATGACTTATGTACTCAAAAACCCAGAATGCTGCATACTGTTTTTGTTGCAAGCTCTTCCAGTCGAATGTTCCAGCCACATTGGGTTCTACAGGAACAAAGGACTGGAAAAATCTGGCTAGAAATCTGGCATGCCATGAGAAGGCAGCAAATCACCAGAGAGCATGAGATGAGACAAAGGTTAAAGGCCACCATATATGATCAGCATCAAGAGAAGATTGCATCAGAGACTCTTTACTGGCAAAATGTTTCTAAAAAGGCTCATTGCCATTGTAAGAATGCTTGCTACCCAAAAACTAGCACTGCTTGGCACTTCAGATCAGCTGTATGTGCCAAACAATGGAAACTTCCTTAAAATTGTGGAGCTGATGGCTGAGTTTGATGCTGTACTTTAGGAGCATCTAAGAAGAGTCACCACCCAGGAAATGTACACATACCGCTACCCTGGAAAAACAATTCAAAATGAGATCATACAGTTACTGGCAACAAAAGTCAAGCAGAAGATTGTGGCAGATCGGAAGTCAGCAAGATATTACTCTGTTCTTCTGGACTGCACACCTGACATCAGCCATAGGGAACAAATGACTTTAATTGTATGTTTTGTAACAACAACAGAACCTAGTGAAAATGTCCCTTCAATGGTGACTATCAGAGAGCATTTTCTAGAATTTATTGACATTGATGATACTACAGGAGCTGGTATGACAAATGTGCTTCTTAAAAAGCTGAAAGATACGGGAATTGCGATAGCTGACATGAGAGGTCAGGGCTACGATAATGGTGTCAACATGAGCGGAAAGAACAAAGGAGTGCAGACATGAATCTGAGAGTTAAACCCTCGAGCTTTTTTTGTCCCAGGCAGTTCTCATTCATTGAACTTGGTAGTCAGTGATGCAGCATCAACTTTTAGTGAGGCTGCTGAATTTTTTAATGTAATTCAAAGCATCTATGTATTTTTCTCTGCATCAACTCATCGATGGCAAATTTTGAAGCAACATCTGGGAACATCCTCTCTGACACTGAAATCACTGAGTGCTACACGATGGGAAAGCCGAGTGGAGGCGATAAAGCCTCTCAAACACCAAATTGGGAAGATAGATGATGACATAGGTGCCATTATGGAGGATAATGCTATGACAGGAACTGTTCGTGGGAGAACAGTGGCAGAGGGAAATGGAATCACCAGAAACATACATCACTTCAAATTTCTGTGTGGCTTAGTGTTGTGGCATGACATACTGTTTGAAATAAATGTAAGGAAGAGACTCCAAGGTGTTGACCTAGATATATCTGGAGCAATGGAAGAACTGGACAAAGCAAAGTGATACTTACAGTCTTACCGGTCAGATGAGGGATTTCAAAATGTTCTGAAGAGTGCACAGAAATTGGCAGAGGAACTTCACACTGAAGCTATTTTCCCACCCATCCAAGAATACAAGAGTCACCGAAGAAGAAGACATTTTGATTATGAGGCATGGGATAATCTCATAAGAGACCCCAAACAACAATTCAAAGTTGAATTCTTTAACCAGGTGCTAGATTGTGCAATAAAGTCAGTTGAAGAACGTTTCATGCAGCTCAAGGAACACAGCAGTATATTTGGGATGTTGTATGATATTCCAAAACTCCTCACTGTACCTGAAGAAGACCTACACCAGCACTAGAGACAGTGTTGACACATGAGACATGTGCGATATTGATGCGAGTGATTTAGGGGAACTAAAAGCCTTTTCAAGATACATTTCAGCAGGATCAACTCCAAAGGCCGATCTGGAATATATGTGCACAAATAAGATGACCACCCTCTTTCCAAATGCTTTTGTTGCTCTGTGCATACTTCTAACACTTGCTGTAACAGTTGCCAGTGGAGAATGCAGTTTCTCCAAGCTGAAGTTAATAAAAACACATCTATGCTCCACAATGACACAGGAGAGGCTGGTCGGCCTTGCAGCCATCTCAATAGAGCATGAGCTGGCACAGACTGTCAACCTTCAGCAGGAAGCAGTTCAAAACTTTGCAACCAAGAAGGCACGGAAAGCACCACTTTGATTATTCAAACAGATAAAAATGCCAGTGTTTACTATGCAGACAAGAAAAGTTACATTTGCTGTTTAGGCATTTGAAAGTTAAGTGTTACTTAAAATTTTTGAACAAGGCATTTTAAGTTGTTAGTTCTCCTTTATTGGGGTAGGTAGCAGAGCAGTACCATGAGAGGAGCAGAACAGGAAGAAGGCGGAATTGAGACCTTTCAAAGTTTTGGCCCAAGCGTGGGGACATGGGGGCATCATTTGAGCTCCCCGCCTCAGGTGCCAAAATGTTGTGGGCCAGCCCTGGTCCCATCTATGAGTTTATCCAACTCAATTTGTTTCTGATCTTATACATCCACTGATTATTACTATGGGTTTTACTCTGACTGGGTGCTATGACATAAGTTTTATTTTGAAATTAGAAACTAGTGAGGGTTATTAATTTATTATTATTATTTAAATATTTTCTTCACCTCATGCCAGTAATGATAACTAACTGAGCAGCCTACTATTCTTAGTGCCAAACTCCTAAGCAGCCCAAACTCACTTGGTATGAATTTGACTCATATAAAAACTAGTTCTACCTCTCCCTCCCAGGCAGGGAGAAACCAGAAATAACTTCCACAATGTAGACAAAGGCAACTTGCAATAAATTTAAGGGTAGAACAGGCCTACAGATGCTTATTGCTGCATTTGGTTTGACATGAGTTATCTAGCAACTTTTCTTGTTTAGTATAACTACCAAAAAAAGAAGTGTGTGGAAAATTCTCCATTTGAAGGGAATGATGATGTGGCATATCCAGCTATGAAACGGAGACCTCTAGTTTACTATGAGCTCTTCCTTTGTACTATTCAGCAGCCATTTTGTAGAGTTCTATTCTTTCCAGGTTTTATTCCACTCTCATCTCCATAATATCTGAAAGCCTTCCAGAAGTATATGAAGCAATGTGACTAACATCTGCTCCATGTGATTTTTCCCCTTTCTTCTCCTAGGGTAAAATTGTGAGTATTATTTTTTAATTATTTGATGTCTTCTGGTGGTTGCAGTCTGTGACAGCATCCCGACCTGGTGGTTATAGGATACGGAAACCCAGGCCCTCCCACTCCACCAGGTTCTGATCCAGGATCCTTCTTGAGTAAGGCAGGAGTCCGCTACCTGTGCTCTGGCTAACTCTCTCCACTGGTCCTCTTCTTACCTCTCTGCCCCTCCCCTTGGGGCTCATTGTGGCTGGCAATTGTCCCTGATCCATGGGTCTCAACAAGGTAGAGTGTCTCAGATTCATGCAGCAGACCTCCCCCTGGGAATACCTTCCTGGTGTAGTCTCTCTGCAGCAGCAAGTGCAGGACTGCCTCTTTCCGCCCACCCCCTGCTGTGCTGAGGAGGCTCTCTTTTAAGTCCTTCTTTCAACTGGAGCATGCCCAGAGGGCCTGTCAGGGTGGGTCTTCCTGGGCCTAGAGTTGCTCCTGCATTCTTAACTCTGCAGTGTGGGGTTTAGCCACCCCATCACAGTACTATGGAAGGCAAGGTCCAAGAAATGCGCCAAGTTCTTGAAACAAAAGTGAGCATGTTTTAGATGGTTTTAAGATCCTCTGACAGTTTGTTTCACAGCCATGGACTGGCCCCTTTGAAAGCTCGGTCTCCTGCACAAATGGGCTTTACCCATGGACTGCTCCCTAGTTTCCGAGGAGCAGAGTTGTCTATCATAGTCCTCATCCCAGAGTTTCAGATGATATCTTTGGTGAACAGGCTATTGAGCTCTTTGAAGATAAGGACAGAAACCTTGAATAGGACTTGATATTGTGTGGGAAGCCAAATGAAGGAATATGTTGCTGAGGCCAGGTCACTGTCTGCCAGGATTAGATGTCATCTTTTTGCCACTTGGAGATGTAGATAGTGTTTCTTGTGGACACAGCTAGGTGAGAGTTTTATGGCTCTCAGGAATCCCAGGAGCTATCTTAAACTGTGGACTGAAATGACCAGTTGTGGGAGTGTACTTTCAACCAAACCAGACCACACAGTGGCTGCAAACTCCTCATTTTGACAACCCGCATCACTTGCATTGTGCTTGGGTTTAGCTGATAGATGAACAGTTGGTTGATGTTGATCTCCACCAAGCACTGGGCCAAGAGTGATGTCAAATGTGGCAAAGACAAGGTAGAGCTGTGTGTCATCTGCATACTGCAACACTTGCGTCTATGTTGTCTTACCAGTTACCTTAGTGGTTGCACGTTGATGTTGAATAGCATCAGAGAGAGAATAGATCATTGTGGGACTCCAGAAGTGAGAGTTCTAGGTGTGGAGGTGCAGTTTCCCATCACTATTCTATGGCTGAATCCTAAGGAGGACTCAAACCATTTCAGCACATTACCCATCTGAAGAAGGTTACAGAGTTGCTGGGGAAGTAGTATCTCATGATCAATAGTGTCAAATGCTGCAGAGGTCTAGGAGAATTAGAAGGACAAGTGCCTTCTATCAATCAATAGTGGAAAATCACCCAACATAGCCACTAATATGGTTTTCCATCCTGGTTTGAATCCAAATTTTGCTGGGTCTAGGATGTTGGCTTCAGTTACATGAACTTGTACGCAGCCTTTGACTCGCTTCTGTATCAGCTTGCTCAGGAACAGAACGTTGACACTGGATGGTAATTAGCTAGATGTGATGCATAAAATGCAGGTTTCTTCACTGTTGATTGTACTATTGCATGTTTGAAGGAGGAAGGGAAGATTCCTTCCCTAAATGAAGCATTAACTATTTGGGTAGTTTTTGGCCTGTAACATGGCACACCTTCATTGTGCTCTTTGCTGGAGGCATTGTGAGGGATCACGGCCCTGAACCCAGGTTCAGGGATCCCTAGGCAGCATTCAGGCCATGGCTGCCACCCAGCAGCTCACCTGGGTAAGTAGGAAGGGTCTAGGGAAGGGATCACTCACAGAGGGTCCCATACCCAAAGCACCCACTTGGGGGAAAAATCTCTCCCCGTCATGGAATTGGCTAAGGAGTACTATATAAACCAGGAATAACAACAGAAAGTTGTCTGATTTAGATGATATGCTATGTGAAAATTAAAAAATAACTTTTAAAAACTCATATGTAGTTAGTTCCCTTTGTGCCATACACCTGAGGAGGCTCAAGAACATGTTATTTTACATGTAATTAGCATGGATATGTGTAAAAAACCACCTGTTTCAAATGGTAGCGCAGGAAGGACATGATTTGCTAAAAGCACCCATATATGCACCTGTGGCATCACACCGACAGAAGAGACATGCATCTGAAGATCTGTACCTTGTGAACTGTGGGAAAATTCTAGTGGAGCACAAGTTAAGCCACTGAGGCTACTGGTAGCTCCTCACAAACTCAAATTTGTACTCCTGCCGCCATGCTTATAGTAAGAGTCTGCCTACACCAGATGCTTTATTTATGTTTGACTGCCATGGTCCAATAGAAATGGAAAGGAGAGGCCTCCAAATTAGCCACCTATAACCTCCAGCAGAATAAGGCCTCTGTGAAAAGTGTTTAGAGTCTTAACTAGAGGTGTTGTAAAGTTTACAAAAGGGGCCATAACGGGAAACTCCCTATTCCAAACCCATTTGAAATTTCTTCTAGGGTTGGTATCAGAGCCTAATCAGTCCATATACCTTTGATTTCAGGGTCATATCCAAAATCAGAGGGGGGGGGCTAGTTTATTGATCTTATGCAGCCAAAATCTTGTGAAAACAGCAATTTTCATAGAAATTCAGTCCAAGATTGTGGTGATCTTGTGAGAACAGATGATCATGAGAATGTTGCCATCACTTGAACAGCTTGCAAGATTTTGGAACCATCGAATAAGTCCCCAAACTCTAGCCCTGATTTGGCCTCAAGATCAAACCCTAACCTGGGATCGAACACTGCCACCTCAAATAATCTTTTCACAGAGATCCTTATAAAGGCAGGATATTATTTCCTATTGTACTGCAGTGCCTGACAAAACCATTACAAATGTAAGATACTAGACCCAAGCTTAACAGACCGCTGGTGATGGTCAGTAAGATATTCAAAACTGTACTTTAGACTTGATTTTTGACAAGTGATATTATGAAATGTTTGAACTAGCATAATGTTTGTCTTTTGAGTATAATGTAGATCAGAAATGTCTGGATTACTGTTTGATACTTAAAGCTATGGGAAGAAGGACAACATAAAGATGTAATCAAATATCAGATTCTAATGGCCCCATTATAATCAGAAATAGTCCTTATGGAAGTCAGTAACAGCCTTTCCACAGAGTTTCCAGTTTACACTGAAGTTATTTAAAAAAACCTAACTTCTATTAGTATTGATAGTTGTACTTGTACAGCACTTTTCATACAATGAACTCAAAGCACTTTACAGACGATCTATGAAGTCTCAAGTCTCTCTGTGAGGCAGGGATTATTGCAGTTTTACGGAAATGGAAACTCAAGTATAGAGAGGTTAAATTACTTCTTCCACTCACACAGTGTCAGTAACAGAGCTAGTGACTGAATCCTCAACATCTGACTCCAGTTCTGTGCACTAATTATTAAACCAGGAGTTCTCAGCCTGAAACTCACCACTTCCAGGGGGGCTGTGGTCAGCTATCAGGTGATTAGAACCACCCTGCCCTTTCTAGAATGCTAAACAGAACAGGGTTCCTGGCTAGACAGAGAGAAGTCTTCTGTACAGGAAAAGGCTGAGAACCCATGTCGTAGACATTTCTCTCTCTTTAGGTGTGAGACAGCATACATTACTATTTATATTACAGTAGCACTTTGAGGCCCCATTGTGCTGAATGATGTACACACATAGGAAGACACTGCTCCTCCCTCAAAGACTTTACAGTCCAAACAAAGCAACTATTACTTATTTAGCTCATAAAGGTACACAGTATCTATTCTTTGTCTCTTTAAATTAGAAGGTCTTCAGGTAGGGACTGTACCCTCTTCTAGCTGTACAGCACCTGGCACAATAGGGCTCTGATGCTGAATGGTCTTTGGGTGCTGCCCTCACATATATATAATGTATATATTTAAAATGATAATTGAAATGGCAGATGCTCGACTTTTTTTTATTCTGTTGCCTACAAGGCCCGATACTCCAGGAAGATCACAAGTAACTCCAGACCTGTCATTCGTGGTCGTCCTCTCTTTCCCTGATATTGTATCTCACTTTTTCCTCTTTTCAATGTGTGTGTATCACTTTGAGTCTAATTGCAAGCGTGAATCGATAGTATTAAAGCTGCTTTAGTGATTGGTTCATGTGGGCCTCGTAATGATCCAGTCTGCTTTTCTCATTCAATATGTCACTTAAGTGACAGACCTGGTCACAATATTTAATTGCACAAGGAAGCTGGATTCCTTAGGCTGCTCCTCAAAACTGAATCCTCAACTGGCAATACTACCTGCTGCCTCCATTTGACTGTTACTTTACAGGACTTTCAATGCAGATCAGAGCAGCACAAGTGGCTAAAACATCCTTGATTGATGCTTTGCCACCTCAGGGCATACATTACATTTTTTTGTATTTTGCATTAATTAATTCATTCAGGATTTCATTTTTTGTAAAAGCAAGAAAGAAGAAATATCTGCTATACATGGTAGTGTAACTTTAAATACCAGATGCATTTACAATTCATATTTATTTTTAATTTCCCTTCTAATTTTCTCCATAACATAGGATTTTGATAGTATGTAATTTAATTGAATGATAGAGTGATGAATAAGGATGAGACTATAAAGTATCAAATCAATGACAAAATATTCAGTTTGTTGTCTCCTGTTGTCATTTTAAATAATGCAGCAAAGCCCACTTTAATGAATTTTTTATGTAAGATTAAATCCTCCAAAAACAAATATATTTAGTATATGTTAATCTCTACAGTCTTTATTTATAAGGAAATCTTTAATATCTGCCATGGGAATAAAACTGTTAAAGTAAACACAGGATATTTATTAGTACAGTATATAAAGAGAGAGAGAGAGAGAGGGTTGTAAGACCTGGTTTCTGTAATTTACGTGAAAATATCTTCAGGTCATCTCTACAAGTCACAGTTCATACTTTTATCTGGTATCCTCCCATTTAAGGGCCATATTCTGGTTTGTATTACAGCCATATGTCTCCCACTGAAGCTAGAAAGTGGCCCTAATTTAGTAAATGCACAGTCCTGCTTCTAATTAGGATTAGCTCTTTTAGAATTTAAAAATGCTCATCGTAAACTCCCCACTTTCCTCATGTAAATGTTCAGGGCTCAAAACCCCAAGTCTAGTTACACTTGTGCTGTTTCTTATACACCAGGGGTTTCAAACTCGTGGCCCGCCGGGTTATTTTCTGCAGCCCACCAACTCCCCGCGGCACCCCTGTCCCCCCAGCATTTAACTAGAGCGACTCCAGCCCAGCACGCACCAGGGGCAGGGCAGGCTCCCTCCCTGCCGTGCCCCCGCGCCGCTCTGGGAAGCGGCCGGGACCTGAGTGGGGGTGTCTGTGTGTTGCCCTGGCCGCTCCTCCAGGTACCACCCCCGAAGCTCCCATTGGCCACGGTTCCCCGTTCCCAGGCAGGCCTGCCCTGCCCCCGGTGTGCGTTGGGCCGGAGCCGCCCCCTGAACTGCTTCTGCAGCCGAACCCCCTGCCCTGAGCCCCCTGCTGCACCCCACACCCTGACCCCCTGCCCTAAGCCCTCTGCCGCACCCCTCCTGCACCCCAACCCCCTGCCCTGAGCCTCCTGCTGCATCCTGCATCCCGACCCCCTGCCCTGAACCCCCTGCTGCACCCCACACCCCTTCTGCACCCCAACCCCCTGCCCTGAGCCGCCTGCCACACCCTGCACCCTGACCCCCTGACGCACCCTGCACCCCTCCAGCATCCCAACCCCCTGCTGCACCCTGCACCCCTCCTGCACCCCCTGGGGGCAGGGAGGGGGCAGAGTTGCGGTGGGGATTTCAGGGAAGGGGTTGGAATGGAGGTGGGAAGAGGCGGGGCAGGGGCAGGGCCTCACAGAAGGGGTGGAGTGGGGGCGGGGCAGGGGCAGCGGTGTGAGGGGTGGTCAGTGGTGCGGCCCTCGGGCCAATGTACTATTTCTCATGTGGCCCTCGTGATCATTTGAGTTTGAGACCCCTGTTATATACAATATGCATTGGCAGAGTTTATTGCTCTATCTTTCTAGATGCTTCACAGCTATTACTGGTAACAGAAGTTATAGTAGTGATGTACACTGGTGGGACAGTAGATTCCAGGGAATAAATGTTTTCCCAAGAGACTTTAAAAAAAATACCCATCAAACAAAAACAAACACCCCAAAAACCAATGATGCAGAAAAGCAGCTGTACAACCAGTCAAATTTTACAGTATTAAATCAAAAACTAACAAAACCAACTCATGTACAAATCAAATGATGAATTTACCACAAATAATCGTATTTATACGAATTGTTTTAAATTAGAGATGATCCCAAACTGAAATTTGTATTCCAAATACCCTAAAAGGATGGACGTGCAGAATGTGGAGTTGCTCGCCCAAACTCCCGTTAGTCCCTGGCCACTAGGATCTGTGCTAGGCCAGCATAAACACTGCCATTTGAATAATATAGTTAAGGAATGACTCTCAGAGCTGGGTGTATACATCCTTGGCAAATAAACAACAGTAATGTACAATATATTGAAGAACATTATTTGCTGAATACTATTTAATACACACACACAAATGGCCCATAGCTGCCATTCCTAAATGACCAGAGTTTATTGTGTCTACATAGTATTTGAAAAATTGCATATTGTTCTTTGAAGTGTTTTTCTGCAAATTTTCATTCACTACATCTTGTTCTTCTGGTTTAATTTTGTTCTTTTCACGCCTTTTCCAAGCTTTCTCCTTCCCAGCTTATTTATAAAAGCCTTGTGGTCTCTTTCAGTATACTATACTGCCCTGTATATCCCTCCTATATAGCTGCAGTTTTTTCAATGAAATGCCGAGTTCTGTTTCTTCTGAAGACTTCAGTGGGAAGAGGAGCAGACCCAAATACACGTAAAACTTACAAACAGAATAAACATGGCATTGCTATCACAAACTGCTCTGGGACATAGGCAGGTTTTTTTAATTTAAACTACTGGGAACCTTAAATATGCACTCAGAGGGTCTTCCTCGCATTTTCCTGTTGAGAACCAAGGGGGATATAGAAGTTTTAAAATTCCCAGTTCTCCATTGGCTGAGCTCCCAGTCCCAGGGGGATCCATGTCTACACTGCAATTAAACACCCACGTCTAGCCTGTGTCAGCTGACTCAGGCTTGCAGGGCTTGGGCTGTAAAACAGCAGTTCAGACATTTGGGCTTGGGCTGGAACCTGAGCCCTGAGACCCTCCATCTTCCTGGGGTCCCAGAGCTCAGGCTGCAGCCTGAGCCTGAAGTCTACACTGCAGTAGACATGCCATGGATGCCAGGATCATGTGTGTGTTGGCCCTGTACCTCCAAACTGCTTCCTAGCCTCCCCATGTCCTCTCCTCCCTCTATGTCAGGAAACATCCAAAGGTGCCATAAACCCAGGTGTACCCACTGCCCTAGCCATAGGGGTTTCACATCCTGGATGAGGAACATTCTTTAAAATAAACCTGATTTAGGAGGTGAATCCCTGCAAGGCTGAGAAAAGGACAATGCTTTAAAATGTTCCCTGTCTCCTCCGGCCTGCCACCTCTCCAGTCCCAAATCATCTGGTTTTCCGACAAAAGGGATTCTGCAGGATTGGGGGAATATTTTGGGGAAAGCTGTTTCCATGTTTATAGTTTCTCCCTTTTCCTGATCCAGTCCATCCCCACTCTCCATTCCATTTGTGGAAGCAAAGAGATTGCAGTAGTAGAGGCAAAGCACGTGGCAACTTTTTTCTATAGTTAGGCTGTACAAGTTTGATAAATGTACTGGTCAAATTTTTATTTTTACTGTTAATTTTCATTTTAGCTTTCCAGCCAGTTTTCTTTTAACAATTTTACATTCCTTCAAGATCTGCCTTGTTGGGGTCAATGCTGTGTTACTGCCTTTTCTACAGACTTATCACCATTACATATCTGATGCAAGAAAAGCCAAGTTCTGCCTTGGAGCAGTCTTATTCATCATATTCAGCTCATTTCCAACAGGTAAACCTCCAAAATATACATTCAAAATACAAACACTTGGCCATTCAATGGTCTGTGGGTCTGTCTAGCTGACCATGCATGCTTTAACACACTTCAAACATACATGTAGGGAGAACAACTTTCAGTGCTTTATAAAGTGACTACAGAATGGGGGCTGACTAATAATAATTATTCTGTGTACTCCTATGATAGCTCTCATCTGAGGACCTCAAATTGCTTTCCAGACAGTAAGCCTTAATAGCCCTGTGAAACAGGTAAGTAAATCCATGTTATATCTGGGTCAGCAGACAGAGATTAAGTGACTTGCCCAAGATGTCAGTGACCCAGAACCTCAGCTGTGGCAGAAGAACACACAGCGCAGCCAGGAGGAAGTTTGGTCTCAATGTGCTTTTGATCATCTTTGTGCTCCCTTGATCCCATGAAGGCCGTGTGCCAGGCCAGGCCTCTGCAGTAATTGGAGCAGCCTGGAGACTGCTCTAAATTATATCAGCTGACAATAGCTCAATGGACCATTAGAGCTACCAGCGATTACTGATGCGCAGTAAAGCCTTGGCCATCTATCCTACAGCCATTTTGTCCGCTCTTCTGTTCTACAGAAGGATCCTACATTGGTTTTAGGACTACTTTCCACCAGTAGAGTGGTACAAAGCAGCAGACAAGATGGGTTCAGTGGCAGAGACAAGAACAGAACTTGGGAGTTGCAGTTTGCACAGTCTGGCCCTTATGCCAAGGAGCAAAGGAAAACGGTTACCTAAATTAATAACAGGTTCACTTTGGGCTTAATTCAAAGGATGGATAAAGTGTTTAGCCCAGTTAGATTATGGCCAGTAAAGGCAGCCCTAGTATAACTACATTTCAATACAATTTACTTATTTAATCTAATGCTGACATTTCACCCCTAAAAGCTGCTGTCCTAACATTTTTGATGTTCATACCACTATACACTTTCCTGTGTGAAGGGCAAGGGACATTCCAAAGTGAGAAAACGTGATTTCTGTCCCCAAATGAAGTCTCATTCGTTAAGTGGTCTCTTGCTTTATTGACCTCGTAGTATGTCATAAAAATAAAAGGAGTACTTGTGGCACCTTAGAGACTAACCAATTTATTTGAGCATAAGCTTTCTTGAGCTAGAGCATCCGATGAAGTGAGCTGTAGCTCACCAAAGCTTATGCTCAAATAAACTGGTTAGTCTCTAAGGTGCCACAAGTCCTCCTTTTCTTTTTGCGAATACAGACTAACACGGCTGCTACTCTGAAACCTGATAGTATGTCATGGAGTTTAAACAAAATGACATCTGCATATCAAAGGCTCCTATGCTCCATCAATATTCAATTTCCATAATACATAAGAGCTACTTAGAAGGATGTAAGAGGAAATAGAAACATTATACAAATTCACATAGTATCTGTGCCCAGGGAAATTAGGTGCATTAAATTTAAAAAACAACAACCTTTTGTCAAAAGTACAGGTTTCAGAAGTTTAAGGAAAATCAATAGAAAAAAAATGCATGCCTAGTGCTGCAGGAAAGCATGTTTCTCTGCCCTTATAAATACCCCAAGAAGTGCTCAACCTTGTCAAACTGTTACTTCCGTCATTCCGTGAAAGGTCAGCGAAAGCTTAGGTTATCTGTCACATAATTCCTGGTCATGTCCTGTTTATCTCGTATACACTGTATTTCAAAATATTGTTTATATATTTTTCATTTATCATTTTGACAGCACTTGTGTTGCTTGTTTCCACCCTCACGCACAATGAGCAAAAACTGGATGCAATTATCACTGCCTACAGAGACCAAGGATTACTGTGCTAATGATTACTGCTTCACTAATTATAGGTAAATGTTCAAAAGGTTAAGTGAAGTTTGGTTTCATATCTGAAACTATCCAAAGTTGTTGAGCCAGCATCTTCCTCTCATTGCCTATGAATCTCTTTTTGCTTTCATGTGCATTTTCAATTCAGAAGCAGTTGGGGCTAGGCAGAAAGACTATGGACACTTCTGAAGCCCATAACTGTGTCTTCAGTTGTGAGGTGAGTGATATTCTCTATATTAAAATCATGAGTCAGGCCCCCCAAAATTGTGGGATTGACTTAAAATCATGAAATTTTAAAAATAAATCTGGGTTTCTTTTATTTCTCCTCTGGGTTGAAGCCTTTAGCGGATTAGATTTCCAAGTTCTCTACAACCATGAGGGCTAGAAATTTAATTTAATTTTGTCATTAAAATTGAGAGAGTCTCCCGTAATCCAATAATTCCAGGAGCTGGAGTTTAAGAAAAAACACCAAATATTGTGAGATTCGTGATAAAATTGTGCCACTTGGTAACACTAGGTGGAGAGATTGTCGTTGGAAGCAGAAAGACAGAACATATGGAAGATCTTATGAAAGGAAGGAAGCTAGTGAACAGGAAAGAGCTGTGTGTTGTGTGACAAAATTCCTCTGTTGCCTTGGTGGGTTCTGCACTTTCTGGCGGATTTGCTTCGCTCAGAGGTTCACTGCAGTCCTCAGTTTGGCTCCTTTTTCTAGTGGCACAAACCTGCCATTCACTCAGCTAACCTCATCACTGGCCAGCCTGGGGAAAAGGAGGAGAACAATCCCAACAGTCTCCTTGCACGCACCTCACTAACTGAAGTGAGGTCCTTTTTAAAACCAGGTGCCCTGATTAGCCTGCCTGTCCTAACTGATTCTGGTAGCTTCTTAATTGGCTCCAGGTGTCCTAATTAGCCTGCCTTAATTGGTTCCAGCAACTTCCTGATTGTTCTGGAACAGCCCATTATCTTACTCAGGGGAAAGGGACCTGTTTAATCTGGGGCTAATATATCTACCTTCTATCACTCTCCTATAGCCATCTGGCCTGACCCTGTCACAGTTAGAAAGGAAACAAAGAGCCTTATTGGGAATGGGGAAGGAACTTCAGCTATGCTGAGTCAGTAAAAGAGTTAGAGAGGCCTTCACTAAAAGGGACTGACATCTAAATAAAGATTATGCATGTGTTTAGTTGGGAGATGTGTGAACATTTGAACCAGCTATTCGTGTAAAGCAATTTTCACATCCTTAATCTTTATATTAGATATGAAAGAGATCCATTAAGATTCCCCGCCCATCATGAAAATCATGATTAAACACTGCATAATTCATTTTCCAATGGAGCTGGGTGTGTAAGTGCTCTCCCCTCAAACAAGATCTTTTTATACTTCCCTTTGTGCGGAATAGTAATCTTGCCTCAATTATCCCTGAACCCAGTTAATACAAATTATTTTTGTCAAAAATATTCTGACATTTGTCTAAAAATGGTGCTGAATGTCCCAGAAAATGTTCCTACACTCTGATAATCCACTTAGACCTTGGTCCCACTGAAGTCAATGGCAGTATTTACATTGACTTCAATGGGTTTTAGATGACGTGCTTACAGCCAGTGTAGAGATGCAAGTCTCCAGCAGAATGATTGTTCCTCTCCCACACACAGTTTAATCCCAATTTTAGACTATGGGGCCCTGGAAAAAATTTATGCAGCAGCATTGGCAATGATTTGCTCTTCTGAAGTTACCTTACAGCAAAGGGATGGATTAGCAAAAATACATCCTTTAGCTAATGGACAGCTCCTTGTATACTCCCACCTTGGACCTCTACCTTCCCCCTCTCCCACCCTGGCAAAAATGGGATGCATAAGGATTGTACAGTATATTGACTGTTTATGCCAGTAAAATTACATTGTGTCTGTTCATAAATTGGACAAACCATTTCACTAGGGCATTCTGAAGAGTGTACATTTATTAGAAAACAGGTTTTGTTGCATTCTGCATCTTCAGTTATCAATTTATTACTAATCAAGAAAAATATTACATTTTTTCAATTAACAAAAATGCACACACTTCAGCTATTGTAACCCAAAGTAGGGAAAATGCATTAAGGTGCGGTAGGGGATGGCGTGAGAGGAACTGAATGGCTATTTTTCTCAATATTGGTGCCACAACTTTATAGTTGAATTTCACTATGAATAATTGCTTCCTGATGGTTTTTGTTGAGTAGTTTTGTTCAATAAAGGGTTGTCAATGCAATTTTACTCTGAATTGTCAGTTTATACAGTATCAAGAATAATGGGCTCATTCATTCAGGTGCATATGGAAATTATCATAAAATATTAATTTTGAGGAACAATGAAACTGATCGTCTGATTTAATTCATCTGATTCTCAGATTTGATTTTATTTAAGAGGCTCTGTAATAAATGTGGACACCACAGTAGGTACCAGGCAAACTTTGTTTTAGAAAGTCAGCGTGTCAAACACCCCACAGGCACCATCTCTTCTGTGTAATCTCCTTTGTTTGGGACACTACTGTTGTCATTATTCATTCCAAACTTGTATCTAACTTACTGCCCACTTTGAGCTTTTTTTCAGCCTTAGTGCTGTTTTGGATTATTTTTCATTGGATCTATTTGATTGACTTTAGGGAAATGCAATCTCATTTGTTTTCTGAACATAAATAATTTTTGAGGCCCATGATAGCAAATGCTGTTTATTTTGTCTTAGCCTCAATGCTTCCACTTTCCTGAAGTGTAAAATGGTTGAATACTTGCCTAACACAGGGGTTGGGAGGATTAATTAGCTATTGTTTACAGCACATAGAAAAAAAGATACAAAACATAATTTCTGCCACACCCTCCACACCAGAGGCTGTACAGGTCATGTCATAGGATCTACTGCAGGGGGCTTCAGCCAGATTTTCTGGTCTACCCTCACCTCCTTCCATTTAATTTGTACACCAAGTAGTGGTTCTGACTGCTAAACAAGGATCCTGTCGTAGTCTCTCCTCCTGATTTACATCTCCACTCATTACTATCAGAGAAGAATCCGGAGAGCAGCTATGAGGGAGACACTGACAGTGTTACCTGTATTTCTCCACATCTGTCTTTCTCCACGCTATAGCAGCAGGATCAGTCATCTGTCTTTTAAGTCTCCAATGATGAAAGTAGGGAAACTGGGAATATGGGTGTGACTAGCCAATACACACTGATTCCTGCCATGTGACAGGGGTGTAAACATATGTAATCCTGATCCATTTAACTTCACTAGGACCAAGAAATAAACTGAAATCTCTTACAGCACTCATGTATGGAAGAGTGAGAACTTGAGGAGGTGAATACAGCACTTCCAAATTTTCCTGCAAGCAAGTGGCACTGAGGAAAAATCAAAGATGGTGAATGTACAATTCTTTCCAGAGGGAGGATGAGAGGACTACAAATTGTTAGACAAAGGCTTTCAAGAATATTTTGATTTACACACGAATGTCACTTGAAAAAGGTACACTGTCTTTACATGAAACCAGATGCCAGGTGAGACCACGGACCATTAACCTTACAGACCTATGTAAGGCTGAGTCACATGAATTTGAACTGTCAGCAGATGGACTAAAAGAAGTCGAAATCGTTTGTGATATAACTGATCACAAGTCAAGGAAGTTATTGTGAGAAAAGGACTTGATTTTGTAAATAACAGTAGGTATTTTCAGGACTCGTGTGAACCAGGCTTCCCAAATAAAAGTGCTAGCAAGCAGTGAAAGAATTTTAATGACGCCATCAAATGCAAGCACTATTCCATCAGAATAGCAATGTCTAGTCTTCAAAATGCAACGAGATTTGCAATTTTGGAAGCAAGTCAAGAGTTTTGAGAAGTCTCACTCAATACGGAGGGTGGGATAATCAACTGCAAAGGGGTTTCTTTGCAGCACCCCTGCACCAGAAGCTAGGCTTGAAGTTGGCCAGATGAGGATTCCTGTGAATAAGAAAAGGAGTATTTGTGGCACCTTAGAGACTAACAAATTTATTTGAGCATAAGCTTTCGTGAGCTACAGCTCACTTCATCGGATGCATTCAGTGGAAAATATAGCAGGGAGATTTATAGACACAGAGAACATGAAACAATGGGTGTTATCATACACACTGTAAGGAGAGTGATCACTTAAGATGAGCTAATACCAGCGGGGGGGGAGGGGGAAAGGAGGGGAAGAAAACCTTTTGTAGTGATAATCAAGGTGGGCCATTTCCAGCAGTTGACAAGAACATCTGAGGAACAGTGTGTGTGTGCGGGAAATAAACATGGGGAAATAGTTTTATTTTGTGTAATGACCCATCCACTCCCAGTCTCTATTCAAGCCTAAGTTAATTGTATCCAATTTGCAAATTAATTCCAATTCAGCAGTCTCTCGTTGGAGTCTGTTTTTGAAGTCTTTTTGTTGTAATATTGTAACTTTTAGGTCTGTAATCGAGTGACCAGAGAGACTGAAGTGTTCTCCAACTGGTTTATGAATGTTATAATTCTTGACGTCTGATTTGTGTCCATTTATTCTTTTACGTAGAGACTGTCCAGTTTGACCAATGTACATGGCAGAGGGGCATTGCTGGCACATGATGGCATATATCACATTGGTAGATGTGCAGGTGAACAAGCCTCTGATAGTGTGGCTGATGTGATTAGGCCCTGTGATGGTGTCCCCTGAATAGGTATGTGGACACAGTTGGCAACAGGGAATTCCCAAGGGATGCAAAGCCAAATACCAAATTCTACAAAACTGAATATAAAGCATCAGTTGTGGTAAACCCAGGAAAAACAGCTACAAAAGGGGGGTAGTAATTAGTCCCAGGGGATTAAAAGGCCCCTCCCTATCCACTGAGGAGAGAGAACCACAGGACACTAAGGTTCAGCTGGAAAAGAGTTTGCCAGGAAATCAATTAGGTTCAGCTGACTCCAACTACTTGGGACCTTTTTAAACCCTCCCCTGGGTGGTAGGAGGGGGAGAGTGAGGGAGTGAGAGGAGCAGGGAAGCTGCCAGTAGGCTGTTTGCAGCAAGACACCAAACCTTCCCAGTAGGGAGGCTGCACTTGCTCCCCAGAAGGGAAGGAAAACAAGCACAAGGGACTGACTGAGGAGAGGAGTAGCAGGACCCTGTGCCACATATAAGGATTCGCCTTGCCCCAAACCTGAGTCTCCAAGGCTAAAAAGGACTGAGCCTGCTGAGGCGAACAAGGTATTTTGCCACGCAGTGCAATGGTAAAAGGCAACATTTTATGTTCAGTGAAAGAGAAAAGTCAGTTATTAGTTTCATTTTATCCTAAACCACTTTTGACACAAGTTCCTTAACAACCTATTTTCTACGTGCTCATTATGGAAGCTCTGGTCATTACTCCAGATTTAAAAGTTGAGTTTCATTTTCCACCTAAAGCAAGGATTCAACCTCTTCATTTTGTATGAAAGATACAGTGTATCCTCCCCAAACTTAAGAGCACTTACTCTTTGATTACAGAATTAGTTTTCTGATAATTTACAAGTAAATTTAACAAGTTTGAGTTAAAGGTCTTGGCTTATAATTAACTTTAAGAAATTTAGCATCTGTCAGTCATCTTTGTCCCAAATGACCTCAACAGAATAACACAGATGCTTCGAACTTTCCATATAGTTAAAATTTCATGAAAATCTTATGCATGGACTATATTTGAATTAAATAGGTTGTAATTAAACTAAATCATTAGCAATTAGATATGTTTGTTATGCTTATAAAGCCTCAGGTCAACAGCTTAGGTAACTGAAGAGGGGCCATTGTGACACCAGAGGTAACAACCAATCACTAAACTTGCTCTATTGCTAATTTGCATGCAATAATTCTATTGGTTGTTATGATTCAGAGGTATGGGGAAGAATGGACAAGTGTCAAGAATACATTATTCTGGTTGGTACATTATTTTGCTCAACCTCTCACTTCTCTTTAAAGATTCAGTAGGCATCAGCTACTTCTGCCTTAGCTCCACTGCGCACTGAGGCAGGAGGACCCCTTCATGCAGAGAATTGGGACTCAGGGGCCCTCCCTTCATAAAGCACCAGTCTCACCAACATAACCCTCCAAAATCAGGAAGAGAATTGCAAGTTAAGGGCTAAATTCACCAGTACACTGTGGCTGCTTCTAGCTACTTTTCTAGCAATTCAAAGCAGCTGTAAAGACAGCTTAATTGGACAGTGCACTCTGGCTGCTTTGGTGTATCTATGAATCTTCTCTTAAAATGAAATGTGATTTCATGACTTAAAGGTAAAAACATTACGGGGATGTTATAATTACCCCAAACCAAGCATTATAAATCAGGCAATTCAGAGTTAAGGTTATGCTTAGAAGAAATCCAAAATGTATTAAGGTAAGAAATGCACAGTTACAGCACCTAAACAACCTTCACTTTGTGCTGTACTCATGGCATGAAGGAAAAAATATGAAACAACTGAACGGCTTCAAAATCAGTTTAATCTAATCAAACTATAAACACTAAAATACCTTAATCACAATCATAATTATTGCATGGCATTGTACGGTGCAGACTTAAGGCTGTTAGTGTGCATTTCTTTACCTTAACATTGAAACTCCTCTCCTCCTCCTCAACCAAAAGTGCACTTAGTTCTTCCCTTCAACAAAATGCATGTAGTCTGCCACTGGATTAATCACGGCAGCCGTCTGCCCTTCTACAGACTGACAGTCCTCCAACCTCTATAAGATGAGGCAGTTTGACAAGAGGCTGATGGGATGCCTTTCCTTCACTTGCTGCTATTGCTACAGTGGAAAGTGATCTATTAGCTACATTATAATAAATTGTATATAGTAGTAGCACTTGCAGTTTCTTCTCTTTTGAAATATTCTACCAGTCTGAGTCATATTCCCTTTACTCATTATTATTAAGCCCATTATACTATATTAGCACCTACAGGCCAGCTAGGTCAGGATCCCATTGCACTGCTAGGAGCGGTACAAAAATATAGAAAAGGAAAGTCCCTGCCCCCAAATGCTTACAATCAAAAGCAAGCAAGTAAACAAACAAAAAACAACAAAAAAGACAAAATAGGTAGATGAGACAAATAAGTGGGCCAGGGTAACAAATATAATAGGATGTCAGTAATTCTTAGCCAATGAGGGTCAGTAATACTATATATATATATATATATATATATATATATATACACATACACGTGTGATACTCAAAGTAGGGAATATGGATGGAACCAGTAATAGCTCTTTAAAATTATTCAAGAAGCACTCTGTACAGTATTTTTCATAAGAAGATCTCAAAGTGTTTACAACCATTGTCTGCCAGCACCACTTGTGAGGTTAGTACAGTGGCCAACATTTACCAACAGTTATCAGAGAAAGTATCAAAACTATCTGTTACTTCCTATTTAGAGAATGAAGGAAAACAATGATTAATAGTGACCGCTGGCCTGTAACTATCTCTATGTTATGCATAAGTAAGTTGAGGTACAGAAAGATTAGGTGACTTCTCTCCCCAATTGGCAGAGGGAATCCAGGGCAGAATTCATTATGCTCATCCCCCCTGCTCTAATCACTAGACAACCCTTCCTGCCTTAAAGAGAAAATCCAGAGTATGTTAGAAATTAACTAGATTTTTGTGAAAATAGAAGAAACTGTAGTTCATAAAAAGGTAAACCATATGTCAAGGAGGCTGCCGTTTTCCTACTAAAAAGGGGAGAAGAAAGAAATTAAGACAGGAAGAAATTCATTCTATATTGAAATATGCAGTGTGGAAAGCAATAGATTTTGAATTCTGCTTTTAGACCTATTTTAATATAGACGTCTATTAAATTAATTAAGTGAAACTTATCAACTTACTTTTTATTTGCTAGTTTTATTGCCAGGTATCTTCCACGATTCCAGATGAAGACGGATAATGTGCATTCCCCTTCCGGAGAAAAGGAGCACCTGTGATTTGTCATTTTTCTCTGCCTCAGCCCAGCCTACTCCTGCAGATTATTTTTCTTCCCACCCTTCAGCCTGACAGTAGCCCACTCACTGTGTTGTGGATCTCATTACTACATTATGCTTCCTTTTTCAGCTCCATTGTACCCGGCAGGGAACAAACCCTAACTACTTTTATCTATATTTTTTAAAAATGCATGCTGAAGCATATGTAAAACCAGAGTTCAAAGTTAGTTGCTTTCCCCATTTTTATTTCAGTGCATAATTAATTTCTACTTGTTCTAATTTTTTGTTACTTCCTCTCTGTTAGCTGGAAAATGGAAACTTTCATGGAAAACATTCAGGCATTCAGAGATAGCAAATCTGACATTTCAAGAGCCGTTTCTAAGTTATATTTTCTATTTACATAAGTTAATTTCATACAATGCTTGATAAGAGAACATTGGCAGTTTTCATTTTATATTTCAGTTAACCACTTAGCTATGGCCGTTTCTCTCCTCCAGCTACAGTCTCTCCTACATATACATGGTCAGGTCCTGTACTAGCAGGCTGGTTAATGGATCGAAAAGATCCTCTTATTTTTGTTATTCATTGAGACTGGTATTAACCTCCCTATCCTACCACTAACAGATTTTGGTGCTGCTCCCCAGTAAGGGTTGGTAGAAACTTCACCTGAAATACCTACCAGAGGAAATGCCGGGGGGCAAAGATCTGCCCCGTGAGACTGGATGTGGGGCCGGGATGCTACTTAAAAAGCCCGCCCTCAGGAATCTCGAAAGAGACTTCACCCCAATGGTTGGGAAGGATCCTTTTAAAAGATAAAAATGATCATTAATCAAACAAGCTGTTCTTTAGCTGATCAAAAGAAGCTGATTGTTTAAGAGAGTAAATGAAACCCTACCAAATCAACAATGTCTTCACGGCAGCAGAGTCCATAAAATGCTATTAAAGGATAAAAACTGGTAACAATACAAACAAAACACACACAACCAACCAAAACAACAAAAAAAGAGAAAAAACCCCACACCACAAGCCATTAAGCGATAGAGTCCTAGCAAGAGAGGGCTTGTTTCCTCTGAACGTATAGCTGGCACAGTGTTTAAATGGGGAATTTCAGAACTTCAAGGAAGAAGAATATAAAGAGATTCACTTTTAAAGGCAAAATCAACCTCTGAGATCCACGTAGAGCAAAATAAGTTTGAGATGCACTATCTCCATGTGTAAAACTCCCACTGATGTCAGTGGAATTTCACACACATAATGGGAGCAGAATATCAGTCTAGATCTCTGCAATCACCTGAAAGTAGAATTTTGTCTTGGCAGGAAATGATGGGAAAAATATCATTTCAAAAGCAGGTATGACAATACACTAAACTTGTCCTCATTTTATGTCATTTATTGATAGCTATTTTGATATATTGAAGATGAAAAGATGAAGGCCCTTAATCCTACAACAGGATCCACTGGGAAGACCCAACTTCAATGGGGCTCTGCACAGGCCTGTGCTTAGCAGATCTCTACGTTGAATAGGGGCTTGAAATCTCAAAGCTTCTTCGATATCAAAAAATACAACGGGGGGAAAAATCAAAATTCTCCAAGTTTGAAAAAAATTAAAATTAAATCTAAATTATAGTTGGGTAATGAATATTCAACATAACTTTTATGTTAGTAAAAACAACAAACAAGCTCCCATTCAAAAACTTAGGCAATGGTAAGTTTTGATATCTTCTTTCACCATTTTCAGTAGGCACATCATAGTTGCTCCTCAGAGATGGAAAAGCCTTATTATCGTTATAATTAGAAAATAAACAGGTTTCTTAATCTTGATGCAGTTTCCATTTGTGGGGACTTCTGTAGATGCAGAGAAACCCAGATGAGCAAATTCATTCTGAAGAAACATTAATTTTTTGTTGAGCCTGTGTAGCCTTACAGAGATCTGAAAAAAATGTCGCTTCTTTGGTTTTCATACACAATAGAGCTGTTTTCCCTCAATACTTACTTCATTTCCCCTTTTAAAACCTAAAGATGGTACAAAAATTATTACAGTATGAAAAAACAAAATTGATATAATTTATGTTTTAAACACAGAACCTTTATAAGGTATCCTTAAAGATCTTTAATAACCGAAGGGTGGGATCAAAACTCTAAGGAATTTTAAAACCAAATCAAAACAATTTCTTCCCCCCGCTATCTCAGGCAAGCCTAGTGTTGAGAGCCTTAATACATTTTTCCAAATTCTCAGTTCTATTCAAGAACTGTCCTTAATGAGCACTCCATTGGGCACTTTTGTACTGAGTTGTTCTGTGTCTACGACCTTGATCCTGCAAAGGGATCTGCATAGGAAGATCCTTCCATCCACGTAGAGGTGAATGAAGTCAGGGGACTCAGCACAGATGTATCTCTTTGCAATACTGGGGCCCAAATCAGTAATTTTCTTTTTCATGACCAAGTTTTCTCTCTAGGAGTGATCTGTGGTCTGCCAATAATACATTTTTAATGGTAAGAAAAATTAATAAAATAAATTTAAGAAGAGTCACCTCTAAAGCGATCTTTGTGACTCTTTTAAAAAAATTGCATTAATTTCTCTTACCATAAAACATGAACTACTGGCAGACCTTAGATCATCCATCACATCTACCGATGTGAGGAAGAGCTCTATGTAATTGGAAAGCTTGCCCCTTCTGCGAACAGAAGTTGGTCCAATAAAAAATACCTTACCTACCTTGTCTCTTAAGGTATTTAATACAAAGTATATTGCAGAAGACTAAAAAAATTAATGAGAAAAATACAATATCAAAGGGGAAAAAGCAAAAATTGTAAGCATAACAGGAGGGCAGAGTGAAAAGTCTGAAAATGCAAATCAACATAAGGAAGTGGATGTGTAATAGTAAAAATGAAGTAACTGAGTTTCAGAAATGGTATAGAGAACTGCATGGATATCTCTACAGAAAATAGAAGTTCTCTCTAGCTTAGTGTTTTTTTTTTTTCCTTTAGAAAAGGAAGAAACAGTCTTTATTCTGGTCCCAAGTCCAAATCATAGTTAGCAAAAAAGTCTCTGCAGGCTCCTATGCTTTATGTTTCCAGCTGTAAAAGTATAAGACATGTTTCTTTGCTGGGAGGTTGCTACTCTTAGGTCTATTCTAAATATAAATATTTTAAACAATTGTAAACTTTAAACAATGTTTAAAGGAAAAGTTTTCTTAAAACTGATAAGAGTGGACAGCGTCCTGTTTTCATTTGAGTCAGTATAACATTTCTTTAATCAACTAGCCGTCTTCAAAAATGCAGTTCTCTCAGTGAACTTCATTGAAAGGAGAGGGCTGTACAGCTATTTGGTAAAGCATTATTTTGCTCTGCACAAATTTCTTGGAGGGAGAGGGGCAGTGTTACAGCAGGTGGAGAACCTTTAGAGTAGTCAGAGTTATTACAGGTATTAAAAAGGAAAAAGTAGACAAGAAAAATAAGCCATTATTCCTGAGCAAGTTGAACACATTCCACTACATAGCCACCACATTAATGATTTCATCACACAAAAGAAGATCATATATATAATTACCCAGACAATGCCACAATAGCATGGAAAACTATAATTATATAAAAAAAGTATCAGCAGAAAAAATAAGGGCAACAATTAAAGTATATGGGAAGTACTTGGAATATCTGTCAGATATTAGATTTCAGAGTAACAGTCGTGTTAGTCTGTATTCGCAAAAAGAAAAGGAGGACTTGTGGCACCTTAGAGACTAACCAACTTATTTGAGCATAAGCTTTCGTGAGCTACAGCTCACTTCATCGGATGCATACATCTTCTGTATTTTCCACAGTATGCATCTGATGAAGTGAGCTGTAGCTCACGAAAGCTTATGCTCAAATAAATTGGTTAGTCTCTAAGCTGCCACAAGTACTCCTTTTCTTTTTGTCAGATTTTATTAATCTACCATATATAATAGCTAGATTTGGGTTCTATAATAATGGTATATGGTTAGAACTCAGGGCAAACTAACTTTCTTCCAGAGTTTTTACAACAAGGTTTAAAGCCAGAAAGGACAATTAAATCGTCTAGTCTGACCTCCTGTATATATTGTTATATCAGACCTATTATTTTAAACCCGGTTTGCAACCTTTCAGAATTTCAAAGGACAATACCATTGGATTGCAACTACCCAAAAACCCCAGAATGGCTTTTGTTCTGGTAGCTGGATCTCCGCTTGAGCACCTGCAGACACTTTCTGCTAACTATAATGCCGCAACACAGAAAAATGTTTTCTTTTTAAGCTATTCATCTGCATTTTGCTCCTGCCAAAAATATTTCTGAATAAGAAAGAGAATGACTATATGATTATGTGTTTGCTTTTTATGTAGACTATGAAAGGATATGCTTTCTATTCTGTCCTTTCTAATTTTGTTGTTCCATTAATCCTTGCGAGATTTGAAACTGAATGTGGAAGTGGAAGAAAAAAAACGTGTTCAGCCTGGTCTTTCAGAGAACTGAAGTGATCAACGAGTGAGAACAAGGCACTTCAACTGAAGTGGTGAGGAAGAGCCTTGACAATAATTTTCTCATGAAAGGACGCTAGCAGATGACATTGCAGGACCAGGACCAAGGTGAGGCAATGAAAGAAATAGCTTATTTTATACCACTGTACACCATTGCAATCATATTTTGCAAATATTTCCATGTTTTGGAAAACTGTTAAACTTCAAGCTATAAGTCAATTCTTCATTGGTGACACATAGTGAGACTTCTAGAGCCCATTCTTGCTTTACTGGCACCTTTTCTGATTTACACTGTCTTGTAATGCACACAATTTCACAAGAAAAAAGACTATGCAGAAATTTGTTTATGAGAAGTAGACCCAAAGAAAGTGAATAAATACAGAAGTAATGTGGAAAGGAGATAACTAACATGGGATAATTTGAAACAGGAAGTGGTGGCAATAGAATCCCAGGGTCAGAGACCTTGGCGGGGGTGGGGGGAAGGTTTCAGAGCCCAGGCTCTAGCCCATTTCTACACTATTGTTAGCTCTGTAACCATGACTCCCGCAAACCCGAGTCAATTGATCCAGGCTCTGAGACTTGCTGCCGCAGGTTTTTGGATTTTGTTTTGTTTTTGCAGTGTAGAGGTACACCTTTTTAACACATCAGGGCAGGTTCTGGTCCCCACTCCGGTAGTGAAAAGTAGCAGGAAAGCCACCTAAATTGGTTATTTGAGGATTTACTTCCTTGCATAAGGTAATCTCCAGGTGGTGCAGGGCTAGGACAATGGATTCTTTACTACACCCTTCTCTTCTGAAGTAGAGGGTTTGGCTGAGGAGCCACCACACCCAGCTTGTTCCTGTTACTGGAACAAATTCTTGGGACAAAAGGCAGTCAAATGTAAGAAAGAACAGCTTTCAGGCCACCTTTGTCTCCCCTGATCATGTAGAGTATCCGCAGAATTCATTATTTCCTACTCAAAAATACAGAGGCTGGTTTCATTCTTAAGCATTTTGTCCAGCAATGGTGAAATTCAATTTATACAATTTACTCTCTGTTAAAGGGATAGTCTTACCTAACTAAGTATGTTAAATATGACACAACAATTTTATTTTTTTCTTCTTCAGCTGTATTGCTATGCTAAATAAAGTTTTCTGGAAATAAAGAGCAGTTTGTAGCCATTTCTCTCCTAGGGCAAATACCTCTCTGAATTCCCTTCTCTCCTTGTTAGTCTCAGAATTCATGTCTGGAAATATAGAGGAAGTATGCTTCTTCCCAGATGAATTTTCCATCCTTTCCTAGCTTGTGAAAGAATGTTTTTCTAGTCCTCAAATCTCAGTTTTGTATTATGATATGCTCTTACCCTTGAATTTTGGCTGAAGAGATCTACAGAATCTTGTCTCTTCCAATTTGTGAGAGTCATTTCCCCCATCACTTTGTTAATCAGGTTGGTTACAAATTCAATCATGTTTTTGCCTTCAGCTTTCTGTGTCATCTTTATTGTTAGGTTTGAGCATCATGTTCTGTTTCTCAGGTCTTTTAATTTTATTATCAAAATGCTGTAATCACTTGACAATCTCTTCAGGCAGATACTTTAAAAGTCAACTACAGAGAGAATGACTCTTCAGTCACTGCAATTCTTGCAGTAAATATTTCAGTTGAGACGCTGAAGTTTTAATAGATAGCAGGAATTTTTGCTGGCACTGTAGGCTTCCTGTATGAATTTCTTTTAGGAATAGATGAATTACTGAAAAGTTCTCTATACTAGTTTCCTCTTCTCCAGCCACTACTAACTTTTGTGGTTTGGTGAGCAGCAAGTGCCCTTGCTGAAGTCTAGAACTTTCTCTTGGAGACAGTTTCCCTCCTCCTCTCTTTTTTTTGGTAAGTTTCCTAGTCCTCCTGTAGTATACAGGAATAGGGTAGTATCCCTTTTAATAGTTTGTAAGCCATTTAGTGGTGTTTATTGTTTTAGAAACTAGCAGTAAGTACATAGCTATGCCTCGGATATTTGTACTAATTTAGTAAGACTACGTCTACACTACAAGCTAGGGCCATAATCCCCCGTTTTCGTACACGTACTCACTCTAGCTCGGTGAGAGGTTGCACGAGTATGAATAGTGTAGTGGTGGTCACACAGGGAGCGGTGGCACAGCGTTGCCATGCTGTGTAGAAACCTGCCTGAAGAGCTGCTACTGCCTGCGCCACTGCGGCTACACTACTTTGTACCCTCGCTCTAGCTCTCATCAAGCGCGCATAAGTACATATACATGAGCTGTAAATCACACCCTAGCGCACAGTGTAGAGGTAGCCTAAATATGGCTACTTCTGCCCCAACTATGCCAGTGTGGTTCCTTCATGTTGTTGTTGTTGTGCAAAGAACAAAAGACAACACGTCCTGACTTCGAAGGAAAACTATGGGCTGCTGTTTAAGATTTAAGTAGAATTGACTATATTGAAACTGCTAGTGTGTCTCTTTGCTCTGACACTCTTCACAGTCCCACACTTACTTTGTTAATATATGCTGGTCACTTGACATCCTGAATGTCTTCCAATAAAAGGCCCCCACCTCTGTGCTGGACGTTCACTTGCTAAGGAGGATACTATTCATGTGGATTCTGCCTTGAAACTATAAAAAGTTAAGATGACCAAGAAATTAAGGGTCAGATCTTACAAATTTGAGCAAGTCACCATTGTTCTATTGACAACAATGGCGCTATGCTGATTTCTACTAGCTGAAGATCTGGGCCTAAGGTTTGAAAAGTGTGCATGAATACATTCAATTCCGTAAACAGGCACTACAGAGAGAATGACTAACAGCCAGTGGTGCAAGCAGAGAATACTAACAGCCAGTGATGTAAGTAGAAATCATTTCTTGCCAGTATGCTGCACTCATGGGAGGGACACAAAGAGGGGGGCACGTGACATCCCCACATGACTCCCCCACATGACTCCTCCCCGCCCTGCCCTCAGCGCGGGGCCCCCCGCACTCTCCCTGTCTCCTCCCCATGATCTACATCCATCCCACATTACCTGGGGTGGGGGGCTCTGTCCTCCTCCCGCTGCGCCGGAGACTTCTGCTGTACAGACCCCAGGCAGGAGGATTCAAAAGACACAGCTGTGTGGAAGGGCTGGGGGCTGGGGTTCGGGCGGTAGAGCTGCTGGCGTGAGGCTGCCCGGCGGCCCCATGTTCTGCTCCTTTCCCCGCTGTGGTTCCCAGGAGAGCTCTGCGGTTCAGGGCTCTCCCAGGAATCACAGCGGAGAAAGGAGTTGAACCCCCAGCCCTGCCCTCTGCCCTTCCACGAAGCTGCGTCTCCTCTGTCTGTACAGCAGCCTCCAGCCACGGGGCTGGGGGTGATACAGCTGCCAGAGGAGTTGCCTGCGTTCTGCTCCTTTCTGGCAGGGCTGCTGTACATACGGAGAAGACGCAGTTCTGTGGAAGGGCTGCGGGAGGGCTCCTCCACTGTCTTTCTGGTATGCCGTACCAGCTGTAAGTATTTTATTGGTACGGCATACCGGACCACACCACTGTACTTGCACCACTGCTAATAGCCTGAGTGCAGAACTATAAATCATGAACTTTTGAGATCTAATCTGGATGCTGACACTGACTTCCTTTTGTGGCCTTGAGCAAGTCACTTCACCACCCTGCCTCAATTGACCTATTTGTAAATAGTATCAGAGGGGTAGCCGTGTTAGTCTGGATCTGTAAAAGCGGCAAAGAGTCCTGTGGCATGTTACAGACTAACAGACGTATTGGAGCATAAGCTTTCGTGGGTGAATACCCACTTCGTCAGATGCATGTAGTGGAAATTTCCAGAGGCAGGTATAAATATGCAAGCAAGAATCAGGCTAGGGATAACAAGGTTAGTTCAATCAGGGAGGATGAGGCCCTCTTCCAGCAGTTGAGGTGTGAACACCAAGGGAGGAGAAACTGCTTTTGTATTTGGCTAGCCATTCACAGTCTTTGTTTAATCCTGAGCTGATGGTGTCAAATTTGCAAATGAACTGAAGCTCAGCAGTTTCTCTTTGAAGTCTGGTCCTGAAGTTTTTTTGCTGCAGGATGGCTACCTTTAAATCTGCTATTGTGTGTCCAGGGAGATTGAACTGTTCTCCTACAGGTTTTTGTACATTGCCATTCCTAATATCTGATTTGTGTCCATTTATCCTTTTACGTAGGGACTGTCCAGTTTGGCCAATGTACATAGCAGAGGGGCATTGCTGGCACATGATGGTGTATATTACATTGGTGGACGTGCAGGTGAATGGACCGGTGATGGTGTGGCTGATCTGGTTAGGTCCTGTGATGGTGTCGCTGGTATTGATATGTGGGCAGAGTTGGCATCAAGGTTTGTTGCATGGATTGGTTCCTGAGTTAGAGTTACTATGGTGCGGTGTGTAGTTGCTGGTGAGAATATGCTTCAGGTTGGTGGGTTGTCTGTGGGCGAGGACTGGCCTGCCTCCCAAGGCCTGTGAAAGTGAGGGATTGTTGTCCAGGATGGGTTCGAGATCACTGATGATGCATTGGAGAGGTTTTAGCCAAGGACTGTATGTGATGGAACAGTGGAGTTCTGTTGGTTTCTTTCTTGGGCTTGCCTTGCAGCAGGAGGCTTCTGGGTACACATCTGGCTCTGTTGATCTGTTTCCTTATTTCCTCGTGTGGGTATTGTAGTTTTGAGAATGCTTGGTGAAGATCTCTAGGTGTTGGTCTCCGTCTGAGGGGTTGGAGAAAAGGCAGTTGTACCTCAGAGCTTGGCTGTAGACAATGGATCATGTGGTGTGTCCGCAATGGAAGCTGGAGGCATCAAGGTAGGCATAGCGGTTGGTGGGTTTTCGGTATAGCGTGATGTTAACGTTACCATCACTTATTTGCACTGTGGTGTCCAGGAAGTGGACCTCCCGTGTAGATTGGTCCAGGCTGAGGTTGATGGTGGGGTGGAAGCTGTTGAATTCGTGGTGGAATTCTTCCAGGGTTTCCTTCCCATGGGTCCAGATGATGAAGATGTCATCAATGTAGCATAGGTAGAGAAGGACGAGTGGACGAGAGCTGAGGAAGCGTTGTTCCAGGTCAGCCATAAAAATGTTGGCATACTGTGGGGCCATGCGGGTGCCCATAGTGGTGCCACTATCTGGAGGTATATATTGTCACCGAATTAGAAATAATTGTGCGTGAGGATAAAGTCACAGAGCTCAGCAACCAGTTGTGCTGTGGCATCATAAGGGATACTGTTCCTCATAGCTTGTATTCCATCTGTGTGTGGGATGTTTGTGTAGAGAGCCTCTACATCCAGGGTGGCTAGGATGGTGTTTTCTGGAAGATCACCAATGCATTGGTTTTCTCAGGAAATTAGTAGTGTCACGGAGATAGCTGGGAGTGCTGATGGTGTAGGGTCTCAGTAGAGAGTCCACATATCCAGACAGTCCTTCAGTGAGAGTGCCAATGCCCGAGATGATGGGGTGTCCAGGATTTCTGGGTTTGTGGACCTTGGGTAGTAGATAGAATAACCCCGGCTGGGGCTCTAAGGGTATGTTGATTTGTTCCTGTGTTAGTGTAGGGAGTGTCCTGAGTAGATGGTGCAGTTTCTTAGTGTATTCCGCAGTGGGATCTGAGGAAAGTGGTCTGTAGAATTTGGTATTGGAGAATTGTCTGGAAGCCTCCTTTCGGTAGTCAGACCTGTTCATGATGACAACAGCACCTCCTTTATCAGCCTCTTTGATTATAATGTCAGGGTTGTTTCTGAGGCTCTGGATGGCGTTGCATTTTGCACAACTTAGGTTATGAGGCAAGCGACGTTGTTTTTCCACAATTTCTGCCTGTGCACGTTGGCGGAAGCATTCTATGTATAGGTCCAGACTGTCATTTCGACCCTCAGGAGGAGTCCATGTGGAGTTCTGCATTTGCTCCAAACCCTCAAACAGAGATCAACACCTATAAGATCTTCACCAAGCATTCCCAAAACTATGATACCCGCATGAGGAAATATGGAAACAGATCAACAGAGCCAGATGTGTACCCAGAAGCCTCCTGCTGCAAGGCAAGCCCAAGAAAGAAACCAACAGAACTCCACTGGCCATCACATACAGTCCTCAGCTAAAACCTCTCTGAACCAGCGATCTACAACCCATCCTGGACAACAATCCCCCACTTTCACAGGCCTTGGGAGGCAGGCCCAGTCCTCACCCACAGACAGCCCACCAACCTGAAGCATATTCTCACCAGCAACTACACACCGCACCACAGTAACTCTAACTCACGAACCAATCCATGCAACAAACCTTGATGCCAACTCTGCCCACATATCTACACAAGCGACACGATGACAGGACCTAACCAGAACAGCCACACCATCACCAGTTCATTCACCTGCATGTCCACCAATGTAATATACACCATCATGTGCCAGCAATGCCCCTCTGCTATGTACATTGGCCAAACTGGACAGCCCCTACGTAAAAGGATAAATGGACACAAATCAGATATTAGGAATGGCAATGTACAAAATCCTGTAGGAGAACACTTCAATCTCCCTGGACACACAATAGCAGATTTAAAGGTAGCCATCCTGCAGCAAAAAAACTTCAGGACCAGACTTCAAAGAGAAACTGCTGAGCTTCAGTTCATTTGCAAATTTGACACCATCAGCTCAGGATTAAACAAAGACTGTGAATGGCTAGCCAACTACAAAAGTAATTTCTCCTCCCTTGGTGTTCACACCTCAACTGCTGGAAGAGGGCCTCATCCTCCCTGATTGAACTAACCTTGTTATCCCTAGCCTGATTCTTGCTTGCATATTTATACCTGCCTCTGGAAATTTCCACTACATGCATCTGACGAAGTGGGTATTCACCCACAAAAGCTTATGCTCCAATACGTCTGTTAGTCTGTAACGTGCCACAGGACTCTTTGCCACTATTTGTAAATAGTGATGTCTTGTGAAATTTAACATCTAAAAAGTACTTCAAAAATAAAAGTGATATGGGTGCTAAGTATTATTAATAACATGCTGCTTAATATGCACATCATGATGAATATTGCAAGTATCCTTACTCCAAACTGTAAGTTATACTATGGGCAGAATCCTAGCATTACTGTGTTGAACCACATAGAGATGGAGAAGGGTGGGGTGGAAGTGGAGTAGAGCCATATACTGCACAATAAATCACAGTTATCCTACTAGCATAGCTCAGAATGGATCAGGACAGATGGATGGGTGAAGGAAATGCATCGTAGGAACACCTTACTGCTATTTTCATGCACCATCTTTTAGAATCGATAGCACTCCTCTGCAAACATATTGAAGGAATGGCCATTCCCTTTGGCAAAACATGGCCCCTGGTGTACCACTGCGCCTAGTAATGGGGCTCCTGTTCTAAAGTTAGAGTGGTGGGTTAACCCATACCACTATTCAATTAAATAATATAAATTTTAAATGTTTCCAATACAGTTGAAAAATTGAGGCAATAATCTGCATTTAAAATAAAATGCACATCATACAAATATTGATGACCAAAACAGACCCAAAAGAAAAAAAAATTAAAAATACTCTGCAAAATAATTTAAAAGCAGGTAAATAAACTTGCATTTTAATATTCCAAGGGCTTAAATAAGTTTATTCCCCCCTCCCCGCAAAGAACTTGTATAGCTCATGAAATACATAAGTTACAAAAGTTTCTACTGCTTTTTACTGCTTTCCGTGGCACGGCGAACACAGCTTCTGTAAGAATCAATGAGCTGTATTCTACTTTGCATCAACAGAATTATTTCCAGGTTCCAATCACCAGCACCTGTGTAAACCCCATGGCAGCATTTGGACTACACAGGTGTCACTGGGAGCATAATTTAAAGGAACTAAATTGCACAGGCGTAGCTGAGACTCTAAATTGGCTTGCAGAATCTTTATTGTTGATTATGTGAGAGAAGGAAAGAACTCAGCTTTACTCTGAGCCCAGGTTGAGCTTTTCAGGCTGGCAGTTTGAAAAACTCTTTGTTTGTTGCTTAAACTTGTAAACAGAGTACAGTAATCATGAAAGTCCAATAGGGCATATTTAGAGTCATTGTTAAAAGAAAAGCATTTCTGGAGTTCATAGATTCTAAGGCCAGAAGGCACCACTCCGATCATCTAGTCTGACCTCCTGTATAGCATGGACCATAGAACTTTTGCAAAATAATTCCTAGAGCGTATCTTTTAGAAAAACATCCACTTTTGATTTAAAAATGATCAGTGTTGGAGAAACCACCATAAGGCTTGGTAAATTGTTCCAATGGTTAATTACTCTCACTGTTAAAAATGTATGCCTTATTTCCGGTCAATATTTGTCTAGCTTTAGCTTCCAGCCATTAGATCATGTTCTAGCTTTCTCTAATAGAACTGAAGAGCCTATTATAAATATTTGTTCCCCATGTAGGTACTTATAGAGTATAATCAAGTCACCCCTTAACCTTCTCTTTGTTAAATTAAATAGATGGAGCCCCCTGAGTCTATCACTATAAGGCATGTTTTTTAATCCTTTAATCATTCTTCTGGCTCTTCTCTGACCCTCTTCAATTTATCAGCTTCCTTTTTGAATTGTGGGCACCAGAACTAGACACAGTATTCCAGCAGTGGTCACAGCAGTGCTAAATACAGAGGTAAAATAACCTCTATGCCTCAAGATTCCCTAGTTTATGCAGCCCAGGATCACATTTGCTCTTTTGGCAACAGTGTCACACTGGAAGCTCATGTTCAGCTGATTATCCATCATGATCCCAAAATCTTCTTCAGAGTCACTGCTTCCCAGGACAGAGTCCCTCATTCAGTAAGTGTGGTCTACATTATCTGTTCCCAGATGTATACATTTAGCTGTATTAAAACATATATTGTTTGCTTGTGCCCATTTACCAAGCTATCTATATCGCTCTACATCAGTGACTGTCCTCTTCATTGTTTACCACTCCCTCAATTTTTATGTCATCTTCAAACTTTATCAGTGATGATTTTATGTTCTCTTCCAGGTCATTGATAAAGATGTTAAGTAGCACAGGGCTACGCACCAATCCCTGCGGGACCCCACTGGAAATGGACGATTCCCCATTTACAGTTATATTTTGAGACCTATCATTAGCCAGTTTTTAATCCATTTAAAGTGTGTCATGTTAATTTTATATTGTTCTATTTTTTTTAATCAAAATGTCGTGTGGTACCAAGTCAAATGCTTTACAAAAGTTTAAGGATATTACGTCAACACTATTACCTTTATCAACCAAACTTGTCACCTTATCAGAAAAAGATATCAAACTAGTTTGACAGGATCTATTTTCCATAAACCCGTGTTGATTTGCATTAATTACATTACCCTCCTTCAGTTCATTATTAATCGAGTCCTGTAGCTGTTGCTCTATTATTTTGTCATCCCATTTACCCTTTCCAGTGGCCTCAGTTAGACCAACCCTGAGCACTTGTGAAAATCCCACCTTTAACAAGTATGCTTTCTGGGAGCTTACTACAGACCTTTAACTCCTTTGTGTCCTATGGACTTCCAATGAAGGACCATCAAAGTGACAAAGAATTTTCACAAACCATAGCAGGTGCTGTGTGAATATTCATACTTCCTGAATGCACACAATGTGTGACCCTCAAGGGTTTAAACATATTTCTTTCTATCATTTATTAGACAATTTTGAGTAACCAAATTAAAGCCACACATTTCTTTACATCCCTTCAAGGAGGAAATGACAATAAAATAATACTTGCTGTGTTTGTTTCAATACTCTGTCATGGAGAATTGTGTTAAGAAAGACTTCCCACTCATCCTGGCATTCAGCTAAACCCTATTTCTAAATACTCATTTATTTTTGATGTTATCTGTTCATTTGATTTGTATCAAGCCTTGCTTCCTATTAAATGGGACTGAAAAGAACAAATCAGACTCTGCGAAACACGCAGCTGAGGACTGCCTAATGTAGTATATTGTGACCCCTAGAGAGGGATGTTTCTCTTTGGGGAAATTCATGCCTCCATAGAGGCCAGCACAAAGCCTGTGCATTATGTTCCATTTATGCCCTCAAAATATCATTTAAATGGGACTTAAATGGTGCAGAGGCCTTGGCTGCCCCTCCTCACCAGACTGAATTTCACTTCTCAGAATATGGGGTAGTCTCTGCTGTTGAAGAACTCAGTCTGCTTTGCGGAGTTCTTGTGAATGAGTAGTTATGATGGCTCCTTGCAGTAGGGTCAGATCTTTTCTAACTGGCAGGTACAAGCTCAGTTTTCCCAATTTCAACAGCACAGATTCAAAAGTTGAACTCACTCTAACTTCATTCGATTCTGGCATAGCAGTGGTCATAAATGGAGTGACCATAAGCACAACCTTTGTGCGTTAGTGCGAGGGGTTACACTGCTTCTTTTATTCTATTAAAGAAGCACTGTTTGTGGTTCCATACTTAAGGATGAGTTGTGTTTTGCACTTATAACAAAGATGAAACCATTTTGTATGAAGCATATAGTTATCCTCTCCAAAATTAAAGCACTTACTCTTGAGTATTGAATTAATTTTCTGAAGATTTACAAGTAAATTGGTTGATTAGTTTGAATTAAAATTAATTTAAAAATGAGTCCTTAAAAAATTACCATATTGAGTCAAATGTTTTTGCTGAAGGATCTTAATAATAGAACAACACAAATGCTACAAACTTCCCTTGCCATTAAAACTCACTGTAAGCTTGTGCATAGGCTACACTTGATGAATTCCCAGTAGAACTTCCCTATATCAAAAGGGCTATTATCTACCATTTTTCTCAGTGGAACTAGAGTCATAACTTGCCCACAATGAGATGGTCATTTTGAGAAAAGCAGCTATCTCCCAAGGTTTTCAATAAGACTGAGCCCAGAAACTGCTCAACAACAATGGCTGCTGGCTTCACTCACTGGAAACAATGGGAGGCAATGGCCATTCTGAAATAGGACATCTTAAGTGAAGGCAGATATGGCAGAGAAAAATTGGAGATGGCAGCTATTTTGAAAGAGGCAGACTCCAAGGAATTCATGAAGATTTTATGCACCAGCCTCTGCTGACAGAAGAAAACTTTCTATTATGAAAATTAAGGGCAAAATGACTAATCCTAAATATTTCTTTTTAAAAGTTACCCACTGTACCGCTCTATTAAAAAGAGAGAGTAGAAGGAAGGCAGAAACTAGGGGTGTGAGTGGATCCATGTGGAAAGGGAAATGGGGAGTGCAAGAGGAAGGGTGCAATTGGGAAGTGTAGGTAGTGGAATGTGGGCAGATATAGGAGGCAGAGGGAATTTAGGGAGTGCATGTAGGAGAATCTTGGGGACAGGAGGGTGAGGGAAATTGGTGTATACACTGCAGCTGCTTTGTGCTGGTCTGGCCATGCCAATGCAGCTGTAAACTCAGCTTCACTGCCCAGTATGTTTTGTGCTGCTTCAGAGTGACATAAAGCAGTCAGAGTATATAAAAAAAATGTTGCCAAATCCCCCGATTTCATCTGCAGTTTCATGACAGCTGATGTTTTACTTAAGCCTGAGCTCCTAGAGTCATGTTAATATGTCAGAATCTCAGCTTTCATTTAAAAAAAATGTTTCTAGCCCTCAGGGTTGCAGAGAAAATCTGAAAACATGACAGGAGTGTACCCTAGAAGGTTTAGGCAGAGCCACAAAAATAAATGGAAATTAGGAGCATAAATACCTTCGTAGATATGGGCCTTAGAACCCAGATGGCAAATAAGAATCCTAAATTTATTTTTAAAATATCTGATTATTTTAAAGTCAATCACATGATTTTTAGGAGCATGATTCATAATTTTTTAACGTTTGGGATCAGCAATACTGAAAAAATTACTTAAGGTGGATATATCCTATGCTTAAATAATTAGAGATATCACTGTAATATTTTGGGTTTCTGTTGACTGTTCGTATATGAAATTTCTAATTACAAAAAGGAAATTCTCAGACCAAAACTAAAATAAGATGGGTTTAATGTTGAGAGTACATACCAGCAATGAAGAATAAACTACATTACAGAGATGAACAAATGACAGAATCAAGCACGACGAATCCAAGAGAGAACTTTAAATTTCAAAGAAATCCAAACAAATTAAGGTCTGATAATGTTTCAATATTTTCTAAATTTAAGTTTAACCTTAAATCTGAATTTCCTGGGTTTATAACACTTGGTTTTGGGATCATTACAACAGTCCTGTAATGTAGTTTGCCCTTAATTACTGATTTGTTCTCTTATTTCTAGATTTTTATACCAGTAGAACCTGGAATAAACCCAGGCTTAACCTGGTTCTATGTATTCAGTATAAATAACTATGACATTAGAGAACTGTACTCGTTCCCAGGATTACCAGGTTTGGAAGAAAAAGCAAGTGTAGACTAAGGGTCACAATTACTGGGAAGGAAATGTTCGGAGCTGCAGAATGTTTGGGTGGAATAATAGAGTTCAGTTTCCCTGGTTGGTTCTAGACAAACAGCAATTTGAAAAAAATCATTGGTGACTTGCTTGAAAATAGTTCTACAAACACTGTGATCATTTACTTTGTAGCTTGTTAAATGTTCTGGTTGCTGGGAAGACTAGTGTGAAAACATAAATATGATTAAGGCTTTTAACAGCAATAGCAACTGTTCTTTTGAATCATCTTCACATTCTTAATGGAACAGTAATTTAAAGTATTGTGTTCCTGTTATGCTGGCTGCCATAAAACAGTCTGTGTATGTTTAGTTGTCTATTAAATAAATATTTTTCAATCAGCACATAAACTGTGAAAATAGCTTTAGCAAGATACTATACAAGAGCTTTGAAATGTTAATATATTTATAGTTATGGATAATATCCGGAACGCCATTCCAAGCATTGTAAACTGTATATTTGGATTTCACAGTCATACATGTAAAATTAAATTAGGTGGGAACAAAATGTTTTAAATTTTACTATCTGATGGTTCAAGCGATGGATCAAGTGTACCAGGAACATCCCTGTAATTCAGGATATCAGTTTAAATCTTCAGATTATTTATAAGGGTTATGGAGAGAACAGATAGGCTCTGTTAAGGCTGAAAGCAGAATTCCATTATAAGCCTTATTTTGATCATCGAGTCACTACAACTTGCAGTAGGAAAAAGGGAGATTTGGTATGAGATTTTGTGATCAGTTCAGGCAGAGAAGAATTTATATTTGGGAGTTTGAAAGTCTGGGATGCATAATTTTAGAAATGACAAGTCCTCCAAAGTAACTCTGTAAAACAGGGGGCTGCAAGGTATGGACCTAGATGTATAAAATACACTTTTAAAATTTAAAATACTTTTTAAAATAAAAATGTATATTATATAAAAAGCAATATCACATCACTTTGAGCCTAATGCTCAAAAACTGAGGTGGTTTTCACTTTAGTAGGTGGAACTGCTTTCCACAGCTGTTTGTTATATTAGGTAAACTTAATGATGTGGCCTGTTGTGCAGTCATACTGTTCTGCAGTTACATCTTTGATTATTTACTACTTGTGTAGCTTGCCAGTTCATAATAATGAGAACAAAGAGTGGGGAGACAGGCAGATTCAATTCGGAGAGATCAAATAATGCTGTTGAAAGAGATTCATGGCTTTCAGTTAAGAAAGTGTTTGGAGATAGTGAACACTGTTGATAACAACCCCAGTAATGTATTCCTCAGAGTCAATTACAAGTATGACTTTTCTGGGCTTAAACTCTTTAGATTGCAGATTCACCTCTGTAAAGTGGTAGTTTGTTCTTTGTCTGCATAAAAACGTGGCGTTTAGGGCTATGCTGTCATTCTACAATTTCCTTAACAATAGTAACAATACTTAGCTCTTATGAACTAATGAAGCTCAAGTGAGAGCTAAGTGCTAGATTCTAATGTCAGTCCTATCAGCATAAATCTGGAATAACTCCTTTGAAATCAGTGATATCAAGATTACACTGAGGTAACTGTGATCAAAATTTGACCTTATAGTGAATTTTGATGCTTAAATATTATTTTACCTTCAAAATATACATGAAAGATATTTTTTAAATTTCTATTCCTCCTCCTCAGACTAAAGACTGATGTTCCAGCCCGGATTTTGTAAGCCACCAGCAGAGCCATGTGTATCTGTTGCTACTGCCCACTGACTAGACGCAACATAGTGATTGGCAATACTAACTCTTATTGTGGAAACTGCTGCTCATCAATGCATATTATCTGTTGTTAGGGTTTTCTCCCCACTTTGAACTTTAGGGTACAGACGTGGGGACCCACATGAAAGACCCCCTAAGCTTATTTTTACCAGTTTAGGTTAAAAACTCCCCAGGCACAAATTCTCCCTTGTACCTTGGGTTTAAGTAACGCTGCCACCACCAAGTGATTTAACAAAGAACTAGGGAAAAGAACCACTTGGAGTTCCTCTTCCCCCTGCAATCTCCCCAAGCCCATACATCTCCTTTCCTGGGGAGGTTTGAGAATAATATCCTAACCAATTGGTTACAAAATGATCAAAGACCCAAATCCCTGGGTCTTGGAACAATGGAAAAATCAGTCAGGTTCTTAAAAGAAGGATTTTATTTTAAAAAAAGAAAGGTAAAAATCATTTTTGTAAAATCAGGATGGAAAATACTTTACAAGGTATTCAGATTCAAAATACAGAGGATCCCCCTCTGGGCAAAACCTTAAAGTTACAGAAAACAGGAATAAACCTCCCTCTTAGCACAGGGAAAATTCACAAGAAAAACAAAAGAAACTAATCCGCCTTGCCTGGCTTACCTATACTGGTTACAATATTGGAGAGTTGAATTGGGATGGGTTGGAGAAGATGGATTTCTGTCTGGCCCCTCTCAGTCCCAAGAGAGAACCCCCACACAAAACAAAGAGCTCAAACAAATCTTTTCCCCCCTCCCAAGATTTGAAAGTATCTTTTTTCCCCATTGGGCCTGTTGGTCAGGTGCCAACCAGGCTATTTGAGCCTCTTAACCCCTTACAGGTAAGGAGAAATTCTAGGCTACTGTTGTATCAACCAGGCAAGGTACTAACAAGCTTCAACAAGACTTTATTTTCAAATAAGAAGAAATTCTAGGCTACCCTTAACTGTATGTTTATAACATCTGTGTTTGTATTTGGAAGATCTCTTAACAGCTCCATACTCAATGAATCCTCTTTCTTGAGCTTCAGAGCCTGGAAGGGTGAAGGAAGAATGCACTAAGGTACATTCTACCTCCATGGTCCAGAGTTTGGTAACAATGCTTTTGACATAAACAGTGTAAAGAGAAGATTTAAGTAGCCGATAATGTCACCTCTACCCATACTTCTTAAGCTACCTGCTGCAGTAATGAAGATAAGTTGTAAATAAAATATCTAAACAATCTAAAGCACCATAAAAAACAATATGCTAAAAGAAGAATATACACTCACCAAAGGCTGAGCTTTTTTTAAAGATAAAACACTCATAATTCAAAATTAGGTAATTTCTCACTAAACCAATATTAATTTAATACATTTCTTTAGTTTCAGAAATCACTTTTGTATTCATAATACAGTATTTGTTTCAATTTTCTATTAATATGCATATTCTGTTACATATCTCTAAAGTAAATACAGAAATTAGTCATTATTATCTTATTTATCTATGTTCAAATTTCATTCAGTAGAAATTACCTTGTTAAAACTGTGTAGAAAAATGACACTATTTACCAATTAACTTGGTCATGAATCCATTGTGGAATCTCAAACTGAATATATTTGCATCTTAAAATGTGTGTACACAACTCCCAGTAGCATTGTATGCTCACATCGAGAGGGAAATATACTTAAACTGAATATTCTGTAAATTCATATGATCTAATTATGAAATGCCTTTTAACTGTTTTCTATATTGCTTCTCCAGAGACTGGTATACTGATGATTTATTGGCAGTGATATAGTATGTTCCAAAGGAAAATGTAAGCAATAGTACTCTTTGCAAACTGTAATCCCAACCTAAACTTCAAGAGTCTAGAACAGATCCCAGATAGTTTGCATCTAAATTATTCAGTTAGCTGTAACCTGAACTGTACATGTAACAAGAACTGGAAGGACAAATATGGACTGTGAATTGGAAATGACAAGACTCCAAGAAAAGAAGAGCTAAAGAAAGGAGACTGTGGGATCAATACCATCAGAGGATCAAGTAACAGTGAGGAGCTGAGTGAGGAGATACTGCATAAACAAATTACATATGAAAAACTTCGCTAAATAAATGCTATTCTTTTGGTATTTTGATGAGGTGAGGGATTACAGGGGTAGTGGTAGCAGCATCAATTTGTCTATGTCTTATAGAGCTTGGAGCTTCAGTTCTGTGTGACATGTTGAAGTAAGATGCCAGAGAGCATGCGCACTGCAGATGACATGTTCAGCAATGTTAGCAGCAAGTCTCTGTAGAACAGAACACAGGGAGCACATAGCAATTTTCAATGATTTATAACTCAACCAAGTCTGAACAGATTTTTATGGTAACAACAAAAGACAACTCTCTGATGCCAGGATTATTCCCCTTACAAATTTCAAAGGCCCGCTCAAATCATGAAATGGACTGTAAGTTATTACTTTCAGTGGCATTTAGTCGTGCTCACCAGAAACTGAGTATGTTTGCTTAGGAAACATGTTGCCTGGAGTGTCTCAGTTGGCTACACTCCCTAAAAACTTGTGTGTGTCCAGGGACACACCTCAGCAGTGGCATAAATATGGATGCCTCTGGTTTGGAATAAGGATAAATTCTACATGGAACTGTTCCCCTCCTTCAGCACTCCTCAGCCAAATCTGACTGCTGTTTGCATGTGGCTGTTGCGTTATGCCATACACAAATGGGAGAATATAGTTCTTCATTGGTCTTGTATTTCATATTTCTCATGAAGCTCCTTTTCTTTCTCTTTCTCTCAACTTTTCTCTGTCCCACTAAAAATATTTGTCAGGAATCCAGGCCTGAAGCAGAGCCACTCTCCAGGCACTTAATGAGTGTATCTGGATGAAGTAGGCTGTCTGATTGGCTACACTGCCTGATTGGTTGAAAGAGTCGGCACACCAGCTCTTTAGCCAAGCAGCTGCTCAAAGCTTTTGCCCATGGCTGTGACAGCTCCTGCACCTGCTCGTTCCCAGACTTGCCTCATTTCAGGTAACCTGGTTCCAATTCCAGCTCTGGCTTCTGACATTAATTTGGACCCTGAGTTCTGGCATTGAGCCTCTGACTCTGGCTCCTGACTCCAGCTGTGACCCGTGGCTCTGGCTTCTAGCACTCGACTTCTGCTCTAATCATTATGCTGGACTCTTGCTCCAACCACTAAGCACAACTGTCCATGTCCTGGTCTCTAATACTATTACAGCTATGCTCAGTTACAATCATTTTTGCATTAGCAGGAGGATAGAGCAGATGACTTAAATTGCCTTTCACATATCTAGCTCCTATGGTTCTATGAATTCTAAAATCAGATTGCTTACATAAGAGAATAGGATCCCTTTACAATTTAATTTTAAGTGTCTATCATTTCTTAACCCGAATTAATATTCTCTGATGGCTATCTTCATTAACACACTTTGTTTTCTGTGATTCATTATAATTCTCCCCCCTAGATTCAGAGGTTTAATGATATACCATAAATTGATAAGACCTAAAGAATTACCAAAAATCTGACTAGAAGAGCAAGTCAGGTGTTTTTTGACATACATTTAGAGCCAAATTCTGCCCTTTAATGATAGCCATATGCATGAGCAGAGAGCAGAATTAATCCTATCTGGAGAAAAAAGTGTATAAATTAGTTAAATTTTTGTAGTGAGGGATTGAGTGGTTCAAGTGTCTGATTAATTGGTTGCTCAGAAGAGGTAAAAATCTTGTATAGGTTTGAAAAGCAAAATGAAATCAAGCAGTAACATGTTTTAATAATGACCCGAATTAGTGCTTTCCAAACCTTTAGGAGAGTAATGTTTTCTGGAGTGCTTGAGTCCTATTTTGAAAAGCAATTTAGGCACCTACGACCAGATTTTCAAAGATATTTAGGTACCTAAGGATTCAGATAGGAATCTACTGGGATTTTTAAAAGTGCCTAGACACCTAACTCACAAGCACCCTTAAGAGTGTTTTGTTAATATAACTGTATATGTCACACTTTCAAAGAAAAACAAAAAAACTAATATCAAACTATTTACGTGTAATAATGGATTTTACAGTGCCTTACATCTGAGAATCTCAGAGTATTTTACAAACTACTTAATAAAGCGTCACAATATCCCTTTGATATATGGAAAGAGGTAGAAGATATATGAGCCACCAGTGAAATACAAACACCATTGGAGTGGAACACTGCAGCTCCTGAACCTCACACAAATACTACCCAATATTTTAAGATCAAAAATTGAAAAGAACACTGCATCAGCTTGACAAATTACAGGGGAAATTTTAGTAAGTAGAATATATTAACGTGAGTTAGAATTTGGCCAACACAGTGGAGTTAACACCCATTTCTCTTACGAAAAACAGCATTGGATATTTAATAGTAACTGTGACTGAGTCCTCAGCTTTACATCTGATTTGAAAGACAACTTCATGCAGCACAGTATTGCCTACTAGGCAGGGACACAGATCTAGCATACCACATGGTATGTCTGCTAGTGTGAGCTAGACACATGCAGTAATTTATTAAGATTTAAATATAATTTACAGTAATTGGTCTCTAGAGTTTTCATGCCATGGATGAGCCATCTAGGTGAAAAACCTTTCCATGCACCATCGCACCACCCCAGTCACACCCTGCTTGATCCACAAAATGTTTCTCTCTGGAGACTACTGCTGGTCCAAAGAATATAACTGGATATTATAAGACTAACAGCAACCCAAGGAAGAGAATAGTTGATAAATGAGCAAAGTGTGTGGCAATAAAGGTATTAAACATGACAGCAGTTATATCCTGGTCCAAGAAATCTTCTTTATTAGATAAATTACATGAAAAAAGGATAGCTTGCACATTTGTCCGAACTGCTGACAGGACAAAGAAATGAGAGTAAAAATGAACCTTAAGTTTCCAAAAAATGGCAGATTTGAAGTACACTGCTACATTTCCAGGCAGATATTGCACAAACAACTAAATTTAGACTTTCGTTAGCTGAGGGTCAATTTCTTAGCAAACCATCCTTGTTTAACCCCAGTAGATACTTACTTGGTAACTGTTAATGTAGATTCAAATATAGAACTATGTACAGAACCTATGGTGGCATAAAAGTAGTTGAATTATCAAACCAGAATTTCTTCTTGGAATAGGACTACAATCAAAATTACCTGTAATTCCTTTTGCTCAAACTCCAGATTAATATTACTTCCTGTTCAAATTTAGTCCCAGCTGCAACTCTTGGAAACGAACAAACCAGCCAAAAAGAATGCAGAACCCTTTTAGGAGACTGGGTCATGTCACCCAAGGAATTACAAAGAATGTTACAGTTCCCAAATTCCACTTATTTTCTGACTGAAAGAAATGTTACAACTATCTGTGATCATTTCAGCACATAACTTTACTCTTATCAATAGAATTGGGCCCTGTAAGAGATGGGAGACTGAGTGTGGATATATTATCACACAAGAAAAATAGGTAGATAGTGATTTCTTTGCCTTTCAAAAAATAACCGAGTTATAGTAGTCAAATTCTGGCAGACTAAAATGCTTGATGGATGTCTCTGAACAGACACAGTAAAATCGTTTGCAAACAAATACAATACTGTAAGCGCCAAAAAACTAAAAAGTGCATCCTGAGCACAATAAGCTGCTGGGGGAAGAGGCAGGAGAGAGAGATGTCCAACACCAAAATAGCAGAAAATCCTACAAGTGAGTAGCACATAATTATCTCAGTCCTCTTAATTATAAGTGAGAGGCAAGACACACATCTTGGTAACTAAAATCTGAATTTTTTTGTAACATCTCATCCAAGAAGATTCCATATTTAGAAGGGTAGGAAACCATGTGTGACATATATTATGGATTGTATTCTGTCTCCATGGGGGAATTACAGGAGTTTCCTGCAGGAACTAAGAATCAGTGTGGGAGGAGGAATTAATGGAAATCACTAGACAGATAGCAAGTCTGGAGGAGCCAAACGCTCTGGGGAAAATTGCATAGACTGGTTTGACATGTTTCAGAAGACCTGACAAAGATGAAAACTGTATAAAGTGACCAGCCTGCCATAAAAAAAGAGCTTGTTTTCACTGGATCCAAGGACAGATCCTGTAGAAAGGGTTTGAAGTATTTTGTTCTGAACAGGGTCTCCATGTAGTAGATGGATGGCTGCTTGGTAAGCTAAGACCTGCATGTAAGCTGTTTTACTATTTTTAAGATATATGTTTTCTCTGTAATGCTTTTGTTCTGAATAATAACAATTATCTTTATTAATGCTGGCTGGTCAGTGGTTAACTCTGCTATTGGCCCTAGGGGCACATCTATACAGCAATTAAACTCCCATGTCTGGCCCAGGTCAGCTGACTGAGGCTCATGGGGCTCAGGCTACAGGGCTGTAAAACAGCTGTGCAGACATTCAGACTTGGGCTGAGGTCCCAGAGCTCAGGATCCAGACTGGGCCTGAATGTCTATACCGCAATTTCACAGCCTGAATCAGCTGACCTGAGCCAGCTGCAGGTATTTAATTGCTGTGTAGACATACCTTGAGAGAACTGAATTGCACGTACTGAACTAAAGTCAGACTTGCTTGGGGATCAGAGTGAACTGCAGCCTAAATCCCCAGTGTAGACAGAGAGAGTTGAGACTCTGTCCCAAGAAAGAAGACTGGGACCTAAATGTGATACTCCCAAGGAAGTCACGAAGCGGTGAGAGGTTCAGTTATCTTGGAAACTGATGCCATGCAACTATAGTAATAGCCAAAATTGCTTGGCATGCACTGAACATGAGTAGTTTGTGGGAAGAGAGCTGCTGAGATGGCATTCTCTCTCCTCCCCTTGAAAGCTGCAGAAGGACCCCTCTGTGGATTTGTTGCCTTGTGGCCTGAGAAGCGGGGACAAGGTAACACAGTTGGCAGGATGGACCCAGAAACTCCACCTCAGAACCAACAGTTACTGCATAAGTTAGTATTGATACTGCCAGAATTATCTTGAGTGAAAACTCCTTCTGCGCATTAGAAAACCAGTTTGGGAGTTGGGGATTGGATAGGGGCAAAGGGGGCTGTAGACTAGTTTCAAAGGCAACATATACTAAGGTAGCCACATTTCAAGTGAAAACAGTCAAAAAGAGGGATGCAGGAAGTACCCACTCTCTTCTGCCTCCCTCCCATAGCTACAGAGATTTGCAGTGGGAGTCATGGAATGAAAGGTAAAATACCGCTGTGGATTAAAAACTGGCTGAAAGACAGGAAACAAAGAAGGGACACATGATTCATTGTCAATGCTCAAAGTTCTTTATTAGGACACTGTGTTGTTCAATATATTTTGTATATTGCATATGTTGTTTTCTTTGAAATTTCCCATTTTTGATGAAATTCCAATTTGAAAAGTTTGTGTGATTTAAAAAAAAAGTCTAGGTTTCCCCTAAAAAATTTCATTAAAAAATTGTTTTCCTACTGTAAGTTGAGATTGGAGCACTCTCCAAACTGTGACTGGGGACTGGGTTTTGTCACATGTCGCTATGGGTTACTCCATAACTGGATGAGTGTACTCACAAGTACTGGGTGTTGGGGGGCGGGGGGGAATATAATTGGCTCAATTGACCTGCATCTCCGGGGTGAAGGACTTGATTTTGGGCTTTGTCTCACTGGTTTGTCTTACAGACTATTGCAATTTCAGCTCCTGGGCCGGGATTTTCAATATGAGGGGTTTGGATACGTCATACACAGTACAGCTTGGCCCATCTGCTAGTGGGGTTCCCTGTAGGGCTGCTGAACCATATACCCCTCCCCAAATCTTTTAGGGCAGAGAATAAGGATTTGAGGCTGGCAATTCTTTCACTGAACATTGCAGCTCCCCTACTCTTCCACGGCTCCCCTCTCTCCCTGTGGAGCTACCCTCTCCCCCTCCGAGGAGTTGAAGAGCTCTGTAGTGTACACCATAAAGGAACCCAGTTGCAGCTATGCTCGAGAGTGGACTTGGGGTGGCTGAGGGGGGCTGCACCTGGGAACGAGAAGGAAGAGGGGGTTGAGGATCGAAGATGATGCTGCAGTCAGCAAAACAGTGTTACTGGCATCTTGCCGCACAGCTTGATGCTTCCTCCAGAGACGGCTTCCCAGAACTCTGCTCCCTCATTCCTGCCTCGCATTAAAATGGGAGTCCCTTCCTTACCTCAGGGCAATTGCTGGAAGCCAAGTTTGACTCTAAGATGGTGTAGTACAGCTCTCTCCTTCTGCCTTTGGGCTGCCAAGGAGATGCAGCTGTGTGCTTCCTCCATTATCACCTGCTCCACATCCCCCTCTTCTTCCTCCCTTCCGCTATACACTGAGGGTTTATTTTTGTCTGTTTTAGTGTGTGGTTTGGAGATGTTTCTTTTTTTAAGTGTGTCTACTAGAGAACAAACACTTCTCTTCTCTTCCATAACTACTGAGAAATAGATGCAAGATGGCCACTCTAGGACTCATGCTGCTGATGTCAAATTGATTTGATTTGATATTTTGTTCAGTTCAATTAGAAACTGTTGGAATATGTCAAATGTTTTGAAATCTTGGAAGTCTGTTCTTTTTTGGAAGAAAATGATTTAAATTTTTGAAAATCTTTGCAAAATTGGTATTCAGTTGTTTGACCGGCTCTAGAGAACAGGCAGCAGCACAATGATAGATTCCACACTGACAGATGGAAGATCATGCATATCGGAAGGAAAGATCAGCACTAATACCTGTGACAGGGTTCTAAATGAACTGCAACACTCAGGACAAAGGGCTGGACTTCCTTGTCGATGGGTCAGTGAAAACATATGCTGAACATGCAGTAGGTATAAAAATAATGCATAAGGAATGACAATACTAAACAGATCATAATTCCATTAAGAAGAAGAAACACAATGGGATGGCCTCATCTGGGATATTTTGTTCAGGTCTGGTCACCCTATTGCAAAAAACATGTAGCAGAAACTGGTAGGGTTCAAAGATAAGTGAAGAAAATGATTAACAGGCATGAAGAGACTTTCATATGTGGAGAGACTGAAAAGATTGGAATTGTTTAGTTTAAAGAGACACATCAAAGGGATATATAACAAAATAGTGAAAGGTACAGCAATGGTCAATGGACATTCCTATTATCCCCTCATAATAAGTGACAACTGGAACAGTCAATGAAATTGAAAGACAGTGGATTTAAAACTGGGAAAAAGGATTTTCTTTTAAAAAAAGTCTACAAAGCCGTTTCCACTGGGTATCTCACTGAGTCTAAGAGCTTGGTACAATTCAAGAAGGATTTTCATGGATAAAAACATCCATAGTTATACTGGAGAACATGCACACAAACATTTTTAGAAGGGATATTAGCCCTCGCGTTTCAGGCATAAACCAACCACTAACTCATGGGGGTTGGAAGAAACTTCCCCAATGAGCAGGCTGTTCTATAATTGTCTAGCATGGAGTTTCTTGCACTTTCTTTTTAAGTACATAGAACTGACCAACTTGACTAGATAGACCACTGGTCTGGCATGGCAATGTCTGTGTTGCTACGTAACTACAGGAATGCCGTTAGCACACCAAAATAATTTACTATAGAAAACAACAATGTAGTAGCATCTCTTCTAATCCTAAATTCAGTCTCAACACTTTTATACTCTTTTTCTACCTAAGCTGGTAGAAATAAGCTTAGGGGGTCTTCCATGCGGGTCCCCACATCTGTACCCTAGAGTTCAGAGTAGGGAGGGAACCCTGACATGGTGGCAGGGTGGTGGGAATATTTTTGAACCAAAAGCACAGCAGGATTTTAAAAGGACAAATTTTTCTCTCTGCTTGAAAAAACAAGGAGGGTTTTTTAAAGCTGATTACAGCTGCAGGTTCTGTCTCTTTGCCTGGAGACAGAGCAGCTGCATAACAAAAGGATTTTTCTGTTAGCTGGGAACAGCTGGAGGCAAAGACATCAGATTACCACAGCGAATTGGAAATTCACAAGCAGGTTTTTTTTTCTTTCTAGCTCTTGGGTAAGCTCGGTAAGCAGGAGCTAGGATGGCGAAACGTAATATCCAACAGCAACTAGAATTAGCTAAATCTGAAGCTGAAGAGAGACAAAAAGAGCACAACAGACAAGCAGAAGAGAGACAAAAAGAGCATGACAAACAGATAGCCTTAAAACACTTGGAGTTGGAAGCAGAGGCGAGGAAAGAGGTGAAACGCTTGGAGGCGGAGGCGGAGAAGCAACGCTTGGAGGCAGAGTTAGAGCTGAAGCGCTTAGATCTGGAAAAGGCTAAGTTGAATCTACGAGCTAACCCTAACAATCTTTCCCCAACACTCCACAAATGGGAGTGACTATGTCCACGGTATGATGAATCCAGTGATATTGCTGAATATTTTCTCACCTTTGAGAGACTGTGCACACTCCATAAAATTCCTGACGATCACAAAATGACCACACTGGTAGCAAAACTGACTGGAAGAGCTCTGGACATATTCAATAAGATGCCCATTGATGATGCTTCTGACTATGGGAGATTTAAGGATTTGGTTTTGAAGCAATTTCAAATTTTTACCTGAAACTTACAGGGTAAAATTTAGAGTCCTTAAGAGAGGGGCTGGACTAAGTAATGTGACTTATGTAAACCAGATGAAGGATCTGTTCGATAAATGGGTCAAAGGAAGGGGTGTAACTAGCTTTGAAGGAATGGGTGATTTGACGACACAGGAGCAGTTCCTGACTATGACCAATGATGATGTAAAACAGTGGTTATGGGATAAGAAAATGGACTCAGCAGAAAGTCTTGCTTCTTATGCCGATCAATACAAGCAGTCCCAGACCGTCAGAGAGGCGGGACAAACTGGAACAAAACGGGTGGAGGGACGAGAGAGGAACAACCCTGGTTTCAGTCTGAGTGGATACCAGAAGGGACACCCTCAGAACACACCCTACTACCAGGGGCAGCCCAAGGCCCCAACTACACCCCAAGGAACCCTCCAGACACCTTATCGTCCCGCCACATCGTTCTCCAGCAACCCACCTCGCCCCAGTGACCCGTCAGCTGGACGATGTTTTAAATGTAACGATCTGGGGCATGTAAAGGCCAGCTGCCCCAAGAACCCCAATAGATTACAGTTCATTGCACCGGAGTCACACTGAGGGTCCTCAGGCCCAGATGCCTCCCAGATACCCTCAGAGCAGAGGGAAACTGTGAGTGTGGGCAGGAAGAAGGTTACAGCGTGGAGGGACACCGGAGCACAAGTGTCGACTATAAACCAATCCTTAGTGGACCCCAACTTAATCGACCCAGAGGTCTAAGTGATGATTCAACCCTTCAAGTCAAACTCTTTTGACTTGCCTACAGCCAAGTTGCCAGTCCAGTACAAGGGCTGGTCAGGAACATGGACTTTTGCAGTCTATGATGATTATCCCATCCCCATGCTGCTGGGGGAAGACTTGGCCACCCATGTAAAGCTGGCCAAGAGGGTGGGAATGGTCACCCTCAGCCAGACAAAGCAAGCTTTCCCACCTATCCCTGTTCCTGAACCTTCCACCAGGGCCCAGTCTGTGTTATCAGAGTCTCAGATAGAGGTGGTGGAACCGGATTGCCTGCCAATGACTGAAACAGCCATAGTGGAGCCAGTAGCAGAAACCTAACCAAAGCCAGTCCCAGAACCAGAAGTGGTGAAGCAACCAGTACCAGAACCATTGCCAGCACTGAGTCCAGCACTTGCAAACCCATCTACAGCTCCAACACCACAGGGCACCATCAAGCCTGCACTGGCAACAGCAGCAGATAACCCTACGCAAGAGGCTCAGCTGGAGCCTGAACCCCAACATAGTGCACCAGTGGAGAGCGGTTCACAGTCATCAGAAACAGCACCATCACCTGCATCGCTTCCCGGGGGACCAAGCCCACGTCCACAATCCAGTGAGGAACTGATGGATGTTTTTAAGATTCTGGCTAGTTTCTTATCTGTCTTCTCCATCTTCGCAGGCATTCAGTAACTAGTTCGTTTAATTTGTATGATTTAATGGTAAATTTTCCTCAGGGCTCAGTCCTAGGCCCTTTACTATTTTCTATGTACCACTTTTCCCCATGGTGAACTGATGAGTTCTTCTAGACATGACCATTATCCCTCTGCTGATTAGGTACAGTATTATCTTCCATTTTCTAGTTTCAGATGATATACTTGCTCTTATCATTAAAAATTTGGCAGATGTGTGCTGGATATACTAGAACTTCTTCACATGAACATGGCTAAAACTGAAATTATTTTATTCTCCTGTGATAGAAAACCACCCAGCCGTGTTTCTATGCTAAGGCCAACTTTAACCAAATTAACCTCAGTTGGCAGCAAGGAACCTGAAAGTCCTTTTTGATTCTAATTTTTTTTTAAACTGTTACTGCCCATGCCAATTCAGCTGACTTGCCTTCTACACTGCCTCAGTGACATTCCTGAAATCAACACATACTAAACTTCTGCCACCAGTACTTTGATTCATTCCTTCATTATTTTACCGTTGGGCTTTTGTATTCGTATTCTTTCTAGATTCCCTGCTTACTCTGTCCACTACAAGCCAGGCCTGAAAGCATCACTTTAAGGTGCTCATTTAATTTTCCAATATCCTCACCCATCACACACCAAATTTTACTTTCTATACCCAATATTATACTCAATAAATCATATTATGGATCCATCCTTGCTACGCTGATGGCCAGATACAAGTTGCCCCTCTGCAACTGGTTGGCAGGGAGTGCGGATAGAAAGTACATTCTTCCCTTGTGCGCCTACAAAAGGGTCAGCCAGACTCCCAAAGCTTGCACTGCTTGGGCCTGATTAAAACCAGTGAGAGAGGACACACTGGTGATTCCGTTTACTTCAGTGGAGTTACTCCCCATTTACAGCCGTGTGAGAGGAAAATCAGGCTCTTTCACTGCAAAAATGCATGAAAGTCATAGTTCCACCTGCAGTTCTCTGTCTGAGCAGGGTGAAAGTCCGGCTTCCGCAGTCTCACTTTCTCACCCAATGCATTGACTGAGGTGGCCTAAAGGTGCCTCACCTCCCAGTATGGGCTGCTGCTCGTGCCCATAGCAGCATTCTACCTGAGTAATGCACAAGCGCCTCTGGACACTGATGCATATCTACCACCAAAATAGAACAGCCCTGCAAAGATGCAACAGAGCCCTGTATGTATTGTAGAGAGGGAGCTGAAATAAACAGGACATTTGCACACTGTAAGACCAGCTTTGTCTAGCTTGTTATTCCCTCACTATTAATTTGTCTATTTTGATCATAAATAAAGCTAATCATAAGAGCTGCAGGTTTCATTGATAGGTGACAAGAAAGCACTTTCACTTGGTCAAGTTACACCTCCTTGATGCCACCACAACACAACTGTCATAGAGCTATCACAGAATGACTTATTATTGAAAGTTGGACTAAAGTTAAGCATTTATAGTGAAATGAAACAAAGAGACAAAGCTTTTACTGAATGTACAGCGAAAATTACTGTATTTTTTAAACTTAGGTTAAAAGTATACAAAATAATCCCTCAGATATGATCAAACGCTCCTAGACTCTAGCTTAAAAACACAGTAGAATCTCCCTAATCATCATTTTGGGAAACCTCAGACCCAAGAAGTTTTACCATTAAATCCAATGGTTTCCTCATCTCATCAAAGACTTATCAGCAAGAGAGATGCAACTGGATTTAAGACTATTCATTTTACCAATTAGACTACAGTTAATTTACTAGGGCACTATGAGGCAATGAAGAAAGTTACAACAAATTAATGTATATTTAATAAAATAAATGAATAAAATATAGTTTATGAATCAGTGCCCTGAATTTTTTAAATTGTTTTATTTTTTATTCATTTGCTAATTTGCAAAATAATCACTAATTTTCAATAGGTCTCACCATGACTAGGGCAAAACTATAACGGTTCTATTATACAAACACAAAATCAGCAATGTAAATAAGAAATAAACCTCATCAGTGCAACTGAACCTGTGTCCCTTTTACTCATTAATTCTCTGGACTGCATTCAGAAAAAACCCCACCATATTCCATCTACCCATTACAACTAATTTGTTCAATTTAAAGTTCAATCTTCTCACTCACTCCTAATGGGGATTTTAAAACAGGGAATTACATAATATATTCAGGAGAATGAAACCTATCCTGAAATGCAATTGCTTGCAGCTGGTAATGATGTTAATTATGCAAATTGATAGTCATATCAAGCCTTTTCTTAAAAAACCCCAAAACAAAAAACAACAACAAAAAACCTTGTGGATAACAAAAGGACTGATTTTAAAAAGTATTTAGATGACTAAAGATGTAGATAGGTGCCTAGTGGGATTTTCAACAGAGGCTAGGCATCTATCTGCATTTTTAGACACCTAATACCTTTGGAAAACAGGCCTTATGTGATTAAATGCCAGCTTTGAAAAAAGATCTTACAGAGTGTGTGAAATCCAGTTGCCTTCTACTTTCTTTACAGAAGCAGCTTTTGAAAAAAAATGTATAAAGGTTTAGTCATGGTGGACACAGTATCATGGTCAGATTAAGCTACTACTAACAAGATGTTAGTTGTTTGACCACTTGACAATGTGCTTTTTCTTCATTGCTTATCAGCCTATGAAACATACAGCAAAGCTGACAGTTATATTGTATTGCTTGTTAGTTATAGTACAGAGAAGTAAAACACAAAAAGTGGAACTGCAGGAAACCATAAAAGCCTTTTGGTTCGTGCCAAAAAGTTCTGTCAGATGAAAAGAATAATTTTCTAGGGGTTTAAGAGCTAATTCCTTTCAAGTACTTGTCATTTAGGAAAATCAATTTACTGGGGTATTGTAGGTCTTGGCAGAACAAACCTTCCACAAATTATATGCAGGGTAGTGTATATATCTTTTGTAAGCCTTACTTTTTGTCTAATACTAACTCAGCATTATCTACATTAATTAGGTACTCTGGATGAGTCCATTAAGGGTAACCTATTTTACAAAAAGCGTTGTGGATAAAATATCTTACTTTTGTCTTGCTTCTGTCAGACATGGTCCATAGCTCTAATTTCCAAATTTTGGATAATTTCTTCATTTTGGATCCCATTTTAATAAAACACATCCAGTGAAGATATATGGCTGATCTTTCATAATCTTTTTTGCAGTTCACCATGGCACCATTTAAACTTACAGTAATGTGCAATGGTATTTAACTTTTTAAACAATATTAAAAGAAAAATAAAGACAGTGAGCCAAATTCAATCCTTGTATAAGCAGGTATAACTCCATTGGCTGTACAGGAGTGGCACGGGGTTCACTCACTGCTCGCAGCACCTTCTGCTGGTCATCCTGGGAATTAGCTCCACCAGCCTGCACTCTCCCTCCCATGGTGTCTTCCCCCATCTTGCCTCCTTCTGCTATCCCACTCACTCCCAGATTTGCAGTTTCCTCTCGTAGCTTGGCCTTCCAGCCAGGTCACTAAAGTCCTCCCCTTCCAGGGAATTCAAAGGCCTTCCAGACCCTGTGTCAGGGTGGCATCTCCAACATCCTGTGCCATTACCCAATTGCTGGTAGGGGAACCCAAACTCTAACCCAGGCCTGCCCACTACACTGGGTTCCAACCCAGAGACCCTATAACAAGATATAGGCCTTGGCTTATATCTCCTTAGTCCTCATTGCTGTTTCCCCTGGGCTTTTTCCTACTTTACTGGCTTCTCCCTTCTCTAGGTTTGCCAAATCCTTTACTCAGGGAGTGGCTGCAGCCTGCCTTCCGGCAGCCCCCACCTGTAGCCAGCTACTTGGCTATATGCTGGGCCCCTGCCTGTACTGGCACAGCTGAGCCTACTCCTAGTTAGTGGCCAGCTCCCTGGCTCCTCCTCCAGGTGCACTTATGGGAGTTAATTGGCATGCCTGGCCACCTTAACCCCTTCCAAACCAGTGTGAGGTGGGTGCTCCATCAAAAGGAGTCATACCATTGACACCAGGGATGAATTTGTCCCATGAAGTTTTGCATACAGTTCCAATATGCTTCATGAGACACATTCATTATTACAGTACGTGGCATTAAAAACTCAAAATTTACCACAACACACCTATTTTCAGAACTCTCTGCATCTCCAATGCTCATCATCTCTATTATGAAACTGATCTCAGAACTGTATTCATGTCTGTATGTATAATGATCTTTTAACCAATACTCTCTCTTTTCTTTTTTAATAAATTTTAGTTTAGTTAATAAGAATTGTCTGTAGCATGTATTTGGGTGAAGATGGGAAATATTCATTAATGTGGGAAGTAATGTGTCTGATCCTTTGGAATTAGTAGAACTTTCATATTTGACTTGGCTGTCTGGGAGGAGTCCAAAGGCTGGGTTGCTTTTAAGGGAACTGTGTTTTGGCAGTAAGGTATTATAGAAGTTGTTTTTGGCTAGCTTGGTGGAAATAATTATTGGAAGAACCACCAGTTTGGGGGAATTGTCTCCCCATTCTTTGCAGTTTGCCCTAATTAAGCAACCTCAGTGTGGCCCCCCCCCGGGACCTCAGTCACAGCAACATCTGAGTACTATGAAGCAAGCAGCTTCCTCACCTCCAACACCCATTTATGAAAGGCTGTCAGTGTGGCTACAGAAACACAAACTCAGCTGAAAGAAAAGGAGTACTTGTGGCACCTTAGAGACTAACCAATTTATTTGAGCATGAGCTTTCGTGAGCTACAGCTCACTTCATCAGATGTATACCGTGTAGCTCACGAAAGCTCATGCTCAAATAAATTGGTTAGTCTCTAAGGTGCCACAAGTACTCCTTTTCTTTTTGTGAATACAGACTAACACGGCTGTTACTCTGAAACTCAGCTGAGTCTGCTCAGAGTGAAAAACAAAAACTGGCTCATGAACAGGGCTCTCAAAGGCAGACTAACACCATCACTATAGCAGATTGACCTGAAAGGAAAACATGGATATTCTCCACTGCTCTAGACAAGCATATCTGAGTGGATCTGCTAGACAACAAATGGCCTCTTTATTGCAACCCACATAAATCAACAGTGTTTCTAAAACAAATCCAGTGTAAGCAAATGCTCTTTTTTGTGTTTGTCCCTTTGAGTAGTGATGTAAATGAACTGCTGGACCCAGATTTTGTGCTGTTGCATGTCTGCTTTGGTCTGCAATGCTGACAGAAAGTGTTCCTACAGCCAACAAAATGGGCCATGGGAGGACCATCACACTGTAACTGGATCCTCTGGTGACAAAGAGCTGGTGCAGCAGTTATACCCAGATCTCCCTGCCGTTGGGATGGGGGCATGACTGGCACGTGTAAGAAAGACAACAGTGAGAAAAGGGAATTACAAATCTGCTGAATAAATCCTTCAAAAGCAGAATTATTCATTTGCGAAAGGGCTGTTATAGCATTCTTTTCTTTGACAAACCACACACAGGGCAACTTTGGGGAATACTATTCCTTAAATGCTAACTTCTGCTTACTTGATAATGCAAGATAAGATCTATCATTTGTGTAATGCATGGAAGCATTTGTTGTTCCCCGGTCAATAATTACTTGTTTGGTTGCGCTCTTCTGTTTATTGCAATCAATTACTTTCTCTTTTGTAGTTCAATAGCCAATGACTCAGTTAAGGAGAGTACTGCTTTGCAAACTGATGCAATATATACCAGCAATGGCTACAGCTACATAGCTGAGGGCTACTAGAGAGAAAAGTATGTGCTAAGCCAGGGGTCGGCAACCTTTTAGGAGTGGTATGCCGAGTCTTCATTTATTCACTCGAATTGAAGGTTTTGCATGTCAGTAATACATTTTAATGTTTTTAGAAGGTCTCTTTCTATAAGTCCATAATATAGAAAATAACTATTGTATGTAAAGTAAATAAGGTTTTTAAAATGTTTAAGAAGCTTCATTTAACATTAAATTAAAATGCAAAGCCCCCCGGACCAGTGGCCAGGACCTGGGCAGCGTGAGTGCCACTGAAACTCAGCTCGTGTGCCGCCTTTGGCACGCATGTCATAGGTTGCCTACCCCTGTGCTAAGCATAGTGGTACAACTCTATTAATCAAACTTATTCTATCAGATGTATTTCTACAGCTTAGTGCAATGGAGATATATATATCAGATAAACAGTTTCTGCTGTTATCAGTCTACCTCCTAAGACAAAGCACCTTGTAATCATTTTATCAACAAACAAGTCATCTAGGAACAAATTCTGCCTGGCCTTTCCAGGGGTTCACAGTGGGAGTAAGAAACCTCCCTTCCTTCTTGGCTTGGTTTGGCAGAATTGCAGACTCTGCGCTCTCAAGAAAGCGCAGCGACTACATGCACACTACCCACCTGCGGGCATATGGTGTCCCAAAGGAGGCAGTGAGGGGAGAAGATGGAGCTATGGCTACCCCACCACAACATGCCGGGAAGCAGAAGGACTGCAGCAGGGTGCATGCTCCCTCTGTTTACCAGGAAACCTGGAACCCCTACTGGCACTTCTTTCAGAGTAAGTCAGCTCTGCATAGCTCCTTACTTCATGCTGTGTGCAAATTGCACAGTCTAGCATTTAAAGTGAAATTTGTTGACACTATAGTCCCAACCCCACCAATAAAACAGTGCTAGAATTAATTCTGTTGCATCCTACATATTTGCTTTTTTTAAAGATCCAAATGCTAGATTTTTATTATTATCTGACAGCAATACATTTTTGTGTAACTATAACTATAAGCCACAGGAACACACACTCCCTATATCACCTTTAGGCAAATATTTTAAAAGCAATAGTCAGGTATCTGCAGTCCTTCGTGGAAAGCACAAGGAATTATCTTATTGATTTAAGGTGATTTAAGACCCAGATTTGCCTGTCCATGCTAGGAACGAACACTTGCACTGATTTCATTGTTTTTAACTCATGCCCACTTCTCATTAGAATGGATGACAACACATTATAAATAAGATAATTTAGAAGTGTGGCAAAGATTAAACACTAAGTATATTCTATTCTATTAGGTATGCAACATGTAACTGAATGGAAACAAGTACTGTGAATCACAATCCCTAGCTTCTTTCAGAAATAAGACATATCAAATTACATTGTTGAATCAGCTAATGAGTAATGGGATATGGAGTCAAGTCATTTCTATGACACTAGTTCATAAACAGCCCAGGTCGGTAAAGATTGAAAGTGATTATTGCTATCGGATGACTGTCCACCAGTGTACATGAAACAAGCAGCTGCTTTCAATTAAGATCCTACAGATTTCCACGTCTCATACAACCATGGTTTTCCCCCTCAGTGGTATCTTACCTGGCATGAATTGGCAACCTTGCTATTTTCAGCAGAGTGATCAATGATTGAACAATCATGAAGATGGAAGTTTACAGCATATGGTCCTCATTACTGTAGTATCTGAGCACCTCATAAACATGAAAGCATTATTATCTACATTGTATAGATCTGGAGCCCAGGCCCAGAGAGGTTGACTTGCCCAAGGCCACACAGGGAGTCTGTGGCAGTTCCAGTTCAGTGTCTTAACCTGCCATCTTACTTCTAGTACATAGTGTCTCCCAAGTCTAGTGTTGGAAGGGGTGATAACAAAAAAGTTTGTGCGGCCTGTGTTGAATCTGCTGTGCAAACAAAAGGACTTCATTCCTTTATACTGTCAGTCATTACCTTTCATAAAGTCTAAATCCACTTTAAGAGAGAAACAAACAGAAGGAAGCATTGCAAATCAGCAAACATCATGAGTTGGTTATAGCAAGGATTTCATTATGAGAATATCATGCCTCCTGAGGCTTGGAATTCGTTGTTACAAAAAGTTTGCTATAAATAAATTTCATACATGTTAATAGGACTTTCATCTCAGACTTAAATAGTCACTATGCATTTTAGTTCTTTAGACAGTTTCTTAACCTAACTAAAAATATGGATTAAGATGATCAGGGTTTTGCTGGAACAGTAAGGTTTTTTTGTTTTTTATTTTTGTTTTTTTTTTCTTGTGAGCTAGACTAGGAATAAAGATGAAGAAGTTCCATAGGTTATTCTAAATTAAAAATAGGGAATGAAGTGTATTTGTTTTTCTTCATAACGTTTTCCTGAAGGCTTTGCAAGTGTACGGCAATTTTTTAACAAAGGGTTTAAACTTTTACTTTCTTGTAGATAGGAAATGAGTTCATTCAGATATTAATGTCAGTGTAACATTATAGAATGATAGAAAGTGGGTGGCTGTGGGAAAAGAAGAATATAGCTACCACTTTCCTATCTCTGCAAGGTAATTTGCCTTCATGTTCACAATACTTGGAATTCTAGATTCCTCTCTTGTATTCAATTTTCCAGTAGATAACACTGCAATCCTATTTCATATTTACCTCTGAAGGTATTATTTGAATGAGGAGGATTTTTACAGAGATGTAGCATCCCTTATTAAAAACACATCCTACACTATTCTAAAATACTGCCCAAAATACTTATGGAAGTTTATAGTAACTTCCATAAACCTGTGGTTTGGGTCATTATTGTAGAAGGCAATCCCATTTATTTTTTAATTTTGATACCAACAGGGAAGAAATAAAATAGATTAATAACTTACTTTTTGTAACAACTCCTTCGAGGCGAATAATATTTGGGTGGTCAAACTGTCCCATGATACTAGCCTCTCTCAGGAAATCTCTTCTCTGCCTGTCCACATAGCCACCTTTCAAAGTTTTAATGGCAACAGGAATCTCCCTTTTTCCTGGTGTCTTCAGACGTCCACTGCATACCTCTCCAAATTCACCTTAAACAAACAAGAGCAAATAATTTTGTTAAAAGACAATTCACATTTTGTAGAGGTCATATTTGATGATCATAATAGTTCTGTCTGGCCTTAGAATTTAGGACTCTATGAATGTAGGGACAAAGTCAGAAAGGTTAAGGCACAAAATGAGTTACACCTAGCAGGGGACATAAATGGCAATAAGAATAGATTCTATAAATACATGAAGAACAAGAGAAAGACAAAGGAAACATAGATCTTCTACTTAGTGGGGAAGGAGAGCTAATATCTGATGACATCTAGAAGGCTGAGGTGTTTAATACCTAGTTTGCTTCAGTCTTCACTAAAAAGGTTAATAGTGACCTGACCAGGATACTCAACACAATTAACATTAACAACACAAAGGAAGGAATGCAAGCCAAAATAGGAAAAGAACAGGTTCAAGAATATTTAGATAAGTTAGATGTATTCAAGTTGGCAAGGCCTGATGAAACTAATCCTAGGGCAGCTGTTCTGGAATTGGCCTGGAGCGGCGAACCACGGTCAGTGGGAGCAGTGATTGGCCGAACCTGCAGACGTGGCAGGTAAATAAATCAGCCTGGCCTGCCAGGGGCTTTCCCTGAACACGCGGCGGCCCTAGTTTGAGAACCACTGTCCTAGGGTACTTAAGGAATTAGCTGAAGCAATCTTGGACCCATTAGCAACTATGTTTGAGAACTCATGGAGGATGGGTGAGGTCCCAGAGGACTGGAGAAGGGCAAACATAGTACCTTTCTTTAAAAAGGGGAACAAAAGAGGAACCAGGGAATTATGGACTGGTCAGCCTAACTTTGATACCTGGAAAGATACTGGAACAAATGATTAAACAATCAATTTGTAAGCAGCTAGAGGATAATAGCCAACAGGGATTTGTCAAGAACAAATCATGCCACACCAACCAAATTTCCTTCTTTGACAGGGTTATAGGCCAAGTGGGTAGGGGAGAACCAGTAGAAGTGATATATCTTGATTTTAGTAAGGCTTTTGATACTGCCCCACATGACATTCTCAATTCATAAGCACACTAGGGAAATGTGGTCTAGATGAAATTACTATAAGGTAGGTTCACAACTGGTTGAAAGATAATACTCAAAGGGTAGTTATTAACAGTTTGCTGCCAAACTGGGAATGTGTGTCTAATGAGGTCAGTCTTGAGTCCAGTATAATCAATATTTTCTTTAATAACTTGGATGATAGAGTGGGGTGTATGGTTATAAAATTTGGATACTTCACTTAGTTGGGAGAGGTTGCAAGCACTTTCAAGGACAGGATTAAAATTCAAAATGACCTTGACAAATTAGAGAATTGGTCTGAAATCAACAAAATGAAATTCAGTAAAGATAAGTGCAAAGTACTACACTTAGGAAAGAAAAATCAAATGGAAACTCCAAAATAGGGAATAACTGACAAGGTGGTAGTATTGCTGAAAAGGATCTGGGGGTTCCAGTGGATCACAAATTAAACATGAGTCAACGATGTGATGCAGTTGCAAAAAAGGCTGATGTAGTTCTGGGGTGTATTAACAGGAGTGTCATATGTTAGAGATGAGAGGTAATAGTCTCACTCTACTTGGCACTGCTGAGGCCTCAGCTGGAGTACTGTGTCCAATTCCGGGCACCACACTTTAGGAAAGATGTGGAGAAACTGGAGAAAGTCCAGAGGAGAGCAACAAAAATGATAAAAGGTTTAGAAAACTATGAGAAAAGGTTATAAAAACTGGGCATGTTTAGTTTTGAGAAAAGAAGACAGAGGGCAGACCTGATAACAGTCTTCAGATATGTTAAGAGCTGTTATAAACAGGATGGGGATCATCTGTTCTCTTTGTCCACTGGAGGTAGGACAAGACGTAAAGTGCTTAATCTGCAGGGAGATTTAGGTTATATTAGGAAAAAAATTTCTAACTATGAGGGTAATTAAGCTCTGGAATAGACTTCCAAGGGAGGTTGTGGAATTCCCAGCATTGGGTGTTTTTAAGAGCAGGTTTGACAAACACCTGTCAGGGATAGTCTAGATGTACTTGGTCCTGCCTCAGTGTAGGGGCTGGACTAGATTACCTCTTGGGAGCCCTTACAGCTCTACATTTCTATTATTCTATCTCTGTATAGTTTAGAGAGAGATAGAATGCCTGCATAGTTTAGGCACCCTCAAAGCTTTTTGCGTTTAGGGTAAAAAAGCTATTTTGAAAAAATATATATGTTTTTGTGTTAAGCTAGTTCATAAGAGTTTACTCTGACCAATTGGAATAAGAGCAGTTATTTCAGAAACACATCTATTCTTTAGAGTTGAACTATCATACAGCTATTGAGAAACAATGGATTGGATGATTGGGGGTGATACTAATGAAATTCATGACTTTCACCAGGAAATATGGTACATCCAGCACTTCTTCAAAGCAAATATAGTCATGTTAAATTTCTATCAATACTGATCTACAAGCGTGTGACTTCCATAATGTGATTGGACTAGATGACCTCCTGAGGTCCCTTCCAATCCTGATATTCTATGATTCTACGATTCTGTGATTGATCTCCACTGGGCCTCCATACAAGGATGATTGTTATGCTTCGGGGCATAAGATAAGGAACTAACACTATTAAAGGATAGATTTGAATTAAAATGATAAAATATATATTTTGAGGGACATCCTGTGTCAAACCCTTTGAGTGCTGGACACAATATAATAAATAAAATAAACAGATATTATACATCATTAGACACTATGCTGTGACAATGTCAGGGTTGCATGATTAATCATTCACTAATCAGTAAGGATACGATTCTGTCATGGAGGTCATGGATTCTGTGACTATCTGGGACCTCCCTGACTTCTGGTAAATTCCAGAACACCAAAGCTAGAGTTGTATCCTGTTTGGATTCCAAACATTCTGTCATCAGACATAACAGAAAAACGTATATAGTAACATTTACAGCAGAAATTATATTTCTATGTATTACAGAAGGGACTAAGCCGAGAGGACGTTCTGTTGTGTTTTTGAATCTTTTGTTACCCTGTAAAGTTATTTTCCACCCTGATTTTACAGAGGTGATTTTTACTTTTTTTTAAAATAAAATCCTTCTTTTAAGAACCTGACTAATTTCTCTATTGTCCTAAGACCCAGGGGTTTCGGTCTGTGATCACTTTGTAACCAATTGTTTAGGATATTATTCTCAAGCCTCCCCAGGAAAGAAGGTTTAAGGGCTTGGGGGATATTTTGGGGGAATAGGAACTCCAAGTGGTCCTTTCCCTGATTCTTTGTTAAATCACTTGGTGGTGGAAGCCTACCTTCCAAGGGCAAAGAATTTGTGCCTTGGGAAAGTTTTAACCTAAACTGGTAGAAATAAGCTTAGCGGGTCTTTCATGTGGATCACCACATCTGTACCCTAGAGTTCAGAGTTGGGAGGGAACCCTAACTCCACATTCTACAGGCCATTATCCTCTGATCCCACTGAGGATTACCAAAAGAAACTACACCATCTGCTCAAGAAACTCCCTGAAAAAGCACAGGAACAGATCTGTGCAGACACATGCCTAGAACCCCGACCAGGGGTATTCTATTCCCATCCAAGATCCATAAACCTGGAAATCCTGGATACCCCATCATCTCAGACATTGGCACCCTGACAGCAGAATTGTCTGGCTATGTGGACTCTCTCTTCAGGCCCTATGCTACCAGCACTCCCAGCTATCTTCGAGACACCACTGACTTCCTGAGGAAACTACAATCCATCGGTGATCTTCCAAAAAACACCGTCCTGGCCACTATGGATGTAGAAGCCCTCTACAGCAACATTCCACACAAAGATGGACTACAAGCTATCAGGAACAGTATCCCCAATAATGTCATGGCAAACTTGGTGGCTGACCTTTGTGACTTTGTCCTCACCCACAACTATTTCACATTTGGGGACAATATATATCTTCAAGTCAGCGGCACTGCTATGGGTACCTGCATGGCCCCACAGTATGCCAACATTTTTATGGCTGACTTAGGGGACAAGAGCTAAGGAAACGTTGTTCTAATGCCCCTACTCTACTTGCGTTACTTTGGTGATATCTTCATGGTCTGGACCCATGGAAAAGAAGCCCTTGAGGAATTCCACCATGATTTCAACAATTTCCATCCCACCATCAACCTCAGCCTAGACCAATCCACACAAGTGGTCCATTTCCTGGACACTACTGTGCTAATAAGAGATGGTCACATAAACACCACGCTATACCAGAAACCTACTGACCGCTATACTTACCTACATGCCTTCAGCTTCCATCCAGGACACACCACATGATCCATTGTCTACAGCCAAGCTCTAGTATACAACCGCATTTGCTCCAATCCCTCAGACAGAGACAAACACCTACAAGATCTCTATCAAGCATTCTTAAAACTACAATATCCACCTGCTGAAGTGAAAAAACAGATTGACAGAGCCAGAAGAGTACCCAGAAGTCATCTACTACAGGACAGGCCCAACAAAGAAAATAACAGAATGCCACTAGCTGTCACCTTCAGCCCTCAACTAAAACCCCTCCAGTGCATCATCAAAGATCTACAACCTATCCTGAAAAATGATCCCTCACTCTCACAGATCTTGGGAGACAGACCAGTCCCCGCTTACAGACAGCCCCCCAACCTGAAGCAAATACTCTCCAGCTACCATACACCACACAACAAAAAACACTAACCCAGGAACCTATCCTTGCAACAAAGCCCGATGCCAACTCTGTCCACATATTTATTCCAGTGACACCATCATAGGGCCTAATCACATTAGCCATGCCATCAGGGGCTCGTTCACTTGCACATCTACCAATGTGATATATGCCACCATGTGCCAGCAATGCCTCTCTGCCATGTACATTGGCCAAACCGGACAGTCTCTACGCAAAAGAATAAATGGACACAAATCTCACATCAGGAAACATAACATTCAACAACCGGTAGGAGAACACTTCAACCTCTCTGGCCACTTCGTAACAGATTTAAAGGTGGCAGTTTTGCAACAGAAAAGCTGTTGACTCCAAGGAGAAACTGTTGAGCTTGAATTAATATGCAAACTAGATATCATTAACTTGAGTTTAAATACAGACTGGGAGTGGCTGGGTTATTACAGATATTGAATCTATTTCCCCATGTTAAGTATCCTCACACCTTCTTGTCAACTGTCTAAATGGGCCATCTTGATTATCACTACAAATTTTTTTTCTCCTGCTGATAATAGCTCATCTTAATTAGCCTCTTACAGTTGGTATAGCTACCTCCACCTTTTCATGTTCTCTGTATGTATATATATATATATATATCTTCTTACTCTATGTTCCATTCTATGCATCTTATGAAATGGGCTGTAGCCCACAAAAGCTTATACTCAAATAGATTTGTTAGTCTCTAAGGTGCCACAAGTACTCCTGTCCTTTTTTTAGAAGGGACCCAGTGTCAAACAAAGAAATGGCTGCTTTTCTGTTCCTTGTGATTCCACTAGATAACTCACTTCAGTAAGCGGTCTCAGGGTTGATGTTATCAATGCATACAGTACACTGGGATCTCCATATCTGTTTTTCTGTTTGTGTTTTATTTGTGTTCCTCGCTTTTTTAAAAAAAATATTTTTCAGTTGGAGCTCTCATTTGCTGATACATTAGTTTACTAAAGACATAGCAAACTAAATCACTCCATTGTCATAACAATTGCCTGCTGCCCTAAACAATGTCATGCAAATACTAAATCAAAACCAAAATCTTTTCCATTAACAAAAAGAGAAGATAAAGTTTTCACTTGAAAAGCAAAGAGAGAATTGTTTCACTGTGCATTCCACATAGCTTGTGTACTTTAAAGAGTTTAACTGATTGGTCAGACTATATTAAAAATAGTTGCCACTGTGCACCACTGCAATTATTAACTTGAGAGCACCCCACAAGGGTTGTTTTCCTGCAAAAAATATTGTAGTCGGGTTTTTTGTTGTTTTTGTGTTTTAGACATACTAGATATATTATGTCTTGTAGTGTAAGCATATTAAGCTAAATTCATCCCTCATGTAACTCCGTTGACTTCAAAAGAGTTGAATTACACCAGAGTATTGAGGTATTGACTGGTTCAAATGGAAACTGTGTTTATTCACCAGAGCATAGTGCCTTAAAAGGAAAACAAACAAACAAAAAAACCACCTTTCCCTGTTCAGCCCCAACCCTCCATATTGATGTAAATTTATCGTTATTTTGACTTTTTAAATTAAATATTTAATCTTATAAAGTTACTTGGAAAATTAAAATTAAAATCTTTCACTTTCTATAATATTTAGCTAATGGAACTTTGTAAATTATTTGCAGTGAACCTTAAACCCACCTAAATTTATGCAGCACATGGGGCATGGTGGAGATTGTGCCGGGGGAGAGAGGGCATGGTCAGAGGTTGCAGTGCTCCAGCAGTACCTGGCCAACTTAATGGCCCCTAGGGGTTGTTATAAACGAGGGTAACTTAGAGGGGTCTTGAGTCTGCTCTATTGTGTCAAAGGGCTGAACTGACCTCCAGAAGTCCCACGGATCTGGGGAGTCAAAAGTGTCCACCTTCTCTTCTATCGCTCTGGTCCTGCACTGAGCATTAGAGCAGGGCAGGAAACTCTTTTCCTAGCATGGGAAAATATTCACAATTTGGAAAACTCTTCTCATCCAGAATAAGGATGAAAAGTTGAAATCTTGAAAATTTTCACAAGTCAACAAACCCAAAAAATTTTCAGCTTGGGTCAGTCAAAATATTTCAATAATTTCTAAACACTTAATTTCACTTCCAACCTTTTTCTAGTTATTTATTTTATTTTTTTCACTATAATTAGTAAACTAATTCCTAAACAAAAAGTCTTGTCAAACTGAGAAACCAAAATTTCTCATTTAGAAAATGTCAAAACGGGATGTTTAAACAATTTTGACACCTTTTCCCCCGCAATATTCTCTTAAGTCAAGAAATTTATCAAAACTACTTTTTTTTCTATGAACAGTTTTTGGTTTTCACAAATCAACTTTTTTTCAAGGGGAAGACATCTCATCAAAAATTCCAGACCAGCTTCACGGAGAGCAATTCAGATGGCCTCAAGAATTAAGGCAGTTGTTCCTCTCAGCTTCTCAGTTTGCCCACCTCTCTACCCATGTCATTTCTCAGAGAACTTGACAATTACAATCTTGAGTCACTTTCAAGTGTTAGGTGTGACATCTGCATTACCACACTGGCCACAAGGTCATCTGTTGCATTCATTTAAGGATATGAATGTTTGCTCAGGAGCAGTAATGTGAATGTTTGCCTCATTTCTGGCAATACCCATTGTAAACCAACAGTTAAAGTGACACCACCCCCAAACACACACACACTCATGCACACACACGAGAAATCTGCACAACTGGGATTTTAAAAAATGATTTCCTCTGAAAATTTTAGAAATTTCCCTTCAGAAGTACAAAACTATGCAGATATATGCAGGCCCATTTTCTATCTGCTCTGTGAGATTTGCATCAATGTATCTGGAGGCACAAAATGTTTGGGGCTCTGGTACCAATCATGTGTTTGGCCAGTCCCTGCTATAAACATGATTTGGTCCAGTGATTCTGTGTCAAGTACATGCAAGCCAATGGTCATGCCTCATGTGATATCTAACGAACAACTGAATTTTGAGTATTGGTGCTTCCAGTCTCCCCATTCCAGTAGGACTTTACTGAAAGCCTACCGTAGGTATTAGCGTGAGCTATAGGGTTGGGAATTTTTCATCAGAAAGTTTTCCAATGAAAAATGCCCCTTTCACAAAACTGAAATTTTCCATGTGAAAGTTTCAGTTTTGCTGAAAAGCTTGCTGGGACAATTAAAATGATGACTCCATGGTAGCCTGCCTGGAAGGCATTGGTCAATTTCAGGCAGAAAGTGAAACAGACTAAAGCTTTCCAGGAGGGCTGCTGAGGCTGAGCATCCTGACTCCTTGCCTCCCTGGCTTTCACCCTCCCTGTCTGCCCCCCACTTCTGGGGATGAAGAGTCAGAGAGCCCAGATGTGCAGCCTCCCCTTAACTCCAGCAGCTAGAGAGGAAGAGCACTGGGGCACTCAGGCTCTCTGCCTCTAGGGTGACCAGACAGCAAGTGTGAAAAATCGGGATGGGGGTGGGAGGTAATAGGCGCCGATAGAAGAAAATGCCCCAAATATCAGGACTGTCCCTATAATATAGGGACATCTGGTCACCCTATCTGCCTCCGCGCCAGCTCAGAGGCTGGAGAGGTTGAGCACCCCTGATATCTGTGTTTCCTGCTCCTGGAGCTGCAGGGGAGATGTGAGGCTAAGCACCCCAGTTCTCCAGAAGCCAGGCTGAAAAGCTCTTGTCTATTTCACTTTCTGCTGGAGGAAGCCAAAACATTCCATTTCAGGAGAACCGAAGTAGAATTTTTCCTGAAATCCCTTCCCACAAAAGATATTGCAGTTTTGACTTTCTGTCCTGGTTTGGACAACATTTTTTTTTAAACATGAAATTTTTCATGGGAAGGGATTTCCATTTTCTAGCCGCTCTAACACATGGGAAATGAAGCCAAGTAATCAATTAGAAAAGGTAGAGAATGATGGAAGAACCAGTAGAGGCAACTATGGTTTAGTGAATAAGCAATGTTATAAAAGCCTCAGATGGCCCTAATGGTCACTCTGCTGGATTCAAACGGATCACTCCTGAAGAAAAAAAGACTCTATGGTATCCCATGCTCTGTATTCATTAGTCTTAGATTTCATTAAAAACTTCCATGATAAACATTCCTGCAGTAAGTTCATAACTTTTAGCAAATTATAATAGCAAAGGCAAAGCATCTACTCTTGAAGAAAGAGATTTTAGCTTGAGATTTTGTTTTCCACAGGAATGAATGCAGTGGTTAAAGCAGTACCTGTTATAATCCTGGCTGAGCTCCCCCGGCTGGATGCTCACCAGTCTGCAGTGTTTGGAACCAACCCTTGGATCCCACATCCTCTTGGGCTTGCTGAGTCTGCACAGAGTCTCAACACTGTCTATGAGAATCCAGGCATGCTCTCGGGGTGGAGATTCTCTGTCTAGACTCGCTGTCCAAGACATAAGGTTCCACAATCCAACTGCTTAATCCTTCAAACACAAGGCCTCCCGCACAATAGCTCTTATGTATGCCCAGAGTTCTACTGGGGGCCCTCTAGATTACTATTTCCCCCTCTGTGGTTTAACAACTGTTAAAGCAACTAACACAGAGACTTTGCAAGAGGACTTTCTAAACCAATCGCATTCTACTCATGGACAAACATAAGAGATATACAGATCTATGGGGAAAAAAAACGTGCACATATCCCTGCCTCAGTTTCTTCACCTCTCCTAAGAGTCCTTTGAGTCTTAATGACCTTCAGGGATTCCAGGATTCTTCCTCTCTGCATTCTCCTCCTGCATAGCCTCATGGTCTGGTTCTACTCTCCCACCCAACCCTTCAGTCCCCTCTTTCAGATGAGTTCCCCAGCTCATTGACCTAGTATGCTTCCATTTTAGTGGAAGACCCTCCAAGTTAACACCTCTTGAGTGTTCTCCAATGTTAATCCTCTGCTAAGACCTCCTGGAATCCCATATGGAGGTTAAAAGGCAAAATTGAAGATACAGTGCAGATTACTGTCAAAACAGTGTTCACAAAACAAAATGGGGTATTTAGTTTGACACAGAGATATGTTTATAACTGTTTGCAGATTATAATAGCGAAGGTAAAGCAGCTGCTATTTAAGACAATGTTCAGCTCAAGAGATTTTGTTTATGACAGGAATGAATGTAGTAATCAGAGAAGTACTGTCTAAACATACTACTGAAAAGGAAAATTCCAGTAAAAAAAAAAAAAAGATAAAATGAGTCACCTTGGGAAATTTCACATTTATTCTCTACAGCATCACCACCAACTAAATGATTGTAAACGGATGGTTACATTCCAGCAATAGGTATGATTTCGAGAGTGAAATTAATTATTCTACTTTGCTACTAGCACAGATTTATTTTTTCCACAGCCTCTGATAAAGTTTTATTTCTGTTTAATTTGATGTTACACACTCTTGGCTTCAAACCTTTTAAAAGCTCTCACTGAATTAAATAGTTGATGGTGTCTCCTACTTGTTGCTTTCAGTCAAGCATCACACTGATCACAGATGTGTCTGTATATTTCTTTACCACCTCTCACCAATTTGATCCATCTTCTCACTGCTATGTAGTCTCTTCAGGTGACTTGATTGTGACTCTTTTTAATGTTGAATTCTCTGCACTGTCCTAGGTGTTATAAAGTCCCTGTCTATCTTCCCTCCTAGTGACACTGCTTGCAATATCATCCATATTCTATCCCCACACAGTTTAAGTCCTGAATTCTCAAGCATCTTCAGGCTCCTTCACAACATGCTGTCAGTGTAAAGTACCTTAAAGTGTGTGTACACTGCCAGAGGAATGTAAAGAGGTCTTAGATCAATTGAGATTCAGACCTAGAGGCACACGTAGTGGTAGCTCAAGAGACTGCAGGCCAGATAAGACAGGGTGAAAATGCTGGGGAGTGTGCACAGTGCATTCCTCTTTTTCTTACATGCCCAGGCAGGTTCCAGTCAGAAAACAGCCCCTACGCCGCTCTGTGTGAAAGGACTACTTCCTCCCAGCCCCATTAGCAATGCTAGTCACACCATGGAAGATGGAAAGGACGTGCAGCCATGATGCTGCTCCTTCTGCACTCAGCCAGCAGATCCTGGATACAGAGAATGCGGCGCGCTTGGCACCAGCCTAAGGAATGATGGAATGGACACCCTCCCCCTGCATTCAGGAGCGCTCCAGAAGACATTCTGCTTCTCTTAGGTTCAGTGTCTCCCAGTGAACTGATCTTTAGCCTACTGTTTTTGTTGTTAGGAAATGTGCTGAATTTTGAACTTCTCATAGAGAGTGCTATGTTAGGGAAACGCATCTACTCATACCCTGCTCAAGTATTCCTATTATATTCTAATTTGCCATCTGGTCTCCCACATCTCCATTTAAATGCCTTATGATTAGCACCATGTCAATGGGTTTTGCTGCATTTGGTGGTAACATTTCATAGTTCCAGCAGCAGCAGCTGTATTTGTTCCTATGCACTGACCCCATATGGTAACCTTGTACTGGCTGCCAGAGTGGTAAGCATTTAGATAAGCCTATTTGACTTTAAACAAAACATAACATCATTTTTTGACAAGCTGAAAGAGAGGACTGCATGGTTTCTACAGAACAAGTTTCTGGATTGCTCAATTAACTTCTTTCTGCCAACTGTACAATAGGGAAAGTCAGTTTTGTGTCACTAAAACAAGGATCATTTGCACATAATTAAAGCTGATCAGTTAGTGAACTCTGCAGTTTTTTCTAGTTAGCAGCAGCTTTCCCCTGAGCAAGAAAAGATGTCAACTTCACTGACTTCTGGCTCTTAGCTTTTATTTATTACACACATACACAAGTTACTGCTGCAGGGTCAACATTTCTCTTGTTTAGCTAAAGTCTTCAAACTTGAGCAATCAGACTTAGAGCTAGGAAAAGCATGATTCTATTCCTGTTGGAGAATATTTTTTCCTTTGGTTTTTACAGTAATTTAATATTCTTTCTTACCTAAATAAAAGTTTAAAAAATTGATCTCTATCCAGGACAAGTCTTATCATAAAAACAATCACGATTAGAATCCGTATTGGCTCTCTTGTCAAAGAGTCAAGGACTGAATGGCCCTGGAAACTGAAATCTCCTCTCACCTGTAGAGGTGATGCATCCAGAATGATGTAAAAACATTGGTCAGAGGAGAGTAGTGTGTAGTGTTGTTTCCCATGCTTTATAAGTTCTGTGGATAGTGTGTCATCTGACATCTTTCATAAGTACATAATTCATTTAAAAATACTTAAATATCAAGAGTTGTTGTCCATAAGGCGTGAATGAATTTTAGTATCTTGAATGTTTTAGTTTCCACCGATAGAAGTAACTACAGACAAACGACAGACAAAGCAAATGGAAATTTTGGTCTATTGGCTGTATAGCTTTCTGCAGTATATCTGATCTGGCTGAAATTGTGTTATCCACATATCTGCCCTAGTTGCACAGTTTTCAATAGAAGGATTCAGATTTATCATCTGAACAGGAGCTGTTGCTGCCTGCTAAGGGATGAGTGGAATGACTTAATAAGCATTTTAGCAAAGTCAACCATATTTATTGTAACTAAACTGCATGGGAAATATCTTGATAATATCAACTTTCATGCAAATAAAATCCTGCCTGGTCTTAATATGGTGCATGGAGTCAGCCTAGCAAGAGCCAATAAGTATTATTTCTCTGGTACCTAAGGTTAGATTGTGGTTGCCCAGTTGAGTGAGCAGGGTGCCATATGCAAGGAAACGACCCTGCCCATTTCATGATTCCGTGAGAGCAAATCACAGTAATAGTCTCTCTCTATTGAGCCTTCGCTCCCTTTGGGGAACATGTCACCCAGAAAGAAGAGGAGGTGATGCCATCCCCCACCCTTCCTCACTGGCCCAGGAACAGAGACAATGCACCAGGAAGGGAAGGGAGCATTCTGTGATATCCTAATGAAAAGTGCAGACTCTGTACCTTTATCTACACCAAAAAGCCCAGGGAGATCTTGTTCCTCCTGAGACACAGCCTGAGGAAAACAATAGATAATATACATGTGAGCAGATGCTTCAGAGTCTTCATCCAGTCCTGTATTGGACAGACACGGGCTGGTGTGTCCTCAAAACCTGGGTGGTATCCCTCGGGGAACAAACCTGGGACATCTGCTTCAGAAATTCTGACCGCTGTCCCTACTCTCCTTCATAAATTGCAACATAGCCTAGTGAGGCTCTTCTGAGGCTGCAGCTGAAGGCTGTTGCTGCTGTTCCTGGTGTTCCTTTTCTCCCTCCTTTTGTATCTCTTTTGCAGAGGGATTTAAAAATTACTCATAACTCATGATGCTATATATGAGCAGGTGCCATTATCAATGTGCTCCACAACAAAGTCCACATACTGTGTAAAGTCTAATCCATTCCCTTCCTGGAGTTTGGCTTTATTAGCAATAAGATAATGAAATTCAGCTGAAGCCTTCTCCCCAAGCTTGGCAGCTCCTCAGGTTGGTACATAAGGACTATTCAAACCTAGATTTTCACTCTCAAAAGAGCCTCTCTTTTCCTCTTTCTGAGTTGCTTGCTTCATTAAGTCAGCAGAACCCACTTACGTCTTTCCTCGTAAATTAACATATGCTAACAGGCAAACACTGCCAGGCTTTTTAAGTACTGTACTGTAGGGAGCAATCCAGTATTGTCAAGACAATGGATAATATAACCTACGTGGTCTAATGCTGTGACCCAAATTGTGCCCAAAGATGACATTGTGCAACTCTGCCAATTTGACATATGAAGGCAGAACCTTCATCCTGAAGTTCTATCATCATTCCCAGCACTAGCTGCTTTCAGAAGGAGGACTTAGAGGATTCACTTTAATTTCAGGCTGTTTCACTTTGAAGTGCCATCAGAAAGTGCTCTGAAGATAAGTCCTATGGCAATTTAGCACTTCTGGATGCTTCACAGCTCCTCCATCCCTCCTTCAAAACAACGAGGCTGGGAAAAAAGATTCTGGATGTTTAAATCTGCTACTACCTTTCTTATGGCAATAGTCTGGGGAGTTCAACGAGGCTGGGAAAAAAGATTCTGCAAGTTTAAATCTGCTACTACCTTTCTTATGGCAATAGTCTGGGGAGTTGAGCTTTAGGCACAGCCTCATTCAGAAATGAAAACAATCAAAACACATAGCAAACTCACTACGCCTTTTATACAGTATTAGGGAACAGAATTCTTATCCAGTGAGGGCTGTCTTGTACACAGGGTGCAGTCTCATCTTTGGTTTTCAAAAATTATGTAAAAATAAAACAAATTGGCTGTTTTGGTTGTGGCAAAATCTACTGAACTTGATCTTCATTGGCTAGTTGTTAAAATATCTAATAATAAATATTCAAGGATTATGTTCACATTCTGTTAAATGTACTGCTTTGTGTTTGCTGCTGTTGCTGTATGTTGAGGGGAAGACAAGTTGTAAAGTTTTTTTAATTCCTCCGATTCTTCCTGGATTCCACTGGTTTATATTGCCTTTCTTGGGAGTGGGCATGACAGGGACTATTTCCATCCTAACCCCTTAATATCAGTCATAATTTTCCAAAACTTTCTTCTTTCAGGCTCAAATTTTCCATGTTTTGTGTCTACCAGAATATTTTATTTTATTGAAAATATGAGCATGAATAATTCAGGTTATATTGACTGGAGAATGAAAAAAATACTTCTTCTGGTTAAAACGACTTCTGTCTATGTGTGAAGTTTTTTTTAAAACCGTACCAAAATGGCTGAGGTACCAAAATGGCTGGGGTAGAAATTTAAATTTGACATGGAAGTCTAGCCCTTGCTGAGGAAAAGATGGTTTTGTGAATATTGATTTTGATTTACTTATGACCCCTTGAAACCTGCCCTCCAAGTATCAACAGTATATTTGGTATGGGCTTAAAAGCACTTTTTAGTAACCCTCAGAGCAAAGGATGGATGTGACTTACCTACACACTTAGCTACTTTTGAGTATGTCTACACCTCGTGGTTCTCATCCTGCAGGCTGCTTGTGGCCCAATCAGCACATAGCTGCAGCCCATTTGACATCCTCAGGCCCATTCAAATAGTAGATATACTATGTGGATGCAGCCCACATAAAATAGAGAGCTACATATGTAGCCCATGATGGTAAATACGTTGAGAACACTGGTCTGCACTGCAAAAAAAGATGTTTTCTTAGCTTGGGCTACACAATTTGTGTTAATATATCAGTGAAGACACAGCAACTCAGCAGCTCAAGTTAAAGCCTATGAAGAGGCTTGGTTTGAATTTGAGCTGCTAACTTGAGGTAAAAGCCGAGTTGCTGTGTCTTCATTGCCATTTTAATCCAAATTAACTAACTCAAGTTAAGATCCCACCTTTTTTGCAGTTGTAGACATACCCTTAGTTAGTTAGTAAATGTGCACAGAGAATAAGGTATTTTCCACAGGACCCCTTACCTGATTCAGTGAACAGCAGGTAAGGTGGGCAACAAGGTACTTCCCATTGTGCATCTTAGCTCTCATACATCAAAACATTAAGTGTGTGCTTAACTTTATGTACTTAAATCCCATTTAACTCAATAGGTGCTTAGGTGCTTTGCTGAATAGGGGCTGGATGGACAACCATTTTCTTAAGTGCTTGGCTGAACTGGTCTCCTTATGAGGTGCATGGGATACACGGAGAGCAAAGGAAGGCTACACTTTACCTACCCAATTAGCTAACTTGGTTAATTAGTACATGTGCACAGAAGATAAGATCTCTTGCCTGATTCAGGTTGTGTCTAACCAAATATTTCTGTGTTATGAATTTTTTCTATAAAACTGAACAAAAAACCTGTAAATACTGTAGCTAGGGCTGTACATGCAACTTTAATTCTGCCCCACTGGACATGTGCTTTACAATATATGGTATAATTACACGATCACATACTGATTCTCAAAGACAATATGTTATCATACAATTTATTTCTAGAACCATAGACACATAGCATTTTCTAATATTGTGTAGTTCTCTGTCATGTAATTCTGTGCTAGAGAGAGTTCATGAATGATATCTAACCAAATCCACATCTACAGTAAACAGTATGTAAAACATTGTAGATTAGATATAACAAGGAGAAAGTGATAATTTGCATGTAAGGAACACTGTGCTGGTGACTGAAAATAAATTATACTGTGTATAGTTGTTGACAAAATTATTAAAGAAAATACCATAGAATTAAAAGAAGTTATCAAAGTAAAATGCCTAAATCAATAAATGTATTCAGAACTCCTATGAGAATGAAATTAGTGTAAGACAAAAAGAATGGAAACATATTACAAGCTGCTACATGTTATTTTAGAAACTGTATGTGATCCTGTAATTAAGGACTTTATTGTAATGTATATGTGCAGTGGAGCTGAGTTAAAGATACTTGTGCAGCCTTTCTAGTAAAGTTAAGATTCTGTCACAGGTATTTTTAGTAAAAGTCAGGAACAGGTCTTGGGCAATAAACAAAAATTCACCGAAGCCCGTGATCTGTCCCTGACTTTTACTAAAAATACCCAGGAGGTGGGGGACAAATTGAGTGCTGCCAGGGGCTTGCAGCTGCTCCAGCCCTGCCACTGCTTCTGCGGCAGGGGCTGATCACTGCACCTCCTGCCCCAGGGGGGCTGACCCAATCTTGGCCTCTGCTCCGGCAGGCCCGGGGTCCACTGCTCCGGCAGGTCCGGGGTCCGGTGCTCCGGCGGGTCTGGGGCTGACCTCCAGTCAGCTATTCAGGCAGCCCCAGTGCGGACTGCCAGCTACTACTCCAATGGCCCTGGGGCTGACAGCTACTTCAGATGAGAAGAAGCCAAATTTATTTTTTTTTACCATCTGACATCTTTCTAGTGGCCTGTAGTAATATTACCAATTGTGTGGTGCTTTACAAACATTAATTAATCTCCACAACATCTTAGTGAAGTAGGGAGGTATTATTATCCATATTTTACAAAATGGGGAAGACAACAAGTTTAAATGATTTGCGCAAGACCATACAAAGAATCAGTGTCAGAACTGGAATTAGAATTCTGGATTTTGTGGCTCCTACTCCTGTGTCTGCCAAAACCACCAGCACTGATACACTAAACTGTCTTAGTAGAAAAGCCAACAATTGGATAAGCAGAGAATGTAAATACTCTCCGTGCACAGTGAACAGTGAAAAAATCACTCACACTTAAACCCTGTGTCATATAGTCATCAAAATTTGAGTTAAAAAGAAAACAATCTTACAAGATTCTATCCATTAAATGTATTTAGTTTTGATGTATGGTCTCAGTCCATCTGTACTCAGAGGAGGAAAAATACCTTCCCATAATAAAGAACCCACTCAATCTCAACTAATGGAATTGTTCTGGAAAGAAAACTACCTAAACCATCCAGATTTTTTCCATGCTACCACAGACCTGAGCACCTCTCACTATCAGGAGCTCTTACTTTATCCACGTTGTACCCCATTTACAGGGTGACCAGAGAGCAAGTGTGAAACACTGGGACAGGGGTGGGGGTGGGGAGGGTAATAGCAGCCTATATAAGAAAAAGACCCAAAAATCGGGACTGTCTCTATAAAATAGGGACACCCTACCCATTTAGGACCTGGTGAAAGGACCCTTCTCTTCACACAGGCTTTTCAATAAGAAAAGAAGTGCAGAAAGGTAGCATTTTCCTGGATAATGAAATACAACACTTAAACACGGGGAGGGCAAAGAGGCAAAACATCAATTCATTTCTGTGTGTTCAACAGAAGAGTGTCACATCTAAGTGTACTGGAGAGAAAAATGGCCAAATCTATGTAAAATACTGGTACATTTTCATCTTTGGAGTGTAAGGGCAATTCTCAAATAGGATATGAATAAATCACTGAATCTTGTTCTACTGTATAAAGAGAAGAGACTCTTAAGAAAAGACAAACCTATTAACATTTCCGAATCATCATTGCATCTACCATTGTAGTATATCAATAAAACAATGAATGGAACTTTGCAGAAATAAATATTATAAACCACAGTTCTTCAAGCCAGACTCATAGTTCCCTTTGGGAAATGCTCATATTTTTATGTCTGACAGTGTTAAGGAAAAGTTAGCACATGTGACTCCATTTTGGTTTGGGGCCTACCACTGTCTAAAAGCAAGCACATCATGCACCAGGAGGAGTGTTCCTTAGATACTGCATTGCTGTGTAACAACAGCGCAGATCTCATCAGGTTAACTGCTAGGAACTAAACCCAATTTCGTCCTCTGTATTTTTTCAGTTGAGCTTCCCTCCACAGAGATTTTCAGAGTTTAATGGTATACAGGAGCATTATGGGCACAGCACCAAAGTCTCAACATTTTCCTATGTAGAAAAGTGTTTCTAGGAGCATTCAATCACTCTGTCTGGTTGAGTGATTGAGCTCAGATCGGGAAATTTAACAGTATGCATTTCCCCCAAATAAAAGAATTTTCCAATTCCTTTCAAGTGCCTGACCTCTATACTTCTTAGAATCTGAGAGTTTGAACATAATTATGCCCTGCTCTGACTCATCTTTCTCTGGTGGAAACTTTCCAGATTAACAGCCTGTTTTTTTTTTCAGTGTAACATGAATCATCCACAATATTTTAAGATGTTCAGAGAAGATGAAGCTCTGCAAACATACTGTCATTGTCAACTAGCTCAATACTATGACCTTCCCCATTTTATTCATTAAAAATATATTCTGTAAGAAAAATTAATTGAATGTCTCTTGCAAGAAGTGCCATAAGGATTTAGCAGGTACTAAGATGATATTCACAAGACATCGTACATACAATTCAGTTGGAACCAAAACATTGCCTACATTGCAAAAAAGACCCACAAGAGTGAGTCTGAGAGCCGAGGGCAACTGATTCAGGCTAGCGGGGGTTGTGCTATGGGGCTAAAAATAGCAGTGTAGATATTCCCGCTCAGGCTGGCATGCCAGTAAAAGCTACAAGTGGTGGCTATCTATAGTCTGGAAGGGCTCTGTAACTGGGAAAACTATATATCATATATTGAGCAGTTCTTTAAATATTTTTCAATGTGATCATTTTACATACATTGACTCTCGGGTATCATTTCTGCAACCCTAACCAGACACTTTCCCAAATACATAAAAGAATAATACTGTTTTAAAAGACTTTAGTCCACTGCAGTGTCAATCTGTGTTCCTGTGCAGGTGACTTATATTGAAGTGACCTTACACTTCCTACCCTTTTAACTAGCAGAGACTTTACAGACAGATTCTAATCTCAAATAAAAGGTGTACAGAATTGGGTATCTCAGCGTCAGCTACTGTGCCTGAATGCTAATCTGCAGTAGCCTAATTGTTTATGAGTACCTTGGCAGAAGGCAGAGTGAGCCACTGCACAGGACACAGTACTAAGAGCTGGGAGATCTATGTTCCATTCCTAGCTCTCCTGAGTAATTTTAGGGCTCTCGGCCTGACATCGATCCCAGGCCAGATAATGGAGTGGCTATATAGGACTCAATTAATAAAGAACTAAAGAAGGCTAACATAATTAATGCAAATAAACATGGGTTTATGGAAAATAGATTCTGTCAAACTAACTTGATATCTTTTTTTGATGAGATTACAAGTTTGATTGATAAAGGTAATGTTGATGTAATATACTCAGACTTCTGTAAGACGTTTGACTGGGCACAACATTTTGACTAAAAAAGTAGAATAATTTAAAATTAACAGACAAATTAAATGGATTAAAAACTGGTCAAATGATAGGTCTCAAAATGTAACTGTAAACAGGGAATAATCATTGAGTGGGTCTGCTTCCAGTGGGGTCCCGCAGTGATTGGTTCTTGTCCCTGTGCTATTTAACATCTTTATCAATGACCCTGGAAGAAAAAACAAAATCACCACTGCTAAAGTTTGCAGATGACTTTAAAAATTGTGGGAGTGGTAAATAATGAAGAGGCCAAGTCACTGAGGCAGAGCAATCTTGATTGCTTCGTAAACTGGGCACAAGCAAACAATCTGTGTTTTAATATGGTTAAATGTATACATCTGGGAACAAAGAATGAAGGCCATATTTACAGGATGAGGGACTCTATTCTGGGAAGCAGTGACTATGAACACGACGGGGGTCATGGTGGATGATCAGCTAAACATAGCTCCCAGTGTGATGCTGTGAGCGAAAGGGCTAATGCAATGCTGGGATGCATAAACAAGCATCTTAAGTAAGAGTAAAGAGGTTATTTTACCATTATTTTTGGCACAGGAGCTCCACTGGTGCCCACAATTCAAAAAGGATGTTGATAAGTTGAAGATGGTTCATAGAAGAGCCAAAAGAATGATTAAAGGATTAGAAACAAGCCTTATAATGATAGACTCAAGGAGTTCAATCTATTTGTCTTAACAACTCTAGAAGGCTAAAGGGTGGCTTGATAAGAGTCTATAAGTACCTAATAGGGGAACACATTTAATAAGGCGCTCTTCAATCTAGCAGAGAAAGTTATAAGACAATCCAATGGCTGCAATTTGAAGCTAGAGAATTCAGACCGGAAATAAAATATAAATTTTTAATGGTGAGAGTAATTAACTATTGGAACAATTTACCAAGGCTCATGGTGGATTCTGCATAACTGACAATGTTTAGATCAAGTTTGGACATGTTTTTAAAAGTCTGCTGTAGGAATTATTTTAGGGAAGTTCTATGGCCTGTCTATACCTCAATGGTCCAGAATCAATTAAACTTGCTCAGGTAAAACTACATGAGTGGCAGTCCAGTTGTGGGGAAAGGACTGAAAACTCCCAGTGTAGACATACCCTTACTGCCTAGTTTTTCCATCTGTAAAATGAGGATAATAATACTTATCCACCTTAGTAAAATGAATTCATTTCTATGGGAGAAAAAACATTCTGCTAAGTGCTAAGGTGCTCAGGTTAGCCTTATGTGGCTAAGGTTAGCCTTCTGTCTTAGATGTACCTGTGGAGGACTGTTTCTCACCTAGTTCCATTAATATCTGTTGTACATCCCATCCCCCATCAGAAACTTGATGCAGTTTCATGGCAGTACATACCACATAGATGAAAAGAAGCTGTGCAACGCTTTCACAACAAAACCACTAAATTGGAAGAATATCATCTACCTGGATTTGGGTCAGATTTTGCAAACTTTTCAGTGAACCTGGACTGAGTTGTGAACAAAGCATGGTGAGATGATGATTTAATTTGGAAACAAAGGGTGGAATTTTCAAAAAGCACGTAAGAGAGTTAGGAGCATGAATCCCATTGAGTTTCAATTGAGTTGTGCTCTTCATATATTTAGGCATTTTGGAAAATCCCATCCCATATGAACCTCAGCGCATGGTGTCAGCCTGAAATCAGACGAAACTGTAATCTTGGCTGAATTTCAGTTTGCATTCTGAAGTGAAACTAAAGGCATGAAAGTCAACATGAAATGAAATCAGAAAAGAAAATTCAACAAAACTTCATGTGCAATAAAACTAGCACATTCTGCGCATCTTGACAAGTTCTGGGACTATCTTTCCAAGGCCAACTAAGAATTAGACCATTTAGAAGAAAACGTAGAATTTAAAATAAATGAGCATGTTTGTGTGACCAATAAGTGGAAACATTCCAAAACCCTGGGCTCTGTTTTTATAGTCTTCATAGAGATTTTGCTGTATTCTGCACACTCTCAAAGAAAGAAAATAAAGGTTTTATGATTCTGGAAGGGAAGATAGATTTAACTCTGTCAGTCAAAAGCCTTGTGTTCATGAATCTTCTGAAAGACAGACTCAGAGGGAACTCTGAAAGAGGTGTGAGGAAAATTAACCTTTGCAAAAATAACAAAAGTACTGCAAACTGTATTCGCGTACTGGCAGTACTTGGCAAACTGAATATCATTTGGGATATATCTAATCTATGTCAGATGATAGAGCAAAATGTGGCCTCAGTGACACATAGTTTGCCAAACAGCATTGATTTTGTTTTTTTCCTGTTACTTGGTGAATGTAATACTTACTTTTTCCATACCTACTTGTCCTACAGTGTCCCTTTTAATAGGAATAGGTTATCTTCATGCCTCTGTTTGTATTTTCTTGGAGTCTGTCTGTCTGGATGTGGAAATAAAGACAGGCACCACTAGATTTATCTGTCAATCTTCCCCACCAGACCAGGTAGGAACCCTTTTTACTTTGTCTTTTAATTAAACTTTAGAATACAGCAAAATATTTGCAAAGACTATACATCTGTCACAATCTTTTCTTATAAATGTTCAGCCACCCACCCCTAAAGTCAGAGTGTACTGCTCTCTGAAGACTCAACAACCCTAGATAACCCTAGCCAACTTATGGAGGGAGGACTGAACTTCTACTTGTAGTGTTTGCTGTCCTCCCTCCACTGTACAGCAAAGAAGAATCCGAGGACTGGCCCCCAACTTTCAGTGGAGAAGCTAAGAGACGCAGATTACCACTGCCATCAATCTGGACTCTTCTTCTGGAGGCAGCGCAATAACCTTTATCATCCACACTTTCCTGGTCTTGAGGGAGCAATTAGTTCCCATTTTATTCTTCTGGACTCTTCAAAAGAATGGGTAGCCCATCCATTTTTCTACAGCAGCAGGACAGGAAAGACTTCTATTGCCATTCCTGCTGCACCTTTAGCACTGTGGGTGAGACCTGTCCCAGAGTGTCCTTGCCTGTTGGGAAACTCTGCCCACATTTGATACAGTATTTGATTACCACCATATGACTTCAAGTTGAGTAAGGCAGTTTCCCTATGTCTAGGGGAGACAATTATTAATATTTTTGTAAGTCTGCATGCTTTTACCTGCCCCTATAACTCTCTCAATACGAATTCTTGAAGGATCTATCTCCTTTGCAAACTCATGGACAGCAAGAGATGGGTCTTCATATGTGTCTGGATCAATATACGTTTTTATTCCTGGGAAGCGCACTGGAAAGAAAGGAAGATTTTACTTATGTTTTAGTCAAAAATCCTTCAACAAACATTCCCATGCTATAACCAATATTAACTTTAAAAAATGTAGTGAACAGATGGTTCAGTGCATTAGTGATGGGATATTAAGCCTTTCATATTTAAGATGACAGACACAATCTGGACTAGGTCAATAGTGACTGAAAATTATTAGCAACCGATTGCTAATTACATTGTAGCCTATGTAAAATGAATGGGTGGCCAAACATGTACAACAGTTGGCGTGCTTGTTGGCAGCTTTAGAGCTGACAGAGATTGAACGAATATGGAAGTAACAATACCCTCCCCACATAGAGGTGGTCTTTCTACGTGGGCTTGAGCGACACTGGAGAAGTAGGGCAGCATGCGTGGAAGTTTATATTTGGATTAATAGAGGACTTCAGTCTCCAGTTCTGCTAATCCAATACCTTGCACCATCATGAATATTCATTCATTCAAAGATAAAGACCTCCACCCCCGAACTCCCATCCTGCTTTCCAAAGGGTGGTTTATAATTTGGGGCCTGATTCTGCTACCCTTAGGTAAAGTACTACATTACCAGGCAAGCAGTATAGTAAATATTCAGTGGGATTATGAGTAAGATAAGTGGAAGAATCGGACACTTTAGTAAATAAGATGATAAAATTAAGGAAGGTTATAATTAAATGTGCATATATGAATCCTTCAATTGAATACTCAGCCCCTATTCTTCAGATTTGGAGATAATTTAATTAATTTAAAGATAATTTGCTGCATTGGGAAAAAGTAGCTCTTCAGCAGAAAAATATTGAATCTCCATTTTAGTATTTCATGTAATACTACTATACATCATCAGTATCAATGATTTTGATACTGTTAACACATGTGGAAGGCAGTGTATTACCACTAAGGAAGACAGTACCAATATGGAAACGGTAAATACACAGATAGAATACTGTTAATGTTTATTTTTGGCACATCCAATTTGTCATGTTTCCCAGTAGAAGTGGGAAACCACCACAAAGAGAATGGTTACTTGCCCTATAGGAACTATGGTTTTTTGAGATCTATTGCCCATAGAGATTCCACCTTTGTTGCACATGTGCCCCAGGTGTGCAAGATCAGATTCTTTTGGGCTAGCAGTATCCATTGGGGCAGTACCTGCACCTCAGTACCCCTGTGCCCCTGCACCTCAGAGCATAAACGGTAGAGTAGGCCCAACAGCTCCATAGTTCCTTCATCAATATAGAATCCCATAAGAGAAGGATGGAGCAGTAATTGGGAAGGAGGGCAGGTTGTGAAATCTGTGTTGATAACACACCTCAAACAACCACAGATACTACAGGGTAGAATAACTGTTCTTTTCTCAGTGATTGTCCACACAGATTTCACTCGGACTGACTAACAAGCAGTAGTCTATTTGCATGGAGGTGGGTATGAGGAGTCTACTTGAACAATGACCGCAGGACTGCACTGCTAATCAAAAGTGTCCGATCTCACGCATGTAAGCTGCATGCACCACAGGAGCAGAATCTATTGATAATCACTTCATAAAGAATAATATAATACAGAGCAGTTGTGAATTCACAGGCAAGCCTGGAAAACTGACAAAAAGTGTTAACGTTGAAATCCAAAAGACGATGGACCTTTTCCCTTGCAAACTTGCTCAGCAGAATAAATGCAAGTTTTTCAGTCAACTTTTGCAAAGAGGCTACACAGATAACAAGAGAGGCCTTGATCCTACAGTGTGGGTCTCCACAAACTAAGGGGTTTGTCCACATGGATTAAATTACAGGGTCAGGGTAAAAATGTATAGAGAAAATACATAACTTTCATTGAAAATGCGACATAGGCATTAAATAACACGATGTTGTATTACTTACAATGTCCATTTTGCAAATGAGCCCTTCTTTTTTCTTCAGACTTCATTTTGGCCTTTATGTACCACTGGCATCTTTTTAAAGAGCAAACAGTTTTAGTTAAAATGGTTGTCATACACAGAATAAATGCACTTTAAGTTTTCTATAGAGGTTCATGACATCATAAGCTACTTTGATTACAAGGTCTACCTATTCTGAATTTACAGAGATTTATAGATAACAAATTTTTGAAAGATTATATCTTATGAGCAACTACAAAAAAGCAACATATAAAAATATAATGTGGTTGGGGTGATTAATAGTGAAATGAACTATACTGAAATTCAAATCAGACACAATAAAATCCAAACTTTTCAAGTTTAGCTCAACCCAGATATTGAATTTCCAGGTTTGTATTTATCTTTAGTTTTGTCTACAAACAGCAACAGAAAACCCTTGCAATTTGGTGATAAATTATTGAATTTAGCCTCTCTCATGCTATGCCTTTGTGTTTTTGTATGTTGATTTGTACATTTTAAACCTGATCGTATTATCTCTACTGTCCTGTGGGTTAAAGCAGCTCACTTTTTCTATATAGAGGTAATAGATTCTATGACATTAATGGGCTTCATGAAGGATAAAACTGTTTTTCCATGTCAGAACCACACATTTTCTCTAATTAGCCTCTGCTCCAATCTCTGCATTCATTATTTTGTCACCTCTGTGAAGATGTTAGTGAATAAACAACATACAACCAGCTGTGTGAGTGTAACAATTAACTATATGTCTGAATGTATTTATATCAAACTACAAACTCCATTTTGTTTTGTGAGCACCATTTGGTTGTGTGGCTGTACTCTGCCTGTTGTCTTTTTGCCTCAATCTTGGACTGGAATTCCAAGGGTGTTGACAAGCGAAGTTGACAAGTGAAGACAAGTGAGTGAGAAGACAGAAGAGTGAATAAGGATTGTTAAACATGACTGACTTTGTCCTGTGCAGCATACCCATTATGTTGCAGAGGATGGCCTACCTGCAAGAAAAGAGTTTTCATCTAGTCTGGACCTCAGGTGGATTGTAACCAAGCAAAGGATTCCCTGATGGGGACCTTGATAACCTAAGGGAGGCTTTGAGGCTGGCCTGGAAGATTACCTGTTAGAGGGGACTGGAAAGTACAAAAGGACACATTCTTCTCTTGGTAGCTCTCTCTCACCAACCAGAAGAAGGGAAGACTGGACAGGACGAGCAGGGACAGTAAATCCCAAAGGCCACCTTGGAGCAGTGAGGACACTGGAGGGAGGGTATTTGTGCAAAGATGTTTATTATTTTTGCATGGATCTGTATGTCTTGTATGCTTTCTCTGTGACAAAAGGTGTGGGTATTTAGAAATCTCTCTGCAGAGTCTCTTCCTTACACTGTCACATAGCTCCAAAGAGGGAAACCGTAAATTAGTGGGTCCACAGTTTAGGTGGAACTTTGAGAGCATGTAACAGCTACTGAGGAAGCTCGAGAGAGCTGGCACTAGTTTCAGGATGTAGGTAATTGGACCACAGTGTTCTCACTGCCAAGAGTGGGAGCAGACATGGCATCTGCACCTGGAGTTTATGCCTAGACACCTGGAGCCTGAGAGACAGTGCCTCAATTCTGTTGAGCCCAAGCAAGTCAAGAACACATGGGACCAAAGGTTTGCATCCAGTATCAAGGGCACACTCAGCTGAACCACTTTCACTTTAGGGGTTGCAGCATCATTCAAGTTTGGTCTGGTGGTCTCTCCATTGTGACAGAGGATGTCGGGCAAATTGCAGTAAGTGGTACTGTGATCTCATGAAGTCAGTAGCAATCCCACTCCATTTGGGGGCTCTCTTTTCCCCTCCCTGGGTAGCCCTTTTTTCTCTGCATGGGTGGTGCTGCCCCTGACAATGGTATGCACCATGTGTAACATGCAAATGGTGGTGAGCGCCACTGTCCATTGCAACAGCCTAGTGCATGTCCAGCAGAGAGAGCTCACCTGGGTTGTAACAGCGAGTCTCTCTCTCAGTTTTGACATGTTTTTATTATTGGTAGTTTAGGACAAAACACTGAGGAATAATTTCTTTAATGATCAAAATAAATCATACCAGGCTTTAATGCTGCGTTCCCTGGAATTTAGCCAACCATCCCCCATAATTTTTGTGGCTCTAAGTCATTGCATCTTTCATTTTAATATCTGAAACTGATGGAAATGCTTCCTATTTGCTCTTAGTGGATAATCATTCACTGAAGTACACAAGCAGGTGCTTATCTCACCATGCCTCTTCAATATAAATAGACTCATCAGCAGCCTTGTGATTCGACAGTCCATCAAATTGCTAATTCTAAATAGTGAAGCAGAACACATCTGTAGGGTACCAATCCAATCTTTCACACTGAAATTTGCCTCAAATCCTATAGTAAATTCAGTATTTATTCGAAATTTTCTCACTCTGTCTTCAGAGAATAATTTCTAATGAATACTCTCTTATCACTGTGTTTAAGAGATACTTCAAAATGAATCCATATCTTATGTAATTGAAAAGTTCCATTCAGTAAGGTGTTAGAAAGCTAAAAGAACCTCTGATGTTCTTAACATTAGCAAAGAGAAAGAATGAAAGTAGGAAGAATTCAAGAATACCCACACCAATACTAATCTTATTCCATTACTGAGTTCCTTTTAAGTGAGGTATTCACATTATTTTTCAGGAATTTCACTTGATGATTCTACATAATAATTTCTTTCAAAATTTTCCTGTCTTTGTTGGCCGAATCCATCTTTATTTCCATTGAAACAATATATTTTCCAGTATTTAAAGCAGTAGCTACTAGTAGAGATCTCTGCTTACACTATTAATATTGAATTTGTCACATTTAGTCTTTGAAGTTAACTTCTTCCATTTATCTTATGTTTTTTAGTCTGTCATGTTACACGCTTCACAAGAGAGCAGTGCACTAATTCACATAATGATGGATATATTCAAATTCAGGAGGGCTAGAACTTCATCTGTCAACCAAATGAAAGCTTAGATTCTAAAGAAGAGTGCAAATACGGGGTTCAGTTCCACGCAATTCATAGATTTCCCCTTCCTCCCAAACACCAGGTGGGACACAGAGGGAGAAACTCAACAACAATCCCTCTTTGGAGATACTTCCACTTCATTATGTTGTGTGGGGGAATGGAGTCCAGGGTTTGTGCATACACAATCCCTCCCCATGAAACAGGCTGTGGGACCCCTAACTCCCAAAGAAAACAAAAGAAACCTCTCTGTGGAGTCTCCTGGATCTACAGTTGGACAATTGAATCTGTACAGAAGCCTCATGCCTCTAGAGAAGCTCTGTCTCCCTGTGACTTTTCCTGTTTCCTAGAGAAGCTCCATGACCAATGACTCTCACTGGCTGTAGGGATCCCAGGCACAAAAGGGAGTGGGAACACACTGTCTTTTCCTTGAAACTGAATCAGGTACAGGGGGGAGGTGATGTCTGTCCACCTGGCCCTCTCCTTTCTTGTGAAACCTTGGAGTGAGAGAGAGGCCACACCTTGGGGTCCAGGGAAGGTGGAGCTGGGGAAGTGGTCGAGTCCATTCTTCCACATGGGAAGGGGAGACTGCTGCATAGATATTCTTTGTGGAAGATCTGAGACACATGATTCCCCACGCTGGCAGGGAGCGAGGTTCTGATCTCAGTTACATCTGTGCAAAATGGTAGTAACTCCACTGAGGTTATATGGATTTACTCCAGATTTACATTTGTGTAAGGAAGAGCACAATCTGGCCAATAGAATAAAAGCAACTCCTCATCCAATTAACACAGTGTCAGTATTAGACCGTGATCATCATATCAAGTGAAGCAAGCTGAACAGTCAGTATAGTATTACAAGGAAGGAAATGGAAATGGAATAAGAGAGTCATTGGATAAGTCCTAATACGTCATCCAGTGCATCTCCTGCTAATGCATCAATGTTTGCTGAAGTAGATTTAATAGGGCTTTGTTCAGTCTATTTTTAAAAATCCCAAGCAAATAGGACTCTCACCACTTCCTTTGGGGAGACTATTCTACAATCTAATTAGTATTACTCTTAGTATGTTAATTCTAATGGTTTTCGATTAACTTTTCCTTTACTTAAGTTGATCACATTTCTTAGTTGTCCTTCCTCTGCTTCTGGTACCACTTTCCTGATCTGTACTTAGATTAGTAAAACCATGATTCTATCACTAGACTGAACTGTTTTCATAAACAAGATATATAAAAAAATCAAACATTGATCAGGCAATAGATTTCAATAAGCATATTTTCTCTTTGTGTATTTCAATTGCTACATCTATTGTTGGATATGTATTTTTTTAAAAGTGTAATACAGAAAGCGGTCACTGAAACAGGCTACTAAAATAGGTTAATAGAGTACGCACTATTGCTAACTGCAAGCATACCAAATAATGAGTCAAGTCCCCCCACAATCATGAGATTGGCTTAAAATCACGAGATTTAAAAATAAATACATTTGGGATTCTTTTTATTTGGTTTCCGAACCCTTAGGGTGTACTTTGATCATGTTTTCAAGCTTTTCTCGGCAAGGAAGGCTAGAAAAAATGATAGCGCGATTCTCACCTAATCACATGACTCTAGGAGTGGGGCTTTAAACAAAACACCAAGTATTAGAAGATTCTCACTAAAATTGGAAGAGCTGGCAACACTCAATAAGGTGACATTTACTCCATGACAACTGGACTGCTCAAGGCCCTATTTGCCACATAAGCTGTGGACTAATGATTTAACTAATATGAGCCCACTCACTGGGATGAATTTCACCATATGTGAACTAGTACAGTGTAATATGAATTACCTCCCAGTGATTAGGAAGAACAGAGTGAGGATAACCAGGAGAGTGAATCCACCAACCGCAGCAGTGGCAATTACAAGAATCTGCCCCTGCTCCGCAGCTATATCAGAAGCTGAAACAGAAACACAGAGAAGAGGGGTTAAAGTTTCAATGAGTGGGATACATGCAGAAAAGATCATAATATTCCACCAGCCTAATGCCTGATTACTCTATGAGAGCTGAAAGTTGCAATGATTTCTCTGGTGGTTAAGGAGGGCAGTGGGTGGAATTTGCCAGTGGAGGGAAAGAGAGGAGGTCAACGGGCAGGTAGTTAGTTCTGTGCACTATTCCTGAAGGTGGGGAGGCGGTTTTGACAGAGAGAGATTAAAGAGGTACATGGGAACTGCGCAAACATTTTCTCCTGTGTTATTTGGTCCTGAAACTTCTGCTCCTGCCTGCCAAAGCTTACAAATTACAGTCAAAATAGCTGGGATAGCCAGCCCCTGGAGCTATCAGCTCATAAAAATAGCCAATAATTATGAAATTTAAAATTGAACCTGATTTTCAAACCTACACTGCATTGTCCTGTAATTATCCATATAGCTTGCACGTACACTACCACATGCAGATGTCTAGACAGACTCTCCATCTAGCAATATGTAGATCAGTGTGCATGCAAAGTGCACAGTTGCACACACAACTATAGCGTGAAAATCAGGCCCCATATTTAAAAGAACCCAATGCTCTACTATACTAGATAATTGTTATAATAATAGTAATAAGATAATAGTAAAAAAAAAAGTGTTGTGTTCTTTCCAAACACAAGAAAATAAAACTCATGAAGTGGAATTGGTTTATAAGGGTTTTGGCAAAGCAATTATATTCAAATATTTAAAAAATATATTTAAAATCCTAAATGGTTTATGGCCTTGCTATATGAATAAACTGCTACTTCTTTTATATTCTGTCGCAGTTGCTAAGATCAGCTGTGGTTTCTTGAGTATAAGCTTTACAGGATGATCAGATGAAGGCCTATGGAATTCTCTGACTCTTGCAATTTGCCAGGGTCCAAGTTTAGCAAAATTCGAGACACATGGACTGCACATTTATATAGTCAGCTTAACACTAAGCCCAATTCTGCATTCATTCTGTGGGCAAATCTCCCAGTATTGTATGGATAATAAGGACTATTTAACTGAGCCCCAAAGAAGCCAGAGACAAGACTCTTATTTAGCATGTGGGTGTTCCTTTGCAGCACAGGCTCTTCAGGCTGCTAAAGTATGTGTACAGCTTTAACTATAAGGTGCTCTGGTGAAAGGCATCTGTAGCGGAACATGATCCTTATCCTGCCTTTTTGCACTCCAGAAGCCAGCTCTGACTCTAATGGCTGTGTATGTACTGTATCATTTGAGTTCCTTCCACCAACATCTTTATACAACAGTACTGTTTACAATATCCCTTTTGCTTCAGTCCTCCCTTCAGGACCACAGGGAAGCAGTCTCCCTTCCCTGAGACCTCTGTGAGATTGGACTCAGCTAGCCCTGTCTCTGTCTCTTCACCTGGCACTTCCTTCCACTGCCTTTGTATCAGTCTTGAGCTGATGGGCTAATTGGCTCATTAGCTCATCCAGACCATCAGTCTGATTCACTAATTACCTATAATAATCCCAATCAGTTTTCTCCAGGGGAACTAATGGGTGTCAGAGTGATCCCAGTGCAGGCTCATCTGTTAACTCCCTCCCTCTATCCAGGCAACAAAAAATGTTGTTCTCAAGATTTGTCTGTTCTTATCACTTTCTCCAACAAACATTGGGTCTAAGCAAATCACCTGAAAATATTGCCTCTGCGAGTCTGAACCTATTATTATTATTAATATTAAACATTTATATTGCAGTAGTGCCTAGAGGCCAGTCCAAGGCCTCAGTCTATTAGATGCTCTATGAATGAGAGAAGGATTTGGCTCTGTTGTCTCTGTCTCTCTTGCTCTGTAATCCTGAGGGTCTTTATCTGCCCCTAATTCTATGTGACAGTTATCACCTTCCAGTACATTTCCATCTGTTATCTATTTGTTAGTTTCTATGAGATATGTAGTATTTTGAGAATTAAGAACAGGGACCCTATTGGGGCCCTCTGATAGTGGTAGAAATATAGTACTGGGTGTTTTAGCTGACTTCAATAAATGCAGGAAAGAGATCAACCTCAGCTTCATCAAGAAAACAAAATCTGGTTTTATGCAATTGTGCACCGCTCAGAAAGTACAACATGCAGCTCTCCCGGGGCCTCCGTTGATTCAAATGTTGGTACATCATCTGGGATGCTCTGAGGAGAAGCCTCAATACAATGTAGTCTCTTATTCAGTACTTTGTGACACCCAGAATACTGTACACAAACTGTCAAAAGCCTCATAAAAATGTTGTATCCAAGAGGGAACATTTGGACTTTAAATAATATTTCTGAGCGATTTAGCAACTAATAAATAGCATGAGCCATCTTTGCAACCATAGTCAAAGCAAATAAAAACAATAGTAATTTATGTCCAATTTGCAATAAAAACAATGTATTAAATCTCTGGCATTAGGTTTCTGTCTCTATAATTTAATGGAAATATGGACAGGCAATAAATTACAATACTGCGTTCAGTATCTATGGTCATAAACTGTTCACAGACAAGTTAGATACATACCTCTTCGAATGAAAGACACACTGAAAGCTTTTATCAACTACTCACTAAAGAGTTAAGCTCCCAAACAGTAACTAGTGATAATGTGGGAATTACTTTAGACTTTGCATCCTGTGCTATTCAATAGAGTCATATTTACTTGGAAAAAATCAACTTAATAAAAATGATGTGATACAAGTAAGAGTGCAAATAATGACAGGTTTCAGAGTAGCAACCAAGTTAGTCTGTATCCGCAAAAGGAAAAGGAGTACTTGTGGCACCTTAGAGACTAACAAATTTATTTGAGCATAAGCTTTTGTGAGCTACTGCTCACTTCATTGGATGCATTATCATCCCAGGCCTTCAGATCAAATATTGAATACCATCTCTCAACTTTTGGGGCCCCTTCTAAACTGCTATAGAGGTTGTTAAGGCTAGAGACATTTTAAAGCCATAAAAAGAGAAGGAAATGTTAAATGAGTGCATATTGCCACCATCTGAAGTGGGGACTAGAGGACAAAGTGCAGCCCTTTCAAGATGAGTTTAACAGAAAAAAAAATACACAGGAGCAATGAATTCAGCAGGTGCAGAAGGAGTATGATGGGGGTTCAGATAGACTAACCACCTGTGCCCAGACATCCTTCATACACACTTGCTGCTAAATCTGAAGCTTTCTTTCCTGATACTTTAAGTTCTGTATATTGGCGAAGGACAGAGTTGATGATGATAAAAATTGGTTCTGTAGCCCAAATAAGCATCATGCAGAATACTCAGAAGAGCAGAAGTCAGGCTTCCTGGATCATTTCTGTTTACTAGAACTGTTGTTTCTTGGCTTTTTGCGAGAATGAAGTGTAATATATCAGTTTAATAACATTAGTCCTCTAACCAGAACTATATCTTGCACATGCAGGGGGATGGACTCAATGACTAAATTTATCTTTTCTGTCTTTAACCAGTATGATTCTTAGCTGGGTATTTTAGAAAGTGATTATTTTGCTCCTCTTGTTCTCTTCTACCATGATGGCAGATACGCCAGAGTCCAATATATTAGGATTTTCTTCAACTAGCCACATCACTACAAAGGGTCTCTTCAAGCCTGACTCTTCCTGATTACCTTAATTTACTTGTCAGATAAAAATGTCAAATGACAGACAAGTATAACTGGAAAATGTGGGTTTGGTAAAAACTGACAGAGAAGTAGGCAAGGCCTGGAAAGTGATGGAAATGCTTTTTTTTACTTGAAGAAATCCTTGTGGAAATCAATAAAAGCACAGTGCAATGAGCAACACACACACAAAAAAGCCCACCTGGAAACACTGGCTATGGAATGGGAATACAGTAAAGCAAATGCAATATACAGTTTTCTTACAAAATTCTTGAAAGCAGAGGTTAGATCAGGCCTTTTGCTGTCCTAGGCAAATTTTAGCATATGCACCTCCTTCTATCTGCTCTATTTCATCGCATTCTTTCACTTTTTCAAACTATTTTTTAAAGTTGACCTTTAAGTTTTAAGTAATAAAATCTTTAAGTTTTATCATGTCTCTGTTGTGTATTTTTCCGCCCTTGCCACCTCTCTGCTTTTTTCTTCCGTCACCCTTTTTCTTTCCATCACCTTTGAATCTTGCTATCTCCTCCCTTCTTCTATTTCCCTTCAGATATATTTTTGATAATGTATTACTAAATTACTATATTCTTGATAGTGTATTATTAAATTAAACATGAATTGTTTTACAGTGCCGTTTTAGAGGGGAAATTTGGTTTCATGGCGTACAATTCACTAAAATTAGTCCAAACTCTTCACCCTTGGGAGATGTCATTTCCTTGTAAGGCAGAATTTGGCAAAAGCAGAGGTTGTATTAGTTTGGCAAAACCCAAGTCAGCTAGTAATTTTGTAAACCCACAATGAGGGGTGCTTCAGATCTGGGTTCCATTTTTTTAAAACCTGAAGTTTGGATGTAGGGAGGTGGATAGATGTCTAATTCTATTTCAAACAGATGTGGGAAAGCTGGGGTTGGTTTTGCTTTGTCACACAATGGCACCTCTGGATGGCCTCCCCACTTAGTAATACTGTAAAGGTTCCCCCAGATCCTTGAATAAGTTCTGACATCTAAAATCTGAAATAAAAACATTTCTTCAGAATATTAGTCAATAGACGAGATCTGTCTACTTTAAGATTGTCACTGAATCATCAAATGTTATATACAGAAAGATTTCCCACCAGACCAGGAGCAGTTTTAAAGCATCAAAAGTGGCCTGTTGCAGGCTAAAACAAACCTGCCACATCAAGGAAAGAAAAAAATACACCTCTCTTTCCACTGGTAATAAGGCTGACATTATAAAACATTTTTCATTTTAAAAACAGCTTCTGTAGAAGGAGGTTACAACACAAAAATACTGCATGGTGGAACAGCTGTAAATTTTTCAATAGTTTACATGTTTCCTCTGGGCACAAAGGGCCTCTGAGGTGAATAGTAAAGGACATTCCTCCAGAAACAGGCATACTGTAACTCATTACATTTTTTTTTTAAAAAGTCTCCTATAAAGCTCTAGTTCAAAAGTAATAAAAAGACGTTAAAATATGCATACATTAGACCAAACAGATTGAATTGTGGGGTTTGAATCAGAAAAGTACATTTTAATATACCACAGACAGGCTTAGTGGTTTGTGTGGGGGAAAGCAACTCAGGTACATGGTGTTCTAGAGCCATACAAGCAAAAAACAAATAAGGGCTAGATTAAGACTCATGCAGCCACAACAGCAGGGTGTGTGTGTGGTACCCAGCCAAGCAGTTGCGGAAAACACTTTGCCTGTAGGCTGTCGATGCAGGCAGAATGCCTTGCGGGCATTAGGGGAAACATACTCAAAAGCAGCATCTACTATCCTTTCCATAAAGATACTGCACACAAACCAATCAGTACTAGCCTCTTAGCTATAATGGATGGGACTGGGGCCTGATCATGTTCCCACTCCACCCATGCATGCCCTTTTAAGGCATGGGGTTCTCCAGACCTTATTAGCTAACCCCACCCACTTTCACACAGGGAGTACAAGCATCAGCCTTCTGGCTGCTTCATCTGTAGATCTGTGCAGTGGGGGATGGGTACCCTGAGCTCATCTGGCCCATACAATAACAGACAATCTACCAGTAAGTATTTATAACCAGCTAACAGAATGTAAATGTCCTCCCAGAAACAAGTGCACCAGATGTTAATAGTTGTTAGCATTGGTGCTCAATGCAAAGCTTCCACTATTTTTATTGATGTTACTGCAGCAGGTATATGTAGCATCGGATAATGGTTCAATGATGATTGTAAGCATCAAGTTAAGATTTTCAAATTCTCCATAATGTATTTACTAATAGTTTCAGTAAATTCTCTTGCAGCAAATAGCCAAGGCCTGATTGGACAAAGCACCAATTACCATTGGTGTAGTTAGGACTGAAACAGTCCTATACTTCATTTATGTCCTTTCCCCTTGTTATTGAGCTCCTTGCTCTAGATAATACACCTCTAACCCGATATAACGTGACCTGATATAACACGAATTCAGATATAACGCGGTAAAGCAGTGCTCGGGGGGGGGGGGGAGGAGGGCTGCGCACACCGGTGGATCAAAGCAAGTTCGATTTAACGTAGTTTCACCTATAACGTGGTAAGATTTTTTGGCTCCCGAGGACAGCGTTATATCGAGGTAGAGGTGTATTAGACTCCTTTCTTTACTCTCTACATGGAATATGTCAAGTCTAACCTCACTCTCATTTTTCTGCCTCTCCCCCCAATTCCTACAACCCAACTTTCTCTCTTTTGTTCCCATACATTTTATTGTTATCTACTATTCAGGATCCTTATGTCCACTAAATGCGGTGTCAGATTAAGCAAGATTTGCTCTAAAGCTGGTACCAGTTCATCTCTGTAATACATGTAGCTTTCCATATCTGCAGGTTAACCCACTGCCTTGTTCTTATTCATGCAGTGACTGCTGCCCTGCTAACAGGCTAGCCATCATGACTCCTGGGATCAGATTCATTGCAAGGATTTCTGAAACACTTTAAAAATCAAAGCAGAGGCCTGGTATAAAGCAAAGAACAAATTTAGGTATCCTCAAAATAGAGGACTAGCTAATGAGAGGGAGGAGAGAAATGGCATAGAGAAGTGTGGGCAGATTTTTTAAGAAAAGGGTTGAGCAGGGAGGGGAGGAGAGAAAAAGGGTGTGAAGTAAATAAGGAAGGAAGGGGATGACACTGGGAGTCTCAGTGTAGGCAAACAAGAAAGAAATGAAAGGATACATTATAAACTGTACTGTGTTCAATCAGCAAATCTGACAGTTGGGATTTTCAGGTACAGATTTTCCCAGCAATATTTTTGTTGTGCCCCCTTTCTGGCCAACACTCCTAGCCAGCTATTGATTATTGCTCATTCCAAATGGAAGTTCTATGCTCTACCACATTTCTGAGTAATCACACAATATGAATTCTACAGCCTCTTTGATTAATTCATTTTTTTATTACGCCTACAGGGTCAGACAGTCCTCTTTCTGCTTCATGCACCACCATTAATAATCATTCCAAAATTTCTAGCTGTTCCTTGTAATGATGTATCTAATTTTATCCCAAATAACTGAAGCAGCACAAATTGCATTTCAACCAGTAAACTGAAGCAAGCATGTAGTCTCCCACTGAAGGGAGGCTTAGTGCAATATTAAGGAAATGAAGGTTACTTGTAACTGGAGTTCTTTGAGATGACTCTACATATTCACGCTCAGGCATAATGCACCACCCTAGGCAGCCTAATGGTGGAGACTTCTCCAAAGTGTCCATTAAAGTGCACACATGCCTCCTCCTAGCCCTCTCTTCGGTGTGTCTGAACATTCTCAGGGTGAAGCTATATAAAGAAGTGCTGCGCTCTGTACTGCCTCAACTCCTTCCACTGCTTACCCAGAGAAACCAAGATAGGACTCCGAGAAATAGGGGAAGGTGGATGGGAAGTGTGAATATGCAGAATCATCTCAAAGAACTCTAAAATTGGACTGAAATACTCATCTTTTTTTGGCACCAGGACCCATCTTGAAAAAAAGCCTTGCCCCACCCCTTTATGAACTTCCTTTGTGCTCCCATCAAAAGCAATTTCTGAACTTCCAATAGAAGAACAACTTTTGTGAGATGTTCCCTGAAAATGGAAGGATAAGGGGAGTTAAAAAGAAGTAGTATTTTGAACCTTACGGCATAGATTTTTTCTATTATTTCTATGACCTGTTTGCGTGATGTAATAAGCCTCTCATAGCTGATAAAGTGGTCTAGCCTGTTTCCAAACAAGGGGTAGGAAGGAACTTTGCCAGTTGGTCCAAAACTTTTGACCCTTGTGCCAGATCTATGGCTATGTATTAAATGAAGAGGAGGATGAAGCAGATCTGCTTTGACTTTGGTCTGGACCTGAATGACTTCTTCTGTTGAATGACAGGTTTCAGAGGAACAGCCGTGTTAGTCTGTATTCGCAAAAAGAAAAGGAGTACTTGTGGCACCTTAGAGACTAACCAATTTATTTGAGCATGAGCTGATGAAGTGAGCTGTAGCTCACGAAAGCTCATGCTCAAATAAATTGGTTAGTCTCTAAGGTGCCACAAGTACTCCTTTTCTTTCTTCTGTTGAGACTGCCAGAAAGAAGTTGTTTGCTGATGTTGTTGCTGAAGTTTCTGAGATAAAAAATATGAAGAAGGTTGAGCATAAAATGCACTCTGGTAATGAAAACAAGGAGTAGGAGGTCTCCCAGCAGTGGAGAACTAACCCAGACAATGATCAGTAGATCTTGTCTCTTCTGACTTTTCCAAAAGCTCATCCATCCTGTTACTGAAAAAACCACCACCCTCAGAAGGGAGATCCTCCACCTTAAAGCTAGCATCCACAGTCAATGATGAAGATCTTAACTATGCATGTCTTCTCAAAGTAACCACAGATGTTAAGGCTCTGGCCGAAGAATGAGAAGCATCAAAAGAAGCCCTGAAAGCATGTTTTGCCACATTTTGTCCCTCTGCCAAGATAGAATTGGCTAATTTCCTCTGATTGTCTGGTAACTCTTGCATAAATATAACCATTTTCTCCCACAGATGGAATTGACAGTCGGACATTACCACCTCGTAATTAGCTATGCTAATATCTAAAGATTAAGGAGGAAAAGCCTTCCTTCCAGGGGCATCCAATTTCTTCTTTTCTATTTGCTGGAGTTGACTGGTCTTGACCAAACTTAAATCTATTACTCGCTGCTGAAATCACTAAAGAATTTGGTGCAGGGTGAGTATAAAAATACAACACCCTCCTGTGGGATTTGATACAGTTTATCTGCTTTTTAAGAAATGGGCTGACAGGAAGCAAGAGTAACCTAAATGGCCTTAGCAGGTTGCAAGAGACCATTCAAAACAGATAAAGACATTCTATTCCTTGAAGGAGCACCAAGAATGTCAGATACTGGATATAATACCGCTTCCACAGCAACTGAGGGTAAGTTCAAAGTAGATGCCAACTGATTCACCATACTCAACTCTTCTTTTTCTTCCTCAGACAATGTGTCAGGCACTGTTGTCTGGGTTGCAGACATACCTGATGGAATCTGATCAGAAAAATTCTCAGCAGCTGCATCCTTATTAGCTGGAACATCATTACTCTATCCACAAAGTGGATGACCCAAGAACTCATGTGGTGCAGCCCAATAAAACCATGGAGTCCAAGATTACCAGTCTCTCCCATAGTTAGTGTCCAGGAACATCTGCAAAAGAAGTGGTGGCACAAACTGACCAAAAGACTAAGGAAACCCAGCCTTGGGTGACATAAATCTGGAGAGCTGAAGTCTTTTGACTCTTTCATGATCCTCTTCTACCTGTGGATGCAACCCTGGATCTGCAATGGGTCTCAGTGCACATAACTGCATGGAGGATGACTGATACGACAGGTGAGAAAGATCTTCCTGATAACCCTATAGAAGTCTTAAGAGGAGGACGAAGCAGAGGTAGTACTATCCTATGTCTCTTTTCAGAAGTAGGGGATTTGACCTTGGAACTGATGAGGTCTTTCTCTTCCTGTCCCCCAAGAAACTCTCAACTTGGATCTGAAGAATGATCAAGGGCCAAACAGTCAACATCTTCTACTACTGTAATAGTCCTCTTTGGATCTGATGTCGGTACAGGGCTTTGTAAAGACAATGGAGACAATCTTACAGATTTAGGTATCACCAGATCCAGAGAGAAACTCAACTCAGTAATTCTGGATCATAAAGTAGAATGTGGAACTGACTTGGGTCTCAGACTTGGTACCACAGAAGATGGATCCAAATCGGAGGGAACTGATAAATGTGATCCATGGGATCTGGCACTGCTGACTGTGGCTGTCTTCTCCTTTGTGTTCCTCTTTGGAATGGACACAATTGGAACCTAGGCATAGGGTCCTTATCTCCAGACTGAATAGATGGTGCCTCTGACACCCTGGCAGCTTTAACAGGAGGATATGATGAAATGGGAATGTATGCCAGAACCAGCGAAGGCACGGATCCCTGGGACTTCTCAGAAATCTTAGCCTTACTCGTTGATGCAATCAGAGACAATATAGGTCTCTTAGTCTTCAGATCCAAAGATCTCCTGGAACCCGAATAGTTAACAGGGAGATCTTCCTTAAATAGGACCACGTGCAGCCTATTACGCCTCTCCTTATGTGCTCTAGGTGTGAAAGTGTGATAGATGGAACACTCAGAAGGGGAGTGACCCTGCTGAATCACTTAAGGCACCTCAGATGGGCATCCAATACCGGGAAGACAGATAGGCAGAAAGTGCATCCCTTAAAGCCTGGCTTCTTCTTCATCTTCTTCTGATCTGTCACCCCATAGAAACAAATCTGCAAATTAACTTAGCTGACTATAACTACTAACACTATTTATACTAACACTAAAAATTTATGACAATAGACTATTCCAGACTAAAATAGGAGAAAAAAAGCCAGATCCAAAAGACCAGAATGGTTCACTTCCATCTGGCGCAAATGGTTGGAAGAAACTGAGCTGGTGCCCCCTTATATAACCTCAGTGCCCCTTTTTGTAGCCTTGCCCTCAGACTGTTCATGAACACTGAGGGGAGGTATAGAAAGGGGGAGCACATGTGCTCTAACAGGCACTGCTGGGAGAAGGGGCTCCTGTTAGACTATATCAGTTGGTGCCTTACCCATTAGTGGGAATATGCAGAGCCAACTCAAAGAACAATAACTTTACAAGGTAATTTTAAACCTTACTGTATACTCTTACTCTACAGAATAAGTCATCCAGTTTCATTTTAATCATGAGATATTTTCCTTTGATATTTTAGCCTCTCTTTCCCCCAGATAGTGGTTAATTATATTATATTATTACCTTAGCATTAGCAAACACCCCAAAAACCCAAACCAGCATGTTTGACAAAGCTCGTATCCCTTTAACAGCTAATGGAGTAAAAGAGGTTTGCTATATGTATCCACCTTGTTTCTGTTAGTCCAGCATTTAAAAAAATTATTATTTATTATCTCTCTTTTCTAAAATCCCTGTGAAATTGAATTGTGTAAACCATGGAACATTTGAAACATTTATATAAAAAGCTATAGCTTTCATTCCCACCCTGAGAGCAAAACTCCACATCTAAGTACATACTTCAATTGTGTTTATAACTATTACAAAACCAAAAACAACACAATCTATTCTATATTAAGGAAATATTTTTATGCTTGCTTTATTACTTAAATATATTTCTCCTAAAATGCTTTTTTTAAATTTCATCCAATGAGTTTTCAAGCAATTTTCTCTCTTGCAATAAATTACTTTATTAGTATTCTACATGGCTTGTCCTCGTACAATTTTTCTTCACTGCCACTGAGGGAATATGTATGTATTATTTTATTATTATTAGCAGTAAATATTCATATTCTGATAGTACTGAAATGCCTCAGGACCCAAGTGCTTGATCCTGTACAAACACACAAAAGAAACAATCCTTGCCCTGAAGGAATTACCATCTAAAGCAGATGTGGATTCAATAAACAGGCAAATGAGTAAGGTGGAAAATTGGCAGAATTTGTTAGGTATGTGTATTTTAAGCTCTTTTGTTTACTTTTTTTGGTTTGTTTTAAACTGGGGTTAAAGGAAGGGAATTGGAAAAGAAAGAAGGGGCAGAAGAATAGTTACAGATTGTCAACTATCTATGATTAGCATGCTTAGTTTTGTATGCATCACAATAGAGACAAGTCAGGCAACAACTGCTACTAGAAGGAGCTAAATGTACTTGTCTTACAGTTAGGAAATACCATCTGCACTTAATTCTCTCTGACACCCCAAATCCCTCAGACTGCAGGAACAATTGAAGATGTGGGGAACACAACTCAAGCTTCAACTGACTGCAGTGCATCAGCCCTATTAGTGTCGAGATATTGATTTGTCATTTTACTTTTTCTTCCCTGGGTTTTGAACTCACTCTAATGAAAGGGTTAACGTCTGCTGCTATCAGTGTCTTCCTCATTTATCACAATCACATGTGATTACACTTTACACATACTGGGTGAGACTGAGTCCAGCCTTTATCCATCCTTCTTTTTTTACACCCACAATTATTTGTGGACATGACTTAGCCCTGGTCTACACTAGGAGTTTAGGTCGAATTTAGCAGCGTTAAATCAATGTAAACCTGCACCCATCCACACGATGAAGCCCTTTTTTTCGACTTAAAGGGCTCTTAAAATCGATTTCCTTACTCTACCCCTGACAAGGGGACAAGCGCTTAAATCGGCCTTGCCAGGTCAAATTTGGGGTACTGTGGATGCAATTAGATGGTATTGGCCTCTGGGAGCTAGCCCACAGTGCTCTATTGTGACCGCTCTGGACAGCACTCTCAACTCAGATGCACTGGCCAGGTAGACAGGAAAAGGCCTGCAAACTTTTGAATTTCAATTTCCTGTTTGCATGGTCACCTGCAGCTTGCCATGCTGGCCAGAGCTCATCAGCAGAGGTGACCATGCAGACCTCATCAGTAGAGGTGACCATGATGGAGTCCCAGAATCGCAAAAGAGCTCCAGCATGGACCGAACGGGAGGTACGGGATCTGATCGCTGTATAGGGAGAGGAATCCCTGCTATCAGAACTCTGTTCCAGTTTTCAAAATGCCAAAACATTTGTCAAAATCTCCCAGGGCATGAAGGACAGAGGCCATAACAGGGACCCGAAGCAATGCCACATGAAACTGAAGGAGCTGAGGCAAGCCTACCAGAAAACAGGAGAGACAAACGGCCGCTCCGGGTCAGAGCACCAAACATGCTGCTTCTATGATGAGCTGCATGCCATTTTAGGGGGTTCAGCCACCACTACCCCAGCCATGTTGTTTGACTCCTTCAATGGAGATGGAGGCAACACAGAAGCAGGTTTTGGGGACGAGAAAGATGATGATGATGAAGCTGCAGATAGCTCACAGCAAGCAAGCGGTTTTCCCGACAGCCAGGAACAGTTTCTCACCCTGGACCTGGAGCCAGTACCCTCCGAACCCACCCAAGGCTGCCTCCTGGATCTGCCAGGAGGAGAAGGGACTTCTGGTGAGTGTACCTTTTAAAATACTGTACATGGTTTAAAAGCAAGCATGTTTAATGATTAATTTGCCCTGGCATTTGCAGCTCTTCTGGATGTACTCCCAAAGCCTTTGCAAAAGGTTTCTGGGGAGGGCAGCCTTATTCCGTCCACCACAGTAGGACACTTTACCACACCAGGCCAGTAGCACGTACTTGGGAAACATTGTAGAACAAAACATTGCAGTGTATGTTTACTGGCATTCAAACAACATCCGTTCTTTACCTCTCTGTGTTATCCTCAGGAGAGTGATATCATTCATGGTCACCTGGTTGAAATAGGGTGCTTTTCTTCAGGGGACACTCAGAGGTGCCCGTTCCTGCTGGGCTGTTTGCCTGTGGCTGAACAGAAATGTTCCCTGCTGTTAGCCATGGGGAGGGGGGAGGGGCTAGCCACGTAGTGGGGGGAGGCAAAATGCGACCTTGGAACGAAAGCACATGTGCTGTGTATGTAATGTTAACAGCAATGTTTACCCTGAAAGAGTGTAGCCATTCTTCTATAAAATGTGTCTTTTTAAATACCACTGTCTTTTTTTTTTCTCCACCAGCTGCATGTGTTTCAAGGATCACAGGATCTTCTCCTTCCCAGAGGCTAGTGAAGGTTAGAAGGCGAAAAAAACACACTCGTGATGAAATGTTCTCTGAGCTCATGCTGTCCTCCCACACTGACAGAGCACAGACGAATGTGTGGAGGCAGACAATGTCAGAGTGCAGGAAAGCACAAAATGAGCGGGAGGAGAGGTGGCAGGCTGAAGAGAGTAAGTGGCGGGCCGAAGAGAGGGCTGAAGCTGAAAAGTGGTGGCAGCGTGATGAGAGGAGGCAGGATTCAATGCTGAGGCTGCTGGAAGATCAAACCAATATGCTCCAGCGTATGGTTGAGCTGCAGGAAAGGCAGCAGGAGCACAGACTGCCGCTACAGCCCCTGTGTAACCAACTGCCCTCCTCCCCAAGTTCCATAACCTCCTCACCCAGACGCCCAAGAACGCGGTGGGGGGGCCTCCGGCCACACGGCCATTCCACCAGAGAGGATTGCCCAAGCAACAGAAGGCTGGCATTTAAAAGTTTAAAACTTTAAAACTTATTGAAGTGCTGTGTGGCCTTGTCCTTCCCTCCTCCACCACCCCTCCTGGTGCTTCTCTCCTCCACCACCCCTCCTGGGCTACCTTGGTAGTTATCCCCCTATTTGTGTGATGAATGAATAAAGAATGCATGAATGTGAAGCAACAATGACTTTATTGCCTCTGCAAGCGGTGATCGAAGGGAGGAGGGGAGGGTGGTTAGTTTTCAGGGACGTAGAGTGAACCAAGGGGCAGGGGGTTTCATCAAGGAGAAACAAACAGAACTTTCACACCGTAGCCTGTCCGGTCATGAAACTGATTTTCAAAGCTTCTCTGATGCGCACCGCACCCTCCTGTGCTCTTCTAACCGCCCTGGTGTCTGGCTGTGTGAAACCAGCAGCCAGGCAATTTCCCACCCCACCATAAACGTCTCCCCCTTACTCTCACAGATATTGTGGAGCGCACAGCAAGCAGTAATAACAGTGGGAATATTAGTTTCGCTGAGGTCTAACTGAGTCAGTAAACTGCGCCAGCGCGCTTTTAAACATCCAAGTGCACATTCTACCACCATTCTGCACTTGCTCAGCCTGCAGTTGAACAGCTCCTGACTACTGTCCAGGCTGCCTGTGTATGGCTTCATGAGCCATGGCATGAAGGGTTAGGCTGGGTCCCCAAGGATAACTATAGGCATTTCAACATCCCCAACAGTTATTTTCTGGTCTGGGAATAAAGTTCCTTCTTGCAGCTTTTGAAACAGACCAGAGTTCCTGAAGATGCGAGCGTCATGTACCTTTCCCGGCCATCTCACGTTGATGTTGGTGAAACGCCCCTTATGATCCACCAGTGCTTGCAGCACTATTGAAAAGTACCCCTTGCGGTTTATGTACTCGCCGGCTTGGTGCTCCGGTGCCAAGATAGGGATATGGGTTCCGTCTATGGCCCCACCACAGTTAGGGAATCCCATTGCAGCAAATCCATCCACTATGACCTGCACACTTCCCAGGGTCACTACCCTTGATATCAGCAGATCCTTGATTGTGTTGGCTACTTGCATCACAGCAGCCCCCACAGTAGATTTGCTCACTCCAAATTGATTCCCGACTGACTGGTAGCTGTCTGGCGTTGCAAGCTTCCACAGGGTTATTGCCACTCGCTTCTCAACTGTGAAGGCTGCTCTCATCTTGGTAGTCTTGCGCCTCAGGGCAGGGGAAAGCAAGTCACAAAGTTCCATGAAAGTGCCCTTACACATGCGAAAGTTTCGCAACCACTGGGAATCATCCCAGACCTGCAACACTATGCGGTCCCACCAGTCTGTGCTTGTTTCCCGAGCCCAGAATCGGCGTTCCACAGCATGAACCTGCCCCATTAGCACCATGATGCCCACATTGCCAGGGCCCGTGCTTTGAGAGAAGTCTGTGTCCATATCCTCATCACTCACGTCAACGCGCTGACGTCGCCTACTCGCCTGGTATCGCTTTACCAGGTTCTGGTGCTGCATATACTGCTGGATAATGCGCGTGGTGTTTAATGTGCTCCTAATTGCCAAAGTGAGCTGAGCGGGCTCCATGCTTGCCATGGTATGGCGTCTGCACAGAAAAAAGGCACGGAACGATTGTCTGCCGTTGCCCTGACGGAAGGAGGGACGACTGACGACACGGCTTGCAAGGTTGGCTTACAGGGAATTAAAATCAACAAAGGGGGTGGCTTTGCGAGAAACTGAATGGCCCCCTCAAGGATAGAACTCAAAACCTCAAGGATAGAACTCAAAACTGGGTTTAGCAGGCTGTTGATTTCACAGAGGGAGGGAGGGAGAAGAAAATGAATACAAAACAAATCTGGTCTATTTCTTGTTTTGAGCCACTTCATCTATCTTTATACATCTTGCTGGCAGCAGACTGTGCAGTACGACCGCTAGCCATCATCATCTCCTGGGTGCTTAGCAGAAGACGGTGCAGTATGACGACTAGCCATCATCTTCTGCTAGCTGGAGGTTAAAAGACAGTGCACTGAAGGTAGGACTCAATTGCCACGAGACAAAACAAGGGAAATGACCTGGCTGAGTCACTCCCATGTTTGCCCAGGCACCCGATTAAAAGAGCACGCAGGACTACGTCGATGACGGCTACCAGTCATACTGTACTGTCTGCTGCCAAAAGGTAATAAACTGCTGCTGTGTAGCAATGCAGTACCATGTTTGCCAGCACCCAGGAGACATACAGTAATGGTTAGCTGAGTGGTGGTATGGCGTCTGCACAGGTAACTCAAGAAAAAAGGTGCAAAACTATTGTCTGCCCTTGCTTTCACGGAGGGAGGGAGGGAACGGGGGCCTGACGATATATACACAGAACCACCCGCAACAATGTTTTAGCCCCATCAGGCACTGGGATTTCTACCCAGAATTGAAATGGGCAGCGGAGACTGCGGGAACTGTGGAATACCCACCCACAGTGCAACGCTCCGGAAGTCGATGGTTGCCTCGGTACTGTGGACACACTCCGCCGACTACATGCACTTAGATCATTTGTGTGGGGACACACACAATCAATTGTATAAAAACGCTTTCTACAAAACCGACTTCTATAAATTCGACCTAATTTCATAGTGTAGACATACCCTTAGATCATCATGAGATACTTAATCTGCTAACTAAATTAAAACGTGGTTGCAAATACTTTGGTCATAAAATTGCATCTCTCTGTGTTCCTTCTGTAATGTAATGAATCCTGTGACAAGATGGCCGATGTTAGTCTGGTGGGTCCTGCACTTTTCTTGGTGGGGAGCTAAGATGCAACCCCTTGCCCCTGTTCTTGGGGCATCGATGGCCCCACTAGTGGCCCAGGAAGGTGGTAAAGGAGGGAAGCGGGCAAGGGGTCTGGGTTTGCTCTTCACTCTGAGCCCCAGCCCCTCTCAATCCCTGTGGGTTCTTACCCTCTTCCCCCTTGGGTAGGGTACCTGCAGTCCTTAGATGCTGGGGAAGGGTCCCACTTACCTCAGTTCTCTGATTTTCAAAGTGTCACAGCACACCTCCAAACTCCAGTCCTCTCTCCTTCCTCCTCCTCTGTCTGCCTGAAGCAGGGGGGTTTATTAGGTTCCTAACAGGCCCTTAATTGACTGCAGGTGCTCCAATTAACCTGCAGCCACCTTCCCTAGTCTACAGGGAACCACACCTTAATTAGCCTTGAGTTTATATATTTCCCCTCTAGCACTCTCCCACTGCTCCCTGACCCTCCTGTATCACAATCCCCAAACTATGTTTTCATGTATGAGGCACTAATCATTTCAAGCTAACTTGTGACAGTCTGGCAATATGTTGAACACCTATTTAAGGTTTGTCCATGCCTAGACACATCCAGTATTCAAAAAGCAGTTCTCATGGAGGATCACATCATTAGTATTAGGTCTATGGAATACACCACCGGAACTCTGATTCACTGATCTATTCTTGAGGTCTTTCAGGGAGACTTCGGAGAATCATAGAATCATAGAATATAAGGGTTGGAAGGGACCCCAGAAGGTCATCTAGTCCAACCCCCTGCTCGAAGCAGGACCAATTCCCAGTTAAATCATCCCAGCCAGGGCTTTGTCAAGCCTGACCTTAAAAACCTCTAAGGAAGGAGATTCTACCACCTCCCTAGGTAACGCATTCCAGTGTTTCACCACCCTCTTAGTGAAAAAGTTTTTCCTAATATCCAATCTAAACCTCCCCCACTGCAACTTGAGACCATTACTCCTCGTTCTGTCATCTGCTACCATTGAGAACAGTCTAGAGCCATCCTCTTTGGAACCCCCTTTCAGGTAGTTGAAAGCAGCTATCAAATCCCCCCTCATTCTTCTCTTCTGCAGGCTAAACAATCCCAGCTCCCTCAGCCTCTCCTCATAACTCATGTGTTCCAGACCCCTAATCATTTTTGTTGCCCTTCGCTGGACTCTCTCCAATTTATCCACATCCTTCTTGAAGTGTGGGGCCCAAAACTGGACACAGTACTCCAGATGAGGCCTCACCAATGTCGAATAGAGGGGAACGATCACGTCCCTCGATCTGCTCGCTATGCCCCTACTTATACATCCCAAAATGCCATTGGCCTTCTTGGCAACAAGGGCACACTGCTGACTCATATCCAGCTTCTCGTCCACTGTCACCCCTAGGTCCTTTTCCGCAGAACTGCTGCCTAGCCATTCGGTCCCTAGTCTGTAGCTGTGCATTGGGTTCTTCCGTCCTAAGTGCAGGACCCTGCACTTATCCTTATTGAACCTCATCAGATTTCTTTTGGCCCAATCCTCCAATTTGTCTAGGTCCTTCTGTATCCTATCCCTCCCCTCCAGCGTATCTACCACTCCTCCCAGTTTAGTATCATCCGCAAATTTGCTGAGAGTGCAACCCACACCATCCTCCAGATCATTTATGAAGATATTGAACAAAACCGGCCCCAGGACCGACCCTTGGAGCACTCCACTTGATATCGGCTGCCAACTAGACATGGAGCCATTGATAACTACCCGTTGAGCCCGACAATCTAGCCAGCTTTCTACCCACCTTGTAGTGCATTCATCCAGCCCATACTTCCTTAACTTGCTGACAAGAATACTGTGGGAGACCGTGTCAAAAGCTTTGCTAAAGTCAAGAAACAATACATCCACTGCTTTCCCTTCATCCACAGAACCAGTAATCTCATCATAGAAGGCGATTAGATTAGTCAGACATGACCTTCCCTTGGTGAATCCATGCTGACTGTTCCTGATCACTTTCCTCTCATGCAAGTGCTTCAGGATTGATTCTTTGAGGACCTGCTCCATGATTTTTCCAGGGACTGAAGTGAGGCTGACTGGCCTGTAGTTCCCAGGATCCTCCTTCTTCCCTTTTTTAAAGATTGGCACTACATTAGCCTTTTTCCAGTCATCCGGGACTTCCCCGGTTCGCCACATACATAGTGATTTTAGTTTGCTCTGGATTCAGGAAAACCTTTTCATTTTAGTTCATGTAGATTCACACACCATTACATTTTGCTTCGAGTTAAGCATCTGAACAAATCAAATAATTCCTAATCTAACTCAGCTGAAACAGTCACATGCTAATTACAGGTCAAAACAACTGAGTTCCCAATGATTTCACTTGAAACCATTAATGAGCCCAGATTGACTCAAAACTCAGATTTACCAAAATGTTAGCAAGGTGGGCCTGAATTTTTGGTCTGCAGTAAAATGTGAGAGAGCTATAAAATATGGATATTAAATAATATTATTAGTCACAATACTTAAAATAATGTATGCATGCCAATGATGCCTTTGCTGCAGCAAGCAAAACACCCGAAATAACAAAGGTGTTTTCTATACTTCACATAATATACATTTTCAGAATGAGAAAATTACTAATCACAACCTCTTGGTGCATACGTGACAAAGGAACTTCCTTCTTGTGATCTGCTTTACACTTGGTCCTTTATCTCGAGCAGCCGGGGCTCATGGTTTTAGATACAGAGGTGCAGACTCAACCCCCACAGACAGCCTGCCCAGGAGCATCATCACAGGTGGTGGCCCTTATGGCGGTTTGAACTGCTGTAGACCTCAGACATTTGGGATGAGGTTGTCTGGTCAGAGTGATTGTATATACCAAAACCACACTTGTAATGACACCGTCATCTGGATCTGAATGCATGAGCCTATACTGTTTCAGCTAAAGGGCCAAGGATAAACTTTTCAAAAGCATATAAATGACTTAGGAGCCTGAGTCACATTTTTCAAAAATAACTTAGGCACTTTGGTTATTCATATAGCTTTATTCCTATTTTTCAGTGGTCAAACTAAAAAAGTAAAATATATATTTTGGGTCAAACAAAACATGTTTCATTTTCAAAATTTTGATTTTTTTACCTTTTTGAAAAAATAAAAGTGAAGTAAAATTCAAAAGTTGAAGTGTTTCATTTCAAAAATGTCAAACCAAAACATTTAGAAGTATGCAGATATTTTGAAAATCCCACTTGGCGCCTATCTGCATCTTAAGGTACTTAGATACCTTCAAAAATCTGGCCCTAGCTTATTTTTGAAAATGGTATTTAAGAGTTTAAGGCGTAGGGGCACTTTAGGTATTTTTACCCTAAGTCCATTAGTGTAAAGTCAGGAGCAGTCTCAATGTTTATCTGCGATATTATGTATGAAAGGGATTAGCTATCAACTACTGTCTAGAGAGGCAAATTTAAATTGAATTGACATTTTAGTAACTAATTCTTTACATTCTTAGCTTCTGAATTGCTTTTGGTTGAATGGTCACCAACAGTCCCATAACCTTTGACTGGTAAACAGTTTGTCTGGATGCCAAGGATCCTTAGTTCCATATTGGTACAAAAGTCACTTTCCAAGAATACTATAGAATTAGAATACATTTGCCACTTTGTCATAGCATTTCAACTTGTGATTCAGCTGATCATTCCTGGATAAATTTGAAACCTCTATGTTAAATACATTCATTTACATTTTGTCAGCAACATTATACGACCCTCTTGATAAGATTTCTGTAATTTCTTATTCATCTATGAAGTCTATTTTGAAAACTTATACATTTATAAGAAGACTTCAGTCTGTACTTCAGCTTAAGCAGCATGAAGTTCAACACATTAATGAGACATGGTATGGGTAAGTGGTTAATTAATGTAATTTCACTAATGAATGTTTTTAATGTGGTATGTATACTAATTTTCTATCCAATATTTACAAACATCCTAACTGGGATTGTAATGGGGGCTTGGGTTTCATTACAGAAGTTGTTCACAGATCTTTTTGTGGCTTTTTATATGCTTGCTTCTTATTTGGGTATTTAGCAGACTTACTGTTTGATTGGATATACACATAAATGTTTCCATTACATTATTCTTAGATAATGGGAGTAGAGAAAGCCAACAGATGAAAGGCTCTCTGTGAGAAAATGTCAGGTTCTACTCTGCTGGCATCCATATCTTGTGGGTCTTATAAGCTCCATTTCAGGAGGATAAAAGATGGAAAGTCTCTAGGGAAAGAAAGGGGTTGGAGGATGAGGAAATCTTGCAAGGAAAAAAAAATCCTTCAATGTTCTTCTTGGGCTGATTTTTATTTTTGTTGTTCCTGAGTTCAATATACAGGGAACCCCTCAAAAGGGGATGTGTGTAATTGGTTTACATTAACCCAGTGGGCATTCTGTGTTGTGTATGTGGTGAATACTCAGCTCATTCGCATTCCCAAAGTCTGACTGACTTAGAATTAGATACTACTTCTACTGTAGTCAGTTTTCTCCCTTCTGTAAGACTTACTTTCATCTCCAGTTTCAAATTCAAACTTCTGGCTATAGCCGCTGTATCCTGCTGCAGTCCTGACTCTGATATGAAATATATATTTGGTGGCTGGCTTGAGACCTGTGATGATAACACTTGGAGCCTTGGACCTTGTGGAGGAATAGCTGAGCTGCTCATGCTCCTGAGGGACAAAAGAGGGGAGAAATGATATCAAGTTGAGTTGTGCAAACTTTGTAATAACAATAGTCCAAATAGAAAGCTCTGCTTTTTTCTAATGAATGTAAAATCTGTTCATAAAAGGAGGTGCAGGTATGAATTCTGGTTCTCTGATATTGTGCTATTATCACAACGTATGACATGACTTTGGATCAGAAATATTTTAAGAAATTTTGCTTATTCTTTCATACAGTGCACATTGTACCTTTGTGATTTGGGTTAGAAATATACTGTAGTCAAAATAATATGGTATTAGTACATGACTACATTCACAGAAAATGGCAGCTGAAATGGCAGCTACATATTTTGCACAATGGACAAATTAGAAGTTCCATAAGTACTAGTAAAGTGTAAAGATGTGGGAGTATTCAAATACCCGCTACTCACTTCTACCCGCAGGTAGTGCCAAAATGCCGGCGCTATCCGTGGGTAGGCCTGTAGGTAAAAGAAAATATAGATTAACTTTTTTTTAGTTTGAAAACTTCTATCATGGATCAACTGCTTTGTTGTTGCTGAACTTAATTTTTCTCTCCAGTTAGCTGTAATGTGATTGTATATAAATTCCCTGGCACACTATAAAGAAAAACATTCTTTGCAGAATTCCCATGTTAAGTATTTTCCAGCCGATTCTGGGAGTTGTTGAGAACCCCCAACTCCTACTGAAGTCACAGGGAGTTACGTGCTCAGCATGTCTCAAGATCAGGTCTTTAGTAGAAAGGTTCACTCTGTCAGACTGCTGCACAAACTCAGTATTATGTAGTTTTGCACACAGAGCATGCTGATGATAGTTCCATATTTTTAGGACACAGGGAGGGTGTCATGACAGAGCTGAAGCAGAACTGTCCATGGTACTCTCAATAATACAAAAGCAGTACTCACAGAGCACCACAAATGTATACATGCACGGATATTATGCTATGTGACATATTAAGTTATTCAAAAGTTGTTTCTAGCTTGTTAACGTGGAGAAGATACAGCAGGGAAAAGAGCAGCTTGCAGTTACATTGCAGAAATTTACTACTTTTGAACAATATACCTATGCTTTTACATGAAGCAGGGTATGGCAAACATATTAAGCCAGATTCATCCCTGATGGAACCTCATTGAGTTCAATGTAGTTACCCCACAGATGAATTTAGCATCAGTGCTTCCACTGGCCGGGATACAGCAAAATCAACTAACTAAACCACATCAGGATTTCATACAGATAAGTGCTGGTATTTGGGGTTGGGGAAACATCAACAGAAATGTAAGATTATTACAACCAATGCCCACTGTCCAAATTCTGGAGATAATTTGAGAAACTGTATTAAGAGAAAATCCTCAAGTTGCTACTTATTTAAAGCTGACTGTTTGAAATTTTGAAATAAGAACCAGTGCTACATAACAGAAAAACAAAATATGTAACATGTAAAATATATATGTACAGATGGAGAGAGAATACAGATTATACAAACAAACAACAGAATTTTAAAAACTGATAGACTGGTATGCTATGGTATCAAAAGGCAAAAGGATTCTGCTAAATCTCACACAAATTTTAACCATTTTGTTTAGGTCAATTTTGTGACCCTTAAACTTCTATTTTCTGTAAAGTTTGACAAAATTGGCTATTTTCCCATCAAGAGAGGCAAAAATGCTAATTTTGATTTTCAAAGCTGCTGAATAGAGTCACTTTTTGTTTGAGAATGGGCTCTCTTTAATTGGAAAAAGAGTAGCTGAGAAAAGAATCTGATTTTGCTTTGGAGAAACGGGACAGCTTTCAGGATTGCAAAAAAATGAAGACCTTTCCCTGCCCCCACCCCTGCACATATTAAACAGTACCCTGTTTCACTGTAGATGTTGCTATAGAGCAACACTGTAGCTTATACATAAAAATAGTAGGCTAGAGATGAGGTAGATACCGGTATCATTAAAAAACTGGACAAGTTTTTGTGACAGTCATAATAGAAAACATTTTGTAGTCATCATCAGATCTAGTATTTAATTGGTTAGTGGCATGAGATTTTTGTTTATAGACCTGATGCTGGTTTTATTGACGTCAATGGGAATTTGATCACTGACTATTGTAAAATAAGAATTTTGATAGTGTTTTTAAAATTGTACCTGTGTCCAGAAAACTTGGTATTTGCTACATTTTATAAATTAAAAGAAACTGTGGTTGCCATTAAGAAGTCAGCATTTGCCAAAAGATACTACAGTATTTCCCTACACTTGCAATAGGAAATAATTGTGATAATTGTGTGAATCTCTTGGCAAACATTGCTTTTTTATTGCTGATCACGGTGTGTCCTTTGGTCTAAGAAGAGGTTTATTTAAATTTGAACTATTACACCCATCATAATGTGACTACTACCATGAAGGAGTTTATGAAGTCTTTTCTGTAGCAATTTAAACAATTGTTAAGAAGCAAGTAGACATGATTGCTTCTATTCATAAATGACTTGTATTCCATGTAAGGTTAAATTTCGCCATTAACATGATGCCCTACCACAGTAAAACCATGGGAGAGGGTTCAGAGAGAAGAAGTCTTCAAGGATCCCCTTGCTGATACTTCCACCATACACATTGTGCCTTTGGGGTGGTAAAATATGGAGCCAATGTCATGGCCTGGGCCATCCCTGTAAAGGCCATGTTCCTTTGTACCAGCTTTGGTCTCTGGTTCTTAAGGCCTGTGATGATAACACATGAAGCGTTGGCTACCAGGGACTCTCTCAGCTTTAGTTGTCCCCAAGGACACTGAGGAGCTCAGTGGACAATATAACATAGTAACAGTTTGTATTATCTTTTCCAAGAATTTCTGCAGGGCTTGAGGTACATGTGGGTGTGGGGCAATAGAACAAATTTTGTGCCCTGATCTTCCCTGTCCACAAAGCATATGCTTGCATGGAGGAGCACAGGGTCACAGAGGGGCTTTTGGAAGAGTCCATAATAGGGGGAAAATAGTGCTGCGGAAATGTCAAACTTTTTTGCAGGGAAAGATAAAAGGCATGCAGATGGTCTCCCCTCTGTATATGGATCTGGGTCAATATGAAACAAGTATAGTGTTCCTTAATGTTAATAATAATACTTCACTGTAGTTTTCAGTCAGTTTGGATACTTATCAGAAACTTAATTAGGGAGAACACACAGGCTGAAGGTGTGAAGCCTGAGTTAAAGAGGTAAATACAGTGTAAACCAGAAAAGTACCTAATGCTAGCTCACAACCAAAAATATGAAGTTCTGAGTGCCTAAGCGCTCCTCCTCATAACAAATTTAACTTGGCCAAAATATACAAGGCAAAAATAAACTAACCCCAAACCCTATTAATGGCATTATAATACCAGGATAAATAGTTTAAGACTGTCCAAAAACTTAGGTAGAAAATATGCTATCAACCGTACATGTGGTACCTTTTACTCTCTCTTTATTTCTAAGGAAATATTCTCTCTCCAGGTAAGAGCATATGAACATAAGAGCTACCATACTGAGTCAGACCATGGTCCTTCTTTCCTAGTATCCTGTTTCTGAAAGTGGTCTGTTCCAGAGCTTCAGGGGGAGTGCACAGAAGAAGGCATTTACGGAGTGTTCCACCCTGTCTTCTGCTCCTTGCTTCTGGTAGTCAGAAGTCTGATGTTGTCCCAAGCATGGGGTTGCGTCCCTGACCATCTTGGCTAATAGCCATTAATGAACCTATCCTCCCTGAACTTATCCAATTTTTTTTAAAAACCCAATTTTACTCTTGGCCATCACAACATTCCATGGCAATGAGTTCCACAGGTCAGTTGTGCATTGTGGGGAAAAGTGCTTCCTCTTATTTGTCTTAAACCTGCTGCTTATAAATCCCATCAAGTGACCCCTGCTCTTTGTATTATGTAAATAACAATTCTCTATTCATTTTTCCACACCGTTCATGATTTTACAGACCTCTATCAGATTCCCCTTTAGTCATCTTTTTTCTAAGCTGAAGAGCCCTAAATCTTTTTAGTCTCTCCTTACATGGAAGCCATTCCATAACCTTGATCGTCTTCATTGCCCTTCTCTGAACCTTCTCCAGTTCCGCTATATCCTTTCTGAGTTGGAGTGACCAGAAGAGGACAGAGTATGCAAGGGGTGGGCACACCTTGACATTACGGTATTTTCTGTCTTATTTTATACCCTTAGTAATTTAGTAGTAGTAGTAATTGTCAATTGAAAGGAAATTGCTCACTCTGGAGCCGATTTTCAGAAAAGCAGAGCATACACAACTTCCATGGAAGTCAATAAGGGCTGTGAGTATAGAACCTTACAGAATCAACCGCTGGGTTACCATCATCATGGTACAAGAACCTGAATTAGTACAGAATATCCAGATTCTGGACTTTATACAAGGCCAAGGACACTTTTCCAAATTCCATATCCAAAGGAAAATTGCTTTTGTTTTCTGACTTTCTAGATCAACAGTTTTCTTGGGAGGGCCACTGGTATGATTGTACAAAAGTGTGCAGTGGCACTGATGGCCCAATACTAGACACACTGAGGTGGAGTTCTGGCATTAATGTAAGAAGTACAGGATCAGACTGTGAAAATAATGGAAAGCTTGTTGTTTTTACAGTTCATCACAATAGCTACATCTCTCCCATCAACATAAACAGTCTATAATGAAGTAATTCTCTTGTATGGCATTGTCAGAGCAACTGGTTGTTATTCACTATGTGCCTCCATGAACAGGACATTAAGTTCATGATTCACATTATGATTTCCTATCTGGCCAAAAGAAAGGGGATTCTCTCTGCTGACATTTAAAATATGCTCTTGAATACAAAATCTTCCAGACACCAACCACGTCAATATATTGCTTTCTATATTTTCCCCCATCTGACCAGAGAGAGAGAAACAGCACAAAAATGAAAAATTTCTATGTTTCTATAGGTGAACTATTAATAGAGATAAAGTAGGATGTGGTAACATCTTCTCTTTTTAGCTTTAGATAGTGATCACAATGAGTAAAATGCTCATTATGTGGATGACACAAAAGTATACCAAATTAGGAATATCTCAGGGCTTGGATACACTATGGAATACAACATTATACTGCCAATAATAACTTACATGCAATAACGCTCAGCTAGCTTTTAGATTAATTTTGCCAGTAAAGAACCGATATGCTTCAGCCACTTTCAGACATGTGGGTTTTGTCACCCTTCATAGATGAATGACAGAGAGAAATGTATCGCTAACTAAACTACAATCAGCACTTTAATTTACAAATGGAAAGATAACCAAGTACTCTTTGCTATTATTTTAAATTATATAACAGTAGTCCAAGAATTACCCCTCTCCTCCAAATTACTCAGCCAGCCAGTTAAAGAAAAGACATCTGACCAAAAGAGCCAAAGGGAAGGCTAGAACTTTTTAAAATTGGGAAGGAAGCTTTCCCTTTCTGTCTGTGGTTGCTCTCTCTGGGCTGAAGAGATGGGGCAACAGGAATGCTATGTAAAGTTTGAACCAGATATGAAAATAATCAGATCGTATCTAGAACTACTTTTAACAACCCACATATGTAAGTAAATTAGGATTGTTTAGAAAGACGTGATTAGGTTTATTTCTGTTTATTTTTTAAGGCTTGTGGACTCCTCTGTGATAGCCTCAGATGCTTTTGTTTGCTTGTAACCTTTAAGCTGAACCCCCAAGAAAACTGTTTTGAGTGCTTGTCATAAATATAAAGGGAAGGGTAAACCCCTTTAAAATCCCTCCTGGCCAGAGGAAAAATCCTCTCACCTGTAAAGGGTTAAGAAGCTAAAGGTAACCTCGCTGGCACCTGATCAAAAAGACCAATGAGGAGACTAGATACTTTCAAAAGCTGGGAGGAGGGAGAGAAACAAAGGGACTGTGTCTGTCTGTATGCTGCTTTTGCTGGGGATAGACCAGGAATGGAGTCTTAGAACTTTAGTAAGTAATCTAGCTAGGTATGTGTTTAGATTATGATTTCTTTAAATGGCTGAGAAAAGAACTGTGCTGAATAGAATGACTATTCCTGTCTGTGTGTCTTTTTTGTAACTTAAGGTTTTGCCTAGAGGGATTCTCTATGTTTTGAATCTAATTACCCTGTAAGGTATCTACCATCCTGATTTTACAGAGGTGATTTCTTTACTTCTATTAAAAGTCTTCTTGTAAGAAAACTGAATGCTTTTTCATTGTTCTAAGATCCAAGGGTTTGGGTCTGTGGTCACCTATGCAAATTGGTGAGGATTTTTACCAAACCTTCCCCAGGAAGTGGGGTGCAAGGGTTGGGAGGATTTTGGGGGGAAATACGTGTCCAAACTATGTTTCCCAGTAAACCCAGTTAGAGTTTGGTGGTGGCAGTGGAGATCCAGGGACAAAGGATAAAATTAATTTGTACCTTGGGGAAGTTTTAACCTAAGCTGGTGAAAGTAAGCTTAGGAGGTTTTCATGCAGGTCCCCACATCTGTATCCTAGAGTTCAGAGTGGGGGAGGAACCTTGCCAGTGCTTAATTTTTGGAATTGCTCTTTTAAAATCTAGCAAAAGCCTAAAATCCAGACGTATTTTTTCTTTTTTCTTTTAATAAAATTTACCTTTTATAAGGACACAATTTGGATTGTTGTGTCCTAAAAGGTTTGTGCCTATGCTGTTTGATTAGCTGGTGGCAACAACTAATTTCCTTTGTTTTCTTCTCAGCTCTTCCCTGCAGCAGGGATGAAAGGGCTTGAGGTACCCCACGGGGAGGAATTCCCCAGTGCGCCTTGCTGAGTTCAAAGGGGTTTTTTTGCATTTGGGTTGTGGCAGCGTTTACCAAGCCAAGGTCAGAGAAAAGCTGTAACCTTGGGAGTTTAATACAAGCCTGGAGTGGCAAGTATTAATTTTTAAAATCCTTGCGGGCCCCCACCTTCTCTACTCAAAGTGCCAAGTGGGGATTCAGCCTTGACAATGTGGCACATGGGTTTTGGAAGCCTGCCTCTGCAAACATACTCATTGTGATTCAAAACTTTCAAATTTGCGTGTGCAAAAAGAATTCACTTATACAATAACTGGCCATTTACACATGTAGTCAGCTGTTCTGTTTGCTAATGTAGGTTGGAACTATTGTGTCCACAAATGGAAATATGCCCTTAAATTATATTCCCCCTTCTCAGTACTTTCAAGGCACTATACAATATTGTGTGTATATATATATATACATGGGGGCCATCATTTTCTCCTGAGTACAGGTCACAATGTCAGAGCTGAATAAATACTATGTTATAGTAAAGAATAATATTACAGGGTTCTGCCACTTATAGTTTATCAATGTTTATTTAAAATCAATGAATGATGAACACAGAAAAGTGTAAAAGAACAATCTAATATTTTCTACTTTCCTGGGTGTATCAACCTGATGGATACATGTAGATGTGGCTGTTGAGAGAAGCAGCAGTCTCGAAAGGAATCACCTAAACCTTGGGAGCAAGGAACGCCTATTAATCAAATCTCTGTGGGCATGCGAAAGGGGAACCTCACATCTCTTCTTCAGTTTCCTCATCTGTAAATTGGAGATAATGCTCGAAAGGGTGATGTGAATGTAATTAGTGAACATTTTCATAGCCATAAAATACAGCACATACTTGTGATAGATGTGACATCTTGGGAGCATGAAAATTTCAAAAGGCTGTTATACGGAGATGTGCCAGATGCCATAGGCACTGGGATTAGTAACAAACTTGTGTATCTATGAATATTATATGAAACTTTGGGCACTAGGGATTGTATACTAGCTTCACAGCAAGTTACCAAGCTTCCACAAGGAACTAAAACAAGTGAGGAGTAATTACCGCAGATCTTGAGAGAGAAGGAAACAACTCCAGAGAAGAACCTCTCCCTGGGATAAATTGCAGATGCTGGTTCAGCCCAGTTCAAGAGGGCCAGGAGACAAACAAAGATCTTGTGATATCAAGGGCCAGCCTGAACTGTTGGAGGGGACCCTCATTTTGATCCAAAAACTGACCTGAGAATGTAACCAAAAGGTCACCGCCCTGCTAGAAGGGTGTGAAGAACTGGACCCTTCCTGGGTCTCCATTTGGAAGATGGCTGACACGTGGTAACCTTAGCATGCAGGGAAACTGTTTACTGGTTTATGACAGGTTTTCTCTGTAATGCATTTGTCCTAAAATAAATGTACGAGGTTTTGTGAAAGCTGCTGGTCACTGGGTACCACGGTCACTGTCCCTAGAGAGAGTGCAAGCTGCAGGTGCTAGACTAATGTCAGACTTGCTGGGATAATCACAGTGAATTGTAGGGGAACTGCAAGACCAAATTTTTGGTCTGGAGGGATAGGGATTTGGGTCCTTGCTCACAGAGAAGTAATGGCTAGAGGCCAGAAACCTAAAGGGATGCCCTGGAGGAGACCTGGATGGGGAAGAGGTGTAGTTAACATCACCAGAATTGTAACCATGATCACAGGAAGCAAAGGTCTTTGAAAGATGGAAAGTCTTGAGCTAGTTAGAAAGTCTACCCGTAGAAGGCAGGGAGTCAGCAGAAGCTGAAACTGTGTGTGATGTCTCTTCGGGAGAAGAGACCAGAAGAGTTTGATGTTATAAGCCACCACATGTGTATTTTTTATTTTTGTTTGTTTTTGTTCTAATATCTGTCACTAATCTGATCTATAACTGTTTAGGTGCCTGAAATATTGAAGTGGGCTTTACCACTTTGGCCATTCAGTACTTTTATATTTTGATTGTCTGTCAGTCAGTTCATCACTCTTTCCATAAGTAAGCAAAGCTGTCAACAGGAAAGGGGTAGAATGGATAACCAATCTAAAGAAAATACAGAGAGGTCAGAACCCAGCCAAACATCACTTTAATTGGATTATATACCAGGAAAGGCTGAGGTGAAGTGAGGTGAGCCATGAACAGGAGAACATAAAATGGAGAAAGAAAGGGACAGGGTGACTCCAAAAGGTGCTTGAAATCTCACCAGCACAATGAATAATGTGGACTAAGTGAGAGAGGGTGTGTTATTAAAGGTTAAATAATGTGGAGGGCCAAGAAGAAATCAGGGTATAAGGACATTAGATAAGATATTATAAATCACATTGACAAGATGATCACATTGGGAGGAATAAAGTTAAATCTATGCCTTAAATCAATTATGGAAAATCTGCAATCAGAATACAGTAAAGAGGGTGGGGCATCTGTTTTGAAAATGCGAGCCTAGTCTGTATATTGACAAACATATACTCTCCAACAGCCATAAATTATTCTACTCATGCATCTTTTCTAATTTAAAATACCTGTATTTACTAAAGAAAACTTTTGAATCAACATTTTAAAGACTGCTCTTCAGTTTGGCAGGCCAAAAAGTCAGAGACATTAGCAGTATTGCCAATCTCAACACATGAATCTAGCACCCCAAATCATGAGAATGGTTTATAAAAATCTGAGATTAAAAAACAAAATAAAACAAAAATAATTGGAGGTTCTTTTGTTTGCCTTCCAGTTTTTAAAGCCTGGAGGTCATGTTTTCATGCTTTTCTCTGGACCTATCAGGGTTAAAAACATTTTTCTTTAAGTGAAAGCTCAGATTATCACATTCACAAGATTGCAGGAGTTGTGGTTTTAAGCATAACACCAATTATCATGAGATTCATGAAAACAATCATGGGAGTTGGCAACATAGATTCAGCCAAACCAACCATAAGTGACACCACAAAGCCTAAACAACAGACTGCTACAACAGCAGAACCCCAGTATGACTTCAGGTGTCATTCCTAGCTTCAAATTAGCATTGCCTCAGTTACAAGGACCACAAATCAAGCTTTACTCACACTGTGCTTTTTTTACCTACAAATCACCTCGGACATGGGTTCTAAAATTTATCGGTAAAGAATCCGGGACTACAAATTTGTGAGCCCTCAGAGACACGTCACCAGGCTTGTAGTGTAGAAAAGATAAACTACAATTGAGAACGGTACTATTCTTGGTGGAAGAGTCACCTATGTTACATTTTGCATTATTAATTTGAACATTATCCTATGAAAAGTTCACATATATAGCCAAACAGTAGAAAGAAGAATTCTGTGCAAAACAACCTATCATCTCGGTTGTTTTACTAGCAGAATATCAAATATGATTATTTAACAGCAGAGGGCTGACCAGAGTTCCTGTTCATTTCAATGAATTCTGAATATAAGGACAGTTAACTTTACGTACTTAATGTCCTGGGGATAATGTCTATATGTCCTACAGCACTCTTTGTCAACATTCTTACCTAAAAGGTTTTATCACCTCAGAAATTAAGATGATTCACATCATTGTGTGCAAAAATCAACATTTTATTCAATTTACTCCTTACTGTGAGATCTTGGGGTAAATTTTCCATTTTAATTTGTTAAAGTTCCTCACTTTTGCAAAGTTGCCTGACTTACTTTTCTGGCGTTTTATTCCTTTATGTATTATAGCTGTCTGCATTTCATTGTTCTATTTGTGAAAATTCAATAAGAAAAAATTAATTACCAGATACAGGAGGTGGATGTAGTGATCAGATTAAGAGGGGGATTAATGTACTACACTACACTGACCATTCCCTACATGTAATAAAAAAGCAGATAGATAGGCAATTGTGAGTTCTCTTTCTTTCCTCTTCATTTATTTTATTTAAGAACAGTGGTACAGTAAAGCTGAAGCACAGAAGTTGTGAATTATAGATTCATAGATACAGGGAAGAGAGAAAGAACAGAAGAAGTCAGGAGTCCATTATAAATATCAAAATTGGGAACCTTTAATTTAAGATCATAGAAAACTTACAGAGTTTCAATAACATCAATCACATGAAATTAGCCCCCCTTCAAAAAATCCAAACCTATGGCAAAAAAGACACGTAGCTGAAATCCTTCAACTGAAATCTAACAAGCATTAGAGCAAACTCCTAACACATACTGAACTCCTAAGCCACTAATGTGCTAAACATAACTTCTAAAATGTAGTGAGCCACTTCTGCTGGAGACCAGCTTCATAGTCCCTTGACTCTCTCCAATTCGCCTTTTTAAAATGCACGCTTGCACACACACGTTTTTCTTCTGGCTACAATTAAGGGACCACCACCATAAAACCCCTTATAGCAACCAAATGAATTAGTTAACAATTTTCCATTTTTCATAGGGGAACTGCAGTGCTGCTTTCCTTGCAACACTGAATTCCTAACATGAGATAGTACTGCATAAATATATAAATACAAATACATTAGAAGCAAAAGACCAAGGACAAGGTAGGCCAGTTACTCAATGGAGGGGGGGAACAATAACAAAATATGGAAATAGCAGAGGTGCTTAATGACTTCTTTGTTTCGGTTTTCACTAAGAAGGTTGGTGGTGATTGGACGTCTAACATAGTGAATGCCAATGAAAATGAGGCAGGATCAGAGGCTCAAACAGGGAAAGAACAAGTTAAAAATTAGTTAGATGTCTTCAAGTCACCAGGGCCTGATGAAATGCATCCTAGAATACACAAGGAGCTGACTGATGAGATATCTGAGCCATTCGGGATTATCTTTGAAAAGTCATGGAAGACAGGAGAGATTCCAGAAGACTGGAAAAGGGAAAATATAGTGCCCATCTATAAAAATGGAAAAAAGGACAACCCGGGGAATTACAGACCAGTCAGCTTAACTTCTGTGCCCGGAAAGATAATGGAGCAAATAATTAAGCAATTCATTTGCAAACATCTAGAAAATAATAAGGTGATAAGTAACAGTCAGCATGGGTTTGTCAAGAACAAATTGTGCCAAACCAACCTGATCGTTTCTTTGACAGGGTAACAAGCCTTGTGGATGGGGGGAAACTATAGACGTGCTATCTCTTGACTTTAGTAAGGCTTTTGATACTGTCTCGCATGACCTTCTCATAAACAAATTAGGGAAATGCAATCTAGATGAAGTTACAATAAGGTGGGTGCATAACTGGTTGGAAAACCATTCCCAGAGAGTAGTTATCAGTAGTTCACAGTTATGCTGGAATGGCATAACGAGTGGGGTCCTACAGGGATCAGTCCTGGCTCCGGTTCTGTTCAATATCTTCATCAATGATTTAGATCAGGGATCGGCAACCTTTGGCATATGGCCTGCCTGGGTAAGCCCCTGGTGGGCCGGGCCAGTTTGTTTACCTGCCCCTGATCGCAGCTCCCACTGGCCGCGGTTCACTGCTGCAGGCCAATGGGGACTGCGGGAAGCGGCGCAGGCTGAGGGATGTGCTGGCTGCTGCTTCCCACAGCCCCCACTGGCCTGGAGCGGCGAACCGCAGCCAGTGGGAGCGGCGATCAGCTGGACCTGCAGACGCGGCAGGTAAACAAACCGGCCTGGCCCGCCAGGGGGCTTACCCTGGCAGGCCGTGTGCCAAATGTTGCCGATCCCTGATTTAGATAATGGTATAGAGAGTACACTAATAAAGTTTGCGGATGATACCAAACTGGGAGGGGTTGCAAGTGCTTTGGAGGATAGGATTAAAATTCAAAATGATCTGGAAAAAACTGGAGAAATGGTCTGAAGTAAATAGGATGAAATTCAAGAAGGACAAATGCAAAGTACTCCATTTAGGAAGGAACAATCTGTTGCACACATACAAAATGGGAAATGACTGCCTAGGTAGGAGTACTGCGGAAAGGGATCTGGGGGTCATAGTGGACCACATGCTAAATATGAGTCAACAGTGTAACGCTGTTGTAAAAAAACCAATCATCATTCTGGCATGTATTAGCAGGAGTGTTGTAAGCAAGACATGAAAGGTAATTCTTCTGCTCTACTCTGTGCTGATTAGACCTCAACAGAAGTATTGTGTCCAGTTCTGGGCACCACATTTCAGGAAGGATGTGGACAAATTGGAGAAAGTCTGGAAAACAGCAACAAAAATGATTAAAGGTCTAGAAAACATGACCTATGAGGAAAGATTGAAAAAACTGGGTTTGTACAGTCTGGAAAAGAGAAGACAGAGAGGGGACATGACAGTTTTCAACAGTTTTCAAGTAAATACAAGATTGTTACATGGAGGAGGGAGGAAAATTGTTCTTCTTAACCTCTGAGAATAGGACAAGAAGCAATGGGCTTAAATTGCAGCAAGGGAAGTTTAGGTTGGACATTAGCAAAAACTTTCTAACTGTCAGAGTCATTGAGCACTGGAATAAATTGCCTAGGGAGGCTGTGGAACCTCCATCTTGGAGATTTTTAAGAGCAGGTTAGACAAACACCTCTCAGAGATGGTCTAGATAATACTTAGTCCTGCCATGAGTGCAGGGGACTGGATTAGATGACCCGTCGAGGTCCCTTCCAGTCCTATGATTCTATGAAATAAAAGCACTGACAAGTCCCTTTCACACGACCCAACATGGAGTCCAATAGGCAGTAGGAAACACTATGATGTCTTTTTGTTCCTAGGAAAACTTTACTACAAAACATTGTTCTAAGGTAAGAATGCCTCCATATCTACTCTCTAAAGTAAAGAATGAATAAGTGCAGACTGCAGCATGTACTCTGTAGCTGGGTTCTCCTGTCTCATCTTTATCTTGGAATACAACATATAATTCAATAAATAGATTTTAATGAAAATAATGTGCTTTGTTAAATTAACTGTTGCACAGATCTGTACTCCCCTCACCACGCCAGCCCCTCACTGCTCTTTGGGTGCAATCCTACCAACACTTAGCCCTGGTCTACACTAGGACTTTAGGTCGAATTTAGCAGCGTTAAATCGATTTAAACCTGCACCCGTCCACACAATGAAGCCCTTTATTTCGACTTAAAGGGCTCTTAAAATCGATTTCCTTACTCCACCCCTGACAAGTGGATTAGCGCTTAAATCGACGTTGCCGGCTCGAATTTGGGGTACTGTGGACACAATTCGATGGTATTGGCCTCCGGGAGCTATCCCAGAGTGCTCCATTATGACCGCTCTGGACAGCGCTCTCAACTCAGATGCACTAGCCAGGTAGACAGGAAAAGAACCGCGAACTTTTGAATCTCATTTCCTGTTTGGCCAGCGTGGCAAGCTGCAGGTGACCATGCAGAGCTCATCAGCACAGGTGACCATGATGGAGTCCCAGAATCGCAAAAGAGCTCCAGCATGGACCGAACGGGAGGTACGGGATCTGATCGCTGTTTGGGGAGAGGAATCCGTGCTATCAGAACTCCGTTCCAGTTTTCGAAATGCCAAAACCTTTCTGAAAATCTCCCAGGGCATGAAGGACAGAGGCCATAACAGGGACACGAAGCAGTGCCGCGTGAAACTGAAGGAGCTGAGGCAAGCCTACCAGAAAACCAGAGAGGCGAACAGCCGCTCTGGGTCAGAGCCCCAAACATGCCGCTTCTATGATGAGCTGCATGCCATTTTAGGGGGTTCAGCCACCACTACCCCAGCCGTGTTGTTTGACTCCTTCAATGGAGATGGAGGCAATACGGAAGTAGGTTTTGGGGACGAAGAAGATGATGATGAGGAGGAGGTTGTAGATAGCTCACAGCAAGCAAGTGGAGAAACCGGTTTTCCCGACAGCCAGGAACTGTTTCTCACCCTAGACCTGGAGCCAGTACCCCCCGAACCCACCCAAGGCTGCCTCCTGGACCCAGCAGGCGGAGAAGGGACCTCTGGTGAGTGTACCTTTTAAAATGCTATACATGGTTTAAAAGCAAGCATGTGAAAGGATTACTTTGCCCCGGCATTTGCGGTTCTCCTAGATGTAGTCCTAAAGCCTTTGCAAAAGGTTTCTGGGGAGGGCAGCCTTATTTCGTCCTTCATGGTAGGACACTTTACCACTCAAGGCCAGTAACACGTACTCGGGAATCACTGTAGAACAAAGCATTGCAGTGTATGTTTGCTGGCATTCAAACAACATCCGTTCTTTATCTCTCTGTGTTATCCTCAGGAGAGTGAGATATAATTCATGGTCACCTGGTTGAAATAGAGTGCTTTTCTTCAGGGGACACTCAGAGGAGCCCATTCCTGCTGGGCTGTTTGCCTGTGGCTAAACAGAAATGTTCCCCGCTGTTAGCCACAGGGAGGGGGGAAGGTTGAGGGGGTAGTCACGCGGTGGGAGGAGGCAAAATGCGACCTTGTAACGAAAGCACATGTGCTATGTATGTAATGTTAACAGCAAGGTTTACCCTGAAAGAGTGTAGCGACTGTTTTATAAAATGTGTCTTTTTAAATACCGCTGTCCCTTTTATTTTCTCCACCAGCTGCATGTGTTTCAATGATCACAGGATCTTCTCCTTCCCAGAGGCTAGTGAAGCTTAGAAAGAAAAAAAAACGCACTCGCGATGAAATGTTCTCCGAGCTCATGCTGTCCTCCCACACTGACAGAGCACAGACGAATGCGTGGAGGCAAATAATGTCAGAGTGCAGGAAAGCACAAAATGACCGGGAGGAGAGGTGGAGGGCTGAAGAGAGTAAGTGGCGGGCTGAAGAGAGTAAGTGGCGGGCTGAAGACAGGGCTGAAGCTCTAATGTGGTGGCAGCGTGATGAGAGGAGGCAGGATTCAATGCTGAGGCTGCTGCAGGACCAAACCAGTATGCTCCAGTGTATGGTTGAGCTGCAGCAAAGGCAGCTGGAGCACAGACTGCCACTGCTGCCCCTCTGTAACCAACCGCCCTCCTCCCCAAGTTCCATAGTCTCCACACCCAGACGCCCAAGAACGCGGTGGGGGGGCCTCCGGCCAACCAGCCACTCCACCACAGAGGATTGCCCAAAAAAAAGAAGGCTGTCATTCAATAAATTTTAAAGTTGTAAACTTTTAAAGTGCTGTGCTTAAAGTGCTGTGTGGCATTTTCCTTCCCTCCTCCACCACCCCTCCTGGGATACCTTGGTAGTCATCCCCCTATTTGTGTGATGAATGAATAACGAATGCATGACTGTGAAGCAGAAATGACTTTATTGCCTCTGCAAGCAATGATTAAAGGAAGGAGGGGAGGGTGGTTAGCTTACAGGGAAGTAGAGTGAACCAAGGGGCGGGGGGGTTCATCAAGGAGAAACAAACAGAACTTTCACACCGTAGCCTGGCCAGTCATGAAACTGGTTTTCAAAGCTTCTCTGATGCGTACCGCGCCCTCCTATGCTCTTCTAACAGCCCTGGTGTCTGGCTGCGCGTAACCAGCAGCTAGGCGATTTGCCTCAACCTCCCACCCCGCCATAAACGTCTCCCCCTTACTCTCACAGATATTGTGGAGCACACAGCAAGCAGTAATAACAGTGGGAATATTGGTTTCGCTGAGGTCTAAGTGAGTCAGTAAACTGCGCCAGCGCGCCTTTAAACATCCAAATGCACATTCTACCACCATTCTGCACTTGCTCAGCCTGTAGTTGAACAGCTCCTGACTACTGTCCAGGCTGCCTGTGTACGGCTTCATGAGCCATGGCATTAAGGGGTAGGCTGGGTCCCCAAGGATACATATAGGCATTTCAACATCCCCAACAGTTATTTTCTGGTCTGGGAATAAAGTCCCTTCCTGCAGCTTTTGAAACAAACCAGAGTTCCTGAAGATGCGAGCATCATGCACCTTTCCCGGCCATCCCACGTTGATGTTGGTGAAACGTCCCTTGTGATCCACCAGAGCTTGCAGCACTATCGAAAAGTACCCCTTGCGGTTTATGTACTCGCCGGCTTGGTGCTCCGGTGCCAAGATAGGGATATGGGTTCCATCTATAGCCCCACCACAGTTAGGGAATCCCATTGCAGCAAAGCCATCCACTATGACCTGCACATTTCCCAGGGTCACTACCCTTGATATCAGCAGATCTTTGATTGCGTGGGCTACTTGCATCACAGCAGCCCCCACAGTAGATTTGCCCACTCCAAATTGATTCCCAGCTGACCGGTAGCTGTCTGGCGTTGCAAGCTTCCACAGGGCTATCGCCACTCGCTTCTCAACTGTGAGGGCTGCTCTCATCTTGGTATTCATGCGCTTCAGGGCAGGGGAAAGCAAGTCACAAAGTTCCATGAAAGTGCCCTTACGCATGCGAAAGTTTCGTAGCCACTGGGAATCGTCCCAGACCTGCAACACTATGCGGTCCCACCAGTCTGTGCTTGTTTCCCGAGCCCAGAATCGGCGTTCCACAGCATGAACCTGCCCCATTAGCACCATGATGCATGCATTGTCAGGGCCCATGCTTTCAGAGAAATCTGTGTCCATGTCCTGATCACTCACGGGACCGCGCTGACGTCGCCTCCTCGCCCGGTATTGCGTTGCCATGTTCTGGTGCTGCATATACTGCTGGATAATGCGTGTGGTGTTTAATGTGCTCCTAATTGCCAAAGTGAGCTGAGCGGCCTCCATGCTTGCCTTGGTATGGCGTCCGCACAGAAAAAAGGCGCGGAACGATTGTCTGCCGTTGCTCTGACGGAGGGAGGGGCAACTGACGACACGGCTTACAGGGTTGGCTTCAGGGAGCTAAAATCAACAAAGGGGGTGCCTGTACATCAAGGAGTATTTCAGGCAGGACTGCACGGAGGGTTCCAATAAGAAATGGTGCACCTAAGTTATCGTTGTTATTGGAACAAGGAGGTTAGCCTGGCCTCTGATTGATACATGGCTAGATTTACCTCGCTGCATCTTCTCTGTGAGTGACTGCAGTGTGACCTAGAGGAATGAGTCCCCTAGACAGGGGAGGAGGCAAATGAGTACAAAACAAATCTGGTCTATTTCTTGTTTTGACCCACTCCATCTATCTTTTACATCTTTGGCTGGCAGCAGACGGTGCAGAAGGACTGCATGCCATCCACATCTCATGGCTGCTCGGCAGAAGATGGTACAGTACGACTGCTAGCCATCCCCATCTCTTGCCTGCCTGGCAGAAGATGGTGCAATACGACTGCTAGCAATCCTCATCTCTTGCCTGCCTGGCAGAAGATGGTACAGTACGACTGCTAGCAGTCCGTATCGCCTGCCCGCTCACCATAAGACGGTTCAATAGGACTGACTGCAGGACTAAAGAGAATGACCTGGTCAAGTCACTCCAAATTTAGTCCCTGCGCCCATGTCTGCCCAGGCGCTCCCAGCCGACGTGGCCAGGAGCACCTCGGACACGACGAGGACGACTACCAATCGTATTGCACCGTCTGCTGCCAGAAGGCAAGGGGTTGCTGCTACTGTGCAGCAAAGCCGTACCGCGTCTGCCAGCACCCAGGAGACATAGGGTGACGGTTACCTGAGCGGGCTCCATGCTTGCTGTGGTATGGCGTCTGCACAGGTAACTCAGGAAAAAAGGCGCGAAATGATTGTCTGCCCTTGCTTTCACGGAGGGAGGGAGGGAACGGGGGCCTGACGACATGTACCCAGAACCACCCGCGACAATGTTTTAGCCCCATCAGAGTGCTCCATTGTGACTGCTCTGGACAGCACTCTCAGATGCCCGATTGTTTGCCATTGCTCTGACGCTGGGAGGGGCGCTTACAGGGTTGGCTTCAGGGAGCTAAAATCAACAAAGGGGGTGGCTTTACATCAAGGAGTATTTCAGGCAGGACTTCACGGAGGGTTCCAATAAGAAATGGTGCACCTAAGTTATTGTCCTTATTGGAACAAGAAGGTTAGCCTGGCCTCTGATTGATACATGGCTAGATTTACCTCGCTGCACCTTCTCTGTAAGTGACTGCAGTGTGATCTAGAAGAATGAGTCCCCTAGACAGGGGAGGGGGGGAAGCAAATGACTACAAAACAAATCTCGTCTATTTCTTGTTTTGATCCACTCCATCTATCTTTTACATCTTTGGCTGGCAGCAGACGGTGCAGAAGGACTGCATGCTATCCACATCTCATGGCTGCTCAGCAGAAGATGGTACAGTACGACTGCTAGCAGTCCGTATCGCCTGCCCGCTCACCATAAGACGGTTCAATAGGACTGACTGCAGGACTAAAGAGAATGACCTGGTCAAGTCACTCCAAATTTAGTCCCTGTGCCCATGTCTGCCCAGGCGCTCCTGATCGACCTCACAGAGGCGACCAGGAGCACCTCAGACATGACGATGACGGCTACCAGTCGTACTGTACCGTCTGCTGCCACAAGGCAAGGGGTTGCTGCTACTGTGTAGCAATGCCGTACCGCGTCTGCCAGCACCCAGGAGACATAGGGTGACGGTTACCTGAGCGGGCTCCATGCTTGCCATGGTATGGCGTCTGCACAGGTAACTCAGGAAAAAAGGCGCGAAATGATTGTCTGCCCTTGCTTTCACGGGGGGAGGGAGGGAACGGGGGGCTGACGATATGTACCCAGAACCACCCGCGACAATGTTTTAGCCCCATCAGGCATTGGGATCTCAACCCAGAATTCCAATGGGCAGCGGAGACTGCGGGAACTGTGGGATAGCTACCCACAGTGCAACGCTCCGGAAGTCGACGCTTGCCTCGGTACTGTGGAAGCGCTCCGCCGAGTTAATGCACTTAATGCACTTAGAGCATTTTCTGTGGGGACACACACACTCGAATATATTAAACCGATTGCTAAAAAACCGACTTCTATAAATTCGACCTAATTTCGTAGTGTAGACATACCCCTACTCTGGTGAACAACTCAGTTGAATAAGAGTTTTCAGGTGTGAGCACTACATTTTTATACATATGCACATGCTTGCTTGAAAACATGAGACAGGAGGATAGTTTAATACGAGAGAAGGAAAGCTGACAGAGGAGTTCCTTATAAAGCACTTGTGCACTCTTAAATTTCCGGAAAACCACCAAAAAGAAGATATGTGTGAGGAGATTTTGAACCTAGTATTGAAAGTGAAACTCATAATTTTGGAGTAAATTTTGAGTTCAGAACCATGAGTACTTTAACTAAAGGTTCATCAAAGCACCGGAGGGGAAGAATTAATTTTTAGCATGACAGACAGTAATACTTAAGATACTTTATTACAGCATCGTGGTTGTTCCATAGCTGCAGTTGAAGCTAACTTCCCATAATGAACCCAGTTTATTTTACCCCAACTTCCTCAAAGAGAAACCAGTCCCCTTGTAATATTTTTATGCCACATTTCATCCCAATGTAGAGTTTTTTGGGAAGTCTGACACAATTCAGAAAAAAAAATCTTAATGTTATGACTCAAATATTTTCCTGTCTACTTTTCCTAACTGTTTTTGGCTTATCTTTTCAGCAACTTTTTCAGCAGCACACCTGAGACAAAACCCACATAATATTGTGCTTTGTAGACAGAGTACTTCTAGGTAAAGATGAAAAGTAGGTCACTGGTTAATAAAGTTTTCAAATTGCAAATGAAAAACCCTAGAAGGAAGATAACAAAAAGGGATAGCTCAAGTAACTTTTAAAAATGCTCCAAGCCAAATAGCTGACAGTTCTCTAAGTTGCTGTGACAAATGGATGGGAGACTTCTAACTTACATTAGCCTACTAGCAATATCAATTCATGTAATTATAATAAGGCTGTGCATATAAACTGACGCATTCCCACATGGCAGGGCCTAACAAGTTTTCAGTTTCTTTATTTCAACCTCAAATCAGGAGACATTTTAAACTTAAGGAAGCATTTAAAGCTAAAACCAAATTTTAAATATAACAATGAAGATTCACTCTTCAGAGGAAGGAATCCAAAATGGAAGTTGTGATATAGCAGGTACTGTAGTTTGACTTACAAAAGCATCATAGTTTTAATGTGAGGGCACAATTCCATGTATACTGTTAATATTCAAATGGGTATCAATGCAAACAAATTACAAAATACTACAAAAGTAAGTGAGAGATGCACAAAAGTCAGGATATTCTATTGGTGCCTATGACAAGTGTAACTTGTTTCATTTGTGCATCTGTACATGCTTGTCTGATTTCTATATCCCCACAATGTTCATGGGTAGTTGGATTGAGGATTTTGAACCCACCTCTACTACTGTACCAGTTTTCAGGATCCCATTACCCTACAGCTGTGATAAAGAATTTTAGCTGCTCTATATACTGTGTGCATTTCTATGCCTGCCTTTTTGAAAACTGTTATACTGCTTCAAAGACATTCTGTAATATAGACCTCATTTAACTCCCTTTTAATATATTCTAGGCTTTCAAGGTGGGAGGACACCTGAGAATGACTGGGCTGCTTTTGAGATCATTAGTTGTCTATCTTTAAACATCCACACCAATATAACCTTTTTACTTTCTCAGCACTGCAGATTTATGAATACCTTCTTGTTTTCCTTTGCCAGAGAGACTATTCCTACCTGCTAAGCTATGGAGAAGCTCCCTAGTGCTTCAATATTATCCAGCAACAAGACATAATTAATGCTAAGTTGGCTACTTTCTGATGGTTGATAAACACACAGAAGAGAACTCTGAATTGAGTAGAGCGTACCAAGTGAACTCTAAATGTCTCTCTTTTAAATTGGCTACTTAAGCAGCCAGAACCAAGTACTTTTATTGATAATAATAGGTCCAATTCTTTTGAGTTATGCTGATACAAATCTGGAGTAACTCCACTGATGCAAATGGAATTATTCCAGATTTATATGCTGTAATACAGAAAAATCTGTCCCCATGGTTTTTTGTATGATTAACATTTCATTTTTAACTTTGCTTTTTTTGAATATGAAATTATTTAGCTCAGACATCTTCCTTTCCGTAGAAAAGTAGTAAATGTTAATCTAGAATCATGTTGAAAAAATGTTAATATACATTGCAATAGCAATACAACTTGTGAGTATAATTGGGAGTCACTACCTCTGAAATATAAAGCAAAAACTTAATCTACCATGTTGCGTAGATTTTGCTAACTACCAATATAAACTGTGGTCCTATATTATATTATCTCCCGTCTTGCTAAGAGTGGTGAAGATAACAGGGAAAAGAATTATATAGGACAGTGAAAAGTAATGAGAAGTACAATTTAGGCTAAATATTAGCAGAAACTTCCTGTTTGGCTCTGGAATTGTCTCGAAAAAGAAAAGATGGAAGCCCAGTCTTTTGTGACATCTAAAACTAGACTGGACAAAACAACTTGTAAGGTAACTCCCTTCTCTTCATGTGCTAATATATATTTATGCCTGTTTCTGTAATTTTTACTCCATGCATCTGAAGAAGTGGGTTTTTTTATCCATGAAAGCTTATGCCCAAATAAATCTGTTAGTCTTTAAGGTGCCACCAGACTCTTCGTTGTTTTTATACATTATAAGGAATTACTGCATTGACAGGTAGGTTATCTAGTCTAGTAGTCCTTTTCTGTTTAACTGTTATTTTTTCCATTATCACAGAGATCTTAGCTGTATGGCCCTACACGTAATGTACAGAAAATCTGAAATGTATGGGCAAAGGCAGCTTCTTCTGATGTCATCTTAAAGTGATTTGAGGGCACTAAGAGAGTTTCTTCCAGAGTTCTTGCTGGTGGTTTCAAAGTTTATATGCTTTGTAGGGTATATAGCACAAATTCCTAGAATGATTGAAGTTTGAATTTAATGTGCAATCATTCCAATAAATATAGTAAGGGAGTTCAGGTGTATAGATTCTGACCAATATGTAGGGAGGACCCTGAGAGATTCAATTTAATGCATTTCATTATGCAGACACCTCCAGCTACACAAATCTCAATACACTGTTTACAAACCAGTAAATTATCACACACAGTAGATATCAAATGCATGATTTTGTAATTCGGTTAGCTTCACAGGGCCAAATTCATCCCTGGTATAACTCCACTGTAGACTCTGGAGTTACATCACTGATAAATTTGGCTCATTATTGATAAATTACGTTTCTTTAGACATCTCAAAGGAATTTTTTCTCCTTACAGGAGTAAGTCCATTCAGCAAGTGTGAAGCTTGAAAAATAAGCCACTTTAAAGTTAGCTAAGTGTGTGTTTCAAAAAACAATCTCCCCGCAACTTCCTCCCTAAAAAGCCAAACCAAACCCTGATTTTTTTTTCTTTTAAAGCAGGGGAATCCAAGGTTTTGTGTGTTTATAAAACTCAAAAGTGCCCCATCTGAATCTTACAAAACTCAGAGAAAACAACTTTGAGCTGAGCAAAAAGTGTGGAAAACTTCAGATGAAAGGATTGTTTTTAGGAAACGTATACATACATGAAACCAGATGTTTAAAATGGAAGTGCCTCCTTAACTATTAGTTCAGCAGCATGGCTACTACAATGCTATACCATACTAGTATTTGTGGCGGTGTATAAAGGGAGACATGATCATTTTATTGAGAAATCCTTTTCTCTCCAGGTTTAAAATCAATGTAGCTTGTACAAGGTCACTGCAAATACAGGAGGCATCAATTTCTGCAGCAACATAAATGTTTTTATGAGAAGCAGGTGTATTCCCGCAAAAGACCATAAAGCTAGTAACAACTCAGAGAGGAGTACATAATAATAGGTTGTTAACTCAGTCTCCCTGACAAAAGCATTGAGAAAGGGCACTTTGAAATTATTAATACCAATGCATTTTTAAATAAATAAATAAATAAATAAATGCTTTACAAAAGAGAGTTTTCTATACACTATCTCTTTAAATCAACAGCATTATCTTTTTTGATTTAAATCGTAACAGAATTACATGAAAGTTCTTTCATTATACTGAGTCAGCAGCTTTCCTAAGTGCTTGAGTTGGTTAACCGAACCAAGCCTTTAAAGGTGAAATCCTATTTAATGCATAATCTTGCACTAACAAAAATAATTTAACAAGTCTATTCTTTTATTTAAAAATATACTGTGCTATAAAATGTTTCATTTTGTTACATCGAAAAGGGAATGACTCACTCTGGAAGATCTCATCTTTCTTTTCTGAGTCCTATATCCCCAGCCCGCTGTATAATTGTTTTGGATATGAAAGAGCAGGCTTCCGGCTTAACACATTTGCTTTTGGCATCACTGCTTAATCTAAGATGTGTTCATGTAGTTACCTAGTCTGTTACTGGGGATGAAAAATATTACAGGGTGAAATGATAACAATTTGTCCTATACGAGGGGGAGTTTCTGGCTGCAAAACTAGATTCAGGAGAACAGGGGTCTTTCGCCACTGTTCTTGCAGTACGTCCAATCTACTGAAGTAGTAAAATCACTGAAGTGAAGAACTGGGGCAAACTGGGAGGAAATACCTTGGATGGCAATGGTTTTAGTTTCTTGACAGTAAGTATTAGAATAACAGGCACACCTCAGACAATTAAGAGTCTTGATTCAGTATGGACAAGTCAGGATGTTTATCAGTTTATCTTCTGAGATCTTGTCTCACCTTGCTCAGCTTCCCAATCTTGTGCCTCCCTCACTCCAAATAAACTGGGTGCTTTTCACGTCCCAAAATTTGATCCCCACTCTTCATTCTTTGAATAAATTAGCCCTCGGGCTGGCTCTAACCACCTGGATCCAATGAGCCTTATTTTCGGGTCTTTGTTCCTACAGTTCTTTCTTTTACATCATAATGTTAGCATATTCAAAAACTCCAAACTTCCTCAGGTCACTGGCACATCAGAACACATTGTGAACACATGATGGTGGGTGAGAATTTGAAATTATGAGATTTTTATGGTAGCAGCTGATTCTATAATACCAAGACACTAAAATGGCCCTACTTGGATATCGGAAAAAGAAGGGGTCTCCTAGGGGAAATCCAGAATTTAGGTCTATGAAACTGGAGAGGTTTGAAGATGAACCAGAAAAAGAAGCACAGTGAAATGGAAAATGGTGTCACTGGGCTTAGGGTACAAGGGAGGACTTAAAAACCAAAACAAATTGAGCTGCCTGTGTGAAGAGAGCTGGATTAGGTCAGTGGAACTGAAAAGAACTGAACACTGATGGAGTTGGGGTGGGGACAGAAGGTTAAGAGGCAATTTGAATGAAGTCTATAGGAAACTACACAGGAAGAAGGTAACATACTAGAATGTGCTTTAGTTTAGACAAAGACATAATATTAAAACTGGAAATAAGTACAAGCTATAGGGCTCATAGGAATTACTGGGTGAAATGCTACTGTCTGTTATACAGGAGATCAGACTCGGTGATCATAATTGCCCCTTCTGGCCTCTATCTATGAATCCATGATGATCGTTTCAGGGGAAGGAGGATTTGGGGGGCAACAAACCGCTTGCGCTTTATGAAAACAGTGAACCACCTTTGGTCTTCAAAATGGTTTATGTTCAAGGATAAAGATTTTGGCCAAGGTTCAGGATAGTTCTTACTTTATGTAAGCTTATTCAGTTCCTAGGTTAATTACTTAGCAGACTTCAACATAGTGGGTGTCTCCAAACACTACATTTAATTTGTAAGGAAAGAAATTATACTTGTCTATATAATGATTATTTGGTAGCTGTGCCATTACGTAATTAACTCTATACTTTCTGGAACTGACACACTACCATTTTTTGCTATCCAGAATGAGTCTCTTAAATCCATATTCAGGAACCTAAATAAGTGGCCTGATTTTTCAAGATGGTGAGTTCCTGCCACGACTAGCCAATGCACCTGTATGTCAAAAGGAAAACAAATAGAAACTAGTTCTCAATACAACAGTGTCTAAATTGGTATGTTCAATTAGTCTGTTGCTTAAAAGATTATATTAGTCTCCTATAAGCATTTGCTGTGTCAGATCTTTAACAGAGATCCAAAATGTCCTTTTCATCCTATGTTCATCTATATTTTGTTCCTTAGGGTGATCTGAAAGACACTAGGCTGCTGTATATTTTAATTTTTAAGCCTATTTATCTTAACTCTTCACACTAACAGCTGATGAGTGTAGTTAACTATATTATTCTTGCTGTGTTACTAAATTATTTGAAAACTATTTTTTCTTAAGTATGGGCTTCTAACGCTTGGATAGAATGGAAGTTGAGCACAACTTTTCTCAGAAATCCACTTCTATCATCTGCTATTTTTGAGGTACCCAACTAGCTGTGTAATGCTGTATTTATGGATTTGTAACCTGTCTTTGCATATACTTTTCAAGCCTAAATCACAAGTGAAAAACACTTGTGGCTAACAACTAGTTTTTAGATGTATGACATTTGAATATCTAATCTATTGGGTTTATGGGTTTAATGTAAAGTTCCAGAAATGAAATGTAAAACAGCTCATTATCTTTATTTCCTTACGAAAAGTTATGATCAAAGAGTCATAGTCATTTTTAAATCTGCCAATAGAAGGTAAACACACTGGAATAACAATCAAATGTAAATAGCTGATTACTCCTCATTACTTTTTGGATTACCCACTCGAAAGTACTAAATGCACTTTTTTTTACATTTATGTCTCTTACTGTCATGCAATGCTTATGTCATGGTAAAAAAAAGAAAAAAGGTATTGACTACAGAAGGGAACACTAGAAAAGCAAGCACTGAGTGTGTTTTCTTTAAATAATGTCCACTAGGATTGCTTAAACAGCATAATATTTCTCGGTGAGATCTTTGGTTTAGCAGGAATGATAACAGTAATAGCTCTCTGGACCACTTTATTATTAAATACAAAGTTTTAGAAGCTAGCTCTAAATAATTGAAGAAACCCATTAGGAGGACAGACAAACCAAGGCAGCTAATGGGGAAGGCCTAGTGCAGAATCTCTCTGATAGAACCCTGGGCTATATGTAATTGATATTTAGAGGCTAGATTTCCTTTTCTCCTAATAGTAATTATATCCGTGTCATTAATAATGGCTGCTGTAAGGTCTTTGGGTTTTTCCCAAAGGCAAAAATGATATCTGGTCAGAGAGGCCTCATAATTATTCACCTCATTTGCAACAGTGCTGAGACCTAGATTTTTCTCATTTGAGAATCTAAGCTCTTATAGTTTTTCCCTTGGGGATCTACATTAATAACAGCAGAATAGGGAAATTGAAAAGCCTACTAAACACCACTCACTATACTAGAATCAGCTAGGCAATTTTGTTTTAATGGTTTATCTCCCAAAGCACATTTGCAGTAATTATTTTTAAAATTCTCAAGGTGTGGTTTATTTGGCAGTGGTTTTGAAGTGCTTCCTTATGCTGAAAAAGCAAGGAACATTCATGAAGCTTGTGGTGAGAATGCTGACCAATTCCTTGAACTATCATCAACTGCAGGAAGTCTAGAGGTTGATTTTACATCAGTGTTCAAAAGTTCACGTACTTATCCAAATTATTCAGAATTCTTGGCTCTGCAAAAACACTTGAACTCTCATGAGAACGGGGTTATCTCATGAGACTTACATTTCCGGCTTCTGGCTGCAACAGAAATATTGGTCTCTTACACAGCATGCAGCAATGTGTCTCAGTGAGATGTGAATTCTAAAGCACACCAACATGTGGCACACTCACTGGTCCACGTAGACATATTACAGTGAACATGCTCTGGAGAACTTTGGTGCATGCCAGCAGGGTCTATATAGATTGCAACACATTAGTGGGCATTAGAATTTACAACCCACTAGTGAGCATTGCTGCACTATGTAGACATGCTCTATGTCGGCACTTCTGGTTGCACTGAGACTCCAGAAGTGCAGAGTTTAGACAATTTAAAAATAATGTGAAAATTGTTTACACTCTAAAACTTTGTGCGGGCCTGACCCTTTTTGCTGAACTGGCTACCCATCCTTAATAAGAATAATATTCACTAGCTTATACCTTTCATACTTATTATACATAAAAACCATTTACTGAACCACTATAATGGCCACATACCTAAATCAAACTACCGCACATCTGTATTACCGTCAGCATGTCCCTGTAGACAGTAAGCTCACTGGGGTAGGGTGCATGTCTTCCTATGTCTATTATGAAGTGCCTAGCACATGTGGCTATGATATAAAATATATTTTTTAAATGGAAGCTTAAAAGTATATTCTTCCTCATTTTAAAATCTAAGATAAAGTCATAACCTGAATTCAGAAAGCAATTGCTGGTAGGTAACAGGATTGCCTGTCACCTGTGCATTGTTTTCCAAGGATAGTCCCTCAAAAAAGGAATATCTGTCAAGGTGCACAGTATGCACTACCAGCTGTCCAATTTTATAGGCTCATGGTCATCCCAGATGTCCTCTTTTTTCTACTTCAGAGGTGGCAACCTTAGTAGGTAAGGGAAATATGGCATTAGTTGCAAAATGGTGGCCTCTGCACAAGCCTAACATTTTTGACTCAATCACAAATTATGTAAAAGAATAATTGAAAAACTTTTATTGTTAAACTATTCACTACTATGAGAGACTTGAAAAGAATCAAGCGAGCTACATTATGTGGTGTAGATATCGCAGGAGGCTATGGGACAAAAGGGAATAACATTACTGTAGCTTACTAACATCAACCTCCTTCAACCAGAAATGTAGAGAGCTCCTTTATCTACTGACTACATTTATAAAATGTTTTGAAAAGTATTTTAGGGTAAAATTCTGGCTGTGCCTCACGTAGGTGTAGTGTGTGTGTGAGAGCAGGAAGGACTTGGAATATCACACACCTAATGGGTGGGCAGAACTGTACTCTCTGCACTCAAGTGAATTGCAGAGACCTATCCCTTCTTACTTCCCCAAGAGAGCACACGGTGCCACAAAAATGGAAGGGAGGAAAACTGGCAGGCCATATGCGGGAAAGTAAGCTGTACTCCCAAAAGGAATGGAGCAGTTTGAGCACTTCCCTATGTGCTGTGGAGCTCTGGGAGGCATTCTTGCCCTCTGAGGCAGAATGCCTCCATGGTGTAGCTCTACAACATTTCCAGTACAGAGCTGTGCCTAAAACTGTACAATCTATTCTTTACTATGGATTTGGAAAAGTGGCAAGTCATAAAATAGCAATTTACAAGCCCATGTATATTCATGTAGCATGCAGCTTTCCTAGACTCAGGATTTAGAATACATAATCTATTGTGCACACACACTATGACTTTTAAAGAATATTGAGCACACATTCTGAGAGTTCATATCCTCGGAATTTAATAGAAAATTCCTATAATAGAAGTATTTATCAACAATAATATGTAAACACACTTTTCAAAGTGGTTTAAGTTCTGCATAACACACATGTATGCAGGCACTTTGGAAGAAACTTCCTGATGCATTAACAATTTTCCATTGTTCGTTTGTAACTAATCCTGATATTTAATATTGATTGCCCACTGATATTTAAAAAAATACCCATTTTAAGTTTTTAAAACTTCACATTGCTCCTACAAAAATTATTTACCTTGAGCTGATCTTAGGAATGTTACTGTCCCCATTCAGGTTTATTCATTTGAAATCACATGATTCAAAGAAATGGAAAAGTTTGTTTAAATATTTCATTTTGAAGTTGAGCATCATTTCTTATGTGAGTAAAGTCAATACAACTTCAGGCTGATGGGAAAATTAGCAAGGTCATATTGCCCTCAAAATTCCTTAAACCTGATGCTCTGCTATATCTCTCCATTTCATCAGCTTAATAAAAAGTAGTTATAAAGTAACAGCTCTTCATCTGTCCTCAAAATCTCACCTGAAAACTAATTTTCCCCGGTCCATACTACTCAAAGACTCTCTCTCTTTTATTTATTAAATTCTATAACCCCACAGTATTCAATTCAAAAGAATGGTAGAGTGTAGACATCAAGTTACAGAGAATCCACCATTTACTTTAGTTCTCTTTAATTGCCTCATGCTGCTGAGGAAGGCAAAACACCCACCGGGACTCTGCCAATCTGACCTGGGGGAAAAATTTCTTCCCGACCCCAAATATGGTGATCAGGAAGACCCTGAATATGTGGGCAATACCCAATGTTAAATCATTATGGAATCATATGGGCAGGTATCAGGCATATCATACTAAAAGATTTAATTTGCAAATGTCTAGTATCTCTGAGGACAGTGAAGCAGGGGATATCAAGAACTGCTTTGCAGAATACCTCTTGGATTTCTAGCATCAAACATTTAATGGATTGTTTGTCTCTGTGCAGACTCACTTATCATCTAAGGTGACATATGTTGCTAAATGGACAGTTTTTGGAATGATTCATCATCTACTAGAAATAAGATATGTGAATTTGCCAGGTTTCAAGATACAATGTTATTTCAGGTGCATGATATTCTGTAGCTGATAATATCACAGAAGTATTCAAGCAAAGGAAAATTTTCTATCACACAGTAATGGAAGCTTGGAATGAGATTTTCAGATTCTTTTCCCCCTGCCAGACTGACCCAAACTTTATAATCCTTTGACCAGGACAAGCAGCCACATGAAGGACAGGCACATGGGATGGGTTTAATTGGCACTTTATCAGTGATACACTGGGGAGGTGCACTATAATTCTCACCCCCTGCTCTCACATGCCAGGTTCCAGCAAGGGTACAGAGCTTTAGAACCAAACAATAACTGCCCTGTCTACCCCAGAGACTCAGCTCAGTTGTGAAAACTTCTCTCCCCAGAACTCCCAACATACAAGGTGGAAGAGGGGGTTGAGTGATAAGAGGCCACAAGCCTGTGTGGAGACCCAGAGTTTGCCAATACATCAGGTCTCTGCCCTGAGCACGAGGTCATAGAATCACAGAAGCTTAGGGTGGGAAGAGACCTCAGGAGGTCAACTAGTCCAACCACCTGCTCAAAGCAGGACCAACTAAATCATCCCAGCCAGGGCTGTGTCAAGCCGGGCCTTAAAAACCCCAAAGGATAGAGATTCTACCACCTCCCTAGGTAACCCATTCCAGTGCTTCACCATCTTCCTAGTGAAATAGTTTTTCCTAATATCCAACCTAGACCTCCCCAACTTGAGCAACTTGAGACAATTGCTCCTTGTTCTGTCATTTGCCACCACTGAGAACAGCTGAGTTCCATCCTCTTTGGAACCCCATTTTAAGTAGTTGAAGGCTGCTATCAAATCCCCCCTCACTCTTCTCCTCTGCAGACTAAATAAGACCAGTTCCCTCAGCTTCTCCTCGTAAATTATGTGCCCCAGCCCCCTAATCATTTTCATTGCCCTCCACTGGACTCTCTCCAATTTGCCCACATCTTTTCTCTAGTGGGCGGCCCAAAACTGGATACAGTACTCCAGATTTGGCCTCACCAGTGTCAAATAAAGGGGAATAATCACTTCCCTCGATCTTCTGGCAATGTTCCTACTAATGCAGCCCAGTATGCCGTTACCTTCTTGGCAACAAGGGCACACTATTGACTCATATCCAGCTTCTCATCCACTGTAATCTCCAGGTCCTTTTCTGTAGAACTGCCACTTAGCCAGTCGGTCCCCAGCCTGTAGCGGTGCATGGGATTCTTCCATTCTAAGTGCAGTACTTGCACTTGTCCTTGTTGAACCTCATCAGATTTCTTTTGGCTCAATCCTCCAATTTGTCTAGGTCACTCTGGACCCTATCCCTAACCTCCAGTGTATCTACCTCTTCCGCCAGCTTAGTGTCATCTGCAAACTTGCTGAGGGTGCAATCCATCCCATCCTCCAGATCATCAATGAAGATGTTGAACAAAACCAGCCCAAGACCGACCCCTGGGCCACTCCACTTGATACCGGCTGCCAACTAGACATCAAGCCGTTGATCACTACCCATTGAGCCCGATGATCTAGCCAGCTATCTATCCACCTTATAGTCCATTCATCCAATCCATACTTCTTTAACTTGCTGGAAAGAATACTGTGGGAGACTGTATCAAAAACTTTGCTAAAGTCAAGGTATATCATGTCCACCGCTTTCCCTTCATCCACAGAGCCAGTTATCTCATCACAGAAGGCAATTAGATTAGTCAGGCATGACTTGCCCTTGGTGAACCCATGTTGACTGTTTCTGATCACCTTCCTCTCCTCCAAATGCTTCAAAATGGATTTCTTGAGGACCTGCTCCATGATTTTTCCAGGGACAGAGGTGTGGATGACTGGTCTGTAGTTCCCTGGATTCTCCTTCTTCCCTTTTTTAAAGATGGGCACTATATTCACCTTTTTCCAATTGTCCAGGACTTCCCTCGATCACCACGAGTTTTAAGATAATGGTCAGTGGCTCTGCAATCACCCTTGGATGCATTAGATCTGGACCCATGGACTTGTGCATGTCCAGCTTTTCTAAATAGTCCTTAACCTGTTCTTTCACCACTGAGGGTTGCTCACCTCCTTCCCATACTGTGCTGACCAGTGCAGCAGTCTGGGAGCTGACATTGTCTGTGAAAGCCGCGGCAAAAAAAGCATTGAGTACTTCAGCTTCTTCCATATCATCGGTCACTAGGTTGCCTCTCTCATTCAGTAAGGCTCCCACACTTTCCCTGATCTTTTTCTTGCTGCTAACATACCTGTAGAAACCCTTCTTGTTACCCTTCACATCCCTTGCTAGCTGCAACTCCAATTGTACTTTGGCATTTCTGATTACACCCCTGCATGCTCAAGCAATATTTTTATACTCCTCCCTAGTCATCTGTCCAAGTTTCCACTTCTTGTAAGTTTCCTTTTTGTGTTTAAGCTCACTGAAGATTTCACTGTTAAGCCAAGCTGGTCACCTGTCATATTTGCTATTCTTTCTGCACATCGGGATGATTTGTTCCTGCTCCCTCAATAAGGCTGAGTTCTCAAAAAGGTCCAACAGCAGAGTCCCAGATGTCATTTACCTCTAGGAACTGGCTCTTTTAGCTTCTACCAGCACTGGGCAATGGCTGCAAGTTGCAACACGTCAGTGATCTTAATAGCATTATGTGAACTTCTGTATTTTACTATTTTCAACCCAATTGTGCCTCCCAGAGGCTGTGAGGAGGTGAAAACCCCTTGACCACATGCCAGTTTGGCCTCAGCAGGAAAAATTCCATTGTGATCCCAGTACTAAAGCTTCCCATATCTTCTGAGCAATATTAAAAGCACGTGAGGGACAAGAAGTTTTGTTCATGGGATGACTAAGTCCTGGTGGCTATAGTTAAATGAATGCAGAACTACCTATAGAGGTCTAGAATGTCTCTCTGGCCCATTCCCACAAATCACCAAAGAAAGCTCCAGGGAACACAAACTGTTACTTTTAAAAGGATTAAATATAATCCAATAATTCTGCTGAAATCCTCAGAGTTTCACAGAGTTAAACTATTGTCACACATTGTGTTATTCAGATGAATTGAGATTCTAGATGCTGCTTTCAAATAATGGAGTGTTCGATGGAGGCACTTGGTTCTGCAATGTCTGTGGGGGAAAAACCCAGTTTTCCCTCTAATATAAATGGGAGGCAAATGGGATACCATACAGGAAAAAAACTAAGAATACTCTGCAATATCTGTTCCATTCTTATTGCGGTAGTCTTTATAGCAATATCTGAGGCAAATTAAGATTGGTTGGGAATTATGCATCACTATATGCATTTTTATTGCCTCCTGAAGACTTTTCTTTTCCTTGCATAGTGAGAACGTCACATTTATTGTACAGAACTTCTCAGCTGTCTTGAGTTTAGGTTTGATGGACAGACTTATTTTGAGGCCTTAGAACTGTGTCTTTCCACTTAAGAGAGACCCACAGTAAACTGGACAATAAGATACCATAACCAAACTCTTTTTGGGACTCCAATTAGGCATAAATCAGAATGCTGGCCACAATTTCCAAAGTTCACAATACAAGGATGTCTGTGTGGTAACATCATTCACATTGATATGTCAGATCTTCACAGTCTCTACACGTTTATGACAACAGTCCCATTTCAGGCTTGTAGTGGCCACTGAGAACTTGACTGCGGATATTTCCATCACCAAATGTTGCTGAGAAGCTTCTGTAATTCTAGACATCCCTTCTACAGTAAAAACTTTGTTATCCAGTATGTTGGGGGAGTGTGTGGAGGGTGGGTGCGGGTTAATCAAATATTCCGGTTAACTGAGAGTTATACTTTACCAATGGAATACTAATTTTCAAAGAATTAGAATACAATAAAATGAATAAAGTATAAAATACAGTCATACAGTATACAGGTATTCACCAATCCAGCAGTAGTACTGCACTGCAGAGTGGTTGGTTTCTTGAAACACTTAGGTGTATACAGTTAAAGTTTTCTATATAGTAGGTTATCTTATGACACTACATATCACTATGAGCAGCACATGGCGTACACCCAGATCACTACAAATACACTTAACCCTAAAACTATACTGAACATAATTTAATCTTTTTTTGGTGATTCAGAAGGCACCTCAGGATCTTGTAGTACCTCAGAGTCATCATTGTCAACATCAATTATTATTGTAGATGTAGAAGGTGTAGGAGATTGGGCTGAATCTGTAATGACCCTATGACAAACCCTGGAAGTTGCTTTTTTGAATAAATCCCTGATATCAGCTTGCTTGCTTGTCTTCCTCCTCTTTTGCATAAAAGTAGAGTGCAGAATGTGCAATTGCATAACCTCCTGGGCAGTAAACTAGTCCCGGTTACTAGACTGAAGATTTGTATTAGGAGATATCAGAAATGCCAGTTAATAGAGTTTCTGGTTGATAAAGTGCTGGATAACACAGCTTTTACTGTAATATCGCTCTTCTGGGGTTTTAGTAACTGTACTCTGTGGAGTTTCAGGGTGAGGACAAATAGATTTTTGTAAAGGCCATACTTGTATTTGCTGGTTTTGGCATAGGAGCTTTCCTCTTCATTTCAGCGTACAATTTTGCTTTACATTTGGCCATTATACCCATTCGTTATCATGTCTGCAAAGCCTAATGTACTCCAAAGGTGCTATATAAATAACATTTCAATGGTGTTAAATAAAAACATTAATATGGCTACATCAAACACATTAAAATGGCATAAAATCAAATTTCCTATTTCAGTATCACAGTATAGCACATGATTCTAGTCTATCTTTCCAGAATCTGGCCTGCAAGAGTGGTACATGCCTGATGTTTCAGAGGAAGTTGTAACATATATCTTTTTTCCCCCTAAACAATCTTCCCACAGTTGTTGCTGCCCATGCTTGTCTCCCAGTTTGCCTTCTAATTAGTACTGCCAAAAGAGTGTTCTCCTGTAGGCTATTGACAAAAGGTGCTTTGTTAAAAAATTATTGATTCAGTACAATGAGTGACTATCACAAGGCACTAAGGGCAAAATAACCACTGGGAGAAGCATGTGCTTATGCCAACAATGAATCCTCCTCCCCCCCGCCATGTGTAAGAGAAAGAATTGCTTACAGTAGAAAAGTACCCCTGATGCATTATAAAGGACTAGAAAAGAAAATGGTGCTTTCTATATGGGGTTGGACAGGATTTGTTTGAGGTATATATACCTTGAAATCTTTAAACCATGATTTGAGGACTTCAATAGCTCAGACATAGGTTAGGGGGTCGTTACAGGAGTGGGTGGGTCAGATTCTGTGGCCTGCGATGTGCAGGAGATCAGACTAAACAATCATAATGGTCCCGTCTGACCTTAAAGTCTATGACGCATGTGACTCTACTGTGCAAAGGTCAACTTCCTTAGGCAGTGCTAGATTTTAGTGCCCTGTTGACATTACTAAAGAGTATTCCTGTGCCAAGTTGCTCAGTAACACTGTATTTGTCTTCAGAGTATAATGTACCAATGAGTTTGTGCAACTAAGTTTGTGCTTAAAACTTAATCTAAAACTTTGATGGGCAGATCTCTGGAATGAGCCAAAATGTTTCCTACAGTTGAATTAATCTCTTAATAGAGTACAGTATTTACAGTCATATTTTTTTATTGTTGATAAATAAAACAAGTGCCAGATCAAGTCATAATAGGGAAGCAACATGGTAAAAGTTATGGAATAGATCCTTGAGGATCCCTGGAATCTGTGGATTTTCCAGGCCTCATTTGTGTGTTTATCAAATAAGATAAAAAGTGTAACTTGTTTTTCAATTTGAGTAATTTCAATTGTTGGACTTTTCTCAATTCTAGCTTTAATAAAACAGCATAACTGTGCACAGAACTGCAGACTCAGAACTTCTCAGGCTGAAAAACAAGAAGCCCAGATATTTACAAAGTAAAAATATAACTCCCTTTTCCTGTCTCTGCTTTATGTCTTCCTCCTCAGGGCTCTTTTCTCCTTTCCATTCATTGTTTTGTGCTTCTTAGAAAGGGAAAAGGAAATACTATTATCTCCTTAGTTTGGCAGGTTGAGATGCAGATACCTGAAAACTCCTGGATATGTCTCAAAGCATGAAGGTACCAATTACCACAAATGTTTATTCTGCAGCAAGGCTTACTCTTCAAACTAGGGTGTGCAAATGTGCACAGAATGGATGAGAGCAAAAGCAGACCCCAGTTTGTGCTTACATGCGTGCACATCTACATCTGGAGTGAGGGACGTGTGTGTGCACCTTTGCCCAAATGGGCTTGAAGATTTTGGGTCCAGACTTGTGATATGAATGTTTGTTTCTTATGTGGTTCTCATTTCTCTTTCTAATCTTAAAAACAATGCCATTTTATTTAGTCTAATATTCTCTGTTCTTTGCTAATCCTGTAGCTAGAAATGTGTACCGTGTAATTTGGCCTCAGGTTGTTGCTAAATCAGACCACAAAAAATGTAATCACAATAACATTTATCAGAATTGTATTATATCAACAATATCATGGCAGACATCAAAACACATCAAAGGGGCCACATATTTAACATTGTTTATAAACCTCACTAATGTGACACCATGAGATGTGCATATCTGTTTTCGTCTACTGTACTCAAATCTGACATAAAACAAGACAAATTAAAACATAAATAGATCAGTACAAAACAAAATTAACACTTAAACCTAATGATTGCATGTGGGGTAAAGTGAGAACAAGTTTACAAGTTAAAAAATATACAGATATTTCAATATACAACATGCTGCTCTGTAGAGTGTTATTTAGTTGATGTTCTAAGCAAGACCTACTTTCTCATAGTACTTGATCTCGTAGTCCAGAATGGCTCCATTGGGAAAGTCAGGCTCTTGCCATGAGAGGGCAATGCTGTTTTGGGAAGCCCAGTCCTTCCTTACCATACCTATCAAGGAGGGCGCTGAAAGGGAAAAAGATAACTAAGGGTTAAAGAGAAAGCACACTGTTTATCACTTTTTGACTTTACTTTCTTAGGATACTGACAAGCAGTGACCTTTAGGCAGACGAGCATGACAGATGGAAATTCTCAGCCCAACTCAATAACCTGGAGTTAATGTTGAAAGTACATATCAGTAATTTCATGGTTAAAGTGTGGATGTACTTTTGAGAACTGACTGAAAAATGGCAACACCTTATTCAAAAGATCTGCTCCCAGTTATACCTGCTGACTTTATAGACAAAAAATAGATTTTATTTTTTTAATTCTTGTTAGTACTACACAACCAACAAAATTAACAGAAGTGCTAGATTCTGTCCCTTCTTCAGCTACATAAACAGAATTGTTACATTCAAATCAATTGCACCTGTATAAATGTATCGATGCTGTCACAAGCACATAATCTGAAGGCAGTAGGGTTGCACTGGTACACTAAGGGCATCGTTTCAGATGCAGAACAAAAATTTATAGTTTATCTCTTACATAAGAGTAATCTGAATTGAATTCACCAGATTTCTTCATAATAAATAAGTAAATTTTATGTTTAATTTATAAATTGGGTCAAATTTATCTTTGGGTCAAAAGAAGTTAACAATTTAAAAATTCAATGAATTCCTATTTTTGTTAGCAAAATTTAGCCCCCCCCAAAACCAACCTAGTACATTTTAGTAGGTAACTGAGATTATGTCATCCGCAGAATGACCAAGGATATTGTAATACACTCATTTTATGCATTTTTTCTCCCTCTGTCTAGAACACAAGTGAATCTACATTTCTAGATTTCTAGTCAAATATTGGGGATTATATTTTTGGTTCTAGAATAAACAGTGTGTAGTTTTTTTAAGATTTTACCCATTTACTGACTTGCAGAAAAAAGATACAGTATAAGAAATATTCTGCACAAAACTCAAATGCAGTAAAATTTTCAAGATAAAATGTATTTGTAAATAAATTAAACATTCATTTAGAAAAACATTATTAGATTAGAGTTGTCTAAAGCACTTTTGAAAGTGAGAAAACTCACAATTAATGTTCCATATGCTATGTGAACTCTATCCTTTAAATACACCAATCCTCTCATGTTGTGGATACTAATTATAGCATTAAGGTCTTTAACTCATAGCTGCCCTTCCTCTGGTACAGGGAGAGTTCAGGCCAGTATTGAGAGGAAGTGTATGGTCATTGGAGTTTTGCAGCCCATTATATATGATGAATGCAGCAAAATTTGACTTGCCCTGTATATACAAGGTGGGTTCTCTGACCACTGGGTGAATGGAGTACAGTACAGTGTCAACCCATTATGTGTTTGGTGTGTAGAATATACAAGATTTTTTTTTTTCTGGACTGTATTGGGAAAGCAGGAATCAGGATTGTGATATTTTCTTCATCCCAAAATATAAAACATTCTTTTTTCTAGGGAGAGGGATGAGGGGAAAACAACTGTAAAAAATGAGAGCAGGGGAAACACAACAAATAAGTTATTATATAAAACATAACACATACTCTGTGTTTTATTTCATAAGCATATTTACTCCTCAGCCATAATGGCATAAATATCATCCACATGAAAAGCTTGCAGTTCTGTAAGTAACACACAAACACAATTGAGAACTCACTTTGCTAATTAGTTGGGCCTACTACTCCCCTATATACCAACAACACTTTTGTCAACTTCTTTCTTTTAGTGCCTAGGTCTCTATTTTCAAATATGACCCAAATTGGGCATCCAACATCACCAAACACCTTAAAAATGCCTGTTTTTCAGAAAGCACTGAGTATCCACTCTCTGAAAATCAGGGCCCTTTAAATTGTCCCAGATTGAACAACCAAAAACTTAGGAACACGAAATCACTAGTCACTATTGAAAATGTAGGCCCTAGATTATTGCGAAGTTTTGACTGAACCAAATCCTTATGTCCTAAAATCAGACTCTACCGATCGTGAGCTGGCTGAACAGAAGGACAGAGTCTTTTGAAATGTTCTACTCTTCAACTTCAATTAATCATCAAGAACCTGATTTTCTGCAGTTTTTGAAATATGACTGAATTATTTATCTCGCTATTTAACAACTCCTATTCAATTTACTCCAGAAAAATTATCTGTTTTCATTATTTCAGTCCAATCCATTTAGGTATGTTAACCAATAATAAACTGTTTGTAGAATTGATCAGCAGCTTTCACATATACTACTGTGAAAATCAGAAACCACATTATGAATTGAACACTCTGAAAACTAAAACTAAGATGAGCAGGCCAGCTCTACAAAACACTGCATTTTCAGATTTTCTACTCCCTTTCCATCGAATGTTAGATTCTACTAAATAAGCCTCTTAATAATTCATAACTTTACCCACCCACCTCTCCAATATCCAATGGCAGTTAATTCCATCCATATTCCCCTCAGTCATTCATGATTCTACCCATCATATCTCCCTCCTAGGCTTCGTGACAGATCTATAAGTTTGTTTTTCCTCCATTAATTGGCCTAGTAGAAATAACATTTTTTATCACTTTCCCTTTTTAACTTTGGAAAGAAAGTTTCTCATTTTCAGACTGAAATAAGAATCTGTTTCTAGTAACGAACTTCCAAGTATATTTACTTTTCATGTAAATACTTTAGTGACATTAAAAGAGAAAAAATAATCAACAAACCCCAGAATAAAAACAAACCAAAACCCAGTGGGGTTGTTCCCCACCACCCTGGAGAAAGGAAGCTATCTCTCTCTCTATATATATTTATCTATCTATATCTAAATATCTATATCTATATAAATACTGTGAAAAGACCTGTTAGGTCACATCCAAAGTCCATTTCTGCCTGTGAGGAATTATTCTCCACAGTTCAAAAATGTAGTCTCCTCTGATATATGAAAAGCATGCAAAATGTCATGCTGCAACTAGACTTTTTAAAATCAAAAGTGGGTTTAGAAAGGAAACTATCTTAAACCTTTATCTATGAAATCTCAGGGCATGTCTACACTTACCTCCAGAGCGATCGATCCAGCAGGGGTCGATTTATTGCGTCTAGTGAAGATGTGATAAATCGACCGCCAAGTCTCTCCTGTCGACTCCACCAGAGTGAGAGGTGCAGTATGTCGCCTTCAGCTATGTTTTTCATGTAGCTGAAGCTGCATAACTTAGATCGATCTCCCACCCTAGTGTAGACCAGGCCTCAGCCATGACTCCATGATACTTTTACCTTGCACAGGGCAATGCAAGCAAGAAGCAAGCAAACAAAACCTATCAAGCTATTATGCTGATAATAGAAGGCTTATAGGAAAATTCATTAAACAAGTGCTTTAAAAATACACAGTATAAAACATTAACACAATATAAGCCTAATTTTTCCCTAGAGATAGACATATAAATCTCTTAATGAAAATGACAATTGTGTACATGTACTTAAGGGCAGAATTTGACCCCAATACAATTATTTTTAAGGTAAGATCAACTCATCCAGCTGTTATATGCAACAAGGAAGCAGCAGCCTGAGATGAACAGGGACTATCTAGAGGAAAACATGCTAGCAAATACTATTGTGATGATGGCCATCCTCGTCTTTTGCTATTATATTTTTCTCTATGTGCCCCTCAAATTGTGAGCAAAAACTCTTTTAACATACAACATATGGTTGATTATTATTTGGTGTCTACTTTTCAAACTCATGCAGCAATTTGTGTTGCTTTTCAACCTGAGTTCACTGAAGTAACTATTATGCTTCACCCAATGAGTGTCAAATCACAGCCTTGGTTGAAGAGATTATCATCTCAAATGTTCCGTGTGTGAAGTAGTCTGTCCCTTCTCTCTTTGAAACAGCTCAGCAGCAAAATAACAAAACAAAGTGTCTTCAGCTCCCTCCCAAGCCAATGCTTATCCTGACTTGCAATGTTGAAAATTCTATACCTTGGACAAAGGAGCTTGTACATTATTGATCTGGGTCACTGCTAGTATTGTGCCTTGTAAATCAAAATGTATTTAAGATGCATATACTGCTGTGGTATTTTATTCCTGAGTTAGGGTGTTGAGCATCAAAATTGTTCATCCCCCAAATCACTACATTTAGCGAAACAAACAAGTAGGCCCATCATTAACTGTTTCTGATAAGTTCAGAGAGAGAGATAATCCTGTCATATAAAGGTTCTTTCCGTATTTCAGGGGACACAATGACTTAGACAAGAAAGAAAACTCACAGTTATAAATTCATTCTACAAAAAAAAAAAAGGAACAAACCAAAACAAGTGATAAAACAATGAGCTCAGTTCAATTATGATTTCTTTAGCTCTCAACAAAAAATAACACTTTCTACAAGAGAGTAATCTTCTTGTAGGGACTGCTCCTCTCTAGAAAAGTTAAAACAGAAGTTAATTAAACCCCAAAGTAATAGGTAATTCTTCACAACTTGGAAATTTAAGACCAGGTGAATCCTGTATGTCATTTATAACCTGTTTTGTTTATCTCTAATGTCAAAGGTAAATTATTCCGGCTAGTCTTTTGGAATTCAGTACTGTGGGAGAGTTTTTAATTCAGTTACCTGATGAAGCCATGCAAATGAATTTGCTTAACATCTTAACATGTCTTTTAACCCACCGTTTAATGGCTGCATTTTCCCGCCTTTGGTGCTGGACTGAAGGATGCTTTCCAGATCTTGGACTCATTGCTGTTCTTTGCTTTGTATGGAAGCTTCTTTGTGCCATCTGGTCTCAGTATTTCCCTGTTTCTGTAATGGATTACTTGAATTGCAGTGAGTCATCTTCTATGTTCTTAGATTTTTCATTCTTTCTGTATTCATTTCTTCATAATTTCCCTTTTGCACTGTGTTAATGAGTATTTGTTCTTTATTTCAGAGCAAGTTTATTTTGTTGTAAAATGCATTATTTTTAAGGTTTTTTATTCATTTTCTCATGGAGTACATGGAAGATGGAGAATATTCCTTTAAAGGATTTGTTTGTAAGATATTGGGGCTTGCCACTTCTCCACTGACTCATCTCCTTATGGTTTGTTTCAGTTATCTATGACCCTCTCTCTTGGGTATAGATACCTCAGATCTCTGAAGCTTTATTTTTCCCCTCAGACAATTTTTTTTTATTTTCCAGTTTTCTGTTCCACAATGTTTAAGAGTATGTAAAAAGCTCTTTTGAATCAGTATAAACAAGCACAATATCTAGAAAATTCTCTTTGGCTTTTTTAAATATAGTACTTTTAAAGTTTGTTATAATAATCTTTGCAAAGTAGTTTCTTCTAGTAACCCTTCAGAACTCTTACATATTACAAAATTCAATGGGGAACTTGCATAAGTACAAACAATTTCTAAGTTCATCTGCATACACTATATCAGGGGTTGGCAACCTTTCAGAATTGGTGTGCTGAGTCTTCATTTATTCACCCTAATTTAAGGTTTTGCGTGCCAGTAATACATTTTAACAGTTTTAGAAGGTCTCTATCTATAAGTCTATATTATGTAACTAAACTATTGTTGTATGTAAGTAAACAAGGTTTTTAAAATGTTTAAGAAGCTTCATTTAAAATTAAATTAAAATGCAGATCTTATCAGTTTAGTGCAGTGGTTCTTAACCTGGGGTGCACGCACCCCCTGGGGGGTGCAAGATGCCCTTTCAGGGGTGTGAGACATTTGAGATTTTTTTAGAAGGTAAATCATCGAAAACACAAATTAAGCACAGACACATAAGTACAACTACTTTGTTTCATCAAACCTATGTATTTATTTACATTATACATTTTTTAACAATTACTGTAATATACAAAGTTTTTAAGTTTTCAAGTTTTTAAGCTAATTGTAGTGTAATTTTTGATAAGGGGTGAGAGAACATATTTTGAGAACTCCAGACTGTCAGCGGGCTGAGCGGAGCTGGGTGTAGTGTATTAAATTGATCCCCATAGGAATGTGCTATTTACAGTGGACTACTTACGGCTGCCAGTCCTGATGCTCTGAGCGGCATGGTAAGGGGAAGGGGAATGGGGTAGTTGGATAGGCATGGGAGTCTCAGGGGGCCTGTCAGGGGTTGGGGGTGTAGCGAGGGGTCCGGGCAATCAGGGGATAGGGAGCAGGGGGGCTTGGATGGGGGGGTGGAGTCCCGGGGGTGGTGGTTGAGGGGGGTCCCAGGTGCGGGTGGTCAGGAGACAAGAAGCAGGGGAGTTTGGATGGGTGAAGGGTTCTGAGGGGTGCAGTCAGGGGGAAGGGAGTCCCGGGAGGGGGTAGTCAGGGGACAAGGAGCGGGGTGGGGATTGGATGGGTCAGGAGTTATGAGGGGGACAGTCGGGGGTGGGAAGTGGGCCGGCTGTTTGGGGAGGCACAGCCTTCCCTACCCTGGTGTAGTCTTATTAAATTTCTCCCTTTAGGAATGTGCTACTTACGGTGTACTGCTTACGGCTGCCAGTCCTGGTGCTCCGCAAGTAGCACATTCCTACAGGGAGAAATGTAATACACTACACCAGCGGACAGAACCCCAGACCAGCGGCGGGCTGCCGGTCTGGGGTTCCATCCACCGGCTCTTGCCAGCCGGGGTCCCGGCCGCCGCCGGGTTCAGTTCACCCAGGCTGGCAGTACGCTGAGTGGGGTTGGTGGCTGGCACCCTGGCTGGCAGCAGCGTCCCACGAAAAATTGGCTCACGTGCCGCCTTTGGCACGCATTCCACAGGTTTGCTGACCCCTGCACTATATCATCTCTCTATTTATATTTGTATATATTTATATATTTTATATATATATAAAATGTATGATCAAGTAGAAGGGGAGCTGGCAGTCACCCTTATATTTAAGTTGCCTGACACTTTCCATTATAAAAGATTCTTACCACATTTTCAGAAACTAACATTTCTATTGTATTGTATTGCAGCAGGCCTTTCAAATTCACAGGGGAAAAACGCTGGGGCCAGAAATGTGCCTTTTGCCCATCCCATGACACTCTATTCAGGTCTGGCTAAATTATAAGGTTCTGAAAATCACCGTTTCCCATCTTTGGCTTGCACTGCTGAGCATAATTGTAGCATCATTCCAAAATTCCTGAACATTCTCAAGCTGGACTCCTGATGTCCCAGCAGCAGGAGAAGCATACAGTGCTTAGGGAAATCACAGGGAATAGAAAGCCTAGCTGCTGATGGAGCAGCTGTAAGAGCAAGGGGGAGAGTAAACAGAGCTGTGCCATGCCCCTCACTGACCAGTCTGAAGACTCTGCACATGGCTCCAGTGGAGTCCTGATCCTCTGTGGGTGCAACACATGAGGTAAGAAACCCCACCTCCCCCACTTCTCAGGGGCAAGCCAAGAGATCCAGGAGCAAACACAAATACAAATAAGAAATAAATAAGAATCAAGAAAACCTGAGTTCTTGACTCACTTCTGACAGATGTTGATAATTATATATGCGTCACAACTCTTATTATTAAATATCAACCTACACCTCACTGGGAGATCCCATATATTTAGTCACACTGCCTCTCAGGAAGAACCTGTCGTATCTCTGTCCTTGCCTAAACTCTCAGTACAATGGGGCTATTGAGTGAATTTGGCATGAATAAGTAACACACCCTGTTATGCTGCATCCTCTAGTGGCTGGTTCACAGAGAATAACAGCCTTCTCCTACTGCCTGCTAATATAGTTCTTTATCTCAAGTGGTAAATGTCTGCGCTGCAGATTTTGCCCCTCTGTATCTCCCCCCAAGTAAATTAAATTAAAAAGCCATTAAAATGTATTTAGGTTGCAAAGCAAAGCACCTGAAAGTTAGGAAATGCCAGTATTGAGCTTGCCTGTGCAATCTTAATTCTGGCCCTTAATGTAATATGTGTTATGTTATGGTCTTCATTATATGATAACATGCTATTTTTTTCCTCAGGACGCCTGCCTCATTCAGAGCACAAGATGAACTGTGCTCAGTGAATAACACAGCCATTCTATTTTCCTTTTTATTCTTTTAATGATATATAAGCTAAAATGCTTTCCCTACCTAGTGGAGAAAGGACCTTGGTAAGCCCTACTGGTGGAGGCAATCAGTCTGTTTCTGAATTCCTCCCCACCTTCAGCTCAAGGAAGATCTTAAGGATGGCAAACTAAGCAGACTATTATCCACTTTGGAGCCTGGCAGATCTGAATCCTCCTGGTTCCTTATTAGCTCCTGCCTGTCTTTCCTACATGGCATCTCTGGTGGCAGGAGACACTGTGTGTACAAAGCATTACATCGGCATAGTCTGTGCCAAGCCCAGGTGTGAGGTCAGTTTTATATAATGGGAAAGGAGGACATACTTTAACATCAAGCAAAGATAATAGTTTCCTTTTGTTGGGGACCAATGCTTTGGAGGGGTGAGGGATGGCTATGGGGACTAATCTGAGTGGCCTTTGGCTTTGAGTCTGTTGTGGCCAGAGAGAAAAAGAAAAAGATTTTATTGCTAAGTATAGAATGGTTTTGGTTATTGATATCATATGATATGTTTATGGAATAAGTTAAAAGTTGCAGACATTCATTTTATCCAGGAAATTGAGTGTAGAGTCCTTATTTTCAACCAAATGTTGTAGAGAATAATCTAAACACATCTATGTGTAAAAAACATCTAGTAGATGTGATAGGAACCTGGACAAAGAAAACATAAAATAAGTACTGCTCCTTTGGGTGATATTTTTTTCCCTTAATAGCAATACAAGAAAGGGCTATTTGTATTTTCAGATCATCTTCTGTAAAACACTGATAATATTAGACTGAAAAACAACAACTGGTCTAGATGAGAACCTGTGTGGGTAGAGTAAAAAAATAGGAATATCTGGTTCCTTGATAAACAGCTTTTACATCTGGATACCTACAATTACAGATGACTAAATGGTACCATAAATGAATGTGACCTACAACTGCTAAGTATAAATCATGGTATCCTGCAACCCTGATATTTTTCTGGACAAAAATAAAAATTGTGTACCTTTTCAGTTACTGGAAAACACAATTATCCTTGTCCGATACATCTTAATCTAGATTTCTGTAACTGGATTAGAATTTATGAAATTTGACACTAAGTAAAGTGTTATCTCATACATGGCAATAAATGGAGTTGGAGGTTGTATTCATAGCATAGCACTTGGGAAAAAACATTATGGTGCACCGCAGGAAAACTATTGATTTTACTTCTGATTCTGAACAGTCTATAAGGAAAATGTAATGAGCAATAAAAATATGTTTTCTAAAGGGAGACATTTCATCTTAGCAACAGACCTGGAAGTACTGAAACCAAATTTCCTCATCAACAGTGCAGTGTTCAGTATAATTAACACTGGAAATATATGTACTTTAAATACCATTAGTAGTTCTATGGGACAGTTGCAATTTTAGAAAAAAAAATCTTTGCTTTGGCTTTTGAGTCCATTTGTTTTGATCCTTCGTTGTAGAAACAGACCCAGAGGAAGGAAGGAAGGAAGATCATCTCAGAGCTGCGCTTTATATCTAGCTCTGCGTGGAGTTCCTGTATGATCTTGGATAAGTTATTTAATCTTTGTGCCTTGGTTCCCCAAACGTAAGATGGGGATAACACTTTAATATTAGTTGGGTGTGGTGAGGATACATTCATTAATGTTTGTGAAGGGCCTGCATACTATGAGTAATGGGGGTTATGTAAGTAGATAATCTAGTAAAGATTTAGTTTTTATTAAACTGCTCTACATAAACAACAGCTCTTTATATATTTTAAAGAATACAACATGGCATCACCAGAACTGAAACATCTTTTGGTTTACACTGAATTAAATGAGGATTATTTTTCGTATTATAGAAGGCACAGAGAGTCTCTTATCTTGATAAGCACTTCAGTGGTAATTCAGAATTATAGTGCTTGGGGGATATACTAGTACTAACTTTAGAGTTCAAAGTTGAATTTGAAGATTTACTGACACAGCACTACAGCTATCAAATTCACACATTTGGGGTGAAAAACAATGTTTTGCTTTATTTTCTAATACTACTTGCATAAAAGTTAGCATGCTAAAGACAGCATTACATTGTGTTCACAAGCAGTGCTTCATTAATTGAAAAATATACCAATACCAGCATGTAGTAATTATGATTTCCCCCTCCCCCATTTCAAGTTATTGTTCTCTTGCCATTTTCCTTTGTCCAGAAATGGTAAAGGGAAGCCAGATGAACATAATTCTATGGTTCAAAAGTGGATTCTGCTGCATTACTCTGGGAAAGAAGTTCTGATAGATTCAAAACTTCTCTCTCATCCAAGCTAAATTGTGGACTTGACCAGTTTTTTCAAACCTCATCTATAAATAGATCTTTTCTCCCTTTATCTCCTAGGATCAATAACAGATAAGAGAAAAATTGACCAAATGCTGTAATTTATACACCATAAAATATTGCTGCACATTTGTTTTCTATAACTTATACTGTTGTACATTGTATAGCAAGCAGGAGACTGCCAGTTGCTCATTGCATCTTACTAATGACTTGAGGACATAAGCAGGAGTTATGTGTTTGCAGAGAAGCTCCTCTAAAGTTGCACTGGACTGTGTACTAATTTGCAGACATTAAAACAAAACAAAAAAAGCCAATTTTATGTATTTTATTTCTGAAAATGCCGAAACAACAGTAACTGGAAAAATCATATCAATATTTTCCATAAACATATGTTTTAAATGTTACTGTATATTCTCTGCATGTTTGAGATACTCATAACAAGTTCAGTTCAAACAAGCTTAGAGGAGTTGTAACCCTCTGTCATGGCATTGTGGTTGCCCTGTATCACCCCCTGCTGGCCATGTGTGGCACTGCCAGCACTCCCTGCCTCAGTTTCTCTCCCCAGGGTGGATCTCCTTGGCTTACCAGACACCAGTCTGTTCTGGAGATGGGGTTTAGCCCTCCAGCCAAATCACAATCAAGCCTAACCGTTCCTGGGTAGCAAACTGAAAGTCCCAACAAACAAAAAGGTTCCTCTGCCTTTTGGGGGCTTCTCTTCAGTCCACCCTCTAGGTCCCATTCCCAGCCCCTTTCTGGGCTATCTTTATAGAGTGCTTAGCCCCCAGCCTGGTTTGCTAGAGTACCATTCCCAGCCCCTTCTGGGCTCCATTGCTTGCATCCTTCCCTGCTCTGGTATAGAGCACTGGGACTGAAGCTGGTTCTCCTGAACTACCCTTTCCCCTTCAGACCCTAGCTCAGGGCCTTCACAGAAGCCTACCTGCTCCCTGTCATTCCAACTCCAGACTGATCTCATTCTCAGTCCTTTTATAAGGCCCAGGCATCCATTAATCTATCACCTGACGTTCCTTAATCCCACCCCCTGCAGGCTGGGAAACAACTAATTAATTGTGGCACAGGTATGTCTGGCCCCATTTCCCCTGAAAGGGACCAGTCACTCCACGATACCCTTCAGGAGCAATACATAAAAGACCCATGCCAAACTAAAAACAAGCCACACAAAAATATGTCCTAGTAGTAAATTTCAAAAAGCATTGCTTTCAAAACTGATATCTGAGCACAAACCAATTTACAAATTTAGTGCAAAAGGGTCCCCCAACACAACCCACTGCTTCCATTAGTGGCACAGCTGGCTGATGCCAGCTGAGAGTGCATGGCAGTGGAAACTGCATCACGTGGGGCTGCTTCTTTTGCTCTTAACCCTAAACCCTGTTGTGACAATTGGTCTATAACTTTAGCCTACTTAGGAGTTTACTAGGGAAAGTAGGTCAAGATATTTTCAATAAAGTATGTCATAAATAGGTGCACGAAGACCAGATAGAGAAACTGAATTAGTGCAAACAAAAATGGCCTATTGATATGACTGAAAGATTATGTTGAGAATGAACTTCATAAATAAGAAAATGTGAGAAGTTATCTATGCCAAATTAGGGCTTGTGGAAATGGATTTAATTGGTGAATGAAATAATGAGGGGATGAACTATGCCACTCATTTCCCCCCCTTTTGGAGGACTTAAAAGGAGACTTTGAGAAAATATCATGGCTTTCCAGTTCATCTCATATTCTTCTAACCCCCAGACAGAAGGAACGAACCAGACCAAAGGATTTTCTTCCCAAGGCGGCCTGCTGTTGTTTAAGGAACTTTGTTTTCACCTGAGAGTCCTAAAAGTCAGCATATCATGACATCCAGTTATCAGTCCATCAATGGGGATACCTAATGGTCAGCACTGCAGAGGCATGTAAGATCCTGTTCTGTCTCCCTTCCTTTTGGTGTTACTTTCTCTCACACTATTTTTTCCCTCATATCCTATCTCTCACTCTCTCAGCTTTTGAATAGATCCTGAAATCAACTGCACTGCACAGATTACCACAACTAGATGAAATTGCCCATTCAGCCCTGCCTGGTCTGAGGAGAAAGGACCCAAAAAAATGACATCCCTGACCAGAATGTGAGCCTGTGTCCATGCAACAGGTGCCATGGCCAACCTGCCAGCCTAAAGCATCCATTCGTCACTGACAAGATACCTCGTGTTCCAAAGACACCAACAAAAGCCACATTTCCCCCACCTGTTCTATCATGTCTCTCCACCACTTTGTATCTGTGTTAAAAATAGTAGAAGTGAATGCATATGATGAATGAGAGTAAAATTAACTCTTTCCTTTTCATCAAAGAAAGGTTGTTGGGGAAAACAAGAGACTTTGATATATTATCTCTAGAAGGAGAGAGACTTCAATAGGTTTTAATTGTTTGTTTTTGTATAATTATTCAATTTCAGTTTCAGTGTCAATGACTGTTTTGATTTATTGCTTGATCAATAACTTTTGATTTTGGAATGAATGCTTTTGGGTGTTTGCCAAGAAACTGAGTAAACCAGGATCTGTGTAGAAACCACCCCAAACCACTGTATCGTTGTTTTAATGAAAGAGTTTGCACAATGAAAGAGTTTATAACATCTATCACTCTTTTGACCCTTGGGATTAATACAGTAACGTTTCCACAAAGGGGTTACTTTTGTATGTTGGGAAAAGGATCCAGTCAGGCTCCGTAGGATTATTTCCCAAACTAGTTTGTACTTTAAGTAGCAGAGCTAACAAACTGGGGCTTGATCCTTCAACCCTTAATTATGAAAGTAGTTCTTACTCATGTGAATTAGTCGCACTGAGTTACAGTAGGACTACTGGTACATAAATTGCAAGACTGAATCATCCTCCTAATGTTACCTTGTAATTTGTATAAGTTTACTGAAAATAGAATTTGAGATTACAAAGGCATAATTTATTACAGCAAGGTGTCATTATGGAAGCAGTTTAATAAGTAAACCTCATTCAGCACAGCCACTTCATGGTCAAACGACAACCAAATTGCTGTGCAGAATTTCCTATTGTTAAATTGGTCTTTGAAGTTTGAAATGAAATAAACAAGAAAATAAGCATTAGCAAATCTTTAAACTTTCCCCTTCATTATTTGCTGCTTATACTGGTATATACAAAAACCAAAATATAATGTACATTCATTTAAGCAACCCCCACCCTATTCTTGTATACATCAAAACATGCAAGTCTATTGAATTGTAGGTCATCTTCTGTCAAACAATACTATATAGGTCCAAAAGAAGCTTTTACTTTAGCAAGGAAATCATGAATATTTTATCTGAATATCTTCTCTTAACCTGCTGTAAAAGCTGTGTTTGTTGACATTTGCTGAGAATGTCAGAGTGAGTTATTGTAATTTAAAATCTTCAGTTAATATGCGTAAGTGCATGTAGGCACATTGGCCATTGATTTAAAATATGTCATCCTAACAATTTCCCCAAAATATTTATTTTTACATGGTATTTTAAAAATCAACAATATATTATATACATTTGACTTTATGAAGTAATTTATTTACATCAGAAATAAATAAAGCATACTAATGCCAAGGCAATTGTAAGACTTCTCTGGTATGGTTTTCATTATTGTAAAACTGATTATCTTGTGTTCTTCTCTATTTGGTGATATTTCCAAATGCAGCCTAACAATGACTGCTTATGGTGTTTTTTAAGTTTAATGTGCATATGCACAAAAAGCATAAGCATTTCTGAAACTATTGCCTACAGGATTGGATAGCTCACAAGACTCACAAAGAACTCGTTCAAATCAATGGGTTACTGTACATGTGGAAGTGTTTCTCACTGTCAGTGAGTAAAATGAGTCAGAGTTGTTACCATCTAATGCTAGTTAGGTGGCCTTTGTGAAATGAAGGAGCTGCCCAAATTCAGTTTCTAGCCAAACAGTATCCATATCAAATTTGGCAATACTCAGTACCTGGTGGACAGTATTAGCACAGAAGCCTAAGACAGAATGGAACAAGGCAGAGGTAAGTTTTAGATGTACCAGCACCCTAGGCAATGTCTTCTTTTGATACCCCGGCTCCCAGTTTCCTCCTGAGTAAACAAAGTTTAACACCAGGTCCTCAATTTAACAAATGGGTGACGAGGACTGGCATCGCTGGCAGAGTGGAGGTGGGCATCAATATCTCGATTGTTTATGAGATGATAGAAAAGGCAGAGATAGATTATGACGGGCCATAAAAGCCCAATATATTACTATGTGTAGTACAGCTGAGTGTTTTCTCTGCCAATATGCTGTTATACACAAACTTGTAACTCTCAAAGACTGTTCTAGCCAATTCTAGGGACTGATGATACATGGGGAAAGATGTCAGGACTAAGCATTTCACACATACCTCATCATAATGGCTTACAATAGCTCTTAGCTATGGACACTGCACTGAAGTGGAGAAAATGAAATCATCAATGCACAGAGACTTCAGAAGTGGAATCCTGGCTACATGTGAAAATGCCCATTGTCTTCAATGGGGCTAGAATTTCACTCCACAAGTGCAGTGTAACTGTGACACTACATTGGAATCTTACATAGATTATGTTTTTTAAACATACAAAATTGGTTTGAACATTGTAAACATTTTCTATGTGTCTTCTCTTACTAAAAAATGTTTGCTTACTTCCTACAGATTTTAAATGACTAACACAAATACTTTGAAATTATTATTTTCATGCACAAATTGGCAATTGGATACAGTTTATGGAGCATGAATGAGCTGACACTTGCAAACAGCAGGGTTTTTAGGCAGCATCAGTTTAAAAGGAATAAATCTTTTCACACATACTAGATTACTTTTTAATAGAATTACAAAATTAGTGGATGAGGAGAATGTTGCAGCCGTAATATACCTGGATTTTAGTAAAACATTTGATATCATGTCATGAAATCTTAACTGAAAAATTAATTATAACTGTTTTGGATAAAACTACTATTGTGTGGATTGAAAACAAGCTAAACAACCATAAAGAAGGGTTAATAAAGGGCAATTTATCAGGCTGGAGTGAAGTGGCCTATGGGGCACCAAAGAGATTGGTATTATTTAACATTTAATTAATAATCTTAAAGAAGGGAAAACTTCAAATAGTGAAATTCATGAAAGACACTAATGTGGAGAGAGTTGAGAAGGTTGGTGAGGAAGAACAAGAATACAAGGTGACTGAGAAAGATCAGATCCATATGTTAACAATAACAAATGGACATCAACTTGGAAAAATGCAAGCTAAAATATTTGAAGTAAATAATCCAAAATAAATGGAGGAGAAAAAATCCTGGTAAATAATAATCTGAAATAGATCCAGAGATGATAATGGACATTACTAGAAGGATATTGACCAATTGGAAAAAGGAAAAATAAAGCAAGCAGTATGGGACTCAAAGGATTAACTCATGAGGAAAGGTTAAGAGCAAAATATGTATCACTTCACAGAAAGGAGAAAGACAAGCATGGTAACAGTGTAAAAATTAAAAGACATCTACAAATACATGAAAGATGTAAACTCTACAGAGGGAGTGGAATTACTCAGGGCTTGTCTACATGGCGCTTTTAGTCCGCACCAGTGCGTTGTGCACGCAATGGCCTGTGTGGATGATGCTGGCGCATGCTAGAAATTCCCTAGTGTACATTAACATAGTCCTGTTTAAAATGGGACTATGTTAACAACGTGCACCAGGGAAGCTGGGAATGGGTGACGGGGGATGGATCACTTGATGAGTACCTGTTCTGTTCATTCCCCCTGGGGCACCTGGCATTGGCCACTGTTAAAAGACAGGATACTGGGCTAGATGGACCTTTGGTCTCACCCAGTATGGCCATTCTGGTGTTCCTAATATTTAGTGTATACCAGCAGGATCCACACAGACCAGTTAATGCACAACACGCTGGTGTGGACTGAAGCACCATGTAGACAAGCCCTAGTGTACCTCTCTGGAGAATACACAAAATGAATGGAATCAGATGAAAGGGAAAATTTAGGCAAAATATCAGAAAAAAAATCCTGACCGTGAGACTGTATTTAACGCCCCCCAGCCCAATCCCCTCCACAGATCATCATCATCAAGGTAGAAATATACAAAAAGTACCCTACTTAATTTAAGGTCTTTTCTTCTGAGCTTCATATCAAACCAGTGGGAAAGTTTGCAGCCTAAAGCTCTCAACTGGAGAAGGCCTTTACCTACTTTCATGCTACCACTAACAGTGCCTAAGCTTTACTGTGAGAGAACCACTGGCTGTGTAAATCAGCCCTTTAGCATTTAAAAGCTTTTCTCCGTTCACTCCAAAAAACGTTTAAGATTTGTTGAGTTGCTGCTCTGATGACAAGGAAATTACTACTCCTGCTGTAGCCATTTGGCTTGATCAACTTCAGGTGAAACTGTAGTTGCTGCTCTACACCAACCCTACGAAAGACGAAGACGACTCCAAAAAAACCAAGTAAACTTTATGCTGCAGCTACCCAGATAACCCATCACCATGTTTCAATATATAATTCTTAAATCCACACACTCTAATTCACCACTACATTCTCTGTTATAAAAAGATCTACCTCTGGCTGCAGCTCCATTATCGGGAGTGCAAAGAGGTGACTCGGGGTAAGTTATAACGGTCCATTTCTTACAAGCATACTGTTGAATAACATACAATCACCTTTTAACAACCAACAAAATAAGGTTCCTTTGAACAATACATTGCTCACCATCCCTTTATTTCCCCCCTGAAATAAGACTTTTCAATATTCAAAATTCCTCCTAAAGGCATAATACTATGTATTTCAGATGTCCCTCTTTGCCCAGTATGCTGCCCTATCTTGTGATAAGACTTGCAGGTTTCAGAATTCAATCAGATCACACCAAAAAAAGTCAAGTCCATTGCCCATCAAAATTAAAACCAAAACCTTATCTATTCATATTCATGCACCCTACCTACAATGAAAATGACCAGGGCTTCAGTCCCATGCATTTCTACCATTCTGGCCTGGATGTCATTTTATGCAATAGGCTACATTCTCAGGTATGATCTAGGTTCACCGGGGGAAGGAGACCAAAGCCCTGAGGTAAGTGGGAAAGCGGGATACCGGGAGGAAGCACAGGCAGGAATGTCTGTGAGGGGAGGGCTCCTGCCTCATACTGGGAATGAGGGGCGATAAACAGGTTATCTCAAGTGCTTATATATGAATGCACAAAGCCTTGGAAACAAGCAGGGAGAACTGGAGGTCCTGGTGATGTCAAGGAACTATGACGTGATTGGAATAACAGAGACTTGGTGGGATAACTCACATGACTGGAGTACTGTCATGGATGGTTATAAACTGTTCAGGAAGGACAGGCAGGGCAGAAAAGGTGGGGGAGTAGCACTGTATGTAAGGGAGCAGTATGACTGCTCAGAGCTCCGGTACGAAACTGTAGAAAAACCTGAGTGTTTCTGGATTAAGTTTAGAAGTGTGTGCAACAAGAGTGATGTAGTGGTGGGAGTCTGCTATAGACCACCGGACCAGGGGGATGAGGTAGATGAGGCTTTCTTCCGGCAGCTCACGGAAGCTACTAGATCGCATGCCCTGATTCTCATGGGTGACTTTAATTTTCCTGATATCTGCTGGGAGAGCAATACAGCAGTGCATAGACAATCCAGGAAGTTTTTGGAAAGCGTAGGGGAAAATTTCCTGGCGCAAGTGCTAGAGGAGCCAACTAGGGGGGGCGCTTTTCTTGACCTGCTGCTCACAAACCGGGTAGAATTAGTGGGGGAAGCAAAAGTGGATGGGAATCTGGGAGGCAGTGACCATGAGTTGGTTGAGTTCAGGATCCTGACGCAGGGAAGAAAGGTAAGAAGCAGGATACGGACCCTGGACTTCAGGAAAGCAGACTTCGACTCCCTCAGGGAACGGATGGCCAGGATCCCCTTGGGGACTAACATGAAGGGGAAAGGAGTCCAGGAGAGCTGGCTGTATTTCAAGGAATCCCTGTTGAGGTTACAGGGACAAACCATCCCGATGAGTCGAAAGAATAGTAAATATGGCAGGCGACCAGCTTGGCTTAATGGTGAAATCCTAGCGGATCTTAAACATAAAAAAGAAGCTTACAAGAAGTGGAAGGTTGGACATATGACCAGGGAAGAGTATAAAAATATTGCTCGGGCATTTAGGAATGATATCAGGAGGGCCAAATCGCACCTAGAGCTGCAGCTAGCAAGAGATGTCAAGAGTAACAAGAAGGGTTTCTTCAGGTATGTTGGCAACAAGAAGAAAGCCAAGGAAAGTGTGGGCCTCTTACTGAATGAGGGAGGCAACCTAGTGATAGAGGATGTGGAAAAAGCTAATGTACTCAATGCTTTTTTTGCCTCTGTCTTCACTAACAAGGTCAGCTCCCAGACTGCTGCGCTGGGCATCACAAAATGGGGAAGAGATGGCCAGCCCTCTGTGGAGATAGAGGTGGCTAGGGACTATTTAGAAAAGCTGGACGTGCACAAGTCCATGGGGCCGGACGAGTTGCATCCGAGAGTGCTGAAGGAATTGGCGGCTGTGATTGCAGAGCCATTGGCCATTATCTTTGAAAACTTGTGGCGAACGGGGGAAGTCCCGGATGACTGGAAAAAGGCTAATGTAGTGCCAATCTTTAAAAAAGGGAAGAAGGAGGATCCTGGGAACTACAGGCCAGTCAGCCTCACCTCAGTCCCTGGAAAAATCATGGAGCAGGTCCTCAAAGAATCAATCCTGAAGCACTTGCATGAGAGGAAAGTGATCAGGAACAGCCAGCATGGATTCACCAAGGGAAGGTCATGCCTGACTAATCTAATCGCCTTTTATGATGAGATTACTGGTTCTGTGGATGAAGGGAAAGCAGTGGATGTATTGTTTCTTGACTTTAGCAAAGCTTTTGACACGGTCTCCCACAGTATTCTTGTCAGCAAGTTAAGGAAGTATGGGCTGGATGAATGCACTATAAGGTGGGTAGAAAGCTGGCTAGATTGTCGGGCTCAACGGGCAGTGATCAATGGCTCCATGTCTAGTTGGCAGCCGGTATCAAGTGGAGTGCCCCAAGGGTCAGTCCTGGGGCCGGTTTTGTTCAATATCTTCATAAATGATCTGGAGGATGGTGTGGATTGCACTCTCAGCAAATTTGCGGATGATACTAAACTGGGAGGAGTGGTAGATACGCTGGAGGGGAGGGATAGGATACAGAAGGACCTAGACAAATTGGAGGATTGGGCCAAAAGAAATCTGATGAGGTTCAATAAGGATAAGTGCAGGGTCCTGCACTTAGGACGGAAGAATCCAATGCACCGCTACAGACTAGGGGCCGAATGGCTAGGCAGCAGTTCTGCGGAAAAGGACCTAGGGGTGACAGTGGATGAGAAGCTGGATATGAGTCAGCAGTGTGCCCTTGTTGCCAAGAAGGCCAATGGCATTTTGGGATGTATAAGTAGGGGATAGCAAGCAGATCGAGGGACGTGATCGTTCCCCTCTATTCGACATTGGTGAGGCCTCATCTGGAGTACTGTGTCCAGTTTTGGGCCCCACACTACAAGAAGGGTGTGGATAAATTGGAGAGAGTCCAGCGAAGGGCAACAAAAATGATTAGGGGTCTAGAACACATGACTTATGAGGAGAGGCTGAGGGAGCTGGGATTGTTCAGTCTGCAGAAGAGAAGAATGAGGGGGGATTTGATAGCTGCTTTCAACTACCTGAAAGGGGGTTCCAAAGAGGATGGCTCTAGACTGTTCTCAATGGTAGCAGATGACAGAACGAGGAGTAGTGGTCTCAAGTTGCAGTGGAGGAGGTTTAGATTGGATATTAGGAAAAACTTTTTCACTAGGAGGGTGGTGAAACACTGGAATGCGTTACCTAGGGAGGTGGTAGAATCTTCTTCCTTAGAGGTTTTTAAGGTCAGGCTTGACAAAGCCCTGGCTGGGATGATTTAACTGGGAATTGGTCCTGCTTCGAGCAGGGGGTTGGACTAGATGACCTTCTGGGGTCCCTTCCAACCCTGATATTCTATGATTCTATGATCTGTCTCCTTTGTGCTCTAACAGCCTGGCCTGTGTAGACCAGCCCACTGAATCAGTGAGCTGTAACTGTGGAGCGGATCTGGGATACAGAAAAGAATTTACCCCGCATGTATAGCAATTTCTTAAGTTCCAAATATAGACTATTACCCTACCATCGTTAGATAATGGGTCCCGCGACATATATATATATATAAGAGAGAGAGTTACAATAGCTAAGCCATGTTTTTATATATACTGTACAGAAAATGAGCACTAGAAAAATGTGTTCCAACAGCTAAATTAAAAATGCAAACAAAATAGTCACTTAAAGTAGCCACTGATATTGACTGTATAAAAATATTCATGGTGTTCACATTAAAATAATTCTGTACATATAACGTCTCCACAAGGTTAATGATAACAAATCAGCCATATTTCCATCACAGTTTCTCACACAAAAAATGTACTTATTATCACTTTGAGGAATCCAGATTCTTGGCATTAATTTGCTGAGCTATCATGCTAGCTCTATAATAAATCAGAATTTTCCATGCTTCATTAATGACCATGATCACAAATTATTTGTGGGGTTGATTTAGTTACTCAAACAGCAGATGGTCAGAAATGATGTGACTGAGGATGTGACACTGCTAAAATAGCTCTGGTTGATCCTTCCTTGCATATGTTTTCCCAGCAATTCCCAGTTTGACTAACGGCATAAAGCAGATTTTTGGCGCAAAGGCTAAAGCCATTTATTGATAATAATTAACACATTTAACTCTGGATTACAGGAGAGAAGAGATGGGGAAACAGCTGCTCTGAGCACGAACTTCCTTGAGAGCAACCACATTTGGTTTCCCAATGTGTACCATATGTCTTCACCTCTAAAGGACTCACCTCCCATTGATTAGACAGACTCCAGTGTATAATAAGGAAATTCAGGGATGTGTGAGTATGTATGTCCAAAGAGCCGTATGTTTCTTCATTTCTTAGTGTTGCTTGCCCATCAGATGACCTTCTACTACTGTATCAGAAAAATGCTGAAAGCACCAACTTTTCAGCCACTAAAACAAGCACCTAGAAGAATGCAAGAAAACTCTAGAGGAAACTCTGAAAGACACCAGGAAATAATCTGAGTTATTTACAAGCGCCCTGACCTCTGTTTGGTCCATGCCCTGCCTCTTCCTCTTGGGATGGTAAACTGGAGCCAGAGGGCAAACAAACAAAAATCTCTGGGTTCCTTTTATAACACGTGCGTGGTAGGATGGGTAAGTACGATGCCGCCAGTCAAGTGGCCATTTTCACAACTGAGCCCCTGCTACTTGCCTATGCTCTCTCCATGATCCTCTGCAGCTCCAGTAATGTAGCTCTTTGGAGATGTCTATACTGCAAAAAAACAGGTGTGCTCTTAACTCGGGTTCGCTAACCTGCATTAATTAGCTAACTGAGGTTACAACAGCAGTGAAAACACAGCAATTCAGCTTTTAACTTGTGTTAGCAGATTGAGTTGAAAGCTAAAGGGCAGCCTTGAGCTGGTAACCTGAGTTAAAAGTCAAGTTGCTGTGTCTTCACTGCTATTGTAACCTGAATTAGTTAATGCAGATTAGCTAACCCAATTTAAGAACTCACTTTTTTTTTTCAGAGTGGACATAACCCTAGTCTGCAAGCACTTTCTGAGCTGTGTTGACCCAATTCTACTCTCAGTTACACCCATTCAATATCAATGGGTTCAATGGGATTGCACAATTGAAAGAGGGGGGAACATGCTGTTGGGGTGAAGGTATATTTCAGAGATAATATCACACACAAGCTCTGTATCATTTAAATTTATACACAAGATTCTCTCTCACACACAAAGCACTGCATTAACATGGAATTAAAGTTGGTGAACTCCATTGATAAAGAAGTCAAACATTAAAAATATAGGAAATTCTGACTTAAGGGTCTTCCTTAAACTAGAAAAACATTTATTCTTTAACATGCAGATAAAAAATGCATTCATTACTTAAAACACCAATACAACAACCCACTAAAAAGGTAATTTTAACCATGACCCTATTGTATTCCATAGACTCACACAATGTCATAAACATATTAAATAATAATTATGACATCTCAATATACTAATTTTTAAAAGATACATTAACTATTTCGTAACACACTCAGAAAGGTGAACTCTCGTGAAGAAAGAAAGCAGATTGGGGTGCGCATTCAATTCTATCAAGGATTACCTCCAAGAAAAAATCAACAAGGCAACACACACCAGCCTCTTCAACTCAACAGTACTGCCAGCAATGTTGTAAGGCAACAAAACATTGGCGCTGACAATGACAGAGGAGAAGCCACTGTCTGTCATGGAGAGGGTAATGGAAAAAAGAATTCTAGGAATTTCAATCTGCAACTGAGTCCCCAGTGAAGTGACAGCAGAGTGGAGTGCAGGACGTCATTGTTGAGAGCAGGCATAGTAAAATGTGATGGGCCAGGCATATAGCAAGGCTCACTGACAATCGATGGACTGCAGCTGTCGCCGAGTGGTACCCTTGGGAACTGAAACCGCCACTTGGCCGACCTCCAAAGAGGAAGGCCAGGATATGAGAAGAATGGAAGACATGTTGTGACTGTTGCAATCTATACAAGGGCTGAAGGACGAATCAATCAAGGTGATCAAGGTGATAACACACTCTTCCATATGAGTTATTTTCCACCATGTATGTGAGTATAGCAATATTACAAAATTTGCATCTAGATTTCAGAGGTGCTACTGTCTGGTGTAATAATAGTAATGTAACTGGTGGTATATAGAAGGGAACACATATTGTGAACTACAAATTCCAGAATAATAGTGTCAACTACTTCATGTCATTTTTTACAAGCACACATTCCTGAATGCAAAAACTGATCTAGAATGGCTACAAGGAAATATTTGTTGGTGTACTGCAGTAATTGGGGCTAGAGGTTGTCCAAGACTCAGAGACAATATATGATATATTTTGATATTTAAACAGCTTGATAAAATAATGTAAGCCACACCATAGCTTTTGTCGATAATTTTAAATTCAGCATAATCATTTGCTGCATAACTACTATTAGAATAATATATCAGATATATTCTTTAATCGTTCTTTGCTTTGTTTAAAATGTAATATATGAAGTTAGAGCCTATATTCCATTATCAGTGTCTGCAACACGTGACTACCTGTCTATTTATCTTCCAGATAATCAATTCTCAAGTGAAGAGTTCTTTTATGCATGTATTGTTATCAAGTTACTTAAACCTGTTCTGTACTTTAAAAGTTCATATGTGAACATGATGTTTTCATAATAACTATACAAAATAAGCAATGTGACTTACAAACTTTTCAAACATGGTCAGAGTTAAAATTGCTATTTTTTGTTTTTGACTTTTTAAAATTAATATCGGTGTGTTTTTAAACTACTACATAGAGTAGGAAAGTTGAAGCTATTTTATTGTTTGTTTTTATAGATGGAGTTTGGCAACCTTAACTCCATGTTACTGCAGCTTTGATTTGAATTTTGTCCATTTTTCAAGAGGGTTTTATAAAAGTTAAATGAAACACAAATATGAAGATGCATGCACATTTTGAGATATTATTCAAACTTAATTGTCAGTTTACTGATTGAAATATTATGAATAAAAGAAAAGCAACGTGTACAGTAAAGCATGAGGACTTATTACACAAAACTTTAATGTGAGAAGATGACAGGAAGCCAATAGAGCCTGGACAGGGGCATAAGATACTTTATCTGATACTTTATCTCTAGTAATCCAGTGTGTGTGCATGGTCTCATAATGATAGTTCTAAAATCTGGTGTGTATGTACAGATGAGGCATGATGGTAATAGAAGAACTTATATGGAACCATCTGCATGTGTATAGTTCCAATATTATGTTGATAAGAGCGGCTGTGAAAACAGTTGCACATGCATAACCCAGATATTACAGTAAAGTTAGTTCTGACGTGAAAACAGCTACTATTGTATATTCCCCAGCATTATCTTAATGGGACAGTCTATGTAAATCAATGTGCATGTATTCACAAAATGCTGAGGACTATATAAGCATAGCTGTTTCCACATCAGCTCTAGCCTGACTGTAGCTAGGCTAATCAGTGAACATTTCTAGTCCTAGTATTATGATAATGGGACAGCTACTGAGAATCCAGCTGCAACCTTTTATATCTCGGACAAAACACCTTTAGATATTGGTAATGGAATGGTGAAACATATTACACAATGTTGTAATTATTCCAAAAAACAACACAGCCATGGAGTGACACCAAGCAATAACCTTACAATTAGGATTAATGAATTTTAGTGCTTGTGGTCCCAGATAAATAAAACTGATTTTTAAAAACACATTACATTTTTTTCTTCATGTTGTGACTACAGGGTAGAGTTAAGGCTGTTTGGATGCCATAACTGTGCATTTCCTCACCTTTTACATGTTTGGATTTCTTTAAGTTTAACATTTAGATCTGATTTTCCTCTTGACATAGTTTTTTGTTTGGGAATGTTTGTGTTTTTAAATTATTAATAAATAAGAAATGCAAAGAGAATGCTGCCAGGTGATGGATCTAATTATTTGAAGATAACGTTTAATTTTTTTTTTTTTAGATCCATATTCACTAGTACATTTTTGCTTCTTTGTGCTGCTCTACAGCATTGCAAAGCAGCTAGTTCATACTGCTCAGTTCAGTTGGGTTTTTGCTGTTTTGCGTAATCCATGCTAATATGATGTGGTTCTTTGTTCCCCTCTAGTGACTAGACCATGTATAAAGGTTTGAGTCTGCTACCACCTCCACACTAAGACCTGATCCTTTAAGCAATGGAAGCTCCTAATTTAGGATGAACTACCATGGCCAGCAAGAACGTGTAACCTCCACTATAGTTCTTTGCCCTTTCGGGGGGAAAGGCTTAATGGCTATGCCATAGATGGCGTATTAAGGCTACTACTACTATCAGGCTACTAGAGATGGTTCTTTAGCTCAAGCAGTAGGGGTTCATGTTTTTAGCTCTAGAGGTCCCTGGTTCAATCCTCATGGGTGATCCAACCAGGAGAGTCATTACATTTGCATCATCAAAGCACCTGAAGTGTAGGTAAAATTGGCTCGTAGTTCCCAGTTGGCTTACTTATTATAAGAATGGTTTAATTTTTTTCTACTTCTTAATTAAAACTTTTAAAATTATAAATGCACACATACCAAGTAAACTTCTAAGATATGAAGCGGTGCCTTGCTGGAGGAAATACACATTCACTTTTCAAAATTGTGGCTCTCTCTGAAAGTGTGGAGATGGATTGGGCCGCAGGGTACATGAATGAGAGGGGCTGTACAAGGAGCATGTAGGGGACTGATTGGTGGTAATGGGGAACGGAGAGAGGGTTCTGTGAGGAGATCGGGGTGGGTGAATGGGATGGTGGAGATGAGGCTTCAGTGGCACTGTTAAGAGTACGACGGGGGAGACCAAGGATGCAGGTGGGACTGGGCGTGGTATGGGGGGAAATGGGTTATGTACGGGGAGGGTCCTGTGGTGTGAAGATGAGGATTGGGTAGGAGAATGGAGATACACTCCTTATCTTGACTTACCAGTCCTTATCATGACATACCAATCCTTCCATGCCCAAGCAGCAGTGTTTGAACAGCTCAGCATGGTATTGCTACTTTATCTTCACTGCAGGCTAAGGTAAGAGTGCAGAGAGTGACTTTATAGCTCAAAAATATTTACATCCAGGGATTGGGTTCCACTATAAGTCTCTTTCTGCATAGCACCAGTCTCCCTAACACAGCCCCCTTCCTCATACACAGCCCTCTGTGTTCTAGGCCCACTCACACTCCTGCTCTCTTCTGTTGACTCATTTTCACCCCATCTCCTTGCACACACTACATTTCATTGGGACTTTTTATTCACATGACAATCAAAGCATGTGCTAAGATTAATACACTTCTAGGCCTTTTTTCATAAAGTTCACAGAGTAGCTGAGGCCTGCCTTTTTTTAAATAAAATGACCTATACTCCTTATCATGACTTATTTTGTTAATGAACTCAGGGCCATCTGAAGTATCATTGCCACCAAAACAGCAAGCATGTCAATGAATAAAAAATGGACTCGAGTGAATATACTCATATGAAGAGACTTATTACTTAATAAATTTTGCATAGTGCATTTAGGCTGGAAGTAAATCATAAAAGCTTGAACATTCATCAGTTATATCAAGCAGTACATAAAATAAGGCATATCCAGTTACTGTCCAGAGAACAGAAAATAATATTTCCACTATCAATCAAAACTAAAATACGTAGAATTTTAAACTCTTTTGGAATGGAGGCACTAATGTGATTTTTTTTAAATTGGCATATAACTTCAAAATGTACAAAAATAATGTTCCTAGATGATTTTATACTATATCACATTTGCATGCTTGGATCTAAGAATTTTTTAAGATGCTTTTACATTGCAAAATATTTTTTATAATTTTCAAAAACCAAGACAGATCATTTTCCTTCTATGACTAATTATGTTGCAATGAAAGGAGAACAGAGTATATGCAGATTATTTTGTGAAGTCTAAATTAGTAGTTCTTATCCTCTGGTAAGAATTAGCAGTGTGAATGCTGAGAGGTACCAGATGGGTTCAGTCAGGTTTTACCAATTTATTGAATTGTTGTTAGACACAGACCATGTAAAATCTGAGGCTGGAAGACAAATCTGTACTTGTGAAAGTGTATATGAATTATTTAACAAGTGCAAAGCCATAGTTACAAAAGAAATAAGCTAGGGGGGAAACAGTCAGACCTTTGACAACAAATATTTAATATTATACAGCTTTTTTAAGGCCATAATATTTTGAAGTAGTTCTTAAGTTTTTAAAATGTATTTGGACTTTTCTTTGCAACATCTAGAATGGTTATTTGTATCTTTTGCGCTCACTTTGATAACCGATTTTTCTGCAGCTGTTTGGGTCTGCATTATAAGCATGTCTATCCATATTGCTAACACTGGTGGAAAATCAAATTAGTTATCTCTTCAAACATTTTTGGTTACCTAATACATATTTTCATTGCTCCTTCCTCTTCATTTCTAAAAATGGGTACAAATCAAAGTCTAGTACCCACCATCTAACAACTATAACAAATTTTGCTTTCTCACCAAGAGAATACAAATAGCATTCATTACTTATTCTAGCAGTATACACACTGGAACACACAACTAGATTTTTCTCTTCCTATTTGGTTTCCTTTGTCAGTCTTTTTTGGGGGATAAGCTGCATCAAGGTGTAGTGCTCTTAGAGTGATCAGGTCTTGGAGCAGTGCTCTAAACATCCAGAATCTATCCTAGTCACCTACTGTCTCATTTCCTCCGGCAGTGGTGTTGTAGCAACCAGGCAAGGTACTAACAAACTTCAACAGGACTTTATTTTTAAAGTGGAAACCTCTTTATAAAGCTGCTGCTGCACCCTTGGTAGCTCTCATTCAGCCTCCTCAACTTCTCCCCCTTCCTTCCTGTTTCCTGTCCTTTAGACTCCCAACAGCTAGTGCTCCCAGTTCTAATAATTACAAGCAGCATCTAAACACTACATTCCCTCCTCTCTTAAGAAACTCTCCCAATTAAAATAAACATTGCTGTTATAACCCAGGGGTCGGCAACCTTTCAGAGGTGGTGTGCCGAGCCTTCATTTATTCACTTTAATTTAAGGTTTTGCATGCCAGTAATACATTTTAACGTTTTTTTAGAAGGTCTCTCTCTATAAATCTCTATATTATATAACTAAACTATTGTCATATGTAAAGTAAACAAGGTTTTCAAAATGTTTAAGAAGCTTCATTTAATATTAAATTAAAATGCTGATCTTATGCCGCCAGCCTACTCAGCCCATTGCTAACCTGGAGTTCCGTTCACCTAGGCTGGCAGCGGGCTGAGTGGGGCCTGAGGCCAGGACCCTGGCTGGCAAGGGGCCGGCAGCCAGAATCCCAGATCGGCAGTGGGCTGAGCGGGGCCGGCGTCTGGGATCCCAGACTGGCAGTGGGCTGAGCGGCTCAGCCTGCTGCCACACAAGCTGCTGCTGGTCTGGGGTTCTGTCCGCCTGCTCCTGCCAGCCAGGGTCCGGCTGCCAGCCCCACTCAGCCTGCTGCCGGTCTGGGATCCCGGCCCTGCCCACATAGAGTGGGTACCTACCTTCTCCCTGGTTCTAGCCCATTCTCTTCCTCTGTCTGCACTGAGCTGAGGGTGGGAGGGCACTGAGCACAGGGCTGGGGGTGAAGGAGCAGGCTGGGGGTTGGGGTATAGGGTCTGGCCAGGATCTAGAATGAGGGAGGGGTTGCAGGGTTGGGGCAGGAGGTTTGGGTGTGGAGTGCTTACCTGGGCAGCTCCCATTTAGTGCGAGGGGTGCAGGTGGGAATGTGGGGTGTGTGTACAGGAGCTCCTGTTTGGTGTGCAGGGTGGGGGTGGGAATGAGGGGGGTGCAAGAGCCAGGGCAGGGGGCTGGGGTTGTGTGAGGGGGGTACAGGAGTCAGCCGGCAAGATCAAGCTTCTTCACCCTGCCCCTGCAGGGGTGGGTGGGTGGGGGGTGTGGAGAAGAGCTGGGCCGGCGATGGCTGGGACCCGGCAGGCCACAGCATGCCATTAAAAATCACCTCACATGCCGTCTTTGGCACGTGTGCCATAGGGTGCTGACTCCTGTTCTAACCACAGGAACAAATATGAAACAAGACACTATACTGTTGACAGAAATATTACACTGAAAACACTGTAGATACTACATAACATAGTCTCTAGTCCAGACAGGTGGTCGCCTGGGTCTGACAGGCCATCTCTCAAGCCCTGGTTCCAGTGCAATGTCTTGTTGTGTTGATACTACAGTGAAGTCATCCATTGCAGACTGGGTGTTGGCATAATCTCCTCTTGGTGCATAGGCAGGTGCAAGATAAGAAGCATTCCATACCCGCCCATCAGAAAGTTGATAGGTGTAAGGTCCCTTCTTCTCTATGATTTTAAGAGTAGCTGTGAATTTATGGTCCCCTTTGCATAAAATTCCAGGTTTTTGTATTCTAACAAAGGAACCACACTCAAACTTTGGTTCCTTAGTACCCCACCGCTTGTCTGTAAAAGCCTTATACTTTGCTTGGTTCTGTTCATCTGTTTTTCTCACATCATCCTCAGTTGGGGCATCAGGTTGTGCCTTTAACAATCCAGCAATGTTCAGTTTAGTATTCATCTGTTTCCCATGCAGTAACTCTGTGGGTGATCCATGAGTTGTGGCATGTCATGTAGCCCAATATGTTTGCAAGAAATCAGTAGTGAAAGGTATCCACAATCGCCCTTTCAGTTTAGCTGTTTGCAAACTCTCTTTCAAACTTCTGTTAAACCGTTTGATTTCTCCATTGGCTTGAGGGTAATGACCTTCTGTGCAAAATGTTCCTCTCTGCTAGAAAAGTTTCAAACTCCAGGGAAGTAAATTGACTACCATTATCTGAAACCAGTTCTTTGGGGTTACCTTCCCTGCTAGAAACTGAAGAGAGGAACTTAATTACTGTAGCAGAAGAGATTTGCGATGTAAACTCTTCCCCAGGCCATTTACTGAAATAGTCTATTAAAGTGATGGCATAATGGCAGTCACTTGGAGCAGTATCAAAGGGTCCTATAATGTCAATCACCACTTTTTCCCATGCAGATTCAGGAAGAGGAACAGGCTATAATGGAGGGATACATGTCACTGCTGTCTTATCATGCATTTGGCAAGTGACACATAATTTTATGAGTGCTTCAGTTTGAGAGTCCATCCCTGGCCACCAATACAGATCCCGTAGTCGTTGTTTGGTTCTGACAATTTCTTGATGAGTATCGTGTGCCAGGTTTATGAGTTTTGACTGTAAATCTTCTGGCACAAGTAGCTGGTGTGTACCTCGTAGCACACAGCCATCAAGCAAAGAAAGTTCATCTCGAACTCTAAAATAAGGCAGCAAAACTGGGTCAAGGTTTTTAGGGTTACTGGGCCATCTCTTTGTCAGAAATTCCCGTACTTTTTCTTGAATTGGACACACTGAACAAGCAGTTTGAAATTGTTCTTTTGTAACTGCAGTAAGAGTGCTTGTAATAAGCGCAACTACTACATCCTCATCCTCCAGTGGACCATCTGGTGAAGGCAAAGGCAGGCGAGAAAGGCAATCAGCTACCACATTTTGGTTTCCAGGCTTATATTCCAGTTCATAATTGAAAGAGAGTAGTCTTGCAAACCATTTAGCAATATGATATTCTGCTCTTCCCAGTCCTTTTGTGGTGAGCAACGTCATCAAAGGGCTGTGGTCTGTGCGCAACTTGAACATGCGGCCCCACGGGTAAGTTCTCCATTTTTCAGTAGCCCAGACACAAGCAAGTGCTTCTTTTTCGACTGTAGAATATTTTCTCTCAGCATTACTTAGTGTCCTTGAAGCAAATGCAACAGTCCTCTCTGCGTTGTCCTCATGAAGTTGTGTGAGGTCAGTCCCAAGTCCATAATCAGAAGCATCAGTCATTACAATTGTGGGCAATGCAGGACTGAATAGTGCAAGTACTGGACTATGTACAATCAAATCTTTCACCGTTTCGAAACTAGCTTTTGCATCCGTTGTCCACACAAAGGTTGAACTTCTCCGTAGTAATTCTCATAACGGTTCAATGACAGAAGCATAATTGGGAATGAATTTTGCATACCAGGAGGTAAGACCCAAGAAGGAACGTAAGGTTTGCAAATCTGTTGGAGGAGGAGCATTTGAAATTGCCAGGATGTGATCTGGATCAGGTTTTAGTCCAGGCTGTGAAACTGTATGCCCCAGAAAGGAGAGTTCAGTTTGTCTAAATTTGCATTTGGAACTATTGAGCTTGAAGCCTGCTTTGCTGATGCAGTTTAGTACAGACTGCAAGTTACTGTCATGCTCCTCTTAAGTATTTCCAAACACGATAATATCCTCCAGATAGCACTGAACTCCATGTTGATTCTTCAGAATCAATGACATCATTTTTTGGAAGGCACTTGGGGCAGATGCAAGACCATATGGAACATGTTTAAAATGAAATAGTCCCTCATGTGTAATAAATGCTGTGAGGTCTCTGCTATCTTCATGCAACATAACCTGGTAGTATGCACTCTGCAAATCAAGACTAGAAAACATCTTTGCTCCACGGAGTTCTTCTACTTCTTCTATGTGAGGAAGAGGATGGCTGTCAATCACAATAGCTTTATTTGGCTCCCTTAAGTCCATACAAAGGCGAATGCCTCCACCCTTCTCTGCGTCACTACCATAGGTGAAACCCATTCGGAGGAGCCAATCTCTGCAATAATGTCCTTTTGAACAAGTTTTCTAAGTTCCTCTGAAACAGCTTCCCTTACTGAAAATGGTAAGTGCCATAACTTCTGTCATACAGGCATCACATTATTCTGCATTTTAACTTTATGCAGAAACCCATAAGCACAGCCCAGTTTCTCCTCAACCTGGTGTTGGGTCCCAGCTGAAACTGGTGTGTGTACCGCAAGAGTGCTCTGCTGTGGAAGACCAATTCATCCATTAACTACCCTGAGATTTAAAGCAGGTAATAAATGTCTGCCCAGGATAGGAGTGCCTTCGTGGACAATGTAGAACTCTGCAGTTACACAGCAATCACCAAAAGTAATTATTGCTGGCAGGCAGCCATGTACTGGAATATGGATTTTCAAATAGCCCACCAAGTGAAGTTTGGGTTCAGTAAGAGGCACATCTTTAAAGTAATGCAAATAGATGGAATCAGGTAATATAGATACTGCTGAGCCAGTGTCCAACATTAGCTGAATAGAGTGTGATTTGCCTGAGGGAATGGCAGAAATGTTTACAGTGCACTTTATTTGTTCTGGAATATGTGCAGTAGTGATTTTGTCCATGCTCAGCACAGTAACATCTGGTATTGTAACTGCACGCACCTGTTGATTGAACTGGCTGCTGCGATATACTTTAGCAAAATGCCCAATCTTTTTGCAATGATTGCATTGAGCTACTTTTGCCGGATATCCTGTGTAGCTTGCAAGGTGTTGTGGGGATCCACAGTGAAAGCATGCTTTTACTGTATTTTGAATTTGCTGATTCAGTGGTTTTTCATTAGTTTTCTTTTTATAATCGTTTGTCTGCAGCGATAGTGAACTTTTCTGCAAAGGAGTCACAGCCTGGACTGTGCCTCCTGTATCCATGCTCGTTATTTTGGCTTCAGCATTATTTGGACTCAATCTGAGTAGCAAGGGTTATTGCTTTTTCTTGTGTAAGTTGTGGTTCTAGAAGTAAGCATTCTCTTACACGAAGCATAGTTGTTTTCTCAATGAGCTGGTCTCTAATAATCTCATCTGCCATATTCCCAAAGTCACAAATTACAATCAGACTCCTCAGGGAAGCAATATACTGCATTATAGTCTTCCCTGTTTTCTGCTCACGCTGGCAAAATCTGTAGCGATTAGTTACTGCATTCACTTTTGGCACAGAAAAGTTTTTTAATGCAGTGAGTACAGTCTCATATTTATCATCTGCAAGGGGAAAAGTGCAAAACATAAACTGCCCTTCTGCTCCAAGGCAGTGGATTAGCAGAGCATGCTTTCTTACTTCAGAAATCTCTGTAGCAGTGATTGCAAGCAGATAAGTCTCAAACATATGGATCCAGGCAGTAGAAGCAATTGGAGGCTCACCTGGGCTTTGCAGAAAGGGTGCAGGTGGGTTCAGAGGTAGAAGATCCATCCTTGTCGCCAAAATATTGTAGCAACCAGGCAAGATACTAACAAACTTCAACAGGACTTTATTTTAAAGTGGAAACCTCTTTACCAAGCTGCTGCTGTACCGTGGGTAGCTCTCACTCAGCCTCCTCAACTCCTCCCCCTCCTTCCTGTTTACTGTCTTTTCAGACTCCCAACAGCCAGTGCTCCCAGTTCTAATAATTACAAGCAGCATCTGAACACCACACATGGCCCCACCTCATGACTGGAGCTTGTCTGCAAACATAGCAATGACTAAAAGCTTAGATATCAGAATACCTACAGGCACATATCCCAATGTATCGAATGAACGTCTGAGATAGAGGCAGACAAACAGAGTTTCTAAAAAGTTAGAAAAACCCACAATCAATATGACCTTTCAACAGAAACTAAAACAGCTCTAAAATGTGTACACTTGTACAGGCTAGCCTGATTGCAACCATTCTGCTGAATTCAGAATAACCCAAAAACCCTGTGCATTACAACAGTTACAAATAAGAAATGAAGATGGCTGAAGGAAGCTTTCAAAACCAAACATCAAAAATTAATCATCTTATTCCTGAGACAGAACAAATCTAGTCTTGCACAGTTTTTAGGGTGGCAAAGGTAAATGACAAAAGGATCAATTGAGATCAACACCAGAGTTCCTAGTTGATGAAGTGGTAAAGACAAGGCTGAGATCAATAGGATACAAGGTACAGTCTCCCTGCTTGAGGACACAAGCAAAGTAATGTTTCCAGACTTAGATTTACCAGCATGTGGAAACAGAGCTACTGAAGCAAAGCGCAGACAAGACAAATACTGGCACTGGGAGCGAATACAAGTACTTCAAGATACTTTATAATCATTAATTATTTATTTAGTACAAAAAAAGTGCATGTATGAAGACAAGGTCCTTGTTCAAAGAGATTTGAATCTAATAGCTGAAGATGTCAAGAGAGGATAGACAGAAGGGGTTGCACCAGATGGCAAATATGCCTGGTATGCTCTTTGGCCCTGATCCAGGAAAGCATCCATATCCAGGAAGGGCACTTAAACATGTGTTAAGTCCTATTGAATGGTGGTCTGAATCTGGTCCTACATTAGCTATATTTCCTTCTCACTCCGCGTAAGCTCTCTTGCCTACCTTTTAATTTTTTTTACCAATTTTACTAAGTTAGCTTGAAGGCAGGTGCCCTAACACGATTTATATCTTAAATAATGGACTAGCAATAGTGGCGATGGTTGGAATTATTTTTGAACTAAAAAAAAAAAAAGTCAAAACCATTGCTCTTACCCAAATCAATAGGATGCTGTAATCAACACACTTAGAGATGAATCTTTCTCTTGATTATAATGGTGTAAATCTAGAATAACTTCATTGCCGTCCAGAAATTAAGAATGAACTTTCACCAATATAATTTAGAGAAGAATCTGGCTCTTACACTTCGTATTAAATATACAGTGCTACCAGTTTCATGTAATACTTTTAAGTTATCTAGTTATGACCTGGTTTTCAGAGGAACCCACAGCTCCCATTAAAGTAAACTGGTAAAGTAAAATTTATGGATTCTCAGAACCTCTGAAAATCAGGCTAAAGCATCTAACTAGAACTAATTGCTGTTATGGTTGTTACTTTTTATTGATTAAGACTTTTGGGGTGTGTGATAGGATGTCTTTTCAAGACATTACACCACCTTTGATTGTAATAGTAATTGGAGCTGTGGGAATCATGGATTTTTCTGTTCTCTGGCAATTCAAAAAATGTTTTGTGTCAGACCAATTTATTTATTTAATTAATGTATTTATTTGTGTCAAATCAAAAAAGCCATTATTTTTTATTTCAGGTTGAACGAAACATTTTGTTCAACCCAAAATGATGTGTTTCGTTTGATTTTGAGCATTTTAAAATGTTTTCAATTGTTTTTCTGAATGGTATTTTTTTAGGGAGCTTCTCAGCCAAAATAATATGGCAAAACAGACACAAATTTGCAAAATGTTTTGGTGTTGCCAAATCTTCATTGACTGATCCATTAAAGTAACTTATCTCTGAAAACATGACTACTATGTTTCAAAGTTATCTAAAGTTTAACCAGGAGTATAGCATTGTTTAGTACATGGGTCCAGATTTCGTGACCAACATTAAGCATGTAGATAGTCCGATTGAAGTGAAAGGGATTTCTTATGTCACAGACGAGATTAAAGCATAGGCACTGTTGGCCCATGCCTAGGCTCCAGCTCTTGGAGTCATGTGACTACATCACACTCTCAGCTTTTACTTAAAACAAAACAAAAATCCAGTTATCTATCTTTTGTAACTGCTGTTCTTTGAGATGTGTTGCCCATGTCCATTCCATTTTAGGTGTGTGAGTTGTCAGAGATTTTGCCTTAGCAGTATTCGTAGGGTCAGCTGCAGCATCCCCCTGAGTGTTGCACTCATGCGTCAGTATGTAAGGTGCCACTTACCCTACACCCTCTCAGTTCCTTCTTGCTGGCAACTCCAACAGAGGGGCAGCAGGGCGGACAATGGAATGGACATGAGAAACACACCTGGAAAAACAACAGATATGACACGATAGGTAACTGTTTTTTCTTCTTCGAGTGCTTGCTCATGTCGATTCCATTCCAGGTGACTCACAAGCAGTGCCCTCAGAGGTGGGCTTGGAGTTTACAGTCTTGCAGCTTGCAATACTGCTCTACTGAAACTTAGGGAGTCCGACCACCGTGGTACCCCTGAGTAGCTCCGGAGCGGGCATGTGGCCTAACACAGGTCCTTTGCCCGAAGCCCCCTTTTCCCACGATGCCGGTGGGCCCTTCGACTTCAGCTGCTTCTTAGGTACCGGCGAGGGGGAACAGTGCCAGGCGGATTCCGGTACTGGTGGTTCACTGCGCACCGGTGCCGAAGTGCCGGGCATGGAGTCCTATCGAGAGGGCTCCAAGGCAGGATGAAGAACAGCCTCCTTGAGGAGGGCCCTCAAGCAGATATCCCGCTCCTTCTGAGTTTGAGGGCAAAAATTTTTGCAGATTCTGCACTTGTCCCTTCTGTGAGACTCCCCAAACACTTAAAATAGCTATCATGGGGGTTGCTAATGGACATTGGCTGGCTGCACGATGAACATGGCTTAAAGCCTGGAGAACGGGGCATGTCCTGCTCCGAGGCGAAGTCCCAGCCAGGACTCTAACTACTAAACTACTACTCTAACACTTAACTATATGGTCTAACTAAGTACCTATCAACTAAATACAAAGGAGACAGAACAATGGATTGTAAGAACCACTAACACTCTTCCAATGCAAGACAAGGCACTCTGACCAACCATCATGGGCAGTAAGAAGGAACTGAGCGGGCACAGGGCCAGCAGCACTTAACATACCAACTCATGAGTGTGGCACTGAAGAGGAAGCCGCAGCTGACCCCATGGATACCGCTAAGGCAAAAGTCTCCGATGACCACGCACTTGAGTGTGCACACACCTAGAATGGAACTGACATGAGCAAGCACTTGAAGAACAACATATGTTTTTAGCCTACAGATTTGCAAAGAAAATATCAAAAAATGAACTTAGTAACTAATATAGTGACATTTGTCTGAATTTGCAGACAGCCTGAAATATTAACACTTGACAGGTATGAACTGCCTCATTTATATTAGGATACATCTAACCTGCTAAAATAAAACCTCAAACCCATGCAGCTGACTCAGAGCCCAGGTAAACTGAGTCAGGCTCACAGGACTCACACAATAGGGCTCAAAATAGCACTGTAGATGCTCCTGCTCAGGATGGAGTCCAGACTCTGAGACCCTTCCCCTTGCTGGGTTTCAGAACCCAGGCCCCAGCAGGAATGTCTACACTGCTATTTTTAGTCCCATAGTATGAGCCCCATGCGTCCAACTTGGTTGACTCAGGCTCTGGGACTCCCTGTTATGGGTTTTTTTCTTGCTATCCTCAGTGTGGTGTTAAGTCCAAGACTCTCAGTTCTGTTGTACCCCACCAACACCACTCCAGCAGAGGACTCTGTGTGTGGTAGAAGGAGAAGAGTACAGATGACCCACCCATCCAAGCAGATACATCCCTGCAGCTGGAGTAAATACTGGGAGGCCCCCTGATATCACCCTCTGGCTTCCCTGGGAGGGAGAATGGACACTGCTGCCTTTGAATGAGGCCCTGATGCCACTTCTGGGGGAAAGATGGCCTTATGCTACTGACCCACCATCTCTGGGAGAGGGGACCCTCCTCTTCTAATGTCACTCCAAGTGGGGAGCAGGGCCATGAGGACTGAAGCTCTGGAGGACCCCATGTTGTAATGTGCCTAGAGCCCTAGATTGCCTTAATCTGGCCCTGCTCATCTCTGAAGAGCTTGCTAAATTGGGGCTACACACCCTCGGTCTCTTAAGTACAATGGTACATTTGAGAGCTGCCTTAATTATTTTATAGTGAATTATTGATTTATTGCACTCTATTTATTGAATTTTTTAACTACCCGAAGAGCAACAATTTCTGACTCAATCAATGACACCACAATGCTATGATTTACGATAGTTTTCAGGTAACGTCAGGCTGAATAAAATTTTAATTTATATCATATAATGTGATCATAATAATTGCATTTATCCACCATCTATGCTTGAAAATAGTTATATTTATTCATAAATGAAAGATAAAATGCCAACGTCTATTTTCTGTTTTTACAGTAAAACCAAAACATATTTAGTATTTAATAACCAATGCCATGTGGTCACCTTATTGACTTAGCTAAATGAAGAGGAAACCGATATTAATAAGCTAAAGATGTTGATATAATAAGTTAAAATCAGGAAACAAAACAAACCATCAGAAGCCTAATTTAGGTAACTGTCTATCTTGGGATAAGTCTCAATTATTTTTATGAAAATCTACAGCAAGTATTTAAGTCTGCACCTAATTCTGCTGCCATTTACACCAGAGTAATATTGTTGACTTATTAGAGCTATTCCTGATTTATATTAGTGTAAGTGAGAGCAGAACTGGGCCTTGTCTTTGAGTGGAAATGTATCTTGAAAGTTGCACCATTCACACTTATGAATAACACTGCTCTTTTTGCCAAATCACCTGAGCCTTTTTTTTCTTTTAAATTTCTCCCACTTGTGATCCTCCCATTCTCTGCAGCTTGTCTATGTGGGACCTTGTCTCTAGACAAGTAGTATTTCAGCCATAGGGGAGAAAAGTTCTTAAAGAACAACCCTACAAAACTCAAAATGAGTAGAAAATCTTCAGAGGAAATAAACTATGGAGAGAAAAAAAGGAAACTCTATTCCAAAGTCCAAAATAGTTCTATATCTCGATTCTTGCAGAACTATTTTAATCAGCCAAACTCATTTTAATCGTTGTAAGCATTTATCTATTTAATAAAATATAAGGCAGTTGCTCTTTTAATGATCCAGTTCTTATATAGTTACTTTGGTAGTGACAGTGTACAATTACACCATCTGATAGTTCACAGCTAAATGCAGAAGGGAGGGCACATGGTATTTAAATCAAAAATTAAACTAGAAGGGGAAGCTCACTAAATTCTACTCAGATTCTTCAAGACTGCTGTTATTAAAAATGGAAAACTTATCCTTCCTGCTGCCCTTCTGAAATTCAATTTGAAATAAAGAGCATTCTTCAGTATCTGCAACATTTCTAATTTGTGCTCCTCTAGTGTTAGGCAAAAGTCCATAATTATCTTGAGGAAGTCCAACTTTATGTTTAAATAAAGAACAAATAAGAAAATAACACCAACAGCATGGGTTGGGAGAGGTTCAAACAAACAAGCAAATAAACAAACGGCTATTTTTCTTTAAAGGAAATAGTATGGGATTCACTGTGAATTACAAGGTATATTACTTCTTGGTTATATTCTTTAGGGATTATTCTTTGTTCATGCATGCGGCACTATAGTAGAGTGGCTTTTTGGGGAGGTGGGGGGCTGTTTGGCATGGAGCACAGGAATGGAAACAATAAATGAGACAGTTAAGAATGTTTCTATGTTTTTCCCATTTTTTTGTTTATTCCTTTTCTAATAAGTGATTTCTTTTCACTATTTTGCAGCAAACATTAAAATAAAGTATATAAATAGAAACTGAAACCTGGAATCCCTAGCTATGCCAGCCCTCACTTTGCTGCTCAGAAACACTGCTGCAATTCTGAATGCATCTGGTAATCAGGGATCATATTCTGTCCCCAGTTACCCCTGTGTAACACCACTAGGCAAAAAACTGCTCGTTCGCTGTATAAATCCAGAGTAAGGCCATGTCTATATGTACAGCGCTGCAGTGACACAGCAATACAGAGCCAGCTGGGCCGCTGCAGCACGTGTGGTGAAGACGCTCTATCCCGAGAGAAGAGAGCTCTCCCATTGGCATAAAAAAACCACCTCCACGAGTGGCAGATGCTATGTTGGCTGGAGCAGCTCTCTTGCTGACATAGTACTGTGTGCTTGAGCATAATGCGGGCATAATTTATGTTGTTCGGGGGGATGGTTTATTCACACCCGAGCAACATAAATTATGCCAGCATAGGCTGTAGTGTAGACATAGCCTAAATCTGAGTTCAGAAGAATTACTGCAATTTACACCACTGTAACAAAGAGTTTTGCCCAATACAATCAAAATCTGTTTATATAATATTTAAGCATTATGAAAACAGAATTTGATCAACTGACTCAAATAGGGTTGCATGGGTGTAACTGATAGATGAATTTTACTCTAAACTTGGGAGGAGAAGGGAATAGCAATGTGCTTTTACTAGTTCCACAAAGGTTTTCTTGCCAACTGACTCTTACTAAATTTGTATGCAGTGTAGTTGTGGCTGTGTCGGTCCCGGGATAGTAGAGACACAAGGTGGGTGAGGTAATATCTTTTACTGGACCAACTTCTCTTGGTGAGAGAGACAAGCTTTTGAGCCATATAGACCGGAAGAAGAGCTCTCTGTGTGGCACGAAAGCTTGTCTCTCTCACCACATAACAGTCTAATAAAAGATATTACCTCACCCACCTTGTCTCTCTCACTAAATTTGGCATTTAAAAAAAACTAAGAAAAGTTAGTATCAAGCTAGCATCAATGTTTAAAGTAATGGTTATACTACATGTCATAATAGAGTCCCAAAAGAACAGGCTACTGTCTCACTACAAAGTCCTGCAGATCTGTGAACATGATGGGAATGATTTTGCTTTCACTGCAGTCAATGGCATGAAATGCCCATTCTCTTCAGCGGGTGCTGGATCAACCCCCAAAAATGGTTTTCTGCTCAGTTCCCCCAATTCATTTTCATGCTTTTTAAATGAATGCCTCTTTTTAATGTTAGAGTTTATATGATTTGCTGGACATTTGTACTACTTAACATTGCATCTCTTCTTTGCAGTCATAGCCTGCCTCTTTCCCTGATTCAGCAATGGAATCCACACAGGCAAATCTTTCTGCCCCCCAGATTACCATTTAAAGTTCTATTGACTTGAGTGGGGCCCTGCGTGGGCATTAGGGTACATCCATTCAAATCCCTTTGAAGGATGGGGGTCATTGTTGGTATATTTACATTTTTCTTTAGAGAAGATAAAAGTGCTGTATAACAGGTGTTGAATGATAAAGCACCTAAATATCCATAGATAAAAAACAGGACTCCATCAGAGCTACTGTGAAAACAAAATCAGCCCAAAAAAGAAAAATCTTTGTTTTGATATCAGTATTCTGACAAAATAGCCATCCCTCTTTTTTTTCAACACAGCAGCAGGTTTTTATTCATGATATATTGTTAAGGGATTGTAGATTGCCTAAGATGAAGGGGGTTTTTGTATTTGATATCACAGGCCAGGTGGCCTCTTAGCAGCAAGTTGGCTCAAAGCACACTTTCCAATCTCAAATCGTTCTCTCTGTGCTACTGTGGCACGCGAACAACTCTATCAACTAGCATCTTTCAATCAACAAATTGCACTTTGGCATGAACAGAAGGTTTAGGATGGGTTTCTGCCACCCTCCCAGTCACCAGCTTAATAGCTATGAACATATGCAGAGAGTGTGTTGTTCATTTTTAGGGCCTTATGATGGCACATTTAATTATCCTAAAAGTGCAACTGATGGAAAGTGAGTTACTGATTGAACAGGCAATGCAACAGATGTACAAGGTCATTCAACAAGGACTACTCATTACTTCAAATTACTACCCATGAGGAGAAACTCTGGTGTATGCCAGTCTGGAACTCTTTCACTGACACCTCATCTTTCAGTTTCATCCCAAAGGCCATCTTTGTCTTTTTACTGCTAGCACTGCCCAATTAGAACCTGTTACCTAAAATTACAAGAACTCCATTGTCATTTTAAATAGAATTTAGATAGGCAAAGTATACTAACACTCCTGGAGATCATCTTAAGCAGAAGGCTGGCTGCCAGAAGAACTATAAAATATATTTGTATGGTCACAGACCAGTATTTCCCACCATTTGATATAAAGCAGTGAAGACTCAATACCCAGTCTAGTTTCAACCCAAAGCAGTGCTGTATGTTCATTTATCAGGACATGTATATTCTTAACTCTTCATTGAATGATAGTCTGACAAACAGCTGGTCAAATAATGAAAAACTATGTCTGCTAATAACTTGATCAAAGATTTACAGGGGGCCAAAGCCACCAAACTATTTACCAACTGTTATTCAGCCATTGTGACAAAATGGCATGGTTTAGGCCATGGCAATAAGAGGTAGTCTGCTATTTCACACTTGAAGCCAGACCAGAAGCGGTTTCAATCAATTGTATAGAGGCTTGTGTATGGCTCTGAGGGAGAAGAGGACAGTAAGGCCAAAAATAGAAGGGACTTGCAAAGAGAAATGCAAGGCATAAGTAAAGCTCAGGAGAAAATTTAGGCTGAGGTTGTTTACGTTTCATTATTTAGTTTAACAAGAGGCAAACCCCAAGAAGCAGGTAAGCTTTGGACGCTAACCCCCTATTGTTTGTGCTTCAATATGGCATAGAAGTCCTGAGCAGGGATTAGGGCACCACTGTGCTATCTACAGGCCAGCGCTAAGAGTTTCACTGCCCCAAGCAAAAAAAAATTTTGGCCGTCCTCGCTATTTTTTTTTTTGTGCCCCCCAACCCCTTCTCCAAATCCCGGGCCCCGCCTCCTCCCCTGGGCGTGCCGTGTTTCCCCCCATTGCTTCCCGCGGCTCCCCCCAGAAACCCCCGCACCCTCGCTCACCTCCGCTCCGCCTCTGCCTGCTCCCCGGGGCGCGCCGCCGCCGCTCCGCTTCTCCCCCCTCCCAGGCTTGCCGCGCGAAACAGCTGTTTGGCGCGCGGCAAGCCTGGGCGGGAGCGGGGAGAAGCGGAGCGCTCAGGGGAGCAGGCAGAGGCAGAGCGGGGGCGAGCTGGGGCGGCGTGGCCGGCGCCGGAATGCCTCCGCTAGACATGTGCTGGCCCAGGCACCTGCTTGTTTTCCTGGTGCCTCCAGCCGGCCCTGGGTATGTATAACAAAAAGATGGTGCCTGAGCCAGATTACTTACTACATTGCACACAGTGGGTGCTTACTCAGTTGCACACCACAGGTGTGCTGTGCAAGAACAATTTAGGATTTCTGCCCACTCACAGCTTACTACAGAGCAGGGTACATAATGAAAAAATATCATTCACCTGAGATGTCACCACATGCAAAACAACCTCAGGGGTGAGCCAGAGAAGGAAAGCTGGAGATTGGGAGCCATATAGTTATTTGTAAATGATTTACATGGAGAAAAACAAACATTTGTAAGCTTAAATTCAAAATGAGCTATTTAACCACCTCTATTTTGAAATAGAGTCTAGTAGCTTTCAAAGCATCCTCATTAATTGTACTGAAAAACATGAAAAAACAAACTGGTTTTGTCTTTAAAATACAAAAGAGGAAATGTCAAAAAAACAACAACGTTTACTAGGTATATTAAATAATATGACTGATACCACTTATCCCACATGTAACATCACACCCAGTAATTAATAAAGAGTAAAATAAATTTCTCTTACCATTTTCTTGTCATCTTGTTTCGTAAGATCGTGCGTTAATTATATTTATATAAAAGTGGTCTCATATAAATGTCAAGATAAAAATGTTATCTACACTCTCAAAATGTTGAGATAACATCCTTGTTTAACAAACTATTTTTTATTCATACACTATCTACATCTCTGCACTGGCCTGCTTATGCTACATATAAAGTATCCTGGAGCCTTCAATTACATCAATCAGCAGACACACTGCAAGTTTTATTGCTTTTTTAAAAGGCACAAAAAGTACAAATATCCCATGAATACTGCCGTAAGCGAGCTTGCATTAATGTGTTGTAGATGTCTTCTCTTATTTTCATTTTCTTCTTTCTCTCTCATTTTTACCTCTGCTTTTCTCAGTCTTGCAATATTTAGCTTGTTTAGTGAACAAAATATACATTTTGATTTGATAATTTTTTCCACACATCGTTACTTTTAAAATGCCAAACTAAATCCATCATATTTAGACCTGACTATAAGGCCTAACCAATTCCTGTTAAAATCAGTGGAAAATGTCCTATTGACTTAAATATGAGTTAGATTAGGCTAGTAATAATGCATAGTATTAGGGCTTGCTCCTGTAATTAGGAGTAAACATACTGTTTGACTGGCGGTCCAATTATGTGCAGCTCATTGCAGGATTAAGGCTTTGTTATTTTGAAGATATATCCAGACCAAGAAGAGATTTCTCAGATCAGTGGCTGTCTGAAGGTACTGTAGGAGGAAATCTGTTGAACTAGGTTGGTTTGGAGGCCTATCAACATCGAGGGTTTCTTAACAAATGAACTTTTCAAACACTGAAAACACAGTATTTTTAAGGAATTCATGAACTTTACGTTTGTGCTCTTTATCGCATTACAGAAAAATACTAAGTACTAAACTATTTCCTAAATGAAAACAAACCAGTCAAATCATACCTAAAACAATGAAATAGGCTAGTGATTTCATTTCAATTCCTGGTAGGTAGGTTTCCTCATCATGTATCACAAGTATAATTAGCACCCTTGTTGGCAGTCTCAAAAGATGCGCTAAGGACTGAGGGGGCACAAAGTGAATTATCCTGTCCCTCCCTTGAAGTAATCCCTCCACTCACAGTCAAGACACATTGATCAGGCAAGGTCAGAAAAGCTCAGATTGTTGTTATCTGTGCTGTTTTTGTTCTCTGGATTAATAGTTTCAGAGTAATAGCCGTGTTAGTCTGTACTTGCAAAAAGAAAAGGAGTACTTGTGGCACCTTAGAGACTAACCAAGTTCTTTGAGCATAAGCTTTCGTGAGCTACAGCTCACTTCATCGGATGCATACTGTGGAAAGTGTAGAAGATCTTTTTATACACACAAAGCATGAAAAAATACCTTCCCCCACCCCAATCTCCTGCTGGTAATAGCTTATCTAAAGTGATCACTCTCCTTACAATGTGTATGATAATCAAATTGGGCCATTTCCAGCACAAATCCAGGTTTTCTCTCCCCCCACCCCCCTCCACACACACAGAAACCCACTCTCCTATTAGTAATAGCATCGGTGATCTTCCTGATAACACCATCCTGGCCACTATGGATGTAGAAGCCCTCTACACCAACATTCCACACAAAGATGGACTACAAGCCATCAGGAACACTATCCCCAATAATGTCACGGCTAACCTGGTGGCTGAACTTTGTGACTTTGTCCTTACCCATAACTATTTTACATTTGGGGACAATGGATACCTTCAAATCAGCGGCACTGCTATGGGTACCGGCATGGCCCCACAGTATGCCAACATTTTTATGGCTGACTTAGAACAATGCTTCCTCAGCTCTCGTCCCCTAACGCCCCTACTCTACTTGCGCTATATTGATGACATCTTCATCATCTGGACCCATGGAAAAGAAGCCCTTGAGGAATTCCACCATGATTTCAACAATTTCCATCCCACCATCAACCTCAGCCTGGTCCAGTCCACACAAGAGATCCACTTCCTGGACACTACAGTGCTAATAAACGATGGTCACATAAACACCACCCTATACCGGAAACCTACTGACCGCTATTCCTACCTACATGCCTCCAGCTTTCACCCTGACCACACCACACGATCCATTGTCTACAGCCAAGCTCTGCGATACAACGCATTTGCTCCAACCCCTCAGACAGAGACAAACACCTACAAGATCTCTATCAAGCATTCTTACAACTACAATACCCACCTGCGGAAGTGAAGAAACAGATTGATAGAGCCAGAAGAGTTCCCAGAAGTCACCTACTACAGGACAGGCCTAACAAAAAAAATAACAGAACGCCACTAGCCGTCACCTTCAGCCCCCAACTAAAACCCATCCAATGCATTATTAAGGATCTACAACCTATCCTGAAGGATGACCCAACACTCTCACAAATCTTGGGATACAGGCCAGTCCTTGCCTACAGACAGCCCCCCAACCTGAAGCAAATACTCACCAGCAACCACATACCACACAAGAGAACCACTAACCCTAGAACCTATCCTTGCAACAAAGCCCGTTGCCAACTGTGCCCACATATCTATTCAGGGGACACCATCACAGGGCCTAATAACATCAGCCACACTATCAGAGGCTCGTTCACCTGCGCATCCACCAATGTGATATATGCCATCATGTGCCAGCAATGCCCCTCTGCCATGTACATTGGTCAAACTGGACAATCTCTACGTAAAAGAATACATGGACACAAATCAGATGTCAAGAATTATAACATTCATAAACCAGTGAGAGAACTGGTTTATGAATCTCTCTGGTCACACGATTACAAACATGGAAGTTGCAATATTACAACAAAAAACTTCAAATCCAGACTCCAGCGAGAGACTGCTGAATTGGAATTCATTTGCAAATTGGATACAATTAACTTAGGCTTGAATAGAGACTGGGAGTGGCTAAGTCATTATGCAAGGTAACCTATTTCCCCTTGTTTTTTCCTACTCCCCCCCCCCAGACGTTCTTGTTAAACCCTGAATTTGTGCTGGAAATGGCCCAACTTGATTATCATACACATTGTAAGGAGAGTGATCACTTTAGATAAGCTATTACCAGCAGGAGTGTGGGGTGGGGGAGGTATTTTTTCATGCTTTGTGTGTATAAAAAGATCTTCTACACTTTCCACAGTATGCATCCGATGAAGTGAGCTGTAGCTCACGAAAGCTTATGCTCAGATAAATTGGTTAGTCTCTAAGGTGCCACAAGTACTCCTTTTCTCTTTTGATTAATAGTGACTGCAGCCTTAAATACTGGCAACCTGCAATCTTTCAAAGCAATATATTCACGAAAACAAATTTTACAAATATAAACATTCTTACAAAAACAATTTATCAAATGAGGTGGGTAATGGATGCATTATTTCCACCATTATTGATCACCCGTCATATTACCTTTGAATTTCCACTTTGCTCTGCCAATTCTGAGTTATAAAGACATCAATAACTCAAGTAAAATGAATAATGTATTAACAGTCTGTCCACTGGATATCTTAAAACATACTGTGGTGGTCAAGGGCTTTCACAGAGTTCACTTTACTATTGCGATGACATTATTAATATCAAATTATTCTTTGATTAATAGACCCATTTCTTCTATTTGAAATTTTATGTGCAAGTTCTTACAATAGTTGAAATTTTGGTTGCTTAAAAAGGTGCTATTCACTCAGAATGGGGTGCTACTGCTAATGGTGCCACAGACACCTAGATAACTCACAACTTTTAAATGGACAATCACCGAATAAGCATTAATATGGCATCCATCACTATAACATCTAGGGAAAACTTGATGTGGCTTAGATTGCCATCAGTATTGCCCAAGTTTAGGAAGTAAAAATATCCAGGATGCTTTATATCAATGCGACTTCACAGGACAGAGATGGATAAACCTTGCCAAAAGGCTGAATATTAGGGGTACTGGAACAAGCAGTTCACAAAAAAACTGTACTTCAAACTTAGGTTAGCTTCTTTTGATAAAATGTTAAATGCCTTTTTGCTTAGGGCCATCTCAATAATGTCATGAAAATGTTAGTGAAAGTTAATGGAAAAGACTTTGTGATACCAAGAGTGAATGAAGTAGTGACAATGCAAATTTATGGAATATTATGATTAGGACAAACTGATTTGGATGAAGCTTTGGACTGCTGAAACCACGCCAATGTAATTCTAGAGACATGTATGTGAGAGTCTGTACCCTTATGTTCACTCTTTTTAGAAGACGATGGTAAATTTTGTACAAAGTGTGGTATCATTTGAAAATTCGTCGTTTGCTGATTATTACTGTCCTGGTAAAATATGTGAAGCAACAATGTATGTAAAGTTATAACATTCTACCATATGACTTTAGTGAGACATGCTCCAAGTTTAGAAAAGCAGACACAAGCCAGTTCCCCAGAGAAAAAAGACTAGCCAGCACTTCAGCCAGGTGTTAATAGAATAATGGACTATCACCTGGCTAAGCAGCCATTTTTTGGCAGGAAGAAGGGTCTTAGTGAGAAATTTATCTCTTGGCAGTGAACAGCTGGAAATTCCCCAAAAGTGAGAGGAGAGGACACAAATCATCTCTCCCTTCATCTCTACTCATGGCATCAAGGACACTTGAAAGACAAAGGCAGCATCATTAGACTAGGGAGAGATCTGTGCTGAAAGATTCAGTCAGTAAGACTGCTAGAACATGTGGTGAGAGAGATCCTTTCCTCTGACTTCACTTTAGATTGTTAGGTTAGGTATTAGTTTCCGTTTTACCTTTTATTTTCTTTTAACCAAATTCTGATTTTATCACTCATTATTTGTAATCCCTTAAAATCTTTCTGTAGTTAATACTCTTGTTTTATTGTTTTATCTAAGCCAGTGTGTTTGGACTGAAGTGTTTGGGTAGCTCCATTTGAGATAACACAGTTTGTGCATATGGTTTTCTGTGAATGAAAGCATTAATATGAGCTTGTATTGTCCAGGAGGGTGTTGGGCAGTACAAGATGTACATTTCTAGGGGAAAGTCTGGAACTGGGAATTTTCTGGTGTCATTCTGCAGTGTAATTCAAGGGTGGCAGGCCGACTGGCTGAAGCACTCTTTCAGATTAGCTGGGGGTACTTTACATGCTGAAGGCTGTGGGTGAGCAGGCCAGAAGTGGTTGCTCTCACAGCAAAGCTGTGTAAAAGGCACCCCAGCTTGGAGAACTGAGGGGACACAGCTGTCCAACTGTCCAGATTGTACCCTGGGTAATGTGACAACATAAAAGGCTGGAACCAGAGCAGCCATGTCAGGGTCAGGTAACTGTCCCTTATTCCACCACCCAATACACCCCTTAAAAAAACTTTAGAGGGTTTGTATATATATGAAGTTTCTGGTGACTTAACAACAAGAGTCTAAAATTACCAGCTCTATTTTGGCCCCATCTAAGTAGGGTTAAAACCCTGTTTACCAAGCTGTTTTAAAAGACGTTTTAAAATACCCCTCTCACTGTATTACCTGGGCATTCTTTACAGATATTTTTCATGCACAGGAATGCCCCCCATGATAACACATCTCCCCATCCGCTCTTCTTTGGAACCCACTTCAGGGACCATGTTCCAACTAGGGTCAGGGTGACTCTGCATATTCTGAAACTGCATACCACAGGGAGTGATGGGGTTTGGAACAAGTTCTGAAGGTGATAGTGCTTGAGCTCAGCCTGATTAAAGCAATCTGTGGCAGGACAAGACAAGTCTGTGGTATATATTACAGAAAATAGTAATGTAAAAAGCATGTAGGGTGAATTAATTCAAGCTTTCAGATACAAAAAGCCAGCAACAGAGGAAGAGAAATTAAGAATACATAAGGCATAAAAGATCTTTTAAGACTAGGTTGTTAAGAGAGAAAGAATCTGAGGCAGAGAGATACATGATAGCAGCTCCAGCTTGTAGCAGATGCAGACTGTTTTGTGTGAAAGGATGTAGAAGGAAAGTCCTATAAAAATGGTGGCAGTATGAAGGAAAGCAGAGATAAGATCACTAAGATAGACTGATTAAAGTCCATAGAGTTTTTCAAAAATAAGGATAGGAATTCTGACATGCATCCTGATATGACTGGGGAGAAGATGGGAGTGGTTTTGTGATGGGAGTGATATCCCTTGTGCATGTTGGAAGATAGGCAGCAGCATTCCATGCATGCTGGAATCTGGGAGAATTGAGGCAAAAGATCTATTCCTCTTTATCCTGTGGGAACTTGAAGAGCCTCTTTCCATCTTGCGAAGTTTCAGTGTTGTGAATATAGTGAATAAATACATGAAATGGCTCACATTGTCATGGCCATTTTAGCTTTGCAGGTGATCCATTGGAAATTGTGCTCTGGAACTTTCCCCATTTTTATAGTCCAGGGTGTACTACACTCTGGAAATCCTCCAACTTTCAGAAGGTTGGTAAATCTGGGGCATAAATACTGATGAAGCTTCACAATGCAGCAGCATCACATCTGGTTCAAAGTCTCTCCTACTTACACTTTCCTCTTCAAACCAGCTGATCAGTTCTTCACAGACCCTGCTCTGAGATACCAAGCTCCTCTCATATTCCTTCTTCCCATTATTCCTTATCCCTATTTGCTGAATACAAAGTCTAGCTATTGTGTACCGGGAAAAGATCAAGAATTAAACTAGGTTCACCGGGGGAAGGAGACCAAAGCCCTGAGGTAAGTGGGAAAGCGGGATACCGGGAGGAAGCACAGGCAGGAATGTCTGTGAGGGGAGGGCTCCTGCCTCATACTGGGAATGAGGGGCGATCAACAGGTTATCTCAAGTGCTTATATACAAATGCACAAAGCCTTGGAAACAAGCAGGGAGAACTGGAGGTCCTGGTGATGTCAAGGAACTATGACGTGATTGGAATAACAGAGACTTGGTGGGATAACTCACATGACTGGAGTACTGTCATGGATGGTTACAAACTGTTCAGGAAGGACAGGCAGGGCAGAAAAGGTGGGGGAGTAGCACTGTATGTAAGGGAGCAGTATGACTGCTCAGAGCTCCGGTACGAAACTGCAGAAAAACCTGAGTGTCTCTGGATTAAGTTTAGAAGTGTGTGCAACAAGAGTGATGTAGTGGTGGGAGTCTGCTATAGACCACCGGACCAGGGGGATGAGGTAGATGAGGCTTTCTTCCGGCAGCTCACGGAAGCTACTGGATCGCATGCCCTGATTCTCATGGGTGACTTTAATTTTCCTGATATCTGCTGGGAGAGCAATACAGCGGTGCATAGACAATCCAGGAAGTTTTTGGAAAGCGTAGGGGACAATTTCCTGGCGCAAGTGCTCGAGGAGCCAACTAGGGGGGGCGCTTTTCTTGACCTGCTGCTCACAAACCGGGTAGAATTAGTGGGGGAAGCAAAAGTGGATGGGAATCTGGGAGGCAGTGACCATGAGTTGGTTGAGTTCAGGATCCTGACACAGGGAAGAAAGGTAAGCAGCACGATACGGACCCTGGACTTCAGGAAAGCAGACTTCGACTCCCTCAGGGAACGGATGGCCAGGATCCCCTGGGGGACTAACTTGAAGGGGAAAGGAGTCCAGGAGAGCTGGCTGTATTTCAAGGAATCCCTGTTGAGGTTACAGGGACAAACCATCCCGATGAGTCGAAAGAATAGTAAATATGGCAGGCGACCAGCTTGGCTTAATGGTGAAATCTTAGCGGATCTTAAACATAAAAAAGAAGCTTACAAGAAGTGGAAGGTTGGACATATGACCAGGGAAGAGTATAAAAATATTGCTAGGGCATGTAGGAATGTTATCAGGAGGGCCAAATCGCACCTGGAGCTGCAGCTAGCCAGAGATGTCAAGAGTAACAAGAAGGGTTTCTTCAGGTATGTTGGCAACAAGAAGAAAGCCAAGGAATGTGTGGGCCCCTTACTGAATGAGGGAGGCAAACTAGTGACAGAGGATGTGGAAAAAGCTAATGTACTCAATGCTTTTTTTGCCTCTGTCTTCACTAATAAGGTCAGCTCCCAGACTGCTACGCTGGGCATCACAAAATGGGGAAGAGATGGCCAGCCCTCTGTGGAGATAGAGGTGGTTAGGGACTTTTTAGAAAAGCTGGACGTGCACAAGTCCATGGGGCCGGACGAGTTGCATCCGAGAGTGCTGAAGGAACTGGCGGCTGTGATTGCAGAGCCATTGGCCATTATCTTTGAAAACTCGTGGCGAACCGGGGAAGTCCCGGATGACTGGAAAAAGGCTAATGTAGTGCCAATCTTTAAAAAAGGGAAGAAGGAGGATCCTGGGAACTACAGGCCAGTCAGCCTCACTTCAGTCCCTGGAAAAATCATGGAGCAGGTCCTCAAAGAATCTATCCTGAAGCACTTGCATGAGAGGAAAGTGATCAGGAACAGCCAGCATGGATTCACCAAGGGAAGGTCATGCCTGACTAATCTAATCGCCTTCTATGATGAGATTACTGGTTCTGTGGATGAAGGGAAAGCAGTGGATGTATTGTTTCTTGACTTTAGCAAAGCTTTTGACACGGTCTCCCACAGTATTCTTGTCAGCAAGTTAAGGAAGTATGGGCTGGATGAATGCACTACAAGGTGGGTAGAAAGCTGGCTAGATTGTCGGGCTCAACGGGTAGTGATCAATGGCTCCATGTCTAGTTGGCAGCCGGTATCAAGTGGAGTGCCCCAAGGGTCGGTCCTGGGGCCGGTTTTGTTCAATATCTTCATAAATGATCTGGAGGATGGTGTGGATTGCACTCTCAGCAAATTTGCGGATGATACTAAACTGGGAGGAGTGGTAGATACGCTGGAGGGGAGGGATAGGATACAGAAGGACCTAGACAAATTGGAGGATTGGGCCAAAAGAAATCTGATGAGGTTCAATAAGGATAAGTGCAGGGTCCTGCACTTAGGACGGAAGAACCCAATGCACAGCTACAGACTAGGGACCGAATGGCTAGGCAGCAGTTCTGCGGAAAAGGACCTAGGGGTGACAGTGGACGAGAAGCTGGATATGAGCCAGCAGTGTGCCCTTGTTGCCAAGAAGGCCAATGGCATTTTGGGATGTATAAGTAGGGGCATAGCGAGCAGATCGAGGGACGTGATCGTTCCCCTCTATTCGACATTGGTGAGGCCTCATCTGGAGTACTGTGTCCAGTTTTGGGCCCCACACTTCAAGAAGGATGTGGATAAATTGGAGAGAGTCCAGCGAAGGGCAACAAAAATGATTAGGGGTCTGGAACACATGAGTTATGAGGAGAGGCTGAGGGAGCTGGGATTGTTTAGCCTGCAGAAGAGAAGAATGAGGGGGGATTTGATAGCTGTTTTCAACTACCTGAAAGGGGGTTCCAAAGAGGATGGCTCTAGACTGTTCTCAATGGTATCAGATGACAGAACGAGGAGTAATGGTCTCAAGCTGCAGTGGGGGAGGTTTAGATTGGATATTAGGAAAAACTTTTTCACTATGAGGGTGGTGAAACACTGGAATGCGTTACCTAGGGAGGTGGTAGAATCTCCTTCCTTAGAGGTTTTTAAGGTCAGGCTTGACAAAGCCCTGGCTGGGATGATTTAACTGGGAATTGGTCCTGCTTTGAGCAGGGGGTTGGACTAGATGACCTTCTGGGGTCCCTTCCAACCCTTATATTCTATGATTCTATGATTCTATAAGAATTGTAATTAACTATGCTTCTAATATGTGTTACATGCCTTCTTTCTATATCAGGTGTGATGTGAAGTATAAAGAATTTTTTCAGCTGGTTTGTTGATGGAATATACTAAGATGCTGAAAATGTAATTGGGATGTTACTGATATCTCTAAGACTGAGAATAAACTGAGAATAAACTTCTCAGTAAAAGGGCACATTGCATTACATCCCTAAGGAAGTAAAAAAATCAAGTCAATTCTGAGTTGATTCAACACGGATGCATTTAACTCACAGCCTCAAAAAGATAAGAAGTAAACCATTTCAAAAATTACTCTACCAAAACAATAAAATAAACAAATAAATAAATAAACCCCAACCACCTTAAAATTGACATTTCCGAAGTGATGAATCTTGGATTAAATCATGTGAAATGTCAAAATGAAGAGAGAAAAAAAATCAATAGCTGTACTGATGCAGCAGTGTGAGGTCAATCATTTTGTGCTGCAGTGACAGACCACCCATGTCTTTTTAATGGCAATATTTTAAAAATGTGAAATACTTGAAAGGCAGTGGAGATTCAACTTGAAGACGGAATCATCTTTTCACAAGAGAACTGTTAATTAATTTTGGAGTGCAACAACGGCATGGTAAGCCAACACGTTTCAGGCATCCTAATAATTTATTCACCAATCTCATCCTGGTAATTTCACCTTCTGCAAACTCTAAATGATACATTGTGGTGGCTTCTTCTTAAGAATGCAAATTATGGCAGGGGTGGGTTGTGGCGGCGGGCATGAAAATGAACTGAAAATTTAGGCCCTAATCCTGCAAACTTGTTTTGTTCTAGCAGACCTTTATCCTTATGTCAAATTCAATGGCCTCACAATTAGTGGAAATGTGAGAAAAAAGGCTCAGAAGTTGAGCCAACAGACCTTCCCTAGGACAAGGGAGAAGAGTTATTGAATGAATAACTGTACCTACAAGTAGCTCACTACTCTATTGGAGACTATTCACATAAGGGAAAAAGTGGTGTTATGGAGAGGTACATAGTATAATGTTTTTCATGTCAACTAACTTATTACTATTTTTTATTTATTTTAGCAAGAACTCAAGTTAAAACATATTCTGGGCAGGAAGCAGTAGCATTCAGTGATTAATCTTTTTTTTATCAAGTAATATTTTCATTTGAGAGAAAAGCAGAAGTTCACTGGAACTGTAGAACTTCTGCAAAGTTGTTAGTCATCACAACAGATGATAGGGCAGAGAAAAACATTCTCTTTGTATTTGGTAAGTGGAAAAGGTTGTTTCTTTGAAAAAGCGGAGGTTTGAGCCAATATCAGGGCTCATTCACTCTAAATAAAAATGGCATTAACTCACTATCCTATTTCTAAAGCTATCTAGTCCCGCTGTATAATAAAATGTATTTCATACTGTCAGTATATAGATTGCTGCTTCGCAGTCTTAAGGGGGTGTCCGAAATGAAGGTGTAGCTATACTGAAAAAAGCAATAGTACTCGTACAAGAAAGCTGCTCTGTGAGGTTTTCCCTTTAAGGTTAGACACTGTATTTATTATTTATATCTTCTATTGTGTGTAGAGAAAATAGAAATAACACACTATGAAGAATATCAATGCATCATATCAGAAGTTGTTTTCATTTTAGGACTTTATTTACAGCTAGAAAAAATCATCCAGCTTTTGAAATGAGATTTTTTTCACTCCATCACCCACTCCCAAACCAGCACCAGTGCAACCGTGGTGGTGAACACCAGCCTGCGTCAATTCATTCCATAATGGTGGAGCAGACTAGAGCACTTCAAAGTTATGACTGATAGACTGTTGCTTTCCCAAATCTGGTGGGAATCTTATTCAACTGAATGTGGTCAATAAATGTAAAATGAGATAACATTTATTATCTTTGAAGAGCTGGTAGATCAATACTTTCTTTCAAAATATCTTGGCTATGACAATTGATTCACAAACATGAATTTAAAAAACACCATTAGCAACTAGCGATGTGGATGTGAATTGACTTCCTCAAAACAATTTTAATTCAGGAATTGGGCTCTGGGGTATAAAGGAAGTGTAAAAGAAAACTGCGTAGGGTATGTAATGTTGCAGGTAAGGCGTGATTCAGCATCTGCATTTACACAAACACAGGAAATCAGAGAATCATGAAATCATTGAAAAAACGCTGCCCTCTGACAGCTCACAGAAATACGTTTTGGGTTCTTTTTATTTACTTTCAGGTTTTTGAAGTTTTAGGGGACATATAGTTCATGTTTTCAAGCTTTACTCTGGAAGGGGTATAAACATTTATTTCCAAATGGAAACTGAGAATCTCGTGACATCAAGAGCAGGGACTTTAAGAAAAACCCAAATTTCATAAGACTCACATTAAAATCATGATAGCTGGCAATACTATATCTATCCGATTGTCTCAATTATCTACTTTATAAATGTTAAAAGAGTGATAAGGTTGCAAAGTTAAGCACTCAAAATTTAGGAAATGCCAGAATTATGATTGCCCCATGAGATCTTAATTCAGACCTCTTGTGTGTATAGATTATGATACAGTCTTTAATTACATGGTCCCACACTATTTTCCCCATAGGACCTCTGCCTCGTTCAGTGCACAGGATGGATTATGCTCCCTGTATGAGTAACTGTTCAATATTTCTTCTTATCTTTATAATTCAGGATGTGGCCCAAGGCTTTATTTATTGCACATCATCCAAACCTTGTGCTTGAATTATTAATTCGCTTATGGGCTTTTCTATAGTACTGTCACTGTAGCATCAAATGCTTCACAAGCATTAGTGAATTTATCTTCAGAACAACCCCTGGGAGATGGTATTGCTAGCTCTGCTTTACAGAGAGGGAACAGAAACACAGAGATTAAGGCCAAAATTGCCTAAGGTGTCCATTACTTTTGCATCTCCAATCTGAGACACCTAGGGCCTGATTTTTCAGAGCATTGATCACTTTCAGAGCACGTCACATGCTCTAAGTACAGATTCCATTGACTTCAGTTACATTTGTGAATGTTTAGCAGTTCTACAGATCTGGACCAGTTGTCTCAAGTTAGACTCAGAGTGTAAGGTCAGAGGCGACCATCATGATCACCTAGCTTGACCTCCTCCTGCAAATCACAGGCCATAGAACCTCACCCAACCACTCCTGTAAGAGACCCCTAACCTCTGGCTGAGTTACCAAAGTCCTCAAATCCTGATTTAAAGACTTCAAGTTACAGAGAATACACCATTTACATTAGTTTAAACTTGCAAGTGACCCTTACCCCATGCTGCAGAAAAAGGTAACCTCCCTCTCCCCAGGGTTCCTGCCAATCTGACCTGGGGAAAATTCCTTCCTGTCCTAAATATGGTGATCAGTTAGACCCTGAGCATGTGGCAAGACCCACCAGCCAGAAACCTGGGAAAGACTTCTATGTAGTAACTCAGAGACCTCCCCAGCTAGTGTCCCATCACCAGCCACTGGAGATGTTTGCTGCTAGCAGTCACAGATCAGCTACGTGCGATTGTAGGCAGTCCTGTCATACCATCCCCTCCATAAACTTATCAAGCCCAGTCTTGAAGCCAGTTAGGTTTTTTGCCCCCACTGCTCCCCTTGGAAGTTTGTTCTAGGACTTTACTCCTCTGATGGTTTGAAACCTTCCTCTAATTTGAAGCCTAAACTTGTTGATGGCCAGTTTATATCCATTTGTTCTTATGTCCACAATGACTCTTAATGACAACTCCTCCCCCTCCCTGATATTGATCCCTCTGATGTATTTATAGAAACAATCATGTCTCCCCTCAGCCTTCTTTTAGTGTAGGTTAAACAAGACAAGCTCTTTGAGTCTCCTCTCATAAGGTAGGTTTTCCATTCCTCGGGTCATCCTAGTAGGCTTTCACTGCACCTGTTCCAGTTTTAATTCATCTCTCTTAAACATGGGAGACCAGCATTGCACACAGTATTCTAGATGATGTCTCACCAGTGCCTTGCATAATGGTACTAACACTTCCCTATCTCTAATGGAAGGACCTTGCCTGATGCATCCTGGGACTGCATTAGCCTTTTTCACAGCTGCATCACACTGGAAGCTCATAGTCATCCTGTGAGCAACCAATATACCCAAGGCATCTGGAAAGTGAGGAACATTCAATCAGTGACCACATGTGAAAATTTCAGTTTCAGTGACTTGCCCAGGATCACATAGGAACTCTGTGGCAGAGGCAGGAATAGAATTCAGTTCTCTAGGGCAGCATTTAAACGCCTTAATCACAAGACCATCCTTTCTCTTCCTCACTCATTATACATTTTCCAACTCTTGCAATAAACGAGGCCTGTTCTACTACATCAGAGCCTGTGATCATGTCATTAAAGACTGTGTTATAATGCACACACACAAATCGGAACTAGCATATGCTAAACTAACTTTTGAGTTCTTGATCTGGCAACTTAATGTTGTAACATAGGGATTTTTATGTAGTTTCTCCTAAATTAAAAACTAAAACAAAGTAAAAAAAACAAATTCCATTATGTGGAATTATATTGATCCCCACACAAGTCACAATCAGGGTTAGGACATTTGAATCTACAGCACAGACCTCTACCACCCTCTACCACTTCAATTAACAGAATAATTGGCAGCAATAGTAGGCTGTTATCCTACATATGTGCTACACTAGAGTGGGGATGAGACTCATTTTGCCAGTGGATTCCACAGCTATTTAATGACAACAGAGGAATGGTGAGACTCAGGACTCCTTTATTGTGCAAACTGAGATTTTCAAAGTTTATAACTTGGCCAGATTTGTGGGGATTTTCATGCAAACAGCAAAAGACACATACATCCCTGACACTAGGGTGACCCCCCACCAAGTCTGAATTCCCTGCTCCAAAAGCATGGGATGCTAGAATTTCTCAATATGATGTTTTTAAGGACTGATTTTGTACAAAAAAAATCCCTAAACCAATTCCCAGAAATGACTGAACCATTTTAATGGAAACTTAAAAAAAAAAAATCAGCCTCAGGCAAACACCCATCATGGAAACAACAATTTAGGTTTGGTAAAACTATAGATAACCAAAACCAGGGTCTTATTATGGAAAGTGTTGGACAACCTTAACTACAGGTGCAGCCTAAATTGTATGTCTCAAAACCCAATTTTCTTTGTTAAGACAGCATTGAAACTCCAATCTGCCAACAATGATTTCTATTGCAGATTAACCTTAATAGCTAGATTTATTTACTTTCTAAACGAGTGCACATTTAGGAAGCCAGATTTTCAAAAAAGCTCAGCAGCCAGCAATTTCCAATTAGATAGCTAAATGTAGTGGCAGAATTTTCAAAAATGCTCAGTACTCCGCAGCTCCCATTGTCCTCTAAGATTGCCACTGAGTGTTGAGCACTTCTGAAAACTGACCTCTTCATTTAGGAGCGTTAATGGGAGCTTTAAAAATCAGCTGTGTCAGAACCAAGCTGCTGTGCCCATCTAATCTATTGTCCCAGTAAGATCTTTCCTCTCTACCAATTTGAACTGAAAAAATTGTACGTCTCAATGATTTCTATCATGAGAAATTCTTCTTCTTTCTTACGAGAGGCGACATTTACTTCAATGAGCAACACTTCCAGGTGGAGAAGAACGGCAAGTATAACTTGCCTTTGACATTGTGAACTCTCCAGTGTAATAAGAAAATATTGTTTCCTTCCATTATATAATGTAGCAAAAACAAGTATGGTATTTTCTTGCATGCTGAGCACTAATCCAATATCACAGATAACACTTCTTCTTGACTTTGCAAAAAATAGCCAACAGTTGTTAAAAAACAGGGACCTAATTCATCCACCATGTAACTCCACTGAAATCAATGGAGTGCAGTGGATAAATCTGGTACCAGGAGTTACAATAGAATATGACACTCTAAGGTACAATATTTACCACGAGAGACTGCAATAAAAAACATGTAAGGCAACAGGGATCCAACATCAGAATGTATATATCTCAATTTTCTTTATTAGCCCATTCATTTAAAAAAATCAAGGATGAGGTAGAGGTTTGTGAGGTCTGAGAGAGGAGGTGGAACATTGGTGACTGAAGTGGAAGAGGCAGGAGCAAAGAGAGATACCAATAGAAAGGCATGCAGGCAGACAAGCAGGAGGTCAGTAACAGAAAAGGATCCAAAAAGGGAAGGGGACCCACAGCAGAAATAGAGCCAGCTGGGGAGAAGACCCAGCAGCTGTCTGCAGCAGCTGGTTGGAGGGAAGAGCCTGCAGAGCCACTTGAAGAGGACAAGCTCTGCACTGAGAGAGGATTACAGTGTAGGTGTTAATCTTTTGAAGATTTAAGCTATTTTCCAATGCATCATGTTGATGACACGACAGAATTAAGGACGCAGTTCAGCAAAGCATTTAAGCATGTGCTTTTGCTGAACGGGGGGATAAAGTATTAAGCAATCAATAGGGGCTCCCTAATTCAAATTTGAGAACCAGATTCTCAACTGGCACAGCTCCACTAACTTCAGATGACTTGCACCATTTGAGGATATAACCCTTAATACCTATAACCTTTGAGTGGAGTTTAATGTGTATATTTTGACTGCACACACTCTCTAACTGAACATATTACTCCCATAAAATAGCAGCAGTACCTTAGAGATATCCTAACTGGAAAGGTGTTCATCATAGAATTAATATATCAGGTTGGAATTTACATTTATTCTTGTCATTTATAATATTTTTCAGTGGTTAGTAACATTCAGACATCGCCTGCACAATGAAAAGTTAAACCAAAAGTTAGAGAATGCTTATATACTTACTTTAGAGAATAAAGTTTGAGGGGTTCATTGACATGCCAGCTTCCAATATAAAATGTCATGACTGCAGTATTGATTAACATCATATCAAAATAAACATCTGAAAACTGAGATTATGCTTTGAGCTTCCAAGACAATCTTCCTGAACCAACAACACTGGATATTTTGAGTACAAATATATATCCATCTGCTAAAGCAGTGGTTCTCAAACTAGGGCTGCTGCTTGTTCCGGGAAAGCCCCTGGCAGGCTGGCCAGTTTGTTTACTGCCGCATCCGCAGATTCGGCCGATCGTGGCTCCCACTGGCCGCAGTTCGCTGCTCCAAGCCAATGGGGGCTGCACATCCCTTGGCCCACACCGTTTCCCGCAGCCCCCATTGGCCTGGAACGGTGAACCATGGCCAGTGGGAGCCACAATCGGCCGAACCTGCGGAAGCAGCAGGTAAACAAATTGGTCCAGCCTGCCAGGGGCTTTCACTGAACAAGCCCTAGTTTGAGAACCACTGTGCTAAAGCATATAAAAATCCTGTTAAAATTTGTATTTGATGGTATGCTAACATTTCTCCTATTTCTTTCATAGGCAACTAAGCTCCTAGTATTTTCCTTATTCTTTTTGTGCTGCATTTTCACTGAGTATCATTCCTCTGGGAAGTTGGCCAAGAGTACAATGACTTTTACTTAATCACAAGCACTTGAAAAAAATATTTTGGAGATAAGGTTCATAGCAGAAGAGTATACAAGACAATAAGCAGCTTTTGTGGCTGATTAAATATCAGAACAAAGTTGAAATGTTTATCACTGGAAAACTAATTCATTGTGAGTTAAATCCAACTCCAGTTTCATTATTTATATTATATACGACACAGAATAATTAAATCAACCATAATATAAAAATGTTTCTCTTGCCATATGACTGTATAGGAGTTCAAGGCTGTTCCCTTGTCAGATTTCCCACTGACATCATTGGAGGGGTTTGGCATAAATGAAAAATTGTCCATCAGTCTCAAAAAGGGAATATTTTGGGCATCGTTTGGTCACAGGTAACATCAATACAAGTTTTCAGATTCATTTCTTGGAGGACAACTTTTTTAATGGACTAATTTACTGAAATCCTTTCATGCAATATGATTCTTCATCCATTTTATCATATTAAAAGGAAATATGTATGATTATGCAACATTCAGGCCACACAGTTCACATTAAAAAAAAAAAGCAGAAGTTAAGGATCAACAAGCTAAACTTGGTCATGTTGCACATACTGTACACAGCATTTTTTTTCCTGCTTTCTGGTTAAATACGTGACTCCATTTATTTCTTAAGTTCTAAAATGTATTGTAAACTATGCAAGGTGTGTATCATAGATGCGTTAATAACGGAACCTTAATTTTTGCCTTCTGATTCTTTAAAATTTGAAATGGTGCATTGTTAATGCTATCTAACTATAGTTTTCAGTATTTAATTTCATTGGACATATATATAAAGAAAAATGACTTTGCCATGCTTAATGTTACATTTTAAATGTTTCCAATCATCCTTTAAATCCAGACCTCCATTAATAGGGAAGGAGACAGCAGAATTCATGTACAGGTGGGACAACTAATCATAGATTTGAAACAATTTTCCAGAGTGGTACTGTAGTCTAGTGCAGGGGTTCTCAAAATTCATTGCATTGCAGCCCCCTTCTGACAACACAAATTATTTCATGACCCCAGGAGGAGGGGCCGAAGCCTGAGCCCTGCTGCTATGGGTGGGAGAGGTGGGATAATCAAAGCCTGAGCTCCACCACTCCGGGCAGGAGGGCCCAAGCCCAAGGGCTTCAGCCCCAGGCAGGGGGCCTGTAACCTAAGCCTGGCCACCCAGAGCTGGAGCCCTCAGGCTTCAGCTTCAGCCCCGGTGGTGGGGCTTAGGCTTTGGCCCCGGGCCCCAGAAAGTCTAAGCCAGCCCTGGTGACCCCATTAAAACAGGGTTAGCCACTTTGGGTCCCGACCTACAGTTTGAGACCCACTGATCTAGTGAAAGTAACATCTTGTACCACAGAGACAGGGATTATACTTTTAGATTTGCCACAGTCTTATTGTATGATGTTGGGTTGGGAAGGTTGCTTAAATATTGTTGTGCCTCAGTTTCTCTATCTGTAAAATAGTATGAATGATATACTTCCATAAGGAGCAAAAAGCGAAGAGTCAATGCAAGAGATCGAAACAGAAGTCAGCCGTCTGGCTTTTAGCCTTCTGTACATTACCCTTGGGTGTCTGTGAGACGAGGAAGGAGGAGGAGGACCCCTTTTTCAGGCCTCACTTTTCCTTAAACAATTTTGGAAATCTGTCCTGGCCTTCACTGGAGTAATTCAAGGAGCTAAAGAATTGAGGCCCAGGTTTCCAAAAATGGATGCCTAAATTTAGATTCCTAAAAGCAGATTTAAGACATCTAAATAAGCGACCCGATTTACCAAAGTGCTGAGCAGCCAACAGTTCCCCTTCCAATTACATTACTTCCTTGAGTAGGAAGTGGGAGGGGAATCGCTGGGTGCTCGGTGGTTTTGAAAACCAGGCCACCTTTTTAAATGCCTAAATAAGGTATCTAAATTTAGGTATGCATTTTTGGAAATCCTGGTCTAAGTGTTATAACAGAAACTGTCAAGCAACCTTAAACTACAGGAGTCATTGTTAACCCTGATCCCCGCTCCTGCCAATAAAAACAAAAGTATATTTCCAGGTCAGCAAATCTAGAGGTCCTCAGTAAGACCTTTTCTATCATGTAATAAGAAGACAGCTGTTTGGCTGGCATTGGTAAAAACTACTCTGCTGTGTCTGAGCTACTCACAGCTTTCCTAATGTTTGTGGGTGGACTAATTCAGCAAGGTTGCAGCCAGTCAACTTCCATTTTTTTATGGCAGTTGATCAGTTTCCTTCATTACATGGATTGCACCATAATCCATAGCACTATATTAAAACAAAATAAACAAATTCACTTAAAATAACTTTAAAAGAATATGCCTAATGTTGTTTGTCAATGTCTCTTTCTAATACAATTATTTGTTTGTGTGTTCAAAGTGCCAAGTTAGTGATCTTTGTTTATCGTATGTCTTTGTGGTTTTATTGTAGTTAGTTATAAGTATATGATCTAAAAGACTAAAACTGAAATATCACCTAAATAATATATACTGCTTAGGTATGTTACTCAGTTTATTTTGGTGGTGGACTGCAGATGTTGTGATCTTTTCAATCTGAATTATGTCCACACTTTTAATTATTATTGGTTTCTTCTTTTGGAAGTTGAGCACATGAAAACAGGTGGAAGTATGGTATAAACCATTTTGTTTTCTGTTGACATCAGTAGTTAAAACCCATTTTAATCTGAACAGAAGCACCAATAGAGTCAGTCAGTTACTACTGGGTAGAAATAGGAAGCAAGAATTTCATCTCTACTGTTGATATTGTTTAAAACGTTTATTACCTTTCATTTCCTAAAAGATGATTTTCCGTCAACTGAGTAACTGACTATGGATGAGCAAGAGCAAGTTTTGTTTTATTTTTTAACTAAATGCTAAGCTCCATTCAAGTCAAATTCCTCCATGTTCAGGTTGGTAGGATGCAATACCCATTAGGTATGAAGAAATAAACTTAAGCATCTAAGGTTGAGTTAGAAAGGAAGAGTCTTAAGACGTTCTAAATCCTGTACAGTTGCATGGTTCTCTCCTCCCTCTAAGCAACAGAAGGCCAGGATGTATAGTTGGATGGACCATAACCGATATAGGAGCACGTTATATGAAAATATCTTCCTTTCTGTTAATTTAAGTAAAAGTTTTCAATATTTACACTGTTAATTTTGTTCTCTATAGGTAAAAATAAAATTGCTGCTGTTAATAACTAAACAAAACCCCTGACATTTTACATTTAGACAGCATATTTTATCCTGAACGAGCTACCAAACCTTTTATGCTTTCTGACTCATGTGGAGGAAATGCTGCCAAGATCCTAATGACTTCAGTAAGACTTCAGCCAGGCATAAGGGCCCTCTTGTCTGCATTAAATTGCAGGGGTTTTTATGCATAAAACAGTAGTGAAATACAGCACCGTCACATGGAGAGTAGAAACTAACCAACTTGCATGCTGTCCAGCAGTGGAGGGAAGGAGAAATTTTGGACAGGGACAAATCCATATTCTTATGAAAATTGACAAGGGATCTTAGACCTGCAAACTTTATGGGGTTTTCCCTATAGGAAAAGGATTTTCACAGTCTTGTGTAGGGAAAACTTCTATCTTACTGGAAATTCCCTTTGATAAGCTGCTTTTCTCCATACCTATGTCTCTATTTCAGAGCAGCCAATCAGAGCTTCTCCATGTGCTGATAGACAGCCTAGACTCTCAGCACAGGAAGCAGGGGGAATTTTTGCCCTCTGCCTCTCAGCTCATTGGCTGGGAACAAGCAGGGCTAAGAATGGATGGGGAGTGTTATGAATTGGCCCAGTAATCCATTTGTACAGTCATCAGTCTGCTGTGAGTGCACCCAGTCACTGGGTTCCATGCGCTTCCAAGCCAGTTGGGGTCTGGGAATAGTCTAGTCACTGTTTCTAGCTCTAGGGATACAGGGCACATTTCCAGATTCAGACCTCTGAGGCCCTTCTTTGGAACACTGCCAATCCAGCTCTCCTAGACCTCAAAATCAACGTCTCCGCCCAGTCGCTTACACATGCTCCCTTGAAATTCTACCTAGGCTGTGGGCACTCTGGGCTCCTGGTTTAACCTTTTCAGAGACAATGTGGCAGGAAAGCAAGGAACACAAGCTCAGGAGAGGAACATTTTAACCACACTGCTTTTCCTGTTAAAGCATTTGAGAATTACAGGTCTTTAAAAACAACAAAAATCCTGAGATGCACCCTCCCCATGCCTGATCCTGCCCTTCAGCGAGTCTCAGGTTCATCAGCAGTTCAAGCTGGGCAGAATTGATCCTGCCCTCTTTCTCCTGCAGGCCCTCCTATTTGTAGTGATGGTCACCCCCTGCACAAAGTGGAATCCTTTTTTTAAATAGACCCTCCGTCTCTGTGACATGTGCTCTAACTCAGGCAATATTTCCACTAGAAATGCTGCAGCTGTGCCACTGTAGTGTTTCTGTCTAGATGCTCATTACAGTGACAGGATGGGGGGGAGGTCTCCTGTTGCTTTATTTAATCCACCTCCCCCAGAAGGAGTACCTAGGTTGATTGAAGAATTCTGCCATTGACCTAGCATTGTCTACACCAGGGTGCCAGACTGCCCCTTGGCAAGTCTGAACTCATGTAGCTACAGTGCTAATACATCAACACAAGTACAAAACAGACTGCACAGTCTGATAGTCAAATCCCACTCCACACATCGAGCAGCAATTTTTACCAGCATTTTGTGCTGCCTCCCCCATTCCTAATTCTGAGAGGGTGTGAAGGACCCCCGACCTGCTGCGCCCTCTAAAAGGTTTGGGTTGGAGAAAGGAGAGAAGCAACAAAATGCCATGGGAGGAAGAGAGGGGGAGAAATAATGATGAAACACTGTGGGGGGAGAAGATGACACTATGTAGGAATCTCTGCTGCCCCCTCTTCCTGTCTTTCTCCGTTAATTTACCCAAATGTATGATCTACTATTTTTTGTTTTCTGGATGATGCCAGGTATAGGATATCTTTTGCTCATGGACATCAAACAATCCTCTGTTTTTCTGGAATCATCCAAATGACCCTAAAATAGTAACCTGTATGGAACTTATTTTCTCTGCCTCAGAAAGTTATAAGATTGAGCCATCACTTTTGGATTTGAATGTGTTTTTCTAGGAAACTATTTCACATCTAACATTTTGACTACTAAGCCATCCTTGCCAGCTAAAACAGAGGCCTAGATTGCCTCTTCCACAGAAAAATAACAGGTTGAGCGGATAAGAAACTCTTTGAGTTCCAGTTATACATTTTCCTGGCTCCATCTTCTCTGCGTGCAAGGAGAGGGAAAGGCTGCACATTTTGAAGGTTATGCCCCATCCCAACCCTGTGAATCCCAGACCTGTGATGAAAACATCCCCTCTTCCCACACCTCCCGTCTCATACACACTTCTGTTCCTTGTGTGGCTGGGTTTCCCTTAGCATCATCAGTAGGAGCAAAAGGGGAGACCTAGAGGACGGTTATATGTAGGTGGATTTCAGCCCAGAAAGAAGGAAGAGCAGTGAGAAGCACTGCTTCTGCTTCTTACCTCCCACCCTCACAATTATTTTTGGTTGAGTTCGCTTCACAAAACAACAGTACAGGGAATCCACTTGGGAAGAGCCAGAAGTCACTCCTGCTTTCCAAGTGGATCTGCATTGGATGATCTGGGTTTGATGCTGGCAGGCCCCCAGGTGCCAGTATATGCCAAGATCCCCATGTCTCAGCTGGACACTAATAGATACATCGCTGGAATTGGTCTGGTTCAGTTGTGGATTAATATTGATAGAACAGGTATTAGAATGATAAAGGGTGTGATGTTTGGACTCTACTGAATGCTTCTGAGGTGCTGTATGCATTAATCTTACTTGCAATATTTGTGTTCTATATTGTAATGTAATATTTGAGTGGTTGTACTGTCAGCCTCTGCCTGAATAAATCATCAGCCAGGAGAGGGTCATTAATTAGTGTGCAGACCTGCTCTTCTACAGAAATGGTATGCCCCTCCCAAAAGAGGAGACCCATCAATACCAGATGGGCTCTGGTTAGCTCTTACATCTGGAAACTCCCTAAATCTGAACTGAGAAACTGTCAACAAATGGACTAAAGGTTCTGCTCTCCTCCCAATGAAGATGAATTATGCAAGTGCACTTCTCCCATCAGCTGAGTTTGCAGCTCAGAGCATATGGTAGGAGGGGGATTAAAAGCCCCAAAGAAAAGGAACTAAATATCTCTATGCTACTTGGACTCGGTGGGGGGCGGGGGGTGAGGGGGGAAGGGGATGGAAGAGGGGCAAGGTGTTTCTAGGCATAAGCAAGAGATCCTCAGCTGCTTAGCCTGGGTTAGCCCGGAACATTAAACAGAGCTTGCTGATTACAGAAACCTATATTACCTTTTGAAACCTAAGCCTGTAACTCATTCATGTGTCTATATTCACTTGCTTTAACCTTGAAAATAACTCTCTAATTTCTTTTTCCTATTTAATAAATCGTATAGTTTACTACAGGATTGGCTACAAACATTGTCTTTGGTGTGAGACCTAAAACAGAACTGACCTTGGGTAAGTGAATAGTCCTTTGGGATCAGGAGAAACCTGAATATTGCTGAGATTCTTGGTGTAAGGGGCCATCTATTTGCAGACGATACAAAATTACTAAAGATAGTTAAGACCCAGGCAGACTGCGAAGAGCTACAAAAGGATCTTTCAAATCTAGGTGACTGGGCAACAAAATGGCAGGTGAAATGTAATGTTGACAGATGCAAAGTAATGCACATTGGAAAGCATAATCCCAACTATCCATATAAAATGATAGAGTCTAAATTAGCTGTTACCACTCAAGAAAGAGATCTTGGAGTCATTCTGGATAGTTCTCTGAAAACATCCACTCAATGTGGAGCGGCAGTCAAAAAAGCAAACAGAATGCTGGGAATAATTAAGAAGGGGATAGAAAATAGGACAGAAAATAACATGTTCCCTCTATATAAATCCATGGTATGCCCACATCTTGAATACTGTGTGCAGATGTGGTCGCTCCATCTCAAAAAAGATTGAAATTGGAAAAGGTTCAGAGAGGGCAACAAAAATGATTAGGGGTATGGAATGGCTTCCATATGAGGAGAGATTAAGAAGACTGGGACTTTTCAGCTTGGAAAAGAGATGGCTAAGGGGAGATATGATTGAGGTCTATAAAATCATGACTGGTATTGTGAAAGTAGACAAGGAAGTGTTGTTCACTACTTCTCATAACACAAGAACTAGGGGTCACCAAATGAAATTAATAGGCAGCAGGTTTAAAATAAATAAAAGGAAGTATTTCTTCACACAACGCACAGTCAACCCATGGAACTCCTTGCCAGAGGATGTTGTGAAGGCCAAGACATAACTGGGTTCAAAAAAGAACTACATAAATTCATGGAGGATAGGTCCATCAATGGCTATAAGCCAGGATGGGCAGGGATGGTGTCCCTAACCTCTGTTTGCCAGAAGCTGGGAATGTGCGACGGGGGATGGATCACTTGATGACTACCTCTTTTGTTCATTCCCTCTGGGGAACCTGGCACAGAAGACAGGATACTGGGCTAGATGGACCTTTGGTCTGACCCAGTAGGGCCATTCTTATGTTCTGTCACCGAGATATGCTCACCTGGGTGGCAAGACAGAACAGAGAACACAAGAGGATTATCTGTGACTACATGTTCATGTTGTTAAAGTGCCTGAGGAGTTTGCACATGGTGCAGTTGGTTGATAAAATCTAAGTATAGAACACACAACCAATTTGTGGTTTGTGCCCTGTATATTAACAGTCTACCCTGCGGTTGGTACTGATGCTCGTGTCACCGATGGGAGTATTACTCAGGGACAGAATTACAGCAGCAAAGTTGTGACTAGGTCCCTGTCACCGAGCCACTGAGTATCTCACAAAGTCAGCTCACCTAGTTTTCAAGTCTGACAGATGTCTAAATCATGTTAGCCTTCCTGGACCTTACACTCACACAAAGCAAATCAAAGTCTTTCAGTGACTTAAACGCAAATTTAGCAATGGGTCCTGATCCAGCTTGGCTTCTTAGGTTAGGTAGGGGGAAGATAGACAGATCGCTCCATCTGTCCATCCATTGGCTTCATCCAGGAGCTGCCATTTGATAGACACAACGAGACCCTTTTAATTTGGCCCACTGGACCATGATTGGCTGACATCTATTCCCAGCCCTTCTTGATGCTGGAGGACCAAGTCTCATTGGTTCCAACAGCAGCTGATCATAGGAGGCCTTTCTAAGCAACTCCAGAGGTCCAAAATTCGTTGCACTATTTCCTGGGAGAGGGAGCAGGAAGTGAATGCCTAGTTCACCCCATCAGTCTCATGAGATGAAACTTATCTACTGGAAAAAAAATAAGTAAAATTTTGAGGCAAGTACTATGGCAAATAAAATGAATGGTACATATTGGATTGTTAAGACAGAGGGGCCAAAAACCAGGTACTTTAGTCTTGAATAAAAAATTGTTACAATGTGCATCTGTGAAACTAGAAGAAATACAAATAAGATTGTAAAGGGACAATTTATTTGAAATTTCATCAATTGCAAATGGCATAGACTAGCTGGAGTTAATGGGCCAAATTCTGCTCTCAATCTGACTTGGGAAATCTGGAATAACTCCAGTTTTACAATGGTGTAAATGAGAATAGAATTTGGCCCAATATTTTTAACTTGTCGTTGATAACAGAAAAAATAGGGATAGTGTAAGTAAGCATCAGAGAAAAAGCAATTCAGGGCTGCCATCAAGCAGAACTTTTTGCATAGAGATGCATACCTGGAACAGCCTTGCAGCCATAGTTTTTGAGGCCAAAAACAATGGGTATAGTAATTTAGGCAATCATTATACTGCATCCTGAGGAGAACAGAGTACTCAATGTGAGTAGGAATGAGCTTTGATGACTCAATTGGCCTCTATTCATTTCCCAAATGTATATTTTATGGCCTTACATTTAACTCACCTAAGAGAAACAGAAATAAATCCAAAGAACAGGACTATGAAACTTTAAAGAATTTTGCTTGCAAGAAATCTGTCCAATTAATGTGGGAATACAGAAGGAAGCAGAGAAATGGATTTACTGTTAAATTACTAGCAAATGAGATCTACAGAATAGCTGGAAAGTAAACACAGTGAGCCAAATTCTATTCTCAGCTACATCTGTGCAACCCAATTACTACAATGGGGTTGCACCTGTCTAACTGAGAGCAAAATTGGCCCAATGTGCATTTTTCCTACAAGATACCTCTCCTCAGTCCCTCTTCATGAGATAGAGCAAAGTGAATTGTTCATAACTAATTTATTTAATTTCAGCTGAGTTCATTGAGTAACTATGGACAGTTCATGATTGTCTCAAATTTATTTTTTATTCAAAGTTACCTGCCAGCATTGTTCGAATATCATGTTCTGTTCCATCACTTGCTACGGCATTAAAAATTCAAGCTGTGACTCATCACAAAATTCACCTAATATTGATTCTAGCAATTGTAACTTAACATGGTGAAAATTTGTTTTCACTTTCAATACTAAATCAGAGCTTGTCAATATGGAGAAATTGACCAGAATAGTTTCCAGTATGGACACAATATTCCAGAATAAAAAGCATTTTATGTCAGAATAATTACTCCTCTCAGAAGCTTAACAATTATTCCAGAATAGTGTGTCCACCTGGGGAATAATTCTGGAATAGCTAATGCAGAATATTTTATTCTGGAATAGCTATTCCAATCAATTACCCTGTGTAGAAAAGCCCTTATCTGCTTTTCCAGTTATGAAGTTGAAATCATCTCATTCTTCGCTCATTCCACCCTGCCTCTCAGAACAGGAGGTCTTAGTTAAAATCAACTAACTGCTGAACTATGCTACCAAGTGATGGAGTAACTGTGCTGGAGGGACAAAGCATTCATAGATCTTCTGGGAGCAGCTTTTTTAGAGAGTGACCTGTCTACTACTTCCACAGTGGGTCGGGGCAAACCTGAGTGAAGAATGCCTTGGGAATGTAAATGTGAACTTGGTATGTTTCTACCCAATATGCAGAAGTAGCCTGCTAAATTGGCTACTGATTTCCAACACAAGGTATTGGAACAGTTTAAAAAAATAGTGCAGGGTGCAACTCAAGAAATGGAGAAGATTAGTTTGGATGTTTATCTGACACTGATCTGAACCTTCCAGACATTTGTCTTCCCTCTCCCACTCCTTAATCAGAAGTTCTGGTTGCCCCCTTGCTGTTCTTTTCCTTCCTCAATCACTACCATCTGTCAACTCCCTCTACTTAATTCTCCAAATAAGGATAGAATGACTATGGTGGCTGTGACAAGTCTCTCTTTCTCTCCTGAAATTTTAGTTGGCTCTTCTTTACATATCTTGGGCAGGCCAAATTTTTGCCAGGAAGCATGAATTTCCCCTGCCATCCAACACTGAATGTCCAGGGGCAATGCCAACTCATCCTTATGCTGCTAGGATTCCTACCAGAGTATTTCTGACAGAGGACACTGCACAAGCAGACCCGCCAACTGTGGCTCAATCCCACACAATTTGTAAAATCTCACACAGAGAGACACTCCCCCACTCAACATCCTGTATTCTTAGGTGCACTGGGCTACAAACCAAAAGATCTTCAGTTCTAATTCCAGCACTTTTACTGACTGTTCTTAATATTTATAAGCACTTCACAACCCTTATTAATCAAGGGTTCGTACTCCTACTTTAGGGGAGGCAACTACCATTCACCCACTGGGCAGAGCAGATAATGCAGATTGGACAAGATCAGAGCTGGGAATAGGACCCAGCTCTCTATCATGACAGACTCAAGCCTCATTCCACTTTGCTATGCTGCCTTTCAGAAGAAATTCCCCAAATTATATGCTTGTTGATCTATGTCCTTCTCTAATGGCTCATCCATATACAGAGCTCTGAGTCTGATACTGCCTCCACATTCAGGTATGTAGTCCTTTAGCTATAGTGGCAGATGCCCATGTTTCTAAAGACAGAGATCCCTGTCTCAAGCACTGCATATCATCCAAACAGGGGCATCACTGCATTTGGATATGCTTGCTATCTAAACAATAGACTTTATTCTGCTCCCAAGTTTCTAGTGCAGGGATCGGCAACCTTTGGCACACAGCCCATCAGGGAAATCCGCTGGTGGGCCAGGACGGTTTGTTTACCTGCAGCGTCCACAGGTTCTTCCTGCAGCCCCCATTGGCCTGGAATGGAGAACCGCAGCAAGTGGGAGCTGCGATTGGCCGAACCTGCGGACGCTGCAGGTAAACAAACCGTCCCGGCCTGTCAGTGGCTTTCCCTGACGGGCCGTGTGCCAAAGGTTGCCGATCCCTGATATAATGGATATTTGTTGGCCCCACTATGAGTGAGTTTGGCAGGTCTAATTTCTAGCTCCTGCATCCCAAATTTACCATTACACTTTGCAATCCAGTAGAGAGGCTCAGAGCTTCATGGGCATAGAGACTCAGCTACCCCTATAGCCGCTGGAGGTCATTCCCCTCAGCTCCAGCATTTTGGTAGGGCAGTGTGTGCAGGAAGTTTGCATGGCTGCCCTGTAGATGAAACAGAGGCTTCCTGCACTATAGCTACATGAGCACTAAATCCACCTTTTTTAAAAAAAATCCATAGTTTAGTTACATGGAAAATAGTTGCAAATATCCACTATTAGCTTATTAAATTCTCTGCATAAAATGCTACACATGGAATTACAAACAGCTTTGCAGCTATGCACAGAGTTTCTATCTTTCTAATCAATGATTGGCTAGTCTGATACATTTGAAGCTGTCAACAAACCCTTAGGCTGTAGGAAAGGAGAAGGAACACGGACGCAAAAGCCTTCCTAGATTATGCAAATGAGGGTGTTTGTCATCCTGACACTAACCAGCCTCCTGACTGGTGCATCAGGGGTTTCTCTGTCGTTTTACCTCTTCCCCAGCACCCGGGATGCTACAGACAGGGTTTGCCTCTGCTACTATATTTTCGTCAGCTTCACTGTAGCCCACAGGTTTCTAAATGGCAGTGAAAACTCTCAAAGGAAAGCTATGGGCAGTAGAGGCGGTGGAGCTGTCTTTTGGGAAGACAACACTCCATTCGTTTGTAGTCTGTTCACATTTAGAAGGTTATCTTCACTATATATAAGCTAAGAAACTCTTTTTGCTTTAATGAGAGCTTAAATTCTACAGATGCTGATGGCACTTGCCTGAGAACCCTTCCTACTTGTGCTGTGTGATTAGACAATTGGACTTTTCCAGACTTGAAAATAAACTTTCTCTATTGCCAGCTTCAAACCCTGTAGCTCCTGCATAGACATCCTTTATAGCTCACTGAGAATAGCATATCTGTGAGCCCAAAGGTTGATGTTCTCAAATACAAAGGCTCACCCCACTGCTTCAAGGGGTCCTGTGCTAATTTAAGTTTTAGATAGTATATATAACCACATGACACAGACAATCCCTTACATTCAAGAGCTGATCCACAAGACCAATAAATACTAAATAGATATTATGGTGAACATCACTGTTAAATACTAGAGATAGATACATACCTACATGGATGAACAGAACTGTATATTTTATGTTGAATAAGGATAGTAAAGCTCAGTTCTATTCAGAAACTAAAAGAAAAAAAGAGTTCTGATCTGACAGGTATAGTGTTTCAGACATTAGAATTTGTTTAATTGTTTTTCCATTACTGATCTTGGTTACCCTGCAGTGGAAGGAACATTATAGCAAACCACCATTTTAAAATTCCTTTAGTTTCATTTTTGAAATCCAGTGGCTGTGGTGAGATGTTTTCACAAAGAAATCTAGTGGAGATCTTTTAAGGCTTTATTCCTTCATAATCCTTAGTAATACATCTATTTTAAAATCAATAGTCAATTTTCAAGATGGACAGCATCTTGTTAGTGGATTAAAATTAATTAAATGACTAAGTCACAGAGTATGTGGGGAAATTATGGAACAAGTCTTCAATGATTTTTAAAATAATTTGGTCTTTGTGAATACTACAAACAAAAGCAACAGACAATGGGCTAGATTCTGCGTTGCACCTAAAGTCAGCTTAATGTCAGTTTGACTTTCTGGCTCTGGCCAGAAGCCTGCGTGGTTCCTTGTATGACTTAGAACAACTGTCACAGTTACTCTAAATTAGAACAATCTTATGTAGTTCCTGTAGGTTCTTCTGCAGCCCAGAGTAGCTGGAATATAGTGTGGCCCATCACATCCACTGTGGGCTGTGTAGGAAGTTGACATATGACAGCTCTGTCAGTTACCACACTAGGTTGGGAGTCTCTTAATAAAAGGAGAATTCCCAAAGGAGCTGTTCTGTCCCCTTTATGCCCGGGCACATGGGACGGTAGTGTGGGATAGAATCAGGCCCAAAGTTTTTATATTTGACAGATAAATATTACTAGTGTTTGGCTCATTTAAGATTGAAATGTACCAAGTAAGGTGTCAAAGATATTCCACCCCAGGGCATTCACATGAGAGAGAGAGTAGTATATATAATCTTCTTGGTTATCCAAGAAGAAAACTCTTAACTAAAATTCATGTTAAAGTCCATTGGATATTAACCCCATCGCCCGAATTAAAAACTATCTATTTTACTTTGTACTTGTCACCATAAGACACTGACTTTGAAGGAAAGCAGTATGAGTGATGGTTTGGGGCAGTTTAAAAGAACTCAGTTCTGTGCTAGACACTTACAACATTTTTCAAAACAGTGGCATAAAAAAAGTGAAGCTACTGTTTGTAGGAATGTTGGACCTGATTCTTCACTGTTATGACAGTGCACTTCTGCAAAGTGAATATTATTAAACACTGTCAAACCAGAATGGTAGCATTTTCCCACCCACTTTACAGAGGTGTGCATGACTACATGAAACAAAAAGAAATGGAGAATCAGACTCTGCATTTCTGTACGTCCTATCACTACTTTGCCTTCTGGCTAAGATCAAGAGTAGCTTCAGTTTCAGTACCAGATTCATTCTCCATCAAGTGAATATACCCTGCAATAATCCTGGAGACAGACTCGATTATCTAAAATGCCTTTTCTAACATTATGATCCTATGAAACATTCAGGAATAAATGGTGGGTTTCAGGTGGTTTGGAGCTATATTTTCCTCACTTAAATTATATTTTTATTTTATTTTTAAAAAACCTACATTTTAAAATGGTCTTATCCCATTTGGTCTTTACCACTCAGAAGGTTGTAAGATCAAGAAAACTATTTTGCCAACTCATCCAAAATTAATAAAATCAGTTCTGGTGATTTCAAGTATACTGTATTAATCACAGGTATTTTATTTTTCTTGGTGAGCCTAACAATCTTTTCAATGAGATGCTGAACGCGAATTCTCACTTCTGCGTCTTTCCTTTTTAATTTTTTCATCTTCATGCCTACAGCAATAGCACCTGGAACTATGTATAATCTTGTCAGATCTTATATCCTAAACAGTAATAGGCTGGATAAGGATTTGGATGGGAGGCTTTGATGATGAACTCAGATGCTGTTGGGAGTGCTATTGACAAATTAGTAGTTGCTATTCCTTCCTCAGAAATGAGCCAATGTCCATCACTGAGTGGGGCACAAAGTGCTGGATACCTCTTTCAACTAAGATATGAAACCTAAGCTTCTGAACACTCATAGTCATTAAAGATCATATCAGTATTTTTGTTAGCCATGGTGTCCTGGTCAAATTTCTTCTTGGGCACCAACATTCCGCCTAATTAAATTCTTCAGTTAAGTAATTGGACAAGGCATTTTCTTCCTCACTTTATTCTACTATATACTGTATTGTTGTTGTTGTTTTTTTAAACAACAACAACAACAACATGATTGTGCTCTTATTCATCTTATTTTCCTCTGCTCCCCAGGCCAATCCTTCTGTTTCACTATCTTTAGCTTCATTTGTAAACTCTTTACACAATCACACCACTGTTGATGTGACAGCATTCTCCTCTGCAGCTTCTATACCTGGAATAGTCTTTCCTGTAGCTCACTGTCTCATTTGCACAAAGACAGTACACCAGGATGCAGCTACAATTAACACGATATCATTGACTCTTCTCCTGTGTCCAAATCTCATCTAAAAATGTCTTTTCTCTCTGACTATATAGGGAATGTGTCTCAGTTTCTCTGCCCCTTTAGTTTATATTTGTAACTCTACTATTTAACCGTATAAATAATGCTGGAATACATTGTACATGAAGTAGACAATACAAAATTAAGTACTGAATTGAATACATACGCACACAACATAACACCTTCACCTCCTTGTGAGAGGCATTATATAACAAACAATTACATGAAGATGTTTTTGGGTATTATTGGTTATTCTTTACTAGCTTCCCTTTAATCAAATGAGAGGAAAAATCCATAAAAATCTATTACTTCAGAAAGAGGAGAAAAGTAAGATTCCGAGGGCCACATCTGCGTAGGGAAATTGCATGGAGGGCCATGAATGTAGAGCTGGGTAGGGGGTTGGGGTGCGGGAGGGAGTGCGGAGTGTGGAAGGGGGTGTGGTGCAGGAGAAGGTGCCGAGTGTGGGAGGGGGCTCAGGGCAGGGGGTTGGGGTGCAGGAGAGGGCTCAGGGAAGGCGGTTGGGGTGCAGGGTGCAGGTGGGGTTCAGGGCGTGGGCTCTGGCCCGGTGCCACTTACCTTGAGCAGCTCCAGGGTAGCAGTGGCGCACAGCAGGGCTAAGGCAGGCTCCCTGCCTGCCCTAGCCCCGCACTGCTCCCAGAATCAGTTGGCACCACGTCCCTGTGGCCCCAGGGGGAGGGGGGGCAGAGGGCTCCACGCACTGCCCTCGCCTGTGGTTCCCTGTTCCTAGCCAATGGGAGCTGCCGGGCATGGTGCCTGCAGGCCAGGGCAGTGGGTGGAGCCCTTTCCCCCTCCTCAAGGGCCGCAGGGACGTGGTGCCAGCCGCTTCCGGGAGCGGAGCATGGACAGGGCTGGCAGGGAGCCTGCCTTAGCATCGCGGTGCCACGGGGCTTGCAATCTCGCGGGCTGGATCCAAAGTCCTGACAGACTGGATCTGGCCCATGGGCCATAGTTTGCCCACCCCTGAATTAGGGAGACTGCTTGATAGCAAAATTTGCAATACTTGCAGTATCCTCCAACTCCTTTAAAGATGCAACTATGTGTGTGCGTACACTGTACTCTCTAACTTCAGCTCTCTGATAGTTTTAATTTACATGAAAGACACTATAAACGTCCCCCAGAGAGCTAAAACTGCTTCCCTAACCTGATAGCATCTTAATGTTTTGTTGTAATGGAATTCTGGAACAGGTACCTAATAAATTAAGGTGTGCTATCCATTATTGACTGGCTTAATTCCAACCACATAACTCTCGAATGGCAGCTTGTTTCATGTAAATTTTATTTTACTGAAAGTTTCATTTGTTACCAAGGGATTTCCTTGTAAATGGAGAAAAAATGCAAAATATACTTCCCATTTTAAACAGAACAGTGTTAAACAAAAGTCAAACAAACAAACAGTGTTTTACTCAGGGCACTATAATCTATAGTATAGTAACTAGCAAGATGATCTTTTTGTTATTAAAAAGATTAAAAATTAACATAAAAAGCTAAAAGTTACCCAATACTGTACTTTGTTTTCCAACCAAAACTACTAAATAAAACGATTTGACCAGAAGTGGACACAATTCCCATAACATTTGCATAACTATCTAAAGCATGAAGCTCTCTTACAATTTTGTATGGGAAAAGATAACTAATGTTTCACAGAATATTGCATATGTTCTAAATGCATAACATCGTGGACCATATTGTCCCTTTCTGACGGAAACCCAACAAGTTGTCCCACATCGGGCTTTCTCTGGATTGTTCTGTCAGAAGTCAGGGTTGGCAGAATTTGCTCTTGTTGATACTAATCCTCAGCAGATGAAGTCAGCTCTCAATTCCATGCAATCCTCACAAGTGTCTGTCTCTGATTTGCCTCTTGGGTAGGGGGTTCAGTGTGTTGACGGGGATACCGTGTGAGATAATACTTACATCTATGGTCTTTGAGAGAGATGTCATTTACAAAATGCTGCCATCTTGCAGTGTATTCACGGAGCTCTGCAGGATCTTTGGATAAAGGGCTCCTGCTTTCCCCTTTCATACTCAAGAACTCAAGACTGTGGGATGTGAAGCCACTCTATGGAATTCATAAGACAGGAGCACTGGGCCTTCTGTATCTGGGACTAAGACAATTTGCTTAATTTAGTGAGCAACAAGAAGCTAATTTTTACTTACTAAAAATAGGCTTTTGTGAAGGGAAGATGTAATAACGGCTTGTATTTGAGGCACAGTCGGATATCATGTGACGGGAAGATGTAATAATGGCTTGTATTTGAGGCACAGTCGGATGGTATTGTTGATACGATATCTTGATTTGTTCCATTTCTGGTTTTGGGGGAACTACGAGTCTATATTTTTTAAAATAGTATTTTTAATATGTCAAAAAGGGATCCTACATCCTGTAGTGGTTGTTTGTTTTTGTTAATTATTCCTGAAGTATGTCTCTTATGCACAGTATATGCAATCAATGCAAAACTAACTAAATGAACAGAAGGCTATCATTAGGGCTTTATTGAGTTTTGTTCACATTTTTATTATTTGTAGAGCTAGTATTCAATTATTTTGTTGCCTAATTCTGCTCTTTCATCAACAGAAATTATGGCTGTTTCCATGTATGAGTTGCAGTAATTGAATTCTGTACATCTTTGGTTTTAGACTTTTTTTTTAAAAAAAAATTGTGCTACATTTTTCCACTAGACATGTGACATTTTGAATTAAAAATATGTAGGCATTTATGAAATGCCAGGTGCATATAGAGAAAAACCCTATAGTGAAAAATGCTTTGTCCAGTAATAATTATGAGAAAGAATATGATTAAAGAAAAAAAATAAAACTTATGTTTCAATATAGAAAAATGGTAACTTGTTTATGTTTCAAAATGCATATTTGAAAGTTAGTCTAATTATTCCATTTGTCTTGCTTTGAATACATTTTGTTCAATGAGTTATTGATAACATTTTCAAGCATGATTATATCATTTAATTGCTAAGAGTTTAATGGCTAACATAATACATTGGTGTTCTAAAATTTTGTGTATTGTATTTTAAAGAGACAAATTGTTTACAGGATTTCATATTGGCTGAGTAAGTTCTTGGCATAAGGGGAAAAACATCAGGACTAACTAAGAATAAAAGCATTAATTTCTGTGTATTCAGCAGAAATATAGGATGGGTCTCATTTTCAGCGCTTCTGAAAAATCAGGCCCTCTACTTTTTAAGAATAACTCTTCAAAATGGAGGTTCTTTTGCAGTCTGTGTACTTGATATAAAATAGATCTCAGGAACCCTAGTTACTGAAGAGTTTGTTCACCTTAGTGCTTTAGTGGAAGATCATTTTGCTTTTAAAACATGTCTGGTACAGATGGGCTAGTATTTTAAAGTATTCAATAAAGTGATATGCTATAGTCACCCTACTATCACATAGCATATAGTAGGGTAACTATTACATAGTAGCTCAAATTACCCAATCACCATTCTTCCTTTTTTGTGAAAGGACATGTGTGTCCTCAAGTGACAGTTGATATGGTTGTCCTTGCTGTCACTATTTGCCCTGAGATTTATTGTACATAAATATAGACACACTTGTAAAATTAATTTCTAATTATTTGTTTTCTTTCTGAAAAGACTATAAGAGAGAGTTGCTCACCTTGTGCAGTAACATAGGTTCTTCAAGTTGTGTGTCTCCAGGGGTGCTCCACTTTAGGTGTTCGTGTGCCCCTGTGGTCATAATGGGAGATTTATGGTAGTAGTGCCCAGTTGGGTTGCACATGCGCGTTCCCCGTCTCCGCCACTTCAGGCAGTTATTTGGCACTGTGTGTCCAACACCCCTTCCACCCATTCCTTCTCTACTGCAGAGCCTTAGCATTAAACTCTGAAATAGAGGAGAGGATGGAGGGTAGTGGAGCACCCACAGGGACACACATGTCAAAGAACCTAAATTACTGCACAAGGTGAGTTACTCTCTCTTCTTCTTCGAGTGATGTCCCTGTGGGTGTTCCACTTTAGGTGACTTCAGAGCAGTGCCCGCTGGTGGAAGGAGGGGGCTTTGAAGTTGAAGTCATAGCAGATGAGGGTACAGTGAAACTGAACAGGGCATCAGAGGTTGCATGTTGTTCTAATTCATAATGTTGAGTAAATGTATGGGGTGAGACCCAGGTTGCAGCCCTACATATTTCCGTAATGGGAGCATTGTTAAGGAATGCTATGAAGACCGATAAGGCCCTGGCAGAATGTGTGTGAATCCCCACAGGGGGTTGTAGATCACTTTGGAGGTAACACAGTTTTATGCAGTCTGAGATTCATTTGGGTAACCTCTCTTTGGATATGGTGTTCCCTTTGGATCGTTCAGTGATTGAGATGAACACTTTCAAAGACTTATGGAAGGATTTTGTTCTGTCTATGTAAAAAGCTATTGCCCTGAATACATCCAAGGTATGTAGTCTGGACTGCCATATATCCTCGTGGGGTTTGGGGTAGAATGTCAGTAGGTGGAATTTAGGCAGAAACTTGGGGCATTGCCTGAGGCAAACTTTATCTTTGAAGAAAACCATGTATGGTGGGTCAGCCATGAGAGCTCCCAGCTCTCCCACCCATCTGGTGGTTGTAATGGCCACTAGGAGTGCAATCTTCATGGAAAGCTGTAGTAGGAGCATGCCATCATGAGCTCAAATGGAGAGCCAGTGATGACACAAAGTACTAGGTTGAGGTCCCATGGTGGGTTAGGACTTGGAACTTCTGCGTAGATGTGGGCAAGGCCTTTGAGGAAGAGTTCAGTAAGTGGGTGGGGAAAAATTGACAATTCATCTACTTTGTGGTGGAATGCTGTGATTGTGGCGGATACGTGCACTCTTAATCAGCTCGTGCAAAGGCCCGAGTTTTTAGTTCTAACAAGTAGTCTAGAATAAGGGGTAAGAGGGCTGAAATTGATGCAATCTGTTTATCTTGATACCATGTATCGAATCGCCTCCATTTGTGCAGGTATGTGAGGCGGGTAGTTGTTCTGAAGCTGTCTAACAAAATGTTTTGTACCTCTGTTGAGCATGTCATTTCAGATCCTGATAGCCATGGAATAACCACACTTCGAGGTGCAGTCTTTGGGGATCCAGGTGAAGGATGTGGCCTGCATCCTGAGACAGAAGATGAGGCAGAAGTGGAAGCGTGCATGGAGGACGCACCACCATCCTGAGAAGGTAAGGATACCAGGTTTCTTGAGGACATGTGGAGGCTATTAGGATTACTGTGGATCTGTCCTGTCTGATCTTGTGAATCACTTGAGCTAGGATGGGGGTGGGAGGGAAAGCGTATAGGAGGGGAGCATTTCAGTTGATGAGGAAGGAATTGCCTAGAGAGTGTGGATAGAGTCCGTCCTTGGAGCAAAACTGCGGGCATTCAGTGTTTTGCACAGTTGCAAAGAGATTCCCCAATATTGGAAAATGTTTTGAAGCACATGGGTATCCAGCTCCCACTCGTGGTCCTGAGAGAAGTTTCTGCTTAGGGTATTTGCCATGGTGTTCTGGCATACTGGTAGGTATGATACTGTAATATGGATATTGTATTTGATACACCATTGCCAGAGTCACATGGCTTCCATGCATAGGGAGTGTGATCATGCTCCCCCTTGTCTGTTTATGTAAAAACAAGCCACGTTGTCCGTAAGAACCTGTGTGGTCTTGCCTTTGATGATCGGTAAGAAGTGGGAGTAAGCACTGTGAAGAGCTCGTAGTTCCAAAAGATTTATGTGAAGAATGGATTCCACTGGGGACCAATGGCCCTGGATGGAATGTGAGTTCAGATGCGCCCCCCCCAACTTAGGAGTGATGCATCTGTGGTGACGGTCAGTGTTGGGGAATTCTGTACAAACCACACCTCCCTGCTGACATTGTCTGGTTGCATCCACAAGAGTAGGGAGTTTTTATTTTTTTGGCATTGTGAGGTGTTTGTTTATATTGTGCCTGTGTGGGACATAGGTTGTTCGGAATCAAGCTTGTAGACACAGCATGTGTAATCTCGTGTGTCTGACAACGAAGGTGATGGCAGCCATGTGGCTTAGAGGTTGCAGGCAAGTTTTGGCAGATACTTGTGGACTGTTTTGTATTGTGGAGATCAGGTTGGTTAAAGTTAGAAATCATTATCATGGTAGAGAGGCCCTCGCCTCGGGAGAACTGAGGTAGGCTCTAATGAACTCTGGCTCTTGCATGGGTGTTAGAGTTGATTTTTGTGCATGTATTTGGACACTTAACCTTGTAAAGAGAGCTACCTTGTAAAGAGACTAACCTCATAAAGAGAGTTCGGTGGACACTGCTTGTTGTGTTGGTGCTTTCAGCAGGCAGTTGTCCAAGTATGGAAATATCATGAATTCCTTTTCTGCGGAGGTAGGGAGCTACAATGGCAAGGAACTTTGAAAATACTTAAGGGACAGTGGATAGGCTGAAGGGTAGGACCTTGTTCTTGTCCTAATGCAAATCAAAGAAACCTACAATGTGAAGGATGGATCATTATATGAAAATACAAATTCTGAAGATCGAGGGCTGAGAACCAGTCCCCTCTTTCTAGTGCTGGAATTATGATGGCTAGTTTGACCATCCTGAAGCACTGTATTTTCACAAACTTGTTGAGTCACTGTAGGTTGAGGATGGGTCTCCACCCTCTTTTTTTTTTCCATATGAGAAAGTATGAGTAGAAGCCCTTCCCTCTGTATTTTGTTGGTACTGGTTCTACTGCTCCTAGATGTATGAGGTGGGTTACCTCTTGTCTCTGTAGATGTTTGTGAGAGGGGTCCCTGAAGAGGGATGGGGAGGGAGGGTGGGTAGCAGGGTTGGACAGAAAGGGGATGGAATACACGGTTTGTATAATTTCTAAAAATCTGTCCATTGTAATAGTTTGCCAGATTGGTTAGAATGGGTTAGGCGATCTCCAAATGGTCAGGAGAGAGTTGGTGCTTCCAGCACAGAAAGATATGGGGGTCTCAGGCCCTCAACCAAAGTTTCAAATTTGCTGTCTGGATATCAATGGTTGGGACGCCGTAGCTGGAGTAGTAGGTTGTTGTCTCCTCACAGGCCTCTGTTTTTGGCCCTGTTTTTCATACTTCCTAGGTTGTTGTGAGTACAGAGTATCGCAATATCATTGTGGGGCATAACAACTCCTCTGTCGCTTCTTCGTTCTAGGTGTATAGATACCTAGGGATCTCTGCGTTGCCCTCAACTCCTTGAGTGTATGCAGGGAATTGTTGGTTTTAGCAGTGAAGAATTTGGGCCCCTCGAACAGTTGATCTTCAACTATCGACTGTACTTCCCTGGGAAAACTAGAGAGATGGAGCCATGATGCTCTTCTCATTACTACTGCAGTTGCTCCAGTTCTTGCTGCTGTGTCTGCAGAATCTAGTGCAGCCTGCAATGCTGTTTTAGATATAAGTTGTCCCTCTGCTACAAGTGCTGTGAATTGTTCTTTTTTTGTCATCTGGAATAAAGTCTATGAATTCTGAGAGTTTTGTGTAGTTATTATGATCATACTTAGCCAGCAAGACTTCATAGCTGGCTATCCGCATGTGGAGCATAGCCAAGAAGTATGCCTTGCAGCTGAAGCGGTCAAGCCTCTTCCAATTCTTATAGTGAGGCAAGTTTTGGGGGGGTTGTTGTCTGCCCCGTTCATGAACTGCATCAACCACCAGCAAATTGGGTGTGGGGGGTAAGAGAGGAACTCTGTCCCCTTTGCTGGTACATATTTTTTATCTGACCTTTTGCATGTTAGTGGTATAGTTGCTGGGGTCTGCCAAATGGACTTGACCAGTTCTATTATCACATCATTCATGGGAAGAGCAAATGTGGAAGAGGATGACATATATAGAATATTCAGGAGCTTGTGCTGTGCTTCCTGGAGATGTCTCGTGAACTCACCACCCTTTTATACAAGTCTTGGAATTGTTTAAAGTCATGTCCCATATTGAGAGGTGGGGGCACTACGGTATCGTCTGGAGAGGATGACGAAAGGTGGGTTGCTGATGCCCCTTCCTGGTCTGATGATTCCTCTTCGTCCCCTTTTCCGACCAGTTCTGAGGGCCCCAGTACCGAGGGTGCAGGTGATTGATGCGTGCTCACCCTGGATGTAGTAGGATTCCAGTATGCCCACTGCAGTAGAAAAGGCATGGGTGGTACCCAGGATTGTCTGTACCACTGTGAGTGTCTGGCATTGGAGTAGTATGCCCCATGAGGGGGTCCTGTTTTGAGTAGTTCTTGGTGGGAAGGAGATTGTGGAAGATGATATATTTGGCCTTCCTTATCATCTTCTTCCTTGCTGGAGAGAGGTGGGGCAGAACATGGTGGAGTCATGAGGTGGCTCGGCACCCAACGCACCGGGGTGGCGTCTGTGCCGAGAATCAGAGACTCTGGTGTCAACCTCGCCATAAGATCTTTGTCTTGCAAAAACTGCTGCGGTGACTGTGGTGTCTGCACTGTGGGAAGCATGGTGCCAGTGCTGAGTATTACGGCATATTTGTCGATGCCAATGTCTGTGCTGGCATGCGCGCTGAGCATGCGATACTGGCCGAGGAGTTGCAGTCTACGGCAGTGCTGAGCCACTCTGTGTTGGTGCAGAATTGGCTCCGCTGGTGCTGAGGTGTGGGGTTTCAGTTTCCCTTTGTTGCCTGTCTCAGAGCTGTCTCTTTTAGAGACCTTTTCTCTAGCAGTACCGCCAGTGCCGGAGGGTCCTGCTCTTTCAGCCACTGGGAAGGCCGGTGTGGTTGGTACTGATGGTGTTTGCCTGTTTGCAGAATGGCGTTTCTTGAATGATTCCTGCATTGGGAACGTGGTATTTTGCTTCTTGTGCACCTTTTTAGTGGGATGGTCAGAAGCCTGAGCTGTAGCGAAGGAATCCCTGTCAGAAGCCTTGGTCGGCGAGCTTTGTCTAGGCTCAGATGCTGGTCTGAGAGACCTCTCCATGAGGAGTTTTAGTTGTAGGTCTTGCCTTTCTGGTGCGGGCCGTTAGCTTATGGCAGCGCGAGCACTTCTGAGGTACATGTGTATCGCCTACACAGTGAACACATTGTGAGTGCCAGTCAGAGATCGGTACAGAAAGCCTGCAAGTGAGGCAGCATTTAAAGCCTGGGGAACCAGGCATTCCCATCCAGGAAGGTCTTTCTCTTTGAAGGGGAGACTAAAACTATTCTAGAGGTTCAACTGAAATTTAGTTCCTAACGAGTAAAATATATATTTTTTCCTTTTTAAGAATAATGGAGGTAACAGGGACAAAAGAAAAAAAAACCCTATCTATCCTAACTATAACTGTAGGTAAAAACTAAGCCAGGTAAGGTAAATACAGAGGCATTGCTAAATGTATCCGATCTGAGCCAAAGGTGATAGAGAAGGAACTGAGGTGGGGTTGGTCGCACGGTGCCAGATAACTGCCTGAAGTGGTGCGAGATGGGGACCACACACGTGTGACCCAACTAGACACTGCTACCATAAACCTCCAATTACAAGTACAGGGGCACATAAACACCCAAAGTGGAGCATTCCCAGGGACATCACTGGAAGAAGAATAGGAGATTCAGTCAAGAATCAAGAAGACGGTATGACTGGAGGGGAAGTATTTTGATAAAATGCTCAGAATATCACCCAAGGCAATTTTTTTCTAGAGTGCTCCTGCTGGAACTGACACTACAGAGATACCTAAACCTGTCAAGTATTGAAGGAGCATGAATGAAATACAGTCATGCTTAGATAAAAGAGAAAAAGTAATAAAAAATGTCAGTGAAGCTATTTGCCCAAATAATTCCATTAAAGGAAAATACAAGAATTTTGAAGCACACACCATATCTCAGACTATTGTTTAGAAGACAGCACATGTATTTTACAAATACTTTATAATTCATGAGCCTTTGATTTCTGTGGGAGTAAAACAATATTTTCCACAGATCAGTCTTTTCTGTTTTGAATTCTTTTATCAACCTCCTACTCCCATAACTCTCCTACTTTTGATCAATTTGCATAAAATGGATAGTACCCATGTTCCCTAGCCAGTTTTATAAATAAAAGCAATAGCTTTAAAATGTGATGTCTTGACATTAAAACTAAAACAGGAAAAATCTAATTGGTTTATACATATGGAAGCTTTAAATAAAACAGGTCAAACATCAGGGAACTTCTGACGGCTCAAAAGAAAACTCTCTATACAAAATATGAACTCACTTGCAGGGTACTAATCTAGGAAGAAGAAGACCTAAATTCTAATCCCTATCCAAAAGTTTAATGTCATGCATCATTATTTCGCTAAACATAAATAGCAAGGGATATACATATGCAGAGAAGCTGTCATTTATTTAGAACAATCACAGAACAGAACCTTCAAAGAAGAATAAAGCTGTCAGCAGCTTTTCCACTAATGCTCTACAGTAAATAAAACTTGCTTTCTACTGTTCAGTCCTTTTCCTTGTGAATCTTATTAGTTACCAGTGGATTTATATTTGCTTATTGCTCTTTATTTACTGGATATCAAACATTCTAGCCCTTTTCTCTCACCTTTTATTTTATCGCTTAACAACTGGTCTTGTTTTCTCTTTAATCTGTGACACATATATTATCATTATCTTATTAATATTTATGTTATGTTAATGCCTGATCTGGCTCAGGGCCCTGTTGTACAAGGAGCTTTACAGATGTAGACGTGGTCCCATCATAATCCTCATTAACAATTTACAGAAGACTGAAGTGAGTGTGCTTTTACTTCCCCTTCTTCATTTCACATACCTTGCTGTATAGTTTGTATTGCTATTCTCAATCATGGTTTATTTCTATAATAAGTTTAGGTTCATTGCCTTCCCTGTTGTCTTTTTTGGTATTTATTTAGTGGGAGGAAACACCTAATCAGGTAGCAGCAATCATGAGCATAATAATTGCAATAATAGTCCATATTGCAATTTTAATTGACATTATTTTGAAATGTTTTTGATCTATAAGCCTTAGGCTTCTCTCATTGACCTTCAGGGACTGTGTATCACGGGGCCTAGTACAAAGGAGCTTAGTACTTATTTAGGGTTTCTAGGTACTCTTACAGAAGAAAGACGTGATAATGTAAAATACCCCTGGTAAGAATAGTAGATATTGATTTATCATCATACAAACATTCAAATTCTGTCTTTTACAATATAGCATCAATAGAAAGTGCTTAACGGCAAACATTTTCAGCATAAATACACTACAATGAGTAAAATGGTGTGGAATGTGTTTAAGAATGTTATGCTCTCTTAGTTAAAGTAACAATTACAATGATAGGTTTCAGAGGAACAGCCGTGTTAGTCTGTATTCGCAAAAAGAAAAGGAGAACTTGTGGCACCTTAGAGACTAACCAATTTATTTGAGCATGAGCTTTCGTGAGCTACAGCTCACTTCATCAGATGTTTACCGTGGAAACTGCAGCAGACTTTATATACACACAGAGAATATGAAACAATACCTCCTCCCACCCTACTGTCCTGCTGGTAATAGCTTATCTAAAATGATCAACAGGTGGGCCATTTCCAGCACAAATCCAGGTTTTCTCACCCTCCACCCCCCCACACAAATTCACTCTCCTGCTGGTGCTAGCCCATCCAAAGTGACAACTCTTTACATAATCAAGTCGGGCTATTTCCTGCATAGATCAAGGTTTTCTCACATCCCCCCACCCCCATACACACACAAACTCACTCTCCTGCTGGTAATAGCTCATCTAAACTGACCACTCTCCAAGTTTAAATCCAAGTTAAACCAGAACATCTGGGGGGGGGTAGGAAAAAACAAGAGGAAACAGGCTACCTTGCATAATGACTTAGCCACTCCCAGTCTCTATTTAAGCCTAAATTAATAGTATCCAATTTGCAAATGAATTCCAATTCAGCAGTTTCTCGCTGGAGTCTGGATTTGAAGTTTTTTTGTTTTAAGATAGCGACCTTCATGTCTGTGATTGCGTGACCAGAGAGATTGAAGTGTTCTCCGACTGGTTTATGAATGTTATAATTCTTGACATCTGATTTGTGTCCATTTATTCTTTTACGTAGAGACTGTCCAGTTTGACCAATGTACATAGCAGAGGGGCATTGCTGGCACATGATGGCATATATCACATTGGTGGATGTGCAGGTGAACGAGCCTCTGATAGTGTGGCTGATGTTATTAGGCCCTGTGATGGTGTCCCCTGAATAGATATGTGGGCACAATTGGCAACGGGCTTTGTTGCAAGGATAAGTTCCTGGGTTAGTGGTTCTGTTGTGTGGTATGTGGTTGTTGGTGAGTATTTGCTTCAGGTTGCGGGGCTGTCTGTAGGCAAGGACTGGCCTGTCTCCCAAGACTTGTGAGAGTCTTTAAGTCTTTAAGTCTTTAGGCTTAAATAGAGACTGGGAGTGGCTAAGTCATTATGCAAGGTAGCCTGTTTCCTCTTGTTTTTTCCTACCCCCCCCCCCCAGATGTTCTGGTTTAACTTGGATTTAAACTTGGAGAGTGGTCAGTTTAGATGAGCTATTACCAGCAGGAGAGTGAGTTTGTGTGTGTATGGGGGTGGGGGGGATGTGAGAAAACCTTGATCTATGCAGGAAATAGTCCGACTTGATTATGTAAAGAGTTGTCACTTTGGATGGGCTAGCACCAGCAGGAGAGTGAATTTGTGTGGGGGGGTGGAGGGTGAGAAAACCTGGATTTGTGCTGGAAATGGCCCACCTGTTGATCATTTTAGATAAGCTATTACCAGCAGGACAGTGGGGTGGGAGGAGGTATTGTTTCATATTCTCTGTGTGTATATAAAGTCTGCTGCAGTTTCCACGGTAAACATCTGATGAAGTGAGCTGTAGCTCACGAAAGCTCATGCTCAAATAAATTGGTTAGTCTCTAAGGTGCCACAAGTACTCCTTTTCTAATTACAATGATGTAATAAAGTTTCCATTATTTTTCTGCAAGTGAAGAAATTCTCTAATTCCCTGAAACCACTTGAACAAAACCAAATAGTGATGGAATACTCGTCTCATAACTCCACCAAGAGCATTTATAAATCACTTGTAAAATAAAATAGCAGATTGAGATTTTCCACTATTTTTCTTGTCACTGTGCAGAGCTCTCTACCACTGTGGGCCACCTCTACCCCGCTGTGATGAATTGGCACTTCAGAAAGCAGTGTTCCCTTTATTGTGTGAAATCAGCAGTCAGTCACATAGAGAAGCTGTTTCAAAAAAGCCAATTCAGCAGAGCTGGTAGAAATGGTCCAATGGCAACCACAGCATATAATTAAAATGTGTAAAACAAAACAGGAAGAGAAGAGATAGAAAGTAGAACATGATAGAAAGGGAGATGCTGAAGAGGATGCAAAAGAGAGAGTTAAAATTTGTTAATTAATAAAAGAGAGAAATGAAAAACTCATCTGTTGTTGCCCAGGCCCAAATGTAAAACAAACGGTATGGGTCCCTGAAACTTTATGGACCAATATTATCTCTTTCCCAATGACCTGTCACAGCAGTTGCAATTGGCCAGGAAGCTTATGTTGTCAGTGTGTAGGTTTGAACTCTTAAGGTGCAATAAAATACCTGAGGCACCAAATCTCAGAGTGTAGGTCAGTTGACATGGGCTCATGGGGCCTGGGCTGCGGGGCTAAAATTGCAGTGTAGGTGTTCCGGCTTGGGCTGGAGGCCAGGTTTTGAGGCCCACCCCCCTTGCAGTGTTTTAGTGCCCAAGCCCCAGCTCAAGCCCTAGTGTCTACACTGCAATTTTTAGCCCCACAGCCCAAACCCGTGAAGCCTAATCAGCTGACCTGGGCCAGCCATAGCCAGGCTGCAGGTCTTTTATTGCAGTGTGGATGTATCTTTAGCGGGTTGTCTGCAGGACATACTTAGTGAAGTGTTCCCAGGTCTGGAACTCATTGACATTTTCAGTCCCTAAGGGCCTAAGTTTGCACTTTAAAGACACATTTATTTTATTGGGAATTTTTGCAACGGTGAATGGAATTGCCTTGATGGCATGTGGCAACAGTTTGTGATTTTTTTTAAAGTCTATTAAAAGTAAATATTTGTTTATAATTTGGTGTGATAGTCATGTGCCGAGGCAATGGATAGATTTTTATATAATATACAGCACTGTTATCATCTGGAAGACAGAGATAAATTATTAAATGGAAAAATTACATAGGAGTTGATATTGCTCCCTCACAGTATTCTAGCTTCCAAGCTCTCAGCCCCTCACTTGTCTGAAGTTACCTCCTCAAGAATTTAAGAACCCCCAGAACTCATCATCAGGAGGCAAGAACACCATCAGAAATAGTTACTTCTAGCAGTATTACCTCCAGTAATTACTTCTACCAGTATTGCTGTTATTAACGGTAGATCAGTACAATATTGTCACAAGATATCACTGAGACCAAGAGATCAGCAGGTTTCAAACTAGGATCAGACATTTATCCGGATAACAAGACTACCCAGAATTATAATAGCAAATACACAAGAGAGAAAGGGATATAATCCTTCAGGCATAAACCAACCTCTGACTAGTGAAGGTTCAGAGGAAACTATCCTTTGAGAAGGTTATCTCATAATTACCTAATACAGAGCATCTGGCACTGGTTACTGTCAGAGACAGGATATCAAACTAGAAGGACCACAAGTCTAATCCAGTCTGGAAATTCCTATGTTGACTATGTACTATGAAAATATAGTACCAAATACAATAATCAGTAACAAAAACTGTTAATATAAACATTAAGGATCTGTCTGAAGGCCCCCAAAATCAGGAAAATCTGAATTCTCAAAAGAGTAACAGATATTTAAAACTAAAGTATCTCTATCCTGAATATTTCCAGTTAAGACCTATCTGCTTTTGTAACCTGTATAGAGACTCAATTTATTAAGAAAATTTTTCAGAAGGAAAGGGGTCATCTTCTGATATTTTACATTAAATGCAATAAGATTCTATGCTAGACAAAGTTTCAAAATGAAAATGGTGGCACGACCTTAACTACAGCACTGCTATGATTCTGTATTAAAATTACCTTTTGGGTAAAATCCAGGCTCCATTGAAGTCAATGACAAAAGTCCAAATGACTTCAATGGGAATCAGGATTTCACCCTTTGTCCCTATGTACGTTGTCTTCTCTGTCACTCTTTAAAAAAAATCACTGATAACCTTCTAGAGTCAGTCTATACTGTTTTCAAAAAAGCAGAAGTGATACTTCAGCATTTCCTTAGTCAATTTCATGCTTTTGTAAAAGATCAATCAAGTGCCATCCTTTGCTCAGTTAATGACTGACATTAAATGACTTCATAATTGCTGAAAATGCCAACTCTTAATTAGGACATGATGTAAGATCTTTGCCAACATACAGTATATCTATAAGCAGGGTGTAAATATTGCTAGTGTCACATAATTTTCTTAATGGCAAGATTGTTGAGCAATTTCATTGACATACAGTGATTTTCAGTATTCTGAGTTTTCTTCATTAGGACTTGTTGACTGAAATCACTTGCTGTGAGATAGCGTTTCTCATAGCCATCATTACAAGACTGTAATTTTGAATGGATCATCAGCCAAGTCTAATATCTAAATATCTCCTCTAAATGGTATTGCCTTTCAGGTGCAACATTTATGTTTCCAAAATGATTGTTACTAGTGGTGGGTAAACTTTCCTTGGTTGTGTTCAGAGAAAAATGAATAAAGTTTGGATGCTTACATACAAGTACCCAAACTTTGTTGTATAAAACAAAACATATTTGTTAGCTCTTAATGGTCAGGAAAGTGGGAACAGATATTATCAGAGCGAACACTGGAAAAGCTAAGCCAAAGAAGTAAGTTTCAAAGAAGAAATCTGGAGGAGGAGAGGGACGTTTGCTTGCATTGGTGCATAGTAATGACATTGTTCAAGGCACCAGGGGAAATCTTTAAAAATTGTGCCCATCTTTAAAAAAGGGAAGAAGGAGAATCGAGGGAACTACAGACCAGTCAGTCTCACCTCAGTCCCTGGAAAAATCATGGAGTAGGTCCTCAAGGAATCCATTTTGAAGCACTTGGAGGAGAGGAAGGTGATCAGGAACAGTCAATATGGATTCACCAAGGGCAAGTCATGCCTTACCAATCTGATTGCCTTCTAGGATGAGATAACTGGCTCTGTGGTTATGGGGAAAGTGGTGGATGTGATATATTTTTACAAAGCTTTTGATACGGTCTCCCACAGTATTCTTGCCAGCAAGTTAAAAAAAGTATGGATCGGATGAATGGACTATAAGGTGGATAGAAAGCTGGGTAGATTGTCGGGCTCAGCAAGGAGTGATCAATGGCTCAATGTCTAGTTGGCAGCTGGTATCAAGCGGAGTGCCCCAGGGGTCGGTCCTGGGGCTGGTTTTGTTCAACATCTTCATTAATGATCTGGATGATGGGACTGATTGCACCCTCAGCAAATTTGTGGATGACACTAAACTGGGGGAAGAGGTAGATATGCTGGAAGGTAGGGATAGGGTCCAGAGTGACCAAGACAAATTGGATGACTGGGCTAAAAGTAATCTGATGAGGTTCAACAAGGACAAGTGCAGAGTCCTGCACTTAGGACGGAAGAATCCCATGCACTGCTACAGGTTGGGGACCGACCAGCTAAGCGGCAGTTCTGCAGAAAAGGATCTGGGGATTACAGTGGACGAGAAGCTGTCAACAGTGTGTCCTTGTAGGCAAGAAGGCTAACAGCATATTGGGCTGCATTAGTAGGAGCATTGTCAGCAGATTGAGGGAAGTGATTATTCCCCTCTATTCAGCACTGGTGAGGCCACATCTGGAGTACTGCATCCAGTTTTGGGCCCCCCACTACAGAAAGGATGTGGACAAATTGGAGAGTTCAGTGGAGTGCACCAAAAATTATTAGGGGGCTGAGACACATGACTTATGAGGAGAGGCTGAGGGAACCGGTCTTATTTTGTCTGCAGAAGAAAAGAGTGAGGGGGGATTTGATAGGAGCCTTCAACTACCTGAAGGCGGGTTCCGAAGAGGATGGAGCTAGGCTGTTCTCAGTGGTAGCAGATGACAGAACAAGGAGTAATGGTCTCAAGTTGCAATGTGGAAGGTTTAGGTTGGATATTAGGAAAACCTTTTTCACTAGGAGGGTGGTAAAGCACTGGAATGGGTTACCTAGAGAGGTGGTGGAATCTCCATTCTTAGAGGTTTTTAAGGCCCGGCTTGACAAAGCCCTGGCTGGGATGATTTACTTGGGGTTGGTCCTGCTTTGAGCAGGGGATTGGACTAGATGACCTCCTGAGGTCTCTTCCAACCCTAATCTTCTATGATTCTATGATTCTATAATTGGAAAAACAGTACAATAGCAGAAAAGTCACAAATGCGAGGAGGACTCAGATGAAGCACTCAGGAGATTGAAATGAAGATTGCACAGGATATGATGATAACCTATGAAAGCACTGGGATTTATACAGACAGAACTGTGATTACCCTGAGATTATGAAATATAACATGAATTTGGGTACTCTCTCCGTATTACAAGAATATTTTACTTGGCTTAAAACATGAAAAGAGTAGATTTCCATAATCATATTATGTATTATTTATGTTCTGTATTACTGTGCTGTTTTCAGGGTTTAATAATTAATTTGCTTCCCTCTTTGCACAGTATGCTTTTTGTCACTTCTGTTTTCCTGAAAAGTCCCAGTCCTATTAATCTTTCATCATATGGAAGCTGTTCCATACCCCTAATCACTTTTGTTGCTCTTATCGGAACCTTTTTCAATTCCAATATATGTTTTTTGAGGTGGGGCAACCACATCTGCACACAGTATTCAAGATCTGGGCATACCGTGGATTTATATAAGGGCAATATGATATTTTCTGTCTTATTATTTATCCTTTCTCTAATGATTCCCAACATTCTGTTCACTTTTTTGGAGTAAATGTTCCACTTTCCAAAAAAAAAAAAAAAAGATGTAGTAAGTGTCATTGCTGAGGAAGCTCTCCAAATAGCTTCTGAGAGGGTGGGGAGAAGGAGTGGAAGAATGAGAGGGAACTGTACCCACTCCTCACTGCTATCCATGTGCTACAGCAGCTGATCCCTTCCCCCAATGCTCCATTTGCTCTGAGTCAATTTAATCTGTAATATATATCCTGCCCTCAAAAAACAAAACAAAAACAAACAAACAAAACAACAACAAAACATCTTCAGTCTAGTGATATCCAGGTAATACAGTTACTATACTAAATATACATTATGGCCATAACTTTAGAACAGAACCACTGAGGTGAAACTGGATTGAAGTGGCCTTTATATGAAACATGCATGGCACCGCATAGTAAAAATAGATCCCAGCTAAAGCAACTGGCTTGGCTAATAAAACCACTGAAAAGCCTGATTCCATAAGACTAGACTCTGAGTCCTTTGGAGCAAGAACCACACCTCCTTTTATTTTGGGAAAGCACTGAGCATATTGTGAAAACAAAATAAATGGTAACCAAAGAGTAAAAAATGCAGTGGTTTTAGCTAAATTTTTCTGCGTCCACTTGTTTTTCCTCCAACCCCCCTCTTCCACTCAGCAGTAAACCTACCTGAGACACAGGCCCTCAGTTTGGTAGGTGCGCTCACTTAGGGCAAGATGCTACCATATTTACCCACCTTGAGGAGTACTTTACTCAATGGGTTGTCCATTGAAATCAAATGGGCTACTGATGTAGTGGATATTACTCAGTGTAAGCGTGGAAGGATCTCATCCTGAAGTAATATCCTGACTAATTTTGGCCTCTTTATCCATTTTCCCCAAATCACTCTGGTTTACTGGGATATCCTGTATCCTTGTATTCTTTCAAATGGCAGTTTGCTTTAGACAAGATGGTAGTCCAATCCTCCAGAGAAGTGTGGTTTTTAGAATTTTCTTTACTTTACTTTCTCACAGTTCTCTGTGCTTTAGGTCCATTGAATTTAATGAGCTCAATATTAATTAGTGATAGCTATTAAGGAACACAGAGCCTGGCTTTCAATTCTCTGTATGCTTTGGTAATTTCAGCCAAGATCCAAGCAAAACTCTAACCCTCCCTTTATTGTTATCCTTTTTTTCTGGTTGTCTCCTAACATTCTACTTTCTCTCTCCCAACTCACCAAAAATTTAGATACTGGGTATAAATAATTTAAATATTCAGTTCTTATCGGAACTAAACCAAACCCATCTGATTTTTTGCCCATTACTAAGCATATCTGGATAATGGTCTCTGATGATACCAAGCGGACTCCACTGAGCATGCTATGGATGTATAACTACTGACATCTATATGGAAGGAAGAAGCTCCCTTTCATAAATACGTTGAAGATAAGTTCAAATAAGTAATAAAAACATAAATCCTAAGATTAAAAATAAATATTAATGATCATTAATATTACAGAAAATGGTGTAGATTGTAATAGATTGGGAATCCAACTTCCACAACATATCAAATTTAAGATTTTCAGTATCATAGGATAGGAGCCCTGTGACTTTGTGGGGAGCTCCAAAGCACAGCTACACTGTCATTTTCTTTTACCATCTATAGCGTAGCAGAAAAACAAGCTTCCCATGTACACACTGCCCTGCCAATATGTTTCATCTTTGATCTGTGGGTAACTTCTTTACAGTCTCCAAGGCCCATGCTGTTCTTGGCATCTGTTGAGTTTGCTAATTAGTGAATTTGATGATGAGTTTGCGGTGTGGAAGCAGGAACTGAGACTATCTACAAGAGAAAGTTGCACTGATTTAACTTAAACCAGTTTCTAAAAAAAAATCATTCAAATGGTGCAAAAGCCTGTGTAGATGCTCTGATTGCAGTTTAAGAGTGGCTTATTTCAGTGTAGCTAAATTGATTCCTAACTGACTTAAGCTAAATCAAAATAAGTCTGGTTTAAACCATGCACCATTGGTGGTGGAGTCAGGCATTCATTATGGAGACCAGCATCTAAATGGAGAAATGACACACATTTAGTCAACATATTATACATCTATTTGTGAAGCAGCCTAGGAATGTTAGGTAGTATGATTCCTGAGGTTTATTTTTGGTTCTAGAAGCATTGTGTGGTCCAGTGGATAGAGACAGGACAACAAGACACATAACTTGGTCCATTGCTCCAAAACGGCAAAATGGATGAGACTTGGGTAATTGTACTAAAGACACAGGTTCTATTCTCAGCTCTGCCAGAAATAATCTTGTTAGCTTAGATAGGCAATGGGTCAATAACACATGCTTCCCCTAAAATTGGAGCATGATGCCTTGTGATGAAAAAAAGTGATGGAGTGTGCAGAAAACCTGGTTTACAGATCAATGCACAATCCCTTTCACTACAGTGTATTCTATGGGGGGAGGGTCTCACTTTCCATTTTCCCTGAGATGTGAGGAGGTGTGACCGACCTGCCTAATGCATGAGTGGCATGTGCGACACTGGCAGGTCCACCAGCCATGCTGATTTAACAGTGATTGAAAAGTAAACTTGATTTGTAAATGCTTGTATGATTCCTATATATTCACTATAAATTAGACAAAGCCTTTGCGTAAGGGGCTGTCCAAGCGCCCCACTCCAGGAAGAACTCTGGGAAGAACCGTGAGACTCTATGTCCTTCCTTGCTTCTGGGGAGGGAAAGTAGAGTAACTGAACTGCAAGTCTTTTTTGGGTACAGGTTATCTCCTGCCTCATGTTGGCTCAGCTCCACTGATCAACGCATGGATGGGTCTGACCCAGCCAAGGCTCAGCACATGCCCTCCCCACCTACCTCCTTGTAGGAGGAACTTCCAGGGACTGCAGCCCCTGCTCTCATCTCCATGCTCCAGCTGCAAGGGGGAGGGTTAGTTTTTTTGGGGGTTGGGGGGTTTACTCCCCCTTACAGTTATAGAATCATAGCAGTGTAGGACTGGAAGGGACCTCAAGAGTTCTTCTAGTGCACTCAAGGCAGGACTAAGTATTATCTGTACCATCACTGACAGGTGTTTGTCTACTCTAACCAGACCCAGAATCGATCTCTGCAAGACTCTATTAGATATGTCCTTCCAGCTTGACTCTGAACCACTGATAATTACTCTCTGGGAATGGTTTTCCAGTCAGTTATGCAACAACCTTATAGTAGCTCCATCTAGGTTGTATTTCCCTAGGTTGTTTATAAGAAGGTCATGTGAGACAGCATCAAAAGCCATACTAAAGTCAAGTTAAACACCAGGAGAGCTCATTCCCAAATTTGAAAAAAACTATTCTATTTTTTAAAATCTCCTATTCCTGAAACTCCTTTGGAGGTGGTTCTGGAGGGACACGAACAGCACCCTGATATTTGTGCTGAGTGCTCATGTGGGGCACCAAATATGTGTGGAATTGCCTTGTGATACTAGTGCACTGTACTAATATTTTGGCAAGAGGAGACCCATAAACGTGCAGAACAAAGCTGACTGATATCAGCACAGTATTGTAATCACAAGGAAAGCATGACTATTAATCATGTCTATTAAATACAAGAGAAAAGTTTAAATCAGGTAACCTTGAGTTTGGATAAATGTTCAGTGTGGGCTTTTAATTATTTTCCTTTTGTATGAATTTGCCATCAGTAACATCATTGGATATAAGGATGAATACATTGTCTTATTATTTCCACAAAAAATGGTAGAACTTATTAAATTAACTGTGTTTAAATTAAATGCATGTACTTACGAGGGGAGGATACAAAGATAATTAAAATTTCAAGAAGATAAATTAAGCTGAGACAATTTTGTTAAGCAGCATCATGCTTTTCATTATTTAGATCAGAGTTCAGTCACCAGTGAATATGATCAAAGCAAAAAAAAATTGAATCAGCAGTTTTTCATTTAACTTTATTCATGGACATGACATCACCCAGAACCTGCCTTGCTTATAGACAAGAATGGTAGTTAAATCTCTTTGTTCAAAAAGTGTGTCTTTAAACAGTCACAGTCAGGACTTCGTTGAAAATTCACATGCAAGTCCCACAATAACTTCACAGCAAAGTAAGAGTAACACAGGATACATTAAATATTTTCTTCCTGAAGACAGCTGCTTGTGTCAAGCTAAATGTGCTAATGTGAAGAATAGCAATATTATGGATGAACAGAATACAGAAACAATGTATCGAAAGCACAAGCATACAGAGTTAAAGACTCTCACCCCCATCTCTAAAACTGTAAGGCATATTGATTATGCACTGTTTGTTCCACATCTTTCAACCCCAGTTTCCAGTGCAAAAAGGAAGTGTTATGTTTCCAAGCTGCTTGCATGTATCAAAATGATATTACATCAGTGGCTACTCTTCTGTGCCCATGTCCTCTCAACCACCATATACTCAGGGAACAGTAGAAAAGACATCCATCTACTTGGTACAAAGGCATATACATTTTCCTTATGCTGAATCCCACAGTCTTTATTTTGGAATTGTCTAGTAAGCTGCAGCAGAGCCCAGATTTTTTTTTCCCTCCACACATTTTGGAATGTAGAGGACATGCTGTTTTGCTGAAAAAGTTATCATTTCTGTGTTACAACAATTTTGCCAAACGAAAATTTTTTTTTTAAAAGTTCTCATAGTATTTGATTCAAGTTCCATTCAAGTCAATGGAAAAAGTCCAATAGACTTAATTGGTACAGCCCATGGTTATTAAATGCTACCACCATAGAAAAAAGTGGGCTCTGCACTGCCCCTAGCAATTGTTTATCAAGCACAACTTGACTCTAATTAGAATAAAAATGGCAGAATAATCAGAAGGAAGGTTCTTTTAACAGAATTTATAATTTCTATACATGAAAAAAGGAGTCATACAGCATCGACAATTCTTCAAAAGGCAACAAATTACATTTCCAAATGGCAGTTTGAAATGCTGAGAACGGTGGATTAGATAACGGAAATGTTCCCAGCACAAGTGTTTTTCTAATGGACACATTGTCAAATGTATCAAGTCCCTGATGAATCCAATGACAAAGCAACTGGTCTATCTCCATCTTGTTCAATGAAAAGCTGAAATAGATGGCAAGGGAACCAGACAGCCAACATTTTCCCCTTAAGTTTGTATGCTCTTTCCATAAACTCCTGCGCAACTATGTGGACTTGAGCGACCTTCTCAAAACCTTTTGACTTCCAGTCTTTCAAGATCAAGATTTCCTGTTCTATTACGATTTGGTAAGTGATTGAAAGATATAGACAATGCTAAAATGGTGCAAAGGATTTGCATACATGTCTCTAAGGGGGAAAAAGCAGTCTTCACATTAACCTTTAGGGATAAATAATGCATGGATGCATTTCCATGATGGGTGAAACAATCCCTATATGTACATTACCACAGAAGAAAGTTTTGTTAGCTAACAGTTAAAGTTGCTACCAGCAATTCCAAAGACGATATGCCATTGCACACATCACTAAAAACCCCAAACACTGTAGAAAACAGACGTCACAAGCTACTTAAATCCACAATTTGGGCACCAACTTTTACATCCATTTCATGCACAGCAACAGAACAACTCACATGAACCAGTGGGAAGTCTTAGCCATGGCGGAGGGGAGGAAGGGATAGGGTAGTAGGTGTTTGTGAGCACGGGACTAGAAGACATCATGAATAGGAGTGACAGGGGCACAGAATTGGTGGAGGTGGTGAACAAGGGGGCAGAAGTGTATGTTAGAGTATGAGTGAAAAAAGGAAACAAAGCAGAGCTGTGCTTGGAAAGAAGCATGAGTCAGTCAGAGGAGGTGTGTAAGGATATAAGAGGTCTGGATTGAGCATTGAGAGGGATGGGGTGGCAGTAGGGTAGATGGGAGTTGTGGGGGCAGAGTGGAATTGCTGGCAAGGTGGACAGGCTTGGGGTGTGAAAAAAATAGGGCAAGAGGAAAGCATGAGGTTGGAGGCAGTGAGAAGATGGAATAGGGGTTCCTTGGAATGCTATGGTAAAAAGGAGGGCAAGAAAGAGATGGGGGAAGAAGAAAGTAATGGTCAGAATGGGCCACGAGGAAGGTGGGAGAAGATATGAGGCAGGCGGGGGAGCAAGCAGGATTGCTAAGCAGATGTGTGGAGAGTAAGGCAAGGAAGCCTCAATGGGTAGATGGGATGTGGGGGCAAGATATCCCCACCTACTGGCAGGGTGAGCCTGGGGCAATTCCATGTAAGTTAGAAGGCAAAAGAGAATTTAAAATCATGATTCTTGATTCTTTCAGGAATAACAGTAGCTGATCCTATTGGGCTGAGTGTCTGACTGCTACATGAGTTCTATCATTAACATGCTTTCACATTATAGACTTTAATGAAACAGTAATATACAAACCACAAGGAAAACTTTTATTCTATGCAATGTGTAACACAGCCACAAAGGATGACAGCAAATGGAGCTGTTAAAGCGGTAGCTACAAAAACATGTTAAATATGGAGAAAACTACAAACTCTGAAAAGGGCTATTAATAAAAGATATCAATATATTGCATCCAAGGAATCTGCAAAGCTTTAGAGATGACTTTTTTTCCTTTTCAAAAATATTTTTGGAACTCCCCTTCCCTTGATCACCAAACATGATGTTTCCATAACACCACACCACGCATTATATTATAGTGCCTTAAAATAAGGCAACATTAAGAACTTGACACTGCACCTTTGATGTCCATAGCAAATCTTCCATTGAATTCAGTGGACATAGAAGAGGGCCCCAGGGGTATGACTCAGATCCAGAGAGAAACAAGAAGAATAAAGACTAAATCCAACATTCCTTACTGTCTCATTTACTCCAGCACAGAGGTCTCCAAAGAGTGACTGATCTTAGAATTATTTTGCATGTGCTGCAACATTAAGGCTCACACTGTGGAGATTTAAGGTAAAGATCACAATCGGTAATCCTAATGGTTCTGATTTTGCAGGTTAAAGTAAGAATCTCTAATTTACTTCAACTTCAGTTTTGAGGGTTCTTTTAAAAAATGTTTTGCTTTCCTGTTGCAAACATAAATGTTACCATTTTTATAAATCACAAAAGGAGTGGTCATACTACAAAACCGTAACTAAGGTGTTAGTAAAAGGATCAAAGGGCAGATTAGTTCTGACATAGTGCTACAATCCCTGATGCATGCATTAAATCAGGGAGCAAGACATTGGAAAGAGGAAACTGTTGTCCAATATATTTCTGAACATAATAGTGCCCATTTGTATCTCTGCACATAGTGGACATAAAGTAAAATAAATGAGAGACTAGTTAAGGAAAATGTGATTTACAACTTCTCTTGGTCTTTAAGGTCACATTCGCTTAAAGAGCAATTGTTCATCCTGGCACTTGCTGCCACAAGAACAGTTAACAGCAACTCTAATATCTAGTCAGATATATATATATATACACACCCACACACACCTATCTTCCCTCAAGAATCCGCAACCTAGTTACAAGAACTCTAATGCATCGTTCAATTTGCTTCCTCATTTTAGACTGGCAGATACATTTTCAAAGGAAAGTCACCTTCACATCCACACAGGCACAGCCACACAGACAGAAAATGCCCATTACTTCAATCAGACTAATTTTTTTAGTGCTTTTCTGTTTTCTGATATGTCAGATGGGGTTGCTGCAAAGGTAAAAAGTAGCTTTTTGATGCCTTTTCCAATCAGCATCATAGTATTTATTCCAAGCTAGCAATTAACTTCCTGCCTAATTTGTCACACTTAATTTGAAATCAAGCATGCAGTGATGTTTAGAGCTATAGTTATGGCATTTGTGTTTGGCTGAGGCACTGGCCACTAGCACTCTCAATTTATCACTTTTAATTTAAACTCGCATGCCAATGATTTTCATTCTTAAAAGCTGTGACTGGCACTTATGGATTTCAAATCAAAGTGAAAATAAACTACAGTTAAGAATTCAGCAGTTCAGATCAATGAAAAACTGTTTTATAACTGAGTGTCCTGCCATTAAATCTCAGTGGCCTGACAGAAAGTGGTTAGTGTTCCAAACAGTTCTTTCTCCCCTCTTAAACACTCTCAGAATATGTTTTCATTACCCAACAAGCCACCCGGAAGTGTGCATCGGTATGCTGGCATTGGTATATATTCTGGGCATACTAAGAGGCAAGAGACCAAAGGCAGAGTGTGTTCAATCAAAAGAGCAGTGCACTAATACCCTACTAATTCAAGATTATTTTTTACATTCAATTAAAAAAAATCTTTTACGAAAGATATTTAGAAACTGATGCTATGTATTCTTTCACTATGTAAAGAATAACAGTAATTAGTAGAAAAAGATTATAAATTCCTTTTAGCTACTGTTCTGAATGTATTCGTTTATTCATTTTTCCTACCCTTCTCTCTCTCTTTTTTGGGGGCGTGTGTGTGTGGTGGGGAACAGAAGCAAAGGAAGGGTTCTTTGACAAATTTGGGCCCATTACCCCCAGAATCAATAGCCAATTTCATACAAAAAAATCAGTTTGGAATGGCAAACAGCTTCCAATTTAGCTTGCACACTAGAAAGCAACTTTAAAATGGATGAAGTGACCCCTCCCCCTCACAGCAGCTGGGAACTTTAGTAGGAAGTGGCACCTTTAAAGTGTTATTTGCTCTTTCAGCTCTTTACTCATCTCTCTCTTCCCCAATTGTATCTCTAGCCCCCTGCAATCTTTTACAAATAAATTATAGTTGGGAAGAATTATGATTTTTTAAAAAATTTTGGTGCCATCTAGGCCCTGAAGCCTTTTTGGGTATGTCTATAATGCAGCAGCCAGGAAGCTTCCTAGCCCAGTAAGAATCAGGCTAGCGGGGCTCGTGCTCGTGCACAAAAAATAGTTGTGTGGACATTTCTGCACCAGGACATTCGGGCCGGGCACCTGCGCACAGGCTCAGGAGGTAGGTTGGGCTTGCGTAAAAATGGCTAGCCTGAGCCTCCACTGATGCAACGCCCACACAGCTCTTTTTAGTGCACGAGCTCAAGCCGCACTAGCAGAAGTCTGTCTACCTGGGCTGGGAGGCTCACTCGCAGCTGCAGTGCAGACATACTCTGTTGTATGTTTGGCCATGACAATGTCGAAGGCGATCTGAGGGCAGTTCTCTCTCTTTACATACAATGTACTCGTTTGATAAATTAAATATTTCCCTCCTTGTTTCTTTCCAATATTGCCTAGTCAGGAACTGGCCAAAAGTAGCTTATATCCTTGGGTAAGCTACTTTCCCAAATGGGAAGTGCCCTTCACGAAAACCGCAAGTACACAGGGAGCTCAAAAAGCCTGTCAGTTTTGACTGAAATTGTGTGTTCCTCATAGGAAAAAATAATAAAGCAGCTATTTTTTTTAAAGAAAACTGAAGGGTGTTTGAGCTCTCTCTACTTCAGTGAGGTATTTTTGTGTGTGCGTGCAAGCACGTTTGCATGCTTAGTCACCAGGGCAGTACTGGACAGAAAATTAGATATGAACCATTTATAACAAAAAAGGCAGTGTGATTTTAATACATCCATTATGGTACAGACTCTCTATGCAGCTCTACATGTGGATAACTGCATTCAGCTTTGGTAATCACATTAGCAGTAGAAGCAGAGATGAGAGGAAGTGGTGAAACCCAGAAAAACTGGGTTCTATTCTGACTCTGCCATAGAATTATGTGACATTGGGGAAGTCATATCAAAATGTTAAAAAATGCTACCCACCCGCATCAGCGGATGGAGGAACTTTTTGGGGCCAGCCCCAGTAGCAAGGGAGGGAGACACTCGCCAAGGGACAATAGGTAGCTCCTCCCGCTGGGAGTCTCTGGCACCCTTTGGCCATTGGGGGAGAGGGGTGCTAATTGGCCAGCTTTTCCCAGCTCCCAGAATTTAATCTAATGCAGGGGCCACGTGGAGCCTCTTCTGGTTCTGTTCCAGCAGCTCACCCTACCCATCCGAACTAGGAAGGGGAACCTGCCCTGACAGATACTGCAGATCTAGCCAATAATCTGTTTGAAGGGGGGTGGTCAGGAAGGAATTTTTCCTCCCATGAGCCAATTGGCAGAGGACCAGGGAGGTTTTTGCCTTCCTTGCAGCACCTTCTAGCTACAGTGGGTTAAGTAGCAACATGGTTTGTACCTAACTGAAGTATTGGGGTGGGGTTGTTTTTGTTGCAACTTGCAGCTGGTTTCCAGGGAGGTTAAGAGAATAAAATGAATGATTCCCACGGGTATAAGACCTGGGAGTTTGGTGATGAGCCTTGGCTCATGGGATAGTGTGAGACCTTGTGGCCTTCACGGGCCAAGGTCAGATCTTGTGGCCCTCACAGACGGAGGTCCCCACTCTGCCACACCCGCTATCCCCCAGCAGGGAGGAGGGTGCTAGGACTCAGAGAGCTGAGCAAAGCCTACCCTATGTTGTGGGTTAAATGGTAAGGAGCCCTGAAACCCCTGCACTGGAACTAATGAAACGCCTGGTATAGGAGAGTATGGGTGACAGGTGGGTAGCGCGCCTCCTGTGTGTTAAAGCTTCATAAAAGTTGCAGCCTGCTGCTTAATTCCACACATGTGTCTGTCTTCATTTTACTGCTGTGCCCATATCTAGTGGCCACTAAGGGTATGTCTACACAGCAACCAGAAACTGTGGCTGGCCAGTGCCAGTCGACTCAGGCTTGTGGGGCTTGGGCTGCAGGGTTGTTTCATTGCTGTGTAGTCTTCTGCACTCGGGCTGGAGCCCAGGCTCTGGGACCCTCCCACCTGGCAGGGTGCTAGAGCCTGGGCTCCCACCCAAACCTGGAAGTATACACAGCAATGAAACAGCCCTCTGGCCCATGCCCTGTGAGCCCAAGTTGCCTGGTATGGGCCAGCCGTGGATGTCTAGTTGCTGTGTAGACATACCCTAATTGTGTGTTCTGCATTTCTAGGTGCCCAACCTGTGATATTTAATACCTGATTTTTAAAAATACTGAGCACTCAGCTCCTACTGAAGTCAATGGGTGCCCAAAATTAGTGGAAACTTGTGCTAATTTTGGCCTTAAATACCTGTACCTGAGTGTCTCTACCTTTAAAATGGGAATAATTCAACTCTCCTACCTCCATAGGTGTTGAGCAAATGAATTTATTAATATGCACGAGGCACTCAGAAAGTAAACTATGAGTGTATTACAGAATCCAGGAGGTAATAAAATGTGACACACACAGTGAAGGGTTTGTATAACTTGCAGTAAAGAAGGCCTGGGGACACAAACTAAAAGTTAAGAATAAGAAGAAACACTGAACTGCAGCCTAATTTCATACAGACCTGTGGAAAAAAGTTTATGATTATGTAACTAAAACTGTATCAAAATGCATATGCACAAGAGGACCAATTAAAAGGTTGCACAGGCAACCTGTAATTCTGGCATATCTTAACTTTTTAATGCTTGACTTTGCAACCTGAATGTTCTTTTAATGAAGATTTAATATTAATATATATCCTTCTGAAATAAACATTGCATTTTTAGTATATTTTTAGTACATCTATTATACTGCAAATACACGAAGAACCAGATTTTCAAAGGAAATCAGTATCCATAATAGGAACCAGCTTTAATTTAGATATCTAAATTAAGTGGCCAGATGCTCAGCACCCTGGAGCTTCCTTCCTCTTCTCCCCCCTTCACTTAGGTGCCTAAACAGGAGTTGAGCACTCTTGATAATCTGGACACTTGGGCCCCAAATCCTACGAAGACTCATGCTGAACTTTCTGCATTGTGAGTAGTTACAACTCAACAGGAATACTCAGAATGTGTATTAAAGTGAAATCTGAGAATAAATCACTGTAGGATCAGGGCTTTTATAAAGTGTCTAATATGGGAGCTGTTGGGTGCTAAGATCTTTTTAAAATCTAGCTCTGAAAGTAATTAATACTCCATATTCCACTCTTACATAAGGAAATATGCAATATATCAGGCACTTAAATTGAGACAAGGTGGGTGAGGTGATATCTTTTATGGGACCAACTGTTCTGTGGGTGACAGAGATACGGTTTTGAACTTACATAGAGCTGAGGAAAAGTTCTGTGTAGCTCATAAGCTTCTCTTACCAACAGAAGTTGGTCCAATAAAAGCTATAACACCTCACCCAGCTTGTGTGTCTAATACCCTGGGACTGACATGGTTACAACACACTGATTAAGAACTTAAAATATTTACTAATCTTAGACGTATAGGAAGATAGTTTAAATCATATTGTAATATATTTATTGTAAAACGTTGGGTATCTGACTTGTGAATTTTTTATTTGTAATTATTAACCATATTAAAAGTGAACAGATTTATGGGTATTTTTAGTGATATTTTGTTTTTTTATTTTTATGAAAAAGTATAGTCTGTGTAACAATAATATAATTGTGATAAAATATTACAAAATTACTACAATATATCAAAAAAGTTAAAATAAAATTATGTCATTATCAGAAAATAACCCTTCTAGTAGAAGATCCTAGTGAATCTGTATTAGCAATTGGTTACTTTAAAATGAGTGGCAAATCATTATTAATTCATTTATTATAAGCCATGATTTTGTACATCAGTTACGTCTGTGTCTATGTGTGTATATATATTTTTTATATCTATTGAAACTTTATACTTAATTATAATAAAACTTTTAACTAGGGACTTTAATAGAACTAAACATTTTTGTTATCAATTGAAGGAATAAATAAAATTGACCTAATTATAATATCTATATATTTATTAGTGAAAAAAACATAGCAGCTGCACATATTGCATAATCAACCAAGCCTGAACATGCCATAGATTTATTCCTCACTAGCATGAGGAAACCACATATTTAATGCCTTGGAATTTAACTGTGGAATACATACTTAAAACTACTCAATAATTATTCTTAACCATATCTGAAGACAGAAACTGCCAGTTTTAAAATAACAGGAAAAAGCTGGGCTCTAACAATATTCTGTTCATATTTGCAAGAGCTAAATAAGATCATCAATATTTAAAATGGAATTGGGTAAGTAAACGTACAACATCAAGAGCTGAACGCATGCCATATACTGAAGTATGATTTTCAGAGATGGGCACCTATTACTGCGAATTACTTCAGTGGAAACTGCAGTTGCTCATCACCTATGAAAATCAGGGCATAAATATCACAGCATTAGAGGACATGAGAAAAGGGGCAACAATTCTTTTTAAAAGGCAAAAATGAAAGAGATAGGACAGCGGAAGATACAAAAGACAGGTAAATGTCCATATTGGTTTTAAAGGATCTACCCATACAAACTGACCCATTCAGGTGGGCCCCCTGCACCCATGTTCAGTCCCATTGACAGACCAGTAGGAAGATGATATTTAAATTAGAGCTGTCAAGAAATTAAAAGAATGAATTGCATGATTAATCACACGGTTAAACAATAATAGAATACCATTTATTTAAATATTTTTGGATGTTTTCTAAATTTTAAAATATATTGATTTCAATTACCACACAGAATACAAAGTGTACAGTGCTCACTTTCTATTTATTTTTTACTACAAATATTTGCACTGTAAAAAACCAAAAGAAATAGTATTTTCAATGTGCCTAATACAAGTACTGGAGTCCAATCTCTTTATCATGAAAGTTGAACTTAAAAATGTCAAATTACGTACAAAAAGCTGCATTAAAAATAGAACAATGTAAAACTTTAGAACCTACACATCCACTCAGTCCTTCTTCAGCCAGACGCTCAGGCAAACAAGTTTGGTTACATTTGCAGGAGATAATGCTGCCCACTTCTTGTTTACAGTGTCACCTGAAAGTGAGAACAGGCGTTCGCATGGCACTGGCGTAATTGGCGTCACAAGATATTTACATGCCAGATGCGCTAAAGATTGATATGTCCTTTCATGCTTCAACCACCATTCCAGAGGATATGATGACAGGTTCTGCTCAATAACGATCCAAACCAGGACTGATGCATGTTCATTTTCATCATCTCAGTCAGATGCCACCAGCAGAAGGTTGATTTTCTTTTTTCGTGGTTCAGAGTCCGTAGTTTCTGCATCAGAGTGTTGTTCTTTTAAGACTTCTGAAAGCATGGTCCACACCTTGTCCTTCTCAGATTTTGGATGGCACTTCAGATTCTTAAACCTTGGGTCAAGTGCGGTAGCTATTTTTAGAAATCTCACATTGGTACCTTCTTTGCATTTTGTCTAATCTGCAGTGACAGTGTTCATAAATCAAACAACAGGTGCTGGATCATCATCTGAGACTGATATAACATAAAATATATGGCAGAATGTGGGTAAAACAGAGCAGGACAAATTCAATTCTCTCCCAAGGAGATCAATCACAAATTTAATGAATGCATTATTTTTTTGACAAACATCATCAGCATGTAAGCATGTCCTCTGGAATGGTGGCAGAACATGAAGGGGTATACGAATGTTTACCATATCTGGCATGTAAATACCTTGCAATGCCGGCTACAAAAGTGCCATGCGAATGCCTGTTCTCACTTTCAGGGGACATTGTAAATAAGAAGCAGGCAGCAGTATCTCCCATAAATGTAAACAAACTTGTTTGTCTTAGCAATTAGCTGAACAAGAAGTAGGACTGAGTGGACTTGTAGGCTCTAAAGCTTTACTGTGTTTTGTTTTTGAGTGTAGTTATGTAACAAAAAAAATCTACATTTGTAAGTTATTCTTTCACAATAGAGATTGCACTATAGTACTTGTATGAGGTGAATTGAAAAATACTATTTCTGTTGTTTATCATTTTTACAGTGCAAATATTTGTAATAAAATAATAAAGTGAGCAGTGTACACTTCATATTCTGTGTTGTAATTGAAATCAATATATTTGAAAATGTAGAAAAACATCCAAAAATATTTAATACATTTCAATTGGTATTCTGTTGTTTAACAGTGTGATTAATTGCGATTAATTTTTTTAATCACAGTTAATTTTTTTGAGTTAATCACGTGAATTAACTGCGATTAATTGACAGTCCTAAATTAAATTATGGTATATTATTATTTTAAGGCTCTGACCATGTGCGGACGTCAGTAGGGCTCCACACGGATGGAGACAGTCAATCATGCCAATATAATTGAAAGTTCCCATTGACTTAATGGGAGTTGGATTGGAACATTAGTCACCACAACAAATTTGGCCATGAAGATCTGTCAGATATTCCATAATCTATGTCAGATGAGTCTGTGGCCACAGTCTAATAGCATATTGTCATATCATAAAAGCCAACACTGGAACTGGTACCTGCATTGGCAATTTCAGCAAGAGACCAAGGATTAAATGGGTATGGAAACAAACAAATCTTCTTACCCCTAGAGGTGGTCTCTCAGGGTCAATATTAAAATATATTGGTGGTCTAGCATATTAAAGCTCCTTTGTCACACCTGTTCTAGGAATAGGTGCAAGATTTAATCTTCATCCTGTTATTCTTCTTCTTTCACCATCAGTAAATTCTCTTAAAAACAAAACCAACATATACCCTAATTTTTTTAAAGGCAAATTTCATTAATCATCTTGTAAAAAGAATATTGTGATTCTTCTTTAACTACCTCTTTTCTTCAGAAGGTTTTACTTACTTGCCAGGATTAATTTATTTGTAAATAAGATCAATATTTTAGGTAAATTGATATAGGGGATCTCAAATATCATTCATATGTTATTTTATATTACTCTTCCTTTTACTAGAATATCTAGTCATACCTACAAATGTGGCAATGGTAGATCATAATATATCAATCACACTGATATCAGTTAAGACTTGCATCACCACAAGAAAACCACAAACTCAGTAAAAACAGAAAAACGCAGAAGGAAAGTTCACATCAATTCTACATAGTGAATGACATAGCTATTCTGATACAAAATATAAAGAGCAAAAATAAAAAAAATATTTTGATATTCTCTGTTAAGGAAAGATAATGTGGCCCATCACCTTTGAATCTTAGATCAAATTTCCTGAACTCCACTAACTTAAATCCAGAACAATATTTTCCAGTCCTTATTGATCTTCAATTACAGAATAAAAATTGGTGAGAGATAATTTAACTAGAACAACCTAATTTTGAAAAATGAAGGCCCAGTATTTAATTTTAAGTATATATAAACCAGTCATCTGAATCAGTCAATTTGTTTTCAAGACAGATTTAAGTTAATAAAATAAAATGAGTACTTGTGGTACCTTAGAGACTAAAAAATTTATTTGAGCATAAGCTTGTGTGAGCTACAGCTCACTTCACTGGATAAATTGGTTAGTCTCTAAGGTGCCACAAGTACTCCTTTTCTTTTTGCGAATACAGACTAACACGGCTGCTACTCTGAAACCTAAAATAAAATGGTCATTTATTTCCAAAATGTAACATATGGAATTGGAAACTGATTGAACTACTTGTCAGCTACTTGGAGGATCATACATCAACTGCTTGCATTGCATAACAAGTTCTAATTTATTAATCATTTAGATAATGTGCATTAATCTCTAATTCTTTTATATAATTATAAATCAAGCTAATGATTTAGAAGCTGTTGCAGGTACTATTTAAGACTAATACACAAAAAGCCAGTGTAGCCTTTATTTTAAATTGAATGAATTGAAAGTTCTGTGGGAAATTACAGTCCATCCATTTTCTGTTGCTGCAGTTTAAAGATAAATAGAGTGGAGATTGGGAGTGTCTAGGAACAGACGAAGAATGTAACCACAAACATAGTTACACATAAAAAATCTTGTTTGAATTATAAGGTACACTCACATAGCCATTTACACAACCTGGGAGAATCCATGCACTGACCACTACTATATCCATACTCATGTATTCAAAGATTCACTGAGTTGGGTGGTTCTCTTAACAGGTAGTCATCAAGAGAGAAGTGGCTCCTGCTGGGGTCTTGCCAATGAGGTTATCCCTGGGTCTTCCTCCCTTGCAATTTTCCCACCTTGGGAACCTCTTTTACATTGTTCTGACTGCACCCTAAAGACAGCACACGTGCAACCTTGCATACTTTACCATGAATGAGGCTGCTGCCATGTGGCCAACCAGCTGGCGACACATCCTGGCTGATATCTGGGGACAGACATCAGATATTTTCCACTCCCTGGAAAAATCATGGAGCAGGTCCTCAAGGAATCATTTCTGAAGCACTTAGAGGAGAGGAAAGTGATCAGGAACAGTCAGCATGGATTCACCAAGGGCAAGTCATGCCTGACTAATCTAATTGCCTTCTATGACGAGATAACTGGCTCTGTGGATGAGGGGAAAGCGGTGGACGTGTTGTTCCTTGACTTTAGCAAAGCTTTTGACACGGTCTCCCACAGTATTCTTGCCAGCAAGTTAAAGAAGTATGGGCTGGATGAATGGACTATAAGGTGGATAGAAAGCTGCCTAGATTGTCGGGCTCAAAAGGTAGTGATCCATGGCTCCATATCTAGTTGGCAGCCGGTATCAAGTGGAGTGCTCCAAGGGTCGGTCCTGGGGCCGGTTTTGTTCAATATCTTCATAAATGATCTAGAGGATGGTGTGGATTGCACCCTCAGCAAGTTTGCAGATGACACTAAACTGGGAGGAGAGGTAAATACGCTGGAGGGTAGGGATAGGATACAGAGGGACCTAGACAAATTGGAGGATTGGGCCAAAAGAAATCTGATGAGGTTCAACAAGGACAAGTGCAGAGTCCTGCAGTTAGGACGGAAGAATCCAATGCACCGCTTCAGACTAGGGACCGAATGGCTCGCAGCAGTTCTGCAGAAAAGGACCTAGGGGTGACAGTGGACAAGAAGCTAGATATGAGTCAACAGTGTGCTCTTGTTGCCAAGAAGGCCAATGGCATTTTGGGATGTATAAGTAGGGGCATTACCAGCAGATCGAGGGACGTGATCGTTCCCCTCTATTCGACACTGGTGAGGCCTCATCTGGAGTACTGTGTCCAGTTTTGGGCCCCACACTACAAGAAGGATGTGGAAAAATTGGAAAGAGTCCAGCGGAGGGCAACAAAAATGATTAGGGGACTGGAACACATGAGTTATGAGGAGAGGCTGAGGGAACTGGGATTGTTAAGTCTGCAGAAGAGAAGAATGAGGGGGGATTTGATAGCTGCTTTCAACTACCTGAAAGGGGGTTCCAAAGAGGATGGCTCTAGACTGTTCTCAGTGGTAGCAGATGACAGAACAAGGAGTAATGGTCTCAAGTTGCAGTAGGGGAGATTTAGGTTGGATATTAGGAAAAACTTTTTCACTAGGAGGGTGGTGAAACACTGGAATGCGTTACCTAGGGAAGTGGTGGAATCTCCTTCCTTAGAAATTTTTAAGGTCAGGCTTGACAAAGCCGTGGCTGGGATGATTTAAGAGAGGATCGGTCCTGCTTTGAGCAGGGGGTTGGACTAGATGACCTCCTGAGGTCCCTTCCAACCCTGATATTCTATGACTCTATGATTCTATGACAGGTTCTCACTGGGGTTACTATATAGACTATTGCTGAAAATCTGTGAGCAGGGAGGAAGACTCTGGCTTATATGGCATCCAAGTGTGCCCCAATAAACTCCAGGTGTTGTATTGGTGACAGTGTTGATTTTTGTAGGTTTGTACGAAGCCCGAGGCTTGAAAAGAGGTCCATTGTCATCAGTATGGCATGAAGGGTGTTGGGTTTGGACGGGGCCTTGAGGAGACAGTTGCCTCAGTATGCAAATAGGACAATGCGTTGTTTGTGTAAGTCTTTGGCCACTCCTGTGAGGACTTTGGAGAATACTCAGGAGGCTGTAGAGTCTCCAAAGGGTAATACACTGTATTGGTAGTGATTGGTCCCCATGATGAATCTGAGGAACTGTCTGTGAGCAGGGTGTATGGTGATGTGTGAAAATATCTATTTTGGAGGTTGAGGGCCAAGAACCCGTCCCTTTGTTCCAGTACTGGGATAATGGTTGACAGGGTAACCAACTTGAAGCATTGCAGTTTGATGAACATGTTGAGGTTTCATAGGTCTAGGATCAGCCTCCACTCACCGGATCTCTTTTGGATCATAAAATAATGGGAATAAACATCCTTCTCTCTGTGTTGGGATGGGATTGGTTTTATGACTCTTGATTGCAGGAGGTGGTTTATTCTTCTTGTAGAATGTCTTTGTGAGAAGGGTCTCTGAAGAGAGATGGATGGAGAAGGAGGGTGGGTGGGGGGGACAGGTAGGAACAGGATAGAATATTCTTCACTGATGATCTCTAAAACCCAATTGTCTGAAGTGACAGATGAATGGATAGATCGATAGAAAGGGGCTAAATGGTCGCCAAACTGGTGAGATGTTGAAGATGGTGTAGTGACCGGAACATGGGGAAGGAGTCTTGGGGCCTCAACCAAACCTTCAAAATTGTCATCTGGCTGAAGATGTGTGAGAAGTAGGTCCTTGAGGAGTCGAATATCTGCGCTTGATAGGGGGTTTCTGTTACCAGCATTGTGTGTCGTACTGTTGATAAGAGGTGAAAGGTGGAGGTCAGGATCTCGGGGCTGGTTGGTATTTCCCCAGTTGTCTCTTCGGCATTGGTGTATAAATGCTGAGAAAATGGAGAGAGTCACTCAAGAGTCCTTTAGGGAGTGTAGGGACTCATCCATGTGTTCTGAAAATAATTTGGGGCACCCAAAGGCTAGGTCCTCAACAATGGTTTGTACTTCCTTAGGGAGTCTGAAGAGGTGTAGCCATGATGCTTGTCTCATCACTATGGCTGTTGCAATGGAATGGGCAGCTATATCAGTGAAGTCCAAGGAGTCTTGAAAAGCCATACTGTCCAAGAGGTGCCCTTCAGATATGAGCACCTGGTTGCTCCCTCTTCTCATCAGGAAGGTCTTGCCAAAATTCCTATATCTTAGAGTAGTTGATATAGTTGTATTTGGCCTTGAGAGCCTCATAATTGGAGGTATGGAACTGGAGCATGGCAGATGAATAAGCCTTGTAGACCAATAGGTCAAGTTGCTTCCAGAACCTGTCATAAGGGGGTGATATTGTCGCCCCTTCTCATGCATGGCATTGACAACCAGGGAGTTCGGAGTGGGGTAAGAAAAAAGAAATTCCATGTCTTTAGTGGGGACATAATATTTCTTGTCCGCTCATTTACAGGTTGGTGAGATGGACATTGGGCTTTGTCAGAGTACCTTAGACGGGTAGAGAAGGGCCTAATTGATAGGGAGGGCTATCTTTGCCAGTGCAGAGGCATACAGGATATCGAGCAGCTTGTGCTGTTGCTCTTTCACTTCCTGCAGAGGCATCTGGAGGAAGCCTGCAATCCTGCAAAACAGCTCCTAGAAGTGTTTAAAGTTGTCTGCTGACGTAGGGGGTGGAGGCATGATCGCCGTATCAGGGGACGAGGAGGAGATATGAAGTGGTGGTATAATCTCCTCCTCTGATTTTACTTCCTGGTCCTCTAATAGGAGCGGATTGGCCTCTGGAGGTTGAGAGATGGATGAGGATGATGAGTGTGGATATCCCTGGCGTTGTTCTATGGGAGGCTTTGGAAACTGCTCTGTACACGGCCTAAGGGTCCCTGTACTACCAATGTGGAGGGAGTTTCACGTGGGGTTGCATGCATGGCAGTCTGTACCAGGGTCTTGGTTCAGTTGCAGGTTGTGGATATTGAGGATGTGTAGATGTCGCCTTTTGTGCCTGTTCCAAATCTGAGTGTGAGACAGAGTATTCCTCCTCCTCTTCCTTGTTCGGGAGGGGTGGTGTCAGCAGTTTCGTCAGTGCTGTGCTGCCCAAAGATGATTTGGTCAGGGCGCTCAGCACCATTCTTGAAGGTCTCATGCCACATTCGAGAGAGTGCGGTCACCTGTAGGTCTGCCTGTTTAGGGTCTTTAGACCTCTCTTTAGCTCCAGTACTGGAGGTACTCGGACAGTCATGGGAGCTGTGTCTCACCCAGGAAGATGCTGAGGCCACTGACCTCATAGGGGATGGTGTTCTGTTGGGCAGTTCTGCAGAGGCTGATGTTGGGCAGTTCTGCAGAGGCTGATGATAGCCCATTTCTTCCCATCAGCATGGGAAAGAGAGGATTTCCTGTTGGAAGGAGGCAGCAAATGAGGGTCAGTGGGCGACCAGCAGAGTGGGAGAGCCATGTGGGGGAAGTGTCTGCACCAGGGTGGTTGGAAGGATCGCTCCATGATGAGAAGTCTCAGCAAGTGTCTTGGTCCTTTCGGGTCCTTGCAGTCAGATTGTGACAATGAATGCACTTCTGTGCGACGTGTCCTTTTCCAAGGTATAATACACATATACATTTCATATGCATTAAAGCACTTCCCTTTGAAGCCACAGATTATGTGTATAATAGAGGAAACATGTGTGATTACAATGAGATTTAATGGTATTAAGACAGCCTTTTATTGAAGTGGTGGTGTTGCCCCTCTCCCTCCCCCCAGTAAAGCTTTCAAACCCTTGACACTGGCCGTCATCCCCCAGTCCTGAGTCAGAAATAGAGTTCATACAGGAAAAAAAAAATCAAGCATCACTTATGCCAGGAGTTAAGGGAAGAGCACGTATTTCAAAATGAAATATTCATTGTGCATTTCCTAGACAATGTTAATCTTTTCACAGAAGCAATCTTTTGTTATTGTTTCTATGGGAGGCCTGTCTGAATTTTACTTTGGGGTGAAAGCATGTTCAGGTCTGTAATCAAGAGATGGAATTAGCAAGAGAGATGTCCCTCATTATAGAACCTGGTCAGGAGTAGGTGAGTATTTATTATTAGAAATAGTATTTGGAAAGTAGCTCAGCTGTAAAACAAACAGTTTTCTGAAACTTCAGAAACTTTAGGTAGTTTTGAATTTGATTTTGACCTTCTTCCAATGTACATAACTTAGTACTCTCAGAGTATATAAATGAGCACTGTCTCCAGAACTGTGAGCCTAAGGCAGATCCATATGGAAGAGACAGAAGTGGAAGGAGAAGGGTTGTTGAATGTAATGAAGAAACTACTTTTTAAGAAGCAAATGAATCGGAGCAACCTGCTACTGACATAATTGCTTTAAAGACCCCATAGCAAACATCAGCAGAATTAGTTTGTAATTTACCATGTCCTTCACTTTGAACATGCTCCCTAAAGGTTTATGTGAAAGTCATGACATTTACAAACACAATTTGTTTCAGATTGACTAGCCATGATTAATGTCTTCCTTTACTGCCTTTGACAAAAATAATTTCTCTTGCCAAGAAAGCAACCGAAGTCTTCATTTTGCTTGTGAAGTGGTGGGAACACGAGAGGTTTTTTTTTTTAATGAAATACCTTTCAGAAATGTTTAGGTAAACTGTGAAAACAGAAGGCTGATAATACAACTGAAGACTTTCAGCAGTCAGTCAATTAAGGTTTGTGGCAAAGGTTTCTAATTACTGAAGGCACAGGCCTATATCTGGAATCCCTTGCACCCAACCCTGACTAGAATATTCAATAATGATTCTTCTAACTACATATCACTCACTGTGAAAGGTTCCAACTCAATGAAATGTGCTTGATTACTTTAATACAGTTCTTAGCTGAGAAGGGTGCACATAGTACACATGGGCTTATTGAGCATTCTTTGTTTTAAATCATGCAAGATGATGAACAAACATCTTAACCTCTTAGGGTTTGATCCTGTTAATGCTCTTAATTTCCACTGATTGCAATGGGGACAATTTAAAAAAAAGACAAACTTCTTCCTCCAATGCTATAAAATCTATCAATTTTTATACAATGTTCATTTACTCGGTTCTTCACAAACATCCCTATTGCAAATTAAACTAGAGCAATTGTGATGTTATTATCAAATGTATCATCAGGTAAATAGTTTGCACCCAGAATTTTAGTTCCTGGACCTTAACATGGTAATTTGGTGGGAAATGTACATCCGATCCTAAATATCAGTTATTACAAATACATTATTCATTCAAAGACATTGTTTGAAAAGCCAGAGAGACCATATCAGTGGGTACATTAGAGACAGATACCCAAATATATCATATTTTGTTCCCCTCTGCTCCCCATGATGCATCAATTAAAGACATATTTCGCAAAGCTGAGTAGATTCTTGTTGACCTAATTGATAATGTTGGATCACAAGACATTAAAGTTAATAGAATCAATTGGCTTGTGCTGCACTAAAGAGGGAGAGAGAGAGAAAAAAAGAGAAACACATCTATATCTGCAAGGTAAAAAAATACACACTTGTTCAGGGAAAATAAATAAGATATTCAAAATTTTAAGGATATAAACGGAGATTTGGTCAGTTTGGATGAGCTATTACCAGCAGGAGAGTGAGTTTGTGTGTGTATGGGGGTGGGGGAGATGTGAGAAAACCTGGATTTGTGCAGGAAATAGCCCGACTTGATTATGTAAAGAGTTGTAACTTTGGATGGGCTAGCACCAGCAGGAGAATGTATTTGTGTGGGGGGGTGGAGGGTGAGAAAACCTGGATTTGTGCTGGAAATGGCCCACCTGATGATCACTTTAGATAAGCTATTACCAGCAGGACAGTGGGGTGGGAGGAGGTATTGTTTCATATTCTCTGTGTATATATAAAGTCTGCTGCAGTTTCCACGGTATGCATCCGATGAAGTGAGCTGTAGCTCACGAAAGCTCATGCTCAAATAAATTGGTTAGTCTCTAAGGTGCCACAAGTACTCCTTTTCTTTTTGCGAATACAGACTAACACGGCTGTTACTCTGAAACCTTTTTTTAGGTTGACATTTGTCAGCAATTATCATGCAGAGCAACCACAGTACACTGTCTCCATTAGAGGATTTGCTGCATTCCTATTAAGTAAATGACCACACCACACCTTAAAGTGTGTGTGTGTTTTTTTTGGGGGGGATGTTGTCTGGCTGGCAGAGGGAAAGGGAACAGTGCTCTATGGGTTGGGTGGGGAGAGAGGTCAGAAGCTGCTGCAAAGGGGGGCTGAGGAATGGGTCAGCGTGGTGGCACTGACTCATCCCCTCGGACCAGAAGGGTGGAATAGTTGAAAAAGGGCAAGCACAGGAAGGAGAAGCCCTTTTCCACAGAGCAGGCAAGGCAGCACCCACCCTCCCTTCTCTTTAGACGGCAAAATATCAGATTTGGTCTGGACCTGCTGTGGGCATTGTGCTAGCTGGCCCTTTTTAGGGTGGGGGGCTGAGAAGGAATTTTTCCCTCACCACCAGATTGGCCTAGGTGGAGTGGGGCTTTTTTCGCTTTCCCCACAATAGGTTCAAGGAGGGCTTTGTTGATATGAGGCATGAAGGGAGTTAGTCTACATGTCACAACTCATTATGTAAGTGTGGGGCAGATGTCCAGTGCAGGTACTCCATGAGGAAAGTATACAGTGACCAGATAAATGGCTTGTTAAAGGACTTAAAATGGTGATATTCGTTAAAGGAATGGAAGGGGGAGGTTTGGAACTGCTATCTATGGTACGGCAGGGAGCCAATCCCCCTTTCTTATAGCCCACCTAAACCCTCCTAAGAGGTGGGGATGGTAAGGTCCCAGCATTGGGTTGGCTGGGGGACCTGGATGGAAAAAGAGGGGGGCTGTTTGAACCCCTCCTCCGGGCACTTATTGAATGAACATGGGGTAACCTGCACTATACATTTTATCTGTTGGGTTGTCCTAGACATCTAATAATAAAGTTGCGGCCTGATTAAAACCATACCAAATATCTCCTCTCTTTCTTTCAGTATAGCCAGGCAATCCTACCTTTCCCCCCTATTCTTACAAAATATGAAGACAATAATTGGTTAGTTCATTTTAAGTAATTGAAGCACAGTTTTGGTATTTACATATTTCCTGAGATCCTTAAAACAAATGTTTATAGTCCTGAACACAATATCAAAAACAGATTTGTTGTGAAATTTTGTATATGTATCTCTTAATCCACAAAGAATTAGTACAAATTTTGGCTCTCTGTATTCATTTTCAGAACAAAGGATCAATTTAAGGTTACAAAAACAAAGTTAATTTTCATCTATAACTCGGTTGGCTGTGAGCCTCCAGCAGATGCTTGAACTGAATATTTATGTCACAAGCACAAATAATCCAAGCATATAGAGGTGATGAGCAGATTATGATGTGTGGGCAGTGCCCACCTAGCCCAAGAGCCCCACCGTGAAATGTTGCTCTACCATCCAGCATGTAGAGGATCTGCAGAGGAACTATTGACTGTGAGTTGCATAGCTCTATTTGGAGCTCTGTGCGAGCCCTATTGGAAACTCTCCACAAGAAAGGAACAATAGAAGAGGCTGTAATTTAAGTAACCCATTGTTTTCTTGTCTTCATTTTATTATTATTTTTTCACATTCTCTTTTTGTTTTCCTTCCTGTTTAGATCCTTAATAAAAACTGTGAGTAATTTTGAGGGTCTTTTTAGTTATGGTGTACCCTACGGCACCTTATATGACTAAAATAGTAAGGGGTGTCTCATTTCTGAATTAGTTGTAAGAGAAGCACTTGTTTCTCTACACTATACTTTTAGTAATTTGGGGAATAAAATTATTCAGTGCTCAACACACTTACTCATGCGTAAAATAACCCTCTCTCACCCACACAGAGTTATAACATTCAAACACACTTTGAAAAAAATCTCATTTTAAGAATAAATTTCCTCTAATCTGGGCCAAGAGACAGTAAAATGCAAAACGCATCTCAGTCATAACTATAGAGTTGTCACCAAGACCTACAATACAAATATACCTAGGGCTACGAAGTAATACCCTATGCATATTTTAAAAGTTCTAAATACTTCATGCATATATTTGCCCAGGAGACTGAAATGTACCTTTTGGGTTTCCATAGCTGGGGAAGAATTTTGTGCAACACACCCTATTAGTAGGCTTATTTTGAAAAAGGAGTAGTTGGTCCCTAAAACATTTCACAGATACTGGAAACTATCTAAGCTTCCCCCCGCCCTCCATGTATATTAACTTTGTTCATGAATGATTATAGCCTTACCCATTAACACTTATTTATATTATTTTTTCTGTATTCACTAAGTAGTACAATAATAAACAATGATTTGCATTCATATAAAACCTTATATCCAAGAATTTCAAAGTGCTTTACAAACATTAATTATGTCTCCGCAATATTCAGAAACATTCGTTCTAATTTATTCAGATTAATTAGACAACTGCTCCTCTCACTGTTCTCTTTTTCTCAGCTCAAATTTCTAGAACAATTTCCATTCTGTTCTTTCATAGTTACCACTTTTTATTCAGGCCTAACCAGAAGATTGAAAAAAAAATTTAAAAAATTTTAAAAAATTGTTTTCTCTACATAGTTTCCATCAAGCAAATCTCTATTAATTTTCTTCCCGGGCATATTTCCTACTGACATTATTTTCTCTATATTTTTTTTATATAGAACCTACTGTTATCACTATTTTATACAACTACAGAATTTCTAAGACTACAAAAGTGCTTTTATCTTTATAAAAATGTTTTATAGAGGCTTGTCATTTCATTTGTTACACTGCCTCTTCCTGTATATCTAAATAAACTGACTGAGATTCTGAAAATCTATCCTTAAATTCTCTGAAGCTTTAACAGTAACATCTTTAGAAATGTAAGAATTATTGTGAGGAAAACAAGCAGAGTACCCGCTAGAATTTATTGTCAGGCTGTCATGGATTACCAAATCATAGGTCTTTTCTCTGTTTGGCTAAACTGAAGTGAAAATCTATACTATTATACTGGGAACAGACAATAGCAAAAGATACATTATTTTTAAAAAATCTTTGGCTTAGCTACAGTTCACAAGCTGTGTTCAGATAGCTGTTTGGCAGCTTAAAAACAAAATCTCTGGTGACCTCTGCCTGTGAACACTTAGTAACATGCATTTAGCATCATATTACAGTACCTCTAAAAATAAGTACCAGTACATACAGTAGCTGCTTCTGACACAGCTTTTTGCTTTAATGAGAATGGGTAAGAGTTTTCAAAAGGGATGCAGATCAAGAAAGTGATACAAAGCTTGTGAGGGCTCCAGACAGTTCTCAAAGCAAAAAATATACCATTAGCATGTTATATCATTCGCTTTTTTTATTACCATAATCATGTGAACGGGGGCAAGTAGATTTTGTGGTTTTTGTGGTCAATTTTCATGACCATTTTCTAACACAGTGATTTGTCTGTTTTTGTCTGCCCAAGTAGAAACAAAAACAAGTCATTACTCACTCATCAACAAAGCTACTTCCCCAGAATTGAAAGGCTGACCTATGCAGGAATTAAGTGTCTGAATACAACTAGAAGCCATGATTAGGTCCTCACAAACATTAGGGCTTTTACTAAGAAAAGGCTGACAAACGGATTATTAACTACTCCACTACCTGAAGCTTTACATTCAGAACTTCAGCTACAGTTGCAATGTCACAGCACAGCAGGTGAAAATACATTTCTGGAACAAATGTCAGCATGGAATAATTTTGAAGCAACCTTTTGATCTACAACACCTCAAGCCAGGAGAGAGCACCAATATAGATTATATTGTTGATAACACATGGTGCTGTTTGCTGTCATAGTAGGCATTTATATAGGCTCCAGTAGAGAGAGAAAACACAAATAGAAATAAAAGATACAGGAATTCTTCTAGTTCATCATGTTCCCATAAAAATCCATCCACAACAGAAATTTTGTTACCAAAACAGAACCCACATCCAAAACAAAAAAATCCCCAGACCCAGCAGTTGAAAGCTCTCTCTCTCTCTTTCACACACATGCACATTCAGATGTCTCACATAATGAGAGAGGGTAGCTGAAAAGGCTATGTAGAAATCTTCTAAACTATAGCATACTGAATCAAGTATTGGGAAACTTGGCCAGATCATTAAACTAAATATTAGTTTACTTTCTTTTCACCCTTCTGAAATGTGAAATACATGAAATCAGTGTATAAGTAGTGTTAAGTTCTAATATTTTAAAATGCGTATTTCATTTGATTATATCCATACCCCTGGGACTACAGCATGCCAATAAAATAACTGATTAATCCGTATACTTCAATAGTTTAAAGACTCCGACAATTCCCTTTTCCTAGGCTCTCCATAAAATGGATTCATATAGGTTTTCCACATCCTCATGCTACTTCTGGTAATCAAAGAAAAGTTAGCCTTTCAACATAATTCTTTATCCCTTTTCCTAAATAAAGCCATTTCTCAGTTAGCCAATCCCACTGTTTTCAAACATACTTAATTTTAAGCATATACTTAAATTTACAGCACTGAAGCATGTGCTTATGTGCTTTTATATATTGGTGCCATAAGAACTAGCCATGACAGGTGCTGAGTGCTATCAGTGAATGGGAACTGTGAGTGCTCAAAAACCCCACAAAAAGCACTTAGCAACTTCTAATAATTTGCAAAACTTACTCCTCATCTAATCAGATATCATTAAAACAGGTGCTACAACTAATATACACAAACTGTACAGGCAGTAATTGATGCATAACAACAAAACTTACCATCTTGATCTGTGGTAACTGTGATAGCTGTGAATGGCTTGGGGGAGAAACTCAGCTCAGAGACTCCATTCATGGCTTCTATTTCAAAGGTGTAGTTCACATGAGACACAAAATCAAGTACAGTCACAGATGAGTTAATCAGGCCTGTATGTCTTGGGATGAAACGGATACCTCCACCGCATATCTCACATTGGCTGGTGTCTGATCCACATTTCTTACAGATGACACTGTAGGTTAGATCTTTTCTCCCCCCTGTGTCACTAGGTGGGCTCCATTCCAACATAAGAGCTGTTTCATTAATATTAAAAATCACATTCCGTGGAGCAGAAGGTGGTCCTAGAAAAAAAGAAAACAGTTAAACTATCCTTATTGTGTAGTTTGGAAAAACAGAGAGCTTGAGCTATTGATTTATAATGACAAACTAAAAGAGTTCAATGTGTACATATATATATATATATATATATATATACACACACACACATATGCAAACTATACAATTTGGGTTAGTGACAAGTAGAACGGAACGGTCTAAAATATCTAAACATTTAAAATATTTGAAAGTTAAATATTAAGGAGGGGAAATAATTATCTGAGATTGTATAAAATGATATAAAAATGAATGGGGTGAAATTAAGAGATAATTTAAGATAAACATTAAAAATATCCCACTATTTGGGACATTCAAAAACTAGGCCTGACAAAACAAGAATTGCATGCTAAATACCCACAGGGCAAGTGGGAAGTAGGCATAGATTTTTTGCCCCCAAAATATATTTTGTTTATTTTATTTCTATTATGGTAGGCTTTTTAGGATGTCTTTTTAATCTGTTTTGCTATTCAGATTTTAAATGAATACATTTTAAAAACAGTAAATGTATAATAGGGAATAATTCTGCTCAGACAGAGAAGAGAGGGAGAGAGTGGGAGATAAACTAAACTGAGTTTTTTCCAATCCCTGACCTGCTATTATTCTACAACTCATCCAAAAGATGGCAGCTCCACTGAGGTTCAAAGGGGCTCACGAGTATCACTCTGGGATACTATTCAGTAACGATTCAGAGGAAATTATGTCATTTGCTGACCCATCAACACCACTATTATTATGATGATGATCTCCATCCAAATTATGAACCTGTCCAGAACCCATTTAATTTGTGAGGCTTGACAGGATTCTGTTATAAATTGGTGTTACTGCAAGTGAAGGTCCATTACTATTGTTATAAAAGTTCATTATTATTCAGTTTCCTGATCACCATTCTGCTGTCCAGTAAGACACAGAGCAACCATCAGAGATGTCTGGTGATTAATATAGAAATGGAAGCCAAGAGAATCTTGGACTGTAATTTTAAAGGTAGATCAACATTTGCAAATGAGGGTGTCTAAAGTTAGGTGCCTAACACCATAAAAGGCACATAAATAACTGATTTTCAGAGGTGCTGAGCACTTGGAATTCCCTTTCACCTCAGTGGGAGTTCCAAGTGTTCAGCAGCAACTCTTAAGGCCAGGTCACTTATTTGGGTTTCTAATTTTGTCATGACAGTATTGGCCTGTAGTGACGAGAGGTCAAAAATCATGGTAGGGTTGTGTTCCTTTGCAAACCATTAAGTTCAGCAGATTCAAGAAAGCTCTAGGAATTTGGCCCCAAGGTATTTTCATGGCTCCCTTGCCTCCCACAGAACCACACCTCCTCCTATGCCAAACAGCTGGCTCTCTCCCCTGACTGGCCCAGGAAAGCACCTAACCTTGCCTTAGATGTCTTAGGATGGCATAGGCAGGAGCAGGAGGAAACTATAATGCCTAAGTCTAGGTGGAATTCTCCTGGCCTCTTCTCAGGATCTTCAGGGGTTTCTAAAAAGCCTCTCCCCCAACCATGGTCTTTAGGAATGCCACCAGCACCTAGAAAAGGCCGATGCCTCGCTGGTTTCATTTCTGATCTCCTCTGATCCTTGATACAGCCAAGAAAGGCATCCATTTATCTACTGAACTGGCTGCAGAGAAGCACTTAAACTCAGGAAGACCTGGGTTTTCCAAGCAAACACGATAGCTATGATGCACAAACTCTAGGGCATGGTTGCTCGGAAACCCCAAGGGAGGTTTTTAACTACCCTGCTAAACATTACAGGATTTCTCTGCAGCTGATTCAGTAACAGTTAGTTGGGAATGGGAGTGTTAGTGGCAGGGGACTGTGACGGGGCAGACTTGCCCCCCACTGGTACTGTGGGGGTTACCTCTACTCTCTGGACTGACGAGGCCATGCCCCTGCAGCCTTGGTGGGTATGCTCCAGCTGGAGACTAGATATAAAAGGGAGCAGCTCAGCTCATTCAGGGCTGACCGCGAAGGAGGGAGGACGCATGACGCAAGCTCCATCCTGGGAACCGTGAAAGCCCCAGATGGTGGAAGGCAGGGACACTGATACTCTGGAGGACACCCAAGGAGAGGAGCCCAGAGACCCTGGAGCCACTGCATCAGGAACAGGGTAGAAAGTAGTTCAGGGGGACTAGTTATTGTGCCACGTAGGGTCAGCATGTTTCCGGTGGGCATACTTGCCCCTGACATGGCCCTGAGCTGGGACCTTGTGGAGCAGGGAAGGCCCGGGTCCCCTTACACGGCCACCACCCCCACTCAGGTGGTGGCCCATGCTCCTGACCGGTGGCCAGGCCAAACAGCCTTACTGAAGAGGGCCATTATACTGACTCTGGTCATTGGGCCACGCAGCCCTGCTGAACAAAGCATGACCCTGACCCTGGCCACTAGGCTGTACAACCCTTCTTATTGACTCTGGTCGCTAGGCCACACAGCTCTGCCAAACCGGGCAGCCCTATGGACTCTGGCTGCTAGGCCACACAGCTATGCCAAACAGAGCAGCCCTACTGACACGGATTGCTAGGCCATACATCCCCGAGAGAGGGACACCATATTGACTTTTACCCTAGGCCAGGGGTCTCCAAACTACGGGCCGGATCCAGCCCAGGGCTTCCATTTGTCTGGCCCTCCAACCAACAGGGGAGAAGCGAACAGCAGAGTAGGCAGGCCGAGCAGGCAGTGGGAGGGGCTGCTGGCAGCAGCTCAAGCGGAGAGGTAGCACAGCAGAGCTGTGCAGAGGGGTGAGTGCCTCCGGGAGCCAGTGGCCCCCCAAAGGGGAGCCAACTTAGGGGAGAGTCATTGCGGCAGCCGAGCAGGTACAGGGAGAAGCAAACAGGCAGGCTGCAGCTGAGTAGGCACGCCGAGCAGGCAGGGGGAGGGGCTGCCGGCAGCAGCTCGCGTGGGGGAGGGGGGTAGCTCAGTTGAGCTGTGCGGAGGAGTGAGTGCCCCCGGGAGCCAACTTAGGGGACAGTTGCTGCTGCAGCCGAGCCTTAGAGTAAAAATACAAGCCAGATGCTTAATTACATCTCCAATAAATGGAGTAAAGAAGATGGAAATTAACAATTTCATAATGGTTATATTTTAACTACAGCACTAATAGAACCAAACAGTCCCAACCAACAATGGGAACCTGGAGCTTCTCTTACCAAAGTACAGCCCAACTTTCAATCCTTTGTCATTTTCTTCAGCAGAGCAGGCACGCCTAGCAGGCACAGGGAGAAGGGAGCAGGCATGGGGCAGAGCAGACCCAAACAGGGGAGCCTTATTTAGAATTTAATGCAATAATGACACCGTGAGTAGTGTTGTTTTTTAAATGATTTTGCATATATTTAATTTCTTTCACAGTTGCTTCGGCCCGCGAAGCCCCTTCAAAAATCTAATATGGCCCTCGCCTCATAAAATGTGGAGACCCCCAACCAAGCTATCCCAAGACAAGTGATGGTTGTGTAGACTCAGCTGCGGTGCCATCATTACCCCCACCCCCTCCCAGGAAGGGATGCGGTGCACTTGCCTCGCAACAGGGACACTTTTTTTTCTTCCCACTTAACACCTCATAAGACCTTGAATTGAATGGGGAAGAACAAAAAGGCGGCGGTATAGAAGCAGAAAAAAAATGCTTCTTAACCACTTTGGGGAAGATCATAGAGCGAGTTGCACAAGATAGACCAGGAGTCATGTCATCAGCACCTACTTCCCCATAATGACAAACAAAGTGAGATTTGGTGGACAAATGGAAAAGGAAGGAAAGATACACCCTAGTTGGAGAAAAGGTGAAAGTTTTTTAATGGAGATTCTGAGTTGTGTAGAACCCAAAACTCCATGTGACCTTCTAGGTTGAACTTGCAAAATGATCCAGTGCAAATGGACAATGCATTATTCTCCACATGACTAACATGAACTGAACCCTGCTACTATGATCTTAGGCAAATCACTCAAACGCCTTAGGTACCAACCCTGAGACCATGTCTACACAAGCGGTTCTCAAACTGTGGGTTGGGACCCCAGGGTTGGTTGCAACCCTCTTTGAATGGGGTTTCCAGGGCTGGCTTAGACTTGCTGGGGCCTGGAGCTGAAGCCTGAGCCCCACTGCCCAGGGTCAAAGTCAAAGCCCTAGAGCTTCATCCCTGGGCGGCAGGACTCATGTTGCAGGCCCCCTGGCTGGGGCTCAAGCCCTTGAGCTTCAGCTTTTGCCCCCCTGCCCTGAGCTGCGGGGCTCGGGCTTGGGCTTTGGCCCCCTGACCTGGGGCAGTGGGGTTCAGGCAGGCTCAGGCTTCAGTCCCCCCTCCTGGGGTTGTGAAGTAATTTTTGTTGTCAGAAGGGGGTTGTGGTGCAATGAAATTTGAGAACCCCTGGTCTACACTATGTAGTAGGGTTGTGATTTCTTGGATCGTGTGCATATACTTGCGCTAGCTGTCGTTGAGCTATCCCAAGTATAAATAGCAGTACCACCCCAGTAGCATGGGGAGTGGCAACAGAGGCCCAGTTGAGCAGCACTGGCTCAGCCGTGCCTCTGCTGCCACTACCCATGTGACCGTGGCTACACTGCTATTTATACTCACACTAGCTTGATGAGCACTAGTGTGAATATGTCTACACGAACAGGGGACTGACCCCCCCAGCTCATAGTGTAGACATAGCCTTAGAGACTGATATAAAACCATGGCAGAAGCCCATCGCCTAAATATTTGGAGCCAAGGACAGCATAGGGGATGGAAGAAAGGCAGAAATTATACCATTACGAGAATCTTAAGAATTAAAACCCCAATCTCTTTAATCTTATAGTATTTCAATGAATCACTGAGCAGCATGAGCTATCCAAAGCTAATTTTTCACACAACACAAAATATGCTCACAAAAGAATTCAGAATAAGAAATGGAGACCTGTCAAAATGCAAAGCCCCAAGGCCTAGTTCCTAAAATACACCAGAGGAATGTATAATCTCCAACTGACAATCTTTTTTTCCCCCCAGGAGTTGACTAAGCATCATATTTACAGTTCTCAAAATAAAATTAGTGTGCACTTGGTTGAGTAGTGAATGGTTCGCAAGGCTTTGAGAAGTTTAAAGATGACTTATGATTTATCATTCCACATTCCCCAAAATTACATTTCTATAGCTTTTCATGATTTATACAACCTGCCAGTGAATCGTGACTACAAAGTTTTGATGAGATATCGTTTAAACTTTGAGTACAGACAAAGCATTTTATGGCTTTAGAAATCATGAAGCAGATGTAAAGATCCTACTGTACATTTACAAACCATTCCATATAAATCTAAAATAAAATACATTGCATGCAACACGTTGAATGTCACATAGAGTCCATGGAAAGAGGCCCAAGAATTAAAATATTATATTCTCCTTTAGAACAATTTTTAGTCAATTAAAAAAAATCGAAGAACCAGGCATGTAAAAAAAATCTCAAGTTTTTTTTAAAACCCTGACTCCTGTACTTTACAACATGGGGGGCAGGCTCCTGTGCCCAAGGAAAGCACCTACTGGGGATTTTTGACCTAAGAAACAAGAATATGGTATATAAAGCACTATTATTTCAGAGCTTCAAAATCTTCATTTATAAATCAGGCTCTTTAGGGATGAAATAAAATGTTGTACATAAATACTATTTACTGATGATTCAACACCATAGATGTACATGTTTTTGTAAGATATGTACATCTGTTGTAGGCCTGATGCTCCAATTTAATTTTTAGAACTGAAACTGTTTGATAGAATGCAAAAGTATATTATAAAAATGGTTTATAAAATCAACTCCTCCAGCATTTCTGACAAGATGTTCATCTGAAGACTGAGATAAATCTGGTTTATTAAAATTCTGCTGTTTTTAAAGATGCCTCTGAATATTTACATAAAACACACCATTAGAAAACTGATATTTTACTTATAAAAATGCACAAAATGATCTATGAACCCACATATACAGACTCAGACAGAGCAATGATAATTAATGTTCATTTTAATAGAGAAACATGACTACAGTATCACAGCTTAAAAAAAAATATATATATCAGAATTTATCAACAGCTACCACAGTATTGAATGTAAGATAAAGCAGTATTTCTCTATATTAACAGAAGGAAATAATGACAGTATCTCTCGGATACTGAGAGGTATGGTAACTTTTTGGAGACGTTCATTTTCTCATGGAGATTGCTATACCTTATATTTAATGGAACAGCTGGTGTTATTAGCTAGTGTTTTAAAGGATAAAAGCTCACCTTGCTAGCTGTGGTGTCTCTTCTGCCTTCTCTTTGGATGTAGAGGGGCAGGGGGAGATCCCAAGTGGGGGCAGCTAGGAGATTGCTAAAACACACTTCCCCTGGTTTTCCCTCCCTCTTCTTGCCGCTTTTACATATGAGGAAGAGAAGGATGCTGCTACTTTTTCACTCCCTCTGCCCCTTCCCTCCCCCCGTCCCACTCCCGCACGTGATGGGAAAAGCTATTTCACATGGCGTCTAGGTAATGATGACCGTTCTGCTGCCATTGGACAGTGGACCCATGAGTGGCCAGCTGATTAGCTCTCATCAGCCAAGGTCAGAGGATGGGGGTGGCTACTGCCTGATCTTGCTACTGGACTCTGCAGCCATTTTGGACTCTGTTGCAGCCCAACCCTAACCAAACCTTATCTACTGAGTTGGATCTCTTATGACGACAGGGGTTTGGCTGATTGGCAAACTTTGTTTGGGATCTGGAAGCGATTTTTCCTGCATGGCAATATTGTCAAGCTGCCATGTGGATTTTTCCACCTTCCATCCATCATCTTGGAGGTCCAGTTTTGGGACTTTAAAAGAATCCAATGTGAAGTCTCTGTTACCCAATGGACTGCTTGGCAAAGGCCCAGAGACCTGAACTGAACAGTAATGGGGTATGTCCCCACCTCCTATGCAGTTTTGGGCTCCCCTCCTCTCATCTCTCCAAAATCCTGTGTGGAAGACAAGGATGGTTTCAGCTTTGGCTTCTAGCCAGGGATCTTGGGCAGGCCTGAGGATGTAGAGGGGGCATTGCCCTCATATCCACCTTCATGTTTACAGAACCTGGGGCCCTCAGTTCCCACTTGAAATCTGCACTGGAACAGTCTTGCTGGTTTGTGAATCCCCATTTGTTAAAGGTTGTAGCCTCTGCATTTACCCATACTATGGCATACATGTTTCACTGTCTCCACATTCACATCAATAAGTTCTCTCACACGTTACAGTTGTTTTCTTCTAACTAGGTCAAAACACACAAATCTGTTTTCCTCTGACTTTTAGTCCTTTATTTGAGTATACCTAGTAGAATAAAGAGATTACCCACACTGCCTGAGCAACATAACAATAACTGCTATTCCACTCCAAAGCCAAAAAGTGCACAAAATGATTATATATCAAGTACTAAAGCATTTACACTGTAGCAAGCAGTAACGTTACAGGTATGGTACTTATCAGCATCAGAATACTGTTATAGGCTGGTCTGTCAAAAGGATAGGAATTTAGTTTGCTAGTAATAAAACAGTTTTCCGTTGATTCAAGCTGAAGTATGGCACTATTTCAGTATATCAAAGCAACTAGCTACACATACACAAAGTAACAGCAAATAATGTCCCTTAACAGGAATATACACATATACATCCATATATACACATACATAAAATTAAGAAAATAGGAGAAAAGATTCATAGTTTGATTTTAAAAGGTCGCATATTAACTAAGGTACTTTTCTTACCTTTAGCCTCCCCATATCCTGATACTTAAAGCTTTTATTTTTTTCAGGCATTCCAATACTAATCTTAGCTTTAACAATGTTATTTGTAACTAATGTTCTACCAATAATTAATCTTTCTACTTTTCTTTTGATAACCAGAGTCCCAAAACAGTCAGAATTACACCGTATATGGAACCAATGTTTCCTTTTCTCATTCCTGCTCCCCAGACCCACTTTGCCTTGTCTTCTTTTCTTATGTTTCCTTCTAATTCTGATTCTGCAAACATCTGTTAAAAAATTACTTCATGTATGCAAATAGTTCCACTGATTCCAGTGGGACTACTCACATGTGCAATGATATTCACATGTGTATTTGTTTGCAGGATAAGGGGCTTTATGCTCTGATCCTGCAATGAGCTCTGAGTAGTTGGGCCCCACATCCACACAGGACCCAAATAACTCCAATAGGGATACACAGACGTCAGGATCCACCCACACAAAGCTCATTGCACTCTTGTGGCCATAGACTGAAAGTGCTTTGAAACAGATTCGGTGTCTTCTTAACTTGTCCGTAAGGTACTAAATTATTCACCCCAGTAGTACCATACTAATAAATTCAATTCTAACAACAATTTGTTTGTGTCTAAATGTTTGCTTTAACTATGGTATCTAATGTGCATAATGACTGCTTGGGTTGGGGATATGGTGGGGTATGCCTATCACTGACAGCATGTTATAGGGTATATTTGGTTAATGTTTTGCTCCCCTGACCAGTATATTTTCTTCTGTTTTTTGGCACGTCCAGGAGTAATCTTGAAATGTACATGTCTCAATCTGAGGTTAAAGGACTGTTTAAAAGATCCTGACCCGAATATCAAAAGAACATTTATGTTCAGCAGGGATAGCTGGTTTCTCTAGGGGAGAATAAATAAAAGAGGCTGATTATATAGTTACTGGAATAATATTTAATCAGAGAGGGTTGATATATAATGTATTGATTTATGCATTCTTTACAAGTATTTTCTCTTGTTGTGGGATAGTTTGTAAGTGGCTTTATGTGTTTGTCAACAATCTGGGCAGTTAAAGTTGGAAAAATATAGCTTTTCCTGCATGTACTTGCAATTTGGAGCTCTCTCTAAGAGAGGCACAGCTAAAAATGTTTTTAGATTTGGTGATGTGGGAGATTATGTGAATTCTGACCATAAATCTTGTGGCTTTCTTGGAAATGTAGTTAAGTAACTGAGTGGCTATTTTATTACAGGTGTTTATTTGTAATGGTTAAATGGTGGTTTTAGTGGTTTTACTAAGATGAGTTTTGTATTCATGGTGGTGATAAATTAGTTGCTATATTTGGAACACATGCAAATTAAACTGGGTTGTTTTTTAGTGGACAAGAATATTTTTGAATGGGTGATCATGGGTCATGGGATCATAGAATGTTGAGTTCAGCAGCCAGACACCTTTTATCAGCAGGAATCAGTTACTATTACAGGTACCAGGGGACAATTTAGAACCCTGGTTCTACCATTAGGCTGTCAGAAATATTATGGCTCATTCATGGTGAAAATGAACAGATAAAATACTTCTGCTCAGTTTCAGCAGTTATTTTTGTATTTTGCCTTCTTTATTCTTTTTAAATTAAACTTTAAATAACTGTTTTCTGGTTCATAAATGTGACACTGAAATATGTCTAATACTGCAAAACTGAAATTTAATTAAAAATATTTATAAATACAATTTACCACCACATGCAATCATATTAACCAACAGTTTGCCATTGTTTTCATCCTTCAGACTACTTAGTGATAGACGAACTCCATCTGTAACCTTGGGAATGTTAACTTCAACAAAACTTTCTAAAAGTGGCCACAAATTTTGTGTGCCTCAGTTTTAGGACCCTCAGCTTGAGACAGATGTGCTGATCCCACAATTTCAAACGTAATGACTGGGGACCTGTGTGTGTTCAAAAGTCTTTCAAAATCAGGGTCTAGGTGTCTAAATTTGGGGCACTTAAAAATGGAGGCACCCAAAATTAACAAACACTTCTAAAGATTTTTGAAGTCCTTAAATTCGCTGTATGTATTTGGCCATCTGAAAAACTAGAACAATTTATGTCTATTTATCCAGGAGACATGTTGTGAGGATTAAATAATTAATGGACCTTACAAAGTCCCATTGTTTAGGTCAATGGAGAGTTTTAGGTATGCAAGGAACACAGGATCAGTCTTAGTAGCCCTGATCATGCTTGCACGTGTGTTTAACTTTACACCCATTAAAGTTAATAGGAATACTCATGCATTTATAGCTAAGCATGTGTGTAATTGTTTGAAGGACTGAAGCCAACGTTTGTAAAGTGGGTTGAATGTAGTACTATTTAAGAGATAAATATTATGATGATTATCATTGTAGTTCAGTTTCAATGCAATACTTGACTGGATTTGGCAGTTCAAGACAAAGTAATTAAAGTAGATCCAAGTATCAAGAGCACGGCTCTCATATTTCTTTGGCTTTATCTCTGTTAAATTTCTGCCAGATTTCTGTCACTCTCTATAGATGATATCAGTACAGGAATGAATATTGTAGATAAAACTATTTGACACTTGTTGTTTTGTTGTAATTTTGTACTAGGAAGTGATATATTCAGGGTTTGGGGCTTTTCCTTATAATAGAAAACATGAATTATTGAGTATTCATATTTCCTTGAATAGGAAGAATGTTATCATTTATGTTGGGGATGTCTGAAAGTATATAACTGTCCGCCTGCAGATACTGCAGAAAAAACAGACACCCTTCATACTCAAGGGCCCTCGTGCCAATTTGCATGCCGATTAAATAGCTTTTTAATTGCCGTTAAATTATGCCAGCTAAACTGTGATTTCATGCAATTATTAAGCTGTAATGACATGCAGTGAATCATTTACTAAGATTTAGAAATTGGAACAAAAAGAGACAATTAATTCTAATCCTCAGATTCAGCTAAATTATGTGTCACTGGGCTTTTATGAATGTGGTCTGATTGCTTTGTTATCATTTATAAATTATACAAAGATTTTTTGACACCTTGAAAAAACTTGGCAGCAATAACCCTTATGCAGACATCTGTGTGCAAAGCTCTTAGGGATTTCCTAATACCATGGGGGCGGTTTAAGGGAAGCAAATGAATTGGTGAAAATGAAGGGTTTATTTCACCCTCTCCTTTCAGCAAACATCATGACTGTTCTGATTATGTACAATAAAGTTAATTATTGTTAATACTTAATATCAGATACTTTCTAAATAAGAAAATACTGTCTACTACTCCGAGCTGGGGCAGGGAGTTAGGGTGTAGGAGGGGGTGAGGGCTACGACTCCGGTTCTGGGCTCAGGGGTGGGGTTGGGGATGAGGGATTTGGGGAGCGGGAGGGGACTCCGGGTCGGGGTGCATAAGGGGGTGTGGGGTCGTGGCGCTGCGTACTGCAGCTCTAAGGAAGTGTCTGCCAGGTCCCAGCGGCCTCTAGGCAAATGGGCGGCCAGGCGGTTCTGCACGGTACATGCTGCCTTCCCAGCTCCTATTGGTCCCAGTTCCTGGTCAATGGGAGCTGTGGAAATGGCATTGGGGGCAGTGGCAGTGCATGGAGCCTCCCAGTCCTTGGCTGCCCCAGCCCCTAGGGCAGTAGTGGGCAACCTGAGACCCCCGGACCGCACGCGGCCCGTCAGTGTAATCCACTGGGGGGCTGCGAGACAGTGTTTACATTGTTTACATTGACTGTCCGCAGGCACGGCCGCCCGCAGCTGCCAGTGGCCACGGTTCGCCTTTCCCAGCCAATGGGAGCTGTGGGAAGCATCGCGGGCCGCAGGGACACACTGGCCACCGCTTCCCGCAGCTCCCATTGGCTGGGAATGGCGAACCGCGGCCACTGGGAGTTGCGGGCAGCCGTGCCTGTGGACAGTCAATGTAAACAAACTGTCTCACGGCCTGCCAGCAGATTATGCTGATGGGCCGCATGCCCACCACTGGCCTAGAGGCTGCAGGGACCTGGCAGATGCTTCCCCTGCCTTAGCCCCAGGCCCCCGCTGTGCTGCCGACTGGACTTTTAACGGCCTGGTCAGTGATGCCAACTGGAGCAGCCAGGGTCCCCTTTTGACCGGGCATTCTGGTTCAAAATCGGACACCTGGCAACCCTAGGCAGAGGACAGGAGCAATGCAGCTACAGAACAGCAGGGGTAGGGGCACCTGAATACACGCCACTGTGCACGGCCCTTGATTCACTCCTGGGCAGCTGCATGAGTGCACAGCTTAGGGAGAGCATAGCTGGGAAGAAGGGGAAGGGGAAGAGGAAAGGGTCCAGCTGGGTGTAAAACAGTTTGCTGGAAGAGACATGGCAAATAGGCCCATAGGACCAAATAGAATTCAAAAGTTAGTGTTTCCCCTCCCCAGTATCAACCAATTCAGAAGATCAGCCTGTTTGTCCACAACTAAAGACGATTCTTGGCCCTAAACTGAACACCATATCCAATCTGAATACATTCAGGGTGAAGTCCTGGCCGCACTGAAGTCACCAGCAAAACTCTCATTGGTGGACAGGATTTTATCCTGAGATTTTTGGAATGCTCAGAATTGGGATCTGAATTTTGTGCCTTGAGCCCATCATTATACTAACTAATACCTACATAGTGCAACTTGATACTGAGTGGCAAATTAAATTTACAAACCAGAAAGGAAGTTTTTCCTAATGATTAGAGCAAGGTCTGTGTGCTAAGAATTCTGGGTTCTATTCCTCTCTCTGCCACTTATTCTTCCTCTAACCTCTATGTCTCTGTTTATCTATCTGTAAAATGGGATGATACCCATATGACAGGGATATTGTGCGTCTTCATTAATTCAAGTTCTTGAAGTTCTTTGGCGGTCCATGAATGAAAAGCACTATTGTCTGTACAGAGAGGAAAGATAAATAGTAAAGAAATACATATATAATTAAGAGTATAGGCACCATAAATAAAAAACAAAACCCAAGGATTTGTTTTGTTTTTATTTTGCAGTTTCAAGACAATGGTGGTTTTCTACATAACTATTTACAAGTTTTAATATAAAGAATATTGTTTGGGTTGTTTTTTGTGAGTGGTGATGTAATTTGAAATTATGTAAGCATAGCATAATAAGAAATTTGTTCAGACTCATATACTTAATTTAAGTATAAATGCCTTTGATCTTGAAAAAGATAGATTTTTTTTCTAATCACACTCTAGTGATGTTAGACTTTATGTACATAGTGACCACTTAATATAGTCAAACATGATATTTTTCTTGATCATCTGGCACAGCATGCTGAAATATCAAGCATATTGCTTTATTACGTTCTCCATTGTCTAACTAATCATACTCTTCTTCTGACTGGTAATAGACATTCCTCAACCATTAGACATCTTCTGTTCTCAGTTCTGTCCTCATAGAATATCAGGGTTGGAAGGGACCTCAGGAGGTCATCTAGTCCAACCCCCTGCTCAAAAGCAGGACCAATCCCAACTAAATCATCCCAGCCACGGCTTTCTCAAGCCTGACCTTAAAAACCTCTAAGGAAGGAGATTCCACCACCTCCCTAGGTAACGCATTCCAGTGTTTCACCACCCTCCTAGTGAAAAAGGTTTTCCTAATATCCAACCTAAACCTCCCCCACTGCAACTTGAGACCATTACTCCTCATTCTGTCATCAGCTACCACTGAGAACAGTCTAGAACCATCCTCTTTGGAACCCCCTTTCAGGTAGTTGAAAGCAGCTATCAAATCCCCCCTCATTCTTCTCTTCTGCAGACTAAACATCCCCAGTTCCCTCAGGCTCTCCTCATAAGTCATGTGCTCCAGCCCCCTAATCATTTTGTTGCCCTCCGCTGGACTCTTTCCAAATTTTTCCACATCCTTCTTGTAGGGTGGGCCCCAAAACTGGACACAGTACTCCAAATGAGGCCTCACCAATGCCGAATAGAGGGGAATGATCATATCCCTCGAACTGCTGGCAGTGCTTCTATGTATACAGCCCAAAATTAGCCTTCTTAGCAACAAGGGCACACTGTTGACTGATATCCAGCTTCTCGTCCACTATAACCCCTAGGTCCTTTTCTGCAGAACTGCTGCTTATACACTCAGTCCCTACTCTGTAGCGGCGCATGGGATTCTTCCATCCTAAGTGCAGGACTCTGCACTTGTCCTTGATGAACCTCAGATTTCTTTTGGCCCAATCTTCTAATTTGCCTTGGTCCCTCTGTATCCTATCCTTACCCTCCAGCGTATCTACCTCTCCTCCCAGTTTAGTGTCATCTGCAAACTTGCTCAGGATGCAATCCATGCCATCCTCCAGATCATTAATGAAGATATTGAACAAAACCGATCCCAGGACCAACCCTTGGGGCATTCCGCTTGATACCAGCTGCCAACTAGACATGGAGCCATTGATCACTACCCGTTGAGCCCGATGATCTAACCAGCTTTCTATTCAACTTATAGTTCATTCATCCAGCTCATACTTCTTTAACTTGCTGGAAAGAATACTGTGGGAGACCGTATCAAAAGCTTTGCTAAAGTCAAGGAATAACACGACCACTGCTTTCCCCTCATCCACAGAGCTAGTTATCTCACCATAGAAGGCAATTAGCTTAGTCAGGCATGACTTGCCCTTGGTGAATTCATGTCGACTGTTCCTGATCACTTTCCTCTCCTCTAAGTGATAGCATGGATTGCACCCTCAGCAAGTTTGCAGAATTGATTCCTTGAGGACCTGCTCCATGATTTTTCCAGGGACTGAGGTGAGGCTGACTGGTCTGTAGTTCCCCAGATCCTCCTCCTTCCCTTTTTTAAAGATGGGCACTACATTAGCCTTTTTCCAGTCATCCGGGAACTCCCCCGATCGCCATGAGTTTTCAAAGATAATGGCCAATGGCTCTAAAATCACATCCGCCAACTCCTTTAGCACCCTCGGATGCAGTGCATCCGTCCCCATGGACTTGTGCTTGTCCAGCTCTTCTATATAGTCCTTAACCACTTCTTTCTCCACAGAAGGCTGGTCACCTCCTCCCCATGCTGTGCTGCCCAGTTCAGTAGTCTAGGAGCGGACCTTGTTCGTGAAGACAGAGGCAAAAAAAGCATTGAGTACATTAGCTTTTTCCACATCCTCTGTCACTAGATTGCCTCCCTCATTCAGTAAGGGGCCCACACTTTCCTTGACTTTCTTCTTGTTGCTAACATACCTGAAGAAACCCTTCTTGTTACTCTTAACATCCCTTGTACTCTAACTTTGACCCTCTCTTATATACAGATAATATCAAAATGTTTCTCTTCTTCATTAATTTCTGGCTCTGACATAACTGATTTCAACTCAATATATCCAAAAATGTTTTAAATTGATAAGAATGCCACAACATTCAAAACTCAGCCATTTCTCTCTCTCTCCTCAATACATTAAAGTTTATATATATTTAAATGATTCTATTTCACAAGAATTGAATGCTAACTTGTTTGAAGTTTGCAACAGAGCTCTAGCTTTGTGGGTTTTTAAAAAAATAATAATAATGTAGGCTTCTTGTACATCTAATGTTGAATGTGCTGAAAATTCACAGAATTATCTTAATAAGACGATTGTAGCACAAACACAATTTGAAAGAACCAGATCATTACTGGGTATTAAACAGAGACATGGCATTTCTTCACAGAAAACTTGAGGTCTTAGAAAATTTTGCAAAGTCAAGCCAGACTTGTCTTCATTAAATGAAGTAACAATATTTTATACCTAAATAGTGTGCTCCTGTCGCTGGTTCTATGCTCTCAGATGGAACACATATTGTTACTTTGGGACCAACAAATTAATATCAGTGAATAATGAACCAACGATGAAAATCCAGGGGAACTATTTTATTAACTGACAAGAAAATTTATATTTTTACATTGTCCCCAGACATGAGCAAATTGATCCAATGAGAAGAAAAATGTCTTTCTGTAGTCAGAATTTCTGCCTCCAGGTTTTCATACATTAGTTTTGTTTCCTGTCAAACATTACAGGATTTCATTTACATTTTGAAAAGACTAAATAATTTTCATTATCACAGCTGTATAAAAAGATCTAATTGTCTTTTGAAAGAAGTGGAAATGCTACAGGGTTTAATTGTACCTGTGTATGACTGAATGCATCTTCCCTGCCCCTCTTCACTTTAGGATTTTTTGGATAGTTAAGCTTTTAGGCCAATCTGTCAGGATGATGCTTGTTTGATATTTATTTTTTATTTAAGCCAGAGGAAAGGAATAAGTACTACCAGTTTTGTCTTCAACTTTATATGTGTCCTCAGTGTTTTGAGGGTTTTTGTACAAAGCTATTTTTTTAATAGATGAAATATATATTGCTTCTCAAACGTCAACCCTGTTATCTGTGGGAAGAAATTACATACTCTGTCATTTTTCTTTAAAAAAAAAAACCCACAACAAACCAACCAACCAGCAAACAAAAAATGTTCCTTAAGCTGGGAAACTTTCAGTAATTTTTAGGAGCTTTAAGACTAAAGATAAACCTACTGTTTGATTTCTAATTAAGGAAAACATTTTCCTTAGTTTTCTTTTAGAGGGATAGGTCACAATATTGGCATGCAGAGGTGCCTTCTCTATTATGTAAAAATAAATAAGATGAAAATGAGGGGAATTTCAAACACTGTTACAGATCAGACTTACTGGTACATGCCATAGTTGGTGGATCTTTCTCAGCTCTGAAGTAACCTTTTTCACACTGACAGACAAAAGTTGCTTCTACATAGGTTAAACTGTGTGGAGGGCACTTGGAACACTTTATATTCCCAGCAAATGCTTTATAGAATCCTGGCCTGCAAGCTGTAAAAACAAGAAAACAATTATTCATTATTATCAGTAGGCTTCTTTCATACATACAGTATGTTCAATGCATTTCCAATGTACCTTCCTTTTCTCTGTAATCTAGATACAGAATACATTATAATCAGAGTATTAATCCTGTACTTGGCTTAATCTTCAGATATATGGACTGAATGAAAAACATCACTCGTCTCAGAACTCCAGGCAGGACAACAATGAAAAGAGGCAAACAGCTCTCAGCAATTTACAGCTGGATTTTAGTCAGCACTGCTGTTAGGTAACTGTTGTACAGAAGTCTCCGGGAACATCACACAGTGTAGAAGCAAGTTGTATGATGTATGCTAGTCCCATCTATCAGTGAAGAGAAAAAGTGGGGTAGGTCATTATCAATTAAGGTATTTCTATGGTCCCCATTAGTGAAATAACTGAACACCCTGAAGTCATCAACATATTTATTCTCATAACACCCTTATGAGGTAGGGATGTGTTATCTCCATTGTATACCAGCCTCTGCAGCTGGTAGCTCCGGCAGTGATTTATGTTGTGTAAAAGTGGACCATGATCTTGCACTCTAGGGCTTCACCCTGTACTGATTGTGGCTATTGACGGGTCTTGAGAGTGGCTTTTCTGGGTCACTGATGATAGTATTGTTCAAGACAGGCGTTAGGCTTGTAAGGATGTGTTTAGCATTTAGACTCTATGAAATGCTTGTAAATTGCTGCATGCATTAATCTCACTTGAAATGTTTGTATTCCAAGCTACAACATAAAATGTGTTTGTTTTATAATGGTAAAAATGCCTGCTCTAAACTTGTGAACTCAGATGGCAAGAGTGGCTGCTCCTCCCTATCTAGGAGGGCTATCAGAATTAAGTGGGCCGTTGTAGGACAAAAGCTTTGTTGATTAGCCCATCCACCCATTGAGAATTACATGCAGGAAGGCTGGTCCCATTGGTCTGAATGCTAGAAGAGGGAAATAAAAATAGCTGACAAAGATTTTTCATCTCTGCTGTTTGGACTCTTACAAAGGTTGGAGCTAAGAAACAAATAGGCAGAGATCCCCAGGGTCAACCTGACTTAGTCTTAAAAAGACATTCAGTGCTGACAAATTACGACATCTCTGTCACCTTTTGGAACCAGAGAATGAATTCATTTGTGTATACGTGTTGCCTGCTTTAACCTGTAAATAACTAATTTCTTTTTCCTCGTTAACAAATCATTAGTTTACTTTGGGATTAGCTACCTGCATTGCTTTTTGGTGTGAAATCTAAGATAAAACTGATCTGGGGTAAGTAGCTGGCCTCTTGGGATTGGGAGCAACCTGAATATTTTTGGTGTATGTGACCATTTATCATTAAGTCCAGCTTGCCTGGGTGGTAAGATAGAAAGGCAAGCCCATGAGGCTTGCTTGTGACTCCATGGTAAGTTTGCTACAGTGATCCAAGAGTTCACATTTGTTACTGGGTTGGTTAAATCTAATTGTAGAATATACCACCAGTTTGGTGTGTCTGCCCTGCTTTTTGAATATATATATTCCCTTATTTCTCATTTAATTGGGTTTCTCTTGTACCTTTGGTGGCTTATTTAAGATTTCTCAGTAGCATTATTTGCTTTGGGCCTAAGATAATATTCCATGTAAATAGCCAAAACTGGGGGAAAAAAAGCCTGTTGAAATCAGACGTATGTTGTTGCGCTGTCTGAAGTGGTTCTGTCGAGGTAGGTACTCACAGTTGTGAACCACTTCAGACAGCGCAACAACATACGTCTGATTTCAACAGGCTTTTTTCCCCCCAGTTTTGGCTATTTACATGGAATATTATCTTAGGCCCAAAGCAAATAATGCTACTGAGAAATCTTAAATAAGCCACCAAAGGTACAAGAGAAACCCAATTAAATGAGAAATAAGGGAATATATATATAATGTTATTAGACTGGTATTGTTGAGGCTGATTTCATTGAATTCAGTGCTCACCGGTGTAGAGAAAAGAATATTGTAAGCAGAGGTGAAAGTAAGCCGGGACGCCCCGGGACACTGTACTGGACCAGCTTCCCTTTAAATTGTCACCAGAGCCCCGCTGCCGCTTCCCCAGGGCTCCGGCAGCAGGGCTCAGGAGGCGATTTAAAGGGCTCAGGGCTCCGGCTGCTGCTGCGGGCCCTTTAAATCTCCACCGCCTCCGGCAGTGGGGCTCTAGCGGCAATTTAAAGGGCCTAGGGCGGTAGCAGCAGCTGGCGCCCTGGACCCTTTAAATCGCCTCCTGAGCCCTGCTGCCGGAGCCCTGGGGTAGCAGCAGTAGGGCTCTGGCAGCAATTTAAAGGGCCTGGGGCTCCAGCCGCCACTACTGCCCCAGGCCCTTTAAATCTCTGCCGGCTCCAGCAGACCCTTTAACTTGCCGCCAGATCCCCACTGCCGGAGATTTAAAGAGCTGCGGGAGGTAGTGGTGGCCGGAGCCCTGGGCCCTTTAAATGGCCCCCAAGTCCTGGGGCTCCCAGCCGCCTCTGCAGCTGGTAGCTCCGGCAGTGATTTATGTTGTGTAAAAGTGGACCATGATCTTGCACTCTAGGGCTTCACCCTGTACTGCTTGTGGCTATCGACGGGTCTTGAGAGTGGCTTTTCTGGGGCACTGATGATAGGCAGACTGGGGTAGAGATCATCTACCACCATTCCTTTTGATCGCCAAAAATTGCCTTGTAGGTGCTTATAGATTATTACTATTCAGTCCAACTAGCTTCTCCTTATGAAAAGTATCAGTACCCACGCTTGTGAATGTACCAGTACAATAGCACAGTAATAGCCATTTAAGACGTCTCCTCCCCAAGGACCATTCTCCCAAAAATTAATGTAACACATTTATCACCTACATTTTAGGATCTTTGGTTGCCCACTTCATTGTCTATTGTGTATAACGATTTAACCCCATATTGACCGCTTCATTTCAAGTGACCGCCTCCCTCATATGTTGCCCTTTTTGCTTAGCAATTTGTCCCAATGTGTATTTAGCTTCGATATTCTGCTTCCTCACCCAAACCTGAAGAAGAGCTCTGTGGAACTTAAAAGCTTGTAACTTCCACCAACAGAAGTTGGTCCAATAAAAGATAGTGGCACCTCTCTTATCTCTCTCATATCCTGGGACCAAACACTGCAAAAAACTATGATCCACTCAGTCATTCAACAGAAACACAGTATGAGTATTACACAAGATTCAAATTTAAGTCAATGAGAGAGATCCTCAGTCTCTGATCCAGCCCCTGTACACCATTTCTGAGTCTGGAAGCTGGAAAACTGCCTTATTATGACTGATGAGGCTCTTATCATCATCAGGGAATGCTCAGGTTGTGTAGAGTGGTGGAAGTTAGCTACTCTACTCCAGGTTCCAGCCCAGGGCCCTGTGGAATGCAGCTGTCTAGAGTGCCTCCTGGAACAGCTGTGCGACAGCTACAACTCCCTGGTCTACTTCCCCATGGCCTCCTCCCAATACTTTCTTCATCCTCACCATAGGACCTGCCTCCTGCTGTCTGATAATGCTTGTACTCCTCAGTCCTCCTTCTAGGAGCAGTACGCCTTCTCACTCTCAGCTCCCAGTGCCTCTTGCTCCCAGCTCCTCACATGCGCACCTTTTTAAGAAGTGAGCTCCTTTTTAAACCCAGGTGCCCTGATTAGCCTGCCTTAATTGATTCTAGCAGCTTCTTGATTGGCTGCAGGTGTTCTAATCAGCCTGTCTGCCTCAATTGTTTCCAGAAAGTTCCTGATTGTTCTGGAACCTTCCCTGTTACCTTACCCAGGGAAAAGGGACCTATTTAACCTGGGGCTAATATATCTGCCTTCTATCACTCTCCTGTAGCCATCTGGGCGAGCCCTGTCACATCTGCAATATTATTTTGAAACGAATTTCAGACTCACACCACCTATTCTGTGATAGCAGATTTTCTTCCTTCTCCTGCCAACTGCCAAATTTGCACATATGAATCTGCACACCTGTCCGACTGGTTTATTGCTTTCCTGCATTACAAACTCCTATTCAGATAACAAAACAGAACAAAGATTAACTAAAACATGTATGTGCTGTACACAGTCTCACACTCCTTCCAACTTCTCCACCATGAAAGTCTTTGTTATAAATATAATTTTAAAAATTAATTTGGCTTTTTCTGATTTTTACACATTCAGGCGTACCTGCTTCACCCTGCCACAAAAGCTAAAAAGCATTTCTGTTCTCCAGTCATAAGAAACAATGATTTTACCAAAGTAACAATTTAAGAGTGAGGTCCTCTACAAATATGTAAAGACTGCTAGTGACTATGCTCTTTAGAGCTGCATGGTCAGTTCATATTGAGTTTTTTAAATGATCATGAAGTGATATGTAACATATCCTACAGGCCCCGGTGCTGAGTCAAATAGGTTTGACACAAAGACAAGCTCTTCAGTGGCTGGGGCTGAAGGGGAGGGAGGAAACAGAAAGATGGGGGCCTGGAAAAGGCAACAATTAATTATGTATGAGAAAAAAAATTTCAAATGCAATTTTAAGAGTTTAGCTTGGACCCAACAATTTAACCATTTTCGCAGGCGCCTCTCCTACTCCCTGTTGAATGAGCATTAAGGAAGAATGACCTCATCGCACATTAAGCTGCGAGGACCTTTGTCGGGAATGGCGGAGAAGGTGTGTTGCCCACTTTGAGGGTATCTAGAGAGCCAGTGAGTTACCTGCAACATGGAGGCAGCTTCATCCCAGGTCCCGCACAGGTGACCAGAAGATAAGGGGATTATTTATGTGCAAAGTCTGGGGCATGAAAGCTCTGTGTCCAATGCAGGTACTTCACACAGAATGAATACGGTGATCATATCAAATGGATTGGGAAAGGATTTAAGAAACGCATTCTTTAAAAAAGAGTGTAAATCGGGGGCAGGAGGGTTCGAGGTGCCTATGACTGGTATGGCAGGGTGGCAACCCTCCTTTATAGCCCCCCTTAATCAAGTGAGAGTGGCAAGGTCCCAGCAGTGGGTTGGCTGGGGACCAGGATCGGTAAGGGGGAAGGATGCCAATAGCCCACCAAGAATATGTAAATGATTGTGGAATAACCTGCACTATGTACAGTTTTATCTGTGGGTACTCCCAGACATTTAGGAAAGTAGTGGCCTATTAAACCACATCCATTGTCTCCTCTCCTCCTTTCTGCATAGCCGGACAATCCCTCCTGCAGTCACTGAAAAAACAATAAGTACTTCTGGTGAAGGAGACAAGGGGAGTGAACTTGGCAGTCTTGGCATTAGCAAGAAAGTATCAGACCCTACACCTGCTATGGTCATTACTGGGATGCATTGACCTCCACAACTCTAAGATTTGCAGGGTGGGAAGTGCACGCTCTTATCTTTTCATACCCCAAATCTTCCAATGGTTTACATACAGAAGAATGCTAATCAACTATGTATATGCACCTGTAATATGCACACAGGATTAGTCACAAGAATAATGCGACTAGAAAGTATTTTAATGATTAGAAGGGCTGAATGAGAAGCTCTGCACTTGCAGAGATCATATGAGGAAGAGGCACAATGTTTGTCTGAGGAAATATATTCCAGTAGTTAGGGTGCCTTTATAGGACTCAGGGCTCAAATACTTCCTCTGCCACAGATTTCCTGTGTGACCTTGGGCTTTTCTTAGTCTCTTAGTTGACCATCTGTACAATGCACGATGACAGCACTTCCCTACCTCACAGGGGTGCTAAGAGAATACATTAAAGATTGTAAGGTGCTCAGTTACTAATGGAAATGGGGTCATACAGTTTACCTTACATCATCAGAGAGGGGCTTATCACTGGTAAATTTATCATAAAAAGAGACAATATTCTCTCCATTACGCTGGATTGTTAAAAGTGATGTCAGATCATTTATAGCCTCTTTTCCTTTTAGTCAGTGTACATGACAGAAGTGGACTATAGATGGTGTCTTTATTAAATTAATACTATTACTTATATTGCTCTAGTGCCTAGGAGCCTTGTCCCCTGTGCTGGGTGCTGTACAAATACAGTCCCTGCCGCCTGGAGTTTACAATCTAAGTATAAGACAAGAAACAACAGATGGCCATGGATAGAGCGATGAGGGAGTATAAGGAGTCAGCATGATAAAGGCAGGGGTTTCAGCACACCAGCAATCTAACATTTGTCAAGTTTTTGTAGGCATCATAGCAAAGGAGAGTTTTAAGGAGGAATCTGAAAGTGGATAATGAGGTGTATTTGTAGCTCTTCATGAGGAGCTCCTCCTAAACTTCAGGGGCAGCATGGGAGGCAGCATGGAGGTGCTTTTTGGAAAATATATCAAGAGGGTGATGGAAGCAAGGGTCAAGAGCTCATTAGCAAATGAGAGATGATCAGTGAGGGGACTGACTGTGAAGGGCCTTAAAAATAACGACGATTAGCTTATATTAGATGTGATAGAGAAAGGGGAGCCAGCAGAAAGATCTGAAGAAAAGAGTGACATGGTCAAAGCAAGGGGCTAGGAAAAGGATATTTGCAGTAGCAATTTGAATGGATTTGACTGGGGCAAGATTGCATTGTCAAGGCTAGAGAGAAGGATTTGCAGTAACCAAGACATGACTACTGATATTACTATTTAAACAAGTTTGTGATGATGATGTTTATTTGTATAGCACTGAAGAGCTCACATTCTAACGCCCTGATCCAGCAACTGACTGCCTGTGTCTGCACAGAGCACCTTGACCTCCAAAAGGGTCTGTGTGGGTGCAGGGTTGTGGTTGCACAGAATCAGTGACAGGCTTGGGACCTAGCGTGAGATGAAAGATGACAAAAACAAAGGGAAAAAGTATGGGAAAAGAGTACAAAGACTGCAGTTACAAGCACAATGGGTCGCTTGGGTCTTCATTTGCACTTGGTTTGCTTTGTGTATTTTTTATTTATTAAACACAATTATGGTTTTGTTTTGATATGATATATACAGACAAAAGAAAGAACATATTTACCACTCACACAAAGGTAGGAAAGGTAATGGCAGATTGATATAGTCAAGTGAAAAAGAGAATAATTTCAGTTCATACTGACAAACCAAGCAAATGTATCTGAAAATCCAGGTACATACCACATACCCTACGGCAGAAGAAGACAGCAGAGACGGATTTTTTGGTTAATTTTACAAAACTATTGACAAACCTCAAGGCCAAATATAAAATAAGACAGTCATAGTTATTGGATACTTTCAAATAAAAAAATCAGTGCTTTATATATATATATATATAAAACAACAACATATGCTGAAAACCTCCAAGTGATCACAAACTCAGAGTAATTGAACTCTGGAGAATGCTGATTGCCAAATTCAAGATGAAAGAAATAAGATGGCTCTTTATATAAATCAATGCATATGCAATCCGAATCTGAAATAAAGCATTTCAGCTGCTACACCTGTCCAGGCTTAGATTTCGCTTGCAAATATCAGATTTTAGTGGCAGAATTTCACCTTCAGATTAAATATTTGCTACAAACTTAACTATTTCCACAAAGGATTTACAAAGATTAGAATTACAACCAAGGATTTTAAAAAGTCATTTAACAAACTCATCAGCAGGGTAAAAAACACGAAACGATTTCAGTGATATATACGGTTTTCTTTACTACGTTGCAATCTTTGATTTTATAATGGTGTTCATTAGTACAATACAGCAAACAAAGCAGAACATTTTGGTCAAGTTTATTTCAGACAGAGATAGTGACTAATAAAAGGATCAATGTGCTTGTAAAGGTTTACTAGGAAATTGATCAATAGATAAGAATGCAAAGTTAGTATGGGGCAGGGGGAGAACCCACATGCATTTGTTAGGTGACAAAAAAACAGAAGGAAGGACATCCTAACATTCCAGAGTCATACCTTAGATTTTATTGGTGATGACAAACTGAAAATGTTATTTTTTTCAGAGCTATGATTTGATCTAGTTTCTAATTAGCTAGGCTTTGGTGCAATACATACTCTGTTGTCTAAGGACTAAATTATGCTTCATTGTCTGAGAAACAATATCTGTGTAAGCCTCCAGAGGCACTAGGGGTGGGAAGAGTGGAAAAAAGGGCATGAGCATCCTTGCCAGCAAATCCTTCTACACCTTTGGAAAAAAAAAAGGTATCTAGATTTTCCCTCAGCGCTCCCTTTCTAGTGCCCCATAGTGTGCAAGTGACTGCTGCTAAATTGGCACAGAAGCCATCCATTTTCTTCCCATTGTCTGTAGCCAAACTATGTGTACCCTTGGTGATGCTGCACTTGACACGGCATAGTTGCCTAAAATATCTTCATAGATTCTAAGGCTGCAGGGGACCAGTGTCAACTACCATCGTAAAAATTACAAACAAAATATACAAACCAAGGAAAATCGTATCAAGGACCCAATTTTTAATAAGGTGCTCAACTGCACCTTCAAAATACACAATTTTTCTGAGAGTTTTGGGGCATGTAAAAACTCTAACTTGAGTGCGCAAACTATGCGCATGCATAAACAAATTAGATAATACTAGTTGGAGTTCAGGTTGTCATCACAAACGAGAGTTTGTGCAGCCCAAAAAAATCAAGATGCACAAAAATGTTAGGACCTGATTCAGCCAGGGACTGAATCAAATTGGCTACTCACATGGATTAAAGTTAGCTATGTCCTTAAATTCTTTGCTGCATCAAGGCCCTAAATAGTGCTCAACTTCACCATAGTATACTCTCTAGTGGTAGTTCTAGTTATACAGAAGTATTACTTCGTACACAAAATGACTGCGGGACTAAACTTCCCAGAATCTTTTAACAGGAAACTGGTTGCATGTGTTTAGAAAGTAAAGTTAAGCACACAATTTTTTCCTATACAGAATCCAATATGCAAAATACATTACATAAATTTTAAAAGTTGGCCTCAAATGTGGAAAATATGTTTTAAAGTCTGAGTCAAAGCAGGACTGACAAGCAAGGTTTGACCAAAGGATGCATATTCACCAGTCTGCCTTGGTTCACATGTAAAATAAATACTGTAAACCATTGGAACTGTTTGGAAAACCGTTTGCATACAAGATCAACAAGAAGATGTGAAGGCAAACATTGGGCAGCACACTAGGGAATCAATCATTGGGGTCATCCGGACTCTGGGGGCAAAACAATGAACTTTGGGCACACAGAAAGAAGGCATAAGGACACCTTTTTATCCTTCACCGAAGCAAAAAAGACAGCACTTTTTGCAGTCATGAGAAGGGGATCCCAGCCATGTTGGCTGAACAAGCTGGGAGATTGTTTTATGAGGACAGACTAATAAGAAGACTGGTACTTTATGATGAAGGGGGGATATGATAGAGGTCTATAAAATCATGACTGGTGTGAAGAAAGTAAATAAGGAAGTGTTATTTACTCCTTCTCGTAACAAAAACTAAGGGTAACCAAATGAAATTAATAGGCAGCAGGTTTAAAAACAAACAAAAGGAAGTATTTCTTCATATAATGCACAGTCCATCTGTCAAACTCCTTGCCAGAGGATGTTGTGAAGGCCAAGACTATAACAGGGTTCAAAAAAGAACTAGATACATTCATGGAGGATAGGTCCATCAGTAGCTATCAGCCAAGATAGGCAGTGATGGTGTCCCTAGCCTCTGTTTGCCAGAAGCTGGGAATAGGTGACAGGGGATGCATCACTTGATGATTTCCTGTTCCGTTCATTCCCTCTGAAGCACCTGGCATTGGCCACTGCTGGAAGACAGGATACTGGGCTAGATGGACCTTTGGTCTGACCCAGTATGGTTGCTCTTATATATAGATGAGATAAACTACTTTAAACAAGGATTTAGCCTGTTAAAGTTTAGACTTTAGGAAGTGTTTTATAAGTAATCATTTCTGTTTCCATAACTATCCTTATTCAATGTCTCTTAAATTTTCACATTTGATAATAAACTTGTGATTGTTTTCACTATAAATATATCTCAGTGCTGTGATGTTATATTGGTGCTGTTCCTCAGTTGGACCAAACAAGCTAGTGTGTGCACTGTTGCTCTGGGGACAGTTTATCTGCTAATTTCTGTGAGTGTCCCGAGGCTAAAAGCTGGATGCTGCAGGGGAATGCTCCAAGGGGCTCAGGGATTGGGTGAACCCATTGTTAACCTGCAAGGCAAAGTAAGGATTGGCAGAGCCTTGAGGAGATTGTTCAGGGACTGACACATAGTTAAGCACAAGGAGATCTTCCTCTCACTGGAGGCAGTGGGGTAACAAGGTGACTCACAGTCCTGGACATCCTGAGAATGTGTCACAATTACTATTATAGAATCATAGAAATGTAAGGCTGGAAGGGATCTTGGTCATCCAATAAGCCCCCTGTGATAGGTTTGCATACCTTTAATATGTTCTTCAACTAATACCCATGGAGTCTGTCATTTTTAGAAGTTACTTTTTGTGTGTGTCTGTGCTATTTAGTCATCTCAAACTATGAAAAACTGTAGAATGAAAAAGCATTCCAATTTCAGAATTATTCCAAAAATAATCTCTGCTAACACACAGGATATTTTCTAACCACCAAATTGCCAGTAGAGGTTTTGTTTCCCCTAACTTTATCTAACTGAAATGACTCTGTATGCTAGTAATTATACTAGCTACATGAGATCTGACTTTTGTCAGGGGGATGATAATATGTTGACTTAATGGTTAAATAATTAGCAGCATATTTGACTGTACAGTTCAAAGCCTCCAAAGTAGGTTTCTCTCTCCAATGAAGTACCAGGGAAGCACTACTATTTTTAATTCTGTTGGTTGCTAAATAATTACCCTTCTGCATATGTACTTTATTGCAGTTTTGTCAGGGCTTGACTAAAATATATTTAAATTGCAGAAATTATACAATTAATATTACTTTCCTTCTTTAAGGCATGAAATTTATCTTGCATTACACACTGAACCACAACATGAAGGAAAATTAACTCTTTCACAAAGCTCTAATGAATTTTCTGAAGACAGTTATCCATTTACTGATCACCACTTTCGCATCCCAATACACAATTTCTCTCTCTCTTATACAGCACAATCGAGGGTTAACCTCCTATCTAGCAGTTAAAGTACTTAGAAGGGTGTCAGGTAGCCTCAAAGTGGATATTTTTGCTCTTTTGTGGTCATTACAAGTTTGTTTTCGCATGAATCACTTGCATGGCAAAAATACTATGATGTGATAAATCATCTTTCAAAAAACCTTTACACTTTGTTTTTGGAGACATTTTAGTTTCCAAATTTTACAGCATTGCCTAAACAGTAATCCTAGTAAAACAGTCATGTTCTTGAGTTCTGTTTAATTGCTGAATTATTTTTTTTTGTAGCACAAGATTTGCCACAGCCACTAAAACACATAGCCCCTTTGTCCATTTTGGTGCTTAATTCTTATCACATTCCATTCACTATTCATTAGCATGAGGCTGACAGGTAAGTACAATTTTCATATTTGTTTTGTTGCATATTATATCTCTCTCTCTTCCTCTCCAGGTTTTTATACTACACTCATCACTGCAATATCCGAGTATCTTACAAAAGGTACACCTTATTTGTATTCCGGTAATGCCCACAATGTGCTAATCACAGTCCAGCTATACAAGAAGATAACCCCAACCACAAACAGTTTACAATCTAGTTAAAAGCTACATACAAAAGAATTGGGGAGACTAATACAATCCATATATGTTGTGGCACAGCTCTGACCTTGTCCCTGTGGGTCCTGCGCTTCCAGGCGGTTTATGCTAGCTTCAGAGGCTCACTGCAACCCTCCACATAGCCCTTCTCTCTCTAGGGCCAGGGATACAGTCTACTGAGCCCTTTTCATCATAAGCCAGCAAGGAGGTTGGTGAGAGAGTTCCCACCGTCTCTGTTGCTCCTATGGCTCATGCCAAAACAGTTTAGCCTCCTGTCCTGACAGAGGCCTGTTTTCCCCTCCCAGGAGGTGTTTCTGTAGTGGTGGGTTGGGGGGAAGTCTGGGTTCCGGCCCAGGGACCTTAATGGTAGCAGCCGTTGGCAGCCAACCTTTTACTGCCAGAGTTGCTACATTTCCCTGGATCACTTCCCCACAGCTCTCCTGCTTCTCCTTTCTTCACCCTTACCTTAGGGCTCCCTTACCAATAACTTGAGGGTGTCTTCATTAACCAGCTCTTCAGCCGCACTTCCTCTCCTCTGGCTCCCTGGCTCCTCTCTGCCTGACTGGAGTGAGCCCTTTTATATTATCAGAGGGACCTTAATTAGAGTCAGTGGGTCACATTAGCTTAATGGCCTAACCTGACTCTTTGCAGGTTAATTGGAGTCAGGTGTTCTCATTAGCCTGGAGCAGCCCTGCTCTGGTCAGTCAGGGAAGACAAAACTGTTAATCCAGTGGCCAGTATATCTCCCTTCTGCTACTCTGCTGTACCCAACTGGCCCGGGGCTATCACAACATATATTTTATATGTCATATGAAACAATATGTTAGAAGTGGCAAAGAGTCCTGTGGCACCTTCTAGACTAACAGACATATTGGAGCATAAGCTTTTGTGGATTAATACCCACTTCATCGGATGCATGCAGTGGGTATTCACCCATGAAAGCTTATGCTCCAATATGTCTGTTAGTCTATAAGTTGCCACAGGACTCTTTGTCGCTTTTACAGATCCAGACTAACACGGCTACCCCTCTGATACTTGACAATATGTTTAAAGAATGTTAATGTTGCAAAATCAAGCTATTCAAAGTTAGGAAATGCCAGGATTAAGGGAGACTGTGCTACATTAATTCTACCCTCTTGTGTTGTATGCATTATCACACAAACTAATTACATCATCATATACTGTTTTCTCCACATGATCCCTGCCTCATTCAGGGCAGTGAGAGATGCAATGGGAGTTGTTAAAGAAATGGGCTGTGACGGGGGGATTGGGTCAAGTCAGGAGCTGAAAAACAGATGCTAGTTGAAGCCATGTAAATGGATGACATCACACACAGAGATGGCAGAAAGAGAGAAAATATTAGAGCCCCATGGGGGCCCTATGAAGAACAGGAAAAGGGACAATGAGGAGCCAATAAAGGAGGCACTAAAAGAATGACCAAAGAGGTAGGCCGTTGGTCTATTTTTCCTCCTTACTTCCCATGAGGGAGCTGGGACTATGCTTTATTCAGTAGGCATACAGCTATTTCCCCCCATTTTCTTATCTTGCACACATTCACTGGCTTTTGTTTCCATTTCCAAATTTCACCATAGAATCATAGAATATCAGGGTTGGAAGGGACCTCAGGAGGTCATCTAGTCCAACCCCCTGCTCAAAGCAGGACCAATCCCCGACTAAATCATCCCAGCCAGGGCTTTGTCAAGCCTGACCTTAAAAACTTCTAGGGAAGGAGATTCTGCCACCTCCCTAGGTAACGCATTCCAGTGTTTCACCACCCTCCTAGTGAAAAAGTTTTTCCTAATATCCAACCTAAATCTCCCCCACTGCAACTTGAGACCATTACTCCTTGTTCTGTCATCTGCTACCACTGAGAACAGTCTAGATACATCCTCTTTGGAACCCCCTTTCAGGTAGTTGAAAGCAGCTATCAAATCCCCCCTCATTCTTCTCTTCTGCAGACTAAACATCCCCAGTTCCCTCAGCCTCTCCTCATAACTCATGTGTTCCAGTCCCCTAATCATTTTTGTTGCCCTCCGCTGGACTCTTTCCAATTTTTCCACATCCTTCTTGTGGTGTGGGGCCCAAAACTGGAATCAGTACTCCGGATGAGGCCTCACCAATGTCTAATAGAGGGGAACGATCACGTCCCTCAATCTGCTGGCAATGCCCCTACTTATACATCCCAAAATGCCTTCTTAGCAACAAGGGCACACTGTTGACTCATATCCAACTTCTCTTCCACTGTAATCCCTAGGTCCTTTTCTGCAGAACTGCTGCCAAGCCATTCGGTCCCTAGTCTGTAGCGGTGCATTGGATTCTTCCGTCCTAAGTGCAGGACTCTGCACTTGTCCTTGTTGAACCTCATCAGATTTCTTTTGGCCCAATCCTCCAATTTGTCTAGGTCCCTCTGTATCCTATCCCTACCCTCCAGCGTATCTACCACTCCTCCCAGTTTAGTGTCCTCTGCAAACTTGCTGAGGGTGCAATCCACACTATCCTCCAGATCATTTATGAAGATATTGAACAAAACCAGTCCCAGGACCGACCCCTGGGGCACTCCACTTGATACCGGCTGCCAACTGGACATGGAGCCATTGATCACTACCCGTTGAGCCCGACAATCTAGCCAGCTTTCTATCCACCTTATAGTCCATTCATCCAGCCCATACTTCTTTAACTTGCTGGCAAGAATACTGTGGGAGACCGTGTCAAAAGCTTTGCTAAAGTCAAGGAACAATACGTCCACTGCTTTCCCTTCATCCACAGAGCCAGTTATCTCATCATAGAAGGCAATTAGATTAGTCAGGCATGACTTGCCCTTGGTGAATCCATGCTGACTGTTCCTGATCACTTTCCTATCCTCTAAGTGCTTCAGAATTGATTCCTTGAGGACTTGCTCCATGATTTTTCCAGGGACTGAGGTGACCATCTTTCCAGGGACCATCTTTTGTTGGTCTGTGTCCAGCATTTAGCTACCCTGGATAGGGTTAGTCATTCCTTGTATTTTGTTTGGGTAGCCCGAACATGTAAGAATGTCATATACACAAGGAAATGAAATTAGTTGTTCTTCCGTCTTTTCATTACTCTTCTTCAGTTGCTGGTTTCCAGACATTCAAACATTTCAATTTCCTACTGATGCCATTTATTAAAAAATTATAATGAGAAACAACAAAATAGATCATGGGTAGATACCAATATTGTTTTCAGTTCAACTCAGTGCTGGTTTTTCCCCTTATAATAACTTGAGCAGTGAATGCAGTGACATTTTTTTAAAATTTTGGTGGTTTATCTAAACCCAAACAGACTATTGAACACAGATGAGGAGAGCAGTCAATTATATTAATATTATCAGTACCCGTCATGCTAGACACAATTCAATAGTTCATTAAACACTCAATATCTGCACTATATAGCATGGATGAATATTATTCTGCACTTCTTAAGGGCTTTGTCAGGTTCTCCTCAAACATTTTTAAGATTGCAACTAAGAAATCTTGCTAGCAACAAAGAGCAACAATTGGCTTGTTCCTGAAGTGACTCAAAACAACCTATTTCTGTGTGTTAGCACACACTCCAACTACATTTCTAGGCTTTGCTTTTGACATACAGTACAACAATCATGCAAAAAGAAAAGGAGTACTTGTGGCACCTTAGAGACTAACCAATTTATTTGAGCATAAGCTTTCGTGAGCAACAGCTCACTTCATCGGATGCATACTGTGGAAAGCATAGAAGATCTTTTATACACACAAAGCATGAAAAAATGGGTGTTTACCACTACAAAAGGTTTTCTCTCCCCCCACCCCACTCTCCTGCTGGTAATAGCTTATCTAAAGTGATCACTCTCCTTACAATATGTATGATAATCAAGGTGGGCCATTTCGAGCACAAAAGAAACTACAGCATTTGCTCAAGAAACTCCCTGAAAAAGCACAAGATCAAATCCGCACAGACACACCCCTGGAGCCCCGACCTGGGATATTCTATCTACTACCCAAGATCCATAAAACTGGAAATCCTGGGCGCCCCATCATCTCAGGCATTGGCACCCTGACAGCAGGATTGTCTGGCTATGTAGACTCCCTCCTCAGGCCCTACGCTACCAGCACTCCCAGCTACCTTCGAGACACCACTGACTTCCTGAGGAAACTACAATCCATCAGTGATCTTCCTGATAACACCATCCTGGCCACTATGGATGTAGAAGCCCTCTACACCAACATTCCACACAAAGATGGACTACAAGCCATCAGGAACACTATCCCCAATAATGTCACGGCTAACCTGGTGGCTGAACTTTGTGACTTTGTCCTTACCCATAACTATTTTACATTTGGGGACAATGGATACCTTCAAATCAGCGGCACTGCTATGGGTACCCGCATGGCCCCACAGTATGCCAACATTTTTATGGCTGACTCAGAACAATGCTTCCTCTGCTCTCGTCCCCTAATGCCCCTACTCTACTTGTGCTATATTGATGACATCTTCATCATCTGGACCCATGGAAAAGAAGCCCTTGAGGAATTCCACCATGATTTCAACAATTTCCATCCCACCATCAACCTCAGCCTGGTCCAGTCCACACAAGAGATCCACTTCCTGGACACTACAGTGCTAATAAACAATGGTCACATAAACACCACCCTATACCGGAAACCTACTGACCGCTATTCCTACCTACATGCCTCCAGCTTTCACCCTGACCACACCACACGATTCACTGTCTACAGCCAAGCTCTGCGATACAACCACATTTGCTCCAACCCCTCACACAGAGACAAACACCTACAAGATCTCTATCAAGCATGCTTACAACTACAATACCCACCTGCGGAATTGAAGAAACAGACTGATAGAGCCAGAAGAGTTCCCAGAAGTCACCTACTACAGGAAAGGCCTAACAAAGAAAACAACAGAACGCCACTAGCCGTCACCTTCAGCCCCCAATTAAAACCCCTCCAACGCATTAAGGATCTACAACCTATCCTGAAGGATGACCCAACACTCTCACAAATCTTGGGAGACAGGCCAGTCCTTGCCTACAGACAGCCCCTCAACCTGAAGCAAATACTCACCAACAACCACATACCACACAACAGAACCATTAACCCAGGATCCTATCCTTGCAACAAAGCCCATTGCCAACTGTGCCCACATATCTATTCAGGGGACACCATCACAGGGCCTAATAACATCAGCCACGCTATCAGAGGCTCGTTCACCTGCACATCCACCAATGTGATATATGCCATCATGTGCCAGCAATGCCCCTCTGCCATGTACATTGGTCAAACTGGACAGTCTCTACGTAAAAGAGTAAATGGACACAAATCAGATGTCAAGAATTATAACATTCATAAACCAGCCAGAGAACACTTCAATCTCTCTGGTCATGCGATTACAGACATGAAAGTTGCGATATTACAACAAAAAAACTTCAAAACCAGACTCCAGCGAGAGACTGTTGAATTGGAATTCATTTGCAAATTGGATACAATTAACTTAGGCTTGAATAGAGACTGGGAGTGGCTAAGTCATTATGCAAGTAACCTATTTCCCCTTGTTTTTTCCTACCTCCCTCCCCCCTCAGACGTTCTTGTTAAACCCTGGATTTGTGCTGGAAATGGCTCACCTTGATTATCATACACATTGTAAGGAGAGTGATCACTTTAGATAAGCTATTACCAGCAGGAGAGTGGGGTGGGGGGAGAGAAAACCTTTGGTGGTGGTAAACACCCATTTTTTCATGCTTTGTGTGTATAAAAGATCTTCTATACTTTCCACAGTATGCATCCGATGGAATGAGCTGTAGCTCACAAAAGCTTATGCTCAAATAAATTGGTTAGTCTCTAAGGTGCCACAAGTACTCCTTTTCTTTTTGCGAATACAGACTAACATGGCTGTTACTCTGAAACCTAACAATCATGCAGTGACCAGAGCTGATTTCAGCATTTGTCTTAGGGTCCAATCAACACCTAATGTTTGTCATTTCCCAGTTATAGATAGCTTCTGAAAAGTCTGAAAGGACGACTGGCACTCCGCATTCTAGCCACTGCTAAGCCTCCCTTCAGTTGGGGACTTGGATTCACATCTGGTTAAACAATTTTGAAATAATTCGCCCATTGGTGCTTTTTAATCTTTTCCAAAAAGCAGAGAAAGTGTCTGCTGTATTATCCTTTGGATAATCTGGTTTCATATGAAATGTTTTAGACCCTTTTGCTAGTTGCTTTCTCCACTACCTTTATCATTTTAACTTTGTGTGTTTTCCCACTGAGTTAATTCAGGACATTCAATTTGCTTTTGGGTAATCCATCTCACATTACCTTTCATAGAGTTAAGTAGATTATTTGGAAAAATGTTCCTCCAAGTTTTCTTAAATATATCTTTCACTTTCTTGTGTTTAATATTTTTGTGCTAATGCCTTTATTAATTTAATTGGTCATTATCAATGTCAGGTCAAATCCTGTAGCACTTGGAAAAATCTGTTTTTTCAGCTTTGTTCTATCATATGTAGGTTCTTATATACCCATCATTGTAGGTTCTAAGTGCCTTCCAAGCACCAACTTGACTTAATAGCTGTCATATGTTTGTTCTCTCATGCTTTCTGCAGGGGGTGAAGTGTGTGCAGTGGAGTGTTTTGTTGTGTATTTTATTTTAAAAAAATCCAAACACATACACTGCTATATGTCAGAGAGACAAGGTCAAAGAAATTTGCCTTGCTCTCCAAGTGGGGTGAGGTTTGTCACTATCCTTAGTTCCTGTGAGAGTTTATTCCACAGTCTTGGAGCAGCCCAGGAGAAAGCTCTCCCCCCATTTTACTATTCTTGGCCTTGGACGATCATCAATTAAATGTCCAGACAACCTTGTTATAAATAATATCTGAAATATAATTGGTTTATTTTTGAAATAGAGCATATTTGTTTCCACAGGACACCAATGAGGTACATGTTTACTTGATTAAACTTACACTTATGAATACAATTAACATTAATACCTTCACAGTATAATACAAATATTTTGTCCATCTTTTCAAAAATATCCATACATAACTGTCTTTGCAGCTAGCAGAATATGAAATGAAGCTAATGTGACTGTAACAGCTATATGTGGGGGAAAAGTGATTTTGAGATTCTGCAAATGGAGGAATATGCACTTAAGTTTTCATGCATTTTACTGTGTAATTTTTTAAGTTTACTTAATTATTTTCACAAACTAAAAGAATTTTAGCATACCAAGACAACATGGGAGAGTGTACAGTGCAGCTGTAAAATTCAACAAATATACATACACTTATGGGGGAAGAAAGAGAAGAACCAGAAAATGAAAAAAAGTCTACATATGTGTCAGGTATTTCATAAGTAATTAAATTTACCCAGACTTCAAGAGATTATTTTATTGAAGTACAAAGAAGAGAAGCAAAACTGGATAGAAATCACTAGGGTCAAAATTTTCAAAAGAGAAACTAGTGATTTTGGGTGCCCCACTGGAGATACCTTAAAGGGGCTTGATTTTCAGAACGGGTATGCTCATCGCTTTCAGCAAGTCAGGCCCATTCAAAGTGTCTCTAGTGATTTTTTGGGTGCTCAGCTTGTTTCTTTCAAAAATCCTTACCTCAGTGATTGCTATATAATTTGGCTTCTCTTCTCCGTAGTTAAATAAAATCAGTTCCAAAGAAAGCAATTGTATCTTTGCAATCTTTCTGTTTCCAGTACACAGCTGTGGAGCATGTCACTGCCGCCAAGAAATGAGAAATAAGCGAAGAGCTTTTTCAACTGATAGTTTTGTTACAGGGAGGCCTACAAGAATTACTAGAAGGTCCAAGGGAAGTTAGGTTTCTTAAAGCAGTGATTCCTGAATCCAGGGCAAATGCCCAGGATATTGTCACTATTGGACATTCCACTTCATGTTGAAAAACGTAGTTCTCTCAGGCAACATTTTAAAAGTATTTTGATTCAAGAAAGGATGGGTACCATTGGAACATCACCTTTTAATTAGTCTCTTCAGTAGAAATGCATATAGAGGAAGTACCGGTCCCATTCCCAGTTACAGACCACTGCCCAGAAATTTTTTTTAAAGTAAGCTTTCCCCATGAGGAGGAAAAACTAAAAATGTATCTTTTTTCAGATTAATCTAATCTGAGGCCACAAACTCTAAAACATCAACAATCATGTGGTTCTTTCATGGTGTCACTAAAGGGCAGAGTTAAGGTTGTCTGGATGCTTTAACTGTACATTTTCATACCTTAACATGTTTGGATTTTTTAAAGTTTAAACTTAACTCTGAATTTCCTGGGTTTATAATGCTTACTTTGTTACAATATCCCTATAATATACTACCAATCTGTACTCGCAACTGTAACTCACTCTTAACAGTTTTTGTCTGGGAATATTTTCAAAGGTTCTCACCATACCCACAAAAGTCCATCTCCCATGATTGGTTTCCTAGGATTTGGAGACATAAGGGGAGAGCACTAGCTGAAACAAAGGTTACTGTTCAGGACACCATCCCACTCACAGACACCAGGATGTCCTTGTGGAAGAGAACAGAGTCAAGATTTATTTTTCACACTGCGCCACTCTGCACCCTGGGTATATTATTACTGTTAACCTTCTCTCTCCATTTCACGTTTCCCCCTTTTTGCTCCACCTTGTCACATCACGTCTGAATGTTGATTGTAAGCTCTTTAATACAGGGACCGCATCTTTATATGTCACTGTCAGGCACCTACTACATTTTAAAGTGCTGTAAATCTAAATTATATGCAACAGCTATGATAAAAGGACATTAAAGTTGTGAAATCAAGCACCCCAAATTTAGGAAATGGCACAACTAAAATTGCATATGGCTGTGCAGACAATACCCCCTCTCCCCCCCACCCCCGCACCTCTGGCATAAGCATGTGACACAGCAGAAGGAGACACTGTCACAAAAAGGAGGGTGAATGTCCAGAGCACTTTGTGCTTTGGCAGTTCTAAACTGCAGAGAAACCGACAGGCAAAAAGGTAAGGCTGCTTTAAGTCAGGCCCGCCATCAGAGCTGCTCTGACCTATACTAGGGGCTGGGAGACACAAAGAAAGATTAAGTCATCTTTGTCTCCCTCTCCTCCCCCATCTTGTACCTTCTATGGGCATGTCTACACTTACGTCCAGAGTGATCGATCCAGCGGGGGTCGATTTATCGCGTCGAGGTAAGACACGATAAATCGACCGCCGAGCACTCTCCCGTCAACTCTGGTACTCCATCGGAGTGAGAAATGTCGGCGGAGTCAACGGGAGAGCGGCAGCAGTCAACCTACCGCAGTGAAGACACCGCGGTAAGTAGCTCTAAGTATGTCGACTTCAGCTACACTATTTTTGTAGCTGAAGTTGCATAATTAGACCGACTTAGCTCGCGCGCCCCCTCACCCCCCAGTGTAAACCAGGCCTGTGTCTGTACTGTGCCTTTTGAAGGGCACAGCACAGAACTCTACCTCCCGAGTTCTAGCCCCAGCTTTACCAGAAGGGGCCTCGGTACAATCTTTCAATTACTACATCTGTAAAATGGGGGAAATTATATTTGCCTGCCTCCTGATGTAGGGACATGAAATCTTCCTTAATAATAAGAGTGGCAAAGCACACAGAATTATTCACAGCAGTCAGTCCATGAGCCGAGACTACAATTCATGGTCTCATCACCCACCACACTTTCCATGGACCAAAGGAGCCACTGCTACCGCTGTTGCATTGTCTCCCTGTCTGCACATGGACATGTGCAGAGTGATTGCCATATTAGAGATCCACGTAGAGCTGAAGTGCTCAGAGATTTTAGCAAAATGACTACTTTGGAGGCAATAGGGCTCTTCAAAGAAATGGTTGGAAAATGCTTTTAATGTTGGCAGAACTCTATTTTCTCTTGACTTCATTTTCAGAAATGGCTGAACTGTTTTTGTTGAAACAACAACAACAAAAATTAACCTGAGGCAGAAAGAAAGTATGAAAAATCTCAGGCTGAATGAGTAAAGTTTGGCAAAGTTACAAGAAACTGAAAACAGGGTCTTCTAATAGCACATGTTAATAATCATAAATGAAATTGTCTTAATAATATATACTAAGCTTCCTTACAGAGAAGTCTGCCAGTACTGTGTATTGTTCATCAAGCATAGGGTTGCCAACATTCTAGTCGCACAAAACTGAACACCCTAGCCCCACCCCTTCCACCGAGGCCTCGCCCCTGCCCACTACATTCCTCCTCCCTCGGTAGCTCACTCTCTCCCACCCGCACTCACTTTCACTAGACTGGACTAGAGAGTTGGCGTGCGGGAGGGGGTGAGGGTTCTGGCTGGGGGTGCAGGCTCTGGAGTGGGGCTGGGGATGCAGGAGGGACTCCAGGATGGGGGGTGGGGCTGAAGGATTTGGGGTGTGGGAAGGGGCTGTGGGTTGAGGCAGGGGGTTGGGGTGTGGGAGGGGGTGAGGGCTCTGGGCTGGGACCAGGGATGAGGGATTCAAGGTGTGGTAGGGGGCTCTGGGCTAGGGCAGCGAGTCGAGGTTCTGCGGGGGGTGAGGACTCCATCTGGGGGTTCAGGCTCCAGGAATTTCAAGCACTCTGCAAACAGCTTACACAAAGTAAATAAAAATAATGTAAGAAAAGTAAATAAGGCCTGAAATTTATTTTGTGTGGATGCATGTGTATATCTTTAATATGTATTCATAAAAGAGTCCAACGAGTTGTCTGAACAATTTCATTTTGCTTTGGATCCTGTGAGTCAAGCCTGCATAAGCTGCAACTCGCAAAAATAAATTCAGTTACTCACGTTAAAAAAAGAAAAAAAAATCCATTGTCCTTCTCAGCTATGCTTAGAAGAACACTAGCAATTATCCTCTACCCAGTGAAGCTGTGTCAGTGATTTGAGAGAAGCATATCTGTTCTGGGCATCGAAGTCAACAAAGAAGCTACATGAATAAATGAGGAGATTGGCATAGGAAGATTGCAGTTTTGATCTGTATATGGACTGTGGTGATCTGTAAAGCATTACTATATAGAATTGTTGCCTGATTCTCCAGTGATGTGTCAAAGAATGTATGACCTTTGAAAACTTTTGCTTAAAGTTTTCAGACACAAGCACTTGCGGTCTGATTTTCAGCGGAACTGTACTCAAATTCCTCTAACTGAAGAAAATGAGAGCTCTGAGTATTCAGCACCTATGGAACCAGCTCACTGACTAATCTCCTAAATATGAATTTAGGACTTTAGGTACCCAAGCTGACACTAATTATCTCTAAATCCCACCAATCTTTGCAGAGTCATAAATCCTATGCAGAGTATCAGTTGTAATGTTTTACATTAGTTATGTCTGAAGATATAACAGCTCTCAATGCTTTTTATTTTTGGCAGGTTATTTTGATCAATAAGTATATGCTCATGTAACCCATGTGCCTAATAGGGAGATATCCCTTTAAGAGACCCACTGCGGCGAGGTAGGAGTGGGTTGTGTGTGGGTCATTGTTGCTAGGCAGATTAAGCACTCCACATCCAGAAGCTTCTGGAATTGGGTGTGGTAGTTTTGGGTATGCAGCCATGTGCCCTGTGTGAGTTGGGAGAAGCTGAGCCCAGGAGCAGGAAGCAGGCTGTTGTCCCTAACTCTGAAGCATTATGCAGCAAGTTAGTGATATTGTTATCACAGGGAAGCATGGTGTCAAGGTTCCTTCCCCACTCTGAACTCTAGGGTACAGATGTGGGGGACCTGCATGAAAGACCCCCTAAGCTTATTCTTACCAGCTTAGGTTAAAAACTTCCCCAAAGTACAAACTCTGCCTTGTCCTTGAACCCTATGCTGCCACCACCAAGCGTGTTAAACAAAGAACAGGGAAAGAGCCCACTTGGAAACGTCTTCCCCCCAAAATATCCCCCCAAGCCCTACACCCCCTTTCCTGGGGAAGGCTTGATAAAAATCCTCACCAATTTGCATAGGTGAACACAGACCCAAACCCTTGATCTTAAGAACAATGAAAAAGCAATCAGGTTCTTTAAGAATTTTAATTAAAGACAAAGTAAAAGAATCACCTCTGTAAAATCAGGATGGTAAATACCTTACAGGGTAATCAGATTCAAAACATAGAGAATCCCTCTAGGCAAAACCTTAAGTTACAAAAAGACACAAAAACAAGAATATACATTCCATTCAGCACAGCTATTTTACCAGCCATTAAACAAAAGAAAATCTAACGCATTTCTAGCTAGATTGCTTACTGACTTTTTACAGGAGTTCTGAAGAGCATTCCTGATCTGTTCCCGGCAAAAGCATCACACAGACAGACAGAGCCTTCCCCACCCCCTCCAGCTTTGAAAGTAACTTGTCTCCTCATTGGTCATTTTGGTCAGGTGCCAGCAAGGTTATTTTAGCTTCTTAACCCTTTACAGGTGAAAGGGTTTTGCCTCTGGCCAGGAGGGATTTTATAGTTCTGTATACAGAAAGGTGGTTACTCTTCCCTTTATATTTATGACACATGGGTAATGCTAATTAGAGCAAGGGGAAAGTGGGTGGGAAAATAATTTCTTTTATTTTAATTGTATGCTTTGAATGTTCTTTGATTTTAGCCAAACTGTTCTAGTTAAATTGTCCCAAGTTCAACTTATCTGATTCACCAACTTTTCTTTAAATGTAGTAATGGGGAAAGAGTCATTTCTTTTTATATTTTCTTGTAACAGGGTTTTCTTTAAATCTATACACTTGTGACTTTACTGAGTGGTTGGTTAATTAGTTAGCTGACCGACTAGCAGTGATTTCAGCAGAGGAAGAGTGTGCACAGATTCCAACTGAAGATTTCTACAAGCAAGTGGCGGGAAGATGTTGTTTTAGACTCAGCAGACTGTATAGATTTGGTGATCAAAGACAAACTGAGACTTAGGTGAACAAAACCTAAGCTTTTGAGAACTCTCAGTTTCTTCTCACTGTGTTTCTGTGGGGGCTGAACTGTTCAGATTTTAATTTGTTTTCTTTATTTATGTTTATGTATAACTGTGAAGGTAATGTCTGTGAATTATAAAATAGCCATGTCATGCTGTAAAAATAGATTATTATTTCTTTCTTTATCGTAAGATTTTATAAAGTTATTCTATTAAATTCATTTCTTTAGTTCCTTTTGGGACTTGAATGTGGGGAGTTTGACCCTGTGCAATCCTCGCTGAAAATCCTTAGAGACTGAACTCTGGGTCTCCAATTACTTTCTGTGGGAGCTGGGGTTTTTTAAGGCACCAGAGAACAGCAATGAAGTGAACTCTAGCCCACCCAAAAGTTATACTCACAGTCTATAATAACGATATTTTGGAAGTTCCAGTGAATCTGGCTACCCAATGTTGGAGAAAGCATACAGAGGACTATGTCCTATTTTACAATGCACAGTGTGCCTTCCATAGGCCACACTCAGAGAAGTTGCTAGAAGTCTATAGATCACACTGGCACATTCCCTACACATTCTGAAATGCACTATCTCAAATTCTGTTTTATTTCCCTTTCATTTTAGGTCCATTTTCACACTGGAGAAAAAAAATACAAAGACACAGAATTTAAACAACAGAAACTCACGTGCACATGATACTCCGAATGAAGCCAGCAGATGCTACTTTTGTCCAGCTAAGGGCAGAAGCTAGTCCTCAATATCTTATATGGCTATTGCCTGCTCAATATTAGAGTCTGGCTAGGAATGCTGATGGTGGAAAGTCTCATTCCCAACGACTGGTTTGATGATATCACAGGCATACACCAAATCTCAGTGGTGGGACCTCATCATTCAAAAAATAAAAGCATTACCTATTATGGTCAGAGAGCTGGGAATAGAGCTGTGTAAATAATTTTCTAGTTCATTGACAAATCTGGAAAAAAAGTGTTAAAAACACTATTTTGGGTCAACTCGAAAATGAATTTTTTTGAAATTTTCAACAAACTAAAAAAAAAAAAAACCTTTGGGTTGAACAAAATGTTTCAATTTTGAGCCTTAAAATTTATTTTTAAAATAAGATTAAAGGAAATTTCAAAACAAAAAGTTGTTTTGAATCAAAACATTTGATTTAGAATGTGTCAAAATGAAATTATTTTGAATTTCTAAATGTTTTTGTTTTTTGACATGAACAATTTGGCAAAACCAACACAAATTTGTGAAACATTCCAGTGTCACCAAATCTGCATTTTAGAACCAAAAAAAAAGAGTTTTGGAAACGAGATTCAGAAGGTGACAATTATGCTCCAGTCTTGAGAAAGCATATCCCTTTTGTAATTTCTGCTTTTCCCCAATAACACATCTTTAAATCCTGATTTTGAGAACAGCATCCCCTCAAGAACAGAGTAATCCATGTACCTCCTCAAGATCACTGTGCTTGCAATAAGCCATTTGGTGTACTAGATTTGTGATCCTAGTCACCAATCACAGTGGCTGATCAAACAGTCAAACCATCTGATACCTCCCTTCCTCCCTTATCCACACTTTTCCTCCTGCAGCCACTATGCCTGGAAAAAGGTAGAGCCCATGTAAACACATTGACTCTTTATTGGCATTGCTGGTCCTGGCTTTCCTGGTTCAGGGACATGTCCTTATGTCTTCTTGGATGATTTTCCCCACTACTGTAGCTATGTGGATGCAGTGGTCAGTGTGGTGCTAGTAGCCAAGTAGATTTAATTTCATGGCCAGGAATTCAGAAGAATGGATCTTGGCAAGCCTGGTATCCATAGTTTCAAAATCAAGCCTCTTTGTTATAGCCTTATGATAAGGCTGCAGTTTTTAATGTTTTAAGTTGCAGTGTTCACTTTTTGGCCTCAAGTTTCATGTGGCCACCTGGCATTACAATAGACTGGTGATAATTAGTCATACCTTGTTTTTCCTCTTCCATGTGTAATGGTCTCTAATAGAACTGGAGATTGCTCATGTAACCTAATCCACTGCAAGGAAAAAATTATGTGGTCCACTTTTTAAAGGGAGAAGATTAAAAAGACAAATACATTTATGTGCGTACATTAGCAATCAGAGTTTTCACACCAGTGCTTTCAAACTGGGCATTTGCTCCTGCAGAAGGCTTAAGCACCTATCTATATTTGCAAGGAGAATTCAGGTATTTGCACATAAACACGAGCAAGATACTATAGTTATGGATGCCTAAGAATAAATAAAATGTAAATGTGCAAATTCTTGTGCGAAAATGCTTGCACAAATGGTATCTACTTTTTAAAAAAAAAAAATCTGGCTTTTACTTTCTAAAACATTGTCATTCTTTTCCTTTTTTATGTCTGAATAGAATATCTATGGACCTGATCTTCAGAGATGCTGAAGACGCCAGCAATTCCCATTGATTTCAACTGCAGTTTTGAACACCTCTGAAAAACGGGCCCCTGGGTTTGTATTTATATGTACCAAAATAACTTCTCTTCTATCTTGCCATGGTTCAGAGTTTACAGGCAAGCAATCTCCTTTGGTTATTAAGAAAATATTGTAAACAAATTCCTGTAGCTGCTGTGTTAATGTACTATGCAGTAAACCATTTTATTATCCTATCACTTTGTAAGACATTATGTAACACTATGGGATACCTCTGAATAAGGTCACATCATACGTCAGCAATTTACAAAATTTAATCAAATACTGATTACCAATCTGGCTATTAATATATCATCTAAAATGGTTTACTGATGTTTACCAACTTACTGTCCATGCATTATATTAAAAATGTCTCCATACACACAAACCTCCAGTTTATGTTCACCTTGTAGAAGGACATGCTACTTTGGACTAAAAAGTGTAGGCACATTTAGGGCCTGATCCTTCTCTCCTTATCTTCATTGGCAAAATTCCAATTGACTTCAATGCAGATAGGCATGGGATCTTAATTTTCAGGTTACTAAATGCATTTATCATTCTTTTGGAAAGCTTTTCGCTCATTACATTTAATGCTTATGCTAAAGGTAACTACACTCGCCCTTTGCTCAACTAAAAAAGAATTACTCAATTTAGTAACCTAGATCTAGTAAATTTTGCCATGCTGAAAAAAAGTAAAGGCTAAATCCTGGGGGGAATAAAAGGGATGCATGCAGATACTCCCCAGTGTCTATGCAGAGCCCTAATGGATCAATACCTGGATGCAGAGGTGCATCTGGGTAGATCAGTTTTCAGGATTTAGCCCTAAGTTATTACACTGAAAGTTATAAAAGGGCAACTGAGTATACATACTAACTATACCCTATGTTGATTTTCTCTACAACATGAAAAAAAGTACTAGAAAACAATGTACATATTTTAAAAAAGGTCACTGTTAAAAAAAAAAGCGATCCTTTCGCTTTATAAGAAACAATTCTGTATCCTAATATATATATATATATATATATATATATAGGATATATTGTAAATATAAACAAGCCAGCAAGCAAAGGTTATCAAAAGATCATTTTGGAGGGGAGTTAAAATCATCTTTACGTTGTGGTGATTTGATAAAGAACATAACCCTTGTTACTGTTAAATGTTTGGTATTTAATATGGGAACACTATATTTTTCCTTAATATTAGCATCAATGGATACAATTATCAAAAATGTCCAAGTGACTGAGGTACCTAAGTCCTATGTTTCAGAGAATCATAGAAATGTAGGACTGGAAGGGACCTCAAGAGGTCATCTGGTTCTGCCCCCTGCACTCAAGGCAGGGCTAAGTATTATCTAGAGCAGTGGTCACCAACTGGTCGATTGTGATCAACTGCTCGATCCTAGAGGATCTCCCAGTCGATCATGATCTCTGGCTGCAGCTAAGGCAGTGTGGCTGCAGCTAAGGCAGACTCTCTGCCTATCCCGGCCCCACACCGCTCCCGGAAGTGGCCAGCGCAGCCCTGCAGGTGGGGGCATAGGGGTCTCCCTCCGCATGCTGCTCCTGCCTGCAAGCACCGCCCCCGCAGCTCCCATTGGCCAGGAGAGCTGCAGGAATGGTGCTTGCACAGAGGGGCAGCATGCGGAGCCACGTTCCCCCCCAGGGGCACAGATGTGCGATGGCGGTGTGGGGCGGGATAGGTAGGGAGCCTGCCTTAGCCTCGCTGCGCCTGCCGCCAACCGGGAGCCACCAGAGGTAAGTGCGGTATGGCGGGAGGCCGCCCTCATCCTTGAGCCCCCTTCCAGAGCCAGCATCCCAAACCCCACCCCAAGCCCTCTCCTGCACCCCAACCCCCAGCCACCTCCTGGAGCTAGCACCCAAACCCCCTTCTGCACTCCAGACCCAAGCCCCAGCCCTGAGCCCCCTCCCAGAGCCAGCACCCTGTACCCACTCCTGTACCCCAACACTCTGCCCCAGCCCGGAGCCCCCTCCTGCACCCAAACTCCCTCCTAGAGCTTGCACCCCTTACCCCTGCCCCAGGTTCAGCCCAGATCTCCCCCCACACTGCAAACCGCTCAGCCCCAGCACAGAGCCCACAGCCCCTCCCAAACGCTAACCCCCACCCCAGCCCGGTGAAAATGAGTGAGAGTGGGAGAGAGCAAGCAACAGAGAGATGGGGGGATGGAGTGAGCTGGACAGGGCTTTGGAGAGGGGGCGGCATAGATCCTGGGTTGCCCTTAGATTCAAAAAGTGATCTTGGGTGTAAAAAAATTGGAGACCACTGATCTAGACCATCCCTGACAGGTGTTTTGTTTAACTGGCTCTTAAAAATCTCCAAAGAGGGAGATTCCACAATTTATTCGTGTTTAACCACCCTGACAGGAAGTTTTTCCTAATGTCCAACCTAAACCACGCTTGGTTAAATTTAAGCCCATTGCTTCTTATCCTAGCCTTAGAAGTTAAGAACAACAATTTTGCTCCCTCCTCCTTGTAACGATTTTTAGGTGCTTGAAAACTGTTAACATGGCCATTCTCAGTTTTCTCTTCTCCAGACTAAAGAAACCCAATTTTTTTTTTATCTTCCCTCATAGGTCGTGTTTTCTAGACATTTAATAATATTTCAGAGGGGTAGCCGTGTTAGTTTGGATCTGTAAAAGTGACAAAGAGTCCTGTGGCACCTTATAGACTAACAGACGTATTGGAGCATTAGTCCATAACAGGAGCCGTCAACCTTTCAGAGGTGGTGTGCCAAGTCTTCATTTATTCACTTTAATTTAAGGTTTGGCGTGCCAGTAATACATTTTAACGTTTTTTAGAAGGTCTCTCTCTATAAGTCTATATATTATATAACTAAACTATTGTCGTATGTAAAGTAAACAAGGTTTTCAAAATGTTTAAGAAGCTTCATTTAAAATTAAATTAAAATACTGATCTTTCACCACCGGTCCACTCAGCCCATTGCTGGCCTGGACTTCCGTTCACCTAGGCCGGCGGCAGACTGAGCTGGAACTGCAGCTGGGACCTCGGCTGGCAAGGGGCCAGCAGCCAGAACCCCAGACCGCAGTGGGCTGAGAGGGGCCAGTGGCCAGGACCCAAGACCAGCACTGGGCTGAGAGACTCAGCCTGCTGCCACTCAACCCGCAGCCAGTCTGGGGTTTCGTCTGCTGGCTCCTGCCAGTCAGGGTCCTGGCTGCCGGCCCCGCTCAGCCCACTGCTGAGCCCTGCCCACATAGAGTGGGTACCTACCTTCTCCCTGGTTCTGGCCCATTCTCTTCCTCTCTGTCTGCACTGCGCTCAGGGTGGGAGTGCACTGAACACAGGGCTGGGGGTGAAGGAGCAGGCTGGGGGTTGGGGTGTAGGGTCTGGCCAGGAGCTATAATGAGGGAGGGGGCTCAGGGTTGGGGCAGGAGGTTTGGGTGTGGAGGGCTTACCTGGGCAGCTCCCATTTGGTGTGAGGGGTGCAGGTAGGAATGTGGGGGGCGGGGTGCAGGAGTTCCCATTTGGTGCTCACAGTGGAAGTGAGAATGTGGGGGGTGCAATAGTCAGAGCATAGGGTGTGGGGGGTGCAGGAGTCAGGGCAGGGGGCTGGGGGTGTGTGAGGAGGGTGCAGGAGTTAGGGCGTGGGGGTGCTGGAGTCAAGGCTGGGATCGTGGGAGTGCAGGAGTCAGGGCAGAGGGCTGGGAGTGTGCGAGGAGGGTGCAGGAGTCAGGGCATGAGGTGTGGGGGGCTGGGTATGTGGGGGGGGGTGCTGCAGTCAGGGCTGGGGTCGTGGGGGATGCAGGGGTCAGGGCAGGAGGCTGGGGTGTGTGGGGGTGCAGGGGTCAGGGCAGAGGTCTGAGTGTGTGTGTGGGGGTGCAGGGGTCAGGTCTGGGTGTGTGTGGGGGGGTGCAGGGGTCAGGGCAGGAGGCTGGAGTGTGTGAGGGGTGCAGAGATCAGGGCATGTGTGAGGGGGGTGCAGGGGTCATGGGAGTGCTCCCAGCCCCCTGCTCAGAGCGGCTCATGGCAGGGGGCTGGAGGGGATATGCCCTGATTCCACTGCCCTTCCCCAAGGCCCCGTCCCCACCTCTTCTCCACCTCCTCCCCGGAGCAGTGAGAGCGCTTCAGTTCTGCTTCTCCCCCTCCCTCACAAGGGCCATCAGCTGATCAGCGGCAGGGAGGGAGAGAAGGAGGAGCAGGCACGCAGCACAGCGGTGGGCGGGGGGAGCTTGCCTGCCCTGCAGCAGCAGCTGGCAAGCTGGGAGGGAGGGTGGAAGAGCGGGTCGGGGCAGGCAGGATTTTTAATGGCACGCTGCTGCCTGCTGGGGTCCTGGCCTGGGTTCAGCAGCAGATGCTGAGTGGGGCCGGCAGCTGGGACCCGGCAGGTAGCAGCGTGCCATTTAAAATCGGCTGGCGTGTCGTCTTTGGCATGTGTGCCATAGGTTGCCGACCCCTGGTCTGTAAGGTACCACAGGACTCTTTGCCGCTTAATCATTTTTGTTGCTCTTCTCTGGACTTTCTCCAATAGGTCCACATCTTTCCTGAAATGTGGCACTCAGAACTGGATACAGTACTCCAATTGAGGCCTAATTAGCACGGAGTAGAGCAGAAGAATTACTTCTCATGTCTTGCTTACAAAACACCTGCTAATATATCCCAGAATGATGTTCGCTTTTTTTGCAACGGTGTTACACTGTTGACTTATATTTAGCTTCTGGTCCACTGTGACCCCCAGATCCCTTTCTGCAGTACTCCTTCCTAAGCAGTCATTTCCCATTTTGTATGTGTGCAACTGATTGCTCCTTCCTAAAAGGAGTACTTTGCATTTGTCCTTCTTGAATTTCATCCTGTTTACTACAGACCATTTCTCCAGTTTGTCCAGATCATTTTGAATTTTAATCCTATGCTGCAAAGCAATAGCAACATCTCCCAGCTAGGTATCGTACGTGAACTTTGTAAGTGTAATCTCTATACCATTATCTAAATCACTGATGGAGATATTGAACAGAACTGGACCCAGAACTGATCCCTATGGGACCTCACTCACTATGTCCTTCCAGCTTGAGTGTAAACCACTGATAACTTCTCTCTGGGAATGGTTTTCCAATCAGTTTTGCACCAACCTTATAGTAGCTCCATCTAGGTTGTATTTCCCTAATTTGTTTCTGAGAAGGTCACGTGAGAGAGTATCAAAAGCCTTACTAAAGTCAAAATATACCATATCTACCACTTCAGCCCTATCCACAAGATTTGTTACCCTGGCAAAGAAAGCTATTAGGTTGGTTTGACATGATTTGTTGTTGACAAATCCATGCTGTTACTTATCACTTTATTATCTTCTATAATTATATTCTAGGTGTTTGCAAACTGATGCTTAATTATTTGCTGGTTTATATTTCCAGGTACTGAACTTAAGCTAACTGGTCTAATTTCCTGGGTTGTCCTTATTCCTCTTTTTTATAGATGGGCACTATATTTGCCTTTTTCCAGTTCTCTGAAATCTCTCCCATCTTCCACAACTTTTCAAAGATAATTGCTAATGGCTCAGACATCTCCACAGTCAGCTCCTTGAGTATTCTAGGATGTATTTCATCACGTCCTGGTGACTTGAAGACCTCTAACTTGTCTAAGTAATTTTTAACTTGTTCTTCCCCCATTTTAACCTATGATCCTACCTCATTTTCACTGGCACTCACTATCTTAGACATCCAATCACTATTAATAGTTTCTGAAGTGCTTGGGTCATTCTGAGTTTCAATTTTACTTCAGTTCCTAAATCATTTAGGCACTTTTGACAATTTTACTTAACATCTCTAAACTAATGACATTAACCAAATTATTGGAAAATATTTCTGTAATAGCTTATGTACATAGACTGCTTAAATAAATAATTAATAGTAATATAGTATAATAATGAAAGTATTAATTTGCACTTCTATAATCCTTTCATCAAAAGATTTGAAAATTTTTTTTTACAAACAGTGAATATAGGTTTTTTTTATTTCTGGTTTGCAGTTGTGGAAAGTGAGGGACACAGAGGTCAGGTGACTTGTCTAAGGTATTGCTTGCTTAACTGCCCAAAGTCCTGACATCAAACATCCTGTAATTTTTCTTTAAAATAAAAAATTACAAATCCTACCCAACCACTCTAATTTGAATCTATCTTCAAGAGCTATGCCTCAGGTTAGCAAGAAAAAAGTATTTCTAGGTGCTGAACCAAAGTTTCTCCTTCAGTTTATAAGTTGGCATCAGCTGAATACATTCATGCTGAAGCCCAAACCCACTACAAAAAAACCCAAACCATTATATATTCTATATAAGACTTACTATATATCACATTAATAGGTATTATGTGCACAGTATTAACATACTTTGTGCGTGTGTGTTGGGAAGTTATGTTAATGTATTATGCTCTTCCCACAATTCTGTTCACTCATGGTAAGTATCCCAAAACACACTGCAGAGCTGAAGTCAGCTTTGCCACTAGCTAACAGAACTTGTCAAAGGCAAAATATTTTTGTTCTTTGTCCTAGTGCAGGTACCTTCGTGAGCAGCTGGTTTAGAATGCAGTATCCAAAAGAGAGAGAAGAAAAGTACAGAACAAAACCACAAGATAAAGAATTGCTATGAACTGGGGGTTGGATTTTAGTGATGTATGTATGATTAATAGCAGTTAACTCACATGATTAACTCAAAAAATTAATTGGTTTCAGAGTAACAGCCGTGTTAGTCTGTATTCGCAAAAAGAAAAGGAGTACTTGTGGCACCTTAAAGACTAACCAATTTATTTGAGCATGAGCTTTCGTGAGCTACAGCTCCTCACTTCATCGGTGAAGTACTTGTATTATGTGAACTGAAAAATACTATTTCTTTTTTCCACTGGAAATATTTGTAATAAAAATAAATATAAAGTGAGCACTGTACACTTTGTATTCTGTGTTGTAACTGAAATCAATATATTTGAAAACGTAGAAAATATCAGAAAATATTTAAATACATGGTATTTATTATTAACAGCACGATTAATTTTTTTAATTGCTTGATAGCCCTAAATGATTTATCAACTTATATACACATTCCCAAAAAGAAACTACCAGATGTGCATTCCATTCTAGATCATATCACACGCTCTATGATTGGTTCATAAATTTCTGAGAACCAGTCTCAAATGCCACACAGGTGCCATTCATTAGACATCATATACTTCTCTCCTATCCCTTACATATTATTCACTGCCCTACTTTTCTCTTATCTACTATATATTTACAAGGTTGCTGTGAATTCATGCTTCATTAATTGTTTTGCGTCTTTACTCACAATTGGCCTACAAGTACCCCTATTCACTTAGAATTGGGAAACAGGGAAAGAGCTGTGAGCATATGTCAGGGTTCCTTTCCCACTCTGAACTCTAGGGTACAGATGTGGGGACCTGCATGAAAACCTCCTAAGCTTACTTTTACCAGCTTAGGTTAAAACTTCCCCAAGGTACAAAATTATTTTACCCTTGGATTTCCACTGCCACCACCAAACTTTATATGGGTTTACTGGGAAAATGTAGTTTGGACACGTCTTTCCCCCCAAAATCCTCCCAATCCTTGCACCCCACTTCCTGGGGAAGGTTTGGTAAAAATCCTCACCAATTTGCATAGGTGACCACAGACCCAAACCCTTGGATCTGAGAACAATGAAAAAGCATTCAGTTTTCTTACAAGAAGACTTTTAATAGAAGTAAAGGTATCACCTCTGTAAAATCAGGATGGTAGATACCTTACAGGGTAATTAGATTCAAAACATAGAGAATCCCTCTAGGCAAAACCTTAAGTTACAAAAAAAGACACACAGACAGGGATAGTCATTCTATTCAGCACAGTTCTTTTCTCAGCCATTTAAAGAAATCATAATCTAACACACACCTAGCTAGATTACTTACTAAAAGTTCTAAGACTCCATTCCTGCTCTGTCCCCGGCAAAAGCAGCATACGGACAGACACAGGCCCTTTGTTTTTCTCCCTCCTCCCAGTTTTTGAAAGTATCTTGTCTCCTCATTGGTCATTTTGGTCAGGTCCAGCGAGGTTACCTTTAGCTTCTTAACCCTTTACAGTTAAGAGGATTTTTCCTCTGGCCAGGAGGGATTTTAAAGGGGTTTACCCTTCCCTTTATATTTATGACAGCATACGAACAAATTTAACTATCATAAAAACAAATTTGGTTCTGTCAAGACTACATGGTGAACTGCACCTTAGACTACTTTTAGTTGCTCTTGAGTTGAGTGAACCTCTTAGATCTGGCATCATGCACCTCACTCTCAGTGGAACCACATGGTCCAACCTGTTGACTACACCTCTGGGCTGAAGCCCCCTGGCTCCCAACTGTGGTTTTGGCACCTGTGTTTCCCTTTAGGAGTGTCAGGCTCTGGGTTCTAGGCAATCATGCCTAGTGGTGGAAGCCAGATGTAGGGTTGGGATCAGGCTGAGGGCAATGCTCAAACCAGGGTCCAGGGTCAGCAGTGGGGCCAAAGTCATGGGCAAGCCAAATTAGAACAGAGAGAGCAGGCTAAAGGTCAAAGCCAAGTTGGTGTCCGTCCAAGGATCTGAGAGTCAGGAGGCAGGTGCAAGGCTGGAGCAAGGTCAGGGCAGGGCACAGACAAGGCTGAAGCAGGCTGGGAAAAGGATTGGGTAGGAACAGGAACCAGATCCAGATCAAGGGCAGCCTGGACGGCTAGGGAGTCCATGACACTGAGGCAGCAGGAGGGCTCCTGGCCAACTAGTGCTGTTGTGCAGACTAACTTGCAGCTCTGGTGGGTGGGGTCAGTGAAATACTTGTGCGTGGGGGGCCACCTGACAGAGGCACTACTCAGGGAGAAGCTGCTACCACATGCGTGAGCGATGAGTCACTGCAGGCTCTGTTAGAGGGTTGAGTCATGGCAGCTGAGTAAGCAGCCCAGGCCTGGCTGTGGGTTTGCCTCACAGGGAGCCTGTGACAGCACACCTTTGCAGTGACAGAGAAAGAGTCTTCAGAACAAAGCATTATGTATTCATTTCTCAAAGGTGCAAATCATTTAGGAAAATGGGTTAACATAATAAAAAGCCTAGACACACAGCTCCTTACATAAGTTTAACTACTCTATCCATAGCTCAAGGGAGGTCCAGCTTATTCCTATCTCTGAGGTGGGAGAACCAAACTGCCCCACTTGCAGCACGCTCCCTCCATTTTGGTCAATCTGGGTGTCAGACTCCATCTGCTGACAATCCGCTCCCCTCTTCTGCTTCCCAAGGAGACCAACATTTTTTTAGATATAGGGTTCCCTTTGATCTTAAAATTGGTCTTGGGAAGAGTAAGCCATTCTACCCTGCATGGAGACAGATACAGGGTATTCCCCAATAAACAGCTTTTCTATTGTTCTTCCAAATCTCTTATCAATCTCATTGTTTCATTTCCTTTGGGCTTCTCCCTTAATAGCCTTCTTTGATTTAACTCCTGCGGTCAGGCAGGTTAATATCAAACAGATATCATATGCCTCTCAAGTTATTTATAAAAAAATATTACACAACTCCCTTGTTCCCCACAGCAGCCTTCATAAAATCTGTTCGCCGTTCCCAGGTTTGCTAGAGATGCTTACTGGCTGTTCTTTTAGCTCTAACCACCCACAATGAAGTACAAACAACTAAGTATAAACTTGATTTTAAGAAAAACTGATTTCCTTTAGAGTTTATCTTTAAATTACTTGCTGCAATGCATGCATTGTATCCCTTCAAACAATGATGTCTCATTTGTGGGAGTGAGTCTTCTTAATGAAACAAAACTTGTGGGCATTATATTTAAAAATAACTGCTTCTCATTGAAGTTTTTTATATTTTAGAAAACATATCAGCTTGTATGTTTATTTTTTAAAAAGAAACATTGTCACACACAGTCAGACAGATTAGAATGATCATTAAAACAAAAAAAATGAAACCTTACAGCTACATAAATATACAATGGTAGCAACCATTTAGGATTCATCCCCATTCCCAGGCAAATCACAAATGTGGTGTCTATTAATGGAGTATGACGGTTAAGTTAATTTTTCAATATTTTTTGGAAACTTTTTATTAAGGCAAAGTTACAAGAAAACTACATCGTATATTACTTATACAGGATCAGGTTAATATTCAAGTAACCTGGCTAAGGATTCTGGCTTGCTGGCTGGGGAGCCCTCTTCTTCTGAGAATACCAATAAGGGTGACCAAATTCTAAATACCTATTGTCTTTTTGGTACTTCTCTTGTGTATGTACTTTGTGTGAAAGCTTTTCCATTACTAGGACCATCCATATTTTGCTGCACCACAATTCCAAAGGAAAATGCACATTTTCCTAATAATGTGCAATACTAAGGCTAACTACTAGCAATAAAAAAATAAAATATTTGTTATTCTGTTTAAAATGTAGATTCTCTACTGTAACATTAAGTAAGCAGGTCAGGGATATCTAGGAAGTTGGTCTTTCATCATAAAATTCATCTCTTAATTTCCTCCAGTAACCATCTAATTTCTGGACATAACCCCCATGTGCAAGTATATTCCCCTTTCCCCCAGCCCCTCTATCAGAGTGTCTCCCTGGTAGCAAAAATATGATGGATCTTAAGTGGAGTCAAATGCCATTTATACAGTAACTTATAAACATTTCTTTTATGGGCGATACAAATTGAAGATGTATATCCTTTCCCATATAGGGACCCACTCATCCAGATCAATTTCTTTGTCCAAATCCCTCCCCCATCTTTTCATCTGGGTTGTATCTTATCAACATCATTTTCAATCTTCAACATTCCTCAAATGTATCTTCTGTTCAATGGACAAAAGATCTATTCCAGCTAACTAACACTTGGCTCCACCTTTTTCACACTTTGTTTTTGTATTTTTTTTTTAGATAAAGTACTGATTTTAAACAATTCTTTAGTAATTGAGAAAGTGTCAATAGTTTACACTTTTTTCCCCAGTTTCTGAGCAAAAAGAGTATATAGCAATTGTAAGCATTTATTATTATTTACACAGTAAGAAGATGAACAAAGACTCCACTACATTGAGGCTTTTCAACTTGGGAGTTCACAAAAATCACATTTGGCTGCCAAGACTCTTATACTAGATTTTAGCCTTTGCATTTGATCATTTGTAAAAACCACAGTAGTTTTGGAAAAGGTCAGCATATTTTACCTTGTTGTTTTTAAGCCCCTTGACAGCAAGTGGATTCTAGCAATGAAATTTGACAGATAAACATATTGTTCAAGTTCAGAATTTCCAAGATCAGAGAAGGCTCAGATTCAGTATAAAATTTAACACCAGTTCAGTAGTTGAATATTAAACATAATTAATCTAAATAGTAGACAGCCTGCAGTTCAGTGATCTAGGGATTCATAAATGTCTATTATGTCTATTAGGCTGCTAAAGTTTTATTAAAGGTAGAAAGCAAGTATCACCCTGTATGCATAGGAAATTCTCTCTTCTTTCCCACCACGCACTCTCTCTCTTCTTCCTCATATCAACTTCTTTCACTAATCTTTCTCTTACCATAATTTCACCAAAACTCTTGTTTTGTGTCATGTGCTTTTGGCTACAAGCTCTTTGGACAGGGAAAATATGTAAGGGCTTAATCCTAAACACGCTTTCAGATGTGGGTAACCTTTACTCAAGTGAGAAGTCAGTGTGTCTGCTCATGAGTAAAGTTACTTAGGTTCTTAAAGAGACACAGGGGGTGAGGTAATATCGTTTATTGGACCAACTTCTGAGCTACACAGATAGCTCAAAGGTCTGTCTCTTTCACTAACAGAAGTTGGTCCAATAAAAGATATTACCTCGCCCACTGTGTAATATCCTGGGACAAACAGGTCTACAACAACATTGCAAACATCAGATTCTTAAGTGCATCCAGGATTAGGGTCTACATTTGTGAAGTGCTACATAAATTTAAGGTAATTATCTCTATTATACCTATATCTAATTACCTTAAATTATATTATACATATATGAAGTCTGAAATTATGTTGTAACAGATGCTAAAATCAGAGAAATCCAAACAGTTTAAAATAAGTTACTTATGAACACAACTACCGCAAAACAACGGAAAGTGAAAAGAAATGAACACAAAATCCCTTCACTATAATAAACAAACAAGTGAAGTGTTCATACACTGCAGGCAGCATGTATTTGGAAAATGGAAATTCATTTTAGCAATTAAAAATACTGGAATGCAGGTGTTACAAAAATGCTACATTTACTTGTTTTGAGGATTACAGAGACCAAATATGGCCTTTTTGAGTGTGCTCTGAAGTGTGTAAATGTAATGTTCTAGCAAACAATGGCACATTACGCACACTCAGGATTTGCATCTGTTTAGAACTGGGTGGCTTCTGATCATTATACCATAAATCCAGAAATCCGTATTCTGTATTATGTGATATCTTGTTTTTTTACTCTTCTGGTCCAGCGGTTCTCTTAATTACGGAATGGAAATTTAACATCAAACCATAGTAGGAACCTCTCCTATTCCGATTCTTGCTCGTCTTCATTTTGTCTGTTTATCCTTTGTAATTTTCAAGAATTTTAACAAATTCCTGTTTTCTAGGAATTCACCAAACTTCCAAGTTTCCAATTTTCCTTTCACAACCTACATTCATTGTACAATTTCACATTTTCTAACACTGACATTGTCACTGCATAAGTCCGTTTCTAATTTTTTTAAAAAATGACTGAAAACCAATGTCTCAGTCAAAGACTCCAAGAAAGCCACACTCTTCTGCTCTCCCAGTAACAAAGATGATTAAACCACTTCAATGTATTGTCTTAAATACCTTTACCCAAATTGACAGGATGTCTGTCTGAAGGATAATTTAGTGGAGGAAATATTCTTATCTAGGAGAAACTACATTGTCTTTTTTGTATTGATTACATTTTACATCAACGTGTACTGCTACCGTAGATTATAACAACTAAATTCTCAAAAATTGATGCTACTTAACTCAGAAGGTTTCTCAGAGTACTTCCTGAACTTTCACTCACGGAGCTGAACTTGCTACATGAAGTCTACATTTACATTTCTGTTATGCTGTAAACTAAATGAGTGGATCAGGAAAGTCAGCTTCAGGGATTCTGGAATATCAGGGAGGTAAATGAGATGCTACTGTTATGGGTTTGTCATAAATATAAATGGAAGGGTAAACCCCTTTGAAATCCCTCCTGGCCAGGGGAAAGCTCCTCTCACCTGTAAAGGGTTAAGAAGCTAAAGGTAACCTCGCTGGCACCTGACCAAAATGACCAATGAGGAGACAAGATACTTTCAAAAGCTGGGAGGAGGGAGAGAAACAAAGGGTCTGTGTGTCTGTCTATATGCTGGTTTCTGCCGGGGATAGACCAGGAATGGAGTCTTAGAACTTTTAGTAAGTAATCTAGCTAGGTATGTGTTAGATTATGATTTCTTTAAATGGCTGAGAAAAGAATTGTGCTGAATAGAATAACTATTTCTGTCTGTGTATCTTTTTTGTAACTTAAGGTTTTGCCTAGAGGGGTTCTCTATGTTTTTGAATCTAATTACCCTGTAAGATATCTACCATCCTGATTTTACAGGGGGGATTTCTTTATTTCTATTTACTTCTATTTTTATTAAAAGTCTTCTTGTAAGAAAACTGAATGCTTTTTCATTGTTCTCAGATCCAAGGGTTTGGGTCTGTGGTCACCTATTCAAATTGGTGAGGCTTTTTATCCAACATTTCCCTGGAAAGGGGGGGTGCAAGTGTTGGGAGGATTGTTCATTGTTCTTAAGATCCAAGGGTCTGGGTCTGTAGTCACCTAGGCAAATTGGTGAGGCTTTTACCAAACCTTGTCCAGGAAGTGGGGGTGCAAGGTTTTGGGAAGTATTTTGGGGGGAAGGACGCATCCAAACAGCTCTTCCCCAGTAACCAGTATTAGTTTGGTGGTGGTAGCGGACAGTCCAAGGACAACGGGTGGAATATTTTGTACCTTGGGGAAGTTTTGACCTAAGCTGGTAAAGATAAGCTTAGGAGGTTTTTCATGCAGGTCCCCACATCTGTACCCTAGAGTTCAGAGTGGGGGAGGAACCTTGACAGGGTTACAACTGGCTCTTCAGTATTTTGAGCTGTAAAGCAATGATCTAGGTTCATCAAATTGATAAGGAGCAGGTACAATTAATTGTACGCATTTAAATAGATGGTATTGATTATTTGTGAGATGAAAGGGTTCTACCCCGGAGCTGTAAACTGGCATAGATTACCTCAAAGACTGAGAAAATAGATGCTTGTACAAAATAGTGGAGTAATTTCTGGCTCAGTAATTGAGGAGATAAAAAGAGCAGGCTCCACAGACAAGCTCAGCTCTGCTTCTCCATTAAGAGGCTGCCAGCATCACTGTTACATTTCTATAACACAGTCACATTTTATATGCAAAGTGATGAATGTGTATGTCAGGTTACATACTGTATTTTCTTAGGAAGAAACAGATGGATATATAAGCAAACAATTGTCTGTATTTTAGCATAACATTTAAAATCATTAAAAATTAAATATGAACTTACAGATTCTTACACTGGAGCACCCAAAGGGACCATTATTAGGATCTCTAGTCTGACTTACTGCCTAACAGTTGATAAAGGTTTACTCCATAATTCATGCCTACAACTTGGAGTTTAACTACATATATATTTTACAAAGACATCAACCTTACGATGACTCCCTTGTTTTGTTCTCTTTCCATTTGTAGCTTGCTTTACTGTTATCTACTCCCTCCCATTGCAACTTGCACCCCACCCCAACTCCAGAACTGTTTCTCCTTCCTTCTGCAGTCTGCCTTCTGCCCTTCCTTACAGCCCCCAGCACTGCCCTCCCACTCACTTCCAGACCCCCAATCGTATTCAGTATCCACTGGACACTAATTTTAGATAATCAGTATCCACTGAAACTACAAAAAAGCATATTTATTGCATCTGTACAGAGGTGGTGCTAGACCATTGGGGGCCCTAAGCAAGAATACCGCCCCCCAAATAATACTAATAATTAATAGGGCTCCCCCTTGAGCTGCTCGGAGCCCTAAACAATTGCTTAGTCTGCTGCTTATGGCAAGTGATGGCTCTGCATCTGTATTTAAGTACTTTTTAAATGTTCATTTTTAAAATCTCTCCTTTGATTTGAAGACCCTTTGTTTTTCCCATTCTGCTTCCTTCCTCAATTTCATCCAGTCCTGCCTTTTCATAAATTTTCTTCCTCTATCCTTCTGTTCTGTTCTTTCCTTCCTCATCCTCTCCCACTTTCATTTAAACACCCTCCATTCCTAGAGTGACAGATCTGACAAACACAGGCTACTGTATCAACTTTACAAATGTTATCTATACCTCTGTGAGCCAGGGCCTGTATGCTGCCTGGAAGGGAAGGGTTAAGGAGTTCCCTTCAGGAATTAAAGTCAGTGGAGGGGAGGGGGTAATTACTGCAGGCACTGGGACAGGTAAAAGGAGTACCACCAGTGAAGTACTATCCCTTCAAGTGAATAGCGTATACTGGTTCAGACCAGGTTCATAGACTCAGGAGACAAAAGAGAGAGCCTAGGGTATAAAGGGTCAGCCTGAACTGAGAGGGCCATCATTTTGGTCTTACAAAGTGACAGGAAACTTTAACCAAGAGGGCAAACCCTGCTGAAGAGTCTAAAGGACTGGAACCTGACAGGGTCTCCATGTGGAAGATGGGGGATACCTGGTAAGCTTAAGCAAGTGTATAGATTGTTTATTGCTTTATGATAAAGCTTCTGTGTAAGGCTTTTGTCCTTAGATAGACTTTGCTTTGTGAAAGCAAAGTGATCTCTGATAAACCATTGTCTTAACACAGGGAGAGAAGGAAAACTCCAGAATCTGAGCTAAAGTCAGACATGCTTGGATAAATCACAATGAATTGTAGGGGAAATGCAACCCGAATCCCTGGTCTGAAAGGAGAGTGTTGCGGACTCTGCCTATAGAGAGGTCATGGCCAGAGGCCTGAGACTTAAAGGTGCATCCCTTGGACAGACCATGGAGGGGTCAGAGGTGCAATTACTCTGGAAAAAGGTTCCTCAATCTCCTTAAATTTCTTCATTCACCCCCTTTCACCACTGTCTAGCAGAGGGCCAGTACTATATCCCTTGCTCAATGCCTTCCTTCAGCCCCAGGGTTTCCAGAAGGAAGGAAGGGGATGGAGCAACTTCAGGGATTCCCCCTCCACCCCCCTCCACACTCATGCACGGCAGTTGGGAGCAGGGGCAAGAAGAGAAGTAATGATGTTCTATTTTACACTATTGCATTACACAGGCAAAACATTTTGAACAATTCTTTACTGAAAAAGTCCCCAAATAAGCTTAGCATGTTTGGGGTGAGTCCTTTCAGCCCCAGACACTAGAGGACCGCATGTGCACTAGTGAATTTTAGAGTTCTTTTTAAAAATAGAAACATCGTAATGATCAGGCATCAATGCTCATATAAGCTATTTTAAAAGGGGAACTACTAAGAAACCCATGCTGCTTCCAATATTTTATTCTAAAATAAAATATATTCTTACTTTTTACATTAGAATTGTTAGGTCTTGAATTCCCTGTTTTTGCTTAACAATCTTTTGTAGGACTACAAAGCCAAACAGAGATGTAGGACCAATTTTTGCTTCCCTTAATCATGTAAAAGTCTCTTTGAAGTCAATATGCGAGTAAGGAGACCTGGATTTGGCTCACAGTAGTGATATTTTTCCTAGTACTTATATTGAACTAACTCAGCTGCCGGCTAAAACTGATAAAAATTTTAAACAAATTAAAAAAAACTGAAAGAAAAAAACCACCACTTTCACTGCACTAATAAAGAGAATATCAGAGATTCTTAATTATAAATGAGAATTTGGATGCATGTCACATTTTCAGGTACTCTGCCTCATGATATGGATCGCTACATTTTTATGGTCAGCGTGTGATACATAGGAACATTTGGAACACACACTGAGATATCTTCCTTAATACGGTAACATTTATCTGATCACAAAATATTCTCCTTCCTCCCCCAAATACTTATCCTTATTTAAGGACCATCCTGCAATCCTCACTCAGACAAAAATCTTACTTATTTTAATTATTTTGAGTTAACACACACTGTTGTTATTCAGTAATTCCAAAGGGAGGGCTAGGTATTTAAAAAAATATATAAAGACACAAAGTAAAAAAATTCAGAAGTGCTTAAGTGACTTATAGGCTTTTGAAATTTGTATCCACAGTCCTCTCCTGAAAGAGCTTACTAAATAAGTTATAGACATGATATTACAAGTGACGGTAAAACAGAAGAGACATGAAGAGGTGATAAGGACGATACAATAATGTGATTACTTAACTTGGTTTATATATTGTGGGAATAAAAAAAAAAGGTATTCTGTTATGAGAGAACACAAAGAGGTCCACAGGAACTCTGTTGGTGAAGGCTGCTGAGGGGATACACTGAATCAGCATGCTCCTTGGCTGGTGGTAGTGGTGTTTTTTAAGATACTCTATGGGCCTCTGGCAGAAAAGAACTAGAGACTGCCGCATCAACATCTGATTTTCTGCCTCAATAACCCTGGTGCTGGGTTTTCACCAGTGGCAAAAAAAAAAAAAAAATAATTGAGGCTCAGTTTATCCCATTAACTACAGTAGGATTATAATCGGTATCAAAGAGACCAGAATTTGATCACACCATTTGTAGCACAAAGGAAAACTACAAAATATTACTTGTAATCACAGTAGGGTTTGGATCAGCTTCCCATTGTGCTAGGCACTGTAAAACCAAAGTGAGGTTCTGCCCCGAGGAACTTACAGTGTCGTTAATGAAAATTTATATAGCCCCAAAGGCTATTTGGAAACCCATATCACTAGTGAAATGTCAAAATAAATTCGATTACACATAGTACATTTGGAATGACATACTATGAGACAAACATCGGTTGTTCATGGAATTCAAACATTGTTTAAAATGTTACTTCTCTCCATCTGGATTTATAATTCTCAAAAGGAGAAATGCTTTATGAGTCAAAGAAAACAACAGCTTAGGGCAAAAGCGGAAATGAATAGGGCAGTCTCATCCTAGTTCTGGGCACATATGCCTACATCCCATATGCCTATCACACAGTTGGCAGATTGGCATAACTGGCAGCCTGATCAAGAACACACAAAACCAGAACAACAGGGGTATTCTAATTTAACAGTGGCAGTTGTGCTGTGTATGCTTTCCCAGACAACTTTTATTCTGGTTGATACCAACTAGTGTTATAAATCTGTAATTTTCAGAAGTATCTCCAGTAATACTCCACAAACCTCCCGCCACACACATACTTGATAAACAGCTCACATCATACAGCTCGTGTAATGGATCCTAATCAGTCCCTCTCACATGGCACAATTAAGCAGTACAAACATTACACACAGAAGCACAGGCAATTAAATTCTCAGTCACTTTTGTTAGTGACATTTGGGAGAGAACAATAGACTCAACCCCACTGTGAAGGGAGACAGAAAAGAGGCTTCTTAGCACAATGATCAAGGAGCATCAAAACAGAACAAAAACAATAGAAATGTCCATCATTCATACAGTGTCTAAGACCCCTTAAAAATTAAACTTGAAACAACCTCAGGCCAGCAATACCTAATCAGTGAAGATTCATAATCAACCTACAATCAGTTGAGTTTCTTCATAGCACCTACAAAATGGTTACAAGTTCAGTACCAATAACACAGCTGCTTCCACATATACCTGTTTCTAATACAAAACCACAGTACACAACCATCTTAAAAATATATGCAGAATAATGTGCTTTGCATCAATACCTTATGCTTAATTGTGAGTGAAAAATCTACTCTAATCTATTCAATACCAGACAAATAGTTCCCTCCAGCTCTCAGAGCCTCCATTTATGCGAGGGGACTGGACAATAGATAAATGAACTGGTGGGAAACACAAGCATAAGCATCAACAATGCAGCATGTTCACACCTGCTGTGCTGTTTCAGGTGCAGTTTTACCCCACTCCCATCCTTGTACTGTATGGAACCACTGCAGTTGCATTGTCCTCAAGCCATCTACTCTACAGTTCTTAGATAACTCTCTGAAGCAGGGTTCCTGGGGCATTTTTAAATGCCTTCTGGGTGTCCAGGCAGATTGTGAGAGAAATCAAACTAATAATTCCCTGAGAAACTCTCATAAATGGACAGAAACCAGAATAATTTCCAATTCCTTTTCTCAAAATGGAGGCCAAGATGAGCTCTGAGCTCTTGCTCCCTACTTGGCAAGAAAAGACTTCTGCTGAAGCTTTTGAAAACTATGGGGTACATTGGGTTGGTGTGGCGAGGCAGTGGAGATTGTTCCAGAAGTGCCTGTGGAGAGCCAAGACCACGCCTAGCAGTTCACTGAATTACTTCTGCAACTACCTTGCCATTCCCACCCCTGGAACAGCTGGATCTGGAAAGTACTTGAGCATGATACTCACTAGCCGGAGGACTGCTTTTGGATTCATACCACACAGACTGGTAGAACCCCAATTTTTCTTGATAATGACTGTTTAACTTCAGAATGAGAAAGGAGACTTTTCTATACCTGTTAAGAGCTCACCCTGACATTGCCCTGTCACAACACGAGGATGAGAGCTTCATTCAGCATGGAAAACAGTGGTGATTGCCCTGTGACAGCTGGATACCCTGGACTGTAGTGGCAATGCAGGCCTTCATGGATTCTCTGGCAGGTTCTGGACTTTTATATCAGGAGGTCAGGTAAAATGTATGATGTCAGAATTTGCAAAATTTCATGTCTTTACCCAGAGCAGGTGGAGTAGGAACGCTTCCTACTAAAAAGCATTGACATGAATAGTATCCCGATCCTGACTATGGTCCTTGGTGACCCTACATACTCGTTTTTCCCATGGCTTATGAAATCATCCCCAGATTACACAGATCTGGAGCTATTCCAATTTTCCTGTGTACTCTGCAGGCAGTGGGAAGGTGCTGGAGTGTGCTTTTGACAGATAAAAAGGTGGAAATACTGGTACAGTAGTCACTGAAATGTCATTCGCAAAAAGAAAAGGAGTACTTGTGGTACCTTAGAGACTAACAAATTTAAAAAGTCCTCCTTTTCTTTTTACGAATACAGACTAACACGGCTGCTACTCTGAAACCTGAAATGTCATTGTGGGTGAACAGATGATAATATCTGCCTCTTGCATTTTACATAAACTTAAGAGCAAAGGTGAGGTGTAACATAGACAGTGGAGTGAGGAGGCAGCTGGACTTTCTGCAATATATGCTCAGACAGATAGACAAGCTATCACAACTGCTGCTGTTACTCACATCAGCACAACCTGCAGTTGGCATGCTGCTAAATTAGAAATGCTCCATACACACACTTCCAGACTGATGGTGGGGAATGGGGATCAGTCACACATATCAGTGAACTGTTATTTTTTAGTTATTATTGGCAGTCAATTTTTATAAGTTAGGGTTGGGTTTCTCCTTATATATTAAATACAACCTTAATTAATCCCACTCACTTCATTTTGATGGGGAACAATTTTACAGAGTATAGAACTCTCAATGTATTAAATATGCTTATCACAGGGTACACTCACCACTAGGATGCCTTTTTGTGGCTGGGTCTGGTGAATCAGCTCTCATCTGGTCTAGTGCCCTCTTCCATTGTGCACTGGCCCCACAGTTCCTCTCCCTCTCCTGGACTCAGGCTGCTCTCTCCATTACTCAGCCCTCAAGACAGATCACTGTATAATTTCTGCTTCCAGGGTAGCCAAGTCCCACTGGCCAATCTACCCATGTGCTGTCTCAGGCAGCCTTCATTAATTCCTGGTCTGTGCCACTTCCCCAGTGGCTGGTAGGGGAACGCAGGCCTGCCCACTACTCTGCATTCCAGCCCATGAACTCTTATCAGCAGCCAAGGTCTACAGAGTCTCAACTCTTGCTGCTCTTTCCCTATGCTTCTTCCTACTTCACCTCCACAGGCTCTTCCCTGCAACTCCTCTGGGTAAACCTCTTCCTTCAGGAACAGGATCCCAGGGCTTTTGCTCTTTCCCTGGGTTTCCTCCTATCTTCCTCTCTATGCCCAGAGAATAACTGCAAATTCCCTCCCTGCAGCACCCTTCTGCCCAGCTGGGCTTCATTCATCTTCAATTAGTGCTTATTCTCCCGCAGTGCAACCTTTAAGGTTAAATGGCCCCTTCTGAGCCACCTTAAGCCCTTCAGGGCAGGTGCAGGGTGGACACCCCATTACAATACCAGTAACTGCTTTTTATGTATTAAGTTGAAAGGCAGATTGAAATGTGAGTGCTGGTAGATAAGAGCAGTGTGCTAGCTAAGTGCCACACTCTAGCACAGGGGTTCTCAAACTTCATTACACTGCGACCCCCTTCTGACAACAAACATTACTACATGTAGAGCCCCCATGTAGGGACTGAAGCTTGAGCTCACTGGAGCCAGGCCACCTTGGGAGGGGGTGAGGGGGCAAGCCAAAGCCCAAGGGCTTCAGCCTCGGACACTGAGCCTGTAGCCTGGGCCCCACCACCCAGGGCTGAAGCCAAAGCCCAAGCCCGGCCACACCAGGCATGGGGGGCAAGCCAAAGCCCAAGGGCTTCAGCCTCGGACAGGGGGCCTGTAGCCTAGGCCCTGATGCCCAGGGCCGAAGCCAAAACCCAAGCCCCACCACCCTGGGCAGGGGAGCCAAAGCCCAAGGGCTTCAGCCTTCGACAGGGGGCCTGTAGCCTGAGCCCCGCCGACCGGGGCTGAAGCTTTGGCTTCGGCCCCATGCCCCAGAAAGTCTGTCAGCCCTGGTGACCCCATTAAAAACAGGGCTGCAACCCACTTTGGGGTCCCAACCCACAGTTTGAGAACCACTGCTCTAGCATGTGGAACAACAGATACAATGCTTTCCCCATAATGCTCAGTATTTAATATCTTGCCACAAAATAAACCTATTTTTAGAGGTGATATATTGGGGTTTCTGTTATTTTTCTTTTCTCTCCACTTGTCTGCCATTTGAGTCCAAACCACACGACATGGCCAAACCAATTGCTGTGCACACTGAGCCAGGGTGTTTCACTTTAACTGACAATAATGCCCCATACAGAAGTGAGGGGTGTTGAACATGGGGAAGTTCAGGAAAACACAATTGGGGGACCCAAAAAGGGTCTTGGTAGCTACCATTTGTGCTTCAGAAGCAGGGAGGAGGGGAGAATAAGAGAGGTAGAAGGGGAAGAGGGATTGGCAATACAGGGAATGAATTTCCATCTTTATGTTAAGCTGTATCCCTCCGTCCCCTTAACAAGCGCTAACAGTGGTATTATTAACAACCCTGAAAACTTTGCTCCTGCTACAAAATCAGCCCATCTGAATTTACTACAATACAAATTTCAATACCTAGCATAGGCAGCCACTTGTTCCCCCATTTCCTCCTCTTCCTGCTGAACCAGGTTGGCTACAGTTTTCACTGCAATACATGGATGTTGGATTTTCTAAACAGAACTTTGATCTTTTTGAGGCACTACAGGTTATTCCAGGGAAGCCTGTCTCAGCTTGGTGATCACACAGCCAGCAGTAGACTAAAGTGTTCATTTTGACTGAGTTCAGCAGACCCCGCATTCCCCATCTCACCAGAGGATCACCAGTAGATGCTCACTGCCTCCGGCCCACTGCCAGCACGTACTGAGAAGGGCTCTTCTCAGGTATCCTAGCAATTAAAGCAGAATGAAGTCAACTGATTCTCAAAAAGCTGGTTACTGGGAAAATAGCATGCAAATTAGTTCCATGGTGCATACAGCACTATGTCTACAGTTAATATGGCTTCTGGCAACTTGTACATTTAATATGGTTTGTCCCTTGTGCAGTAGCAGGAGTGTTCACAAAGGGGGACAAGCAGGCACACCCCCTAATAACCGTCAGGGGCACAGAACTTCTCTGGCCCAAGGGCCACAGAGGCAGGGAAGAGAGAGCTCCTGCTGGGGTGGGGAGAAGACCCAGCTCCTCCTGGAGCCATTTCAATCTGCAGGCGGGGGGCAGTAAAGTGAACTCCTGCTAGGGTGTGGGAAAGAGCGAGCTCATGCTGAGGCCGGGGCAGTGGCAGGCACCAAGTTTCTCCCAAGGGCTGGGGGGTGGCGAAGCGAACACCTACACAGGAGAGGCATAGAATATGCCCCTACAAAAGGGGTCAAATTTAAATTCCTGCTCATGCTCCTGTGCAGTGGAGTGTAGAGAACAAATCAGACACACAAACTAAACAGTGAGAAGGGCACTGTGACAAAGTAGCAAGAATACTATTTGCACCACTGGGGCTATCATGTCATTGGCACTTGGCTAGAGGAGACTGTCAAGCTGGAGGACCATATGGTGGTTTGCTTTTTGTACAAAGGAAGTCTAATTAAAACAGTGATGTGATTTCCTGTGGACCACTGGGAGTACTTATGGGCATATGGGCACCTGGTTTGTCACAGGCAGTGCTTGAGACACAAAATTGTGGTTTTTGCCCTATACTTTGGTCAAAAAGACGAGAAAGTGGATGCAAATATTAGAGAATGACCTCGTGTTCCCTTACGATCCAGCAATGGTTCACACTGACTCATTCACAAGCTATTCTCCCATATGGGACCAGAATCTGCAAGGACCTGAACCGATTTTGTGATGGATGGCTCTTTGCCTCAAATAAAATCTAAAACATAAACCACATTACCAAAGGGGCAAACTTTGTATTTTGTTCTGCTTCAACGCAGCATTACAGCTGATGGCTGTTTCACTTTGCTGCTGCCAAGTCTGGAGACATCAGGCCCTGGAGAGAGAACGCAAGGAGCTGCAGCCAGCTGACTGACAGGCCTAAAAACACCTGGGAGTGAACTAGTGCACAAGGAAAGGCAGCTCAGTACAAAAAGAAATTAGGAGCCCATTTATTTTCCAGGAGACATTTTATCACCTGCCACTCTCCATCCCATTGAAATAGTGTGGTAAATTGAGGTGAGTGAAGGGAACTCAGGTATGTCAGTAATGGCTGTTCAAGCAAGGGGCTGAAGGGAACAGTTCCTACCCCTATACAAAGCACTATTAGATGTTGGGGAGGCGGATAAAGAACATGGATTTATTGCCCCCTGCTTTAAGATTTCACAATGAAATAAACTATTTTACAGTTCTATACTGGACAGCAGTTAATATATGAATATATTTTAATTTCATGTGTCTAGGGTAACTGGCAGAAAAGGCAATGTTCTGGCTGAAAGTAGCCATTTGTACTTATAAAATCTGTATTTATTAAGTATTTCATCAAAGAAAAAGCACCAGTATTTGTATTTTAATGGCTGAGTTGTGGTTCTTAGCCACTGAACTGTAATAAGGATGATACACAGCACCACTGCCCCATGAAGAGCTGCTCTCTGAGGGATTTTAATTTCCTGAGGCAGTGCCCATCCTGGATGTCCCCTGGAAACAAGAGGGGCATGGCTACTGCACTGCCCTTCAGGAGTGCCCTTCTGTGCACTCGGTCAGCTCTGGGGCACTAGGAAGGACTGTAATTATGCCCCCTGTGCATGAGATGCAAGGCTGGAAACACTTTGTGCCCGCTATACCTGGGTGCACTCGTGCAGGGGCCAGGCCCAATTTTCATCTGAGTATTTTATCACCACAATCTGTATAAAAATAAGGATGACTTAAGCTTTTATGGGATTCCTATCAGCTTTATAGTAATTTTCTCAGCCCTTCATTAAAAATACACCTCCCTGGAGAATTCTTTACTAGTCCTGTCAAGGTTCCTTCCCCACTCTGAACTCTAGGGTACAGATGTGGGGACCTGCATGTAAACCTCCTAAGCTTACTTTTACCAGCTTAGGTTAAAACTTCCCCAAGGTACAAACTATTTTACCCTTTGCCCTTGGACTTCCACTGCCACCACCAAACGTTTATCTGGGTTTATTTATTAGGAAAGCATTGTTTGGAAACGTCTTTCCCCCACAAAATCCTCCCAACCCTTGCACGCCACTTCCTGGGGAAGGTTTGGTAAAAATCCTGACCAATTTGCATACGTGACCACAGACCCAAACCCTTGGATCTTAAGAACAATGAAAAAGCATTCAGTTTCTGAAAAGAAGGATTTTAATAGAAGTAAAAAGTAAAAAAGAATCACCTCTGTAAAATCAGGATGGTAAATACCTTACAGGGTAATTAGATTCAAAACATAGAGAATCCCTCTAGGCAAAACCTTAAGTTACAAAGAGACACAAAAACAGGAATATCCATTCCATTCAGCACAGCTTATTTTCTCAGCCATTTAAAGAAATCAGAATCTAACGCATATCTAGCTAGATTACTTACTAAGTTCTAAGACTCCATTCCTGTTCTGTCCCCGGCAAAAGCATCACATAGACAGACCCAGACCCTTTGTTTTTCTCCCTCCTCCAGCTTTTGAAAGTATTTTGTCTCCTCATTGGTCATTTTGGTCAGGTGCCAGCGAGGTTATCCTAGCTTCTTAACCCTTTACGAAGGATTTTAAAGGTGTTTTAAAGGTGAAAGGATTTTTCCTCTGGCCAGGAGGGATTTTAAAGGTGTTTACCCTTCCCTTTATATTTATGACAAGTCCCTTGGCAAGTCACTTTACGCATTTCATTGTATTTTTCACTTAAAGAAATACTAATTTGCTAAATCCAAATCGGTTCTTAAAAAGTGAATGGTTTTGTGTATGAATCAGCATGAATGAAGTACTCATGATGCTCCCTAGTCTAACCCTTTTATGCAGTTCTTTTACTTTAATTTCAGGTAGACTTTTCAATTAGCTAACATGTCTCTTCTGAAGAAATCTGTCATCTTTTGTAATAAGGCACCTAATGGACTGGCCATTGTCACTTTTTGAGTACATATTTTTTATTTATACGTGAAATATATATTTTTAAAAGTATAAAATTACATCCCCCCTGCCTGATCATCCTGTTGTTCTAAAATGTGTTCACACACTGTTTGGGTGATACCATAAACCACTTATCTCCTTTTTTCCTGGTATAAACCAAACAGTTCATGAGAGCACTTTACAATACTTAATACCAGGAGACTTTTCAAATATAAAGAAACTTCAGCTACAGACAATTAGCTAGAAAAGGGTAATTAATTCAGAAAAATGCAACCTAATGCATCCAGGAAGAATAATTTGAAATAAATATTCAAAAGAAGGGGACAAGGCAGTAATGCTGAATCAAAGGGTGACAGAGCATAGCAAAATAGACATGAGTTTGCAATTCAAGACTGTGACAAAAAGGCCAATGTAAATTTGTGTTCAGATACATAGAATTGCAACATGGAGCAAGTAAGCACTGATATATGATTCTGGTGCAATCATGTCTAGAATAATGTATTAATTTCTGGGAACCTCATTGCAGAAAGATTTGAACCATCTGGAGGGAGTTCAGAGAAAAGCAACAAAGATGATTTATTGGGCTAGAGAGATTGATTTACAAGGAAAGATGAAAATAGCTGAATATGTATAGTTTGGCTAAGCAACAATTACTGGAGGGACAAGCAAATATTATTGAAATATTTTAAAAAGTGTAAACACCAAGAAGAGAAAATCATTAAGGGTAGGTTGTGGGATGAGGGTCTGCAACTAGGGTAATGGTCTGAAGTTAAAGGGAAAATTTAGGCTGGATAACAGGAAAAATATATCCCTGACAGACAGATCTATTCCGTTGTGAAATATTTTCCCAGAGGACAGGGAAGCTTCATAGCTTCTGACATTTAAAACTAGATTAGACAATCCACTAATACAATATAAATTATGCAGAGAACAGTCCTGCATTGACAGAGGGATGGACTAGGTGACCTAATACAAATACACTTTTCCACCTCTAATCTCTAAATTCAGCAAACAGCAGATTAAACTGTCCTTCTCTTCAGAGGTTGGTCTCATCAGATAGTGGAATCTCTAATGGTACATGCCTCCAGAAATCATAATTTCACCTGTGATATTCATACATGGACTGTAAAATATCAATGCCTGTATTTCCTTAAGTAATCCCTAGAAAGGACATTTCATTTATCTGAATGCTGAGGAACTGGAACTGTATTATCTGAATTACAGGTGTGCCCTGAGGGGATAGAACAAATTACCATGATGACTATTTATAGCACATTAGTACCTAATTGTATGTGATAAGAAACGCAAAATGCCTACTGTGTTCTTAGCTATCTTTTGCTTGCAATTCAACAGCAAAAAGTAAGTGATCTATATCATACATATCATATACTGAAAAGCTGAGAAAACAGAAAGACTTATTGAATGCCCAGAATTTTACAGGAGGTATGCAGCAGCACATAACAGAAAAGTTAAGTACATTTTCTTTTCCTATAAACAATAATGCCAGCTTTGGAAAAGATATTCAGTGTTGTTATACCCTCGTCAGTCCCATGATATTAGAGAGACAAGGTGGGTGAGGTAATACTTTTTATTGTATCAACTTCTGTTGGAGTGAAAGATAGGCTTTTGAACTTACAGAGAGCTCTTTAATTTTTTCTTTGCAAAAATAAGAATTGAGCAAGGCAAGTGAAATGGCATATTTGGCAAGCAATTTCCAGTTCTTGGGGTTTATATAAAAAGGATGCAAAGGGACAGCAATTTCAGGTACAATTTTTAAACAAAAATGTTTCTCTTTCACCATGCATGACTCCTCTTGAACTTGTCTGTGTAAGTGGGGGAATGGCCCCACTATTGTGGGAAACTTTTCTGGCTTATAAATTACCCCAGTGAAATGGGCTAACGAAAAGATCTGAGCATAGGGCTGATGCAGTGTGTGCTCTGGGGCTGCCTCCAGCTCAGCTCCCTAGACCCTAGGGTGACCAGATGTCCTGATTTTATAGGAACAGTCCCAATATTTGAAGCTTTTTCTTATATAGAAGCCTATTACCCCCCACCCCCGTCCCAATATTTCACACTTGCTGTCTGGTCACCCTACTTGGCCCTCTGGCTCTGGTTGCTGCAGTTCTCCTCCCAGCACAGGTCTGCTCTCTGGGCTGCTTCTGTGGCTCTGCTCCCAGCACTGACCTGCTTCCTGGGATGCTTCTCTGATTCTCTCTGACTGGTGTGGCCCTACTCCCCAGCTCAGCTCGGGCCCCTGCTCTCTCCTTAGCTCAGCCCACTCTGTTCCAGGGAATTCCAGCTCACATGGAAGACAGGACCTGCCTTGACCTCCTGACTCCCTCATTAGCCTGCCTGCCCCCTCAATCAGGCTGACCTGGAGCACTGGCCTCTCCCCATTGCTTCTGGGGACAGTCAGTCTCAGGATTCTGATTTCCCATCAACCCTTCCCCTTTCCTTTGGTACTGGGAGCTAGCCAACCAACAAAACCCCACTGAGTTCTAGTTGGGAGCCAACAATCCCCTTACATCTGGCTGAATCAATTTAAACATTGGCATGATATTTGGCCACTATTCATTGCTGTAGACACTCAATCAGCCGCAACTGAATACATCAATCCTGTTAGCCATCAACTGGCTAATTCAATGAAAAATTAAGATTTAGAATCTGAGCAAATTCACAATGCTGATGAGTAATGATCCTCACCATTTCACTGTATCAGGTGGTTGGCTGCGTGGTTACAATCAGAAAAGGGGCACAACATAAGAGGCACAACCTAGCACAATAGATCTGCTCACAGCATGTCCCATGAAGAGACATATCTGCTGACTATTAATAACAAAAATAATTTTAAGTACTTTATATTCCTGTTAGTGATGAAGAGCCATTTCAACCATGGGAGAGCGAGCTGGATTCTATTCTGCTCATAGACAATTAGCCGAAGTTTTCACTAAAGGCTAAGTCAGGGCTGTCCCAGCTATTCTGGGGGGGTGGCTGGCTTGGGGAATGGGGGAGAACCACCCCCCAGCACTCACCGGAGGTGCGGCTGGGGCCAGGCCACTGCACTTCCCGCTGCCGGTGAGTGCTGGCCCGGCCCTTCTTCAGTCCTCGGGGGCGGGAAGAGGCGGGGGTGGGGCAGGATGGGGGCCATGGGGAAGGGACAGGACAGGGGCTGGAGCAGCATGCAGCTGCGCAGGGCACCAGGAAATTTGGTGCCCCAAATTTCCTGGTGCCCTATGCAGCTGCGTATTTTGCATATGGGTAAGGATGGCCCTGGGCTGAGTATTCCCCTACAAATCTCCATGCCATGGCAGCCCTCAACATGCAGCTCTCTCTGCTATGCTCTGTGCACACAGCTTGAACATAATGATACTGCAAGGTATGACCCTCAGCATGACCATGGGATGCTGTTCCAGGAAGGACTGCTAAGCAGAGATGGGGTCCACCTATCAAGGAAGGGGAAGAGCATATTTGGATACAGATTGGCTAATCTAGTGAGGAGGGCTTTAAACTAGGTTTGAAGGGGCAGGTGACCAAAGCCCACAGATAAGTCAAGAACATGGAGACTTGGAAGAAGGTTTGGAATTTGTGCGGGGGGGCATGGGCTGTGATAGCAGGGATAAAGGTCAGACAAGAAGAATTCGAAATGCTCGTAAATAAACACAACTATGACATAATTGGCATCACAGAGATCTGATGGGATAATACACATGACTGGAATATTGGTATAGAAGAGTACAGCTTGCTCAGGACAGACAGGCAGGGAAAAAGGGGAGAAGGTGTTGCCCTATATATCAAAAATGTATACACTTGGACTGAGGTTGAGATGGAAATAGGAGACAGATTTGTTGAAAGTCTCTGGGTAAAGATAGAAGGGGTAAAAACAAGGGTGATGTCATGGTAGGGGTCTCCTACAGACCACTGAACCAGGAAGAAGAGGTTGATGAAGCTTTTTTTAAACAACTAACAAAATCATCCAAACTCAGGGAGTTGGTAGGTAAGATCCAATGGGAAGCAAGTCTAAGGGGAAAAACAATTGAAGACAGTTGGCAGCTTTTCAAAGAGACATTGTTTGTCAACAACAAATCACGTCAAACCAACCTAACAGCTTTCTTTGATGGGTAACAAACCTTGTGGATAGGGGTGAAGCGGTAGATGTGGTATATCTTGACTTCAGTAAGGCTTTTGATACTGTCTCACATGACCTTCTCATAAACTAACTAAGGAAATACAACCTAGATGGAGCTACTATAAGGTTGGTGCATAACCGATTAGAAAACCATTCCCAGAGAGTAGTTATCAGTGGTTCACACTCAAGCTGGAAGGGCATAGCAAGTGGGGTTCCACAGGGATCAGTTCTGGATCCGGTTCTGAACAATATCTCCATCAGTGATTTAGATAATGGTATAGAGAGTACACTTATAAAGTTTGCAGACGATACCTAGTTGGGAGGTGTTGCTATTGCTTTGCAGGATAGGCTTAAACTTCAAAATGATCTGGACAAACTGAAGTAAATAGGATGAAATTCAAGAAGGACAAATGCAAAGTACTCCATTAAGGAAGGAACAATCAGGTGCACACATATAAAATGAGAAATGACTGCCTAGGAAGGAGTACTGCGGAAACGGATCTGGGGGTATTAGTGGACCAGAAGCTAAATATGAGTTAACAGTGTAACGCTGTTGTAAAAAAAGCAAACATCATTCTGGGATTTATTAGCAAGAGTGTTGTAAGCAAGACACTAGAAGTAATTCTTCCATTCTACCCCGTGCAGATTAGGCCTCAACTGGAGTATTGTGTTCAGTTCTCGGAGTCACATTTCAGGAAGGATGTGGACAAATTGGAGAGAGTCCAGAGAAGAGCAACAAAAATGATTAAAGCTCTAGAAAAATGAGCAATAAGGGAAGATTGAAAACATTGGGTTTGTTTAGTCTGGAAACGAGAAGACTGACAGGGGAATTGATAACTGTTTTCAAGTATATAAAAGGCTGTTTCAATGAGGAGGGAGAAAAATTGTTCTTCTCAACCTCTAAGGATAGGACAAGAAGTGATGGGCTTAAATTGCAGCAAGGGAGTTTTAGGTTGGACATGAGAAAATCCTTTCTAACTGTCAGGGTGATTAAGCACTGGAATAAATTGCCTAAGGAGGTTGTGGAATCTCCATCACTGGAGATTTTTAAGAGCAGGTTAGACAAACACCTGTCAGGGATGGTCTAGATAATACTTAGTCCTGCCATGAGTGCAGGGGACTGGGCTAGGTGACCTCTCAAGATCCCTTCCAGTTCTATGATTCTGTGATTAATTAAGCCTCACAACACTCCTGTGAGGTACCATTATGTAAGTATTACCCTCCTTTTTCATATGGAGTAACTGAGGTGCTGAGGGTTAAGTGTCTTAGAGAAGATTACAGAGGAACCCACCTCTGCTGTGCTGCGTACAAACCACTCAACAATGGCTAGGCAGTTGGTATGCAGTGGTCACAGCACATTATGCTTATCTCAGTTACAGTTGTGCTTCCCTCATCTATTTGTTGTGCACACCTGTTGTCTCATCTTATAATTAGACTTATAGTAAGTATTTTAGTTCAGGGACCACATTTTTGTTGTGTGTGTACAGTGCCTAGCACGATGGATCTGGGGCCTGTAGGTACTTCTACAATATCAAAAATATAATCTGTGGCAGAGTTAGGATTAGAACTCAAATCTGCTGACTCCTCCTGTGTTTACCCAAGAGGTGGTAAGAGTATTAAAGATAAGAGTGAGGCATATTTGTGGGGAGTGTAAGGAAATTAGCACTGCTGTTTCTCATGTTGTCCAATCTGTGGCTAAAAAAAGGACTCTGGTCTCCTGGAATGGCCTTCTGGCACCTATCACAAACACATCCCATTTTTAGCGAATTTTTGTGAGCATGGGAGAAGGTCTGATTCTCAAACCCAATGTTTTTTCCAGTCTGATGTGAATAATTTGCAGAGTGCTCTATTAAAGGCATACAGAATAAGAGAGATATATGCAGAAAGAGTTTAGGGAGGTATCCTTCCAAGGATATACATGCCCTTCCTCCCTATATCAGTCTGGAAAGTGTGAGAGCTGAAATGTAGAAGAACGATTGGAACCTAGACTGTCTCTGGCTGAATAAAGTTGCTTGTTTTATTCATGTCCTGCTGCACTCCTACTTTGGGATTTGGCTAAGGCCCAGAAACTTCACTCTTATTATTACTTACAATTCCATGCCCGGTTGGTGGTGCCAGAAATCAGACAGAAGTCTCTTGAGTAAGCAAGTGAACAATTAAAAAAGATACATTCATGCATTATGCCAGTGCCTGAGAACAGTATTTAATGAAAAAACACTTGACACAGCAGCAAAAGATTAATACATCACTTCTGAGATGAGAGTCTTGATAGGTTTTAAGATAAGTGTAGAATTTGGACTTTTCACATTTCCTGTTCTATATAAGTTATTCCATGACTGAAAACGTTAGCCTAGGAAAAGAGCACAGTAGGCAAGTCAAATTCCAGGCCTCCTTAATACCATTTGTGGAGGTACATGACGTGTGAACTAATGGAAAATGACAAAACCTTGGAAGTCTGGCTAAAGTGTAAATGCAGGGCCTCTAGTAATCCATATGTTTATGAGAAAAATTTTCACTGGCCATGAAGCTCCAGACAGAGCACAAGTAACCCAAGGTCAAAACTATGAATAGTATGCTGCTTGCTCAATAAAAATGTAAATAACTTCCATTCTCTGAAACTATAAGTGTTTAGTTGCACTGTATAACTGGTCATCTGAACAGCAGGGAAGAAAGATTGATGGGACTATTATTCATAGAAAGCCAGTTAAGGATATTGATAAATGGTACAACAGTAAGTACATCTCTTGATATTACAGCACTTATTTGATTGTAGGAGATGAGGCCACTGTTAGGATAATGTAAGTGTACATAAATACACTAATCTATGTTGATCAAATATAATATACAAAACTAAAAGCAGGTATTTTATTCCAAGGCATCAGCAGTGATTATAGAGGCGACAAAATACCTGAAATGATTTTGAAACGTTTAAAAAATGCTTGAAGACAATTTAATATTTTGTTAACCTCATTTATATAACAGTTACCTGTAAATTACCTTGGATTGGGTATATGACATAATAAACAGGCTTTTTAAAAACAAACAAACAAACAAACGTGTTTTAAATCACTCTCTCTCGTTAGTCCTGATTCAATCTAACAAAATGTCCTTTTGAGCTTTGTGGAAATCCACTCACAGGTGTTGATTCTCAAAAACAACAATGATATAAACATGACAATCATGTCAAATATAGAACAGTTACATAATTTAGCATTTGTTTATATTTCAAGCTCTTCAGGGCATGGACTACCTTTTGGTTATGCACCTAGAAGAACGGGAATCTGATCCATGATTGGGACCCTGAAATGTTACTACAATACAAACTACTACTACTAACAATTTGCTGCCCATGCAATGAACAACAGTGAACTATAAAATAAATCTCTCCAATGTATGGTATGAAACAGAACTGGTTTTTAATAGAGTGGTTTTCATATTGAAGGCATCCCAAATCCTTCACAAATGATAAATCAAACAGTTGCATTGTGGTTGAGCAATTAAACAGCCATTATGCAGTTAACACTACCTCTTACACATTTTTAGACATGATGTTGGCATGACAGGACACTGGTATTGTACTACAATCTTTCTAAAAAGTCACAGAATCTTTAAGTGGTTGACCACTATCAATGTAAAAAAGGGACTTAACATAATCTTACCATCTAAAGTTTAAACGTGTTGTATCTGACAGTATTGCACTGCACTGTGGACACTGAATCTGAACTCATGTCTTGGCTAGAAACATATACTTTTTATCCAGAACTATAAAGCATGTATTAAAAGCATATGGAAAGAGAAAGTCTATAGAGTAATCCTGAAACATAATGAAAAATGAGAATTAAAACTTCAGATCCTTAAAATTAATAATACACAATTTGCAATAAAAGTAGCAAAAAAACTTTCCTTCTCTCCAGAAATTAACATATTTTTCATTCTGCTGGCTCTATTACATTAGTTGATAACATTAAAATAATATATTCTGAATGGATTATATTTCAAGTGTGAATCTGTTGTATTAAGTTATTCCTTATTTATCATTAACATACCTCATGAACATTCTTCATTTTTGATCCACAGTTTTACATTAATTTCTACCCACTTTAGGAAGATTTAAGTTTTGAAACAGAAGAGGCTGATACTTCATATTTACCACTTCTGTGATGAGTAGTAATTTTTGATCTAGAACACTTAGAAACAGTGGGCCAGATCCCCACCTGGTGTAAATGAGAATAGAGCCAATGAAATCCATGGAGCCTCACCAATTTACAACAGCTGAAGATCTAGACCAGTAGTTCTCAAACTTTTGTACTGGTGACCCATAGCAAGCCTCTGAGTGCGACATGCCTAATAAATTAAAAACATTTTTTTCTATATTTAACACCATTATAAAAACTGGAGGCAAAGCGGGGTCTGGGGTGGAGGCTGACAGCTCACAACCCCCCATGTAATAACCTTGCGACCCTCTGAGGGGTCCCGACCCCCAGTTTGAGAACCCCTGATCTAGACCACTATGTATACCTCAATACTATTCAATAAATGTTTTGGATTTTGATTTTAGAAGGGAGTTTGTTTGTTTATATGAGGAAATGTTATTTTTGAAGTGCAAGGAATTTGGAAAAGGGAAAATATACAGGGGAAGAAATGCATGAAGCAAAATTAAATGGGCTGGGTGATACCGATTTCCAGGGAAAGAAGGAATCCTTTCCTCCCCTGCCAGGGCACGGAAAGCAGTGGAGCTGCTCCCTGGCGACCACCCTGGAGCATCCATTATATTGCTCACATTTTCCTCTATGCAGCGATTAGAAGAGGAGAATCTACAAAGCAGCACATTCCCTTGCTCCATTCCTGCTCCAGTGCTGCCCCATGCACCGTTCTACAGTGAATCCCTATGAGAAGTGGACTCCATGGTGCTCAGAAAATACTCAACCCTGTGCAGCCCCCTGAAATCTGTCCCCATCTTACACAGAGGAACTGCACTTGTTTCATTGATGGAGGAGGGTGCAGGATTTGCCTTTAAGTCCATAAAAAGGTTATTGTGTTATCAGAATTAAAAATACTACAAACATTATTCACATATATAGCTACAGTAAAATGTTACTCATATATACAATGTATTTTATGTACTGCAGTTTTGAAGATTCGTTCCTTCACTTAGATTACATATAGTAGTTATATCTGTTCAGGAGAAATATTGAGTTGAGTTATGAATGTTGCATTAAGAAACGAGAGAAGAAAGCTCTTTGGTAAATTGTTTTTAGATAACAGTCTATAGTGCTTTATAAACTTCTTTTAAATCCCTTTATAATATTGAACAAACCTTGGAAGGCATATGTCAGAAATACAAAGGAAGGGTAACTACCTTTCTGTATACAGTGCTATAAAATCCCTCCTGGCCAGAGGCAAAGTCCTTTTACCTGTAAAGGATTAAGAAGCACAGGTAACCTGGCTGGCACCTGACCCAAAATGACCAATGAGGGGGCAAGACACTTTCAAATCTGGAGGGGGGGGGAGGCTTTTGTATGTCTGTGTGATACCTTTGCTGGGAACAGATCAAGGATGCAAGCCCTCGAACTCCTGTAAAGTCAGTAAGTAATCTAGCTAGAAAATGCATTAGGTTTTGTTTGTTTTGGCTTGTGAAATTCGCTGTGCTGGAGGAAATGTGTATTTCTGTTTTTGTGTCTTTTTGTAACTTACGGTTTTGTCTAGAGGGATTCTCTATGTTTTGAATCTGACTGCCTGTAAGATTATCTTCCATTCTGATCTTACAGAGTTGTTCTCTTATTTTTTTGTTCTTCTAATAAAGTTCTGTTTTTAAAGAATCTGACTGGGTTTTTTGAGTCTTAAAAATCCAAGGCTGGTTTGTGCTCATCTTGTTTATTCTCAAAGGGGGTGTAAGGGCTTGGGGAGATATTTTGGGGAAATAGGAACTCCAAGTGGTCCTTTCCCTGTTCTTTGTCTAAATCACTTGGTGGTGGCAGCATACTGTTCAAGGACAAGGCAAAATTTGTGCCTGGGGAAAGTTTTTAACCTAAGCTGGTAAAAATAAGCTTAGGGGGTCTTTCATGTGGATCTCCACATCTGTACCCTGAAGTTCAGAGTGGGGAGGGAACCCTGACAGCATAGAAGCTGCACTGATTACTAAAAAAGAAAAAGCAGCTAAAACAGTAATCATGAAGGAAAAGTCCTACAGAATGTAATTGGACAAAACCAATAAGGTTGTTCAAAAATTAAATAGGGCACCACAGATATTGCTTTAAAGAATTCAGATCATTAGATCTCCTTTCTATAGGTTTTTTGACATTGTAAGCAATTCTACAGTGGAAATATAATTCTCTATTAAATTCCAAAAATGGTTTTAAAAAACTAGTAGGAAAGTTAGTATTTTCTATTTAATTAGATGGGACTTTTCCATAAGGGATGAGAGTTTGTACCTTTTGGTATTTGATGGAAATCTCCAAACTGAAGAATTCACATTTTACATTTAAATCTCCTTTATGATTACAGATGTTTTTCTACATATGCATTTTTTCTAATACAAATATATTTTTTCATAAATTGTATTTCATTGTTAAAACGTAACTATGTATCAGGTGATATAAGAATTCAGTAACAAGAAATGAAGTGTTTACACAGTATAATGACTGATGGCACAGTCAAATGACTGTCCTCCTTAAAGCTCAAACCTTCTGTGGAATATTAATTATTTTTCTCCTATAAAAAGGAGCATTGCAAATAAGTACCACAGAGGCAAAATGAATCAGTGCAAGCCAACCAATCCAGATGCGACAACATTCTGAGAGAGGGCTACTGCTAGTCAGGCACATACCTGGAGACCTTAGCAAATAAAGAGAGTGGGGACATTTAGAAAGGCAAGAGGTAAACTGTGCAGTTTCACAAGTGAAAAGAATCATTATATGCAAACAAAGTGGGCTATTCTAAGACCTAAAACCAAGAGAGAGATGGAATAAAGTTTTGTTATGCAAAAATCGTGTCTCTTCCCAAAATAAACATATTATTAATTATTATTATTATTATTTGTATAAGAGTCGCATCTAGGTGTCCTAGTCATGGTACTATACAAAAACAGAATAAAACTCCCTTCCTCTTCTATTTTCCCCTTTCTAAGGAATTAGCATACTTTTCAAATCTGTTAACTGGTTTCAACATAATTCACCTTTAAAACACAAGTCAGAACAAAAAGAGAAAAATCTTCAGCATGATGCTGGGAATGGATGACAGTGATGTAAATGATGGCTAGGGAGCAGTGGAGTTTTAGAAACAAAAATATGAACACACTAAGGGCCTTTTTTCATTGACTTCAAGGGGCATTAGATTGGGCCCTTAATAGCATGCCCCTTTTTACCATTTACAATAAACTCTACCTCAGCTACATGAAGGGGAAAAGGGAAGGAGTAAAGGGATATCAGTAAAAATACAGATGCTGACATTTCCTATCACTCCTATATCTGGAGTGGTGAAAATAAATGTTTACCTTGATCAGGAGATGAAGAAGAGAAGTAATCTTATATTGGTACTGAAGTTACATACATTATGTAAACATTCAATTTAGTTTTCAGTAAGTTTTTTCATAACGATCTCTCTCATGAGGAAAAAAGAAAGGCTGGCACTCATGATCAAATGATCTGCGAGGAAGAAATGGATGCTGGATTTATAAGAAGATGGAAGTTCAGGAAATGTAAGTATTTATATATTTTCTAGTCACTGAACACAGCTGATTGGTTCACATGTTTTGAGACAGGGAACCATGTGATGTTCCACCCACATGGCTATTCCCTAAAATAGCTCCACTATGCACACCAACCTCCAGTTATTTCATTAGGAGATTCTTCTGAAAGAAAGATTGATCCAATTTACCCATGCCTGCTATTAAAAATTTTCTTCAAAGAAATGGAAATTGATAGATCCTGGAGCATTTTGTTCATTAGTGAGTTTGGCAACTGCAGGTCATGCAGTGGAAAATGGCCTACGTGAGAAACTGCCCATATTATTTTGAAAAGATTTGGCATGACTTGCAGCATCTGTTTAGAAAGGATTGCTGGAATTCTAACAGGACTCAGGTGCACTGGCACAGCTGTCTGAGGAAGCTCCTGAGACACATACCCATATTATGTCTCACTGTCTGCAATGACATTTGTCTCTGACTTTGGCCAGCACTAAAAGTTCACCCATCATGAAACAGATCATTATTTTCCAGATTAACAGACATCTGTTGACTCTGGGCTGTCACTACCCTCTTTCTTTGCTTTAATGATTCAACCTTTCCATAAGCAGTGTCTCCTGGGGCAGTGGGTGACAGGAGGTACTACTTCTCATGATGCTATTCCTATGTGCCTAAGGAAGGTCTGATCACCAGGGACGGCAGAAGTAGTAGTAGGAAAAAAAAAACTACAATGCAGAACTAAAGCCTCAGAACTATGTGGCTTCTAAACAGGAAACAGTAGTTTACATGGCAGTTAGTAAAGTTCAAAAGTATGCGCACACAGCTGTATGTACTTTTTTGTATTGCTGTTCTGTGGAGCCACCCAGTTGTTTTTCTTAAACTTTCTTTAACCCTGTTTCTTTTAAGGATTTTTTCAAAGCATGGAAGAGATTAGATAGAGATTCAGCCTACTGTTAACAGGCTACTTCATCCTCAAAAGGCACACCGAACCTGAGTTTGTGTCCAGACTCAGACCCTTTTCTCAAGTTTGGATTTATTAGTAACTCAAAGTACGACAAAATAACCTCTGTCTAAGCTTCCTCCCTGCGATTGGCTGTCCCTAGAGTTTCCCATGAGGCCCTTCTCTTTGCTAGTTCCCTTTCGCCTCCAAAACACTCTCACCTCTCAGATCCCACCTGGAAATTAAATTAACAAACGGTATCTACCAGAATGAATCATAGTACTTCAGCAGTTTTTAGACAGATTTAACACAGCTGCTACCCACACTTGTCACCCCTATTAAAGGTCCCTTTCAACCTAACTGGATCCCTTATACTGTGAAATATTGTGGGTAAGTATTTCACACTTCAAAAAGTCTTCGCCCAACCACACCTTTCTGTGCGAAAGAATTGCACGGAAGGGCAAAAACAAAACTGAAAACTCTGCAAATGTTAACCCATAGAATTTCCTAACACATGCTCCAATCAGGAGTAGTGGGGAGTAGTAGACATGCAAAGATGCATTCCCTTGCATTTGACCAGAATCCTCGAGACATATCACTATCAACCCTATGGAATTTAGGACGAGTAGAAGCCATGTGCTGGAAGTTAATGACACTCTCAGCATTCTGAGGCATTTTCTGAAGGATTAACCTGTTTCAAAGGAGAACATGTTACTTAGTTTAGAATGCCTCCCCCCTACCTCTCCATTGCTGCTTCAGTAGCATAGTGTTCAGAGAGATGGACTATTTTTGGGAAGTGGAAGGGAGGAAGGGCTGCTGTACAGGTTCTGCTCCCCTCATTTCTCTACTCTTAACATTAATTTGTTCTTCTCTCTAATACAGAATGAAAGAACGCATTTGTCCCTGTATATTTATTATACTGTAGTCTAAGCAAATTAATCAGAATGTATATTTTCTTGGGACACTGTTAGTTTTTTTGGTAACAATTTTACTCCCAAATTTGAATGAAATAACATTTTCTAAAATCTAGGCCATTAACGTTATAAAACTTGAAAAGTTCCAATTCTCTAGAGCAGTGGTTCTCAAAGCCGGTCCGCTGCTTGTTCAGGGAAAGCCCCTGGCGCGCTGGACCAGTTTATTTACCTGCCGCATCCGCAGGTTCGGCCGATTGCAGCTCCAGCAGGCCGCAGTTCGCCGCTCCAGGCCAATGGGAGCTGCGGGAAGGGCGGCCAGTATGTCCCTTGGCCCACGCCGCTTCCCGCAGCCCCGACTGGCCTGGAGCGGCGAACTGCAGCCAGTGGGAGCCGCGATCGGCCAAACCTGCGGACACGGCAGGTAAACAAACCGGTCTGGCGCGCCAGGGGCTTTCCCTGAACAAGTGGTGGACCTGCTTTGAGAACCACTTCTCTAGAGCAGCATAAAATTCGTACATTACATTACTAATAATGGTCAAAAGGGTAAAACAATAATTTATTTGTAGCCCGGGTACCTGTTAGGTTCTGTAATAATACAATATTCATTAGTTCATATTACTTTTATCAAGATGAATGATACTTTTATAGAGTGATGTCAGAAACAAGACAGTGTCCCAGCATCTGATTCTCTTCTGATTTACACTGATGTAAATCAGGATTAAATCAGTTAAATTAGTGTAATTACACTGGGATAAATTAGGTGAGAGAGGAGAGTCAGACTCCATTCCAAAAAATGCACAGGGAGTAAATTCAAGAGGATCACAAAGTAGAATTTTAGATCCACTACTTAATTTTCTGTTGTATTTCTGGCATATTCTATTCAATTTTCTGTTTACATGTTTTGAGTGTGCATATTCAAATAAGAGACACTAAACAAATAGGAAACGTGTACTATTTTTTCTTAAGTTCAAATAAACTAATTAAAAGAATCTCAAATAATCAGCATGAAAAACCTACTAAGATGTATCCATTTTAAATCAAGAGACAAGTTTAGCCTTCCTATAGCTTCAGATGCAGCATATACATTTTCTTTTTATCCTTGTGCAAAATACAGTACTTGGCAATGTATAGGAGATTTGCAGAGTGTAAAACATACAAGAACTCTATTTTTTTGGTGGCCTCAGAGTGCGGCCACCAACTCTTGCTGGTGGCCGCTCTGACAATTTTTCCTAAAATACTTGATTAACTTTAGGAGAAACAAACAAATATGCACATCTACATGTCTAAATTATGTACATATACACATCATTGTCATTTATTTATTGCTAGCTAGTAAGTCTACTGCTGTGAAAAATGATATTTGTATGTTTGTTAATATTGTTCACAGACTCCCAGGCCAGCTAGCTACTAAGTCTGCTGTGAAAAGTGATACTAACAAACATAGAAGTATCACTTTTCACAGACTTACTCAGCCCTGGCAAGTCCGGGGACAAATTAAGCCCTGGATGGGGAGGTGGATAGACAGGCAGCAGGGACCAGGGGTTGGGGAGGTTGGGAAGGCAGCAGGGAGCCAGAGCCTGAAGCCCGGGGGATGGGGCCCCAGAAAGGAGCCTGAAGCCCCGTGGCCACAGCCTGCCAGCCTGCCATCCTGGGGCAGAAGCCCGAGCCCCACCACCCCCAGGAAGGTACGGAACTTAGAGGCTCCCTGCTGCTCCAGTGTTGTGCCCCAGGTGTCTCCAGAGGGGGGCAGCGCCCAACGCCTGCTGGCAGCCCCAGCGACATCAAGGTTGCACATCCAGGAGCAACAGGGAGAGGGAGGAGTGGCTGCTTTGCCTCCCAATCACTGCCCAGGAGGCTGTAGCCACAAGAAAAGCCTCTGGTGGCTGCATGCAGCCACAGTGGCCTCATTTGAGAAACGCTGCTCTAACCCGTCATTGTAAGTGAACTACCAAATTCTGAAACCATTAAGCATTTTGATAAGCTAGTGAGAACATGAAATGCAAATACTAAAAACACAATGTCTACAAGATACAAAATCTAGAAAAAGTGTAAAGGCTTTTATGATTATATCTACAAGTATATTATTTCCAGGTGTTTGTTTTTGAATACTAAGCAAATATGATCATTATTGTTATTACTAACAAATGTAAACCTTTTGAGGACTGTGTTACATATAGGGCCCTACCAAATTCACAGCCATGGAAAACGCATCATAGACCGTGAAATCTGGTCTTTTGGGTTCTTTTACCCTATACTATATAGCTTTCATGGCCAGTGTTTCTAAAACCAAAAGGAGGTTGTGGGGGGATCACAAGGTTATTGTAGAGGGGTCACAGTATTTCTACCTTTACTTCTGTGGTGCCTTTAGAGCTGGTGGCTGGAGAGGGGCAGATGCTTGCTGGCCACCCAGCTCTGAAAGCAGTATTACCCTTCCATGACACCCTTATTTCTGCTGCTGGCAGTAGTGCTGCCTTCAAAGCTGGGCTCCCAGCCAGCAGTCGCAGAGCTTCCAGCAGCCGGAGTAGGTTCCTGGAGGTGAGTCTGACCCAGCCCTGGGAGTGGCCCCAGCAGGGGAAGGGGAAGTCCCTTCCCTCACCAGCCAGGCCAGGACCAGCAGCTGGAGCCTGGCGTACGGTAGGAGCCCTTGGCAGGGTACCCCGAGCCCTGCACCCCCTGACTCTGGGCCCAGCATCCCAGCGCTCAGGGGTTAAAGGGACCTCGGGCTGGCTGTGTGGGTGGGAGGGGTGACCACAGAATCCCCTGCCCCATCCCCAGCCATAGCACCCTGGGCGGTCACCACCTGTAAGGCTGGCCCTGTTCCCAGCAAAGTGAGGCCACTCCCATACCATGAAACCCTCATTTCTGCCCTGCTGTGGGCAGCAGTGCTGCCTTCAGAGCTGAGTGCCTGGCCAGCAGCCGCAGCTCTCTGGCTGCCCAGCTCTGAAAGCAGCGCCACCACCAGTAACAGCACAGAAGGAAGGATGGCAATATCGTGATCCCCACCATGACACCCTTTTGGGTCAGGACCCCCACAGTTACACCACCATGAAATTTCAGATTTAAGTATTTGAAATCGTGACATTTACAATTTTTTAAATCCTAAGACCGTGAAATTGACCAAAATTGACTGTGAATTTTGAACAAGACACTGTGTGTGTATTAGGTATTAAGAAAGGCCAATGAAGTACATTCCTTTCCACAGCACTTTGCAGGCCTCCTAATAAGACTAAAAAGTTAAAACAAAATTCAACTCCTTGCTACATGCCAGAAACAAAAGTAGTGATAACTCCTAATTCAGTCTCTGAAAATGAAAAAGGAGCTTTGAGCATTATATCCCACCTGATCTTTCATATTTTCAACCCCAGGGGGGTATAGTTTTCCACCATAGGCATCAACTTGTGTAATAAGTATATACATATAACACTCAAAAAAGGATTATTAAGGATGCAAAATCAAACACTCAAAATGGAAATGCCAGAATTAAGTTGCCTGTACAAACTTAATTCACCCCCCTTCCGCGTATGCATTATGATGCAGTCTGTAATTACATAATCATATACTATTTTTCAGCAAGACCAGTTGAGTTCTAATCTCCTCCTTCCAGCTCACAGCCCAAGTCCCGTCTAACCCCTCCCAGTCTCTTCTCCTTTCCACACCCAGTCCCAGTTTCCCCCTCCCAGCTCCTCATCCTCCCAGTTCCAGTCTCCAACCTCAGGCTCCTCATCCAAACTCAAGTCTTCCCCCAAAAGCCTCCCTGGGTCCTTATCCCAGTTTCTTTGCCCATCAAATACCAGTTTTCCCACTGCATTACAGCTCCTTGTCAGGTTTTTCTCTTTCTCCTCTCTCTCTTGCACCTATTTCCCCACAATGGTTCCTAGTCCCAGTCTCCTTGTCCAACCAGTCCCATCTTTGCCTCTGCCTCCCCAGCTCCTCATCAGATCTCAGTGTTCCCCTCACCAAATAGGTACCAGTCTCAGCCTTTCTTCCCACACTGACTCCTTGTCCCCTTGTCCAGTCAGTCCCAGTCCCTGTTCTGTCCCTTCTGCATTCAAATCAGATTACTTTCTATTCCATGCTGCCTGGGTGCTAACAGGGAGTGATCAAAATCACAGAAAAAGACAGCCTTCCAGCTCTCAATTCCAGTGTCCGGGCCAGGGCAGCTGGGATCAGCCATTACAAGGAAAGTCTGTCGGGGCTGGAACATGGTCAGTTGCTCTGTGGGGATGGTGCATGAGCAGTCCAGGGAGCTCTAGGAGCTGAAAGAGACTTGAGCATACTCCATGAAAATGGAATCTTTGGAGATTTTAGCTTTTCAGCTATAGCATTCTCTACTGAGCATGAGTAAGCTGTGATTTTTTAAAGGCTTACAATTTAGCCAAATTTGGGCAGATTTTCACAGGGATGACAAAAGGCAAATCCCTGACACAAAGGATACTTCTCTGGCATATTTCCAGGTTCCTGTTCCACAGCATGCGGGTGCTAGAGCATTTCAAAGAAAAGGTTTCAAGAAATTTTTAATATGGACAAATCAACATATTATTCCCTAGTCTCTTCTCAGAACCAGGTGAACTGTTTTGGCTGAAAATTTCCAGAAATCTTCACACCGAGGCAGACACCAGGAATGCAATTTTCAGCCCCAAACGTTGAAGTTTGACCAAGTGATAAGCAACTGAAACAGGGTCTTATAATGGGACATGTCAGGCAAATTTAAGATCAGGCAATTCTATCAGTCCTGCCTATAACAGATCCAGAGGGAGGGTCATTCATTGAAAGGGAAAACACATGCTCTACCTCTCGTGGCTAGTTAGCTCCATGGGCATGGATGAGGGGAGGCCAAGATCCCACCCTTTTGGAGATGGCTACTGTGGTCCTTGAATTGAAAAAGAGACCATGTTCTGTAAATATGTTTGGCCCCTGCAACAGGACCTAAGGTTGAGGAAACATTTTTTTTTTGGGGGGTAAACCTTCTCCCCTTTATTCTTAGTCCCTGCATGAGTGGATAATCAGCTCAAATCTGCATAAACACCTCTGTCTTGTGAAATAGGGCTTAATTCAGTGTCACTTGACAGTCACAGAAAAATCAAAATTAAAATATGCTTAAAGCTTGATAGTATGCTTTTATCTTTAGGTAATACATGTTTTGAACTTTGTACTGCATTTGACTTTATGGTCACCTGTGACCTCCACTAACACTCTTCAATTAGCTTAAGTGGAATTATTGTTGCTCTACATTTTTCACTCCACTTTGAATAATGTGAATAAAAGTGTAATCTTTTTGCTAAATTATTTACATTGTGAGTACATTGTGAGTTCTCAAGATCAAACAACATAAAATGCTTAATATCACAAAGTAGTACAATATATATTTTGAGAATATATTTAAACTAGAGGGACAGACCAATCAAATTCACAAAAATCAAAGTTAGGGAATGTTACTGATCCATATATTTGTCTGTGTTTTTTTTAAACCATTAACTAAATATATTATGATATACTATTTGCCTTGATTCTCAGCTTCAAGCTCTTTGTATGCCTTTCTCCCTTGAAATTGAACAAATCAATAACTTCTTCTAATTCGCACTCTCAAGAACTCACTGCATGGGAATAGTCAAAGACAACAAACAACATATTTCCCATCCCCATTCCCATCCCCAATACCATCAATACCATTCACTGTTTTCAAGCACAAGATAATGAGTGAATCAGAAAGAGCACTCTACACCTAACAATTTTCACCTCACATAACCCAGAGCTAGATTATATTCTCCCCCAAACAAACCAATCAACAAACATAAACCAAAACAGATCTACTACCCAAACCACAGCTATTATTGCCTTGAAAAGTTTCATATCTTTGTCTGAGGATATCAAATTTCAGTGCAAGTCCATACTCCCGGATCACAGCTCTCCCACAGCACCCACTCTCCCCGATAAGACCTTATGTAAAGAACTACACAATGGAAAACATTTGGAGTGCACAACAAACTTTATTGATTTTACCAAACCCATTAAAATGATGCATATTCCTGAGTGCAGATTTTCTATTAATTAAATTTTTACAAATATAAACACATACGGATCTCTTGTGAGATCCTACTTTTACCTACTTGGCCCCTCTCAAAGGTTTATTGAATGGATGATTAATAATGTATTTTCCCACTCACTACATTGACTAATGAAAGGCCACCTGAAGAGCAGATCAACTCACACAATTGTTTTTAAATTTAAGGCTGTGTGGTAAGCACTTTACTCCTGGGGAAATTCTGTGCCAAAAAAATTAAAAATTCTGCACACAATATTTTTAAATTCTGCAAAATTTGGCCTATTTTATATGTCAAATTAATAATATAATCATGCTCCTGCTTTCAGTCTGGATGGCTGGGGCTCCCTCTGATAGCCGCTCGAAGCTGACAGTGGGAGCCCCAGCCGCCCGTGCAATGCAGGGCCAGCTCTAGGTTTTTGGCCGCCCCAAGCAAAAAATTTGCCACCCCAAGTTCCGAGAGCGCAATTGCCCAAGGCAAAAAAAAAAACAACCCACGTGCTTGCTTTGCCGGTCCTGGTGCCATGCCTAGGTGGGAGTGCTGAGGAGAAATCTGAAATTCTGTGGGGAAAAAATAAAATTCTGCAGGGAACATTAATTCTGCACAAATTCTGCATTGTGTAGTGGCACAGAATTGTAGCAGGAGTAGTACTTATGGAATAACAGCACAAACAATAGTATGGAATCACATCAGGTCACTAATTAGTCGTAAGGGAAATCCTCTCTTTTTATTGGTGGGTTGGAGGGAAAGTCTTGTAGTTAAATATTGTAACTAGCTGATCTGCAGGTAGATGTGGAATGAGACAGGCTGGGAGAATGGAAAGTGAACATGCTCATGGCTGCAATCTTGTCTGCAGCCAGGTCTAGAGAAGACAAGTATTGTAGTGAGAGAGATCTGGCTACATTAAATTGTCAGATTTTTAAAATATAGTCTTATATAGTCATAGTCTTGCCTCCTTCAATTTGAGACAGCACTGTTGTTACAATATGTTTTAAAAATGGACTGTGTTAAGCATTTGCTAAGCATGTCTATGCAACTGGAGTAAATTGTCACTGATAGCTTTCTCCTCCCTGGCAGCTGGGGCTGAGCTGAGTGGAGTTGTGCTTTGACTAGGGGTATGTATACACTATGGAATAAGGTCAAATTTATAGAAGTCGGTTTTTTAGAAATCGGTTTTATATATTCGAGTGTGTGTCCCCACAGAAAATGCTCTAAGTGCATTAAGTGCATTAACTCGGCAGAGTGCTTCCATAGTACCGAGGCTAGAGTCGACTTCCGGAGCATTGCACTGTAGGTAGCTATCCCACAGTTCCCGCAGTCTCCGCTGCCCATTGGAATTCTGGGTTGAGATCCCAATGCCTGATGGGGCTAAAACATTGTCGCGGGTGGTTCTGGGTACATATCGTCAGGCCCCCCTTTCCTCCCTCCCTCCATGAAAACAAGGGCAGATAATTGTTTTGCGCCTTTTTTCCTGAGTTACCTGTGCAGACGCCATACCATGGCAAGCATGGAGCCCGCTCAGGTAACCGTCACCGTATGTCTCCTGGGTGCTGGCAGACGCGGTACGGCATTGCTACACAGTAGCAGCAACCCATTGCCTTCTGGCAGCAGACGGTGCAGTACGACTTGTAGCCGTTCTCGTCATGTCCGAGGTGCTCCTGGCCACGTCGGCTGAGAGCACCTGGGCAGACATGGGCGCAGGGACTAAATTTGGAGTGACTTGACCAGGTCATTCTCTTTAGTCCTGCAGTCAGTCCTATTGAACCGTCTTATGGTGAGCAGGCAGGTGATATGGATTGCTAGCAGTCGTACTGTACCATCTTCTGCCAGGCAGGCAAGAGATGAGGATGGCTAGCAGTCGTACTGTACCATCTTCTGCCGAGCAGCCATGAGATGTGGATGGCATGCAGTCCTTCTGCACCGTCTCCTGCCAGCCAAAGATGTAAAAGATAGATGGAGTGGATCAAAACAAGAAATAGACCAGATTTGTTTTGTACTCATTTGCTTCCCCCCCTCCCCTGTCTAGGGGACTCATTCCTCCAGGTCACACTGCAGTCACTCACAGAGAAGCTGCAGTGAGGTAAATCTAGCCATGTATCAATCAGAGGCCAGGCTAACCTCCTTGTTCCAATAAGAACAATAACTTAGGTGCACCATTTCTTATTGGAACCCTCCGTGAAGTCCTGCCTGAAATAGTCCTTGATGTAAAGCCACCCCCTTTGTTGATTTTAGCTCCCTGAAGCCAACCCTGTAAGCCGTGTCGTCAGTCGCCCCTCCCTCCGTCAGAGCAACAGCAGACGATCGTTCTGCGCCTTTTTTCTGTGCGGACACCATACCAAGGCAAGCATGGAGGCCGCTCAGCTCACTTTGGCAATTAGGAGCACATTAAACACCACACGCATTATCCAGCAGTATATGCAGCACCAGAACCTGGCAAAGCGATACCAGGCGAGGAGGCGACGTCAGCGCCGTCACGTGAGTGATCAGGACATGGACACAGATTTCTCTGAAAGCATGGGCCCTGCCAATGCATGCATCATGGTGCTAATGGGGCAGGTTCATGCAATGGAACACCGATTCTGGGCTCGGGAAACAAGCACAGACTGGTGGGACCGCACAGTGTTGCAGGTCTGGGACGATTCCCAGTGGCTGCGAAACTTTCGCATGCGTAAGGGCACTTTCATGGAACTTTGTGACTTGCTTTCCCCTGCCCTGAGGCGCATGAATACCAAGATGAGAGCAGCCCTCACAGTTGAGAAGCGAGTGGCGATAGCCCTGTGGAAGCTTGCAACGCCAGACAGCTACCGGTCAGCTGGGAATCAATTTGGAGTGGGCAAATCTACTGTGGGGGCTGCTGTGATGCAAGTAGCCCACGCAATCAAAGATCTGCTGATATCAAGGGTAGTGACCCTGGGAAATGTGCAGGTCACAGTGGATGGCTTTGCTGCAATGGGATTCCCTAACTGTGGTGGGGCCATAGACGGAACCCATATCCCTATCTTGGCACCGGAGTACCAAGCCGGCGAGTACATAAACCGCAAGGGGTACTTTTCAATAGTGCTGCAAGCTCTGGTGGATCACAAGGGACGTTTCACCAACATCAACGTGGGATGGCTGGGAAAGGTACATGACGCTCGCATCTTCAGGAACTCTGGTCTGTTTGAAAAGCTGCAGGAAGGGACTTTATTCCCAGACTAGAAAATAACTGTTGGGGATGTTGAAATGCCTATAGTTATCCTTGGGGACCCAGCCTAACCCTTCATGCCATGGCTCATGAAGCCGTACACAGGCAGCCTGGACAGTAGTCAGGAGCTGTTCAACTACAGGCTGAGCAAGTGCAGAATGGTGGTAGAATGTGCATTTGGACGTTTAAAGGCGCGCTGGCGCAGTTTACTGACTCGCTTAGACCTCAGCGAAGCCAATATTCCCACTGTTATTACTGCTTGCTGTGTGCTCCACAATATCTGTGAGAGTAAGGGGGAGACGTTTATGGCAGGGTGGGAGGTTGAGGCAAATCGCCTGGCTGCTGGTAACACGCAGGCAGACACCAGGGCGGTTAGAAGAGCACAGGAGGGCGCGGTACACATCAGAGAAGCTTTGAAAACCAGTTTCATGACTGGCCAGGCTACGGTGTGAAAGTTCTGTTTGTTTCTCCTTGATGAAACCCCCCGCCCCTTGGTTCACTCTACTTTCCTGTAAGCTAACCAGCCTCCCCTGCTCCCTTTAATCATTGCTTGCAGAGGCAATAAAGTCATTGTTGCTTCACATTCATGCATTCGTTATTCATTCATCACACAAATAGGGGGATGACTACCAAGGTAGCCCAGGAGGGGTGGTGGAGGAGGGAAGGAAAATGACACACAGCTCTTTAAAAGTTTACAACTTTAAAATTTATTGAATGCCAGCCTTCTTTTTTTTGGGCAATCCTCTGTGGCGGAGTGGCTGGTGGCCAGTGGCCCCCCCACCGCGTTCTTGGGCGTCTGGGTGTGGAGGCTATGGAACTTGGGGAGGAGGGTGGTTGGTTACACTGGGGCTGTAGTGGCAGTCTGTGCTCCAGCTGCCTTTGCTGCAGCTCAACCATACACTGGAGCATACTGGTTTGGTCCTCCAGCAGCCTCAGCATTGAATCCTGCCTCCTCTCATCACGCTGCCGCCACATTTGAGCTTCAGCCCTGTCTTCAGCCTGCCACTTACTCTCTTCAGCCCACCACCTCTCCTCCTGGTCATTTTGTGCTTTCCTGCACTCTGACATTATTTATCTCCACGCATTTGTCTGTGCTCCGTCAGTGTGGGAGGACAGCATGAGCTTGGAGAACATTTCATCTCGAGTGCGTTTTTTTTTCTTTCTAAGCTTCACTAGCCTCTGGGAAGGAGAAGATCCTGTGATCATTGAAACACATGCAGCTGGTGGAGAAAAAAAAAGGGACAGCGGTATTTAAGGGACAGTGGTATTTGGCTCCAGGTCCAGGGTGAGAAACAGTTCCTGGCTGTTGGGAAAACCGGTTTCTCCGCTTGCTTGTTGTGAGCTATCTACAACCTCATCATCATCATCATCTTCTTCATCCCCAAAACCTGCTTCCGTATTGCCTCCATCTCCATTGAAGGAGTCAAACAACATGGCTGGGGTAGTGGTGGCTGAACCCCCTAAAATGGCATGCAGCTCATCATAGAAGCGGCATGTTTGGTGCTCTGACCCGGAGCGGCCGTTCGCCTCTCTGGTTTTCTGGTAGGCTTGCCTCAGTTCCTTCAGTTTCATGCGGCACTGCTTTGGGTCCCTGTTATGGCCTCTGTCCTTCATGCCCTGGGAGATTTTGACAAAGGTTTTGGCATTTCGAAAACTGGAACGAAGTTCTGATAGCACGGATTCCTCTCCCCATACAGCGATCAGATCCCGTACCTCCTGTTCGGTCCATGCTGGAGCTCTTTTGCGATTCTGGGACTCCATCATGGTCACCTGTGCTGATGAGCTCTGCATGGTCACCTGCAGCTTGCCACGCTGGCCAAACAGGAAATGAGATTCAAAAGTTCGCGGTTCTTTTCCTGTCTACCTGGCCAGTGCATCTGAGTTGAGAGTGCTGTCCAGAGCGGTCATAATGGAGCACTCTGGGCTAGCTCCCGGAGGCCAATACCTTTGAATTGAGTCCACAGTACCCCAAATTCGAGCCGGCAAGGCCGATCTAAGCGCTAATCCACTTGTCAGGGGCGGAGTAAGGAAATCGATTTTAAGAGCCCTTTAAGTCGAAATAAAGGGCTTCATCGTGTGGACGGGTGCAGGTTTACATCGATTTAACGCTGCTAAATTCGACCTAAAGTCCTAGTGTAGACCAGGGCTAGGAGTTGCAAGCGCAGGCAAACATACATTTGTCATCTGAAGCAGAGCTAACATATATTAAACAATTCCCTAGTAATTATTCCATTTTACACAGAGAAGTTACATGGTCCACAGGATAGAAGAATTTAAGAGCCACCACACAAGTTTACATTTCATCATCCAGGTGAGTTATTTTTCACTAAATGACTGCAGTGTGTTATTTTTGAGACTCTCTGTTCATGAGAACAAAGGAACACATTTGAAGGACCCAATAACAGTAAATTTAAAAACTACACAACTATAATTGAATAATGACTTTCAATAACAGCTGCTGTAAACCTGAGCTATGTTTGAACTAGAGCTGAAGATGAAAGGTACTAATATCCCATTCAGCCGAGGTCATCGAAGAAGCCCTAGAGGAACTGTTTAATGTTTATACACATTTCTCTTACATATAACTATATTTTAAAAGAGCATAATTGTTCAACATTTCAGTAGGTTACCATAACTGAAATGTTTGTAATCATGAGAAAGGGAAAAATAACCGGGTGAAAAAGTAATTTACTGTTACTGTCTGCCACAAATGATCACTAAAAGTGGTCTTTGAATGAAAGCCCAGAACTCACAGAACTCATAGCAAGTTACTTCCTCTTAAAGGTATTTTGAAAATCCAAACACTATGCAGGGGGATAGGATTCATGCATGATGTAAGTTATAGCTAGAGGGCGAACTGTGCTTTAGTTCCTCTCAAGTGCACCCCTTAGTCCCTGCACCTTACCCTGGGTGGAACCACATGGTCCAATCACTCATAGATTGGATCTCTGGGTTGCAGCCCTGATTCCCAATCATCTTAATGACAGGGTCAACTTGGTTTTGGTACCTGTAATAGTTTCCTTTTCGGAGTCTATGACTGTATACGTTTGCAGCAACACAGAAACAGTGTCTTCAGAACAAAGCATAGTTTATTCTTTCTTCAAAGGTATAAACCAGATACAGCAAAGAATAAAACTAATAAAAGGCCTACACACATGGATCTTACCTACATGTTAAATGTTCCTTGCTAGAATTTGTAAGCTCCCCCCAGCCCAGCTAACTCCATCTCTGGCAGGGAGAGGCAGCCTGTCCTGCTGAGCAGGCTCTATCTGTCTGTCAGCTTTCACTGATGTACCTTGGGTAGCCTCTGGCCGATCACTCAACCCCTCTTTTCTTCCCTAGCATCTCTGAAGTTTAGGATCCTTTTAGTCCTAGGCTCAGCTTTGGGAAATGTAAACCACTCTAGCCTGGATGGAGCCAGATAGTGGGTATTTCCCAACTGGTAACTCCACTTCCCGACACACACACAATGTTTCCTCCAGCAGCCTTATCTTTCCTTGTACAGCCTCTTTTGATTTAGCTCCTGGAATTCAAAGAGATACCTTGAGGGGCACACGATATTTATAACTAACTCCCTCATTCTCCACAATATTTTACACTTACTGTGACAGCATGGGATATATCTATTGAAATGAAGGTCCCTTGTAACTGGAATCCATCAAGATTACTCTACATATTTACACTTCTGGGTATTGTGCTGCCTGGTGGCACTTCATAGTAGAAAGCCTGCCTGCTAAAGTGCACATGCGCCCTTTCTCCTCCCCTCAGTATTCTCTGAATAGCCCCAGGTTGAGGCTATACAAGGGACATCTTGGTTCCTACCATCTTGGTTCCTTCCACCGCCAACCAGAAGACCGTGATAGGACTCTGAGAAAGGGGAAGGAGGGTGGGAAGTGTGAATATGTGAGTCATCTCAGAGAACTCCAGTTACAAATAAGCAACCTTCATTTCTTCTTTGAGTAGCTCTGCATATTCCCACTTATGGATAATTTGACAAGCAGTGCTGAAAAAAAAAACCCCAGAGGTGGGCAAGAGTCCTGATAAAATCATGATTGTAACACTGCTCTGCCAAATGGGGCATTTGATCTAGAAAGCAATATCCAACACATAATGTTTAGTGAATGTGTGTACTCACTTGCAAGTAGCAGCGTTACAAATTTCCCTAATAGGAAATGATACCTTCTTGTTAACTGTCTAAATGGGCCACCTTGATTATCACTACAAAAGTTTTTTTCTTCCTGCTGATAATAGCTCATCTTAATTAATTAGCCCCTTACGGTTGGTATGGCTACTTCCACCTTTTCATGTTCTCTGTATGTGTGTGTGTGTATATCTAATCTATCTATCTATCTATCTATCTATCTATCTATATCTTCTTACTATATGTTCCATTCTATGCACCCGATGAAATGGGCTGTAGCCCACCAAAGCTTATGCTCAAATAAATGTGTTAGTCTCTAAGGTGCCACAAGTACTGTTCTTTTTGTGGATACAGACTAACACGGCTGCTACTCTGAAACTTAATAGGAACACGTTAAAGTGAAGCCAAAGATGCTGCAGCAGCTCTAGTAAAATGAGACCATACAACAAGTAGCTCAGGAATTTCAGCTAACTATAACACTGCACAATGCATTGTTTAGCCCCATCTGGAAATAGTCTGAGTGAATACACTATCACTTATATGCATAAGAAACAAAAAGTCTAAATGACTCCCTAAAACGTAGTTCTATCTATGTTGTAAGCAAGAGCTCACCTTGCAGCTTAAGTGCACCCTTGTGCATCTAAAGTATGTAATGTACACTCTATTAGCATGAGGCTTGGGAAAAAAATCTAGTATATTAATTGTATGATTGAAATGAAACTCAGACACCATTTTTGGTTAAAAAAAACCCTTTGGATCATGTCTGAAAAACACTTTATCTTTGTGAAAATTAGTAAATATTGGGTCAGCTATCATAGCATGAAATTCACTGACCCTTCTTGCTGATCTAATAGCAGTAATGAAGATCACCTTGATAGATTATTCAAATAACAAATACTCCCCCCCACATGGTTCAAAGGGTGACCTCATACACATAGATAATACCAAATTAAGATCCCAGAATTGGAAGGAATAACTCCTTTACACATCTTTTTCAACTCATGAACAAATAATGATCTAATCTCAACCAAAGCATGGTAAACTGAAATTGCAGCCACGTGAACTCATAAAGAAGAATTAGAAAATACTTCAGACTTTTAAGTACACTAACTATTCCAAAATACAGGTGTGATGGGGTGTGCATACATACCCTGCACTGGACAAGAGGTCCACATTATGGACAGCGGAACTCCTGCTCCTTAGACCATGCAGGACATGCTCCCATTGCTGCCTCAGTATAAAAGGGAGCAGTCCAGCTTATTCTAGGCTGACCACTGAGGAGAGAAGGCACTTGTTGGAGGCTCCAGACCAGGAGCTGCTACAGCCACAGACTGCAGGAACCAGAGAACCCGGGGACCAGACTGGTGAACTGCTATTTCCAGCAGATCACCGGCAGTCAGACTCCCAAGGAGTTACCCCTGCCAGCGAACCTGGAGACCCTGACGCTGTATGGACTGCTACCTCAGGAGAGCCGGTAGTATGTGGCCCAGGGAGGCGGAGGGAGTGTGACGTTGCACCCCATAAGGCTTTATGGAAATATGTATATATGACATAACTGGAATATGTTTTATGCTACATATGACATGTAACATATCTCTGTAAAGGTTATGATCTACTGAATACATTCCTCCTATTTGTATGCATGTATCATTTTTGTACTTGAAGTTATGAATATTGACTGTATACTTGCTTGATTTCTAAGTAGCCTCAGAAGAGCATCTGGTCAGCTTCTTGAGAAAAGGATGTGCAAATTAAGTGCCCAATCAAGAAACACTTAAAGGACAATGAACCTTGTAAGGCTCCAATCCACATAAGAAGGCTACCTGAGGACGTTCAAGGTAGCATGTAAGCAATGGCTGCTGCCTGTAAAAACTGAGTCATGCATGGACATGTGACTTGCCCATGTGACTCCAAAACTCCATCTTGGAACTGGACTTTGCATAGAAGAGAGGAGGGGGTCTCCATCCACAAGAGAAAGTCTATTTAAGCCTGTGAGAGACCCCTCCATTTAGTCTTCAGCTGGCTAAAGAAGACTTTCCACCCCCAAGGATACCTGAAAGAAACTGGAACAAAGGACAATAACTACAGGGGGTGTGAGTGATTGCTGGACCCAGACTAGAAGGAGACTAGTCTGTAAAAGGAAGCTTATTGGGGAATTCCTCTGGGGGTGTCGGTTTTATCTGTATTCAGTTTTCTTACCGTATTAGACATAGATTTGCGTGTTCTATATTATTTTGCTGAGTAATTCACTTTGTTCTGTCTGTTACTACTTGGGAACCACTTAAATCCTACTTTCTGTATTTAATAAAATCACTTTTTACTTATTAATTAACCCAGAGTATGTATTAATACCTGGGGGGCGGGGGAGGCAAACATCTGTGCATCTCTCTCTATCAGTGTTATAGAGGGTGAACAATTTATGAGTTTACCCTGTATAAGATTTATACAGGGTAAAACTGATTTATTTGGGGTTTGGATCCCATTGGGAGTTGAGCATCTGAGTGTTAAAGACAGGAACACTTCTTAAGCTGCTTTCAGTTTAAGCCTACAGCTGTTAGGGGACTGGTTGAGACCTGGGTCTGGGTTTGCAGCAGGCTAGCAGGTCTGGCTCAAACCAGGCAGGGCGCTGAAGTCCCAAGCTGGGAGGGCAGGGAAAGCAGGGGCAGAAGTAGTCTTGGCACATCAGTTGGAAGCTCCAAGGGAGTTTCTGTGATCCAACCCATCACAGTATCGACCACCTGAGCAAGGTCAGCATGTTGTGGTAGTATTTCCCGCTGACTGGGTGATGGCCACTCCTGTTGCTGACAGGGCCCTGATCTGGGACCCGGTGGAGAGGGAGGGTCCCCCTATGTGGCAGCCACCCAGCCCTAGGTGGCAGCCTGCTTCCCTGACTCTGGCACTAGGCCACACAGTGGGCAGCTGCACAGACCCTGGCCACTAGGCTGCACAGCCCTGATGCCAAGGGCAGCTGCAGCGACTCTGGCCACTAGGCTGCACAGCCCTGTACTCAAGTGCCGCCTTATTGACTCCCGCTGCCATATTGACTCTCACCCTAAGGACTGTCCAATAGATTGTAACTGTGGTAGTGTCACTACTCCGACCCACCCGAAGGAGGACAGGGTGTGCATACTCCTTGACAACAGGGTATAGAAACTGCAAGTGGAGAATCAGATTTGCCTTTGATCTAGGAAACAAATCTAGTCCATTTTCATTGGTAACACTTTCTCACAGATCATTTTATAGAGCTGACCAGTACATTCTGTACCAAGGAAGAACATGACTGTTTGAGACTAGTCAAAGCCCAATAGCTCACACTGTCAGATGAAGAGACTGTTGATCCAGATGGAGAATCCTGCCTTGTTACTGTGACAAAATATCCGGAGACAGAGGAAGACACATGTACCGTCCATCTGACAGCTGAAGCAGGTCTGTTCCACTGCTGTCTTGGCCATACTGGAGCAATCAATATTATTTTGCTCTGGCCTGCTGAATCTTCTTCATCATATTCTGAATCAATGGAAAGCAGGGAAAAGCATATAGCAGGCCCTTTCTCTAGTGTAGAAAGAAGGCATCACCCCCTGCTCTTGAACAGAAGATGGGATATTTTTTGTTGATTTCTGTCTCATGACGGAAACAAAAAGGTCTACCTTGAGTTGACCCCAGTGAGAAAAAAGATGTCTTGAACTACTCAATCCTTCAGGAATCACTTGTGAATTTGAGAACTGTGTCTGCTGAGATGGTCCACTAGCACACTGCTATCCCCTGCTAAATGCAGGGCCACTGGACAGATATAGCAAAGAATGCCCCCATCACATAGTGTGACTACTTTTGGCACATAACTGGAATGAGTGAGCTCCTGCTTGTTTGTTCACATAATAAATAGCAGCCGTATTGTCCGTTGCCACCTGGACCATGCTCCCTTGTATATCAGGGAGGAACGATCTGAGAGCTAAATGAATGGCTCTTAATTCCAATGCATTGATTTGTAAACTCTTTTCTTGGAAAGCCCAATGACCCCCGAATTTGATCCAAATGGGCACCCCATCCAGTGTTGGAAGTGTCCGACATTATCACTGATGGGGGACGGGGGTGAGGGATTGAACAGAACACCTCGAAGAACATTTGATCTGTTTGTCCACCCATCTAGTGAATCCAAAATGACCTGTTGCACAGTGGCAAACAAATGAAGACTGTCTTGATTGGGTGTATAAACTCACAACATCCAATGCTGCACTGTCCACATAATAAGATGAGCAAAAGGGGATATGTAAGCGGTAGCTGCCATCAACCCCATGAGACACCAGAAGAGAATCACTTTCTGGCACCAACAGGCCTGAATTTGCAAAAACACTTGTTGTATGTTTAGAAACCTGCCTTCCACAACAAAAGTTCTTCCTGCTACGGAGTCCATTGAACTTATAAAGGGAAACCTTTGAGTTGAGCAGAGATTTGACTTGATTGAGAAGCAACCCCAGATCTGAGAAGAGATTGTAACTCTGATGTGATGCAACAGAACATCGCATGCAGCGGCTTTCAGCAGTCATTCGTCCAAATGTGGGTTAACAAAAATACCTTGCTTTCTCAGCTGTGCTGCTACCACAGAAAGGCACTTTGAAAAAACTCTTGGAGCTGTGTTACAAAACAAATGGGAACAGCTTGTATTGTAAATGGTGCCCTGCTACCATGAACTGCAGGTATTTTTGATGACTTCCAGATAACGAAATGAAAATATGCATTCTTTAAATCAATAGTAGCGAACCAATCCATGACTGTGAGTGAGGAAATTATGGAGGCCAGAGTTAACGTTTGAAATCTGAATTTTTGGATGTAGTTGTTTAAATCCCTTACATCTAAAATGTAACCTCCCACCTTTTTTCTGTTTCAGAACTTAACTTTACTAGAATCCCTGCCCCCCAAAGATGTTCAGATACCTCATCAACAGCTACCATCTGGAGCAGCTTGTGAACTTTCTTAAGTAAAATCACCTTGTGAGAAAGGTTCCTGAAATGGGAAGAGTAGGGGAAGTTGAAAGGGGGCAGGTTTTGAATTGAATGGTATAACCCCTTTTGATAATTTTCAGTATTCATGTGCCTGATATAATTTGGCTCCATTGGTTGATATAATAGATGTGCCTGTCTCTGAATAACATAGGAGACTGCATGTCACTGATCGGTCCACTCTCCATCATCACATCAAATCTATTGTCTGGTGTTTGCTGAAGATGAAGAAGAGGGAGCCGGTTGCTTAATCCTAGGCCTACACCTGAAAGACTTCTTCTGCAGAGATGGAAATGAAGTCTGCAGTTGCTGCTGCTATTGCAGATGCCTCTGGCTACAGGAAAAATAAGGCGGCGACTTACGACAACTGCCATTAATACGCTCTCTGGTATCTAAAGGAAGGAATAGAAGGCCTCTTCCTGGTCAACAGATACAGATCTAGAGAGTGATCAGTAGATCTAGTCTCCATTAATTTTTTCAAGAACTCATCTGTCTTGGAACTGAAAAGATCATCCCCTTCAAAGGGGAGGTCCTGGGCAGCGGACACAAAAGTTAAGGTGGAGAAAGATGACCAGAGCCACCCATGTCTCCTAAAGAAGGCTGCAGATGCTAAAGCTCTGGCAGAAAAGTCTGAGGCAATGAATGATGACCTGAGGGCATACTTTGCCACATTGTGTCCTTCAGTGAGAAGATCATTAGTTAATCTTCATTTGTCCTCTGGAAAGTGTTGCACGAATGCAGCCATCTTTTCCCTCAGGTGGAAATGATAACAGGTCATTACTGCGTGATAATTAACCACCCTAATACCCAGAGAAGAGGATGAAAATACCTTTCTCCCCAGAACATCAGTCTTCCTCCCCTTTCTATCTGCTGGGGCAGAGTGAGCCTGGACAGATATAAACTTGTTATAAGCAGTAGCTACCACCAGCAAATTTGGTACAGGATGGGTGTAAAAAATATGAAAAACCTTTTTGGGAGACGAGATAAAGTTTGTCTGCCTTCTTTGATACAGGCTGACAGGAAGCAGTAGTTGACAAAATAGCCTTAGCGGGCTTCAAAAGTCTATTGAAAGTAGGAAGTATTTTACAACCCAGTTTCTCAGGAGGGAAAAACTTTGCTTTCATTTTTGCTTCCAACTACAAAGGGCGAGAAGTTTTCCCTTGATGCAGTAAGAGCAGGGCGTTGCATAAAAATCTATTTTTCTCCTAGAGATGATGGGGTTGCAAAAGTCTGTCAAATTCAAAATCACATTAGTTGTCTATAGTGTTCCTGCAAGTCTTCTCCTTTTATTCTTTGCTTCCTGCTGCTGCCCTACCATACAGCAGCAATAGCACAAAACAAAAATGAAAGGAAGAGCCACAAACTCACACTTGGGCTGTGTTTCCCCCCATGGACAGCAGGGGTCAAAATGATAGGACACTGTGTTGCCACTTGCTCTTAAGCAAAATGTTAATAAATGAAGGAAACAGCCTTACGTTTCCCTCTCCCAGTGGGAAAAGAGTCTCTAATCTTGGGAAATTGAGATTCAACATCCCTGAGAAAAATTCTTCAGTAGCTTATAAACCTATATTTATTGTTGTGGGGTTGTCAAAATAGCAATGTGATAACTAAAGTCTCCATTTTGTCCATGACAATAAGTGTACATGGTTTCGAAAGGTGGCACCAATCGTGTTTTTGAGGTGATCCAAACCAGGTAATTCTGCAAAGAACCCAATTGTGGAATTTCACATTTTGCTCTTTTTACCAGTTTGCATTTGAATGTATTTTCTTGGAAAAGCCATGTCGCTGACCGCAGGCCTCAGGTCCTAGTAAACAACATTCCTCATTTCACAACAGGAAATCTTTGCTAAACATAGCACCTGTCTTGTAGAGTCCTAAGACAAAGCTGGAATGGAGACTGAAACATCTCTTCCTAAAAAGGAGTTCCTCTGCCATGAGAGAATTGGAATGAATGGCAGTGTGGAAACAGAAAGGCATAATCACTGCTATCCGTCCTGAATCTGTTGATATGAGGAATTTTAAGTATCTATTCCTACACCACTCGCTGAAGCTTCACAAGTGCTCCTAATTACAGATATAAAAGACGCATTTTTGGAAATTTTACCTTAGGTTCAATGCAGTTAATATGATTTTTTAAATTTTCTCTGCGTGGCTCTGGGCCTAAGAAACTTCACTACTCACGTCTTCTTTACAGTGCTATTCCAACCCTCAATACAGCATACATAATTCCCATCAGTACCAACTGGAGTTATGAATGCTTATGGATGAGAGAATAGACCCTTTAATATTTAGCCTCAGCAAGAAAAATACATGGCATCAGGTCAAGCATGACATGTTAAAAGTTCATCAAATATTTGGTTTATGATAAACTGGTATACTTTTTACTCTTCTGCTTTTTATTTTGTAACCCTTTGATAAACAGACACTTGTACCTGTAGTAACCACAAAAAACAATTTTTGTTTTGCAAGAGACGACTGGTATAGAGCAAATGCTTTTGATGTTTTGATATCTAACAGCAGCTTTGGAGATTGGAGCAATACTTTAAAAACAATGCGATACTAAACTATATACTACATATAAAGGGCAGATTAGACTGCAGAGTTGGGTGGAGCAGCATTATAACTAAATGAATCAACAGGCTAACTACATGACATTTCTGAATGGAGAGGAATGTACAGAAGAATATGTAAGGATACAAATCCCAAGCCATAAGAATACAAGTATACTTGCAGAGTTATACTATTAGATTGTGGTAGTGAAAATGTATATTGGCTCAGATTTTAAAACTTTACTAGGAGACTTAGTCACACAACTCCCACTGAAATTAATGAGAGTTGTGTGGCTAAATCCCTTACTCATGTTTAAAGTTCAGTCATTGAGTTCACAGTGTTGAGGGTGATCAAAGAGACAAAATAACCCTGTTACCCATTATTATTGTTTTATTAAGCCACCCACTTATAAACTGGTTAACTGTCAAAAGTTTAGAGAAGCAATTTCAGCATCTCAATTTATGTCTTCTTGGAACACCCACTTCTACAGTACAAAAGAGGAGAAGCTGTTCTCAAATTAGTCCTAAGTAACATTCAGGAACTGGTGTAAGAAGTAACTATAGAGTAGCCACTAAGTAATAGTGACCCTAATAAAATATGCTCAATGTTCTTGGGGGAGGAAAGGTACCAAAAACTAGTACTGACAGAAAACTTTCAAAAGAGGCATTTAAAAACATAAGGAAGCTTGTCAAAACAATCATAAAAAAAAGACTAAACTAAAATCCTTAGCCTCAGCATGGAAGCTACTTACGCATAAAACAACAGTCACAGACACATACATACTAGAGCTGGTTAAAATGTTATGTTATGAGTATCTCTTTTCCAGTAGAGATAAGGAGGTGTTAGTAGCATTATACAAGGCACTGGTGAGACCTCATCTGGAGTACTGTGTGCAGTTCTGGTCTCCCATGTTTAAGAAAGATGAATTCAAACTGGAACAGGTACAGAGAAGGGCTACTAGGATGATCTGAGGAATGGAAAACCTGTCTTATGAAAGGAGACTCAAGGAGCTTGGCTTGTTTAGCCTAACTAAAAGAAGGCTGAGAGGAGATATGATTGCTCTCAATAAATATATCAGAGGGATAAATACCATGGAGGGAGAAGAATTATTTAAGCTCAGTACCAATGTGGACACAAGAACAAATGGATACAAACTGGCCATCAGGAAGTTTAGACTTGAAATTAGATGAAGGTTTCTAACCATCTGAAGAATGAAGTTTATGGAAGGGATGGTATGATGGGATAGCCTAATTTTGGCAACTAATTGATCTTCAACTATTAGCCCAATGGCCTGTGATGGGATGTTAGATGGGGTGGAATCTGAGTTACTACAGAGAATTCTTTCCTGGGTGTCTGGCTGCTGAGTCTTGCCCCATGCTCAGGATTTAGCTGATCACCATATTGGGGTCAGGAAGGAATTTTCCTCCAGTGCAGATTGGCAGAGGCCTTGGGGGCTTTTCGCCTTCCTCTGCAGCCTGGGGCACGGCGGGTCACTTGCTGGAGGATTCTCTGCACCTTGAAGTCTTTAAACCACGATTTGAGGACTTCAATAGCTCAGACATAGGTTAGGGGTTTGTTACAGGAGTGGGTGGGTGAGATTCTGTGATCTGCGTTGTGCAGGAGGTTGGACTAGACGATCATAATGGTCCCTTCTGACCTTAAAGTCTATGTTTCTATGATTTTAAACAGTGGAAAAAAATCTATTGCGGTATTTTTGTTTTCTTCATATTCAGATTTCAATCTCTGACATTGTACCTCTCCCATTTCTTTAGGGATCATTATGGCTCTTCTCTCCTTTTCATGTATGCATTTTGTTGTACCTCTCTGCCCCTTCCCCCCCCCTTTTTTTAACACCTTCATCACACCTCTTTTTCTTTTTATGTTTGGTCATTTAACATGCCTGTGTTTTTGTCTGGTCATCTTGTCACTGAAGCGCTTTTCTTCTTCTCTGTTCAGTTAGTGGTTCTGATAACATTGTGTGTGTGTGTGTGTGTGTGTGTGTGTGTTTTGTCATCATTTTCAGGTTTTAGGCGGTTTTATTTGGGATTTTGTGGGTTGGAGTATGAAAGAGTGGCACTGGCTTCTCGCCACTTCTAATCTTGGATACTCATCTTAGTTCATGGTAGGATTTATATCAAAATCAAAACTTGTCTGAAACAGGAAATATTTGTTTTAGAAAATTACTTTTGAAATTGAAAAAAAAACAGATTTTCCATAAAGTTTTGAAAGGACAAAGTTTTGAAAGAAGAAAGTTTTGAAATAATAATCAGTTCATTTAGAAAATGTACATTAAAAATAATACCCCCCCATTTTTCAACAACCTGTAATGAATATATTGCTTTCTTTGCTTTTCTGGGTCTTTGCTTAAGGCAACTGGTATGGATAATGGCAGAGTCAAGAGGTCATTCAACAAAATGGGTATCTTTCAGAAAATGGAAATCCAAATCTGCTGAAGTCTACAGAAAAGAGCACACATTATGGCAAGTAACCTGGAAAATAGAAAGACTAAGAGGAAATCTGAAGACCAAATAGTGGAAAAACAAAAAAGAAATAATCTGAGTAAATTAGAACAGATATACACAATACATAATTAACCTGTGGAACTCACTGCTTTCAGATATAACTGAGGCCCAAAGTTCAATAAATAATTAAAATAAAAAAAAGAAACTAGACACTTAGATGTTTCCATTATCCATACACCGGGCACTTTCATGATGAGATCTGCTCTTAGAGCCTTAACAGCTAACAAAGCCCTACAGATATACAAGCATCATCAAAGCTTCTCTCATAGGTTAAATATTAACAGGTTTTGAAAATTTGAACAATGCTCTGCAAGCCTGAATCAACACTTCAACTGTCTGTTCCTCTGAGGAGAAAACTATCAGAGGCCTTTTCCCCTTTACTCATTATTTCAGCAAATAGTATGTGGAATTAATCTGAGACTGCTGTTTCATAGGAGGCCTATTTCCACCTGTAGACTGTATGGTTTAAAAACAACTGCAACAGAATACTTAAAATGGCTGGCTGGGTGGTCAGCTTTCAGTTGTTTAAAAAGTATGTTTCTCTCAGACCCTGTACTGGTGTGTATTAAAGGTGTGTTTTATCATTGTGTTAGCTTAATGCAATTGTAAGGACCTATCAAGACACAAGCTAGCACATCTGAAACCCTGTTAGCTGGTCACGTTTTAGCCTAGGTTTTTAACACCAGAAAGAAAGGCTGGTTTAGTAGTAAGACACTAGTGTGCCATTTAGGAAACCTAGGTTCAATTCTCTGCTCTACCACAAACCTCCTGTGACACCTTGGACAAGTAACTTAGTCTCTCTGTTTCTCAGTTTCTCTATCTATAAGAATAGAGATAATAGCACTTCCCTATTTCACAGGGGTGTTGTGAGGATAAATACATTAAAGATTGTGAGGTGCTCAAATATTATAGTACCTAAGATAGCCAGAGACAACTGAAAAAACACACTTTTTTTGCTTGTCAAGATAGGGCCGATGAAGTACCTCTAACAGATTTGGAGCAGGGACTTGAATTTGGGTCTTCCACATTGAAGTTGAGTGCCCCTACCACTGGGCTATGCACTGGAGTGGGAATCTCTCCTGTTTAAGCTGTTCCACTTCGTATAACAAATTAAATACGCATTTGGTGAGACAGAGAGAGAATTAATCTATAGCCGAGGTCTTCAATCTTTGGGGCACAGCCTCATAAGGACGCATGGAGTAACATTCGGGGGGGGGGGTGAAGCTGGAGGCGAGGGGAAGGGAGTTGAATTCACAAATAGTTTTGGTTGACCCCAAACTTCATTTTTCAGCAGCTAAACTATCTGAAAAAAGTCCCCCAGCTCTAGTTAGAGCTTTTCTATTTCTCACCTTGTTAGCACATGTCAGAATCGTGCAGAAAGTTTCCGAGTAAATATTCTGCTTTCTCACTGTAGCAGATGTGGATTGTTAACCCTACCAGGATATAACAAAGGTGGACGTGATAGACCTTGGCAGGGAAAATCCAGGAAGAGCAAAGCTTGAGGGGGGCAGTGTAAGCTGAGCTTTATGTTCTGTTAGTGTTGTTTCAGCTACGAATAAAGCCAAACCCTAAGGAGGGGTTAAGTTTGGATTATATATGGCTTGTAAATGCTGTTCAGATGAGCAAGGAAATTTCATATCCTCATATCATCATTAATAAAAAATTACATAATGTGTGCAAAACATCCCAATAGGACAGAGGTGGGCAAACTACGGCCCGTGGGCCACATCCGGCCCACAGGACCATCCTGCCCAGGCCTTGAGCTCCCAGGCGGGGACGCTAGCCCCCGGCCCCTCTCCCACAGCCTCAGCTCGCCGTGCCGCCAGCGCTCTGGGCAGTGCGGCTGCGAGAGCCACACAGGTGTAGTGTATTAAATTACTCCCTATAGGAATGTGCTACTTACGGTGTACTACTTATGGCAGCCGGTCCTGGTGCTCTGAGCAGCGTGATAAGGGGGAGAGAGGGAGGGGGTTGGATAAGGGGTAGGGGATAACGGGGGGGGGCAGTTAGGGGACAGAGAGCAGGGGGCGGTTGGATGGGGCAGTGGTTCTGTGCGGCGGTCAGGGGATGGGGAATGGGGGGGTTGGATAGGGGGTGAGGTCCTGGGGGGGGCAGTCAGGGGACAAGGAGCAGAGGGATTTGGATGGGTTGGCGGTTCTGAGGGGGGCAGTCAGGGGGCGGCAAGTGGGAGGGGGCAGATAGGGGACAGGGGAGGCACAGCCTTCCCTACCCGGCCTTCCATACAGTTTTGGAACTCCGATGTGGCCCTCAGGCCAAAAAGTTTGCCAACCCCTGCAATAGGAACACTTTACAATTCAATAAAAGCTTTCATCATTATTATGGTACTGTCTTCAAAAACCTGATACAGATGTTATCTTTGATAATATGCCGTTTGTCCCTGCTAACCTTTTGCATGTTGTTTTTATGAGCATCTGATGCTTAAATTTCAACTTTTTTTTTTTAAACAAAGAGTTGACATAATGCTAGGTGCTTTCATTTTCACAAGAAATTCTGGCTTTACAGCCATTGCAGTCAGTTTTAGCAAGGTTACTTTATATCACTGAAAAACTCTCATTTGATGCTTCACTTTTTCTCACTCCTATCCCAAGAAACACAAAGTGAAAGCCATGCAGGGAACTGGCAGACATTGGCTGATTATGAGAGGTTGACTGAACAATCAGTGGATCCAACAGATATGTGACTATTAAAAATTCACATGTGTACAGTGGTCAGGATCTAAATTTTGAACAGTTCACATGAGGCTGATTTGTGTACAGACTACATTTGATTAGGATGCCGTTTGCATTCTTGTTTTAAAATTAATGTTTACTGAATGGCAGGCGTATGAGACCAAGGCCTCACAACAGCACAGAGATGTGCTGGTCTTTGAGATAGAGCTAAAGTTCACATCACTAAAATCACGTATCCCAACAAGAAGCAGAGTAACTGCAAATCCACATTCAGAAAGAGATGCTCTTATCTCTAGGATAAAGGGGAAAATCCTAAGCTTAGAGGAGGTATGTCCAACTACTAGACCCTACACTTCATATTACACATTATGATGGTGGTTTAAGGAGTGGAGGCTCTGAACCAGAAAAGTTATTTCAGGCATCAACCTGTAGTAAAAGGGACTGGGTAGATTATTGTTGTGTCCCATAGTCCCCAGTTGTAGCCTGTATACCACAATGGTGGGGGGAAAAAAGAGTTTGATTTGTATACTTGCATTCAGCTGCCACTATAGCTTATTTTACACTATTCACTTCTGTTGTGCTCCAGTGAATTGTATGCAAGTGGTGTTTCATCAGCTGTTATTTGTCACCCTGTGAAACACATGCAGTAGGAATTAATAACTTGCACTAGCAGGCATCCTCTCCCACAGACCGCTCAAATCCCTGCTCCTTCTCCTTGTTGCTCAGCTGCTTAGCTTATCTGTCCTTTGATACTGAATACAGAGTATGAATTCCCCCAGCTATATTGCACAGCTGGAAAACTGGGCTGAAGACTCAGTTGTCGCTCTCAGCAGATGTAACAAACTTAGCCACAAATTTTGATTATGAAATTTTATAATCAATTTTGCACAGAGAAAGGGAGACAGAAGTGCTGGTTTGAGGTATTTTATTTATCCTTTTACTCCAGCCAAGAATAGGAGCCAATAATAAAAGACTATTTTAGAACACTAGCAATCATATTTTGAATTTTTAATCTCCATAGTTCATAATGGAGGTGTATAAAATGATAAGAATGAGCTGCTGTAAGTATGAATTTCATTCCTATTTATCCATCTCTTTTCAGTGTCATAGCACCAACTTCAGGGTATGATTACCCAAATCAAATCTTTCCCTTAAGATACTTAAGCATTTTGTTGCTCACAGTAATTATGTAAAAGATCATTTGTTTTTAGAGTGCAAACTGCATGTCCAATATAATAAAGGTAAGAAATGGAGTAAAAGGAGTTAGAATCATAAATACAAGACTTTCTGATGCTAAATTACTTGATTATTAAAAAAAAACCAAGGTGTATAGGAGGCAGATGAGATAGAAAGCATCAAATATGCCTCATGAAGGTGAGGATTTGGACAAAGTAGCACAGCTTCCTTTGAAGGGCAACGGTTGCTTGGTAAGTTGAAGAAGACAAGTGCCATTGCAAAATGAGTAGCAGAAATGGGTTGAGCTGAATGCAGCCTGACAGGGGAAGCAGTTCTTGGATTCTTTTCCTGCGTGATTGTAGATGCATGACTAGGAAAACCCAAGGAACATTTGGCTTCTTGGCAGCAAGTTCCTGCACATGTAGTTCATATAATTATAGGTGGGACTGGTAGTGCTGCCTGTTATTAAGGTTGCCTGATACGTCCTATTATAAGATCTTGTTTTCAGAGGCTTATAACATTGCCAAACTTTAACACTTTAGGCTGACTTTTTACATAGTGGGTGTCTGTCTTAGGCTGAATTTTTTGGGGGGAATTTTCAGCCAAATTAGTTCAGCTATTCCCAAGAACAAGGCTAGAAAAATTCTGGTGACCTCTTTCAAAAAGCTCCAGTAACCCTATATTTTGGAGAAGGGTCTTAAAATTTGGCAAGAGGTGATCTTTGTGTCAGGGACATGTTTCTTACCAGCCCTTTGAAAATCTGCCCAAATTTGGCCAAGTTTTAAGCCTTTGACAAAATCATAGTTTGCACATGCTCAGTAGAGACCTATTTAATTTTAGCAGCTAAAAATCTCCAAAGCTTCTGTCCTCTGAGCATACTCAACCCTGTAACAGTTCCTAATGCTGAGCAGACTGCACATGCACCATCCCTACAGAGCAAATGAGTATCCTTCTGCCCAGGGCCATGGGAGTGAAATCAAACTTCCCATACAACAGCTTCTCCGAGCTGGGGTGGGGCTGGGCACCTGAACTGACAGCTGGGACCCTGTCTCTCCTGTGCTCTCAATCACCCTCTGCTGGCACCCAGATAGTGTAGAGGAGAAAATTATCTGATTCAAATGCAGAAGGAACAAAAAGTGGATGGGGGAGGAAAAAGAATAGATTGGGACAAAGAGAACTGGCAGGCTCCCAGCTCCACAGCAAGGACCCCGGCAGCATTGGTGTTTCCCACCTCAGGACAGTCCACGTAGCAGGAGCCACATATCCAAGAAGCCCGAGCTCCCCAGCAGTCTGCCAGGTAAGTGGCAGGAAACCAGGCAGGATTCCAACAGAACTCTGTGTATGTTTCAGCAAAAGTTTGTTGTAACTGAACCATTTCCACAAAACTTTTCAGTTTTAACAAAAAAAACAGTCTTTTTCAACAGTTTTGTCTGAAAATTTCTGACCAGATCTAATATGATGCAGAGCAGAAGGAGGCTGAACTAAGGCTGCACAAGCAACCTTAATTCTGGAATTTTCCATCTTTTGAGTGCTTGACTTTGCTCCTTTCACACCATTCTTTTCATATAGTGTTTGTGTATGTGTAATAAGAATTATAATTATTACACCAAAAGCTTTGGGGTTGACTGGATGAAGAGTGTCTAAAGAAAACAGTGACTTACTTACCGCACTCACAACCCCTAAACACATAAGTATCATCTCTAGCATTACACATTAGGGCATTAAAGAGAATACTGTAATACTGAATGATGGAAAAGCGCTTGTGGCATTCTAATCTAGGAGCACATGGCCAGCTCCGTGGGGAATATGCCTGAAATGGTAATAGAGTGCTGGGACCTGGTGCACCCAAGTGGAATAAGCAGGGAATTATCTGAAAGAGAGGAGCATGTATTTCATTTATATCGCTAATAGTGCAGTGAATACTGACTGTATTAATAGTGGGATAGAAACAGTAGTGGAACAGATTGATAGAGCCAGAAGAGTTCCCAGAAGTCACCTACTACAGGACAGGCCTAACAGAAAATAACAGAACGCCACTAGCCGTCACCTTCAGCCCCCAACTAAAACCCCTCCAACGCATTATTAAGGATCTACAACCTATCCTAAAGGATGACCCAACACTCTCACAAATCTTGGGAGACAGGCCAGTCCTTGCCTACAGACAGCCCCGCAACCTGAAGCAAATACTCACCAACAACCACACACCACACAACAGAACCACTAACCCAGGAACTTATCCTTGCAACAAAGCCCGTTGCCAACTGTGCCCACATATCTATTCAGGGGACACCATCACAGGGCCTAATAACATCAGCCACACTATCAGAGGCTCGTTCACCTGCACATCCACCAATGTGATATATGCCATCATGTGCCAGCAATGCCCCTCTGCCATTTACATTGGTCAAACTGGACAGTCTCTACGTAAAAGAATAAATGGACACAAATCAGATGTCAAGAATTATAACATTCATAAACCAGTCGGAGAACACTTCAATCTCTCTGGTCATGCAATCACAGACATGAAGGTCGCTATCTTAAAACAAAAAAACTTCAAATCCAGACTCCAGCGAGAAACTGCTGAATTGGAATTCATTTGCAAATTGGATACTATTAATTTAGGCTTAAATAGAGACTGGGAGTGGCTAAGTCATTATGCAAGGTAGCCTATTTCCCCTTGTTTTTTCCTACCCCCCCCCCCAGACGTTCTGGTTAAACTTGGATTTAAACTTGGAGAGGGGTCAGTTTGGATGAGCTATTGCCAGCAGGAGAGTGAGTTTGTGTGTGTATGGGGGTGGAGGGGTGAGAAAACCTGGATTTGTGCTGGAAATGGCCCACCTTGATTATCATGCACATTGTAGGGAGAGTGGTCACTTTGGATGAGCTATTACCAGCAGGATAGTGAGTTTGTGTGTGTGGTTTTTGGAGGGGGCTGAGGGGGTGAGAGAACCTGAATTTGTGCAGGAAATGGCCCACCTTGATTATCATGCACATTGTGTAGAGAGCTGTCACTTTGGATGGGCTATTACCAGCAGGAGAGTGAGTTTGTGTGTGGGGGGGTGGAGGGTGAGAAAACCTGGATTTGTGCTGGAAATGGCCCAACTTGATGATCACTTTAGATAAGCTATTACCAGCAGGACAGTGGGGTGGGAGGAGGTATTGTTTCATGATCTCTGTGTGTATATAAAGTCTGCTGCAGTTTCCACGGTATGCATCCGATGAAGTGAGCTGTAGCTCACGAAAGCTCATGCTCAAATAAATTGGTTAGTCTCTAAGGTGCCACAAGTACTCCTTTTCTTTTTGCGAATACAGACTAACACGGCTGTTACTCTGAAAGTAGTGGAACTGGAATACTTACAGTGGGCACACTTAAAAACGTAACTGCAGGTTAGATAATCTATGCCCTGTGTTTTCCACTCTGATAAAATACAATTTTCAGTTTACTAGATGCCATTACTGGTTAAATGTTAAAAACTTATTTCCACATCTTGGCACCTATTCCACTGGAGAATTAAAATAAATAAAATCTACTGAAAAGGATAAAAGAAAAAAGTGTAAATAATTCAAGATCAGAAAATCTTTAGGCAAAAAAATAAAAACATCTCTGTGTTGTGAAGGGGCAAATCTCAATGGGAAATATGTTCAGATTGCTTCCACTTGCCAATGAAGAAGAATTCAAATACAACAGCCAGTTTCAAAAAAAGTAAATTCTAACAAGACTAACATCAGGAAGGGGCAAAAATATAAATGAAGGAATTCTGGTTTATTTTATAAACTCACCCACTTTGTCTCTCTAAAGAATCTGAAACCTCATTCAATAAACCATGACTGCCAGAGTAATAAACCTAAATGTCCAGAACACTTTATGCACATAACATTTTCAGTTGCACAAACCCAATAACACACCGAAAATTTATTATTCTCCACAATGTATATTAAGGGGAAAATAGACTGTACATTTTACACTAAAAAGTCTAAAATATTTACCATAGATGAAGCTGTAACTATAAAGTAATACACAAAACACAAAATAAAAACATATACATCCATCCTGAAAGTTTGGGTCAGATCTGTGGCCTTTTTCTGGCTGTCCTGCACCACTGCAACCACCCAGCCAGCCAGAAAATCAACAGATCCAGCTCCTACAGAGGATTCTTCCATTGTTGTCACAGAGGCACTAATTTTACACCATCCTTCCTGCAGCTCCCATTGGCCAGGAATGGTGAACCACGGCCAGTGGGAGCTGCAGGGGGACGTGCCTGTGGACAGCCAATGTAACCAAAATGTTGCGCGGCCCGCCAGCAGATTACCTTGATGGGCCGCATGCCGGAGGCTGCCAACCCCTGCACTCACTTTTGTTTGCTAATCTTCATCGTGACACGGTAGTTATTAAAAGCCATATCATATCATTATCTCTAAATGAAGAGCGAATACTGCTGTATAAGACTGAGCAGAAATTTTAATTGACTGTATTTTTAATTCCCAATTTTTAGAAATATTTAAGCCAAAAATTTCAAATTTGGATGCCTAAAATTAATAGACTTATAGACTTTAAGTTCAGAAAGGACTGTCATGATCATCTAGTCTGACCTTCACATTCCAGGCCCCACTTCACCCACCCACTGCTATAGTAGGCCCCTAACCCCTGGTTGTCTTACTGAAGTCCACAAATTATGGTTTAAAGACTTTGAGTTAAAGAGAATCCACCATTTACACTAGTTTAAAACTGCAAGTGACCCGTGCCCCATGCTGCAGAGGAAAGCGAAAAAAACCCAGGGTCTCTGCCAGTCTGACCCAGGGGAAAATTCCTTCCAGACCCCAATATGGTGATCAGTTAGACCCTGAGCATGTGGACAAGACCCACGAGGCAGATTCCTGGGAAAGAATTCTCTGTAGTAACTCTGTAGTAACCCCCCACCCCCATGTAGTGTCCCATGTTGGAGATTTTTTTGCTACTGACAGTCACTGATGGGCCACATGCCATGGTATGCAGTCCCATCATACCAACCCCCCATAAACTTATCAAGCTCAGTCGTGAAGCCAGTTAGGTTTTTTGTCCTCACTGCTCCCTTGGGAAGGCTGTTCCAGAAGTTCAGTCCTCTGATGGTGTCAAGGTTCCTCCCCCACTCTGAACTCTAGGGTACAGATGTGGGGACCTGCATGAAAAACCTCCTAAGCTTATCTTTACCAGCTTAGGTCAAAACTTCCCCAAGGTACAAAATATTCCACCCTTTGTCCTTGAATTGGCCGCTACCACCACCAAACAAATACTGGTTACTAGGGAAGAGCTGTTTGGAAACGTCTTTCCCCCCAAAATACTTCCCAAAACCTTGCACCCCACTTCCTGGACAAGGTTTGGTAAAAAGCCTCACCAATTTGCCTAGGTGACTACAGACCCAGACCCTTGGATCTTAAGAACAATGAACAATCTCCCAACACTTGCACCCCCCTTTCCTGGGAAATGTTGGATAAAAAGCCTCACCAATTTGAATAGGTGACCACAGACCCAAACCCTTGGATCTGAGAACAATGAAAAAGCATTCAGTTTTCTTACAAGAAGACTTTTAATAAAAATAGAAGTAAATAGAAATAAAGAAATCCCCCCTGTAAAATCAGGATGGTAGATACCTTATAGGGTAATTAGATTCAAAACATAGAGAATCCCTCTAGGCAAAACCTTAAGTTACAAAAAAGATACACAGACAGAAATAGTTATTCTATTCAGCACAGTTCTTTTCTCAGCCATTTAAAGAAATCATAATCTAACACGTACCTAGCTAGATTACTTACTAAAAGTTCTAAGACTCCATTCCTGGTCTATCCCCGGCAGAAACCAGCATATAGACAGACACACAGACCCTTTGTTTCTCTCCCTCCTCCCAGCTTTTGAAAGTATCTTGTCTCCTCATTGGTCATTTTGGTCAGGTGCCAGCGAGGTTACCTTTAGCTTCTTAACCCTTTACAGGTGAGAGGAGCTTTCCCCTGGCCAGGAGGGATTTCAAAGGGGTTTACCCTTCCCTTTATATTTATGACAGATGGTAAGAAACCTTCGTCTAATTTCAAGCCTAAACTTGTCGATGGCTAATTTATGTCCATGTATTCTTTTATCCACACTGGTGCTTAACTTAAAGAGCTCCTGGTATTTATCCTTCTGATGTATTTATAGAAAGCCATCATGTCTCCCCTAGCCTTCTTTTGGTTAGGTTAAACAAGCCAAACTCTTTGAATCGCCTCTCGTAAGGTAGGTTTTCTATTCCTCGTATCATGCTAGTAGCCCTTTTCTGCATATGTTCCAGTTTGAATTCATTTGTCTTAAACATGGGAGACCAGAACTGCACACACAGTATTCCAGATGAGGTCTCACCAGTGCCTTGTATAATGGTACAAACACTTCCCTGTCTCTGTTGGAAATACCTCACCTGATGCATCCTAGACTGCATTAGCCTTTTTCACGTTGGCATAACATTAGCAGCTCAGTGTCATCCTGTGGTCAACCAGTACACCCAGGTCTTTCACTTCCTCTGCCACTTCGAACTGATAAGTCCTCAGCTTATAGCAAAAATTCTTGTTCTTAGCCCCTAAACATACGACCGTGCACTTTGCACTATTAAATTTTATCCCATTTCTATTACTCCAGTATAACGGCACCCAGTTCTTCTTGTATGATATTCCGGTCCTCCTCAGTATTGGCAATACCTCCCAACTTTGTGTCATCTACAAATTTTATTAGTACACTCCCACTTTTTGTGCTAAGGTGAGTAATAAACATGTTAGATATGATTGATCCCAAGACTGATCCCTGAGGAACTCCACTAGTCAGCTCCCTGCAGCCTGATAATTCTCCTTTCAATATGACCCATTGCAGTCTCCCCTTTAACCAGTTCCTTATCCACCTTTCAAGTCTCATATTAATCCACGTCTTCTCCAATTTAACTAATAATTTCCCATGTGGAACCTTATCAAATGCCTTACTGAAATCCTGGTAGATGAGATCTACTGCATTTCCTTTGTTAAAAAAATCAGTTATCTTCTCAAATAAGAAACTCAGGTTGGTCTGGCATGATCTACCTTTTGTAAAACCGTGTTGTATTTTATCCCAATTACCATTCACCTCTATGTCCTTAACTGTTTTCTCTTTCAAAATTTGTTCCAAGACCTTGCATATAATTGGAGGTCAAACTAACAGGCTTATTGGTTCCTGAATCACATTTTTTCCCTTTCTTAAAAAAAGGAACGATATTAGCAATTCTCCAGTCATAGGTTGTGACCCCCGAGTTTACAGAAATCCTTGCTATTGGCTTGCAATTTCATGTGCCAGTTCCTTTAATCTTCTTGGATGGAGATTATCCAGCCCGACCCTCCCCCTGATTTAGTCCCATTAAGCTTTTTGAGTTCACGTCCATCTTGGATATGCTAATTTTTACCTCCATATCCTTGTTGCTATTAGCTATTCAGCCACTACCCCTAAGCTCTTCATTAGCCTCATTAAAAACTGAGGCAAAATATTTATCTAGGTTTTGGGCCAGGCCTAGATAATCTTTAACCTCCATCCCTTCCTCAGTGCTTTGCGGTCCCACTTCTTTCCTTGTTTTCTTCTTATTTATATGGCTATAGAACCTTTTACTATTGGTTTTAATTCCCTTTGCAAGGTTCACCTCTGCTTGACTTTTGGCAGTTCTTACTTTATCCATTCATTTTCTGACCTCCAAGAGATAGCTTTCCTTGCTGATCCTTCCCATCTTCCATTCCTTAAAGGCTTTCTGCTTTCCCTTAATCATCTGTTGAGATGCTTGCTCATTCACCTTGGTCTGCATCCCTTCCCTATGAATTTTTCCCCCTTGCTTGGGATGCAGGCTTCAGGTAACTTCTGCAACTTTGATTTAAAGTAACTCCAAGCCTCCTCCATATTCAGATCCTGGAGTTCTTCAGTCCAGTCCACTTCCCTAACTAATTCCCTTAATTGTTTAAAGTTAGCTCTTTTAAAATCAAGGACCCATGTTGCAGATCTATTTTTGTTTATCCTTACATTTAGTTTAAACTGAATTAGCTCATGATCACTCAAATCAAGGTTGGTCTGTACAACCAGTTCTTCTATGAGGTCCTCACTACTCGTGAATACGAAACCTAAAATGGCATCACCTCTTGTTGGTTCAGCAACTATTTGGTGAAGAAATCAGTCTATCCATGACATCCAGGGAAATCTGGGCCCTACTATTATTAGTAGCACTTGTCCTCCAATCTATATCTGGGAAGTTAAAGTCTCCCATAATCATACAATTCCCAGTAGTATATATTTCATTAAAAACATGAAAGAGGTCTCTATCCATATCCAAATTGGATCCTGGTGGTCTGTAGCAAACCCTAAGCTCTATATCAGGGGAACGTTTAGTAGCTTTCTTCTTCAAAGAGATTTTGGCCCTAACAGACTCCATCTTATTCATTCGATTTCTTCTAATTTCTTTACAGTGTTTCTCATAGTTAATATACAATGCTACTCCACCATCTTTGCCTTTATTTCTGTCTTTCCTGAAGAGCACATACCCTTCAATATCTGTACTCCAGTCATGACTACTATTCCACTACGTTTCTGTTATCCACATAATATCTGGTTTCACTTCCTGCGCCAGTAGTTCTAGTTTCTCCATTTTATTACTTAGGCTCCCTGCATTGGTGTACAAACATCTTAATTGTTCCTGCTTGGATTCACCCACATTCCTTGCTCAGTACAGTCATTCTACTGCCAGTATTGCCTATATGACCATGAATACCTCCCAGAGGTCAAACATCCCACATTGCTCCTTATAGCACCACTGTTGATCATCATAAACATTTTGTTGAGGGCTTAAGCTACACAAAATAGGTATATGCTCAAACCCCACCTCCCCCGCTGTAACTACTGGGATTTATGGCTATTGGGCAAAAGTGGACCACCACCATTTTGTGAATCTAGCCTGAAAACTGTCATGTTTTGGAAATATTGAAATGACCATTCTGACATTTCCCAAACAAATTATTCCTCCCCCACACCTGACTGAAACAATTTGCAAAAATCAACCCGAATTTATAAAATGTTTTGGCCAACCCAAATCTGGATTTTGGGCCAAAGAAAAGTTGGAGCCAGAAAAATTTGCCCTGCTCTATTGGTCACCCCGCTGCAAAAAAGGTTATTGTAGAAGTAGAGTGAGTTCAGAGAAAAAAGTGACAAGAATGATCAAGGGCATAGAAATGATATGAAAAGAGATTGAAAAGATGGGATTGTTTAGTTTAGAAAGGAGATGAAAAAGAGGGGACATGATAAAAGTATATAAAATAATGAATGGCCTAGAGAAGGGAGATCCAAAACTTCAATTCTTCCTGTCTGATAACGTAAGAACATACAATGAATGTGGGGCATTTAATTAAATTTTAAAAGTAGGAAATTCAAAACTAGTAACAGGAAATACTTTTTTCACAACAACGTGATAAAACTGTGGAGTTTTTTGCCACAGGAAGTCATGCAGGCCAAGAATTTAGCAAAATTCAAAAAGGGGTTGGACATTTATATGGATAGCAAGAATAATCAGTTATAATTAATTATTAAAATTTTTGGAAGGGATATGAAACCTCATGCTTCACAGTCTAAACCAATCTTCAACTATTAGAGATAAGGAGGAGACTAGTTCTGGGCGGGAGTAGGGCGGGAGGGGCAGATCAACCCACATCGGTCTCCTGCAAGGTTCTTACACCTTCCTCTACACTATAGCATCTCCTGCTGGCCACTATTAGAAACAGGATACTGGACTAGGTGGACCTCAAGTTTGACCCTTTATGGAAATTCCCATGCTCTGATTTGAATGAGTCAGTTTGAACCCACCATTAAGAGTCATAGTCCTCTTAAAACTTGTGTGCAACATACCAGAAAAGTTGGGGTTTTCATATTTTAGAGTTTTGTAACCCCAAATAAAAATAAGCAAGCTACTAATAAGCTAATGGAAGAAAACAATATAAACAGCATCTATACTTTAAACGAAGATCAGTTTCTTAAAAGATGCTGAGAAATATCATCACTATTTTAGCAGGGCAGCCTAAATCAGCAATCAGATTTTTTTTAAAATGTAAATTACAGTGATATAAATCTGAGGAGGCTGAATTCTAAATGAATTTTCTGCCAAGAACAAATTAACCCTGCTCTTTTGAGAAGATACTTTGGCCTCTTTTCCCAACAGTTAGTGACATCTGTTGCAGTGTCGCACCAATCATGCATGGACTGAAGAAGAAATTAATTCAAACACTCTTCATGACATTTATTTTCACAGTAACTGAATTAAGTTGAATTCTGTTTTATGGATTTCTAAAAGACGTCTTCTTAGTTTCCTGGAGAGGTGGGGAAAATACTCTCATTTTATACTGATATCTCTTCTGCTTTATAAAAAATTCTATCGTGTTTTACTAAGCACAATGCGTGTACACACACACATACTTATTTATTCTCCCCCTCTCTAAAAATAACCAATTTAATGTATTATTCTATAAATGATTAATAAGAATAACTATTTTCCTATGACAGGTTTCAGAGTAACAGCCGTGTTAGTCTGTATTAGCAAGAAGAAAAGGAGTACTTGTGGCATCTTAGAGACTAACCAATTTATTTGAGCATAAGCTTTCGTGAGCTACAGCTCTTTGTTAGTCTCTAAGGTGCCACAAGTACTCCTTTTCTATTTTCCTATGGTATGATTAGAGGATGTTAAATGGCCAGAGGTTTTTGGGCCTGGGGCAAGTGGACACATATGTTGTGTACTATGAGTGCAGCTGTGGATATATATTTATAAGGTAAGGTGAGCTGAGAAAGTATACTGCAATGGTGCTCATGAAGAGTGACTTAGTCATTTTCTAAAGTCATAGGGGGAGACTAAGTATAGTGTGCTACTCAGATTTCACAGTTTCAAAAGAGGTCATCATTTGTTAAGGTTATTCTCCATGCTCATTTGACTATTTTCTTTTTACAAATATATAGCTTTTTTAAAAGTTTTCCCAGTCTATAGGCAAGCACTGGCTTTATGCAAAATACAATAAATTAACAATCTTCATTTTTTCATTATAAATATGAAGATTAATTTAAGATTATGGTTAGAAAATGCTACAGTTTATCAATCCTAAAAGTTAAGCATCCCTAAAGCTGTTCTAAAACGTGGAGAAGACCTGCCTGTTGGACTCCTTGTGTAACACTGCTTGAAAGTTTTCTTAGCATTCTAACAATTTAAGGAGTCAGCTAAATGGATCTTTCACACATGTTGAAATGTTCCACTGACTTCTTTGCTCATGAATGTTAATCTCATTGCCAAATGTAGCAATCATCTATGGAGTATAAATCGTAATTACTTCTTAGACCACACAAACAGAGGCTGCTAAATCAAGTTTTCAAGAAAAAGATTACTAATAATCAAAATCAATTTTTTCAAGTGAACTCTCCCTACCCTCAGGCCCCAAACATAGGAAATATTGCTTTCTTTATATCTTATAGGCTGTGGAATACAGCTCCCAAAATTACTGGGGCTCCAGGTTTCTACCTGATTTTTCTATAGTAACAATTCCACAGCAGAAAATCTCACACTTCAAAAGGTGGATGGATCTTTTTAGTGTAGGACTTCTAGTTTGATTCCACACTTTACCACCCATCTGAAAACAAAACAAAATATTTAATGGGTCTCATCCTTTACTTCAACGGGAGTGTCTTAGGATTTGGGCCATTTACTATTAGAATTTAAAAAGTAAATTTTAACTTCTGTTCCATGTCTAGAAATGATTTGATAAATATGATGGGCATAATTTTGCAACCATTAACTTCAGTGAGAGCAGCAAAAAACCCAACCCAGTACAAATATGCTGTTGCTGGTGTGCAATATTCCAGACACATACGTTTGAAAAACAGTAACACTCTTTCCAAATGCATATTTGACTCTCAAATCTTCTCCCCTCCATCATTACATATGATGCGTGGCTATAAGGTACAGATTTCTTATCTGACTACCAAGCTGAAAAGAGCAAGCCAACCTTTTAACAATGGACTGAAACGCTGTTACCTAGCAAGAGCCACCAAACAAGAGCTGGTCAAGGAAGGTAATTCTGTTTAGGGAGGGATTTTGAGATTTCAAAATCTGATTTTGTTCTAAATTGGAACAAATTCCCAACATTTGAAAATTCTTCCCGGAAAGGAAACTGAGCCCTGCTAGGCAGACTGCCGCAGAACCACAGACCCTGGAAGCCCTGGTCTCCAAGGTCAGAGGCAGCCTAGGTTCTGTCACATCATCATCAATATCAAACTATCTCTGTAAAATGTTTTGATTTTGGTGACTCTATAAATTCCAATGAAAAAATGTTTTTCCAGAATTTTTCCAGCCACAGAAGCTCTACACCAGACTTTTGGTTTCAAACAAGACAAACATTTGGTGTTTATATATATATATTTTGACAGACATACTGCAGTTGTCTTTCAAGATGAGAAGACATTCAGGTGACACACTACAATTTAGGCTGCACTACATACTGAGAAATCTGAAAGAAGATCAGAGGGGGGAAATGTGTTTATTTATTCACATGTATAAAAGTGTAAACATTATGCTATATTAGAATGCAGATATTACAATCCAAACTAATTTAATTAATGTGAACAATTACAGCAACAGAAGGGTGGAAGTCTATATAGGAAGAAACAGGAGTAAATTTGCTTCCTAAGAGCTTTAGTTTTAAATGTTTAGTAAAATATTTTAAATGTCATTTGCAATATTTTTGTGCCTATTAACCATAAATGATTGTTTACTAAGAAATTGTGTGATACTCTTTCTGAAGCTGACTGGAAGTTGTTACTAAACAACTACATTCAAGGTTTTGAATACAATTGTCCTGGCATTTGATTCTGTGTAATGCTTTCCAAATAGTTCTGAAAAGACAAAGTTAAAATGAAAGAGAGGAAAGGAAAGTGTAGTAGTAGTTGTATATAACTGATCCCATCACACTTGGTACATTTGCTTCACCCACTCACATAGAAGAGGCCTAGTTGTTTGTTTTTTTAAGTGAAATACAGATTTTTAAAAAGAATTGAGTTTGTCTGCCATTTTTATTTCTTAAATTTCAGATTCTCTCTCTAGCTCTTCTTTTTGCCCTGATATAGTTGTAAAAGCAGTCATTCTTCTTAATCATTTTCGTAGCACCAACTCATTTTGCTTTTTTCTGCCCATAACTCTTCCCTGCAAACTTTAAGGGACCACTTAAATTTATTTTTGTTTGTCACCCTGTGACAGCTGGTGCAGACCCAAAAGGAGACATCCACAACACAGCTTCCATACTGCAGAGAAGCTAGTACATGAATGTACCAGGACAAGGCCCCTCTCTTGGGTTTTAAGGAGCCTGTACCACCACTCACCTTTTTATAGTTACAGTACAAGCTTTGTTTAATTTCAGATACTTCTTGTACCTTGTATCCTTGTTCTTAAAAGAACCATGGCATTTATTCAGGTGAGCTTAAACTGGAATTGCACCAGCAAGCAAGAAGATTATTCCAGTTCTATTACGTACTACAAACATTGCACCCCAACCAGAATATGAAGTTAGGAACATTATGACAAAAGAACAACTTTACATGGCTGATCATACTCTAAAAATATGCTGTTTCCTGCAGTTAAGCACTTTCATGGATGTCACATACACCTTGAATATTCATCTGCAAGGTCCACTGGGAGAATTCCACTGGGCTAATGAACACATTTTAATTAAGGTAACATGAGATGGTGACCCTGATTGAGTAGCAAAGTCACTACAGAGAAGTAGAAAGGAATATATATATATATATATATATATATATATATATATATATATATATATATATATGAAGGCATGGAGTCTGAGGAACAGAGAGAGAAACGTAAGCCCTATCTTTTATGCAGCAACAACATTGTTCACTGTAATTTTGGAAAATCAGTTTCCACACCAACAGCAAGGACATCAAGAAACCTCTTACCATTGTTTTTGTAATTAATAAATGGGAACTGATAAGTGAGGAAATGAAAAGAGTTAAAATTCTAGTTAAAACTATTTTATTTTAAATATGAAAAATATGAATAATTTAAATAATGTTTTATTGCTGATACATTATACTTAAATAGATTTTAAAAAATAACTATTCATACAATTATAGAATCATAGAATATCTGGTTTGGAAGGGACCTCAGGAGGTCATCTAGTCCAACCCCCTGCTCAAAGCAGGACCAATCCCCAACTAAAACATCCCAGCCACGGCTTTGTCAAGCCTGACCTTAAAAACCTCTAAGGAAGGAGATTCCACCACCTCCCTAGGTAACGCATTCCAGTGCTTCACCACCCTCCTAGTGAAAAAGATTTTCCTAATATCCAGCCTAACTCTCCCCCACTGCAACTTGAGACCATTACTCCTTGTTCTGTCATCTGCGACTACTGAGACCAGTGTAGATCCATTCTTTTTGGAACTCCCTTTCAAGTAGTTGAAAGCAGCTATCAAATCCCCCCTCATTCTTCTCTTCTGCAGACTAAATAATCCCAGTTCCCTCAGCCTCTCCTCATAAGTCATGTGTTCCAGCCTCCTATTCATTGTTTTGCCCTCCGCTGGACTCTTTCTAATGTTTCCACACCCATCTTCTAGTGTGGGCCCCAAAACTGGACATAGTACTCCAAATGAGGCCTCACCAATGCCGAATAGAGGGGAATGATCACGTCTCTCAATCTGCTGGCAGTCCTCCTACTTATACAGCCCAAAATGCTGTTAGCTTTCTTGGCAACAAGGGCACACTGTTCTGACATTCCAAGAGCCAATGACTGTATATGCTCCCCATATAATGTCAAGAGCATCATATTTCCATGAGTATGGTGCTGAGACAGTTTTTAGTAACTTCAGATTTAGCAGCAGCCCCTAAAGATCAATAATCTCATATTTAAAGTGTCTAATGTTTGTTATGATCCTTCAAAATTCTTTTTTATTGTTGTAAAATCCCAATTTATCCCAACTAATGATGCAGTCTAATACTTCATGGGCAATATTTGTGAAGACAAAAGCCTGAGGTTTGCATGCAAGAAGGTGCATGCACATTTGCATGTCTAGATTTGCTTGTGTACATAAAGCTTTTATACATGCACACCAGGCATTTGAAAATAGGCATGTAGCAGTTTGAAATTGCACTCACTAGAAATGAAAATGTTGCTCCCAAATGTGTACACATTTCAGCAAGCCAGCTTTGATCTTCTGCCTTTAGATCAGCCCCATGAGCTTTATGTGGGGTGTATACATTGTCTTCATGATGACTAAGAGTATCTATCATATATCCTGCTTACCCCTGTAAAATGCAACCTTCTCTTTTCATCATTTCCAATCAATGACCAGCAGTTCAATACAAATATTTCAAGACATATAGCATACAGACAAATTTGTCCTATAATGGAAAAGTTAGATGAAAAATATCAATTTAGCAGTTCCTTTTGACCTTATTTAAAACAACTCTACAAAACTACATTGAGTATTTCCATTCTAAGAAGACAGACTGCCACAAGTCTATGCAGCAGCTGAAATTAGGTTTTAGTTTTTCCCTCCAGAACTACAAGTACATTTAGAAGATATGTTTGCAACAGCCTCTAAAAACAAAGCGTGTGTGCACATGCACACACAGGAACTATACAACTTTCCCCCCTCATGCTATCATAGTTTAGGATTTGCTTCATTGGATTTTTTAAAATTTATTTTTGTAGTTGTAAGAGCAGTAATTTCTTGACTTTATTAAACATTCTATCATTGAAACTGTAAATACATAGGCAAAAAACCCCAAACAACCAGTAACAAGTATATGTGTATGTGTTTTGAAGCTGTTTCCTCAGACTAATGGAAGATAATTTACCATGTTTTTTGGTGGTGTACATTTAGCCATTATCCAGATGTAATGGCCCAGGAGAGACATATTTACCAATGAGCGCTGCTACAAATTATTTCCTGTTGTGTCTCATTACGATAGCATTTGCAGGATTTTTTCCCCCTGACAGCGAATAGTCATTTTTCTTAGCAGATTGCAGGAATACATGAGACCTTCCTTACTTTTTTATTTTATTTTTGCTGGTGGTTGAACCACTGTAATAGGATATAAAAACTAACAAAACTCAAGTGGTTTGTTCAGGAGCGGCTGATTTGTCCTCATTCCCAACAATGCCAAGTGCTGCCCCTACTCTCTCAATAAAGTCAAACCATGAAGATGCCCAAAGTCTTGTGGAGCACACACTAAGTCTTCAGATGAGCTAAGCTTTAGTTCAACATCCAGTTGCCCTGGGGTCTCCCATGCAGTGTAAGCTGGCACAAGCTGCTGTTCTGCTTTTCCCTTTTGTTCAGTCGGGGCAAACTGGCTAACAGACAGCAAACTATGGGAGACTGTGAATCTTCAGAAAACTAGGAATTTAAAGTACGCTCATTTTCCATGGAGAAGGCAACAGTACGACAGGGATGTGAATGATGATGCACTCAAAGCCCTTCCCCTTTTTGAGACTTTTTCCATCAACTGGATCAACATGACAGATTGGGAGAGTGAAAAATAATACAGATTTTTTTAAAAGATGCATCTATGCAAGGGTGAAATGCCTATGTTTTTTTCAGAGCCTAGCAACAGCCTTACAACTTAGTCTTACACAGCATGGTAACAGGCTTGCAAAGCCAGTGGAAGCTGGTTGTGTTTCTGTGTCAGATAAAGTACGGTGATTGTGACTTCTATGGAAAAGGAAGGGAATAAAATAGAAGTGGCAGACCAGAAAAATAAGGTAGTTAGGTACTAGTTTGAGATTTGTGGAAGGTACTGGTTTGGGGTAACTAGAAAAAAATTGCTCTGAAGAAGAAAAGCTCATGCTCCAGTGATGGGCACCTTTGTTTATGGTTGGTATAGATTCCATTTGTTTGATTCATTAATTTCATTTAGGATTCAAAAGCCAATAAAATTATTGGAAAAAATCCCCCTAATTTTATTCTACTAAATCTTCAATTGTTACCCTGTAGTACATATTTCATGTCATAGGGGCATATATAAGTAGCAAACTAAAACGTTCAGTGCCCATTTGCAAACTGGCATTGTTTCATTGATTTCAGTGGAACTAGTCTGATTTTCATGAGCAGACAATCTGGGCCTATTTGAATCAACATTATGACCTAATACCAGTGTGTCTTTTCTCTCTCTAACTACCATCATCCTAAAGGAAGATACTTTGTATAATATGTACTGCATATTAAAAAAATTGTACAGGTTTTGCTTATGCAAAGTTCCTAACAATGATTATATAGAAAGGAAGACTTTAAAAAAACAAGCCAATGAAAATATCTTTAAAGGTATTGATCCTGCATTCATTGTGCTGCCAAAACTCTCACTTAACTTCAGTGAAAGTTTGGCTGTGCAAAGGAGAGCAGGATCAGGTTCCACAGTTAGTATCATCCAAGCTAACCATTGCTGGGCTAGTTCACTGCTGGAGTGACACCTATGGGAAAAACACAGATGTGATACTGGTGTTTCAATAAGTGACACTCTGCCCTGGGCTGGTACTGAACTAATGCTCCATTATGAGGTCGGGGGCTCTTCTAGAGGTGCAATCTTTTAGTTACTAACCTTTAAATAACGACAAACAGAGTTGATGACAGTAGACGTTATTTTCTTAATTAAATATTAGGAGAGAAAGTATGACAACTCTACAGAAAAGGGATGCAGCAGAATTGAGGCAATAGAGGTTATGAGATGCAATAAGTATATATTACAAAAGTTATATCAATGATTTCTTTACCCTATCAATTCATCCTTCTTGATTCACCGTTATGGAAATAATTCAGTTGTTAATCCAGAACAGGCAGAATATCCTGGGTGAAACAAGGAATGCCAGTGGATTTCATGGAAGGGATATTTTTAAAAGGTCAGTAAAATCTTATTGCTATGTCCTGGTTAACAGAAGCATTGAAACAAAGATATCTTGAATTAATTCATTTTCCATTTCAGTTTTGCTGTTCACCTTTAAGAGATGACAAAACTACACAATTAGGCTCCAATCCTGCAAGCACTAGTGTGTATGCTAAATTTTACAGCTTTACTCCTGCACTCACAACTCACTGAAGTCCATGTAGCTCCACATGGGCACATGGTTCACCCTGTATAGATCCCGCTACAGGTTCAGATCCTTATAAGCACAATTATTCAAACAGCTTTCTAAAACTTGGAACATGAACAGTACAAGTAAAATCAAGAGACTAGTAAAAAGTTGCTCCTTGAGTGATTTTACAGTCTTATTATATTCAGCAACAATTTTAAAAATTGTCATTTACACATTTTACAATTACATTAAATATGTTATAAAATAAAATAAACTGCAATATTCTTTCAATAGAAATAGTAAATATTTTGGCATATATCTGAAAGTGCTTTTAATACATGAATTAGGGCTGTCGATTAATCACAGTTAACTTACGCGATTAACTCAAAAATATTTTCGCAAATAAAAAAAAATCACAATTAATCACAAGTTTAATTGCACTGTTAAAAAATAGAATACCAATTGAAATTTATTAAATATTTTGGATGTTTTTCTACATTTTCATGCATATTGTATTCTGTGTTGTAATTGAAATCAAGGTGTATATTATTTTTTATTATTACAAATATTTGCACTGTAAAAGTGATAAACAAAAGAAATAGTACTTTTAAGTTCACCCCATACAAGTACTGCAGTGCAATTTCTTTGTCGTGAAAGTGCAATTTACAAATTTGTTAGTTTTTGAGCACAGTTATATTACAAAAGAAATCTAATGTAAAACTTCAGAGCCTACAAGTCCACTCAGTCCAATTTCTTGTTCAGCCAATCACTAAGACAAACAAGTTTGTTTACATTTACAGGAGAAAATTCTGCCCTCTTCTTATTTACAATGTCACCAGAAAGTGAGAAAAGGCATTTGCATGGCACTTTTGTAGCCGGCGTTGCAAGGTATTTACATGCCAGGTATGCTAAACATTCGTATGTCCCTTTATGCTTCGGCCATCATTGCAGAGGCATGCTTCCAGGCTGATGACGCTCATTAAAAAAATAATGTGTTAATTAAATTTGTGATTGACCTCTTTGGGAGAGAATTGTATATCCCCTGCTCTGTTATACCTGCATTCTGCCATATATTTCATGTTATAGCAGTCTTGGACGATGACCCAGCACATGTAGTTCATTTTAAGAACACTTTCAGGGCAGATTTCACAAAATGCAAAGAAGGTACCAATGAGAGAATGCAAAGAAGGCAACAAAAATGATTAGGGGTCTGGAACACATGAGTTATGAGGAGAGGCTGAGGGAGCTGGGATTGTTTAGCCTGCAGAAGAGAAGAATGAGGGGGGATTTGATAGCTGCTTTCAACTACCTGAAAGGGGGTTCCAAAGAGGATGGCTCTAGACTGTTCTCAATGGTATCAGATGACAGAACGAGGAGTAATGGTCTCAAGCTGCAGTGGGGGAGGTTTAGATTGGATATTAGGAAAAACTTTTTCACTAAGAGGGTGGTGAAACACTGGAATGCGTTACCTAGGGAGGTGGTAGAATCTCCTTCCTTAGAGGTTTTTAAGGTCAGGCTTGACAAAGCCCTGGCTGGGATGATTTAACTGGGAATTGGTCCTGCTTCGAGCAGGGGGTTGGACTAGATGACCTTCTGGGGTCCCTTCCAACCCTTATATTCTATGATTCTATGATTCTATGAGAGATTTCTAAAGATAGCAATAGCACTCGATCCAAGGTTTAAGAATCTGAAGTACCTTCCAAAATCTGAGAGGGACGAGGTGTGAAGCATGCTTTCAGAAGTCTTAAAAGAGCAACACTCCAGTGTGGAAACTACAGAACCCGAACCACCAAAAAAGAAATCCAGTCTTGTGCTGGTGGCAGCTGACTCAGATAATGAAAATGAACATGTGTCGGTCCACACTGCTTTGGATTCCTATCGAGCAGAACCCATCACCAGCATAGATGCATATGCCCTGGAATTGTAGTTGAAGCATGAAGGGACATATGAATCTTTAGCGCATCTGGCATGTACATATCTTGTGATTCCAGCTACAACAGTGCCATGAGAATGCCTGTTTTCACTCTGAGGTGACATTGTAAACAAGAATCAGATAGTTGTATCTCTTGCAAATGTAAACAAACCTGTTGTCTGAGCAATTGGCTTAACAAGAAGTAGGACTAAGTGGACTTGCAGGCTCTAAAATTTTACATTATTTTATTTTTGAATGCAGTTTTTTTTACATAATTATACATTTGTAAGTTCAACTTTCATGATAAAGAGATTGCACTACAGTACTTGTATTAGGTGAATTGAAAAATACTATTTCTTTTGTTTTTTTACATTGCAAATGCTTGTAATCAAAATTAAATATATAGTGAGCATTGTACACTTTGTATTCTGTGTTGTAATTGAAATCAATATATTTGAAAATGTCGAAAACATCCAAATATATTTAAATAAATTGTATTCTATTATTGTTTAACGGTGCAATTAATCACACGATTAATTGTGATAATTTTTTTAATTGCAAGATTAATCACGATTAATTTTTTAATTGCTTGACAGCCCTAATATGAATTCATACAGCAAAGTATCTTTGTGTAGTAAATGAACTGTTCTTGTTACTATGATTTAAGTCATTTAGTTAAAAATATTTTTTGTATATTCTGCATCTTTTCGAAGTAATGTCTCAAGTTGTGAGACATTGTTTATGGGCTGTGAAAAGGAACACATTGCCATTTTGACAATTTAATGAAGCAAGGATGACAAACTGAATCCTTGGAATATTTTGTTTGTATTTTGAATACTGAAAAAATGTAAGACTTTTTGTTGCTTTAAGGTTTCACTTGTGGAAGTTTTTTCTTCCTAAAAGGAATACAAAAAAGGCTTGGAATGGATAATGACTTAGAATACTCATTCAAATAGGGATGGAATAACTATGAAAGCAAATGGAGAATGTATAAAAAACCTCTACACTTTTATGTTAAGAAATGGAAAGATACTAGGTATCTGCATGCAACAGACTGCTTCTTACTTTGGCAGATGGTACAGCATTATGAAAAAGTAATTCCATCACTATTTAAAAAGAAGAGGGTTCTTGCACTTAGAATTGTGTTTGTTTACTCATCATATAATGGCAATTATGAAATATGAAGCAAAAACATGAGCACATACAGAAGGAATTAAATGTTGGAAAGAAAGAGAGGCATGGGATAATGTGTGTTCAGTGTTACATAGTGAAGGAAAAACAGATAACTGAGTATGACAATAAACCGAGATGAAGAACATCTTGAAAAGTGATGTAATGAAGCAGCAAAGCAGCAAAGGGCTGATGTAATGAAGCAGCAAAGGGCTGAAGCAGCAAAGGGCTGTCACAAGAAGAAAAGATAAAAGCTGGACTTCCTACAAAAAGCACGACACACCAATTTATGGAGGCAAGTGTAGCAAGGACACCGGTGACAAAGACAGAGAAGATGAACTGGCAAGATCTATGCAGCCAAGTCTGGCAACACATGAGTGAATGAGAACTGTCAATCAGCTGACTCTATGAAAGACTAAGGAATACAGAGAAGCAGAAAAGTGCACAGAGAAGAGTAGATGACTCCTGTTTGTGAAGAAGATTAATTCAGAACTGTAATGTGTAAAAGAAAACAATAGAACAAGGATTTGATAGGCACCTGTCATAAATATAAAGGGAAGGGTAAACCCCTTTGAAATCCCTCCTGGCCAGAAAAAAAAAAATCCTCTCACCTGTAAAGGGTTAAGAAGCTAAAGGTAACCTCGCTGGCACCTGACCAAAATGACCAATGAGGAGACAAGATACTTTCAAAAGCTGGGAGGAGGGAGAGAAACAAAGGGTCTCTGTGTCTGTCTATATGCTGGTCTTTACCGGGGATAGACCAGGAATGGAGTCTTAGAACTTTAGGTAAGTAATCTAGCTAGGTATGTGTTAGATTATGATTTCTTTAAATGGCTGAGAAAAGAATTGTGCTGAATAGAATAACTATTTCTGTCTGTATATCTTTTTTGTAACTTAAGGTTTTGCCTAGAGGGATTCTCTATGTTTTGAATCTAATTACCCTGTAAGGTATCTACCATCCTGATTTTACAGAGGTGATTTCTATTTACTTCTATTTCTATTAAAAGTCTTCTTGTAAGAAAACTGAATGCTTTTTCATTGTTCTCAGATCCAAGGGTTTGGGTCTGTGGTCACCTATGCAAATTGGTGAGGCTTTTTATCCAACATTTCCCAGGAAGGGGGGGGTGCAAGTGTTGGGAGGATTGTTCATTGTTCTTAAGATCCAAGGGTCTGGGTCTGTAGTCACCTAGGCAAATTGGTGAGGCTTTTTACCAAACTTTGTCCAGGAAGTGGGGTGCAAGGTTTTGGGAAGTATTTTGGGGGGAAAGACGTTTCCAAACAGCTCTTCCCTAGTAACCAGTATTTGTTTGGTGGTGGTAGCGGCCAATTCAAGGACAAAGGGTGGAATATTTTGTATCTTGGGGAAGTTTTGACCTAAGCTGGTAAAGATAAGCTTAGGAGGTTTTTCATGCAGGTCCCCACATCTGTACTCTAGCGTTCAGAGTGGGGAAGGAATCTTGACAGCACCTATAAAAGGGATCAGAACTATAGTGAGGGATGGTTGTGAGAGTAGAATTCGACAAGTGCTAATGAGAGAACTCACATCCTAACCATTCAAAGCATATAGAAGTCTGTCTCTAAAATAATATAACATTTAATATAAAGCCTTCATTTATATTCATGTTAATTCCATGACAACACCTCCCCTTTTTGCTCCCTCTCTACAGTGGTCAGTGGTAGGACCAGCTATATAGCTCCCATTATGGATAAACCACATCATCCTGATTCCCCCCTCACACTCTTGCAAACCTCGGGCCAAGGCTTCCACCCAAGGCCTCTTTTTAATGTTCTGGAGACCATGCCTCCCAACCCCACAACTGCCTTTTCTATTGGCAGGAGACACCCTTCCCAACCTCTATCTTCATCTCAAATTAAGGCCTTATAAAAAGTTTGTCTCAAAAATTATTAATAAGTAAGGTAGTTGGCTGGCCCAGCAAATACTTCGTGACTATTTATCATTATAGGGTGTCAAAATGGGGTCACGCAATGCTATAGATAACTACATTCTGTTTTACAGTTCTATGTATAATCATTGAATTAATAAACCCACACGTTCTATGTAGCTATGTATTCACATACACAGATAGGCTGTATTTTTTCTATGCACACATAATTACAGTAATTCTTAACAGGATGGCTATGAAAGCTGGATCAGAAGGTGATGTCAGTCTCAAAGATTAGGCTCTGCATAGCCAAAGCACATATTAAATAAATAAATAAATAAATAAGAGGTTCTATAAATTCATTAGGAGCAAGACAAAGATAAAGGAAAGTGTAGGTCCTAATAAAGGACAACACCAAGAAGACTGAGGTGTTTAATACCTACTTTGCTTCAGTTTTCACTGAAAAGGTTAACTTAACACAGCTAATGTTAACAACAAGGGTGAAGGAACACAAGCCAACACAGGGAAAGAACAGGTTAAAGAACATTTAGATCGGTTAGATTCTGTCGAGTAGTCATGTTGGATCATATTAAAGAAGTTCTGTATTAAAATCGCAAATGAGTTTGATTCCCCATAGTTTAAATTCCAGGGTATTACTAATTAAGAGGTCTCTTGGTTTTTGGTACTGTTTCTCTCCCTCTATGTGTTAAACTTGCAAGCTGCTAATTGCGTTAGTACATTCTAAGACAGAGTCTGTTCTCAAAGCAATTCTTTGTAATAACAACTACTCACACAGAGAGAGACTCAAAACAATACTCTCTAACAACAGAAACAGCACCCAGAGACTCCCTGCCCTTTTGTTGTATTCATCTTGCTTTGTTAACAATTGTGATTAAAAATAGATATAGAGGATGTATGTGGATGGATGCTTGGTGTGGATAATAACTGAATGATCAGGGAGGTGCCAGCCTAAGAATCCAGTGTCCATTGGCTGAAGAAGGCATCAAGTGGAAATAACCAGAGGACCCCCGGAGGGCAGACTGGAATCCACCCAACAGCCTCAAGGATGGGAGAACCAAAGAACAAGATAACATCTAGCAGCATGGAGCCATCAGGAATATGCTGTCTGCTGATTGATTCAGCAACTGCATGATGAAGCAATTCCCATAGACTGGCAAAGGAAGAAATTCCTATAAAAATGGACTCTAGAAAGTGAGAACTTTGGGGTCTGATTCTGCAAACCAACTTCCAGGAGCATCAGATGAGCATCTGACAAGGCCCTGCTCCCTCCTCATGTCCAGGCCACCTGGCCAGTGGCTTGGCATGAGCAACTCTAAGGCTGGTAACTATGATAACAACCTTGCAGAACCTGTGTGTGTGTGTGTGTATGTGTGTGTGTATGAATGAATGTGTGAATAAATATGAGATTGAATGGAATGTTATAGCTATAACTAACTGCTTACTATGATTCTTTCTGTATTCACAATAAATGTGGTATTTTGCCTTTTTCCCTTTAATAAGATCCTGCTGGTTTTTGTTTTTATTGGTATAACATTCAGGGCCTGATGAAAGTTGCCCTACAATACTTAAGGAACTAGCTGAAGCATTCTCATAACCATTAGTAATTATATTTGAGAACCATGGAAGGAAGGTGAGGTACCAGAGAACAGGAAAAGTTCAAACATAGTACTCATCTTTAAAAGGGGGAACAAAGGGAGCCCAGGGAGTTATAGACCAGTCAGCCTAATTTTGGTATCTGAAAAGATACTGAAAAAAGTTATTAAACAATCAATCTGTAAGCACTTAATGGAGAAGAGAGTGACGAGTAATAGCCAGCACTTGTTTTCTGAGGACGGCATGATAATCTGCTATGATGCACACTCCTGGAGTAGATATTCTGCTAATTGATACATTTTTCTTTGAGTAAAAATTAATTCAAAATTGGAATGGGGGTAATGGTAAAATACTGTGGTTAATAATCAAAGCTTTCAAAAATAAATCAAACACATGGTTCTATTTATTCATATTCATACATATTCAGAGCTCATATTTTACTCTAAGCAGATTTTAATTTACAAGAATTCAAATTATTGTGCTTGACTTTTTCCTGATTTTTTTTTAAAGAATAGCTTGTCAGGATAATCTACAAACTTCCATATATCAGCATACTTCCTAACCATCCTGATTGAATCAGAACTGTCAGCTAAGACAGGAGGTGTCCCAGTTTCGAAAGGACCCCCCTACAATTGCTTCTTCACCTGCAGACAATTGTAATCTTTTTGTACTATCAAAAAGCATCTAAAAAGAATTTGTTCTGACATCCGAAACATGGTTAAGCATTCTGAGCATATAACAATAGATAGATAGATAGATAGATAACTATATATATATATATATTCATATTCCAAGGCACAACATGTTACAAAATATATTTATTGTTAAAACAAAAGGAGGACTTGTGGCACCGGCACCTTAGAGACTAACCAATTTATTTGAGCATAAGCTTTCCTGAGCTACAGCTCACTTCATCGGATGCATTCAGTGGAAAATACAGTGGGGAGATTTATATACACAGAGAATATGAAACAATGGGTGTTACCATACACACTGTAACGAGAGTGATCAGATAAGGTGTGCTATTACCAGCAGGAGAGCGGGGGGTGGGGAAACCTTTTGTAGTGATAATCAAGGTGGGCCATTTCCAGCAGTTACAGGAACGTCTGAGGAACAGTGGGGGTGAGAGAGGAATAAACATGGGGAAATAGTTTTACTTTGTGTAATGACCCATCCACTCCCAGTCTTTATTCAAGCCTAAGTTAATTGTATCCAGTTTGCAAATTAATTCCAATTCAACAGTCTCTTGTTGGAGTCTGTTTTTGAATTTTTTTTTGAAGAATTGCCACTTTTAGGTCTGTAATCGAGTGACCAAAGACATTGAAGTGTTCTCCGACTGGTTTTTGAATGTTATAATTCTTGACATCTGATTTGTGTCCATTTATTCTTTTACGTAGAGACTGTCCAGTTTGGCCAATGTACATGGCAGAGGGACACTGTGGGCACATTATGGCATATATCACATTGGTAAATGTGCAGGTGAACGAGCCTCTAATAGTGTGGCTGATGTGATTAGGCCCTATGATGGTGTCCCCTGAATAGATATGTGGACACAGTTGGCAACGGGCTTTGTTGCAAGGATAGGTTCCTGGGTTAGTGGTTCTTTGCCACAAAAACCTCTAATCCTCTTATTGAGGTGGTGTTATTTTGTTGTCAAAGCAGGACAGTGTTGTCAGCAAGAGGAGCATAGCAGTGTGTACACCTTCACTGTTTTGTCGACAAAAGCTGCCTTTTGCTGACAAAACTTTTTAGTGTAGACAAGGCCTTAGAGGCAGAACACAGTTTTACCCATCATGTCCAGTGAGACTAATAAGTGTAAGGCAAGCTGGACTTGGCTCTAAGAAACAAGTCTGCACTTATGTATATATTTTTCTCTTTTTCTCCCCCTCTGCCTTTATTTTGTTATGTTTTATTATTTTTTTTAATTATTAAGCATGTTTGCATGAAAAACAGGATTTTTTTTTAAGTAAGAGTTCACATGATCGTGCTTCTTGTTCTTAACTAAACTCAATCTTCTGGTTTTGGACATTATTATAATTATACTCAAAGCAAAACCTTTTGATCTAAAAACTAGATTATGAGTTAAGAACTAAAATAAGTGTCAGGAGTAGCTATACTACGAAATGAAGACCTTATTTGTTTGCAGAGATTCTTAAAAATAAAAGAGAGAATAGTAATACAGAAAACACATGATATAGCAGAACTGTTCCTAAATATATTTTCCACTAGGCCCTAGCAGCTCTCTCCACAGCAAGGAAGCCTGTGAAATCTGCAGGAACCATGGAAATTGGCTTTAAGTTAAGCTTCCAGCTTCAGCAAGACACCCAGCAGGCTTGAAGAAAACGTATTTTCAGTTTCTTTTTTTTTCATTGCCAAGCTATGGAAAAAAGGCAGGACAGGGTAGGAGGTGAAATCTCAATCATAAGCCCTTCTGTCCTGATAGTTCCCAATGTTTGATGCACCGAAAACTTTTTAAAATTTCACATCCACTGTTTGCTGAATTCTGCAGAGAAAAGGAATTTCATTTGCACTCTTATGGTGGAATTTACCTCTTTACTGGAAGGGATAAGGCACTTTACCTTCCTTTTATGAGATATTTTGACATAGTGCTATATCTATCTATTGATGTTAGAACTTCCAACTAGTACCTATCACTGTCATAGGTGAGTGAAAGGTATATCTGGATGAACTAATCTTAGTGAACAATTTTTTGGTTGAATTTAGTTCATTCTTTTCTATTTATCAGTTTTCTGTCAACATTTTTTCATTGTTCAACATCTTTCAATACATTTCATCCAATTCATTTAAGTTTCCATATGCTTGGTTTGAAATGTGAGCTGTTTTAATTGTGCACAAAGGTCACATAGCATTTTTCTATTTCCTGCGGGAATGAATGAGAAAACTGACAATTATAAATATAATTTTTTCCTTCCATAACTACAGTCTGCAATAGTCACGTAAAATTCTCTGTTTCACCAAACATTCCTGCTAATAGACTTCTTCACTAGAATATTCACAGAAAGCAAACAAAAGGGGCAAGTTGAAGAAATTACACAAATATTTACAAATGATCTCTGCACTTTTCATACAGTTTGGCAATGGATAAACATACAGTACCCCCTTGCTGATTGACATGACTTCTTGCTGAAGTTAGCAAAGTAAGAAAACTGTTTTGGAATTACATCTGAGACTGATTTGAAGTAAGTACAAATTGAAGGGCTGTGGGTTGCTAATACTATAGACATATGGTGTTTACCTTATTTATGCATTTAGTCCCACTGTAGTCGATTTGATTAATCAGATGAACAGGATTTAACCCAATGTTTTTGTTTTCCCTCTTCTCCTATATGTAAGTATCTGAACTTGGAATGGCATAGCATTTACTGGACATGTTGAGGATTGGAGTGGTTTGAGGGACATTACACTCACCTGCTACTGAGTTCCCATAACCATACTAGAATATGTATTTTGAATTTGGTTTGCACTGCATCTGTATTAGATCTTTTAAAAATATTGTCTATAAAAGTAAACTGCACAGATTATATACTAAATAATGATTTTCTCTAAAAAATGGATACCTAAAACTAGGTTTCTAGATGTTTATTTAGGTGGCTAAACAGGTAATCTGGCTTTCACGGGTACTCTGCACCCAGTAGCTCCAGCTGACTTCAGTGGGAGTTGATGGGTGTTCAGTAACTTATGAAAACTTATGAACCATTGAATTAGTATACCTGGATTTAGGTGTTTAACTTTAGGCACTCACACCGAAGCATACATTTTGGCTAGTTTCAGCTAAAATCCGATTCTGAACTGCAGAATTTGTTGTACTTCATGCAACTCATGGATTATAAAGCATTTAAATATGTTTAATAGTAACCTTGTGGGACAGGAAAGGGTTTTCATACTTGTATATAAATACAGAAAGGTCAATGGAAGAATGATCTATGTTTTTTTCCAATCCAGCTCTGTCTTTTAATTGGACTTTAATCAAGAAGCTTCATGGTCTCTATGTGCAACGGAACACTGATGTTTTAAGTACTATATGGTGAAGCCAACATATGTTTTAATAATTATTATAATAAATAGTGATCTTGAAACACCAGTCTGTAGATTATGGAAACCACAGTGCTTGCAAGTTATAGATATGATGAATATAGCCAAGAGAAAATTTACCCCCAAGAATTAGCTGGCAAGTGCCCTGATAGATTTTCCAGCCTGTTCTCTTTGTGAACAGTATAATGCCTTATTAATCCATGATCAACCAATTCCTACAGGAGTTACATTTCAAATTACTAACCTCATACTTATAATAGTAATGCATCATGGATTTATAACTTGGATATTAAAATTCACTCTGGGCTGAAACTCAGCATTTGAAATATCAACATTTTAGATTTTTTCCTTTGCGGTTTTGCAGTTCTGAAGATTGTATTTAACGATGTGCATATATTTAAAATAATAACTCATTTAAACACAGACACCACTCACACACAAGCAAGATTTAAAAGATGCAATGTTGCAAATGATCAGCTCATAATATAATTCAGTTCCACTTGAGATTTTCAGTTATGATCCCTTTTTCAGTTTCCCTGTCTGCTCCCCAACATTCTCCTGATCCCTCTGCTATACCCACAAACACTTCTCTTGTCCTCTCACTGTTTCCTACCTGGACCTCACATTGTGAATGCAGCACCCTCTTGGCTGAGAGACCCTGGCTTTAACTGCATTGGAAACAATGGTAAATGACAGTTATTTTTATTTATTTGAATTTTTTTTCTGTGTTACTGTAAGAGAGAGACCACCTATTGCTCTGGGAGCCTTGACAGACTTCTAAAAAGTCACTCATAAAGAAAACCATCATTTCCCCCTATCAAATGAACCAGCTAACTCCACAGTATAAATATACGAAAATTTAACTAATCTCCTCACACAATTCCTACATCACTGCTACCTAACCTGCCTACCTACCCATTACCCATCTTCTCGCAAGCAAAGAAGAAAAGAATAAATGAGCAGCATGACATCAAATTTACAAACCTGGGCTGTCACAGACCAGTGGGAAACAAGCTCCTTTTTAACATCTGCTTGGACACATACTAAATGCACTAAAATCCCCCAAACCACAGGAACCATAAAAATAAACAATGGGAACAGAGAGGATAGACTGGAAAAATGTACTTTAAATATAGCTAAATGAAAAAGAACATTTACTAATTTGCTCTCCCAACATAGAAACATAGAAACATCTCTCTGTTCACTTATCCGACACACATTCAACAACATGGTCAGAAATATTTTTAAAAACAAAGCATTTTTAGGACATATTTGTTGGAAACTTTTGCATTACTTTCATTAATTTCTTTCTTACTCTTGCACCTATTCGTTGCCAATAGGTTTTGTTTACCTAGACAGTTTTACACAATGACTGATTTACTTAGGGTACAGTTATAAGATGTAAACATTAAGGTCTCATTTTGTAATAAGTTTTATATTAGAAGCCTAATAGGAAAAGCAATTATGATGACTCTAACAAGTAATTTAAATGACAGTGACAGTGACCCTGTACATCCAAGAGCGGTTTTTCCTTCTTTCCTCCTTGCAATTAATCAGTAGATTAAAATATGCCTTGTGCATTGCCTCCCAGCTATCACTCTCTGCTTGGCATGAAAATTGAAACTATGATAGCACATATTACTTATTATGCTAAATGCTGAAAACAAGATCTCACACAGAAATACAGCAACGTCTCTCTCTCTAGATTAAAAAACAACTAATAATGAATATTGGAATGGTGCTCTTTAAAAATAAATATACAAATTTTTTTTTGCTATTTTGCATCAATAAATGAAAATATATTATAATTTGCATATGCATATATCTGCTCCTCTCTCTCACACAAGCATACATTCATGAATTAACATAGGCAACATAAAATCCCACTTCAGTCATTTGCCTACAACTGTCTCTCATGTGCACATGACATAACATTTTCACATTTAAGAAATACAACTTTAGAGAGCTGGGTTTCTTGTTTCTGTTTTAGACAACCCGACCTTTTGAGAAATGACAGATTTACAATGATGGGGATATGATGTCTACCACAGACATAACAATGCAATTCAGAGCCACCTCACTCTCAGGAGCCCTGAAACAGTACTTCTTACCCTGGGGGTACATCTATTCCCCAGGCTGCAATGGGAATGAGAGAACTACACAGATGCTTCAGCATCAGTTGCTCGTGCTGACTGAGCCATTTTTGCACTGTTTTAAAATTGCCAGCAATTGCCCACTCTTGTTTTAATTATTGATACTAGCTAGCACATTGTTTTCATGTATTCCCAATCTCACTGTTCACTCTCCTATAGATTGTTGCTGACTTTTGCACCTCTTTCAGCTTTGAGGTGTTTAACTGTGGGAAATACAACTTAGTATACAATCCAGTTATTGTGCATGCAAGACAGACACTGTATTAAAAGGTAAGGAAAGCTACAAGGTAATGTAATATAGTAAAAAGTTACCTTGATACTGGAATGGCATGCTATCAATGCCAAATTGAGGGAGGGTATTTTCAGAGACCAAAAAGATATCCAGACGGGCTAAAGATAAGTCATCTTAATCTAAAATTCTTAGTACACTAGAAAAATAAACATTGACATTAGCAACCACAGGTCCCCCTGGAACATCCCTCCAATAGGTCCTGAAAATAGTTTGGCTGCTAGCCAAAACAAGGTCAAACTTTTTTTCAACAGCGATTCGGTTACAGAAAGCATGCTAGATCTTTTATTCCACCAAGGGTCTACCCTCTTTTTGCATCAACTGTTAAAAATGGTTGGTCCTGTAGTGACTCAGTATTTTTCAACTCCAATTCAGAAAGGCAGCCATGGGGAACAGATTTTTGATAATGGTTGTCAATCACTGTTTTTTTCTGTGGTGCAGACAGGGACGTAAAATAGCTCAAGATATTCTCTAGTAAGATATAGGTATTTTGTATGTTATAGTCCCCACTGGGTTTTTTTAATCCTAGAAACAAATGCAGTTCTCAAAGTATACAATTAAAACAATTTTATTAAATAACAAGGTTTCTCATCTCAACTCACAGGCAGTATAAGTGTCCAGAAAATTGGAATTAATAAATAAGAGGTGGAGTTATGTCCTAAATAGGAGACATTAGATATGTGCAAAATTCTGATCACAAAATGGATTCTCAACAAAATATGCCAATATTTGAGTTTATGAAATTTCTGTTGAATTGCAACAATTTTGCTAAAAATGTTCTGCATGCATTGTTACAGTGGTAATACTTTATGTTATAGTTTTAAATCTGTCAGTATGAGTCACACTCTCCTCTGAACTTTAGACATTTGATACCTTTAATAATGCATGTCTGCATTTGAGTTCTGCAAAGGATTTCTTCTGTGACTTGTCAAGAAAACTTTAAGGTCAGAAGGGACCATCATGATCATCTAGTCTGACCTCCTGCACATTGCAGGCCACAGAACCTTACCCACCCATTCCAGAAATAGACCCGTAACCTCTGGCTGAGTTACTGAAGTCCTCAAATCATGGTTTAAAGACTTCTAGTTACAGAGATTTCACCATTTACACTAGCTTAAACCTGTAAGTGACCCATGCCGCATTGTACCATCCAATTTATCAAGCTCAGTCTTGAAGCCAGTTAGGTTTTTTGCCCCCACTGCTCCCTTTGGAAGGTTGTTCCAGAATTTTACTCCTCCGATGGCAAGAAACCTTCGTCTAATTTCAAGCCTAAACTTGTTAATGGCCAGTTTATGTCCATTTGTTCTTTTATTCATATTGGTGCTTACCTTAAATAGCTCCTCTCCTTCCCTGGTGTTTATCCCTCTGATGTATTTATAGAAAGCTGTCATATCTCCCCTCAGCCTTCTTTGGGTTAGGCTAAAGAAGCTAAGTTCTTTGAGTTGCTCTCATAAAGTAGGTTTACCATTCCTTGTATCATCCTAGTAGCCCTTCTCTGCACCTGTTCCAGTTTGAATTCATCTTTCTTTAACATGGTAGATCAGAGTTGCACACAGTATTCCAGATGAGGTCTCACCAGTGCCTTATATAACGGTACTAACACCTCCTTATCTCTACTGGAAATACCTCACCTGATGCATCCTAGGACAGCATTAGCTTTTTTTTCATGATGGCATAACATTGATGGCTCACCATCATCCTGTGATCAACCAATACACCCAGGTCTTTCTCTTCTTCTGTTGCTTCCAACTTTGCACTATTAAATTTCATCCTATTTCTATTACTCCAGTTTACAAAGTCATCCAGATCTTCTTGTATGATATTCTGATCCACCTCAGTATTGTCTATACATACCAACTTTGTGTCATCTGCAAATTTCATTAGCGCACTCTTACTTTTTATGCAAAGGTCAGTAATCAAAATGTTAAGTAAGATTGGTCTCGACAAATTCCTGAGGAACTCCACTAGTCACTTCCCTCCAGCCTGACAGTTCACCTTTCAGTATGATCCATTGTAGTCTCCCTTTTAAAATGAAGGACCCTTGTTGCAGATCTATTTTTGTTTATCCTTCCATTTAGTTTAAATTGAAGTAACTCATGATCACTCGAACCAAGGTTGTCCCGTACAACCAGTTCCTCTATGAGGTCCTCACTACTCATGAATACCAAATCTAAAATGGCATCACCTCTTGTTGGTTCAGCAACTATTTGGTGAAGAAATCTGCCTGCTATCACATCCAGGAAAATCTGGGCCCTACTATTATTAGTAGCACTTGTCCTCCAATCTATATCTGGGAAGTTAAAGTCTCCCATAATCACACAATCCCTAGTAGTATATATTTCATTAAAAACATGAAAGAGGTCTCTATCCATATCCAAATCAGATCCTGGTGGATCACACCCTAAGAATTAGTAGCTTTCTTCTTTAAAGTGATTTTGGCCCTAACAGACTCTGTCTTCTCCATTCCATTACTTCTAATTTCTTCACAGTCTATTTCATCATTAATATACACTGCTTCTCCACCATTTTGCCTTTATTTCTGTCTTTCATTGAAGAGCACATACCCTTCAATATCTGTACTCCAGTCATGACTACTATTCCAACATGTTTCTGTTATCCATATAATATTTTGTTTTACTTGCTGTGCCGATAGTTCTAATTCCTCCATTTTGTTACCCAGGCTCCTTGCATTGGTGTACATGTACAAAAATACTCATTGTTGCTGCTTGGCTTTGCCCACATTCCTCGCCTGATTGGGTACAGTCATTCTACTGCCGGTATTGCCTATATGACGGGTACCAGCACTATCCTTCCTCTTAATGTCTATTTTCCTACCCGCTGCTGTTCCTTTTTCCATTGCTGTATGCTTTCCTACTTGATTTCCTTGTTCACAATGTTAAAATCAGGTGTGGTCTCCCCTGAGTTTCTAGTTTAAAACTCTTTTAATGAGTTGTGCAAACCTCCATCCCAGAAGTCTGCTTCCCTTCCTACTCAGGTGGAGTCCATCCCATAAGAACTGTCCTCTCTCCATGAATACCTTCCAGTGGTCAAACATCCCTCCTTATAGCACCAGTGGCTGAGCCATCTGTTGATCATCATAATCTTGTCTCGCCTTCATTCTCCCCCCTCAGGGACAGGCAGAATCCCACTGAAGATCACCTGAGCTTCCATTTCTTTAAGTGTGTCCCCCAGCCTGGCATAGTCTCCCTTTATATAATCCAGTGAAAATCTGTGTGTGTCATTTGTTCCCATGTGAAGGCAATCAATGGATTCTTTCCTGCTCCCATTAGGATCCTCTTCAGCCTCATGTCCACATCCCACATCTTAGCTCCCAGTGGAGAGCACACCCATCTGTTCTCCAGATCAATTCTGGTGACAGTCCTGTTTATTCTTCTTAATAGGGAGTCCCCAATCACGTAGACCTGACTTTTCCTGGTAATGGTGTGATTCTCCGGCCTTCCTCCTGTTATTTCTGGCTGCGAGTCCTCTTGTATTTTATTCTCCTTTGCAATCTTCTGGAAGTTGTCCTGTATCCTCCTGGGGCTCTGAACTCTGGGTATGTCCATTGGCTCTTCCCCTCTTCTTACAGGACAAGCCGCTTTTCTCTTCTTCTTTGCCCCCTTTCAGTTACAGCCCGCTGTGCCCCTTCTTCATTTTCCAACTCAGAAAACTTTTTCCTGAGCTCTATTTCTCCTTCACTAGCCCGACTTTTCCTCTGCCTGGTTCTTGTAGTCACATGCTTCCACTGGCCACTTTCCTCATCCAGCCATCTACCCTTTGAGTTCTTCAGTCCAGTTTGCATCCGTGAGTCTTTTCTCTTTAGCCTCCTCTTGCCTTTGCTCCATCATCTGCTCAAAGCCCCTTCAAAACCTTCAACCATAGTTTCCACCTGCATCTCCAAGCCTCAGATATTCTCTTCCATCAGCGCTATCAAGCAGCATTTCACACAAATGAAGCTCCTTTCAGGTACCCACTCTAGAGTCATGTACATCCCGCAGCTTCCACATCTTCATTGTCTCCTCCATGGCTTGGATCACTACCACAGCTGACTCTGCACCTGTCATAGCCTTCCCACCTAAATTCCTGTCAAGGGAGGACAAAAAAACCCCAAACCCAACGACCCAAACACCAAAACAAATCCAGAACGATCCCCTCTACCCTCAAACTCCCCTGTTTACTCCTCCTATGCTGCTGCACCTGGCCACTGGCTGACCTTTGGCTGCCTTTATAGGCCCCTGAATCAGGGAAGCCCTGCCCTCTAATCAGGGTTCTGCTTCTCTCAAAACTCACTTACTGCCTCTAAGGGGCAGGGACTTGCTCCTCCCTTCTCCTCCAACAGAACTCCCACTCCAATTCCCCTGTTTATAGCTCTGTTTGCTGGCTCCTGTGCCACTGGATCTGATTTTTTTTTAAACATAAAGGTGTTGTCTTTCTGAAGTCACAGATCTGTAACATAGAAATGTGACCTCTCTTGCAATAGTATATATCCCATTATACATCTGTCTGCTTGGCCCTTCTTAGTAAAGTAATGCAGATAGTGATGGACCTGTCAATTACATTTGGAATTTTTCTCTTTTAACTACCCGGCAATTTTATATCCTACTTAAATTACTCTCATGATAATCTCCAAGTGAAAAATCTTTCTGCTACTCTCATCCATTGACCGAGAAAATGTTGTTTGATATGCAATGTGTTCCTCACCTTTCTGCATTTCAGATTTAAGCTTGTCTCAGCAATCAGCTCATTTTTTCTCTTAACAAATAAACACCTCACCCCAGCATATACAGAACAAAAGCAGTATGAGAAAGTTTAGAAAATTACTCCTACCTCCAACAAAAAATTCTGTAGAACACTATACAATAGTGTTCCCTGTAGAGAAAGTCACTACAGGGAATGAACTCCCCTCCCCCCATAGATTTGTGGTTTTATATAGCTCTTTTTGTAGCCAAGGTGTTTGAAAGTACTCCACACAGCAAGGTATAGCAGTTGCAGTGACTATAGGTTCACATATAGGCTTTTTCATTAGAAACAATTTTTAGTGAGAAAATGAATGTTATTCAAGACAATGGCACTATTTTGTGTTAATATGGAACACTTCATTTTCATGCTGGAGAGTGGGTGCTGTCCCAAAATTAGCCCTGGAAAAGAGGTATAGATTTGGGGAGGTATAGATCCCCAAATTAAACTAGTCCTCAGATTTTGCCATTTGGGCTTTTTCTAAAAGGTCTCCAGAGATCTTTAATCTCCATTTGGATGGCCATCCAAAACAGGCACAAGGTGTGACACTAAACCTTTGAGGTGTATTCTGATTTACAAAAACAATGCAAATATGGTATGTGGTGCTGTCTCTCTGCTCTGAAAGCCTGTTTCAAAGTAACAGATACATTTCAGTACAGAGACTATCGAATCTGCCCTCCAACCAAGCAGTGTGGAATGCAGAATGATTGCCAGTTTTAATAACCTGCTGCTCACAGGAATGGAACAGACAGCTTAAGAAAAAGGACAGCATGTTGTGCCCTCACAACCATCAGAACATAAGCAGGACCTAGACATGGTGCTTTCCAAACACCTACCGAGGAGCCACTAGAAATTCAACAACGTTATACTACTTTAATTAGATCAAACTGATAGATTTGGAGGTTGAAAGGGCTAAATTCTTCTCATTGATCAGCAAGGTGGAATGCGAGCTCTCCATGCCAACATGCTAACCTCCTTAGATGTGTGGAACCCAGCCTCCGATTTGAGCATCTGAGAGAAAATTTTGCCCAAAGCACTGCATTGTATATATAGTATTTTAAGGTATCTTGAATTGCTGATTCATAAACACTGACAGATGCAGCAGTTTGGAAAACAGAATTTTTGGCCCACATAGTTTACATTCTGAAGTGGAAGAGGAAGTGGCTAAATTGAAAAATGTGGCCCAGCAAAAAAATCTAGAATGTTTCTAATCAGAAAAATCTAAACAAAAATGTCAGTTTTTATTGAAACATAATAATAGTTGTTTTCTTTTCAAATTGACATTTCAACATAAAATGTCATTTTAATTTTGTTTTGTTTTGAACTGAAAAACTGAAAATAACATTTTATCATTTATTACCATTTTCATTTCAACATTTCTTGCCAGAAAATTGCAATTTTTTGATCAGAATTTGGTTTCAACAATAGTATCTTTTTTGGCAGGAAAACTTTCTGCACATAAAAAATTTCCAGTCACTCTATTAACAGTGTTTTCCTTTAGACACATAACAGAAACTTTCAGAATTCTGAGTGGAATTGCTAAAGTAAATCTTGACAAAGTCTTTACTGTGATGAACTGCAGCATAATCATATTTAGAAATGTGTTTAGTATTGTTCACATTGCAAAAGGGTTTAATTGGACAACACCCGTTAACTTTAATAGATTGTCAAAGGATGCTGTATTGTTATCACACTTTATACTACTATAGTTAAGCAATTATTCTACACTGCCAATATTATAAACTCTTTCTCAGAGACTTACATTTGTTGTCATGTTATCTTTATGTTAGCAGGGATGACTTGAATTGTCACCATCAGACTATCTGGACCAAAGCAAGGAGCCATACCCAAATGCTGGGAGTTTAGATAAACAGGACCCAGACTGAAAACACCAATTGTGCCCAACTCCGATTTCTAGTTTATATTATTTTGGGTCTCTTTATAATGGAAGCCACATGGTAGCACTGCAAAAAATAGAGTAGGTACTCATTTTACTGTAACTCACCTGTGTAGTGTTCAGTAAGCTGGAACCTTGCAAGCGAACCTCAAGTCTGTTGTTGGAGAAAGGTTTTTCTGTGGGATGTCTGCTTTAAAAAACTATAAAATACATCTCTTTGGCCATTTTAGAGTTATTAGTGCAAAATGATATCTTGGAGGCATATCTGAATTCTTATTTAAGACTACTGTTTGGAGACATCTGAGATATGAAATCTTGTTTATAATGAACTTGTCTATAATGTGTAGTAAGGAGTATTTAGGTTTGTTCCCCCCAAAATTATAATTCCAAAAAACTATGCATATATAGTTGTTAGGTTTGGATATTGGTTATGCAAAAGCAACAGTTGTCAGTGAGAACCATATCCATGCCAAGTTGAAAACTTCAGCTGAGTTTGCCATAGCCCTCTTCAAAAGAGTGTGCTTTTATTTTTTAAGACTGGAAAAACAATGTATTTTTCTCCACTTCAGTATACCATAAAAATTACTGAAGAAGTTTTGCTCTAACTCACCAAAACATTGCCTCTTCAGGCAGAGACCAAGCAGAGCTAATATCTGGTCATGAGACCCTTCCCCCATAGTCATCAAAATAGGGGGTCATAACAGTGATTTACAACTTTAATACACACTCTCTCTCACACACACACGAGAGAGGGACACACACAGAGGTATATACAAGTAAACCATTTAATATTCTCACACTGGCATTAAATAGGAAGGTAGGTAACACATCTGCTGCTGAGAGGGTGACAGTCCACAAAAGCCTCACTAGCACATCAGGGGATGCTTTCTGAACAAACACTAGTTATACAAAAAACACCATTAAAAAAAAAGTTTTGAGCTATAAGAATGTGTATAAAGGGACACAAAAATCCAAATGTGAAACCAGAGACTGGTTATACTGTTACTCCTTCTGCAAAAGTTCTGCCTGACAGTTTATTTTCTGCTACTGAATTTTAATATTTTGTACACTTACAGTAATTCTAAAATATTATGAATTATCTTGATTTTTATCTTAATTCATATCACCTCAGTGATCCTAAATTAATCTAATTTAACATGATATTACCAAATGAAGTAAGCACACAAAGTACACATTAGCAGAGAAAAAAGGGCTCCTGGAAGTCAGTAAGACACATTTCAGATGTTTAACATTGTGAAAGCTTAATGTTCACAAATTACAGTAGTTATAGTGACTTTTTTCATTTAAGTGCACTTAGAAGCTATTAAACAAAATAAAACCCAGCTGCCAGAATTATAGTAAATTAATCAGATAAAGGACATTCATCTACTAATAATTTTGAGAGAGTTTTCATTGGGAAGAAATTTTAATTTCATTTATAGGAAAAATGTGCAAATGGAGTGTGATGCAAGATGTTACATTAAATATATCTTAGTTATTCACTAGTGGGAGCCAAGAGAATTACAGAAGCCCTGGCCTCTGCCCTCATCAGCATTCCTATGTTGTGCAGAGGAATCTGATAGAACAGCTGGGAGCAGGTGGCATGAGAACAGGCTTAAAATGACTTGCAGGATTCATTAGGCAAGAGGCTCAGTAATTGAGAGTCACGGTAGTGACTTTGTCCATGTTAGAAAAAGAGCACCACAATTACTATCTCTAAATCACTAAACTTGATGGAAAAATCCAGGTTACCACAATAACGATATCAAACAGTAGAACTTTATCTTTTTCAGAAATCTGTACAGCCTTACAGTATTTATCCTGAGAAGATATTCAGATAATTCTTTTGAAGTTACCCTACACTGAGGAAATAAAGACCGTTTCCCCAAATGGGGAAAATCATTCAAGTTTAACAAGCATAACAATTAATGAAGCTCTGCATTAGAGTATGTATGATTTTCGTGATGTGCATGCATGCTGAACTTGATGCAAATTTAATATTCTGTTAGGATTTAAATTTTCCACAGACTAAATAGAAACAGTTATGATGAAACAACTTTATACCTTTTTGCTTTTTATACATGAAATTTGATTATATCTACATCTACCTAACGCTTCAAGAGCTAACAAAGTTACTTATGAATTAAAGGGATCCAAAATAACTTTAGACGAGTCCTGAAATTTCAGAGGGATCATTCTTTGAACTCCTACACTGCTGAACAGGGTTATTTGTAAACATTACAAACAATTCAATATGTACCAAAAGAGTATGCGGAATGATTTTTGTGATAATACATACCTGTTTAAATGAATAACAAACACATTTATATCACACTTTAATTGAAAAACTAAGCACAACCTTAATTATAGAGCCATTAATAATATCTCATTAACAATAAGACTGGCTAAAGACAGATAGTAAAAAAGCAAACACAGATGTTGAAAAATGAAATATATATTGCTCTAAAATGGCAAAGTCATTCTATACAAAATATGTATGAGAGTAATTCATAATTTGTTAAAAGATTTAAATATTTTGTACACTTATAGTAATTCTAAAATATTATGAATTATTTTGATTTTTATCTTAACTCAAAAAATTATAGAGTACACTGATATTATAACTGCAAGACACAATATTGTGTGCAATATCGCATTTGAGTGAAAACACACCATACATAATAATATTTATCTGCAAAATGGAAAGCGTCAAAAATTATTACAGACATTTCCTGCATGGGACTCCTAAAGTTAATATTGGATGTGCTCAAATTTTATGGTTGGCAAAGCACAATGGGAAGGTGGTGGAGCTATTTGCTGGAAATAGATATCCCAACTGTGATTAACAATGAGGAAGCGTATATTGAATTAATGAATATACATGTTGACTTTCAGCTTCAGTTCACTGAAATAATTACTTCACATTAACATATCAACAAGCCAGCAATCAACAATCTAACCTCTCCAGTCACTGACTACTTTCACAAAGGTGTATTTTGGGGTTTATTTCCTCCATAATTAGACAGACTTAATGCAAGATTTCTAATCTTCCCGTCACATGCCTAACTGCACAATATTTCAATATGAAAGGAATGAAATATATTTATATGCATTAAATATTAAATTAAATGTAATAGAGATAGGCTAGGTAGAGGATCTCAAAAGCAACGCTGACATGAAACATACTATAAACCTGGCAAACACCAAAAATAAATCAGAGTAATCAGTGTGAGCAGAAGACATTACATAACGTTGTACAGTTTCAGATGGATTTGATTGTCACATTCCATCCATTTTAGGGTGTCTTTTTATTGTGGTCTCCTTTCTTTCTCTCCTTGTCTATTTTGAACTATTTGATAGAGATCTGGTGCAGAAAGTGGATATGGGACTGGATAGTTCAGGGAATGGCAGTAAATGGCTTTCAGCTATAGGCCAACTGTTCAAATCTGACTCATATAGAATTAAGCATGAGTTTTCAGCATCTGATTGGTTTTTGGTAGCCCATATAGCTGATCTCAGTCCCTGTCTCCGTGGTCAAACGTTCACTGCATATAAATCATTATGGCACAAGTTAAGCCTTGCTGTCAGGCTCAAAAGGCCAACCAGTGAATGGATATAGAGCAAACTATCTTCTTCCCCTAGAAGTGTTCATATAGATATTGAAAACTTGCTTTACTGTAAGAGACAATACTGATTGCCCATAACCTGTACTATTCTTGAAAACTGACATGGAAACTCTGGGCTAGGCAATACTGTATGGCACTCATTCAGGACTCAAACCCATGCAATGGCCTTTCATCCCTGAGGCTGGAGTGCTACTGAGTGTTACTATGAACTGACTTGATCTATTGTGAAACCATTTTAATTAGTAATATATTTTAAAACAGGCGATAATACAAGTGCCAACTTTTCCATTCCACTTTGAGCATACTATTCATATGTTGTTGTTACTATGTAGATATACAGACTCAGTCTGCCATGTTTTCCTCGCTGCTTCTTTCAGTTCCATTTCTTCCATGAGGCTATGGAAGAACAAAAATAAATCCCCTGATACTAACATAACATATGCTAAATATCTCCACTTGATGATGTGCCTTTTGTTGGATTCCAGCACTTATCGTTTGCATATCTGTTATTTATTCAGATCGTCAGCCCCTAAGGGCAGAGACTAGAGTTGCTAATGTTGGTTGGATGTATTCCTGGAGGCTTCATCACATGATGGAATCTTTAATTAAAGATTAATCTTTAATTCCTGGAAACTCCAGGACAATCCTGGAGAGTTGGTAACCCTAGCAGAGACATAGGGCCTACTCCTTCTGATAGCAGTGCCAAAACTTACATTGCCTCCAGTGGAAGAAGGGCCAGGCCCATTGTCTTTATACTTATTTGTGAAGTGCTGAGCACAATTTGGTGCTATAATAATAAATTATAGTAATTAAGCATTCTGACTGGTGTATGCTGTGATGTGTACCATAAACAATATTAATTAAACAACACTTTTTGATTTACATTGAAATAAAACTAACAAATATGAATGATTTACCATTATAATGCTGTATTCCCTGGTTAATTTAATTAGTTCCATTAGCTAATGACAGCTCTTTTTTTTTTCTCTTTTGGCAAAGACTTTCTTTGCCAGCCTAGTGTCCAATATATTTTTCTCTCTCTCTCTCAGACACACACTGCAGTGACTCATTTTATTTTATCTATAAATTTGTGGCTTCCTGAATTAAGTTTGCAGAACATGCCACTGATCTTTTACAAAGTTATAATTCATGTTCATGGTTAACATGATTGGGGCACATTGTAAGGTAAACTCATGTTAACAATTACATACGTATACAATTTTCTATTTTCTTGCATAATGGTATTACAGCTTCTGTTAACTCTAATAATATTTATTACAAAAGGTTGTCTTTAATTTTCATGTTAATGTTTCATGTCATCTTTGCCTCCTGGAGAGGAGAGAAGTGTTTTCCTTAGTGGCCAAGCCCACGTTGGAATAATTGCTCTGACATTTAAACAGTTATTTCACTTTCACATTGCCGATGCCCTTTAAACAAAACATCTGATTATGAATTTCAATGTTTTCCATCAGTCAAGCTCTGTGATATATAGCCTTAAGTTGCAAATCTGTAACACTGAAACAGATCCCACTATGCTTAATGTACCGTAGCAGATTTTTTTCTCTGGCAAAGCAAGTTCTTATTGCTTTAAGATTATCTTTAACTAAATCTTCTACTAATGGCTTTCAGGAAGCACAATGTCAGCAAGCCCCTCATGAATATTAGTTGGCAGAGACTGCAAAGGGCTTACAACTCAACTTGACAGCATTTCTCAGTGTTCTATCTATAACATGATTACTTTTGAATGCTGCATCTGATCAATTCCAAAATTTCAGGGAATGTTCTAGGCATCAGTGGCCAGTGGTTCTATTGATTTTGGGGGAAATCAGAAAACTGAAAGATGAAAAACAGGGTAAACATGGAGCCCCTGCCAGCTCTTTAGCATAGACACAGTTTAAAGCATCTCTGTTGCTGTTCACAGGTGAAACAAATAGTTGAAAACCTTCTAGGTTAACAATACCTCAAGCTCATTTTCCAAACAGAGTGTAACATGTTGCACTGTGACAGATTTAGCTCCCAGAGAGAATAATAATGATGGGGAAGAGAAAATTGGGGACATGGTGGGAAGAGAGGAATGGGCATGAACACACAGCCTCTGGCATGGGGGGGGGGGAATTGGTGAACCTGGTATGGAGTAGGAGGCATACATGGACTGGGGTAAGGTAGGAATGGAAGAACAGATGGAGTCCCTGGCATGGACAGAAAGGGAGTGCACACAGAGTCAGGGGATAACGGGGGACCTTGGTATGGGCAGGGAATAGGGAACACATAGAACGCTTGGTGAGGAGATATTGGGGGAGCACGATGGGTGGGAAGGGAGCACCCACAACCCCTAGCTTTGGGGAAGAGGGGGCATATAGAGCCCCTGCCCTGGGCGGGGGGAAGTGGAAGGGGAGAATGGTGGTCTGGGGGGAAGTGGGAATAGGGGTGCACAAAGCAAGACAGTGCCACAAAACCCAGGACAGTTGGAAGTTCTGCAAGTCTGTCTGATAAGTTCTTTGCTCATCTCTCAATAGCCACAGTGTTGGATTGGGTTGTACAGGGCTGTTATGAAATCATTCACTGACTCACCTTTCTCTTGCTTACATAAGTGACACCATGCCTGCTCAAAAAACCACACTACGGCATGTCATGAAGTGTTTATCCAACTCTTCTTTAACAGTATTGAACTGTTCCATTTGAGCAGCTGTGAGGTGGCTGGAAAGGATAATGTCCTCCATTGCAGGTCCCAGTATAGACAGCAGGGTATTAACTTGTTAATTAACTCTGATTGTTGGTCTAAACCAGAAACCTGGTGGAACCTCTAGAATTTGCTTACCCAGTGAGGCCATCACTCAGGTGCAGGAATTCATATTCTCCTGGGGATGGTATTTGGAAAAAAGGATTGGTCAGACAAAGCCATCTCTTACCAGACTATTGATTTCCCTCACTTTTTCTTTCTTGCCTCTGAGAGAAGTAAGGTGATGTGGCCCTTTAAGGAAACAAACTGGTATTCCTGTGGTCTTAGCCTTAGCTTACATGTCCCTGACTTTCCCATCCTCACTGCTGGCTGTAGCCTGGACTCACCATAGCAGTTCTCTCTTGGTTATCTGTGTTTTCAGACCTCTTCTCTGCAAGCTTTGCTGCTAGCTCTGTGAAGCTTTTTGACTGTTCTAGAAAGTTTGCTTGCCTGTTCCTCTTTTCCCTTTTTGCAGAGGATCTGTTGGGTCTTTAGTCAAGCCCACTCTGACACCACGTAGAGATTACAGAGACCAGGGTTGGGGTGAATGCAAGACAGACCTGATTTCTTTGCTGTATGTCCCCTAGTGCAGTGATTCTCAAAGTAGGGCCAACACTTGTTCAGGGAAAGCTCCTGGAGGGCCGGACTGGTTTGTTTACCTGCTGCATCCATAGGTTCGGCCAATCGTGGCTCCCACTGGCCACAGTTTGCCGCTCCAGGACAATGGGGGCTGCGGGAAGGGCGGCCAGCACATCCCTCGACCCATGCCGCTTCTTGCAGCCCCCACTGGCCTGGAGCGGAGAACTGAGGCCAGTGGGAGCCGTGATCGGCCGAACCTGTGGATGCAGCGGGTAAACAAACCGGCCCAGCCTGCCAGGGGCTTTCCCTGAACAAGCGGTGGACTGGCTTTGAGAACCACTGCCCTAATGACCACTTTAAACATTCACAACATCACACAGGCCTGCTCCCTCACACTTCCCCCTCTGCATATTCATGGAGGGACTTCCATAAAGTTAGTGAAAAGTGATTATATAGCTGAGTCAGCCTTTCCTTCTTCTGACGCTCCCCAGAACAGTGTCTATCATGTCACAGTGTCTCATCGAAAATGAGAAGAGCTCAGGACATATTATTTTCAGTGTGCACTATTTCTGCTTTGTTCCTTTGATACCATAATAATTTCATAATTGTCTTCCCAGATATTTTAGAAAGTATTTTAAACCTGTATTAAAATATACAGTATGTATGTTACAGAGGCATATATATGGTTTTCTTAAATGAAAAAAAGTATTTCTGAAGTTACCTTTTTATCATGAAAATGATTGCAGAAGTACAGAATCCAACTGTACCAAATGTTTACAAAGATCTCCAAGATTATATATATTCTAATTTATTTTAACTATAAGCTTCAAGACTCTATAGGAATGTAGAACCTGCAATACCTATCATGAAAGCAGGTGCTTTAACCTGATCTGCACCAGCTTGGCAGTTGACTTATTTGAAGTCAGCACAGCTGTCATCTCACTGGAGCCAAATTTTTAATTCTTAAGGGGAGAATAAATAAATAAATAAATACCCCATCATTATTTTTTAATATTGGCAATTCAGAAGAGAGCCATGTGCTTATCAAGCCATTCTGACTTTAGATTTTGCATGCACTGTAGGGGCTAACAAGGGTGATGCACAAGATGCTGAAATAGGGGTTTTCCATCTGTAATATCTATTATTTCAAAGCAGTCTCTGTTGAGGTGAGGGTACAACTTTCCTAAGAGTTACTACTTGTTCCTACAGCTAATATCATTCAGCTAAATAAAAGCGAAAATAAAATAAACAGGAAAAAATATTCCGTTTTCTGCTCTAACAGAAGCAGTTTTACATCAGAAAAGAATGTGCAGTCCCTTAAATCATTTTTATACAGTAAGACCAGGCCCAGAGTGGACTAACAGCAGTTTTGAACCATTTGGAGAACATGTGTCTGGCTTCTTTCTAGAGAAGTACAAAGCTACCAATAATTCCAACCACAAGGGGCTTGTTATCATTATGCTTTGAAACATGAGGAAGTGCTTTCAATTAAATAAACAAACAAAGTATTTAATGGCTTTTGCTGTTGAAAGAACAGCAGCCTACACCTACAGAATGGGGGTGGGGGGGTCGGCTGTGTCCTGGAAAAGAGCACCCACAGAATGGGGGAGAGGGGCTGTGTCATGGCAAAGACTCTAAAAAGAATTTAAAGGTCCTAGTGGACAAGCATCTGAAAATGAGCTCCCGGTGCCATGCAATAGCAAAAACGGTTAATGAGTTACTTGATGTATAAACAACAGAGTAATAAGGAGGTTTGGGAGGCAGGTTTATCTTTTTATATTGCATTGGTGAGACAAATATTGCACACAGTTCTAGGGCTGCCAACCCTCCCAGAACCTGCACCCCGAACCCCCTCCCGCACCCTAATCCTCTGCCCCAGCCCAGAGCCTGCAACCAAACTCCCTCCCAGAGCCTGCACCCCACACTCCCTCCTGCACCCCAACACCCTGCCCCAGCCTGGTGAAAGTGAGTGAGAGTGGGGGAGGGCAAGCGATGGGGGGGCGGGAGTGAGCAGGGAGCAGTGCCTCATAAAACGGGAGGGAGGGGTGTGGCCTCGGGGAAGGGGAGGGCCAGGGGATGGAGCAAGGGTCTTTGGGTTTGCACGATTAGACAGTTGGCAACCCTACACAGTTTTGATGTCCACATTTTAAGAAGGATTTTAATAACTGGAGACAATGCAGAAAAGAGCCACAAAAATGATCCAGGGGCTGGGAAAATAGGCCTTACAATGAAAGACTTAAAGAGATCAATACATTCAGCTTATCAAAAAGAAGATTGCGAAGTGACTTGATTAATGTTTATAACCTTCATAAGGAGAAAACACTGTGTACTAACGTGGTCTTTAATCTAGGGAAGGAAAGCATAACAAGAAGTTGAAGCCACACAAATTTAAATTAGACATTAGTCACTCCATTTTAATAGAGAGGACATCAAGACTGGATGCCCTTCTGGAAGATATATTTTAATCACACACAAGTTATTGGGCTCACTTGTTGAAATCTGATGATTTTTCAGATTAGATGATCCAATGGTCCCTTCCAGCCTTAAACTGTATGTAATCTATGAAACTTTGGCAGTGGGCCATTGTTACAAGTTTAAAGGTGCTTCCTCAGCCAATCCAAATCAGGAACCATATTAAATAGGAAAATGTAACAATTTACAAAGTGCTTGGAACAGCCATTAACAAGTAAATTTTCACAACATAAAATTCTGTAATTTACAAAAATTCTGTCACTAAGATCTAAAAAAGAAATTATAAAACCCAAATTTATAACTATGTAGATATCCCTTAGAAAATGTCTATTAAACTAATAAAACTAATTCAATAAAAAAGCAGAACAATTGAGAAATATTTGTCAGGCCTCATTTACATTGAATACATTTTCAGTGGTGTAACTATAGTAGGTATATAAACAAACTGCACTGGTGTAAAGTGATGCTTACACCCATGCAGCTTAATCCAGTAATGCCAACTCTGTCCACATATTTATTCAAGTGACATGATCATAGGACCTAATCACATTAGCCATTAGGGGCTCGTTCACCTGCATGTCTACCAATGTGATATATGCCATCATGTGCCAGCAATGCCCCTCTGCCATGTACATTGGCCAAACCGGACAGTCTCTACACAAAAGAATAAATGGACATAAATCTGACATCAGGAATCATAACATTCAAAAACCGGTAGGAGAACACTTCAACCTCTGTGGCCACTTGGTAACAGATTTAAAGGTGGCAATTTTGCAACAGAAAAGCTTCAAAAACAGACTCCAGTGAGAAACTGCTGAGCTTGAATTAATATGCAAACTAGATACCATTAACTTGGGTTTGAATAGAGACTGGGAGTGGCTGGGTCATTATACATATTGAATCTATTTTCCCATGTTAAGTATCCTCACACCTCCTTGTCAACTGTCTAAATGGGCCATCTTGATTATCACTACTGAAGTTTTTTTCTCCTTCTGATAATAGCTCATCTTAATTAATTAGCCTCTTACTCCACCTTTTCATGTTCTCTGTATGTGTGTACATATACATATATATATATATATATATATATATATATATATATATATATATATATATATATATCTTCTTACTATATGTTCCATTCTATGCATCCGATGAAGTGAGCTGTAGCCCACGGAAGCTTATGCTCAAATAAATTTGTTAGTCTCTAAGGTGCTGTGACGGTGCTGCCTGTGTGAGCCAGCTGAGGTCACTCAATCAGGGTGAACTGCAAACAAAACGGGGCAGACAAACCCCAAACACTGGTGAATATTCCAATACTTAGATTTACCAAGCCAGCATAAAACAGCTTTTATAGTACCTCACTGGTTACTCAGAAGTCCAAATAATGCAGTTCCCTTAAAGTATCCAGCCTCAGACCTCCACCATCCAGACACACATGTCAAACATATGATGATAAAATCTTATCATATAAAAGAAAAGGTTCTCCTGACCCCAAAGGACCAAGCCCCAGACCCAGGTCAAATGGTAACTCAGATCTTACCCAGAATACACGCTTATAGTCAATTCTTATTAACTAAACTAAAATTTATTAAAAAAGAAAAAAGAGAGAGTGTTGGTTACATACAGACTTGAAGTCAGTTCTCGAGGTTCAGATAAATAGCAGAGATGAGCTTGTAGTTGCCAAAAGTCCTTTTAGAAATAGTCCATAGGTTATAGTCCAATGTCCATATTCAGGGTGACTCCAGTCAGTGACTGGGGATCTCAATTCTTATGGCTTAAGGTTCCCCCTCTTGAAACCCAAAGCAGATCTGAGATGAAGACGGATCGTGTCCCAAGGTTTTCATACATTTCCTGCAGCCTTTTGGCCTGAGAAAACAATAGGCTTAACTTTCCTTCTTCCAAACATCATGGCAATTAGCACAAGATAATTTATCCATTAAACAGTTCAGATACAGGTTATCACAACCTTCAAAGAGACATAGACAATAATACTATTTCACTCAAGTATATGTTAATATTCGTTTTTTGATCTTTGAATCAAAGCTATAGCCATAGACAAGACTTCTTTGCTCACATCACAAGACCTGAGCAAAAAGAAAAGGAGTACTTGTGGCACCTTAGAGACTAACCAATTTATTTGAGCATGAGCTTTCGTGAGCTACAGCTCACTTCATCAGATGTATACCGTGGAAACTGCAGCAGACTTTATATACACACAGAGAATATGAAACAATACCTCCTCCCACCCCACTGTCCTGCTGGTAATAGCTTATCTAAAGTGATCATCAGGTGGGCCATTTCCAGCACAAATCCAGGTTTTCTCACCCTCCACCCCCCCACACAAATTCACTCTCCTGCTGGTGCTAGCCCATCCAAAGTGACAACTCTTTACATAATCAAGTCGGGCTATTTCCTGCATAAATCCAGGTTTTCTCACATCCCCCCCACCCCCATACACACACAAACTCACTCTCCTGCTGGTAATAGCTCATCTAAACTGACCACTCTCCAAGTTTAAATCCAAGTTAAACCAGAACATCGGGGGGGGGGGGGGTAGGAAAAAACAAGAGGAAACAGGCTACCTTGCATAATGACTTAGCCACTCCCAGTCTCTATTTAAGCCTAAATTAATAGTATCCAATTTGCAAATGAATTCCAATTCAGCAGTTTCTCGCTGGAGTCTGGATTTGAAGTTTTTTTGTTTTAAGATAGCGACCTTCATGTCTGTGATTGTGTGACCAGAGAGATTGAAGTGTTCTCCGACTGGTTTATGAATGTTATAATTCTTGACATCTGATTTGTGTCCATTTATTCTTTTACGTAGAGACTGTCCAGTTTGACCAATGTACATGGCAGAGGGGCATTGTTGGCACATGATGGCATATATCACATTGGTGGATGTGCAGGTGAACGAGCCTCTGATAGTGTGGCTGATGTTATTAGGCCCTGTGATGGTGTCCCCTGAATAGATATGTGGGCACAATTGGCAACGGGCTTTGTTGCAAGGATAAGTTCCTGGGTTAGTGGTTCTGTTGTGTGGTATGTGGTTGTTGGTGAGTATTTGCTTCAGGTTGCGGGGCTGTCTGTAGGCAAGGACTGGCCTGTCTCCCAAGACAATTTCCATCCCACCACCAACCTTAGCCTGGTCCAGTCCACACAAGAGATCCACTTCCTGGACACTACAGTGCTAATAAACAATGGCCACATAAACACCACCCTATACCGGAAACCTACTGACCGCTATTCCTACCTGCATGCCTCCAGCTTTCACCCTGACCACACCACACGATCCATCGTCTACAGCCAAGCTCTGCGATACAACCGCATTTGCTCCAACCCCTCAGACAGAGACAAACACCTACAAGATCTCTGTCAAGCTTTCTTACAACTACAATACCCACCTGCAGAAGTAAAGAAACAGATTGATAGAGCCAGAAAAGTTCCCAGAAGTTACCTACTACAGGACAGGCCTAACAAAGAAAATAACAGAACGCCACTAGCCGTCCCCTTCAGCCTCCAACTAAAACCCCTCCAACGCATTATTAAGGATCTACAACCTATCCTAAAGGATGACCCAACACTCTCACAAGTCTTGGGAGACAGGCCAGTCCTTGCCTACAGACAGCCCTGCAACCTGAAGCAAATACTCACCAACAACCACATACCACACAACAGAACTAACAGACTAACACGGCTGTTACTCTAAGACCTGAGCAAATATCTACTCTTCTGTCTCTAATAATACAGGCTTGCAATTCAAAGCTCTATTCATTTACATACCTTCCTAACCAGTCCCTAAAGTTTGGCCATGGGTCAGGTCAGTCTGTGAGTTAATTAACTCTTTCTGGCCCTGTCACCTTTCAATGAGATATTATATTACACTCATAACATCACTGGTGCCACAAGTACAAAGGTAAACTGCACCAACGAGATAAACTCCACCTTGCAGTGTTGAAGCACATCTAGATTAGGGATTTATATCTGTACAGACTTCCTTGATATAGAGAGGGCCTAAAGTTGACACACAATGTTTGACTGAATGCATCTGATGAAGTGAGCTGTAGCTCACGAAAGCTTATGCTCAAATAAATTTGTTAGTCTCTGAGGTGCCACAAGTCCTCCTTTTCTTTTTACACAACGTATGGGAGTTGTCAGGGTTAATAAATACACTTCATAACAAGGTGAATTCACCAGACAAACACTCCTCTTAATTAACAGATTTATAAATATTCATATATTCAATTTGGTCTCTAATTAATCCTGGAGACTTAGAAAAGCCTTAACCTTTTACTAAGTATTTAACCTTTTTTTATTTTTTAATCCAGTAGCTTTTTGACCAAACATTAAGTCTGGCACTTGAAGAATCCTGTGGTGTTAAAGCATGAAATGCTCATTAGGATTTGAAGAGTTCCTTTCAAGGACAAGTTGATTTAATTAGTTTTAAACAAAATGCATGGAAAGCACAATAAATAGCACAACATAAGTTAAACAGGAAAGTTATATGAATAATGGAATTTTTGGTTGTCTGGAAAGTTCAAAATTAGAAAAAAAACAAAACAAAAAAAATCCTTTAGGGTTTAACCAATTTTTTTTCCAAAATTTTTGGCAAATCAAAAAGTAAAAAAAATGTTTTAGTTTAAGCAAACCATTTCATTTTAATATTAAGCATTTAAAACACTTGTTAATTTTTAAAGCATAAAATTAAAAGAAATTTCAAAACAAAAAGTCTTCTCAACATGAAAATTTTAAACATTTCATTTTTGGAAATATCAAAATGAAACATTTTGATTTTTTTCAGATTTTTCTTTTTTACTTTTTTTTTTTCAACTTAAGCAATTCAGCAAAATTGGCATGAATTTGTGAAAGGCTTCCGTGTTGCCAAATCTGCATTTTTCACTTAAAAAAAGTTTCAGTTGAAAAATTATTGCTGAGCCTAAAGAAACAGCAGGAGAAGCAGCATTGAAGGATTATAATTCCAGGGAGTATGTACAAAAAATTTTATACTCAGCTTCTGTGTGGCAGAAGACCTGCATTCCATGTGCTAGTCTCCAGGGACTGGGGCAACTTCAGCCCCACTCAGAGTCCCTAGATGGCAGCAGGTGGTACTGAAACCCTGGACTACATCAACAATACTAAACAGTGTACTGTGCAGGTGACAGTTATGGGATTATTAGTGATGGGGCTTAGGCCCTAATGACCAGCCACTCCTGCACACCAGTAAGAGACAAAAGGAGAAAAAAACTGGGCAAGCAATAGGTGAGACAATGGCAGAACTGTGCAGGACACTCAAAAGAATGAGTCTGAAATTAATGTGAAAACAGACAAGGACTAATTAGTCAAAGGATTTAAGAAGGGAGGACAACATAGTCAGAACCAGTAGGATATAGGAAGATTACATTAGATTTAGCATGTTGAATAGACCTAGGGTGACCAGATGTCCTGATTTTATAGGGACAGTCCCAATTTTGGGGGCTTTTTCTTATATAGGCACCTATAACCCCCCCACCCTGTCCCGATTCTTTACACTTGCTGTCTGGTCATCCTAAATAGACCATATAGAGGAGGAAGAAGTGACAATCAGGGTATGTCTGCACTACGAAATTAGGTCGAATTTATAGAAGTCTGTTTTTTAGAAATCGGTTTTATATATTCGAGTGTGTGTGTCCCCACAGAAAATGCTCAAAGTGCATTAAGTGCATTAACTCGGCGGAGTGCTTCCACAGTACCAAGGCAAGCATCGACTTCCGGAGTGTTATACTGTGAGTAGCTATCCCACAATTACCGCAGTCTCCGCTGCCCATTGGAATTCTGGGTTGAAATCCCAATGCCTGATGGGGCTAAAACATTGTCTCGGGTGGTTCTGGGTACATATCTTCAGGCCCCCGTTCCCTCCCACCCTTTGTGAAAGCAACAGCAGACAATCGTTTCGTGCCTTTTTTCTTGAGTTACTTGTGCAGACGCCATACCATGGCAAGCATGGAGCCCGCTCAGGTAACCGTCACCGTATGTCTCCTGGGTGCTGGCAGACGTGGTACTGAATTGCTACACAGCAGCAGCAACCCATTGCCTTGTGGCAGCAGACGGTACAATAGGACTGGTAGCTGTCATCGTCATGTCCGAGGTGCTCCTGGCCATGTCGGCCAGGAGCGCCTGGCGGACATGGGTGCAGGGACTACATTAGAAGTGACTTGACCAGGTCATTCTCTTTAGTCCTGCAGTCAGTCCTATTGAACCATCTTATGGTGAGCAGGCAGGTGATATGGATTGCTGCAGTCCTATTGTACCATCTTCTGCCAGGCAGGCAAGAGATGAGAATTGTTTAGCAGTCCTATTGTACCATCTTCTGCCGGGCAGGCAAGAGATGAGAATGGCTAACAGTCCTATTGTATCATCTTCTGCCGAGCAGCCATGAGATGTGGATGGCTTGCAGTCCTTCTGCACCGTCTGCTGCCAGCCAAAGATGTAAAAGATAGATGGAGTGGTTCAAAACAAGAAATAGACCAGCTTTGTTTTGTACTCATTTGCTTTCCCCCCTCCCCTGTCGAGAGGACTCCTTCCTCTAGGTCACACTGCAGTCACTCACAGAGAAGGTGCAGCGAGGTAAATCTAGCCATGTATCTATCAGAGGCCAGACCAACCTGCTTGTTCCAATAAGAACAATTACTTAGGTGCACCATTTCTTATTGGAACCCTCCGTGAAGTCCTGCCTGAAATACTCCTTGGTGTAAAGCCACCCCCTTTGTTGATTTTAATTCCCTGTAAGCCAACCCTGTAAGCCATGTCATCAGTCGCCCCTCCCTCCGTCAGAGCAACGGCAGACAATCATTCCGCACCTTTTTTCTGTGCGGACGCCATACCAAGGCAAGCATGGAGGCCGCTCAGCTCACTTTGGCAATTAGGAGCACATTAAACACCACACGCATTATCCAGCAGTATATGCAGCACCAGAACTTGGCAGAGTGATACCGGCTGAGGAGGCGACGTCAGCGCGGTCATGTGAGTGATCAGGACATGGACACAGATTTCTCTGAAAGCATGGGCCCTGCCAATGCATGCATCATGGTGCTAATGGGGCAGGTTCATGTTGTGGAACGCCGATTCTGGGCTCAGGAAACAAGCACAGACTGGTGGGACCACATATTGTTGCAGGTCTGGGATGATTCCCAGTGGCTGTGAAACTTTCGCATGCGTAAGGGCACTTGCATGGAACTTTGTGACTTGCTTTCCCCTGCCCTGAAGCGCATGAATACCAAGATGAGAGCAGCCCTCACAGTTGAGAAGTGAGTGGCGATAGCCCTGTGGAAGCTTGCAACGCCAGACAGCTACCGGTCAGTTGGGAATCAATTTGGAGTGGGCAAATCTACTGTGGGGGCTGCTGTGATGCAAGTAGCCCACGCAATCAAAGATCTGCTGATATCAAAGGTAGTGACCCTGGGAAATGTGCAGGTCACAGTGGATGGCTTTGCTGCAATGGGATTCCCTAACTGTGGTGGGGCCATAGACGGAACCCATATCCCTATCTTGGCACCGGAGCACCAAGCCGGCGAGTACATAAACCGCAAGGGGTACTTTTCAATAGTGCTGCAAGCTCTGGTGGATCACAAGGGACGTTTCACCAACATCAACGTGGGATGGCTGGGAAAGGTACATGATACTCGCATCTTCAGGAACTCTGGTCTGTTTCAAAAGCTGCAGGAAGGGACTTTATTCCCAGACCAGAAAATAACTGTTGGGGATGTTGAAATGCCTATAGTTATCCTTGGGGACCCAGCCTAACCCTTCATGCCATGGCTCATGAAGCCATACACAGGCAGCCTGGACAGTAGTCAGGAGCTGTTCAACTACAGGCTGAGCAAGTGCAGAATGATGGTAGAATGTGCATTTGGACGTTTAAAGGCACGCTGGCGCAGTTTACTGACTCGCTTAGACCTCAGCGAAACCAATATTTCCACTTTTATTACTGCTTGCTGTGCGCTCCACAATATCTGTGAGAGTAAGGGGGAGACATTTATGGCGGGGTGGGAGGTTGAGGCAAATCGCCTGGCTGCTGGTTATGCGCAGCCAGACATCAGGGCGGTTAGAAGAGCACAGGAGGGTGCGGTACGCATCAGAGAAGCTTTGAAAACCAGTTTCATGACTGGCCAGGCTACGGTGTGAAAGTTCTGTTTGTTTCTCCTTGATGAAACCCCCCGCCCCTTGGTTCACTCTACTTCCCTGTAAGCTAACCACCCTCCCCTCCTCCCTTCGATCACCACTTGCAGAGGCAATAAAGTCATTGTTGTTTCACATTCATGAATTCTTTATTCATTCATCACACAAACAGGGGGATGACTACCAAGGTAAGCCAGGAGGGGTGGTGGAGGAGGGAAGGAAAATGCCACACAGCACTTTAAAAGTTTACAATTTTAAAATTTATTGAATGCCAGCCTTCTGTTTTTTGGGCAATCCTCTGTGGTGGAGTAGCTGGTTGGCCGGAGGTCCCCCCCACCGCGTTCTTGGGCGTCTGGGTGTGGAGGCTATGGAACTTGGAGAGGAGGGCGGTTGGTTACACAGGGGCTGTAGTGGCAGTCTGTGCTCCAGCTGCCTTTGCTGCAGCTCAACCATACACTGGAGCATACTGGTTTGATCCTCCAGTAGCCTCAGCATTGAATCCTGCCTCCTCTCATCACGCTGCTGCCACATTTGAGCTTCAGCCCTGTCTTCAGCCCACCACTTACTCTCTTCAGCCCGCCACCTCTCCTCCCAGTCATTTTGTGCTTTCCTGCACTCTGACATTATTTGCCTCCATGCATTCGTCTGTGCTCTGTCAGTGTGGGAGGACAGCATGAGCTCAGAGAACATTTCATCATGAGTGCGTTTTTTTTTCTTTCTAAGCTTCACTAGCCTCTGGGAAGGAGAAGATCCTGTGACCATTGAAACACATGCAGCTGGTGGAGAAAAAAACAAGGGACAGCGGTATTTAAAAAGACACATTTTATAAAACAGTGGTTACACTCTTTCAGGGTAAACCTTGCTGTTAACATTACATACATAGCACATGTGCTTTCGTTACAAGGTCGCATTTTGCCTCCCCCCACCGCGTGGCTACCCCCTCAACCCTCCCCCCCTCCCCGTGGCTAACAGCAGGGAACATTTCTGTTCAGCCACAGGCAAACAGCCCAGCAGGAATGGGCACCTCTGAGTGTCCCCTGAAGAAAAGCACCCTATTTCAACCAGGTGACCATGAATGATATCTCACTCTGCTGACGATAACACAGAGAGATAAAGAACGAATGTTGTTTGAACGCCAGCAAAGATACACTGCAATGCTTTGTTGTATAATGATTCCCGAGTACGTGTTACTGCCCTGGAGTGGTAAAGTGTCCTACTATGGAGGACGCAATAAGGCTGCCCTCCCCAGAAACCTTTTGCAAAGGCTTTGGGAGTAAATCCAGGAGAGCCGCGAATGCTGGGCAAATTAATCTTTTCACATGCTTGCTTTTAAACCATGTATAGTATTTTACCGGGTCCAGGAGGCAGCCTTGGGTGGGTTTGGGGGGTACTGGCTCCAGGTCCAGGGTGAGAAACAGTTCCTGGCTGTCGGGAAAACCGGTTTCTCCGCTTGCTTGCTGTGAGCTATCTACAACTTCATCATCATCGTCATCTTCTTCATCCCCAAAACCTGCTTCCGTGTTGCCTCCATCTCCATTGAAGGGTCAAACAACACGGCTGGGGTAGTGGTGGCTGAACCCCCTAAAATGGCATGCAGCTCATCATAGAAGCGGCATGTTTGGGGCTCTGACCCGGAGTGGCCGTTCACCTCTCTGGTTTTCTGGTAGGCTTGCCTCAGCTCTTTCAGTTTCACGCGGCACTGCTTCGGGTCCCTGTTACGGACTCTGTCCTTCATGCCCTGGGAGATTTTGACAAAGGTTTTGGCATTTCGAAAACTGGAACGGAGTTCTGATAGCACGGATTCCTCTCCCCATACAGCGATCAGATCCCGTACCTCCCGTTCAGTTCATGCTGGAGCTCTTTTGTGATTCTGGGACTCCATCATGGTCACCTCTGTTGATGAGCTCTGCATGGTCACCTGCAGCTTGCCACGCTGGCCAAACAGGAAATGAGATTCAAAAGTTCACAGTTCTTTTCCTGTCTACCTGGCCAGTGCATCTGAGTTGAGAATGCTGTCCAGAGTGGTCACAATGGAGCACTCTGATATAGCTCCCGGAGGCCAATACCGTCGAATTGTGTCCACAGTACCCCAAATTCAACCCGGCAAGGCCGATTTAAGCACTAATCCACTTGTCAGGGATGGAGTAAGGAAATCGATTTTAAGAGCCCTTTAAGTCGAAATAAAGGGCTTCATCGTGTGGACAGGTGCAGTTTTACATCGATTTAACGCTGCTAAATTCGACCTAAAGTCCTAGTGTAGACCAGGGCTCAGAGAGGCCTGAAAAAAGGGCGTTACAGTCAATCAAGTGAAGGAAAATCATGGCATGAACCAGAGCCTTAGCAATGGAAACCTGAGGAAGGGCAAATTTCAGAAGTGTTGTATATTTTGTACTGCCTTTTAATTAAATGCTTCTCTAAACTCTAAGATTATAGCACAAGGGCTCTCAGGCAGAATCGGAATTTGGCTGGAGCTGGATTGGGAGGAGAGGAGGACACACAGGATGGTATGACAATCAGAAACAGGTAGATCTCTTTATCTTCCATCTTTCAATTAGCAGAACAGCAAAAGAAAACTGGGGATATTAGGAATCAGCTATCCATATTACATGCAGTCAAAGAGATTACACCTCATTTGCATGTCTTTAATTCTTATAATATTCTTGCCATTCACTCCCCTTCTCTTGTTTGTCTCTCTCCTTTCCTTTTTTTTTAAATCAGCATTTCTTACCATCATTCTTTTTCTCTCTTATTCACACCCATTTTTCTGCCCTCCCTCACACCCTTTATATGATGTTATGGTGTCTCTTGTAATTTGCTTACTTTCTTCTGTTCTCTCTATACCCTGTCCTTCCTGTTTTACATCACTAGCTTCTTCCCCCCTGTTTTTTAATATGTTCTGGGTGTTCTCCAACAGGATATATTTCAGGATCAATTTGTTACCCTTAGCTTGAAGGTTTAGTTTTAGGAAACAATAATTTTTACTAAACATACATCAATTAATAGGGAGATATCTCCTCTAAGCATACTTGGTTTTCAGATAAAACATAACTGTAAATTGATTAAGTTAAATATTCTCTAACTTCAAACTTCATAATATTCCAGGAATCCACATTTCAGAAAATGAGTTTCAGTCAGACAAACAAAATTCCAATTTCAGAGGAAGTGTTTGAATTTTGAATAATCAAAATTTCAGAAAAATTAAAATTCACCTGTATGCTTTTTTATGCATTCCATATGTGGAGATGTCAAACTGCAGAAACTTATGTTAAATAAATGTATCATGAATTTTTGACCACTTCACTTGCTGCTAATTCATCTCTGCCAATACTTATTTTAACATTCCAGCCCCTTGATTTCTCCCTCCCAGATTCACAAACAAAGTTTGGACCTAGGTTCAGTTTGAGCAGTTCCAAAGTTCACTACAAACATTTGTATAACTCTATATATTGTTTTAATTGAACAAACAGAGTTTAAGTATATGACACAATTTATGGTGCAACAGGCCTGCTTAGCAGCTATACATGAGATGTTTTCACTTCAGTAGAAGAAATGTCCAAAGAAGAAATAGTGAATATATTCTGCGACAAAAGGTTAGATACTGCAATATCATACATCAAGAAAGCTCTGTACAATAGCAATGACTGATAAAGGTACTACACAATTGTGGCATACAAGCAAAGAGCGAAGAAAAGATAGAAATGATATGATCATGAGCAATACAGGCCAAGAAAATATGGTAACATTGAAAGTATATCAATAAGGTTAAGTACAGCAACAGAATAAATTATTAGATAGGGAAAGGAACAGTGACAGGATCAATGCTATAATCTGAATCATTACCACATTCTTGATGAAAGCTGCTGAAACTACTTAGTCAAATATTAAACAAATAAAGTTTACAAGAAACCAAAATTTATACATTAGCTATTGTAGAAAGAAATTAATTAAGTAGTACATTTTGCACATTTTCAGATAGGTGTAAAAATATTTTATCTGAAGTCTGAAATAAAGCGCTGCAAGACAAAATGCATATATGAGTTATAAAACCTAGTTATATTTAAAGTGAAATTAATCAGGATGGTCTCAATTAGCTCAAATTAAAGCATGATTTGACAGATGACAATGTTTATTTTACATTTTCAAAGAATTAAAAAAAACAAAAACAAAGAAAAACAAAAAAACATCTTGTATGGAGGACTGTACCTTGAAGGTTTCTTCCTGTCTTGTTGAGCATGTTGAGAGGTGGTACATCTTGACTTCAGTAAGGCCTTTGATACTGTCTCACATGACCTTCTCATGAACAAACTAAGGAAATACAACCTAGATGGAGCTACTATAAGGTGGGTGCATAACTGGTTGGAAAACCATTCCCATGGAGTAGTTATCAGTGGTTCACAGTCAAACTGGAAGGGCATATCGAGTGGGGTCCCACAGGAATCAGTTCTGGGTCCTGTTCTGTTCAATATTTTCATCAATGATTTAGATAATGGCGTAGAGAGTACACTTATAAAGTTTGCGGATGATACCTAGCTCAGAGGGGTTGCAAGTGCTTTGGACGATAGGATTAAAATTCAAAATGATCTGGATAAACTGGAGAAATGGTCTGAAGTAAATAGGATGAAATTCAAAAAGGACAAATGCAAAGTACTCCACATAGGAAGAAACAATCAGTTGCACACATACAAAATGGGAAGTAACTGCCTCGGAAGGAGTCCTGGAGGAAGGGTTCTGGGGGTCAAAGTGGATCACAAGCTAAATCTGACTTAATAGTGTAACACAGTTGCAAAAAAAATGAACATCATTCTGGGATGTATTAGCAGCAGTCTTGTAAGCAAGACACAAGAAGAAATTCTTCTGCTATACTCCACGCTGATTAGGCCTCAGCTGGAGTATTGTGTCGAGTTCTGGGTGCCACATTTCAGGAAAGACATGGACCAACTGGAGAAAGTCAAGAGGAAAGCAATAGAAATGATTAAAGATTTAGAAAACATGACCAGTGAGGGAAGTTTAGTCTGGAGAAGAGAAGACTGAGAGGGGACATGATAACAGTTTTCAAGTACATAAAAGAGTGATAGAAGGAGGAGGGAGAAAAATTGTTCTCCTTAACTTCTGAGGATAGGACAAGAAGCGATGGGTTTAAATTGCAGCAGGGCACTTTAGGTTGGACATTAGGAAAAACTTTCTGACAGGGAGGTTAAGCACTGGAATAAATTGCCTTGGGAGATTCTGGAATCTTCATCATTGGAGATTTTTAGGAGCAGGTTAGACAAATATCTGTTAGGGATGGTCTAGTTTAGGGTTGTCAAGCCATTAAAAAAATAATCGTGATTAATTGCGTGATTAAAAAAATTAATTGTGATTAATCGTGTGATTAATCACACTGTTAAACAATAATAGAATACCATTTATTTAAATATTTTGGATGTTTTCTACATTTTAAAATATATTCATTTCACTTACAACATAGAATACAAAGTGTACAGTGCTCACTTTACATTTATTTTTGATTACAAATATTTGCACTATAAAAATGATAAAAGAAATAGTATTTTTCAATTATCCCATTACAAATACTGTAGTGCAACCTCTTTATCATGAAAGTTGACCTTACAAATGTAGAATTATGCACAAAAATAACTGCATTCAAAAACAAAACAATGTAAAACTGTAGCGCCTACAAGTCCACTCAGTCCTACTTCTTCTTCAGTCAATTGCTCAGACAAACAAGTGTGTTCCCATTTGCAGAAGATAATGCTTCCCGCTTCTTATTTAAAATGTCACCTGAAAGTCAGAACAGGCATTCGCATGGCACTGTTGTAGCTGGCATTGCAAAATATTTACGTGCCAGATGTGCTAAAGATTCATATGTCCCTTCATGCTTCGACCACCATTCCAGAGGACATGTGTCCATGTTGATGATGGGTTCTCCTCGATAATGATCCAAATCAGTATGGACCGTCACTTTCATCATCTGAGTCGGATGCCACCAGCAGATGGTGGATTTTCTTTTTTGGTGCTTCAGGTTTTGTAGTTTCCACATCAGAGTGTTGCTCTTTTAAGACTTCTGAAAACGTGTTCCACACCTCATCCCTCTCAGATTTTGGAAGGCACTTCAGATTCTTAAACCTTGGGTCAAGTACTGTAGCTATTGTATTTTTCTTCTTTGTTCTGGTTCTTCATGGGGACATTAAGGTTTTTTCTGGTGGGTGGAGAATGTAGGCACCCTTTACTAGAGGGGCCTCTGAACTTTATTGGGACTGTTCCAGGGGAAAAGCCTGTGTGCTGCAATCTAGCTGTAGAGACTACAACTCCTTAGGGAAAGAAGGAGAGACTTCCTTGTGCAGGGAGAGCAGGTGGTGGACTCCATTTTGGAAAAGGCGTGAGATTGCTGCTGTGGAGCTTGATCCATACCAGGAGCTGCTACTAGGAAGCCAGAAGCTGCTGCTGAGAGCCTACAGGAGCTTTGATTGAGCAGGGAGCCTCAGAGGCTGTTAGTGGTTTCACTGGATTCAAGAGCAGAGACTATTTCTATGCATAGAGCTGACTGAGGTGGGCTGCAGTGAAGAAACTGTGAGTAGCCCCCACTCCTGTTTGGAAAATACTTGCAAGGGAAGGGCACCGCTGAGAGACTGAGACCGAGTCTGAGGAGAGGCAGAGTGATCTTCCCATCGAACCAGGACCCAGAGCTGCTGACATTTGGTGGGGCCAACTCCAGTTTCAGAGGGGTTCTGCAGCTTGTTGCCTTGGCTGGACTGATGCACAGAACCAAGAGAGTGCTGTCTCCAGCTGCAGATCTTCAAGCGCGCCCACGCAAGCAAGTGTCTAGGACTCTGAGATCCAGAGGAGTGTACACTCCCAGGTTGGATAAATGGTGACAGTGTAAATGCCAGTTAGATAAGTTTCATTTATTACTGTATAGTATATATGTTAATTGATTTTATTCAACTGCCCCTGTGGATTTAAATTAGTAGTGACATTTAATCTTAGTCTGTTATACCCTGTTTCTTTAAGTTGTTAAGTAAATGAGTGTTAGCCCTAATTTAAGTATATTGGATGAATATTATTTATAATTGGTATTTGAGTTAGACCCATGCCACAGGTTATTATTATTACTACTATTTGAAGGTGTTTATTCCTGGAGGTTCCCAAGGCACACCATTGAGTGTGTGCAGGGGCCAGCCAGGTGGAGGCACCACCAATTTTAACTTCCTTTAGGAGTAAAGGGACTCCAGCAGAGGGGTGGATAGAGGATTCCCACTTATCCAACATCACCACTGGGATACCCAAGATCTCCTTTAATGTCAACAACATCAGGCATCCAGGCACACAGGTGAGCTTTGCCTGCTCCCGAGTTCCTGCTCCGAGGGAAGAAAGCGGGGTGACACTATCTTCAGAAATTTCACATTGGTATCTTCTTTGCGTTTTGTCAAAACTGCAGTGAAAGTGTTCTTAAAATGAACATCATGTGCTGGGTTATCATTTGAGACTGCTATAACATGAAATATATGGCAGAATGCGGGTAAAACCGAGCAGGAGACATACAATTCTCCTCCTAAGGAGTTCAGTCACATATTTAATTAATGCATTTTTTTTAACGAGCGTCATCAGCATGGAAGCATGTCCTCTGGAATGGGGGGCCGAAGCATGAAGGGGCATGTGAATGTTTAGAATATCTGGCACATAAATACTTTGTGATGCCAGCTACAGAAGTGCTATGCGAACATCTGTTCTCACTTTCAGGTGACATTGTAAATAAAAAGCAGCCAGCATTATCTCCCATAAATGTAAACAAACTTGTTTCTCTTAGCAATTGGCTGAACAAGGAGTAGGACTGAGTGGATTAGTAGGCTCTAAAGTTTTACATTGTTTTGTTTTTGAGTGAAATTATGTAACAAAAAAAATCTACATTTGTAAGTTGCACTTTCAGGATAAAGAGATTGCACTACAATACTTGTGTTAGGTGAATTGAAAAATACTATTTCTTTTCTCCTTTTTCCAGTGCAAATATTTGTAATAAAATAATAATATAAAGAGAGCATTGTACAATTTGTATTTTATGTTGTACATGAAATCAATATATTTGAAATTACAGAAAAACATCCAAAAATATTAAATAAATTTCATGTGGTATTCTGTTATTTAACAGTGTGATTAAAGCTGCGATTAATCACAATATATTTTTTAAATCGCGATTAATTTTTTAGTTAATCGCATTAGTTAACTGCAATTAATCGACAGCTCTAGTCTAGATAATATTTAGTCCTGCCATGAGTGCAGGGGACTGGACTAGATGATCTCTTGAGGTCCCTTCTAGTCCTATGATTCTATGATTTTCAGAATATTCTTTTTCTGAATATATGCAGAGTTGCAACTGTATCTGCCTAGAAAGAAAACCTCAAGCTTTATGCTGAGCACTCTATTCCCAGGTTTGTCCCTGTTTGACTGAGAAAGCAGCCTAGTGGCAGCCCTGAGAGATTCTCTTGTTTCTTATTTACATGTTTCTCATTTGTTATTTTAAACCCACACACTGACTGTGTATTAAAATGAACTCTTTTTTCTAGAAACTGTACTGACATGCAGTCTGTTCTCCATTAAGCTTAAGTTTATAGACAAGTGAATGTTACAAAAGGTGCCCAAACATCTTCACTGATCTAGAGACTAAAAACCTGCAGAGTGAATAAATAAGTGGAATCCTAAGGAAAGCATCATTTTTTATCCCACAGCTCAACAATTATTTGTCTACACTAAAATAAAATTAGGTGTTAACATGTATTGCTTTATTTATTATTTTCTAGTTTAGTATGTGCGGTTTGAGTGTTTTCTCTTTTAATTATGAACATGACTCAATTTCACTGATTATTTTGAGGTACCCCCTTGCCCTAAATTAAAAATAGAGACAGAAAGAAAATGAGTGAGGACATAGTCTGCAGACCCCATGACCATGATCAAGAGGCAAGGAGCAGGGTGGGCCTGTGGTGTGAGGCCACAGGAACTCAGGCAATGAGGGGGAGGAAGTGGGGGAGCCCATGATTGAGAGGGAGCCTGGGGAGGCAGCAGGGGCCAGGAGGGATGAATGGGAAGCTAGGGGCCAGCGACGATGGGGGGATGGGTGGGGAAGCCCAGGGAGGAAGCGGGGGACCGGGGGATGTATGGGGAGGTAGTGAGGGCCAGAGATGCAAAAATACAAGTTTGCATAGGGCTCCATTTTCCTTAAGACCAGCCCTGGCGGATGCCCAGGGGGTCCGTGGATCTCAGGTTGAAAACCACTGTATTAGATCACCTCAATCCCATCCCTCAAGAACATATGTCAACTTCAGAAAGCTATTGCACAATCCAGCATGCTTGGATTAATTCTTAAGAGAGGCCCAGTACTGAAAGAGGAAGGTTGTTTCAGGACATGACTGAGGTGAATCAAGAGAGCTATACAGGAAAACATCTCTATGGCTAAACAGCAGTCACACAATTTTAAATACAGCTTACTGTGTGACAGTAGAAGACTAGACTTTTCTGCTGTAGTTGCTTTCAAAGCAATGAGGAAGGGTCAGATCACAAATGTCTTGTTTTTATCTTTTAAAGTTATGGACATGCGCATATGTATGGCGGCAAAATCTGTAAGTACTGATCAACAGAAAGACAAATATGTGCAGATTTATGCTACTATTGTATATCCATGTGGAGATTTTCAGACAATGTTTTATAATATCAAATATTTTGAGAAAGTGTCCTGACAAATATATACATGAATACACTGGGCCAAATTCAGTGGACTTCCTCCAGCAGTGAATTTGACCTACTGAGTTTTCGCTCTTGCTCTTTCACTTAATACCAAATATATTTTTCAATTTTAGCAAGCTAAACATAGTGATAAATAATTGCTTCATCACAACTACTTTTGGCCCCCCCAGAAAAGAAATTCTGGATCCTCAACCATAATTCAGATTATCAGAATGTCACAAAACATTTGTCCATATCTTGTCAAGCAAATATTCTAAATATGATTGCTAAGGAGCAGTCAAGGAAGGAGATTGCAAATAAGCATAGACTAATATATCCAATTCTCTAACAGAAGTTACTCATATTCCTGGATAAAAAATATTCACTCTAAACTATAATGAATGAAAACAGATCAGCAAATATACAGAAAACATTTTGTAGACTTTATCCGTCATGGTACAGCCGAATGAACAGAAAACAGCTAGTCATGCAGTGTTTTCTTAGATTTCAAAGGAGTCAGAAACCTAGTCAAGCACAAATAGCAATTCTCTCAAGAGCAAACAAAGGAGCTATGTTATGTTTTCTGTTGCTGTAGTGTAATATATTTTCTCCCCTTATTCAGTTATGTGGATATCATTCTTTGAAAACCTTTTGAAGATTTACAGACAAAATTTCAAAAGTGGCAACTGGTTTAAATTCACATTTAGTGCAGTAGTTCTCAACTTTTTCCATACCAGAACTCTGATCCCATCTGAATCGCCATGTTTTATTTAGCAATAGGGGTTAGAACAGGGTGCTTGCAAACCTTATATTGAGAACCCATGATCTAGGACCTGATTTTCAGAGGTTCTGAGCAGCCAAAGAATCCACTGGTATTAACTGGAATTGTGGGTGCTCAGAATTTTGAAAAATCAGTTAGATACCCAATGACCCCTTCTGTATATTTCTCCTTAGTAATAATTAAAAACATCTTTTCTTCCTTTGTTTATTGCTTTCAACTTGATATAAAGGAAATAAAGGATACCACCATCATAGACATATTCTACATCACAATAGGTAAAATATAGGCAAAATGTTACACAACTGCCTTAACTAAAAAGCTTTTATACGCAAACTTTTGACTGCATACATTGTGCCTTTGATTTTCAAGCAGAACTGATATTTTCCATTGGGAGTATTGCTTACAAATGAATGACCACATTGTACCACCCTTCAGTTTTGATCACTGCAAATATAAATTGGAGGAAGGAGAATGTTCTGGGTAAAACATAAGACTAGAAATGGGAAGATCTTGAGTCTACTATCAACTTCATCAAAGATTTCTTTGTGTAATCTTGGGCACGTTTTATCCATCAGCTTCTCCATTTATAAGTGCCTGCACCAGCACACTGGACTTTACATGTATGTTCATGATTTTAAAATTGCGTGCACACTTTTGAAGAGTTGACTCTAGGTTATGTCTACACTATGAGGTAGGTGTGGAATCCCATCTCCGGTGTACATAATTGCATTAGTTCACTAAGCATAGTAGTGTAGGTGCAGTAGCATAGGCACTGGAGAGCGGTGGCGTGGTTAGCTATGCCCAGGATGAATCCATAGGGTTCAGGTAGGTGTGTACTTGTTACAGCTAGTCTGTGACGCTATTTCCCATTGCCTGTGCTACTGCACCCGAACTACCATTTTTAGTGCACTAGCTCAACGAGCTCTAACATGAATATATCTACTTGAGCTGGGAATTACACCCCGACCTCATGGAGTAGATGTAGCCAATGTGTCTTGCTGTGATGGATGCTCAATGCAAATTGCAGCCTAAAACAAATGCAGCTACTAGTACAGTACATTTCAAATAAAATGTGATAAATCCCCTATTCACTTTCTTTTCCTATGATGGGAATAGAACAGTTTTATGAATATGGCCCTTGATGTCTCTCTTTTAGAATAAGAAATACGAGTAGCAATTATGATAATTAAATGTAATTATATTAAAATAATTAGCACTTTAGCTATCAACAGCAATTAAAACACAGGCCAAATTTCAATAAATTTTTTATTACTCTGTTCTTCATTCAAAACATTAAATGGAACAGAATATTTTCTTTTCATGCATGGCATGTTCTCAACTAAATTATCACCATAGTTCTCAGAAGAGCAAGCATTACCATGGATAACATAACTGTCAAAACATTATAATTTGGACACTTTTTCTAAAAGACAAGGCTTAAGTAACTAAATTTAATATCTATACTTGTGAACAAAAGATGCTTGTCATCTAACTTCATGGTTTAATAGATTTTTTTATTAAAGATATTTACATACAAAGATTATTGATAATTGGGTCAAATATAACTGGCCAACATACATTGACCCTGACGCTGCAAACTCAAGTGTTTATCTTTACTTATACAAACAGTCCTATGAAATCAATGGAACTGCTTGCATGTATAGAGTGACACAGATGTATGTGTGTCTTTAGAATTGGACCAAATTCTAGTTTAAAAAATAAAACTTGTAAGCTCTGAATAGATTAATTACATGATTCATTTAAACATGGTATGGTATAGAATATATTTGAGCGTTTCATAATAGATATTCCTCAAGGACATGAACTTTGCTTAAAGATCCTCCAAGATGGTATTAACTAAGGGGCTCAATTCTTCCAATCATATCCTGGATATTATTTTACTTTAAACAGTCCCAATTACAGTGATTGTTCCCTGAGATCTGTGTATGGAGGGAGCTCCCTACATGTGCGGGTCTCCCGCAGATCATGCAAAAAGCATAGGGGACCCCACTGGATCCCACAAAGGGCACAACAGAGGTATGGTTCCATGTAGGAGAAGTGGGCAGACAGGGATTCAGGACTATAAATGAACACACATTGTCTAACCGCTACTTAACACTTGCCTTGTGGAAAATACCTGGAAAAAAATATAATGCAGCCTATAATGTTGATCTCCAGTGTTGGGAGTGCAGGCTCAGAGGTATATTCTGCCGCAGGAGAAAACTCCACTCTCCCAACTGACTGCATGTCAATAAGATGAATTATGAGTGACAAGTCCTCTCAGAGAAACCTCTCCACAGTATGTTTCTTTAGTAAGGGGAAAATCTGGGCCACTGAAATCAATGGGAGTACTTATGGTGTAAAGTACCACTCGACAAATAGAAATAAATAGGCCCACTACTGCAAACACATAATCCCATGCATATGCTTAACTCTGTGCATAGCAAACATATGGATTGGAGCAATAGTCTGCAAAATTGCATATATTATACCACAAAAAAACCTATCTTAATTCTTCAAAATATTAAAATGTGATTCTACTCTGAAATCTGACTATAAAAATAGCATTTTGGTTTTCCATATTCATTGCCTCTGACTGATTTCCAGGTCAAAAGCGCTCAGTTTACAAAATGTTTTTTTCCCAAAAAATATAACTCTGCAAAGTCAAGCTGGATTCTCATATTCAACCTTCTCAATTCTTTCTTCTCTCTGATCTACAGCAGAAATAAAGATTCTTCAGGTCAAACCATGCCCTCACAATTACACCTGTGTGACTGACTGATGTTTAGTAAATAACCCATTTAATGATGCAAAAAAAGGAATATAATCCAGCTCATATATTCTTGGGTGTTTAGACACTGTGGTCCTAACTGGAGAGAACTGCACCCATGCCTGCCCTCAGCCCCTCCCTCTGGAATTTCTCTGGGCTGGACCCCATACACTTGTGAAGTAAGATCCTTCTCACTTGAAGTGACAGTTTTATCTCTTAAAACCGAAGCAGGAAGAATAATATCTTTCAATGGGGTGCTTTGGATTGGTAGGATCCCTTTGGACACCCCACTTTGTTTCCAACTGGTCAGCTGGATGGACTCCCCCATCCAGGAGATCTGACCCCCCGTTTTCCCTTAAAACCTGATCCACAGGAGAGGGGGTCTGGCATTTTAAATGCAGACTTTTCACCCTTTTCCTGGGAAAGATCCTCCCTACAAAAGGTGACCGGACTCTTCGGTCCCCCATCACCTTCCATCTGGGCTTCCCTCTGGGTCAGACACTCCTGTGTCCCCCAAAAGGGAAGGTGACCCTGGTCCAACTGTGGGCTCACAGCTACCAGCTATGATAGACCCTTCAATGGCCAGCAAAATTCCCCCCCGCCCTTCACTCAGGTTGGGCTTGCTTCCAGCTACAGAGCCCTTGGGGGTCTGTTCTCACTGTAGCGGTCATCAGGACCCCAAATTCCACCTTCCAGACACATGTTTCTGTGCACCGCAGGGCGGGTCCTGACCCCTGCTGACCTGCAACTTCCTGGCAGTCAGCAGCTGGAGTGGCCCCCCTGCTACAAGGTGGTACATTCCCCTCCCCTGGAGAGATGATTACGGAACAGGAGCTGGCTTCATCCAGCCCCTCCCTCTGGATCTTGCCTTGAACCCCCAGGCTACAGGAACTGGCTACAACCATCCCTGCCCCCAGAGCTGCATTCTTTACTGCTACAGAGGAATCTAAGAGACACCATCCTATTCCCCTAGCAGTCCATGTGACTTCGCCCCCCTCTCTGGGGCTTTTAGCACAAGATTCCTTCTCACTGCTAACCAATACTGGGACAGATTCTGCCACATTAAAGAAATCATTCCCTAGTAGAAACAGTGCAAAATTGTGTGCCACCGTTGCAACAGTCAGTTCAGCCTGCAAATCCCTAGTTTGCATGTGTACTTTAGCTAAAGGTGCAAGGACTTTGTAACTTCCCACCAGTTCTTATTCTGCCATTTTACCTGGCAACAAATCCTTCTCCTGGATCAGGTCCCTCCTGACCACAGAAATTTCAGCCCCCGTATCTCTCAATCCAACAAGTAATTTACCATTCAGTTTAACAGCATGCATATGCTCACTGCTTGGTTGTGTAAAAGCAAGCTTTACAAATCCTGTGTGGAAAGAGGTGGCCCCCAGGCTCTGAGAAGGCAGCAGCTTCATGTGTTACTTGCTGCCTGTTTCCACTCAGTAAAGGACACTTATTCCTCAGGTGCTCAGTGGACTTACAATGATAGCCCCTCTTGGGTGCCTCTGCTTGTACAGGAGACTGGGGACAAGAAACAGGGGAATGGGGAGGTGAATGCCCGGCCTCCTTTTCCCCACGGGTAAAACAGTGATTCTGCTTTCCCCCAACCCTTTGCTACAAGTTTTAGATTGAGTGGGATCCTAAAACTGAAGTGAACCTACACAGCATCATGTGCCAATTTGGAGGAAACCTCACTGAGAAGGTCCACGAATCCCATGCAGACCGAATTAGGTTTGTTCAAGATTACACACACAAGTCACAAATATTCAAGAATAAATTACACCATGCTCTGGATTCCATTTTTCTCCCTGAACAATAGTTTTAAGAAAAAAAATTCTCCATGACCTGAATCCTTCACAAAGCTGCCCCATTATAGGCTAAACAATTCTTGGAATTCCTTCAAAAAACCTCATTTGTCCAAAATTTTAAAACTCAAATGTTTAGAAATCCTTTAAATTTCAGTTTCTCATAATGAAAAATCATACCTACCGGAATTATGTCATGAGAAGATCCTTCCTTCCTTGTGTAAGGTGCAATACACATTTGTAGTTTGGGGTTTTTTCCATCATCCTCTGAAATGTCTGGCATAGGCCAAGGCTGCAGAGGATATGGACTACAAAGAATGCAATGTGAATGATCTCTGACATATTAAAATATCCTATTTAACCCACGTAATGCCCCAGTTATAGCTCTGCCCAAATGGCAGAGGAAGGGTAAACTGTGAACTTAAATAACAGCAAAAAACTATAATATACTTATAGACAATATATGGATAAAAAATGGCAATAGAAGTGTTTAACTAAATCATCGGTGTTTAAATTCAAGTAACACAGACTTTAGATGATGGAATGATATGGTAAACTATATTTGACACTATCATTGTGGAATAATTTCCCCATATGTTGTGTGGGCTGTCCTCCAAATGCAGGGAAATATAAATGAATATTATTTAGAGCTCTCTAGCCATCACAGCCTCATTGGTGTCCCTGACAGTTACAGAATGCAGTAAATCTGGAAATCACCAGACGCCACTGCTGCTGAAGGAGCATATGATTGTCACACATAGCTGCATACATTTGCCAAGTCTTCTCTATGGACAACCAGTAATAATAGCTTCTGGAACAGAAATGAGTAGTTCTATATTTTTATACATTTGTTATGGGAAGTGACCATGATGCTTATTTTGACATGGGAAACCCCAATAGCTGCTCCTCCTAAATATAAACTATGCTTATCCATTCCTGGAACAGAAAACTTTGAACTTGTCTGACCAATAAGAGCTAACCAACACAGTAAAATTTCACATACTCACAGCAATTGTCTGAGCAATCCAAAAAGGCTTTTCCCCCTTTCAATTTTAAAAAAGTAATGAATAAATAATTATAATAAATAAAGTAATGGAAATCACAACCTACTTGTGACATTTCATGAATGTGAAAAGAGGATAAATTCATCAAGTGAATTATTCATGATGAATTATTCACTCAGCTCTAGACATGGTCACTAGTCTAAAATGACTTAAAAATGAGCTGATGAATTAAAAAATACCAGTCATCTTAACATCATTTCTACATGTGTTTCTGTGGTCATCTAATCAGAGGACTGAAACACAAATTGCAAAACCTACATAACAATTAGCTTCTCAAGCACCACATTTATTTCTTGGGTGAATAAAGCAGGATGTATCTGAAGGGAGGAGTTCGACTGAGGACCCCATTTTCATATATGATATGCTTAATAGGCAGTCCAAATCCTACACTTGAACACTCAAATGGACATTTGATAATGCACACAAAGTGCATTTTTGTGCTGTAGTGGTTATTAGAGTAGCCAAATTTCAAAATTGGATAGCCTATTAAAGGCATATATATTGAAAAGTTTGGCTCAAAGGACTAGAATCCTACAGGACTAAGGCACCTAAATCCCAGAATCAGGCCCCACTGGGACTGACAGATCCCTGTAGGCTCCTAACTCACTCATCACCTACTTTTTTGCCATAAAACTTCCTTAAACATCTATTTTTCTGCCTCTGTGCATGCACACTGCAGCCCCATGCCAGGTGTCCCAACACTTAACAGGAGTGTGTGTGTGTGAGAGAGAACACAGAGATTGAGAATTGGGTCCTTAAAAAGTAATGTCCTAGGGTTTAAAAAAAAATAAATTTGAAGAAAAAAGTTGAGAAGCCTTTCTCTTATCCAGAACAAGACAATAATAAAAATAACTACAATTGTAATACAAAATTGTTATCTGTGCAGTTTAAGTAAACTGGATAGCAAATGACTATACTTACTTTTTATAAAGAACTTCTGAGTTTCGTATGAGGTGCTATGGTTAAAAGTTCATCCTGAGAGAGATTAAAAATGAGGCAACCACAATGCCCTTTAGAAATGTGAATAGACCACCATTCTGCTAGGACTGTAAAACTAACTGCAAAACTAAAGCCCGTTGCCAATTGTGCCCACATATCTATTCAGGGGACACCATCACAGGGCCTAATAACATCAGCCACACTATCAGAGGCTCGTTCACCTGCACATCCACCAATGTGATATATGCCATCATGTGCCAGCAATGCCCCTCTGCCATGTACATTGGTCAAACTGGACAGTCTCTACGTAAAAGAATAAATGGACACAAATCAGATGTCAAGAATTATAACATTCATAAACCGGTCGGAGAACACTTCAATCTCTCTGGTCACGCAATCACAGACATGAAGGTCGCTATCTTAAAACAAAAAAACTTCAAATCCAGACTCCAGCGAGAAACTGCTGAATTGGAATTCATTTGCAAATTGGATACTATTAATTTAGGCTTAAATAGAGACTGGGAGTGGCTAAGTCATTATGCAAAGTAGCCTGTTTCCTCTTGTTTTTTCCTACCCCCCCCCCGATGTTCTGGTTTAACTTGGATTTAAACTTGGAGAGTGGTCAGTTTAGATGAGCTATTACCAGCAGGAGAGTGAGTTTGTGTGTGTATGGGGGTGGGGGGGATGTGAGAAAACCTGGATTTATGCAGGAAATAGCCCGACTTGATTATGTAAAGAGTTGTCACTTTGGATGGGCTAGCACCAGCAGGAGAGTGAATTTGTGTGGGGGGGTGGAGGGTGAGAAAACCTGGATTTGTGCTGGAAATGGCCCACCTGATGATCACTTTAGATAAGCTATTACCAGCAGGACAGTGGGGTGGGAGGAGGTATTGTTTCATGATCTCTGTGTGTATATAAAGTCTGCTGCAGTTTCCACGGTATACATCTGATGAAGTGAGCTGTAGCTCACGAAAGCTCATGCTCAAATAAATTGGTTAGTCTCTAAGGTGCTACAAGTACTCCTTTTCTTTTTGCGAATACAGACTAACACGGCTGTTACTCTGAAACAACTCATAAAGAAGCTGTTCCATACTTGTAATCATTCTTGTTGCCCTTATCTGTACCTTTTCCGATTCTAATATATCTTTCTGGAGATGGGGTAACCAGAACTGCACACAGTATTCAAGGTGATGGCTTGGATTTATATACCATGGATTTATATAGTGGTATTATGATATTTTCTGTTTTATTATCTATCCCTTTCCTAATGGTTCCTAACATTCTGTTAGCTTTTTCTTACTGCTGTTCCATGTGGGGTGCATGTTTTCAGAGAACTATCTCCAATGACTCCAACATCTCTTTCTTGAGGGTAACAGTTAATTTAAAACCCATAATTTTATATGTATAGTTGGGGTTATTTTTCCCAGTGTGCATTACTTTGCACTTATTATTATTAACATTGATTGACTAGATTTGAGTGAACTGGTTTGGATAAAATAGGAAAAAACTCAAATCTAAGCCTGTCTCTCAGATTAAACATGAATTGATCTTTAATTTTGAGGTTTGAAAAATTAGATTAAAAGGATTTCACATGCTTTTAGACTATTTACTTTGCATAAAAACTGTAAAAAAGGCGTGGAGTTTCCAGTCCATAGAAATCCAAATTAAGCCTCCAAGCATATGGATACTTGTCCAAATTGTTCAAACCTTCTTGAGTCTAGTTGAATGTAATAGGAGAAAAAATTAAAGTTAAATATTATTTGGGGCTAACATTTCTCATTATTTGTCTAATTCAGAAGCTGAGTTATATTTGGAAAATTTAAAGGCAAAGTTCTTGAAGACTCAGTTTTGTTGATTCTTCCTCAGAAAAATAAACAAATTGATTTTTCAGGCACATGTTTTGCACTTGGATAACTTGAAAACTGGATTACTTTTAAAAATTTAATTTTAATGTGGATTGACTCTTTGAGGAGGACTCATGATTTTTACATATAGGGAAATGTTGGCTGTCAAATTTAAAGACAAGTATAACTTCTAAAAACTATTATATTTCAGTAAATATGTGATTATACATTAATTAATTGAGAAGCTGGGGCAATACTTGTCCAATATTATGTTCCAATTTAAAATCTATTACTGAGGCACAATGCCAATTATGTAGTACAGCATTAAGGTAATTTGGCCACTGCATTGCTGTAAAACCTATGCTGGAATTCTCATGGGACCTAGCCAATAAATATATAGGTGGCTAGAGAGTATTTAGCTGTGTAAAGGATTGTTCTGTGGTAAAATAAAAGGAAAACCACTGGAAAAAAATAGCACAACACATCATTTCTTAAAGTTATTCTACCATATTTGGCTTTAAAATGATGTAGTCCTTCATTTGGGATTTTGGAGACTAGTTAATAATTTTATTAAGTAACTGATATTTTCTGAATAACGAATCCATAGACCTGTTTCCTTCCACAGAAAAGACAATTAGACTGACATACTTCAGTATACGATTATTTGACTAATCAAAAATCATACAGACACATACACCAGTATACATTATATTTGAAGGGAATTAATTTAAATTGCCACAAATTCAAATGCAATTATAATAAGACAGGTTTCAGAGTAACAGCCGTGTTAGTCTGTATTCGCAAAAAGAAAAGGAGTACTTGTGGCACCTTAGAGACTAACCAATTTATTTGAGCATAAGCTTTCGTGAGCTACAGCTCACTTCATCGGATGCATACTGTGAAAAGTGTAGAAGATCCCACAGTATGCATCCGATGAAGTGAGCTGTAGCTCACGAAAGCTTATGCTCAAATAAATTGGTTAGTCTCTGTGGTGCCACAAGTACTCCTTTTCTTTTTGCGAATACAGACTAAGGGCGCTGTTACTCTGAAACCTGTCATTATGCAAGGCACTGCATTTAGCCGTATGGAGTAGAAAGTGAGATCTTCTACACTTTCCACAGTATGTATCTGATGAAGTGAGCTGTAGCTCACAAAAGCTTATGCTCAAATAAATTGGTTAATTATAATAAGATAATTTTCCAATCAGAACATAACAATTCACCCTGTTCAGCTTATGCTTGTGCAGAGATGTGTAGATGGGAGGCACAAGAATTACGGCTTTTCCTCATAAAAAAAGGTTTTGGTTCTACACAAACTTGTAAGTTCTGTACATATATAAATGCAACATAAAATCAACTGCATGCCAGACAAAATGAAAATAATTCTTAATCTTCTAAATTCAAAAAGTTAAGCATTGTTTTATCAGTTCCTCAGGTGCTTAATGTCTCAGAGGAACTGGAAGGAACTGTAGCTACTTAGATCATCAGATAAAATGGCAAATGAAAATTTAGCAAAGCAGCAAAATGAACTTTTAAACTGGCACAGATACAGCACATACATTTTGAGTCTTACATCATCCTTCCCTTAGGTGTCCTACTTGGATTAGTTTGTCAATGAACTGCTATTTTTTCACATCCCAAGACAGTTTCCTTCCTTTCCTTTCGTCTCTACCTCAATTTTTTTTTTAAAAAATTGATGTTGTCTTAGGTATTTGAAAGTGAAAATAAACCTTTGACTTTTTGTAAGTTAAGCTGCTGACAAGTTAATGTCATGTTCATCTAATGCAAGTCATTCATCATAAGAACCACTGAATATTTTTCAGCACTCACCAAGCAGCTTGCCTAAAGCAAGGTCATATTAAGCCATTATATCACAGAATCACTGTGCATGAACATGTTAGCTATGTGGTGTGTCACTTTATGTTTATAGCGGCATTACTCCAAGTTTGATGTAAATTTTATGACCCAGAAGGTTATATCATTTAGACAATTTGACAAATCTCATCAACCACATTAATCAAACTATAGTTTCTGATGGAAGAAAGCAATATATACATATAGTAGGAAGACTTTCTGACCCCCATCCCTCAAAAGGATGAGCATCCAAGCTGGTTAAGCTATAGAATCAGTAAAACAATGGATATGGAATCCTACATGTCATTTTGACAAAGCCCTGGCTGGGATGATTTAGTTGGGGATTGGTCCTGCTTTGAGCAGGGGGTTAGACTGGATGACCTCCTGAGGTCCCTTCCAACCCTGATATTCTATTATTCTATTTTTATTACGTCATTTTTCAGGGTTAAGCCATATTTGAAGGGTACCTTAAAGTAGCCATACTCCAAAATAATGTTACATGACAATTCTGAACCATTACTGCCCTGTCAATACACAACCCTATTGGCAGTGACAGATGAATAATTTCTGTCACCCTGTGACAAGATTAAAATGCTGCTTTCCCTGAATACTTCTTCTGGGGCAGGAAGTTACGACAACAACAAAACTTGCCCAGAACCTTTGTAGTCTGTACCTAGGGCACTAGTGCCAAATTTGGCAAATGGGCAAATGTCAGATATATGCAATACTGAATTGGAGACACTATTAAAATGAAAGGTTTCAGAGTAGCAGCCGTGTTAGTCTGTATTCGCAAAGAGAAGAGGAGTACTTGTGGCACCTTAGAGACTAACAAATTTATTTGAGCATAAGCTTTCGTCAGCTACAGCTCACTTCATCGGACGCATTCTCTCTCTGTCTGTGTGATGCTTTTGCCGGGGACAGAACAGGAATGGAGTCTTAGAACTTAGTAAGTAATCTAGCTAGATATGCGTTAGATTATGATTTCTTTAAATGGCTGAGAAAATAAGCTGTGCTGAATGGAATGGATATTCCTGTTTTTGTGTCTCTTTGTAACTTAAGGTTTTGCCTAGAGGGATTCTCTATGTTTTGAATCTAATTACCCTGTAAGGTATTTACCATCCAGATTTTACAGAGGTGATTCTTTTTACTTTTTCTTCTATTAAAATTCTTCTTTTAAGAAACTGAATGCTTTTTCATTGTTCTTAAGATCCAAGGATTTGGGTCTGTGGTCACCTGTGCAAATTGGTGAGGATTTTTATTAAGCCTTCCCCAGGAAAGGGGGGTGTAAAGGTAAGGGAGGATTTTGGGGGGAAAGACGTTTCCAAACATTCCCTTTCCTAATAATAATAATACTGGTTAGACCTTTGGTGGTGGCCGCGAAAGTCCAAGGGCAAAGGGTAAAATAGTTTGTACCTTGGGGAAGTTTTAACCTAAGCTGGTAAAAGTAAGTTTAGGAGGTTTTCATGCAGGTCCCCACATCTGTACCGTAGCGTTCAGAGTGGGGAAGGAACCTTGACATGGTGAGCTGTAGCTCACGAAAGCTTATGCTCAGATAAATTTGTTAGTCTCTAAGGTGCCACAAGTAGTACTCTTCTTTTTGTTAAAATGAAGAGAAAGCCATCCCATGGGCCATGGTAAAAAACGGGATCAAATCAAGAAGAAAATGGGAAAATATTATGAAAGAGATCATCTGTATACATATCCTTTCCCCCTTTCTCTTTCTCTTGACCACTAGATGTTACCCAGATGCACATTTTGTGCACACGTTTGTGTATCTTTGACAGCTGGGAGGGTGATTTAGGCCCAGGTCCTGCAAACCCTTACATACACACTTCACTTTAAGCATGAAAGTAGTTCTACCAATATAACGTACATGTATTAGTATTTAGAAGATGTGGCCTTAACACATAAGATATCAATGAAATATAAAAGGTTACTATTTTAGTGTAAATTTTCTGCTAAACCATGAAATTATCTAAAAATTTGTAAGATAAAGAAAGGCTTGAAGGATGACAAGTATACACACAAACAGTAGTTACCCAGCCATTCTTTCACAGTGAACTTTTGATATATTTTTCAGGAGTGCACGGCCAACTGCCTTGAAGAGCTGAGTACTTGATGCTAAATAAAATTAATAGTATATGGTAGAATTTTAAACATGACATAAAAGAAACAAATGCTGCACTTATGGTAGTAAAGAATGGAGAAGAAGATGATCTTTCGAGGGAAAGGATTTTATTTAAAAGTTCTGCATGCATGACCACCTGTCCTTAGAGTTGACTAGCTGATCCTAAATAAAATTAATAGTAAGCAGTGAAGGAAATTTTGAAGCAAAGCAAAAAAGCAATAAATACAGTATTGATGTTACAATAAATTTTGGAAAAGTAAGATAGATTTTCTTTGTGAAGGAAGTTTTGCAGACACTGTGTTTATGACCAGTCACCCTAAACAGCTTCTGAGAATAAATAAAAGAAAACTGAAAAAAGCAGAACCAATCAACTGACTAACTGGCGCGCACCCCCCACAACTACTGAAACTTCCCTTCCTGGTGAGCTATCACCCTCCAGTCAGGACCTGGAAAAGTAACAGCAGATTCACACTGTCACATGCTTAATGCTGCTCAGCAGCTTCATTTATAATATATATTAATATTTAGTACATTTGGATTTTACTATTTATGGTAGCACAATTAACCACTGCCATTTATGGTAGCACAATTAACCACAACTACACACCCCTTAAAAGATCACTGACACATAACGTAAAATATATTTTAATCTATGTTAATCTATTTGGGGAAGAGGCTATCTTTTTCTTCTGTGTTTGTACAGCACCTAGCACAACAGTCTTGGTCAAAGACTGGGGCTGCTATGCAATATAATAAAGAAGAAGAATAGACATCCAAAAGTAGCAAGGGTGATATAGTGGAAGGAGCTGAGAACAGGGAACAAGGAATGCCTCAGTTATAATGCTGACTCTGAAATTAACTGAACCTATAGCTTTAAGAAATTTACTTAACCTCTCAGCAACAAACAACATTTTGGAGGTACTGAAAATATGTATTTTAAAAAAAGTTTGAAAAAATATTTTCTGATATTTTTGCCCCTCAGCTGAGTGGACATTAATTTTGGGGCCTTACAACATGTTAGTTTCTGTTATTGGAGAGAAATTGATGTCATATCATCATGTCTGGTGTCATTTGTTTATTTACACCATGTGCATATTCTTATCTGCACTACGTGCCAGTTACTCTTATACCAAGAGACCCCAGCTGTGTACAGTCAAATCAGCAGCCTCCCTGTTCCTGTGCTGCCACCAGGGCTAGCTACCCTGATAAGTCTTCTCTATTTCCACTGAAACTTCCCTTCCTGGTGAGCTATCACCCTCCAGTCAGGACCTGGAAAAGTAACAGCAGATTCACACTGTCACATGCTTAATGCTGCTCAGCAGCTTCATTTATAATATATATTAATATTTAGTACATTTGGATTTTACTATTTATGGTAGCACAATTAACCACTGCCATTTGCCTTTCTGCATGCAAAGCTGAATGGGTTAACGATCAACAGATGTAATTAATTCCGAAGGTTTAATACTAGCTATTTTTCTAGTGATCTGTTTTGTATTTTGGTGTGTATTATGCAAGATAATGTGGAATTTAATGCCGCAAGATATTACATCCAGGGGATTAGTACCATGACTTTGCCTCTCTCTTCATTGTCAGAGCTTATTATACACTGATGTTATGTGTGACTAGAAAAGACGCGGAGGAGGTAGAGCAGAGAAGGGATTCTATAGGTGCTGATAGCCATGGAAAAAAATGTTTGTGCTGGGATGCTTCATTTTGCACAGGGAATTTTAAACAGACACCTTATGAAGTTGTGGCTTCTCAGATGTCCTAGCATAACCTACATATAATATGGTTTGAACAGATATCACTAAGCCTTGATCCACTGTCAGCATTTTGCTTTTTTAATGCCAAATTCATGTGCCTTTTTTTTTCTTCTCATTTCCACTAGCCTATTTCTTCTCTTTTGAGGACAATAGAGGGTTTGATTACTGATATGCCCAGTAAAAAGAAAAGGAGTACTTGTGGCACCTTAGAGACTAACCAATTTATTTGAGCATGAGCTTTCGTGAGCTACAGCTCACTTCATCAGATGTATACCGTGGAAACTGCAGCAGACTTTATATACACACAGAGAATATGAAACAATACCTCCTCCCACCCCACTGTCCTGCTGGTAATAGCTTATCTAAAGTGATCATCAGGTGGGCCATTTCCAGCACAAATCCAGGTTTTCTCACCCTCCACCCCCCCACACAAATTCACTCTCCTGCTGGTGCTAGCCCATCCAAAGTGACAACTCTTTACATAATCAAGTCGGGCTATTTCCTGCATAGATCCAGGTTTTCTCACATCCCCCCCACCCCCATACACACACAAACTCACTCTCCTGCTGGTAATAGCTCATCTAAACTGACCACTCTCCCTGTTGATCACTTTAGATAAGCTATTACCAGCAGGACAGTGGGGTGGGAGGAGGTATTGTTTCATATTCTCTGTGTGTATATAAAGTCTGCTGCAGTTTCCACGGTAAACATCTGATGAAGTGAGCTGTAGCTCACGAAAGCTCATGCTCAAATAAATTGGTTAGTCTCTAAGGTGCCACAAGTACTCCTTTTCTTTTTGCGAATACAGACTAACACGGCTGTTCCTCTGAAACCTGTTGATATGCCCAGTGTTATTAGAATGAGGTACATCATTAAATTAGCTTTCTGTGTTCTTCACCTTTTTTTCTTTTTAAATTTTGTTTAAGATAGCATGCCCGGGCATACTGTGACTTTTTTTTATTTTTATAACTACATTATATAGTTCTATATATATATATATAATCTATATAACTATAGATTATATATATATAATCTATAGTTATATAACATATATATATGTTATAAGTTATTTATCCTATGAAGATAAGAATGTGACTGGAGTACATGACCGTACTTTTAGTTCTTTGCTCGCTTGCTGATACTTAGATAGTGTTTCTAATTATTCTCAGTTTGGGTGTTGGAGGAAGGCTAGGCTAAGATGCAGAAAATGTGTGCGCACATACATCCATGCATGTATTGGTAAATCCCTTTTGCCACACACACAACACTGTCCACAACAGAACACTCTCCTACATATATAACTTGTTGGCTGGATATAGAATTTGATCTTTGATATTTATACACATAGCAACTCTTTGGAATTTGTTCATCAAATGATCATATGTTTCTGCTCATAGACTCATAGACTTTAAGGCCATAAGGGACCATCATGATCATCTAGTCTGACCTCCTGCAAATCGCAGGCCACAGAACCTCGCCCACCCACTACTGTCATAGGCCTATAACCTCTGGCTGAGTTACTGAGGTGCTCAAATCTTGATTTGAAGACTTCAAGTTAAAGAGAATCCACCATTTAATCTGTTTGCTACTGCTGTAAAAATTGTCAGTAGCTAGATATTGCTTTGTATTCAACAATTAAAATAATCCATATTGATATAAAAAATACAAGTCTGTGCTCTGGATCTGATCTACTACCACTGGGACAAATGGATTCTTGGTGTAAATCCATTAACTTTGACAACAGAGGAATTTGGCACATGGTCAGCAAAGGTATTTACCCTCATTGACAAGTGCTGGCTTCAGACAATTCAAGTTTTATACAAAACCTGGTATGCCTTCATTTGGCAAGAATTGACGATAAGTGATAATACTGTGGGACATGTTATAAACCCAATGGATAGAAAACTCTCTGTACAACAAAACATTCCTCATGGGATTAATTCATGGATTCTAGTAGTAGATGGAACTTTTGTCTGCAATGAAACCATCTCTTCCTTGCTGTTTTACAGGTTAGGGGAGCCCTTAAATTACAAAAAGAAAAGGAGTACTTGTGGCACCTTAGAGACTAACAAATTTATTTGAGCATAAGCTTTTGTGAGCTACAGCACTTCAAGTTTTTCCACTAAATGCATCCGATGAAGTGAGCTGTAGCTCTCGAAAGCTTATGCTCAAATAAATTTGTTAGTCTCTAAGGTGCCACAAGTACTCCTTTTCTTTTTGCGAATACAGACTAACACGGCTGCTACTCTGAAACCTTAAAATACAAGTAAATATTGTAACTCTGGCAATAAAATCTGTCAAATTCCAGAGTTTTTGGTGTTATGTTTTCTACTTAAAGGAACCTCTGATGGAGGCATGTGGGATACTCCTGATGGTACAAGTTTTTGATCACAGAGTCAACTATGTATCCATCAAAGCTGCTTTAAATGGGATCATGAGCTCTGATTTGGGCTTAAGAGTAACACTAGCATTATTTTGTTCTCTCTGTGCGAACTCATAATCTCATAGTAAAAAAGAACTGTAAATGTTTAAATGGACAGAAATGTTTCAGAAGAAAAGTCTGTGGCACCTGGTTCAAAATGGTACAAGTATTGCTAGAGAGGGGCCCAAACTGGAACCCCAGGTCCAAAAGTTCTCAATTTTGGGGAAAGTTCAGATCCAGTTCCAAGTTCATGGCCTGAGCTTATCTCTATAATAAGCCTGATCTGGAACCCATTGTTAGAATATAGATATGCAGGCCTGCCTGTAAAGGCCTTTAAGAACGTAGGTGCATTTTTATCACTTAGCTAGTTATAGAGGTATAAAACAAAGAATCAAAATCATAAGTCTGCCTGTGAATGGGCCTTCTCTCACTAGGATGGTCTGAGGCCTTGTTCTTAGGCTAAGTCCTTTGGCTAAGCAGCAGTGGGCAGCCATAAACTGGGAAGCGTACAGTCACATCCTCACATTCCAAACCAGTCACATTGAAATAAGGTGGTATTGGAATGTTAGGAAGATGATCCTGTCCTGATAATGCCCATCACCACCAGATAAAGAAACAGATCTTAAGATGGTTAAAGAAAACTTAGTTTGATAGCATCCTATTTGGCATGAAATCACTTATCAATGGTTGTGAAACCCTCATTTCTGTATTGTTTTATCTTTATGGCCCACACTTTTCTATTGTTAATCTGTCTGGTTTCCTAATTGTTTCTGTCTGCTATATAATTAATTTTGCTAGATGTAAGTTAATTAGTAGTAGGTAGTGGGATATAATTGGTTAGAGAATTATGTTACAATATGTTAGGATTGGTTAAACAGATTTCAGTAAAATGATTGGTTAAGGTACAGCTGATAATATTACTATATAAACTGGGGTCAAAGTAGGTGGGAAACTGGAATCATGCTTGCTGGAAATTAACCCCAATAAACATTGCATTGTCTGCACTTTGGACTTCTGGTCTTTTGCTGCTTGCTGTCTGCGTGACAAGAACCAGGGAAGTGGGAAGGTGGAGGGAAAGCCCTCTAACACCCATGATTGGAGCTCTCCCAAATTATGAGAAAGTTTGGATCCAAATCTGAACTTTGCAGATCAGGCTCTATTTCATTACATGACTTGACTCAATTTATTTTATTTGTAATAAAATGTTTATTCACTTATTCATTTTGTTTTTCATTAATGGCCAAAACTGCTTCCCTCCTTTACGAAGGTGGGAGATAATGCAGTTTAACAAGCAAAACTCCTTCCCTAATTACAGGAATTACCATAGAAAGGTTTCATTTGCAGTTTTTAACATTTTCATGCTTCTATTGTTTTGTTCTCACTTACCTTGGGCCTTATCTTGTTCCCACTGAAGGCAGTGGAAGTTTTGCCATTGGTGTCAATAGAAACAAGAAACTGTCTTTTATTTCAGAGTAGCAGCCGTGTTAGTCTGTATCTGCAAAAAGTACAGGAGTACTTCTGGCACCTTAGAGACTAACAAATTTATTTGAGCATAAGCATTTGATGCATAGAATGGAACATATAGTAAGAAGATATATTATACACACATACAGAGAAGGTGGAAGTTGCCATACAAACTGTAAGAGGCTAATTAATTAAGATGAGCTATTATCAGAAGGAGAAAAAAACTTCAGTAGTGATAATCAAGATGGCCCATTTAGACAGTTGACAAGAAGGTGTGAGGATACTTAACATAGGGAAATAGATTCAATATGTGTAACGACCCAGCCACTCCCAGTCTCTATTCAAACCCAAGTTAATGGTATCTAGTTTGCATATTAATTCAAGCTCAGAAGTTTCTCGCTGGAGTCTGTTTTTGAAGCTTTTCTGTTGCAAAATTGCCACCCTTAAGTCTTTTACTGAGTGGCCAGAGAGATTGAAGTGTTCTCCTACCTGTTTTTGAATGTTATGTTTCCTGATGTGAGATTTGTGTCCATTTATTCTTTTGCATAGAGACTGTCCAGTTTGGCCAATGTACATGGCAGAGGGGCACTGCTGGCACACGATGGCATATATCACATTGGTAGATGTGCAGGTGAACGAGTCCCTGATGGCGTGGCTAATATGATTAGGTCCTACGATGGTGTCACTTGAATAAATATGTGGACAGAGTTGGCATCGGGCTTTGTTGCAAGGATAGGTTCCTGGGTTAGTGTTTTTGTTGTGTGGTGTGTGGTTGCTGGAGAGTATTTGCTTCAGGTTGGGGGGCTGACTGTAAGCGAGGACAGGTCTGTCTCCCAAGATCGGTGAGACTGAGGGATCATTTTTCAGGATAGGTTGTAAATCTGTGATTTACTGGAGAGGTTTTAGCTGGGGGCTGAAGGTGACAGCTAGTGGTGTTCTGATATTTCCTTTGTTGGGCCTGTCCAATAGTAAGTGACTTCTGGGTACTCTTCTGGCTCTGTCAATCTGTTCTTTCACTTCAGCAGGTGGGTATTGTAGTTTTAAGAATGCTTGATAGAGATCTTGTAGGTATTTGTCTCTGTCTGAGGAATTGGAGCAAATGCTCTCTCAGGACCTTCCCTCACAAGCAAGCATTACAAAGAATGTTGATAAAGCCAATATATTTTCTTTGGAAATAAACCATGTGAATACAGGAAATTATACTGATAACTTTAATGCTGTGCAGGCCTGGATCAGGAACTTTGGCAAAACATGTTCTTTCAGAGGAGCTGACCTCTGTCTGGAGTTGTCTCCATGAAGTGCCACATCTTCAGGCTGACCTTCATTTATTTCCTTGTAAATGAGGTGGTTTAGTTGGGTTTCATTCAACTGTGAATATTCATAAGTACCTCTACTAACCACAGTGCTGAATTGCTGGCAATTTTTTTCATTTACTAGTCAAAACAGAAACAAATATGTATCAGATTCTGCAGCCTACTGAAGTTCTGCTTGCAAAACTGCTCTAAGAATTAGGCCAAGAAAATCATGCTTGAAATGCATGTTTTTGTTGAATAGTAAATTTCTTCATACCATAGATCACAGGTTCAAGTTCAAATGACTCTTGAGAGACTGTATGCACTAACTGCATTGTAAAAATATTGGGAGTTTTCTTCTATGGACTTTTGTGATTTACAACAATGGTAGAACTATCAATAGAATGTAAAGTTTTGAGAACATCTACAACCAAAATTACATGCAAATTAAAGCCTGGTGGATATCAAATACTTTATATAATTTTCTTTATATATATTACCATCTTCAAAGTATACTTCATATGCCTACAATCAATCAACTTTGATTCATAAAATAAATGCAGTTGGTATATAAAATCATACTATAAAATTGAAACTGTTTTTGAGATTATCAGTGTTTATTTTACAGACACCATGGTGATATGTGCTATACACATTAGAATTTATAACAATCTATTGCCAGCAACTGTCAACCAAACTAACCCATCCCTCTCTTACAAGCCAGATCCACTGACATAATTCCCAGCACAGACTGGACAAAGAAAGATACAGATAAACCACATCCTAAATTTGGGCTTTACCAGATAGCAAAATTCCAGAACCAAGGGCACTCTACAGGGAATGAATCATATAAATCTCATTGGGTCATCTAACATTATTTTCTTATTAGCCCAAGATTGTTCCCTACTGGTCAATTAATTAGTGTTTTGTTCAGTCCAGTATTAAACTTGCTAATTGATTAGGCTTCCACCACTTCTCTTGGGAGACTATTACACTGGCTAATAGATCTCACTGTCAGGAAAATTTCCTCAATATGTAGCTTAAAATTTCCGCTTTCTTAATTTCATCCTGTTACTCCTACTTATACCTTCCATCCAATACATAGTTTATCTCCATTCTGATTGTTTACAGCCTTCAAGTATTTGTGAATGGTTATGTCCCACCCATTTACCCGATTTCCTTTTCTCCTCCCTATCCCTGATTTTCTGCTATATCACCCGCAAGTTGACTGCCCTTGTTCACCCTCCAAAATACCTTTGGAAACCCTCTTGTTGAGGAGGCCTGGCCTTTATCACCCTTTCCTTCAAATCATTTTCAAGGAAGAGTGTAAGTGTAAGGGGGCCATCAGGCCCATGGTCTACTGCTCTCCAGCCCTCCAAATCCCTACGGCATACTAGGATCTATCAGGAAAGTATAGCTAGTCAGAAAACAGAATTTCCATCCCATGGGAAATTCTGTTATGACGACATTTGTTTTAATCCCTGAAGCGGACAAATTCAAAAGACTGCAAACAAAAATATTCTGAAAATTTTGATTTTGAAACAAAATTCTTCAACATTTTTGGTCAAAACAAGCCACTTTGTTTCAAAATGTCAAGTTGAAATGAAACATTTTAAGCAGAAACATCAATTCAAAATGATTTTTTGTTTGTTTCTTTAGGTTTTCTGTTAGGAAATCACTTTTTTTTTGGCCAAAATGGGCATTTTTTTTCCCATGGAAAAATTTGATGGAAACCTATCCTAGGAAAGAGCTACTGCCCTTCTTTCACCTCCCAGGATAAGGACCAACATGCATATTAAAGCTGGCCTTTTATAATCAGAGCTATGGGGACTCAGGTTGCAGTGGGTGAGGTTTTCCTATGTTCAGGGAAATATTACTAGTGCTTCCCCTCAACAAAGGGAAATTTCTCCTAATGGAAGCTGTACTTCCAAAGGCCCTGCCTATAAAAGGCAGACCCTATCATTAAGCTCCCGATTGCCTCCAATTCCCTCCAACAACTGTTATGATGCAGTTGGCACTGTCAATATAAAAATCTGTGGCATACTGAAAATTGAAGGTATGGAAACACTACAAATAAACTGAATTTAAATTCCAAAATAGCAACAGGGGCTGTTGAACTATTTTATTATTAATTTTCATACTTAATTCAATACAAACCTACAGTCTAATTCATCTGAATCTGTAGCAGAATTCTACCAGGATGTGTCAGAATCCAGGGAGACTGCCACTGAGTTTAGGACCATCACCTCAGAGCGCTGGGGTGCTGGTGACAGGGCTGCTTGGTAAATAAGTGTTCCCTGGCTGGTTCCACCCGAGCAAAATGCCAAATATTGGCATTTATATTTAAAAGAATAGCAATTAAAAATGTGTTGGCAAACTAGAGGATTATTTTTAAAAGGCATATCTAGAATCCAAATTACAGTAGTTTAAATAGTCACATTTTATGTTTAAACTACTTTAATGAGAAAAACTTACCACATTAGACTAGTATTATTAATTCTTCAAAGAATAGAAAGCAAAGGAAATTGTTTTAGGTTTAGTTAATGTAATCTGAAGGATATTATCATCTGTTTCACAATTTTTTTTAATTGTTACCTAAAAAGTTGAATTGTCAAGCCTAAAAATGCAATTTAAAACAGCAAATTCCCAGAGGAGAATTTTCCATTGATGAAATCCTCAGTCACAAAAAGAAAAACTCAATAATAATAATAGTCTATCTCTAGTTTTAGGTAACACAGCTAGAATAATGGGCAGAGGCTACAGTTGCTTTCTACCAATCTGTTTGGCCATTTCCCCCTCATGCCTTACCCTTTTCCTCACATCTTCTAAAAGCTGTGAGATAAATACCTTTTTTATTCCTCAGAGCCAAAGATACAATCTGATTGGGCACTGCCTTCCATACCTGTCTAGTTCATGTTTCCCTTACTCTGAACTTTTCCCCTTCTTCCCTTTGTCGTTCCTTCTTTACTTATTTTGACCTCTCACTATCATTTCCATTAATTGTTTTCCTTTCCTCTTCATTGCATTTTTATGTACCAATTAAATTAATTATTGGGAGAACATGTGTTTATAGCAGAACTTTACTACTTCATGATGATGACTTTGAGACTTGTGGATTATTGAAAGTTGTGCATTAAAAAGAAAGTGAGCAAACACAATTAAAAGTAAATACAATACGTCATAACACATACTTTGTTCATTTGAAAAGTGCCAGTTTATTTTATTTATTTTTGTCTCAATTTACTTTTCATAAAAGGAAATACAATATCTAACAGGGCACTAAAATTTGTACAAATTTCTAATCTTGCATATTTTATAAAAATAATGAACTTTTACTCAGATATTTCATTATAACATGTAACTGTTCTATCTTAGCCATAAAGGCTGGGTTGAGACCTTTTGTGAGAGGTACAGCATTAAATTTGTGGTTTAGTGAAGCAAAAGTGAGAATTAATGAAGAACTACTTTGAATATATCGCCAAAGGGTTAAACTATTTCAACAGTTAACTTCATGTCAAAACTTTGGCTGGGCTCTTGTCTCAGCTCAACAGTATAAACCAGGAGTGATTCCCACTGAAGTCAGTAGGACTACCTAAGTGAAAACTCATGACAGATCAGAATCAGGACTGTTATTTTTAATGCAAGTTCTTATCACAGTTTGGAGCACTCATTTTCTTAATGTAACATTTCCACTATACATTGTAAAAGCCTCAAGGACAATTCCTTCATTGCTATGGCACTTCATCCAACAACCGCATCCTCATATCTTTATTTCATAGTGCCATACTTAAGTATTCCACTGTTCATTTAAGTGTCAGTGAGCAGCCCCTGTGCTTTACCAGTGGAATCAAATTCCTGGAAGATTACAAACGTTTCTAAAAACTAATGACACAGACAAAGGTTTTTCTATAAACAAGACACTTCAGCTTATGAATTTTAATTAGTATAGACTATCAAGCTAAGATTTCCTAGATTTATTAGCTGATATAAAAAGATTCACAGGAATCCCAAGAGCTTTTTCTAAGTGCATTAGCTGTTTTTCTATATGCAGAAATAATATCTGCCAATATGTCTATAAAGGTTTGCCTCATCAGCTGTAGCAGAAAATCACAATAACTGTCTGCTTCTAGCAAAAAAGAATGGAAAAGCATTGCACAGCAATTTGGAGTTTGTACAAATAGATGAAAAGAATATGTTTTTCTTATTTGAAAGTCTAATAAAATAAGTAAATAAATAAGAATAAGAATAATGTGGCCTGGGCTCAAATTCAAAAAATGTGGGCCTGATTCTCCTCTCACTAACATTGGTGTAAATCAGAAATAACTCCATTGAAATCAGTAGCGATATACTAATTTACCCCAGTGTCAGAGATGAATAAAGCCCTTTAGCTAGCTCTAAATTACTTCAGTGGTCTCATAATGGTGTTTGTGACATTATACAGACCTGGAGCCTCTAAGTTTCACTTGTCCTGTAGGGAATTAGTATTGTTTCACTTGTTTTATTTCAAAGACTCAGTGGAAACCATTCTACAGTGAAGGACTATATTTGTTCCTCACACTCCAGGTAAAAACCCTAATTTTCAGATATTTCTATGCAGAATTGAAATGGACCAGCTGCTTTAGTTTCCTGTAGTTTCAGCAAACAAAATGGGAAACCTGATTTTGCCCTTGTGGTTTATTTGGAACTTAATATGAATCCCCAAAGTCCAAGAGAACCCAAACAAAATTCAGATTTCCTATTAAATCCATCTCATTTCTTTATTTTGCATGCCCTTCATAGGACAAGTCACCCTCCCTTCCCTTCCCTTCATCTGATGTCTGTTGAGAAATTGCCCTTAACAGCCCTCTCTTCACCACCACCTTTTATTTCTTCCAAAAAACTTTGGGAACAGTTGTTTTGGCTCATTCTCATTTCTGGGCTCTTTGGATGGTGCCAGTTGACTTGCTTCCCTATCCTAAAGTTGGCAGTGGGTAGGCTGAGATGTATAGCCTTGAAGGGCACTGTACACATACTTACCGGTATGTTGAAAATGTGGCTGCAAATGACTACAAGACTTCACCACTGTACATTTTGGTAAGCGAGACAGAGAGCAACGAGGGAGCAGGAAGTAGAGAATACAAAGGCCTCTACCACAGAACACTATCTTTGTCGTCAATTCTACCTCCCAAGCTTATTTCTTTTTATTTAGCTTCTTGAAATTACTATGTGATTAGGAACTTAAGTCATCATCAGTGAGTCAACCCAAGTGACTTTTTATGTTTATCTTCAAAATTAGTTACCATAGAAATCCACATTTCAATCCTGTATTTTGGAGGAATGAGGTAAAACCAGCAAATCAGACTGGAAATGGGTATTGCCACAAAATGTATTGACAGCTCTCAAGTTTAAAAATAATTAGCAGCATTCTTTTCAGACAATTGGAATAACTTTTAGTTTTATTATTTTAAAATCTAACCTTTCCCTCCATACTCAACTGCAGACTTCTTCCCCGACAATCTAATTATATTTCCTCAGCCTACCTCAAATTTGTTTTTTTATTTTAGAAACTCGCTTATTTCCATTTCTTGCTCCACTCATTGGCTTCCTGTTTTGAAGGGGCTTTTTTAATGATGCATAGCCAGTACCTGCCTCCAGTGTTCACCCATGCCCCAAGATTTTCCAAGTCCAGGATCTTTGGCTCATTTAAGTGCTATGGACTATTATTCTGGGGTGCTTCTGATCCCTCTCTACTCCTGCTAGCACATCTTGGAAACAGACAACTCACTTCTAAGGATGAACTAGATCTTCCTTAAAAATAACTTTTGTCTTCCCATAATGACCTCTAGCTGCAGGTGTTGTTTTGGCTTAGAACTCTGTATCAGCTTAGAGCCATTTGCCTTAGCCATGCAAAGAATCCTAGGTTGTACTTAAGCCAGACAGGTAGCAGGCACCTCATTAGGGAATATTAAACTGGCTTGGATAATAAGGCAGGTAAACATAGGAACCTAAGAAAGACATCATTAAGATTGTGCTTTAAAATGTGGAAGGAGATAAATGTGGTTAAGATAGCTAAGTAAAGAAAAAAAGAGAAGAGAGAAGCAAGTAGCAAAGAAAGGCTATTGTGAAGAAAACACCTCTCCCTCCACTCCATTTTGTTTGAATCAATAAAACTTATAACCTAAAAATCTATATTATATATTAAACTCCCTGTCAAGGTTCCTCCCCCACTCTGAACTCTAGGGTACAGATGTGGGGACCTGCATGAAAAACCTCCTAAGCTTATCTTTACCAGCTTAGGTCAAAACTTCCCCAAGGTACAAAGTATTCCACCCGTTGTCCTTGGACTGGCCGCTACCACCACCAAACTAATACTGGTTACTGGGGAAGAGCTGTTTGGACGTGTCTTTCCCCCCAAAATACTTCCCAAAACCTTGCACCCCACTTCCTGGACAAGGTTTGGTAAAAAGCCTCACCAATTTGCCTAGGTGACTACAGACCCAGACCCTTGGATCTTAAGAACAATGAACAATCCTCCCAACACTTGCACCCCCCCTTTCCTGGGAAATGTTGGATAAAAAGCCTCACCAATTTGCAAACCCTTGGATCTGAGAACAATGAAAAAGCATTCAGTTTTCTTACAAGAAGACTTTTAATAGAAATAGAAGTAAATAGAAATAAAGAAATCCCCCCTGTAAAATCAGGATGGTAGATATCTTACAGGGTAATTAGATTCAAAAACATAGAGAACCCCTCTAGGCAAAACCTTAAGTTACAAAAAAGATACACAGACAGAAATAGTTATTCTATTCAGCACAATTCTTTTCTCAGCCATTTAAAGAAATCATAATCTAACACATACCTAGCTAGATTACTTACTAAAAGTTCTAAGACTCCATTCCTGGTCTATCCCCGACAAAGACCAGCATATAGACAGACACAGAGACCCTTTGTTTCTCTCCCTCCTCCCAGCTTTTGAAAGTATCTTGTCTCCTCATTGGTCATTTTGGTCAGGTGCCAGCGAGGTTACCTTTAGCTTCTTAACCCTTTACAGGTGAGAGGAGCTTTCCCCTGGCCAGGAGGGATTTCAAAGGGGTTTACCCTTCCCTTTATATTTATGACACTCCCAAAAGAACATTATTAAGGTTGCAAGGTCAAACACTCAAAGTATTAATTTCCTCATGGGCTTTTATATGGTGCTCATCACTACAGTTATCTGAGTGCCTCACAAACTCTGGGGAATTTATTTTCACATCATACCTGTAAGCAGGTGGTTCCCACTCACCAGCCAGCATGGACATAAAACACTCACCAGTAGCATTATTTCAGTCCCCTTTCTTCAGCATGTGTTTTTTGTTCCCCAAATTAAAATAATTTAACTTACAACCAACAGGTAAACCAGGTCCTTTTCCTTAGGTCATGTGCAGGAGCTGGTCTACTTCCTAAAGGTTTTGCTGATCTCTAAAGCTCACAGTCCCCCATCACTTGGGCTTTAGGTCCCTTTAGCCCTGACACTTCTCTGGGATGCAATGCTCCCCTTCTTAGCAACCAAAGTTCAAGCAATACAAAGATCTGGATAGCCAAATAAAATCAGCATAATTTAATCAGAAAATATTAGCAGAAAACTGAATATGTGAGAACAAGTTGTTTTCTTTTTAAAAGAAAGAAAACTTTTCTTGACTGCTTAGCAAGCAACAGCTATATTTTGTTCACTTGTGTTATATTTATATTGCAGCCAACACACTAGAAGTCAGTTTGAAATATGGGTTTTAGAAGTGTAGGAAAATGGGATACAATTGGAGTTTGTTTGTGTTATAGGCATTTTATCATAATATGGTGGATCGGTACCAATTTAAGCCCTGTGGGACAACGCCTTTTTTGCTAATTATACAAAAAGTGCTGGCAAAAACTCATATTGTGATGTATTTGTTTTACAATAAATGTAAAACCTATCAACGGGCAAAGCACACAGCAATTAAATAAGATGGAGGCTAGCATTATCAAAAGAAGAGGTCATGTAATTTAAAAATCCCTTTAGTGGTTTCAGTTATATTGAAGACCTGTTTTAGAGTCTAAGAGAATCCAGGAGTTCAGAATTAATCGAGCGGCTTTATACTGTATTTATTTACAAATAAATCAATGAAAAGTATTTAATGTCAACTTCATAAAAATTAAATATGAAAAAGACTTTCAGAATATGCTATTCTCCTGCCAATGCAGTATTATTGCTTACAGTACAACAAAGATATCTCAGTCCTCGTACAAAGTCAGTCAGATTTCATTTATAAGTATTTTGATCTCTATTCAAAGGCTGGTCTACACTAGAAAATTAGATTGACCCAGCTACGTCACTCAGGGGTGTGAAAAATCCACAGCCCTGTGCGATGTAGTTAAGCCAATCTAAGTCTTTGTATAGAGAGCGCTAGGTCGACAGAAGAATTCTTCCTTCAAATTTGCCACTGTCTCTTGGGGCGGTGGATAACCTACACCACCGATGGGAGTAGATAGGGCCTCCTCTTGGGGTAGATAGGGCTAACACTGAAGCATTATAGCAGCACAGCAGCCACACTGCCGCTGTGCCATTGTAGCCTTTCACATGTAGGCAAGCCCTAAGTCTACCTTCCCATACAGGACATGCACCTGTATGTAGGCAATACAGAGTATATATAAAAATAGGTATTGATGTGTTGTGGTATACATGTTATTTTTACACACATTATATATGAGTAATGAAGCCATCCCGAACATGTACAAAGAGAATATATATATTAAAGTATGTATGTAATGGGGGGTTTCTGGGTCACCATACCCCTAAAGCAGCTAATCATGAACAGGATCCCTTACCTTGTGACTCTCTGCTTTGGCTGCAGTGGGTTTCAATGGCTTGACTTCTTAGCCACTAATGGGTGGTGCTTCCACCCGACTGTTTATGGTAGCCAGGAACCCTACCTTTCTTACCTATGTGGTTTTGATTATCCCTGATGGGTACTCATCCCTATGACTAGCCTGGTACCTCATATCTATAGTCTTCTGACACTTCCATAAAGGATGAACCATCAATAAAGCTTATTTATAAAATATAGAGAACACATTAAAAGGAAGAGGAAGATGGATTTGGAGTGGGAACAGCAGTAAAACCCTACAACCCACAAATAACACAATCCTCGGGGTGGATTTCTCTGGATTCAGAAGTCCATTTTATTCCATACTAGTGGGTTCCCATAATGTGGAGGAACCCACATATCTTGATGAGGCATTGAAGGCCAGAAGGTGCTTGAGTGCAGCAAGGTGATGAGAGTATCGATTAAGGTTGCCAATTTTGGTTGGACGTATTCCTGGAGGTTTCATCACATGACATAATCTTTAATTAAAAATTAAATCTTTAATTCCTGGAGACTCCAGGACAACCCTGCCAGGCTGGCAAGCCTGGTGTCGATTCTCCCAGGGGGCTAACCTCTCTGCAGCAGCAAAAGGCGTTTCTCACAGTGGAAAAAGTCTCCACAACATAAAGATGGTGAGGAGGCCCTCGAAATCCTGTTGCTCTTCCACAAAGTAGTTTGGCAAACCCCTTTCAGGGCAAAATAGGCAATGCCTCAGGCAGGGAGAGACATTCAGATCTCCCGTGCTCTCTCAGACAGAGTGGTCTTCCTCTCATCCCACATCCAATTGTCTTAGTTGGCCTTCCATACTCTAGAGTTTACCCAATCAGAAAGCTCAACTTTGGTGAAGTGAGCATACTGCAGTCTTCCCCATCTCTCATCTACCCAGCAGTAAGCTTGGCTCCCTTTTTCATCAGACACATTAACCTGAGTTACATGTATGTAGCAAAATACCTATCCTAGCAATGTTTGAGCAAGTTTTTAAAATTTATGGTTAATTTTGTGGCCTTCCTCTTGTAAAGCCCAAGTTGCGCATGAATCCAACTGCACAGGCCTCATATAAGAGGAAAATTATAATTAATCCATTTTAAAATCTTCTAAAAATGACTAAGTAGATTTTCTATTAATCACAAATAGCATATTAATGTCCAATATCTCAGGCCTTTGCGGGATTAGAAGCTAGTGCTTGCATATTGTAATGGTGTTGGGGACACTGGGGCATGGCCACTAGGTAACTCGAGGGAATGGAAGACCATGAGTGGCGAAGAAGCCCCCTCACACTAGGCCCAGGTGTCCTTGCCCTCCCCCCCCCCCCCCCCCCGGCCTGGAGGCACTCGCAGCAGCTATGTGTACTAGGCCCAAGTGTCCTTGGCCCCCCCGCCTGGAGGCACTCGCAACAGTTATGCTGAGGATCTGCAACAATATGTTGCAGAGTCAGACTGCCTGAAACTAAACAAGGCCAAACAGGGCAGATATGGAAGAACAATGCTGAATAAAGCTGCTTTATGTATAGTTTAACAAATGATACAAAAAACAAGGGAACTAGCTGGTAACTTGATTGGCTGGCTATATGGATACTTAGGGCAGCTTGCTATTGGATAAGTATACTGAAGAAAGGATGTATAAAAGCCTGTGTAACTTCCTGCTCTGTGTGCAGGATTTGAGATTCTATTCTCCCTGTACTTTGTTTGCAGCTGCAAATAAACTTTTCTGCTTCTCCACCCCGTTGTGATTATTGAGTGAAGCACACCGGGTAACGAACCCCTGCTGTTGTTTTGCCTCTCGGCACTGGGTGCTGGCAACAGCGGGAAACTGAGATTACCAGTCCAATGATAGGACGCTCCTATTCCTAGCCCCAAATACTCTGAGTTATTGAATCTTAAATCTGGTTCAAGACTGACTGTTGTCCATCCAGAGTCATTAGCCTTGTAATGTTTTTTTGCAGGGAGATATGTTTCCTGCAGGAGTTATGTTTGAAGATTTCTATACACTTTGGGCAAAGAAAGAAAATTTATCTGTCAGGATTTTTTTTTTAAACTGCAGCCATTTTGAATGTTAGTAGTAATCATCTCAGAGGAGATGGATTAGCTGACAGAGTGCAGGATAAATTGTGAAAAATGGAGAATAAATACATTTTATCACATAGCTCTGAAATTTATCACAAGGTTATCACCATTTTATATGTAAGAATATATAGATATGAGATTGTGCATGTACATTTACACAAAAAGAAAAGGAGTACTTGTGGCACCTTAGAGACTAACCAATTTATTTGAGCATGAGCTTTCGTGAGCTACAGCTCACTTCATCGGATGCATACCGTGGAAACTGCAGCAGACTTTATATACACACAGAGAATATGAAACAATACCTCCTCCCACCCCACTGTCCTGCTGGTAATAGCTTATCTAAAGTGATCAACAGGTGGGCCATTTCCAGCACAAATCCAGGTTTTCTCACCCTCCACCCCCCCACACAAATTCACTCTCCTGCTGGTGCTAGCCCATGAGCACCAGCAGGAGAGTGAATTTGTGTGGGGGGGTGGAGGGTGAGAAAACCTGGATTTGTGCTGGAAATGGCCCACCTGTTGATCACTTTAGATAAGCTATTACCAGCAGGACAGTGGGGTGGGAGGAGGTATTGTTTCATATTCTCTGTGTGTATATAAAGTCTGCTGCAGTTTCCACGGTAAACATCTGATGAAGTGAGCTGTAGCTCACGAAAGCTCATGCTCAAATAAATTGGTTAGTCTCTAAGGTGCCACAAGTACTCCTTTTCTTTTTGCGAATACAGACTAACACGGCTGTTCCTCTGAAACCTACATTTACACAGAAATATAGGTAAAGATGCATATATTACATATTACGTTGCAAAACCTATGACGGTTCACAGTGTATATTAGCAATTTAAAGATGAAAAACATAACAGGTATGTTGTAATTATTTCCCAAACCATACCTGCTTTGGGAATTCATGCAATAATCACACACATTATATTAATGTTTGAAATCTTGTTTTAGCTGTGTTGGCCGTAGGATATTGGAGAGAGACAAGGTGGGTGAGGTAATACCTTTTATGGACCAACTTCTGTTGGTGAAAGAAACATGCTTTGAAGCTACAGAGATCTGAAGAAGAGCTCTGTGTAGTTTGAATCGTGTCACTTTCACCAACAGAAGTTGGTCCAATAAAAGATTTTACTACACCCTGCTTGTCACATTATATTAAGGCATTTAAATGATTTTGGTCCAAGAGTGGAAGAAACTGATTTTTAAATGTTAGATTTCCCCTCCCCTTTTTTACCCCTCCACAAGGGATCACTACAGGGCAGAGTTAAGGTTGTTCAGGTGTCTTAACTCTGTATTTCTAAATTTAAGAAGTTTGAATTGTTTTTAAGTGTAACCTCATCTCTAAATTGCCTGGGTTTATAATGCTTGGATTTTGAATAATTACAACATTTCCGTAAAACTTTTCACCATTAAGATACTGATATGTACTCTCAACCTTAATTCCATTTTTTTGTCTGGGAATTTTCTTAGTTTTTTAAAAATTAAAGATTTCATAGATGAACACACAAGAATGTAACCACACAATATTTCTAATTAATTAAAGATACAAAGTGTTAGCCTTAAATAATTTTTTTAAAATTAACTTTTAAGCACAGACTCACTGATATGCTAAAGCAGCACAAACCAGTCAGAGTATACTCGTCAGTTAAACTGGGTTTACAGCTAATTTGCATTGTCAGAGTAATGCGAAGCAGCTGAAGCATACTGGTTCATCTGGCCTTAATTTACACTTGATTTATTGGTTCAGAAAGCTGTGTTTCTGAGACTGGTGCTTTGTAAAGAGCGTGCAAGCAAAGATAGCCTAGTCCCCGAGTCCCAGTGTCTCTGTGTTTTATGGGTGCCCCTTTTGCTCCTACCTTCATTTTTCCCCCTCCCAGGAGTGCTGCTTCAATGTGAAATGGAGCATGGGTAGCCCAACAGAAACTGATGTCCAAGCTAAGATCCAGACAAAATCTTTAAAGAGCAAGGGAAGTTGAGCCACACAATCTACTTTGAAAACTCTCAATACATGTCTAATCTCCCTCATACCATTGACTCATTACATCCAAAATAAATGTATGGAAATTAACTGTAGAAGAAGAGTGGTGATTGGTTGAGTTACCTCTGACATACAGGCCCAACTTAAGAGTTAGTTGAGCCAGTCTGTAGCCAAAACAATCATAGTAATTACATACATTTTTAAATAATATAGTTCATTTACAAATTTTTTTTTTAAATATCACCTATATGATCTCAGTTAATTTTAACGATAAAGGATGTTTTAAGTGTCTGCATTATTCCATTGTTAAGATAATTCAGGACAAAAAGAGTGACACAGATCCTAAATTTTTAAAATGACCCAGTTTTTAATTAATTTTAACTCAAACTATTTAGAAGATTTACTTGTTGTGATGGTTCTCAGGTACCCAGGAATGAGAGTCACTTTGTTACCCCTGCCTCCAATGAGGAGGAGTCTTTCTTGTGGTAGCAAGGCATCAGCTCCCTGGCCCACCAGCCTTTTAGCTCTATTCTCTGGGCTATGATGTCCCTAACTTCAGCTTGCAGGTTAACAACTGGTGCACCCCAATCTCTTTGAATCATTCCCCTGTGATATCCAGCCTCTGACATTGCCTACTCACAGAAATTCCAGACCCTCTGCTCCATGAGGTGCAATGTACCCCAATTTACCTGTTTTACCTTAAACCACCACCCCTCTGAACTTGTGAGCCCTTACAATACATTTTAAAAAATGGTTTATTTAAGAAAGAATACAGATTTAACTAGAAACAAGAGAAAGTTATGGAAACACAAAACCAAACCATAAAAACTCAAACCTGGGTCTATACTTATCAGTTGGTACCTTTCCTATCTAATAAAGTAGATTCCCTCCCCTCCCCAAAAGTTCAGTCTTTTGGAGAGCTGCCTGGTTTCACACAAAGCAAGTGATCATGAATGCCCTCCTTAAGGGGTTTCTCAGGGAAGGGATGCAGAGTGTCCTTCCCCTCACGCTGTTATACTCAAAACAGTCTTTAGTTTCTATTCATAGGTAGGGCTAACCCCTGTTTTGTAAAGTTTCTTTTTTTTTTAACCTTGAAGTGGTTTTGACTGTGTCCTTGCCTCTAATAGTTTCCCATTTAAAGCCCGAGTACTGCACAAAGCTAAACAATTGTGCCTTGCATTGTATCACTGGTCAGACAGGATGCGGTGACAATTCTACCTTGCCTGAGTGGGCCATTATTGAGACATCCTCGTGACTACTCTTTACTTTAAGTCCCTAAAGCATATGTAATCCACATTCCTCCTGGGCGTGGTGTTCTGTTTCATCTAGTGGCACCAAAACCACTTAGAGAAAAAGATAAAATGAGTCTGCTCTACAGCCTTAGCTAATAGCCAGTTGGCTTTTAGCTCATGCGGTGAGGCTTATGCATTAAGCTCCTGAAGTCCCAGGTTCAATCCCGACAACCGTGGTCTGTCAGTGTTACACATATATGCAACATAAATACATTATTCCTTAAATATTACCCATGCTTACATCTCACAATGATTATGAATCTTGACAAGTTACAAGCTTTCTGTGGTTACCTTACACATTACTCTTTATGGATAAATATCCTCCAAGACACATATTTGGTGTAATGAGTTTGCCAGGCCTGAGATGAGAGTTGTTTGTAAACTGCAGGGGACCCTTTGCCAAAGGGGTCTCTGTCACACTTGGAAATTTTCAGAAAATTCTTACAGTGCTAAAAGAATAAAAGTTGCAGTTTTGGGGAGAATGTGCTGTATTTTTCATAGAAAATGAAGCAATTAAATATCACAAAGCAGAATTCCACCTTAACTATAGAGTTGTACCCAGCACATCCATAACAAATATTTTATATGGTGCTTTTCCAAAAATTTTTTTAAAAATGACGACATTCATCCTTTTTAGATAACTGAAAAATGGGTAAAAATAGGTAAAAACAAATAATGAGTAAACATCAAAACATTCTGTGTTTGGTTAGGGTAAGCATCCAGAAGTTTTACTATTTAGTCAAATGTTTCTGATCCACTTTTGTCTGGAAACCAGACTGAGAATCAAGCGTTCAGTGACAGTTCTGCCAGCTTAAGACTGCAAGCTTAATGCTGTGTCAGTGTTGTGCAATTTTATAAAATAATTATAACTGATGTGAAGAAGGCCAGGCATTCTGTTCTCCAAGAGTCCTATTGTCCTATCCAAGGATATTTTACAATGGGAGGGGAAAAGGACATAATTGCTGCAAAAGTGGACTGTGATATCTGTATTATCCCTTCAAATAATTTGTGAGGCCTCTAGTGGTGCTCTCTGTGTTCAGAAACCTGCAGTATTGTGTACAAGTTACTAGGACTTGCTTTGTTATGTACTGTTAGTAAACATGGGTATTTGAACTCCACTGTGCCCTTGTCATGTCTTCACATTATATTTGTTGTGTAAAGCGCAAAACTCACAACAAAAGGTGAGGAAGTGGAACAGGCAACATCAGCTCCTTGCAGGAAAAATTTGTCAGTAAGATGAAATTGTATAGTGTAAGGTTTTTTTGTTTGTTTTGTTTTGTTTTTCAGGAGAGAGTGGGGAGATCAGGCCATCCCAGCTAAAGAATATATATATATATTTTTCAGTTCTTCATAAGTAAATCAAACCAATAAATTGAATTGTATAAGACGACAAATTGTAAATCTGAGTGCATCTGTCTGGTTAGCAGGAGTTTTATTTGTTGTTTTCCTGTTTTAACCCTAATCACCTCTCATTTAATATAATGGAATGCAGAAAGCAATAACTGAGAGTGTAACACTAGAGAAAGAAAAAACATTTGCAAGATGTTCAACAGCAGTTAATTCAATTACTCTATTGTTCTCCATGGTAAACAATTACATCATTCTTGTAGCATTAAGTGAAAACAAACTATGATATTGTCATGGCAGGATTTGACATACCTAACTGGAATTACATTATTTTCATTCAGGTGACAGCTCAAGGGAGAAAACTGTACACTTGGATCACCACAGACAGGTTAAAATCAATTAGAATTGATCAGATAGAGGTTCTTTTCAAAATTACCAAAAGAAAGACTGCAGATTTTACAGGGTTCCAGCACTTTAAATATTTTCTCCAGCTACACTGGCCTATAAAAGAAGCAAAATTAGGGACAAGCTCTGAGGTATTAGTTCACTCTTTCATTTCAGTGTATCCGTTTACATATTTCAAATCATGTAGTACTCAAAATGCTACATATCATGCCTGATATTGTTAAAAATATTGCTCAAATTAAGTTTTAAATTTTGTATGGATTTTATCCTTAGTTTGAGACATTACCTGCATTCCATTGGTGCTCTGCAGATGGTTGTACCCATCAAAGTCTGAGTGTTTTGGAGAAAGAACCCCGAAGAGAACCTCCCATTACCACAGGGGAGCTTTGGGAAACACATTTTCCAGAGTTCAGAGAGAATATATATAGTACTTTGTCCCTTGAGATGATGAAGCCTACCACTCCTTATCTCCCCAACATGCCTAGTCATGTTACAGTTGTGGGTGAGTTGTGAGTTGTGGGTGAGTTGTGTCCCTGGGAACACTAGAAAGGAGCAGCCCTTGTGCACCTCCAAACACAACGATCACTATTTTGTCACTATTTTGTCTATTGTGTCTTCTTGCCTCCCCTGTTATGCACAAATGCTAGGGTTAAATACAAACTGCCCTTTTAGCTTTGCTTTACCTAACCTCAGAGTCCCTGTATCTATGAACATTAAAAGTGCAAGAAGGGCTGGATTGAGCTTTCTACAAAATCCATCGACTAATTCTCCCAATAGTTAAAGGAGTGGATAATAGAGAGCAAAGTCGAGAGCTCTCTCCTATCAAGAACTGAGTGTACAGTTTCCATAGTGCTCCTATTCTTCTTGGGTTGAACCATCTTTGAATATTTTATTTCACAGTGTTACATTGAAGATTTTACTAGTTCCATTTTTCTTGGCTTGACTAAATTCATAGGAGATTGTTTACAACAGGTCTATATGCAAAACAGCTAAAACAGCAAGATGCACTGCAATAAAGCAAAAGAAATGGAACTACAAAAAGTTCAAAAACTTTTCAACACATGTGTAGTATGAAAATGTTTACGTGTGCTAAATTATTTATAAAATTAAGGGAAGACAATTCAATTATTTCATCACAGTCAGTGACACGTATTTTTAGGTGATCAGATTCTAATTGCATTGTAAAACACCGGTACAGTTATTACGTGTAAATAGGTCCATCACTAGAAAAAAAAGGTATCAATATTATGTGGGACAGTAAGTAGGCAGACACAAAGGCTGAAGTATTTGAATTTGTACAACTATAAATCCAAGATTTCTGTGTGCATCTACAACTGAAATTGTGTGCAGACATAGGGCATTGTCTGTGTGGTGGTTGGGTACATATTTAAGAGCATGCACATGCTGGAAAAAATATTAGTCTGATTTATATAAGATATACAGTCATGACCTCAATTAAAAAGCTCCATTATTTAAAAGTCTGCACCTTTTATTCACTTTTTATTTATAATTTATTAACTCACTTCTCTCTCAATGCTGTGTCAACTTACAAGTCCTTTGATACACCTTTCAATGTTAAACCAGATGACTGAAAAGATGGTGGCATATACAGTAGTGGGTGAAGACTGCAATGTAAGTGAAGTCACTCATCATCCATCGATGGTGAAGTTAGACTTTGCCTGGTTAAAACAAAACTAGGTGACAGGTCATGCTGTTATATGCGTGTAAATTGTAAAGTCTGACAAAGCCAAAAATGGCTGAGAACTTAAAAACTGGATGGTAACTGACTGTGAATCCCAGTGATGATTGATCCCAGCAATATTCTAAAGAAAAAGATCAAGCTTGTAGCTTTTTCCATTGCTTCACACTGACTCAACAGATATCAGAGGCTTCAGAATTACACACGGACGAGTGACAATCCTGTAATCTTATTATATAGGTATTCTAGACTGGCACAGAAGAACTAGCCCAAACTCTGATTATGAAGTGATAAAGCTAGGAGTGGGGAAAGAAACCAATAATTAGTCTATGATTTAGTTTGGTATTTGCATTAAAAAGTTTATTTTGTAATTCCCTACTGTAGAAGTAACATAACTTAATGGGTGAAAAAAACCTATTAATTACAGTAAATATTTCCTAGTCTTAGCTAAAACTTAGCACAGTAAAGTTACTCAAGAATATGCTTCTTGCAGATGAAATAATGCTTGCACCTATTCACAGTCAGTATAAAAATAAATTGTGTGTGTCCATCAGTCCATTTGGTCCATGAACATTATGGGTATGCGTAAAGATTGAGGGATAAATCCAATTCTCACTTTTCTGGAGTACCCAATAGGTGCCGTTGAGCCCGGTACTCTCCTGTCTGTATATAAAGCTTGGATTTTAGGGTCAAGGGCATGCTGCAGGTACACCCCACCACCGCAGCATTTAGCTCCCAAGGGTTTCCCCTGGATAGCAGAATTAGAATATCCGCTGCTGCACAGATCCTCTGGCTCCTTACTCTACCCACCTGTAAACATACACAGGTTTGGTACTGCATTCCTGGATTTGATTCTGGGTGAACAGTGCCAAAATAAAAGCCTAATCTGACAATTTATAATATTGGGGAAATCTAAAAAAGGTACAAGTCAAATTTCATATATTCCTTGCCTATTTTAAGGCTGGTTGAGAATAGAAGTTGCAACCGATGAAGTGAGCTGTAGCTCACGAAAGCTTATGCTCAGATAAACTGGTTAGTCTCTAAGGTGCCACAAGTACTCCTTTTCTTTTTGCAGACATAGACTAACACGGCTGCTACTCTGAAACCTGAAAATAGAAGGAGTGCTAAGGTTTTCCAAAGTATTTCCTCAAGATTGCTTCCACAATTGAGAGATTATAGACCTGTAAGAGGAAAAGATTTTAAGGAACTGTGTCCATTAACAGAAATACTATTTCCTTTACTTAACCAAAGGCTTGCGACAGTTACCTGACAGCTTGAATAGTGATCTAGCATTTTCTCCCCTATAATTGAACCAAATCTGTTTTAAATTGAATCCACTGAACTTGGGTGCCTGATTCGCCTCACAGCCATGCTGGTGAAATGAAGGAGGCCATAAGGGTTGCCAACTCTCCAGGATTATCCAGGATTATCCAGGAATTAAAGGTTAATCTTTAATGAAAGATTTTGTCATGTTATGACACCGCCAGGAATATGTCATACAAAAATTGGCAACCTTGGAGGCCAGTGAAAGGACACAGATCAATGATGACAAAATAAGATACAGTAAAAGTGAACTGCCACAAAAGGTATAAAACATTGCCAGATACTGCCACACGATCTGTATATTTTGAGCCAGATTGTGGCTTTCACTCATGGCTCACCTTGTGAGGATGGGGAAGCGAAGAGGAGCTGTGCTGCATGTTAGGATATAGATATTCAGGCCTGTCTGCAAAGGCCTGTACTTTAAGAATTTAGGGGTATTCTTATCACTTGGCTAGTTCTAGAGGTATAAAAGAAAGAATCAAAATCACTGTCTGCCGGTGTAAGGGCCTTCTCTTACTGTGACAGTTTGAGGCCCTGTTCTTAGGCTAAGGCCTTTGGCTAAGCAGCAGAGGCAGCCATAAGCTAGGAAGCGAACAGTCACATCCTCACATTCCAAACTAGTCACATTGAAATAAGGTGCTATTGGGCTGTCAGGCACTATCAGGACAGGATTGTATTCCTATCACCTCCAGAGAAAGGGAAGTGCCTAGAAAATGTAAAAGGAAACTTAGTTTGATAGCATCCTGTCTGGCAAGAACTCACTTATCAATAGCTGGGATATGAAATCCTCACTTCTGTATTGTTTTGTCATTATAGTTCCCACTTTGCTATTGTTTATTGGCATGGTCTCTGTCTGGTTCTGTGATTGTTTCTGTCTGCTGTATAATTAATTTTGCTGGGTGTAAACTAATTAAGGTGGTGGGATATAATTGGTTACATAATCATGTTACAATATGTTAGGATTGGTTAGTTAAATTTCAGTAGAATGACTGGTTAAGGTATAGCTAAGAATATTACTATATAAATTAGGGGCAAACAGGAAGTAAGTTGGGATTCGAAAAGAAGGAAAAAGGAACTTGTATTTAAGCTTGCGGGAAGTTCACCCCAATAAACATCGAATTGTTTGCACCTTCAGACTTCGGGCATTGTTGCTCTCTGTTCATGCGAGAAGGGGCAGGGAAGTCGGAGAGTGAAGGAATAAGCTCTCTAACACTGCAGTGGAAGCCAGAGCCAAAATTTTGGCTGACTCAGCCAGAGCTCTCCTGGGTGTCCTAAAGAAATGTAAAGTGTAGTGGCAGCTCTGCCATCCCTAGGGAGGCTGCAACATGCACGTCCTGCTTCATAATATTGGCTTAGTTTGATAGCCAGTACAAAACAGAGGGACACATGGCCCCATGCTTATTCTCCACCATCCATGTCTCTTTTCTGTTAGTACCACTAAGCATACTAGCTTGGAGTAGTTGTCATGCTGAGGGGGCACAAAGACTGAATTGTGCCCCGACCTTGGTGCAAGGCCAGGAAGGAAAGGCTGTTTGTGCCCTTTTCTCCCTTGAATACCTATGCTGGCCCCTTTGACTTCAATAGGAATGAGGTTGGACCGCTCGAAATGGCATATTATAGTTACCCAATCTGAGAATATATCAAGTGGCTTCCATTTCAGTGCAGATCACTGCAGTACAGAGGCAACATGAAAAATTAATGCCTTGGCTCAGGAAAGAAAACTTTATCACAGAAGCTAGCAATCCAGGAGATACTCTCTTAAAAACACACTAAGATTTAAACAATGACAAAAACAAGAAGACATTCCTGGAAAATGTGGCTAGAAATACATCACAAATCAGAATCATATCTAAGAGAGTCTGAAGCCTGTATCTGGGGAAATTTATTATTCAAAACAAACTGTTAACTGTTATTGTGACAGGTTACCCCCTCCCCTTTCCGGGATGCCACCTGATGTACTAGGGTACCACTGAGCCCGGCTGTTCCACCAGCCTGGGCTCCCTTACACTGTCCTGCTGTGCCAAGCCCTCAAGCCTCCCCCAGCACGTGCACAGGTAGGGACATACCCAGATACAGAAAGACACGAACACAGAAATCAGCTCTGCATAGGAAGACTCAGCTAGGGAATTGCCCAGCACTCAAGTGCAGACCCCCTCTAGAGTATAAACCCAAAATTGAATCATCTAGTGCTGGCGCAGATAACTGTGCAGCATAAGCTCATGGAATTCACTCCCTCCCTCAATGTGGAGGAAGATATGCACAACTTTTTGCCCCCAGTAATGAATTCCACAAACTGGTTTTAGAGAAAACAAAAACAAGTTTATTAGCTACAAAAGACAGATTTTAAGTGATTACATGAAATAGCAAACAGATCAAAGCAGATTACCTAGCAAATGAAACGAACACACAAGCTAAACTTAATATACTAAAGAAACTGGTTATAACTAGCAATTTCTCACCCTAAATGTTGTTTTAGGCAGATCGCAGAGGTTCTTGAAGGCAAGCTGCTCTTACTTGCAGTTTAAAACTCCAGGTATTTCTTTCACAGGCCAGACACCCTCTCACCTGGCTTTCAGTCTTTTCTCCCCCTTTGTCTTTGTTTCTTAGATGTTTTCAGCAGTCATCCTGGGTGGGGATTCAGTGAAGAATGAACCCTGATTAAGTCACTCCCCTGCCTTAAACAGGTTTTACATATGGCAAGAACCCTTTGTTTTCCAGTGGTCCCCCCCCAGCCCCCCAACCCAGTGGAAAAATACTGGTACTCTATCATGGAGTTCAGTACTAAGTGACATGATCACATGACCCTGCAATGTCAAAGCAGCCATGAGCCAAAGGACATTTGTAGCATCCCAGGAAGGTGGGAGATTAGCATTTTCAAAGACCTATTGTTCTTCCTAATGGTCCATTGAATGTCCACAGCTAGCCAGCCAGACTGGTTGCATTCTGTCTGGTGGGCGTTCCCCAGGCACAAACACTTTTGTAGTACAGATGTATAGTCAATATTCCTAATTTTAGATTCAGAAATGATACAGACATAAAAATAGGATAATCATGTTCAGCAAATCATAACCTTTCCAATGATATCGCACATGCCTTATCTTGCACAAGATGTATCATAGTCATCCTATAATCATATTATAATAATATTTCTGTGAAGAATATGGGGCATCGTGTCACAGTTATATTATAAGAATTGGATGGGAAATGGTTTGCAGTGTTGTTGTAGCCACGTTGGTCACAGGATATTAGAGACACAAAGTGAGTGACATAATATTTTTTATTGGACCAATTTCTATTGGTGAAAGAGACAAACTTTTGAGCTTATAAAGAGCTCTTCTTCAGGTTGTGGGTGTACAGGTCCTGAAGAAGAATTCTGTGTACGCTCCTCTCTTTCACCAACAGAGATTGGTCCACCAAAAAATAGTACTCTTTAGCCCTTAGGACTTTATTACAAGGAGATGTTCATGGGCATTACACTTCAAACAAATCTGATTTGCACAAGAACAGACACAGGCAATATTTAACACTAAGGAACTACCTAGAAAAGATCTTTGGAAAGGAAAATTTTAAGGCAAACATTTGTAGAAGTTTAATCAAAATAGTCAAGTAAACACCACACTACAAAAGCAGGCACCTGAAATACCCTCAATTTCTGTTAGATCATGTGACAAGAGCCTCCATTATTTAAACTTTTATATCAGGGAAATTTGAACTTTTATTTATAGAAAGTGACCAGTTACACTGAAGTAAGAGTTACAAAAGATGCTGCTGCTAGTTTCATGGAGTTTAAAAATATTCTATGAACTTTGTTGGACCCCTGACAAAACAAACAGACTGGGCTTAAGAGACAACAACAAATGTTGGAGGTATTTGGAACGCATTGGGGATTACAGGCATATGTTCTGAGAGTGCTAAACAATAAAACCATTTGGGCAAAAGTTTCACAAATGTGTAAAAATATAATTATACAAAAAATAAACCATACTTACAACACAATGAGTTTTACTAGATCTGTCTAAAATACATGGAATCTCATGAGAAATGGAACTTGATCTTTTAGTCTGATTACTATAATAATTATTCTCAGGCACAGGAAGAACAAGAATGGCCCATCTGTGAAATAATTTATTGCTGTATCATATGAAAGTCACTTTGGAAAAGAGGATAGACTGGATACCTTTGGGAAAAAGGTGGCGAGCATTTTTTAAATTAGCAGACAAAACAAATACTTCCAAATAAGAGGGAAAAATAAACAATAACACTAAGAGAAGGATGTTGCCTGTTGTGGTAAGTGTAAATTCAGGAATAAAATAGTACCACAACAGTAAAAGAGGAAGATGGAATAGTAATAGACAACAGAGAGGAGGCATGGAAGCTCATCCTATTGAGTAGCCATTTTCAGACATATTAAAATGTACTCATTGACTTACTATGTTTTGGGGATTATACCTTTTGTTATTAAAGAGGGTTGCTAACTGTAACATAATGTAACTGAAGCTTTCTTTTTACTGTTTTACTTTATAAAAGAACTGTGCAGAAAAAACTCTTATTTTAGAAGATGCTGGTTGAGAACACATTGGTAACTAGGCCTGGCAATCCTTTGAGCACCTTTCTTTCCCAATGTCCAAAATGACCTTGGCCAGCTTGCTTGACGTAGTTTCTGAGAAGGAGTTTTTTGCACTTCCTTTTGCTGTAGATCAAATACCCAAGGCCATTACCTGATCCCTGCTTTTTCGCTACATTGATCTAAGAACTTAGTTGTCTTTTACAGAGCCCCTTCTTATCTATCCACACAGTAAATACTTTCATCAGGTCTCTCATCATCTCATGTCTTGATAACTGCAACAGTCTTTTCCCTGGCCTTGACAAATGCAATCTTGCTCTGCTCATTTCCATTCAGAATGCTGCTGCAATCATTTTCCTAGCTCATCATTTTGACCATGTCAGTCCTCTCTTTGCATCCCACTTCTCTACTGCTTCAAAACACGAGCTTACTTGTCTTCACTTTCATGGCCTATCCCCACCCTACCTATCATCTCTCATTCCACCTTTAAAACTCCCCTTTTCCATGATGTCTACAAAGAACTTGACAATGATTAGGTCGCTGCTATGCTAAAATCTTTACTTATCTTGCTGACCAATAGTGTCTCATGTGTCTGTATCCATCTGTTGTCTCTTGTCTTACACTTGACTATAAGCTCTTTGGGGGAAGGAACCATCTATCAGCTCTGTGCTTGTACCGCACCTGGTACAACAGGGTCCTAGTCCATGACTAGAGCTTCTAGGTGCTGCAGCAATGCAAATAATAAATAAATCAGTTGCCAGAATGCCAGTTACAGCATATGGACATGGGTCTTATTTCCCTTCTAATCAGCTAATGAACTGTATTTCTTTATCCAGTTTTCCTTACAGTTTCTTGATCTTGACAGATCCATAAAATATCCACATCAGTCCATATGCTGAGCTACTGAAACACAGTGTATATCAGGTGTGTATCCCTTTTGTTCTGATGACTTTCCGATGCCACAGAAGCTATGATTTCTTTAGTAACAATCAGTTTATTATTTGTCTTTCTTCTCAGACAAACCTCCTGTTAAATTTCAAATTCTCAATCCTTTTTTTTTCTTCAGCTGCTGGCTAAATAAATACTGTCATAGATGCACTCTCAGTAGAATGCCTTCCCTCTTTTGACACTACAGTCAGCCAAACAAATTCAAACAGCTCAAGTCTCCCTCTTGTTAAGCCCGATTTCATAACACTGTTGACAATCTGAAGCCCCAGATTCCTGGAGCTATTGTATGTTCTTCCTGAATTAACCTCAGGGCGAACAATTTATGTTGAGATAAACTCAGCCATGACTGGTAGAGCACATTGGAACTATTTCATTGTTTGACTATATAAGAGACAGTCTTTTTTGCACTTATCTTCTTTCTCTTCCACTCTCTTTGGAGGGCTAAGCATACTTTTCATGGATTTTTTTTTTTAAAGTTTAAAGCACTTACAATACTAGTTTCTTAATTAAGACTCCAATCTTGCAAAGGACTCAGTGTGATTTCTTGCAGGCAGAAGGGTGTGCTATGCAAAGCTCTTTGCAAGACAATACTAGAAACACTACATTTAAAGATAATTTGAAAAAGATTGAAAAAAAAGTGTTATTGCCTCTTTATGATGTATAAAAGTAACTTGATTTTTCAAAAGCGTTTCTTTTTATGTTTACTGCTCACTTTCTACTTTAGAAATATCAGATATATGAAGTCTGATCTCTGGTTTTATTGGATTTATGAGATCTTAGGAATGCTTTTCATTTAAGAATGTCTAATTTTATAAGACTAAAATTAATTAACAAATGTAGCAAAGAAGCATCTGTTCTAAAACTGTTCAAAGCAGTTCTAAAATGGACTTCCAATCACATAATCACAATATTAATTTGTCATAATGTTATTTTATCTAGTCAGATGGCAAATTCAATGACTTTTCAAACATTCTTTTAATATGCTAGAACTTGTTTTGCAAAATGTTCAAATGAGTATTTATGGTAAAGATTGACAATTAAAAGGCCTACAATAGTTGCTATTATTTAAGACTGTACTTCTCCAGCAGCAGAGACAAATGAATGATGTTGACATCTGGAAAATCTGTCTTTTTGCATAATGTTTCTTGGCTTTGCTGCCACCTACAGTTTACACAGGATAAAAGACTGGTGCAGAGTAACTTTGTTCTGTTCCACTTTGCTGTTCTAGTTCTGGCCACCATATTCAACCATTCATCCTTTACTACCAAAGGCTTTCTGAAGCTACTTATTTTAAAGATGTGTGAGTGAAGAACAGAGGTGGAAGGTTTCTAAACTACTTCGGACTTTTCCAACCATTCAATGTTTTGCAAAAAAAAGTTCTGGCACATCAAAGACTGTTTATTTCATAGTTTTTGACTGAATAGATAAGGTTACTTTAAATCATGTGGAATTAAAAAGTATACTGCTCTCTTTGTTAGCAGAATCTATCAAAGCCTCTTCTCCTTTTCAAAGCCTAGTGATAAAAGGAAGCCTGTTCTTTCCACGGAAACAAATGTTTTGACTCTTGTGCTTTTACTATCAGGAAGCATCGTTATTTTGTGATAACGTATGGTAAGCTGTCATTACTATCTTTAAATAAATATTTGATTAAGAAAAATGCAAACTAAACTGCAATAAAAATTTAAATATTAATCAAAATATATTTTTGTTGAAACTATAAGCAAATTAAATTTTAAAAAGGTTTGGAAGCAAATAAAGTAGTAGTATACCAATGACACCAGTAGAGTGCAAATACTGTTTTAAAGGCCTATATGTATAAAAACTATTGTAAAATCATAAAACTTCAGTATATTTTTTTCACATAATAGTTTCTGCTATAACTTGGAATGCACATACACACTGTTTTCTAATTTATATTCACTTGAAATTGAAGGGTTAGAAAGCTATCTTGAACTTAAATTTACTTTAAACTTAGGAGAGATGTTAAAAAAAGAGCATTGAGAAGGGAAAAAAAATCTACGGAAAAAACAACCTGCCTTTCATACTTAGGGCAGTTACTGCTTGCTAGTCCAGTTTTGGGAACAATTTTTCTATCCTTGACACATAGCACTGTCTTTCCTTTTAGCTAATTTTAATTAAATCGTCCCAGAAAATAAATATTTAAATTTGAGGGAAAAAATGTTATTTTGAACTAATTTTGCAATCCTCAGAAACAGTTTGTGAAGTTCTCCCAACCTCTAAATCACATGAAATTTGCACATCTCTAATTGTATCACCTACTTTCAGACATTACTGATTTCTTGAGGAGGAAAAATAATGGAATGAGCTGTAACTTTCTATGTTTAGTTTTATTCCAAAGCTGAACCAAAGACGATTTTTCCTCAGAGGTAGACCTGTAGAATATTTGAGGAAATTTTGTTGAGTCATTGTTGAGTTTGGCAAGGATGAAAAAAAATTACTTCTCATTGGAAAAAAAAAATCAAGTTATGCTTTTTAGAAACTGCTACAACTATAGCAACTGAAACTTTGAATATATAGCCCTTACTCAGGAGAAGTTGCTCCCTCAGCACTGGAAGAAATTTTTTAAAAATCACTCCTGACACTGACCACTGGACATCTACTTTTTTTTTTTTCCCCCTAAAGAAGTGCCTAATCAAGCTCCATCTTCTTTGTGGAATGCCCTTTGCCCAGCCAGACAGGTACAGGGGTCCATGCTGGGATAATTTGCTGACAAACACATAACAAACACATTGGGGGTTTGTGACAAACCAAACACTGACTTAGGTTCATGTAATCCACTGAATTCTCTGAAAGAAAACTGGCATAAGCAAAACAAAAAAACCCCAAACCAAAACAAAACAAAAAAACAAAAAAACCCTAATCTCTTTGAAAGACTGTTGAAATTCACCAGAGAAGATGATGAGTTGTAGATTAGGGCCCTTGGTGCATTGATTAAGGCCCTATATCTTCTTAATATTAAGAACTGGGTGATCGCTTGCCATTTCAGTGGCAGTTAGTCTCCATCCCCTTTTATGCATTTAATCAGTAATGTTTTTAATTACCAATGATAAGCTCCCTCCCTTGCTCTTCTATATCTCATCCTTTTTCTCACAGGTAATGTAATCCTTTACTTTGCCTTTGCTCCTTTTTAGTAGAGAATCCCGATTCAGTACTGAAAGGAAAAGAAAGCTTGTTGATCTTGTGGCTGGTATCACACAACAAAAAGTGTGTAGCCAACAGCTGACCTAATTATTACAGAACTGTAGAAATAATGGGGACCCAGGGAGGAAGAGGAAAAGAGGGCAGAGTGAGGCATGGATTGTTTCTTTGGGATCTGCAAGTGGCTCTCTCTCTCTGATGCAGCTAAATGGAAAAGTGATGCCTCCACGGCACCATCCTTCAGGTGGGAAGTGATAGAGCAGAAGACTGGGTGCATTCCACAGTACTATTCCATACGAACCCTGAAGGTACCCCAGAGAACATCTGAGTAGAAGTTAATACTTGAAGCAGCATTAAATCCCTTAGGGTCCAATCTGTAGCTGCCACTCAGCAGCCAAGGGAATGTAGCCAACAACAGTAGGTCTGCTGTTGGAAGTGAGCTGCTAGAAGGTATCTCAGGAACCATCGAAAAAGTTTCCTGAAGTTTGGAGATCCATTAGAAAGAATGCTTGTCCCAAAACTCTATGAGAACCCTCTGACCCTCCACTGTTGGTTTCTCTACAGGAGGATGTGGTCTGGCTTTAATTTTAAATTTAATTATATATTTAAATTTAATTGTATGTGAGTGTGTGTGTGAGAGAGAATAGATACGAATAAATAATGCATAGTAAATACATTATTCCATTAATTTAAGCTCTTTCTGTTCACGAATCATCTGCATGCACTTCATAATTTTCTCTAGTTTACTTAAAGTTATTCACAAGACTATCTCCTTTGAAAAATCCTAGGCCTCTAGATCATTCATGGACATTTCATCCATGTAAATTAAATATTTGGAACTTGAGTGGACACATAGGCCACATGGTATTGTTTCTGAGCAAATATTTATAGAAAATGTTCTTTTAAGTATTTGTTCCGCTCTAAAAAATAGGGTTTGGTAATACTGAACTTGTGAGAAGGTAAACAGGTTAGAGATAAACTCTATGAATGAAGTAAAACTAGAGTTGGGAAATTCTGAAGTAACTTTAAAAAAATTGTATAATGTGGAGCTAGGGCATGACGAGGAAAGGTTTTTTTGTTTGTTTGTTTGTTTTTCCCAAATGCCATTTTTCTACTCAGTGACAGAATTTATTTTATGCTAATTTTTAGCAAAATAACGTACTATAAAGATATATCTATCTATCTATCTATCTATCTACAGAAAATGTATCTAACTTCTCTTTACAATTCAAAGAAAATGGTATATATAGACATAAAGGACAGAAATTTCTTCCCTGCTTCACTGTTCTTACTTTAGTTCTCACTGGGGAGGAAATGACAGCTGGAACTATAAAGTATGTTTACTCATATCAGGCTTTTGATATGCAAATGATTGTTTTGAAAGAATTAGAAATACACTGACCAGTAGACATTCTCTTAGAAGAGAATCATTACCACCTAAGGGAGAAGAGAGATAAACATTCCTCAGCAAACATATGGTGAATACTGACTATGACAAGTCCTGTCACAATATTTCCCTATGGAAGGTGTAGTACTTTGAAATGTAACATCTTGCCTATATTTAAATGCAAAGAATATAGGTTATGGAAGAGTGAAATTTCCAAGAGACTCTCTGCTAAGCACCAAAATAACTTCTCTCTCAAGCTATTATTTTAAAATTATTTCAGCATACTGGCAATTAAGTTTTATAACTCAGATATGGTAATACATGGCAGGAGTTCTTAATTTAGATATAAAAAAACATATAATTAGGACAACAAAGAACAGAAAACGGCCAGTGTCTCACCTGGTGTAATTTGGTGCATCTCCATTGATTTCAATGAAGCTATGCCAATTTACAGCAGCTGAAGATCTTACCTCAACTGTTTTAAAAATCAGACCATTAAAAAAAAGTACTTATCAAATTTACAAAAATGTTTATTAATAACAAGAAATCACTATTATGGAAACACTAGTTGCAACTCCAAATTTAAGGCTAACTTTTAATTACTAATTAAAGCAGGGATTCAGTCTTTTTTTATATATATGAAAAATACAGCATATCTTCCTCAGAATTACACCACTTACTCTCTCAGTATAAAATAAACACTCTGAGAATTTACAAGTAAATTAGGTTAGAAGGTAAACTTTATTTAAAATGGATCTTAAGTTTACCACTGTGGTGTCACACTTCTTTTGCTTAAGAAAGGATGTTGCGGCAGAGCCCATGCACGTCCTGCGAGCGCCCTCTATCGAATGTGTGTGCACGCCTGCTCTTTTTCAACTTTACGTTGCTCACAGAGCCTCCCACTGGCTACTGCCCCCGTCAGTTGGCTCTTTGGTGACTCAGCCCTTTGGCTGAGTCACAGAAAGCTTGCACATGAACAAAACAAATCCTTTCTGGGGTACAAGTCCAGCAGGACCTATCACAGTACCCTCAGTTAGTCTCTTCCTGCAGCCCTCCCTGGGCTCAGTCCTTAATCAGTACAGCAGGGCCTTTCATAGTACTCTGGTTCTAGCCCCTCCTGGGCATGGTTCCCAAACTGCTTCTCAGCCCCTCCCCTCAAACTGTCCCTGCTCTGGTATGGAGCAGTGCTCCTAGGGCTTCCTACCTGGAGACTCTTCACTAGTTGCCCCAGCTCTGTCACTCTCCTGGGTCTTCAGCCCCCTCCCTGGCCTACTCTTTTGCTCAGGGCTTAAGCCACTTCTCCAATGGCTGATGTCGGAGGGACCCAGGCTCACCCACTATGCTGGGTCCCAACCCATGGACCCTATAAAGTAGAACCACCTGCTGCTTCCCTTTAACTATTTATTCTGTTGTTGTTGCTACAATTGTTCCCTGGGCCATTTCCCTGTGGCCTCAGTACTTTCACTTTTATCCCAGGGCTGAAGTCTTTCTTGAGTCCCTGCAGCCAGCCATGAGCACCTTCCCTGCTCCCCTAGTCTCTGCCAGCAACTGCTCTGTCCAGCCTTGCAGCCAGCCAGGAGCACCATCCTTGCTCCTCTATCTCTAGCTAACAACTGAATCTACTCTGTCCAGTAGCTCCCTTTTATATGAGCCCACTGGACTTTGACTGGATGCTCACAGCAGCTTCTTCTCCGATTGGCTGCTTCCCTACAGCCACTCTAAGCAACGTAGAGGACTCACCTCTCCTGCTCTTTCCTGGGATGGCGTGTGGTAGAATCACAAAGCTTACATATGGGGGCCTCTGAGCCTAGAACACCCCATCACAGATGTTAACTGAATAACACAGATTCTTCAAACTTATATTTAAGTTCACTGAAATCCTGTCCATAAGCAATATTTGAATTCTCTTTTAAAAGGTTCCATGGCATTTTTTAAAAATCAATCATAACTGAAAGTTTCTCCTTGAGCAGAAGCTGAGGAATAATATTAAAAGAATTCTACAAGTAACCACTTTCAAAATGGTTGCTATCTACAATTGTTCTCAATGGAACTGAGGCCACAGGCTACTCTGAGTTACATTGCAATTTTGCGAAGGGAATCTATTTCCCATTGTTTTCAATGGGACTGAGGCCATAAGCTATCCTTAGCAAAGATGACTGCTGCATCCATTTAACTATTCCTTAAAGTGCTCACCTCTACGTCCTTGCTCTAAAGTCTCCTCTGGACATGGAGAAGGAGAAGTCATATAAGGCTGGGTTGAGCTCAGGAAAGAAATGAGGTGGAAACCTTGATAATTTGGTTGAGGCACACTGCTCAGTTTACATTTCTAAGTATTTTACTTTTTTTAAAATTTGCATTCCTATCTGTCTACTCTGCAATGATTGTGCATGTCATTATTTGTTGATCCTTGCCCAAAGCAATGAGTGGCAGGAGATGTATGGTACATCTTGTTGACCTGCATTTTCAAGGTGAAAGCAGAATGGGGCCTCTCGGCTAGATGAATTGGGTACCTGCTGTGCACTGTAGGAAGCCTAAATAACGTTCTAGATGTAGTGGGGATTTATTGGGCACCAATTTCTGAAATAATGTTCAAAAAATAAAAAAAATAAAAGCTGTATGAAACAAAATATTTCAGAAACACTTAACATACAGCAAGAAAAGAGAAATGTACGTTGGGACCCATTAAAAAATATATGAGATGATACACTTGTGCTTCCATAGTCCTATAAACTATTCTGGCACGTTATTTTGTCTGTTAATTCAGGGGTACAATGTGTATGCAGTACAGCTTAATTGTCACCTGACAAAATTCATCTAATTTCTTTCCATTTTTACTTGGAAGAGATTATGCAAGCAGTATGGCAGTTTCCTGCTCAGAAAAAAGTACCATATAAGCAGCACAACTGTACTAGTAAGCTCTTATCTGCACCACATGGATTTCTGGGGATGGGGGGAACCCATCTTAAAGAGTAATGTATATAGTGTTATGCTAGCAAATGAAATGTGGGGGGCTGAAGTTCTTGGAAGAGAGGTTTGAATACAGCAGTGGGTATATCAGGTACATAGTGACATCTTTAGTAAGCAGCTGGTGGCAAAATAGCTCATGGCCAGGGACTTCTAAGGGAGGTGTCCCCCTCCCTTCAGCACTCGAGGAGCCTCAAGTGTGCAGATTGAGGTCTGAGTGATTGACTCACCATGAGTGGGAGGCCCAGGAGGAGTTCTCTGTACATCATTATACAGAGATATTTTGCATGGACAAACAAAAATTAAGATAGAGGTGATGGATTGGCTGTCTCCGTGTTGTGGGTGTGGATTCCTCAAGTTTACTTGTAGGCACACTCTGAGCAAGCTTAGTATAATTCAAAGCAGTATTGCGTCCCAGCTACAATACCAGAGAATAATTTCTCCTTCTCTCCTACAATTATGCTATTCTCCCCAGCACTGCAGTGTGGCCTACTTATTATCAGCTTCTTATCTGTGCAACATAGAATCTAGCCTTAACTCAAACATTAAGAAAGGGCAATCTCAATGCAGCCTTTAAAAAAGTAAACTATTTACTTAGATTAAGATCATTAGACTGAAGGATAATTTTTCCGAGGGCGTATTATTTTACCTATGGACTATTTGTGAGGAGCACCCATTTTTACATGTACCGCAGAAGAGATTATTTCTTTTGATTGATTGTGATGATCAATATGCAATACATTTTGAAGGTAACGAAATATGCTTATGTAGAAATGTGTGTATTCCTGAAGTCATTCACCAATCTAATGACTTTTATATTCTGATTGTATGTAGTACTCTAGTGAAAAATATGAAAATTGAATTTTGTTTTAAAGTTTCTTCTGATTTTATCCATGCTGTACATTTCTTAAATGGAAGGAATTAGCATATATAAAGATTCTCCCTTTATTGTAGTTTGAGCTGTGGACTTTTTTGAATTTTGACACTTTACAAGGTAAATAGTTATTTATGTTAGTGTAATTCATTTACATGGAAATGTCAGATTGCTCCTACAAAATTGTTACCTTAAACTGATCTATGAATCAAAATTGTAGCAAAATTTTATTTAATCAGCCATTTAAACTTAAATACATTTGTATGTATGAAGAGCTACTATTTATGTATAAAATCAAATGCTCCTCAAACTGATAGAAAATTATCAAGGTCATATTGCCTGCTGCTCCTTGTAAATGTCATAGTCCTCCTAAGCCAAACGCATAGAAGCCTTTAAACAGTTCTAAAGTTTATGACTACAGGCTTTTTTGACGAAATTTGCACACATATATTAGCAATTATTTTGGTCTTGTCCACATGAATAATTAAATCGCAGCAAACTGGGGTGAGAATCTAGCCTGCTGTGGTCTAACTGTCCACATACATCTGCTGACATGTGTTAACAATTCGTTAAAGCACATTGATCCACTCCTCTTTGAAATGGGGCTAGTTCGAAGTGCACTAATTAATTAACAAGCATCAGCACGGTACACACAGATATTTGGAATGCAGCAGGCTAGTGTGGTATAGATTCAAATCCCAGCTTGCCACAGTCTAATTGTTCGTGTAGACAAGCCCTCAGTCAACCATCTATTCCCCTTAGATTTCCAGGAGCACAATGAAAATTACCCACTATTTTCCTTTGAAAGCTGCAAATAATTTTCTAACGATTTCACTCGCTTACACTTATTTTTATACTGCATCATACAATTACATGAAACTGTACTGATCATTAAATAAATGATGGGTTCTCATCCTGAGGACCTGACAATCCAATGACCTGATACTATAAATACTTAGGTAAATGAGAAACTTTACTCAAATAACTAGTCACTGTTGACTTTAATAGGACTACTCGAGCTAGTACCTAAAAGTAGTATTGTATCTTTGGAAGCTCCAGCCACCCCAAATACAATCCTGCTTGACCCCCTTGGTACATACTCATAGCGGAAAGCCCAAGCTGCTGCCCATGCCACTCTGGACCCACTGCTATTTTGAGGTGCTACCTCAGGTAGAGCTAGCACAGGTATGGTTATGAGTGTTGGGAATCACACTTCCAAGCTCAAATATAGATGGATACCTGCACATTTTGGGTACCTGCATATTTGTGTGTTCTTTTTGCATTTTTGAAACACTCCATTGCTCTAAATTTTGAAAATGTAGTACTTGATATGAATTTAGTATATATATGGCATTTGATTTTCTTGATTTAGTTGGGGATTGGTCCTGCTTTGAGCAGGGGGTTGGACTAGATGACCTCCTGAGGTCCCTTCCAACCCTGATATTCTATGATTCTATGAACTCTTAATTAAATATACACAAAGCACCATCAACATAATAATGACTGTTAAAACGTAGTTCTAGTGAAAAATATTTTTAAAAAATTCTTGCTAATGTTTAGAGTCAATTTGTCAATGAAACTACTACAAAACCCATACACAATACAGACTAAATAATGTTACAACTTCACTTTTAAGTTTCAATCATGTTTTAGTTAAAGAATCAATCTGTTTCATTTCAACCTGAAATGCTCTACCCACACTGATAATGTAAACAAAGATCAACTTCTACTTTGCCTTTTTAACACTAGAGTTGTCATTTCTTGTAGAAGCCATTAAAAGGACAATATTTGCCAACCACTACCACATACAGTAGGGCAGAGGTCTCAAATATTTTCACAGTATGGACTGTGTGTTTTAACAGATTGTTTCTTGAACCACTTTACCTTCCATTCACGATCATATAACCAGCCAGCTCTCTGCAGAATACCCCCAAGGTTTTAGTGGCCAGATACTCAACACAATTAATATTAACAACAAGGGGAAAACACTACAAGCCAAAAATAGGAAAAGAACAGGTTAAAGAGTATTTAGAAAAGTTAGATGTATTCGAGTTAGTAGGGGCCTGATGAAATTCATCCTAGGATACTTAAGGAAGTAGCTGAAGTAGTCTCAGAACTATTAGCGATTATCTTTGAAAACTCACGGAGGAAAGGTGAGGTCCTAGAGGACTGAAGAAGAGCAAACATAGTGCCTATCTGTAAAAAGAAGAACAACGAGGATTTGGGGAATTATAGACCAGTAAGCCTAACTCTGGTATCTGGAAAAATGCAGGAGCAAATTATTAAATCATCAATTTATAAGAACCTAGAGGATAGTAGGGTTATAAGAAATAGCCAGCAAGGATTTTTCAAGAATAAATCATGCCAAACTAACCTAATTTCCATCTTTGACAAGGTTACTGGCCTAGTAGATAGTGGGGAAGTAGACATGACTTATCTAGACTGTAGTAAGGCTTTTTACACAGTCCCACATGATATTCTCACAAGCAAACTAGAGAAATGCAGCCCAGGTAAAATTACTATAAGACGGGTGCACAACTCAGAGTAGTTACCAATGGTTTGCTGTAAAACTGGGATGGTGTATGGAGTTGGATCTGGCAGGGGTCAGTCCTGGATCTGGTATTATACAATATTTTCATTAATGACTTGGATAATGGTTTGGGGTATGCTTATAAAATTTGTGGGTGACACCAAGCTGGGAGGGGTTGCAAGCACTTTGGAGGAAAGAATTAAACAAACTGAAGAATTAGTCTGAATTCAACAAGATGAAATTCAGTAAAGATAAATAATGTACTTTGCACTTCAGCAGGAAAAATCAAATGCACAATTACAAAATGAGGCTAGATAGTAGTACTGCTGAAAAGGGTCTGGGGATTACAGGGGATCACAGACTGAATCTGCATCAACAATGCTGGGAGGTAGGCAGAGGAGCGGGGACGCGGTGTGCTCAGGGGAGGAAGCGGAGGCAGAGGTGATGTGGAGCGGGGGGGCGAGGAGGGGAGCTTGGCAAACAGCACCCAGTAATTTTTCCCTGTGAGTGCTCCAGCCCCAGAGCACCCACGGAGTCGGTACCTATGAATTGTCCTGCTTTATTTGGCATGGGTGGGCCTCAGCAGGAGTACTGTATCTAATTCTGAGAACCACACTTTAGGAAAGATGTTGACAAATTGGACAGAGTTCACAGGAGAACCACAAAAATGATAAAAGGTTTAGAAAACCTGACCTATGAGCAAAAGTAAAAAAAAAACTGGGCATGTTTAGTCTTGGGAAAAGAAGACAGAGGGCAGGACCTGACAACAGTCTTCAAATATGTAAGGGTTGTTATGAAGAGGATGTTGAACAATTGTTCTCCATGACCACTGAACGTAGAACAAGAAGTAGTGGGCTTAATCTGTAGCAAGGGAGATTTGAATTAGATATTATGAAAAACTAAGATAGTAGTTAAATTCTGGAATAGGCTTCCAAGGGAAGTTGTGGAATTCCCATCATTGTAAGTTTTCAAGAAGATTGAAGAAACAGCTGTTAGGGATGGTCTAGGTTTATCTGGCCCTACCTCAGTGCAGGGCATTGGATTACATGACTTCTCGAAGTCCCTTTAGGTTATACATTTCTATGTTTCTAAGTAGCCCCTAGACCACCAGCCAATTAGAAAATCTCTGCAGTAGGTCTTGGTTAACACTGCAGGCATTCTCCCAAGAATATCCATTCCAAATTTTCAACAAATGTGCTTTGCTTATGTTATACCTCATTTGTATACATTTTCCCATGATAGTACATTAGTTTAGTTCAGGAATCTTCACTACAACACTTAACTTAAGTACACATTGCGGAATAGTCTTAGAAATTGAACCATGAACTCATGAGTATTCATACTAGAAACTTGAATCAAAAAAGAGTTTCACCATCCAATTAGTGTACAAGGACATTGTATGCGTCTTGTCCCCAGTGAACACAGTTCAAATTTAGAGCATTAAATACTCAGAAAAAAACTGCTTGTGATAAACCACAGACTAAAGTTGGTTGGATAAACTTTGACAGAACCGTTTTCTGTCTGAAAATGCAGTTCAGTTGAAATCAAAATGCTTTGCAAAATGGTACCAATTTTGCCACAAATTCATTTAGGAGAAAAACTGAAAATAAAATTTCCAACAATTGAAAAACATCTTGTTTTGGCATTTCCAGAAGAAAATGTTTTGACTTTCCATTTTGAAATGACTTTTTTTTTCAATATTTTAAAAATTTGTATTATATTATATATTATAATATTAAAAGGCAAACTCAAAATGAAACATTTTCACTGATTCCAAAAGATTTTTTTTAGAATTTTCTTTTAGAGAATTTTATAATTTGGGTGGTTTGTTCTGATTTGAAATAAAGCCAATTTTAAAATTCTAGACATCCTTCGTGAAATGCAATTTTTGTCCTCTGTACAGCTCTACCAGAGACCAATAATTAGACATATTTGAAATAATCAATGCATTTGAAATAACCACAATTCATTGGATAATTCACAAACAGAAAAACAAGCAAAAGTAATTGAATGAATTATTCCTCACTATGGATAGGGGAGTTCCTACCCTGGCTCTGAAGAGAGTGTGCACAAACTGTGTACTGAACAACCTTGTTTGTGTCTGGGGTTTGTCTTGACTATCATTCTAAAAACAACAAATCAAAAATCTTTCCTCAACAAGGCTGGCTGATCTGAGGGTGTCACAAACTTTCTAAATCAGTAAGACTATCCACCACCTCCTTTTATGCTCTTATATTTGAATTCAGGACACATATGATCTAACCTGTAAGTGAAAAAGCAAATCATACCTGAGCATCTTTATGTAGGTTCAGGACCCTAGTATCTTCCTGATATCCTGACACAGGTTTCTAGAATATATACATTACTTTCTAAGGTTTACTATTCATTTATTATAGATATCTATTATTCCTTGTATAGGAGGAAAGTACGGTATCTCAAATAGCATTATGTAGCAATTGCTGAGAGAAGCTGACTCAGTGCTTCTGTATTCTAGCTATCATATTCTGTGTTGTTACATAAAATGATATAAATACTTTAAAACAGAAAAAAACAGAAGAATGTGTAGATTACTTTTTGTTTTGCCTTCCAAGGTACAACCTTTTAAAAATACTGCATGTACTCAAATCATTTTAAGACCAAAAAAAAAAAAAAAAGGGAAGATTAAATATGATTTGTTTCTTTTCAACTATAAAAATTTCCCATGGAAAGTAATAGTTTATACTAAAATGAAATCTAATTTTTGACCCACATGGGAGGATATAATGTTATTTAATTTACTTTTCTATGGAGACTTTATTAGGGCTGCTACTGAGCCATGCATCATTTTAATTAGAATTAACACTTTCATCTTGTTTATGAATATATATAAGATGAACTTTGAAATTTTTAACATCTGGGATACAGTCAAGCTGTCACAGCAAAATTAAGACATTCACATACATAACTACTAATATATAATAACCAGATACCAAATAACTAAACATTCATTGTTAGCATTTGGAGTAAAAATCCCTCTATGCATATACTTCCATGTCCTTTGGGAATTTATGCATGCTTTGATCATTATCCCTTTGAAGTAACACTCCTTTAAAGAGAGACATTTCAAGTACAGACCTTGACTATGTTAGATGTTTTACTGGTAGGTATGAGACTTATTTTACATAATTCATTCTGCAGTTAGCAGACATATTCCGACAACAGTGAAAGCACACTGCAATGGATAAGTTCTCAAAGATCACCTTGCTTTGCTAAGAATATTTACTTTTCAGGTTACATAGATTCATGGAAATTAGAGTGTGAAAGACCATCATCATAAGGTCATCCTCCTCCTGTCAATGAAGGATTGCTTCCTACAGTATAATCTCCAGTGATTTGACAGGTCCTGTTTAAAAGACGAAAAATTGGCTTCCACCACATTTTCTAAAACACGATTGTACTCGGAGATCTCACTATGAGGAGATTATATGCAGGGTTGTTTTTCATGGAAAATATTGTGCCACAGCAAAGGTGAACAGCACAGCAACTTTGTCCTACTCAGGCACAGTGTAGGCCTTTCTTGCTACCTGGTGCTGAGGTATAGCTGGAAGAATGGCTCTGTACCCTCTCACATGGGCAGTTATTTGCTTGTCAGACAATAAAGATTGCCATTGTAACTAGCTCCTGAACTAGCATGCAAGTAGGTTCTTCATTCTCTTACGTTGTTTGCACATCCACAAAGGGGAAAGTCACAATCTTGCCATTAGTGGCATCATACGTGCCACCAAATTAAGGTCTTTATCCAGCAAAGTGCTTAAGCTGTTTAAGAGTCCCTTAAGTACTTTGCTGGATTGGTGCCTCAAACATCACAGAAATCTGTGATTATTTATACATGATTTCTGAGGCTGTTGTTTTCTAATACCAGATGCCTTGGAATACTCAATTAGTCCATCTGACATATTATCCATCTTAATTCTGCATCAGACCTACACAATACAAAATAGGCCCTTTTGATACTATTCAATTTCAATCTGAGTCTTAACAAGAACAGGATACATTAGCCAGCTATAGTAAATCTCATCTCTCTGAGGGGACTTAATGTGAGTTATAAAAGTCAAAGAAATTTCAACTTTTTACCACTCACACATTTCCTTTAGTGTCTCATATGAACTTTTAGTCAGAAAAGTCTTTGCATACTTACTTAAAACCATCTTGTGATTCCCAAGCCACACCATGCAACAGGAAATCCTTTACTGATTGCTTTTGACATTATATTTCTCAGCATAAGTGCATTAATAATTGACTGAATAAAATGATGGCCAAACTCTAAGGGAAATAGCTCCATTATAGGTATTATTTTATAGTTTTGTTGTGAGTATGTTAATCACTAATAAGCTGCTTCACATGAAGTACAGGTGACTAGATTTTTGGCACTTGATTGTATAGGTTTTTATAAGGATACTATTATCTGTCACACTAGTGATACTGTAAAATGTCTTCTTTTTTTAACTGTATATCTGTGAACTTACACTTCAATAGTAGATGTGTTCTTTGTAAAAACAGAAGGAGTTTTATTTATCAATAGAAATTCCTAGATTTAGTGCATTGTCTAGTCATCACTCTCTCTGCCCTGCCCCCGTCCCTCCACCATGTTTCAGTTTCATTATGTTATTTAAGTCATCCTTTCCCTCTAGGTAGTCTCTGTTGTTGGTATAAAAGATCCATGGCACAGAAGTTTGCAGATTCCTGCTGAGCACTTCACTGAGTACGCTATCATAGCCTTTCCTCCTTCTCTCCCCTCTCCCCCCCCCCACGAATTTAATTAACCTAGTCCAGGGAATTATGGTAAATAAGAAAATCAACTGAAATATGTAGGAAGACAATTTAAAAATTAATTGGACTACCTGTTTCTTTCATTCATTTACACACACACACACACACACACACACACACACACACACACACACACACACTATATGCATTTTACCAAAGTTAGGAAAGATCAGTACTTGGTTACACGTAGTGTTAAAAGTGGAGCATCTGAACACCCCAATAATATATTTCTGTGGGAGTATGACACAGGGTAGACTGTCCCTTTAAGGGCCGGGGCCTAGAGCTGGCCAGTCCCATCTATTAACCATGTCTGCCACACTTGGGATGGGGCCTGGAGTTAATTTGTAGAACCAGATGGGTACGGAGATGTTGCAGGGAAGGGGGATTGCTCAGGAATTTATAGAGAGATTGCAGTGGATGATAGAAGGTCCTGCAGGAAAGACCCTGAAACCAGGGGAGTTGTTCCAGCTAGGAAGGCCTGGGAGTAGCCTGCTATGGCAGGAAGAACCTTTAGACACCAGGGGAGTTTGGGGATGTGTCCAGCTTAAGGCCGATGGGAAGACATTTTTAATTTGGAACTTTAAGTTAATAAAGGAGGGCTACTGTCCTTAGGAGACCCTAAGGAGGGCTACTGTCATTGAACCCATGAAAGCCTATATGAATAAATAAAGTTTATTTTAAAAAAGCCCTACATGGGGGGCAAGGCTGGAACTGAGGCAGGCAATGGACAGAGGGAACACTCGGGAGGTGACTGGTCTAGTGACAGTGCCAAGGACAAATAATTGTAATTTAATAGAGATTGCTAGTAACTGGTGCTGATATCAAATTGTGCAGCTCGCTTACTGAGCCTGAAGCAAGAAAAATCAATCAGAAGAGAATCCTTTTAGCAATTTTTGTCTAGTGTTTATCAAAGATAGCTGGACTGATCAATATCCAACACTATAAAAGTGGTACAAAATCTAAACCTAGAAATATCTGAATACCAGCATGTCTATGCTTCTCAAAACTTCATACAGTAACTGTGTGAGTGCAGGTTACAGTGATAATCTTCGCTTGAAAATTAATTAGTAAAACAGTTTTGCTGTACCTAGTTTTACTTGATTATTTCATTGCAGACATGCATTTCATACTGCATATTGTACTTATTTATATTAATTTTAGCACAAGGATAAAATAATGGAGACAATTCTTCTCTTTTCTCTTGGGTGCCTGAGTGATTTCATTTACAAGTAACATATTCTTCCACATAATTTTATTCAGAAGCCTTTATAAGATCAGGGCATCAAATTTTGTATATGAAATGTAGCAGAAACCAGTTAATTATGTCTACTGCAAGGCTTTTTGGTCACTGTAAGAGATGCATGCAAATTCAGTATGCCATCATGAGACCATTCAGACAACTTTTACTTATTTAGCACCAAGGCACTTTCACTTATGTGCAAAGTTTAAAAAAAAACAATTAACATTCTTCATTTTTTGAAATCGCTAAATCCTGAAGTGGCTTCCCTTTCCAGCTGCTTTGTCAAGTTGATTGCAGTGCAGTTTACACAGCTGAACAGGTCTGCAGGTGGCTAGAAATGTGTCAGGCAGGTGGGCTGCCAGGTATGGTGTTTTAATATGGAGGAAGCTAGGAAAACTTGATGGGGCTGAGATTTCGCAGGCTGTTAACATAGGTAGTTGTGGAAAACAGGTGTCCATAAGTAATTATTTCACTGCTGTCATTTTACCTTAGTAAGGAGCAAATCATTTCAGTAATAGACTTTTAAATAGATTTCTTCAACGTTAAGATATTGAATATGAAAAGAAGATGTCAGTTTGGTATAAAACTAGAAAAGTTGAACAGATAAAAGAGAAATGTTTTGCAGCTTCCCAGTATGCATTTATATACACAGAAAAACCACTGAAGTGATCTAAAGGATTTTTTTTAAAAGGCACTGCTCTACCTGAACACAACATCATACATCTGCAGATCAGCCCAAAGCGACACATTGTTACACAAAACATGTGGTTCAATTGATTTTTTCAATATTTTAAATAATATTTCTTTAATATTTAACAGATGCCCAAAGATGAACAAATTGGACTGATTCTGCTCTATCCTCTGTTTGTAGTCTTTCTTTTCTTTGCTCTAACTGACCCACGCAAATTTCTTTTGTCAAAGCAAGCAAAATATTTTCTGTAACAAAGGAAGAGTCAAAATTGGTTTGTAACGTGGTAAGGAGATGAGTTATACATTGTATGCTACTGGGGAATATAAACTATGTGTGCATATAAAATAGATACAGCATGGAATAATTTTGACATATTGGCATTTGGAAAATGAAAAAATAAAAACAATGTAAACATAAAAAGCCTCACTACTGATGCATGCTATACCACAAGAGCTAATAATATGAATTATGCTTTACTGTATATCTGCTTTTATTTAGAGAAAATAATCTATACTGTACTTGAGTTAAATAAGGTCAAATACAATTTTGTGCAGCTTGCCAAGAGTTATCTGTAGTTAACCATATTCAAAAGCTTTGTCAAAGTCAATAATAATTGCTTTTCTACACTGACTATTATCCACAGAACACATAGTTCCTGTGTTATTTCTCCATTATGTTGCTAGAATGTATTAAAATGTAGTCTTTTGGAAGAGGTGCCAATCAAAAGATGGAATTAATTGGAAGCACTGAATTGCAGTGACATTTCCTCAATATTTAGGTTCGGATTTAAATCTCTCTGTGCTTCATAGATACTATGCTACTCTACATGACAGACAGTTTATGACCAATGTATATTTTACACTGAAAAACAGAGTTTTTCTTGAAAATATGTGTACTGAAAAACAGTGAAAGCTTTTAATGTCAGCCAAATAAATAAATTACAGTAAAAAACATGTTTAATTTCTTTGGAACAGCAAAAGAACGTGTCTACTTTGCAAGTGATTCACACTAATTTAGTAATTCACAGTCATTTCTAGTAACTATTAAAGAATTGTATGGGATCGTTTTAAAAATAATTTAATTACTGGGTAATTTATAGAAATTAAACACAGTCACAGTTACTAAATAAAAACAATATTAAACCCAGGCTGTCCCAAGGTCAGATCCCTGTGCAGAGGGAGCCCTCCATGCCTGTGTATCTTCTCTGAGAGACTGGTATTGCAGACACTACTCTCTTTCTGGCAAGTGACTGTTAACAACTCAGGGTTACATAGGTGCTTAAGATAAGGACCCTAAAAGTAGCTGTTCTAGGAAGAGGAGGGTAAGGAAGCACCAGGTTCTGAGAATGGAATGGAGTAGGAAAGAGAAGCTTGGGCTCTGAATTCATGGCTGCAGGGTATAAATCCCAAATTAGTAATTAAAAACAATAAAAACCAATGCTATTATGTTTTATAGACGTGCTTTACTCAACTGAACACCTTTATTCCCTGAAAAAAGGGACATACATGACTCCTGAGCTTACATGATGTTACCACAGAAGGGCATGTGGGAGCTTGGGGTCCTAGAACTGGCATAGGAGGTTGAAGCAGTCATGGGATAAGAGAGAAGGTCCTCTCAAGGATCAGTAACTGGTTAAAAGACAGGAAGCAAAGGGTAGGAGTAAATGGTCAGTTTTCAGAATTGAGACAGGGACATAGCAGGGTCCCCCAGGGATCTGTACTAGAACCTGTGCTGTTGGAACATATTCATAAATGATCTGGGAAAAGGGGTAAACAATGAGGTGGCAAAGTTTACGGATGATACAAAATAAATCAAGATAGTTAAGTCCAAAACTGACAGTGAAGAGTTACAAAGGGATCTCAGTAAACTGGGTGACTGGGCGACTGGGCAACAACATGGCAGATGAAGTTCAACGCCTAACCTCGGAAAAGATATATCAGAAATGGAAAAAATTCAGAAAAGGGCAACCAAAATTTTTAGGGGTCTGGAACAGCTTCCATATGAGGAGAGATTAAAAAGACTGGAACTGTTCAGTTTAGAAAAGAGAAGACAAAGGTGGCGATATGATAGAGGTCTATAAAATAATGCATATAGACTAGAGAAAGTGAACTTAACACAAGAACCAGGGGTCATCCAATTAAATTAATAGGCAGCAGGTTTAAAGACAACAAAAGAAAAAACTTCTTCAGACAATGCACAGTCAACCTGTAGAATTCATTGCCAAGAGATGTTGTGAAGGGCACAAGTATAATTGGGTTAAAAAAAGAATTAAATAATTTCATGGAGAATAGGTCCATCAATGGCTATTAGCAAAGATGGTCAGGGATGCAACACTATTCTCTGGATGTCCCTAAGCCTCTGACTGCCAGACACTGGGACTGGATGACAGAGGATGGATCATGCGATAATTTTCCCATTCTTTTCATTCCCTCTGCCAAAGGCCACTGTCAGAAGACAGGATACTGGGCTAGATGGACCTAAGGAAGCATTATGCTTCTGCATCCAAAAACAAACCGTCTGTTCTGTTGTCAACATATTTATCTTTTCTTGTGTCAGCAGACATGTAACTAAAGCATGGTTACCTCATGTTTTTTTTTGTTTTTGTTTTAATAACTTGGCACCGAGCAAGTTGGAAGTTGCCATATCATAACTCACACGTTTTGTGAGATTACCCCCAGAAGCAAAGAGATGGGCTCTCTGGGTTTTTTTTTTTTTTTTTTTTTTTTGGTTTTTAAATTAATTTCTTCAGAGTTAAAAGAATTTCTAAATAAATTACAAGAAGTAATGCTGATGACAGGATATTAAGGTGTAAATCCTACAGCTAAATGTTAGTTCAAACTAGAGCTAACTGAACAACAGAAAAATTTACCTGTTTTATTTATTATTAGCAAATTTCAATGGTGCTCATGCACTGCTCTCTGTGTCAAAGAGAGTTTAAACAACCCTAGTTTAAAAATTTCAGCTTCAATCCACTTGTTAATATCATTGGAATGTCCTAACTGAGTTAGCCTGATAATCTATCAGTACTCATCCCACATGTTAACAAGTTCATCCAGAAAGCCATACAACATTGTTTACTTTATTTTTCTGAGAATATTCTTCAAGGATATGCACTGTATAGATAAAATAAATTGCTGCATGCATTTTGATTGGATGAGACATTGAAATGGCACACATGCTGATGTATATATAATAACTAATATTTTGTACCACCTAATTTAAATGTACTCCATAAATAATTAATAAATTCAGCTAATTTTCACTGAACCATTAAGGAACCAGCCTTTAGCTAATAATAAGCCAATTAGTGGTATGTTAGTCTTATGGAAGACTTATCTAGCATAGTCATTAAAAATTATTCTGTGCGACTTTAATACGGAATAATGATACAGATTATGGATCATCTCATCCAGTATTCGGTTTCTGACCATGGTGTCTATAAAATGCTTCAGAGGAGGGGGAACAAGTACCCATTATACACTGCAGTACCAAAAGTCCCGGGAATGCCTTCCTAACACAAACCAGCAACTAACAGCTTTTTTGTTGCTATCCTAACTAAAATGCACATTCTGTTCCTCTTTAAATGTCTACTCTTTACTCTTATTAAACTATCTGCCCAATAATATTCTGCAGGAGTGAGTTCTATAAATTGTACACTGTGTCAAACAATTCCATTTTGCCCATTCTTAATTTGTTACCTCTTATGTTTGAAGGCCAACTTCTTGTTTTATTTTGAGCAAAAGTGAATAGGAATATCCAAATTGGCCTTTTCCGCAATATTTGTTATTTTATAGATGTCTATCATATCCCTTCTTCTCTTCCCTTTTATAGTCAATGAAAATGAATATACCTTTCACCTCCAGCAATCCAAATTCACATCTTCTCAAGGATCACAAGTAAAAATTAACCATTTATTCCTAGTAGTGGTTTACACACTACAAACCACAATATGGCACATGTTAATTTCAGTATGATTTACATTCTCTGCTCAACAGAAAAAGAATGGCATGGAAATTGGAACTCACCAGAAACGTGTACTGATAAAGCCGTGTAGAGAATGCTGCATAATACCTGCCCACAGTATGGTGTGACTGGCTCTGATTTCTGCTATTAGCTTCTCCAATTCATCAGTACTATATAGTTATGCAAAATGAAACGTAACACACTGGAACATATAAGCAGAAGATACCCTATAACTATTTTTAGTGACTTCTTGAAAATATAGTTTGAAATTAAACTCAGTTTCATAAATCAAAAAGGGACAGATGATGTATACAATTAATTCAGAGAAGACTGCGTTTTTAAAGTGCCTGTCACTAAAATATTTTTAAAAAGTACAGTGAGGGAGCAATTCTGTACTCATTTGGACTTTTTGCCATTGACTTCAATAAGAGTAGAATAAGTCCCTAAATCAGTACAAATGGCAACCTATTCTAGCACTATTTCTCCTAAATATTCCAGCATTAGCACCCACCATTTTCAGTAGTGAATTTAATAAATATGGATATAATCAGGCTGTCAAATTCCTCACTCAGACACATTCACTCTGAAATGGTGCTGCTGAAAAAAAAATGTTGGATGGCGAATATTGACACTGAATCAGAAGAAATAATTTGTTTACTTGGTAAGTAAACTTAGTGCCATAGCAGAGAGATCTGGAGAATTGGATAAAAGAACCTAATGTGTACAGGCAGCAGTGAAAAAGGAGACAGGAGCACTGTGCCATTGGCAATTAAGTAAGCAACTAAAAGGACAAGCATATGCCGCATGTGTTTGTTCCGGCTGCTTTATGTTTTGGAAATGGTGGGTATTACGGAGACAGAAGAAAAGAAGATACAGTTATAGAAAATAATATACTGAGGAGAATGGTAGGCAACGTAGACAGAGAGTACACGGAAGAAATTAGGGGGGAGATTAACTTGGGACTCTCAGTGATAGATAGGTTGGAAAGCAGAGGCGAGCTGGAAATGCAATAAGAATGGAAAAAGAATGACCAGCAAAGAAAAGATGGGAGGAAGAGGACAGCAAAAAAGGACGTGGAAGACCAAGGATACAATGGAAAGATTCTAGCAAGAGTAGTTTGAAGAGAAAAGGTCTGGAACTCCAAGACTTATGAACCTGTGCCATGGACTGGAAGGAATGGTGAAAAATCGTGGGCGACTCCAACCCTGTGTAAACAGGAAAAAGAGTCAAGAAGAAGTGAAGTATGAATATTGACATGGGTACAAAGAGAAGAATAAATCAGTTGAAGTCTCCAGATATAATTACATAACATTAATTTCAATATACTAGGTATTTCTGGTTAAGCTGCTGCTAATAACTTTCCCAACAGCACCATGAAATTGACATGATTTTTGACAGTTTTCCTGCAGCCCACTGAATTTTTAAGAACAGCAGTAAAATTGACCAAAGATTTATTCATTCACTTTGTAACTGCTTACTGAAACTATGAGCAGCAGAAAGCAGTGTTTCCACAGATTCAGAAAGACAGTTCTGCATCAGTGGATATTTTGTCGTCATCTTCACATCTCTAAGAGTAAGAATTTTTTTTAGTTCAGTGGAAACTGATCCATCCTCACCATGAAAGGCTTATTATTCCTCACTGGCAGGTGAGTGGGCGGATTACTCAACTCTTGGTGACCCGTAATTCAGCAAACAGGAAAAATATATATGGGGAACGTAAAATGCATTAATATAGTTTTCATAGTTAGCCTTTTCCCTCTAGTAACCCTTCAGCACATGCACAATATATCAGAACAAATGTCAGCATGGGATAATATTAAGAAGTCTGACAATTAACGTGGGGTAGAGAATGACACAAAATAGCTCTGATCACCAATTAACTAGCCTTTTCTCTTCCTTCACATATAGACTTGGAGTATCATGAGAGAGTATATCCACTGAGGGGTACTGATGGAAGGGCATCAAATAGTTTGAATGTTCAGATATCTCTGAGATACAATTGCATGAAACTTCAATGAGAGAATTCTAAAGAAGTTTCTTGGGGACACAAATGGAAGGAATTATGTTGGTAATGTTTGGAATAAGCAATGATCATGGTGATCTTAAACAAAAAAAAGAACAATTGGTTTGGTGTGTGGTTTTTTATTTTATTTTACACTCTTCTTTCCTGTTTTTAATAAATAAATTAGAAATGTCAAATGGTGCATTAATTTCTGTACCAAACAGATACTTTTCAAATCATTTTAAGTTTAATTTGTGCATAGACTGGATGGCTTAGAAGGTTGCTGATGGGCACCAAGTCTTTTTAACTTTCTGGTTCAGACCTCACCCTGGCTAGGAGTGCTCCCAGATAGTTATCATAGAATCATAGAATATCAGGGTTGGAAGGGACCTCAGGAGGTCATCTAGTCCAACCCCCTGCTCAAAGCAGGACCAATCCCCAATTTTTGCCCCAGACCCCTAAATGGCCCCCTCAAGGATTGAACCCACAACCCTGGATTTAGCAGGCCAATGCTCAAACCACTGAGCTATCCCTCCCCCCCCCCCCCAACCATGATTTGATGGTTGTTTGAGGGGACTATATTAAATGAGATGGTTATCTCAATTCAGTTTATTTTGACCAAGTGTCCACATTCCAAAACAAAATACAATAAAAACACCCTGCAATCAGACTTGGCAGAGAAGTATGTCTGTATTGAAAGTCTAAGGAAATGAGGAAACTTAAATACCCTAGCAGTGATTCTTCTAGATCACCATTTAGGCACAACTAGTTGGTGAAAACAAAACACAAATGTACAGTAAGGAATTAAAAATTAGAAAGACCAGTGCCAACCTTAAAATACATGGCATAAGACTCAAGATGTACAGATGGATGGAAATGTCATCCACCTTTGAAATTAATTTATATCTCCACAGCAAGCCAAAAAGAGAAAAAAACCCTAAAGCAGTTATCTTAGAGCACAATCTGTTTAAACATTAACCTGTCACTCTCTGGGCAATTAAATAAAAATAAATACTCTATTAAATAAGCTTTTAGACACTCCTATAGTTCATTATGCTTCCATCTAGTATATGGTTGTTTAACAGTATTCTTGATCCTCTTACTGAATTAACAAATGGATGTACAGCGAGAAGCTTCAGAGTCACTCGCTCTTGGTTTAGGGTGCAGGTAGCATTGCTTACACATAGTCCTATAGTATGAATCACACAATGCAATGGAATTCACAAAGTGTTAAAAGCTTTTGTTGTGGAAAATTCTTACTCTATTAGTCAGTCAGAGATAAAACGAAATCCTATGCAAAAAAAAATCATAAATATCTTAACTGGATATACATTTCTATTTATGATGTTGCCAAAATTGGTATCTTTTCTGATGGATAAATTTCAGGAGACAGTGATAATTTTTTGTCATCACAACAACACTGGAGAAAGTGAGGTCCACTTTCTTATGGCAGTATATAAAGTGTTTTTAATGCTCCAGTGCTGATGTTCTCCATCCTCTTTATCTATCTAAAGTTTCTACACTGTTGTCCATTACCAATAGCAAAGTCCCTTGTGTAATTTATGGAGACTTTTGGCTTTTCTCCTTCCTCCTTACAAGCCAGACAGACTAAAGCAGGCAGAGACCTTTGTGCAAAGGCAAGTGGTTTTATATAGTGGCATGCCCTCTATAGCCCACTATTCAGGAACAGAGTCACCACATTCACAAACCTATATGCAGTTGTTACAGAAAGGAGAATAAAAGAACATTAAAAGCAGATATGCTCTTTAGTAGAGCCTGATTGTTTCTGAAACTGACCAGCATATTAACTTCTAGGACATTCTGCAAGATGAACAGAAGCAACTGCCTATATCACTAGTGGAAATAAATGGCACCCTTCCACACTGGTGGTAAGTCAGTATTGGCAGGTGTATTGTCTGCTGACATTAGGGTCAAATTCATCCCTGGTATCTGCGTAGTTGCACTAAGGATACATTTTTACTACAATACCTGTCAACTATAGATCTCAAAGACTTTTCAGGATGCCTTGTGATAGATGGACATGCAACAATCATTACCATGAGGAAACCTGCTGATAAACCTGACAGCTTCATATTTTGGGTGCTATAAGATGCATTGCTGTACCAAAGAACAAACATCTTTGACAGGTACTGAGAGAAGTCTGTCAACACATGCACATGGCTGAAAAGAACTAGAACTACATGACCAAATTTTCAAATTTTAGGAGGGATGTGCCCCAACCTCACAAAAATTCCTAATCTTACCCAAGAGTGTGACTTTATCAGAGTTTTATCTGAATGCCTATTTGCCATGTACCAAATAATCAGGAGGTTGAGGTCACAGGTGGACTTTTCAACTGAGCAAAAAGTTCAATCAGCACCAACTTCCAATGATGCATCCTCTTTCTGAAGAGTCTGACACAAATAGTGCTATATTCCATAAACAACACTTGACAGCTGCAGAAGACTTTTTTTGTTCATACTTCCTGTTCTTCTGTGCTCTAATCCATGCATGGCAGGTGTAGCCAAGAAATGAAAATATTTTCCCTTTGAAGCCATCTTCAAGAAATTGTTACTTGTTCTGAGAAATCATTCATGCCCTTCCATGCCCTAACAAAATGCAATACTATATCTGTCCAACATATTATATCTATCCTAAATAATATTCTCACACAAAATGATCCCCATAGAAAGTTTCAAATCACAAAACTATTGAATAGCATTGGGGTAGACATATTTTCCAAGGAGACAACAAGAAGCAGCAGCAAACACTGGAGAAGTTTGTAGTACTTGTTTGTAGTACTTGTACCGTACTACTTGTTTAAATGCAGGAGACAGCAATCCTGCATTTTTCAAAGCAAGAAATACTGGCTATGCAGTATAATTCAATACCATAATGAAAGAGAATTTGAGTAGCCTTATTTCTAAACTTTCACATTCACACTGAACTTATGCGCACACTGCAGTAAATCTTCTTTTCTCTCTGACTGAACTCAACATCCATATATTTTGTACCTAATTACTTTACTTGATATTCATGCAGCACTTAAAACTGTTCATTCTGAATGAATGATTATAAAGCTGTCACTTAGAAACTAAAAGTTTTCTTACAAACCAACAATACCATGACTTTAAAAGTACATTTTGCTTATAGAGGCATTCCTTATAAATATGTGGTGCAATAGTTTCAACATACAAATGCTTTATTTGCTATGCAGATAATTGCATAACGTAACTTTTATAAAGTGCTATTTTCTTACCATGGCAGGAACCATCCACTTCCTCATATCCTACACTGCAGATGCATCGCCCAAGAGGCACAAGCCAATCCCCATCTGCTCCACAATACAGTTTTGGAGTATCCCGCTCCTCAGCGCTCTTCACACAGGAACCCCGTACTTCCACCAAAGAGGAAGAATCAACCCTTGGAATAGTATCAGGAAACATAGCCAAGTTACGAACTGTGAAAGGGCACTTTTTGTAGTAAACGCGGGCAGAGACCAGAGCAATGCAGGCTCCAATGTCCTGGAAAGCAAGATAGAATCCTTTCCTGTTTACTGGCCCAACCTCACGAACTTCTGTGTTGAGTTTAAGGATGCGGTCACCCAAGTCCATCTGGGTAAAACTCTCATCAGCTGCAACAGTATCAATTTTAGTGTATTGGCTTGGCTTGAATTTAACTCCATGGGACTCATCTGACTCCATGTAGTAAAGGTTAAAAGTTTCTTTGCAAGTTCCCAGTACCCATGGAATGCTGTTGCAGTCCCTCAGGGTAAACTTCATTTCCACATAAATTTTCTGGGCTGCATCACGGGAGATCCAATTTGTACGAAGCCAGTTGTTTTGGTTTGGTTCCATTACATTACATACCTGGTAGGTGTGAATGGGACGATTGTGTTCATCCATTTCAGTTATGGCATCCCACTGAAAAGAAAACAAGTTGTTTGAAAAACCAAGAATCATAACCTATATATATATATATATATATATATATATATATATATATATGTATATATAAATAAACCTTAATAGACTTAGAACATTTCCTTTACTTAAAAATTAGAGCTTAGATATTAATTAAAAGAAGGTTTACTATGGAAAAGATAGTTTGCATCTTAGAAGTTCCATGTTGAAAAGAACAGAAATAGAGAAACTGTATCAGGAAAACAAAATTTCTAATGATCGTGGCTTCAATGGGGGATGAAGATACTTGGCATGTCTCAACATCAGATCCTATATGTTCTGTATTACCTTTATTGTCTCTTCATCAGGAGTGGGTGGGTGAGATTCTGTGGCCTGCATTGTGCAGGAGGTTGGACTAGATGATCATAATGGTCCCTTCTGACCTTAGTATCTATGAATCAAGTAGTCCCTGATAGCCCTCTGGTAATTTTTGTTGCCCCTCCTTCAACAACATGAAACTTCCAAATTTGCGCACAGCATTCCAGATGTGGTATTACTGTACTTATTGCTGAAAGATGACCACTTTGTATACATCTGCTTCTTATGTGGAACAGATACTGAATAACAAATCAGCAAGGGTAAAAACTGCTTTTGAATAATGTGGCTATTAGCAAATTCATAAAAGGGCTTCTTGCCAAACTGTAGCATTTACAGAATTTAATAGGAAATCATGCCTTTACCATGTAGTCAAACTAACATTTCAAAGAGCACACAAGATTAGAGATGAGCCCATCTTGTGAAGGTTAGATCTGAATCTGAATTTCAATGTTCTCTGAATTTGGAAGATCAGGGAGGGATCTGTTTTTCCACTTCTGGACTCTCTGTATGATGAATAATGTTTTTGTATGACCTTTCCAACTGAAAAATCCAGTGTGAATGTCACTAGTAGGATTCATCTTAGAAAAGTGTTTATTCTAATGCCACACATGAGAGACTTGTAAGATGCTTACTTTATTATGAAATCTACTAATTTAAAGGGATCACTGGTTGTCAAATATATACTCAGTAAAGTTGAGCTAATAATCATTTTACCTCCAAAGACTCATTAGCAACAATAGAAACTCAGGACATGTTCTTCCTTAGAAGAACTATACTAGTAGCATAGATCTCAGCACTATATAGATCTAAAGCACTAAGTTCTGAGTGGCCTTTCAGACATGCCATCCTCATATGGCATTCTAGATGTAAACTGAGATACCAGTGAGCTGAACAGCTGGTCCTAAATATCACTGAAAATGCCAGACTTCTTTCTTTTAGTGCTATAAACCATAACCATTTACATTAACTTTTGTAGCTTATGTTTGCAATGCTTTTATTTTGAACATATATTGAACATATATTGAATAAAAGTTATTTGCATGCAAATTAGTTAATAAGACACTCTTTGAAACCATCAAAATAACATGGGTAAAACAATTAGAAGTAGAGAAGTCCATGCAGTATTTTGTCTCTTGACACCGAATTTCATTTTACCATGTTAGATACATAACAAATGTTATGTAAAAATGTGCATTAGAATTATAGTCAATATGCAGTTTCAGGTGCAATAAGGGGATAATTACCTTCAAGTCATTAAAACAACATTATTCAAACATGAAGTCACATATTGTTAGCACATGATACTAAAAATATATTGCCCACTCCACAACAGACAAGACCAACATATTCTAATTTAGGTATCTAAGTTAAACACCTAAATAAATGCTTTGGTTTTTAGAGATGCAGAACATCTACCATTCCTATTTGTGTCAATGCCCTGAGGAATGTGTACTTTGCCTAGGGGACTCGAGACTGAGAAAATCTAGATTATCTGTGCTGAATATAATCTGAGTCCTATACCACATTCACCATTTATGAGCAAAGGAACTGTTCTAACCTGATTTTGAGGCATCTGTCCTCAGTAATGAGGACAAGAGATTGCCTCTTTACCTCCTTTCATTGTGGATATGAGGTGAAGAAATTAGTTAAGTATTAAGCTCTGTTTTATAGAATTCTAACCGTTTGATGTCATCTTAAAGGACAATGTGAATACTCAAATAGAGAGAAAACATTGTTTTATTCCATAACTTTTAAGAGTGCATTGCTAGTCCCATGGGGGGAAAAGCAACGTGGATCCCCAAGGGGCTTCATCTCACCTCCATCCTCTCTGTACGTCTCTAAGAAAAGCATCAGTCCCCCTTGGAGGTAACAGATCAGTCACAGTGGCAACATCAGCACCATTTCACAGCCTCATGAACCTGCTAACTTTTACCAACCAACGCAGTTAACTTTCAACAGCCTACTGTCATCAACAGAAAGAGCTTAGTGTCTATGAAGATTCCTGCCCACCCCCACCCCCTAGAGGTAAGGGATTCGGGAAGGGGAGGAGACTGTCAGTAGAGAAGGCTAGGGAGGGAGAGAGGAACACATCAAAGTGGTCACACAATATGAAAAGAATGTTGAGGGCTCAGAGCATAAGGGAAAGCTAAGCAGGAGCTGATTAGGCTAGAGTTAAAATAATAAAGAATTGAGAAGGGTTAAAAAAGCTAGAGTTAAAGAATAAAACAAACAATAAACAACACAATATGGGAAATAGGGAAGAATTAAAAAAAATATATCACTAGAAACCCTCTGGACCCCCTGTCTATATATTGTCTATATTGTAAAGTCTTTGAAGCAAGGACATGTAATCTTGTTTGTCTGTAAAGTACCTAGCACAGTTTTAGTAGATAACTAAATATATAATCTCCTGTAATGTAAACCAAAACAACAAAAAAGTCCAAAGGCTCTCTAGTGGCATGTGTACACCAAGGCACGTGTGTGAGGAAGATGCTACAAGAAATAGCTCCAGAGGTCTCTTACAAACATAGGGTCAAAAAACACAGAAGGATTAGCCAGAACGTAGTTTTTGAACAGGCAGTCAGTCATATACTGTCCTGTTGCAGTGACTTAGCTTTAAAGCAAAAAGCTCCAGCATGCTACTCTCTCCTCCAAAATATCTTGTAAAAATATCATTCTTCTAATATGATATTTTCCTCAGAACTATTTAAATATTTACTTTGAATCAATACCCTCCTCTGAACTTTAAAAAAATAGAGTCTTTAATGCTGCTGCTGGGCATGTAGTTAAGAACATAAATCTGTTTTTTCTGTGGTTAAGGAAAGGGTTCTCCATTTAAATAATAACTAATTTCAAAGAACAAAACAAGAAGATCCATATATAGAGACAGTTTTTCTAGTCCACTCAGAGCAGATACAAAACTTTATTAGAAATACAAATGTATTAAACAAGAAAGTAATAGCTGGATGATGAATAAATAATACACGTTTAAAATGAACATCTAATTTGCTCCTGCCATTGTATTTGGAAATAGAGTGAATTAGAAAATGCATATGTTTATATATTTGTGTGTTTCTTATCTCTACTCTTGGATTCCAAGCTCAAGAATGAAAATAGGTCCCCAAAGCATCTACCCAAATTAGTCTGAAATCTGACAGGCTTCTGAATTTGTGATAATCTGTGTCAAGAACATGTTGATCCTAAGATAAATGCTTGTTTCCGGTCTGTTTTTATTCTCTACAAAGTTAATATAGTGAATGTAACAGGTAATAATGGTCCTGCAAGATTGAACAATTGCTAAAATAGTTACTTAAAGCAAAAAACAATCAGAGCCAGACCTCTGAAAAGTACCTGGTTCATACATAGGGTGGATGCTCAACACTTTTGAAAACTAGGCCCTTTGAAGTTGAGTCAAGTTGGGCACCCAAAAATTTAGTCACTCAAAACATCTGGACACTTCTGAAAATTTAAGTCAAGTTGATTTTATGCTTCCATTTATTTTAAAAATATTTGATAGTAGCATAAAACTCATTCGATCAACAAAACTGAAATAGTGGAGAGAAGAATCTGGAGTTTGGAAGAGAATAAATGTACAAATTGTCAGTTACAAAGAGAAAATATTAGATTGGGCTACAAAACAGCAATGAAATTTTATTGAGCTAAAGTCTCAGATGTTTTCATATCTTTACAAGCTACTTTACAACCTTCCATTTTCATTTTAGGACTTCACTAATGTTTAATCACTATATGGAGAACACTGTTGGGCTAATGACTTAATTTATTACCTCCTGGTGGCACTGTTACAATACTGGAAATTGTTTTCACAGTCTGTTCCACTCTCTCCCTCTGTGTTTTAAAAAGTGAACACTATTCTCAGGTTAAAAAATAACCATAAAAGAACCATTAATTGCAATTCAATAGTGTTCAATAGTGCAATTCAATAATAAATGCAATACTGATTAAGGTTTTATTTACACCACCATACAGAAAAGATTACATTTCATATGCCCAATTATTTTTCAAATACTTGTTTCTTTTTCTATAATAATATCCTCAGATGGAAAGTAAGATACTGGGCCATTTTCAGTCCACTGTAAGCAGGTATATCTCCTCTGAAGTCATTGGAGCAGCACTGGTTTAAACCATATATATCCAAACCTGGATCCCTGTGCATTGTCCAGGTAAAAGAGGGCTTTTCCTGCACCACCATGGACCTATATAGTCCCCCTCCCCTTCTGGTCATGTTGGGCAGACGGTGGAGGGATATGATGGTCAGCGACCCCACACTGACCTGATCTGCAACTAGAGTAGAAAGTCACTTCCTGGCTCTCTATCCCTTAAAGGGGCACAGTCCTTTTCCAACAAGTCAGAAAATGGCCCCTGCCATTTAATGAGCAGTGAGGACATTAGTTTGACAAGTAATGAATTATCAAGAAGGAAAAGAGTAAATAATGAGGAATTCACAATAATAAAACATGTTAGGGGGAAAAGCAAGTATTCTTTACTCCGATCACTGTGTTTGTTTCATTACTTCCTAAGAAAACAAATCTGTAAAGAGAGAGAAAGACCAAATTTCTTTTAAAAATGTATAAAAGCTTTGTCATAAATATAAAGGGAAGGGTAAACCCCTTTGAAATCCCTCCTGTCCAGGGGAAAGCTCCTCTCACCTGTAAAGGGTTAAGAAGCTAAAGGTAACCTCGCTGGCACCTGACCAAAATGACCAATGAGGAGACAAGATACTTTCAAAAGCTGGGAGGAGGCAGAGAAACAAAGGGTCTGTGTGTCTGTCTATATGCTGGTTTCTGCCGGGGATAGACCAGGAATGGAGTCTTAGAACTTTTAGTAAGTAATCTAGCTAGGTATATGTTAGATTATGATTTCTTTAAATGGCTGAGAAAAGAATTGTGCTGAATAGAATAACTATTTCTGTCTGTGTATCTTTTTTGTAACTTAAGGTTTTGCCTAGAGGGGTTCTCTATGTTTTTGAATCTAATTACCCTGTAAGATATCTACCATCCTGATTTTACAGGGGGGATTTCTTTATTTCTATTTACTTCTATTTTTATTAAAAGTCTTCTTGTAAGAAAACTGAATGCTTTTTCATTGTTCTCAAATCCAAGGGTCTGGGTCTGTGGTCACCTATTCAAATTGGTGAGGCTTTTTATCCAACATTTCCCTGGAAAGGGGGGGTGCAAGTGTTGGGAGGATTGTTCATTGTTCTTAAGATCCAAGGGTCTGGGTCTGTAGTCACCTAGGCAAATTGGTGAGGCTTTTTACCAAACCTTGTCCAGAAAGTGGGGTGCAAGGTTTTGGGAAGTATTTTGGGGGGAAAGACGTGTCCAAACAGCTCTTCCCCAGTAACCAGTATTTGTTTGGTGGTGGTAGCGGCCAAATCCAAGGACAAAGTGTGGAATATTTTGTACCTTGGGGAAGTTTTGACCTAAGCTGGTAAAGATAAGCTTAGGAGGTTTTTCATGCAGGTCCCCACATCTGTACCCTAGCGTTCAGAGTGGGGAAGGAACCTTGACAAGCTTATAGCCCTGTCTAGGTAACATGCAATGATTTTTCTTCCAAATTAAAGGACAAAACATTTAATCATTCTTTCTATCAAAACCGATGCCAAATCTATTCTAACCTTGCTTTTTAAAAAAAGAGCATTTCACAGTGATTTAGGACACAATTCTCAGTGACACACCACATAAAAATGTAGACCAGCATTTTTAAACCAAGCACCTAATGTTAGGCATCTAACATAAAGTGCTCTGATTTTCAGAGGTGCAATCTTTGCTTTCACTGATGTCAGTGGATGCAGGATCAGATTCTTAAAAGAAGAAGTATTAGTTATGTTGGTATAAAACAGCCATGATGCAAAGAGGCTTTTCATTATATTATGAAAGTTGTGACACTGTGGTGACGTCCAGAATGTGCAGAAATGATTAATTACATTTCACGTAATCCTTACATCCAATGGGAGACCGTAGATATTTTTCTTAGTATTTTAATTTTTTTTTAAATTCATTACTGTCAATAATCCAATTTCTTACTTTATTTGGGTACCAGCACTTGCAGATCTCAGCTAAGAGTCATCACCTGAAGTCTACAAGTGAATTCTCACTTTCAACAGAAAGCTACTGACAACTTTTTTGATCCCACTTCCATGGAAACCGAGGTTGAACTGGTGAAAATAAAGTAAGGGGTTTTAAAAAGTTTTGAAAATTCCCTTTTTCTGTTTCCATTGAGCTGATCTCCATGGAAATGGGATCGGAAAGGTCAAAGCTAGACAGCAGCATAGAAGAACTCTCACTTAGCATATTTAGGTTGCAGGCATCTGCAAAATGTGCTGCCATCTGCAAATGCAGATTTCAAAATCCACTTACTATAGCAGCATTCAGAGCAAAGACAGTTAAAAATTATAGTATTGTGAAGTTTGGAAAAACTTTCCAATTAATACTTTTAGAAAGGGCCATTTAAAAAGCATGGTTGGCCTTTAAAACACAAATCTTTGAAAATGGCAAGGTCATGAAGTATTAATCATAAGTATAAACTTTTTTTTAAAAAAAAGCCTAAAATTTTAATGTATTAAATGTGTAGTTTATATGTACTTGCCTGGTGTTCAACTCTCTCTCCTTCAGTTCTGTACTTGCAGCTGTGACGAAGCAGAAAACAGAAGTTCCTGCCTCTAAGAACAGCATTAGAAAAGAAATGCAATAATATGTTGTGTTGCTGTAGGGAGCACGGAGAAGGGAACTTGACATTTTAGATCTCTTTTCTGTAACAGTGCATCATGTTAAAGCCAGTATATTATAATCTGAAAGCCTAACACTTCTGTTATGCAATTTGGGTGAGGAGGTAAATGACATGTCTCTATCTAATAGAACAGGTGGCAGAGATGAAGTTCCCCTTGTAAAAGGCCATAGTGATCCAACAGATCATATCTCTCTGCAAGAGAATGTGGTATGTGAAATATTTGCCTCCAGGCAAGTAGAGAAAGGAACCAGATGAGACTTTAAAGGTGCCCATTGATTCAAGTGATACTAACTTCAGTTCCAAATTACAAATTTGTTGATTTGGGAGTATGAAATCACAATGTAAATACAGTACAACACTGTTCTAGCTTTGCAGAACAACCATTATGGACATTATTTTTACAAGCTAAGCAAGTGCCTGAGTCATAGCCCTAAGCATGGAAAACACTGTACAACTGTGTATATATGCTCAAGGCACCCAACAGGCCAAATGTCATGAAATACGTTTGGATTTCAAGACCCTTGCAGAAGATGCAATGTGTCAGACTTTGACCCCCAGCCAGACTCTACTCCTCCCCTCCAAAAAGAGATTCCATTTGCCCAGCACATGGAAAGGAAATATCATAAAATATGTCTAGAAAAAAACACTTCATGGGGTAATGCCTATACCGGATAGATTTCAAATACAAGTCAGGAAAAGTAAAAGCAATTTGCTATGCACAAAGCAGATGTACAGCCAAGATGCCCCATTGATCAGTCAATGGTTGTAGGAAAAGATGACCTACAATCTGCATAATTGGAATTGTCCTTAAAACCCGTCAGAACTGAAGAATCCTAGAGCTGTCAAGGTTTACCAGCAACATTATCTGGAATATGCATGTCATAGAGTCAACCCCAAAACCACAACCTCACCTCCCACCCACACATATCCCACCCTCAAAAACACCTTCTATACAAGCACAGTTTTGACACTGGAATGGGAGAAGTCACAGAGCCTCCACAAAGGCTGCTAGGAACCTTGCGGTTGCGATTGATTTCTATGTGGATGGCGCTCAAATACTATGGTGATGGGTGGGAGTACAAAACACTAAGACAGAAAGAGAAGATAGAGAGATGAAGGCACAAATAGAAATACTATAAAAATGAAACTAGAAGCCAAAATGAAGACACCTCAACAAATCAGTGTCATATCTTCAAGCAGCTACATGTTGAAAAAGAGACGCTTGAAAAAAATTCCCAAGGTGTGTCAAAAGAGAAAAGAGTAAAAAGGTGTCGAAACACGCAGTGGCTCAAAGAACAAGGCAAATTCCAAAAATAGCACAGACAAAGGAAATATAAAATTGTTAAAAGGAACCAGGAAGAAAAATTCATCTTGCCTTCCATTCCATATCACTGGTAGGCAAAAGCAAGTTATGTGAGGAGAAAAGGGCAAGACCGTTCATTGATATCAAATCATAGCAGTCCATGAGTAACTTTTCAAATGCTGATCTCTATAACGCTGTGAATGTGACCACAATGAAGAGACCATGGCTGAAGAATGACTGCAGAACTGTAAGAGACAGTGTTTTGTTTTGCAAAACAAAACTATAAAGGTTTATGTTTCTTATCGATCGGTGGGCTTGTAAATCATTGGACGAGGGATACTATGGTATGCTCCTTTAAGGCCAGTACACTGTAATCTGGGAACATATGCACTGCTGGAGGTTAGTTTGCTGCATCAGCTGTTAGAGCTTGTAGCAGCTTGATGGAACTCTGCAAATAAAGAGCAAAAATCATCCTATACCTGTGCATACACCTAGAGTTACTCCAACAAGGCCCTACCAAACACACCTCAGCTACAATAATCCGTTCCCTAGTGAACACTTTAGGATTGTAAAGATTCCCTCTTCATGCCTCTTTTAATATTGCAATCCATTTATTGCCTCTCATCTACTGCTGCCTTTAGATCCAAGAATTGCTGCAGACTGTCAACACCATTGCTATGAAGGCAGAGCTGCAAGTAAAGTGGACACAGTCTAAGTAGGGGACAACTCTCTTTATCTTTGATTGCTGCTGTTTATATTAGCTGAGGGCCAATATTGGTCGCTTTAAGTGAATACTCTCCCTGTCTTAAGTAGTGTCACTAATAGTGGCAATTCAAAGCATTCAAAAATCATGATCCAAGTCTCCTAACTTCCTGAGATAGGCTTAAAAATATGAGGTTTAAAATAATAAATACTTAGTGGATTCTTTTTATTTGCCTCATATGTTTCGAGCCTTTAGAGTTCACCTTTTTAAGCTTATTTTTAAGGTTCTCTCTGCAACCATTTATACCTTTTTACACTTTTTTAAAGATGAAAATGCAAATTTTTACATAATTACATGACTTCCTGAAACTCTCCATAAAATTGCAATAGTTGACAATACTGGGGTTATTCACCATTTAAGGCAAGCAGATTAAGACCATGAGTTTGCTATTTTCAAAACTGCTAGTCAGATAGGTGGAAAGATGGTCCTGAGATTAAGGCACAGGACTAGAAACTAGGAAATCTTGGTCTTAGTCCCAGCTCTGCCACAGACTACCTGTGTGTCCTCACAAATATCAAAGGATCTCTCTGTGCCTCAGGCTTCCCATTTTAAAAATGGGGATGAGATTATCTACTTTCATGTGAGTGTGGAGAGATTTAAATGGCTGAAATATGCAAATGGTCAGTGGAATTAATCTGGATTCTTTATTCCATCAAAACAAACAGGAAATCCAAGTGTTCCCATCTTTCCATCTCTTCCTTCCCTAGTATTTTTAAACAGGTACTGCAGTTGTTGCTGCTCTATCCAATGATTAGATGCAATAAACTTCTTTGTTTAGACTACAAGATCAAAACCATATTACATGGACTTGAATAAAAATAATAAACATACAAAGCAATTATGTAGTGTTTTTCATCTTCCAAGTGCTTTATAAACATCAACACATTAATCCAGACTCAGGCATAAAACTAAAAAAAAGAAAAACTAGAGATAATGAGAGGAAGGTTAGAGTAACAGATCACTGATTTTACCAGAGTGCACTGAAAGAAACAGTAATGAGGACCTCACTATATCATTGTGCATGCCCTTTATTTGACATTATAAAAGCACCATGTAATTTGGAAAATTCAGCAGTACCAGCACTGGTTCAACTCTTCAGTCGGGCACTGTTACCCTCCTTAGTTATACATTAACGGAGGACATTTCTGACAGTGCCCTTTATTTCTCTTCTGTAGCTGCTATTCAGTGAAATACAGATATAATTCATGACATTCTTATGCAGCTACTTCAGGGCCCCTTACTGAAATGTCTACTAAACACTTTATGGCATTCAAGTAGTTGTACCTTTCAAGGATCATTCATCCAGAGAGATAGAAGCAATGTGTTGTTTTACAAAAAAATATGATGTAGAATTAAGATTAACAATTTTGTTTTACTTTTAATTTATTTTCTCATTCTTCTGAGTGGATCAGTGTCCTAAAGGCAGGACCCACCACCACAATTCAATGTGCTCAGAAGACTCTGTTCAAGAGAAGCACCAGAATTAGTATGATGGCATTATTACAGTCAAGATCTAAGTTTATTGGTCTGCATGGGGATGCCTCTATGCATTCTAGATTCAGCTGACGCCAGCGTTAATACAGTAACTCCCCACTTAACGTCCTCTCGCTTAACGTTGTTTTGATCTTACATCCCTGCTCCATTACAGAACATGCTCGTTTAAAGTTGTGCAATGCTCCCCTATAATGTCGTTTGGCCACCTGCTTTGTCCACGACTGGCAGTCCCCCTATGCACCCCCCAGCGCCTCCCACCCCCTGGCGGACCCTGCGGATCAGCACCTTCCCCCTGTTCCCCCTGCCTCCTGTCCGTGGCAATCAGCTGTTGTCATAAATATAAAGGGAAGGGTAAACCCCTTTGAAATCCCTCCTGGCCAGGGGAAAGCTCCTCTCACCCGTAAAGGGTTAAGAAGCTAAAGGTAACCTCGCTGGCACCTGACCAAAATGACCAATGAGGAGACAAGATACTTTCAAAAGCTGGGAGGAGGGAGAGAAACAAGGGGTCTGTGTGTCTGTCTATAGTCTGTCTATATGCTGGTTTCTGCCGGGGATAGACCAGGAATGGAGTCTTAGAACTTTTAGTAAGTAATCTAGCTAGGTATGTGTTAGATTATAATTTCTTTAAATGGCTGAGAAAAGAATTGTGCTGAATAGAATAACTATTTCTGTCTGTGTATCTTTTTTGTAACTTAAGGTTTTGCCTAGAGGGGTTCTCTATGTTTTTGAATCTAATTACCCTGTAAGATATCTACCATCCTGATTTTACAGGGGGGATTTCTTTATTTCTATTTACTTCTATTTTTATTAAAAGTCTTCTTGTAAGAAAACTGAATGCTTTTTCATTGTTCTCAGATCCAAGGGTTTGGGTCTGTGGTCACCTATGCAAATTGGTGAGGCTTTTTATCCAACATTTCCCTGGAAAGGGGGGGTGCAAGTGTTGGGAGGATTGTTCATTGTTCTTAAGATCCAAGGGTCTGGGTCTGTAGTCACCTAGGCAAATTGGTGAGGCTTTTTACCAAACCTTGTCCAGGAAGTGGGGTGCAAGGTTTTGGGAAGTATTTTGGGGGGAAAGACGCGTCCAAACAGCTCTTCCCCAGTAACCAGTATTTGTTTGGTGGTGGTAGCGGCCAATCCAAGGACAACGGGTGGAATATTTTGTACCTTGGGGAAGTTTTGACCTAAGCTGGTAAAGATAAGCTTAGGAGGTTTTTCATGCAGGTCCCCACATCTGTACCCTAGAGTTCAGAGTGGGGGAGGAACCTTGACAGCTGTCTTGCGGCGTCCAGGAGGCTGCGGGGAGGAGCGAGGACACAGCACACAGCCTCCCTCCTCGCCTCCTGAATGCTGCAAACCAGCTGACTGCCGTGGGCAGAAGGCAGGGGAGGGAGGGGGGAGGCTGCGCACCACATCCTTGCTCCTCCCCCCCCCAGCCTCCTGAACCCTGCAAGACAGCCGATTGCTGTGGGCAGGAGGCGAGGGGAGCAGGGAAAGGTGCTGATCCGCGTGGTCCGCCGGCGGGCGGGAAGCGCTGGGGGGAGAGGGGCCATAGGGGAGCTGTTACGGGGCTGCCAGCCTGTTTAATGCCTATATTAAATTGCTTGTTTAAAATTGTTTAAAATGTATATAATGCCTTTTGTTTGGCAAAAAAAATGTCTCTGGAACCTAACCCCTCTCTATTTACATTAATTCTTATGGGGAAATTAGATTCGCTTAACATAGTTTCGCTTAAAGTCACATTTTTCAGGAACATAACTACAACGTTAAGTGAGGAGTTACTGTATGTCCGTCACTTTAACTGAGGACACACGTTTTAGAAAATAAAGAAGTTTGATAACAAAAAAAGGACTCACAACTGGAGATGTTCAATTTGGTTTGGGTCAATGAAGAACCAGCCCAAATCTTTGTCTAGTCCTTGAATTTATGAACACCTGCCTCTCTCCACGTCCCATGATTTTTCTGATTTAGGTTTAGAATGGAAGTGTGAAAATACTGCAAAAAGGCTGTTAAAGGCAGTTCTAATGAAAATGGAAACAAAGTACCCAAAATGTTTTTCTATTTCATAAGTATTCATTTATATATTATACATTAAAATTATGCAAAATATTCATTTTACTATCATTATATTTACCTACATTTTAATTCCATCTGTATCAATATATAGGCCACTTTACCTATCCCTCCCAGAAAATCCAAAGTGGGAATAGGAAAAAGATTAATTGGAGGGTGGGGGGAGAGAAAACACACACTACTCCACCATACTTGCTTTCTCACATTTCCTATTTAATTATTTATTTAGAGCCTGAAGGTAGTTCTATCTTGTGAGGAGACACATTCTCACAAGGTGTATTCACCCACTCTTATGGAAAAACTCACTGGAGGGGAAAACGCCTTCCTTTCATCTCATTGCCAATAGCACAAATGGAGGGAAGCACCACAATTATTATTTTAAGGTATAACGCTACCAATATCTGCAAATACTCTGCATCATAAAAGGTGGCAAAATACAGTATCTACTTAATGATCTGCTGTACCCCGCATTCTGTACATCACCCTTTCATAGATACCTTAATAGGTTCAAGTGATCATGAGCTAATTCAGTTCAAACTGAACGGAAGGACTAACAAAAATAAATCTGCATCTAGGGTTTTTGATTTCAAAAAGGCTGACTTTCAAAAATTAAGGAAATTAGTTAGGGAAGTGGATTGGGCTGAAGAACTTATGGATCTAAAGGCAGAGGAGGCCAGGGATTATTTTAAATCAAAGCTGCAGAAGCTATGGGAAGCCTGCATTCCAAGAAAGGGGAAAAAATTCATAGGCAGGAATTGTATACCAAGCTTGATGAGCAAGCATCTCAGAGAGGTGATTAAGAAAAAGCAGAAAGCATACAGGGAGTGGAAGATGGGAGGGATCAGCAAGGAAAGCTACTTTATTGAGGTCAGAACATGTAGGGATAAAGTGAGACAGGCTAAAAGTCAAGTAGAGTTGGACCTTGCAAAGGGAATTAAAACCAATAGTAAAAGGTTCTATAGCCATATAAATAAGAAGAAAACAAAGAAACAAGAAGTGGGACCGCTAAACACTGAGGATGGAGTGGAGGTCAAGGATAATCTAGGCATGGCCCAATACCTAAACAAATACCTTGCCTCAGTCTTTAATACGGCTAAAGAGGATCTTAGGGATAATGGTAGCATGACAAATGGGAATGAGGATATGTAGGCAGATATTACTATATCTGAGGTAAAAGCGAAACTCAAACAGCTTAATGGGACTAAATCGGGGGGCCCAGATAATCTTCATCCAAGAATATTAAAGGAATTGGCACCCGAAATTGCAAGCCCATTAGCAAGAATTTTTAATGAATCTGTAAACTCAGGGGTTGTACCGTATGATTGGAGAACTGCTAACTTAGTTCCTATTTTTAAGAAAGAAAAAAAAAGTGATCCGGGTAACTACAGGCCTGTTAGTTTGACATCTGTAGTATGCAAGGTCTTGGAAAAAATTTTGAAGGAGAAAGTAGTTAAGGACATGAAGTCAATGGTAAATGGGACAAAATACAACATGGTGTTACAAAAGGTAGATCATGCCAAACCAACCTGATCTCCTTCTTTGAGAAAGTAACAGAATTTTTAGACAAAGGAAACGCAGTGGATCTAATTTACCTAGATTTCAGTAAGGCGTTTGACACCGTGCCACATGGGGAATTATTAGTTAAATTGGAAAAGATGGGGATAAGTATGAAAATTGAAAGATGGATAAGGAATTGGTTAAAGGGGAGACTACAACGGGTCCTACTGAAAGGTGAACTGTCAGGCTGGAGGGAGGTTACCAGTGGAGTTCCTCAAGGATCAGTTTTGGGACCAATCTTATTTAATCTTTTTATTACTGACCTCGGCACAAAAAGTGGGAGTGTGCTAATAAAGTTTGCGGATGATACAAAGCTGGGAGGTATTGCCAATTTAGAGAAGGACCGGGATATCATACAGGAGGATCTGGATGACCTTGTAAACTGGAGTAATAGTAATAGGATGAAATTTAATAGTGAGAAGTGTAAGGTTATGCATTTAGGGATTAATAACAAGAATTTTAGTTATAAGCTGGGGACGCATCAATTAGAAGTAACGGAGGAGGAGAAGGACCTTGGAGTATTGGTTGATCAAAGGATGACTATGGCTGCCAATGTGATATGGCCGTGAAAAAAGCTAATGCGGTCTTGGGATGCATCAGAAGAGGTATTTCCAGTAGAGATAAGGAGGTTTTAGTACCATTATACAAGCCACTGGTGAGACCTCACCTGGAATACTGTGTGCAGTTCTGGTCTCCCATGTTTAAGAAGGATGAATTCAAACTGGAACAGGTACAGAGAAGGGCTACTAGGATGATCCGAGGAATGGAAAACTTGTCTTATGAAAGGAGACTCAAGGAGCTTGGCTTGTTTAGCCTAACTAAAAGAAGGTTGAGGGGAGATATGATTGCTCTCTATAAATATATCAGAGGGATAAATACCAGAGAGGGAGAGGAATTATTTAAGCTCAGTACCAATGTGGAAACAAGAACAAATGGATATAAACTGGTCATTGGGAAGTTTAGACTTGAAATTAGACGAAGGTTTCTAACCATCAGAGGAGTGAAGTTTTGGAATAGCCTTCCAAGGGAAGCAGTGGGAGGGCAAAAGATCTATCTGGCTTTAAGATTAAACTCGATAAGTTTATGGAGGAGATAGTATGATGGGATAACATGATTTTGGTAATTAATTGATCTTTAAATATTCATAGTAAATAGGCCTAATGGCTTGTGATGGGATGTTAGATGGGGTGGGATCTGAGTTATCCAGGAAAGAATTTTCTGTAGTATCTGGCTGGTGAATCTTGCCCATATGCTCAGGGTTTAGCTGATCGCCATATTTCGGGTTGGGAAGGAACTTTCCTCCAGGGCAGATTGGAAGAGGCCCTGGAGGTTTTTCGCCTTCCTCTGTGGCATGGGGCACGGGTCACTTGCTGGAGGATTCTCTGCTCTTTGAAGTCTTTAAACCACGATTTGAGGACTTCAATAGCTCAGACATAGGTGAAAGTTTTTTTGCAGGAGTGGGTGGGTGAGATTCTCTGACCTGCGTTGTGCAGGAGGTCGGACTAGATGATCATAATGGTCCCTTCTGACCTTAGTACCTATGAATCCAGGGCAAAGATATCATCATGGATATTGAAGATACCATGTTGCTATTCTAGTGCCTCATTTTCAGGTTAGAATAACTCAGACATTCTCCTAACCGATTTTTGTTAAAGTCAATGGTATGTTGTAGAGATGAAATATCATTTTAATACACCCAAGTATGCTTAGGTTGGCAGGGTAATGCTTGGAATATTCTCTAAATAAAAACATGTGTAAAGTGTTTCTAACCTATTCTTTATGTTGCAAAGATACATTTTATCACTCAGGCTCATATTTAGCATTGATAGCTTGCTCATCTCTGCAGAAGAAGGCATAGTTCCTGTCTCAAGGGGTTTACAATCAACAGCTTAGATTCTGGCATGGGATCCACAACTGTGGACCCTTACTCCCTACAGGGACTCCCACTGAAGTCAATGGCACTTAGCAAGAAAGAAAGGGACTCTGTGGATCCCTTTGCAAGATCTGTGCCTAAATTAGACAGTATATAGAACACACTCATGGGCAGAAAGAATGCCCTAGACTGGAAATGGTGCTGATCTTCCGTTTGTTTGCTTAGGATTGCTCTTTTTGTCATGAAATTTGTTCCTACTGTGGCTAATTGATGTAAAACCTCAACACACAAGTGAATTTTAAGGAGGAATTTGAATGTATACTTTTAAATGTGTCCATCTCTGCTGAATAACTGCTTCTCCAAAGAGACCAAATACTTTACTTGAGAATATGTTAATACAACTTTTGCCTCGCAAAGCTATCTTGTCTATGATACAGACTTTGCAGAATTTAGGATTTTTAAAACGTATACATTGTTGAAGCCTGCTGTGGTTTGAATTGAATTTTTCCAAGCAATGTTTTGAATGTACAATTTAGAGGTACATATAGAATTGTGTGCAACAGTCCTTGCCATATTTACAGATTAGGATTGTTTTGCACAAAATCCCTTTTCTCAGTTGTTCTCTAAATGATACATTTACTGAGGATCTATATCATTGTAATAACATCACTTATTGACAGGCTCCCCGGGCTACCTAAGTGGGCTGCAGCACTGCCCACGATCTCCACTGCACTATGTGCTGCAATTCTGTTCACATGGTCCCTATTTCGGGGATTGTGATGGCATCCCTGGAAGGGAATCCAGTGCTGTCTTCCATGGTTTCTGTGCTGGTGTAATCCTCCCTGAACCGAATAAGGATTCTGATTCTCTTTTACCCAATGTAAAGGGGCCAGAGCTGTGGTGAGGACTTAGACTTCTATCTTCTAGTGTAGGATACAACTTTTAATTTTTAGTCTTCATTTATGTCCTGCCTAAATGAAATCCAATATTATCTTGCCTATTCTATTAACCAAATGGAACTGGAGTCATTTTCATTTGCCCTTCCCCACAGGTTATTTGTAATATCATCAAAAACCTATATGTTCTTCATTAATTATTGGTCCCAAGCTACCTTGGCACTTATAAAAAATATTCTCATTTTGACCCCAAAGTAAACCACATTATCTGGGACACATTTGAATGTCCACTGTGTAAAGGATGCTGGATGACACATACTAAATAATACCAAAACTATTTTTCAATTTACATAGCACTCAAAAACTGTTCTAAACTCTGCTTCTCTGTTCAGGGTAGCTGGAATAGATTTGTGCAGCTCTTTAATAAGCAACAGAATGTCATCCATATAGATGAGCTTCATTTTATGTTCAGTCTGAATGTATTTCATGTCATTCATGGATATGATTAATGTGACATATGTTTACAATATTAAGGCAAATAGAACTGAGAACAAAAGTCAATCCTGTCTAGTTCCTCTTTCAATCAAATGCAGCAGATCTCAGGATTCTAAGTCTCTAGTTTGTTTATTGAAATTTACATCCAATCTCTATTTATTTATTTATTTTTTTAAAAAATACACATTATGGGTATTCCCACTCTACTCTATCAAATGCTTACCCTTCATCTAATGAAACAGTATTCAGCTACAGTCGCCTATTCTTCCAAGGCATAGATTCTGAAATTTGTAGAATTACCATTTTGTTGACACCTCTTTTATTTGCAATCAATTCGGCTCCCACTAATGATTGAATAACCCTCTGTGACAATTACAGCAATTGTTTCATAGTAAAGAAAAGAAGAACACTATTTAATGTATATTTACCTTGTGTTAATGTGAGGTAAAAGCTAGAAACAAGGAGGAAAGTCGGCATCATGTGATCATAGAGCTCTCTGCAAACTAACACCAAGTGCTCTACAGACCACTAGCAGACAAAAGACCATCATAGCTTGGGAAATTCTGTGGTGTGACATGTCTGTCTGGCACAGATCTTGCCCCATGTGACTATATTGTTATAGCATTTTTATTTCTTTATTAACAACTTGTAATCCATTGTTTAAGAAAAAAGATTGATCTAGAGCTGTCACAAAATTTAGGGTCTCTAGTAGACTAGGGTTGAACAGCAGCCTTCAGGATTTCATTTAGCACTCAAAGAAGCTTAGGAGCTAGCAGTTCACTTTTAAATGTTTAGAATGTGCCCAGAAATCATCACTCCATGGTACATTCCATTCTCCTTATGCTGCATCATTTTTATATTTTCCTTGTGTGTTTAAAGATACATTTGCTTAGTCAAAGAGATTAATTTGAGAACGTGTTCAAAGCGTTGCTCTTTATTACTGGAAGTTCATAAGGTTAGAGGTTCCTGTAAAACGTAGCACATTGATCATTTATTATCTGGCATTGCCTCCCACATTACTAATACAACCTCTACACTTTCACCATTCTTAGTTGCTAGTCTAGCAATTTTCCATGGTCCCTAATTATGTGAACTATCTCATAATACAATGTCTCTCGTATGAAGCCTTGTACAAGCAAAATGAAACAATTTTAGATTCATAGACTTTAAGGCCACAAGGGACCATCATGCTATTTTGAGTATGCATTTTCCTGAGTCACAGATTAGGAGGAATACATCCTCCTTTTGTTTACCCAGAATACTTTATATATACTTTTCACATATTTTGATGAAAGAGTGTACCAGGAATGACTTGGATTTTTGGTATAAACTATGTGCCCAGATCCACAATTACACATAAATGAAAACCTCATATTATTATACGTTGCCTAGTTAAGGTGTCAGGAGAAGCTTTAATAAAATCTTTTAATTAACTTTATTTAAATCATATACATTAAAAGGCAGACAATCCTTTAACTTTGTATACCACAGGCTATTATACAGATCATTCTATCATCATTCATGTTCTTTCCTTCAGTGGACTGACCTACATTTTTATTACAAAACACCAAGGCTTCTTTTTGTTTATAATCAATATTATGCTCTGTGAGACCAGTTCCTGAAGGCTCTTAGTAGCCTATTTAGGTAGGTGTTTCCTAAAGAAATGCAGGCCATCTGTCTTTTGTTTCTCCCAAATATAAAAGTAATTTTTCCATTGTAGGTAACTCTGAAGGCCATTTTATTATTCCATGTTACTATTTTCAAAATATTTGCCATAATGTTTAGTATAGGAAACCTCTGTTATCAATAAGTAGTTTAAACATTTTGACAACTGTATTTTTTTGTTTCTAAGACAATACTGTCCGTCCTTTCCCAAATGCAAAAATATATTATGTACTTATGTGAAAGACGATGATGACATATCCTACAATGATGACGTATTTGCAGAAGGGCAAATCTCATCCCCTGAGTGCAAATGATATTATGAGGGAGTACTACCCATACTGATCGACACTTTCAAATTAATTTCGAGGAGATTTGTGGTGGTACTTAATTTTCTAATAAAGCCTATCTGAACAGACACACAATATAAGTTCCCTTATGTCTTTGCTAACTAATACTGTAAACATGTATTTACCATAATGATCTGACTGAAGTTTAGGGAACATAGCACTCTTTGCCCCTTCACTCAGCCCCTCCAAATCTGAGTGAGTGGCACTGAGACTTGGCACGCAGGGTTGAGCGATAAAAGGGGGTTGAGCTATGGCCTTCTCCTGGCTTCCTGGCTCCGCAGCCTACGTGGATGCATACATGTGGCTGACACACATGATTCTGGGTAATGTCACTGAATTTTTGACATTTGTGAAGTTGGCATAAATGGATATTTTTCCATTATCTTTATGTGGGAGATAACATTATTAAATCAGGTGTTGGGTGTTTTTTGGTTGTAAACAGTAATCTCCCTGTTTACAGGGAGACTTAGTCAATACCGTACTGCCCCTTCTCAGGTGTTGCGAGAAACAGTCTGCAATTGCCTCCTGATTCTCTGAGGATAAAGATAACCTTAAAAGAAATCATGCACTCCAAACAGATGGAGCTGTTAGAAAGGCAATAGACCTCCTCCCCTTTAGCAATCAGAATAGGGGTAAGTGCCTGTGATGAATTGGATCAGACTGTTTCTACTAATTTACAATTATAAATAAAAATAAAGGTAACAAACAGATTTAAATTAACATTCTTATTGAGTAATAGTGATCGTAATTAACTTTGAAATTAGCCTTTCATATTGCATAGTATTTTCTGTGATTTTTTTCCCTCGTCTTCTCAAGGTTTCTGGCCTAATTTGCCAGACCCAAAAGGTTTGCATATAGTCTGGGTAGACACTGTAACTTGTGTGTACTTACCCAAACACTGAGGTACACCAATCACAAATCTTAATCCACTATGTCATCACATTACTTTGTGCCTAGATCAGGGAGCCCTATCCATAGGAATCCTAACCCTAATTCCAAATACGCATAGGAATCCTAACTCTAGGGTGCGGAGTTCTACCCATAGGAACCTTAACCCTTACTCTGTGCTGAGGTTATACAACTGTGATAAAGGAAATGTGCCCTTGCTTACAGTAATGTACAGCATTTTAAAGTCATTTTCCCACCCAACAGATACCACAATGATTTTCTGGTCAAAGACTATGATATCTCAGATACCAGCATTAGGTAACTGTGTGGAAATGTTGACTTTTTAAATGGTAATTGTGTTCCTTATGACAATGCTCTTCAATATTTTCTACCTCCTAATATTATAGTTGGCATGCTGGTATGGTACTGTTATCACATTTGCTGAAAGAGTGTGCGTGTGCATATGCATGTGTGAGTGAATGAGAGAGGGAGAGATCAAAAGGAAGAAATTTTAATATGGGGATTTGGAGAAGATGCATATCTGTAACTGTTCACTAGAGTTTGCAGAGTGCTTTCTTTACAGAGAAACAGTTAAATGGGTAAGTATACTTGTATCTGAATCTATGTTTTGTAATGGGATCTGACATAATAATTAGCGTGCAGTAGGCCAGGGATAGTTTAATATATTTCCCCCTTTTTTCAATCCAACTTTATAAAAATTTCATTAATCTTTACCACCCCCAACAAAAGGCAATGAAATATGTATAACTATGGAAGTAACAGCACTTAATAACAGTTTACTTTATCACCTATGGAAACAGACCATATTTAAAAATTTAGTATTAGATATTGGTTTCTAAAAATAATTGCACTAGTTTTCATAGAAGCCAATTATCCAGCTGTTCAGCACACACAGATAAAAGGCCAACCTGAGAACTCTTACTTCCTGAATTGCTAGAGATGAGGGGTGTAGCAGATATAATTTTCTTGTTATGGTGTATGCATATGACATGGGAAGGGAAAAGAAATGAGATGCTCTTGAAGTACCCATTACCCCACATTCTGATTACCCATTGTACTGTTGACAGCCCTAAATCCACAGCTAGAAAACTTGTTCTGAGAGCAAGAACCACAAAGAAGGAAAGAAAATCAAGAGGCAACATAGGAGAAAAAGGTAGATCAAATTAATGAGTTGGAAACAAACATGTTAACCTCTGTGAAAGCCACACATTAAAAAGAAATGTTCTGTTACTCTTCTCTAGATATGGTAAGTTTCTTTTCACCAAGGGAATAACTAAGCATGAAACTGCCTGTATGTGAAAAACTCCATGATATTCCCCTTTCAAGGCTTCCTTTTAAATCTTCCAAGGGGGAGAAAGGGGTTTTTCCTTCACTAAATTCATCCCCCATAACTCTCAGATCCTGTGGGAATCCAACAGATGCCATCCAAGTACGAGGCCCTGTGGCTCCACACTACTTCTCATCCACATGTCACAGTTCCCTAGCTCCCAGTCAGCCTTTTTCTAGTGGAGCTGAGTTGACAAGGCTTTTTCATATATAGGCACTTATTACCTCCCCCCCCCCGCCCCAGTCCTGATTTTTCACACTTGCTATCTGGTCACCCTATACCCTGCTATCTACTGAGCTTGGACTCCCTCTTTAAAGGGAGTTTCAGGACACTGAGGGGGTTTCTCTCAGATGTTATTACAACCTTAGCACATTGATACTGGGCACCTGCAGTTTAAGAGCAATGCTGTCATTTTTGAGGAATTTAGGCAAGTAAATTCATGTTGGCTTGATTGCAGGAACAATCATTAACTCTTGCATGGTGGGAGAATAACAAACTGACAAGTAAAATATGGGTAACTAATAGCAAAATATAAAAATTATGATGTGTTGTACATAAAACAAAATTACTTAGGTCAGGTTTGGATCTTCTTGGGGAGCTGAAAAGTTTGCGGAGCTAGAAAAATGAGCAAAGAGACTCAATAGGGAGTGGCATACGCTCAGCAGATTGGAAAGTCAGTCTCAAGTTCTTGCTTGCTCTTAGTTGCTCCATGTTGCTTGTGTTTTAATGCCTCCTATGCATTAGCACTGGCAAGGCCTTTCAGTCTTTATATATGTAAAGTTATGCTACAAGTTACTTCCGTGTGCAGAAACTTCTCACATCTGTGTTTTTAATTCCTGAACAGGTCTGTAACAAGTGCACAGATGCTTAGAGCTGAATAGGGCACCAGGGTACAGCCACAAGTGAATATTTATACCAACATAAAAAGAAAAAGAATTACAGGAAATAAACTAAGATTAAGTCAGAATACAGAAATTGACCCCCCCCCTCCCCCGCCCACATTACTTGCTAAACTATCATTTTTCCTTAAAGAAATGCTGTACCAGTACAATACCAGTACAGCAGCTATTATGCTTTAATGTGTCATGGATCAATAGTACTGGCATGCAATTCTTACTATAATCTAAGACCCATAAACCTCTCTTCTTGGTTTTTTCAAAATGAAATTCTGAGCTTACTCTCAACTCTATAATTCTAATGACTGCATGCAGTTTTGGTTATGATTTTTTTTTAAAAGAAAAGGTACTGGAATTCTTAGACACTAATTTTAGGCACAGAGAAAGGCTATACAAAAATAACACATTGAACACTGAAAAAGAAGAATACTAAGCATAACAATCCACACATATAGCCTGTTGTATGCTTGGTTTTTATCATAGACTTAATAATGTGATCTAGGTATTTTCATATTAATAGCACTTTATACAAGACCAGTTAATGAAGCAAAGATTAATGGCCACATGAATGCACAGGCAAAAAAGGAAAAGAAATTAGCATTCTGTGTTTTTGAAAGTAACGCTAGACAACAAACTGCCCTTTTTTAATAGCAATTTCAGACCTAGGAAAAAGTCAATGGACAAAGGAAACAGTTAATTAAACTCTAGTGTGCATTGTAACAATTTACACCGTTACTTCGAAGCTTGAGAAATTCCAGAAAGAGTTGGCTGGCTGGGCAGTCAAACATTGTCTCAAAAGCATGTCTCACAGACATCTTAAAATAAGCAGAGGATTTGACACTAAACTAGTGCTTAAATTGTGCCGGGGCTTGCTAGTCTAGGTTTAGCAGTTCATAGCTCCAGAAGCTCTGGACTATCGGCCATCGGCTGCTGCTTTATAACTGGCAAGCTCTGGAGGCAGCACCACTGTCAGCAGCAACTCGAAAGTAAGGGTGACAATACCATGCAGAGGTGGTCCTAGCCCACTGGGGGCCCTAAGCAGGAATATTTTTTCACCTCTCACACACAACACATACTGAAAAAACAAATCGGGGGAGGGGCCCTTTGAGTTCCTTGGGGCCCTAAGCAACTGCTTAGTTGGTTTATGCCTCGCACCGGCTCTGATACCATGCTACCCTTAGTTCTGTACTGCTTCTGGTGGGGTGCTGCCTTCAGATCTAGGTCCCTGGCCAGCAGCCACCACCCTCTGGCTGTCAAGCTTGAGCCCTGGTACCTCTTTCATTACAAAATTAAGCAATGCACTAAACTAGACAACTTCAGCATGCTAGCAGCTATTTATAATGCTCACCTCTAATATTTCATTGTAAATGCTCAAGTGTGGAAGTTTTGCTCTAATTTTCATCTTGCCAATTCATCTTTTGTTTCATCTAAACTGAATTGGTATTTGACTGTTAGAGCTGATTATGGTTACATGATGGTGCTCTCAATGGAAATGAGACTTTGAGCTCAAGGAAGTCAAAGAAAGGTTAAAGCATAAACCTCTGTATTGGTCAATGCTATGGAGATGACTGAGTTTTCTACAGAACAGTGCTACAGCTGAATTTGTGAGTTCCCACGGCAGGCCAACTGACCTAAGCATACAGTGTTCCATTACTAATATACAGTGTTCAAATACCCAAGAATAAGTCACAAGAATCTAGGGAAAACTGTTCCCAGAACGTGTAATGCCTAACCCGGGGCACAATCTCAAACTCAATTCATACTGGTCTGTAAAAGTAATTTTTCTCCAATTCACTATATGGAGGAACAGCCTACCCATATGGAAGCTGATGGTGCTAGTGAATATAATAAATCTCAAATGAAAATCATTTACAAACCAATAATCCCTCTGGATGAAGCTACTAAGAATAGGTATTACTCATAAAGAACAAATGACGGATTAGAAATAGACCTAAAATTCTTTTCCCAAAATTTCAATATTTCTAGTAAATGTAAGAAATGACAAGTCCATATGTCTTAAATACAATAGAAAGGGGGAAAAAACATGTATAGGCCACAGCATTACACTGGCTGCATGCAGAAAGGTTTTTGCAGACACCCAGAGTCCCATTAGTGTCAGTGGGTTCTGTGCAGTACATGTGTGGTGCAGAACTCATTGCAGGACTGGTGCCATAGATGCTTTCCAGAGATTTTCAGCCTTCACTTTTACGTTCCAATATTGGGAAAGAGAAGTAAGTCTATCAAAGTTTCAAAACCATTATTAAAAAGTAATCATATTAATTTAATTTTAAGCCCTTCAAGACGGTTTAAACAGTCCCACACAATCCTGGTAGAGCTCCTCTTGGCTGTATGCTCAAGTAGGTTGTTATATTCAGCCCTAATCCACTGAACCCCATGTGCTTTAAGCCTTCTGAGTTTGAACACAGTCCAGGCACTGCCTCTGGCTGTAGTCTCTGGACATATTCTCGGGGTGCAGATCCTGTTTAGCACCCCCTTCTGAGAGCTGAGAATCCAGGATCCAACCGCTCAACCCTGTGATTAATGTTGACTTCTCCCAGTCTAAGCATACCTCTTCCCAGATCTCCAACCATGTGAACACTTTGGGTTCACAGCTTAACTCTTCAGGGGTACATAATAGGTGACCGAGTAGACTTTGCATAGCACTCTAAACAGGATTATTCTTTCCTTAGATAGCACAAGCAATACACAAATCTAGACAAAATAATAAACACAATACACATTTCCTTGCCTTGGTTTCCTTACCTCTCTGGAGAGCTTTTTGGACAGAGTTATTTGAGGAGCATAGGTTTCCCTCCTCTGCACATGGCTTCTCTTCAGAATCATAGGGTCTCTCTCTCCCTCTCTTCCTGCTTCAAGTTAGCTTGATTCCTTTCACCCTGGCTGGTCCTACCATTAAACAAGACTCCCTTCCACAAATATGGAAACAAGCAGCTCTTTCCTGCCCAAATTTCCTGTCTCTTCCTTTGATTCTACTGAGTTTATGTCCCACCACCACCATCTGATTCCTTTGTTCTACTGCTGGGGATTTTGTACTCTCCCTCCCTGCAGGAAAGTTGGAGGAACTTGTTTTTCCACTCTGGCAACCTCCCTAGCATACCCATTCTTTGGTCAGAGCACAGTTGTTAAAGTTAATGACCTTCATCTTCCCTAGTCTAGTAGGTGCTGGTCATCAAATGGTGGATTCCACATACACTGGCATTCAAAAATACAACAATGTAATAACATCAACTCAGAATAATAAGTTGTACATAGACAGATAGTCCAAGTCACCACAGTAGTACTGTATCGAGCTTTGTGTAGTAGTTGGGGGAAGAGAATGGCTTCATTAGTTTGGGAGTTACCTTTTAGGTTCTTACTAAAACTACACTAAAATGAAAGGATACATTATAAAAATTAATTTAATCTGCTGATGCACAAAAAGAAATAAAGTTTACTTAGGCCCTGATTCTGCTGTCAGACTCCAACAGCTTCAGTGTGCATCTGCCATGGGTTTGGGTTTAAAACCTAGGAGAACTCCTAATGCAGAAAAGGGGATTTATGGAAAACCAACACATGTATATTTATCTGCTGTTACTCTGTTTATACACAGAAATTAAAAAGCCAATATCCTTTTAATTAAAGAAATTTACTTAGTAATCTATGAATTAAAGAATAAGGAACATGCAAGCAATCTTTTAACTAGTCAGTCTGTCAAAATGTTTATATTGCAGGATGTGACACATTATTGATAATCATTTTCATTGGCTGGTTTGTATGTATTAAAATTAAAGTAATTGTAATATTTTGCAGTCATTGGACATCATCAAGAAAAAACACTATTGTGTTCAATTCTGGAACTCTCAACCATTTTAATAAACAGAATGCATTAAAGTCCTTTTGGAAGAGCTATTTATATTGCATTATTCAGAAATAATTATGGTGTGATTTGATAACTCAGGAAGAGTCATTGTAACAAATTTTAAAATATGGCCAGTTGCTAAATCTATAAAAGCATTAAATGTTTATGAAAGCTTTCTTGAGAATATAATCAATTTAGAAAACTAAACCTCTCCCTCCTAAAAGAACAGGAATTATACCATGAAATGGCAATGAAACAGAATACAAGATGTTTGTATGTGTGAGGATATTTACCCACTTCTCCAAAATTTGCCACATCAGCATATGATGGAATTCACAAAATGTTATTATTTGTTGTAACTGAATTACAGCATCTCTCTCTGTCAACATCAGATTTTAAATTCCCAAGCTTTAACTTGCCTAGATTTCAAAGGAAAAGACTGATTCTAGCCAGCCTCACTGCAGCAATGGTGCAGGCTACGATAACTTGTTGCCACATGAATTGAGACATAAACTGAGAGGCCGATTCTCACATACACCCAATATAAGGACCCTTTATACTTTTTGAGTGGTGGCCCTTTAGTGTAAATAAGACTCAGCCCTGAAAATTCATAAAGATAACTGCTCATCCATTCCTAATCCCAATAACTTTACAGTAAATAAAAATCAGATAATTCCTTCACCAAATATCAAAGACCATTATTTAAGATTCAAAATACTTGGGTTAACATTTCCCCCTCCCCTAAATTGTGTGCCTCTTCTCTTTCTGGTTTCAGTTTAAATACATGCATGCTGGGTGCAGTAAAAATATTGTTTTTAATCCAATTTAAATACAAACATAAACTGGTACAAATTTAAAAAGTCATGCCAACTTTAATAAATATAGATAGATATGTTCAGAGATGCGTACGTTTGTAGCTTTCTCCTCCATTTCATATCTGACAGCCTTATTCTGGGGTTTCCCTTCTCCATGCAGCAAGGTGCAGAACCACAAAGTTTCTCTTCCCTTCCTACTCACCACACTCACACACACTCTGTGCTTTTCAGAAGTAGAGTGTGACAAAACATTAATTCAACTTCAAAGATATAATCTTTGGTCTCAAAATGTCTAATTTGGAGATGTAATTTTCTTCTGAGTCAGTTCAGAAGCCAACCCTCATCATTCAGGTAATGGCTAGTGAGTTGGCTGATAGGCACAAAACCACAGACTATTCACAGTATGCTCAAGATTTTTTCAGCTGTGAAGAGAGGAAGAAGCTTAAGAATCAAATGTAAGAAGGAAGTCATTTTGTTAATACCTAGGTCTCCTTTTTATATAGGTATTAACCGTGAGTACAATATTTGTTTTAAATACATCTTCTCTCTAAACTCCCTAAATATGAGAACATTAGAGAGGGTGGGAGTTTAGCACAGAGTATTTCATTTATTTTATTTAGAAGAATTTGGGTCTCAGAAAAAATTGGAATAGGTTAGACTTTGTTTTGTGTTAGAGCATATCTGAGAAACTACCCTTCAAAGTGGAAAGCTCAGTCTTCATAGTCATAACTGTTTCTTGTCTTACAAAGAATGATGCTTCTGCTAAAACAACAGCAAATAATAGTGTGAAAAATTCATATTCTTAATGTGGTATACAATCATCTAGGCATTGGATGTCTCGCCAAATGTCATCCAAGTCTCTTGTGTTCTATCTACACTAGCTTTTTTCTCTTAAACTCCCATCACTAATACCACTGGTGGTAGCTCCTTAGGAGTGTATACAGGTAAGGACAGCCACCAATATGATGAATTGTTTGTTCAACTGAGCTCAGAGTCAATCTCTGTGATGCAGTACTTTAAAAATGTTGGTGGCCACTGACACCTTGTCTCAGTGCTCCCACTGTTTTTACTGCTGATGGACAGAAGACGTTTGGAATAGAAATCTCATGAGTATCTGCTCTCTAATGAGATTCCCAGAACTCCCTGGAGTGGGCCAGGTGAGAAACACTATTAGAATTATATTTTAGTATTTCTCCTTCTTGTCCTAACTCCAAGGAGTTTATAATTTAATTTTATATGTGGTGCAACAAGTAGGGGTAGCACTCAGGAGGGCAAGGGTTATATTAAGTAACTGTACTCAGTTTAGACACCTCCATCCTTACAGTTAATTAAAAGTTGATAAGTACGGCTGCAGACACATTTCTAGATATCAAGGAGAAAGTGTGCTTTAATGAATTATGTGAAAGATGAGAGGGTATTAACTGGGCAGACCTACACTGAGAGGTGGTATAGATATCGTGGGAGAAAAGGACAATCTATACTGTACCATTCCTGGTTTCTAGGAACAGCAACTACATTGTAACTGAAATACAGAAGTACATTTATGTAATATTGCTTTATGATTGAGATTTTTCATTCACTGAAATCAGGAATTTGAAAGTAGGCCTCCTTTCCACATACATAGGATGTTATATTAAATTACCTTAATTTTAATGCTTTATACACATATGGCAGCTACATCATATGGCAGTTACAGCTGACATGGGAATCATAACTTGCAATTTCATGACTTTTATGCTCACACACACAATATCAACAACAATACAGCTGCATTAATAGGTTTTTTTAATTGTATTCAATTTCCTTGATGAAAAGGTTATGTTGCATAAATTTGCACATACAATCACAGATGGTGCAAACACATTTAAATGTGAAATTTCAAATTGCACTCACTCTAACACTGAGCTTCTTTAAACAATGCTGTAATTTTAATTCCATTCAGGATCATATCATTGACAACACTGAAATGCTAATCTCATCAATGATGTTTCTAAGAACTTGCTTTTGGTGGTGACAGCTACGGAAGGCCATGTCTCCTTTTAAGGGCAGGAGTTATTTAGGGAAGAACCTGTTCTTCCCCAGATACAGGAATTTTTAATTGAAACAAGTAAAGAGAATGCAATTTATTACATAAAAGCTGCACTTTTAAAAACCTTCTGAAATACTGGTGTTTATCATCAACATATTAAAATACTTTCTCCCTTAGATTATTGGTTTATAGTGATATTTCAACTTGGGAAGGGGGAGTGGGGAAAGAGAGACACCTGCCTTGAAGAAGAGCCTGCTTCCATGTGCCAATGCAGTGGTCCTACCTCTGGATCCACTTTGTATGTGTAGTACTAGACCCTAAACATTAGCACTTCAGTGTGTTCAGCTATCGAGTTAGCCAGTATTTTTTAATTAAAATTCAGTGAGCTGCAAATCATTAGCATGGTGTGAGAAAGAAAAATCACCTTTAGTCTATTGGGCATGGGTAATAAAGTTTTGTTTTTTAACTCACTGAGCTCCATCTGTGAAGGTGAAGATGAAGGTTAACGCTGTGGAAAGAGCATGGCTCTAGATTCTGGACCTCTGTCTGCTCATGATACTATCCTTATATCCTTAGACAGGAACATGAATTTTCATTCTGAGATTACATACGTATTTTTTCTTACAATCCTCCCTCCTTTTTTATTTTGTGCATAAGGTGCTTGAACTTCTCCACAACGGAAGTCTGCCTATAAAAATGTAAATTTAAGGCAGGCACTGGTATAAATGGAGCATGCTTAACTTCAGAATAACAGATATGAGCAAGCTTTCAAGCCTCTAGTAATTTAAATTCTGAGAATGTAACAAAACTATAGTTGGTATTCTGAATGACATGACTAAGGAGAGGAAGCAGTACTTAGCTAAACTCAAACAAAAGAAGTAAAAACACATTTTGCAATATAAAACATTTTTAGGTTTGTTAAAATTTTCATTTTACTCAAATTATAGCCTACTTTATCAAATTGTGAAATGGACCACAATATTTTATCTGACATCAGCAAAAATATCTAATTATTAAAGAACAAGCTTTGCCACTTGCATTTTTAGGGATGTTATTTCCTCTCAATGCATACAAGGAACTCCTATTAATGTAGTGAAGAATATATCTCACAAAACATAGCTTACAGAAGCTCTATTTTGTATTAATAATCTGCAGTATTTTAACTAGATAGATGTGTTGTACACTAAGCCAAATACGTTTATTTAATTTTAGCATTAAAAGCTATGTATAATGTTCATTTTGGTAATCTTTGTGAGAGTTCTCTGTGCAGACTTGTCCTCGCACTTATAATATAAAAAATAATAAATACTTGTATTGCACTTTTCATATCTAAACTGCCTACAAACTTCAGCTAATTAATCCTCACAGCATCCCACCAAGGTAGAAACTGCAAGTAGGGCCTCCATTTTACAACTGTAGGATTACAAAAAGCACTTGAAGTTCAATGAACAGTTTACAGTATTCACTGAAAAGTTATAAAAATAAAGGAAGTTTTCCAAATTTTCAGAATCAGAACTCTAATTAATGGACTGCATTATAGGGCATCAAGCTAGTTGATAGTAGTTCTGATTCTCATGTGACTAAGCTAGTAGGTGGTACACATCCAATATAAAACAATTCATTTCTGGGCAAAATTCACCCCAGTCACAAAATCTATGTCCTAGGTAAATCCCATTTAGGACCTATTTTGAGAACATAAAGAGGATTTAAATAATGCCCAATATTAAACTGATCTTCTGCACGGGGATGAATTTCACCCTTCTCTGATTAACCAGGGTTTTGCACTACTTCCCGCAAGTTGTCTTAATTCTTACAAAGTGTTTTACGTTAACACACACAAATTATTCCATTCACCACAGAAATGTAGACATACAGTAAACAATGCTAACTCTTCCATTAAGCACCACATGATCTTTCATGGCCAAGTTGCTTAGGAATACAGATGCTCATCACCAAAATGGCAACTCCAGTAGAGCATACCCCTCTAAAATCATAAAAGGGACGTTAGTTCTGTACTTATTTGGAAGGGAGAATGCCTCTTATTGAGTTGCTAAAATGACAGCTTTCATTGACCTATTTTTTCCTTAGGTAAGTACTAAGATGGGAAAATCCTAAATTTGCTGTGAGAAGGAGCAAACAATGATTTACAGTTTTGATTATAGTTAATTAAGTCTCCCATAAAATATATATGACAGGGTAGATTCTCTGTAGAAACCTCTTGCAAACCCCAAGAAAGGGATTTTTTGGCAAAGAGGAGCCATTTACAGGCATACAGTCAGCTCCTAATGTTGCCTGATAGCATAGGGAGTGTGTCAGTAGGAGCGAAGGGGCAGTGAGAGTGAGAGTCTGGAACATGTGTTCTGGTAATCCCCAGATGGTTTAATGTTCGTTAGGAGATCAAGGCCAGCTGGAATAAGTTATAGCTGCCTCTAGACTCCTCTAATTTTTGCTATGGCTGAGACAGAGAATCAGGAGTTGCAAATGGCTCCCTGACAGCCTTCCAGGTGTAATCCACTCCTAGAGTTTTTCAAACGGAAACCAAAGATGCAAGAAATTTCTACATGATTGAATATGCTGGAAATGGGAATGATGCATCCAGAATACAACTGACTGCAAATCTGTCTGAATACCACGGATAAAACACATTCAGAAGCAACATTAGTGTTAAGCACCCTCAATATCCGTGGTTTCTGGAGACCATGATTAATTACACACTTAGTCTTGAGCCTGTGATCTGGGACCTGGACAGTTGCTTAGAGGTAGAGAGCTGATTTCTATGAGATATTATCTCTCTTCCCACTGGTTAACTCTAAATCTACCATCTAGAGTTGTTTTAACCCTTTGTTTTGGCCTTTTCCATAGAAAGATCTTTCCTCTGCACAGCTGGGGGTCATTGCATTGTAGTTTTGTATCACACACTTACATGTCTGATATATATATATATATATACACACATAAAAGAGAGCAAGCATTTGAACTCCAGAAGTAAAAAAAAAATGTATTGGTTTAATTAAGCAATTTTTCCCATTAAGGGCTGATCCAAAGGCTGTTGAAGTCAATGAGAGTCTAAGAGGAACCTTAAAGTATGCTTTTGTGAATAAAGCACTGGATTGAGACTTAGAAGGTTCCACTGCTACCAGTGTACAAACTTCCTGTATAATCTTAGTCAACTCACTTAACCTTTCTGTGCTCTACTTCCCTATCAGTAAAAACAAGATGCTTCTCCACCACCAGTCCATACAGTGGTGATGCAAAGATAAATGAATTAGTGTTTGTAAGGTGCTTAAATATTACAGTGATGACAGTGAGATGGACAAGCTTTCAAGCTTACACAGAGCTTTTCTTCAGGTTTGGGAAATGCACACGGTGTTATAGTTAAGTACAAGATGGAACAGATTGTTTAGCATAAGTAGCTAACACATTTCAAGGGACCTTTCAAGGTGAAGTGGCCTGTGAAATCCCCACCAGTCATAGGGAGAAATGAAAGGGGGGAGGGAGGAGGAAAAGAAGGGGGTGGAAAGCAGTTGGGGGGTGGGGGGGGTTATAGATTATTGTAACAATGTCTACAGTCTATTCAGGCCATGAACTTTAGTGTCTAGCAAAGTTATGATTTTAAGCTCCTAGGCTCGTCTGTTGAAAGTGTTGTGCAGGTTTCCTTTGAGGATGAGAACTGATAGGTCAGATATAGAGCGATCGCTTTGTTAGGCAACTTTGAAAATGCCACCCTTTACCTAGCTACTTGGGGTTCTTTTCCTTTAAATGCAGGTATTCTAAAAATAAGTGAACAATAATTGTTAATCTATAATGTGGAAATGTGAGTCAGGCAGGAATTGTTTTGCAGCCAGTACTTAAGAATTTGTGTTTGCTTCATAAGTATTCCTTCCTCTGCAGTTATCTGGCCTTCAGCCACTCCTCTTACCCAGATTCCCTGTTGCATACACATTAAATGACTACCAACTCCCCTGCAACAAGCAACCCCAAACCCAAGAAGTTTATAAAGAAGTTGTTTATAAAAGTCAGTTCTGTCAACCCATGGTGGATGTTGAGAAGTCACAGGGAACATTACTCAATCATTGGTGTTCCCCTCTTTCCCCACAGAAACCATTTGTATGTTTAAAAGTTTAATAAAGAATTACTGGAATGTATTTCTGATTCTGATTTATGTGACATCCCTACTGCAAAGATATGACAGATCTTTCACGCATCAGTCCCATGGTTTTTCTCTTCATTGAAGAACGTTCTTCATTTTTCACTCTGAGGAAGGAAACAATTGCTTTATGGAGCAATTTACTATTTCATAATCTAACAATTCAATGAACTGGGAAAATTTTTTATGGATTGAGATTTGATTTTTTAAACAGAATTTGGTGTTTCATCAGTATTCATCATCTGACACAAAGGATTTTTTTAATTCACCAAGATAGTCAACACTCAGATGCTAAAATATTAATGTTAAGATACTGTACATTTAATTTTGTTATTAAAATTTGATCATATTATCAAAGTGAGGTTGGATAGATAGGCAGATTTATAATTGAATACATTTTGTCAGCTGTAATACCAATTATAGTAGTTTTTTAGCCAAGTTAGAAGAGTACGACTCATATATCCCAGACCAAACTTGATAGGAAATTTGGGGACGACAATAGCTAACACTGAAATATACACTTTTCTAAACATGTACTTAAAGCAAATTCTATTTCGGAGAACACAATACAGAATATAATAATAGAATACACACATAAGAGGAAGAGGAATGGCTCAGAGAGACATAAAAGACATAAAATTTAACTCAAAGTTTCAGAGGAATGCTCCCTGTGGGAAGGGATTTGAATCCACATGGAAGAAGCAGAGGGTCACAGCCTTGGAAACAGAATAGATTCTCTTGTTCCTTCAAGAACACAGGATCCAACCCTTCATGTCACACAAATACTGAAAAGCTGCTTTTTCTCTAAAATTGACAGAGGAAAAATATTTATATTGGCTTATGAATTTTAATGTATGCATTTTATGATAAGAACATAAGAACGGCCATACTGGGTCAGACCAAAGGTCCATCAAGCCCAGTATCTTGTCCTCTGACAGTGGCCAATGGCAGGTGCCCCAAAGGGAATGAACAGACAGGTTATCATCAAGTGATCCATGCCCTGTCACCCAATCCCAGCTTCTGGCAAACAGAGGCTAGGGACCCATTCCTCCCCATCCTGGCTAATAGCCATGGATGGACCTATCTTCCATTAATCTATCTAGCTCCCTTTAGACCTCCATTATAATATTGGCCTTCACAACACCCTCTGGCAAGGAGTTCCAGAGGTTGACAATGCATTGAGTGAAAAAATACTTTCTTGGGTTTGTTTTAAACCTGCTACCTATTAATTTCATTTGGTGGCCCCTTGTTCTTGTATTATGAGGAGGAGTAAATAACACTTCCTTATTTATTTCTCTATACCACTCATGATTTTATAGACCTCTATCATATCCCCTCTTAGTCGCCTCTTTTCCAAGCTGAAAAGTCCCAGTCTTATTAATCTCTCCTCATACGGAAGCCGTTCTATACCCCTAATCATTTTTTTGCCCTTTTCTGAACCTTTTCCAATTCCAGTATATCTTTTTTGAGATGGGACAACCACATCTGCATGCAGTATTCAAGGTGTGGGCATACCATGGATTTATATAGAGGCAATATGATATTTTCGGTTTTATTATCTATCCCTTTCTTGATGATTCCCAACATTCCGTTCGCTTTTTTGACTGCCGCTGCACATTGAGTGGATGATTTCAGAAAACTATCCACAATGACGCCAAGATCTCTTTCTTGAGTGGTAACAGCTAATTTAGACCCCATTGTTGTATATGTATAGTTAGGATTATGTTTTCCAATGTGCATTACTTTGCATTTATCAACATTAAATTTCATCAGCCATTTTGTTGCCCAGTCACCCAGTTTTGAGAGACCCTTTTGTAGCTCTTTGCAGTCTGCCTGGCACTTAACTATCTTGAGTAGTTTTGTATCAATGTTGCCACCTCGCTGTTTTAATTATTGTGCAAATACTTAGAGCAACTGGACAGGTAATTTCTGCAATAACTCAAAATCAATAAGAACAGTACAGTAGCCACTATTTATGAAGGACCTATGTTTTGTGCTCTGTTGCTGCATTTTACAGAGGAGAAAACAGAGAGAAGCTGACATTTCTGAAATTAATAAAAAAATTCTGAGCAGGAGTGATCCCTGGAATAGACAAGGCTACCATTTTACTACCATTTTAGTTAAACCAGCTGAGAAGTCGTCTAATCAAAACAGTGGTTAAAAAGGGGCCTAGCTGTGGAAACCTAGTCTATACTATGGTTCCCATTGGCTCTAACACCGGTTAAGCAGTGCTTTGTAAAGTGAAACCCTATCAGTATTTTATAAATTTCCCCATTGTAGACCAGGCCTAAATGACTTGTCTTTGAGGCATCATGGTATAAGAGGTAAATTATAGACCTAGCAGTCAGCAAGATGTGGGTTCATTTAATCTTGGTTCTGACACTGATTTGCAGTGTGAACTTAGACAAATCATGTGGGAAAAGTTTTTCTGAAGTGGTCTCTGATTTTGGGTGTGTTAATTTTTATGTGCTCAGCATGATGCTCTTTGGGCCTGATTTTCAGAAATGTTGAGTACCTACACTCTTGTCTTAAGTTAGTGGGAGTCCTGGATACTCGTTACTTCTAAAAACTAGGATCTAGATATCAAGTTGGGCATCCAAAATCAGGGACAAACCCAGCATCAGAGGATACATTTGAAAATGTTGGCCTTAACCTCTGAGAATCAGTGTTTCTCCCTCTGTAAAATGGGGATAATGGCACTCACTGTACCTTACAGCAGTGGTTCTCAAACTTCATTGCATCGTGACTCCCGTCTGACAAAAAAAATTGCTACATGACCCCAGGAACGGGGACCAAAGATCGAGCCCACTCGAGCCCTGTTGCCCTGGGCAGGGTCAGAGGGGCAGCAAAGCTGAAGCCCCAGGGTTCTTCCCTGGGTGGGCGGCATGTAACCTTAGCCCTGGGTGGTGGTGCTTAGGCTTCAGTCTTGCTGGGGCCCAAGGCCAACAACAGCCTTAGCAACCCCATTAAAATGGAGTTGCGACCCACTTTGGGGTCCCAACCCACAGTTTGAGAACCCCTGCCTTACAGGGTGATTATTGGTATGTAGCGTTTGTCAAGTGCTACACAAACAGTAAAGTTTATTAAACCAGTCAGTAGCAGAAGTGACAAGAAAACTCAGGAGGTCCTGGCTCCCAGCCTATGCCCAATCCACTAGACCATGCTGACTATAGGATATAGTCTCTCAGTACTTTATCAACTCAACAAGCACATTTTGCCAATTACACTTTTTCAACAAACATTTATTCCAGTTCTAATTTTACAATATCCACAAAGAAAGCCATGCCAGCTTGGGCCTGGTCCCTTCTCACTGCCATCAGAGCTTCCTCCCCTATAGCTACTTCCTAAATCCTTTTATGAAGAGGGTAGAAAAGACAGACGAAAGTTAATGTTTCATGGACCAGAATAAACTCCTGCTCAGAAATCTGCTGGGTGGCCAAAGGAACATGTTATGTATAGTCACTGCTCCTCTGTTGTCTTCTCTACCTTAATATGCTGCCACATAATTCATCTCATGGTTAGATCCCCAGCCACATGGAATCTAGAAGTCTAGGTGGAAGCAATGGAGAAACTCTTCTGCAGAGGAGTCAAAGAAATATTCATTATCCCATTTCAGTTCCTTACCTACCACAATTTTGCAGGCTCCTCTCCTTTACCTCTTTTCCACAACACAGGGTCCTTTATTTCTAAACAACTCCACCTCTACTATGGCACCCGGGAATGATTTACTAGTCAGAAACTGAAACATATCAAAGAAGGTTTCCATTGATTGCCACTGTTGCTGGTTTTCTACAACATCAGCTACTGACCGTGATCAATATACCTGTAACTGAATAATCCTCACATCTAATTTTCCCTCAGGTAAGGAACAATTGCCCTTGTCTTATGTGTAACACGAACTGGTATTTGAATGCTGTACAATGTATCAGGATTTTTTTTATTAACTGTTAGCTGTGTTAAAGATATGCTTCACAATCTACTCATGAACGCAAACGTGTTTTAAGAGTTTATGAAGACTTTTCTTTATTGGAGCTGGCTCCACAGCTCTCACTGGCTGGGAACCATGGCCAATGGGAGCTACAGGGGCAGTCTTTGCGGACGGGGCAGCAAGCAAAGCCCCCTGGCCGTTCCTCCACGCAGGGAGCTGCTTGAGGTAAGTGCTGCCCGGAACCTGCACCCCAAGAATTCCCACACCCCAACCCCCTGCCCCAGCCTTGATCCTCCTTCCGCTCTCTGAACCCCTAGGTCCCAGCCCGGAGAACCCTCCTATACCCCAAGCCCCTCATCCCCAGCTGCACCCCAGAGCCCACACCCCCTCATAGAATCATAGAATATCAGGGTTGGAAAGGACCTCAGGAGGTCATCTAATCCAACCCCCTGCTCAAAGCAGGACCAATCCCCAACTAAATCATCCCAGCCAGGGCTTTGTCAAGCCTGACTTTAAAAATCTCAAAGGAAGGAGATTCCACCACCTCCCTAGGTAACCCATTCCAGTGCTTCACCACCCTTCTAGTGAAAAAGTTTTTCCTAATATCCAACCTAAACCTCCCCTACTGAACTTGAGACCATTACTCCTTGTTCTGTCACCTCCTACCACTGAGAACAGTCTAGATCCATCCTCTTTGGAACCCCCTTTCAGGTAGTTGAAAGCAGCTATCAAATCCCCCCTCATTCTTCTCTTCCACAGACTAAACAATCCCAGTTCCCTCAGCCTCTCCTCATAAGTCATGTGTTCCAGTCCCCTAATCATTTTTGTTGCCCTCCGCTGGATGCTTTCCAATTTTTCCACATCCTTCCTGTAGTGTGGGGCCCAAAACTGGACACAGTACTCCAGATGAGACCTCACCAATGTTGAATAGAGGGAAACGATCACGTCCCTCGATCTGCTGGCAATGCCCCTACTTATACAGTCCAAAATGCCGTTAGCCTTCTTGGCAACAAGGGCACACTGTTGACTCGTATCCAGCTTCTTGTCCACTGTAACCCCTAGGTCCTTTTCTGCAGAACTGCTGCCTAGCCATTCGGTCCCTAGTCTCTAGCAATACATGGGATTCTTCTGTCCTAAGTGCAGGACTCTGCACTTGTCCTTGTTGAACCTCATCAGATTTCTTTTGGCCCAATTCTCTAATTTGTCTAGGTCCCTCTGCATCCTATCCCTACCCTCCAGCGTATCTACCACTCCTCCCAGTTTAGTGTCATCTGCAAACTTGCTGAGGGTGTAGTCCATGCCATCCTCCAGATCATTAATGAAGATATTGAACAAAACCGGCCCCAGGACCGACCCTTTGGGCACTCCGCTTGATACCAGCTGCCAACTAGACATTGATCACTACCTGTTAGGCCCGACAATCTAGCCAGCTTTCTATCCACCTTATAGTCCATTCATCCAGCCCATACTTCTTTAACTTGCTGGCAAGAATACTGTGGGAGACCGTGTCAAAAGCTTTGCTAAAGTCAAGGAATAACACGTCCACTGCTTTCCCTCCTCCACAGAGCCAGTTATCTTGTCTTAGAAGACAATTAGATTAGTCAGGCATGACTTGCCCTTGGTGAATCCATGCTGACTGTTCCTGATCACTTTCCTCTCCTCTAAGTGCTTCAGAATCGATTCCTTGAGGACCTGCTCCATGATTTTTCCAGGGTTTGAGGTGAGGCTGACAGGCCTGTAGTTCCCAGAATCCTCCTTCTTCCCTTTTTTAAAGATGGGCACTACATTAGCCTTCTTCCAGTCATCCGGGACCTCCCCTGATCGCCATGAGTTTTCAAATATAATGGCCAATGGCTCTGCAATCACAGCCGCCAACTCCTTTAGCACTCTCGGATGCAGCCCATCCGGCCCCATAGACTTGTGCTCATCCAGCTTTTCTAAATAGTCCCAGACCACTTCTTTCTCCACAGAGGGCTGGTCACCTCCTTCCCATGCTGTGGTGCCCAGTGCAGTAGTCTGGGAGCTGACCTTGTTCGTGAAGACAGAGGCAAAAAAAGCATTGAGTACATTAGCTTTTTCCACATCCTCTGTCACTAGGTTGCCTCCCTCATTCAGTAAGGGGCCCACACTTTCCTTGACTTTCTTCTTGTTGCTAACATACCTGAAGAAATCCTTCTTGTTACTCTTAACATCTCTTGCTAGCTGCAACTCCAAGTGTGATTTGGCCTTCCTGATTTCACTCCTGCATGCCCGAACAATATTCTTATACTCCTCCCTGGTCATTTGTCCAATCTTCCACTTCTTGTAAGCTTCTTTTTTGTGTTTAAGCTCAGCAAAGATTTCTCTGTAAAGCCAAGCTGGTCACCTGCCATATTTGCTATTCTTTCTGCACATCTGGATGGTTTGTTCCTGCATCCTCAATAAGGCTTCTTTAAAATACAGCCAGCTCTCCTGGACTCTTTTCCCCATCATATTAGCCTCCCAGGGTACCTGCCCATCAGTTCCCTGAGGGAGTCAAAGTCTGCTTTTCCGAAGTCCAGGGTCCATATTCTGATGTTCTCCTTTCTTCCTTGTGTAGGGATCCTGAACTCGAGCATCTTATGGTCCCTGCCTCCCAGGTTCCCATCCACTTTTGCTTCCCCTACTAATTCTTCCCGGTTTGTGAGCAGCAGGTCAAGAAGAGCTCTGCCCCTAGTTGGTTCCTCCAGCACTTGCACCAGGAAATTGTCCCCTACACTTTCCAAAAACTTCTTGGATTGTCTGTGCACCACTATATTGCTCTCCCAGCAGATATCAGGGTGATTGAAGTCTCCCATGAGAACCAGGGCCTGCGATCTAGTAACTTCCTTTAGTTGCCGGAAGAAAGCCTCATCCATCTCATCCCCCTGGCCTGGTGGTCTATAGCAGACTCCCACCATGACATCACCCTTGTTGCTCACACTTCTAAACTTAATCCAGAGACTCTCAGGTTTTTCTGCAGTTTCATACCTGAGCTCTGAGCAGTCATACTGCTCTCTTACATACAATGCAACTCCCCCACCTTTTCTGCCCTGCCTGTCCTTCCTGAACGGTTTATATCCATCCATGACTGTCATGTGAGTTATCCCACCAAGTCTCTGTTATTCCAATCACTTCATAATTCCTTGACTGTGCCAGGACTTCCAGTTCTCCCTGCTTGTTTCCCAGGCTTCTTGCATTTGTGTATAGGCACTTAAGATAACTCGCTGATCATCCAGCTTTCTCGGTATGAGGCAGGAGCCCTCCCTCTTGCACTCTCCTGCTCGTGCTTCCTCCCGGTATCCCACTTCCCCACTTACCTCAGGGCTTCGGTCTCCTTCCCCCGGTGAACCTAGTTTAAAGCCCTCCTCACTAGGTTAGCCAGCCTGCTTGTGAAGATCCTCTTCTCTCACTTCGTTTGGTGGTGCCCGTCTCTGCCTAGCACTCCTCCTTCTTGGAACACCATCCCATGGTCAAAGAATCCAAAGCCTTCTCTCTAACACCACATGCATTAGCCATTCATTGACTTCCATGATTCGACAGTCTCTACCCAGGCCTTTTCCTTCCACAGGGAGGACGGACGAGAACACCACTTGTGCCTCAAACTCCTTTATCCTTCTTCCCAGAGCCTTCATCCCCCCGCACCCTAACCCCCTGCCTCATCCCCCACCCCACCCCAGAGTCTGCATCCCCAGCCAAAGCCCTCACACCCCAATCTCTGCCCCAGCCTTGATCCCCATCCCGCACTCCAAACTCCTCACCCCCAGACCAGAGCCCCCTCCTGCACCCCAAATCCCTCATCCCTAGCCCCACACCAGAGCCCGTACCCCCAGCTGAAGCCCTCACACCCCACCCCACCCCCTGCCCCAGCCTTGATCTCCCTCCCACACACTAACCCCATGAGCCAGCCCAGTGAAAATAAGCAAGTGAGTAAGTTTTGGGAGAGCGAGCAACAGAGGGAGGGGAGATGGAGTGAATGGGGCCTGGGAAGGGGTGTGGCAGGGGCATGGCCTCAGAGGAGGAGTGGTGCAGGGGTGGGGGAAAGGGTGTTCAGTTTTGTGAGAGTAGAAAGTTGGTAACCTTACTCTGAAGTCTGAACTGAACCCAGGATTTTCCCTGCCTTAAGGTGCACTCTCGGCATGCAGGACCTTTGTCTGGCAGCTCCTCCTGAGAACTGTGATCACACAGCCCAACTACCTAGTTCCTGGAACCAGTGCTTACCCCTCAAACACACCCTTCTCCTACAACTCCACTGAAAGGTCTGAGCCTTCTGGGTTATTGTTTAACTCTCTCAGGGGGAATATGGGAGTTGTAGCATATGAATACATACAGACACTTTGCACAGAGTTCTACAATGCTCTTGCTTTTACTTAATCAGACCAGAAATGCAAAGATCCATACAAAAATAATACACACTACATCCATTTCCACTCACTCTAATTCATTCTTCCCTTGGGATGCCATTCTGGGGAGTAAGCATAGGGTGACTTTGTGCTTAAAAAGTATGGTGGATCTGCCATGAGTGCTGCAATTTCTCCCAAAAATGTGGTGTAAGGTGTCTCACAGAGGTAATTGCTACTAGAAATGCAGTTTTCATAGAGAGATGTAGGAGGAAATATGTGGCTAATGGTTCAAACGGTTTTTGGGTTAGGCATGTTAAGACTAGGAGAAGGCTCCAAGGTGGATTAGGCGGTTTGATGTCTGGGTATAGGGTTTGGGGTACCTTAAGGAATCACTGAGTAATGGGGTGAGCAAAGATAGGCTTGTCGTCGGTGGCATCATGGGACATTGTAATTGTGGCCAAGTGGACTTTGATGGAACTCAGGGAGAGTCCAGAGAGTTTAATCTCTAACAGATAGTCGAGGATTAGTGGGAGAGGCACAGAAAAAAGGCGCGGTTTCTGTGGCAGCCCACCAGTGTGTAAATCTTGTCCAGTTATGAAGGCAGGTGGTGCATGTAGAATTTCTTGTGCTATGAAGGAGTACATTTCAAACCTGCTCTGAGCAAGTTTGCCCAGCATGAGAGAACCATGAAGGAGCCAAACCTTGAGGGGTAACATGGTTAAATTGTGGTGGAGTAGTAGACTGCATTTTTGGGACAAGAGATTTGGGCGGAGGGGTAATGGGATGGGTGCGGAAAGCACCATCTTGGCAAGGAAAGTGTACCATGCCTGTCTGGGCCATGTGGGGGTGATCCTTATGACCCTGGCTTGGTCTGTTAGTATTTTTATCAGTACTTTGTGTATGAGTGGTATTGGGGAAATGCATCCATTTCCCATGATGTATCCATGGGAACATGAACATCCCCCAAGAAGTGCTTGCCTAGTTCCGCTCTGGAACAAAATCTCGGGCATTTCTTGTTTGCTGCAGTTGTGAAAAAATTTGTGGTTGGGTATCCCCATGTGTGAAATATGTCTAGTACTATATCCTTGTTTAGTTCCCATTTGTGGTCTATGGGAAATCTTCTGCTGAGGTCGTCTGCGGTGGTATTGAGAGATCCAGGTAAGCATGCAGCTAATATTCAGACATTGTGTCTGAGACACCAGTTCCACAGTATAATCGCTTCTGTAGAAAGGGAGTGGGATCGCCCCCCCCCGCAACTTGCCTGTTTACATAGAATGTGCAGGAAATGTTGTCAGTCATTATCCTGACATGCTGGTTTTGTATGAAGGGGAGAAATTGGAGGCAGGCATGGCGTATCATTCAGAGTTCTAGACGTCAATGTGAAGAGACTTCTCGACAGGAGACGAAAGCCCCTGGGGAGTGTATTGGGGCATGTGTGCTCCCTATCCCATAAGGGATGCATCCATAGTTATGATAACCGGTGGGACGTCCTGTAGAAAGGGGACCCCGCAGCAAAGGTTGTGAGGCAATGTCTACCAGTGAAGGGAATACTTGACTGGGAGGTATGTATAAAAGGTTGTTCAGACCATGGACATTCCATCTGTAGGCAGTGGTCATCCAACTCTACAAAAGTGCAAGAGGCCATGTGGCCTAGGAGTTGTAGGCCTCCTATCCAACCCCCACCCCCCGCCCCACCGCTTCTCGCCCTCTGACAGCTCCCCCGGGACTCCTGCCCCATCCAACCACTCCCCTGACCCCTGACAGCCCCCCGAGGACTCCTACCCCATCCACCACCCCTTGCTTCCTGTCCCCTGACCATCCCTGGATCCTCCACTCCTGACTGCCCCCTGCCGCCCCATCCACCCCCCCCTTCCTGACTGCCCCCCTCGGGACCCTTGCCCCATTCAACCCCCTGTTCCCCACCCTTTGACCCCCCAACCCCTATCCACCCCCCCACCCCCTGACCACAACCCCCAACTCCCCTGCCCTCTATCCAACCCCCCCGCCCCCTTATCACACTGCCTGGAGCACCAGTGGCTGGTGGTGCTACAGCCTCGCCGCCCTGAGCACCGGGTCAGGACGCTGGTGCCACAGCGTGCTGAGGCTGTAGGGGAGTGGGGGCAACGGGGGAGGGCCTGGGGGTGAGCCTCCCAGGCCAGGGGCTTAGAGGCCAGGCACGAGGGTCCTGTGGGCTGGATGTGGCCCGTGGGCCGTAGTTTGCCCACCTCTGCTTTAAACTCGTGTTTGTTTGTTTTTTTCTCTCTCTCTCTCTCTCTCTGGAATGTCATCAATAAAGTGCATGAGTTTCTCATAGTTTTTGTGGTCATATTTTGCCAGAATGGCAGAATAATTAGATATCCGGAATTGTAATGTGGACGAAGCATACACCTTACGATCAAGCAGGTCCAGCCTTTTACTGTCTTTAACAGTTGGGGTAGACCTGGGAAACTGGTGTTTGTTCTTTTGGTTAGCTGCTCTACTGCCAATGAGTTTGGCGCTGGGTGAGTAAAAAGGAACTCAGACCCTTTGGAAGGAATAAAATATTTCCTGTCAGCTTGCTTACAGGTAGGTGTGCTAGTAGCCGGTGTCTGCCATATGGTTTTGGCGAGATCCATGATGGCTGAATTTATAGGTAAGGCAATCTTGGATGTGGAGGTAGGTTGCAGGATGTCAGTCAATCCATGCTGGTTTTCAGAAACTTCCTCCAGATTAATCCTGAACTTGTTGGCAACTCTTTTGAAGAGGTCTTGAAATTTTAAGAAATCATCTGACAGTGTTGGTGGGACAGCCAGTATTGCCTCATCCTGTGTGGATACGGGCTCCAGAAGAGTTGGGGAAGCATGTGTAGCACGTTCATCGAAGTGTGGAGTAACAGCTTGTTGTTGTGTCTCATTTGTAGCCGTATGCACTGGTGGTGGCGAGGTGGCATTGCTCCTATTTCTGGCATCTTGGCTATCACAGTGGAATCACTTATATGGTGCCCATCGACCTTAGTATTGCCACTGACTGGGGAAGATCATACGTGGTGCCATCCATGGGTTCATATACCAGGGAGGGAGGTCTTTAATGAATGAAGACCTAGAATTTGTGTGACCAGTGCTGATTTGGGTCTATGACTGGGAGAACTGGTATAGTGAAAAGTCTCCCTGCACTATGGCTTCCTCATCACTAGAAAAGGGAGATACAGCAGGAGACAGCTGTCTGGACCGCATGTGAATGTCCGGAAAAAAAAATAGGTGTCAAGTAGAGGTGACTGTAGGTTAGGTGACACTTATAGGTCTGGTGAATGAATGAACTGCTGTGCCGGAGAGCCTGTGTGAGAGAAACTTTCTGTTAGGAGTGTCTGCAGCGCTGGAGGGTCATTCGGCACCGACGTTCTCTGCACCGTAGCGCTCAATGCATGTGCTGAGGTCGATGATGCCAGGGAGGCAAGCGCAGCCCACGTCTGCTCCGGCAAGGTCCTCTGTGCTGGCACCGTGTCCACTGCTGTGCTGAATGGTGCCATGAGAGAGGCAGGCAACTGGAAGCCTGAAGCCTCGGCACCGGGAGCTTGTGCTGTTGCCGCAGCCAGAGGCGGGATTAGCGCAATGCTGGAAGAACCCGGAGCATCAAAGGTACTGAGCTGACAGAAGATCTGCATAGAAGAAAAAGACCTGCTAAGCGACCTTTTTGCTTGCAATGTTTCCCTTCTGGGTGAGGAAGGTAGGTGTTTTCTCTTTTGTTCTTTTTTGGAGGCAGGAGGGCTGCGGTTCACTGAAGAGCCCGTACCTGGGTCAGAGGCAGGTCCTAGTGACTTCTGCCCAAAAATCATTTTCAGGCGGAGTTCTCTGTCTTTATGTGCCCTGGATTTTAATTTGGAACAGTGGGCAAATTTTTGAAGAATGAGGGACTCCCCCAGGCATTTTATACACTGGGAGTGACCATCCAAGATAGGGATGGCGTCCCTGCACGTATTGCACTGTTTAAATCCTGGGGAGCCAGGCATATTAGCATCGGCTGGAGGCTGAGAGGAACAAGCGGGAACAATTTTTTTTTAAAGGGATGAACTTATCTAGTAACTAGAGTACTAAACTAAGGGAAAAAAGGATGTAGAATGGGTAAGAGAAAAAGTTTTAACAAGTCTGCTGTAGGTCCGACTCAAGCCGGGGATGGTAGAGAAAACTGAGGAGTTCGGCTGCGCATGCACACTATTAAGACAAGATTGGTATGTGAGGCAGGCTCCATGCATGCACGGCCGATATGAGTACTGCTGTAAAAATCTCCGAACAACGGCCCAGGGGCAGACCGACACCTACAGTGGAGCACCCATAAAGACACCTCTCGAAGAAGAATTAAAGATATTTTTATTTTTTCTACATATGTGAAAACTGAAGCACAGAGGGAAAGTCACTTGCTCACGCTCATACATCAGACCAGTGGTGGAACTGGGAACAAACCCCATGTCTTTGGATTCTCAGTCCAGAGCTGTATCCACCACGTCATACTGCCTCTCAACAATCATATCTCCTTTAAAAACAACTTCTTTCATTATGTACTTTTAATATTTTTCCTCAAATGCATTAGTTTTTGTCATTCTTGCACTTGTTTTCTTGGACTTTTTAATGCTCATTTTTCTAATTTCAGTAAGTCTCTCCTTTATATACCTCAGTTTTTCAATGTTTTTGTAGTCCAGCCCAATTCAGCATTCATTTAATGAACGATTTATATCTTTTCCAAAAACATTTATGAAAATATTAAATATAGGATCTTAACACTACACCTTTTGGAAGCTCCTGAGACTTCTCCTGAATTCATTGTCATGTTGCTTATAGTTGCTCTGTTCTTTATTCATATGAGTCTAACAGGGTCATTCTAATTTCTCTGTTTTCATACTAAAAACAAACCAGATATAATATAATCATAGAAATATAGGACTGGAAGGAACCTCAAGAGGTCTTCTAGTACAGTCCCCTGCGCTGAGCAGAACCAAGTATATTTAGACCATTCCAACAGGAGTTTCTAAAAACCTTTTAAAAACCTCCAGTGAAGTGTATTCCACAAGTTCTCCTGATAACACATTCCAGTGCTTAACTATCCTTACAGTTACAATATTTTCCCTAGTCTCTAACCTAAATTTCCTTTGCTACAGATTAAGTCAATTACTTCTTGCCCTATCTTCACTGGAGAAGGAGAACAATTGATCACGGTTTTTATAACAGCCCTTAACATATTGAAGACTATAATCAGGTGTCCCGCCCCTACATCCCCCTCTCCCCCCGAGTCTGCTTTTCTCAAGAATAAACTTAAACCCTTTTTTAACCTTTCCTCATAGGTCAGGTTTTCTAAACATTCTCTGGATTCTCTCAAATTTGTCCACATCTTAAAGCATGACATCCAAAACTGAACACAATACTCCAGAAGTCACCTACTACAAGACAGGCCCAACAAAGAAAATAACAGAACGCCACTAGCCATCACCTTCAGCCCCCAACTAAAACCTCTCCAACGCATCATCAAGGATCTACAACCTATCCTGAAGGATGACCCATCACTCTCACAGATCTTGGGAGACAGGCCAGTCCTTGCCTACAGACAGCCCCCCAACCTGAAGCAAATACTCACCAGCAACCACATACCATACAACAGAACCACTAACCCAGCAACCTATCCTTGCAACAAAGCCCCTTGCCAACTGTGCCCACATATCTATTCAGGGGACACCATCACAGGGCCTAATAACATCAGCCACACTATCAGAGGCTCGTTCACCTGCACATCCACCAATATGATATATGCCATCATGTGCCAGCAATGCCCCTCTGCCATGTACATTGGTCAAACTGGACAGTCTCTACGTAAAAGAATAAATGGACACAAATCAGATGTCAAGAATTATAACATTCATAAACCAGTCGGAGAACACTTCAATCTCTCTGGTCACGCGATTACAGACATGAAAGTTGCAATATTAAAAACAAAAAGACTTCAAAAACAGACTCCAACGAGAGACTGCTGAATTGGAATTAATTTGCAAACTGGATACAATTAACTTAGGCTTGAATAGAGACTGGGAGTAGATGTGTCATGACACAAAGTAAAACTATTTCCCCATGTTTATTCCCCCCCATCCACTGTTCCTCAGACGTTCCTGTAACTGCTGGAAATGGCCCACCTTGATTATCACTACAAAAGGTTTTCTCCCACCCCCACCCTCCTGCTGGTAATAGCTCATCTTAAGTGTTCACTCTCCTTACAGTGTGTATGATAACACCCATTTTTTCATGTTCTGTGTGTATATAAATCTCCTCACTGTATTTTCCACTGAATGCATCCAATGAAGTGAGCTGTAGCTCACAAAAGCTTATGCTCAAATAAATTGGTTAGTCTCTAAGATGCCACTAGTACTCCTTTGCTTTTTGTGAATACTCCAGCTGAGGCCTCCCCAGTGCTGAGTAGAGCAGGGCAGTTACCTTCCATGACTTACATATGATACTTTTGGTAATACAACCCAGAATTATATTAACTTTTTTTGCAATGGCATTACATTGTTGACTCATGTTCAATTTGTGATCCACTTAACTCCCTGATCTTTTTTCAGTGATACTGCTGCCTAGCCAGATATTTCCCATTTTGTATTTGTGCATTTAATTTTTCCTTAAGTATGTAGTACTTTGTACTTGTTCTTGATTAACTTCATCTTGTTGGTTGCAGACCAATTCTCTAATCTGTCAAGGTCAATTTGAACTTTAATCCTACTCCTAATGCTTGCAAGCCTTCCCCCTCCCACTCCTGTGTTGGTGTAATCTGAAAATTTTATAAACTTACTCTCCATTCCGTTATCCAAGTCATAAACGAAAATATTGAATAGTGTTTGCTTATGAGAATGTCATGCGGGACTTTTTCAAAAGGGTTACTAAAAATCAAGATACATCATGTCTACTTCTCCCCTTCAATCTACCACACTAGTAAACCTGTCAAATCCCGCATAGCCAACATTGCCCAATTACCCTCCAGATTGGCCTGGAAGTGCCTCTTCTGCAGTCAGTGCCAAAGCCGTGTTGGAATTTCCGCAAGGCGGACTGGCCTGGCTACACTCCAGAAACAGAACATCGGATCCCACGGCTCGAACCGATACCTAGAAACTTTGGCCATTTTACAAACATCTTAAAATCAACTGCTAAGAATACATCCCATGTGGTCACCGCAAGGCTTTCACCCCCTTCTGGACAAAAGAATCCGAGTCCCTCCTGAGGGAATATGAAAAGAGCGGCAACCCAGATAAAGCCACTGCATTGCTTGAGTCCTTGAATTCAGCATGCCTGGGAAGCTGGAAACAGGGTGCTGAAAGCCTTGATTTCACCCATTCGAGGCATAAGGCATGGGCAACTTGGAGGATCCCAGCCAGTAACGTGATGCCCAGCAAAGGTAACTGTAAGAGCTGTCACCTCATCTTCTTTCTAATAGCAAGAGGCCAACGGACAAGAATACATGCCAGGACGTCCAGCAAGAACTCTGCAGAAACCGCCAACTATGTCTGGAGGAATCACCACTCTACCCTCCATATTCTGTTGAGGAGATCAATCTTGAACTGTCTGAAACCAAAAGCCAGAAAGCTGCAGGGGTTGATGGAATTTCTCCAGAATGCCTAGGGAGACAGGGTTGGGAATGGCTGGTGGTGCTTTTTACTGCCGTGCATACAACCAGAGAAGTGCCAACAAGCTGACGACAAGCAACAGTGGCTGACTACTAATGCCTAGGAAACCTCCAGAGGATGCAGCCAGCTACCGCCCCAGCTCTCTCCTCTCAACTATCAGCAAGCTCATGGAACGAGTGTTGCTCCACCGTCTGTCTGATATTATTAAATAGCGCAGCAGGCAGGATTTCACAGGAAGCGGAACAGCTGTGACGAAGTAGCTTCACTTACTAGCCGCACTGAGGCAGGATTCCAACTAAGCTGAAGACAGGGTCACCCTTGTTGATCTGCCCTCAGCATACAAAACTGTATGGAGACAGGGCCTCCTCCTCAAGATCTCCCACGCCATTCACTGCCAGTGAATGATCCGCCTCTTGGTGGCAATGACTGGGTACCGCCGCTTTAAGGTACACCTTAATGGCCAGATTAGTAAACCAAGACCTCTTAACTCAGGCATCACTCAGAGTTTGGTCCTGGCCCCAATACTTTTTAATCTATATGTTGTGGCTATACCAGCAACCGAGTCGAGGAAATTCATCTATGTGAATGACATTCCATAGCTGTTCAGCATACAAGCCTTCATACATTAGCTGGATCCTAACCTGAGATCTTAGCACAATGGATGATTATATCCAATGCTGGAAACTTAAGCCTACCCCCAAAACAACATGGTAACCGCTTTCCATCTGAACAATAGAACGGCTAATACCAAACTTGATGTGCAATCCTGCATTGAGAGCATCAGCCATGAGGCTAATCCAAAAGTATCTTGGCGTTACACTGGACTGGAGTTTGACCTTTTGACAACACCTCGAGAACACCTGTGATAAGGTCAGGTCTTGTGTCACGCTTAACAGAAAATTGGCCGGAACATCATGGGGCTCCAGTCCACGCACCTTACAAACCGCAACAATTGCCTTGGTATATTCTGCAGCTGGATATTGTGTGCCAGTGTGGTCTCACAGCAGTCACATTAAACTCCTTGACACTCAATTCAATAACACTATGTGCATAGTGTCAGGGACCCTCAAATCGACTCCAGTCAACTGGCTCCCAGTCCTAATGCACATCCAGCCTCCACAGATTAGAAGAGCTGCTCAAACATCTCACTTTCTTAACCATGTCAATGCAAATGTGAGGATCCCGCTGCACAATGATCTGCAGAAGCCGCCAAAAACGAGATTAAAATCCTGCAACCCTTTATGGAACCGCATGAAGACCCTTACACCCAACTTCAATGCTGAGTCTCAGCAGAGAGTCTCATGGAGCATTTAGACGGCTCAAAACAAATAACTGATCACTGAGACCCTGTCGAGGAACAACCAGGTTTTGATGCAGTGGTGCAGACTGAATCGTATCAGGACATCTCATGGGAGATATGGACAAACCCTCTTTAAATGGAAAATGAGGCCAAAACCTGTATGCGACTATGGTCACCAGGCATAAACGATGGAGCACATCATATCTGAGTGTCCCCTTTTTTCTTTTGCCGGGTCCTTAAGGATATTCACCAGCTCACTGTTGTAGCAATGTGCTGGCTATCAAGCTTAGATATAAATATGTAGTCATTGCTACCTACCCAAGCCATACAAAAGAAGAAGGAGACAACCCTGTCAAAGAAGGAAATTAGGCTGGTTTGGCATAATTTGTTCGTAACAAAGCCACGTAGGCTACTACTTATCATCCTGCTTTCCTCCAGGTGCTTACAAATTGATTGTTTTAATGATTTGTTCCAGTATCTTTCCTGATATTGAAGTTAGACTGACTGCTGCAGAATTTCCTTGGTCCTCTGTATTCCCCTTTTTAAAGACAGATGCTGTGTTTGCCCTTCTCCAGTCTTCTGGGACCTTACGTGTCTTTTATGAGTTCTCAAACATAATCACTAATGGTTCAGAGATTGCTTCAACTAGTTCCTTAACTACCCTGGGGTGAATTTCATCAGACCCTGACAACTTGAATACATCTAACTTATCCAGATATTATCTAACATGTTCTTTCCCTGTTCTGTCTTGTATTCCTTCCCACTTACTGTTAATATTAGTTGTGTTGAGCATCTAGTCACAATTACCCTTTTTAGATAAGACTGAAGCAAAACAGAAATGAAACTCAACATGTAGGCCACAGCAGAGTGGTACAGGTCCTTGAAGATGAGTAGTTTAAACTTGATACAATGGGAAACGGGAAGCCACTTGCATAATATGTCCTGATTGTTAATGAATATGATCATTTCGGCTGCTGAATTCTGGTCAATTTAAAGGGAGCAATGTGTGTGCATCAGGCGGACCAGTGAGAGGGAGGTTGGGGCAGAAGAGGGCAAGCACTTTACAGGACTTGAAGATGTTATTCAATCACCTCTGCTGTTGTGCCTTGTCTTGCACTACAGGTATTAACAGTGAAATGTATTTAAGTATGTAAATCTAGCCTGTATAGCAAAGCATTTTTTCATTTAAAAACTTGTAATACTTCTGAAAATAATTATTCTTATTCTTTTGATCTCAATACAGAAATAAATCCTTTAACTGTGTGTCAGGAAAGAAGCTGTCTTGCTTGTTCCATACTTCTAACCAACACGTGTACCCACGTACCTTAGAATACTCTTATTGGCCTTGCTACCTGATAAACTAAGAATGCAGACAGCTCATCCCTGTTCCTGCTAATATCTTATTCAGTAAAAATACCAAAAAGGCTATAAGCATTAAAGAAATGTATTAATTAAAAAAAAATCACTTTTCAAACCACACTGTAGTTTCTCATATAAATGACTCACACTTTAAAAAATAAAACTATTGACTTTTGCCACAAGGAATACTGCAGATTGGAGCCCCTTCACTCCACCCCCCGTATAAAACTGTTTTAAATACAATATCACCACATGGTCTTTGTAAGCAGATTTCTTCCTTTGGTCTAGTGTGTTGTGCTTGTTGCTAATTTTCACACTGATATATTTTGAGTGTCAACTCGTATTTATTTCTAGTTAATTTAAGTTGCATTTTCCATTGGCAAAATCAAAATGGCACTTTCAGCATTTGTTTATCACCTGATTTATATTACAATGCAAAGCATGAAGCACAACATTGAAAAGCTAACAAAAAACTGGCACCACTTACTCCTTACCCATCTCCATATTCTACACGAGGACCCAGAAGCAAAATGAGACAAAGCTAGTATTTGATAATGGCTGTTCAGATTTCTCATATGCTATTTAACATATCTGCTCTGCCAGTGATGATCTCCAAGAGGGATATGTGGAGTGGTCATAGAGTTTCTGGTCCTCCACAGTTACCAAAGAGGACCATCAGCAGGGAGCTTCATAAACGTAGGAACATCTTGGTTAGGGAGTTCCCAGTTGCTGTTTGAGGCTCTTTGTGTTTACATCTTCGTACTACATGGTGTCAGAAGTGACAGAATGCCTGTCTCTATGGGTATGTCTACACTACGGAATAAGGTCGAATTTATAGAAGTCGGTTTTTTAGAAATCGGTTTTATAAATTCGAGTGTGTGTGTCCCCACAGAAAATGTTCTAAGTGCATTAACTCGGCGGAGCGCTTCCACAGTACCGAGGCAAGCGTCGACTTCCGGAGCGTTGCACTGTGAGTAGCTATCCCACAGTTCCCGCAGTCTCCGCTGCCCATTGGAATTCTGGGTTGAGATCCCAATGCCTGATGGGGCTAAAACATTGTCGCGGGTGGTTCTGGGTACATATCGTCAGCCCCCCGTTCCCTCCCTCCCCCCCCGTGAAAGCAAGGGCAGACAATCATTTCGCGCCTTTTTTCCTGAGTTACCTGTGCAGACGCCATACCATGGCAAGCATGGAGCCCGCTCAGGTAACCGTCACCGTATGTCTCCTGGGTGCTGGCAGACGCGGTACGGCATTGCTACACAGTAGCAGCAACCCCTTGCCTTCTGGCAGCAGACGGTGCAATACGATTGGTAGTCGTCCTCGTCGTGTCCGAGGTGCTCCTGGCCACGTCGGCTGGGAGCACCTGGGCAGACATGGGCGCAGGGACTAAATTTGGAGTGACTTGACCAGGTCATTCTCTTTCGTCCTGCAGTCAGTCCTATTGAACCGTCTTATGGTGAGCGGGCAGGCGATACGGATGCTAGCAGTCGTACTGTACCATCTTCTGCCAGGCAGGCAAGAGATGAGGATTGCTAGCAGTCGTATTGCACCATCTTCTGCCAGGCAGGCAAGAGATGGGGATGGCTAGCAGTCGTACTGTACCATCTTCTGCCGAGCAGCCATGAGATGTGGATGGCATGCAGTCCTTCTGCACCGTCTGCTGCCAGCCAAAGATGTAAAAGATAGATGGAGTGGGTCAAAACAAGAAATAGACCAGATTTGTTTTGTACTCATTTGCCTCCTCCCCTGTCTAGGGGACTCATTCCTCTAGGTCACACTGCAGTCACTCACAGAGAAGGTGCAGCGAGGTAAATCTAGCCATGTATCAATCAGAGGCCAGGCTAACCTCCTTGTTCCAATAACAACGATAACTTAGGTGCACCATTTCTTATTGGAACCCTCCATGCAGTCCTGCCTGAAATACTCCTTGATGTACAGGCACCCCCTTTGTTGATTTTAGCTCCCTGAAGCCAACCCTGTAAGCCGTGTCGTCAGTCGCCCCTCCCTCCGTCAGAGCAACGGCAGACAATCGTTCCGCACCTTTTTTCTGTGCGGACGCCATACCACGGCAAGCATGGAGCCCGCTCAGCTCACTTTGGCAATTAGGAGCACATTAACCACCACACGCATTATTCAGCAGTATATGCAGCACCAGAACATGGCAACGCGATACCGGGCGAGGAGGCGACGTCAGCGCGGTCCCGTGAGTGATCAGGACATGGACACAGATTTCTCTGAAAGCATGGGCCCTGACAATGCATGCATCATGGTGCTAATGGGGCAGGTTCATGCTGTGGAACGCCGATTCTGGGCTCGGGAAACAAGCACAGACTGGTGGGACCGCATGGTGTTGCAGGTCTGGGACGATTCCCAGTGGCTACGAAACTTTCGCATGCGTAAGGGCACTTTCATGGAACTTTGTGACTTGCTTTCCCCTGCCCTGAAGCGCATGAATACCAAGATGAGAGCAGCCCTCACAGTTGAGAAGCGAGTGGCGATAGCCCTGTGGAAGCTTGCAACGCCAGACAGCTACCGGTCAGTTGGGAATCAATTTGGAGTGGGCAAATCTACTGTGGGGGCTGCTGTGATGCAAGTAGCCCACGCAATCAAAGATCTGCTGATATCAAGGGTAGTGACCCTGGGAAATGTGCAGGTCATAGTGGATGGCTTTGCTGCAATGGGATTCCCTAACTGTGGTGGGGCTATAGACGGAACCCATATCCCTATCTTGGCACCGGAGCACCAAGCTGCCGAGTACATAAACCGCAAGGGGTACTTTTCGATAGTGCTGCAAGCTCTGGTGGATCACAAGGGACGTTTCACCAACATCAACGTGGGATGGCCGGGAAAGGTGCATGATGCTCGCATCTTCAGGAACTCTGGTCTGTTTCAAAAGCTGCAGGAAGGGACTTTATTCCCAGACCAGAAAATAACTGTTGGGGATGTTGAAATGCCTATATGTATCCTTGGGGACCCAGCCTACCCCTTAATGCCATGGCTCATGAAGCCATACACAGGCAGCCTGGACAGTGGTCAGGAGCTGTTCAACTACAGGCTGAGCAAGTGCAGAATGGTGGTAGAATGTGCATTTGGACGTTTAAAGGCGCGCTGGCGCAGTTTACTGACTCGCTTAGACCTCAGCGAAACCAATATTCCCACTGTTATTACTGCTTGCTGTGTGCTCCACAATATCTGTGAGAGTAAGGGGGAGACGTTTATGGCGGGGTGGGAGGTTGAGGCAAATCGCCTGGCTGCTGGTTACGCGCAGCCAGACACCAGGGCGGTTAGAAGAGCACAGGAGGGCGCGGTACGCATCAGAGAAGCTTTGAAAAACAGTTTCATGACTGGCCAGGCTACGGTGTGAAAGTTCTGTTTGTTTCTCCTTGATGAACCCCCCCGCCCCTTGGTTCACTCTACTTCCCTGTAAGCTAACCACCCTCCCCTCCTCCCTTTAATCATTGCTTGCAGAGCCAATAAAGTCATTGTTGCTTCACATTCATGCATTCGTTATTCATTCATCACACAAATAGGGGGATGACTACCAAGGTATCCCAGGAGGGGTGGTGGAGGAGGGAAGGAAAATGCCACACAGCACTTTAAGCACAGCACTTTAAAAGTTTACAACTTTAAAATTTATTGAATGACAGCCTTCTTTTTTTTGGGCAATCCTCTGTGGTGGAGTGGCTGGTTGGCCGGAGGCCCCCCCACCGCGTTCTTGGGCGTCTGGGTGTGGAGGCTATGGAACTTGGGGAGGAGGGCGGTTGGTTACAGAGGGGCTGCAGTGGCAGTCTGTGCTCCAGCTGCCTTTGCTGCAGCTCAACCATACACTGGAGCATACTGGTTTGGTCCTGCAGCAGCCTCAGCATTGAATCCTGCCTCCTCTCATCACGCTGCCGCCACATTTGAGCTTCAGCCCTGTCTTCAGCCCGCCACTTACTCTCTTCAGCCCTCCACCTCTCCTCCCGGTCATTTTGTGCTTTCCTGCACTCTGACATTATTTGCCTCCACGCATTCGTCTGTGCTCTGTCAGTGTGGGAGGACAGCATGAGCTCGGAGAACATTTCATCGCGAGTGCGTTTTTTTTTCTTTCTAAGCTTCACTAGCCTCTGGGAAGGAGAAGATCCTGTGATCATTGAAACACATGCAGCTGGTGGAGAAAAAAAAAGGGACAGCGGTATTTAAAAAGACACATTTTATAAAACAGTCGCTACACTCTTTCAGGGTAAACCTTGCTGTTAACATTACATACATAGCACATGTGCTTTCGTTACAAGGTCGCATTTTGCCTCCTCCCACCGCGTGAACGGATTTTGGTTGAATGCCAGCAAACATACACTGCAATGCTTTGTTCTACAGTGATTCCCGAGTACGTGTTACTGGCCTGGAGTGGTAAAGTGTCCTACCATGAAGGACGAAATAAGGCTGCCCTCCCCAGAAACCTTTTGCAAAGGCAGAACCGCAAATGCCAGGGCAAAGTAATCCTTTCACATGCTTGCTTTTAAACCATGTATAGCATTTTAAAAGGTACACTCACCAGAGGTCCCTTCTCCGCCTGCTGAGTCCAGGAGGCAGCCTTGGGTGGGTTCGGGGGGTACTGGCTCCAGGTCTAGGGTGAGAAACAGTTCCTGGCTGTCGGGAAAACCGGTTTCTCCGCTTGCTTGCTGTGAGCTATCTACAACCTCCTCATCATCATCTTCTTCGTCCCCAAAACCTACTTCCGTATTGCCTCCATCTCCATTGAAGGAGTCAAACAACACGGCTGGGGTAGTGGTGGCTGAACCCCCTAAAATGGCATGCAGCTCATCATAGAAGCGGCATGTTTGGGGCTCTGACCCAGAGCGGCTGTTCGCCTCTCTGGTTTTCTGGTAGGCTTGCCTCAGCTCCTTCAGTTTCACGCGGCACTGCTTCGGGTCCCTGTTATGGCCTCTGTCCTTCATGCCCTGGGAGATTTTCACAAAGGTTTTGGCATTTCGAAAACTGGAACGGAGTTCTGATAGCACGGATTCCTCTCCCCAAACAGCGATCAGATCCCGTACCTCCCGTTCGGTCCATGCTGGAGCTCTTTTGCGATTCTGGGACTCCATCATGGTCACCTGTGCTGATGAGCTCTGCATGGTCACCTGCAGCTTGCCACGCTGGCCAAACAGGAAATGAGATTCAAAAGTTCGCGGTTCTTTTCCTGTCTACCTGGCCAGTGCATCTGAGTTGAGAGCGCTGTCCAGAGCGGTCAGAATGGAGCACTCTGGGATAGCTCCCAGAGGCCAATACCATCGAATTGTGTCCACAGTACCCCAAATTCGAGCCGGCAACGTCGATTTAAGCGCTAATCCACTTGTCAGGGGTGGAGTAAGGAAATCGATTTTAAGAGCCCTTTAAGTCGAAATAAAGGGCTTCATTGTGTGGACGGGTGCAGGTTTAAATCGATTTAACGCTGCTAAATTCGACCTAAAGTCCTAGTGTAGACCAGGGCTAAGGAAGGATTAATGGGAAAAAAAACCAAACCAAACAAAAAACAAACAAACAAAAACAAAATACCATTACCAGAACCATTACTCTCTACAAAGTTACCCGACAGACCTTGGCAGCGGATAGCCATAGATTTGTTTTTCTGGAAAGGACACACATACGTTATTGTAATTGATTACTTCTCCAGATATTGACTTGGCTATATTTACACAGACTTCACTGGCACAGGTAATTGAAAAACTAAAGTCAATACACATGGAGTTCTTGTAATCCTCACGTTTGCACAGAACTTTGATTTTGAACATTGTACTAGTAGTCCACATTAGCCCCAGAGCAATGGGGAGGTGGAGAGAGCAGAGCAGACTTTAAAAAGACTTCTGCAAAAAAAAGAAAAAGAAAATCAGTGGACTCATATAAAGCACTTCTGGCACATTTATCAAAACCACTTGGATCTGGGCTATCTCCAGCAGAAATTCTGATGGGAAGATGACTAAACACACCTTTACATATGGCACCTTTACATACAGCTTAAACCTAAGAGGACCAACCTGAAGAAATTTCAAAAATGGAATGTTTCAGAGTAACAGCCGTGTTAGTCTGTATTCGCAAAAAGAAAAGGAGTACTTGTGGCACCTTAGAGACTAACTAATTTATTTGAGCATGAGCTTTCGTGAGCTACAGCTCACTTCATCGGATGCATACTGTGGAAACTGCAGAAGACATTATATACACAGAGACCGTGAAACAATACCTCCTCTCACCCCGCTCTCCTGCTGGTAATAGCTTATCTAAAGTGATCATCAAGTTAAGGATTTGTGCTGGAAATGGCCCACCTTGATTATCATACACATTTTAAAGAGAGTGGTCACTTTGGATGGGCTATTACCAGCAGGAGAGTGAGTTTGTGGGGGGGTGGGGGGGGGGCAGAGGGTGAGAAAACCTGGATTTGTGCTGGAAATGGCCCAACTTGATGATCACTTTAGATAACCTATTACCAGCAGGAGAGTGGGGTGGGAGGAGGTATTGTTTCATGGTCTCTATATACACAGAGACCATGAAACAATACCTCCTCCCACCCCACTCTCCTGCTGGTAATAGGTTATCTAAAGTGATCATCAAGTTGGGCCATTTCCAGCACAAATCCAGGTTTTCTCACCCTCTGCCCCCCCACCCCCCCAAACTCACTCTCCTGCTGGTAATAGCCCATCCAAAGTGACCACTCTCTTTAAAATGTGTATGATAATCAAGGTGGGCCATTTCCAGCACAAATCCTTAACTTGATGATCACTTTAGATAAGCTATTACCAGCAGGAGAGCGGGGTGAGAGGAGGTATTGTTTCACGGTCTCTGTGTATATAATGTCTTCTGCAGTTTCCACAGTATGCATCCGATGAAGTGAGCTGTAGCTCACGAAAGCTCATGCTCAAATAAACTGGTTAGTCTATAAGGTGCCACAAGTACTCCTTTTCTTTTTGCAAAAATGGAATGCTGAAATAAAAATTTGGCAACAAACCTTTTGTGTTTGGCACAGAACAAAAGCACTACCTGAGCTGAGACCAGGGAACAAAATTTGGCTGAAAAGCTCCCAGAGGTTTGGAACTGTTCAGAACTTGGTAGAAACTCCCAGATCCTACCTAGTGGTAGGACTTCTCCAGGGGAACTGGGTTCGTCTTCAATATTTCCCAACACAATGAAGAGAGAAAGTGGGACCTGCAGGTAAGTACTCTGTCTGGAAGTGAGCCCCCTCCACAGGGTCAACTTTTTCAGGCAGTCTTTTCGCAAAAAAGGGAAAGAAAAATCCACAAACTCAGCAGAAGTGAGAACACAGCCTGAAAGACAGATCAGACCCACTCAACAACTTTATCTTTAGAATGCTGCTCAGGACTATTCAAATGCAATTGACAAGGGGACATGGTGGTGTAAATAGTTTTAAGGAATCTGAAGTTTAATTTGAAATGTTGTGTGTATATGCATTGGTTTATAATTTAAGTTTTAATCTTTAATTATAAAGAAAGAGAGATGGGGAGTGGTTATAGAGTTCCTGGTCTTCCACAGTTACAAGAGAGGACCAGCATGTGTTGCAGTAGGGAGCTTACCAAATGTATTAACTTCCTGGATAGGGATTTCCCTAGACATTGCTTAAATCATGGCGCTTTGTGTTTGTTTTCAAACTACACCATTGCTGATTACTAGTTATTGTTTCTGAGGCAGTATACTTTGATTAAATGAATGGGAATCATACAGTTGGTAAACCACAAATGAGTTTAGGATTAGCAAATAAAATTCTACAGCTGCAAATGTAAACAAACTATTTGAATTTCTCATTTCCTTGAGTGGACAAAGTTAAATCCCAGAATAATTCTACTATAAATCACGAACAGATTTTTCCCTTAAATTTATGTAATAAATCCAGACTTAACTACCCATTTATCCTTCCTAGAGAATCACTTGTTCTACCATGACTATAAGAAACTAGCTAAATGGATCTGCTTATCTGCATGCCAGGGAAGGAATAAAGTGGGGAGAAAAGACCATAAGAATACTTGGAACTGAAGCTGGAAGAGGACTTAGGACAAAGACAAAGAGGATCTGCTATTTAGGCAGATATAGGCGAGGGGAATTTAATGTATGTAACTTTTATTTAAAAAAAATCAAAAACAACTAATTAGTAAGTCACATGCTTACCATTAATTCTGTTCATATGTGATATCCTGTTCCCAAAGACATCGCTCTCTCTCTCTCTCTCTCTCTCTCTCTCTTTAGACTGGATGCCTTTTGGAAGAAGAAGTGTCTTCCTCTGAGTTTGGAAAATATTTAGCTCATTTTGGGTCCAGTTTGAATCAAAACAATTAATTTTATTCTAACATCTTTAAAAAAGCACAACTCAAAAACCAACAATGCATTTCTATGGTCAAAAAGCAAACTTGCTTAAAATGGTGCTATCAGAAAGAGTAATAATCATAGACATATTTTTGGCGAGAAATGCATGGGGAAACAAATCTGAATTTAGAGAGATTATTGTGGAAACAGAAGGGGATCTATTTACTATACTCTAGTATTCCATACACTTTTTAATTTGCCTCTAACTGTAACTAATAAGTTAAATATCAATAGAAATATTTTTTCCAAAGGTGCATATGGAGTGGCTCAGCAGGAAAAAAGATAGGGACAATCAGCTTTTTTTTCCTCCTAAAGGAATGTTTTCACAAGAAAGAAATGTAAGTTAACTAAGCAGAAGGAAACAGAAAACTTCGTAGCATGAGGTTCAACCCAGTCCTTCAACCCGTAGGATCCTTTAGCCATAGGTGTGGAACCCATCCTTACCACAGGCCTCCTACCTCCTGTCTGTCTTCAAAGCAGATACTCTTTTAGCCTGTCTCTGGGCACTTTTACACAAAGGGAAGCTGCAATCAGGTTAATCCCTCATTTACTAAGGACTAGGAAGTTCTACTGTACCTTGTTGCACAGAGATATTATTTGAAGACCATAATCATTAAGGTGGAATTCGTTCCAATGTAGAAGGCTTGCACAATGCCCCGTGTACTATTTAAACCTACATTAAGGGTTCAGGGCCCAATCATGCACACAGATTCATGTGGCAGTCTTTAATCCAGCATGGAGTACCATAAACCTATCCATAACCAACAAGGTACCAAGTGTGTTGATACTATATATGCTCAAGTAGTTTTACTAAATGCAAATAGACAATGGACTTCAAGCAGCCCACATATCACAATATGGGCTCTATTTATGAGTTACTAATAGAGTTCCCAACTTTCTAATCGCACAAAACCGAACGCCCTTGCCCCGCCTCCCACCCCTTGTCCAAGGCCCTAACCCCTGCTCAACCTGCCCCTCCCCTGTCCCTCACTTTCCCCCACCTCCACCTCACTCACTTTCACTGGGCTGGACCGGGGGTTGGTGTGTGGGAGGGGGTGAGGTTCCGGCTGGGGGTGCAGGCTCTGTGGTGGGGCTGGGAATGAGGGCTTTGGGATGCAGGAGGGGGCTCTGGGCTGGCACCAAGGGGTTCAGAGCATGGGGGGACAGGGGCAGGAGGTTGGGGTATGGAAGGGGGTGCGGGTTCCGGCTGGGGACGCGGGCTCTGGGGTGGAGCCAGGGATGAGGGGTTTGGAGTGCAGGAGGGGACTCCTGGCTGGGGCTGAGAGGTTCAGAATGCAGGAGGGAGTGCAAGCTCTGAGAGGGAGTTTGAGTGAGGGAGGGAGCTCAGGGCTGGGGCAGGACATTTGGGTTCAGGGGGGCGTTCACGGTGCAGGCTCTGGCTGGGCAGCACTTCCCTTAGGCGCTTCCCAGAAGCAGCAGCATGTCCCGCCTCCAGATCCTAGGTGGAGGAGCCAGAGAGGCTCTGTGCGCTGCCTGCGCCCACAGGTGCTGCCCTGCAGCTCCCACTGGCTGCAGTTCCTGGCCAATGAGAGCTGTGGAGCCGTCGCTCGGGGCAGGGGCAGCGTGCAGAACCCCCATAGCCATCCCTGCGCCTAAGATCTGGACATGCCAGCTGCTTCTGGGAGCCATGCGGAGCCAGGGAGCCTGCCTTAGTCCCGCTGTGCTGCCAACTGGACTTTTAACGGCCCAGTCAGCAGAGCTGACTGGAGCCACCAGGGTCCCTTTTTGACTAGGCATTCTGGTCAAAAACCGGTCGCCTGTCAACCTAGTTACTAATCCATTTACAAAACTCCAGCTGTGTATTAAAACTCATATTTTGTTTTTCCATTTCTTGTGAAGAGACCGCCTGAAACAGTTGACACTCTTTACAGCACCATAAAAAGTATTGACAAGGGGATAACATGTATTTCATAGACTTTTCAGTAAAGCAATTTCTCATTTTATGGACAGGAACCAGTTTTTTCACCTTCTCCAGAAAGGCTGAAAAAGGCTCTTCATTCCTTTGATGGTTATTGTGATTCCATCAACTTCACGGAAGGATTTAATGTGTGACTGCACCTGGCTTTTGGTGGTGATTGTTTAAAAACACACTGATTGCTAAAATTTTGTGGTGAATACAAAACTCCTCCTCTTTTAGTGTCAGCACTTGTGTACGTGTTGGCACCTGCATTCTGTGTATATCAACCAATATCTATTCTAGGCTAAATTAAAGCAAAGAAAAGTAGAAAATGGGTAATATTTTTGTCTCTCTTCTCACTGGGGATAGACAATTGTTGATTCTCAGTACACAGAGTAGTTATAACATCCTGTTACGTACATTCCTTACTTTTATTGCACACACTCTATAACTGTTTGGTTACAATCTATGATGGGGAATGTCATTGCTTCTCTTCTCTAATGGGCATTCAATAGATTTAAATATAAACAATACAATAAACCTATTTAAAATGTAATTACTTATACAATAGAGAATATTGCTTTTAAAACCATTTAACATGTTATATATGTTGTACATCTGCTTTACTCTTTAAAAAGAAGTGGATTATGACGAACATTGTAAATGCAGTGCTATTAAAAAGATGAAGTTTAATTAAAAGTGCAGTACAGAGAACTGCTGGATGGTATTTTCACCACCTAATAGTAATATCTAACTCCCATTAATAATAAAGGGATTTACAAGCAACATGGGAAAAATAAAATACCATAGGCTGAAACTGAATTTTGCAGAAGGATTTTTTTGGTGAACACGTTTTTTTCAGTTAAATATAAAATGACAGAAGCTGTGGTAATTTTCCCTCCAAAAGAATTAAAATTAAAAGTCATTCTTAAGATCTCTAAATTTAACAGCAAAAAAACTAACCTCAATACTTTCTATGAGAATCATGATTTTTCAGTTTTCACAGGAAATACATTGCTGAACTCTGATTAATCAATTTTGTTTAGTCAAATATACCATTGCCTATTCCTCGTTAAAATACTTCAGATCTGTGTTATCCATTCTAAAACAAAAGGTCATAGTGAGACATGGTGCTTTGCATTCCATATTATACATACAGTAGGGGTTTCTATGTAATAAAATGCCTCTGGACTTCAATTGCATGTCTAAAGGTAATTAACAGTAAATATTGTCTTAAAACACTATTTCCATTTTAAGTGTTTTTTATAGTAAAAACATTTAAAAACAAAGTCTAATTTAAATCACATAAGATACTTAGGAGAGATAGTTCTTGTAATTTAAAAATGTTCTCTGAAGAAAAACTCATCCTAACAGAACATTTAAATTCTACTTTTATTATAAGACAATCTAATATTTTCTGAGCACCACATAATTTAAACAATCTTGAAGTGAACATTCATTGAGATAATGACTAATATACTTTCCTTCAAGTGAAAGATGCCAAAAAATAGAGAAGCATGCGTTAGCTCATTTTAGAAGAATAAAATTATAACAAAGCTTAACAATCCAGTGAGATGGCATTATGTTTTCCAATTCTTCCTTTAATAAACCAAATTGACTGACACTCATACAGTAACCAAACAATGAACAAAAGAGGGAATTCTTGTAATAGAAAAAAAAAAACACCCGGAAGACAACAATAAGGTAGATATTTAGGGAAATAGAGCTTGTTGATTTGCGTCAGCCTAGGATCTGGTCTTTAGAAACCAAACTTTATGAGCCTAATTTAAATAAGTTTGTGTTAGTGTAATATTTCAATCATCTCATATGATGAGATATCAATTTGTATTTCTCCATCTAGCAATTACTGAAAGGCTCAACCTCTTCTCAACCTGGTACCACTACCAAAATGGTGACTGCTAAACATCAAAAAACCACTTGTAAGCACATAACTAGAGGAGGAGGACCAGAAACATGACTTTAGATAAATCCTTTCCAATTCCCTATCAAGCACCAGGATGGTCCCTAGTGGAAGTTAGAGCAACACAAAAACTGCTGTGATATGGGCTGGTTGTTAACTGCCACAAGGACTTCTGGGAGGAACTGATTCACAGGATTTACAGATATTCCACCTAAGCCTCATTTTCCCTGGCTACCTCATCATCACCACATACACACACACACATAGTCCAAAAATATATGGACCTTCAAATACCATTTAAAACCACTGTGGATATTTTACCTCTAATTTTAAAGTATTAAAAAGTCACACTGTATCAAAATGTTTTGTTATCAGATCAACAATCAAAGATTATGCTAACATGTGGCAATCCCTAAAATCTTATGAAAATCTGTCCTCTTAATAGTATAGGATCATGGATAGTCTGTATATTGATTATTTGCAAAGAAGTGGACAAGCAAAAGAATTATATTGGGTGAGGTAAGAGACTACACAGTATCTCTGAAATTTTTGCATCAGTGAATCTCCCAGTTATGCTCAAAATCCTAACTGATTTTGGGTAGTTCGGTATATCTTCTCTGCCTGTCTTTATGTCATATGGTAAAATGTAAAGCAAATGGCAATTTATTTTGCTATGGGTGCTTTATTACCTAAGTTAAATAAACTCTAAATGGCTCATCTATAAATGACAGTTAAAATTCTCCATATTCAAATTACAGTTTTAATATAATAAAAAAGTGTTAGTAAGGTGTCATTAGAGGAAGTTGAGGTGTCATTAGAGAAGGTTTTGGAACAAATTCATCAACTAAACAGTAAAAAGTCACCAGGACCAGATGGTATTCACCCAAGAGTTCTGAAGGAACTCAAATGTGAAATTGCAGACCTACTAATTGTAGTTTGTAACATATCATTTAAATTTCCTTCTGTACCAAATGACTGGAGAATAACTAATGTGACACCAACTTTTATAATGGGCTCCAGAGGTGATCCCGGCATTTACAGGCTGGTAAGCCTGACTTCAGTACCAGGCAAACCAGTGGAAACTATAGTAAAGAACAAAATTGTCAGACACATAGATGAACACAATTTTTTGGGGAAGAGTCAACATGGTTTGTGTAAAGGGAAATCAGGCCTCACCAAACCTACTAGAATTCTTTGAGGGGGACAACAAGCATGTGGACAAGCGGGATCCAGTGGATATGGTGTACTTAGATTTTCAGAAAGCCTTTGACAAGGTTCCTCACCGAAGGCTCTTAAGCAAAGTAAGCTGTCATGGGATAAGAGGGAAGGTCCTCTCATGGATTGGTATCTGGTTAAAAGGTAGGAAACAAAGGGTAGGAATAAACAGTCAGCTTTCAGAATGAAGAGAGGTAAATAGTTGTGTCCCCCAGGAGTCTGTACTGTACCCAGTCCTATTCAACATATTCATAAATGATCTGGAAAAAGTAAACAGTGAGGTGGCAACATTTTTAGATGATACAAAACTACGCAAGATAGTTAAGTGCCAGGCAGACTGCAAAGAGCTACAAAAGGATCTCTCCAAACTGCTGACTGGGCAACAAAATGGCAGATGAAATTCAATGTTCATAAATACAAAGTAATGCACATTGAAAAACACAATCCAAACGATACATATAAAATGATGGGGTCTAAATTAGTGGTTAAAAGTCAAGAAAGACATCTTGGAGTCATTGTAGATAGTTCTTGGAAAACATCCACTCAGTGTGCAGCGGCAGTCAAAAAGGTGAACAGAATGTTGGGAATCATTAAGAAAACGATAGATAATAAGACAGAAAATATCATATTGCCTCTATATAAATCCATGGTACGTTCACATCTTGAATACTATGTGCAGATGTGGTCGCCCCACCTCAAAAAAGATATATTGGACTTGGAACAGGTTCAGAAAGGGGCAACAAAAATGATTAGGCGTATGGAACAGCTGCCATATGAGAAGACATTAATAGGACTGCAACTTTTCAGCTTGGAAAAGAGACAACTCAGGGGGACGTGACAGAGGTCTATAAAATCATGAGTGGCATGGAGAAAGTAAATAAGGAAGTGCTATTTACTCCTCATAAACACAAGAACTAGGGGTCACCAAATAAAATTAATAGGCAGCTGGTTTAAAATAAACAAAAGGAAGTATTTGTTCACACAACACACAGTCAACCTGTGAAACTCCTTGCCAGAGGTTGTTGTGCAGGCCAAGACTATAACAGGGTTAAAAAAAAAAACTATATAAGTTCATGGAGGATAGGTCTATCGATGGCTATCCAGGATGGGCAGGGATGGTGTCCCTAGCTTCTGTTTTTCAGAAGCTGGGAATGGTTGACAGGGGATGGATCACCTGTTTATGTTTACCTGTTCTGTTAATTCCCTCTGAGGCACTTGGCATTGGCCACTGTCAGAAGACAGGATACTGGGCTAGATGGACCTTTGGTCTGACCCAGTATGACCGTTCTTATGTTCTTAAGATCGACATGATGGTCTAGTGGCAGCACAAAGTACTGCAATATGTGAGATTAAAGATAAATCTTCTCCTTGCCAAAAGAGATGGTAGGGGGCTGCAGATGCAGCAAGCTCAAACCACAGGAGACAGAATATTATCATTGATCTCTTTAAGCCAAAGAAATGCTCGCTCCAGAGGGAACACCACCTAGACTTTCTTAGCAGAGCAAAAGTTGCTGAGCCCTGGGGCTGTTTCGGGTTAAATACAGGACAGGTAAGGAGTCACATGTGCTGTTACTCTGATATCTAAAATTGTCCATATGATGTATCCTGGGACACTGCATTGAGATAGATCAGTTTTAACGAAGTGGCTTATACAATAAGCAACATCTCCCAAAAAGCTATTGCACATATGTCAAGGTTCCTCCCCCACTCTGAACTCTAGGGTACAGATGTGGGGACCTGCATGAAAAAACCTCCTAAGCTTATCTTTACCAGCTTAGGTCAAAACTTCCCCAAGGTACAAAATATTCCCCCCCGTTGTCCTTGGACTGGCCGCTACCACCACCAAACTAATACTGGTTACTGGGGAAGAGCTGTTTGGACGCGTCTTTCCCCCCAAAATACTTCCCAAAACCCTGCACCCCACTTCCTGGACAAGGTTTGGTAAAAAGCCTCACCAATTTGCCTAGGTGACTACAGACCCAGACCCTTGGATCTTAAGAACAATGAACAATCCTCCCAACACTTGCACCCCCCCTTTCCTGGGAAATGTTGGATAAAAAGCCTCACCAATTTGCATAGGTGACCACAGACCCAAACAATGAAAAAGCATTCAGTTTTTTACAAGAAGACTTTTAATAAAAAATAGAAGTAAATAGAAATAAAGAAATCCCCCCTGTAAAATCAGGATGGTAGATATCTTACAGGGTAATTAGATTCAAAAACATAGAGAACCCCTCTAGGCAAAACCTTAAGTTACAAAAAAGATACACAGACAGAAATAGTTATTCTATTCAGCACAATGCTTTTCTCAGCCATTTAAAGAAATCATAATCTAACACATACCTAGCTAGATTACTTACTAAAAGTTCTAAGACTCCATTCCTGGTCTATCCCCGGCAGAAACCAGCATATAGACAGACACACAGACCCTTTGTTTCTCTCCCTCCTCCCAGCTTTTGAAAGTATCTTGTCTCCTCATTGGTCATTTTGGTCAGGTGCCAGCGAGGTTACCTTTAGCTTCTTAACCCTTTACAGGTGAGAGGAGCTTTCCCCTGGCCAGGAGGGATTTCAAAGGGGTTTACCCTTCCCTTTATATTTATGACACGCCCCCCAAATCTCAGCTAGGGTGAAACACTGGCTGGGATTTCTTCCTGGAGCTCTAGGAAAAACAGAGTTAATAAGACATATGCATCTCTAAATATACTACCAAGTACATAAAGACTAACAATATTTTCCACATCTCAAGGACGATTTTAACCAGTTGACTCTGGGAAACTTTCACGGGAGAGTGCATCAGCCACTTTGTTAGAAGCTCCTGAGATGTGTTGGATGTCGAAATCAAAATCTTGGAGAGCTAAACTCCACCGAAGAAGTTTTTTGTTAGTTTCCTTGACGGTGTGAAGCCACTTCAGTGCAGCATGGTCGGTTTGCAGGTTGAAACGCCGTCCCCAAACATATGGGCGTAGCTTTTCCAGAGCATAGACAATGGCGTAACATTCTTTTTCAGTGACTGACCAGTTGCTTTCCCTCTCAGACAGTTTTTTGCTGAGAAACACTACAGGGTGGAATTCTTGATCAGGGCCTTTCTGCATTAAAACTGCTCCCACACCACGCTCGGACGCATCTGTGGTTACTAGGAACGGTTTGTCAAAGTCTGGGGCCCTTAGTACAGGGTCAGACATGAGTGTCGCTTTAAGCTTGTTAAAGGCCTTCTGACACTTTTCGGTCCACTGAACAGCATTTGGCTGTTTCTTTTTGGTTAGGTCTGTCAGTGGGGCAGCGATTTGGCTGTAGTGCGGTACAAATCGTCTGTAATAACCGGCCAAGCCTAAGAAGGATTGAACCTGTTTCTTTGACTTTGGGACAGGCCACTTTTGGATAGCATCCACTTTGGCCTGTAGGGGGCTGATAGTTCCTTGACCCACCTGGTGTCCAAGGTAAGTCACTCTGTTTAGGCCTATTTGACACTTCTTAGCCTTAACAGTTAGTCCTGCCTCCCTTATGCGCTCAAGGACTTTTTGTAGATGTTCCAGGTGGTCTGCCCAGGAATCCGAAAATATGGCCACATCGTCAAGGTAGGCGACTGCATATTCTCCTAATCCCGCTAGGAGACCATCTACAAGTCTTTGGAAAGTGGCGGGTGCATTTCGCAGCCCGAAAGGGAGTACATTAAATTCATACAGCCCGAGATGTGTGATGAAGGCTGACCTTTCCTTGGCAGATTCATCTAGCGGTACCTGCCAGTACCCCTTGGTTAAGTCCAAGGTAGAGATGAACTGGGCCCGTCCCAGTTTCTCTAATAGCTCATCTGTGCGTGGCATTGGATAGTTGTCTGGGCGAGTTACAGCATTTAGGTTACAGTAGTCCACGCAAAAACGTATTTCCCCATCTGGTTTGGGAACTAGAACCACTGGAGATGCCCATGCACTTTCAGAGGGGCGGATTACACCCATCTGTAACATATCCTGGATCTCCTGTTCTATAGCAGTTTTAGCTTGAGGAGACACCCGGTAAGGTTGGACCCTAATTGGGTGAGCATTACCTGTGTCAATGGAGTGGTATGCCCGTTCAGTCAGTCTTGGGGTGGCTGAGAACGTTGGCGTGTAGCTAGTGCACAGCTCCTGGATCTGCTGTCGCTGCATACGCCCAAGGGTCATGGAGAGGTTCACCTCTTCCACACCACCAGCACTTTTCCCTTCGTAGTAGACACCTTCAGGCCACTCAGCGTCGTCTCCTCCCTGGGCTGTAAACTGACAAACCTTTAATTCTCTGGAATAAAAGGGCTTTAGAGAATTAATATGGTACACCTTAGGCTTCCGGTTGGAGGTGGGGAATGCTATGAGATAATTAACAGCTCCCAGGCGCTCCTGGACCGTGAATGGCCCTTCCCACGATGCTTCCATTTTATGGGCCTGGAGCGCCCTTAAGACCATGACCTGGTCTCCTACTTTGAAGGAACGCTCTCTGGCATGTTTATCATACCTGGCTTTTTGCTCTTTTTGAGCATCCTGTAAGTTTTCTCTAGCAAGGGCTAAAGAGGTTCGGAGGGTGTTTTGTAGGTTGGTTACAAAGTCCAGAATGTTAGTTCCTGGAGAAGGTGTAAATCCCTCCCATTGCTGCTTCACCAACTGCAATGGCCCCTTAACCTCACGGCCATATACAAGTTCAAATGGGGAAAACCCTAAACTGGGATGTGGTACAGCTCTGTAGGCAAAGAGCAACTGCTGCAACACTAGGTCCCAATCATTGGAGTGCTCATTTACAAATTTACGTATCATGGCCCCCAAAGTTCCATTAAACTTCTCCACCATGCCATTTGTTTGATGGTGGTAAGGAGTGGCAACCAAGTGATTTACCCCATGAGCTTCCCAAAGGTTTTTCATAGTTCCTGCCAGGAAATTAGTCCCTGCATCTGTGAGGATGTCGGAGGGCCAACCTACCCTGGCAAAAATGTCTGCTAGTGCCTGGCACACACTTTTAGCCCTGGTGTTGCTTAGAGCTACTGCTTCCGGCCATCGGGTGGCAAAATCCATGAAAGTCAATATGTACTGCTTTCCTCTGGGTGTCTTTTTCGGAAAAGGACCCAGAATATCCACAGCTACTCGCTGAAATGGAACTTCAATGATGGGGAGTGGCTGGAGAGGGGCTTTGACCTGGTCTTGGGGTTTTCCCACTCTTTGGCACACCTCACAAGACTGGACATAGGTAGAAACATCCTTGCCCATTCCCTCCCAGTGGAATGATCCCCCCAAACGGTCTTTGGTCCTGTTCACCCCAGCATGGCCACTAGGGTGATCATGGGCTAAGCTCAAGAGCTTGGCCCGGTATTTAGTTGGAACTACCAACTGTCTCTGAGGATGCCAGTCTTCCTGGTGTCCACCAGAAAGAGTTTCCTTGTATAAAAGTCCTCTTTCTACAACAAACCTGGATCGATTAGAAGAGCTGAGAGGCGGTGGGTTGCTCCGTGCCGCCGTCCAAGCTCTCTGGAGGCTTTCATCTGCTTCCTGTTCGGTCTGGAACTGTTCCCTTGATGCTGGGGACATCAGTTCCTCATTGGATTGTGGACCTAGGCTTGGTCCCTCTGGAAGCGATATAGGGGATGGAGCTGTTTCTGTTGACTGTGAACTGCTCTCCGCTGGTGCACTATGTTGGGATTCAGGCTCCGGCTGAGCCTCTTGTGTAGGGTTATCGGCTGCTGCCAGTTCAGGTTCAGTGGGGCCCTCTGGTGTTGAGGTTGCAAGTACTGGATTCAGTGCTGGCACGGGGTCTGGTGTTGGTTGTTTGGCTGGTTCCGGTTCTGGGACTGGTTCCGTCTGGGTCTCTGGGACTGGATCCACTACTGCTGTTGCAGACATTGGCCTGGGGTCCGGGTCCATCACCTCTGACTGGGTCCTGATAGAAGTTTCCGGAACAGAGCTAGGCCTCACAGCTTGTTTAGCCTGGCTGCGGGTGACCATTCCCACCCTCTTGGCCTGCTTCACATGATTGGCCAAGTCTTCCCCCAACAGCATGGGGATGGGATAATCATCATAGACTGCAAAAGTCCACATTCCTGACCAGCCCTTGTACTGGACAGGCAACTTGGCTGTAGGCAAATTGAAAGAGTTGGACTTGAAGGGTTGAATCGTCACTTGGATCTCTGGGTTGATTAAATTGGGGTCCACTAAGGAAGCATGGATAGCTGACACTTGTGCTCCGGTGTCCCTCCACGCGGTGACCTTCTTCCCGCCCACACTCACAGTTTCCCTCCGCTCCAAGGGTATCTGGGAGGTATCTGGGCCTGTGGACCTCTGGTGTGATTCCGGTGCAATGAACTGTAATCTGTTGGGGTTCTTGGGGCAGTTGGCCTTTACATGCCCCAGCTCGTTACACTTAAAACATCGTCCAGCTGACGGGTCACTGGGGCGAGGAGGGTTGCTGGAGAACGGGGTGGTGGGACGATAAGGGGTCTGGAGGGTTCTTTGGGAGGTAGGTGGGGCTTTGGGCGGCCCCCGGTAATAGGATGTGGTCTGGGGTGGTCCCTTCTGGTCTCCGCTCCAACTGCGACCAGTTTTCTTCTTCTCTGCCACCTCCACCCATCTGGCTCCAATCTCTCCTGCCTCAATTACAGTTTTGGGTTCCCCATCTAGGATGTATCTTTCTATTTCCTTCAGGAACACCCTCTAAGAATTGTTCCATTTGCATTAGGAAGGGCAAATTTACTGGAGATTCAACACTTGCTCCTGATATCCAGGCATCCCAATGTTTCACAATGTGGTAGGCATGTCGGGTAAATGACATGTCTGGTTTCCACCTTAGGGCTCTGAACCTCCGACGAGACTGCTCGGGTGTTATCCCCATTCTGACTCTCGCCTTGGATTTAAACAGTTCATACTTGTTCATGTGTTCTTTAGGCATTTCAGCTGCCACCTCAGCTAAGGGTCCACTGAGCTGTGGCCTCAGCTCTACCATGTATTGGTCAGTAGAGATGTTGTACCCAAGACAGGCCCTTTCGAAGTTTTCTAGGAAGGCCTCAGTATCATCACCTGCCTTGTAGGTGGGGAACTTTCTGGGATGGGAAGTGGTACTTGGAGAAGGATTACTAGGGTTTGTTGGGATATTCTGCTGAGCCTTTATCTTCTCCATCTCCTCCACATACTTCCTCTCTTTTTCCTTCTCCTCCAGTTCTTTGTCCCTCGCTTCCATAGCTCTCCTGTGAGCAGCCGCTTGGTGTTGTTCTGCCTCCCTTTCTTGTTCCTTCTTCAGCCGCATGAGTTCTATCTGTCTTTCATGTTCCCTTTGTCTTTCCTCAGCCTGAAATTTGGCTAATTCGAGCTGTAGTCGAGCCACGGATTTTGCCATTCTAACCTCTCTGTTTTTAACTAACTTTACACCCGAGGTTTAGAAATAAACAAACAAAACTTGGCTGTAAAATTTTGCTGTGCTGCAATAGAATACCTATTCTCTGATAGTGATTATCAGCATACAGAAAAAGACAATTCCCTTGTCTCTGCTCTGGGCCCAAATTAAAGCAAAAAACCTCCAACTACTTGGAAACCTGCTTACCCAGCCCAAAGAAAAAAAAATTCCTTTTCAAACCTGTGCTCCTTGTAAAACAAAAAAATCAAAATCCTAAAAAAAAAACCCCTGCCACTTTTGTCTCCAGGCAAATGGGTAGAGCACAGCCCCCCTATTTACTTTTAGGAAGAAAAGAAAAAAAAACTCTGGGTTGGAAGACTGTGAATTTCCCTGCAGGAGTTAAGTACCCTGCCTCCAGGCAAAGAAAACCTGCAATTCACAAAGATAATCCCCTTTTGTCTCTGCTTGGCCACAAAGCAGAGAAAAACCAAGCTGCTTTCAGTTTCAAAGCTGCTTTCTGGACTTCCTTTCCACAGGAAAAAAAAAATTCCTTTTTAAAATCTGTATTTCTAGTTCAAAAAATCTCAACTGGATCTCAAAATTATTTCAGGTTAATCCCACCACTATGCCACCATGTCAAGGTTCCTCCCCCACTCTGAACTCTAGGGTACAGATGCGGGGACCTGCATGAAAAAACCTCCTAAGCTTATCTTTACCAGCTTAGGTCAAAACTTCCCCAAGATACAAAATATTCCCCCCCGTTGTCCTTGGACTGGCCGCTACCACCACCAAACTAATACTGGTTACTGGGGAAGAGCTGTTTGGACGCGTCTTTCCCCCCAAAATACTTCCCAAAACCCTGCACCCCACTTCCTGGACAAGGTTTGGTAAAAAGCCTCACCAATTTGCCTAGGTGACTACAGACCCAGACCCTTGGATCTTAAGAACAATGAACAATCCTCCCAACACTTGCACCCCCCCTTTCCTGGGAAATGTTGGATAAAAAGCCTCACCAATTTGCATAGGTGACCACAGACCCAAACCCTTGGATCTGAGAACAATGAAAAAAGCATTCAGTTTTTTACAAGAAGACTTTTAATAAAAAACAGAAGTAAATAGAAATAAAGAAATCCCCCCTGTAAAATCAGGATGGTAGATATCTTACAGGGTAATTAGATTCAAAAACATAGAGAACCCCTCTAGGCAAAACCTTAAGTTACAAAAAAGATACACAGACAGAAATAGTTATTCTATTCAGCACAATGCTTTTCTCAGCCATTTAAAGAAATCATAATCTAACACATACCTAGCTAGATTACTTACTAAAAGTTCTAAGACTCCATTCCTGGTCTATCCCCGGCCAAGACGACTACAGACAGACACAGACCCTTTGTTTCTCTCCCTCCTCCCAGCTTTTGAAAGTATCTTGTCTCCTCATTGGTCATTTTGGTCAGGTGCCAGCGAGGTTACCTTTAGCTTCTTAACCCTTTACAGGTGAGAGGAGCTTTCCCCTGGACAGGAGGGATTTCAAAGGGGTTTACCCTTCCCTTTATATTTATGACAACATATATCACAAACTTATAAAAGAAACATCTCATTTCTGTAGCCCAAGCAGAGGAATTTTAGTGTCCATGCTGGAGAGGTTAAGGATGGTCTCACATAAAAAAACCTATAGGGTTAGGCACTCTCCTGAGGTACAGCTCTACTCTAAAAAGTGACAGAGTAAAAATGGCACCTCTTTTTACTCAACTGACCTACCCCCCATGTATAGGTGGTTTACCTTTTTTTTTTTTTTTTGCTGTTATAACGGCTGGACCAATACCACTATGGGAGGGTGTGCTGGAGCTTTCTCTGCTTTGCTTTGTGTATCAATAGAGGCTGAATTTTCAAAGAAGTGCAAGTGATTTAGTCACCCAATTCTCACTTAAATTAAATGGGAGTTGGGCCAGTTAATGGTTTAGTTAATGGTTAACTAAAGTTCAACGTCTCATCAGTTACACCTGTACAACGTATTAGGGTTTGTAGACCTGTAGAACAGGTGTAACTGATATAACAATTAAACTTGCAGAATATTTACTACTGGCGATAATGAACAAGCCAAAAGAGGGGACAGCTGGGCCTGACACATCCCAGGCTGAATTTACTTAGTTAGTCGCTAAAGGCGGGTGGGGGGGGGAAGGTCTCCTTGTAAAGTGAACAGATTTGACTATGGAAGTCACTAGGACACAAACATGGAACCCTGAGATGCACTAATGCTGAATGCATTTTCAAGCCCAATCCTGAATTCCTTTCACATCCAAAATTGCTGACTATGATGGGAGATTTGAGCATGAAAAAAAGAATGTGGGACTGGGCCCAAAACGGGATCAATGATTATATTTGGAAAGAGGATGTATGTAAGTTAATTGTAAGAGAGCATACAACACTACTGAGAAGCTTCCTACAAAGTATTCGTGTGAAAAATAAAACAATGTCTATTTCCTAGAAATGTATCCACCTGGCTCCATTGGAGTAGCAGCATGAACATCCATAGTGGAAGCAGGTTCTGATGTGGAAGCTCTCTTCTCAGTGCCCTCTTGCTTCCCCCCTCCCCTTTTTTGCAGTGTTGAAAGTGGGTATGGAAAAGCACAGGAAAGCTATATCAAATATTCCTTAGGGGGGTTATTATATGGCCTTAACAACTTTTCAGTGGATGATAAAAATGGCATTATGTATTCGTTTTCACTGATGGGCTATTCTATGCCAAAGCAACTATGCCCTCCAGTTTATTTGTATCAATTTATAAAGGAGTTTTTGTGACTGGAGTTGGCTAAATACCAAATAGATTCTTGAACACTTTCCACAAAAAGGGGACATATTCACCACTGATGTAACGAAGTGTAACTTCATTGAAGTCAATGAAGTTGAACCCACCTATGCCACCAGTGAATCTGACCCATAGTCTATAAAGCCTCTTTTTCTTCCCAGTGTAGAAATCTGAATGCTGGGCCAATTTTAACAATCTGAAGCAGACAAGAAGTGATTTGACTTTATTATGTAACTGCAGTTAAATAAACTTGTTAACATTTAATTTAGTTACAGAAGAAAATTACAACCAGGACTTAGTATGACCTGGCTCTTTAATATCTACTGAAAGCTCAAATTCTGGTCCAACTGAAATCAACGCAAAATTGCCATCTGCTTCAGTGGGACCAAGATTTGTTCCAAAATGCAATATTCAAGCTAGACTTGTCATTTTTTTCAGACACAGAAGCACAGCCAAAATCAGCCCAGTGTTAAGTTCTAGACTCTGAGAAAGGCTATCAGGCTTTATATTTTGTGTTTCAGAAACTACTCAAGTTGTCTGTGCGGTATTATCTATGCTTCCAGAACAAACATTCCTGTCTGATTCTAGAGGGCTTGGAAAGTATACCTACAGTTAAGGATGAATTCCAACTTTCATTCTAGTCCCTTTTTAAGAAGCTCACAGCTTTATAAAACAAATGCCATTGACGCTGAAATTTTCCATGCTTGCTCTAAACCCAGTGGATTTCTTTTTTTTTTAATTTGTGCAAAAGTGGTTGATTACGCTTTGGGTTGGGGAGGGCAGGAGAGGAGAAAGAGAAAAACAGACACACACTTCCTTATACAGTTCAATCAAAATAATTATACCTGGATAAATTTTAAAAAGTGTCTTTAGGTAGAATGTTTATATTTGAGTTGTTTTCTAGATCTCATTTGAAATCTCAGAAATAAGCTAAGTTTAAGTATCCAATTTTCTTTAATTTTACCGTTAAAAATGTTTGATTACTCAGACTTTGAAACAACCCATACAATGCTAGATGCTTCAGAATAATCAATAAAAAGTCCACTTGATTGTTATACATGTTATGATATTTTAAATATTCATAAATTTAAAGCTGCCAAAGTTTTTCAAAACCTGCTTAAAAACAATTAAGGAAAATTGAGTGAGCCTTTTTTGTTACACATTTTTTTCAAGCATGCGGTTACCCACATTTCAAACAACAATTTTGTGCATGGATAAGTCAACTGATGAAATGTCAAACTTGGCACCTAAAGAATAAGCCAAGATGATATAAAACTGGTTAAATAGCACACAACATTCATCCAAATTTTAAGTGTTGCTGTAACTTGCTGCAAAGGAGTTCCAGTTTGAATTCTACTGTGTATTATATTATAAAATTTAAATAGTGATATAAATTGAGAGCCATATATTATGGTGTAGGCTTAAAGGGCAGAATTAAGTTTCAGCTGAACTCTGCATTTCCTGACTTTTATATGCTTGATTTATTAAACGTAAATAATGCATTAATATTTGCTCTCCTCTTCCGCTTCTGCCTAATGTCACATATTAAATTCAGACAGAAATATAAGATACAGGGTCATGCACAAATAGGGGCGACCCCCGCCCATGCAATATGCATCTGCAAAAATATGTACTGCTGCTCCAATCCTGGTGGCTGACCTCAGTTTGCTGCCCCAGCCCTCAGCTGCTGCTCTAATGTGCCCCTCCAAAAACGGCCAGTTTTAAATTCCTGCATACACCCCTGATAAGATGGACAAACTGAAATGTATTTCAGTATTGTTTGATTTGACCTGGAATGACCGTAATCAACAGGGTGACTATTTCTTGTAATATATTAAAAGAGTTGCCAGTATAAAACATGTTTAAGGAATTAGTGAAAATGAACTTGGTAATAAACACCACAATAAGAAAGGCTGCTAACACAGAAAGGCATTTAATACTGTATTAATACAGAAATACCATTCCAGTCCATCCTGGCTCACTTTTAAATGTGTATATAGTGGCATATACAGGCAATATTGAATGTATGATGTAGTTAAGTTGTGATCATACATAACTAGCAACAGGATTTTTCTCCTATTTTTTATAGTTTAGTTATATAAGGTACATGGGACAAATCCTGCAATGCTGCCCTCAGTTTATTCAAATGTACAAACAGCACCTAACCTAACAGTTCTAGGGGCCTGTAGTATTTTTATATAAAAGAAAGTATACAAACTAAGGCTCCGGTCCTGCAAAGGGTTATACATGTGAACAACCTCACAGAAATGTGTGATCTAATTGACTAGTACTACCAAAATTAGTAAAGTTATTGATTTACATTTTTGCAGGGCCAGACCCTTAGGGGAAAGTCCCCCATACATTAGGCACTGATTCATAAGTCAATCCTAAGTAAAATGAAATAAGCAACCAAAATAAGATACAAACTGCTGTCTCAGATCATCCCTATTTCTAAACCCTACAGCTCCACAAAAGTCCAAGAAAATAGATGCACCTTCCACAGCACTCCTAAAATTTTCAGATATTTTTCCCTTGCTTTTCTAACCTGAAACTTTTCAGAACAGTTTATTCTGTGAAATTTTTCACTATTTCAACTTGTGTCCTGATTCAGGAAGAAAAGAATTTTGAATTACTGGAACTTCTCACAAGACAGAAATTCCATTTTCTAAACAGCTGTATGCCAATAATAAAACCTTACTGACAAGTTCAAGTCGAGTTATATTCTGTGGAACTGAGTGGATAAAGTCTCAGAGGCTACGGAGTGAATAAAGTCTCAGAAGCCACCCCAACACCTAGTCTTTCTGGACACAGCACTGATCCTTCTGACTCCTCAGTACTTGAACACACCCATCTCCCAGAACTCCACCGAACAGGTACTCCTATATTTGATTATGAAAAGCCAGGCGAATACAGATTATACAAAACAATAAAACATCTTAAAAGCAAACTCCCTCACTAGCTCACTGTTTCCTTGGGAGACCATCTGTGTTTCACTGGTCAGGCAGGATCCTCTACCTCAATGCCTAACCTGCTCCTGCAGCAGCATGCCTCATCTTAAGCTGGTGTAAAATGGCTTTCTCCCACTTCTTCACTGTGAGTCACTTTATAGACTCCTACAGAGGCCAACTTGCTTCTTTACTCTGCCTTTCCATTTTTCCACTGCTCTCAAAGCCACCTCCCTTCAGACAAGAGGAGGAAGTGTCTTCTCCCAGCTACAACAAAGCCTTTGTTGCAAGGTGTTTTTCTCTGAACAGATGATTGTTGAGTGCTGATCACTCCCCACTGTTCTTTGGCCTGGCAGAGAGGTGACACAGCCCTGTTAACCAACGGTGGATCCATGACAGACACAGTAATTTCATGATACAATTTCATAAAATTATCCACAATTCAGAAGTGATACAGAAAGAACCCCCAGATTGTCACAGCTCCACATGTACATCATAATTTGAAAACTAACCAAAAAGTTACCTCATTTACCTCTCCCAATAGGTGGGCATTTTAATGATTATATAATATATACATTTAAAGTAACAAACAGCTACAATAAGTAATTCTCACTTCTTTTTGAAAAATCTCATCATGCAAGACTCTCACTGTCCACAACTGAAAAATTCCAGTGCTGTTGCTTGGGGAGGGGAAGAAGGCAGAATGTAATCACACTAGAGATGCTGCAAAAGGCAGGAAGAATTAAAGCAAGGTAATATGCCTCGAATGTTAATAACAAAACTTCCAGAATTTGTATGAACAGGAAAATTACAACAAATCGGTGAATGTGCCAACTTTGAAAGAAGATTCTGTAACAATGATGGACCAAATCTTTACTCCTATTCTGAGGAAGAGCTAAGGAATATTGCTTAGCAGAAGTGTATAGAGAACTCTAAAGGAATTACCTTGCTAATAGCAGACTTGCATCATACAGAATGGGATTTGAAATGACCCTCAAATTCTAGGCCTGGCAAGATACAGCAATGAGAAATTTAATCAGACAGCCATTTGGATATGGTTCTCTTGTAGACAGTGGAACCTACTGAATTTGTGTCAAAAGAAAAAGCAGTGTTGACTTTTCTAAGGGCTTTACTTCACTCCAGACAAAGCCTTTTGACATGCACGTATGAAAAATGGCCTTGCTGAGAAGGTCATAAAAACTGGGACAAAATGTGCAAAGGACAACTAATTAAGGTGAAACTCTGAAATCACTTTATGAGAGAATTTAGGAAGCACCTGTAGCTCCATCTTACCTTTGGAAAGGTGGATCAGACACTATAGCCTGAAGCTCAATAATCCTGCCAATTTAGGTCATAGTCATGAGGACGATGACCTTCCTTATAAGAAATGGCAGCTAACAGGTATCGAATTGCTCAGAAGGGGTTTTCATCAGCACAAGCAGGATACTGGTAATATGCCTCCATTAAATTGTAAGCACTTTCAGACACAGACTGTGTCTCACTGTGTGTTTGTACAGTGCGTAGCAGAACAGGGATCCAATCTCAGTTCTGGTTCAAGGCACTACTGTAACAGAAATAATAACAGAGCAACAACAATAGGGGCTTTTAAAAAGATGCCGGTTATTTCCTCGTCTTACAAAACTGAAGTTGTTTTTTGGATGCCTGCAACTGCCAGGGCCGGCTCCAGGCACCAGCTAAGGAAGCTGGTGCCTGGGGCGGCAAATCAGAAGGGGCGGCGCTTCGGCCGTTCTTGGGGTGGCACTCCTCCCTTGGCGGCAGCTTTTTCATTTTTTCTTCTTCGGTGGCCGTTTTTTTTCTTTTTGCGCGCTTCACTGCTTGGGGCGGCAAAAAAGGTAGCGCTGGCCCTGGCAACTGCAGAGCTGAAAGTGAGAGTGTCCATCATTATAGAAGGCTGTCACAGGGAAGCTGCTCCCTGTAGATAGACTGGATCAGAGCAGATGAGCCCAATCCAGCTAATTAAAGATGAGAGGGCTACACCTGGGCCTATAAAGGGCTGCTAGTGGGCACCTAGGGCAGGTAGGACTGAGACAAGCTGAGCCCTGGAAAAGGAAAGCCACACCGGAGAGAAGCTAGCTCCTGTAACGGGTCCCTGGAACAAGGGGTCAAGGGCTTAAGGCTCAGGGAAGCAGTCTGCTCCAGGAAGGGAGCAGAGCTGACTGAGACTAGCAGGCTGCCAAGAGTTGGAGTACCAAAGACCAGAGACAGGTGGTCCTGGAGCTTGGGGCCAAGGATGGAGTTAGAAGATTGTTTTCTGTTTGTTTGTTAACCTCTGTTAAAGAAATAAACTTCCACACCAAGGACACATGCTTTGGAGATGGGGGAGAAGCCTGTCGCAATGACATGGGCAAAAAGACGAAGAACAAATACGTAGCATCCATCTTTGATGGAGGCATTTGTGCACAGACAAAGTGTTGGAAGCCCTGAAAGGGGAGCAGCTCATAAGATCTGCAGTAACAATTTATATCTAAAACTAAAAAGCAGCACTAAATTAAAGAAAAGTATTAAAAGAACAATGCCACAGCACATCTGTGGTAACATAACAGAGTTAAAGAGGAAAAAACACTGAGGGGAAAAGTAGCAAATCATTTACCATTGACTCCATACCAGACATTAATATCCAATGGCAGAAAGTAACAAGAACTTTTTTTAAAAAATATCTGTTGACTACATTGAATACTGAAAATCTGAAATGGAAAGCTGTGTGTGTCCTGCTCCACTGTCATGCTCCATGAGACAAGTAGATCCTCCTTCTGAACACTTCGTAATTTTTAGGGGATGTCATACACATCCGTGGGACCAATACTGATGTAAGTGCTGCTAACGGTCAGGATGCCAAGCTGGAACTCTTGACCCTGGATCCCTCAATATCAAAGTCTTCAAGGTCTTTTGGGCCCACCTTGTGTCGGCTTGACTTGAGAGACTGAAGAAGACCAGGCGAACTTTTAAGTGCTATGAACAACACATAGCTCACAGAGACTTCTGTAAGAAAACGTACCTGTGAGCCACTCAGAACCTACTCTGTGGCACAGGCTAGAGCGTTCATGTTTGCACATCACGTGAAAGACATTCTTGAAGCTGCCAGGTTGCTTCTCCTCATCCCTGACAAATAAAAGGGGCTACAGGAAGAAGGGGAAAAAAGGCACAAATATGGAATTCAGCAGCAAAAGTGTCCTGCTTTGAGCAGGGGGTTGGACTAGATGACCTCCTGAGGTCCCTTCCAACCCTGATATTCTATTCTATGAAAGTAAGAAAGTCTAAGCCCTTTGATGCAATAGAAGCTGCTACAAACCTTGAAGCCTCAATTTTTTGACAACCGAGACAGTGCTAATGGAGCTCATTCAGGAAACGTAAAAAAAAAAAATAGAAACCCAACTGGCAGTTGAAACACTTAGCAGCACTGTGGAAAACATCAGTTGGAAGCAAAATGAGGTCCTGAAGATAAAATGGCTTGCAGTGCAGTTGAGAAACCATTTGCAGCTACCAAGGTGAGCTTCTTCTCTGATAAAATAGAACTGGTAGCTAAACACTCTGGGGGCACATAGATTACTATGCAGTGTTTGGCTTGAGATGGTCCACGTTGGAACCAACAGCTTAGTTCTTTGAGCGTGCCGTTCATAGAAGCACTGATTGGCCCAAGCTATCTGCAGCTTTATTATTTTACTTATGTCCAAAAGGGTGCGAGCCACCTCCAAATACAGATAAAAAGACAAGATCCCATTCCCAAGGAGCTTACGAATTTTGAACAGTAGGCAATAAGGGCAATAACAAGACAGTAGAGTAGGGTAGTAGCAAGGTTAGTATCCAGCCTGATGCATCTATTTTTATTTTATTTTTATAACAATACAAATAGGTGAGGAATGAATAAGTAGAAAATTAAACTGACAAGTTTCTTTAAGGCATTACAGAATATTTGAGTCTTACATTTCTATCCCCTTCCCCACTATTTGTCTATTTAAAAAAAAATCATGAGAAAGGAAAAAAAAGCAAAAACAACAAGTACTAGTGTGCCAACGGGAGAATGTCTATGTACAACGTATGAGCTATGGTTGATTTTATGAAGTTGCTGCATCACTGAATACCTCAGGTGTATGCAGAATCAACCATCTGCTACAGGTGGTGGTGCTGAGTCTCTCCCAGGCCAAGGACAATGGAAATTAATTTACCCTAAACAGTTTCCCATTCAGGGGGGAGCACCTAAGAACAATGGGATGGCTGCAACTTAAGGGAAGCCAGTTCTCCCCAGCAGTTCCCTAGAAGGCAGTTGGAATAGTCGAAAATTACCAGCAGAACACAGGAACAAAGAAACCAAGTGTTGGGACTGGCTTTTAAAAGCTTAGATGCTAGCAAGTTTAGGGAACCCAAAAGGACATGCTTATTGAACTAGAGGGAATCTTTAGGCTGCCTGACAACCTCATGCTGAAGGGAGCTTGCTCTGGGACTCAGAGAAGAGAGCCCAGAAAAAAGAAGAAAAGACCGAGCTGAAGAAATGAAGTCCATGGAAGACCTGGGATTCCCAGACACTGACCAAATCTCATGGGATGCTCAACTCAAGAGTGGTGAAACCTCTGATAGGAGAGTATGGTATACAGGTGTTTTATTGTTTTCCTTAAATCTGTGTCTCTCTTGTGACGTATATAAGTAAGGCATGCTTGGTTTCAGAAATCCCTCTGCAAATGTTACTTTTTTCAGCTATCACATGTCCCCTGAAGAGCTACATTATAAGCTGGTGTATCCACTAGTGTGGAGCGCCAGGAAAAGTTGTGGTTGACTGATTGGGGAGACATTCATGTTAGGCACTGGTTTTGGGGCCTTGGGCAGTTGAATCAGTGTCCCACTTCCAGGAAGGGGTACCGCACAGGGAGTCTACACCAAAGGAGTAAGCCTAGAAGCCAGAGCGGGAGACAGTGGCTGGAGCCTGTCCATTCCCAGGGGAGATGAGAAGCACATGGAACCAATGTGTGGGTTTAAACACAGCTGTATGGTGAGCATCCACAAAGGGGAGCTCAGCCAGGATTATGACAACTAATAACACAAGAACACTTTTAAGAGATAAGCTGTCACCTGGATTTGTTCCTCACTCAGGAGCTTTGGAGGTACGAACAGAATGAGCACCTTGGAAATTCATACGAATTAGAACAGTCTACTCATTATTCTATACATTCAGTGATCCAGATTTAATATCGGAACCCTTGACATTGTATAAACCATCTCAGATTATGTCCTTTGCCAAAGAGTTAGAAACAGGATTAGCACATGGAACATAGCAGTTTGTGGGGGCAAGTGTTCAAAAGATAGATATAGGTTCTGAATAGCTCACTAAAAGTTTCCAAATGAATATAATTTTCATATTTCAGTGAAATCAGTATTTCCAGCAAGAGAATAAAAAGTGAAAGAGTTAAAAGACTAAAAGAGTGAGGTATTTCAGATCATCCTAGGAATGCTGAAAATTCATCAGGCTCTCTCTGTTACAGCATCTCGTAATATGACAACACTGGGTCATTTGATTAAATTAAGGGCAGGTATATGAAGGAAATATTAATTCCACAATTTCACCAATAAAATACATTATTGCTTCACAGAGGGCTCATACAAGTCCTGTGGAATTCATTGCTATAGCTGGTTAAATATTAGAAACAAAAGCTGTACATGGAATTTTAAAATCTGGATAATTTAATAACTAATAAAATTTGTACTTATCTACAGTAAACCAGGATAAGGCTTTCCATATTTCAGGGCACAAGCTTATTTCCTTTTCTGAAAGGAATTCATTCGGTATATTGTCTCTGCCTGTATGAACAATACTAATTGCTACCTTTACAGCCAGTGCCACTGTATTTAGTCCTCCCCTCATGCAATCAAATTGTAAAATTAATACAGGTCTTGTGAAAGACAAGACCATTCTGCTGCTTTTTTGGTTCTAAGTGGTTGATAGCCATGGCATCAATTTCAGACATACATGTTCTTTAAATTTCAGAACTGGCATAGGAAGCATACAGAATGAGTCACTACATTATGGGAGAACATTTACTTTTCAAACATCAGTTCAGGAAGAACCTCCAGTTCTCTAAGGATATGTCTACACGGTAATTAAAAACTTGTGGCTCGGCCATGACAGCTGACTCAGGCTTGCTGGGCTTGGACTGAGGGTCTGTTTAATTGTGGTGTAGATGTTCGGGCTGGGGGTGGAGCCCGGGCTCTAGGTCTCTGTGAGATTGGAGGGTCCCAGAGTTCAGGCTGCAGCAGCCTGAACCCGAATGTCTACCATGCAATTAAATAGCTCCTTAGTCTGAGTCAGTTGGCATGGGCCATGTCTTCACTGCTAAGAACAGGTGTGTTTTCATCTCAGGGTAACTAACATGTTACCTATCCCTAGGTAAAGAAACAGTGGAGACAAGGCACTTTAGTTTTCTTTTGAGGTAAACAATGTGAGGCGAGTACTATACTCCCCCTCCTGTGGCTGACCTTGCCTAATTTACCTGACAATAAAACTAAAGTGCCTTGTCTCCACTGTGTTTTTACCGAGAGATAGGTAATGTTAGTTATCCAGATGTAAAAATGCACCTTTGTTAGCAGTGAAGACAAGGTAGTTGTCCTGAGGATGCCACAGCAATGGTATAGAATAAATTAAATACATCTGTAGCCCTGCTCTGGATGTAGATACCCAGGCAGTGAATTGCCCTGCTTGCCCAAATGGAAAATAGATTCATCATGTCCCCAAAAATACTTATTCACAAATTTCTGGTTTTTCATAATTTGGTTTCGAATGAGAGAGAACACTGAACTAACTGTAGCTGAGGCCTGGCCTGACATGAGTAACTAACACATGCAAGGAGGCCTCATTTCTTGGAGGATAGAATTAGGGAGGTAAACAGATAGGTCAGTAGGCTAAATAGACAGAATATCTGAGCCAGCTAAGATAAGATGGAGAACACCCAAAGAACCATTTACTAACAATGGATAAATTAGGAATGCAAAGAGGAGGTCAAGCATGGATGATACACGGAAAGAACATGCTGCAAACGTATTGGTTCCAGCAAAGTGACTATGCCAATCCAAAAATGTGTGATGTAATGTACAGTAAATGCAATGAGATGTGTAAATGTATACAAAGGGAGAGAGTTTCTCTGTAACTTTGGATGTGTGGTTCGCCCTACACTCACCCCCTATGCTCAACTTTGATCAACTCAGCATAGCTTTGTTGTATACCAAGTAAAGGATACCTAAGTGACAAAATCAGGAGTCAAACTGAGTTGTTTGGATCCCAGAGAACTGGATGAAGTGTTCTCCCAGAACTGGAAAAGGTGTTCTGAATAAGCCAAGTGAAAAAGGTCTCAGTGGGAATCCCAACACTAACAGAATTTTTCTGTAAGTGGGTGTTGCCTGACCAGGTGGGCAGAAGCAGCATCATTGCTTCTCTATGAAGCACTAGTTTGCTGTTTGTTCACCTCTCAAATTTCAAGTTCTGCCTTCACTGAGCTTCTGTGCTAGTGATTCAATTAACAAATCAAACAGAATATATGTGAGCAGAGAAAACAGAAGAGAGCCTTGCTAAATCCCCTAGTCCAGACTGAATCCATTACATGTTGGTGCTTATCTGTTGCTTTACACTGTCACTGAACCTGCCCAAACAACTCATTTGATGTCATTTTCACAACCAAGCAATTCCTCTTTCCACCTATATAAAACTCTTTCTCAGAGTCTAACCATATCAAAGGTGCAGTTAATTGAGAATACTGGCAACATCAAGAACTTTCCTGATATTTGATAACAATTTGCTGTTCTTTACAAACCCAGTTTGGTCTCTGTTTTTTCAGATGGACAGATCATCCTTTACCTGTCTGGATAAAATCTTTGGCAGAATTTTGGCAATTATTTTAAACCCCCTTAAATCCAAGGACAATCCAAAGAAAATGGAATAGGAGAACAAAGCACTTAACGAACATTGAAGAATCCATCATACTGACAGAGCTCTCTCCTTCAAGAGAAGGGAATATCACCAGCATAACATAATGGAGACCAGTTTACTTTCAAATCTCTACATCAGTTAGAACCAGTGGAATAAGAGACAGAACTCACATTTAATTAGGTTTCAGAGTGACAGCCGTGTTAGTCTGTATTTGCAAAATGAAAAGGAGTACTTGTGGCACCTTAGAGACTAACCAATTTATTTGAGCATAAGCTTTCGTGAGCTACAGCTCACTTCATCGTGTATTCATTTAATTCATTTGCTTCTTTGCTGTATTTGAATAACTGGATGTTGTGCGTTGCAGCTTGCTTTGAAAAGGGGCCTTGCCAAAATATGTACAGGTCTCTTGTTTTAAGCACGTCTTAAATGTGAATCCACTTGCTCTAACCTTTGTTTCCTTTGAAGCAGTTTTAAAAGCTTTGTGCTTTTCTCAGTCAGTTATACATTGTCCTTTGGAAGGTGTGCTCAATTGGTTTGATCAATTTTTAAGTGCCATTTATTTCTCTTACAAGCAACCCATGACAGATATTACCCGTGACAGATCTGCTTTCCATAAGGATGGCATGATAAAAAAAAAAGATAGTTACGTTAATTGGAACTATGTTCTAAAGCAACTGCAGCTCCTTGGTTACAAATACAGAGGGTCTATAGGAGTTCCTGACTCTGAGCCAATGGAGCACCAATCTTAGCTGCTTCTTTCTTTGTGAACTCTCTCTTTGCACATGTCTGGCCTTTTTGTTTTGCATTTTTAACCCTGCTACTCCCAGTCAGACCACAGAAGAACCACCCCCAATCACTACATTTATTGTTCAGGTTTATGACATCAAGTTTAAGACTCTCAGCTGTTATCTGCAGTATTGCACAGAGTGCTCTAAAAAAAAAAAAGAATCCTTTCAAAAATGTGGGGGGAAAGGAAGGAATTTGATCAAGGGCATGTTATCTTTGACAGGAGAAAAAGCTTTGGTGAAAAAAAGCATTAATTAGAAAAAAAATGCCTGCTGGTAGCTGATAAATCATGACTGTGAGAGCAGTTAAATCTAATGCAGTTTAAATAACTATCAACTTCACCATCCTCTGTAGCAGTTTCAGTAGACACAGACTGTACCTGGAATGCACACATGTAAATTGTCAACCCATTGTGCATGGGTACACAGAAAAAAATATTATAGTGCTTGGAAAAATTTAGTAAAGTTGGTACAGGAATTATAAAATGCACTTCCTTGTAAGAGTAAAACCCCTTTCATCTCAGGAGAAATTCAAGTCTTTTGAGCTCCACGGATTTTTTTCATTAGTGGTGGAAGGGTGTAAATCTTGTTGTGGCCTCAAAGGACCTCCACCATGGAGGAATCTTCCAGAGAGCTACTGAATCAGTACAGTGTTTGGCTGCTCTGGCCATGCCCTTTTGACAGTGTACAGATCCCTGAGGGTCCCCACCACAATTACTTCTTTGTGTGATGGCATGGAACTAAAAGAGATCACACTCCTTGGACACATTCTAATGCTTTCTTAGTTAATTCTTTAGCCACCCAGAAGCACAAAATTATTCAATTTACATTTTTAAATGAAAAAAAAATTACCAAGTGGAAAAGATACTATAGAAAGACCAAAAAAAAAAAAAAAAAAAAGGAAAAAAAGCAATGACAATGAAAACCTGAAGTGTAGTTGTATAGGTAGGGTTGTAGGGTTGCTGCAGTAACTCACAGTTATTCAACATAGTTGAAAATAGGAACTTCTTCACCAGAGATTAAAAACAAACTAACAGTTACTGGTTCCTTGGCTACTGACCTTTACCAACTCTCATGATTTTTAACATGACTGGCAGGATTTTGGCAGAGCTGAAGCCACTCTTATGATGACACTAGAAACTTCACCCGTCTCGCAATTTGAGCCTTGCAATGGGGGAAAGGGAGAACATCCTCTGATTGGCTGCCTGCTGCAACACTAGCCTGCCTCTCCGGGAAGTGCAATTAATCAGACCTCTCCCACCTTCCTCTAGCAACCCAAAGCCATTCTTAAAGGAGGAGAGACCAGGAAGAGCTCAGCAGCTCTGAGTGGGTCTACTCCCTCCTTCACCTCCCCTCATGTAAGCAATGGGGAGAGGACAGTATCTCTGTTCCCCTTCCCTCCCTCCCTGCCTGCAAAGCCCAGCTTTGGAAGGGGGTCAAGAGCTTCTGGAGCCTCCTCCCCAAATCTGAAAGGTGGAGAAGGTGATCCCACTGTACTCCCCCAGGCCTAGGAGAGGGGGATGGAGATCCCCAGGAGGATCAGAAGTGAGCTACGGAGTCAGAACTGAAGGGGCTGGGAGAGCAGAACCGATGTGGGGCCAAAACCAATGTGGGGACTGGGGAGAAGATTGATGAGCAGATTAGGATGTGAGAACCCCTGCTGTGGAGTCAAAATTACTTTAGCCAATAAATTTGGGAGAGAGGGCATCACCAATTGTTTTACACACACACACACACACACACACACACACACACACGGAATGGGCAGGCGGAGTTCAAACATAGAAAGACAGAACAAAACAGACAATATAATCTTTAAAAAAAAATCCCATGATTTTTTAATCTCATGAAGCTGACAATACTGCCAGTGTACATGGCACTCTGAACACAGGCCCCAAGATGGGATTTCACTTTCATGGAATAATTTACTTACCTATCTCAAAGAGATGTAGTGATAATTAGTTAATGTTAAAGTTCTCTGAAGTATTAATAATGCTATAAAAGGTATTAAGTGATAATATTCTTGTCCAGTATTTACAAGCTTCAAATCTTCATGATTTACATTGCTGAAGTACTATAATAACCCTACTTCCCAACTCAGGGCCAACCACAAGACCAAGTCAAGCACCACTGGAGGTCAGAATAATTGTTGTGACAGAAAGATTTAATGCATTAAGCACATGTGTAATCTAATGTAATTAATTAAAATATTTTATTAACAACTGCCTGCTCCGAAAAATTATAGTTGTGTGAGATGAGCAAATTCTAAATTTATCTAAAATTATAAGTAGGGATGAAAGGAATTCACAAAATTCAGAGATACAGCTCTTCATTGCAGGCAACCATAGAGCCAGCCAAAAATGGTGCTCCGGAGCCAGTTACATTTTCTGTTAAATAACTGTTAGCTGCAGAGCTATGGTGCTCAAACAATCTGCAGGGGTATTTTTTGCTGAGCCTTTTCTTTCATATTAAATAAATGCCGCTCTCATTTAATAGTGACAATACAATATAGACCATTAATACTGCTAACGACTCAAGATAAATTCCAAGGTTACTGAATCAAAAGTGAAGATTACTGTGGATAAATTGAAGCAAATAAATATTAAATCACTTTCTAAAAAAGAAGGATCAAGAAAATCACAGGTATTCCAGTTTAAAATCCATCACATAAAGACAGATTGCCATCTAGTACTGGGAGTTTCTATCCTTCAGACTCCTCTAAGGGGTTACAGTTAAAACAGGTATGGGCTTGTACAGAACACAGTTTATCTTGACTTTTAGAAAACTCTTGATAAAGTTCTGCCTGGCAGGTTATAACTTAAGCTAAAAGCATCAAAAAACCAAGTCAGAACACAAAAATTGAAAAGAACTAGTTAGAGAAGACAAAATGGAACAGCCAAAGGAAGATCTATATCCAATAAAGGGAAAATATTGAGAGTCCTATTGTACATGTTAGTACTTGAGCAAGAACAGTATTTTCAAAGATAAGAAAAAGTGAGCCAGGCACATCCAAGGATTAAAAGGAAAAGAAATGTGGACAGGGTTAAAAAAAATCTTCACCTACATAGCTTAAAAGAAAGTTGCAAGGGAATGGAATGGAAGCATACAAAATTGCAAAATATGTAGACTGTATCAGTCTGGCTTACATTTTTTATCTTAAAACATAAAATCAGACAAAATGGCTCAAAGGGAGATTAAAGACAAATTCAGGACTTCAAAAAGGACATTTTCTCAGTGAAAAATGCTTGAATGGCCTACATATATGATAAAGATTCTATTTTTAAAAAGTCACTATGTGATAAGCTACAATAAGAAAAAAATATTAACAGGAAAACTGCACCCATTTAACCTATTCCAACAATATGAAAGTTCACATGGTGAGTAGTACATGACCCCATGAATCACCTATGTAATAATGTAATGCTTTTCTTCCCTCTCTGAGAAAGTGGTGCTGGGGTGAGTGTGTGCGTGGAGGGGGGATGGGCCTGAGAAAGGATAATGGATGTATATTTTGCTGTTATGATCCTTATTGTCTGCTCTAGGGGAATAAAAGAACTTCTGTAATTAAGGCTTTGACTGTGTAAATGAATTTAAAGAAATGTGGGCAAACCAAGATACGCCAGATGTATCAGCATACTTTTAAACAGAGTTTTAAATTATAACTGGCATTTTTTGGCTTCTGGGTGGGGTTAGCCATCTTGCTTAAAAATCACGTCATATTAAGCACTGGCAGTATAAAAACCCTATTAAGTAAATGTAAAAGAGTTTACAGGGTGCTTTAAAAACTGTTTAACCATCAGAAGAAGTGCTTGTTTAATATTAAGCATTGTTCTTTTATGACTCTTTAATGATTTTTCTAATATCAGAGTTCTTTATGAATTTTTATCACAGTTTCTTATTTCTTCTCATAAATATACATACAAAAATAGGGAACAAGCCAAACTAATAAAGGAAATGCAGCAGGAAATGCCAGTTTCAAAATACTTCCCATAAGGTTCACTGAAAGAAAGGCAGTACAATCAAAAGCTCATTTGAACATGGGAAATAGCTGTGAATTTCTCTGACTTTGTTCCAAAGTCAGAGCTCTGATTAAGAATATAATACAATTCTTTCAGCTGAATTGGAAATGTTTTTTAAAAAAGAGCAAAACAACATTCTCAGATTGCAACATTTGATGCAAACCCCACATAACAGTATGACTACCAAATAAGTATATTTTAAGAAGAGATTATGAAGTTGTACACTGCATAAAAAATCTGCTGTGACTGAATTCCTAACGCCAAACGCGCCTCATTTAATTCTGAAAAATCAAATTTGGGGTTCCTGTCTTTCTTGCCATCTTTTTAATCCAACTTTATAGCTTAAAGTATGAGGTGTTTATCCTCTCAAATAAAACTAACAAACAATGGACAGGCTAAATAAAGTGCTATGTAGAAATTAGAGGAGTCTACCTTTCAGGACCATCTCCAAGAAATATTGAGCATTTCCAACTGTGATGTTATCGGATTAAAATATCACCATACAGATCAGTGGTGGGCAACCTGTGGCCCGTAGGTTGCCCACCACATATCTAGATCATTGTTGCAACTACTGCTATATATTTGCAGCAAATCTTGTACAAAGGCTGTCAAGTGAGGTGTCTATGAAGAGGCTATTATTTGCTGGTTATGATTATGCTATCTGTATGCATGTATAATTTTTGTATTTGAAGTTATAAGTATTGGCTCTATACCTGGATTTCAAATGTTTGTTCCTGGAGTACCACCCACAAGGTAGCTAGCCAGCACATCTTGGAGGGACTATTCAAGTTAAGTGGCTCATCAACAAACACTTGTTTGACAATGGACCATGGGAGATGCCCATCTACTTTGAGTGGACTGTCATGTAAACATAGTGTCTGAAGTGTAGGTAATGGCTTCCTGCAATGACTGAGCGAAATTGGGCATGAACACATGACTTGCCCAGGTGACTCCAAACACCACTTTCTTGCAGTAATTTTCCACAGTAAGAACAATGGGATGCCCTCAACGTGGCAAAAGCTATAAGGCCCTGGAAACACCCCCATTTTGTCTTCAATCCTGCTTCTTACCTCTGAAGGAACTTTGCTACAAACTGAAGCTCTGAACAAAGGACTGAATGACCCATCCAAGCTGTGGATGTATTCCAGAGACTTGACTTAAGCAAGCAGTTTATTCCATCACTGCTACAAGCCTGAATCAAGAACTTTGCAATTACTGTATGTAATTGATTCCTTTAACCAATTTTAACTCTCATCTTTCCTTCTTTTTATGAATAAACCTTTAGATTTTAGATACTAAAGGATTGGCATCAACATGATTTTTGGGTAAGATCTAAGTTATATATTGGCCTGGGTGTGTGGCTGGTCTTTTGGGATCAGAAGAAACTATTGTTTGATGAGACGGGTTGTATAGAACCACTCATCTCTGAATCCAGTGGTTTTGGTGGTGATATAAGAACTGGAATGCCTGAGGAAACTGCCTTTATGTTTTTTTCTTAGCCAGTGTGGTGAAACAGGAGTTTACTTTTGTTGCTGGATTGGTACATCCTATGGGGGATTAGCCACCAGTCTTGGGGTGTATCTGCCCTATTTCTCAGCAGTTCGTCCTGAATTTGGCATCCTCAGTTGTGATCCTCTGAGGTACGGTTACACCGCCTATTACAATCAATGGGAATTGCAGGTGCTGGGGCATGAGGTTCTCACTATTTTCTATAATATTCAATTTCTGAATAGTGTCTTGCCATTTGGCATGTTCCGTTAAACCAACAGAATGGAATTTTCTATTGTTTTCAGATATCTGTCCTGAGATGTAAGAGTACATTATCTTCTAAAGCCTCTCCCATCGGTACATTGACACCGACAGTTTCAGCTTATAAAACTAAACATTTCTCTTCATATGGTTTACAATTTGTATCCAATTCATCATGTTTAGTTCCTAATTTGAGACTTAATGTTAAAGAGTGAATCTTTGCTTCAGTGCCTCACAATTTTGCAACCAGATGTCGTCACTGTGGCTTTAGGTTCTCTTGCTATCCAAATCAGAAATATTCTTATTCACCACTAAGTTTCGATAATTTGTCAATTGACTGTATTTGGGTGTGTCATAAATATAAAGGGAAGGGTAAACACCTTTCTGTATACGGTGCTATAAAATCCCTCCTGGCCGGAGGCAAAATCCTTTCACCTGACCCAAAATGGCCAATGAGGGGACAAGATTCTTTCAAATCTGGAGGTGGGGGGGAGGACAAAGGGTTTGGTCTGTCTGTGTGATGCTTTTCCCGGGAACAGATCAGGAATGCAGCCTTACAACTCCTTTAAAGTTAGTAAGTACTCTAGCTAGAAAATGCGTTAGATTTTCTTTTGTTTAATGGCTTTGTAAAATAAGCTGTGCTGGAGGGAAGGTATATTCCTGTTTTTGTGTCTTTTTGTAACTTAAGGTTTTGCCTAGAGGGATTCTCTATGTTTTGAATCTGATTACCCTGTAAAGTATTTACCATTCTGATTTTATAGAGGTGATTCTTTTAACTTTTCTTTAAATAAAATTCTTCTTTTAAGAACCTGATTGATTTTTCATTGTTTTTAAGATCCAAGGGTTTGGGTCTGTGTTCACCTGTACCAATTGGTGAGGATTATTATCAAGCCTTCCCCAGGAAAGGGGGTGTAGGGCTTGGGGGGGATATTTTGGGGGAAGACGTCTTCAGGTGGTCTCTTTCCCTGTTCTTTGTTTAAAATGCTTGGTGGTGGCAGCATACTGTTCAAGGAGAAGGCAAAGTTTGTACTTTGTGGAAGTTTTTAACCTAAGCTGGTCAGAATAAGCTTAGGGGGTCTTTTATGCAGGTCCCCACATCTGTACCCTAGAGTTCAGAGTGGGGAAAGAATCTTGACAGGGTGGTGGGGCTGCTGAGATGGAGGAGCAAGTACCTACATCTACTAAACCTTCATTCAGGCAGCAATTATGGTTTTACTATGAAGTGAACCATCAGACCCACATGTGCTTTATTCCTTTGCTACCTTTCAGGTTACAGAATTGGTGCAATGAGATGTTACAAGGCAGAGCATCTCCTCAGCTTGCTAGGACTCACTGCCATGCTTAGTCTCTTTTAGACAGTTTTATTGTTCAAACATAAAAACAAATAGAGTGAAACAGTTCCTCAGCTCACCCTTCACATCTCAGACTCTCACTGCCTCTCCTCCAAGGGGACTCAGGTAGTCTTGTATCCTGCAGCTTCCTAGCTCTATCTCTCTTGCTCTCTCTCAGCCAGTTATTCCTCCTGGGGTCTCCCTGACCCTTTTAGCTCCTAGGGCATATCCCCCCACACCATAATTGTCCCAACTGGCACAAGGGAGCTGGAGCTGCTTCAGTTGCAGTGGCCAGCTATTTTCTGACATATTTTTCCCCACTCCCTTTTTAAAACAAAACTGTCTCTTTTCCAGTTATTTTTTTCTGGCCTGCAAGGCTTCTTCTAAGACTATTCTTACTCACAAATGAAAACACAGAAAACTCTATGTAAACTCACACGTCGGTACTCCCCACAGTACTTTCAGCCAGCCTTACAATCCATATGCCCACCAGGATGCCATTCACATAACTTCATCTTCTTCACCAAGGCTTTGGGGGTCTCTGCACTCTAATACTCTAATTTTGATTGAGAGAATCATGCGACCTCTCTCATCCTGCATGCAGGACTGGCCTTACCATGAGGTGAACTGAGGCAGCCGCCTCAGGTGCCAGACTGTGGGGGGGTGCCACTAGGACCCAGAATGTAGAAAATTGTGCCTGCTGCTGGTGCATATGTAGTCTCTCTGCTCTAGATGCACAGAGATGGTGGAGTGCTGTGCTGGAGGAAGAAGGGCACAAGAGACATAACAGACAGGCAGGAGAAAAGGGAAGAGGGAATAACAGAAAGCAGCAGGAGCTGCAGAGAGAGAGAGGAGGAGGAGCCTCTTATGTACCTCTCTAGCACCCCCAGGAGCCTGGACTGATTAACACCAGCATCTCAGGGAGTTTCCTGTTTCCTGCTGCTTCCCTGAACCCACTTGAGGAGAACAGGCAGTCAACTGAAGTAGTAGGAGCCAGTTAGGCCCTTAAGATGCTGATATCTTCCATTATTTGTCCCCTTCAACTGAGTGTTGAGAGCCAGTATAGTGGCACACAACAGCAATCATGAGTGAAAGAAGAAAACGCCCCTCTGGGGCAGCATTCAGAAAAAGAAAGCAAGCAAAGGAAGCTTTTCTATCTGAGCAGCAAGGAGCTCTTCTGAGATACATAGACACAAATGATCACGGTGAGCCTTCCGGCCCCAGTGAGGATGTGAGTGGTGAGGAGATGCCTGATCTTCCAGTTAGTCAGAGTGCAGGTGACCTGGCAGCTACTGCAGCATCCATATCTCCATCTTAAATGGATGTAACCATGCACATTCCTGAAGAAAAGTGTAGATCAGAGAAGAGTGTGGTGGAGGCGTAAGAAACGGCTGCTGTTGAGTTTAGTTTCTTAAGTCTAGAGGATCCAGTACTGTGGACCCACTTGAGAAGTAGACCCAGGGACTTCCTTGTACTGCATGGGCCACAGCAAGTGAAAAACTTCATGTTCCCCAAAGACAATGAAAATAAAAGTTTCCATTCAACACATTACTGGTGTGAAATCCCCAATAGTGACAAAGTGGAGAGGCCATGACTTATGTACTCAAAAACCCAGAATGCTGCATACTGTTTTTGTTGAAAAAACTCTTCCAGTCTAATGTTCCAGCCACATTGGGTTCCACAGGAACAAAGGACTGGAAAAATCTGGCTAGAAATCTGGCATGCCATGAGAAGGCAGCAAATCACCAGAGAGCATTCCATAGGTGGAAAGAGCTTGAGATGAGACTAAAGTTAAAAGGCACCCTAGATGATCAGCATCAAGAGAAGATTGCATCAGAGTCTCTTTACTGGCAAAATGTTCTGAAAAGGCTCATTGCCATTGTGAGAATGCTTGCTACCCAAAACCTAGCACTGCGAGGCACTTCAGATCAGCTGTATGTGCCAAACAATGGAAACTTCCTTAAAATTGTGGAGCTGATGGCTGAGTTTGATGCTGTACTCCAGGAGCATCTAAGAAGAGTCACCACTCAAGACATGTACACACACCACTACCTTGGAAAAACAATTCAAAATAAGATCATACAGTTACTGGCAACAAAAGTCAAACAGAAGATTGTGGCAGATCTGAAGTCAGCAAGATATTACTCTGTTATTCTGGAACGCACACCTGACATCAGCCATACGGAACAAATGACTTTAATAGTGCCTTTTGTAACAACAACAGAACCTAGTGAAAATTTCCCTTCAATGGTGACTGTCAGAGAGCATTTTCTAGAACTCACTGACATAGATGATACTCACAATTGTGCTTCTTAAAAAGCTGGACGATATGGGAATTGCAATAGCTGACGATAAGGGAATTGCGATATCGTATCCCTGAGAGGTCAGGGCTACGATAATGGTGTCAACATTAGAGGAAAGAACAGAGGAGTGCAGACACGGATCCGAGAGTTAAACCCTCGAGCTTTTTTTGTCCCAAGCAATTCGCATTCATTGAACTTGGTGGTCAGTGATTCAGCATCAGCTTCGAGTGAGGCTGCTGAATTTTTAAACGTAATTCAAAGCATCTATGTATTTTTCTCTGCATCAACTAATTGATGGCAAATTTTGAAGCAACATCTGGGAACATCCTCTCTGACACTGAAACCACTGAGTGCTACACGATGGGAAAGTTGAGTGGAGGCGATAAAGCCTATCAAACACCAAATTGGGAAGATAGATGATGCCATAGGTGCCATTATGGAGGATAATGCTATGACAGGAAGAACAGTTTGTGGGAGAACAGTGGCAGAGGGAAATGGAATCATCAGAAACATACATAACTTTAAATTTCTGTGTGGCTTAGTGTTGTGGCATGACATACTGTTTGAAATAAATGTTGTAAGCAAGAGACTCCAAGGTGTTGATATACCTGGAGCAATGGAACAACGGGACAAAGCAAAGTCATACTAAAAAGATAAGGAGTACTTGTGGCACCTTAAAGACTAACCAATTTATCTGAGCATAAGCTTTCGTGAGCTACAGCTCACTTCATCGGATGCATACTGTGGAAAGTGTAGAAGATCTTTTTACACACACAAAGCATGAAAAAATACCTCCCCGCACCCCACTCTCCTGCTGGTAATAGCTTATCTAAAGTGATCACTCTCCTTACAATGAGTATGATAATCAAGGTGGGCCATTTCCAGCACAAATCCAGGGTTTAACAAGAATGTCTGAGGAGGGGGGGAGGGTAGGAAAAAACAAGGGGAAATAGGCTTGAAGAGAGACTGGGAGTGGCTAAGTCATTATGCAAGGTAACCTAAGTTAATTGTATCCAATTTGCAAATGAATTCCAATTCAGCAGTCTCTCGCTGAAGTCTGGATTTGAAGTTTTTTTGTCGTAATATCGCAACTTTCATGTCTGTAATTGCGTGACCAGAGAGATTGAAGTGTTCTCCGACTGGTTTATGAATGTTATAATTCTTGACATCTGATTTGTGTCCATTCATTCTTTTACGTAGAGACTGTCCAGTTTGACCAATGTACATGGCAGAGGGGCATTGCTGGCACATGATGGCATGTATCACATTGGTGGATGTGCAGGTGAACGAGCCTCTGATAGCGTGGCTGATGTTATTAGGCCCTGTGATGGTGTCCCCTGAATAGATATGTGGGCACAGTTGGCAACGGGCTTTGTTGCAAGGATAGGTTCTAGGGTTAGTGGTTCTCTTGTGTGGTATGTGGTTGCTGGTGAGTATTTGCTTCAGGTTGCGGGGCTGTCTGTAGGCAAGGACTGGCCTGTCTCCCAAGATCTGTGAGAGTGATGGGTCGTCTTTCAGGATAGGTTGTAGATCCTTAATCATGCGTTGGGGAGATTTTAGTTGGGGGCTGAAGGTGACGGCTAGTGGCGTTCTGTTATTTTCTTTGTTAGGCCTGTCCTGTCGTAGGTGACTTCTGGGAACTCTTCTGGCTCTATCAATCTGTTTCTTCACTTCCGCAGGTGGATATTGTAGTTGTAAGAATGCTTGATAGAGATCTTGTAGGTGTTTGTCTCTGTGTGAGGGGTTGGAGCAAATGGGGTTGTAACGCAGAGCTTGCCTGTAGACAATGGATCGTGTGGTGTGGTCAGGGTGAAAGCTGGAGGCATGTAGGTAGGAATAGCGGTCAGTAGGTTTCCGGTATAGGGTGGTGTTTATGTGGCCATTGTTTATTAGCACTGTAGTGTCCAGGAAGTGGATCTCATGTGTGGACTGGACCAGGCTGAGGTTGATGGTGGGATGGAAATTGTTGAAATCATGGTGGAATTCCTCAAGGGCTTCTTTTCCATGGGTCCAGATGATGAAGATGTCATCAATACAGCGCAAGTAGAGTAGGGGTATTAGGGGACGAGAGCTGAGGAAGCGTTGTTCTAAGTCAGCCATAAAAATGTTGGCATACTGTGGGGCAACGCGGGTACCCATAGCAGTGCCGCTGATTTGAAGGTATCCATTGTCCCAAAATGTAAAATAATTATGGGTAAGGACAAAGTCACAAAGTTCAGCCACCAGGTTAGCCGTGACATTATCGGGGATAGTGTTCTTGACGGCTTGTAGTCCATCTTTGGGTGGAATGTTGGTGTAGAGGGCCTCTACATCCATTGTGGCCAGGATGGTGTTATCAGGAAAATCACCGATGGATTGTAGTTTCCTCAGGAAGTCAGTGGTGTCTCGAAGGTAGCTGGGAGTGCTGGTAACGTAGGGCCATTGATAGATTGATAGATAGATTGATAGAGCCAGAAGAGTTCCCAGAAGTCACCTACTACAGGACAGGCCTAACAAAGAAAATAACAGAACGCCACTAGCCGTCACCTTCAGCCCCCAACTAAAATCCCTCCAATGCATTATTAAGGATCTACAACCTATCCTGAAGGACGACCCATCACTCTCACAGATCTTGGGAGACAGGCCAGTCCTTGCCTACAGACAGCCCCCCAACCTGAAGCAAATACTCACCAGCAACCACATACCACACAACAGAACCACTAACCCAGGAACCTATCCTTGCAACAAAGCCCGTTGCCAACTGTGCCCACATATCTATTCAGGGGACATCATCACAGGGCCTAATAACATCAGCCACACTATCAGAGGCTCGTTTACCTGCACATCCACCAATGTGATACATGCCATTATGTGCCAGCAATGCCCCTCTGCCATGTACATTGGTCAAACTGGACAGTCTCTACATAAAAGGATAAATGGACACAAATCAGATGTCAAGAATTATAACATTCATAAACCAGTCGGAGAACACTTCAATCTCTCTGGTCACGCAATTACAGACATGAAAGTTGCGATATTACGACAAAAAAAAACTTCAAATCCAGACTCCAGCGAGAGACTGCTGAATTGGAATTCATTTGCAAATTGGATACAATTAGGCTTGAATAGAGACTTGGAGTGGCTAAGTCATTATGCAAGGTAACCTATTTCCCCTTGTTTTTTCCTACCCTCCCCGCCTCCTCAGACATTCTTGTTAAACCCTGGATTTGTGCTGGAAATGGCCCACCTTGATTATCATACACATTGTAAGGAGAGTGGTCACTTTAGATAAGCTATTACGAACAGGAGAGTGGGTTTGTAGGGGGGTGAGGGGGGGAGAGAAAACCTGGATTTGTGCTGGAAATGGCCCAACTTGATTATCGTACACATTGTAAGGAGAGTGATCAGTTTAGATAAGCTATTACCAGCAGGAAAGTGGGGTGGGGGGAGGTATTTTTTCATGCTTTGTGTGTATAAAAAGATCTTGTACACTTTCCACAGTATGCATCCGATGGAGTGAGCTGTAGCTCACGAAAGCTTATGCTCAAATAAATTGGTTAGTCTCTAAGGTGCCACAAGTACTCCTTTTCTTTTTGCGAATACAGACTAACACGGCTATTACTCTGAAACAAAGTCATACTTACACTCTTACATCCCTTACAGATGAGAGATTTCAAAATGTTCTGAAGAGTGCACAGAAGTTGGCAGAGGAACTTCACACTGCAGCTATTTTCCCACCCATTCAAGAATACAAGAGTCACCGAAGAAGAAGATATTTTGATTACAAGGCATGGGATAATCCCATAAGAGACCACAAACAACAATTCAAACTTGAATTCTTTAACCAGGTGCTAGATTGTGATAAAAGGCAGTTGAAGAATGTTTCATGCAGCTCAAGGAACACAGCAGTATATTTGGTTTCAGTGTAGCAGCTGTATTAGTCTGTATCTGCAAAAAGAACAGGAGTACTTGTGGCACCTTAGAGACTAACAAATTTATTTGAGCATCAGCTTTCGTGGGCTACAGCCCACTTCATTGGTTGCATAGAATGGAACATATAGTAAGATAGATAGATAGATAGATAGATAGATAAAAACACATACAGATAAGTTGGAAGTTACCATACAAACTGTGAGAGGCTAATTAGTTAAGATGAGCTATTATCAGCAGGAGAAAAAAACTTTTGTAGTGATAATCAAGATGGCCCATTTAGACAGTTGACAAGAAGGTGTGGGGATACTTAAGGAAATAGATTCAATATGTGTAATGACCCATCCACTCCCAGTCTCTATTCAAACCCAAGTTAATGGTATCTAGTTTGCATATAAATTCAAGCTCAGAAGTTTCTCCTTAGAGTCTGTTTTTGAAGTTTTTCTGTTGCAAAATTGCCACCCTTAAATATTTTACTAAGTGGACAGAGAGGTTGAAGTGTTCTACTGGTTTTTGAATGTTATGATTCCTGATGTCAGATTTGTGTCCATTTAGTCTTTTGCGTAGACAGTGTCCAGTTTGGCCAATGTACATGGCAGAGGGGCACTGCTGGCATATATCACATTGGTAGATGTGCAGGTGAACGAGTCCCTGATGGCATGGCTAATATGATTAGGTCCTATGATGGTGTCACTGGAATAAATATGTGGACAGAGTTGGCATCGGGCTTTGTTGCTGGGTTAGTGTTTTTGTTGTGTGGTGGGTGGTTGCTGGTGAGTATTTGCTTCAGATTGGGGGGCTGTCTGTAAGCGAGGACTGGTCTGTCTCCCAAGATCTGTGAGAGTGAGGGATCATTTTTCAGGATAGGTTGTAAATCTGTGATTTACTGGAGAGGTTTTAGTTCGGGGCTGAAGGTGACAGCTAGTGGCGTTCTGTTATTTTCTTTGTTGGGCCTGTCCTGTAGTAGATGACTTCTGGGTACTCTTCTGGCTCTGTCAATCTGTTTTTTCACTTCAGCAGGTGGGTATTGTAGTTTTAAGAATGCTTCATAGAGATCTTGTAGGTGTTTGTCTCTGTCTGAGGTATTGGAGAAAATGCGGTTGTATCTTAGAGCTTGGCTGTAGACAATGGATCATGTGGTATAATATTCCTGGATGTTGTATAATATTCCAAAACTCCTAACTATACCTGAAGAAGACCTACACCAGCAATGCAGGGCACTTGAGAAAGTGTTGACATATGATGACATGTGTGATATTGATTTAGGTGATGAACTGAAAGCCCTTTCAAGATACATTTCAGCAGGATCAACTCTAAAAGCTGTTCTGGAATATATGTGTACAAATAAGATGACCACCCTCTTTCCAAATGCTTTTGTTGCTCTGTGCATACTTCTAACACTTCCTGTAACAGTTGCAAGTGAAGAACGCAGCTTCTCCAAGCTGAAGTTAATAAAAACACATCTACACTCCACAATGACACAGGAAAGGCTGGTCGGCTTTGCAGCCATCTCAATAGAGCATGAGCTGGCCCAGACTGTGGACCTTCAGCAGGAAGCAGTTCAAATCTTTGCAACCAAGAAGGCAGGGAAAGCACCACTTTGATTATTCAAACAGATAAAAATGCCAGTGTTTACTATGCAGACAAGAAAAGTTACTTTTGCTGTTCAGGCCTTTGAAAGTTAAGTGTTACTTAAAATTTTTGAACAAGGCATTTTAAGTTGTTAGTCTCCTTTATTGGAGTTGGTAGCAGAGCAGTACCATGAGAGGAGTAGAACAGGAAGAAGGCAGAATTGAGACCTTTCAAAGTTTTGGCCCAAGCGAGGGGATATGGGGGAGTCATTTGAGCTCCCTGCCTCGGTGCCAAAATGTTGTGGGCCGGCCCTGCCTGCGTGGCCCAAAGTTCCACAGCCAGCTGTTCTTTTTCTGGCTGAATTTTCTATCACTTGTGTTCTGTGGCCACCAGTTGCTATGGTAGTTCCTCAGCTTCATAACAGAACCCATAAAATAGGTGTTCTCTGCCATTCCTCCTGTGAAGCAGCATTACTTTCACCCTTAGCCTCTTATCTGAGCCCTGGCCTGCTGATGTGGTACTATCTAGGTATTCACTATACCCTGCTGATCTTGAAGCTCTGTCTGGATCCCCACAGTACCTGTTTCACCTCTGCTATCACATTCTTTTCCAGGGCCCCCTTCTCTATCCAGGGTGTGGCCATCTACTATTCCAGCATTAAACACTGCTGTCTCCCACTCTCTGTCTCCACCCTAACCTGTGCAAATTCTTGTTCCAGTCCCCTCAACTGATGGATAATCTTCTTCTGGAAGATGCTTACATTCTCTAGTTCTTGTCCATACCTTTTTAGCTGATCTCATATATCTGATGATGATTGAGTGCTTCCTCTTGGCCTCACTCAACCATCTCTACTTGAGCTTTCAGCTCCCTACACCCCTTTCCATTGTCCATGAAAAGATAATGGAAAAATAATGGGAAGATAAAGAAGCAAATCATTAAGCAATTTCCAAACACATAGAAGATAATAACATGATAAGTAACAGTCAGCATGCATTTGTCAGGAACAAATCATGTAAAACCAACTTGCATCTTTGACAGGGTAACAAGCCTTGTGGATGGAATGGAAACAGTAGATGTGATATATCTTCACTTTAGTAAAGCTTTTGATACAGTCTCACATGACCTTCTCATAAACAATAGAGCTATGATCAGGTGAGTACATAACTGGTTGGAAAACCATTCCCAGAGAGTAGTTATCAGTGATTCACACTCAAGCTGGAAGAGCATAGCGAGTGGGGTCCCGAAGGGATCAGTTCTGGGTCTGGTTCTATTAAATATCTTCATCAATTATTTAGATAATGGCATAGATAGTACACTTATAAAGTTTGAGGAACGATACCAAGCTGCAAGGGGTTGCAAGTGCTTTGGAGGATGGGATTAAAATTCAAAATTATCTGGACAAACTGGAGAAATGGTCTGAAGTAAATAGGATGAAATTCAAGAAGGACAAATGCAAAGTACTCCATTTAGGAAGGAACAATCAGTTGCACACATACATAATGGGAAATGACTCTGTAGGAAGGAGTACTGTGAAAAGGGATCTGGGAGTCATAGCGGTTCACAAGCTAAATATGAGTCAAGTGTAACACTGTTGCCAAAAAAAGCAAACACCATTCCGGGATGTATTAGCAGGACTGTTGTAAGCAAGACAAGAGAAATAATTCTTTCACTCCACTTTGCACTGATTAGGCCTCAACTGGAGTATTGTGGCCAGTTCTCAGTGTCACATTTCAGAAAAAGATGTGGACAAATTGCAGAAGAACAACAAAAATGATTAAAGGTCTAGAAAGCATGACCTATAAGGGAAGATTGAAAAAAATGGGTTTGTGTACTATGGAGAAGAGAAGACTGAGGGGGGACATAACTTTTTATGTACTTGAAAACTGTTGTTACAAGGAGGAGGGAGAAAAATTGTTCTTATTAACTTCTGAGGATAGGACAAGAAGAGATGGGCTTACATTGCAGCAAAGGCAGGTTAGGTTGGACATTAGGAAAAATTTCCTGTCAGGGTACTTAAGCACTGGAATAAATTGCTTAGGGAGGTTGTTGAATCACCGTCATTGGAGATTTTTAAGGGCAGGTTGGACAAACACCCGCCAGGGATGGTCTAGATCACTGGTTCTCAAAGCCAGTCTGCCACTTGTTCAGGAAAAGCCCCTGGCGCGCCAGACCGGTTTCTTTACCTGCCGTGTCCCCAGCTTAAGCCGATTGCAGCTCCCACTGGCTGCGGTTTGCCGCTCCAGGCCAATGGGGGCTGTGGGAAGGGCGGCCAGTACGTCCCTTGGCCCATGCCGCTTCCCGCAGCTCCCATTGGCCTGGAGCGGCGAACCGCGGCCAGTGGGAGCCACGATCGGCCGAACCTGCGGACGCGGCAGGTAAACAAACCGGTCCGACGCACCAGGGCCTTTCCCTGAACAAGCGGAAGAGCGGCTTTGAGAACCACTGGTCTAGATAATACTTAGTCCTGCCTTGAGGTCCCTTCAAATCCTACGATTCTATGAGACTTTTCTTCCTTAGGCTGTTAGTCTACTCTCTCCTGCATCAGGACTGGGAAACTCAGCCAATTTTTCCCCAAGATCTCTGGCCAGGGCAAATTCTTGACTACCCCATTGCGTAGCTGAGCTCTCCGGCCTTGGACCCCCACAGTCCAACCATTGCCATGGTGTAATGTATCTTGCCATGTGTACACAAGACATGTACAAGGAAAAGCTGGTCCATCTTCTTTAAAGTTGCTCTCATCTTCCCAGACATGGGTGTACCCACAAACAGGGTGACAAGCTTTCCACTACCACTCCTCCTAGTCTGACTGGTACCACATATGGCTGAGACCCTGTGTCATTCAGAGCAAACCCCAGGCCATAGGTTCAGTGTAAACACAGCCCCTAGGTAATCACATTCCATTACTGGGCATTCTTACCTAATCTGCCCAGGTTTCCCACATCTAAAGAGCACCATAAGTCTTCCTCAGCTACCACCATTAGTATTCCCCCAAAGTGCTTCCACTAGACTGTCCGATTGTCCAGGGCCCATATGGCTTCTATGCAACCCCCTGTACTGGGCTATTTGGCATCTTTTTTCCATTGAGAGCTTCCCTGAAACTCCCCCTGTTGTGCTGCTCTCACTCTGCCATGCTGTTCAAGTCACTTGTCTGCTTTGGCCCCAGAGATGGCTTCTGCCTGTTCTACTGCCTCCCCAGTGAGGCAGGCTGAAATCACCTTACTCATCTCTGGGCCTCCATGGGTAGGACCTTTAAGAACTGTTCCAGGATGATCTGATCCATGATTTTCTCTACTGAACTGCTCTCAGGCTGTAGCCACCAAGCCATGAGGTCACATAGTCTTTGAGCTACTACCCATGGTTGTACACCCTCCCCCCCCCACCTATGGAAATGGTTTAACCTGAAACCAGTGCCTGTATACCTCTGGAGACAGTCCCAACCTTCACCACATCATAGGAGCTCACCTACTTGTCAGTTACCACTACCCATCACTAGGCTGCCTGTGCCTCACCCATCAGGGATGGTGCTATGCGGGCCACCTAAATAGACTCCTCCCAACCTGCTGCACTTGCAACTTTCTTGAAATTAGGCAGGAAGGCCTTCAGTTTGTCCTCTGGCTCCAGCTTCACCAGGCCAGGGACCAGCTAGCCAGAGCTTCCCCAATCCGTCCGCAACCACATTCCCGAGTCCCTTGGCCCAACCGCTTCGGCATCCACACTTGTTGCGGCAAGTCATCCTCTTGCTACCACTGCTGAGCTGTCCTATCAGGGACTCCTTCAGGTTGTGGTTGCCACTGCCATCCTACAGGTAAAGGCATGCAAGTGGGAGAGATCTGGATTCTCTTTCTATAACTGTCACACATTCTGTTTGGGACCTTCAGGAAGTCATTTAACCACTCTGCTTCATTTTTCCCAACTGTAAAATGGGGATAATCACAAAGTCAAAGGAGTGCGGTGATTCTTAATTCATTCTTACTGGTACAGGCCCCAGTCAGAAGGCTCTGTAAAAGTGCAATGTATTATTTATAATAATGTAGTGGATTATGTCACACTGATAGCATTAGAGAAGATTGTTTCTCTTATTGTAATGGATGACGAGATATTAAAACTTTCCCTAAGGCTAAGTTAAGAAGTGCCCACATGATTCACTTACTGAGCAAGAGATATCATGTCTTTGTAGACATTAATAATGTACCCATGACTTCTGTATAAATCCATTACCTAGCCACAAGACCTAACTGATTTCTTCTTGTACTTATTTATCAACAGGTAATCTAAGTACAGATATAAAAAAAATCCTTTTTTATACATAGCAGAGAGAAAGATTGGTTTGTTTTCCTACAATGCTAAGACTGAGCATTAACCTGCTTTGAGTATCATTGGGTATTTGCCAAGGCTAGAGCTATGGTAATTAGATGACAGGGCTAGAACCAAAATACATATGTGTAACATCAGATCCCTAAACAAAGAGCCTCCAAGCGATAAGAGGAGATATTTACATAATGGTTGTTTTATTGTATTATTTTATATTACGTGCCATTATCTCCAAGTACAATATTTGCAAAGAGATTACCTAAATTGTCTTACCTTCTTTGAAGAAGGTGTTCGGGGAGAATTAATTTGTTATTACACAAACTAGTCACTCTAACTTGTAAAAAGACTACAAGAAGGCTGAGTCTTTTAAAGGTAATACCACTAACTAGTGGAGACTCTGCCATAAAATGAACTAATACAGGCTTCTCTTGTTGTGTGAAGCTCACTGCTGTCAACAACTTGGGGACAGACATTTCAGAAACTCTAGAGACCTATTATAATCTAGATGGGGGATATGCGTCCATACTGATGTGTCTTTGTATCACATAACAGAAAAAGAAAGATTAAGCATGAACCTCCTGGGATTGCTAAACAGACTCTCTGGACGGCATATTCCTGTGACTCTGAGAATAAGCAGAGTGGGTTTAGCTACGGAGGAAAAGACGTAAGAGGTTTACCTATTTTTATTATATCGTTTTGCTGAGAGGTAATGGTGACTGCTTGGATGACAAACTTCTTCGAGGCTGGGTGTGAACACACCCTTCAATTATCATAACGATCAAGATAAGTTGATCAAAAGCCCCCCTGTAGCGGAATAAGCACACCCCATCCCCTGTTACAGCGGGGCAATGGGGTAGTGACACCACGGTCACCATCTACCAGACTTTTTCAGGCCTCACCATGATAAGACACAGTGGTCAGATTCAACACAGCTACCCTTGGGGTCAGGGCCGTGTGGCCTAGTGGCCAGAGTCAATAGCACTGCCCTTGAGGTCAGGGCTGAGTGGCCTAATAGCCAGAGTCAAAGAAGTGGACTGCCACCCAGGGGTGGGTGGCAGTAAGAGTGGTAGGGGGACCCAGCCCCTCCCTCTCCACTGGGTCCCGGCACAGGGCCCTGTCAGCTGTGAGTGTGGTCACCACCCAGCCAGTGGGGATCCTACCGCAACACACTGACTGTGTTCAGGTGCGAGGTACCACTCACTATGTGCCCCTGGGCCACTTCCTACCGTGAGTCCCAAAGCCAGGGTCCATTCATTGTTGGGATCTCTGAGGTCCTTGGTACGGGTAGCTGGTTGGGACTCCGACACCTGTCGACTGGCTGGGGGCAACTGGTTTCCGGTCTGGGCCTGAGGCTCTCTGGTTCCTGCAATTGGGGGTTAAAGCGGCTCCCAGGCTGGAGCCTCTACTGAATGTCCTTCCTCCCCAGCGGTCAGCCCAGAATGAGGTGGGCTTTTTTCCTTTATACTAGTGCAGCATTTGGAGCATGCCCAGTCTGGTCTAAGGGGCAGGACTTCCGCCACCCATAGTGTGGGATTAACCCTTTCCTGCCTAATGTGGGTTATGCACGTCCTGTCACATCCCCACTAAAGACAAAACGGGTTTATGCACATCCCCAAGAGGTTTTGGACTGAGTGGGCAGAGAGAGTGTGTGTATATGTATATGGAGACAGAACGAGAGCACACAGAGGCAGACAAACAGCTGGCAAGGGCAGATGAAAGCATGGTGTATGACCCTCGAAGAAACCCGGGGAGAGGTTTTTTTTGGTCAGGCTGTTCTTGGTGTTGTGAGCAAAGAGGCTGTTTCCTGTGCTATTTGAGACACAACAAACTTGCATCAAAGAAATACCTGATTACCACAAATTTCTGCTCCCAACAGGAACATCCCTAGGGCTCCCAACTGTGACTAGCCACTTGGGGGCAACAATATATATCAGCAGTTGTACAGATTTACTCTCTGTTATTTTACTCACCTTAATGCCTGTTTACAATTTGCAGACAATATGTGAAAATAACTCCATATAATTTCACTCTGTCATCTGGAGAACACGATTATGTGTACTTGATAGCCTCCACTCCTCATCACACAGGCACTTGCAGATTTTATTTGTTTCAAATACTTTTTTAAAGCTCTTAATTCCTTTCTCTCCCTAAAAACATAGGTCTTCATCAAAATGCAACAGTTCTATACAATTATACAAAAAGCTACATTCTTTGCCACTAGCCCTAATGCTACCTCTTTCAACAGAATTTCACAGGCTTTTGAAACATTACTTTGATTTAGATTTTCTAATAATATTTTAACTGTAGTGTCTCAGCCCCCTGTGATTCATTATTGAAAGTAACAATGGAACACTGGAGACTTCAAAGTAAGCTGCAAAAAGATTTACAGCTAATCAAACTTTTTTATTTTAAAAATGAGAAAAATATTCTAAATGTATTTTAAAGATGTGTTTACTGTCTTTCCTATAGTTTTCTTCACTTTTCCTTCTTAATCTATTATTCAGTACATTGAGTAACAAGATTTTTAAAAATCTATTGTAAGACTAAGGTATTGTATTGTGCTGTAACACATAAAAGACATTGTAAGGCAGGTCTTAAGTGGCCATTAAGGTTCAACATATCTCCAGCAGCTGAAGACACTTAGTAAAAGAGCTGAGGCTTGACTTCATAGTTCTGTAAAACATTTTTGCTGCATTTTCTTGTTAAAATTAAAAGTTAAATAAAAGTTTCAATTCTCCATTTGCTGTAAAGCAAGACATTTATTCCTTTGGTACATACTTGTGGATTCTAATAAATATGCATTCTGTGCAAGAGTATACTATAGGGATAGGCTGTTTGCTGTATATGAGCAATAATCTTTCCACATACAAACCTTTGCACAATAACAGGTTACAAATGAAAAATTGCTGTCAAAAATTAAAATGTCTTTCTACATACTGGGGGGGAGGAGGAACTAGACCTGAAGAAGAGCTCTGTGTAGCTCAAAAGCTTGTCTCTTCCACCAACAGAAGTTGGTCCAATAAAAGTTATTACCTCACCCACCTTCTCTCTGATACATTTAAGTTTACAGTATGTAGAAAGACATTTTACATTTTTATACAGCAATGATTTTATAGACCTTTTTTACACCAATACTGGCATTACTCAGGGACAACTGCCTGTGACTATGATCCACATCTTTCCTGGGTGGTGAGAAAGAGTAGGAAACACTTAGGACATCTTCTAACAGAGTGCATCAACAGCACCTTTGAAGAGGGAATTCCCCTCCCACCCCAACATGGAATAATCTGTCCAATACCAAAGAAATATTTGCTTGTTACCAGCAACTTTGCAAATTACTTCTCAGTTTCCAGCCTCCCATTTCTAAGCAAGCTAAACAAATCTTCAGCATCACATATCTGTTGCCACCATCTAGCATCCCCACCAGTCAGGCTTCAAGGTATGGGACTGAGTTGCTCTGATGATCTCTTTATTTATATGGCCCCCCACCAGAATATCATCTTGGTGCATCACAACCATTCATCTGTTTATTCACAGAACATCTCTGTGAGGTAGGGAAGGAATTCCATTTTACAGATAGTAAACAGAGACTAAGTATCTCGCCTAAAATCATACCGGGTTTCTGTAGCCAAGTCTTTGGAGTCCCAGACCAGTGCCTTAACCATAAGAACACTGACCACAGACAGGGAAAATAATGTTCATATTCATGGACCTCTTTGCAGCATTTGATACTATGGACCACCAAGCTCTCCTGTTCAACTTCCAAGGGTTAGACAAAAATATCCTGAAATGGCTCAGATCTTTCCTTCTGAAATGAAAGGGTTATTATGGGTAACTGTTCCCTCAGTCTCCAAGACGCTCACATGTGGGGTCTCCCCCATCCATTTCAATATCTATCTGAAGCCACTGGGAGAGCTGGGAAGATGCCAGCATCATGCAGGCAACATGTAAGCCTTCATCCCCTTTATGACAAACAAGACCACCACCATTTGCTGGTTCTCTGAATGTCTACCTGAGATCAGCACCTGGATGACGGACAACTGTCTGAAACCAAACCAAGGCAGAACCAACAGAAAACAGAACCCATGTGTCTAGGAAAGATAATACTTCTTTTGCCTGTAGTTCTGTAATGTAGGAAGTTAAAGAATTTAAGGGAGATGGCATGTGTTCTGGGCACATAACACTTATGAATAATAATCAGACAGAATACTTCTGCATACTCTGTAGAAGTATCTAAGCATCATTTTCATCATATTTACATTTTGAAAAAACATACAGAACTCAAAAAGAAAAGGAGTACTTGTGGCACCTTAGAGACTAACCAATTTATTTGAGCATGAGCTTTCGTGAGCTACAGCTCACTTCATCAGATGTTTACCGTGGAAACTGCAGCAGACTTTATATACACACAGAAATCATGAAACAATACCTCCTCCCACCCCACTGTCCTGCTGGTAATAGCTTATCTAAAGTGATCAACAGGTGGGCCATTTCCAGCACAAATCCAGGTTTTCTCACCCTCCACCCCCCCCACACAAATTCACTCTCCTGCTGGTGCTAGCCCATCCAAAGTGACAACTCTTTACAACTCAAATGACTTAGGCAAAATCACAAATCAAGTAAGTGCTAGAACCAGGATTTGGACTCCGGTCTGACTGCAATATTATTTCCCTAGAGCTACCAAAAGGAAATGTTTCAAAATAAGCCAAAGTAATATGACTGTGGGGGCGGGGGGAGGAACAGGGAGGCAGGGTAAGAAAAAAATGTTCAGCCCCGAGCTGGGTTTGTGCTCCAACAAAACCTTATGGGGCTTTAGTACCAGACTAATCACTGGGCGATCACAGTTTTGCAATAAACAAAAAAATCAGTTTTTCTTTCCTTGCAACATTTACTTCTGTGTTATCCACTATTATGCACTGAAAGTCTCTAAGCCAGTAAGATCATAGGCTTAATGTACAGTAAGCAAAGCAAATTATCAGTGCGCTTTTTCCTATTTTTTTTTCCGCTCCATGCCTTACAATTGTTTGTAAGTAGATCAGTTTATTTACAGAATTTACATAGTTCCTTGCACACTCTGAACCAGAGGTAAAAGTAAGCCCGTACGCCCCGGTACGGCGTAACAGCAAGAGCTCGTGCACCGTACTGGGGCAGCCCAGCTTTCCCAGGGGGCAATTTAAAGGGCCTGGGGCTCCCAGCAGTGGCTGGAGCCCCAGGCCCTTTAAATTGCCTCCACAGCCCCACTGCTGGAGCCCTGGGGTAGCGGCTGCGGGGCTCCGACGGCTATTTAAAGGACCCGGGGCTCCCCTGCTTCTACCACCCCAGCCCTTTAAATAGCCACCAGAGCCCCGCCGCCACTACTCCAGGGGCTATTTAAAGGACCGAGGCAGTAGAAGCAGGGGAGCCCCGGGCCCTTTAAATAGCCGCCGGAGCCCCTCGCTGCTACTGCTACCCCGGTGGGAGGGGAGGGGGCACTTACCTTACAGGGTGGGCTGGGACTGGCTCTGACCCCCCTCAGCCCTGCCCCTTCTGCCCTAGGCCCCGCCCCTTCCGGGGGCCAGAGCTGGCCCCAGTGTACAGGTAAGTCACTTGACTTACTTTCACCCCTGCTCTGGACCCAATCTTACTCCTGTTTTTGCCATTGACTTTAGTGAGTGGAGGACGAAACCTCTGGAATGGAAGCTATTTTGGATATGTAGTGCTGATTTGGCAGATTAGCAGTAAACCCCTGGGACACAAGGAAGTTTCCATCTACATTAAATGAGGCAGGCTACTGGATTGAATCCTGCAATATTATAAATGTTGTCATGTGCTTTTTTTTTTTAAAAATTCAGACAGAATAACTGAATAAGAGGCTCCATTTCAGTAGCCAAAGGAGTGGTCTGAAGGACTGTAGAGAAGTAAAAGGATATTCTTTGTTACTTGGAAAAGGAGGATGCATGATTTATCCCATTTAAAATGCTGCATTGCCTGTATTTTGCTGGGAATATAAATAAGTCTAGAGAGTGCAATCAGAAGACATGTCTACAGTAACACTGATGACCAACACTTGGTATGTTGCACTGACAACACAGATAACCAGTGGATAAAGTGGACCCAGTTCTGCTCTTATGAATACCAGTGTTAAATGGATTTACTCCTAATTTAACATTTGTAGTTTATAAAACTGGTGTAACTGAGATCAAAAAGATGCTCAGTACATAGAGTTCCACAGGTGAAGCCTGTGATTAACACAGGGATCGGGAACCTTTGGCACGTGGCCCGCTAGGGTAAGCCCCCTGGCAGGCCAGGGCGGTTTGTTTACCTGCTGCTTCCACAGGTTTGGCTGACTGCAGCTCCCACTGGCCATGGTTCACTGCAGAAAGCGGCCAGTGGGGGCTGTGGGAAGCAGCACGGGCTGAGGGATGTGCTGGCCACCGCTTCCCGCAGCCCCCTTTGGCCTGGAGCAGCGAACTGCGGCCAGTAGGAGCTGCGATCGGCCGAACCTGCGGACGCGACAGGTAAACAAACTGGCCCGACCCGCCTGGCGGGCCACGTGCTAAAGGTTGCTGATCCCTGGATTAGAGCATTAGTAATGTTGTGCTCATGAATTTGAAATTCACCTTGGGCAGCAACTGATGAAGGGATGATGTGGTTTTATATTAAATTGTTTCTAAACAGTACAGGAAAACATTTTGCACCAAGTTGTTTATTTACTCTATGAGACAGCTTGCAGTTGGAGCTTTTCCATGGGTTGCATGTCATGAGTCTTTGGGAATATTCATGACTAGATGGTAGTTTTACTCTTTGCAGGTGTATTGATTCATCGTATTTCCTTCAGCAGTAACAAGGGGCTGGCCACTGAGGTCACTCAGAGAGTACCCAAAAGGCCAAGGGCTTTGTTTGCTTTATTTTTCCTTTTAAATTTCCTTGCAAATCATGATCAGATTGCCCGTAATCCTTGCATGTATTGTCAAAGACATTTAAGTTTAGAAAACTGAGCCAAAGGGGCTATATTTATAACTAAACAATTCTAAACTACTGCATAAACAGATCAAGGAAAATGTGAATACTGGAGCTCTGAATAAAAGTTCCTGCCACTCAAAACAACACTACCAGGAAGTACAAATCTATATAATTACTAAACTAATGAAGATTGTTTAATTTTTCTATAGTTGGTAGGAACAGAAGCATTTAAGCGTATGCTCAACATACTTAGAAGATGATTTATTAACATGCACCTCTGACCACTAAAACATGGTCGGGGAAGTGGTCAATGAGATAGTCCCTGTATTAAAATGTAGCCCAAGCTATAATAAAATAAAATAAAATAAAATTGAGCAATGCTGCTATATTGGATGTACTGTATGTGCAGCAGCTGAAATAATATTCATTGTTGTAGTATGCATTGTAAATTTGTCAAAAATATTTTGTTTGAACCTTCAACTCAGGCAAAACACCCACTTGACATATATTAAAGCTGTGATTGTCCAGGGACTGAAATCCAAAGTGTGTAATGTATGTTCATACTAAACTACATCAAAGGATAAACCAGAATTATTTTTAAATGTCATATCATACCAAAGTATCTTAATGATTAGTACAGAATTGTTATGAAGTTGAAATTAATACCTTTTTAAAATGCTGTTTCTATATGGCTTTCATGAGTTAGTTATTTTTCACAAATTCAGCACCTCCTGCTTTGCACAAATATAATTGATATCAAACCCAGGGCGAGTCTCTTAAATCAGTTTCAACTAAAAGAAAACAATATTTGAAGAAATACGGTCAGTGCAGTGGGAGGGGGACCAATATGAGGTCTTTGTAACCCAGTGGGCTGCTTGTAACCCATGGGCCCCAACATGACATTTCAGTTTCCTGCAGCATGGAACTCCCCTCAACTCATTTTTTGTACCTTCGGTGTGGATGAGGGGAATGGATTGGGACTGAAACTTCCTGCCAGGGTCCCTAAGCAGGCACAGAGATGTTGAGGGGCATTACCTTCATGCCTATCCTCAAGTCTGTAGAACCTGAGGCCACTGATGCCCAATTAAATTCCACACTGGATCAGCCCTGTCAGGTAATCTGGGGAATGGCTCCTTGTTGCTTAATAGATTAATAAATTTGTAGCCTCTGCATTTAATCATAACTTTATTCATGTGAGAAAAGGTGGAGGAGTTGCACTGTATGTAAAGGAGCAGTATGAAACTGGAGAAAAGCCTGTTGAGAGTCTTTGAGTTAAGTTTAGAGGCCAGAGCAACAAGGGTGATGTTGTGGTGGGTGTCTGCTGTAGACCACCAGAGGAGAAGGATGAGTAATATGAGGCTTTCTTCAGACAACTAACAGAAGTTTCCAGACACAGGCACTGGTTCTCATGGGGGACTTCAAGCACCCTGACACCTGCTGGGAGAGCAATATAGCAGACAATCCAGGCAGTTTTTGGAGGGTGTTGGGGACAACTTCCTGGTGCAAGTGCGAGAGGAACCAACGAGGGGCTGTGTTACTCTTGACCTGCTGCTCACAAACAGGGAAGAATTGGTAGGGGTAGTAGAAGTGGGTGGCAATCTGGGCAGCAGTGACTATGAGATGGTCAAGTTCAGGATCCTGACAAAAGGAAGAAAGGAGAGCAGCAGAATATGGACCCTGGACTTCAGAAAAGCAGACTTTGACTCCTTCAGAGAACTGATGGGCAGGATCCTCTAGGAGGCTAATATGATGGGGAAGGGAGTCCAGGAGAGCTGGCTGTATTTTAAAAAAGCCTTATTGAGGGTGCAGGAACAAACCATCCCGATGTGCAGAAAGAATAGCAAATATGGCAGGTGACCAGCTTGGCTTAACGAGAAATCTTCGGCGAGCTTAAACACAAAAAGGAATCTCACAAGAAGTGGAAACTTGGACAGATGACTAGGGAGGAATATAAAAATATTGCTCAAGCATGCAGGGGTATAATCAGGAAGGCCAAAACACAACTGGAGTTGCAGCTATCAAGGGATGTGAAGGGTAACAAGAAGGGTTTCTACAGCTATGTTAGCAACAAGAAGGTGGTCAGGGAAAGTGTGGGACCCTTACTGAATGAGGGAGGCAACCTAGGGACAGGTGATGTGGAAAAAAGCTGAAGTACTCAATGTTTTTTTGCCTAGGTCTTCACAGATAAGGTCAGCTCCCAGACTGCTGCACTGGGCAGCACAATATGGAAGGAGGTAAACAGCCCTCAGTGTTGAAAGAACAGGTTAAGGACTATTTAGAAAAGCTGGACATGTACAAGTCCATGGGTCCGGATTTAATATATCCGAGGGTGCTGAGGGAGTTGGCAGATGTGATTGCAGAGCCATTGGCCATTATCTTTGAAAACTCGTGGTGATTAGGGGAGGTCCCAAATGGTTGGAAAAAGGCAAGGAAGAAATAGAATCCAGGGAACTACAGACGGGTCAGCCTCACCTCAGCCCCTGGAATAATATGGAGCAGGTCCTCAAGGTATCCATTTTGAAGCACTTGGAGGAGAGGAAGGCGATCAGGAAGAATCAACATGGATTCACCAAGGGCAAGTCATGCCTAACCAACCTGATTGCCTTCTATGATGAGATAACTGGCTCTGTGGATATGGGAAAGCTGTGAATGTGATATATCTTGACTTTAGCAAAGCTTCTGATATGGTCTCCCACAGTATTCTTGCCAGCAAGTTAAAGAACTATGGCTTGGATGAATGAATTATAAGGTGGACAGAAAGCTGGCTAGATTGTCGGGCTCAACGAGTAGTGATCAACGGATCAATGTCTAGTTGGCAGCCGGTATCAAGCGGAGTGGCCCAGAGGTCTGTCCTGGGGCTAATTTTGTTCGACATCTTCATTAATAAGCTGGATGATGGGATGGATTTCACCCTCAGGAAGTTTGTGCATGACACTAAGATGCGGGGAGAGGTAGATACGGTGGAGGGTAAGGACAGGGTCCAGAGTGACCTAGACAAATTGGAGGATTGGACCGAAAGAGATCTGATGAGATTCAACAAGGACAAGTGCAGAGTCCTGCACTTAGAATGGAAGAATCCCATGCACTGCTACAAGCTGGGGACCAACTGGCTAAGTGGCAGTTCTGCAGAAAAGAACCTGGGAATTACAGTGGACGAGAAGCTGGATAGGAATCAACAGTGTGCCCTTGTTGCCAAGATCGCTAACGGCATATTGGGCTGCATTAGTAGGAGCATTGCCAGGAGAACGAGGGAAGTGATTATTCCCCTCTATTCAGCACAGGGAGGCCACATCTGTAGTATTGTATCCAGTTTGGGCCCCCCACTACAGAAAGGATGTGGACAAGTTGGAGAGAGTCCAGCGGAGCGCAACGAAAATGATTAGGGGGCACATGACTTACGAGGAGAGGCTGAGGGAACTGGGCTTATTCATCTGCAGAAGATAAGAGTGAGGGGGGACTTGATAGCAGCCTTCAACTACTTGAAGGGGGGTTCCAAAGAGGATGGAGCTAAGCTGTTCTCAGTGGTGGCAGATGACAGAACAAGGAGAAATTATCTCAAGTTGCAGTGGGGAGATCTAGGTTGGAGATTAGGAAAAGCTATTTCCTTAGGAGGGTGGTAAAGCACTGAATTGGGTTACCTAGGGAGGTGGTGGAATCTCCATCTGTAGAATTTTTTAAGGCCCAGCTTGACAAAGCCTGGCTAGGATGATCAAGTCGGAGGCTGGTCTTGCTTTGAGTAGGGGGTTGGACTAGCTGACCTCCTGAGGTCTCTTCCAACCTTAATCTTCTATGATTCTATGAGTAGTCTGACTTAAGTCAATGGGTCTACTCACACAAGTAACTTTCTCCATATGTTGAAAAGTTTGCAGACTTGAGACCTTACTCTGCTACAGGATAGTGACTAATTCCTTGTTCTAGGTAATACTACATATGTTTCAGTGTATATATATGTACTGCTACTACACTTTGCAAATTAAAAAAATTGGTAATTTTTCCAATAAGTATATTAGAATCAATATTCATAATTCCATCTCAGTGTTTCCCAGTTCATTAATTCCACTAGCCAAACAGTATTTTACTTAATATAATTTAAAGAGACAAAGCTTTAAATCTCTTTCCTGTACCTCTCAAAATTAAAATATCAAAAAAAATTTTAAAATACATTTTATATAAGTTTGATTTTAGATAGAGTTTATTTCCATCCTTAAATAATAACGTATAGCACTTTTCATTAGTAGATCCCAAAGGAGGCAGGCATTCCCATTTTACAGATGGAGAAACTGAGGCACAGAGGGGTGAAGTGACTTGCTTAAGGTCACCCTGCAGAGCCAGGAATAGGTCTCCTGAGTCCTAGTCCTGTGCTCTATTCACTAAGCCAACCTGCCTCATCTTGCCACATATCATAGGCGCCAACTTTTCAAAATGCCAGGGATGGGGGGCTCGACCCCCGACTCTGCTCCAGGCCCTGCTCACACTCCACCCCTTCCCCCGAGACCTCATCCCACCCCTTCCCGTTCAGTTCCGCCCTCTCCCTTGAGTGTGCCGCGTCCTCGCTCCTCTCCCTTCTCCCCCAAACACCATGAACCAGCTGATCACGGTAGATGGGAGGTGCGGGGAGGGGCGCTGATCGCCGGGGTCAGGTGGGAGGCGCTTGGGGGAGGGGGAGGTTCTGAGAGGGGGGCTGCTGGTGGGTACACCCACAGAGTCGGCGCCTATGCCACATATAGTGAATACTGATAGTTAGCATATTTCTTGACTCCATACTAGTCACAATCAGTAAAATTCCTCTCACAGATAATGCTGATTGATATACAGGTACATTAGCTTTTCTTTTTTTAAAATATATGATGTCCTGGGTAGTAAAGCATCTGTATGCAGTGTTGTAGCCATGTCAGTCCCAGGACATTAGGGAGAGAAGATGGGTGAGGTAATATCTTTTACTGGACCAACTCCTGTTGGTGAGAGAAAACAAACAAACATTCAAGCTTATAAAGAGCTTTTCTTCAGGTCTGTGTAAGCTCAAAATCTTGTCTGTCTCACAAACAGAAGTTGGTTTAATAAAAGATATCACCCACCTTGTCTCCCTAGTAAGAAGTCTGAAATATATATTGAACACTTCAAATGGCTTCCTCTATGCAGCTCTTTATGTCAGCTAAATACTATACTGCTATTTCTGCTTTTAATACCAGTCTGATTTCTATATTCAGTATTATTTAAACACAGTATTTTAAGTGGCTCTTGGGATAAATGATGATTTCAACCTTTTAATTTATCTATTAAGGTGATCATGTAGTACAACTGTGATTGTTTAATGGCATAAATTCTCTTTCATTCCATGTGCCTTAACACACGCATTGTGACATCCTCCAGCCCTCATTTGAAACCCAAATTTGCTTCCATTCCACACAAACTTCTTGTTCTCACTTTCATTAAATTATTTATATCAAGACTGAAGTTACAGAATATTTTCTACTTAAAAACACTCCTTATCCCACATCATTTTAAGTTTAACTTTAACTCTATTGCCCACATTTTGAGTGTTGGCAAGTGGCGAAGTATTCGGCGTCAGTCAACTGAGATTCTCTCACACAAACTTAATTTTGAAGCTGAAGCAAATACTGAAGTGGTGGGAACAGAGCTGAGTTTACACACTGAGCTAAGACAAGCTGAGTTTACAGCAGCAGTGGATGCTGAGCAGGCAGCCATAATATTTGCTTCTATTTGCATTTTGTATAACTGCCCTCAAGCCACCCACTATAAGGAGGCTGAGTCAAGAACTACCATGTTCAAACATCTACTTTCTCTAGAAAAGCTCTCTGCTTAACAGTGTCAAGGTTGGGTAGATTAAGGTGCAAATCCTAAGAGGAGCAGTAGTGATATTGCAGCTGTTGCAGAAAGTGAAAATGGTGTTAATGATATTGATGACATAACATACTAGTCTGAATGAATATTCATATACCATCATCTATAGTGGCTGGTCTCACTAATTTGTGTTTGTTTTGCTAATGTCCAGTGCAGTATGTTTATCTAGTTGTTGGGTAATAATAAAATAAAGGTTATTCCCAAATTTACCCTGTGAACAGATGAGTTACAAATGATAAAACCAGAAACACTTGCCCACAGACATGTTATATTCCAGATGAGATGATGGCCTATGCAACTTCCAAAATCTGAATGGCTCCAAATCCAACCTGCACATTTTATGCAATCTATACAAAATATAGCTCAAGTGCACTTAAGTTTTCTGTGAGACCCATCAATGGGTTACATTCTGTTGGGATGGTGCTGAACTGGTGTGGCCATATTGAATGAATGGTGAGAACATGACATGACTGAACTACGAAAGAGAATTCTGGGAGCAAAATTCTTCTCTTAGAATCAGGCAGATGGCAGAGGTGAAAGTGACTGGCTCCATGCTATGTGTCTGATCATTACTGATCTTTGAATCAGCAAATATGTCCACTTGAAAGCAAACAACATGTGTAGAACATCCTGAGTGGAGCATGGGCTGACCGGGACATCTCAACCCTGTTGAAGGACATCACAGGGGTCTGAAAGGGTCTAAAGTAAATGATTGATAAGGGAGTGAATGTGGGGTAATGTTCAGTTGGCACCACTCTGCAGTCTTCTCCTAAAGTATTAATTAGGTAAAAATTTGTAGCCACACGCCCACTGGGCATGCTTTTAAGACATGTGATGCCTCTGAAGAAAAAGTGTATAAGGGTCAAGCAAATTAAATTACTGTTGGGAAATTCCTTAATTGATGCTTGAAAACGCTACTAGACAAAGTAGCCAAAACTCTGCTCCATGGGCTTGAGTAGGACTGTGAGCCAGAGGGGTTTCCAGGCAGCCAAGTCTTGGCATCAAGGGAATCAGAGACAGACCATAGGGCTGAGGAAACCAGGCCTGGAGAGAAGAAATCATCCACAGAATTTGGACCACCTTCTCTGTTTGCCAAGCAGGAACTGTGTGAGGCTGGCACAGGGCCTCTTTGTGTATGTTTGCGAAAGAGAGGCTTGCTAAGAGGAATGTATAGCTCTTACTATATAGTTCTTTAATGTCTAACATAGGAGTTATGTGCTTAATGTAACCCTTTACTACTTGTGTAATTCCTTCTCAGATAAACTGCAGCGTATGCAAGTTACTTACTGTGGACCTTTTTCACTGGTATGACAGTAATCTGCTCCACTCAGAGCCATTAAAGATCCATTCAGGGGTAGTAGCCCCCTGGTGCCAACACATACTACCTGCATATTTTATATCTATCTATCTATAAATTAAGATCCTCACTGTTTTTATGGGAGCTACACTCAATCATATGGAAGCAGAGAAGGGTTAAAAATTTAAACCAAAATGTTATCTCCCACCAAGAAACCACATAGGAAGGTGGTAGGTCTATGAACTGCAACTGCCAAGACTATAGAAGAATTTGAATTCAGTGGCTTCAGCTACTACAGTAGATGCTTTGAACTCCTTGGTCCTCTACTATAGTAGAGGAAGGAACCTGTCCATGTGGACAATGTCACTGTGAGCACAAGGTCTTAAGAGAGTGTGCTATTTTTTCTGTGTTCACACTGAACAAACATTGGTGACTATTTGGTGCTCATGTGAATACCAAAGGAGTAAAGTTGTCCCATCCTTAAAGATAGCCACAGAGCTATCACGTAAGTGTGATAAATCTGTGACTCCCACTTGAACTTTTATATGAGTGACATGAAACTCAATCACACAATGCTTTCCTTTTATCAAGTCAATCAGCTGCAACAAAAAAAAGATTTCACTTTTGAGATAACTATTTGATACTAGGCTGCCCAGTCCCTCTTTTGCATTTTAGGCTGGGTTTCCTTTTTTTTTTTTTTTCTAAGACTGGTCACTTTCCTCACATTATATTGTAGTTTTAAGATTGATCGGGTAGTCAGGGATAGCAGAAGAAATTCTGCCTTGCTTTCACAAGGGTGTGGATTTACATCCTGCTCTGATGCCGTGTGGGGAAAGGTTACTTATATCACCCTTGTGAATACTAGGTAGCATTTCAGGGCAAATGTGTCCTTGCCTGGTGGCCTCTGCAAGAAATGGGTGGAAGGGTAGAAGACCAGTCGCCCTCTGTAAGAAAAAGAAAAAAATATGGTTTAATGGGAATTGCTTGGGGACAAAGGACTTTGTGACCTGGTGGATTGGTCCATAGATTCAGAGAGGTTGTTTTTCCACCATTTGATACATATAGCTTTACAGTTATGGTGAAGGTTGTTTATACTGTAGTGTTACATGTACTTTGGTCATAGCAGAGCCGATTTACTATTTGCTTTTGTTTGTATTTGACTTAAGTTTGAGATTTGCGTGCCTTGTGTGCTATTCCCTTGCTTCTCAGTGATACTTCATACTAAGCCCGTCAAAATAATTTTTGGACCCTGGTACATCATGTTCACTGGGACCCCATTCTTTCCTATATCACTTCCATTTCACCCCAGTTCCAGACTTTTGGGGGCCTAACTGTGTTCAGGGCCCTGGTACAATTGTCTCCATCCCTGTTTTGTACACACTGAAGGGTAATAGGCTCATGTACCTGCAGCCACACCTTTGGTCCAATGACAACAACTATTATGCTTTCAGCCTCACAACTGCTTCCCTTACTTAGTTTCATAGACTTTAAAGGCCAGAAGGGATCATCATGATTGTCTAGTCTGACCTCCTGCATATCACAGGCAACAGAACCTCACCCACCCACTCCTGTAACAGACCCATAAACTCTGGCTGAGTTACTGAAGTCCTCAAATCATGATTTAAAGAAGTCAAGTTACAGAGAATCTACCATTTACTCTAGTTCAAACTAGCAAGTGACTCATGCCCCACATTGGAGGAAGGCAAAAAAACAACACCAGCACAGGGTCTCTGCCAGTCCACCTTGGGGGAAAATTCCTTCCCAAATCCAAATATGGTGATCAGTTAGACTCTCAGCATGTGGGCAAAACCCACCAGCCAGACACCTCGGAAAGAATTCTCTTTAGTAACTCAGAGACCTCCCCACCTAGTGTCCCATCTCCAGCCATTGGAGATATATGCTGCTAGCAGTTAGCAATCCTCCATACCATTAGCCACCCTGGCACTGTTCCCAAGCTCCTCACTACTCTTATTATAAACTGAGGCAAAATATTTATTTAGGTATTGGGCATACCTAGATTATCTTTAATCTGCACACCATCAGCAATACTTAGAAGTCCCACTTCTTTCCTTGTTTTCTTTTTATTTATATGGTTAAATAACCTTTTACTGTTTGTTTGAATATCCTTTGCAAGGTCTAACGCTGCTTGCTTTTGGCAGTTCTCACTTTTTTCTCTACACTTTCTAAGCTTCAACATGTAGATTGCCTTGCCGATTAATTTCTTCTTCCATTTCTTGTAGTCTTTTGTTTTCTCTTAATACTTGTTTGAGATGCTTGTTTACCCAGTTTGGTCTGCAACCCCACCCTATGACCTTTTCCCCTTGCTTCAGATACAGACTCTAGATAGCCTCTGCAATTTTTGCTTCCCCTGCTCTACCTGCCTTACAATTTCCATTTAAAGACACATGCCTCCTTAATTAGAAAAGGAGTACTTGTGGCACCTTAGAGACTAACCAATTTATTTGAGCATAAGCTTTCGTGAGCTACAGCTCACTTCATGTATGCATCCAATGAAGTGAGCTGTAGCTCACGAAAGCTTATGCTCAAATAAATTGGTTAGTCTCTAAGGTGCCACAAGTCCTCCTTTTCTTTTTGCGAATACAGACTAACACGGCTATTACTCTGAAACCTGTCATTATGCCTCCTTAATTAGTCATTAATTAGTGACTGTAGGATCCATCCCAGAGCTCTCTGCCATTTTTGGAAGTGAAACCTGGCCACACCAAACCCTGACTGACTCAGTATGTGTAACCCACACACCTTCTGGGTGTGGTGTTCTGTCCCATCTAGTGGCACTGAGACCACTTAAAGAGAGAGAGAGATTGAGTCTGATCTACAGCCTTAGCTAACAAGTAGCTGGCTTTTAGCTCATGCACTAAGCTCCAGAGGTCCCCAGTTCAATGCTAGCGACTGGGATCTGTTGGTGTTACATATGCATTTACAGTACAGTCAGAGTAATCCAGCAAAGCTTACAATTAAGGATGCAGAAGCATTCCCATTTTAAAGGACCTTTCCCCTCCCCACAAATTGCTTGCAACATTGTCCAATATTAACCACCGAATGAAATTCAGCACATTTGTTCTCAGCCCAACTGAAGATACGATGGTCACAAAGTGTTGTTTAGAAGCAACATAAGCAGTGATAATTCACTCCAGCTTTTTAAACTGACATGGAGTATGTAATATATACATTAATATCTATGGAGAGCAGGGAGACAGGGCACAGGATAATTAAATATGGCTCTGTAACAGACTTAGTGCTGTAACAGTGGCTGCAGAACAAGTTCTCTACTGCTCTTCAGGCTGCAAGGGAACATTCCTTATCCTCCAGCCTCTGCAATGTTCTCATCACAGAGCCAAAAATATACAGGATGTGCACAGAGACCAAGATTTAGCCCACAGCACACAATATTGAAAAGTAAATATTGTGCATAGTAAGTAGCTTGTTTTCAACATACTATTCTTTTCAGAGGTCTTACAAATCATTCTCAACAAAGCCTTTTTAGGTCATCTCTTTTTGTTATCTGAAAATTAAATAAGGGAATAAAAACAACAGATTAAGAAACTACAAGATCAGATGTGCTCCTAAAAGTCTGCTTCACCCCCAAAATATAAATTGGCCAAAAAATAATTACTGAACTACACTGTTCCTCCATTTATCACCATTTTTAACATGTTTACTAGAAAACCTCAGAAGTTAAAAACTATATTTCTGTCCATGGGCCAAACAATTTTCACATTTTCTTTCTGTCAGAAACATTTAAGTGAAACATTTGTTTTTAAAAAAGGCCCACTGAAAAACAACTGCATCTTATTCATGTTCTTATATTAAATGTGTGAACTCACAAGTACATCTTAAATCAGATGAAGGGCAATCTTTAGCTAAATTAATTCAAATCTAATTCAGTGCCTTTCAGTTGTAATATCTAAATCTTTGTCAATAGATACATGTGGCTGCTGTTCACTGCAGCTGAGGAGAAACTGATAACAGATGTTGTAATTTAAAGCTCTGGTGATTTGCACTTTTCACTCCTGATATCCATCATATTCCTCAAAGTCCTCATCAGAATGCTACAACTCTGAGAGGCAACCAGCATGCTCTTTACAACCTGTGTTAAATTGCCCTGTGGTCACTCTTGGCACGTATTTGCAGATCTTTATTCTGTTTCCCTTGGCATCTCAAAGCTTTGATGAAACAAACTGGTTACTGATATGCTCTCAGACACCTATGTCAAGCTCAACACTTGAAAGTATGTTTCAATTTAAAGTAGAGGGGAAAAGTCACATTCAAGACCCTGCTAAATAAAGAACTATTCACATCCCATTGATTAAGAGGATTACATCAATTGCACAGAAGGAGGGCTCTGCTGTAGCATACCAATACTGTACCTTACCTAAATATTCTAAGATCTTGTGGTAAATCAATAAGTTTCCTATAAAATTACAGTTATTCTCCTATTGTTTTCTAGAGGAAAAGAAATGCTGCTCGTGCAAATCCTGCCTCCATATAGTACAATTTTAAATGCCAAATTTAAAGACAAAATATGACTGTGTGATGCACAAGGCCAATCAGGGAAAGGCGCAGTCTGATGGTGTGAGAACAGGACAGAGAGCCAAGAGCGCCAAGAGTCAAATTCTGGCTCTGTCACCAACTTCCTCTGTAACCTGAGGCAAATCACTTAACTCCTGACTCAATTTACCATCCATGAGATAACATACCTCACAGGGGTTGAAGATAAATTCATTAATGTCTTCAAAGACCTTTTAAGATGAAGTGTTACAAGTGTTAATTATTATTTACATTATAGACTTGCCTATATCCCAAATAAATTGAAGTTCATTTGGACAGACACTGTGCAAATAGAGAGAAGTAATTCCCAGCACCAATAAGTTTACTAGCTAATTAGTATTATTACAACATATAAAACCTTTGTTATCAAACGTTTTATGCCACATGGGTAAAGTTCACAACATTATGCACCATGTAAAACCTCAATATGCGGATTGGATATAGTTGGATTTAATCAACATATAGGGCTTGAACTGGCCCTCAGCAATGGAATAAGTTTCACTTTATGTGAACTGCATTCTGCATGAGAGATCCAGTTTATAAAGTTATTTAGGGTGAAATTTTCAAAAGCACTTAAGTGACTTAGGATGACAAGTTTCACTGGAAGTCAATGGGACTTTTACTGCTAGTAGTAAATACAGTGTGTTTGCTATGCTTTACGAATAACCTTCAGCATCAACATTCCTTATCTTTTGGTGCTCAAATATTGTACTTCTCCCAAATTCACTTATAAGGGAAATCACTAATGAAAACGAGGGGTTTTTTTTGTGTGTGGACTTGACTTAAGATCATAAGTAACTGAAAATATTGTGATGTTACCCTTCTGCCAGGTCGTGTTGGCAGCAACAAGGTTCAATACAAAACTTAACTAGCTCAAGCCCCCACCCAGAAATCTGGGGGAAATAAACTCTGCTGGGCAATACTTCCCCACTCACAAGTATTGAGTTTGTGCACAATGAAAGAAAACTTTTAATAAAAGGAGAGGGAACAGCATTTATGACTTTAAGAGTCCCTATATACCAACTGGCAAAGGACACCCCGACTACAGTGTTGTCAGAATATTTAGCCAAACAGCACATTGTAAGGCATCATATAAAAACTGGTGACATACTGGTCATGTCTGCATGGATCCAGGTAACAGGCAGATAAGAAAAATATTACAGCTTAATTACAAGCAAAGAACAACAGAAGTACACTTGAATCTAATGTAAACAAACAGATCAAAGCCAATTAAGAAAGCGAATTGATCTGTGGATGACGAAGGGGTGTGGTGCCTGCACTCCAAAGAACAAGCAGCAGAAGAGAGGAACTTTATCAGGGTTTGCTTTTCAAACACATTTCAAAGATTATCTGGACTATAAAAGGGAAGAAAGAGGCCTCCTTTGTTATCCATCACTTTAGGGGACAAAGGGAACAGCACCCTCTGATCCCATGAACAGTGGATCCTCCAGCCTGAGGGGAGGGAATGCTGATAGTTTGATGTAAGTGAGAAAGCTGCTTAGGCAAAGATTGTGGCTTGCTAAAGTTAAGTTTTAGTTGCTAGAAATCATGTTATTTTTGTTTTGTTTGCCTCTCCCTGCCAGGAGCTTTCCTGGCCATGTGTAGCTACACACCAAAATGACAAGTGTGGCTGCAGACTTCTTTCATTGCAGTGTGTAGCTACATGGGAAGTACCTGTACACTATATGCTGCCATAACTGTAGGCAAGAAATAGGAGTTGTTGGGCCATTGGGTCAAAATATGTTGCACTGATTACAAAACTATTCCATTCAGGTTCCAGAGAAAAAGTTAGGTTTTCTAGACATCATGGCATTTCATTTGTTCAATCAAGTTGACACTGGTAATAACTAAACAGTCAGACACATAGCTGGCTTAAAGTTAATTCTGGAGCGAAAAATAAAGAGGAGAAATGTCAACATATCCCTCAGATGTAAAAAATGGAATTTTGCCCTCTTAGGAAGAATGTTCCCTCTCATGTACTGATTGTTTTTGGTTCTGCTCTTTGATACTATTTACACCATTTCTGTTACTTTACAGTATTAGATGACAGAATAAGATTTTTAGGAAAGGTAAAAATCTGACGTAGAGCATAGTGGTGGCATATTTTCATGGCTACTGCAACATGGCATGTATTATTTAATATCATATAACATCAGCTCATGTTAGCCAGAAGCCATGATATCATCCTACCACAACATGACTGGCTATCTTCTATAACACATCACAGCTATACACTACGTCTGAGTGTTAGGTGGTAATAATATTAATTGGTCAGTAGGTGGGAGTGTTTATTTCTTTGCCAACAATAACCAATTTTCTTGTGCTTTCACAATGAAGTAGGTCAGCAGTAAGTGTTTGCTTTACAACAGTCTGTGGGCATTCCAAGCATACCAAGAACAATAGTTTTTATCATTTATATACTGCTGTAAGTGTGCAAATACTTTACACATATTTATGAAGCCAGATTTCCTGGACTAAGTAGCTTACAGTTTAAGAACCCATTCTGGTAAGTTGCTACAGTTCCTTAACCCCCATTAACTGCAACTGGAGTTAAGGGTGCTTAACATCTTGAAGGATTGGTCCGTAAATTAGAGAGGAATAAAACACACATGAATAAAGCACCCTAACATGGCTGAGGGGATAATAAAGGGGTGGCATGGAATGGAGAAATGTTCTTTCAAGAGCTCCTCCCCGCCCTTTTTTCATATATTCTGTAAAGAAACAATTATTTTATCATGATCAGATATAAGAATGGCTGACAGTGGGGAGTATCTGACTGAAGATTAATGGCAGAAATCTAGCTGGAAAAAAAGAATTTTGAGACCAAAATTGGGAAATTGATGCACATTTTCTTAAAAATCTTTATTTTGGATCTTCATGCTCCATCATATTTTAGCTATGACAGCTGATTTCTCTGTCCCTTGCATCATCTCCACTTTTGGCCTTATTTAAGATCTATTATTTTCAAGTTGTCACTGGTTGAATTCCTTTCACCTTTATGGTATCTTTTCCTCTTATATACTGCAAGGAGAGGTGGGTCATGCTACTTTATTGGCTTTGACTGGAATGCCAGCGGGCACTACTGATACCTGTGATGAGGCTATACAGAAACTTTCCTTTTGGAAGAGCCCAGTAGCACAGACTAGGAATGAAACCAATAGGGCTCTACAGAAATTGTTCTAAAAACACACAATTTACTAGAGAATGACCATATCTATATAAGTTTGCAGTACTGAATTCAAGAGAATTTTCTCTCTGCCATACAATATTATAGGTAAATATAAATATTCCATAGAAAGTCTCATTTCTCTATAGAGTTTTTTAAAAGGGTGTCAGCACGCTCCCCAAAAAGTGAGTACCCTTCTCCTACATACAGGGACTGATCATGAGCTGTGAAAATTGTCAAAGTTCCATTGAAAAAATGGACAGATAAACAAATCAAAATAAAAGTGCAAGTGAAATCGCCCCAGAGATGTATAGGAGAACTAACGAGTATTCAAAGTTACGACCATCACAAAGCAGCTTTGTAATAGCTGCTGATCTACTGTTCTCAGGATTGTCCAAGCATTGGCACAATGCTTCGGGAACTTTAAATCAAATGGACCACTTTGCTTTCCAGTGTTACTTGTCATTTTGGTGGTTTCATGGGTGGCTCGGCTATCCTCTTTCACATTTCTCTTCGAAAACATGAACTGGGCTACCATTGTGAACGGTTCTTGGACAACATTTTAATGCTCCCATTAATGAATGCAAAAGTATCAATTTTAAATTTGAAAGCCTATCAAATACTTTTCTTTCTAGTTAAGAATAACCATTGCAATTGCGGATTCTGTAATTAATATTAAGATATCTTGGTACATCAAGAGAAAGCAATTCATTGTTTCTTTGTTGCCATTTTGAGGGGAGAGGGGTATCATCAAATGCTCGGTCTCTACTTATTCCACTTTTCATTTCTGTTTTTCAGGTCAACAGGGATGGAAATTCATTAATCCTATTAGTCTTGGAATTAGTTTCTATCCATCTGACAGTTTGGATCTAACAACACATTTTATCCAGTAACACCCAGTGGATGCTTTAGTCAATCCCACTGAACAGATTTAGTCAATGTGGCACTGAACAAACATTATAGGAAATTAAATTTCTGCACACAGTTACATTTCCTTTAGGTAGCATCATTCAGCACATAGTTTCCTCCTAAATAATCTAATCTGCCTGTTTACCGTAAGAAATCAGTCTATTTGCTGCACTGCGTTGGCTGCACAGCCCCATTTCTATATCAATAAACTCTTCCAGCTAGGTACTAACAAGTCTAATGAAGACAAAAAATGTTGAGAAGAAAGATGTTACCACAACATGTCTGTCTTTTATTTTTGGTTTATGGAAATCACAACTTACTGCTTCTTTCCTCATCCACTGAAATCCCCTCATCCAAAAAGAAATCAGAAGCCTCAATTCTATCATTAGTGTATACACTAATATCTTCAATGGTGGAATTACCTATTCCGAGCATTTAGGAGTAGCATGAGACAGAAACATATGTCAGAATATGAAGTTGTCCAAAAAGCCCGTAAGATCCATTTCTTTGGATGATCCTCAAAATGCACCATAGTTTAATCAGAAATGGGGAGTTTTAACTCTCCATAGTGAATAAATGTACATTAAATGTCTAAAATTAGCATTTTGTTTGCAGTGTTTTAGTAGTCATGTTGCTCCCAGGATATTAGAGAGACAAGGGGGGTGACGTAATAACTTTTATTGGACCAACTTCTGTTAGCGAAAGAGACACGCTTCCAAGCTTACACAAAACTCTTCTTTAGGTCTGGGGGAATCTTTCTGGGGGAACAAAGAGCTCTGTGACAGCTCAAAAGCATCTTTCTTTCACCAACAGTAGTTGATCCAATAAAATATATTACCTCACCTACCTTGTCTCTGAAATTAGCATATTAGGGATATATTTTTCAGGTGTACATATAAACGACACAACAAAAGGGAAGTGTCTTATTAAAAATGACAGTGTTAAAAATATCAGGAAAGTGAGAGACATGTCACAGTGGCTTTTCAGTTGTGTCACACTAGTCAAAACCCTAATGTGATATACTTTTCATAGTATTGAGAGGCATGTTACATGCCGCAACATACTTTAAAGATTTTTAATTAAACATGATGTAGTATACACGTCAAGCTGAAGATATTGCTGATTTAGGCATATTTTCTGCTTGCAGCAGTCAAGAAGAATGTATGAAAAGAATCCAGATTATTTAATATCCCAAGCATGCATATGTTGGCTAAGCAACTTGAATACTGCAATTTTAGGCCAAAATGAGGCATACATTAAATGCAAAGCTTTGTAAATAAACATACATGAGCATACTATGGGTCAAATAAATAACGAAGGTATTACATTACTGAAAATCAAGGTGCTGGTAAAATGAGGGACAGGGGTGTAACCTGAAATGGTTCCTGCCCACATTAATGAGAGATTACTCATCCTTTGACCAAGCTGTTTACTTGTTCCTTGAGTCCCAAGTAACATGAGAGGCCAAGAGTACCTCTTTTTACACATGCTTGGCTAGGCATTCATGACCTTTACGCTTTCCAAGTAGTTGATCTACAAATTTTTGGAATTTGGTATTCAAAATTATGATGACTGGAGCAGGTTTCTTTCAGAAATGTTGTTTCACGTTATGGTTATATTTTACAATAGAAGCTAAGACTCTGAAATACAACTTGCTGTAGCAGGGGATGGACTGCATGGCAAAATCTGCAGCCACAGAAACCACACTGACTAGATACAAAAGTGTTAACACCTATTGAAAAGTAAGTAATCCCTGAAATGCACTGCAGACCACTCAACTAGATAAACTGGAGTCCCTGGTTTTAGTCCCATCACTTTACCTCTGTAAATAAATCTGTTATAGTATCATCAGACAAACAACAGATATCAAGTTTCAGAGTGGTAGCCGTGTTAGTCTGTATCAGCAAAAACAACGAGGAGTACTTGTGGCACGTTATAGACTAACAAATTTATTTGGGCATAAGCTTTCATGGGTTAAAACCCACTTCATCAGATGCATGGAGTGGAAAATACAGTAGAAGATATATATGAAGTGGGTTTTAGCCCATGAAAGCTTATGCACAGATAAATTTGTTAGTCTATAAGGTGACATAAGTACTCCTCGTTGTTTTAATAGATATCAAGTAATACACTGTTTTTTAGAGCAAAGAACTGGAATACCTAGGTAGTAATCACCTTTCTCTCAATTTGTCCCATTTCTAAGGGCTTTTCTACATAGGGAATTCACAGAGAATTTAGTGTGAAATAGGTAAGTTGTGAATTCAAAGCACAGTAGCTGTTCAGCATTAACTCCTCACGCAGACACATTTATTCTGCCAGTCTTAGTTGGAGTAAGAGAGTCCATGCAGGAGCTAGGAAGAAAAAGTTATTCTGTACTAGCTATTCTGGGCTTTTCCACTCTTCCCTCCTTCCCTTCCTTCCCCCCCCCTCCCGTCCCCGACACAGACAAACTCAGAAATTTGATTTCACGTAATTTCTATGGAGGTAACTGGGGAGCTAAGCTAAGTCTATTGATTAACAAATATTCAGTCGGTCGATATATTTTCCAGTATTTTTTTTTAAATCCTGTAATAAATATTCCACATAAATAATTCCATCATAAACAAATCTTTCTGATAAATGCACTCTCTACTGTAAGAATTTAAGACAGGCAAATCTTTTTTTCCCTTTAAAGAAAGTTTTCAACATAGTTGGAAAAATGACAAATCAGGAATTGTCACAGAGACTAACTTGCAGACTCCACTATTTTAAACATGGCTAGTCATGTTTTTGTATTAGCCAACTACCATAAACAGAGGGTAATCTACTGCAAACTTTATATGCTAGAAAGCTAATATGCTGCATATTATTTCATCTTACTAAAACATTTTATTACCAAATTTAATTCAACATAATAGATTTGAGTCAGTTTTAAATGGTACTTAGATGATACTAAGTTGGCATGGTTGGGGACTGAATTGTGAATTACCTTTATTTATAAAGCAGGTGTAGCTGAGGAAGCAGCAGTATAAGATTTCCCACACTGCATTGTTGAGATGCCTCAAAATTATCTGGAAAGATCACTTTTAAGGTGAGATGAAAGAATATGAATCCCTATGCATTTGGTAGACTCTGTTGAGACTGCCTATGAAAGTATTATTATCAAATGCCGTTGTAGGATTTTGGTGCTGAAAACTTCCACTAGACCCAGAACTGCAGTAGCTAAATTATTTAACATATTACCCAGTCATCTGTTAGTAATGAATTTTGATCCATAGACACTGTCCTCATCCAGAATACAACTGCTGACCTATGGGAGAAAGGCCTCTTATCCAGTTACCAATCTTGCGAGCCATCCAGTCCCACAACTAAAGATATTTTAAAGAATAATTTCATTTTTTATTTTGTTTCAGCCAATGAGGGCATGTCAGAGACAAATACAATGGGATTTAACCTGAATGCACAGGCTACAAACAATGTAATTGTCTGCAGTTATGAGTTACCACACAGATCCTTCTAAGCAAGCACATTTATTCTTAAGGTGAAAGCATTACAGAGAAAACATTAACACAATAAAAAACTACATGCATGCTAAAAAAGCTTACCACAGATCAGCCCAAATCCAGCCCTGAGCTCTGACAGGTGTCAGTCCTTCAAAACATACAATTAGGTTTTTTTGTCCCCAATGGTTACAAGTTCATAACAATCTTAAATTCAGAACCAGAAAATCTTGAATAGTTCCGTCTTTCCTTTATACAGTTTGCACCTTTGATCTCGGCCCTATGTAACATGGGATCAGTAGATAATGATCCATTCCTAAGGGTGTAGCTTCAAAAGGCTGGGTTTTTGCATAATTAGAGGAGAGGAATTTGGATTCACTTCCCTCTAGATATTCACCCAGGAAAACCACTTAACACTTTTTGTTCCAAAGGTCCATTCTTGTTTGTTTTAATACTGTCCTTTGAACACCAGGATCTCATTTCTCTTCCCTTGAAAGGTTACATACAATCCTGGCCCGCAATAATACATAAACCATTCATTTAGTACAATGGACCCCACAGATACTTAAAATGTAATTCAAGATCTCCCAAGGATATGGTAGGAAATTGCCTTATCTGTCACAGATCCTTTGTTCCCAACCACATCGGCCTTGTCCTCATGTTTGTTCTCTTCTACAAACAATTTTACACTCTCTTTCACACTGTCCCTTAAGCATGGAACACTGTCTCTCAACCAGCTTGTAAAGCCATTATTGTAATCTTTTTTTCAAACACTTCTGAAGATTCACTTTTACCATGCTGCCTATACGAAATTAGGTGACTAATAATGGCTAGGTAGAGGGGAAGTTGGGGTTAGTTGATATTTGTTAAATAAAATAAGTTATTTTGTTGTTTCTTGGTTGCTTATCACTGTTATGGACAGTAATTGCATCTGACTGCTAGCATAGAAAGCACTTAACATAACATGGGTGCCACTATAATACAAATACTATTCATAAGAACATAAGAGTGGCCATACTCAGTATCCTGTCTTCTGACAGTGGCCACTGGCCGATGCTTCAGCGGAAATGGACAGAACAGGGCAATTACTTCGAGCCCCAGGTTCTGGCAGTCAGAGATTTAGTGATATCAAGAGCATGGGGTTGCGTCCCTGAACATCTTGGGTAATAACCATTGATGGACCTGTCCTCCGTGAACTTATCTAATTCTTTTTGGAACCCAGTTATACTTTTGGCCTTAACAACATCTCCTGGCAATGAATTCCACAGGTTAACTGTGCATTATGTGAAGAAGTACTTTCTGTTTGTTTTAAACCTGCTGCCTATTAATTTAGTCAGGTGACCCTTGGTTCCTGTGTTATGTGAAGGGGTAAATAACACTTCCCTATTAATTTTCTCCACACATTCATGATTTTATAGACCTCCATCAAGTCCCCCCTTAGTCATCTCTTTTGTAAGCTGAACAGTCCAAGTCTTTTTAAATCTCTCCTCATACGGAAGCTGTTCCATAACCGTAATCATTATTGTTGTCTTTTTCTATATCTACTCCAATTCCAATACATCTTTTTTGAGATGGGACGAACAGAACTGTATGCAATACTCAAGATGTGGGCATACCATGGATTTATGTAGTAGCATTATGATATTTTCCATCTTATTATCTATCCCTTTCCTTATGATTCCTAGGATTATATTAGTTTGTTGGACTGCCACTGAAAATCAGGCAGATGTTTTCAGAGAACTATCCAATGACTCCTTCTTGAGTGGAAACAGCTAATTTAGACCCCATCACTTAGTATGTATAGTTAGGATTATGTTTTCCTACTACTAACAACAGAAACAGGGTAATTTATTCATTGCTAGAGGACATTTGAGAGACTGACCGTAGCTGGTCTTGTGGGAGCTCTAATTCTTTCTGACAGAGTAGTCTATCAGCTGATCAAGATGTCCAATCTTGGTAGACCTATGGCCATATCATCCTGGGGCCATGTTGATCTTGGGTTTACTCAGTTTCTAGTTCTAAATTCTTGCCTTTGGCCAATTCAATGACCACAGCTAGACCTGGCTGCAAAGCCTATTTGCAAGTGATCCCTGACTTATTTAACGAAGGTGTGGCCTTTATACAGGTTCTTTATACAATTATTTTTATCCTCCTTTAGGCATACTAATTCCTTGTATTTTCTCATATCATATTAAAAATCACTGTATAACTTTTTTGTTTATAAGTGAGCATATCCAGCACATTCAATTATAGCTTTTCCTGACACACATGCACTATTTACAGTAAAACCTTATTAAAACTTTGATGAATTTGATCTGCTGCAAGCATTATGTGGCAGTGGTGAAGCATCTAGAGTAAATTCTACCAAAGGTGAAAGCAGAGCTAACGTGAACATGAACCATCAGTTTGTAGCTTTTAAGTGAAAACAGAGTACACATAAAGAAAACTCTAAGGAATTTAAAACATAAAAAAAGCATTGTTTTTCATACTAAAGAAGCTCAGTTGTATCTGTTTCTCTTTTGTCTTGCTACTCAACATAGAAACAAACAATTCCTTAAAGGTAGGATGTATTAGACTCATATTTTAATACAATACAGTGCAGAAAACTCAAAATGTCACCAGTTCTTCAGGAAGGCAGGGACAGAAATCCTGGCTCCACTGAAGTCAATGGAACTTGGTTATTTTTGGAATTCTCCCTGAAGTACATGGAGTTCTAGAACAGGCAGAGGTTTTAGATTCCATGACCTCATGTGCAGTGATGGCTTAATTCATATTAATAATGATAGTTGCTTGATTTCTAAATCATATATTGTCATAAATATAAAGGGAAGGGTAAACCCCTTTGAAATCCCTCCTGGCCAGGGGAAAGCTCCTCTCACCTGTAAAGGGTTAAGAAGCTAAAGGTAACCTCGCTGGCACCTGACCAAAATGACCAATGAGGAGACAAGATACTTTCAAAAGCTGGGAGGAGGGAGAGAAACAAAGGGTCTGTGTCTGTATATATGCTGGTTTCTGCCGGGGATAGACCAGGAATGGAGTCTTAGAACTTTTAGTAAGTAATCTAGCTAGGTATGTGTTAGATTATGATTTCTTTAAATGGCTGAGAAAAGGATTGTGCTGAATAGAATAACTATTTCTGTCTGTGTATCTTTTTTGTAACTTAAGGTTTTGCCTAGAGGGGTTCTCTATGTTTTTGAATCTAATTACCCTGTAAGATATCTACCATCCTGATTTTACAGGGGGGATTTCTTTATTTCTATTTACTTCTATTTTTATTAAAAGTCTTCTTGTAAGAAACTGAATGCTTGTTCATTGTTCTCAGATCCAAGGGTTTGGGTCTGTGGTCACCTATTCAAATTGGTGAGGCTTTTTATCCAACATTTCCCAGGAAAGGGGGGGTGCAAGTGTTGGGAGGATTGTTCATTGTTCTTAAGATCCAAGGGTCTGGGTCTGTAGTCACCTAGGCAAATTGGTGAGGCTTTTTACCAAACCTTGTCCAGGAAGTGGGGTGCAAGGTTTTGGGAAGTATTTTGGGGGGAAGGACGCGTCCAAACAGCTCTTCCCCAGTAACCAGTATTAGTTTGGTGGTGGTAGCGGCCAGTCCAAGGACAACGGGTGGAATATTTTGTACCTTGGGGAAGTTTTGACCTAAGCTGGTAAAGATAAGCTTAGGAGATTTTTCATGCAGGTCCCCGCATCTGTACCCTAGAGTTCAGAGTGGGGGAGGAACCTTGACATATATCTTCAGGAGTATATAATTTTTGTTAAGTGGAGCATAATAGTATGGCTATCTGCATATATTAATTGTTTATAGAACATGTTTTTCCCAAAGAACTGTCAGTCAGTGGAAGTCATTACATGAAAATCTTGATCATTCTCAATCAATGACAAAGTATTGATTATTTCATTACTTCAGCTTGCCTATAATTAAACATGGATGTATTTATTGTTTGAACTTTTTATGGTTTATTTTATTGCACCTGCTATAAATGTTGAAATAGGAGTTATTTAGCAAAATTAAAAAGGGGGTTGGGAGGCACTACATTAGGCAATAGAAAGACACTGTACATAAATAAACCAATGCCATACCAACCAGCCTTTTGTTATGCAGAGTATCAAAGTGTGCTTACTATTTCTTCCCAGTCCATTGCATAAAAAAATTACAGTATCCAAAGATATTTTACTACATTGCTCCAAATGGAGATGTTAGCCCTGCTGCAAAGTTTGGATCTGAACCTTGATTTGATCTTTCCTGCAATTTGGTGTGTTTGGATCTAGGGTGTGGATTCAGGTTACTATTTAGTAAACATAAATAGAAAGGTAATAGCTTCCCCTTTAAATTTATCTCAGCCTCAGGGGCAGCAGGTTTGCCCAGAACCCCCCTACCCCACCCCGCAAACTCCCCACACACACACCTAAGGCTCTGGGAGGGAGTTTGGCTGGGGGAGGGGGTCTGGGGTTCAGGTGGTTTGGTGCATATGGGGGTGGGGATGCAGGCTCTGAAGGGAGTTTGGGTGCACAAAGGGTGAGAGGTCAGGCTCTAGGAGGGAGTTTGGGTGCAGGGGGTCTGAGGGGTTGGGCTCTGGGAAGGAGTTTGGTGGGGGATGGAGTCTGGGGTGCAGGCTTTGGGATGGAGTTTGGGGGCGAAAGGGGATGCGGGGGTGGGGGTGCAGGAGGAAATCTGGGGGCCGAAGGGTGTGTTTGCGGAGGGGGGGTTCGATGCTGACCTGGGGCACCCCCTCTGGCAGCGGCTCCAAGGTGGGGCAGGCAGGGGGGTCTCCTCACGATGCTGTCTCCAGGCACCGCCCCTGCAGCTTCCCATTGACAGCAGGGGCGTTTGGGGCAGAGGCAGCGTGCAGCGGCACAACCCCCTCACATGGGCTGCAAGGACCTGCCGGCAGCCATGTGGAGCGCAGGAAGCCGCTCAGCCCCGCTGTGCAGCTGGGTGGCGGCGGGAGCCCCTGGGCTGTTCTAAATTGCCCGGGGGTGGCAGGTAGGGCCGGGGGAAGCACAGGGGAAGTGGGGGGGAGGTGGGAAACTTTGCTGGAGCCGGGCCCCTGGGATAGGAATATTCCTGGTGCCGGGCACCACGGGCCCATAGAACTCGCTGCCCAGGTTCAGCCTTCATTGAGAGGAAGGGGCAGAGTTAGTGAAAGTCACAGTTTAAAAGTGCTGATAGGCCCCGTATTCATTATTTAGAAAAAGGGTTGCAACAGTGTTGGAGTGCAGCAATCCTTAGCTGCACAAAAACAAAACTAGCTCAATAACAGTTCAGTCCTTGATGGAGTCTTCGTCCGCCTGCTTCATTCTCCACCCCTTTCTTCACTGCCACAGTTCCTCCTGCCTCCACATTTTTGCTGTTATATTGTGTGGTACAGTAGTTCAGTAATGTGGACAAAATGTCCACGAAGCACCGGGATAAGACTATCAAATAAATTTCACTTATGATCTAAGAAAAGATTTAACCATACTATTCAGAGATGAAAGACTTGAAAGCTAATTTTCAATGAGGGTAAATATAGAGGAAATGGAGATTATAAGAAAGACTTTTGGCAACCTCGAGGCTCTGATGGGGACATAAGGAATTCACTGGAGAAAGACAGTTTGCATTTACTTACAGCACATTATTTTATCAAAGTGAATTTACAATTATGTTTTGTAAAACACCTATGGCACACATTTTAAACACACAGAAATGTGATATAATCATAAAAAAATCATTTAGCAATAATAGAAAATGTACCAATACTCTGCCAGGTTTTTTCTCCCCCAACTTAAACTTTCATTTATTATTTTCTCATTACTTCAAAAAACATTCTAGGGGAACGACTTACTGAATCATCTGTAGGTAATATATGAAATCATATGCTGGAGGAAGAGAAAGTGTTCATTCAGTGCATTGAACATTAGAGTAACAATGGATAAATGCTATCTTGCCTGGGGCAAAACACTTCAATACAGATTGAAAGGAGTACAAATGGTACTTCCCTGTGAGATCTTTTGATTCCTTACACTTGATTTTTAACCTAAAGCTATTTCAGCATGTAAAGAAGAAAGACTGTAGAAAAAAATGGATTCAGTATGTTCTAATGATTTGGTTTAGAAGATTCGTCCAAATAATTCCTTTCTCCAGATAAACCACACTGATTGTTCAAAAACACAAAAGCAGAATTTATTTCTTAAAATTACTTAACCTTGGCCCTGTTGACTAAAACTGATATGTTTCTTTCAAACTCCATTTTTGAATTGTTCAAGTGTGGGGAAAAAATCTTTTTTCAATTTTCAGACATATGTTTGGTAGTCTAAAAACTATAAATAGTTCAAAATTCAGTATGCATGTGGGGTTGTCCATCCTATCTGATGATGACATCACAGCATATTGTGTGCTCTTTGTGGCTGTATAGTTGAATCTGCGAGGAGCAAGGTCACAAAGAGGTGTCATGTGTAGGCTCCCACTGAAGGCTTGGCATGATGTTTCGCCCTTTTTATCAAACTGTCTTTCTCAATGTGTTTATTGCTTGTTGTTCTCCATTCAGGTCTGTCCTTGCCTGTGTCTTGGAAGTTATCAATATTTAAGCCACATGAACTGAGATTCTGTTTAAGGGTGTCTGAAGTGTTTCCATTGTGCACCCTTCCTGCACTTTCCAAGTTTCAGCTCATTATAGAGGGCTTTTTCGGAAGTCTGTAGTGTCACCCATTCTGCTAACATCTAAAATGAACTTTGATAATCATTGCCTTGTTGCTTCCCCCACCCCTGCTTTCAAGGATGTTAAGGCCATCGGACCTTCAGAATGGAGCTCAGACAACACGTGAATTTTCAAATTGCTTAATGCGTCTGCAGTAAACTGTCCATGTTTCATATCCATATAAAAGGGATGCTATCACTTCTGTATTGTATATAACCAGTTTTGTTGGCAGTTTGATGATATGTTGGTTGAGTATCCTCTGATGAAGTCTTCTCAAAGCTGTATTTTGTATTCTGTTTGACATTTCCTGATCCAGAGAACTATTACTTGAGATGGAACTGCCAAGTTATGTAAAAAAATTGATTTTCTTTAGTTTTGTCTATCAGTGGTGATGTTTGGCTCAGTGGTAGTGGTTGATGGTGCTGGAAGGAAGAGGTCTTCACTATTTTCCAGACTGCTTGTAAGTTAAAACTGTTTACGTGCCTCTGAGAACCTGACAAGGATAAAATGTAGGTCACTTTCATGACTAAAGTAGAGGACAACCAGCCACCAAAAGGGTTCAAATGAGTCTCTCAAGGACTTCTGTCTTTGTAGTAAGTGGTTTCAGAGACTAAGAGTTTTTACTCAGTTCTGTACCTTATGTAGATGCCCTTTTCAAAAGTTGTCAGTTCTATAATTCAGAATGGCTGTGAAGAAGAGACCAAAGAGGACCGCTATCAGCATTCAGCCTTGGTCCACCCCTTTAGATATGGGGAATGGTTTAGAGAGGCCACCATCTCAGAGTACTCGACCAGTCATGACTTTATGAAATTGACGTATGATATTAATAAGCTGGGCGGGGATATTAATAAGCTGGGCGGGGCAGCCAAACTTTTGTAGAGTTCTCCCGAGGTTATTTCTGCTCACAGTATCAAATGATTTTTAAGATCAATGAAGACAGCATATGGTTCCATGCTTTGTTCAATGCATTTTTCCTGAATGTTGCTCACCAGGTCTGTAGTGTTCCTCAGCCACAATGGGGTCTCTGGTAGAAACTTTTCTGATACCGTTTTGATAAGGCAACTGAGCAAAATATGAACAAGGATTTTACTGGCTATAGGTAGAAAGAAGATACCCTGGTAGTTGTCACAGTCTAATTGTCTCTTTATTTTTGTGTAGTGTAACTATGATTGCATCTTTGAAATTCTGAGGATTTCTCAGATATCGTTAATTTTGTATAGACAGTTCAAAGTTTGGGACCTGCAAGGTTAAAAATTTCAGCTGGTATGCTACTTTGGTGACCCTTCTCACTTCATTTGATAGCTTTTTGCGTTTCCTCAATGATAGGGAACTAGATGATTTCTTCATGTCTGAGGTGATGGGTTAGTTCCTCTGGAACCTGTGGGTTGACAGCGAAGAGATAGTTGAATAGCTCAGTAAAATGCACACATCTTTCAGAGATGCCTCTCTTGTCCTTGATTATGGTAGCTCCAGAACTCTTCACTGGAACTGGTCCTGATTTTGATGGGCCATAAATGACCTTCCGGGAGTCATAAAACAACTTTGTGTGTTAGTATTGCCATAAAAACTTTATTTATTCTGCTTTCTTTTCCCACCCATTATCTTGTAGAATAGTGGTTTTCAAAATTTTAGGCTGCATACTCTTTTCCAAATGATGTAATCTACCACGTAACCCATCTGAGATAGAAAAGGAGTTCTTGTGGCACCTTAGAGACTAACCAATTTATTTGAGCATAAGCTTTCGTGAGCTACAGCTCACTTCATCGGATGTGTAGCTCACAAAAGCTTATGCTCAAATAAATTGGTTAGTCTCCAAGGTGCAACAAGTACTCCTTTTCTTTTTGCGAATACAGACTAACACGGCTGTTACTCTGAAACCTGTCATCTGAGATAGGTATATTATGACCCTATGATTAGATTGTCAAATCTTACTAAATAAAATGGGTTGTCTGCCATTCAGGATTTTTCTTGCGTACCCCCTGATGAGAGCTTGTATACCCATCCAGGTATGCATACACCAGTTTGAAAACCACTGCTGTAGAACATAAAGCCATCTTTGAGCTTTGGCTTCCAGGTCACTTGAGCATGTCCTTATTTGATATTGGTTCTCTGTCATTTTCCCAAGACAGAGATGCATCATTCTTTTCCTTGATGATCTTTTTTATTTCATCATCATCATTTTCATCAAACCAGTCCTGGTTCCATCTTTGCTTTTTCCCCTCAAGTTTCTTTTGAGGCTTAAAGGATAGCTGATTTGAATACATTTCACGTTTCAAGTGAATATGATGTAATGTAATGCTATTTATTTTCTCATCTAATTTTTCCCTCCTTTTTTCTTGAGGAAATGGGTGTTTCAACTTTGTTATGTTCAATTTTGGTTTAATTCATTCAGCACTGTTTTGTTGAGGGGCAACAACATGTAAATTGAAAATGGCCCTCATCATTGTGTGGTCAAACCATCAGTTTGCTCCTCGCATTGCTCTGCTGATCTTGATGTCTCTGAAGTCTCCTTGCCATGTAACAATATAATCAATCAGGTGACAGTGCTCTGATCTCAGATGCAGACCTGAAGCTCTAGATTTGTTGACTTGCCAGTTCATTTTCCCAACTGCATTGCTCTTTATTACACCCTCCAAGCCTCACTGCCTTTTCCAACTCTGACATTAATGTCTCCCAGAAATATGGGTCTTCATTGGATATGGATTTCATTATGTAACAGAAATCATAACAGAACTGTTCTTTAATTTCTTCTATACTGTTCATGGTTGCAGCATAAGCACTGATAAGAGTTGCTAAGTGTAAATTTCTAGTGGAAAGTTGTAGGCTATTTAGACATTTGCTTAAGTCTTTCAGTGACTTCAGGAGACTGTTTTTAACAGTAAAAATCAATTCCATAAATACTGTCTCTCTCTGCTGGCTTCCCTTTCCAAAAGAATGTGTAGCCACTTCCTGGTTCCTTTATGGAGCCTTCATCCGCATGTCTGAGGGCAACTATGTTGATGCTTTACCTAGCAAATTCTCTTGCAGTTAATGCTGTAGGTCTTTCATGTCTTGATGTGTTATCTCTGTCCATTAGGGTCTGTAGTTCCTGGTTGCCACAATGAGAGCTTTTGTTTTTCTTACAGAATAACCACTGTGTGGATGATCTACCAGTCATGGTGAACTGGCTAAATTGAAATTGGTACATATGTAGTCCTCAGTGAAGAATATATGCTTGGAGAAATTGGAATATAATTTCCTTGAGTAATAATGGTATTATAAATGAACGAAAATAATACAGTGAATGTATAGTATGAGATCACTAATCAATTTATGTATGGAATGTGGTTTTTTAGATGTGTGAGCATTTTATTATATGATATCCATTTACTAAAATATATGCCACCTCTATTTCACTAACTCCTCATCATAATAAATAGGAGTATATTTGAAAATGTGCTTCCATACAGAGGTTTATTTCCCCGTCTTTCAACGTTGTTTATATAAAAATGGAAGCAAATTAAATAAGTTCATGTAATGTTATGGTTGAGATTTTACATGCACACAAGCCAGGAAGTTCAAAATTGTAGTTCCTATAGCAATCATAAACCACCACAGTGAATTTATGATGTAAAGGAGGAAAAGTTATCACCATAGACAAAAGAATATCCTATATGTATAAAAGAGGACCAAACCGTGGTGGACACATAGCTTTGCATTCCTAACATTTGCATAAATATAACTTTTTCAAATTTCATATTCTCTGTAAAATTCTTTTATGCATTAACTTTTAATACTGTACCTCTCTGTGCAATGTTGTTCCGGTACCAGCAGTCCTGTTTCTCTTTTCAAACTATGCATTGCATTGAACTGAAAGGTTTCTTCTGAAAATTATCATTCTGATTCCCTTGTCAAGTGACATTATATAAGCTAGTATGTTCTACAGAAAATAGTGCTGTATAGAGCCCTCACCATCCCACTTCATTGATTCTTTTGACATAAATGTTCTTATGAAAATTTTATTGTACCAACAAGCCCATCAAATCCATATTGTAATAGCTATTGAGTTTTACTAAAATATCACATTGTACTAAAACTTCATACTGTACTTTCCTGACTATTAAGTTCCATTGTACTTTATTGTACTATGTTATTTTCAAATACTGATACATCTCTGGACTAGGTCTGTATCAAATCAACTGCATCTATTCTTTTATCATACATTACTTCTGTAAACTGATTTGACCTTTCCATGTTCCTTGCATTGATTATCTTACTTTTCCCCTTTTTTACTTCAATTCTTCTGATACATTTAAAGCATATTACACTAGGTAAACATTTTGCATAGCATGCTCATTTAATTTTCAGCTTGGACAGTAATTAGAGATGTAAGCCAAACTAGGGCTCCAAGTGATAAATTTTTCACAGGATTGATTAGCAAATAACTACTATAAAATGAGCTGTCTCTTGAAATGTTCAGTATTAGAACAATGTTCAGAGCCACCTTTTTCATGGTTACAAATATTTAAAATATACAACTTTATATTATTTTTTCAGTTTTTAGGCAATGTATTACTACCTTTATCTACAAAAAATACTCTAAACTTACAATTGTTAACACAGGTAAGCACTATTACTGTGCTATAGCTCTCATGTATTTCACAAAATGGATGTTATCTACCATTTGCACATTGTTTGCCATACTAGTTTAAATCACTGGTCCAAAATGCCAAGACACAACATACTAACCAATACTTGGTGGCACAGTGGAATGTGATCCCCTCAATGAAAGTATCTGTTGTGCAATGATATATCTGATGCAGAACAAATTCTTATCGGATCCTACCGAAATTAACAAACATCTTAGAGCATGAGATTTGATTACTTTAGAAAACCTACGTTAAACTATGCTTCTAATTAGCATGTGGAAATAGCGATTTTCAGAGGCTTATAACTTAGCTAAATTTGGGCAGATTTTAACAGGACAGCAAAAAGTACATCCCTGACACTAGGGCAAGCTTGTAAGTCTCTGCTCCAAAGCATGGAGGTACTAGAGTTTTTTCAATTAAGCAGTTGCAAGAATTTTATAACATGAGGGAGTGGAGGGCAGGGGTGGGGAGTGGGAGGAACCAAACAATGTTTCCCTTAACTTTGTTCTCAAAAGTGGCTGAACTGTTTTTCCTAAAACATAAATAAATAAAATTCAGCCTGACTCAGACACTTGACATGGGACATTTTTAGCCTGAATGGTTTTAGTGTGACAAAGTTATAGGCAACTAAACACAGGGGTTTATAATGGAAAGACTAGTGCTGCCTATAATTATCTAAACAATTATTTTAAAAATAAAAAGTAAATATTGCTTTCTTCTATTTAAGTTCCATTAAACTCAACCAACACTCTGAATAGTGCCCTTGAATGTGCATACATTGTATACAAAGTCTAGCAAGGAGTTGGGTTTTGGGTAGGGCAAAATAGTGGTGCTCTGGCAATCTACCCGAGTCATGGATCAGTTAAGTTTAGTTATATTTATGTTCTCCCTGTGTATTTGAATTGACTTGGAAGAACTGATGGGTAGGACTATTTTAATGTATTTTAAAAAAATGTCAAGAGAGGCCAGATTCTTAGATGGACACTCTTGTTATAGTTTATATAAATTGAAATAAATAAATAAAATTGTGGGCTGTATGGTAGAGTAGGGGTTCTTTTTTGACACTCCACTTCCAAACATCCAGTCCAATCTCAATGAACACAAATACGTCTATTTTTTCATTAGGGAACTCTGATGATACAATTCCTGAATTTAAGTTGCAACTCACTTTCCCTTATAAGTTTGATTTTGATACTCTCACTTCCTAATTGACCAAAAAATGTCGTTCCCCTGCTTGAACTCTCACTTGTGTAGCTGTGCCCAGAGAAAGAGATTACCTTTATTTATTAATTTTGACGTGAACGGGTCAGAGTATTTGAGATGCAGGTGTATTTCATTTTTTAATATTTTTTTTGAACAGCCAACTATAAAAAATGGCTTAGTCTAGAAACTTCAATTTTGTTTTATTCCAGACTCACTAATAAGGAATAGTGCAGTGGTTTTCCAACTCCACTGATGCATCTACAGAAAGCTACCAGTCATACTATGCTAGCTTTCAGAGTAACAGCCGTGTTAGTCTGTATTCGCAAAAAGAAAAGGAGTACTTGTGGCACCTTAGAGACTAACCAATTTATCTGAGCATGAGCTTTCGTGAGCTACAGCTCACTTCATCGGATGCATACCGTGGAAACTGCAGCAGACTTTATATACACAAAGAGAATATGAAACAATACCTCCTCCCGCCCCACTGTCCTGCTGGTAATAGCTTATCTAAAGTGATCATCAGGTTGGGCCATTTCCAGCACAAATCCAGGTTTTCTCACCCTCCACCCCCCCACACAAATTCACTCTCCTGCTGGTGATAGCCCATCCAAAGTGACAACTCTTTACACAATGTGCATGATAATCAAGTTGGGCCATTTCCTGCACAAATCCAGGTTCTCTCACCCCCTCACCCCCCTCCCAAAAACCACACACACAAACTCTCTCCTGCTGGTAATAGCTCATCCAAACTGACCACTCTCCAAGTTTAAATCCAAGTTAAACCAGAACATCTGGGGGGGGGGGGTAGGAAAAAACAAGGGGGAATAGGCTACCTTGCATAATGACTTAGCCACTCCCAGTCTCTATTTAAGCCTAAATTAATAGTATCCAATTTGCAAATGAATTCCAATTCAGCAGTTTCTCGCTGGAGTCTGGATTTGAAGTTTTTTTGTTTTAAGATAGCGACCTTCATGTCTGTGATTGCGTGACCAGAGAGACTGAAGTGTTCTCCGACTGGTTTATGAATGTTATAATTCTTGACATCTGATTTGTGTCCATTTATTCTTTTACGTAGAGACTGTCCAGTTTGACCAATGTACATGGCAGAGGGGCGTTGCTGGCACATGATGGCATATATCACATTGGTGGATGTGCAGGTGAACGAGCCTCTGATAGTGTGGCTGATGTTATTAGGCCCTGTGATGGTGTCCCCTGAATAGATATGCGGGCACAATTGGCAACGGGCTTTGTTGCAAGGATAAGTTCCTGGGTTAGTGGTTCTGTTGTGTGGTATGTGGTTGTTGGTGAGTATTTGCTTCAGGTTGCGGGGCTGTCTGTAGGCAAAGACTGGCCTGTCTCCCAAGATTTGAGAGAGTGTTGGGTCATCCTTTAGGATAGGTTGTAGATCCTTAATAATGCGTTGGAGGGGTTTTAGTTGGGGGCTGAAGGTGACGGCTAGTGGCGTTCTGTTATTTTCTTTGTTAGGCCTGTCCTGTAGTAGGTAACTTCTGGGAACTCTTCTGGCTCTATCAATCTGTTTCTTTACTTCCGCAGGTGGGTATTGTAGTTGTAAGAAAGGTTGACAGAGATCTTGTAGGTGTTTGTCTCTGTCTGAGGGGTTGGAGCAAATTCGGTTGTATCGCAGAGCTTGGCTGTAGACGATGGATCGTGTGGTGTGGTCAGGGTGAAAGCTGGAGGCATGCAGGTAGGAATAGCGGTCAGTAGGTTTCCAGTATAGGGTGGTGTTTATGTGACCATTGTTTATTAGCACTGTACTGTCCAGGAAGTGGATCTCTTGTGTGGACTGGACCAGGCTGAGGTTGATGGTGGGATGGAAATTGTTGAAATCATGGTGGAATTCCTCAAGGGCTTCTTTTCCATGGGTCCAGATGATGAAGATGTCATCAATATAGCGCAAGTAGAGTAGGGGCTTTAGGGGACGAGAGCTGAGGAAGCGTTGTTCTAAATCAGCCATAAAAATGTTGGCATACTGTGGGGCCATGCGGGTACCCATAGCAGTGCCGCTGATCTGAAGGTATACATTGTCCCCAAATGTGAAATAGTTATGGGTAAGGACAAAGTCACAAAGTTCAGCCACCAGGTTAGCCGTGACATTATCGGGGATAGTGTTCCTGACGGCTTGTAGTCCATCTTTGTGTGGAATGTTGGTGTAGAGGGCTTCTACATCCATAGTGGCCAGGATGGTGTTATCAGGAAGATCACCGATGGATTGAAGTTTCCTCAGGAAGTCAGTGGTGTCTCGAAGGTAGCTGGGAGTGCTGGTAGCGTAGGGCCTGAGGAGGGAGTCTACATAGCCAGACAATCCTGCTGTCAGGGTGCCAATGCCTGAGATGATGGGGCGCCCAGGATTTCCAGGTTTATGGATCTTGGGTAGTAGATAGAATCTCCCAGGTCGGGGTTCCAGGGGTGTGTCTGTGCGGATTTGATCTTGTGCTTTTTCAGGAAGTTTCTTGCGCAAATGCTGTAGTTGCTTTTGGTAACTCTCAGTGGGATCATAGGGTAATGGCTTGTAGAAACTCGTGTTGGAGAGCTGCCGAGCAGCCTCTTGTTCATATTCCGACCTATTCATGATGACAACAGCACCTCCTTTGTCAGCCTTTTTGATTATGATGTCAGAGTTGTTTCTGAAATGGCCCAACCTGATGATCACTTTAGATAAGCTATTACCAGCAGGACAGTGGGGTGGGAGGAGGTATTGTTTCATATTCTCTGTGTGTATATAAAGTCTGCTGCAGTTTCCACGGTATGCATCCGATGAAGTGAGCTGTAGCTCACGAAAGCTCATGCTCAAATAAATTGGTTAGTCTCTAAGGTGCCACAAGTACTCCTTCACTATGCTAGCTGCTACTTCTTGTCTGCAGCAGCCTGGATATTTGTTGAACCATCAAGAAACAGAGAGAAGGGGACAGTCTAGCAGCCTCCACTAGAGAAGACTGTATATAAGAGGAAGAAAAGGAAGAGAGGAAACAGTAGCTACTTGCAGGGACTGAGGATATAAGCAATGAATGGAAGCTGTCAAGAGCTGCCTATGGGACTGGAGCCATCTGGGGCAGAAGAATTTCTCTTCTGCTGTGCTGCTTGTTAAGGAAGACTCTGTGTGTGTGTGGAAGGAAACAAAAGGACAAGGCTTCAGGTGATATATTATAGGTAGGACAGCATGGAGGAATCAGACCTGAAAGAAATGGGAGAAAGAAGAGGCCCGGAGGAGACAAAATGAAGGGCAGGAGATAGAGAAGGTGTTTTTGTAGTTGTGCTTTTTAAAACAAAAAAAACCCCAAATGTCAAAACAAACAAAATACCACTTAAGTAAAGGGCACATAAAAACACCAATAGTTTTCTAATATTTGTTTTCCATGTAAGTAACTGCTGTAGTTGTTATGGAGATGCAAGGCAGATTTTCAAATGGTAAGGAATGTCCAACATGATATAAAACCTGTGAGCCCCCACTGTGCTGCATAGGAATATTTCTGGTAAGATTGACTGCTTATTTTAGGAGTTATATACTATGAAGTTTTGACCATTTGAATAATCTGCCATGTCCTGGTGGGCTTTACAAAGTTTGCCAAAGGTTTTGCACATTTCAGAAGCTCTGCTGGCAAACCAATAGCATCTAGGATTCCAAGATAACCCTAAAAAACCTGCACTAGTTCAAGGAGGTCACAAACTCTGATAGAACAACAAGTGGAGTTTCCAACAGACTAACAAATGAAACACTCAGATTAAAAAAAGATTACCAATTCCACTGGCAAAATTTGGCAGAACTGGTAAATGCTTCCAAACTCCTGTGTATTTGATTTTAATATCTTGTTATTCTGTGTTTCAGTTAATGGAACAGTTGTCACCTCTATACCACATTTATAATCATTGTAAAATGTAGTCTTTATCAGAAAGTACTACCAATTTAATTTCCCCCCATATATCAATGGCCTTACATTCTTCTAAAAAAATCTTACATACAAGGTACAAAAAACTTTCAAGTTACAGTGATAGCTGTATGCTAAATGGATATTAAATATTCAGCACAATTAGAATATTGTAGTTAATGAAGTAATGTTTGAAATTAGAATATTCATAAATTCCATAAAAAGACATAACCGATGGTGAATCAGCACCTCAATCTATCCACAGTAATTCCCTGCATGCTAATCAACAATCTACTATATTTCATCTAGATTTTCTATGAACCCCAACTATCATACTGTAAACCCAGGAAAGATAGAAATAACTAGAGTTACTGGAATTACCTCAGTATTGGAGGTGCAATTCTAGTTCATATATGCACGATGAAAATTTCATCTACGATATTGGAATTACAGGATTACAACCCTTAATCACAAAAGCGCTAACCCAAATACAGATTCTCCAGCACATCAACCAGCCACTAGCAGAAAGATAAATATCACTCCTTATCTCTAAATTTGCAGTCCATGAACTACCTTGTTTCATATCCACCATAACTTGAAAAACAAAACCTACTTCATGCATGCTCCAAAATATACGCTAATTGGCATATACAACATTTTTGTAATGAACAGGTAGGTAGACTGCAGGCAGGCACAAGGATCAATGTTAAGTTCTCATTTTAAAAAAAACCCTTACTTTTTTAAAAGTCTGAAAATTAAATAGTTATCTACAATGTTTACATTAATCTGATAGGTATCTGCCACGTTAACTTTGTTTAAGGTTTTATGCTTGAAAAAATACACTCTGTAGAGGGCCAAGAGGAACTCAGTTCTTCACTGCTCATATTACATTGGATTAAGACCCATTTGCTGATGATAGGGAGATGCCTAGCTAACATCTACAAACACAAGTCTATGGCCAATTGATTCAGCTATACAATATACAAGGTAATTAAGAAAATCAACATTAACCTACATTGCATGAGATGGGCATGGGAGATAGGCTTCATTACAAGTGTCCATTGCTGAATTTTAGGAATAGATGAATCAAGTTAGCAAGAGAAAAATATCCAGCCTTCTAAACAATATGGACACAGCAGAATGAAATAATACAGCAGGAATTTAATATCCTTTAAATGTAGGCCACTATTTTTACAAATGGTTTGAAATGTACATCCATCGCTGTAAAGGTCATGGGATAACCGCCCTTCCGGAAAGTGTGTCACCCCACAGTCATCAAGGACCCCTGTCATTCCCAAAGCCCCAATCTGGTGGGTGGGGCAGGGATTCTCCTTCAAGGTGTTAAAGCACCAGTAAAAAGCTCTCTCAGTTATGCATAATTTAACCCTGTTGGGATAAGTGTGGGAAATACTGACAGTCTGAACAACAGGGAAAAGGACATCACAAGAGCACCAAGAACATACCCTCAGACAATGTGTTCTGACTGGAAACTTGATATTGAGGGCCTACCAAAGGATAGGGAATTTTTTCATCAGGTGGTGAAAGCCTAAAGGAGGAGGCAAAGCATTAAAATTGCCAGATAATAAAATTTCTCTACCAAAAAAATGATAGACTCTAGTCATGTTTAATGTCAATTCCTCTGCCATCAGGGCTATGATAAATATTGAAGATGTCTACATAAGATCACAGTTTTACTTTGTCTTCATCTGTGTTAAAAATAATATTTTAATGAGTTCTTATGACAATTCACAAATTTGTCCAATAGTTAAATTTTGTTATCTCCAGCCATGACACAAGTTTAACAGGGGAAATGGCAAAATGAATGAGGAACAGATTGATTGCCAAAGGGAACTAAATGATGCAGCCAGGAGAGAGAAAATGTCGCAGGCCTGCTGACAGATATGGAAGGAAGGGAAAAAAGTAGCCAAATGAGCTAAGAAATGCTGCCAGAAGAGTTGGGAGACAACAAAATACCAGAAAGTTGCAGATAGAGTACTTGAGATATGTCTGTAAATTACTGAGATATTGCAAAGGACATATGAACATATGAGTGACCATGAAAATTACAGATATTTATACTTTATAATATTACTAATAACAATAATGCAGTATGTCATAGTTAAACTGAATTCATATTTTCTAAATATGAGCATGATGTTTTAAGTATTGAGACAGATAAGAAGTAGTAAAACTGACAAAGAAATAGACAGGGTAATCTAAAAATAATTTCTTAAAGCAAATTTCCCAGTGGAAAATTCTCTTGATCCTGTGGTCCTATAGGGCATCAGGGGAAAAGCTCTAAATGAAGAATCAGTAGGTAAAATGTGTCAGTCCCTAGCTTCATTATGGGTAATTCTGAATTTTGTATAATAAAACATCTGAATTATCTGTGCACAATTTTTCTTTCTTGGGAAGCTGAAGTCTGCTAAACTGTTTGGATCCTTTTTAAAAAGGCAAACTCCTAGACACAGCAACTGCATTGCCACATAGCTCAAAGTATATTTCTACTGCATTTGATATGCAAGAGCATAAACAGATTTTTTTGATATACAAGTTGATGCCCTTCATACATCAGAGATAAGAATCAGGTCCTAAAGGGAGAAAATCCACTTATTTGTGTGATTTGGCCATGGAGCCCTTTCAAGTAAAGCTTATTTCCTTTCAAAGAGGCATGTCACTCTGTCAGCTCTCTTGAGAAGAAACTACGCCTTAGTATTTAATTTGATTAGTGTTCCTTTAATAGCATCAAAACCTACTAATGGCTGAAACACTGTTTCTAAAATTCTTTTACTGTTCCTAACTTATGTTAACCTTCTCAGCGGTGTGACAACTGACACTTGCCTCAATTGTCGTACATTATTGGCAATTTCTATTTCTGACAGCATATCTTTAGGATGTATAGTTCATATCCTAAGGCAATTGAAAGTGTCTTTTCCATAGATTAATGTTATGCACTTCAGGGTACTGAAAGAGGTTATTTTTCTTTTGATTTTATTTGTAGCCATCATATGGACTCAACTCCTGTTTTGCAGAAATGCATGTACTTTTGGCAGACTGAAGAACACATGTTTTGTGCATGCATGCTATTTCTACACACCACATGCCACACATGCTGTATTTTTCTATTTCTGGAAGCTATCCAAATGTATTTACCGAAGAAGGAAAACTGATAAATGTGCCTCATTCAGGCAATTGCTATGCAGTGAGTAAAGAGGAAGACATGATCGGAAAGGATAGCTGCAACTCTTTTTTCTGAAGTCACTACAAAATGTTCATTTGCTACAGAGGATGGTAGATAATTGATATAACTATCCATTTTCAGCAATGCTTTCGGTAGGGTTAGATAGCCTACCTGGATACTGCTGTTTGTTTTTTTTTAATTGCAAGACACATCCTTGCAAGACATAGGTTTTTTCGGTCATTCTGCCTTGGATGAGTCAGAGGGAGAACCGTTCAGATGGGTCTGGGCCTGAAAAAGCAGCAGTGTTCCATACATCTGGGGGGAAATGATGTATGCTACTCACATCAGTAGTCTTTGTACAACAGCAGGTACATTGGTGGGGCAAATGGTGTGACCACTCCGCCAAGATGCAAAGTCTTTTGGGACTGAGGAGGTATCAAAGATTGCTAAATTGATATTTCACCTGGATTATGAGGGTATGCAAAGGAGGCTCCCTTCCCCTTGTGGATTCACACGAGATGTGGTAGAATTTAGTCACAAGCCAACAGTAACTGTTCTTTAATAATAAAAAAAAGAGGGAGAATCAAATAAAGATAGGAAGTTTACATTTGTTTTCATTTCAAAGGCTTTGTAAAAATACTTTTAACTTTAAGGGGATTTAAAAAAATCCTTGGATTAACAAAATTCCTGCTTCAAATGTCATGTCAGTTAGCATTAGCAATGTCATTACTTTAGGCAAACTAAGACTTAGAATAGAAAATATTATTCTTCTAATGTCATACTCCCTGGGGTAAAGAGTGTAATTACAAACAGTGACACACAAAGATGTGAACATTACTGTGTTTGGTTTCATGTGCCTCCATTCATTTTATTATTTGACAAAACCACAAAATATTTATGAATCCCTGAATTTTATTTCCAAGAGTCTTATGTAAGATGATGTCACTGACTTTGACCTTATTTTTAAGGACACAATTAAACATTTTTTTAGCTGTCCTGCCTGAAGGAAGTGCAAGGCTTATATTATCATGCTCAGCAGCAGAAACAGAATGCCCAAAGAAACCTGACACATTCAGGAGCAACTGCTCCAAAATAATAAATCAATATATAACTTTTGTGAGAAAATGAAGTTTGAAGCACTGGGAGCATAGGAAAACAAAAATCTAAATCTTAGGAACAGTAACTAGGGTTTAAGCAAAATAACTGAAAGAAGCGATAAAAGCACCAAAGATTGAAAAGAAGAAAACTTTAATTATTATCTTTAGGAAGACTTTAGAGTTAAAGAATGATTATCATCCCTCATACCACAACTACCCTCTCTTGTTTGTCTGAGAATCCTAAAAATAATAGTTAGACTAGAATATTACTTTGGCATTAGGTAGTTTGTAACACAATGCACTTATTCTTTGTCATCATTCCATCTCTCTCTTACATATTTAAAGCTACAATGCTAGAGTAGGTAATTTGAGAAATGCCTTTAAAGCATAATCACTAGGACTGTCAATTAATCACAGTTAACTTGCATGAGTAACTCAAAAAAAATTAATCGCGATTAAAAAATTAATCACCATTAATTGCAGTTTTAATCACACTGTTAAACAATAACAATACTAATTGAAATTTATTAAATATTTTTGGATGTTTTTCTAAATTTTCATGTATATTGCTTTCAATTACGACAGAAAGTACAAAGTGTACACTCCTCACTTTATATGATTATTTTATTACAAATATTTACACTGTAAAATGATAAACAAAAGAAATAGTATTTTTTAGTTCATCTCATACAAGAACTGTAGTGCAACCTCTTTGTTGTGAAAGTGCAACTTACGAATATAGATTCTTTTTTGTTACATAACTGCACTCAAAAACAAAACAATGAAAAACTTTAGCGCCTAAAAGTCCACTCAGTCCTACTTTTTATTCAGCCAATCGCTAAGACAAACAAATCTGTTTACATTTACGGGAGATAATGCTGCCCACTTCTTATTTACAATGTCACCTGAAAGTGGGAACAGGCATTTACATGGCACTTTTGTAGCTGGTGTGGCAAGGTATTTACGTGCCAGACATGCTAAACATTTTTATGCCCCTTTGTGCTTTGGCCGCTATTCTAGAGGACATGCTTCCATGATGATGATGCTCGTTAAAAGAATAATGTGTTAATTAAATTTGGGACTGAACGTCTTGAGGGAGAATTGTAATTCTTCTCCTCTGTGTTTTACCCACATTCTGCCATATATTTCATGTTATAGCAGTCTCTCATGATGATCCAGCATATATTGTTCGATTTAAGAGCACCTTCACTGCTGATTTGACAAAACACAAAGAAGGTACCAATGTGAGATTTCTAAAGATAGCTACAGCATTTGACCCAAAGTTTAAGAATCTGAAGTGTCTTCCAAAATTCGAGAGGGATGAGGTGTGGAGCATGCTCTCAGAAGTCTTAAAAGAGCAACACTCTGATGCAGAAAAAACAGAACCTGAACCATCAAAAAAGAAAATCAACCTTCTGCTGGTGGCATCTGACTCAGATGATGAAAATGAATGTGTGTCGTTCCGTACTGTTTTGGAGCATTATCAAGCAGAACCCGTAATCAGCATGGACATGTCCTCTGGAATGGTGGTCGAAGCATGAAGGGACATATGAATCTTTAGCACATCTGACACGTAAATATCTTGCTACCCTGGGTACAGCAGTGCCATGTGAATACCTGTTCTCACTTTCAGGTGACATTGTAAACAAGAAGCAGGCAGCATTATCTCCCACAAATGTAAACAAACTTGTTTGAGCGATTGGCTTTACAAGAGGTAGGACTGAGTGGATTTGTAGACACTAAAGTTTTACCTTGTTTTCTTTTTGAGTGCAGTCATTTTTGTACATAATTTGACATTTTTAAGTTCCACTTTCATGACAAAGAGATTGCACGATAGTACTTGTATCAGGTGAATTGAAATACTATTTGTTTGTTTTTTACAGTGCAAATACTTATAATCAAAAATATAAAGTAAGCACTGTACACTTTGTATTCTGTGTTGTAACTGAAATCAATTTGAAAATGTAGAAAACATCCAAAATATTTAAATAAATGGTATTCTATTATTGTTTAACAGCACGATTTATCGTGATTAATATTTTTATCCATGCAATTAATCGCTTGTCAGCCCTAATAATCACCTCTTTTGGAAAGGTTCATTTTAACCGAACATGTTACTACATGCCTTTTAATCCTTGTAAATGAAAATGCTTGTCACAACCTTCCTAATGGCTGCATAATACAACTGTTGAAACAATCTAGTCAAAACACATACATTCACACACAAAAATCACTGTGTCTTCTTTAGGCAGCATATATAGTTACTATTACTGGTTACTTGTATAAATTATACTTTGCCACTGGCCCAGAGAGGCACGAGTTAAAAGTTGTGAAGTTACTCAGGCTTCTTCCCAGTGCTGAAAAAGCAGTTCAATACTAAGATGTGCTTTTAATCTTAAATGTGCTTTTATTTGGCTGACATTAAACTTTACTTCTATCCATCCTCAGAGGCAACCAAGGAGGAGTTTAGCTATCTGTTGACACCTTTCAGCAAAATTAGGTGATAATCCCAACTTGTAGCCAAAACTTCTTCCCTCAAAACCAGATCAAATGGCCAAAGTAACACAAGTGAAATATGTTGAGTGCACAATGATTGTCACACTTTCTTACACAGTTACTGCATTCAGTGTATGTAATGTATTATTTTTTAAAGAGCTTTGGGACATCTTGGAAATAAAAAGGGCTATTAAAAGGGTTACTCTGAAAACTATTTTCTATGTTACAAGTAAAAAGACTACTTATCTTAATGTGAAATTCTCATCCAAAAAACTTTGTTTCTGTTTCTTCAAATGTAGTCTGACAGAGCTGAAGACATAATGTTGGTATATTATAATTATTGCTGCCATCCTATTTTTGTCACTTAGCTTAAAAAAAACACACCATCACCAGTTAGTGAATAATGTTCTTACTTCCAAATTTGTTTTAACTTAAATTCCATATATTTTTCTAAATATTCCTAGTTGCAGGGCATAAAAAAGTATGCACAGAATTTTAAAAAGATACATATATTACCCAATATTACTTCAAAAGGCTTGCATATGATAGGAATATAAAAGGCCCTCTCAATATCCAATACAGAATCAAGCTTTATCCTTAGTACGGAACATGAATTATCTCAGTTCTTACTCTGGAATTGCTACCACTGATTTTATATTCACACACACACGAAATTGCATTATTGTATAATCAAAGCTGCACAGTTAAAAAATCCAAGAGATGCAAGAAATGCAAAATTTCAGGAGCCAGCTCCTAGACTCAGCTCCACATTCTTTGCATTGCAAAACGTCCAGGATCCAACTCCCTGATATTTCTCACCAGAGAGTGAAATCTTGGGATGGCTGAGAGCCATTACAGTGGCTCCTATGCTATACCCCTGGTTCCTAGTGTAGGAACCACAGAAAGGGCAGCCCTACTCCCTGGCATTCCTCATTGCTGAAATGGCCCGTTGGAACCATGGACAGCCAAGTTTAAGTCAGAGTAGCTCTAGAGAGCAGAATGACTCCCAGGCAACGCCAAAAGTAGAAAAAACGTAAAAAGGTTGCTTAAAGCCAGCTTTGCCCAAACCACACACTAATATCGTGTGATGTACAAATCCATTGGCTTTGGGGATTAGGGCCAAAATTCCTGTAGCAGTGTTAGCTCAATTATATTGCTCATATACAATATGTTGCTTTCTTGCTTTTATCAACATGCATACCTTAATATATGATGTTTCATGAAAAATGTATGCCATAAAATGTTCAGGATATGCAATATCTGGTAGATAGTGTTACTGTAAAAAAAACCTCTATTGTATTTCCTATTGTTTTAAACTTTTTAAGTCTCATGTTAACACTATCAGTTTTTTTAAATTTAATCCTTGTTTCAATTTTTTTTTTTTAAAGATAAAGGCAAAAATATCCATGTGTAAAAAAGTTAGTATATATAAAGTCCCAATTAGTCTTGAAATCTTGAGGTTTGATAGCATGTGAAAGCAAACTTTCAGCAAACTTTTGCTGAAACGTATAAAGTAAAGTATGGAAAAAGGGAGCTCCAGATTGCGGTACTGTGATTTTTTGACTGGAGGCAAGGGAGAAACAATCCACAGATAAACTCCCAAAAAGTTTACAAGATTCCCCCTCTCCTCCCGCCCCCCGATAACATTCAGACAAGACCTTATTTTCAACACTGTGCATACATATTTACACATCTCATGTGTTCATATAATTGACCGCCATTGCATACAAAATTGCTTTGACTGCATGCATAGTGTAAATGGCCAATTAATGATTAAAATGGTTGTTCACACATATGGCTAGTGAAAGATCCTGTGCCAGTGTATTATGAGGCAGCTAAAATAGATGTGCGAATGCACACGTTTTTGTGTGTCTATAGGCCAGAAAGTGTGAGCTATAACTGTCTGCGTGAAAGTATCCATCTTGCACATGCAATCAATCCACACACTTGCCTGCAAATGCATGTTTTTGCTAGCAAAACATGTTGCCATTAAGGGCCCATTAAAAAAATCTGGACCTGAAAGTCTAACTATGTGCAACAATCAGGCAAAATAGGCACAATTATGGGGTGGCCCACTCCACATCCCTCCTCCCTATGCTGTAACTTAGACTCTCGCATCTTTCTCTGAAGCATCTGGTACTGCTGACTGACAAAGACTGGATAAAGCACAAAACAGGTCTAATCTGTTATGGCAATTCCTAAATGTATATTAGTCCATAGGAATGGTAACATTTTGGTTTAAAATACACAAGATAAGCACTAGGATTTGGCCGCTTCTCACGAGCATCACTTCCTAACAGACGAAGTTCAATTTGGGCTACATATGTGTATTTGGGCTTATCATATGGCAGAAAGCTTGAAAACAACCAAATAAAATTCTCTCAATGAGAACAGAGAAAAAGAAAATTAATCAAGAGCCAAAAAAGGCAAGAGCCCTTAATACATCCATGTGGGCAGCTAAGGCAAATGCCCTTAGTTATTGTGTCAAAATGAAAGCTAATCCATTTAACTATCCCACATGAAAATGGGATCTAAAGCTAATCCTTTTATAGTAGCTATACCACATGAAATGGGGTATTTAAGCAAATCCCCTTAATCATCATGTCAAGAATCAGGGAGCTAAAGTCAATCCATTTAGATATCCCACATGAAACAGGGAGCCATGGCAATCTCTTTAGTTATGGTGGTGTTAAAAAGCAAGTCTGTCAACATTTTAAGCTCTTCTGACATTAAATGACTAGCACTACACTTCTGAATATACCAAAGCCCAAACTGGGTACATAGTATTGCCACCAGTGAAACAAACCTAAAATTACTTGATATTTTTTTCCATAATAAATTACATGTTCTATACCCTCCATTTCATGATTCAGTATTTTTGGCAGCATAGACTGCAATACGAATATAAATTTTGTTTCACACACAAGGTAATTTTTAATAAATTATGGATAACTCATAATTAGAAAAACTGACAGGTATGGTTACCGGGTGTAGTGAGAAGTAATTAAACAAGGCTATGTTAGTATATAGTTATATTATACATGATTTTAGACATGATGTCCACCAGCCTCAATTTAGTTACATTTTTGGGTTTTCAGTGAGCATTGTACTCACAACTATTAATATAATACCACGTATTTTGGGGCATTTGTTCAAATAGATCTGATTTGTTAAGATTACCCTTATATTACCAAAGGAAACCAGAGAATTATTTCTAAGAGGTAGTGGAGAAATTATAATATAATGAATAGCAACCTAATTCTCCGTGGGAATATATATTTGGCATTACATGCTTAAAAGTATGTTAAAAGAAGAAACTACATTATTATGATGGCACAGTCAAGCAGTAGGAAATGCAGAGTTAAGGTACCTATGTACTACAGGTGGAATTAGTAGTGATACCCATATTAAAGTTGTCTAACACTTTCAATTATTAGCTCCTGATTTCAGTTATTTATAACTTTTCCTAACTTTTACCATATGGGCTGAAATTTTCCTTGCTTGCTCTCTGCTTCAGGCTGAATATTTTTTTGACAATTTCAGCCATTTTGGAGAAAGCAGCTAGGGGAGAATAGGCAGTTTTGACAATTTAAAAATATCCATTATTTTCTTGAAAAGCCCTAGGACCTTCAGATTTTGGAGAAGAAACTTAAAATTTGCAGGAAGAATATAATAGAGGTACTTTTTGCTGTCCCCCATGAAAATCTACCCAGATTTGGCTTAGTTCTAATGCCTCTGAAAATCACCATTTTCAAATGCTCAACAGAGCTTGTTAGAGGATTGCTGCTAAAAGTCTCTGAATAATCCATCTGCACTGAGCATGCTCCAGCTCCACCAACTACCCTACAAGCCAACTTCCCTGAGCATTCTCCCAGGCACAAAGTCATAGAACTAGAGCTGTGGAGGAGAGAGGATGATTCTTCTGCACCTGATCCCCACCTGTCTTTTGTCTAGAGGAAGTTGAGCTAGGCAACAGTAAATGGCCATAAGCTCTTTCAGTGACTGGTGTTAATAATTCAGTGCACTTTACCATCCTTATTATGGAGCAAGGACTCATACTCTTACATCAGGAAGCAGAAAAATATTCTGCCCCATTTAACAGATAGGGTAATAGATTTTCCTTTGTTCTTGGTCTTTTGGTCTCCTCACTTTACACCTTATCCATCAGCTCATATGGTTTCTGCTTTCATCTGTAAGGTAATAACTTGCAAATTTTTCCTCTCTGCCATTAAATGAATGCACTGATTCCCTCTCCCCCAACTCTGGCTTGGATAACACTTCCAATTAGGCTTCCAACATATCCACTCAACCGAAACTGTTCTCACTGGCCTCTTCCTGGCTAGATCTCAGGCCTGTTCTTTAGCCTCATCCTCCTCTTGATACTGTTGAGCATCATCATGTTGTTATTTTTTCTCACATACTGGTGACAGTTGAAGCTATGTGAGTTTGTAAGATCACTTAGAAAGGATGTAAAGTGAGAATGTCAATGAGTCATATGGATCTTCTAAAGAGTGAGAGACGGGAGGAAGATCTACACCATTCTCCCCCTTTACTCAGACCTGTAGCCTCATTGTTATTCTTGATTCCTCCCTCTCCCTGGCACAATACATCCAGTTTGTTTCCAAATCCTGCCACTTTTAACATGATTAAAGGTCTAGACCAGTGGTTCTCAAAGCTGTTCCGCCACTTGTTTGGGCCGGGCCTGTTTGTTTACCTGCCACGTCTGCAGGTTTGGCCGATCGCGGCTCCCACTGGCCGTGGTTCGCTGATCCAAGCCAATAGGGGCTGCGGGAATCCCTCGGCCCACACTGCTTCCAGCAGCCCCCACTGGCCTGGAGCAGCAAGCCATGGGCTTTGTCCTGTCAGGGGCTTTCCCTGAACAAGCGGCGGACCTGCTTTGAGAACCACTGGTGTCATAAATATAAAGGGAAGGGTAAACCCCTTTGAAATCCCTCCTGGCCAGGGGAAAGCTCCTCTCACCTGTAAAGGGTTAAGAAGCTAAAGGTAACCTCGCTGGCACCTGACCAAAATGACCAATGAGGAGACAAGATACTTTCAAAAGCTGGGAGGAGGGAGAGAAACAAAGGGTCTGTGTCTGTCTGTAGTCGTCTTGGCCGGGGATAGACCAGGAATGGAGTCTTAGAACTTTTAGTAAGTAATCTAGCTAGGTATGTGTTAGATTATGATTTCTTTAAATGGCTGAGAAAAGCATTGTGCTGAATAGAATAACTATTTCTGTCTGTGTATCTTTTTTGTAACTTAAGGTTTTGCCTAGAGGGGTTCTCTATCTTTTTGAATCTAATTACCCTGTAAGATATCTACCATCCTGATTTTACAGGGGGGATTTCTTTATTTCTATTTACTTCTATTTTTTATTAAAAGTCTTCTTGTAAAAAACTGAATGCTTTTTCATTGTTCTCAGATCCAAGGGTTTGGGTCTGTGGTCACCTATGCAAATTGGTGAGGCTTTTTATCCAACATTTCCCAGGAAAGCGGGGGTGCAAGTGTTGGGAGGATTGTTCATTGTTCTTAAGATCCAAGGGTCTGGGTCTGTAGTCACCTAGGCAAATTGGTGAGGCTTTTTACCAAACCTTGTCCAGGAAGTGGGGTGCAGGGTTTTGGGAAGTATTTTGGGGGGAAAGACGCGTCCAAACAGCTCTTCCCCAGTAACCAGTATTAGTTTGGTGGTGGTAGCAGCCAGTCCAAGGACAACGGGGGGAATATTTTGTACCTTGGGGAAGTTTTGACCTAAGCTGGTAAAGATAAGCTTAGGAGGTTTTTTCATGCAGGTCCCCACATCTGTACCCTAGAGTTCAGAGTGGGGGAGGAACCTTGACAACTGGTCTAGATAATACTTAGACCTGCTACCTCTTGTCCATTCTGGTATCTTGAAAAACGCTATGTTCTTCAAATGTTGGTCAGCCTTTAAAGAAGAAATTACAAACTAGTAACATAGCCCCTGGAAAGAACTACCATCCCCCAACAGCCTTGACACACTATGCCCATTTTATATTTTTAAAAACATTAGTGGTCTCTGCTCTTTCCTCATAGCTGCCAAAAAGTTGACAAGGATAGTCTAATAGTCGCATCTCTGGACTAGTGAAGAGATTAAAAATTGTGGCCTTCCACTGCAAAATTATGTGGGGTAGAGGGGAATTATCGGCTTTTTCCAAAAAGAGAAAAAAAATATACTTGTACCCTTGGCTTTGAACTGACAGGACCTTCAGCTTCTGAGAGGGAATCCATTCCCTTATGAAGAGAGGAGCAGCACCCCAGTGACAGCAGAGAAGGTCCCTGAGTAAGTTTTTCATTAGCACGTACAAGAGGAGCCAGGAGCCATTTAAGTTCCTCAGGAGGATCACACTTTTAAGCAGAAAGACACTGATGAACTAGTTCATGAAACAGGAGTATTCCCTAATGAAGAGGGTGATAGAACTGGTGGCTGAACAAATTTGGGGTCACACTGAGCCTGTCTGTGAACTGCCACCATCTCCTCCAGCTTCTGGTGAGGCAGAGAATCCCTCCAAATGACCAGGAGAAGCCTGCAGGACTCATGGAACCATACCCTTCAAAACTCAGGCGGGACTCCCTGAGTGTCAAAGCACAAACCCAACCCTAAGGTATTAACCCAGTGGAGATGCCCTGCTATAATTGTCTGTAATGAATGAATAGGCATAGGAATGTATGGCTAATGACCAAAGCTCCAGCGGAATAAAACTCAAAAAACTATGTAGCCCCACTAGCATGTGCCAGTATTCCATCCTGTGCTTTTCCAGCCACTGTACATGGTGTAAAGTTATCCCTTGGCACAGGCAGATGTTGTTCCAAGATGTGTGCACATATGACATTCTGCATTTCGCTTGAATCACTGACAACCAGGATCAGTGTGCACATGGATGTGATCTGGCTGCATGTACAGAGTTTGCAAACCAGAATATCTTAGCTGACTTGGGATGGAAGCACTTCTCTTTACATTCACAAACATTATGGAGTGCACAGTAGGTGATAATTATAAGAACAACACTTGCTACATTGGCATCCAAACAGGTACGTAGGCAGCAACAATCTTTCAGCCTATCAAACATGTACTCGATGACTATTCTGCAGCTACTGAGATTGTAACTGAATTCCCTTTTTCCAGGGTCATGAGTCAATTTAGGAGCGGGGGTGTTCCTCCAAAATAACAGTTGGCACAGACACACCAGAGAACCACATCATTTCTGAGGAATAACATCCTTTCTTCCCCCTTCAAGTACAATCCTGATCTCCTCAGCACCCTGGTGTCATGAAGCTTTCTAGTATTTCCCATGTTGGTATTCGTTAATCTGCTTCTCCAGTCCACTACACCCTATGGAATGAGTGAATAATAACCTTTTTGGTTCACACACTCACTTGCCCTTTTTGATGGGCAAAGTATTATGATGGGGTGCCACTGATGAACCCTGCACAGTTTGGAAACCCCACCCTCTGATATTAAGCTATGATTTCTGGGAACATTTCCAATGGAAACCACCCTTGTGTAGGTCGGTATTAATTGCCTGGCAAAACTTCACAACCATGACAGTGGCCTTTCCAACCCCAAAGTAGCTTGTAATGGATTTATAGGTGTCGGGTGTTTAGAGCTTCCACAGGGCAAAAGCCACCTGTTTCAGCACCAGTATGGCTTCCCTGAATCAAGTGTTCTGGCACTGGAGATTTCATGTAAGTTCCTCACACAGGGCCATGAAGAAGAGCTCTGTGTAAACTCAAAAGTTGTCTCTCTCACCAACAGATGTTGGTCCAATAAAAGATTTTACCTCACCCAGCTTGTCTCTGTTTCCTCATTTGGAAGTTCTGAAGCCACTGCTAGTCATCCCAGGCTTCCCAAATGGTGTGATTGCTCCACACTGTGCTGGTTCTTCCTGCACCAGAAGAAATGGTCTACCCATAGGCATACCATGGCAATTCTGGTATTCAGTATACCTGTACCATGTGAGCTGAATGAGTTGGGTCTTTGATCCTCAAGGTTAGACATCTTTGAGGTGTCAAAGTTGTGCCCAAATTCCATCCACCATCTCACTGATCACTGAGTCCACTGCATAAACATTTATCCTGTGATAAGAAGCAGGAACAGAACCATACCATCATCCCATTACTCCCTGTCTTCCACGCAGTTTGGCAGGAGAGAGACATGAGCAGGAAGTGCAATTTGCAAGTGTGTGACCACACAGCAAAATGGTTCCTAGAGTGTCTTCTTGTGACACACAGAACCCTGGGATACTTCCCCTGAAATGGTAGCACTAATGTCGCATAATAGTGGCAGTGTGGACACATGTACATGGTGTTATATCTATGTCCAACACAGCATACGTGGACACCTGATATAAATATAGGGAACACATGCAAGCATGTACATAGTCCTGTAACTGAGTATGCACACTAGTATACACATTGCATGCCTTAAGTGACAGGCAATAACATGCAAAAAATCAACAACATTTTATGTATTGTCAATATAGCAGTAAAGGTTCCTTCCACCCATATGCACAAATGCACACGTGTGCACACACACACACAGACACAAAATCAAAAACTGCCTTAGCTTAATTCATTTCTTTAGAAAAAGCCTGCAAAAATAGATAGTCTGTTTGCTCTTTGGGGCATGTTGCCAGGCATATCTAATTCATTCGTCGGACTGATTCAACTTGGTGCAAGACTCAATGAGATGGCATCCCACCATCACATTTCTGAATTTGCCAGAACTGCTAGTGACCAGTTTAGTGCCTGTTATAGTACAGAACATCCTGTTTAACTACTTTATAGTCACTTGCAATAGGGATTACTCAAAAGTGTTCGGTAGGACTGGGACCGTGGAGAGTGTCTCAAGTTTGTAGATCACCGTGATGTAGTGACGGCTTTAAAAAAAAAGAAATCTTGCACATGTATTTGCATCCTTTGAGCCACATGCAAATCCTACTTCTTGGACAAGAGTTAATAAATTGTTACGAAGACAGAGCCAAAAGAACTGAGAAAGTATCAGATACATTTAAAAAAAAATGTGTCTGAATGAAGGAGATTAGGGGAAGATCAGGATGTTGCAAAACTTTAAGAGAGTTAATGTATCCTATGTTGATTGCAGACAAACGATCCACTTCTTGGGAAAGAAATTATTCCTGCCACTCTAGAACTATGAAGAGGCATCACTGTCTCCCTTTTGATTTTAGCTACAAGTTTCTGTCAATTGAAAGTAGAAAGTAAGTGAAAAGCAGCAACTGGATAAGCCAGGAGATTGAATATCTCTTGCTGCTGATATTTGCTTCAGAAAAATAAACTAATGGATCTGTGGTCCTTGAACAATTCAAAGCGATTGCTTTTCAGAATACCCAGATACTTAACTCCTTAAATATTTCTGAACCATTTTCAAGGTTGGCCCATGCAACTACTTCAGTTGATAGCTCCCAAGAGTTGAATAAATTGCAGTCAATAGTACTTCTTAGCCTCTAAAAATACATTGGTTCACGTCTAGAAATGCTCAGTATGTGGCTTGCATTTCCATGACTCTGGTTTTCCTTATGCTCTCTATGTAAGATACAATCATGGAAAAGGGAAATTATGCAACCAAACAGACTTAGCATCCTTTCAATTTGGTGTCATCTTTTTGTGCAATGTGTGTGTATGTAAAATAATTTATTTTTTATTTAATATTAGTTTTAACTAGGAACAAATTAACCTTGATTTGTTTTTGTCAACCTCATAATATTTTGGAGTTTGCAGAAATTGCAAAACTATTTCCCCTGAAATTTAAAAATGTGGTTTTTTTCAAACAAGATTTAACTTTAACCCTGCCCCCTCCAACCTAGAACCCTGTCTGCTGACCAGAACATTTAGGCAGGAAGAAGTGGGTATGCCCTTTATATGATCATTTCACTACTTACACTTAATTTTTCTCTTTCTGCCTCTTGGTGATGAACAGTAACTGTAATGTGCATTACATTTAGATAAACTTTTGAACCCATGATATTCAAGTGTCTCCAAATAAGGAAAAAATCACCTCCCACATGCACTGAGTACATATATTTAAAGGGTTTATATAGGACTTTTAATAGTTAATTTTTTGTTGTTTTTTCTTTTTTTTAAAAAAAAAGGTTCCCAAAGACTTTATTTATTATCTGGAGGATATTTAGAAACTACATTTTACAGAAAAGACAAATATAAAGCCAAATGTACTATTGTCCAGCTATGCCAGATGAAGGACAATAGACACTACATATGGTTTAATTAGGCTGCAACTTTATTGCTAAATGTCTGGGAGTACCTGGCGGATAAAGTTGTACAGGGCAAGTAATTCCATAGTCATTTGCAAACACTCAGGGGGCTGCTGGAAGCCCTTTGCTTTATCCATCCTAGTTCCCAGTCAACCCATTAATGGGACCTCACTTACCCTCACCTTGAATGAGGTTTAAAGAAGGGAGATTGACTGCCTGCTATACCAGTCATAGAAGACCAGAATGCCCCATTTCCACTCCTTTAAATCCTTTCCCAGTCCATTTTATCTGATCACTTCATTAATTCCCTATGGAGTATCTACACTGGACATCTGTCACAAGCAGGAACCAGCAATTAATTTAGCTGCCTCCCCCCACCACCAAATTCCTGGCTCGATTCCCAGACATCTACTACTGCCTTCTTTAGTACTGACCAAAAATGTATCAGCTCTCAAGTCTGGCAGATGGACTCCATCCTCCCAGAATAACTCTAACATCCCATGTGCTAGCCTGGATGAGAAACTATCAACTCCCCCTATGAATTTGCCCACCTCCCTGTTCACATATCTCCAGCCTTGTTGAACTGAGGGGGCTTCACAGCTCCCCACCACACAGTGTGTTGCAACATACCCAACCAAATAATTTTTAATCCTGGGAAAAGTTCTCAGATTTGTCCAAAATCCCTTTTAGCTCTGAACATTATATGAACACCCCATTATATGTTCCCAAGTAATTTTCCCCACCTCTGAGGTGAATCACAATCATATCTGGTGCTGCTCATGGGCCACAACTGTGTACAGAAGGGACATTAGCTGGACCCATAACATGCCCCTCCTCCAATGCCAGCTCTGGACTGCTTCATCACCAACGTCTAGCTGTGAACCTCCAAACAACCTGGGAGCCCACCTCTGTACCCAGTGAACAATACTGTTCTCACAGATCTAAACTTTCAAGAATCCAGAATGCAAGCACAAGGGAAAATTAACACTGATTCCCACTTGGGCTCTCACACACTTTCTGTATATTTCAGAATGCCAATGCCCAATTGCCTCAACCCCCACACCAGCTGGGTTGGTGCTGCCCCAATCCTGAATTAGTGAGAACCAAATTCACGCTCTGAAAGCCCCAATCTCATCAGTTCTCATTTAAAACTGTAACGAACTAGAATTTTGTGAGGGGACTCCTCTTATTGTGAATAAAGAGGGGCCCATCCCTCCCTGGTCTTCTTGTACTATCTGTTCTCAGCCTTTACAGGGCAGATCCTGGGCTCACCACCCTCCTGTAAAAGTGGATTCAGCCGAACCTGCTTGATCCATCTTTGACCTCCTCAAGATTAATATCATTGATCACCCCCACAATGTACATCCCTCAATTCCATAGTCCTTCCAGAAGAATCCCTACAGGACCCAAGTACTAGCTTGCTGATCCTAAAAGCTCCAAAAAATGCTACCAGGAATGCTGCCCTGAACAAGCCCACCTCTTGTCCACAACTACACGTGGGCTATAGGATCTACACCAGATCCCTAAAAGTTGATGCACACTAAGTTCCACTAGCATATCAAAATTAGGTTAAAGGATAATTTAACATTTGATTTTTAGCACTGGATTTCAATGAACTGAACATATGAACTAGTTTTAACTGAAGTGATTTTGTTAAGACTATTTTAAAGAAAAAATCTCAGGTATTTTGACTAGTAGCACTTCTATATCTTCTTTAAGGATTAAGAGTTTGGATATATGTATTTCCTCTCAACTCAAATAATATTTTTTTAAATGCAGAGCTTTTAATGGTCTTGAAAACATCTACAGAGGTAAGGAGGCAAACACAATACAACTGAAGAAAAACTAATATTCTTAGACAAGAAAGAGAAACAACCTCATTAAGATCCATATGTAGTGCTATTAAATTGCTATAGCTGAATCAACTGTGTTGATACAACATGGTTTTACCTCCCTTGGAGTGGTTTATGTTAAACATTTGAACAGCCATAGAGGACGAAATGGAGATGACAGCCTCCCAGCTTGATGTCCTCCTGCTGGAAAATCAGCAAGAAAAATTGTTCTGCTTAGCAGATCTGATATAGCATCAACAGGTCTAGTTCTGTATGTGAATCTTTTATCTTTATTAGAAAGATATTTGTATAGAATACTACCCAAATGCAACAGGGATGAAATAGATACTATAAAAAGGGTATGTCATATATTTGTATAACAATATTTTGCCATATTGCATTACAGCTTTATAAATAGTGATGATAGTTTTGCTGCATTATCTATAAACTACTTTATTACTACTGCTGATGATTAGCTTCTAATTGTGCATAAAGTTAGTCTATGCTGAACTATCCTATTACGTTTGTAATCTTATACTTCTTCCTCACTACACACCTTCCTACAAGCTGCTTATTAATTTTCAGTCTATGTCATGTCTTATTTTTTTAGACTGTAAGCTCTTTGGGGCAAGAACAGCCATTGTTTATACAGTACAGAGCACAATTAATCCTCATTCTGTCTGAGGCCTCTAAGTGCTAATATAAATGCATCCATAACATGATTCATTATTATTCATTTTTAAGGGGTCTATCAGTGTGGGTATGCGGGTGTTATTTATATAAAAGGTTAATGTACAAAGGGTGCCCCTGATAGAAACAGCTCTTAAAGGGCAGGATTAAAGAAGTGTTTAATTATCCTCCCCTCAATCATCTTATAATAGCAGACAACAAAATTCTTCCAAGGAATTTAATGGCTCTTGGCTACGCCCCATTGTCAAATCCTGGCAGAGATTCATTAATTACCAGAAAATGCCTTGCAACTCACTTTTTTGGGGAGTGCAGGGGGTTAGTGGTGTTTTACCCTCAAACGTGACTAAAAATTTGTGTATGAAGCTCCATATTTATTATATCTGATTCCCAAATCAAAATGGCTATTTTTAATAGTAATTCTTTTTTTCTTAATGCTACCCCTGCAAATTCCTCATGAGGTCTGAAAGCCAGGCTTTCCCTGTTTTGCATCACCACCACCAACAAAAATTCTTCAGGACAAATCCTATCCTCATAGTTACATCTGTTAAACCCCATGGTCTTCAAATTATTCCCTGTGACACTCTGGAACCTCAAATTTGAGGGTTGTGCATGGGTGTAACTAACTTCATTATGGTTGCGCTGATATAACAGAAGGCAGAATTTGGCCTAGCAGTTGGCCTGGATGTCTTTGTAGGAACAGGGGTCTGTTCCAATGTTCTTAGCTGAGATTTTCCTTCTCCCTACATTTACAGCTGTTGGTTGCCTGCTTATATAGTGTTCACCATCCCAGAGATGACCTTTTTTTTGAGTAATAACCAAACATCCATGTAATAGACTGCTTTCAGGTTACGACAGCTTGATATTTTGGCTTGCTGCTTTACCAATGCACTTAGTTTACATATACTTTTAAAGAATTAGGGACTGCCTTTGAACTATGATGTAATGTACTTACAGCAGCAGTCCTCAACACCTGAGTCTCTTTCCTGACTGATTACACTTCAAAACTCTAGTTTAAATGTATTGGTGTAACTTTTATTTGACCAGGATTATGATTATTTTCTGCGCAATCCACCAACTTTCAGTGAAGAAAGTTATCTTCAATCCAGCCAGCCTTCAAATCTCCAACCTCCAGCTAGTTCACAGTGGTCACTAGCAAAACTATCATGCACCCAGATGTGTTACTTACTAAAGTCGCAGCCTAGTTAAACTACATTTCTGGGGTGTTGTCTTATGAAAGTGTATTTGTCCTGTACACCACAGGAAACAGTCATTTGATTTGTTACTGCACCACATACTTATTAAAAAAATAGCAATACACAATATAAATAAAGTACACATTAAATGAATTAAGAACTCACTAATTGAAAGAAAAAGTAGTTGTCAATGGGGAATAATCATTGAATGAGGGTATTTCAAGTGGAGCTCTGCAGGGATCAGTACTAGACCCAATGGTAGTTAACATTTTTATCATTCTGAAAGTAAATATAAAATTATTGCTGATAAAATTTGTGGATGATGAAAAGTTGGTAGAGTAGTAAATAATGAGGAAGAAAACAAGAGTCATACAAAGCGATGTGAATCATTTGGTAAACTGGGCCCATTTCAAACAAAATGCATTTTAATATAGTCATATGCCAAGTTATACATTTAAGAAAAAGGAATACAAGCCATATCTACAGAATGGGTGGCTCTCCTGGAATGCAGAGATTCTGAAGAAGAGGATCTAGGGCCATAGAGAACAAGCAACTGAACAAGAGCTCCCAGTGCAATGCTCTGATAAAACAGCAACGTGATCCATGGATGTATAAACAGGGGAGTAGCAAGCAGGAGTAGGGAGGTGATTTTACATCTTCATACAGCATTACTGAGAAGGATACTGGAATATTGCGTATAGTTTTGGTGTCTCCATTTTGAAAAAGATGTTAAAAACTGGAGGTGGTGTAGAAAAGAGCCATCAAAATTATTTCAGGGCTGGAGAAAAAGACCACTCTTTAGCTTATCGGAAAGCTTGAGAGGTGTGTTGATTACTGTGTAAAAGTACATTCAGGGGGAGAAAATACCCAGTATGAAGGGCTTTTTAGACTAGTGGAGAAAGGCATAAGAACTGCCAGTGATGGGAAACTGAAGCCAGATACATTCAAGTTAGAAATAAAGCATAATTTTTAATAGCAAGGGTGACTAATAAAGGGACAAATGACCAATGGAAGTGATATTTTCCATCTTAAAATAAGACTGGATGCTTTTGTGGAAGGTATACTTTAGTGAAGCACAAGTTAACTGAGCTCAATACAGGGGTAAAATGGATGAAATTTAAGGCCCCAACATACAAGATATCAGATCAACAGTCTTTTCTGGCCCTACAAGTCTGAAGTTCCTTCCCCTTTCTGGATAACTCATCTGTAAATTCTATTTCATATTGTCCTACTTTAGTGCATTTACATCATAGGCACATTGCAAATCACTGTGGCTACAGTACTCTCTATCATACCATATTACTACTTGAATAACAGAGCTCTATGCCTCTGTTTAGTATTGATTTCGCCGTCTCTACACTAATTCTTGGATACCCCACAGAAGGAAATCCACCCCTTTCCCATTATCTACTATATTATCTGGTACCTTCTTGTGTCATTTTTATCTTCCTATCAGCCTATGTTATAGAATCATAAATATATAGGGCTGGAAGGGACCACAAGAGATCATCTAGTCCATTCCCTGGCATTGAGACAAGACCTAGACCACCACTGCAGGTGTTTGTCTAACTTCTTAAAAGCCCTTAATAGCCTTTTCCACTGGGTAACTATCTTTATAGGTAGGAATTTTTTCCAATACCAAACTTCAGTCTCACTGGCTGCAAACTAAATCAGTTACTTCTTGTCCTATTGTCAGCGGACATTGAGAACAAATCCATCAGCATCTTCTTTATATCAATCCTTATCATATTTGAACACTCCTGATAAGTCTGCTTTTCTCAGGACTAAACATGTCCAGTTCTCTCCAGTTTGTCGATATCTTTCCAGAAGTGTGGCTCCCAAAAATTGGACATAGCACTGGAGTGGACCTAGCTGGAGTGTTGAGTAGAGTGATACAATTACCTTCCATGTCTTACATAAGACACGCCCATTAATACACCACAGAACAATATTAGCTTTTTTCCAACTGGATCACCTGACTCATTCAAATTGTGATTTCACTATAACCCGCAGCTCCTTTTCTACAGTACTGTTACATAGCTAGATATTCCCCATTTTGTATCTGTGCATTTGATTTTTCCTTCCTAAGTAAAATATTCACATTGGTCTTTATTAAATTTTATCTTGTTGAGTTCAGACCAAATTCTCCAATGTATCAAGGTCATTTTGAATTCTAATCCTATCCTCCAAAGTGCTTGCACACACACTCCCCACCACTCCCCCAAACATAGTGTCATCTGCAAATGTTAAAATACTCTCTCTACTACAAGTCATTAATGAAAATATTGATTAGTACTGGAACCAGCAGAGCCCCCCATTAGCTACAACCTCTTTTATAATTATTTCATGATTTTACAACATATCAAAGTTATAGACCAGTCAGCCTAATTTCCTGGCTCCTCTTTGCTCTTCTTTTTAAACTACAGACTATGTTTGCTCTTTTCCAGTCACCAGGGAACTCACCTGTCCTCCATGACTTTCTGAAGACAAATCACTAGATAAGCAACTAGCCCTGGTCTACACTAGGAGTTGAGGTTGAATTTAGCAGCTTTAAATCGATTTAACCCTGCACCCATCCACATGACGGAGCCCTTTTTTTCCAACTTAAAGGGCTCTTAAAATCGATTTCCCCTGACAAGGGGATTAGCGCTGAAATCGGCCTTTCTGGGTCGAATTTGGGGTACTGTGGATGCAATTAGATGGTATTGGCCTCCGGGAGCTAGCCCAGAGTGCTCCATTGTGACTGCTCTGGACAGCATTCTCAACTCAGATGCGCTGGCCAGGTAGACAGGAAAAGGCCCGCAAACTTTTGAATTTCAATTTCCTGTTTGGCCACCGTGGCAAGCTGCAGGTGACCATGCAGAGCTCATGAGCAGAGGTGACCATGATGGAGTCCCAGAATCACAAAAGAGCTCCAGCATGGACTGAAAGGGAGGTACGGGATCTGATCGCTTTATGGGGAGAGGAATCCGTGCTATCAGAACTACATTCCAGTTTTTGAAATGCCAAAACATTTGTCAAAATCTCCCAGGGCATGAAGGACAGAGGCCATAACAGGGACCCGAAGCAGTGCCGCGTGAAACTGAAGGAGCTGAGGCAAGCCTACCAGAAAACCAGAGAGGCAAACGGCCGCTCCGGGTCAGAGCCCCAAACGTGCCGCTTCTATGATGAGCTGCATGCCATTTTAGGGGGTTCAGCCACCACTACCCCAGCCGTGTTGTTTGACTCCTTCAATGGAGATGGAGTCAAAATGCAAAATGCGACCTTGGAACAAAAGCATACGTGCTATGCATGTTATGTTAACAGCAAGGTTTACCGTGAAAGAGTGCACCCATTGTTCTATAAAATGTGTCTTTTTAAATACCACTGTCCCTTTTTTTTTCTCCACCAGCTGCATGTGTTTCAAGGATCACAGGATCTTCTGCTGCCCAGAGGCTAGCGAAGATTAGAAAGCGAAAAAAACGCACTCGCGATGAAATGTTCTCTGAGCTCATGCTGTCCTCCCACACTGACAGAGCACAGACAAATGCGTGGAGGCAGACAATGTCAGAGTGCAGGAAAGCACAAAATGACCAGGAGGAGAGGTGGCGGGCTGAAGAGAGTAAGTGGCGGGCTGAAGACAGGGCTGAAGCTGAAAAGTGGTGGCAACGTGATGAGAGGAGGCAGGATTCAATGCTGAGGCTGCTGGAGGATCAAACTAATATGTTCCAGTGTATGGCTGAGCTGCAGGAAAGGCAGCAGGAGCACAGACCACTGCTACGGCCCCTGTGTAACCAACGACCCTCCTCCCAAGTTCCATAGCCTCCTCACCCGGACACCCAAGAACGTGGTGGGGGGACCTCAGGCCACCCAGCCACTCCACCCCAGAGGATTGCTCAAGCAACAGAAGGCTGGCATTCAATAACTTTTAAACTTTTAAAGTGCTGTGTGGCTTTGTCCTTCCCTCCTCCACCACCCCTCCTGGGCTACCTTGGTAGTTATCCCCCTATTTGTGTGATGAATTAATAAAGAATGCATGAATGTGAAGCAACAGTGACTTTATTGCCTCTGCAAGCAGTGACCAAAGGGAGGAAGGGAGGGTCTGGAGGATGGTGTGGATTGCACTCTCAGCAAATTTGCAGATGATACTAAAGTAGGAGGAGTGGTAGATACGGTGGCAGGTAGGGATAGGATACAGAGGGACCTAGACAAATTGGAGGATTGGGCCAAAAGAAATCTGATGAGGTTAAACAAGGATAAATGCAGGGTCCTGCACTTAGGACGGAAGAATCCAATGCACCGCTTCAGACTAGGGACCAAAAGGCTAGGCAGCAGTTCTGCGGAAAAGGACCTAGGGGTGACAGTGGACGAGAAGCTGGATATGAGTCAACAGCGTGCCCTTGTTGCCAAGAAAGCCAATGGCATTTTGGGATGTATAAGTAGGGGCATAGCCAGCAGATCGAGGGACGTGATTGTTCCCCTCTATTCAACATGGGTGAGGCCTCATCTGGAGTATTGTGTCCAGTTTTGGGCACCACACTACAAAAATTGGAGAGAGTCCAGCGAAGGGCAACAAAAATAATTAGGGGTCTGGAACACATGACTTATGAGGAGAGGCTGAGGGAACTGGGATTGTTTAGTCTGCAGAAGAGAAGAATGAGGGGGGATTTGATAGCTGCTTTCAACTACCTGAAAGGTGGTTCCAAAGAGGATGGTTCTAGACTATTCAGTGGTAGAAGATGACAGGACAAGGAGTAATGGTCTCAAGTTGCAGTGCGGGAGGTTTAGGTTGGATATTAGGAAAAACTTTTTCACTAGGAGGGTGGTGAAACACTGGAATGCGTTATCTAGGGAGGTGGTAGAATCTCCTTCCTTAGAAGTTTTTAAGGTCAGGCTTGACAAAGCCCTGGCTGGGACGATTTAATTGGGTATGGGTCCTGCTTTGAGCAGGGGGTTGGACTAGATGACCTCCTGAGGTCCCTTCCAATCCTGATGTTCTATGATTCTATGATTCTAGGGTGGTTAGCTTACAGGGAAGTAGAGTGAACCAAGGGGCAGGGGGTTTCATCAAGGAGAAACAAACAGAACTTTCACACCGTAGCCTGGCCAGTCAGGAAACTGGTTTTCAAAGCTTCTTTGATGCACACCGTGCCCTCCTGTGCTCTTCTAACCGCCCTGGTGTCTGGCTGTGCGTAACCAGCAGCCAGGCGATTTGCCTCAACCTCCCACCCCGCCATAAACATCTCCCACTTACTCTCACAGATATTGTGGAGCGCACAGCAAGCAGTAATAACAGCGGGAATACTGGTTTCGCTGAGGTCTAACCTAGTCAGTAAACTGCGCCAGAGCGCTTTTAAATGTCCAAATGCACATTCTACCACCATTCTGCACTTGTTCAGCCTGTAGCTGAACAGCTCCTGACTACTGTCCAGGCTGCCTGTGTATGGCTTCATGAGCCATGGCATTAAGGGGTAGGCTGCGTCCCCAAGGATAACTATAGGCATTTCAACATCCCCAACTGTTGCGGTCCAAATACAAGACAGAACAAGACTTTAAGCAAGCAAGCAGGCTGGTCTGCCTTGTCAGCTTTCCACCCTCTCTTTTATTCTCTCTCTCCTCCTGCGCATTACATACTCCAACAGATAAAAGGAATACACTAGCTTTGTTTAATATTCTTATTTACCAATTTCTATCTACCGCATTCCTTGCTCTCGGGCCTTGAGCCCAGTCCTGGGAGGCTTCCCATGGTTCATGTCATCTGGGTGAGTTTCCAAGGTTCATGCCATTGAGAGGAGCCGTGTGTGCACTGCTCCTACACAACACTCAGGGTGTGCCCTGAATGTTGCCAAGTGCATGAACCCTGCATGAATCCTTCACCCAACGGTTATTTTCTGGTGTGGGAATAAAGTCCCTTCCTGCAGCTTTTGAAACAGACCAGAGTTCCTAAAGATGCGAGCATCATGTACCTTTCCCGGCCATCCCACGTTGATGTTGGTGAAACGTCCCTTGTGATCCACCAGGGCTTGCAGCACTATTGAAAAGTACCCCTTGCGGTTTGTGTACTCACCGGCTTGGTGCTCCGGTGCCAAGACAGGGATATGGGTTCCGTCTATGGCCCCACCACAGTTAGGGAATCCCATTGCAGCAAAGCCATCCACTATCACCTGCACATTTCCCAGGGTCACTACCCTTGATATCAGCAGATGTTTGATTGCGTTGGCTACTTGCATCATAGCAGCCCCCACAGTACGTTTGCCCACTCCAAATTGATTCCTGACTGACCGGTAGCTGTCTGGCGTTGCAAGCTTCCACAGGGCTATTGACACTCGCTTCTCAACTACAAGGGCTGCTCTCATCTTGGTATTCTTGTGCCTCAGGGCAGGGGAAAGCAAGTCACAAAGTTTCATGAAAGTGCCCTTACGCATGCGAAAGTTTTGCAGCCACTGGGAATCGTCCCAGACCTGCAACACTATGCGGTCCCACCAGTCTGTGCTTGTTTCCCAGAATCGGCATTCCACCGTATGAGCCTGCCCTATTAGCACCATGATGCCCACATTGCCAGGGCCCCTGCTTTGAGAGAAGTCTGTGTTCATGTCCTCATCACTCTCGTCACTGCGCTGACGTTGCCTACTCGCCTGGTTTCGCTTTGCCAGGTTCTGGTGCTGCATATACTGCTGGATAATGCGTGTGGTGTTTAATGCGCTCCTAATTGCCAAAGTGAGCTGAGCGGGCTCCATGCTTGCCGTGGCATGGTGTCTGCACAGAAAAAAGGTGCGGAACGATTGTCTGCCGTTGCCCTGACAGAGGGAGGGGCGAATGACGACATGGCTTACAGGGTTGGCTTACAGGGAATTAAAATCAACAAAGGGGGTGGCTTTGCGAGAAACTGAACGGCCCCCTCAAGGACAGAACTCAAAACTGTGTTTAGCAGGCCGTTGATTTCACAGAGGGAGGGAGGAGAAAATGAATACAAAACAGATCTGGTCTATTTCTTGTTTTGAGCCTCTTCATCTATCTTTATACATCTTGCTGGCAGCAGACTGTGCAGTACAACCGCTAGCCATAGTCATCTCCTGGGTGCTCGGCAGAAGACGGTGCAGTATGACTACTGGCTATTGTCTTCTGCTAGCTGCAGATTAAAAGACAGTGCACTGCCGGTAGGACTGAAATCGCCATGAGATGAAACAAGGGAAATGACCCGGCTGAGTCACTCCCATGTTTGCCCAGGCACCTGGTTAAAAGAGCACCCAGGACTACGTCGACAACGGCTACATACTGCACTGACTGCTGCCAAAAGGCAATAAACTGCTGCTGTGTAGCAATACAGTACCACGTCTGCCAGCACCCAGGAGACATAAGGTGATGGTTAGCTAGCGGGCTCCATGCTTACTGTGGTATGGCATCTGCACAGATAACTCAAGAAAAAAGGCGCAAAACGATTGTCTGCCCTGGCTTTCATGGAGGGAGGGAAGGAACGGGGGCCTGACGATATGTACCCAGAACTACCTGCGACAATGTTTTAGCCCCATCAGGCACTGGGATTTCTACCCAGAATTCAAATGGGCGGCAGAGACTGCGGGAACTGTGGGCTAGCTACCCAGAGTGCAATGCTCAGGAAGTCGACGGTTGCCTCGATACTGTGGACACACTCCACTGACTACATGCACTTAGAGCATTTGTGTGGGGACACACACAATCAACTGTATAAAAACGCTTTCTACAAAACCGACTTCTTTAAATTTGACCGAATTTCGTAGTGTAGACATACCCTTAGGTATTTATAGAGCCTCTTCCTGTTGGGATTTTATGTCCCTTGCTAGGTATAATTAACTTTGTGCCTTAGTTTTTCTGATTTTGTCCCTACACACTTGAGCTATTCTTTCGGACTCCTCCTTCACAATTTGTTCATGTTTCCATTTTTCCTAAGACTGGCTCTCTTAGGCTGTACGTGTCTTTGCTTTTGTACTGTTATGTGTGCCCTATGCATAATGTTGTATCCAATACTTTTGCAATATTACTTCACAGTAAAGTTTGTACTGTCTGTTTCTTTGGAAAATGCCTCGCTTTGCTTACTTGTGCTCTTTGTGTCTCCATTGACTTAATTCAGTTGAGTAATTTTATTCTGATGGGAGGGTTTATTCATTATTTGCATCAGGGAATGGACTGTGGACTATTGTCTCCATATTACTTTAAAGCAAATGCAGACAACTAACATGGAGTGACCTGAGTCAGAACTGGAGAATTTTTTATTTATATAAAGCCAAAGAGTCTCATGTTGCAATACTACTTAGCTGGCCAAAAATTTTAAAACATAACATTGATAGCTTGATAGCATAACATGATTAAAAATAGAACAAAGATTCAAATGTATATAAATAGATATAGAAGAGGACAGTCTGCAGGTGAGCAGTGATATGCCAGAAAATCTAACAATATTTTCTAATTGGTTTAGAGGGAGCCAATATTCCAGTGTTCACTGAAACATATTGGAAATCAACTTATTGGAAAAGGGTTAAATTATTCACATCTGGAGTGCGTGTGTGATGGGTGAGAGGAGAACAAAGGAAAAACACAACACACACAATAGTACCGCAAGTTCCCTGTCAGTGATGACAAATTTGGAACCAAGGAAGCTGCCTGAAACTTTCTGAAGAGTTTTAATCAGACAACCAGAAAAACAAGGTCAAAAGCTTAGAAGATCCCCCAAAGGAAAATGAGACATTTAAAAAAAACAACAAGAGTAATTACATCTGTGGTTAATTTTGTAGGAAGATTACTAATTGACAAGGAAGCATTTACAATAGCAGCAATCACTGGGATTAAATGTTCTCAGTCAAATAAACTAGGGTTCTCACTTTAAACTGTTCATTGCAGATGTGGTATAGTGTAATTAGGTACTTTGGACACAGGTGTCAAATAAGAAAGTAAGCCCAGCTAAGCTGATGAGCTGGAAGGGCATGTGCAAATTCTTATCCAAGGGCTCTTTCTGCTAAAAAGGAATCTCTGCATTCGTTACAAATATCATCTCTATGCCTTTTTCCTTGGGAGGATTCCCTGGAAAAATGTAAGCCAATATAAACCGATGCTAATGGAATCCTATGGTTGAAAGAAGCAAGCAGCTGGGCTTCACTGCCTGAGCAAGAAGTGGTGGTTTGGGGTGGCTTAAGATCTAGTTTCACTCCACACATACATTAAAGTTTAAAAAAACCATCATTTTTATATAAAACAAACACAGTGAAATAAGACAAAATTATCATTATTTGCAAAACAAAACACACATACAAACCCATCCACAAATCCACAGAGTCATGCAGGGTATCAAAGTGTCTAAATGGATAAATAAGTAAGAACATAATCTATGAGTATAAGGGACTAATATATACACACTAAACTGCAAAAGTATGCAATAATTTCATGTGTAATAAGACATCCTTCATTTTTTCCAAATGTTTCTATTAGACAGTCTTTTTTTCCATTAATGCAGCAATAGAGTGCTCACTAAGCCAGTCTATGTACAAGGGAGGAACTGCAGATTTCCATTTTTTCCAAAATAAATTCTTTTAGCCACTAAAATAGTTACTGCAATCCATTTCACAATGTTAACTGGTAATACCGACTCATTCCACATCCTTAAAACATACAAGCATGGAGAAGGAAAGCTAGTGGCACTTAGTTTGAGAGAGCACTGAACACAGCATTCCAGAACACATGCATTTTTGACAGGTATAGAGGATGGGCAAAAGGTTGACATGTGACTGTTTGGTAACACAGTGAGTGTTGGAGATTTAATCTACCCTTAAATGTTCTGGAGTCCAGTAGTCCCTGCTTAATATCTTGTTCTGGAAGAATCACAAGGATAAAGAACTTGAAGTATCTTTCACATTAAGCCAGATATCCTCCCAGGTTTCTGTTGAAATAGTAAAGGCAGAATTCTTTCTCCCTTTTTTTTCCCTTTGAGACTGAGATTAAGAGTATTACAAAGCATTAAGACACCTTAATTCCTACAATGTGATTTGTTTCCATATTTCTTAACATGTTCTTCTAGAAGTGAGAGTTAGAAAGAATTCAGTTCTCCCCTATCCTTTCATGAATTTCATGAGCATTGGCACTGAAGAAGGAACTGTGAAACAGCGGTAGCTGATATTTGTTATGCATGTAATTGAATGAAGACCAGTCTATCATCTCATATTATTATTATTTTTTTTTTTTGGAAAATCCTTTGGCGATCCAAATTGTCTTTAAGTGTGGAGTTTGCCTTGATCCTGGTACACAGGTTATCCCATAGTGGTATGAGAAGAGAATTAGTAAAATCGGATGCTTTAATTGTATCAACAGATTGCAGGATATCGCATGTAGTTTGGAAGCCTCTTAAGGTATATACAAGAAGAGAGGAAACTGAACAGCAAGCTAAGCTTTTTTTCCTATCTCAAACCAGGCTGGTGTGTAAACAGAGCCACTGGAGGAGAACCACTTTACAATAGGACACATTTGAAATGTTAGCTAGGTACAAATCTACCAACCCTGTATCTCCAGTTTCTCGGGATTTTTTTTAAGGTTCTTGTGTGACAAGCAAAGCTATTTTGTATCCCATCTAAAATGCACAATCAGCCTATTAGTTGAGCAAAGCGTGAAGGAGGCTAACCATATAAGTTAATCTTGGGCAGATATTCATTTTGGGTATATCTATTCTCCCCAGCAAGAAAAGAGGGAGGAGACGCCACCTCTCTACATCCTTGGAAACCTCTTAATATGTAGTCCGTATTTATGGAAACAAGATTTGTCCTAATGTTCCAAAAATTAACACTTAAATAAGTTATTTCCTTGCATATTGGAAATGGAAAATGCTGAAACTGAAAGAATCTGATCTTTTGGATATATTCACTGCTTGCAGATTTATTTCAGTTAATACCAAAACCAGGGATCTCTCAAAAAAGTCAACTACATTCAATAACAATGGCATTGATCAGGCTGAAGTCTTCAAAAATGTCATCAGCATGTACACTGATTTTGTATGCTTTCCTGTTTATAGTCATACCTTCAGTGGCTGACTGCTGACATATGTACATTGCCAGTGCTTCAGGAGAGATTAGGGAGAGGCAAGAGGGGGCAGACCTGCCAGTGTCCCTCTTTCTAGTTGAAATGTGGGAGAAATAATTCCATTAGTTGATAGTGAAGCGAGGGGAGAGTTACAATATACTTGAGTTCGGTCAATGTATTGGTTCAAATCTGAATATTTTTCAGACAGCTATTAGATAAGGTCATTCAACCCTATCAAAGGCCTTCCCTGCATCTAGAGATAAAGCAATAGAGGGAATATCCGAGCTTGCTGGATCTAGTGATTTTTCTTGCATCAGCAGCAGCCGCCAATCTTCTTTTAGAGAAGCCAATCTAATCTACATGTATAATTGAAATCAATTAATTTTAAGGTGTACCCCAAGTAATCATTCTACTAGCCCTCCCTGAAATCCTGACTGTGGTCCTATGCATAGCAGTATGATAAGGGTAGATAGGATGGGGCAAGAACTCATAAGCTCAATCTGAAATTCTAAATCTGGCTCTACTCATTCACATTTTTAGTGCTTTCTGAGGATCACATTGAACTAACTGCTGTTCACTCAAGCAACTACCAGGAATGTCAGGAACAGCTGTGACAAGAGAAACTTCCCTCTTGTGCGAAGTTGTGCTGCTCCCCCTGCTCCCCACCCACATGGCTAAAAGTGCCATGTAAAAGGTAAGGAATTACGTATTACCTCTCCATATGCATTTGACTATTCCAACAGTGCACAGGACAGATAATCTAGGATAATCTAGAAAGTAAGGCTACTATTGTGCTAAAGGCACTGGATTGTGACTTAGAGCTGGGGTTGAACCCTGACCTCCCAAGAGACTTCCTCTGTGACCTTGCATATGTCACTTAATATCCTGTACCTAAGTTTTCCTGGTCTCTAAAATAAGGATAGTACTTCGTCTCTCCCACCCTTTGTCTTGTCTATAAAGTAAGATCTTTAAGGCAGGGGCTGCCTCTTACTAATGTTTATGTACAGCTCACGTGGGCCTTGATTTCTGGTGGGGGCATCTTGGCACTAAATTTAATATCATTAATAACAAAGCTTCTGCTGCACAGTGCAAGCCTGGCAATACATCACAACCTTACTACCACAGGAGAAACCTGTTCCTCCTTATTTAGGAGAGACTCACCTCCCACATTGCCAGCAGTTAGGGTAGATCTACTTACTTCTCAACAATACAAGTACCCATACACCACCAGAAGGATCTGCTCTTGTTACTGTGAGGAACAGCTACCAGGTGACACCTAAAATAACCTCCATGTAGTGCTTGGGAGTTGGAAGTATGGTGGGTTGCAAGGGGTTGAAGTAAAGGATAGATAGATCCTGGGTAAGGAAGAATACAGAATTGATTATTTTCTGAAAGGAAGTATTGCAATGAAGGATTTGTTTGCAGGAAGCAGGGAAGGGCGAAGACTGTTTGAATGACTGATTTATTTTGAAATGAAGAGTATTTTATGCTGGAAGTGTCACACGTATCCCTGACTGAGGTAGAAAACTTAGGTAGCCTATCATGAATGCTACTCTCTAATTTAATAGAAACATCCTTTTTCAATCAGATATGATCAAAATATCAGTAAATAAAACTCAAAAAAGTCCCCTACAATTAGGTTTACATTGATAAGACCTGGGCTCAACAACAAAAGTGAGCATTCTCCAATCATTGAATCTTAAAATCCTATTTCTGCCTGAACACAGTTTTAACCTTTTATTATTCCAGGCAACACCTAAGATCAGTGTAACTATTAAACATGCAGTTCTGTCAAATGCACAAACTAAGAGAAAAATCGTTAGTTTTACTCCTGCTTCCCAGTCAGTGAATCATTTCCTTTATTTTAGTATCACTTACTTACAAAAATATTTTCTCTGAAGAAAATGTTAAAGTAAATCCACACAACTTGACAGGGGGATCTCGGGACAGGTGAATGTGACTGAATGTACCCCTGTATTCACATCCAAACACACTACTGTAATAATCTTGTACAAAATATGCTTTGCAAGGCATCATTTGAAAACAAACAACTCACCGGTTAATAATATCATAGTGAAATGTATGTAGAAACATTTGTAAAGTTATGTTCATAAACTGAAATTACGACTGAATTGTGCTTGCCAGAAAAGCCTGGGGAGAGACAGGAACAGATTGATTTGCATTTTAACCACCATCCATGAGACTCCATGTTCCATCCCCACAACTGGAAGAAACTTCATCTAGAGGTAACCTCACAAAAATGCATGCAGAGGGTGACAGGACTATAAAAAAAGGGAGGGGCAAAAACCATCCAGGTACGCTCTCTCTCTTTTTCACCTTTTGGACTTAATCAGATATTCTGATTTGAAAATTTCATTCAGCAATGTTGCTGGGAACCTGTGGTATGGATTTTACATTGAACCAAGATAAATTTGTTTAAGTCTTAGCTACTAGGAATCATTTTATCTTTATTTCTCTTGTAACCATTTCTGACTTTAATACCTTGTACTTGTACTCACTTAATCCCTCTGTAGTTAAATAAACTTGTTTTATTTTTTAAGAAAAACTAATCCAGTGTTGTGTTTAATCTGAATTGTTGGGTAGCTTCAGTTTAAAATACCAAATTGTTGTATATTGACACCTTACAGGGAAAAACAGACCTCTAATGTCTGGACTGTCCAAATTTTCTCCATGTTTCTGGAGAAAATCAGGGACTGGGAGTATGTTAGAGTCATCTTGCAGGTAATAGCGAAGGCTGGCAGAAGCCAGAGTGCTGTTGGCAGGCTGCAGCTATTCATAGACACTCCATGTGATCTGCACGCTCTTTGGCTGTTTGTGAGGAGCCCAGGTTAGGAGCTACAACAGAAAAGCATTGTGAGCCACTCAAGGCTGCAGGGCAGGTGGAGGCATATCCCCTCACTGGTCTGGATTGTACCACAGAATGTGACAGCGTACGGAAAAAAATACTGATTTTTCATTTCAGTTTATTAGATGTCATTGTAGTGTCATTTTAAATTGTCTGTTAATAGAGTTACCCAAGTTTCTATAATCCTAAGAGGAGTATTAATGTACTAACAAGAGATGGATCTCATTTCTAGAAAGCTCCAGACAACCTACAAAAAAACCCTGCAGACTGGATTTGAGCTTTTTGTTGCCAGTGTGATAATTTCACTTTTACACGATTACACATCTTAGTATATAAAGAGTTAAATCATAGTGTCAAAAACAAAAACAGAAGTATTGAGAAAACATAAAACATTCCCTTAGCATAGCAAAAAGCAGACCTAATTAGGCTAGCTTCTCTCCCACCAATTAACTTTGAGTAGTCTCTTAAAGAGCTAAATAGCAAGACATATAAAATGGATGTTACATTCAGACTGATGGAAAGTCACATACAGCTAAACTGAATATACTTGATTCAAAAACAGATGCAATAAAAAAAAGGGTTTGCCACATGTAGACAAAAAAGTGTCAGTTCATGAGGCCAGACAATTCCCTATATTTCTTCTAGGGCTATTTCCACACTGGGACAAGAAAATGTTGGAAGTTTTTATTTGCAATTTTGTTGCCTTTGTTTTGTGTGAGTGAGTGAGTGGTGGTGATGAGTTTCCTTCTCCATCAAATTGACACAGAATTCTGCCTTGAAAACCCAGAGATTTTTGGGGATCTGCTACTGACTCTGTCTGCATATTATTTTCTGCCTATCTATTGCTCTTTAATAAAGCCAAGAGAAATAGATTTTTAGCAGTTGAAGGAAGACCATGAGTGAATTCTTGAGTATTTTAAAAAAAAAGTTTGGCAGAAGGGATGGATCTTTCTCCTTGTTTAACCTGTCAAAATTAAGGCTTTTAGCAGCACAGGGCATAAAATTTGGGTATCATTGCTATAAGATATAGTGTCCAAGAGGTTTGCAGGATTTAAAATACAAACCAGACATTCATATGTATAACATCGATGGTCACAGTATACAGGATGAAAAAAATGGAATACAAACCATCCTACTTCAGGATAAGCCAACCAGCGAAAGGTTTTTGGAAAAAAATTCCTCTCTGAGGCATTTATTCTGTAATTGTCCATCGTGGGGATTCCTGCACCTTCCAACAACCAATGTCAAAGACTGAATTTCAGACCAGATGGACCAATATGGCAATGCTAGTGTTCCAAATTAGGAAATTAGATTGGAAGTGGATAAGCCTGGGGGAAGTGGGACAGATCAGGAAATTTGGAGATATTCATCATGGAGAATTAATCATCCCCTCAGGTGGGAGAGCTTTGGGATACATGGAGGTAACCAGGGTACATAGTCTCACAACTCTAGAGAGCCCTGCAATGAGGGAGGCAGAAGTGCCTGGATGGATGGGTGGCCCCTACATTCTGATCCTCCAAGAGGCACGCTGCCAATGGCTGGATCCACCCATGCAGCCACTGAAAGAGCTTCAATGTGAGTTAATGCTGCTCCACCTTCACCTTCCCTGGTCCCAAAGCCCTATCACATTCTGACTTGGAGCTTTGAAAAAAGAGCATCTGTGGGGTTTCCCAAACGAAGCGGTAATGCTGGGGAACTCACCAAGGACAGGAACATTTACATTCTCAGGGAAAATAAAATGATATCTAGATTGCACAGGTAGGCCTCAGAGTACAGGGTCACTATGTTAGGCTAGATCTGTAACTCTGGATAGGAATATTATGGACATGCAACATCTGTGATCGTTTTGTAAAGGATTTAGGAGAACAGCTATTTTATTGAACTTAAATTTTAAAATCAATAAATGCAAGGGAGTAATTTCTGGCATAACACAACAAGAGTCACAAACATGATTCTGAAGGCAGAATTTGGCCTTCAGTTCAAAAAAGTGTGGATATAACTAACCTATATATTGATGGAAATTCAGAACTGCAAACAAATACAACTGACAGATTATATGATGGACATGAAGGAGAGTGTGTAGGGCGCGTTCTGCAAAATTTCTGAATGCTTATAAATGAGAAGGGGCTAGCAGTGATGGAAATTGTAATCCTTTTACCTGTATACCAGGTGCTGTATTCAAAAGTTATTTAAAACATAAGGAGTAAAGCAATACACTTTAGTTTTTAGCTTTAAAGATTAATTTCACAACCACTTTAAAAATAATTTGGTACCTCTGTATACAGTTTTTGCTATATTAACTTCTGAACTCAAAAAACTCTATTAAACTATGTATTAATTTAAGTAATTCTAAGCATGGCAGCAGTTATAAAAGAATTAGCAGCCACTCATTTTAAGCAGCAAGTTTGCATATATTTAAATTACTCTGCTGTGAATATTACAATTCATAAAAACATATCCGTTATTCTACAAGGACTTAGGATATTATATTCGCTTTTCAATTATTCATGAAGGAGGTTTTCTATTTGCTCAGTTCCAGTGTTTACTTAGGCCTTGTCCACACTATCACAGTAAATTGACCCAAATTATGCTACTCCAGCTTCGTGAATACACCATGCTGTGTCGATCGGAGACACTTTCTCATCGTAGCAGAGTAGACCGGAGAGTGCTCTGCCGTCAAGTTAGCGGGTCTTCATCAGACCCACTAAAATTGACCCCTGCTACCTCGATCACAGCAGTGTTGATCTCCGGTAAGTGTAGACATGGGCTTACTATCAGTGAATATCTACTACTAGCACGTTAACAACTGCTCAAACTAACACTACACAGCAATTCAGGTTTTCACCTAACCAATGTTTTCCATTTCTTCAAGCTACAGCCACATAAATACGTAGGGAAAAGAGAAGTTATCACAATTTTCTCAGTGACCTTTTTTTGTCAGATTCCCAAGAAAGATCATAGCATATCTTAAAAATAAACTGAACCCCAAATATTTACAATTAATTCATATGTAAGCTCTTTGTATCAGAGAAATAAGACCAATTCCTAAGACTGACAAAGTAGAAGCAATTCCTCTGGCAAAACATCAACGTATCTGTGATTTAAGTGAGCTACAAAATTGAGAGGGGGAAGGGGACTTACATGAGCAGCCAAAACAGGCATGTTCTGATGGTTATTGTGTAAGTCATCTTTGTTGTTTCTTCCTGCTTGCATTTTAGATCTGTTGTTGGTGGAACAGTTATAGCTTTCAAGAAAGCATATGAAAAACCCATTGCTACTTAATGGAAATGGTATCAGATCTTGCTTGTCTTATGCACACAAGTAGTCCTGTTGATTTTAATGGAACTCATCATTTGACTAAGCTAAAAGGTATTTGGCTCATATTGTAGCTTTCAGGATCTGAGCCTGTTTATTTTGTCCATAATTTCCAAAGAAAACCTTCAGAATTTAGGATTCAGACTATATGAAACTGCATGCAAAAGTGTAAAATACTGAGATATGTATTAACAGACTAAAATCTTGTCTAAGAATACAAAGGACTGGAAAAGCCTGAAAAACGTTATCTATTATTTTGAAAATAGGCTGAGATTAAGAAATGTCACGTTGCTTGGAGTCCCTGGGGGCAGACACTAGCAGCACTTTTAAAGAACAGATTATTAAGGTGCTGAGGATGGACAACTTTTATTTCCTTCTAGAATGCATTGCAAGAAAGAAAAACCCACAGAGAATGAAACAAAAGGCTTATCCCTGCATACAAAATACCCTCGGTGCTCTATAGCTCAGTCTGTTTCAGAAGTCAACACAGCACATGCATCATACACAGCAATTAAAAGATAATACCACCCAATATGAAAAGAAATGACACACAAGGCAAGAGATAGCTAAATTTAGGTCATCCTTAGAATAAGGACCCAACATATAAAAAGGACTTAATTGCTTCAATAGACTATCTTCATTAAAAGTGATACTAAAAATGACAAATGTGCTGTTAAGAGCACTGGACAGGTGGAAACAGCAATACGCCATTTGAAGATCAGCCACCAATATTTCTCAAGAGGTTACACTTAAAAAAAACAAAAACAAAACACCTTCTTCCCCCTCCCAGTCTGGCCACGTAATCTCCAAGCATGCCAGCCATCTGCAAAGCTCTGAGGCCTTGTGCCCTGCAAAGCACCCTGTGCCTCTGGTCATGTCAATCTATATTAACAATACTGTGCAATTGTGTAAAAACATTATCTAGGATACTGAACTTTTGATTAAAATGTCATATAAGAAAAAGCCACTTTACATAAATATATCAATTTTCTAAACCTTGATAGCTTTGTTTTCACTCTTTTACAATATTTTAATAGGCCTTCAGAATTAACATTTGTAATCACGCATCAGACAGTGGAATCAAAAATGCCACTTTGATCATATAAATTGTTTCAAACTACTGTAATAAATGGATAAATTATTTTTTATAAAATTTAAAGAAAGCTTGTTCCTGATTTAAAAATTTAATTTAAGTTTTAGGACAGAAAAGATATCCATAACTGAATTACACACCTCCAAATACAGACATGAGAAACCCTGACAAACCATTACCTATAGAAGTAGCAGCTGATGGCACTGTAATATGTGCACATATTACCTTGCTATTCTGGGGGCTCTTAGTGTTAACCACAATTCAGATACTTCAATTCACTATCCCAAAATCTTTTCCATTAGTACATACTGCAGGAAAGTAAAATAGTGCTGAATAAAAAGGACAACAAAAGCAAAATGAGAGCTTGACTTACCCCATTTAAAGGATAGGTTTTCCATCCTAGCTCTCCAAGTGCAGCTGTAGTATCAAGCAACACCACTAGAAATAAAAAATATATGTATATATATACACATCAGATACTTAATTTGTTCTAGACATAGAAATAGAGTGCTATAATTTAAATACCAAGCCTGCATTAATTTGGCTAGTTCTACCTCTACAGCACTAGTTTAGTCCCACTAAAGTCAATGGGGTTGCTTGGCTGTACCTACTAATAGAATTTTAGCTTTGTGATTATCTTTCATAGTTAAATCCCAGAAGATATGATTTATTATATGAAAATTCAATCTTTTCTACAGTGTAATTTAAAAGTGTATTACACCATTGTGGTGTCCAGTGGTTATAACTATATATGCCTGAATGAGGAAACCCAGTTTCAGACACCACCCCCACCTGGAAGCATGGGAAAGTTTTCATTCAGATGTGTTTCTGGATTCAAGTTTTGTGAACTTTAAAAATGAAGAAAAGCAGAGTTTAGTCATTTCCACATTTTAAAGTTAAATGTAATTGGGGTAAAATGCAAAGAAATAATGCAATCAATCAATATAATACCACCATTTAGCTCTACCACAGCACTTTTCATTGGTACATCTCAAAAGCACTTTATAAAGGTCATTATCTCCATTTTACATGTCATCATTTGTAACTGAATCTTTAAGCCTAGAACAAAAAACAACTAGAAAGTCTGACGATGATTAGTTTTGCTAGTCTATGTGGATTAAGTGCTAAAAGATACAATCATTTCTAAAATTTTGTACACTGTGAATCTTTTGCAATTTTCATGTATAATTTTTATTACATGACAAGGGGTTTGGATATCATTACACTGACAAAAGTAATAAAAACATACTTTTCTAAAAGATTTTTGGGTTTATATGTGTTCAAATAAAAAAGCATGGCAAACTGGCTCTCTTCCCTGTCTTAATTATGCAAAAAACATACCACACAATTCAGAACTCTTGAAACTGTCAGTAAATTCAGTATCTTGTGTGATGTGCCAGACTGTACCTGTACTAATGGAACAGTTATGTTTGACATTATGGTCTCAAATCAGAATCATAAACTAAGATTGAGATATAATGTTCATTGTTGACTAGCACTGTTAATTCTATTTCTCCAGTTATGGTGTTTTAAGAAAGTATCAACCAGGCCTCTGAGAAGAATATTTTTTTAAGTTGCATCCTATAGTTCTCTCTCCACACACACACACACACACACACACACAGAGAAAGAGAGAGAGAGAGAGAGACATGGTGAACAGCCAGCCTAGCTCTTTCACAAGTACCATTTTACTTTTCAACAGCAAGATCAAAGTTTAGGTACTTATAAGATATAGCCCTGGTAATATTGGGTTGTCATTACTTCCATCACACAAAAAGGTAAGAGTTACGCTTGTTGCTACCCCATGGCTCACAGCAGATGAAGTTCACACTCCTGAACAGCTAGCCAGGAAATGAACTATGCACCATGCATGTCTTATTTGTTTGTGGTAACAAACCCATGGTTCTCATGATTTTCCAGCTGTTCCAAAGGGACAGTCCCTGCCTCAAGCTGTTCAGACTAAGCAGGTACAAAGAGTCAGCAAGAGGGAGCAACCTTTACTTCAGTTGGACAATACCCTTGAGTTTGAACTGCTTTCTTGAGTAATGGTTTCTGGGATCAAAAAAGCTATACATGTAATGACTATCAACTTTTTAAAACTAGGGTATATTCATCACTGAAATTATGATAAAAATTTAGATTAGCATTTTTTTAAAGACAGATACAGCTGTTTTTACAATAATTGCCATTGCATAATGGAGTTCTGATTTAAAAAAAACACTTTCTGTCATTGGCACAAAATAAATAAGGTGTGAGCTCCCCTAGTAGAAACTGAAGTACTAATTAAATAGTAATCCCTGAGAGGCTGTAGAAAGGTCCCAAACCATAACCCACTGAATTCAATAAGAATCAGATGAGGCTCAAAGCTACTAGCTAGGGTTTCATACACATAAAATCTGTGTTAATTGAAATTTCATTAGTGAAAAAGGATCAACAATTAACCAACCAAAAAATAAAGCCAGGAAAAAAACAAAAATTGTCAAACAGAAAAAGAAAAAATATAAACATGTAGTAGTTGACAGTACTAGACTATCACTACAATAGTAAAATAAAGATAAAAACCGAAACTAGGATATAAATGAATACAGTAACATTGAACAAAAGTTTTTTTTTTAAAATTACCAATTACAAATACAAAAAGCTGTAGAGGTATTGGTAAGTCAAACAATGTTTCAGTAATTTTCCCTATATGATGTCAGAGAAATGCAGGAATTTAACCCTTAGCAGTCCATTAGCTTATGCCCAAGATCGCTAAGCAAAATGGACCATCCACATGTTATCTGCTTCCCATGCGGAAAGTTTTGTGGCACTGTCTCCTGCCTAGGAAGGCCCTCTGAAGGATTAGAATCCATGCAAAGAGGGAATGCGAAGAGAAGGCACATTCACCTATTTGTCTAAAATTTTTATTTAACTCAATTTCCCTCAGTTTTCATTAACTTTGACAAATTAGACTTTTTCCTCTGTTTGCCTGTATCAAATGCCGTCAGATCATGATCACTGATCCAAAGGCAACCACCAACTTCCATTACACTGATGAATTAATTTTTATCAGTCATGAGGTCCAAAACAGAGTTTCCTTGTATTGGGTGCAATACTTTGTGTTAGAAAGTCTATAAATTTTACAAACTCGTGTTATTTTATTACCAGCTGCATTAGATCTCCAGCATGTGTCTTTGCAATGGAAGTCCCTCATAATATATTTTTTCTTTCCACACATTCCAAACAGGTACTTAAGGAGTAACTCACTTGTTGTTTGGTTTGATTCGATTGTTTGTTACAAACACTCATCAGTACCCCTTCCTGGACTGTGTTAGTTCTAGTTAGCACATTGATCCATATGCATTCAAAATCCTGTGGTTCTGAGTTACTGATAACATATAATGCTGTATTTAATGTAGAGTGTCTCTTAATGTAGCGGTTCAGTTCCCAAACATCTTTTACCCACTCTGAACAGGTTATATAACCAATGATTTTAATTCCAATAATGCAAGTCATCCCACCAGGTTTCAGTAATGCCAATTACATCTTTAATGAGATTTTTCCAATTCCTCTTGCTTGTTACTCAGACTCCTCGTACTGGTATATAGGCAACTTAAAATTTTCTTATCTTTCCTTTCCACACAAGTAGGGTCTGTTAATGATATACCAATTTTGAGTTTGTACTTCATTTACCTCATAGCACATACCCATTTTGAGGTTTGTTTAATACCCCCATGGCTACACTGGTTAACCTTCAAATTAGAATAGTCGTCCCTGACCTGAGATACATGTGCCATTATCTATCCTACTGGAATGTGGCTTTGTTTCCCCCAAAACTAAAACCTTCAGTTTCATACTAGTCACACAACCAACGGTTCACCTCCAGTATTTACTGCCTTTTCTTTTCTCTTACTAGTGGGACCTGAAGAATCACCAAGAAATCATTTGGACTTTCCTCTTCTTCAGCTCCCTTTCAAGATTCCTGAAGTCTTCTATAATCTGTAGTAGTTCCAGGTCACATGTTCCAATGGTATCAGCAGTGGAATCTACTGGAAAACTTCATAATTCCATCCAATCTTCCAGTTACATGTTGTATTTTTGCTCCAGGAGGACAGAACGCTGTCTTGTTGTCTATCGCTGAATTGTCTGCCCACTTAACTTAAAATGGAGTTACCAATGACAATTATTTACTTTCTTAGGGTGGCTGAAGAATTTCTCCATAGCTGCTTGCTTCATATCACAAGGACACCCACTGAATACGTTGCCTGTAGCTTTCTGTTCTCTTTGTCCAGAAAGAAGTTCCTTGGTAGTAGACTTGCTAAGTATCAGATAACAATTCCATACTTCTAGTTGGGTTGAGTGCCTCCTGGTTCTCTTTCCCATTTTGGAAATAAGTCAGTCTGCTTCTTCAATTTCTGTGCTTTGCAGTTCCCTTATCACTGCCCCTCTCCCCCACCATGTGGTATCTGTGGCAATGATTTCAGAGTCTGGTTGTTCAGAAAGTCTTTGTTTTCTTGGATGTTGTGTTGTGTTGAAACTTGTACTTCCAGATCATGTATCTTTCTAGTTCCCCCTGCTAATGGCTGCTTTGATCATCTGGGGGGGTTGCATCTTCTCTTGACTCATCCCTCTGGCCAAGTCACTTTAAATTTTCTCCCCTGCCAGGGTACCCAGGCAATTGCAGGATCAGGGCCCATTTGAAGTACTACAAGAGTTTAAGACTTTCATGTTTTTAAATATCCTGCAAAATTGAAGCTCCAAGTGTAGAAGGTCTAGAACTGGGATGGGTTTATGATTTCAGGAAGGGGCAGCCCTTGCATAAATCAAAGTCTATTCTTATGTTCTGTTCACTACTTTGTAGTTTATTTTTAAATAATGTATTTAAAAGAGCACTTTTTTATAAAAATAGCAAACACAAAGGATTTTTTTTAGAGTCAAAAATATAGCCAGCTTTAAAGATGAAGCATGGACACCTCAATTGCTTTTTGTTTTGTTTTTTAGCGAAGAGAAGTCTGCTGCTGTCTGAACTCTGAGAAGCATACTGGACAGAATTCATCCTTGAGGTAGCCTCAGTGATCTAAGTAGAATGCACCTGAGCCTGATTTAGGCTAATACATTTAACCTCTAAATATAAAAGTGAGTGTTGGACCAGTTTCCCTTTCCCCCTCCCCATCCTGTCACCCTCTTCCCCAAGAGAGCTGGGGTTCCAAAACAGCCTGTCCAACTCCTAGGAAGCTACTCTGCACAGTGGACTAGTACAGAAGCCACAGTACCTCCAAGACACTTACACGAGTGTTAGGCTCATTGGGTTTATGCAATGGTGGATATTAATATTACTGCCCTGTCTGATGCATCTGTCTATAACTTTAATGTCTTCCTTTCAGCATCAGGAGCCTGTCCATACGGCCATGCTACCGGTGGCTGCGTTTACGAAGAGGCTCAAGTGGGAGCAGCTGTCCCTAGGTGACACCCACTGTACCGGTATAACTTTTACCCAGCACACGTCTTTTTCCAACAACACAAGTTTAAGCCATATAACACTCAAATTCATGCAAATATTCCAGGAGCTAGTGGGTGAAGTTCTGTGGCCTGTAATGTGCAGGAGGCCAGAGTAGATCATCACGATGGTGCCTTCTGGCCAAAAAAAAATCTATGAGATTGGGACATGTTGCTGTGTCACCATAACTCAGATTTAACATTCTTCTAGTTGATTTTAACCTTGTGTACTCTCCATTCATGTTTGCGTTTGCATTTGCATTATAATATTTTATTTCAAACATTAAAGCCATTTCAGCAAAAATTAACATGACATGACTAATTTTTAAAACCATTTGAGTTCCAACTGAAATATAATTGAGAAACTAAACAATATTAAACTTTAATATAAACAGGTGAAATGTGTTAAATGTTTTTCAGAGTGTGTGTTCATGTGCTCTTCCTTTAATTAAAAGCCAAGCAAAATAATCTGAACTACTTATATTTATTGACTGACACTTCCAGAGCTGTTGCCTCATCTTCCCTTGGTTTCTAGGGGATCCTCCCTACTCAAGAGAGTGCTTCAGATAACTTCCCACCAAATTCCTTATAGAGCTTACAGAAGGAGGCAGTGAATAACCCAATGGCTTGCTCTCTCCTCATTGCAGATGTGACCCCAAAGAGGGCTCTCCTTGGGGTTCCAGGAGGGTGTGAACTGGTGCCGCACAGGAAGCTGTTGCCATCACCATATGCATGACTGCAGAAGTCTGTCTAGAGTGTCCCAATTCAAGAGTGAGCAAATGGTCGTGAGCACTTCATGCACCCTGAGCTGGGTTACAATCAAGAGATCTCCATGCTGATTAGTAGATAACCTGTACTCTCAAAGTTACAGTAACTGATCAGTAGCTGTAGGCAGCTCTTCAGTTCTCTTTCTACTTATCCCTCTGAACAGTTTGCATCATGGTAGCTCATGTCAATATTTACCCTCTGACACTGGTCTCTTTGGTACCCACACAGATTGCTTTTATTGTATCAAATAGATTTTAAGTCCATTTCAATTGACCTCTTACAGCCTCCATTTATTGCCAGTGTATATGAAGGCTAATACATACTTTTTTTGACACAATTATATAAGAAAAACAGATTCCTGTTACACCTAGTAGGATTTCAATTTTCTTCTCAAAATATTCTGCCTGCCCCTTTTCAGAAGAAAAGTGTAAGAAACATCTGTCCTCATTTGCATGACCCACATAACTTCCACATGAGAATGCAGGGACTTCTCTTACTACTCACAGCCCCGACAACACACAATAACCTCGAGAGGGAAGGAAGTTGGCAAAGATATGACCCTGAACCCCATTAGGTGCTGACCCGGAGATCTGGATTATTGTCAATATGCTGCAAACCATGAAGGATCAACAGCAACAGGCCTGCTCTTTGCACTAAACGAAGCTTTAAGTGGCCAGAATGCCGACCAGTAGTCCTTTTAGGATAGCACAAGGCAGAACTGGGCATCATGTCACAGTGGAGCTCATGCAGAGTGCAATGAGGGACTGACCTTTTCAATTTTATGTAGTCAAAGATTTAATGAACAAAAAATTACTCTTATTTTTCAGTCTATAAACCAGTTTAATTAGCAAAAATCATCTAGTGCCATGATGAGTAAATAGAAAAATGTGTTATGCCTGAAAATTGTAGGCCTTTGATGCTAAACATACAATATCATTGTCCCTGCTTTACAGGCAGGGACTCTGAGGTACAGATGTGAAGTGACTTGCCCAAAGTTGCACAGCCCATCAGTGGCAGAGCTGTGAATAGAACCCAGGTTTCCTGATGCCCATTTTAATGCTTTATCAACTGGCTCACACTGCCTCCAGCAGTTAAAAATAAAGTCTTCAAATGTTTGGACGAACTGGTGCACAAGGGGCAAAGACAGTGAACCCACAGTGACATTGTGCAGAATTGGAGCTACCTCTCAGAGGTCACCCAGGAGATGTATGAATGAAGCAGAAAATACACCTCTTGGAGAGTGAAAGGGTATTAGTATTAATAATGACAACCATACCCAGAGTCAGGGTCCTGCTGTGCTAAGTTTTGTACCATCTTATGCAAGGACATGTTGTCTTAGCACTTCAGGGAGAAACCAGGAAACATATGAAGGATGGGAGAAGAGGAATACAATCAAAATATGTATTTTTCCTGCTTGCTTGAGGAGTTAAAGCTGGCTAGCAAGCATTCATACTGCTGTCAGCAACATGTACAAGTCAGCAGGCAACAAACATCTACTGGGAGAAGTGTGGTTTTCAAAGTTACCAGTGTAGTGAGGAAAATAAGTTATTTTACCTCACATGGCTTCTCACTGATTTAAAGCAGATATCTACTTTAAAGAGAGAAGTCATGGATAACCTTAAGAATGTTTTGTCTCATTTCCATATTTTAAAAACAAATTACGTAAAGGGAAGAGAATAAATGAGTTACAGGGAATGAAGATAAAGGAAAATATATGAAGCAAATGTGATATGTAACAGACCTCAGACCATTTGAGGCAAACGTTAACATGAAAATCAGCTATGTAAAATGTTTAGTTTAATATCATTTTTATTGTAGCGCATCAGGAGCCCACCAAAACCAAATACAATTGAAATAGCTATGAGAGTTGCTCACTCATGACAACTAGATCCAGAGAGACCAGTCTTATTCTCATGACAATTAAATATTTCCTAACTCCTTTTAGGAAATATCCACCTAGCCAGTCAATTTAATGTTTCTCAGCTTTGTAATCCTCATTCGCTGAGCCAGTCTGCCACTTTTTGCTAACTCTTCATTTATAATTTACAGTATCAAGCACCAAGCCTTCACAGGGCGCACATTTTATAGGTGCTGGGTCAGGCTGTCAAACTGAAGTACATGCTAATAATTGGTAGCGTTGAAAGTCTCAGTTTCTTTATGTACCATGTAATATCAGCATGAGGGCTAAAACTGTTTATATAAACAATCAGGTTTGCAATGATTCTAATATTAACAAATAAATGACAGTTATGTCATTTGTAGAAGATACTGTTTTGATGGTCTTACCAAAAACTAAAATTGCCTTGCAAAATTGGACAGCATGAAGTACACAATACTAACACATGCAGAGTTTGAGCTTTAGCTTTGAATGATATAATGTAAAGGCACATACAGAGAGTTAACTTTGAAATCCTAAGAGTTCATTGTTAACTGAAGAATATTAGAGACCTGAGAACTTCAGGTTCATATAGTCTGCCCACTATTATACCTAGTCTGTTAAGTAATCTGTCTAGTATTTACTGATGTATAATTATTTTTTCCTATTACTGTAACTAAATATTTCAATAGGAGCAAAAAGCTCTTTCTACTGATGTGGAACATGATGCAAAGCATTTAATAGACCCAATTTTTCCATATCACTTTAGTATACTTATTTATTTGGGGGGAAATGTGAGGGTGCTGATACAAAGAGGCATTTTCAACACCTCATATCCTACTCCATTGCCCCTTAAAGTCCAGTAGAAAAAGCAACAACCCAGAATTAGTTATATACTCAAGTGAGTACTTGTTTTAATAAGGATAATTTTTATACAAATCTTATAACTAAGTAGTGTAAAAGAGTTCTAAGGCCTGATCTACACTGGATGGGGGGATCGACCTAAAATACGCAACTTCAGCTACAAGAATAGCATAGCTGAAGTTGACATATCTTAGGTCGACTTACCTCATGTCCTCATGGCGCGGGGTCAACTGCCACCGCTCCCCCGTCAACTCCGCTTCCGCCTCTCACTGCGGTGGAGTTCAGGAGTCAATGGCAGACCGATCAAGGATCGATTTCTCACGTCTACACTAGATGCAATAAATCGATCCCTGGTAGATCAGTCACTACCCAATGATCCGGGCAGATTCAGATAACTGAAAATAGACTTTTGTAGCAAGGAGTCTCTTGTAACACAAAGGTTGAGAAGGCACTTCTCAGACTTCCATTTACCTGTAATTAATATGTCTGGGGCATGGTGATTATGTAGGAAAAATGCAGCAAAAGTGTTGCATCACTACGTTTGGAAATTCAATAGCAGTGCTTTGACTTACTTAGTTCCAAACAGGGTTTCTAAGAACCACTTCAACCTTGAGTGCCTCTTACATAACCCAGTGATGCAAGGGGAATGTCACTGAGGATTGCTGGAAAGGTGCTGAGGAAAGTTAAAAGGCAATGCCAAAAACAGACTATATAATACTGCATCAACACTATTATCTGAGGACTTTGGAACATCTAGATTTGTATCACTGTGTTAACAATTAGAATTAAGAATTTTGTATTACTCTGTTCACAGGGGCAATTTTTTGCTGTTCCGCCTAGCAAATACCTGAGAAATGGGGGAGGGGATAAATAGCCTTTCAACTGTACCAATTAAGTACTTTCTTAGATGAGAGAACTAATGTTATAGCAATTATGTTTGCCTCCAATCGAAGAGTGACGGGTAAGTATTGCATTTCAACAACAAAAAAATCTAAGATCTAGTGTGAAAGAGTAGCCAATTTCTCTAGAACACAATAAAGTAAGAATAAATTACCACTACCTCAGCTTTGACTTCCAATGTATTCCCTTTATATTTCAATATTTTGGGAGTCAAAAGGAAAAAAAAGTGCTTTTAATATGACAAATAAGAAACACCGTACACTTCTCCCTCAAGAAAACTATTGCTTCTATAAACTATAAATACATCTTAAGTTTTCCTTATTTTGATTGACTTCACTCATTTTAGTCCCAAAGTTATTTATCTCCATACAAATAGGGTTTCTTTTCACTATTATTGAAAGTTATAGCAGAAATAAAGCATGAGTTATTTACACTAAATATATGAATCTCACCACCTTTTAAGTTTCCCAAATGAATAGATTTTATTGTCTCACATAGGGTCTGTGTCACACATTGTCTTCCACATTTGGGCCTGGGCAGGTTGAGAGGTATGAAACCACATGTAGGAACATCCCTTGTAAAAAGGTAACTATATAATCAATTTGAATCAAATGGATGTGTGAAGCTTATGGACATAAGAATAGCCATACTTGGTCCGACCAAAGGTCCATCTAGCCCTGTATCCTGTCTTCTGACAGTGGCCAATGCCAGTTGCCCCATGGGGAACGAACAGGAAATCATCAAGTGATCCATTCCCTGTTGCTCATTCCCATCTTCTGGAAAACAGAGGCTAGGGACACCATCCCTGCCCATCCTGGCTAATAGCCATTGATGGACCTATCCTCCATGAATGTATCTAGTTCTTTTTTGAACCCTGTTATAGTCTTCAGCTTCACAACATCCTCTGGCAAACAGTTCCACAGGGTTGACTGTGTGTTGTATGAAGAAATACTTCCCTTTGTTTGTTTTAAACCTACTGCCTAATCATTTTGTTTGGTGACCCCTAGTTCTTGTGTTATGTGAAGGAGTAAATAACACTTCCTTATTTACTTTCTCCACATCAGTCATGATTTTATAGACCTCTATCACATCCCCATTTAGTCGTCTCTTTTCCAAGCTGAAAAGTCCCAGTCTTATTAATCTTTCCTCTTACGGAAGCAATTCCATACCCCTAATCATTTTTGTTGCCCTCTTCTGAACCTTTTCCAATTTCAAATATGTTTTTGAGATGGGGTGACCACATCTGCATGCAGTATTCAAGGTGTGGGCATACCATAGATTTATATAGAGGCAATATGATATTTTCTGTCCTATTATCTATCCCTTTCTTAATGATTTCCAACTTTTCGTTAACTTTTTTGACTGCTGCTGCACATTTAGTGGATGTTTTCAGAGAACTATCCACAATGACTCCAATATCTCTTTCTTGAATGGTGACAGCTAATTTAGACCCCATCATTTTATATGTATAGTTGGGATTATGTTTTCCAGTGTGCACTACTTTGCATTTATCAACATTGAATTTCATCTGCAATTTTGTTGTCCAGTCACCCAGTTTTGAGAGATCCTTTTGTAGCCCTTTGCAGTCTGCCTGGGACTTAACCATCTTGACAATGCGGTGAAGGAAAACATGCTAGTAAGTTGTTTAAGTGCTAAGATAAAAATTGTTGAATAAGGAGCTGTGATAAGCATAATAGTTATGGAAGAAAGCTTTTTCCATTCTCAATAAAGCCTTAGTATTAAAAGGAAGTTCTTCCTTAGGGTGTCCATAATGTCTCCGACAGAGCTGATAAGCAGAACAGAAGGAATCAGATGCCACAGAGCCCATCTTCCCACTACCACATCCAGGACCACAGAGACAGATACTATAGGGCATCACGCTTCCTCTACACTTTCTTTTCTCCTGTCCCTGCAGTGTCTGTGTGAGCATACAACACTGATCAGGTGCTCTGCCCTCGTACAGCAGCTCCCTCCTCACATACAAGTAGGGCTTCTGATTTTCAATTCTAACTGCTAAACAGACAAAACACCCGAATAAAAAAAAGATAGGTGTTTGTCCGACAAACACTGGAAATGGTTACTTGTATCAAAGGGCTTTTCTATACAGAATAACAATGCAGACTGTAAGGATATGATTTCTAAAGTGCAATAACTTGTTGCACATTACTTGGCCCATGTAGACCCTGTTGGTGTGCACTCAAGGTTCCCCAGTACTAACTCAGTTTGAAACAGTACTACATTAAAGTGCACTAAGGAACATTACAGAGGGATTATTCATTACAGTAGTGTGATATACATTATTCATTTCAGTATATACACAAGAGAAAGATGTGAAAATGATTTTTAGACATCTACATAAAACTCAAAGTGCTAAAAATAAACCCGAGTAAATGAGATGAATAAACTCTGAAAAACAGAAGCCCTACATATAACAAGAAAGGAAGGGATTCAGGAATAGAATGAGCTGCTCTGGCTTCTCTTGTGACACTCACTACCTGGCTATGAAAGCCCTGGGAGCAGAACAGATATCGCACTGATTCTGTCCTTTCCTAGGGGAGTGCCCTCACAAGCATACGGTGACACTGTGCAGTCAGAGGAGGAACGGGACTACTGGGAACTAGAGCTGGGCAAAAAAAGTTGCCTAAAATTCACCCCCCACCCCAAAAATGAAGATTCGGGTCAATTAAAAACATTGTGAATTTGTGTAGATTTTGCTAAGTTGATTCAGTTGAAATAAGCCTAAAAGAGAAAATTCAAAGTACATTTTGTTTTGACATTTTCAAAACACATTTGGTTTTTCAATTCAAAATTATTTCAGTTGAAATTTTAGTTCATTTTAAAAAAATAAAAGAACCGTTCAAATTTTGTTTTAATCATTTAAGTGTTTACTTTTGGTTTGGACAAAATCTTTCATTTGACCAAACATGAATTTTTCCAACTTTTTGTTTCACTGGAAATTTTGAAGAATTTTTCCAAATCAATCCCACCCTACCCCAGTTTTTCAGAATGCCCAGCAAACCAAAGAGGGGAAAAAAATGGGGATCAGTTGGAGACAGTTCTACGATGAAGCTTGAATGGAGCCTGGAGTTATATGAGGGTCTGGTACAGGCAGGGAAATCAACTGGCTGGGAGAAAGAGAAGGTAGATTGGCTGAGAGGTGTGTCAGGGAGAGACAGACGATCAGTTGTCGGGGGAAGGCAGAGGGTCACCTGGCTGTAGTGCAGTGCTGTGGGGAGGCAGAAATTTCTAGAGGGATGAGGTGAATTGGCTATGGCAGTGAGGAAGAGTTAATGTCTAAGAATAAAAGTAGCCTTCAGTAGCCTGTTAAGTGAAGAATCAATTAATGGCGGGGCCTGTGGAAACAGCTGGTTGATTGAGGTGTCTAAAGGATCAGTTGATTGGTGGTGCCTATAGAGCAGAGGATGGATTAATTGGGTGGTCTGTAGCAACCACAGAGAATGTATTTTGTGAGGGCATAATGTGAATTGATAGGCCTACAAAGAAATACAGGCTTAAGGTGGTAGCAGAAGAGGATGAGTAGATGCCACCCCCAAAATAATTGATTGAGGAGGCTGAGTGGAAGAGGGTTGGGCTGAGGAGAGATTTGTCTGGAAATCATTCGGCTGAAGGGAAGGAATAAAAAATTAATTACCATGAAGGACAGAAAATTGATTCATGGTACTGGGGTTGGGGAAAAGGTAAATAGGGGACTGCTGGGGGTCTCAGAAGATGGACAGATGGCAATGATCATGGATTGAAGAGGTGTGTGGGCAGAGGATGAATTGGGGATATTCAGCAGAAGTCAGAGGATGGACTGTGGGTCTAGAGGTAGTTTTAATGAATGCATGGGGGTAGGTGTAGAAGGAGAAGCAGAGATTTTAACTGGGAAGCTGGGGGAAGATGTGGGATTCAGAGACAGGAGACTGACTGGTGAGCTATGATGATGTGGCGAAAGGATGGATGATGGACAGAATAGATCAAGGAGCTTGGGCATGAGTGAGAGCATGGATCAGTGGCACATTGGTTGATGCTGGAATCAGAATTTAAAAAGTGATGCAGAAGAGATATTATCAGAAACCATAAAACTGAACCATAAAAGTGGGCTTTCCTCTACCCTCTCCTCCCACCCCCACTTTGCAAGTAAAAGCATCAAATTTAAAACTACTCAAAAGTTGCTAAAGAATTGTTTTACTGAAAGTAATTACCTTTATAAGTAGTCTAAAGCCTTCAATGTTAAGAAAAACCACTGATGGTTGGAAAATGTTTTGCATACAAAAAGAGTGTTGGTTACTTCTACCTCAGGTCTGTTTCCTCTCAGTGGTGCAAACCTGGGCTATTATTTAAGCACTTGAGATGACTTTGAGGTGTCTAGTTGGAAATGTTTTACATTTAAATGCATATAGAAAATGTTAGTATCTAAAGTAACCATTGATTATTATTTTGTTTTCCTTCATTTAATTATAAAAAAGAGTCAGAGTAAGTTTACATTTAGTGGCAAGTAGAGTACAGGCACTGCATACCCAGCTCGTAGGGATATAAACAGCAGCACAGAGGAGGAGCCATGGGTTAGGAAGGTAGAGCAGAGGACCCTATATGCCTGAACCCTTAGAGTATATAAACCTGCATGGTTTTCTGCATGTCCAAACAGTGCCACCTACTCTAAACTCTACAGTGCTATCGTTAGCAGTGCAGCATCCCACTGCAGGGAAAGGCTGCGACAGCAAGGAGCTGCCAAAGCCTTTTCCTACTGCCTCCCCACTACCAAAGCCTTTTGCTGCCATTTGTAGCTCCATGGCAGTGTGTGTGGATGCGGCCTGCCTCTCACTGTGGCCTGCAGCTACAAGAAAAGGCCATAGTTAATAACTGTCATTATTTTGCTTGGTTTTAACCCTGGTGCCCCCTTACACTTGAGAGAAAAACCTACTGCAAAGATAGTGGGAGTCACATCCCTGAATTGGCATTGAGAAACAACCAAGATCTGACATTTCTTTTTTCCTCTAGAGTCTAGATTATAAATTTTTAGTAATTTTGGGGATAAAATTATTTGTCACTCAACACCTGAAATACTCCTTTCTAGACCACATTCTTCATTCAGATAGCAACCACTTTGGACTGTATGCTTTTCGGACAACTGAGCACATTACATTTTCAGTTATAATCAAGTAAATCTTGAATAACACCATTATCCTCAGAGTTAACACATAGGCAACTCAAGATTTACAATGGTAAGCCTAAGAACAGTTTATGGTCAAAGGTTTTTCTGTTTTTATATATTACTTATTAAAAAGGAAGAAAGTGTGTGAATGAATGAGCTGGAAGGAATAAAGGTAAAAACAGCATATTTATAGAATGGAAAATGTTAAGTCATTCTTAGTTAAATGCAGAGGTGAAGGGAAAGAATATAATAAAAACACCACATAACAAAAACCCCTATCCTGAGTTAAAAAATATTTTCAATAAGCATCTATCTTTCCTTTTATAGTTAATCAAATATATTTCTGATTGATAGAATGGTAAACATACTAGATTCTTGTTGAATTTTAAAGCAAGTATGACTATGATAATAAAAGGTAGGAGAAATTCAAATTAACAGAATAACTACTCAGATTTGAGACCCCTAAATACTTATAATAGCAGCTACCTCAGTACGAGCACTTCTTAAGAGATAACCAGGATCAAAGCAGGTCATTGGTCTAATTTTCCTGACCCTTCAAAACCCTTCTCAGAATATTTAATAAATATTAAGATCTGATTTTAGAGGTGTTTCTCTGATCCTGCATCAGTAAAAACAACAATTGTTAACACTGTCAGTTAACTGTTTTTTTCCCTACTAGCAGCGATAGATTCTTTCATCAGCATTTAATTTTGCTTTCTTGATGCCTGTAATTCGTGCATTTCTCATACACTCACAAATAAAAAAAAAATGATTTAGATCTTATAATTTAAAACAGGTGAAGGGGGACTATAAGATGTTATTCATGTAAATTACAAATGTATAGCAGTGTAGATTACCTCTTTTCTACTGTTCAATTACTTAATTTATTTGATCTAAGAGCAAAAAAATAGACAGTATTGAGCAATTTTTCTAACGACCAAGAGATATCGAATCATGGGGAAAATGGACAGTGAATTATACTACTGTCAAGGTTCCTCCCCCACTCTGAACTCTAGGGTACAGATGTGGGGACCTGCATGAAAACCTCCTAAGCTTACTTTTACCAGCTTAGGTTAAAACTTCCCCAAGGTACAAATTAATTTTATCCTTTGTCCTTGGAATATCCACTGCCACCACCAAACTCTAACTAGGTTTACTGGGAAATGCAGTTTGGACACATCTTTCTCCCCAAAATCCTCCCAACCCTTGCACCCCACTTCCTGGGAAAGGTTTGGTAAAAATCCTCACCAATTTGCATAGGTGACCACAGACCCAAACCCTTGGATCTGAGAACAATGAAAAAGCATTCAGTTTCTTACAAGAAGACTTTTAATAAAAAATAGAAGTAAATAGAAAAGAAGAAATCCCCCCTGTAAAATCAGGATGGTAGATATCTTACAGGGTAATTAGATTCAAAAACATAGAGAACCCCTCTAGGCAAAACCTTAAGTTACAAAAAAGACACACAGACAGAAATAGTCATTCTATTCAGCACAATTCTTTTCTCAGCCATTTAAAGAAATCATAATCTAACACATACCTAGCTAGATTACTTACTAAAGTTCTAAGACTCCATTCCTGGTCTATCCCCAGCAAAAGCAGCATATAGAGAGACACACAGACCCTTTGTTTCTCTCCCTCCTCCCAGCTTTTGAAAGCATCTTGTCTCCTCATTGGTCATTTTGGTCAGGTGCCAGCGAGGTTACCTTTAGCTTCTTAACCCTTTACAGGTGAGAGGATTTTTCCTTTGGCCAGGAGGGATTTTAAAGGGGTTTACCCTTCCCTTTACATTTATGACAACTGCATTAAGATAAAACATCAGCTGCAGTCTCACTTTGCTGGGTGTAATTTCTCATCTTTTTTTCTGTAGAAAATTACATGGAGTGAAAAAATATTTAGGAGAATTATTAATTTGCATTAAATGTTTCTGTATAGTTACAGGACATTATACTAGTACTTGTGTGGCAAGGGTAGATTAGAGAGAGTGACAGTTCTACTGTGTCGTGTCCTTTAAAAAAAATGTAAAGGATCAGATTGTGCCCCAAAACCCCACGTAAGAGAGGTCTTACCCCTAACCACATACACATTTCATTGCACAGGAGGTACCATCTGATGTCTCTGTGGTATTATTCCTCCCCCTCTCTAAACCCAGCAGAGGACTCTGTACACAGATCCAGACAGGGAAGACATATCCTCCTTCTAGACCCCAGAGAAGCTGCATCCAAGAGTTATTACAGCCCCAGTTTAAAAATACAAAAAAAAACCAAAAACACCACTTTATCACATACCTAGCTGCCACCCCCGAGGCAGCTATAATCTGGGTGGAGTGCTTGGGAGAGAGACTCCAAAATCATGAAACTTATAAACTTATACACAATTTTTAAATAAATCCTGTTGCCTAGTGTTGCCAACTTACATAATTTAACTGTGAATTGTGTGATTTTAAGTCCTTGCTAAAACAACTTGCAGCCCTGCCCAGGAGAAAATCTTCGGATTGGTTGTGTTCTAAACTTCACTGCCTCCTGGGGAAGGGCAGCCAAATCAACGCTGCTCTAGGAAAAAGACAGAGTGCTTTCCCTTCCTCTCAGAATTTTTGAGTAGCAGGAGAGAGAGCAGCAGATCCTATTTTCACAAGAGGGGAAGAGTGAGCAGAAAGAGCCCAGCAATTCTTTCCTCTCTGTTCCTTCTGTGGTTCTGTACCTTCTTCTCTTGTGCAAATGGGTCAGTCTGTTGTCTTCACCCCTTCTCCTTTCTGATGCAGCAATGCCAGGCCTAGTAAGGGGTGGAGGCTGTGGGTGAAGAACTTCTGGAGTTGCAGGAGAGATGTGCTGAGGGCCAAGGGACAAACCTGGACGGGGGGGCTGCATTGTTTGTTGCTAGACTGGAGGATGCGCAGATGTGGGGCTAAGAAAGACAAAGTAGTTAGAATTTTGGAGTCTGAGAAGAAGCTGTGTGTCAATAGCACATTATATAGAAATCTCTGCAATTTGATCTCAGTGGGGTCTTCCAGTGAACTCCTGCAGCAGGGGCCAAAACCACCTTGCTCTATGATTTGGGAGATTGGACAACACTATAATTGTCACACATACTGGAGTGAGGAGGGGGAATTTAAAAATAATAAACCACCTAATTTTCTGGGGTATGACTCATGATTTTTTTAGGTTGGCAATATTGCTTCTAGTTTTTGAGCCTTTAGGGTTCATATTTTCAAGCTTTTCTCCTTAACCATAGGCTAGACACTTTTTTTGTAATGAAAGCTGAGATTTTCATGTAATTGCCTTACTCCAGAAGTTGGGGTTTTTAGAAAAAAAGTGAGAAGCACGATAAAAACTTGAGTTGGCATATACTGAGTTGGCATATTGGAAGGGGCTCTTACACATACAAGGCATACCCTCCCCTGCTCGTATAATGTCCCTTCCACAGTTTAAGGTGGGATGGGAAAATCTGGGTCAAAATATGTTAAATTTAGAATCAAAATGGATTGCCAGCTAAGAAAGGACACACATTGTATCCTTCCCTCATCCACTCCCATAACCTGATTGAAAATCCATCTTAAAAGGGTAATCCACTGATGTCTGCATTAGCTTCTTCACATCTTTGCTCTAGACTGTCAACACCTTTCACCTTCTTTAGGAACTAAAGAAGATATAGAACTCTTAAAGGTTAAGTTTTGCATATTTTGCAACCTCAACAGATTTTCAAAGTTTTTATAATATCAGATTCACAATTTCTTTTGCTGGTTATGTATAAGTGTCATTTGACATAACATTAGCCATGGGCTGTTATCTCCAGATGAAGCCAACCTATGGGGTAAGTGAAGAAAACTATTTCAACTTTGTGATTCAGTTAATCAGGTCACACAACTAAGCAACTTCAGTTAACCTGGAAACTTTTCTTCAAACATACTGTTGCTCAGAAGCATTTAGCATACAGTATATAAGGAGGTTGGAAGAAAGCAGTAATTCTTTAAAGGACCTTCTCTCTGTGGCTCAAATAAGTAATCTTCAGATGCAGTTACAACAGTGGCTGCCAAAAGAGGGACAGAGCCTATCTGCAGTCTGTGACTAGAACTGGTGAAGACTATTGGGTAAAACAAACATTTAGGCAAATTAGAAGCCAAATGTTTATTTGCATTCTGCATAGTTCCTGGAGAAATTGGCTTTTAGCATGTTTCTTTGCCAAGTGGAGTCAGTTGCTTCCTTGTTTATGGTTAGGATAAGTGTGATTGTTTAAACAACTAGATATACCAGTCCATTCCTGTCCTCTGTGCAAGCATGTGCACCACTGGGTACAGCATGTGATTAAAAACACAGGTGAGGAAATTTTTGTAATAACACTTTGTTAATATAAGAGTAAATGGGAAATGACAAACACGAAAGATGAAAGAAGCTACAAGATATTTGAAGATAAAAATGTTCTAAGGATATAGTTCAACTTTTTCTGTTAAACAACTGTAAATATTTAAATACTAAAATGTTACAATACATACAAATAACGCCTTCCCATCTCCACTGAGGTTCAGCCATTTCCTTGATATTGATAAACCATCCCTTTCAGTGTTAACTTCTGCTCCTGAATCCTAAGGACAGCAAGAGACTAACTTATTTTTCCCCCTTTAGAGTATACCAGTCACAATTTAAAACCATCCCAAAGAAGCATAGCACCCCACCTCACAAACACACAGATTAAATATTTCTGAATTACTGCCCAGGTCTTTAACATAACCCTCCAAAGGGCACAGCGCACATTATGGACTAATGTCCTGCAAAACTGAATTTTGTGACCCAGAGCAGTTTTGCATAATAAAAGTGCAACAACTATTTGAAACTGTTTTCCCCTATAAATGAGGCACTGCCTCCAGAGCACACTTTGTGGCCTAGGATGGCTCTGCAACACCCTGCCTCAGTTTCCCTCATTCTCAGGGCTCCTCAAAGACTCCACCTAGTCAATATTATCTTAAAACATTCTGGAGGAGGTTCAATTTATTTAGGCCACACATTAGTACTCCACAGTTCAAATAGTTCTCTCTCCTTTAATCAGAATGCAGCCCTTCTTACCAGACCTAGGTTCAGTTCAGCATCTCTCTCCCTCTGAATGAGGACCCCCATCACCTCAGTCCTCTTTCCTGGAGCTGGATTGTAACCCAAACAGTGTCACCCTCTGGTTACCTAGGGTACTCAGCCCTCACTTCTGGAGTTGGGTTAAAATCCAAAACACTCCTTTGACTCCCTACAGAAGCCAGTCTTGCCCCTTGCAGCACTCACCTACAGCTGTTTCCTCAGGCCAGCTGCAGCTTCCCATGCTCTGTCCTGCCTAGCAATCCCAGCCCTACCAATCTACAGTGTTGCATACTTCACCCAAGCTCTTCATATTCCCTCTCTGGGATCCCTAAGCCTGAGCTGAATTAGTCAGGTGACCTCCTTCATTACTCATCTTCTCTGTCACAGTCTGCCTAACGGCCAGCAACTGTGCATTGCTTTGTCTCTGAGGGCTATGAACACTGTATTGCCAGCCATTACAAGTTACCACACAGCTCTTTCTAAGCAAGCACATTTATTTTTAAAATAAAAGCACTACAGATAAACCGTATAAAACCAATAAAAGTTCCCATATGCTCAAAGCTTACCAGGATCATCCCTCAGTCTTACAGGGCCCTAGTAGACCTTTCTATGACAAAAGCCCTTTCTTTGTCTGTTGATCTTTGGAAAATCCACTTTGAATCAGTGTACGCAGACCTACCCAGGTACCTCTCTGGAGGTGTTTACAACTTGAGTGATTCACATTAACCACTCTCCACTAGTCTTAGTTCCTGGAGGAGCTGTTACAAGCCTTCCCCACCTTGGAGTTGCACACAATCCCTGGCCCATAGCATTATATAACACTTTCATAAACTTAATACAATATGCTGCCCCAAAGATACTGCATGTGGTTGTCATATTTGTCACATTCCTCACTCAGGGAAATGAGCTAAGTTTGTCACAGATACATAAGTTTGTCCATCTCTACTTTATGAGCCCAGCCACCATATGACACTCCCACTCGCTCAAATTAAAAACAATTAAACTTTTTAAAACAACAATTCTTTTATATGCATTTTTGTCAGGCTCAGAACCTTGCAAAGCTGTACAAATCCACACAGCTATACCACGATGAATCATACAGGTGTTCACACATATGGTGAGGTTTTTTGCCATTTTTTTAAATAAAAATAAAAGATTGTAAGTCAGAATGCTCTTTTAAGAGAAACTCTAAGAGGAAGTCGATGGGCTTAACCCTTTCCTCTTCTTTCTATCTATCTGCTTATCTATTGCCATTGTGTCTTACTGTCCAAAAAAGAAAAGTCTCTTTCTTTATATTTTGTCAGCTTTATTCATGAAACTTGGTATCATTTTACTGCAATAAAAATAAGAAAGTGTCTTTGTGTTTCTTAAAGTACACAGAGATTTGGTTTTACATTTGCTTTCAAAATAGCATCTTGATGAAGTCCAGCACCATAGTGGGATGCTTATAAATGTATTCTTGCATCTTGAGTTGCCGAACATGTAAACTGGATTATGCTTATTCCCCTGCTTTGTTCTTCTTTTTATTTGTCTCTGTCTACTGTAGAGTGCTAGTTTGATAACTCGTCATAAACCTTTGCACATTAAAATCTGATTCTCGTTTTTCCAGAAAGAGTGTTTTCTTTTTACTTGCATTTAAAATTAGAACACAAAAATCTTTATAACATATGGTGCATTTAGACTAAAATTTTCAAACTTGAGTGTCTAAAATTAAACACATTTAAGTTCCTAAGTGAATAGCCTTATTTAATGAGGTGCTGAGCAACTGTCAAATCAGAGTTGTCCATGCTCAGCAGCTCTGAGAATCAGGCCACTTATTTACATGTCTAAAGAAGGATTGTGTTGACTAATTTGTCATCTAGGTTTGCAAATGATCATACAGTATTAGTTCTATACTTCTGCTATCTATGATGAAATTTAAACATAGGGCCATGTTCTTAATTTCCTTCCATTAATTTGCCTGAATTTGTATACTTGGGAGTTTTGTATTTTGCAGGTGACTTGCCTTACATTAATGAAAATCTGTCTCTGCCATCTCTGATGTGTGGGTCCCAGCGAGCACGTCTACTTGCACAAGGACTAGTATCGAGAAAGTCCACAGAACCAAGCCCCAACATAAACATATGTCCTACTGAGAAAATACCAGCTCAGCTCAAAGAAATCTTACACAATTCTCCCATGCTCACCAGACTCTGGTAATAAAAAAGTCCCTGCTCAGAAAAGCATTTTCATTCTTTCCATAGGATACAGAGAGAGGCATCTCTGACCATTTGGGTCTCAGTAGGCTAATCAACCTGATAGCAAATAGGTATTGGGTGAAGAACACGCTATGGTAGAGCTATATGCTCACAATAACTTGCCATTCACAAGAGATGAGCAGATGGATTCTGTACTAGCTGAATCTTTCCAAGCCCTTTTCAAAGGTAGCCCCAAGAAGAGTGCATTGCAGTAACCTAACCTAGAGCTTACAGTTGCATGAATCAATGTGGTGAGGTACATATGGAAAAGCACCAGTCAGCTTCCATGCTAATTACAGTGAAAAAAAGCACTACAGTAGAAACCACAGATGTTACTTGAGAGTACATGTGCACAAATAGATCCAAAATGACACCAAGACAGAAAACCTTATTAGCAAATGTCATAGAAGGAACTCCACGAAAAGGTACACTCAGGCCTATTCAAGGTTTCAAACATCATGTTAGTCCTCCCCGAGCCCCCCAAAGGCTGGCTTAAAAGTAATAAGGTTTTTTTAAATTTTATTTTGGGTTCTTTTTATTTGCCTTCTGTCATTATAATGTCTAGAGTTTATGTTTTCAAGTTTTTCCCTGCAACATGAAGGCTAGAAAAGTACTTGTTTTTAATGAAAACTGAGATTCTCAGGTAATAACCTAATTCCAGAAGCTAAAGCTCGAAGAAAAGCACAAAATATTGTGTGGCTCAATAAAATTGTGAGAGTCGGAAACAGGAACACCCACAGTTCCTAGCCATTTCCTTTGTATTCTTCCCATTATTACCAGCTCTGCTTCCTCGCTATCTGGATTAAGCACAAATTGGTTTATTTTACTTATTTACTCATCTCCTTCAGAGACCATCAGATGTAATGAAAAGTCAAATTGTGTGTCATAGTGGAGACACCGTCTAAAACATCTTTATCTGCTGTACATGCACATTAAACAGGAAGAGTGATAAGGAGGATGCTGATGCAAACTATATGTGAAGGCGCTCAGTGAGAACTACAGTCTGGCTGGGGACACCGATTACCCAAAGCTGCAGTCTGATTGGCTGGTTGGGACCTTTTGATGATATCATGATTGTGCACCAATTCAAAATGGTGCACAGTTAGGACGACTTCACTCAAGCAAAAACTATACCCCTAAACCCATTATATATAATGAGCAAAAGCAAAATAAATCCATTGCTGTTTAACTATTTTGAAAAAATATCCATAGAAATTTTAGTGTCAAAGGCAGTTACACTTGTAACTCTCTCTCTCCCAGTTTTTAACAACCTGTCCCTCTCTGCCTTTCCTCACAGACATTTTCTCCCCTAGCCCACTGCTTTTAGAAACTGAAGTGCCATGGAATCCCTAACAATTCAGTACAAATGCTGTTGGGGCTTGGGAGAGGTGGAATTACAACATTTACAGTTAAAACTAAGGGTGTTCAATGGCATTTTTGGTTCCTGGGGACTAAACAGGAGGTGGTCTTTACAAACACCAAAAGTGAATTTAATAAAACAAGAAGATATTTTCACAGTGAAAGTATGGAAGAAGCTTGAGGACAGGAACAATCAAAAATATTCTTGATATTCTAAACTACCATTTGTCACTTGTAAATGAGAAAATGTCACCTGTGAGGATGGCGATAACAGGAGGAAGTGCCAAGCTGCAATTCATGGCTTCTTCAACCATTTTTTAACTAGCTAGTGGAAAAGCTAACCTGGGAGATTTTGACACAATCTTTCACAAGAGGCTAGAAAGCAAACTAAGCAGTAATGGAGTGAGCGGTGAAGTATTGTCATGGATCAAAAATTGGTTAAGAGACAAGAAGAGTAGGAATAAATTATTATTCTTTATTATGGCAATGCTTACCGGTAAGGTGCCATAAGGCTCCATACTAGGACCAGTGTTTGATATGTTTATTAAAACGATGAGCACTGGTTTAATGCTGTTTCACTATAGAGCTGATTCTCCTCTAGTTTAAATCAGTGTAATTGAGGAGTAATTTCACTCAATTCAATAGAATAACAGAACAAATAAAACTGGGTGTGAAAGGAAAAATGAGGCTATAAGGGTCTTTGGATTCACCTAAATATTCTAGCAATATAAAATTTAATATAACAAAAATATTAAATTAGATTTCCACATATGACAAACTAGATTATAAAACATTCAGCCCTTTAGGCTAACGCCTGAACAATCAGATGAGCTTTTTGCTAATTTTATTATCATTTGTTCATTAACCTTTACAATATATGCACAATGATATATATGAACTGAGAATAGAGGTACTCTTGCAAATTAGGAGGAAGATTGTGTTGTCAGTAAATTTTAACATTCTGGATCTGCAGTGCTAAATGTCAACATCTAATCAAGCCTAATCTATTATTGATTTTCTTTTTTATTTTCAAAATATCCATCTGTGGCACCAGTTTCAATCATCATATATTTCTTGAGGCACATCTCCCAAGTATAAAATACATGATCTATCAGACTGTAGTTATTAAAAATAATTCCCCAATTTACTCTGATATGATGGAAAACCAATAACACTAAAGCTTCAGGACATTATTTAAAAAGAAAAATACTTACTACAAAATTAGGAAGGAAAATGATAAATAATGAAGTGTACAGATTAAATATTACAGGAACTTGTGATGTGCAATGGCAACAAAATGGATGCTATATTATTTAAGGACTAGAACTGAGGAAGGAAAAGGGAAGTGAATGACATGCATTGTTATCCTAATTAATACATGGAAGTCTTGGTACATACTGGTTAAAAAAGGACTCCTGAATTCTATTCTCAACTCTGCCACTGAATCACTATGTGATCTTAGTCAAATCACAATCACTCTGTGCCTTGATTTATTTATCTGTAAAATTGATATATTTTCCTATATTAATGTTTGTATAGAGATTGTGTTCAGATGAAAGATACTCTATAAATGCTAAACTAGTATATGTACATACAATCTAGTTACTAAAGTTATTATAATTATATTATAGGTAGGGCTGATAGCGCAGCCTATAGTTAAAATTACCAGATACTTTCCATTACAACACTCTGTTTACAGTCGCTTATAACTTTGAAAAACAAGAGAGGAGCAGTTCTGGGCCCACATGTCTTCACTCCACTGCACCTACAGGCCTGTTTCAGCTGGAGGAGGAGCTTAAAAGAGACCCAGACAATTCAGAATGAGGACAATTGTTCTGAACTATGGAAATAGTACAATTAGGTAATGATGTGGATTCCAGTGCATGTCGGGATATGTGGGAATTAAAATGGCATATAAAGAGGCAAAAATGCTTTAAAAAACGAGGAGGTTGATATAAAGATTCCTCTGAGCACATAGGACTTCAAAAATTTGGTTAAGAGAGAACTTAAGATAGAATGGCAAGAAGTATGCAACCTGGCAGCTACTGAAGACTCTAGAGAAACAACTATCCTTCCTCTGGGTCTAAGGAACCCTTTGTTCTAACTTCCTGTGGATCATCTGTGGGACTTTTGACCATGCCCTGGGCTGGGAAAAGTAAGTTACAGGAAGTTGCCCAGGGAGGCAGCCCCAAAGCATTCTGTGAGTGTTTGCTACTGCTGTCTCTAGTAGGGCCCTGGGTCAGAGCCAGCTGGAGAGGGAGGGCCTGGGCTCTCTTGCCAAACACCCTCTTGTGAAGGGAGAACAAACCCCTTCTTCCACCCTGGAGATAAGGGGAATAGAGACATTGTAAGTCCTGAGACAAAGGTGCACAACCCTCTGGAGTAGGGCTGAAGACCCTTTCTTTTGTGGGGACATTAGACTACATACATACATTTTGTTAGATTGTTACCCTGGCTGGAGGGCCGAGTTGCTACCCACCGAAAGGGGGATTGCCACAGCTTCAGAGTAACTGAGGGCGGGGGATGCCAGAGACGGGGGAAGAGCTGGCATTCAGTGACCTAGCAGCTGGGAAGCACCACTGGCAAGCCCAGCCTCGTCGCATCATCTAAATATCTCCACGTTGTGCATTGCTGTGGTACCTGAGTGTTTTACAACTTCTTATCTCCTTGTTAATCCAGTAAGGCTAGAAAATGTGTTGTTTTTTGAGATTTTACATTTCTGTTTGGGTCCAGACACACTTGGAACATGACTGACAACACAGCTCCACATGAACACTGCTGGTCCCAAAGGGTAGTTAGTGTGGAAGAGCCAACCCTCTGCAACTGTCCCTAGCTCTACAAATTTGCCATAGATTCTCTGACACCACTGGGTTGGACTCTATGGAGAGACAAATACTGCCCCTCTTGACCACATGATAGGTTGGAAACACTTTTTTCCTAAAAAGAAAAGGAGTACTTGTGTCACCTTAGAGACTAACCAATTTATTTGAGCATAAGCTTTCTCCAGAGTATGCATCCGATGAAGTGAGCTGTAGCTCACGAAAGCTTATGCTCAAATAAATTGGTTAGTCTCTAAGGTGACACAAGTACTCCTTTTCTTTTTGTGAATACAGACTAACACGGCTGTTACTCTGAAACTTTTTTCCTAGTATCCTTAGCCCTTCAGGCTCTTTTGTGGGAAGGCACGATCTAAACTTCAATTCTTAGTTAAATAAGTTACATAATTTTTAGTTAAATAAACGACACACTTCTGGATTTATAAGCACACATATTGTTTAGTGACAATCTATCCAATCTGTGTTAGGATTTATTGTATGTTCTTTTAGAAAATGGAAAACAATAGCAAGTTGAGAATTTTGTAGTTAGCTATTAGCATTTTGATGTGATTTTTTTAACATTAATATATTATAATATTTTACAGTTGTGTGTTTTCTCTTTCATTCTATTGTTTCCATTTTTGTACATAGAAGTAGCCAGAAGCCTACGACTATGAATTATAAAAGCAGCTTCACTGTAACCAGAGGGTCCCAGCTAAAGCAAATAACTCATGACATGCACCAGTGATGGTATATGCTATAGGTGACTTTCCCCCTTTTGTTCTAGGTGTAGAAACCATTAAATAGATGGCAATTGTAAGGGTTCCTGGTAAATACATCTTTTAATATGTCCTCATTTCATGTGTGTGCTTTGATGTAGTGTTTTGTTACTGATTGCCCTTTATGTTCCTCAAGAGGTGATTTCATGCCACACTACAAAATGCCATAAAGTCCACAACCTCCAAAAATAAGGAAGCAACACAAATTACTAAATGTCTAGTTCTATTATCTATCTATTCCCATGGAGATATTTCAGCCTAAAATACTGTGTTCTACACTGGGTTGAAAGTCTTTCTTAAGGGCTATATTATTGGGTCATTTAGACTCAGCCTCATAGTAAGAAATATGGAGCTTCACTGCCCTGTGGAGAGCTCCCACATGCACAAAGGCTGTTAATCTGCTCCAAATACCTTGTGTGAGGAGTTGGTCAGTTGGCAGGAGAAGATAGAATTACGTCTGTTCTGTAACACCTCCATTGCTCTCTTAAAACCTGTGCACCCTGAGAGGACTAGAACGGAAGTAATCCCTACACTCACACGAGCACTGGGACTGCAGTTTTGCTTGGCCCTTATGGAGGGCCTGAGGTTGGGTGGGGAAAGTCCTTATGCCCTTTCAATGTATACCTGTACAGTGGGCCCTGTACAATCAGATTCTTAGTTAGGAAATACCCTTGGGGATGTGAAAAAGTGAATACATGTCTTACCTGTACCAGGTTTTTTCTCTTGTATACAGAAAATAATTTGAAGACATTGGAAATAAACATTACATTAATCAGTTTTATCAAATTTATTGAAAAGATGGAATAGAGGCGTGTTCATTTGAAGAATGGGCATGTTAAATCTGGGCATAAAGCAAAGAAGTAGCTTGGTCGACAACTTAAGACAAGTAGATGATAATTAAGCCTTCACCAAAACTCAAGTTTTTTTTATTGGCCTTAACAAAATTAATATTTTTTTAAAAGAAAACCTACACAAATCAGAGTACCCAGACAAGGAAATGCAGGATTTTGTCTTGTTAGAAATTATTTTGAAAACTATGCGGTGTAATTTAAGTGATTCTTTTAGCTAATAGTTGGGGCAAGGATGTTAACTGAGAAGGAGGGATTTCATAATTATATAGCTTTTTGTGAAAAAATGTAAATATTCCTTGGCAAACACCTAAAAAATGTAATGAAATGCTCCGGATAATTTTATCTACTATTTTTCTGTCACTTTATCAAAAGTTGGTTTCCAGAGAAAGCGTACAAAAACAGTATATGTCAGCTGAATTTTCCTGCACAAGGGCCTGATCCTACACCCATGTGTAGGGGAGGAATTTTACTCACACAAATTGTATTGGACTACTCACTATCAAGTGATGGTAAAGCTAATGTAAACAGGCACCTTTCTCAAACTGCTTTACAAAAATCACAGCCCATACATGATCTAGAGCCAAAGCTCACTATTTCTAGGGTTTGGCTTTAACAACAAAGGAATCAATATGGTAACATTCAGGTCCAAACTTCTCCTTCGGCTTTGCTGCCCCAGAGCTGCCTTCTTCGGGATTGCTGATTCCGCACCCTAGGTTCTCTCCCTCAGAGACCCATTCCCACCTAGTTATATCCAGTGGCATCAATGAGTCCACAGAACTCATGTAACCCTTTCCCAACAAGATCAACAGCTGCTAAGAGAGAAAATCTTGCCACTTGTCACTTTATTCTTGTCAAGGTTCCTCCCCCACTCTGAACTCTAGGGTACAGATGTGGGGACCTGCATGAAAAAAACCCCTAAGCTTATCTTTACCAGCTTAGGTCAAAACTTCCCCAAGGTACAAAATATTACACCCGTTATCCTTGGAATGGCCGCTACCACCACCAAACTAATACTGGTTACTGGGGAAGAGCTGTTTGGACGCGTCTTTCCCCCCAAAATACTTCCCAAAACCTTGCACCCCACTTCCTGGACAAGGTTTGGTAAAAAGCCTCACCAATTTGCCTAGGTGACTACAGACCCAGACCCTTGGATCTTAAGAACAATGAACAATCCTCCCAACACTTGCACCCCCCCTTTCCTGGGAAATGTTGGATAAAAAGCCTCACCAATTTGAATAGGTGACCACAGACCCAAACCCTTGGATCTGAGAACAATGAAAAAGCATTCAGTGTTTTACAAGAAGACTTTTAATAAAAAATAGCAGTAAATAGAAATAAAGAAATCCCCCCTGTAAAATCAGGATGGTAGATATCTTACAGGGTAATTAGATTCAAAAACATAGAGAACCCCTCTAGGCAAAACCTTAAGTTACAAAAAAGATATACAGACAGAAATAGTTATTCTATTCAGCACAATGCTTTTCTCAGCCATTTAAAGGAATCATAATCTAACACATACCTAGCTAGATTACTTACTAAAAGTTCTAAGACTCCATTCCTGGTCTGTCTCTGGCAAGAGCAGCATACAGACAGACACAGACCCTCTGTTCCTCTCCCTCCTCCCAGCTTTTGAAAGTATCTTGTCTCCTCATTGGTCATTTTGGTCAGGTGCCAGCGAGGTTACCTTTAGCTTCTTAACCCTTTACAGGTGAGAGGAGCTTTCCCCTGGCCAGGAGGGATTTCAAAGGGGTTTACCCTTCCCTTTATATTTATGACAATTCTAATAACATTCCTTGTTCTGTGTGGGAAGAAAGGACAGAGTATTCTCTCTCAAGCTACCAATGCCTGTTTCATTCCAGAGTTTTAATCTGGATCCTTTCCCAGCCCCTAATGCTGCGAGTGAAGTTGCTCACAGACATAAGTGTCTCCAAGATTGAATCCTTTGAGAGGCCAGAGATATCCAATCTTCACCACAATAGTTTTCCTTAGTTTTGGAGCCATTAGGATTATAAAAGCAAACAAAGAGCAGGAATAAAACTGGGAAAAGAGTCATACAGTAATGTCACTTGCAGATCATATTCTAATACTAAATTTAACAATCAGTGTATCATTATACGTACATACAAAAATATGTACTGGATTTGACCAACTCTCTAGAAATAAAGTGGGATGATACGAAATCAGGGATGTTAAAAAATAAAATCGCAAAACTGAAGCTAGCAGAGAGGTAAAAAATTAAGCTGACGATTAAGCTTAACAGAGAATTAAAATAAATGATGAAGGAGAATTGGAGGAAATTATAGCAAAAAGAATTGCAGAGATTGGAACTTCTTAAACTTAATATATGTTCTACAAGTATCATAACCATAATGACAACATTACAGTTTGATTACATATTATGAACACTGCTGCTGTTCAAGGCATTCAAACATTGCCAGCCTCTAGTCCTGGTCTTCACCTCCAAGCTCTACTTTCTCAGTCCTACCTTGCAATCCACCAGACCTGGTTTTTGTCCCCTCTGCATTTGAATCAGATGGCTTCCTACTCCACACTGCCTAGGTGCTGGCAGGCAGTGCCAGGTTTACAATGGGTCCAGTGGCTCCATAGAGCCAGGCCCATGCTCAGAAGGGGCCACAGCCTACTCCGCCTGCACTGCGCCCCAAGACCCCCACCAACCACTTGCTCTTCTCAGCCTGCCCGCCAGCTGGTCGAGGGCTCCTCTCCACCCCCTGGCCCCACCCCCTGCTCCTCTCAGCCCCCTGATCAAACCCCAGTGCAGTCTCTGCTACCCACCACCCGTGAGGTCCCACCTGTCTCCCCAGAGCTGAGCTGCCTGGGACTGGCACAGTGCAGAGGACTTGGCTGGGCCCCTCCACGCAAGTGTGTCTTAAGGGACCCCAGCCGGGGCAGGTCTTGGCCTGGCTGATTGTGCCACTCCCGAGGGGCTGGAGAAATTCCCGGCCCTAGGACCAGCCCTGGCTGCGCTGCTGGCTCAGCCCGGCAGACACAGTCGCCTCCCAGCCAGGCCGGTGAGAACAGCCGGGAGGCAGGGCTTGGGGGCGTGGGTCTGGGGGGAGTCTGGGAGCGGTGCTGGGCTGTGAAGGCGCAGGGAAGATCCGTGTGTGTTGGGGCACTAGGGAGTGGGGGATCTGTGTGGGGGTTCTGTGGGGCGTGTTGGGCAGTTGTGGTGGGGTTGCGGGCAGGGGTGGTGTTGTGCAAGGCACTGTGGATTTGTGGGTGGGTCTGGGGGGGCGCTGGGAATAGTGGGTCTGAGGGGCCTCTGGCCATAGGGAGTAGGAGGTGTTGGGAAGTGGGGCTGTGTGGCGTGGCATGGGCCTAACCCCAAAGGCCACTGTGGGTCTGGCAACTGCTGGTTTGTAATGCCCTCACATTGGGTGGGGCGGTGCTTCCCCTGCCACGCCATGGCCCATTGCCTCTGGCTGGCCCCTCTGTCTGTGGACTGACCTCCCCACGCCATGATCAGTTGCCTCCATGGGGGCCCACAAATATATTTGGCGCCGGGCCCCCAAAAGGTTAATCTGGCCCTGCTGGCAGGGGGTCCCTGAGAAAACAGGAGAGATTGGCTCCCTGCTCAGTTCTGGTACCGAGCCTGGAACAGCCATTTTTATAGGGAAAGTCTGACTTTGTCCTATAGTCCTCAGCAGGAGGGAACATGCTCAGCTGGTCTGTGGAGATGATATATATGCAGTCTGGTCACGTGTACAAGCTGTGAGGGGGTATAGCATGTTCAGTTGATCTGTGGGCACATGCATAGTCTGGTCAGCACTAGGAGGTACGAGATGAAGGAACATGCTCAGTATGTGTGGGGATGACACATGCGCAATTAAATCAACACTAGGAGCCACCAGAGGCTTGAGCATGCTCAATTAGGGTGGAATCTTTCGGGTTTTAGCTGCTAAGCGCTGGCAAGTCTACAATGAACCTGTGTGAAATGCAATTTTTCAACTTGTTCCAAAGCATGGGGATGCTACAGCTTTCCAAAGAAAAGGTGGTTTTTAATGTTACAAAAATATTGCCAACATATTTTTTCATAGCCTCATTTTTGGAGACATATGAACCAATTTGACTGAAATTTTCCAAATAAATTCAGTCTGAGACATTCACCCACATGGTAAATATTAGCTCAAACATTTAAAGTTTGGAAAAGTTTTATAAAAAACTCAAAACTGGATCTTAAACTGGGAAGTGTTGGGCAACCTTAATAGGCAGTGCCTATATTATATTTAATATTCTATATTATATTATTTTTCCATATTATGGAAACAAAATGTTTCTATGGCTTCAAATAAAAAATATTCAGAATTTGTGTTTTGTGGGAAATTTTAGCTTTTTTGTTCTGATTCAGAACCCAAATAAATTTTGAAGTGTCAGAATTTCTCACAGAAAGGAAATTCCATTTTTGACCCGTTCTAATTTGTATACCAAAAAAATTTGTGAATTTTCCAGCTGTTGTGCAAATCAGCTGCACTTTAAGATACATATGGATGATATTTAGTACTCAGATGCTGCTCAGAGTTTGAAGGGGCTTAAAATGTAGTAGAGCCAGTTGAATAGTGGAAAAATATTTACAGAAAACTACCAAGTGGCAGAAAAATTATGAATTACTGAGCTAATGCTATTTGACTGCTTATAGAGCTGACTGAATAGTGAACAAAATTAGTCATTAATAACTGTTCTGTGAAAACAATGCCAACAGTTATAATGAATATTTTCAAATTATTCAACCAGCTCTATATTCTGTAGACTGTTGGAATGTAGTCCAAATGCATAGACTTGAGACAACAAATGCTAGAGATGCTTAGACATCATACATCACAGACATATGTTGAGAGTGTTGAACAATGACATGAGCAAAACACTCAAAAGTTGCTAGAACTACAAACAAAAAAGACTTCAGGTCAGACTGCACTCTCAGATATATAAACAGGCCTCAGGCAGAAGACACTTGTGAAATGGGCACTTGAGTTGAAGCAGAATTTGCCAGTGAATTGTACTCAGCTATATATACACACCTTAGAAGTAATGTCTGAATTAAATGGAATCTCACAGGAATAACGGAACAGAATCTCTAATGCCTACCAATGATGAACAGAGTTATTCTTAGACAAGAATGGTGCATCCACAAATGAATTTGTTGAAAATTTGGTAACAAAATCATAATTGGAATGAAGGACATCGATGGAAAAGAGAAGAAGGTTGGATTACCTTGCTACCAGGCACTAAAAGTTTCATAGTACGCTTAGGTTTGTTTCACAACGCCTATTTTCCATAAAACCATGTTGACTGACATTATATCCCTATCCTTTAATTCTTTATTAATTAAGTCCAGTATGAACATTTCCATTATTTTCCCTAGGATTGATGTCAGGCTGACGGGTTGACAGTAACCTGGGTGATCCTGCTTGCCCTTTTTGAATATTGACACAACATTAACACTCTTTCTGTCTTCTGGAATTTCCCTGATATTGCAAGATTTATTAAAAATTGACATAAGCAGGCCAGAGATTCTCTAGGACAACTCTTTTAGGATTCTTGGATGCAAGTTATCAAGGCTTCTTGATTTGAAAATGTCTGTCCCTGGGAGATGATGTTTAACATCCTCCTTGGTTATTAATGAACTAGAAAGTGCTTTATCATCCTCATGTGATACAATTATATCATCCTACTTTTTCATTCCACTCCATTGATTAAATTAATCTTTATACAGCATAATCAAGTCTGAAAGAGTTACTTCATGATGATCTGAAGGTGTCAGAAATTAAAGTACACTAGGTTCACTTTCACTACTGCCAAATAGAGATGAACTGAAAGTGCTCACTCAGCATTTAGAACCAATATTTTATGAAGGGTTCTCTTCAAATCTGTTTATTGTAGATATTCTTGACTACTAGATATACAAAGTTGCATGTATATCTGCTACTGAGAAGGTTCCAATGCTGTCATTAGCACTCAAGATTATTATATGGCTCTAGGACACTCTGGAACAGTTTAAGCTCTATAAAAATTATTAATAGCTTGAGGCAGAAATAATATTGTTCTCATTATTCATTCTATGGTCTTTTAAAGGGAAGCTGTACACTTCTCCCAGACTGGTACACTTACTTTTTTTCATTTTCCCTCATATTTTCCATAGTGACTTTAATGTTAACAAAAGGTAGAGAGGGACAATCCAGAATGACAAACCCCACATTGACAACAGGCAGCACAACTTTCCTCATACTGTCTCAAGTCCTGACCTGGAGGTAACCCTTGTAATAGCAAGCAAGTATTTCAATTTCTATACCCATTGACTCCATACGCTCATTATTCCTGTTTGTGGTTCCGGCATGTGCAATTATGACAGGGTTGTATATGAGATACGTATTTATCCATTAGGAAATGGATTTTTTTTTTTAAAAATCACCCAGCTTCCTTCAGCTGATAATGATTTTGGGTGACTGCTAATCTGTCTCAGATTTCAAGTACTGACCTATAGCTGAAAAGCTCCATTATCTGTACTTTGAGCCATGCTATTCAATTTTACTGGGGGGCGGGCAGGAGAAAGGGAAATCAATCTTATTAAAATTTGACATCATTTTGATACTGCATACTTGTGCTATGTGGACAAAGAATACAGTTTCTTTTTAAAAATAGCATGAAACAGACCAAGCTTGTACATTTCACAAACTGGAGAAATGGATTGATACATGATATCAAAAAAGATAACTTGCTCTTAAAGTTCACAGACATGCATGAAACATGCTATAAAATTCTGCAATCCCTGTCATTTTCTTTTGGAAATCTAAACTTTTAGTGACAGAAAGTAGTAAATATAACTTAATAGAGGTGAAGCCCAGGAATTGTTGGATAGTGTCTTCTTCCAACATAAGATGTTTTTAAAATATCTGGGATTGTTGAATGATCTGTTATGACCCACATCTTATAGACATAAATATATTTCTGATAAAGTGACTTGTAGTTAGGATGCTATTTTCTGTATCTTCAAGCATAATTAAGAAGTCTGCTCTGAGTTTGACAGCCAAACAACTAAGCAGCAACACACGATAAAATCTAGCCCCATTTATGCAGCTAGCTAATGGTTAGATATCGGTGGCTGATGAATGTGAGTCTGGACAAACATCCCACCCAAGATCCACCCAGTGAGGTCTATGTTGCAAGAATGCCTGTTTCAGGTTGATTTCTGATTCATTGCTTGTGCACAGAAATGTGTGGACAATTATCTCATCTGTCCACAGATCTTTTTAACAGTAGAAACTAGCTCTTAGGATGGTTGCAATTTATTTTTGAACTCACCATTCCATTAAGATAAATGAGTGAGTTCACTCCTCTGTCAATACTATTGTTTCAGTCTGTCTTGCCCAGATAGAACAAGACACTGTGCATTGATTTACTGAGTGAAGGGTAAGAACCTAAGAGTCTAGGAACTATATTAAAAAATTTAAAGTTTTATTTTTTTAAAGGAAAAGAACCCTTACCTATTCTGAATCTATGGATTTACTTAGTCCTTTAATAGTATACTCCAGTTTTTGACATGACACTGAAAAACATCATTTCAGAGGATTAACTGCAAACACTGCATTAAAGGCTCTTTTTGTTGCCATGGTGGGATACAAAAATGAAATAAATTACTCTATTTTTCTCTTTAAAGAATATTCCTTTGTGATTCTTCCAGACTTTTGATATTGTTGACCTATGTCTTCACCATTTGCAAATATGTATTGAAAGATAAGAGGTCAAAGACATCAAATCTTAAAACCAAACTCAAAACTCAATGGAACTTAATGAGCCTATTTTTAACTATGATTTACCCAACTCCATTTTCAAAATTAATATTCTGAAATGTTGCCATATGAAAACTTGAGTATAGAAATGTCTTATTTTTTCTTTAGTGCACTACAGCAGATTTCAAAAATTACTTATAGGTTCTTAACATCTTAACACATTAATAGATATTAATCTTAACATCTTAACACATTAATAAATATTAATCTAATTTGAACTATTTCCTACAAAAATCTTTATCCTTAGTCCAAGTAATCAGGCTTTAAATTTTTCAAAGTGACTACATACTTTGCTTTATTAACTATATATATGCCTGGATAGGCCTTATAATGTAGTAGACTTTAGTATGCACTAGCAAGAAGGTGAAGTAAAAGACAAACAATATTGTGCTGCCATGGAAGATTTGTGTTTTCCATGCAAAAGAGGATATGTACTCAATGGTTTTTGTAAGGTTATAAATTGTAAAAATCATAATCCCTGAGCTTTTAAAAAATGTATTATAGAAAAGTTAAAGGGTCATTATCAACTTAATTGCTAATAATTTTAAAAACATGTATTAAGTAATTTCAGATACTATACCTGCCCCTCATTCCTCATGCAAATTTTTGCATTTTTATTATAATACTTTCCCATGTCTAAAAATGTTATTCTCTTCTATTCTTGTGATAAAAATCCATTAAAAATGTATTGTACTGAGGAAAAATTAAATTGATTATATACAAAGTGCTGTCAAATCCATGATTTTTTTTTTAAAAAATCCTTTCCTCTAATCTTTTCCTACTTCTTAGGTATTCCTTATAATGATAATGGTTAAAAATATTTCAGATAAATAACATTTAAGATGTGTCCCTTTAAACTGCCCTTCAACTATTTGATTTTACGCCTACACTAAAATTATATCACATGAAGTTGAGTCATGCCAAAATATCCCAAACAGTTAAGGATTAAATATATCACACATGTCCTCCAATATTTTGGCAGAAAAAAACGTACATTAACAATGCAGTTAAGGAAATGCTCTGTTCTACTCAGATGTTGGATGGCATGCAATATAGTATGTTTCACCTTCAGCTATGTTTGTTTCCTTTTAATTTCTTTGAAAAAAATCTTAATGTTCCTTGAATACACAGTATATTTTCTACGGATCTTTTTAAATAGAGTGATTACTGTGTAGAGTCACTTTTGGTACAGAGACTACATTTTAGCATGGACTACGCAGTAGCCAAGGGGGTAAAATATATTGTGTCAAGTAATACATAACTGGCATGTACCTGCAATAACAAATTAAAAGAGCATTTTGGGCAGCCAAGAATTGCCACACGTGCAAAATAAAAACGTCATCTTGAGATCTTTATATGATTTCTCAATAAAGGGAGCAGTCATCTCATTTTAGATGCTGTGAGCTTCCAAAATTATTTTTGAGTGTGCTTTTTGAGTTAAATAAGAGGAAAGCACATCTTATAATTCAAATTTTAAATAAAAATATGCTACCATTCCGTGCTAACTTTCAGCCTAGACCAAGTTCTACTGTACAGTTATGTACCTATGAAAACAGACATTGATATAGAAAGCCCATTACGATCTTAATTACATCAGGACTAAGATCCCTTTCTACAGTACATGCTCTAATATTGCTATCATAGGGCAAAAAAGTCCCTTTAATATCACACCAATTTCATTCAGGATGGTACACTTTTCTACTCATTGTATGTTCAGGTTCAGTCTTACCCCTTTTGAAATCCAGGAAAGGTGGGGGTTTTTGTGGACTTCGGTAGGTATATGATTGGTCCCTTACTGCAAAAGAAAATAGTTCTAATATTCAACCTCCTCCACACACACCCCCACCTCTCTCACACGCACACTATAGGCTTCCTTCCCAGAAATACTAAGTTTTAAAGAGTCATCTACTTGCCTTTGAGGGAGTTACCTGCCAAATCATTCATAGAGAACAAATGAAAAAGACAGGTATTTGTGTTTCCTATTATCTGTACCAGAAACAATCAACCCACCCAAGAGAAATCCCTACAGAGAAGACACTGGTTGTATTTTACAGAAATGGGCAAAATATTTAATCTATTTGCTGCCTGTACCCATGGATCTCACTTGAACTTAAAGGAAGAGCTGAGGTCTTCAAGAGTTTCATTGAGGTTTTTAATCAGTGCCACATTTCCTGCTCACTGAGAGTATTTCCCTTGAGAGCACTGGACCAGCCACTGTCGGTGGGGCTGCGGAATCCCCCTGAACTTGTTCCTCTTCTTGGTGCTTTAGCATTGAAACATTGCCCATCAGGCCCCTAAGTGGGGCAGCCAATTCGCCCTCTCAGAAGAGGGCGAGCAAAGTACCCCCAGCCCTGCAGGATAAGCATATTGCTACCGTCATTGCCATGGCTACTGCCAGCTCCCAAGCACCCGACTGCCAGAGCCAGGTGCCTAGAGGTAAGCAAAGTTGATCTGAGCAAAGCCACACAGAGTGATGCCTTCCCATCCCGCCACGCCGCTCTTTACCTTGGTTGCTGGAGACTTGGCTGCAGCCCGCCGGGCACGCCGTCAGCAAAGGGAAGAACAGGCCAAATTTCCAGAGCAAACTTCTCGCTTCACCACCCCCCATGGCTAATGCCGGCGCCCCCTGGTCCTTGCCCCGGGAAGGCGGGGCGGGCTTCAGGTCCTCTTCCTCCTCCAGGCCAGCGGGAAACGCTGCTGCCCCCAACGCCGGAGGGCAGGGTCCAGTCGGCCAGGTGCCTCCGATAGAGCTGCCGCCAGGTGCTGCAGAGGCTGGAGTAATGGCATCCACTGGTGGGGTCCCGGGGCGGGAGGTCAGGAGGCGGCGGCCGAGGGAGGGGTAGCCACAGCGGCCAGAGGGCTGGAGCTGCCGTCCTGGCGGGGCGGGAGGAGGGGGTCACTGGAGCGCAGCCGCTGGCGGGAGCCGGGCCAGCTCCGGGAACTTTGCCTCGGGGCGTGTGGGAGCTCGCTGCCCTCCCGCCCGGGCTGCCGCCGCCCGCCCCGTCAGCCCCGCAGCCGCTTCGGCACCGGCCCCCACAGCGGCGGCAGCCTCCTGCTGGGGAGCATCCCCATCCCGCCTCCGCACCGCCTGGCCCCCCCACCAGAGCCGACGCGGTTCAGCCTCCTCCCCCCCCCCCCCCCCCCGCAGCCCCCAGCCAGGAGGGAGCTCGCTGCCGGCCGAGCCCCCCCGCCCCGGGCCGAGGCGGGAGGCCGCTGAAGACAGCTGGACAGCTCCCCGAGCCGCCTCGCAGCGCGGCAAAACTTGCCGCGCGGCGGAGCCCCGGCGCCTGGCCCCCGGGCGGTCTCTTGCTCGCTCGCTCTGTGGCGGGGCGCGGGCAGCAATCCGGCGGCGCTCGGTGCGGCGGCGGTGGCGGCGGCGGCGGCGGCTCTCTCCCGGGCTGCCTTGCCTTCAGGTCGGCTGCAGCCTCGGGTCCCCTCTGCCGCCTCTGGGGCGATCACCCCTCATTAGCGCCCGCGGGATGGCTCCGAGCTGGCGCCGGACGTGCAGAGCCGGGGGGTCTCCCCGGGCAGGCGGACATTGCAAGCAGCGGGCACTGCTCGCTGCAGAAATCCCCCCTCCTCCCCCCGAAAAAGAAGCGGATCGCAATAACGCGGCGGGTCCCTAAATGTGGGCACAATGTGGCAGGTGGAGTGGGGAGGGGGGGAGGTGCAAAGCAAGAAAGAGCTCGGACTCTCGCTGGCCCCTCCTCAGCGGCTCTCCTGAGAAGAGGTGATCCTGGGTGCCTGCGTGTGCGTGCGTGTGCAGCAAGCGGCGAAGAGCTTTCCGAGCCTGGAAGCTGCTCGCAGCCCGCAGGTCATATGCAGCCTGTTCAGCACTAGAGGGGGTTAGTTGACAAGACAAAAATCCCTCCACTTTGCTGGGGGACGGGGGACTGAGCATTAACATATTTTAAGAGGAGAGATGCGCTTATACTAAACTTAAGTCATTTTTAAAGGCGTACTAGTCAACCTTGCAGCGTATTGTGCAATGTGGTTGTTCTTTTTAACTGTCTCGCTCTTTTCTTAAAGAATTTGTTTTCCTTAGAACAAGTTGTTCCCATTTTCGTCAGAATAATATAAGGGCCAAAGAACGAATGGGAAGACAGAGAGTGTGCGCATATATATCTGGGAGAGCAGGAATAATTTTACATGAGGGTATTTTTACTAATGAATATGGAACAAAAGAAAAGGAACCTGTTGCCCAGCTGGACAACAATTTATCAACTATGATGTTATCAAGCATTTTAGGAAACCTACGCTTACTATTTACTAGATATAATGCCTTTTAAAGGAAAAAGTCACTCAGTTCACACAATACATCCCAGCTATAAATATTTTGGGCATATAGGTCTGAAGAAAAACGAACTGTAGATTCTTTCTAATTCAGCTAGCTACACTCTCTCTCTCTCTCTCTCTCTCTCTCTCTCTCTCTGTATCCTCCCCACAGCAACAAAAAAGGATGCTCCTTTGTCTTTGTAGAAGTATGAAGCATAAGTAATTTTGGGGAATGTGTATATATTGATCAGATCTACATGGTCCACCTCAGAGGTTAATACAATATAACCCTGTGCCTGACAAGAGGTATTACCTTAACTTTTGTTTTGAGGTGGATTCAATATTTTAACTACTGCACTTAAAAATAACCCTTTTATATACTGGGTCACTCACCCTTGTTATTTGTTTTGCCATTAATCCATGGTCGGCACTGTTTAAGGCAAATATTTGAGTTCCTGAATTTGTAGAGCTTGAGAAAAAATATAAAAATACAAACAAATGTGGGAGCCTAACATTAGGTGACCAAACCCATATTCATACACTAAATAAAATTAATCTAATTTTCACAGGTGCTGAGCAACTATCAATCCCATTTAAGTCAATGGGAAGGTCAGGTAGAGGTGCACAGCACTGCAGAAAATCCAGCAATTTTTACTTAGATACCTAAGTATGATTCAGAATATAAAGCATTTCATGGAAATGACTGTTCTGTAATACAGGAATTTAAAATACTTACAAGAATTAAATTTAGAATCAGTTATCTTACTAAGGTTTTCTTTAAAATAGCTATTTAAAGTAATTTATCTTTTATTATACTGTGAATGAACTAAAATACATTTCCAAGTCTTTTAGGCAACACTTTTGTGATACATATTGACCCTAAACTAAGTTAATCTTTCACACGTCATTAGCTTAGATAACAACCTATTATGAAGTAAAACAGTTGGGTAAATATTAGTATCTTGCTCTAGTTTCATTTTGGAGGCATGAGGAGAAAGTTAGATTCTGTTTTTAGAATTTCATCAGCTATATGGAAGCCACAATTAAAATACCTTTATAATTACATCATTACTGTTTTTTTAAGGACATTGTAAAGAAACAAAGAAATAGTAGGTTTCAGAGTAGCAGCTGTGTTAGTCTGTATTCGCAAAAAGAAAAGGAGTACTTGTGGTACCTTAGAGACTAACAAATTTATTTGAGCATAAGCTGTAGCTCACGAAAGCTTATGCTCAAATAAATTTGTTAGTCTCTAAGGTACCACAAGTACTCTTTTTTTAAAGCAATAGTAGTATTTTAATAAAATGTTAGTTCTGTTATTTCAGGAGAATTCAGATCTCTCAGATATTGCAAATGTATATTTGCTTTTGTTCTTGTTTCAACAAGATGCCTTACAACCAGATTGTCACTGGAAGCACTTAATTCACAAAAAATAAAAAGGTGCCTCCTTTTACGTGTCATTTAGCCTCGTTCCTATCCATGAGAGTTGTCTGTTCATTAATTAAAACACATTTTAAAAATATTGTAATATAGCGGCCAATTAAAATATATTGTAAAATTATAACGCAGTAATACAAATATTGTGATTAAGGTGGGCTTCCATCCCTCATTTATGGTTACTATATGCAGATTTTGGCGTATTAGCCAAAAAAATTAGTTTTTTCTCCAACAGCATTACCTACACACCACATATGTATATATATGAAAATAAAATACACACTGTTGTATGCCTTCCTCAGAGGTGGCTGTATGACTTAAAAGGAAGTTGCTTACTGTACATCAACTATCCTTACTTGTGAAGAATAAATCCAAATTAAATTAAAAACGCTAAAAAATTCTGGTTTACAACCTTTTTATTTTTACATGTAGTTAAATAATGTAAAAAGGAGTCAGTAAAGGATATGATAATATTACTGCAAAATCTTTGTATGTATGTTTTCTTAAACATGTAAAGTGCAGTCTGACCTCCAGGTAACCTTGAATTCTACAAGCTACAGGGAACAGTTATGTAAGAGAACAGTTAAAAGGGTAACACTTTATCTTAAGTGTCCATTAACTAATGCCTAGCTAGATGGTGAATTTCTGCAAAACTACTATGAAGGCAAACCTAACGTTCATATAAATGCTAGACGAAATGTCCTATTGCCATGAATTTCAAGTGCAGTCTTAATCAGACACTTTGTTTTATTTAAGCACAAACACACTAAGCATAAAAGAATACGGAAATACAAACACTCTAGGCATAAATATACTGGGTCTCCATAATTTGCCTACTCAGAGATTTCTGAAAAATAACTCGGAAACTATCTTAAATAGTGGAACAGGTGGGACATTAAACTTTAAAAAACAGCAATAAAGCACAAGAAGGGGGATAGAACTTTGTAGCCACCTCACAACAGAAACAAAGATTCCTAATTAGCATATTTTTAGTGAATCAAGGAAGTTGCACCCCTTTAAGCCAGAGCTGAATTTGGCCCATCACTTCAACAGAAAAAATGTTGTTTGATTTTTTCCTGTATTTTTTGAATGTGATATACTCTGCAAAACTGATTTTTTCCCCTTTTTGGTTGGTGCACTGCAAAAAAACCAAACATTTAACTAAGATAATATCAAATTAAACTCAATATAATAGAAGGTAAACAGACTTAGCCTTGTCTTTAGTAAAAATATATAGAATGTATCTTACATTTTGTTCATGACAATAAACTGTAGTGTGAACTAACAACAGATATAGTTACAATATTTTACTATTTTCTCCACATATTTTTACATACAGAACTTGTTAAAGATAAAATAAAATCTTGACTAAAAAGTTGGGGTGTCTTGAGGATAGATCTACTGTATTCATTAAATACAATTGTCTTTGGGGAGTTGATTAGATTTAGCATTTTTTAAAATATTGTCATAGTTGAGCCAAAAGTTTGAATAATTATCCAGGATTAAAAAACAGACCAATTTAGTAAATAAATAATTAATCTGGAGTATATAAACTGAACAAAGTAATTGAAATATGGCTTTAAATCTAATATATTGATTCCATAAAACTGTCTGTCCTATTAACATTCTTAATTAATTAAGTATACTGTTGAGTTGTTCGCTCTACCACCAACAATTTTACAGAATAGGTCACATGTTCAAGATTCTAAAATTACACTTTTCCATACAAATGAATTTTACATGAGTTCTATTGTTGTATAGAATTGTTGCTGCAGTGAGTAGTGCTGTTAGTTTAACACAGCCCTTACCTTTTAGCAAATTTAATAGTAAACTGTTACTAATACAGGACAAATAGTTTTCCCCCTATTACCACCATACTCTTTTTGACAGTGTAAAATATTGCTGCGGTATGTGTAAAAATGTAATCAGCAAGGCAAGTGTTTCTTTTGTTCAGTACTTGCAGGTTTTAGTCGTTTTCTAAGTTCACAAAAACCTATAAAAGGCAGAAAAGGGCAGAAAAAAATATTTTAAAGGTGAAAAAAAAAAAAACCCACCAGCACATTTTCCAAAAAAGACAACTTGATAAATCAAGCTAAGATTTTTTTTAAGTGATTACTACACAAGTAGATAAAAATACTAAGCTTGGACAGAATAATGTTCAAATTCTGACGTTGCAAAATGTTATTAGCTGTAAAGAATTTTTAACCTTTCACAAATTCAAAATAGCAGAAAAATAAAGACTACAATTCATAGTTTACTATGTTATAGAAGAAAGCGTAGTGGGAAACAATTACCGTGTATACAGTTACAAGGAAAGTTGCTTAAAGTTATGTTTGCTAATTTTTTAAGATATGTAGCTAGACTACTTATTTCATTACAGCTGACTTGTATATATCATGGACTTATTTTGATCACACTAATTCTAATGCTATGCACTATGTAAGAATATGTAATTTCATTAAGTGACAATGAGCCAATTATATTGAACAATTTTGGGGGCAATTATTGGTAAAATGTGAGGTATGGTAGCTAAACACCATCTTGTTACAGGGACACTGTGTAGCCTGGAGTTGCCCCAAATTATTTTTACAGTAGCTACTGAGTCACCAGGGTTAAGTGGAATATTATATTCTTTCCCCACTTTACATATAGCATAGGGGCTTGTTGGGGGGGGGGGGTGGATAGGGGTCAGGGCAGTCGTGGGGGGGAGGGGGTTGGATAGGGGATGGAGTCCTGGGGGGGCGGTTAGGGACGGGGAGTCCCAGGAGGGGGTGGTCAGGGAACAAGGATTGGGGGGTTGGATGAGTCAGGGGTTTGAGGGGGGCAGTCGGGGGCAGGGGGCCAGGCTGTTTATGGAGGGCAGAGTAGGGAAGGCTGTGCCTCCCCAGAGTTTCGCAACCCTGATGTGTCCCTCGAGCCAAAAAGCTTGCCCACCCCTGTACTAGAGAGACAAGGAGGGTGAGGTAATATCTTTTATTAGACCAACTTCTGTGTAACCTTGAAAGCTTGTCTCTTTCACCAACAGAAGTTGATCCAGTAACAGGTATTACCTCACCTACCTTGTCTCTCTACTATACTGGGAACAGCATAGGTAGAACAACTCTGCATCAACAAACGGGTACATGCTGCAGGAGCGCATGAATGAATAATAACATTGCCTGCCTGTAATGGGACGTGACTCACCACCACAGCGCTGCCTGCTGGCTGTCCTGGGAATTGGCTCAGGGATTGCCAGTATGCCCTTCGCAGGTGGTGTCTCGCCTGTCATCTTGTATGTCTCCACCTCCAGGACGTGCATTGCTCCCTGGACTGTATCATCCTCTTCTGGACACAGCCCTCCAGTGTCCCAGTTGGTCCTTTCCCCCATTCCAGGGGACTGACAGTCCTTAGTCCAACCACTTGCCTCCGTGGCAAACTGCAGTCCCGATTTTAGCTGCTCATCTCAGCGGCAAATTGCAGTCCATTCACCAGTCACTCCCCTCAGTGGCAAGTGGGGGGGACCTGGGCCCGCCCGCTACTCCGGGTCCCAACTCAGGAACCTTATTGCTGGCAGACACGTATTACTCCTCCTCCAACTCTGCCATCTCCTTCCCTGGACCACTTCCCTGCAGCCCCAGCACCTTCTCTGCATTTGTATCAGGGCCCCAATCTAGTAGCCATCAGCCTGGAGCTTTCTCCTAGTCTGCTGATCCTACCCAGCACTGCTCCATCCAGTGTTGATTAAAATGCTCATTGCATAATAATTCCAAATGGTATATTTACACTAATGAATTCAGCATTGTTTGACATTCGTATTTGAAAGATGTGGGCTTTTTTTCTCCCCTATAGAATAAGGTAAGAACATTGGGGAAAACCCAATCTCCCACCAAAACAACAATACTTACAAGAAAAGTATAAAATATTGAAAACAAAAAATTAAATGAGACAAATTATCAGTGTAATCTTGTAAACAGCAACAATTCCTGAGTTTTGCTCTCAGAATGCTGTTAGCTTGGGACAAATGGAAGCTGTCTGTTTCTAAATATTCTACTTGAGTTCTACAATACCTTAGGAAAAAATGGGGAAACTTCCTGTGCTTTGTTAATATATATTGCTTCTGAAATCAAATCCTGTGGCTACTTACTGTTTGTCTTGAACTAATACTATATCTGTTTAAAGATTTGAATCTTTCTGATTGGTTTTTCCTTTCAGTACTGCTGCCTTGTAGAAGAAAATGAGAAAACACTGAGGTTGTAAACCGTGGCACAGTACAGATAACAAGAAATGCAAACAACCAGACTTATTATAAAGACATATCTTTTTGCCCTTATCCAACTAAAGCTTAATGCTGAAATTGCTTCAGGCACAGGATCAGACATGTTTATCATTACCACAGATGAACATTCTGTTTGAACAATAACTCTACTTCTGTTCATGTCTATACTATCTTACTAGCTGGTGTGATGTGATGTTTATGATTCTAAAACACCATGTTGAGCTGGTCCATGGTAAGAGAAAGTAATTGTTCCCAATTGTGGCAAGGTTGCTGATACAAACTCTTTTGTTACTGCTTTAAATAAAAGGCCACATTCTGCCATTTTGTAGTTATATGCAAGAAGCCTTATGATAGGGTACCAGGCCTTTGTGGACCATTGCTGGAGACCCCGCTGCTCCGCTACACCCCACCCCAGGAAGTGGCAATGTGGGAGGAAAAGAGTAGCAAAGGTGGGTCTGCCAATCCTATCTATAGAGGCTTCATTGGAGCAGCCATCTTGAAAGCTAGCTAGATCTCATACTCCATGGGGTAGAAAGGCTAGTGAAAGCGAATCAGAGCCCAGCAAGTTCAGATAAAAGGAACTACAGGACCTTAACAGGTCAGAAGAGTGAAGAAAGGTATGCCTCTCTGGCTTGGAGATACTGACTCTGAGAGAGGGCTGGAGATAAAAGGAGCCAGGTTGGAGGAGTCCTAGGGAAATAGTGGTGATGTACTGGAGTAAGCAGTATGTGGCTGCTGTGTACAGGGTTCCTGGGTTAGAACTTGGAGTAGTGAGTGGGCCCCAATTCCCCCACTGGCCATAAGTAAAGTGGTGTAAACTCCAAAAGGTGACAAGCTTTATTCTGGAGCCTGAACAAAGGACTGAATTTAAAAGGCCCAGAGTTGGGACTGAAAACCCTAGCAAGAGCAAATAGATGGCTTAGTTATTGGACTCTAAACACCCCGGAATGGGTTCATTTGGACCTTGTGACTTGGCCAGAAGGCCAAGCCACTGAAGACCTGCCAAGGGATGGTCAACAACCTACTGGGGCACCAGGGGTGAGAAAAGGACTTTGGTCTGCACCCAGCTGCTTGGAGCTGCTCAGGACGTCCCCCTTTACAGTCCTTCACTGCTGCACAAACAAAAGTCAGTCTCAATCACTCTCTCAGTCCTATACCCCACACAAAATACTTAGCTAAATTAAGGTTGAAAAGGTGTTAACCTTCAATCCAATCTTTTTAAGTCTCCATGTTAGAACATAAAACCCCATTAAGTATGAGAAAATGTACAGCTATGGTATCCAATCAATTCTCCAACACAATGTAATAAGTGACCATTCACTAATCACCCAATTCGTACCACTCATTCAATCTTAACTTTGCCCCTTAAATCTATAAAAACTATTAACACAGGAGTACTGACAAAACATACAGTGAATTGAACTTATTATGCAAAATAGCAACAATACACTAGAATTATTCACTATATACCAGAATTATTCACTGTATCACAGTTATCTTCTAGAGTACTTGCAAAAAGAATATTTTACAAATATAGCACAATGAACAAATGTATTAACTCAAACCCCCCAAACATTCCAATTCTACATCTATACAAACAAACTTGCCCTGCACCAGAATGTCACTATATAATAAAACTGAAATATTACACATAATTTATGGGAAATGTGAAGGATTGTTATTTGTCCCATTGCAATCAATGGAAGCTTTGCCACAAACTTAAAAAAGACAAAGGATCAGGCCCTGAGGCTGACAGCTTTTTAAATATTCTAAACATACTCCTGAAAAATGCATGTGCATAACTATGAAACTAACACCACAGTTCAACTGAAACACACCAAACAAAGCTAATGTTGAGTGGTTGATAGAAATTACTAGGGATAACAGTCAATAGTTATCTATTTTATGGAAGTAGTGAATAGGTTAGATATCCTAACTGTACATTTTGAAGACTAACATTTAGGAGTTATTTTGTTTAGAAATATATGATAGGTCAGATTAAAAATATTTGGCTGGGTGTTAGCCAAGACTTAAAGGGTACTAATATTTACAGTTATAATTTAATTTTTACTTTATACTTTATACTTTTTGAATTATTACTTTAAGTTATGTACTAAAAGAATTAATGGTCAGTTTGTGTCATTGTGATTGGCACAGATATTTTTTTTGTACCCACATGGAAAGCAGGGGCAGCTGCATTCCTAAAGGCATCTCTCTTTCACACATGGATCTCATGGAGGATTCTCCATGGGTACGCGTATCTGACTGGGGGTCAGATGGCCCAAATGGAGGTGTCGTTACCAGTGATGAGCTGCCAAAATCTTAACAACCGGTTCCTATAAAAAGTTCTGATTTAAGGGATGTGTCCAGTATGTATTTTTTGTACCAACAGGGTTACCATACGTCCGTATTTTCCCGGGAGGAATTTTTAAAATTTAAAAATGTTTAAAATTTAAAAATTCCTCCCGCACGGCGATTTAAGAACCAAAAAGCCTAACCTGTCTGGGAAAATACAGATGTATGTTAACCCTGCCTAAAGTTCTTTTTTAAAAAGATGGGCCTGAACTAGAAATGAGCTCCGTTTCACATGTGTGGGTCCCCGCCACTCCCTGGAGGTGTGCTAGGGTGACCAGATGTCCCGATGTTATAGGGACAGTCCCGATTTTGGGGTCTTTTTCTTATATAGGCTCCTATTACCCGCCACCCCCGTCCTGATTTTTCACACTTGCTGTCTGGTCACCCTAGGGTGTGCACATGTGTGGGTCCCAGCTGCTCCCTGCCCCCCTCATTGAAGCAGGTATGCAAGGTTACTGCCCTGGGAACTGCAGGGCACCAGTGGACGTGGGGCCAGCTGCAGACAGGGGCGTGGGGCAGGGCTAGCTGGAGGCAGGGGGTGCAGGGCTGGCTGCAGACAGAACATGGGGTGCGGAGCAGGCTGGATACAGGAGGGTGCGGGGTTGGCTGGAGGCAAGGGGTGCGGGGCTGGCTGGAGACAGGACAGGGGCTGACTGGAGGTAGGGGCTGGCCGCAGGCAGGGCAGGGGGGTGCAGGGCTGGCTGGAGACAGGGGCTGGCTGCAAGTAGGGCAGGGAGTGCGGCAGAGGCTGGCTGCGGGCAGGGGGTGCGTGTTACACTAATAAAAATGATACCAACAGGAGCTTGTAAGAGGGACAAGGCAAATTGCCATGTTTATTGTAAATACAACAAAATATTCCTATATGCAATTTCTCTATAGATCCATTCACACACACAGACATTCACACACAGGTTCTACATAAAGGTTGTTATAGTTATCAGCCTAGATGTTGCTTGTGCCAAGTCACTGGCCAGGTGGCCTGGACACGAGAGTGGAGCCGTGTCATTATCAGATGCGCATCGGATGCTCCTGGAGGGTGGTCGTAGAACCAGACTCAAAGAACGCAGTCCCTGGACCCAATTTTTATAGGTCTCTGGTTCAATACAAGTCTATGGAAGTTGCTTCATCATGCTGAATTTAGATGACCATCAATCAGCTCAATCAGCAGGTGGTACATCCATGACGGCTCCATGATGGCTAGGTGTTATCTTCTTGTTCTTCCTTGATGCGTTTTGGGTGGATTCCGCTTCGCCCTCCGGAGGTCATCCGGTTATCTCCACTTGGCATATTCTTCAGCCCATCGATATCAAGGTTGAAATTCTTAGGATTAGGCTGGCACCATTTACTGAACAATTATTTCCCTGCTTCAGGCTCTCAATTCCATGCACTCATCATTCATTCTTTTACTTAACAACACAATCTATGACTCTTGATTCATTTAACAAGTTTTATCCCACTATCTATTTTTCCCTCTTTGGATACCAAGATTTACATAGGCATGACAAGGGGCCCCCGCGGGGGAAGAGCATCTGGGTGTTGTTTTAAAGAACAGCATTGTTTCCTCAAAGTTCTTATCACTTTCCAGCACAGACTCTTTGTCCTGTACCGGCCTGAAACAATTAGCACTTTGGCCTTGCATTTGTTACAGAGTGAAATTCAACAGCATGGAACTGATGTTCATACCTTTTTACAATACCTATATACTCTTTTGTCTATCTTTATTTCTACTACTACATAATTATAATTCTATCATACTTATATAACTTTGAGGGCGACCCAACATGCGGGGGTGGCTGAAGACAGGGGCTGGCTGCAGGCAGGGCTGGGGGTGGCTGGAGATGGGGGCTGGCTGCAGGCAGGGCTGGGGGTGGCTGGAGATGGGGGCTGGCTGCAGGCAGGGAGTACAGGGGTGGCTGGAGACAGGGCAGGGGGTGGCTGGAGACAGGGGCTGGCTGCGGGTAGGGCAGGGAGTGCGGCAGCGGCTGGCTGCAGGCAGAAGGTGCAGGGGTGGCTGGAGGCAGTGGCTGGCTGTGGGCAGGGTGGCGGGTACTCATGGGGAGAGCAGCAGGATGCAGCCCAGGCCCAGCAGAGCAGCTGGGGACCCACCAGGCAGCATCAGGAGCCCCAGGGCCAGGGGAGCAGCAGCTGCAACAGGGCTCGTGCTCAGGGCCTGGCGGCAGCCCACATGGCTCCTGCAGCGCAGCGGCCCCAGCAGTCAGAGGAGGAATTACATCACTTCCCGGCCAGAGCCCATGGAAGCCTCAGCGACCCCTGCAGGGAAGCGGATTAACTACCGGTTCTAAAACTGCTTCAAAATTTTAACAACCGGTTCACACAAACCGGTGCGAACCGGCTCCAGCTCACCACTGGTCGTTACTAGGGCCACATTAATCTGGGTTGACAGCCTTGGTATCTTGACAGATCTATGGTGTTTGGGTACTAGACCATTTCTTTTTTTCATGGACCACAGTGGCCATTCCTCTATGATAAACACATTCTCCTGCTGCTAGCTAGCATAGTTAGTACTAAGGGTGAGGGTTCAAACCTTACGAATGATACATGATGGGAGTGTATGTTACAACTGTATATAATAGGCTGTAGTAAAACTTGTTTAAAAAACGTAGGAAATAAAAAAAATTTGTTTAAAAAATTAAAGAATGTTAGATTGCAAAGTCAAGTTATAGTTATACATATCATTGATCACATTTCTATTTAAAATAGATAGCATGTTCCAAAATACTTTCCATATTTTGTGGTCAAGTGACCTAGACAATGAAAATTCCTTGAACTGAAGGGTTCTGTTACAGGATGCCTTTAGATAGCTTTAATTTTCTGATATAGTTTCTTAAATCTTAATTGACACATTTAAGATATCTTTATCTAGTAAGAACATTATGCTATTGTATCAAATAGTATATCTTGAGCTCAGTTACAAACTTATAGGCATAAAGCATATAAGGCAGGAGAAAAAGATAAGAGGAATTACTTATCTTAGCAAGAGCTTGACTTTAAGACTAGTTAGCAGTTGTAACTCAACCTACATCTTGTCTCTGTGAAACACAGAAATGGCATCTGCCTCTTGACATTAGACCTTTATTCCAAGTTATTCCAAGGATTCTGGCCTATGTGTGGATGAATATAACATTGTTATTAAGCTCCATATTTTCTGCATTGTCACTTCAGCACTCAACTGCACCTGAAGTCAGTAGGACAGAGGTTTGCAAACTGGGGGTCAGGACCCCTCAGGGGGTCACGAGGTTATAACATGAGGGATCGCGAGCTGTCAGCCTCCACCCCAAGCACTGCTTTGCCTCCAGCATTTATAATGGTGTTTAATATATAAAAAAGTGTTTTTAATGTATGGGGGGGTCACACTAAGAGGCTTGCTGTGTGAAAGGGGTTACCAGTACAAAAGTCTGAGAACCCCTGCTCTAGGAACTCTGGATGCTCAGGACAATGGCAGTGCAACTGTGCTCATGCTTCCAGGCCATCCTGAGTTCAAAGTCAGGGGCAGGAGGTCCTAATTTATTAAATCCTGGCTTTGCCACTAATTCATTGTGTACCATCAGATAAGTCCCTTTGTCTCACTTTCCTGAGGGGATAATACTCTGGTCTCACTGTCGAAATAAATTCATATATTTTTGTGAGGCATTTAGAGACTACAGTGCTGAATGCCATAGAAAAGACCATGAGGAAATGATTGTGGTGTTATAGCTGCATTGGTCCCAGGATATTAGAGAGACAAAGTGGGTGAGGTAATATCTTTTATTGGACCATCTATTGTTGGTGAGAGAGACAGGCTTTGGAGCTTACACACAGCTGATCTTCAAGTCCTGAGAAGCTCTATGTAAGCTCGAAAGCTTGTCTTTCTCACCAAAAGAAGCTGGTCCAATAAAATATATTAGCTCACCCACCTTGTAGCATGTGGAAATGAATTCTGTAGTCAGTGCAGGCTCCGGATGGCATGTAGTAAATAAGGCAGAGACAACCAACTGAATGAGGATAAAATATTGAACATACCTCATTTCCTGAGCACCATCAATGCCATGCACTGAATGAGGCAGTCGTCCTGTGAAAAAATATGTGATTATGTAATTAAAGACTATTATGAAGCATGTGTAACAGGGATCATATTTATGTTTCACAGTGTCAAATGTGGTAGTTTTAAAAAAGTTTTGAGTGCTTGATTTATATAATTTATAATCTAGTTTTTTAGATATTTTATTTGTACACACACAGACTATGCGACAAAATTAAGAAATGTGCTGTAATTTCCATGTAACTATATGCATATACATATCGAATAGGAATTTATTCATTTACATATGACATTTAGTATATTTGCATACTCTGTATATGAAAATTGCTATTTCCAAATATTTACATACATGTATGGGTGTTGATATATTTTTTCACTTAATTCATGGATGCACACTCACTATTGAATTAGTCATGTTTTTAAATGTATATTGTAATTGCTCTTGCATATGCACACACACCTATCTAAAAGATTAAAAAGGATATATAAAAGTAATGGCCTGTAAGATTTGTCTGCATGAGGCATACAGAGTTTTATATGTACTTAATAACAGGTATCAACATTTCTTTAAGTTTCCAAGAGATCTACAAAAAACAGTGAATGTCACTCCTCGTGGAAACAAAAGATAAGGCCCTCCTAAAGTTTGCAGATAAATACCTTTAAATAGAGCAAGAGAAAAACATTAGGGTTTTTTTTGTTCTATAGTTTTAAGTTCTACCCTTAAAAAGTTCTATATCCAAATACCTTATCAAGAAATATACTCAAAATTGGCAAATAATCTATTTTATGGTAGGTTGTGGCATGCCAGATTTCAGGTTTGTTTAATTCAGGTTTTTTTAATTTATCAAGTTACAGGAATGGGTCTGAAAATTGTCTTTATAATAGGATGCTTGCTTCAACATTAACTATGGAGGAGAAGTCACATCTTTTCATAGTATGCTTCTGCTAAAGTATCATTAGGAAATCATGACATGTTGGGCCAGAACTACGCGCCATATAACCTAAGAAACCTATAAAATTACTTTTTTTTCTCATTCTGGTGCTGGGGGGCAAGATTTACCCTAGAACCTGTCACATCCGATGAATTGAGCTGTAGCTCACGAACGCTTATGTTCAAATAAACTGGTTAGTCTCTAAGGAGCCACAAGTACTCCTTTTCTTTTTACACAGAAAAAAACTCTCACAGCCAGTTTCCCTAATGAAAACAAGAAAAGATGTGACTCTCTGAAGTCATAGTTTTCAAATGGAAGGCAATCCAACCTTGAAGATCTACATCAGTTCCAAAGAAGAAATAGGAAAAGATTCAGACTTCCTACAGCCAAAAGTCCATACCAAAAAGAATAGGGTTTCCCATAGCAAGGAGGAAGTTAGTGAGGGTGCTCATCTAGGGACATTCCAGGTATCTTGAACTCCTTTGTTGCAGTTACTGCCTCTATGTTAGGGAATGTGATCCATTTTCCTTTACTGTGCTTACCAGTATTTCCCTTGGAACTTCTGCCTCACAATTACCAATAAGTCTGGCTGTTAAATTTTTTGCAGCCAGAGTTTCAGCTGGTGGCCTCTCTCGTTCTCTAATCCCTGCACTGTTTGCACGGTTTAATTTAACAATGTGGAGCAGGACTTCAACAACCTGCTTGCTAGATGCATGGTTGGCTCCATTCACCAGGGTTTAATTCCCTATAATACAGTTATAGAGCTATTAGGAAACCCCTAGTCCTGAATTGACTGGAGACCCACAGCTCTCACACAAGTTTAGGGGAGCTGAAGATGTATAAGGAATGCTTTTCTCTATTTATGTGCTTCAATGAACAAGCCTCAGGGAATATTTTTCTCAGTGCTTATTGTCTCCCAGTGCACATGTGCTGGGAATCAGATTGTGCCCAGTGGAGTGTTTGGTTCCTTAAATTACCGCATTTGGAACAACTTCATTCCCAATGCTCTTCCTGCTAAATGCTTTCAAAGTCATTTTATTTCTAATTATTCATCATATAGTATAATGAGTATAATTTATAATACCCTCCAAATAAATTCTAAATAGTTAAACTCATCTGAATATACCCATCCTCAACCTAATGGAATAGAGTAACTCTGGTAAATGTACCAGATGGAACTAAACATGGTAATTGTGCTTTTAATTGATTGCTGATGTAATGGAAAAATGGAATAACAAAATATATATATATATATAGTGGACATATAAACAAAATATGGCATCAAATACAATGTAAAGTGCAATATTATTTCTTAGTTTTTGTTCTTCATTGACTCAAAAAACCTGAAACAGAATATCACATAAATAAGTGCTGGATTTGACATGTAGTGAACACTATTTAATACATATACAAATAGAAATTCCAGGTGAAAATTTTCAACTGATCTCAGTTGCCAAGTGTTTTTGGAACAGAACAAATCTAATTGAAGTACTGCTCTTGGGTCCACTGGTCCATACATTAGAAACTAAGGGCATGTCTACACTGGCAAGTTTCTGCGCAACAAGTTATACCACTTTCATAAAAGTGCTGGAATTAAACCGTTGTTGTGTGTCCACACTGTGCTCCTTGTGTCAGTGGAGCGCATCCACATTAGCAGCTCTTGCAATGGCAAAGACAGCAGTGCATTGTGGTAGCTATCCCACTGTGCAATTGGCCTCCTGGGGCAGGCACAGCATCACATGATGCAGGTTTCCTAATCCCATTTTTCCAAGGGCATCCTACTACAATGCCAGCTGCTTTTCAACTGAAGGGCAGGGGACAGAGTGTGTGACAGGGAGTGTGTGTGTGTATGGAGGGGGGAGACAGTGTGTTTTGGGGGACAGAGAGTGTGTCAGCATGTTGTCTTGTTAGACAGCGGCAGGAAGCAACCAGTCCTGAGACATGGGGAAGGGGAAACCCCCAACATCAGCCCCTGCCTCCCTCCCTGAGCTCTCTGCACAGCAATCTCTCTCTCACACACACAAACACATACACCTGCCTCTGTGTTCAACAACCCAAGCATTCCACATTAATGGTTTGCTTTGTATCCCAGAGCAGATCAGCACAACACACAAGGGCTGTCAGCAATGGAGCTTTGAAAGGGGAGGGGCACATGTCTCCTGGGTAGCCAAGTTCAAAACAATGAGCAGAGCGGCCACTTGAGGGATTATGGGACACTTCTGGAGGCCAACTGATTGTCTTCTGCACTGTAATGTGTTTACACTGCTAATAGAGCGCTGGACCCTTTGTCTGTAAGCTTACAACAGTCATTGAGGTAGTTTTTTTGCAATGCTGCAACTGAGGAGTTTCTGTGCACTAAGTGGCTTGGCAGTGTGTACAACTCGGAAGTTACACTGCAGAAAGCTGCTTTACTGCACAGAAACTTGCCAGTGTAGACAGGGCCTAAGAAATCATTTTAAGAATTCTGATGGGAATTACTGGAATTTCCACTACTGCCTTTTGATTGAATAGCTTATACTTTTGAAAAAAATATTCAGAATGTACTATTAATGGTATAGTAGTGTTCAAATTATATAAATTTGAGGAGAATGGAGGAGAAGACCTTGTAGCGATGACCCCAGATAGCGTCCCTGACTAAAGGTTTAGAAAATACCTGCCATTTTTTTTTCAGTCTGATCCAATCCCTGTCACTATTGCTGAAAAGTGTTTGTGTGTATGTGTGTATATATATATATGCACAAATGCACACACAAACACTTTTCAGCAATAATGACAGGAATTGGATCAGATTGACACAATATTATATATTATATATTTTTGCAATCTGCCTTTATACCTGCCAACTGAGCATTTATGAATATACTGATTGTTTCTTTTATCAGAAAGAGTGCTGTCAGGGACTGGATATTTGATTAAAAACATATATGTAATGGATAAAGGGTATTGGCATAGTACTTTTCATCTGTTTTCTACTCCAATGATAAACGCTCGGGAGCTTGAAACTGAAGTTGCTTCCGCTATCCATTACAAGCACACACTGATTTGTGTATTTATGGAGCTGCTCATGAGTTCAGGGTGGCTGGCATTCATATTTATTTTCAGAAAAATAGCTGATGGAGCAATCATGATCATGCTATCAATTCTAGCTACTGCATTAACAAACTTGTTCACGACTTTTAACACATCTATGTCAATCACATTGAAAAGAAAAGGAGTACTTGTGGCACCTTAGAGACTAACCAATTTATTTGAGCATAAGCTTTCGTGAGCTACAGAAAAGATTCACTCTTTTGTAGATAGTTTCACTAAGGACAAAACACGGGGAGGCAATGCTTTGAATTCATGCCTAGTTATTGGAGAAATTTCAGAGCAATGCTTGATGTTACACTGAGCTACAGTGCAGTGGCTTTGCATGATCAGTACGCTTAGAGAAGGTAAAGACAGCTTATTGACCCATTTTATTATATCTTTAACTTTGCAAGTTTAAGCATGACCCTCAGAGTTTAATCTTTAGCATGATATTTAGAGATTTAGGTTATGAAACTCCTAACAATCAGGAACAAACCCCTAAATGAGTTATGGTAAAACTTTTAAAGTTTTGGAAGTTTGGTTCAAATTATTCAAATTCCCAGTTTATTCAGGTAATTGTCAGTTTCTTTTGTCCCAGCCTGTTTAATTTTCCTTTAAGATTCACTTAGAACCTGAGTCTTTATGTAGTCACAAGCAGTTGTTTTCTGTATCCTGAGATACTTAGTAAAAGGCTTTTATAAGTGTATAGTCCAATCCTGCAGCCCCTACTCATATAAATAATCCCTCTGTGGTCACTTTCCATTGATTTTATTTTGGTGCCTCACCTACCATCCCATATCCAAGCAGAAGTTATTTTTTTACCACAAATGTAGATAATTAGAATTACACGAGATATATAGTAGTCAAGTGAAGACAGAGCAGGGAAGAAGAATGAGAAATAAAGGGGAGGGTCATGATAAAGAGAAAAATATAAGGGAAAGAATTTAATAAAATTTAAATTTTATCATATGAGATAGGCCAGTTTAGAGTGAGTTCCTGTTTGGCATGTGCTTCTGGTTAGATCCTGGAAGCACTCAGTCAGATATACTCACTCAGGGTACTGAGACAGATATAGAGTAACTATTAATGGAATGATGTCAGATTGGAGGGAGCTCTCAAGTGAGGTTCCACAGGGATCTGTTTGGGTCTGGTGTTGTTGAACATCTTTATTAATGACCTGGACGTAGGAATAGAGAGCATACTGAACACATTTGCAGATGACACAAAAGCTGGGAGGGAGGGTTGCCAACACTTTGGAGGCTAGAGCTAAAATTCAGAGATCTTGATAAATTGGAGAACTGGGCTACAGATCACAAAATGAAACTCATCAAAGACAAATGTAACATGCTACACTTCGGAAAGATAAAACAGATGCACAAATACAGAATGGGGGATAACTGGCTTGGCAGCAGAACTGCTTGCAAGGGTAGGGAGTAGTGATAGATCACAATCCCCACACAAGTCAGCAATGCAATGCTGTTACAAAAAAAGCAAATGCAGTTTTAGGTTGCATTAACAGATGCATAGCATGCAAGTCACGGGAGGTGATAATACTGCTCTACTCAGCGCTGGTTAGGCTTCATCTGGAGAACTGTGTCCAATTTTGGTTACCAATCTATAGAAAGGATGTACAGAAAACTGGAAAAAAATTCAGAGATGAGCAACAAAGATGATCAAAGGGATCAAATGCAAGCCATATGAGCAAAGGCTGAAGGAACTGGATATGTTTATTTTGGAAAATAGGAAATTAAGAGGGAACATGATAGTGGTTTTCAAATACTTAAAAGGCTGCCATAAAAAGATGGAGAAAAGTTGTTCTCTAGTGCCACAGAGGGCAGGACAAGGGGCAATGGGTTCAAACTACAGAATAGCAGATTTAGATTATATCTCAGGAAAAAAATTCCTAATTATAAGAACAGTAGAACAATGGAACAGACTGCCTAGGGAGGTTGAGGAAGCTCTTTCACGGAACGTTTCAAGCAGAGGCTGGAAAGCCATCTGTCTTGGATGGTTTAGACACAACAAATTCTGCATCTTGGCAGAGGTTAGACCAGATGACCCTTGCAGTCCCTTCTAACACTATGATTGTCAGGACAGGAGACATTTGACATGGGTTTAATCAGACCCCAACTTTATTATTAGATGTCTGGGACTACCCGGCAGATAAAAGTGTACAGTGCAGGTAACCCAATGTTTATACCGTAATTACCCACAGGGCTTTTACCAGTTCCTCTTTTTCCATCTAGGTTCCTCCAGCAATTCCATTGCTGTTACCTTACCGTACCCGGGATGGGGGAGCTTCCCCTAGCTCCCCCTCTTTTTCCCTCCAGAAGAGAGAGAGAGAGAGAGAGAGAGAGAGTGTGTGTTCGTGTGTGTTTAGAAAAATCATTCATCGTATCGCCTTTAAAATCGTATACTTCTATTGAACATGATGGAGGCCCATGTCTTGAACACTACCGCTCACTCCTGCAATAATTAGTCATTTAATAAAACAAGAGTGTGGTACTGTGACTCACCCTAATAAGTCTTTTAAATATAGATGTTTTTTCTTCTTGATTCTTATGAATGCCAGTGCACCTATCACATATAGCAGTGGTTCTCAAACTAGGGCCGCCGCTTGTTCAGGGAAAGCCCCTGCCGGGCCACACCGTTTGTTTACTGGCTGCGGTTTGCCGCTCCAGGCCAATGGGGGCTGCAGCAAGGGCAGCCAATACATCCCTTGCCCCACGCCGCTTCCCGCGGCCCATATTGGCCTGGAGCTGCGAACCACGGCAAGTGGGAGCTGCGATCGGCTGAACCTGCGCACAAGGCAGGTAAGCAAACCAGCCCGGCCAGCCAGGAGCTTTCCCTGAACAAGCGGTGGCCCTAGTTTGAGAACCACTGACATAAAGCAAAATCACAAAACACTCAAGCAAAATGACCAAATGTAAACTGTCATAGTTTGTAGTGAATATAGGCAATTTAAAGATACTATTGTACATTGAACAAAATGCTGTGATGGCTCTGTAAATGCTGGGGTACATTATTATGCCTATTGATGTTATTGAAAATAATGACAAATCAATATTTTTGGTTCTTTAGCTCACTCATTTGGTTCTTATATTATTATTATTATTTATATTACTCTAGTGTTTAAAGCCCCAAAAAAAGATTGAGACCCCATTGTGCTAGATGCTGTACAAACAGTGAGACTGTCCCTTTCTCAAAGAATTTACAACCTAATATAATAAGAACTTTAGTGAAGATGAAGCATTCAAGAAGAATGTGGAATAAAGATGAGTGGACTGATAGGAGAAAATATGAAGGAAAGAGGCTTTCTTAAATTTAATCATGTGACAAAGTCAGCACTCAGAAAATATAACTAAAATTAAAGCATCTAGAATGTAATCATCATGTTTCACTGAAATACTGAACTTGGACTTTTAATTTCAGCAATTAAGGTTTGGCTTTCTATGATAGTTATTTGAATGGAAAGAGTGCTTATAACTTGTGTCTGAGTACTATATCTTATCCCAGCTTTAAGTCTTGTGTAATAATTTTGTCCATAGTTTGGACATATTTGTCCACAGATGTAATCACTATGTTGTGGCAAAAACACCCCAGCTTCTCAAAATATATTTCCAAGTAAACTTACTTCTATTTATAAAGCAACTGGATAAAATTTTCAGAAGTGCCTGCATGCCTTAGGAGCTGATGTCTCATGGAAACTCATTAAGTGAGGCTTCTGAAGGTCTGTCTACACTTCAAGCTGAGTGTGTAATTATCGGTTTGAGGAGACATATCCATGTTAGCTCTCACTGAGCTAGCATGCTAAAAATAGAGCACAGCCACAGTGTCACCAGGGGCTAGCCACCCTGAGTATGCGTCAGCATCTCAGATAGGTACATACATTGGGGCAACTACCCCTCCTGGCATGGCAGTTACACTCTATTTTTAGCATGCTAGCTTGATCAAAGCTAATGTGAGACTGTCTCCCTGTGCAGGGAATCACAGCTGCAGCTTCGATGTAGATATACCCTGATTGCCTAGGTTTCTTTTGAAGATGGGCCACAAGTGCTTTTAAAAGTTTTATCCATCATCATATTGAAGGCAAATATTATGCAGAACTTAACACTTTTTTTCCTGGAACTATTAAGAGGCAAGGTTTTTTTTCAGTTGACTAAGGATTTGGAATGCCTGTTTTGAGGCACCCAGAACTTAAAGGGCTCTGTTTTTCTGAAACACTGAGAGACCACTTTCTAACAGTCAGGCCTCTTTCAGATATCTTGAGCTGAACACCCAAAAACAAATGCACACCAAATCACTAGCTGGTTGAAAATCTTTGCCCAAAGCATTTAGAATTCCATCAGGTTTAATGTTAAGTGACAAAGAAAAAGGTGATGCCTTAGTGTCATGATTATCTTCTCACTACTTTGTATTATCTTCTAGCTTCTTTGCCATTTACTTTCCAAATGCAAATACTTTTCAGCGTTTTAGAGTAAGAGGCCACAGGGTGGTAAGCAGGCGGGCTCGTTAAGTTCCGATTTTTTTTTTAAAAAAAAACACACTTCAGTGTTATCTCCAGTGTTGTCTCCTCAAGCTGAATGCCCAGTGATTCCAATAATGACAATTTCTTTATTAAAATAGATTTCTACTCTAAATATGTTTGGCACATACATGAACACAAAAACTCATTGAGCTGTTGCAGGAAATAGCAAATGAATTAAAAAGTGTTTGTTATTCTATAAAAAATAGGTATTTGATATTCTTTTGACAAATGAATCCTAAGTATATGGAACAAATGAGTGAGAAAATGAAACCAAGCTGTTATGGTTATCTATTGCATATACAATGCCACTAGAGGGACTTGTACAGCCAGAAGTATCTTGTATGAGATTCTGAAAGAACCGTGGAGAAATTAATAAATAATTACAACATTTATGAGTCATAGCTACATTTATATTTTTAAATCTAATGTAAAGAAAAAAAGGACTGTTTGCTATCTGTTTATCCATGCTCACTTTCTTCCCAATAGCATCTTTCTTGTGCATCCTTTTGATCCTAAGGATATTGCACCAAGGACCTGCTGACAATACTGTGTATATTATTGCACAGTTAATTCTGGAATTTGATATGTTTTTCTAATTTTTCTTTAATTACCTTTTTAAAACAATCATATTCCATCTAGCTTCACTCCACTTTACAGACAGCTGCATAATTAAAAATATCCACTTGTATCTGTGTAAGGAGGAGAAGGAGGAGGAGGACAGTGAACAGCAAAAAATGTGTAGTTTGCACACAGTGTAGATGAAAAATATTCCATGGGGGAATTGTTTGAAGAATTTTCAAATGAACTATGAGAAAATGTCATTTGGAGAGTGATGTTTATCTGACAGATATTTAGCTACATGGCACTGAGCAAACAGTTAATATGTAATTCCTTGTCATTACAATATGAGCACATTGTGAATGGTAGCAAACAATGTTTTTTGCCATTGCAAGTTTTACTATTCATCTTTATTTAATTAGTTGAAATATATAATGTCAATACAAATAGAAAACAAACTGAAAATTTTACATCATGAATAGAGCTGCATGACTTTTTTCAGGTGAATATTTATGGAAAAAGGCAGCTTTGGGTCAGTTATAAATATTAGCAAATTCAGGTCAAGATTTAATAAACAATTTCAGTCAAAAAAAGGCTATTTTTGTAAAAGTCAGTGCTTTTGGTTTGATATTTTGAAATTTAACATTTTGACTTTATTTCAAAACAATGTTTTTTTTAAAAGCTAGATGTATTTAAAATCAAACAATCCTCCCTTCCCCTGAAAAACTAGACAAAATGAAAAATCTGAAAAAAGTTTTCATTAGATTAAACAATTTTTTTCCTGGTTTTTTTTTTTTTTGGCTTAGATAGCAAACAAACAAGCAAACACTCAGCTCTAATCATGAGTCAATAAGAAAAAAGCAAGCTATTAAGTCCTCTGCTGAAATATTTAAAATGACAGTTACAATGGCTTAATGGTTTGGGAACACATGTGATTTATAGTAACATAAAGGAAATGTATGAATACACTGCAGTATACCTATAGTTCTATTTAACACATTTCAAATTTTTAAAGGGACATGATCAAGTCAAATTTGACCTGTAGTTCAGATTTTATAAAAATAAGCTTTTACAAAAGCCAAGATCACTAGTAATATTTGATTTTTAAACATAACCAGTATTTACAATCCAAATATTGCAGCCCTATGCTACCTGAAAATAAAAATGGCTAGATACTGAAACTGATAAGACAATTCATTGTCCAGGAGAAATGTAAAAGATAACAGCATAATTCTCTAAATTATTTTAATATAAGGTGTATTTTCAATATTAATAAGGAATTTTTAAAAAATGGGGAAAATTCTGTGCTGTCATAGATGCCCTGACTTCAAAGTTCCATGTGGTATAACACAGCAGAATCTGGCTTCTAAGTTTTAACCTGACAGTGTCCCTACAAATATTATGGAATATTTTTCTTTGAGATGACAATCATAAAAACTTTTGAACTCAGACTTGAGCAGTCTGTTAGGGGCTAAAACTTGATGTTTAAATACTATCACCAGAAAAAGAATTCAAGTTAGAGTTAATGTTACATAGCAAGAACAATTCAGTTTTATGGTATTTTTATCGTGTCTTTTTAAAATGTTTTATTGATATTTTAACTTTGCAACCTAAATAGTAGTGTGCTGATAAACTGACAAGATTTTGTATGTGGCGGGGGGAATTATATTGGGACAAATGAAGAGAAAAGACTCTTTAAATAACCAAAAGAGGGGAAAGGCTAAGCCTTTCAACAAGACCTTTTAAATTATGCTAAAATATAATCGGTTAACGTACAAATTAAATTAATATTCCTGGACAACAGAATTTACCAATAAACCCTCAAACCTCTAAATTTCCTTCTGACAAATTAAGTACTTTCTTTTAGTTCTTCATACAACAATGTTTTAGCAGAATTGTTTTAAAGTGTCTTTTAAATAATAGGGTTGAGCAGATGTGAGAAATGCAGCAATACCTATGGGAAAATAGATAAAATAATTCTTGCTATGACCCTGTGTTGCTGTCTGTGTTAGGTAATACATGAGCTCCCCTCACCTCCTAATATTTCCAGTTCCATTACTTCTCCACATTTTTGATATAACTGCTATTCAATAATGATCTAAAAGAAATAATTGAAGAATGACCAAACAATGGAAGCAAGGCATGAAGACATGAATGAAATTTGGAGAGTGATGGATCTTTCAAGGAATAAATCCAACATGAGGACAAACTAGTACATCATTCATTTCCCGCTTAGTTTTGAAGTGGTCCAAAAATAAGTCTAATGTTATGGTATTTATTATTATTCATAATTTTAAAATTTACAGTGAAAATGGTATTTTCTTTGATTATAAGTAGACAAAGTTTTAAAGGTTTCAGTCTGAGTTTGTACATTCTTTATTTTATGCTTTAAGGATCTGATCCTGCAAACATACAGGGTAAAATTTTCCTAAGTGACCAAAGGATTTAGTCCTATTTTCAAAAATGACAAGGGTTTTGGCACATAAGAACTCATCTTATTGAAAGTGAATGGGACTTAAGTGCATATATATATTTTTTAAAAGGGGTTTAGGTGCTTTAGAAAATTGTACCCATAATAATAAGACAAAATTTAGTGAAATAGTCACATTGAATTAAATGGCACTACTCATGTGAGTAAATTAATCATATGCATATGTGTTTGGTGGATCTAGAACATTAATTAATTAGTCAACTGCTCATTACTAAAGCAGAATTTTCAGGTACAACTGAATCCCATTTGGGTACACATAAATCAAAAAGGCATTCAAGATTTTTTCTAGTGGGGAAAAACTATATTCAATAAAATTTTAGATGTAATTTTCAGAGGGGTATGTTGAGGATAAAGTTATTTTTTTTCTGCTGAACTGATATTGTCTAAAGTGACTGCAACTAAACGGGAGTAAAAGTGAGAAAAAATAGCATCTTTCCTTGTCACTTCACTCCCCTTTAGAAATTGCAGGGCTATGTGCAGAAGTTCATTTCTGTATACTTTCACCTTCTTTTTTACATGTCTCCTCAGATACATTGAGAAAGTGAAAATAGAAGGCTACATAACAGGAACAAGACAGGAACAAAGAGATCCCTTTAAGCTCAACTAGGTATTAAGCACTGTACCTAACTAGTATGTTTTAGACAATAAAATTGACACTTAAAGTAATAACAGCATTATCTTTCACAAACATTAATACCCAAGACGGCTATACCACATCAAAGTTCCAAGAATATGTAATAGAAGCAGCAGCTTCCTGTCAGAGAACGCACTGAAAACTCTCTCCTCCTTTGGAGGGGAGTGAGAGAAAACTGAGGGCCCCAGTAGTAGTCATTTGCTCTTTTTAAACCAAAATAACTCTTTATTATAATTACCCCCCAATGTATAAGTTAATGTGATGAAATCTTAGTGAAGCCAGGGCTGCATAATATTAATTATTATTGTATTAATAAGATTGCAGAACACACAGATATGTAACATTTTAAATGGCTATTGCTCCCATCAGCACTGACCTTAAATTTTATCATTGTGTAAGCTGGGGAATAGTCCCGCTATTGTGGGGAACTTTCCTGGCTTCTGCACTACCCCAGTGAAGTGGGCTAGCAAAAGGATCTGAGTCCTTGCTTCCACTTCCTTTACCCAGTGGCCTAACTGCCCTTGAGGACTCCCCTTCCACTCTCCTGTCTGGCAGAGTCCTCGTAACCCCAACAAGGCTGGGCCCAGGATTCCTGGGGGCCTCGACCCCCAACCCTGCTGTGGTCACCTAGCACAAGGGCTAGGGTGTTCCCACTCAGGCGTACTTTCCCTGCCCTGGGCACTTCTCTGACCCACTGACCATTACAAACAAGTTAAAGCAAATGCAAGTTATTTAATCAACAATTATTCTTTTCAAAATTAAGGAAAAATGGGAAAGGTTAAAGGAAACACATCAACCTGCTCTGTAGCCGGGAACATCACAAACAGTGTCTCTGGAACGTCCGGGCAGTTCACAGTCTGTTCCTTGTACGTCCCAGGCCTTCTTCTCAGGCCCTGGCTGTGCTGTAGGGATGCTACAAGTGGGTTGGACACTTGCTCTGGCGGTGGCCACACACTCTCAGGCTCTAAGTGGTAGGTCCCTTCTTCCCAGCGTCGCCCCCGCCCTGTTGGGGTTATGATCCAAGCCTGGCCTGCAGAGCCTCTTGGCTGAGGCGTCTCCCTGTGCTGGGCCCGCTGCCCAGGGTCCCCCTCACTCTCCTCAGCTGACCACCGCACCCAGCTCCGGACTGCTCCAGCCCCAGCTCCAGCTCCACTCTGCCTCAGCACTGCTGCTGCTGCTGCTCTGCCTCCAGCTCCCTGGGCTGCTTCTCTGGCCCCTCTGCCTCTGGTTGCTGCAGCTCTGCTCCCAGGACAGGTCTGCTCTGCAGGCTGCTTCTGTGACTCTGCTCCCAGCACTGACCTGCTTCCTGGGCTGCTTTTCTGGCCCCTCTGGCTCTGGTTGCTGCAGCTCTCCTCCCAGGGCAAGTCTGCTCTCTCTGGGCTGTGCCTCTGGCTTTGGGGCTGCAGCTCTGCTCCCAAGACAGGGTCTGCTCTCTCTGGATCTGGCCCAGCTCTGCTCCCCAGCTCAGCTCGGCCCCACTGTCTGACCCAGGCAATTCCAGCTCACACGGAGGACGGGACCTCCCTGGCCTCCTAACTCTCTGATTAGCCTGCTCGCCCTGTCATTCAGGCTGACCTGGAGCATTGGCCTCTCCCCATTGTTCCTGGGGTCTGTCAGTCTCAGGGTCCTGATTCCCCATCGACCCTTCCCCTTTTAGTACTGGGCGCTAGCAGTTAAAACACCCCCATTGAATGTTAGTAAGGGGGCAACAGTCCCCTTACACTTGTCATCACTTTAAAGGTAATGGCTATAGAAAGATCATGCTTTTAAAGGGTATGGGAAAAAAATACTGTTTGTGTGAGCCTAATCACCACACCTAAAGCTGAATTGCACTAGTCGCTCCTTTTTAGAGTGGTTGGGAAGGAATTTTTCCCTCATCACTATACTGCTTCAGTGGAGTGGGGTTATTTTGCCTTCCACGCAGTGGGGGTCAGGGAAGACCTATTATGGTGAGGAGGAAAGGGGGTAGGTTATATGTCACAACTTATTTTGTAAGTATGGGGCGGATGTCCAGAGCAGGTGCTCCATAGGGAAGGCATCCAGTGATCAGATACATGGCCTGGTAAAGGACTTAAAAGGAGGTGCTGGTTAAAGGAATGGAATGGGGAGGGGGGTGGGTTGGGAGCCAACCCCTCATTCTTATAGCCCATCTTACCCTACGGGTCCTACGAGGGGGGGTGTGGATGGTAATGTCCCAGCAATGGATTTGCTGGAGGGACCTGGATGGAAAAAATGATGGGGAGCTGGTGGAAGCCCCCCAGGTCATTACAGAATAAACAGGGGGTTATCTGCACTGTACTCTTTTATCTGCCGGGTAGCCCCAGGCATGTAAGAATGAAATTGCTGCCTGATTAAATCCATATCAAGTATCTTTGTTCTTCTTTCGGTATAGGTGGACAACATGTTCTTGGAATAGCTCTTAAAACTAAGTTGGTCCAGGATCATAAGGTCAAGTAAAAAAATTTGCATTTGTTAATAGTTTTGTGGTACAGTTATCTGTGGATTTATGAATATATCTATTTATCTTGTTTTAGCTGATATTTCATAATATGAAACAACAAATACTGATCTTAGCTAATATATTCCTTGTTTTCGGTTTCTCTGTGATTAGACTTCTGAATTCAAGTAAGAAAGTCTTTCAGAGTAACAGCCGTGTTAGTCTGTATTCGCAAAAAGAAAAGGAGTACTTGTGGCACCTTAGAGACTAACCAACTTATTTGAGCATAAGCTCAAATAAAGCTAGCTCACGAAAGCTTATGCTCAAATAAATTGGTTAGTCTCTAAGGTGCCACAAGTACTCCTTTTCTTTTTAAGAAAGTCTTGTCACTGCATAAAGTGTGAAATATTCATATTTTGGGGAGCAGGAGAAATGTTTTTAATTAAACCTGACATTTCTGAGCCTAGTGTGAAGGTGTCCATCTTGCTGAAAAAATTATGCCATTTGTAATTGACTCTCATTTGAAATGATCTCTCATTTGACAATAGCTCTCGGAGAGCCTTACAGAAAAGACTAATTAAAGTGGACTGGAACTGGGTTTTCACTTTCACTCCATGAGTACCCTCATGCTGACAGTTTCATAAGTGATATTGCTATTCAGAAAAGTGGGAACCTCTTGCTCTGGTCTCAAAAATGCCAATTATAGGCCTGTAGTGTTGAACAAGAGTCTGTCATTCTCTACTCACACTTTTCTTTTTTCCCCCAATGAATAGTTTATTTGTTGAAAACTGCAGTTTGGGCTGACTTCAAATGATTTATGAATTTGTGTCAGACGTGCTGAACAAAGAAAACAAAGAAAAACTCAGTGTTTTGGAAATGTCAAAACAAAATGTTTCTTTTTATTTTATTTTTTTCAATTTCAGACATTTTTACAAAAACAAAGGACCTTTAGCCTAATGGTTAAGACATTGCTTGGGATGAGGGTGACCTGGGTTCAGTTTTTTCCTATTGAGGGTTTCCCAGCTCTCAGATGAATGCCCTACACACTGGACTATGGGATATTTTGTTACAGAACTCTATATGTCTCAATCTCTTCTGTTGAATCTGTTCTATTTTTATAAATAATTAAATACCCATTAAAGCAGTGACTTGAACTTAGGTCTCCCCACATGTGTGGGGAGTACCCTAACCAGAAGACCATAAAATCATTCTCATACTTTTCCTGGCCTAGTGATTATTCATTGTCATTATGAATGAGCTGAATTCTAAAGGAAGCTCTAGCTGGCTTTATCCCCAAGTTGCTAGTTGGTGGGAACCCTGTAACAGTGCACTGGAACCAGTTAAATGCCTGATATGAGATAGCAGCGTCTCTTCCCCAGTCTTAAATTAATGAAGTTGCAGCTTGCCACTTGACTTCATCCCATGTATTTATCATTCATTCACCTGTGTGTCCTGATCGAGCCACAAGGGGTAGCTTACATCACACTCTGTTAATCTCTTTGTTACATGCTTTGGCAAATGTACAGTGATTTGCAACTTAATAGGAACTCCAGTTGGACTCATTATCTTCTTTCATACATCATCCACACGTGTTCTACTCTGTGTTGGTTTACCTAGATCCTTCATTACCAATACCAAGTCTCTTATTCTGGGAAATAAATTAGTGTTGCATCTCTAGCCTGAATTCTCCTCCATCATTGCAGTTTCTTTCTGATCTTGACCCAGACATCTCTATGGAATTCCCCACATTCAAACCACAAGGCAAAAACGGAACAATTCCTGTATGGACTATGGGACATCTAGAAAGTAATTTTTTCAGGTTAGATTGTAAACACTTTGGGGAGGGTCTGTCTTTTTGTTCTGTGTTTATACAGTACCTTACACAATGGGGTCCTGATCCATGAGCACGGCTCCTGGGAGCTATGGTAACAGAAATAAATAATGATAGTGTGAAACTGCTATACTTGTGATTTTTGTTTGTTTGTTTTCATCTTTACATTTCAAAGAATTGTGCCTGAGGGCAGAAACAGCAGCTATTTCTCTTTTCAGAGGTGCTGCAGCCTGTTACAGAAGAGACATGCATTATTTTCTTATGTGATTTAATTTTTTTCTTTTGGTTTCCTTAATCAAAAGTAAATCATTTAACACTGAATACATATTTTTGCCCTGTGTGCATGAAAACATATATATTGTGTATGCTACCTTTCAAATGTAAATGCACAATTATATTTATTTGGAAGAAACTTTATTATTTTAAATGTTTAAAACTTTAAAACCCTATGACACTATTTATATATTCTTGTGAGCTTTTAAGATTGTTGAGCTGAGTACAGATTGTATGGAAAAACTGGGACTCGCCCCTAGCCTTGACAACCACAGCAATCAACATTTACACATTGAAAGGTTTCCTTCAAATAATATTTAGCATTTACGTAACTTATGGAGACAAACTTCTGAGGGCAAATTAAACAAATTAATAACCCCAGTATGGAATTACACAGAAAACAACACAATGCTTAAAAGTAATACATGAATACAGAGGCATGTCCTCAGTGTCTGTTCTCTGTTTAAATTGACTTACAGAAGGGGCTGTCTATTTTAGAAGGTTGTAGTTTCAATCTATGTTGATGAAAATGGATCCTACCTGTCTGAAATAGCACTCTCCTAAGATATGGAACTACCATTAGGTACATCATGCCACACTATTGCTTATAAAACAAAAACAATAAGTACTTGATTACATGTACAAACATAGCTTAATAATGGATTTTGATTTGTTAAGTACACATTGATTAAGTATTGAAGATATGCTGTAATATTTTATGTTTTCCATTAAGAGCTTGCCTATTGCACCATTTCTAGACTGTAAATTATTTAAGTCAGTTGAACATTGTGCCTTGAATAATTTATTTACTATAAAATTGTAAATTGCAATATCCTGTCAAATTTCATGTAATCTAGTATAAGGAATCAAATATATTGAAGTTTGATATTATTGGTTATATGAGTGCCACCAAAAAATCTGGTAAGAAATTACAAAATAAACTTTAATTAGGTATTCCAGAAACAGAAAGGGAAAGACATTAGACTAGCAAAAAATAAACAAATTAAAAAACCCAAAACAAAAACAACCACCCCTGCTGCAGAAAATTCTTTAATTTTTTAAAAAGTTTTTTAAAGGTTTTCATATTTAGACAATTGCAATTTTTGGCACTCCAATACCATAAAACTTGTATGTTTTATGTAAATAGTGAGGATATTTAACAGATTTTGATTATACTTTATAGCAATTTCTTTTTAATAGCTCACTTTGTTTAGATACTGATGACTGACTGCAATTGTTAAATCTCTTCTGAAAATAAATTTAATTTGCATTGGCTAATAAAAAGGCCATTTTCTAAAATGAAGTAATTTGACTCATCTTTTCAATAAAAACCAAAACAAAACATATACATGTTGAAAAATAGTATATTTTAATACTGTATGTCCATACTCTTGCAACCTTTATCCTATGACTTAATGGCAGACCAAAAATTTGAGTGACATTTCCAGTTAAACAGGAGTAAATGTTCCTTCATTCAGCGTATTGTAGTGAAGTGTATGGGACTAATTTGTGGGAGTAATGCAATCTAGATTTGGTTCAAGGAACAGCATAACTACTCAACGTGGGGGAAATAAAACAAAGGACTGTTACAACAATGGAAAGGTTAAAAGAAACTTGGATTACTACTGTCAGAAGCATACTGTTAAATAATATGTAATATGGCAAGCTTTAAAATTAGAGCTAGTCTAACTGTGGAAAAATTGTGAATAAGTTATTCTCTAACAAATACATAACCTATTTAACACATAATTTAAACATCTTTGAAGCTGATCAGATAGTGGCCTTATTTATTTGTGACTAAATACAGACAAAATTTACAGACAAAATTATGCAAAGAGACTATTAAAGAATATTAATTTACTAGTTTGTTTGGAATATTATTTTCTATGCCATCTGCTTTTTCAATATTCAAAAATGTATGTTGATTTCAATAGTTAATTATTCCATTTGACATATGATTCCATGTGACCTATTTTCCTCTTACTTAAAATGGTGTACCTCAGGGATAACTGTCTGAAACATCAATGATGTCACAGTGGGGTAAAATAGGCGAGACATAAGCATCAGGCATCACATATTTTTCTGGTGTACATGGAGTGAATACCAAAAAGATGTATCAGTTCTCTACATGTGGGACTGGCATTCTTGAAAGAGCCTTTCTTGTATGCTGTTTTTTATTTATTAAGCCATCTTTTTAAAAATGTAAAATGAATGTTTTGCAGGAGACAGAGTAGGATTTTCCTTTGTATAATCTACTTTGCAGCAATATCCATGTCACTATTTGTGAAATTGTGTTGAGTTCGTCAAATGGTTTCAACTGAATCTAAAATGTCAAAATGTTTTGGTAATGTCAAAAAGAAACATTTTGTTTAGACTTTCAGGTATTTTGAGAAAAGCGTAAGAATGAAACCATTATACGTGTGAAGAGAATTTGATCACTTACCTTGTTCCTGACTAATAGGTACTGTAAAGAGTGGAAAGCACCTAAAAGTCTGAATTTCTTTTCAAAAGTGTTTTCTTTTTCACTAACATTCCTATTAAAATACAACAGTCCTTGGTAAACCCTTGTCCTCTTTTCCTACGTATAAAAATACATAAATGTTGGAGACAAAAATCTAAGGAGGTGTATTGTTCCCTTTATTTGCAAACTTAAATCTCCTTTAACATTAATAAGAGTTGTACTGTATATACATTTGGGAGTGAACTATTAAATTATGTGAGAACATCAGAATGGCCATACCGGGTCAGAACAATGACACATCTAGCCCTGTATCCTGTCTTCTGACAGTGGACAATGCCAGTTGCTTCAAAGGGAATGAACAGAACAGGACAATTATCAAGTGATCCATCCCCTGTTGTGCCGTGCCAGCATTTGGCAGTCAGAGGCTCAGGGCCACCCAAAGCATGGGGTTGCATCCCTAACCACCTTGTCTAATAGCCATTGATGGACCTATCCTTATCTAATTTTTTTTAATACAGTTGTAGTTTTCACTTTCACAGCATCACCTTAGCAACGAATTCCACAGGTTGACAGAGCGTTGTGTGAAGATGTACTTCCTTTTGTTTGTTTTAAACTTGCTGCCTATTAGTTTCATTGGGTGACCCCTGGTTAATGTGTAATGTGAAGGGGGTAAATTACACTTTATTCACTGTTTCCACACCATTCATGATTTGTCAGACCTCTATCATATCCTCCTTTAGTTGTCTCTGTTCCAAGCGGAACAGTCCCAGTCTTATTAATCTCTCCTCATATGGAAGCTGTTCCATACCCTTGATCATTTTTGTTGCCCTTCTCTGTAACTTTTTCATTTCTAATATATCATTTTTGAGATGGGGTGACAAGAACTGCAAGCTATATTCAAGGTGTGGGCATACCATGGATTTGTATAGTGGCATTGTAATGTTTATCATCTTCTTATCTATCTCTTCCCTAACATTTTGTAAGCGTTTTTTAGATGATGCTGCATATTAAGTGAGTTTTTTCAGAGCACTATCCACAATGACTCCAAGATCTCTTTCTTGAGTGGTAACAGCTAATTTAGATCTGATCATTTTGTATGTATAGCTGGGATTCTGTTTTCCAATATGCATTACTTTGCATTTATCAACATTGAATTTCATCTGCTATATTTCTGCCCATTCACCCAGTTTTATTAGATCCCTTTGTAACTCTTTGCAGTCTGCTTTGGACTTAAGTCTCTTGAGTAATTTTATATCATCTGCAAACTTTGCCACCTCACTGTTTACCCCTTTTTCCAGATCATGTATGAATACATTGAACCGTACCGGTTCTAATACAGACCTGGGGGCCCCTACTGTTTACCTCTCTCTATTGTGAAAACTGACCCTTTATTCCTACCTTTTGTTTCCTGTCTTTTAACGAGTTACTGATCTATGAGAGGACCTTCCTTCTTATGTCATGACTGCTTAATTTGTTTAAGAGTCTTTGGTGAGGGACCTTGTCAAAGGCTTTCTGAAAGTCCAAATACACTATATCGCCTGGATGACCCTTGTCCAAATGTTTGTTGACCCCCTCGAAGAATTCTAATAGATTGGTGAGGCATAATTTCCCTTTACAAAAGCCATGTTGACTCTTCCCCAACAAATCATGTTCATCTATGTGTCTGATAATTCTGTTCTTTACTATAGTTTCAACCAATTTGTCTGGTACTGAAGTTAGGCTAGTGGCCTATAATTCCCACAATCGTCTCTGCGGCCTTTTAAAAAAAATGTCGTCATATTAGCTATCCTCCAGTCATCTCATACAGAATCTGATTTAAATGATAGGTAATATGCCACAGTTAGCAGTTCTGCAATATCATTTGAGTTTCTTCAGTACTATGAATACCACCTGGTCCTGGTGGCTGATTACTGTTTCATTTATCAGTTTTTTTCCAAAACTTCCTCTACTGATACCTTAATCTGGGACAGTTTCTCACATTTGTCACCTAAAAAGAATGGTTCAGGTGCAGGAATCTCTCTCACATTATCCTCTGCAGTGAAGTCCAATGCAAATAATTCATTTAGCTTCTCCTTAATGGTCTTGTCTTCCTTGAGTGCTCCTTTAGGACCTTGATCATCTAGTGGCCCCACAGACTGTTTCTTTGGCAGGCTTCCTGCTTCTGATGTACTTTCGTTTTTTTGTTTGTTTGGGGTTTTTTTGCTATTAGATTTTGAGTCTTTAGCAAGTTGCTCTTCAGATTCTTTTTTTGGCCTGCCTAATTATACTTTTACACTTGACCTCTTTTATATGTTTAATTACTGCCCTGTCTAAAAAGTAGTATTCTACAACATTCCATATAGTTCAGTATCCACTGCTGAACTTGAATGGCAGATATCCTTGGTCAAACCTGATTAGTCTTTTAACTGTCTCTCTGAACTAGCATACAAAAGGATCATTAGCAGGACAGGAGTGCAAGAGAGTTGCATGCATTGCTTAGCACTTGCCACCTTCCAGCATGCTAATTCCAGTTGCAGATGTCTAAGAGATGCTGCCCATGAATTTTTTTAATTGGTTAAACTTACCTACAAACACAGAACCAGCCTGTCAGAAAAGCCGATGTTTCTGTTGCTGCAACTAACAACATTTTCATTTGCAGGAGGTAAAAACAGGCTGGTGTCTGGCTGCATAGTAATCATAGGCCAGGATATCCTAATTTAATATAGTTTTTCTTACTGGACTGCATACAAAGTATTTTTGTTGCACTACATGTTGAGATTGACAGCAGAATGATCACATAGAGTGGTGATGATTCTAGTGCTGGTCTCCCTTTAGGCAATAGACTTCATTAGTCTCCTAGACTGCACTGGGAGGCAAAGCATGGCCAAATCTCACTCGATCAGCAGCACCTGCACTCTGCTGGTCAATTAAGAAAGCATTCCAAAAAGCAATCATTGTGGTTGAGTCTGTCTGCAGATGAACCATATACGGAGCTTGTAAAATTAATCAAGGGATTGGGCTTCAGAATTATGAGCCAATCTGATGTCCACCAATCATACAGGCTAGGTGGATGGGGTCCAATTCTGGCAAACCGTGTCAGGGCAAGTACTTGCATTACTGATAGCAGACCTGAAGAAGTAGCCGCACAACCTACAAGGTACTGCTGCTGCTCTTCGGTAGCTTTTCCCTTCTTATCATCATGAGTGTCAGGAGTGATGCCACAGGGATGGAAAGCTGTCCAATGGTATGTCTTTACACAGGGTAGAGTTTGAATTTGGATAAATTAGGTATGAATTTAACTCTACAAAGAAGGCCCATCTACTACCAATTAAGTCACTGAGGATTAATTAAGCAGATACTTAAGTGGCCTATAGGACTCATGCTGGCTTTCTGCATGTAGGTGAATTTCACCCTTACAGTTTGCTATGCTTACGCACAATACAAATAGGAATGTTCACAGAAGGCTGTGTGAAATGCAGTAAGGAAGATCTAGTCTATTCAGTTCTAGTCGTTCACCTGGCTGACCTCTACTTCCTTGAACATCTTCCAATCAGGAAAACACTGAGCAATTGATTCCAGAATTTACTTCAAGTCTATTCCTTCATCAATAAAGCAAATGAGCTGCTGTAGAGAACAGTTTCCTTCCATGCCTTTGTCTAGTCTCCTTATCAAAGCAAGAGAAAATTTACTTTTTCATCTATGAGAAAATCTATATTTTTCCAATCATCCCCTTTAAAGCTAGAATTTAAGACGTTGCTGTGCTTATGGGAACATCTGTACACTAGGTAGTGTACAGAAAAGATATTATTCATTTATAAATATTTGTATTCTGCAGTGACTATAGAATTTGGTTTCAAACTTCACAACCCTTCAGCTTGTTGTTTAGTATACATGAGTAACCAAAAGAATAGTTATAAGTATAATTACATTGATTTGCTCCTATCATTATGTTCTACCGTTTTAGAGTCCCTTGGGAACAGGATTGTAACTTACTTGTATTTTGAACCAAGTAAGCAAGACTTAAGCAGAATTTTACTAGAATCTTTGTTTAAACAAATTCATATTACACACAGAAAAGTATATTAAAAGAACATTGTTAAGGTTGCAAAGTGAAGCAATCAAGTAAAGAAATGTAAGAATTAAGGTTGCCCGTGCAATCTTAATACAGTCTTGTGCATATACGTTATGTTACAGTCTAAATCCATGAGCACATAATATTTGTTTCCCAAGGGACACCTGCCTCATTCAGTGCATAGAATAGATGCTGCTCACTTAATGAGCAGCTATTCAATATTTTGTTTTCCTCTCCTTGTTCAAATTTGCAGTCCTAGGCCTTATTTATTGCTCACTATTCAATCTTTGCTCCGAAAATGAAATTATTAATTTCCTCAAAACTTTTTTATGGCTGTGATGGGACGTAACCACCCATCACCTGAAAGGCTAGTGAATGCACACAGTTCCTCATGCTTTGCACCTGGGAAGGTGAGTAGCTAATTAGCTCCTCTCAGAGAGGGTGGAACTAAGCCATACTAAATCGATTGAAGTCTCTCAGTTGAGGGAAAGGTGGCATAGGAGCCAGATTTCTATATGGTTAGCATATACAGAGTCAAGGGGGGCAGCCTAGGCTCCTGTAATGGAAATCCTGAGATATGGTTTGTAAGTAGAGAAAATTTCAGTTCCTCATAAAGCAAAACTCTTCAGTTTTGTTTGGACTTGATACCCCAGAAGGGGTCTGAACTTAGATGACTTGGCTGGAGGGTTGAGAAACAGAACACCTGGTGTCAGAGGCAGGTGGGCGCAAGAAGGTGCTGAAGCCGAAGGTTTTAGCACCATACTGCACAGATGCAAGGAGTCACTGTAAGGTGAGTGTGTGCTGCCCCAATGGCATTCATCACTGTAGCCCCCTGGTGCTTCACAAACATGAATTCCTGTTTACAACATCCCTGTGAGATGACTGGTTATTATCCCCATTTTATAGAGGGGGAACTGAGGCACAGAGACTAAGGTTAAAAGTATATACTAATTTTTGGTGCCCAATGTGTGACATCTTGGGCCAGATTTTTCACAGTACTTAGCATCATGTAGCACATTGTATGTTTAAAGCAGTTCTCCCATTGACTTCAGTTGCTGTTTTGGGTGCTCAACACTTCTGCAAATCAGATTGAAGGGTCTCCAATGAGGCACCCATAAAATGAGGAAAACTCAATTAGTGATCACCTGTGAAAAATTGAGTTTAAGTGACTTGCCCAGTGTCACACAAGAACTCTGTGGCAGAGACAGGAATAGAATCCAATTTTCCAGTGCAGCATTCAGCTGCTTTAGCCATTAGAATGTCCTCTCCGATTGTGTAGTAGCCTGCCTCATTCACTTCACACCTTCCAACTTCTGCAACAGAGGGTCCTACGCACAACAGTCTCCTTTCCTACACAGCCCTAATTCATCCCCAGTGCAGGTCCACCCTTTGCAATGAATGACACATGGGTCCTGTGGAAAAATAGTGTGGGATCACATAATTAGAATGTATAATAATGCATATGCAGAAGGGGGTAGAATTAAGGTTGTACAGGCTCTCTGTTCTCAGTTCCAGAGCATAACCTGTAACAGCTATTGTGTAGAAAGTCTGGCTTTGATGCTGTAGCCCTGGGTTGGAAGAGGCACACTCAGTTGCTCTTTAGGAATGGTGCATGTACAGTAGAATCAGTACTAGGAGCTGTGAGAGACTTGGCCATGCTTGGTGAAGGTAGAATTTGGGGGGAATTTTAGCTGTCAAGTTCTAACAACTCTCTACTGAGCATGTGCAAACTGCTATTTTAAAAGGCTTATAGGATGACCAAATTTGGACAGATTTTTACAGGGATAGCAAGACGCATAATCCTGACACAAAGACTATTCTCCTGTCAAATTTCAAATCCCTTCTCCAAAGCAAGAGGGCATTAAAGCTTCCCATAGAAAAGGTTCCTGTGATTCTTTTCTAATATTGGAAAAACCATGCATTTTCCCCCTACACTTGTTCTCAGAAGTGGCTAAACTGGTTTGGCTAAATTTTCCAAATCAATTCAGGCTGAAGCAGACAGCCAGCATTGAAAACTTTAGCCTAAATGGGTGAAGTTTAGAAAAGTTATAAGTAAATGAAAATACTGTCTTAATTGGAAGTGTCAATCAGCCTTCCCACCAATAAAATTTTAACGCCTGAATTTTTATTCTAAATCTACTGATACTTTGTGTTTTTCTTGAAGCCCCAGATTCCACAGAAAAGTGTTTAAGCTTGCATTTTTAAATAGCACCTACTGGTTAGAAAGAAAAAGTTTGAAAACTGAACTCTAAAGGCTCAAACACAAAAGCAAGTAAAAAAGAAGACAAAGTTTGAGATTTTCTTCTACAAAATCTCATGACTTAAGTCAATGTTATGAATTGCTGGAGCCAGATTCAAGATTTTTGAATGCATGGGGTCAGCAGTACCAAGTATTGGCTCTCCTCCATCATGGTCTCCCAAAGCTTCTTGGTTCCTATTTTAAGATCCCTGTAGTGTTTTCAAGCATGTGTTGTGTTCACTCACTCCATGAACAGGATATTTCCTATAGAAGGCTGGGTTTTGACCAGTTGTAATGCAGTTGTACATGGGAATAAGCCTGCATGATTATGTTATGGTCACTATGGCTGGGATTCAGGGAAAGGGGGGAAGGAAGATTCCATACCTGCTATCCGCAGGTGAAGAGAGATCAGAGCCATGGTTCCATCCTTCCTAAGTGCCAGATAGCAAACCTGGCCAGATGTGGGGGAGAATAAGCTTAACTCAATTCACCACTTTTTGGAGTGACCATCTTAGGCCTTGTCTACACTACACAGGTAAATCAACCTAAATGACGCAACTCCAGCTACGTGAATAATGTAGTTGGAGTCAACGTAGCTTAGGTCAACTTACCATGGTGTCTACACTGCGCTGGGTCAACAGGAGACACTTTCCTGTCGACTTACCTTATGCTTCTCGTTCTGGTGGAGTACCGGAGTCGATGGAAGAGTGATCTGCAATTCATGTAGTGGGTATTCACTAGACCTGCTAAATCGAACCCCTGTGCATCGATTGCCACAGTGCTGATACCCGATAAGTGTAGACATGCACTTAGTGTCTTCTGACCTCACCAGGACAAACTTCCCAGTTCTCTTAGGACAGCACAGCTGCATGCCATCGCATACTCAGTTCTGAGCTTAAGAATTTTACTTATGTTCCAAATAGGCTGAGTTATAAATTAGAAGAAAATACCATTTCACTCTATTATGACAAAAAGCATTTTAAAAAACAACCCTTGTTAAAGCAAGCACAGGCTCACAATTAAATGAACAATTCAGAATTTTAGGACATAATTCCTAAGTTGTTCAACAGATTAATTCAATACATTTATAAATAACCATATTTAAAGAAAATGCTGTTATTAACAGAAAAAATAATGTTACTACTGATATGATATGCCATATCATGGACATGCCATGCAAGTTTACATTGTTTTTTTTAATCCTTTCTCATTTTCAGTTTCTGGATTTTCAACCCAGATCAGTAAATGTTGAGATGCTTTTCCAAGATGCACTGTAGCTATATCATTGGTACATCTGCATGATTACTCTTAAAAGTCTCAGTGGTGGCTGCTCTCCTAATGAGCCAGGATAAAAATCATTAAAAAGTAATTGTGTGCAGGTTTTACAGATAAGCCTCCACTCTAGGACAAGGCAATCCTGACAGACTGCAATATTTCTAAGGCAATATACTCCTCCTTTCTTGTTTAATGAGCCATAGATTTGTAATCTGTGAGATTTTGGTGCTAGGCAAAAAAGAATGCACAGGAGGTATTGTCTGCACAGGCCTCCTTGCTCTATATATTGCAAAGTTGTAATCAATACAGGAACAGATAAGGTCTAAACCCAATCTCTAGACTCCCCCAAAATACTGAATTTCCATCTACATATCTTGTTTTCATAACACTTGTCACTGTACCAGTCAGAATCAGTGTTTCTGAACAGACCTTATTGCTGTTGTGTAGTGAAATTTCTGTAGTGAAATTTCTGTTTATTCAAACAATATTACTGTTTTAAAAAAAGTTTGGGTTACATAAAGACAGTGACTTGAACTAAAGCTAATTTATAATCACCAGCTAGTAAAACATTTACAGAGGAACAGTATAAGAGGATAAAAATATGTCCACTTATTAAAAATACAGCAAAACATTACATAAGAAATGCAGCTATAACATGGATAAATAAAAACAAAGATACCTACCCAGGAATAGCAAGGAAGAGAGAATTAACAAAGGGGTAAAGGATCAACATAAGAAAAATTTTGCAGGAATTAAAATATTACAAAATATCATGCGCAATAAAACTACAATGCAATGCTTACTGCTACAATACTATATAAAACTACCCGTCTCCCCAAAATAGCTTCCTTGTGAAACAGTTAAGATTGTCATACATGATCTACCAAAACCTCAAAGGTAAAGGAATGAAAAGTTAAGCCATTTAAAGATACATATCCTTTGTTTTTCAACCCACAGGCCAATACCATACCACTACTACAGTACACCACAGGTCACACACTATCACCTTAACTCTGCCAGCCTTCTAGCACCCACTTAACCAAGTTACCTTCTCCAAGGCAGTGCATCAAACTACCCTGGAACTTTCCTTCCTGCACATTACACTCATTACCCCTTCCCAACACTATATGTAGATGTGCGGTGTATAGTTTGGTGTCTTGGAAGGGGGATTAATGAAAAAAACCCTTTAAGCATTAGATGGCAAATTTGCATACAAACCCACTAAATCCCTGTTTCTGTTTTCACAACAGGATCCTCAAGCCTTGAAATGTCAATCAGAAGCAGTCTTGGACCAGTGAACTTTCCAGGAGAGATACCCACACCTGTTGCAGCTTATGTATGCCGGCTGAAGTTGTGGACTTTAAAAGCTCCTGCCACAGGGATTCCCTTGCCACAGGAACTGAGCAAGACATCCTCAGGCTGCCTTCTGATTTACCCCTTGGCAAACCCTGGTGAGACTCTAATCAGTATTTCCTCTCTCTAAAATAGACACTGAGAGGTTTTGATTAACTTTGTTTTGCAAAATCACTCAATTCCACTTCATTGCCTTTTGCTTTTTTGTGATTGCTTTCCTTTTGTGTGTTTCAAGTGATAACTAACCCTTGGCATGAATTTCCTAGTATGTTTGCTATGGTACTAAGCAGGTTGAGTTCTCTGTATATTAAACTCTGAACCTTGTTCAAAACTGCGTAATGGTGGACAGCTACAAGGTCATGTTAACACTGTTGACTCTTTGGACCCATGTTTTCCATCTAACTCAATACAACTGCAGGCATATCTCATTGGGAGATTTGAAGCCAGGTGACAATTTTCACTTGGAGACAGAACTCATGTTGTTGAGATGTGTATAGAGAATATGAAGCAATTGGCATGCAGGTTACATGAAGGTGTGTGGAACTTTCTAAGGAGCAGGAGAGGATAAGCTAGAGTTGGTAGGAAGTTATTTTTCTTTTCCAGTTTATACATAGAGCCACTGGGTGATTACAGCTCACCGAGTTCAATTAAAGGGAATTTCTGATAAAGACAATAGGCAGAATTTTTTCTCACACCACCTTTACACCATTGTAAAATCATTGACCTTAATGGACTGCTGATTTAAACATGTGTGGGAGAAGACTCTAGTTCAAATGGCCAATTTTTACTCTCATTTACACTTGTGTAATTCTGGAAAAATTGTGCCATCAGTGGAGTTACTCTAGGATTTAAAGTAATGGAAGTATTTGCAAATGTTTTCTGTGCTGACCAACCCATTATTTTGTGTTGCCACCTCTCCCTGTGATTTTGTCCTCTAGCCTAGAATGCAAAGAATTGCTATGGTACAGGAAAATACTTCTATAATTTAACCCCTCCAGGTAAAGAGCTTCAGTAGCTCTAACTCATCTTGAATATTTGGAGTTTTAAATAACAAGGAAAGAGATCTCATAGCCTTTTGGGTTCTTTTTTTTGTGCTTTAAAGAGGATTAAAAGAGAATTTATTAAAAGTCAAGAGGGTAAAAAGAAAAATAGACCACAATTTATAAATAAAATCCGTCTTATTAATGGTGCTAAGGTTCATTATAAAGATGGCTGAGATTTGAAAGAGGGCCTTTCTTCCCCCTGAGCTTCTGAGGCCAAAGTCAGAGCATTCAGTTACAATTAAGGAGACATGTACTTTGTCTAGTATCTAAGGACAAGAAATTCAAAGAGCACTTCCTGTTCAGTCAAATATAACCGTGTCAATGAATTTGGTTCTTATGGATGAATACATCATGTTATCAGATCTAAAAAATTCTTTCATGTCACAGTACAGACATAATAGAAATGTATTTTATGAAGGTAGTATTTTTCTAAATTACCCTTATAATGTAGAAAGCAATGTCTTCTCTCTTGTTAGGTAGACACCCTGTTTATAATCATAAAAGGAAAACAATTGTTTAAAGTACTAGGCTGAGAGCAGGTTTAACTTTTATCCTTTGCTGCTGTGGAACTCCTGTGTGACCTTTGGCCTGCATCAGTTTCTCTTTGTATAATACAAGGATAACATTTCCTTATATCTCTACACTGTGAGGATTAAGGCCCCAATCCTGCAATAAACTCCACAGTTTGACTCCTGTCTAGTAGTGGTCCCTACCCCTTCAGTGCTCATAAAACATTGAGCTCTTCAGGTGGATTGTGCTATGTTAGTACAAAATGACTTATGTACTCGGTGAAAGTATTTGGTCCCTATTTGCACATTTAGTATGCTCCTAAGGTTCAGAATATTAAAAAGGGATATACAGATTACATGTCTAAACATTTACCAACCTTAAAACTAATCTCATCTGAACATCCACATTTCTATTACTATTGATCTTAAAAGATTCAGCTGAGGGGATACATTTTAATTATTCATCTATATCCTGTGTTCATTCCTCCAGCTACATAATTTCTAAGATCACCCATGTGTCAGTGACCTATAGGAAAATACTGTCAATTTGTAATCTCTTATACTCCTGTGCACTTATTTGTTTTCTGATCTGCTCCCTGGAGGATTCAGACTTTATGTAGTTAATTGGGGACTGTTGTAAATGTCACCAATCTTCACTAATGTTGGCCATTATAAATTTCACACTGAAAATTATTGATTACTGAGTTCCTCCATGCAGCTGGGCATGCTTGGTGAGGCTTAAAGATCAGTAGTTTCCTGGCGCCCCAATTGTTCACTCTCCTGCTGCAGCCCTACCTCCAAACAACCACGCTAGTCCTGCAGACTGTGCTTTGAGGGGTGGGAGAATATAGAGACGCCATGGGTCCAATGACGCTACATAGTTCTTCCATCATAAATCTGTTCCCCTTCATTTGACTTTTATGCAGATGAGGAACATGTGAAAATTAGCCTGCATTAACTTTACTGCTGATTTCACCTATGGATCCACTAAGGGTTTGACTGGGAGCACTCTGATCAATGTGACTTCTCCCAGCAATACCTGGTTGTACAGAAGTGGAAGGGTGGCCTCTTGGAATAGAGAGGTGACAGTATCCCACTTAACTGCTTTGGTATATGACTAAATCATAGAGTCTCTTGCTTGATGCAACATTGATCATGCTAGAATTAAATTACTCAGCCTCAAACTTGTGAACCCATATTACACTGTCAACAACTGAAACTGTTCTTCATTATTTAATTTTAGGCTTTTGATTTACAAGATTGCTCAGGGATGGAAGTGAATTTTAGAAAGTTAAACAAGAAAAGCAAAATTTCTGTAATGCTGGCACAATTTTATTCAAATACATTGAAAATAAAATAAAAAAAAAAGAAACTCAATGAAAGTTAAAATTGTGCATTAAATTTTGGAGCCTTCTACCTAACACGAACAGACCTTTTCTAAAAGACTGAGTTAATTTCATTTGTACGACATTCCTTTCAAGGCATTCCATGGCCGTCTTCTCATGCTGCACTTTCTACCTCTGGCATGAGGGAAAGTTTAAATATGAGAAACCTCGTGGGTGTCTCTTCCTCTCTGGTTGGCTGCATGTGCAGCAGTCAGTGGGGACTTTTCTCCATTTAATTATATGGTACAATAAAAACAATTCACAACATATATCAACCATACACTGCATATTTACACTTTTAAACTTATTAAATTAAATAAAACTGTTTTTTTGCTAAGTGGTCAATTTTTCATTTTACAATAACTGACTAAAACGTACCATGTAATCAGACAACATTTTCATCTAATTAAATTACATAAAAAGTCAAACTCACTGAATATTAAATATTCAGCCTTAATAAGATGGTGCTGCTGAAGATACAAATGTCCAAATGAAATATATGTCAGGGAAAATGTTCCCAGATTTTGACAAGTAGTTCAGCAAATTGTTAGATTTCACTCCAGAGAATGCATTAAACAAAACATGATTACTTTAAACTTTTACTACCCAATTGATAAAAAGAGATTTATGCAGAACTATTTTAAGAACACTTATCACCTTCAAAATTTTGGGCAATTAGTTTATTGACAATTTATCTTTTGTTTTAACAACCTTTGGTTTTTCATTATGTAAAGTACCAGTAGCGTGTCTGCCCTCCTCTGAAAAGAACACCTAAATTTTTTTCTTCTAAGTGAACACAAAATCAGATAAGTTAAAGAGAGTTTTTTCCCCAAACATTTACACAATTATGAAAGATAAGTTCCTAAACATTACAACTGTTTGTTTGTTTTGCTTGCAACCTGTATGTTTTTCTCTTAGTTTGTAAACTCAGAGTATCATTAGGAAAAGGACTCATCCCTGTTTCGCTCTTCCTCACCACCTGTAGTCCCTAAGCAACTTCCTCTTTCCTTTCCTAAACTCACACATAATGCACTGATATTAACATAAGATTCTTAATGGGGTTTGTAGCCAAGTTCACAACTAACCTACATGCGCTACAAACGGAATAATTTCAAACTCCATTCAGATGTAAATGTTTAACTTTTAAACTATTGCAGCACTTATAAAATCTAGATATTCATCTGCTCTTTCTACTTCAGAGAATTTATTGTATTCTCATGTTATATAGCCCCCATCAAGATTTTACATTTTAATTCTCCTTAAATTTTTCAGCAAGTTATTTGCAGTCATTATGAGAATGCATTATTAATTCTTTTTATGAGAATGCATTACTAACTCAGCAATAACCAACAATAAATAAGAAAACACTGGCAAGCGTGTGGGGGAGCTACGACATCTTACCAGTTAGAAGAATGACCAAACAAGCAGCAACAGAAGCTACCAATTCTGAAATGTTTTCTTTAGGGCTTTAATTCTTCCTATGCTTTATGGCAAAGCAGATTCATCTGCTGGGTCTATAACTGCCATCTACTAAATCCTTGTTCATTCATGCCACTGCACTCTCTTACCCTGCTCTATATCCTTAAAAATGTAATAGAGCATTTTTTAAATATTACCCCACTTTCCCAATACTCTCACTAAACTCCTTTCAGTATAGTTTGTCACTTTACATTGTCTAAACTCTTCATAAAGAGCCTTTCTTTCCGGGAACACTCCTTGTACTCCCATATCAGGTGATCAACTGTTTCTTTAACCTTACACGTGTTATGTATCTCATCTTTGTGTCAATTCAATAAATATAAATTATTATTCGAGCTGAAATGACCAGTTAGCAGTCAAAATGAGTATATCACTGATCCTTTCACAACTTCGGAGTAGCGCATTATCCTCCATTTTGTGGAATAATTCACAGAATTATCGTCTTCTTTCCTTCTTGGTCCACAATTCTTGCTATTCCTTTTAAAAATCCTTTTTAAACTAAACTTTTAAATTCCTGCTTACTCAAAGGGATCTTTATATCAATTTCTCTACCTTTTAATGCATTTTTGCTTCCTTCTCTGCCATTTCATTGCCAGGGATCACAGATCTATGCTAGTACTTTCTTCTCACCTGAGTATAACTGTTGTCAGAAACAATATTTCACTAATTAGATCACTTTTGCTTTCTGAGTTACCCCTGTTAGTTACCAATATACCTGACGATGAATCCAAAACGGTAGATGCTGTGGTAGGCTGTACATCCCTTATCCAATTTAATGCTAACATTATTCCCACCAATTCAGCTGTCATAATAATAATAGCTACAAAATTAGTTATTATTTTAGATTTCTTAACTCCAATCTCAAGGATGCAAAAGGCTACTCTTCCTGTTTTTTCATTTGTAGATCTGTCAATATATATTCATCAATGGTGACTCCATTTACCATATATATGCTCACACACTTTACTTGGCAGATAGGATGACTCTTTCTTTCCCTTTATTTTATTATATAATTCTAAACTCACACCCAGAGAGATGATTTTCCAGGTATAATTTACTGCCCCGTAACTATAGATTGTAATCTCTTCTCATCCTTCTTTTCCCCTTGACTGTTTTACCCACATTATAACCCTAAGAGCATGAGGGAGTTTATTGTGTAGGGCTAACATTCCTCATATATTTGTCCAATATTCTTATTTGAGCTATTTTCCTTGACTTTAGCCCAAAATTTCTGATCTAACACTTTATTCTTAAATTGCTAGGCATTTCTCTAGTAGCTTACCTACATTATACATAGTGAAAAGGTTTTAGTTGTTTGACTCTGCCAACTTTAAAGTGCTGAGGCACTCTCCCCAAAATGAATGATGGGGGAAAAATCCTGTTATAGGGCAACCTTACTCTCAAGAGTGGTAATACTGAGAAGGATGTCAATAGGTGTGGGGTAAATAGCTGCAGGGTAGCTGCCTTCTTTCACCGGGAGCCCAGTTTTCATTTGCTTTCATTTGCATTTCATGATTACACGGTCTTTTTTTTTTTTAAAGTTGACTTCTTTTGGTAAACTGGTAGAATTATGGGCAGTGGCAATACAGTTGACTATTAGCTGAGACTGTTGATACAATTTTTTTTTTAAATTATAAGTGCTTTAGGTAAGATTTAACTCTAGTTTCAGAAGTTTGAAAAATATTTAATATCTTTTCCACTTGTATACAATCTTCTCATTTTTTGCAAAGGAAACAAACAATGTGAATTTCTATATGATAAAAGTGATTCTCCACTTCTGTAATTGTTTCAATGCAAAACTAACCTTCTATTGTTAGACTATATAAGAACTGATTGACTTTTCTTGTGTACTAACGGCGAATGGCAATACTCTTCTACTACTGATAGAACTGTTAACTTGCAATTCAATGATCAGAGTCCTTTAGAGGCTGAAGACTTAGAAGCAATTTAAAAACTAACTCTGTTCATAGATTAATACACTTTCAGGTGGTAAGAAAGTCAAATGATTGTCTCTGTCGGGTAATGAGACTGAACTTTTAAAAACTAACAGCCTTATTATTCACTAAGCTTAGCTTCATGACTGAGGGGAAGCTAAGATTGCATATGATTACATTCATTCATGTAATCAGATTTAGAAAATCTACTTGAATTTAATCTGTCATTAAACCTGAATTATTTATTCTGTTACTGTGAACTACAGGTTTGCGTAATTGTATTTCTGGGCCCACAGTAACTAGTGCTATTTGTCACAAAGGGAATAAAACTTTGAATAGCTAAACAGAAACCTGATGTTTTTATATGACTGTGTCAAACAATGTGAAAGTAATTGTGCTCAGGATTGATTTACAAAACAGAGACTATGAAGGCATTGTTTTGTCAAGTTAAGAAGAAATTCAACACCAGTCACCCCCTGTAATTCTGATTCTCATTATGTGGCAGCTCATGCAGCTGTTGAACATACTTTATATATCTCCTACAGGAGTTTGACTGTGAAGTTCATTCCTCCCTATTTGCCAAAACACCGCTGAGCAGATTTGGATGAAGAATGGGGGGCTGGGGGGGGAGTAGTTGTGAACATTTAAGCATATTCAGATTCACATTTTGATTTGGCCATGTTCAAGCTGTTTCTGGCAAATGTTCACATGACTAAAGTCTTCATCATGTGGTATGAACATTTGTTGAAAGCAAAGTCTTGGCATGTAGCAAACATCTGTTAAATCAAGAAAGTAGCTTGTTATGTGATTAAATCAAATTTGTTTTGCATGGAAGCAGAGTACCTTATAAGGGTCAGGCCAGGCAGCTGAGGAACATACAGTGTATGTGACTTACTTGACTAATGACACAGCTTGAATAGTGAATTCTGAATGCCAAGAGATCAAACAAATAATTACTATGAACAACATGTGAGTAATTCAAAGGCTGAAACTAGTTTGCATAAATTACATGGCAAACGATACCCCCCCCCCCCCCCCATTGATATATTATGTTCTGTTTGTGGACAACTTACAAATGGAAAAGGCTGAACTTCTCAAATTACTCACATGACTAATCTGATCTGCTCTTCTGCTGACCTTCATGACCTTCACTGACTGTTGAACTCATTTACCCTGTCTGACACGTAATACTACTTCCTTTTTTATTCCCTGAAATTAACTCCGATCCCACTTGTTGTCATTTGAGGGAATCCTGTGAGCTCCTGGAGTGGCTACTAAATTAGTAGCTTGGTATGCCACACATTGAGCTCCCTGAAATCTCTGACCACTGTGGGGCTCGAGGAGGTACCTTGGAGCAGACTTGGAACACAGCCCAATTTAGTGGGTAATATTACCACTGTCTTCATTTATTTAACCTGGTCTAGAAATAAAACAAATCTTAATTTGAGACTGTTCTTGTAAAGTGCTGAGCATCTTCTAACTTCATTGGCTTGACCGAAATGGAGGGTGTTCTGCACCTTGCAGGACTGGGCATCTTAATAAGAACACAAGGGACCAATTGAAAAAATGAATCTAGGAAACCCATGAAAAGATCTGACAAAGTCCATAATAATTTGGAGTTTGAGCCACAGACCTAAGAAGGTGGCTTTCTAAATTGTCCTTCAAAGTTTGAGAATGTGATCTCGTGAATGGCAGATACAAGAACTGTGTAACTTGCGAATCAAAGAGTCAGCTGTACCTGTATATGGATACAAGTAAAGCAATACAATCTCCCCTTAATGTGGATGCAATTATACCAGTATAGCTTATTTACCATTCATGTTTGGGGAGCTTATCCTGCACATGGATGGTAAACAAGCTACACAGGTATAAGCCCATTTATACTGGTAGAACTGCATCCACATTAGGGTTGCTACTAGTATATCAGTGAAAAATTGCAGCCACAACTGACATAGGAACGTGGTATAAACTACATGTAGAGCAGGCCTAAAACTATCCCTACGCATAAGAGTTTACAGCCTAAATAGACCAGGGTGGGAGGGTAAACAAAGGTGAAGTGATGTACCAAAGGTCACAACAGCGGGTCAATGCTAGAACTAGGACTAGAACCAAAACCTCCTGACTCCCAGGCAATGTTGCCAACTCTTGTGACTTTATAACAAGTTATGCGATATATAGGCCAGGTCTACACTATAAAGGTACACTGGTATAACTACATTGCTCAGAGGTGTTAAAAATCCACCCGTTGAGTGACAGTTATACTGGCCTAACCGCTGGTGGAGACAATGCTATGACAATGGGAGGGGATCTCCCATCAACCTCTTGGAGAGGTGGATTAACTATGCCGGCAGGAGCAGCTCTCCATCAGCATAGTGACATCGTCACTGAAGCACTACAGCCGTGCAGCTGGACCGGTGGACTGACACTGCTGCAGCGTTTTATGGGTAGACCTGCCATTAGTGTGTCTTGTAAAGCTCCAGCTTTTGAAGCCGTGTGACTATGTGAGAATCTTAGCTTTCATTTTAAAATAATTTTGTAGCCCTCCTGGATGTGGAGAAAAGCTTGAAAACGTGAACCCTAAAGACAAACCAGACAGCAAACAAAAAGCTAAAACACACTTAATATTAAAATCTCGTGATTGAGAAGCATTTTTTTTTTAATTTTGGAGAGACTATGGTAACTTGACTAAGGTAATAGTGTCAGTATGTTATCAACTAGACCAGCATTTCCTGAAGTGAGATATCCCCTCTGGAGTGAGATGGGGATCAGGAAGGTCAAACTAGAATACTGGGGTGTGAAAGATCTGAGTTAGGCCTTTACCACATGGTAAGGTTGCAAGGGGGTGCAGCTAGTTTTGTTTTTTTGAAGTAAGTGTTCAGTTTTTGAGTCTGAAAAATGCTGTGTTAAATCAACCTTCTGCTTGTTCCAGCCATCCTATCTTTACTTTTTTGTTTCCAGTTGAGATCACAGATGTATGGCGTACCCTCTAGTGTGCGGTGGAGGGAAAATGGGAATTGGGTTGTGAAGGTAAATGACCACCCCAGTTTCTATACGGAACGGGAAGCTGCAGCTTGACTGACAGAGGTCCCTTTTGTCTATAGATCCAGGTCAGCATGTGTATATTAGGTCATTCAATGTAATGATTCAAACGTTTTTTAAACTGGAGGTTTATGTCGATTTTTCTCTTGCATTGTAGTATTAAAACTCAAAGACACAAGCTGATTTGTATCTGCTTCATACACAGACTGACTTCAGCTGGGTTACTTGCAAGGCATGTTACACTGTACAGGAGTAAGGGGGAGGAAAGAATGTGGCTCCAAAACATTAACATGTTCTTTATAATTTACTATATTTCCTAAGGTAGAAATGTAATTAAACACACGCCTTTCTGGGGAACTCACTAAAATATTACAGTTTTCCCATTCGGATGTGTTAGAAAGCATTCAAAAGGTGCTGAAATGTTCATGTAGCCAATGTTCCAGTCAATATTCCTATACCAGAAATAGGATTATGATAGAATGATATCGGATTAAGCTGAAATCACTGCTCTGGTCTAGGGGTGTGCATAATGAAATAAGAAACATAATCCAATAAAACACAGACTGTACTAAGGGTCAAAATGAGATGATAATGCCAACTTCTTCAGCCAGCTACATTTATGTGCATCAGGGAAAAGCTGTTAGTGGATTGGGAAGAGGAAAGAGGAACACTTTTTGTTCAGTTGCTATGGAAGCTCTTAGTGTGTGATCACTCTTATTGAATGTTGTTTAAATATATTACAACTCCATTCACAAAATGGTAACGAACCGTGAAACAAACTGGGTTTGTGACCCATAAACCCTTTAATGCCAACTGGCAAAGGAGGTTAAAGAATATCCTGATTGTGGTTCACCAAAGAATATCATATGAGGTCTTAAATGAAAGCCACGGTCATTCTGGTCATTAATATCATTGTGAAATGACAGATACGATGAGGAGCTATGTATGTATTGAAAATGTTTTTATCAAGGCAGAGTTGACAAATGGGTTTTCTGTCAGGCAAAACATGTTTAGTCACCTGTCTGGCATGTAAATTAAGCATTGTAAATTAACACAATGGAAAGTTATTTAAGTACAAAGTCAATGGGGGATGTGAAATCTATAGGGAAGCAGCACGCTGGAGAATAAACCACAAAGGATTAGACTGCCACAGAGGAAAAACGATGAACTATAGGGATATAAATAGAAGGTAAAAGGACACCCCTTTAACCTGCGTCTAGGAAATAGTTGGACAGTGCAATTACATTAATGGAATCACAAGTAGCCTTGGTTGTAAAGCTGCAAAGGATATTTGGGTGAGATAAACTTCTTTAGACAAAGGATATCTTGTTTATCCCTAGAAAGCATGTTATGATTGTTTTGTGTGTAACCTTCTTGTTTCTATTATCCTTACTCATGATCTCTTGAATCTCTGATAAAATTTATCGTTGTTTTCACTATAAATACAACTTAGCGATGTGATATTAAGGTAGGTGCTGATCCTGAGTCAATTCATTCATGCTGGTTTGTATAATGTTTCCTTGGGGACAGCAGACATGGTATTTCTGTGAGTGTTCAGTAGGGGAGGGACTTGGACACTGTAGAAAAATGCTTCAAGGGGACACGGGGTCTGGGGTACACATATTGTTAATTTGCAAGGCAAAGGAGGGAAGATTGTTTGGGTGGTTAAAAAGCTGGTGGTGTCAGGGAGATGACACCCAGTTAAGCACAAACAGCGGAGGCAGGGGGCTAGCAAGATGACTTCCATTCATAGAATAAGAGAAATGTAAGATAGATCATCTAGTCCAGTCCCCTGTACTGAGGGAGGACTAAGTATTATTTAGATCATCCCTGGCAGGTGTTTGTTGAACCTGTTCTTAAAAATCTGCAATGACAGAGATTGCACAACCTCTCTAGGTAATTTGTTCCAGAGCTTAAGTTCCTTAGAGTAAGGAAGTTTTTCCTAATGTCTAACCTAAATCTCCCTTGCTGCAATTTTAAGATCATTACTTCCTGTCCTGTCTTCAGTGGATAAGGAGAACAATTTATCACCCTCCTCTTTATAACAACCTTTTACATACTTGAAGACAGTTATGACCCCTGTCAGTCTTCTCTTCTCCAGACTAAACAAGCCCAATTTATGTTATCAAATTTTCCTCAGATCATGTTTGCTAGACCTTTAATCATTTTTGTTTCTCTCCTGTAGGCTCCTGTTCTTAGACTCTACTGAGACCCAAAAATGGTGCCAAGTATCATGGTGATTTTTTAATGTGACAGTAGTTTACCAGGAAATGTACCAATTTCACATAGGCCACTGAACTGTCATTAGGTTGTAGCTAGTTTAGGTCACAATCAACAAGGCAGGATTGGACACATGACCCCGATGTGCAATTCTTAATCCCATTTCCTGTTCTCCCAACCTGCCAAAACCACAAACCTTCTCATTCTAATAGGGTATACATTAGCACTTGAAGTACACATTACAGATGGTAGAATTATTCATTGTGAAAAATTTTGTAAAAATCTGCCCTTTTTTCTCATGAATTGTCTGTAAAATATTGTAATTTGTGGATTTATGACATTTAAAATTTCATACAGGCAACTAAAAGTGAATACATCGTTTGCAACTATTCACTGAGCATTAATTTGAGTATTTAATATTTAGAATTATCTACTTGTGCTGTAGCGTATTGCTAATGTTTCCTGACTAGATGACTTAGCATTTATTACTGGGAAACATGTATAAAGTAAACAATGGATTTAAAAATACTCTGGTTCCTTCTGCCTTTGGGCAAGAAAAGATTTTAAGACATCCATTGGCTGTTTAGCAAGCTTATCTCATCTACCTAAAATAACTGTGTTTGCTTAGTGAAGTTATAAAAGTAGAGATGTCCTCTAAGTGAAGGGTGCAGTTACCTGTCTTTTATTTTCTCAGTACGAGGGCTTTGACCAAAGGGATCTGAGGAGATCCTAATCTCTATCTCATATAACTCCCGAGACACCCTGGCTATGACCCTTATGCTGGGAGTCAGAAGTGGGTTTGTGTGGAGAAGGAGCCTCTACTGAAGACTTTACGCCCAAGAATTTTCCTATGCAAGGGGGTCCTGAGGAGGCTAAATCTGCTGAGTTTTGAACTGTTTTACACCAGTAGACTGATGCAAAGCTGGGATATGGAAAGATCTAGGTCTTATCTTTTGCAGTATGTAGCATTTCTGTCTTACTGGTCTATTTCACAAAAGGAAACTTATTGTATTTAACATTGTACCTGGAAGCAAGGGAGGTCTTTAAATGTCAGATTTCCTTTTAAAAAATAGTGTTTTGGAAACATATTTTGTATCGTTAAAGTTGCTACATTTCTATATGGCTCCCATGAGTAAAAGATCACTTACACATCAACTCCCAGACACAGTTGTTGGAATGCATTCACAGTGACTTAAACACAGTGTTGAAGAAAGCAAGGCTAAACTCTGGTTTAAGCCTCCACGCTATGGATATGACATGATTTAAGGTGCAATTTTTCAATCTTCACATTTAATCCATGGGTTTAAATTACTCCAGGGACCAATCAGTGCTGCATTTCTTAATCTAGGAGCTAAATATGTTGCTAGATTGCCTGCATGCTATAAGCTCTTGTACATTGCCTTCATGTAGTCGTGCATCATACTGGAATTTTTGAGAGCAGACAAAGAAAATTAGCCTGGCAATTTTTCAGCTTTCCAGCAATGTAAAGAGAAATGGCTGCCTAATATCTTCACTCTTGAATTTTAAATTTTCTTAGAACTAAGAGGCAAATATCTTTTGTTTGATAAATCAAATATAGGGGGCACTGTTCTCTGAAATAATCAAAAGATAAACTAAGTAGTGGTGTCTCCCAGGGGTCTGTACTGGACCCAGTCCTATTCAACATATTCATAAATGATTTGGAAAAAGGGGTAAACAGTGAGGTTGCAAAATTTGCAGATGACGCAAAACTACTCAGGCTAGTTAAGTCCCAGGCAGACTGCAAAGAGCTGCAAAAGGATCTCTCAAAACTGGGTGACTGGGCAACAAAATGGCAGATGAAATTCAATGTTGATAAATGCAAAGTAATGGACATTGGAAATCATAATCCCAACTATACATATAAAATGATGGGGTCTGAATTAGCTGTTATCACTCAAGAAAGAGATCTTGGAGTCATTATGGATAGTTCTGTGAAAACATCCACTCAGTGTGCAGTGGCAGCCAAAAAGTGATCAGAATGTTGGCAATCATTAAGAAAGGGATAGACAATAAGACAGAAAATATCATATTGCCTCTATACAAATCCATGGTATGCCCACACCTTGAATACGGTGTGCAGATGCTGTTGCCCCATCTAAAAAAAAAGATATATTGGAATTGGAAAAGGTTCAGAAAAGGGAACAAAATTAATAAGGGGTATGGAACAGCTGCCATATGAGGAGAGATTAATAAGACTGGGACTTTTCAGCTTGGAAAAGAGATGACTAAGGGGGAATATGATAGAGATCTATAAAATCATAACTGGTGTGGATAAAGTAAATAAGGAAGTGTTATTTACTCCTTCTCTTAACACAAGAACTAGGGGCCACCAAATGAAATTAATAGGCAGCAGGTTTAAAACAAATATAAGGAATTATTTTTTCAGACAATGCACAGTCAACCTGTGGAACTCCTTGACAGAGGATGTTGTGAAGGCCAAGACTATAACAGGGTTCAAAAAAGAACTAGATACGTTCATGAAGGATGGGTCCATCAATGGCTATTAGCCAGAATGGACAAGGATGGTGTCCCTAGCCTCTGTTTGCTAGAAGCTGGGAATGGGCGACAGGGTACGGATCACTTGATGATTACCCATTCTTTTCATTCCCTCTGAGGCATCTGGCATTGGCCACTGTCACAAGACAGGATACTGGGCTAGATGGACCTTTGGTCTAACCCAGTAGGGCCATTCTGATGTTCTTATGTTAAGTATAACTTTATGTATAACTGTATAGCTCCATTAGCTATATTGTTGAGAAAAATACTGTTCAGAAGACTCAAACATTCAATAATTAGGGTTAGGAATGTTTGGATACATATTTCAAAACCTCAGCAGGCAGCTTGCTCTGTACAATATACTACCTTTATACAGGCTCTTGTTAAAAATCTAGATTTTTGATTTTAAGATGGATACATTTTGCCTCAAAAACCGTGATAAAACTGAATAATTGGCACCCCAAAGCCATCCTTTCTATTGCTATAGTCCTCTGCCTTACTGACTACATGTTTTCAACTTCCTCAACAGCTGAGGCAGGGATCCTTTGCACATGTCACTGCTTAAGTTTTATTCAGTCACTCAGCACTGTCCATCCTGGGTGCTGAATGTGGAAAGTGTGTGGCTGTACAACAAAAGACCATATCAAATAAATACACACACAGTGGCATAAATAAGGTTTCATTGTAATTTATCATCTCTTGTATGTACATCATGTTTTCTATGTTAAGCATATTTCTGATATTTGTTTGTAATGCATTTAAAACCCAACTCAGTATGGAATAGCTTGTTTTTTTTATATGCTTATATCCAAACAATATCCAGGAACTAGTTTGAATAATTAAAACAGTTTTCTCTTGGTCCTTAGTTTACTATGTTCAAAAAAGGACCCTGAGTCATCCTTGGCTGTGACAGCTTCAGATACAGTTGTGTTTGTTTATTCTGAACTACAGAAAGTGGTTGAAAACTTGCACTAATATACTTCCCTTGTGGTGAAATTAGAAAACACATGCTTGTGTGTTTTTGTAGATGCTACATACAGGTAATACAAAGATAAAATTTGTCTTCTCTTAGAATGAAGAATAAAAAAAAATATGGAGTAGGCGTTTTTCCTGGTGGATAACCTGTTGGTGTCTGAGAGCAGTGCTTTGTAAAATGTATATTGCAAAAGAACGAAGACCAGGAAGTTGAGGAATATCACTGCTAATGGTACTAAATAGATACATATTTTGAGTAGTCTCAAATTTCATTTTTTACTTGTGAATGAAACTATTAGGGACTTTTGCCACTGGCAGAGTTAATACAGATGACTGAACATTTTTTGCCAAAAAAGTGTAATATAATTTTGAGGTGCATTAAAAGAAGTGTCACATCTAAGACACAGGAGGCAATTCTTCTGCTCAGCTCAGCAGGGGTGAGGCCTCACCTGGAGTACTGCGTCCAATTCATGGCACCACACATTAGGAAAGATGCAGACAAATTGGAGAGAATCCAGAGGAGACTAACAAAAATGACAAAAGGTTTAGAAAAACTGACCTATTTTAAAAAATTGGGCATGTTCAGTTGTGAGAAAAGAGGAGTGAGAGGGGACCTGATAACAATATGTTAAGGGATGATATAGAGATGATAGTGGTCAATAGTTGTCTATGTCCTCTAAAGGGAGGACAAGTAGTAATGGGCTGAATCTACAGCAAGGGACATTTAGGTTAAACATTAGGAAAACTTCCTAACTGCAAGAGCAGTTAAGCACTGGAACAAAGCTCCTAGGGAGGTTGTTGAATCTCCATCATTGGAGGATTTTAAGAACAGATTAGACAAAGATCTGGGAGGAATGGACTAGATATACTTGATCCTGCCTCAGTGTGAGGGAATGGACTAGCTGACCCCTTCAGGTTCCAACCAGCCCTCTCTTTTTATGATTTTATAAAGGCTTCTCCTTTCGATGCATTATCTCAAATTTCTAATATCTAATCCTGCCAGGAAACTGGGTACTGGGATGACCCAACAGTTGGACTTAGTGCCCTAGGTGGTGTTATAAATGTCATCTAGCCCCACTTTTGCTCCTTTGCCAAGCTTGGACTTTGGGATGCCAGACCAAGCTCATCATAACTGTGCCAGCGTTCATAACTATTAAATTGTGACTAACAGTAATATCCCTGTGAACTACCTTATAAACTATGTGGTTCCAGCTAATTTGACCAGAACAAGACAACATGCCTCACATTTTACAGAATATGAGAAAGTCCAAAAATGCCATCACAGGTAATTTACCTTCTAACTTTACAGGTAATATGAACAAAAGAAGGGGGAAGAAAAACGTTACAATAATACTGTGATAAGGTGTCTATCCTGTTAACTCTTTCACCACCAGTGGTGAAAGGGTTAATGTGGGCCTGAGAGGCCAATTAATAGATCTGGTTGCACCTGGAGTGTAGGCCAAAGCTAATAAAAGATGAAGCCCAGGTGGGGAGTAGCTGGGTGTTGCTATAAAGAAAGGAAGTCTGGTGCGGAAAGAACTGGAGCTGGGTAACTATGGGTTGAGAGAGGGCCATATCTTCTGAGATGAGGCCCAGTAGGCTGCTGTCTAGATGAAACTTCAGCTGATGGGCTAGGCCAAGTGAGATGGAAGAGATTATACATGAAACTGAAACCAGGCTAGACGTTGGGGATAGGGAAAGTATTGAGGAAGACTGGATGCAAACAAGGTAAAATAAAAGGGTAGCGTTTTTGGGACTAGAAGAATGCTAGCAGATATGAAGTCATGACAGGGAAATGGGGAAAATTATATAACTGTAAAATCCCTATGTAAGTTCATAGAGATAGGGGATATCAACCCACCCTGAGTATTGCAGGGCAGATAAAAAAAAAGTTCTGGAAATATAATAAGAGTTAAGAAACTACCTGGTGGAGACTTGTTAATGGACTATAAAAACAAGGAACAAGTAGGGAAGCTCCTTAAGACAAAAGTTCTAGGTGAAAATAAAAATAAAGTGTCAGCTACCCAAATTCAACCAGGGGTGTAGAACATAGTGCGCCAGTTGAAATGTCAGAAAAGGAAATAAAGCAAAATTAGTTAAGAAATCTAAATAAAGCAAAGAAAAAGGTGATGTTTCTTAAGAGGCTAATTGCAGTGTAGTTGTATCCAGCTCAGCCCCAGGATATTAGAGACATAAGGTGGGTGAGGTAATATTTTTCATTGGATCAGCATCTGTTGGTGAGAGAGAGACACTTTTGAGCCGCACAGAGCTGCTCTTCACCTTCTTCAAGAACTCGGTGTAGCTTGAAAGCTTCTCTCTTTCACCAACAGAAGTTGGGCCAGTAAAAGATATGACCTTACCCACCTTGTCTCTCTAAGGGTATGTCTACACTATGGAATAAGGTCGAATTTATAGAAGTCGGTTTTTTAGAAATCGGTTTTATATATTTGAGTGTGTGTGTCCCCACAGAAAATGCTCTAAGTGCATTAAGTTCATTAACTCGGAGGAGTGCTTCCACAGTACCGAGGCAAGCGTCGACTTCCGGAGTGATGCACTGTGGGTAGCTATACCACAGTTCCCGCAGTCTCCGCTGCCCACTGGAATTCTGGGTTGAGATCCCAATGCCTGATGGGGCTAAAACATTGTTGCGGGTGGTTCTGGGTACATATCGTCAGGCCCCCGTTCCCTCCCTCCCTCCGTGAAAGCAAGGGCAGACAATCGTTTTGTGCCTTTTTTCCTGAGTTACCTGTGCAGACGCCATACCACGGCAAGCATGGAGCCCGCTCAGGTAACCGTCACCCTATGTCTCCTGGGTGCTGGCAGACGTGGTACTGCATTGCTACACAGTAGCAGCAACCCATTGCCTTCTGGCAGCAGACAGTGCAATATGACTGGTAGCCGTCATCGTCATGTCTGAGGTGCTCCCAGCCACGTCGGCCAGGAGCGCCTGGGCAGACATGGGCGCAGGGACTAAATTTGGAGTGACTTGACCAGGTCATTCTCTTTAGTCCTGCAGTCAGTCCTATTGAACCGTCTTATGGTGAGCAGGCAGGCGATACGGATTGCTAGCAGTTGTACTGTACCATCTTCTGCCAGGCAGGCAAGAGATGAGGATGGATAGCAGTCATATTGCACCATCTTCTGCCAGGCAGGCAAGAGATGAGGATGGCTAGCAGTCGTATTGCACCATCTTCTGCCGAGCAGCCATGAGATATGGATGGCATGCAGTCCTTCTGCACCGTCTGCTGCCAGCCAAAGATGTAAAAGATAGATGGAGTGTACCAAAACAAGAAATAGACCAGATTTGTTTTGTACTCATTTGCTTTCCCCCCACCCGTCTAGGGGACTCATTCCTCTAGGTCACACTACAGTCACTCACAGAGAAGGTGCAGCGAAGTAAATCTAGCCATGTATCAATCAGAGGCCAGACTAACCTCCTTGTTCCAATAAGAACAATAACTTAGGTGCACCATTTCTTATTGGAACCCTCCGTGAAGTCCTGCCTGAAATACTCCTTGATGTAAAGCCACCCCCTTTGTTGATTTTAGCTCCCTGAAGCCAACCCTGTAAGCCATGTCGTCAGTCGCCGCTCCCTCCATCAGAGCAACGGCAGACAATCGTTCCACGCCTTTTTTCTGTGCAGATGCCATACCAAGGCAAGCATGGAGGCTGCTCAGCTCACTTTGGCAATTAGGAGCACATTAAACACCACACGCATTATCCAGCAGTATATGCAGGACCAGAACCTGGCAGAGCGATACCGGGCGAGGAGGCGACGTCAGCGCGGTCACGTGAGTGATCAGGACATGGACACAGATTTCTCTGAAAGCATGGGCCCTGCCAATGCATGCATTATGGTGCTAATGGGGCAGGTTCATGCTGTGGAACGCTGATTCTGGGCTCGGGAAATAAGCACAGACTGGTGGGACCGCATAGTGTTGCAGGTCTGGGATGATTCCCAGTGGCTGCGAAACTTTTGCATGCGTAAGGGCACTTTCATGGAACTTTGTGACTTGCTTTTCCCTGCCTTGAAGCGCATGAATACCAAGATGAGAGCAGCCCTCACAGTTGAGAAGCGAGTGGCGATAGCCCTGTGGAAGCTTGCAACGCCAGACAGCTACCGGTCAGTTGGGAATCAATTTGGAGTGGGCAAGTCTACTGTTGGGGCTGCTGTGATGTAAGTAGCCCACGCAATCAAAGATCTGCTGATATCAAGGGTAGTGACCCTGGGAAATGTGCAGGTCATAGTGGATGGCTTTGCTGCAATGGGATTCCCTAACTGTGGTGGGGCCATAGACGGAACCCATATCCCTATCTTGGCACCAGAGCACCAAGCCGGCGAGTACATAAACCGCAAGGGGTACTTTTCAATAGTGCTGCAAGCCCTGGTGGATCACAAGGGACATTTCACCAACATCAACATGGGATGGCCGCGAAAGGTACATGACGCTTGCATCTTCAGGAACTCTGGTCTGTTTCAAAAGCTGCAGGAAGGGACTTTATTCCCAGACCAGAAAATAACTGTTGGGGATGTTGAAATGCCTATATGTATCCTTGGGGACCCAGCCTACCCCTTAATGCCATGGCTCATGAAGCCGTACACAGGCAGCCTGGACAGTAGTCAGGAGCTGTTCAACTACAGGCTGAGCAAGTGCAGAATGGTGGTAGAATGTGCATTTGGACGTTTAAAGGCGCGCTGGCGCAGTTTACTGACTTGCTTAGACCTCAGCGAAACCAATATTCCCACCGTTATTACTGCTTGCTGTGTGCTCCACAATATCTGTGAGAGTAAGGGGGAGACGTTTATGGCGGGGTGGGAGGTTGAGGCAAATCGCCTGGCTGCTGGTTACGCGCAGCCAGACACCAGGGCGGTTAGAAGAGCACAGGAGGGCGCGGTACGCATCAGAGAAGCTTTGAAAACCAGTTTCATGACTGGCCAGGCTACGGTGTGAAAGTTCTGTTTGTTTCTCCTTGATGAAACCCCCCGCCCCTTGGTTCACTCTACTTCCCTGTAAGCTAACCAGCCTCCCCTCCTCCCTTTAATCATTGCTTGCAGAGGCAATAAAGTCATTGTTGCTTCACATTCATGCATTCTTTATTCATTCATCACACAAATAGGGGGATGACTACCAAGGTAGCCCAGGAGGGGTGGTGGAGGAGGGAAGGAAAATGCCACACAGCACTTTAAAAGTTTACAACTTTAAATTTATTGAATGCCAGCCTTCTTTTTTTTGGGCAATCCTCTGTGGCGGAGTGGCTGGTTGGCTGGTGGCCCCCCACCGCGTTCTTGGGCATCTGGGTGTGGAGGCTATGGAACTTGGGAAGGAGGGCGGTTGGTTACACAGGGGCTGTAGTGGCAATCTGTGCTCCAGCTGCCTTTGCTGCAGCTCAATCATACACTGGAGCATACTGGTTTGGTCCTCCAGCAGCCTCAGCATTGAATCCTGCCTCCTCTCATCACGCTGCCGCCACATTTGAGCTTCAGCCCTGTCTTCAGCCCACCACTTACTTTCTTCAGCCCGCCACCTCTCCTCCCGGTCATTTTGTGCTTTCCTGCACTCTGACTTTATTTGCCTCCACGCATTCGTCTGTGCTCTGTCAGTGTGGGAGAACAGCATGAGCTCAGAGAACATTTCATCACGAGTGCGTTTTTTTTTTCTTTCTAATCTTCACTAGCCTCTGGGAAGGAGAAGATCCTGTGATCATTGAAACACATGCAGCTGGTGGAGAAAAAAACAGGGACAGCAGTATTTAAAAAGACAAATTTTATAAAACAGTGGCTACAGTCTTTCAGGGTAAACCTTGCTGTTAACATTACATACATAATACATGTGCTTTCGTTACAAGGTCGCATTTTGCCTCCCCCCACCGTGTGGCTACCCCCTCAACCCTCCTCCCTCCCCGTGGCTAACAGTGGGGAACATTTCTGTTCAGCCACAGGCAAACAGCTCAGCAGGAATGGGCTCCTCTGAATGTCCCCTGAAGAAAAGCACCCTATTTCAACCAGAAGACCATGAATGATATCTCACTCTCCTGAGGATAACACAGAGAGATAAAGAACGGATGTTGTTTGAACGCCAGCAAACATACACTGCAATGCTTTGTTGTACAATGATTCCTGAGTATGTGTTCCTGGCCTGGAGTGGTAAAGTGTCCTATCATGAAGGACGCAATAAAGCTGCCCTCCCCAGAAACCTTTTGCAAAGACTTTGGGAGTACATCCAGGAGAGTCGCGAATGCCAGGGCAAATTAATCCTTTCACATGCTTGCTTTTAAACCATGTATAGTATTTTAAAAGGTACACTCACCGGAGGTCCCTTCTCCGCCTGCCGGGTCCAGGAGGCAGCCTTGGGTGGGTTCGGGGGGTACTGGCTCCAGGTTCAGGGTGAGAAACAGTTCCTGGCTGTTGGGAAAACCGGTTTCTCTGCTTGCTTGCTGTGAGCTATCTACAACCTCATCATCATCATCATCTTCTTCGTCCCCAAAACCTGCTTCCGTGTTGCCTCCATCTCCATTGAAGGAGTCAAACAACACGGCTGGGGTAGTGGTGGCTGAACCCCCTAAAATGGCATGCAGCTCATCATAGAAGCGGCATGTTTGGGGCTCTGACCCGGAGCGGCCGTTCGCCCCTCTGGTTTTCTGGTAGGCTTGCTTCAGCTCCTTAAGTTTCACACGGCACTGCTTCGGGTCCCTGTTATGCCCTCTGTCCTTCATGCCCTGGGAGATTTTGACAAAGGTTTTGGCATTTCGAAAACCGGAAAACTGATAGCACGGATTTCTCTCCCCATACAGCGATCAGATCCCCTACCTCCCGATCAGTCCATGCTGGAGCTCTTTTGCGATTCTGGGACTCCATCATGGTCACCTCTGCTGATGAGCTCTGCATGGTCACCTGCAGCTTGCCACGCTGGCCAAACAGGAAATGAGATTCAAAAGTTCGCAGTTCTTTTCCTGTCTACCTGGCCAGTGCATCTGAGTTGAGAGTGCTGTCCAGAGCGGTCACAATGGAGCACTCTGGGATAGCTCCCGGAGGCCAATACCGTCGAATTGTGTCCACAGTACCCCAAATTCGACCTGGCAAGGTCGATTTAAGCGCTAATCCACTTGTCAGGGGTGGAGTAAGGAAATCGATTTTAAGAGCCCTTTAAGTCGAACTAAAGGGCTTCATCGTATGGACGGGTGCAGGTTTACATCGATTTAATGCTGCTAAATTCGACCTAAAGTCCTAGTGTAGACCAGGGCTAAGATGCTAGTTAGCAGAAGAGGAGGTAATAGCAAGTTCTCTACAGCTGTGGAAAGGGTGCTATCAGATAGAGTAACTAAGGTAACAGATATTCTGGACTAAGCCCTATATTCTTTCTCTGGTGAGATGTTACACGTGCCAAAGATTTGGCCACATAGCAAATAATTGCAAAGGGAAAATATGGTGTAGTAAGTGCAGGAGTGAAAATTCATAGGATAATGGTGAGGAAGGGACAGAATAAAAATGTTGCAAGTGTGGCAGAAAACACAGCTCAACAAATGGAGGACGTACAGAGACAAAGCAAGCTAAGGAAATACAAAAAAACAAAATTAGTAATGTGCAGAAGCTGTTAGGACATATCTAAGAGGAAAAAACAGAATGTTGTGTGGGAAAGGGAATAGCCAGCAATAATTAATGGGAAGGAAGTAACAAGTGACACTGGGGTAAAAGGAGCTGACATACTACTTATAGAAACAGAGATTCATTGAGTTTATGATTGAAGGAATAAATTGTATGTCTCAAACGGGAAAGAAAACGGAAAATGAGAATTAAAGCTGCTCAAAAGTAGAATAACCTATCGGGGAATGACTTCATACTTACCTAAGTAAAGTAAATATTGAAGGTTAATGGTGGTTACTGTTTTCAGCTGGAGTGCCCATAGCATAATAAGACATGTGCAGGAATTAAAGAAAAATATTATTGATATGAAAACAAAGTCTAACATAATATGCATATAAGAGACTCGGTTAATAGAAAAACTATATTATAAAATCCCAGGCTATAGAATATATAGACATGATAGAGAAATAGGAAAGGGCGGGAGTGCCTCCACCTTTGTTTAAGGAGAACCTGAAGTACGTTGAAGTAGAGGTTAAAAAGCAAAATGTCAAGTATAATGCTATTGAGATACCTATACAAAACAATTCTGCATCTTTGAGCCTTTATAATGTTCATAACACATGCAGGAAACTAGAGGCTAATGATCAGAAAGAGTTAATTGCAGATGTCAGTTCATTACCTATGGTGATCTGAATGGTCAAGACAGATTGTGGGGAAGTGAGGAAAATGTATTAAGCAATTCTGTGAAGAGAATAATTTAGTAATATTAAATGATGGTGCACCTACCACGTTCAATTCAGCTGACAGAAGCTTCTCTTGCTTGGATCTGGGAATAGCTTCTAGCACCACAGCAAGTAAAGCAGCTGGGAAATTTACAGAGAGGAGGGAATGGGTAATGACCACTTCCTGACATTAATTACATATCAAGGAAAAGGAAATACTGAAGATGATGATAATATTCCCACTTGGAATCTTAAAATAGCAAATTGGAAACTCTTTAGAAACTAAAGTGAGGAATATGTGAATGAGCAATGTATAAATGAAGTTATTGAGGAATTCTGTAGTAATGTTACTAAGGAAATCACAAAGGCAGCCAGCCGAGTTATTCTTAGGCTGCCAGCACCACTTCATTATAGTAAAAATGTACCATGATGGAATAAGGAATGTGAATTAGTAATTAGAGAAATGAATAAGGCAAACAAAACAGCAGAAAATTCTTTAAATAGCAAGGACTTAATGAAATATAAAATAAAGTAAGGCAGTTGCATACAGGGCTATAAAGGGCAACAAAAGAAAGCTGGAGAACTTGCTGCAGGAATGTAAATAAAGATACCACTACAGCAGAAGTATATAAACAAATTAGGAAAATGAAAGGAATAAAGAGTAAGAGCCACATAATACCAAACCTTGCAGTTTCAGGGCATGGAATAATAAGCTGCAATAAAGAAAAAGGCAGAAATTCTGGCCACCGTGTTTTAAAAAGTCAGCAATGATGACAATCCCAGGGAGAGGAAAAAATATTCACTAGGGGTAGTGATGTGTCAATAAAGAGGTGGGAGAAGGATGTGGATATTATTTGAAATGGAACTTTAGTATGAGAGAGCTCCACAAAGTATAAGGAACAAAAGCACTGCACTAGACAGGAATGAAATAAGCTTTGAAATGCTTAAACATCTAAGTGAAGGATGCTTGAGGATGATGCTAAAATTATATAATAACATATGGAGAAAAGGTGAAATACCTAAAGACTGCAAACATGTGATTATTGTTCCAGGGAAGGAACCAGCTAAATTGTGCTCAAGACCTGAGGCATGTCCTCACAGCATGTTTAGGTAAAACCATGGAAAGAACAGTAAAGAAGAGATTAGTAGCACACCTAGAAAGAAATAGATTCATAGCTGGGATGCAAAGTGGGTTCAGAATTGGTGGGAGAGCAATTGACCACACTGCAAGGATAGAGACAGAAGCACAAAAAAGCATGACAACCAAAGAATTAATTATAGTAACTTTCCTAGACATAGAAAAAACCTACAATGTGTTATGGATAAAGGAATGTTTCATAAAGTGGCCTCCTAGGTATTACAGGAATAATGTACAGATGGACTTCTTAGGCAAAAAACTATGCAAGTCCAAATAGGGTAAGCTTTTTTCACCAAACGTTCAATCACATATGAAACTCTACAGGGGAGAGTAATTAGCCCAACCCTCTTTAACATTATGATAAATGATATTCCTAAGAAGATCACATTATTTGCTGACAACTGTGCCATATGGACCAAAAGCAGAACCCTTGAAAGTACCACCAAAAGAATCAGTGATGCACTTTAGAGAGGTGCAGAATTGGGGAAACAAGTGGTGCTTCAAATTCTCCATTAACAAAACTAAGTGAATGATCTTCACAACAAGGAAAATCCAAAATGATGTAAAGTTGTAGCTATGTGACCAACACAAAAATATAGAGACAATTATCACACCTAAGAGTTTGTATTTGATCACAAGCTCACTTGTAGGGACAGTACTGAAAATATTAAAGATAAGTGTAAAGGTAGAATTAATTTACTTAAAAGTATCTCTGGAAGATCTTGGGGAATAGATAAGGAAAACATGATAATGCTACAGACTGCAAATTAAACCAATAATTGAGTGTGGATGGCAGGCCTCTGGGTGAGCAAAGCACAAAAATCTGAGAAATCTACACTATATCCAGGCACTGGCTTTGTGTATCATGTGGTTCCTTCATTACTGCACCTTTGTGTGTACTGTAGATAGCAGCCAGTGAAACACCTATCACTCTTAGATAAAGCTCCTAGACTTAAGCTTTTGAGCCAAAGTACTAGGTAATAGCAAAGTTGACAATATGAAGCTATATATAATGATTGTTGGGAATTAAGTGGAGGCTGGGTAGGAAAAATCAAAATTCCTCATGTAAATAGGGTATAAAAGGGGATAAAGAGTCTAAATGAAAAAGGATTGAAAGAAACCAAAATACAAAACTATGGGAAAATACTGTCACTGGAAAATCATCGCCTGCCCCCATCATACACATGGAATTATATCATGAAATAAACAAAAGAATGATAAATCTACAAGATATAGCAAATTAATATAATTGTGATAAGTGGGGACATTATTGCCACATATATGTACAGATGGAACAGGAAGAGTGAGAATAGCTTTCTGTGTGCCCTCACTCGGACTCAAGAAAGCCATAAGGTTAACTAACTTTGTATCCATCTTTACATCTAAACTAACAGGGATTATACTAGAACTAAGCTGGACTCTAGATGTGTGACTAGCTGCCCTGGCCATCCTGTCTGATTCCTTATCAGGGCTGCAAGCAATTTACAGTGGTAAATCTGACAGCAGAAATGATATTTTTAATGAAATATTACTGCTAACAACTGACCTGATGCAACTGGATATAACTATAGTAATAGCATGGACCCCAACATATGTAAGGAGAGTAGGCAACAAATTGGCAGACAAACAGAAAAAAAGTACTATTAATCATGAACAAGTTGACCAAGGAATCTCATTAAGCAACCTGGAATTTAAACACCTAATAAAAAACTATCTAAGGAAGGAATGGCAAGAACTGTGGACAAATGAAACAAAAGGGAAAAAAATTCAAAGAAGTGTGCCCAACAGTTGTGTTGATATAATCCAAAGCCCTCAGAGGAAGTGGCTTTATTTAGAATTCTAACAGGGTATTGTGGATTAAATAATAATTTATTTCTAATTAACAAGCATAAAGATGGATTATGCGTAACTTGTAAATTCAGGAAATGATAGATCCAGTAATTTGCAATTGTAAAGACTGTATCAGTGAAAGGAGGTGTTTATTTAGAAAACTCAGAAGTCTTAAAGTAACAATTTTCTTTGCAACATCTATCAAGAATATAAGAAAAATGGGGCCCAATAAAAAAAAAAGGTATTCTGCAATTCTCTAAATACTGGAAAAGGTGCAAGATTCTAAGTCATGAACAAGATACGAAGTACAGGGCATGACAGTCATAGACTCAGGAAGCAAGTCTGCTATGCGACATAACCCAGGAAGAAGAAGAAAGAGGTAGCAGGGAGGTAGGGAAGATCTCTGCAGTTTACTCTCTTAGGGTATGTCTACACTATGAAATTAGGTTGATTTTATAGAAGTCGATTTTCAGAAATTGATTTTATACAGTCAATTATGTATGTCCCCACTAAGCACATTTGTTCCCCCATTAGCCTCAGCATTGCCTCCTGCATCTGCTCTTCGCGCTCACTTAGTGCTTTCCTGGCCTCTGGCACTGAATGCCTCCATGCATTAAGCTGTGCCCTATCAGTGCGGGAGGACTGCATGAGCTCGAAAAACGTGATCGTGAGTGCGTTTTTTTTCGCCTTCTAATCTGCGATAACCTCAGGGACGGAGATGATAGGGGGTGCATAGAAACATTTGCACTTGGGGGAGATAAAAAGGGAGAGTAAAATTTAAGATACATTTCTGAGAGCAAAAGGGAGACTCTTTCACAGTGTATCAAGCAATTCACAGCAGACAGCACATGTGCTTTAGGTACTAGGTTACATTTTGCCTTTTATATTGAGCGCTTGCCGGTATAGTGACACATCACACATGGCTGGGCAACAGAATTCAGTTTCCAGGCAGCCATGGTAAGCCTTTTGTTATGCGGGGTTGGCTTCTTCGCCTTCATAATATGGGAATAGTTTCAAACTGCAGCGCCATCCTTTCCCATAGCAAGCAATGCCAGTTGGGGTTCACATTTAAAAGGAGGGGCTGTGGTTTTTGAGTGGATGTGCAGCACACACCTCCCCTTACCCCACCGCATGGCTATTCTCTGGTATGATCCCTTCACCCCTCCCCCCATCACGTGGCTATCCTCCGGGATGATCCCTTTTAGCCAAGCGCAAACAACCCAGCATGAATGGGATCCTTTTACTATTCCCTTACAAAAATTCCCCTATTTCAACCAGGCGACCATGAATGATATCACTCTCCTGAGGTTAACACAGAAAGATAAAGACCGAATGTTGCTTGAATGTGACTGTCAAGGTTCCTCCCCCACTCTGAACTCTAGGGTACAGATGTGGGGACCTGCATGAAAAAACCCCCTAAGCTTATCTTTACCAGCTTAGGTCAAAACTTCCCCAAGGTACAAAATATTACACCCGTTATCCTTGGAATGGCCGCTACCACCACCAAACTAATACTGGTTACTGGGGAAGAGCTGTTTGGACGCGTCTTTCCCCCCAAAATACTTCCCAAAACCTTGCACCCCACTTCCTGGACAAGGTTTAGTAAAAAGCCTCACCAATTTGCCTAGGTGACTACAGACCCAGACCCTTGGATCTTAAGAACAATGAACAATCCTCCCAACACTTGCACCCCCCCTTTCCTGGGAAATGTTGGATAAAAAGCCTCACCAATTTGCATAGGTGACCACAGACCCAAACCCTTGGATCTGAGAACAATGAAAAAGCATTCAGTTTTTACAAGAAGACTTTTAATAAAAAATAGAAGTAAATAGAAATAAAGAAATCCCCCCTGTAAAATCAGGATGTAGATATCTTACAGGGTAATTAGATTCAAAAACATAGAGAACCCCTCTAGGCAAAACCTTAAGTTACAAAAAAGATACACAGACAGAAATAGTTATTCTATTCAGCACAATTCCTTTCTCAGCCATTTAAAGAAATCATAATCTAACACATACCTAGCTAGATTACTTACTAAAAGTTCTAAGACTCCATTCCTGTTCTGTCCCTGGCAAGAGCAGCATACAGAGAGACACAGACCCTTTGTTCCTCTCCCTCCTCCCAGCCTTTGAAAGTATCTTGTCTCCTCATTGGTCATTTTGGTCAGGTGCCAGCAAGGTTACCTTTAGCTTCTTAACCCTTTACAGGTGAGAGGAGCTTTCCCCTGGCCAGGAGGGATTTCAAAGGGGTTTACCCTTCCCTTTATATTTATGACACGCCCCCCCAAATCTCAGCTAGGGTGAAACACTGGCTGGGATTTCTTCCTGGAGCTCTAGGAAAAACAGAGTTAATAAGACACATGCATCTCTAAATATACTACCAAGTACATAAAGACTAACAATATTTTCCACATCTCAAGGACGATTTTAACCAGTTGATTCTGGGAAACTTTCACGGGAGAGTGCATCAGCCACTTTGTTAGAAGCTCCTGAGATGTGTTGGATGTCAAAATCAAAATCTTGGAGAGCTAAACTCCACCGAAGAAGTTTTTTGTTAGTTTCCTTGACGGTGTGAAGCCACTTCAGTGCAGCATGGTCGGTTTGCAGGTGGAAACGCCGTCCCCAAACATATGGGCGTAGCTTTTCCAGAGCGTAGACAATGGCGTAACATTCCTTTTCAGTGACTGACCAGTTGCTTTCCCTCTCAGACAGTTTTTTGCTGAGAAACACTACAGGGTGGAATTCTTGATCAGGTCCTTTCTGCATTAAAACTGCTCCCACACCACGCTCAGATGCATCTGTGGTTACTAGGAACGGTTTGTCAAAGTCTGGGGCCCTTAGTACAGGGTCAGACATGAGTGTCGCTTTAAGCTTGTTAAAGGCCTTCTGACACTTTCCGGTCCACTGAACAGCATTTGGCTGTTTCTTTTTGGTTAGGTCTGTCAGTGGTGCAGCGAATTTGGCTGTAGTGCGGTACAAATCGTCTGTAATAACCAGCCAAGCCTAAGAAGGATTGAACCTGTTTCTTTGACTTTGGGACAGGCCACTTTTGGATAGCATCCACTTTGGCCTGTAGGGGGCTGATAGTTCCTTGACCCACCTGGTGTCCAAGGTAAGTCACTCTGTTTAGGCCTATTTGACACTTCTTGGCCTTAACAGTTAGTCCTGCCTCCCTTATGCGCTCAAGGACTTTTTGTAGATGTTCCAGGTGGTCTGCCCAGGAATCCGAAAATATGGCCACATCGTCAAGGTAGGCGGCTGCATATTCTCCTAATCCCGCTAGGAGACCATCTACAAGTCTTTGGAAAGTGGCGGGTGCATTTCGCAGCCCGAAAGGGAGTACATTAAATTCATACAGCCCGAGATGTGTGATGAAGGCTGACCTTTCCTTGGCAGATTCATCTAGCGGTACCTGCCAGTACCCCTTGGTTAAGTCCAAGGTAGAGATGAACTGGGCCCGTCCCAGTTTCTCTAATAGTTCATCTGTGCGTGGCATTGGATAGTTGTCTGGGCGAGTTACAGCATTTAGCTTACGGTAGTCCACGCAAAAACGTATTTCCCCATCTGGTTTGGGAACTAGAACCACTGGAGATGCCCATGCACTTTCAGAGGGGTGGATTACCCCCATCTGTAACATATCCTGGATCTCCCGTTCTATAGCAGTTTTAGCTTGAGGAGACACCCGGTAAGGTTGGACCCTAATTGGGTGAGCATTACCTGTGTCAATGGAGTGGTATGCCCGTTCAGTCAGTCCTGGGGTGGCTGAGAACGTTGGCGCGTAGCTAGTGCACAGCTCCTGGATCTGCTGTCGCTGCATACGCCCAAGGGTCATGGAGAGGTTCATCTCTTCCACACCACCAGCACATTTCCCTTCGTAGTAAACACCTTCAGGCCACTCAGCGTCGTCTCCTCCCTGGGCTGTAAACTGACAAACCTTTAATTCTCTGGAATAAAAGGGCTTTAGAGAATTAATATGGTACACCTTAGGCTTTCGGTTGGAGGTGGGGAATGCTATGAGATAATTAACAGCTCCCAGGCGCTCCTGGACCATGAATGGCCCTTCCCACGATGCTTCCATTTTATGGGCCTGGAGCGCCTTTAAGACCATGACCTGGTCTCCTACTTTGAAGGAACGCTCTCTGGCATGCTTATCATACCAGGCTTTTTGCTCTTTTTGAGCATCCTGTAAGTTTTCTCTAGCAAGGGCTAAAGAGGTTCGGAGGGTGTTTTGTAGGTTGGTTACGAAGTCCAGAATGTTAGTTCCTGGAGAAGGTGTAAATCCCTCCCATTGCTGCTTCACCAACTGCAATGGCCCCTTAACCTCACGGCCATATACAAGTTCAAATGGGGAAAACCCTAAACTGGGATGTGGTACAGCTCTGTAGGCAAAGAGCAACTGCTGCAACACTAGGTCCCAATCATTGGAGTGCTCATTTACAAATTTACGTATCATGGCCCCCAAAGTTCCATTAAACTTCTCCACCATGCCATTTGTTTGATGGTGGTAAGGAGTGGCAACCAAGTGATTTACCCCATGAGCTTCCCAAAGGTTTTTCATAGTTCCTGCCAGGAAATTAGTCCCTGCATCGGTGAGGATGTCGGAGGGCCAACCTACCCTGGCAAAAATGTCTGCTAGTGCCTGGCACACACTTTTAGCCCTGGTGTTGCTTAGAGCTACTGCTTCCGGCCATCGGGTGGCAAAATCCATGAAAGTCAATATGTACTGCTTTCCTCTGGGTGTCTTTTTCGGAAAAGGACCCAGAATATCCACAGCTACTCGCTGAAATGGAACTTCAATGATGGGGAGTGGCTGGAGAGGGGCTTTGACCTGGTCTTGGGGTTTTCCCACTCTTTGGCACACCTCACAAGACTGGACATAGGTAGAAACATCCTTGCCCATTCCCTCCCAGTGGAATGATCCACCCAAACGGTCTTTGGTCCTGTTCACCCCAGCATGGCCACTAGGGTGATCGTGGGCTAAGCTCAAGAGCTTGGCCCGGTATTTAGTTGGAACTACCAACTGTCTCTGAGGATGCCAGTCTTCCTGGTGTCCACCAGAAAGAGTTTCCTTATATAAAAGTCCTCTTTCTACAACAAACCTGGATCGATTAGAAGAGCTGAGAGGCGGTGGGTTGCTCCGTGCCGCCGTCCAAGCTCTCTGGAGGCTTTCATCTGCTTCCTGTTCGGTCTGGAACTGTTCCCTTGATGCTGGAGACATCAGTTCCTCATGGGATTGTGGACCTAGGCTTGGTCCCTCTGGAAGCGATATAGGGGATGGAGCTGTTTCTGTTGACTGTGAACCGCTCTCCGCTGGTGCACTATGTTGGGATTCAGGCTCCGGCTGAGCCTCTTGGGTCGGGTTATCGGCTGCTGCCAGTTCAGGTTCGGTGGGGCCCTCTGGTGTTGAGGTTGCAAGTACTGGATTCAGTGCTGACACGGGGTCTGGTGTTGGTTGTTCAGCTGGTTCCGGTTCTGGGACTGGTTCCGTCTGGGTCTCTGGGACTGGATCCACTACTGCTGTTGCAGACATTGGCCTGGGGTCCGGGTCCATCACCTCTGACTGGGTCCTGATAGAAGTTTCCGGAACAGAGCTAGGCCTCACGGCTTGTTTAGCCTGGCTGCGGGTGACCATTCCCACCCTCTTGGCCTGCTTCACATGATTGGCCAAGTCTTCCCCCAACAGCATGGGGATGGGATAATCATCATAGACTGCAAAAGTCCACATTCCTGACCAGCCCTTGTACTGGACAGGCAACTTGGCTGTAGGCAAATTGAAAGAGTTGGACTTGAAGGGTTGAATCGTCACTTGGATCTCTGGGTTGATTAAATTGGGGTCCACTAAGGAAGCATGGATAGCTGACACTTGTGCTCCGGTGTCCCTCCACGCGGTGACCTTCTTCCCGCCCACACTCACAGTTTCCCTCCGCTCCAAGGGTATCTGGGAGGTATCTGGGCCTGTGGACCTCTGGTGTGATTCCGGTGCAATGAACTGTAATCTGTTGGGGTTCTTGGGGCAGTTGGCCTTTACATGCCCCAGCTCGTTACACTTAAAACATCGTCCAGCTGACGGGTCACTGGGGCGAGGAGGGTTGCTGGAGAACGGGGTGGTGGGACGATAAGGGGTCTGGAGGGTTCTTTGGGAGGTAGGTGGGGCTTTGGGCGGCCCCCGGTAATAGGGTGTGGTCTGGGGTGGTCCCTTCTGGTCTCCGCTCCAACTGCGACCAGTTTTCTTCTTCTCTGCCACCTCCACCCATCTGGCTCCAATCTCTCCTGCCTCAATTACAGTTTTGGGTTTCCCGTCTAGGATGTATCTTTCTATTTCCTCAGGAACACCCTCTAAGAATTGTTCCATTTGCATTAGGAAGGGCAAATTTACTGGAGATTCAACACTTGCTCCTGATATCCAGGCATCCCAATGTTTCACAATGTGGTAGGCATGTCGGGTAAATGACATGTCTGGTTTCCACCTTAGGGCTCTGAACCTCCGACGAGACTGCTCGGGTGTTATCCCCATTCTGTCTCTCGCCTTGGATTTAAACAGTTCATACTTGTTCATGTGTTCTTTAGGCATTTCAGCTGCCACCTCAGCTAAGGGTCCACTGAGCTGCGGCCTCAGCTCTACCATGTATTGGTCAGTAGAGATGTTGTACCCAAGGCAGGCCCTTTCGAAGTTTTCTAAGAAGGCCTCAGTATCATCACCTGCCTTGTAGGTGGGGAACTTTCTGGGATGGGAAGTGGTACCTGGAGAAGGATTGCTAGGGTTTGTTGGTATATTCTGCTGGGCCTTTATCCTCTCCACCTCCTCCACATGCTTCCTCTCTTTTTCCTTCTCCTCCTCCACATGCTTCCTCTCTTTTTCCTTCTCCTCCTCCACATGCTTCCTTGCCTCCATTTCCCTCTTGTGGGCAGCCTCCTGTACCTCCTTCTCCAGCCGCATGAGTTCTATCTGTCTTTCATGTTCCCTTTGTCTTTCCTCAGCCTGAAATTTGGCTAATTCCAGCTGTAGTTGAGCTGAGGATTTGGTCATTCTAACCTCTCTGTTTTTAACTAACTTTACACCTGAGGTTTAGAAATAAACAAACAAAACTTGGCTGTAAAATTTTGCTGTGCTGCAATAGAATACCTATTCTCTGATAGTGATTGTCAGCCTACAGAAAAAGACAATTCCCTTGTCTCTGCTCTGGGCCCAGATTAAAGCAAAAAACCTCCAACTGCTTGGAAACCTGCTTACCCAGCCCAAAGAAAAAGCAAATGGGTAGAACACACACCCCCTATTTACTTTTAGGAAGAAAAGAAAAAAAAAACCTCTGGGATGGAAGACTGTGAATTTCCCTGCAGGAGTTAAGTACCCTGCCTCCAGGCAAAGAAAACCTGCAATTCACAAGATAATCCCCTTTTGTCTCTGCTTGGCCACAAAGCAGAGAGAAACCAAGCTGCTTTCAGTTTCAAAGCTGCTTTCTGGACTTTCTTTCCAAAGAAAAAAAAATTTCCTTTTTAAAATCTGTATTTCTAGTTCAAAAAATCTCAACTGGATCTCAAATGATTTCAGGTTAATCCCACCACTGTGCCACCATGTCAAGGTTCCTCCCCCACTCTGAACTCTAGGGTACAGATGTGGGGACCTGCATGAAAAAAACCCCTAAGCTTATCTTTACCAGCTTAGGTCAAAACTTCCCCAAGGTACAAAATATTACACCCGTTATCCTTGGAATGGCCGCTACCACCACCAAACTAATACTGGTTACTGGGGAAGAGCTGTTTGGACGCGTCTTTCCCCCCAAAATACTTCCCAAAACCTTGCACCCCACTTCCTGGACAAGGTTTAGTAAAAAGCCTCACCAATTTGCCTAGGTGACTACAGACCCAGACCCTTGGATCTTAAGAACAATGAACAATCCTCCCAACACTTGCACCCCCCCTTTCCTGGGAAATGTTGGATAAAAAGCCTCACCAATTTGCATAGGTGACCACAGACCCAAACCCTTGGATCTGAGAACAATGAAAAAGCATTCAGTTTTTACAAGAAGACTTTTAATAAAAAATAGAAGTAAATAGAAATAAAGAAATCCCCCCTGTAAAATCAGGATGTAGATATCTTACAGGGTAATTAGATTCAAAAACATAGAGAACCCCTCTAGGCAAAACCTTAAGTTACAAAAAAGATACACAGACAGAAATAGTTATTCTATTCAGCACAATTCCTTTCTCAGCCATTTAAAGAAATCATAATCTAACACATACCTAGCTAGATTACTTACTAAAAGTTCTAAGACTCCATTCCTGTTCTGTCCCTGGCAAGAGCAGCATACAGAGAGACACAGACCCTTTGTTCCTCTCCCTCCTCCCAGCCTTTGAAAGTATCTTGTCTCCTCATTGGTCATTTTGGTCAGGTGCCAGCAAGGTTACCTTTAGCTTCTTAACCCTTTACAGGTGAGAGGAGCTTTCCCCTGGCCAGGAGGGATTTCAAAGGGGTTTACCCTTCCCTTTATATTTATGACAGTGACCAAAACCCAGGACCTTTCGCTGCCATGTTTTGTGCTGCAATGATTCCAGACTACTTGCTACCGGCTTGGTGTGGTAAAGTGTCCTACCATAGAGGACAAAATAAGGCAGCCCTCCCCAGAAAGGCTTTCAGAGTACCTCCAGGAGAGCTTCATGGAGGTGTCCCTGTAGGATTCCCGTTCCATCCCCAGACATGTTAACAGACTTTTTTCCAGTAGCTGTACTGGCCGCGAATGCATCCCAATTCTTCAGGGCAAATCAAACATTAAACACTATTGCTTTTAAACCCTGTACTGTAGTTACAAATGTGCACTCACCAGAGCTGCCTTCTCCGGCTTCAGGGTTGGGGATCCCGCCTTGGGAGAGTATTGGCTCCAGGGTGATGAAAAGGTCCTGGCTGCTGGGGAGAACAGATTCACTGCTTGCCTACTGCGCAGTCTCCTCCTTCTCCTTCTCCTCCTTCTCTTCCTCATCCACAAAATCCCTCTCCCTGTTGCGTGAGACTCCCTCCTTGCAGGTGTCCACGGACAGTGGTGGGGTAGTGGTAGGGTCTTCCCCTAGAATGCCATGAAGCTGATCAGAAGCGGCATTTATGGGGCTCTGACCCAAAGCAACCATTTGCCTCCTTTGTCTTTTGGTAGGCTTGCCTGAGCTCCTTAACTTTCATGCGGCACTGCTGTGTGTCCCTGTTGTAGCCTCTCTCCACCATGCCCTGTATGATTTTAGGTATATATATATTAGCTTTTCTTTTTGATCAGAGTTCGGCCTGCACAGATTCTTCTCCCCATACAGCAATCAGATCCAGTGTCTCCCTTTCGGTCCATGCTGGAGCTCGTTTGCAATTCTGGGGGGACTGCATGGTCACCTGTGCTGCTGAGCTCGCCACGCTGACCAAACAGGAAATGAAATTCAAAATTTCCTGGGGCTTTTCTTGTGTACCTGGCTAGTGCATCGGAGTTGAAAGTGCTGTCCAGAGTGGTCAAATTGGAGCACTCCGGGATAGCTCCAGGAGGCCAATACCATCAAATTGTGTCTGCACTACCGCAAATTCAACCTATCAAGGTAGATTTTAGCGCTACTCCCCTCGCCAGGGAGGAGTACAGAAGTCAATTTTAAGAGCCCTTTAGGTCAATGGAACGGGTTGGTTGTGTAGACGCATTTTTTTAAATCGACCTAACGTGGCTAAATTCGACCTAACCCCGTAGTATAAACCAGGGCTTACCGGTAAATGGTGCAGAAGTGGAGAACAGGAAGGCTACTGCTGGGCAAGGAAGTTACCTGTAAGACATGAGATTGGTGCAAGATCCTGTAGCTGACACTCAAGGCAAGGAACCAGATGTGTGGGGAGACACTGAGAGGTGTTCCTCATTATGAAGAGCCTAGGGAGAGGTGGGGGAAAAAACCTGAAGAAAGATTAATGGTAGGAAAGTGTCCAGGAAAGTGGTAGCAAGGTGTCTGATGGAGCAGACCTTGACTGCTCATCCCAGGGTCCCAGGACTGGAACCCAATGTTGCCACTGAGAAGATGGCATAAAGTCTCTTGATGTAAGGGGATAAGGACAATTTGAACCTCTGAGAGAAGGGTATAAGGACCATGAGGCCAAGAGTTGGAGCTGAAGACCTGATGCAAGGTCTTGGAATTATTTGTTGGACACATCCCAGAGGAGGGGAGAAATTTTAAAGTGACCTTGCTGGAGGGCCGAATCACAAGAAGAGGCAGACCTCGGCAGGACTAGGGTGACTCTCCGCAGCGAGTGTTAGAGAGGAAAAACTGCAAAACCATGCTCAGCCATGTGGGGGTGTACCAGCAGTGAGTCCACTTTTCTACAAATCCCAAGTGACTGCTTGGTTTAGACCTGTGCACATCTTGAGGGTTCTGATAAATGTATATGTAACTTTTTAAACTTCTTGGAATTAGCTCACTATTTGTACATGATGCATAAGAAATAAAATTTTAGAACAGATGGTCCATATGAAATTTCTTCTCAAAGCCTTATTCTACATTACAAGCAGGGCCCCATTGTATGAGGCACCATATGCAACGAAAAGATGATCAGTCTCCCAAAGTGCTTACATTTTGAAGTCTTGCCAGTGATCGATTCTTTAGTCAGGCTCTCTAAAGCTCTCTGTGGCATTCAAAATGGACAAGATCTGTCCAAACGCTCTGGAAGGCAGGTGAGCTGAGGTGGACAAGATTATATGGGAAACTTTACTGTTGATTGGCTGTACTCTCGTGTCAGAGATTCTTCGTTTATAAATACTGAGAAATAATATGCAGTAGCTGTTGGTGAAGAAAGTTTTTAATGGCCAACACTCGTTTTAATCCTGTGGCTTTCAATAAACAGACACATGTACCTAGATACTGATATTAATACTTTACAAACTGAAACTAACTTGGACTCTAAAAATCCATACTTTGATTACATAGTTAAAACAAGACAAATTTTGTTAATCTGACTCTTTAAAGTTTTGATTCCAGTTAAACTTCCAGAATGATTTGTTTGCAGAAGACCGTGAATCTTGAGATAACAGGAAGATAAGTCCCATTAGTAGCTAAGCAATGTGAACATAGAAGCTTTGGTTTAAGGCCAGAAGGAATCATTATGACCATCTAGTCTGACTTGCTGCAAACAATGGCTATAGAATTTCACCCAGTCATTCCTGCATCAAACCCATAGCTTCTAGTTGAGCTAGAACATATGTTCCGATCTGGTATCTAGCCTTGATTTAAGGACTTAAAGTAATTGGGAAGCCACCACTTCCCTAGGTAAGTAGTTCCAGTGTCTTATTGTCCTAACTTAAACTTGCATTTTATTTCTAATTTGAATTTGTCTAGCATCTGCTTCTAGCCATTTGCTCTTATTATGCCAGAATAAGGAGGACTCTAGTGTTTGTTGTGGGCCCGTGGTAAGATAACCAACCTTTTGAACCATTCTCATTCTTAGAAAACAAACGGCATTATCAATGGCATGCCTTTGAGCTGGAATATAAATTTTAAAACCCTGACAATTATATTGAATTTTTTAAAATGCTGTTTTATTCAGCAGTTATTTTTCTTCTGTCATTAAGGAAGCAACTGTTTGGCTACTTAGTACCTCAGCATAAGTGTTGCATGTTATGCCAAGGAAAGGATTAGCATGTTGCAAAGGATAAATAACTGAGGTCTAAAGTAAATCCAAGGCAAAATGCCAAACCTATTTAAAATTAAAGAAGCTGCGAATCAACAATTTGAACAATACACTGACATGTAAATAAGTGGCTGAATTTATTTTCTTGCGTGCAGAGTACAGTGATGTATGAAGTCTTTCGCCTTAATGCTCTTTAAAAAGCTGCTACTTCAAAGGTACCGAGGAACAAAAAGGTGTTTAGCGTCACCTCTTTGACTTTCAGCTTCATCCTGGGAGGTCAAAAATGTTACATTGAACATAATCCATTAGCTTGTCAGTATGATTTCTGGGTACAATTTCAAACTGAACTGTGAAGTTTTAAAGATCAGCTGGGCTGACTTGCTTTGTGTGACCATAATGTGCTGTACTGAATGCACTGAATGTGCTAGTACTAAAGATGATAGTTCAGGATTTCACAAATCATTTAACATAAAATACCACTAGCACAAGATTCAAACTACATATAATTTTGAAGTACATAACTGACTGCATGTTCTCATTTTAAAGTCTTTGGCACATTGACTCTCACAAACTTTAGTGTTAATAAACAGTTTAAAAAGTCCTAGTTTTAGTCTGTAGGTGAATCTTCACATGAGAGGAATGAAGCTGTGAAATGAGGTATTTAACCCGAATTTTAAGATAATGTTCTATCTGTGTTCTGTCATTTCTGAACGTATGTAAAATTTTCATTTAACTATGAATATTAACACAGAAGTATTTAAACACACTCTTTTATTTAAACACTATCTTTTATTCCTAGATGCTCTCTAAATCAAAAGATTTGCAGTAACGAAAAGCTTTCTTTTCCTTTGTTTTCTCATTGCAATAGGAACAAATGCCATTCAGTTAAAAGCAAAAATAGTATCTGCAGTGGGATCCCCTAGCACTATTTGTGCAGACTTACACTGAAGTTAATAGGTTTGCATAGGAGTTTGCACTAATGCACCCCAATGTAGGATTTTAGTCAGAAGTCACAACAAAATAGAGTTGCATTTTAAGGTCATAATGAATGCCTAAAAGCTTTAAACTGCAGCTTTTTTATACTTGCGTGAGTGAGATTCTCACTGAGCTAAGGAAGTGGGTGGCTGGCTGGCTGGGAGGGAGGGAGAAACTGCACTTGATGGCAATTCAGGAGGAATGGCACTTTGGTTCTTAAGTTATCTTACGTACTTATATAGTCCCCACTACTGTAGTATCTTGGTACTTCACAATCTTTTATGTAGTTATTCTCACAATACCCTGCGAGGTAGGGAACTGTTATTCTCTGTTTCTCCATTTCCCATCAGATAAATGGGATAAGTGACTTGCCCAAGGTCACACAGGAAGCCTGGCCAACCAAATACTTGAACTCAGGTCTCAAGTCCTAGGCCAGCGCCCTAACGATTTGACCATCCTTGCTCAGAAGTTTAATATTCGAGGCTCAATTCATCAGCAACATAAATAGCAGTATAAAGAACATTTGCATTTAAATTGTCCAGAAAATGGGTATAAACAGTTGAGTAGTGTCACTCACACTGATCTGGAATTCAATGGTTTTACAAAACAAGTATCTTACACTACCATTATATAACTGTGGAACTTGGCCCAGGCCCTACCCTGGGAGTAGTAACCAGGTTCCTCTTCTATTTTGTTTGGGCTTTTGTGCTTGTGTAAGTGAAAGGACTATTTCAGCCTTTACAATTGACATACCTGGGGAAGATGGAATGCTTCAGTTAACAGTTAATGGTTAAACTTCTAAATTCATCCCACTGAACCTGGCAATCCTAATGTGCTAAGAAATCAAAATAATATTTTTATGGCTTGAATAATTCTATGGACTCTGGTTTATTCTTGCAGATAAATCAGTAATGGGGGCTGTAAGTGCACAGACAACTTGAAAACAGTAATTAAAGAGGAATTATTTTTGATTTAACTATGTTAGAGAATAGACAGGAATGGTGTCAAAATTCTGACTAAGTACACTCAGAAGAATGAGTCATACTGGCATAGAGCAATGGGACCAACATGAAACTGTATTCTCAAAAGTAACTCTAAAGATGGCGTTGTTTGATATTTTGAATCTCACTGATTCATGTAAAATGTGATCCATTTATAAACACAAATGGCTTTCTTCCTGTCCAACTTGTGGTGTAAAAGTACAGCAGGGTTGTCTTTTTCTGCAGATCGCGACCAGGAAAATGCTTCAGACCTAATCATTCCCTCTGTTACACCTGTGCAATGCTAATTAGGTTGCTGAGATGCAACTGAGGGCATAGATACCGCAGGCCTGCCTTGAGTCAGAGCTCAGGTTAAGTTTGCGGGGTTGGCAATTAAAACATAAACAACTCCCAATATGTAAATTATGCTTAATTTACGTGGAATCAATCAGACTAAAACATGAAACCCTACAATTCTGTTTAGTTACCTTTCAGATTATAAAACTTCAAGGGTCTTAAACCATTTCAAAGATTACATTTCATCCTGCTAGAACCTAGCAAACACTACTAGCCCAGCAGCCAGTCTAAGATTAATACTCAAAAGAGCTACAAAGTTCAGATCCTGTTTGGGATATAAATGGATGAGAGGAGGAGGAAAGGGCAATTGAGATGGATTGGTGGGAGGAAGAGCACTATCTAGATGATAAAATCATATGTAAGACTTTCATTAGTAATTTATTCATTTCATCTGGGCATTGCAGAAATAAACTAGTACAATTTACCCAGATATGCTAATCAGACAGACTGGGCCAGCAGTGAGTCATCCTACTAAATAGGTCATCTAATGACTCTGGTACCTTTGGTCACAAAGGGCCAGATTCTGCCTCCCATATTCATGTTTAGGTAGCATCTTACTCTGAGAAGCCCCACTGATTAAATTATATGACTCAGAATAAGGTACATATCAGCATTAGTAAGGGTTGCCCACTCTGACTGTAGTATAGAAACAGGTGGCATTGTGTGGCAATAATCCAGTGGCATTTGGGTCACAATGTAGATTAATGTAGCTTCTAAATATGGACATAGGAAACAATGCTATGAAACGATTATCTTTAACTTCACTGATGCAAAATATTTGCAAGAATTTAGAGTAGAAAACTCTGCAGTCTTGTGAACATATATTTTTTAATGAAACCCAAACAGTAGGCGCTGACACATTTTTTATGCTTAGTATTGAAACCTCAAATCCCTCGTCTCACTTAGAGAACTTAGTGAAGGTTTGCAGCAAAACAACATAATTGACCTGATTGTTCCCTTGCTTATACCTGGTTTAAACCAGTGTAAATCCAATGACTAAATGGAGATGCCCTTGATTAATGCTCAAGTGTAGTAGAGAAGAATTGGGACCAGTCACTTTGAAGAGGTAAGAAAACCTTTCCTTTTATCTGAAGATGCAAAGAATTGTTGCGGTTCAAATACAAGACAGACAAGGCTTTAAGCTAGCAAGCAGGCTGGTCTGCCGATGGGCTGCTCCTGTCAGCTTTCCACCTTCTCTTTTATTTCTCTCCCCCCTGCGCATTACATACTCCAACCGCAAAAGGAAACAACAAAGGAAATAATATGACTTTTTGATTAATATTCTTATTTACCAGCCTTTATCTACTACAGTCCTTGCTCTCAGGCCTTGAGCCCAGTCCAAGGAAGCTTCCCACGGTTCATGTCCTCTGGGTGACTTCCCATGGTCCACGTCCTTGGAAGGAGCAGTGTGTGCACTGCTCCTACACAACACTCAGTGTGTACCCTGAATGTTTTGAGGTGCATGAACCCTGCATGAACCCTTCATCCCCTCCTTTTTTGTTTATTTGTGCTCGGCCATCTCATGGTAGCCATCAATTTGCTTTTGCAAGCGATTTAACTCCTGGACAGACAAGGACATAACTCGGAGAGCCTGCCAGTGTGGGTCTCTACAAAGCCTTAAGAAAGAGGGAATACATTGTATACAGCAGCAGCCCAACAATAATAAGCCCAACAATAAGCCCAAACAATCGCAAATACAGTATAACTGAAAAGTTGTCACAGCCATCCTAGAGAGGGCAGCCAACCTGTAAGCCAATTCCAAAAGTCCTCAAACCCCAGATCTTGGCATATGTGTGCCGTAAGATTGGCCAATTCGGCCAGTCTAGTTTCTATGGAACAACTATTATCAGTTAAATTAAAACAACACATATGCTGAAACGTGGAACAGCGTAGATGATGTTTCAAGAGCAGAAAATCAATGGCTGCTCTGTTATCCATAATTGCATCCCTTAATTCGTGTTGCTCTGTGTTAAGTAGGGCAATTGCCTGGGATGTTGTATTAATTGCCTTTGCCACAAAACACGCCAGGGCATTTAATGTTCTTGCTGTATAAGTGGCAAGCCCGGGGACCCCAACAGTAGAGGCCGCTAAGGCGGTATACTCAGAGTGGCTGAGAAGATTGACATCTGCGACACAATCTTCTGAAAGGGGTGTACTTCTTTTACTGCGCTTTTGGCCAGCAAAAGGCAAAACGAGTGTCATTCTACTGAGGCAACAAAGGGTGCCATCACTTAAATTTGCAGGAATATAACTAAAGGAACGTGAGCCGCAGGTAAAACCCACCCTTGTGGTAGGATGATATGGCCATAATTGTATGAAACATTCACGGCGCGGGAACAATTTAAAAAAGGTTGAGAAATTTGCCGACAGCCTAAGGGCACCTTTGTACTAGTGCAATTGACCACACGCGCACAGGTGACATTGTTGGCCCCGGCCGGATACGGTGTGTGGAAGGATACGGCCGTTTGAGGCAAAGTATAGTTGGCCGGGCCCCAATTAGCCATGCCAGAGTACTGGGAAGAGAGATTCGCATAAGCAGCGAGCATCGTCTCATTCCCTATTTCCTCAGGGTGATGACATACTGGAATGAGGCATGTACCTAACAGTTCTCCGGCTGCTACAGAATCAGATAAACAAAAGTGGGTAACATTTGCTATTGAAGCCAATCTTTCCCATAGGTTATATGTCATTCGGGCCCGTAATGGTGGAAGCGCTCCCGAGCCAACCCCTACAGGAAATAGCAGGCACAAAAGGCATACAATCAATACAGAATTAGCAATGATTTGGGCGAGAATTGCCACAAACAGAGTCTCAGGAGTCTCTGGCTGTTGGTTTGCTGCCAGTCTTCGTTGAGATGCGGCGACCAATGCTTTTACTGCTCCCCATGTCATGGGCTGGCTTGGGACGCTACGCTTCCTCCGTTTCCGTCCTGCTGTTGTCGACCCGGGAGGCACCGCGTTCTCTTCCAAGGTCAGCTGAAACTCCGGTATGGGGTTCGATAGCCCCTGGTGCCACGCCATGCTTTTCAGTGCTGGTCGCACACACCGGGCCGGAACCCACAACGGTCCTGCAGGGAGAGACACAGCGACATATCCCCGACCCCAAGTGATTAAAGGCACTGGGCCTAGCCATTGCGGATCGGGCAGCTGACGGTAATAGACATGCAGTCTTTCCAGTACCTCGGATTTGTGAAAATGCCGATCCACGGGGGTCTGCTGATCTGCGTTCAGCATTAAATTATTTAAAGTAAACAAAAGGATATGCAATTGTTGCTGAATGTCTCCGAAGGTTCGGAGACGCAGCTCCCCTTGTTTTAGTTGTTTGTCAAACAAGGTTTTTAGCGTGCGATTTGCACGTTCAACAATGGCTTGGCCCGTGGAATAATAAGGAATCCCGTGTTTGAGATGGACGTCCCATTGGCACAAAATGTGGAGAGGGCTGTGGAGCAATAGGCTAATTGATAGGTGACAACACCTCGACGTGGAGAGCCATCAGTAAAAAGAGTGACAGCTGAAACAATAGGTCGAGAGCGGCTAAGACGATGTACGATGAGTGGCACCTTTTGTGTAATCACCAACCGAGGATCTTTTGGGGGATTATAAGAGATCTCTCCCACATAATCACAAAGAGCAACCTGCCAGGCCAAGGAGGTGTGGTATCATAGAATCATAGAATATCAGGGTTAGAAGGGACCTCATGAGGTCATCTAGTCCAACCCCCTGCTCAAAGCAGGACCAATCCCCAATTTTTGCCCCATCCCTAAATGGCCCCCTCAAGGATTGAACTCACAACCCTGGGTTTAGCAGGCCAATGCTCAAACCACTGAGCTATCCCTCCCCCAAGGAGGTACAAGGAATCAAATTCACTACATGACAAGGGAAACACAATGGCAACTAAATCAGTGCCCGAAAGTTGCACTGCACGGTGGCGGGCTTTACGAACAAGGTCGGACAGGGTGTCTAAATAAGGATAAATGTTCCGAGGAGGAGTGGATGACAAATATATCCACTCTATGATAGAGACGGCTGTGTCTGTATGAGGTACAAACAGAGCCGCAGTAGGCGTATGAGGGGTGGCAAGGAGAACCAACCGCAGGGGACGAACCTCAGCAAGTCTATCCACAAACTGCTGACTCAACACTGCATTGATCTGTCGAATGCAGGCAATGTGCTCCTCAGCGATGGCAATAACTGGTACCCGAGCTCCACGTAGGAGCTTGAACAACGGCTGCAGCATCGATGTGGGGAGACGGAAGTAGGGTCGAATCCAATTTAAATGACCCAAAATCTGTTGTAATTTAACAAGGGTTAGGGGTTGGGGTAGGACCACTTCCGGGCGAACAGGGGCAGCATAGGTTTGTAAAACCTTATGCGCGAGGCATTGGTAGGGATAAGAGCGTTGTATTTTTTCTGGTGCCACTAACAGGCCATTTTGGCCGAGAATCTGGGACAAATATTCAAGCTGTTGTGCCGTGACCTGGGGACCACTAAGCAAAATGTCGTCCATATAATGGTAGACCTTTAGTGTGGGGTATCGGGCACGAAAAGAGGCGAGGGCCCGATCCACAAAAAGTTGACACAAGGTTGGACTATTTTGCATTCCCTGGGGCAAGACTTTCCACTGATACTTTTGAGAGAGTCGCTGATTATTATATTCTGGCACCGTAAACGCGAATTTTTCGCGATCTTGTGGGCAAAGGGGGATGGTGAAGAAACAATCTTTTAAATCTAACACACAAAGCCGATCGGTTTGAGGAATTAAATTCGGGTTTGGCAACCCAAACTGCAAGGGGCCCATGGGTTGGATGGGTTTATTTATTTCCCTTAAATCATGTAACAGCCTCCATGCACCAGATTTTTTCTTAATAACGAACACCGGGGTGTTCCAAGGACTAGTGGAGCTCTCCAAACGCTGGGCATGGAAATATTGTTGCACAAGCGAATGAAGCGCTTTCAGCTTTTCTAGAGGGAGGGGCCACTGGTCAATCCATACGGGCTCTAAGGATTGCCATATCAATGGTAATGCGGAGGGCAAAGTGGGTGAGGGAGGGTTTTGGGCCATTATATATTAATATCGAGGGTGGTGCCCAGCTTTACAAGTAAGTCACGGCCCCAAATATTGAGGTGGACAGGGAGCACAAAAGGGCGGATCGTAGCAAGGGCACGGCCTCCTGGTTTAGAGACCGTGACCCAAGACAAACTTTGGCGCCTGGGTTTGCTACCCCCGATCCCCCACAACTCTTTAGAAGGAACTGTTGGCCAACTGACCGGCCACTCCGGATCATGAATCACCGTAACGTCAGCTCCAGTGTCCACCAGCCCTGTAAAAGGAAAATTATTTAAAAGAAGTGTTAACTGAGGTTTCGAGGGGTGGAGCGACATTGTTAGAGCAACAAGTTGAGAGGACGTGTTGTGAGGCGGCGACTGAGACAGCGTCGATCCAAAGCCGCCTCTGCCCCGGGCTCGATCCTCCGTGGCTGGCACCTGATAGGGGACTAAAATCAATTGTGCAATTGACCGTCCACGCGGGAGCGACTGCGGAAGATGGGTCCATACCTGAACCTTAATAAAGCCGGTGTAATCGGCGTCAGTGACCCCTGGGATGACAAAAAAACCCTGTTTCCCAGCGTGTGAGCGAGGGAGAACCAGACCCACAAATCCGGCAGGGAGAGGTCCCGTCACCTGTGTAGGTATGGCACAAACCTCCCCTGGCAGCTGAAAATCAGTGTCCTCCTGCATGATCAAATCAAGCCCTGCACTTCCGGCAGTCACCGCCCTCATGTAGTCTATGGATTTTAAGGCAGAGGAACAGTTGTCTGAGTGGGAAACACCCCCGTTTGGCCCTGGGTTTGGGGGGGACCCGTCGTGCGGTTTCCCGACCCGCTACGACACTGATTAGCCCAGTGATAGCCCTTCCGACACTTGGGGCACTTCTTTGAGGGGCGAGTGGGCGCCGTCGAGGAGCGGCACTCCCGCTGAAAGTGACCCTCCTTACCACAGCGGTAACAACGTTTCCCCTCCTTTCCTCTTTTCCGCAGGACGGAGGCCAGAACCCCAGCTTTATGTGCTTGTGTGCCGATGTTTTGGTACGCTTGCAGCATGTCCGACAGCTCTAGAATTCCAGAGACTTGTGCTGCCTGGAGAGCACGGCGGCAATCCTCGTTCGCATTTTCAACCGCCATTTTTAACAGGATCTCCTGAGCTGCTGCAGGGCTATCCACCTGTCGGAGGATAGCCTCCTGCAATCTGTTGGTAAAATCCATAAAGGACTCTGATGCACCCTGACGGATACTGGCAAAGCTTTTAGTAGGCCTGCCTGAATCCGGGACCTTCCGGAAGGCGTGCTGGGCGCAGGTGGAAATAATGGGGAAGACGGCCTGAGGGAGTTGAGACTGCATCTGAACGGTAGCAAACTGGCCCTCCCCTGCCAAGTGCTCATAAATGACACCTTGCTCTCTATATACCTGGGCTTGGCATTCCGCCATCTGCCGATACTCACTAAGCCAAATAACATACTGACTGGGCGTCAGCATCATGCGCAACAGCGCTTTCCAGTCTTCAGGGACCAGGGTGTACCCAGCACCTAGCCCTTCAATGAGACCACGTACATACGTGCTAGTGAGGCTGAACTCGCGAATCGCTTTCTTTACCTCTCTGATCACTGAGTAAGGCAAACTGACCCAGTGTGCAAGCTGGTTGCCCTGGCCATCATCCTGCCAGGTCACCGGACAAACTGAGACCAGATCAGCCAGCTCCTCTGCTGTAATATATGAGCGAGTCTTCGCTGCGTGAACTATTTGTTGCACCAGCGAAAGCCCCTGAGCAGACACGGATGACCCCCCGGGGGGCCCTGGAGCATGGAGCCCCACGGGGGGACGGTGACCACTCACCAGCTCCAGAGGGGAAGACAAAGGAGGCAGCAGTAATTGAGGCACTGGGGGCAAAGCAGGGGGAGGGATGGCTGTAGGAGCGGATGGGGGTGGCGAGATCGGCAGCCCCTCTATTGGCGCGGGAGAGGGTCTTTCCAAGGCGACACACTGTATTGCGTTGCGGCAGAGGTGCCAGGCATGTAAAGCCTGCATGGGCGCCCAAGGCTCTTTGTGCAATGTCTGGCCCAATCGCTTCCAGTCCGCTAGCTTAAGGGTTCCGGCTTCGGGGTACCACGGGCATTGGGCACTCACCTCCTCTAGCAGGAGAGTGAGTTCTCGAGTGGGGCAATCATGCTGAGCCTTACGCAGCAAATACTGTAGCTCATTGCACTGTTGCACTTGCAAAGCAGAGAGGGAGCTTCCCATACTTACCACGATGAAAAATACTCACCGGGATCCGCGAAGCGGATGAGTGACGCGTCTGAAACCCTTGCCGGGCGAGGTGAGTGCTGAGGGCCCCACGTTTGGGCGCCAGTTGTTGCGGTTCAAATACAAGACAGACAAGGCTTTAAGCAAGCAAGCAGGCTGGTCTGCATACTCCAACCGCAAAAGGAAACAACAAAGGAAATAATATGACTTTGATTAATATTCTTATTTACCAGCCTTTATCTACTACAGTCCTTGATCTCAGGCCTTGAGCCCAGTCCAAGGAAGCTTCCCACGGTTCATGTCCTCTGGGCGACTTCCCATGGTCCATGTCCTTGGAAGGAGTACTGTGTGCACTGCTCCTACACAACACTCAGGGTGTACCATGAATGTTTTCAGGTGCATGAACCCTGCATGAACCCTTCAAAGAACTTTGTGAAAGTTCTTATAAAAGAGGACTCTTTCTCCATTGCCTTTAGGCTTCTGAAGTTGTCTTTGTTCCAAATGTTCAATATCTGTAGAGAATCTGATGGCTGTACTTTTGTGGCTTAAAAAATTAGTCAGTTTGCCAACTCAAAGTTGAACCTGGACCTCTGGGAAGATGAAAAGTTAGACTGCACTTGTGAGGGTGAGAGCTTATTTTTCTTTAAAAATTAATATTTTAATGAAACTCTCTTCCAAAGAGGCATTTGTTTTACTTACTGTTACTTGCAAAACTAACATCAATGTCTGCAAGCTTCTAAAAAATGTGAAGATTCAGACTATTCCAGTGGTTCCCAAACTTTTTGACATCACACCTCCTTTTTAATTTTTGAGAAACCCTCCTTCCCCCCTCCTCTCTTTACCATCATCCCCCCCCGCTCCTTGTCCCCTGGCCGTCCCCCCTGGGACCCCACTCCCTATCCAACCACCCCCTGCTCCTTGTCCCCTGACCTCCCGCTCCCAGGAACCTACCCCCTATCCAACCCCCCCCCCGCTCCCTGTCTCCTGACTGCCTCCCTAGAACCTCCGCCCCATCCAACAACTCCCTGTCCCCTGTCTGCCCCCCCAGGACCTCCTGCCCCTTATCCAACCCCCCAGCTCCCCACCCCCTTACCAGGCCGCTCAGAGTGGCAGGACTGGTTTATTGGAAAGCCTGGGAGGTGGGCGGGTGCAAGCCGTACTGCCTGCATGGCATTGTAGCTGTGGGGGAGTGTGGACAGGATGGTAGGGGCTGGGGGCTAGCCTCCCCAGCTGGGTGCTCAAGTGCCGGGCAGTCTCATGCTCCCCTTGGAATTTCTTCACGCCCCCCCCCACCAAGTTTGGGAACCAATGATCTTTTCCTTTCTACTTGTCTTTACTCTTTCTCATCATCACAGTCCATCTTGTGAACATACAATATAATGATGCCATCAACAATATTCTAGAAGCCATCAGTCTGAATCTAGCATAGAGTAAAATCAACAAAAACATCCCCTGAATTTCACATAGAACATTACTTTGGATTCCCTTGGGGAGGGACTCCCTCCGAGGGAGGGCCAAAAGTAAAAATTTTATCCTGGGTTTTCTAGTCTGGCTGAGCTACATGTGGTACAGGTCTGGGAAGCATGGTGTAAAAGTGATTTGGTGCCTTTGCCTTTCCCATTCCCGAGGCAGGCCTTGACGCCTGGCCTAACATAGAACTTAGGGTTTGGAGACTTCTTAAATTAAAGCCTGAGCTGTCTATTGCCCCAGAGGCAGTGCTAGCTCTCAGGTTGCCAGAGAACAGCACTAACCCAGCCATACACTTTGTTAACTGCTGCTTGGTAATAGTGACCATAATATAATTAAATTTAATATCCCTGTGGCAGGAAAAACACCACAGTGGCCCAACACTGTAGCATTTAATTTCAGAAAGGGGAACTACACAAAAATGAGGTTAGTTAAACAGAAATTAAAGGGTACAGTGCCAAAAGTGAAATCTCTGCAAGCTGTGTGGAAACTTTTTAAAGTCACCATAATAGAGGCTCAATTTAAATGTATACCCCAAATTAAAAAAACATAGTAAGAGAATAAAAAAAGAGCCACTGTGGCTAAACAAGAAAGTAAAAGAAGCAGTGAGAGTCAAAAAGGCATCCTTTAAAAAATGGAAGTTAATCCTAGTGAGGAAAATAGAAAGAAGCATAAACACTGGCAAATGAAGTGTAAAAATACAATTAGGAAGGCCAAAAAAGAATTTCAGGAACAGTTAGCCAAAGACTCAAAAAGTAAAGCCAAGAAGCCTGCTAAACAACTAGTGGGACCACTGGACAATCAAGGTGCTAAAGGAGCACTCAAGGATGATAAAGCCATTGCAGAGAAACTAAATGAATTCTTTGTATTGGTCTTCACGGCTGAGGATGTGAAGGAGATTCCCAAACCTGAACCATTCTTTTTAGGTGACAGATCTGAGGAACTGTCCAAGATTGAGGTATCATTGGAGGAGGTTTTGGAACAAATTCATAAATATCCATATTGGGAAACCTGAATTTAGAGATTAGAAAGTTATACAGATGTCTTCACACAAAGTTTTAGCCCAGACCGGGATTAGATGAAAGACTAGGATTCCATTTCTCCGCAATGATCTCATTACTTTGTGCTGTTCTGGAAATGCAAAGCAGTTGGAAAGCTGGCTTAACTAACCTTTGTCCGGATTCCCCTCGCGTAACTAGCATGGAGTCAGGATAGTAGGTCTCCACCAGGCCCTTCTCCTGGACTCTGTTGTAGGAGGTGAACATAAGAACATAAGAATGGCCCTACTGGGTCAGACCAAAGGTCCATCTAGCCCCGTATCCTGTCTTCCGACAGTGACCAGTGCCATTTGCCCCAGAGGGAATGAACAGAACAGGTAATCATCAAGTGATCCATCCCCTGTTGCTCATTCCCAGCTTCTGGCAAACAGAGGCTAGGGACACCCTTCCTGCCAATCCTGGCTAATAGCCATTGATGGACCTATCCTCCATGAATGTATCTATTTCTTTTTTGAACCCTGTTATAGTCTTGGCCTTCACAACATCCTCTGGCATGGAGTTCCACAGGTTGACTGTGCGTTGTGTGAAGAAATACTTTCTTTTATTTGTTTTAAACCTGCTGCCTATTAATTTCATTTGGTGACCCCTAGTTCTTGTGTTATGAGAAGTAGTAAACAACACTTCCTTATGTACTTTCTCTACACCAGTCATGATTTTATAGACCTCAATCATATCTCCCCTTAGCCATCTCTTTTCCAAGCTGAAAAGTCCCAGTCTTATTAATCTCTCCTCATATGGAAGCCTTTCCATATACCTAATCATTTTTGTTCCCCTTTTCTGGAACTTTTCCAATTCAAATATATCTTTTTTTGAGATGGGGCGACCACATCTGCACACAGTATTCAAGATGTGGGCATACCATGGATTTATATAGTGGCAACATGATATTTTCTGTCCTATTATCTATCCCTTTCTTAATTATTCTCAGCATTCTGTTCGCTTTTTTGACTGCCGCTGCATACTGAGTGGATGTTTTCAGAGAACTATCCACAATTACGCCAAAATCTCTTTTTTGAGTTGTAACAGATAATTTAGACCACTTCTACAGGGATGAATGGTGGGGTGAGGGAAAGAGGTGCTCTGCCCCATTATTTTCCTCTCCAGCAGATCCATACAACAAAGTAGAATTTCATCTGCAACATCCATTGAACAAGGAACAGTTTTCACTGACAAACTTCTTTTCCTTACAGAGGAAATTGTTGGGCTAAATCAGGTGACAGTCAATTCCTGTCCATGGACCTGGTCACCTGTGATCCACTTCTGCTTTGTGCACTGCTGATAGAGATGGATCCTGGGAAAAACCACCAACATAAGGGCTATCTCAGGCTGAAATACAGCTGGGGTAAGAGCCCTATGCCAATCCTGTTCCCATCTCAGTGCTTAATTTACACCTCTAGGCTTGTCAGTTCAGAGCCCTGATACCTCTGGGCTTGGCACATGAGTTATGAAAGTAAAAAAAGTTGCTCGAGCCCCGGCATCTCTTTCATTACAAATTGAGCAATGTCCCATCTCCTGTGATGGGGTGATGTTGTGGCAGGGTTCACTGTGGTTTCGGTATTTTCTACTTTTTTGTTCATTAGGAAGCAGAACATAAAGTAGGCATCTGAGGTGGGTGTTAAAGCTGCCTTTGCACACCCACCTCTGCTTTTGGACTCAGCATAGTCATGGACTGAGAAGTGGGGCTTTGTTTTAGCTGTTTACCAAGTTACTAGATCGTTGAGTAGGGTAGATAACTGATGGACACCTGGAAGGCTGAAGGTCATTGTGGAGGTTTTTTTTTTTTAATGATTCCAAAAAATAACATATGCTCTCCTACAACACTCATTTTAATCACAGTAATTGGAAGCCATTAGAATCAGTTATAACTAGCATGGTGGGATTACTTGTTCTAGTTTACAGGAATGTTCTATTTTATAAGGATAGTGGGCAGGAGTCTGTGTTCTGTTAACAGAGCAACACCATGAATTTCAGTGGATTTATTCTGGATTACACACACAGTGGAGATCAGAACTTGACCTTGGTATCGTAACTGTGTGATGCCCTGAAAATAGGATGCTTAAATGGAAATCTTGATAGATCTCTAAATATTAATGCATGAGCAGGTGCCACTATGAAACAATTAAACTTAGATTTTGAAGCAGATCTTCATTTTTCTTCATAGCTTGCTGTATGGGTTTGGGAAAGCAGTGGTTTCTGTCTGCAGAAACACTAAGTCCTATGTGCTGATAAAGTCAAAAAGCACTTCAGTTTACAAAGTTTTAAGCATCAAATGCAGAAGCATTTCACCAAACCTACCTGTTCATTGTGAAGCCTGAATGAATGGTGAAAAATAATCTCATCTAGACTGCAAATCCACTGCTAACAAAAATCCATGGGAACTATAAATCATCTGAATTATCTGACTGTATTAAATGGTACTTAGGTTATCATTAGCTGATCGTGGTTGTTGTATTAACCCTTAAAGTGGATGAATACACTACAATTAGTTATTGATTTACAGCATATTCTATTTTCAGCATCTATACAGCATTTTCACCTTTCATCATAATAGGAGTGCTATTCTTTTTTCCAAAACAGTATACAAGTTGGTTTAATTCGTACAATTACTGATGTCTTGACCGACACAACATATTCTGTAGGACTGAATGTCTTGTCCTGGAGTTCTTCAGTGAAAACCTGGATAAAAGAAGTAACTATTTAAAGGCTGATAAAATGGAGTCCCTAAAGTTAGATAACAAGGCACATTGGAGAAATTAAGTTCTCTCTTAACTTACAACCATTTGTAATAGCTTATTTATTCAAGGTATGTCTCCTATAGGCAAACTGTCTAATCCTGGGAATTCCGATCTTTGGAGAAGTCTAAAGTGCAGTGCTTTCAAATGTAAGTGAAAAAAGTTATACTGAACCACATTCTTGAGGTCTTACTGAAGTCTTCAGACAATCACCTTTACAGTAATAAAACAAGTTATGGTAGGGAGCCATAAAGGTATTGTTCCAAGACTCCAAAATAAAGACCCATATCTTGGAACAGTGGAAATAAGATGAGAACTGGACTTAGTTAAGTATCTTAACATTATTGTTATATACACTTTTTAATGATTGTAAATCTCTTTTTCAAAGTATCTAATGCTACCTAGAATTTTTCGTGTTGTGATGATTGGACTCCTCTGAATTAATTGTTGTTTCAACTACAGTGTATCTTAAAAAAAATCTTGATTTAAAAATTGCCAGGTATGAAGAATGCTCTGCAATCCTTGGTAAATCATCCAGAGGTTGACTGCCCTCTCTGTTAAATTTTTGCACATTTTTTCTAATCTGAATTTGTCTAGCTTCAACTTCCAAGCCTTGTTATACATTTTCTGCTAGAATGAAGAATGCATTATCAATTTTTGTTCCCCATGTGTGTACCTACAGACTGATCAAGTCACTGCTTAACCGTCTCTTTGTTAAGGTAAAAATATTGAGTTCCTTGAGTCTTCCACTGTAAGGCATGTTTTGCTTTCTTTTAATCATTCTCACGGCTCTTGTCTGAACCCTTTCAACAATCCAAGAAGGCTTTTGATAAACTGGGTACCAGAACTGGACACAGTATTCCAATAGTGGTTGCAACACTGCCAATAAAGAGATAATATAATCTCCCTATTCCTACTCTCTATTCCCCTGTTAATACATCTAAGGATCATATTAGCTCTTTTGACTACAGCATCTCACTGGGAATTCATGCTCAGCTGATTACTAACCATGACCACCAACTCCTTTTCAGAGTTGCTGCTTCCCAGTGTACAGTCCCTCATCCTATAAGAATGGCCCTCATTCTTTGTTCCTAGATGCATACATTTACATTTTTCCATATTGAAAGGCATATTGTTTGTTTGTGTCCTGCTTACAAAGTGATCTGGATAGCTCTTTTGACTGAAAATATAGTCTTGTTTTGAGTGGAGTGGCTTCTCCACTTACACAGACGCAAGCAAGCAAGTTACTTTTACAACTGTTACATCAAATTTAACAGCATATTTCTATCTTTTTTTGCCCTCTCTCATAAGAAGAGCAATAGAACACTTCTAATCAAAGTAGTAACAGTGCATAAAACATGTTGTTACTAACATAAAGGCTGTGGTCCTACTTGTATTATATCAATCCAGTCTTGTCTCCAGGTACATTTTTAGGTTTTCCAGTCATTTTACACTTCATTGCTGTAATTATGTCACCTTGTCCTAGCGAGATTAAACATCCCCCCATGAGTATAATCTCATTTTGCTGAAAGAGAAATGTGCATTCCATCTTTTCATTAATTATGTTGGAGCAGCTGGCAAACTACTTATTTTTTATGTATTACTAGCCTATTGCATGAACTCTGCCTTTGTCATTTCTTCCTCTAATGTGAAAGGTCTAAGTGATTCATAAGCTAAATGGTGCTGGTAGTTTATCATAACAAAATCCAATTGTATGGTGGTACTATTTTAAATGATGTTTTCACAACAAATTAGCATTAACTTCCTCTACTGCCCTTATTATATATATTTCCAGAAACAGTAAATTCAAATTACATGTCTCTCTTCTAGGCAGACTGATACTGAAAATAAGCAAGCAATTTTTTTCGATGCTTGACATGCTATAATAGAAATAATTCTCAGCAGTCGGTAGTTCTAATAAATAGATATCTAGATGAACTGCTAATGAACGGCCTTGATAGGGTGTTAGGCCAACAAGATTACATGTTTTTTAATTCCATCAATATGCTGCTTATGGGTTTGGTATCACAATACTGAGCATGCAGGACTAACTTTTTGTAATATAACAACTGCCTTGGTTTAATATGAATGGAATTTTAAAGATCAGGATAGAATTTTGGGATTATCGTCCAGAACTCACGGAGGTAGGGTAGGTCCCAGAGGACTAGCGAAGAGTATACATAGTACTCATGTTTAAAAAGTGTGCAGGGGGGAAAGAGGACTCAGGGACTTATAGACTAGTTAGTCTAACTTTGATACCTGGAAAGATACTGTGACATTCCCTACACTTGTGGCAGGGTGTACGGTACACGCTGCAGTGAAAAGCAGGATGTGTCCACACTTACTGGGGTGTGGTAGTTACACCTGGCAGTGAAAAGCTCTAGCAGTGGGGAGCAGAAGTGATCTCTTGAAGAGTAGTTATCAATAGTTCGCTGCCAAACCGGGAGGACATCTCAAGTAGGGTCCTTCAGGGGGTCTGTCCTGGGTCTGGTAGTAGTCAATATTTTCTCTAATGACTGGAATAATGGTGTGGAGAGTGTGCTTATAAAATTTGCGCATGACACTAATCTGGAGGGAAAGGGATTGCAAGCACTTTGAAGATAGAATTATAAATCAAAAGGACCTTGAAAAATTGGAGAATTGGTCTGAAATGAATAAGATGAAATTCGTTAAGGATAAGAGCGAAAGTACTACACTTCATGAGGAAAAATCAAATGCACAGCTACAACAAGTGGAATAACTGGCCTTTCAATATGAGATTGATCAAGATTCAAATCCACAACATTCAGGATTGTGGTTGAGTGCCTTAACTACTGAGCCACTGCACTTTGTTTGATACGAAAATGATTGTGCCTCCAATCAAGGCTGTTCAAAAAAGAATTAGACAACTACTGATTTTTTTCCTTGTTTGCTTTTGAATGTTACATAATTTCTTATTCTTTAAAGCACACTTTGATCTGTGTTTTTCCACACTTCATATTGTTAACAGGACTTTTGAACTTCTTCCAAAAAGCAGAGTGAGCAAACTGACTTGGATAAAAGAATTGGCCTCATTTTTGTCAGAACTTTAACATGAACACCCATTTCTAGAGTGTATATGTTACTTCTTGAATGCCATCCATATAGGGACTGTGCATTGTGTGAAAAAATACTTCCTTTTGTTCTTTTTAAACCTGTTGCCTATTAATTTCATTTGGTGACCCCTAGTAAATAACGCTTATTTACTTTCTCTACTCCAGTCATGATTTTATAGACATCTATCATAGTCGTCTGTTTTCTAAGCTGAAAAGTCCCACTCTTATTAATATCTCCTCTTATGGGAACTGTTCCATACCTCTAATAACTTTTGTTGCCCTTTCCTGTACCCTTTCCAGTACCTCCTCTTCATAGCTGCCCTTCTCTCTCTTCCCAGCATCTTGCCCATTTCTTCCTCCATTTCAACCACAAGCATTTTCTCCTGTCATCCTAGTTTCTCAGTGTCTCTTCTGCTCAATGTCTCTTCTCTCTGCTTGCTCCTTGAACCTCCCTGATGACTGACCTTTCTGATATCCATTCCTTCTGCCTTATCCTTAACTCTCTGTGCCTTCTTCAACTCTTCCTTCAAATGTGTTAGTATATCCTCAGAAGATGGTGGGGAAACTCACTGCCTGGGTGATGCAGAACAAAACTTCCAACAACTGTTCAGTTGAAGACCCTTTCTTTAGGGCTGGCTTTATTTTCAAATGAGAGTTCTAAAACAAAAGTAAATATTCTCAAGTGCTTAGTAGCTCAGGCTTCCCCAAGTTCTGGCAGCTGGGAGAGGATAGGCAATGGCCATGTTGCCAATTCTTGTCAATTTATCACAAATCTCATGAGATGAGTGTGTGTATGGGGGGTTGTTAATTTGTTTGATTTAGTTTTAAACCACGGTTCCTGGGTTCAAGTGATTAAAAATTAAAAAATAAAAATCAAAGATTAAGTAAAGAAAGTACATTTTTATCCATCCTTGTTCTGCTGAAAACATGAAACTCAAATGTTCCAACAGCAGAAGTCAAAAGACCAAAATGTTGTTGTTTTTTCAAAATCTCATGGTTTGGCAGTACTACAGAGGACACACTCTTCCCCTTTAGTATCTAGGTTTTGTGACGAGACCAATACTAGAGCTTCAGTAACACTGGGACTCTACTGTCTGCTATCCCGGCCTATGAGGCAGGAAGCCCTATATCTGGCTTCCTGTTGGTTGCATGCTTGCTCCTAGTCATGTGCTTCTACAGATATTCCAGTTTTAAAGGATTTACGGTCTATAAACAGGCACACTGGGGTGTTCACATGAACGCCAATGCCTAGTGCTATGCTTCACTCCTTCATCCTTGGACACATCAGCTCTTACTTCCACTTACCTATCCAACTCCTGCCCAATCTAAAACTCAAATCGTAGGCTGACAACCAAATAAAACAAGCATAAGCACAAACCATTACAAAAATTATTTTTCCTCCCAATCAAAGCAAAACTGCATGGCAGTGCCGTCTGCTGATACTGAGAGCTGCATGTTAGAACTGAGCTTCTTGAAATCGTCCAATAACTGTTACACTGTTTTGAGGAAGAGCAGAAAATGCCCATCATACTGTATTATTTCCTATTTTCCACGTTATGGCGCCACATGTGTGCAGAGCACTAGAATGATATGTATATAAGATTCAATACCTGGACACACAATGTATTTGTTCCCTTGTGCTCTCTGGAGATGATATACTGAATGAAGAACAACAGGGTAGAAGACACTTCAATTTGTCTAAGCTGCTGGCTGACAGAATGTAAGGCTGAGGAAAGAGATGTTTCGTTGATCAAGGAGAAGCAGCACCAACATTCTTTCATTATGCTCCCATGGAAGAAAAGATAAGAAATGGAGGTGGGGAGGGGGAAGAGAGAGAGAGAGAGAGAGAGAGAGGCAAACTAAAAAACATGCCATAATAAAGATGAGAAAACCAACAACATATATTTGTCAAAAAATGCACAAAGAGCTGAAACAGAGGTCTCAGCTAATTGATAGCAAGAGGCTATTAAATAGTATGGTAGTAAAGAACACATAAATATGCCAACTAATTGAACTACCATCAGCAGAGGATTCAAGTAAGTAATTAAAGTGTGGTTCTCCTTGCACTAAATTTTAAAGCCAAATGACTCTATTCAAAACCTTAGGCATTTTATAACAAGGGGAGGAGGAACCTTCAGGAAAACACATAATAGTTTGCAAAGCTTGAAGTTGTGAATTCATACCTGCCTAGTGAGTGAACAGTCTTTCCAGATAAGAAGTTAACGTAATGTAATCAATTTTCAATGTACAAGAGAGAGAAATTAGGGTTGGAAGAAATTCTAAAATATTTACATCAGCTAAGATATGGCCCATTTTATCCAGTAGTATTAAAGTTGAGATGTAGCACAATAAGTGTTTCACGTCTCTAAAACCTGTGGAAACAGCCATCATTTCTCTAAAAGAAAAGGAGTACTTGTGGCACCTTAGAGACTAACCAATTTATTTGAGCATAAGCTTTCTTTCATAAGACTGGGAGTGGTTCAGACATTATACAAAGTAAAACTATTTCCCCTTGTTAATCCTCTTCCCCTCCCCCCACTGTTCCTCAGACGTTCTTGTTAACTCCTGGAAATGTGCTGGAAATGGCCCACCTTGATTATCACTTCAAAAGGTTTTCTCTCCCCTCACCCCACTCTGCTGCTGGTAGTAGCTCATCTTAAGTGATCACTCTCCTTACAATGTGTATGATAAACACCCATTTTTTCATGGTCTGTGTGTATATAAATCTCCTCACTGTATTTTCCACTTTATGCATCCGATGAAGTGAGCTGTAGCTCACAAAAGCTTATGCTCAAATAAATTGGTTAGTCTCTAAGGTGCCACAAGTACTCCTTTTCTTTTTGTGAATACAGACTAACACGGCTGCTACTCTGAAACCTGTCATCATTTCTCTGTTTGCAGCAGAATATTAAGAAAACTTTAACATTACTTAGAACCATTTATGATTTTTTCCTAGATGTACTCCATTGTAAAGGATGCATACAAATGACACTGTAAAGTTTCCTTTAACCTTTTTACTGGGTGGTTAGGTATTAAAGTTAGGACCAGGTATTCTATGTTCTTAAAATGGAGAATACAGCTTGATATCTTCCCTAAAGGTAATAGAAAAATGCATGGAAACTTTTTAATGATCACTGTATGGCTAATAAGGAGAAATTCACTCTTAGGTAAAAGTTAATAAATAAGGGAAAGAAAATGGCTTTAAAAAGGCATTATCTGGGTTACTACAATCTGTGTTTCCATGGAAATAGAAATAAAAAAAAAATCTCTTGGCAGCTGGAAGGCCGGCAGCAGCTGACAACTCTCACTACCAGATTTTAGCAATTGACTTTTAGAGGCTAGTTCCAAGAGCCAACTTGCAAAAACAAGCACAAACTTTAGGACAAGGTTGGCTGCTATCATATGTACTACTTCAAAATGGAAGAGGGGGGTTGTGTGAGGAAAAAGTAGTTTTATTTAGAGAAATGTTTATAATTCTCCATTGGCTACTGTCACTTAGGCTTTTGCTTTCAATCTAGAAATGTACCCAATGTGTGCAGATATAATTGCATACCTTGCTATGTGTTGTGTATGTATTCATGTACATACTTCATGAGAGGGATTGGTATATAGCTACTGTGTCTTACTTTATATGCAAACACACAACAGTTTACAGCAAAATATAAGATTACACCAAGTAAATTTGGGAGAGAAATAAACTCACATGATGGTAAAGATGGTTTTATTAAGGAAAACTTAATTTCATATAATCATAGAAGATTAGGGTTGGAAGAAACTGCAGGAGGTCATCTAGTCCACCCCCCTGCTCAAAGCAGGACCAACCCCAAGTAAATCATCCCAGCCAGGGCTTTGTCAAGCCAGGCCTCAGAGGTTTTTAAGCATAGAGATTCCACCCTAGGTAACCCATTCCAGGGCTTCACCACCCTCTTAGTGAAATAGTTTTTCCTAATATTCAACCTAGACCTCCCCTACTGCAACTTGAGACCATAGCTCCTTGTTCTGTCATCTGCCACCACTAAGAACAGCCTAGCTCCATCCTCTTTGGAACCCCCCTTCAGATAGTTGAAGGCTGCTATCAAATCCCCCCTCACTCTTCTCTTCTGCAGACTAAATAAGCCCAGTTCCCTCAGCCTCTCCTCATAAGTCATGTGTCCCAGCCCCCTAACCATGTTTGTTGCCCTCCACTGTACTCTCACCAATTTGTCCACATCCTTTCTGTAGTGGGTGGCCCCAAACTGGACGCAATACTCCAGATGTGGCCTCACCAATGCTGAATAGAGGGGAATAATCACTTCCCTCGATCTGCTGGCAATGTTCCTACTAATATGCCAATATGCCCAATATGCCATTGGCCTTCTTGGTAACAAGGGTACACTGCTGACTCAGATCCAGCTTCACATCCACTGTAATCCCCAGGTCCTTTTCTGCAGAACTGCTGCTTAGCCAGTCAGTCCCTAGCCTGTAGCAGTGCATGGGATTCTTCCTTCCTAAATGCAGGTCTCAGTACTTGCCCTTGTTGAATCTCATCAGATTTCTTTTGGTCCAATCCTCCAATTTGTCTAGATCACCCTGGACCATATCCCGACCCTCCAACATATCTACCTCTTCCCCCCAGCTTAGTGTCATCTGCGAACTTGCTGAGGGTGCAATCTATCCCATCATCCAGATCATAAAATCATAGAATATCAGGGTTGGAAGGGACCTCAGGAGGTCATCTAGTCCAACCGCCTGCTCAAAGTAGGACCAATCCCCAACTAAATCATCCCAGCCAGGGCTTTGTCAAGCCTGACCTTAAAAATATCTAAGGAAGGAGATTCCACCACCTCCCTAGGTAACGCATTCCAGTGTTTCACCACCTTCCTAGTGAAAAAGTTTTTCCTAATATCCAACCTAAACCATGTTGAATTTGTTTCATGCAATGGCTACTTAAGGTCAATATGAGCTAGAATAGTGTGGGGTACTCCTGTATGGAAGGGACATAAACCATATCAATTGAGGGGTAGAATTCAGGATGCTGTCTGGGGACTCATCAGGTTAGGAAGAGAATCATAAAAGGACTGGAGAAAGTACGGGGATACTCTGAGGAGCTATGCAGAAAGGGAGGCAAAAATAAAGGATTGTCAAAGACTAGCTTTCCACAGTGCTTGTGAGTTTCCTAGTATTGGCCATAAACAGCCATATATAGTCATCTTGTGGGTGCTAAAACTGCAAGCCTTTCTTAGAACTGCAGTTGTTGCCTGTGATGATGCTGGCCTCTTTCCTGATTCCACTGCCAATGAAGCCAATGTGGGACTTGCAAGCTGCTGTGAATCTGTAGATCAGTTCATCTGCTAAACACTCTCTCTTTCTCACCAGCACTCAGAATCTGGATTTTGGGACTATTCTGCAGATGAATATGGAGCACAAAGTCACTCATTCATTGTCTGCTGACTTTGGCCTATGAGACACCTTGCTCAGGTCACCTAGAACCGTGAGTCACTGTGTTATAACTCTGCCTCAGCAAGAGTGATATTCTCTAGGATATGAGTCAGTTCCCTGACACGCCAGCTTGTCTGCCTTGTTAGCAAACTCCTTAGAAGTCTGCCAGTCCAAACCTTGTCTTGCAGGTAACAATCAATGAACCCTGAGTTTCCCAGAGACGTCTTTTTGCAGTGTTCAGTCCATCTCACAGGACTCTCACTGAAGTTATCAAATTTGCTGCCTCTAAAGAGACAGAACACACACCAGCCTGTTAGTTTGGCTGAGGATTTTAACATTCAGATTAGTACACAGCCCTGAAATAGTTTTGTAATAAAACAAGAATAAATTTACTAACAAGGAAAAGAGAGGTAAGTGATAATAAGTAAGGACAGAAGACACTGATATTGTTACAAATAAAACAAACCATGTTTTCAGGTGACTAAAACCTACAATATTTTATGTAGGTTTCTCACCTATATTCAATTCTCAGAGACTCCAAGCCCCTCAGTTGAAGGATCCAACTTTCTCAGATTACAAGAGCTCTGTCCCCTTATTGACGTCCAGTGATGGATGACAAAACTGGCCTTTTGCCACTGTTTGCATCTTCCCAAAGTTTGCAGAACCTGTTTCAAGAGGTAGGAAGGCTTCCTGGGGGTGCAGTCTTCATCCCCCATTGAGATTGTTAAGCGGTCATTATCCCCCAATTGCTTGTCTGATTACTTTGTTTACCTGACTTGCAAATATGCTTTTTATGGTCTTTGGCCTCACTTTGCTTACTTTATATTGGGGACAATTAAGCCTGGGAGACAATTCCTTAATCTAGGATTGTATGCAGTGTAGTTATAGCTGTGTCAGTCCCTGGATATAAGTGAGACAAGGTGGATGAGGTAATATCTTTTATTGGACCAACTTCTGTTGGTGAGAGAGACAAGCTTTCTGTGTGTGTTTGTCTCTCTCACCACAGAAGTTGGTCCAATAAAAGATATTACCTCACCCACCTTATTTGTCCAGGATGGCAGGCACTGCCTAAAACCAGCCTAACACATTTTGGGAATATATTCCAGAACACACCTATAATTCTTTACATATCATCTATACGTATGTACATCATGCAATAATATTAATGACCACATATTACCAGTTTGCATATGACTCCTTACACAATATCTTTTATGTAGACATTATGAAAACAGTGAGTTGGAGGCAATGAGTGTGTCAGGCCTGATGAGAGTTATGGCATGATATGCCCTCTGCCAGATGGCATTTGAGGGATTATCTGTGTCACAGCCTACTCTTGTTTGGGCTAGTGCCCGAAACAGAAAGATTCTAAGTTTGTATAGGCAACTGTTGGTTAAATTCACCTTTTGCAATCAGTTGCTCATGACCAAGCAACAGACAGAGAATGCAGTGAATAATTTTGAATAATAAAAAATAGATCTGAGAAAATAGCAAATTGCTAGCAAACTGCTCATGGAGAATTTCCCCCCCCCTCAAAAAAAAAAAAAGAATGGTGACATTCAATTAGCTAAATGATTCAATATGAGTTACTTTCTGTCTGCTATACTCCTGCTTGAATGGGCAATCATCACTAGGGCTTTGCTAACACATAATTCCACATTCTGATCCTTCAAGGCTATAGCCAGCTGTGTCAGTCTGCTTCCCTCCTTGAGCTAATAGAGATAAAGCCAGTAGATTAACCTTCCATGCATATATTTTTGTCAATACACCCACACAGTCTGCAATGTTTCTCGGGGATGAAATGTACATATTAAACATCTCCTTTCACTTCTTGCCCCAGAGGAAAGCCATTTAACTTAAAATTAAAGTTTCAACAACTCACATGCTACCTGATTACCCTGGGTTGCTCCATTAGCAGTATGAGAATTTCATAGTTGGCTATATGATATCACACAACTTCTGCTGAAAAAAGGCTTAGCAATTGTTGTACTGGATAGAATGGTTTATTTTAAAAGACAATGTTCGGGATTAGGAGGCTTCTGATAGATACCCATTTTTTAATTTATTACTATTTACTAATAAGTATAGTACCTTGTGGAAGCCTCAAAGCACTGTATATGATTAAATAAATAATAAATAGTTCTTAGCTAATGCTTGAATTGGAAAAAAATGACATTGCACCCACAAAGTGGTGGCATGCTCTCAGATCCAGATTAAAGCAATCTTAGGTTCACTCCCTTATGACCTTGCTGTGGTGCTTTGACTCTATCCCTTCTTACGGTGGCTGTGGTAGGGTCTACCCACAGCACAGCAATCTGTTGAGTTCCTGGGGGAGCCCACCACCACTCATGTATGGGCCAACTGGGCCTTTCACCTCTCCAAACCTGCCTTCAGGCAGCCTGCAGTCAGTCCTGGAGGAAGGAAGACTCAGCCACAGACACTCCATCAGAGCTTTCACTCTGTGTGTGTGTGTGTGTGGGGGGGCGATCACAGTCAACACCACACTAACAGAGCCATGTTGCAGTGGCTTCAGCAAGGACCCCTTCTCCATACAGGCATCTGTGAGGTGGTATTGGCAGGGCCTCATGTTCACAATGAGGTTGCAGAGTTAACACTCCGTTGAGATGAATGGGCCACTTCATGCCTCTGAGAGCTATTTTTTCAGGCTGTCTGCAGATTCAGGCAGGCATTACTCCTTAGTTTGCTCAGGGCACATTGTCAAGCTTTTCTTCACAAACATGAGAGCTAGAAAAATTTTTAAATGAAAGATGAGATTCTGATATAGTCGCATGCTCAGAAGCTGGAGCCCTACCACGTACATTTAATAGTGTGCTTGGGTTCACATCTTGTCTAGCACCTCCAGCACTGATAGCCAACAAAATAATTGATTTTGTCCCTGCAATCATATAGCAATACTTTGTTAAATAAGGATGAATAATTTGGTGGAGTATAATTGCTTTTTCTGGAAGTGACCCTAGTGTAATTGCTGTTTCTCGAATTCTGAAAAGTATCATAAAAAAATTCAACATACTGACAGAATGAAACACAATTATAAATGCTGTTGAGACCCGTAAGGATGCTGTTGGAAGATACTGTATCTCCAGATGAAATGTTTAGTAATGGGTATCGATTCTAATACCCTTGTTAAAGTGTAACTGATAGCTATGCTATGATTTTATCTTAGGGCTTTGAGAGGAAGTATAGATAGAGAAATGAATGGAAATGAAATACATTATTTTAACTGGTATAGGTGATAGTCTGATATTCCTAATTACAGTGTTGGTATGTCAGGGTTAAAAGAAAATGAGAAAGGGGAAACAATTTTGAATAGTTAGCCCACTGAAGCCACATCATTTAATTGTTGTTTAATTAGCCTAATTCAAGTACATGTTTTTTCTGCATCTAATGAGTTTTATGGAATTAAGGCTTCTAAGGCATAGTGATGCCCTCACTATGTATGTGGAATATTTCCTCATGTAATCTGAGTCTTTAAATTTTTTCATTGAACCATAATTACTTATTTAAATGCACCTTAGTCTTATTTTGTCTTCACATCCAGTGAGAGTATGAGGTAAGCTCTGGTTATAGGATACACAGACTCAAAGCTTTTTGGGGAAAGCTTATGAAAATCCTCAACTGTGTGAGTGTGAAAGTAGTATTCTGGGCATGAGGTCAGGGGTTGAATGCCAAAATTTAAACCAGCCAGGTCATAGTATGGTGGTTAGGGTGATTGTCAGAAAAAGAGCGGGGGAGGAAAACGTAGTTCCTTTGTTCAGAGGGAGGGAGGGTGCAGCTTACATTTTATTTGATGGAAATATATTCTCCCAGGAAACCAAGTTTCCATTTTTATATGTTGACATATTTTCTGTAATAATATTAAAAAAAACAATCAAACAAAAAACTTGCTCCCCTATACAAGACAAAGTGTTTGTAATAAAGGAAATCTACTTGTACAGAATTATCAGATTCTACTTTCTGTTACATCTGCATAACCTTGTAGCCAATGAGGTAACACAGATGTCACAGAGGGGAATCTGGCGAAGAGATGACTGGTGGGGGGAGACACATGATAACAGTCTTCAAGTATGGAAAAGTTTGTTATAAAGAGGAGGATGATAAATTGTTCTCTTTAACCATAGAGGACAGGACAAGAAGTAATGGGCTTAAACTGCACCAAGAAGATTTAGATTAGAAATTAGGAAAAACTTCCTAAACATAAGGGTAGTGAAGCACTGGAACAAATTACTTAGGGAGGTTGTGGAATCTCCATCAGTGGAGGTTTTCAAGAACAGGTTAGACAAACACCTGTCAGGGATGGTCTAGATAATACTTAGTCTTACTTCAATGCAGGGGATTAGATGACCGACTGGAAGGTCACTTCCAGTCTTTCATTTCTATGATTTGACTCGAGACATTAGTAGTATTTTTTGGCAACTCTGCTCTTATCTTCCTGAAAATCTCAGTTTATTAAGCTTTCAGTTTACTCCAATTAATTGGTCAGTCATGTTTGGGTTTTTTGTTATTGGGCTTGTGTGTGTGTTTTGTTTGTTTTTAGTTTTTTAATTTGTAACAAGTTGGAGAATCAGAAAGTTAAGATTTTGGAAAATGGTGGATAATATTGTGGGACTGTTGACAGATTGTCATGTAAGCAACAAAGATAATTTAGAGATAACAAAGACTGCTGGCAGTCAAAAGTAGACATTGAGCAGGGAAAAACAAATATGAAGGCTGAAGTCAATGGACCAGAGCCTCATCTGAGCCCTGGTCTACACTAGGACTTTAGGTCGAATTTAGCAGCGTTAAATCGATTTAAACCTGCACCCGTCCACACAATGAAGCCCTTTATTTCGACTTAAAGGGCTCTTAAAATCGATTTCCTTACTCCACCCCTGACAAGTGGATTAGCGCTTAAATCGACGTTGCCGGCTCGAATTTGGGGTACTGTGGACACAATTCGATGGTATTGGCCTCCGGGAGCTATCCCAGAGTGCTCCATTATCCCAGAGTGCTCCATCAGATGCACTGGCCAGGTACACAGGAAAAGAACCGCGAACTTTTGAATCTCATTTCCTGTTTGGCCAGCGTGGCAAGCTGCAGGTGACCATGCAGAGCTCATCAGCAGAGGTGACCATGATGGAGTCCCAGAATCTCAAAAGAGCTCCAGCATGGACCGAACGGGAGGTACGGGATCTGATCGCTGTTTGGGGAGAGGAATCCGTGCTATCAGAACTCCGTTCCAGTTTTCGAAATGCCAAAACCTTTCTGAAAATCTCCCAGGGCATGAAGGACAGAGGCCATAACAGGGACCCGAAGCAGTGCCGCGTGAAACTGAAGGAGCTGAGGCAAGCCTACCAGAAAACCAGAGAGGCGAACAGCCGCTCTGGGTCAGAGCCCCAAACATGCCGCTTCTATGATGAGCTGCATGCCATTTTAGGGGGTTCAGCCACCACTACCCCAGCCGTGTTGTTTGACTCCTTCAATGGAGATGGAGGCAATACGGAAGTAGGTTTTGGGGACGAAGAAGATGATGAGGAGGAGGTTGTAGATAGCTCACAGCAAGCAAGCGGAGAAACCGGTTTTCCCGACAGCCAGGAACTGTTTCTCACCCTAGACCTGGAGCCAGTACCCCCCGAACCCACCCAAGGCTGCCTCCTGGACTCAGCAGGCGGAGAAGGGACCTCTGGTGAGTGTACCTTTTAAAATGCTATACATGGTTTAAAAGCAAGCATGTGAAAGGATTACTTTGCCCTGGCATTTGCGGTTCTGCCTTTGCAAAAGGTTTCTGGGGAGGGCAGCCTTATTTCGTCCTTCATGGTAGGACACTTTACCACTCCAGGCCAGTAACACGTACTCGGGAATCACTGTAGAACAAAGCATTGCAGTGTATGTTTGCTGGCATTCAACCAAAATCCGTTCACGCGGTGGGAGGAGGCAAAATGCGACCTTGTAACGAAAGCACATGTGCTATGTATGTAATGTTAACAGCAAGGTTTACCCTGAAAGAGTGTAGCCACTGTTTTATAAAATGTGTCTTTTTAAATACCGCTGTCCCTTTTTTTTTCTCCACCAGCTGCATGTGTTTCAATGATCACAGGATCTTCTCCTTCCCAGAGGCTAGTGAAGCTTAGAAAGAAAAAAAAATGCACTCGCGATGAAATGTTCTCCGAGCTCATGCTGTCCTCCCACACTGACAGAGCACAGACGAATGCGTGGAGGCAAATAATGTCAGAGTGCAGGAAAGCACAAAATGACCGGGAGGAGAGGTGGCGGGCTGAAGACAGGGCTGAAGCTCAAAGGTGGCGGCAGCGTGATGAGAGGAGGCAGGATTCAATGCTGAGGCTGCTGCAGGACCAAACCAGTATGCTCCAGTGTATGGTTGAGCTGCAGCAAAGGCAGCTGGAGCACAGACTGCCACTGCAGCCCCTCTGTAACCAACCACCCTCCTCCCCAAGTTCCATAGCCTCCACACCCAGACGCCCAAGAACGCGGTGGGGGGGCCTCCGGCCAACCAGCCACTCCACCACAGAGGATTGCCCAAAAAAAAGAAGGCTGTCATTCAATAAATTTTAAAGTTGTAAACTTTTAAAGTGCTGTGCTTAAAGTGCTGTGTGGCATTTTCCTTCCCTCCTCCACCACCCCTCCTGGGATACCTTGGTAGTCATCCCCCTATTTGTGTGATGAATGAATAACGAATGCATGACTGTGAAGCAGCAATGACTTCATTGGCTCTGCAAGCAATGATTAAAGGGAGGAGGGGAGGGTGGTTAGCTTACAGGGAAGTAGAGTGAACCAAGGGGCGGGGGGTTTCATCAAGGAGAAACAAACAGAACTTTCACACCGTAGCCTGGCCAGTCATGAAACTGGTTTTCAAAGCTTCTCTGATGCGTACCGCGCCCTCCTGTGCTCTTCTAACCGCCCTGGTGTCTGGCTGCGCGTAACCAGCAGCCAGGCGATTTGCCTCAACCTCCCACCCCGCCATAAACGTCTCCCCCTTACTCTCACAGATATTGTGGAGCACACAGCAAGCAGTAATAACAGTGGGAATATTGGTTTCGCTGAGGTCTAAGCGAGTCAGTAAACTGCGCCAGCGCGCCTTTAAACGTCCAAATGCACATTCTACCACCATTCTGCACTTGCTCAGCCTGTAGTTGAACAGCTCCTGACCACTGTCCAGGCTGCCTGTGTATGGCTTCATGAGCCATGGCATTAAGGGGTAGGCTGGGTCCCCAAGGATACATATAGGCATTTCAACATCCCCAACAGTTATTTTCTGGTCTGGGAATAAAGTCCCTTCCTGCAGCTTTTGAAACAGACCAGAGTTCCTGAAGATGCGAGCATCATGCACCTTTCGCGGCCATCCCACGTTGATGTTGGTGAAACGTCCCTTGTGATCCACCAGAGCTTGCAGCACTATCGAAAAGTACCCCTTGCGGTTTATGTACTCGGCGGCTTGGTGCTCCGGTGCCAAGATAGGGATATGGGTTCCGTCTATAGCCCCACCACAGTTAGGGAATCCCATTGCAGCAAAGCCATCCACTATGACCTGCACATTTCCCAGGGTCACTACCCTTGATATCAGCAGATCTTTGATTGCGTGGGCTACTTGCATCACAGCAGCCCCCACAGTAGATTTGCCCACTCCAAATTGATTCCCAACTGACCGGTAGCTGTCTGGTGTTGCAAGCTTCCACAGGGCTATCGCCACTCGCTTCTCAACTGTGAGGGCTGCTCTCATCTTGGTATTCATGCGCTTCAGGGCAGGGGAAAGCAAGTCACAAAGTTCCATGAAAGTGCCCTTACGCATGCGAAAGTTTCGCAGCCACTGGGAATCGTCCCAGACCTGCAACACTATGCGGTCCCACCAGTCTGTGCTTGTTTCCCGAGCCCAGAATCGGCGTTCCACAGCATGAACCTGCCCCATTAGCACCATGATGCATGCATTGTCAGGGCCCATGCTTTCAGAGAAATCTGTGTCCATGTCCTGATCACTCACGGGACCGCGCTGACGTCGCCTCCTCGCCCGGTATCGCGTTGCCATGTTCTGGTGCTGCATATACTGCTGAATAATGCGTGTGGTGGTTAATGTGCTCCTAATTGCCAAAGTGAGCTGAGCGGGCTCCATGCTTGCAGTGGTATGGCGTCTGCACAGGTAACTCAGGAAAAAAGGCGCGAAATGATTGTCTGCCCTTGCTTTCACGGGGGGGGGGGGGGAGGGAGGGAACGGGGGGCTGACGATATGTACCCAGAACCACCCGCGACAATGTTTTAGCCCCATCAGGCATTGGGATCTCAACCCAGAATTCCAATGGGCAGCGGAGACTGCGGGAACTGTGGGATAGCTACCCACAGTGCAACGCTCCGGAAGTCGACGCTTGCCTTGGTACTGTGGAAGCGCTCCGCCGAGTTAATGCACTTAATGCACTTAGAGCATTTTCTGTGGGGACACACACACTCGAATATATAAAACCGATTTCTAAAAAAACGACTTCTATAAATTCGACTTAATTTCGTAGTGTAGACATACCCTCATGTAAATTGGTGTAGTCCATTTAGGTCAATAGAGCTACACCACTTTACATTAGCTTAGGACCTACTCCAATATCAATAGAATGACAACCCTTAGGGCATGTCTATACTTACCTCCAGAGTGATCGATCCAGCGGGGGTCGATTTATCACGTCTAGTGAAGACACGATAACTCAACAGCCGAGCGCTCTCCTGTCGACTCAGTAATCCACCGGAGCGAGAAGCATAGGTGGAGTCGACGGGGGAGCGTCAGCAGTCAACCTACCACAGTGAAGACACCACGGTAAGTAGCTCTAAGTACATCGACTTCAGCTACGCTATTTTCATAGCTGAAATTGCGTATCTTAGACCAACTTAGCTCACTGCTCTCCCCCCAGTGTAGACGAGGACTTAATTTGGTCATTCCAGTAATTATTGTTTAAAGCTCACTTTAGTCTTGTGATTAAATTAAAAGGATCAACAGTTAATGATCTTTAGTTTAATATATAATGTTCCCACATATATTAGGAATTATATTGGGGAAATTATATGGCCTGTGTTATATAGGAGGTTGGACTAGATCATCACACTGTTCCCTTCTGGCCTTGGAATCTATGAATCTATTTTCATAAAATATATACTTTTCCCAGGGTGTTCTACATTCCTAAAACCTAAGGGGAAAAATGAGATAAAGAAAAATGGTTGCACTCTAAAAAATGAGGTGTTATAGGCAAGTGGCATGTTTTCAGTGCAGTGTCGTAGACTTAAGGGAAACTGTCCCACTAAAGATTAATGTCTCTAATTGATTTAAAAAAGCTTCAGAAATTTCAACTTTTTCCATAAATTTTTTTCAAGCCAATATTTGGCTTTTTAGTGACTCAGAATTATTTTCAGTGTTGATAAATAGCTGAATAAAATTAAAGGTGGCCTAGCTTCTGTGTCCAAAACCAGCGCTGTTGTACACCTCATGCAACCTCATTAAAGCCAGTGAGGTTATACAGAGTGTAAGTCAGAGCAGACTTTGGTCCCAAGAAAACTACTGATATATATATATATATATATATATATATATATATATATATATATATAGGCCCAGATACACAAGGGTACTTAGCTTTCTATACTGCAGACTTAGGTGCCTAAGTCTCAGTTTCAGGCACCACTGCCATCTACAAATGTCCCACTTGGCTGCCCCCTAACTCTGTAGGTACCTAAACACAGTACCTAAATTTCCACTGTAAAATTCCCTAGGTGTCCAAGTTTCTGACTCTGGGCATGTGCACTACTGCCTCACCCTAGTTTCCCAGATGCCTTCCCAGATGCCTTCCTGCCTAGGCCCCAGTGTGATGCATTAACTAGGGGAAGATAGACAGAGGATGCATGCAGGGCCTGATCAAGAAGTTGTTATTAGAGGCCCCCATCATAGAATCATAGAATATCAGGGTTGGAAGGGACCTCAGGAGGTGATCTAGTCCAACCCCCTGCTCAAAGCAAGACCGATCCCCAATTAAATCATCCCAGCCATGGCTTCGTCTAGCCTGACCTTAAAAACTTCTAAGGAAGGAGATTCCACCACCTCCCTAGGTAACGCATTCCAGTGTTTCACCACCCTCCTAGTGAAAAAGTTTTTCCTAATATACAACCTAAATCTCCCGCACTGCAGCTTGAGACCATTACTCCTTGTTCTGTCATCTGCTACCACTGAGAGCAGTCTAGAGCCATCCTCTTTGGAACCCTTTTTCAGGTAGTTGAAAGCAGCTATCAAATCCCCCCTCATTCTTCTCTTCTGTAGACTAAACATCCCCAGTTCCCTCAGCCTCTCCTCATAACTCATGTGTTCCAGCCCCCTAATCATTTTTGTTGCCCTCCGCTGGACACTTTCCAATTTTTCCACATCCTTCTTGTAGTGTGGGGCCCAAAACTGGACACAGTACTCCAGATGAGGCCTCACTAGTGTCGAATAGAGGGGAACGATCATGTCCCTCGATGAGCTGGCAATGCCCCTACATATACATCCCAAAATGCCATTGGCCTTCTTGGCAACAAGGGCACACTGTTGACTCATATCCAGCTTCTCGTCCACTGTAACCCCTAGGTCCTTCTCTGCAGAACTGCTGCCAAGCCATTCGGTCCCTAGTCTGATAGTGGTGCATTGGATTCTTCCATCCTAAGTGCAGGACTCTGCACTTCTCCTTGATGAACCTCATCAGATTTCTTTTGGCCCTCCAATTTCCTCCAATTTGTCTAGGTCCCTCTGTATCCTATCCCTACCCTCCAGCGTATTTACCTCTCCTCCCAGTTTAGTGTCATCTGCAATCCATGCCATCCTCCAGATCATTAATGAAGATATTGAACAAAACCGATCCCAGGACCAACCCTTGGGGCATTCCGCTTGATACCAGCTGCCAACTAGACATGGAGCCATTGATCACTACCCGTTGAGCCCGATGATCTAACCAGCTTTCTATTCACCTTATAGTCCATTCATTCAGCGCATACTTCTTTAACTTGCTGGAAAGAATACTGTGGGAGACCGTATCAAAAGCTTTGCTAAAGTCAAGGAAGAACATGACCACTGCTTTCCCATCATCCTCAGAGCTAGTTATCTCATCATAGAAGGCAATTAGCTTAGTCAGGCATGACTTGCCCTTGGTGAATTCATGTCGACTGTTCCTAATCACTTTCCTCTCCTTTAAGTGATGGCATGGATTGCACCCTCAGCAAGTTTGCAGAATTGATTCCTTGAGGACCTGCTCCATGATTTTTCCAGGGACTGAGATGAGGCTGACTTGTCTGTAGTTCCCCAGATCCTCCTCCTTCCCTTTTTTAAAGATGGGCACTACATTAGCCTTTTTTCCAGTTGTCTGGGACCTCCCCTGATCACCATGAGTTTTCAAAGATAATGGCCAATGGCTCTGCAATCACAGCCGCCAACTCCTTTAGCACTCTCGGATGCAACGCATCCGTCCCCATGGACTTGTGCACGTCCAGCTTTTCTAAATAGTCCAGAACCACTTTTTTCCCCACAGAGGGCTGGTCACCTCCTTCCCATGCTGTGGTGCCCAGTGCAGTAGTCTGGGAGCTGACCTTGTTCGTGAAGACTGAGGCAAAAAAAGCATTGAGTACATTAGCTTTTTCCACATCCTCTGTCACTAGGTTGCCTCCCTCATTTAGTAAGGGGCCCACACTTTCCTTGACTTTCTTCTTGTTGCTGAAGAAACCCTTCTTGTTACTCTTAACATCTCTTGCTAGCTGTAACTCCAAGTGTGATTTGGCCTTCCTGATATCACTCCTGCATGCCTGAGCAATATCTTTATACTCATCCCTGGTCATTTGTCCAATCTTCCACTTCTTGTAAGCTTCTTTTTTGTATTTAAGATCAGCAAGGATTTCACTGTTAAGCCAAGCTGGTCGCCTGCCATATTTACTATTCTTTCTACTCATCGGGATGGTTTGTCCCTGTAACCTCAATAAGGATTCTTTAAAATACAGCCAGCTCTCCTGGACTCCTTTTCCCCTCATGTTATTCTTCCAGAGGATCTTGCCCATCAGTTCCCTGAGGGAGTCAAAGTCTGCTTTTCTGAAGTCCAGGGTCCGCATTCTGCTGCTTTCCTTCCTTCCTTGTGTCAGGATCCTGAACTCGACCATCTCATGGTCACTGCCTCCCGGGTTCCCATCCACTTTAGCTTCCCCTGCTAATTCTTCCCGGTTTGTGAGCAGCAGGTCAAGAAGAGCTCTGCCCCTAGTTAGTTCCTCCAGCACTTGCACCAGGAAATTGTTCCCTACATTTTCCAAAAACTTCCTGGATTGTCTGTGCACTGCTGTATTGCTCTCCCAGCAGATTTCAGGGTGATTGAAGTCTCCCATGAGAACCAGGGCGTGTGATCTAGTAACTTTTGCGAGTTGCCAGAAGAAAGCCTCGTCCACCTCATCCCCCTGGTCTGGTGGTCTATAGTAGACTCCCACCACGACATCACCCTTGTTGCTCACACTTCTAAACTTAATCCAGAGACTCTCAGGTTTTTCTGCAGTTTCATACTTGAGCTCTGAGCAGTCATACTGATCTCTTACATACAGTGCAACTCCCCCACCTTTTCTGCCCTGCCTGTCCTTCCTGAACAGTTTATATCCATCCATGACAGTACTCCAGTCATGTGAGTTATCCCACCATGTCTCTGTTATTCCAATCGCATCATAATTCCTTGACTGTGCTAGGACTTCCAGTTCTCCCTGCTTGTTTGCCAGGCTTCGTGCATTTGTGTATAGGCACTTGAGATAACTCGCTGATCGCCCCTCTTTCTCAGTATGAGGCAGGAGCCCTCCCCTCTCACGCACTCCTGCTCGTGCTTCCTCCCGGTATCCCACTTCCCCACTTACCTCAGGGCTTTGGTCTCCTTCCCCGGTGAACCTATTTTCAGATCTGGTACCATTCAAAATCTGGCCACCAAAGGGAACAGAGCATAACTTATAGGCCAGTGGTTAGAGCATTTGTCTTGACTGTGGGATTCACTGTGCTACAGGCTATTCTGAAGTGGAGGACTCCCTTAGTATCTCTTTCCAATTGAGGCTATTTTACTGTTTATGAATAAATTAAGTCACCCAAGCAGGGAGCATGGACTCTGGATCTCCCATGGGGTATCCTACACAAAAATCATTTTTGCGCTCTTTCTGGCTCAGTTAATACATATATGTGTAATGAAACACTAAAACTGCACAGAGTTTTTCCTCCTTCCTTCCCCAACTCAAGCAAACCTTGAGAGTGCTAGCATAACAAGGTTGCATGGGTATATACCAGAGCTGACTTTGACTAATTCTTTGGTGAGCTTAACTTTATTCAGCTACTTATCAAATGCAACTACTTGTCAATTTATCAGCTACTTAGATATGCAAAGATTTTTGTCTGACAATAAAGTGCCAAATTTTAGCTCAGTAGAGTAGTTTCTGGTAAAAGTTGAAGGTTTTACAGTTTTTTAATGAATTAGTGAAAATAGAAAATTTTGTTAAATGTACTGCAAAATGTGAGATATAATAGCAGAATTGCAGGACTGGCAAAGGATTTTTGTTTTGTTTTTTAAACTGAACTTTAATTTGGGCTCCTAGCCCAATAACAGTAAAAGATTGATAGCATCATCATGAGGCAAAATAGCAGGGCAGTCTTATCAGTGTGAGCAATTTACATCCTTTACTTGGACTTTTAAAATCTAGCATTAATCTTGCTATTGTATGCTTCTCCTGGACACATCCAGGCTCTGTAATTTAGATTATTTTCATTTATTTTGAATAATATTGCAGAGTTTCTCATTAAGTTCCTATTACAACTCATTCATTCATTGATATCTCTAAATATCATGGTTTTATTTAGTAACCACCACTGGAAAACTTCTCTCCTCCTTCTCCCACTGCCTCACTGTGCTCACTCATTTTCAGCCTTACCTTAAACCTTCTCATTACTTGTTTTGGTGCATTGATAGTCCCTTTTGGAGCAAAATATTGCATTCAGGCCACTAGTTTTGGCCTCATTTGACTTGTGTGGTGTTCCTATTGCTAGCAAATTTCAGTTTTTGATATTAAAGTTGCAGCATGAATGACTAAACCTAAAACATAACAAGCAGCAAAATAATCCAGTTAATATTTTGGCCATCCATGTGCCCTCTCATAAACTAGAGATGGGGAGGGACTGTTGGTCTAGTGATTATAGCAAGGGTGATGGAGTCAAAACTCCTGGCATAAAACTAAAGCAATGGAGAGAAGAATCAGGCATAAGTCTTCAACCTTGTGGCCCACATTTATACATTTTTCCTTATTGCTTTGCAACCTTTTAACACCCATGTTCAAATTCTCTTCCTATATTGTTGTTCATGTCCATCCTCCCACTGTGTGCCCCCTTGATCATAGCCAAGTTCTCATCATTAGTACTGAAATGTATATTATGCATGTTGCAAGTTGTATGCCATCAGTGAAATCTCACTTTTAAAGAGGTGATTTCTTCGGTACATTTATTTTTATGTTGTTCATTTATGAAATGACAGCACAACTTCATTTTTATTTCTTTCTTTTCTCTTGTTCTGTGACAGTTTTATATTGCTTAGGTACGCAAGTCCACAGAAGAGCTGATTGTTCTCACATTTTTTTTGTAAGTGACAAAAATATAAAGAAGATTAAAAATATTTTTCATCCCACTGTTGTCTGAATAGGCAGCAGCACAGCATATGCCCTTACACTACAGTGCTTATTATTGCAATGCTATGGCAATAACTGAAGGAAAAAATATTTCTGTGCCATGAGATAAAGAAAATAAAACCCACGTACTATCACAGTCCTATAATGGAAGCAAGTTTACAGAAGAATCTTTTTTCCACTTGTACTCATGAGTAGTGGGATAATTCCCTAGGAGCCTTACACCAACTCACCAACAGCCAAAGATACCAGAAAGTTTACTTATGTACAGTCTATTCCTGATCCCATTAAAGTCAGTGGCAAAACTCCCACCGACTTCTATCCATCTTGGTATTTATGTCCGCCATCACTGTAGCTTCTGAGCACCTCAGGATCATCAATGAAGTTCTCCTCAGAACACCACTCTTATGAAGGGGCTGTGCTGGGAATCAAACTAATACTTCTGAAGCCTTAGCCCAGTGGTTTAGTCACAAGACTATCCTTCAATAGGACCAACAGTGAGCTCTTAGATAGATAACTTAACTAGGTTATCTAAAACATGAAATCCTGTCTCGCCACATATGTAAATAAAGCAGCCTGTACCATTTGCATGCATCAGTTTAATTTATATTTTTTACTATTAGCATTTGTTCTATGCATAATGAGTGTTTTGTGGGCAAAGCAGCATGTACCTGTCCACAGCCAGAATGTGACTCAGGCCCCAATTCAAATGGGGTTGCAGTGGGTATAAGTAGTCACAGATTTTGTCCCATCGTCTTTTTACAACTAGACTTTTTTGCTTTAAGGACAATTTTTGAGCATAATGGTGTCATGTTATAAATAAGTATTGTAAATGCATTTTGGCAAAAACACCAAGATTGTAATAGTTGCTTTTTTTGAAAAAAAAATCATAATTATAATTGTAAAGGCAAAATCCTGATGTAACTGCCAGGGTGATGCTGAGGGATATGGTACAAGAGCTGTTCTGGACAGGTTGGAATTGGTCAAGGTAGACAGACTGTCATGAAGCTATGCAGGTACATTTTGCTTCTTTGAAAAGGAACAGCACATGCTGCTGGTCATAATATTCACAACCAGTTTTACAGGGTTCTGCAGACATGCCCCTTCATGCCATGGTGCTGTTTTGAGTACTGTATAGAGATCATGCGCTGTTTGCGTCCGCCTCTGTCTGCCTTCTCTACTAGCAGAGCTACAGAGCACGTGGCAGGGCTAGCTACAAACATGCTCTCTGACCCTCTTCTTTCTCCCATCCCCGAATAAAAAATCGAATACTTTGGAGACTTTACACACTATAAGCCATGTTAAAAATATTGTGAGTATGAAGTAGAAGGTAAAAGGCTTTCAGCTGGCACAGTATGCAGGGGAAAGTCAGGACATCCACAATAAGTTCCTCTGCTAGTGTCATGGGAGATTCTGAATCAGAAAAAATGAATGTAGGACTCCTGCCTTGAACTTGCATGCTGAAAGTTCTGTCTATATTGTAATTGGGTAAATAGCACTTCACTGGAAGTCAATAAGAGGGGTAAGTGACATTCACACCTCTTAATTGGTGCCAGGAGCAAGAGAAGCAAAAGATTGGAGTTACTAAGATTATAATACCACATATAAAATGGAAATTATTGCCTCTTTGAAAATCCAGTACTTCAGACTTGGTTAGGACCCTTATACTTCATGCAAATGTTTAAAACAGCTTGTGTTAAAATGAGCATCTAAACTTCTTCTAAAAAGTATTTTATTGGATATATGGTCACTTCCTACAACCCCTGTAGTCTATTATCTATCCTCCGTACTGAATGACCCTGTTTTGTTCCCTTCACATTACTCCCTTCTTGTTTAGGTTTAACCAACCATTTTACCTAAGCTACATATAGCAGATTTCATCTTCCTTTTTTTCCTAGATGAGGTACAATACCACTGATTTTTCCCTTAAATCTGAGTAAGGTCCTCCTACAGTCCCAAAATACCTACATGGGTAGACAAAAATTTCTGCTGAAAAGATCAGCAGTGAAATAATCAGGCTTAGAAACTGTTTAGGAGAAGAACGGAGCAAGACATACTTCCTTAGCAGCGACTGGTACTGTTTGTTTCTCTTCATACTCAGTAAAACAGTATGTCTGTGTATCTTAGGTCCTCGTGCCCATATTCCCACACTATGTGAGCGTCTCACAATTATTAATGTATTTATCTTCACACCACCTCTGTGAGGTAGGGCAATGCTATTATCCCCATTGTATAGTGGGGAAGGGAAGCAGATGGAAAAAAAGAAAGGGCTTTTAATATAAAAGGACAAGCTTGAACTGACTTGTGGTCTTGCTTTTGATTCAGCGAATGGATGGGACCATTAGTCCTAGAGGAACCCCCAACCCTGTATGGCGGGGTTGGAAGAGCATTGGTCTAACAGGGCCCCATAATAATGATGGGTGATTTCTGGTGCTTTTATTAGTAAGTCTGCAGGAACTTTTATTGTTTTTATATGTTTTCTCTGTGATGCTTTTACTCTGCTGAGAAAGAGCTGTATGGTAACTTGTAACTGCTGGCAATACACTGTTCATTGCCCTTGGAGAGAAAGCAAAACACAGGCTCTGGCTGGCTAGAGATATCCCAGCATAAGACAGGGAGCTGTGCAGCCTTAGAACCCCTTGTCAGTGGGGAGTGGGACACTTATCCCTGTCCAAAGACAGGTGATGGCTGGAGACCTGAGACCTGACTGGGCATTCCTGGAGTGGACCATGTTGCGGAGGGAAAAGGTGCAGTTACCCAGAAACTGACATGTCTGATACCTCCTCACACAAAGATACTGACTTGGGTCTGGATTCAGGAAAGCATCCCTACTCAGGACAGCAAATAAGCACTTGCTGATGTTCCTCTGAAGACTTGGACTAAAATCCTGTCCTGAATACAGATGGGCTTGAGCTCATACTTCTGTTCTGTTCTGAATCAGGGTCATTATCTGGACATTAAAAAAATTGTCTCTGCTTTTTTTAAAACAATATTTTTGTGCAACCTATGAAATTAGTATGACTTCCCTTTTATATACATTATGGCCCTGATTCACTACTCCATTTTTAAGCCATTGTAACTCCATTGATTTCAGTGAAGTTACTGTGGTCTACAACTGGAGTAATGCAGTGGCAAATCAGGCCTCATAAAACTAAATTACTTTTAATTTAAACTAATCTGAAAAGCAATCATGATGTCCTCTGGTTGCCCCTGGGCTCTACAGGTGCTTCTGTCCAAAGCAGATTTTGATTTAGAATTAGCGAAACCTACTTGTGAATGTTTACTAGTTTTTACCAGCTTTAGTCTTTGATTCAATATGTATTACTGTAAATGGAAATGTTCAAATCTGACAAATTAAATAAGGAAATTCTTTCCAAACACTTCTTTTTATTACTGTTTGGGGCTTCACCAACTGCTTGTGTGTCTGTGGGAAACCCACACGTGCATATATTGAGGAAATATTTGAAATGATCACTTTAAAATAGACCTTTAGTTTGTTGTAAAATGTGAGTATAACAAATTTGGGACCTCATAAGTTCAGGTGCTTTTCCAAACAATCCAAACCTCCTACCTATAGGATTTGGGACCTCATCTATATGTGGGTGCAGGTAGACAGGTGACTGGAACAAGGCAAAAGACTACAGAGTCCACATTTTCAAATCTGGGTGGCTGAAGTTAGGCTTCTGTGTCCATATTTAGGTATTTAAAGGACCCAATCCTGCAAAAAGAACAGCACAAATGAAATCCCATTCCACATAAAACCCATTAACTTCAGTGGGGCTCCATGTGGTTCTCTCTGCAGGATTCAGGATCTAACATTTTCTATCGTGTTGAGCACTCACAAATCCCACTGTAGACCATGGGAGCTGCAGGTTCTCAACACCTTTGAAAATCAAGTTACTTTTTATTTCCAAGCCAAAATAAGGATTTAGAAGCTTGACTTCAGGTCAGGGGGGCTGGAACAGTTTGTATAGTGGGGGTGCTGAGAGCCACTGAACCAAACTGTAAACCTGGTATATGATGGAAACCACTTCAAGCCAGGCGGTGCTGCCGCACCCGCAACACTCCTAGTTTCATCACCAATGCTGCAGGCACCAGGTTTGGAAAATTTCAGTCTAAAAATGAAGTCATATTCCCTAATATATAAGGAATACATGTCTTGTGTATTTATATCTAGTTCATTACCTTTTACTTTTAGAATGTTATAGCCTTTCTTAAGCAAAAAATTAAATTGTGCATTTGCACTCTATAAAAAATGCTTTCTTCGGTTATTTCTCCATTCTGTGGTATGTGGTATGTGGTGGAGTTCTACATATATCAGTTAAGCCCTCTTTGCAGCAAGTGTAACCCACACACCTTCTGGGTTTGGTGTTGTCCCATCTTGTGCCACCAAGACACTTAGAGATAAAATGAGTCTCCTTAACAGCTAGTTCGCTTTTAGCTCATGCAGAAGAGGCTCATGCACTAAGCTCCAGAGTTCTCTGATTCAGTCCTGCCCACTGATGACCGGGATCTGTCCATGTTACACAAGCACTATGTTATACTTAAATGTTTTGCAATTCAGTGTACTTACATATATTTGTATGCTCCAGTGAGATTTGTTAAAAATTTGGCTTACTTGGAATGGCATCCAGGTTATGAAATATCACATGATGATGATGTCACATGCATGAAAGATGAATGTTGAATGCCTAATACTTTTGTAGTATTTGTTCTACTTGATATATATGTGTGTTAGAGAGGGGATTTTAAAACCTTTATAGTGAACTGCTGTTTTTCAATGGGAGAAAAAATCTCACTCTCACAGAAGAACATATTCCTTGATTTGTATCCTAGCCATGAGAAAAAACGTTGGAAATTCATGCTGCATTGAACAAAGATCATACACATGCATTTAAATCACTTAATCTAACTTTTTAATGGTGCAATTTAGAATTATGTTCTTTTTGCATTTGTAATTAGAGGGTGGAACAGATGTGGAAGACTTAGTTTAAAGTGATGTGTTCATTAAAATAATCTTTGTTGCCAAGTGATCACTCACCTATAGAAGGAGTTTTATTCCCTATTTCAGGTTTTTGCTCCATTTAAATACATTGAAAGCGGTATAGAATTTAAGAAGAGCTTGCTTTGGGAGCGGGAGGATTACCACAAAGGGATTTACTAAGCTTCTACTTCAGATCCATCTCCTAATACTGAAATTTAATTCTGCCAGACAATTAGAGCATATATGTTGTATGGTCACTGATTCACCACTATATGGTACAATAATTTTAATTTACCATACAATCTGGTAAAATCCATATCCAGTGCTATTTAATGTCTTAGACTTTGCTTATTTTGACCAGGATATGGTTATTTAGACTGCAAACTCCTTGGGCTGGGGACCCGATCTTCATTGTTGTATGTAAAATTCCTATTGAAGTGCACAGCTGATGTCACACAGACTATAAAAATCTCTCAAACAAGAATCACCTTGAGTTATCATCTACAGTGGGCATACCAAACTGAATATATGACTAGTCGGGTTGCTGAATAGCTGTCCCTTACTTATTCAAGTGAAAGTAACATTTAAAAATAAACAAGCTTTAACCATTTAGGCTCTAATTCAGGAAAGTCCTTTAGCCCATGCATAATGTTAAATGTTTCCTTAAATGCTTTCCTGAATGAGGATATTTTCTTGAATCAGGGCGTTTCAGACTAACTTATTTACAAAAGGAAAGTATGTTTTGTAAGAGCTCTTACATGGACACACTGATTGCAGTGTGATGCACTAACAAATTGTTTTCCAAACTAATTAAAATATCACTAGTTAACAATGGTATGGTGAACTAATGTCACTCTACTGGAACACTATCCATCAGTCAAAATGCTTGCACCAAAATGCTTGCACATTTGACATATAGTAAAAAGAAAAGCATATAGATCACCATTGTCTCCCATTCCCAAAAAAGAAAATTGACTAGGAATGGTTGTCTAAACTAGAATCTGAAGGATCTAAATGTCAGATACAAAGCCAAGGAAAATAGCAGGAGCATGCAAATCACTAGGTTGTACATGACCAAGCCTTTTGTCTTTCATACATCCTATTTTTCCTAGGATTGCATTTAAGTTTTTCCTGAGAATAACCCCTCTAATGCTCTATCCATGCTAAAGACTGCATGGGCATCAGAAAAACGTAGTGAAAAAATGAAGAGTGAAATGATATTCTTTAAGCAGGTTATTTTAAGAATTCTGGAGCAAATAAAAGGCAGATGCTAATTAAGATACAGGGGGGAAAAGATCATTTGATGCTTCTAAGGAAAGTATCCTAGTCCAAGAGAAAATCTTCTTGTTGGGTCCAAGTGGAACTTAAAAGGGATTAGATGTGGTTCAAAGAGGCAAAACTTTGAACGACGCTGTCACAGTACAATTTATACATGCAGAATCTCCATCTATTTAGCTTCTGTACTTAGGCTGCTAGAATAGAGAAAAAAAACTCACCTAGCAGTTTTTTTCCAAGCTACCTATCTCATTCATTTTTTTTCCTTTTCACATAAATATTGTACCTGAACTGTTAATGCCAGTAATGCTGACAATTTAAATCCTGGTCACTAAGCATCATACGTACAGTGAAAGGTGATATCTTTCTTTTTTTTTTTAAATGAAAGTTTTGAAATATTTTGCATGTTTTTCATGGACTGAAGTTCAGACAGTAACAGCTAGAAATGCCAGATGGGAGGCCCCGTTGCAATTGTCTCTTGTGGTACAACTGCTAATCTTTAGCCTACATGCGTGCATAGGCATACGTGTGCATATATGTATAAGCTAACTCTCTCTTGCTGGGGCCTTTGTATACCAAATAAATCTTGTGGACTAAGTAACAGAAGGCCACTAATCCTAACTTAAATGATTATGGCCAACACATACAGTATTGGATATGGAACCAGTCAGCTGGAAGCACTTCCTTGCTGCTAATTGCAAAGTCTGACTGTTGGGTAAAAGCCATTGTGGCTAATTTCACAGGCACAGACAGAGGCTTTGTAAATGGTAAGAGAGAAAGCATCCGGACACTGACAAAAACTGACTTTAAAACTGCTTCTTGGTATTTAGTGATATTCTGTTAAATCCTGCCTCAGCTGAGTGACATTATGTTTATAATAAAATTACTTGGGCTTAGGGAGCAAGAGAGAAACTTGCATGGCTGAAGATGATTCTTGAATGTGCACGTGCATATGAAACCAAATGGCCTTTTGTTCATCATTAACATACCTTGTCTTCAAGCAATCCTCCCCACAACCTCCATCTGCTGAAGTTATACATGTATGTGCTGATTTACCCAGGGCTGGGTATTACTACCCTTATTCATAGGATCATAAAGTATCAGGGTTGGAAGGCACCTCAGGAAGTCATCTAGTCCAACCCCCTGCTCAAAGCAGGACCAATCTCCAGATCCCTAAATGGCCCCCTCAAGGATTGAACTCACAAGCCTAGGTTTAGGAGGCCAATGCTCAAACCACTGAGCTATCTCTCCCCTCTGTTACTCCTACTTTTTAAGCCAAATGTACTGAATGAACTTGCTCTTACAAGATTTTCATCCTCCAGGTAGGAAGTTTACATTGGGAAAGCACCTGAACTTTCATTGCCTAGTATTACTAAAGGTGTGACAGACTAGAGTCTGTCAGTTTCACTCACATGGAGTAATAGCTTACCTGGAGCCATTAATGTCAAGAAGATTACTCAAGGTAAGGCATAAATCCAAACAAATAAGGGCGGCAGAATCAGGCCCTAAATACATAAATGAATAATACACAAGAAAAGACACATAACAACAATTCAAAAGAATGGAGGGGGTGAGAAGCCTGGATAAAGAAAGAAGGATTGTGTGAAAAAGAGGGAAAAACAAACCAAAATTTAGTAAGTTAAGATGCAGCTGCATTCCTCACAACTCATGATCCTTACCAATAGAAGAATGAGTGAAAAATTTCTGCAGCATTAATCATGCTTTTTCCCCTATGGAGCAGCTCATTCACAGATTGAACCTTGTCTAATATTACTTGGATCATGGTGTTATTAATTATCAGCCTCCTGAATGCACTAGACCAGTGGTTCTCAAAAAAAATTTTCCGCAGAGCACTTGAAAATTACTGAGGGTCTCGACAGACCATTTAATGTTGTTTGTACTGTTAGCTAGCTATTGTAAAGCACTTTGGATAAAAACGCTACATATAAAAAAACTTAATAATTAACGTTTTTTGTTCCACATATAAAAGCATACAACTCATATTTTAATATCAGTAGTCTTGCCTTTCTAATGCGATGGATGTGCCCTCTCTCACCCACTGCGGCAGCCCCCGAACTGGGGCTGGGAAGGAGCTGGAACTCTCCCTATCTCCCCCACCGTAGCAGCCACCTAGCTGGTGCTGGGAAGGAGGGGGGTCTCTCCCCCGCCACAGCAGCCACAGAGCTGAGACTGGGAAGGAGGGCCATCTCTCCCCAGTAGCCTCAGCCCTGGAGCTGGGGAAAGTCGCCTCTTTCTCTGGCTGCCGCAGCTCTGCACATCCCAAATTCCTCCCACCCCCTCTTCTCACCCCACTGCCCCCTCCCACCTACCCTCCCTAATCCCCCCAAGGCTACCACCTCACCTTACATGTGCATCTTCTCCAGCATCCAGGCACCTAATTAGTTGAGCCACACCTGCCCTTCATTCTCTCATGTGCGGCTGCCCAAGCACGGACCTTAGAGGGAACTATCCGCAAACCACTGGTCTGCAGACCACAGTCTGAGAACCTCTGCGCTAGACTCTTTGAACTAGCTTATTAGCTCTTTAACACAATGAATTTAAACAGCATCCTTGTTTAAATTAAAATAAGATTGGGTTTGTTCCTTCTTTATAATGCTTTTCTTTGCAGTGTGATGATTACAAGAAGTAGCTGTTCCTTGCCTGTATAAAAGAATGGATTAGCTTGACATTCCACAGCCTGACTTGTCTTCTAAAGGACAGGTTTGCCACCACTGCTCATGTTGAGTCATCTCTCACTCAATGAATAGTCCCGCTGAATTAAATGAAACTGCTCTTCTGGAATAAGATATTGATCAGTGCAAGCTGATGTGGCACAAAAAGACCCTAAATGAACTGATACTGTACAAATGTTTGTAGTGCAGCAGAAATGGTAATTGTATTAAATCAAAAACTTCACTGAAATATCTGAGATACGGCTTCCTGCAGAAAGGGCTAACCAAAAGGGCCCTAGTAAGACACTCATTTTATTTTTTTTATTATTATTATTATTAATATTATTTATTATTATTGTATGATTATAACACCTAGGAGCCCCAGTCAAGGACCAGGACCCTATTGTGCTAGGTGCTGGTACAAACCCAGAACAAGAAGACAGTCCTCACACCCAAAACCTTGCAATCTAAGTCAAAGGGACAAGAAATGGATACAGACAAACTGACAGGGGAGTACAAAGAAGAAATGAGATAATATTGGTCAGGATGGTAGGCTGTAGTCCTCCAATGTCTGAACTGCTGTGGCCTAACATCAGAGAGAGTTAGACACTTGTAAAGGGCATATAAACATAGGTGACTTGCCAGGTGGACTCAGCTATTGCCTCAAAAACCAACCAAACAAAAACTCTCTTAAAGTAATGGCTCCTTTATGGTTTGAGTGTAGGGATTCTTTTTTGAGTGATGGAGCCCAAGGAAATGTTCCTAAAAGAGACTTGAATGCTCTTTTTAGTTGGAATAAAGACTGATAGATTTTTCACAGCAGTTACAGACAGGTTGTGTATGACAAGTAGCCTGGCTGGAGACTGGAAGAGATCTCCTTTGCTGAACTGCTGGAAATTGGTGCATCTGTGCATGGCTTGCTGCTATTTTTCTATTTGAAAGTATTGATGGAACAGAGGGAAATCAAGATATTTATTTTACTTTATTTTATTTTAAAAACAGAGTGCTTAAAGTCAGGCCTTGAATCCACAGGAAGGCCTCCCTAAAGTCAATCAGAGCTGTTGGTGTTCCACCCTTTTGTAAATCAAGCTACTCAAAAGCATAAGTGTGGATTTAGGAGCCTAACTTTAAACACACATTTTAACAGTCATGCCTTATGTGTATGTTGTAAATTAAAAACTAAGAATGAATATCCTTTATCTCCCAAGAAAACAATTAATGCACTCCAGAAGTTCAACTTTTTTTACTGCTGATGAGCCTGGATTAGAATGTTCCTCAGAACGGACTATGTACCATATTGTGGGGAGTTTATAAATCACAGACGATAACAAAGAGCAAAATCCAGGAACCTGCTCCTGGCCTAAAACAAAAGGCTGTGCACCAAGGCAGTCCCGCAGGATCTGGGCTGGTACTCCTCTCCACCAGACCATGGAGCATCAGCATAACCCCTCCAGCACTGGCACAGCAGCCTAAGAATTACAGTAGTATCTGTGATGCACTAGGGCTGTAATATTGCACCATTCATGTGTTGCGATTAACTTTAATGGTTGTAGCATCAGTCTCTGTTTGAACAAAATACACTGGATTAGCCCAAGCAATCTACATAGTTATGGACTGTCTGGCCATGCCACCACAATTGCCTTGTGAGGTTTCAGTGTGGAGGCTACCATGAGATGTGCTCCATCATTACTCCTGGGGGAATTGTACACCAAAAAATTAAACATTCTGCATACAATATTTTAAAATTCTGCATATTTTATTTGACATAATAACAAAATATAATCACACCAGTTTCAATTATTTCAGTAATTTATTTCAAAATACCTGTCAGCAAGTATGTCTGTAACAATACAGATCACAAAAAAAATCAGGAAATGTTTTTTCACAAATAGATTCCTTACTGGGCATATTAATTCAGAACTTTGAGTAATAATTAATTTAAACTACAATACAGAAATGTTTTTACCACACCCCTCAGAATCAATGCAAAGGCTTGGGGGAACCAGGGGCAATAGAGGAGCTGAGGGAGAGGGAAGTAATTGCTGGGAAGGGGCCTGGGAAGGGGCCTGGGAGTGAACCTGGAGGGTTGTGTTGGGTGTGGGTGGAAGAAGTATGGAACAGGTATTTTTTGGGGGGAGGATTGTTAGTGATTTGGGGAGCCTCCCCCATACAGACCCTGACTGACCTCTAGCCTTTCCCATTCAGTCCCAATCTTCCCCTGTCCTCATGCACTCCCTCCCCATCCCCATGTGTCCCTGCACCCTCTACCCCCATGTATCCCTGCACCCCATCCCCATGTGTCCCTGACCCTCACTCAGCCCTGTCCCCATATGTCCCTGCAGTCCCATTCCCATTCAGTCCCTGACACAATCTGTCCACCCGCTAGCCCTTCTGAACCCTAGTTTGTGACCCCCAGCAGCCCCATGTGCCCCATACTGTCCCCCCAGATCCCATGCCTCCTCACCTGGCCTCACGGGCTGGGCACTGTGAGGAACACAGCCTCTTCTCTCCCCTCTCCGCAGCTGGCTGCCCCCAATCAGGACCAGCTGCTTTCTGTGTTGGTGCCACAACAGCCTCCGGTGGGGAAAAAGGCATAACTGAAGCACCTCTCTGGCAGAATGTATTTTCTGTGGAGAAAAAAAACCCTGGGGAATGGGAATGAATTCTGTACATGTTCAGTGGTTCAGGATTCCCCTAGGAGTACATCTTGCAGAAGCCCCTTTTATAGTTTCTCCTTATCGGGCTTCTCCCTTCAGGTGAACAGCTGCATTCAGGGCCTTCTGTGGCCTTTGTTTTGGCTGTGGGATTATTCAAACAGGATGATTTTAATCTACATAAAATGATTTTCTACTCAGAAAATTTCAAAAGAAGGGGGGGGTGAAGGTTGATATTGAAGATATGATATGGAAAACAAAAAAAATGTAATGATAGGGCTGACACACACAGCAGGACTGAAATATAAACTATTTGAACAGTAACTACATTTTGACTGTAAGCTTTCTTTTCCTTATTACCATGAATGTGTTCTACAAATAATAATCTACAGAACATTGCTAAAGTAACCTTTTATAAAACAAACAACAAAAAAACAAACAACCCCCTCATAATAACAATAAATTAGCTTTCATTAAAATTCAAAACAATAACAATAAATTTGAAGGAGTTCCATAAATGGAAAAGGATTGCATGGATTAAGAAGGAATGGCTGTCAATATTTATACTAAAAAACATTTTTTTGGGAACAGCGTGGGTGAGGTAATATCTTCTATTGGACCAGTGTCTGTTGGTGAGAGACAAGCTTTCCACTTAGAGCTCTGCTTCAGGTCTGGGAAACATAGTGTCACAGATAAATACAAGGTGGAGCAGATTGTTTAGCATAAGTAGTTAGCACATATTTCTGGGACCATTCAAGGTGAAGTGGCCTGTTCCTCTTTCCCCCTTCCCCCTTGCCCCATGACTGGGGGGGGGAATTAAGGGAGCGGGGGGAAGGCAGCTTTGGGGAGGGAGGTGATTAGTAGGTTATAGATTGTTGTAATCAGCCATAAATACAGTCTCTCTATTCAGTCTATGATTTTTACTGTCTAGCAGAGTTATGAATTTAAGCTCCAAGACTCATCTTTTAAACGTGTTGTGCAGATTTCCTTTGAGAATGAGGACTAAGAGGTCAGATATAAGGTGATCGTTTTGTGAAAGGTGTATTTTGGGGGGAAAACATTTGAAGGTGCTTTTTAATAACTAGGTATGAAGGAATAAGACTTATGCTACAGGATAGCGAGTTCCATCCCTTAAAGCCCATAGGAGCTATGTCAAAATTGTCTGCTGTCAATGCTCCTGTCACAGGAGCTATGTCAAAATTGCCCTAACGTGATAATATGTTCTCTAAAGGTCTGACAACTATAAGGGGAAGGGTCAAGAAAATGTTGTACATAATATCACGTTGGCATGTACAGGTCAAAAGAATTTTCTAGCCAAATTTATTCCTGATGCACAAGAATCCCCTTGACTCCAATGGAGTTACTAGAGAGATCCTACATGTCATGCATTGGAATTTGTAGGCATTTTATAGCCAGGGACAATATAATCTCTGTTCTATTTCTTCTGAACCACTGAAGCCTGTGTAAACCTTGAAATATCAATTTTGGGGGAGTTTGCACAGCTTTTCTTTGGCTTTTGCCAAACATTGCAAAAACCTGGTGTAATTCTTATTGAATCTGGTCTTCGGTGTTATGAGTCAAGGTAATCTCTGGTGGAACACCATTGTCTCAGAGATAAATTGAGATGATATTCTTCATGCTGCTCAGTATCATACTTCCTCTCTGAGGTCATTCTTCAGCTGAAACTCTTCTCCTCACTGCATTTCAAAGCACTAAGGATACAGATAGGATATGTGGTCAGTTTAAATATGTTCTGAAAATATATTTATTTATTCTTTTTATTTATTTATTCTTTTCTATTTATTTATTATTTTTATTACTTATTCTAGCAACTAGAGATGCCAAGTGAGGTTCTGCTAGGCATTTTACAAACACACAGTAAGAGACAGACCCTGACCCAGTGAGTTTACAATCTAAATAAACAAGACAAAGTGTGGGACAAGAAAGAGACAAAAACAGAGGGTACCTGCACAAAGGCACTTTTAGTATGCAGTAATTGTGTCCACATAAGGAGTTAAATCAGAATAGCTAGTGCTCTGTAAATTCCAATCCTAGCTTTCTCTGCACTAACTTTCCCATGTAGACAATCCCTAAATTCATGCAGGAGGACAGCTGCAAAGCCAGGAATAAAACCCAGGTTTCCTGGGTCCCATGCCTGTGGCCTATCCACTAGACCATGCTACCTTTAAGTGTATTTTGTATAATACTTAGTGTTCTAACCCAAGGTGGTTGGAGAAAATATTTTTCCCCCACAGAAAACTGAGTTGTCAGTGAAAAATAGCCCCCCGCCCCCAGCATTTCATAGTTCAGTTCTGAAATGCCAGATTCTTTGGCGCCGCATGGGAGCTATAGTTGAAGCGCCTCATGCTTCTCTTCTCCTCTATAGGCGTAACTTCCTGGTTAGACTACACGTTCTCTGGGGGTGTGGGGGTATACAGTGCATCATAACATTGATATGGCCAAAATGCATCATGGGAGAGGTATTTAAGATAGCGTGCCCAGCTCATAGAGAAAAAGAGCATTGTGAGGCACCTGAATGGCAACTCCCAACATACACCAGAGCTGTGTTTTTTAAATTTAAATATTTCAGTTTTTGGCTGAAAACCAAAATATTTGTATTTAGCTTTTTGATGAAATACTGAAGTTTTCCACGGAAAGCAGATATTTTTAATGAAAAAACCATGCTTAAAGAAAACCTCAATTTCCATAGGAAAATAGTGATGGTGGAAAATTTCCAACCAGTTGTAATTTAAATACCTTTAGTCAAATAATGAATCACACATGTACAATCACAACTCCCAAAATGTTTAGCCACTTCTTTCTCTTTACTACAAAAAGGCAGCTTAGTGTGATTTTATTATAAACATACATAAACTTTACTAAATCTGTAGTAAGTAAGCAAAGTCCTAGGAGGGCAGCTCTTACTCATAGAAGTAGTTCCACTGAAATCCCGTGAGTAAAGGTTGAGGATTTCACCCCTACTATAGTTTATGTATAAAGCATTTTGAAGGTGAGTTTGGGTGAATTACATTTAAATCATTTACAACTTGACTTTTCTGGGTGGATATCCATTTGATTCTTACCTGCATGGTGTAATCTGTTTGTTGGGGCTGCATCTAGTCATTGATAAAAACATGCATCCTGTCACACTGAGAGTGCTTCTATTGTTAAATGTTGTCAACAGCTAAAGAAACATCTTAAGGGAAAGTGTTTCTTTGAATAGTGACAATGATGGGTGATCAATACATAATAATAAATCTATAATAACAATATCTTTCTGTGTTCAAGGATTAAATAACGAGCTCTTGGTTACAAACAAATATAAATAATGTAAGAGACAGGGAAAGGCCAAACAGGAGTATCATGAACACTGAGAATGAATAGACGGGAAATAAAGGGGAACTATGGTTTAGCACAATAATAATTATTGTAAGTTCTGAATTGATCCAAGTGAGGTTTTCCATGTAACATTAGCAATTATTTGCTTTAAACCTGCAGTATTTGAACATGATTTAACTGACCATGGAAAGAATACACAATTGAATTTTTGAATTGAATGGCTTTTCCTCTAACCGTCATGGTGCCACAACATATGTATCCAATAGCAATTGTCTGAGGAGATGGTTTATTATGTAGCTGTAAGATACTGATGTTAGTCACTAAGCATAGGGTAAAAATCACATAAAAGACTAAGCAAAACAACACACATACTAAAGCTGCCTAAGGTGAGAGAGCAGAATATAAAAAACGTCTCTTCAGCAAGGAAAGATGAATATGCAATCCTGCTTCTGCTAAGTTATATTATCAGACAGTGAAAAATATCGGTCTCAAAAAGGAAATAGTTAATTAGCAGAAGAGACATGTCCCTTGTCCTAGGCTGCACTCTGACTATTTTGTGATGTTCTGTGCATTGAAAGTACCCCTACACACACTAGAGCTCAGTCTTTCCTGCACAGGGAGATCCTTGGGTGACATAAAACCACAGTAGTGGCACCTATGCCACCCTCCCATTGTTGGCCAGGTCTCTCTGTTGGCCTAGCTGTTCTACCAGCACATTGGCTCCACTGGCCATTTGGAGTAGGTAAGAGCAGCCATTAGGCTGCTGTAGCATGAGTTAGAACACAAGTCTGGTGTACAATGGCTTCAGGATTAGGGGAGCACAAAGGGCATCTGTGTGCCTTTCTCCTTCACTCTGCCAGGTGCTCCTTGGCTGCATCTCAGGATCTGGCTCTGTAAATTAATTTTAAATGATTGTATTTACCATCACTACATCTGAAAGATAGTTATTTTAAACATTTTAATAGCCAGACCCTCAGTGTAGGCCCTTTGTACCGCTACAGCATTGCAAAGTGGAATTAAAGCTGCCTGGGAAATTGTATGCACCACTGGTACACAGGTGATTTTACATCACCCAGTGGCCCTGCCTCCCTTCCCCTTCAGTACTGGACACATGTCAGGGTTGGGCTGGAAGTGGGAAGGGTCTGAGTCAGAGTTTGCTGCACTCTGGATATCCTTGTACCAGGGCTTGTGTCAGTTTAACTATTTTGGTAAAAATCATACCCCTAATCAAAATAATTATTCTGGTAAAACTAGAGTAGACCAGGCCTTAGTGTGATATGCAGAAGACACAGACATATGTAATTATGACATGTTATAAATGCTTGAATTATTATTTTCATCTCATCTTTGAAGAGACTAGAATACTGCTGAACTGACAAAAGGAGAACATGTCTTCCAATATAGGCATGTCCTTTAGATTTCATCCAGACTTTTTTAATGCAAGCTCTCAGGCTTCAAGGAAGGAGCATGCGGGGGAAGACTTGTGACTGAGTTACAATTACTTCACAGGGTTTCTCCTAAGGCAGTTACCTTCACCCCTTAAACAGAACTGAGGCTGAATGCTCCATCCATCCCTGTGTTAATTTTGAAAGTTGCTTTTAGCCATTTATGAAATTCCTCTGGGACTCAGTGTTGCCAACTCTCATAATATTTAGTGGTTTTATTTAAAGCCCCAGCTCTCAAATCAAGTGACTATATGAGAGTCTGAGTTTTAATTTATTTTTAAAAGTAAGTTTCTCCTCTTCATTATTTCAGAAAAAAGCCTGAAAACATGATCCTAGTGCACCCAAAGGCTCAAAAGTCAAATAAAAAGAACCAATCACTTATTGTTTTTATAAAAGATGATGATTTTGGGGGAGGTGGGATGACTCAGGATGTTTGAAAGCTTGAAGTTGACAGTGCTGACTCAGTATAATCCTACATGAAATGTGGATTTGTAAACCTTTTTCTCATTTCCACTGCATTCTGCTTTACTTTTCCTGCTTTGCTTGTTTTCCTGTCTTTCTCTTTCTCTCTTGCTTTGCTGCTCCCCTGTCCCAAGCACAAGTGACTGTTGGGGCTTGTCTACATTACAGGTTATGTTGGTATAATTTAGGTCACTCAGGGGTATGAATAAGCCAATAAGAACATAATGTAAGAACGGTCATACTTGGTCAGACCAAAGGTCCATCTAGCCCAGTATCCTGTCTTCCGACAGTGGCTAATGCCAGGTGCCCCAGAGGGAATGAACAAAACAGGTAATCATCAAGTGATCCACCCCCTGCCACCCATTCCCAGCTACTGGCAAACATAGGCTAGGGACACCATCCCTATCCATCCTGGCTAATAGCCATTAATGGATCTATCTTCCATGAACGTATCTAGTTCTTTTTTGAAGCCTGAGTGACATAAGTTACACCAACCCACGCACGGGTGTGGGCAGTGCTATGTTGGCAGGAGAACTTCTGCCACTGACATAGCAACTGCCTCTCAGGGAGGTGGGTTTATTATGATGACAGGAGAGACTCTCATGTCAGCAGAAAATATCTTCACCAGCCATGCTACAGAAGTGTGCAGCTACATCAGTGAAGCTGCAACTCTATAGCGCTTCTAGTGCAGACTATCCCATATTAGAATTTTCAGTGCAATTCAGAAAGCTCACATAAAATGAAGTACCTTTTCACATATAAAAGGTGACATGCTAATATGTTTTCTGTTCACTTTTTTAAATTGAATGTGCTTTTGTAAGCTGAGAACTTGAAATTAAAAAAATAATAATAAAAAATAGCAGAATCCTCTCCTGTAAGTAATTCTAGATGGGGAATATTTTTTTCAGATATTTGTGGTGGTTCTGCATCTCACATCTACCCCAACCTCTTAGTATTTCCTGTATTTCTATTTTCACTTCAGAGTAACAGCCGTGTTAGTCTGTATTTGCAAAAAGAAAAGGAGTACTTGTGGCACCTTAGAGACTAACCAATTTATTTGAGCATGAGCTTTCGTGAGCTACAGCTCACTTCATCGGATGCATACTGTGGAAAAGACAGAAGACGTTTTTATACACACAAACCATGAAAAAATGGGTGATTATCATTACAAAAGGTTTTCACTTCCCCCACCCCACTCTCCTGCTGGTAATAGCTTATGTAAAGTGATCACTCTCCTTACAATGTGTATGATAATCAAGGTGGGCCATTTCCAGCACAAATCCAGGTTTTCTCCCCCCCCCCCCCAAAAAAAAAAACAAAAAAAACCAAAACCCACTCTCCTGTTGGTAATAGCTTATCTAAAGTGATCACTCTCCTTACAATGTGTATGATAATCAAGGTGGGCCATTTCCAGCACAAATCCAGGTTTTCTCCCCACCCCCCCCACCCCGACCACATACACACAAACCCACTCTTCTGTTGGTAATAGCTTATCTAAAGTGATCACTCTCCTTACAATGTGTATGATAATCAAGGTGGGCCATTTCCAGCACAAATCCAGGGTTTAACAAGAATGTCTGGGGGGGAGGGTATGGAAAAAAACAAGGGGAATAGGTTACCTTGCATAATGACTTAGCCACTCCCAGTCTCTATGCAAGCCTAAGTTAATTGTATCCAATTTGCAAATGAATTCCAATTCAGCAGTCTCTCGCTGCAGTCTGGATTTGAAGTTTTTCTGTTGTAATATCGCAACTTTCATGTCTGTAATCACGTGACCAGAGAGATTGACGTGTTCTCTGACTGGTTTATGAATGTTATAATTCTTGACATCTGATTTGTGTCCATTTATTCTTTTACGTAGAGACTGTCCAGTTTGACCAATGTACATGGCAGAGGGGCATGGATCTCTTGTGTGGACTAGACCAGGCTGAGGTTGATGGTGGGATGGAAATTGTTGAAATCATGTTGGAATTCCTATCCTGAAGGATGACCCAATACTCTCACAAATCTTGGGAGACAGGCCAGTCCTTGCCTACACACAGCCCCCCAACCTGAAGCGAATACTCACCAGCAACCACATACCACACAACAGAACCACTAACCCAGGAACCTATCCTTGCAACAAAGCCCTTTGCCAACTGTGCCCACATATCTATTCAGGGGACACCATCACAGGGCCTAATAACATCAGCCACACTATCAGAGGCTCATTCACCTGCACATCCACCAATGTGATATATGCCATCATGTGCCAGCAATGCCCCTCTGCCATGTACATTGGTCAAACTGGACAGTCTCTACGTAAAAGAATGAATGGACACAAATCAGATGTCAAGAATTATAACATTCAGAAACCAGTCGGAGAACACTTCAATCTCTCTGGTCACGCGATTACAGACATGAAAGTTGCGATATTACAACAGAAAAACTTCAAATCCAGACTGCAGCGAGAGACTGCTGAATTGGAATTCATTTGCAAATTGGATACAATTAACTTAGGCTTGCATAGAGACTGGGAGTGGCTAAGTCATTATGCAAGGTAACCTATTTCCCCTTGTTTTTTCCTACCTCTCCCCCTTCCTCAGACGTTCTTGTTAAGCCCTGGATTTGTGCTGGAAATGGCCCACCTTGATTATCATACACATTGTAAGGAGAGTGATCACTTTAGATAAGCTATTACCAACAGGAGAGTGGGTTTGTGTGTGTGGTGGGGGGCGGGGTGGGGAGAAAACCTGGATTTGTGCTGGAAATGGCCCACCTTAATGATCATACACATTGTAAGGAGAGTGATCACTTTACATAAGCTATTACCAGCAGGAGAGTGGGGTGTGGTGAGTGAAAACCTTTTGTAGTGATAATCACCCATTTTTTCATGGTTTGTGTGTATAAAAACGTCTTCTGTATTTTCCACTTTATGCATCCGATGAAGTGAGCTGTAGCTCACGAAAGCTTATGCTCAAATAAATTGGTTAGTCTCTAAGGTGCCACAAGTACTCCTTTTCTATTTTCACTTCATTATCTTTCAATTTTTCTGTCACTTGTTTCTTTTTTGTCATTTTGTCATTATATTTTTGTTCTGTCCATTACCAGTTTTATTTTCTCTCTATTCTCTGCCTCTTTATTCATTTAACATCCTTTTCTCTTCTTGATAGCTGTTTATTTCCTCTACCCAACCGCCTTTACTTGCTTCCCTCTCCATTTTTCATTTGTTTTCTCTTTCCTGCTAGCAGGCAGATGGGCGACTGGCTGCTTGGCACTTGAAATGTTATGGGAAGACTTATTTTCCATCCCACTATGAGAACAACCTGTGCCCATGATATTTCTTCACAAATAGAATGAAAAAACTTTTCACTGCTGGATAGAATGGAACACCAAATGGTGTTTTTTTGTCCCATCTTCATGGCACTCTGCAGAGTCCTAGAAGATGTTCAAGGTATGCTTCTAATCAGAAGTGTTCACCCACATCTATTGGCAGCACAGGAGTGAGTTCTTAGTTTTGTCACAAATCCACAATTCTCACTAAATATATCTACTGTATTCAGCACTGTTCATGGCAAGTGCCCCTCAAAAGTAGCTGAACAGTTTTCAAAGCTTTAAAAGGTCTTTCTTGGGACCAAACAATATTTCATTTTATGCTGTAGAAGTGGAATAATATCTACACTATATAGGATAGGTTGATGCAGTTTATCTCAGCTGTGCTGCTTTGCTCTGAGCAGATGAGCAAAAGATCAATGCTATGGATATGCACAGATGTACTTAAAATATCCCATTAATTCTCTCCACCCTAGTTTTGTTAGTAGGAATGATGCTTGTGCCTCTTTTTGGTGTCACTCAGCCTATGGCTTCCCCCTCTTTTTTTTCTTTTCCTCTCTATTCCAAAATATTTTTCCATTCTGAAATATTTTTTACAGAAATATGTAAAAATTCTGATCCACGAGGTACCAGTATTTGGCCTGTACCTGGGAGGAGAATGGTTGCTTTGCACGCAGCAATTGGTTTATGAACATCCTTTCAGTGTTCTATTTCTGTATTCTCTGGAAATAAGTTTTCAGTTCTATCATTAAATTATAGATAAAGCAATTTTGCTAACATAGCACTAATAGCTAATAGCACTCCCCACCCTGAAAGCAACAGACTACTGATTCCAGTTTCCATTGGCATCTTCAGTCTTAGAGTTATAGCATCAGGATCCTCTTTGCCTGCAAATGATTTTGCCTGATTTACCCAGTACATAAACATTTCAAATAGGTAGAAGGTAAGCAAGTTAACTATAGGAGTCTGGTGGGCAGAAGTACGTTAAGGTCAACCTTTAGGGGACTGGACTAGATGACCTCTCGTGATCCCTTCCAGTCCTACACTTGTATGATTCATTTTCCAAGCTTGTATTTTCCTTTATCATTCAATGATAGCTATCTTTTGTTTCAGGCAGGGTTTGAAAAGAGGAGGAACAGATTTCCTCTTGTTAAAATATTAAAACAGCTTGATTAGTTTAATATATCTGGTGAAAGAAGAGTGAAGAAGGGGATGCTATCTTTTTATATCTTGACTATTCATTTCAGGAGCAAATTTGTCATACAAGCAAATTTGAACAGTTTAGATTGACAGCATTTTGTGCTTGAGTGTGCAGCTAGATGATGCTTAGACGAGTCAAAACATCAACTCCTTGCTTCCATCTACCATAGAAAATTAACTTGGACGGACTTAGATGAATACGTGAGCCATAACATGAGGTGCTTGACATCTAACACCAAAGATCTTTCATTCTTATCTTTTGCAAACTATGTTTGAAATCTTCAAAGCTGCCTAAAAGACTTGGACATCCAATTCGCATTAATTTTAATGGAAATCAAGTCTTCAAACCCCTTAGGCATCTTTGGAAATCTCTGTTTAAATTGACATTTTCTTCAGAAGAAAGGAGAAGATTTTTTTGGTCTGTCTTGGTTTTAAAAATTAAAACCATCAGGCCCAGTTCTGTAGTCCTTGTTCAGTCAAAGCTTCTTTTGAAGTTCTGACCCCGCAGAATCTATATGCTTGTGAGTATGTTTTAATATAATATATATTATACAGGGAAACATTCTTCCTTTATTTGTTTCTAGTAAATAATAATTTTTGAAGACTCTCTTTCTCTCTCTCAGGGATGCCACCTTTACTTTGATAGCTACTTACAATGACAAATTTTTGACTGATGTTTATCTGTGAACATCAACGTACATTTTTAATATAATCTGCAATAGATTTCTGTTGCTTTTGTTTTTATAGTTTATCAAATTCTATACCCTTATTTTTATTTCTAGTTTATATTCACAAATAAAGAATGTCATATGGTTAATATCTGAAAAAATAGTTTTATTTTCTATTTCATATATGGATCAGATATCTTGGATGTATGGGTGTGGGATTTTTTAAATCTTGGATTTGATGTTGGAACTTTCATATATCATCCTACTTAATTTTATATTAGAAATGGAAGATCTTGGAGCTTGGAACATCAGATTTATTTTGGCAGACTCTGTTCTACATAATATGCTGTCTTACATTTTTCCTTTTCTTAAATTTCCATTTTAAACCTTTTGACTGGCCAGTGCAGTGGAGAAGCAGAAGAGTGGCAATTTTCCATATGAATGATCCAGATTGAGGAATGATGACCCTGAGATTCTCATTTTTTTATCCAAAGGAGACTGTGTGCGTTGTGGAGAAGATGTTCTGTTTGTATGCAAGGATGGCAGCCACATTCATTTTCAAAGCCTCACAGACCTCAGAGAATGCTCCAGGTGAATAAACAAAACAAGTAAACAATGAAAAATTTAAAATATGTTCAGTTTATATTTGCCAGATTAAAATTAAAAAAATAAATTATCTTCAAGTCCCCAGTCCTGCGAACACTTAGGCTCATTCTTAACCTCATACATATGAGTAGTTCCATTGACTTCAATGATATTGCTCACATAGGTAATATTAAATAATTGCATCAGAGTTTGTAAAATCAGGGCCTGATTTTTTCTTAAAGTGAAATATGGTTACCTGAGATAGGGCTGGTGTGAGTCTCAATCCCACTGTTAAATTGTAAAGTCTATTATACAAGGGGTTTAACCATGTCAGTGTTTAATTAACTTCAGTATTCAGTAATTTAAAATATTGAGGAGCCTGGTAACAGGATAGTTTTCATATCTAGGTTGCTGGTCTGAATCAATTTCAAGACAGTAGTGAACAAAATCAGTGTCACCTAAAGACCATTCACTGGCCTGTGTATATTTCCTAGTGGAGAGGGAGTTGCATTGCAAAAACCCTGTCAGCTGTTGCTCTCAAGCTAAGGGCCCTTCATTTTAAACTGGAAGCACTGGTGCTGTGTGTTTCTGGGGAGATGTATTTTAGCAGTAAGATTTAATCTCCACTCTGTCTACAGGTTTGTTGACCTTCAGGCCTATTTATTCTTTTCAGGCTTTTTGTCCCAGATCCTCAAAGGTATTTCAGTGCCTAACTCCCACAGTTAGGTGCCGAAATACCTTTGAGGATCTGGGCCTTTGTGATTGTGTGGAGGGACACCATTCTGGGGTTTTTTGTGTCTGTTTTTTTTAGATTGGCTGGGATATTTTGTGTCTAATGAACCCATTCATTTTATACATGTTTTTCTGTTAGAAGGTAATGTACAGTAAAGCCACCTAAACCTTGGTACAGGTACTTCTAATGAAGCTGAAATAAATTCATTAATTGAATAAATGTCCTATGCTAGAACTTTTAGGAATAGCAGAAATAATTTTCAAAGGAGAGCCTTTAACTGTGAAACTTGCTACCTATGGCATTTAGCTAGGGACCAAATTTCAGAGCTTGGTATAATGTTGGTGCTTGCCTCTCAGAGAACTACACACCAAAAGAGCAATTTTTTGGCTCTGTGTGTATGTGACTCATTCTTTTTAATGTGGCATTCTGAAGTGGATATAGGGCACCAAGATATTGCAGCAGTGGTCCTCAACCTTTCCAGATTATTGTACCCCTTTCAGGAGTCTGATTTGTCTTGCGTACCCAAGTTTCACCTCACTTAAAAACTACTTGCTTGCAAAATCAGATATAAAAATACAAAAGTGTCACAGCACACTGTTACTGAAACGTTGCTGACTTTCTCATTTTTACTGTATAATTATAAAATAAATCAATTGTAATATAAATACTGTTTGAAGTATTGAAGAACTGAGAACCAGGCAGCAGGGCTGAAGCATATAACTTAGCTTTGTGCAGCCCCCTGTGGCATGGAACTCCAGGCAGTTGCCCAGCTTGTCACCCCCTAATGCCAGCCCAGGACTTATGACCCCCGTAAACCCATTCCATGACCCCCCTTGGTGACTGCAACCTCCAGGTTGAGAAACACTGATCTAGATGAGTTGAGTATTTCCTGGAAGACCTCTAAGTACCCCCAGGGGTACACAGACCCCTGTTTGAGAACCACTATACTATAGTATACTATACATAAGTACTAAGTATCCTTGACTTTGGGGAATTAATGTCTCCCAGGCGCAGACTGCAAAATGACTGGTGATACTTTGCCCACTGGTGGCATTAGAGCGAGATACTCCACACAGTAGATTATTCAGATCTGCACAAATATGGCTCCAATCATGCTAAGACACATGTGGTTAACTTCACAGTGGGAGTAGACCCATGAAGCCAATGGGACTACTCAAAGTACATAAAGCTTAGCACATGTGTAAGTCTTTGCAGAATCAAGGCCTAGGAGTGTATCTTTCCTTATTGTATGTTTTATTCAGCAGTGCAATACTTAAGAATGTTGATATAGCTTGAGACTGACAATATTTCACAGCTCTCTAACTGGTGTTTGAAGCTGTCTGCAGGGATCACTACTCTTGTATACACTTGGTTTGCATTTTGAAGGTTATCTTCACAAGTCTAAGGGCTAAAAATTAACCGTTTTTAAAAAATGAAAGCATCAAATACGAGTTGCACCAATCATAGAGAAGCTTTGGCTCACTGAATCACACAAACTGGCCCAGTTTGACCCTCTTTTAGCATTTCTTGACTGGACGTCCCATTTCCTTTTGTGGGTGGCTATCATCTCTCTTTGATTTTGCTGAGTTAGCATGATAATGCATAGACATGATCAAAACACAAACTGAGGTTGTTCCCTGACTTTGCCTGGCAGCAGGTATTGTACTCTTTACAGAGATCAAGTACACATCCCATCTGATGAGCTTGGATAGTGTGGGTGTGAACCCCAGACTTAGGTGCCCAAGTTCCAGTTTTGGCTCCACTGAGATCCACACAACTGCCACTGAACCCTGAGGCACCTAAACTTGCTGGGCACCTAAATGTTAAGAGTAAAAGTTCCTGCCTCTGGGCATGCGTGCTGCTGCCTCACTCTGGGAATCTGGGTGCCTGTCATCTGACTACGTCCCAGAGTGTGTCACAAAGCAAGGGAATACAGGAGTTCGGCTGCATAAATCACACAGGGGTTCCCAATCTGGTAGGTGTGCTCAGAGGCTGCCTTCTAGATTGGGTCCCATTCAAAATCTGGCAGGAGAAGCTGGTACCCAACCCACATGTTTTAGCTCAGCAGTTAGAGCAATTACCTGGATTGTGGGAGACCTAGGTTCAATTTCCTCCCTCTCTGCCAAAGAGGGAGAGAGTATTTAAAGCAGGGGGCTCTGTTTTAACAATTGGTCTTTAATTTTTGCCTGCTTAGGAATTTGCCATGGAAAATAGGTAAAGTTATTTTCAATAAAGAATGTTATGAACAGGTGCAAGAGAACCAAACAGAGAGTTTAAATTTGTCCAGACATAACAAGCCATATTGGTACAATTCAAGGACTGTGTCATGCCTGGTAAAAACTGATATGGAACTAGAAATTAATGAACCAAAATTGGTGTGTCAGATAATAGGCCTAATTGGTGGACAAAATAATGAGAAGATCGGCTTTTCCACCCATCATTCCCTTTTTGGATCATTAAAGAAAAGAAAATATAGGGAAATATGGGAAAATATGGGAAATATGGGAAAAGAACATATAGAAGAACGGATGAAAGCTATGCAGTGAGCTTCACTCTCATGACTGCCACCTCCATGGTCTCCGAGGACCCTGGATCTTCTTCATCCTAATCCTGAAGGCTGTCCTGACAGACCAGGCCAGAGAGAAGGATCCAGATGACATCACCGTCTCTATCAGCTCCAGCTGAATCCCAAACACCACCTGCCAGGAGTTGGGATCGGACTTTAACAACAGCAGCTCCAGTCATATCAACTAACTTCTTCTCTTTTCCCCAAAAAGACAGTTATTACCATCTTTGATACCATCTAAGAGGCTAACAAACAAAGGATTTTTTTCTTCTAGAGCTGTCTCCAGTTACAGGGAAAGGGAACCAAAAAAAAAAAATGATAAAATGAGAACCTTATTTAATACTTTACATTTCAAATCTTTTAACTCTTTTTCTTTCTTTTCTGTATCTTTAATAAAAAGTTAAGGGGATTTTTAATGGCGTCATTGACATGTTACTAAGAAGCCTGAGGTGTCTGTATGCCAAATCACTGATCTTGTTTAACACTGCTTAATGTTGGACAGTGAGTGGGTTATGTCAACACCTTTGACCCATTTATTCCATCTAAATTAATACACCAGCTCCTTCCTCTTAGGAGGGTGGTGCTCAAATCCTGAGCTATGGGATATTCTGTTGTGGGGCTCCTTCAGTCTCTCTTGTGAAGCTCTTCCCCTGTGGATAAATAATGAGCAGTGGGACTGGACCTAGAGTCTCCTATCTCCCAGGTGGATGCCCTAATCACTGGCCTACAGTGTCATTGTCACTCTTTCTCTCTCAAGCTCCATGGGTAGGTATCACAGTGTGCAACTCGCCACTGTGCGGCACACACTGTCTTTTGGGAAATTTGGGCAAGGCAGGTTGAAGCAAAAACGAGTCATGAAGAGGTGTCTGCAACAAGGGGTCAAGTTTCCATCATGCAATTTTCTGTATCCCATCATGCATCCATATGCCATAATTTTCATGCCTCTTTTAAAAAATCCCACAAACTCACATGGCAATTGTCCCTGTCCACCATCTCTGACAAGCATGGAACCTGCACAGCTCTGCACTTTTATCATGAGTGTTGTGAACAAAGAATGATTGGTTCTCCAGTATTTGTGTAGGTGCAAGAAGAACTGCAGCAGCTGGGCACCAGATAATTTTGTGGAGGACTTATTACTGTGGGACATTACCAATACCAATCTCGAATCAATTTTTGCTTTCACAGAGCAGCTGCAGACAGGGGAGTGCTGCTTCTGGACCAGAGAAACAAGCACTGGCTGGTGGGATCTCATTGTAATGCAGACTTTAGCTGATGAGCAGTGGCTGCAGAACTTTTGGATGCAAAAGGCCACATTCCTGGATCTGTGTGCTGAGCTTGCTCCAGCCCTCCAGCTCAGGGACACCAGAATGAGAGCTGCTGTAACAGTGGAGAAGTGAGTGGCAATCACACTGTGGAAGCTTGCAATGCCTGACTGGCAGTGGTCAGTGGGAAATCATTTTGGAGTTGGAAAATCCACAGTGGGAGCCAATGGCATGCAAGTGTGCAGGGCCATTAATGATCTGCTATAAAGGTCTTTGATTCTTGGTAATGTGCAGTACATAATGGATGTATTTGCAGCAATGTGGTTCCCAGTTGTGGTGGAGCGACAGATGGCACACATATCCTTATTCTGGCACCAGCCCACCTTGTCACAGAGTACATCAACAGAAAGAGTTACTTTTTTGTGGTTATACAAATATTGGTGGATCACCGGGGATACTTCACCATCATCAATATTGGCTGGTCAGAGAGTCCATGATGCTCACATCTGAAAGTACCCAGGACTATTCAGAAGGCTGCAAGCTGGAACATTCTTTCCTGACCAGTGAATTACAATTGGTGATGTTGAAATGCTGATAGTGAACCTGGGGTACTCAGCCTACCCCTTGCTGTCCTTGCTTATAGAGCCATACATTGGCCACCTCCATGGCACCAAGGAAAGATTCAACTCAGCAGGTGCAGAATGACAGCTAAATGTGCTTTTGGTTGATTGAAGGGACACTGGTGGTGTTTACCCACAAGACTGGAATCTCTGTGAGGAAAAATATCTCAATGGTGATAGCTACCTGTTGTGTCCTGCCTAATATCTGTGAGGTTACCACTGGGGTGCAGATGAAGCATCTGTCTGCTGAGTTTGAACAGCCAGACACAAGGGCTATTAGATGAGCTCAGTGCAGAGCTATGCAGCTGAAGGAGGTCTTGAAAGATCACTTCCACAGTCAGCCACAGTAATGCAGAGTGGTGGGCTGCGCACTGCTTGGGTCCTGACATTTTGGGGACTTGTAAGGAATGGTGTGGGTGCTTGTTGTGCATGTATGAATATAACACTGTCTGTTCCTGCACCTATTAATTTTATGGTTCCTGCTGTACATGTATAGTTATTACACGGTGTTTGTCACTGATCCTTATTCTGTCACCCTGTACCACAATAAGTAGTGGATGTTTTCATAAGCAGTAGGCATTTTGCAACATATGTTGTGAAGTATTAAAAATTAATTATTTTCCAAAAATACATATTTTATTGTGTACTAAAACAGTGGGGGGAAAATTATGTGCAATTAAAAAACAAATACAATAAAAACAGCTGAAATAAATTAACGGAACAGAACTCAACAAGGAGAAAGAATATTTTTGTCCATTTCAGTCCATTTTGGCTATACCTATGCCAAGCAGGTCAGTGTATGTGAAGCTGAGATTGTCCTTACTGTCCCCCTGCAAGAAGTGGTAAAGGTAGGGATGCAGCCTTTGATGCCAAGTTGAATGTTGGTGGTTGTAGGGAGGTGCTAAAATGGAGTTCTCCACTGAGTGGAGAGGGAGGTAAGCTTGTGCTTCTTGAACCTGTAGTCCAACCACAATCTGCCTCATCAGTGTTTGCTGCCAGAGAATCTTGATTATGTTCCGGTGCATTTTCTTCTCCTTTTCCTGCTGGGCCTCCTGGGACTTTCTCTTTTCCCCTCTTTAACTGTCCAGCTTGTCTGGTATATTCACTCTTCAGGACCTCTGTTCATGGTCTGATGCAGTACTGGCTTGCAGGATCTCAGAGAACATGTCCTACAAGTCCTCTTCTCTTCTCCTTATCATGGTCAGGCATTGCATAGGTGTGTGTGTTGCGGGGTGGGATCCTCAAGACCGCAATGGCAGCAACTGCAGATAAAACTCACAAAGGTATGATTGTCAGTATAGTCACAACAGAAAGCAAACGCTGAATTTCAGAACTCTCTTTTCTTGCTTCCCTAAAGTTTTAAACAAGATGGGTGTATTAACACTTCAGCTTTGGAGACAGTGCACACCACCACTGTCCAGTCCCAGTTTTGGAGACTATGGCCTGCCAAGAGCTGGGTGGTAGGAAATTGTTTGGTTGCATGAAACAATAACCTTTCAGCCCCTGTCTTCATGAGTATGAGTATAGGGCAGTGGCACTGAATTCTGGCACTATTTTCCACAGGAGGTGTTGATTTTAGCTGATGTCTGACTCTTGATGGTAATAAAGAGACAGAAATCACAGATGCTCCTGGCATCCCAAAGCCACCCAAGTCTGTATACCACTAGCCTGATTACTGCAATGGTGCCAGCTGAACCCATTGTGGACTGGTGTGGGAAAGTGCTCTACTGTGGAGGGAGAAAAAAGGCAGCCATCCCCAGAGACTTTTGGGACAGGACTGCAATGTACCTCCATGAAAGTTTTATCAAGCTCTCTGAGGAGGCTTCCAGGGACATGCACGTGCACATAAAGAAATTGCTCTACCTCGCCCCATCCCTATGGGTCAATGAAAATACCTCTACCTCTGTTTGTTGTAGCACTACCTTGTCTACTATGAGTGAATAAATGAAAAATCTCTACCCATATCCTGTGAAATTGGGGTCAGGCACCATCTGTTCATTTAAACATCAAAATGGAAAATGCATTCACAGACTTTACCAAGGTTCCTTCCCATGCATCATGCTCACCCTTGCTTGGCTATCAGGACTGGCTAGATTGTGGTGGAGTGATGAATAGGTCCTGGCTCGTGCCATAGCTGGACCCCTTGATTGCATGTTCTTGATCCTCCTCTTCCTCCTCCTCTTCCATCCTCCTCCTCCATCCTCGTTGTTCACATCAGGGATCTATATCTCAGGCTCCTTGGAGGTATACATGGTGGTATGTGTGGTGCTTGTGAGGTATCCACCAAGTATGGCCTGCAGCTCATTGTAACTATGGTAGATCTGTGGCTCAGCACTAGACTGACTATGGGCCTCCCTGGCCTTCTGATATGCTTACCACAGTTCCTTAGCTTTCAGTGGGCACTGCTGCTGATTCCTGTCATATCCCTTCTCTTGCGTCCTGTAAGCAATCTGCTAGTAGATGTCCATGTTTCTGTGATTGCTCCATAGCTGTGCCTGTACAGCCTCTTCTCCCCACCGGCACAGGAGATCCAATACCTCCTGTCTGCTCCAGGCAGGAGCATGTCTGGCGTGTGTAGCTGGCAGGGTCAACTGGGAGAATGCACACAACAATGGAGAGCTTGTGAGGCTGGGCAATTAGCAAAAAAGGCATTTCAAAAATGTACAGGGATTCTAAGGGGTGTGGCTTCCAGTCTGAGTGACTCCCCTGGACAGTGGAGTTCACAGTTTACCAGAGCATTCAGTGTTGGGCATTGTGGGACAGCTGCTGGAGGACTGTTGTGGTAGACATAGGTCATGCTGTGTATACACTCACACTGCATTGACCTCAGTATGTTGACCATGGCTCAGCACTTCTGGGAGGTGGTGTTACTGCTTGGTCATAATGGGTCATTTACATTGTCAGAAGACATATTTGAGCAGGGGCACTGGAACAATCTGTATTGCGGGGGTGGTGAGAGCCATCAAAACAAACTGCAAATAGTCTGCAAACTGCAAACTGGGACTATTCATGATAGTGAAGTGGAGCACATGTATAAATGTCTTAAGGATCAGGGCCCTAGACTATAAGCAACTTGCAAGAATAAGGCATTAAGCTTCCTGAAGCCGGGGCTATTCTTCTGTGGTGTCTGTGATGAGTAACTACTAATAGTAAAGATTATAGGGAACTACTGATTGGTACCTGATTAAATCTTTTGGAAGCAAAAACTACTTGATGCTTGCATGTTTTGGAATCCTTCTGATTCATACAGACTATGTTCTGAAACATTGTATAGTGTGTAATTATGATAGTGTGTTGCGTTTTTTTAATCTTGGAAAATTTAATCAGCATTTGTGTGTGTGTACGAAAATGTAATTTAGTATTGCAATATAGTGATGATGGGCAGAATACCAAAAAATCCACCCAAAACTCACATTCTGTAGAAGTACTGTCTTTATAGACTTTATGCGTGTACTTAACTTTGCTACTGTGTGTAGTTTCATTTTAAATCAGTGGGACCTTTCACAATAGTAAAGTTAAGCAAGCATGTATTTCCAGGACTGGGGTCTTAGCCTCTACTTAATCTGCCCAGTACAGGGTATGAACCTTTTCCTTCAGCATGGCTTCATGGGGCTGGCCCTTTAAATTTGGCAGTTCAAGGCAGTTGCAGCCCTAATATGGCCATTTTGCAAATGCCTGCTGCAATGCTCTCTTCTAGCTGGTTAGTGCTTATGATGTTCTCCCTCCTGCCATGACCCACAGTTTAACCTGTTATTGCTGAGGAATTGAGACATTTCATGGTTTGGTTTTATTTCTCAAGTACAGTTTTAAGCAAACAGTGTCCAACTTCAATTTGCTCAGTTGCTATGCCATTCGCATGAAAATGTGTTTAAGATTTGTAGGCCAGTTAGGTATAGTAGTCCGAAACAACCCACATACAGAGCTATTTCTGTATAAGTTCTGTTTCATTGCTTAATGCTACTGTACTATCTGTCATTAAAGCACAGATTTGAGAAGTAGGAAGAATGAGATAAAAATGTCAAAGTCACCTACGTGATTTAATTTTCAAAAGTGACTTAGGCACTCAGGAGCTGAAGGCCCTTTGATTTCCACTGAGACTTAGATGCCTAAGTGCCTATGCCATTTTTGAAAATGGCATATAGGCTCCTAAATGCCAAAGTCACTTCTGAAAATTGGGTCGGAGGTACCTAAATCACTTTGGTGGTTCTGAAAATTTTATCCAGCAATTGTCAGGTTTTAAACTGCTTTATTTTAAACTGTGTTTCTACTCAAAATTCCCTTAAGTTTAGATATAAAACCTTACAATCCACTTTTGAAAGACTGTCTAGAAAGCTGGCTCCCTTTTAAATGCTCTTCTCATTTGTTTAAGACTTTACAAGTCACATGACCCACAGCATGTCACTTCAAATGTATAGGTTAATTTAAGTTTAAGCTCAAACTAAATAAAAATATCCCAATATATCAAAAACATGTCATTTTCCATTTTTATCTGTTTTTCAAAGCAACTGCTGGAAATATAGGACGCTGATAGATTATGTTAAATGTCTTACCAAAATGACAAATTCTAGTGTTATTGCAAAGAAAAGGTCTTATCCTGCTGTTGGCATAATACAAAATGGCTATAAGAAAATACATAAAACTTGTTTCTATCAATAATTTAGATGCTAAATTATTGGTAATTGATAATTTACTAATGCAAGATAAATTATCTTTAGGATGACTTACTGCCTGTTTTTTAACTGTGATAACATTGTGCCTTAGAAAATTATATAGTGTTCCCTATTCATTTGCAGTATTTGGTACAATAAATATAGGGAATACTGCAAGTAATATTATGTAACTGAGGCAAAAATGTCAGGTTTTTTTCAAGAGTACAACTAGATGACATGATGCTGAATACAGTGGTCACAATTTTTAAAATTCATCTTTTATTACTGTACTGTGATATTAAGATACTACAAGTATTTCCTATTCTGCATACATTGCACTACATCTGTACCACATGTTATAATGTAGTAATGGATGGTAAATACAAAGTTGTTGGGAGGGATATCTGTATGGCTGCCGCCTCGATTTTTCTTGCACAGAGCAGAAGTCAAGGGGAGTGGGGTGGGGGCATCAGCTGAGAAAGCTAGATCTGGCTCCCATAGGGCAGTTTGGACCTGATGTAACTTAAAGTTACTTCCAGGAAGCTTTAAGTTGGGCCATAGACTGGGGTACTTAATTGTCCATAAACCAGTGGAGGGTTCCTATGACAGAGCAGAACTCTCCTCAACACACCCACAATGCACTATGAAGCCAGGGTGCAGAGGCACAGAGTCTGTGGCCAGCTGGGAGTTCCCTTCTGGTAGTGGGATTCTCTGCAGGGTACTTGCAGCTTGGTTACAGCCTCTTTTGTGCCATTTAATTACAGGCTACAGAAGTAGGATTGGGAAGTCCTGAATTGTAGTATAAAATAAGGCAACTGCCCTAACAGGATTATAATGGAGATTAGAATCTTTACTTCCTTTTTTCCAGGAACAAAGGTAAATGAAGGTAAATTTGCTTTCCCATACAAGGATGGGGACTTTGCTTCTGTAAATGGGAAAGGCTAACACCTTCCAAACTCTGCAGGTCTGTCTAACGTAAACAAAACATCCCACACCACTGTCTACACAAATTTTCTCTTACAGTATTTATTCTAAAATAGCTTCATTATAGACACCGGTGTATTGCTCCCAAAACATTTTCTCTTTTTATGCAAAGCATGCATATAGTTAACAGAGCAACCATTTGTAACCTTCAGGAGGATATACAGCTGGATCATTTTGTAGTAGCAGAGTTGACCCAGCACAGCAGTAACTTGCTTTCTGTCAAGCTGTAATAAAATAAAAATGGAGTTAGATTTCCCTTTAATCCCTGTAAAATTGTAAAATGGATCAGCAAATGTCTAATGATAATCAAGCCACAGACCTTACAGACTATAGAGTAAAAACCTATCCTAAGGCTCTATGCTGTCAGATAAACTCTTTCAATTTGGTGTTTGCTGTCTCAGTTTATTGTTTCTTTAATGTATTACAAATTTAACGCAATAAAAAAAGTAGAGAAATGGGAGCTAAGCTGTATTTTCACATGCAGTCTACAAATATTTAAATGTCAAAGCAGAGTTAAATTTTTTATGTTACAGAAATGTGTGTGGGTTTTTTGCATGAAAGCTTAGGGGAAAAGGCCTAAATTTGAAGGATTTTGCAAAGCTGAGTTTTGGTTTTCAGATAATAATGTAGTGCCCACATATTTGATAAACCACTACTTAGATAAATCTACCACCTATTTATCTTTGGGTCCCAGCTCTATGGTTCTTGCACACCCAAAATTCCTACTGAAGTCAATGGGAATTGTAGATGTGCAAAGGATGCAGAATTCAGCCTTTTAGCAAGTCGTTTTTTGAACAGCTGTGCTGAAACAACTCCGACATACTTTCCATGCAATGCAGGACTTCTAGAAGTGACATTTTCACTATAGCTATTTTTTTCAGGAGACGAAGCATCATTTCTGAAGTGATCCTGTTGAACAAGGAATGACTTCGAGAAATGGTGAGTGACTTGAAATCACCCCCTGATAAATCTGTCATAAAAATCTGAGCGAGTAAACTTTTTTCTGTTGTGTGAGAATAATAGATTCAAACATAACACTAATGGAGCAAGTCAAGTTAGAAAATAAAACCTACTGTTACTAAGCACACATAATCTGACTAGAAGCACCCGGACATGTATTCTCTTGGTTTTCATAGTTCTGACCAAAGTAACATTACATGTTGAAATGATTTCAAGAAGTGCCCTATTTATGAAGACATGAATAGGGAATAGAAATAGAAATAGAGTATATGTAGAAAAATTCCTTTCAGGATCCTTTCACACTTTATTGAATAAGCATACAAGGTTGGGTGCCTGTGGTTAGGTTTCTTAAAGACATGTACAGATACCGCCCTAATTACTGAAATATCTAACTTCCAGCAACCATATCTGAAAATGTTGTAACATTAAATAGCTTCATTTGCATGATATGCATAAGCACCCCCTCCAACACAAGTGAATCTTCATTTTAACCAACTCACATCGCTTTTGCTTTCTGAGTAATGAATCGTTTAAAGGGAAAAACCCCCATTTGAAAGTCTGTATGCCCTGGTCTGCATTTGAAAAGTAGATTGCTTTAACTATGTCAGTCAGGAGCATGAAAAATCCACACTCCTGAGTGACATAGTTAAGCCAGTAGTGCTAGGTCGATGGAAGAATTATTCTGTCAACCTACTACCATCTTGATTTAGTTGGGGTTGGTCCTGCTTTGAACAGGGGGACTAGATGACCTCCTGAGGTCTCTTCCAATCTTCTAATCTTCTATGATCTTTTGAGGAGATTGATGAACTAAACTGGATCGGAGGATCCCTCCCATTGGTGTAGGTAGTGTCCAAACTGAAGCAGTTGCACAGCTATGCCTTTGAAGCATTTTAGGTATATACAAGTCCTAAATATGTTCAAATATCCTTGTTCACAAAAAAGTCAGCTTTTAAGTAGCAGCTCCGAGGTTCTCTTATTAAAGGTCAATATTGTTTCTGAAGACAAAATGTGACAAATGAACGGACAGTTAGTGGAAGATCAGAGGCACAGCAAATGGTCCAATTTGTAACTCCTTGACATCAGCTTTACTCCCTTGGTTCTGGAAAATGTTTGCTTAGGTCGCTCTTACTTTCTTCTGGCTGGTCTATGGAAAGTAACATTTTTACCAGGATCAGGCTGCTCAGGAATCATTTTTAGCTTGACAGATTCCTAATAAAGTGCTGCAAGGGTAGATTTGTCATGGCGAGTTTAGCCAGCTTTTCACTAGGCAGAAGGCAAAAAGAAAAAAAAAGAAGTAGAAGGATTAACATGGGGGTGGAAATGGACACGCTAAGAGGAGAATAACAGAATCTAGGAACTGGTCACGACTCAACCATGGAGATGGCTGTGGTGGCTGGTTCCCTCTGCTCATCTTTCAGGATTATGAAAATGGATTCTTAATGTTGTGATGATACATTTCTAATTCCCCCATATCCTATATGGAAGCAGGGTTAGGTATTCAGTCAAATAAAGATTCAAGATGTCCAGGGAAATCATGGGAATCTTAAATTTCCTTCAGATGAACCCTTCTAAAGAGTATATTTCTTGTATTCGCAGCCACAGTCTTTCTGGAGTGCCGTAAATAAGTGTGGAATTCAGTGGATCAATGGCTATTAGGACGGTTTAATGTTTGTTAATGTAGACAGTGTGCTTAGTACTATACCACAAAATCCGTGCCCCAAAGACTGACACAGCAGGGAAGGCTAGAGGCGGGAATTATGAAATTTTTTTTATTGCCTCACTTGTTGAGGACATCACAGAAGAAATTAGCTTTTAGGAAGGATTTGAATGAAGAAAGAGTAGTGGTGTCTGGCAGCATGAGTTTTTTGAAGGCCTTACAGAGGATAGAATGGCAATGTTTGTGCTAGAGACACGGGGTGAATCATTATTTTTCTACTGTTTTCTGATAAGGTTTTTAAGGTGGTATTTTTTTTTAAATTGTAGCACTCAGACTATATGTGAGACAGATGCTCAGCCTCTAGCCACCATTCTTCCTGTGACTCTTGAGCTACCAATTTGATTGAATATGAGCTCAGCAATGCTTTTTCTCCTTGAGACAATCTGACAAATGTTCCTTGTGTGAAGTGTGCATTTAGTTGCTCCAGTAAACAAAGTCTTCTTTTAATCCAGATGTCAGGAGAAGCAATGACTTCCTCACAGTGCCTCTGCAATGCACCATATTTCATCTCTCTAAGGAACCAAGGGGCTACAGATGCCACCTGATATTTCTTTTAGCTGATGCAGAGATGTTTGCAACCAACAGGCTGAAAGCTCCCTCACCACAGAAAATCTGTATGCGAGAAAACTTGCTCCACATGATTTGCTTCATGTAGTTTACAACAAATTCTCCCATCAGAGGGGAAGGGTTTATAGCCATGTGGAGCTGAAGCAGGGGCAGTGTCAGCCTCTGCCCTGTGTGGGAGCTAGACAGAATTGGGCTAGACAGAAAATACCATCCCACCCTTACTTCTGCATACCGTTTGACCTTTGCGCTGGGAGGGTTGGCTATGGAAGGCAAATTTTGGGGATAACTATAGTTAGCACCCTGCAAATCTGTGCACATCCGGTTTATATCCATGGATATGTGCATCCACGGACGATGTTTGCAGATTGTGGATTGGATGAGTATACAAATTTTGTATCCCTGCAGGGCTCTAGGTATAGCCCCCCTCCCCCTCCCATCTCCAGCACCGCCTGTAAGCTGAAAGGGGAGAAGTGGGAGAGGACAAGCTGGGGGTACATCCTTCAAATCCTGACGAGCCCAAGGATTGTGGAGACTGGGTCATAACCCCTCAGGCCCTTTGAAGTCCTGCCCTTCTCTGTGCTGTTTATTGGCCTTTCTTGCCATCTTTATTCATGGCTCATTCAAGAGCCCCATTTCCACTCATTTTCTACCCTTATGGTAAACGTTACATGCCATCAACCATGCCACTCTGTTCTGAGGTGAGTGACGATACCAAGTAGAAGTTACTTCTCTGCTACTCAGCACTAATTCCCATATAGGTTTGTGTCTGAAAAGCTGCCACACTGACTGGGGAGCAGTCACACCCCGAGCCCTGGTCTACACTAGGAGTTGAGGTCGAATTTAGCAGCGTTAAATCAATTTAACACTGCACCCGTCCACACGATGAAACCCTTTTTTTCGACTTAAAGGGCTTTTAAAATCAATTTCCTTACTCCACCCCCGACAAGGGGATTAGCGCTTAAATCGGCCTTGCTGGGTCGAATTTGGGGTACTCTGGATGCAATTAGACGGTATTGGCCTCTGGGAGCTATCCCAGAGTGCTCTGTTGAGACCGCTCTGGACAGCACTCTCAACTCAGATGCACTGGCCAAGTAGACAGGAAATGGCCCGCAAACTTTTGAATTTCAATTTCCTGTTTGCATGGTCACCTGCAGCTTGCCACGCTGGCCAGAGCTCATCAGCAGAGGTGACCATGCAGACCTCATCAGCAGAGGTGACCATGATGGAGTCCCAGAATCGCAAAAGAGCTCCAGCATGGACCGAATGGGAGGTACGGGATCTGATCGCTTTATGGGGAGAGGAATCCGTGCTATCAGAACTTCATTCCAGTTTTCGAACGCCAAAACATTTGTCAAAATCTCCCAGGGCATGAAGGACAGAGGCCATAACAGGGACCTGAAGCAGTGCCGCGTGAAACTTAAGGAGCTGAGGCAAGCCTACCAGAAAACCAGAGAGGCAAACGGCTGCTCCGGGTCAGAGCCCCAAACATGCCGCTTCTATGATGAGCTGCATGCCATTTTAGGGGGTTCAGCCACCACTACCCCTGCCGTGTTGTTTGACTTCTTCAATGGAGATGGAGGCAACACAGAAGCAGGTTTTGGGGATGAAGAAGATGATGATGATGAAGTTGTAGATAGCTCACAGCAAGCAAGCGGAGAAACCAGTTTTCCCGACAGCCGGGAACTGTTTCTCACCCTAGACCTGGAGCCAGTACCCCCGAACCCAATCAAGGCAGCCTCCCGGACCCACCAGGTGGAGAAGGGACCTCTGGTGAGTGTACCTTTTAAAATACTATACATGGTTTAAAAGCAAGCATGTTTAATGATTAATTTGCCCTGGCATTTGCAGCTATCCTGGATGTACTCCCAAAGCCTTTGCAAAAGGTTTCTGGGGAGGGCAGCCTTATTTTGTCCACCATGGTAGGACACTTTACCACACCAGGCCAGTAGCACATACTCGGGAATCAATGTAGAACAAAGCATTGCAGTGTATGTTTGCTGGCATTCAAACAACATCCGTTCTTTATCTCTCTGTGTTATCCTCAGGAGAGTGATATCATTCATGGTCACCTGGTTGAAATAGGGTGCTTTTCTTCAGGGGACATTCAGAGGAGCCCGTTCCTGCTGGGCTGTTTGCCTGTGGCTGAACAGAAATGTTCCCCACTGTTAGCCACGGTGAGGGGTGAGGGGCGAGGGGCGAGGGGCGAGGGGCTAGCCACGTGGTGGGGAGAGGCAAAATGCAACCCTGGAACGAAAGCACATGTGCTGTGTATGTAATGTTAACAGCAAGGTTTACCATGAAAGAGTGTACCCATTGTTCTATAAAATGTGTCTTTTTAAATACCACTGTCCCTTTTTTTTTCTCCACCAGCTGCATGTGTTTCAAGGATCACAGGATCTTCTCCTTCCCAGATGCTAGTGAAGATTAGAAGGTGAAAAAAAACGCACTCATGATGAAATGTTCTCTGAGCTCATGCTGTCCTCCCACACTGACAGAGCACAGATGAATGCGTGGAGGCAGACAATGTCAGAGTGCAGGAAAGCACAAAATGACTGGGAGGAGAGGTGGCAGGCTGAAGAGAGTAAGTGGTGGGCTGAAGAGAGGGCTGAAGCTGAAAGGTGGTGGCAGCGTGATGAGAGGAGGCAGGATTCAATGCTGAGGCTGCTGGAGGATCAAACTAATGCGCTCCAGCGTATGATTGAGCTGCAGGAAAGGCAGCAGGAGCACAGACCACCGCTACAGCCCCCGTGTAACCAACCGCCCTCCTCCCCAAGTTCCATAGCCTCCTCACCCAGACACCCAAGAACGCGGAGGGGGGCCTCTGGCCACCCAGCAACTCCACCCCAGAGGATTGCTCGAGCAGCAAAAGGCTGGCATTCAATAAGTTTTAAAGTTTTAAACTTTTAAAGTGCTGTGTGTCCTTGTCCTTCTCTCCTCCACCACCCCTCCCAGGCTACCTTGGTAGTTATCCCCCTATTTGTGTGATGAATTAATAAAGAATGCATGAATGTGAAGCAACAATGACTTTATTGCCTCTGCAAGTGGTGATTGAAGGGAGGAAGGGAGGGTGGTTAGCTTACAGGGAAGTAGAGTGAACCAAGGGGCGGGGGGTTCCATCAAGGAGAAACAAACAGAACTTTCACACCGTAGCCTGGCCAGTCAGGAAACTGGTCTTCAAAGCTTCTCTGATGCGCACCGCGCCCTCCTGTTCTCTTCTAACCCCGCCCTGGTGTCGGGCTGCACGTAACCAGCAGCCAGGCGATTTGCCTCAACCTCCCACCCCGCCATAAACGTCTCCCCCTTACTCTCACAGATATTGTGGAGCGCTGAGCAAGCAGTAATAACAGTGGGAATATTGGTTTCGCTGAGGTCTAAGCGAGTCAGTAAACTGCGCCAGCGCGCCTTTAAACATCCAAATGCACATTCTACCACCATTCTGCACTTGCTCAGGCTGAAGTTGAACAGCTCCTGACTACTGTCCAGGCTGCCTGTGTACGGCTTCATGAGCCATGGCATTTAGGGGTAGGCTGGGTCCCAAGGATAACGATAGGCATTTCAACATCCCCAACGGTTATTTTCTGGTCTGGGAATAAAGTCCCTTCTTGCAGCTGTTGAAACAGACCAGAGTTCCTGAAGATGCGAGCGTCATGTACCTTTTCTGGCCATCCCATGCTGATGTTGGTGAAAAGTCCCTTGTGATCACCAGTGCTTGCAGCACTATTGAAAAGTACCCCTTGCGGTTTATGTACTCGGCGGCTTGGTGCTCCGGTGCCAAGATAGGGATATGGGTTCCGTCTATGGCCCCACCACAGTTAGGGAATTCCATTGCAGCAAAACCATCCACTATGACCTGCACATTTCCCAGGGTCACTACCCTTGATATCAGCAGATCTTTGATTATGTTGGCTACTTGCATCACAGCAGCCCCCACAGTAGATTTGCCCAATCCAAATTGATTCCCGACTGACCAGTAGCTGTCTGGCATTGCAAGCTTCCACAGGACTATTGCCACTCACTTCTCAACTGTGAGGGCTTCTCTCATCTTGGTATTCATGCGCTTCAAGGCAGGGGAAAACAAGTCACAAAGTTCCATGAAAGTGCCCTTACGCATGCGAAAGTTTCGCAGCCACTGGAAATTGTCCCAGACCTGCAACACTATGCGGTCCCACCAGTCTGTGCTTGTTTCCCGGGCGCAGAATCGGCATTCCACCGCATGAACCTGCCCCATTAGCACCATGATGCCTGAATTGCCAGGGCCCATGCTTTGAGAGAAGTCTGTGTCCATTTCCTCGTCACTCTCGTCACTGTGCTGACGTTGCCTACTTGCCAAGTTTCGCTTTGTCAGGTTCTGGTGCTGCATATACTGCTGGATAATGCGTGTGGTGTTTTACGTGCTCCTAATTGCCAAAGTGATCTGAGTGGGCTCCATGCTTGCCGTGGTATGGCGTCTGCACAGAAAAAAGGCGCGGAACTATTGTCTGCCGTTGCTTTCACAGAGGGAGGGAAAGAGGGACTGATGACATGTACCCAGAACCACCCGCAACAATGTTTTTTGCCCCATCAGGCATTGGGATCTCAACCCAGAATTCCAATGGGCAGCGGAGAGTGCGGGAACTGTGGGATAGCTACCCACAGTGCAACACTCCGGAAGTCTACGCTAGCCTCGGTACTGTGGAAGCACTCCGCCGAGTTAATGCACTTAATGCACTTAGAGCATTTTGTGTGGGGATACACACAATCGACTATTTAAAAACGATTTCTAAAAAACTGACTTCTATAAATTTGACCTAATTTCATAGTGTAGACATACCCGTAGAGCCAAAATGCTTAATCCTGTTCCTTGCTTTGCTTACCACTTCTACACAGTGGAGACAATTCTCTGCCCTACAGACACAATGGTCGTAGAATCTCCATTCCCACTGTAATATTTTAAGGTTCTTTCCTTTCCAGTCTATGGAATCAATTCTGTTGAGTTTTATGCATACAAAAGCAATGACAAAACTAATGATATTAAGGAAAGTATTTGTTTAAAATAAACTACGGGGGAGAAAATCTTGCTGCTGAAAGAGATTTTACAGCTAAAATTTGGATGCATACTGATGCAGCTACAGATCCCTCTCTTCTCCCCCACCCCCAAAATTTTATACCACATAGCAAAACTATATATTGTAAATATTCCCCAGTATGTGTTATAATACTATAGAGCTAATATTCTTTCTCAGGGTAGATAGAATTATGTTTGGATTATGTAAAGGCATACATATCGCCTCTTAAACTACATCCGGCATGGCACTGGGAAGAGATCTTGGATGCATGACCTACCACTCACACGAAAGGAAAATCTAGAGAAGTATAAAGCACCTTTATTAAATGTAATCTTTTGCATGAGGAGGTCACAAAGGGCCAATGTGCTGGTGAGATTCTTGATGTATATTGGGAAGGGGTGCTTTCAAATTGGAGTCGCCACTTCTCACACCAAGAGATCCTAGTACCAGCCCCATGCCAGCAACCCTGGAGCATAGACAGGATGGGCCAAATTCTTAGCCAGGTGCTACAATTCCTTTGTGCAACTGGAGATGCAAAGGGGCCATTATCAAGCTGAAAATGCCCAGCAGAAAATTCCCCTGATTTAAGGGAACTTTGTGCTACCTGTGTACCCTGTGCCTTCCTACCGGCTGTAGCAGATGTGGAAGGGGATGTGTTATAACTCCCCTCTTCCATGCCAGGCCTCAACTGGTGTAGGGTCTGTTAAGGACTCTAAACCAGTGGCAGTATTTAGAGCTGCTCCCAAGCAACTTTAAATTATGTTGGGGCCTTGGCTGGCCTTGAGAATAAGGGAGCTGAAACTGACCCACTGATGCCTCCCCATCCTGTTCAGAGCTTTGCTCAGTGCAAGAGAGATGCTAGCCCCTTTATCTTTAGAAAGACGAGGTAAAGCTCTGTCAAGGTGCTTTGTTTTTTTGGTTTTTTTTAAGTAGTAAAAGGGAGAAGTTCTTTTACAATAACGAGAAGCTATTCAATGTGTTGCTGTGAAAGAATGAACTGCCAAGAGATACATTGTTGAGAACAAAAGTCTAGAAAGCTGACTGAGTGAGATGACAACTTAGTATAACAAAATAAGGAGGGTTGAAAGGATTTTGACAGTTTTCATTAATAGTGTCATCTGAGGAAAAATGCCTACTTTGCCAGTTTTGGCAGCAAGCTAAGACAGCAGTACAGGGAATGTAATTACCCTGGGCCCTGAGCCAAGTAATTTTGTCGTAGCATTATCATGCAAAACACATTAAATGTTTGACATACATTAGAGAATATCAGTATACCTCCCATTTTAAATGTCATGCTCTTGACGTAAAATGAGCTGGGATGATCATAGATGGAAACTTTTACTCTAAGAAGCCTTACTTTCCAAAGCATGTGTGACATACAGATAGAAAATGATGGCTTTCAACCTTTTGGGAAAAAAATATATGTATATAATGTTGTTTCCATAAGGTAATGTAATATTTAAAACAAAACCAACAAAACTTTTTGATACGTGTTAGAGCTTATTTCCACTTCCGAACAGTAACTCTAAAAAAAAAAAAAAAAAGTGTTTCTCAGTGATACTCTGTATGGGCCTGGCCCTCAAAACAGAATGTAGTTCTTTCTGTTGACATTGACTTCCATGGGACTATACCAGGTAGTGCTCCCAGGAATGGGCCTCTAGATATTTCTTCCCCTTTCCTCTTTTGCTCTTTGTTCCTCATCTTTGCATTTTAATTAGGTGGCTCAGCATATTTACTTTGCCTGGAGGTACCTACAAGTGGAGGTATCCCTGCAAACAATTATATATTTTAATATTTCTGTGATATAACTTTTTTCTTAATATAATGGGTTTCATTATGAAAGCACCAGAAGCGTGGAGAATTTATGATCTGTCATTGCTAAATTCTGGAGCACCATTTTACGTGGGTTAGAGGTAATTTGATTACCACTGATATGAGTTTTCCCAGACTAGAGTTGGTTGCAAAATAGAAAATATTTTTAATGTAAATCATTATTTCCCCTTCCTGCTTTTTATCAATTCTGAAACTTTTTAAATTATCCTATAGCTCTACCCTGGACACATTAAAACAAAAGGCAAAATAGGTACACTGCCTCACATATACAGCGACAAACTTCTTAAATGTTTAAGTGCATTTTAATTCAAACTAGAACTTATTTGAAACTAGCAAGAAAAAAAAATACCCCCAAAACCTTTTTCTCTACCATCCCTGTAGCCTTTAGAATTCTGAAGCAAGGTCCTGTCAAATATTTGGCTTAAAAATCAGCAGTATTTTTTAAACATCCTGGTAACATGTTAGGACTTTCAAACACTAGATGGTTTTGTCTGTTTAAAAAGAAACATCAGATCCAAATCCTACTGAAATCAGCAGGCTCTGGTATGGGCACATAGCCCAATCCAGCAAGGTGCTTAAGCATGTGCCTAAAGTTAATCCTGTTGAAGAATTGGGACATTTAAAGTAGACTTAATAAGATAGTTACCCCATTACCTATTTTGGGGGTAGTTTTTATATCATTTAAATTTGTGTTGTATAGTCTTATACTTAATTTGTTTCCAAACTGTGGGCTAGATTGAGCCTTTAGGCTCAGACCTGGGTATGATGGAAGCATGTAGCTGTGCTGCTCAGAGAAAAGCATTTGGAAGGAATTTTTAGTTTAGAGACACCCCTTTCCCATTGGTGGTGGGTGGGTGTTAAGTATGCTGCTTCAGACTTGGCATACTCTCCTTTATTCTCCACCCCTGGAGGCATGAATAGAGGGATAGATCTATTGCTCTACTTCCTCTTCACCCATTTGCCTACAGGAGAAAATACTGGGTGAACAGTCCCTGTTCTTTCCACCAGCCCCAACCCAAGATCCAGGTAGGCTTTACTCCACTGTCTAGCCACGTCGGATGAGAGCATAAAATCTGTCCCTTTACCAGTACATTAATTTCCCAGACTACAGTGCAATTAACCCAAAGAGATACGAGAATTTCAGCCACTTAACAGTTTTCTCTGCTTGTGTTCTGCTAACCAAAATTGGCTCTGACAGAACACAGTGGACTCATGTAGGGATTCTACAGTACAGCGGAGTGTTTGGCAATCTAAAGCTAGTCTTATCTTAACCACTTCTCAGGCTTGGCAGACAAGATGGACATGTTCTGCCAGATGTAGCTTTGGACTGGGGGAATTGTCTACACGTCAGGTTGGATGCAAACATCATGCTAAATCCCTTCTACACACATGCACACTCTCTGGTGCATCTTTGCTTTATGGTTCGCTGAGCAACTAGCTGGTGACAACTGTCAAAACCAGTCCTGCAGTGCCATCCAGTTAGGTTTCTGTAAATACATACAAAGTCAGAGGAAACTATTCAAATATTATGTGGTATTTAAGGTGTTGGTTTTGACTCATAGAGTGGTAAATAGTTAGGAACTTACTTTCCTTTTAAGGTGGACTCTCTCCCCTCACCATCTGGCCACGAGGTGGTCAGAAGAGGTGCTCAAGCTAGAGCCTTCTTGGTATAAAAAGACAGGGCTGCCAACATGGCATATTCCATGTGGCCCCTGGAACTCTGAAAATTGATCCCTCCATTCTTCATCCAAAATAGCCCAAATCTATTGACCTTTAGTACATACCATCTATCGGGTAGGGCTTTTGGTGAGAAATGAAGGTTGTATGTGCTAGGGTGGGGTTTTGTTGTTTATTTTTAAATTAACCAGCCAGTAGTTCGATTGTTTTGTTATACTAATGGTTATTTTTTATATGCTAGAGATCTAGAGCTGCGCCAAGGTGTCTCCCTCCACCCCTTCGGGCTCCCCAACGTATATAGAAATATAAAATGAATGTTCCTGTCAGGTTAGAACCTATAAACTATGGTGAATAGTGGACTGTGTTGTTACTGCAGACGTAAGCCCCATGAATAGGAGTTGATAATGGGAATACTAACCTAATACTAATCCTAGTCACAATATTCTAGAACTGCTAATAATGCTGGAAATCCACCAGTTCAGCTAGAGTAGCCACTATATCACAAAGTTGTTCGCACGATAGAAGCATGCTAATGCAACAGGAACTTTGTGTAGTTTATTTATGACTTTTTGCTTATTATGCAATTATTTTCCAGCTAATGACTTCTTTGTTTCCCATTTTTCATGCTTAAGTACTTTTTTATTGTTTTCCTGCTGCGGAATCTTTTATACTGGCAGGCTTAATTTTTTCTCTCTAATTTTTAAGGCTGTAGGTTTTCTTTCTCTCCCTTCACTCCCTCCCCCTGCCTATCTATGGAAAGGACTGTCCAATATAATTTTTAAGAGTCTTTCTTAGTGCTTTCCTTTGGTTTCCTGCTGTGGGGAAATGTTTTAATAAATTATTTCTTGAAGGTGGTTATTTTATTTTTTTCTCTTTATGTCCTGTTGTAAAACTGTAAGCCCGGTAAAGGTGATTCATTTTTAATTTTAATGCAACTTACCACCCTAGGCAGTCAGGTGATGGGCAGGCTTTGACAGAGCAGATACTCCTGAACCTGTCCCCCTTCCCAGGCTGTGAGCTTGTCCTGGTTCCTACCCCTGACCCCTCTCTTGTGGTGCTCATGATCCTGCCACCGTTGGTTGGAGAATTAGCCATTAGCCTGAATGGGACCCAGGCTGGGGAGTTTGTTAACGCCCCTCCCGCCCACACAAAAAAAGCTGCAGGGAAATATAAAATACACTTTGCGATTGCAAGTGTCCCTGTCTTTGGACCAATGCTAGTCCCACAGTGTTCCTATGAGGAAAGAGAGAGCTTTGTGGGTGCCCTACATTGAACTTGGGGTCAGGCTCTAAGCTCTGATTAGACCCTGAGCCATTAAGCTTGCAGCTGGAAGATGGGATTGGTTAGTTGTTGGTTCAGGGGTCAAAAGATTTCCCTGAAGAGCTTTATAATGAGCCTGACACGTGCAGTAGGCCTATTCCTTCTCTGAGAATACCATCTTTTGTCCCTCTGTTCCCTCCTACTGATGCATGGTAAATTTTTCTCTGTTGGTCTGTTATTGTACATAGGGGAATCTTTGATACATAGTCCTATGATATCTCACTATTTCAATGCTTATTTTGCAGTGCATTTGCCTTCAGGACTTGTGGGATTAGCTCACACTATCTGAGGGGTGAAGAAGGAATTTCTTGCTAGGTTTTGATCCTACTTGGGTGATTTGTTTGTCTTCAGTGGATTTTCATATTTCTCAGGTGCTCAACAATATATTGTATATTCATGGTGCAATGTCTGGGTGTTTCTGTATTTACTTCTAAGTTTTATGGGGTTGATTGACCTCACTGATTAAAGTTTGATCCATACTAAAAGAAAGTTTAATACACAGGAGTGATAGCAAGAAATTGAGACCTTGTGTCCTGGCTCCATTAATGTGACCTGGTTTAAGGTTCACAAGGCAAATACCCATTATGTGGCCTAGTTTAAAATCAGTGACTCCAGTGGTTAATGATATACAACTTACAAGTAACCCATAGTAATGGTATCCAGTCAGACTACAGGGTGGTTACCAGAGCCAGTTCTGGCTTATCAGTGGTTGCTGGAGTTCTCAGTGTTTGTAGCTCTTGTGATGTGTATCGATCTCAGTCAGGTATGGCTCACCTTCTACAACTGATTAGTTATAAGCTTTGGCCACTTTGACCCCAAGTCCCATAGCTGTGTTTATTTGCAGCCTTGAACACTGTATTAATCTGTCCCAATTTGCTGTAGATGCCACTTATAAAATTGCTTTGCTGTACTTTAGTTTTTGTTTGTTTCTCGATCAGCTTCTTCCCAGACCTAATAAAGAAACAAAAAAAGCTTGAACTCCACCCCTCTTTTCAGAAGAAGGCTTTGTTCTGATTTTTATCTTATCTTTGTGACTTTGACTGTGGCATCTTTGATAAGCTTTCACTGCTCTGGTGCTATGAAGCTTCTGTCTCAGAAACCAGATACTTTCCTCAGGGTTTTTCCTTGAATCACACGTTCTGAGCTTTGATTATACCACCTGAGTAGCACCGATCCAGCCATCACTTCTCTCCCACGTGCCCATTTCTGGAAGGTGCCTCATGCTGATAATGAGAATTAAATACTGATGACAGAATAGAGGTCTCTCCCAGGTAGGTCCATATCATGGTGTCCCAGCTTTAATAAAATAATAAAAAAGACGGTGAAATTCACCCAGGTTCAGAGGGCCACTGCAATATCACCTAAACCCTGAGGCCTACAGTGGTGCATCAGACTTGTACTAGCCTTCTGCCCTCTTTTTTTCTTTTACTTGAATATTTCTATGCAATGTCAGTTTACAAGTGCAGTTTATCTGTATGGATCAGATGTCAAAAAAGAAAAATCATAACATTTGTCCATCTGCTGGCTCACAAATGTTGATTAAAAAGAAATTTATAATCTTAGATTTAAGGAAACAACAATATTAGACTGAATAAGATATGGTATAAAGAAATACCTAAGAGCAGATCACTGTTCTGTGTGAGTAATTAAAAATGTGGGCCTACTGCAGAAACAACATTTTATTTGTTCGAATTGTTACCCGGGGTACTTTCAACCGAAAGCTCTTGGTAACTTTTACTCTGTGCGAGGTGGTGTCAGGAAATAAATCAGGGGAGACATGGCCATCCGACTGATAGATGGCTGGCACAAACAGGACAACACACGAGTGCTTTCACTTAAAGCTAAACTTTACTTAGTCTCAGTCATTTATACACACGTCCACAACAGGTTAGTAAAACACCCCCAACCCTTGACAATTACCAAAGCTGAGTGTGGCTCTTGAGTGGCACAACGGCAGCCCGTCTGCTGGTGGGGAACACAAGCTGCATCCAGAGGGAGAGTCCAGACCAGAAGAGACCCCTTCTGCCCTCAAACTTTTCCCTCTTTATTTATACATTAGTAATAGAATGACATGTCCCCTAAAGAAAACTTGGCAAGCAAGCAGTTTCAATGGTCAAGCAAGAGGCTTTCTTCTGATTATTGATTAACCAGGTGTGGGTTTTTCCAGAGTTTGCAGGCTTGAGACCCCAATAGATATTCCTGGGGCACATCCTGCTCTTCTAAAATGCATGTATCAGCAACTTCAACGCAATTCTTATCAGGAAGGACGCCCTGGGGTCAAGCTGCCCTTTCTGTGGTACCCAAAAGCCCTCTTTCCCCTCCTGCCTTGGTTAAACTGAGACTGCTGAATGGCCAATTTACAGCCTGCTGACTTGGCTGCTTTTAGCAGTAAGCCATAGTGGTTTCAGGCACTTTACTGGTTTGCCAGAGTCTCCCCGTACACAATAGGCATCAATACACAATATGTGTATTTCAATAAACAATTGTGTATCTCCCCGTACACAATATGTATTTGTGAAAATCATTTTATGAAAAACTTTTATTTTTGGTGTATGAAAGAGAAGACTAATTTCGTAGGTTTAATAAAGTTAGTTTTGCACAAAATGCCACATTCCGTAATTTCTTATCTATGTTAGATGCTTTTCTAACTAGTGTCTGTTTTAGGAACTTATCTGGACCCTATTTCTGTGGTATCTGGGTTCCTCCCTATTTTTAATGTATTTATTCTCAAACTAACCTAGTGAGATAGGCAAGTGCCATTATCCCCATTATATGGATGGGCAACTGAGGTGCAGAGATCCCAAGGGATTAGGCCAAAATCACACAAGAAGTCCTGAGGTGGAGCAGGGAATTGAACCCATTTCTTTCAAGTCTTTGGCTAGTGCTGTAAGCACCGGAACACCCTTCTGCTGCTTTTTTGAGCATGACAGCAGCTCTTCAATTACCAACTCAGCTCAAATGTTGCTATCAGGTGCTTGCTTATTACACATATAGCTGCTACTGTTTATTGGATCATGAGCGTATCCCAGAGGTAGGATACGTTGCTTTAATGACCAGTAAGGGCAGATCAAAAACTTCCATTTGGTGCTATGGAGCTCTACTCCCACCTTCAGTGGACAGTCCCCTCACATAAATTTGCCCACAGAAAGGATCTACAGAAACCACCCTACCCAAGCACTAGGAAATAGCCTTTGGGAAGCATCATGTGGGTAAAATATCAACTCATAGCCCAAGAGATTGCTTTCCCTAGCCATAGAGAAGGCAGATAACAAGCTGGGCAGCCTGAAGGCCACACTCCCAGCTGACAACTCCAGCATACAATAACCAACTGAGAGGGAGGAAACTTCAGGGCAACCACAGGGTTGAAGAACAATCTCCCAGTGACTAATGATTTTGCTTTAAATCATAAGGGTCATTAAGAAAGTATCTAGTCTGACCTATTTAATAATATGCTAGGGCACAATAAATTTCACAGTCTCAATGTGTCTCTTTGTTACAGACCATTTTTTCATCTGTGCAGAACTTGTACAAGGATGTGCTGAAGTGAGTCAGTCACCAAAGATTAGAAAAATGGAGATGAATAAAATCTGAGCCGTGGTCAAGTACCTCTATAAGAAAGGCTTGATCCCAAAGGAAATCATTGAAGGCATGGTGGCAACACTGGAGGATGATGCCCTTTCATATGCCACTGTAAAAAACTGGGCTGCTGAATTAAAGCGAGGGAGGTTGCCACAACTGATTAAAAGAGCTTTACATTAGGAATTCAGGGGAGACGGTTGGGAGATGCTCATGTAATCTCCATGCCTGATTCTACTATTGAGTGGGAGAAAAATCAAGTAAGAGAGGATACAGCAATGCAAAGAGGATAGAAGAATGGTCATCAAGAGGAAAGATAGTTCCGATATCAATGACACTAACAATCAGGTAGGCAATTGTGGCAGTTGACTGACTGTACCTAACTGGGCAAGGAATCTGGGCAAAGCCAAGCAGAAACAATTAAGATGTCGGTACACCAGTGCAAGGAGCTTGGATAACAAAATGGAGGAACTAGAAATACTGGTGCAGGAAGTGAAACAAGATATTATAGGAATAACAGAGACATGGTGGAATAGTAGTCATGACTGGAGTACAGGTATTGAAGGGTATGTGCTCTTCCGGAAAGACAGAAAAAAAGGTAAAGGTGATGGAGTAGTATTGTATATTAATGATAAAGTTGTCTGTGAAGAAATTAGAAGTGATGGAAAGGATAAAACAGAATCTGTTTGGGTCAAAAGCACTTCAGGGAAGAAAAGTACCAGAGGCTCCACTGGGATAGTGCCTGGGATATGCTACAGACTCCCAGGATCTGATTTGGATAGGGACAGAGACCTCTTTAATATTTTAATGAAATAAATATTACAGGGAATTGTGTGATCATGGGAGATTTTAACTTCCCAAATACAGATTGGAGGACAAGTGCTACTAATATCAGCAGGGCCCAGATTTTCCTGGATGTGATAGCTGACAGATTTCTTCACCAAATAGCCACTAAACTAGTAAGAGATGATGTCATTTTAGATTTAGTATCGATGTGTAGTAAGGACCTTTATAGAAGAACTGGTTGTAGAGAAGAACCTTGGTTTGAGTGATCATGAGCAAATTCAGTTTAAACTAAATGGAAGAAGAAGAAAAAACCGTCTGCAATTAGGGTCCTTGATTTTTAAAGGGGAAACTTAAAAAAATTAAAAGGAATTAGGTGGACTGGACTGAAGGAGTGGAATATATACAAAGCTTGAAATTACTTTGTCAAAGTTGCTTAAGGTGTCAGAAGCCTGCATCCCAAAGCAAGGGGAAAAAGTTCATAGGGAAGGGTTTCAGACTAAAGATGGATGAACAAGCATCTCAAAAAGGTTATTAAGAGAAGGGATGGATCAGCAAGAAAAGCTACTTCTTGGAGGTCAGAAGGTGTAGGGAAAAAGTGAAAACTGTCAAAAGCCAAACAGAAGTAAAAGGTTCTGTAGACATATAAATAAAAAGAAAACCAGGAAAGAAGAAGTGGAACTGCAAAGCACTGAGGATGGGGTAGAGATTAAAGATAATATAGGCATGGCCCAACACCTAAACAAATTCTTTGCCTCAGTTTTTAATAAGGAGCTTTGGGGGAGTGGCTGGGTGGCTATTGGAAATGAGGATATAGAGGTAGAAATTACCACATATCTGAAATGCTTCCAGTTCCAGGGTCTCAATGTGTGGATAAGATGGTGGTGTATGGAGGAGAGTTTTAAGTTTATTAGGAACCGGGAAAGGAGGAGCTGATACCAGAAGGATGGGCTCCACCTAAACCAAAGCAGAACCAGATTGCTTCCATGTAATATTAAAAAGGCCATAGAGGAGTTTTTAAACTAAGGGATGGGGGAAAGCCAACAGGTGCTGAGAAGCACAGGGATTGGACAAAGATATTCCTTAGGGGTGATCTATTAATGGGGACTCTTTATAGCCTAGTAAAGAGGAGAGAGATAGAAGTTGACAAAAGGAACTGTAAAAAAATGACAAAGATAGTTAAATGGAAATGAAAAGAAACAGTTACAAGAGTGAAATGTCTTCAAGCTGGATGGAAACTTTTAAAAACACCATAATAGAGGCTCAAATTAAATGTATACTCCAAATTAAAAAAAAAATAGTAAGATCACTAAAATGCCACTATTGCTAAACATCACAATAAAAAGAGAAGTTAGAGGTTAAAAAAAAAGGCATCCTTTAAAAATGGGAAGTCAAATCCTACTGAGAAAAATAGAAATTAGCATAAATGCTGGCAAGTCAAGTATAAAAGTATACTTAGGCAGGCCAAAAAAGAATTTGAACAGCAACTAGCAAAAGACTCTAAGACTAATAGAAAAAAAAAATTAAATGCCTCAGAAGCAGGAAGCCTGCCAAAGAAATAGTGGGGCTACTGGACAACCCAGGTGCTAAAGGAGCACTCAAAGAAGACAAAGCAATTAATAAGAAGCTCATTTAATTCTTCACATCAATCTTCACTGCAGAGGCTGTGAGGGATATTCCCACACTTGAGCCATTTTTTTTAGGTGACAAATCTTAGGAACTGTCCCAAATTGAGATGTCAATAGAGGAGGTTTTGGAACAAATTAATAAATTAACAATAATAGGTCACCAGAATCAGATGGTATTCATGCAAAAGTTCGGAAGGAGCTTCAAGATGAAATTGCAGAACTACTAATTGTGGTATGTAATCTATCGCTTAAATCAGCTTCTGTATCAGATGACTGCAGGATAGTTTGGTGTGCTGGTGTTTCTGGGACATCCTGACCTTGTCTCATCCTCAGTGCTTTTTCTCTCCTGACATGTAGAAAATCCTAAAAGGCAACATAGAGGAGAGAAAAAAAGTGAAAAGGATGGAGCACCAGCTAAGACACATGAGGCCAAGATTTTGCCTTTACAGCAGTTCTGTTAAGTGAATAATAATTTGGGGGAGAGGCCTGCATGGGAAAGAGGTGATGTGATTGCATACAAAATACCACCAGTAATGTTTTAGTGTTTCTTCAATGAAATTAATTTTGGTCATATGCAACCTAAGTAACGTGTGTGTGTTTGTGGGGCACTAAATTTAGGGAAGGGGATAGAAGAATCCCAGTTCAGCCTCCCTGCAGCCACTGTTCTCACTCTCACTAAAGTATGGCTGTGCCTGCTGCCTCAGTTTAGTCCCTCAAATGGACTGTTAAGGTCACTTAGTTTCTGTGGTTGTGGCCTTTGCCCATCCTCTTCCCTACGTCCCTCTAGGCACCATCATGTTCTGAGTCAGTTTAGAGCCTCTTACAACAGTACTAGGGATGAAGATATGTAGCTGGCCATCCATGCCTGCCCTCTCTCCTATCTTGCTTAGCCTTAGCATAGGGCTTACATGGTGTCCTTCCAAATGCCTTCTGAGCTATAGATGAATTTAGAGTACCTTTATGAGGTACTAATGTCCATTTTTCGAGTTTGTGTGTTAGTGGCAGAGGTTTTTCTCCTCTCAATTAATGGTGCAGTATTTATAATATTAAAATTATATTAGACATGTTTATGGCACTGCACTCTAAATGACGGAACATTACCATAATTCTGGTACAATCTATTTACTGTGTTTTGCGACATTTGCCATCACTTATTCACCCTTTTACAGCTACGTATGGTTAAGAATAATTTTCCAGCTATATCTTCCTGTTTTCTTACTAACACACTTTTGCAATGAGTATTTTATTTTCACAAACATGAAAGGACGGCGGCACTAGTGCTAATCATAAAATCTCAGCACTGGAAGGGACCTTGAGAGATAATCTAGTGCAGCCCCCTGCATTCATGGCAGGACTAAGAATTATTTAGACCATCCCGGACAGGTGTTTATCTAATGTAGAGGATCATCAACAAAATCACACTCTTATAGATTTCTTAAATATTCAACACCACAATTTGGGTTTTTCTTGAAAGGATTAGAAGGTGGTCTTAGAAGATAGCCATTCTGCTCACTCTTGACCTCTCATGAATCTGTTATGCCTGCTGTACCTGTCCATGATACACTTAGTCAAATAATGTAGATAGCTGTTCATAAAGGTAGAAATTCACCCTGGTTTGGGGAGCCATCACAAGGCCTATGCATGGCCTACATCCTATGTAAATGCTATTTTGAGGACATAGACCCTTATTCAGCAAGCTACTTAAACACAAGTGTAACTTGGAGCACACACTTAAATAATGTTGCTGAATTGGAGCCTTAAATGGCACTTAGAAGTAGAGCCTGCATTCATAATTTCAAGTTAGACAAAGTATTAGACATTATCCACAATTTCAAAGGTGAAAGTCTAGTTCTTTTCTCACTGTTTTAGATTTAAAACCTTGCCATTACATTAATATAGTATGGTGCATCACAAAATATACATATCCATTTTGTTAGTGCGCTCTCGTTGTCTCTTTTTTTAAATGATGAAGAATAAAGGAAATAGCCCATGGAAAGTGTGAAATCTGATTTTCCTGCAAAACATCAACGTTCCGGGTAATTCTTTATGATCAAATGCAGTAAGAATAGAGAGCCTGGAATCTTTTAGTCTGTGAGCGGAATTCATTTGTTATGTAAATTGAGTAGAAAAATTGTGTAGATGTGGGAATAGAAAGTTTCACACTCTAAATCATACCCTTATGGTCTTTGCACTAGTTCAGCTTTTATTGAAATTTTCATCAATTTTCTGTTAACTTTAATAAGAAGTGTCTAGCAGGGATCTGGAATGTAATTGACCAAAATATTTTTTTAAAAATATTTCTCCTGTTTCTTTTCTTTCCTTTTTGAAACTTTTAACTTTCAGTAATTCCATCCAATTGATACTCATTGCATACTAATAAATGTGTAAGCATGCCGTCTCTGAGCCATTCCACATTCTCAGTTTCTTCTAAATCAGTTTTTCCCAAATTGTGGGGTGCGTCCCTTTGGCAGGGGGAGGGAACACGTGCAGATAATTTAGTTGTTCCTCATTATGGCAGCAAAGGAAGAATTAGAAGGTAAGAATAAGTTAAAATTGGAAAATCTATATGAACATGTACCAAAGTGATAGAGGAATTAGTAGGGCTTAGGGAAGAGGGAACCAAAGATGTATGATCATTTGTGTAGGTTTATGATCATACAATATTTAGAGAATCCACTAATGATCCATTGAACTTCATAGAAAGGACTGTGTAAGTTTCTAGGATAGAAGATCCAATAGGAAGTCATCCAGCACTGGAATGCTGAGAAATGTAATGGTTTTCTGATTTGTATGATTATTTTCTGTTATTAATTTGCTTGGGACCTGACTGCCACTTTGTGCTGTGAGTAGCTCTATTAAAATCCATGGGTCTACTTACATAGGAAGGTGCTACTCAGTATAAGGGTGACAGGCCATTTAGAATGAAGGCCCCAATTCAGTTGTCAATCACTATTTAGCAAAACATTTGTAGCCCATAAAGCTCGCTTAGCTTTTTATTTTACTTAGCAGTAACACAAGGAACCATACTGGCCTGTATCCTGTAAGACACTGGCTTAATCAAATTAGTGTAAGTATAGAAGGTCTGAGGGACCAGAGGAGTTACAGCCAAATGCCAGGTTAAGAAGTAGGGTGGATCCCAGCTCTCCTCTGTGTAACCAGGACAGCCAGAAATGCCTAGTCAGCCCCCTAGCAGCTGAGAGACACAAAGAGCTGGTCAATGATAACAAAATAAACTCAGCTGCCAAAGCTATCCAGCCAGAGCGGGAGCACTCAGCATTGCTGCAGCTTTTTGTTCAGCAGCTGGGAGTGTCCTTTTGCCCAGGCAGGGTGAGTGCAGAAGCTAGTAATAAGGCAGGTTCAGCAGAGTCCCAAGGGACCAACCAGCTTCCCACTCCTTGAAGGGGGATTTTGACCAGTTAGCATTTCAGTGGCCAAAGGCACAAATATCTGTTGACAAATGGCTTTTCCTGCGTCACCCTTGCCCATGGAGTGGCACCTGCCCTTTTCACTAATCGTTTGTACTAAGCAGCAGATCATAACTTTTCCCCTCTTCAAGCCTCCTCTTTCCATTAGATCTGGCTTTTCACCCCCTCCCTGCCACAAAGACTCAAAGCTAAGCCCCAGTCACATGCTAAGCATTTATTCTACTCCCAGGAGCTCTAGTCAAACCTTCCTCTCATTCACCTCTCGCCCAAGAAGCCCTGGAATGCGCTTCCTTCTGAGGACATGCCCAAGTTAGACGTAATCACATCGACTTGGTGTGCAACAGAATGCAGTAAGCAGAGCATGGAATGGATTTTATTAACACTACTGAGCTGCTTGTGAATGATTTTGTGACTATACAAATTGGTGACTTCTTTCTCTGAATATCATTGTAATTGGCAGTGAAAGTCGCTAGACTTCTCACTGGTCACATTGACGCTTATTTCCTTACTAGGGAAACCAAAAATTTGCTAAGTCTAGTGAAAATATCGCTACGTTGGCACCACTGCTTATCTTCCCCTGAATGAGTGGGTCAGTTCCCTTGCTCCAAGTGGTGCATGCTCAGCATGGGGGGGGGGGGGGGGAGAAGGGAGGAGGCTTCCTGTGCCCAGAGCTGCTCTTTAACCCCTTTCTGCCCAGTGAGGGATTTATACACCATGTCACAGGAATAAACAGAACAGGGCAATTATCAAGTGATCCATCCCAGGTCATCCATTCCCAGTGTCTGGCAGTTGGAGGTTTAGGGATGACCAGAGCATGGGGTTGTGTCCCTGACTATCTTGGCAAATAGCCTTTGATGGACATGAACTTATCTAATTTGTTTTTGAACCCAGTTATAGTTTTGGCTTTCACAACATCCCATGGCAATGAGTTCCACAGGTTGACTGCACACTGTGTGAAAAAGTACTTCCTTTTGTTTGTTTTAAACCTGCTGTCTATTATTCCATTCCTATTATTCCATTCACTCAGAAATTGATTTAATTCTACCTCTGAGATAAATGCCATTAAGAAATTCTCCTCTGAGAAGGGTTAATCAGCTTTGTTGCATGCTGCCAAACATCTAACCTCCAAGGGGGAAAACAAAAAGCTATTGAGAAGCAAGTTCACCATGTTACACTTTTAGAGGTAAATTTTCAAAAATAGTGTGTGATGCTTCAACCGTGTGACTTCTATAGCCTTTGTCTTGATTCATGAAGCTACAGCCCCGTGTCACTCATTGACAATGTTCTTTTAGGGTATATCTACACTGCTGAGCTGTAGCCCAAGCTGCTGCAGCACCCACCACACTGCTATTTTTAAGGTGCTAACTTGAGCCCCTCTAGCATTAGTCTGTCTGCCCAGGCTTAGTGGCTCATTCCCAGCTGCAGTGTAGACACACCCCTTCACCCTAATCTGGCACCCACTGAAGTCAGTGAGAATCTTTCCACTGATATCAATAGGCACCAGATCTGACTCTCAGGGCTGGTCTACATGGTTTATTAGTCCACAATAGAGGTGTGGAAATTCTACTGTGCACTCGCGTGTTATGCATTAACTGGCCCATGTGGAACCTTCTGGTGCACGCTATATGTTCAGTAATGCACATTAATGTAGTCCCCTTCCAAACAGTACTATGTTAACAAGCACTAGGTTACTTTTAGTGCATGCCAGTGGAGCTAGTGAGTGTGTAACATGCTAGTGTGCACTTCAATTTACACCCCTCTAGTGCAGACTAGTGCACCATGTAGACAAGCCCTGGATGTCTTTAAGAATGTACAACAGCAGAACAGACAAAATTAAGAAACAGTGTAAGACTAATTGACTTCTCTCTAGCAGGGAGCTGGCATTGACACAGTCTGCTCTAGAGGATGGTGAGTGTATCACAGTGGCAAGGAACAGTGCTATAGTTTCAGCAGCAGATACAGGAGCAGTAGCAGCCATTCTAATTCAGGATATGTTAATGAGTCTGAAGATGGAATAACATGAATCATGCACTGTAGATGTAGGACCATAGCGCATCCTAATTCTACATGGTTTAGGATGTAAATGCTAGTAGTGTGCCCACATTCTTTGTAAGTTAAAAGCATATTTCCATTACAGGAATGAAGCACTTTCCCTTTGAACTTGAATAATCACAGATTAGATGAAAATAAGTATAATATTTATGCATTTGTAGCTGTAATAAATCATAAAAAGCACTAAGTCTAGTGGGAATCTGGTAATAGAAACTTTTCTCCTGTCACATATTACTACAATTAAAGTCTGAGTTTCAGGAAAGGGTTAGCATTTAATTATCTGAGGCCAAATCTCGATATAATGCACCACCCATGTTGTTTCCCTTTCTACTGTCTTAAGAGTTACACATTCTCTCTTATAACTATCACAGTCCTAGTTTGTTTATCTAGAATCCTCCAGTCCTTTCTAAGTCCCCCAATCCATGGAATCTTTATAAACTCTCCAATAAAAATAAAGATAAATTCAGCTATTGATACAGACAGAACTTCAGGAAAAGGTTTAATTTTCTGTCTCCTGAAGAGATCACTCTAATCCTCTTGCTGATTTTCCAGTTGTGTTCCTTTCACCTTCAAGTTACACAGAAGATGCTCTCTATTTTACTCACACTTACATATATATACAGACTTTGAAACAGAAAAATAACACAGATCAAAAACATTACCATAACCCCACAACATTTACTGTATAAAACAAATACGAAGTTAAAACTGTTACCAAAGGTTATTTTTTCATTGACAAAGCACAATTATTTTACATCACCTTGTGTTGTTGAGGGGCATATTTAGGACAAAACCAGTAATTGTATGACAGGCTGTTTGTCCTGAGGTCTGTGCATACATCCCTGGACCCTGTTCCAAGCTTTTTTCCTTTAGACTGAGTTGAGGGAACACATACAGTGGGTCATTTGACTTCAGGTTCCAAATTACATCTGCTATAGAGACATTTAATGCTCATTAGTGAGAGTCCCAGGGTTGGGCAAGTACCTCAGTGGGGTCTCTGTAGTATGTAGCAAGCCAAAGGCTGTGTCCAGTCCCCTTCACCAGCTGTGAGAAAATGAGAACGCATTTTTTCTAAGCCATTTGTATTACTTTGAGCCTTTTGTACATTCTGTTTTATAAAATCGACTTTGAGGAAAGGGACGGGGAACTGGATTCAAGCATTTGGAAGCCATTTGTAAAAACTGGTGTGCAGATGCACCAACTAGGGCAGTCCTAACTGTGATTATAAGATTAGCCATACAGGATTAATCCATTGGTCCACTAAGTCTGGTATCCTGCCTCTGACCGTGGCAAACTCTGTCTTCGGTTTCTCTTCTTTTACATTATGAAAGGTATTTTACTCCATCTTCTGTTACAGATTAATAATCTGTAGAATTGCTTTGGGGAGATGAAATTGCATAGATATTTTAAAGACAGACATTTACATTAAAGTGTGACTGGTTGGGGCTAGTGGGTTCTTACATCTTTAAGAACCGTATCTGCCAGTGTTTGCATGAGTATGATCCATGGGACTGCTCCAGCCTCAACAAAGATTAAAGTTTACCAGTATGAAGCCAGTTCTGTTGATGTATGTTATACTATTTGAATCCTTTCCTCATTTCCATTCTAAGTGGAAACCAGTTTATAGCCTTGTAAAATGGAGCATTCTAATAATTATTTCTAGCATTAAAAATCATTTAACTAGACCGCAATTTTATATTAGTGAAGGACCATGTAAATAAAACATGCCTTTAAGAGCTCAGAATCTTAGATAGGTAAGACAAAGACAGGGCACAGAACAATAGCGGAGAAAAGAGAGGGTTAATGGTGAGGAGAAGCTGTGCATTTTGAGGAGGGAGAATAGATGATTGATGAAAAAAGGAGGGTATTTTTCCAGCCATAGCAAGTAACACAGTGGAAGGTGTGGAGCAGAGAGTGAAAGAGAGAAAGATCACAGTAAGATGAGAGGACTCACAAGAACACTGGGACTAACGGTATACTTACAATGCAATCCAAGGTATGACTGCAGCTTGGGTAGACATATCTATGCTAAAATTGCTAAAAATAGCCATTTAGCTGCAGCAGAGCAGTCTGTACAAGCGTGCCAGGAACCTTGGGTATCTACTCGTGTTGCTGAAGTCTGGGCCACAGCATCTACCCTACTATTTTTAGCTATACTAGCACCTGTAAAGCTAGGGCTTATATGTGTACGCAAGCTGCAATCGTACCTCGCATTGTACTGACATATGATATGCAGGGGAGTGGGAGGATCGAAGAGCAGGGATAGAGGGGGGCAATCCTTGTATGTGAGGATGGGGAAATTGAATTTAATGCCGTAAAACAGAACGCTGATGAAAGGACTTGGAAAGTGGGATGACATGATTGGAGCAGTAGGAGAGAAGGATGATTTTTGCAGAAGTGAGAAGCATGGAAGCTGGGGAGGAGAAGGTGGTCACTGTAGTCCAGATGAGAGGTGACAACAGCACAGGGAAGGAATTTTGTTTTGTGTGGTTTTGTTTTGTTTTGTCTTCTTGAAGGTGGGATAGTGAGAAAAAGGAGAACTTCAGTGATATTAAAATGGAACCAATGATCACTTTACTGAGTGTCTGGACTGAGACATATCAACCTGTCAATAAGCCATATGTGCCACAGAGTAGAAATGAAGTTGAGCGCATTATAAGAAAATCTGAGACCTCTCTCTTTAAAGGCAAACAGGGAGCTAGATTCAGATTCACACCACCTGACATGACAACTAACATCTGACAGTCCCTAGCCACTAGGGAATCTTTCCTACCTTTCCTGCAGTTGGAGGGAGGAGGGGGACCTTTTTTCTCTTTCTTGCAAAGGTGTCAGAAATGAACTTCTGTGCCAGTGTAGAGCCTGAGATAGGGGCTGAGAGGAGATGCTTTCTGCCTTGTTTATGCTATGGCTGGTGGCTGGATCAGGTGGAACCGCTGAGCAGGTTTCAGCAGTTTGAGGGGCTGCTGAACTGGTGCTCCCTTCTGCCATTGTCCCTGCGTGCACTTGTATCACTGGGGAACCTCAAGGGATGCCTCGATAGTACCTTTTTCTGCACCAGAATGTCCCTGTCAGGAGACTGTGGAGCTGACAAAGCAGGTTTTGTAACTGCCACCTGTAACAAATAGTATGCCGGGCATACTATCTGTTCTTGTCCCACCTGTCCCCTGCACTGCTATCTGAGAAACCCCTCCTGAGAAGATTTTCATACTACTTGAATCAATAATTCATAATATGCATTGTCTTACCATCTAGGTGAAAGTCAGAGAAAAGACAGAGAAAGAAGGAAGGATAGAAGTAGAGAGAGAAGAAAAAGGGGAATATTTCAACAAAAAGAAAAAGACTAACAGGTAATATAATCTAAAAATGGTTTGTAACTACTCTCAATCTTGTCTTCATTGCCCTGAAGCCTCTAAATTGCCTTCTCATTTGAGACTGCTTCTGCAAGCGATATTTTCTATTCCCTTTCTGGTCGAGAGGGCTCAGATTTCTTTGTCCCAGAATTATTACCTTGGCAACCAATAAACTTACACTAATCCATGTGAGATTTCCCCTTGAAATTATTTCTATATTGGAAGTGTCATGCAAAATTAAGCTGAAACTTGGAAGAGTTATGTTTAATATTTAATTCATTTTATCCATTATCTCCTTCCGAGAATTTTGAAACATGAGTACACCATGCAAAGGGATGAATCCTCTGCCAAGCACACAGACTGAGTAACGGGGTTGTGCACTGGGGATATTTGTTGAGGGCTGGGGAGGTGTGTGTGTGCTTGTGTGTGTGTTGGGAGGGGCAGGGAGTGGAATCTCCCTGGCTGCTGAGTAGGAGAACTTCGTCACAATAGACACTGCAATCTCAGAACTGTGGGAGTCCATGCAACTTCTGCGCTGTCCCCTCTATGGAGAGGTTAAGTGGCTGCTAGTTCCATATAATTCCATAACCAGGGGTCTTCTCCCTGCTTCTACCTCAGCTCATCTTCCAAACCCACTGCATGTGGGGATATAAGAGGAGATCCAGCCTGGTGCATCTCCATAGGGCAAACAAACTACACAGACTCTGAAAATCCAGGCTCCCACTCCACAGTGAAACTTTACCAGCAATTTCACTGCAGCCAGGGTCCTCCACAACCATTGGGGTTGGGGAAGTGACAGGATTTGACCTACAGTCTCCATTATCACATAAACTTCTCACATAAGGTCAAACAGGCTGTAGGCCTAAAGCTATCAATTTTGTGAAATGGAGCTGGAACACCAGTCTGTCATGTATTAGTTTTGATTTTGACTATCTCTAACCATTCTGGTGTCATCTAGCCATAAAATGTATGTGACCATGTAACCCACACACCTTCTGGGTGTGTGTTCTGTCCCATCTAGTGGCACTGAGACCACTTAGAGAGAGAGATTAATGCATTTCCTCTACAGCCTTCGCTAACAGCCAGTTGGCTTTTAGCTGATGCGGTAGAAGCTCACGTATTAAGCTCCAGAGGTCCCCGGTTTGATCCTACCCTCCAACGACCGGGATCTGTCGGCATTACAAGTGGAGGCTCGTCCGGGGTATCAACTGGGAAGACTCTGAAGCTCAGGACATGCTTCTTCAGCTTGGGGAAGTACGTAACCCCCACACACCTTCTGGGTGTGGTGTTCTGTCCCATCTAGTCGTACTGAGACCACTTAGAGAGAGTTAAGTGAGTCCGCTCTACAGCCTTAGCTAACAGCCAGCTGGCTATTAGCTCATGTGGTACAGGCTCATGCACTAAGCTTCAGAGGTCCCCAGTTCCATCCTGCCCGCCGACGACCAGGGTCTCTCAGCATTACAACCACTCCAAGTAAGAAGAGATGAATCTAAACAATATCTATTTCTTATAACTGAGTGTTGATGGAATTTTTCTCAATAATTACCCTAGGGTGAGGAGGCTTGAGGCAAGATCCAGCAGTGCAATGCAGTCTTTGCAATCATTGTCCTAGTGGCAAGAATGTACAGAAATTTGATTTCTCGAAAGTAATCTTCACATTTTAAAAATTAAGGTTAAAATTTAACGCTTGACTCCCAATAAAACACAATGGAAGTCAGGTGCCTACCTCCATTAGGCCTCTTTGAAAATCCTGCCTAAATAAGTTGAGCACTTACAAACAAATCAGCAACTTTTAAGATACCCTGTTTTATCCATGAATCTCTTTGCAAGGGATTCTTGTCTCTTAATTTGTGAGCTACAAATATATATATTTGCAAATGATAGCATTTCTTAGAGCTAAGCAACATTTTTTCATGTGTGTCCTTGTTTTGAATTTCTATTCTTGTTTGTTACTGCTGGAGATTTACTATCTGTCTCCTTTTGCCAGAAATGATGATGAAGAAGAATATAAAAAAATACACAAGAGGGGATTTGTGAGCTTATGGCTAAAGCTGAAGACAGTTACCCAAGAAACTGGGCTTTTGTTTCCCACTCCTGCCACAGACTTGGGCAAATCATTGAACATGTTCGTCTGTTACTGTTTGTAAAATGGGGATAACTACTCCCCTAATTCATGTGAGCAAATTTTATTAATGTTGGTAGAATCCTTTGAAATCTTAGGTGGAAAGTGCTATCAAAGTGAAAACTACTAGTAACATAATCTTTCTGTCTCCATCCTCCAAAAAAGCTCCAAACAAAACCAGAAATAACAGTGTGCACACCCCCTCTTCCCAATGGATAAAGAATACAAAACAACCCCATGATCCAGAGAGATATTGAGTATCCGCAACTTCTGTAGAAGTTTAATTTGACTATGATTTATAAAATTTAATGATGAGGCTGCGAAAGTGTCCTATATTTTTAACATGCCTAGAATCCAAATACACAGAGCCACTGAAGCCCGTAGAAAAAAGACTCTGAATTGACTGGGAGCAGGATTGGGTCCATAGACAGAAAAGTTTCCTTTGTCCATAGTTTGATGTAAGGAGAAAGCTTCTTTGAACCAGGATCAAATCAGGATAATGGAAGGCTTGCTCCAGCCACATCAATACAGATTAAAATATGACTGGTTTTAGCCAGTTTAAAAGCCAGATGAGACAGAGCTAATTTCAAGAGTGTAAACAACTTCACTTGTGCATGAATGCACAGTGTCTACACCTTGGCACATTCTCGGCTATTTTATATCCCCTGCACCTCCTTAGGCTCATGTATCAGCTATCAGTGAGGCTTATTAACATTACTGCATGGATCACCTGGTAAGCCACCCATCCTTGTTAGCAAATTGCAGGAACATCTGGCTGCCTAAAGAATGGTATTAACCTCATTGCTGCCAGGTTCTTTGTGATATAACTTCCTTATCTCACAACCCCTATTTTACCAAACAATCATGGAAAAAGGGGAAATCATTTTACACACAGCTCTATTTAGAATTTATTTTGTATCAGTTTCAGCATTGCCAACCCCAAGCATTCAAAATCATGAGGTTACCTTAAATATCCTGAGAGTAAAACAAGTTGTTGGATCTTTCTTTCTGTGTTTTGAGCTGTCAGGGTGCATGTTTTCAAGCTGGGTTTGGGTGAAAAGAAGCTGATGTATTCTTTATGGGTCTGATTCTGATACCCTTTCTCATGCTGAGCAGCACCTTACTCTACAAGAGCTCCCACTAACTTCAAAGGTTACAAAACAGACAGTGTGGTCTAGTGAATAGCTCACTGGTTTGGGACTCAGAAGACCTGAGTTCTTCGAGGAGATGCAGCTGGGAATTCCATTTTGGTGTGCATGTGCCCAGAGCTCCAAGGCTGGAGCCAAAATCCATCTAGTCTGTATACCCTTTTGAATGCCCTTGCTTATAGATGTGTTCTCTTACATTAGGTTAAGATAATTTCTGCTAGTGCTGTGCTTGGCAATTTGTTCTGTAACTCACTGACCTTTTATGTAAAGAATTGTTGTCTGAATTGCTTTCCTGGTCCCCTATTTGTGCCAGCTGCTAGTTCAAACAGCTTGCCGACATTGATCTGACCTTAGTCTTCAGGATCTTATATGTCTCAGTGTATTCCCCCCTTTACACTCCTCCTTTTGAGGAAATGAAACTGAAATCAGGCTTCTTCCAACATTGTTTAAGTCCCAAAATGTGAATAAGTTGGTGATACTCAAACATTGTAGTTTATGCTTCATTTGTTCTGTATAATATGGTATTTAAAAAAACAAAGAGAGAGAGAAACAAAGCTCCCTAAATAGGCATTTAAAAATCCACTTTTTAATTTTTCTTTTCCCTTTTTTCTTTGCTGCTTTTAAAGCTCCTGTATTCTAATTTAGGAAAAGTCCCTGGAATGTGTACCATTGCTCTAGCTCTGTAAGAGCACATAATTAAATGTATATTATTAAATTAATATTCTGCAACAAGTGTTTTGAAGTGCTATTGGGTAAACACAGTAAACATTTTAAAAAGCACAGATTTTGGATCTGATTGTGTAAATGCAGTTACTGCCCGATTTTCAACACATGCTGGGTATTCTCAGCTCCAGTGAAGCCGGAGTAGTTGAGGGTGCTGTGCATTTGTCCACAGATGGCACTTCCATTCACAATCAATTGGAGTTGCACAAATTGACTGCTAGCAGTGCAAGGCCCGTAGTTAGCAATTCTATGGTGGCTAAATCTTGATTGGACTAGCACATGATGTGGATATGCAACTTTGGAGAATGGTCACACCTTACCACCAAAAGATTTTCTCTAGTAGTTAAAATACATTTATTCTTTTTGAACTCTTTTTCATTGATCTTTAACACTGCTGTACTATGTGAATAAATCTTTCTCCTCTGCTGCTGCTATTTTCCTGTAGCTATAGTAGTAGACAATTATCATAACCCACTTAAATGGGTTAACCTACTGAGGCCTTAAAATATGCCTTCCTTAAAGAAGATAAATCCCATACAGCATTACTAATAGATATTATGTACTTGGCTGTAGATTATGTTTATCAGGTTATTATGTTAGGTGCTGAACAAATGCACAAAGCGTAGACCTTCCCCTAAAGAGCATGTAACCTATAATGACAAAGAAAAGATACAAATTGGAGTGAAGGGGGAAACAACACACAAGGCAACATGATCAGGGTGATGGTTGGCATGCAGCAGGATAGTTCCAAGATTATTTTTCAAAAAGGTATGTTTTATGGTTAATACAAAACTTAGTTTTAAAGGGTTTTTCTTGGGGGCACTTGGATTTGATGTGTGAGAGGCGAATAGTGCTGCAATAAGAGAGGAAGGAAAATGAGTGGGAGGGATGAAGAAAAAAAAAGAGTGCATAGGGGGATGACAACTGTAATGGTAGGGAGAATGAAATGGAAAGGCTGAAGGGCTGGAATGAGAGGAGAGGGATGGGATGAACAGGGGCCAAGAATCAACAACAATACATCTAACAAAGAAAAAATCCAGCATCAAAATGCCACCCACATGCATCAACGGGGGGACAGGGGAGAGGGAACTTGTTGGGGCCAGCAATAAAAGGAAGACTGTACTAGCAGCAAGGGAGGGAGATACTCACCAAGGGACAACAGGTAACTCCTCCACCTAGGAGTCTCTAGAAGCCATTGGCCATCTGAGGGAGAGGGGTGATGACTGGCCAGGATTCCCCAGCTCCCAGGATTTAATCTGGGGCAGGGGCCATGTGGGGCCTCCATTCCAGCAGCACACCCTACTCACACAAACTAGGAAAGGGAACCTGGCCTGAGAGATGCTGCTGATCTAGCTGATCACCTGTTTAGGGGGTCAGGAAGGAATTTTCTGTCTCATGATCCAATTGGCAGAGGACCAGGAAGTCTTTTGCCGTTCTTGCAGCACCTTCAAGACACAGTGGGTTAAGTACGAATGTGCTTAGTAATGCTTGGAAGTGGTTTAAGCTAAACAGGGACACAGTGCTCTTTTTCTGGAATAAGAGTGGCCACACAGATCTATTCTGGAATTGCTAATTCCACTTTAAATCCATACACCACCTTTTTCCACAATAACTTTCTCATGTAGACAAGCCCTAAAGTAATTATATTTTCAGTTATTTTCTCTCTCTCCCTCTGTTATTTATAAAGGTTTTCTAATTTGTCACAGTGTCTTTTCAGTGTGGAGGTTAGAACTGCCCATAGTATTCCACATATAGTTTTACTAGTGCAGCAAAAAGTGATGACACAACCTGCTAAACCACACATATATATACCCTCTATATATGTATCCTTTGTCAGTGGCATTGCAATGAGAACTCATATTCAGTTTACTATTGATAATTATTCCCAAATCTCTTTCATCATGACTACTTTCCAAGTATTAGTCGACTTGTGTATATCTCTGCTATGTATTGGTATTCCATAAATGTATTATATTTATTTACATTCAGTCTTTGCCTGAAAAAACCCCTGTTTCTATTTGCAGGGGTTTTAATTTTATTTTGCTCTGTGACTCTGCCTGGTCAGTAGCGCTCCGGTGTCTGTAACCTCATAACTTGAATAAAGAATTTATTAAAAACTTACCTGAGTTCCAAGTAGTCAGTATGCAAACAAACCAGGAGATAGCAGGAGATAACCAGAGGGGATTACCACCACCCAGAGGAAGGATAAACATCCTTAACAATTTGTCCCCATTTCTGCTTTTTGTAGGATTCTTTTGATTTTTAGGTTATAGAGTCCTGATGCATACTTTTACTCATCTCTCTCTCTTTCCTTTGCTTTGGGATAGATTGCTCTTGTGTCTTTAATATTGTCTCCTTGAGAAACTGTCAGTGTTCCTGAACTCCTTTTCCCTTAGATTTTCTTCCAGTTGGATCTTAGCTTCCAGTTCTGAGTTTCTTCATCTGAGTTTTTGAAATCCATTGTCCTTTTTCTGAAATCTCACTCCTTCCTTTCTGTAGAATCAAGAAATCTATCATTTCTTGCTCACTTTCATTCAAATTGCCTTTAATCTTCAGATACATAACCAATTCTCCCGTTAGTCAAAACTGAGTATAAAATGTTTGTCCCCCTGGTTACTGTTTTCACCTTCTGAAACAAGAATTTGTCCCCAGCACATTCCAATAATTTATTGGACATTCTGTTTTTTGCCATATTACTTTTCCAACAGATGTCTGGGTAGTTAAAGTTCCCCATTTCTATCTGGTCTTGTGTTTTGTATATTTCTGTGATTTGTTCTAGAAATGCCTCATCCACCTCCTCCTATTCCTGATGTGGTGGTCTATAATAGACCCCTATTATGACATTGCCCTCATTTTTCCCCTTTTAGCTTCACAAAGAGACTGTCAACTGGTGTGCTTTTCACCTCCTTCTGGATCTCAGAACAAGTGACTATGTTCTTGATGTGTAATGCAATATCTTATCCTTTCCCACCCTCCTTGTCTTTCCTGAACAAGCTATACCCCTCTATATATACCAATATTCTAATAATGAGATTTATTCCACCAAGTCTCTGTGATACCAATTAAGTAATAGTTTAGCTTGTGTAGTAAGTTTTCCATTCTTCCTCTTTATTCCCCATACGCCTTGCATTTGTATATAGACATCTAAGATGTCAGATCTGCAGATGGATGTCTCCATCCCTTTGGAAGAGAGTTCCGAACCACCACCATCCTATGTATCCTCCTCTTGGAGATGGTGGCCATGAGCCTCCCAGGCTTGGGGGGCAGTAGCTGCTTTTCCTCAGCCATTGTAATCTGCTCCTCTTATTCTTCATGGATGGGGGATCTTGGTGGGCAGTTGAGCACTGTCCGCTGCCCAAGGTGTCCCCATAGCCAGTCTACTTCCTCCTCTGGTGCCACTGTAGTCTTCTCTAGTCAGCTAACATTCTCCATCCTGGACATCTCCATGTGCATCCTGTCAATGAAGTCCTGGAGCTCCCAGATTCTATACAGACAAGACCTTCATCTTCTCCTGCAGCTCTCATGCTTACTTCCTGTGGGACTCCACCAAGAGACATCTCTCCTACTGAATGGCTCTCCCTGCTGGCTTTCTTTGGCAGAGACATGCTGACTGAATTCCCAGCAAGTCAAGACCACAATCTGGGTAGAAACCTGCAGGGTCACAATGCCTGTCTGGCCAGGGGCTCCTCAACTGCAGGCAGAGGAAGAGCTAGCAGTGGTGCTGGCCGTGTGCCATTTCCCTACTATTGTGGATTCTTCCTTGTGGAGCACCTGCTTTTTAACTCAGCTGGCTAGCTTCATTAGTCTCCCAACTGCCTTCATCTCACCAGCCACGTGTCTTGTAGCATTTTAAAATCTTCCACTGCAAGGTATCATAGAAGTACAGAGTACAGTTATATACTCTATATTAAAAATAGCTTAGTTATTAACAATCTTAAGATTGCACTCATCAGGAAATGTATGTACTATCTTACTCTTGTCCATCGTGAGCATGAATGACATTGCAGTCTTCAGTATGGTCACATATATTTTAGAAATACCTAAATATTAGTGCACTTTTCTATAACCTTGGATACAGCATATAGCATCTTGATTTCTTTTCTATTCTTCTATATTTGTTACATTATTTTCAGTGTCAGAATGGTTCAGTGGATATTAATTGATTTAGACTCTTTTTTATAAGTACTCTTTTCTGTTTGGTGTGCACTTTGTTAATTTTGTCATTACTCATCTACTGTACATTTTCTCTTCCATCCATAACATTACCTTTTTTAGCTGCAGTTCAGGGCATTGGGCTGTTAACTATGAAGTTATTTTAGCGGCGTGTGTATGCATGCACAACATAGCTTTCCTGAAGTGCTATTCAGAGGATATGATAGTTAGCTGCAAAGTTAAGTAGCCTATATATGCCAGCAAAATGTCATTGTTACTCTGTGGTGATACACTTAATCTGCAGCATGTTGTGTAAGTACCTCTTGTATGTACATCATATAAATGACTTTCAAGGACTGTTTATCTGACATAATGGTATAGAGTACTGCAAGAAGCTACCCGTGTATCTCAGGTGATAGAAATGCTAGAAATAGATATTTTACTGCATTGGAGATAGTAGGTAATTGTGTAATTAAGGACTGCATCATATACTCAAGGAGGCAGAGTTAAGGAGTGCAACCTTACCATTGTCGTCATGATTTTTTGATCACTTAACTGTGCAACATTAATTTTCTATTATGGTTATTTTTGTACAGAATTTCTTAAGTTTTTTTTTTAAATATCAAAAACATCAAATAAAATTAAAAAAAAAAGAAAAGTACTTCAGTTTCCAGGACTTCTTGAGTTGTGGTTGCTGGCAAGGTATGGCAAATAACTGAGTAAAATTCCAAATATTTATATTTATTACTAATACACTCCATAAATATTTGCCCCCATCTTGTGTGCTTTAGGAGAATCCATGGAAATAAAATTCTTTTCTGCACAATTTAGGGGCTTCTAAATTGCTTCCTGAGGTATATCTTGACATGGATCCCTCCTGCATGTCTTAGAAGGTGCACAGATGGGACCTGCTCTCTCACAAACCTTCCCAGCTTCAAAACTCCTTAAATGGGTCAGACTGGGGTCCCTATTGCTAACTTCATGAACTCCGAGATAAAGAAACTGTGGAAGGCAGACTGGGGAGGTGGACAAGCAGCTTTTCGTACTTCATGTAACTGTGAAGAGACAGGGAGTCACAGCTGTAAATGTAATCTGGTTAAATGGTTTAAACTATTTGTATGAACTAGTGTAAGCTTTAATTAAACATAAAAAAATCCAGTATTTTTTTAACTTAGCGACATAGGTGTTCACTTTAGAAATGATGCTGTACGTGCTCAGCACATTGTTTAAAAAACCAATCATAAGTCAGGTAACTCAAAACTTATTTCCTTTGAGACAAAAGTTTGAATAGCTCCTCAGTAATGACTATCTCCATACCAAATTACATCCTGAAGTTTTCAGCAGTTTTGGCTAGAGGGCTCAAAAGTGGGTTTTTTTGGCCAGAATTTAACAATCCCCTTTGAGCGGATACCTACCCTGAAAAAAGAATGCACATTTCAGAAAGTTATGAGCCATTAAAAACAGGGGGTTGGAAAGTAAAATCAACACTTAACTACAGTGTTTTCTATTGCTTTTTCTAGAATGCTATTAAGATTATATTTTCCCCGACATCATTTATTGACATTGAATAATACTGTTTGTGATACCAATCAGAGTGTGGTTTCATCTGATACCTCTCCATCTGCTGATAACATGTGTTGCTTTCTATCACCGTTTACTTCTTCTTGTACCATCTTCTTTCTTTGCCAGTTTATCTGAACTTTCTGTGTGGTATTGTGATAAAAGACCTGTTAAAATCCAGAAGATTTTATATCCACACTAATGCCTCCATTGTCCCCATTTGCTACTGGGCTCCAAGTTAGTTTGGCATGATCTGTCTTTCTCAAATTCTCATTTTGGCTGTAACTCAGTTTTTTTGTTGGCTATTATAAGCTCAGATCCCATTATATATATATGTATTAGCTCAAAATACACCAACTGTGAGTACAGAAGATATAGACTTGTTAGATTTGTGTAGATGAGAATATAGATATTTGAGCTAATCCTATATTCTTATTACAATGGAGACCCAGGGTATGTCTATGTCCACAGGATCGGTGCTACACCTTCAGCTTTGGGACAGCTTCTACGAGGAACCCCGTCAGTGTGCCAGACCTTTAAGGAGTCTTACTTTTACTGTACAGGTTAGGCCATGTGTTCTCACTACCTCAGACTGAACCTCTAGGCTCCAGCACTCCTGCTTAACACTATGAGCTGTGTTCATCGAGTCCAAATGAGATAGACTCCTGTTAGAGATTTGTATACTCTTCAGAGATTTTAGTACAGGTTGAACCTCTCTAGTCCAGCACCCTCGTGACCTGACTGGTGCCGAACCAGAGAATTTGGCAAACCACAGGAGGTCAATGAAGAGTGCCAGCGGTTCTCCACAGGTGTGGGAAGTAGGGTGCAGAGGGTGCTGTAGCACCCCCAGGTTTTGCACCCAGTGTGGCCCCCAGCCTGGGGGCTCTGATGCTGGCCCCTCACCCAGGGTCCCAGCTGTAGGTCCCAACTGCCTGACCCAGGTCCTCTCCCTCCCTCCTGGAGCTTGAACACTGTGAATCAGCTGTTCGTGGTGCTCCAGAAGTGCTGGGAAGGAAGAGGTAAGCGCGGGGTCACCAGCGCATGGGGGAAGGGGGGCAGAGCGGGGTGCTTGGCACCAGTGGATGCTCTGCACTCCCTAATTTTTCCCTGTGGGTGCTCCAGCCCCAGAGCATCCACAGAGTTGGTGCCTATGCCAGACCACAGATATTGCCGAACCAGGGAGTGCCAGATTAGAGAGGTTCAACCTGTACCTCACCAAGCATTTGCAGTGACCCTCAGACAGCGGTAGTGTTTATTAGTCAACTGGAACACAGCAAAGGAAGTCCTTAGGTTAGCACATGGTGGGGTAACTCACATGACTGTCATGGATGAGTATAAACTGTTCAGGAAGGACAGATGGGGGAGAAAAGGTGGAGAAGTTGCACTGTATGTAAGAGCAGTATGATTACTCAGAGCTCCAGTATGAAACTAGAGAAAAGCCTGTTGAGAGTTTGGGTTAAGTTTAGAGGTGAAAGCAACAAGCATGATGTCGTGATGGGCGTTGGCTATAGACCACTAGACCAGGAGAAGGAGGTTGACGAGGCTCTCTGACAACTAACGGAAGTTTCCCGATCACAGGCCCTGGTTCTCATGCAGGACTTCAATCACCCTGACATCTGCTGGGAGAGCAATACAGCCATCCACAGACAATCCAGGAAGTTTTTGGAGACTATTGAGGACAACTTCCTGGTGCAAGTGCTGGAGTAACCAACTAGGGCCCATGCACCTCTTGACCTGCTGCTCACAAACAGGGAAGAATTGGTAGGGGAAGTAGAAGTGGGTGGCAACATGGGCAGCAGTGACCATGGGATGGTTGAGTTCAGGATCCTGACAAAAGGAAGAAAGGGGGGGAAGCAAAATACAGACCCTGGACTTCAGAAAAGCAGACTTTGACTCCCTCAGGGAACTGATGGGCAGGATCCCCTGGGAGGCTAATATGATGGGGAAAGGAGTCCAGGAGAGCTGGGTATATTTTAAAGAATCCTTATTGAAGGTGCAGGAACAAACCATCCTGATGTGCAGAAAGAATGGCAAATATGGCAGGTTACCAGCTTGGCTTTAAAGAGAAATCTTTGGTGAGCTTAAACACAAAGGAAGCTTACAATAAATGGAAACTTGGACAGATGACTAGGGAGGAGTATAAAAATATTGCTCAAGCATTCAGGGGTGTAATCAGGAAGGGCAAAGCACTGGAGTTGCAGCTAGCAAGGGATGAGAAGGGTAACAAGAAGGGTTTCTACAGCTATGTTAGCAACAAGAAGAAGGTCAGGGAAAGTGTGGGACCCTTACTGAATGGGGGAGGCAACCTAGTGACAGATGATATGGAAAAAGCTGAAGTACTAAGTGCTTTTTTTGCCTTGGTCCTCACAGAAAATGTCAGCTCCCAGACTGCTGCACTGGGTAGAACGGTATGGGGAAGAGGTGAGCAGCCCTCATTGGTGAAAGAGCAGGTTAAGGATTATTTAGAAAAGCAGGACATACACAAGTCCATGGGCCCAGATGCAATGCACCCAAGGGTGCTGAGGGAATTGGCTGATGTGATTGCAGAGCCATTGGCCATTATCTTTGAAAACTTGTGGCTATTGGGGGAGGCCCTGGATTATTGGAAAAAGGCAAATATAGTGCCCATATTTAAAAAAAGAGAAGAAGGAGAATCTGGAGAACTACGGACCGATCAGCCTCACCTCAGTCCCTGGAAAAGTCATGGAGCATGTCCTCAAGGAATCCATTTTGAAGCACTTGGAGAAGAAGCAGGTGATCAGGAAGAGTCAACATGGATTCCCCAAGGGCAAGTCATGCCTGACCAACCTGATTGCCTTCTATGATGAGATAACTGGCTCTATGAATTTGGGGAAATCAGTGGACAGGATATCCCTTGACTTTAGCAAAGCTTTTGATACAGTCTCCAAAAGTATTTTTGCCAGCAAGTTAAAGAAGTATGGAATGGATTATAAGGTGGATAGAAAGCTGGCTAGATCGTGGGGTTTAACGGGTAGTGATCAACAGCTTGATGTCTAGTTGGCAGCCAATCTAGCTGGCAGACTGACCCAGGGGTCGGTGATGGGGCTGGTTTTGGTCAAGATCTTCATTAATGATCTGGATGATGGGATGGATTGTATCCTCAGGAAGTTCGCAGATGACACTAAGCTGTGGGGAGAGGTAGATATGCTGGAGGGTAGGGATAGGGTCCAGAGTGACCTAGACAACTTGGAGGATTGGGCCAAAAGAAATCTGATGAGGTTCAACAAGGACAAGTGCAGAGTCCTGCACTTAGGAAAGAAGAAACCCATGCACTGCTACAAGCTGGGGACCGACTGGCTAAGTGGCAGTTCTGCAGAAAAGGACCTGGAGATTACAGTGGATGAGGAGCTGGATATGAGTCAGTGTGCCCTTGTTGCCAAGAAGGTAACAGCATACTGGGCTGCATTAGTAGGAACATTGTCAGCAGATCGAGGGAAGTGACTATTCAGCATTGGTGAGGCCACATCTGGAGTATTGCGTCTAGTTTTGGGACCCCCACTACAGAAAGTATGTGGACAAATTGGAGAGAGCCTAGCAGAGGGCAACAAAAATGATTAGGGGGTTGGGGCACTTGGCTTATGAGGAGAGGCTGAGGGAACTGGTCTTATTTAGTCTGCAGAAGAGGATGGAGCTAGGCTGTTCTCAGTGATGGCAGATGACAGAACAAGAAGCAATGGTCTCAAGTTGCAATGGAGGAGGTTGGATATTAGGAAAAACTATTTCACTAGGAGGGTGGTGAAGCACTGGAATGCGTTACTTAGGGAGGTGGTGGAATCTCCATCCTTACAGGTTTTTAAGGCCTGGCTTGACAAAGCCCTGGCTGAGATGATTTAGTTGGTGTTGGTCCTGCTTTGAGCAGGAGGTTGGACTAGGTGACCTCCTAAGGTGTCTTCCAACCCTAATCTTCTATGATTCTATGAAAAGAGTTAAAGCACAGACCATTCTGGTTTGCCCAGAGCCCAGACATCCTGAGGTGAATCCCATTGTTCAAGGTCTGTGTCTCTCTGACTGACCCCTTGATCATTTCTCAGGTGAGAGCCTAGACTCCTTCCAACAGTCAACTCTTATCCACCATCTCACACCTTTCCAGGCCTTTGTTCTTGAGCTAGGGAATTTTGCCTGGCTTCCCTGCTGAGGGGTTGGGGTATCCATCTCCCTCTGGGTTGGTGGTTGTTAGGTGTCAATGTCCTGGTGATTGGATTTGTAATTGTCTTCTCAGATTCTCCATTGTTATGGCGTCAACCTTGTCTAGTCCTTTTTAATGGCTCATTCAGGTTCAGATGGGTAGGTGTCATTCATACCTGTGGACTTGTCTACATCTGAAATGCCACAGTGTCACAGCTAAAACACTGCAGTTTGGGATATGACATGCCTGAGAACTGAAGATAAATCTACTCTTTGGTGCAGGTGTTTCTTCAAACTCCATTTATACTGGGAGGTATCAGAGATAAAACCAGAGGCTCCAACCAGAGCATGACTTGTTCTCATCTTTAGTATTCCATGGTTACTGTTAAAGGGATGATTGAATACGAGCCCTCAGGACGTCCCTATACCATCCCCAATAGACTCTGAACCTTTCCAGACTATTATCAGTGGTGGAATGTTTTAACAAGACCTTGAAGAGCATGCTAGGCAAGTTTGTGGAAGAGGATCTACAACAGTGGGATATGTTACTCCCAACCTTATTGTTTACTATACAGGAGGTACCCCAAGCCTCCACAGGTAACCCCCACCAGCCCCTGCCCAAGATGCCGGAGGCTGTTAGGAAGGAACTGGAGGTCATGTTAGACATGGGCATGATAGAAGAATCCCATCGCAAGTGGAGAAGCCCAACAGTCCTAGTTCCAAAACTGAACAGCTCCATCTGGTTTTGTATTGACTTTAGAAAAGTGAACAATATATCTCGATTTGACGCCTACCCAATGCCACGGGTCGATGAACTCCTTGAGTGGTTAGGGAGAGCCAAGTTCCTGTCAACTTTGGATTCACCAAGGGATACTGGCAGATCCCTCTGACCCTGACCTCATGCCTGAAGACGGCCTTCCCAAGCCCCTTTGGCATATACCAATTTGTGACCATGCCATTCGGGTTACATGGATGAGATATTGCAATCCCATGGATGGTATGCTGCCGCTTACATTGATGACATCATCATGTACATCACCAGCTGGAAAGACCACCCCTCATTCCTCTCCCAGTAGTCGGGACCCCCTTTGAACAAATAAGACTTGACTTGGTGGGCCCACTAGAAAAGAGTGCTTCCGGCCACCAGTACATCCTTGTGATCATGGATTATGTGACCTGGTACCATTACGGACTGCCACTGCCCTGAAGATAGCCACTGAACTCATCAAGATCTTTGCCCGGGTAGGTATACCCTGTGAAATCTTAATGGATCGGGGACAAATATTACTTCCCGATTGATGGCTGACCTCTGCCATCTTTTAGGTATATGAGCCCTCAGGACTATACCAGCGCTGTAGACTACCAGGCTTTGGTCTGCAGACAAGAAACTATGGTCCAAAACAAAAACAATCATCCCTCTCGAGATATGAGAGCCACTGCACTTATGCAGGGATATTACCTAATTTCTTTAGTAGCCTTAGAAGAAAATAACTTAAGCTCCTCCAAAGAAACAATTCCCCTGCACAGTAGTGGCTCTTTTAACATGGATTGTGCTTACCAATGAGATTGCACTCCTTTTCTAAACTAGATCCCAATGATATACATTACATTACTATTGCCATTGATTTTCTTGAGGGAAGGAGCTGCGTTTTAGGCATGAATTATGGAAGGAGTTAACACCCATCATGAACCCATTATATTGTAACTTTTTCATCAGAAGAAAACAAGTTTATCAGCCAATGAAGATTCTTCAGTGTGAAAAGCCAACACAAGCTATTCTAAGGAACATTATAAACTTCCGAATGGTGGTGAATTCAGAAACCCAAATGACAAGTAAATGAAAGCTATAATTTATTCCATTAAAATTTTTGAATTAATATTAAGATTGCACAGTTAGGCAGCTATAACCATAGTTTCTGAATACCTCACAAGCTTAATACATTTACCTTCACTCCACCACTACGAGGTAGGGAAGTATTATTGTTATCACCATATTATACAGAGGGGCATGATCCAGTGCTCACCCAATTCAAGGGGTTGAAATTTATTTATGCAGCCCTCCTTCCTACCTCAGGGACTCCAAATCAGGGAATGCAAAACATTTCCGCCCCCCCCTTTCCAAAATCTCACTTGCAGATGATTTTTTTCAAAGTCCAGTAATAATGTATCACTTATGAATAGTAATTGATTTACCTGACTCTTCAGCAGTTTACTATTTACAATGATAAGAAATGTCACTGAGCCAAATATTTATTTAAAAAACAAACAAAACATTATTCCCCTCCGTGACAGGGTTGGGGGGAACCCTGTCCTGTGCGGGGCAAGTCCAACTGCCTCTTTTAAGAAAAAAAGGGGGAGTGGGCGTACGTATCTTACATCTACATCACTCCCAGCCCGAGTCCATACACTCGCCCTTATCAGCAGGGTAGTATGGCATAGTGGCTGGAGTCCATACATTCACTCTTGTCACTGGGCAGTAAGGCCTAGATGCCAGTCTCCACCAGTCCGCCCTCTTTCGCAGGGCAGTAAGGCCCAATGGCCCAAGTGAATAACTTCACCCCTTTTTGCGGACCAGTAAGGCCTAATGGCGAGAATCAGGAAATCTGCCCCATCTTGCAAGGCAGTAAGGCCTAGTGGCTCAAGTGAATAATCTAGTCCCTCCTTGCAGGGCAGTAAGATCTAGCAGACAATGTAGGACACAGGGGGATTGGTTGTGCTCCCCAGCAGTGTGGTCTAGGCCCTCCCTCTCCACTGGATCCCAGCCCAGCACCCTGGTAGTGCCTGTAGCACAGGCCACTGAGTCAGCAGAGAAAGGCTCCTACCTAAAGATGCTGACTCAAGGCTTCGGCTCACTCACCAGTCCGCCACCAGATTCCCCTGGGCTGCTTCCAGCCGTCGTCCCTGCTGCTATGGTCTGGGCCTCCCTGTTACCTCTCGGTTCTCTGGTCTGCCTCCGAACTCTGCAAGGCCTCCGGGGTTGCCGTGGCATCCACCTGGGCTGCGACATCTCCAGCTCCTAAGCTTCTGCTGAGCCTTGGCTGGAGTGAGCATCGTACACCCTTCCTCCATGGCAGTCAGCCCCAACTGAGCCAAGCTGCTCCCTTTTATGCTGGTACACCTGGAGCATGCCCAGGGGGGTGAAGTGGGTGTGGCTTCCTCTGCCCACAATATAGGATTAACCCCTTCCCATCCAGGGTGGGGCAAGTGCACCCCGTCACACCCTCACTTTCTCTTCCATGGCAATCTTTAACACCTATCAGTTAACAGAGAATACATCACTCTTCTGCTTTCACAATGTATTGTATTTGTCTTGTTTTTCGAGAAATTGCTTTTCTCCTTCAGGTCTTATGGGAGCAAATCTGGTTCTAAAATAGTATTTCAAAACAATTCAACCCAGGTTGTTCTGCACTGGTGCTTAAAGGATAGTATGGTTAGACAACAACAACAAAAATAGCTACTCAGTGGCTTGTGGACAAAGCTGAGTGATTAAATTTGTCTGTTGCTGCTTTTAATGAATGAGCAAACTGCTTTGCCAGCTGATTTGTTGCATTGAAGTAAGTGGCTCATGTAGCATGCTTTATGTCATTCTTCTTTAGAATGTCTGAAATTCCTTAGCTGTGACTTGAGGATCATTGTTTGTGGGGTTGTTGTAGGCATGTTGGTCCCAGGATATTAGAGAGACAAGGTGGGTGGGTGTTACTTTCTGGGGTGCAATCCAGATGGGTGAAGAATTGTCACCTCTTTCTCTGTACCCTAGAGTGCCTCATGATGCCTTTCTACTGAAGCTCTCTGTCTGGGACACTTGCAGTCAGCCATAGGCATGTACTTTATGTCTATGTATTGGGTAGCCCTAGTTCAATGCTTTGGATCCCAGAGCCTGCCAACAGTACCACAGATTTCCACTGGTCTCCACCAGCCGTGGTTAACAATTGGTAAGGTGACTCCACACTCTCTCCAGCCCTGAATTTTCCCCAAAACTTGTGTTCTGAAATGTCCAGACCTATCCTGGGACAATCAGAGGAATATTACAGTGTATTGCTCCTTTATAGAATCAATATCTAACAGTTTGTTACTTTAAATGGCAGTACCATATAGTTCAGTTCAAACACAGAAGGGGACTGGTTTCGATTAAAAATGAATGAAGCTTATTCCAAGAGATAGATTTTAAGTGGGTACAAGGTATATGGATTAAAGTCAGAAATGGCTACAAGAGAAATAAAGATTAAATGCTTTCTAGTAACTAAAACTTAACAAGCTGCACTTGGATCAAGGTAAAATCCTCACCACACGTTTCCATCAAGGTGACCGACTGAACCCCAAGGTCAGGATCTATCCCTCAGAGTCAAAGGGCTGGTACCTTTGTCGTCTTAGGTGAAAGACAGATAACCTGGCGTTCCTTTGCCCCTCTTTTTTGTCGTCCAATGAACCTTTGAAACTGATTCTTCTGAGGGACACATCCAAACAAAGCTGTGAGGTAGGCAACATGGCACTTGTCTTGAAGGAAGTGTCCTGCTGCTTCTTCCCCCCTGGCAAGAGGCAAGATGTGTCTGCCAAAATGCAAATTGTTAGTTCCCGTCCCCTCTGGTGCAACTGAGTGAACGTTTGACATCTGATTGTCAATCACATGCCCCACCCTGATAGTGTGAGGTTTGCCTCCACTCCTTGTTAGCTTGATGAGTCTGTTCATGTGGTATGTAAATACATTTGCATTGTCTTTCAAACAACTTTGAAAGTAACTTTTAGGTGAAGAAAGAACATTCTTTGATCCGGGATAGACCTGTTTAACAACTTTACCTAGGCAAGGGTATCTGGTCTTGAATATATGCTGGTGACATCCTAAAAGGTGAATTCATAACATTATATGTAATGTTGCTAGATACATTCTACTATGATGATATTGACCAGCAAGTTATTAGTTTTTAAATGATATCTCACAAGGCATATTTTGTACAAAGATTATTACAGTAATGCATAAGATGTGAATACTGGGGTGTGTATGGTCACAGGGAGATAATATCTTTTATTAGACCAAATTCTGCTGGTGAAAGAGACAAGCTTTCAAGCAACACAGAGCTGTTCTTCAGGCCTGAGAAAGGTACTCAGAGAGTGTCAAAAGTAACACTGTCAGATGAAGTCCATATGTAGCAGGCATCTTTCTTATATCTTCAGTGGTTTTGTGAGAGGTAGTACTATTGAGGGCTATTATTTCTGGTCTCCTTCAGTATGCACTGATTATTATGAACAACATTTTGCTTGTGGGTCTCTGCAAAATTGATATGTATTTTCTGCCATGGATGCTGAATCCACTTCCAAGCATGGCATATACCAAAGGCTCATGATGGCAGTTGGCATGTATCTCATTGTTCATTCACCAACTCTGTGTCCTGATTCAAATTGGCTACCAAAACTAGTTTCTACAGACAGCTTTCATTTTTACTATTTCATTGTGACTTTCATGCAATTATGCCAACAATAAAGCTTGCTAGGACTTTGGGTTCTTTGCGATAATACCCCTCAGACACCTACAAGATCTCTATCAGGCATTCTGACAACTACAATACCCACCTGCTGAAGAGAAGAAACAGATTGATAGAGCCAGAAGAGTTCCCAGAAGTCACCTACCACAGGACAGGCCTAACAAAGAAAATAACAGAACGCCACTAGCTGTCACCTTCAGCCCCCAACTAAAACCCCTCCAACGCATTATTAAGGATCTACAACCTATCCTGAAGGATGACCCAACACTCTCACAAATCTTGGGAGACAGGCCAGTCCTTGCCTACAGACAGCCCCCCAACCTGAAGCAAATACTCACCAGCAACCACATACCACACAACAGAACCACTAACCCAGGATCCTATCCTTGCAACAAAGCCCGTTGCCAACTGTGCCCACATATCTATTCAGGGGACACCATCACAGGGCCTAATCACATCAGCCACACTGTCAGAGGCTCGTTCACCTGCACATCCACCAATGTGATATATGCCATCATGTGCCAGCAATACCTCTCTGCCATGTACATTGGTCAAACTGGACAGTCTCTACGCAAAAGAGTAAATGGACACAAATCAGATGTCAAGAATTATAACATTCAGAAACCAGTCGGAGAACACTTCAATCTCTCTGGTCACGCGATTACAGACACGAAAGTCGCTATTTTACAACAAAAAAACTTCAAATCCAGACTCCATCGAGAAACTGCTGAATTGGAATTCATTTGCAAATTGGATACAATTAACTTAGGCTTGAATAGAGACTGGGAGTGGCTTAGTGATTATGCAAGGTAGCCTATTTCCCCTTGTTTTTTTCCTAACCCCCCACCCCCTCAGACGTTCTTGTTAAACCCTGGATTTGTGCTGGAAATGGCCCACCTTGATTATCATACACATTGTAAGGAGAGTGATCACTTTAGATAAGCTATTACCAGCAAGAGAGTGGGGTGGGAGGAGGTATTTTTTCATGCTTTGTGTGTATAGAATAAGATCTTCTACACTTTCCACAGTATGCATCCGATGAAGTAAGCTGTAGCTCACGAAAGCTCATGCTCAAATAAATTGGTTAGTCTCTAAGGTGCCACAAGTACTCCTTTTTCTTTTTGCGAATACAGACTAACACGGCTGTTACTCTGAAACCATACAATATACAGTCACTCTCTACTGTGGATTCTTTTATTTTGCACAGTGTATGACTTAACCTGTTTATTGTCAAATACACTTACGCTACCTCCTAATCCAGACAATGTTTTATCTTCTTTTTAAGAGACAAGTTTTGTTTCAATCTCAGTTCCTTTTTCCCCCTACCAAAAAAACCTCTTGCCTGAGTGCCACCTGCTGGTAAATGTCAGAAAAATCTAGTTTTGTAATATTTTGCCTCCTGCTAACTGTGCAAAGATCCTAGGCCTTTGAGGTTGGAGATTGCACTGTATCTAACCAGAGGTTGATTCACCATTTCTTTATGAACTTTACTAATACGGACAGTGCTCTCTTGTTTCAGAATACACACAATGTGTCCTGTTGTTCTGATAACTCCACCTGAGACCTTCAAGAGCCTCTCTTACAGAATATGGCCTGGGTTTTGTCTTGCAACATTTTGGTATGGCATCTGTAACTGTAAGAAATTCAGACTGTATACTTTTTCTTCATGCTGTATAGTGGGTGAACATCTCAGCACATGTTTCAACTCAGCTTTTTAGGATATTGGATCTTATTTTTAACCAAGGTATTCAGATGTAACTACTTTTCATCAGTTACGATCCTAGAATTCTACAACTAACCCTTCTGTTATACTACGCTTGGTATTTTTCATTTACCTTCATTTTTCTCTGAGGGTACCTTACTAAATCTTTTTCTATTAAACCTTTCTGAATTCAGAAAACGACAACTCCAGAATCGTCTGCATTTTTAACTGGAGACTCATTTTTCAGCGCTTCAACATAAGACGAAGATAAAGCATTTTCTCTGTGTTTAAAATTGTGTGACATCTGGCAGCTCACGTGTGGTCTTTTCTTTGTCCTTTAATTCTGAGCAAGGATCACTCCTTCCTTTGGCTTGCTATGTGATCCCTGAAGTGGTGTAAATTGCAAAGGCTGTGCTCTTTGGTCATCTCTTGCAGCACATCTTAAATGCATAGGTATAGCTTGACTTCTGTATTTGTGGGGGCAGCTCCAGTCAGGCCAATGGGGCCATGCTGGGAGGTGGGGGAAATTCTGCACCTGCCTGAGGCTTGCAGTCGGGGGGGGGGGCAATGCCCCCCTCTCCCCAAACTATATTCATGAGTAAATGTCATCTATTCCCAAGGATTACTCTCAGTTGTGAGTAGACAGTTGCAGGTGTAGTGGGTGGGAGCTTTGGTCGCTTCTGGGAGGTGGAGCTTTGAAAAGGCCAAGGCAACTGAGCTCTCAGGACAGCAGTGTTGGGAGGATCATAATAAGCAACTGACAGAAGGGATGTGGCTACAGAGAAAGCACCTCCAAAAAGCAATGGGCCTGACAAGTGCTGTGGGACAATGGAGGAAAGCACTGCTATGACTAGGTTTGGGCTTTGGGGGTAGGCCTACTTGAGGGATTTCATTTTTTTTCCATCTGTGTCCCTCATTTCTGAAGTTGTCATTTTCTTGTCCTATGGTAATTCTTCTAGGGTATTGGAGGTTATTTTCTCTACCCCTCCGCAACTGGAGGGCTGGGTTTCTTACTTGCTAAGCTGGAGAATCCTCTTTTAATACATTTTCCATTTTCTCAAAGATAATCCTGTGCTTGACTGCTGATCTTTGATTGGCTGCCATAGTGGGACTTAACATGGTGTCTGGTTCTCTCTTTTGACTTGGTGAAGAAGAAATAATCTGTGGGTCACAAAGTCTTTGAGGTGTGTACTGCTTGGCTAAGGACAAAGGAGAATTCTTTTTTGTAAACAATTCTTTTCTGTTTAGTGATTTATTTTTGCCTGCTGGAAATTCTCTTATGTGCTAGTTCATATTTTGCTCTCCTTATCCTTGCTAGTATTGTAAGTTACATTTTTATGTCTTTCTCACTAACAGGTTAGCCATAATGTTGTGTTATTTAACAGAACCATTTACATGGCTAACCCTTTCTGCAATGTGGTTCATTATGTATATCACATTTTATGGATGTAATACTATTTTATTCTTCTTGTGAAAGTTCTTGATTAGATAAACGCTGCATACATATAGAAATACAGATATTGCCTGACTTTAGTGATCTGTCTAGTTCTGTATCCCAGATCTGACCGTGATCAGTACCAGATGCTTCAGAGGAAGGGCATCAAAACCCTTGCATAGGCAATTGTGGGGTAATCTGCCCACAGGAAAAGTTTCTTCCCAATCTCCATGATTAGTCATTGGTCTGTGTCTTGAAGCATGAGGAATTATATCCCTTCCACATCTCTTGTAATTTTCTTTTTAATCCTCACCATTGTAACACTCCATGTCCTCATTATCCCTATAAATATATATATATTTTGAATCCTGCAAAATTCTTAGTCTCAAAGGATAACTTGTGGCAATGAGTTCCATAGGCTAATTGTGCATTCTCTGAGAAAATGCACAAACATTTTTCAGTCATGTTTAAATGTTCAGCCTTTTAGTTTAATTGACTATCCACTTATTCTTATATTAGAAAAGGGTGAATAGACATGTCTAATCTACCTTCTCCATACCGACAGGTTTCAGAGGAACAGCCGTGTTAGTCTGTATTCGCAAAAAGAAAAGGAGTACTTGTGGCACCTTAGAGACTATTGTATAATTCTATCATGCCTCTTCTTACTTGTCTCCTGTCTAAGGTAGGTTCTTGTGACTTCATAGTAACCATGAGATCAAGTAATCAAAATGACTGTAGATATGGGACTATTTCCTGTAAGCAAAAGGCCCTCAGCTGCCATTTTTAGGGCGCTCAGAACATTGTGCGATCAGGCCCTTAGTGGCAAATTCTAAAAGGTGCTGTGTCCCTGAATGTCCCATTAATTCAGGATTAAGTTCATTCTTTCAGATTTAGGAGTTGATGCTACAAAGGACTGAGACCCTCCAGGGAGGAATTTAGGATTCTCAATCCCCTTTGAAGTACTATTGATACAATACAATATACCCGATTCTTACAGTTTCCTCGACTTTATTTATTTGTTCTACTACTAAATGGTAGAACCATGGATATGTCTGTTTTTAATTCCCCTTTTATACTGAGGACAAAGCTGACAGTAATTATTATATCCAACCTTGTCAGATTCCTTATTCTTTCTGGCACCCATGTTTACTACTGGTATTCTTACTGCAATCTTATGTTTTGCATTGTTTGCATTTGTGCTAACACCACACACATCTATGACATTATCAGTGGAGCTGACTTTAAAATGAAATAAAAAGTTATGCATTCAAAGAGTTTTAATCACAGATCTTCTGCATTCATATGGAGAGGCACAACAGTGTCTGACTGGCAGCTAGAGTACAAATGACACTATGACCGGTTTCAGAGTAGCAGCCGTGTTAGTCTGTATCCGCAAAAAGAACAGAAGGACTTGTGGCACCTTAGAGACTAACACATTTATTTGAGCATGAGCTTTTGTGAGCTACAGCTCACTTCATCAAAGCTGTAGTGGTTTTAAATAGACCCAAAATAGAAAAACTTGGATTTGGAGGATTTGGCATGTGGCTGAAAAAAGAGAAATATGGGAAGCCTTATGGTAATCTGTTTGAATTAAAAGATTAGACTGTCTGGTGGCTGGGTTCAGGTCACGGATGTCTTACTGCAGCTGCATAACCTGCTTACGTTTTGTGTCAGTAACACTCTCCTTTAAAGAAAAATTGTGCCGTGGCGTTAATAACAAAATCCAGATGAATTTGGGTAATTGGTCGTGTGGGACTAGAGATTTCATTAGTGTGAACTTTTTCCTGCCCTACAACCCAGGAGTACTTTGTGAATGGCCTGGAGATAAAAGTAAGCAAATAATTTTGCATGGCCTCATTCAGTTCCCCTTGAATCTGATGCTGATGCTGAAGGTAGAATATCTCTCTGGATTACTTGTTTCTGTTTCAGCCTTGCTGACTTTACGTGGGGATTTTGTTTCTTCCAGGAGTTTGGGAGTAAATTGGATGATCTTCCTAAATTCATTGGTTACACTGCTGTACTAGTCATTTACAATAGGGGTAAAACGAGGAACAAACACTTTCCTTTTTTAAATTACATCCATTGATGCAGTCTTGTGGATTTCAAGAGCAAAATGTTTGTTTTTCAGAAGAGTTTCCTCAGACAGGGCTATAGTCATCCCTTGCAGGTCCTACCTAGCAGTAGCTCAGAATGCTAAAATTCTGGAGATGAACTCCCCTAGAAGTAAAGAGAGCCCTTCATTCCAATTTCAATGCTAGGCAGGAAGTGGATTAAGAATGGTTTCAACCAACAAATCAAGCACAGTGCACTCTTGTTTGGAACCATTCCTTAATAAAACCAGAACTAAAAGAATTACAGAGCTACATGCTTACAAATTGCAATCCTGTTCCCTGTGAAATTATTAGCAAAACTCCCATTTACTTTGATAAGAGCAGGATCAAGAGGTCAGAGCATAATTTTGGATGTGGGTACAATCATTTTATCGCTCTGAATATTTTCAGAGAAGCTATTACAATCCGGTCGCTGTTTGATGGATGATGTGAAATTAGTTGGTGGGTCTCACTTTCGTGCAGGATGGACAGGGGCCAACATCATCAAACCACTAATGTAAGTTACACCCGTGTTAGAAATCTCCATAGAGGGGGTAAAGACAGAAGCTGGTATTTTCAAAGGGGGCTAAGATTGTTGGGTCCCCAATTTCCATTGATTTTAATAGGGATTTGCCTATTACTATTATTATTAAAGTGCCTTACTCTCTCTCTCTAAGCAAGGTTACTCTGGAAATCTCAGCATGAAAAGGAAAGAGAACATTGCCCTTCATTCCTCAGAGGTGGTCCATTCAGGTCAGGTTTGTGAAACAATGGTGTGATTAGCCAGCTAACCCTTGCTGTCATAAATATAAAGGGAAGGCTAACCACTTTTAAATCCCTCCTGGCCAGAGGAAAAAACCCTTTCACCTGTAAAGGGTTAAGAAGCTAGGATAACCTTGCTGGCACCTGACCAAAATGACCAATGAGGAGACAAGATACTTTCAAAGCTGGAGAGGGTGGGGGAAACGAAGGGTTCTCTCTGTCTGTGTCTTGTTTTGCAGGAACAGAACAGGAATGGAGCCTTAGAACTTAGTAAGTAATCTAGCTAGATATGCGTTAGATTCTGTTTTGTTTAAATGGCTGATAAAATAGATGTGTTGAATGGAATGTATATATTCCGGTTTTTGTGTCTTTTTGTAACTTAAGGTTTTGCCTAGAGGGGTCCTCTATGTTTTGAATCTGATTACCATGTAAGGTATTTACCATCCTGATTTTACAGAGGTGATTCTTCTACTTTTTTCTTCAATTAAAATTCTTCTTTTAAGAACCGGATTGCTTTTTTATTGTTCTTAAGATCCAAGGGTTTGGGTCTGTGTTCACCTATGCAAATTGGTGAGGATTTTTATCAAGCCTTCCCCAGGAAAGGGGGTGTAGGGTTTGGGAGAATTTTCAGGGGAAAGACATTTCCAAGTGGACTCTTTCCCTGTTATATATTTGTTAGACACTTGGGGGTGGTAGCAATAAAGTCCAAGGGCAAAAGGTAAAATAGTTTGTACTTTGGGGAAGTTTTAACCTAAGCTGGTAAAAATAAGCTTAGGAGGTTTTTCATGCTGGTCCCCACATCGGTACCCTAGAGTTCAGAGTGGAGAAAGAACCTTGACACTAGCCCTAACCCTAAATTCAGGATGAAGGAAGAGTGGATATTTCCCCTAATTTAGCTGAAAATGGAGGAGGTGAGAGGGCTCTAAAACTAATGAATGGTATCCTGTAAGTGCAGTTCTACAAGTAGTTTTCTGACGAGTCCATCAGTCATGATCATCATCATCATCTCCTTTATCCTATGCCAAGGTTGGGTAGGGCTGAGGTGATGAGCATATTCCACCCACATCTCTTCTGAGTCTCCATTTGGGCCTGTTAGGTGTTGCCTGGATGGCTTTATATACCGGATTATAACTTTTCATTTTTTAAGACAAGGGAAATGCAGTCTTAAATCTACTTGGATTTCAGTAAGGCATTTGATACAGTTCCACATGGGAAATTATTAGTTAATTTGGAGAAGATGGGGATTAATATGAGAATTGAAAGTTGGTTAAGGAATTGGTTAAAGAGGAGACTACAACAGTTCAGACTGAAAGGTGAACTGTCAGCCTGGAGGGAGGTTACTAGTGGAGTTCCTCAGGGACTGATCTTGGGACCAATCTTATTTAACATTTTCATTAATGACCTTGGCACAAAAAGTGGGAGTGTGCTAATAAAATGTGCAGATGACACAAAGTAGGCAGATAACTGGAATATTACACAAGAAGAATCGAAAGAATAGTAAATATGGCAGGCGACCAGCTTGGCTTAATAGTGAAATCCTAGCGGATCTTAAAAATAAAAAAGAAGCTTACAAGAAGTGTAAGGTTGGACATATGACCAGGGAAGAGTATAAAAATATTGCTCGGGCATGTAGGAATGAAATCAGGAGGGCCAAATCTCACCTGGAGCTGCAGCTAGCGAGAGATGTCAAGAGTAACAAGAAGAGTTTCTTCAGGTATGTTGGCAACAAGAAGAAAGCCAAGGAAAGTGTGGGCCCCTTACTGAATGAGGGAGGCAACCTAGTGACAGAGGATGTGGAAAAAGCTAATGTACTCAATGCTTTTTTTGCCTCTGTCTTCACTAACAAGGTCAGCTCCCAGACTGCTGCGCTGGGCATCACAAAATGGGGAAGAGATGGCCAGCCCTCTGTGGAGATAGAGGTGGTTAGGGACTATTTAGAAAAGCTGGATGTGCACAAGTCCATGGGGCCGGATGAGTTGCATCCGAGAGTGCTGAAGGAATTGGCGGCTGTGATTGCAGAGCCATTGGCCATTATCTTTGAAAACTTGTGGCGAACCGGGGAAGTCCCGGATGACTGGAAAAAGGCTAATGTAGTGCCAATCTTTAAAAAAGGGAAGAAGGAGGATCCTGGGAACTACAGGCCAGTCAGCCTCACCTCAGTCCCTGGAAAAATCATGGAGGAGGTCCTCAAAGAATCAATCCTGAAGCACTTGCATGAGAGGAAGGTGATCAGGAACAGCCAGCATGGATTCACCAAGGGAAGGTCATGCCTGACTAATCTAATCGCCTTTTACGATGAGATTACTGGTTCTGTGGATGAAGGGAAAGCAGTGGATGTATTGTTTCTTGACTTTAGCAAAGCTTTTGACACTGACTCCCACAGTATTCTTGTCAGCAAGTTAAGGAAGTATGGGCTGGATGAATGCACTATAAGGTGGGTAGAAAGCTGGCTAGATATGTCGGGCTCAACGGGTAGTGATCAATGGCTCCATGTCTAGTTGGCAGCCGGTATCAAGTGGAGTGCCCCAAGGGTCGGTCCTGGGGCCGGTTTTGTTCAATATCTTCATAAATGATCTGGAGGATGGTGTGGATTGCACTCTCAGCAAATTTGCGGATGATACTAAACTGGGAGGAGTGGTAGATACGCTGGAGGGGAGGGATAGGATACAGAAGGACCTAGACAAATTGGAGGATTGGGCCAAAAGAAATCTGATGAGGTTCAATAAGGATAAGTGCAGGGTCCTGCACTTAGGACGGAAGAACCCAATGCACCGCTACAGACTAGGGACCGAATGGCTAGGCAGCAGTTCTGCAGAAAAGGACTTAGGGGTGACAGTGGACGAGAAGCTGGATATGAGTCAGCAGTGTGCCCTTGTTGCCAAGAAGGCCAATGGCATTTTGGGATGTATAAGTAGGGGCATAGCGAGCAGATCGAGGGACGTGATCGTTCCCCTCTATTCGACATTGGTGAGGCCTCATCTGGAGTACTGTGTCCAGTTTTGGGCCCCATACTACAAGAAGGATGTGGATAAATTGGAGAGAGTCCAGCGAAGGGCAACAAAAATGATTAGGGGTCTAGAACACATGACTTATGAGGAGAGGCTGAGGGAGCTGGGATTGTTTAGCCTGCGGAAGAGAAGAATGAGGGGGGATTTGATAGCTGCTTTCAACTACCTGAAAGGGGGTTCCAAAGAGGATGGCTCTAGACTGTTCTCAATGGTAGCAGATGACAGAACGAGGAGTAATGGTCTCAAGTTGCAGTGGGGGAGGTTTAGATTGGATATTAGGAAAAACTTTTTCACTAAGAGGGTGGTGAAACACTGGAATGCGTTACCTAGGGAGGTGGTAGAATCTCCTTCCTTAGAGGTTTTTAAGGTCAGGCTTGACAAAGCCCTGGCTGGGATGATTTAACTGGGAATTGGTCCTGCTTCGAGCAGGGGGTTGGACTAGATGACCTTCTGGAGTCCCTTCCAACCCTGATATTCTATGATTCTATGATTCTATGATTCTAAGATTTGGATGGCCTTGAAAACTAGAGTAATAGAAATGAGATTAAATGTAATAGTACAAAGTGCAAGGTCATACACGTAGGGACTAACAACAAGAATGTGTGCTATAAACTGGGGACAAATCAGTTGGAAGTAACAGTGGAAGAAAAAGACCTAGGTGTATTGGTCAATCACAGGATGACTATGAGATGCCAATCTGATATAACCATGAAAAAAAGGCCAATGCAATCCTAGGATACATCAGGTGAGGTATTTCCAGTAAAGACCAGGAAGTGTTAGTACCATTATATAAGGCACTAGTGAGGACTCATCTGGAATATCATGTGTGCTATTCTGATCTCCCATGTTTAATAAAGATGAATTCAAACTCAAAAAGATGTAGAGAAGGGCTACTGAGATGTTCAGAGGAGACTTAAGGAGATTGGCTTGTTTAGCTTAACCAAACAAAGGCTGAGGGGAGATATGATTGCTCTCCATAAATACATGGGAGGGATAAACAACAGGGTGTGAGATGAATTATTTAAGTGCTATTGTTGGCACAAGAACAAATGGGTATAAACTGGATGTCAACAAGTTTAGACTTCAAATTAGACAACAATTTCTTACCATCGGAGGACTGAAGTTCTGGAACAGCCTCCCAAGAGGAGCAGTGGGGCAAAACCCCTAACTAGTTTCAAGACTGAGCTTGATAAATGTATGGAGGGGATGGTATGATGAGGTTTGCTGCAATGGCATGTGGCCCATCTATAGCTGCTAGTAGCAAATCTCTCCAGTGGCCAGAGATGGGACACTAACGGGGGAGGGCTCTGAGTTATTACTGAGAATTCTTTCCCAGGTGTCTGGCTGGTAGACCCTGAGCATGTCAGTGAGACCCAACTGATTGCCATATTTTGGGTAGGGAAGGAATTTTCCTCTGCATCACATTGGCAGAGACCCTGGGGTGTTTTTTTGTTTTTGTTTTGTTTTTGTTTTTGCCTTCCTCTGCAGAATGGGACATGGATTAATTGCTGATTTGTACTAGAGCAAATGGTAAATTCTCTTTAACTTGAAATAATGATTTGAGGACTTCAGTAACTCACCCAGAGGTTACGGGTCTGTTACAAGAGTGGGTTGGCGAGGTTCTGTGGCCTGCAATATGTATGAGGCCAGATGATGGTCCCGTACAGCCATAAAGTCTATGAATAGGGATAATATGGCTCCTTGGATGTCCATGGCCTCTCTCTGTGTGTGCACTCTTCCATAAGGGAACTATTTTAGACATTTGCTAGGTGGCCATTCTAGCATCCTCATTTCATTTCTTTCATCCTCAAGCTTTTGCTTCAGATGCTTTGTCATTAGCCATGTTTCACAACCATAAAGTAATGTGGATAAAAATAAGCATCGTATATAATCTGATTTTAGCTGCCGTGCACACTGATTTAAGGTTCCGAATATTTTTACTCAGGCACACAAATGTTCTGATAGGAGTAGCTGTCCTCTTGTCAATGTCTTCTACGTAGCAGTTGTCATATGTTATGATGGATCCTGAGTTGCAGAAACTGGGTACTAGTTTGATGTCTCCACTGTTAACCTGTTTCTTGATTTTTGATGTTACCATTAGTTTGGTTGTTTGTTCATTCACAGTGTGGATAATTCTGAACATAAGGCTGTACTAGTTAATCCTGAAAATACTTACGTGCATATAGTTACTCCAATATTGAGCTCCATTGTAAACAGCGGAACTACATGCTAGAGTAAATACACGTGTAACTGTTTGCAAGATCAGACACTAAAGGTCTATGAGCAGATCAGATGCTTCGTCACCCATATCTCTGATGTGATGCACTTTGGATGCAGCTGCTTCCCCAGGTATTATCCAGAAATGGCATTGTAGTTTTGGAAAATGTACAATCTGTTTAATGTTTCATATGTAAACAAGAGAGCCTTGTACTGACTTGAAACAACTATGTGTGATGGAAGGTATTTTGGGAATCTTTGTGGCACTAGAGTCTGGTGTCTTGATTTTCTTAGATATCATTTATTTATTTATATTGGCACCAATGACACTGGATACAGTAAGAGTACCAGGAGAAGCACTAGCAGTCATTTTAGCGTGGGCCTGTCCCTCCTGGATCATGCATAAAGAGGACACTCCATGTATGGTTCTTCCTTACACAGAGAAGTGGGGAAGGGCATTGCAGAACTTGCTGATCCATCTCTATATCTAAATCCAGTGAGGCCTTTCCATGAGTTGAGGATTCTTGCTGTGGAAAGGGGTGGACACTGGATGGGCCAGGATTAGATGTGGAGAGAGACACACATCATTCCCTCTTCAGTGCCTGGTAGAATCCCTTGAGAAGATAATGCTGCCAAAGGCTCTATCATCTTTCCCATGGAGCTCCTCATTGATGGGCCCACGGTCAATCCCAGCCAAGGGGTAGTCTCTGGTAGTGAGACTCCAATGGGGCTAGGGAAGGGCTAGGGAAGGGCTGCTAGGAATCTGTGTTACTGCAGCAGCACAGGGTCTCCATAAAATTCACACCCCTGAGCAATGCACTACGGGAGGGCTTCTCCCATCGACATAGCTACCGCCTCTTGGGAAGGTGGACTACCTATGCTGATGGGGGGAACACCTCACATCATCCTACAAAACCCTCTTTACTGAAGTGCTACCGTGGAAGAGCTGCATCAGTGCAGCTGTGCTGCTGCAGACTTTTAAGTCTAGACAAGCCCTTTCTGAATGAATTCTTGCAGAGATATTTGCTTCAGGGGCCACCTCCTGAGGATTTTACTGTGGAAAGGGATAATACGGCTCTTGAGATTCCTTCATTGTGTAGTGCAGCATTAGAGATTTGCTGATCACTGTTTTTCATGAGCTCTGTAAGCCTAAGGGAAGCTCTTTCGCCTTTCATTTTATTTTTAGCTTTCTGTGCTTTGAACGTTTATGTTTAGACACAGCATGAGAAGGGAAGAGATTCAGCTGAGGTGAAACAGTGACAGCATTTAAGCTCTCTTGATGACCAACCAGATACAACCTTACTGAATCTCCTTTTACAAATGAAACTGCCAAGAAATAGAACATACTGCACTTCTTTTTATAGTGTCCCCCAAGATTCAGGTGTGATAGAAAAAGAGATTGAAATAGAGATAACAGATAACATGATGTGCTAGAATGAAGTAATACTTATCACTAAGGCCAAACTCTGCCCTCAGATATGCATGTGCAAGTCCCACAGGAGTTGAGCAAACATATCTGAGGGCAGCGTCTAGTCCTGAGAGAGCTCAACAAAAACAAAATTGATTTTCCTTTGATTTGGGAGGCAGTTGGATGCTTTGGTGATTCTAGCCTAAAGAAAGCCCTAAGGCCTTATCTACATTTGCTGTGGAACATAAAAGTAACCCCTTCCCCACAGTTTCTTGTATTTTATTCTCTCCCTCATACCAGATATAAAGTAAGAGACTTAAAGAGAAACTGCCTAAAGTTAAAATTAGTCATATATATATATATATATATATAAAATATGTATATGTATGTGTGTATATATATATATATATATGGAGATGTGGTATAAGGATTATATCAGCATGTGTTTGGGGTGGGTGCATTACTCATAAGTGGTACAGTCATGAGTGAGTTATACAGCTTATTCCAAAGGAGTGCTGCTTTATACTGTACCATGCCATCCTGTAATGTGCATTTAGTAGAGAAAATCAATTTTAGGATTATTTCAAAGTTTTACAAAATGGCACTTTGACTACTTCTGATATTTTCTACCAATAATGCCAAGCTACCTAGCTACCATGGGTCCAGCTTTTCAGCTCTCAGCAGTGACCTGCTCTGTGACTTTCGTCAAGTCACTTCACCTCTTAGTGTCTCCGTTTTACTATCTGTAAACTGGAAATGATGATTACTTCACTTCTTAAGTAAAGAGCTTTGAAATTACAAATGAAAAGTAGTAAATTATTATATTTAACTTCTGTTACTGGGCCATAAAACCCCAATAAATGATCTAAAATAGCTTTTCTATATTGAAGAGCGTCCCAACTTTAAACTCCATTATTTCAGGCCCTTCCAGAACTGTGTGTTCTATTGGAAAGATGGGTGTTTTCCCTTTCCAATGTTATTGAGATCCTGTTTTTAACTTTGAAGTGTAATAAGAAAACAATTTAAATTGTGATGATTTTATGTGCAAAAGAACTGTTACTTAGCCTTAGACTGAATATTGTCGATCTTGGGCTTCAGGCAGGTGTAATTCTGGGAGAGAATGTCACACTTTGGAGTTGAAGGAGGGAAAATGTCTACTGAGGGCTGATTATTTAAAAAAAAAAGAAAAAAAAAGAATAAAAAAAGAATAGCAGCAGTTTGAATCTGTGCAGGGGTTTGGAATGTTAATCATCCCAACAGAGATGGATTAATGGGCAGAGGGCAAATGCGGCCATCAGAGGTGCATGATACATTTATTTATCTTATGGCTCTTAATTTTTTCACATGGTTGTGCAGTTTCTATCATAGCTTTGCAACTTAAGACATGGACATTATCTCCACATATGTGGTGTGTAGTCTATAAAGAATAGCAGATAGTCACATTAGAATCTTAGTTTGGCCCCTTGTCAAAATATGTCTCATTCAGACCTATCAAACTTGATATTTTAGACCCAATTAAGCAAAGCACTTAAGCATACGTATACCTGTTAAATAAGGACTGACTTAAGCACAGGGGTAAGTATGGTGCTTTGAATTGGGGCATTAATGATGTTTTTAAAGCTAGGAATGAATTGGAGAATAAGTGTGGGCACTGGTTTAAATTTATACTATACAAAAGTCAATGGTGTTCAGGGGAGTGAATTGGGTCTTTGTATGTAAAGAGTTGGTGGTTTGCAGTATTGCTGTTGCTATGTTGGTCCCAGGATATTAGAGAGAAAAGGTATGGTGAGGTAAAATCATTTATTAGACTAACTTTCGTTGATAAAATAGACCACCTCTTGAGCTTCACAGAGCTCATCTTCAGGAGTTGGTGAACTCAGTCTAGTTCCTAATTAATAGGTTTTCATTATTACAAAAATTATCATGATAGGATTGGGCACTAATTGAAGTGCTTGTTGCTAGCCTTAGCAGAGGCACCAAAGTCTGAATGGATGGAGACTAAGTGTGGGATTTTTGAAAGTGCTCAGCATTGTCCTAACTGCTTCCACTGAAGTCAGTGGGAATTTTAGCATTGATTTGGTGGAAACAGAGTTGGGACAGTGCTGTGTCCCACCCTCAGACCATCTTACCCCTAGAACTGGTAGTGTAAAACAGACAGGGGAGGGAAGGTAAAGGAAAGCACTGCTTTGGTTCAGGATATACTTTTTCCTCAGGATAAATAGCAAATTTTCATTTTCAGTGCTGTTAATTTGGCACCTTTCACAAGCCTTGAGTTCACTTAATACAATACTTACAAAAAGATAGGTTATTTAGCTGTGCCTGGTGGCTCCTCAAGATGACATCCTGTGACTCTCTGGCTATTATTAACAATGACAAAATTTAAATATGATGAGTCTTCTTCAGTGTTTTTTCAATATATTTCATCCTGTTATTTATGGTTACATGGCACTTGCAACACTAAGAATATACTTGCTTTTAAAAACTTTGTTTTATAGCATTTTTCAGCAGAAAGGTTTAAAAGGTATTCAAATAGAGGGACACTACCATATATACACTACGTACCATATAATCTTATATAGATCTGGTGAATAATTATTCAAGATCAGATTTTTAAAATCCAGGAATGTTTATATTGTTTTTGTTTACTTTCAGCAAATATTCATGTGACTCTTTTGTTTGCAAAAGAGTTTGGGAAGGAGATTTTATTCATACATGAACATGTGTTTATGTACTAATGCGGATAGTGTCTCTGAAAATGTGTGCCTGATTATCCTATGTGAAATGGCACTATGAGACTATTAAATAAGGGAATGAGAATAGAATAGGCTGGAAGGTGAAAGGAGTATGTCCATCTGTCTTTCAGAGAAATGGAATTAGGAACAGCATCCTCATAATTGTGAGTGATGCCTATTTCTTGGGATCTGCATCCAAAGATAACATACCTTAACTGTCTCAGATTGTTATTCTCAAGATTTGTAATACTACTGCTAAATTTTAAAATGATGCAGGGGAAGAGAGGTGATTTTGATTTGTGGAGTGACTTATAGAAGAAAAGTCCTAGCCCTAAATTGGAATAGCCCAGTGTCCTGCTAAGTAGCCTGAGGAGACAGATATGTTGCCTTGTTCAGTCAAAGTGCATACTAACTACAAAGGCAAGGAGTATTTGTTTGACAGGTTTGTCATTAATGGAAACGCTGCATTCTGAGACCAAAGCCCAGCCATTGAGATGGGCCTTATACAGGAAGTTGGGACAATGTTTGGCAAAAATGGCCTGCTTGATGGATAACCAATGATTCATCTTGTTCTCTGATATTGTATTATTTTTGGTTGATTGTTTATACAGAAAAAAGGGTGTGTGATGGGGAAGATGTGAGGCTATGTATATTGTAAAACTATAGCAGGAAGCCAGGCAGCAGTGGGAGCTAGAATGGGATCCGGGGAGAATCCCTGCACCAAAGCAGAGGAAGACAGGGCTTTTCTACACAAGCAAGTTGCAATGGTTTATCTTAAAATGTGAATTTAGGCTAATTTAGTCAAACAAGTGTAAACCCCCATGTACACTCTTATCATTTGGATTTTAGAGTGTCTTATTTCAGTTTAGTTTAAACCTGTTCCCAATAGACTTAAGCTAAACCTCTATAAGCCACTCTTAAGCTCAAATAAGAGAGTGCACACAGGGTTTGATACTTGTTTACCTAAATTAGTTTAAATTCACATTCACAATGCTATATTTTTCTTGTATACAAGCCCTTACTAAGTTTGTAAGACTAGGGAAACAGGATCAGACTGAAAATTCCTTAGTCAACATTAAAAAGGAGTAACTCTTTGTGATTCTTTATCATTGTCACATAATAAATGAGAGAACTATTATTTTTTAAACAAACTTAGTAAACTCAAGTGAGTGATCAATGATCACCAGCATCAGTGAGGAGGAGAGGGGGCATATAGCAGCAGTAAGTCCCATGTCTGGGGAGTTTCTCCAAAATGCTGGGTCCCAACCCACCAGTGGATCACAGGAAGGTTCCAGGTAGGTCGCCATGTCCAGGACTCCATTAATTCATCATTAGGTCCTGACCTAGGAAAACAATCTCTTCATTTGGCCTGATGTGGAGGGGATGCCCGAGGGGTTGGAGAGCAGGCCCACACCACACTCCATCTGCAGTAGCAGCTCCTGTCCTGCGGGTTGTGCCCAAGGCAGCTGGGCAAAAGCTGAGTGGTGCCGTGATCCCGAGTGTGAGGTGGCAGCTCCCAGAGCAGGAAATGGGGCCCAGCCCCATGGAACAGGAGCTGCTGCTGTGAGGTGTGCTTGATCTCCATCTCCCTCCACCCTGGGGCCTCCTTCCTGCAGCAGGCCAGGATTAGGGTTGTAATCCCAGGGTGGGGAAGGTGCATGTACGTAATGGTGGACTACACAAAAAGACAAAATGCAGTTGGTGGGTCATCTTAGTAAAAGTTTGGGAACTGCTGGTCTAGACATCGTTCTGGCCTCGACATGGAGCAAGGTGTCTGCCCTGGAGCTAGATACTGAGGTGCGGGTTCAATGTCTGCAGGCCTTGGTTCTAGAGAACATGCATGGCACAGGTCCATATATATTTCTCTGCAGTCTTAGAGATGCTCACGGGGGGCAGCAAGGAAGGGCTGTTGATGGGATGGGAAGACCACTACCTCTGCTGCTGTTGCCATAGTGAAATGAGCTGCCAGCAAGCACCTGTGCCAATCAGGGAGGAAGGTGGTATCAGGGGCTGAGAAGATTTCACGGCATCATCCAGAATAACAACTTGTTGTGAATATAAGAAAAGAAAAGGAAGTCTGCTAAACAAACCATAAATCTGGTTTATGTCTCTCTCCTTCAGTCAGGGAGGAACCCAGCTAATTTTAAATCTGGGATCCATGAAAAACAAACACAATATTCCTTGCTGTATAAAGGAGGGGGGACAGAAGGTGATTTAAATACCTTAAGCCTGCTTGTCTTCTGTGTCTATCTCCGTAAAATGGTCCTTTGGTAGGATCACTGTTCCTGGACCCTCATCACAGGCACATCTGCCTCAGATTCCCTTCTGAGTGTAATCACCCCTGCCCCTCCCCCACAGCTTTTAAAGTTTAAAACAAAAACTGCTCTTCTGGGGTGTCATTTAATAGAATTTCCAAGCACAAATTCCCAAACATTCTAAGCCTTGAATCAGGATTTCCCCTTCCCTAGGTTTCAAGGGTCCATCTTTTGGTGCAGAGGTTCCACGCAGTCTGTTCACCTATGCTACTGGGGTCCACAGTGTCCCAAGACCACCCTCTGCCTGTTCACCAGCTTTTTCTCCCAGCCCCTTGCTAGCCTGTGTCTTTTGGCTCCTTTCTGGGCTTACAGAGGTCTCTCCTCAGTTACAGAGGTTAAGTCCTTGGCTCAGCCCCTCAGGCTCCTTCCCTGGGTTCTGCCCAACAGCTCTGGCTGTTTTTCAGATTTCCCCATGGAGAGACTTGCAAGCAGTGTCTTCTTCTCTACAGGCCTCTCTCTAACTATCAGGCCTTGCCCTGTATTTTCTGCATGTGATCAGTTGTATGATTCCAGAGCTACATGCCCTGTCAGTTCCTACTGATTACATAATCCTGAAATGCTGGCTTTTAAAAAACGGAGGTCCTGTAACTACCATGCTGGGCTGTGGCTGTTCGTACAGGACCGTACTCTACTACTCCAATGATGTCTCCAAGCATTGCTCCTGTTCAGACGGGTTATTCCATCCAGTCAGGATTCAGAAACTTGTGACTTAGGTGACCAGTCACACCGCTTGAACGGTGAAATCTAGATGCTAAGAAGAATACTATTGCAAGCAGTTCACAGAAACAGACATGCCCAAATCTATTAATACAGTCTACCGGTAGCGCAATTTTTGAATAGCAAGCAAATAAGTACAAATCACGACCTCCTCATGGACAATCCACACCCTGAAAAAAAGGGCAGAATTGGGTGAATAAATTGTTCACAACAAATAGTCCCACTGCACAGCAGTCCTGCAATCCACAAAACTCCCATCTAGCTGCTGCCTAACTCTGTAGATGCCTAAAGTCGCTCGGTGTCTAACTTTCCACTGTAAAAGTTGGGCCTAATAAGATGCATAATAAGTATAGATGCATAATAAGCTTTAGACCCTGGGCATGCACACTGCTGCCACCCTCTAGGCATCCAGATGCTTATCTCCCACCTAAGCCACAGAGCAATTCACAAACCAGGGAAGATAGGTGTTCGCCCATTAAGTCACATGCGAAGCCCAGACTGGTATGCTGGCTCAGAAGCTGCCTATCGGATTGAGTCCCCTTCAAAATCTGGCTGGAGGAGGAGGTACCCACCTTATCATTTTTTTCCAAGTGGTTAGAGCTCTTGCCCAGGATGTGGGAGACCCAGATTCAATTTTTTTCCCTTCTGCCAGATCTGACCTTGCAGGTGGGTGCTCTTACCTATGAAATATAGAGTCATTTTCTCTCTCCTCCCAATGACTCTTCCACTGTGGAAAAATACTTAAATAGTCATTGGTCCAGAGACAGAGAATGCCTGTAATCCAGTGATTGGAGCAACTACCAGGGTGGTGAGACACCCTAGGTCCAGTCATCTTGGTCCAATCATTCTTTTATTATTTATCCACAGTAGAACAGCTTCAACAGAAGAGACTGAGGGACCCCCATGCTAGAATATCCTATAGCACTTTCTTGAGAGGTAGGAGACCTCTACTTAAATCCTTTTACCTCCTCTGGCAGAGGCTGGGGGAGGAGGCACGACTGAACAGTGGTGTTAGGATGCTAGTTTCAAACCCCAGCCTAGCAGGTTCTTGGGAAGCAGCCTTAGTCATCACATCACACCAACTAATTGAATTACCAGGGAATTTGCAGTTGGGTATGTCAGTGTCAAGGGTTCTCTGACCTGCTTCCTGATTGGCCACATGGTCTTGACCTTGATTGTCTGGTGACCATCTATAAACATCTTGCTTTCTTTCTGGCCTTGTCTGAGCAACAAGCCATTGCTTCCTAGTTACTACTTGGACCCTACATGGCCCTGAATTGCTGACTTGCCTGCCTGTCTTGCCACACAACCTGATTCTGCCTTGCTGCCTCACTCAACCCCGCCAGCTGCCTCACTGTACCTTCCAATTGGGTTGGATATCCTGGCTATTGGACCTCTTCCAAGAAATCTCACCATTGATCTGGATAGCTCTTCAAGCTGCCTGACGGCTTGTAGTCCATCTTTGTGTGGAATGTTGGTGTAGAGGGCTTCTACAGCCATAGTGGCCAGGATGGTGTTTTCAGGAAGATCACCGATGGATTGTAGTTTCCTCAGGAGGTCAGTGGTGTCTCGAAGGTAGCTGGGAATGCTGGTAGCGTAGGGCCTGAGGAGGGAGTCTACATAGCCAGACAATCCTGCTGTCAGGATGCCAATGCCTGAGATGATGGGGCATCCAGGATTTCCAGGTTTATGGATCTTGAGTAGCAGATAGAATACCCCAGGTTGGGGTTCCAGGGTTGTGTCTGTGCGGATTTGTTCTTGTGCTTTTTCAGGGAGTATCGGTGATCTTTCTGAAAACACCATCCTGGTCACTATGGATGTAGAAGCCCTCTACACCAACATTCCACACAAAGATGGACTACAAGCCGTCAGGAACAGTATCTCTGATAATGTCACAGCAAACCTGGTGGCTGAACTTTGTGACTTTGTCCTCACCCATAACTATTTCACATTTGGGGACGATGTATACCTTCAAATCAGCGGCACTGCTATGGGTACCTGCATGGCCCCACAGTATGCCAACATTTTTACGGCTGACTTAGAACAGTGCTTCCTCAGCTCTCGTCCCCTAATGCCCCTACTCTACTTGCGCTATATTGATGACATCTTCATCATCTGGAACCATGGAAAAGAAGCCCTTGAGGAATTCCACCATGATTTCAACAATTTCCATCCCACCATCAACCTTAGCCTGGACCAGTCCACACAAGAGATCCACTTCGTGGACACTATGGTGCTAATAAGCGATGGTCACATAAACACCACCCTATACCGGAAACCCACTGACCGCTATTCCTACCTACATGCCTCCAGCTTTCATCCAGACCACACCACACGATCCATTGTCTACAGCCAAGTTCTACGATACAACCACATTTGCTCCAACTCCTCAGACAGAGACTCTATCAAGCATTCTTACAACTACGATATCCACCTGCTGAAGTGAAAAAACAGATTGACAGAGCCAGAAGAGTACCCAGAAGTCACCTACTACAGGACAGGCCCAACAAAGAAAATAAAAGAATGCCACTAGCCATCACCTTCAGCCCCCAACTAAAACCTCTCCAACGCATCATCAAGGATCTACAACCTATCCTGAAGGATGACCCATCACTCTCACAGATCTTGGGAGACAGGCCAGTCCTTGCTTACAGGCAGCCCCCCAACCCTGAAGCAAATACTCACCAGCAACCACACACCACACAACAGAACCACTAACCCAGAACCTATCCTTGCAACAAAGCCAACTGCCAACTGTGTCCACATATCTATTCAAGGGACACCATCATAGGGCCTAATCACATCAACCACACTATCAGAGGCTCTTTCACCTGCACATCCACCAATGTGATATATGCCATCATGTGCCAGCAACGCCCCTCTGCCATGTACATTGGTCAAACTGGACAGTCTCTGTGTAAAAGAATAAATGGACACAAATCAGATGTCAAGAATTATAACATTCAAAAACCAGTCGGAGAACACTTCAATCTCTTTGGTCACTTGATTACAGACCTAAAAGTTGCAATTCCTCAACAAAAAAAATTCAAAAACAGACTCCAACGAGAGACTGCTGAATTGGAATTAGTTTGCAAACTGGATACAAGTAACTTAGGCTTGAATAAAGACTGGAAGTGGATGGGTCATTACACAAAGTAAAACTATTTCACCATGTTTATTCCCCCCCTCACCACCCACTTTTCCTCAGACGTTCTTGTCAACTGCTGGAAATGGCCCACCTTGATTATCACTACAAAAGGTTCCCCCCCCTCCCCCTGCTCTCCTGCTGGTAATAGCACACCTTAAGTGATCACTCTGCTTACAGTGTGTATGGTAACATCCATTGTTTCATGTTCTCTATGTATATAAATCTCCCCACTGTATTTTCCACTGAATGCATCCGATGAAGTGAGCTGTAGCTCACGAAAGCTTATGCTCAAATAAATTTGTTAGTCTCTAAGGTACCACAAGTACTCCTTTTCTTTTTGCAAAACCTGATATGAGATTATAGGTCAATAGTGATAATGATCTGACGTCCTTATAGTACCTTTCAGTCTGAAGGCAAATTTTAAAATAATGGTATTCAATTTATACTCAGGAATCACCTCACGCAGTACTAAAATACAGCCCCTTCTGGGTGAAACAAAGCAACTGTTTACCAGTGTGCAGCAATCCAGTCAAAACTGCAGGGGGAATTTAGGTAGACTGAGTATAATTTAACAAAATCAAATTTTCCCAGGACACCAGGATTAACAGCCCCACTCTTACAAAGAGGGTGAGGGATGGGCTCTTTCCTGAGTATAAATGGTTGGAGATGTTGGTTTTAGATCTCCCATGTCTTCCAGCTGGCATGCAAGTATGTTGCTTTCATTGAAACAGCGCAGAAGTTTAACATACATTTTCTCGAATCCTCTTTCCAGTGTTAGCTCTCTAGAGTGAGAGCCAGAGGAAGCAGCGCCCACACTTCCTAGAGCATAGACTGCAGGAACTGTTAGTTGGGCAGGTTCTTATGCTGCTACACACAGCAGGGGATTTTTGTACACACACACCTCTCCTTTGGGCAAGGGCTTTTCTCAGCCGGCCAACAGATTGCTGCTGTGATGGGGACACTGATACAAATTCCTTAGAAATCTCATACAGTTTTCTCTTCAGTTCAGAGCTTCCTGTCAGACTGGCATGCAGCTCTCTGATCTGCACCGTACATGTGTCCACATACCACATTTGGGATTCCTTTTTATATCTACACATGCTTTTTAAAGTATTCTTTGGCTATCTTGTCAAGTAAACAGTCAGGAGAGTTTGGTAGTGAGCGTTCAGCAGATGCTGTGACCTGAATCTAATGCTCAGCCATTTTAATGCAGTAGCTAATCAACTGGGTCAGCACTGATACAAAATAAATATGCTGTGAAAACAAAATGGTTTTAGCATATTGGGTCTTAACTGCCTTTAGGGTTTGATGTGCTTTGCTAAATTGAAATTTCATACACAGAAAATACCTCCAGTAGCACAGTGGCTTCCTAATCCCATGCTTTTGTGATAACTTCCTTTCTCAAGGAGAAAATAAAATGTAAACTTAATTGCTTAAACTCTGAAAAATGCTTTTCTTTGAACTCAATGAAGCACAGAGATGAATAGTGTATTAGTAAAGGGAATTTAGCTCTATTTATGACTGCTTGTACTGTGAAATTGGTTGTTTGTGATCTCTAAAGACCTGCTTTCTTTTCAGCATATTGCACTATCGCTCAAAATACAGAGGAAGACCAGATTGCAAGCAAATTAGTCTTTGGGACATATTATTTCTGTATTTATGGAAAATACATATGCTGCTTTACTAACTTCTGGGTCCAATGCAATGAACTTCATTAAAAATCAGTGAAACGTTTATTACCAAACCCCAATAGCCTTAACAAGGAGTGGTGTCATGATACTTGATTACTATTGATTGACTGGTACCCAGTGCCTCATTCAGGCAGGGGGCATCAGTCCCTGATAGTGATGGGTGAGCCTTGAAACCCAACAACATAGACTAGCTCTAATGTAGTTAATACAGTGAGATGGACAAAAGCATGTGATTGTAGCCTGTGTAAAGCACTGCACACATACATTGTATGCAGTATTGTTTTAGCTGTTTTGGACCCAGGATGTTAGAGAGACAAGGTGGGTGAGGTAATATCTTTTATTGGACCAACTTCTGTCCAAGGTTTTGAGCTACACAGAGACCAATAGAAGTTGGTCCAACCAAAGATATTACCTTATCCTCTTTGTCTCTGCACACATACATGGAATTTATGATTATGGTTAATGGCTGGTAAGGTATAGCATAGCATAAAATGGAGACCAATGCATTCAGTCTATGCGCTATCCCAGATGTTTTAGAAGTTGGCATCTACATACATAGCCAAATATAATGCTCTTTTTTTGTGCAAGAGGACAAAAGAAGACTTTATGTATCCTAAAATTTACTTGGCCACCTCATCTGGAATCAATTCCTAAAGAGCTCTCCTCTCATCCTCTGCTTGAGAGATTCAGTGCCCTAATGATTGCTTCTGATGCTGCTTCTGTTTATAAAAGGGTTAAGTCATCCAGTCGTGCAACAGAAACCATGCCATGAGGCTCCAGATGATTAGTCACACAGAGTGAGTTTTGAATTCCAAATACCAAATGCTCAGTAGAATAGTAGCTGCAAACTGTTCAGAGAAGTTTATAAGATCAATATGCTAATACATTATTCTTGAACAATTATAAATAGTGAGAACATCTGTAAAGATTATGATTGATTTCTAGACAATCCTTAAATAGGAAAAAAAGGGGGGCATATCAGGTGAATAAATCATTTACAACATTTTTAGTGACAATATTTTAAAAAGTGTTAAAAAGTTAAAATAATGAATTCTTCTCAAATGGGTAGAAAAACTTTCAGTAATGTGGTTATCAGAAGAAATTTGTGAACCACAGATATAAATTAAGTTAATAGTATATGCTGAAGTGAACTTTAAAAAACCTAGCAAAGAAAATGCAATCCAATTTAGCCATTGGCCAGAGAGCAGTTAATTGCCAATGATCAGAATCTGAGTTTTACTTGGATTTAGCTTATACTAGCAGGAGTTTATTCAGCCTTGAAACTCTGAAAAGCAATTCTGCAGGCACAAACCCTTCCAAGTAGGATAGAATTAAAAACATAGGTAGAGCTGGCCATCATCTGCATGGCAATGAAAACATAGAATACAACTGCCAATTATAGATCTGAAGCATCACAAAAATAGGGAAAATAAGTGGACATTTCTTGACATGCCACACCATTTAACTGCCCTAATCCTTCAGGATATTCACTAAAATAAAATTAACTAAAAATGTCCTTGTGATCTGTTTAAATCCAAGATAACACTATTCAAAAGGTCTGGATTTCCAGGTATTATATCCAAACAGAATGGACAGTGGCTGTGAATCTGTTTAGTCGTCATTCTGTGAATGATTGATAAAGTAGGAGTCATGCAAGACCAGCAGCTGCTGAGATCATGCTATTAGGCCAATGACACCATTTTAGCACCAATCCATTAACATTTTAAATACATTAAAGCACTGCATAATATATTGCAAGGGGCAACAATGGTCAGCCAACTGCCCGTGCATTGCAATTAAATTAACCAATAGTAACTTCATCATATGAGAGCCCGGAATATGAAAATTTTCACAAATTCAAAAGCATTCTATATGTATACTGCCATCAGTACATCTTGAGTACCTGCCACTCATGGTCTTCCTGCAACTGGAAATGTGATCAGAAACTTCAGACAATAAAAATAAGCTTTTTAGTAGAAGTATACATAATATTTACAAAGAAAGGATAATTCTGTGAAGGAGCCAAATGGTATTGAATGCCACTGACTAAGTTCATTTTGCCAAAACACTAGTCATGCTGTATAAATCTTTCCTTTGAATATGGCCCTATTGCCAGTGAAAACTTATTCATTTCAGAAACAGATATGAGCCTGTTCCTAAGAGAATATGGCTAAGAACTTGAAAGTTTGAAATTTGCAGCTTAAAATTCAGATTTGTGCATATCTGTAATGCTGAAATTGCCAATTGTGCAGGAGAAAATATGAGAGGTGAGGAATGACCCAAAATGATAAAAAAAATTTCCAAAATTTCACAAGAAAATTTTCACCAGATGTTGGCCTATTAAGAGATATGAAAAGAGATTGTGTGTTGTGACAAAGCTCTGTCCTTGCCTCCATGGGTCCCACGTTTCCTGGCGGATTTTGCTAGCCTCAGAGGCTCACTGTGACACTCCATGTAACCCTTCTTTCTCGAGAGACAAGGGTCACAGTCTACTGAGCCATTTTCATCATAAGCTAGCGAGGGAGGTGAGGAGAAGTTATCCTTCCTTGCACAGTCTCTGCTGTCTCCCAGTCTCAGTGATTAATCAGGGGGCAAAGGTCTGGAGGGAGCCCGGGCCCACCCTCTACTCCAGGCTCCAGCCCAGGGACCCTAATAGTATCAGCTATGGTAGCTGACCTTTTAGAAACATGACATGTACAATTCCCTGGGCTACTTCCCCCACAGCAGCCCTCACTTTCTCAAGCTCCACTTCACCCTTACCTCAGGACCTCCTTCCTTGTGCCTGATATGGTGTGTACTACTCAGCCTCTCCAACAGCGCAACTTCCTCCCACAGCTCCTGACATGCACACTCACCTGACTGACTGGGAGGCTTTTTAACTAGTTTCAGCCAGCCCCTGATTGGCTTCAGGTGTCCCAATCAACCTAGCGTTCTCCCTGCCTTCTGTAAATTTCTTAATGGGTCCCAGGTGTCTTAATTGGTGAAGCTGGAACAGCTTCCATTTCACTTAACCTGGTACCAGGGATTTGTTTAGCCTGGAGCTAATATATCTATCTCCCACTACTTTTCCACAGCCATCTGGCCTTGCCCCATCACAGTGTCCAAAGCAATTAGACATATTTCCCACAAAAAATGTTTTCACAAAGAATTCACCCTGCAGAACATTTAGAGATGAACATGAGAAAGAAAGTGAAAAATGGATCAACAAAGTTTTTTTGCAAACCAGAATCACCCTCCATTTTTACCATCTCTAATCCAACCCATTTTTTTCAATCAACCTAAATATTTAATACTGCAAAATACTGTGTAGCTATGCACTTAATTTAGCCATATCCATGGTCACTTCTTGTGTTCTTATGTTCTCTCCAACGCATCATCAAGGATCTACAACCTGTCCTGAAGGACGACCCATCACTCTCACAGATCTTGGGAGACAGGCCAGTCCTTGCTACAGGCAGCCCCCCAACCTGAAGCAAATACTCACCAGCAACCACACACCACACAACAGAACCACTAACCCAGGAACCTATCCTTGCAGCAAAGCCCACTGCCAACTGTGTCCACATATCTATTTAGGAGACACCATCATAGGGCCTAATCACATCAGCCACACTATCAGAGGCTCGTTCACCTGCACATCTACAATGTGAGATATGCCCTCATGTGCCAGGAATGCCCCTCTGCCATGTATATTGGCCAAACTGGACAGTCTCTGTGTAAAAGAATAAATGGACACAAATCAGACGTCAAGAATTATAACATTCAAAAACCAGTTGGAGAACACATCAATCTCTTTAGTCACTCAATTACAGACCTAAAAGTTGCAATTCTTCAACAAAAACAAAATCAAAAACAGACTCCAGTGAGAGACTGCTGAATTGGAATTAGTTTGCAAACTGGATACAATTAACTTAGGCTTGAATAAAGACTGGGAGTGGATGGGTCATTACACAAAGTAAAACTATTTCCCCATGTTTATTCCTCCCCCCACCACTGTTCTTCAGACATTCTTGTCAACTGCTGGAACTGGCCCACCTTGATTATCACTACAAAAGGTTTCTCTCCCTGCCCCCTCCCCCCTGCTTTCCTGCTGGTAATAGCTCACCTTACCTGATCACTCTCCTTACAGTGTGTATGGTAACACCCATTGTTTCATGTTCTCTGTGTATATAAATCTCACCACTGTATTTTCCACTGAATGCATCCGATGAAGTGAGCTGTAGCTCACGAAAGCTTATGCTCAAATAAATTTGTTAGTTTTTTAAGGTGTCAAACGTTCTCCTTTTCTTTTTGCGGATACAGACTAGCATGGCTGCTACTCTGAAACCTGTCATATGAGTACTTGAAATTCACTTTCCAAAAAGGCTTGTGCAGCAAAATCAAAGAAATGTTGTAAATAGCATTGCGCATGCACGTGTGCACACATACTCCCCTTCTCCCCTCTGCCCCACAGGAAACAGAAATTAAATTGTGGGTAATCTTGACCTATCACAACTAAACAAACCAGCTCAAATTTTGCCTACTGGTTATCTAATAGTCAGTCCAAACAAAAATTCAACTATGTATGAAAATCCTTGAATAAACTTCGGGAAATTGTGAATTGTTCCTGGATATGCCGTGAGCATAAAATTAGAGTAAATTAATTGCATAAATTATTTACTGTGAATTATTCACTCAGTTTTATTTCCAAGGTTTGCTCATCACTGGTGGTTGGCAATGGCAATGATACCATATACAAAGTTAATTGTATTTATTGACATTCTAAATAGCGGTATACCCATGCCTTAAAAGAATTTCAATTTTAGATGCACTTCTTTTAAATAGCTAGCTTGCTTGATAGCTATTAATGTTTTGTTAAAGTCTTTGTAATATTATTCTCTGAATGCAGTAAAGTAAGGATAAGTAAACATGACTAACTGCAGGCTATGATGCTAAACATATTCAATTATTCAAGCAAATGTTTCTTTCTCTTTCAGCTAATGAGAAATTTATGGATTAGCCTTTTGCTGCCTTCCCGGTGATTCCTCCCTCCCATTCTTAAGAAACAATATAATGAGATGCTCACATGATTAGTATCAGTAAGACTTCAAATGGTATTCTTAGGTATAAGCAGTCAAGTAACATCACTGAAATCAATGAAGTTACACCAGGGATGGATTTGGCTGAAGAAAACTAATGACATAGTTCATGGCAACTTGTCTATTGGGTCAATTCAATTTAGTGTTTTTTTAGTGTTTGGGTTTTTTTTAATTAGCAAATACTTTTTAATGATGTTGGGTTATGTAACATTTTTCAAAGCCTCAGTCCTGCAAAGGGATCAGTCAGTGAAGTTCTTACTCCTGCAGAAAATCTGCTGATCTTTGTAAGTCTCTGCATGGACTAATTTGCAGGCTCAGGGCCAACTTCAACGATATAAATATGTAAGGATTAAGGAGCAAATTCTCCCTTGTCTGTTGCAGGTGCAGATGGTCCCCACATGCAGCAGAACCTGCTTCATGTCAGGCTTCATCGGGCTCCCTGTGGGCAGTAGTGTTGGGGGCAGGGCATCGGTGTAGTGAAAGGAGCTGTGGTGAGTGTCACAGTTATCAAGCTGACTGCCCCTCTGACTCTTCTCGCTCTCATTGATGTGTACCCCATCCCAGACCGATCATTGTGCTGCAGATCCATGGTACCCACTGCAATTACCTCAGCAGATCCGACTTAGGTTCAGCACTTGCAGTTCCGCTCTTCGGGAGCGATGACCTGTGCCATCCAGTAGCCAGAGAGCCTTCTCAAAGCAAAGCATTGTTGATTCAGAACCAAAGTGTGATGCTGGCAGACCAAGTGCCAGCTCATGCCAAGACCCGGTATCTTACTGAACACTGACAAATGCATACCTGGAAACCAGATTGACTCAACTGTGGGTTAGTAGAGTTAAAATATTACATATTAGTGTATATTGGAATGTGTATAGTGTTTAGATTTTATGGAATGCTTGTAGGATGCTGCATGTATTAATCCTACTCATAATATCTCTAACCCATGGTATGAAGTTATATTGAATGTTTGCACTGTAAATCTCTGTAATTGTGTAGCTCACCAAACAGGAAAAGAAGAATTGATTAGTGAAAAATGCTGGTTCAGAGGGCCTTTGAAACCAAAAGAGCCATGGTAAGACATTAATAGGACAAATAATTTGTTGATTGCCCTCTCCACTTACATGAAGAGGAGTCAGGCACCGACACTTGTCCTATCAGTTTGGATTCTGGGATAAGGGTGATAAAAAATCCCTGACAAGGAGAAATTGTAATCGTTATGCCATCTGGACACGGAGGGGCAAAGATTCCTAAACATAAGCAAGAGATCCCCAGGCTGTTTGGCATGTGTCAGCCCTAAAGGACATATAGAGCTGCTTATTTTAGAAGCTTATATTATCTTTTTAAATCTGACTGTATGTTTCCTGTTTTAATCTTGCAAATAACTCTAATTTTTTTTCTTAGTTAATAAATCTTTTGTTAATTTATTACAGAATTGGCTACAGACGTCTTTGGTTTGAGATCTAAATACAATTGACATGGGGTAAGAGACTAGTCCTTTGGGACTGGGAATAACCTGAATATTACTGTGATTTTTGGTGCAAAGTGACCACCTGCCACATAGTCCAGTTTACTTGCGTGGAAGAGAGGCTGGAATGCCCAAGGGGATTGTCTGTGACTCTATCGTAAGACTGTTACACTGCTTTAGGAGTTCACACATATTACTGGGTTGGTGAAATCTAATTATAGAACATAAAACCAATTTCGGGTGCCCACACTGCTTTTCAACCATCTGCCTTGAGGTTGGCACTCACGGTTGTGAGCCACTCCAGAAAGTGTGACACAAAGCATTTAAGAGAAAGAGTTATTTAAACAATAAACAGACTATACAAATGTCTAGGTATTCATGGGTCTATTCATCTTTCACATGGAGATCTTGGTTAGTCTAAGCCTTCTACAGACCCTGCCAAGACCGAGGGCCTGGCAGATATTCTGTTCCATTAATTCACAAATGAGTTCCCACTGTCTGCTTCAGAGAGTGTGTCTATAAATCATGCTGAGTCATTTGATCACAGCCCTCAGAGGGACAAAATCTCTTTTTAACTCTTTATAGCCCTTTCATCTGTTTATACCCAGCACTGGCAAAATAAGATTTGCAACTTCCTTAGAGGTGGGATACAGGATCTTCCAAGCTAGAAGCTTTCCAATTATCTTTCAAGAATATGCTGGGATGTTCTTATCTGTGAGCTATTGTCTTCTTCCTGGTAACAACCCCCACTAAATTAAAGCAATATAGGTGTATAGTATACATTCTGATAACCCAATATAGTTATACAGCCTATCCAAATAACTAGGTCACACATACTTTTCATAAAATGATTGCATAGCAGCTCTGTGCCTGGCACAGTAGAGTTGGTGGATCTAGTGCTATGAGGATTCTGTAGACATTTTGCCTGTGTATTGGGGTTCAGGCAAGACAGAGAGGGTACTACAGCCTCAGGACTGCAGTAATGGTCACAGATCCATCCTGTGGCTTAGTAGAAAGTGTTTCCTTCCAGGGAGTTCTCTGACACCCAGCTCAGTTACTTTAATTAGGTACAGAGCAGACACTTTGCCCAGTATGAATTTCCGACAGTAAGAGTTCTTTCTACTGAATTTTTCTCATTCTTTCTTGGAAATTCAAATGATGTTAATACTTGACTTATCTTTAAAAATGAATTTCACTGTGTATATATTGATACGAAGTGACTCTATCTTATTGCTAGCTTTTTAATTAAAATTTCTCTTAATCAAACACTGCTCTTAGGCTGTTTCACAAGCATTCAAGCTCCTGGAACTGCAGAGATTGGTGTAGTGTCAGAGAAAATTCAGAGGAGGCCTCCAACAGGAGTCCCCTTTCCTCTAATGAGATTTCAAGAAATTATGCTATCCCTTTCAAGAGTAATTGCAATAAATGTTATACGACCAGCAAACATGAATTAGGTCAGTATGTCACAGATCACTGGAATAGGATCTCCCTGGTGGACTAATAATAAATAGTAATGCTCAGATAACCGCCAAGAAAATGTAATGGCTGAGCATTGAAAGAACATAAATAAGGATCTGAACTCATCAGATCTTGTTCTGAATAGAATAAATGGGTGCCCTGTGGACCTCTATCCAAGTGATGAGGGGTTTTCTTTTCTGACTACCGAAAGTGTAAAGAAATAAAAAATGTATCCAACCCCCAGACTTTTCAATCCTCCTTTGGAAGCAGCTCCCCCTTCCAAAGAATGACTGAGAACTCCAAGCACAGAATGTGAAGGACAGCCAGCCCAACAGGAATATTTTACATCATAAGCCAAATCGAAGTGAGACTTCTGGCATTTAAAGGGATATGGTGAAATTCTTTTTACTATGGGTTTTGTTTTATTTTGGTCTTTGGTCTTATTGTTCATCATAGTAAACTCTCTGAGAACCTTCTGCATAATGTAGCATGGCATAACTTTTATTTCTCACTTTGTCATCTTCCATTTGGAAAGCGTTGATTTCTTCCTTGTGGTTCTTACACAGAACAAGCCAATTTGGCATGCTTTTGTTTACCTCTTTCTTTCTTGCACCATCTGCAATATTGATGATGTCAACCTCCAGCTGGAAGCAGATTAGTTTTTTTTAATTATTTTGTGCTCTTTCTAACACACTGTACAAACAGGTCAAATATATATTTTAGCTGCTACACAATAAATTTTATTTTAATCTCTCAGTGATACCAGTAGATGCAGGGAAAACCCTAATCACTTGTAAATTAGAGGTGAATAATTTTGTTGGTCCAAATTATTGGCTTTAAATTTGGATTCACAAAAGAAAAAAAGCAAAGTCTAAGGAACAAATTAAATGCTGGTATAAATCCCCTGAAATCAATAGAATTACATAAGATTGTCAGTAGTGAATTTGATCCTAATATTATACCTGAGTTTAAAGAGTGTGAGGATAATATGATCATTGATAACATGTATCATCCAGGCTGAAATAGGTGTAATCAAATCTCATGCTTCAAGGCTGAAGCTTAGCCATAATGGTCAGGAATGTCTGTTTCCTAAACTGCAAAACAAAATTCACAGCTGAGCAAGTGTTTTATAAGGATTTCTCATGTTCCTCTGAGGCAGATGAATTCTAGTAGTGCTCTCACTAATGCTATGTACAGACACAATACTCACTTCCCTATTTCTTTCTCACTATTTCTTTCCATGAAACTGGACTTCACGAAAAAAAGGCAACTTTCATCATTTAGAAAATAATCAGTCCTTCTGCCTTTGGAAATGTCTTTCTCATGTCTTTTTCTTATCTTGGATGTGCTCTAAGAGTGTGTGTTTTGTGTGCAATGATAACTGTACACAGTTAAAGCTATAGCATTTAAAGAACCATGATGAACCAAGTTAGGCAATCACGCAGTAGACCTGGGAGCTACTTTTCTCTAGTTGCCTACAGCCCAAAGTGAGCCCTATCAGATTCAAAGAATCCAATCCTTGACTTCATTGAGAATTACCAGTGTTCAACAAATCTCAGGAAGTGCCTGGTACACATTAGATCCAAGGCCCTAGTTAGCACTCTTTTATTGCACATGAGTTGGGCGTGCCCCTTCTTTTAGAAGCAAATAGAGCTCTTAGTTGCCAATCATTTAAACCCATCTGTTTTTCAATTTGGTCTGTCTTAGTAATAGATTTTAAGCCCCTTTTTGGAAGTTTTCTCCGAAACCTATTATCAGTGACAATCACAAATTATTGTATTTGGTAGTTATTTTTAAAATGTAATTGGTGCTGCACACAAAACTCATCACCTCCTAGCAATATGGACTAATACTGACACCTGCATACTACACTTTTCATACTTACACTGCCCTTCTAAAAAAGTTCCAGTGTGTTCCCCCTCTACCCCTGGAAGGCCATGCTGGGAAGTCCTTCTGGTGATTAAACAGTGCACACATTCCACCAGGGTACCTTCACAGATAGCTTTATTGATTATTATTATTATTATTATTATTATTTTCCTTATGGTACAATACATGATAGCAGCAGATAGAAGGACCCCTCCCTGGCTTAGCCTTTTATACCATTTGCTTTCTTCTCTGAGCTAGCCAGCTGGTAAGCTAATTAGCTCATCAGACTTCCTACAGCTACAAGTTATACCATCTAATCTTCCAAACCCAATTGTACCACCTGACTCCCTCCTGCTCTAACTACACCCAGTTGTCCTGTGTTCTAAGTGATCAGAATGCTGTGTCCCAAAAGAGGCTTTGTTTAGAGCTGCTAGCAGCACCCTGTCATAGGCAGGCAAAACCATTTTCTACTTCAGATTCTACAAGGCTGAATTTTTAAACGGAATGTCCGTTTTCAGAAGACAGATCAAACCAAAGCTGCATCAAATTTTATTCTGACCTCAAGGTATTATCCCCAAACTGCAATTCAAGGTGCTTCCCCTCATTAGTTTAATGAATGCTACAGCAGTTTGTCTCAGTTGCCTTTTTTCATACATAATTGGAAGCCCTTTGTTGCCATGGCTTAATATCATTTCATGCCCTATTCCTTAATGATTCACAGGCAATTTGTTAATCCTGAACTTTATTTTCCCTGAAACACTTCTGTCTGTAGTGATTATTTTTATAGCTGTGCCAAGCTGCTTGAAAACACCGTCAGTTGATTATGAACCACTGCTTTGAACACATCAGAGCAAATGCTAAGGACACTTGTTATTTTGCTCCCTTAATTCCTTCTAACTGCTATTAGAAAGTTTGATTGGGTACCTATTATGTGAACTGATGACTGATACTGGCGAATTTCGACCAGCAACCTAGAACCTCTTAGTTATCCCTCAGGCCTGGTTGTGGCCTGGAGTCAGCACTGGTTACATTGGCTATCTGATGAGCATTCTGGTAGCTATCAACTATGGACAAAACATGTTTATTTCTATAGGTCAGGGATTGGCAACCTTTGGCACGCAGCCCATCAGGGAAATCCGTTGGTGGGCTGGGATGGTTTGTTTACCTGCAGCGTCTGCAGGTTCGGCCGATCGCAGCTCCCACGGGCCGTGGTTCACTGTTCCAGGCAATGGGGGCTACGGGAAATGATGTGTGCCGAGGGATGTGCTGGCTGCCACTTCCCGCAGCCATCCTGGCCTGTCAGTGGATTTCCCTGATGGGTTGCATGCCAAAGGTTGCCGATCCCTGCTATAGATCTACCCTCTGCATTTACTCCTTAAGGCACTGTTGATTTCTATGGGTGACGTGGCAAGAGTAGACCCTACTGCTCATAGATAACTCCTCTTATTCATCTCAAACAGGTCTTAGGAATGCTTTTCTTCACTGAGAGACCTCAGATTAACAATATTTACAGCTTTTCCCTCTAGTTTTCATCATCTGTGTTAAACAACTAGGGGACATAGTGAGATTATATGGATTTAAATGTCAACAGTGCATTGATAGCACATGGTTATATGTATCCTTATGGAACAGATAAAGCTGCCAGCCAGATGCCCAAATATTTCTAAGAAATAAGTGGCTGGATGCAACACAGCTTATTTAAGTTCACCACAAATAAGAATGAAGTTATTTGGCTAGTAGAATCAAGATTCAACTGAGGGAAGAGCAGGGAAGAGTGACTCTGAAACCTTCTGTTTGGTGCCTAGGTAACCTATCTATTAGTGTACTGGAAACACTTGGACCATCAGAGAGAATTATGGATCTTCATTATTTTGCAATAAAGTCACATTTGTAAATTTTGGTAGATTGCTCTTTTGAGTCTTCTATACAGACAGAAAAAGAATAAGTGCAAAAAATATAGCCTCTGAATTGTTTTCTGTTTTCAGTGTCATTATTTTGTACATTACAGTAGGACCCAGTGGGAAAATTGGGCTGGGTGGCAAGTGAATAACATTCCAGCATCTCTTGCTGTGGCAAAAAAGACGGACCTTTTCAGAATAGTGCAGCTGCAGCCAGACTAGCAGAAGAAGTTGTCAAAACAACATCTGCACTTTATCGGGGCAGAAGTAGTCACAGAACCAGTAGTCCAGTGTTTGTTTTAGAAGAGGAATCCCAAGTGTTAGTTTTCTTTAAGGATGAAATCTTAGGGTTACGAGACTGTTTGCCATGTGTGATGCATCTTGAGAGAAAGCAGGATGAGGTGAAGGTCTGATAATACTCATCACACAGCTTACCAGAAGTGGTAAGTCCACCCAGAGGAGGGATCACAGTGGCACAGGCTGCCTGCAGTTCCCACTCTGCCAGTGGGGCCCCAAGCAAGCCAATGATTTGCCCATGGAATATGGGGATAGGTGCTGGAACTACCAGGCAGGGTTTTAAATGTTGTCTGCCTTCCTCTGGAGGGTGAATTTCCCCAGCTCGGACTGCTGGTCCTGGGGTGCTCCTAGCAGGTGTCCCAAGCAGGTGAGTAAACTAAAGCGCAGATCATTAACTCATACATTGATATAAATTATATGAAGTTGGTATTTTGCTAAGAACATGGAATTGGTAGAATTTGCACAGAAATAAACCTCTCAAACATACAGTATCCTACAGTATCATTTGTATAACTAAAACTTTGTCTACATTAGAAAATTAGGTTGGTTTAGCTATGTTGGTCAGGGGTGTAAAAAATCCACACCCCTGAGCGGTGTTGTTAAACTGACCTAAGTCCCCAAGGATTACCTATCCTGATGCGAGAACCCTTCTGTCAGCACAGGTAGCGTCTACACAGAAGTGCTATAGTGGTATGGATGTGCCACTGTAGCATTTTAAGGGTAGACAATCCCTGAGAGTGGCATATGGCCAGGGTCTCTATTGCTTTGCAACATATGTGGTCATTTACAAATGTACAAATGTGCAAAATTGCCATTTTGATGCAGTAGCATTTTACACCCATTTTGTCATGGTGTAAGTGACTACAGCAAAGGGCAGCAGGGGATCTGTCCCTCAGCATGTATGGATTTCAGATTCTTTTTCTTCATAAAAGACATACGTGGGTTTTATAACCTATTGTGTTTGAGAACTGTTGCCCGCAAAGCAACAAGGTTGGTGGACTGAGCAATTGTCCATAGTTCCAAGGGTGGACCTGTTCATAAGCAAACAGAGCATACTGCAGAAAGACTTAGAGCCAAATCCTGTCCACAGTTACTTCTGTGGAACTCCATTGACTTCAGTGGGCTCGCTTGAAATGTATCTAAAGACAGATTTAGCCCCAGACGTGGCTGGCACAGATTGAATGAAAATAAAGACTCTCAAATTCTTTGTTTGCAGAAGCAAAATCCAGGTTTGAAATGCGCCAGCTGTGTAGTGCCCACTATCCAATTCCTCTCAATGGTAGTGGGGAAAAGTACTAAATTGAAAACACGATCCCACTTATGAAATGTATTGATTCATGTGCACCACACATTGATTCCCGTTTCTCACATATTGCTAGCAAAACAGATTTGATTTGGTAGTGTGGAACCTATTTGACATTTGTATTAGCTATGCTGTAAATTCTGATGTCTAATATTTAAAGAGATCATTTTTTATATCTGGAACACTGGTTTAAAGACATGCATGCTGGTTTATACAAATACTATTGTTAATCTGGTGAACATCAATTAATTATATTTGAAATGCATTAGCTTGTGTGTTAGTTTAGTCACCTTAAATAATATCTTTCTTTGTTCTTCCATTATTAGTTTAAGATATTTTGGACATAGGCACCAACTCCGTCGGTGCTCCGGAGCTGAAGCACCCACAGGGAAAAATTAGTGGGTGCTCTGCACCCACCAGCAGCCAAGCACCCCTTCCCCCACCCCATCTCCTCCTCCTCCCCTGAGCACGCCATGTCACTGCTCCTCCTCGTACCTCCCAGTGTTTCTCACCCAGCCACCACCAAACAGCTATTTGGCAGCATTAGTACTCTCCAGGTGGGGGGGGAGGAGCAGGAACGTGGCGTGCTCAGGGGAGGAGGCGGAATATTGGCAATATTTGGGGAAGGAGTTAGAATATTGGCAGGGAGGGCAAGGAGGGTGTGGGTCTTTGGGGAAGGGGTTGGAATGGGGGTGGGGCCTCATGGAAGGGATGGAGTGGGGACAGGGCTGGGGATGAAGGGGGGGTTGAGCACCCACAGGAAATAGGGGAAGTTGGTGCCTATGATTTTGGAAGCTTGAGAAAGGGAAGGAAATAAAGAAATTTGTAACATATAGGCTGCAATCTTGTGCCGTAATTGAGCTACTCTTGCAGTAGTGCAGGAGAGAGACAGGCAGAGGTGGTTTTAAGCCAGCTTTGTGTCCCTGATCATGGGATTATCTGGCCAGTTGGATAGTTCCTGGCATAAAGAGGAGCAGCCTCAGGACTGCTCTACTTTACACTGGCTACCAATTGCCTCAAAGTGCTGTTCCAGCATTGAGGATTGTAGGCACAGGGTTGCCCTCACCATGCCCTTTTCCTCCCAGATATATTCCTCAGATGAGGGCCAGTGGAGTGGGAGAGGGGGGCATAGAAAGGATTCCCTTATTTCCAGATCAACATTTTTTGTAACTTTTAGTTTAATGAAAAAAGTCAGTATTTTTTCCCACTTTGGGATGAAAACAAATGTCAAAATACTGGAGTTCCCCAGGGAATGGAAAATTCTGAATTTTTTACCCCACTCTACTTCTAGGTCATGCAATACACTATTAGGCACCAAATTAAGGCCCTAGTTCAGCAAGGTACTTATGCACATGTGTAACATTAAACATGTGGATCATCCCACTAAAGTTTTAGGAATACCTTACTGAATCAGGGCCCAAATAATGATAGGTCTTTATCCTCTCTTTCTGACGACAATATAGAAAAAATCATCACTATTGGATTCCTTGGGCGAGTCTATGAACTTTCAGTTGTAGATGGTCCTCTGAACTGTAAGGACTGTTATGACAACATATATGGGGCCATGTGATGGATTTGAACCGTTCATTTGAAGGACACATTCTGAGACGACAGAAAGGAACCAAATTGTACCTCATTAAACTCCATTGCCTTCAGTGGAATTCTGCAACTTTATTGAAGTTACACCAGGAATAAAAGTGGCTCAGTGTTTGTCATTGCTGAATTGGTGTCTTTCTGTTAACATTAAATACATGAAATTACTTGTTTCAATTGGAGTGTTGTGGTTTATGATTATTCTTGGCAGTCTAGAGATAACATCTTTTGTGAAATACCCCTTAGCTACAAAATTAAGTCATCACAAATCTAAGTATTAACATAAACATACCAATTAAAGAGACATGTACACCCTTTCATACTACACATAATCTAATCGAAATCAACAATTTATGCAAATGAGTGAGTGTACTGTACTTTACAGGTCAACACATTGTGATTCATACACAAAATAATTATAAACAAACCAATACATTTCAAATGCAATTCAATACAGTTTACAAAAAAACCTAATGAGATTTAAATAAATCAATAACAGTCTCATTAATACTAGCTGCTATGTGAAACAGTAATAATATTAATACAAAACAATATGCTTTATCTACAAATTAATGAAACTGCCATACAGACCTGTATTTTATACTACTTAATTGTCAATTTGCCTATTCTAAATCAGTTTTTTTTTTAGTTGTATAGTTTTTCATGTTACCAACCATTTTAAAATATAAAAGTCAAAGAAATGTAATTGGTTAGCCTGACACAGTTTGTTTTTCAAAGTCATAGACACAGAAAACCAAATTCTGGATATATACATATACTTCCTGTTTCTGTAAGTGCATATCATATGTCTGTATAGAAGGGCATATCTTTGCCTATAGGGCCATTTTCCCCTTCAAAATAGCACCCAGTTTGCAAAGATAATTGCACAAAGGGATACAATTTCAGACGGATAACTTCGAAGTGCAATGTGCCCCTGCAAAATATGCACCTACTGTTGCGTTACAAAGACTAATCTATGTACTTTGATTTCAGTTGTAAGTAGTTAGAGGCATGAATCAGGTACAAACTGAATATGCAAATTATACCCACAAACTGGGAAGGTGGATCTTGCCCTTCTGAAAATGTATCTCAAAAAGGGTGGGTATTGAATATGCACAAGGTGGGTAACTGCACATGCAGGCAGGTTTTCACATAAGTAGATATCCATTTTGTGAGTATAATTGCCAGTTCCTATCAACCAGGTTATATTTTGAAGGATTAATTTATGTGCCTGTGTTTGAATAGTTAGCTCTTAGGTTATATTGTCCTAGTCTGTGTACCACTAACCTGTACAGGGAGGGATGTGAGACAGCCTCAAGGGTATATTGTTCGTAATTTATTTTCATCCCAGTCCCTGAAGTGGGTGGTCTGCAAATTAAGGACTAGATTGTAACTTGGACTATGTGCCTGTGTGAGTAAGTACCTACTTTATACCCTGACAAGTGCTCCCCGAATCTTGGCATTGCACACACAGGAGCAAGAGGGTTTGTGTGTCAATTTATTCCTTCCCTAGTACAGATGGTTGGTGAGGGGTAGGATATAGGTAAGGAGAAGCAGGGACAGGGTGGAGGCTTAGCTGGACCCCCAGTTTGCTGACCAGCACAGCTGTAGCGGGAGTAGTAATTTACAAGTGGTATAGATCAACAGAAAATCCACCCTCTGGGAGCAAGGAGAAAACAGAGAAGGAAATATGGTTTAGAGGTGTATCTGAATCACAGTACTTCCTTGGAGGTGTCAGGGTACCCTGCTACTGATAACTACAGGACACTCTCTTTCAGATCATATGGAAGGAGCCCTTCTTTTTAGAGCAGAAATGTTTACTTATTGTGCTTTAGGAATGTTACCTGATTAATTCTTGTACTGTCCCATTATCATAGGTTAGTGTTATGCCTCTTTTGCAGATCAGGAGAGGTAAATGAGGCAAGAAGAGAATTGGTATCAGAGCTCAGGTGTTCCTGGCTCCCAGTGCTCTGCTGAGGCTACTAGCCTGTATTTTTTTTTTCCTTCTGAAACACACCTGTATCCAGTCATCTTATTAATAGCCATCTCAGCAACATGTCCAAAATACTCTAAGGACAAAAAGTATTTAAAATCCGCATCTGTCTATGTGTTGATTTCCTCTTTACATCACAAGTAGTTCTTCAGGCAGCCAGCTCCAGGCTATACAGATGATTTTGGGTGTAGTACAAAGATGTTACATGAAAATGGAGTGTATATATTTTAGGGTATGTTAATTTATAGGTTGAATAAATCACACACATTTGTTTGTCACAAAATATTTCCAAACCCAGATCTACTGCCTACTTTTTCTCTACCACTCAAAGGCAGCAAAGATGTAGCTGTATTGAATGAGACTTTATAGTAAGAAAGGAAAAATCCTGAGAGGTGAAAGACATGTGCAATTGCCATTGAATTCAATAGAAGACTGAGGTTCCTGCCACCTCTCAGGAGTTTGTGTTAAAGATGTCCAGTGAGTGAGATAACAACATAAATAAAACTCTTTCAGTAATGAAAACATCCTCAGGAACACTGGGAGGTTTAGAATGAGACTGCTTTGTGCTTGGAGGAAATGTTGTAGATAAGTTATTATTTTGGACCATGTAGAAGTGTGACCTTAGATACACCGGTAGCTTTCACCCACAAGTGGTATGACCTCATGTAATAATGCAGTAGAGAAATGAACGGCTGTGCTCTTTACACCATTTAATATGTATTCTCTAAACAATTAATATATTCATCAAACATAAAACTGACACTCTGACATAATAAAGTGACTCAGCTGAAATGAGTTTACATTTTCCCCATCAAGCAGCGTTAAATGGCATTGAAATTAATCTATTTAAATAGTGCAAGAACTCCAATAATAAAATAAAATAATAATAATAAATATAAAAACTACCTACAGAATGTATCCATTTCTCATTATTCATACAAATATAATCCCCTAATGAACAAAATGTACAGGTCCACAGTTCTAACAATAGTTACATTTGACACCTAGGCTACTCTAATTGCTACCTGTGTACTTGTGTAACTCATGTAAATTACTAGAGACAGGTTGATTTAAACAGTGTTAAAATTCAAAAGGAGTGACAGTACTAATAAAGCAAAAATAGTCAGAATAGATCTATTTGACAGAGCCAGTAATTATAAACTTGAATACCAATTAATTCTGAGTACATAGGTTTATTCTGCAAAAAGAAATGGCTCTTTCATTGGACTTTACAGTAATTACACATATTTTTCAAACTATCCAAAACATCCAGAGAAGTAAAACAATAATTCATTACGTAAAAATAACATGTGTGCATAGTACCTACTCCCATTTGCTATCACGATAAAAATGCACATGCTGATAAATCCATCTGCTCAAGACAGACAAATCATTACCCCTTTGTTGCATTTAAGTAATGAATTCTATCAGCAGGAGACTCCTGCAGGTGGGGGAAATTGATCCAAATGGAGCAGTGAACAGTGTGAAACAAGTGATGAACAGCTGCGAAAAATGAGCATGGAAGATGTATGCATAATGCACCTGATTCTTCTCTCTCAGTAGATTTATACCATTAGACTACTATTGACTGGTGGAAGTGAGAGGAGAATCACACATGCTTTATTTTATTTTATTGGAACCCAATTTACCACTATGAGTTCTCCTCTTTTTTCTCCTTTGGGTTCACACAGAGGACTAAATTAAATTAATTGAAACTGTAACATAATGTTTTAATTAACTATAAAATGAAAATAAGAGTCTAAACTTTCCATAACAGAATTAGTTGAGCAAGTACAAATTTACATAATTTAGGAGGGTAAAAATGTAAGTCAGTTATCAGGAATGAGGTGACAGTGAGATCTGTTAGTTTATGGAGTGCAATGTCAAGGGAAATGGTGGAAGTCTTATCACTTGGGACATTTAAAATGTGGCTGGAGAAAACACTAAAACTGCAGCATACTACAGTGGCAGGGAGATGGATTTGAGGACTTCCCAATAATAGGTCTTTTTCTATCTCAAACGCCTGTGAGCCTTGATGGGGATGAATTAATAAATTCAATTCATTTTAAAATGTTTACTGACTCTGCTAAATCCTTGAATGTACAGTAGCAGGCAGTTATTTTTCTTTTAGAAGCTAAAAATAATAAACTGAATCTATAAAAATTGGTGTGAGCACATTTCTGTCCTAATGACAGGAATTCCTGTTTCATCAAAGCTGTTAAATATATGCTAGGAGACATTTGAGACAATATCCTCCTTCTTCAATATTTTATTTTCACTGGCAAAGCTACATTTATGTAAGGCAGCTCTCTAGCCCAGATATGGGTGTACAAGAATAGATCTTGCCTTAATCTTATAGCTATATAAGAACATAGAAATTTCCATGCCAGAGCAATAGTCCATTTATTTAAATACTAAGAGTGGCCAGCACCAGATACTTCAGAAGAATGTGCAAGAAGCCTGAAGTGGACAAGTAGGGCATAACCAGCCATTCAGGGGAAATTTTTTCCTACACATCTCAGCTGGAGGTTGGCTTGTGCTTTTGCAGCATGATGGTCTATCTCTTGTCAAACTCTATTTAAAAATATGCCTGTCTCAAGGATCTGTGGATGTTCTCATTATCCATATAAATGTTCAGTCCTTTTTTGAATAAGCTCTTGCCCTCAAGGATTGCTTGTGGAAATGAATTCCATAGGCTACTCCTGATACTAGATAAAATGTTCCCTTTATCAATTTTAAATTTTCTGTCTTTGTTTCATTGACAACAAAACACATAAATTGACTTTGTATGAGAGAGAACCCCTCATGGTGTAACATGATATAATGTTCCAGGTTAGCAAAGGCCTTGTAAAGAAAATTGACAAATTGCCAAAGATGCCAGTCTCAATTATCCAAGTGGAGGCAGAATTTGATAGTTTGATAGTATGTGAGAGATGACATCAGGGTGGGGAATAGGCTATGAAGGGCCTTAAAAGTGAAATAAAGTACTTTGATGTGGAGAAGAAGGGGATTGTCAATGAAGGGAAGTAAAGACAGGAGCGTGTGTATTGACTTGGTGATGAGCTGGGAAAATGATCATTGCAGCAGTGTTTTGAATGGATGTATATGGTACAAGATAGCATTCATTAGGGACAGAAAGGAAAGGTTACATTAGTCAAGATACAAGATGGTGAAGGTCTGAATAAGAATTTTGTCTCTTTGGATGGACAGAAAGGGCCCAAACTTGAACCTTGTACAGGAAGGGGAGCAGATGAAACGGGAGTTAATTCTTTTGTTTCTTATACTGAATATTCATGGAAAGATTTTTGATTTATTTACCTACTTTTAATGTTCAGCATTTTAAGAAACTTTATAAGTGATTTTGATTTAAATTTTGCAAAACTTTGTGTTTGCGGAATTTTTGTTTTTCGAATCTTAAAATGAGGGATTGTTCAGAATGGGGTCCTATTTATTGTGAAAGCGCAAAAATTCAGAGGAGAAAATATCTCATATGAATGGTTCTGGTTTTTACCCCCTCTCTAAATAAATAAATAACAATTCTCCATCAATATCTAAACAGCTTGGTGGCTTTGCCTGGTCCTAGAAACTAACTTGAGCATTCAGATTCCCCTCCTGCTTACACATCTGGGTCCTTAAATTAGAAATATTAAGTGACTTAACATGAAGTTTTGAATATATTTAAAAATAATACCTAGGATGATTATTGTGCTACCTATACCACAGCTTCTCTGTACTTACCTCACTTGAGATATCCATAACTGTTCTTAATCATAATTTCCCCCCAAAGTAGTGCTTTTAGAAGTGGTTATTAAGTGCACTGGTTTGCAAGTAAACACAGGTGCTGAGTAGTTTTTTGTTATCTCCACAAACGTCACTTTTAATGATACTCTACGTATTCTAAGGATAGACCATATAAAGGAAGATTATAAATGTAAACAACAATGACAAGAATGGAATTGAAGGCATTTTCCTTGTATGCAAGTGTAGTTAGGAATATGACAAGTGTGGTAAGTTAATTAGGTCAATTTTGCATGACAATAAATGTTTACATTCTCTAAATTTTGAGCTACAATCACGGTGATAGGAGAATGTCTCAGAATTGGCTTCATCAAGCTCAGAACCTGTCTCTTTTTCAGGATGAACAGGACAGGTCAATGACAACCAAGGTATTAAGTTTGAACTTAATAAAGGTAATATTACTTGGCCAATTGTTGCTTAGTGATCAGTCTAGAGGGTGATGATCATACAAATGTCTTCAGAAGAGACGGTGACGGTTTAGGCATATATAACCTTTGCAGCCGCATAGGGCCATGCACTATTCCTTCAGACTTCTGATAACTTAGCTAACATGCCATCCGTAATTCCCTGCTTGTGGTTTGACACGTCTCTGGCATCAGGAGGCTGAAGCAGAGATTCAGGTGCCTAAATGTCCTCCCTCTTTCCCTGCTTGGAAAACCAAACCATATTTCAATTTTACCTCCTGAAGGATTCCTATTTCACGTATGTAGTATCATTCCTTTTTCGAAAAGTTGGTGCACAGTGCAGGAGAAATGTCCTTCAACTAATAGACCCAGCTGCACACAAGTCCTGGCAGGTAGGTACACTCTGCGCTTGATTCAGCAATGTATATAATCCTCATTCAGTATGTCAAAGCAAGGAACAGCTGGGACCCGTTGGCTCTCTTGAGGAGAAGACATGTGAAGAATGCTCGAACAAAATCTGTTCCTGCTGATGATCTTGCTGACTTCCCTTCTGTTGGTTTAGAAACTGATCTAGCCACAGGCCTGCTATTGTTTCCACTGTTCACACTCAGCAGTGATGGGTCAATGGGCACCTTCTGGATCTTAACAAACAAGAAGATGAAGTTATTTACCCATAATCACTGAATCTGGTGGCCAAGAAGGTTGTGAAAGAAGGGGGGATGGTTGGAAGCTGCAGGGGACACACAGAGAAGGGAGGAATGTAGAGGGATGTGAATCAGAGACCTAGGAACACAAGGCCACCTAACAGATGTAAAGAGAGGAGGACACAGAGCCTCACAGCTCTAGGAGAGGTTGGGGAAGAGGTGGGACTGGAAACAGGGACACACAGACTTCTGTAGTGGGCAAAGAACTCTAGGAAACGACCCCAGTAAGAAGACCCAATATGGGGGAGGGAGACGTTGCGGGGGCAGAGAAGGAAAATAAGAGGGAGGAGACTCGAAACAGATAATTATACTTTGGGGGGATGGAGAGGAGGAGACCGAGACCAAAAGGGTGTAAAAACTCTCCTGTAGGTAGAGAGGTAAGAGACTGGCATCTAAGCTGCAGCTGGAAGAGGCATAGAAAAAGGAAGAAGATGGGTGGATAGAATGAAAGTCAGAAGGAGGAAGGTTGAAAAGGAAAATTAACTATAGAGGAAATAATGTGACTATGGGTAATGAGACAGACACAGCTAGAAGGAAAGATAAAGGTTGAGTGAAGTTAAAGAAAAGAACAAAAAGCAGACACTGCCAGTCAATATATCTTGTTGTTTTATACAAAGCTTATGACAACATGTGTCAAAATAACAAACACTCATTTTAAGTTTGGCTTTATATATTGGAGACGTCAGGAAAAGGATATGATGGTATACCATTAAGTGGGCGTGGGAACTTTTTTCTGGATCAGAAGTTATAATCCGTACTGTTCCAGCTAAGGAAGTGGAAAAGTGTTTTTTTCCCCCCCTTCCCAGTCAGATTAGAACCAGCAACCTTTTACTTAGAAAGACTGCAGCTCTCTAGTCTCAGTGCTATGGCGTGGTTCACTGTTCCCATGCTTTAGTGCCAGTGTATCTGAATGCTGACAAAACTGTGAAATCAGCAGCTGCGCCATTATCTTGGAACTACTATTACCATAGTCATTTTTACTGGTATGTTATCAAAATATAATTTGCTATTGGCAAGCTTTTCTCATAAATATTTCCAGATAAATACCAAACACGGGTGCTTATGTGGTGGGTTTTGTTTTAGTTTTTTACATTCAAGATTTGTTTTGAAACAAGTTTACATTATTTACATTACATTAAAAGTACAGGAAATTGCACCTAGTATTTCTAAATGTTATAAGGGAGGACCCCCTGTTCTTGATATTTTTAACTTGTATGTGTGTGTTTATTTTTGTCCCCCACAGCTTCCTCTAGCCTCCCTACTTTTGCTCAGCTGGCCTCAGGCCTGGGTAGCATATGAAATATAGAACCTTTAGACAGGGATCCAGAATAAAAAGATTTTCATTTAATATGAATATATAGTTAAAGACTTCAGCCAGCCAATGTTGGATAAAAGTGAGCTTCATCTCCAGCATTATGCATATTCATTGATATAAATTGGTCCCTTGTAGCTTTTCTATGAATACTTTATGAAGGGAAGTAAAATGAGAATTTGTGAGTGACTTGAACCCTGGAAAAGTTACTTCTTAATGATATATAACCAACTATGCTTTTCATTTCAGGAAAAAAAACAACAAACAACCAAAAAACCACTTTGCCTTAATGACCAAGACAGCTGAACAAAGGAAGTCATCTAAACTGGAAGGTATTGAATAGATTGTTTGTAGATACAGCTATAGAATTGTAAAATATTAATACTATGTAGTTAAAAAAAAAAACCCAAACCCAACTACCATTGTTAGTGATATATTCGTTTCCTGGAGGGTTTGAGCAGAAGAAGGTATTTGCATAACAGATGCTGCTATCACATACCTTATTGTTTTACCATAGAAGTGATGAAATATTTGCAACGAAATGTACCACAACGTGAAACTCTCTGGGTTTTGTGTTAAGCTGCAAATTTGAAATAACATCCTTAATCAGCCTTAATCTGTTAAGGAAAAAGAGGGTTCATGTTATATCTTTATGCCCAGGGCTTCCTTTTTTAATTATTCTTTTGTAAATTCTATTTAGTGACTCTTAGAGCTGAGCTGTAAAGAAATTGGGGATCAAATGATCATTTCTACAAGATGCTGCGTGCCTTCAACTCCCACTGAAGTCAGTGAGGGTGCTCAGCAACTTGCAGGATTGAGTCATGAATTATTCATTTGTTTATTTGTAGCACTGGGAATTGGTGAGTGGTTCTCCAAGTGGCTAAGGAATTTGACAAAAACCAGACTCTGAGTGAAATTATTACATTTTGGGGCATGGGCATGTGTTTGGTAAGGTCAGATCACCTCCAAAATAGTTAAAGAAATTTAAGAAATCAGAATCACAGCATATATGAGCTAAGGTCAAATTTCAACCAATATGATTCTTAGTAGTCCATCTGGATTGAATTTACAAAGTATTTTTTAAGCTAAATTTGTTGCATTGCTTTGTGGGCATGCTACAGCAGTTAAAAATGCATGACGTTAGTGTAAGACAGCTGAAGATGGAGTTGCAGTAGCTACATGATTGGCTTTTTGGGCCATTTAATTGTTGCTCACTGCTTTACAGCAGTTGTAACCAGTGTCCAACAAAACACATATTTATAGACTGCTCAAAGGAGGAAAGTTTTTTGAAGAATCCTTTAACGGTGGATGGGTGTGCAGGAGGTTAGTCAGAACACCAGCCTTGAGGACTGTAGTGATGGAGAACTTTGTCAGGGAAAAGGGAAATTGAGTGTATTTATCTTGTCCAGAAGGATCACCGTAAGTAAGAGATATCTTTGACTCAGAAGGGTTGATAGAAGTACACTTAACCTATGCACTTTGGGTGGGTCTTTACTGAAACTTGTTTTTATAGTAATGGTGAAAACTCTGTGTTTCCCAGTAGGCATCTGAAAGTTCTTATTCTGATCAATACCAGGCCAAATGGCTTCCAGACTTAAGTTTTGTGAAGAAGTATCTCAGGTTTTGTGTAAAAATGATTGTAGTGTTTTAGGGCTCCAGTCCTGTGAACTGATTTGTCTGGGCAGACATTTATGCCTGCATGGAATCCCATTGAAATATATATGGCTCCATAGCAGCTCAGGGGTTTGCCTAGATTGCAGGATCACTGTCTTAAAAGCTAACACAATCCTCAGTAGCCTACTGGTCTGCAACACCCTGTGCTACAAGATCTATGTAGTTCCCCCTGATTCATTCTCCACACGTCCATTAAAAAAAGATAATTTTCCCCATCATCTCTGGCTATGCCTCGTCTTATAGAAATTTGGGTTAGAAAATACCTTACCCGTGATCTAATTCACACCCTTTCAATGTAGGACTGTACTATGCAGAGGTAGTCGATTATTTTGTCAAGGCCAAAATTTCTTGGACAAGGTATAGTCAAGGTACAGACTCCAGAGAAAATAATGTAAAAAAACCCCAACAATAATAAGTAAATAAATAGATTTTGGGGTCTGTTGAAAAGTGTCTGGTGGTCCAGATTTGACCAATGGTCTGTCTATTGACTATTCCTGGTATACAGTCTATTCTCCAGAGTTTTCTCCAGTCAAGTTTTAAATGACTATCTCAGAATTGTTGGCACTTCCCTTGGGAGACAATTCCAAAATCTAATAGATCATCCTGAAAGGAGAATGTTTACTTTTAACAGAATATTATTTTATAAGCCTCAGTTTTAAATTAGTTATAAACCTCCCCCTAAACTGTTTTTTTAAAGCTTAGTGCTGAGAATAAAGTTACAAAATAGTAAAAGAAAAGGAGCCACCAATTTTCAAAACCAACATTTCCTTCTGAATGGAGTGATTCTCTCTCTGAAGTATTAATCTTCAATAGAGGGGGAAAAAGTTTTTCAGTCTTTAAAGTGCTTTGTCTCAGATTGCTGTTTGATGACCTAGGAGAAACAAACTCATGGTCTCATCAGTCCAGACCCATATCCATGTCCCAACATCACAGCACAACTGGTGCTTATCACCATTGTCTAAAGAACTGCTCACAGCTAGAGGTGCTGCCTCCATGTTAAGGTTGAAGCAAACTGATGGGGTAGCATAGGGAAGTCTGTGCTGCTGCTCCCAGTGCTACCTATACAGCTGTCTCGTAAATGATAACCCTGATGGGTTTGCTTATGAACCCTGAAGAGCTAGGAGAGGGGAGGGTTCATGTGAATACTGTTTCTGTTTGCAACTAATTCCAAAAATGGGGGGGGCTATGTAAAGACAATTCCATATACTACAGTGACTCCAGACAGAAACGGTCCCCTAAAGTTTTCTGACTGGAGCTCTGGGTTCAGCTCTAGTTGCTATAGCAATGAGCGCTCGCCTCTTCGGAAAACTAGCTTATTGAGGCTGAGAGCTCACCACAGACTTTTTTGAACTAATTAGAAGCCAGGGAATGATCCCTAAGTAGAGGTCTGGAACCAGAGCACAGCAGTTGGAAAAAAAATACTTATTTTCAAATGCATATTTTTTGTTTTAATTTTGGAATGAAATTTCATTTAGATTCAGGAACCTAAAAACAAAAATTGCTTTTTAATTTTGAATGATTGGTTTTCGCATTAGTCTCCATTTTTGCCACTGGATGCAATAAAGTGAAAGACAGATGGAGGGGAGAGGAGGTTGTGGAAGTTTTTTCCCCCTGACCTTTCTTTTTCCCCTTCTTTCCTTTATTCACTCTGTTTCAAAGCTTTTCCAGTTTTAGAAAAGTTACAGTTTCATTTTGTCCTTCTGCTAGTCTAGCTTCTCGTTGGAGAAGTTTGAGTGGAAAAAGAAAAAAAAAATGTGGAGGGGGAAACTGGATATTATTCATTTTATTGTACTTAGTGGAGAACGGGAAAATGGAAAGAGGCTGGAAAAACAAAAATTAAAAATTTTCTGTAGCCAAGCAATATACTAATTACTGTGAATTTTTTTCAGATGCATTTGTTTTCTTATTTTGTGTGATCATAACAAGGCAAGTGCTATTATCTGCACTTCTTAGAGTTGAAGGTCCTTGGCTCGTCTAGTAATAATAATAAAAGAAAGCATGTTCTTTAGATGCCTTTTTATTCAGATAAATGATGTGTTTTGGCCAGTGGGTGAATAATTGTAAGGCCATGTAAGTGGTCATGCCAGTACTAATGCTATGGCAATACCTAAGCATACAGAACACTTGCCATTAATACTGCATATTTTAACTCAGTTTGAATTGTCCTGGTTTTTTATCAAATTAATACACATTCCTTTTTTATTCCAACACAAGACAATTTTCTGGTTACTGTCAAGAGATTTAGGTTGAATATCTATTCCTACTGACAGAAAAAAACTAGTCAGAATACTTTCTTTAGTTTGTCATGCAGTATTTAATAATTTTCCCCTTGAATTTAGAGTTTTTTTAAAATGGGCTGAAATCTAAATATATTTCTGGCAGAAGCAGTTAAACCAGACATCTTAATTATTATGTTTCCAAGGAAATGACAGCCTGTGTAAGGGAAGCTGACATGTCTCCCTGCAGCTATGTGCTTTTTATATTGGAACTTTATGCTATTATAAATTACCTAGGACTGAGACTGGCATGAACACAATACATCAGATTTAAACCAGCTGCCACATAATGGAGTGAGACCGTTAACCCTTTCTTTTTTCCCCTGCTTGAGTCTGCTCACTACAAAACTTGTTGGACTCAGTATTTCCAAAATGGACCTGTGGCCTTTTTAAACCGGCCCCACAATTTACCAGTCATCATTTGAAATGATCAAAGTGAGCATGCAGGCTTCATATACTGCGAGGCTGCTGTGCAGAACCTGCTGTACTTGACAGCTATTGTTTGATCTGTGGCTCGCATTGTGCCAACTGCCAAGTTTTCATTTGAGGCAAGCCATGTGATCTTTGCACCTGCTGCCTCCTGGTTAGAGAGGAGAGGAGGTCTCTGAGTTATTCAGCTAACGTAACAACTGTGTATTGAGCAAAGTTTAACAAATATGTTAAAATAGAGCCCACTGGGCAGATATTTCAGATTGTATTGGCATGCTGTGTTACTTTGAAATTGACTAGCTTGCTCAGCATATGTAGTAGCTTCTTTTGGAAGAAATACAACATGGAAAAAGTAAAAAAAAAAAAAATAATAATCTCCAAACTAGGATTTTTATTTGATCTCTTATAAAGTACACCCAGTGGTAATGGATGTGCTTATTCTTTCTGATAACTTAATGTTATACTTCTTATGTGGGAAAATAACCAAGGCAGTAATTAGTGAGATTAAAGGTCACTGCTTTAGAAGTAAGACAATGAGTGAGCATGTTGGACCAGATGTCCTCTTCCTTTTCTTCAAATATTTTATAATTTTATGAGAATATTTTGTAGCTAGGGATACAATAACAACAGGTCTGACAAAAAGCATCTTAGAACAAGTTATCTGGGTTTAACAAAGCAGTAAGGAAGACACACTTACCTGAACATCATCACATGGTTGCTAACATGGTCCAAATACAATTAACTTCAATGAGCTTTAGATCAGACCCATGGTAAAGATATAGCTAAAACCTTCCACTGGAAGAATTATTTTTTTCCAGCACAGCAAGTGTGCAATATTAATTAAATATGAATTAATCATATGTATAGACCAGTTACAATCAAGGAAATAATTTCTACTTAAGTTTTTTCTTAAGGAATTATTTCAGACTAATTTTGTCCATAAAATTAAAGGTCATGTTAACATAAAAAAATCAAGAAAAGATTATGCATAAAATATAGTGATCTCACATCTATTCCAAGCGTAAATGATGGAAAACAATTTAAGAGGAGAAACAGAAAAGGAATAATCTCAGCAATATCAATATTTAAAAAAAGAAATCACAATTAGATGCAATTCATAATTATTATAGTGGTAATCAGTATTATTCAACTAATCTAATATTAAATAGAATAACTAACAATTGTTTTGCAAGCACCTCAATAGGTCAGTTTAAGAAGTATTTTTAAACAACCCATTAAGATGCAGAGATGGCCATAGATAACTACTTATAAGTTTAGTACTCAGGAAGGTAGGTGTTCTCAGAAAAATCTGCCTTATCATTTTTCACAGAAAGATCCTCTTGGATTTCAGAGAAACGAGCAGCTGTCATCTTTTTATATAAACTATATTTGAATCATCACAATCATAAAACAAATCACTGATAATAAATAACTCACAACACAGACTGCCTCACACAGCTGCCTATGATGCTCCATTACTTACAAACTAATGGCCTGATCCATTTCCCACTGAAGCCACAGGGACTATTATCATTGATTTTGGCCTTGATACAAGAAATCACTTAAGCATATGCTTAGGTCCTTCCTGGTTCAGGACAACATTTCAAGGCATGCACAAGGATATCTGCTTAAGTGCTGTCCTGAATTGGGTTGCTTTTCTGAACTTGGGCCTTTAATGGGAGTTGGACTGGCACATAAAGGCTTCATCTTGCCAATGTTTGCTCATGTAACTTTACTCATTTGCATAGCCAATGGGCTATGAGTTTGAGTAAAACTACTAGAGTGAAGGAGTAATCACAAGGTCAAGTCCTTAGCCTTTAAAAAGCTGGGGCCCAGTTTTGCAAACACATAAATCCAGATTTTTCCTGGCCCGTTTGCAGGCAAGAAACCTCCAACCCTTCTGGGGCCAGCACAGTGGCTCGGCAGAATTGCAGTGCCTGTGCTCAGAGGAATGCAGGGGCTTCTCCTACTGCTGCATGCATCACTAGGGGCAGAAGATGCTATAACAGGGGCAGCAGGGCTACTGCACCATCAGCCCATGCATTGGCCAGTGGGTGCTGGCTGATTGCACAGAGGTAGTAAAATGCATCCCATAAAAGGGCTTAACAGATATCAATCAGGAAACATATGTTTTCTTCTACGTGCAACTCTCTCTTTCTTAATGGCCATTTCACACTTTTTGTCATGAAATAATCAAAGTATGAACAGATGCTGAGGGTAATCCAGATCCAGCTCCATGTCTAGGATCAGTATTAAATCAGGAGTTCCCACTCTTCCAGGAGCAGAGCTTACTAAGGAATATGAAACTCATCTTATACACTAACAGAGGAAGATGAAATGTAGAATAATATTCTTTCTAATAATTCCTAGATACTTGTCACTGGATCTGTCCCTTCCAAGTCGTCCTGAAACCTCTAATCTGATAGTTTCTGGATCAATAATATTTTAAATTTCTTTTGTAAAAATGCATGTTCTTGAAAAAAAGAACTTGCCTGTAATACCACTGACCCTTGAAGCTTTTTCAGGATATCTGCAGTTGTTATTGGGGATGGGTAGGTTTGTTCTGAAGTGATACTATTTAATTTCATTGTAATGGAACTTAATCCAGATAAGATCAAACTAAAGTTGGTGGGCAGAAAGAAGCAATTCAAAGAATTGATGCTGATTATCTCTGTAATCCTGGGTTGAGGGTGTTCATTTCTTGTCTGTGACCCCAGATTTGCAATCATGGGGCTTTCCTAAATCCAGGACCTTGAGGAAGAATACTTCAGCAATGCTTCTTTTTGACAGAACACTCCAACTATGGGTGGGTGGGACGTAATTATCGGTTATCCTCAGCTAACAGCATAGCAACTTCTAAACACCTTCATCCTCCCCTGTCAGTATAAAAATACAGACATCCTGTGACTGATGGAGTAGGAAGATGGGTGCAGCATTTGTGGTGGAAGCCTATCTGAATCTGATAGTAGTAGTAGAAACAAGACAGGCTGCTTAAAATTTAGGATAGAGGAAAGTGGTGAAATTATGTCAGTGCCACCTGACTGACTGGGTTTAGCCTACCTTTCATTTCTAACGTTCACAACCTGGTGATCTTATTGGCTCCCAAGCTACTTCTGACTGTAGTGAGTACAATGGCTACATTGTAAGTTCTCTCCCCCCCCCCGCATTTTGACAGACTTTAGTCATTTCTGAAAGATCCCCTGCATCTATAATAGAAAATTCCACTGGAACCAGCAAAAAAAAGTCAAAATGGAAGGAACATGTCACAGTTATCCATGCATTGGCCAGTTTGAGGCTGGATTACTAAGAAGAGCTACCTCTATAAGCCATCTGAAAATTGCAGCAAGTTCAGAGCACAGCAGGCTGTATTGTAAGCATTATTTATTTCACAGAGCATATTCAGTCCTCACTCAGAAATCAACAGGTGGGCAGTGCATCTTTTGAAGTCTGAGGTACTAGTTTTGAGATATATATCCTTAAATGGTTTGGGTCCTGACTACCTGAGGAGCCGCATATTAACCATGGCAGCTGTGATGTATTAAAGTGCTCAAGCTAACAATCTCCTTATTTAAATGGATTCTTGGCTTTCCTTTCTGGTCCAAAAGAATCCATTTGTTCACCTTCAATGTGTTCTGAAAGACTCCAAGGTGTTTTACTCTGAGTGGTCGTGCTGGTGTTACAAACAAGATAGGGATTAGGAGGGTGTTTAGAAGATCTGCTTTTGTAATGTTTATTTGATTGGATTGGATAAATTTGTGAATGTAATCTTAAATCACCTACAGTATGTTAGGTCTTTCATTCTTTTTAATAAGATTGGCCAGTGCTCAAATATCGCACACCATAGTGTTCGGTATGGTGTAAGAACTTAGATAGCACAGGATGAACAAATGAGGTAGGCAAAAGAAAAATCTAAATTAGTAAGTAAATAAAATAAAGAATTGGCTCATTATGTTGATATGGTAGCTGAAACAGAGAGGCAGTCGCCTCCTAGGAAGGACTGTCTTATGATTAGGCACTGAACTAAAACTTGGGAGATATAAATTCAGTTCCTCATTTTGCCAAAGCTTCTTGGGCAAATCACTTAATCTCTCTCTTCCTCAGCTCCTCAGGTGAAAAATGGAATACTACTTTGTCTCTCTTCCCTACTTAGATTGTAAGCATTGCAAAGCAGAGACTGTCTTTGATTACATGTATACTTGCCATAATGATCTCAGTTGAGGCCTCTAGATAGTATTGTAATCAAAACAGCAACCACTTTATTGAATGGGCAGTTGATTATAATCTGCATATTTTCTCTCCTGGAACTGATGGTTGAGGACTGGACCTTGGTGGTGAGAAAGATGGGAAGAGTTGGTTTTGAGGTCTTATGAAAGTCATACTACATTTAGCTTTCTTTATAATTCTCTACAAATTCAGTGAGATTTCTTGTGCAGAGACTTAATATTCGAAACATATCCTGTTCTATAGATGAAAATACATGAATTTGTTTGAGTATTTCATAGTTAGCTGCTTAAATAGCATAGGAAAAACCCCAGAAGAATTTACAAGTAGCAAAAGATCAGAGGGGATAATTGCAGTCACCAGTCTACCTTTCTGGTAAATGTTTGTGCTGGAACCTAAGAGCTGTATATTCATAATTTTAGACAGCGTGGGGCCAGTTGCAGCATACTGTATTTAAAGCCTAAAACATGTATAAAGCCAAATAAGTGGCTGTGAGAAGTATTACGGATCAGAGCCTATAATATTGGATTCGTTTTGCCAAAATAAGCAACAATCATTGTTTAAAAGGTCTGAATTTTTAATCAAGACTTTTAGACTATTAATTAATATCTGCAGCATTTTTACTGCCATATCAGCATTACACATTTGCTCATTCTCACACATTGTCATGACAGTGAGTTAATTATGACACTGGGAAAGGTTTCAGAGTGGTATCGTGTTAGTCTGTATCAGAAAAAACAACGAGTCCTTGTGGCACCTTAGACACTAACAAATTTATTTGGGCATAAGCTTTCGTGGGCTAAAACTCAAAGCAACTCTAAAGGGTGAGGGCAGAGTCTGGGTGACTGAGTGGCTTTACCCTAATAACCTTTTGCCTACAAGCCAGAAAGCTGCTTCAAGAATTTCTTAGTAATGCTTACTTAAGTGTTTGGCCAACTAAAGTTCCTCAGGTCTAAATCCAAATAAGACCTATGTCTCCAACATCTTATGTGCACAATAATATAGGAACTCAGGTTCATCTGCTGCATGATTTAGAAATGGCCATGAACTGCAAAACTTTGATCTTAAGCTTGAATTTATTTTTATTTATTTATATTTTTAAGAAAGTTCCCCTCCAACAATTATTTTGTGGGAGAAGGGTTTCTGGACCCGGTGCTTTGGTACAGTCCCTTATAAAGATAGGACTGATTAATAAAATTCTGCTCTAAGTCTGGATTACAACACTCATAGTTTGTGAGATGTTCAGTATTGAAATTTTGATAAATGCCTTGTTTATAGCATGAACGTACTTATATAAAGAACTTCAGGAGGCAGATTTAGGACTTAACTAAATCTCGAACACAAACAGACATTAAGTTACAGACTAATAGTGATCAACAGACATGCCTAAATTTTAAGAAAAGTTAAGGGTGAAAAAACCCCAATTTATATTCGTGCAGTCATTTCTGTCAAGCAAATACTAGATAGTTAGAAAGTCTCAATTAATCACATAGTCTTGGTCCCACTCAGCACATACACTTTATAGAATCAGAGGATGTGGCTGTGAAGAAAAATATTACAGTGGGTAGTTTACTAGATAATTGATCCTATCTTTTATTAGACTCTGAGGAAGAGATTATACCTGTAGTGGAGTTAATCACAATATCTGATCATGATTAATAAAGCCTATCTATAATTGTGCAAACCTTTATCGATGAAACCTACTATGTAAGTTTTATATTTTAACATGTAAAAGAGCAAATACAACTGAAAATATAAGAGCTTTTCCAAACAAACTCCCATGCACTGACCTGAGAGACAGTTATCCCTAGATACAACATGAATATTTGAAATGTTTTTCAGCAAAAAACTTCTTAGCTTGCCAGATTTCACTAGAAGGGGTTAAGGGGGGGAAAAATCTGTCCAACAACTGTTTTTATTGAAAGTTCAAATCCTAGAAGCTGCAAGCAGCCTGAATGGCAGGGCTATATGTTGAGCAATGGTCACTATGTAGCATCACTACAGTCTCAGGTTGTTCCACTCTTCTATCACAGAGAAGAATGGCCCTGGGCCACTACCTCCTTAATCCCCATGCAAGATGGGTACAGGCAGCCTCCATGGGTACTCATAGATTTTAATGCCAGAAGAGACCATCATGATCATCTAGTCTGACCTCCTGCACATTGCACAGCATCTCACCCACTGACTCCTGTAAATAGGCCCATAACCTCCTGTCTGTAATGAGGTCCTCAAACCTTGATGTAAAGACTTCATTATAGAGAATCTACCATTTGCTTTCGGTCAGACCATGTGCACCACTGACTTGTTTCCCAGGTTGCAGACAGGGGCAAGAAAACCCCAGGGTCTCTGCCAATCTGCCACGGGGGAAAATTCCTTCCCAACCCCAAATATGGCTGTCAGTTAGACCCTAGGCATGTGGGTGAGACACAGCAGCCAGACATGAGCGAATTTTCTATAATAACTCAAAACCCTCCCCATTCAATGACCCATCTCTGGCCTTTGGGGATATTTGCTACTAGCAGTCAGGGCCATATGCTATTGCAGGCAATCTCATCACATCATCCCCTCCATAAACTTATCAAGCTCCGTCTAGAAACAAGGTAGGTGTTTTGCCCCCACTGCTCCCCTTGGAAGGCTGTTCCTTCACTCCACTGATGGTTAGAAACCTTCATCTAATTTCAAGCCTAATTTTGTGGATGGTCAGTTTATATCTATTTGTTCTTCTGCATACATTGGCCTCAACTTAAATAACTCATCTCCCTCCCTAGTGTTTATCCCTCTAATGTACTTATAAAGAGCCATCATATCCCTCCTCATCCTTTGTTTTGATAAGGAGCTTGGCTTGGTTAGCCTGAGTCTCCTCTCATAAGGTAGGTTCTTCATCCTTCTGATCATCCTAGTCCCCTTTCTCTTCATCTGTTCCAGGTTGAATTCATCTTTTTTAAACATGGGAGACCAAAACTGCATACAGTATTCTAGATGAGGTCTCACCAGGGCCTCATACAATAGTAACAATTCTTCCCTATATCTGCTGGAAATACCTCGTTTGATGCATCCTAGGATTGCATTAGCCTTTTTCATGGGTGCATCACATTGGCGGCTCATAGTCATCTTGTGATTGACCAGTACACCCAGGTCTTTCTCCTCCTTTGTCATTTCTAGTTGATAAATCCAGATCTTAAAACAAAAATTCTTGTTGTTAGTCCCTAAGTGCACAACCTTGCACTTTACACCATTACATTTCATCCCATGTCTATCACTCCAGTTTTCAAGGTTGTTCAAATCTTCATGGAGCCTACAAGTAGAAGAATTATGTGGTGCTCAAAAATGTAGTCCCCCTTGGACGAGATCTTCCCCACCTTACTTTCAACACTGATTCCAATTGGTCAGGTGTCAAAGGTAGCTTAATTTGGCCATTATATCAATGGAAATACTTCCACTGTCTTGAGGTTTGGATCAGGCCTTCATTATCTTATATGTTAAGAAGGCCATTTTCCTCCCTGATCAATAAAGGCTTCTCACATGAGATGAGAACAGATGGATCCAGCTCACTTTTAAATCCTGCCCAGCTTGGTTATTACCTTATGATTGATGGTTGTTCAGTGACCTGTGTGAAAAAGTTTCTCAGTCCAGTTCCTGGTGGACAGATGCAAGGACACTAATGAAATAAAAATGTCAGTCTTAGCTTAGAGTCTAAGGGTTGAATGAGTACTGGGTCTGGATCCAGAACTACCTTCTCAACCTTAGAGGATATCCCTCCAAGAACAGCACCAAGGCATATTTCATGGCCATGTGGAGAACCTTGTACAGCTGCTGACCTGTGAATAAAGAACCTGATTCAAATCCCATTGAAGATAATGGAAGACTTGACAATGACTTCAGTGGGCTTTGGATCAAACCCAAAGTGAGGATGGCCATCCATCAAAGATTAGTTAAATAATATTTTTTTAAAAATATGTGGCTTTAAAAACTTTGTTTTATAATAAACATTATTTCTTCATGCCTCAATATCATAGATTAACACAATCATCTTGTATGAGTATTACTTCTCATTTCTCAGTAGAGATATTTCTGATAGCTGTTCTAATTCATTTTTTAAGCAATTATTCTGAAAGGTAAAGAAAAGTTAATTATAATCTAGACCCATCATTGATCCAACCCACCTTTTTCTAATGGTAAAGTTGCTATTGGTTTTGATATACTGTTAACCCCCTTTTGTTACCTAACTCTACAATATTTTGTGAATTAAGTGCTACCTTTCAGTCATACACCCCTGCCTTTATTATTTCCTTATTGTTCAAGGTTCAGATGTATTCATTTCTCTGTACAAGCCAAGAAAAACACCTCCACCTCCCTCCCACTCAGTCCATACCTTTCTCTTTTTTCATGAAAAACTGTGATTTAACTTTCTTTGAACTCAGATAGACAGAACAATGAGCATGAGAAGTGCATTCTAGTTCAAATGATACCTGGCAATTACTTCAACATTTACTTTGTCTTGTAAGGTTTTGCCTCTCAAAACTTAGAGCTAGATTCACGAAGGGATTTGGGTATCTAACTGCCACTCTAGTCACCGAAATCCAAAATTTTGATCCTTAAAACCCCTGCTCAGCTGCAGTCTCCCCTGTAGGTACCTAAGTTGCCACTGATAAAGTCTCCTTGGCTCCTAAATTTCTGCTGGTGGGAATGTGGAAAGCCACATCTGTCCTTCCACATGGCATCCAGCTCATATGTAACCCCAATAGCATCCTCAAACCAGATGTTTTACACATCTCACCTGCAGGTCCCCAATAAGCATGCTCTGAGAACTGATTATAATAATTCTAAAAATCCATGTCATTTGGTGCCAATGTCTTAGCACCAGGAGTGTTTGAGGAGGCCCCTAGTGCTGAATCCTGACATGACACTCATTGTGAGCATGAGTTTACAAGAGTGGGAGGAGTGCTGTCATAAATATAAAGGGAAGGGTAAACCCCTTTGAAATCCCTCCTGGCCAGGGGAAAGCTCCTCTCACCTGTAAAGGGTTAAGAAGCTAAAGGTAACCTCGCTGGCACCTGACCAAAATGACCAATGAGGAGACAAGATACTTTCAAAAGCTGGGAGGAGGGAGAGGAACAAAGGGTCTGACTGTGTGCTGCTCTTGCCAGAGACAGAACAGGAATGGAGTCTTAGAACTTTTAGTAAGTAATCTAGCTAGGTATGTGTTAGATTATGATTTCTTTAAATGGCTGAGAAAAGAATTGTGCTGAATAGAATAACTATTTCTGTCTGTATATCTTTTTTGTAACTTAAGGTTTTGCCTAGAGGGGTTCTCTATGTTTTGAATCTAATTACCCTGTAAGATATCTACCATCCTGATTTTACAGGGGGGATTTCTTTATTTCTATTTACTTCTATTTTTTTATTAAAAGTCTTCTTGTAAAAACTGAATGCTTTTTCATTGTTCTCAGATCCAAGGGTTTGGGTCTGTGGTCACCTATGCAAATTGGTGAGGCTTTTTATCCAACATTTCCCAGGAAAGGGGGGGTGCAAGTGTTGGGAGGATTGTCCATTGTTCTTAAGATCCAAGGGTCTGGGTCTGTAGTCACCTAGGCAAATTGGTGAGGCTTTTTACCAAACCTTGTCCAGGAAGTGGGGTGCAAGGTTTTGGGAAGTATTTTGGGGGGACAGACGCGTCCAAACAGCTCTTCCCCAGTAACCAGTAATTGTTTGGTGGTGGTAGCGGCCATTCCAAGGATAACGGGTGTAATATTTTGTACCTTGGGGAAGTTTTGACCTAAGCTGGTAAAGATAAGCTTAGGGGGTTTTTCATGCAGGTCCCCACATCTGTACCCTAGAGTTCAGAGTGGGGGAGGAACCTTGACATGGTGGCAGCGGTGGGATTAACCTGAAATCATTTGAGATCCAGTTGAGATTTTTTGAACTAGAAATACAGAGTTTAAAAAGGAAATTTTTTTTTCTTTGGAAAGAAAGTCCAGAAAGCAGCTTTGAAACTTTGGCCAAGCAGAGACAAAAGGGGATTATCTTGTGAATTGCAGGTTTTTTTGCCTGGAGGCAGGGTACTTAACTCCTGCAGGGAAATTCACAGTCTTCCAACCCATTGTTTTTTTTTTTGTCTTTTCTTCCTAAAAGTAAATAGGGGGTGTGTGTTCTACCCATTTGCTTTTTCTTTGGGCTGGGTAAGCAGGTTTCCAAGCAGTTGGAGGTTTTTTGCTTTAATTTGGGCCCAGAGCAGAGACAAGGGAATTGTCTTTTTCTGTAGGCTGACAATCACTATCAGAGAATAGGTATTCTATTGCAGCACAGCAAAATTTTACAGCCAAGTTTTGTTTGTTTATTTCTAAACCTCGGGTGTAAAGTTAGTTAAAAACAGAGAGGTTAGAATGACCAAATCCTCAGCTCGACTACAGCTGGAATTAGCCAAATTTCAGGCTGAGGAAAGACAAAGGGAACATGAAAGACAGATAGAACTCATGCAGCTGAAGAAGGAACAAGAAAGGGAGGCAGCGAGAGAAGCAGAACAACACCAAGCGGCTGCTCACAGGAGAGCTATGAAAGCAAGGGACAAAGAACTGGAGGAGAAGGAAAAAGAGAGGAAGTATGTGGAGGAGATGGAGAAGATAAAGGCTCAGCAGAATATCCCAACAAACCCTAGTAATCCTTCTCCAGGTACCACTTCCCATCCCAGAAAGTTCCCCACCTACAAGGCAGGTGATGTTACTGAGGCCTTCTTAGAGAACTTCGAAAGGGCCTGCCTTGGGTACAACATCTCTGCTGACCAATACATGGTAGAGCTGAGGCCGCAGCTCAGTGGACCCTTAGCTGAGGTGGCAGCTGAAATGCCTAAAGAACACATGAACAAGTATGAACTGTTTAAATCCAAGGCAAGAGTCAGAATGGGGATAACACCCGAGCAGTCTCGTCGGAGGTTCAGAGCCCTAAGGTGGAAACCAGACATGTCATTTACCCGACATGCCTACCACATTGTGAAACATTGGGATGCCTGGATATCAGGAGCAAGTGTTGAATCTCCAGTAAATTTGCCCTTCCTAATGCAAATGGAACAATTCTTAGAGGGTGTTCCTGAGGAAATAGAAAGATACATCCTAGACGGGAAGCCCAAAACTGTAATCGAGGCAGGAGAGATTGGAGCCAGATGGGTGGAGGTGGCAGAGAAGAAGAAAACTGGTCGCAGTTGGAGTGGAGACCAGAAGGGACCACCCCAGACCACACCTTATTACCGGGGGCCGCCCAAAGCCCCACCTACCTCCCAAAGAACCCTCCAGACCCCTTATCGTCCCACCACCCCGTTCTCCAGCAACCCTCCTCGCCCCAGTGACCCGTCAGCTGGACGATGTTTTAAATGTAACGAGCTGGGGCATGTAAAGGCCAACTGCCCCAAGAACCCCAACAGATTACAGTTCATTGCACCGGAATCACACCAGAGGTCCACAGGCCCAGATACCTCCCAGATACCCTTGGAGCGGAGGGAAACTGTGAGTGTGGGCGGGAAGAAGGTCACCGCGTGGAGGGACACCGGAGCACAAGTGTCAGCTATCCATGCTTCCTTAGTGGACCCCAATTTAATCAACCCAGAGATCCAAGTGACGATTCAACCCTTCAAGTCCAACTCTTTCAATTTGCCTACAGCCAAGTTGCCTGTCCAGTACAAGGGCTGGTCAGGAATGTGGACTTTTGCAGTCTATGATGATTATCCCATCCCCATGCTGTTGGGGGAAGACTTGGCCAATCATGTGAAGCAGGCCAAGAGGGTGGGAATGGTCACCCGCAGCCAGGCTAAACAAGCCGTGAGGCCTAGCTCTGTTCTGGAAACTTCTATCAGGACCCAGTCAGAGGTGATGGACCTGGACCCCAGGCCAATGTCTGCAACAGCAGTAGTGGATCCAGTCCCAGAGACCCAGACGGAACCAGTCCCAGAACCGGAACCAGCCGAACAACCAACACCAGACCCCGTGTCAGCACTGAATCCAGTACTTGCAACCTCAACAACAGAGGGCCCCACCGAACCTGAACTGGCAGCAGCCGATAACCCTACACAAGAGGCTCAGCCGGAGCCTGAATCCCAACATAGTGCACCAGCGGAGAGCGGTTCACAGTCAACAGAAACAGCTCCATCCCCTATATCGCTTCCAGAGGGACCAAGCCTAGGTCCACAATCCCATGAGGAACTGATGTCTCCAGCATCAAGGGAACAGTTCCAGACCGAACAGGAAGCAGATGAAAGCCTCCAGAGAGCTTGGACGGCGGCACGGAGCAACCCACCGCCTCTCAGCTCTTCTAATCGATCCAGGTTTGTTGTAGAAAGAGGACTTTTATACAAGGAAACTCTTTCTGGTGGACACCAGGAAGACTGGCATCCTCAGAGACAGTTGGTAGTTCCAACTAAATACCGGGCCAAGCTCTTGAGCTTAGCCCATGATCACCCTAGTGGCCATGCTGGGGTGAACAGGACCAAAGACCGTTTGGGGGGGTCATTCCACTGGGAGGGAATGGGCAAGGATGTTTCTACCTATGTCCAGTCTTGTGAGGTGTGCCAAAGAGTGGGAAAACCCCAAGACCAGGTCAAAGCCCCTCTCCAGCCACTCCCCATCATTGAAGTTCCATTTCAGCGAGTAGCTGTGGATATTCTGGGTCCTTTTCCGAAAAAGACACCCAGAGGAAAGCAGTACATACTGACTTTCATGGATTTTGCCACCCGATGGCCGGAAGCAGTAGCTCTGAGCAACACCAGGGCTATAAGTGTGTGCCAGGCACTAGCAGACATTTTTGCCAGGGTAGGTTGGCCCTCCGACATCCTCACAGATGCAGGGACTAATTTCCTGGCAGGAACTATGAAAAACCTTTGGGAAGCTCATGGGGTAAATCACTTGGTTGCCACTCCTTACCACCATCAAACAAATGGCATGGTGGAGAAGTTTAATGGAACTTTGGGGGCCATGATACGTAAATTTGTAAATGAGCACTCCAATGATTGGGACCTAGTGTTGCAGCAGTTGCTCTTTGCCTACAGAGCTGTACCACATCCCAGTTTAGGGTTTTCCCCATTTGAACTTGTATATGGCCGTGAGGTTAAGGGGCCATTGCAGTTGGTGAAGCAGCAATGGGAGGGATTTACACCGTCTCCAGGAACTAACATTCTGGACTTTGTAACCAACCTACAAAACACCCTCCGAACCTCTTTAGCCCTTGCTAGAGAAAACTTACAGGATGCTCAAAAAGAGCAAAAAGCCTGGTATGATAAACATGCCAGAGAGCGTTCCTTCAAAGTAGGAGACCAGGTCATGGTCTTAAAGGCGCTCCAGGCCCATAAAATGGAAGCATCGTGGGAAGGGCCATTCACGGTCCAGGAGCGCCTGGGAGCTGTTAATTATCTCATAGCATTCCCCACCTCCAACCGGAAGCCTAAGGTGTACCATATTAATTCTCTAAAGCCCTTTTATTCCAGAGAATTAAAGGTTTGTCAGTTTACAGCCCAGGGAGAAGACGACGCTGAGTGGCCTGAAGGTGTTTACTACGAAGGGAAATGTGCTGGTGGTGTGGAAGAGGTGAACCTCTCCATGACCCTTGGGCGTATGCAGCGACAGCAGATCCAGGAGCTGTGCACTAGCTACGCGCCAACGTTCTCAGCCACCCCAGGACTGACTGAACGGGCATACCACTCCATTGACACAGGTAATGCTCACCCAATTAGGGTCCAACCTTACCGGGTGTCTCCTCAAGCTAAAACTGCTATAGAACGGGAGATCCAGGATATGTTACAGATGGGTGTAATCCGCCCCTCTGAAAGTGCATGGGCATCTCCAGTGGTTCTAGTTCCCAAACCAGATGGGGAAATACGTTTTTGCGTGGACTACCGTAAGCTAAATGCTGTAACTCGCCCAGACAACTATCCCATGCCACGCACAGATGAACTATTAGAGAAACTGGGATGGGCCCAGTTCATCTCTACCTTGGACTTAACCAAGGGGTACTGGCAGGTACCGCTAGACGAATCTGCCAAGGAAAGGTCAGCCTTCATCACACATCTCGGGCTGTATGAATTTAATGTACTCCCTTTCGGGCTGCGAAATGCACCCGCCACTTTCCAAAGACTTGTAGATGGTCTCCTAGCGGGATTAGGAGAATATGCAGTCGCCTACCTTGACGATGTGGCCATATTTTCGGATTCCTGGGCAGACCACCTGGAACATCTACAAAAAGTCCTTGAGCGCATAAGGGAGGCAGGACTAACTGTTAAGGCTAAGAAGTGTCAAATAGGCCTAAACAGAGTGACTTACCTTGGACACTAGGTGGGTCAAGGAACTATCAGCCCCCTTCAGGCCAAAGTGGATGCTATCCAAAAGTGGCCTGTCCCAAAGTCAAAGAAACAGGTTCAATCCTTCTTAGGCTTGGCCGGTTATTACAGACGATTTGTACCGCACTACAGCCAAATCGCTGCCCCACTGACAGACCTAACCAAAAAGAAACAGCCAAATGCTGTTCAGTGGACCGGAAAGTGTCAGAAGGCCTTTAACAAGCTTAAAGCGACACTCATGTCTGACCCTGTACTAAGGGCCCCAGACTTTGACAAACCGTTCCTAGTAACCACAGATGCATCCGAGCGTGGTGTGGGAGCAGTTTTAATGCAGAAAGGACCTGATCAAGAATTCCACCCTGTAGTGTTTCTCAGCAAAAAACTGTCTGAGAGGGAAAGCAACTGGTCAGTCACTGAAAAAGAATGTTACGCCATTGTCTACGCTCTGGAAAAGCTACGCCCATATGTTTGGGGACGGCGTTTCCACCTGCAAACCGACCATGTTGCACTGAAGTGGCTTCACACCGTCAAGGAAACTAACAAAAAACTTCTTCGGTGGAGTTTAGCTCTCCAAGATTTTGATTTCGACGTCCAACACATCTCAGGAGCTTCTAACAAAGTGGCTGATGCACTCTCCCGTGAAAGTTTCCCAGAATCAACTGGTTAAAATCGTCCTTGAGATGTGGAAAATATTGTTAGTCTTTATGTACTTGGTAGTATATTTAGAGATGCATGTGTCTTATTAACTCTGTTTTTCCTAGAGCTCCAGGAAGAAATCCCAGCCAGTGTTTCACCCTAGCTGAGATTTGGGGGGCGTGTCATAAATATAAAGGGAAGGGTAAACCCCTTTGAAATCCCTCCTGGCCAGGGGAAAGCTCCTCTCACCTGTAAAGGGTTAAGAAGCTAAAGGTAACCTCGCTGGCACCTGACCAAAATGACCAATGAGGAGACAAGATACTTTCAAAAGCTGGGAGGAGGGAGAGGAACAAAGGGTCTGTCTGTGTGCTGCTCTTGCCAGAGACAGAACAGGAATGGAGTCTTAGAACTTTTAGTAAGTAATCTAGCTAGGTATGTGTTAGATTATGATTTCTTTAAATGGCTGAGAAAAGAATTGTGCTGAATAGAATAACTATTTCTGTCTGTATATCTTTTTTGTAACTTAAGGTTTTGCCTAGAGGGGTTCTCTATGTTTTGAATCTAATTACCCTGTAAGATATCTACCATCCTGATTTTACAGGGGGGATTTCTTTATTTCTATTTACTTCTATTTTTTTATTAAAAGTCTTCTTGTAAAAACTGAATGCTTTTTCATTGTTCTCAGATCCAAGGGTTTGGGTCTGTGGTCACCTATGCAAATTGGTGAGGCTTTTTATCCAACATTTCCCAGGAAAGGGGGGGTGCAAGTGTTGGGAGGATTGTCCATTGTTCTTAAGATCCAAGGGTCTGGGTCTGTAGTCACCTAGGCAAATTGGTGAGGCTTTTTACCAAACCTTGTCCAGGAAGTGGGGTGCAAGGTTTTGGGAAGTATTTTGGGGGGACAGACGCGTCCAAACAGCTCTTCCCCAGTAACCAGTAATTGTTTGGTGGTGGTAGCGGCCATTCCAAGGATAACGGGTGTAATATTTTGTACCTTGGGGAAGTTTTGACCTAAGCTGGTAAAGATAAGCTTAGGGGGTTTTTCATGCAGGTCCCCACATCTGTACCCTAGAGTTCAGAGTGGGGGAGGAACCTTGACAAGTGCATAAGGATGATCCCTCTGGAGTCGGAGTTGCCAAGTTTTATATCATTGGCTTTTTTAATTTTTTTTTAAAAAAAGCTGTTCATGATTTCTATAACAGCAAGACTCCTCTTGTGAATGTTTAAGATAAATGGCAAGATATCCACCACTTCCCTACCCTCTTTGCAGCTGGGAGTGAGGTTGCCCACCACGTTTTATTGTTTCCAATAGGACTGAAGCCAGGCTGCTTTTGGTGAAGCATCCTCTGTTCTGTAAGGTGACAGAGGGAGGTTACTGTTGGGATCAAATGAATGGGGTGGGATCAGAACAGTAGAATCTGGAAGGAAGGGAGAGAGACTGAGGGGCAGGTGAATGGGTGGAGGGAGAGGGAAGAGAAAATGGAATATATGAGTAGCAGCATATTGAAGGGAAGTGAGGGGAGGCAACTGGGGGAAAGGGTGGGGAGGATGGGTTTGGAGGCAGGAGGTGGATGGAAAAGGAATGGTCACTCCCGCACCCCAGAAATTAGTAGACAGCAAGTGGCAAAGGTGGGGAGGTCCTCCTTGCACAAACATGCAGAAGTTTGGAAAATTCTGGTGCTTTATTATCAAAAGGTTTGAAAGGATTAAAGCCTGTAGATGAAAGCCTGCACCGCCATCCTTGAATAAGCAGTTATTAAGTTGTTCTAGAACTTTATAGCCACAATTGGACTGTGTGCAGCCAAAAACCCATTAGTAAAACTATCACCTGAGGTATGTTTCCAATTGCTAAACAGCTTGGGCATTATCTGAACCTCTTATCCATAAAGCACTTAGACATTATAATTAGATTTTAGAAAGACATCGATTGATTAGCTCCTATCCTCATTTAGGAAATGATACCCCCTCATGGATTTTAGTGTCTATTTCCACTAATGTCTACAGTTTAGAATCTCATAATATATTTAACTCTGGTCTATTGATACAGTATCTGCAACTGAATAAAATTAAGCTTAGAATAAACAGGATCCAATAGGTCCTCTAAGCTTTACAGATGTTTTCATGCTGATGCTCAGAGTTGACACGGCTTTATGCCTCTCTTCCACACAGAGTAGATTGCATTATGATTATTTTGTGCCCCTCAGTTTCCCAGTTGCTAATAATCAAATAGCATCTCATTCAAAACTAGGCTGCAAGGCTACATTGCTTCCTTGCATTGGCTGAGAACTGATTTTTAACTAGAAATATGCAGACTTATTTCAAACTAATTTTGAACTTGCTCGAATACTGAAGGTTTAAAATTTGTTTGAACCTTGAGTTTTTGCTTAAAGAGAGACTGTGAGGGAAAAGGGGAAAAAAACAATAAACCTTAATTGTAGACAGGAGAGGAGAAATTCTAGTATTAAATACCAGGAGCCAAATACTTAAAATGGGGTCTCAAAGTGGCCTTTGTTTTACAAGAGCAATTATTATTTACTATTTGTATTACAAATAGCACACAGCAGCCACAATCAGTAACAGGGAGTACTGTGATAAGGTTAAATTATTTGAAAGAGACAATTGTAAATATTTTAATGGCAGCCACTGTATTGAGAACTTGCATAAAATCTACAGAACTACAGAACGGAGCATTTAAGTGGGCTAATGATTTCCATATCAGAAACAGAACAGAAATAATGCATTAATAATCTTGCCCATATGGCACCCATTTTTCAAAGACTGTACCTCACTCGGCACATGTATACAAAGTGGTGTAGATGGCAGAAGGACGGCTAGATGGGCTGGTTGAAAACCCAATCCTTGTGCACATTGAATAGACCTGGAGAGCCTTTTGCTCCTAGTGGCACCAGACACCCCGAAGTATTCCTGGCCCCACCCCTTGCTACACCAGAAAAAACAGCTGAGTGTGTGTGTGGGGGCAGGTGAGTACATATTGCATATTGCAAAAGGGTGTCACATCCCCCTTATACCATTGACTGCCTAGTTCCCTTGGAGCAATTCTAGATCATAGAATCATAGAAATGTAGGGGTGGAAGGGACCTTCAGAGATCATCTAGTCCAGGGGTGCTGAGGCAGGATCAAGTAAACTTAGACCACCCCATCAGGTATTTGTCCAACCTGTTCTTAAAAACCTCCAATGACCAGGATTCCACCACCTTCCTTGGAAGCCTATTCCAGAGCTTAAATACTATCTTTATAGTTGGAAAGATTTTCCTAATATCTAACCTAAATCTCCCTTGTTGCAGATTAAGCCCATTCCTTCTTGTCCTCTCCTCAGTGGCATGGAGAACAATTGATCACCATCCCCTTTATAACATATTTGAAGACTGTTAACGGGTGCCCCCTTACTCTCCTTTTCTCAAAACTAAACATGCCCAGGTTTGTTTTTTTTTAAACTTTCCTCTGTAAGTCAGGTTTTCTAAACCTTTTATCATTTTTGTTGCTTCCTTCTGGATTCTCTCCAATTTGTCCACATCTTTTCTAAAAGTGTGACTCCAGAATTGAACACAGTACTGCAGATGAGGCCTCACCAGTGGTGAGTAGAATGGGACAATTACCTCCCATGTCTTACATGTGACATTCCAGTTAATATATCCCAGATTTATATTAGGTTTTTTTTGCAGCTGCATCATATTGTTGACTCATATTCCATTTGTCAAAATCATTTTGAATTCTAATCCTGTCCTCCAAAGTGCTTCCAATCCCTCCGAGCTTGGTGTCAACTGCAACATTTATAAATATACTCTCCACTCCATTATCCAATATTGAATAGTACCAGACCTAGGGCTGACCTCTGTGGGACCCCAGCAGATACGCCCCATAATTTGACAGCAAACCATTGATAACTACTCTTTGAGTCAGTCTTTCAAACAGTTGTGCACATATCTTACAGTAATTTCATCTAAACTCCATTTTCCTAGTTTTAGAATGTCATGTGGGACTGTCAAAAGCATTACTAAAAATCAAGATAAATCACACCCACTGCTTCCCCTCTAGCCCATAGGCCAGCAACCTAGTTACTGGATGAGAGAGCCAGATTGCGTTTGAGGACTCCTGCTGGTTAGGAATCCTACCACCTTTGAAGGTAGAATACCTTTCATACATCCTTTGATACACATCTTACATACAATAAGATCTTCAAAACTCCTTTCCTAGTATTGTTTTAGAAACTAGAGGGTTGTTGTTTTTTGTATGCCAGAAGGTGCATGCACATGACTTGTGCAGGTTAAGCAAACTGTCTCATTTGTTTATTTTTTTTTTTAAAAATAGTTCCCATAATATACATATAAACTTTCAATAGTGCTAGCTTGCTCTATTTATGAGGATGTTTTTCCATATTCCATTATGCTGATAAACTGAATCAGCTTCACCTGTTACATTATTAAGTATTCCCTTGGCCACTTCAGAGTTGTCAGATGACTGAATTTTTAGTAGAGATTTAATTTAGCATTCTAATAAGCCTGTAAAATGTAAAATTTCATTTATAGGAGCATTTACAAAGTCTAAACTGAGTATGCCATTTAGAATGACCTGCCTCATGAGATTGGTGAGATCAAGAAGAGATTTAAGACTTCTCTCCCACCTTCTTTGAGAGAAAAAAACAACACCTTTTTTGGTTGATGGCATAGTTCAATGTTCTGAATGAGGTTTGTAGTACCAAGCTTGCATGGAACTATGGCTCTGATTCAGCAAAGCACTTATGGACACACCTAAGTCCATCCTGCTTTTTAGCAAAATCCTTAAGCATGTGCCCACATCCCTTATGGAATAAGAATCTATATGTTCAAATCCTGGCATAGTCAACTCAAGCTCTTCCTCCTTTTAAGGGAAATAAATTGAGTTCCATGAAGTTTAGAAAGAGGTCTTAAAAACCCACGGTCCTGTCCACGTTTTGTATACACAGATTTACCTATGGCACTTCCTGTAAGAATAGGAATTTATGCTGTTGTAAGTGGACAAAATAACTTACTCTCCCTACACTACTTAGCAGGGAGCTGTCTTTTTTTGCTTTTGCACATTACTCCAGAATAGATCCTTTTCAGTTATGTCATAATGCTGCATTAAGTTAAATAATATAATGTTAAGGGTGCTAAGGAAAGAAACCATTCACAGCTGGCATCTCCTAGCGGTCAGGCAGGGCATGGCAGGTCCTCTTTTCTCCTAGTGCCCCTGTTGAGAGCCACTGTAGTCCTGAAATGATCTGGCCCACAGCCCCCTGGCCAGGTCACATGTTTAATGTCCACCCATTTTGCGGTATAGAAAGTCCAACAATAGGGTAGCCCTCTGGGCTAGGAGAGGGTCTATAGATCTCACTCTGGGTTGAGGTTTCGGGTTTGTCCTTCAGGCTTTAGGGCCTTCTCTTCCCTAGACTCTCCATATCAGGGATTCACTTCTGCACCCCTTAACGGTAATAGGGGAACTCAGGACACCCTCTTCATCAGCTACCAATCCAGAGCCCCATGTAGGCATCTATGTCCTGCATTACCGAAGTACTATACTGCTGCCTTTCTGGACTCCTTCCCACCCATCCCTACTTTCCCCTTTGTATAAGGGCATCAAATACATGGAAATCAAAGATAATGTCTCAGATCTTCTATAAATTCAAAATCTTCTTTTCTTTGGGTTTTGGGCCACACCATAGTCAGGTGTCAGGCTACAGGAGCTCCTTCCCAGGAGCTCAGAATTCAGGTCAGCTCACCTCCACAGTCCGCTGCCTTATTGAACCTTGCCTGCTCCCCCTTTGAGCTCCTCCTCCAAGTCATGCATGCATTGCAGGTGTGGTGGGATGGGGTTGCCTGGGCCCAAAGCAGCTGCTTAAGTCCTTCCCTTACTGGTGTGGGGTATAGTCATCAACAAATGGTACCCTGCCCTCTCAATGGGGAAAAAAAAAATCTGTGTTTTGGTGGGCTGCTGCAGCTCGGTGGAGTAACTCAAAGTTGTATGGTTGAAGAGATAAGTACTACTGCAGTATTTGTGTATTGGTTTCTTTCATGGAGTTCAACCAGCAGAGACAGGCATGGTCAGTCACTAGTGAGAAATGGTTCCCCAGTAAATAATAACTCTGAGCATCCATGGCCTGCTTCACAGTCAAAGACTTCTTCTCAATGACCAAGTAAACTTTTTCCCGAGGGAACATCTTTCGACTTATGTAGAGGATTGGGTGTTCCTCTCCATCAACTCCCTGGGAAAGGACTGCTCTGCAGAGCTATCCCTTGGGTAGGACAAATTGGGGTGACCACTCTGAGCCCCATGCTTTGGGGGGCCCCGGCAGGCCAATGCGATGAGCCGGTCTGGTCAGTCCCAGAAGAGAAGAATCTTTCACTTCCACCCCAGGCCCCACACCTACATAGGGACAGCCCTGCTGCTCTGAGTCCTACATCTGAAGTGTCTGTCTGCAGAAAGAAGGGTTTTTGAACATTCAGGCTTTGGCACAGGTGATCCTTTAACTTTTTAAACACTGCATCACAGGCTTCAGAACAGATAACATTTTGGGACTACCCTCCTTCACAAGGTCTGAGGGATGCTGCAATCATGGCGAATTTGGACAAATTCCCTATAATACCCTGCCAAATACAAGATGCATTGCACCTGCTTCTTTGTTGTTAGTATGAGGCATGATGCTAAGACTTCTGCATTGGGACTAGTGGCTGAAATTGGCTCTTCCTTACTGTACAGTCAAGATACATGACCTCTTGGTTCCCCTTCTTGCATTTAGCTGGGTTTTCCATAAGTCCCACATCTTCAAGGGACTGCAGTAGAACAGTGACCTGCCATGTGGTTGCTCTAGTTCTGGCTATAAATAACAATGTCATCAAAATATGCTAGTGTGTACTGCCTGTGTAGTCAAGGCACTTGGTCCCTCTATTGTTGGAACATCAGTGCTTCCCCACAGAGGCCAGATGGCATGGTGCGGAAAGGATAAAGACTGAATGGAGTGACAAAGGCCTTCTTTTCCTGGGACTCAGACATCAAAGGGATCTGCCAATACCCTTTTGTCATATCCAGAGTGATTATATATCTGGCTGCTCCCAGGTGTTCCAGGTGTTAGTTTACACTGGGTGTCATATATATAAAGGGTAGGGTAAACACCTTTAAAATCCCTCCTGGCCAGAGGAAAAGTCCTTTCACCTATAAAGGGTTAAGAAGCTAGGATAACCTCACTGGCACCTGACCAAAATGAACAATGAGGAGACAAGATACTTTCAAAAGCTGGGAGGAGGGAGAAAAACAAAGGGTCTGGGTCTGTCTGTATGCTGCTTTTGCTGGGGACAGAACAGGAATGGAGTCTTAGAATTTAGTAAGTAATCTAGCTAGATATGCGTTAGATTATGATTTCTTTAAATGGCTGAGAAATTAAGCTGTGCTGAATAGAATGGATATTCCTGTCTGTGTGTCTTTTTGTAATTTAAGGTTTTGCCTAGAGGGATTCTCTATGTTTTGAATCTAATTACCCTGTAAAGTATTTACCATCCTGATTTTACAGAGGTGATTCTTTTTTACTTCTATTAAAATCCTTCTTTTCAGAAACTGAATGCTTTTTCATTATTCTTAAGATCCAAGGGTTTAGGTCTGTGGTCACCTATGCAAATTGTTGAGGATTTTTACCAAACCTTCCCCAGGAAGTGGGATGCAAGGGTTGGGAGGATTTTGGGGGGAAACAAATAAACCCAGATAAACGTTTGGTGGTGGCAGTGGAAGTCCAAGGACAAAGGGTAAAATAGTTTGTACCTTGGTGAAGTTTTAACCTAAGCTGGTAAAAGTAAGCTTAGGAGGTTTTCATGCAGGTCCCCACATCTGTACCCTAGAGTTCAGAGTGGGGAAGGAACCTTGACACTGGGCATTGGGTATGCAACAAATTTTGATATTGCATTAACCTTTCTAAAGTTGATACAGAAGCGTGTCATGCCATCTGGTTTTGCTACAGAACAATGGGACACCTCCACTCACTGTGCAATTCTTCTACTACTCCCAGGTCTAGCATTGCTTGTAATTCCTCCTGGATGGTTTCCCACATTTTCTGAGGAAGTGGCTGAGGGGTTTCCTGTACCTGTCATCCTGGGTCTGTGGCTATGTGGTTGTAGATCAGGTGGGATTTTCCAGGTAGAGCTGAAAATATCAAGGAGAAAGACTCAATGTTGTATCTGGACTTTTCACTCAGGTTGGAGATCTTACCCCATCTGTGTGATCTCAGAACTTGGATCATAGATTCCTGGGGACCTAGTTCAGGGTCAGGATGTTAAGGTATTGTTAGTAGTCCTTCTCTGTCCTTTCAAGCCTTTAGAATGTTAACATGATATAGCTGGCTTCGTCGGTGGACTTGAGCATTTGCTGGGCCTCTTATCCAGGTCAGGCCAGAGTCACAGTATTGACTCACTGCAATCCCAGGTGGCTGATGGGGTTGAGCTTGGGTTGTGGCTCCATGTAGGCTGATTTTACTGGTTGGCCCTCATTTCGGGGCAGACTGGTTCTCTAACCCCGACACAAATATCCCTTGGCATCCCAGGTCATAGGTCCATGGCCATGTAATTTTCGGTCAGGAGTACAGTTTTTACTAGAGTCTCAGGCCAATGCTTCAATACTGAGTCTTGTCCCTGGTGGGGAGTATCTGGGTGAATTGTTCTATTAAGATCAGCTCTGCTACCTATGTCCTGGATCATATTTTGGGCTGCAACCAGCACCAACAGTGGTCCTTAGCTTCTGGGCCACCACCTGAGGCTGGGCCCCATGTTGAACTTTTCTTCCTAAAAGAGACAATGGTAGATTTCTTCTGTTATATCCAAGTAACCCAAAATAGTGGTCTTGACTCAGAAATAGTCCTGTGTGGCCTTAGGGTCTAGTCCCCTATAGGCAGCATGAGCCAGTCCTATCAAATATGGGGCCAGCAAAATGGCTCAGTGTGTGGGGGCAGAGGACACTGTCCAGGTTTTGCCACTTGTTCAAACATAACTCGAAAGGCCATGGGGTTGTGTTCTGCTCCCATCTTTGTGAATTCCATTGGGACTGTGGGGACAGAAGATGAGCTCGGGGTTCCTGTGGGAGGATTTGTTGCAGCCCCCGATGACAATATGTGTCTCAACATCTGTTGGAGAAGGCCCTTCTGTTGCTGGGCAGCCAGTTCTTTTATGAGCTGCTTCCGGTGTTGTAGGGGGAAGGCTGCTTGTTGCTACTTGTTGGGCAGCCATTTGTTGCAACTGCTATTGGTGGTATTCTTGGCTTGATGCTGTTGCTTACCCATCATCCATTCTAACAGCTTCTCCTTGTCCATCTTTCTGGATAGGCGTTGTCTGCCCAAAAGGCTGGTCACCTGGTTGAGGGGAGGCAGGGACGCTGGACTTCAACTCTTTTTTCAGTCACACCCTTTTAGCAGGATTGGGATGAGATGCCCATGTTCTCTACCAGTTGTGAAGGGGTTCACTCACCGCAATCTTCAGCGGTATTCACTATTGAAATTTTTGCGGATCCTTCATGATGAAGGGTACTATATAAATAAGAGACTTTATTAATACTCTTCCCTCAAATTACACATTGCTTTTATAAAAAGATTTTTCTTATGAAATTGAGCACTCCTTGCACCAAGGGAACAATACAAGAATCCGTGTGATTAATTTTGTGACCTGACATATTTTACATTTGATTGTGTTGCTTGGTACCTGTTCTGATTACATATTGCAATATGTATCTAATTTTTTGCAACAATTATTATATAAAAGATCACTGGTCAAAGAGGGAAAAAAGCACACCTGTTAACAGACCAGTGGGCATGCCTTAATCAGCTGTTGAATTTGCCAAATTGTTTCAGTTAAAAAAACAACCCTAATTTTTTTTTTCCAAAGAAACCAAAAATTTTGCTCTGACATTTTTGAAACAAAATGTTGCATTTTTTCTGATTTGAAATGACTTTGTTTCCAACTTTCCTTTAAGCTTTTAAAAACAAACAGATTTTAAAATGATTAATTAAAATGAAATTTTTCATTTAAGTTTGAGTAAATCTTTTTGTTTTACCCCCCAAAATTATTTGTTACTTTGCAATTTGCTGAAAATTTTCATTTTTTTCTTCAGTTTTCTTCATTTTTTTTCTTGCAATTGCCAGCAAACCAGACGGCCATTGTACATCCAGCTTTAGTTTTTATCCAGAAGCACTGCTCTTTAGCTCAGCAGCAAATAATTCATTGTCCCTATTATATCTTTCTAGATCCAGATGGGCACAGATAACATGGGACTGTGCATAATAATGCTAATTTTGTTCTGTGCACTAGGATGTTGGCTGATTACTAGATGAGTTGGTCCTAGCAGAATGTTTAAAGAAAAGCCCACCATCAAAACAAAACACTTATAATAGGGGACTCAGAAAGATGACGTCCCCATGTTCTCAAGTAATGTCCCAAGTAATGTCCAATGTCATGTATAATAACCAGTTTCATTATTGTCATGGATTTCTCAAAGAGTTTCATAGATCCATAGATTTGAAGGCCAGAAGGGATCATTAGTCTGACCTCCTGCATAACAGGCCACTGAACCTCACCCAGTAATTTTTGTCTGAAGTCCAAATTTCTGTTTGAGCTGTAGTTTGTCTTTGAGAGAGACATCCAGTCTTGATTTAAAGACTACAAGAGATGGAGGATCCACCACATTCCTAGGCAAGCTATTCCAATGATTAACTACCCTTGATGTTAAACATTTGAACCATATTTTTGGTCTGAATTTGTCCAGCTTCAGCTTCCAGTGGATCTTGTTACCCTTTTCTGCTAGATTTAAGATCCATCTTTTGTTTGAAATCTCTTCCCCATGTAAGTCCTTATACACAATAATGAAGTCACCTCTTAACTGTTTCTGGGTAGACTTAGTAGATTGAGGTTCTGAAATCTTTCATTATTCATCATATTTTCTTTCCCACTGAATCTTTCCTTTAACTCTTTTCTGAACCCTTTCCAATTTTTCAACATCCTTTTTAGAAGTGTTCCCATCAGAACTGGGAATAGTATTCCAGTAATGGTCTTGCTACTGCTCTATACATATCCACTGTATACAGATGTTCTGAGAGCTCATGTTCAGCTGGTTATCTGTCATTACCCCTAAATCCTTTTCAGTGTCACTGCATTCCAGGAGACTGCATAAATGTTGTTGTTACTACGGGTTCTGGAGGTGTTGCTGCACCCCACCGGCTTGAAGTGGTTTCCATTATATACGGGGTTTACAGTTCAGTGGCTCTCAGTACGCTCACTATACAAATTGTTCCAACACCCCTGGGAGACTGTCTCCTATCCTGTGTGACCGGTATTTTTTGTTTCTAAAAGTATGACCTTATATTTGGCTGCATTAAAACAGGTATTGTTCAAATGGGCTCATCTAACCAAGCAATGCAGGTTGATTTTCTTTGAGATCATTGATAGACATTGAATAACATTAGGCCGAGAAAAAAATTCTTTCAGGCTTCCACCAGAAGCACCCTTCTAGGATGAAGATTTCCATTTCCATTTTTTAATCCACCAGTTAAGTTTTTATTCATGCAATATGTGGTACATTGTTTTTTTCTGTTTTTTTAATCATCAGAATATCTTGCAGGGCTAAGTCAAACACCTTAGAGAAATCTAAATACATTATATCGACTTTAACTTTTTTCCTAGTTATCTGGAGCTTCTCCAATGTTCCAAGATTTGAGGGTTTTTTTTAAACCAATATTAATGGTTCAGAGAACTCCTTGGCTATTTTTTGATACTCTTTGGTACAAGTTATCTGGTCCTGTTGATTTAAAAGTAGCAGTGGATAGACCACTGGCTCTGGGAGATCCAGGTTCATGTCCCCCCTCTGGCAGAGAGGGAGAAAGCATTTGAAGAGGGGTCTTCCACCTCTCAGGACTTACACACACTAAATCAGCCCCACCCACAGAGACCTTGCTCTCTACACAGACAAATAAAGAGTGGAGGTAAAGGAAACACTATTATCCCTTTTTACAGATGTGGAAGTGAGGCAACAAGAATTAAGTCACTTGCTGAAGATCACACAGAAGATTTGGGTTCCCTTCCTGGCTCTTCCCAAGTCTTAGTCCAGTGCTTTGACCACAAGAGCATCCTTCCCTCTGTTTCAGGACATACAGCTCTGCAGCTGGAATTTTTGCTCCTCTGACAAGTGATTGGAACCCACTGAAAGTGATGACCCTTTGTTAGGGGAGGTTCAGATCCTCTTAGCATACCCAATATATCTGATCAAATGTAATTTTTTCTTCATTTTTCTAGCCAGAGGGTTAATGAATTCCACATCTGAACATTGAGGGGTGTGAAGACAAAGAGTAAAGGGTCACACAAATGGTAGCTCAGAATGAGTAAGTGGAAAAACCTCTTTATCTTCAATTTATTTCCAATCATCAAAAAAGCAATGTAACAAGAAAAGCATCTGTGTGATGGTTTTGGTGCCGAAGAAACTAGAAATGTGTTGAAAAGCCCAAAAGGAATTATCTTCAAGGTTCTTTCAGGGGGGAGGATGGTAGTAGTTTGTACCTTGCTAATGTTGTGTGCCTGATTTTGTCACATTGTGTAATGAATCAGCAGAACTGTGAAAACCCTGCAGGTTCTGGTCATGAGCTGAATGTGGGCGTGTGATTTGCAGGAACTGAAGCAAACCAGTCCTGATGGGCTTGTTTGTTTGGGGCAGAATTCAATAAGCTCAAACCTCCAAGGATCTTTCAAGCATTGGGGTTGATAGGGAAGAATGCATGAAGAAGGGAGTGTGAGAAGGATTCAAAAAGAGGACTGAAGAAAGCATAGGCATCAAGATTAGGAGGGAAGGTGATCAGATTTAGAAGGCAGAGTTGTACCCAGGACAGAGTTTTACTGAGTTTTGATGGTGTGGGAGCGGAGAGCTGTAGTGTTGAAATTCAACCATTTCCAGGGATAATTACAGCTAAGCAGGTTAAGGGAAATGAGTTTACAGTGATCTGTATTAAGTTAAATTTAAATATGGACAAAATGGAGTCAGAAATTGTTGTAATTCCATTGTTTTGGCTGAAAACACAACCTCTAGAATGGTAAACAAATTCACAAGGCCTTTTTAGGGTATGCCTAAACTGCAGCTGGGAGCTAGCTTCCCAGTCCCAGAAGACAGATTTGCACGAGTGAGTGCACTAAAAATAGCTGAACAAAAGATTTAATTTCTAAGATGTATACGATTTCAATTGAAAAAGATGTTAAGAAAACAACCCAGATGAAAAGATGGGAGAGGGATTTGGGTCTCTATATGGAAAAGGGGATGTACATCTTCAATTTGTGTAGCTCATAAAGAAAAAAAATGGAGAAGTTACTTTATAGATGGTATTTGACTACTAAGAAGGTGCTCTGTTGGAGGGGTTCCAGGGAAAGAGGAACATACTTGCACATGTGACAGTTGTGCCTGGGAATTAGGTTTGGGGAGGAGATTGGAGAGATTCATTTTATGACAAAATGCCGGCTTCCTAGAGGTCCCCTGACCTGCTAACTTAATGCTCCAGTAAAGAACGTACATTTTAAACCAACACCACATTGATTTTTTTATCATTAGCAGCAAGACATTGTATTGCACATTATTGGAAAAAAGTGACTTCTCCTTCTATGCAATTGTGGTATAGTAAAACATGGAATGTCCTTGTAATGGAAAAGCTTCCGCACCAAGTTCATATGCAAGAGAAGTGCCAAAAAGAGGATAGGTATTGAGAAATGTGGTGATTCTTTTTAGCATACCCAAAGGAGGAGGACTCCCCAGCCAGCAAGCCAGAATCTTTAGCCAGGTTCTTTGAATATTAACCTGATCCTCAATAAGTAATGTATTTGATGTAGTATGTTATCATTTTATTGTAATTTTGCCAATAAATAATACTAATAATTAATCATAAACATAACAGCATGTGGACATTGCAGTTGAGGCTGGAGCTTCCATCCTACCTTGTAGGCTTGGGTTATTATTTCTTTACGTATTTGTTATCCTCTTCTTAGGTTCTATCTGTTTGATCTCAAATTTGGACAAACTGGAACTGATTCATAGTTATTATACTGCTACTATAACAAGAGCTGTACATCAAAGGTGTGCAAGCAGCTCTGTTTCTGAAAACAGCTCTGTTTCTGGTGGTAAAAATCAAGGTAAACCAAAGTCAGATGCTTTTGCCAACCTAGAAATGGAACGCCAAAGAGTGGCCTATGGGGTATCCTGTCCTACTCTATAGTGCTCCTGTGAATGAAACTAGATTAGAAAAGTTTATTTTTCCTTTTCATTGTTATATATATATATCTTACCTGTCCTTAGAGCAAGATATTTATTTAACTGGACTTTGGAGCTAATGTTTTCATTTTGACTCGTCTTTTCCTCAGTGGGACTTTACAGCAAGCCCTTGTAAATGGTAGGAAGGACTCTGGGGGGGAAAAAAGGAATTGGAGTGTTGTTTTTGAATGGTTTTACTTTCTTCAATTACATTTTTTTTTTAGTTTAATAAACCTGAAAATAGTTTTCTTGTTCAGTTGCTTAGGCTAGTGAAGAACTGCTTTGCATAACAAATAAGCCCAAGGATAAACTATTTAATGTTGTAGTAGTAAAAAGTGCTAAGTAAAGTCCCAAAGTGACATTTTAAAGTCAGGACAGCAGGGCTTGAACTTAACATGAAAGTAAGTGGAGATCAGTGAAGATATGTGAGTGGGGGATGATGTATGAAAGAATAGGCCTTATTTGGAAAAATATTATACATTAAAGATGTGTATAATTGGCAACTAGATCACATTACCACTGCTTTACACATGGAAACTTAATTTTTCATGTGATATTACTATACTGATTTTTCATTTACCAATTTTACAGCTCTTATTTCATGTTTTTTAAATAGAATTATCCCATCTTTTAGTCTGAATACAACAGTGTTGACATTTGCCTTAAAGCAGCTGTTCTTTTAAAAAATTCATATTTTTCTGAGTCAAATGTAACCCTTTATTCTCACAATTCTGTACAGGCTTCTGACAGAATAGAAAGCAAAAGGAGGTAAAATGTTTAAGTATCAGAACCAGGTTAACCTTCCAAATGCTGTGAATGTTTTTCTTCTTTATGTGCGGTTATTGAAGGTCTTGTTATGTTAATGAAAATTATTTTACAATCAGTCAATGCATGTATTTCTGAAAGGAATGATAATATGCCCTTTAAAATCAGACTCCCTTTTGAGCTACAGTAAACTTCAGATGCTAACAGAGCAGCCTAGCTTTGAAGTCAGTGACCACGGCAAATATCAAACATATTTATAGTTGGCTAAAAATGTGCACTTGTGAACTATGTCAGTCAACCCAATCTCTGTAAATCGACCTAGTGCTTTCAAGAATTCACCTGTGACTTAAACTGAACCTACAACTAGTGCTAGCAAACATCTGAAAATCAACTCCCAAGAGAATGTATTTTTTCACTTCACAGCAGTTGCTGATGCAGTCTGTTATGTTTTTCTCACTTCCTATATTTAAAAGGTATTTCAGAGTCTTATCTTCCACCTGAAGTGATCTTATTAATTCATGTAACTTGTTTTGTTATTAGGAGGTAGTGAGGAGAAACTATTTTTGAAAATAATTTAGCAAACAATCAAGGGAATCAAAAAGTAACTATTTTTGTAGAAGCCGATTATAACAGTGATATTATGAAATAAACTAAACAAAACAACGACAAACTATTTCCCATTACTTCAAGTTCATGCTTTTATATTTAATTGTAGCTTTGTCCTTCAGTGAGGTTGTGACAGGGCTCTACTCACTATGCTAGCGCCTCCCGCTGGTCGTCTTGGGGATCAGCTCTGCAAGTCAGTATGCCCACTTCTGGTGGTATCTTGCTCACTATCATTTCAACTCCTGGACCCACATCACTCTGGCCATGCCACGGTCTGTGCTTCTCCCGTTCTGGGGACCAGTACTGCAGTCCAACTGTCCAGCCATTTCCTCAGTGGCAAGTGGGGGGGACCCAGGCCCACCCATTACTCTGGGTTCTGGTCCAGGGACCCTGCAGATGGCAGCCATGTGCTGCATCCCTTCCAATCTCTCAGTACATTTCCCTGGGCCACTTCCCCTTACCTCAGGGCCTCAGCATGCCCATCTTAGCAGCCATCCAGGAGCCCTCTCTCACTCCCCAGTTCCTTCTAGCGCTGCTCTGTCCAGAGTGTTAGCTTTCTTCCACTTTCAAGGCAGCCAGTTTTCCCTCCTTGAGCTCCAAGGAGTAACTCAGCCTGCTCTGCCCTGCAGCTCTTCTTATATGGGCTTGCCAGGCCCTAATTGGCTGCTCCTAGCAGTCCCTCTCCTACGGGGTGCTTTTCACGCAGCCTCCCTAGGGCTCTATTAACCCCTTATAGACCAGTGTGGAGTGGACGCCCCATCACAGAGGTCAGTGTCATTTTTATGCTGTTTCCTCTGTTAATCATTTTAAGTTGAGTGGAGCTAGAGCTCAATCCTTTTTTCATCCAACCTTCAGATGCAGATTTCTTCTTGCTCTCAGTGACATTCCCCAAGGTATAATCTGGACAGCTGAACAGCTGTGTACTCTCAAACCTCCAACCTGGGGTGCCTTTCACACTGCTTTGCTGTGAGACCAACCACTCCTGGCCGGTTCACACACTGCCTCTAGATGCAAAATCACTCCCAGCTGAATGTTATGAGTGCTCTAGCCAGTCATTCCTGAATTATATTAAAGAGTGACACCAGAAAATTCTCAGTCCCAGACTTGTCCCCAGAAATGTGTGTCTTGTACTGCCCAGCAGCCTCCTGGACAATACAAGCTCATAGAAAGTCTGTCATTTCACTAATAGAAAATGATATGCACAAACCCTGTTATCTCAAATGGAGTTTCCCAAACACTTCAATCCAAACACACACTGGGTTAGATAAATCAGTAAAACAAATTTATTAACTACAGAAATATAGATTTTAAGTGATTACAGGTAATGAGTCATAAAAGTCAGAACTGGTTACAAAGAAATAAGTAAAATGCAAACTAATACCTAACATAACAAGCTAAGTGAATTTAAAGCAAAAAGATTTCTCTTACCACATTCTTACAGCAATCATGCTGGATTCCTGCAGCCAGGACCTCTCCCCCAGTTCAATTATGCTTCATTTGTCTTTCAAACATTGTTGATGCCATGAGTAGTAATGTGGGGAGGTGATTTGTGTCCTCTGTTCTCCCTTCTTATAGCATTTCTCTTCTTTGAGAATCATCTCCAGCTGGGGTTCAGGCCACAGCAAGTGTGTTTGCCAAGATGTAAATTTCTCACTCACACCCTTCTTCTTGGCCAAATAATGGTCACTTAACCAGGTGATAGTCCCTTTGATTTTGTTGACACCTGGCTGAGGTGTCAGTTTTCCTTTTCTCCCTGAGGCACTGGTCTGTGCCTACTTTTCTGGAGCATGATCTCAGCAATGTCATAGGGTAGAATCTTATAACTTTAAATACAGTGTTACCACACACATTTTACCAGGACAATAATGATCAGCAAATTATGAGTTTTCAAATGATACCTCACAAGGCATACTTTGATAAGATTTATCATGGTTTTATAAAAAGGATGAACATGAGGGTACAGACTGTCACACTCACCTCTTTTTCTATCCCAAGAACAAAGCATCAGATGCACAGCCCACTGAAGTCAATTGGGAGTTTTTCCATTGACTTCAGTGACATTGGGTTCAAGTCATAAGTGAAAAGGATTTGTTTGGACACTAGTAGATTTCATTGTTTGGAAGATAGTGGGTCTGGACCTGTTCCTATTGAGGTCAAAGGGAGTTTTGCAATTGACTTCAGTGGGTGCAGGATTGAGCCTACAGTTGGGAAAAGACTTTTCAGTGTTACCAGTCTTCAGTGAATTATTTATATCTTGGGGACTTGAGCATTGTTGGGTGAAACAACATTAGTAATGCTTGAAGAAAATAAATAAATGGGGATTCAGCTGCTTTTTCATTTGGTAGGAAGACAGAAATGTGTCAGGCTTAACACCTAAGAAATATTTTGATTTATCCATAACTACAATACCATGATGCTTATCTGGAGAAAGAGTTCTAAAAAAACCCCTTATCAGTTACATTTAGTGGATGGGTATTTATTTCTTCCTCTCTGCCTGCTTTCCATCCAAATTGTTGTCATATGTGATAAAAAACACTGTTGCATGCTCTATATTTAGAGAATTTATTTCAACTCTGTTTTATCGGTCATTCCTTTGCAGAACAGCATGCTGAGAAGTCTTCAAACATCAGCTTAGACCAGATCCACAGTGCAGAAAAAACGTGACTTTCACAGGTTTAGGATCCAATCCTGCTCCCACTGAATTCAATAGGAAAAGTAGGAGTGGTTTGAATGCTTAGAAGTTGACAGTTCCAAATTAAGTTGTTTTTTTTTTAAATTCACTTTTGGTAGAGGATCAGGATAGTTCGGTCTCTGTGCCTCACCAAGATTCTGCCATGTCATTGAAACTGACAAGGAAAGTGCCAGCTGGGGAGGAGTTTGCCATCATGGTGCCTGCCCATGGGACTGATATAGATGACCTTATTTTACATTAAAGGCCTGATCCAAAGCCCACTGAAATTGATGAAATGACTCCCATTGATTTCAATAGGATTTGAGTCAGACTTTAAATAAACAGCTGTCTATTGACCCAAGAACATGTGACATGTTTAAATTTCTAGTGACATACTTAAATTTCTAGACAGATCATAGATTAGCTGGATTGATCTTCATAGCAATCCTGTGGAATTTGCTGAATACTTCAGACATGATCATAACTTTTCACTGAAAATAATTGAGCCAACTTCTGTTTCCAGTTATTCCAGTGTAAATCGAGAGTAATTCAATTGAAACAATTTACAGTGGTATAACTGAGAGCAGAATTTGTCCTTATGTTTCAAGTTCTTCTGGTGTCTGACTGCATACCAAAGCACTACTACTTTGCTGCCATATTATCGGAAACAATTGCGTGGAGAGAGAGCTAAATCTCAGCCTCTTTTTAAACCAGTAGATTGCTAGTTCAAAGCCTGTTTTTCCTTTTCAAGGTCCAGAACGGCATTCACTGCCATAGCCTTTGGAAGGAGATGTAACACATTCAAAGAAATGACTAATTTTTCTGACCCATCTATTTGAATTCAGCACAAATTCCTTGCTGTAGTGATGCTTGGTTAATGAATTCAAAACCAGAATGAAGATGTGAATAGCTCTGGCAGGCTAAAAATATGGCAACTGTTTCACTGCTGAATGAAATACCATCTACCTTTATCTGTCTTAACCCTATCAATGAGGGCAGTGGGGTCTGAGCCTGGTTTTCACTCAGAGAACCAAGGAGAGAGGGAATATGTCATACATGGTGAGTGAGTGGATTCTAATAAAAGAGAAAGATTCCTCAACAAGATCAACTTCCCCCCAAATTAATGAACCTCTATTTCTAATATTTCACCTAATTTTAATTAGAAATGGGCCAAGAAGGCTGTATTCAGATTTGGATTAGGTCTGAGGGAAGATTGATGGTTTGGTTTGAGTATAATTGGGCCTAGGTTTTGAGTTCAACAGCACTGAAAACTCTAATTTGCTCTCACAAGATTTCACTCACGGTAACAATCTCACTGCCATCCTGCCTGCCTTTGATCTAGAAATTAGGGCCAGTTCTGACAAACGAAACATGTAGAACTAGATTCATATCTGTGGATTCAAACCCAAACCCTCCTTCCCTGGAAAGTCAAAGGGGTTCAGTTAGAAGGTTTTAGTTGTTAGCCATTTATTTTTAAGCAACAAGGCGGTGTTATTTTTGCTGCTAAAAGATCTTTGTTTTTTTTCATCTTTCTACTATAGTATTTTGAGTTGCTTTGGCAATTTGTTGTTTGGCCTGGATTGCTTCTGCAGGTAGAGGCCTTGTTTGGCACGTACAAGCCAACTCCATGTTGTTTTTTATTATTCAGTGTAGATGACTTTTTAATCACTCATTCAAAATCAGTGCTTGTTTAAAAAAAAAAAAAAAAGACCATGCAGTGGTGGTGCTGTTTGTACTCAGTGCCTCTAATATGTATCAGACAGACAATATATAGACTAGACTGTGAGGGGCGGAACTTGTTTCACTGAAGTGAGGCACAGGAATTTGCCCAATTCAGAGGTTACCTGAAGCAAGTGTGGAGTGTAGCAGAAAGGAGTGAGGAAGAATTTTATATCCTAAATATAAGGAGAAAGGAGAGTTGTTCCTTGCTTTAACTTGCTTCCATGTTAGATACTTACTTAGTCCCCATCACCATAATGTCTCCTCGCCTCACAGTCTTTCACGTATTGATCCTTCCTGTGAGACAGGGAAGTACTAATACTTCATTTTAGAGATGGGGAATTGAGGTACGGAGAGAGACTAAGTGACTTGCTGAAGGTTACACATAATTCTGTGTCAAAGAATGAAATTGCACATGGGTTTCCTTAATCCTAGGTTATCACCTAATCACTGCACCATCGCTAACTACATTCCCATGGACCTATTTGTATTTGTTTGTACAAAGATGGAGAAGGGTGTCATGCTGTCTGGAGTGGTTTCACAACCCTGAGTGACAGTCTCAGGCCAGACTGTCAAAAATTGGGCAAATACCGCAAACTAATGGTATGTTCTATAATTAGGTTTCACCAACCCAGTAACAAATGTGAACTCCCAAAGCACTGTAACAGTCTTACCGTGGAGTCAGAGACAATCCCCTTGGGCACTCCAATGTATCTTGCCACCCAGGCAAGTTGGATGCAATGATAAGTGGTCACTTACACCAAAGATCACACAGTATTCCCAAGAGACCAGTCACTTACCCCAGATCAGTTTGTATCTCAGATTTCACACCAAAGACGATGTGTGTAGCCAACTAAGGATTTATTAACTAGGAAAAAGAAATTAGAGAGTTATTTACAGGTTAAAACAGGCAAAATATAGTCACAATTTTTTTCAGTCTTCCCTCATAGGCCATGTTTTTTAGACCTTTAATCATTTTTGTTGCTGTTCTCTGGACTTTCTCCAATTTGTCCACATCTTTTCTGATTTCCAGTTGAGGCCTAATCAGCATGGAGTGGAGTGGAAGAATTACTCCTTGTATTCTTATGTAACGGGTGGTGGGAGGGTGAGATTATGAAGAAGTATTATGGGAACTGCTTTGTCATTCTCACATTGATAATCAGGAAGGGGACTCAATCTTGTTAGTCATGGTTAGAGCTGGTAGAAACTCAGAAATTTCCAGTATGTGGGAAATTTTGATATTTCAAAATTTGTTTTTGGTCTGAATCAAAACAAATTTTTTAAAAAATTTCCAACAAATTGCATTTAAAAAAAATCAGTTTTGTAAAGTTTTAGTGTTGAGCTCCCAAAACAAAGTTCTGGAATTCCCCAAAACTAAATTTCCAAAGCATTTTTTTTTTAATCAAAATATTTTCTTGCCTTTGGAATGTTCATGGAAAGAGTATTTTCAAATGTTTAGACATTGATGAAAACAGCATTTTCTGTTGAAAAAAACATTTTGACAAAAACATTTCCGAGTTCTAGTTCTGGTATGGAAAAGATTGAAAACCCTTGTTCAAAAAGATTTTTGAGGGTCTAACAATAAAAGTCTCCTTGAACACCCTGATGAGAAATAATTGCTCCTATCAATCCATCCATAGCATTTATATGTACACAGTACTAAATCACCATAGAACGTAGGCACTGTAAAATATAGTATACAGACAAAACTGGGCTCTGAACTCACTTTATTTTGGTTGGTCTGGTTCATTGTGTTTGTTTTGTAATATATTTCTCTCCAAGTTCTCTTTACTTCAGTTTATGTAGGGCAAGCTTTTTGACGAATGTTGGAGTTTGCCCTGTGCTTTGAATGCGATTTTAGCACCCATAAACTATCAGGAACTTCACCATACTAGTATAATTATAATTTACAATTATAATTTCACCTGTTTTTGAAACAAACAAGTAAAGAAAAAGTTTCTCCATGTCAAGAATATATTGTTCCACCTACCTACTTATTTATTTAGATGCATCTTTTGCACTGGCTATTGAGAAACAAAATGAAAATCCCCAGTCAATAATCTCCTACTAAGTGCTAACCATATGAGACCTTCAACAAATAACTCTAATGGGTTGCAACAGTTTGCACAAACCAGCTATCTATTCTGCTTTATTATTAATGGTTATGTTTCAGAGATAGACCTTTATTTAATCATGACAACAGAAACCCTTTGATTCTTACAGACTAAAAATACTTGTATTTCATACAGTTCTTTCACAACTCACGCAGCTGTGTTCCTCCAGAAAGCACTGTCATTTAACTGTTGTTGATTGATTTCTATCACTTAAATCTGTTTGTGTCTTGGGGTTTTTTCTCATATATTTACACTGCACTCCCTTGGCCAAACACAATTTTGCTTGTAACTTGATAGCTAGTAAACACAATTAAAAATTAAAAGAGTTTATGGCAAATCATATGAGATAATGAAGCAGTATATTTTGTTATCATTGAAGAGTGCATTTTCAGTTGCATAAATCTTGTTCAAGAATGGAATAGTAATAGGGTTATGGGCATGGCTGGTTAAGACAATGCTGCTAAACTTGCAGTTGTAGCAGGTCCCACCAGTGCCAGCAGGAGTTTAATGCTCATACTGCAGTGATGTGTGTTGTGAAGTACAAACTGCTTCTTGTTGTCTGAGAGCTCCTCAGGGTTAACTAAACTGGGAGAATGGCTCACTTTCTCTGATCTGGTTGTTTGCATTTGTTTTGTGTCAGCATTGTGCTCTAGCACAGAGCATTTTACCCCTCCAAAAGTATAGCCTGCCTGCACCACTCCCCTAACTATGTGTCAGTTCTGGACATACTTCTGCTCTGTGGGACTTCCACTCCCTTCTGGAATAGTTTAGGCGTTTGAGGCTTGAGCAGTGCAGGTGCAGGTGTAGGCAAGGCAGTGTTTGGCCTTCTTCCAGTACAGGGTTGGCTGGCTGCTGTAATCAAATATCACCTGCTCAAAAGGTAAGATGAACCCAGAATGCATTACTCAGTTCTCCCCACTGCCCTCAAAAATCCCTTGGATTTGCAAGGTTAGATAGAAGCTGTGAGTCCAGTGAAAGACAACCAGACCTGCAGAGAGATTTCAGGATAGAAATCTGTTGCAAGTTGGAGGATCTGTACGGATTCTCCTTTTTAACCTTAAAAAGGGTCAGATATGGTTTGAAATTGTAGGATTGTCTTATTTCAAACTGGTTTACCCATCTGTAGCTTTTTCCATAAGGGAAAAACCATTGAGTAAAATGCCTTAATATTGCAGGTGGTATAGATTGCTTAGAACCAACCATTAAACAATACAAGAGTAGAAGGAAACTATTTCTAAATAATCTTAAGAAACAAAATACGTTGTTTATATTTTGCTTTTTTAATAAAGGCGCCTTGTTTGGTTGGTTTTTCGGTATTTATTTGGAGTTCTTATAGAAATCAGGACTACGTGTGCTAACTGTTTATATTCCCCAGTTTGAATCTGCAGTTTGAAATCAGACCAGTCAATGATTCCTAGAAGCAGCTCCTCCCTATCTGTGCATGAGTGTATGTGGGTAGTGGGAAATCAGGTGACCATATTTCAGTGTACCCAGAGGAAGGACATAAGAATTCTGGAAGCAGCTGTAGCAGGCTTCTATTAGACATGGAGGGATTTTCACAGTCGGAGTCCTGATTACTGGAAAAGCCCTGCCTGCAGCCTAAGCCTTAATGAACCTCAGCCTGGAGAGAATGGACAGTCTTACTAATTTCAGTTGATTTGTTGGCATGCAAGACAAAACAGAATTTACATAGAATAAATATTTAAGAAATAGCATCAAACTGACTTTTCCGTAGATACCAAAAACATTTGTTAGAATCCAGAGCCAGCAAAAGAATCAGTGAGGTACTGTGCAACATAGGTCAGAGAATCCAACACGGTGTCTCTATTATATCATAGCTCCTCTAGTGATTTAATTATTTTTATTGCTCTTAAGCCACTCTCCAATGGTGATGTGGGTCATCTTCTTGATTTACAAAAGGAATTGAAACCCATACAGCATATTTGCTACCCCTTACTACGTGTGACAGGACACGCATACCCTGCACTGGGTTGGAAGGGGTTAACTCCACACTATGGGCTGAGGAAGTCCCATCCCTCAGGCCATGCTGCCCTGAATGCAAGGACTGCAGTATTGACTTTGGCTGCTAGGCCACGCTGTCCTGCACCTGAGGGCTGCCGTTTACACCCTGACCCTTGGATCTCATTGTGGCGAGACCTAAGACAGTCTGATAAGCTGTAACTGTGGTATCAGCACGCCTCCTGCCTACTTTGACCAGAGATTGGACATGCATACGCTGCCACATGATGCAACAGCCACCTCTATAATAGTAAAATTATAGACTAGGTTTAGTTACGGTAACTCCATGTGGACTAGTTCTACAACTGTAGTCCAGACCACTGAGTTCAAATTAACTTGACATAAGATTTGTTCCATCTGCAAACTGAACTACTTTCCTTGTACCAGACAGAATGGATCACTAGCAGGGAAGTTTTATTATTCATAACATAATATACGTAAGGAAAACAGTGCATGGCCACTTACACTGCTAATGCTGATTTCCTTTTTTCCAAGATGCAGCCTGTAAGCAGTGGGAGAGCCTCTCCCCATCAACATGGACACAGAGAACAGGGTCCAAACTTACCCCATTCTTGGGGTTTGCCTTTAGGCAAAGATTTTCAAAAGGTGATTTTTGAATTCCAACTGAAGGAACCCACATTTTCTGAAAAACAGGCACTTATCAGGTGTCATGTTGATCACACAGAATAACTGGTCACTCTTGAAAAATGTGGCTTCTTATTTTCTTAAACAAAATATAATGACTCAGCCTAGACTTTCTTTTTAATTTTTCTGTTCTTGGGGTTTATCCATGCAGGACTCCTCCATTTCTGCCTCTAGTAGGTGGGAAATAATAGGACTTCCCCAACCTGGCTGCTAAGGTGAATCAGAGAAATAGGTCTGCATCTTTGCATAGGGTTTTAGAACATGACACCAGTGAGGGTGAGAAGGAATGTTCTACATCTTTATCCATAGCCCTAGAATCTGACAATCCCATTACACAGATCATCTGAAATACATATCTGGTTTGTGGGCTGTAACAGGGGACTAGGAGGTCCAGGCGGCCTAGTGGTTGGTCCACTGCCCTGAGCTATGTACTACTGCTGTCTTTTCAGTTTGGGGCATGGCCCCTATAGCCCAAGTTGCTGTGCTAGCCTGTCTCTAGTGGTGCTCCTTGTGGAACCTGGGCAGCATACTTCTGCGCTCCCAGGCTCCTCCAGGTGGGGCAGCCACATGATTTTGGCAGGGTTGGAATGCCACAAGGCCTCCATGCTTTGGTCCCCTGCATTCCTCCCAGGCTGGATGCTCCTAGGCCTTTTTCTCAGTTTCCTTTGGCCCCAGAGATAGTGCTTGGTTCCCGCTGGCTACCTCAGCTGGCAGGCTTGTCATCCTTCCCCCCAGGTAGGGAAGTAACTAGTTCCTGCTCTTTTCCAGGCATGCCCAGACTGAACCAGGTCCCTCTTTTTTTCTCCCCTGCAGGCCTGGCATCAGCAGCAGGTATAACAGCTGGCTAGCTGGGTCCAAAGGCTCTCTTTAACCCCTTCCGTACTGGTAGGTGGTTTATCTGCTCCATTACACAGCCCCCCATCATTATTCAGATCCTCCCACCCCAACACACATCTGCTCTTCTTGACCCTATAAAAAGAAGTCAGCATTCGGGTGGGGTCTTCATCCCAGTATTGGAAAGAGAAAGGCTGGAGGAAGAGGTACCACCTCATAATTCGGGGTTTAGGCATGCCATGTAGCCATCAGAGAGGGGCATGGTCGGTGACTAATGCAAAGTGAGCACCCTGAAGGTGGTAGTGGAGTGAGCCCATAGCCCATTTTACTGCCAATGCTTCTTTTTCAATCACAGAGTAAGCTCTCTCTGAGGTTGGAGTGCTCATCACTTTCCACTGCATGGGATAAAATGGTTCCTATGACCACACCCGAAGCATTGGTCTGTAGCAGGAACTCTTTTGTGAAGTTTGGGCTGTATAAAGCAGGTTTTTGGCAGGGCTGGGATTTCAAGATTTGAAAAACCTCCTCACAGGATCTGGTCCACTGCATCTTCTTCGAGCTACCATTCTTCAGAAGATCAGTAAGAGCGGCCGCTATGTTTGAGAACCCTGGAATAAATTGGCAGTATACCTGGCCAGTCCTAAACACTGGCATATCTGTTTCCTGAGGAAAGCGTGTGACATGACTGGAGGGCCTGGACCTTATTGAATAACGGTTGCACTGTGCCTTTTCCTAAAGTGGACTCAAGGGGGGTTGTCTCATCCTTGCCCTGGTGACACTTAGCAGGGTTCATGCTCAGTAGCGTAGCTAGGTAGGGAGCGGGGCAGCGGCCGCTCCCCCACCGAGCAGAAGTGGTGCCTTTTTAATTCTTTGGTGCCTTTTACATTTTTACTCACCCGGCGGCGCTTTGGGTCTTCAGTGGCACTTCGGCATCGGGTCCTTCACTCGCTCCGGTTTTCGGCGGCATTGCGCTGGCGGGGTGGGGGGCATTGCGAACTCAGCCTCCCCTAGCTGGTCGAATAGTTCATCAACACAAGTCATTGGGTACACATCAAATTTTGACACTGCATTGACCTTTTGGAAATTCAGGCAAAACCGAATGGTCCCATCAGGCTCAGGGACCAGCACTGCTGGGCTTTCCCCGTCACTAAATGATTCTTCAATCAGTCCCAGGTCTAGCATTGATTGATCTAGTTCTTGTATCATAGTTTCCCTCAAATTCTGGGAGGGGGTAGAGGGTTTTCTTTGACCGTAACTCCTGCTTCCATCTGAATGTTATGAGTCATTAGATGGGTGCACCCAGCTTGGATAGAAAATACTGAGGAGAAGGTGATGATCAGTTGCTGAGCCTTGACTTTCTGGGGTAAGGATGTTCCCAATCTTGACCATCCCCTGCTTTGAGGCCTTGGCAGGCTGCGGGCCCAGTTCAGGTGCCAGAGGGTAGGGAACTGGCTTTCCTGAGTTTTCCATGGTTTTAAAAGAAACGTGATAGATTTGTCACATCTTTCACTTGTCTATTGTCAGATTTTGTAATTCACGTGCCCTGCCCATTGGATCACTTCATATGGCCTCTGCCAATGGTCTAGGAGCTTCGACTAAGAGATAGTAATAAGAAGACTAACTACTCACTGGGCTGGAGCTCCCGCAGGCAAACCCTTTTATTACAACTGGGGTAGGTTTGCTGGCTCTGCTGGAGTGCGTGGCTGTAGTATTGTGGCCACTTGCTGGACCTGCTGCTGTTAGCTTGCAGATCAACTGCTGCTGCTGCTGATTGGCCATCTGCTGAAGTAGTTGTTGCTGCTGTTGATGAGGGTTTAGTTCAGCCATCTATGTTAGCCGCTGTTCCATTTCAAGTCAGTGAGAGGGGAGGGTTGGGTGTGGTGGTTACTTGAGGGATTTTTTTTTTGTTTGTTTGTTTTCTAATTCCCTTAGGCAGGGAGAAGGGGATCTGTCAGCATTCTCCACCAAAACTGTAACCGGGGGCTTTGAGGTCCAGGCAGCCTAGTAGTTGGACTTCCAGCCCCCTTCTTTTCAGATTGAGTTGCCTCAGTCTTTAAGAAAGAGGGGATGGTGGGGGGACCCAGGCCCTCCCACTCCACTGTGTCCCAGCCCAGGAACCTGTGTAAGTCACCTCCTGTGTAGGTCACCTCCTAGCAAGAAGTCTATAGGTACTGCCCTGGGCTATTATCTACTGCTGTCCCTTCAGTTTGGAGTATAGCATGGCCCCTATAGTCCAAGTTGCTGTGGTGGCTTGTCTCGAATAGTGCCCCCTTGAGAACTCTGGGCGGCATCCTGTTGCGGCCCCAGATTCCTCCAGGCAGAACAGCCATGAGTTTGGTGGGGCTGGAACCCCACAGGGTCTCTGTGCTTTGGGTCCCCAGACTCCTCCTGGGCTGGGTGCTCCCAGGCCTTTTTCCTCAATCTCCTTTGGCCAGGGAGACAGTGCTTAGCTCTTGTTGACTGTCTCAGCTGGTAGGCTACTGATCCTTCCCCTCAAGTAGGGAAGCAGCTAGCTCTTGCCTTTTCGGGAGTCAGGCCTGAACTGAACTAGGCTCCCTCTTCTTCTCTCCCTTCCAGGCCTGACATTGGTTGCAGGTAAGTTCTCTTGCATGTTTATTCTTGATATTTGGGTGAACTATTCTATACTAGTTTTAGTAACAGTTCTGTTTTTTCAGTTTCATTACAGTTTTGAAGAAAAGTGCACTCCTCTGATTTTTTTCTTCGTAAAACTACAAAGCCATGTTTGACTCTGTCCTAACTGAGCTGGAAAGTACCAGTTAGGATCTGAGCTCAGTAAATCAGGTTCTCTAGATGAGGGCTCAAATAAAAATGTCCTTTTTTTTCTTTTCTTCTTTTTTTCTTTTTTTGAAACTGCTGTACCACTAGATAGTGACCTACAGGAAATGCTCATGGCTCACCTGAACTCTGTGCCTTTTATACTGTCTGAATCATCTGAGAAAAGAGCTGCAGTGACAGGGGCACATTAGGCCCTGTCATCAACATGCAGCCCAATTCCCACTGACTTCAGTCAGACTGGCATCTATTTACACCAGCCTTACTTTCGTTTGTTATTTTTAATGCAATGGAGGCGATATTTTGTATTCGGGGTATATCAGCTTCCTCCCCTCCTCACTAGCTCTTGTACTAACATTTTACTAGCTATCTCTAGCTGCAACCTTTATGTTGGCAATTATCTTGTGTGTAATGGTTGGTCTGCCTTGGACGATTAGGAATAGACTACAGAATGAGGAAGGGAAAGAACAATGATCAGCTGGTGTATGTAAATTTCAAACAGCTAGCGATGTCCCTAAGAAGGTCCTGTATTGCTGTCTTACATTTATGAATTGAACAGAACAGAACGTCATGCATATCTGCTCCCTTTAAAATTAGAGATGAGCCCCAAACTTCAAAGTTTGATCTGAGGCTGTACTGCGGGATGTTTTTGGTGCAAGATTTTGATTTAGGCTTCAGCATTGTACCTCTATTGCAGTGATACATACGATTAGTGTTGTTATTGCATGACTTAAGACATTTATTATTCCATAGACTGTTGAACCATGGTTTCAGAACTACTCAGTGAATTTTTTATTTCTTTTTTAAGGGATAAGCACCATAGCAGCTAAAGCACAACACTCGATATTCAAAGATCTGTGGGTTCTATATTTGACTCCATCAGTGACTCACTGCTCAACTTTGGGCAAATGACAGCCTCCCTGTGCCTCCATTTTCCCCATCATGAAAGATGTGAACAATATCCATATCATGAAGTTTGACAGCCCTCATTCATTATTTGGAAAGTGCTTGAAGATCCTCTCTTAGAACTGTAAAAATGCAAAGTACTTTTAAGAGAACAAATGATAAAATTAATCAATTTCAAGCTAGAATTTTCAGAGAAACATCAAAGAGAAATGTAAACGACACTTGTACAAAAGGAGGAAAACTTGATTGTTTAAAAAAAAGAAAAAAATTTTGGTACCGACTTTCTATCCCATTCCCTGCATATAGACAAGGGTGATTCACTATTGATAAAACTCTTACCTATGGTCTCACTGGAAGACTACAAAGTGAAACAGAAATATCCTGATGTGAGTATTGTTTTTGCATGTTAGTAGCGGAAAAAGTCTGCTCTTGTATGTATCAGCATCGCATACCATCAGATGCAGAAAAGCAGGACACATAGATTACACTGCTAAACACTTCCAGGCATCTCTGAGGATTGTAGGAACAATTTATTCCTGTATGTGTTTATCACTCTAGACGAAGGACAGTCAGATCCCATAGATCACTTTTGCATTAAATGAAAGCATTCAATGCCACCTGTGAATTTGGGACTCTGAAGGATTAAATAAGCATTCAGGGCACAAGAAGCACATGGGCAGGGATATAATTTTAAGGTAGACATTTACCCCTAACTTTCAGCCCATGAGACAATGTTCCCCTCTCCCCACACGTAAAGCAAAGTGAAGGACATGGGGGCAATATAAAGATCTTTAATGAAATAGCACTAAGCCCCTTCCAATGTTGATCAGCTGTTGGGCTGATTGGTTGGGCAAGAAGGAGGCGGCTGCATTGTACTTTCCTGCCACTAGGGATCACTGTCTCAGAACTGCACAGGCAGGAGGCAGTTCTCCGGAGTCTGCTCAGGTCCCTCACTGCACTCTTTGGAGAACAGGTGGAATGCAAGGGGGTGGATAGAGGCTGTGGGAGCCTTGGTGAGGGGAAAATGATGTGTGGTTGATAGGAGAGGGAGGACAAACTAGAAATCTGGAAGGGGAGAATATTCGCGGCTGGTGGGTGCTTAGATCTTTATTGGCAGAGTAGGAGGCAACTTATGCCTGGTAGTGGCGGTATTATGGGGTAACCCTCTCCCCCAACTTTGTTGGCAAAGTTATGCACTGAGATGCAGGTTCCGGATGAGGTTGCTGAGGAAAACCCAAAGCACATTCGCTATGTTACAGTCATGTCAGAAATGGTGAAATTGCAGAAATGCACCTGTGAAGGGTAAGTGTTGGTAATTCAGAGGAAGGAACAGGAAGTTATTTATAGTAAAGAATAGAAGAGAGAGAATATGTGGCACAAAGGCAGTCCAGCACAGACTAAAGAGGACCGTTAGCATGGTATTAGGCATGCTACAGGCAGAATGTTTAGGAATAGTTTGTAGAAAATAAAGATTTTTAAAAAATTCTTTTTGCGTAAGCCTAGAGGTAGGAAAGGCAGCAAAATGAGTTATTTTAAATCTGAAATCACACAGCTAAGTATATCCAGTGAATCTACATTCGGTATTACGCATTATGTAGCGGCAGTGAAAATCATGATAAAACAATGCTTCCTAATACTGCATCTGAAAGTGACAAGCACTATGCCAAATGGGCAGTGGCTTTGCATGTAATCTAGCCATGTACTAGAGATATGTGAAACTAATGACAGACTTTCTACAGAATTTTGTATTAAAATAGTTGTTTCATTCTGCTGGGTGATTTTCTTTCAGGTTGATCCAAAAACAAAATTTGTTCAATTTTTCATCAGGTCAGAAAGTAAAAAAGCCCCAATAATTTCAGGGCAAACAAAACATTTTGTTTGACCTCAAAAGAAAAATCTTGATTACATTTAAAGCTTTTTCTAATAATAGAATTTCTAATTTCTAATAATTTCAGCATATGAACTCAAATTTACAAAGTGTTTTAGAGGGCCAGAATATGCATTTCCTCCCCTTGCCTCCCCCCCAGAAATTTTGGTTGAAAAATTTCACCAGCTCTACCACGGACAAGGAGGTGCTTTAGACATGCTAGCCAATTGATCAAATGTTTTTGCAACCAAGTAAAGGAGCTGCTTATGACCCATAAAGTCCCCCACTCTGGTATGCACTTATTTCTAAAGAGAAGGCAAGACCATTTAACAGGAGATTATAATCACTGATTTCTAGGAGGCCAATCCATTTAAGAGCCACTGCTAAAATTACAAATTTTTACAAAAATAGTTTAGTCAACCAATATAGTGGTGACTGGTAATAGTCCACAACCTACGTGTGAAGAGTTTAATCATTCTGGAGTTTTCCCCAGCATATAAACTCATTTTAGTATGGTCATAGGTCAGTCTAATATTAAGGTCAAATCAGCAGTCCAAGCAAAGGTATATGGAACTTGCAGAATACCCCACCCAAATTCAGGAACAGCAATGCCATCTTTTTGTTCTGTGTTTAGTACAGTGCCTAGCACAATGATGTTCTTGTCTGTGACAGGGCTCCTAGGTGCAATAATGCAAATAAATAATAATAAATTATACTGAAGCTAATTGCAAAGCAAATCCAAGCTGGTAAACTAATGCTGGCATACCAAATAATCAACTGCTCTCATAATTAAAGGAATGCTACTGCCAAAGGAACAAGGAAAACCACCTGAGCTGCAGATAGACCTGAATACAAGGGTGAAGTCATGCACAATGGAATTATACCAGGGATGAATTTGGACCAGAGATCAGTGGCTACTAGAGATTTATAAAATGGACATTTTTGCTAGAGAAACTGCATTAATAATCAGTTGCCAAATGAAGCTGATGGTTTTGTTATATGTATTGGAACACCCTTTTATCCAATAAAAAAGGGGACATTTCAAGATAGTATACTAAGCACCGATGCACAGAAAAAGCTAATGGGTCTTACAGGTTAAATTGTTCACTTATGTTATCATTCTGCTCAGTGAAGTTTACAATGAAGGCTTTTCATTGAAAGACTGAGGACAGCAAAGTCAAAGTAAAAATAAAGGAACAGGTATGCGAAAATTAACACTAGATCCCTGTGGGTTAATTTTGTGGTTTCACACACAGGTTTTGGTTCTAGTGTTGATGGTTATTTTTAGTTAGAATATTTAGAGGTTTTTTTTAAACAATATCTGCTGAAGCTCTACAGCTGCTCTGCTGTATATTCTTGGGTTAAAAAAAGACAAAAAAATCATTCATTTGTTTAAGAGTACTAACACCATTTCCATTTGGCAAATATTGATTGTGTATATGCGTTTGAAATTTTAACAAGGCAGTTTTTGATTGTCAACAGCCTCAGATTCTACAGTGTCTATCATGCCAAAACGTCTGTTTGCTAATGTGCAGCAGCATCACTAATTGATGTCAGCACAGAATCATATTTAAGAGTTGCTGTAGAATCAGCAAAGAGAACATAGTGTGGACCCACAAAAAGATGCTCCTTTTATCTCTCAGCACTAATAATAGAAGTAAAAAGCAGCTAAACATTTTGGATAGGGTGTGTTTTCCTCATCAGGTTACTGCCATTCTAAGAAGTTCAAGCTTAGGGTAAAATCCTTAAGATGTTTGAAAATTATGTATTTATTTTTCAACATGTATCCACTGACGTGTCACATAAGTTGTATAATTCCTTTGTCTTTATTTTAAAGAAAGATGGGCCCACACGATGATTCTTTTTATGATCTGCATGGCTGGGTCTTTGTAAATAGAAAAAGGGGACATGTTCAGATAGTGACAGTGTCTAGAATTCAAGAGGATCAATTTCAGTTAAACATGTCTGTATTTTTGGCATAGCTGCTTTCAGAGCAAATGTAAACAAAGCAAAGAGATGAAGTGTCACTGTGAATTGATCTTTTTAGTATGTTTGCATGCACATTTTAATTGGCAATCATTCTTGAAATATTGATCCCCTCCCTCTCCAATGTGGCATCTTTACTTTCATATCCTCTTCTGCACTTTTCAGATGAAATCATTTGTTTCCTGAAATTATTTTTTCATTGTTTTCCTATAATGTGGATGTTGGGAAATGTTTAGTAGACAGGGCAGGATGTGAATCAGAATTGCTCTTTAGTTCATTATCAAGTCAGAAACTTGTTCTGAGAAAGAAATTTACAAAGTTGTCTCATCCTCTAAAATGAGCCTCAGTGAAAAGGAACCAAACAAACAGCTGATGTCCTTTAGGCAGAAGAATTATGCTGTTTGCAGAAGAAACTGTCACAGTTGGACATGCAATAAGATTCCTCTCGGGTGGAAGAATAATATCCATTCACCTTTCTTGTACGCTATTTTCATCCATTGTTCTCCAAGCTGAAATTTGTTTCAAACTTCTCTGTAAATAAATGAATTATGTATAAAACCAATGTAATTTTCAAATAACTGATATTTTGGTGCAGTTTTAATTAATATTTGTTTTCTTACTGCATAGGTTTCTGATATGTGCAGATAACATTCATATTGTATTGTGACCCGCATGCCAGTTGGCACACTGTTATTGGGACATACCCAAAATATGGCATGAAATATATAATTGGAAAACTAATAAGTCACCGAACATTTATATTCTTGAGTGATGTATGTCCAGTAAACCCACAAATAGATATGTGCTGGGAATGCCTAAGCCTAAGCCATGCCCGTTCCAGAAAAATAAATGAGGGTCTGTCTGCCTGAAAGTGTCTCTGATGTACATTAAACAAGGTGTGGCCAAAGACAAAGAAAAGCACATTTACATGCAAGGTAACCAAAGCCACCAGGAGAGCAAGTGGGGACAGATGAATACTTAATCTCAGTGTGGGATGGAGACTGCACCCTCAGGAAGCCTTCCTGCCTCTTGAAACAGGGTCAATGAACTTTGAGACGAGAGAGAGAGAAAAGGCCATTTTGTCATCCTTCCGAGCAGACAAAGGAACCAAGCACTTTAAACTCTGTGAAGGGTCCTGGCCAGAGAACCTGGTCAGCCATGTTGGAAAAGATACTTGATTTAAAACATTTCTTTGAACAAGAGACTCTAGTTTGTTAAGTCAGGTTGTAGTCTCAGAAGCATATTTTTACTTGTGTTTGCTTGTAAACAGTGGTGAGCTGGAGCTGGTTTACACCGGTTTGCACGAACTGGTTGTTAAATTTTGAAGCCGGTTTAGAACCGGTTGTTAAAGGGGTGGGCAAACTCCGGCCCGCATCCCCTGTCCAGCCCGCCTGAGCTCCCAGCTGGGGAGGCTCCCCTGGCCGAGAATCCCATTTTAATTTTGCTCCAGGTCTTTGGCGGCACTTTGGTGGCACGTCCTTCACTGAAGGACCCGCCGCCGAAGTGCTGCAGAAGACACGGAGCAACTGAAGGACCCGTCGGAAACCGGTTCTTAAGATTTTGGCAGCTCATCACTGCTTGTAACCCTTTCTATCTTTATTCCTTACACTTGATATCACTTAAACCTATCACTTTTTTAATAAACTGGTTTTATTTTTACTATAAACCAGTTCAGTGCTTTGATTAAAATTAACCCCAGTGAAGGTAATAAGCTGTGGGGTGCTCCCGGTTTAAGGGAGCAGCAAACTTAATTACTTCTGTATGTGTTCAGGGAGAGGGCTGAAAACTACAGGGCAGATAGTTTTGGAGAAATTCAGGACTGGGGAATGTTGGAGTCATCCTGCAAAAAGTAACTGGGTAGTGGAAGCCAGGCTGTGACCTGCATTCTTGTAGGCTGGCTATTGGTGTCAGAGCTATAAGCCACAGCAGCACAGCATTTAAGGCACCCAGCGTTACCGGGCAGGCAGTGACACAGCCCCTTACTGGTCTGGGTTGAACCACAAAGCAACACATATAGATAATTTTTTCCCCGCTTAGTTTCCACATGGCATGAAGGATGCGAAGGCTACACATTTGCAGTTATACATTGTCTGCTTTCAACAGCATTATCTGCTTTCAACAGCACTTCCAGGGCTGTATTCAGGATCTTAATTTATAAATGAGAAAGGCTAAGGTGTTTGATCACATAAGAAAAAAACTAAGTAGTCTCAACTCCTTCAATGGGAGCTGAGGGGACACATTACATTGCAGAATGTGGAATTTGTTTCTAAAATGTCATCGCTGTCATCTTTTAGAAAAAGAAAAAAGATAAAGTTGCTTATTTTTAATTAATTAAATTAATTAATTTATCTATTACTAGATTGACATATCTGCTCCTCACTCCTAGCCTTCTGCAACAGGGGAAATCCCCCAGCCTGGAATGGTAAGATTGGGAATTTCTTTTCATCTCTTAACTTAGGGTCTGATCTCAATCCGCATTGAAGACAATGGTACTGTTCACATGAGTAAAGTTTAACATGGGCATAGGTTTTTGCAGGGTCTGGGCCATAATTTGTGAAAAATGAAGTACTGCTCAGCATTCACAATAAAGGTTGGAGAGGCAGTTTTGAGTTAAATTCCATTTGTTAGGAAGACTTTTATTGCTATAACTGTTAGTTAGATATGAGCAATATATGTATATTTAACAAAAATCGGAGTCAATTATTTTCTTAGATTGTCAGCTCTTCAGGGCATGCCCTGTTTCTCTATATTTATTAACATTTTGGGTGCTATGAGAATGCTAATTAACAATAAAGGAATATAAATAATAAATAAGTTGGTAAGATTGGGTTCATTTCTTTGATCCAGTACAGCATGCGGTTGGGACAATGAGTTGACCCTTCTTGAAGGCCCTTCTAGAATCCCCCTCAGAAGTTCCTGCTGGTTAAGAAGTGATTTTTCCTCCCTGGAAATGAAGTTGCCTCAGACTTCAGGCAAGTGGAGCAGGGTTCTGTGTGTTGGTTGTAAAATGCCTCACATAAAGAAGAGTCACAGGGCACTCTACTTCTACAATCATAAGCAGCATTAACTTTCTTTCTGAGGAAGGCATTAGAACTTTCTGCTCTGTAATGTTGGAGGTCTGAACAAGTTTCCAGCCCTTGAAGGAATCAGACCAACAACTGTAATTTATGTGCCTTAGAGATGGACTCAAACTGCATAAATGGAACAAGGTACATGACGCCACTCAATCTCTTGAATTCTGTGGATGATCAGATCTGAAGTTTGTGACATGGCTTGTTTCTCTCTTTCCCCTCTTTCCAGCTAGTATTCGAACATAATTCTCTGTCATAACATGGAAGTACATTGAATTGCAAATAGAGCACCATGAACCAAGTAGGGAAAGGAATTCAACAATTTCTGCAGATAGTGGTTAATTTGGGTTATGCAAAATAAAACACTAGAAGCTCTGTTTGCGAAATGTTTTGTTCCTCAAAGGATAAAGCCTACAACAGAGTCCTAGATAAGTGTTGGTTATCTCCTTTTTAAAATGAGCATTTATGTATCGATGGATAACGCAAAGTATACTAGGTTTCAATGTTCATTCTTCTGGCGTAAGTCAGAAGAGGAGTAGGTAGGATGCATAGCATGATACAAACTCTAATTCCCCTCATGTCCGATGTGCTATACAAGACTCCAGAAAAGAGTATGGCTAGATAGCATGTGTTCTAAAGTATTTTAGCACAAAATCATCTTCACGGAGGAAGAGAGAGTAGATTAGTAGGCTATGACATCAATGCGTGATTTCACAGTTCATGTTTGAGTTTCTATACAAACAACAAGTCCCAGTATTTATTTCCAGTGATATGGGAACATTTTTAAGCCATGTTTTTGTTAGAACAATTAATTCAAAGTTGTTTTTTCTAACCATCTCAGTACTATACTATAATAGCCCAATGTGACTCATGTGTTTAGTTATTTATTACAGTTATTTATAATAGCATTCTGTTCCTGTCCTTAGTATTTCAAAGGACATGTGCATGTAGGCTAATATTTCCATAGCTAGGTTCATGAAGTTTAGCTTCTTAGTCCATATTTAAGGACCTAAATAATAATGGCCTCACTTACGGAAATGTCTAGTACTCCAAAATTCCAATTAATTTTATGGGAGCTTCCAGCCTTTGAAATAAATCAATACATTCAAAAATGTTGGCCATAGGGTATAATTAAATTAATAAAATGCTGATATAAACAACCTATGATTAACATTTATAGCAAAAATTTTCATTTTGGAAATTCCCACACTGAAAATTGCTATTTTTTAAACTTCACCTTTGCCAATTAATTAAAATAGAATACAGATTTATTCAAACCAATACACTCCCATGAATGTATTTCCTACGGGTATTAACTTACACTGACTGTGTTTCTCTTCAAGTTGTGATTTTAATCCAGTTAAAAGAAAAGGAGTACTTGTGGCACCTTAGATACTAACCAATTTATTTGAGCATAAGCTTTCGTGAGCTACAGCTCACTTCATCGGATGCATACTGTGGAAAGTGTAGAAGATCTTTTTATATACACAAAAAGCATGAAAAAATACCTCCTCCCACCCCACTCTCCTGCTGGTAATAGCTTATCTAAAATGATCACTCTCCTTACAATGTGTATGATAATCAAGTTGGGCCATTTCCAGCACAAATCCATGTTTTCTCACCCCCCCCCACAAACCCACTCTCCTGCTGGTAATAGCTTATCTAAAGTGACCACTCTCCTTAAAGGAGAGTGGTCACTTTAGATAAGCTATTACCATAAAGCTATTACCAGCAGGAGAGTGGGTTTGTGAGGGGGTAGAGGGGGGGAAACCTGGATTTGTGCTGGAAATGGCCCAACTTGATTATCATACACATTGTAAGGAGAGTGATCACTTTAGATAAGCTATTACCAGCAGGAGAGTGGGGTGGGAGGAGGTATTTTTTCATGCTTTGTGTGTATATAAAAAGATCTTCTACACTTTCCACAGTATGCATCCGATGAAGTGAGCTGTAGCTCACGAAAGCTTATGCTCAAATAAATTGGTTCGTCTCTAAGGTGCCACAAGTACTCCTTTTCTTTTTGCGAATACAGACTAACACGGCTGTTACTCTGAACCCAGTTAAAGATCTTCATCCTTATTATATGTGATGGGAAAAGGACTCCTAATATATTTGGTTTCGCTTCTGTTTTGTATTAGGAGACTTAAAGTACAGAGAGTATGACTTCAAGTTGGCATGTATTTTTATACTAATTAAGCAAACAGGAAACCAGTATGTATTAATCCATTTCCTCTTGAAAGCAACCAAAGAGAGATTTTTGAGCTAAGGTTTGTTTCTAGAGCTGGTTGAATAGTGTTGACAAAGTTATTTGTGAATAATTCTTTCTCCAATTGATTGGGGAAAAAAAGTGACTAGTTTATTTGATAAAGGATTGCAACCAGTGGCGGATTAATGATTTTGCCACCCCTAGGCCCTGAAATAATTGCTGTCCCCTCCCCCGCAAGCTCCCAGCCCCCCCTCCACAGCTCACCTCCGCTCGGCCTAGGTGTTAATACGCCACTGATTGCAACATATGAAACCGGTATCCAGTTTTCAAGTTGTATTGACACATCTTTGATGTCCTTCAACCCCACACAATCCATACAAATGTTGTATACTATGGAGAAAATGGTCAGCTACCATTTTTGATAGTATATCAAAAACTGATGCCCAGTTCAACTGTAAATGCTAGATAATTGAAAATACAAAGTAAAGTGGAGTTGGATATTGCACAGCATGCATACAATTCTGTAGGGAGTCCTTCTTTAGCTGGAACTTTGCCAAGAAGAAATGCTCAGTTGTCATTTTAATTTCCTGTAATTATATACTCTGAAACCTGAGAGTTATTAGTTTTTCACTGCCCTCATTTAATAGCTAATTAAGAATGTCAGGGTTTTTTTTTTTCTCGCAGAAAGTTCAAACCAGCAAGGAAACCTATGCATCAATACATTGTTGAAAGCCTAACTGTGAGATGATATATTTAAAAGCAGCAATTCAAACATTGGTTGATTTGTTCAACATCATCTGAAGCAGATTTTTGTTGTTACCTCTTTTGAAGCATGACCCTGCTCATGTTTAGGCAGGTTGAGGCTCTTAAAACTTGATACTTTCAAGGGTCGAGCCCTCTGGCCCCAATGCAATGACATGCTTAAACATGTGTCTAACTTGAAGAACATGAGCAGTCCCATTCACTTCAATAATCCAGCTCATGTGCTTGAAGCAAGCACATAGAATCATAGAATAACAGAGTTGGAAGGGACCTCTGGAGGCCATCTAGTCCAACCCCCTGCCCAGAGCAGGACCAATCCCAACTAAATCATCCCAGCCAGGGCTTTGTCAAGCCTGACCTTAAGACATGTTTAAGTGTCTTACTAGACAAGGGCTCAGAGACTTCCTAGGAGCGAGACTTCAGAATGGTTATGATATAAGGGAACATTCCTTATTTTTCTATTGGTCTTTTGTGTTCTGCAGGATGGGAAAGCGTCCAGGAAACCTTGCCTGGTTTATCAGGCCCCCCATAGTGAGCTGTCAATCCTACTAAGACCAGGGGAGTTCTGAGGAGCCACCAAAGGCTTGAGAGAGGGTTGGGTTTTGGGACCCCCTCAGGTGAGCCTCGATCTCTCAGTGGGTCAGATTGTAGACTGTTTTGGCTTTAGGTGATGTCTCAGCAATGGGTGCAGTGCAGCAGGGACCATGACTGCAGTTATCACAGTTAGTTATGAACATGACATTGAACAGAACAGGGAATTAATGGAAATAAGGGTCTTCTCATAACAGGCCACATTAATGACAGTCCTTGAACCCCAGTCAAAATACTTTTAAAATAATCAGAGATATTATTTTCCACATTGGGGATGTGGGAGAATAAATTTTGTTTAACAATTTTTATTTTTTCCCCAGAAAACCTTGAGTACATCGTGTACACATGTGTGTTAGTAGGTCAGCAAGGAGGAATATATCAGGCTTTTTAATTTTCATTGTAGGCAGGTATGATTCTCTCCTCTGACAACTGCAAAAGCCTGCAGAGCTTTCTTCTGTAAGGTGGGTAGGGTGTGATGGGTAGGGGGCAAGGAGACACTACTCCTTTTCCTAGGACTCCTGGACTCTATTTGTGGCAGCTGACTCCCCGTACCTTGGATAGCAACATAATGCTACAGTTGAGCACTAACTGGTTTTGTCTCATGCTGTTTCTTGTAGAACTTATGTGGTATAGCCCTAATGTATTACTGTAATAAAGGAGACTGAGTTAATATTAATTTTTCACCTAGCCCTTTTAAAAAATCCTTATAGGAAACCACATTAGGGTCCGTAAGTAATGAAACATTAAAAAAACATCTGGAGGATGTAAAACAATTGCAATATAAAGAATTGTAGTAGCACTGGAGCATGACTGGAAAGACAGGGGATATGATCCATTGTTGTAAGAAGCACTCAGGAACATAAAATTAGGGTATTTCAGAAACAAGTCTTCTTAATATTGTTATAGTTGAGTTATTCCAAGATTACAAAGATTAATTTCTGCTTCGTGCACACAGTACAGTGTCCTTCATTGAGCTATACACAAAACTAAATAGAATGAATTGATTAGAGTGGGGAACTGGCATATATTTTACATTTTTTCCAAATCGTGCAAAGTACCTCTATAGTTAGTTATTCTAACTTTCAGCAACCAGTTCCAGTGATAGTTTTTTTCTTTTGGCACTTAAAAGTAAAACCCAATACTAGAGCTGTAAAAATGTGTTTATGGAGGGGATTTGCGTCCTGGACCTGTACAGAGCTCAGTTGTTTTCCCTTTTTCCACACAGGAAAAATAGCCTGGTTAAACCGTCTTTGAGGCCTGAAGACCTTATTTGCATTGCTGCCAAATTTTAGCCTATGTATTCTTGGGGATGTAGGTAAAGAGTGTGTGTTGATGTAAGTTACATAGTGAGTCTTCCCTGTCACTGATTGGCTGAGATTATCCTACCTGATCATTGTGATGTTTCCTATGGATGGATATGCAGAGACAGTTAAAAAAAGGTGGGAAATACTTCAAAAGCTGTGAGATTCTTCTTGCCCAATTTACTGAAGTAAATAAGTGTTGAAGGTGCTTCAGGATCCTGCAGAATCATGCCCTTTGCCAGAAAAACTCCTCCTGATGTCAATGGGAGTTGGACTGCCGCAGCCATGTGTGAGAGGTTCAGTATCACACATGGTACCCATACAACATGTGTATTTTCACTGCATTGCCACAGTTACCACAAAGTATTATAGGAGAAGCCCTAGTTTTCCCTTGCACATAGTACAGGAACTGTATATTATACGATGGGAATTTTTCTCTTTTTGATAGTAACCACTTTGTATATACCATAGCACCTGATTATGCTGTGAGGTAGTCAACAGGCAGTATATTTGTTGAAACAAATTGAATTTGGTTTTAGTTCAACAGACCTGAATGTGACTTATGCAGGCCAGCTTGGATTGTGACCCAACTGTCCTTCCAACTCAAAAAAGAGTCCAAATTTGTCACTAAAAGTTTTGTTAGCCATTTGTTTAGTAACTAAACCTAGTGATTATTGACTCTATAAATATCCACTCTGGCACTCTGATTAAATAAATCTCTTCAAGGAATACAGTAATTAAGATTTTTTCATATGAATTCTGATATCTTTCCTTGTTTGATCTTAACAATTTGATAACTTGTGTGTACATCCTCTTAATACCATTTTAACTTATCTGTACAAAGAAGGCTGCTTTCTGAAATAGCCAGAAAAAGGAAGGAGCTTTCCAAAAATTCAGGCAACTCTCTTGCTCAGCAAATTACTCTTTTTTATATGTTAAGTAGAACTGATCAACATTTTTCAAAAGGGTCACAGGTTTTTTGCCTTCCTCTACTGCATGGGGCACAGGTCACTTATGGGTGTAAACCAGTGTAAATGGCAGATTCTCTGTAACTTGAAGTCTTTAAGCCATGATTTGAGGACTTCAGTAGCTCAGCCAGAGGTTAGGGGTCTATTGCAGGAGTGGATGGATGAATTTCTGTGGCCTGCAATGCACAGTAGACTAGACTAGATGATCATGATGGTCTCTTCTGACCTTAAAGTCTTTGAGTCAGCAAGAATCTAGGAGCACCTTCCACTCAGTAGCCCATGCAGCTAAGCAGCACCCTCTTTTTCGTTTGTGTTTCATAAATTTTGTGTTCCTTCAAGATGTGGGGTTGAGAGGGGAAGGAGAGGGAAAAAACCCACCTCATTCCAAACTTTTGTTAAATAGCTTCAGTGAACATAGAAAATTATAAGAGCTGTAATATTAGGCTGCCTGTGGCAATGCATTAGGCTAAAGCACTGCATTTTACAAGAGCCAAAGCCAGGAAAAACAAACTTAAGGCTGCAAGTCTGTCCTTACCTCACCCTGTACTGCAGTGTATGCTGTATAAGTGAAGTCACGTGGTATTTGGAGACCTTTCAGTTCCTCACGTGATAGGGTGGGCTGAGGATAAAGTTACAGCTTGAACTCTGAAGTTTTCATGCTTCAGTAGGTATGAGTTTGTTAAGTGAATGTAGGTTAATTCCTTTTATTGTTCTAGTATTTACAAATAAAAGTGCAGAGCTAAGAAAGGAATGCAAACTATTGAATCCATTGAACTAGTAGGTCGTTAAGGATCAAAAGCTGTTGCCTTCTGAAGGCTGATTTAAGAAGTAAAATGGTGGATTAAGTCCTAGATGAGGAGATATCTCACAAGGTGGAGTGACCCTCTGAAGGGAGATGGGCTCAGCCCCCACCTATGATGGATCAGCTACCTCCCCGCGGGGATCTGTGGGGCTAGAGGCTAGGTGATAACTTGGAGGTCACCTGCTCTTCATAAGAACAAGCAGATAGCTCAGTTGCGAGGGACAGTTGCAATGAGTGGGAAGTTTGTACTTCAGGAGAATAATAGAGTTAGTTTGTAGAGTGCAGACTAAAACAGGGACATTTGGACTTCTGGGGTGTCAGAATTTTCTACAGTTTTAAGTGGACTTTCTCTGCCTTGTGCTGACTGAGTGTATGCTCCACTCCGCTACTGCCCTCCTCACAGTCTCTTCACCTCAGCCTCACTCCACTGCTGGACCTTGCACACATCTCTTTTCCCCTTTCCTGTCCTTCCCTTCAGTGTCCCCTCTCTTCTTGCCATATGGCTTAAACCCTAACTAACCCTCAACCCTGCCCCCCACCCAAACATGACATTTGCCACCCTCACATTCATTCCCACCCAGTGTCTGTTTTGTCTATAGAAATTGTAAGCTCTTCAGGGCAAGTGCTGTGTATTATTCTGTTTGTATAGTGCCGAACATCATGAAGCCCCATTCTTGGTTGGTCCTTGGGCACTATCATAATAAACATGGTTGATTAATAAATGTTACCTTTTACACAGATATCCAGGAACGTTATCCACACAGGGGGGCTTAGGGTCCCTGGTTTTTTAAGTATGGTACAAAAAGGTAGTAAAATACATTCTGGTCTCAGTCTTGGGAAATAATACAATCCTGAGGTGGCTCCTTTAGTCTTAAATACTCAGATGAGAAAACAAGTGCAAGGCAGTTTCCTTTTGTTTCATCTGCATACCCAGAAAGAATCAGGCAAAGGATGGCAAGAATCTTGGTTGTAGTCTGTACAGAGGTGAAAGTAAGATGGTCCGGTCCGGCATACCGGCAAGATCCAGTACACAGCTGAGCATACCGGCAGGGGGCAGCTTCCCCAGGTGGGCAATTTAAAAGGGCCCTGGGCTCCCAGCAGCGGCTGGAGCTCCTGGCACTTTAAATCACTGCCAGAGCCCCGGGGGCTCCTGCCCGCTGCTGCAGTTACAGCTACCATGGGGCTCCAGTGGTGATTTAAAGGGCCCTGGGCTCCCAGCCACGGCTACCACAGCCAGAGCCCCAGGGCTCTTTAAATCGCCACCAGAGCCCCAGAGTAGTGGTGATTTAAAGCCCCCACCCCTTTTGCCCAAACGCCCCCCCGCCCCCGCTCAGCACCCCGGCCCTGCATTCTGGTAGGTCCCTTAAGTTAGTTTCACCCCTGACTCTGTGGCTGTGGCATAGACCTCCTTCATTCAGGGCTGGCGGTCAGTTCTCCCCAGTTATGCCTGCCTCCTAGTTTGGAGTCTGTATTGGGAGCCTCTGTTTCCCGTTGATTGGTGCCCTCCTCCATTTCCCAGTTAGGAGGCACAGCTCTTAGTTCCTCCATCCTGCAGCTGAATGAGGAACAGCTGCCAGCTCTTCCTTTCTAGTTTGGCAGCACTGGAAAAGATGATGGGCCAGACCCTCAACTTGTGTAAATGGTATTAGCTCAAGTCAAGTTGATGGAGTATGAAAATGTACACTGTCTGAGGATCTGCCACCCATCTGCCTGACTGCCCAGAAAAAAAAAGGATTTAATCCCTTATTAGTTTCCACAGGGACAGGGCATTTACCCCTTGTGAAGGGGCCACACTGATTGGATAACAGAAAGAACTAGGAAAGGCATCTCAGATTTAGATAAAAGGAAATGGTATTGTGTGGGTGGGCCCAACTTAGCTAATTAAAGGGCCAAGGCTGCACCTGGGGCTCTAAAGAGATGTCAAAGGGCAGGAAGGGGAAAATGATGGAGGTAGGCTGTGCCTGGAGAGAGGAGCTGAGATACCTCCTGGGGAGAGGCCCTGGAACAAGGTGCCCAGGAAGAGTAGCAGAGCCAGTGGGGAACAGGACTGGCTGAGAAGCGTGAGCTGAAGAACTGTTTGTGTTTTCTTTTACTTATGTTTAGCCAATAAGCCTATTTAAAGAGTACTGGGTGGGGGCAGGGCATGCTTGAAAGCTAGGGAGAAGCCCTGTCTTGTGACAGGTACTGACAGGTAACTGCATCATCCGAAACAAGATAGAACACTGGATTACAGCTGTTACAGTGTCACTAAAATGGTCACTGAAGGGGGATTAAGAGAACTGGCAAACAAAATGCTTCATTTATTAATCAGTTATTTAGTATATTAATTTATGGGTCTAAAGACTGATGTATGGCCAAAACCAGGTGATTGTTCCCACTTGTTAATGATCTACCAGAGAGTCTAGACTCTGACTACTCTATCCCATGTGCTAAAGTGAATAATTAGTGGAGAGGGGAATGTCACACTGCACAAGATAAATACAAAAGAGTACAACCAGCAGCTTTTGATATTCAGCTGAATGCCAAGTGGAAGTGATCAGCATTCAACAAATAACTGATATAATTAGGTAAGCAGCAGCATTTTCCCTATGGCTGCCCATTTTCTCCTCCCCAAGAGTCATGGGCAGCTAAGTGCAACCAAAGTGCACTAATGCTAACTACCCCCTATCCCCGGGTGACTTGTTTCCTTATGCAAGTTGTAGTCCTGGGGGAGGGGGTCATTTTTGCACCCCTGTACAGACTTTTCGAAGCACTTTTTTTTATATTAATCAGTCTCTGAATCTTTTGAGGAAAATATCTATCTAGGTGAACAACATGGAATGCTCCGTTTGACCCCATGAGAACTGCAGGAAATGGTGGCGGAATAGCTTAATTCCATGCAACCTTTCATCAGAAATAGTTTGGGGGTATTTTTGTTTTTACACAAGGTTATGTTAAAGCACATTGGAAGGAATAACATGAAGTATTGCTGCACAATGTGTTCTGTGTTCACTGTAACCACTGAACGAAAGGAACTGTATGTCCTTTTGGACAACTTGGTTAAAACAACTTCTTGATGGGCATAATCATCAAATACAAACAGGTGGTCGGGCTTTAATAAAAAAAAATAGTATAATGCCGTATGTTATCAAGGGTAAGTCTTTACCTCATATAATATGTTTATTTTTAGTCACCCATCTCAGAGAAGATTTAACAAAAATAGATAGTGGACCAAGGATGGGTGATGAAAATGATCACAGGCAAAAATGGACTTCCTCTCTCTTGTTCAGACAGGAGATATTTTGTGGGATAGACTAATTACAAACTATGTGAGGATGGGAAAAGACTTCTCCTCCTATCATAAAAGCCATATTACTGCATAAAGGGTCAGTTATGGAAGTTTTTCATCTTCCTTTAAAGCATCTAAAATGGCCCACTATTGGAGACATGGTTTTTAACTCTGTCTATGATTGGTTTGACCTGGTGTAGCAATTGCTGTGTGTGTCTCTGTGTTAACAAGTTTGGGATCATTATTTAAAAAAAAATTGGAAGGAGTTAAAGGGCACATACAGATTCCCCACAAATATGAACAAAGTGAATGCTTTTCGAGTGGATTTGCATGCATTGTGAAGTCAGTGTACTACATATTAAAAATGTCAATGCTCACAGATCATACCAGTCATATTTTTGCTTAAAACTTTATTAAGCCAAATACCCAAACAAACAAACCGCCCCAACCCACAAAGATTCTATTCACATTCCTCACAAGTGTCTATACATTCTTTTTTACTTTAAAACACGGGCAGAATCAGCTTTTTCTATAATCTACTGACATGTACTCCATATTTTAAAGCATCTGACCTAAAACAGCAGGGTTTCTCAAGCTTCAGTTAAAGTCTCTATATAAGCAAGAAGACTAAGAAAGTAGATGGGGATACAGCATCAGTTTTACAAGGGGAGAAGGCAAAGTGGGGAGGGACAGTTCAATGGTTTGAGCATTGCCCTACAAACCCAGGGTTGTGAGTTCAATCCTTGAGGGGGCCATTTAGGGATCTGGGGCAAAAAAAAAAATAATTGGGGTTTGGCCCTGCTTTGAGCAGGGGGTTGGACTAGATGACCTCCTGAGATCCCTTCCAACTCTGATATTCTGTGATTCTATGAAAGCTCACTAAAATGATGAAATATACTATGACTCCAGGGAACCTGCTGCAGACTGGTATATTTTTGAATACCAATCAAGCATTAAAAATTAAGATTAGAATCACACTTCTCTAAATCAGAGAGAAAGGAAACAATGTCTCAGCTATCTGATCACTGCCATAATCAAGAAAATTACTGGAACTATACTGATTAATGTCATGTTCAAGAAAAACAATTAACCAAAAGTGATGTAGCATATCACGAAAAATAGTACTCTGCTTAATTTGTCTTAGATAAGCCGTCAACAGATATTGCTAACTTCAGGAACTATTACACTGAACAAACTGAGAAACTTGGGAAGGCTGTGTAAGTCCACAGGGAGTGATGGTGATTAAATGTTCTATGGCAATGGGAAACTTGCTGAAGTCCTTAACTATTCATTTCCAGATAACTGAACTCTCAGCTTTAAGTGTGTGTGTGTGTGTGTGTGTGTGTTTTGTTTTTTGTTTTTAAATTAGTGTGTTCAGAGAGCACTAATATCTGCTTCTTTGAGTTGACGTGTAGGGCTCACAGGAGGGGAGCCTTGCTTTGACTGATCTTATGTGATCCTATCATTGTTGTCTGCCAGAAGACAATACCTAAGAGTTGTGAGTGCAGGAATGTTGCGATATAGGGGTAGTGGAAGAAAATGGAGAGACTCCTATGCACACTGAAACTTTTTAAATGCTTTGAGTTCCAATCTTAAATTGTGTATATCTGTTTAAAGGCTAACGGAGGAGGGGAAAACCTCTGCCTTTCCCTATTCTCCTCCAAGCCTACCAAGTTTTCGGTACCTCCCTGCATCATTCTCTGCACCTACCTCATACAATCCCCTTCATCTTCTCTTCGTCCCCAATACCTTGTCAGTCTCCTGCCCCAGCCACTTCACCCAGAGATTCCATTCCAAGACTGGACAGGACATTTCTCTATCACCCCATACTTATTCTTCCTGATCCACTCTTCACACCCCACTTCTCCCCTTTTCCCCCCCTCAAGCCAACTTCCTGGACTCCTGCTACTTTCTCTATTCTGCATCTCCTACTCTCCCATGCGCTATGCCCAGAAGCTGCAGTTGCAGCAGCACAGCCTGGAGCTACTATTAGCATTAGTGTGCAATATTGTATTCGGGCACTGCCCAGAATGTGCTAGGCTCTGCCAAAACACAGGGGAAGAGACAGCCCATCCCAAAGATCTTCCCACCTAATAATACAAGCAATAAATGAAAGGGAAGGGCTCTCCATGTGTAAAGAGTAGTGTGAAGGAAGGTGCAAAGAGACACATGAGAAAAACAGACAAGGGCACCTAAGGGTAACATCATTTGCAGAGCATGTCAATTTATGGCCATGTTCATCCCTGGTGTAACACCATTGATTTCAGTGGAGTTATATAGAGATTGGTTGGTGGAGGAAGGGCAGGCAGACACTTCTGTTTTCATACACATTTTTATACCCTCCTCTTCACCTTCCTGCTAGAATCCAATCCCATCCTCCTCCTCCTCAGTATGTAAAAAGCCCCATTTACATCTGTAACCTTTGAGTTTAGCCAGATGTTTCAATTATTTTATTTTTTAATTAGGCTTTCAAATGTAGACAGGGTGAGTTTGGTGAAAGAATTGATCATCAGTGCACAACTATAAGAAGCTGTTTGCAGATGCAATAATAGAATATAATTCAATTTGCAGTTTAGATGATTAAGGCATCAAAGCAGCCCACATGAGCCCTATTTTGCACAGGAAGTTCTGTCACTGATTGGGGTAGTTAGTGGAAGAGGCAGAAGCCTCCGCTTTGTCACTGGGCATAGTGACACTCATTCTAATCACTGCCGTATGATTGTTTTCTTTTAGAGACTAATGCTAGAATTATATCAATACTTTCCCTAGCTAATAATTTTAGCAACTTTTCTTGAGTCACTTTTCTGGTCAGTAAGGACAGTGGGAATGTATTCTATGTAGAGCTGGCAGAAAGTTTTCTGTCAGAATTGTTCTTTGACAGAAAACTTGTTTTGTAACATTTTGTGGGGAGGGAATCAATTTGTATTTGCTTTCCATGGAAAATTAGTGGGTTTTTTTTTGCGGGGGGAGGCGATTAAAACTGTCCAAAAGCTTTTAGACCAAAAAAAAATATATTTTGATTCTGAAATGCTGTCATAAGGATTCATGGGAGTTGTATTTTGGGCACCTTGTGCTCCCATTCTCTGGGATCTCCCCATTAGATTTCACCTCCCATGATTCATCCTGGCGATGTGACTGCCATGACGCACTATCTCTTTCCACCAAGGAGGGAGACTATGGTGCATCATGACCAGGGAGCCCAGTCCTTGGGGTGGATGTGAATATGAGGCACCTTAACGACAATTCCTATGCACTGCATCAGCATTTCCAAATGGAAATATCAGATTTCATTCCCTGCCCCCACCCCAAAAAAGTATTGAAATTTGCCATGGAAAACTTCAAAGACTTTTTTGTTGTTGTTGAAATGCTGGGGGGGGGGGGGGGGGGGGAGAGGAGGAGGGAGGGAGAGAGAGGTGGAACCAAATAAATATTTTTGACCAGTTCTAATACTATAGATTGCTTAAGCTTTAATATCCTAGACTCTCTGAGAAGAAAACAACTGGCAACAGCTTTTGACTGTTTTAAACTTACTGTAATAGCTCTCAGCCATGCCATAAAGTAATATAAACGATGTGCAGGTTTCAAAATGTCAAATAATTTTGAAGAGAGCCAGGTACTGATTACAAATTTGAAGAGTCACAATTCACTGAATGAAGATTTACACAGACAGAAAACTTGACTGTCTGAAAATGTGCAGTTGTGTACAAGCACTTGAAAGAACTCCGGTCCCTAGTTAGAGAAGATTCCATATTAGAATTGGCAATGCGAGTAGCTTAAGAGGAGTTTCTGTCCTCTCCTTGATTCTTCCTCTTTGACGGTGCCATAGTTTTGAACCCAAACAAACTGTCGTTTACTGGGTATCCCCTTACTTCTTGTTCACTGAGTTCTCTTAAAGAAATGTTCTTCCTTCACTAAGATCTAGAAATGTGGAAAGATAGGATGGTTTCTTTGGAATTTCTCAGATTTATATCAATTTGAGCCCAAATCACCATTGGCCTATAACTTGCAAAGTGGGAGTAAGATGCTAAAACTGATTTAGCAGCATTTTACACTAGTATCAGTGACTACACAAGGTGCAGGGCAAGAATAAATAGGGCTCATTATCTTTACTTACTGTGAATGAGGAAATCTTTCGCAGGGTTTGCGTAAACATAAAGTTGTACCACATTAATCATACCAATATAGTTAAATTGGTACAACCCCCTAATGTGGGCACAGTTACTCTGGTATAGAAGTGTTGTACACTAGTATACCTTACTCATGTTCAGGAAAGGGAATAAGCTACACCAGGACAAGGCATCTGTGTCCATTATAGGGCTTGTAGTAGTATAACTTTTGGTTAAAAATGAAATAATCCACCCCCCCCACCTCCTAACCAAAATTGTTATAACAGACTTTGAAGTGTAGACCAGATCTTAATTAATACAACACAAATTTTTGCCATTTTGAGGGAGATGGTGAAGAAAAGCTGTAAGGGTTTAGACAACTTTGAGACGCCTCAAACATAAGCAGGATTTTTAATTATTTTTAAATATCTGGCTGTCGCAGCAGTAAATTGTAAAATTAGATACCCTTCTATAGTCAAATTAGAAACTTCAGGATGCAAAGCCACCCTTTTGTATAGCCATATGGTGACTGGAAGGCTCAGTGGCCAGACATTAACCTTTTATCCCAGAGAATGGAGTTCAGACTTTTTAATGTGATGAATATGGAAAAACAGTCAACCACTGTCAGACATATGATGATTAAAGATGAAAAGTCTAGCTGTGAATTAGCTCTTACTGAACCATTGTCAGTTCATGCTTAGATTATGGTTACAACTGTTCTGTTATTATTCCCACTGGGATTTTACTAGCATGGCAGATCATTTAGATTTGAATGGTGTGCTATATTACAGGAATGTGCTCAGAATTTCCTAGTGTTAAAAAAATCACAACAGAAATAGGTTTGAAGACCAAATTTTCATTTTAAAATTGTTTAAATGAGCTGACTTTTTTTTTTAAATTACAGAGAGTGAGCTTGTGTTACGGTAGGTCCATTAAATTAATTCAACATCAACGCTTACTTATTTAAAGGTGTTCTGTAAAGCTAAAGTTAAAATCAAGTAAAGAGTGAAGCATCCCCATCAAACAACCTGTTTTAACTCAATCTTATTTATTTTTGGCTTGTTTTGTAAGGGACTCATGGGAGAACTAGTTTATTCCAGGTGAAATTCAAATGGGCCTAGAGTGGTGCATATTTCTTGTGCAGCTCTGTGCAAAGAAGTGAATTTTTACCCCCTGAAGTTTTTAGTAAACTAGGATGTGTGAAAACTCCACAAAAAGGTAACGTAATGAGGGTGGAGGGACAAATTACTTACTTTGTACGTTTATGCAGAATGGCTCCTCTTTCTACCACTGCTTGATTAATAGAAACATACAAAACATTTTTATTGGCTTAGTTCAATTTAACTTTCCTTTAACGCTTGGTTTTCTTGGAATTTTATTTTGTCCTAAATGCTAGTTTGGAGACCTTCCACTCCAATTATGCCATTTTTATTTTTGTCCGATGAAGAGGGAGGCTATATCTTGCTTCTCTCTTCTTTGGGGTAAAGAGAAGTTATAAATCTGGTTTAACCAATGTGCACTTTAAAATCTATGTTTCGGTTTAAAATATAGGATAGTTGTAACCAGGAATATATTTTAAAGAGTCTCCTCTTCAGTGCAACACTTTATTTTAAGAGAAGTTTGTGAACTTAATGGTACATGCAATACAGTGAATCTGTTCTGCTCAATTTGCTTCAGAGATTTTGAACACTTACATTAATCAATCCATAAATGACCCCCACCGTTACGTCGGGAGTCTTGCATTAGAGGGCTGCTTCCCTCACACGCTTAACAACAACAGACGTATTAAGTGACACTTCAGTTGTCAAACCAAGAAATGTGAAGTTAGTAAATCAGAGTGATCCTATGAGATGTTGAGTATCCTTAAGACCATCTGACTTGGACCACTGGGAGTTGAGCACACTAACCATGTCACAAGCCTGGGCCATCCAAACTCTCACTCTCATTTGAATGTCATGTTTTACACTTTTCTGATTTAGTCTCCTTTAGTATTGCACTTTCCTTCATAATTTAAAAAGTGAAGCCTCAATTTTTCTCCCATAAATTCAGCTGTATTGTAGATTCTGAAGTAGCTGTAGTACAGATGTTTTTGATCCTATTGGGCTCTATTTTCTAAATTTTTTTGTAAATACTTTTTGGCAAACTTGTAGTTGCATGTTTACTGTGCACACTTCTCACTTTTTCATTATTTGTTTGCAACTGTAAATGCAATTGCATGTCTTGCACATACAGCACACTTGTATGAGACGTCCGTCCATTGTGTCTACAATCTGCGTAGGATCAACAAGCTCATGTTTGAGGAGTCTGTTAATGACTCACTCAATTATCTTGGTAATCAAGAAATGGCAGAGAATGAGCCCACGTCAGAGTTCAACAAATTTTCCTGATTAAAAATATTGCCATGGACACTTCCCCCTGGGTCTGATCCACGCCATAACTTGTAACCTGATTTTGCAAACTGATCCACGTGCAAGGACACTTACACCGGGGATAAGCCCTGTTCACCTCAGTGGGGGCTTTTGTGGACAAGTCTGTCCATGTGGATCAGCATGAAGGATTAGGTCCAAAGATTGTAAACCCCAGAGGGCAGGGACAGTGTCTTATTTGTCTGTATAGTGTAATGCACATCAACGGCACTATATACATAGGCTATGTTTGATTGACATCCACTAGCAGTGCGGTGACTTGCAGAAGAAATGGTTCTGGAGTAATTACCGAGTGAGAAGCACTAACTGATTAGGGTTGTGAAGAGTGCCTCTCTCGTTTGGAGAGAAGGGATAGACTGAGTTTGAGTGCTGGGAAATATTGTGTAGAGCTATGGGAACATTTCCAAAAAAAATAAATGGTGCAAACAGTCACTTTAAAAAGAAGAGATGTTTATCAAGCCACAGGCAGAAGAGGAGCTTATCCAAAAACATTGTCTCTCTCAGACATGCCAAAAAAAAGTGCATACCGCTATCCTCTGGGGCTGCCCCGCTCTGTCAAAAAGAAATCCTTCAAGTGGGGTCAGTCTCTTCTTCCCCTCTTTTTCTTCTTCACTACATCTTTTAAACCCTGCATGTGGACACTAAAGAAAGAAGCCTACAGTCAGAAGGGATGGGAGAGATTATGAATACAATGATTCTGTTCACAATGGCATCTTTTTGTCTCAGCAGCTCCGTTTGCTCAGTGCACTGATGCTCTCTGGTTGAAATTTATCCCAGTCTTCTGAGGGTTAGCACAAAGCCTGTGGACCACTAAATCCTAATTTTGAGTGCTTATAGGCAGGGACATCATTTGCTATATGGCAAGAGGGGCAGTAGTCCCTTCTGACTTTTCATATGCTCCACTATGTATTCCATTTTTGCCCCCACCCCCAAGAATTTGCAGGATGTAATATAATCACGTATGTGTTCTGTACTGACAAAACTTTGCCTGCTTCTCCCCTTCTCCTGAATATTTTTGAAATGATGCCCCTGCCTACATGGGACTTAACGCAACAAAGCCTACATATCAGTATTCTGCTGGAGATAACCTTTAAAAACAGTTTGACCCTGATACTAATCTGATAAACCCTGATGTCAATTCAGAGTAACTCCACAAAAGGCAATGGAATTTCTCTGGATTTACACTGCTGTAAAGAAGATCAGTAATCTGTTGTCTGTTAGATTTTGTCTACAATACAATCTGTTTTTAATTTGTGTTAGCGAAAATGTTAAGCAATATGATTGTAAACTGCAGTGTAGACAAGGAACAATACAGTTTGACTGCACTGTAGTTGCTAGTAGAAGTTGTGGTATGGGCAAGGGTAACACTTACAAAAGCACCTAAGTCAAGTGACTTGTCACATTTTCAAAAGTCACTAAGGCATGTAGGAGCCTAAAATTCCCATTGATTTCAATGGACTTTCGGCTCCTGTGTGTCGCTCTCGAAAGCTTTACCTAAGTTCTCAGGCTGTTACTTCCATTTGTCCGTCTGATCAGCAGCTGAAGATTTCATAAGCAGCTAATTTTTTTTTAAAAGAAGCAGCTCTACAAGCTGTGACCCTATGAGTCCATCAGTGCCCACAGGCAGAGAGTTCTCGGGCGGTAGCAAATGTTACCAGTCCTGACAGGCTGCCGACACAAAACACCCTGCAGTCATAATATTCATCCTAAGAGTATCTTGTAAGGTACTATGAAAACTGTTGACACGCTGGTAATGAATATCTTTGTGTTATACGTCTGGGTTCTGTATAAACAGTTACATGTATGTCGAGTGACACTCAGGTATGGATAAACCAAGCAATCAACGTACAGCTGATAAACAAGTTTGTCCTAGGCAAAGGAATGTTTTGTCTGTGTTTCCAATGCAGATTGAGCAAGGTGATGCCAGAGATTAGGGAAGATACCTTTGCCTCTAAGGGCTTGGCTACACTTACATTTTATAGCACTGTAACTTGCTGGCTCAGGAGTGTGAAAAATCAGTTCCTGAGCGCAGCAAGTCTTAAAGCGCTAGTGTAGACAGGCTCCGAGCGCTGGGTGCTGTGCTCCCAGGGCTTGGAGCTAATCCGCTCGTGGAGGTGGAGTATCAGGAGCGCTGGGAGAACTCTCTCCCAGCGCTCGCGCGCGACCACACTCACATTTCAAAGCACTGCCATGGGAGCGTTCCCGTGACAGCGCTTTGAAGTTTCCAGTGTAGCCATGCCCTCAGTCAACAGTAAAAGCAAATTAAGAAAAGGCTGCAAAGACAGCATGCTGTCAGCTTCCTGAAACAGCAGGGGTGAAAAACTTTGAGTCTATTTCAAAAGAATATCTTTCAAAAATTTAGTGGACTATAAAAAGGGGAGAACCCCTTAGTTGTCCATCACTTAATGCACAAAAAAGAGGCCCACACTCTTGATATGTGTGAAAAGTGGATCCTTCAATTGTATGGGTTGAAGATGCTGAGAACTGACTATCGGTGAGAAATTCCTTGTGATGAGGATTGTAATCTGTTAAATTTAAAACTCTAGAAAGTTTTTTTTTACTTGAAGCCATTTGTCTGTTACTCTTACTTAGTATCAGTTAAGCTTGTTAATAAAGAACATAGACTTATGCTTAGATTTACAGTAAAATTATCTCAGTGCTGTGTATTAAGATAAAGCTTGTGTCCTCAGTGAGCCAAGAGGCTGATTGGTATTCTGTCTCTTTTTGGAGATAGCGGACTTCCTTAATTTCTGTGAGTGGCCTGTAAGAGGGACTGGACACTGCAGAGACTTGCCTCTGGGGAACTTGGGAACTGTGTTCAGTGAGTGTTACCTGCAAGGCAAGGTTTAGACTGGCAGGGTCTCAAGGGATGTGCTGGTAAAATGGATAAACTGGGGTGGCAAGGAGCTGAAGCTCTCTTGGTGAAGCACTCTTGGTGAAGAGTGACAGTGGCTTACAATTCTGGGCCCCCTGAAAGAGCATCACACAATCTAAAGAGGATAAAGAAACATTAATTATAGAGCATTTCTTGCCAGAATGCTTGGAAATCTTACTGAGCTATCTTTAACATGACATACTCTCAGCTATAGCAACACCTCGTCTATATTTTATTTGTATCTGACATATTTAATGAAAACATGCAAACCTCAAGAGTAAATCAAGCTAAAAATGACAGAGGAAAAGAAATCCCCACAATCTAGCCTCTTCACTGCCAACTTATTAAAACTATAAGGCTTACACTAGCATGTTCCAATTTTGCAGGTTCCACATTAACCATTGTGAAAGCTTCGTTTCCCTTTAGGTGAATGATGGCTTCAGGTTGGTTTTTTTTTTTTTTTTTAATTTTAGAAGATAACTAAAAATGTATTTGGTTGCAACAACTGGATAGATGCTGGGAAAAACTTACTTGTGTGCTTACTGTTGAATTAGAAACTGACTTTTTTAAAACATGGTCTGGCCTTGTAAAGTAATTTTTCCATTATATAATACAAGTGTTCAAACGAATAATATCAATTATTTCTGAACACATCATCTGTGCTGCAAAAATATATTAAAAACAAATAAAGGATGATAGCTACCCATTTGAATATTTTATTTTAAAGTCTGGCATCAAACTAAATAAGTAGCAGTGAATTTTCTTTTTAATCACTACAGTTCAGGTCCTAGAAATGCAGACTAGAAACTTGTGACTAGCACAGATTTTGTGCTTATTGGTAGCTGGATAGCTGCTAACGTCTTTCATTAAAAGTGGATCTTATCAATGATGTCATCACTAGATAAGAAAGAATTACTGAGAGAAAACAGTGGGTGTTTAGTTATTAAATCACTGAAATAATGCTGAAAAACAGCCTAATTTATGGGAATTATAAACTCTCAAGTATTCACTTCAACAGTTTTTCTTCAACCATTCTTGCATGCTTTTTGCTTTTCACCAATAATTGAGAAGTGGAGTTTTACTGGCAAAAGTGTTCCCAAAATATTGTATTCTATATAGATTATTGTACTGCCCTCATCCCTATTGATCAAATTCAGGTGCATTAATCAATGTGATGTACACGTCACATCTGGTTCATTTTCTCTGTAAATACAAATTTACGTTGTTTTGGACAGGTACTCACAAAAAAAAAACAATTTTAAATTTTATCAGAGGCAATGCTTGTGCATTCATCCTATCAAATAATGGTAAAAATATCTTATGACCTATATTACCAATAACAACACAGCTAAAATTTTTCATATGCATTATTAAGCCACAGACTAAGAAATCTGAAGAGCTGTTTAAATACATTTTGAATAATGATGTTCCATTTAAAGAAAAGGAGGACTTGTGGCACCTTAGAGATTAACCAATTTATTTGAGCATACGCTTTCGTGAGCTACAGCTCACTTCATCGGATGTATGCATCCGAGACTAACCAATTTATTTGAGCATAAGCTTTCGTGAGCTACAGCTCACTTCATCGGATGTATGCATGAGCTGTAGCTCATGAAAGCTTATGCTCAAATAAATTGGTTAGTCTCTAAGGTGCCACAAGTCCTCCTTTTCTTCTTGCGAATACAGACTAACACGGCTGTTACTCTGAAACCTGATGTTCCATTTGCAGATATTCTACAAGCGGGAGACAAAAAGGGATTTTTTAAAAAAAATAATTTGTTGCAAATTATTCACTCACTCCTAACTAGTATACAACAGAAACTGTGTTTTGTACACTGGTAAACCTGCTTTTCAATTACTTCCTCTGTAGCAACTGTAAAACGTAATACATATTGGGGAGGTACCATACTTACCTCTCACACAAGCTAGTTCATCAGAAATACACTACTGTAGCTGCAGGCCATATCATCATTTTCTGCCTTATCCCCAGCTCAATTAAGACAATTATGCTTTTTATTTATTTATTAATGCATATTTTCAATTATGCTTTTTCTTCCTCACTATTCTCCTTTTATCTCCCCTTCTTCTCATGTTTCTATGGTTTTGTTTTTCTCTCTCATGCTACTGGACTGGTGCTGAATACTGATCAGGGAAAAGTTACTGTAAATGCCCATAGGAATGGGTGAGTCTCATGGAGTGTGACATCTTGTAAACATCAAGCTTTATTGGGTTCACAAGATTTGAAGAACTAGTCTAAATATGCAAACTCCTCCCCCCTCATGGTAATTTGAACTCAAGGGTATTTTTCTTTTTTCTCCTCTCCCTAAGTTTTCCCGTGAAGACTCAACTTAAAGAAAACATTCTACCTAGAGCAAAGCCTCAGCCATATATTAGAGACAAAAAGAAATACAACCACAAAAGTTAGCTAGTATACAGTAAATATACAATTCCTCAGACAGAGACAAGCACCTACAAGATCTCTATGAAGCATTCTTGAAACTACAATACAAGCATTCTTGAAACTACAATACCCACCTGCTGAAGTGAAAAAACAGATTGACAGAGCCAGAAGAGTACCCAGAAGTCACCTACTACAGGACAGGCCCAACAAGGAAAATATCAGAATGCCACTAGCTGTCACCTTCAGCCTCCAACTAAAACTTCTGCAGGGCATCATCAAACATCTACAACCCATCCTGAAAAATGATCCCTCACTCTCACAGATCTTGGGAGACAGACCAGTCCCCACTTACTTAATATGCAAACTAGATACCGTTAACTTGGATTTGAATACAGACTGGGAGTGGCTGAGTCATTACACATATTGAATCTATTTCCCCATATTAAGTATCCTCACACCTTCTTGTCAACTGTCTAAATGGGCCATCTTGATTATCACTACAAAAGTTTTTTTTCTCCCGCTGATAATAGCTCATCTTAATTAATTAGCCTCTTACAGTTGGTATGGCTACTTCCACCTTTTCATGTTCTCTCTCTCTCTCTCCCTCTGTGTGTGTATGTAATTTTCTTACTATATGTCCCATTCTATGCATCCGATGAAGTGAGCTGTAGCTCACGAAAGCTTATGCTCAAATAAATTTGTTAGTCTCTAAGGTGCCACAAATACTCCTGTTCTTTTAGTAAATATACTGTTGCTTTTTACAATTAGAGACTCTCAGCTCTGCTCCGTTTCCTCAGGCACTTGTATGTGTTTTTTTTGTGCTCTGCCAGCCCTGTGCTCCATTTTCTACCCCACATTTTGACTGGCTTTCCGCCCTCCCCTGTAGTCTTTAAGAACAGTGTCCTAATTGCAAAGGAATAAATTTGAACGCTGAACCTTTGAACTCACAATGGTGTTCTTCTAAAACGAAATCATACCAACATTTTAAAGACAGACAAGCCAGGCTAGGTCATGGACTCAGTGTATAGTCTGTCTGCAGTTATTTCATGTCTATTATAAATAAATTCTCCATTTTCCTTTTCGTCCCATATCTGTAATTTTCACTTAGTAAGCAGCTCCATATCTGTGAGCTACTCCTCAGGCAGCCTGACTCGTCTATGCCAGAGTCACTGGCTAGCAAAGAAAATCTGGAGTAGCAGTGAAGCATATAACGAAGACATCTTCTAAAAATTCTGTATTAATTAGAGCATTTTTTCCTCTTTCTGTATTTCAAGCCCTGTTTTTTAGTACGTTTTAAAAGGGTGTATTTAGAAAGGTGACCTGTAAATGTTTGTTAGAAACTAATGAGAGTGCATGTGACTAGACTGTGGAATAGTCTTTCAGAACAAGTGGTGTGATACCCATCACTTTGTGTTAGAACCAGATTGGATAGTGCATTCAATAAAGGCACTATCCAATCTGGCTCTGTCAGGAGGAATTGCGTGTACCCTGAAAAAGCAAAATATGACACTATTGGTCTCTGAGCTCCAAGAGCCTATCAGCACCCCACTGAAATCAATGTCAAAACTTAAATTGCTATCAATGGTGCAGGATCAAACCCTAATTTTCCCCATCCCCTTTTTATAGAATTAATTTGTTTTAGCTCTAACCACTAAACTATGGGTGAGGAATGCTCAGTTATATTATAAACTGTGCAAGTTGTGCACCGTGGAACCCACTCCCTCTGATAATTTTCCCCAGCTGTGAAATGGAATGAACAGTACTTCTTAATAAGGCTTTGGAGAAGCTGAACTAACTAATATTTGTAAAGTGGTTTTAATGTTCTACAGAGAGGTAAAGTATTACTACCAGATTCTTAGTCTGTGATGATTGTAATATTATACACGGAGATAAACTAGGCACCACTGCACTCTCTGTGCAGGAGGTATTTCAAAATACAAATTCCAGTCTAGATTTTGCAAATGTCTCCAATATTTATAATGGCGCAAACCCGAGATTTAAACACACCTTACTTTTGCGGTGTTTGCATCTGGATTCAAATGCTGTATGTGTTTCATCTCTAGATGTTGGGAAAAGGCCTCCTATACCACAGGTAAGAGAAATTCATCACAGGTGATTCTGAATTTGCTTCCTTCTTTTGGTTTGTGTTTGTGATTCAGCAGAAATGCACCAGCAACAATGAGCAGGAGAAACTCTATCCCAATAAATTAAAAACATACATAAAACAAAGCATTCCCAACCTTAGCTTCACTTAGCCTTCAGCACCGGGGTACAAAACATTGCCTTCCTGCAAACACTATGCTCCCTCTTGTCTCTTCCAGCTATTCCAAAATCTCTTCTCTTGAGCACCTGTGCAAACGGAAGGGCAAGTGAAGCCAGAGTTAATTTCTTGTGTGTCCCTATACTGTCCTCCAAAGTGATGGCTTGATAAATTCATGGAGGGGATGGTATGATGGGATTGCCCACAATGGTATGTGGCCCATCAGCAACAGCTAGTGGCAGATATCCCCAGATGGGGCACTAGAGGGGCAAGGCCCTGAGTTACTACCATGAATTCTTTCCCAGGTGTTCCAGGATTGGGGCTACAGAATATAAATGACTGAGCATTATTGTATTCTTTGATGCAATGGCCAAATTGGAAGAGTTCCATAAAATGTTAAGGATACCTAGCCACTGAAGCTGACATCTGAAGCTCTCCAAGACACACAAGCCTCAGGAGGGTTGCAGTGCTCACTCTGCAGGCTAACCCATTCAGAAGAAAGTTCCATTTGCCAAGGAAGTAAATCCCTCAGTGCTACTAATGCAGCCTCTCATATGCACACCATGATGTCAATTTCTCTGGACACCCAACTGCAATTTTTGGGTGCCCAACTTGAAAAACCTTAAGGAGGTCTGATTTCAGAGGATTCGGGGTTCAGTACTTGGTTTCTCAAGTTGGGCACCCAAGATCATGGCTTGAACTAAAGTTAATAGGAGCTACATGTTTAGCACCTCCCGACATCTGCTTTTGTAGTAGCATGTTAACAAACTTGCCTGAGAAGATAGGAAATTTCTCAAGTTTAAAACTAGCTTTTTATTGTTTTTAAATTGATTCATGCAGATCCTACGACACACACCTAAGATTCTAGAAAGACAACAATTGCTATAGCTAGCCAGGAGAGGGTAGCTGGTCTTCAGCCAGTACTGCTACTCTGTTTACCCATCAGCCCAATTTTTCAAATACAAAGCCACATAAGTGGAAGCGGAAGTGTACAACTGAAGTTTACTGAACACTGTGAATTCTCCCATTCTATTACATGAAAACCTTTGGTAAATAACTTCTGCTGATCCGTTGTGAAAATTCAGTGTTCAATAGCTCTCAATTGCTCATTTCTTTACCTGTGGTGAAGGGCTCTAGTGATTGCACTTTGGGCTGCAATATAGCATGCAGGGACATTTGGTAGCAGGATTTCCTTCTGCACTGATAGCAATAAAGATGCTCTCCTTTGTAACAATAGATAGCTCTTGATTTTAATTTACATTCCAGCAGTTTAAAAGATGGCCAAAATATATTTCAAAAGTGCTTTACTATATGTGTAAGAAGAGGAAATACCAGCAGAGTGTTGGGGGAGGGACGGGGGACCAAAACCCCATGTAAAAGAATAATACAAGGATAGATTTGAAATAGGGAATCTCTTCTATAAAGGCTAATAAATTACCCACAGATGTACGCTGTGTCATTAGGCAACAATGTGATGGTGGTGTCTTCCTCTGTCTGACACATGCACATGGGCTGGGGGAAATAATAATTTGGATTACTTGTCCACAGGCAGCAGTGACTTAAAATTTGGCTGTCTGACAAGAAGATAGGGTTGTCCCCATTTTCAAGCTGTAGTCTCATTCTCTCAAGGTTCTACATCTATCTTCTGTGTTACAGGGCTGCTGGTTCTCTCATTATTCCCAATGCGAGAGAAGCCAGGCTGCTCTAAATAAAGATGGCCACCCCTTCCTCTTCTTGTGAGGGTTTGAAAGGAGCTGTCAATGGGAATGTGTGGGGAGCAGGAAAAGAGAAAGTGGAGAGTAGAAAGAGCAATTGCAAGGAAATGGGAATGGGTGGGGGAAGGTGAAGAAAGAGAAACTGAGGAAGGCAGGGAAGGAGAGTGTGAGGTGCAGGTACCAGTGTAAAGAGAGGAGAATGTGAAGGCAACAGGGGTACTGGACATTAGATGAGAGTAGGAGGTCAGGCAGGACAGCTTCCACTAGGATGAGGCAAGAGACGGATGGGGGAAACATGATGGAGGTGTAAGTAAGAGTTGGGGAGGTGGGCAGTATGACAACAGGGGAAGAGTTAGGAGAAGGAGGACCGGAGTCCCCCACTGAGCAGCCAGCTGGGGCAGTCTTGTGTGTTTGTTTTAGATTGCCTTTTCAAATTGAAACGATCACACACACACATTGTGTGGTAGCTTTCACCATATATTAAAAAAAAAAAGTGAGTCAGGATACAGAGCAAAACAACCAACCAGAAAACTCGACCAATTATGTCGTGAGTGTAATAAGTGGGATCAACTTGAATTCACTGGAATTGCACCCACTTAAACTAGGTCTGAATTTGGTCCATGAAGGTTCAGTTAAAGTTCATAGTCACCTAGCGGGTCAATTATGGTTGGGAATAAGCTACCATGTCCTGACTCCCTGTCTCCTGCTCTGAGCACTGGACCAAGTTCCATTCTGTCATCTCTTGTCTAGTGGGCTCATGAGCATTATAATGGGAGCTTTAACACCTTCTTGACTTCATTAATTTCGGAGTTTATATTTAAGGGGGAAAATGATTGATTGCAGAGTTACATACCTCAACCATAATTCAGATTAGCCAAGAGAGAAGGCTGATCATGGAGGCACAGATATGTACTTTATTTTAACTAATGTGTATATGTGTTATGGTGGAAGTGTAAACCAACATTTAAAGTACCTTAATAATCTTAATATAGTTATACATAGGGGACAAAGTTTAAGAACTGGTGTAATTAAATATTGAGTCAATATAGCTAACATGTAAACTGTAACTAATATAACAAAATATGATTATCCATATTTGAGAAATACACCTTAACATGCTATCCCCATATGACATTTGTAAGTTATTCATGGTCTAAGATTTAATATCCCCTTGTAACTAGTTAACAAATTTCCAGACTAGTATGTCTAGCTAAGCTTTATTAGTGTTTTGATTTGACTTTTAGATTTCCAATTTATTTTGAAGGTCTAGATTTTAAAGGTGATTTTTTAAAACTTAAAAATTCAGATTTTAAATAAAAAAAACCCACCATGAATCAGTAAAGAGAGTCTTGAAAATAGGAAGCTTTTAATGTGCTCCTAGGCTGCTCTTTTCCCAGCTCCCTTCTTCCGTGACTACTGCAAGGTAACTGGGCTGATGCTAATTTAGAAGGACAGTCACACCTCATGAAAGAATCATCACTGCTAATCAAATCAGAGTGAAAACCCACCACTCTGCATCACTGGAGACATTTCATGTGCTGAATATTTCATGGGATGGGGCTGTGGCCACAGACAAAACACTTTCAACAGCTCCTCGTTGCGTGCAAATATTTACTTAAACACTCTGGTGCGGTCAAACTGGTGTGCAGGAACACCAAGAAGCCTTGAGTAATTCTTATAAATAATGGTAATTACATGTGACACCACACTTGCTAGGTCACAGTGGCTTGCAGTCAGCCCCCGTGCTCTGTCAGCACTCCCCTTGCCTGCATGATTAAGTGGGCAGTGTGCCACAGGAAATTTGATGCATACGAGATGACAAATGTCTGTTTTGGCTGCTGAGAATTGAACTCAATCGTAGATCTGCAGAAACATCAAAACACAATCAAGAGCTGACATCAAACCCGTGAGCCAGGAGAATTCCTCAGGCAAAAAGGGTTGAACTTGAAAGCAGAAGAAAAGAGTGCTTTAGTTCTTCTTAAGCTGCTACACCAATTCATTTCTGCTGAGTTGTTGCAAGGGGGAAAAAACCTGTCTCTCTTCCTTTTCAGTTAATCTTTAGATTAGGGTTGTAGCATATGACTGACAGAAGAGTAAAACAATGAATCTGCCTCCAGTGTTCTTATGTTTTATCTTTTTTATAAAGTATGCAATACCAGATCTTAAACATATGCAATGAAAAACACATGCATTTATATTTACAACATGATTAATTCTTAAGGTGCCCTCCTTCATAAATTTGTGGGATCAATGGCATTCCCTTATGAACAGAATGGGCCTGATCCTCCACAGACCTGCCCCTTGCATACCCATTTAGCTCTGTGCAAATGTACCTAAAAATATTACCAAACCAGAATGACACTCCTTTGCTCATGTTTTGCATAGATATAATGGGCACGGTGGGGCAGTGGAGAATCAGGCTCAAGATATTTAGGGCCAGATTTTCTGCTATCTCTGCTCCTGTTGGGTAGCACCTTCCTACCCAAGTATTCCCAGAGATGTATTCCACTCCCAACCTCCAGGCAGGATACAGGGCTGCAACACAGCTATTATTGTGGGCAGAATAGCAACCTCTGCCCCTTCTTGCGCCAAGTAGGTGAGGGTAGAATGATGATTTTGGGGACACTAGATCTGAGCATGGGGTCTTTGCTATACCCCGGCCACCTCTGCACAAGTCTGTCTGGAGGCCCAGAGCCCACGTTTGCAAGATACAAGAAGTTCAGAGGGCCCTGGCAGAGTCATTCAACACCCCCATCTCCTCCTGTGCAGAGGTACTGCAGGTGCTTGATGGAGCAGAGAACCTTACCTTGGTCCTATGTCCTGGGCTTGATCCTGTTGTAATCACTGCATCTAAAGGGAGGTTTTCCTGAGCAACAACTGAGCATGGGCTGCAGGAGTTGGCATATGGTACAGTGCCCAGTACAAGGTGGTCCTGGTCCTTGACTGGGGCTCCTAGATTCTACAGTAATGCAATAATCATAATAGTCTAATGAGTGCAGGGGACTGTAATAGATGACCTCTCGAGGTCCTTTCCAGTCCTATGATTCTATGAAATTATTCAGCATGGAAAAATAACAGGTTTAAAGATTAAATTTTGTATTATTATTAGCATTGTTTTCTCTTAATGGATTAACTTTTTATAGAAGTTGGTTTTATATAAGAAATATGAGAATCAATGTTCAGTGGAAAATGCATTAATGGGTAATATGAAAATAATTATTTGGATTTAAGTAGCACCAAGGGGTCCCAGTCACGGGTCTCATTGTGCTAGGTGCTGTACAAACACATACAAATGGTCTCGCCCTCCAAACGCTGACACTGTAATCAGTAAAGCTAGGGTTGCTACAACATACTTGGTAAATAGTAGAGCTAGTCAAATAATGAAAAGTATTATTGTGGAATAAACAATTAAAGAAGTGGTGGAAAGAATGTGCTGACTGAATTTGGCAAACTATGGAGCTCGTCAAATGTTGACGAAAATATCAATATTGGTCAGATAGCTTGATGCCAATGAATAATTTGTCCAGCTCTAGTATACAATCATAGGTACAATTATACCTATACACCAAAGTTCTTCTTTAGGGGCACAGTAATGCCATTCCAGGAATTACTCTGTGAAGCCATCTAGCACAAGGAAGGCAGAATTCCTCCCAGAATTCACAGGCAAGTAGAGATATTTATATTGAGGTCCAATATTTTACCACTAGATTATGGAGTTATTTGATTTAATTAAAATACTATATATTCCTCTGTCCACAAGCATGCCATCCTATTCAAAATATAGTTGATTCTGCAAAGGTGATTGTACATTGTCCTGTCACTGAAAACTAGTTGACACTCTACCCATTCTCTTAGCTTCCATTTGTGTTGACATTTTCAAGAAACATTTTGGATATTATAAGTTTTATTCCTCATCTGAGTCAATATGTAAACTTCTCTGCAGATAGGAAATCTGAGGAGCAATTAGGCTTTTTGGAGAATTTCTCCTGTAAGTACTCTTGCCTAGGGATTCGCTCCTTTTTCATATGTACTGTTGTCGAATGACACAGGTTCATTTTGTTCCTGTCAAGAGATTTTTGCATGTGATATGGTACATGTTATGGCAAGTTTCCCTAGCAATGAGCTTTAGTATTTCAGATTGCGGGGAGGGGTTAACAGGCTATTAATATTGATTGCAGGCATTTGCAGCATCTCATGATATTTAAGAAATTAAAATGTCACTACCAAGAATACTAAGTGACTATGCAGAGTCACTAAATAAGATTAAAATCGGGCTTTTTGCCAATTGCTTGGAAATTCGGGAAGCAGTGGCTTTTAATTTAAGCAAAAATATGATTCTATAAAGAGTATTGCATATATTTGAATTTTTATTCCATTTCTTTTTTGTTTGCCACTTCATTATGGGCCACATTCTGCCATGTTTATTCCCACTGAGTAGTACTTTGCTCTAAGAATGTTCCTCTGAACCTAGGTGAATGTTCCTTAGTGAAAGGAACTACTCACTATGAACGAGGGTTGCAGATTGTGCTCATATGAGAGGAGAGAAGCCAAACTCAAAATGTTCCCTTAAACATGTTTTGGACTTTAGAGTAAACAGTTCTAGGATGGAGAAAGTCTCTTCTGCATGGGTGAATTACAGGCACATACATCAAGGCCCGGGGTGATTAAAGCCAGAGTTTTCCAAGGTTTGTCTCATGCCTAAACTGTATTTAGGAACCTACAGTCCTTTTATATTGTGTTCCATTTTGAAAGATTGTTACCGTTTCTAGTAGAATTCCCTATCGTTGGAAATATCATTCCAAAATAATATCTCCCAAACCAATAGAACTTTTTAAGTGTACGTTGTAAATAAGTGCCCTGATTTTCAAAAGAACCAAGCCTTCACAATTTATATTTAAATCAGTAGGCATGGCTGGTGCTCAGGCCACTTATTTAGAGTACCAGAGATGATTTCAGTGCCTAGCTTTAGATACCTAATTTTGAAAACTGAAAACTAAATATTTCATGAAGTTCACACAGTGACTCTGTGGTAGAATTTGGAATACAGACTTGAAATCCTGACTCCCAGCATTGTGCTTGCTCAGTTAACTTGCCTCTCTATACCTTCACCCATTTTGATCTTTAGTATGCAGCAAAGCGTGATATGTGCTTATTGAAAATCCAGGAAGCCCTGAGCCGTTTGTCAGTCCTGAGTGGAGCTGCCTGCTTTTATGTGCTTTAAAAACTGGATAAAGAAATATGAATACATTGTCCTGCTCTTCTTTGTTTTAATGAAAAAATTTGAGATAAATCATTTTCTGTTAGTCACCCACTTTATAAAGAACTCAGGCATATATTAGACATATTTAAGTTTGTCTCTATCAGGGTTTCTCCCCCTACCTCCCCCTGTCCGCCTTCTGCTATGGGCCTTCATCCCCAGAAGGCTGAAATGAGATAGGTGCATTCGGATTTAATGTGGACTATTTACCATTTCTGTTGATAAGCTGGGATGATACATTAAATCAGCCTTAGCAAGTGGCAGTCAAGTTTAAAATTATAACAAGGACAGCTGCATCTTTCACTGACTCCTGAAGGTCAAGCATTTCTAAATCCTGTCCCTGCTTATAAATAAGACCACTGATGGGATTCAATTAGTTACAGAAACTGCAACCTCAAGGATCTTTTCAACCTTTTGTACTGTTGGAAATAGTAGGTTTAGTTGTTATGATATTCCAGATAGTGCTCTAGAGTACATCTAGTTTGTGTCAAGGAGGCTACGTATGTTAAATGAGCTGTGACACCGCCCAGATTTTAGTTGAAAAAAACCTGAGCGCCAGGTACAAATACAATAGAGAATGGAAACAGAGGGTCAAAGCACTCAACCAGTTTAAGCTTGTACCTTTGAGACATTGTGGTTCAGTTGCTGCCTGTGGTTGCTGGTTGGAAGAGAAAACAATAATGATTAGTTGTAAGTATACACGCCCTTGACACGCCTGTCAAGGGGAAGCTTTTAGCAAATTTAATAAAGATATCATTTGTAAGAAACTAAAGAGCAACAGAAAATTTAGATATGGAACACAAAGGCAACTCTAATCCCCATTTGAGACCAGGATGTAAGGAAGCAGTAACACCTTCCATTGTTTAAAAGGAGGAGAGTAGCAGTTTATTAATCTCACAGGCTAAGGCCCTGTCTACATTAGAGATATTTGCCTGGTGTCACTACATTGTTGTAGTTATACAAATACAAATCCCTATTGCACTGGTGCAGCACATCTATAAAGAAGGCTTCCCCCAGTTGGCTGCAAGGCTAAATGTCTTCATTTGGGGTTTGCACTGTTGTAATTTCTCTTGTGTAGGTAGGACCTAGATGCTGAAAAACCAGCAGCTCACAAAAGGTAAAATTCACCTCTGTGCATAGTGGGCCAGCACCCCTTATACAGCTGCCAGTTTTGCTTGACACCATGTGATAGTTTATGCAAATTTTAATGTTCTAATTAGTGTATTTGCAAGCAGTTTGCATATATCCATTAATTTAGGAGCATAGAAATTGGCATACTTGTTCAGAACTGTACACTGTCTCTAACTGTGGCCAATACAAAATGCTTCAGAGGAAGGTCTCAGAACCCTACAATAGACAGATGTGGGATAATCTGTCTCATTCTGGTCTCTGATAGCTAGAGATTGGCTTAAGCTCTGAAGTATGAGGTTTAATACTCCTTCCATAAAATGCGTTATCATTAATTGTGATAACTTTGGCTATTCTGGTTATCTATATGTGTCCAATCCCTTTTGAATCATAAGTTCTGGACCTCAATGACTTTCTGTGGCAATGAGTTCCATAGTCTAATTACACAGTGTGCTTAAAAGTATTTCCTTTTAGTATGTGTCAAATTGTACATAGTTTAAGCTTATTGTTAACATACCCTGCCCCAAACAGTTGGTGGGGGGGAAGTAGAATGTGGAGCAGCACAGATCTTGGCAACTCTGGTGAGGTCGTTAAATGTGGGGATGTTTGAGGATATCTAGGAGGGGATGGAGTCTGTGTCAGAAGCTAGGGGCAGTGGGGTGGGTGGTTCCTGATGTTGTTAATATTTCTGGGGATGTAGAAGGTGCTGGGGGAAGGGAAGCAGGGAATTCTATGGTTGTGCTGCAGTGCTACTGTCATGAAGGTGTAAAAATTAACTCTGATTTTTGGGTAAAATTCCTTCCCCCTGACAACCATAGAAAACCTCTCTGTTTTCCAAAGTGAGGCCAGTCACTTTTTGGGGGGTACGTTATCAGTGCTGTTTCATAGACAAAGTTGCAAAAGGACGAGAACATGAAATCATCATAAGCTAGAAACTTCATTAATACATTGCTATAGCTTGGGATGGGGATAATTTCCTCAGCTAGTACTGAAGACAAGTTGTGTATTCTATCTTTTTGCTAGGGGTTCATACTGCAAACTCTTTCTGTTAGGGTTACATACCTCCCTGATTTCATTTCACATATGGTAGGGTGTGTGCTCCACGCTAACCCTGATAGGGTTAACTAGGGCCTGAGAAGCCAGTTAGCTTATCAGTTATCATCTGAGAGGAGGAGGACCAGGGTTAATTAAGTGTTAAATTCAGCTGTAGAAAGGCTGGGACAGCACTACAAAGCCAAGATGCTGGATGCAGAAGAGGGCTTCGGGGGAAGGAGGTTGTCAGGAGCAAGAATGACAGGTTTCAGAGGAACAGCCGTGTTAGTCTGTATTCGCAAAAAGAAAAGGAGTACTTGTGGCACCTTAGAGACTAACCAATTTATTTGAGCATGAGCTTTCGTGAGCTACAGCTCACTTCATCAGATGTATACCGTGGAAACTGCAGCAGACTTTATATACACACAGAGAATATGAAACAATACCTCCTCCCACCCCACTGTCCTGCTAGTAATAGCTTATCTAAAGTGATCAACAGGTGGGCCATTTCCAGCACAAATCCAGGTTTTCTCACCCTCCACCCCCCCACACAAATTCACTCTCCTGCTGGAAGCAAGAATGAAGCCCAGGGGGAAAGTAAGTGTTGGGATTCTGCCCTGGAGTATAGAGTCTAATAAGAGGCTAGGAAGGGGTGAAGTAGCAACAGGGAGTAGAGTAGGCTCTTGTGGTAAACCATAGGCAGGCAAGAGAAGATAAACTGGGTAGGAAGGAGGCCAGGTAAACAGCAACAGGGACTAGGACTGAGCAGACCTGGATTGCTGATTGTAGACTTCCTGAGCTGGGACCTAGTGTAGTGGGTGGGCCTCCCCTGCCTGGCACGGTTAGGTTGGCATGGAGCCCTGGGCCAGGGCTGAACACTGTCTGGACAGGCATTGCAACAGTGGTCCTGTTGGACTTTGTGGCTGCAGAAGGGATGGACTAAATGGTGACCTGGATGGAAAGCGAAGATATCGGAAGAAAGATTATTGCATAGTGAGCAACCAGCAGCAAAGGGGCACCTGAAGCAGTGACAACTACTTTTCCTGATGTAGACACGAGGAAGTGCATTAGCAGTGAGTAGCATCCTGTTGCCTAGGGCTTAAGCGAGCCTTAAGAAGTATACAAGCACAGTGTTGTCCCTCTGCACAGCAATCGATTTCACCCTTAGCTCTTTAGCCAACCTAATAAACAGTACATCAGGAGAGCGTAAGAGCAGTACATGTGACTAGTCCAGTTCCTGTAAAAGCTCCTTATGGAGTTAAGACACATATGTCTAATTCTTCAAGAGCTCAGTGGAAGCTTTAAAAGGAGAGAGAATTGACAGTTATGCAGACTGGCAGAGGACTTCTCCTTGTTAATCGCTTGCAAAGCAGGAAAAAAATACTTGAACTAGGTTTATTTGCCTCTCCAAGTTGGACCCTGGTTCTGACAGGTTTGCATTATCAGAGCTACCCCAGCATTGATTATTAAATGTATTACTGTCATTTAATTAGTTGTACACTGGTTTTAATTTACTGTGGAATAGAACATGGCATATAGTTGCCTATGGCTTGTATGCATTTCACTAGTAGTTTCTGTATCGAGACAGCTGAATAAGAGCAGTCAGTCATATCTGTGAATAGATGTAAAAAGGTCATCAGCTATCCATGTGGACGTGATCCTCCGTTTAATCCACTAAAATGAAATTTCTAGTAGTACTCAGCTCGTAACCTTTACAAACTCCTGGAGGCAGGGCCAGAACAGTTCTTAAATAGCAGACAAACATGGGTACTGCAGGATAATTTTTTCCCTCTTGCCAGAAAGGAACATTTATGTGGTCCACTGGCTTAATGTCCCAAAAGGGACTTGAGACCAAGATTAAGCTAGGCTTGAGAATGTGTTCATGTGCACACCCCTACTTTAAAGACCTAAGGTTTAAACATGGGGGGCTAGGTTCTGATCTGTTTCACCCTTCCACAACAGAGTTATGAATTACATGTGTGAATAAGGTCAGAATCAGGCTTGAGGGCTTTGTTTTATGATGCTTAATATCTATAAATAAAACTCGGTTCTTTATCCAGCAAGTGAATACCTTATTTTGCCATTGGTGTCAACGCCTATGAGAACTACCAACACAGTAGTATTATGTCTGTGGAAATGATAAATAGACTGGTAAAAATTGAGGTGTGTATATATAAACACTTTCTGCCTTTTAACTTTTTCATCTTCCACTCATTTAAGCTTCATAAATTTTGATCCAGTAAGTGCTCTAGCCAATACTGCCAGGCAGGATAAAAAGTGGTTAATATACTCCATAACAAATAAAAAAGTCCAAATTAATGTATTTATAAACGTAAGATTGTGGGTATATAGCTAATTTTATGCATGTTTATTCTAAGACCTAGTAAAGGCTCTATCTAAGAACCAGTTTCTTCTCTCTGTGCCACTTTTCTCCAATTCTAAAATACCATATCACTATGCCTTTTCCCCCGATGTAACTTGTCATCCTGTGTGAATGCAGGTGTATGGCCACTGTTAAATCATCCTCATTTGTGAAATTTATCTCACTGAAAGCAGTAATTTAACTACTCAAATTGTCTTTTAGTATTTAAATTACATGGTGAAGAGAAGACATCAATGTTGCACCTCAGAAACCTTCATAATGACAAATAGAAAAAGTAGCATTTCTTCAACTGTGATTTTCTTGATGGTGGTAGTACAAGCTGAACAATATTAACTATTTTTCTTTATTTTCCGTGTGTAACGTCTTTGGGGTTGATACTGTATTTATAGTTTTAGCACAAGGTTGAATGCATTCATCACACCTCATTGGTTGCACATTTTACCCTTAGAAAGAGTGTTAAGAGTCCTTTCTTATTGATTCTCAAACTAAGCAATTTCATTTTTTTGTTTTCATACTCTGACCTGTAACCCTAGGATCCATTAGGACACTAAACCAGCAAGGTGTAGACACATCAACTGCAAAGGAATAGAACTAAAATGACACTGTCTCCAGCTAGGGACGCATTAATAGACCTGAATTCAAACATAGAAAAGGCAATTTTTTTTCCTGCTGGGAAGTGAAGTCCTCAAGAGAGTCATTTCAGACTGAAGAACATGATATGAAAATCAATAAAGGCCCCATTGTGCTAGTGATGTGTCCGGGAAGTGTCATTTTATATCTTGCTAGTGGACATCTAAAGGAAGTTAAAGCTACTTTGCTCATAATAATTGGATAAATCCTTTTTCATCAGTGGTCTATTTTGCTGTTCAAAGTAAAAGTGGAAAAACTGTGCAGAGTCTAATACGAAACCAGATATGGTGAAGCTGAATGAATAAGATTGGTGTTAGTTTGTTCATTAATTTAATAGTATTTCTTTTCCAAAAATGATTCCCAGCTATACTCCTAACAGAGCTATAAAGCAGAAATTAAAAATATAAAGGTTTCTTCCTGATATACTAATTGGCAGAAAGCTGCAGTGCTAACCCTTTTACTACATCTGTTTGTGGCCCAGACATAGGAATAATAAATAGGTAATTTGCTTTGCAGCAGTTGAGGGATACCTGATCTTGTTTTTTATTTGTTTGCATTAATATAGGTTAGAATAGATGAACCCCAATAGTAACTGTACTTAAAGTTATCTCAAAGCAATAGGGTTTTGTACAACAATCAAATTTATACAGCTCAGTTATCAATTAAAACTAAAACCACAAAATAAAGTTCAAATTTATGGGGTTGGAGGCACTACAAGGGAGGGAGGGAACAAGGGAAAGTTCTACATAAAGGGGCTGAGTTGTGTGCATTATAGTGTATATATAAGCCACCACATATTTCAGCAGTTGGAAGACATGGAGTTATATTGATTATTCATTTTTGGCTGGGTAGGTCACTGAAATTTACTGAATAACTCTAGACTGTATACTTAACTGTGGAGTTTTTTTTACATTCTCTTTGCTTTTCAAGTCAGATTTGTATATGCTCACATATACAATTGCATGGAATATGAGTTAGAAAATATCTACAGTACCAAATATTTCTTTAAACTTTATTAATGGCAGAATGACAAAGAGGAAGACCTACTCTATGGTCCTTCCTTACAGAGGGAAAGTTGCATGTCAGTGTGCTAGACAGGCCTACCCTTTTACCTTATATGGGAAATTAGGACAGGTATGCTCTCCATACCCATCAAATTCCTGCTCTTGCAACATTCAGAGCAAGCATTTTTGACCTTAGCTCCCACTTCCATTGCTTTGGGCCTGTTAGAATGCTGACATGTTTTATTTATTTATCCTCTCAATAACTTTCAGCAATCCTCCTTTGCTTTTGCTGTCTTTCCCCTCCCTCTTTCTGTATTCAGTCTCCTGGAGAAATTGAAGAGACACTTCCCCAGTCAGTTGTTCTAGGAATCCATTTTTCCTGCAATGGTAAATCAACATTGCCCCTCCCACACACATCCAAACTATTTTTTTCAAAAAAAGGTTCCTTCTCCCTGAGATTATTTTTTTTAAATCAACCAGAAAAGATACAAAGCAAAAGTGTATACTTTTCTTTTAAGCAAGAACTCGAGTGAGAAACAAATGTGATGATCAAGAAATAGAGTCCTCTCTCAGTATAGATGGCTGTATATACACACGGATGGTGGTGGGTAGATTAGTGGTGTGAGAGGCCAGTTGGGAAACAATGGATAAAACTGATCTTTCCCTTTGATTTTTCTTAATGGCTGGCTGAGGGGTTGGATAGTGGGAGTAAGACACTGGAGGCAAAATCAGTGCGAAAAATTTGTGTGGTTTTCTCCCCCGCCCTCATCAACCACAGGCATGCGCTGTAGAGCTAGAAGACACAAGAATTGTCAGACTGGATCAGATCCAGGGTCCATCTAGTTCAGTACTGTGTCTGCCAGTGGCCTGTAGGAGAAGCTTCAGATGAGGGTGTAAGAACCTTGTAATAACACATGTGGGATAAGCTGCTCTTACATTAGATCAAATCCTGCTCTCTAAGACCTTGTTTTCACTATTAAAAATAGTGTTCTTGAGTTATTTAACTCAAAGTAAGATACTAGTCAAGAAAAGGCAGTTTGCAGTTTAAAGACTAGGCTCCCACATTAAGCCTGACAAGTGCTACTGGCTGAGCCTCATGAGTCATCCCTCAGCCTGAATCTGATGAGGCATATCTGAGATGGATTACCTGATGGCTCCACATCAACCAACCAAGACTCAGCTGATCCACAGGCTCATGTCTAACCAGGTGAGCCCGTGGCCAGGAATATAGTCTCCCGGTGAAAGCAGCTCCACTCTGCTCAACGTTGATACCTCATTGGGAGTATCCCCTGTCACTTGGTGCTCCTGACAGACTGCTCCTGTTCCAGTCCCAGCTCATGCCAGCTTCTGCTCCAGCCATGTTCCAACCCTGTTCTGGATTCCTGTCTGACCCCTGGCTCCAGTCCCTGGTCCGGCCAGTAGGTCAGATCCCTGTTGCTTCAACCACTAGGCATGATCACCCACTTCCCAGTTTCTGGCAGTTTGACCAGACGCTTCCTTTTGTGCCTGGATCCAGCAGCTGAGATGGAGACCCTGGAGTGTCCATTTCTGAGATGACAGTTGGTTCAGAGCCTTCTGGGTCAAGTTGCCCTTTCACATCATTTTCAACAGGGTCTGAATGACAACACGAAAGATGAATTGCATGGATTGAACCTCCCACTAATTTGGACCTGTATATTGAACTGTGCCTCCAACTTGAATCATTTGTTTGAATGATGCTAAGGAAAGAAGTTATTGTACCCCCAACTCCAGCCTTGTCCTGTTTCTTTCCAGCCATCCCCTGAAGCTGTCCCAGAGCTAGAGACCATGCGGATTGATGTGAAGTGAAGACACCTCACAGAGAGAAAGGCCTGAGAAGTAAAATTTGACTGCCCTTATGTTGACTTTTTAGGCTATGACATTTCCTCTGGTATGGATCCCTGGAAAGTGTCCATGATTTTGGGTTGGCCAGCCCCAGGGGACTTTTGTGATGTCCAGTGCTTCTTGGGATTTGCCAGTTTTTAACCAAAGATTCATCAATGGCTTTTTGAAGGTGGTGGCCCCAATTACCAAGCTGCTCTGGAAGAACACCATGGTTACTTGGATGCAGGAAGCCCAATTTATCTTTGATCTACTGAGAGGAAGTATTTACAACTGGTGCCCATCTTGATACATCCAGACCCAGCAAAAAACTTCATTGCTGAAGCAGATGCCTCAGATTATGTGATTGGATCAGCATTGTCACAGAAGCATGGGCTCCAGAATGTGCTTCACCCTTGTGTTTTTTATTCCCAGAAACTGATGCCTGTGGAACAAAACTATGAAATCTGCAACCAAGAACTACGGGCCATCAAGGCTGCTTTTGAGAAATGGCACCACCACCTGGAAGGTGCATTTTTCCCAGGCCAGGTATATACAGGTCACAATACCCTGGAATACCTGTGAACTGCAAAGGCTCTCAACCAACATCAGCTCTGGTGTTTCCTTCCCCTTCCCACAGGTTTGATTTCATCCTGACCTATTGCCAAGGTACCTACAATGGTAAACCCAATGAACTGTCCTGCAAGGGTGAGTATCTGAACAAAAAAAATTGGCTCTTAAACCTGCCACTGTCCTGAAACTTTGCCATTTTATCAATGTGACAATGAACAATGACTTGCTTTCTCATGAAGCCCCTTCTACTCCATGATCCAATTGCATGTTATGTTAACCAGTATGGACTTAGGTCCTCATTCAAAATGTTTGGTCATGAACTGGATTCTCAATTTTAAAGACTGCATTTATGTCCCTGATAGTGATCCACATCTAGAGATACTCCAGCCATGCCTTACTTCACCCCGGCAGCCACTTGGGCAGTCACTTGAAAACATGGAAGCAATATCTTACTTCTGGGGCCAAAACTACATTTGTCCATTCAGTCCTACACAGACTCCTGTGATGTCTGTGCTTGAACAAAGACCCCTCACCCATTAGTGGTCTGATTCCACTGCCAAATCCATCTCAGCCCTAGTTGTCCATCTCTGTGGATTTAATTGTTAACCTTCCCAATTCTCAGTGCCTCATGTCAGACTTGAGTTATTGTCTACCTATTTGCAAAGTCTCATTTGTTTCCATGCCTTAAAATTCCTACTATTGAAGTAACCAACTGTTTTTCACCTCTGTCTTCAAACTCCGTGGCCTACCTTCTAATATTACATCTGACTAAGGATCACAGTTTGTTTTGCACTTCTGAGAGGAATTGTTCAAGCTCCTGGATGGTGAACTAGGGGCTTCCTCAGCTTATCACCTTCAGACCAGACAGAGTGAACCCAATTCTGGAGCAGTACCTCTGCTGCTTTATAATTTATCAGAATGACTGGGTTTCCCTTCTGCCCCTGGCCCAATTAATGTACAATAATTCAGATCAATGATCAACCTACCAGAGACCATTTTATGCCAGCTATGGCTTCCACTCTGTTTCACCTTTCCACCCCACAAAACTCTGACTAGGTCAGAGCCTTCAAGTATGTAAAACATTTTCACTGTATCCAGAAAGAATTGAAAACCCACCTACTTGCCCAAAAGAGATTGCAAGGGTTACACTGACCTTCACTGATGGTCAAATCATAGTTGGAGATAAATTATTGCTCTCAACACAACACCTGGCCTTCAAGGAAGTTGGATTACCGATATATTGGCCCATTTTGGGTCATCCAACTGATCAATCCTGTGGCCTTCAAATGCCAAATATCCAGGGTAATGAGAACACAAACCCAGTATTCCCCATCTTCTAGCTGAAAAAGCACATCAACTCCTTCCCAAGACAAGTACAACCATCACCTCCACCTGTCATGGTCCAGGGGAATGAGGAATGATCTTGGACTCCAAAATTGTCCAAGGAAAGATCATGTACCTTGTTGATTGGGAGGGTCATGTTGCAGCTGATCATTCATGGGAACCAACTGAAAACCTACAGGCCCCTGACCTGCTTTGAGAAGTCCATCAGTCACATCACGAATAACCTAGTCTGAAGATCTCTGGTAGATGTCTTTTTACGGGGGGTGGGGATGTCGGGTAATGACTCATCTTTGAGCCTGATGAGTGCTGCTAGTTGCGCTGATGAGTCATCCCTCAGCCTGAGCCTGATTAGAGGGCTCCATGTCAATCAACCAGGGCTCAACCAATCCACAGGTGCAGGTCTAACCAGGTGATGCCAAGACCAGACATAGATTCCCAATAAGAGCAGCCACTCAAGTGTGCTCAATGTTAGTACCTCACTTAAAGTATGCCCTGCCACTTGGTGGTTCTGACAGACTGCTTCTGTTCCAGCCTCAGCCTATTCCTCCTCCAGCCTTGTTCCGACCTTGTTCTTGATTCTGCATACTCTTGGTTGTGGTCCTCAGCCCAACCACTAGACTTGACCATCCACTTCTCTGTTTGACACCCATACCCTTAACCTTCACTAGGATGTTAATTCAAGTTAAAAACATACCTTTTTTGTAGTAAAGACAAGGCTTAATAGTTAGAGATGTGGCTTATGCCCTGAAGCGCGAGGTTTAATATTTGTTCTCACTAATCATGATAACTCTGGATATTCCTGATGTCTGTATAAATATCTATTATGTTGTGAATCTAAAATTCTTGACCTCCAACAGCTGCCTATGGCAAAGCAGACATTTTCCTCAGAGGTTCCTTTGTCAGTAACAGTAAACGGATTTTTATCCAGGTGTTCATACCTCTGAAGTTTTTGGATTCTCAGCTTAGCCACACAGAGTAGGTCAGAAGTTTCTACTCTGCTTTTCTGTTGAACTCTTCTGCACATCTCATCTCTGTTTAACATAAATTCAACTGAACAATAGGACTATGTTAACATCTCCTGTTAAATTACTTGTTCCTGAATTTAAACGACTGTCTTCAATGGACATCCTCATTAATGTGACTAATGCATTTTATTAAAATCAGGCTCTAAATTCAGAACTATCCCTGCCACACTAGCGTCTTACTTCACCTTGTCCATTGGAGAAAAATAGCTACAATGGTAGTTAAAGTTCTATTTTAAAAAAGCAGTTTTCCTCATAGTCTATTGTGAAACTTTAAATTCTGACTTTTTGAACTTACATTCCAGTTTCTTAAGAAGAGCAAGAAAACACAAGAGGTTACAGGTCTCTTGCTAGGGGTGGGCTATCATTTTAATATGGGCACTGGAGTGAGATGGATTTATGTTAATAGGGGGGTGCGACTCTTATTTTATCTATGTCTGGGAGACTGGAACCACCTTGGAGAGTATGATTGTGCTCCTGAGCTCCCCGTGTGCATCTCCTCATCCTGTATAGCAGGTAGATTCAGCCACCTCGGTAGCGGTGTTCCATTCCATCCTCCCACATACACTTCCCTTACCCAGGGCTCCTTGAAAGGAGGGGATGGAGAATGGATGGGTAGAGTGCCCAGGCTGGGGGCAGGACTGTGACTAATCCCTCACCCCCTAAATGTTCCACAGAGAGTCACCAGGAAATCTAATATAGCCAAAACCCATATTACATTTCTTCATCCCCATATTGAGTGATGAACCTTCTTTAAGGGGGATAAGCATGGCAAGGAGAATCCCCAGCAATACAACAGAACAGTGCTGTCCAGCAATGTGATCAGAGCTGCTGCAGGGCACAGAATCTTTGAACAAGTGGCCTTGTGCTACAGGGAGTTGAATAGATCAGTGGAGATCTGCAGAGTAGGGAAGTTAGACCAAGGGCCTGTTCCCAAGGGACTGAGAACTTCTCCCTCAAACAGAATGATACAGACTAAAGCCATGCAAGGCTAATTTTATTATTGATTTCTTCTACTGTACCCCTCTTATGGGTTTGCCTACAGAAGGGATTAATTGGAACCAATATCTCCCATGTGCTTTTCCCTTTATTCACTAATAGAGCAGCTGTCCTAAGTCCCAGGAGGCTATATCTTCTTTTAAGATGTTTAGAAAAGGAGTTCCCAGCAACAAGATCAAACTACACAAGAGTAAGCTGGGGCTCTCTGATGCCTTTGTACAACTGAAATGCTGATAGACCATTTAGGGCATCAGTGCTAGAAGGGGGCTCTTAAAATTAATCACTGTGAAAAACTCATTACAATTTTGATTATTTAAGTCATAAATTTCATTCTGTTCTGTGCCTACCTTCGCTGCCTTAATAATTTACTAAACAGACTGTCTAACTTGCAGGATAATATTTCCTGTACCAGCACACTGCAAAATGGTTTCTTGAAATAGATACTAGAGAAAATAACATTTTCTATAAATCAGACCAAGAGTAAGATGGAATATTCCAGATCTGAGTCATTTCTCCCCCTTCCCCCCTGCTCCACTCCATGTTCATTTACCATAACTTTTTCCTTGGTCATGATTAGTGAAAACTGGTATTTAATTGCATAGAAATTGCTTAAAAATGCTTCAAAACAGACAAATAAAATGGAGAAATATTTTCCAAGCAGTATATGTCCAATTTCAATTATAGTGTGCTATGGAGGAGATATACAATAATCATGTATATGAATATCATGAATATATCATGTAATTAGAAACAGAACCAGGAAAATTGAATACACTATAAATCAAATTAAAATAGATGTAGCATTGCCTAGTAGTTAGAGCAGGGGTTGACTAATATATTCATATGCTAACCAGCACATATTATATGCATTAAGTACCTACAACATTAAGAACAAATATTGTAACAGTGATGTAGCATAATCTGGTTTATGCCATAATCCTATTCACTTATGTATCTATAACTCCTTGCATTTGCTGAAGTAAGCATTTGGCATAAGCAGATAGAAAACTTGTCAGAATCGCAATACATGCATCCCGTGTCTTAGTCCAAGCTAGGGAAGTACCTTCGCAGATCTGCACCTGAAATGTTAGTAGCAAAACAGAGAAAAGGAAGAAACAGAACAGTTAGGGAACTGGAACAAACTCATGGGTTGGATTTCAGCGATGTGTAAAGAAATATGTAACTTGTAAAATCAAATAATGCCAGCAGAAATGTGTAAGCTGGAGAGCACACATTCTGTGTAAGGTGAATGTAACATTGCTGCATGAGACTTGTATAGCATAGAACCTTTCTCCTGCACTGTATTAATAAATCTGACGGACATTAGTTATTTGATCTTGAGTATATTTCATAACTAAACAAATGTGGTCAAGCATTTGACTATGCAATTTATCCACACAGGATCCTGGGAATCAGGAAATCTATTCCCACTCTGCCACTGCTTAGTTGTATGACACTGAGTCTTTTAACCTGCCTGTATCTCAGTTTACCAAACAGGGGGAGATAAATTATGATATTTTGACTACAAGGAAGCACTTTCCAATTGTGATGACCCCTTATCACTGTTTCTGTATTATGTATTTTTGTATTCACATAAGAGTCTTGATTTCACGATTAGGAAATCAATCATTTGTCTGGCACTGCCTTCCTATCATACAATGCTCACACCAACAGATCAGTCTTTATATAAGTGGCTCTTTCTAATGAAGTCAACTTATTTCTGGCCAGTACTCCAGATTGTAGCCTAGAAGTAAATTCTCAGGCTTGTAGATAAGTGAGTTTTGACTATGTGTTTAGTTGGCTTTTTGCAGAATTATAACTCTTTATTTCATTTACAACTGACACTTTATGCAAATAGTTAACAGTCGTACTGGACCAAAAATTCCCCAATTTATTTCCCTTTGGGGACCTTGGAGAATCTAGTATGTCAAACTTGGGGGAAAAAAGATGCATTTAAAACTGACTTTATCATAATCAGAGAACTATAAAACCATGAACAAGTAAAAATTCCCTGACTTGGAAGCACATTGCATAGTACCTGGGTTGGCAGCTAACTGTCCTCATGATCAAACACATTTTAAAAAAGGCTTTACACTAAATGAGTTACACCTGGCAAGGAACATAAAGGTAATAAGAAAAGATTTTTTACATACATTAGGAGCAAGAGAAAGACCGAGGAAAGTGTAGGTCCTTTACTTTGCAGGTAAGGAGAGATAACTGAAGACATCAAGAAAGCTGAGGTGCTTCATGCATATTTTGCTTCAGTCTTCACTAACAAAATTAATTATAATATACTCAGCACAATTAATATTGACAACCGGGGGAAGGAATGCAAACCAAAATAGGAAAAGAACAGGTTAAAGAATATTTAGGTAAATTAGATGTATTCAAGTCAGCAGGGCCTGATGAAATTCATCCTAGGGTATGTAAGGCACTAGCTGAAGCAATCTTAGAGCCATTAACAACTATCTTTGAGAATTCCTGGAGCACAGGAGAGGTCTGAGAAGATTGGAGTAGGGAAACATAGTACCTATATTTAAAAAGAGGGAACAAGGAAGACCCAGGGAACTATAGAACGGATCTAGGTTAGATGTGAGAGAAAACTTTACAACTATAGGGGTAGTTAAGCTCTGGAACAGGCTTCCAAGGAAGGTCATGGAGTCCCCATCATTGGCAGCTTTTAAACACAAGTTGGACAAATAGCTATCAAAGATGGTCTAGGTTTACTTGGTCCTGCCACAGTGCAGGGGGCTGGACTCTAACTTCAAGATCCCATCCAGATCTAATTTTTTATAATTCTATACCAGTGGGGGAGTCCAACTGAACACATCTTTGGACAATGAAAATAGGTGGTAACAGAAACATATATAATGCACAAACACAGCAAAGTGGCACTAAATGGCCTGTTATAGTAGAACCTCAGAGTTATGAAAACCAGATTATGAACTGACCTGTCAACCACCCACCTCATTTGGAACCAGAAGTACGCAAGCAGGCAGCAGAGAGACAGAGAGAGAGACACACACACACACACAAAAGCAAGTGCAGCACAGTACTGTGTTAAATGTAAACTATTAAAAAATAAAGGGAACGTTTAAAAAAATTGACAAGGTAAAGAAACGGTTTCTGCACTTGTTTCATTTAAAAAAAATGGTTAAAAGCAGCATTTTTCTTCTGCATAGTAAAGTTTCAAAACTGTATTAAGTCAATATTCAATTGTAAACTTTTGAAAGAACCACTATAACGTTTTGTTCAGAGTTATGAACATTTCAGAGTTATGAACAGCCTCCCTTAATGAGGTGTTTGTAACTGAGGTTCTACTATATTTGGAAAAAATGGAGCAAATAGTGACATCTTCTGAATGCAAGTTTTTACACTTCACACATTATTGATTTTTTTTTCTGTCTCATTCTCTGGCACAGATGTAACATCTTCCCCATTTCTTAGGCTCTGGATCAGTACCCAACACAGCAGTTGGTGCTTCCCTTGAAGCAGGAGTCAAAGTTGTAATGATCCTTTCCTGCACCAGTGGTTTCACCATATCTGTACACAGATCACTGAGGAACATCAATCTTACTCACAGCTTTATAATGTCATGTGAGATTCAACAAAATCCAAATAGATGCATTTAGACACCATGTCATGTGCAATGCAACAGTGAGTCTTTTCCCCAGCAATTCTTTCTCTGAGCAACAGCAACTGTCAACTGTGGACAGGCCAGAAACTGTATCTGACAATTGTGGCTTCCCCAGAAACTCTTCCTAGCAAGTTGTAGGCTTCCCAGGAAGAAGGAGGAAAAAAAATTGACAGCATTATCTTTGAAGAAACTCAATCTGTTGGACAGTTGTGATGATATATGAGGCAAATGTTACCTGGGGTTTCTCAAGCTCCAAGACTCTTTCAGTGCAATTTTTGAAAAACAAAAAACAAACATTTGAAATTATAATGATAAAAACAATGTTGAAAAATTCATATAATAACTATTTATTTTGGGGCAGCAATCTGATGTTGGAATACCTGTGAAGTCGGGGTCTTACCAACTATTATCTTTTTAACGGCTTGTTTTGCTTCACAAAATCCACAACAGGTAGGATGATAAAACCAAAGTGGAAAGATTGGTCTCATCGTGGTGTGAAAAAGACAGGTTTGGCATGAAGATTTGTATTGGCATGTCTTTGTGGGTTGGGATCAAATAGAACCCAAAACATTAGGAGGGTTAAGAAAAATAATTTTTAATGGCTACAGGTAGGGCACTACACCATTTCTGGAAAGTACTTCAGACCAGCAGATAAAAAGTGGGACAGTTCCAAGGTAGGTTTTCCATAGTTCTTTCAAGGCTGCATGTTTCTTCAGCAATTATCAGAGGATGTGTCTTACATAAGACTTGGTGTCCAGCACCGTCCTTTTGTATTGTTTTTATTATTTGAAACCCAGTTCTGCCAGCCTTACTCATGCTGAGTAGTACCATACTAAACATGAATTAGGGAATACTCATCAATGGAACTACTCATGTAGTAGATTACCCCAGCTCACGTTGAGTAGTAGGGGGACAGAATCAAGGTTTTAGTGATTTTCAATTTACGGGCTAGATTGCACAATCTTGCCCAGATTGGTGAGCACTTAGTCACCTGAGGAATCCATTAGTGTCAATGTGATTTCCCCATGTGACTAAGTGCTCACCAACTTGAATGATGATTGTATGCTGTGACCAAGAGTGTTGGGTTTTTTCCAATATTTCAGCAAGCAACATGGATGCTTCCAGTGTTTTGCTTATCGGTTGTGCTCCCTTTGGAATGTATCAGAGAGTTAGGTAGGTGACAGTCACTGGCTGAAATGCTAATAGCAATCTAATAACTGACATTTATATACCACTGTAACAAGGCGGCTTGCCCTGTGAGCTGCAGAGCCTGGGGTTTAGTCAGCCCTGATTATAGAATGAATCCCACCTGGCAGAAATCAGGTAATTGCTGTATAAAAAAAGAGATGGGTTTAAGTACTGGTAGAGCTCACCTGGGGGGAAGAATTGGAGGGAAGAGCCTGTAAGGAGCAAGAAAGTTCCTGAGGGGCCCTCAGTCAGCAGGAGAGGAAGAGAGTGAAGAAGAAAAGGTCTATAGGTAGGGAGGCTTGGGAGAGTCCCTGATTCAGCAAGGTAGGGATTGAAAAGGTCTCCAGGCAAGGAGGCCTCAGGACCACTGACTAACCAGGAAAATGACTGGGAGATGCAGAGAGGAACTTGAGAAAATAAGTGGCACAGGGAAAAGTGCAGTAAGGGTAAAGAAGCTCTAACTATTTGGTACCGGGCAATAGGCTGGAATCCAAAGCAGACAGTGGGACTGAGTTCCTCTACTGGCCCCAAGGAAGGGGACATACAAGCCCATGGAAAGGGTTGTCAAGTCCAGCAAGGGGGCAGCAGGCTGAGCTGAAGATTGGCTGAGGAAGAGCCCAGAGAGAGCAGAAGGATTCCTGTTTCTGTTAACAGTGGTGCAAGTAGAACTCATTTCTTGCCGGTACTGCACTCATGGGAGGGACACAAGGAGGGTGGTGGGGGGGCACGTGACCTCCCCAAGTGACCCTTCATGTGACTCCTCCTCACCCCAGCCCAGGGCTCCCACGCTCCTCCCGTCCCCTCTGACACCCCCCTTACCTGCCTAAATTTTTTAAATGATGCTTTGGGCCCCTGGTGCCATGTGTACTTCCAGGTGACATTGAGGATCCAGCAGCACCCCAAATAGAAATTTCTTAAAATGAAAGAAGGAGAATCACCCCACTTTCTCTTAACACACTATCAGTGTTCCCCTTATGTCCAAACTAGGCTTCTGACAACTTATCTTCATAGAACATCAGGGTTGGAAGGGACCTCAGGAAGTCATCTAGTCCAACCCCCTGCTCAAAGCAGGACCAATCCCCAATTTTTTTTGCCCCAGATCCCTAAATGGCCCCCTCAAGGATTGAACTCATAACCCCGGGTTTAGCAGGCCAATGCTCAAACCACTGAGCTGTCCCTCCCATCGCTGTTCTCAGTGGTAGCAGAGGACAGAACAAGGAGCAATGGTCTCAAGTTGCAGTGGGGGAGGTCTAAGCTGGATATTAGGAAAAACTCTCTCACTAGGAAGGTGGTGAAGCACTGGAATGGGTTACCCAGGGAGGTGGTGGAATCTCCTTCCTTAGAGGTTTTTAAGGTCAGGCTTGCCAAAGCCCTGGCTGGGATGATTTAGTTGGGGATGGGTCCTGCTTTGAGCAGGGGGTTGGACTAGATGACCTCCTGAGGTCCCTTCCAACCCGGATCTTCTATGATGCTGTGTCTTCACTACCAACATTAAAGTGCTGCTGTGGCAGCGCTTTAACGTGGCTGTGTAGTTGTGGCACTAGTGGTGGGAGAGAGCTCTCCCAGCACTGTAAAAAACCCACCCCCACGAGGGGAGTGGCTCCCAGCACCGGTGGACTGTCTACACTGCCACTTTACAGCGCTGAAACTTGCGTTGCTTGGGGGGGGGGGGCGGGGGAGGGGGTGTTTTCACACCCCTGAGTGAGAAAGTTTCAGCGCTGTAAAGTGGCAGTGTAGACGAGGCCTAAGTATTGCTCTCCGCCAGGCATTAGGAAAGCAAAGATGCTGTGCCATCTGGGCTTGATGGAAAAGAGGCATAGAGCTGTGTGTGTCGTGTGCATCTTGATAGAACTACAGCCCATATTGTTTTATTATTTTCCTCAGCATGACATACATGAGGGGCAATCAAAACCAGCCTGGCAGAACGTGCATGAAAACGGTCTCTGGACAGATAAGCAATTGATCAAAATCACATTCTCTAATCTCTTGGGGCCAAATCCTGTTCCCATTGAAATCAAAAGAAGTTTTCCGATTGAGTTCAGTGGGAACAGGCTTTGACATTTTGAGAGGAAAGAACAAAACCACTCTAGCGAGGTCTATGTTACTTATACCACAGGTATCAAAGGCTGCTGACTCGTGAGAAAGTGAGCAGACGTCTGATCTTTGTTCATTGCAAGGGAGAAATCAGCAATCAATGAGACTAGAACAGTCTGTGTACCATATCCAATTCATAAGTCCATTTGCAAAGGACCAAGGAAATATGAAGGCTCCAAATTATCTTAAAGTCCTCAGTCCCTTGGTTAGAATGCTCCCATCCAGTATAAGTTCATAATCCAGAGGCTGGAGCAGGAATCAAAAACACTGTTTAAAGCTCTTCCGTCCCCCCCATCCCTGCTCTCTTGAGGACTCCTGACCAATTTAACAGCACAATATGTATGCTAACAAACTTAAACAAAGCCTTTGTTTAAGTTTGCTAGCCTATATATTGTGCTGTTAAACGCATATAAAGAATGAATCCCCTTCCTAGCCGCATTCTGCCCCTTTAAGGAGCAGAGTGCAGCTCCACCACAGCATGGGGGGACTAGCCTCCCCAAGTCTTTCCGGTACCCTGTACCTGCTAAAAATCTCTTGCCAGTACTGCGTGCTGGAGCGTACCACCCTACTTGCACTCTGTCTGTGAAAGACATTTTTAGACTTAGTTTAGGACAATGGGGACCCTCGAAGGGTGGACTGAAGATGGTGACCTGGCTGGAGGACCAAGTTACCAGGCAGAGAAACCTCCACTGCACTAGAGTGATTGCCAGCCAGTGGTGCTGCCATGCCTGACCGTGAGGGTGCCTAGTGGTGAGTGGACTGTGTCTCAGAGTGCTTAGCAAGCTTTACATTATAAAGATAGTGAATTGGCCAAGAAAAAGAAGGGGATATTTGACAGTGCCTCCACTGAAAGAAAAAGCAGTATCATGAAAAGGCTGCATCAGCTTGTATAACTGCTTGGACCAGTGTCAAACTAACTCTTTGACAGAGTTACAACGGCTACCCTCAAATTAAACAGCCGGCCAAAAAAAAAAAACTGATTATACTACTAAGCTGAAGGAAAATAAAGACTTCTCTTTTCAAACAAAACGTTGTATGGATCATATTATGGAGTGTGGTGTATAACACAAATACAGTACTTTTTCTGTTTGATTTATACCACACAAAGTCAAACTAGGAAGTTCAGAGGAAAGAGTGGGGGAGAGGTGGAAAGACAATCTTTAAGTAAAATAAAAAACCTGTAAAATTATTAAGAGAACAGAATGGACAGGAAACGAGATTAGGGAGATGTAATAACTGCAAAAATAATTAGCATTTACATTCGGATATCAGTGCATTTTGCAAATACTAATCTTACCTCAGAACACTTACGAGGCATATGTATCGTTATTCCCATTTATGGGTGGGGAAACTGGCACAGACAGGCAAAGTGACATTGCTGGTACTTTTAGCAGATTTAGGAATGGAACTCTGATCCCTTGATTTCCCATCCCATGTGTTAAGGAGAAGCACTACTGAAAGTGGCACTCTGAAGAGGACAGGGGAAAGAATACTTTTACTCAGCCAACAGGACAAACCAATAGTAGTAGGTCTGAACTATAAGTGAGAAACTTTAGATATTTAGAAAAAAACATTATGGGCTAGATTCTCTGGGCAGCTCCATCTCTTCACCTTAATCTGAAGAATATTTCTCATTGCATTTTGGATCTTCCATTCTCCTTTTTCTTAGATTGGTTTGAGAGAGAGAGAGTTCTCTTATTTTTCTTAATTTTTAAGAAACCCTTGATTTAAGGGTTTGAGTGGTTAAATTCCACTCTTTCCTCTGTCTCTTCACAAATCCAACCCCAAACTTCACTTGCACTGCTCAATGAAGACCCATACCACCACAATGGCAACACTGTATTATTCAGGCATAATCTCTGCCATACTTATATTTCTGCACTTCTTTACCAAAAAGGGTAAAGTACCTCTTTTGAGCAAAAGTGTCACTGATCATATTGAATATATAATCCACCATAATACCTATATCTTTTAGTGTGGTACTTAGCTACTAAATTCCTGTACAATGGTCCAAAAATCTGCCCTCAGTTCGAAGTAAACAGCAGATAGTTAGCCATGTATTTTTGCATTTGAGTAGTCCCTCCTTATATGAAACACTTTTTAGATGAAATCCTGGCCACATTGAAGTCAGTGGGAGTTAAAATTTCACTGTTTGCATTTTTACATTTTAAGTTCTGTTTTAATTCAACTACTATACATTTGCTGAATCAATCAAGGCCATGCTATTGTAATCTTTAATTTTGGTTAGGGAAAAAATATCTGAAGCATGTTTTAGTGGTTCCATTTGAAATCTTACATTAGGAGAAGACATCAGTCAATCCCCCTCACTTCAGTTTCCTCTGCATCCTTGCAGAATGAGAAGGCAATGAAGCCTGAAAACAGAGGACAGCCAGAAAGCTTCAGTAACTATTCACAGGCTTCTCTCAAAGCTACTTATATGGCCTCCATTACTGTAGTAAGGATGCCTCATATTTTTTAGAGTATATATCCTCTTCACCAATGTGGTGAATGGAAAGACTGCTATTCCCATCTGTAAAGTGAGGGGTTACAGTGCAGAAAGACTTAACTCCGCTAAAGTCATACAGGCAGTCTGTGAGCAGAGTAGGGAAACTGAACCTACATCTCTTGAGTCATAGCTTAGTTTCTGGAACATCTGTCCTCTCAGAGTTGCACTATATCCCTTCACTTTCTACCAGAGTATTATGGTTCCCGTAGCAGATATGTTGCCACTGACCATTCCCTCCATGCCTCCATCCTATGCTCCATCCCCAGTGGAGGTTGAAAGGTGGAGAATTAATTAATGCTTTTCTAGCAGCTTTAATTCCATATGAATATTCAGAATCACAAGGGGAGTATGCTGGACTCCATCCCAGGTCTTACTGCTTCAGCTTCTGGATCCTGAGCTGCACAGAATTACCACAGAGGGCCTTCGAGCTGGGCCTGAAACTCAGTTCATCAACATGGCAGCAGTTTTGGAACAACAAGCTAAGACCTGCTGTTGTCACTTATCTCAAATAGTTCCTCAGGAGTACAGGATGTTGACAGGAAAGAACTGCATCAGGTAGTGTTCAAGTTTTTAACTTAGTCTCTCCTCATTCACATTTTCGGGTCATTCCTCAGCTTCCACTTGGTCATATTGCCACCAGTCATTGCCAATATAGTGTACCCCAGTGTTTGAGGTCAGTGCCTGAGGGCAGCTATTCTGAAGTAATTAGGTTCTCCAAGATTATTGGCATCTCTTGACATTTTGCTAGATGAAGTCACCTATGACAAGATCTATTTTTTTTGGCTGGGGAAAGTTGATTGTTCACCTGGTGGTTTGTTAACAGAAACTACTGCTGTTTAAGTTCAACTGTGAAAAATTCCATTGTAGCATGGTGTTTCTCAGCAGTTTTTTCACCAGTCTTGTCACATAAGTATTTTGTTACCATATGTTACTTTTGATGTTTGCAGAAATATGCATGCCAGCGATGTTTGGTGCTCTTGTCTCTTTAGGTCTCTTGCAAGCACACAATGTCTATTTTCATGCCATATAGAATGTCCGCTTTCTCTGCAGAGAATTCCGTCATGCTGAAAACTGATGATTTAAGTGTCATCTTTGGCTGAGGCCCTGAAAGAGGCTCTTTATGTTAACATTGTTGTCTGTCTTCTATTGTGATCTCAGTGTGTATTGTCAGATTTGGTCTCTTTCTCCTGAGTAGTTGCAGTGGGAGATGAACAGGGGTCATGAGGTGAATGAGTCAGAAGCAACACCCACCCAACTTCAGTTAGGATTCACTCAGGGACGGAGCCATATATGCATCCAGTAAGTGATTCTACAATTTCTCCAATAGTTGGATGTTAGAGCAACTAGAATCAAACATTTTAAATTATATCAAGAAGATCGGCAATACTGGGTTTACTGCAAAGACTAATGGCAGAGACATAACTCTGAAGTTTTGCTGAACTTTATTAGCATCTAGAACATCTCTTATATGTTGTGAGGAGGAGTCATGAACTAACACCCAGATTGGGGCGGGGGGGGGTGTTGTTTCCCTCCACCCCCACACCTTATTTTTCCCCTATCTCACTTTAAGATTTATTGCACTAGTCTTTTCCCAGAGTTGTTAGTTTGATGCACTTGACTTTTTTGAAGAAGTTAAGTTTGTTCTGATTGCTTTGGTTTAGACTTGAAGTCCCTTTGCTTCAGTTACATAACATTAGCCAACAATTTCTTTGTTAGTCTGGTGACCGTGTGCTGAGATAAAAAGCTATCCATTTACCAGTCATCTGTTCAAAAGGCTATAAAGCCCTAATCAGAAGTAGTCAAGCAGCACTTGTCTCACAGGTATTCATATAACAATTGCTATAATCACTGGTACTAATAAATACTAGTCCTGCATTAACTGCCAGGTAAGGACAACAAAACAAGATTTATTTATTTATTTATTTTTTACTACTAAGTGTAGCATAATCCTGGACAAAATGTCAAGCTATATTAAGCACTGTATTCAATATGTTCACAGAGCAGTCCATAAGAATACTTTTTCCATAAGAATACTCCTTTCTTTAAGCCGCAGATTTACCCCAGAATGCTATCTTAAGATAAAAAAACAAACACTAAGAATTTAGGAAGTAAGGGAGGACTGCATAGCTACAACAAGCTTAATGTTTGAAAGTGATCAAATTTTCAGTTAAAGTTCCCCTAACCAATCTGAGCTTTGCTCCTGGATTCCCACCAAACCTCAACCAATAGGCAGGAAAGATGTGTAAGGCCCTATCACACCTCATGTATATTTCCAATATGAGTAAAAGTACAGACCAGAGACTAACCATAGTTAAAGGTGGAACTTGACTCTATCTCACTTCAGCTTTTCACTATGATCAACTAGCCAACATACTTCATCCTAGTCACTCTATACTCCTGACACATTGTTCCTCATCTTCCCTCCACTATGTACCAGAAAGCCTATACTATCTCATTTACCCCACCTATGCACCAATTTCCTCTACAAGCATACCCACTGAAATGAATGTTACTATGTGTGGAGTAAGATGCTACTCTGTGTGAGCAAGGTTATTCGACTCTGGTCCTATATGAAATGGGAAATCCTTCTTTATGTTCTATACAAGTCCTCACAGTGTGAACCAATGACATCACCCACCAGATACAGAGGAAGTTATTGTCCAACAGAAAATCATATTTAACAGTAAAGAGGCTTATCAAGTTTAAAACCATTAAAACTACCATTAAAACTCTGACTAGTTCTATTTGATATATAATAAATCAGCTGTTAAGTTAGAATTTTGGATAATGTCATGCTGTGATTACATTAACAATTAAGAAATGCAGAGATGCCCTCAGATGTAGGGCAATGCTTGCCTAAATCTCTCAAAAATAGCATACAAGCTTCTAATTGCAAGTTTTGTTTCTCAAGAGAAGAAAGGATTCCTTAGAAATAATTGGTAAATAATGGATTTATGTATGGAATGGAAGATGTATGTCTTTCATTAACTATTGTATACTCCTGATTATTGTGTCAGAAAGGAAGTAGCAATAACCCAACATAGAAATACTGGGCTTGAAAAAAACCTCATTGGCAATCACACAATACAAAAGATAATTGGTTAAAATTCTAGTAGTTCATACTTGCATGTCAATGTAGCCTGAGAGACCTTTAGAGAATTGGGAAAGGGTTACTTGACACAGAATTAGGTGTTTGAAACATAGGAATATTAAGGATCTGGGGAAGCTGAGAAATAGACCTGACACCATTCAGGCCCATTGGAGAAATCCAAATTAGGACTTTCCAGAGATTTAAAAAAAGATAATTTTGATTCATCATGTGATTAAACAATAATAGAATACCATTTATTTAAATATTTTGATGTTTTCTACATTTTCAAATATATTGATTTCAATTACCACACAGAATACAAAGTGCACAGTGCTCACTTTATATTTATTTTTGATTACAAATATTTGCACTGTAAAAAACAAAAGAAATTGTATTTTTCAATTCACCTCATACAATTACTGTGGTGTAATCTCTTTATCATGAAACTTGAACTTACAAATGTAGAATTATGTACAACCCCCCCCTGTATTCAAAAATAAAACAACATAAAACTTTAGAGCCTACAAGTCCAATCAATCCTACTTCTTGTTCAGCCAATTACTCAGACAAACAAGTTTGTTTACATTTGTGGGAGATGTTGCTGCGAGCTGCAAGTTATTTGTATGCCAGATGCACGAAAGATTCATATGTTCCCTTCATGCTTCAACCACCATTCCAGAGGACATGTGTCCGTGCTGATGACTGGTTCTGCTTGATAACAATCCAAAGCAGTGCAAACCGACGCATGTTCATTTTCATCATCTGAGTCTGATGCCACCAGTAGAAAGTTGATTTTCTTTCTTGGTGGTTTGGGTTCTGTAGTTTCTGCATCACAGTGTTGCTCTTTTTCAGACTTCTGAAAGCATGCTCCCTACCTCGTCCCTCTAAGATTTTGGAAGGAACTTCAGATTCTTAATCTTTAGAAATTTCACATTGATATCTTCTTTACATTTTGTCAAATTTGCAGTGAAAGTGTTCTTAAAACAAACGTGCAGAATCATCATCTGAGCCTGCTATAACATGAAATATATGGCAGAATGTGTGTAAAACAGAGCTGGATAAATTTAGTTCTCCCCCAATGAGTTCAGACACAAATTTAATTAACACATTGTTATTATTCTCCTCATCATTATGGAAGCATGTCCTCTGGAATGATGGCCGAAGCATGAAGAGGCATATGAATCTTTAGCACATCTGGCACATAAATATCTTGCCACACCAGCTACAACAGTGCCATGCAAATGCCTGTTCTCAATTTCAGGTGACATTGTAATTACAAAAGTGGGCAGCATTATCTCCCGTAAATGTAAACAAACTTTTTTCTCTTAGCGATTGGCTGAACAAGAAGTAGGACTGAGTGTACTTGCAGCCTCTAAAGTTTTACATTGTTTTGGTTTTGAGTGCAGTTATGTTACAAAAAACCCTACATTTGTAAGTTGCACTTTCATGATAAAGAGATTGCACTACAGTACTTGTATGAGGTGATTTAAAAATACTATTTTCATTTTTACAGTGCAAGTATTTGTAATAAAAAATACTAATATAAAGTGAGCATTGTACACTTCGTATTCTGTGTTTTAATTGAAATCGATATATTTGAAAATGTAGAAAAACATCCAAAAATATTTAATAAATTTCAATTGGCATTGTATTGTTTAATGGTGTGGTTAATTGCAGTTAATTCACGCGATTAACTCAAAAAAATTAACTGAGATTAATCGACAGCTCTAGTCCAAATATTATTATCTGACTTTACTATAGAAATTCTGAGCTACCAAGGTGAGACTGTGTGGAGTTTTAGGCCCAGGTACGTTTTACACCTCTTGGGCCTGGTACAAAGGTGACCTGGGCTGGGATGTCTCATCCAAAAAATAAAGGATGTGTCAAAGAGCACCTTTTCAATGAGCCAATCTTCCAGGACAGAACTCAGCTATTCTGGCTAGTGCACAAGGATAGAAACCAAAGCTTTGTTTAACCCATTTTTCTACTGATCCCACTGTCAAACCTAGACAGGCTCACTTTAATGAGAGGAAATGAGAATGAAAGGAAAATGAACAGTCTTACCTAAGAATTTCTAACATGAAGTTCTACTTTGTAGCAGACACAAAGCAGTCCAATTCCCAGAGTCTCTAGTCCCCAAATCAAGCCTGACTTGGGAAGCCTCCTTGTTGCTATCTCTTTCAACTCTTTCAAGCACCATTCTCAGTTAGAAAAAGTCAGTCTCTTTCAGGATCAGACACTGGAGCTATAGCATTACCAATTCTTGTGCTTTAATCGCAAGTCTCATGATATTTGATGTTTTTCTTAGAGCCCCAGTTCCTGAAATCAAATGCTTGTGAGAATCTCAGGTGCTTTTAAAAACAAAAATAAAAAGACATTTCTAGTCCTCATGATTGCAGAGAAGTTTGAAAATGAGAACTCTACAGCTCAAAAACCAGAAGGAAAATAAAAAAAACAAAACATTAAAAAAAATTTTCATTTTTTTGGCGGGGGGGAGGGAAGGGTGACCTTATGATTTTTAAATTCTTGGGAGTGGTAATACTGAAGGTCCTTAACTCTACTGTCTCCATACATCAGTAAACAAAACACTTCCCCCTAATATCTCCCTCACAGATTCCCCCTCCACTTTACATCTCAGCCTATGTGAATCCGGGTGGCAAGCTAAGCAGCTTCTCTAACCTGGGTCAGGCCTTCTGTCTGGTTTCATGAGAAGATAATCAGTTCCTTCTCTGGCTGTTGTCTTTGCATAGTGCATGTATATCCCACCTCAGGTTTGATTGTTCTCACTTATGCTACTGTAATCCAATGACGTTAGCGGGACTTGAGTTCCTAAATTACTCAGGTGCCTTAGAACAGCAGTTCTCAACCAGGGTCAAGGGGCCCCCAGGGGGGCTGCCAAGCAGGGCCAGTGTTAGACTTGCTAGGGCCCAGAGCAGGAAGTTGAAGCCCCATTGTGTGGGGCTGAAGCCCGGGGCTTCCAGCCCTGTCACCTTGGGCAGAAGCCGAAGCCTGAGCAACTTAGCTTTATGGGGACCCCTATTTCCCTGCTTGCTACTGCCTAATGCTGGCCCTAGCTTTTGTATGCAGAAACACAGTTGGTGTGGCACTGGTGGGCTTTGGAGTTTTTATAGCATGTTGGGGGCCATAAAGAGAAGGAGGTTGAGAACCCCTGCCTTAGAAAATCCCACCATGAATCACTTCTTAAGGCATCTTTCCACAATTAAATTGTAGAATTAAAATTGTTTATTACATGCAGAACAAACAAGAGAACACCACATGATTTTTCCAGCAGGAATCCTTCATAGACCAGGTGGCTTCTTTGAAGAAGAAGCCTTGTCATATATAGTAAGATAAGCAGGGAGCTTTTCTGAGCATAAGAGGCAGGCGGGGAGATTAGAGATTTGGCCTCTGCGAATGTGAGAGGGAGAAGTTTGTAACTTTATGTGGAAAATAATGGGAAGCTGGTACAGTTACTTAAGAAGGGGACAAATGTGGTCAAAGAATCAGGAAAAAAAATTCTCTTGATGTTGTCTTAGAAAAGTAGCTTGTATTTGATGCATAGTATCTTATGTATTTAATATGTTAAGAAACTACACATCAGTCATAATGTAGGGCCAAAGCTTCAGCCCCTAATAAGCTAGGTTTTGAGCAGTGGTAGAGCTGGGAGTAGCGGGGGCAGCAATGGGTCATTGGTGGGGTCACTTTCGCTTTTACCTATTGGCTTGAAAAGGCATCACACATATACCTACAGGCCTATTAGCTCTGCCACTCTGTAGTGGTGCAAAGGGAACTAAAAGCAGCCCCAAAACAGCAACTGAGGATCCCCCCCCTATTTTAGGCATAGGGGTATGCTGAGATCAGGGCTGGAGTATGATCTGCTTTAGCAACCTTGACCTATGGAGTGACTCCATGGAAGACACTATTCACTGACACAAGTAAGAGCAGTCCTGGTAGCCCACAAACATCAAGTGGGAGGGGTGTAGCATATAAAGCCACCCATGAGTCTGCACACAACATACATTGAGAAACGTACACGTGCCAGAGCCAATGTGACTCGTAATACCTACAAAAAAAATAAAAAAATAAAAAAAAATATCCTTACACAGTCCTGCCACAATTGCTCTGGATTATCTGTACTCTAATATTGATGTTTTAGCAGAGAACATATGGAGATGACATTATGTTAAAGGTTGCTTACTAATGACCTAAATGGATTAGATAAAGGGTACCTGGCAATCTAAATTCTACTGGATTACAATTGTCTGTTTTAGGCAAAGTCCTGTTTATCATTTTCAGGGAGGATATATTCTATATATCTTAAAGGAGTTGCAAGGATGAAAATAATGACTAGGATTTGTGCATTTATCTCACACACAGTATTGGAAAATGTATACCTAATGGCAAGTTTAAAAGTCTAATTTTAAAAAATGGGAAACACAAGATGGAAAGGACCATAATGACAATACCGTGGCTGCATTTTTTTTTAAAGTTGGGCTGTTTTCAAACACCTCAAATGTCTACAAAGCAAACAAACAAAATGTATGAAAAACAAGGACAGTATTCAGACACACTGCAAGAGCAGACTAATACAAATCGAAGGAAGTCGTGCTGACATTAAACAATGTGCCAGTCTGATTCCATTTAAAGGGCTCTCACTTCTAGTCAGTGCACTGGGGGAGGGATATTCTTCTTCCTTGCGTTAATCCCATCAAATTAGATCTGCTGTGCCAAGTACTCTTCCTCCAAAGTGCTTTCTTTGTTCAATGTCATATAATCTATCTCTCCACATACTAACATGTCTTCCTACATGACATCCTGCCACTTCTTCTTGGGTTGGACTCTCTTCTTCCTTTCTATTTTGGACTCTTACCCATATGGATGTCAGGACTATGCTTTACATGCCCATGCCAGCTGAGCCTGCACTCCCTCATTTTTTCATTTATGAGTGTTACTCTGAGCATATCTCTAACATACACAGTACTCATCTGGTATTTCTTGCTTATGCCATCATCCATCTCAACTTTCTCTTTTCTGTTGATCAGTTCATTTGCTTGTGTTTCTTCTTTGTTGCCAAACATTCAGCATCATACTTCAAAACTGGATGGACCAGTTTTATAGACTTTCCATTTTAATCTTACTAATATCTTTGTCACATACTACACCATTTATCTCTCCTTTTGAGCCAGGCATTCATTAGCTTCATTCTAATTTTGTCTTCCATTTCCCCATTTCTCTGGATTCTGGAATGTAGATATTTGAAGCATGGTATTGTCTGTCCATCTAGTTTCAAGTATTATTCTTCAGCCAAAAAAAAAAAAAGATTTTCGCATTTATAAAAACAGTGCAGAGAAGGTCAGCCTTATTGATCTTGGCATTAAAGCAAAGAGGTTATAATGATGGACTAAAGAACTTTAACCCATATAAGTTAAGAAAAATGGCATTTAAGTTATAATTGAAGTGTACTATCTTGTACACAAAATATCAACTAGTATGGATAATGAAGCCTTAGTTAATTCTTTTTGTTAGACATGGAAAGTAGGAACAGAGAGCATTCAGAAAAAGGAAGCTTCATACACAACCTTTCCCCCCACCCCCCAATACTCTCTGAGCCCATAAAAAGAAGCACTTAATTTTCTTCAACAAACAGATTTCTGAACGGAGGTTTACGGGTAAATATATGAAAAGAAAGCAAGAGGGTCATTCAAAAAGGATTTTCTGGCTCTGGAAAAAATGGAGCTACATGTTTAAAATGGGCTAATCTCAAAGGACAAAATAGCTCACTCATTCTCAAGATAAAGTTTCCATATTAACCACAAATCTCCTGTTTATTGTCAAAGGCTAGTTTTACAATATTCCATAAGCCAGATCTATCTAGTAAATGCATTTTGGAAATTTCATTTCAGTCTCCTCTCAATTTTTGATATTTTTGTTTGATTTGCAACAAGCTATGTTATGTGACCTCTTAAAAGATTACAAAGATTAAATATGGGTGAACCAGTTCAGAAAGCTACCAAAAAAACAAAAAACAAACAAACAAAAAACCCAAAACAAAACACAAAACACACACAGGAAAAAAAACCTGAACTTTTGTCCAGGACTCAAACTGAATCTGAACTGAATCTTTTTAAGAGGGTAGAAAATGTTTGAATAACTTTATTTTCTTTGAAGAAGAATACAACTCTAAAACTAAAAATCTATCAAGAAAGGCAATTCCTGCTATATATCTGGCCTGACCCTAAGAAGCAAGGTTCCATAAACTTCTGAGAGAAGGTTTCTCTCTTGTGGTTTCAGCCTGGTTTTTGCAGACACATGTGGTTCAGACAAGGTTTGAACCTCCATCTGAACATTTGGGTGCTTATCTGAACCGAATCACTCAACCATGTAGGTGTTCACTCATCCCTAATGAAAACCAGAGAAAACTGTCTGTCTCCCTTGCTTCATAAGACATTTTTCAAGGAACAGTAGTTTTATAAGTTTCAGCTGCTAAAAATGCAGTTCATTATGCTTCAGCTGAACAAATTGCTATACTAATCCCTCTTCTAAGAGTGAGTTATAGTACTTCGCCTTGGGTTCCCAATCATATTAAAAGCAATTTGAACATTCTTGTCAGAACAAAAACTTCAAGCAACCCATAAGAAGACTGACTCTGAAGAAGCACCTAATCAGGAAAGATGTAGTTAAGTATGGTATCAGGTAATTTTGTCGTGGCAAATGCGTTACGACAGCTCACTACTCAAGAGTTACAAAGGTATGACATTGCTGGAGAAAGTTATTTATCAGAAGTCTGATCATACACTGGAAATAAACAAGAGTCTTCTAAATGAAGTGGATATTGAAATATTTGGTTTTATTTTAATCCATGTGACTGGATTTGAGTTTTCAAAGCATTTGACAACAAATTGAACAGTTAAAAAAAAAGTTGCAGCTGTTTAGTCCTGCCATAAAAGAAAACAATTATAGAATGATTTGGAGACCCTGCTCCCAAAATAAGAAACGCTGTAAAATGGGTAAATATTCTTCTGTGTTGGTCTTTGTGCTGTTGCACACCTCACAAATTTGTGCAAAGTACTTGTTTAGTAAATTCTAAAAGGCACTCACTTCGCTTTGGGTGGAACGCATTAGCCACACAGTTCTTCCTAGTAGTTGAACAGTGCAAAATACTATGTGCTTGATGCATGTTAATGCTTAGCAAGTTGTTAGTGATTGACGTTTTCCCCCCTGTGAATTGCAGAAGCCATTGATTTAATTTTCTATCCTAGAAGGTAGACAGAGCATTCACAGTAGTCACCTTAAAATACCATTTTGCCCTACATTAGGTTGAAAAGATCTGGGATAGAAATGAACAAGTGCTTTTCCTCACTTCACTTAAAGCCTAAATTCTGCACACCCTCCCTACCCCACCATCAAATGTTAGTATGAGGGTCTTGATATTTCAGCCTACTGTAAATGGACTCCAAAGCCTGCCATCTCTAGCTCTCTGATTCAAAGCCAGCCAATTCATTAGTGAACAAAAGTTGTTACCATCTCATGGTTAATTTCTCTGTATAAAATTAATTTAATAGTCTCAGCCCAGTTCCCAGTGAACACAAGTCCATTATACAAAGACAATGAAAATTGGCATTAATCGGCACCCTTGCTAGCAGTTTAAGATGCGAAAGAGACTGAAATATCATTTTTTCCAGGTCAGGATATTGATGGAGAATATATATAGGATGTCCTACCTCTAAACCTGTATATTTTCTTATTTCTGTTGACAGTAAACTTAGAAATTCTTATTGCCATCTGTGTGGTTGATACAGTGGTAACATAACAGCTAAGAGGTTCACATTTCGGTATGTACAGTATATTCAGAAATCTTAAATCACAATCTATGTAAGCTGAGCAAACAGCTGTTGGGTAGCTATTAATCACTTTGTAGCCATTCCAATCACTGCCAGCTTTGTACATCAAGTCTGGCTATGATAGAGGAATACCTTCTTACTGCCCAAAATGAAAGGATTTTGTGGTTTATATTCAACCTGGTAACTGTGCAAATTGAAAATAGCATAGTACTCCACAATGGATTCCCCGAATTTCATGGGTTACAATTAATAAGTATTTGGTCTAGCCTGTAACTCCATGATGGCAATTCGTGGACAGAAGTAAAGGCATGGAGAGGGCCTTTGTAGGAAAGTAGAGAGAAAGTTAGGTGTCAATAGCTTTCCACATGGTTTTCATTCACTTTTGCTTCTTTCTACTTTTTTTTTGTAAAGCCATTATCCTCATTTTGCAAATTTATTCTGACTTTAGTCAATTTAATGTGAAAGACAGTTTGTGGACTGAAGCTCTACCATAATAAGCTGTGATTTTTCCCCCACCATACTAAGAAACTAAGAAGGATATGACCTGCACAGTAAATCCTGATTCTGCTTCCATTGAAGTCAGTAGTAAAACTCCCAGTGATATAAGATCTCCATGCTCAACTCAGAATCTAGGTTGTTGCCAGAAGTGGTGTTAGCAATTCAATAAGGGACATGCTTTCTTCCAAGTGTGACAGGGTTGGGCCAGATGGCTACAGGAGAGTAATTTTTTTTTTGAAGCAAAAGATGTTTTTATTTGCATAACACACTTACAAAGTAAAAACAACAGCATATGCAATGTGTAACACAGCAACCAATCACAATTGTTTTCTCATTAGCTTCAGGGGACGGAAGTATTCAAACTTGCCTGGGCCCAGAGTGAGGGGCTTCCTCGACTCTTGTGGTCTTCTACCCTGCCGAGTTACCTGGTGGCCCAGAACGAGGGGGCTTCATCGACTCTCAAGGTCTGCCACCCCCTCGAGTTACCTGGCGCCACGCCCAGTGTCACCAACAATTCCCTCCTCTGAAAGCACCCAACAAGAGGGGCAGGCTGTGGGGTGGACAATCGGGGGGGGGGGGCACGTGTGAAAGGACCCCTCTAAGGTGGTGGTGTCCGCAGCAGCAATGGCTGGGGTTGGGGTCCCTTACTCTCTTCCCCAATCAAAGGGTCAAACAAAGGGAACCGGATGGGGACACCGAGCAGAGAACCTCGGACAGCGTCCACCGCTCCTCAAAAGCATCAAGGGAGTCGGTGGATGCCGCCCAGAGGAATTCCGCCCGGATTCGTGAACGGACCGAGGATCGGAAAATGGCCCCACAGTCACAGGAAACTCCATCGGCCAACCTCCTCTCTCTGGTTTTATAGATGGCCGTTTTAGCCAGGGCCAGGAGGAGGTTAACTAGGAGATCCCGTGACTTTGTGAGACCACAGATGGGGAGTGCATAAATAAAAAGGTGATGGGAAAAATGCAGCCAAAAATGTAATAGGAGATTTGTGAGGAGCTGGAACATGGGCTGCAGCCTGGCACACTCCAAATATACGTGCACCAGGGTTTCCCTCACACCACAAAAGGGACAAGTATTTGGGACGGGGGTGAACCGCGCCAAGTACGTGCCCGTGCTCACAGCTCCATGAAGGAGCCACCAACTGATGTCCCCAACAGGCCTCGGAACCAATGTGGAATATAGGCTGGCCCACCGTGGCTGCTCACCCGCCAAAGGTGGCAGAAGGTCTTGCCGCTTTGTGTCGGGATGGGACACTAGGGTGAGGGCATGAAGGGTGTGGAGCACGAGCATGTATAGATGTTTCCTTGGCGCGGTTTGGAAGCGTACCGGCTGCAGTTCATGCAGCTGGCTCGCAGTGAAGGGGTGAGGGGGTCGATTGGGTCTGCGGGGCAGGGGTCCAATTAAAAGGTCTGGCAGGCCTGGGGTAGAGGGTTGGCAGGGCGTGCCCTCGAGCAGGACCCGGTCGAGGTAAGCTTGAGCAGCGGGCAGCAAAGTGGCCTTCGCCTCCTGAAGTACGCGCCGGGGGGTACAAGGTCTGGAGAGCCCCATGCGCTGGGCGAGCATCAGAGGATCCAGCCAGTCTCTCCGGTCATAGTCCAGGAGGTCTCCGACTCTCGTGACTTCTGCCAGGATCAAGCTCTGGCGCACCGAGCGGGACTCCGCCACCTGCACATGGAGCTGGAGGTTTTGTAGCAGGGGCTCTGCGAGGAGATCTACCCCCTCAGTGGCCGCCATGGACCTGGTCATTAAAAACAGTTTCCAAGTCCGGAGGAGGTCCTGGTAGAAGACTGGCAGCCCGGAGAGGTCTTGCAGAAGACCTCCCGGACAGAGATAAAAGAGCTGCTGGTCATATTGGAGCCCTTGGATGCGGCGCAGGATGGCATGCGCCAGTGTGCTCCATGCCAAACTACCTGCACCATAGAGGAGCCTCTGTGGGGCCTGGAGGCGGAAGACACGGACCTGAGTGTGTAGACACTTCAGGCCCTGTCCTCCTTCCTTCAGGGGTAGATGAAGAACCCTTACAGGGGCCCAGTGCGTTCCTGATCAAAAGAACCCCAGAATCGATGTCCGGAGGTTGGTCAGGAAATCCAGGGCCGGGGCCAGGGTGTTGAGCCGGTACCAGAACATGGACAGGACTAGTTGGTTAAGCACCAGCGCTCTCCCTCGGAGGGAGAGACATCAGAGTAATCCTGTCCATTTCCGAAGCCGCTCTATCACCCCACCCTCTATATTTTCCCAGTTCTCCAGCGGAGAGGGATGCGTGGCAGAAAGGTAAACGCCTAGATAGAGCAGTGGACCCGCGCTCCACCGGATGGTCTGAAGCGCCGGTGGGAGGGAGCTCGCCTGCCGCCAGTCTCCTACCGCCAAGCCATAGCTCTTGACCCAGTTGACTCGCGTGGAGGAGGCTGCCGAACAGATAGCCTGGCAAGCCTTCACCCGCGCCAAGTCACCGGGGTCCTGGATCACAAGGACCACGTCATCAGCATATGCCGATAGGACCAGCCGCAGCTCTGGCTGCGCAGCATCAACCCTGTCAACCTCCTGTGGAGGAGACAGAGGAAGGGCTCGATCACCAGAGCGTACAGCTGGCCCGAGAGGGGGCACCCCTGCCTTACTCCTCGCCCGAAGCTGACTGGTTCGGTCAGGGTCCAGTTGAGCTTAACCAGACACTCTACGGAAGCGTGCAGCACCCGGAGAAAACCCACAAACTGGGGTCCGAAGCCAAACGCCTGCAGAGTGCTCAGGAGGTACTCGTGGTCCACCCTATTGAACGCCTTCTCCTGATCTAGGGACAGGAGGGCGAATGACAGACCGTCTCTACGCCCGAGTTCCAAAAGGTCCCGAACCATAAATAGGTTATCAAAGATACTGCGGTCCGGGATGGTGTAGGTCTGGTCTGGGTGGATCACGTCCGCCAGCACAGACCCTAGCCACAGCGAGATTGCTTTCGCTACAATTTTGTAGTCCGTGCTGAGGAGCAAGATGGGATGCCAATTTCGTAAATCATGGAGGTCCCCCTTCTTCGACAATAAGGCGAGCACAGCTTGCCTGCACGAAAGAGGGAGGACCCCGCTCTGCAGAGACTCAGCCCAGACGGTGACTAGGTCTGGGCCGAGGACGTCCCAGAACACATGGTAGAACTCCACGGTCAGCCCGTCCATGCCCGGAGACTTATTAGTGGGCATAGACGGAGGGCTTCCGAGAACTCGGCCAGAGTGAGAGGCAACTCTAGCCGGTCTCGGTCGCTTGCGCTGACCGTAGGGAGCTCCTCCAAAGCACTCTGCAAGCGCTAGGGTCGGTCGGATCTGGGGAGAAAAGACTTGCATAGAAGGCTCGGGCCCTCCCGCACATCTCCGCCGGTTCTGTGAGGGGGGTGCCGTCTTCTGCCAGGAGGCAGATGACATGTTTCTTGCCCACCCTTGTTTTCTCCAGGGCATAGAAGAAGCGGGAGCCGTGATCCATCTCCCGAAGGAGGCGGATGCGGGATCGAACAAAGGCGCCTTGGGCCCAATGGTTCTTGAGGGCCCGGAGCTCCTCCCGTTTCTCCTGGCACGCTCTGCAGAGGAGCGGGTCTTCGGGGCTGGTGGCCAAACGCCTTTCCAGCTCTAAGACCTCCCGTTCCAACTGCTCTATCACCACATTTCTCCATTGGCTGGTGCCCCGGGTGTAGTCGCGGCAGAAAAGCCGGGCGCGCACCTTCCCCAGGTCCCACCATCGCTGCACTGAGGGAAAGGCACGCTGCTGCCCTCACCAGGCCAGCCAGAATTCCCGGAAGGACGTCACAAAGCCCTCATCCTCCAACAGGCTGCTGTTAAAATGCCAGTAGGCCGGCCCTGGCCCCTCCGCATAGAGGGAGGCTGTCACGGTGGCTAGGTGATGGTCAGAAAATGGGGCCAGCCGAATGCTGGAGGAGTGGGCTCGTGAGAGATGGAAGCGTGATTAATAAATGCTGTCCAACCGGGAATGGCTCAACTGATGGGCTTGCACACGGACAAAGGTGAACGTGGAAGTGTCACCCGGGTGGTAGTCACGCCAGATGTCCACTAGGGAGTGATGTTCAACTATCTCTCGGAGGGTGTCTGCGGCGGCCGGGCTCTGCTCGGTCCCCGAGCGGTCTCACTCCTCGAGGGTGGTATTAAAATCCCCTCCCAGGACCAGGCACTCGTGAGAATCTAAGGTGTCAAGGAAGGCGGACGCCTGCTGATAGAATTGCAGCCGCTCCGGGCCTGATGTCGGGGCATAGACGTTAATGAGGTTAACCGTGAGCCCCTCTATACGGACCCAGAGATGCAGCAGGTGACCCGATATGGCCTTGGCGACCCCTAGCACCTCAGGCCGTAGGTCGGGGGAGAACAGGGTCACCACTCCAGCCTGCCGAATCGTGGAATTGCTAAAGTAGACCCTGTCCCCCCACTCCAGCCGCCAACTGTCTTCGGTGGTCAGATCCGTATGGGTCTCCTGCAGGAAAATCACAGAGTACCCTCCCTCCCGAAGGAAGGAGAGCACCTGGGACCTGCGGAGAGCCATCGTACAACCCCGGGTGTTCAACGTTGCGATGGTGAGAGGTGTCATGGGGGGGTCCGGGGGGGATCCTCACTGGCAGGGACGCTTGCATCCCCCAGCGGGCTGCGTAACAGTACTTGACCCATCCCATAGGTGAGTAATTGGTCACGGAAGATGCGGACCCGCCAGTAGGCCGTGGCATCCTGCTTCCCCGTCCCTTTACCTTCCCCCATGACGGCCCTTGTGGCTTGGAGGATTTGAAAAAAATCCCCCCCTTAGCTGGAGAGCAAGCTGTACCTTGTTGCGGGAGCCATGGACATCCTCTAAAAACATCTGCAGCTCTCCTTGCAGCTCATGGGGGGGTGGGGTTATGGTTTCCCAGTTGTTCCCTGGCGGGGCCCTTGGTGCAGCCCCGTGGTCCACTAAAACGGACAAGCAGTGTGCGGACCCCTGACGGGGTGCCTGATGGGCTGGAGCTTCTAGACCCGCCTCAAGCTCTGGGGTGATAGGGGGCGGTGGAAGGAAGATAGCAGCTCCTAATGTGTCGGGGTAGGAGAACACAAAGGCCGCTCCCTGGGGGTCATCAGTTGGGAAAGGGAAGGAGACAGCCCCGGTGGCGGCAATGACATTGCAGGAGGTAAACTGGATAGGGGTAGGGGCAGGGGCAGAGGCGAGGTTCTGGGTTTCAGGAGGTGAGCAGCTGGATGGTGGCGCCTCCCGATCAGACTCGAGGGTTAAGGGGGTGGGGAGGGAGCTCTCAGTGATACCGGGTGTGGGCTCTATGGTGGATTTAGTGGCCAGAGCATCAGGAGGTGGATTATCTTCTGTTGGGCCCCCACCCGGGAAGGAAATCGATTGCTCCGCACCAACAGGGGGTGCCCCTGGCGACTCGAGTACCAGCTGCATGGCACCGACTGTCACCTGAGCAGGCTCGGTGGTTGTCAGTGGGGTACCATCAGCGGCCGGGTCGATGGAGGAGTCCAGGGGCTCCTCAGAGGTGGGAGCAGAAGCAGCAGTTAGGGGGAGGGAGCATGGGGAAAAGAGGGGTGGAATGAGGCTGCCCAAATCGAGGTTTGCTGGCAAAAGGTCGTCCTCCCCCTGGGCGACCGGGGTCAGATCTAGGGCCTTGATCTCCTCAAACATGGAAGAGAGGACACTTTCCATCGCCCTGGGGTTCTCCCCGCCGGCACCCGTCATGACGGTTGCCTCGGGGTTCACAGGGGCTTCGGGTAGTGTCAGGACAGAAGGGGCTTCCTTGAGGGTCTCGGAGGGGAGGGTCTCCTGTGGAGGGGAGACACTACCTTCCGGTGCTACCACGTCTTTCTCGGATGACGCCGGTGGATGGGACGTACTCGTGGGCAAAGCGGAAGGTTCGGCATCAGTGCCCCCCTTCCTGGTCTTCTGGGGCGCCTCTGCCTCAGGTAGACGAGGCGGAGCTCGAGCCTTCCGCTTGCCTCGCTTCCCCTGGACTAGGGCTCAGCCCTCCTTGGCATCATCTTTGGGTTGGTTAGCAGGGGTCGTGTCAGGGGGTAAAGGCGATGGCTCAAGGACTTGGGTGGAGGGCGGTGGGGCGGCATAAGGGAGGGAGGATTCTCCCTGGGGCAGGCTCTCTCCCATGCCTGGTGGTATCTCTGCCACACTCTCCTCCATAGACCCCGCCAGATTGTCAGCAGCCAGGGCGGGGCTCTCCCACTCGTCTGGGCGTTGTAGGGGAGGTGCCCCTTGGGCCTGAGCGGGAGAAGTGGTGGTCCGAAGAGGAGGGGGGCAGGTTCGGGTATCAGGCGGCCAGGGGCGTCGGCAATGATGGGGCCGATGTCCTGCCGGGTCTTGGGGATCTCAGGTGCCCCTCCTTGCCGGGCTAAGGGGCAGTCCCTCCGGACATGCCCTGACGCCTGGCAAAGGTGGCACCGGGCTTCCCCTGAGGAGAAATACACCCGGTAACGGTCCCCCTAGTGGGGGACTAGGAAGGACCCCTCGAGTGCCTCTCCGTCACGCGCCGCCGACAGCTGTAGAAGCTGCACTTGCCGGCGGAAGGAAAAGATGTGATGGAGGGTGGGGTCCTTGCAGCCCAACGGGAGAGGGCTGATGACAGAAACGGGTTTCCCCAGGGTGGGAAGGGCGGGTAACAGGGCAGCACTGGGGAGAAAAGGAGGGACAGAGGTCAGGACCAGGCAGACCCCCAGGTCCTCTAGTGGCTCTAGGAGGACAAACACCACCCCCACCGCCAGGCCCCTCTCCACTGCCTCCTGGGTGGCAGCCTCCGATGCTAAGAAGAAGACAACCTTCCCATACATTTTGGAGGCCGCCACAATGGCCAAGGGCCCCACCACCCTCGCCAACGCCCGCACGTATGTCTCCACGTGGGGCGAGGCGGGCACCAGGAGGCATCGGACACCGTGCTTCCTTGTCATGGTGGGGAAGGGGCCCCGGCCGCTGTTGATGGTGGGAGTTGTAGCTGTTGCACAGCTGTTCCAGGAGGCACTCTAGACAGCTGCATTCCACAGGGCCCTGGGCTGGAACCCAGAGTAGAGGGCGGGCCTGGGTTCCCCCCAAACCTCCCAACTCCTGGTCAGACATAGGAGGAGTTGACCTGGACTGTGAGTTCATGAAAATGGCCAAACGGAGGGTTGCTGTGAAGCTCCAAAGCAAGCAAATCCTCCAGTAAGCGCAAGACCCATCAAGGTAGAGGAGGAACTTTGTCACACAAGTTAATATTGAACAAATGGTTTAATATGCTGTTAATGTGGCAATGGGCTGCTGGAAATGCTGTTTTTTGGATAGTAAAAATTGAGGTCTCTTTGGCCGTTAAAGATTCAATGAAACTTTTGCAAAAGTAGAGGCATTATTAACTTTGATTTCCTGGATAAATTTCCAAATCCATCAATTACATTATGTCTAGTTTTTAATTGAATAAGATATTCCTATCTAACTTTTGTGTAGTGTTGTCGTGTGCTTGTACAATACACAGTATTTGTACATAGCTGACATTCTAAATCAGATGTGGATGCATATTAATGACAGTTTTATTGACTCCTGTCAAAAGTAAAGCGTTTTGGAACATTTCTGGGATGAAAGCAGCCATATTTGTAGAGTATTCAATGGCAAAAACTGTGTTAATGCAGAGTTGAGGTTGTGTGGTAGCATGTAATCCCCTTGCAGAATGCTGAGTTGAGTAAGACCCCCCAACAAACTGCTGAAAACCAGGCAATACACAGTTAAGGTAGCCTACTATGCAGTCTTAACTCTGCCCTCATTCAGCAATGCCCATTATACCTTTACTCTGCCTGCTCCACAGTTGCTGAAATGTACAAGCTCTTCAGCTTCTTTTACAACCCCTTCACTTTAACCTACAGTAAGACAGGCTGGGCTTTTACCAGGTCCGCCTTAGGAATTTTCAGAGTCTCTTTCTCTTCCAAAGTCCATTTCCGCCTTTCTTATTCTAATCTTTCCAGATTCATAGGTCTAGGGACCTTCCAGTTAAGGGGACAATCAGTCTGAGTTTTCCTTAAAGAGTATGTCTGGAGGTTTTTGGTGATTAACTCTGACCTTGGGTTTAGCTGTTCTTAAGCTTCTACCCCTTCCTGCAGTGATTGGCTTGTACCTGGTTTTGTGAGTCCTTCTTGGCAGTGGATGTTTACAAGCAGTCTTCCTCTTTAGCAACTCTGTTGTAAGAGTCAGCTAACTCTGCAGTACAGCAACTTTCCTCCTGTTTGCCACCCCTGCCCGTGACAATTTTTCCCTCTTAAGCATGATTCCTTCATGGGGTGCAAGCTCTGCAGGTGTGCCTAGTTGGTATTGGTTGAGCCCAGTGGAGCTGATTAGCTGCCTTCTGACTGGGATGGCAGAATGCCCTGTCACATTCAGGATTCCATCTAACACTATTAAAGGGGGTGGATGGGGAGTTGCTGATGCCACCTTCACTCTGTTCCCCTGGAACTGGCAGACAACAGGAATTATTTGCATGCACTCCAGGTGCAGTCACTGTGTTAGATGTACTGCCACGAAATGGTGGAGATAGTAGTTGGGCTTGCTTGGTATAGATGTGTTTGATATGAGGACCTGTGTGAATTACTTTCAGATGTGTGACAGAGCTGTAATTATAGTATGAGGAGATCTGTTTTCTACCCTCTCATGTGAGGCAGAGGAAAAGCTGGATGTGTATCTTCAGGATGTAGTGTGCATCACTTCTATACAGAACTGTGTAGGTTATGTCAGTAGCAGGGCAAGGGCTTCTATTCTCAAGGCTGTTGTCAGCAGTGAAGTGGAATATGAGAGGCTTCCAAGGCTTTAATAATGTTTAAGTGAAAGTGTAGGTAGAGCTAGTATCCTGTGAATAAGCGTAAGGGAGTTGCAAAAGGCTGTGAAGTGGCTCTTACACAGCATACATGTGGTAACCCTTCTGGGGAGTTTGTTTGGTTTGAGTGTATGCCAGGATGTGGAACTTCTAGCATCTTATAGTGCCAAAGGCCAGTGTGACTCTGTGCCAATGCATTCCTTACAGAGGGTAGAGGGAAGGTGGCATGGACAGTGTTTTTCTTCTCCCTTTTAAATAGAATCATATGGGCGATTTAAAAATTATAGCCAACTCCAGTCACTCAATATATGTTGTGGTTCCAAGACAAGACAAAGCTTTAAGCAAGCAAGCAAGCTGGTCTGCTAACGGGCTTCTGCCTGTCAGCTTTCCACCTTCCCTTTTATTTCTCTCCCTCCTGCGCATTACATATTCTGACCGCAAAAGGCATCAACAAAGGAAATAATATGACTTTGATTAATATTCTTATTTACCCGCCTCTATCTACTACAGTCCTTTGTCTCAGGCCTTGAGCCCAGTCCAAGGAAGCTTCCCACGGTTCATGTCCTCTGGGCAACTTCCCATGGTCCATGTCCTTGGACAGAGCAGTGTGTGCATTGCTCCTACACAACACTCAGGGTGTGCCCTGAATGTTTTCAGGTGCATGAACTCTACATGAACCCTTCAAATACAAAAATTCCTTTTGTCTTGTGGGGAAGGGGCTTGTGATTAAACTTAACCTTAGTTATACAAACTTAAGGGTGAGTTCACAGCCATCAATTGAGAAGTCAGATAGGAAGGGATTGTTTTGTTAAAAGTGTTCACCCACAGATGATTTTTTTCTCTCTCTCTCATTTTCTGTGTCAGTTCATTCGAGAGCATAGTGAATGATTGGTTTCACCCAGTTAGTTGTTGGCGCCTCTGATGCATTGGATGAGGTATAACATATGTTGTGATCAGCATGTATAGCATCCCTGGATCTTGAAAGGCTTGTTGGGGAGAGAATTGATCATTGTAGCAGTACAGGTACAGTAGAACCTCAACATTAAGAACACCAGAGTTATAAACTGACCGGTCAACCGAACACCTCATTTGGAACTGGAAGCGCATAATCAGGCAGCAGCAGAGACAACAAACAAGAACAAAAAAGCAAATACAGTATAGTACTGAGTTAAATGTAAACTACTTAAAAAAAGGAAAGTAGTATTTTTCTTCTGCATAGTAAAGTGTCAAAGCTATATTAAGTCAATGTTCAGCTGTAAGCTTTTGAAAGAACAACCATAGTATGGCTTGTAATTGTTTGACACCCCTTTTGAGTTCTAGTGTTCGGTGTCTGGAGACAACTGGGGTTTGTGTGGTCACTGCATGTTTTCTTTTTTTTTTCTTTCAGTACTGAAACAGGTTCTCTTAAGGTATATGGGTGGCCCATTTCATGATGCACTCTACTTCTCTGATAAATGTCCTCGTTTGGTGAAGGCAGTTTTACGTGTGTTTATATGAGTATCTCAGACTTGCTCTTTGGAGGAACTACTGTGGTATCTGAGCACCTGGTTGTAGATAACAGGTTTTTTGTGTGTCTGGGGTGGTTGCTGCACTGTGGAGGCAAGTTTGGTGATCCATGAGTTTCTTGTATATGGTTGTTTTGTAGGGTTCCATTGTTGAAGCTGATTGTGGTGTCCAGGAAGTTGATGCTGGTGTGGAATTTGATGTATGGGTGATGGTCGTTGAAGTTGTGGTGGAAATATATGAGGGAGTTTAGGTCCTTTGTTCACAGGATGAAGATATCATCAGTGTATCTCATGTATAGTGCTGGTTTCATGGTGCAATCTGGAAATTCTTCCTTGAGGTGGGCCATGAAGAGATTGACACATTGGGAGCCAACCTAGTAACCATGGCTGTTCTCATAGTTGTACTAAATGTTAAGTTGTTATGGGTGGGGATGAAAAGGATGAGCTTGGTGATGTTGGGGTGGATTTCCATGCATTGTCTGTTATCTTGTAGGTATTTAAGGAAGGCTGTGATTCTGTCATTTGTGAGGGATGTTTGTGTACAGGGAGGTGACATCCATGGTGACAGAGATAATGTTCTGTGGGAATTTGTTAATACTGCAGAGTCTCTGGAGAACTGGCCCTTTGTGTGGTGACTACAAACAACTATTAGTGTATATGACTTTCAGGGTCACACAGATATACACATTACACCCAACTAAAGATGGGAACGCCAGATCTAAACTCCCCTGAACTTCGGAACATTTACATTTGGACAGGATCCGAGAATGCCTAAACTTTTTACTTGCCTTAAGGGTGAGCATTGGGGGAGAGGGTGGATAGAAGCAAACGGGCAGTGGGGTCTCAGAGGAAGAGGTGGGGCAGGGCCATGGTTCAAGTGCTGGTGCCCCCCCCCCACTTCTAGGGAGCTTCCGACCCTCCTGACAGGATCCAGATTCAAATGTTGTGGATTAGGCCTATTCATATATCATGTGAACTGGACCCTTGAATATGAACTTTGAGGGAAAGTTCGGAAATCTGACTCCAGGTCTGAAATTTTCAGCTTGAATCCATAAAAGCTAATTTGTTTACCTGTGAGTTGAGTGGCTAAATATGTCAAAGGACTCATGCTCTGGGGACACAGTCACTCTATCAGTAATTCCTCTTTTCAACACATAGGGCTATTTATCTCCCTGCTGTACATGCAAGTTCTGTACACACCTATGGGGGGAACCATTTCTCCTCCCCTCCAATCAAGGCTTCAGCTGCCTTTCACAGGGCTTCTTTAGTATGGAATCAGATAGACATAGTCTCCCGATTCAAGCCTTTAGTGGTACAAAATAGTTTGTTTGAGATTTAATGAATGGGTGAAACTTTCATTTAAGCTCCATCTCTTAAAGCTTTTAAAAACAACAATAAAATTTGTGAGGGTAAACACTTTCCCATTAAGTTCCACAGAGGCTGTGAAGGGTTAAAATCCATTGCTGATGTAATAACCTGATATATGGATTGTGTCAGCTCTTTCTACAGGCCCAAGGTCCAGAGTTTGGTCAAGAGGCCAGAGGCCTAGCAAATAGTGATTAGCTAAGAGAAAGCAGAATAACCAAAAGATAACCTTGCTTTTGCTAAGATATGCCTGGTCAGCAAAACGCCAGATGTTGGGGATAATAATTGTGTCTTATTCAAAGTTGCAAATAGAACAAAGAAGCCCTGTTTCTATTGTGTTAGTTTCTTCTGTAGGGAGATGTTCTTCCCACACATCCAACCTTGAGTTTATGAAAAAGGTTGAAATATGTCAGTATAAGATATGGCCTCCTCCCACCTCCTTTTCCCAGGGACCAATTTCTGTCTTAAAACACAAATGAGCAACTTGAAAGACAATCTTTATTGCCATATATTTTCACTGTTTCTTTGCTTTAACCCCTAGGAATGTACCTGTTGGATAATCAGAGGAGCTACTTCATTTCTATGGACCCCAAATCAAAATTCAACATATATATTTTATACTAATACATTTATTGAAGTACTAATTGTTAATTTGTCAACTTGAGACCATGGGTGGAGACATTATGTAACCTTTGACCATTGGCTACTGTGCTATCATGTCTTGAAGACCTATCTGGGGGTGTGGGACAGCCTACCCCGTCACTTTCCCCCACCCTTGGAAAATCCATATATTCCATTGTAATCAGTTGATTGACAGTGTCTCTGAGCCTAATAAGCGAGGTGACACTCCGTCAGCGCTGTACGTAATAAACTCCTGTGCTTGACCTCTACATGGTGTGGATTTCTGTCCTTCAGGCTGAATGTACCTTAATAGGCCTTCCTAATCACCAGAATAATTATTATTATCATGATGAAGGACTCCTGAGGCCATATAGTCTGCAAAAGGAAAATTCCATTCTTGTCTGTAAATTTAATCCACAGGTATCAGAAAAAAAATAAAATTGTATCCTTTGCTTTCAGTTGTTTTAAGAAATCTTGGGTCAGATTTTCAGCTGGTGTAAATCACTAGCTCCGTGATTTCAATGGAGCGACACCAATTTACACAAAGTGAGAATCTGGCCTCATACCTGGGTTCTTTATTTGTTCTGATTTTGGTATATATTTTTAAGCATATTTTTAATGTGAAGTACACATTAGGGGGGAAACCTCAATCTTTGTTTCTTTTCAGGAGACTGTAAAAGTTTTCAGGTCTTAAAGATCAGTAAGTGTCATTCAGAAACTACTCACTCCTCTGAGAGACTGTCAGACACATAATTAGTACACTTTTATGGAGAGAAATTACTCCTGGGATCAAAAACAGTCTCTGCACAAGTAGTAACCTATTGAACTAATGGAACACACATCTAGCAAGACACTGTTATGCATTACCCTTGAGCCCCAAATTTCTAAATACACATACAATAGTATCAATCACCAGTAACGTGCCAATGGATGATTATAAACTTCTGTGGCCCAGGAACCTCTTAATGCCAACTGGTAAGGAGCACAGAGGGGGTGTATAAGGATAACAGGAATCTCCTGACTTGGTATTTATATTCTAGCTCACCAAAAGAATCTCATATGAGGTCTTCAGTACAAGCCTGTGTCACTCTGGTCATCAATATCATGGTGAAATGTATGCACAGATACTATGTATGTAGTTATTAATTTATACTGAAAATACATTCTTAAAGTCTTTGTCTAGGGGACTGGTCACCAGCGAAGGTGAAAAGCAGATTTTCTGTGAGAAGAGATGCTTAACCATCTATCTGTTTACATGGAAATTGAATATTATCTCATTCACACAAGGTCTCCTATCATATGTCTGTATTGAGTGCAAATGAAGGATTGTGCAGACTTCAGAAAGAAATTAACAGTAAGAGAGGAAAATGGATATGGGTGAGGGGAACCCTATGTGAAGGTGTACATCAAAGGCTTGCTTTCCTTATTTAGGAGGCAAAGGAGATGCCTGAGCACCTTTCACTGGGAAAGGAAAAGAACAGTGAATTTGCTTCAGGAAAAAGGGTTTTCAGCCAGGCTTGGCTGAAAATGCTGGAGAAGGCTTTAGATGAGATAAGCTTCTTTCGACAGAAGATTAGCCTGTTAGTTTAGTCTCTAGAAAGCCATATTATGATTTTGGTTTATAAGTAACCATTTGTTTCCAAAATTCTTACTCACTATCACCAGAATCTCTGTTCTTAGATAAACTTCTTCTTCTCACTATAAATATCATCATAGTGCTGTGGTGTTAAGCAAAGTGGTGATCCTGAGTTGAATCTCACAAGCTGGGGTATACTGTTTCTTCAGGAACAGAAGGCCTGGTACTTCTGAGTGTTCAATAGATAAGAGGTTGGATGCTGCAGGAAATGATCTGAGGACTTGGGGACTGGTGTGTACATCTCATTACTTGTACAGAGGAGAGCGAGGCCTGTGGAGGCCTAAAAAGCAGTGCTTGGGTTGCCAAAGGCTGATGGTTTCAGGGAGCTGATCTGCAGCAGGCACAGACAAGACTGTTTCATGCTAAGAGCAGATAGTGGCGAGGTTCCACACATCCCTGGGGAGCATCACAACTTCCTTTCTTTCATCTTCATTTAATTGGCTATCCACTTGTTCTTTTATTTTGAGACGGGATTAATAGAATTGCCCACCATCTCTTAACTATATTGTTCATAATTTTATATATCAAGTCCACGCTTACTGATCTCTCTAAAGTTAAAGAACATACTCTTTAACCCTGTCTTCATTAGGAAGCTGTTCTATGTCCATTAGTCATTCTTGTTGCCTGTCTCTGAACCCCCTCTATTTTTATATCTTTTTTGAGATGGGATAACCAGAACTGGACATAGTACTACAGGTGAGGGAATATAATGGATTTCTATAATCATTTGCGTTCTTGAAGTGCCATACAGTGCAAAAAAGTGATTGCTAAGATGCAAAGGTATATCAGGTATAGCAACTTTAACTTTTTTTTTTAAATAAATTGACTAGACTTTAACTTTATAATTTAATTTATTTTGTTTTGTGACATAGAAATTTATTGAGCCTCAGGGGGTTAGTGAACTAGAAGGACTCTTCCAAAGAGTTTTTTTGAGCTTGAATCATTTCTTGTGACCTCAAGTTTGCCAGACACTTAATTTCACATCCATTCTTTCAGTTTCGTAAATTTATGCAGAATTAGTGAACCCATTTGACAACTAGAGTCCAAAATAATGACCATCTATCCTGTGCACCAACTTCATGGGCAGTCACCTGCTCTTATGCAGAATCAGTTTGCTACATCATTTCAATCTGGAAAGCCAATATAGCATAGGAATAGCAAAATCATTTACATGGAAAATGATGTGCTATATGCTACTTCAAATTGCTAGCATGTATAATGTTCTCATAGGAGGGTCTTCATGTACATGTTTTTTGTCCGCTATGTTGTTAACTTTGCCTGCACAGATCAGGATAGGCATCTCCTGAGATTAAAATGTCTTGTTTTCCAACATTCTTAACCTTATCTAAACCATCTTAATGCAGGAGTGTTAGGGTACGCAAGTTTGTTTGACCTTTACCTTCTCATATGTTGAACTAGAAAAAAGTACAAGTTGAAGTAACAGCCTACTTTAAATTATTTATTCTTACTCACCCCTGTTTGCTGCTTTTCCTGCTACATTTCTCTCCTCTGGCCCCTTGGAATGAGAGCTGCACCAGATTATACTCTCCTAAACACTGGTACAGTCAGACTCAGTGAGCCATGTTCAGTTCACTTTAAGTAAGTGGATGACAGTCTAAGTGGGAGTTAAAGTTGGGGGAGGGGCAAGTGGCTTGGGGATCAGAATAGGTTTTTAATTACACCAATGAAGACTCTGTTTGGCATCACATACTCAACTCTAAATTTACAGCAAACAGCTCAAGACATGATTTATATGCATTTACAAAACAACCCAAAAGGAAAAAAATACAAGTTCAAGACCGCTCTCTGCCTCACCATTTCTAAATGGGTTTATTCATGATACAATGAAAACAACCCTTTCATGCCATTCTCTTCTGCCTCCAGTCAGATAGTAGAACATGAAAGGGGGAGTATCTATTTACAGTACAAGGGGGTATTACTGGGGGTCAGTTTTTGCCCCATGTTCCAGGTAAACTACACAGCATCCTGTTTGTGAGATGAAATGAAGACCATGTATAACTTACATTAATCATTTTAATGAGTTACATTTTGAAGATTTACTAAAAGACCATTATTTGTGACATCTGACATATATGGCAACTGCCCAATGCACCTTTGGGTGTTCAACCTATCCAGACCCAGTTACCTTTTTAGAATGAAAGGCTGGTGTTGCTGTTATCTGAAACTACTAAAATGTTTCACTTTTTGTCCAGAGGCGTGGATCTCACCTGAGAATTTAGTCAAAAATATTGTTGCAGTACTGAGGACACTGCAATTTCCCAGCCACACTTTCAGTCTGTCCCCAAGTAATGGATGACCTACAGAAACTCTCAGCAGAACAATATAAAAATCACATTAAATTCTAAAAAAATGTAACATCCAATAAAGTAGATGAAATGGTAAAAAAAAATAATTTTTAAATCCGTTCTCAAATAAAGATTCAAACATGATGGAAAGCAAAATATTTTAACAAGCAGAAACGGAAGCACTTAATTTTAACCACTGTTTGTGGTTACACATTGCAATTCATTTAACCACTTTAATAATTTATTCATTCTAAATCACTCAATATAATTCATTTACCCAATAATATAATTCATTTGCCACTTAGTTAATTTACTCAGTATAATTAAGTCTCCCGAAATGAATATATTTATAAAGATTCACTGTTCTTTTTATCAAGGCATTAAGATGTCTCAGTTAAGTCAAAAGAAAAATAAAGACTATTGTCATAAAGATAAGCTGCTTCATGATAATTTCTGCCATTTATAGCTCATCTTTTGTCTGAATTGATATTGGTCAGCAGTTTTCCCTCCCCAGAAAAGCATTTCTTCTAAAGTATAATTGGTTCAAATAAGAACTACGTCAAATACAGCTGGCAGAGACATGGAACAGTGGCAAGCTTTGGGGCATGACATACATTTTCGAGACATGTTGCATAGATACCATGCACCTGAGATTGTAAACTGGCCACATGAGACACCCCAAATGATGACTAACCTTCTACTGAGATGGCCTGTATAGTTCCCAAGTAAAACCTGCTGGCTGCACTGAATATATTTAATCAAATAATATTGGGCAAGGCCAGCTCTGTCAGAGAGGCATCCTAAGGCCATGTCTCCATCCTTTAAAAAGGTGTACTTTATTTTTAACACATGGTAACTGACATGCCTGAGCTATCCTGAAGTAAAAGCACTGTGCAGAGAAGGCAGTTTAGTTTTACTGTGAGACAAACTAGATAAGATCAACCTGAGGTGGAGATATAGTGCTGACCTCACCTAGTTTGCTCACGGTAAAACTACAGTGCAGACAATGCACTCTGGTGTTAGTGTGGGGTAGCTCATGCACATTAGTTACCCAGAATTTTAAAAATACACTTTATTTTTTTTTAAAAGCAGTGAAGACCAGGCCTAAACCAGAGTGGTCTTTTGTGGCAAGTTGCTGTGCAATTAACACTGGTCTGGGAGGAGCATTCCTATTTGAGTTTTTCAATAGCAACACAGACCCTAGAGTCAGTGATGAGGGAGCAAGGAAGTGATCCTGGCATTAATTTTGGAATGTGCTACTCCCATGAACGTATGGAACTTAATAAATGGATTAAAGCTAGCTTTCCCACTCCTTGGTTACCTGTATGGGAGGGGCAGTTGTGAACCTGTGCAGACTGTGCTCAAGCCCCACAATATAAACCCTAGGAAGCAGGTAGTCTGTACAGGCTAATAAGGGGCTGCTTATGCACACAGGTTGTGCCACAGTGTAGTCTAGAGTTTGTAAGAATTTGTCTTGCCACATCTGGATGTATTGTTCTGACATAACGTTCCTGTGTTCCTCCTTGCTGAGGAATTGTCTTTTTCAATTAAGTTCTGAGGGACAAGTGCAATTCTTTGACATAAGTTTGCATTGAATAGTTCTTGTGGCTACTCACTTAGCTTTAGTAGGTTTCCATGTTATTTTCAGGACCTTTGGTGACATTCCTGTGTGATATCCTCCCAGTCCCTTCTTACCTCTGACACAATACTTCTGTTGCCAGCCACTCTTACCAATGCCTTTGGCCTTTTCATTCTTCTTAGCCACACACCTTCCTGCCTTCCAGCTTCTGGAGCCCTTTCACACAATATGCCTCCTTCCAGAGTGCAAACTTGCTGGCCTGTGCAACTGAGTTCCTGAGGCAAAAAAGTAATTTATGCCAGGCGAGGAGCTGGCCTAGATTATTTTCCACTCCGGGGGAACCTGGAACGCTTAGTTGCAACTCAGACTATGGTCTGATTCTGGGGTCGTACAGCTGCATGCTTCTGCCTTTCTGAGTGCTGGTGTAACTCCATAATATAGCCCTCTGTTTGGAAACAAAGCTTATTTTTGCTGAAAAGGAAGGGGAACAGCATGGCCATGTGATATAAATATGGGAATAATATAAAAGTAGTATAATAAGGTGATTAAAAAGCTTGCTAACATTAAATACAAAGAATCAGTCCAACTTCAGTATTTACATACACATGTGGAAATTGGTGACAATCCTATTTGCATTACCGATCATGTTTTATACCATGCTATTATAGCTGGAATAAATCCTCTTTTCTTCCAGTTAATTTTGATGAACTGCCACATAACCACATACATTAAGTTTATATTTCTGTGCTCCTATGTAAACTAAGTTCTTTGTTTGCATAGTCCAGCCAGTAAAAGATGTTGTAATACTTCTCTAAAATTCTGGTTAGTATATTAGATTGCATAACATACCCCATCACAACAGAGTAGCATGTGAAGAAGATTCAATACACAGTGCTGAAAATTAACACATTTGACATTAAAGTTTCACAGTTGTCCTGGTAAGATTCAATCTTTTGAATGTATTCCATTATAAATGCTGTCCCTTTAAGACAAACTGTGAAGGAGAGAATTTAAAGTCAGTTTGTCCTCTACAACTTAATTTTATGGCTTGGGTGAGCAGCAGAGCTCAAAGCAGTGGTTGGAGCAGGCTTGGCAGATAAGTGAAGGTAGCATCAAGCTAGAAAGTCGTCTTGACAATATTAGTGAGGAGTGGTTACACGGAAGACTTTGGGGGAGTGAAAGAGACCAAAAAGGATACAGAGAAGAAAGGGTCAGGAAAGGAGAGAATGAGTATTATGATTTATTTATTATTTCCATTTCGGTAGCACCTACAAATCAATCAAGTGAGCCATTGAGTGAGCAATCAAGTGAGCCATTGAGGGTGCAGAGCAAAGGTGGGGATTTGATATCTTGATAAGATAGCAGATCTGAGGGATGGGGTAGTGTTAAATGAGAGAATATTTTTTCAGCATGCAGGAGCTACTGCAGAGAGGTGGTGATATTTAACTGATGGAAAATGAGTGAGGAATGAACAAGCAGGCAGGGTACTTGGTATCTGGCAGAGAGGACCTGGTGGAAACCAGAGAATGACCATTATTAGCCTACAGTGATGGCCAAGAGCCTGGCAGCAAAAAGAATGAGAAGGCATTACCTGATAGCAGAAAAGAGATGAGACAAGAGTGTGAGAAACTGGCATTGGAATTGGAAGAAAAGATTGCACGGCCCTGAAAGTAAAGAGAGAGTAAAGCTGTGTGGAATTAACTGGTTCCTATTGGCAAGGCGGTTGGTACATTTTTCTTCTAATTTTGTCTCCCCTGGTTTTACATTCTTTGTCTTTTTTTTTTTCACTTTGAGCTTAAATGAACCGACAACTCTAAAAGAAGAAACATTCTGGATTGAAGCTACAAGAAATCTGCTTTTTCTCAAGGTTTCACAGAAAATATGAAGTCCTTCCCTTGAACCTGAGGGAAAGGAGGGAGATTTTGTGAAACTCTACCCCTATTTGCCCCAAAGCTTTACAGACCTGTGACTTTTGGATTTGTAATTAACCCAAAACCCAGGCAAGGAAAAGATGATCTGAATGAACAACTTACCTCCCTGATAATATAATAAGCATAGCCAAAGGATGCTGTTTTGGGAGATATCCCCAGGTTTCAAGGTTAAGCACAGCTGGTTGGATTGTTTGTTACTCTTTTACAAACCTTAAGTATTTGCAATAATTTTTAATTATTTCAATCTTATTTTCATGAAACAAATCTAATTTTTTCCAGTTTTTCCCAATTTTCCAATTTTCCCTTATTCTTTTTTGGAAAAGTTACAAAGCTGCAAAAGAAAAAAATATAACTAACTGTGCCACTCAACTTTTCAAAATTCCTACAAGTTTTGAAAAGTTACAATATGGCAAAAGGAAAAACAAAAATATGGAAAAAAATAATCCTGAAGAATGTTCATTTTAGTACACTCAGTGGTAAAAGGGGGAGAAAATGGAAAAGTTCAAAATAAATTCCAAAATTTTCACAATTTTTTAATTTAAAATATTCTGTTCCAAACCCTATGAAGCAGAAACAGTTGGATAATATTGCAAAAATTTTTTTCTATTTTTCAACTAGTTATAGCTATAAACAAGATTTTTTAATTGCTATGTTGTCCTATAATATGCAATTTATCAAGATACACCTTGCTGATTTCTCAGTGAGGAGGGGAGCTGCTATCCACTCTGTCCTTGCTGCTGAATAAAGAAAACAGACTAAACTCTCATACTCCTCCACTGTCTCTTCTAGGATGCTTCCTCTCTCTGAGGCCTTCAGGTCTCTGACACTTTCAGAAGAGCTTGAGCTAAGTAGACAGTCACCATCTCTGGGATCTTTTTAGCAGCTATATAAAAAGAAAAAAACTTGCCTTTAGTTTCCTCCTTTCCACATGGGAATAATAGAAGGCCCACACTCCTTGTCAACAGATAGCAAATGTCAAATCCTGATCCTGATGTCAAGTGGAATTTTGCCATTTACTTGAATCAGGGCCATGATTTCAACCCAAGAGTCTTAATTCTCTCCTTTTCCTAGAAGGAGGATGTCAGGTTGAACGGACTACCTACAGAAGAACTGTGGAAGCCTCTCTGAACAGGCCTGGGGAAGTTGAAAAAACTTTAGCCCAGGTAAAGTGACTATTCGAACCCCGCAATAACGAGTGTGAAAGCTGTGGTCTGGGAAGAGCAAAGAATGTATTGTATTCATGTTTGGATTTTCATACCCCAGAACGGAAGGAGATTTGTTTTGGCTTGAGGGCCAAAGCACTAAGGTCAGATTAACTATTCTACAAGAGGGAGACTGCAGAACTAAGGGAAAATCAATTCACAGTAATAACGTGTCAATGGAAAGGTCAGAACTCTTTGCAAAAGGAAAACCACTATTTCTTTTCTCTTTTTCAAAGTCTAAAGCTCAGAGTAACAAAAGAAAACCAGAAATCATACTAAAAAAAGTTGCAGCATTTCATGTAGAGCTGTTTGGGAACCAGAATTTCTGAACGGCAAGAAATTGTGACATTTATCTTTTTTCTTACCAAATCAGAATGAAAACCTGAAATTTCAAAATTTTCTCTGAAATGCAAATTCAGAAATGTTTTGTTTTGCTAAAGATGTTTCGATTATGATTGTTTTTACATATTATATTAATATGCATGGTTTTATACCAATAATATAAAATATTTCCGCATAATATAAGTTGAAGCAAAATCATTCAAAACCACTCAAATCATGTCCATTTTGATGAAACTGCATTTTTTTTAATAGAATAGTTTTCCATCAAACTTCCTGATCAGTTCTACTTTCAGGTATCCTGTATATTGAGCAAAATAAGCTTTCTCAACTCCGGGCATGGGGGACTACCTCTCCATTGCCAGTAACCTACCACATAACTTCATCTTCCTTGAGTGAGCTACGAACAGGCTAATTGGCTTCATGTATTTCCCATCTGTTTATTAAGCCTTCCCTGGTCAAAATAGGGAATAGTCCCTGTGCTTCCTGTGCTGGTCAGCCGCTGCTGCCCTTCAGGACTCATTGCTATCTTTCTATCTTATTTCATTCTCAACTGCAGTGGCAGTATGTGGCCTCTAATAAGGACATGAATAGCAGGTTACCAGCCTATTCTCAATAGCACACCACTTGGGTTACCTATGGACAATTATTGACTGTATCCACTCATTTAGTGTGGTACTGTTGCCAAGATTTTCAACAAAGACTAGTGATTTTCAGTGCTTCAGTTTTTGGCTGTCCAACTTCAGATAGCTTAAAGGGTCTGATTTTCAGAGGTGGGTGCTTGACGTTTTTTTGTCATTTGGGCCTCTTTAAGGTGTTTCAAGGCTGGGCAGCCAAAAGTCACTTTTAAAAATCTTGGGCTGTGTCTTTATGCTTGTAGCTGCCCAATTTGATGAGAACATATTTTGCAGTACACAATAACTGATGATTAGGCAGAATCTGGAAGGGAAAGCAATAGTTTATGATCATTTTTAGGTTATTTTGCCCCTTTGTTTTATTGCAGTTTTACAGTATTACAACTGTAAAGTCCACAAGAAATATGGCAAAGAGACAATGTTTTGAAGTTCAGTTGTATTCTGATAAATAGCCAGGTACGTTTGTATTTAGTTAATCTCCATATTTCCATATTCAGTTGGCTCAGTTTACCAGTGTAAGCATGAAAGGGAATCAATTCTTATGAACCTGCCGACATGCCAGTTAGATTTTAAAGATGAAATCTAACAAACTCGGTTTGCCAGCTGGATAAGCATTAAAGCCAATATAGCATGGAACCTAACAGAATCATCCCTTTTTAATGAGTCCAGGGAGTATTAACTTACTAATTTTAATGCTGGCTTCTCTTCATGTCAACCTTTTAAGCACTGGTCTACCCTGCAAATGTATGTCCGTATAACTACGGTGCTCAGGGGTGTGGAAAATCCACAGTTGTACCAACCTAACTCCTGGTGTAGAAAGTGCTATATCAACACGAGGGCTTCTCCAGTCGACATAGCTGTTGCCTCACAGGGAGGTGGACTACCTAAGCCGGCGCGAGAAACTCTCCTGTGGCTGTAGGTAGTATCTCCACTAAGCGCTGCACTGCACTGGTATAAGTGTAGATGAGCTCTAACTTGAACAGAATTTCTCAGACCAGGGCATTTTGCTTATTCTTAACAACCCAACAATTTATTAATTAACCCAGAATCACATTAGTGGTGAACTATTGATTTGATATTAAAGTGTAGACACAACTAATGTTGTAGGTATATACCAGTTCATGTTTTTTTCAAAGTGCTAATGCTGTAAGCCTGGGTTTGGATCTGAATGTCGGACTTGCTGTTTCTAATCATAATGGCCAATAAGAAAGAACCTGCAATCAGGAATGATTTGACAATTGTGTTGATGATACATAACACTCAGGACCTACTTCTATTTAAATCAATGGCAAAATTCCCATTTGCTCTAAGGGTGGATAAGCGTGCCGTTACACATAATATGCACCCTTTGTTGAGGCAGCTTTCTTGGCTCTGCAGCAGTAACAGGAGACGATGGGAAGGAAGCCCTGCCCATGTGCCCGCCACTACATATGTGACTATAAAATGAGCACATAATGTGAGTAAGATGGCCAAAATAGCCTATTTTTACATAGCCCCTATCACCCCATATATTTTAAAACAATTTATTTTTGTCACATTAGAAGATTTATTGCAGAGTTATATAATTTGGGGTTGCTGAGTTCAGATTAAATGGATCCAGAATGCTTCCAAATTCACAGAGCTCTGGGAATTTAAAAGTCAAGTATTAAAAAAACCCCTCCAATTTATTGTGTTTGATTTTGCATTTTATTCCATCTTTTGCAATGAAGAGCTGTAACAATTTGCTATCTTGGCAGGAAGCATACAGTACAGATGAAATAAATTGTGATTTGAGATGCGGGGAAAAAAGCAGGACAGAAACACTTTACTACAGAAAAGCTGAAAGGAAAAAAAGACTGATTCTGCTATTAAAAAGTTATTGCTAAAAACAATAACCTTTATGAAGTCATCATGCTTTTGATTTACCAAAGCAAAGAACTGATATTTTGCAAGTGAGTCACTGACACTGCGGTAATATTTAACAAAGATAAATGATACTTTGGATCAGAAGAGGCTTTTCTTATTACTTCACACTTCAGCAACCTAAACTTTTCCCACTTACTTTGCTTTATTAATTTTAAAGACTATGACACTTAAGGGCTGTGTTCTTACAGCTCTGGATACGTTTGCTGAATTCTGTAGACCTGTGGGATTTTAGCTGAAAAGAGAATTAATTCTTACTGTATAGTTAAAACAACCAACTGTTTGAGAATGGGAGATAAATTGTTATGTTTTCAGTGCTTTACTCTTATGTTTTTAATTGTATAAAAAGCAAACATTTTTTGCAAATATTTGTGGTACACACAGTGAAACAAATTAGCATTATAATACTAGATTTCTTTTTCTTGAATAGATGAAAAGGTCAAAAGAATTCTAACTGTACGTCTTGGTCTTTATCAAACAGGCTTTTTGTTCCATTGAGGATGCAGTCATTGTCTCAGACAAGAATGAAAACATGATGTGCCATTTACAACTCTGAGATATATATGAAATACTTAGCATTTAATTATATTAATTGCTATTATGCCAACAGTAAGAAAAAAAGAGGACAAATAACACGTTTGGTAGGTGGGTGGGGGAAGGAGGGAAAGTATGTGTAGTTGTTGAATTGGACCCATATCTCTATAATTAGAAAAGGATATAACTGTGGTAACTCACATACCAATGAGTCAATGTTGACTTTTTACTGTTGACCATCATATATTCTATATTACACACACAATCGCTATGTTAAAAGAACATTATCAAGGTTGAAAAGCTGAAATTTGGGAAATGCCAGAATAAATGTTACCTGTGGAGCCTTAATTCAGCCATGATACAGCTTTTAATTACACGATCACATACGATTTTTTTCCACGGAACCTCATTCAGCACACAGTTGGACAATGCTCAGTGAACGAGCAGCTATTCAATATTTTATTTTCCCCTCATTGTTCAGTGTGTAGCCCTAGGCTTATTTACTGCACATTATTCAGACCCTGCTCTCAAGACAGAATTTTTAATTTCCACATTGGTTTTTTTGTGGTGCTTTTCACTGTGCTACCTCAGTGCTTCACAATCAATCTTCAATCTTCACAATCTTCTGGGTAATTAGGGGGTATTATTGTCCCCATTTTACAGATGAGGAACAAGACACAGAGAGATTAAGGTCCAAAGTATCCACTAACATTGGGCGCTCACTTTGAGCGTACTTAACATTATATAGCACTTTATATATTCAAAGAACTTTATGTGTTCATTGACTTCAGTTGCAGCTGTGAGTGCTCAGCACTTGCACAAATAAGACTAAGGGGCTCCATTAGTCTTATTAGTACAATTAGTGACCGTGTTTAAATAACTTGCCCAGCATTGCAAAGGAACTCTGTGGCAGAGACAGAGGTAGCATCTAATATTCCAGGGCACTATTCATCTCCATAATCCTGAAACCTTTCTCTTTCTGCAGTTGCCTGCCTCCTTCACTCCCCTTCTTGTTTTCTGTTACGTTGTCCCCAGCAATCAACTGTAGCCTGGATTTAGTGGTGCCTCCCTCCTAAACTGAGAGGGAGGCCTTTAGTTAAGGGCAGGCCTAGACCAGCCTGTCCCACTACTATAAATAGTATACAGATTCCCACTTCTGCAACAAATGAAGCAGGTATCTCCTAGACAGCAGTCTCCTGAATTGCACAACCCTGTTTCACCTCTAGAGCAGGTCCATCCTGTGAACTGAATAAAGCTGGGCTCCAGTGTAAAAAATACATGTTCATATAATTCAAGACTGTATCAATATTGTTATACACCTGGGGGGGCCCAGGCAACCTTAATTCTGGCATTTTCTAAACTCTGAGTGCTTCACTTTGCGACCGTAATGTTCTTTTAACTTAGATGTTTATGTGTAATTTCCTAGTCTTTTATAAAAGCAAACTGAAAAAAACAAATCTATCATGTGCCATCATATTGATACCCAGATGATTGTTCAGCAGGCTTGAAACACTCAGATGGACCACACATACTTCTGCCGCCTGAGCTAATGGAGTAACTGATACTAGTAGTAGGTTATCTTCTATGTGCCCCAGCACCAAAGGGGGATGAGACACTTTGACAGTGAGTTGTCACAAATATTGCTGACAGCAGAGGAATGATGAGACTTGGGAATCTTGGATTCCATGCCAAGCTCTGAAGGGGAGTGTACTCTAATAGGCTCAGACTCTTCTGCCTGTTTCCCCAAGCTGCTTCTGTCCTGTCCCCTCCAACCTGTCTCTATCCAAGTCCTGTCCCTCCCCTCACCCAGGACTCCTCTACACTAGTCCCATCCTCCTCACCTAGCCAGTCACAGTCTGCGCTCCTCATGCTTATTATCCCAGTCATCTCGACCTTCAAATCCCAGTGTTTCCCTACCCTCTAGCTCATTGTCTACTTGTCTAGCCAATCCTTGCCACTGCTCTGTCATCATTCCAGGCCTCCAGTTGCCCCCATCCCCACATTCTGCATCCCCTTTAGCTCCTAGTCTCCCTTCTAAGTGTCTCATTCAATCTCAGAGTCCTCATCTCTTCATTCAGCTCCCTGTCCCAATCTCTTTGTCCAGCCATCCCTAATTCTCTCTCCACACCCTTGCTCTGCATTAGATTGGCCTGCCTTCCCCCTGCCCCCTGGTTCACTCTCTCCCAGCACCCCATCCAATCTGTCTCTCCATAACTGAGTCCTCATTCCCCTTTTCTCTCGTTGGTTTCCCATCCTAAACTCCTTGATCAACCAGTCCCAGGCTCTCCATCCAAGTCTTCTCTTATCAACTCTCAGTTTTCCTCTCCCTGCACCTTGCCAGTCTCCAGTTCCATCTCCCCCACCTCCAGGCTCTTTCTCCCAGTCTACTCCCTCCTTGCCCCCATGCCCATCTCTTGCCCACTTTGTACTCAAGTCAGGCAGCTTCCTCCTCCACTGTGCCTGAGCATCAGCAGAAGGGAATCACTGAGAGCACAAGAGAGACAGGCTTTTTGCCCTCATTATGGTGCCTGGCCCCAGCCTGGTCTGAACAGCCATTACAAGGAAAGCCCTATTTTGCCCTTGTACACCTGTTTCTCTGTCAGCTGGGCAGTAGTCAGATCGGAGCTAGGAGCTGTGAGAGGCTGGAGTATGATTAGAGTACACATATTTTTTATAGATTTTAGCTTCCCAAATCTACAAAGTCTTCATTGAGCATGTGCAAACTGAGATTTTTCAAATGCTTATAACTTGGCCAAATTTGAGCAGATTTTCATGGAAAGAGCAAAAAGGCAAATCCCTGTCATGTCCTGCCACACATATCAAGTGCTTGAACCAAACCATAGGGGGGATTAGAGGTTTTAAAAGAAAAGGTTACCAGATTTTTTTTTTAACATTGCAAAACAATATATTTTTACCAGCCTTGTTCTTGGAAATAAAGTATCCAAAATCATGCAGTCTGAGGCAGACACCCAGCATGGAAAATTTCAGCCCAAATAGTTAAGGTTTGGTAAAGTTATAAGCAATTGCAAAGAGAGTATTATAATGGGAAATGCCTGGCTGTAAACTACTCTCAAATCACTCAGCCTTGCTGTCTAGTTCCATGGAACGGTGTAAGGAGCATGCACTGTAGTCCAGTTAACACCCCATTTTAGAGAAAAGGGCAGAGCAATTGGCAGGTGCAGGTGTCATCAAGAAAGGAGACAGAAAATGAAATGTTGGGTTTCTGGGTTCCAGCACCATGGTGAATTATATGCCAAAAATGCTGAATTTTGTGGCATTTTGAAAATAAAATGTCCAATATACTAGCCACAGACTCATAGAGTCTAAGGCAGTGGTGGACAACCAGTGGCCCATCAGGGTAATCCGCTGGCAGGCCACGAGACAGTTTGTTTACATTTGCACAGCTGCCCGCGGCTCCCAGTGGCCGTGGTTCGCCATTCCCGGCCAATGGGAGTTGTGAACCGTGGCCACTGGGAGCTGCAGGCACCATGCAGATATAAACAAATTGTCTCGTGGCCTGCCAGTGGATTATCCTGTTGGGCCATGTGCGGCCCGCCAGGTTGCCAACCACTGGTCTAAGATGCACAGACCCATATTAATTGAGCAGACCACACCTCTCAGAACGATTGTTTCAGGCTGTCTGCAGATTCAGGCATGCATCGCTGACTGGTAACCTTGAAAATACAAATCTGGTCTCTCCATAACCAAAAGGGTTAGAAACCCATGAGCACATGCACATGCGCATATTTAAACAAAAGCTAACATTCTGGAGAACTCTTCTGAGGCAATGGGTAAAGGCTGCATCAAATTCTGCAGCCGCAGAATATACTGCGCCCTGACAATAAAGTCATTGTGACCTGAGTGTCAGAATCAGTGGTAGAAGTGGTTTCTAATGAGAATTATTTAGAATTCGTTTAAGTGAATTATTGAACAGCAGTAAATTCTTAGTCATTACCCTGATAAGTCATAATGCAGCAGCCCTACAGTTAGTTACGAATCTACGAAGACAGACACTTTTAATGTATATATCTCTAGAGAAAGATGCTGCAGGGGAACACTTTTAGTTTTCCAGATCAACAACCAATATAAAAGGGAAACTGCCAAGAATTAAAAAAAAATAAAAATAAAAACAAATTATTTTTTTTCTTTCTAATTTATTTTTCTTCAGGAGAGAATTTGACAAAAGGCATTATTATTCGAGCATAACTATTATTTGCCACCTTTTTGTTCTTCTTCCACAGATTTGGCTGCTTTCCCATCCCCTTCTCTCTGCTGTATATAATCAAGACTCTGTTCCTGAGGATGTTGTTAGTTGTTTGGTTAATGAGAAAGACATGGTGGCAATATTCTAAGTGTGTTTAGGTTCAGAGGGCACATTCTGATACTTTACATGGGCATTACCTTATTCTAAAAGTAGTCTTGCCGACACCACTGGACAGCTTGCAGAGTAAAGCACAAGCCACTGTGAGTATAGGTGCCAGATTTAGGCCTAGAAAGGGGGAGATGGATATACATTTATATCATGTAGCTGATTAGTAAATAATTGTTTTTGTCAATAATCTTAGCTCAAGAGCTCATTGGGAAAATTCTGATTTTTTTCCCCTGGAATTTGACCATTTAGCAAAATCAAAATGTTCCAAGAACACAGCTCAATTTTAACTAAGATCTCATGGAAACAGGGCAGGTTGGAACCTGTCCACCTGGTTTCCTGCCAGCTCACAAACCCTGCTCCTTGGAAGCCCTGGAATTCCTAAGACCTTCAGGGTCCATGGCTCCAGGGCACCCTACTGGGTTTTGTGAAGAATTTTGAAAATTTTGGTTTTCATTCTAAATCAGAACTAAGCCTAAACTATTTTGAAATAGCAAAATCCTTTGTGAAACAGAATTACTATGCTCAACTGTACTTTTTACAGTGGAGCCAATAGCTACTGGAAGATTGAATGTCTCTCTTTTTCTTCATCATACATTTTTAAGAAGATTGCCAGCTGAACTCTGTTTATAGAATCCTTACCACTGGTGCTGGAGCAAGAGACAGAAAGAACATATCTGGAATTTCAGATACCAACATGAATGCGCGATGACAAAGACTGTCATTTATGCCACTGCCGTGTATCGGGGGGAGGGGAGGCTGAGCTGCATAGCCCCAGGAGGACCTTGGAGAGACTATGCTTGAGGCAATCACAGTCTCTTCTGGGAATGCTCTGGGGACGGGGGGAAGGTGAGCAATCTGTGCCATCCATTCGGTATGGATAGCTCCCTCAGTGTGTTATCCTGCTGGCTTTACAGGCTGGAGTAGGCCCTATCCTTTCTGCCCGTTTTTCAAAATCCTGCTACCAGGATGGAGAGAGGAAGAAGCAGGGGCAAGAGGTCCCCACTCTCAATATGGACGTGAAGAAATCCTCTCAAATGTGACCAAATGCTGAGCACCTATCACACATATAAATGCTGTAGAACAGTAACAGTTGCTTCTTTTTGATCAGTCCTGATTTCGATGAATGCATTCATTATTGGCAAGTTTTGTCTAATTGTTTGTGAACACATTGCAGCCTATTGGCCAGATTCTTAAATCTCTCTGAGTTGTACTTGGGAAAAGACTGGAGGGGAAAAGAAGAAAGTAGTTTTAAGGCTAACAGAATATGATCTTAATCAAACTAATCAACCATGGTCATCTGTTATGCATTTGTTTCAGTGACAGCAGAAACAGGAAGGTTCTTTACTAATTAAGGATATTATGAATTAGTACATGGCTATGAAAAATTAAAATTGTATCCTGACTCAACTGAGAAGTTTCTGAATTTGAGTTTGAGCTGAATGAGTCCCCATCCAAGAGAAACTGAACCATCTGATAGCACTGCACTTTTTAGCTCAAGGTTGTAGCAAAGAAATTTGTCTGATCCATCTAGTAATAATTTAATCTATTGATAGCACATCCAGAGCTTAAATGCAAATATTTTATTCCATTGACTCAAAAGATAATTTTGAAGTGTATGAAGAGCTTGTGATTTTGGCATTAATTCAGTGCAAACAAAGGGCCACAGTCTTTTTCAAGAATCCTCTGAAACAGGTGAAATCTCTGAATCCGGACTGGTCTTAACTTGCAGACATAGTAATTGATATGTTGCTTTTGGAACTCATAGAGGTGTGATATCACTTCTCTGTGCCCATTTGGGTGATCCTCAATAAAAAAAACCTGTTTGGTACCACTGCATCTTACACCAGACAAAGCAGTGAGAGGAAAAATATAGCCACAATAATGTCACTCTCTGACTTTTATGGAAGAGAGCTTCATTAGGTCACATAGCCCAAATTGCTGCCAATTTAGTTCCCCTTAAGAAAATTAAATCTGCATATAGCGGTCAGATGTATTAGTCTGAGATGTGCTGGCTCAGCAGAATGATGAATTTGGTAACGTGTTGTGCTTCTGGTAAAAGTTAAGGGACTTTTAACTGAGAAAGGCTATCTGTTAAACTGAAGATTTTGATTCACTGTTTCATCTTGCATTTTAAATTCTGGCTAGCATTACATCACATCAGAAAGACATGAACCCCTACCTTCAGGGAACGAATCAACTAGTTTCTGATTTTGCTTGCTTTCTAAACAAAGATGAGGCTTTCTCAGACACGTAAGCAGAATGACCTTTCCCACTTTCTGAGTTATTAACAAAGGTTCAATAAACGGGCATATGATAATTGTTCCTTTTCTGAATAGATCAAGGAGCTTCAAGATTCATTTCATCAAGGTTCAGAGTCTTTCAAAGGACCAAGAGAAATACTTGACTCAGTTACAGAATTATTTCTGGCTGAACCTGAAGAAGCCAAGGGCAATATTCACCCTGAATTGACTGAATTACTGTACTTTCATCTAAGTATCATGAAGGAAATGTTTTGAGTTTCTATAATTACTTGCCTGATGATAAATTGAGAGTTTTATAAAAGCCTGCTATTTGAGCAAGTCCCTGGGGACGTACTCCTTTGTTAAGAGACCTTTCCTGTTATGACTCTAAACAAATCAGATCATGACAGTCATTGTATTCCACAACATGTTATCTATTTGGTAAAATGGGGAACTGCAGCAAATACAGACATCCATGATCTAATATTTCAGCCTATTTGTCTGACATCTCTTTGTGGCATTGATATAGACACTGCAGCAAATGAGGCTAGACACAGGGATGGATTTTATGCAGCAGGCCTCAACTTTCTTAAACCTAACACAGGTATGGGGTGTTACCCCCACATTTCCCAGACTCTCACATACTAGGCATTTTAAGTGGTTCCAAGGTTCCTATCACATACCCCATCACCCAGGATAGACTACCCCAGGACTCAACTCACTTTTTTGAGTCCTACCACACAACCCCCAGCAAGGGGGGCAGAGGGTACCAAACGGGAAACCTCGGTCCACGAAGCTCACAAGGTTACCCCCATCTCATGAGCACAAGGCCCATCAACAAAACCCCAGGTCTTTTACTTTTTGGAATTGTCCCTTTTAACTGCACTGGAAATCGGCCACTGGGGTGCACAAGTGACAAGCCTGGTCACACCCCTTACCAACACCTCCTCAGGTCAGAATTCCTGCCCATCCATTCCCCCACATTTCAGAGCTAGAGGTTGTGTCCTGTGTTGAACAAATGTATTCCATCATCCCTGAATAGCTCAGGCTGATTTTAACAGATTCCCGATGCTGGACCACTGAACTACCAGTGTCCAAGAATATCCTGCTAACCTCAACGTTCACCTTCTTCTGAGCCTTATCTATATGGGCCAATTCTGTGGCTCCCACCAAACCCTCCTCATGAGCATTTCTGACCAGACCAATCTAACGTATGTCCTGAACTGCTTGATTCACACAACATCCCTCTGAATTTTATCCCTCAAAGTGATTCCTGTGCAGGCCCCAAAATCATTTGTCTCAAGGTGAATAAGCAGAACGTTAGGTGTGTGTGTCTGTGTGTGGGCGGAGGGGGTGTAATTTGTCAATGAGTGCAGAAGACAAATGAGATGATTGCATAGTATGCCTCTCTGTCGAACAACTGAATGTGTACAGCTTTGGCCTTGAAGCCCAGCTGTGACCTGGATGCTACCTTGTGGCCTAAATGCACTATTGATTGCCCACAAATCCAAACGTTGACTATGTTTTGCATATCCCCATGAATCAGAAAGATTGGATTAGTTGCACTTATTGCCTGTCCCAGTAATTTTTCTCCTGGGGCAGACAAAATCCTGTAACAATTCAATTTCCAGTGCCCTATAGCCTGAACATTCTGAGATTTGACATCTTCCAATACTACCGATGTTGCTGCCCCAGTCTTGAGAGAATGTGTACCAAAGTTAGCTGGCTTGAGACTGCAGTAGGCTAAAGCTTTTGTCATTACTGCAGCAAACTGTTATCTTAGTGCCATTCTTGTGGTCCAGTCCTGGTTTCAGAGGGCTAGGAAAACTTCGATTGGGCACTGGCATTCATCCGCACATTCCCGAACTGTTGGCAAAGCTCCATTCCCATTTTGATCTGTTTTTGAGTACCTTAAGTGATAACCGTATATCTGATAGTTCTAACGCCCACCTGGAACTATCTGTGGATGCTTGAGGCACCAGCTCACTTACCCTGAAAGCATCAAAGAAGGCCACAATGAATGCTGCCTTAAATAAAACAGCCTCCATCCCACACTGCATATCCTATGTAGAGAATTTAATAACCCTGTAAGAATTTCTATAGTTATGGAGTACCTATCATCTCCTCTGTGTCCACTCATTGCCTCTGGACCATCGCTCCAGGAGCTTCCGCAATAAGAAATCTCTACATGGGTTCAGGAAACCTACTAGTTTACACCAAAATGACAGGCAATCCAGTCAACCTGATATAGTGGAGGAAGCTAACACACGGGGAAGGATGGGCCATAGATGCCGGTGCCCTTCCCAAGCTTTACATTCCGTAAACTCAGTAAGGCAGGCCTTAGAGTCATTGCACGTCCTCAGGACAACCACACGATCAACTAGTCCTATGGTTGTTAGGATCCAAGGTTTCACAGTTGGTGGGGTGCCACCAGTGGAGCTCTGCTGGCAAATGGGGCGAGTTCTCAGAATCTTCTGTTATGAAATCGAGACCGAGCATTGGCAATGCCATTGTTGATTGGTGAAACATGCCCTGCACAGACAGGAAGGTTAAACAAGAGGCAGTGCAATATGAAAATCCTTGCTAGCCTCATTACCTGAGCAAACTTAACCAACTGTCTGTTCTATATGTTCTGGTTGTCAGACCAGAAACAAATCCTTTTATTCCTAAATGGATCTCCCCAAATAGTGACTGCCACCAACATTGGAAAAAAATTCAAGGACTGTAATATTCTTTCTAATACCTTGAGCCACCCCATTCTCTGGCCACTTCTGAACACACTGCTTGCTGTGGTAGGACACCCCCGAAACCTATTCTCTCTGAGGCACTGGATTGCACTTGAAGCTCTGTCCACAGTATCCAGTCCGAATGCGCAATTGAAAGCCCATTAAACTGTTTAAAAAATGTCTCCCATACCTCTAAACCTTCTGTCATTTTCCTGGGCACTCTGACAAAATAACGGGGTTTTTCACACTCCTGAGGTGTCAGCCACCCAAAAGCTGTCTACGGGGCCACCACCCAGCACACAGATTTTAAGTGCCCCATGCCCACCTATTGCTGTTTTTATTTAACTTTTTTACTATCTTGGATTTTCCTTATCAATGTCCTCACAGTATCCAACCTTTCTGCAAGTAGCTAAGAAATACCCTGAACTTCATCCAGTTTGATTCCCTTCTGGACCTCCAGTTTTTTCGGTGGTGGTGGGGACCCCAAGGAACTCAGATAAATCTTGGAACACCATCAGTAGTTAGGCACAATCACCTGATCTTAATTTTCATGCAAATAAGACATCATTACAACAGTGCACTATAGGATGCAAGCCTGCCTCTCTCAGAATTGTGCTCTCCAGGTTCTCTCCATGGTGCTGAACCTCTCAATAGCTCCACAAGACACTGCACACCCCTTGGCACTGCTTTATTGAAATAGAAATGGACCTTGAATTGAAAACCCAACACATTAAAATCTGTGGCGAGCATAGAAAGTAACCTGAACACAGACTATATATTGCATTTTTCTACCATAGCACCAGGACCATAACGCTCTAACCATGGCTGCTGCAGCATCAATCAAAGAATATTGAACTGAACATAATTGTGGGTCGATATAGTCATTTACAGAGGAGCCCCAGGGGTAAGATAAGTGATGAGTAATTGTGTGTTCTCTTTTGGCCTTCTTTGGTACCACATCCAATGGAGATATATGTAAGTCTGGCATTGGAAGGTTCAAACATGGGCAGTTACTCTCCTTTTGCTGCTAGCACTGCCAAAATTTTGGCCCACGTTATGGACTCGAATCCTTTAACACATTTCAAATTCTCTACCCAAATGTGATGCCTTGTTCTTTCATATGGGATTTGGAAACCAGCTGAAACTCCATTCCATAAATAAGCTGTGTCCATCCTTCTAGGCTATCCAATAACAAAGTAATTTAATTGGATAAGGGGCCTTTTTCATAAGTGCTACGTCCCCCCACTGACTCTGTCAAAGAACTGGGCCCTTGTTGAACTCATTTTTTTAACCACTGTGTTCGGCCTTTCACTTATCCCCACTGAAGTTAGAGTTCCATGCTGCCCCCTCACACTACCTACAGTAGTGTTTGTACTTGCAGTGGGAACAAAAATTCTTCATCATTAAATGCAAAGCAAACAGTGGACCTGATAGCTACATATGCTGCCCACAGTTTTGATACTGGCAACCCACTCTTTGTGAAAACCAGCTGGAGAGGATGATAAGGGGTTATGCATTCCAGCCAAAGGTCCTGGTCTTTTTTAGTCTATGGTAATTCTGACTCCTCTGCTGCCCTATGTCTGAATTCCTTATCATGCCTTAACGTAAGAACATAAGAACGGCCATACTGCATCACACCAATGGTCCATTTAGCCCAGTATCCTCTCTCCTGACAGTTGCCAGTGCCAGGTGCTTATCTATCCAATCCTTACCTCCACATATGTGGTGTGAGTCCTTACTTTTAAGGCCTCAAGCTTGAATAAGGAAACACTTCTGCCAGAGTTCCTCTCAGAAATTAAACTTGCATATATGCAAACATCTAGTTTTCAAAAGTCTGGGCTACCATAGGTTTGTCATCTTCTTTCTTTTCCCTTTTATCCATTTTTCTCTACCTAAGCCTCACCAAAACAAACAAACAACCCCCCCAAAACAAAAACAAAACCAAAACCACAAAAAGTGGAGTGAATAAATCCACAGACTCTCTTTTCTGTATTTTTTTCTTTACCCCTTTGGATAAAAAAATCCCAAGGTCCCAGAGCTTTGGCACCCATGTTCCCCACTTATGCCTTGTTAGTTGCTTGTCTTCTGACAAACCCAGAGGGTGTGCTGGTATTCAGAGGTGGGTGTATCATGTGCCCTAATTGCTCACTGGCCTGACCCCAAACCATCACAGTATTGCCCCTCCATCTGATAGGAAATACTCCTATCTGGCATGCTGCCGACAATTTGCCCTAATGCCATCTTCCATGAACTTTGATACAAATAAAACTGAACTTATGAATATTAATGGCAAGTTAAGCATGTGAACACAATCAAAGCCAAATTCTATTTAAATGTTACTGCAATGTTCATGCATGTTGAAAAAAAATTATCCACCCTGATGTACTGGTCATAAAGTATTTATACCATGGTATTGGGGATGTGACGTTTCACTCCATATTCTTTATGAAAATATCCTTATGATATGAATCTGACATAACTGAGATGTACTTTATTTGTGATGACTCATGTGACATATCATTGGGAAGGTTATGATTTACTGAACGTGATTATCCAATTTGTATGCCTGTATCATTTCTGTATCTGAAGTTAGGAATATTAACTATGTATCTGTATTTCAACTAGCCCTTCAGGTACAACAATGAAAAAGTCAGAAAGGGCTAATGGACCATTAGCAAAGACAATTGACTGTAAAAGAGCTTAGTCTTCCTGTGGACACTGGAGACAGCCGAGGAGCAATGGCTGCCACAGCCATTCAGAGACCGGGGTCTGAGTCACCTGGTACTGGATACCCATCCTCCTCTTTTGGAATGCCAGTGGTTTTCCACTAGAAGACAAATGGTTCCCTCCTTAGACAAGAGCTATATAAGCCAGGGGAGTGACATCATCATGGTTCTCCTCTGCTTCCCCACACAAACAGACACTGAAAAAAACACCTGGAAGCAAAAACTGAACTGAGGGGAGAAGGGTTGAACCCAAGCTGGAAGGGCGTCTAGCTTGTGAATAATAATACCTGAGGTCTCAAGAGGGAGACCAGTGCAGCTGCCTTGCAAGATTTTCTATAATCTGCCTGCAACAATATGTAGGCTGAGAAATACTATTTGTAACCAATTTCTTTAGTGAAACTAGCTTAGTTTGTGTGCTCGGTTTAATTTGCTTAGTAATTTGCTTTGTTCTCCCTGTTATCTCTTGTATTCACTTAAATTCCATCTTTGGTAGTTAATAAACTTATTTCTTTTTTATAATGAAACCCAGTTTATGCAATTTGTAACTGGTGGTGGTGGGGGAAGAAGTGTGCACATTTCTCTTCACATTGAGGAAGAGGGTGGATTTCATAATATGTCTTTGGGTCTGCACTCCAAGGAAGGTGGACACCTGCGTGCTGGGGCAGGTCCCTTAAGCTGAGCCTTCCTAGAACTGATCTCAGTGTCTGCTTCGTTCTGAAGTTTGGTGTGGCCCTGCCTGTGTGTGTGCTGGAGGAAGCTTAATAGTTTGGCTCTGCAAGACAGGTAAAAAGGGTGCTCAGGCTGGCATAACAGGCAGGCTTAGTGGTATCTCAGCACATCAGGTGGCATCCTAAGGGGTCCAACCCGTCACAGGGGAAATGTAAGTGTTTGGTTAAATTGAGCTTATTTACTTGTGTCATAAGATGATATGATATTAACCAACATTCTGGCATACAGGTATGATCACAGGGTGTTGAACCTAGGGAGTATAATAGTTCTACAAAGTCACATATTAAACAATCTTAGCTAGCAAATCCCTACAGTTAGTTACAGGTGTGACTGCCTGCATCACCAGCTCACATAGCTTTGAAACTCTCAGAGCTGTTCCGTGGAGTATTATATGTATGTTGAGGTATTCTCAGGCACCGTTTCAGCGCCTGTGCTACCTGCCCCTGCAGCTAACACAAGGCAAGTTGCTAACGCATCCCTGCACCTCAGCAATCTCCAGCTGCTGCAACACCTCTTGGGGGCAATTGACAGCTGGCACAGGTTAGAACAAGCTTTGGGCTATGATAACCTCACCCAGGATTAGGACCTCTGCAGGGCAGCCCTCAAATTATGGAGTGCAGAACTGTAGGAGCTTCCCAATGGCAGCTGAGCATCTAGCCCATTATCTCTTTCAGTTTAATAAAGTGATTAAAACTATAATCAAAGAGTATCTAAATATTAAGTAAAGGTTTTTATGAAATTTGAACCTAAAGTTTGCCTGCTAAGTCCATATCTTGGTTCCCCACAGAAGCTGCTAGAACCTCCTGAGTATCAGGCTATTTACAAGATTTAGTAGGCACTCATTTTTGAAAATGTTGGTCTAAATTTTCAGTATCTTCCAAATATTGTTTTACTGACATCCTGAAGCACCACGTTTGGCTATAAAACTGACACATTTAGCAACACCAGCCTGCCAGTAACATATTTCAGCATCCTTAACTAACAGCTTTTATTTAGTTTCACCATTTTATTTTTCAAATATCTTACATAAGTAAGTGCTTATTTCAGGCTTTAAATTTATTGAAGGCTGCTCTGCAGACCTGAAGAATCTATTTCAAGTAGGTTACAAATATGATTTCATCTAGGAAAGCATTCATAAACCTGATTCCTCTTTCAGGCCTACGGAGTATTCCTGAGATATGCATTCTGCTTGTCAAAGCTATCAAAGGGCATCTGCCTCTATGATGGCTAAATGGCTTTTCCAGCAACTGATGTGAACTATCTCGAGATAATCTCTGTAAAAAAATGCTGTAATCTTTGTCCTCTTAGGGGGTATGAGATTTCTATAATGGCATCAAACTTAGAGTAAGTTATCTGAGATAATCTCAAGGAAAGGATCCAGACTTTCAAAAAATACTCGTAGCCCCATGAGAGTGATTGGTAAATGTGTACAAGGATGTTGCCTTGGCATGGTTTGAAATTGAGGAATCACAATAAAGCTGAAAACAGTTGCTTATGATTTTTACTTCCACATTGCTATCAAGGTTTGCAAGGAATGAGAAGATCGTTGTAAGGGAGATTTGTATGTTGCTCAGATAATAAAAAGCCCTTGTGTCTGATTTATAGAAGCAATATTCTGTTCAAGTACAGACTACAGTACATGAAAACCAATTGCCTGGAGACAGGTGGAGCATCATCTGTATCAAGGTATACCTCTTGAGATCAAGGAGACCTAATAAGCTTGTTTTATTTAGTATATGAAATTTATTTCACTTAAATGAGTCATGTTTGCCTCAGTCCTGCTGAGCACTCTCACCCCAATCCAGCAAAAAGCATTTCACTATGTGCTTAACTTCAGGTGGCAAAATCTTAGCTGATATAAACTGTCATAGCTCCACAAGCTTCAATTGTGGCTGTACAATGTATGCCGCCTGACTATCCTCCCCCAGGTGCATAGGTCCATTCATTTCAATCAAGCCCTTTGAAGAAGTAAGACCTTACGAAGTTTTACTAATCTATAATGCACTTGAAATGATATTTAATTCTCATAAACTGTTAATTTCACCCCGTATCTATATGGTCAATCCAAATGGTACAGACACTTTATATATGATTGTGTTCATTTATTTATTTTGGCTAAGGGTCTGTGATGGGGTGTACAAACCCTGCACCAATCAGGAGCTGTTATGAGCTCAAGTAGCCCCACTCCACCACACCTGCCAAGCATGTCAGGACTGCAGCAAAAGATAAAAACAGGAAAAGCCTAGCTGAGTAGGAGGCAGCTCTAGGAGGAGGATAGATCTTTATGTCCCTCAGCTCCTCAGGATAGGCCTGAGGGATGGCAGCACCAGCTCCTTGCCTGTAGACTGTCTGAGCATATTGAGACAAAGGCAGGCCGGAGTATAAACAGTCACCTCAAGACACTTTATAGTGGTTGGACAGAGGAAACTGAACTGTGGCTTTCCCAAGGCCCTGTGAAGGAAGAGAGTTTGATGGCTTGTTTGGGACTTCCCCTCCTCCCACCCTGTCCTCTTCCTTTTTGTATCCGTGGTATCCTGGAGGGGGTAACTCCAGAAGAGGAAACTTAGCCAGAAGGCTGAGTTTCTGTCACTACACATTTCATGCTAATACCCTAATCTGGATGAACAGAGCCTGAGTGAGTTTATGAGTCTGCCACTGACCAAAGGAGGTTGCAGGGGGACTAAGTCCTTGACAGGGCCGAAGCAGTGGTGCAGCATGTTATCTCTGTTCAGGAAACCATTAAGGCATCCACTTTTGGAAACTGTTTTTGTAATAGCTTGGTAATGAATAGTGATCTATGTCGTTAAACTAAATAACCAAACAGCTGGAAACTTGTCATAGATTCCAAGGCCAGAAGATACCACTGTGATCCTCTAGTCTGATCTCCTGTGTAAAACCGGTTATAGAACTTCCCCCAAATAATTCCTAGAGCAGATCTTTCAAAAAAAAAAATCCAATCTTGACTTAAAAATTGTCAGTGATGGAGAATCAACCATGACTCTCGATAAAATGTTCTAATAGTTAATTACTCTCACCATTAAAAATTTACACCTTATTCCAGTCTGAATTTGTTTAGCTTCAACTTCTGGCCATTGGCTCATGTTATACTTTTCTGTGCTGGAGTGAAGAACTGATTATTAAATATTTGTTCCCCATGTAGGTACTTATAGAATGTTATCAGGATACCGCTTTACCTTCTCTTTGTTAAGCTAAATAGATTGAGCTTCCTGAGTCTATCACTATAAGGTAAGTTTTCTAATCCTTTAATCATTCCTGTTGTCTTTTCTGATCCCTCTCAAATTTATCAAAATCCTTCTTGAATTGTTGGCACCAGCACTGGACATGATATTCCAGCAGCGGTTGCACCAGTGCAAGATATAGAGGTAAAATAACCTCTCTACTCTTACTCAATATTCCTCACTTTATGCATCTCAGGATTTCATCAGTTCTTTTGGCCACAGCATCACACTGGGAGCTCATGTTCAGCTCACTATCTGCCATGACCCCCAAATCTTTTTCAGTGTCTCTGTTTCCAGGATAGAGTCCCCAATCATGTAAGTATGGCCTACACTCTTTGTTCCTATGTGTATGTTGTTATGTTTGACCACATTAAAATGTGTAGTGTTTGCTTGGATCCAGTTAACCAACCAATCCAGATTGCTGTTACACAGTAGCCTGTACTCTTCATCATTTACCAGTCCCCCAATTTTTGTGTCAGCTGCAACCTTTGTCAGTGATGATATTGTTTTCCTTCAGGTCATTGATAAAAATGTTAATTAGTGTGGGACTAAGAACTGACCCCTGCAGGACATCTCTGGAAAGATTCCCCATTTACGTTTTGAGACCTATGAGTTAGCCAGTTTTTAATCCATTTAATCTGTGCTGTATTTATTTTATATTGTTCTCGCTTTTTTATTCAAAAGTTTGTGCAGTACCAAATCAAATGCGCACAGAAATATAAGTATATTGCATCATCACTATTGCCTTCATTGAACAAACTTGTAATCTGATAAAAAATCTAATAATTTGACAGGATCTGTTTTCCATAAACCCACATTGATTTTCATTCATTACATTACTCTCCTTTAATTCATTATAAATCGAGCCCCGTATCAACTGCTCCATTATCTTGCCCAAGACCGATGTTAGGCTGACATGTCTATAATTACTCAGGTCATCCCATTTTTGCTTTTTAAAATTTGGCAAAACATTAGTTTTTTCCCCCAGACTTCTGGGATGTCCTCAGTGCTTCAAGACTTATTGGAAATCAACATTAACTGTCCAGAAAGCTCCTCAGCCAGCTCTTTTAAAAGACTTGGATGCAAGTTATCTGATGATTTAAAAATTTTCTAGTTTCTGTTTAACATCCTCCAGAAGTACTAATGGAATGGAAAGAGTGCTATCACCATATGATGAGACTATATAATCTGTTTTTCCCCTCAAATATAGAACAGAAATATTTATTGAACATTTCTGCTTTTTCCCAATATATTTAAAAAAACCCTCCTTCTTACCATCTTTAATTCTCCTGGCCAATGACTTCTCCTTGTGTTCCTTTGCTTCCCTTATCAATTTTCTATAATTGCTAACCCAAGTCAATTTTCTGGTCAATAAATTTGTGGGGTTTTTTTTGTAATGCTCATTGAAACATGTTTTGTGTCTATATCTGGTTTTGGAGTACCTTGGTAAGTATTGTTTTGTTTTTGAACGTGTAGACTATTTTCTTTGTATTCCTCCATTGGCAAAGTCTGGTGCCTGAGATACTATGATCCCAGTTGTACAGGATTCAGAGGGAGAGCAATTAAAGGTAATAGTTACAAAAATCTCCTGGAAAATTGACAAAAATTAGCTAAAAATGTCACAACTTTATAGTTCAGTATATCAGGACCTTCCAAGCCTAGAAACACACGCTATGGGTCTCATTAGTAAGTTACAAATAAAGATTAATATATTTCCTTGATCAGATTTATTTCAGATTCTCTCAATGTTCCATATTAATTTCTCCCCCTCATCCCAACCTCCCCCCGCAAGATATTAAACTAATTTTATTATAAGCAGTCTAAAATCGATAATAATTGATTGCAATGTAAAAAGATAACTATTGGCATCTCTTTACTTTTATGACTATTAATGTATAGATAAATGCAATTTATAGTCCATAGCTAGCAACACAACAGAAATTCTCAATGCTGTTGGCTTGAAATGGAGCTACTGGCTCTATGTAACATAACTGTTATAATTTCTGCCAGTTTTTTCATAGGTTCAATCTAATGAACGGCTTGTCTACACAGAGAGACACAGGAAAGTTAATCCAAGTTAACCAAAAGTGTGAATTTAAAATGAATTAGTTATACTGCATTAAACCTTTGTGTGGACACTTTCAGAATTAAAGTGGTCTTAATTCAGGTTAATTTAATTCAAAGTGTCAGTTGTATTATAATATACAATAGAAAATTTAAAAATTCAGAGCACAAAGACATTTTGAAATTAAAAATTGTAACATTTCATTTTGAAAAAGATCAAAATGGGACATTTTGACATCAAAAGAACTTTTTTCTGGTTTTCTCCCAAAAAAGAAATTCTGGTTAAATTGACCCAGTTTCACAAAATGTTTTGATTTAGATGGAACCATATTCCATCAGAATATGCAAAGCTCCTCCAGTGAGCTCCAGTGTCAATTTATACCAGCTAAGGTTCTGGCCTGACCTTTTTTTATTTTTTTTTAAAATAAAGATACTTGTCTATAATTTGGGCCCTGCAAACCTGGGCACAGCAAGAGAGGCAGACAGTACACTGCCCACAATGGCTTAAAATTACAGGAATATGTTTGTGAAGTTGAACTACTTAATTTGTGGCCCAATCGCATCACTCTGCCCTTGTATTAGTAATCCTTTTGCACACAAGTAATACCATTGTATTCAGTGAGTAAATGTATGGATGATGAGACCTTAGATTGTAAACTCCTTGAAGCATGGAGTCTGTGTTTGTACGTTTTATAAATGCCATGTACATCCCTGCCTTTATATAAGCAATAATAATACTCACTAATAACCAGTAATCATTTGCACAAATAACATTCTCCTCTTCAAATCAAATCTCATTTTTTGTTTCAGGTAAAGCAAGCTGTAATGCAATGCATTTTCATGCTGCACCATACACAGGTAAACCATCTGCTTCTCTGCAGGCATTTTTAAATTCCCTCTTGTTAGTGTTTCACAGCTAATTAAAGTTGATAATTTTAAGAGTATGTACATATTATTAGCATGGTACAATGCTGCACAAAACAGTGAAGTTAAGAAAACAGTATACTAAATAAACTTCCATTTATCAGTCCACCAATAACTGTCTTAAAACTTTATCACACCATATGCAGACTGGAATGGCAGTGTCATATAATTCCAAGGAGTAGGGTGAATATCATCTGTACTTTTCCTGTGGTCTGATTCTCCCCTACAAGAAATTCTCATTCAGTTCTAGGAGGGCATGAGTGCAATTGCAGATGGGTTCCTCTCCAGATGATTGGCAGAGCTTTTTGACGGAGCTGGTCCAAAACAATAAGATAGAGATTGGATGCTTGAAGTCCATATTTAGGTACTCTAGTAAAAGTAGACTGGTTTTCAGAGTTGAAATCAGTCAGAGACAGGACATTTTGAAAATTGGGCCAATTTTACGTATGTTGACTAAATATGAGTTGAGGACTCTAACTTTAGGCCCTCATGGTTGAAAATGTGGGCCCAAATCTTCTGTTTTATGACTGATGTTCATAAATTTTCTCGATGCGCTGTCTCTTAGCAATAAAACCTCAGAACATTGAAGGTGAAGTGTTACTCTACAGTTTTATCAAGGTGAACAGAAATTTTGTAAAAACTGAAGAGAATATCTATCTAAAAAACTCAGGTAGAAAGAAACATTTTAAAATCACTTCTTTGTCCCCGGTTGATTGTCCGTTCACTGGTGATATCTGAGGTAACAATATGTTACTGGATTGTGCATATGCTGTCGACAACTTATGGGATATGCTATTAATGTTTTTACTATTTGTAATTTGTTTTTGACAGAGCAGTTTATCATTAAGTACCTGGTAAAGAATCATTGCAAACACTCTTGAGTTTCCCTTCAAAAGGAGTAAATGCAAATATCCCTTTGTTCAAAACTATATATATATATAGAGAGAGATTAGATTAGATGAGATTTCTATCATCTGCCCAGGGTCCCCTTTCAATCATTTTAAATGCACCATTAAGTAGCACTGAGGGGCAAAAATTGAAGGGTTGGTACTGTAAATGTCCCTGCTTGTGAAAATAGCTCTAATATTTCAGCAGCTGCCATGCTACTGTATTAGCTTTACCCCTTGTCAAATGCGTCACTTACCTTTTCATAAATGCAGCCCATAATATTTTAAAGAAGAAAGTTATCCCCGGAAGTGTCAAAAATGTCATTTTCAGTAAACTTGGGAAACATGGTATAATTGCGTGGAAAATGCAGATTAAGGATAAACGGCCCAGTGGTCATTCTCCTTCATCTTATTAAAACCAGGTCACTGGAAATGAAATGATCTGCTTGAAGCAAAGCTTTAATAAATCTCCAACTACCTGTGCTTTGCATTAATTTTTATTGGTTAGTTCTTATCTCCTAACTTGCAGTACACACTATTTGATGCATGTTTCAGGCACAATGATAAAAACTGAGTAGCAGAAGATCAGTGATATGTCAGTGTGCACTAGGGAACTTTTAGGGCACATCAGCAGAGTCAACATGGATAGTTAGTGCATGGAACATGGGAACGCTGTAGATTTACACTCCAACTAGCTGTGCAGTAAGTGCTCTTGCCGACGTGCCCTAAATTAAATAAGGTTGGTCCAGATCTTCAGCTGGTGTGAATCACATGAAACAATGGAGCTGTCCTGATTTACACTAGCTTAGTATTCATCTCACCATATTTAAGTAAGTGCTACACAGCTTTTCCCTGAAAAGGCAAGTTGAGAGAAATGTTCTTTATCTCCTTAGCATTCCTCCTAATCTAGTAAAGCAAAGAATTCTAGAATTATGGGCATAGAATGAAATTGAACAACACAGTCTTCATATACTATCTCAGAATTGAATAATAGCTCAAGAACACAACGTAGTAAGTGCTAAGGAATACTTTTCCTTGGTAGTACTGGGAGTTAGCCATAGCTCTTCCAGATAAGAATCATAAGATCAATTCTAAACACTACCACGGGAAAAAACCCAGAAAAATTATTATGCTCCAGGAAGAGACTCCAGAGGGCAGGCAGGGAAGGTACTGCCAATTCTGTTTTGTGTTGGACAAATTATGATCTTTACCTACTGCTGTTCATTGCATCTGTGTGCACCTTTACCTGTCAACTTCACCTAACCATTTTCAGATGTCACCAGCCTCCACTGAATATTGCTAAATTGAATTTGACTGTGGCACATAAATTGTATATAATCCAATGAATGAACAGAAATGCTTGTGAATTACAACCCAATATGGATATAAAAATGTGTATTAAACTCTTCGTCTTCAAGACAAGACTAGTCAGTCTTCAAACACTCCTGAAATAGTAGTATAAATGTTAAGCTATGTAAATGAATTGACTAGCAACCACTAGAGAATAAACTGTATAAGATTATAGCATAAAGGAATAAATAATACTGTAATAAAAACATGGACTATATACTTGCATACTATTCCTGTCAGTGCCCATGCATTTGAAAAGACTCCTGCATTACAGCATAGTATGCAAGCTCTAAAATTCCCCATCTAGTAGATTTTTACCAATCTCTTAGAAAGTTCAAATAGAAATAGAACAGTCATAATTGTTCTATAGAATTTTTAAACTAACCTATATAACCCTATAACAGTATCTACCTATTAAAGCAAGTAATTAGTCCCATTGAAATCACATGCTTGCTTTAGTAAAAGGGGTCATAGCACTTATATATTTTTTTCTCAATGTAATTTTAATTTTTAAACCTGAGTCTGACTGACAATACCAGTCCTGTATGAGGAGGGAACCCTGAGTTGAAGTGGATCACGAGCCATGTGCCTGAAAGAAACCTGCTTGCCTAAACTCCTTGATTCCCCCGCCACAACCTTTGAGGAGATGGTATGAGCTCAAAGGGTGAATTGTGGTCTCTGCTCTGTTGCCTGGTGTCAATCACTATGCTGGTCAGTGCTGCTGGGATGCTCTCCCACCCTGGCTGTGAATATGCCGAGGTCTGCTAGTTGGGCTGATCCCTCTAACTCTAGGTTCAGACTATATGTTGGCCTCTTCTTCCCAGCAGCAGCAGCAGGTGCTGTCACCTGAGCTGTGGTAGTTCCTCTCTCCAACTTTACCCCCAAATCCACCTGATTTGCCCAGAGCCAACTGGGTGGCCTGCAGCCAATTCCATTATCACTTGGGCAGAGCTGATAGATAGCTGGGCTGGCAGGAGGAAGTAAAGGGTGAGATTTCCTCCCAGTCCCCTAGGCAGCCAGGGTTCTGGTGCCAGCTTCTTTCTCTGCCTCTCCCAGGGCTTGTCCAGGTAAGGCTGGATCTTTCCTACTGTGTCCATGTGGAATGGGGAGCTCCAAGCTGGTTTTCTCATAGGCTGGATAGAGGTAGTCCATAGGTCAATCCAAAAAATGGCCCAAAAGATATGAAATAAATATGAATATTACCATTACATCACATTCCCTCATGTCATAGCAAGACCAGAATTGTGATAGAGTTCTTGTAAAGGCAACTGACCAGGTAGGTTTAGCCATTCAGTTCTTTAAGTGCAAAGGCTCCTCAGGGCGGACTGTGCGTTGTGTATTTTGAGTCAGACACTGGATGATTTTTTTACTTGCGGCTTCAAATTGGTTCAGAGAGGATACCTTTACATGTCAGTTTTGCCTGTGCAATCTTAAATGTCCCCAGCTTCTCCTGTATTTAGTATTCAGCTCTGCTGCACAAGTGGAAAGCTCCTGGTACAAGATAGGTAGAAAGGATTGAGCGCACAATTAATATTTTTATTCTTCTAAATGTGTAGGCTATTGTATACATGAAGAATGTAATTTAGTTATTTTAAGCATTATTTTCCTACCTTTCATAAAGTGAGGAACTTGAGAAATACGATCAAGAGAAATCTTATAATCAAGGCTATCAACTTCAGAAAGAAAAAAAAACCCTTATGATTTCCTGAAATTGTTAAAAGAGCTTGGAAATGTTATTTTTAGATAATGACAAAAAGGAAAAATTTAGATTCCATAATTATGACATCTAGACATAGTCCTATGTTTTCAAAATGACAGGGGAACTACTGTGTCCAAGGCTCTTATGCTGCTAACACTGATGCAGGTGAAAAACGGCAGTTGAGGGACTATTGACTTAAATACATGTCAAAGAGTTTGCAGGATCAGGGCCAAACTTAGGAACAAACACTCCTTATTCTCCATTGCTTTTGCACATGGAGTATGATGGTCATTTACCTCTGTGCAAGCTGACTTATATGTGTATAAAATGCTGCCATTCTCACTGGGTAGCATTTTACATGCACTTCACACAAATACAAATGATTACGCAAGATGCAAGGCGATAGAGAAGTGGGCCATGGCATGATTCTTCTGAAGATCCAAAAGCATATGCAGAGGGTTGATTTCACAGAGGTAATGCTCTTCCAGTGATAATGAAAGTAACATCTGCTACACTATGGTTCTTTGGTAGCCATAGATTCATTCAAGACCACAACAGGTGATATTACTAGATTTAGACAATCTGGTTTCTCCCCACGCACGACACACAGTAGTTCACTTCATAAGTGCACTTACTTCTTAGGATACTAATCTTTATTATGTTTCTTTTCAAAATTACTGGTATCAACAAGAAGAAATGCATAGATTTTATGGCAATGCAATAGATTGCACGCATGTGGCAATTAGAGCACCTGAAGAAAATGAGGTCAGCTACACAAACAGAAAATCATTTTACTAATTTAGCATGCTGGTGTTATGTGATCAAAATGTAAAATAACAGATGTAACTTCCCAAGTACCCAGATCATATCATGATTCCTTCATAATTACACAAATCAGGATTAGCAAATACCTTTGTAACAGATCACAGACAAAGAAGCTGGATACAATAGATAAATAAGAGTTCCAACTAGTACACATAAAAACTCAACATACACACAAATTTGTCTAAATTACTTAAGGTGACAGTGATTAGGAAACTTCTTGCAACTGAAGTTCTATGACATCAAATGGATTATAAATTATATTATAATGAAGAATAGAAACTTTACCAGGATTTGTACAGGACAGAAACCAATTCTGAATCATGAAATTTTCATACATTTTAGTATGAATTATTTTGTTTGAAAATTGGAAGATAATTGGTAAAATTATTTGTTCATTATTATATTTAATTCATCATTGCCCTGTTAGAGTTCCAGCCACTCAATCAGAGCAGAAAAAATATCATATGACCTAGGGGGCTAAACATACAACATGAATAGGCAATAGCAGATAGCTGGAGAGGGAGACTTTCAGAGGCACAAATGGGAGCTAGATGCCAAATTTCCAGTGGAAGTTAATGAGAACTTAGTTGGGCACTTAACTACTATTAACTACAATTTGTGCCAAACTTCCCTGAAAAGAGCAGCTTCTGAACAATACATGTGCCAAAATGTATTTGCTACAACTACTTAGAAACTACTGGTACTTAAGATCTCAGATACCATGGGGATGTGTGCAATAAACGTAGACAGATGGAAAAAATAACTCATATGTTTGCAGAAAAGATAATTGACTGGTAAATAATCTGTGAATTGAGAAAAGCTCTTTTGGCACATTATATCTCAGTGGGAGAAATATATCAGAAAGACCAAACGTTCCTTTTTTAACATGTACCAATGAATTATAACTTTCATTTTTTGACAATAACACAATTAACATACCTAGCTGCAAATTTGCTGTTTCTATTTCCTGTATTTTGGAATTTTGACAAAAATATCATTGTTTGCTATGAGAATGAGCTGTTTTCAGTGTAGTAAGTTTTCAGTTTGACTGAGGGCTAAACTGAGCCGTTAACACAGCCCTGAGTTTGGAGACGCGCATAGTTGTGCCACCCCTGGAGAAGCATGGGGAATGCTCCCTTCTTGCACTGGGGGTGAGGGGCAATCATTTACTGACTCACTTTTCTGGGTGCAGCATATTCTCCCCAGCATGCCAAGGCTCCACTTGATTTCAGCACCCTCTGGCCACTCACTCCTGCAGAAAGTTAGAGTATATCCTGTGCTTATTAGTGCTCAGAAACTGTAATCCTGGGAGCCCTTGTGTAGCTGTAGAAGAGGAGTGAATAATCCCTGTTCAGCCTCTATCCCTGCATAGTTAGAAAATACCAGATAAAGGGAGTGGTAAATAATGAATGGGATAGGTCACTGATATTTAGTAATCTGGATCACCTTGTAAGCCAGGTGAATGCAAACAATATGTGTTTTAATATGCCTAAAAAATACATTCTTTGTTCCTAAAAGTAGGCCATACTTATAGGACAGGGGACTCTATCCTGGGGATGAATGAAAAAGATTTGGGGAGGTCAGGGTATATAATTAGCTGAACATGAGCTCTCAGTGCAATGCTGTGGCTAAAAGGGCTAATGCAATCCTTGGATGCGTAAACGGGGAATCTTGAGTAGGAGTACAGAGGTTATTTTACCTCTGTATTTGGCACTGGTGTCACTGTCACTGCTGCTGGAATACTGGGTCCAGTTCTGGTGCCCACAATTCAAGCAGGATGTCGATTTATTTGGAGAGGGCTCAGAGAAGTGCCACAAGAATGATTAAAGGATAAGAAAACATGCCTTATAGTGATAGACTCAAGGAGCTCAATCTATTTATCTTAGCAAAGAAAAGGTTAATGGGTGACTTGATTACAGTCTATAAGTACCTACATGATGAACAAATATTTAATACTGGGCTCCTCAGTTTAGTACAGAAAGGTATAAACATGATCCAAAGGCTGGAAATTGAAGCTAGACAAATTCAGACTGGAAATAAGGTGTACATTTTTAATGGTAAGGGTAATTAGCCATCAGAAAAATGTACCAAGAGTTGTGGTGGAGTCTCCATCACTGAAAATTTTTAAATCATGATTGGATATTTTTCTAAAAGATATTCTCTAGGAATTATTTTAGGACATTCTATGGTCTGTGTTGCACAGAGGTCAGACTAGATGATTACAATTGTCCCTTCTGGTCTTGGAATCTATTAATCTAGTCCTAAGTGTAGATAAGTCAATGCTACCCAGAAACATACCGATTTGGGAAAGTTTAAAGATAATTAAACCAATTATATCACATGCAGGGAAATGGAACACAAGTCTCTCTAGACAGTACCTACAACCCAAATGATTCTATGATTCTGTAGTCCCTCATATTTTCTATCAAAGTAGGAGTTAGTTTGGGATTGGATAAATCGAGAGAGTAAGCCTGCCACAAGGTAGTGGGCCAAATTCTCTGCTGGCATTGAGTTCAAACTTTCTGATGCATGTTTGGCTGTCTTTGTTAACCAACAGAATAAAATTCCCCCAAGTAAGGTGGAGTCTTGTGATTTCAAGTACCTCTAGAGCCGATCCAGGAAATTCTTATTCTTCATCCTCAAATCACATGATCTGTAGCAGATGCCCAGAATTTTTAGTGCTTTTTATTTTTTTCAGTTGCCACCATACCTAAAGGGATAACTACAATGAAATTATTGCCTGTGCCTCCAGCAGCATCTGTTCTCCATCCTCATTATTGGGGTTTGTGGTCTTGAGCTTCTCATCAGGGAAGGCAAAGACCACTTCTTGGGAAAACCAGGGAAACTCCTGCAGCATGCTTCAGCTGATGTTTTCAGGAGATTCCTCTGTCACAGCTGCTGCTGAAGCCTGCTGTATAGGAATGGAAAACTTTAGTGAGATTCCTGACGTTGGAGCAATTTATTGCTTGTGGTCTGCAGCTGTTTAGAGCAATCAGTTGAAAAAGTCAGGAGTCTTTAAACACCACCCAACAATTTAGCAAGCATGATGAAATTTTTTAAACAGCCATCTGAATAAGGTACTACAGGTTCTCTAGTGAATGTGTCTATTTTTAAATAGATATTTTCTTGTGTTCTAACCTGTGTACAGATTTCTTTCTGTAATGCTGTCAACGCAAGCATCCCATCTGGTGGCAAACCTATGTATCCTTCCTCACCAGTGTGAATAGATATATTTTCCTTCTGTGTATTGTCAATAAGTTTGTTTGTTTTTTTTAGATCTGTTAGGAAAACAAACAAACAAGCAAGCAAAACCCCTCTCCATTCTCCATCAATCTATCTTTGCTGGGTGTCAGGTAGGAGTTTCTAAATTATCACTCATTCAGTGATGACACATTTATTATTCAATTTTTAGGTGACAACATGATGGCATTAACATACACCACCAGGAGTCAACATGGCTTGATGATAACGTGTATCAAAAAATATGCACTGTTATTGTGTAAAGTTAATGAACTCTTCTGTGAAGTAAGCCTTCATGGCAATGACTTTCAACACCTACTTCTGGGAGGGATTTATCTTTGCAGATGTCCAATAAAACAAATTTCTTATCAGACAGTAAAAATCAAACTTTAAATTTAAAATCCAGACAAAAATTGATGGATTTTGATGTGCCTTTTTATTTCTATAAACCCCCTTTTTTTCTTGAGGTAGGTATATTTTAAACTGTCAATCTTCAGCATAGTATCCTCTTTAAAAACAAAACAAATAACCTATTAAAAACGGACTATAAAGGCAATGAGATACCATCATCAAAACAGTGATATGTCCTTTGTTTGATATGTGAATTTATTGCAACATACCTCTCTTAGGCTTGAAGGTCTCAATTTCTTTTCAATAATGGATACTGTTTGTAAATGGTCCCCTAGTGGTTTTCGTGTAACAATCCCTCCTGGAGAATTAAAAATTAATATTCTACATAGTTTGATACCTCTGGTGCACAGGCTGTTGAGTCTTAGAGTATGCCTACACTGCAATTAAAAACCCACAGCTGGCCCATGCCAGCTGACTCGGGCTAAGGAGCTCAGGCTAAGAGGCTGTTTAATTGCAGTGCAGAGATTTGGGCGCAGGCTGGACCCCAGGCTCTGTGACCCTGAGAAGTGGGAGGGTCTTAGAGTTCAGGCTCCAGCCTGAGCCCGAACATCTACACTGCAATTAAACAGACCCTTAACCCAAGTCAGCAGGCATAGGCCAGCTGTGGGTGTCCAAAATTGCAACGTAGACATACCATTAGAACACTCATTAGCTGATGGAGCCCAGGAAGTAGACCCTCAGCAGCTGATCACGTTAATACTAATCTATGATTGACAGGGTCTCTGTCTGAAATTAAGCAGGTCACACTCTTTTGGCAGAGAAGATCCATACTAATAATATTTTGATACTGGTAGAGATTCACCCCTGCACAGAATCCTTAAGTGGTACATAGGCCTTGTGCCCATTCCCCAGCACAGGGTGCATTTCACCCTTGTAACTGAGCATTTAAATTCCATTCATGTCATTCCATGATCCCTCTTCTGTGTCCTTGATTCAGAAAACTACACAGAAAGTGAAAAATAGGTGTGAGAAAGAATATTGTAAGTCTTGGGCTTCTGCTATGACCTGATATATTATGTTGTGGCCCCTACAGAGCTATTATAGTCTGGATCTGGCTTCAGTTATGGAGAGCTTCTTTTCAGAGAGTGAAAATGCAGATCACCTTGGATATTGTTAAAACAGTGAACAGTTTCCTGTCATGTTGCAAGTAAGGAATTGGGTTTTAATTCTAGACTTAAGGATCTATAAAGGAATAAATGTGCTGGAAAGTCACATGTAGTAAACACACTCCAGGATTTTGATAAAAGAGTAATCTGGCAGAGTCAAGATTCAAACAGTGGATGAAATGGAACACTGTGGGTCCTACCAGAAAAATAAATACTTTTAACACTTGCTAGTATTATTTTGTCTTTCCATATTTACAGGTTAAGTGAATTCTGGTGAAATGTAAGAGATCCACAGTCCTGGAGACTCAAGTCCTCTGTTTATTAACAGAATAGGCACAACATGGGCAACCTTCCCGCTAACAAGCCACCAATGTGTCTGCATTTTCACCTGGAGTGAGAAGTGGGGAGAGGTTAGTCATTCCCCGTGATCTATTTGTTCCCAACTGTTTTGCATTGGGCCAAAGGATGGGGTGGATATTTTAATGGTAGGCTGGGCATCGAGTATTAATTGGCGGAGGAAGCTGCATTAATTATGTGTGTGTATGAGGGGGCTGCTGTGATAATTGGGCCTACAAATTTACCCTACTTGTGAGCTCAGCTATAAAAATGAGGTGAAAGTTCATAAGATGTTACAATAACCTAGAACAACAAATGTTGATGGGAAAAGGTATGAAAGGGAGACAGACTCAATTAGTCCAAACAAAAAGGCCTACCGCTATAACTCAAAGACTATGTAAAGATCATGCTTGGTAAATGAGAAGCATGTGGAGCCAGAAATCAGTGAACCAAAATTGATGTAATGGAAACTAGGCCTAATGAGTGGACAAAATAATGAGGGGATGGGCTATTCTGCCCACCATTCCACTTGAGAGTCCTTAAAGAAAGAAGCTCTGGGGAGAAAAAATGGCTACTGGAGTAAGCTTCACCATCATGGTAGCCACTCCCACCATCTCCTGGACCTTCATCAGCCTCATCCTGAGGTATGTCCTGGCCAGACTGCACCAGAAAGATGGTCCCAGATGACACCACCTCCTCTCCCAGCTGAATCCCAAACATCATCTGGGATGAAAGGGGAATCACCCTTTAGCAACAACAACTCCAGCCCATCTCAGCTAATTTCTTCTCTTTTCCTCAAAAGGACAGTTATTACTATTACGGATTTTATATCATGTGAGAGACAGTCAAATAAGGTTGTTTTTTTCAATGTATACAAACTCTCTCCAGCCAGAGGGAACAAGGGATATTGTTTAATATGAAAGCCTGATTTAATACTTTACATTTCAAATGCTTAACTGTTTTTCCTTCTATTCTGTATCTTTAATAAAAGGTTACAATGATTTTTAAGCAGGATGAGGCCTCTGTATACCAAACCCTGGTCTTTATTTACTATTGGGTAGTGACTGGGTTAGGTAAACATCTTTGGCCTATTTATGCCATCTAAATGAATACTTCAGGACATCATTAATAGTACAAAAAGGGGATGTACAAATTGAATTTGGAAGCCTGAGCTGGAATCATCTTTTCCCATAGACCCAGTGTTTTCCCTTGGATCCTATGAAAAGCTGAGCAGGGAAATCTTTGAACCAGGATCTCAGATACCAAAATCTGCCAAGCAAGGATATTTGGTTGGATATCATATTATAAACATCAGCTTACAATTTTTAAACATTGTAATACTTATTTAAGGATGTATGACTAAAATAAGCTAGTTTTGACATTGGTAACCACTGAACATGAGCTCCCAATGTGACACTGTGACCAAAAGAGCTCATGCAATCCTGGAATGCATAAAGAGGAGAATCTCGAGTAGGAGTAGAGTGGTTATTTTACCTCTGTATTTCACACTGATGAGACCACTGCTGGAATACTGTGTTCAGTTCTGGTGCCCACAACTCAAGAAGAAGGTGGAGAAATTGGAGAGTGTACAGAGAAGAGCCATAAGAATGAATAAAGGATTAGAAAACAAGCCTTATAGTTAACTTAACAAAGAGACGGTTAAGAAGGGACATGATTAGTCTATAAGTATCTACATGGGGAATAAATATTTAATAATGGGCTCTCCAATCTAGCAAAGAAAGGTATAACATGATCCAATGGCTGAAATTTGAAGCTAGACAAATTCAGACTGGAAATAAGGTGTAAATTTTTTAGTGAGGGTAATTAGCCACTCCTAAAAATATTAAGTGCCTCAAGCAGCCACCTACATAGCCTGCTTCTAATGCTGGCCCTGATAATAAATTCAAATTAACAGCAGGCTGCTCAGGAAACATGAACTATTTCTTAATAGTTCACGTTCCACAGAATTTTCAGAGAATGAAGCACCTTAGTATTGTCTTTTAACAAGCCCACTCTTTTATCAAACGCTCATTTAAACAGGTTTTGTTGCATTTCATTATGTAGACTGCTGTGAAGAAAAGTTAAAATTAAATTTGGATAATGGCCATGATTTCCATTTGTTGAAAATTGGATCTTGTAGCTGCCCCCCCACCCCCTTCCCCCCTGGGAAAGGGAAGGTGGGGGAGAAGAAGATGGTTTCAATGAAGACTTATCTGCTAAAACTGTACAAGTCTTTTCAAAATATCTTCTGCTGTTCAATTATAGAACACATTAAAACAGAAGTGATTTGACATAGATTGGAGGAAAGTCTCTCGGCTCTAGCTGGGTCACTGATTCATTCTTGACTGCATTTGCTTTTTGTGCCATCTAACAAAAGAGGTATTGCATGAAGAAGGCTTGGTGGTCCTTAGTTTTATTATTATATAATAGTTATATTACTTCATTTTCTTGAGTATAACAGCAAAAGCCAGGTGTGATGGAGGGGATTCTTGGGAGCCTCCTACCTCTGTTAGAATTCACTTGTTTCAGGGACACTGTTATTTCATCTCCACTAGGATGATTTACTCCTGGTTCTCCTAAAATTACATCTGAAGAGTAAAATTGCTCGCACGCACGATTGCACCAAAGGACAGGTATTAAAAACAAAATACACTATGGGAAGATATACTCTGACACCTCTTCTTGTATGGACTCTAGAAAAAAAATCATGTTTGAAAACTGTGCTATATAATCAGTATTCTTGGGAGTAAAGTATATGCCCTGTGCAGAGCACATCTTAATTGCCTCCACCACGTGACTTCAGCAGTGGGAAGGCTTTATAGGGGCAGCAAGGAAAGGGCCCCTTTAAGGTTTCTTATCTAAGCATGGTGTCTTTGTAGGCTTGGCTCAGAGGGGCTGTGTGCCTCCTAGAATTGCCAATTGGCTAGATTAAAGGGTATAGCAGTGCTCTAGAGCTCTTACAAACTCTTACTCCTGTGTAGGGTGATATTTTGTACCAGAAAGCAATGGATTCCACCTCTATCCTTAGAATTAGGGTAGGACTGAATTTCTGGGTACACTGAAGGGAAGATGCCAGCTGATTGTTGGAGCTGATAAGGAATTTTCCCCTCACTGTTGGGCTGGACTGGATGATATGATTTTCATCTTCTTCTCAGAGGCCCAGTAAGTAGGGTAGGTTGTTAAGGTGTTTGTTTCTTGCAAGTTGGCAGGGGTCCAGTGCAGATACTTGCTCAATATGGGGGGGTCCAATTTCCTGAGAAACTGGAAGTGGAAACAGGACTGGGGGAGGACAGCCTTCTAAAGCAGATGTGGAAGGGGTTTGGGACTCCTACTGGTACAACTAGAGGCCACCTATTTCCTCAAATGCTCAATCCTGGTATGAGGGGAGGGCAGTGGTTCTGGAATCAGGTCAAAGGTTTGTAGGAAAGTTGTATGGACTGCGGCCAACCCTCCCTCGAGTGGTACAGATTGTTGAAGGAAGTTTGACCTGCACTGCTTGGTTTATTGCAGGATAGTTACCCAGCTTGTCAATTAAGTTAACTTGGTTAACTAGGTTGCAATGTTATTAGCATTTGTGGTGTCTTATCTCTCTTCCACATTAATATGGGACACATTTGTGTCCATTTTCTTACATACAAACAAATAAGCAAACCCCACTCTCGTTCCCTCACTTTTCAGTGCAGGACACCCAACTCAAGTACCTTGGGCCTGGTTCTCTACTATCGTGCACATTTTGTAACCCTTTACATCTGTGCACAGTGTGTACCACTACCATTCTGATTTGGTAATATGCAAAAGGAGTTGGCCATAGGTTTAAATGATTATGCAAAGCAAAAGACCACCGAGAATCAAGCCTATTGGGATTATTACAGGGTAAGTAAGTGTGTGTGATACTTTGTTGAGCAGAAGGTTTTGTACTAACCTGTTTGCTAGTGCGAAACTACCAACAATGAGAAAATGGCAATAGATTGGATGAAGGAATAATTCCTAGTAAAGTTTAGTTTATTCAATGTTTTGGAGAGGTTAATATCAGAGGGTAGAAGTGGGGGAGGAGATGAAATATCAGAGTTAATCACAGATGACTTGTGCTTTCCGCTAATTCGTTTCCTTTTCATAGTGTCTTAAAGTGCAGGTTTATTTTTTTGCTATAAGGCAGAGATTGTAAACGAGTAGTGCCTCAAAACTCCCATGGAAAGCTGTCACTGTTTCCAGATTTGAAATGTAACTTATTCCTCCTTTTATATCAAACCAGCCGTCTTCTAATTTCATTGTCAACCACCTCATCATTCCGTTCACACCAATCTCCAGTCCTCTGGCTGTTCAAGTTATCTTTGTCTTTGATGAATGAGCATGGTGACCAGGGCGTGACCCTGTCACCTCTAGTTCATGGAGTTTTCAGATGACAGTCATGTGAGTGACATAGCAAACTGATCAGCTCTAAAAGAAAGTTCTCTGACAACGCACAAAGCTCCTCTCTTTCGGAGCTTAAAGCACACTGGGGACTTATGTGAAGAGAATTAATGCCATGATATAAAAAGCAGCCATAGGAAGACAAGAAACCAATGAATATGTATCTTATTCATAAAACACAACAATTTGGATCACAGCAGGGCTTGTTGTATGATTAAAGTCTTCTAGGAGACTGGTAATACTGCAAAGACTAATTGGTATTTTAATTAGACAAAAACAAATGAACTACAGGTGTCATCCTCTATATGAAAATCTTATGGAAGATTTCCTCCCTCACCCCCCCCCCCCAGAGATGTTTTAGAGATTTCTAAAATCTGGCAGTCACCCCTTGGGAAACTTTCTCATTTTCAATCTCTTTCTTTTCCTCCTCCCTACGCATTTGTCTTGACTGTAAACAGGTACCTCCTAGGCATTATAAACCAGCAGCATTAGCTTGATGAAAACAATCTAGATCTCCACCATGAAACGTATCTATCTTTCCAGTTTTTATGGTGGTGTACCTCCCTGGTCAAGTAAGAAATTTAGAAACGACAAAACACACTCTAAAAAATGCTGCAGAATTTCCTCATTTTGTTTACTTTTCTCATCTTTCCCCCACCCTCCAAATGTATCAAACCTATATGTTTAATTTTAGTCATAGCTGCTTAGACTCTGCAGCTTGAAAGGATAGAAGTGCAGCAGGAGGAAATGTTCACAGATGGACCTCTTCAGAAATTTACTCTTCCGTACTTGCTATCTCTAGCTGCACATTGACTACAGGAAGGGACAAATGAATTATAAGTATAAATACTGTTGGCTAATCAACAGCGTAACTCTGACAATATGCATTCTTCAGGAACTCAGTTTCATAGGGATGAAGCTGAATGTCATGGGTCTTCCCCAACCTTCCTTTTCTAGGCCCTATCTTCACAAGCTAAAGGGGTGTGTTTTCAGTCATTGAGGTAGCTTAACGTGAATAGAAAGCCCTGTTAAGTTTCAGGCAAAGTGCTGAAGCCAGCAGGGAAGCCTAGATTGTAACACAGGCTGTTACACAGTTTTAAACAAGGTAGCCTACATTTTAACAGTGCTTTTGAATCATGTTAAGCTCACACAATTGAGAAATGCTCTTTTTGTCCATTAACATGTATCCGTATATGATAAATCTGGTGAGTTACAAAAAATTGCTTGTATCCAGTGGATTAGTCATCTTTATGTAGAACTGGATCACATACTTATAAGCATGGGGATTAGACTGCTCTTGCTGTCCATAAAATAGTATGCCCTACTGCCCCTCAAATAGAAAGGCACTTCTCCAGGACAGCTGTCCCCTGCCGGATTGCTCTTTCTTCCTATCATTCATCTGTTTTATGACAACCTGAGGTTTTCATCCTTTTTTCTAAGATGACTGTTTCCTGGCCAGATTCATCTCCTTTAGTCCCAGATACTCAGACTTTCTTTCCTTCCACACCTCTTGACATGACCTATACATGTGCAGGTGTTCATTTATGTGTTACTGGTGGCAGTAGAGAAGAACAGCGGCTGAGCAGGAGGATGTTAAGCAAAGGTAGAGGCAGATCACTGGAAAGGAAGAACAGCTGTTTGACAGGAAGATAGAAGCAATTGCCACATGTGAAGGCAGTTTAAATTAATATGTGATTCAGACTGTCACATTTCAGGTAATCTGGAAATTTTTAGAATTAATCAGCCTCAAAGAACAGGGTGTTTTAAAATCCTTTAGAGCAGTGATACATAGACCTCAGTGGTTCAGGAGCCAAATTAGTGATCAACATTATCCAAAAGAGCCACTGTAGTGTGAATTCATTGTTTCATTTACTATAGTACTATATATTCATATTTAAACAGTATGACGGGGAAAAATATATATATATATATATTATTCTCACACCAAAACAACTGACCAAGTAATATTATTTTATCAACTATGATTGGTTAATAACATAATATAAGCATCCTAATTGGTTAATAACTTAGATTGGTTAATAATAAAGTCACAATGCTTTATTATCATATGCTGCAAAGAGCTGCAGGAGATGCATTAAAGGGCCACTTGTGGCTCCCGAGTCTCAGTATGAGTATCACTGTTTTCAAATATATGTTGCATGTTTGAGAGATCATAGATTGACCACATTGAGTGTATTAACAAACCAGGACAGTGGCAGTACAAGCTTAACCATGCTATCCCTTGTCAACATGCTTCTATCCTCTGCTGGAGGGACTTCTTGAGTGGGGAGAGGGTAACTCATTTTCCAAGCCCATTCATGTCTTGCCTGCCTCCAGATACTCATTGAAGATACCAGAAATGACAGAAGTTGAGTGTGTGTTGTGGAATGGGCAGAGCAGTGGATGTAGGGTGCTCTCCACATATTTTCAGAGCTTGAGGAGGTCTCTTCACAGGACAACTGTGTGGTTAAGGCTCTGCTGCTAATGGAGAGCGGTAAGAGTGGAGCAGAGTCTTGGGTCTGCTACTCTTTGTACATGTCTCTACCCAGGAAAACCAGGCATGTGGAACCATCCAGTGTGAGAGGTGTATGTTGGTGGAATCCCTCAGGAATCCCTCAGTTAAGAAAGCTGCAGGAGATGGTGGCTCATCTGCATAAAAGCTTGGCGCATGAAGACTTCATTTACAGAATGCACATGGAGACATCCAAGCTGGAGGATACTGGCTGACTAGAAAAGGCACCAGAGGAGGAAGGAGAAACAGCTGTTTTGACAATAGGAAATTGGATACCGGACACTTTGGGCAGTAGACAGTGCTCCACTATCCACTTAGGTCCCACTGTCCACTGAAGTCAAGAAAAAGCATTGACGTATTGCCAATCAGAGAATAGGAGGAGACCCCAATGGCTGAGAAAGAGGAGTCACCTTCCCTCAAGTCTTGGAGGGTCAGGACTACCACACCCAAGAGGAGCTGATGTAGGGTGGTGGTGGTTGGGGACTCCCTTCTGAAGGGGTAGTGGCATCCATCTGCTGCCCTGACCTGATGTCCCAAGAGATGTGCTTCCTGCCTGGAGCCCACATCTGAGATGTCACAGAAAGGTTGCTATGGTTCATCCATCCCTCTGAATGCTACCCCATGCTGCTCATGTGGACACTAATGATACTGTCTGAGCAGATCAGCAATGATTACCAGGCTCTGATAGTGAGTGTGAAGAAGTGAGAAGCACAGGGAGTGATCTTGTCCATCCTTCTAGTTGAGAGTAAGGGGCCAAGCAGGGACACAAGCATCATGGAGATGGATGCATAGATGGTGTTGACAGGAGGGCTTTAGCTTCCTTGACCCAGGGCGCTCTTCCAGGAAGGTGGACTACTGGGAACAGTTGGGATTGGTCACCTAGGTCAGACAGTATTGTTTCTGCTCCCTGGTTGCAGTACTGAAACTTTCATAGTGCAAACAGGAGGGAGGAAATCAAAGAGCTTCCAAGATGGCTGCCTAACTGCTTCTGGTGTGAACGTACATTTCCATGGATATTCCTGAGTCTTATCATTCCTCTGAGCATTCTTGCAAACAAAAAAATATTACTTGTATTATGACTGGTTGGTGACAACAAATAAAGAAGGTCAAGAATACTATCGAAGTGCATTTGTTTTTTATTCAAGCAAACGTCCTCCTTTTTTCTACGATATTTCCTCAGCTAGCTCAAGTCTCTCCTACATTTCTGGTAAAAGGATCAGATTAATGACCCAAGAGCTGACTGGAGGAAGATAGTTTTGTTTTACAGCATCTTTGGAGGTTTCCAAATTTGTTGTGGTTTACTGGTAGAAGTGTGTGTTTGTACCAGGCTATAGTGCAATGGTTGGAACACTGTCTTGAAAGTTGGGTTCTGTCTGATTGAGTGTAGAGCTTTCCATCTCAAACTACTCCAAATCAGGCAGAGTAGAGACTTGAACCTAGGTCTCCTATTCCTCAGGCTAGTGCTCTTACTACCAGTGTACAGGCTAACACAGCCACATGACTCCACTAGTGAACCACAACAATTTTGAAACTTCCCTCAAAAAAAAAAAATCCCCAGTTTCTGGGGTAGACAGATACATCTCCATTAAGTATTTCTGGTTTCAAGCAGCATTTTTTGCCAAAATGAAGTTTTTGGCAAAAACATTCCAAAATAAGAGTGAGACGATCTATTCCCAGCCCAATCTTTTGAGCCATCTATGTATGTATTAAAGTTTTCTTACTGGTTTATCACTGGATACATATAATATCAAGAAATGCAGGGCAAGATTTTTAAAAAGAACTGGTGATTTTTGGATGCTTCATTGACTGTGTGCCAAACTTGAGATACCCTGAAGGGACCAAATTTTCAGAAAATTACGAACATCCCCTCCACTTTAAAAAAATTAGGTCCCTTTGGTGTCACATTAAGCAAACAAAATGAAACAAAATGAAGGCACTGAAAAAAATTATCAATCTTAGCTCTAGCTTTTAAATGTACAAACTTTAAAAGATGTAGCTACCTGGGGTAGCTGGTAGGTGGTGAAAACAATATTTAAAACTTTTATTAGGGGCCTAATTCTGCCTCCCTTAAAGCCAATGTGAGTTTTGCTATTGACTTTAAAGGGTGAAGGATTAGACCTAAATCTTTGACATTAAAATTCCTTTATTTAGCCAGGTTCTTTGAATATTAACCTGATCCTGAATAAGTAATTTACAATGTAGTATGCTATTGTTTTATTATAAATTTACCTTAACAAAAAGTTTTTTTAATCCATTATCTACAATTAAAACATATTTTTAATTATTAGAAAAACTCACTATTTGTCAGTTTAGAACTCAGATGACTTTCCTAATGACTAATTGCTCTCCTAATGAGTGGAAAGACTTTCAGAGGAGTTGTAATTACTGATCTTTAGAGAAGATCTATATATTCTACTTAACAGCAAATATTATCTAAGCACCAGACTAAGGAACATACTCCCTTTCTGAAATGGTTAGTCAGACAAGTAGACATATTAAAGTCAATGGGACTACTTACATGAGTAAGTGCTAACCAGTGTGAGGAAAACAGTTCACAATTGGGCTCTAAATATTTCTTTGTTATAATACAATCTGTTATGTGAACTCTCTACTGCTCTGCATACTACACTAAAGCCTAGCTCTGAAGATATCATGATATACTGTGGGATTTTGTGTTTGCTTGGTGGAACTATCTTAGTGAGGAAAAAACAGACCAGAGTTATTGTTTTTTTTGTCTGAATATCAGGTGCATATATAATTTACTTTCTTCTCTTTGTGCAGAAATCAATACCTTTTCTGTTTGTACTTTTTAATAAAATGTGATTAGTGCAACAGTCAACAGAGTGCATAGAAATGTTGCAGATATGTCAGTCACAGTAATTCATTCAATAAAAAGCTAATGCTATTCTTCCTCCCCACACAAATATTGGGGAACCCTTTCCCCTAAATATTATGTTAACCCTTTAGCTGGGGGAGGCGTCTGCTTCCTAAATAACACAGACTTGATTAAATACAATGCTTATGACTAACGCTTAATGCTTAGAGTTAATCCTACTTTTTCAGATGTCCTACTTTGCACATAAATAATGTAATGTTTTCACCCTATTTTAACATTGCCCTTTTTTGTTTATTTTACATTAGGTCCTCTTCCACAGATAACCAATGACCATTTTACAGGCATGAAGCTATTTGAGAGAGATTCTTGACCTGGTAAATTACTAATTATTGCTAAATTGCCCTCAATCAACTTGAGTATAATTGAAATAGCATGCTTCTCTGACTAGGCAGGCAGTCTATTTAATGCTTGTTCATTACAGCTAAGCTGAAATTGTTAAGTATAATACTCTAAGAATCAATACAGACTCTCCTTTTTAATTTTCAATAATAACTTGTTAGGAAACTGTATGTCATCTATTTGTACACACATAGCAATAAGAGTCTGACCTACTCTACACAACTCAGATTGCCCTATAGAGTGGGATGAAAGTATTGTCACAACTTTTTTGGAGGTAAGGGTGTAACTCAAGGTATAACTATGTCTATTTTTATGATACACCTTCTTCTCTCTCACACACTTACAATAAATGATAGACCTGAGGAACAAATGCCTCTATCTTGACATATAGAAGAAAAGTACCTCTGGTGAAATGAGAAAAAAGGAATCCTGTGCTGAAATGAAGTAGAAGGATACAGACAATGGAATTCTGTTTGTTCTTATTGTTCAGTCCAGATGAAGAAAAATGTAGAGAATGACTTAGCAAAAACAGATTGTTTTGGAACATTAATACATTGATGAAATATAGTACACTGCCTTTCCTATATTCAGAAGCTGCCTGATTGTTTGGCTGTTGTATTACATAAAGCCCTAATTTTGTTGGGAATATTTTAATGCCTCCACAGTTTGGAGCAGGTACTTGAAATTTGGCTGAGTGGTTGCTCTGGTGTTAGGATTATGCCTTTTATTGTTACTGTGAGAAAAAAAACACCCATATTTTCCCCAGTTATAAGCCTATGAAAAGCCTTGGAGGCAGTTACACTGGGGGAGCATTTCTCATTAGTGGTGTCATTGTCTTCCAGGGTTTCTGCTATTGATTGTGTGGTTTAAATTCCATCCAGCTCTTAATAGGAGGCATCTAGTCAAGGCTGCCTAGGAACTGCACTGAATCTGAGCATCTCCTGGTTAGGCTGGAACACTTTATAGCCTGTATTGGAATAGAGGATTGAAAGTAGTTTGCATTGTTTTGCACCTCCTCTTCACCAACTTACTGCTTTTGGTGACCTGGGACACACGGTCTGTGTTGTGCCTGCTGAAGATATTGTGAAACTAGGATGTGAATAGGGTCTGTAGGTTTTTGAAGCTGTTTGAGGTCTTTTGATGAAAGGTAGCATAGTTGTGAGCATTATTATGTTCAATAATTTGGGTTTTTTTTGGTTTTTTTTAAAAGAAGGCTTTTGAAACACATTGCATGCACAAGAAATGTGAAATTTGGATAGAAAAGTATACAACAGACCATTAATATTTAGATGAGGTTTTTCTAATAGATAAGAGCAAGGCTGATATTTCTAGTAAAGGAACAGCACTGGTGCCAAGGTGTGCCGAATCAAGCTGCAAGTAGAGGTGAATGGCCAGGGGAAAAGTGTGTGTGTGTGTAAAAAAAAAAAAAAATAATTTCAAAGGCAATTCTCATTGCTTACCATAATGTAATTTCTAATATTGTTGTTAAAATTGAATTTAAAATGAGAATTTAGAGACTCTTACTCCCTCCCCTCCATTCTCTTTTGCTTTAAAAGGAGTGCTTGACTATCATGGATTAACTGGAGAGAGACCTAAGGTATCTTTAGGTTCTTAGAGACTCAATTAGTGATCGCTACCCAATGACTGTCCTGTTCTTTGGTTGGATATATGACGTTTCAACTCCCTCTATTGCTATTGTCTAAGTATTTTTGAGAAGTACAATATTACTCTAAGGTGCTACTCCCAGACCTCTTTCTGGGATTCAAATCTCTGTGTTTTGTTTATGATGGTATTTTAGAAACCGATGTGGGGTTGCATAACATGTACTCATTAGTTATCATCTAAAGGGTCTAGTCCCAAGCAATCCTAATCCTCTAAATTAAGGATGGATAAACACTGTGGAATTAGACGTTCATAGGCTTGTTGAATTTTCTTAAATGTTTTAAGTGCTTCACAGAAAACTTTGGCGTTGGCTTCATTGAAAAAAAGGAATTAAAAGACCATGCTGCCCTATTCAGGGATGCTGCTCTGATTAAATGTTGCCCAGCCCATAACTGGTATTTTGCCAGTGAAACTTGAACCTCAAATGTTTTGAGTTCTTTTCCTAACTTTCAACACAACTTAGTTTTCTAGTAATTGATGAGTTCAACATTAGGCAAAAGGAGCAATGTATCCATGGGTGCTGGGACAATTTGTATAGTGGGTGCTGAGAGCCACTGAACCAAACTGTAAACCTTGTATATGATGGAAACCATTTCAAGACGGGGGTGCAGTAACCTTTAGTACCTATTTTCCCTTAATATGTATGCATTTCCCCTATTAGCTACACACACATCAAAGGAATAAATGATTTTTATCAGTCTCATTTTCAGGTTTAATTAGTTTGTATTGTAGTTGTTCCTATTGTGTGGGTTATTCTTTGATATATTTGAGACATACTGGATCCTCCTTAATTATTTTAATAATCACATTTTTTAGTACTCTACTAAGTAATGCTACAGTAGCTACATATAAGGTACATACATATTTTGCTGCCTGACCATGGATATAGAAGGATTAAAGTTGTAATGCTATATAATTTTATTCCTTTTACTTTTAAAAAATATTGTAATGAAACAGTGTGTACGGTGCAACCAGATACATTTTAAAGAATTTAAACTGGTGGTTGGCAACCTGGGGCCAGCGGCCCATCACAGTAATCCACTGGCAGGCCGCAAGACAGTTTGTTTACATGTGCACGGCCACCTGTAGCTCTCAGTGGCCGCGGTTCACCGTTTCCGGCCAATGGGAGCTGTGGGAAGTGGTGGCCAGCACGTCCCTGCAGCCTGCACCACTTCCCGCAGCTCCCATTGGGTGGGAATGGCGAATCACAGCCACTAGGAGCTGTGGGCAGCCGTACACATGTAAACAAACTGTCTTGCGGCCTGCCAGTGGATTACCCTGGTGGGCTGCGTGCGGCCCGCTGGCTGCAGGTTGCCTACAACTGATTAAAACACTTTACCATTTCCTTAAACGCAAGTCTTTTCCAAATACTCCTGTTTTTCCTAAAGCCTTCCAACCTTTAAGATATTTCATGATTATACTGTGTTTTCAGGTTTGTGCCAGTGTAACGGGGGGAGGGGATGGTCAGGCAATATTTTCTATAACTATACATTCCCCTTTTTCTTGCACCTCAGCTTAACTCTTTGCTGAAGTGCAGGTCAGACTTCTGTCTTTTCAGGACTTCTCAAAATGCATTACACACAGTTAAATCTCAGAGCTATTGTATATAAAACCCTGGTAAATGCATGGTGGTAATTGAGAGAGAAAGAGAGATTCTTAGTGTCCCTTATGTAGATGCTTTCTCTTTTGTGTCTGTTATAAACATTTAATATAAGATTTCAGCATAACATTGTTTTGATGTGTGTGCTAAAGTATGGACAATCTCCTCTGATCTCTTCTCAGCGCTGATTTTTCAGTCTTTATAGTGTGACTGTAGCATGTAGTGTGTGTTGCTGGACTCTTCAGAGTTCTAGAAATGGCAGTGTCTCAGTCTGCTCAAACTCTTGAGAATCCTATCTGCAAACAAACAGACTGGGGGTTCTCCACAGCCAGCAGTATTCCAGCCCTTGGCTTAATAGCTGACTGCTTCCCTCAGTTGATGGTGAAACAGAAGTCTGTAGCCTGTATCCAAAGTTGTACAGGTATTGGGATCAGCATATAAAATATCACTTTCCTGGATCTCTGTAAGGTTCTCACTCTACAGGGCACCATCTTCTCCTCCTAAGCCCAGCTAAGTCAGGCAAGAATTCACAAACTCTCACTTCACTAAGTGCTGCCCCATTTGCTTGTTCTCACTGAGAAAGAATCCCAGTTTAAAGCATTTAGCTGAGAGCTAACTGTGAGTTCCCAGTCTCTGGGGAGTAACAAATGCTCTCCCTCTAATCCATAAAACGCACCACAGTGGACCTAGTGTTATTCTAATGGAGGGGTTCCCTAGTAAATAAAGTTAGAATTGCACTGACCCATATTCAAAGTGGTACAGAGAGTGGGACTCTGACCTCACAGCAGACCCATCTCTTGTTCCTGTGTCGATCAGCTGCTGAGTCCACAGGGATGTTTTTAATCCTGTATTTATAATCTTTCCCCCCTTGCTCTCTGATTGGCTCAGCTCTCAGAGGATCTTAGGGTCTGACCTACCAGATGGGTTGATAACAATGAAAACTTTCTACACAGCCTCAAACAGCTACTGACCATTTCTAGTAATGGTTAGAGCCTCTTCTGGATGTTTCCAGATCCTTCCAGCTAAGTTGTCCTACCCTATTCCCTGCACCAGTGTAGAGACTGAGTATGCAACAAAGATCCAAGTCTTCTTCTCCCTACATTTCCCTCCCTCCCTAGAGAAGAAACAAAATGAAATACTGCAGTATAAAGCATATGGATTACATCAGCAAATTATGGATGACTGAAATATTTCAATTTTGTACTCCTTACTATGGAATCTTGGTTAGTATCTGAATTTGTAGTTAAACAAGCACAGAGCCCAGTATAAACTCTAATAAAACGAACTTATTAACCCTGTATTGGTTGCAGTGGATGCTTTGTTTACTTAAATACTGGAGCTAAATAAATAGTATACTCCCAAAAGTAGTATAGTATACAATGTTTGTTCACCTGATGACTGAAAACACTGAGACGTACTGAGGAGCAAGACTTATTTGTGAGGCAACACCTGCTCCTTTCATAATCCAAAGAGGAAAAAACTCTAGTTGTAAAAAATCACTTTTAGAAGGAAGAAAAACAAAGCAAACATGTCAGTGGATTATTCTAAATGTCTAACTTTTGTACAGAAGTAGGACCAATACTATTATTGGTATGTTGAGAATGTAATTAGAAAAATCTCAGTCACGTAATAACTCCTCCCATGTGGTATTAGTGCTGCTTTAAAATAAAACTGAAGATGTGATTTGGTCATTACAGGCCAAATTCAGAGGAAAGGTAAATAGTGGTGTAAGCAGTGTCATTAAATCAGTATAATTTGGTGTAATTTATAAACCACGGGAGTATAAGGGTTGGGTATTGAGGAAAAGCAACTAATGAGTTGATAATAAGGCATAATATAAACCAAGTATCTTTTCATCATTTGATGGGCAACTTCAAAGAAATCATCATAATATATGGCTTTAAGAAGAGGTATTGCAGAGAGGTATCACATAGAAAAAGTATAGGAAAAGATTAATTGGTCACCACTACAGTTATTTTGGTGGACTAGGAGTGGTGTGCACAAATTTAAGTTATAGTACCAAATTCAACTGAAATATAATGCAATTCAGCACATCAGGAGTTCATCATCTTATATTACATTTGAAAGCATGGTGTGGTTGTTGCTTGCAACTCATTTAAATGATGAGGTAATATTCATGTGTTTATTCTGAGCTACAGGCTCAGACACAAATGTAAAGCCTACCACGGTGTTTGCTGCTCATGCTGTGAAAATAAAACACAGTGCTCTCTTGCTAGTACATCTCCAGTCAGAAAGTAATGGCACTGAGGCTCCCAACTACATTAAAATCTATTGTAGATGCTTCCAATATGCACTTAATGGTACAACAACAAAAACAAGAAAACTTTTGCTCCAAGAAACATAGTTTTCTTGGGAATCACACCCAGAAACTCATTTTTAGTGGAGAATATTAAAGGTAAATATATAGGCAATACATGTCACTGTGTTTTGACTACAAATAGCTGCATTTTGTTGACTAACTGGCACAGTGTATTAATGAACGTTCACTTCTACAGATTTAAATTCACATCTGAATGAGAAGTTAAATGAGTTCAGATTTCTCAGTCTTTAGCACAATAATATCACAAAACAACTAAACAATGTCCTTAGGCATCTAAATACATTTTTAAAAATCATATAGTCTCTGGAAACCTAATTGGTGAATGACTACACAAATGCATAATTCATAAGTAAGAATTGGTGAGAAAAGGATGTTAGCAATGATGTCACACAAGAATGTAGGAGCAATCAGGGTGGGTGGATGGGTAAATAAATAAATGTTGAACATCTTGACTCAAGGGTAGATGAATTCCCCTCTGTAGGGTGAATAGCCATCATCCCTGCTTTAGCACCTAGCTGATTTCTCCTCCCCCTACTAGCATTTCCTCAATTTTGTCTGGATTGAAGTTCAGCAACTCAGCCTAACCCAAGTTCCAATCTCAATCAGGCACTGAGAACGCAGAGAAACGGCATCATCCGGGCTAACTGAAAATAGATGTTGGGTTGAGTGTCTTGCATACTGTCTTGGACACATGCAGACAATTTAAATTTTGCATTAGGCCCCTGCTCAACTCAAGGTCAGATGCAAATAGCATAGGCACATCCCTTCCCCATCTTTCTTTAGGCTTAACCATACACTCGAATGAAGAGAACTGGTTAGAATCATCCTTAGCTGTTTGCCTGTGCTCCTAGAATGAGAACCCCCCCCCCAATGTAAATGACCAACTGGCCTCTGCCTCAGTACTGGTCTTTTATCAGAATAGTCAATATGTTAGTTCCTGCTGAAAAGAGGCCCAAGATTATAAGAATTTAGGAACATAAGTCAATAAGAAGAAAGTTTATTAGAAGACCTGTTCACAGATCTTAGCACATTCCCCACCTACTCTAGTGTATCCTTAGAAATAGGTGAGACTGTTTCAGAGTTACATAAGTGTGACACTATGCTTCTTCATAGAGATACTGTTATGTTATGAATATGGCATAACTAAGGTGTTTTATACAAGATGGGTCTTGTGGGGTATCATTGGAAAGGTTATGATATGATTATCTTATTTGTATGCATGTATCATTTGTGTATCTAAAGTTAGGAATATTGACTATATAACAATTATAAGTGGGTTTACATCTGGGGAAAGCCCACCAGACAGAATGCAATCAGTCCTGTTGGGCCATTAGGGAGAACAATAGGACTTTGAAGATGCTAATCTCCCACCTTCCTGGGAAGTCTTCCTGAGGACTTATGGCTGCTTTGACACTGCAGAGTCATGTGATCATGTCACCTGGTATTGGACTCCATCTTGGACTGTTAATATTTTTCCACTAGTAGGGGGTGGGGATCAAACTGGGAAACAAAGGATTCCCACCATTTGCAAAACCTATTTAAGGCTGGGATGTGAGTTCATTAGGGTTGGTTCTTTACTGAATCCCCGCACAAAATTCCTGCTGAAAACACCTAAGACTGATCTGGAGCAGAAAGAACTGGACACAGGCTAGAAGGTGTCTGGCCTGTGAAAGGAATACCTGGAGTTCTAAGCTGCAAGCAAGAGCAATTTGTCTTCAAGAAATTCTGCAACCTGCTTAAAACAACAAATTTAGGGTGAGAAATTAATACTTGTAGCCAGTTTCTTTGGTGTATTAAGCTTAGTTTACGTGTTTGCTTTATTTGCTCAGTCATCTGCTTTGATCTGTTTGCTATCACTTAGAATCACTTAAAATCTACCTTTTGTAGTTAATAAACGTATGGATTCCACAAACTGGGTTTTAGAATAAACAATGAGGGGGAGGGGGCAAAAAGCTGTGCATATCTTCCTCCACATTGAGGAAGAGAGGGAATTTCATGAGCTTATGCTGTACAGTTTTCTGTGCAGCACAAGACAATACAATTTTGGGTTTACACTCCGGGGTGTGGGATAGGGAGGTGTGCATTTGAGTGCTGGGCAATTCCTGAGCAGAGTCTTCCCATGCAGAGCTGATCTCAGTGTCTCTGTCTTTCTGCAGATGGGTGTGGCCCTACCTGTGTGTGTGCTGGAGAAGGCTTGAGGGCCTGGCTCAGCAGGACAGTGTAAGGGAGCCCAGGCTGGTGGAACCGGCGGGCTCAGTGGTACCCTAGTACATCAGGTGGCACTGGAGAGTGGAGGGAGGCCAACCCATCACAATAAGCACTAAAATTCACCACATCTACTAAAAATATTTTTTTAAAATTAAAGGAATTGTTTTTGCCTAGCAATGTCTAAATCTTGATTCATATTCCTAAGTATCTAATGCATAGTAATTGTAACATTTGTTCCTCTTCAGTAAAATTAAAAAAGTATATAGTGGCTAATATAATATAGTTGGTATGAGAGTGAGGGGAAGGAACCATAATCTTCAGAGCAACTAAATTAAGAGCATTTAATAAACCTGTCATTATTAGAGGAATATCTAACAGAACAAAACCCAACCCTGAATTGCCTTCAGCTTTTAAATTATTCACTATTTTAAATGAGTGATTAGGGAGTAAATGAGGGTGCACCATTACTAATTGTCCTGGAACTCTAACATTTTTTGCTTTTAAAATCCTCCTTTTGGCTCAGAGTTTTCTGCATACAAAGTTTTCCCTATGCAGGTTGTATACACTTAGACACTTGCAACCCAATGAAAATTACTTGCTTGCTAAGTTACTTGCATGATTGTTTTGCACAGGAAATTGTGTGTGCAAATACCTTGATTAAATTCACATTTCTCATACGAAGTTCTGAAAATCTATTGTTGAAAAAGTAAATTCACATTTAAATGTACTCCTGCTAGAAGTTAAATCCCAATTTAACCCTCTCAACAAAACTTAAGCTTATATATACAAAGGACTAGTCTGATAGATTGACAATCGGGTATGATGCATCTGACTTTGAATCTGATGTTAATGCTGTCTGAATAGGCAGATAATTATACGTTATAGACTGATGACTTAGGAACCTGAATGCTGTTATTTAAAAAGTTACTAAATTGAGTTTCCCAAGTTTGAGATGAAAAAGCTGCATTTGATTAGTGAGTGAATAAGGTGACGGGGCGGGGGGAAGAATGAGACATATGCAGTACATGAACCAGAAGATCAGAAGGAAGTACTTAGCTTGCTTTCCAGAATTACCTTCCTAACAGATCAGAAAGTGCTAAATTATTTAAAATTTTTTTAGCATTTCAGATTTGATTTGGGCTTCACATCTGGCTTGATTGTGAGTTACTGAATCAGCATGCTAAATACTCTCCAAGCAATATTTTAAAAATCTCTCTCTCTCCACCAATTTTCAATAGCTTTTAGAATTGAGGTGTCAAATTGGGAGGGGGGAAATAGTAGTGGTACTCTCCTAAATATAATCCACAAAAACGAGCTCTGCTCACTTGAGTTCCCAAAACGAGACCTCAAAAAAGGATGGCGCTCAAAGTCAGTTGTGCAAATTTTCATATCATATAATGAGTCTTTTTTCTTCTGTACTTGGATCAGCAGTGAAATAATTAATGAATTTCACACATCATTTCCATTAAGCTTCAGAATTAAAACCTGTGGACAGACCTCCTTGAGTTACTATTTCAGGCTGTCTCCAGACTCAGGCAGCTATCACTGGGTTTACCCTTTGTTTATATGCTGAGGGTTTTCTTTAAAACCATAAGAGTTACAAACTTATTTTTTTAAAACAAAAATTTAAATTCTGGTGCATCCTCTTTCAAAAAAAAAAAATAAAAAATCAAATCCCTGTGAACTGGCACAGTTAGACATGTGTTTAAATTATGATTCTCAGTTTATAAAAATGTTTACATTTAAAATATTTTGAATCACCTTTTTACTGGTATATAAAGAAAGATTCAGCCAAAATCTTAATAAAGTATCCTGGAACTGCTGTTTCAGAACCGTAGAATGTAAGCAGATTTCTCCTGTTTTTTGCTGGACATAAAATATGGTTATTAGTATACAGATATTGCTGGATGCAAATGGACAAATTAGTCTCTCTATGTAGTATATCCATTACAGATAGGTTCACTGGGCATATCTGCTTGAACCATTTGTGTATTTAGTGGGAATCTGGGCACCTAACTTCCCCTCTATTCCTTTGAAAATCTGCCCCAGGGCTTTGCCCTTCAAGATTGGCAAAGGCCAGGAAGGAATGCCTAGACCAATCATTGGTGGAAATAATTTGTTTCTTAAAGGCAGGACAAGCTGCTATTATTGCCCAAACATGGTCGTTCATCCTTTGCTTAAGAAACCTTGTCTTGATGCTAGTGTCCTTGCTAATTATTGTCCACACTTTCCTCCGGGAACAATCAATGAGAAGGTGATGATTAGCCAAATACCGTGAACAAGTTGTGTCCTCCAATTATTTACATATAAATGAACCAAGTTTCAAACAAAGACCTGATACAGAAATATCATTTGATCTTGGTGGTCAACAGTCGTCTCACAGTAATAGAGACCGAGATCAGGAATCCTTGTTAACTCTGCTAAATCTTTCAGTAGCTTTCAGCACAGTTGTTCATGTATCTGAGGGACATAGTGAGGAGGTGGTGGATGCATTTGCCTTAGTGTAGGGGTGAAAGTTGGTCGGTATGGCGTACCAGTAAGAAGCCAGTATCGGCCCATATGCAGCGGACTCTTTTGGCAGGGCCGCCGACGGTGGTGCTGCCCTGGGGCCGGCGATTTAAAAGGGCCCAGGGCTCCCGGCTGCCGCTGCAGTGCCTTGGGTCCTTTTAAATTGCCGCAGGAGCACCAGGTGGAGTGGGTCAGGCAGTGCAGATGGGCTGGTTGGGGGAGGCTGACCCCCCAGCCCCGCCCCTTCTGCCAGAGATCCAACCCCTTCCGGGGGCCCAGAGCTGGCCCCCGAACTGGTAAGAGATTAATATTACTTTCACTCCCACCTTAGAGGCATGCCAAACCTTTCTGTCAGAGAGACCCCATAGGGTAGTGATGGACAGCTGCTCCTTGTCACTCCGTTTGTCCATTGTCAAAATAGTTTTCAATCTCAGGGGTTCTACAAGGTGCATACCTACTCCTAGACTCTGAGTTGGTAATAGCAGACATAAAAGCGTTTCCTCATCTTTGTATGGCACTCAGATATCATGACAAGTGTGTAAAATACCTTGATAAGTAGAAGATTCTGTATTTTTCTCTCTGATTACATCTTCACCTCAATCATCCAAACTTCGTTACTTCCAGGCTAAGACACTAAAATATACTCTAACTATAGCTAAAACCAAAAGGCACCAGGAAAGCTGATCTGCTACAAAATGTGACTGTCTGCCTCCTGAGAGGACAGGCTATTTAAAGCACAGGTGACATATGTTCTTAACTATACCATTGCTGCCAGTAAACTGGCAGATGAACTTCAAAATCATGTGCAGAGCACTTGGATGGACATGATACAGAAGCTTGTAATCAGTAACTATATAATCCTCTGATACAAGAGACATACCTGCCAAAAAAACATAGATTCTTATTCAAATAAACCTACATAAAATTTCCTATTTTAAAGGCCTGCAAGGCACCCTTCCCAGGCCAGCAGGGCAGGAGTCAGAAGACCTCGCTCTGCCTGTGGGGCTGGGCCCTCTCCCAGGAGATCCCTGCTTCTCTGGGGGTCAATGGCATCCAGACATGGGAGCTGGCGTGAGAGAGGCCATCGTGCCTCACATTAGAAAGCCAAGGTAATGGGAGTCCAGCCCTGGTAGGGGAGGACTCTAAGAGAAGTCCTGGGGAGATAGGGGAGAGTAGGGGCCCTGAGTTTCCCAATGCTTATGCATGGAGGGGGAACTGCTTCTTGGGGGTAAGGAGTCAGACAGCAAATAACAGCAGCGAGGAGAAGTGTGTCACATAGTAGCAGAATGTGGTGGAGGAGGCCTGGAGGGCAGAGGATAACAGTAGTACATGGGGAAGGGGTAATTGGGGAAGGAACGCATAGGGGTGCAAACAGCAGTAGAACAACATGGGGAGGTAAGGTAGAGGGGGGCAGTAAACACCTCCGGGGCAGTTGCTAATTCCAAGGAGCCTCCCTTCAATCTGATCCTAGTGAGAGGGAGAGGTGCAGAGGCAGCAAGGAGCAGCTGTTTCCCAAGTAGCTAGGAGCTCAAAGAGCTTCACGAGGCCTTTACCTTACGTTTAGCTGGCTGGGTGGTGGTGGGAGGGTCTTCCTCCTACATGGACTAACGTACCAGACTGCCCATTTGCTTGTGTAGCAGCTCTGACTGGCTGCATTGCCACAGGAGGTGGGGGATTTGGGTAGAGCAGCCATGCAGAATGGTTTTTCACACAACATGGTCTGGGAAGCCGCCTTCCGAGTTAAAGTAATAGGGTTGGCACAACTGACAAGGAGGAGACACTTAGGGTATGTCTACACTACAGCAAGGAGATGTTTTCTCCAAGTGTGGGTTGACATACACAGGCTAGCTCTGCCCTATCTAGCAACTAAAAATAGCAGCATGGCCACAATTGCATTAACAGTGGCTTGGGCTAGCTGACTGAACACATACCTAGAATCTCAGTGGGGAATAGTACTTGGGTGACTAGCTCAAAATGCTGCCGACACCACCACGGCCACAGTGCTATTTTTAGCACACTAGTTTGAGCTGAGCCAGCACATGTATGTCTACATGAGCTGGAAATTGCACTTCCCAGCTGCATTGTAGACTTAGCCAGAGAAACATTCTTGTCTCGTTTGGCTGTCTTTTACACATATGCTTCCAGGTAAAGCTGCCACTCTGACTTAAACAAGTTATTTGTACACAGGATAAAATATATTTTTTTTCGTGGTTGTTTAAAGTTAGGGCTCTGTCTAGACTTAGGTACCTAAATAAGTGGCACTTATAAGTGGCCAGCATGTCTGGCTGACCTCCAGTGTGTGCCATATCATTTACATAGCTGGGGAGAGTCACTAGGATCCTGGTTGTCATGGCAACACTGCCTTTGATAATTGACTTATGTCAGACAACCTTCACATTATTACAGAGAAGGGTCCCAGGAGGGACCATAGTGCTTCTTTGGGTTTGTACTGTGGTAAGTTACACTGTTGTTTTTCAAAGGGTTATTGTCTGTTGTTTTTCCAGGTAAGGTTACATTTTCCTTTTCCTATATGCTTCTTAAAAATTGGGGGTTATGACTTTCTGAATATTTCTTTTGAATCCCTACCCAGTTTTCTGTTACGCAGATAGTCATTTAGAAGTTGCAGTAAAACTGAAGTTTCATTAAAAATATGATTTGTTTAAATACAGTTTAGTTTAATTACTTTCAATATACTGATCGGCATGGTATCAAGTATGGACGTACCACAAAGATGACGACAATGGCAATAAAATATATATCGAAGACAAGAAATATATAAGTGCTTCATTATTTAAATGCACATATATAATGTCCTTTATTTATATGAAAAAACCTAATGGAATTCAGAAACAAAAATTTTGTTTAATGTTAGTTAAGGTGGCTTTCAGTGAGAAACTAAACTTTTAAAAAAACAGGAAATACAACATTAAGGATTAATAATAGCTGAGCACTCTCAAGATAGGAAATGCCAGAATGAATGTTGCCCATGACACCTTAATTCACCCCCTTTGTGCATGTGCATTATGATACAATTCGTGGCTACATGTGGAAGAGACTACCTATGAAAAAAGTGCTGTAAGCGACATACCCAGCACCGCACAGGAACTTGGTGTATGCAGTGTAGTTGTAGCCTTGTTGGTCCCAGGATATCAGAGAGGCCAGGTGAGTGAGGTACTATCTTTTTCGGACCACCATCTGTTGGTGAGAGAGACAAGCTTTCAAGCCACACAGAACTCTTCTTCAGGAACTTGGTGGCAGAGGAAGGGTTAAAATCTAAGTCTCTGGGGGGCATTAAACTGCCTTAACCATGAGACTATCCTTTCTCTTCCTGCAATTCCCTGCCTTATTGACTACAAACCTTCTGCAAGAAATGAGGCAGGGGTCCTGCAAACAACAGACTCCTTTATTATAAGACTCTTCTTTATCCCCAGACTAGATACATTCTGTGTACTGAATGAAGCCAGGGTTCTGTGTGTGTGTGGGGGGAATAGGGTCACACATTTCCAAATGTTTTATGGTTTAGTTTATTGCTGACAGCAACCGTAACTAACATTAAACAGAGATTTAATTTGTGAATTGAGGTAAGTTCGGAAGCAGAATTGTAGTTTTCTGAAAATATGGCCCTTATTGTTCCCCATTGGTTCTGCCTTGTAGAACTGGAAAAAAAGCCCTAAAATAAAATGAAATACTTTCTTTCCCCTTGATTTTGCTCTGATGAAAGATGGTAAAAGAGCAGTTCTGTGCACTGAACTCTGTTATAGACAGAACAGGTATAACATAGGCAGTCAAAGCTTTCTCACGCTGCTCTGGCAGTATGCCTCAACTCTCTTTCTGATGGGACTACCTCTAGAGGTGAGACAGTTGTTCGGTCTCTAATCCCATTCAAACCTTGGCTTCTTTGAAACTGCCAGCAAAGGTGCCAATGTGTGTCAATTGTGATTATGCCTTTTATTACATAGCACATGGTCGAAGGGGACTTGGACTGACACCACCAACTCAGTTCACGCAGGCTACAAAACAGCTGTCACACAGTAATAACTATTGGCCACTAATGACCTGGGCGGAATTCAGAGTTTGTACAGTTCCTGGTGAAAGATTCTGTTTGTTCTTCTGAAAGGTCCTGGCAGGCAAACATAAATTTGATGCTTGGTTCTCAGAACTTCAGATGCCAGCCAGAATGAAATGTTCTTTGAAAACACGGAATGGGAAATACACTGTAATCCGTTGGTGTATTGTGCTTTAAGACTGCAAAGAGTGGGCCATATGTTGACACAAAGGGAAAACATTTATTTTCTGCTACTATTTGACTTATTCTGTGCACTGTATTTTTTTCCTGCGTTTACATTAGTGCCATTAGTAACAGGCTTTACAGTTCAAAATGCAGCTGAGCTTGAAATATACCACTCTACATGTTTACTTGAGAGACAAGCAGCAGCTTGAGGTTTGTAATTCCATTTGCCTCCCTGAATGATCATTGTGTTCAACACCATTAAAATATGGATATGGTAATATACATTGGCAAATGATGATTTTTCTTATTTTAAAATAAACATGTCAATACAATGATTTAATTCCTGAAATATAGTACACTCTAAGGATGGATTGATATCTTTTAGTGAAGTGAATGAGAAAATTATTCGGTTGTAAATAATAGGATTTTCTAATGTAGTTTATATGCAAATTAATACAAGCTTCCATTTTCAGGTATGTATAAAATAGCTAGTGTATGGGTAAAGATGAAGGCATAATTCACAAGAAATAATTTATATTAAATGTGGCCTTTTACTCTGTCTAGAAATAGTTCCCGAACTAATGCAAAATTCTTGAATTTATTCATTTGAAATGATTTGTCATCTTCCCCCCAGCAAATAACACTTGTTCTGCAGTTTGTTTCCAAATTCTGAATATTTGTGGTTCACAATTTGAAATTTACTCTGGCCATGAGCACAAATCCCATGATATTGTTTCTTTTCTCTGACTGAGTTTGAAATGCTCTTTATTTGAGCATTCATATTAGCTATTGCACACAAATCTAGAATGAAAAGCATATTTAGTACATAGAATAATGGGTGGCATTCATATTAGCAAGGCTCATATGTTTGAATTTTGACAGGAAACATACATAAAAGATGTAAGGTCAACATTTTTCCAACTCTTTGCTGAGTTCTATCAAAAAATCCCAAGAATTAACTTCTCTATTTATCTGTAGTATTCTATGTATCTTGGCTTTTTCACACAAATGCAGTATGAAAAGGTATATTTAGTACAGGAAATAATGGATGGAATTTGAAGTATCTTACTGACAAACAGACTGGTATCAAGATAGTTTCTGTTTGTTATGTACCACCATGAGGTAACAAAACTTTCTACTATTCTGTGTAGCTGCAGGCTACAATTGCCCTGCACTGGGCTGCTTTGTTTCTACCCCATCAGGAAGTGGTCCAGGAAACCATTGTCTGCAGGAAGTGTGGTATCTCTACACTTCCTGGAAGACTGACTCTATAGCACATCTTTTTAGATCTCTTTCTAAAGTTTCTGACTAGACTAAAACACTATTAAATTAATCTAACAAACCATAGCAAATACAATACCTGATTTAACAACTATTCAGGTTGTTTTTAAACAAACCTTAACATGTCTTGATTGGTCTATTAAGGCATTTCACCCATCTTCAAGTGTGACTACTTCAAGGAATCTAGTAAAATAGTCCAAAATAATCCGGTGATCATGTCTGCCCATGCTGAACATGTAAATTCGAACTTTGTCTCATGGAATTGTGAGATGTTCATGCAGTATTATAGATTCTTTCTGCTAGGAAGAGCTGTACTGCTGACACATTACACACCTGCTCACCATTTCTTCAATGATACTATTCATCTGTGGCCAGAATACAACTTCTTTAGCTCTCATCTTTGATTTGATTATTCCCAGGTGCCCTTTGTGTGCTTGTTCCAATATTGTCCTTCTTATCACTGTGGGAACATATCTGTCCCCCCTCCAAGAGCACACCTGAGATCACTAAGAGCTCCTTTTTATATCAGGAATAGTTAGATGGGAACTTTTGAATTCCCCCCCCCCCCCTTCTTTGCTATCACTTGTATCCCTGATCATCAGGCTGTGTACTGACAACTGGAGCATGTGTTCTTGAAACTATGTCTGCTATTACTAAGTGGTATCCAGGTTGGAACTCAAGGTCACATCTTATTTTTGTATTTTCAAACATAGTCACTGTATCCTGCCTGGTGCTTCTCCATGTCCCTGTTTGTGTGTTGCAATCAGTGGTTTGTGATCAGTTTCTGCTTTGAAGCTAAAACCAGAGAGAAAGTTGTGAAATCTTGGACTGTCCTATGCCAGACCTAATTTCTCTCTTTCAATTTGTGTGTACATCTTCTTGGTAGCTGTGATATATGAAACTGGCAACCAATCCAATAGTACTGCTCCCAGTTCTCCTTTTGAGGCATCTGTGCAGAGCCTCAAAGAGTTCTCCTTTTGAGGCATCTGTGCAGAGGGGTCCAAAAATGTAGAGCTAATGTCAGAATGTCCTTTAAATCATTGAACTCTTTCATGCTCTCAGATCCCTGCCCATTCTGTGACCTTGTGGAAGAGATGTCTTTGTTGAGTTGTGCAAACTGTATAGTTATGTGTGGACTTGCTGACATAATTCAGCCTGGCTACTTTTGAATTCCACTTTTATTTTTGGGTTTTAGCATGTTCTGTATTGCCTGAACCTTTGATTCTTCAGGCAAGATGCCCTTTGAGAACAATCTCTCTCCCACATATGTTATCTTCATTATTTGAACCTGACATTCAATCTTATTCAGTTTAAGGTTATTAGCCCTTGCAATTTTGCAGGACTCTCTTCGGTCATTCCTGATGTTCATCAGCAATGCTGCCCCAAATTATTATTTCATCAATGCACACTTTCATATATGCTAGGCCCTCTGATGTCTGGCTTCTTGCACAGTGAAATACTTCTGGAGTTGAAGACGTTGAAAGGTAGACTTAGGAAGCAGTATCTGACTATGGTGTGTTGAAAGTGCAGATCTTGGAGCTCTGTGACCAAGCAAAAGCGGAACTACAAAAGCAGAGCACTTTTTTGCACATCCACTAGTTTATTTGCCCCTGTGGCTTTTATATGCAGCTCAAATTGCTGTTTGAGCCTTTTCCAGGCATGGTCAGCATTTCCCCTGACTCTCAAGGCTCATGGGGGAATTACTTGTGCAGGCTCTGTAGCAGCCATTGCAATATCACACTTCATTGGGTCTTCTAGCAACTGTGTCTTCCAGTCCTGGTACCATGTAGTGTCTTACTGACAAGCAGACCAGTGTCAAGATAAACCCTTTACTATGAACAGGAACTATGTATAGCAATGAGATAACAAAACTTCCTATTGCTCTGTGTGACCATGTTCCATGATCACCCTGTCCTGGGCTTCTTTGCTTCTCCCCCCAGCAGGCAGTGTGTCACAGGAAACTAAAGGATGCATATAGAGTCTACAGGAAGTGTGGCATCTCAACTTACTCTATAGCACAGAAATCACTCCTGTGCAGAGAGCCAGCATGAGGTTTCTGTGCCACTTAAGCCCTATTTTGAATTTTGTTTTCAGGTTTTCTTAAGGATATAGGAGAAGAGAGGGATGGAATTCATCTCTGAATACCACTGCAGATACTATAATGACAGGAGCTATCCAAAGCCTTATGGTAGCTAGTGTAAACTTTGGTAGGAAGTAGTTTGCCATATTGCTTCTGACTTGAGAGTTGAGCCATAGGCAGTAGTGTGAGGGAGAAATAATCAAGCCTCTTAAACACCATAAAAAGTCAAATGATAAGGATGATGTCAGTTAGTGCACTTGATTCCTTTCTACTCTCAAGAAGGATGTAGCAAGATTTTTTTTTAAAAAATACTTATGCATTGAAGTGAATCTAACTTATTTTAGATGAGACAGATATAGTCATTTGATCTAAATTTTGCAACTTGAAAATTAAATTTTAACACAAATGGATTTTATTTTATTATTTATTAAAATTATTGGTGTCCTGGTGAAGTATTTTATACATCATGCTGCTTGTTTGTGATGCATGATTACTGCCCCATTGAATGGACAGAATATTATTGTTAGAAGGTTGTGAAGCAGATGGATGGGGTAGTTGATTGTGACATTTGGGGAAGCTGCAATTGTAATGAGAACTCCAAAGGAAAATAGTTATTAAGGATGAGGGGTTATAAATGAGAAGAACAGGTTATTAATCAGAAAGTTGACATGCAAAATCCTCCTTGGGGTGGGGGAAAGTGCCCACAAGGAGGACTCTGGTTATTTTGTTGTTTTAAATAATTATATGAAAAAGAGGCTGTGACTTCTGAAGTAGAAATCTGACAGCATCAGTAAGAGAGAACAATGGAAGCCAGGAACCTGGAAAATTCTGAATAACATATCAAAGTAGGATGGAGAAACAGTGTATCCTCTACCCCGTACATCCCCTTCACTCTTGTCTATACTCATTTTTTTGTAAACCCATAATTCTCAACAGGTGCAACTCCACTGGAGGATGAAAGCACCAATGGAAGTTGTAATGTAGATAAGGCTTGGATGAGCTGGGGCAGGTTCTACCACCATGTTGGCTAACTCTGCTCTGAGCCAGTTTAAATGGCAGAATCCTAAAAACATCTGAGCCTTGTTTTCACTTGAGCTTTCCTGGTGTTACCACTGATGGAACTTCACTCACTGGTAAAGTATAGGTTCTAAAAGACCTAAAGTAGACACAGCAGGTGCTTAATTTTTCCTACTCACTTATTGCATGTGGCTAGGTAAGTTTAATCATGAGGCAGGACCTTAGATAATTCTCCTGTGGAACTGCACTCAGCAACAGAAGTTGGAGAGGAACTAGGTGCTGGAGTAAGGGACATCCCTGGAGTGGGGTAACTAATTTAGACACTGAGGTTATTTTTAATGTATTGGGTTAATTAGAGTGACAACATTTAGACTAGTACACTTGTTCAGGTCTCTTTTTCCCCAAAGTGAAACCCTGATTTTTAGAGTCCTTATTATATAAAGTCCTTAGAGTCTTTATTCTATAAAGCTAGCAGGCTGGAAATCCATTTCCATTGCTAATATTGAATAAATAGGATGCTATCCTAATGGGCTCCTTCTTGCTGCTACTTGCTAGGTGCTCTCAACATATTAGTAATCTGAGGTGTCTAGTCACTGTGTAGCTCCCTGCTATGGTCTGAGAAGTGGTTCCAGCACAAAAAGCCACAGATTTGAGATGTGCAAGCTCTGTAGGCTATTGATGCTTGCTCTGCTGTTGATCAATTCTCCAGGAGCAAAATGCCAGCAGACTTGTGAATCTTACCCACCAACTTACTTACAGGAATGTATTTATTGTAGAGAGTTTAGCTAGAGAATAGTTCATGCAAATTGTCTCCCTGTCCTACACCCATTGCTCTTGTTCTCTGTATCTACAATCCTTCCGTTCCCTACTTCCTGCTGTGGGTTCTCATGCAGTCTCCCAAAATTACTTTTACTAGTAATGATAAATACTTATGCAGCACTATGGCTGGAGTAGTCTCCTAATTATCTCAATCTATACCTGTATGACTTTTTAGGTGGTGACAGTGGCAGCTCCAGGCTCAGTTTACAGACGAGGAAACTTTAACAAGTTCCCTAAGAGTGGGGCAGAAATTCTCTACCCTCAGTCACCAGGGAGGGCTACAGGTATCCTCCCTCACCCTATCCTTGGTGACTCTATCAATTCTGCAGCCTCTATCATCAAATGTTGGGGAAAGGAAAGAAGCTAGCTTGAATCTGTATTCACCCTTTTTGTGAAGAACAGGTGTAAAGAAATGGTTTCTTTCTGCTCCCTGGTTGACTGACCTCCAGAACAGAGCTGTCAACCAGAGAGAAAGATAATTTAAGAAGGAGCCTGAAGTTATTTCTCATATGCTGGCTTTATTATTTTCTTCGCTAGTATAGTTAGTCGTTGCCTGATAGAGCCCAGTCAAACGTAAATAACTTTTTTATTATTCAAAGCTAATGTGAATTTTTCATGTGAGTTGCTAAGCATATTTGAAGGTGTGGGAGCAGCAGGAAAATTTGTTAGTCACATATGTGAAGAGAAGGTGAGTGAAGTAATATCTTTTTGTTATACCAACTTCTGGTGAGAGAGACAAGTTTTCGAGCTTACACAGAGCTCTTCTTCCACACAGCTACAACAACCCTGCAGACAATGTATATGATAGAAAAGTATTTGCTCTGATTCTCTTCTCATGTACACCAGAGTAAATCAGGAATAACTCCACTGAAGTCAAAGGTGTGTTACTCTATTGTCAATAAGAGTAGCATCAGACTCCCAATGAAATTCTCATTTTGGAAGTTAAAGGCTGAGTGCTCTTTTAAGTAATGGTGCTGGCTGAGTCATCAGCAAACCAGCAGCTTGCTTGTTCTCACTAAGATGTAGGGGAAGTTGCACGGATAATTGTGTATTGACACATACTGTGTTACAGAAGCTAGAGGTGGTTTCAGCAGTTGAACTATTATGGAGGTAAGAATGCTGGAAGCCAATTAAGTCTTGTCTTAAGGCTCACACTGGTGTCCACCCTGATTTATGTAGACCCATGGCTGTACTAGCAGGATTTTTGCATTTTTATTTTTTCTGTTCAATTCCCTAGTTGTTGTCTGTAGGAGCCTTGCAACTAGGAGCCCTTTCATGGACCAGGACACCACTGTGCTAAGTGCCTGAACTAAAAGATGGTCCTTACCCCAAGAAGCTTACAACCTAGTGTAGGCATGTCTGCAGCAGCAGAAAAAATGGTGCTAATCATTTTTGGATTTTCTGAATTCTCATCCAAAATATATTTTTCTTTATATCAGGTTATCAAAATGTTAAGGTTTAGAATCTCATGACCAGCTGATAGAGATGAATGCTGCTTGCTTCACAGGAAAGTCTGGAATGTCAACTTGCCTACAAAGCATGTTTCTAGTCACATAAGCCCCTTAAACTATCAGTCATAAAGGCCTATATTCAACAAGATAGTTAAGCAATTGACTAAATTAAAATATATGGGCAGTTTCTCCTCCTTTGGCTTTTGGCCTGGAGCTTTCCCCAAAGATCTGAAAGACGGTGCACAGGGTTCCCTTTGTTAGCAGAAGAGATTGGAACTCGTGGAAGATAAGCTTCGTGTTCTGGCTGAGCTTTTGGCGCTCCCCTCTGTCTCTTAAAAAATTCAGTGTTGCTTTTTCTAAGCCTCTTACACGCCATCTCTTTGGAGATAAGTCTCTAGTTCCAATGGTTACAAAAAGCTGGTGATCTCTCCCAGCTTCCACTGGCTACTTTCTGAAGAGGTGGGCTCTTGCGGCAATTAAAACCAATACTCCAGTCAGGAGACTTTGGGGGCTGCTTTTTTTCCCCTACCTCTCTCTTTCCCCCTTTGGTGGAAAAAGTAGTAAGAGTCTCAAACAAATAGTAAAACCTATGGCCTTTACATATGTATTATGAATTAGAGCCAAAAAGATTGTGTAAGCAAAAAGTATAGTTTTAGTACACTCCTCCCATTCCTTGAATATTCCGTACATTATCAAACAGCTACATATTTTCTAGCTCTTTTTGATTAAATTTGCCAAAACCAATTAATATAAAAAAAAATCCTCTGAACTCAAAAGGATCTGACAGAGGTTTAGTCTCTAATGTTGAATTTTTAATCTACCAATGCTAATACAAAAAGGAATACACCCCTAATACAAAAAGGAATAAACCTTTGCTATAAACCCCAAAGTTTGTTTTGTTATACCAGAAAAGATTTTTTTGGACAAATGTTTTCTAAGATAATATGACTTGCAATGGCTGGCAGCCAGTTCTGATCCTTGTATTTTTGTAGGAGAAAGAGCAAACAAATTCGGCCTTAGCAATGAATTCATATGCAGAATCTGCTGAGTGTTTATAAAGCAGTCTGGGTGTACTTCTTCGTGTGAAAAGATGAGATGATAATATAATGAAGTTATTCTTGAAATTAATGATAATTTGGATGTTGTATCAGTATTGATTTGGAAGTTGAACTACACAAGTGTGTGAAATGTTTTTCAATGCTGTAGTTACAGATGAAGAGCAACTTGGAAAAGAGTTAGAAGCCTAAATATGGATTTATGAGCTGAATTCAAGTCACCCAGGTTTGAAAACTTTGGTTTTATTTTATGTGGAGACATTATGACTCACTTGGGCCATGATTGAGCCCGAGATAAGGAAATATCATAAAAGCTTCAGCGATTAGATATCTTAAACATTTTAAAAATTGCCCCAAACACAATCTCCAAGTCCATCATTTGGTTGCTGGAACTTGAAAGCAGAACTTGTTAGCTGTCCATCTGTGTGTATGTGTGTGTGTGTGGGGAGGGGGGGGTCATAGAGAGGGAAATCTGACCCATTCAAGACATTCAGCAGATACTGTAATTTAGCCCTTTGATTACTGAGTTATAGAGAATGCAAAGAAAGTACTGGGTAGTTTCTGGACATAGATGAGGCAGTTACTCTTCAGTGGGGCACTGAGATGCCACAGGTTGGTCTGCTGGCATGATCCATTCAATGGATGAAACAGCTCAGGAGGGTAGAAATGGAGTACAGACTCATCCATGTGCATCCCATCAGGTTCCTGTGAATTGCAGTTCCTTGTATCAGAGAAAAATATCTTCCCTTGATGGGAAAGCCAGGCGTGACAGCCCATGAATGTGACTCTCTTCCTTTCTGGTATTAGTGTCTTGTCATTTTCTATAGTGAGGAATCAGGGCTATGGAGGGAGGCAGGCAGGCAGCCAGTGGAGGCAGTCTCCTTTTAGCTATTGATGAGACAGCAGCAGAAGAGCTAATCAGAATCAAAACAAAAATTTGGCAGTGGCAGTTTCCTGCTCCATTGCCTTTAGGAAGCCAAGGGGCAGGCATAGCTGGTGGAGCGGCACGACTGCTAACGGGAGGTAGGAGGCCACATCTAAAAGAAGTACCTCCTTTGTGTCACGGGCATTACTGGGAAGTGAAAAAAAAAATCACTAAGGTGAGTCTGATTTGTAATGGTAGCTGCCTGCAAACACTTAGAGGTGAATGCCCTAGAACCTTTACCTAATATTATGTTATGAGCTAGCTGAACACCCCCTTGTGAAAAACAATGTGGCACTTTTCTCCTGAGCATGAAGCTCTATTTTCTATCTGTGTAAATGGCTGCTTCTGATTTACACATTACTGGATGACTAGCTCCAAAAAGGAGTGGATGCAGGAATGACAGAGAGGCAGTCACATGGATTTATGTGTTGGAGTTGTGCATTATTCATACAAGGAAAAGGTTTGAAAAAGGAACATGTATGATTAACTGCAACGAGAACAGCAGCAACTTGCAAGCTGACAATTTATATCAATTTTATGCAGTTATTTACTATTGTGACAGGGTCGGGCCAGATGGCTAGAGGAGAGTAATAGAAGACAGATATATTAGCCCCAGGCTAAGTAGGTCCCTTTTCCCTGGGTGAGGTAACAGGGAAGGTTCCAGAACAATCAGAAACCTTCTGGAGACAATTAAGACAGGCTGATTAGAACCCTTGCAGCCAATCAAGAAGCTGCTAGAATCAATTTAGGCAGGCTAATCAGGGCCCCTGGGTTTTAAAAAGGAGCTCACTTCAGTTTGTGGTTTGCGTGTGAGGAGCTGGGAGCAGGAGGTGCTAGGAGCTGAGAGTGAGAACGCATACTGTTGGAGGACTGAGGAGTACAAGCATTATCAGACACCAGGAGGAAGGTCCTACGGTGAGGATAAAGAAGGTGTTGGGAGGAGGCCATGGGGAAGTAGCCCAGGGAGTTCTGGCTGTCGCACAGCTGTTCCAGGAGGCACTCTAGACAGCTGCATTCCACAGGGCCCTGGGCTGGAACCCGGAGTAGAGGTTCCCCCCAAACCTCCCAACTCCTGGTCAGACACAGGAGGAGTTGACCTGGACTGTGGGTTTAAAAAAACGGCCAAGCTGAGAGCTGCCGTGAAGCTCCAAGGTGAGCAAATCCGCCAATAAGCGCAAAACCCACCAAGGTAGAGCAGGAACTTTGTCACAATATGTAGTTAGTACTATTATTTACATAATAAGGGTTTTACTCTGTACGTAGCAACTGTCACATTGCATGGCATTTGTAATACCTTTAGTTATGTCTGTGATATGATTGAGACATAAAAACTGAACCAATTTTTTTGCCCAAATGGAAGAGTCAGATAGTGCTAATCCTCTTGGCAATTGACTAAACATATATAAACACGTTGTTTTACAGAGTAGTTCATATCTCACAGGCAACTTGATCCCTGTGCACATACAATTCTTATTTTTTACAGACATAGTCAGCTGGACTATTGCAGTTGAATTGTTAAATCAACATGTGTTTGTTATGACTGAAATTTACCCCGTGCAAAGGGTCAGCACAAGTTCTGTGTACCACTAAGTTGTATTTTGTGGGACTTAAGCAGTATATAGGCATTGTCTTCAGTGGGACTTAAGCATATGCTGAAATGCTTTGCTGAATCAGGGCCTAAAGGAGAACAATTTTCTTTGTGAAATAAACTTCTCAAAGGTAGTAAATAATCATCTGAGGTTCATTAATGTATTTAGGCAACTGGAAGATTATCAGTTTGTTAGATTTAATTAAATTTTCATTTTTTGTCTTTGTTGGATAAATATCCAGCCATAGCTGGTAATGATTCTAATTTTTATCCAATATATTTCTATGGCCTTGCATGAACCCTCAGCTCTTTCTGAAAAGTTTCAACATGAAGTTTTGATTTATTGAAAATAAATTGGCAATTTGAACATCTCTTGTGCAGTGTCTTTTCCATCAGGAAAGATTTCAAATAAAATTATAGGCCCAGATCCTCAGAGGTATTTAGGCACCTAACTCACATTTATTGCAGTGAAAATTAGGTGTCTAAATATCTTGGGAGATCTGGACATTAGTCCCTAATCCTGCAAATATTTATGCAGAAGTTAAATTTTACATAGTGCAAGTAGAACAAATTACTTTAATGGGACTCCTACTCACAGTATATGAAGTTAAGCACATGTTTAAAACTTAGCAGGACTGGAACCTTAAAGATTCTTCACTATTTTTAAATACTCTGCACAATGTTCTCCGATTTTATGCCTAGAAATTGTTTGTCAAATTATTTAATAAATCACTGTGCTCGCACACTTACTTGCAGGCACAATTTAGCTAATTTAGATTTCTGTGATTTGCAGCAGAATTCAGGTACTTAGATGTCTACAAAATCCAAGTTGCTCCACTATTGTGTCCCCAAAACACAACTGTTATTGTTCTACAGTTTCATTAGCAGAACAAGGGGCTTATTCCCTGATGCATTCACAGTACACATTAGTATAAAAAGGAGCTCCTATTGCTTAATAGTATGAGACTGGATCTTCCACTTCTTTCCAAATTGCATACAAATTGAGAAGAACATGAATACTGCCAGTTTAGATGTAGGGAAAAAAAATCTCGAAGCAAAGACAAATTGTGTATCTTTTTTAATTTGGTAAATCATGTCAAAACTCTTGACTAAAATAATGTAAAACTTTTACATTTATACCAACAGCTACAAATACAAGAAAGACACAAGGTAGTTGAGAGATGTACAAGAAAATTGTTCTAAATGTTGTCTACAACATTGAAAATTACAATGGCAAAAGACAGTACAGTAAATATATACAATTGTCATCTGAAAATCCAGAATTTGCCAAGTTACTATGCCAGGGTAATCGATATTGGGTGCAATCCTGTCAAGTGCTGAACATCTTTTGTGAGGTGCTGAGCATCTTCAGCTTTCATTGCAGCCTGTTTTACAGAAGACACCTTATTTTCAGTAAGGTTTTCTATGGGAAGGTAAGTCCTGAATAATTAGAAGAGATCATCTCCATATGTATGTCTTTATTCTGTCAAGAAACAGTATAAGAATCCTTTTGACTTTCTTCTGAGACTCCAGAAAAATAATCTTGGGCAGGAATTTTCCTTTTTGCCAAGGTTTTTGTGGAAAAATAAATTCAGGGAGAGGCAAGCAGTTCAATAAACATGTCTACAAAGTAAACAGGCCCCGGGCTACTTCCTGTCTTTGTCGTCAAGAGTCTTTAGCCTTGTGTTACCATGTGAAGCCAACCTCCGTTAAGTTATTACCTTTACGGTGAACTGAAAAGCTAGGAGGAAAATTCAGGGAAGCTTGGACTGATATGCTGAATGACCCCACAAACCAGGTTTATAGTATAAGATGAAAAGAATTTGGTGCACACATCCTTTTTTTTTTTTTTTAATGACCTTTATAAAAGTGATTTGTTTTCTGTTCTGAGAAATTCACTGGCACTTCCTGGTTCACATACTATATCCCAAAATGTAGCATGCTGTGACAGGATAGATATTAAATATCTCATAGCTGACTTTTCTGTAGTCGCATATTTCCTCAAACTAGAAGGTGCCCATGAATTCCACAGAGGAAGGAAAATATTTTTAAGAAGGTCAGTTTAAATGTAATTCTATGTTGAATAATCCACCTCCTCCCCTCTGTGGAAATGCTCGTTGAACATTTTCAACTGGGTCACCTTCAACTAATTTTGGAAACAGTCTAATAGGCCTATTGGACTATTAGCTACTGGTCCTTCAATTGACCAATAGAAGCCAGTAAAAGGCATAGGAAATTATAATACAGGAGTTTTCAACTACGGTCACTCCCTCAGTCCAATTAATAAGGATACTCATGACATTAAGTTGTGTTCAACTTAACTTTAATTTTAACTTGGCAGTTTGTTCTTTTAACTACATTTACTTTCAATCCCCTATTTTTCCAGCACTTTGCATCTTATCTTTGCTTCTAATTATTTTGTTATAATGTCATTTTTCTTGAAATTTCAGTGTTTCATAAAAAGGAAGACCATTCCGAGAATAGGGTCCCCCTCCCCCCACCCCCGAGGCCATATTAATATTGAATACACGGTGTGAGCAGTATTATAACTCTCTTAGCTAGCCTAGGAATTTTCAACATTGTAAACTGTACTTTGGGCTTGATCCAACTAATACCTGGTGATTAATATTAATGTTAACATAGCTATCCTAAATACAGTAAGATGTCCAGTTTAGCCTCACAAATTTATCACCTGCGTTTGGTTAATGGGGAAAGGGTTTCAGTCAGTACCAGCCACATCTGCTTGTGGACTAATGACCTATAGTCAAGATGCTCCAAATCCCATTACCAGCCTCCCTGATCTGCCTCTGTCCTTTCTGCAACGGGCTTTTGAACTAGATGAAGATAAACCTAACAAAATTGTCTTGTCACCACTAACCAACCAGCAAGAAGTTTTCATGTAGTTACAAGGTAATAATTAAAACTTTTATGAGAAATTAACTGTCACATTCTCTGTGCTGTTTATTATTTTAGGCAATTTTGCACATTTAGTGTTTTGTAAACATAAGTGTTACTATATTTATGAAAAAACTATGTTTGTAATATTTGGACGCTCCAGATAATTTAATAATAATTTAATGCAAGCAATCGAACAAAATACCAGCAATTTACATGCACAGCTTTGTATGCTTGTTTCTCAGACATGGAGTCAAAACTTTGTGCATAGCTGAATTTTCATGCATCATGATAAATGATTTCTGCTGCAAGTCCTTACTCTGTCGTTAAAGTCTTAAAGTCCAGTACTAAATGTGAACTCCTTATCCATTTAGTGCTACAGGTTTTAAATCATTTCAACATGTCAAGAATGCCACAGAAAGGTTAATTAACAGTACAAAAGTCAGAATTGTGTACCTTTTTCCCTCAGTAAATACATTGGCTTCCCCTGAAGTTTCAAATTGATTTTAGAATTTTACTTTTAATCTTCAAGATTTTACGTGGCCTCAGCCCTGCTTATTTGAGCTTTCAGCTGCTCCACATTTCATTGTGTTTAACTGGTTTGATTTATTAATAATTTCCAAATGTAAATTGGAGATGTCAGGTTCTGGAGCCCTTGTCTATTGTGCCCTAAGGCATGGAATTCTCTGTCCGATGATATTAGATCATAGTCACAGAAGTGGTTGTTTAAAAGTTTAGCCAAGTACAAATCTGATACCTCCAGCCTTTCAGGCAGCTTAAGTGAACTCTGAAGTGTCTTTAGACAATACCTTGAGAGAATCATCATGAAAGATGCTTTATAGATGTATGTTGAATTGTAAAATACTGAACCAATTTGTAAAACATCTTGATAATATTGTAAACCAGAATTAGGCTATTACCTTGGTTACATTAGGAACCTGGTGTACATAAAGTAAGCACATCATGGTAAAGAATGATTTTTTAACTTATATTTTATTAGAAGGAATCAGTTTGCCTGCAGGTTGGAAAAAAATAATTAAAACTCAATGGAGGCAAAGTTATTCTAAAGCTGTTCTCTTTTCCACTGCTGAATTTCTGAAGTTAATACTTGATGAGAGATTTTTGAAACCTATTTTAGATGGCATACTGGTATATACCTCCATCCCCCTCACATTCCCCCCCTCCGCCCCCAAAGGAAATAAAATATGCTTTTTACTGGTAGAACTAACATCCCAAGTTAACATGAGTTTATTGATATTAAGTGTCAATCTACACTAGGAACCTGTAGATGTAGAGTTTAAAGAATAATGGGGATGTGTGATCTCTCTGGGGAATTACAGCAAAGACACATTTTGAAATGGTGAAATAAAAAGATCTTCTGGTAAATTTTTCTTTAAACTTTTCTGAAGGTAAGTCTTTTCCTGAAAATCAACACAGGTGTCATGAGAAATACATTATATTGGACTAGATTGTGACCCCTATTAACATGGGAAAGTAGGGGGAATAATGGGCCATCAACTCACATGCAGCAGAATTGTTATATCTCAACCCTGTGTGGGAGAGAGTAGAGGGCTGCACCCGTGATGCACATAAGTAAGTGGTGAGGGGCAGCGTCATGACTCCTCTTCCTACTGTTACCTGTTCTTGGAACCAGCCAAGAAATAACCACAAACAAAGGGTGAACTAGAGCAGCACTGAGGATTGATTTATTGCTTCCCTTATTTGCACAATTATACACACACACACAAACACACCCACCCACCACATTCATGCTAGTGGGCTGAAGGCATGGATGTTGGTTTCGATTTTGCAGGTGGCTGAGGCTGGCCAGGTGACAGCTGCCCAGAGATCGGCCATGGGGCGACGAGAGTCCCCGAAGTCCCTTCGGATCTACGTGAGGGCTCTACTGCTTCTGATCTGGTCCCGAGTTTAGTGTGCTGTTACATTTCCTCATTGGTACCCCTGTCCTGGCTGCCCGTCTCGAGATTTATACCTTCACCAGGATAATACCATGGTTCCATAAAAGGCGATATTTGTTTCTTTGTTTTGCCATTGGCTGTCGCTCACACTGTCTCACTCATTCCTTACATCGGTTGTATGAATACAATTGGTAATATAGAGCAATTCAGCTTTAAGCAAGCACCTAGCATCATTGGGGATCTTCCACTGCTTGTGGCTTTGTAACAGCATAACAGGAAACTGTGCAGGCTCCACTCGAAAGAGCAAATGGGGAGAGGGGGAGGAGGGTGCGTCTGGCTATACCTACATGCTAGAAAGAGGAGGTGGATAAGCATGTACAGGAGAGTATGCTGCATCCTTTTAAGGTCTGTAGCAACTTACACCTAAATAGTGCAACAGAAAAACACAGGAAGAATCATGCCTGACGCAGGTATTAGAAATAACGTCTCCTGGTGCTGTGTTGGGGATGTGCATGTACTCACTACCCCTTACTTGCCTATTAACATTACTGCTAGGTCATGTAAAAATGTCTAGGAAGGCACAATCCTTGACCTAGAGAGCTTACAACCCATCATCTCTATGTGGCATTATGGTAAACGTACAGGGAAAAAACACTAATATCTTGATACAGAACAAATGTATTAAAATGTATTTTGCAACCATCCTTGGTAATAAGTCCTAAAATGTTTTTAGTATAATTAAAAAGGAGTCCTTAATCTAGGATGAAAATAATTTTATTTTCAAGTGGATCTATTAATTTTTAGTAAGTGTTGGGAGTATGAAAGATATCTGAGCCTGTTTTCAGTTGTAAATCCAGAGTAAGTCCACTGAGTTCTGGAGTTACTTATGTTGCTGTAATTGAGATCAGAATCTGGACCAAGTGACTATATCATCATCTTAGAATCAGTCCTCAGCTGATGTAAATTGACACTGCTCCATTAACTTCAGACACCAACTGGCCCAAAGAATTCACAGGTGCATAACAAAAATGCAAATCGCAGCTAAATTTTTTCTTAGAGTATGATATTAACTATATAACCTAATGAGTTTAATCCCGTAATGCTGGTATTTAATCATGTCATGTTCTGCTGTTCATTATATCCTACTGCTAGTTAATTTATGTCATGGAGTAATGAAAGTGTCAAGGTTAAAAATATATCAATGGCACATTCTAATGACTAACTTCTGGTCTTGGACTGAGTTTGTTTCCTCTGCAAAAAGGCAGAACATTCTCTCTCCTCTATATTCAAAGCTTTTATAATTTGGTAACCCTCAAATGTAATGTTGTGTGCTCTTCTTGACAGTATTCTTGTCAGCAAGTTAAGGAAGTATGGGCTGGATGAATGCACTATAAGGTGTGTAGAAAGCTGGCTAGATTGTCGGGCTCAACGGGTAGCGATCAATGGCTCCATGTCTAGTTGGCAGCCGGTATCAAGTGGAGTGCCCCAAGGGTCGGTCCTGGGGCCGGTTTTGTTCAATATCTTCATAAATGATCTGGAGGATGGTGTGGATTGCACTCTCAGCAAATTTGCGGATGATACTAAACTGGGAGGAGTGGTAGATACGCTGGAGGGGAGGGATAGGATACAGAAGGACCTAGACAAATTGGAGGATTGGGCCAAAAGAAATCTGATGAGGCTCAATAAGGATAAGTGCAGGGTCCTGCACTTAGGATGGAAGAATCCAATGCACCGCTACAGACTAGGGACCGAATGGCTAGGCAGCAGTTCTGCGGAAAAGGACGTAGGGGTGACAGTGGACGAGAAGCTGGATATGAGTCAGCAGTGTGCCCTTGTTGCCAAGAAGGCCAATGGAAGTTTGGGATGTATAAGTAGGGGCATAGCGAGCAGATCGAGGGACGTGATCGTTCCCCTCTATTCGACATTGGTGAGGCCTCATCTGGAGTACTGTGTCCAGTTTTGGGCCCCACACTACAAGAAGGATGTGGATAAATTGGAGAGAGTCCAGCGAAGGGCAACAAAAATGATTAGGGGACTGGAACACATGACTTATGAGGAGAGGCTGAGGGAGCTGGGATTGTTTAGCCTGCAGAAGAGAAGAATGAGGGGGGATTTGATAGCTGCTTTCAACTACCTGAAAGGGGGTTCCAAAGAGGATGGCTCTAGACTGTTCTCAATGGTAGCAGATGACAGAACGAGGAGTAATGGTCTCAAGTTGCAGTGGGGGAGGTTTAGATTGGATATTAGGAAAAACTTTTTCACTAAGAGGGTGGTGAAACACTGGAATGCGTTACCTAGGGAGGTGGTAGAATCTCCTTCCTTAGAGGTTTTTAAGGTCAGGCTTGACAAAGCCCTGGCTGGGATGATTTAACTGGGATTTGGTCCTGCTTCAAGCAGGGGGTTGGACTACATGACCTTCTGGGGTCCCTTCCAACCCTGATATTCTATGATTCTATGATTCTATGATTCTTATCCTGTTGCCAGAAATTCATCCTGGTGCAGACAATCAATGTGAGGTCCTCTACACTACTCAGTCCACAAGTGGAACAATAATTCGCAAGGTGAATGGAATGTCTGAAGCAGAGTTGCACAGTGTATGTACTTGCATAGGAGGGGGAATGCTCTGCAAGCAACTGCATAACATGTTCGCCTGGCGAGTATGGAGTGCAGGTCAAGGGAGAGTCCAAAAGATCTAGAAAGATTCAGTTTCCTAACACCTACCGAAAGTAGCTTATGATTCTAGGTTACTAAGCTATGATTATTTGATAGTTATTTTAGGGTCCCACTAGTATTTGCCTGCAATGAGGTTAAAATCGTGTATTTTGCTTGCCCACACACACAGACAATATTGGGCGCTAGGGCTTGTGGCTATCTGTTGGTCTTAGTGAAGTCAGTTGAGTTAGAGCATGTATGACTCTGCCCCATTGTGTGGTGACGTACCTCAATGAGTGGCAAATTCTGCTGTGCTTTAAAGGTGGCTAAGGAGTGTGGAAGCTATCACTTGGTGCGCATTAACCATTCAGAGCTACACATTTTAATTGAAACGGACATCTGAGTTACTGTTCCGGTTTACAAACATTTTAGCAATTACACAACTAAGTAAAAGCTCACGAAAGCTCATGCTCAAATGAATTGGTTAGTCGCTAAGGTGCCACAAGGACTCCTTTTCTTTTTGCGAATACAGACTAACACGGCTGTTACTCTGAAACAACTAAGTAAGTAAACTAACTTGCTCTTTTGAAGAACATCACTAGACAAATTGATTGAAAGAGAGAGACTGCTTTTATTTTCCCAGTGGAGCTCAAACATGATCGAATAATGGTCCAATTCTGTTCAGAGACCTCAACTGCCATTGCCTTCAAACAGAGTTGACTGTTCTCAGTACCTCCTATAAGACCTTGCAATGTTGGGCACTAAATGTCTGTTTATTGTAAGACATGTGAGGGTTAATAGCCTATTAATCTTACTTGCTGTCTGATGTAAAAAAAATCATGAAAGATCATTTCCGTTCTTGTCCTGTTCTGTAGGTTTTGACTCCCCTTTTTTACAAACAGCTACCCTTTCTAACATCTTAGTCAACAACATTTTTGGCACAATTGAGGAAATAATCACTTAACCAACTTATTGCTTTTGCCCTTGTATGAACATAATATTGCCATGTTTATGCTATGCATTATGTTGGTGGAAGGTCTCGGTAAATTGGGGTGTTAATGGGCTGGAGGTGCTCTGCATGGGGAGTGGGGGAAGTTGGGGGGCTGCAGGGGAAGAGGCAGAAATTGTGGAGTCAGGGATAGGAGGGGGAGCAGGGTGGATGCTCTGCATGGGGAGCAAGTGGAGATACTGAGATTCTGCAAGCGGGGAGAGGTTCCTACCCGCTCCATGGCCCTATCCCAGGCACTGTGATGGTCACTTTTCCCTCCATGTATGTGCTCACTTTACAGGGAATGTGCTGGTGGAAACAGGTCATCCACACAATATTTCCACTGGAGAGGTGCTAGCTTCCCTGCCCCCTCTCGTCATGGGTTCTGCTGCCCTGGGCCAGTTTATACAAGTGTAACGGCAAGGATATTATGAAATATAAAATGCCTTAGAGCTGCCAATACCCTTATCAAGTATATAAGTTACCTTATCTGCTACTGGACCTTTCCTGGCTTCAAATTCTTCACTTTTGCATTAAAGGAGGAAAAACAATTACTGTCAGGGAACAAGGACTCCCTATCCTCTGTCACATCAAAGAGTTGCTCGTGATTAAATAAAATGATCTTCTTACATTTTTGTAGTTCCAATACCATAATTTCTGCCTGGCAGTGCTACCTGTTCATTAGTTATTTTCTTTCTTTCCCGTTCTTGCAGATGACTTACATATATGCTGGAGCTGCACATTGCTCAGCCAGGAAAAAAATATGCAGTAGAGCGTGGGATATACTGTCAAGCTGCTGTAGTTACCTCATCATACAGCTTTCACTGTCTGAAAGAGACTAAACCCCTTCCTAGGAATACTGCAAATTTATTTTCTGCGAAGAAACTATGTTAATCACTTGGTTTCACTGCAGGAACATCAAACGTAGCAGAACCTGCGGCACTGTCTGAGCAGATCAGGTACATCCAAAAGAGCATTGCAATTTCTATTCCTGTGGAGTGGTTTTTAGCAGTTGAACCAGCTGAAATGCTGGAGATGGAATCTCTCATTTGTGGTACAAGCACTTATGAAAGTTGGGAAACTGCTGTTGGCAAGCTGAAGGATCTCCCTTCCCTGTCCTCCAACCCATCTCCTGGATTGCAAATGTATCCTCCATTTTTCAGCAAGCTTCTATCTTACTTCTGTGATCTGGGCCCTGGAGGAAGAGTAAATAAGATTCTTCCATCTTATTTCTGTGAACCAGATTTTCCCATTAAAGGCCTATTCCACATCAGATAGGAATGCACCCACTGTGCAATCCCTTAAGTGCATTTGTTCCCATCTGTAGCCCCATGAACATGCAGAATGCAAATGTAACTGTCTTTGTGGATGGGACACAATAGGAAAAGGGATGTATGAGAAAATTGAGATTTTTTTTACCTCAACAAATAAACAGGAATTTGTGGGGAAAAATGTTTTTTTTTTTAAATTGGCAAGAAGAAAAAATTCACTAGATTTGCATCCTGTACACAGTAACTGTACTCTCTCTACCAGCAGTCCAGAACAGCTTTCATATTCCACTCTGCCTTGGAAGATCCCTACTTTCCCTGTGCTCTGTTGTCACAATCAAGATAAAATGGCTGCATTTGTCTGTATTCCCTAGATTTGAAATTGTGGGGACTGGGGGCAAAGACCTCCTCAGTGGAGGACAATCTGTTTTAGATGGAACTTTATCCCATCCTAGTCCAAGTCTTTTGATCTTTGGGGTATGACGTAAGACACTTATATTTTCTCAGGATTTTGCACAACTTGGGGGTTGGTGAAGAACACAACCCACTCATCCTCAAGGAGATAATGGTCTTATTCAGTGTGTTTCCCACTTCCTTTTATTTTGGAAATCTGACCACTGTTTCAGCCATCTCTGTTTAAATATTACATGAACCAGTTCCTTAGCGGGTGTAACCAGCATAGCTCCAGTTAAGCCAGTTTAGGCTGTGACCATGAGTTTGCACTCTGAAGCCTTAGTTTGTGAAAAGGCTTAAATATACACTTTTTTGTGTAGAATTTTAAGTAACACTTGTTTCTTCTGAATTTAGCAATTCAAATCACATTTCTTATTTTAAAAAATCTTGGGGCCCAATCTTGTAACTAGCCCCTTAATCACATTAATTAGTCCTTTTTCACTCAGGTTCTTCCCTCACCAAATTAAATGGGACTACTTGCACAAGCAAGAAATATTCTATTAATAAGGGTTTGAAGAATTGGGACCATAGAAATTCAAATGCAACATTGATATTGTAACAGTCGGTCCTCTACATTCACCCCTTTTATAGAATTACGGTAAATCTTACACAAAGTATGTTTTGAGGTATCATTTGAAAACTCATGATTTGCTCATGATTGTCCTGGTAAAATATGTATGGCAATATTGTATGTACATTTATAAAATTCCACTATATGATATTGCTCTGGAGGACAGACACAAGCTAGTTCTCCAGAGACAAAAGGGTAGCCAACACCTCAGTTAGGAGTCATCAAGATCAATTGGACTGTCTTGTGATTAAGTGGCCACCCTTTGGCAGGAGAGAAGGTGTGGGCAAAAATCTACATTTTGATAAAGCAACAGCTTGAGGTTCCTGTCCACCCAGTCTTTCTGTCTCCTGAACCTCAGGCCTGGTCTACAATAATGACATAAGTCTATCCAATTTACACTAGTTAAATTATGTAACTTAATTCAATGTAGCTTAGATTGATTTACAGCGGGTCTAAATCACACTATATCAATGGGAGATGCTCTCCCATCAACATAGCTTCCACCTCTTGGGGAGGAGGAGTATTGAAGTCGATGGGAGAGCACTCTGCCATCAACTTATCATGTCTTCACCAAACCCACTAAATCAACTCCACTGCATCGATTGCAGCAATGCCAATTTAGCTGTTAGTGAAGACAAGTCCCCAGTTGGAAATAATTCTTGCACAAGAGAAAGGGCTATAGAGAAGAGAGCAGGCACCCCAAATTATCTCTACCAATGGCATCAACAACACCCCAAGAACAAAGGAGCAGCACTGGATGGGGGAGAGCTCTTGTCTGAAAGATTCAGCCAGAAAGACTGTTGGAACCTGTGGTGTGAGAGACCTTTGCTCTGAATTCATTTAGCTTGTTAAGATACGTTTTAGTGCTTGTCTACACTACCACATTTTTCGATATAGTTTATGTTGCTGAGTGGGATGAAAAAACACACATCCCCTGAGCAACATAAGTTACACCGAAAGAAGCGCTGGTGTGGGCAGAACTATGTCGGTGGGAGAGCTTCTCCCACCAATTTAGCTGCTGCTGCACATGGAGGTGGTTTTATTATGTCGACGAGAGACCTCTCTCCTATCAGAACAGAGTGGCTACATGAGCAATCTTATAGCGGTGCAGATGCATTGGTATAGCTGTGCTGCTGTAAGGTCACTACTGTAGACATGGCCTAAGCTCTGTTTTACCTTTTATTTCTTTGCAACCAATTCTGACTTTTTTTTTTTTATGCTTCATTACTTGTAATCACTGTGACAGGGTTGGGCTGGATGGGTACAGGAGAGTAATTTTTTTTTTTTAAAGCAGAAAAGAATTTTATTTGTGTAACACTTACAAAGAATCACCAAAGAGGATAAAGCAAAACTATGCAACAAAACAAGAGCAAACAGAAGGTATAACACAGCAGCCTTCAGGAGGGAGAAGTGTTCAGGCTAGCTTGGGCCTAGAGCGGGGGGGCTTCCTCGACACTCGTGGTCTTCCACCCCCTCAAGTTACCTAGTGCCACGCCCCGTGTCAACCGATTATTCCTCTCCTGAGAGTGCCCGACAAAATGGGCACGGCTGCGGGGTGGGGGGTTTGGGGTGGGGGGAGTTACACCCACGTGTTACAGGACCCCTCCTAGGTGACAATAATGATGGTATCCACAGCAGCAACTGCTGGGGCTGGGGTCTCTCACTCTTCCCCTCAATCAAAGGGTCAGACGGAGGGAAGCGGACAGGGTCACTGAGCAGAGAATCTTGGACAGCGCCCACCGCTCCTCGAAGGTGTCAAGGGAGTTGGTGGACACCGCCCAGAGGAACTCCGCGCGGATATGTGAATGTACTGAGGATCGGAAAACGGCCCTACAATCGCAGGACGCTTCATTAGCCAACCTCCCCTCTCTGGTTTTATAAATGGCTGTTTTAGCTAGGGCTAGGAGGAGGTTAACCAGCAGATCTCGCGATTTTGTGGGGCCACGGATGGGGAGTGTGTAGATAAAAAGGTGAGGGGAAAAGTGTAGCCAAAAGCGTAATAAAATATTCGTGAGGAGCCGGAAAAGGGGCTGGAATCGGGCACACTCTAAATATACGTGCGCCAGGGTTTTCTTCATGTTGCAAAAAAATGGCAAGTATCCGGGATGGGGGTGAACCGTGTCAAAAACACGCCCGTGCTCACAGCTCCATGAAGGAGCCGCCAACTAATGTCCTCGACAGGCCTCGGGACCAAGGTGGAATACAGGCTGGCCCACCAAGGTTGCTCACCTTCCAAAGGTGGCAGGAAGTCCCTCCACTTTGTATCAGGGCGGGACACCAGGGTGTGGGCGTGAAGGGTGTGAAGCGTGAGTGTGTATAAATATTTCCGTGGCGCAATTTGGAAGCTGACCGGCTGCAGTTCATGCAGCCGGCTTGCAGTGAAAGGGTAAGGGGTTTGTTGTGATCTACGGGGTAAGGGCCCAATTGAAAGGTCCGGCGGGCCTGGGGTAGAGGGTGGGTGGGGTGCGCCCTCGCACAGGGCTCGGTTAAGATAAGCCCGAGCAGCGGGCGTCAAGGCGGCCTTCACCTCCTGAAGTATGCGCCAGGGGGTACGAGGGCTGGAGAGCCCCATGCGCCGGGCGAGCATCAGGGGATCCAGCCAGTCTCCCCGGTCGTAGTCCAGGAGGTATCCAACTCTCGTCACTTCCGCCAGGACCAAACTCTGGCGCACCGAGCGGGACTTCGCCACCTGCACACGGAGCTGGGAGTTGTGTAGCAGGGGCTCCGTGAGGAGATCTACTCCCACGGTGGCCGCCATGGACCTGGTCGTTGAAAACAGTTTCCAGGTCTGGAGGAGGTCCTGGTAGAAGACCGGCAGCCCCGAGAGGTCTCGCGGAAAACCTCTCGGACAGAGATAAAAGAGCTGCTGGTCGTATCGGAGTCCTTGGAAGCGGCGCAGGAAGGCGTGCGCCAATATCCTCCACGTCGAACTATCTGCACTATAAAGGAGCCTCTGCAGGGCCTGGAGGCGGAAGACACGGACCTGAGCGTGCAGACACTTCAGGCCCTGCCCTTCTTCCTTCAGGGGTAGATGAAGAACCCCAACAGGGGCCCAGTGCATTCCTGACTAAAAGAACTCTAGAATCGATGTCCGGAGGTTGCTCAGGAAACCCGGGGCAAGGACCACGGTGTTGAGCCGGTACCAGAGCGTGGACAGGACTAGTTGGTTAAGCACCAGTGCTTTCCCTTGGAGGGAGAGACATCGGAGTAGTCTTGTCCATTTCCGGAGCCGCTCTATCACCCCGCCCTCTAAATTTTGCCAGTTCTCCGGCGGGGAAGGGTGTGTGGCGGAAAGGTAAACGCCTAGGTAGAGCAGTGGACCCACACTCCACCGGATGGTCTGAAGCGTGGGTGGGAGGGAGCTCACCTGCTGCCAATCCCCCACCACCAAGCCAGAGCTCTTGACCCAGTTGACTCGGGCGGAGGAGGCTGCTGAATAGATGGCCTGGCAAGCCTCCACCCGCGCCAAGTCGTCCGGGTCCTGAACCATGGGGAGTACGTCATCGGCGTACGCCAACAGGACCAGCTGCAGCTCTGGCTCCCGCAGCACCAACCCTGTCATCCTCCTGCAGAGGAGACAGAGGAAAGGCACGATCGCCAGAGCATACAGCTGGCCCGAGAGGGGGCACCCCTGCCGCACTCCTCGCCCGAAGCTGATTGACTCGGTCAGGGTCCAGTTGAGCCTAACCAAACACTCCGCGGAGGCGTACAGCACCCAGAGAAAACTCACAAACTGAGGTCCGAATCCAAACGCCTGCAGAGTGCTCAGGAGGTACTCATGGTCTACTCTATCGAACGCCTTCTCCTGATCGAGAGATAGGAGGGCGAACGACAGACCATCGATACGCCCGAGTTCCAAAAGGTCTCGGACTAGAAAGAGGTTGTCAAAAATGCTGCGACCTGGGACAGTATAGGTCTGGTCTGGGTGGATCACGTCCGCCATTACGGACCCTAGCCGCAGCGAGATTGCTTTCGCTACGATTTTGTAGTCCATGCTGAGGAGTGAGACGGGACGCCAGTTTCGTAAATCGCGGAGGTCCCCCTTCTTCGGCAACAAGGCGAGCACTGCTCGTCTGCACGAAAGAGGGAGGACCCCGCCCTGCAAAGACTCAGCCCAGACAGTGGCCAGGTGTGGGCCAAGGATGTCCCAGAACGTGCAATAGAACTCCACGGTCAGCCCATCCATGCCTGGAGATTTATTGGTGGGCATGCGACAGAGGGCTTCCGAGAACTCGGCCAGGGTGAGAGGCAGCTCTAGCCGGTCTCGGTCGCCCATGCTGACCGTGGGGAGTTCCTCCCAGAGCACCCTGCAAGCGCCAGGATCGGTCGGATCCGGGGAGAAAAGGCTGTGTAGAAGTCACGGGCCCTCCGACACATCTCCTCCGGATCCGTGAGGGGGACGCCGTCTTCTGCTAGAAGGCAGGTGACGTGTTTCTTGGCCCCCCTCGTTTTCTCCAGGACGTAGAAGAAACGGGAGCCGCGATCCATCTCCCGAAGGAGGCGGATGGGGATCAAACAAAGGCACCTCGGGCCCGATGGTCCTCGAGGGCCCAGAGCTCCTCCCACTTCTCCCGGCATGCTCCGCAGAGGAACGGGTCCTCAGGGCTGGCGGCCAGACACCTCTCCATCTCTAAGACCTCCCGTTCCAACTGCTCTATCGCTGCATTTCTCCGTCGGCTGGTGCCCCGGGTGTAGTCATGGCAGAAGAGCTTGGCGCGCACCTTCCCTAGATCCCACCAACGCCACGCCGAGGGAAAGGCACGCCGCTGCTCTCGCCAGGCCAGCCAAAACTGGCTGGAAGGACATCACAAAGCTCTTGTCCTCCAACAGGCTGTTGTTAAAGTGCCAATAGGCTGGCCCCGGTCTCTCTGCACGGAGGGAGACCGTTACGGTGGCTAAATGATGATCGGAGAATGGGGCCGGCCAAATGGCAGAGGAGTGGGCCTGTGAAAGATGGAAATGGGATAAGTAAATATGGTCCAACCGAGAGTGGTGTGACCGATGGGCCTCAACCCGCACAAAGGTGAACGTGGAAGTGTCATCTGGGTGATGGTCACGCCAGACGTCCACTAGGGAATGATGTTTGACTATTCCTTGGAGAATGTTTGCGGCGGCTGGGCTCGGCTCGGCCCCTGAGCGGTCCCGTTCCTCGAGGGTGGTGTTAAAGTCTCCTCCCAGGACCAGGCACTCGTGCGAATCTAGGGTGCCGAGAAAGTCGGACACCCGCTGATAGAATTGTGGCCGCTTTGGGCTCGTTTGCGGGGCATAAATGTTAACAAGGTTGACCACGAGCCCCTCCATACGGACTTGAAGGTGGCCTGGCACGGCCTCAGTGACCCCTAGCACCTCGGGCCGTAGGGTGGGGGAGAACAGGGTCGCCACTCCAGCTTGCCAAGTCATGAAGTGGCTAAAGTATACCCCGTCCCCCCACTCCAGCTGCCACCTGGCCTCGACGGTCGGGTCCGTATGGGTCTCCTACAGGAAAGCTACAAAGTACCCCCCTTCCCAAAGGTAAGAGAGCATCTGGGACCTGCGGAGAGCCATCCTACAGCCCCTGGTGTTCAAGGTTGCAATAATGAGAGGTGTCATGCGGAGGGCTGGGGGAGTGGGGGGTTCTTATTGGTGCGGGTGTTCGTGGCCCCCGGCGGGTTGTGCAGCAACCCGTGACCCATCCCGTGGATGAGTAGATCTTTTCGGAAGCCGCGGGCCCGCTCGTAGGCCACAGCACTGCGCTTTCCTTGCCCTCTGCCCTCCTGTATAAGGGCCCTTGTGGCCTGAAGAATTTGATCAAAGTCCCCCCATAGCTGAAGAGCCAGCTGTACCCTATTGCGGGCGCCATGGGTGTGTTCTAGGAACTTCCGTAGTGCATGCCGCAGCTCATGGGGGGGTGGGGTTGCGATTTCCGGGGTATTCCCTAGTGGGGCTCTTAATGCAGCCTCGTGGTCCGCTAAGGCGGGTAGACAGGGTGTGGCCCACCGATGGGGCGTCTGACAGGCTGGGGTTATTAAATCCATTTCACGCCTTGGGGTGGAAGGGGATGGCAGGGAAAAAATTGCAACTCCTAATGGGTCGTGACTAGAAAGTGCAAAGGCTGCTCCCTGGGGGGGATCTGCGGAAGGCGGGAAAGAAATAACGCCAGGGGCGGCATTAGCATTGCAGGAGGAGGGGAATTGGGCAAGGACAGGGGTGGGGGCAGGGGCAGGGGCAGGGGTAAGGCTCTGGACTTCATGAGGTGAGCAGCTAAAAGAAGGTGCCTCCTGAGCAGAGTCGAGGGTTAAGGGGTAAGGGAGGGGGCTCCCAGTGACGCTAGGCGCTGGCTCCGTGGTGGTCTTGGCGGCCATGGCATCAGGTGGTGGACCACCTTCTGCGGGGCGCTCATCCGGGAAGGCAATTAGGGGGAGGGAGCATGGGGAAAGGGGGACTGGGGTGAGGTTACCCAGATTGAGGCCAGCCGGCAGTAGATCATCCTCTCCCTGGGTGACCGGGGTCAAATCTAGGGCCTCAATCTCCGCATACACGGAGGAGAGGCCAACTCCTGCTACCCCGGGCCTCAGGGTTCGCGGGGGGTTCGGGTGGTATCCGGGCAGAAGGAGCTTCCTCAGGGGTCTCGGAGGGGAGGGTCTCTCGTGGAGGGGGGGATTCTGCCCTCCAATGCCAGTCTGTCTTCCCCTCCCAACACCAGCGGATGGATCTCACTTGTGGCCATAGCGGAAGGCTCGATATCAGTGCCTCCCTTCCTGGTCTTCCGGGGGGCTTCCGCATCGGATGGGTGCAGTGGAACTCGAGCCTTCCGCTTGCCTCGCTTCCCCTGGACTAGGGTCCAGCCCTCCATAGCGTCCTCTGGGGGTTGGTTAGCAGGGGTCATGTCAGGGGGTGGAGGCGATGGTTCAGAGGTTCGGGGGGGGTAACGGTGAGGCAGCATGAGGGGCGGGGGGTTCTCCTTGGGGCGGGCCCTCTCCTATACTCGGTAATATCTTTGCCACACCCTCCTCCATAGGCTCTACCAGATTGGTAATAGCAAGGATGGGACTCCCTTGCTTGCCTGGGCGTTGTAGGGGAGGTGTTTCTTGAGCCCGGATGGGAGCAGCGGTGGATTGAGTAGGAGGAGGGTTGGTTTCAGGTGCCGGGCGGCCAGGGACGTCGGCAACGACGGGGCCGATGTCCTGCCGGGTCTCGGGTGCCCCTCCCCCCTGGGCCAAAGGGCAGTCTCTGCGGACATGCCCCGCTGAGCGGCATAGGTAGCACTGGGCCTCTCCGGTGGAGTAAAAACTCGATAACGGGCTCCTTGGTAGGGAACTAGGAAGGACCCCTCGAGCGCCTCTCCGTCATGCGCCGCCGCCGGCGGTAAAAGCTGCACTTGCCGGCGGAACGAAAGGATGTGACGGAGGGTGCGGTCCTTGCAGCCCAACGGGAGAGGGCTGATGACAGAGACAAGTTTCCCCAGGGTGGAGAGAGCAGGTAACAGGGCAGCATTGAGTAAAAAGGGAGGAACGGAGGTGAGGACGAGGCGAACGCCCAGGTCTTCTAGTGGCTCTAGGGGGACAAACACCCCCCCCCACCACCACCACCAGACCCTTCTCCACCGCCTCCTGGGCGGCAGCCTCAGAAGCTAAGAAAAAAACGACCTTCCCATACATTTTGGAGGCCGCCACAATAGCCGTGGGTCCTACCACCTTCGCCAACACCTGCACGTATGTCTCCACGTGGGGCGAGGTGGGCACCAGGAGGCAACGGACACCATGCCTTTTGGTCAAGGTGGGGAAGGGGCCCCGGACGCTGGTGATGGTAGCGGAGGCAGTGGGTGGGCGAGATGACGAGGCGGCAGGCAGGGGGGAGCCTGCCACCGCCCGGGCATACGTCCTGGGGGCCGGGGGAGGGACGTTCGCAGAGCTGGTGGAGGGACAGCGGGGGGGGGCACCACGGTCAATGACGAGGCCACAGCGGTGGCGGCAGCCCCTGCCATGGAGGGCCTAGTGGTTTTAGCAGGGCCCTTTCCTTTCTTCCCCCCCTGGCCTTTTCGACCAGCTGGGGGGGGTTCCTAGAATCTGGGGGGGCGGTGGACGTAGCAGTGGCAGTAATCGCCCCGGTGCCTCCTGCTGCCGCTGCCCCAGCGGGGGCGGTGGCAGGTGTTTTGACAGTGGTGGTGGTGGGGGCGGGCTCGGGGGTTGGGTAGGGGGGGGAGGTGGGGGAGGAACAACTGATATTGGTAGAGGGGCCTCGCCACTCTCATTCCCCGCCATTGTGAGTAGGGAGAGACGGGGAGACACCAGAAGGAGGAGGGGGGAGGGGGAAGCAGATTAACCGCTCCTCCTTGCTGGACTGCAGGCGGGGGGGGGGGGGGGGATGGGTACCAAATGGGTTGGACTGGAAGGGGGGAAAAACAAAAATCGGGGTCCGGTGATAGGGGCAAGCTGTGGGGTAAACAGTCCGGGGGGGCAGGGGGGGGTGTTGTGGACCCACACACGTTTGTCCAAGAGTCTCGTTTGGTCGGCTGATATGTCCGGTCCGAAAGGCAAAGTTCAAAGCAAACAGCTGGATCCGAAGGCAGATGGCAGGTTGCCAGCAGGGATGGACGGCGGGGGGCCGTGACAGTTGTAATAATGTGTGTGTGGGGGCACCGATGGATCAGGGGGCAGCTCCATGCCACACCCCCTGTGCCGCCACAAACGCAATTAAACCACAGTCAAACTCCCCCCCACGAGAGTATAATTCAAAAAGTTACTCAGTCTTACGGCCCCCTCCACAATGATTTATAGCTTCCCTGGGTGATTTGTCTGTCTTCTGTTTTCTTCTCCAGCTGTGTTGGCTGTGTTCTAAGGCTTCCGGCAGGCCGAGAATGTTACAGAGATAGGCTGACAGCAAAACGGCTGGGTCTGGGTCCACTCCCCCCTCTGGATAGCGGGTCGGCAATCTTCCCCCCTCCTCCGGGGGCTCAGCTGAGGCAAGTAGCTGCGCCCGAAAGCAGGCGTGGGGGGGGGGCGGGTGCTGGCGAAGGACGTAGACGGAAAAAAACCACAAAAAATGAAAAGAAAAAACAAAAAAGCGTCTGGCCCGGTCGGGGGGGGACTAAGGCACGTGCAAAAAGTAAGAAAAATCCGGGCCAGGGGGCTTTAGGAAAGAATAGAAAGCAGATAGCTGAGGAGCAAGCGAGGGACGTCCCGTTTCCCAACAGGGCAGGTTCCAGAACAATCAGGAATTTTCTGGAGACAATTAAGACAGACAGACTGATTAGAACACCTGCAGCCAATGAAGAAGCTGCTAGAATCAATTAAGGCAGGCTAATCAAGGCACCTGGGTTTACAAAGGAGCTCACTTCAGTTTGTGGTGTGTGTAAGGAGCTGGGAGCAAGAGGCGCTAGGAGCTGAGAGTGAGCATGTGGACTGTTGGAGGACTGAGGAGTACAAGCATTATCAGACACCAGGAGGAAGGTCCTATGGTGAGGATAAAGAAGGTGTTGGGAGGAGGCCATGGGGAAGTAGCCCAGGGAGTTGTAGCTGTCGCACAGCTGTTCCAGGAGGCACTCTAGACAGCTGCATTCCACGGGGCCCTGGGCTGGAACCTGGAGTAGAGGACGGGCCGGGGTTCCCCCCAAATTCTCCCAACTCCTGGTCAGACACAAGAGTAGTTGACCTGGACTGTGGGTTCATGAAAATGGCCAAACTGAGGGCTGCTGTGAAGCTCCAAGGTGAGCAAATCCGCCAATAAATGCAAGACCCACCAAGGTAGAGGAGGAACTTTGTCACATCACTTAAAATCTATCTTTTGTAGTTAACATTTTTTAAAATCTAAACCAGTGTGTTTGTCTGGGAAACTTCATTTGAGATAACAGGATTTGTGCATATCATTCTCTATTAATTAAATGACACATTTTATGTGAGGTTGTATTGTCCCGGAGGGTGTGGGGCAGTCCACACCACACATTTCAGAGGGGAGGGAAGTCTGGGACTGAGAGTTTGCTGGTGTTACCCTGCAGTGTAATTCATGAGTGGCTGGCTATAGCACTCATACAGTATAACTGGGAATAATTTACATGCTGGAGGCTGTGAGTGAGCAGACCAGGAGTGACTGCTGTCATGGTGAAGCAGTGTAAAAGGCACCACAGATTGGGGAATTGAGGGGACCCAGATATCCATCAGTCCAAATTGTGCCCTGAATAATGTCACAGATATCCAGTGGATGAATTATGTGGAACTCTTACATTTGAAGTAGATGAAGAGAAGTTATTTGGCAGAATTTAACCAATACAAAATAAATGTTGTTATCCTTTTGATGTAATCCAGTATCCGTTTCAAGAGCTTTATTGAAATACCAACTAACTGCAATGTGTTTACATCTCATTACATCATGAAAATATATCTGCAGGATCTTGATCATACAGTTTCCATAGTCTTCTACCGTAAGTACATCTTATTTCCATGCACACTGCATAAATACCAATTTTTTTTTCATTTCACTGACTAAAACCCATTTCCTTAGTCAATGAAAAGCTTATAAATGTCAAGAATATAAGGAAAATACTATTCTATATGTCCCTACTACATAGGTAAATAACATTGTACCGTAAGTCTTATAGTCTCTATTTTCTGATAGTATTGCCATGTATTCTTTTGCCATGTGTCTTTTACACTTTTTGCTGCCTAACTTTTGCTCTGGAACACTGAGAATGAGAAAAGTGCAATGTACTTGTGTGGGGATAATTGGTTGGTTAGAGGTTAGAAAGAGTGACACTTGAGACAATATCTCAACAAAAAATCAACAGCCAAATCTAACTGTTTCTAATATTAGGAAGAGTACTCAGGCAAGTATGTATACTAGTTTCAATCTGAAATGATTTCCCCCTGAAAAATGATATTACTCAAAATGAGTTTATAAAGGAAGCACTAGCTCAACATTGTCTAAGTATTGCTTCTGTTTCTCTATAACTTTAAAAGAGCTGTGGGGGCACAAGGAGGATGTCTGGGTTTCTCTGGATTCTGCTTCTCGTGTCCATAGGGGAAAACAGTGTAAGTTAGTACACTCTGACTGAGACCATATTATTTTGTGTTGCTTTCTTCTCAGTGCTGTGGACCAGCCTTTAGGGGAGGGTTCCAGATGCAGCCATGGTAGGGGGAACTCCTGCAAGTACAACTTCTGGTGGCTCCATGCCTGTCCTCATATCAGAAGGAGCAAGCAGGGCTGAGAGCCAGAAAAGTGGCAAATGACATATAAGTACTGCTTTTTTGTAGATGTTTGGGGTTCCATGGTTCTGGGAGTGGAATTCATGGCTGAAAAGAAGATATCCATGCCCCTTCTGGAGGAATGAGAAGGAAACTTTCTGAATTTCCCCAATGTGAGCTATTTCCCCATGTTAGGAGATGGGAACCTGACTAAAACCCTCAGAATTTGGCCCTTCATATATAAAGCTGCTGTATAATCAAATATATATTAAAAAAAAGTCTGTCTCCTAAGACATGCACAAATATTTCCCAACTCCATGTGTTCTTACACATAAGAACATGCTTCATATTTCAGCTTCTGTATTTCTCTTTTCACTGTTAACAAATGCCACTCAAAGAACAAGAGATTTAGTATGCATTACTATTTATATTTTACACTTTTCTTTTCCTGAAGTGCAAAAAAACTGAGTTTAATGCCACATGAGCAGATGAGCACTGTATATTGTAGTTTAAGAATCTGAATATGTGGTAGGCGGATTGATTGAATATTAAACTTTGCTATCACCACTACTATTATAGGTTTTGAAAGAACTACATGGAACAGCCAGTTTCTGAAAACCTTGTGGTCACATTTGGTAGACATACATGAGAACAAAGTTTTGGAACTCTCTAACTTTTGTGGTATAAAGTACATTCAAATGCATGCATTGTATATCTTTCACAGTGCAAGAGAGCCAGAGATAATATCAACCAACTACTTCTCCACATTATTATTGGCAACCATATTTTGAACAGCGGGAGTGATAAAACACTCACTCACTATTTTTGTTCTCTCCTGTGTTCCTGTATGTTTGTGTCAAGGTTCCTCCCCCACTCTGAACTCTAGGGTACAGATGTGGGGACCTGCATGAAAACCTCCTAAGCTTACTTTTACCAGCTTATGTTAAAACTTCCCCAAGGTACAAATTAATTTTATCCTTTGTCCTTGGAATATCCACTGCCACCACCAAACTCTAACTGGGTTTACTGGGAAACGTAGTTTGGACATGTCTTTCCCCCCAAAATCCTCCCAACCCTTGCACCCCACTTCCTGGGAAAGGTTTGGTAAAAATCCTCACCAATTTGCATACGTGACCACAGACCCAAACCCTTGGATCTGAGAACAATGAAAAAGCATTCAGTTTTCTTACAAGAAGACTTTTAATAGAAATAGAAGTAAATAGTAGTAAAGGAATCATCTCTGTAAAAACAGGATGGTAGATACCTTACAGGGTAATTAGATTCAAAACATAGAGAATCCCTCTAGGCAAAACCTTAAGTTACAAAAAAGACACACAGACAGAAATAGTCATTCTATTCAGCACAGTTCTTTTCTCAGCCATTTAAAGAAATCATAATCTAACGCATTCCTAGCTAGATTACTTACTAAAAGTTCTAAGACTCCATTCCTGGTCTATCCCCGGCAAAAGCAGCATACCGACAGACACAGACCCTTTGTTTCTCTCCCTCCTCCCAGCTTTTGAAAGTACCTCGTCTCCTCATTGGTCATTTTGGTCAGGTGCCAGCGAGGTTACCTTTAGCTTCTGAACCCTTTACAGGTGAGAGGATTTTTCCTCTGGTCAGGAGGGATTTTAAAGGGGTTTACCCTTCCCTTTATATTTATGACAGTTTGTCTTTTGTATAACTATAATCAGACAAACTGCTCACTGGAAGCAAAAAGAGAGAACACCCTTTAGTAGACGTATTGGGAGATAGGACTTCCAAGCATTAGAGTAATCTTTTAAATGAATAGGTTTGCAAGCGTTACTGATGCCTCATAGAACACCTACTACAGAAATAGGCACCTGACCCAAATCTCATGTACAACTCTTATGGGCTCTGGATCAGGTCCTGAAATTGCTCGTGTTTCACCACCATCACCACCCCTCTACCTGGTCAATTGTCTTTTGCACCTGAAAAGGAGTAAAACTAGCTCTTTCCCCAATAGAGAAAATATATACTATTACATGCTTGCCATCACCTGTTTTTGTGGAGGGCAATTTACAAGTCCAGAAGAGATTTTGTCAGCATGGGGATATCCTTCTCTTTAGTGAATATCAATACCAGCCTTTAGCCTAGCTTGACTGTAACTGCAGTCGGGTATGTTAGCTGCCATCGTTTTAGTATGTGTTCAGCGCACATCATCCCAGGTGCTGACAATGCTCACTGACTGATAAGCAAGTCTAAATACTGAGCATGTAGAACGACTGACATTTCCAAAAGTGAACATTGAGACATTTCATCTAGATTTTGTGCTCTTCACTAAGAGCTGCTGCAGCAGATTCAAATGTCATATCTGACGGTGACAGAGATGACTGGCACATTTCTTGGCAGTTTATGATGAGGGGTAAAAACAAAAGAAAAAATCGGCTGGATTTATTCAATTCCTGTGACAACTTCTTCTTTGACTGAAAAGAATCAACTGGCTGGAACAAATAACCAGATCAACTTTAATGTGGACAAGAACTCATGTACGTGCCTATTCACACGTTAAGAGCTACAGTGTGAGATAATTTTTTTTATTTCCCTAATAAAGTGTGAAATTCACATTTACCGTCAAATAGCACAAGCAAATGGGCCATGTGTGGTACTAAATGGGGACCCTTGAGGATGGATTTTACCCTCTCAGCCCTCAGACCAAGCATAGTGCTGAAGCACATTGTCTTCTTGGGTGCTCTGCAAAGCCTCTAGATTGGAATAGCAGGCTTAGCCCTTCCCTGTCTCATATAGACACTTCCACTTGATCTGTGGAAGCCCATATACAGTGAACTTTCACTGACTCATCACCCTTGTCCTGCTACAATGGCTTCAGGGAGTTGGAGTGAGTTAAGAGAGCCAGCAAAAGGGCTCTTATCACCAGTGGAATTCCTCTCATATTAAAGTTTTCCTTTCTGGGCTAGTTGAGTTGGTTTAAGGGCCAGTTTACATTTGTGATGCAGCCATAGTGGGGAATCTGCCCCTCTATATTCATTTTGGGGCTGTGTCCTGGTTCTAATGAGGAACAGTGAGAAAGCTCCTATTGGCTTCAGTGGAAACAGGATTTGGCTCATTGCTCATGAGTTTTAGTTTGAACACTGATTTGGGATAAAATGTTATAGAGTAATCAAAACCTTTTTTGGGGGGGAGATGTTTATTGCTATTTTGGGTAATTTACATTAAGACATTACAATTATATTGCCTTGACATGTATAGGGACTAGCTTAATACAGAATTAATATTAAGTAATATATTGTATCTTGACTGTATATTGTTATATCATTATTTCTCTTTTTTTCAAAATTACTTAAACACCACCTTAACGTGGTTGGGGGGTTGTGTGTATACATATAAAAATATTCATATTTACTTTTTTGTTTTTCAGGAAGCTGAATGTTTTATTTGGGGAGAACAGAAAGTGTTTCAGGAGAATAGAAGGAAAGGGAAAGTAAAGGGAAGGGGGGTATAATTCAGTGATTATCCTCTCTGTATATCCTTCTTGACTGTCCTATAAGTATAGACATGGTAATCTTATATCAGGGCATATCAATGATTTCAGTATTTCTGTTGTATTGTTTTCCTGTGCCAGGTTTACTATTAACTTTTGTGTGCGTGTGTGGCGGTTCAGTGATGAGACAGAACACAGCTTTATGCAAGCAGACAGGTTGGTCAGCGCAGATGGGCCGTTCTTCGCCCCCCCACCTTCCACCTTTTCCTTTTATTATATATATATTTTTAAGCATTATACACTGCTACACAAAGGAATGTGTGACGTTAATTTATATACTTAGTTACCATCCCCTATTTACTACAATTCTGGTTTTTAGGCCTTGAGCCCAGGCTAAGAAAGCCTCCCACCGTTGCTGTCCAAACAATCAAGTTTTCATGGTTCATATCTAGCCCTTGTCCTTGGATAGAGCAATGTGTGCATTGCTTCTAGGAAACAGTCAGGGTGTGCCCCGCCTGCTTCCAGGTGGACTAGCTAAACATTAACCCTTCATGCGTGAATTTGTCTGGGACTGTTCTCCCAAAATTTAAGTCTTCTGTTGTAAGATATTCTATTACTATTTTTCTAGTGGTCTACAGAAGGCTTTCTTGTCTGGATCCACAAATTTAACATTCCTTTTTTGGCTAAAAAGAGCAAGAATGGAAGTAGCTTCCTTATTCCTGGTTTAACTACCAGGCTAACTCCCAATACATGTCTTTGAGTTCCGTTCAAGTTCTATCTTTAATTTGTTTTTATTTCTTTCAAAATGGTTTTCCATTTTTTCTATATTCTCCAGCAGTCCCATATCATGTGTATGAAAGAGGGCCTGTCTGTTTTGCATTTCACACAATTATCTGGAGCAAAATGATCTATTTTATTATAGAGAGATGGAGAAACATATATTTTGTAAACTAAATAGTACTGAACTTGCACTGTTGGTTACTATTACAGCCAGTATTTATCATCCATTCTTTTGCTGTTATTTCATATTTACAGCATGTACTTCATACCTTAATAGCTTTATGTGGTTTGTACCTTTAAAACATTCTCATAAGATTATACATTCTAGATATAATCTTGATTGCTGACACTACAAAGGTGTATAAAATTTTCTAAGGCAGATATCTTTGGTTCCTTTATTCTCCTTGCTTGCTTTATACAGACTGTGTGTTCTTTTAAATAAACTCATATTGCACATTATTGTCCTTTTTAAAAATGTATCAGCTATTTCTGTTTGTTTTGAGGGTGTCCATCCCTACATAAGTCCCTCCACGTATCGTAGTGATATGTGGCCCATCATCTAAAATCTTCTTTATTCAGCACAGGTTTGAAGGCATTTTTTTTATTTTTGATAATACTGAGATCTGAGCTTTTTGTTTGGTCAAGTGTCTCACATATGCGCAATTAGTAAGTGCATTTTTAAGGAGGGGGTGATATTTCACTGGTGCCAGAATGGTTCAATATTTAAATCAAATAAGGATGATAAGGGACACCCATGTCTTGTTCCCATTCATTACGGTATCTGCTCAGTTGTTGTGACATTTCCCCAAATACGTGCCATAGGATGTTTGTAGACTATTTAAATCCACTTGTGAACGTGTTCCTCAGAACCATGTTCTCCAACGTTCTAAATAAAAATGGGCATTCTACCAAATCAGAAACCTTGTCTGCCTCCATAGTTAGAATGCAGGCCTCTTTATTAGAGCTCTTGGAATGCCATATCACATGTAGTAGTTTTCTTTTCTTATATTATTTAAGTGGCTTCATCCTCATTAAAAGCTATTGTGGGTTTGGTGCACTAATTTAGGCATTATTTTCTCTAATCTGGATGCTAATATTTTAGTTAAATAGTTAAACTAACTAGTTAACTAGTTAGTTAAATATTTTAGTTAAAATCTTACTATCTATATGTATTAATGAGCTGGCCGTATAGGAAGCCAAATCTGGTAAGTCTTTATTTGGTTTAGGTATCAAAACTACATCTGCTTGATAGAAGGTATTTGGTAAGCACTCTATTGCCCAAGAAGACTTAAATTCATTTGCTAACTAGGGAATTACCTGTATTTTTAAACATCTTATAGAATTCAGAGCTTCATTGAACTGCTCCAGGACTTCTATCTGATTTTAGTGATGAGATAAGCATCTCTATTGCTTCCTGTGTTAATGGGCCACCTAATAATACTTTTTCATTATACCTCAGTCTGGGCAATATACTAGCTCCAAATTCTTCCATTTTTACATTTTGCCTGTATATATCTCTCAGAAATATTCCTCTAGTATTTTGATAATCCCTTTTTTTGCATACTCCATTTTTGTCTTTAAAATATGATAAGGCTGTTCTGGATCTTCTGTTAGCAATCAGTCTGGCTAGTAGTCTGCCAGACCTGTTCCCCCATTCACAAAAACCTTATCTGGCCAATAAGCTAGCAGTCTGGGTTCTTTCTGGTATCAATGCTTCTAATGCTCTTTTTGTGTTCTTAATCTCTTGGAACAAATTCACGTTATTAATTAAATAATATTGCTTCTGCAAGGAGTAAATTTGTTCCTCTGTTTTTGCCTACAACTTTTTCCTATAACTATGATACATGTCCCCTTATTACAGCATTAAAGGCCTCCCACCTAGTTCCTGGGGATACATCTGTAGGAGATTATCCTTAAAGTAATTATCAATATGGTTTCCATTTTATTCACAATGTCTGTCTTTTAACAATGGATTGTAAAATCTCCAACTTCTTTCTCTTATTCCTGAATTAGACTCTATTTTAATGAAGACAGCCACCAGGTCCAAGATGCATATTACTCCTATTCTAACATCAAAAATGTTACGTAAAAACTTTTGAACTCAAAATTAGATCTATCCTAGTATATATTTTTACAATTTTGGAGAAAAAACTGAAGTCCCTCACATTCTGATGTAGAAACCATCAGAAATCTATCATGTCCTGTTCTTTATATGCTGATTCCAATATCTGAGCTTTTTTTAATGGGCTTACATTGCCTAATGGTGATAGTCTATTCCCTATTGAGTTAAGACAACAGTTAGTCATCTGCAACTATTTCCCGTGAATTTTGGACTGCTGAAGTCATTCAAAAAAATATTAAAAATGAGATTCCTTGGTCATTTAGGACATAAGTGTTACATACTCTAATAGGTTTACGCCCTGTGCATTGGGACTGTTTTAATGTTTACATTCTCATGCTACTTATTAGTATACACACTCCTCTCTTATGGGAACTGAAAAGTTCTGTACACGTGATACCAGTTCCTTTTTAAGTTTGACTTCTTTTGTTTTGAGATAAGTTTCTCAAAGGATTACCACAACTACCAGCTCCTTTTTCAAAGCAGAAAGTATCTTTTGTTTTTGTTTTATTGGGTGGTTTAGTGCCCTAAAATTCTAGGAGCACCCAATTTTTCCTGATTTTTTTTACCCGTTTTTTTTGTTCAAAATATTCAGAATTGTCAGTACCATGTGGTACTTTCCCCCCTTTCAGTCCATAACCCCCAAAATTGCTTTATCTATATCATATTTATGCAAAAGCTTCCCTGCATTCACACTCAATATCATTACCAATTATAACATACCTTAGACCATATAGTTCAAACATTCTATTTTTCATTTTTCCATATACTTATTTATAAACTTTCCTAACAACTCCTATGCCATTTTTTTTAAAAAAAAATTACTGATTTTTTTTTCTAATAAACTTAACATACAAATCATTCTTAAGATTTTTCACTCAAAGTCATCCTAATTCCCCTTCCATAATGCCTATGGAGCACTTGATTAAATTGTATTTAACTTCATTCTAATTAGTCCCCATTTCTTCTTGGTCTCCTGTGTTTGGTTCTGGGGCCGATTTCAGAAACATTTGTGCTTCTCCTGGTGTATAAAAGCTGTAAGTTTGACCCACCTGGCATATTTCCAGGATTGCTAGGAATATCAATGCAAATCAAAGCTTTTTCCTATGGAGCTGTTTGTGGACTTCTCTAAATTCAGTGTTTTCCTCTGTATTTCTATAGAAGAGTCATGATAGAAGGAGACTCAATTACCCTCCACTCTTATTTATTTCAACTTCCTGGCTGTATCAATAATAATCAAAACTTGATTTCTCAAGCTGTGTAGCTAAACTATGACAGGGCATGGTCTAGTCAAATTTCTCATAGATTCATAGACATTAAGGTTGTGTACTGGGTTACCCCTAACCAGGATAGATCAGTGTGCACTAGAGAACTTTAGTGCACAGTAACAGGGTGCTCACGGGCAGATAGTGCGCTGCAGGCTAATGCAGGATAGAATCACACCCCAGCTTGCTGAACATTAACTGTTGTCTATACAGATCCTCAGATTGCACATACTCAGTAGACACTGTAGCTACCAAATGCCTAAATGTGGGCCTGAAGTACAGTAGCAGGAGCAACCTTAATTTTGGTATTGCCTAACTTTTGAGTACTTTTCGCAAACGTACCCTTCTTTTAACGTAGTGATTTTTTTATGCAAAATATATATACTATCAGTAACAAAGAAGCTATTAATGCCAACTCTCTTCTCCTTTATATACCTTGTTGAATATTTTATTCTCTTAATTCTTCTATTCCATGTCTTTCTTTCCACAGCTATTTTGGCCTGATTTCTGTCATACTCAAACTTTGCACGCTCAAAAATAGGCAGCATTTTCTAGTTTACCATGTTTGCATTATGACACATGTTCTGGAGGAATTGTTGCTGCTTCCTGCTAGGAAACTTAATACATGTTTTATTTCTGGGCTTAAAACCCATTCCCTTTCCAAATGATCCATTGGGTGAGGAGAATACCTTGTAGGACACTCCAGCCTAAATAAGCTACACAGCTGCATAGCTGCCCTTCATTCTGGGAAGGAGGAAGAAGGGAACTGAGGTGCAAATGAACAAAAAGGGCCAGGAATTTTACAGTTAGAATGAAAAATGTTCTACAGCTTTTACAGTGGTTTGTGGGGCCAGATTTTTATCTCACTTTCTCCAGTGTGGCTACTCGAAATTTACAACAGTGTAACTTAGATCAGAATCTAAACATAACAGTCTAAACAAGAGAAATAGCTTTTGCATACCAAAGGAAAAAAAATGTACTTTAGGAGACCAAAGTTGAATAATGTAAAGGGATGTTTAGTACAACAGGAAGTATTAAAAACAGATCAGAGATGCACATTGCTACCACGAAATGCAAAATATATGGCTATTCACAAATTAATCTGCTAACATTTAATTACACAAACAAGTCCATTCATACTGGAGTCACTGCCTTAGTGACTCAGATACCTATTATGCTATATGTCAGGGTTAACTTCTTTTTGCCCTTGCTTTCATCTTTGCCCTGTTTGCTGCCCAGCTTCACTTTGAACTCTGCCATGAAAATCTGGTGATATGGTTCTCTGATTTCTCACTGTTGAACCAAACACTTGTGTTATAAGCCATGACTGGTTCACTGATACTACCTGTCTCAGGACAGATTAAATGAAGATCACTACATTAGAACTCTCCAACACATATTTACCTTTTCTATACGCTACTATAAAGAACTCAGGGTCAGAAAAAGGCATTAATTTCGGATCATATCACATGTTAGCAAGGCCATGATAGACACTAGCAACAAAAAAATCCACATTGTCTGACTTTTCCTGGATAGCAGGATATTAGTAACCTAAGATATTTTCATTGTTTAGAGTACAGACTTTGTTTGGGTGGGAAAACCTGGTTTTAACAGCTTCTCTCTTGAAAACCATGCGTTTTTTCATTTATGGATTAAAAATTATTCACAAAATTCAAATGCATTTGCAAGTTGGTGAAACATTCAGTAGTAGTAGTAGTTTTGCAATAGCTCCTAGAGGGTAATTTTGTCTTGAAGGCACTGGACTGGGAAGCAGGAGATCTTAGTTGAATTCAATGGTCTTTCTGTGACACCTTGGGGAAGTCACTTGATCGCTGAGTCATGGTTCTCCACCTTTAAATTGGGATACTACCACTTTTTGCAATGTGGTCAGTCTTGTGTATTCAAATTGTAACCTCCTTAGTCCAAGGACTGTCTCTCACCATATGCATGGACAGTGACTAGCACGATGCGGCCTCTAATGGTGTGTCAACACAGCAAACCAACCTCAGTGGCAGCAAGTCTTAGAGCCTGGGTCTACAGATTCAGTGTTGTGGGGCTTGCACTAAGGTGCGAAAAACAGTCATGTGGACATCCGGGCTTGGGCTGGAGCCTGGGCTCTGAAACTCAGGAAGGGGAGTGAGTTTCAGAGCCCAAGCCCCAGCTCAAGCCTGAACATCTGCACAGCTATTTCTAGCACCGTAGCTCACTGTATATCAGGGCTCTGAGACTTGATGCCTTGGGTTTGTTCTGACATACAGGCGTACCCGAAGACACAGTGGTGTGTGCTTAATTAATAATAATGAATAGGAATATAAATGTATGGCATGCAACGTTGCACTATATACTGTTTCCAAGACTCTGTTGGAGACCAGTTGTGATGCAAAACCTTTCGTGAAAAATAACTTTAAAGTAAAAAAATGCAATATTATCACTTCAAAGCTATTTGGCTTTTTGAATCTTAAATGTGCTTTTGTGATCCGTGAAGTTCATGAACTCATAAATACATTTTAATCACATCTTCTCTGGCTTTCCTAAAAATTCCTGTTAAGGCTCTTCACATTTCTGAGTAAGTTATACAAAGACATACAGGAGTAGATGCTATTTTCCTGCCATGACTTCACGCTGCATTGTGTGTTTGAAGTAAAAGTGTGACAAACAGGGTTGAAAACTAGAATTCCTCTGAATAGCAATGCTTTTTGTTCTTTTCTTTCTGGAGGCTCAGAAGGTCTCTAGTTCAAGCACATGCTCTCTTATCGTAACAGTTGATGTTCATTTATATGTCTAAATGGCAACAGCTCTTTCATTCTATTACATTCATGAATCTTGTACTGTATCGCCAGGAAGGTTTGCAGAGTCTGAGAAAATGTCAGCTAAACATAACTCTCAACTCACTCCTTGGGCATAGACTGTCTGGTACCCCTTCTCAGAATGGGGTCCCTATGGTGCCCTCCAATCACTCTTTTTATACAGCATAAGAAATATGCAAATTCATGCAAAACAAGAAATGCCTGTAGCCAGTTTGGTGCCTCACTTTCCTCTCCACTCTTGATTGTTCATTGGGATGTAGTCAGTGTCCTTTCAGGGTTCCAGGTCCCTTCTTCTGGCCTAGACTCTTCCAGCTTCGGTGTCTCTTCTGGACCATGAAGTCCACTCTGACCCCTGTAACCAGATTCCTTCTGCTTTAGCTAGTCCAGCAGTCAAAGGGCTCCCTCTAACTCAGAAAATGTGCTCCTTTATGTGTTTCCTAAATCCCTCAGTGTAATGTTTTAAAAGCTAGTACTAACACCTTGGTCCTTTGGTTCATTATCCTCTTTTGTTTTGTTTCCATTCTCCATCAACCTGCAGACAAGTTGGAGAGAAGTGGCTTCATTTAGGCTGCAGTGATTGCATTCTTAGGGCAAGGCAAATCAGTTGTTGACAGCCCTTAAAGACTGTGCTATTCAAAGGCAGACACACAGGCACTATCCCCCTCTCTTTAACCCCACCAGTATAATGCAAGAAAACAGAAGACAGACATCAGGCATAAACACAGAGTGTATAATATCAAACAGAAGTCATAAATCTTATCTAGTCAGGTACCCCATCACACTGGGTAATAGTTAGACAGATCTCAAAAGGTTCTGCCATTCAAATTTGGGTAAGCACTCAATGATTCAATTGCTTATTTCCAGTGATTTTTAGCCTCTTTAGTGTACAGATTAGGGCATGCTATTTAAAAGAACAAGCTCCTTCAACAGATCAACTGTGAAGAACATATAATTGACCAGATTCATCTCTCAATTATACTGCTGTAAATTTGGAAGAACTTCATGGTTACTCCAAATCTTCTTCTTCATATGGCTGATGTAAATGTAGAGCAACAACTATAATTTTAGATTTAGATGGTTAAATCAGATAATTGCATCTGGAGTAGCAGAGTGTATTGCTATGATGCCTCTTTCGTAGTTGTGAATTGGGCATGGGGTTGCTAAATGTTCCATGGTCTGTTCTAGGTGACCACAGCCACAGAAGAGTCTTTAGTTTTCCATTTGTGCAGCAAGAATCCACATCTGCCATGGTCTGCGCAGATGGTTTAGAGTTGCCCATGAGCTTTGTGGGAGATTGAAGCCAGGGATCTTCTGCGTTGGGTTTTTTATGAGATGTTTGTTGTGACTTCTTGTGAACTCCATTCATCTTTCCAAGCTTCATCGGGATTGAAGTTGCATTGTTGAAGGTTAAATATGTGGGTCTAAAAGGGCTTATGCAACTTCAAGAGGTGGTGAGGGATGTTATTAAGATCTTGGTGGATGGGAAGACATTCATTTTCTATGATCCTCTGGAATTCTGAAAGGTTTGCAGCATGGCGGCGAACGGATGGGGCAGCAACGTGTGACAGCATTGGCAGACAAGGTGTTGGGATCGACTTGCGGATTCCAATGATGCACCACATAGGAGTGCTCAGCTGGACATTAACAAGTTGAGTATGTCTACTTCTGGTCCATACTGGTGCACAGTACTTGACTGTGGAGTACTCAAAGGCCATCACTGATGTCCATAATGCTGATGCTCCCCAGCTTGTGCTTGCCAGTTTCTGGACCAGGTTGACCCTTATCTTTGTCTTGGCAGCTACCATCTTCAGATGGTCATGGAAGATTAGCGTGCAATCCAGCTTCACTCTGAGATAGGTCAGAATGGGGTCATGTCACACAGTGTTGCCACAGAAGGTTACTTTCAGAGTGCACTTAGCATTCCTGTTATCAAGATGGAATACAGTGACTATTGTTTTTTGTGAGGATTTGGCTTGAGTTTCCATTTCTGGAAATATTCCTCCATGGTGTTTAGGTCCCTTTTCAAGTGATCAAAAGTGACTGGGATCATAATTTGGCCCCACTGGAATAGCTACTTACTGTATTTATGATCCCAGGCAAATGTTAAACCTTCAGTCACATGAAAGTGTAATGATAATGTAACCCTTCTGCCCATCAGTGTTGGCAGCAACAAGGGCCGGGTTCAATATCTAGGGGATCCATTCCAATAACACAATGCAGACCAGCTCGAGCCCCCACCCAGTGACCTGGGACAAATATATACCACCCCCGCTGGGCACCTCCAAGAGGCAATACTTCCTCTCTCGCAAGCACATAGTCTGAGTGTAGCAAAAAGCCTTTTAATAACAGAGAGAAACAATGTGGCATTATGTTGGGGAAACACCACCAACAGGATTCATAACACAACCCATGAGCAAAAAAAAACAAAAAACAAAAAACCCACCCCAAGCAAATTGGGGCATGCACCTTTCCCTTTGGTTCTTGAGTCCAGCAACCCCAAATCTAAGTCCCAAAAGTCCAATGACCCAAAAGTCTCTGTCCCTGGTCAGGGCAGCCCCAGAGTTTGAAAGTTTATCTGCGGAGCTTTACCTCCCAACCTGGGTGGAGATGGGACGAGGGTAAGAGGCACCTTACATGATCTGAAGCTGACCGCCCCACAGCTCCATAGGCCTTCGCTCCGCTCCGCCAGCTGCCCCACGAACTCCTTCACCCGCTCCGTGGCCCACAAGCAGCTCCCGCCATCCCACGAACTGCTCCACCAGCCGGTCCACAAACTGCTCCGTGTCCCACCAGGAGCTCCCGCCGTCCTACGAACTGCTCCACCAGCCTGTCCACAAGGCACTCCAGCCATCCCGCAAACTGCTCCACAATGTATCTTCAGGCTCCCCCACTACTTAACACAAAGCTCAGTGATTTCAGCTCTTAGTCAGTTCAGCTCTTTGGTGAATTCAGCTTGTAGTAGGGAAGCCTCAGTGCTGGTGCACTGTTAGCCCAAAGTGAGCTCAGCAGCCTATAACCAGACTTCTAACGAAATCAAAATTAGCACTGATATTCCATAGTGGAGAGAGGAGGAAGTGCAATTAGCATGTAAGGCCCTCACCAAGGGGCCCATGCCATCAAGTATTAATACTTGTCCCCAGCCTCTCTCAATTCACAGAGTTTTGGAACCCATGACCCTTGCCTAGCGAGTGCCACTTAGTTGATGGTGAGTCCCTCCATCATACCAAAAGGCCAAATACAGTTCCAAGCACAGTTCCCATAATCAGGGTAATAACAATTTATTCTTCCTGCCCCAATAACAGAGACACTGGGGATCCCATAGCAGCCAAAGTGACCATTTGGGCAGCTATGGCCTCATTCTAGGCGGGGTGGGTGTGCCTATGCAAATGAGATTGGCCCCTGAAGTTCTTTTCCACAACTTGCCACACCTCACCACCAGATGTCAGGGTGGAGCTCATCCTGACACTGCTTACAATAATAAAAGCACAACTACTTTATCAAATTTTAACAAACACAAACACATTTGTGTTAATTTCCTGTTAAGAAAAAGTTGCCATTTTATTGGATCACTGCAGACTCACTCAAAAATTAGTTCCAGGTAATGAACTATGTTATAAAGTGGAACATGCACATTTTAGTATTTAGGAATAGTTTATCAGCTAGCATACGTTAGCATGTCTCCATTGACTTCACTGGATGCATGCTGATCTACACTAGTTTAAGATCTGGCCCTTAATTTTCTTATAACAGATACCAGCTGACTTATACATTATATCAGCTTTATTCAACGGCCTCTTTAATCTGATTCACCACTAAGTGACAGTCTCCAACACATGCATTATTAAATATTTATATTACAGTAGCATCCTGAGGCCACAATCAGGATTAGGTCCTTATGGTGTCATATTCTAATTAGAATGATTTTGTCCTTTTCCTGTGTTAATAAATATTTTACTTGTAGCATAATATTGATACCACGAAGTATACTTGTCAATTACATTGATACAGCATGATACAATTAATTCTGGAGCAATCTGAAAAGGCTTTGAGGGCCAGTGGAGAAAAATATCTTAAGGTTTGGATGTTTAAAGTGTTTTGACTGGAGTAACTTCTAAGACAGTTTTATTGTGTAATCAATGCGAACATTTGTATCTCTGCAGTGTTTGCCAATTTTTGGCTTATTTGAGTTTTGCTCATAACAATGTCTTATCACACGGCTACCAGTAAAGTTTCATCCTAGCTTATGTTACCTACTCTACAGAATTCTTGTGCTCAGTTGTTTGCAACATATACACGTCTCTTAGAATATAACCAAATACAGTATTTGATCTTTGTGTGTGAATGTTGCTGTTCAAGTGTGATTCCCTTGTTTGGAGGATAATAATCCTCAAATAGCTTGAGAAAGCCATTGATTCCCCCCCACCCCCAATATACTTTCCTAGCTTCCAGTGTGAATGTATAATAAGTCTCTTTGGCCTGTTCTCCTGCATAATGTACTATGGTTGAGCACTGTGACTTTTCTAATATGCAGTCTCACATTTTATGCATATTTTCAATGGTTCCATCATCTCCAGTTTTACAATGCATATCTATCAAATGCTGTCTGCATTGGTAGTTGAAATACATGTTGTTTGGTAAAATCCTTAGTCCTACTTCTGATAATGGTAATATTATCTCCTAGAGGCTTCTGGTCAGCCAGCCACTTTATTCCACTGCTTCTTTTCATTAGAGGGCAGTGTACCCCACATCCTTACATTTGAGCTAAATTGTCAAAACATGGCTTTGTGTTTTTTTTCCACACACAAGTAGGGTGACCAGATGTCCTGATTTTATAGGGACAGTCCCGATCTTTGGGTCTTTTTCTTATATAGGCTCCTATTACCCTCCCTCCCCCTGTCCCAATTTTTCACACTTGCTGTCTGGTCACCCTACACACAAGCATTGCATGCTCACTCAAATGGTTTTGCATAATGTAAGTTTTATATTATTTATGGGTTCCAGTGATAATGCCAACAAAAAAAAAAAGTTTGTGTATGCAAAGTTCTGTGCTCACAGATGAAGACCCTGCTCACATTTGTATGTGTGTGTTAGTGTTTCCCAATAAAACTAATTAAAAAAAGAAAAAATAAATTGAGGCAGTTGATTAGATGCTAATATTTGCCATAAAGAAACTGAAAATCAGAAGCCTAAAGTGTAGCCTCTTTCTTACATACCAGGAAAAAATCATGCCCTTAGATAAAGCAATTGAGACCCTCCCCAAGTTTAAAGGTGTGATTGTAAAGAAAAAAAAAAGACTAGGTCTGATGGTATTTATTTTGGCTAATATGAATTACTTGAATAGTTGGTGTAGTCAGAGAAATAATTGCATTGCTTCTAAAGCTTGCATCAATCAAGCTTTTATTTATGCTTTTAACTCTGGTGTCTACTTAAAACTTCTGCTGTCAATTGCTACAGTTTAACTTGGGAACATGAGCTAAATATTGATAGGGCCAGCTCAGAGTCATGAAAGTGTTTTAAGTCTGTGGATGATGGAATTAACATTATGACTTGAATAAATTCAATTATGAAATAACTTAATGGATGTTATGCTACAAGATGACAGAAAAGTGATATATAATGAATCCTGTTAGTATCAGACTTGCCCTGAAATGGTTGAGTAAAATGTGCTCTCATCTGTATGCCAGAGTTTCTGTGTTAATGCTGTTTAGTACTAACAGCTACTCATTTTAAGAGATGCTTTATATTACTGACGTATTTTTATTATATGAAAGACACTTTTTTTAAAAAAAGGGAAACTTTAAGCAATAGCTTCTCAGAATATAGTACAACACATATTCCTTACACACAAAGATTAACTACTAACAAGCGTAAAGAAAAAAACTGGCTTAAAAATAATAATGATATTTTAAGAATTTGGGTCAGTTTTCTATTTCCTGGTTTGAGCTTCCATAGAACACCTGAGTCGCATTTAAAAACTTTTTTTTTTATTTTAAATGAGGGCTGGGTTTCTCATGCAATGATATTAATCTAGGAGCGAGCCTTTTGGAAAAAAATAGTGAGATTTGAAATAAAATTTGCAAGAGTTGGCAACACTGAATTGAAAATACTTAACGTTTAGTTCCAGACATGCATTAGTCCAGACATTTCTTACTACTTATTCTTGGGATGCTGAGTGTTGAAACAGCTAACCCTTTGGTAAAATTAGTTAAGGCTTACTTCTCCAAGTACTGGGATGGAATGTTTTGAAATTCATCCATCAATATTAACTGTTGTCTACTGTCTTTCATAAATATATAGAGGCATTTGTTTTCAGCATCCCTAAATATTTGCTGGAACTGGGAATCCAAGTACCACAACACACTAGCTCAAGAGTTCTCAACTTGGGGTTTGCAAACAGGTATCAACAACCATTCTGCCCTTCTCATATTGTTATATGGGGAGAGCATTCCCAGCTCAATTGAAAAATTATGGTACGGGGAAGTTTTAGGCCAAGGTCAAAAGTCTAAGCTGTATAAAGGGAAAACTGAACTATTCATGGTTGTTATGGTTCTGAGTCTGAGACCATTATTAACTTGTAACCAAGGGGAAAACTCAGTTGTGGGTTTCAAAGGACTGGCACCTACCAGAGCCCCAAGTTGGCATTGGGGTGATCTGTTAAGCTTTTTAGCATGCATGTTGGTTTTTATTGTTTTTAATGTTTTCTCTGTAAAGGTTTCACCTTAAGAAAAAATGTGCTTGCTTTGAAAGAGCTGCGGGACATTGTGCCTTAGAAGAGAAATCAAAGCATAGATGCTGGTCTGTTTAGGCAGTCTTGCCTGCTGGGAATAACACAGTGCAGTCAGGTAATTGTACAGCCTGGAAAAACCCCAGTCAGGAGGGAGAAAGAGACATGGGTCTCTTTCCCGCACAGGAGAGGTAATGGCTGAGGATCCAGGTGCCTAGAGAGGGTGCCATTGGTGTGACATGGAAGGGGAATGGAGGTGCAGTTGCCCTGTCCTGTGAAGCATGGTATGGGGAAGTTTGAAATCACTGCACCTGCTCATGGCAAACCTAGGGCATGGCTTCCCTCAGCAAATTATCAAACAAAACCTATCACAGCACATCTAATGGCTAAGGTGGGAGAGTGGGAGTAAGTAGTTCTGGCTTCTGTTCTTGAAAAATAATACCTGCTTTACTGAGGTATAGGAAGGCGTAAAGTACATTAAAATACATCATAAGTGCCTGAGATCCTCAGATTAAAAGCGTTATAGAAGTGCAAAGCATGAGAATCAAATTTATAGGATTACTGAAAGTCTCTAAAGTTTTAGGTTATTCCTAACCCAATCAAGTAAAAAGACACTTTTTTTGTGCTATGCCCTCCCTCTGCTCATATGCGCTGTCAGCCTCTCATCACTTCTAGAGCAGGGAGGTTGTCTATAAGAATAAAGCACACATGTATTCAATATTCAGTAACTGATTCATGTTTACGGTATTTTTATCTTGTGTCCTCTGGGATAAAATTACATTACCTGAAGTTAGTCAGGAGATGATGCAATGGTTGGGCTCAGTGCAGAAAGGATTAGTGCTACTCCAGACAGTCCCCCACTCCTGCAGTGCATCTATGTCTACTCCTCCATATATCAGTCAAAATAGTTAAATGCTTGAAATGAATACAGAGCCATTCCAAGGTCATAGGATATCAGAATTAATTGGTGGCAAAAGCTGAAGATAAAAATATTCATTGACCTATTAGTTAGCTATTCATCCAAGAAAAACAGAATAACAGTGGAAATCAACATTTCACTCACCCCACTGCACCTCTCTTTCTCCCCACCCCTCAATGTCAAATTCAGCAAGGTAGTTAGGCACAATGACTAATTTTAGTCATTGACTCCTAAGTTAGAGGCTTTGAGAACAGAATTTTAACACAGAGGTAGATTTTTATCCGTAAATGTCAATTTCATTGTACACACAAACTGATGATAAGACATTTTCATACATAATAATCAAAATGTATAGCTAGGCAAAGTAAGAAAAATGCTGTTTGAGAACATATTAGAGCTTGACTTAGCTATTGACTTTGTATATTTTGACAAATGATGTTAACAATTTGTGATTTAAGTGTTATAAAACTTTAACTTTTTGAATCTGTGTCTACTGTCCTAAAATAATTGACTGACTTGCTCATAATTTCCTGCAGCTCTCAAAATTTAAATCTCTAAAAATAAATGCTTAGAAATCAATATTTATATTCTCCACTCTCATTATATAAAAACAAATAACATTCTGCCAACCCTAAGCATAGGAGAATCTCATCTGTTATTATTCAAATGAATGTCTGACTGTCTTGGTATCTTTTTGATTCAGTCCTGTAGATGCTCTGTGGACCCACTGCCAAAAGACATGCCTGACTCTTTTTCACTGAGTTTTTCAGGGTACAAGAGGGAAACCTCCAATTCCTCATCCTGAAGTGCAGGCTTCAGTAGGAGAACTTGCTAGTCACTTTCCATAAGACATCCCAGGAAGATTTGCAGGTTAGTATTAGTACCATGTTCTTTTTTTGTCTATGTTCTTTCAGGCTGTTAAATGACTCTTGTCCTTTTCATGCAAATCTGATCGTTTAAGACTCATGTTTCTGAAATTTTCGAGATATTTTGGTGCAAAATCTGTAGATAAGAGGTGTACTCCCAATCCCAATTAGATCTTTGTCCACATGGGTCCTGAGGATCTGTTTCTTCAGAAAGGTAGTAACATCATTTATGGTTTTCAGTGCTGGGAGAAACAACAATTTAATAGTAGATGCTTTAGAACACTGTCAAATCCCAAAATGTCAGGCACCCTCACAACTAGTTTCTTAGGGTAATTCCTTAGGATGTTGTGGGGTTCTTAGGGTATATGTGCTTGAGGTAAAAGAGTCTCCTTTTGGACACAATCACAAAGCCATTTTCAAGCCAGTTTGCCTCCTACTGTTCAGACATATTCCTCTTCTCTCTGATGTGGCTTGCAGGCCTTACTTCACCTTCCTCTGTTGTGAAGGTCTGATGGGGTGGACTAGGCCAATGTCCTGCCACACCCATCCCAGGACAGGAGCAGTGGAACAAAGTCCTCCAAGAGGCATAGAGAGACTGCACAGGAAATTGCCAATCAGAAGGAGAGGCTGCAAAGGGCTAACCAATCAGAGGGTTGCAGGCTAGTACAAAGTGAGCTACTGGAGCTAGAGATAGTCAGTTGCTGCTTGGAGCCTGAGGAGTGAAGTGGTGTTCCTAGAGGGCTGAAGGGACCATGGACAGTTTAGTGCTGGCAGGGACTGAGGGAGCAATGAAGAGCTCATGGCTAGCTGATGGGCCTGAACATAGAAAGCCCTGAGGTAAGGGTGAAGCATTGTTGAGGGCTGGGGAATTGAGGGCAGTTACATTAAAGGGATATGGCTACTGTTAGGGTCCCTGGGCTGGGGAAAGGGCATCCTCCACTTCCTGTAGCCACTGGGGGAGTAGCCTACAAATGGACAATGATAAACCCCCAAAAGGGGATCTGAACTGTTAAGATGACCAGCTGGGGCCAGAACAGACTAGGGTAGGCAAAGAATCTCCTAGCCCTGGGAGCATGCCCCCTATCAGGGCTAGGATAAGATAGTCCTGGAATGTAAGATGAGGCAAAGAGTAAGTTGTTCATGAGTTTTTGGAAATCAAGTGGATAAGATCCTGGAGGCTACTGAGTGGATAAGGTCTCAGAGGCTACCCCAGCATCTAGGAATAACCAGTATCATTAATAAGCTGTGATCTTCTATGAGTTCATCTACACTGCATCTGGGAGTGAGCCTGAGTGAGTCTGTCTACAGGGAGGTGATGGGGTTGGGGTGGGGCCTTGGATGGAGCAGGAATGGGAAGAGGTGGGGTGGGGGTGGAATTTTGGGGAAAAGGGTGGAGTGGGGGTAGAGCCTGCGGCTAAGTGGGGGTTGAGCACCCCCGGGGAAAGGAAAAAGCCAGCACTTGTGGCGCTTACCTATTCTTCCACTCCTGAAAGCATGAAATTAATAAAGTACATTTGTTTATCCCATTTAAAAGGACAAGCAGCTCAAATATTTCACTCTGAGACAGACTGACATTTTTTTAGGAGGTCAAAAGGGAAAAATTAATTCCCACTGCACTTTGATATAGCTACAGCACTAGAGGAAGTCTGAAGCCTCAGGGCTGGGCCAGGAACAGCCAAAACTATTTAAGATGTTGGAATGTTTTATTTTAACATTGTACTTTGAATTTTTTGCCTTGCTACATTATTTTGTCCAGGAGGAGTTTTTAAAATCTGCACCCACTCATGTCCCCAAAGGTAAAGGAGAAATGTCTTTAACAGAGAGAGTCCTTGACTGAGGCACTTCTAAAAGAAAACATCCTTCACTGTGCATCATCCTTAAAATGTATGAAAAAGGAAATAGTTCATGCAAATAAAGTGGTGAGTTTAAACATTTGTAACTTTAAAGGCATAGATAGTAGTTAACTGCTCAGCTACCATTGGAAGTCAATGACAGCCAGTGTTCCTAACTTTGTATACCATCTCTCTGGTGCCATGGCCTCAGGTGCAGTGTCTCCGTTTACCTCCCCGGTCTGTCTTGCACAGACTTATAGGCCACTGTAATGCCTTTGACCTTTCATTCCAGAGCCATAATTCTACTCTTCCAGACTAGAAGCAAAATTCCAACTGACTGCAATCGTTTTCCAGGCCCACCCTGCGCTCAGTCGTCCATTGTCAGCCTTTCAGGCTCTCCAGATCATCTCAGTGAACTGTCCACAGGCCACATGTCCATCTAGTCCTCCTGAGCTTTGTTTCTTTTTCTTGTCTAATTTACTTCAATGCTGCAGGGTATTTCTATATCACTTCACCAAGCCCTGTCCTCACTGGGGAAGAAGGTGTGTTGTTAACTCCAAATTAACTAATTCAAGGTATAATTCTAGTGAAGACAAGGCAGTTTGTCATTTTCCAGAGGTTAGCAGGTTGAGTTAAAGACTGACAGTCTTCACGGACAGTAAGGTGTGTTTTTATAGCATGGTAACTAATATGCATTTGTGTGTGAAAACTATCAAACTGCCTCATCAGCACAAGCGTTTTATCTCATCTTTGTTAACTTGCATTAGCTAACACGTTAACCACATGCTTTTTATCCCCTAATGAAAACAAGATCTTTGTGACATGTGGGGGATTAAGTCCCTCCTCTACCATAGGATTTCCTGGTCCCCACCACCCTTTGGTCACAGAAACCCTGTTTGTGTTTTTACCATAACCTCTTCTTTGAATCCCCTCATTGAGTACAGTCCTCCCCGGCTCTCCTGGGGGACTAGTCATCCTCCAGATCTGACTAATCTCTGGGCAACTACTAGGGAGCAATTCTCACAACAATTCTACTCCTTCAGGTTTCTCTTTGAGCCAAGACTCGTCTTATATCTGACTCCTATAGTTCTGTAAGTCACATGACTATCACTTGAACTTCACCACATGAACGTTACTTGGTCATGTGCTCCACCCAGAACATCATTGCCTTAAAGGACCAACACCCAGCATCACTCAATCTAGTAGCACCTGTTCTTAAAGGGCCCACTTTGCTCTGCTGCAGTTCCATGTGTGCCTTTGAAAGTTTATCCCTTAATCGGTTTTCTCTATTTTTTTTTTCCTATCTGAAAGTGGATTATCAAATAACCTAAGTTGGAAGTTTTTAACGTTTGTCTATTTTTGTTATGTAAGTACAAGTATTTCATTTGGATTGTGTGGCATATCCTAGCAGTAGGCTCTGTTTAAGAACCTATATAGGTAGATGATACATATAGGTACAGCACATGAAGGGGTCCCCCCCCCTTGTTATGTAGGTCAGAAAGAGCTGAACTGATTATTCTCAGAATTTAAAATAAAAAAAAAGTCTGGGCCAAGACCAAACATGGAAAATTTGAGACTCAATGGAATTTTCTTGAGAAACTGAACAAGTGTTACAATGGAAGTTGGAACTCAGCCTACCTGTTCACTACCAGCAATCACAATAATTCTCTGCTTCTGGTTTGCAGATTGTAATAAAGCAATTATTCTCCCAAATAGGTATCTTGTATGGTAGTGTAAAAAGATTTAGAAACTGTAGTAGGATTGGGTTCTGTCCTCATAAAAATATATATATTAGAAAACGTTGTATGTCAAACTTAAGAAGCATAATGAAAACCAATTAAAACCCTTTCAGTTGCAATGTACCAAGCTGGTACAGCCTTTGATTATATGAATGATTCACAACCTCTAATGCTTTCCCAATCATCTTGTGACCATACATAACTGTGGTTTAAAAACCCAGATTTCCTAAAAACATATATTTTGAAGTAGCTTTGTAAACACAAAACTCTAGCATTGATGAATAAAATATTTTGCTGTCTCTCTGAAAATCTCAGGCATATCTCCATCTGCAAGGATAGATCAAAGTGAAGAGGATTTAATACAAGAATACTGTCCACCTCCAGCAATATATTACTGACTCAGAAAGACTCAAACTTTTTGTAAAAGGACTGAGCTAATATAAAACATGAGCACATATAATATATTTGTGTGCAAAAATCTCCATCACTCTCTGAGAGAGGTTCATCAGTTACAGTGTATATGGAGGATGTGTATTCTATTATTTGCAGTCAATCAGTGTAATCTTCCTTCCCATTCATTGCCCTGTTGTGTTATGTCATAGCAACAGAAAATGGCTGAACAACTTTCAGTGTGGCCCAAAATGTTAAACTTGTTTAAACAGGTCCCAGCGCTGCAATCAGATTCACATTAGTAGACATCTGTGCCAGTAAGGGGCCCTACTAAAGTTGCAGTGCTCTGTTCAGGCTCTGGTCTCCACTTGGGGGGCTCCCATGGCAGCATCACTGCCTAACAGTAAACATAATGTTTGAGAATTTGGGCCTCAATATTCTGAGATGGATCCACTGTATCCAATCAAAGATAAAAATGTGCTTAACTCCTGCCATGAGGTAGGAGCAAATAAATGGATGGTCTTTTCCACACTCAAAAGTTGTATACCAGTATAGTTAAAACAGTAAAATGCCCTCCTCCTAGTGTAGACACAATTATACTTGTGCAAATGTGCTTATACTGGTACAGCTAATTCCTGTACAAGAAGGCAAATAAGATACATCAGAATAAAGCATCTTTAACCCAGTCTAGCTGCGACCACATTAGGGTTCTACCAATAATACTGATACAAAAAGGGTTTGGAGAGCAGGCCTAAAAAAATGGGATGAGTGATATTACAGTTGATAAGCCAGTTACAGTTGATAGCAAATTCATTCATTTAATTACTGGGTTTCAGGATCTGAGAATGAATTTAGTGATAATAAAGGGGCAAGGGACTAGAAACACTTGTTTGAGCTCAGCCATGTGTGACATTTCTGTGCAGATTTTCCCAGTGAGTGATTCCGAATGAGCCTCAACACAATGCTTGGATACCATTCCTGAGCCTTTTTTTTATGTTAGTATTCATAAGTTCTCTGAAGTTTAATTCATGTTCTAAAACTATTGGACAATGACAATATGGTGAAAACTGTAAGCATTTTGGTACAATTAGGGTGCAATTTATCATTCTTTTCTTTTAGAGATATAAAGGTTCAATTATAAATAAATAAGCCACTGTACTGTATATTTTTCTCTTATGAATGATGAAAAAACTATCTGTGCATGTTTGTTTTTACCTATTTTCACCATAATTCAGCTTCAAGATTTTCTTCAGGAGAACTGATGATGGCAACAGAACAGAAGGTATGCAAGTCATTCTAAAAAAAAAGAAGAGCCTGATTCTGAAATTTGCTTGCACCAGTGTAAAGCAGAAGTTACTCCACAGAAGTTAAAGGAGTGACATTAGTGTAAAAATCTGAGACCCAATGTCCTTAATTAGTCAAAAATGGCTACGTGTAATTACTAAGAACAAAGCTAGTAATAACCACCACATTTCCAGTATTGCTCTCTATATAGCCTCAAAAACCTCTGATCTCCTGGACTGGACAGGGTCCTTTTTTGTCAGGAACACTGCTACATAGAGTGGGTACTGTTATAAACAAACAAATAATGATAAAGGCCAGCAAAAATATTTTTGGAAAACTCCGCTGGGTAGATTCTAATAAAAATAATCCCTCCTTCAATAAAGTTTTTTTTATGGGTACCTGACAAAATTAAAATAATTATTGAGCCAAGGCTTTAATATCTCAAGAAAGTGTGTGTGTGTTTGTGAGAGAGAGAGTAATTCATATCCAGGGCTCAAATCCCCAAACATTAGTGGCAAAATTTAGACTTTGGATAAAAATGTGCAACTCTGCTGAAAGTCTGAATTTGGCTCTAACAAAGCACCTACAGTGTCATCGACAAATAGCAGTTAACATTCCATAATTTCAAGTGATCGCTAATTGTTGTTGTTATAAGAGGAATCCATTCGTTTAACAAAGGGATCAATTGCTCATGATAGTCATCAGCTTGCATTAGGGGTGGTGTGCAGGTACTCTCCAGCAGGAGGAGGTGCTCTGGAAGGGACTGTGTCTCAGAGAACTACAGCCCCTTCCTTAATTCCCACAAGGAGGGGAGGAGTCTGCTGCACCATCCCCAAGACAGGTGCTGCCTCCCTTCTGCAATTGCCAAGGGATAGGGCATGGCCCTGCCTCTTCCTTCTCTGCTTTCGAACTCCCCTGGAGTGTTAGCAGGGCACATCCCCTAGGATTGTGTGAGCTCTAGGAGTGTGACCTGACCCAAAGCCCATGGATGAGAATGAGACTTTCCATTGATCAGTCTGTATGTCTGTGCTGGGTTTCTGTATGGGTGGTGTATACAGGAAAAGCTTCTTGCACCTTTCCCTGCACCTCCCGCCCTACCTTGTGCACCCCACCATTAGCCAGGCGTAATTTTAACGATAATACAACTATTGTCAATTTATTTTATATAAAAAAGGAAATTAAATAGCAAGATACATTTCATCCCTAGGAAACATGACTTTCAGTGACGGCATACGTTTTATTTAATTCTTATAATAAAATCATGTGCAAGGCAGAAGCTGCTGTGTGTAAACATGAGACACTTTTCCCTATATAATGTGTGTCTGATACCTCTAAAGTTATCAAGAGAATATTGGATGGAAATCAAGACAATCTGCACCTCAAAAATGACAAAACTACTAGACCTCTGCTTGCTATTTTGTGTTTGCATTGTAACTAATATTGCAGGGTGGGATACTGATCTTTCAGGATACATTGAGTGTATGTACATTTCAGTGTAAGATCTGGAATCCATATATGATGGCTAACCAGCATGCTCAATTACCACAAAATGATCCATTGTAATGTGTGACACAGAAATATAAAGATGAGTGTAAACTACACCCTGCTAAATAATAAAACACAGATGAAAAATAATGTTATCTGTTTAGAATAAATGACAAAACATCAAATAGATTTGGGTGGAGAGGTGCTGGAGTAAGGAAATAATGCAAATTTTTTTTTCAGGAATAGTCACTTATTGTCATGATGATCTCATATTTTATAATGAACAAGAAAAAACTGACTGTAGATTCAATGAATACGAATTTATCAATTCACAATACATTTAAAAGCAGCAACAAACTTAATTTGTCCAGAATTGTACTTTTCTGGAAAGGAATACCTAACCTATAAAGAAAGATAGTCTTGGGGTTCAGACACTGGAGTGGGATTCTGGGTATCTGGATTCCGTTCTTTGATGTGTTGTAAACTTCCTGTGGGACCTTGAGCAAGTCACTTTAATGGAACTACTTTGTGCTTTAATTACCACTCTCTAAATCAGAGATGATGATAACCCACCCTTTGCCTGTCTTTTCTATTTAGACTGTCCATTCTTCAGGAAAGGAATTGTCCTATATTACATGTTTGTACAGCATCTAGCACGATGCTGCTCTGATCATTACGTGGACCTCTATGTGCTATTGAACGAAAAAAATAACAAGATGGATCTTCCAGAAATGAAATGGTCAGAGTAGATCTTTATTTATACCCCTTTTATTCCACTATTCACATCTTGGATATGGCTTTATAAAAGGCTTGCCCCATAGTTTCAGACATAAATCTTACAGTGCTGCACCTTAATATGTTGTAGGAAGTGTTGAGTTAGTCAGATTTTTCCTGTTAATGCTTTTAATAGCTAGCTGTAGACAGTTTCTCTTCTGAAGTAACCATTTCTAAGATACCTGTCAACTGAAAAAGGTGTTTGTCAGAGTTAATTTTGAAAGAGAATACTGAGTGTCTTTAAAGCTCTTACATCATGATGTAAGACCTTGAAAAAGAGCAAGGAACATAAGTAATTCCTTTTTTTAGAGAGGGCAATAAAGCAAAGTACCATTATTCAAAAATATATTACATTAGAGAATATCTGAGAACACATTTTCTTGTGAAAAATACTTTCTTTTTAATATTCTAGTAGCTGAAACATTAAAGTGATGGGAATAAATAGCTTATTTGTCTTAAGTGTCCAAATGAACTATGTAGAAAATCTATTTTGGCTAAACAACGAACTTATGGTAAATAATGTGAGTGTGTTAAAATGACTATGATAGTAGTCACCACATAAAAATAAGCAGACAGTTGCATTTTCTGAAGTCTTGATATTCTAGTCTAGGGAAAAGAAATATCACTGGAGGATGAGAATAGGTCCCATATCATTTCTTTTATTACCTTCATTGAAACTGGCCGTATTGTAAGCAGATGAGTAAAAGAGAGCCTACAGTAAGTCATAACAGGCAAAGATCATTTAAAAAAGAACATTACCATTGTCATTTTCTTTGAAATCCTTGATTGCAAGTGAACACAAAGGATGCTTAATAAATATTTTAAATGAAAATGTTATTGAGTTACAGAAACACAAAGTTCTATTATTTAATGGCTTAATTAACTGAGTTTTTAAAATTTTTTTTGCACATTACTGTTAGCACTTGGCACAATTCTTATTGTGTTCAGTATTGTCAGTTGATTTGATTCTATCCTCTTTTCTCTACTGAACAAAGATATTAGCATAAGTTCTCAGAGGAGTTTCCTATCACTAAGGCCAAAACGTTTTGATATGATCTATAAAACCTTCAAACGTTCATATCCTAGTTTATTCCAGCCTCCCTTTTAGCTGACTCCGAGCACAGAGTGGATTTTTCTCTTTTGTACCACCCAAAAGCTGAACTTAGGGACCTCTGGAAGAAAACAGAGCTGTGCCTGCCTCCCCTTCCCCCCCGAATCTTTTAAAATGTATTAAAAAAAAAAACCCAGCACCCAAATCTTAGTTCAACAAACATAGGGAGAAGCAAGAAACTTTTAAGCACATGAATAGTTCCATTGATATTAAGGATGTAAGGTGGTTATGCAGAACTAAATCAAAGGAGCACGGGGGAGATTGGGCACTGCAGGAAGTACCCCCCAAAGGGTCCAGAGTGACAGCACCCTGTGGCCCACTGATTGGCCCATGTTCACTCTTTAACCATGGAGGATGCTCCAGAAAGTTGTCTGGAGAGCCACGCAGGCTTCTGACTTGTTGCTGTGCAAGACCCCTATCTTGCTTTCTGATCTCTAGTCTCTGATATCCACTTGTTTCTAACCCTGACTCTTGCCTCCTGATTCTGACCTGGTAACTATCTTTGATCTCTGACTCCAGCCTGACTCTGACCCTGACTCCTGCCTATTGATCCTGGCTTGCTGACTATTGCCTTGTGGCGGTCCTTGACTTGTGGACACCAGTGCAGCTGGGACTGCTAGTCCAGACTGCCTTTGTCCCAGTCCCTTATAAATGGGATGACTCATGCTTAAAGTTAAGCACCTTTTTATCGACCATGCTGAATCAAAGGAGGGCTAAATCCTGAGGTCCCTAACTTGGTTCTTATACAGTCATCATTCAAGCACATTTAAATTTAACTCAATGAAAGACTGTCCTGAATAAGGACAGAGTAAGCACCTCAGGATTTGGACCTAAATATTTACCAGTTAAGTTCTGCTACTCCCAACACTTGTCTAGGACTAGTGATTTAGATCAAAGATATCCTGAAACGATCACTCTATATAAGAAGTCAAGGCCTAGATTTTCAAAAGTGACTAGTGATCTTGCTTGCCCAACTTGACACATCTTAACAGGGTCTGATTTTTCAGATAATGCTGAGCACACACTCTCTGAAAATCAGGTTCTTTTTAAGGTTTATCAGATGTGGCACCAAAAGCACAAGGAAGTGAATAAAATCCATTAGTCATACTCTTGCCATTTATTTACCCCAGCATCCAGCTTGTTCTCCTACTCAATCCAATGTATTAAGATATGTATATGGGGGGAGGGAGGGGAAAGGGAGGATGATGCTTTATTTCATTGCTTTTCCCAAGTAAAATAGCATTTAAATACTCCTTATTGGAAGGCAGTGCACTGTGAAGAATCAGGGTATATCAGTCATTTTTCATTATGTTTGCTCCATTACACATCTCTTTTCTTTTACCTTGCCTGTGGCCAGAATGATGCTAGAAATGATGCTAATGGAAATCTTAATCACTTGATATGGGATATATGTGGGAGAGAATTCAGCTCTCTGTACCAGAATCTCCTCTCTGATACATGGCCCACAGCTAGCAAAAACAGTACAATTTATATCCCTTTGTTTCAAGAAGAGTGCAAGTTACATCACAAAAGATGCTACCTCTCACATCACTTGGAAGCGAGCAGGTAGATACATGTGGCTTGCTTACTTTACAGCCACATTGTTGAAAAAGAGGTTGTATTAACCCACAGGGGAGGTATGTGTGACATTGCAGGAAATTGCCATAACGTTGAAGGACTTTATCATATTAAGTGCATGCGTTATTGTGGGCCAGGCTTGTATGTAACCTTTCTAGAGGGGAGATGTGAGTGATATAAATCCTAGGAGTTTTATACATATACAATTTGCCAGACAAGTGGGAGTTTGGGGATAAAAAGTGGTAAGTGGATTTCCTGGGGAATCCCCAGGGAGAGTGCAATGCAATTTACCCAAGTCTGGTTATGCAAACACCCAGCCTTTTAAAGCCATGCCCTAGGGCAAGGGTCATTGTCTGGTGATTATCTGTTACAGAAGGCCAAGATCAAGGACCCAAGCTGTATAAAGAAATGTCTGATCTGCTCAGTTGGGGTGCTGACTCTTGATCAAAGATGCATGAATTTGTAAACACAAGGAAAACCAGCTGTGGACTAAAGGACTTGAAGGACTAAAATGTATCCGAGCCATAGACTAGATTTGGGGGTGGTCTCTGGTAAGCTTTCTAGCATGTGTGTAGGTTCTCTTATTGTTTTTAATATGTTTTCTCTATATTGCTTTTACCTTAAGAATAAACCTGCTTGCTTAGAAGGAACTATCATACAATAGTCGTAGCTTTCAGAGAGAAAGGAGAGCACAGGCACTGGCCTGTTTAGGCAGTCTGACTTGCTGGGGATATCACATTGTAAATCAGGGAACTGTGCAGCCTTAAAACCGCCAGTGAGGTGCAAATGAGATGTGGGTCTCCAACCCAGAGAGGTGATGGCTGGGAGCCAAACACTTTAAGAGTGTGCCCTCAAGGAACCAAAGAGGGGGCATACTGGTGCAGCTGCCCTGAAATCTTGACACTATAGTCAAAGTCAAATTTGTTACTCAATATGCTTTTCTCTAAAAACAACCTTTAAACGTAAGCAAGGTGAAGTTGCCAAAGGCAGGCAGAGAATCTCTATGTGAACATGGACACCTGCACTGAATACTCCACTGAATAATCCTCATGCATGTAAAGGTATGCCCTGGTTGTCATAATATGCTGCACTCATTGGGCTGAAATCTTCGGGATGGTCCTTGCTGAAATCTGCTTATTCTGCTGAATGTTATTTGCCTACCCGACATCTTACTGATTATTTCTTGGTGAAGAGAGGCTTTCAAATGACCCATGTCTATGAGGGCTCCTGTTTACTCTATTTTTCATTAATGAATAAGGTGAGACTCCAGGAAAGATTAATTCTAGTGAGCCCTCCAACATCCTGGTGGTGGCATAAATAAATAGTTGCTTCCTGTCACAGGGTGCCTGATTGCTTTAAGAGGGAACAGGGCCAGTCCTCTTGTGACTAACTAGATGCCTATCAGTAAGGACCATTTAGCTCAGCTGAGTCCACCTGGGCCCAACTTAGTTGGAGCTATCAGTCCCAGCTGGGGTTGGGGATAGGGACTTCTTAAAGAGGGGCTCAGAACAGTTTGGAAAGGGGATACATGAGACTGCAGAGGGAAAAGGAAAGACTCCAGAGAAGCTAGTCTTACTGGAGATTTGCTGTTTAGTAGAGATCAGGGAATACCCCAAAGGAGCCCAGGAGGTGGCAGAGAGAACGAGAATGAAAAGAGCCCAAGAAGGGCTGAAATCAGGAGAGCTGTGGGACTCCTGTGTGAAGGAGTAGAATCTTGTTTGGATTATCACAAAGAGCCAGGAAGGAGGGTTGTGGGACTACAGGGTCTACAGTTGGAAAAAGACTCAATAAATGAAATCTCATGTAAGGAAATCTTATTCTAAGGATTCTGCTTTCTGAGTCAATTATTGCAAAGAACCTGAAAGGAACCTGAGGTAGGGAGCCTGCAGAGCCATCCCATGCTATGAGTGCCATCCAGAGAACACCTTCATTTACACTTCCCAGTCTTTCAGAGTAGCAGCCGTATTAGTCTGTATCCACAAAAAGAACAGGAGTACTTGTGGCACTTAGAGACTAACAAATTTATTTGAGCATAAGATGTAGCTCACGAAAGCTTATGCTCAGATAAATTTGTTAGTCTCTAAGGTGCCACAAGTACTTCCCAGTCTGTGATTCTTATTAAACCAAACCAGTTCTCCCACTCTGTTAAACCAAACCAGTTCTCCCATTCTGCATATAAACAGTGCCGTGACTACTTGGAAACATAGGGAGTCAAAATAAAGTGCTCTGGAGTGGTACTGCTTTTCTCCTGTCAGAAATGTCAGGTACTTCATGCCCACTAGATCCATTCCAAGGGAAAAAAAAATAATCTACCTGTGCGGTCCAGAATGTTCTTCTGGAAAATGAAGGATTCTTCCCAAAGACATTAGGTGACATCCTGGCCCCATTAAAGTCAATAGCAGTTTTAACATTTCTCAGGTTTATCTAAGAATTGCGGCAATACCTGGAATAAATATCCTGTCCTTCCCTCTTTCAGAGAGTGGGTTCCTTGTAATATATGAGCAAATTTCTCTATCTCAGAGCTAGTTTTAAGGGACAGGAGCAAAGCCCAGATGTGCTGTGAGGCAAACTGAAATTATCTAATTTAGTAAATTTAACTTTGAAATCCCATTATGCAGACAGCATGGTTATGGGGCAGTAGAAATGGAAGCAGCCAGGGGAGAAAAGGAAATAGAGGGGAAAGATTATAAGAGGTGACAGACTAGAGGAACCCTTCGACAAGCATAAAGCTCCAGGTACTCAAACTTATTATACTCTTTGAATATCTATTCTACTGACATTTAAGGCAATGGGCCAGAATTTGATCTCACTACATCAGTGTGAATCTAGAATAACTCCACTGCAGTCAAATGAGCCAGATTATTATCCCACGGTGGCCCCTTTACACTACTTTGGCGTAGGTCAATTTTATGGCCCTTTGCTAACTCATCCTTAAGGATTCCCCCCATGTAGGTTGATTCATTGGGTAACATAAAATCAGTGTAGAAGCTCTATGCCAATTTACCTTCTGGCTTCTAGTATGAGGGAATTCTCAGACCAAAAAGGGGTGTGGCTGGGATACTACTGTGCTCTGGCCACCCCTAGCTCTTAGAACGGCCACATGGGGGACATGGGCAGCCAGATGCAGCTTAGCACTTCTCTGCAGGTACATGAACAATTTGTTTATGGCAAGCTGGGTGTGAATCTATCTGCGCTAGCTTGCTGTTCACTAGCTGTCCCTGTGGACCTTGCTGATGCACGTTAATGGTTCATTAATATGCTTTTATCCAGATTGGAGGGTCCATTTCAATTTTTTTTAAAAATAACTTTATATATGCAGAATGCAAACTATGTTGTTTTTATGAACCAAATGAGATACACTACTAAACACAAATATATGGGCAGAAACAATGTAAACGGAATAAAATTTACTGATTAAAAATGCATGTAAGTAAGACAGACTAAAGAGAAAAAGAAGTAAAAAGGTTAAAGATTCTGGATCATCAGAGTGTGGGGTTGTTTTTTTTTTTCAACAGAACCTTATTAAATGATCAGTGGCTAGCACACTAGACAGGGATTCAGGAGATCTGGCTTCTATTCCTGTCTCTGCCACTGATTTGCTGAGTGACCTTGGATTAGTCACCTCACCTCTTATGCCACAGTTTCTCCATCTGTAAAACGGGGCTGATACCTTCTTTGTAAGTACTTTGAAATCTACTAATATAAAGCACCATAGAAGAGCTGTGAATTATATTTACTACTAGTAGTAATGTATCAAAAGAAAGGTAATGGCCTGTGAGCTCAGGTTGCGTGCAGTTGCATTTGAATGAAAAAGACAAATATTGCTTTGGGCACAATTTGCACATAATATTCACTTGCATAACTGTTCTTTCAGAGCAATTTCAAAGGAAGCAATCTAAACACATTACAACTGCCATAACAATGCTGACTCTTGCTATTCTACCTAATCTGACTCCCACTTCCTATTGCTATCATGGGAACAGATAGCTATTATAATTGTCTTCACATTACCTGTTGCTACTGGTCTTGCCTTAAAGATATACCAGGCCACAAGCTCTGATTATATTGAGGTTTGCAATACTATACACAAGTTTCAGGGTACTTCACAACATGTAAGAAATGTAAGTAATATACACCAGAAGACAAGTATGCATCTTTCAAAACTGAAAGTATGCATCTTTCAAAACCTTAAAAGTAGTTGCCAAAGAATGTATTTGCCAAAGAAATAGATAATGAAATGATTTAAAACCAAATGACACCCCCCCCATCCACCCACCCCCACACACAACAAACATAGGCCCAAATTCTCCTCTCATTTCACTATTGTAGATCAGGGAAAATCCATTTAAGCCAGTGTAAATACACCAGTTGAAAAACTAATGTAAGTGGGATAAGCCTCAGGCCTTATACCGCAAATTCAGTCCTGGTATCAGTATTGGGTGCAGTGCTATTAAAATCGAAAGAATTCTGCCTATTTTACATGAAGGTGGAATATGGCCTTCTGAGGTTAAATCTGGGGACTTCAAGGAATTATTTTTTTAAACAACCCCAATTTTAAGAGACATATATAAAATATGGAGTATTTTATTTCTTGCTTTGTAAAGCACTTTTCACTTCTCTTGAATTGCTATAGAGGACAAAACCCACCATATTTAAAATGCTATGAAAACATCTGAAAAGCAGTACACACTAAAAGTCACTTCAGTATGATTATGTATCTATAAAAAACTTCCCTATTGCACACACAGCAACCCCCAAAAGACAATGAGACTTGCATAGTTTTTACTGTCTTGAATTATAAAAAACATCAAAAGGTACCTTTTTCACATTATTTTGCATGAGGACTATAGGATTGGACCCTCAATATTTTAAATGAAGTGGGGATTTATTTGATATACAAAGACGAACTCTTTAAAGGCAACCTTAAAATATTGTTTTAATTGCCTAGATAATTTTTTATCATGGGATATTTTTTTACTATCTTTGGTTCAGGAGTTCTCTGTATAATGTCAAAGAATTAACATTTAATTCAAACCTGGTGTGCTCTAATAAGAGGCTTGTGCCACTAGAGGAATACCATAAAGTCGTCTTTTCAGAAAGAAAAATCTCAATACAGTTTATAAAGTGACTTCTGCAAAATGCTTGATACTTTGTTTGTTTTTAAATTAGAAAAATTAATAACACTTTATACTGAGTATCTCAAGTAAGCCTTTCAATTAGTATTGAACTGACTATAAGTATCCAATTAGAGCACCATTAATTTCTTATCTAAAACAGAGAATTTGAAGTGTGACTGAAGAATTGTGGGTGTTATGGGTAATCAGTGAGAGTTACAAAGTAAAAGTCTGTGATGGCTATTAAAATGAAGATGGGTAGATATCCTATATTGTAGGTATTAACTCAGAATTGCATAATGCAACACACTCTGAAACTATATGTAATACACTCCTGAATATGTGTGTATCAGTTGATGGGCCAAATCTTTGGTGTAAACCCACCAAAATCGCTGTGGTTAAACAAAGGATGAATTTGGCCCAGCATACTCACAATTTGATTCTGATTTCATTGATGCTAGGGTTTATGAAATAGAAACCCACTGAAATCCTTAGATTAACAATGGTGTAAAATCAGTGTAAATTAGATTAGAGTCAGCCCCTTTTGTTGTGTTGAAGCATGGAATAGAATCAAATGGACCAGATTCTGTTATCTAGTATACTTGTTTAAATTGACTTCAGTGGATTTATACCTGAGTAAATTGAAGTAACTGAGAGCTGAATGTGGCCTATAGGCCATTATCCCACAACAGTAGTACAGAGCGGATCTGATCTAAAGCCCATTGATGTTGATGTGAGTGACTCCATGAATGTCAATGGGCTGCAGATCAGCCCACACAGCTGACTGGACACATCACTGCACTTATTCTTCGAGGGAGGATAACTTTCAGATTGGCTTCAGAAGAATTTCTCAAACCGAAAATGGTTTTGCCAGTCTAATGACCCCCATACATACCAACATAATTTTGTTTTACCGTGTAGCTTTTAAAAACCATACAGGCTATTTATTTATTCATGATAATGTGTATACATTTTAAATTAAAAGCCATTAAAACATTTAAAATACCCCATTCACATTTTTCCTTTTTCCTGTTAAGTGCTCTAGCTGCCATTTCTCCTTTGTCATGGGAATGTAAGAAAAGGTTTTTTTTATTTTGATCAAAGTACTGTAGTTTAAGGAGCAGATCTTCAGCTCTGGATACATAAAGCTCCCCTTATAGGGTAGCCAAAGAATCTTCTTGTATAAAGGAATCCCTGCATGCTGTAGAGCTGGCATAGCTGACTCTCTACCACCACCACTACCAGTAGCAGTGTAAGAGCATGTTGGGGCTGTGATTGCAGCAGGAGGGACACACCTGGAGCATCTGGAGCTTTGGCAGTTCCCTAGGAAATGTAATGGCCATTAGGAGCTGTGACAAGCTGATGTATGTTAGAAGAACCCTGAGGCAAGGCTGCTCCTGCTTTCACCGAGGGCCAGAGCAACTCCCAGCTGCACCTAGAATTAAATGTGGCTGTAAGCTCCTTTTGCCTTCCCTTAGATTCTGCACGAAGCATGGCTCATTCTGACATGGAGTTTTGGGCCTAAGTATATGGTAGAACACATTTTCATCTAGACCTCCCGCACTGAGCTTTTATACTGCCTTACACTATTTAGAGTGCTTGAGCCAGAGTCTCATAGCACTCCCTGATCTGATTTTTCAGTACTAACTTTTCTCTGTCACAACTTATCTGAGACAATGGTTTTTGCAAGGTTTCTGTCATCCTGTAGCAGTGTTTCTCTGAGCTCCAACTGCACATACATTCAGCTAAACTTGCTATAATTCTATTTGGGTTTGTATACATTCCTCATCTCCGTAGTATCTAAGCACCTTCCAGATGTCCATTAAGTGATGTGACTAGTGTCTTGTGTGACTCTTTCTTCTTTCCCCACCCTGACCCTTTTCTCCTATTTGCTGTCCAAAGGAAAAATTGTGAGGTTTTAAACATTTATTTGATGTCTTATGTGCACTGGATGTGTTATTGAAGTCAAGGTCAAAGAAGTGTGCCTTGTGCTCAAAGTAGTATAGGTGGTTCTTAGATCCTGTGGGATTTTTTTCCCACAGCCTAGGACTGCCCCCAGAGAAAGCTCTGTCTTCAGTACAAAGGAACTTTATTCTTGCTGTGGACAGGTCCATTATGCCCAAGAGGCAGAGTTCTCCACAATGATCCTTATTCCAGAGTTTCTTAGGTATTCTGGGCTCCGGCCGTTGAGCACCATGAAGATAAGGACAGAGAACTCAAATTTTACTTGATATTCTATGGAAAGTCAGTGTTGAAAATGGAGGAAAACAATAATAATGTCATATAATAACTTGCAGTACAATTACTGCTTTTCATAGTGATGTGGTTCCATGACAGTAGAAAGTAGGAGAAGATTAACCTAAATTAAGAGTCACATTCTGTCTTCAAATACACACACAACAATGGACTTACACACACACACACACACACACACACACACACATATATATATATATCTGAGAATAGCATGTAGCACTTGTTCTTTCCTATTTTATAAAATGGATTTTAAAACCTTATATTTTGCTGACTAACATAGAGATGATCAGATTGATGAATTATCTCTATAGTCATGAAATATAAATTAATTTAGAGAGAAGTCTCTTCAGCCAATCATATCACTTTTATAGTGTACAATTGTAACCCACATATCTGGGTGTGGGGGTCTGTCCCATCTAGTGGCACTGATGTTACCAGATATGCCCGTTACTTTGGGGTATGCTCATTCATTAGGGTTACTCTTCTGGGAGGCGGGGGTTCTGTAATTCTATTAATGTGCTGCTTACGTCACTTGTGTGTTCATATGGAGCTCTACTCCTTCCTTCTGCAAGTCCCCTCCCAATGGAGCTATCCTGCAGGACCTAGGTTCCCCAGGACTGGGTTCCTCCGGCCCTAGAACCAGATGCACGCGCGCGTGCACACACACACTAACAGAGCAAGTCTGAGTGGACCAGGTCAATTGGCACTCTCAAGCTGATCCCCCTTATATGCCCCTGTGCTCAATGGGCTGAGTCAAGCAGCACTTTCAGCTGCCTGACCCCTTATATGCCAAAGGTTTAACACGTCCCTTTCCCCACTTTCACGTCACAATTGTATTGGCAGTAACCCACTTGATGAGCAAACCCCTCAGTATTTTTGGGCGCTACTGGGATCTTTAGCTTCGGTAAAGAAGCGTTGCTGCAGAGTAAATGGGGGAAGCTAAAAACACAAAAGAGTAAAGTTCAGAGGGAGAGAGAGAGAGAGAAGCAACCAGCTTAACCATAAAAGTTATTTATTGACTAATAGTGATAACTACACAAGGAAGGCTAAACAAACATATCAGGTACATTATTAAATGTTAATACCTGAGGTAGAAAAGAGAACAGAGAGAGAGAGAGGGATCTCTCCCACTCTATGCAGCTTGAACTGGTCAGGGTTCCCAGGTGATGGTGGTAGCTCAGGGTCTTGAGTGCTGTAGACAGGCAGAGCCCCCAGCACGATCAGTCAGGAGATGGAGTCCCAGTGGAACTGATGCGGAGTTTGGGTCCATGCATCAGAACACTGACTGGAGGGTGAGTAGGAATTTTTGTATAGAAAATACAGTGGTTCAAGGGAGAACACTAGATTTGTTTATAGGTAAACTGATGACTCAAGATTCAGAGTAACAGCCGTGTTAGTCTGTATTCGCAAAAAGAAAAGGAGTACTTGTGGCACCTTAGAGACTAACCAATTTATTTGAGCATGAGCTTTCATGAGCTACAGCTCACTTCATCGGATGCATAAGAAAACCTGGATTTGTGCTGGAAGTGGCCCAACTTGATGATCACTTTAGATAAGCTATTACCAGCAGGACAGTGGGGTGGGAGGAGGTATTGTTTCATGGTCTCTGTGTGTATATAATGTCTTCTGCAGTTTCCACGGTATGCCTCCGATGAAGTGAGCTGTAGCTCGCGAAAGCTTATGCTCAAATAAATTGGTTAGTCTCTAAGATGCCACAAGTACTCCTTTTCTTTTTGATGACTCAAGAGTTTTCTTCAGGCTAGACAATAGGAGCTGATCACTCTTGGCTATGGGTGGTGTTTTCTTCCAGGGAGCTCACAATACAACTAGGCTGCTTCAGTATTTTGGATATCAATCAAGGATTCATTACTAGAATTGGTCTGATAATTGCTGAGCTGGGGTGTGTGCAGGCATAGGATCATTAACATCTGGAGCAGATATGCCCCATGATGCCATGCTTCCCTGCTTTTCTGGTCCCAGAGTTCAGTGTGGTTCTCTGTTCTCCATTCTCTATGGAAATTGAGATGTCTCCCTGTCCCATCTTTCATGCAGATGAGGCTAGGGGAGTTGTCTCTGTTTTCCATTCTGTATGCTAATGGAGATGTCTTAATCTTGTCACCCTTGTCAGGAGGGGTCTAAGTATGCCTCCCATCTGCCCTTCATAGCTCTCCACAAGTTTTTTTCTGGATGGGTTTTGGTTTAAGCAGAGGCTGGGGGGGGGGGGGAAGGAGGTCTTTCATGAGTTAGACAGGCTGGATACTGTACCCAGGTTCCCCAAGAACACAGAGCTGACTGGTATTACTGAGCCCACTTAGAGAGAGAGAGATAAAATGAGTCTGCTCTACAGCCTTAGCTAACAGCCAGTTGGCTTTTAGCTCATGCAATAGAGGCTCATGCACTAAGCTCCAGAGGTCCCCAGTTCAATCCCACCCATGACCACCAGGGTCTGTCGGCGTTACACAATACCACAGACATTCTGCTGATATCCACTGTGAGCTGACAGCATGCTTGACATGGAAAATGTCACCAGGTACCCCTAGAATCTCACTGTTGTAAAATATACTGTGTGTCATGTTGGTGTAAGTTCTCAGTTATAAAATTTAGTCAGGGATTTTTAGCCCAACTGTCACTCTGTGTTATGTGAATTTTAATAGTGCTTATATCCCCGTGAAATATCAAGGCAGATATAATTAACATTTATTTGCAACTACTATATTTAATGGCATTTTATAATACACACACACACACACACACAATTTCATTTTCATGAACTGATGGATTTCTACCCTAGCAGTAAGATTTCTAAGAACAAGCAGCATCTTAACTACAATATTCTACTCCACCAGATACTTTAATAATAATATTTTACATCAAAGCAGGTAGGAAAACAGTAAAACACCACATTAAAACCCCAGATTTTTTACAATACCATTCAGCATCATTAACATTTCAGTTTGGACTGCATGATAGACTACATAATTTTAAGACTTTAGAAATTGTTTTATGCAGTATAGTTCTACTAAATTAATTCACTACTGCATGAATTCCGCAGCAACATAGCCAGGTCAGAATTATGACACATATTGGCAGAGGCTTAATCAGGAGTGAGAGAAATGACCCTCTCATCAAATTAAAGTTTCTACCTTTGAAATATTCTGTGCCGGGGGGGGGGGGGGGGGGAGGGAGAGGGGAATGATTATCTATAGGGAAGATAGTTTACAAGTACTCAGAGTAACAGCCGTGTTAGTCTGTATTTGCAAAAAGAAAAGGAGTACTTGTGGCACCTTAGAGACTAACCAATTTATTTGAGCATAAGCTTCCGTGAGCTACAGCTCAAATAAATTGGTTAGTCTCTAAGGTGCCACAAGTACGCCTTTTCTTTTTACAAGTACTGATGGTAATCCTCTCATATGTATTCTTTCTTTTGCTAATCAGGGCACCATAGGCCTTTGTTAGCTAGCAGCCCTGTTAACTTTCAGTTCTGACTTTTATAGTACACAACTGCCCTTATTGACTTATGTGCAGATGGTTTAAAACCTGTCAGCTTCATATATCACTTGACGGTGACAATTCATCTATAGATGAGAGAATGTCTGAATTCCTATCTTGAGTGCCTAGTGACAATGATAGTGGGGGCTGTGCCTTTCCTTGAGAGACCACTGAAGTACTGTGCAAAAGATAAACCAAAAGAACAGCTTCTTCAAAATGTTCAGAAGGCTTTGCTGTAATCTTACTGGTATCTATTGCCCATGTGGATTCCTCTATACCATATGATTTTCAACAAACAGGATCATTTCAAGGCATATGCCACTGGCAGGAATATCTCCAGACTAGTGGTATCTTTCTGAGAAACTGATCTTGCTATCAACAAATGGGTTGCTTTGATTTGTTTAAGGGGAGGTTTAGATTGGATATTAGGAAAAACTTTTTCACTAAGAGGGTGGTGAAACACTGGAATGCGTTACCTAGGGAGGTGGTAGAATCTCCTTCCTTAGAGGTTTTTAAGGTCAGGCTTGACAAAGCCCTGGCTGGGATGATTTAACTGGGAATTGGTCCTGCTTCGAGCAGGGGGTTGGACTAGATGACCTTCTGGGGTCCCTTCCAACCCTGATATTCTATGATTCTATGATTCTTGGTGGGGAATGAAGTCATCTTGGAGACATGTAGGATTCCCTGAATAAAACTTTTTTTAGGAAAAGTAAATTTAGAAATTAAAAATTAGTGAGATATTTAAGCTCCTCAGAGCAGGGCAAGTGTGTCTCTAGGCATTTGCACAGTTTCTAGCACATCAGAACCCTTATACTGATGGTGGTCCTCTGGTGACTACTTAATATAAATATTATATAACGGTAACGATAGGAATATAAGGAAAATAAGCAAGAGCTAGTGGTCCTTGAAAACAACATCAGAGAGCTCTGGTGACTGGAAATATGGGATTCTGTTGGTCAGTGGGGTATATGATCATAGGTTATAACCTTTTATGAAGTAGATTTATTTACCTGATGTAACCACAACTATGAATTGAAATGTAAAAATTGTAAAAAGTGTGTGCTAAAGAAAGCCAAACCTGGGTTATTTTCTACATTGGGGAACAGATAGACTTCACATTCAATAGCGCTCTATGGCATGTAGTACTTCAGGCTTTGATCCTGAAAAGACTTGAACTCAGTGAGGCAACTTTTGTGTATAAAGTTATCTATGTATGTGACTTTATAGGATTGGGGTGTAAACTTGAAACCAGACAAAAGAGGTATTGAGATACCTTGTACCTCCCAGACCATTTTAGAAACTGTGTATTAGGGATACCTATGAAGGATCAATGGGCCAATATACTAGACAAAAGTCTTTGGAAATTAGTCTAAAAAACTACAGAATGTAATGGACCAGTTCTTCCTATTGGTTCCCCCTCTCCCAATTCTATAGAATTTTGTACCAGTGATATAATTTTCTATTGAAGTTAGTAAAAAATATAGAAAGGTTGTTGTTTTCTGTTCAGGTCTACAAAACTTTCCTGGAGGGGTATCCATTTCTGTATTAGAGAAACAGGTCCAGCTCCTCAGTTAACAAAAATCCCCATCACTCCATTTAATTCAGTTGTGCTGTGCTGATTTGTACCAGAGGAGGATCTGGTTCACAATCTCTTTGTAAGGGAATTTAAAAAAAAAACTGGACAAAATACATTTGAAGGGGGAAAAAGAAAATCCAGAGCGCAGCCATAAGAAAAGCATAAACATACTTACAATGTTGAAATACAGTTTAGGAATGCTTTTGTTTCAAGGAGGGAAATTGTAATCCTTTGTATTTTCCCAGAAGGTTTTTTAAGACATCTAAAGCACTAAGGGTAGGATCTACAAAGGTAGTTAAGTGCCTAAACCCCAGAGTTAGGCACCCAAACCTTGGATGAGCTGCCTAACTCCTAGTTTGGCTCCATTGTGAGCCACAAAAATCCTGATGAACCCTGTAGGTGCCTAAACTCAGTCAGGGCCTAAGTTTGCAGGGTAAAACTTCCCTAGGCACCTAAATTTCTGCTTCTGGGAACACACATTGTTGCCCCATCCTCGGTGCCAGGATGCCTAGCTCCTGCCTAAGCTCCAGAGCAATTCATGAACAGAGCGATAATAGACATTTGGCCACCTAAATCTCATGTGTGGGGCCCAATCTGGTAGGCATGCTCAGAGGCCGCCTGTTGGATTGGGTCCCATTCAAAATATGGGCACCAGAGGAGGTGCTCACTTTATAACTTTTAGCCCAATGATTAGCACACTCACCTGGGATGTGTGAGATCCAGGTTCAATTCCCCTCTCTATCAGAGGGGAGAAAAGGAGTCTCCCACCACTCAAAGAGATGATCTAAACACTGAGCTATGAGATATTCCATTGTGAGTCTTCTTCAAACTCTCCTGTTGAATCTGTTCCACTGTGGATAAATAATAGAGTGATTAGGGCAGGCATGATTAAGTAATATTTAACACTGACTGTTCGTTGAATAAATTCTTTCAAGTCGTTGGTCCAGAGACAGCATGAAAGGAATTCTGTAGTCCAGTGCTTTTAGAGCACCCTGAGGTGGAAGACCCACGTTCAGTCTTCCTGCACCAATCACTCATTATTTATCAAGAGTGGAACAGCTTCAACATGAGAAACTGAAGGCAAGTCTACCCTGCAAAATTTAAGTTGACCTAAGCTACATTGACATACAGCCACCGCAGTATTTAAACTGCTTTTGCGTGTCCACGCTAAATTCCTTGTATTGATAATGCTTGTCCTTAACAGGAGTGCTTGCCCCAATTTAACTGTCAGTGTGGGGCGTTGTGGGATGGCTTCCGAAAGGCAGCAAGAGTCAATGTAAGCAACATAGTGGCATTGTGTTCTCCTAATTATTTCTAGAGCCCTGCGCAAATACAAAAATGTGGATTTGCTGATCTGCATCTGCCAGAATCAACCTGTGATCTGACCTGTAATCCATGAGCCATCTTTTACCTATATCTGCAGCTGCAAGCCATCTCACAAGGGCTAGTGATGGGGAGGGAGGGAGCGGAGATGAGCGCGTGGGGCCTTGAGGAGAAGGGGCGGTACAGGGGTGGGGACTGCGGGGGAAGGGGTGTCTGATTGCATGCTGCTCCCAGGAGCTCTTGAGCGATGGCAGCAGCACGTGTTGCATCATAGCGGGGCGGAGGGGTGGGGCTCTGGAACCCTGCCCACTCCAATCCCCATGGCCGGGTGCAGGCCCTGCTGCCAAGGAGCTGGCAGGCTGGGAGCGTGACCAGTGCTGCTGGACTGGGCCATGGTGGGGATGCTGGCACTGCCCAAAGGGCCCAAGTCACTGGAGAGGAAGAGGCATGGCGAGCAGGTGCTGGACATCCCCAACTCTGGCCTGCCCCCTAGCCCCAGCCACTGGCTGCTGGCCTTGAGTGTGGTGAGTAAAGCCCTAACTATATCTACTTAAGCACTATCCTTCTCACAGAAGTAGAGTTATTAAGTCATGTAGTGGTTGAGTTACATTGGTGGGAGCAACATTTTAGTGTAGACATGTACAGAGTTATGTGGACATAAGGCATCTTACATCAACCTAACTGTAGTGTAGACCGGGGCTGAGGGGAGTCCGATAGCAGAATCAGTGGTTAGAGCATCTCCGTGTCAGAGGTCTTCCTCCCTGTCTGGAAGAGAAGGGAATTGAATCTGGGTCTCCCACATCCCAGGTAAATGCTCTAGCCAATGGGCTGGAAGTTATAAGGAATGTGGCAGTACTACCACCTGTTTTGTATGGAGCAAGGCAGGTGCCTAACTCAATCCTACAACAAACATCTTGGACACCTAAGCTACTGGACTCCAGGAGGCTGGTTCCTGTTCACGCTTTGCTAAGCAGAGATCAGAGCCTCCCTGCAGGCACATATCTCTGAGAGAGGTGCAGGGCTTAGCACATACTTCTCTTGTCTGCATCTCCTGTTGGCTAGCTTAGGTGGCCCCCGCCTAGTGTGTTGGTTTTTGTGGATCACATTCTAAGGCAACTATCTCTCCCCATTCATGGTCTAGGCAGCCTGTGTGTCTAACGCAGGGATTGTGGATTACAGTGTTCCTATAATTTTCTAGGTGCTGTGATGCTTAGCATTACAACACCTAAGTCTCTTCATGGATCGCCCCCTAACCGACCCTCTTCATAATACTTAAGTTCTAGAGTGTAGATGGCTGAGAACCAGATCAGACAAAGTATCTCCTGAAAGAACCTGAGCAACCTCAGTTCCCGGCCACTTGTAAGATCAGCCTCTCAATGTGGAATCCTGAGATCATTTGAAAAGTTCCGGAGATAATTTTGCATGGAAGGTTATTCGTGCAGCAGAACTGGGTAGGGAAGAATGTTGCTTTTACGGTAATAATGAGCAAGTAATTTAATACTTGTAGAAAGTCTGAAAAGGTTTGTGGTTAATTTCTGGTTGGTAAAGAATTTTACACGTTGAAGAAGGAATGCTAAGAACAGCTTTCAGAAATCTGTCTTCAAGAGATTGATTCCTAGTAGTGGGAATCATCAGAGAACTGAAACAACTTTTTTAAACACCAGAGATCAAAAGACCTCTAACTGTTCTTTCCAGCTAATGGACTGTAGTGAATGGAGGTTCATTTTGTTATCTGAAGGAAATAAAACTGAATTTTTGTTATAATTTTCCTGCATTCTAATTATATCAATTTCATATATTGAATTAACTGCTTTTATTATTCAACGTGATCACAGTTAAGTGTTAGTCAACAAATCAAAAATCATGTTTCATTTACAAGCAGATCACATTTAAGGGAAATTAATTTGATAAAAAGATAGGAATCTTAAAGAAGCAGGAAACAATCAGAGTAAAAGAAGAAATAGATATCAGATTAAAAATTGCTGCAATAAATTATAGTAAAAATTTGCATAGTATTACCTTTAATATGAAAGGCAACAAATATTAATCTGACACTTGGAAATATTTCATTACACAACACATAATTAACCTGTAAAATGTATTGCTGCAAGATATCATGCAGGCCAAGAGCTTAGTAGGATTAAAAAAAGATTAGACATTTATATGGATAATTAGAACATCCACGGTTACATTTGATAGGATTTACAAAAATGTATGAGGGGATAGAAGGTTATAACCCAAGCATTTTAAAAAAAGAGTGTTGGAAGTGACTTACAGTGTGTGCACATTGAACTATAAATGTCTGTAATGGAGAATTTGTGCACTTTCCTCAGAAACGTCCGGTATTGGCTGCTGTCAGAGACCAAGTACTGGATTAGATGGCCCACTAGGCTGACAGATTATGGCAATCCTTATGTTCTTGTGATAAAAGGGTCCCATTGGTTCTCAGCAGGAATAATCTGCACAAGCATGTGTCTACTTGGTTGCCATTGGTTGGGTCAAAAGATGTACATGCACAGGATGAGTGTGAATCATACCCACTCAGCTCTGGGAATCTGACCCAAAATGCTCTTCCATATCCTCTCCTGTAGACAGTTTGACAACTCACTTTTCCATGGGGAAAATAAGCAATGGGATTGAAAACTTCCACCCCACACATCCCCATAGCCCAGAGGCTTTCTGCACACTAGACAGACATTGGACATAAAGAAGGAAAGATTATATGCTATGATTCATCCTTACCTTATTTGTGCAATTGGTTTCTACTAATAAGGTGGAATAAATTTTCCCATACTCTTTGCTGTGACCCTCTCAAGGGATTGAAGACCTCATCACAAAAATAAATCAGTTCTACTCATTATTTCATTTATTTACTGGTGCTACAGAACTAATGTCATGAAAGATATACATTTTTCTTTCTTTAATTAGAACTGTAATTAATGTGATATTGTGTACAATAGCTAGATGCTTTGAGCTACACTGCTAGAGGATTCTGGTCCAAAAGATGACACATCTGGCCGCAGGAGGATCATTTGCAAGCAGGGTGATCCATCAGTGGCTTAGAGCTGGCAGGGGAGTTATTTGAGATTTACACCAGTGTAAATGAGAGCAGACTCTGCCCCTGTAAGATCTATTGGGCTGTGGAATAGTCTCTCAAGGGAAGTGGTGAAAGCCTGATTGCTTGGCACTTTAAAAAATGGACTGGTCAAAGGACTAGAAAAACCACGATAGAGAACAATCTACTGGCAGGGGAATGGACTACTGCATGGACTCACCCAATACATCTTTTTCATACCTCCTTTTTTATGATTCTATGGGGGAAAGGTCCTATAGTTTAAAAAAAAATCTTCCTCATGCTTCTCTGCAAACAAGTATATGCAACTGATTTTTCTGAACTAGTATTTCATGATTGTATAGTATACTCTTATATAGTATACTAAGTGTCAATGGTCCTGTGTTTGTGTCCGTCAAAATATGGAACCTATCAAGTCTTTATTAGATTTATACCTTCTTTCTCAAATTATAGAGTTGTTAAATGCTTTCAGAGCCCAGCTGACTACTCTAATGTATATTTATCCATCCCTACACAGGGAATCTAGTATGTAATAGAATAGTTAAACACTCTGAGCGTCCACGGAAATGTGTATATATACCAGTCCAAATGCATGTCTGCTGTTGCTCTATTTTAATCAGTGGCTTTATGGCAGGGATAAATTTGGCCCTGTTTATCTCAGACAAAAGTACTCTTTAAATAAAAGAAAAGAACCTATTTCTGTATTAAATCATGCATGCGATAGATTTGTTCAATACATTGTGGAAAATGGACACAAGTTGCCCATCTTATCTAAATGGTTGAGTTATGATCCTTTCCCAAGAATGAAAAATGATAGCTACACTGAAATAAAATAAATTCTTTACTATACACTCAGGAGCAGCGGTTGTTATAGATTACATTTTTTTTAACTGTGGAGGCGTACACAGGACAGCCATTGCTGAAACATAAAATCTAAATCAGAAGAAAACATCATCACTCCCCAAACACCATTCTACTTTTGTGCTTGTTTCCATCTCCATCTGAGAGGTAATATAAGAAAAATTATAACTGGAAGTGAGCACACTACCGTTGTTGTATAGGACCCCAAAGAAGTGTTCACTATATTACCTGATAGCCCTTTGAGCTCATAAGAATGATACCTTTCTACAGATTGATCCCTCATAAACACACTTTAGTCTATCATCAGTAACTTATTTTAGTGCAATACTTTTTCTGAATGAACAAAGCCGGGATTTATAGTGATTGCGGCAGTGTTTTTGCAGATAGATGCCTTAGTTGTGGCTAAATTCTACATGCTGTTACCATGGTGAAAATCTGAAGTAAATCCAGATTTACACCCTGTGTAACTGAAAGCCCATTTTGACCCTCATTGGGTATAACAGATGGCTTGTAGAGAATGAGCCAGGGCTGGAGGCCACACGTCAGATGGGGTCACCCAGAAACAGGGATAATAAAAGAAAATATTACCACCTACCTTATCCTCTGGGCATCATTCGAGTTTCAGATCGAGTGACACAGGAGTTCTGTGAAAACAAAGTATATGAAAGAATCTTTAATTACAGAGTCAGAAAGCATATGCCATAGGAGGCTGATTTCATGTTGTATGAGCAACTTTAAGTTCGGCAATGCCTAATTTTTGAGTGCTTCATTTTACAACCTTAGAAATCAATTGGGCTACTTATGGTAGTAAAGTTAAATGTCTGTTTTGCAGGATAAGGGCTTTAGTATTCTTTTAAGGTAGCTTTTTGTACAGAATAAATATGTAGATCTGAATAAGAGAGAGAACATGAACACACACATGGATATATGTGGCACTAGTAGTACCGCTTTTAGTTAATGTTACTTACAACAATTTCCATTATAAGACTCTATTTCCAGTTGCTCATAACTTTGTCAAACTTTAACTATTTTCAAAGCCATGTGCCGATACTCGCCTTAATTTAAAAAAAAAACCAAAAAACATGCAGCTAAAATGGTTTAGTAGTTTCCAAGAATGCGGTTAGTGAAAAATGCTTGTTCCTGTTTAAAGAAAAATCTCATTTCATTGACAATATTTAGTGCCTCCATGCACATGCACAGAGACTTGAAATTTGGCAGAGGGGGACATCTTGGTGCCTTTGAAAATTTGTCCAAATGTGGCCAAGTTCTAAGACTCTAAAAAATTGCAGTTTGTACATGCTTAGTAGAGACTTGTTAGACTTTGGCAGCTAAATTCTCTGCAGATTCCATGTACACTGAGCATGCTCTGTCCCCTCACAGCTGGGTTTGGATGGGAGTGGAGAGGAGGACAGGAGCCAGGTATATAGGATAGGAGCAGAATGGGTCAGAGAGAGCCTAGATGCAGAAGGATTAATAACTGCTACAGAACACTCCTTTATCAAACCTGAAATTGACCTGAGTCCTCAGTCTTTACATTCCCTGCTGTCAGCAAATAGCTGCAAAACCCACTGGCAAAATGTGTGTCCCATCCCCTTTCTAGTGACTGGTCAACATAGAAGTGAGCAGCCAGCTACTTACTACCATTTACTCTGTTAGTTCAAACTGTAGATATCTTTGTTGTGGGTCAAGGTTATGAAGCCTGCTGATGACCCAATTTTGGGGTCAATATGGTCCCATATGATCAAATCTCTGTCTTTCGAAGGTTTTTTTTTTTTAATTAAGAAATTAAATCCATAAAAATTATCATGGAAAAAAAAACCATTAAGGAAATGCCAAAATTTAGATTTCCTGTGCAACCTTAATTTGTGCATATGAATTTTGATAATCTTTAATTATATTGTCACACATTGTTTTTTCCCCCTGACCCTGCATCTTTCATTGCACAGAACGTTCCATGTTCTGGGGATGAATCAGGACAGTGTGGTGAAAGGAGCTGTACTCTGTAGGACCCTTGCCTCATTTCTTGCAGAAGTTGGAAGGTATATGGTGAATGAAACCTTGGATTATAAAAAGAGGAAGGATGGTCTTGTGATTAACAAAAGTTGAGTGCCCGCCTAGAGAACTGGATCCTATCCCACCCTGCACCACACAGTTTCACCTTAAATCAAAACTCTCACAGTTGGTCACAAGCTGTGTTCTCAAGCTGTGTTCTCATTCTCTTGATGCACCGTGTGACCCTGCGGCTAGACTGGCACAATTGCTGAGTGCTCACAACTGCAATTGAAATAGATTGGATCCATGCTTTGAACTTATAACACAATATAAAAATGCTAATTACTCTGAAAGACGGCCAAGGTTTCTCAAGCTGGGCACTCTAAATTAGTGGACACTGACAATTTTGCTCAGTCTGTGCTTCAGTTCCCCATCTATAAAATGGGGATAATGATACCATCTAATCTGCAAGGTTTATGATAAGATAAATTCATTAATGTTTGTGTAGTACTCAGAGACTTTGGGTATATCTACAGATTTCAGAGTAACAGCCGTGTTAGTCTGTACTCGCAAAAAGAAAAGGAGTACTTGTGGCACCTTAGAGACTAACCAATTTATTTGAGCATAAGCTTTCGCGAGCTACAGCTCACTTCATCGGATGTATACTGTGGAAACTGCAGAAGACATTATATACACAGAGACCATGAAACAATACCTCCTCCCACCCCACTCTCCTGCTGGTAATAGCTTATCTAAAGTGATCACTCTCCTTACAATGTGTATGATAATCAAGGTGGGCCATTTCCAGCACAAATCCAGGTTTTCTCACCCCCCACCGTTTTTCCAAAAACCACACACACAAACTCACTCTCCTGCCGGTAATGGCTTATCCAAAGTGACCACTCTCCCTACAATGTGCATGATAATCAAGGTGGGCCATTTCCAGCACAAATCCAGGTTTTCTCACCCCCCCATCCCCATACACACACAAACTCACTCTCCTGCTGCTAATAGTTCATCCAAAGTGACCACTCTCCCTACAATGTGCATGATAATCAAGGTGGGCCATTTCCAACACAAATCCAGGTTTTCTCACCCCCCCCCACCCCGCACACACACACAAACTCACTCTCCTGCTGGCAATAGCTCATCCAAACTGACCACTCTCCTTACAATGTGTATGATAATCAAGGTGGGCCATTTCCAGCATAAATCCAAGTTTAACCAGAACGTCTGGGGCGGGGGGAAAGGGGGTTGGAAAAAACAAGGGGAAATAGGCTACCTTGCATAATGACTTAGCCACTCCCAGTCTCTATTTAAGCCTAAATTAATAGTATCCAATTTGCAAATGAATTCCAATTCAGCAGTTTCTCGCTGGAGTCTGGATTTGAAGTTTTTTTGTTTTAAGATAGCGACCTTCATGTCTGTAATTGCGTGACCAGAGAGATTGAAGTGTTCTCCGACTGGTTTATGAATGTTATAATTCTTGACATCTGATTTGTGTCCATTTATTCTTTTACGTAGAGACTGTCCAGTTTGACCAATGTACATGGCAGAGGGGCATTGCTGGCACATGATGGCATATATCACATTGGTGGATGTGCAGGTGATGAAGATGTCATCAATATAGCAAAAGTAGAGTAGGGGTGTTAGGGGACAAGAGCTGAGGAAGCGTTGTTCTAAATCAGCCATAAAAATGTTGGCATACTGTGGGGCTATGCGGGTACCCATAGCAGTGCCGCTGATCTGAAGGTATACATTGTCCCCAAATGTAAAATAGTTATGGGTAAGGACAAAGTCACAAAGTTCAGCCACCAGGTTAGCCGTGACATTATCGGGGATAGTGTTCTTGATGGCTTGTAGTCCATCTTTGTGTGGAATGTTGGTGTAGAGGGCTTCTACATCCATAGTGGCCAGGATGGTGTTATCAGGAAGATCACCGATGGATTGTAGTTTCCTCAGGAAGTCAGTGGTGTCTTGAAAGTAGCTGGGAGTGCTGGTAGCGTAGGGCCTGAGGAGGGAGTCTACATAGCCAGACAATCCTGCTGTCAGGATGCCAATGCCTGAGATGATGGGGCGCCCAGGATTTCCAGGTTTATGGATCTTAGGTAGTAGATAGAATATCCCAGGTCGGGGTTCCAGGGGTGTGTCTGTGCGGATTTGATCTTGTGCTTTTTCAGGAAGTTTCGTCCCCTAACGCCCCTACTCTACTTGCGCTATATTGATGACATCTTCATCATCTGGACCCATGGAAAAGAAGCCCTTGAGAAATTCCACCATGATTTCAACAATTTCCATCCCACCATCAACCTCAGCCTCGTCCAGTCCACACAAGAGATCCACTTCCTGGACACTACAGTGCTAGTAAACAATGGTCACATAAACACCACCCTATACCGGAAACCTACTGACCGCTATTCCTACCTACATGCCTCCAGCTTTCACCCTGACCGCACCACATGATCCATCGTCTACAGCCAAGCTCTGCGATACAACCGCATTTGCTCCAACCCCTCAGACAGAGACAAACACCTACAAGATCTCTATCAAGCATTCTTACAACTACAATACCCACCTGCGGAAGTGAAGAAACAGATTGATAGAGCCAGAAGAGTTCCCAGAAGTCACCTACTACAGGACAGGCCTAACAAAGAAAATAACAGAACGCCACTAGCCGTCACCTTCAGCCCCCAACTAAAACCCCTCCAACGCATTATTAAGGATTTACAACCTATCCTGAAGGATGACCCAACACTCTCAGAAATCTTGGGAAACAGGCCAGTCCTTGCCTACAGACAGCCCTCCAACCTGAAGCAAATACTCACCAACAACCACATACCACACAACAGAACCACTAACCCAGGAACTTATCCTTGCAACAAAGTCCATTGCCAACTGTACTCACATATCTATTCAGGGGACACCATCACAGGGCCTAATAACATCAGCCACACTATCAGAGGCTCGTTCACCTGCTCATCTACCAATGTGATATATGCCATCATGTGCCAGCAATGCCCCTCTGCCATGTACATTGGTCAAACTGGACAGTCTCTACGTAAAAGAATAAATGGACACAAATTTTCATACACATTGTAAGGAGAGTGGTCACTTTGGATAAGCTATTACCAGCAGGAGAGTGAGTTTGTGTGTGTGGTTTTTGGAAAAAAGGGGGGGGAGTGAGAAAACCTGGATTTGTGCTGGAAATGGTCCACCTTGATTATCATACACATTGTAAAGAGAGTGGTCACTTTGGATGGGCTATTACCAGCAGGAGAGTGAGTTTGTGTGTGTGGCGGGGGCGGAGGGGGGCGGAGGGTGAGAAAACCTGGATTTGTGCTGGAAATGCCCACCTTGATTATCATGCACATTGTAGGGAGAGTGGTCACTTTGGATGAACTATTACCAGCAGGAGAGTGAGTTTGTGTGTGTATGGGGGTGGGGGTTGAGAAAACCTGGATTTGTGCTGGAAATGGCCCACCTTGATTATCATGCACATTGTAGGGAGAGTGGTCACTTTGGATAAGCTATTACCGGCAGGAGAGTGAGTTTGTGTGTGTGTGTTTGGGGGGGGAGGGGGTGAGAAAACCTGGATTTGTGCTGGAAATGGCCCACCTTGATTTTCATACACATTGTAAGGAGAGTGGTCACTTTGGATAAGCTATTACCAGCAGGAGAGTGGGGTGGGAGGAGGTATTGTTTCATGGTCTCTGTGTATATAATATCTTCTGCAGTTTCCACAGTATGCATCCGATGAAGTGAACTGTAGCTCACGAAAGCTTATGCTCAAATAAATTGGTTAGTCTCTAATGTGCCACAAGTACTCCTTTTCTTTTTGGGTATATCTAGGGGCTATCACTTGAAACCGGGATACTGGACTAGATGGACCTTTGGTCTGACCCAGTATGGGCATTCTTATATACACTAGAGCTGGAAGATGTAAATTCCAGCTCCAGGACACGTATCCATGTTAGCTCTGCTCAAGCTAGCATGCTAAAAATAAAAGCATAACTGAAGTAGCATGAGCAGTGGGAGGGTCTAGCTAACTCAGAATATGATCCCATATGAGACCATATGTATGTTCTTAGGGCAGCTAGCCACTCAAGCTGCTGTGACTATACTTCTATTTGTAGGGCGCTAGGTTTGAAGAGACCTAGCACAGCTGTGTCTCCTCGAGTTGCATATTCACAATTCCAGCTCCAGTGTAGATGTACCCTACGTGCACCATGGAAATACACATGAGGAAATCCATGATTTTGTAAGCGGCGCAGGGTGTGGATGGGGAGTGATAAGTGAAGTCTGAGCCACACATTGAATGTGAAGTTTAAAAAGAAATATTGAATAAGTATCCATTCCTTCAATTTGGTAGGAGGCTTATGGGGAAAAAATCATATGTATTTGGATCATAATGCATACAGCACAAAAGTATCTGAATTAAGGTTGTACAGGCAACCTTGGTGCTGGAATTTCCTAACTTCTGCAACCTTAACTGCAACTGGCTTTGCAACCTTAACAATTTTTAACCTATATTTTGGATGTAATTTTTATAAAATATAATATGTGCCCACAGACATGCAATTCCCAGACAGCCCTTTTCCCAGAATCATTTTGCACACTTCACAATCTCCTGACCTCCACTAAGTCTTTCCACTCCCAGGTTGTTCTTGTATAGGATTTTTTTCCCTCTGAGGCTATTCTGGGGGCTGACTGTTTAAATTTAGCAGAGCCAAAAAGCTGCAATTCTGAAGCAGACATCTAGCAACTGGCTGATGCTTCCTGTCTCTCACTCTTTTCCAGCTGGTAAGTACTTTTAAAAATTGATTTTCTTCTAGTTCTTTCCCCTCCCGCCACACACATGATTTTTTTTATTCCATTTTATACTGGAGGGGATGGCACAGTCTTAATATATGTGCGTACATGTGTGTGTATGACTATATGTGTATACAGAGATATTCACAGAAGTATAGAGCTTTTTATTGGCCATATATAATCAAAAATGGAGAGAGAGAGAGAGCTATGACCACATGTGTAGTCTGTTTTTTCTCTGGGGCAGTTTTTTAAAGACCCATAACTCAAAACACCATTTGGATGTCTTTCTCAAACATTGTGGAAAAATTTTTCCTTGCCTTCTTCATTGAGCCTAACAAACATCTGGCTAAACAAATTTTACAAGCCAAAGTTATGAGTGCTAAAATAGAGCTTTGCAACATTAACTATGGGAAGGTTTCCTTAATTTCACAATGGTGCAGCTACTTTTAATATTATTTAATAGTTCTCAACTGTTGCACAGTTCACTGAGATATGTTATTTCAGTTAGCACTGAATTCAGGGAGCTTTTTAGACAGTTCAAAATGTACTAGCTGTAGGAAATAATCAGTCATAGATAACTAGTTATGTTTAGAGAAACGGAAGAATGTCATAACCTAAAATATAGTATCAGTCATGTTGATTTGTCCATGTAAATAGATTCTATAACAACACCCCCCAAAATAGAAAATAAATAAATAGAAACCTCTGCAAAAATGTAAGCTATGATACTGTCAGCAGAACCAGTTTTCATGTAAAGTGTTAATTGAAAAAGAGAGACTTGTAATTTCTTAATTGTACTTCAAGGATTGCACCATCCTTTTGACATTTTCAGTAAATTCTACAGTGGGATGGGATCTGTTGCTTCTATTATATTTCCACCCTCATTTATTTAACATACAGGGTGTGGGGTTATTTTTTTTTCTCCTGGTGATAAGGTCTCAGCTGTGCCCTGACTATTGGTGCACAGGTATGAAATCATAAACACCGAGTCAGAGTATGGCTTTGCACAAATTATCTCTTCATTTTCAGCTGGCATGGTTGGTTGAAATTTGTCACACAATATTGATTCTAGGTTCCTAATAGGTGAACCTACCCCTTGTGGTCAAGAGTGATAGCATAACCAATTTTGATTATTTTCCAGATGGAAATAGCAGCAGCAGGATGTTACTCTGTATAATTTACTCAGCTGCAGTATGTCATCAAATTGAATGTCCCAGGACAATGGATGCAAGAGTACTCAGTGCACTATAAATGACAGAGGTGGGTAGCAGAACCCTGGTGACAGCTGGCAATGAATTGGCAGACAAAAAGACAAAAAATGCTATTAAGCATGAACAAGTTAACCTAGAGATCCCCTTGAGCAAACTGGAATTTAATAAAAAAAGAGCGAAGGAGGGAATGGCAAGAACTGTGGAAATGAAAGGGAAAAAATTCTGTGAAGTATGGCCAACAGTTGAAAATTTTGATATAATCCAAGGCCCTGTGAGGAAGAGGATGTGGTTCTAATCAGAATTTTAATGGGTCATTGTGGATTGAGCAGTGTTACAGTAACAATGTTTTCTTTGCAACATCTATTCAGATTGCAAGGAAAATGGCACCCAATTAAAAAAGCTATTCTGCAGTTCTTTCAGAACACTGAGAAAGATGACAGACTTTAAGTCATAACCTGTCTACGAAGTCCAGTGAATGGTGGTCATAGACTCAGAAGGTGAGTCTGCTGTGACACAAAACCCAAAAAGTAGAAGAAAGACACCATTCTTTCCCTGAAGAAGGCAATGGCAGTAAGGCTAGAAGGGGTGTGTGTGGCTTGGTTGGGATAGGTTCAGATATTTTGGATAAGTGTCTAGACTCCAAACTCTAAACCGTTTCAGTTTTTTTCATCAGGCTGTCTTACTGTATATTTTAAAATGTAGTTTGGCTCTGGTAAGAGTGGTTTATATCCTCAGATTACATAGGGCCAGATTTTCAAAAGAGCTCAGGCCACAGCAGCTCCCATTGCAACACCCACGGCCAGACTTGGAAAATGGAAAAATTGGAAAACGTCCAGCGGAGGGCAACAAAAATTATTAGGGGACTGGAACATGTGACTTATGAGGAGAGGCTGAGGGAACTAGGATTGTTTAGTCTGCGGAAGAGAAGAATGAGGGGGGATTTGATAGCTGCTTTCAACTACCTGAAAGGGGGTTCCAAAGAGGATGGCTCTAGACTGTTCTCAGTGGTAGCAGATGACAGAACGAGGAGTAATGGTCTCAAGTTGCAGTGGGGGAGGTTTAGGTTGGATATTAGGAAAATCTTTTTCACTAGGAAGGTGGTGAAACACTGGAATGCGTTACCTAGGGAGGTGGTGGAATCTCCTTCCTTAGAAGTTTTTAAGGTCAGGCTTGACAAAGCCCTGGCTGGGTTGATTTAGTTGGCGGATTGGTCCGGCTTTGAGCAGAGGGTTGGACTAGATGACCTCCTGAGGCCCCTTCCAACCCTGATATTCTATGATTCTGTCATTCTTTGACTTTCAGAAAAGCACCCACCATGCACCCAAAGTGCTGAACTCCCTCATAAATATCTGCCTACTTATTTCAGTGCTCCAGTGGGAGCTAAAAACTTGGGCCTCATTGTGTGGAGCTCTCTTGAAAGTTCCAGCCCATAGTGTTTGACTACTGTGAGTCATGTTTACACGGCAGGTTTTAACGTGAAATGTGTGGCTGTCTTAATATGGAGCTTTCCTTTTAAAAATATACCTTTCATATTTCTGTAGTCATAAGAATCAGTGGCGATTTGGATTACTGGTGGATTTGTGGTGCCTAGCAGGCTGGCATATTATGTTATATCTTAACAATGATACGAACAATCATTACTATAACACCTCTCGTCTCCAACTTACTTTGCAGCTGTACATGCAATTGACAATGCTGGCCAGTTTTAACCAGTCCTTATTTACAGTATGATGCAGCACACCTGGAGTCACCAATCATCCTCAGCTATTGCTTCCCAGTCACATCATGCCCTCTAGGCATCACAGCCAGGGAAGCCCTGGAATGTTAAAGTGTTGCAACAGGGCATTCAGTACTCTTGGTCTGGTTACATTTAACTGCTGCTGAAGGGGGGATGCTGGGAACTTTCTCCATAGGAATCCTGTGGCATGGGGCAAAGGGTTATTCCTGAAGTCTCCTGCTGCCACCAGAGGGAAAAAAGAAGCATATCTCCACAACAAGGCAGATAGTGGGCAGTGCTTGAAATGGGGAGAGGAGAGGTTGTAAAGGGTCAAAGACCTTGTTCCAATGCTGAGGGGTGCACTTTTATCACTGTTTTACTAAAGTCGCTGCTCCCAGACTATGAAAGAGCCTTCTTTTTTTTCCCAGAACACTTTAAGCGCTGATAGTGGAGAGGCATTTGGCCACAAAAAGTTTATTTAGTCCTGATTGGTTGAAGATAAGCATCCAAATCTTGACTTATCTGCAACAAATCTGAACCTCTGATCCTTTCAAGGTTTGTTCATCTGTATTAACTGGAGCTGGCCAAAAACACTTCAAAATTTTTCAAGGGAGAAAAAAAACAAATTGTTAATGAGAATTTTTGTGTGGGGGGGTCACTTTTTTTTTAATCACCGGTAGTGTTATGTTAGCACATTCAATATGATACAGTAGGTCTGATTAATTCCATGAGGGCACTATTAGTATAATAATGACTATGATTATGCACTATGATTGCACTTTATACCTCCGGTGTGCTATACAAAATTCTACTTTATAAAATGATTCTAGCCAAAGGAGCACTACTGTTGCTCATACTCCTCCTACTTTCAAATGTAAATTGTTAATTTGGGTCATATTGTTGGCATGGGGAAATAATGGGGTGAGGATAAAAGCAAGGAAGATAGTTTCTTGGGGAACGGGATCTCTTCTCAGCAAGGTTACCCTCTTAAACTGGAGGCAGATGCTAAATAAACAACTAGTAGCAGGTGTTCTTTCAAAAGTCACTTGCATAACTGAAGTACAGGATTACTATTTTTTAAGCTTGTTTTGTCCTTGTCCTCTTTCTGAAACCAGCCACAATTATATACCAAAAATAGGCTGAGGCCCCAGCAACATATTACAAAAGCTGCTTTTGAGTTGTGGTAACTGTAGAACTGACTCTTTTTCAATTCACTCAGTATATAAAGAGACACATTGAACAACACTTATCACCTACTGTGGTAAACCCAGAACAAACAGCTCCAAAAGTGGGGGGGAGGTGGGGTGGTAGTAATTAGTCCCAGGGGATTAAAAGGCACCTCCCTATCCACTGAGGAGAGAGAACCACAGGGCAATAAGGTTCAGCTGGAAAAGGGGTTGCTAGGGAACCAGTTAGGTTCAGCTGACTCCAACTCCTTGGGTGGTAGGAGTGGGAGAGTGAGAGAAGCAGGGAAGCTGCCAGTAGGCTGCTTGCAGCAAGACACCAAACCTTCCCAGTAGGGAGGCTGCACTTGCTCCCCAGAAGGGAAGGAAAACAAGCACAAGGGTCTGACTGAGGAGAGGAGTAGCAGGACCCTGTACCACCTATAAGGATTCGCCTTGCCCCAAACCTGAGTCTCCAAGGCTAAAAAGGACTGAGCCTGCTGAGGCAAACAAGGTATTTTGCCACTCCACCTTGAGGAAGTGGAAGTGGTACTGGAAAAATGCTCATGGGTAATTGCCTACTTCTTTCCACTGTACAAAACAGTAGTTTTTCAGGTCCTATAATATTATGATTATTCTATTGAACATTGTCAAACGTGAGCTATAATGCATGAGTCCTTCTTATTGGGACCCAGAAGAAAAAACTGTTGACTGAAAAGAAATAGATGCCAGCTGTTGTAGATATCAAAATATCTATACTCGCTGTCAATTAGTAACATCCTATATTGTTCTACATTAACTGCGGATACTCCTAGTTTAAAAAACATTGCTCATTGGTGTGTTTATAAACCATTTTGGAACAAACACTAATCTGAATTGACAATTTTCCTGAAAAAAATTGGTAATTGGTCTTAAACCTGTTATAAATCTCCCACATCCCAGGTGAATGCTCTAATCACTGGGCTAAAATTATAATGTGGGTGGCACCACCACCTGCTTTGTGTGGAGCAAGGCCCATGGCTAACTCAATTCAGGGAAACAAACACCTTTGGCACGTAAGCCACCTAACCCTAGGTGCCTGGTTCCGATTCACGGATTGCTAAAGAGAAATAGCCACCTCCTTGCAGACCAGGTGGAGGCACTTTGAGAGAGGAGTGGAAATCCCCGTGGTGAGTGGACCCTATTACACTCTGGAAAATCATGCAGTCTGTTCTCATTAATCTTTTAAATTCACATTGAACTCCCAAATAGTGTAACTTTTGTGCATTTTTCAACAATCCTAGTGTACAGTACTTAATCGCTTCTCCACAAAATAGAAGTAAAGTTTTTAACTTTTACTGCATCTTGTGCCTCACTCTAGAGTCTCTGCTCCATTTTGCTGGTGTAACTGTTGATTTCTGTGAAGTTACAGCTGTGGAAAACTAGAGAAATGGACTAAGGAATCAGGCCCATCCACTTTTCTTAGCCACAACATTTAGCCACAAAACAGTATTTTATAGTAGAACAACAAAATTCTAAAAGGACCTGTGATGGGGTGTCTACCCTACACTAGTCTGAAAGGTGTTAATAGAGTCCTAGGGAAGCAGCTAATAGGAGAGATGCTGTGAGGAGCAGCCAATAGGGCCCAGCTGGTCCATATAAAAAGCCCTAGGGCAGAGCAGTATCAGACACTGCCTGGAGCTCAAGGACAGGGTTCCTAGCAGATAAGTTGACACAGCAGTACCTGAAGGCTCTGAGGTGAGGACAAAGCAGGTGCTGGAGGTCAGAGGAAGTGCCCCAGGGACATGTACTGAAAAGTTGGAGGAGATGCAGCACATGGCTGCCATCTACAGGATTCTTGGGTCAGGACCTGGAGTACTGGGTGGCTCGGGGACTCATCACTTGTCGCTGGGGAAGTGCCTGGACAGTCGGACTGTAGTACAAACCCTGGAAAGGAGGAGCACAGATGGTGACACAGCTTGAGGGCTGTGTCATGAAGAGGACATGTCAGTCACTGGATTGACATGGGTCAGAAAGCAGATGTGATGGCGGGCAAGGCACTATCAGGAGAGGGTGTACTGATTTGTGGAGCTAATCCTTAAGAGAGTTAGCAGGAGGCACCAGGGTGGTGAGTCACACAAAGTAACAAGCCCCTATCCACTCCTCCCTATGGCTCTGCACCATCTACAATTCAGCTCTGGGAGATAATATAGATTCACAGATACTAAGGTCAGAAGGGACCATTATGATCATCTAGTCCGACCTCCTGCACAACGCAGGCCACAGAATCTCACCCACCCACTCCTGCGAAAAATCTCTCACCTATGTCTGAGCTATTGAAATCCTCAAATGTTGAATAGCATTAGTCTTAATACAAATCCTCGTAGAACCCTGCTAGAAACTCCCTCATTTGAGTTTTTTTTCGAGCTCAGGCAGTTCTTAGCCCATTTAATGTGTGCTTTATTGATATTGTATACTGCTAATTGTTTGAAACAGAAAGTGGTACAGCCTTACAAACGTCTAAGTATATATTACATCTATACAGGGAGGATCACCTGAAGTTTCCAGTATTGGCTTCTGCCATAGTATATGGATGTGAACCAATGGTCTTATCTGATGTGCTGCATCCTATGTAATATCCAGCAATAAAGAATTTTTGGGATATGAATGTTGGGGTGCTTGGTACAGTAGGTAGGAAAGCCTCTATAACAAAGGGATTTAAAATAATAGCATGAATAGTGTCTGTCAATGCAGAAACAACATGGCCTCCACTTACCAGCTTAAGTTTAGGTGGCATAACATAGGACATTAAATTGCAGCCAGGGCGGTTTAGGTTGGACATTAGGAAAAACTTCCTGACTGTCAGAGTGGTTAAGCACTGGAATAAATTGCCTAGGGAGGTTGTGGAATCTCCATCATTGGGGATTTTTAAGAGCAAGTTGGACAAACACCTGTCAGGAATGGTGTAGATAATACTCAGTCCTGCCTTGAGTGGAGGGAACTGAAATATACTCGACTTCATTTAACTCAATTTAGAAGCAAGACAGAAAGAAGGAACATTAATTACAAGTGCATGTTAATTGTACTTAGTTTTTAATATATCTGTAAAGTTCATTGCTCAAATATAACCAAGCTACCAAAATCTTCTATTAGGATAATAAGTAATTGTAAAAGAGAATAAGGGGAATTGGAAGTAATGTATAAAATGTAATCAGAGCGATTTCTACCATGCAAATGAAGAGCAAAATTAGTTTGAAATTACTTTCAAACTCCAGAAGGATGGACTTTGTCAGTATTAGACTTTCCTATCTTCTGGCAAGTTCATAAGTTGGGATCTGAGACACATTTTTATTTAAACACATGAATCCAGAAAAAATCAGTATAAAGTGAAATCTGCATAAGGGGGAAAATCCTGCCCCTTATTTTGGGGGTGTGTAGGGCTCTCAGGCAGCAGAACCAATGTATTTCTAGTAAAGCTGATTGGGAATTTTTCTGTAAATTAGGGTTTTGTTGGAAAATGCCTATTCATTGAACCTGAAATGTTTCACGGAAATGTATAGAATTCTGTCAGCTTCTGATGAACTACAGGCCGGGTTCCATTGGAAACAGGCCCCAGTTTCAGCTCAGGGGACCCCAGGGATTTCAGTGTCTATGGCTCCATAGTAATCCTGTCATATGGACTGTCCTGGGGTAAGCTCCCTGTGGTGCCGCTCCCAGAGCAGGAAGGCTTCTGGCTCCATGGCAGGGAACCTGGAAACCCAGACCACCTTCATCTCAAGCTGGGTCCCTCAGGGCTTTCAGGCTCCCTGCCATGGTGCTTGGAGTCTTGGCTCCAAGCTCAGCCCAATTCCCCATCAGTCTGGTAGGGCTTGGAGAGTCAATTTTGTTTTTATCATTTTGAACCAAAATGTTTTCGATTTTACTTCCTCAAGAAATCTTGAAAATCCACTTATTTGTTGAAAATGGGGGGAAAAAATTCAGAATATTGGACTTTCCCATGGTACAGAAATTCTGAATCTTGACCAGCTCTTATTTCCATAGACAAGAATTTTATGAGTGCAGCATCAAACACTTCTCCGTGGGAGCTCCATGTACTTCAGCTTTACTGGTGTTTTGAAATAGGGTGAGGGTGTGGCTGGAGAATCTGCGGATCCTCTGTGGATCCTCTGGTCCTCCCACAATTATTCTGCAGCGGAGAGCAGGTATTAAGGTAAAGAATACTTTTACAGCTATTAGGTTTTGGTAGCCTTCATAGGAGCTGCTCTGAAGAGGAGGTTTCTTCTGCTATTCCTCCCGCTCACCAGTGGAAGAGGACCTAGCTAATGGACAAGATAACTGGGCTGAGATACACACAGCAGAGTGTTAGTTTCATAGCTAATGTGTATGTTTAATACACATAAAGCATCTTGAAATTCTTTCATTAAAGTTGCTACAGAAGTACAAAGCACTTTGCACGTTAACGAATGCACTTTAAAAATCACATGCTTAATATTTACATGCTGGACTGCAGTGAATCCTTTTTCATCCTTCATTTATCTGTTAGAACTTATTTTTTAAAAAACCTTAGCAAAAATTTGTCTTAAGTAGAAAATTACACTTTCATAGCAAACCAAAACTGTTTGGGGGCATATGGTAATTGCTTTCCATTTCTGAGAAAACATTTAAAACAGTTGAGAAGTTTCTACTTTTCACCAGATGAGTGGATTTTTTTGTCAGGTTAATGCATAGACCAACATGCAAAATTAATTATTCCACATACACACACCCCAAAAATACCCTACCAAGTTCAGCCTTTGCCACTGCTCTGAACAAATATGAAAATGATATGCTGTCTTTAGGGCTTGCTTTGGCATCTATTGATAGTCTTATTTTTACCTACTGTATAGGAAAAACAATTTTGGCTTATCTGTGTGAAGTAAAATAGAACATCTTACTTTACTGTACAGACTTTGTTTATCTAGCTAATCTATTTTTATTCTAAGAATGTACTGGTCTAGTTGCCAACCACAGTTCTAGCCAGCCAGATGGCCAGTTAATTTCATGTTGACAAAACCTAAACCTCCAGTCTAGTGACACACCCTGTGGTTTCTAAATAGTTGTTGTATAACAAAAAGTATGCCTGGTATTGAATTTAGAGCTAAAAATTCCTACTTTACAAGATTGATTGATTTATTCTTACAATACACATTTAAGAGGCTCTAAAAACCTGATCTGCTAAGTGCAGAGAGGGTCTTGAGAAGAGCTGAGCACTCCCAACCCCGTGTGTTTCAGTGGAAGGCAGTTAGCATCCCTCTGAAGATTCTCTGTGTCAGGCTGGAGTGGCTCACAAACATAGGTGCTAACCTCAGAGCAGACTGTAACAAACCCGGGCACAAACCCCAAACTGGTTGTGTGTTCTATAATTAGATTTCAACAACCAAGTATCAAGTGTGAACTCCTTAAGTACTGTAATAAACTTAATGTGGACTCACAGACAGTCCTTTTGGGCAGTCAAATCTATTTTGCCACCCAGACAAGCCTCCCTTTTGTGACAGATGGTCCCTTATACCAAAAACTACAACTATATTCAGGTTGCTCTCAGTCCCAAAGGACCAGTCACTTACCAATTATACCTCAGGTCTCTCACCAAAGACAATGCTTGTAGCCAATCCTATAAGAAACTAACTACAGATTTATTAACTAAGAAAAAGAAATAACTTATTTACAAGGTTAAGGCAGGTAAATGTACACACACAAATGAGTTACAGTCTTAGGTTCTAAAAGGTAATAGAAATTGCTATGTTAGGCAAGCTTTCTATGTCCTCCAGAGCTAAGCCAAGCAGCTTGGGGATCCCTGGCTTATGCTTAAAAATATTGCCCTCTCTAAATTCCAAGCAGCACAGTGATAGTTCCTTCTGATTGGGTATTTTTATTCCCTTCCCCCAGAGTTCAAACTGATGGAATGTTGCCTGTCTCCTCTTCATGGGTGCGTGGGGGAGAAATCAACAAAGTCTTTGTCCTTTGATGTTTTACAATGGCTCCTCTGGTTTCCATGGGCCTTCTTGTGTGCAGGACCAGCACTTTAAATTAATTAATGCTTCTTTCCTGTTTGGTGAGTTACACAATTATAGAGGTTTACCGTGCAAACACTCAGTATAACTTTATACTATGAGCTACAGATAAGTGAGATCAATACATGCAGCATCCTACAAGCATGTCATCAAGTCTAAATACAAAACACATGCTTAGCAACTTAACATCTATTTTAATAATGCTAACACCAGACCAGTTTCCAGCTGTGCATTTATTTTTTTGTTCTGTGAGGTCTATGAGCCTTAGCATGAGTTAGTCTGGCCTGGTCTGCTAGCATCACTCTCAGTAGCTCACAGTGTTGGGCTCTAAATACACACTTTTTACAGCAAATTGCATCATAACACATGGCTAGGAAATGGTAACCGTTTGTTTCAGAGGAAGACTTAGTAACTCCTAGCATTAATCATATCTCAAGGTGACAAAGGTATGGAGTCTATCGGGCAGGGTTGCATCTTAACTGTACCGGGAAACTTACATTGGTGCAGAAGACCTCAGTCAACGTGATAGAGGTTTCTCAGCAGGGATGCATGATACTGGTGTTCTGTTATCAACAATGTCTGTCTATTGATTTCTGGGTGAAATTTAAGGTGTTTGATTTTGTGCTATAAAGACTTAAATGGCTTGTGGCCTTTCTATTTGAGGGAGCCTATATTCTTAGGCCATACAGCCACAGCTATAATCAGTAGAGACCCTCCTATGTTGTGTCTTTTGTTTAGGCATATGTATGCCTTCGGTGACTCTACAATATACTTAAATAGCCTCCATCCAAAGGCTGTAGTGTAGACATAGCCTATGTCGGCAAAACATATGTAGCTCAGGGGTGTGAATATTCCACCCCCCTGAGCGACATAAGTTACACCAACATAAGTGCTCGTGTGCACAGCACGATGTCAGTGAGAGAGTGATAAAAACTGTGTCCACATACTCTATTCAGGGGACACCATCTTGGGGCCTAATCACATCAGCCACACTATCAGAGGCTCGTTCACCTGCACATCTACCAATGTGATATATGCCATCATGTGCCACAATGCCCTTCTGCTATGTACATTGGTCAAACTGGACAGTCTCTACGTAAAAGAATAAATAGACACAAATCAGACGTCAAGAATTATAACGTTCAAAAACCAGTCAGAGAACACTTCAGTCTCTCTGGTCACTCGATTACAGACCTAAAGGTCGCAATATTACAACAAAAAGACTTCAAAAACAGACTCCAATGAGAGACTGCTGAATTGGAATTAATTTGCAAACTGGATACAATTAACTTAGGCTTGAATAGAGACTGGGAGTGGATGGGTCATTACACAAAGTAAAACTATTTCCCCATGTTTATTCCCCTCCCAACCCCCCATTGCTCCTTGGACGTTCCTGTTAACTGCTGGAAATGGCCCACCTTGATTATCACTACAAAAGGTTCCCCCCCACCCTGCCCCGCTCTCCTGCTGGTAATAGCTCATCTTAAGTGATCACTCTCCTTACAGTGTGTATGATAACACCCATTTTTTCATGTTCTGTGTGTCTATAAATCTCCTCACTGTATTTTCCATTGAATGCATCCGATGAAGTGAGCTGTAGCTCACAAGAGCTTATGCTCAAATAAATTGGTTAGTCTCTAAGGTGCCACTAGTACTCCTTTTCTTTTTGATAAAAGCATAGTTTAAATTGCCTATTTACTGTTTTTATTAGAATTAGTTGCCTCTGCTCTCCCTCTGCATTATATACTCCTTTACTGGTAGTATCCTTGTATTTTTTTTTTATTTGGTATTGTGCCCATATAGATTTCCACTGTGAAAGACAATTCAGACCTGTATAGACTCCCAGATGATGTTGGGTATGTTTGTGTGTCTAAGTAAGAGCTGTGCAGGAACCACAATTTCCCTCCTGTTAAAAATTTCACATTTTCCCAAAATATTTTGTTCCAAAACAATTTTTCAAAAGTTTCTGGTCTCACCTTCCCACCTCTGTGGCAGCCCACCAGGAAGACTGCTGAGGAGCCTGGGAGTTTGGAAGCTATGGTTCCCTGGCTCCCCTGGCCTGGGAATAAGGCAGTCAGGAAGCCAGTTGTTACAGGATTCTGGGAGCCCTGGATCCATGAAAGCTGACCAGGTGGGCTACCAAGTAGGTAGGGGTCTGGAAGCCCAAGCTGCGGGGGAAGCAGGTGAGCAGGCAGGAAACCAGGCAGGTTTCAGTTAAAATTTAATTGAAATCAACATGTTCCCTCTCCTTCGTGTGTGTGTGTGTGTGTAAAAAATGTGTGCATGCATAAATTCCTGAGGTAACTATCGTGTAGTTGAGTGACAGAATAGTATTGCATGGAGAACTCGAAAAAGCATTAGTAAGACCATGTTGTATTCCCTTGTTTCATGTTTTCCATGCTATCATGGTGAATGCAATGATCCATCAAAATTATTTAGATCAAACAACTGTTATTCTAACAACAGTTTCATAACCATTTGTTATGTTTATAACACAGGCCATTATGTCATCAGCTTTTCAATTTCAGAGCCAGTGCCCTTCATTTATGTGCATAACTGAAACCAATAGTAAACAAATTTCTGCCAGAGTGAGATTGATAATAACTTCCACTAAAGCCTTTTTTAATTATTGAATTTGGAGTGACTCTGCCCAGTGAAAGGGAATTCCATTTGTTTTTTTCTTTCAGGCAATTTAATTCTTCATATGAAACATAAACATAGACAAATACCTGTTTCTGTAATTTCTTTGTCTTGGAAAATATGCATGCATAAAATAAAGGGTTCTGTTCCCCTCTTCTAAAAGTGTGGTAATCAAGAATACAATCATTTTTATAGGTGCAAATATTACACAACTCATCATCCGTTCTAAGAGGGGATTAAATCTCCATGAACTGCATCTAGATATTGGCACTGCTTAAGTGATTTTAATAACTTACTTTAATTTATGGTATCATCTTGTACAGTAATGTTTCTTAGTCTGTGTTAAGAAATCCTGGTTAGGCAGATAGACTAATGTACTAGATAGTGGTTTAAACCACTATGTATCTATATCACACATCACCTTGATATCTGAGTGTCTTGCACATTCTAATATTTATATTAAACAGCATGAATAATTATTCTGAAAGGTATATTCATATTTAAAAGGCTATCACATCTTTTTAATTCTGATTCAATTATTGTGATACAAGAGTTCTTATAATACAGTGGTGAAAAACTAATGCCTTGATCCCGGAGTGTCAAGGCTTTGTCAATGCCCAGGGCTTGGTCAGTGCCGAAGCACTTTGAATTGCTTTAGTTGAGGCGGTCGGTGCCAATTTCAACATCTTTACACTTTCCTTCTCGGTGCCGAGTGACAGTGTTCCTGTCTGTGTTCCTGCCTGTTCAGGGTCCTTGGACCTCTCTGTAGTGCCAGTGATGGAAGTGCCTGGACAGTCACAGGAGCTCAGTCTCACCCCTGAAGATATTAAGGCTTTCCACCTTGTAGAGGATGCCTTTCTTTGAGGCGGCTCCTTAATGGGTGAGCTAGTGGCCCATTTATTTTCATCTGGGAGGGAGAGTGTAGACTTTCTCTTAGTGGTGCGTGCCAAGTCAGGGTTGGTCAATGACCGTACCGATGGTGAAGCGACACATAGGAAAAGCATTGGGGCAAAGGGCTGAGTCTGGTCACAGAGAGCTCTCCATTAATAAAAGTTTTTGCCTCAGTTCACAGCCCTTGCTGGGCTAAACCTTCAGTTTGAGGTGTACTTTTGTGAGATGTGCCCCTCATCTAGACAGCATAGTCACTGTGAGTGACTGTTGCTCACAGGGAAGGCCTCATGATGGGAGAGGCATCTTTGAAACCCAGGGGATCCGGGCACAACCCTGAGAAGAGGACTTCCCAATCAGGAGGGCAAAGAAAAAATAAAACTTACATTAAACTAAAGAGCAAAAGGGAGGGAAGAGCAACAGACTTTTTTTCTTTAAAGGGCAAAACCAGAAAAATAAAGGAAATGGCTAATAACCACGACAGTACAATGGAAACAGTGTGATTATTAATGGAGCTACAGATGTATGAACATTTCTGCTCAGGATTCCATCCCAGACCAAGGGTGTTTGAGAAAGGACTGAAGGCAGTTGGATTGCACAGCACTATATAGAGACTGGTCATAGCATGAGAAGGGGAGGAGCTCACGTCCCTGTGCCAATCCCAGGCACAGGGACACTACTGCACCCATAAGGGCACTACTTGAAGAAGAACCTCAGTTACTATATAGGGTGAATAACCTTCTCGTATAGTACAGTGATTAAAAAATAATGCCTTGATCCTGGAGTTGCTGAGCACCATCCACTCCCATATGCCTACAGGGTAATTGGATGTCCTTCTGTACCTCCCAGGTGGCACTCAGGATTCTGCAGTTTTGGATGATTAAAAGGAAACACTTGGTCAGCATGTCTAATAGCTTTGATGTTCTTGTGTTTAAGGACTGGGTTAAGGATATCTGGTTTAAATTTCCTGCTCTACTACAGATTTAACTAGATAAGCAAGTCACTTAATCTAAACCAAGAATATTGGTGGCCATGGTTACAGAATATGAAACAGTACACTGGAAAAGAGTAACTCAGAGAAGAACTAAGGGGCAGCTGGTGGATAACCAACTAAATATGAGCTTCCAGTGTGATAAGGTGGCTCTAAGAAAGAAAGAAAATGCGATCCATAGATATATAAGGTGGGACTGTCTTTTTTTTTTTTTTTGTTCTGTTTATGCAATGCCTAGTCCAATAGGATCCTGGACTACTAGTAGTAATATAGACAAGGGAATATTGAGTAGAAATAGGGAGGTGTTTGTTACCATTGTATACAGCATTAACAATCTATTACTGTAATGCTGTGTTCAGTTATGGTGCCCACACTTCAGAAAGAAAAGAGCTACAAGAATCTGGAAAACCTGCCTTCACAGTGAGGCTAAAGTTCAGTGTAGTGCATTCCTGAGAAAGTAAGAGGAGATTTGATATACTCACATGGGGAGAAGATTTCTGACCATAGAAGGCTCTTCAATTTATCAAAGACATAACAAGATCCAATGGCAAAAGTCTGAAGCTAGACAAATTCAGTCTAGAAACAAGGTGCACATTTGTAAGTGAGGATAATTAACATTGGAACACTTTACCTAGGGATGTGGTGGATCCATCCTCATTTGGAATCTTTAAATGAGGAGTGGATGGTTTTTCAACAAGCGATGTTATAGCTCAACCAGAAATTATGGGGGGGAAAACTGGCATTTGTGTGTTAACATTCTATGTCCTGTGTTATGCAGCAGTTCAAACTACATGATCACAGTGGTCCTTCCTGGTCTTACAATCTATGACTCTATCTGCCTCTGTTCTCCATCTGTATAATAGCTTCCTTTCTTCCACCACTAGTCTGTCGTCTTTATTTAGATTGGAAACTTTCTGGGGCAAGGACTGTCCCTTTATGTGTCTGTGAAGCACCCAGCACAGTGGGACACTGATCTCAATTTGGGCTGCTATGTGCTACTGGAATTGAGATAATTAATAATTTCCCTACAGAACCAAAGTTAATGTGATGTAATTAAAATGGCCATCCTCAAGTAGGAAACAACTTCCAGGGAGCTCCCATTTATCCTGGACACCACAGAATCATAGAATATCAGGGTTGGAAGGGACCTCAGGAGGTCATCCAGTCCAACCCCTGCCCAAAGCAGGACCGATCCCCAATTAAATCATCCCAGCCAGGGCTTTGTCAAGCCTGACCTTAAAAACTTCTAAGGAAGGAGATTCCACCACCTCCCTAGGTAACGCATTCCAGTGTTTCACCACAGTAAAAAAGTTTTTCCTAATATCCAACCTAAATCTCCCCCACTGCAACTTGAGGCCATTACTCCTTGTTCTGTCATCTGCTACCACTGAACAGTCTAGATCCATCCTCTTTGGAACCCCCTTTCAGGTAGTTGAAAGCAGCTATCAAATCCCCCCTCATTCTTCTCTTCCGTAGCCTAACATCCTCAGTTCTCTCAGCCTCTCATCATAACTCATGTGTTCCAGTCCCCTAATCATTTTTGTTGCCCTCTGCTGGACTCTTTCCATTTTTTCCACATCCTCCTTGTAGTGTGGGGCCAAAAACTGGACACAGTACTCCAGATGAGGCCTCACCAGTGTCAAATAGAGGGGAACGATCACGTCCCTCGATCTGCTGGCAATGCCCCTACTTCTACATCCCAAAATGCCATTGGCCTTCTTGGCAACAAGGGCACACTGTTGACTCATATCCAGCTTCTCGTCCACTGTAACCCCTAGGTCCTTCTCTGCAGAACTGCTGCCTAGCCATTCGGTCCCTAGTCTGTAGCGGTGCATTGGATTCTTCCGTCCTAAGTGCAGGACTCTGCACTTGTCCTTGTTGAACCTCATCAGATTTCTTTTGGCCCAATCCTCCAATTTGTCTAGGTCCCTCCGTATCCTATCCCTACCCTCCAGCGTATCTACCTCTCCTCCCAGTTTAGTGTCATCTGCAAACTTTCTGAGGGTGCAATCCACACCATCCTCCAGATCATTTATGAAGATATTGAAGAAAACCGACCCCAGGACCAACCCTTGGGGCACTCTACTTGATACCGGCTGCCAACTAGACATGGAGCCATTGATCACTACCCACTGAGCCCAACAATCTAGCCAGCTTTCTATCCACCTTATAGTACATTCATCCAGCCCATACTTCTTTAACTTGCTGGCAAGAATACTGTGGGAGACCGTGTCAAAAGCTTTGCTAAAGTCAAGGAACAACATGTCCACTGCTTTCCCTTCATCCACAGAACCAGTTATCTCATCATAGAAGGCACTTAGATTAGTCAGGCATGCCTTGCCCTTGGTGAATCCATGCTGACTGTTCCTGATCACTTTCCTCTCCTCTAAGTGCTTCAGAATTGATTCCTTGAGGACCTGCTCCATGATTTTTTCAGGGACTGAGGTGAGGCTGACTGGCCTGTAGTTCCCAGGATCATCCTCCTTCCCTTTTTTAAAGATGGGCACTACATTAGCCTTTTTCCAGTCATCCGGGACTTCCCCCGATCGCCATGAGTTTTCAAAGATAACGGCCAATGGCTCTGCAATCACATCCGCCAACACAACCATGCAAGTGTTTAGCTAACAGGCTAAAACAGTGTTATGGGAACTAACTGAAGCTATTACTTGAGATCAAAGCTGGTTGGAAAACAGAAAAACAAGCATTTCAATGAAAACATATTTTAACATCAAATTTGTTTGCAGTGAAAATGTTCTCATCAGCTGTACTTGTGAGGGAGCTGGTTGTCATTTTATCTCTGTGGACTATTGTTCACTGCATATTTATGTCTAACATTCATGGGAGCCCTTAAAAATGTTTCTGTTGCAGCTTTTCTCTTTTTAAAAAGCCTTTCAGATAGGCTATTTGGCATTATTATAATCCACAACAGAGAAACAACGGTAAGTGATAATACAAATCCATTGGTAAGTGTTGTTTTTTTTTTTATTTTTGTGCAATATAGTCACTATCTCTAAGGAAGCGTATGCTAAAGTAAGGCATGATCTCTAAAACATGTATTCTCAATGCCAATGCACAAGGAGATGAATCTTCTGAATCCATGGTTGCTCTGGCTTTCTGAAGGAGTTAAATGTCCAACTGACAGGAATTATTCTAGAGGCTCCTGGCACCATATGTGATCATTTAACAATGGGGAAGGTAAGGAAGCCGGACATTTTCTAAGAAACTTAACTAGAAGGCCTCAAGAAGTTTGCTTTTTTTTTTTTAAATTCTTCCTTTATTTCTATTTAACCTGTAACCAGTGGATGGATGAAGGAATTTTGATTGAACCTCCAGAAAAATTGTGTCTCATTCATTCTAGGGAAGTTAGAAGAATTTTTGGCTTGTGGTGGTGAGACAAAGGGAGAGAAATTCCAAATGAGAGTGAACCGGTTTCTGTGCTCTGCTAATTTTAACAGATATTACAAACAGTTAATAGTAAAGAACATAAAACCATGCATTGCTTTCTAAACAAAAAATATTTATAAAGGATACCGCTGGGTAAAGTTTTACCAGATGTCTGCATATAATTTTTTATTCTAACTTCCATTAGAAATATATGGAGTTTTGCAACTCTACATCCTCCAATATTTTGTCTTAGATTCAAAAGCATGAGTTGTGACATAGTCCCTATTATAATGAGTGTGAGAATCAATTAGGGAGCAATTTATCTTCTAATGCCTACTTTCCAGCTACATTGCCATATGCTTTCTCTGCAATTCACCTGCTAGGATATTTGATAGCAGAAACATGGTACAATGCAGAGGGACTTATGGGCCCTTTATCTTTAATGACCCAAGGTTGCGATCTTGCAGGTGTTACTAGTAAATCACACACACACAAACAACGGTGACTCCAATTATCTGTGCTTTTCCTTCAGTGTATCACACAAGGTCATCTCTCTCTTTTTGGACTTCTTCCCAGTTCATACAGATTTCCTATGTTTACACAAACATCATATTATCTTTGGCTCTACTTCTTCAGTGTTCTTTTTGTGAATTTTTTTCCCCCTAAGCTTTTTAGCCTTTTTGTCTTCTGTTTATTTCCCCCAAGTCCTGAGTTTCTAGATAACTTAAAGGTAGCTAACATTCCAAAGTCAGTTGCCCTCAATTTGTCTAGTTCTATCATTGATATATCAAGATATTGTGTGCGAGAGAGAATCTTTGTCTATGAAAATAGTCAGAAGCAAATTTGATCAGAAAAGACCATCCAAATATCTCTAATAACAAATTATTGTACTCTTATATTTCAACACACAATATTCCTCCTTGTACTTGGATAATTAAGCAATAAGACATGACAGGGCATGAATTGTATTGCATTAATTTACACCTAGTGGGTTGTTAGGCATGAGTCTGAAGGCTGACTGCTGTCAGAGCTGTGCATGAATTAACACATGGTGCTTGCACAAGCATGTCTTACTGCTATATAAAATGCTATCTTTCTAAAATATAGACTGTGAACATATTTTTAATTAAGTGATAAAAAATAACTAGGACTGTAATCACTGGAGGCAGAATCCTATGGTCCCTATCCTGTGGATGTTTTACACAAGAAATGTGGGCTCTGGTGCTGCCACCATTCTCAGCTCTTTAAATTCTGAGTAGTGAAATGAGTACTTACCACCACAGCTCAGAACTATTACCAGACAGTCAGACCTGTAAGAGTTCTCCTGCCTATTTTATAACACATTTTGGTGGCCTTCACTGTTGCTGACAACTTTGGTGTGAGCATTCTAAACCTAATAAAAAAGCCCCCCTCCAGTACAGCAGATAATTCAGATTTATGAACCAGATGGAGTTCTTTCTGCTTTAAGACTGAACATATATCTAATCAGGAAACAGACTCTCTGAGTACAGTGACATCAAGAAGGGTGGTATTCTTCATTCTCCAGTGGATCATAAACCACCTACGCTGAGCTGTCTCTGCTCATGAGTAAATCACTTTCAATCCTAGACACAATCAGTAAGGAGATAAGAGAGATGAGGAATATAATGCTGTGACTCAAGGACCTCTTGATGCCCACTGGCAGAGAGCACAGGTGTACATAGGGGTAAAGGGCTCCTCTGGGTTCACTAAAAGGGGTCTCTTAAGGTCTCTACTAAAAGCATGTGCCATCCTTTTCTTCCCACACACCTTTTGCTTTTTCTTCCTCTTCTTTCTTAGTCTGTCTCGCTTCTTAGAAAGCTGAATTGTGATTAATGTAAGAGATGCATGAAAAGGGTGCACCTGGAGTTCTGTAACCAGGGCTTATTTGAATTGCACTTTATGTATATTTGTATATTTATGCTTTAAAATAAAATAAAAATGGTTCCCTTCACTGAGCTCAGGGGAATCCCACTTGCCAATAATTAGAACAATCTGTTACCATTTATGATGATCCTCTGTTATTTGTTAGTCAGTTGATCCAGTTCACCAAGCTGAAGTTGCTATGAACATTTGTTGTTCTTACTTGTTAACTTCCAATGTGCTTAGTAAATGTATTTCACTGAAATCAAATGAAATTGTACTGAAAAACATCTCATCTGCTAATTTATGAAATTAAATCAATTTTATGGAAGTCAATCTTTAGTAACCGATTTTATATAGTTGATTGTGCATGTCCCCACCAAGTGCATTAGGTCAGCGGAGTGCATCCTCAGTACCGTAGCTAGCATCGACTCATGGTTAGGTGCACTTTGAATAGCTATCCCACAGTCCCTGCTGCCCACTGGAATTCTGGTTTAAGCTCCCACTGCCTGATGGGGCAAAAACAGTGTTGCGGGTGGTTTTGGGTATGTCAGTCTTCTCTCCCTCCTTGAAAGCAACAGCAAATAATCATTTTGTGCCTTTTTTTCCTGGGTTATCCATGCAGATGCCACAGCATGGCAAGCATGGAGCCTGCTCAGCTGCACATGGCTTTTGTGAGCATTGCAAACACCTTTTGCATTATCCTGCAGTATGTGCAGAGCCTAGCTTAGGAGCTGTTAGGGGGCTTATTCCTTCACCCACTTACTTCCCTGGTCCTTCTCGCATGAACAGAGAGCAACAATACCCGAAGTCCAAAGGTGCAAACAATTCGATGTTTATTGGGGTGAACTTCCAGCAAGCATGATTCCAGTTTCCTTCCTTAGTATCCTCCTTCCCAGCTCTGACACCACAAAGCCTTACACCTGTGTCCCTGTTCCCATTCCTGCCCTTAGCCAAACATGATTCCAATTTTCTTACCCCCATTCCCTGCTCCCATCTCCCCCTTTAGCCAAACATGATTCCAATTTTCTTACCCCCATTCCCTGTTCCCATCTCACACACCCACATGCCCACCCCCACCCACACCCACTCACTTCCTCATTGACTACAGATTATATAGTAAAATTTGAGTTCTGCTTAGCTATACCTTAACCAATCATTTTCCTGAAATTTAACTAACCAATCCTAACATATTGTAACATGATTATGTAACCAATTATATCCCACCACCTTAATTAGTTTACACCCAGCAAAATTAATTATACAGCAGACAGGAACAATCACAGAACCAGACAGAGATTATACAGACAAACAATAGCAAAGTGGGAACTATAATGACAAAACAATACAGAAGTGAGGATTTCACATCCCAGCTATTGATAAGTGAGTTCTTGCCAGACAGGATGCTATCAAACTAAGTTTCCTTTTACATTTTCTAGGCACTTCCCTTTCTCTGGAGGTGATAGGAATACAATCCTGTCCTGATAGTGCCTGACAGCCCAATAGCACCTTATTTCAATGTGACTAGTTTGGAATGTGAGGATGTGACTGTACGCTTCCCAGCTTATGGCTGCCTCTGCTGCTTAGCCAAAGGCCTGAGCCTAAGCACAGGGCCACAAACTGTCACAGTAAGAGAAGGCCCTTACACTGGCAGACAGTGGTTTTGATTCTTTTTATACCTCTGGAACTAGCCAAGTGATAAGAATACACCTAAATTCTTAGAGTATAGGCCTTTACAGACAGGCCTGAATATCTATATCCTAACAGGAGCCACTAACATGAGGAAGATTGTGAGGAGGATATGGACACAGATGTTCCTGAAAGCATGGGATGTGGCAATTGGAATATCATGGTGGCATTGGGGCATGTTGATACAGTGGAATGTCAATTCTGGGCCCGGCAAACAAGCACGTACTGGTGGGACCGCATACCGTTGTGAGTATGGGATGAGTCCCAGTGGCTGCAAAACTTTTGCATGCATAAGACCACTTTCATGGAACTTTGAGTTACTTTCCCCTGCCCTGAAGTGCAGGAATACCAAGATGAGAAGTGAGTGGTGATAGCCCTGTGGAAGCTTGCAACACCTGGTCAAGCTTGGTCAGTTGGGAATCAATCTGGAGTGGGAAAATCTGCTGTGGGGGGCTGTTGTGATCCAAGTAGCCAGGGCAATCAATAACCTTCTGCTAACAAGCTGTACAGAGGTAGTCTGGACAGCAGTAAGGACCAGTTCAATTATAGGCTGAGCAAGTGCAGAATGGTGCTGAATGTGCCTTCGGACATTTAAAAGGGTGCTGATGCAGTTTGCTGAGTATCTTAGACCTCGGCAAAAGCAAGATTCCCATTGTTATTGCTGCTTGCTGTGTGTTCCATAATATCTGTGAGAGTAAGAGGAAGATGTTTATAGGGGGGTGGGAGGTTGAGGCAGATCACCTGGTGCCCAATTTTGAACAGCCAGACACCAGGGCAATTAGAAGAGCACCCCAAGGTGTGCTGTGCATCAGAGAGGCTTTGAAAAACAGTTTCATGACTGACCAGGCTATGGTGTGACAGGGGTGTGTGTGTGTGTATTTTCCTTGATGCCAATCCCCCTCCCCCCTTTGACCATAGCTGGCACAGAAAATAAATTCCCTATTGTTCTGAATCCATTCATTCATTATTTATTTTAAAAAAAACGTTGATCACTGACAATGCTTACTAGTAAAAGGAAGCCCAGGTGTACAAAGGGTTTGATAACAGGGTGGGGTAGGGAAGGAGGGAAGGACAAGGCCCCATTGCTTATTGTAGCCACACTACAAATCAAAACTGTTTGAATGACAGCTTTCTGTTGCTTAGGCCATCCCCTGGAGTTGAGTGGCAGGGTGCCCAGAACCTCTTCCCACATTCTTGGGCATCTGGGTGAGGAGGATATGGAAGTTGGTGAGGTGGGCAAGTGGTTACACAATGGCTGCAGTGGGGGGTCTGTACTCTAGTTGCCTTTCCTGCAGCTCCACCAGACACCTCAAAGTCCATTTGCTCTCCATTAGCCTCAGCATCTCCTCCTGTGTGTTCCGATCATGCTCACTGTATGCTTTCCTGGCCTCTGCCACCGAAAGCCTCCGTGCATTCAGCTGTGTATTATCAGTGTGGGAGGACTGCATGAGCTCTGAAAACATGTCATCATGAGTGTTTTTTTTCCCACCTTCTAATCTGCAATAACCTCAGGGATGGAGTTGATGTGGAGAGCATAGAAGCATTTGCAACTGCAGGGGGGGGGAAGAAGGGAGAGTACACTTAAGATATATTTCTGAGGAGACTTTCACTGAGTCAAGCAATTCACAGCAGACAGCACATGTGTTTTAGGTACAAGGTCACATTTTGCCTTTTATATTGAGTACCTGCCAGTATGGTGACATATCACACATGGATAGGCAACAGAATTCAGTTTGCAGGCAGCCATGGTAAGCAAAAGGGTATGTGGGGTTGGCTTCTTCCATGTTCATAAAACATGGAAATGATTTCAAACTGCAGCACCCCCTTTTCCTATAGGAACTAAATCTGGTTGTGATTGCTGTTTAAAAGGAGGAGCTGTGGTTTTGGGGTGGATGTGCAGCACACATCTTCCCCCCTACCCCCACCTGTGTGGCTATTCTCTGGGATGATCCCTTTTAGCCAAATGCAAACAGCCCAGCATGCCCTGGGTCTAATGTGTTTGGGATCACCAAACACAGGGGATTACTGTTCCCTTAGAAAACTTTCCCTATTTCAACCAGGTGACCATGAATGTTATCAATCTCCTGAAGCTGACACAGAAAGATGAAGACCAAATGTTGTATAAATGCATCCAAAACCCAGGACCATTCAATGCCATGCTTTGTGTTGCAATGATTCCAGACTACTTGCTACTAGCTTGGCATGGTAAAGTATCCTACCATGGAGGATGAAATAAAGCAGCCCTCCCCAGAAACCTTCTGTAAAGGCTTTCAGAGTACCTCCAGGAGAGCTTCATGGAGATGTCCATGGAGAATTCCTGTTCCATCCCCAGACATGTTAAGACTTTTCCAGTAGCTGTACTGGCTGCAAATGCATCCCAATTGTTCAGGGTAAATAAAACATTAGCCACAATTGTTTTTAACCCCTGTAGTGTCATTACAAATGTGCACTAACCAGAGCTGCCTTCAGGGTCCAGGAATAATAGGCCCTGGTAGGGTATTGACTCCAGGGAGAGGAAAAGGTCCTGGCTGCTGGGAATGGATTCTCCACTTGCCTGCTGTGCATTCTCCTCCACTTCCTCATCCACAAAATCCTCATCCATGTTGTGTAAGGCTGCCACCTTGCAGGTGTCCAAGGAGAGTGCTGGGGTACTGGTAGGGTCCCCCCCTAAAATGCCATGCAGCTGATCATAGAAGAGGCATGTCTGGGGCTCTGACCCGGAGCGACCATTTGCCTCCTTTGTCTTTTGGTAGGCTTGCCTGAGCTCCTTAATTTTCACGTGGCACTGGTGCATCCCTGGTGTAGTGTCTCTCCACCACGCCCTGTGCAATTTTGGCATATATATCAGCATTTCTTCTGCTGGATCAGAGTTCTGCCTGTACAGATTCTTCTCCCCATACAGCAATCAGATCCAGTGTCTGCTGTTCACTCCATGCTGGAACTCGTTTGTGATTCTGGGACTGCCTGGTCACCTGTGCTGCTGAGCTCGCCACGCTGACCAAGCAGGAAATGAAATTCAAAAGTTCCCAGGGCTTTTCCTGTGTACCTGGCTAGTGCATTGGAATTGAACATGCTATCGAGAGCGGTCACATGGGAGCACTCAGGGATAGCTCCCGGAGGCCAATACCATCGAATTGCACAGTGCTGCATCTACATTACCCCAAATTCAACCCAGGAAAGTCAATTTTAGCACTACTCCCCTCAGCGGGGAGAAGTACAGCAGTCAATTTTAAGATCCTTTTAGGTTGGGGGAAATGGGGTTGGTTGTGTAGATGCATTCATTATAAAATGGACCTAACATGGCTAAATTCAACCTAACTTCAGTGTAGACCAGGCCTTAGCTACTCCTTTAAAAAAAAAGACTCCCCACACCTTTAGGGACGGTGGCCCTAGCTTCTGTTTGCCAGAAACTGGGAATGAGTGACAGGGAATGGATCGCTTGATGATTACCTGTTCTGTTCATTCTCTCTGGGGCACCTGGCATTGGCCACTATCAGAAGACTGGGTAATGGGCTAGATGGACCTTTGGTCTGACCCAGTATGGTCATTCTTATGTTTTGTTCTTATTGTCCTGAATTATTTTAAGTTACTAGGGGTAGGTTTGGTAAGGGGTTTACACATGCCTAGATACCTGTAGGGTTGCCATCTTTCAAAGTATCTGGTATAGCCAGTGTAATCCAATTCCATTTTTAAGAGGCAAAATCAAAGGGCAAGATTATTGTGTGGTTTATATGACCATCCAAGGAAATAGGAGGGTGGAAGGATCCCTTTATACCTCTGCAAGACACAGTAGGACAAGAGAAAGAGCAGCCTCTGTGGTGGGTCTGGAGTGGGAAGATGGGTGAGGAGATCCTTTGACTCCACCCCATGATTTCCTACCCAGCACAGCTGAGTTGACAAAGAGGGGAAGTAGTCTATTCCTAGTAAAGAGTTAGTGCCGATTACTTCATTTCTGAAGGAAGGAGGGAAACAGGGATTGACTTGTGGTCAGTCACAAGTCCAGTCCCTGGTCTGCTCCCGGGGCAGCGTACCTATGCACTGCTTCCTTACTTTAGGTAGATTGCAATGTTACAACCTAGAGCCAAATGAGCTAGATCAGATAAGGCCTTTATTGATCCAAATAAGGAGCAGTAGGGGAATAGGACCAGCAATAAGGGCTTTATTGCTACTATAAATCTAAGGCTAACTTGAAGGGGAGGGAAGGGAGAGTCACCTGATTCAACTGCAATGGGAGGAGGTGTCTGTGCTCAATGTCTGGGCTGCTGTTATAGATTGAGAAAGTTCACTCACAGCTGTATTGGAGCCACCAATGCAATGCTACGAGAGCAGGGCTAATTATCACAGTAAAGGGGACCACTGTGAGAGGCTAACAGAGAGCCAAGAGATGCTAAGTAGAATAGCTTTTAGAAATATTCCATCATGCTGCTTTACTCTCCTGGATTTTAGAAAGTTAGGAGAGTTGCTACCGCAATTAGTGTTCTTGATGATGTGAACTGATAGCCAGCGAGTGAAATATCATTATTCCTTAAGGTAAAAATATCTCTGCCAGGAAAAATACCGTAAATGTGTCCATCCTACTGCCTTGAAACCCCACTGCAAAAAGATGTATCAACTGAAAACCATCTCTACTCTTTTAGCTGCTTTGCTACTAAGGTTTAATATTGTAATCATTACTAGAGGCTTCATTGATATTACGAAACATTCTAGAATACATTTTCTTTCACATTCACGATGACCCCATATTGATACACATCATAGTCACTGTGAATCACAGCCCAGAGACAAACACATGCTGTGGTCATTAGCAGGAATTAAGCATGGGATGTTTGCCACCAAAAGCACAAGCCTTTGCAACTTGATCTAAAGGAGAACTCCCTATACTCTGAGAAGTCATGGATTTACATTTTCTGGATCAGCCACTAAAGAGAGTCATGATCATACCCACTAAGCTAGTGTAGTACAAAATATGATCACAAACAACAATTGACAGAATTAATAAGCAAAATCCATTTTGCAAGGTGGTGTCACTGATTTGTCAGTTCACCATGAGTGGTCCTGTCATTGGTACCAGTTCGGAAGTTTCTTCTGTATTAGAGAAGAGTATAATTTAAAAACTTAGTATTTTTGACAGATAGCATTTCTAAATTCAATCCTAAAAATAATGAACCACAACCTGGATGAAAAAGTTATCTTGGTTATTAAAGATCTGTATAATAGATTGGATTTGATGTCATTCAGTAAGCTATGTACACTACTATGGGATAATTCATATTTTAATATTGATGGCAAACATTTGCACACTAAAATATGTATAGAAAAAAGGAAATTGACTATTAAAGATGTATGTAAAAAAAAATAAAATGACATGTCAACTTGCGATCTTCCAAGGCAGGTTTTCTTTTTAACTTTTCAAATTAGAATGAATGAAATCAGATTACAAGAAAAACTATTACCTGCTGTAGTACTGCACAAAAAAATTCAGTGCAGTAGAAAAAGAACCTTTTGTTATGGATTATATAGCAAATTAAATAAATGGAAGTACAGAGAGCTGGGTCATACTGCAAACAGAAAATGAGAGACTGAAACCTGATTTAAATCTAAAAAGAATTCACCCTACTTTTGTAGAAATTGCTATGGAAAGTGACTTCTAGAAACACATAAGTGACTATTTGGAATCATTTCCTTTTCTTACATTCTTCTTTTGTCAGCTTAGCACCCAGTTAAGGTAGCTGTATATAGAAGAGGAATCTGGGCTGGGGTGGCCAACCATGATACTAAGATAATACTGTAGGTTTGACTCTTATGTCTTGAAATGTATTGTACTGTTCTTGAATGTGCAGTATTGGGTTTTAGGAAGATGTGCTGCAATGTGCATCTGTACAAAGTATCTATGGTTACTGTTGAGCTCTTAGATATATACATATTAATACATGACCTCTGTTTGTGGGTGTGCAACCTTACATGTGCCGATTTCATCCTAGCAGTTTTGCTCACTACTTTTGTTTGGGCACGTGATAACATTTGCATGTGGAAAATGCTTGTGTGCATAACACGTGCACACACCAAGTGGAGGGGGGATTAAGGCCCTGTGGCAAGGCACCTCCTTCACCTTGCCAGGCTCAGCATTTCCCCCTCTGGCCATGGGGGCCTTGGAGTAAATCAGTCATACTTTGCAGAGTGTTTACTCCTCACTTGGGTTTTTGTATTCTTCAGTATTTACAAAGTGGGCCTCAAGGTAGGCCCAAGGAGTAGTCTTCAGTCAAACAAAAAGTTCATAACACAGAAAGCAATTACTTCACCCTGCTCCCCCCTTCCCTGAGGGGTGGCCTTGTTATGCAGCCCTCTGGGTGCCAGTCCTTCCCCAAACTGTCCATTAGCGTTAGCATGGTTGCTTCTCCCATAGGGAGGAGAGCGGCTTTTTACCCAGAAGAAGTCCCCTCTCTCTCTCTCTCAAAGGAGCTTTTAAAGGTCACAGGGAGCTGTTAATTGGACTCAGGTGTCCCTAATTGGTCTCAGGTAACCTCTTTTCAGCTCTGGGGGAAAAGGGTCTTTACCATTCTAGGCAGGGGTGAAAGTAAAGTGGTACGGGCTGGTACGGCGTACTGGTAAAAAGTGGCCGCCAGTACCAGCCCATACTGCTGCTGATTGGGGGGGCACAAAAGGGGTAGCAATGACCCGGCAGGGCCGCTGATGTGGGTACAAAACGGGCAGTGACGTTAAAGTGCTGCTGTGGCAAAGGACCCTGCTTAAAGTGCTGCCACGGCTGGTGTGTGTGTGTGGAGGGGGAGGCGCAAAGGAAGTAACTGCCCCAGGGCCACTATTTAAAAGGGAGCCCCGGGCCCTTTAAATTGCCACTGGAGCCTGGGTGGCGCAGGCTAGGCAGTGCAGGTGGGCTTGCTGGGGGACACTGACCTCCAGCCCCGCCTCTTCTGAATGAAGTCCCACCCCTTCTGGGGGGGCCGGACCCAGCCCTGTACCAACCGGAGCTCAGTTGTACTTTCACCCCTGATTCTGGGGCCGATAGTCCTGCCTTCCACCACTCTTACAGCTGTCTGGTCTGACTCTGTCACAGCCCTTTGGAAAATTTAGCTCATGTCTAAACGGAGACTAATTTAAAGGGTAAAATAGCATTCTTAAAATTGAGCCAGTGAAGATTTCATTCAGTCATTTCAACTCATTTTCTTCTTGTTTCCTCACAAGATGACTGCAGCAGACCTTCCTACATCTCAATCAAAAGCCTGAGGAAAGAATGGTGTACTGTTTACATATACATACATTGTTAAGGTACAATTTTGATTCTTAATAGGACTTCAGATAACCAAGCTCAATTGGAATTTATTAATCAAAGATTATTAGTCAAGGATTAATACAGCACTATTCAGAAAGGAAGGCTATATGTTATGAAACTGGAGAAGTTTCTGTAGCGCAATTTACTGCCAAGTAACTCTCAAAACCACAATTCCCTATACATTGTATGTGATTACAAACAAAGAAATTCCTTTTCCCACAATATAATCATTTGTGAAATTTCCTTTATAAACTGAAATTTCCTAACCAAGTCATTGTTACAGAAACTGTGTGACAAAAGGAATATATGATGAGTTAAAAATAATCAATGGTTCATTATCTCATCTATCACAGAACATATTTGCAATAAAAAGTACTTTCCTCAATCACAAATGGCCCCTACCTAAACATCAGGGCATATTCTCCACAGGTCAATGGGGCGAGAGTAAGATTACATATATTCCATCTTTGATTACTTATGTTCCATCATTTGGTCACCCATGAAGTTTCAACCTAAGTAGAGCCCTTTTAGGTTTATGGTACAGACTGTTGGCACTTTGGTTCATAGAAAGAGGATTCTGGGAACTTTATATACAAAACATTGTGGGTGTTTAATATTTATTAAAATCATGTGCACATCTTAAAGCTCCAAAGTGAGTACACCTCTACCCAACCATCCCCAAAACACGCTTGCATCATTCCCCACTTCCTGACATTAGCTTTCACCCTTTCTTTCAGTACATTACATTTCTTCTCCCATACCTTCCTTACACTGGGAAATTGAAGAAGCATTGGGGTGTCTACATGGCATACTCCATATGGTGGCTTGTAGAGTACATAAACTGCCCCTAGTGTGGGTATAAATTCTGGCGTAGACAGTGAGGTGCTACTTAGGCAAGGAGAGTAAAGACATGCCAGACCCTTAGGGTATGTACTCTGCACGGTTCTCTACATGTCCATGCAACACCTCCCACATCTATACTGCTACTTTTAACAGTGTAGTGTCCTCCTGCCTTTGACTCGCAAGAGCCTTTCACTCCCGTGTGTAAATGCAGCCTGCTTTTCACCAAGGTACACGTATTGCCTGCATCCTATATGCCACCATCACTGTAGACAAGGCATTTACATTTCAACTCTTCCCTCCAGACCCACAGACCTTCTCCTTAAGCTCCATGTCCAGTGCTCTCTTTTCTCCTTCTTCCATTTCTCCCAGGTCCTCAGCCCCACCCTTAATTCCCTCCTGCCTTCTATCTCACATGCAAATTGGTTGAAGCTCTATGCTCATTAGTTGTTTCTGGGCCAATGGTTACCTCTATCTTTCTCCTGTGTGTTGTTTGATGATCCTTGCCTTTGGCTTCTTTGCTCTTACCTTCTGGGGGGCCCATTGGAGGACAGGAAAAGTGCTGAGAGGGTGCTGATTGGCTAGCATGGAAAAGAGGGGTCTCAGCCACTGGCCCTGCCACTAATTCAGCAAAGTACTCCCTCATATGCCCTATTGAACTCAGTAGGACTTAAGCATATCTGTAAGAGTCTTGCTGAATAAAGATAGTATTAGTCACATGCTTAAGCATGTTTTAATGCTTTGCTGAATAAGGGCTCACCAACCAGAGACCCCTGTGAGTCAGCTGCTAGAAAACCTGTAGCTATAGGCTGCTGTTGAAGGCCCATAGCTCACTATCGGGGACTACAGGTCTTGAACCCTGGTCCACTGGGCTCTTAGGAGCCAGTAAGTTCCAGCCTGCTACCCAGTGATGTGGCTAGTAGTTGTCAGAAAAGAAACTGAATCCATACAGGGGACTATGAAAGTATTAATTCCTTTCAAAATAATAGCCAGGCGCCTATATCATTTTATTCTGTGATGTCACTGACCAGTACAGTGCAACCGTCATGGGTATTCTCATGAATTTTTCCCTCCCTCAAGATAAATATAATCCTTATTGTAACTAGTGAATTAAAAACTGATTAAAACGAAATGGGAGAGAGGAAACTGAGTTAATTAGCATAGAATTTAACTTTCTGTAAGATACACATTTGCTTCTGAATGTGAAGATGCTTATTTTAATTGATACTATGCTCACAGAAGGCTATACAATGTGATGGTATTGTTAGTAAAGATAAGCAAAGTGGGCAGGGTCTACAACCAGTCAACTCAGCCCCAGAAGTGGGCAGCATGGGCTGGGGAGAGATATAGTCAGAGTGGCTGAGTATGCACTGATTAAAACACTCCCTAGGCAGTCTTCACCAATGAGTTCCTATGGGTTCCCTGGCAGAAAATAAAAACTCTCCTACACCAGTGGTAACCAAAGTGGGAATTAGGGAGATGAAAATAGCAGGAATGAATCTGTCCCAAAGGGTCTTGAAGCAAAAAGGGGAGCCAGTGTGGAGCTGTCTCATTTCTTGCTGCCTGCGATGAAGTTGGACAATGGGAAAGACCATACAAAAAGGAATTAAAATAATTAAGGTGCCCAGAGATATAAGTACTGTGGCAGAGTGGAGACAATGGAATACCTGAACATATTTGCAGACCTCAGAGATGTGTGAGGTGAAAGATGTTGGGATCCAAGATGGTCCCAAAATGATTGCCAATGGAGACAATTAAGTGTGACGTGAGGTCAAAGAGGGATGTCATGTTTGTGGATGTGCCTGTCCTCCAAGAGAAGTACTATTGTGTTTGAGAGATTTGGGTGAAGGAAAGCAAGAGGAAACCATGAGTTTAATTGGTTAAGATGGATGGAGAGGATAGGTAGAGGAGAATATGTGAGCAATTAATAATTAGTGTAAAAGTAGTAGCTAATATTCAGGTGAGACATAAGATAACATGGAATAAAAATGGTTAATAGAAAAGAGTTAAACTGCATATCAAACTTGTAGAATTCTATAGAGAAGGGACTTTAAAGTGGTGAAGTAATCACTTGGGATGGAGAGAACAGTTAGAGAAGTAAGACTCAAACTATGAACAGAGGGAAGCAGAAGAATCAAGTGATTTTATATTTGAATTTAAAGTATATTTAAAGTATATTTGAATTTAAGTATCAGTATTTAGAGTAAAAAAAGGAGTACTTGTGGCCTTAGAGACTAACCAATTTGAGCATAAGCTTTCATGAACGCCGATGAAGTGAGCTGTAGCTCACGAAAGCTTATGCTCAAATAAATTGGTTAGTCTCTAAGGTGCCACAAGTCCTCCTTTTCTTTTTGCGGATACAGACTAACACGGCTGTTACTCTGAAACCTGTCAGTATTTAGAGTGTAAGTTCCTTGTGGTACGGACTGACTTTGTTCAGAGCCTAGCGTAATGAGGTCCTGGTAGACGATAGGGGTATCTAGATACTGCTGCAATTCAAATAGTAATGATTATGTTCAGGAATTGCTCACAGCTTTACAATTTTCAGAACATTATGCTAATAAACTTGAGCTACAAGCAGCACTACTCTCACACAGATTCTGATTTTTGGCTTACTATGAGCAATCTGAAACCGAATTAAAATACATTGTTAAAACAGCTGCATTACAGAGGTATGAGGGGGTTTTTTAGGTGCGGGGTTGGTTGGGTTTTTTTGTATTACAGAAGAGAGAAACCACAATAGCTTTGTTTTCAGACCTGTGATGAAAGGAACTGAACAATTTCAGTGTGATGAATTCTCATGGAAAACAACGAGGTACATTTCTATATAACTTAGTTATACCTATTCAGAACAATGAAAGACAATCAGATTTCGTCAGCGCTTGTTCATTTCCTTTTTGCTGCTCTCCAATTCTAATGCAATGCCACAACTCAGCTAGTGTAAATTGTCATAGCTCCTCTGACAACGATGGAGTTTTGCTGATTTGAACCAACTGAAGATCTGATCTGAGTCTCTTTTCTATTAGCTGAGTCTTGTGTAGTTTTCTTGCTAATAATTACTTCTCTTAATATAAGAGAAACCTAACCTGTGCTTTTGAAGTTTAAACATTCTTTTCTCAATTTATAAAATTAATTTGAGCACAGTATTTAAGGGAGTTGGGGCTTTGAACACTTCATGGTTTTGTTCCTTTAACTAGTGCAAGCTATATGAACAGATTAAAGGGAGAATAGTGATATTATTGGCAGGGATTTATTATGTGAGGGTTCTATAAATTTTATTTTTAATGCATCCACAGGTCTTGTCTATACAATGACTGAGTTCTTGGCAAGCCAGGGTGTAAATCTACTTCACACTAGCCTGTCATGCACTAACCCTCTCTATATGGACCCTGCTACCGTACACTAAAAGTTCCCTAGTGTGCACTGACACTCTCCTTTCAAAGCAGGAAGATCAAAGGGCATTATAGAACTGTTAAGGGGTGGCAGCAGGAGCCATATGAACTGTTAGTGAGTTGTAGGCTAGTGTGAGTTAGATTTATGCAAACTAAATGTTGGTGTACACAACCCCACCCTTAAAGGCAGGGAGACTGACAGTGATTAATATTATCAGCAGTCTATTATAGGAAGAGGAGGATCTATTTTGCTGGTGTCCAGTGGGGACCAATAAGTTCACTTTGTTTTGAAAATGATGCATGGATCTTGGTAGGGCCTGGGAACATGTGCAGCATGGTGTGGTAAGAGTTCAGAAATAGTAAGTAAGTGCATAAGTTTTTTTGCATGTGCAGAAATGGGTTTTTTGTGCCTTCATACTGAGCCAAAGTAATAAATGCTACCAGTTGTTCTTTGGCTCAGTTGTCTTGAATTAATTTTTTTTTTTAAACTGAAGGCAGGCCTGCTAGTATCTATAATTAAAGTTCCCACTGTAAGAATCTACTTTCAGTTCCTTATAACTTTGCCAAACTAACTATCTGGGTTGAAATTTTGGGTGTCTGCCTCAGGCTGATCCTCTGGGAAAATTTCAGCCAAAATGGTTTAGCAGCTTCCAAGAACAAGATGGGGGGGAAATAAATTGTTTTGCAAGTGTTAAAAATCTAGTGATGTCTTCTTTGAAAAGGAGCACCCGCATGCTTTGGATCAGGGATTGGAAATTCTCTTACCATCCCTGTGAAAAATTTGACCAAATTATAATCTTTTGAAAAATTTCAGTTTATGCATACTCAGTCATGAGTTTAACTACTAAAGTATGTGAAGAGTCCATCTTTGCTGAGCATGCTCAGGCCTCTTACAGCTCTTTGAGATGACCAGACTGTGCATTCATCAACCCCACAGAGCAACTGGGCATGCTTCCTCCAGCCCAAGGCGACAGGGGTTAAACCAACTGCTCAGCCAAGCCCTGCCTCCCCTCCCTGCATAGGACTGGCATCACCACTCCCATCCCCACATTCCTCCGCACCCCAGTTTCCATTGCTCTTGCCAACTGATCAAGTTAGCAAGAGCAAACAGGACAAATGCCCACTTTTGCCAAAAAAGTCAGGATGACTGGGACAGGGCTTAAAAAGGACTATCCTGGCCAAAACAGGATGTATGGTCACCCTAGGATTGAAACAAGGAGTCTGATACGGGGACTGAGTTGTGAGGGCAAGACAGGAAATTCCCTGAGAGTACAGGTGGACTTGTTGGTCAAGGAAACTGGGACTGAAACTGAGTAGTGGAAAAGGAGAGCAGGGGGACTGGGAGCCAGTTGGGAGAAAGGAGAAAAATTAGATGAGGAGCCTAGACTAGGACTAAACTAGGAGTGACTGAGCAAGTAGATTGGGATGAAAAAGTTGAGGAATGGAGACTGGGACTAGCTAGACAAGGAGAATGGTACAGGGACAAGGAGTGGGTAAGAGATAGGATGGAGACAGATTGGAGGGAGACAGGGCAGAAGGGGTCAAGCTTGGGAGGAATAGACAGAAGTGTTTGTGCCATTACAGCCCACTTCCCCATCAGAGCATGGAATAGAATTTAATATTCTGGAGTCTTACTATTCATCTGCTGCCAATAAATATCTGGGAAATCCATTGAAAAGTGTGTCTTACCCCCCTCTACTCTTGGTCCATACAGAGGAGGATAGCCTGCAATCAGTTACTCCATTAGCTGAAATAGAAGAGGTCAGTGTGGTGGTTCTAAAGGTTCCAACCTTCCTAATGAACCATGTGAGTCCCAACATGCCATCTGATGGAATGTCAGGAGGGAGTTAGCTTGTTTTTTAAACAGCCGACAAAATTACACACAAACTAACATTTAAGTAACATACTTAAGGACGAAAAGTCAATCACTCAAAAGCTAGGCAATGCAGAGACTTAAGGTTGCATGTGCAAATTTAATTTGGCTTCCTTGTGCATATGCATTATGATACCATCTTTAATTTCATAGAAACATAGGGCTGGAAAGAACCTCAAGATATCAGTTCCACCTGAGGCAAGACCAAGTAAACCTAGATAATCCCTAGCAAATGTTTGTCCAACCTGTTCTTTAAAAGCTCCTATGATGGGGATTCCACAACCTCCCTTGGAAATCTATTCCAGAGCTTAACTACACTTGTAGTTTAAACATTTTTCCCAATATCTAACCTAAATCTCCCTGGCTGCAGATTAAGCTCACTACTACTACTTCTACCTTCAGTGGACATGGAGTACAATTGATCATTGTCCTTTTTATAAGAGCCTTTAACTTATCTGAAGACTGTTAACAGGTCCTCCCTAGATTTTTTCCTCCTCAAAACTAAACAGGCCCAGTTTAAAGAAAAAAACTTTCCTCCATAGGTCAGGCTCTCTCAAACCTTTAACCACTTTTGTTGCTTTCCTCTGGACTCTTTCCAGTTTGTCCACAGCTTTCCTGCAGAGGCCTTACCAGTGCTAAGTAGAGCTGGACAGTTACCTCCCTTGTCTTGCATACAACACTCCAGTTAATACACCCCAGAATGATATCAGCCTTTTTCACAACTGCATCACATTTTGAATCATGTTCAATCTGTGATCAGTTATAGCCCCCAGATCCTTTTCAGTGGTACTAGCACCTAGGAACTTATTCTCCATTTTGTAGTTGTGCATTTGATTTTTTTTCCCTTCCTAAGTGAAGTCCTTTGTACTTGTCTTCATTGAATTCCATCTTCAATTCAATTCAGAACAATATTCCAATTTGTCAGGGTTGTTCTGAATTCTGATCCTGGTCTCCAAAGTGATTGCAATCCCTCTGAAACTGGTGTCATCTGCAAATTTTATAAGCATACTCTCCACCCAATTATCCAAGATTTAAGTGAAAATATTGAATAGTACCTGACTCAGGACTGAACCCTATGAAACCCCACTAGATATGCCCTCACAATTTGCAGTGATAACTACTCAGAGATTTTTTTAACCACTTATGCACTTACCTTATAGTAATTTCATCTAGATGATATTTCCCTAGTGTGCTTTTGAGAATGTCATGTGAGACTATGTCAAAAGCCTCAGTAACATCAAGATATATCCTGTCTACTGCTTCCTCTGTCCTCCCCCCATCCACTAGGTCAATAAGTCTGTCAAAAAGGAAATTAAGTTGGTTTGGCATGATTTGTTCTTGTTAAATCCATGCTGGCTATTCCTATAATAATCCTATTATCCTCCAGATGCTTACAAATTAATTGTTCAATACCTGAACCCATACTGGAATTTTTCCACAGGACCCTTATTCATTGCACAAAACATACCCTCTCTGGGGATGAATAAGGCTTGTGGAAGGGGGCTGGTGTCTAAAGGACCCCTGCTTTGTTTGTTGCAGAAGTTGGAAGCTGTATAATGAATGAGGCAGAGGATTGCAAAAAGAAAGGAGTCTCTCATGGTAAAGGCAGTGGAATGCTTCCTTAGAGAACTAGATTCTATCCCTGCTTCTGCCAGAGAGTTCCTATATAATGCTGGGCAAGTTACTTAAACCAGAGTTTTCAGAGGTGGTCACTAATTGTCTTTGCCTCATTTCTGGGTGTCCACCTGGACACCCTGGGGTCTGATTTTCAGAAGTGCTTAATAATCACATCTGCAGCTGAAGATAATGGGAGCTGTGCTTTGAACATATCAAGTGCTATGTAATGCTAAGTATTTTGAAAATCTGGTCCTAAGCATCTCAAATTGGGCACCCAAAGTCAATAGATAATTTCAACCATAATCTCTCTGCCTCTGCTCCCTCTCTGTAAAATGAGGACAATATCACCTCCTCAGCTCACAGGGTTGTGTGTGAAGCACTCGGATGTTATAGTCATGAGAACCATAAAAAAGACCATGTGAGAATTAGTAATTCTTTCTTCAGATCCGGGTTTGAATAGCGTGCAGTAAATAAGGCCTGAGGCCATACTCTGAACAATGAGAAAATAAAATATTGGCTAGCTGCTTATTCAAAAAGCACTGTCCATCTTGGGCACTGTCCATCTTGGGCATCTTTGGAGGACTTCTGTGGGGGGAAAAAAGAGACTAATCTTAATTCAGACACAGAAAGGGGGCAAATCAAGGTTATATGTGTAACTTTAATTCCAGCATTTCCTAGTTTGAGTGCTTGATTTTTCAATCTTAAAAAAGTTTTAACTTTTATTTTGTGTATAAAATTATATGAATTGTAGATTTGGAAGATTTTGATTGAATCCTACCTCACGATACTTTAGGAGGATTATAGGGAACTTGGACATCAATAAGGACCAACTTCAATGCTTGTGCAGTGCTTGTTCTACTCTATTAAGTCAACAAAATTGCATCAGTTTATGCCAATGGTGAATTTCATCCTAAGATTATCTTTTTGATATTCAGACATTGTTTGTTGAACAAAAAATTAAATAGGAAACACCAAATTTCATTCTGTTAGCCAAAAAGGTGATGATTTTCCTTAATGTACTGGAGAAGTTATTAAACAGTTTGTCTTATTAAAGAATGACTTGTAATGCTGTGATCAGTGAGATCTAGGGCTATCTGCACATCTAGGCAAACTGTACAAGTTAAGGCAGCTTGTGTGTTTGGGTTTCGTGATCGCCTCTTTATGGATTTGTGATTTCCCTTTCAATTACAACAGGTTTACAGGATGGTATCCTGTACAAATTTTACAGGATCTGTCCAAAATCTGCATGAAGAAACAAAGAAATTTGGGTTCTGATGACTACAAAGTTCTACAGAAATCAGTGTTTGTACAGAAAGTGAACTCACTGGAAAAATGGGGAAAATAAACTTTTAAAGAAATAATAGCATGGTAATGATAAATACAAGCTAATGTTGCTTGTAGTCCATGAAGCATAATAATGAACAATTCTTTTTGTCTAGCTTTCTTGGTGACAAAGTAAGATGCTTTGTTGTCTTGTTTTTAGACACATTTGTTCATTGTCACATTTATAGAATATTTTTCTGGTTGAGTTTATTTAAATAAAGTGTTCTGTTCAAAATAAGTAGCTGTAATAACAATAAGAATAATGGCAGATGAGAAAAATATGGAAAAAACACCCTCCTTTAAGCTACCATCAGTGTGCATAGAATTTATAGCTCCACAGCTGTGTCTCACTCTACATCACAACACTGCCACTCAGAAACATTAACAGAACATACTGTTTAGTATTAATTTTTCCATTATGTCTTGTTGACCAATATATCATCTTCATGTTTAATTTGTTCTCTCCATGGTGATACTGACATTTTTACTGTTTAAGGGCTGATCTACACTACTGCTTAAATTGATGTAACGTATGTCGCTCAGGGGTGTGAAAAGACAACCCCCTGAGCGATGCAAGTTACATCGACTTAGGCGCTGTCCACACTGATGCTATGTTGGAGGGAGATGCTCTCCCACTGACATAGCTTCCACCCCTCATGGAAGTGGAGAAATTATGATGATGGGGGAGCACTCTGTCAGCATAGCATGTCTTCACAGGACGCACTACAGTGGCACAGATGTAGCGTCATGGGGTAGACTTGCCCTTAATGTCATTAGAATGAGAGCTGGTCAAGATTTTTTTAATTTATTTATTTTGTCAAAAAATTATTTGTCAAATTTGAAACTTTGAGGGTATATATCTGTTTTGACTAAACTTTTGTTGGGAAGATTTTTGGGGGGGGTCAAGGATAAAGGGTGGAAGATGGTGGTGGTGAGTGTGTCAGCCACTTACAGCAAGTGAGCCACAATAGTCTGGTGGCTGGGGGACTCATCTAAGATATGGGAAACTTACGTTCAAGTCCCTGCTCTGCTTGTTTAGAGCGGCAACTTGCTCTCACCTTCCACATCTCAGGTGAGTATCCCAACCACAAAGCTATTGGTTATTCTGAGTGGTGAGGTCTCTCTCCCTTTCTCATTTGTTTTGTCCCACTGGGGAATGGGGAATATTTTTGAAATCTCAAAGTTTCACAGGATTGCAAAACCACTTCCCATCTAATTAGAATAATGGTAGCAAAGTCAACTCTTCTAATAGTGTTACTCTGTGAGATAGCCATTCATGCTATCTTATGCATCTTTGGAGACTTACCATGCTCTTCAAACACCATCTGAGCATTTTGAAACATAATTTGGATAGTAGTGGGAATCTTAATATGATATCCTGTAGCAGGGTCCTTATGGAGTGACCATAGCCCCACTCCACAATGCCAGATCGCTGCCCTCTCCATGTTTCTCTGACAGAGGACTGTGTGCTGCAGTAAAACTTAGATTCATTACAAAGCTCACTGCCTCCCTAATCATTTGCATGCTAATATTTTTATATACATTTGGGCTGTTGTAACATTTATTCCACTAAAACAAGGAGTCTGGTGGCACCTTAACTATCAGATTTATTTGGGCATAAGCTTTTGTGGGTAAAACACCACTTCTTCAGATGAACTGGGTGAAAATTACAGATGCAGGCATTATATAATGACGCATGAAGGGAAGAGTGTTACCTCACAAGTGGAGAACCAGTGTTGATAGGGCCAATTTGATCAGGGTGGATGTAGTCCACTCCCAATAATAGATGAGGAGGTGTCAATTCCAGGAGACTCAAAGCTGCTTTTTTAATGAGCCAGCCACACACTTCCACGTCGCTGGACTTTACAAAAATGAGACAAGCCATTTACAACACACTTCACTTCTCTACAGAGGAAAAAGGACAGTAAACTATCTAAACTCTTACATGCCACAGGGGGGTACAACAGTGGTACCCTCAACTCACCTAACAATATTGTTAATCTATCCAACCACACTTAGCCCGGTGGAAGAGTCTGTCCTATCTCAGGGACTGTCTTTCTGCCCCACCACTCCCACGAACACGATACAGTTGGGCAGTGATCTGGAAGCCTACTTTCATCCTCTCCGACTCAAGGATGATTTTCAACACACCACTGAACAGTGTACTGACCCACAGGAACCCTCCTACCAACACTACAAAAAGAAGAATTCTTCGTGGACTCCTCCTGATGGTCGAAATGACAGACTGGACTTCTACACAGAGTGCTTCGCAGACATGCACAGGCTGAAATTGTAAACAAACAGCATCACTTGCCCCATAACCTCAGCCATACAGAACGCAATGCCATCCACAGTCTCAGAAACAACTCTGATATTATAATCAAAGGGGCTGACAAAAGAGGTGCTGTACTCATAATGAACAGGTCGGATTATGAACAGGAGGCGGCCAGCCAACTCTCCAACACCATGTTCTACAGGCCACTATCCTCTGATCCCACTGAGGAGTACCAAAAGAAACTACACCATCTGCTCAAGAAACTCCCTGACAAAGTACAGAAACAAATCTACATGGACATACCCCCAGAGCCCCGACCAGGGGTATTCTATCTGCTACCCAAGATCCATAAACCTGGAAACCCTGGACGCCCCATCATCTCAGGCATCGGCACTCTTACAGCAGGATTATCTGGCTATTTGGACTCTCTCCTCAGACCCTACACTACCAGCACTCCTAGCTATCTTCGAGACACCACTGACTTCCTGAGGAAACTACAGTGCATTGGTGATCTTCTTGATAGTGCCATCCTGGCCACCATGGATGTAGAAGCTCTTTACACCAATATTCCACATGAGAATGGACTACAAGCTGTTAAGAACAGTATCCCTGATGAGGCTATGGCACACCTAGTGGCTGAGCTTTGACTTTGTCCTCACCCACAGCCATTTCAGATTTGGGGACTGTAGCGAAGTTGAGACTCAACAGCGTGGTACCTCCTGCTGGTTGTTGTTAGAGAGCTTATTCCTTCACTCTCCCACTTCCCTGGTCCTTCTCGCATGAAGAGAGAGCAACAATACCCGAAGTCCAAAGGTGCAAACAATTTGATTCGTTTATTGGGGTGAACTTCCCGCAAGCTTAAATACAAGTTCCTTTTTCCTTCTTTTCGAATCCCAACTTACTTCCTGTTTGCCCCTAATTTATATAGTAATATTCTTAGCTATACCTTAACCAGTCATTCTACTGAAATTTAACTAACCAATCCTAACATATTGTAACATGATTATGTAACCAATTATATCCCACCACCTTAATTAGTTTACACCCAGCAAAATTAATTATACAGCAGACAGAAACAATCACAGAACCAGACAGAGACCATGCCAATAAACAATAGCAAAGTGGGAACTATAATGACAAAACAATACAGAAGTGAGGATTTCACATCCCAGCTATTGATAAGTGAGTTCTTGCCAGACAGGATGCTATCAAACTAAGTTTCCTTTTACATTTTCTAGGCACTTCCCTTTCTCTGGAGGTGATAGGAATACAATCCTGTCCTGATAGTGCCTGACAGCCCAATAGCACCTTATTTCAATGTGACTAGTTTGGAATGTGAGGATGTGACTTCCTAGCTTATGGCTGCCTCTGCTGCTTACCCAAAGGCCTTAGCCTAAGAACAGGGCCTCAGACTGTCACAGTAAGAGAAGGCCCTTACACCAGCAGACAGTGATTTTGATTCTCTCTTTTATACCTCTAGAACTAGCCAAGTGATAAGAATACCCCTAAATTCTTAAAGTACAGGCCTTTGCAGACAGGCCTGAATATCTATATCCTAACAGTTGTCTCGAGAATTAGCTCTTCCAGCCCAGAGTGCCCTCTGCAGGCTGGTGTCTCACCTGCTGCTGGCCCCCATGTCCCTCCTGGACCCTGGTGCCCCTTTACCTTGGGGTGCTGACCCCTGGTAGTGCCCCCACACTCTGGGTCTCCCCTCCCAGGGGAACCCTCCACAACCCTCTATCCCCACCTTACCTCAGTGACTACTGCCAGTCAGCATCTAGCCCCTGCTCACTGGGGCAGACGGCAGTCTGTAAACGACTCCTCATCGGCAAGTGGGGTTTTGGACCTGCTACCTTTGCCTATTCCCAGGCTACACCTCTGAATCCCCAGTACCTTTCCTGGCCTTCAGCAAGGCCTGCAGCCTGGGGGTTCTCCAGGATGGAGCTCCCCAGCTCCTCTGGCCTTTCCCCAGCCCTGCTCCACTCCAGGTACCCTTTTCTCCCAGGCAGACAGGTCCTTCTCTCTCAAGAGCTAGAGAGAGACTCTCCTGGCTCACAGCCCTTTTATAGGGCCAGATGTGGCCTGATTGGGGCATGGCCCCAGCTGTGGCTGCTTCCCCAATCAGCCTAGCTTTTTCTCTCAGCCCTGGCCCTCTCCAAGGGCTGCCTTTTAACCCCTTCTGAGCCAGAGCAGGGATGACTTATACCTTCAAGTCAGCGGCACTGCTATGGGTACCCGCATGGTCCCACAGTATGCCAACATTTTTATGGCTAACTTAGAACAACACTTCCTCTCTCTTTCTAGCTCTCATCCCTTAGCGCCCCTCCTCTACTTGCACTACACTGATGACGACATCATCATATGGACCCACGGGAAGGAAGCCTTTGAAGAATTCTACTTGGATTTCAACAATTTCCACCCCACCATCAACCTCAGCCTGGACCAGTACACACAAGAGATCCACTTCCTGGATACTACAGTGCAAATAAGTGATGGTCACATAAACACCACCCTATACCAGAAACCTACTGACCTCTATACTTACCTACATGCCTTCAGCTTTCATCTAAGACACATCACATGAGCCATTGTCTACAGGGAAGCCCTAAGATACAACCGAATTTGCTCCAATCCCTCAGACCGAGACAAACACCTACAAGATCTTTATCAAGCATTCTTAAAACTACAATACCTACCTGGGGAAGTGAGGAAACAGATTGACAGAGCGAGATGGGTACCCAGAAATCATCTACTACAGGACAGGCCCGGCAAGGAAAATAACAGAACACCACTGGCCATCACGTACAGCCCCCCAGCTAAAACCTCTCCAGCACATTATCAACGATCTACAACCTATCCTGGAAAATGATCCTTCACTCTCACAGACCTTGGGAGGCAGGTCAGTCCTTGCTTACAGACAGCCCCCAACCTGAAGCAAATACTCACCAGCAACTACACAACACACCACAGAAACACTAACACCAGGAACCAATCCCTGTAGCAAACCTCATTGCCTACTCTGTCCCCATATCTACTCTATCGACACCATCAGAGGACCCAACCACATCAGCCACACCATCAGAGGCTCATTCACCTGCAAGTCTATTAATGTTATATATGCCATCATGTGCCAGCAATGCCCCTCTGCCATATACATTGGCCAAACCGGACAGTCCCTACGTAAAAGAATAAATGGACGCAAATCAGACGTCAGGAATGGTAACATACAAAAGCCAGTAGGAGAACACTTCAATCTTCCTGGACATTCTATAACAGATATAAAAGTAGCTATACTTGAACAAAAAGTTTCAGAAACAGACTTCAAAGAGAAACAGCAGAACTAAAATTCATTTGCAAATTTAACACCATTAATTTGGGCTTGAATAGGGACTGGGAGTGGCTGGCTCATTACAAAAGCAGCTTTGAGTCTCCTGGAATTGACACCTCCTCAACTATTATTGGGAGTGGACTACATTCACCCTGATCGAATTGGCTCTGTCAACTCTGGCTCTCCACTTGTGAGGTAACTCCCTTCCCTTCATGTGTCATTATAAAATGCCTGCATCTGTAATTTTCACCCAGTTCATCTGAAGAAGTGGTGTTTTACCCACAAAGGCTTATGCCCAAATAAATCTGTTAGTCTTTAAGGTGCCATCAGACTCCTTGTTGTTTTTGTGGATACAGACTAACATGGCTACCCCCTGATTTATTCCACTGATATTTGTTTCTCTTCTATCTGATTCCAGGACACACACCGACTTATTTTTTTGTTTAATGCCTAAAAGCCTTTTTTCCTTCTATATGGCTTGATAATGTGAAGTGCTCAATACCTCCTGCCAGGGGTTGAGTGTCCTCAACTCCCATTCATTTCATTAAGTGTTGATAGCAGTTGGCATTCTGCAGGAGTCTTCTCAAAACCTCACAGCTTGGAGTTTTGTTGCTCTAAAATAAAATCGTTAAAAGTTTTCTCCTCCTAATCAAAATGTTATAAATTTTCTCCTCCCAATCAATTTTGCCTGCCCTTCTAGATTGTGCACAGATGTGTTTACATTCCTAAAACAAATTCCTCTGGTTGAGGCGAATAACTTACTGTGCTAACATAATGAAGGAACCATTCACAAAATGTTAAATCAAATAGGAAGCAGCAATCTAGCACTGCATAGCTTGAACCCACCTGGATCATTACTTTGGAAATTTACAGCTTTCTACTATTACAAGAGTTGCATCAAATGAGCATCTTTTTTTTCTTCCCATATTTCCAGGTTTCAGTTATACTTCAGTCTGATTCTGGTGTAAATCTGCAGGCAACCTCTCACAAAATTCCCTTCACATCTGCTGACCAGGCACGTCTTGGTAGTGCTGATCTGGCATCCAACGCTTAGGTCTACATACAGAGCGGGGGGTGTGATTCCCAGCTCAAGTAGACATATTTGCACTAGCTCTCTTTGAGCAGCATGCTAAAAATAGCAGTACAGCTGTGATAGCATGGGCTGTGCGGGCAGCAGCACAGGCTACCTGCTCCAGGTATATAGCATCCATGGGACTCCAATGAGTTTGTACTCAGGGCTGCTAATCCATGCCACCACTTTTGCTGTCTAGGTGTGGGGAAAAAGGGCTACTATTTTTAGCGCACTAGCTCAAAAAGACTAGCACAAGTACGTCTGATCGAGCTGGGAATCAGACCCCCTTGCTCCAAATGTATGTCCATCGTGATGGTACCTTTCTGTGCCCATAGTGAACCTGAAGAGAGAATTCAAATAAAAGTGACGCAATTATTTAGGACCTACAGAACATGCATCTACAACTAGGCAAAATGTTTGTGCAAAGTGTGTTTTCAGCACTGCTGGAGAATGTAGGAACAGATAACAAAACATCTTTTAATCCCTGAAAATGTGGAGTGACTTACACATCAACATAAATGATAATAGGTTTCCACATTCTTAGTAGTTCTAAGGTCCTGGACAGGGATATCTGGGAGGGAAGTGGTTTGGATTCATTATGTAGACAATAACAAGTTTGGCTAGTATAATAGAAAATTTCTATCTTGAAGTTCTCATTGCACTTCAGAAACGACATCTACTTCATTAGATAGGACTCAGGATTCAGATCTGAACTTTGTACCTGAGTTCAAATTGGTTTGGATTCACTGATCTAGTATGGCTCTGCCTCTGTGCATAACAGAAGTAGAGAGGAATATAGCTGAACTAGGGACACCCAGGCCAATCCTTACTCTTATTTAAGATAACTTGGGATCTTTAGTGTCCACACAGCAGACAGGACCTTGCTTGTAAGGTCTCATGTGGAAAAGCCCCATACTATAAACTGCATGGTACTAAATTTATCTATCTCTGAATGAAGAGGTCTTTGAACCTGTGGTTGCAGGCCAATATTTTCGCTTGTGAGCAAGAGGAACTTTGACACTTTATTGATATTATTGAGTAACTTTCTCTTTCTTGGCAGTACTTACTTCACTTTCACTTGGGTGAAAAAGGCCTGTTAATTTATGTACTCACTGTAATTAACCTCATATTCAATATATCTTATTTTAAGTGCTGGCATTCGGTGGAATTAGCATTTAAAAGAATGCTGCCCCTGCAGTGAGGCTACAATAGTCAGCAGGCTAGCAGTTAATCACAGTCCTTATTTGGTCATTAGTCCATTTTTGGCAGTGGCTAATATGGATATTGAATGAAAACTTGCCCTGTATGTTTTGCTTGGACCTACTTGTTGTTAACAGAGAAACATTTAATAATAAAGAGGTTTTATGTTTTTGCAAATGTATCTGATTCTTTTAGCCCTTTTTTCTATTCACTAATGATCAGTAAAGAGGTTATGACTCTCACAGATGTAGTTACTACTTGCAGCTGTTGAAATAGCTTGCAGAAATAACTTTTAGCCTATAGTAGCGTTTCTTAAACTTTTGATAGCTGAAATTTGATTAAAATTAAATCAGTCACACACCCCTTTCAGTCCTGCCATGTGGTGTTAAAACCTACCCTGAAGGAGCAGTCATTCAGAACAGATTGTATAGCTCATGGTAATATGATGCTGCTTCGCCTTTCTTATATAATCTGTGAGATTTGAAATATTATCATTGGCTTCTGAGTTAGTTCTTACTGAAATAAGTGGGGCACTTCACAACTGTTGTTGAGGCTGTCTGCAAAATCAGGGTTGTGATTTTTTTTTTTTACCAGCCATAACAAAGATACTTTTTTTAAAAATGAAAACTGAGATGGGAGAATAATTGAGACCTGTCAATGCCCCATCTCTGAAGGGACATCACCCCACACTTTAGGAAACAGTGGCTCAAAGATCTTTTGTATTGGTCTCTGAGTATGTGCTGTATTCTCACAAGTCACGTGGTATTGTTTCTGTTTCCTGACCTAACCTACATAGACAGAAGTGCCCAAGAAGAAACATTGAGGCTTTGATGATATTGGGGAGAAAATATTTTAAGGCGAGAGTAAGCAAGATTATAAGAGATAAGCGGGCCTAGGGCAACTAAGAACACTCGTTTAGTTTTTCCCTTTTCTCTCAAATTAGAAAAGACACTATATATGAGTAATTATTTGGACCCCAGACTCACAAAAATATCTGGGTTCCTCCCTCTGTATCTAGGAAAGATGGGGTTAAGCAGTGCTCTACACTTTCAAATGTGACTAGGGTTTGGGGGATCAACCCTGGGTGCACAACTTGAGATACTGGTCTGCTTTGCCAGTTGACTAAGTGACTTTAAATAACTTCTATGCTCATTGTCTTTTGTTAACTAATATATGCTGTCTAGCATATATATACATGTCATGTTAATAATATGTATTTGCTGCACTCTGTGTGTGTGTGTGTGCATGCATGTGTATAAAAAGTATGCATTTAGAGCCAATAGCATTAAGTACACATATTAGAGCAGTTATATAGCCTAAATCGGCCTGTGACTTTTATATAACCTTGCTCACCTATGCCAAGTATTCCATAACTCCTTGCATTCACTAAAGTAAGTTTCTGGCTTGAACAAATAGGGAAGCTGTCAACATCAGGACAGATGAGTGTTTTGTTACAGCAACAGAGCGGCAGGTACTCTCATAGGCCTGTACTGAAATGTCCCAAAAGAAGAGGACAAGACATATGATTGTTCTACCTTAGTAATGCCCTTAGAGGTGCCTTCACACCCTTTGGTACCTGAAATGCATGTGTTCGGAACAAAGAGATAAAGGATACACCATGGTACCAGGAAAAGAAAAGATAAAAAACGGATTGATTAAATCTAGTTTCAGATGATGTACATGGTACCTTTTACTTTTGAACATGTAGGGTATAAAAAGATGGTTTTAGGGGTGTATCTTTGGAAGCACATATTCTGCATAAGATGGATATAACATCGCTGCACAAGAGTGTCAAAGTTTGACTCAGACTCACAATTTATCAGACCACTCTACTTTATTAGCAAAGCTGTTCTGCTAATACATTTAGAAGTGAGCCCCCCGAGCGGGGTTTGTGTCTTTTAATTTATACAGTTTTTTGGAGAACAAGTTACAGAGAAGTTACAGACAAAAGAAGAACAAGATTTTAGTCACCACCCTTCGAGATCCTTGAGACCAGTCACGTATCTTCAATTACCTACCGCCCTTAACAATCTCCTTTAACAGCTTCCAGTTAACTTAACTAATTGCCCTTCACACCTTCCATTCTGATGCCTGCTTCTTAGACGTGCTGGCTCTATCTTAATTGCTTCTCCATTCAAAAGCTAACTGTCCCTAAGTGTGCTCCCTCAGATACTTTGTAACATGTTTTGGCATGCCCTCTCATATACAATGTATCCAGCATGTCCCCTTATACAATGTTATACTTCCACAATCCCCCCTTTTGGTCAAGGCTACGCTCATGACCAATGACTTACTGGATCCCATACATCAATCGTTCTTTTTCATTACTTTCACTGGTGACATTTAACAACATTAGATTAGCACTCTGGTTAGGGGTAACCTGGTGGATGGTGTGTCTTGTGCAGTTTTGGATACAACAAGAAATCAATTGAAAACACACAAAGATTATTAGAATTCCAAATAGGATAGTCAGGATTCCTTGAAACAACCAGTTTCCCAGACTAGAGAAATTGAATAAGTTACCTATCCATTTCCACAAGGAACTTGGTTCTTCGTGGGGAAGGTATGCAATTTACTCCAGATGGCTAGCACGATTTATTACCTCATTAGTATTATCAGGTATGTATACACAGCATTCTGTTCCAATTAGAGCACAGGTCCCTCCTTTGGCTGCCAGTATTATATCTAATGCCCGACGGTTTTGGAGGGCCACTTGTCGGACTGCTCCTGCTTCTTTGGCTAGAGCTTTTAAGCTCTCTCCTGTTTCATTGGCCATGATCTCAACCACCGCTTGTAACCTTAAAAGCCTTTTTGCATGGTGGATTACTCCCCCTACTGGGACTAAAGAAATGCCAACAGCTTCTTCCCAAGTTAGGGGGCTTATGTTATCCACATACCATTTAGCATCTGGCAAGTCCCTCCTTTTCCTCCTGAAATTACAGAGGCGATTTCGTGGGAGGGATTGAAGCACCCAGAATTGTGGGAAAAGCTGAGCAGGATAACAGATACCTGACCAATTTGCTGGTAACACAGTGTAAGCATTTTCCCCACAAACCCAATGATGTCCCATTAAAGCTGGGAAGGGTTGACTGCAACCCTTTGACATGTAAGAATTTACAAAGGAGGAATAGTAGCCCCAAAGGGCACAGGATGATTTTCACTGGGAGAAGAGGTAGCATTCACATGACATTTGTAGATGGTGCTGTTTTTCTCAGGGAGGCTGTAGGGGGAGCAAGAGATTGAATCTTTGGTTTGATCCCAGGTTGAGAGGAAGTTTATCTTTCCATACCCGGTTCGCCATTCTCCAACCTTGTTTGAATAGTCCCATACACCATGGGACACGATGTATTGGAGACAGCTGCTCCTCCCTAGATTCAGCCCTGTCCCATTACACACCCAGCACCAGTGGCCCTTTCCTTTCACCACACTTATAAGTTTAGGAACATCTGTTTTTCCCAGCCCCCAAGTGTCATTTTCCTTCCATGTCCTTTTAAGTGGATAGGGTTCTCCAGCAAGCTCTGAGGAATTCAAAGGGATTGCCATGGTGGGGATACTAGCTTGTGAGTGAGCTGGGATGTGGCTGCAGACCCAGCAATTAGAAATATTCAGGATCTGGGCTATCTGCACCTGTTGTTGGATGAAAGAATTGTCACTGTCACTCTGGATTCCCCAGACCCTCAGGACACAGTAGCTGAGGATTAAGCTTCTCAAAGGACACATGTTGGAAGCAAGACCCTTTCTGGTTCCGACAACCCCTTTCGAGGGAACCGCAGTCACGGTTTTATGTCCACCGGGCAGCAGGTGCTAGGCTCACTACTGCTTCTTGTTTGTTGGGTCCTGCTGTCTGCTTACCCTCTGCTTCTGGCAACTCTTACGAGAGCGCAGATTGTAAGGTATTGCAGGCTGTTCCTCTTTGTCTTCTGGGGTTGAAGCTGGTTCTGCGTGGTCTTGCAGAGGTGCTTGGTCCCCTTGAGGTGGCACTGGCTTACACTGTGAGGCGTGGATCCGTGCAGCGATGCCGGATAATTTCACTGCTGTCTGGGTGGTGAGCAGTACCTGGTATGGACCCTTCCACCGGGGTTCCAAGGAGTGCTTCCGAAGGTGGTGCCGCAGGTAGACCCAATTACCAGGCTCAAGAGTGTGACAGGCAGCAGAGGTGGGTTCCGTCGGCCAAGCTGCTCGCACCTGCGAATGGAAGGAGCTCACAGCTTGCATTAACCCTTTGCAGTACTGGAGGAGCGTACTGTGAGTTAGGTTTAGGTCTGGGGCTGGGGTAATAGTAGCCATTGTTCGCATAGGGCGTCCCATGATGATTTCAAATGGACTCAATTTGTGTCTCTGGGATGGGGATGACCGAATTTCCGTAAGGGCCAGTGGTAAAGCAGCTGGCCAGTTTAACCCTGTGGAACTACAGTTTTTTGCCAGCTTATTTTTAAGCACACCATTTTGCCTTTCAACTGCCCCTGCACTCTGTGGATGGTAAGGGCAGTGCAACATGTGGGTGACATGTAATACCTGGTTTAGATGTTGAACAATTTTTCCAGTAAAATGTGTTTCCCAGTCCCGGACAAAGTGGCAGGAATTCCCTTGGTAGGGATAATGTGGTTTAACAGACATTTTGCAACAGACAATGAATCAGCTTTGCAACAGGGAAAGGCTTCAATCCAACCCGAAAACAGACATATTATAACTAAAATGAATTCATATTTCTGACACTTTGGCATTTGTACAAAATCAAGTTACCAGTATAGGAAAGGTGCTTGAGGCAAACCCCGGAACCCTTGTGTTACTTTTACAGATTTGCCTACATTGTGGCTTTGACAAGTAACACAAGCGGCACCGTGGCGGGTTGCAAAGGAGCTGAAATGGGGAGCCCACCACCCCACCTTACTCATAGCAGAGACCATCCCCTCCTTGCCGACATGCGAAACACCATGTAGCAGGGCAGCTAGAGATGGGTAGAGTGAGAGGGGGGCTACAAAGGTACCGGTGGGCGATCACCAAAGGGAATCAGAATGCAAAGAGCAACTCAAAGCACTCCAGGAGTCTTTCTCTGTTTCTGGGGCAGAATCCTGGAACTGAGCGAGATGAGACAGGGATGGTGGCGTTACAGAGACAGAGAGGGGACCAAGAAACGCTTCTGGTGAAGGTTTTATAGTGGTGGCATGTTTTGCATCAGCATCAGCAAGTGCATTACCTTTTGCCACCTCGGTGTCTGCTGCTGAGTGGCCAGTACACTTAACAATTGCCAAGGCAGACGGTAGTAAAACTGCATACAGGAGGGCGGCAATGTAGGGGCCATTCTTGATAGGGGTACCAGTAGAGGTAAGAAAACCTCGAGCCTGCCAGAGAGTGCCAAAGTCATGCACAACCCCAAAGGCATACCGAGAATCAGTAAAAATAGTGGCAGAGAGCCCCTTGGCTAGAAAGCAGGCACGGGTTAGAGCAATCAGTTCAGCCACCTGGGCAGAGGTCACAGAGGGTAAGGGCGCAGCTTCTATGGTCTCAGAGAGAGACCACAGCATACCCTGCAAGAAGGTGGCCTTGGTCATTTCTATAACAGGACCCATCAGTGAATAATACCAGGTCAGAGTTAGGGAGAGGTACATCTGAAAGGTCTGGGCGCGGGTCAGTGATAGCGGAGACAGTTGCAAGGCAGTCATGGGGTTCACCATCACTAGGTAAAGGAAGGAGGGTAGCAGGGTTTAACCGGGAGCAGCGCTTAATAGTGATATGTGAGGCTGAAAGCAGCAAAAGTTCATACCTAGTGAGGCGAGCAGAGGAGAGGTGAGCAGTGTTGCGTTGCAGAAGGAGAGTTTCCACAGAATGAGGAACCATGAGAATGAGAGGAAAGCGGAGGACAAGGGACGCAGACATCTCGACCAGGCGCGCTGCAGCAGCTACAGCGCATAGGCAAGGGGGTAAACCCTGGGCTACAGGGTCCAAGGTTGCAGAAAAATAAGCCACCGGGCGATTTCTGTCACCGTGCTCCTGAGTAAGAACCCCGAGGGCACAAGCAGATTGTTCGTGACAGAAAAGGGTAAAAGGCTTGTCATAGTTAGGTAACCCTAAGGCAGGGGCAGGGGCTAAATTCTGCTTAAGGGAGATGAAAGCAGCATTTGCTTCAAGTGGCCATGGCATGGGGTTAGGTACAGAGGATCGAGTGAGTTCTTGGAGTGGTTTAGCCAGAGAAGCATATTGGGGAATCAATTGCCTACAGAACCCTGTCATGCCTAAGAATTTTCTGACCTGGCGTGGAGAGCAAGGCTGGAGAAGCTAAGGATGGCTTGTACCCGGGCTGGATAGAGTGTACGGGAGCTCTGGGAGAGAAGGAAGCCTAGGTATGTGACAGAGGTTTGGCAGAGCTGCAATTTTGTGCGAGAAGCCTTATGACCCTTGTTTGCTAAAGCTGTGAGAAGTGTTAGTGAATCAGTTTCTGAGGCAGACAGAGAGGAGGAGCACAGGAGTAAGTCGTCCACATATTGGATCAGTGTGGATCCTGATGGGAAAACCAGATCAGCGAGATCCCTGGCTAGGGCTTGAGAAAAATAGGATGGACTCTCTGTATACCCCTGGGGAAGGGTAGTCCATGTATATTGCTGACCCTTGTAGGAGAAGGCAAAGAGATACTGGGATTCAGAGTGAACTGGGACAGAGAAGAAAGCGGAGCACAAATCTACAACAGTAAAGTGGGTTGCATTTGGAGGAATAGACACTAGTATTGTAGCAGGGTTAGGAACCACTGGAAAAGAAGGTATGACAATACGGTTAATAGCTCGAAGGTCTTGAACAAATCGCCACGATTTGCCATCAGCCTTTTGAACTGGGAGGATAGGGGTGTTACAGGGGCTGGAACAAGGGACAATAATTCCTTGTTCTTTTAATGCAGATATAACTGGAGCAATCCCAGCCTCTGCCTCAGAATTCAAAGACAGGCGAGGCAAAGGTTTGGAATTGTCTACAGTAATCCGAACTGGGTCAGTATTTAATCGGCCCACTTCAGATGGGTGAGATGGCCATAGGGAGGAAGGAACCTGAGAGATTAGGTGCTCTAGGGACGGAGTTAAGGGACAGTAAGGGACCGGAGTGGAGAGGGAAGTTTCAGACAGCAGGGAGGCTACAGAATCACATAAGGAAGACTGAGGGATTTGCAGATAGACACCATCTGGGGAGCAGTAAATAGAACAGCCAAGTTTGCATAGCAAGTCCCGTCCCAGAAGGTTTGCAGGGGTGGAATCAGAGAGGAGGAATGCATGCTCCTCAGAGAGGGGACCGACCTGAACAGACAAAGGTTTTGAGAGGGGAAAAGAGGTAGGGATCCCTGTAATGCCAACAGCAGACACAGATTTTCCAGATCGGGGAACCTCAGGCAAGTCAGTGGTGCGGATTGTAGAAAGAGAAGCTCCAGTATCAACAAGGAAAGGGAGAGAGAGATCATTTACAGTCAGGACACATTCTCCAGTAGGGGAAAGAGGTAATAAGGGAGCTAAAACTTTGTGAGGTTCCCCAGCATCCTGTCATTGTTGGGGTGAAAAATAGGGTTGGGGATCAGCTGGAGGAACCAGCGGGGGGTTCACTTGATTTCCCATACAATTATTAGGTCGTCTCAGACACTCTTTTTTTCCAGTGTCCAGGCTGTTTACAGTAGTTACAAACCCCAGTTAATCCAGCCCCCCGCTCCCTTCCGCAACCCCGTCCCTGTCCCCGGTGTGGTCTGCTTAGTCCTGAATAATGCTGTATCTGCAGAGCCATTAACTTTTGGGAGGACTGTTCCTCCTTTCCTTTTAAAGTGTGGTGGCAATGCTCTGCTACTGCCAGCAATTTGTCCATGGTTTCAGTCTCCCATCCCACACTTATTCGTTTTAACATGCTGCCTGTGGCAGGGAGAAGACCATCAACAAATGCATGTGCCAAGGCCCCCTGCCCATTTACATTGGGTTCTTGTATTCCTGAATGTTGTAGGAAAATATCAGTTAGCCGGGACCTATAGTTGCCTGGGCTTTTTCCTTGCCCTTGCTTACAGCAACGTATTGCTGTCCAGTTTGCTTTAGGAGACCACACTTTGGGAATGGCTTGATGCAGGCGCTTCCAAACAGCCATACACTGGTCTCTGTATGCCAAATCTGGGCCAGTACTTTTTATGGTTGAGTGGCGTGCCTCAGCTGGCCAGTCTGCGGCAGCCAACCATTTTTCATAATAACTGGCAGGAGCTAACAATTTACACAGTTGGAGGAGATCTGTCTCAGAGGGTTCATAGGTTTCACAGATTAACAGAAACTCCTCAGCAAATTTGACAGAGTTTTCCTGTGGTTTGGGAAAACTTTTAACTATAGATAAAAGTTCCGTACGAGTCCAGAGTTTATAATCCCATATGGACTCACTTTCTCCCATTTTAAGGACTCGTAAGGGTGCCACAACAGTTTGATCAGAGTCTCTCATTAACCTCCCATCAGGTTCTCTTTTCCAAGAAGAGATGTCAAGAGAATCTTTGCAGTCTGCTTTGGATTTCTTCTTCATAATATTTTGCAGAGCTGCGAGGCCAATGAGGGTATTTTCTTCACTTTCATTATCTGTAGTCACTGAAGATTTTTCCTTTTCTGATTTCTTATTTGTGCAGGAGTATGGTGGGGGTCGGGTTTGATCTGGATCATTGCACAGGACTGGGCAAAGGGGAGTGCTCGGACTAGTGGTGGGAGAGACTGCATCCAATTGAACTGTTAGTTTTTTGATAGAATTTTTAAGAGAGGTGAGTTTTGACTCAGTCCATCTACGATTTGCCTCTTCCCACCACTGCATGAAGCAGTCTACTTCTCCTCTCTCCAATTTGGTTTTTGGGAGGACGAGTTTGCTTTTTAAAGCGTCCACTCGATCCTTGTCCCAAGAACCTAACAGTGGCCACTGTAATTTGGGGTTCTCTAGAGCTAATTTGGACCATTTTTCAAGAAACCTACAAGAGTCCGGACCCCTCCTAAAATACATAAAATAAGCTGGAGTTCCCTTAGGGAACTGTTCTACCTTAGACTTCTGATTACCCATCCAGGAGGACTTCATACAGCACTCACACAAGAAGGAAATTCATGCTCAGCAGAGCGGTACCCGGTGCAGCACACAGAAAGGAGCCCACAGGCTACTGCCTCAACTGCCCTTGCTTTCACACCAGGGGTTATATCAGCTGTGCAGATTCCACTTATTCAGACAGTGGGGACAGGGACCCCTTGGTCAGCCAGTCTCCGGACAGAGATGGCTCCCAGATTCACACACACACCATGGGGAAGACGGATAGACACAAAGACAAGACAGTCCTCAAACTGGTTAAAGCACAAAAATAATAATTACCTGAGACATCTGATTCCAGAAGCTGGATCCAAAGACCCCTACCCGAACAGAGTGGGAACCAACAAGTTCAATGGCGTAGACTGCGCTGCTGCTGTGTACCTTTCTGTCTTGTGGAGGATCGCTTGGACTAAGCATCCAGGCGCCGGCTGCCACGATCGTCCTGCAAGGCAGTCAGGGATCACACAGCCTCAGTGAAGCCGCTTGCCATCTCGGTGGAACCTCCAAATTGTCAAAGTTTGACTCAGACTCACAATTTATCAGACCACTCTGTTTTATTAGCAAAGCTGCTCTGCTAATAGATTTAGAAGTGAGCCCCCTGAGTGGGCCTTGTGTCTTTTAATTTATACAGTTTTTTGGAGAACAAGTTACAGAGAAGTTACAGACAAAAGAAGAAAAAGATTTTAGTCACCACCCTACGAGATCCCTGAGACCAGTCACGTATCTTCAATTACCTGCCGCCCTTAACAATCTCCTTTAACAGCTTCCAGTTAACTTAACTAATTGCCCTTCACACCTTCCATTCTGATGCCTGCTTCTTAGACATGCTGGCTCTATCTTAATTGCTTCTCCATTCAAAAGCTGACTGTCCCTAAGTGTGCTCCCTCAGATACTTTGTAACATGTTTTGGCATGCCCTCTCATATACAATGTATCCAGCATGTCCCCTTATACAATGTTATACTTCCACAACACCTACCTGGGGACTGATGTCATGTAGAACCTTTTCCCTGTATGATATTATTATTGGCTTGTAGCAATAAATCTGACTGACATTGGTTATTTGGTCTCTTGGGTATTTTTTATAATTAACTTAAGTGTGGGCAAGCAATTGACTGTACAATTATCAGCATTTTCTTATCTCCCATTAAGACTCTCCTCTGCCATGATGTATACAAAAAATTGACAATGCTTAGGTATTTAAGGTGCCATGACTGCTGCTTAACACACTGACCAGTATTGTCTCATTTTTTCTTTGTGCTCCTCTTGTCTGTATCTATCAAAGTGCGGTTTTTTTGTTTTTTGTTTTTTTTGTTTTAAGAACATAAGAATGGCCATACTGGATCAGATCAAAGGTCCACCCAGCCCAGTATCCTGTCTACCAACAGTGGCCAATGCCAAGTACCCCAGAGGGTGTGAACCTAACAGGTAATGATCTAGTGATCTCGCTCCTGCCATCTGTCTCCACCCTCTGACAAACAGAGGCTAGGGACACCATTCCTTACCCATCCTGGCTATTAGCCATTAATGAACTTAACCTCCAAGAATTTATCCAGTTCTCTTTTAAACCCTGTTATAGTTTTAGCCTTCACAACCTCCTCAGGCTAGCAGTTCCACAGGTTGACTGCGCTGAGTGAAGAAGAACTTCCTTTTATTTGTTTTAAACCTGCTACCCATTAATTTCATTTGGTGGCCCCTAGTTCTTATATTATGGGAACAAGTAAATAACTTTTCCTTATTCACTTTCTCCATACCACTCATGATTTTATATACTGTATCATACCCCCTCCTTAGTCTCCTCTTTTCGAAGCTGAAAAGTCCTAGCCTCTTCAATCTCTCCTAATATGGAACCCGTTCCAAATCCCTAATTATTTTAGTTGCCCTTTTCTGAACCTTTTCTAATGCCAGTATTTTGTTTTTGATACTTAGTTTGTCAGCTCTCTGAGGCAGGGACCATCTTTTTGTTTGGTGTTTGTACAGTGCCTAGCACAATGGGGGCTGATCCCTCAGAGGGACCCCAAAGTGCTATCATAATACAAATAATAAATTCTAATGATTCCCTGGAGAGTGGTATAATTCTTTCATTTTAAAAAAACCTTTCTTCTGTGAAGAAAGAGAAACCTATATTTACTCATAAATTTGCTTGTGTGTGTTGCCCCAAAATAAGGGAAGGGGGACATATACTTAGGGAGGCTGTTTTATATTTAAAGGACTTTTAATATGCTAATATATGTAAATATAAAGAAAGAAAAATTAAATAAACTTTTAGTCTTGCACATTAGGATTTCCTACAATTCAGCACACTCAATTAGCAAAACTGTGGTTTAAATTAAAGTTTGCGTCTTTTTTTTAGTGGATACGGCTCGTATGAGTTGAATGAATAAATAAAGATTAATGATCCCAGGTAATTATGTTGTGCGTGTTCATAGAATGGAATTGCCTTATGATGAAACCTTCATAAAAATGTGTTTATGGACTGTCAACAATATGTTCTAATGGCTATGATGAACCTTATTTCTGCAATCTACAGCATATGTTTTCGAAGGAATAAACATCACAGTTGAAAACCATTCAAGATGCCTTTGGATATGTATTTAAATATAGATTGAAATATGTTACTGATCTAAATAGTGATAATCCTCAAAAATTATTCTTATTTTGGTAACTGTATAACTCATGTACCTAGATTCACTGTTATACACTTCACACCCTGTTTGAAGAGTAATTCCTGTCATTCTATAAATGTTTGAATGTACATAAAGTGTAAAAAAGCTAAAATGCATGTTGAAATTTGAGTGTTCTGTCTATTGTTCTTGAAATAGAAACCAAAACAGAGACAGACTCCTATGATATAAACAAAGGGAATACAAATGAATATTAAAAATGAATGCAATAGGAGCGGACCAGACTTTAATAAGAGATGAGCCTGAACCAAAACCTTGGATCCCTGTGACTGCAACCTTCAGGAAGTTCATAATAGGAGCCTATTCCTACTTCAAATGGTTAATGTGTTCATACTTCTTCACTGTGATAAACTAAATAAAATATTTTCTTCCCTTTTTCCCCCATGTGCAGAGCCTATTAGCCAAAGCCCTTTGTCCTAGCAGCTGGGGATGGTGTGGTACCTACATAGGTCTGGAGAAACAGAAAGTCACATCTCTGGAGCCCTTTCCTTTCAAATGCCAGTGTGATGTTCTGACACTAAAACATATATCATACCCCTTTGGAGGCCTGTGTTTGTTGTTTTTGTATTTGTTTTTTTCTGATTGGCTAGTGAGGTGGTTGTTGGTCTGCTTGGGATGGATTTGTAGTCAATTAAGTATATCATCCAAAAGCCAATAGTGCTGTCTTTTACTTCTCTGAATCAATTTATTTTTCTTTTTAACACGTTCAGAATGTATTGCAGGTTTCTCAGTTTGAGCAAAATCTGACATTTGATTCTGGATGTTTTCATAATGTACTAACTGGTATATATGTGCACTAATGATTTCTACTTATTGGAATATCAGACTGGTTTCATGTGTTGATCTTTCTTACAGCTAACCTCTAGAAGAATTAAACTACAATACTATTATAAATACCAGTGGAGAGAGTCTCCTTTTAGCAAAAATTTAGCTTTTTTGGAGGGGGGAGGGTGTTTGTTTGAGAGCTGAAAATCCTGTGTTCTATCATTGATGCCATCTTTGTGCAATTTAGCTGAGGAGCATGATCTGTTTTGTGTAGCTGAAGACTCATGAGTGTGAGATTTCTACAGAGATCTTCATGCCCTGTTAAAGTCACAATGATGTCAACATTAATACTTATGCACAACTTTAAATAATGAGCTCATCCTTTTCCCTAGAATACTCAGTCTGGTACACACCTTTTGAATGTCACTTTCTTTGCTTGTGTGCAAGCTAGTCAGACCAGGAATCATAAGCCATATCCATCCTTTAATTACCTCCTCATAGTCAAACGGGACTCACATGCTGAGTAGACATGTGATCTGTGAAAAGCAAACTCAACAGAGCAGTGAAGTTGACTGCACCACTGAAGGCTATAGTAATGATAGTGAGTGACTGCTGATATTGCTAACATAAAAGGCAGAGTGTAGAATGGAAATAAAGAAATGATTCATCTGCCACATTACCAGTCAGCTGTGTGTGGCTTTAGGCAATGGCAAACATGCTAGGTTTAACTCCCCCACCCCACTCTCCCCACACTTCAGCATTTTTCAGATTGATCCTAAGTATTGTAATAAATAGCATTAAGCAGTGTTCTAGTGTGTTCACCAACACTTCTAGATAGCGCTCCAGTGCTATCCTGTGTAATTCATTTTTGTTGAAGAATAATCCTAAGTAGATATCCTGACTGGCCGTCACTCGATCCAGGAAGTGTTGTTAAAACAATGTCAACATCAGTAATAAAATATCAACTGTGAGGGTCACCGCCATTTTCCTCATGATACTTACCTGTAGGAGTGGCTCCAGAGCAGTGAGTTTCAACCTTTTTCATTTGTGGACCCTTGAAAAATTTCAAATGGAGGTGTGGATCAACTTGAGTATGGCCAATACAGAAACCTGTTGAGACCACAGACGCTATCATGAAAGGTTTAATTGTGATACAAGCAGCCAAGAAATTCCAGTGTTAACATTTATTATTCATTTTACCACCTTTAACAAGATTCATAATCACCTTCCAACGTGTGTGTATAGTGATCCCCTCACTTGTCCCATTGTTGAGCTGCTGCTATTCCTGGACTGGAAGGTAACAATTGTTCAACAGTACTTTGCGCTGTTTAGGACAGAAAATGAAGACAATATCATCCTGCAGGGAAAATGTAGGTAGAATTATATAATAACCTCAGTGTCTTGGCTAAATTTCCAGGTAAACATCTTTACAAAAAGCGATGTAATGACAACAAGCACTTAGGACCTAAGTTCTGCACGGAATTTGAAACACAGCTCCTCCAGCCATGCCATGCTAACATTATACTTAATATTTGTGGACCTCCCGGTACTGTTATTTGCACAGAGAGGTGTTTTATAGTATATATTTGTGGTATTCTAGTCATGATTTATGTATGACAAACAAAACTACTAATTTCTTAACTTAGTTGTTTAATATTCATATTCCTGGATGAAATGTTATAGATGTGGACATGAGGAGGATTTCTGGTGTTAAGTAATTGTTTATAAGTAATAATTTATTGTAACTACTTTTTTCTGTTAACAGCTACTGTTATGCAGCAAAGGTTTGCATTAACAAATTACTTTTTTAGCTTAGAAATACTCATGTTAATTACTGCTATAATTTTTTGTATTGTTTTTTGTTTGCTTGTTGATTCTTAATTACAATGTAACTTTTTTTGGTAGCATAACGCTCTATTGAAGTTTCTTCTAGAAAATTCCTTTAGAATTGAATAGAAATGTATCTGTAAGTCGGGGCTTTTGACCTTACCAAATTAATAGAAAATAGTATTCCTGATGTAGGACAGTTGAAAAGAAAACCTATAGAAAATGATCTCCTTTCTATTAAATCCCATAGGTTTTAATTTCAAGATAACACAGTCATATAGAAACCCTGTTAAATGTCAGTAGAGCCCTATTGGTTTCATCATTGTATAATTCTATAGGCTGTTTCCATCAGCATAGCAAACAGAAATTGCCATTGCAAGGCTATCAAAGTTTTGTATGTAGAATGCACCTTCTTAGAGCTTGTCTTCACTACTGGGGCAAGTCGATCTCAGTTATGCTACTCCTACTACGTGAATAACATAGCTGCACTCAGCGTAGCTTAGGTCGACTTACCCCAGTGTCTTCACTCCACCGTGTTGATGGAAGATGCTTTCCGGTTAACTTATATTACTTTTCTCAGAGAGGTGGACTACCGGGGTTGACCGGAGTGTGCTCTGCCCTCAATTTAGTGGGTCTTCCTCTTATCATTGATGGCTAGAGCATTCCCTGCAGTTTTGGATTTGATCAGATATAGCATTGAAAGAATTTGAAGAATAGCTAGCCAAAGACTCAAAAAGTAATAGCAGAAAAAAAATGAAGTGCATCAGAAGCAGAAAAAATGCTGAACAACCAGTGTGGCCACTGGACGATTGAGATGCTAAAGGAGCACAATAAGGCCACTGTGGAGAAACTAAATGAATTCATTACATTGGTCTTCACAGCTGAGGATGTTAGGGAGATTCCCAAACCGGAGCCATTCTTTTTAGGTGACAAATCTGAGGAACTGTCGCAGATTGAGGTGTCATTAGAGGAGGCTTTGGAACCAACTGATAAATTAAACTTAAATAAGTCACCAGGACCAGATGGTATTCACTCAAGAGTTCTGAAGGAACTCAAATGTGAAATTACAGAATTACTAACTGTGGTTTGTAACCTATCATTTAAATCAGCTTCTGTACCAAATGACTGGAGGATAGCTAATGTAACATCAGTTTTTTAAAAGGGCTCCAGAGGTGTTCCTGGCAATTACAGACCAATAAGCCTGACTTCGGTACTGGGAAAACTGGTTGAAACTATAGTAAAGAACAGAATTGTCAGACACATAGATGACAATAATTTGTTGGGGAAGAGTCAACATGGTTTCTGTAAATGGAAATCATGCCTCACCAATCTACTAGAATTCCCTTTGAGGGAGTCAAAAAGCATGTGGGCAAGGGGGATCCAGTGGATATAGTGTACTTAGATTTGCAGAAAGGCTTTTGCAAGGTTCTTACCAAAGGCTCTTAAGCAAAGTAAGCTGTCATCGGATAAGAGGAAGGTCCTCTCATGGATTGGTAACTGGTTAAAAGATAGGAAACAAAGGGTAGGAATAAATGTTCAGTTTTCAGAATGGAGAGAGATAAATAGTGGTGTCCTCCAGTAGTCTGTACTGTGACCATATTCAACATATTCATAAATGATCTGGAAAAAGGGGTAAACAGTGAGGTGGCAAAATTTTCAGATGATACAAAACTAACCAAGCAGACTGCAAAGAGCTACAAAAGATTCTCACAAAACTGGGTGACTGGGCAACAAAATGGCAGATGAAATGCAATATTGATAAATGCAAATTAATGCACATTGGAAAACATACTCCCAACTATACATATAAAATGATGGGGTCTAAACTAGCTGTTACCACTCAAGAAAGAGATCTTGGAGTCATGTGTATAGTTCTCAGAAAACATCCACTCAATGTGCAGCAGCAGCCAAAAAAGCAAACAGAATGTTGGGAATCATGAAGAAAAGGATCAAAAATAAGACAGAAAATATCATATTGCCTCTTTATATATCCAGGGAATGCCTTCATCTTTGACACCATGTGCAGATGTGGTCACCCCATCTCAAAAAAGTTATATTGGAATTGGAAAAGGTTCAGAAGAGGGCAACAAAAACGATTAGGGGTCTGGACACCCACCCAGATAGTTAGCTGTAAAATCCCTCTTGGTAGCTGTTCTCTGCTTGTAATTCATTTTTGTTGAAGAATAATCCTAAGTAGATATCCTGACTGGCTGTCACTCAATCCAGTAAGTGTTGTTAAAACAATGCCAACATCAATAATAAAATATCAACTGTGAGGGTCACCACCATTTTCCTCATGATACTTACCTGTAGGAGTGGCTCCAGAGCAGTAACGGGTTAAAAAGTCGCCCAGGTAAAGAAAAGGAAGTGGGCACCTGACCAAAAGAGCCAATGGGAAGGTAGAACTTTTTTAAATTGGGAAAGAAACTTTCCCTTTGTCTGTTGTTTTCTGGAGAAGGAGACATGGAGCAGCAATGCTATAAGCAGGAATAAGGAATCATTGGGACAGGGAATATTTAAATAGACGCGATCAGGTTTATTTCTTTATTTTGGCTTGTGGATCTCCTCTGTGCTAACCCCCAGGGGCTTTTGTTTGCTTGTAACTTTTAAGCTGGACCCCAAGAAAGCTATTCTTGGTACTTAATTTTTGGAATTGCTCTTTTAAAATCTAGCAAAAGCCTAAGTTTCAGATATATTTTCTTCCTTTTTATTTTTAATAAATTTACCTTTTTTAAGAACAGGATTGGATTTTTGGTGTCCTAAGAGGTTTGTGCATAGGTTGTTTAATTAACTGGTGGCAACAGCTAATTTCCATTGTTTTCTTTCCCGGAGCAGGGTGAAAGGGCTTGAGGGTACCCCACAGGGAGGAATTCCCAAGTGCTCCTCCCTGGATTCAAAGGGTTTTTTTTGCATTTGGGTGGTGGCAGCAAGGTTATCAAGCCAAGGTTAGAGGAAAAACTGTAACCTTGGGAGTGTAATACAAGCCTGGACTGGCAAGTATTAATTTTTAAAATCCTTGCGCACCTCCACCTTCTACACTTGAAGTGCCAGAGTAGGGATTCAGCCTTGATGGGGGGATATGATAGAAGTCTATAAAATCATGACTGGTGTGGAGAAAGTAAATAAGGAAGTGTTATTTACTCCTTCTCATAACACAAGAACTAGGGGTCATCAAATGAAATTAATAGGCAGCAGGTTTAAAACAAACAAAAGGAGGTATTTTTTCACACAACGCACAGTCAACCTGTGGAACTCCCTGTCAGAGGATGTTGTGAAGGCCAAGACAATAACAGGGTTCAAAAAAGAACTAGATAAGTTCATTGAGGATAGGTCTATCAATGGCTATTAGCCAGGATGGGCAGGGATGGTGTCCCTAGCCTCTGTTTGCCAGAAGCTGGGAATGGGGGACAGGGGCTCCACCTTCTCCCTGACCCCTCCCTGCCCACTTGCTCATGGGGTAAGAATTGGGGTATGTAGCCTCTTCTCTTCTCCACAGCACTTCAGCTACACCTGAAAAAGATCCTACATGACTGCACAGAGAGTGGAAGAGGGCCTTGCTTCCTCTTATTCCTTCTGCAGATATGAAGGAGCAGAGCACAGTCTTTCCCTAAATCTGTGTGTGTGTGTGTGCGCGTGCACGCACATGCGTATTTAGTTTAAGGAAAGTTAACTTGTTTCTGCTGTATGTCATTACTTTGTGGGTTGGGGAGGAAGGAGCAGAAATGATCAATTTTAGGCAAATAGATCTCTGCACAATCTATATTTTTTCCAAGGACTCACTTAATTCACTTTCCTATCTGTAGGATACAAAGCGAAATCGAATTGTGTGAAACATTATATTAAAGAGTGAGAGCAAACTTCTTTGAAGTAAAACAAAAATCATCCGAACTCTGGGCCTGAGACATTTCCAGTTGAAACCAATGGAAAAGTGTGCATTAACTTCTGAATTCAGAGTTTGAGCCTTCTTAATCTTTCTCCTGCAGCAGACCACTCCTTTCCACTGCTTAGTATATACCAGTTGGGCACTGCTCATACTTCAGTTAGAGTGTTTGGCACTTACAGCCTGAATTCCATGTTGTTGGTACTCATGCTGGAGCCAGGCTCTGAAAAATTTCCTGCACCCTGTAGCTTTTATTGTAACACTTATAGTCAATCTTTCAAAAGACTTCAGCACTCACCAGGTGGAATTCTTAAAAGGCTGGCCCCCTGGTTTCTATTTTTCAGTCATATTTTCATCCTTAGGAACAAAGGATCTTTATATTTATTTTTCCAGTGCTACCGGAATATTAGTACCCATTGAGCACTTAGACAAACCAAAGCTAATCACCATGTTTTTTGTTCTCTAGCAACCATGGTGTTAGTAGCTGTAGTTTGAGGGTGTTTTAATTTACAGCCTTAATCCTAATATTTTGCTGAAAAATGCAAAACCGGATTGAAACCCACATTTCCCCAAAGTGTTGGGGGGTGGGGGTTTTGCTATTCAGGTTTGAAGTTTTACTTCAGGCCCTGTCTTTGAATGGGAAATGTACTTTTGACATTAGAATCTGTTCTATTTCTAGAGTGCAGCTGAGTAAAGTGATTTCAAATTGTGTGCAGGTTGCAGAGGGTGATGAATGAGTGCTGCAAACATGTGAACCACCTGGCTTTGATGTAAATCTGGTGCGTTGAGAGCACATATGGTCAGAGCTTGCAAAGCCATTGGCTGTTGAGAGTAGTTGCATCTCAGCATTTTTCGGATCTGAAGGGTGTAAAGCTCACTCATGCTGGACAGGTGTCAGCCAGGGTGATCTCATTTCACAGCCAACGATGATCAAAAAAAGTTAGTATCCAGATGATTCATTTAAGAAAATGAGCCTCATTAAATAATGAATTAGGAAAAGTTACTGTCATTTCTTTTAGTTAAAGACAGTTAAACACGAGGCTGTTTGCTTATTAAATGGATCGTATTTTACCCACTACATTGCCTGATATCTAAATTTAAATGATTTTAGACTTTTTAGATATTTTTTGAAGAATTGTCAGGGATGGACAGGACCATACTTAAGTCTGACTCTTCATCTCACTTTCCGATGTCTCTAACAAGTGAAATAATCCATTCAATCATTTGGTTAAGACTAGCAGGCATCAAATGTCACATATAGCAGATTTTGAACTATAATTCTGTGGGACTGGTTACCATTGTATATTGTGGAACTGTCTCTTTAAAATTAGTCATGTATACTCACCAGAGGGCCTCCTCCCCTTGAAAGGGGTTTCTCACATGATGCAGACATGCTCAGGATTTGCATGTGCACAGTCTGTAGGAGTACAGCTACACAGGTAAAAAAAAGAAAAGGCAAAACCAAACACCTGCCCAACTCCCCCAATCCCCCACAAAAGCAGAGAGTTTCAGAGCCCAGGTCAATTGGCTCAGGCTCACACTGCAGTAGTGTAGTCTTTCGAGCCCAGGCTCTGAGATCCCGCCCCCCCACAGAGTTTCAGAGCCCAGGCTTCAGCCCAACAGCTGTGCTGCTATTGTTAGCCCCACGGCATGAGCCCTGTGAGCTTGAATCAGTTGACATGGGCTCTGGAACTCACTGTTGCAGGTCTTTTTTTTTTTGTGGTGTAGTTGTACCCCAGGAGTCCTCATGTCATGTAACCAACAGAGAGTTGTGGTTTAAATTTTCTAGTTCTGGGCTCACACTGGGTTCCTGTAGTATTGCGGCTTTAACATACTCACAAGGAAGACATTCTTAGCTGCCTGATCATGTTAGAAAGCATGAGAGGCATAACACTACACGACCACATATTCTTATTTGCTATTAGTTATAGTTATTTGCCTTCCAAAATTATTTTCCTAGTTCTAGATGTTCTTCATATCATGTGATTTAATTTTGCTTCTAGAGACACAACTTCTTATTCTTAAAATAAAAGAGAAACTTGGTAATTTAACTTCCTATTGAGTTCTTAAGTTGTCATGAAGATCCCGTTCCTCCAAGAGCTGAAAGATAAAGGTTTTAAAGTTTCTATTATCATCTTTTCATGCCATCTTAATAACTCAGTGGAGAGTAAATGGCTCAGTCCTGGAACAGATGAGATGAGTACGGTTAGAACATTTTATGAATTAATGGTTTGTTGTTTTTTGTTCACTTTATTTTGAAATGTCATCGGTGACATACAATGAACTACTTCAGCAAACATGATGAAATTTATCTATACTCCAAATATGGAATCCTCCAAATTCCGAACATCAGACATAGTCCACCAGTTCCATTCCTCAATGGAAACTAATATAGGAGGGAGCAATTAAGAAAGAAAATAAGTATCCTCAACAAAACAAATAATCAAAGTATCCAATTTCATAATCCAAGGTCTCCAGAATTAAGAGGTGGACAGACAACTGTGACAGATTTACTAAACTGCATAGTATGTATAACAGTGGTGGGCAACCTGCAGCCCACAGGCCACACACAGCCCATCAGGGTAATCCACTGGCGGCACACGAGACAGTTTGTTTACACTGACTATCTGGCATGACTGCCTGCAGCTCCCAGTGGCCATGGTTGCGGGAGCCTGTGGACAGTCAATGTAAACAAACTGTCTGGCGGCCCGCCAGCAGATTAACCTGACGGGCTGCAGGTTGCCCACCACTGATGTATAACCTTGTGTTTTGCAGGGAGTGGAGGAGGACACTTCCCCCATTTCAGGAAACACAAACTAAATGGAAATCAAGCTGTAGCTCACGAAAGCTCATGCTCAAATAAATTGGTTAGTCTCTAAGGTGCCACAAGTACTCCTTTTCTTTTTGCGAATACAGACTAACACGGCTGTTCCTCTGAAACCTAAGAAACAATTGAATCGCATTGCTATCAGCAGATGATGGAGATGGTTGCTGCTGGATACATGATCTCTTACAAGTGCTGATGTAGGAAGTGAGCACTATCTTGTCATCAGAACATGTAGAATAAAACTAAAAAGACAAGCTAATAAGCTAGTAAGAAAAGAGACTGTTTTTGATGTGGGGGAAAAAAAGGAATCAGGAGGAATTTGAAAATCTAGCTCTCAAATGGATTCTAAGATTAGCAGGTAATGAATGATATAGAGGGACAATGGGGTTGCTTTAGAGATGTCCGCTGGGAAGCTGCCACAACTTCACTTGGAACAAGAGGATCAAAGAAAGAAGAGTGGATACAGCTGTGCTCATGGCAATTGACTGAAGAAATAAAATCTCAAAAAAGAGGCAAGTACAGGTGACATGACAAGAAGAACAGTGTGTGATGCAATGGGACTATGTAGAGAAAGATACGGAAGTAAAGAAGTTGTGTCAGAAAGATAAGAGAAAGACTTGACAAAAAAAGTGATAGAAGCCAAAGACTCATCAGTGAGAGATGATTCCAACAAACTGTTCCAGCTACATGAGCAATTATCATTCCAGAGTGTTTGGTGATATCATCAAAATGGAAGATAGAAGCAGAACAAAAGGAATGATGGCAAGAACATTTTAATGAAGTACTCAACCAACCAGCTCCAACCATTGCAGTTGATAGATGTGAAGAATTATAAATATTTCACTGATAGAAATTTCAGAAGCAGAAATAAAAGTAATTAAGCAGCTAAAAAAATGGCAAAGCACTTGGTCTAGATAAGGTCACTGGTGAAATGCTTAAAGCTCGGGAGAAGATGGGAGCACATGAAAATTACAATGTTTGTGTAGTTTGGGGGAGAGAATTCTGCCCAGAGGAGTGGAAGAAAGGTGTGATCTGTAAATTATTAAAGAAACTAACTGGTGTGTGACAATTGGCAAGACATAACACTACTTTCAGTATCAGGAAAAGTGTTCTGTAGCAAACTATTGAACAGAATCAAACTGCCGCAATGATGGAAAAACTCCGTACTGAGAAAGCAGGCTTTAGACCAGAATGATTGTGTATACATCACAGCTTTTCCCTGAGACGATGGATTGAGAAAGTGTTTGCTTACCCGGGAGGATCGGTCCTGACATTTATAGATTTCACCAAAGCTTTCTACTGCATTCATAGATAGTCACAAATTAAGATTTTGTGACAATATGGGCTTCCTAGAAAGATAGTGTCACTGGCCAAGATGCTATATGAAGGTTCAGAATGCTGCACAAGGACAATGTGGAGAGACTGATTTATTTCATATCATTTCTCTTCTGTACTGTGATTGATTATGTGACGTGGAAAGCAACATTAAAGGAAGATACAAGACTTTCAGATGACGTTGTTATGTTGGACACCGATGATGCTATGAAAAAGACCAGTGCCAATGTCAAGTGTGAGGCCAATGCAGTAGGACTAAGAATTTGCCAAAAGAAAATGAAAGTCATGACTGTGGAAAGAAGAGTCAGTAAGGATGGTGCATATGTGCTTGGTAGCGAAGAATATGGCATGGTTAATAAGTTTGTATATCTTGAAAGCACTATTAGGACTGTTGGCCAACTGCATAAGGCATTAGAAGCAAGAATTGGAGGCAAGTGGTACTTTTTTGAGACTGGCAAATATCTGGAAAATAAGAAGCTTCACACAAGAACCTAAATAAAGTTATACGGTGCCTTTGTGATACCCATGTTGGATATATGTGCTGTATTAAAAGAGTAATTGAACACCATAGTATTGCAGTTGGCGTAGAAATAACATGGAGTTTTCAGGCAAAAATGGTTGGGGGAGACATGGTGTCATTGTTTGTGTAAGCTAGATAGTCTCCTTGATGTGGACAGAAGACATAGGTATGGAAAACAGGGTCTGAATTTCAGCCAAAACATATATTCCCCACACTGTTAAACTAAAAAATGAATTGGTATTTCCATTATAAACCCCAGCTTTATTTTACAGGCATTTCAGTTTGCATTGGCCTGAAACATGGCCCATAAATTATCACCTGTGGTGGGGTGACTTGAGTTAAAAGATGAGTGTAAAAGACCTTAACTTTTGCTTTTCTGGCTTCTCTGAGTATAAAGGAGGTTAATGTAGTCAGATATGTTTTCTCTTTTCTTTCTAAAGAAGCGTATTACATATGTTTCAATAGTTGTTTGTTGAAAGTCAATGTAGGTCAGTAAGCAGGTGTTTGTCAGGCATGGGTATAATTTTAAGGTGGAGTGGGGTAGAGGGTGATGTCGCCCCATATTTCAGCAAGTGTGTGGACAGCCCCCTGTGCATGGGGAACAGTTAACAATTGAAGGGCGGGAGGAATTGTCCAGCAATTCTTCAAATCCTCCAGCTTTCAGTCTTCCCATTCTGGTTAAGCCACCTATTAGCAGCTCAGCAGGATTGGAAGTGCTCTACCCTCCTCAGCACAGACACAAAGCCAGTAGGATTTTCCTCTTGCTGTTTTCACTGATGAGCCTTTGCCTCCTGCACCAGCCACAGAAATGGAAAGCTAAACGAATTCCCCCATCACACTGAGAAGAGAAGGGCAGGGGTGAACAGACCTGTGCCCTTTCAAAATGGAGGGGAAAAAACTGTTGTCTTGAGGGGGTGGAGAATCAGAGGTGAGAGACTGGAATACAGGAGGATGGATGGGGTTTGGGAGAAAGGACTAGAGTAAGGGAAAGGGAGGCAATCTGAGAGAGATGAAATGTACAATTTGGTGAGACTAGGGTACAGTGGAGAGGGATCAATCACTAGGATTTGATGCAAGTCCTTGGAGTTAGCAAAGCCTCTTTCAAAATGAATCTCTAACACTTGGTAATGGAGCTGATGAGCTTTAGAACTGCAATTCCCAGCTGGGTTATCACCATCCTGATGTCTTGTCTGTCTTGTTATTTTTTTCAGGATTTTAATCCTTCTGTGTTTCATTATGATTTGTAGCTTACATTTAAATAATGTTATAAAACTTAAAATTTTGCAATTTTGCTATTTCCTAATACATCTCACCTCAGTGACTCAAGTCCATGGGGTTTTCAGTTTCATCCAGCTTCTTAATGATGCTTCTTCTGGCAATTGTTACTTCATACTTCGCCTCCTGAATAGTGATATTGAACATATTAAAATTAGGGACTTAAAGTATTGTTGAACTACGCCATCACACTTAAGGCTAGTGTCTGGGCAAGGAGGTACTCAAATTGCCCACAAGCAAGATGGCACCTTCTGAGTATATTACACCCCAGAACTGCATAAATTTAAATAAATCATAATTTGAGTTGGAGAAAGGATTTGAAAACATCTAAGGGTTTTTGGAATACACGTCCCTTTGAAAATCAATATTAAATCCCTCAGGTTCCCCTGGAAAATTTTCCCTTATCTCCTTTTTATTTTACTCATGGGCATTCAGCCTGCAAGTGTCAAAGGAGCTTAAGAGGAAGTAGGTGCACCAAACTAGTACTGGGCAAATATTTTGGATTAATACTTTATGCAACACAAAATGCAGTTTTGAGTCAACTGAAACTGTTCACTAATTTGACATGAATTTGCCAAATAGTTTCAGCCAAATATAAATAAATAGAATATTTTGGGCTATATTCACAGAACTAGGGGTGTTCCCTTGTATGCTGTAGTTAGAGCATTCAGGAAGACTAGTTTTTAAATCCCCACTCTGCTTGATGTGGAGCAAGGGCTCAAAGTTGGGTCTCCTACCTCCCATGTCAGTGCTGTAACCTCCCAGTCTATAGACTATTCTGGGTTGGGGCTTTCTCAATCTTTCCTGTGGAAGGTCTTCCACTCTGTATAAAATTATTTTAATAGTCATTGGAGAAGTGACTGAAACCCAGATGTCCAGGTGAGTCTCCTAATCACTAGACTATAGAGTCACCCATTCAGACACACTCTCTCTCTCTCTCTCTCTCACAAAGTGAATATTTAAGTATTTCATACAAAGTGGAACAGCTTACACAGGAGCGAATAAGAGAGACTCATCTGTGATGGGCTGTACTTGCCCCGCACTGGAGAAGGAGGTAACCCCACATGTTTGGTAGAGGAAGTGATGCCCCTCACCTCTGCTAGGTATGAGTGAACTGGAGCCTCAGTATAAAAGGTAGCAGCCCAGATCAGTCAGGACTGACCGCCAAGGAGAGAGGAGGCAGATTGCAAGCTCCCTTCTGGGAGCTACTGGAGCCCCAGATCGTGGAGGCCAAGCATGCTGAGGCCTAGGTGGACACCCAGCTGCCTGTGGAGGCCCAAGAGGGGATGGAGTCGCCAGGAGCTTTGCAAGCAGATGACCCAAGAGCCCAGGAGACATACAGGCAACCACACTGGAAGGCACGGTAGGAAGTAACCCAGGGGAATTAGACATTGGTCCCGTTGTGCAACCAGGATGAAGGCAGCTTGTTTCAGACAGATCCCTGCTGAATTAGTCACTATTGCCCCTAACAGGGCTCTGGGTTGGGACCCGGTGGAGCAGGGAGGGCTCAGATCCCCCTACCCAGGCAGACACTCACCCATGGTAAGGGCCCACTTCCCCTCTGGCCACTGGGCTGTGCAGCCCTGCCAGGAAGGACAGCCATTATCAACTCCAGCCACTGGGCCAAACTGCCCTGAGGCTAGGGATGGTCATTCAAACTCAGCTGTGGGGCTAGAATACCCTTCTCCCCGCCCCAAAGGGTGATGGGCTGTACTTGCCCCACGACACCATCCTAGAATGCACCATAGCCCAGTGATCAGGGTGTGACAGCAGGGGAAAGGTTATGATCTGCTGAAAGTCATTTCTCTATCCATATGTGTGTATCATTAATGTGTTATGTTATGTATTATATGATAGTCACTAAAACATACTGTAAATTGGGGATTCTGCTAGATATTAGCTCCTCAGAGACGACAACAAGAAAAATAATCAGTGCCTGGGCGGGGTGTGAAACAACCCATCAACAGCCATCATCCAGCAAAGGAACTACAATTCAATGACTTACCCGTATACTCACCAGGAGAATTGCTCAGCCTTGCCTGGAGACTCAGCAATGCCCACCCAGACATGCCTGGACTTGTGTTTTCCAAAGGGTATAAAAGAGACACAGTGGCCACATGTGGGGCCTTTCTCCTGCCCCCACCTATGCTACAAGTAACAAAGACACTGAGAAGAAGACTGACGACTCCAACAGAGGAGACCGGCCCAGATTTAAGGGACAAATCTGTATAGTAGGACTGTGATATCCAGTGGGGTGAGAAAAAACTGCTTAATCTAGATATTGTCCAGTCTAATAGGGTTGAGAGTTTATACTGCGTGCTTATATTTTATTTCTTTTGGTGATTAACTCTGACTTTTTGCCTATCACTTAATATCACTTAAAATCTAGCTTTTGTAATCAATAAACTTCTTTAATTGTTTATCTTTACCAGTAAATTTGCCTGAAGTGTGTGGTAAATCTGCTCAGGTTTTGCAAAGGCTGGTGTATATCCACGTTCCATTGATGAAGTGGTGAACCAATTAATAAATCTGCATTGCTCATCTTGTACAGTGCTGGGAGCTGGGGCAGGGGATTTGGCTCTGCTGCTGTTCTCTGTGTGATTCATGAGTGGCTCTGGGAGCATTCATGCAATATAGCTGGGTGTGGGGCTCCAGATGCGGTTGTGCTGAGTGATAACAGCACCTGGAGGGCTTTGCTGCCGGTCACTAGCAGGCATTGTGAGAGACGGCCCAGGCTGGAGAGAGTTCAGGGGGTACAGTGGTCCCACAGTCCCAGACTGCACCCTGGGGGGATCCCGCCACACAGGGCACTCCAATGTGGGTCTTCCACCTCTCAGGGAAGTTCCCGCTACATATCAGGCAACTTGAATCTAGGTCTCCCACATCCTAGGTGAGTGTCCTAGCTAAGCCACTGTGCTGTTGGCTAAAAGGTGGCTGCTGCCTTTGACTTTGTGAATGGTGTTTCCAGATTTCATTTGCTTTTAATAAAAGCACAATTAAAATTATGCAGAAACTAAACTAAAGGTTTAGTTCAACCCAAACCAATGTTGTGGGTTTTTTTGTTTCAGCAGGAAAACCATAATATTTTCACTTTGGATTTTATGCAAAACAAACAAAAAAAACCTAAAATGTTTTTCATGTCAGCCAAAGAACTGAAGAATCATTTATTTGGACTTTTCTACCAAAACCACATCTAATTTCAATGGGATTTAGCCACTTAACTCCCTCTGAAACTCCCAGCTTCTAAAGGTATGTCTACACTACAAAGAAAAACCCACAGCACCAACTCTCAGAGCCTGGGTCAATTGAGATGGGCTTGCAGGACCCAGGCTGCAGGGCTAAAAATAGCCATGTAGATGTTCCCACTTGGGCTGAGTCTCAGAGCCCAGGTTCCAACCTAAGCCCAAACATCTGCACTGCTATTTTTAGCCCCACATTCTGAGCCTACATTGATTGACCCAGGCTTTGAGACTCAGTGCCATGGGTCCTTTGTAGTGGTATAGATGTACCCTAACTGTCTGTTCCAGTTCCTGTGTCCTTTTCAGTCATGAAGAATCACCCTCAACTTTTTTTCTAAATAAAATAAATCCAAAACTTTTAGGAGATTTAATGACACCTTTCTCTTCTATGCTGGTAAGTTCTGACCCCTTCCTCTGATGATAAAACAAAAACCTGTCATTGAAATTTTAAGCTCATGGAAAAGAAATTGATACCATACACATGCTTCCTTGAATGAAGCTGTCTAGTCTTCTTATTTAGTTGTTACCTAGTTATTTTTCTTTTATTACTACATTTGAGGCTTGTGTTACTGCTATTAGAATGAGGCTGAGATCAGGAGACAAAAGCAGAACAAAAATAAAATGTTTGTCATGCACAATAGTTGGAAAACTGTGCATTGTTTCTCTGATTAGGTGTAATCTATTATCTTAAGTAACCACATTTAGCTATGCTTTATCCATCCATAGAAATTATTTAAACTCTGGAACAAATCTAGCAACTGACAGCTACATTGTACAATCCTTCTGAGGATCTCTAGCCATAATGGCAAAAATATATTAACTCCTCAATGTATATTATCCTTTGATGCATGCTTAGCTCCTATTACTGTTAATGGGGATTAAACATGCTGAAAGAAGGAAATATTCTCTGGTGTGTCATTTCTAAGACCACAGCTTTTAAGCATCTTGCTTTATGAAAGTGGCCTATGTATTTTGACTGATGTTAAGGAATCACTGCAGTCAATTGTACTGTCTCACAACTAGGACTGTTTTGTTCCTTAAGGTGTCAGTAAGTAGCACACGCATGCATGCACACACACACACACACACACACACAGCGCTAAAATCTGTTAAATTTTGGTTGGATAAATACTACCTGCTAAGGCTGATCTCTTCCTCAGATTGGGGCTGTCTTTGATCTGGGTTATAATTTGTTCTGTATCTTATTTGTATGTTGGCTGGCCACATCTTAATTGCAGAACTATTTTTAAAGGTACATTGGGATAACATACATTGCAACAACTACTGTTAAGATTTGGAATAGGAATAATTCTTTCTTGCTCTGTAATGTGTGGGTCCTTTTCCAAAATACAGTAATTTAGTTTTGTATTGAACTGTCATGAAGGTATTTTGCAGGCCACTGTGTATGTGTGGCCATATATTTTGGATCTGAATGTGTGGTGGTAACCAACAATATCTACCTACAGCCACTCCTGCCAAGATTGCAGTGTTTGGCGTAAGCTTCAAGGGGTGGTTACAGTGAATCAGTTTTTATTTTGTTATACTGAAATTATTATACTCATGTCAGTTTCAATATACCTAGCACTTTTCAGCAGTAGATCTCAAAGTACTTTACTGCTACTGGTATTATTATAATGCTACCAGTCTCCTTTATACTGGGGAGTGAATTGAGATGGGCATGACTCAGAGTGGGTCAGACTGCAAGATTTCTGTATATTTTAATATTGCAGATTCCCTGCAAGAGCCAAGTGGCAGAATCAGTGAGTGAAATGCATGCATGACCCCATCGTTGTGAAGAAACCTCACACAATATGTTTATTGCTGAAAAGCTGTCCTGCAGGTTTGCTAAAACTGTATCACATTTACTGTAGAGAACTAACACCTTTTCCACACTCACTGAAGCAAATTTTTACAAGTGCTATCTTCAAAGTAGGGATAATTACCTTCAGCAGTGTCCCTTTAATCAATAAGGTGACATGAACAGTAAAGACTGTAGGCCAAGTATTTATGATGTGCCTCTGAGAGGCAAAGTATAGAATTTGCAGCCTACAGAGGAAAGGAGGCTAATGTGGCTTTAAGCCACTTTTGTGCCCTCCAGATCCTTGACTGCTCCATGGGGCCAGAGTTATGTAAAGTAACTTCCATAAGCTAAATTATGAAAACCTGTCTGCAGCTTCCTAGGGGTAGCCGTGCCACACAGAATCGCTGTAGTGCTCCATGCTGTGGCCCCACCCATGACATATCTGTTCCTTCCTGGCATGTCTCCTCTGCCAGGACTTGCAAGAAATACGCTGGACATTCTGTGGCTGTTCTTTCTCAGTTCCCCTGCCCTGGAAATTCTCACCGACTCATTTCATGTAAAGGGGCTGAAATGAGGCTGAGACTCTCACTCTTACCTTTCCCCATACTATATTGCCACAGCGGGAGATCTATGGAGGTACTGGAGCAGGAACCTCTTTGTGTTAAAGTGAAGGATACCCTTGGCAGCGCCCTCTGCATGAAGGCTCCTTTTTCCTTGAATGCAATCTTCTCCCCTACGCTGTGGTCTGAAGTAGTTTGAGTTGCTGACCTGCAGAGAATCAGAGGAGTTGTCATCTTTTGTCTAGCAAGCTGCTTTAACTTAAAAGGGTGTGAGGACCACAGTTGTCAACTTTGACGTGGTAAATAAGCACCCTGACTTTCACAATAAGCCCAAAATCAAGCTAATCCCATTTCAAAACAAGGCCAAAACAAGCCAACCCCTAAGAACCCCAACACTCTATGTGACTAGATCCGCCCCCCCTGCCCGGTGTGCAGTCAAGGACTGTGGTGGGCCCGCTGTGCACCCCTGACTCTCTCCCCCTCTTACCCCTGGCCCCTGCTTGCCTGGAGCCAATAAAAAAAAAAAGACGCAACTACAAGCCAAATACTAACCAACAAGCAACTCACAAGCCAATTAAGTCAAAAAGAAGCCCAATTTCTGCATTTTTTCTACAGGTTTGGCATGTCTGGTATGGACATGTGCTGGGGTGCTGTCACAGAGCCACAGGATTGTTGCTCTGACCCAGCTTTGAAACAGCCTCAGGGGGACCTTTTCAGTGGATGAGACCCCCCCGGGGGTTTCTCTTCCTTGGGAGTAAGTTCCAGGGCTTCACTGCCTTCTTAGGCTGGACTTCTGGTCCTTCAGCATTCCTGTTTCCTACCATGAGCTCAGTTCAGCGAGTCACACTGAAGTAGATCCCTGAGGGAGACTTGTACAATTTTAGGGAGCAATGCACCTCTGACAGCATCTGAAAGGACCTTCACACAGCGTTGTCAAAACAGAAGGCTTTATTAGTGAGCTGGAACACAGCATAGAAAGTCCTTGATTAACATAGAGAAAAGAGAGCTTCAGCATGGCCCTTTTCAGTTACCCACAGCCAAGCAATGCTACTCCTTGGCTCTGGCTTTGTCTCCCCCTGCCCAAGTTCCTCTGTCCAAATTTCTGGGCCCATCCCACCTGGACCCTCCTCAGTCCTTTGTTTCCAGCTGGTCAAGCATGAATTACTTGGTGTGGAAGAAGGGTGAGCACTCCATCATTGTTAGTTCCTAAGTAGCAAACATCCCAGGGATTGGATTTGCCATTGTCTCTATGGACCCTCCATAGACCTGGGCCCAAACCTGAAACATCTATGCACCATTCACACTTTTGTTATAGCCTGCCCAAGAATAAACAGCCTTTCCCCACCACCTAGTTATCCATGCGGGATATAAAGGAAACTGAGATACATAGTATTCATACAAAATATTTACAGAAAATTCCCACTACTTTAGTGTCCACTCCCACACAAGCCCTGAATAGATAAATGTGGGCCACAAGGGACCAATTAACCTTAGATACTGAACCTTGAGGGCAACCAGGGCTTAATAAAGCCTAATGGCAGATGAAGACCATCTGGGGAAGGAGCTGGGACAGGATTACATGCCAGGAAGTGAGATCATGAAGAGACTGCAGGGAGGAGGTCTGCAGCCATTCCTAGAAGGAAAGGGAGTTGATCAAGAACAAGGAGAAGATTCAGGTGGAGAGTAAACCCTGGGCTCCTGTGCTGGATTAGGTAGTTTAATAAGAGGCCTACAGAGGTGAAGTAGCTATGGAGAGCAGTGGAAGCTCTGGGGGTAAACCCAGAGAGAGGCAAGACAATGGAGAGGTGGGGTAGGAAGGAGCCCAGAGAGACAACAACACGATCTGGGACTAAGTAGACCTAGGTTGCTACTCTTAGGGTTCGTGGGCTGGTACCCAGAATAGTGGGTGAGCTCTGTTTTTCCTACTAGCCATTGGGAAAGTGGCACAGGACCTGGAGACTTTGAACAGAGGACTGTCTGAGACTGTGATGGGACCTTGTTATCCTAGAAGGAAGGGGAACTATATAGTGACCTGGCCAGAGGTCCAAGTCATGAATGGGGAGCACCTTGAGTAACAGAGTGATGGGGCCACAGTGCAAGCAACCGATGGAAGGGGGTGCCAGACAGATCAAGAGTTAATTCCCAGATGTAGCCACAAGGAGCTGCCCGTGAGGTGGCGTGAATCTCTGTACAGAACACCATCTGGAAGATGGACACAATTTTTTGCATTTGCCTACACTTATGCTTATAATTAAAAGAATACAACCTGCTTTTAACACTTTGTCAGGACACCTGTTTGCTTGATTTTATATATAGTGTTTTATGCTCAGTTGTGGTCCACTGTGTGTTTAATGCACATTGGCTCTGTAAAGGATTCTGATTCTTCTGGTAAAGTTTGCAACAATTCTCCTAGTTGAGACCTCTTGGCCCATTGTCCAGTGCACAGTATACTTCTGGGTATAAAGATGTAATAAAGTATTTTCCAAATATGTGCAGTGTCTAGATGATCATCATTTGGCTTTTCTTCAGTATTGCTCTTCATCTGATTTTTTATTTATTTATTTTTTTAGTTCTATAGGAACATTGAGCAAACATTACATAATCCTGAAGAAGACTGCCAGGTGAATGATACAGATGCCTGGAGTGTGGTTGTCTGGCATAGGCTGAAGAGGTGATAATTAGTTTGCCGATTTGTCCTCTCTAATGTAGGTGGTTAAGGATGGAAGAATGACCTTCCAGATAAACAGAAATAGAAGTAAAGTGAAAACCAGAATCCTGCATTTGAAAGCTGACTGTTAAATTGGCTCTTCCTGGATAGCGATGTCACAGAGGTGTACAATAAAGAGGGTTTAAAAAAAATGTAGGTGTCCATTTTCTTTTTCAGCCCATGCCCTCTGTTTTTGAGGCAATAGTCAGAAATGTCACTGGCAGCAGCTGGTCTCTGGGACTGAGAACCCTCAGTGTACATTTCAGCTGCTGGCCTCATGCTGAGATTCACAAGGGCAAGGGAAGAAAAACAGTTACAGTTTGAAGCAGCTTTCTCATGTTCTTCAAAGTGCAGTATTTTAAGAAAGTTCTTTTAAAAAAATGCTCCACTTCTCATGTTTTAAACTTTTATTTTTTAAGGGCACTCTTCTAAAAAAAAAATCAAATTTAAATTGCTGTAGCAAATTTGCAAGTAGTTCTCTGGGGCCAGGGTTGGGGGGAGAGAAAGGAAGTGGTCTAAGGCAGTGGGTTCTCAACCTATTTACCGTTGTGGGCCACATGCAATACTACCTGTACGCAGTGATGAGCTGCCAAAATCTTAACAACCGGTTCCCTCCTCACCCCACGAGGGGGTCGTTGCCCACCCCTGCCCCCTGGGACTCCTGCCCCATCCAACCCACCCGCGTTCCTTGATGCCCCCCCAGGACCTCTGCCCTATCCAGCCCCCTCCCCTGTCCCCTGACTGCCCCCAGAACCGGGCAGGAGGGTCTCGTGGGCCACCGTAGTGGGTGCCCACCCCTAAGAGCCAGAGGCACCTGCTGGGGGGCAAGGTGGGGAGTCCCAGTGTTGCTTACCTGGGGCGGCTCCCAGGAAGCATCTGGCAGGTCCCTCTGGCCCCTAAGGGCGGGGGAGCATAGCTAAGGGGGGAGCAGGGGGAGTGGCCGCTCCCCCACTGATCACATCAAAAGTGGCACCTTAGGCGCTGACTCCCTGGGTGCTCTGGGGTTGGAGCACCCATGGGGAAAATTTGCTGGGTGCAGAGCACCCACTGGCAGCTCCCCAGCCCCAGCTCACCTCCGCTCCACCTCCTCCGCTGAACGCACTGCCCCGCTCTGCTTCTCCACCCCCCCAAGCCGGCTTCCCACGAATCAGCTGTTCGGCGGGAAGCCTGGGAGGGCTGAGCAGCAGGCCGTGGCTTCCCGCTCAGGCCAAGGGTGGCAGAGGTGAGCTGGGGTGGGGAGCGGTTCCCCTGTGCAGCCCCGGGTTACTTGCTGCAGCGCAGGCGGCCCTCCTCGCACCCCCCCCCCCTCCGGCCCCAGCTCACCCCCAGCTCACTGTGCCTGAGCAGGAAGACGCCGCCTGCTTCTCAGCCCGCCCCGGCTTCCGGTGCAAACAGTTGATTTGCGGGAAGCCTTGGGGGGGTGGAGAAGCAGAGTGGGGTGGTGCGTTCAGGGGAGGAGGCGGAGCAGAGGTGAGCAGGGACCGGGGGTGGGGCGGGGAGCTGCCGGTGGGTGCTCTGCACCCACCAAATTTTCCCCTTGGGTGCTCCAGCCCTGGAGCACCCATGGAGTCGGTGCCTAAGGCGCCACTTTTGGCCAGTTAAACTTAGAAGCCCTTTTAGAACCGGTTGTTCCTCTTGGAACAACCGGTTCTAAAAGGTTTCAGAGTAACAGCCTTGTTAGTCTGTATTCGCAAAAAGAAAAGGAATACTTGTGGCACCTTAGAGACTAACCAATTTATTTGAGCATAAGCTTTCGTGAGCTACAGCTCACTTCATCGGATGCATACTGTGGAAAGTGTAGAAGATCTTTTTATACACATAAAGCATGAAAAAATACCTCCCCCCACCCCACTCTCCTGCTGGTAATAGCTTATCTAAAGTGACCACTCTCCTTACAATGTGTATGATAATCAAGGTGGGCCATTTCCAGCACAACTCCAGGGTTTAACAAGAACGTCTGAGGAGGAGTGGGGGTAGGAAAAAACAAGGGGAAATAGGTTACCTTGCATAATGACTTAGCCACTCCCAGTCTCTATTCAAGCCTAAGTTAATTGTATCCAATTTGCAAATGAATTCCAATTCAACAGTTTCTTGCTGGAGTCTGGATTTGAAGTTTTTTTGTTGTAATATCGCAACTTTCATGTCTGTAATCGTGTGACCAGAGAGATTGAAGTGTTCTCCAACTGGTTTATGAATGTTATGATTCTTGACATCTGATTTGTGTCCATTTATTCTTTTACATAGAGACTGTCCAGTTTGACCAATGTACATGACAGAGGGGCATTGCTGGCACATGATGGCATATATCACATTGGTAGATGTGCAGGTGAACGAGCCGCTGATAGTGTGGCTGATGTTATTAGACCCTGTGATGGTGTCCCCTGAATAGATATGTGGGCACAGTTGGCAACGGGCTTTGTTGCAAGGATAGGTTCCTGGGTTAATGGTTCTGTTGTGTGGTATGTGGTTGCTGGTGAGTATTTGCTTCAGGTTGGGGGGCTGTCTGTAGGCAAGGACTGGCCTGTATCCCAAGATTTGTGAGAGTGTTGGGTCATCCTTCAGGATAGGTTGTAGATCCTTAATAATGCGTTGGAGGGGTTTTAGTTGGGGGCTGAAGGTGACGGCTAGTGGCGTTCTGTTATTTTCTTTGTTAGGCCTGTCCTGTAGTAGGTGACTTCTGGGAACTCTTCTGGCTCTATCAATCTGTTTCGTCACTTCTGCAGGTGGGTATTGTAGTTGTAAGAATGCTTGATAGAGATCTTGTAGGTGTTTGTCTCTGTCTGAGGGGTTGGAGCAAATGCGGTTGTATCGCAGAGCTTGGCTGTAGACGATGGATCGTGTGGTGTGGTCAGGGTGAAAGCTGGAGGCATGTAGGTAGGAATAGCGGTCAGTAGGTTTCCGGTATAGGGTGGTGTTTATGTGACCATTGTTTATTAGCACTTTAGTGTCCAGGAAGTGGATCTCTTGTGTGGACTGGACCAGACTCCAGCGAGAAACTGTTGAATTGGAATTCATTTGCAAATTAGATACAATTAACTTAGGCTTGAATAGAGACTGGGAGTGGCTAAGTCATTATGCAAGGTAACCTATTTCCCCTTGTTTTTTCCTACCTCCCCCCCTCCTCAGACGTTCTTGTTAAACCCTGGATTTGTGCTGGAAATGGCCCACCTTGATTATCATACACATTGTAAGGAGAGTGATCACTTTAGATAAGCTATTACCAGCAGGAGAGTGGGGTGGGAGGAGGTATTTTTTCATGCTTTATGTGTATAAAAAGATCTTCTACACTTTCCACAGTATGCATCCGATGAAGTGAGCTGTAGCTCACGAAAGCTTATGCTCAAATAAATTGGTTAGTCTCTAAGGTGCCACAAGTCCTCCGTTTCTTTTTGCGGTTCTAAAAGGGCTTCTAAATTTAACAACCGGTTCTGGCGAACTGGTGCAAACCGGCTCCAGCTCACCACTGCCTGTATGGCCCTGAGGATGCCACATGGGCTGCAGCTTTGTGCTGATTGGGCCGCCTACGGGCTGCAGATTGAGAACCACCGGTCTAAGAGAATAAGCATGTGCCTGTAAATAAATCCATCCTGCTACATCCAGATTTACAGCTAGAGGCCTTTGTTCCAGGATTGGGATGAGGTGAAACTCTTGTCATTCTTTAGCAGTAGTGGGGTAAATCTTTCTAATTCTTCCCAGGCAGCCTTCCTCTAATGACTTGTCTGCACTAGGGGGAAAAAGTGATGAGCTAAATTAAGATAAAACTACACTGTGCCCTGTCTGTCATATACTTTTTCAATATGTTAACAGTTACATTGTAAAGGTGAAACTTTTCCCCCGAGTGTAGACGAAGAACAGCAGACACTGTAAAACCTAGGTCAGCTGTTTCAGTAGTTCTGCTTTGGATGGGCTTGGTGGGAAAAGGGGAAGGGTTCTGTGGTGTGGGGGAGGTCCCTCTGTTTGTTTATTTCAATCTGAGAGAGGGACAATCTGGATTTGGAAAGTCAGAGATGGGGACCTTTATTATGCCTAGCACTGAACATCTCCTATCCAATTTTAATTTTAAATATTGGGCCTGATTCTCAGTTACCCTATAGCCTCTTTACACCTTAGTTCCCCATCACATTACATTAAAGAGTGTGAGGCATTCAGGTGCTATGTTAATGGGCGGGGTGGTGCGGGAGGAGGCATATAAATACCTAAGGTAGATGAATGGAAAGTATAGATACAGAAATAGTTTACTCTTGTGCTCTAATGTTAAGCTTTCCACTTTTATTCCTAAACTTGTTCTTTACTTGGAGAAAGGAAGTTCTATTCCAAATAGTTTTCCTCTCCATTCCGAGAGGTGGAAGTATCAAAAACCTGCTTGCGGAATCTTTTCAGCATTGCTGAGAGGGTTTGTTAAATAAATAAAAGCTATACACATTGTCAATATTTTCTGTGCCCTAGTTAATAGTTTAACTGTGAGCAGCTATTGATCTTGAGGTTTATTATCAGAACTCTTGTAATTTCAGGCTCTTTCTACACAATTTTGTCTTTTATTCAGATTGATTAATTTGAGTAGGAAGATGGATTGAAAGCAGTGGGAGATTCGATTTTTTTTCTACCAATAAAACAGAATACAGAGAGGAACAATATAAGATTTGTCTTCTGCACCATCAGCTTTCATGTAAACCCAAAGGGACAACTTCTGCTTTAAGCTGGAAAGATTTCTCTGGAGATAATGATGCACTGAGACAAAGTTCATAGGGGTTTTCATCCATTATAAACAAAGTTGGAACAGCTTCCTAAATGGTATGACTTTGTCTGTCTTTCTTGGTAATGGACTGCTGTCATGAGTAATACCAATGTGTGTGTGTGTGTGTATATACAATTTTATTCTGAGTTCTTTGAATCATGTTTCTCCAAGCAACACATTTGTAGCTTTATTCTTGAAAAGATCTTATCTGTTTGGGGAGGAAATTAATTTTCAATCTTTTCAACCCATTATTTCCACGCACAAGCCTCAGCATTGAAAGCTTGAACTATTTGTTTTGACTACTTCACAGTTATGATTGGCAGTTGACCGGGACAAGGGTGGTCTATTTAGTGTGGTCCAGACAGCACAACAACACCCACACCTCTTGCCCTGTGCTGCCCACAAGAGCAGACTTAGCCCCTTTCCCTCCACTGGGTAGCAATGCAAAGCAGAGGAAAGTGAGGCACACGTAGGCTTCATAAGAATATTTCTGAAAATTCCCACTTCATCACTTCTCAGTTCTGTAGTGAAGTGGTTTGTGATCTCTCTATGGGCAGAGACTTTGGTTGTCACAGCTGCTGGCATAACTGCACCTCTAACCCCTCCTGATCTCTTCAAGTGCACCCTTCTCAGTTGTCAAGCCATCATCTCTGTCTTGGGGTGGAAGCACATGAGTCTTCAACTCTCCAGGTACAACTACACTATAGCTCAAGGTATAATACACTAGCACTGACTGAGCCAGCATGCTAAAAATAAGCAGAACTAGATGGAACAGCAGGGGCAGTGGGTCAGGATAGCCACCTGCGTACAAGCCTGTCTGAGCTACAAGTGTACTCAGTCAGCTAATTCGAGCCACCATAGCTATACTGCTATTTTTAGTGTCTTAGCTGAATTAAAGCTAGAATGGGTACAGCTACCTGAGCCAGAAATTACACCTCCACTTCATCGTAGACATACACTCAGACGGGGCCTTGATGAGAAGCCCTTTTGTGATTAGCCATGATAATTCAGGACTGTTGAGGTAATCTTCTGTTCCTTTTGGGAGCTATGGGAGTGGTATCCGGTAACCAAACAGCTTTCTTATATCAAAGTAGGATTCAAAACAAAAAAAAAGTTTGATAAAAGAGGCCTTAAAACAACAAACCAGCCAATATGCAAACCTGCTTCTCCCTATTCCCTAGATCTGGGGAGGGCCCAACTTTTTAGACACCATTAGCAGAGTTTATCTCTGTCCAAAAGTGTTCCTTTTGCAAAAGGCCCCCCACTGCCCCTAATTTTTGTGTCATTTACGATCTTTACCAATGATGATTTTTGTTTTCTTCCAGGGCATTGGTAAAGATGTTAAACATCATAGGGCAGGGGACTGATCCCTGCGGGACTCCACTGGAAACACACACACTTGACAATGATCCCCCAGTTACATTATGAGACCTATCACTTTCAGTTTTTAATCCATTTAATATGTACTATGTACCATTAATTTTATATTGTTCTAGTTTTTTAAATCAAAATATCATGTGGTACCAAATCAAACACTTTACAAAAGTTCATGTATAGTGTGTCAGCACTATTATCTTTATCCAGCAAACATGTAATCTCATCAAAAAAAATACCAAACTAATTTGATACTATCTGTTTTCCATAAACCCATGTTGATTTATATTCATATGCTGGGTGTTTGCTTAGCTATAGCTATTGTCCCCACAACATCCTATTAAGCTAAATCAATAGAATCATACAAGAAAGTCTTATAACCTAATATACAATAACTTTACCTCACTACCCAGATCACACATAGTGTTCATAACATTATTACATATTAGTGCCACATCTATCACAACAGCATCTATCAGAATGGGACCCTGATAGCACTTCCCAGTGCTATGCTCATTAATAATAGAATTAATAGGACCTCTAAATGCAACCACAATGCTCGTTAAATAACAAAATGACAGCGTTACAAGGAGTTCACTGTGTATAGGCAGAAAATATTCTTGATGGAAAATGGCCTTTTTTGGGAAACATACATTTTTTCGCTGAATTTTCATTTATTTTTAAATTTTTCACTTTTTCATGAAAAACTAATCAGTTTTTGTGGTGTTCAAAAACCTAAAATGACCAAAACCTGAGAAATATGTGTTATTTGAAAACTGAGAAGTTTTGGCTTTGTTATTTGTGAAAATGGATATCTTCACTTAATTTTTCCAGCAAAAGTGTCTTCATTGAAAAATCTTACCACTTTCTGACTGGCTCTAGTATGAGCAGGTGTGTGCCTTCGGTAGGGTTACCACATTTGAATATTAAAAAAAGAGGACACTCCATGGGGGTGGGAGTGGTATTTGCACCAGTATCTACCAACTCTTGTTGTATTAAAGTAAAATATTGAGACACATTGGGGTGCTGTTGGTCCCGCCCTCAGTCCCCCCCCCCACACTTGGCCCACCACTGCACCCTTCCTCACCCCCTGGCCCGCCGCTGGTTTGCTGCATCCATCCTCAGTCCCCCACCCACCGCTCCCCTCCTCCCAACTGCCACTCCCCTGCCAGAAACCCTCTAGTGGGAAGCTGCATAGCTACAGTATAAGCTAAAGGAGGCATTATATGGAAAAGCAGATGTAGCATATTCACTGCTACATCCCTTAAGGGAATGAAGTGTATGCTCCCCTCTGCAGCTTACCAACTCTGCTGGTCAGTGCAATGGAGAGTGGGACTGAACTACTTCTCCTCTTTGGGATGGCTAGCAGTATCTGCTTTTGCAGGTCCCTGCTATTGTAGGCAGTCCCCCTTTGGCAAAGGCTGGGCAAAATCTGATCCTAAATTAAGAAGCAGAATTAAGAGTTTACGGACTTTGTGTGCAGTTAAGAGCTTTTTTAGGATAGTGAATGGTTAGTTGTGGTGTAACTCATATAATACACCATGGCATAGCTAGGGTATGTTGCCACAATTCCCTATTCCCATATTGACTTCGGTTTCTTTGGAGATGGTAATGGCTGCAGCTTCATGCAGTAGAGACAGTAAATTAAAAATAAAAAATTACAGGTTGCCCTCCACACTGTGCACTTACTATAAATTTCTCCACATAAACATGGTCCGTGCCAGACATATGGCACAACTTACTGTCTCCCTATCACTATTTTCCAGTATTTCCAACCCTGGGCATTCAAAAACCATGACTCCGACCCCAAATGTTCATACGTGGCTTCATCATGAGACTTCTAAAAATAATACATTTTGGGTTCATGTGTTCAAGCTTTTCTCCACTAGAATTTCTATATGAAAGTTGTTTCATTTAACTGTGTGTATGTAGGAGCAGGGCCTTTACGGAAGAACATCACATATTTCATGGCACATGATAAAATCACAAGAGATGGCACCACTGACCATGTATAAAACAAGGGTATCATGTTCAAGAGCTATTACCAGGCAAAACAATGCAGTATTGCAAAAAAACACCCATGAATTCTTAATAAAAAGAACGGAGCTAACTCTGTATTTCAATACCACATAGTGAATAATGTCCTAATGACTGTTATGATGAAAGTAACCCTTACCCACACACTGTACTTTTGTCCTAACACAATAGTCCTACCTGTGTATTCCAGCAACCATTCCATTGTTTTCTCTGGGTGTTGGTATGTATATATAAGCAACAACTTTTGATCAGATGTTGGGTAAGTGGATTTAATATCAGGTCAACAACCACCAGAAAGTTATGTTGGCCTGGTTATTTGGATGTTTATTGTATGAATATAGTGGAATGGTTTAATAAAGTGGCCACGGGGATCAGGGAGAAAGTACAAGCAAGGAGACAGTAGCTCAAGATAATCATCCCTAGGTAAACGCTTAACAGATTAAGGGAGAATGTCTAAACTACTCGCTTCAAAGACTGTATCACCTCTTGCCAGCCAGCCTACTAAACTGATTTTCACAAATCAAAAAAAAAAAAAAAAAAAAGGCCCATGAATGTTACAGGACAAAGAAAGTCTCTGCAGCTTTGAAAACAGACTCTCTCAAGCAGAGGCAGATTTGTGGGGCCTTGGGCCAGAGTAAATGAGGGCCTCTCCTCACTCCTTCTGCCTGCAGTCCCCCTCGCCCGCCTGGTTCTCCTACTGGCGAGTGGGTTCTGGGCACAGAGACTTGGCCCACCTGCCTGGTGCTCCTACCAGGGAGTGAGGTCCGGGCACGGGGGCTTCCCCCACCTGTCTGGTGTGGGGGGTTGCCCTGCCTACCCAGCATTCCTTCCAGGGAGTGGGACTGGAATGTCGGGGCTTCCCCCACTTCCCGCAGGAGCGCTGGGTGGGCAGAGTGGGTCGGGCATGGGGGTGCCCATTTTTCCAGGTGGGAGCCCCAATTGGTGGGGGCCCTTGGGCGTGGGCCCTCTTGGTCCGGTGGCTAATCTGCCACTGTTCTCAAGAGAGGAGCAGTAGCTGTATGGGTGAACTAGGCTGAGGCCATGTCTACACTATGGTACCACTGAGATGCCCCTGTACAGCCATAGTATAGACCATTCCTACAGTAAAAGAATAGATTTTTCCATTGCTATAGGAATTCCACTTCCCTGAGCAACATTGGCTAGGCCAATGGAATCATTCTTCCATCGACCTAATTGCATCTACAGCAGGGGTTAGGTTGACATAGCTGTGGAACTCAGGGATATGAATTTTTCACATCCCTGAGGTCCATTGCTATGTCAGCCTAACTTTTAAGTGAACTCCAGGCCTGAGAGGCAGGCCTGGGGTGTCTGAAGAAATTAAGCCTATCTAGATTACCATTGTGGATTGTATGTAAGAAACATGTGTAGCCTGGTTTTATTTGTTTGTTTTTTTCAATCCTTCTCTTATATTTTGTGCCTACTGCATACAGGGAGTACCTGTGGTTTAAGAAGGCTCTCTGATCACTGTATACCACAGGTCACAGACTACTGAAGGGAACTCAGTCTGCCTTGCTAAGTGACCACAGTTGATACACAAGGTACTGTAGCCCAAGGCCTGGTCTAGGAGTGGGAAAACCATGAAATTATACCCTGAGATAGGTAAAGGCAGGAGCCCTAAGACCCTGGGATGAGGAGTGCACTCAGCGATCAGGAAGGGGGCAGAGGTCCAGTTAGCTCTGCATCCATGACACTTACACTCACAATCAGGCAATTCATAACCTTTCAAGTATTTTCTCTTGTGACCTCCTTCCCCCCCTCCCCCACACCCATTTGTGTGTGTGTGTGTGTGTGTAGCTGAATTCAGTACAGCCCAGAGTTTGAAGGGGCAGCTACAATGTTATGGTCCTTGAGAGAAAGTCTGAAGGGCAGGTACTACTTACTGCATCCTTATATTCCTATGAAAACAATTCCTTCTGGCAGCAGCAGGTCAGTGCGACACAGCATGCAACCTCCCAAGTTTTCTTTGGTTGGCCTAGTATATAATGTGCATCACTATTGTGTAAGCATATCAGTCAGGATAACAAATAATGGGATTTATGAGCATGTCTCCTACTTACTGTTTTGAAAATGTACCCCTCAGACTTAAAAGGAGAGAGGCAGTAGCATGGTTTGAGAATTACTATAATTGGAAATGTACCCCTGAGGCCTGAAATGAAAAATATTACCATGGTTTGGGAATTAAAGCAAAGTTACAATTCTCTCCCTCTCTCTCTCTCTCTCTCTCTCTCTCTCGTGTGTGTGTGTATGTATATGTATATATATAATATGGCAATGCCAGTTTTTGAAGAACAGTAAGTAAATGTTTTTTTCTTCATACATTCTTCTTCATCATCCCACAGAAAGGGAGCATTTAGGGTAACTTTTGGATACAGTTTCTGTTGCGCCCGTGTTGAGTAGTGAGGAGCAAGTGTGAGTAGTAAATGAAAATTGTGTGTTGTATGTGAAAAGTTCAGAGTGGAAGAGAAATCAAAAAGAACATTGCCAAAAAGACACTAGAATGGTCAATATCTTTTACCATTTCACTTTACATAAATTATAGATTGCTTTTATACTGTACTTGCCTGATATACACAAGAGAAATGGTATTGAAACCCTTTACGTCAGAACCAAAGAAGGGAAGAAAGATTTTCTCAGTAAAATTTAGACTCTGTTCTTATTTCAGATTTACTTTCTGTTAAAGATAGAATATGCTAATATTCTACAGTATAGTGTCTGAATAAGTAGAGAGGGACATAAGTTCTCTATTTAGGTATCACAAGATAATTATATTCTGTTCTTGTCTATATTCTGACACTTCAGGAGTTAGAATCAGAGAATCATTTGGGTATGAAGGTGATTTTTATTGGGTAATCTAGTCTATCTCCACACCAGAATTCATGTAATTAGTCATGGTGGATTGGTGTCAAGTTTAGCTTTAAATATCTCCAGTTCTGCAGACCTACAACCTCATGGGGAAGGTTGCTCCTTTGTGTCACTGTTCTTGCCAGTTCTAAAGGTTTTACTAATCAACATAAATTTTCACTTCTACAACTGAAAAAATTACTTCTTGTTCTGTCTTCTTTGATTTTACTCTTTAACTACCACTTTGCTTATCTGTAGATAATTATCATGTCTCCCCTCAGTTTTCTGTAGTCCCACTTCTACAGTCCTGATTCTGATCTTGCTTACCATGGCTTTGGACTTTAAGGGAGATTAAAATCAGCCGCTGTTTGTCCAGTTCACTTAACCATTTCTGTTTTGTTCTCCAAAGTTTTCATTCTTTGTTGTTCTCTTCTAATCTCTCCCCAGTTTGACTGGTCTGCTTTTAACCCTTAACACACCACTAAACTGGTAGTAGTCTCTCTTCAGATCAAGGGATACAGCCTTGGTCAAAGCTGCTGCTGCGGTGCAATGTGCATATGTAGTGGATGCCCATAGCACCATATCACTGTCATTTCTGTGGATATGTGCCAGATAATCAAGGTGGGCTATTTCCAGCACAAATCCAGGTTCCCCCCCACACACATACACAATCCCACTCTACTGTTGGTAATAGCTTATCTAAAGTGATCATACACATTGTAAGGAGAGTGATCACTTTACGTAAGCTATTACCAGCAGGAGACTGGGGTGAGGGGAGAGAAAACCTTTTGTAGTGGTAAACACCCATTTTTTCATGGTTTGTGTGTATAAAAACATCTTCTGTCTTTTCCACAGTATGCATCCGATGAAGTGAGCTGTAGCTCACGAAAGCTTATGCTCAAATAAATTGGTTAGTCTCTAAGGTGCCACAAGTACTCCTTTTCTTTTTGCGAATACAGACTAACACGGCTGTTACTCTGAAACCTGTCATTATGCAAGGCACTGCATTTAGCCGTATGGAGTGGAAATCTATCAACTGCATGAAAAAACTTGTACAGATACAGACAGACATCATCTTCCTTTCCAAATGCAAACAGATGGACATCGTACCAAAAGGACTGAAGGTAAAAAATCCATTACAATCTACATACCATACAGACTATGCTGACAGCTTGTGCCACACGCTCTCAAAGAAACTGTGGAACCACCTGACCAACATCCTCTACAGCAAACAAGGAACAATAAAGAATGAGCTCTCAAAAATGGATACTCTCATAAAAAACAACTTTCCACACAAACTTCCTCGTGGCTGGAATTAACTAAAACTAGACAAGCCATTTACAACACACACTTTGCTTCTCTACAAAAGAAAAAGGACACTAAACTTTCTAAACTATTACATGCCACAAGGGGCCACAGCAATGGTTCCCTCAACCCACCCAGCAATATTGTTAATCTATCCAACTATACTCTTAGCCCAGCAGAAACAGCTGTCCTATCTCGGGGCCTCTACTTCTGCCCCTCCACCCTCACGAACATGATACAGTTCTGTGGTGACCTAGAATCCTATTTTCGACGTCTCCGACTCAAGGAATATTTCCAACACACCTCTGAACAACATCCTAATCCACTGAGACCTCCCTACCAACACAACAAAAAGAAGGATTCTAGGTGGAAAAGCAGCATCACTTGCCCCACAACCTCAGCCGTGCAGAACAAATGCCATCCACAGCCTCAGAAACAACTCTGACATCATAATCAAAAAGGCTGACAAAGGAAGTGCTGTTGTCATCATGAATAGGTCGGAATATGAACAAGAGGCTGCTCGGCAGCTCTCCAACACCACTTTCTACAAGCCATTACCCTCTGATCCCACTGAGAGTTACCAAAAGAAACTACAGCATTTGCTCAAGAAACTCCCTGAAAAAGCACAAGATCAAATCCGCACAGACACACCCCTGGAACCCCGACCTGGGATATTCTATCTACTACCCAAGATCCATAAACCTGGAAATCCTGGGCGACCCATCATCTCAGGTATTGGCACCCTGACAGCAGGATTGTCTGGCTATGTAGACTCCCTCCTCAGGCCCTATGCTACCAGCACTCTCAGCTACCTTTGAGACACCACTGACTTCCTGAGGAAACTACAATCCATCGGTGATCTTCCTGATAACACCATCCTGGCCACTATGGATGTAGAAGCCCTCTACACCAACATTCCACACAAAGCCGTCAAGAACACTATCCCCGATAATGTCACGGCTAACCTGGTGGCTGAACTTTGTGACTTTGTCCTTACCTGTAACTATTTTACATTTGGGGACAATGTATACCTTCAAATCAGCGGCACAGCTATGGGTACCTGCATGGCCCCACAGTATCCCAACATTTTTATGGCTGACTTAGAACAACGCTTCCTCAGCTCTCGTCCCTTAACGCCCCTACACTACTTGTGCTATATTGATGACATCTTCATCATCTGGACCCATGGAAAAGAAGCCCTTGAGGAATTCCACCATGATTTCAACAATTTCCATCCCACCATCAAGCTCAGCCTGGTCCAGTCCACACAAGAGATCCACTTCCTGGACACTACAGTGCTAATAAACGATGGTCACATAAACACCGCCCTATACCAGAAACCTACTGACTGCTATTCCTACCTACATGCCTCCAGCTTTCACCCTGACCACACCACACAATCCATTGTCTACAGCCAAGCTCTGCGATACAACAGCATTTGCTCCAACCCCTCAGACAGAGACAAACATCTACAAGATCTCTATCAAGCATTCTTACAACTACAATACCCACCTGCAGAAGTGAAGAAACAGATTGATAGAGCCAGAAGAGTTCCCAGAAGTCACCTACTACAGGACAGGCCTAACAAAGAAAATAACAGAACGCCACTACCCGTCACCTTCAGCCCCCAACTAAAACCCCTCCAACGCATTATTAAGGATCTACAACCTATCCTGAAGGATGACCCAACACTCTCACAAATCCTGGGAGACAGGCCAGTCCTTGCCTACAGACAGCCCCCCAACCTGAAGCAAATACTCACCAGCAACCACATACCACAAAACAGAACCACTAACCCTAGAACCTATCCTTGCAACAAAGCCCGTTGCCAACTGTGCCCACATATCTATTCAGGGGACACCATCACAGGGCCTAATAACATCAGCCACACTATCAGCGGCTCGTTCACCTGCACATCCACCAATGTGATATATGCCATCATGTGCCAGCAATGCCCCTCTGCCATGTACATTGGTCAAACTGGACAGTCTCTACGTAAAAGAATAAATGGACACAAATCAGACGTCAAGAATTATAACATTCAAAAACCAGTTGGAGAACACTTCAATCTCTCTGGTCACGTGATTACAGACATGACAGTTGCGATATTACAACAGAAAAACTTCAAATCCAGACTCCAGCGAGAAACTGTTGAATTGGAATTCATTTGCAAATTGGATACAATTAACTTAGGCTTGAATAGAGACTGGGAGTGGCTAAGTCATTATGCAAGGTAACCTATTTCCCCTTGTTTTTTCCTACCCCCCCCCCCTCCTCAGACGTTCTTGTTAAACCCTGGAGTTGTGCTGGAAATGGCCCACCTTGATTATCATACACATTGTAAGGAGAGTGATCACTTTAGATAAGCTATTACCAGCAGGAGAGTGGGGTGGGGGGAGAGAAACCCTTTTGTAGTGATAAACATCCATTTTTTCATGGTTTGTGTGTATAAAAAACATCTTGTGTATTTTCCACAGTATGCATCCGATGAAGTGAGCTGTAGCTCACGAAAGCTTATGCTCACATAAATTGGCTAGTCTCTAAGGTGCCACAAGTACTCCTTTTCTTTCATCAGAGAATGGAAAGCTCCATGGTCTGTACTGTAAATTCAGGTGCCTTTATTGCCATTACACAATTAATTGGGGCTTGGGCTTATGCATAAGCCCATCTTTGGCTACTTCCATTGTAACAGCTGCCATTTAAAAAAAGGAGACAAACACTTTTTTGACCTTTTATTAAACACACAAAAGGACCAAAGAAGTAAAAAGTTGAAACTGGAATAATTAAGTTGACTTTTCATTTTAACAATTTCTCTTATTCTATTTTCTTTAGTTGCATGGACTTTTATGCAGGAAAAATCCTTTATTGACAGTTTTTAAATGCTCTTGTGGAGGCAAAAATGGAAAGAGTTAATGTAGATGGTTTTGAGTAGTTGCCATTGTCGAAGTCTGATCCTGTTCCCTTTGACAAACTTACACAAAGGGTATGTCTACACTGCGGAGCAGGGCTTGAACTAGCATGCTAGAAATAACAGTGTAGCCAGGGGTAGCATGAGTGGTGGGTTGAGTAGCTGACTAGCTGCCTGAGTATGTATTCAGGATATCTGGGCAGGTTTGTACTCAGCCCAGGGTCACCCTTCTTCAAATCCCATCTAATTCTGCAGTATCTTATTTGAGATGGAGTGCACAGTATTGCACAGAGCTTTCCAGATGAGGCAGAACCATTGATTCTTATGTAAGATGTAATCATAGGAGTGGAATGGACCTCGAGAGGTCCTCTAGTCCAGTCCCCTGCACTCATAGCAGGACTAAGTATTTACTGGACCATCCCTGACAGGTGTTTGTCTAACCTGGTTTTAAAAAATCTCCAATGATATAGATTTTACAACCTATTCTAATATTCTCCAACCCCTTCCTTATGCATTCTAACAGCTTATTTGCCTTTTTTTTTGTTTGACTGTAACTGCACATTGAGCAGAGGTCTTTTTTGAACTACCGATGTCAACACCTAGGTCCTTTCCTGAGTTGATAACCCTGTAAGGTGTATGAGTAGTTCATTTCCCTCTCCTCCAATGTATATATTACTTTGCATGACACTGAACTTAATTTGACACTATGTAGTTTAGCTTGTTTATGTCTTTCTGAAGTTCCTCATAGTCCTTTCTGTTCCTGGCCAACCTAAAGACCTTTGTGTCGTCTGTAAACTTTGTTACTTCAATACTCATCCCTCCACATACACACCCTCACTTTCCAGATTATGAAACATATGACCTAGTATGGGACCTTGTGGCACCCGATTGGCAACCTTCTGCCATGCTTAACATTTTATTTCACAGGCTGAGCTGGACTCTGACTTTTTACCCACTTTGGAGGCTACCTTATCAGATAGGCCTAATGAAAAATAGGGAAAATTTGGGTGGTCTTCAGAGAGAGATGCTTGTCTTTGCTGGCAGATTGTGACATGACTGTAATATGTGGATCTGTGGCCTTGCAATTTTCTCCACCACTCTTCCCTGTGCTTTCATGGAATTAGCCTGTTATCCCACATCCATACATGTCACCTGCCTCTAGAATGAGAAATGCTGAGCTTTATACTTTACACAGTTGTACAAAAGAATCATATACCATACAGCCAGTCTAGTCTAGAAGGCAGTATTTCTGGTTTAGTTCCAACAACAGCAGCATTCGTTTAGGGAGCAGGTTTAAAATAAAAAAAAAGGAAGTGCTACTTCACACAACACAAAGTCAACCTGTGGGACTTGTTGCCAGGGGATGTTGTGAAGGCCAAAACTATGATGGGGTTTGTAGTGGGGTGGCTGTCCCACTCCTATACTAGATGGGGCTTCAACAGGCCAGAGAGGCTGTGCAGGTGGGCGGCCAATCAGAGAAAGCCTGCTAGGGAGCCAATCAGAGGCTGAGTAAGAGACAGTCAATGAGGGCCAGGATCAGCCATACATAAAGGCTGCCCAGGAAGGGAGCAGTCAGTCTCTTCCAGGCTTTCAGAGGGTGAAGGTCTGTCTCCTGTGTGAGGGGACTAGCACCAGGGACAGTGCAGGGCAGATGAGGGGAGCAGAAGGGAACTCCAGCCCAGTATCTGCGTGGCCACAGGCCCTGAGGGAAGAGCTGGACCTGGGCAAAGGGGCTGAAGGGGAAGCGACCCAGGGAGAGAGGCGGACAAGGGGAGAGAAGGAGGGCAGGAAGGCTGTTGCCAAAGGGTCCCTGGGTTGGGACCCAGAGTAGAGGGTGTGCCTGGGTTCCCTCTCTTCCCCTCCTTGCATGTACACCCAGCTGTTGGATGTGGTGAGAGTGGACTGCACCAGACCCCTGGCAAAAGGGGTTAGACTTTGGGGTGTGGTTGGCTGCTGTGGCTGGGCAAAATAAAAGACTGCTGACAACCCCTCCCTCCCCCCCTGGAAGGGGGTGAATGTGGACTAGGGGGCACTGCCGGAGGGCAGTGCCTTGAAGAGGATGCCCAAGAAGGGAGCAACCTGGATCCAGGCACCAAGAGAGGGTGAGAAATGGATGGGACACTACCTGTGGAGGGTGCTCCACACTGGACCGAGCTAATTCCCTGGTGAGTCAGCAGGAGGCCCTGTGGTGGTGAGTCCCAAACCCCATCACATGGTTCAAAAAAGAATTAGTAAAGTTCATGCAGGATTGGTCCATCAATGGCTATTAGTCAAAATGGTCAGGGATGCTACCACTGATGAGCTGCCAAAATCTTAACAATGGGTTCCCTCCCCACCCCATGAGGGGGTTGTTGTCCACCCCTGCTCCCCTAAGACTCCTGCCCCATCCAACCCCCCTGTGTTCCTTGATGCCCCCCCAGGACCCCTGCCCCATCCATCCCCCTCCCCTGTCCCCTGACTGTCCCCAGAACCACTCAGGAGGGTCTTGTGGGCCACCGTAGTGGGTGCCCACCCAGCCCTGCCCCTAAGAGCTGGAGGCACCTGCTAGGTGGGGAGTCCTAGCAGTGCTACCCTGGGGCAGCTCCCAGGAAGCATCTGGCAGATCCCTCTGGCTCCTAGGGGTGGGGGTGTGTAGCTAGGGGGGGAGCAGGGGGAGCGACTGCTCCCCCACTGATCATATAAAAAGTGGCGCCTTAGGTGCTGACTCCCTGGGTCCTATGGGGCTGGAGCACCCATGGGGAAATTTTGGTGGGTGCAGAGCGCCCACAAGCAGCTCCCTGCCCCAGCTCACCTCGCCTCCACCTCCTCTGCTGAACGCGCTGCCCTGCTCTGCTTCTCCGTGACACCCACCCCCCCGGCTTCCCGCGAATCAGCTGTTAGGTGGGAAGCCTGGGAGGGCTGAGAAGCAGGCCGCGGCTTCCCGCTCAGGTCGAGGGTGGTGGAGGTGAGCTGGGGTGGGGAGCGGTTCCCCTGCGTGGCCCCCCCAGGTTACCTGCTGTGGCGTGGGTGGCCCTCCTCGTGCCCCTCCCACATTGCAAACAACTGATTTGCGGGAAGCCTGGGGGGGGTGGAGAAGCAGAGCGGGGCGACGCCTTCAGGGGAGGAGGCGGAGCGGAGGTGAGCTGGGGGTGGGGCGGGGAGCTTCCGGTGGGTGCTCTGCACCCACTAAATTTTCCCCTTAGGTGCTCCAGCCCTGGAGCACTCATGGAGTCGGTGCCAAAGGTGCCACTTTTGGCTGGTTAAATGTAGAAGCCCTTTTAGAACCGGTTGTCCCTCACGAACAACCGGTTCTAAAAGGGCTTGTAAATTTAACAACCAGTTCTAGCGAACTGGCTCCAGCTCACCACTGGATGCAACCCCATGCTCTGAGTGTCCCTGGCCTCTCACTGCCAGAAGCTGGGAGCGGATGACAGGGAATAGATCAATTGATGATCTGTTCTGTTCATTCCCTCTGAAGCACCTACCACTGGCCATTGTCAGAACACAGGATACTGGACTAGACCAAGTATGGCTATTTTCCTATTTGAATCTGTGCATCAGGTACAAGTGATTGCCCCCAGTACTGTGTTCTATACTGGGGTGGGGGGACAACTTCTAGAAAGTGAGGTCTTTAAAACTGTGGTTCTAGGTCTTCCTAGGTAAGTAGCATTGCTCACAAAGCACTACAAAATGCACTGCAGGGAGCAAATCTGGTCTGGCAAGGAAATGATTAGACAACTTACTGTCTCTTTTCCACATCATTGCCATATGATACTATGGAACAACTATTCAAAATTGTCACAAGGACCTAAAACAGACTTAAGTGCTGTGATTACAGTTATGCATGGACCACATCAAAACAGTGGAATAGTTAATAGACCAACCCGGTAGTGGATGGAAAGGACATTAGGAGCATTTAATTCTTTTTAATAAAAAGACATGGTAGAACAAATCTAACGTTCTGCAGGAATTTTGTCAGGATGTTTGTTTTTGAAAATGTATTTACAGAAACTTCTACCAATCTGTGTCCGTGCTATTTATTCCACCACAAGCTGTACAGGATGCAAGACAAGAGTGTTCAAAGTATGATTCATGAGTAAGATTTCATTTGCTGGAATAATTCCTCACTCTTCAGTTGCCATTTTCAACAAATGTTCTTTGTCAGTTTTGAAGAGCCTCAGATCTCATGGAAGTTTCTTAAATGTGCATTAACTTAGGGGGAAATGTGTGGTTTTAGTCTAAGAAATAAGTAAAAGACTTAAAGAAACCTGTGCTAGCTAGATTTATAGAAGACAACAAAAAGTAAAATTCAAGGTGGACTCTGGACCACCTTCTGCAATCTATGCCATTGTGGAGCCTTACTAAAGTCTTAACCCAACTTGCAGGATTGGGAGCTTGGCTCGTAAAATAGGAACCCTCCTGGGTGGAGCAGCAGTTTCAGTGGTTGGCCTTTGTTAAGCAGAGGCTGTCCGTTGTGCTGTGCATTGTATTTTCTTCTGTGATGCATTTTTGTGATGTGAATAAATGCTCATTAGGAATTTAAGAGAACTTGGCGAACTTGAGATCTTCACAGGTGGAAAGCCCATTAAATAACCATAGATGCTTGTAACTTCCCTAGGGATTTCATTTCTGGTTTCATGAACATAACATTTGTTTTCATCCTCTCAGTTTTATTCTTATCTAATTGTGAACCTAAAGGATTAGTAAGAAGGGCACTAGCCATAGTAATTTTTATTCGGATACACAAAAGGTGCTTTTAGTTTGCATTTTAAGTCCAGTTCTGCTCTGAAATTGATAATGTACAAAGTCCAGCAATATTATTACATTTTGACACTGAATTACCGGATAAATGACTTGTCAGAGTTCATTTAGGTTTCTGAATGTTTGGCAAAGACTGACAGCTGCACAGAGCCTATAATTCGGTGATGCATTATCTCAATGAAATGAAATAGCCTCCCCAGGAAAATATATGCAAAATTAAATCTTGGGGGTCCAGATAAGGTTTTTACTAATTCAAAAAGTGATTGTGTGCCAAATAAGAGGATTAATTTTAGAAGTCAGATAATGCCCGAGGAAAGGAGATGTAGTGACTTGCCACCTTTGAGCCAAAGAAGAACTCTGGATTAGTGTCAGGGTTCAGCAACTGGAAATCTTCCCTTCCTTCAGAATGGAAGGGAAAAGAAAATATTACCATCATCCATACTTTAGTCCATAGTGCACACAAAAAATATCAATGATATGCTTCCAATACGTGTTATCCATCTAAGCTACTGTGCCAGGATGGTGTGATAATATGATACTCCAGCAAGATAGTTAGAAAGCAGAAAAGAGTCAAAACAAAAGAAACACATCTGATAAATTGAAGTAATATTGGTTGATAAACCCTTCTCAAAGACTTTGCTGCTGATATTTCTCAGTGTGCTGTGGCTATTATGTGCACTCCAAAGCAGCCCTGCAAGTGATAGTTTTCACCACTGAATTATTTCTCCTGTACCCCTATTAGATGGTTGGTGTAGGACACATGGTCAGAAAGGCAGAGAGAAGGGGATGTGGTCTGGATTTCCATATACTGTATCTGTCTAACCCCAGGGGGCATTGGCAGCTGATTCAGATGAGAGCAGACTCAAAATTGCTCTAATTGACAGTAGGGAACTGGCCAGGTGCCTGGTGGCCTCTGAATTGGGGAGGCACAAAGGTTTTTGGTGCATTTTGGTTGGGCAGAATGAGGAAGCTTGTTCTGCTTTTGCCTGTGTCAGAGTATTCATGTGTCTAGTCCATATAAAGAACGCCAGTCCTTTCAGCCTATCACCTTTTGGCCACCACTAGATGCACTTTTTTTCAAAATGGAAGATTTCTGGTTATAAATAAAACACAATTGCAAATTTGTCGGTGCATATTTTTTCTATTTTTAGCTATTATCTGGCAATATGAGAGCACTTGTATTACTATGGCTCTGATTACTGGATTTTCATCCCCAACTATATTAATGAGCAAGAAGAATTTTGTCTGTTCATCAGTTCAATTTATGAAGGACAAAATATGACATACAGAAAATTGGAGCTGTGGAGACAGCAAATTCTCCCTCCCCTCCTACCATCACCTAGATACTGTGAAATGCTCATTTAGTGGATCAGTTCTCAATTATCCAGCAAGTGCAAGTGTTTGAGTGAGACGGTCCCTTGTCTAACGTGACTGAACATAATTTAACATATAGAGTACATGATGAGATGTTAGCAACTGAAAGCAAACTGACAGATGACATTTCATACTCAGAAGCACAATTTATGTAAAACTTGCTGTTTGCAGTCAGGTGTTTATTGAAAGGAAACTAATAGATAAAATCAGAACTAATACTAAATACCTCGCTGTATGGATTATTTCTGGGGATGTCCTGAATCAGAGCTTCAATTTGTTATAACAAGGTTTTGTTATGCAATTTATGAAGTTTATTTACTATAAGACGTAATGGGGATAAGATTTATGTTGATGATAACTGAAAATTGAGTTTATAGGTAGCTACATATAATGATTCGGTTATTAGTCTTGTGTTCAGGCGGTTTGGCATCAGAAGAAAATCTCTCTCAAATACCTTGATCTCCTCTTTTAAATTGCCTAAAACAATTTATTTTTAACAACTTTTTAATTACTTTGTTTTACTTGTAGATTATTTCCATATGTTGGAATTACCTCTTGCTGAGATTAGAATCTGGCAATGGGTGTTATAATGCCCACAGACCTCATATTTTAAATCGTAGTAATAATAATCATATAACACCACCTTGCACTTCTTTGACAGTTTCCGTCCATGGTTCTCAAAGTGCTTTATAAACATTAATGGACATTTAAGGGCCCAATCGAATGTCCTTTTAAGTCGATGAGAATCTTCAATGGGTGTTGGATCAGACCTGAAATCACTTGCTCAGGGTCACAAAAGACATCCTCTGGCAGAGTTAGAATCCAGGGCTCCTGATTCTGAGTCATGTGCTTGAATCAAAAGGCAAAGCTTGTACCTATTTTATTTAATTTAGTACAGAAATAGAGAAGATCAATTCCCAAACAGTGATCTGTGGGCACAAGCCATCCACAGAGTATTTAATGGTGGTCTATGGAGAGCTGACATAGCAGTGGGCTGGCATTGCCTACTCATCTCCAGCTCTTTCTACTGGCTCTTAGGCAGTGGCTGTCAACCAGAGATACACATACTCCCAGGGCTACACAGAGGTCTTACAGGGAGTACTCAACTCATCTAGATTAGTGTTTTTCAACCCAGGGGGATTGTGGGACAGGTTTAGGGGAATTGCAAGTGAAGGGTCGGGATTGGGGGTGGCAAGCAGGGCAATTTCCCCAGGCACCATGCTGCAGGGCCCCCCAAGAAGCTAAGTTCCATGCTTCAGCTCTCGGTGGTGGGGTTCCAGCTTCAGACAAGGCTCATAAGTGAAAGACTCAAGTATCACACTGAAATGTAAATACAATATGTATATTCCAATTTTTTTAATTATATGGTAAAAATGAGAAAGTAATCAATTTTTCAGTAACAGTGTTGTGACACTTTTTTGTATTTTTATGTACGATTTTGTAAGCCAGTAGTTTTTAAGTACGGTGCTCAAAAATAATCAGACTCTTGAAAGGGGTACAGTAGTCTGGAAAGGTTGAGAACTCCCGCTTTAAGGTGTGCCAAGGACTGCTCCTGCTTATGATATAAATATTGCATATGTTTCACCTCTTAAAAAAAAATGCACCTTTCACTTCAGGAGGTATTTCATGAATATACAAATTATTTATTTGAATATGGTTTCAGAACAAACTCTGTCCTTAAAGAGAAGGAGCAAAGCTGCAGTGGTTGGTGTATAGTTTAAACCTAATGACCAGGAATTAGGCATGGTCACCTCCCTTGTCCTCGTCACTACATAGACAAAGCCGTTTTTAAAAGTTATACTTTTTTCTTTCAGACCTTTTGTTCTGTTACAACTGGTAGTATTAATGTAGATTAATTAAGTATTTTATACTGATCATTAGCTTTCATTTTAGACAGATTAATTTCCTCCAAGTGCCTTTCAAGTCTATACAGAGACTAATAAGATATAGTGCTTACTCAAACACTTAAACTACAAACCAGCTCTCTTGAAAAGTGATGGTGATCTCAAAACTTTTTTTAAATCACAAAACACTTAAAAACATTATGAGGTAATGGGTCATGCTTTAAGGTACCCACATAGAGATGTTCTCATGGGAGAAAGCATGTGCTGATTTGGAAGCCATATTTTACACTTGTTCACTGCACTTTTACTATATTGTTCAATGTGCTCTAAGGACTCTGGAAAGTATTATTCTATATAATGGAATACAGCTGAAAAATGAGGGCACAGACTTCTGCTGTTTCAGTTTGAAAGTTTGGATGAATTATTTTTGACTGTTTAGCCTTCTTAAAAAGCTTTTGTATGTTTTTTTTAAGTTTCTTTTTCACATCCCGTAGGTAAATTGTTCCTTGGTGGTGGAGCACCTATTGATGTATAACTATACTAATATTACTGATAACTAATTCTGTTGACTTCACAAAAGTAGATGTTCCATGTACATCAGTAGCAATGCATCAAAAATGGGGCTCAATGCAAAATTTACCCACACACAAATTGTTATGAGTGCTTTTTCTATGCATGGAGTATCTATTAGATAACTATTTAATTGAATAGGAGTACTTGTGGCACCTTAGAGACTATCTAAGGTGCCACAAGTACTCCTTTTCTTTTTGCGAATACAGACTAACACGGCTGTTCCTCTGAAACCTATTTAATTGAATGGGTTTGTTCAAAAAATTGTTGCAATTTTTTTAAAGCAATGTGGTTTGATTGCAATTTATAAGAATTTTGTCTGAAAGTATCTGATACTTGTTCAAAGTTTGGGGTTCGTTGTAACTAGCTAGTCAGATAAATCACCTAACATTGTTTCTTTGACCTGATTGTACATGCACTCAAGCACTTCCACAAAATGCCTGCATGCACAAATTTAAAATTTGGATTCCACAAATATTTGTGCATACAACTGTAAAATATCCATAAAAAGTTACAACAAGAAGTATGTGCAAGTCCATTTAAGAATTCAGCTGAGTTATTAGAACAGAATATTACAAATTTTTGTGAACACTAACAATGTGGTTGGATGACGATTGTGCAAAGCAGGAGGAATTCTTCCTTCTCCTTCAATGCAAGTTCTTCGGTGCTGTTAGTCACCAATAAATGTAACAGATGATTTCTTAAGAAATCATCATCAAAGGCAAAACACGGTAGCCACCTTGCATAGTGAGTGCCATCTAGATCAGTCTCTACCTAGATCCTTAAGGCTGGCTGGCTGGATGTACAGTCTGCCATTTGGATGTTGATGAAGCATCTTCTGCATCATTGTGTTGCTTTCATCATACTTTTTGCTCCCTTTGCACTAACCAGAAACTTCATGGTGTGCGTCATGGTTCTGAGGGACGCACACAGCAGATGTGGGATGTTTCTTTCCAGGAGAGCTTACTCTTCAAGAGGACAGAAGCACATGATGTTGCTTGCAGAGCCTGTGACAGTTTGGAGAATCTGTACAATTTATGAATTCGGGCAGACGTTATGAAGCTTATTATAAAATTGTTGTATCAGAGATTCTCTGTGGATGTGGAATCCACCAGTTTCTGACAAGTGCTGCAGCTAGTTTGCCTTCTCTGTCCTTTTGCTTCCATGTGCATATGTGCTGAAACTAGGGGTGCTGCCGCATCCCCTCGCTTGAAGTGGTTTCCATTAGATACAGGATTTGCCAAATGGTTCAATGGCTGTCAGCAACCCCTGCATATATTCAGTCTGCACCCTGTGTATTGACTAAGCTTATCTACCATGTACAATTTGGTTCAGGCAACTATGATTCTTCCCTTCACGAGTCTATGATCATCGGTGAATACAATGACCAAACAGCTTTTAGAGAGCAATTTCAAATAACCAACTGTCTGCACAAATCTCTAAAGCCCTGCCATCCTGGGATGGTGCCCTAAACCAGCATAGCTTCTCCAGACATCTCATTTGGGTTTTCCTGAACAACTGTAGCCAGTCTTGAAAGAAGGATGGTTTTCAGTACTGCTAGAGTTCAGTGTTTGTGAGCTGTCCCTAGCCTGGTCAAAACAAGGTTGTAGGTTGACTGGATGGGAGGCAAAATCATCAAAGCTAATAGTTCTGGCACTGTCCTTTAACACCTCTCACGTGTCTTCTGAGAGGTGGCTATCTTTTTTTCCCCTCTAACCATATTGCCTGGACAAACCTCTATTGAGATAACCCAATATATCCATATGGTAAATATCCAAATAACTAGGTCAACATGCAGTATTCATAAATTAGTATAGAGCATTTCCAAATCCAACACAATTACCTAGGTCTACAATATTAGACCATTATTGGAATACTGGGTCCAGTTCTATTATCTGTGCTTCAAAAAGGATGTTGAAAAATTTTGAGAGGGTTCAGAGAAGAGCCACAAGAATGATTCAAGGTCTGGAAAACCTGCTTTACAGAGAGACAACACTCAGTCTATTTACTTTTTCACAGACTTGGTCATGGCCTATAAGGACCTACACAGGGAGAAGATTTCTAATACAAGAAAGCTCTTTTAATCTAACAGGCAAAGACATAAAATCCAAAAGCTGGAAATTGAGACTAGACAAACGCCAAGTGAAATTAAGGTGCACATTTTGAACAGTAGAACTGCTTATATAGGGATGTGGAAAATTCTCCATCACTTGATATCTAAATCAAGGTTGGATGTAATTATAAAATACCTGTTTAACCAGAAGTTATTGCACTTACTGCAGGAAGTACTGGATGAGGTTCTATGGCCTCTGTTATACAAGAGGTCAGATTAGATCCCTTCTGGCCTGAAAATCTATGAATCTGTCTTGAAATCCTCTCATGGACTTTAATGGGATTTTAAATGGGTCCTGTCTGAAGGAATGTAGATGATACTAATGGGAATAATATCCACAGAAACTGAATTCAAACAGTAAAATAAACTGATAATTCTATAAATGATGTTAACTAGCAGGCTTATTTGGCATTTTGTGTGTATATTAAAAAAAAAAACATAGAGGGGACTGTGGGTGAGGGGGCAACAACAGCCTCTTGCAAATTTAGACTCTGCCTTTCCCAGGACAAACACTGGTCATATACTTCCAAATTTCATTCTGACAGAACATTTTTTTTTTTGTGGGGGAAACACCATTCAAGGAGTCTTCAGTTGTCTGACTTGAAATTGGCTGCCAATTCCCCCCCCCCCCCCCCCAGGCTTTATACTAGTTAATGAAATTTTAGCTCTTAGGTGGGGAAAATTAAATGAAACTGATTTTGTAAATGAAATCTGTCATATGGCTAGCTACAACTTTCACAACTATTATATCAACTTTTCCCCCCGAAGAGACTGAAACAGACCAATTTATGTCGGCCACAAACCAGAGTAACATCTTGAAGCTACCAGCTTTTAAAATATATATTATTTATTAGAATATTTATTTTGAAAATGGTGCAATATTACCCCTTAGGTTTTTTTTAAACCTCTTAGGTTATATGCTTTGAATGTTTTTTACTTGTGAAACATTTTTTGATTTGTGCCCTCAGCATCCAGTCCTTTTTCACTCAGGCAAAACTTCCACTGACATAAATAGAATCCACAATATTGAAAAGTCTGCAGCCATGCTGCAATCTCCTTTGGTTGAAGGTGTCCACCCACAGCTGGTTAATTCAGTGCATGGTTTAGATGACCTCCTGGATTCCTTGCTGACACTAAGATATCTCATAATAGCATCTGTGAGTAACGCTTTCTACCATAGACAGTTGGCTTGGCATCTGTCTCCTCTTGGTGGATAATTAGCTGGCCTCAGTTTTGCACAACTTCATCATCTCCCATCTAGACTACACTCAATGCTGCATTTCTTGGCATGAACCCATCATCCCTTAGGAAACTCCAACCTGTACAGAATGCTGTGGCGCATCTCCTCAGGAACATGGAATACTATCATCATATCAGACCTGCCTTTTGGTTTCTACACTGACTTCCCATATAATATTGAGTCAAGTTCAAGATCTCTGCTCTTATCTTCAAAGTCTCGGTCTGGGCCCAGTATAGCTAAACAATTGCCTAAAGCTCCAGGATGAAGACCATGACTGACTCCACTTTTTGGCAGAAGTGAGCTTTCTATCATAAAGGTAAAGACTATCTATGCATGAGAGTGAGATTTCTTAGGGCCAGTCTGAAGCTGCACCAGGCACTTGGGTACCTTATGGAACTGGGGAAGGCCCCATGATGTGAATACCTTTTTCAAGGTTGAGATGGAAACATTAAAACATACAAAAAGAAAAGGAGTACTAGTGGCACCTTAGAGAGTAACAAATTTATTTGAGCATAAGCTTTTGTGAGCTACAGCTCACTTCATTGGATGCATTCAGTGGAAAATACTGTCCACGTATCAGATGTACTTCTCTGACCTTGCCTTCTCTGATATAAACACATAGGAACATGTCAACAGCAACAACAACAAAACCACCAAAAAGCTACATTTTGTGTGTGTGTGTGTGTGTGTATATATATTATCCTACAGAGAGGAGGAGAGATAATGAACCATGTGTGACAGATGTTTACTTTCTTTAATGAACTACTGGAAAGCACTCAGATATTAGTGATGAGAACATAAGAACCTATATAGAATAGGATTTGTCTTGACTGAAGGGGTACAGGATTTTGCTAATAGGGCCAAGAACTGATGTCTTACATTTTGTGATCAGAATGTGGTGCATGTTAAAAAAGAGGGAAAATTCTTAGGACTCTCTTGTTCTACATTTCTTTTCTAAAGGGGAAGAACACACAACTACATCTGCAATTTTAAAAGGAAGCTATTGGTTTTTATTATACACTTATAAGTGACCCATAACTGTGACATCTGGGAACATTAAGTGGTTTAAATTAAGTCATTAATTCCAAATAAGAGCCAACACAATGTGCTCCTCTGTAAAATATAACTTAGAAAGAAGAGAGAGCTCTGGCCTGTTGGACAGCAGCCCATGGTCTCATAGCTCAGAGTCAATTACAACCCTGAGCAAAGAGGAGTCATTTAGCTTTTTGGACGTGGCCAGATTTATGCTTCATTGTGTTTCCAGTGAGAGCAAATTCCAGTGGTGTTGACTTGTTGTTGAAAGTATCTCTGTGAACTTCTTCATTCTTGGAGCAGTAAGTTACAGCATTCCAGATGAGTATAGGTTATATAGAAGCTGTAGCTCATGAAAGCTTATGCTCAAATTTGTTGGTCTCTAAGGTGCCACAAGTACTCCTTTTCTTTTTGCAAATACAGACTAACAAAGCTGCTACTCTGAAATCTGACTGTAATGTAACTTGGACCTAGGCCATGTAGGCATTGCATATAGGAACGATCACCTTGAATTTTACTTGGAGTTGATTGGCAACCAGAGTAGGGAGCAGAGATGTGAAATGCATTCATTGGCACTCTCCTCTCAGAAAGTAGACAGCTGGATTGCATACTAGCCAGCTCATCCATACAGCTTTCATGGTTTGACCCATGTAACAAGAGCATGAATGAGCAAGATTAGATCTGAAACGTTGGGGGCACAATTCATTTGCCACCTGCCAAGGCCTAGGGGGTGAGGCGAGATGGGATGGACCATTCCTGGCTGCTGAGGCAGTCTGGAGTAGAAACACAGGATTTCTGGCTCACAAGGAGTTTCAGTATTTCAAAACTTTATTTCCTCCTACTTTAGAAGGGAACGCTTTTTTAATTTCTCATTCATTTGAAATATCCCTCAGTGGTTGCTTTGGAAATACTGACACATGAAATATACTCCCCAGTACCAGCAGTTGCTGACTGAAAAGTATGTTCTTGTCATTTTCACTGATAATATAAGCAGCTCAGGGAGCCAGCTGTCCTGGGAATCTGGAAGTCCTGCAGTCCCTAGCCCTAGAGCCATCTTCATGGTGGGGTTGCCCCAGAGCTGAAGTCCCTGGAAGCCCTCTCCAGAATCTCTTTTGCTTTGTGGCAGGAAGCACAGGTGCTGACTTCCTCCAGGCAGGCCCCACCTCACCCAACCCCTTCTCCCAAACTGCCATCCCTGCCCGCCTCTTCACATACCTGCTCCACCTCAGGCCACGCCCCCACACACTCCTTCTCCCAAGCCCCCCCGCCCCAACTCATCCCATCCAGTTCCGTGCCCTCTCCCAAGCGCACCCCGTCCCTGCTCTTTCCTCTCCCTCTAGAGCCTCCTGCACACTGCAGAACAGCTGATCATGGCAGGCAGGAGGCATTGGGAGGAAGGGGGAGGAGTTGATGAGCAGGTCTGCCTGTGGATGGGAGGCACTGGAGGGGATGGAGTGAGTTGGCTTCCGGTGGATGCTAAACCCTGGGACACCCACAGAGTCTGCGCTTATGGCAGGAAGTCTGGAAGTACTGAGAGCCCCAGCTTGAGCAGGCGTTCTTCGGGCTTCCAACTTTTCTTGTGTGGGCCTGGGAACCTAGACCCTGAGAGCCCTGGCTGAAGCTTCATCTTCCAGAGTTTCCAGGCTGTCTGTCTGCAGAGCCAGGATAGAACACTGGTTAGACACAGGATTTCCAGGACTGCCAGCCCCACAGCAAGGAGCCTACAGCCTTGTCAAGCCTGGAAGCCTTGTCACAGTTGGACTGTCCTGGAACTGCAAACCATGGGAGCCCAGATGTCCCTGGCCCCAAAGCAGCCAACATGGTGAGCTTTCAGGGTAACAGGCAGGTTCCCAGCAGACAGATTTGCTTTGGAACCCTGGCTGTGATTTGACAAAAGTTAATTGAAACAGACGTTTTCATGTGATATCTTGGCACTTCCTGACAAAACCCTCCTTAGTCATAAAAATTCTGACCAGCCCTAGTCTGGAGTTCTGGAAGCAGTGATGAGTCCTCAAGTGCTGAAAGACAACTTTGACAACTGTGGGGAAGGCCCTATATTAGCTGATGGAATAGTTTAAAAACATCACCAGATCCTCAAGGTCCTCTGCTAGCAACATCACTTCAGGCTTACCCAGGCTGAACTTCAAACTACTGGTCCACATCCAGGTCTTAATCTCCACCAGGCACTTGGGTACCTTATAGAACTGGGGAAGGCCCCATGATGTGAATACCTTTTTCAAGGCTGAGATGGAAACATTAAAACATACAAAAAGAAAAGGAGTACATGTGGCACCTTAGACTAACACATTTATTTGAGCATAAGCTTTCGTGAGCTACGGCTCGCTTCATCGGATGCATTCACTTCCACTGAATACATCTGATGAAGTGAGCTGTAGCTCACGAAAGCTTATGCTCAAATAAATTGGTTAGTCTCTAAGGTGCCACAAGTCCTCCTTTTCTTTTTGCAAATACAGACTAACACTGCTGCTACTCTGAAACCTGTCATTAAAACATACATGCTTTCTTGTCTTTACAAATACTGAAAACTTCAGTCAGATGTTATGGAAGTATAGTGGCTATGACTCTCCTCTCATTTACACAGATGTAAATCATGGGAAATACACTAGTTTATACATAAGTGAGAGGAGAATCAAGTCTATAGTCTTATCCTACTTGCCCATTAGTTGCATTTCTACTGCTCAATTTTTTTTCCTTGTACATGTAAAATTTCAGATTAATATCTTTGGTTCATTTAGCAGGGAAGAAAGTGTGCAGATTTTCTTTCTTAATACAAAATTTCAGCCTGTCGGTACCGTGCACCCTGAAGACAGAGGCTTATCTGTGAAACCTCCATACAATTATTGTATAATGAATTCCGACCCCTTCATTAAAAGAGAAAATCACCACAGAGACCTTTTAAGGCTAATTATGTATGCTGTACGATTGGATGTAAGTACAGTGTAAACTGAGCAGGCAGCTAAGAACTTGTCTCCGTGGTGATCTTTTATTATTGTTCAAAGTTTACAAATTTTGCATTCAACCTATTTTATTTAATCAGAATTTTGGTAGAGCGATATAGAGAAAAGAGGTTTTGATTCAGGTAAAATTAATTCCAAACGATCAGCCTTTTCCATTGTTTTTATTCAATGAAACTCAATTGCATTTCTGGGCAGTTGAGATGAGCCTGAATAAAATTCACAAGCAAATTGAACTTAACTTGGGTGGATTTTTTATTACCTCTTGTAGAGGTGCTAGTGTTTACATTTTTTTTTCCTGAATCTAAATGTATAGTTTTTTTTTTTAAAAATGCCAAAGTAAAAATATATCTTGATAGAAAGTCACTCACCTTTTATATCAACAAAGAACTGGAATTTGGCAGAGTCCCACACCAGAGGCCCTTAAATAAACTTAAGTAGTCACTGGAAAAAAAGGTAAAATTCTCAAAGATATGGAAACTCAGACAGAAAACAGAGTAAGAATAAATGTTTAACTTTTGACAAGGCAAAAAAGTTAATAGTGGGGTGTTCCAAGGCTCCATACTAAGACTAGTATTTAGCATACTAATTATATTTACTAATATATTTACTGGAAAAAGGGGTGTGCAGCAAGGTGGCCAAGTTTGCAGATAAATTAGTTAGGGTTTTCAAGGCTAGAAAATACCATGAGGAACTTCTGTAGGACCTACCAAAAGTAGGTGAACATGCAATATAATGAGAAATTAAATTTTATGACAAATGCAAGATAATACATGCTGAGAGGAATAATTTCAACTACTCGTACTCATTGCTGATTTTTAAAGGGACTGTAATCACACAGGAAGAAACCTGGGTATCACTGTGGACAATTTAATGAAAATGTTTGCTCAATATGCTGAACCAGTCAAAAAAGTAAATAAAAAAAGATGGCTTTTTTCCTGTGGAAAATTTTGACTAAAATTAAAACACTATATTGTGTGTGTACTGATTGTGGTAATCTCAAACATCACTCTGAAGCCTAGAATGTCTGAGTCAGTGTGATGCAATGGAAATAATTACAAGCATGGCTGAGAGCTCTTTTTGTTTGGAATATCACCAAGCTAAATCATCATTGGGAATTGCAGTCTGTTACCGCATCCAGTTTTTAAGTTCTCGGCCAATTTTGGCCTTTTTACACACATGACTTTATGAATTACACCCAAGCAATTGTGTGTGTGTTTGTGTGGGTGTGGGTGTGTGTGTATGTGTACACAAGAAGTACCTTTATTTACCTTCTTATAACACAGGAATAAGAAGACAGTAAACAAAATTGAAAGGCAACACATTTGACAATGATAGGCGGAAATACTTTTTTATATAATGCATAATTATCACGTGTAACTGAGTGCCACTGGATACCTTTTGAGGCTAAGAGCTTAAAGTGATTTATATAGTCCAGAAATGTATATGGATAATGAGAAAATTCACAGATACATTAGATAAGGCAAACAATTTTAGAAAGTATATAAACTTCAAGGTATAAGTCAACATATAACTGAAAAGAATTAGGAAAATAACTTTCCTGAGGGCCAGATATGTCAGTTTCTGTATCTGTACCGTCCTCTCCAGAGTCCACTCCTGGAGTATCTAGTGCAGTTTCCAGCTGTCACCTGTCTCTGGGCAGGGACCCTTGTCCCACTTCTTTCTGACTGAGGTGTTTTAAGGTTACACAGCTCCCTGCCTCCCACTACAGTTTGAACCCGTATATGTAAACCTCCGCAGTGGGTGGTACAGGGATAGTACCTCTCAGGGAATAGGAGGTTACAACTTGAGTGATTCACCTTAATCACCCCCGCCCTCCCCCTGTTCTTAATTCCTGGTGGAGTGGGGCAGTCCTCCCTCCCTGGCATTGCATACATAAACCATTCATACACTGAACGCAGTATAGTCCCCCAGAATGTTGCATGCAGTTCCAATATCTGTCACAAAGTAATCATATGCTTACTCACTATGGGGATTTTGTATTGTATTTTCTTCTGATGTTCTGGCTACCATCAGTGACAAAATTCTGGATTAGATAGACCACTGGTCTATTCCTGTATGGCAATTTCTGTGTTCTACTACACCTGTAATCTAGTTGCATTAGCAGAGGAGAATAAAAATTCAAATAAAACAGTATTCCTTTACTTACATCTCAGAAGTTTTACAAATTATTTTATTCAGATGTTCTGAAGCTTTGATTTCTTTCCCTTTTACTGCCCCCTCCTCCTTCCCTGGGGTTGTATTCTCATTTATTATTGTAGTTTAATCAAGCAAATTACATTCTTTCATAAAGGGGGGCTGAAATAGCCACAGCTATTCATAACACACTAGTTTTCAAGAGACCATTTAGTAGTCAACTGCTGGCACATAACAAAGGATTTGTTTTTATTATGTTGCCATCACAGGCAGAAAACATAATAGTGGTTCCTCTGTGTTCTTTAAAGCCTGCAGTGAAAACAAGATGATACTGTATTTCTGTTTTTTAATGTTATACAAAATGTAGTGTGTGCATGTTGTATTCAGTAAACTACTCTCCTGAAATTAGACTGCAAGTACCCTAGATGTTAGACTTTCCATAGCAGAAGTCCATGTAATCTTTAACAGCATTCACACTCAATAAAACAATAGGTCAAATTCATCCCTGCTGTAAATCTATTGAAGTAGAATTACACCAAGTTCAATGAGTTTTTTAGTAAATGAAAGGTTCATATTCTGGAAAACTCTGATCAAAGAAGAGCTGAACAGTTTGCAGCTTATCTTCCTCCTTTTTTTTTTTTCAATTGAAGCATATCCCTCTCATACTAACAGCTACATGCCCCCTTCATCAAGGCCACTTCTGCAGTTTATAAATGTGATTGGCACAGACATTAGGGTGATTGGAGCATGTTCCACACCACTGCCATAAGCAGGGAGCTCCCAAGTAAGAAGTTTGGTACTGCTGTTTCAGCAAGTGGAGAAAAAGCAGAAGTATCCTAGCAATGGATAAGCCTGTTCAACTCCTGTTATGAAAGTTTGCTTTTTCCTGCTCTCTCTGTGAAAGCATCTGGCGGCTTGTTCTGTGTTGGAGCAACAGCTCTTCCTGTTACTACCCATTGCTCTTCCTCCCGCATCCATGACACAGAAGACTGCTGTGCATAGGACTCTAGATTGGGCTTGCTTGCTCTGGGTCAGCAACCTGGCACTTTTGTAGCTCGTATCTTGTTTCTTAATCTCGGTAGGTTCTCAGCATCACAGCTGGGTCACTGCTCCTCTGTTCTTTGGAAGTGCAAAAACTCTCAGCAAAAGAAGCATCAGTAGGAAATTGATCTGATAAACACATGTATGTTTGTTTGTTTGTTTGTTTAGTAATGAAAAACAACTAATAAAAAATAAAGAAAAAATGAAAACTTAAGTACACCCTGCTCCAGTTTTGAAGGGCCTAAAAACAGCCCTGGGAAAGGGCTGCTCCGGGGATCCAGTCAGGAGTGGGCTTGAGGCAGCTAATTAGGGCTGGGCTGGGCCAGTATATAAAAGGCTAAGGGAGGAGCTAGGTTAGTCTTACTCCAGTCTTGGCGTGGGAAGGCCCTGACTGCCTGGGAGCACAAGGGTACTGGAGCGGAGCGGAGCTGTGCTGTGCTGTGCTAGGATAGGATAGGATAGGATAGGATAGGATAGGGCAAAAGGAGCTGGGGAGCTCCAGCCTGGCAATTCCCCACACTGAGGCCTTGGTAAAGGCTTAAGGAGGTACTGAGGCTGCAGAGGTAGCTGGTCCAGCTCCCTTGCCAGTGATGAGCAGCCATTACAGACTGCAGTTTGCCCCAGAGAAAGGGGCTAGTTGATGACTGGCAGTAGCCACTAAGACAAGGTGGGTATAGAGGGTTGGGGGTTCCCCTGGGAAGGGAGACCCAGAGTAAGAGGGTCAGAACCCTGAGATAAAGGCCACTGCTGTCTGGGAGGGACATGAGGGCCTGAGGCAGGCAAGACACCAGCCAGCAGAGGGTGCTCTGGGGCTGAAAGAGCTAATTCCTGAGGCAACCAGCAGGAGGTGCTGCACTGGTGAGTCCATGGTCTGCTACAATACCCTAAATATTTAAGGATGGATACTGGGGCTGATATTCAAGAATTTCTTAAATATAGGTTACCACCTCTAATCTTTCAGGGTGCTTCTTTATACAGTCAGCTGAGACTATTCTCAGATCAGCTGTAGCTCCTCTTGCTGCTTCTGAGGTTGCTGTTTGAAGCTGAACCTACACATCCAAGTCGTTTCCAAATCTTGCAAAGTTTTCAATAACAGTCCTGAGATCAGGCCTTTTCACTTTGTCTACATGGTTAAAACTGACTCAGACCCTTATCTCCCACCTTGACTATTGCAACCTTTCTTTCTGGCCTTCCTAACACCCCTCTTGCCTGTTCAGGTGCATACAAACCATAGCTGCTCAAATCCCATTTCTTAGCCATGCCATCCCATTCTTGAATACCAGATTTTTCAGTTGCCACCACATGAAATACAAGAGGCTTTCCTTACCATTTAGGGCCCTTCCTTGCTCAGCCTCTTCCTGTTTATCCTCTCTTGTACTGTATCTTGTCATCCTCGCCTCCTTCACTTCGCCAATGATGGCAGTCTCCATTGCCCAGTTCTCTGCTCCCCCTGGGAGCACATGCATGCTGTCTTCCAGGCTTCCCCTTATATAAAAAAGGGCGGGGAGGGGGGGAACCCCTATATAGAGGGTCTGCATGAAGCCTATCCAGAGGTGAAATACCATTTAAATACACTTTTCTTAACTCAAGTGGTGTGTAGACCTTGTGCAAACAAGCTACTCAGAGCTGAATTTCATCTAGAATGTCCTCCTTAAAATAACTTGTAAAAATCACTATCTTGTTCTCCAAATCTCTCCTCAAGGCCCATTTTTATTGTAATATCTGTAACTGACAGTCACTAATGGGTAGGCAGGGTGACAGTAGGACCTTCTGACATTAACGGTTAAGTAAGTGGGGGCTCACTGGGATTTGGATTGCTGTGGTTTTCTTACTGGATTGATACTAGGGTTTTCACAACTAGGTTTGAACTAGGGATCTCCAGAACTAAATGGCACTGTTTAAACTACAGAATCAAGGCTCACTAGGGAGGATTGTGGATCAGTGCAATGGGGACCTGTAATGCACATTCACCAGTGAGTTACAAAGGCTTAATGGCATGGGATTGCCTATGTGGTGGGGCAATGCATTCTGGAGGGGTGGGGGGGTGATTTCTGGAAAGAACTAATGTGTTGTGCATTAATTGGTCCATGTAGATTCTACTGGTGCGCTTTAACGTAGTGCTATTTGAATCGGTAATATGTTAAAGTGCACAAGGGAGCCTTTAGTGCACACCAGCAAGGTCTACCTGGATCATTAATGCACTTTAGAAATCATACCTCTGTAGAGTGCATTGCCCCACCATGTAGAGGTACCTTTAGTATACATTTGTACATTGTCCGGGCGCAATGGGACCCCAGTCTGGATTTGAAGTGTGTATGGGGTGGGAGAACAGCTATTGAAATACAAAGAATAAAGAAACTACTGTGTGAAGATGCCTTGACATTTCATATGCCTTAAATGATTGTACTGTTCCTTAATTCTAGTTCCTAGATTAGAAAAAGGATTACCCTGTGGTGTGGGGGAGGGGGAGGACTAGGGAGAGAATACAGTCTTTCATCAGGCTCTTCTGTCAGAACAGCATCAACCCTCTTGTCTCTTCAGACAAGGGAAATTTGTCTATGAAAGTGTCTGAGAAGGACTCTGATGTTTGCATCAAGTGCCTTTTCCCCTCATAGCATGAGAGAAGTGTGGTCACACCAGTCAGAAGTTCATTTTTCTATCTCGAGATAAACAACTACTGGTGTCAAAACTTTTATACAGAGTGAGTGATTTTGTATGTTTTCTCCTATGGCATTATTTTGAAAATCCCTTGAGTGTGAAAACAATGTTGTTTTTTGGGGGGTGGGAGGGAGGTGGGCGTTCCTTCCTTCAATTTGAAGATTTTAGATGAATTGTTGTTTCTATCTGATACAAAATATACTGGCTGGAAGTGTTGCTCAAAAGAAGTTATGGGTTCATCTCTTGTGATCTGGGGATTGTAACCTGAAGAGCAGGCATGAGTACCTCATGTAATGCACTATTCTGATTTTTTTTATATGTGATAAACACATTTGTAAAAATGAAAACCTGGTTGTGAAGAATTCAAACCAAAAAATGTGCTGAATGTGGAATATGAATTGAGTTGTTAGCCCAGGTCTAGAATTTATACTAAGCAGAAAATAACTTTTTAACATTTTCTAGGCAGCCATGAGTTGAAGATAATATCAGGGTGCATGGGGAGACATGGAAGGAAATGATCATATTTAAAGATAAGACATTCCAAAATCATAACTCTGCAGACTAGTGTCTGTCGGTAGGATTGGCTTAATTTTGTATGTCAGCTTTTGGGCGGCGGGGGGGGATGTGGAGGGGCGTTGTTTGTCAGATAAGCACTAGATTCACGAAGAAATTTAGGAAAGGAGATGCTGGGTGTCTCCATGCCTGAATTTTATGTGCCTATAAAATCATTGGGATTCACGAAGTCCGACGTAGGTGCCTAGACCCCCTATATAATGAATGAGGAGAGATTGGCACCTTAGAATAGGATTCATAAAAGCCAGCGCATTAGGCAGCTCCTCCCCTAAGACGGGCAGTAGAAGATGCCAGGGAGAGGAAATTTGGAGCCTAAACCTGGGCTGCAGGGAGGTGCCTCCCTCTGCTTGAGATTCTCAGCTGCAGTCTCCTAGAGTTAATTGCCTATCCCATTTTTGTAAAAAGTTAGAGGTGGAGGAGGAGAGTGGAGAACCTCCCTCAGAACTTTAAGCACATTCGTTAGGGTACTCACCTGGGTGTGGGAGATCCCTGGTTCAAGTTCCCCCTCTTCCTGTAGAGGGGAGAGGTTTTGAACAAAACTGCCACCTCTCAGGTGATTCCCCTAACTACTGGGCCTGTGGGATATTCTGATGTGGGGCGAGAGGTCCCTCAATTACTTCTGCTGAAGATATTCCACTGTGGCTAAGTAATTATTCATTGCAGCAGGGGGACTGGATCCTGGGTCTCCCATCTCTCTGGTAAATGCTCTAACAGGCAATATAGTGATTTTCACATTTACACACTCTCCCCCCCCCCCCCCCCTTACCCCAGTGATTCTTTCATTATTGATCTGTTTCGGAGCATGCAGCAGCTCCATGCCAGGTGCCCAGATACCTCAGCCCCAGTGTGCTGCACGAACAGGAGGAGTACTTCTACTATAAAAATTTAGATGCCAAGCGAGTTTAAGCAGCTACAGTATTCAGCAGGAGCTTTTCAGGAGTTGTGAAAATCACAGTGGGGCCTGATTCTGGGATTTCAACATCTAAAGTGGCCGATAAGCTCTTAAATCCTTTTGTGAACCAAGCCCTAAGTGTTCGCCAAGTTTTTCAAGCATTCAGCTCTTCCCATTCAATACCATGATAATGAAGACAAGTGTCCAAGAACAAAAATATGGGTATCTGAAGCCAGAATTCTGCCCTCAGCTACAGCATACAGTTTGCACCTTGTTAAAATAGGACAACTGAAATTTCCTGTTTACTCCCTAGAAGGCTGGATAATCAACTCTATCCTCTTATGAAGAGAGGAAGCTATCATCAATAAATAGATTGTGTTTGAGAGAAGAGTACACATTCCCCCCATGAGAGAGACAGTTTATTTGGATGTACCCGTTCCAATAGTTGTGGTTATTTAATCAAGCCCTGTGACCTATAACCTAACTACAAGAGTTAGAAGAGTGTTTAGAAGAAGCAATTTACCAGGAAAAGGCACTGTCATTTTTGTGTGCAAGGGAGGGGTGTGGAGGAGGAGAAAATTTCTCCAGTCAAGAAATTCTCTGGATTCCATAGTTCAATTGACTTGTTCTGCATAGTACAAAATAAACTGTGTTAAACAATGCCAAACAATTAACTTTGAGAATGACAGATAAAGTACTGTAAATAAAAGTTTCAGAGTAGCAGCCCTGTTAGTCTGTATCCACAAAAGAACAGGAGGACTTGTGGCACCTTAGAGACTAACAAATTTATTTGAGCATAAGCTTTCGTGAGCTACAGCTCACTTCATCGGATGCATTCAGGTATTTTCCACTGAAAAGCTTATGCTCAAATAAATTTTAGTCTCTAAGGTGCCACAAGTCCTCCTGTTCTTTTGTGTTTAAAAAAAAAAAAGTGAAACTGTGTGGTGGCTGCATGTATTCTCTTAATTTTTTTTTTTTTTGGTTTTTTGTCTTTTCATTGAAACTGTTGCATTCTTTTAAATATTACATATGAAGTTGAGAGGAACCCAAATTTGGAATTTAAGTTCAAATGCTTCAGAAGGCTCGACAGTTTGGATCTCAATCCACTTCTGCTGTTGATAATTTCAACCCAAACCTAAAGAAAGAGGGACCTGTTTTCTTGTTCACATATGGCTGAAATCATGCACAGCAGTTCTCAATGTCCTCTTATTACAGAAATCTCATGGGGACAGTTGAGCATGTGGCATTCTGTCATTCAAATTATTGAATTTAACTTATGCTTTGTATGCTTTTAATGGTTTTGGTTTCTTTGGATTTTGCTAAGAGATTTTTATTATTCCACTCACCAGTTGATCCAACTGCACTGAGGTAGGCTCAAGAAACTGCATTCAGATCTGGATCTTGGAGCAAATTAGGTTTGCCCTAGGTGTTGAAATTGGATTCAATAGCATCAAAATCACATGACCTTCTCTCACAGAATCTCATGAACTAAGCTCCAACCTTAGCCCTAATGATCCTGCCTAATGTATATTTTAGGCTTGGCTAAAAATTTCCATCAAAACTTTTTCATGTGCCTGGAAGACACAGCTTAAACCAGGGAGCCTGGCCTCTAGAGGAGAATGGGGACAGAAGATAGCCATGCGACACTTCCCATGAGGCACCACGGTGACATTTCTGAATTGAACTATTTATTTGAGTTTGACTATAATGTTCTTGGTTTTCATTTTCCAAAAAGTCAAAATTTTACATGAAACAAAATCCCAACATTCCACCCCCAGCTCTATTACACTTGACATTTTTGAGGAACTATCTATCGTCTGCAAACTTCAGACCCATTCAGCCCTGTGGCGTTCTGTTTACAGAAGGTATGTGGAGCATATCACCACACTGCACTATGATTCCATATGGATTAGTGCAGTCACACAGTAAGCCTGTTTTATAAAAGTAGTATAGTTCACTAGTCAATTCCGTTAAAAGCCACTTGACTCACCCTAAGAGATGCACATTCCTCCAGGCACATCAGCATGACAATGGGAAGAAACTTGCACTGTCATGAAGCGTGCTGCATCAGTTCTGTGACTAAACTGGGGACTTCCGTTTTCAGAGCTGTCAAAGCAACACCTTTTATGAATACTAAAAATATAACCATGTCGAGAAAGTAAAGCTCGTTGCTGCTAATTCTTCTTATTATTTTAAGACTGGCCCTGCCTTAGACTAGTATTATATGAACACTGTCCTGGAATAGCTTAATTGGTCATATTGCCTACTCTTTTAAAAAAATTCTTTTATGTTGTTATCACTCTCAATTTTCACATTGAACTTCAAAGGCTAGAATTAAGTCTTCTTCTTCAAACTGACCATTTGAGCAATGAGATCAGTTTTATTCTATTATCTCCCATTTACCACCACCAAAAGAAAGTAATGTGTGCAGCTGACAGAAATATGTGTAGGTACTGTAGGGTTTTTTTTTGCTGTGTAGTGTTCATAATTACTGCATGTACGACAGGTCAACTCTCTTTAACTAGCTTGCTTCCTGGCTCCCTATTTATTATCTATGACCATAATCATTTACACTTCATACTATGGAAAGCTAACAAATCCTTTGTGTATGTGGCTGAGCTGTGCACAGCTGGTGCAACAGAAGATTAAGTTGCCCATACACTAAACTGGATGATTGATGGCCAAGGTTTTCATCTTCTAAAGTGCAGTTTCGTTACATAATTACAAGAATTATATGCAGCGCTAAGTTTATTTCCTGACTACAAATGGAAGGGTTGTTCTGACTGAGGTATGAAAGAAATTATAAACTAATTTATGGAAACAACATCTGTTGTGTACACACAAACAAAACTATTTTAAGAAATAAATTTATTTCTCTCTTTGCAGCTATTTATAAGAAAAAAGGAGAAAACTCAAAGAATTATAGTCTATGTACACAGCCTTTTTTGCTGAAAAATAAGTGCTAACATAAATTGTTAAATCCAGTGACATAAAACGTAAAAAGGGCATGCAGAATGAAATACTGAGTTTTAACTTTCACATCCATTTGGTGCCTGATTTGAGGGGTATATGAGATCTTGAAGTGAGCTGTAGCTCCCGAAAGCTTATGCTCAAATAAATTTGTTAGTCTCTAAAGTGCCATAAGTACTCCTCTTCTTTTTACAATCCCAATTGTGGAGTATCTGAGTGTGATGCGTTGTGCTCCCCATGCTAGCCCTGAAATAACTGAATTAGGCCAGCTGGGTCCAATCAGCTGATTAAGCTGCAAACAGGGGAACTTGAGGTTGGAGGCAGCTAATTAAAGAGAAGCTCACCTGCAAGGAACAGGCAGGGCTTCTACAAAAGCCAGGAGGTTGGCAACAGAAGGGGTATCTAGGAAAGGTTGCAGTCACTTCTTGAGAAGAGGTATGAGTGTTCAGAGGCTGCAGATATGAGTTGCCTTAAGTCACTCCCTGGAAGGAGAGAGTGAAGAGACTGGCAGACCAGAGGAGGTGGAAGACCAGGACTTATGGAAAGGCAGCAAGATGCAGGGAATGGACATTGCCTGCTGTGTAGAGGGCTCCTAACCTGGAACCCAGAGTAGAAGGTGGGCCCAGGTTCCTCCGCCAGCCAGTGGGGGACTGGCACTGTGAAGCAGAAGACTGCTGGAGAACAGGAACCTTGATACACTCCCCTGAGAAAGGAAACCACAATAGGGACCTGGTCAGAGGGCTGAGTCATGAAGAGGACAGTTGCAGTTCCTGAGACTGAAAGGGCCTGTAAAGGAGAAACTGATGGGTTATAATCCCCAGGAGGCAATGCCATCCAGCAGTGAGTAGAGCAAACCCATCCCACTGAGCCTTTTCCAGTAATGCATTAAGAAACATGACTGCACTTCTCTCTCGCTTTCTGTTTATCTGTTATAAAATAAGCATTAAATTTTAATTTTTTTTTTAAATCATGGGTAAACTTTATATCCTGGTCACCTGCTTCTCTGAGCTCCCCCCCCCCCCCCCCCCCCAGTAGCAAACACAGAAAACACAAAATTTTGGCACAGTTGCTCTCAAAGATCTCTCTGATCCAAAAATGATGTGTGACCCAGAAATCAGTTAAGAGTTTGATGCGTGTCTTCTATCCACAGCCATCTCTTGTGGATAGTGCAGAGTTGCACCCCCTGCAGGTGAGCACACAGAGGAATTATTTGTCCCTGAGCCCATGAGTATATAGAACAGGCCCACTTTCTACCATACCCCTTGGCTGGGGCGGTGCGGGGGGAGGGGAGGGTGCAGGTTATTACTCCCCTTGTATAGTTGGCCAACTTTGCAGGCTAGTTTGCTGAAAGAGTGGAGTCATGGCACTGCCTCCACGCTGCCCTCAGAGGAGTAGAGACTGACGGATCCTTGTGGTCCCATGAGTAGAGGGACTGGGACTGCAATGGAACGTTGCATGGCCATTCTGCAGGCTGAACGTGGGGGGGGGGGGCAGGGCGGTCCTTTTACCTCACTAATTCCCCACCAGTGGAAAGGGCAAGAAACTGTCTGTACTTAACCAAAATATTCTGATGAACATTTTTTTTTTCCTCTTTGTACTGCAAATCAGTAACCAAACAAAACCAGCCCTCCTCATGTACAATTCAGAATAATACAGAGGCATTTAGGGCTTGATTCAAAGCCTTCAGAAATCAATGGGAATCTTTCCGTGGACTTTAGTGGGTTTTGGATCAGACCCCGAACAAGAGGGTTTGTTTCTGGTCGTGCTCTTATGGGTTAGGCACTTGACAGTAAATATGATTTATTGACTGTTAGGAGGAGCTTAAAATAAAATTAAGGTACAGTTTACAATGTGTGTGTGGTAGGAGGATTACAGCATATAAGTAGCATGGTTAGGCTGGTACTGGACCACGTTTTAGGGTTAGGGACTTTGTGAATGATTTTGGGTAGGGCATACAATGAACATAGGACATCGTGTAGGAAAGCACAAAGATGTTTATTGCCCCAATCCTGAACCACTCAAGCCAATTACAGTTTTGCCAGATGCAAAGGATCAGGCCTTGTACCACAAATTGACAAACATACAGACAAGGTGAATGGTGTTCGCAGACTAGAGGAGATAGGGGGTTGATCTGAAATGAAACAAGAAGGAAGATCAATGGGAAGGGTGGGCACACTAGGCTTTGAAGACAAGCACAAGCAGCTTGCATTTGATGCAGGAATATTGGGGAAAGAATTCAAAGTGGGGAATGACATGGTCAAAATGATGGGAAAGAAATAGGATTTAAGCAGCTGCCCTGTATATGGCCTGAAGAGGGTTAATGTAGGTTTTTAGGGCCAGTGAGGATAGTATTGCAGTAGTCAAGGTGGGAAATGAGGAGGACCTGTACAAGAACTTTTTTTTAGCTATAGAAAAAAGGACAGATCTTAAAAATCTCATGAAAGAAGCAGCAGCAGGATTTGGATAAGGACTGGATGTAAGGAACAGGGGGGAGGAGAAGAGTCAAAGACAAAACCCAGATTATCAGCATAAGTGATGGTAAGGATAGTGATGGTGGTAGTGTTGGCAGTCATAAATATAGCTCAACGGAGAGAATGAATTCAATTTTGGCCATGTTACATTTAAAGTGGTGGTGATATCCAAGAGGAGCCATCAAATGAAGGGAGGGAATGATAGAGTAATCCAACTAGATAGGAGCAGAGGTGTGGAATTAAACCATGATTGAGAAAAGGTGTTACTCTTGCTGTTCATCTGTTTTTACAGCACCTGGCATAATTGGGCCTTGGTCTCTGGCTGGAACTCAAAGGTCCTACTGCAAAACAAATGATTATCAGAAACTGACTTTTTTAAGGGTCTGATTTTTTTTTAAAATGGGTTTTCATGTTTTGTGGCCACATTTACTCATGCATGTAACTGCGTCTATAATTTTGTGTCTGCACTTAACTTTGGGGAGAAATGCTACCGCTTTTGTAAGCATGATGAGCTAGCTAAGCAGTAACATTATTTTCAGTAATTATCTACATTGCAGCTGCAGACTGGAGGCTGCATTTAAAAAAACAAAAACAAAAAACCCAAAAATGCCAATGTTTAATGGTAATACTTGGGAAGTTCCAAACTGACACCATTGTCCCTTGCAAAATGTGAAAGAGTATTGCCCTGAGATATGAAAAACCATTAAAGTCAATGACTTTGTCATACCTTAATTGTGGCAGTCTTATTGATGATGAAATTGTCCCCTACCCACCAATACCTTGTAATTTTGTACAAAAAATATAACAGAAGCCACAAATATTTTGAAGAGGGTTTTTTTTCCTGTCAGTAGCTGTCTTTAGAAGGTTTGGTCAGAAGTCTCCATACTGCAACTGCTTCCTGTTTTTATAATGTGGTGTGTGTTCTCTTTCTCTCATATTACCGCCCACCCTTCTAATACTCATAGGAAGACAATTTAAATAAATACAGTCTACTTGAAAGAGCTTTGCACACTTGCAAGAATCATTTACAGAGAAATATACTTTAGAGGCAAGCACAATTGCTGCATATAATGCAGTGGAAATTTCTCCAGTGCACAACTCTGGGGTATAGCGAATTATTCCCTTGGTAGTCTCATTGATTTGACTTGTATCTGTTCCATAATCCCTGAAATAAAACTCTGCGGGGGGGGGTTCCTATATAGCTTCTTTCTTTCTCCTTGCCTTTTTTTCCCACATACTCTTTGTGCGCAGGTAAGCATTGCGATTGAGTGAAAAGAGGCAAATTCCACTATTAAATGCTGGTAGGCCTTGTGTATAAGAAGAATGTCTTCCAGAAGTGGTTTGCCTTACAATTTTATACCACTTGTCTATATAAACAGCTTGATGTGTGATAGCTAACATAAATAGACCTTCATGTAGCAGCCCCTCTAACCCTCTCCTACAGAGCTCAGAGAACTCCTTGGAGTTGGGAAGTTAGAATGCTAGAAAACGCACACACAAGTACGCATGCAAGGATAGTAGGTGGGAATGAGAATTAAGGGTGGTCGTAGGAGCAGCAGCAGGCCTGCTGCTTTTATGAATAGTTCCCAGGGCAAGTGGGGAGTTCTGTGCTAGTAGCAGTGGGAACTGGTACCCTGCAGATAGTCAACAACCGCACATGAGGAATTGTACCAAAATGAGTCCTGTGACACTAAAAACTTTAGAATTGGTGATTTAAATGTAATCATGAGGAAGTCAGTTGAAAAGACCTCAAAGTGAAAGTCAGGAAATTAAAATCCTTGAACTCAGCAAAGAAGTCTGTCAAGGTTCCTCCCCCACTCTGAACTCTAGGGTACAGATGTGGGGACCTGCATGAAAAACCTCCTAAGCTTATCTTTACCAGCTTAGGTCAAAACTTCCCCAAGGTACAAAATATTCCACCCTTTGTCCTTGGACTGGCCGCTACCACCACCAAACTAATACTGGTTATTGGGGAAGAGCTGTTTGGACATGTCTTTCCCCCCAAAATACTTCCCAAAACCTTGCACCCCACTTCCTGGACAAGGTTAGGTAAAAAGCCTCACCAATTTGCCTAGGTGACTACAGACCCAAACCCTTGGATCTGAGAACAATGAAAAAACATTCAGTTTCTTACAAGAAGACTTTTTTAATAAAAATAGAAGTAAATAGAAATAAAGAAATCCCCCCTGTAAAATCAGGATGGTAGATATCTTACAGGGTAATTAGATTCAAAAACATGGAGAACCCCTCTAGGCAAAACCTGAAGTTACAAAAAAGATACACAGACAGAAATAGTTATTCTATTCAGCACAATTCTTTTCTCAGCCATTTAAAGAAATCATAATCTAACACATACCTAGCTAGATTACTTACTAAAAGTTCTAAGACTCCATTCCTGGTCTATCCCCAACAAAGACAGACTATAGACAGACACACAGACCCTTTGTTTCTCTCCCTCCTCCCAGCTTTTGAAAGTATCTTGTCTCCTCATTGGTCATTTTGGTCAGGTGCCAGCGAGGTTACCTTTAGCTTCTTAACCCTTTACAGGTGAGAGGAGCTTTCCCCTGGCCAGGAGGGATTTCAAAGGGGTTTACCCTTCCCTTTATATTTATGACAAAGTCTTTGATGGGTTATGCAAACCCCACACTGGACAACACAAGAATTAATGGTGCAGGTGTTTACAGCCTGTCACAGCTGTGAGAAATGTCAGTGTTTGAGGGAGATGCTTAAGAGGAAGAGCCCCAGATCCACTGACAGCAGATCAGCGAGAAGACCAGACCTTCAGGTCCTGAAGGAAGGGATGACTGAAGGCAAGAGCGCCCTAGCTGACTGCTGCCCGATGGCCACGTCTTGAAGAAAGGGAAGTCCAGATACTGACACACCTACAGAGGGAACCATTCCCCCTCTGTCACCTGTAAACTTGTTTTATTCTTGTTAATTTCACTTGGTTTTGTTTGCTGACAAGCCCTGAAACCTGGAGACATTAAAGTGACCTGACCAGAGGGTCAAGTCACAGGAACAGGCAGATCACTGCAGACCTGGAGTGACCCTCAGCAGGAGGTACTTGATGGGGGAGAGGGATGCTACACCACTCTTAGCTGCAAGGAGGTGCTAGTGATGACTCCACCCCTTCACAAAGATACTTAACCAGATCATAACAGTCACATACTCCTTTTAAAAAAATGGGTGGGGAGAGAAATACTGGATAAAATCCTGCCTGTATGGTAGTCAATGGCAAAACTCCAATTGACTTCAAAGGGGCCAGGATTTCACCTAGTGTTTAAATGGCAAAGTTCAAGAGCTTATTGATACCAAAAAGGTATTCTTCATAAAGCACCACTTCATATAGCACTACTATAAAACCATTCTGGGTAGTCTTTCTAGGGGGAAGCTGGCATAATTCAGGGCTGAACTAGCTACACCAGCTCAAAGTCTACAGTAGAAGTAGAAAAAGGTCCAGAGAAGAGCAACAAAAATGATTAGGGGCATGGATATATTTCCACATAAGAAGAGATTAAAAATATTTAGGGATAGGATGAAAAAAGCTGATGCAGCTGCAGTGTACAAAATAATGAATGCTCTGAAGAATTCCACTTTAGATTCTTATTTACCTTTTCTCATAATTTTCTTATAGTAGCTGAATGCACATGCTGTCACACAGGTGTAATTTGTAAAAGTGAACATAGCTGAGAACTTAAAATGGGAGGGTACAGACCATGAAACCCAGTGATGATTGAACCAGTGATAGCTCTTTTGTTTAAAGACCATCAGCCATGCTTGTAGCTGCTTCCAAAGCTTCACACTGACTCTACAGACATCCTAGGGTTCAGAGTGACAATCCTTGAATCATACAAATAACATAATAATCTATGTAATACCATAGTGCCTAGGAGCAATAGTCATGGGCCAGAACAATTCAAAAATTCAATCAATAACATTGAAATACAACATATTTAACACTGGTAAAGAAAATACTATGTTTTTTTACACAATACATATTTACCTTATGGCAGTGTGTTCCACATGTTAGTTTGAGCTTCCCAAAAACTTAGAAGTGATAAAAAATAGACATTTATTTGAGTAATAAGAATAATCAGAGATTAAAAATAGTAAATCCCCTCCATGTATCAGGACAGAATCCAACCACTCACTATCTTTGGTTAAGAAATTTACTCCCTAAATGTGGTGTTGCACCATTTTCCATTGCTGTTTTTTTCATCTTCATCTGATGCTGGTCCCTGGTTAGATAGGATACTGGCTGAGATGAACTATAGGTGTGGTTCATAATGGCAGTTATAGTCCTCTGTCCCTAGACATCCTAGCTAATGATACTTTTAATTTTAAAATCTATTTTAAATATTTGGTGTGAATAAAGTTTAATTGTACTGTATTGTAATGTTTGCCCAATGTCTCAAACTTATAACTTGGGCTCAATGAGGGGAAGGATTGTGTTTTGTTATAAATATAATTAGGACTCTGTGTCTGTCATAGAAGTCACCAATTCTGACTCTCTCTCTCTCTCTTTTTCTTTTAAATTCATCCCAAGCTATACCAGAGAACATTTTGTAATTATAGCTACATGTCCCTGGCTTCATTTATTTGCATTGTCTTTTTACAGATAGACAAAGATTAATTTTAGTGCCACTTTTGTTCATGCTGACACTTGGTTTAATATTTTCCAATAGTTTTACCCATCAGGAGCTCACATTTTAGCTCATCTTTCTGGTCCATAAAGTTCTTTTCTGTGATTATAAAGAATAACCTAAATGAAGTATACCAAAAACATTAATTGCTTCCATGTCATGAGATTCATTTTATAAAGTGCTATGCCAGGAAAGTGGTATCATCACCAAATATAGAATCAATGTTGAATCTGTCAACAGTATTATTAGCTTTGATTTTTGTCTGTAGTCCTCACATCATTCCTCTAGGGGTGCAAAACATGGACCTGTTATCAATGGCATATTAAAAAGCTTGGCCGTTCCCATTTGCAACACTTAAGACAATTGCTGGGCATCACATGACATAACTAGGTTTCCAACACTGAAGTCCTAGCGAAACTTCCTCAGTCAGCATTGAGGCTTATTTGATCTGCGCCCAGTAAGATAGACTGGTTATGTAGTTCATATGCCTGAGACCTGTTGATCAGAACAAGGCTTATATTTTGCATTGAGCTCCAGCAATAGTAAGCATGGAGGGCAAATGAAATGTTCTAAAGACCTCCTGAAACAAAATGTCTTCAAAATGGAAGTTTCTGACATGGCCTTTGCGTAATTGGTGATTGATTGTATTGCATGGTGCTGTGTCCTAAGGGTAGATCTCCATGATTTTGAGAAGAATTGTGCTGAGCAGCTGGAAGCACCGCACCACGCTCTGAAACAGTATGCAGTTCTATCAACCTAACTAGGCAAATAGCTCTGTGGCCAGGGTGGTAAACCTTGTTCTTCCCAAATTGGTCTCGGGAGTCTGGAGAAGACCCAGTAGTACAAACAATGATTGTCAATATTGTCTTTGAAATCAAGGTGACCAGTTTTATCATGTACATTGTATAGAGTAGCTCTAAGCTGTTATACCTTTTGAGGGAGTGATTTTTATTTTAAAAAAGTCTAAAAAAGCCCTTTCATTCAAGGGGCCTAATCCTACTACCAATGAAGTCAGTTCCATTTGCTTTTGACTCTACAATGAGCGGGATTATTTTCTGTCTCTGAAAGCTTCCTCAATTACCTTTTTGGACTGCAGTCTTTTCATGCATGGTCTCAACTAAGAAGCAAAGTTTCTTTGGAAAGTTTCATAAAAATCTGATTTGTTCATGTGTAGGTGAGAATATAATCACGTGCATTAAGATGCTTTAAGGATTTTTCTCAGATTAGCCTTTTAAAAAAAAATTGAGTTAACACAAATCAACATATTTACTTAAACTCATGCGAGTAGCAATATAGATAAAAAGTCTTTCCTTTCTGTTATGTTGTTTGGCAAATAATGCAACATACTATGGTATTGCAAATTGTTTTATAAGCATGCAAGCAGACTCTACTGTTCATAGATTGAAGGAGACAAGGTTAAAGCTACAGTGGAAATCTAACTATGAATTTCTTGACTTTTGAATTCCAAACTTAATGTTTTTGGATTTAATGTATCAAAATCCTATACAATCTACATCTTTTTGTGGTAAATAACTCTTAAAAGAATTTTCTCATGCCCCTTTGAATGCAGTTGCCAAACACAAGCTGTGCTATAACCATATTTACAAAGCTTGTGTGTAAAACGTATGTATTTCAGATTAAGTTTGAAATTATGCTTCATTTTTAACTTTGCCTATGTGATCTCCAGGTTTTTAAGTAACTTCAGAAGGAAAATAAATATACCATTATTCAAAGTATGGTAGTGTGTCCAAGTCTTTTCTGGGAACTAAAATTATGCAGATGGAGGGCAGTGTTTCCAGCTAATTTCACAGTGTGTAAGATTCACAATTCCTGCAAATAATATAGAACATCAAGCATCTAATCTGTCATGCAGTGAGGTGAATGTTTTCCCCCTGTGGAATTTATCTGAAATATGATTGAAACAAAACTAAAACTAAACTAGTCCATATCAGTATTTTCTTATTGTACTCTCTCCCAGCAATTGTATAGATTGTATAGGGAGATGGGCAGGAAACCTCTGTTAGTACATCATATTTAAAAAAAAAAAAAAAAAAAACAGGAAATGCAGAAGTGAAGGTTTCTACAGCAAAATTAATTTGTCCAGCTGTTGCACATATAACAAGGAATAGAAATAATATGTCCATAAATATGTGGTTCACATTCCATTCATTTTGGATGTAGCCTATAGCCAGGGGTTGGTAAATGTGACAATCTTCATTTCCTGACTTGATTTTTAATTGAATCATTGCTAAAAACTATGCTTTTACTAATATTGCAATGTTTAATCTCAGATAGCGGCATGGAATTTTCACATAGTTGTAAATGTGCATTACCTGTGTGCCTTGTCAGTGGTGTATTTACAGTTATGGTGAGTTATTAGACCTTATATGTATGCAGTGCACAATGTTTTAGCTCTAGGAGTACAGAGGTCCTAACTGTAGATCTCGAATGAGGTAATAGTAATCTTTAAAATGTTCAGTGATTAGAGACCAGGTGTGGTTAAGTCCCTAGCAAGAAGTAATATTAATTCCACTCTGCAGTGTCTACCCATTTAGAAGAGTAAAAGCAGACAGTAAGGAAGAGTAACCCATGGCAGTCAGAGAGAGAACATAGGAAGAGAGAGTACCAAATGGTATCAGGGACTGAAGGAAACCCCTCCATCTGGCAGCTGCGTTCCCAAAGAGTAGCACAGTGCAAGGCATTTCACAGGGATGGCTTAGGATCTGCACAACAGTGCATTGTTCTTCCCAGAGATCCTTGGTGCCTAAGGGGAAAATTCAGGTTGTACCTCCTCCATGGGGCCTGCAATAGGATATATTAACCCCGTATTGGGTCAGAAGGGGTTAAAAGACTGTTCTGGGCCCAGGTAACCCAGCCCCTCCAGCCCTTCAGAACATGTGCCAACTGGAGAAAGGGATGAAAAGGGAGCATAGAAGAGGGAAGTCTGGGGAGGAAGAAAGACCTATCCTGAAGGTTCCTGTCAAAGGCACCACAGAAGCATCCCTGAGGGAATTGGACTATATGCTGAGCCCGGCTGGGGCTGATAGTTTAGTTTACTTTTCTTTTCATCTTATCTTGGAGCAGAAGCTGAGAGGGAAAATCAGTGGTAGGAAGTGACACAGGGAGGGTAACTTGGTGCCTTCTGGGGCTGGACATCCCACCCCTTTAGAGATGTTGATGTCATTGGTGGTACAGTCACAGTACTAAGTTGTGCCCTGCTACAATGTGGAGAGTAGGCGTGGGAAGGGGGCAAAAAGCTCCTTGAATTCTCTTCTGCCCTTGTGCGCCTATGCAAGGTCAGCTGCAATCGAGCCCACACGTTGGATGTTTTGATTCTTGTTGAGATTCTTCACACTGCAGTTGACTTCACTTTTTTTCTCTCTAATGTTTGGTCTTTATAAATGAGGTAAAAACACTTTTAGGGGCTTGTTACATTTTAGAGAGAAACATCTGCAGCCTAAAGCACCTGCTGTACTTTAGAACGTTAACAATAAGAGAAATGTGTTCTCAGAGATGCCAATAAAATAGTTATTCGTGGAATGATCACTTCTTTTTTTGTCAACATTCCATAGCATGCAAACATTGTATCCTCTATTTTCATGAAGTATGTCTCTGCGTAACTGTCTGTCTGTGTGGGTGGGAACAGGCATTATATATTTTAAAGTTTCAGATCGCGGGGGGGGGGAGGGCGTGGAAACGGACCATGGGTCAGTGGGGTTTTGTTGTTGGCTTTTAAGAAAAATAGTTCTATCTTTGGCTTTCTGGCTACTAGTGCTGATGCATCCTTTTGCGATAGGGTAGCTCTCGAGACATTCCTGGTACAGAGCTTATCCTATGTTAAGTCATCTTTATCCCCTTGTTTTGAGTGACTCATTCCTGCAGCATTGGCATATCAGATGCTATCACAACTGAAAACAGGCCAGTAGATGTACCCCTTCTTTATTATTCTTTATAGGGGAGGACTCAGGTCAGAAATGCAATTGAAGCAACACTGGGACAAGAAACAAAGGTTTTCTCTTGACATGTCAAGTATTTGACACAAGACACAAGGTAGCTGGTTTCAGATTAGTTGGGATTAAGTAGCTATATGATATTTGTCTCTTTTGGAAAGTGCTTTGAAATCTACTGATGAAAAATGCTAATTAGAACTATTAAAATGTGAGTACATACACACACACAAAAAATAATCATCCTCACTTTGCAGATGGGGGAAACTGAGGTACATTGGGTATGTGATTTGCCCAAAATCATGCAGTAGGCCAGTGGAAAAACTGGAAATAGAACCAGGTCTCCAGAGGCCCAGTTTAGTAATCTACTGAGTAGATAACGCTGCCTTTCCGGATAGGTTGTCGTTTATTGTCCATATCTAATAAAGATGTCGAAGGTCTGATTCTGCACCCATCTTTATTAAATTTGCTAAAATGTTTCAAAATTATATAAAGGAACCAAAGAGCTTTTTAACCTAGAATGTACTCTTTCCCCTGGTCAGTGCAGTTCAAAATTGGAGTTAATGAGCATTTGCCTGCATATGAACTGCAGGACTGGACTCTAAACTTGTAAATTAAAGATGTCAGAGCTGGATAGAGCCGTTTAGTATTTTAACACCTCTATGAAAGTGATTAAAAACCTGATGAGTAAATATGAAACATATGGTTACCATATCTATAAGTAGTGCTGGAAAAAGAAACGTTAACTACAGTGTTTGAAAGTGTGACAATTGCCTTTCAGAGAGTAACAGTGTATATTTTTCTAATCTTATTTATGAAATCCTAACCATTTTAAAAATAAACACCAATGTATTGGTATGCTCACATAACTTATCCAATGAAAGTGAGCTATCTTTGAGATTTACACTCATTTTTTTTTCTTTTTACAGGCGTTTTTTGTTCTGGGGAAAAAATAGAGATTTGACATTTGTTTTCCATATATATAACCCTCCTACAGCCCACTTATATTTGACATTTCCCTTTTATGAAGCCAAATTGTACTTAGCTCCAAAATCTATTCAGTGATGTGTGTTAATAATCTGCCTTTGACTTTTAGTTTTGTCCCTTTTTTCAGAATATAACAAACATAAAATACCACAACACTAAGTGCATCTAATTACTGTACTACTAAAAAAATAAACTGCTCCCAATATATGCTTGGAAAGCTTTGCACAATATTACACACACACACACACACACACACAGAGTTAGTGGTCTAGGTCTAGTTCTCAATTTAGCAATTAGTATCTACACTTAGTACATTCAAAGTCTCCTGGTACTGCATGCTGGTTCAGTGAGCTAATCCTGACTCAGTCTTGGATAAACAACTGGATAGATCATCACCACGGGTGCCATTCAAAAGCCTGCTGCACACATCCTGGCTCTGGATTCCCAGCTGTTTGGGACATTAGTCATTCTCAATTACACCTGGATGCTAATTTTCTTTAATTCTACCAGGGACTCCCTAATGTAGTATGATGAGTGAAATTGGAGAAAGAGGATCAGGTGTCAGGAGGGGCCTAGCTTGAGGAGTGACCTGGGGCTCCCCAAGTCTGGAGTTGGCTCTTGGGAGAAGCTAGAAGACAGATAGTCGTGCCACTGCATTAACACTGGCACCTCTGTTTGTATTCCTTATTGCTAATGAAACACACCTGGTTTCTGTTTCCTCAAAGAAAACATGAGGCAGTAGGAGAAGCAGTACCTTTTTGGCTGGTAATGGTCCCTGTGAGTCTGTAATACACCTGGCAGGTGCTTCAGGAGTTCCATGAGTAGGATAAATAAATATATCCTTTCTTACTACCACTGCAAGAAAATTGACATTTTGGTGTAGTTTTTCTATGATGTCTTTGGCTATCAGTTACTTCCTGAGTCTTGCCTTATAAGTGCTGTATGACTTAATGCCTTCCATGTACACCTGATCTAAAAGCATCCCTTCAGTCATCTGGTTCAACATGCACTATGCTCTTGTTTTAGACAGCAACAAGGAAATCTGAACAATGAAACCAGAAACTATTTCTTCAGTATAGGGATGCTCAATTTTGTTGCCAGTGTTGTTGTCTGCAGAAAAACAGATGTGCAGGAAGGCTAGATAATGAAAGGAACATATTAATTCAGTATAATACAAAGGAGATGTCTCCTTGCCTAGTTAGTGGGGTCCTGAAGGAATTGCCTGTACAGTGGCAGAACTAGAGGAAGGCTGCAGGAAGGTCACCGAGGATCAGACTCTGAGAGGCAGACTTTCTGCCCAGTAAAAATAAATACACCTTTGCTACGTTCCCCCCCTTAAGTTGTAACATATTTTTACAGTGTTCAAAAATCTTTAATCAGGCTGCAGAAAATCATGAGATTTTTTTTTAATACATTTGGATACTTGTGGGTGTGTCTGAGCTTTCTGGGTTCACGTTCTCAAGCTCTTCTCTGCAAACATGAGCTAAACACTCTTGTTTTAATGGAAACTGACAGTATTTCATCACATGACCCTAGGTTCTGGGATTTTTAAGAACTTACATCCCTCCACCCCCACTATTCCTACAACACTTGACTAATCCCACTCTGTTTTTTCCTTCCCCTGGCCACAAGTGTGCAGGAGCCAGAGCAGGCTAATTACACCCTGATTGGTCCTGCAGTGTGCTCCTCTCACAGCCCCTTCCTTCACTGAACAGGAGGGGAGGGCTGGAATATGAGTATTTTAAAATAGTTTGGGGTTGGGGGGGGGAATCAAAGCCTCAATAAGAGGCTGCTAGTAAAGCAAGTGGTGCTTGGTTAGAAAAGCATGATCTAGGACAAAGCCAGCTCTATTTTCAATTAATCCTACTGGGATCCTAGCCTTCTAGGATGGGCAGCTTTTTAAAATTAATTGTGTAGAGGGAAGGGAGAGAGTGACGGTCTCTAGCAGGGGAGAATGGAGGTTACTCAGGATCTGTTCCTCTTCCTCTAGCACCAGTATGTTTTTTAGCGTTTAAATTATCATTCCAAACGAACACATTCTTGGGTAAAAAGTGTGGAATTGAGCCCTCAGTCCAGTACTGAATCTAAAATCCCATCAGAACAATTGATCTGAATGGGTAAGGATTTGCATCAGTCATTCTTGAGATTACTGTTTGTACCGTACTGTCCCTCGTTCCAGTAGGACCATCTTTTGTTGTTTTTTTTGAGGGAACATGGAAGAGAGACATTGAAGCACGTCCCTAACTGTGTGTTTGTTCTCTTCCTAAGTGTATTAAAATTGTGAATAAAAGAAGCTGTAACAATCCTGTTCCAGATGGTCACAGATGATACTTCAGTGCCATTATGTTTTAATGGGTAGACTAAAAAAGGGAGGGAGGGACCCACTTACACAATGTCTCTAAAGTCACTCGTGAAATAGACCACCTGTGCTCTACCATGTTTACTGTGCCCAAGAGACTCTGTGAAAGGTCCCATATCTGTGAAGGTAACTCATTCTCTGCATCCATTGTCTTTTGCCTTCTTGAATGAAACTTCTATCTAGAGTGTCCGTTCCAGAGATGGTGTTTGTCATGTGGACATCTATCTACAAGGTGATGGGCTGAGATTCCATTTCACATCAGCCACTGAGTAGCAGTCAGAGGGTAAAACATTTTGGTCACTTCTGTCTATTCAGATAGTGATGTGGGATATCAGCAGTTCAGCTCTACGCTGCTTAATCTCCTCACCCAACTATTCCCCTCCAACATTTCAAAACTATCTCCCATGAGAACTGCATGTTCATAAATCTTGAATGCTTTCAGTTTTCATTGAACTTAGATGTTAATACCCACTAAAATATGTCTGTTATAGGTATATGATTGAGCAGATGTTGCCAGAGGAAAAATAACTAAGGTGTTAGTTGTTACATACTATACTTTTTGTGTTTATACATGATTTCCCACTGGTAATTGGGAAAATGAATGTTCTTGGTAAACTTATATTTATATGACAGATATTCATCAGCACATAATAATTTTGAATAAATATCATAGTATACCTGTCACAACTTAAATGAGCTTCTGTCATCTTGCGTTTTGTCAAAATGGTTCTACTCAACTTAAATGAAAGCTATTTGATACATTTATTGTTTGCTTCAGTGCTGGTCACACTGGATCCTTAAATGGAGTGTACTGATTTTAGTATCTTTGCAATAAAGAAACATAATTCAAATACAAATTAGTAGATAACTAAGTGCCTGATCCTGCAAATGCTCAATTATATGATGAGTTTGGTTTAATTTATTGATGTGAGAAGCCGCAGTTAAAGCTACTCATGTGAATAAGAATATTCAAAAGGGGGTCTAAACCTTCAGTGAGTTTAAAAGACGCTTGAGGAATACACTGCTGAATCATTTTCTAATTACGCACACATGCTTCACATGTCCAAAAATCCTACTTTACCAGAGTTCCAATGATGATAAAGCATCGATACGGCCACAGTCTTCTGAGACCGCATCATGTAGAAGGATAGAGGAAGAGTAGAAATTCTGCTGAATGAGCAAGAGAGGGCTCTTTAGGAAAATGATAGGACATTTTGTTTAAATCAGTAGAACAACACATTTTCTCTTGGAGAAGAATTGCTTCACCTCACAAAGTTCCTTTTCTTTTCAATTTCTTTGAGTAAGTGGAAATGCAGTGATTTTATTTTCCTTTGAAAAACGTATTTGTCTTCAACCCATTTAAAGCTTCTTATATATGTTGTATCTAATACTAGCTTAGATTCATGAAAGATGATGGAAATTTGAGCTGATAAAAGTGTGAGAAATTGATTACTTTCTGTTTTAACTTGTCAACTTCATAAACGTCCTAAATATGCCTAATTCTCTGTTTGAAAATAGCACTTCAAAATACCCATATTGTGTTGTAATTTGGTATGGTGTTTGTGCTTGTTTATATTTTGTATTGAGTGGTGCCTAGAGGCCTCAATCAGGGAGCAATAATCCATTGTGCTAGGCATTGTGTACACATAATGAAAAGATGGTCCCTGCCCCAAGGCGTAACATCTAAGTACTAACTTCCATAAAAAATTAAACTTTCAAAATATAAAATTGAAGAATTCCTAGCGTATCTTTAAAGCTATAAGTTATAGTTTTGTTTCCTGAATGTTCTTCGGGAGACCCTTTCTATGTGTCGTCTTTGAATAAGTGTCACCCATTCACATCAATGGGTGGGGGAACTTGATGTGGTCAGTGGTGAAAGGTGGACAGTTCCAGTAGCAAGGGGGATGCACACTCACCAAGGTACAATAGGTAGCCCCTCCCCGTGAGAATCTCTGGCACCCTCTTGCCAGCTGGGGGAAAGGATTTAACTCAGTGCAAGGGTCATTTCGAGCCTCTCTTGGCTCTGTTCCAGCAGCCCACCTGAACTTGGAATGGAAACCTGGCCTGACAGATGCTGTGGGTTTAGCTGAGTGCCTGTCTAGGGGGTTAGGAAGGAATTATTTCTTCCATGTGCCAATTGGCAGTAGACCAAGAAGGTTTTCGCCCTCCTAACAGAACCTCAGTAAATTGAGAGGAACACACTTAGTACCTAACTGAGGTATAGGGTGGAGGAGTTCCCTGCAACTTGCAGCTGGATTCCAGTGCAGTTAAGAGAATCAAATGAATGCTTCTCACAGGTAAAAGAGCTGGGAATTTGGTGCTGGGACTTGACTCATGTGCCAGGGAAGGTTGGACCTTGTGGCCTTCAAAGGCAGAGGTCCCCACCCTGCTGTACCTTCTCGTGGGGGAGAGTGCTAGAACTCAGAGCTGAGTCCTACGGGGTAAGCTGAGGAGACCCTACCCTGTGTCATGGGTTAAATGGCTCCTTTCCCATATAACTCTGGTGCTAGTTTCAGATTGTATGATAAGGGGCCCGGTAACCCCCACACTGGAACCAATTAAATGCCTGGTATAGGAGAGTATGGGGGGTGAGCAGCTAGCGTCTCTCTCCTGTGTTAGTTTCATAGAAGTTGTGGCCTGCCACTTAATTCCATGCATTTGTCTATCATCATTTTGCCACTTTGTCCACATCAAAACCCACTTTCTACAATAGCACAGAAAAACCAGAACAAGCTATTCAGCATTTTACACCCTATGGGTTTTAATGCAGTTTTGTTTAAAGAGCACTAGGGAACCATTAGTGCACACCAGCAGGGTCTACATAAACCCATTAATGCACAGCATGTAGGTGTTTTAACAGTCAATCCCCCACCCATCCTCCTAACTAAGCACATTACCCCACTGTTCAGACAAGCCATATGAAGACAACTCAGTTTTAGAGAATATCAGAATGGGAAAACTAGGTAAAATAAAAAGATCCTACCTGATGCATTGCCCCACATCTCAAACATTTGCTTAAGGTTGTAAAATATTTGGATGGCCTCTTCCCTCATTATCTTTTTGTTTGTAGTTTTTTCTTTCTCCTGTGGAGATGAGAGAGAAGTTTCCAGGGGAAAGGCTGTTATTAATAAAATAATACTTTGAGATCTTTCTATGGAAGGCTCTGTTAAAGTGCAAAGTACTTTACAAATATTAAGCTTCAGAACCCCCAGTGCAACTGACAACAGAATTTCTCACTTTCTTGTATGGAAATCATTGAAGAGTGATGCATTTTCTGTAAAATGATCCACTAAACTCAAAAGAAAGGAACCATGTAGCAGGAGGAATCAAATATTTTAAGTCAGGAAAATAAAATAGCAACAGTTATATAATGATCTTTCCACGTGTTAGGTGAGAAAAATTAAATATGAAGCAGTTATGCCAACCGAACCAAAGTCAGGCCAATAAAGGTTGCTGGGAAAGTCCCTGAATGAGGTAAATAGAATAAAAGAATACTTGTTTAAGTTGCAGGGGGTAAGAAAAAAGGGGAGGCCTGCATTCCTGCATTTTGGTACCAGATGTTCTGGGAACTGTCTTGTTGAGATACGGAGGTGCTGTTTTCCACTCCTTGGTTTTGTGTTATGTCTGTTCTTAACTCCTCGTCTCCTGGTTGACACCCATACCAATAAAGTTAGTGAAGCATTATGATTTGCTAAAAGTTATCTACAATAAGGGGGTAGAAGTGCATGCATAATAGAGAAGGCGGATTTTAACTAACATAGGGGAGTGGTGAGCTGCTTTATGAATAAATCTGTGACGCGACGGAGCTGTCTATAAAAACCTGTTAGTTTTACTTAGAGGCTGCTGGTTCTCTTTGGAGATGGGCTGCTCTCTATTGTTGTGTGCACTCTTCAATAAAGAGCTTCGTGTTCAGACCTTGCTGGTGTTGCCTGTCTGTCTCCGGTCAGACAACGAACCGTGCCGTCTGGGGGTTCGAGTTCTCGACTCACGTCATAACACAACTTCAATTTAAATTTGGTTCTGGAAAGAGGGGGAGGGTGATGGTATAACTTCCATGCTACTTAAACTAGAAACCTGTTGATTTAAATGGAACAGGGTTATTGAATTAATTAAGATAAATGGGGTTTAAATAAAAGGACACTATTTCATGTGTATAATGTATGTAACCAAAACGCAGACAGGAGTTTTGTTAAAAAAAAATCAGAAATAGATTGGATGTGTGATTAAAACAATGGAATGGGACTTAGGAAATCTGGGTTCAATTCACAGCTTTGCTTCAGAATAGAGTATTATCTTGGAAAAATCATTTAATGTCACAGCCAGAACACGGGCAGCCAGGCCTAGTGGGTTGAGTTGGAGTCAGAAACCAGGAAACAAGAGCTGAGGGTCAGAGTTGGAAGCCACAAAAGGGAGCAGGCAGTGGTGTGTGGGGACCTTGTTAGTAAGGCACACAACACCTTTTAAGATGACCGTTAAAATCTGTATCTAATCTATATACAGCAATTAATAAACCAAATCCATTCACATTTGTAACCACTTCAATGAAATATTGTTTCAGCTCTTTTTCTGCTTTTTTGTAAGTATTCAATAATTGCAATTTCGGTTTAGGCACTAATTTTTTTTATAATTTCTGGTTTTGTTGCATAAACTCTTTCAGTAAACATATTCATGAGCAAATTTTGTACTAAAGCTTCCATCCTGACAATAAGTGTGCACTGCTAGCTCTGTATTAGATGAATCAATATCATTTCCATACAGCTATAATCTAGTTGATCGTATCTGCATGTGATGTTTTAGTAGAGGCATGGTGTCTGAATGCAAACCTTAGAACTATGGCTGGTGATGGGACACTAGATGGGGAGGGCTCAGAGTTGCTGCAAAGCATTCCATTTTATCTAATTGTGCTCAGAGCAGATAGAGAAGAGATAGGGGTTAAAAGTTGGCAGGTGGCAGCAGCTTGTCTACAGTAGAGATCCCACCATGGAAGCTGCAAGGCTGATAGCAACGGTGGGAATTTTTTTGGTGGAAAATAAACCGGCTTTTAAGTAAGCTCTAAGGAAATAAGTCCCTTTCCCTGAGACAGTCTAAGCCGACAAAAAAACACACAAGATGTGGTAAAAAGAATATAAATATGTAAGCATGTCAATGGTGCCTTGATTCTGGGATTGTAGCTTTATGTACATTAAATAAATCTACCGCTCTTCTCTTTTTCCATCTCCTCTGGAGAGCTGAATTTCTCTCACTCAGTTGCCACCTTTCATTAAATAGAGGTAAACTGCTAAAGTTGCCTTAGTATTTGCAGAATTACCTGTACTTGCAATTGGGATTATGCAAAATAGTGCAAGAACTAAAACAAGGTTACCTTGGTATTAAAAGCAAACGGCAGATTTAAGGGTGATCACTGTAGTATTGCAAGACAAACTACAAAAAAGGGGACAAATATTGTGCTCTAGAATTTCCATAAAGATCCTCCTGCTGACCAGTTCCTGCTTGTTCCTAACTTATTGAAGTCAATGCCATTATTTGTGTGATTTTTTTCTTAAGGCAAATAGGATTCAGCTCCATAAAGGAAGTAACTGGCATATGCAAGGTTCAGAAAAATGGATGAGGGGCAACAGCTCCCTTATACTGCACAACTGACTATCTGCCACAGAGCTCTTTCATTTTGTGTTTAGTACAGCAGATAGCTATCACCAACCAAATGTAGAGAACATTATAATTAGTTAGTGCTTTTTGTCTATCAAGCAGTTTACAAACATGTGAATGATATAATGGGCTGTTATGACTGAGACTAATACTAATCATGTCTCAATCTTTTAGTGCTGTTTATAACCACTGCCACTTCCCCCCCTTCTGAAGAAAGGGAGCTGTTATTTGTTAGTCATGTCCAGAGGCCACAGTCTGCTATAGCTGTCAGATTATCTGTCTTCCATGCTTCACCACCAAGGAGAACATTTTAGCTAAATATGCAATGGACTGATACTGGTACTGACTTCTTTATTATGCCACTTAAGAATCTGCAATGTCATATGTTGGAGTTTAGTTCTCATTGCCCTTTTACAGGTTGTTTTTTATTTTTTTAACTATCCAGTTGAGGAGGAAGAGGAAAAATATATGGCCCTTCGTGACATTAATATATCACTGCTTTCCTCAAATTCACATCCTGTGCCTAGTGCCTTTAGGAGGTGGTTTTTGGCCAGACACTTCCCTAGCAACGCTAGTCATAGCAACAGCAGTGAAAGTATCAGTAATGTGACGGTTCTCTAATAGAGCTTTCATATTCTGGTATCTGACCTGCCTGTGGGAGCGAGACCCCTCCACCTCCCAATGGTGGCTGTGACCTTTAACATCATGTTCTATGATTTTTCCCTCTTTTTCTTTATTGCTGATACTCCACTGAGCTTTTTTATAAGCTACATGCTTTTGTCAGCTGCCTATACAGATGAGACTTCAGTAAGATGTACCAACACAGAAAACAAATGTATGACAAATAGCAAAGGCAATGTTGTGTTGTTGCTTGGAAAATGAAATACCTACATAATATTAGTTATATAAAGTGCAGGGCATATGCACGTATATGGGTTATAACTAAACTCCAGCATTACCAAGAGCTCCCACGGTCTGAGATCTGAGACACCAGGATATTTTTTCTATACGCTGAATGAAAAAAAACCTTCTTTCTCAGATACCATAGTGTGGTGAATGTTGGAGTATGTTGACTTGAATTGTGGTACCTAAATTCATGATTTGCATTGGTGCATAGAGACCTCAACTGAAATACGACTCCCTTCGTACCAGGCACTGTATAAACACAGAAGAGGCAGTCCCTTCTGTAAAGAGCTTCCATGTTAAGCAGCAGCACAGAGAAGGGAAGTGACTTGTCCAAGAGTCCACAGCAAGTCAGCTAGTGGCAGAATTGGGAATAGCACCCAGATACCTTGAGTCCAAGTCCATTCCTTCTGTCTCCCTAGATTGTGCCTGTTTAAGCTAAAAAAAGAAATATAATTGTTCACTCCACAGCACAGCTGATATAAGTCTAGGGTAAGATGGTGATTTCTCGTTACCTCATTTGTGTATAGGAGTGATTTAAAATTACTTAGAAAATTCCTGTCTAGAACAAATAATGCAGACAAGCCCAAGCAGCCATATGCTGCATGACGCCATTTTCTGATGTTGAACATCAGAAAAAATAGTTTTTCCTCCTCCCGCCAACACACACTTGAACTTTAACAAAGCACTTATAACAAAAATGAAATGGTATATTTATTATGAGCTCAAACTATTGATCTTTCATTAGCATGTTTAAAGAGATGGCTTAAAAATAAAATCTAGAACAAAATCTCTCTTATCCACTACCAAAGAGATCTTAAGGAGTTTTCTCTTGATTTATTCATGCTCCCTTTTCTCTCAGCATTACCTCATGTTTCCTATCAGCATCTGTTAAGTTTTCTAAGATCTAAAACACTTAACTATCTAAGTTCAATATATCCTGAGCATTATAGAATGTAACCTGATGGTTTCAGACAATGCCATTCCAGTGTGGGAGGCTGTTAGAATTTGCTGTTGTCAAAGATGTGGCTTTGGGAGAAATTTGACGGTCCTAATCCATGTTCAGAATCTAGTGGGTGGGTTGCAGTAAAACTGTGGAAAAGGGAACAATATACAGCAGAGTGCTACAGAAAGTCAGTATGCAAAGAGGTGTCCACTATGGCCCTGGTCCTTCTCCCATTGATGTTGATGTCATATTGACTTCAGGGCAGTAGGATTAGGCTTATTGTGGGGACACATGTAAAGTGCTCATGGATGTGAGAGAATCCCCCACAATAACTCCACAGAAATGAGGCTTACTGGTTAGTTAAGGTGAATATAGTGAGCATGAAGAGAAGTAAAAGTTCTAATTTTCAAAGGTGCTCACCACATTGAGTTCTACTTCCTCCTAACTCCCATGGGAGTGTTTAGTTCTTGGCACTTCTGAATATCTGGCCAGAGGAGCCATTGTTGAAAATCTTGTTCAGAGTACAGTCGCTTGAATGTATTGGATGTGCACAGGGTCCAGGGGTAGCAGCTGACCTGAGCAGGTTTCCAAATTGTGGTTGGAAGAAAGAGCAGGGTTTGCCAGGATTGGTGACCTTTTAGTAGAAATATTTCTAAAGGTTCTCAGAAAATAGTATGACTCTCAGCCACCTGGAAATCTGGTGAGATCTACATGATGATTTCTCTGGCAGCTGTATAATTGCTCTGTGTTGCTACCATCTAGGGCTCTGTCTTGTTTATGCTTGGCTTTCAGGTAAATTACAGTCTCTTACATTAGTCAAAAGTAGAATTGTCAGCTTGCATTGGGAGATTTAGCTGGAAGGTGCCATGGGAGAGCATAGAGATATGAGGCTAGGGTTTGAAGGGAAAGGAAGAATTTGGTCCAATTGACCAAAGTACAGCAGTTTAATGTAAACATCACTTGCACAAATGAAACTAGCTGCCAAATAATTCTGATTTCCTGAGCCCATACAGAGCCAACAACTAGAAACATCCATTAATAAGACAGGGACATTTCAGCGCGGGAAAAAGATGATTAAAGGAAGATATGATTGAGGTCTATAAAATCATGACAGAGGTGGAGAAAATATATAAGGAAGTGTGTGTTTACTCATTCTCATAACACAAGAATTAGGGGTCACCAAATGAAATTAATAGGCAGCAGGTTCACACAACACACAGTCAACCTGTGGAACTCTTTGCCAGAGGATCTTGTGAAGGCCCAGACTATAACTGGGTTCAAAAAAGAACTAGATAAATTCATGGAGGATAGGTCCATCAATGGCGTCCCTAGCCTCTGTTTGCCAGAAGCTGGAAATGGGTGACAGGGGATGGATCACTTGATGATTACCTGTTCTGTTCATTCCCTGTGGGGCACCTGGCACTGGCCACTGTCAGGAGACAGAATACTGGGCTAGATGGACCTTTGGTCTGACCCAGTATAGCCGTTCTTATGTTCCTTGGGGGAGGGCTGGGAACAGTAGAACTGTTTTTGAAAAATCACCAAAAAAAAAAATGGTTTCCTTTCAGTGACTGTAACATTTTGAGAATAAGTGTTTGTAAGCAATATGGCTCCCTTAAACATAATTTGATATTAGGAAATGAATTAAAATCAATAAATACACTAGGAAATTAAGGACAAAGCCTTCTCTTGTCCTGCATAGGTCTCTTGACACAGGGAACATATCACAGCCTCTCACCCTTTGTCTGGCCAGATATTTTTGGAGGCTTTTTGTCTTGAGTGCTAAATGGGAGCATGTGCGTAAGAGTGCTCCATGTCTATAGTGGATGGATAGAGGTAGCCGTGGGCTAAGGGACATGCTTGGTCTCCATCACTCATATGTGGAGACTAGCAGCTAGAAACTGGTGCTCATGGAAGTGTGCTATGAACTTTCATGAAGCAGCTGTAAAGATTGAGTGTACTGCCCATCCCCTCCTCAAACCACACTCACCTGTGCAAATACAGTGACTCTGTGAACTTCCCTTAGCAGCTACTGACACCAATAACTCTGAGAGCTAGCCAGAACTTACGCAAGAGAATTTATTTTATGTTTGAGTTCCCATCTGTGTAATATCAAGGAGCACGGGACCTTGTCCCAGACACGTCCTTCAGATACCAGGTGCAAACAAGCAGCTGCAAGTAATGAACATCTGCATCAAAACACTTTCTCCTTCTGGCAGCTGAATGTGGTTTAGAGTAGGAGGCTATGTGCCAAGATTCTCAAGTTCCCAGGTTCTGCCACTGTCTGACTTCTTGTGTTACTTTGAGCAAACTGCTGAATCTTTGTGCCGCAGATTACAATTCTGTAAGTAATGCTTACCCACAGTGGTATTCTGAGGCTTAATTAACATTTGAGAACTGCTTTGAAATCCCCTGATGAAAGATGTTATATTGGTGCAACATTGTGCCTCACAAACTCTGCTCAGATGCTATGTGCGTACACAGTATTTCCTTTTTACTGGTTCATGAATACAATCATGACATATAAGTTTATATCGGAACCAGAAAATCTTCATACAAGTGAAGGTGTTGAGCATGTAACATATTGATAAACATTGCACTTAGTTTATATTGCACTAATTTCAGACGGTAGAATCTCTTCTAATACTGGAGTAACTAGACTATAGCATTTTCAGTATGATTCTCCTAAAGATGCATACAAAGCAGAAGGAGCAAAACTGAGCCCCAGATTGAACAACCTTGGTTCTGTTAAATTTAAATAAATCATTGAACTCAGGCTAATGTCTATAATCAACAGATCTTTTTCTGCCGTTCTTCAAGTTCCACTCCTAATATTTTTGTATTAAAACATCAATCCACTTTACAAACTAGAGGACTGAGTATGCATTTGGAATTTAGTAAGACACTTATCCTTAATGTGGACTGTAAACTGCTATTTAAAAAGCAATAACACATAATTTGCAAAGCATTTTTTGCTGACAGTCCTTGACCAGATGGCATACATGTGTAGTTGTAATTGCTATGGCACACCACTATTGCAAAGGCAGCAGATAGTCAAAGCAGCCTTACATATACCAGCCATGTTTCGCATGGAAATAAAGTTGTATATAGCAAATGATAACTTGAGAGAGCTATAAACACCACCTGGTGCAAATGGGCATTAGATGATATACATATCTGAAGAACAGAAAGATGCTGACAATTTGGAGAGAATTCAAAGACTGGAGTAGAGGGATTGATGTATACGAACAAATTTAAAGAACTAGATACCAGTATGTATACCTTGGCTAAATAATGAATGGTCCAGATTGAAGTTAGTGTGACTAGTCACAGAAGTAAGTACTCATAAATGTGCGGAAGGGGTCAACAATCTATTTATAAGGAAAGTGAGAAGTATAACTACCCAGAAATATTTGAATAGCATAGGGAGGGAGAGAAGAATTATTTCGTCTATGGCAATCTAACAAGAAGTAATGGCAGAAAACTGAACAAAAAATGGCTGACACACATTTCCTAGAAACATTCTTTATTTAGATCATGGAATAGTATTTCAAAAGAAGTAATGCATTGCCCATCTCTTCACTAATTTAAAATTAAAACCATAATATAGAATGTCAAGGTAACAATCCTCTCTGGTGGCAGTTAAGGGACAAGGACTTAGTCCAGAGATTGCGTGATTCTAATGCTTGACTGGGAGGACAAGGGCTGTGTATATAGAAATCTGTGTATGTGATTTAGTAATATTCATATTAATGTACATCATGCTAGTGTTTTAAATTTTAAAATAATTGTCAGTCTAGCTAACCGATATCCCATCGCACTGCAGTTATCAATCAATATTAATTTGAAGCAGAGGGTTCTCTGTCCAGGAAGGGTAGCTGTCTCCTCCAGACCTAGGGCTGAAAACAAACTCTAACCAAGGAATTGTCTGGTCTGTCTTGTGTGGTGTCCTGGATGATGGGTTCCCAATCGTGCTTGTACCCTTCAGATCCTAATATAATAAACATATTGTACTATTATTTGTAGTAAAAAAAACTGGAGACACCAGGATTAAGAACTTTTTATTCATACAGCCACATTGAAAAGGACATAAACAGGATACTGAAAAGTAAACTGAAGGAGACAAGACTTCCTCATCTTGTCTCCCAGTCTTCCCACCCCACCACAAGCAACTGTACCTAACTTGAGGAGGGGTTGAAACTGGAAGGTGTTTAAGATTTGTAAGTAGGATTTTGCTCTCTACCCAAAAAAGTGTGTGTAATTTGGCGTCTACCTTTGTTCGTTGTTAAAACTCGGAAGCACCATTCCTGCGACACCCCATGCTCCCCCCGAGAATCACATCACCAGCTTCTAGAATGGATGTTTGGCAGATCCTGTTACAGCATTCCTGCAAGAAACACCTTAAGAGAAGGGATTAACAAAAAGCTTTTGGTCCTCATGCATTCAAAGGTGTGGAAAGGTAGTTCAGTGGAGATCAGAAGGTTGTACGTATTCCGATAACTGCCCTTCTTGAAACAACAAATTCAAAGGGTGGGTTTTCAAACCTTTCTAGGGGAACTGAATACCCAATTCTTGTTAATTTTATTGGGAACTGGGCATCCAAATCCCTTAGACAGTTTTGAAAAATCTCCCCCTAAACTTTTTTTAAATTGGTTTCAACAAAACTGATTCAATACTATGAAGAGGTTTAAAGGCAGGGTCCAGATACTTCATGAACATCAAAAAACTGGGGGGAAGTTTTACTTGCTTATCTCTCAGTTCAAAAAGCCCTTTTGTGGTATTGCAAAATGTATATGTATAAAGCAAATATAGGAAATTGTTTGCATCCAACACTGAAGGAGCATCCTCTTCAGTTATGTGCAGGATGGAGTATAGGACAACAGAGAAGGTGACTGGATGCCTGAGGCTCAACCTGCCACTGTAGCACCTGTTCTGAAAATAACATTCAATTTGTTAATAGAGTACACTGCGCCTGCCACCAGTGATAAGGCCAAAGAATTTTGCCACTGTCAATCTATAAGCTTAAAAAACTAATTTAAAAAGTGCAGTTTCCCTGTTGATTCTCTCAGTGGGCTACATATTTTGAGTAATACATCATTGGATCAACACCATTTCAGCTTCAAGGTGCTGAAACTCAATTTGTTTGCAATGACAAGTAGACTACACTGTAAAACTGCCCATCTCATGGGTATGAAACCCCCCTGCAAAAACAGACTTTATGGAGGGGTGAGGGGCTACATAATGCAGTCCTTTGTATACTGATACTTCAGTTGTGGAGACCTGAGTTCAAATCTTATACATAAGAACTGAAATAAATGTGGTCTGTTTTATTCTTAACTCAACTTGTGTGTGTAATGCAATACTGTCATCTAGTTTGGCATTGTTAGGAAAAGTCTTTGGATGAAAACCCACGATTAGAACAGCATGGCCCATAAATGTGATTATGAATATCCCTTTAAAAATCATATAAGAAGTTCCCAGTACCAGCACATATAATAATTCAACCTAGCTCTATTGAGTTAGGGTGAAATTCTACCTGCAAGCACGCTGTCTGAATAAACAGCATTATGTGGGGAACTTGGCCCACTAACATTCTCTCTCTGACTCAGTTTTCTCATCTGTATAAATTGGAGTCCTAATGCTTGCCTATTTTACAGATGTCAAAACTTAATTAATGTTTGCAAAGTGCTTGATATTCTTGGATTGAAGATGCTAATAATATGAAGTTTCACTAAAGTAGGGTAGGAGGGCTAGGTTTATGGGGTGGGGAGCTGAATGTTAAAATTGAGTGAAGGTGAAAAACACTCCTCAGCTTGCTCAATAAGAATTTGCTAACATACAGAGCCTAAAGACGCCCCATCCTCTACCAATTTAATCTATGGTAGTGCTGTCCTTTTTCAACCTAAGCAGCTGGTCAAAGTTTGGGGCCATGGGGTTGTTCCAGTTGGAAGTAGAAATTAATGGAGTCTAGTATTTTCTTTGATGTCATCTTGTTTATTTACAAAGAATGTACAAAATCCTGTGTCTCAGAACATAGAAGGAACCAAGAACAAAGGGAGCAGTTCTTAATTTACAGCCCCGAAGACTTGCTAGCCAACACCAGACCCAAAAGCAATCTTTCTGGCTTTTTTCCAGGATCCTATTGTGCCTACAGGCTCTTGCTTGGCTTTCTTGCCTCTGCCCTCCGCTCTATACTTGTCTGTTTTCAGTGTTCATGTGACACCCCCGTCCCAACCAATAATCAGCCATAAGCTCCTGGCAGGTTCATACCCACCCTGTCTTAGTTGGGGGCTTATGCTTACAGTATTGTTAATTGATCATTTTGAATTCCCTTCAATCTCAATGGCATTTTAACTCAAACCACAACAAGATTTACCCAGCTCATAACTGTATCCAATTTATCTAGGTTTTTCTAATAGCACCTGTCATCCTGGGTATCTAATCACTGCTGAGTCCAGAATGCACCTTCACTCAGAACAGCATAATGGATTCAGGGGATGCTGCCTTCAGTCTACTGCTGATACTAATTACATGAAGCGGATTTTAAGTCTCTCATTCAAATGAGAAATGGGCTTAAATGGAGCTTTAGAATCCAAAGCCCAGTTTGTTTCAAGAAAAGTACTGATTTGAATGCCTGGATCCATAGTTTTGATTGCAATTAAATCCCAAAGCAGAAGAAGCCTATTCGGGGTTGGATGTAGCTGAAATCTCAGAAGTTGCTATTTCAAGGTTTTTGCTTAAGTTGGTAGAATGGATAAGATTCTAGTTTGATATTGAGAAGCTTCCACCATGAAAGACGGCAAAACATCATTGAATGGTCTGACCGCCACTTTGGCTAAAACGATGAAAGCACAGTTCATGAAATTTCAGTAAGGTAGAATCCAAGCCTTAGTCGCTTGCATGGCTTCTACCTCAAACCCGACTAAATCTGAACCTAATCTCATTCTAGATCCATACCTTGCTACTACTACTGCCCAAATCCAGTTGAAACACATTCAGGATGCCATGAGTCTGATTCTGTTCACACATACAGTTTCACCTGACTGTCTTTGGTGTAAGGAATAGGAGAATTAGGTTTTACATTTTTATTTTTCCTAAGTGGGGGTGATACACTGCAAAAGCTGTAAATCTAGGTGCCGTTGCCTTGTGGCATTTGTTTTGCAGAAGAATCTATCAGGCTAAACAATAACAGCACCAAAGATAGAAACACAGCCCTTTGTTATCCTGTTCCCCTTAAAAATTCAGGGCTTGAGTTTAATCTCATTGACACTTGTAGTAACTGGGAGGAACTCCTGAGAAGTTAATGGAGTTACACAGGCATAAAACTGGAATAAAGGTGATCAGAATCAAAACCTCTTTGTTACTAGTTAAATACGCAAAACTGACTCTTGCCATTTTTAAGAATTTTTTTTAAAAATTAAAAACAAATATGGAGTAAGGTTGGATAGTTTAAAAAAAAATCTGGGAAATGCACAGATTTTGCAGCATCAACCTGAAATATATATTTTTAAAATACATTTAGTAGATAGACGTATTTAACTGCTCAGGAATATAAGGTATAGTGCAGTTCTGTGATCAAGTGAACATTACATTAGGAACATTAACTTTTTGCATTTCCTGACAGGCTCTCGCTCTCTCTAAGTGATGCTAAGAACAGAAAGTTATGTCTTAAAGCTTGACACAGACAACATTGAGTTGATGCTGGTCATGAGGTAAGTGTTTTGAATGTCAGCAGCAGCCCCAACTCTCCAAGGTATCTCCTCCCAGACTGGTAAGTTGGTTTACAGCATTGGGACCCTTCTTCATTCCTCAGTGTTGTATGCCCATAGAGTTATAATGACAGAAAACTCGCACTTCTATCTGTGACTGGTCAGGAAACTCTGCTCCATCCTCTGACAGACCTGGCCACTCGTTTGATTTTTGCAACTCATAACTAGAGCTAGACAGGAATTTTCCAAACCTGGTTTTATCAGAAAATACCAGTTCATCAGAATGGAAACATTTCATGGAAATGGTGTGGTATCCACAAACTTCCATGGAAACACAAGCAAGGTTCCTGGCTGGAGCTACAGCTCTCAAGGTGCCAAGGCTCTCCACTATGTGGTAGGGAGCCTGGAAGCTTTAAAAGTCCCAATATAAAATGAGCATCTCAGGACATCCAGGCTCTCTGTTGTGCAGTCAGGAGTCTTTACCCAAGTCTTTCAGGGATTCTAGGATCCCTGTTCTACAATAGGGGACTTCCCCAGAGTCGGGGGGTGGGAGGAAGCTGGCTGACCCATTTTATTTTGGGAATTTTTTTAAATTTAATTTAAAAAGAGACTTGCTCAGCATTTGCTTTACATGGGAAATTTTGGAACTTCTAGTTTTTGAAATGTTGGAATTTCCTGTAGAACAGTGCAAAGGGGTGACACCTGACACAAGGCCTGAGAAGGTAAGTTAGGCCAATTAACCTTAGGCTTCAACTGGAGGAAACCCAAGGAGTGCAGATGAAGTCTAGCTGAGGGGGGAGTTGGGTGGAATTTATAAAAAGAGGAAGTTGGTAGGCTGCAAGGAGGAAAACCCTGGAGTCGTACACCTGGATACAAGGAGGGAAAGTGGGAAGGAATAGTAGGGGCTAGGAGAGCAAAAGCCCTGAGCTGCTGTGTTGAGGGTCTATGGACTGCAACCCGGTGTAGAGGATGGGCCTGGGTTCCCCTAGAAGTCACTGCTGGAGTGACACACTAGAGATCTCCCATTTGGAGATGGTTGGAAGAAGACTTTGATACCCTGGAAGGTGGGAGAACTTTTATGTGACTAAGCTGGAGGACTAAGCCATGAAGAGGAAAGTGCTGCAGCTCCCAGCATATGAGGCCACAGAGTAAGGCAGGGGAATGATGGGCTGTATAACCACAGGAAGGGGCGTCAGAGCTGGTGTCCAAGCTAATTGTCCAGGGGACCCATGAGGAGGTGCTGCCAAGTGGTGAGTAGAGCAATCTCCATTACAAAGAGAAATTCTGAGTTTTGGTCAGCTATACTCAAAACTAGGAATGAAGCCACAAAAACCCCGAAAAAGCTTCAGTTCATGCAAAATACAAAAGTTGTTTAGCAACGCAGGCCCCAAATGAACATATCAATGCTGCACCCCCTGCACTGGCTCACCAATGAATGCAGAACCCAGTTCAAGATCTATGCCCTAATATTTTAAGCCTTCTATGGAACTGGTTATAGCTAACATGAGAAGAATTACCCTTCCCTTCACTACCATGGCCTCCCATTACACTATGTTTTATGAGAACTGTGAAACGGTTGACTAATAGTGTGGGGACAGAACTTTCACAGAAGATGGACCTAAATGAGGGAATTTGCTGCAGAAAGTGTTCTTAAGGTGCTAATAATTCAATTCTACTTAGCTCTCCTTCAATAATTTCTTTACAGGTTCTGCACATCACCCAATTCAACCAACCAAACTCGCTTGTCAAGCTATTTCTCCTACAGCTTGGGAAGAGGGGAAAGAGATCATTGTTTTTTGTTCACAGATATTTATCTGAGTGCCTTCCATGAGGATGTTGACTAAAAGTTTGGGGACAGATCAAATTTTGACTCATACATAATTTATGACACTGCATTTCATAATTGTTCCCAGTTTATAGTTGCCTAATTAGAGATCATCAGTGAAATCTCAAGTATATTAATTTGGTGGCGTGAATATTGTTTGTTAGTAAGGAGGTAACCGATTAGACATGACTTTACTTCCATAATGAAAGTATGGTCATGAGAGTCTTATTTTGGGGGGAATTTTTGCCCTCAGAATAGTGTGGTATCTTTACAATGGACTATGCATGTTGACAGTGTTGTGGATGACACTGTTTTTGTTTTCTGACATGTTAGGTAGCCTAGTGGAATTGTAACTTTAAAAAAATCCATTTTCACAAAAATATTGGAATTTATTTACAACAGTTGGTGGTATCATGTATTCCTTCAATGGAAGCTATATGGACTCAGCTGGAGGTGAATGTACGACTAATTTTATATTAATCACAATGAGTTCTGTGTGGGCAGACCCCTAGACCCATTATCATCAGTAGGGAGCTCCATGGGATTTATTTCAGGATTGGGACTATACTTCTGTAAGAATATATACACTAAAACACTTAGAAAATACAGGTATAAAGGTTATGAATAGAAACTCCTTAGAACTATATGGTTGCCCTGTAGTGCTGTGACTGACATATGTTTGCAATTATGTAGCTATTTTTCTCTAGAAATAAAATATTCAACTATGAGAACCTGTAATTTGGGAGAGGCAGAGTTAATTACTTCTCCCAGCAGGGTAAAAACAGTTTGCAAAAGGGGAAGGAGAGGCTCTGTTACAAATGACTGTGTGACATAAGGGAGGAGAAGCAAAGTCAGCTGCTATATCTGCAGACTATGGACTAAAGTATCTTTAATAAATGAACACCTTCTAGAAGCTCTGGATGAACAAATACCTTAATTTGGTCTATAGACATAGGGTAACTTAGGGAAGAGGACTGAGACAAGCCAGTTGTTCAGCATGTAACATGGCACTTAAATTGGTTACTCTTCTTGTATCTTCCCTAGAAGAGATGGTTGAAGTAAACCAATTAGGCAAAGTAATGGTGACATCCGGTTATTGTACTTTTGGGTAGCTGACCTGGAATAGGTTAGCGAAGGAGTTAAAAGGGGGAAGGAGGAGAGACCAATACACATTCCAGCTGTACATGCTGCTTGGTTCAAGCAGAAACACACTGATATGTCATTATAGCATGATGCTTTTAAGAACCAACTTACCTACCTATGCTGTACTTGCAAAATAAAAAAGCTATGAAATGTATTTAATGTATAAATCAAGTGAGGCTACCTAGGTATCATGTACATCCATTTAGATACTCAGTAGAGCATGCTTAATTTTTTAAAGAAGCCATAAATGGTGAGGGTGGGGAGAATTGCTGCTGAGGGTTCCCTGCTGGTGTAAAATTTGTGGAGTGACTCCCTCCTGACCCTTAGTTTTTATAGGGAGAGTCAGGGTGATCAGAGATGGGGTAGTGAGAAGCTATGGCTACAGTTCACTGCACTCTGGCTGTTCTCTGGTTCCAGTGGCCATGAGGTTGCTCTAACTTACCCAGCGATTTTTGGCAGGGCTCAGAATAAAGATAGCAAGCAACTTTTGTCCTCCCCACCTCCTCTCTATTCCTGCAATAGGCTCAAGAATAGAGCAATTCAGTCAGCATTTATTGGAAATGTCATTTTTGGAACCTTTGGCATTTCTAAATTTCAGTCCACACATAGTGGCAATTTTACCTTTGCTAGTTCTGCTTTTCAAGTCATTGTTGAACTTTCTGATCATTCTGCTTACTGATTAAGCATATGTTGGCAGTAATAGCAAAATAGGTATCATTTCTCAGAAGTGTAGTGATAACAAGAGTTCATAGACTATCAAATTTTGAAGCTGTCCCTTGTGGATACTGATGGAAATGTGTAAGGTCATGACTGACTCGATAGTGTAGTTAGAAATTCCTGCTGAACATTAAATAAGTTATCTTTCTCATCACTGTTGGGTTATTAAGGAAGCCAAAGAACATCACTTGGTGTCAGGAAGGTGGTGTAAGAAGGAATATAAGAATGCTTCAAGAAAAGGTCAAAGCAAATAAAGTGAAACTAAAATAAGAGCTTTCTTCAGTTGCTCAGGGCTATACAGTAATGCAGCTTTTTAGGCACTGATTCCTATGATTAATATTTAGAATGCCTCAAACTCAGATGTATACACTATACATCTAATATAGTATGAAAGTATATAGATGATGAAGATGACATAAAAATGGAACTACAATAACTTTGGATTATTCCAAAAAGGCACATGACCTCAGATTTAGGCCTCAGTTCAGCAAATCACTTAAGTATGTGTGTCATAAATATAAAGGGAAGAGTAAACCCCTTTAAAATCCCTCCTGGCCAGAGGAAAAATCTTCTCACCTGTAAAGGGTTAAGAAGCTAGGATAACCTTGCTGGCACCTGACCAAAATGACCACTGAGGAGACAAGATACTTTCAAAAGCTGGGGGGAGGGAAAAACAAAGGGTCTGTCTGTGTGATGCTTTTGCCGGGGACAGAACAGGAATGGAGTCTTAAAACTTAGTAAGTAATCTAGCTAGATATGTGTTAGATTATGATTTCTTTAAATGGCTGAGAAATTAACCTGTGTTGAGTAGAATGGATATTCCTGTCTGTATGTCTTTTTGTAACTTAAGGTTTTGCCTAGAGGGATTCTCTATGTTTTGAATCTAATTACCCGGTAAAGTATTTACCATCCTGATTTTACAGAGGTGATTCTTTTTATTGTTTTCTTTTTTACTGTTACTTCTATTAAAATTCTTCTTTTCAAGAACTGAATGCTTTTTTTCCCATTGTTCTTAAGATCCAAGGGTTTGGGTCTGTGGTCACCTATGCAAATTTGTGTGGATTTTTACCAAACCTTCCCCAGGAAGTGGGGTGCAAGGGTTGGGAGGATTTTTCGGGGGGAAAGACATTTCCAAACAATACTTTCCTAATAAATAAACCCAGATAAACGTTTGATGGTGGCAGTGGAAGTCCAAGGGCAAAGGGTAAAATAGTTTGTACCTTGGGGAAGTTTTAACCCAAGCTGGTAAAAGTAAGCTTAGGAGGTTTTCATGCAGGTCCCCACATCTGTACCCTACAGTTCAGGGTAGGGAAGGAACCTTGACAATGTGCTTAAGTTCTATTGCAGTCATTGGGACTTAAATACATCTTAAAGTGCTTAGCTGAATCAGGTCCTCATAAAGATCCTTGAACCAACTAGAGCTGTCAGGATAATGCTCAGTAGGATTGTCATCCGGTGAGGCCTGGCCATTTATAGGTGAGGTACCTCTTCTGAAAGCATTAAGCCTGATGGAAGAAAAGCTTCAGTTGTATCCTCATTCAAGCCCCAGTTCACTAGGTACCTAACTTTAAACATGTGAGTAGTCCCACTGAAGTCAAAGCTAGATGCACTCTTAAGTACATTGTTGAATTAGGGCCTGAAAGAAGGAGGTGCCAGGGTTTCCAGGAGTGGACAGCTTTTTACGTCAATTTTGAAAAAAAAAACTGTTAGAAAATGAAAATGTAGAGGTACTGAAGTTCTGAGAAGGAATAAATAGAACTGGACTAAATTTTTCAGATGAAACTTTAATTGAAAAATGCAGATTCAGAACACCCAAAACATTCCATGGATTTATGTTGAATTTGAATCTGCAAAATTATTTTGGGGTGTGGTTTTTTTCAGGGTATTTAGGTTTTTTCACTTTCATTTAACACTTTCTGAACCATTTTTTTGTAATTCAAAATGGCTTTCCATTTCAAAATTTATTTTAAAAAAATGAATATTTTATTTCAGGTCAAACAAAGCACTTTTTCTGAACTTATCAGTTTGTTGAAAATGACACTTTCATTTTGGGGTGAACTCAAAACAAACTTACTTTAATTTTCAAGATTAAAATCCTGGCTTAGAGCATGTCTGGTGTTGGTGGAATCTTTTGCAGATTTTCACTGTGATAGTCTAGCAAGTCTCTACAGAACATGTGCAAATCTGTATTTATTTTTTTTCAAAGGCTTGTAACTTGAATGGATTTTCACAAGGATGGCAAAAAGTAAATCCGTCACACACCAGCTGCCAAATTTCAAGGCCCTACTCCAAAGTGTGGGGGGAGGAGGGCTAGGTCTTCTCAAAAACAAGGTCACCAGAATTTCTTTTAACATGGGCAAAACAATGTATTTTTTCCCTCGCTGCCTTCTCATAAACGGCTGAATCATTCTGGGTGAAATTTTCCCATCCTGTCCCCGTTTCCCTCCCCCGCCTTCTACCCTCTACCCCAAAAAATAAATAAGAATTCAGGCTGAGGCACAAACCTAGCATGGAAAAAACTGGAACAAATGATTGACATTTTTGGCAAATGTAAGAGCAACAGGAAAAAGCGCCTTACAATGGGAAGTGTGCGGCAATCTTAATAATAGGTGGTGTTACCAGCCCACCGACAGTAAAACTGGATTGTCTCATTCTAAAAGAGGGAAGGGTAGTTATAGGTGGTAGGATTTATACATGATCTCTTAGAATTTTAATACTTTGAATATTAGAATTTGGAGACTGCTCCTGAGACCTATTTATGGAGTTTGATAACATGGCTGACTTGATCAGTTTTAAATTACTCCTGAAAATTAAATATTATTTTCCCCTCATTCATGGTTTAATTATTTAATGTCACCATAAGAAGTACATTTTACAAAAACGTGTGTAAGCATATGTAATGCATTCTGGTTTTATACTTCAGAAAGCAGTACACTTACACTCTGCCATGTTATCATAGTGCCATAGTTTTAATGGCACAGTCTGATTGTTTTAATGAAAGATATTGGGAATGATCTCGTGTTTTTTGTTTTGTTTTTAGACTGATCTTTTCCACCATGTGCTAAATGGCAGCTGGCTATGCATGAGAAAACCATTATGCATTGCAGGGCAACTGTTCATACACTCATGAGGTATTTAACTTTTTCCCGGGATCTAATGTTAACTATACATTGGAAAAGAACCAGATTTTATAAAAAGGCTAACAAATATTTTAGGTCTTTTTTCAGAAAAAAAACAGTGAAATTATGGGTGGTTTGGTTCTATTCTATAGTATTTTCTAGAAAGAATCCAGTATTTGTCTATTAAATAATTGGATAAAGGGAACTATTTAACAAATAATTGTATTATTTAAAAACAAACAAACAAAAACCTTTTAGAATTGGTTGAACATTGTTTGGTGAGGGGTGATTTTTCCAAGTCAGAAATAAGAATGGGCACCAAACTCCCATTTGTTAGGTTGAAAATCTCCCCCCTCCCTCCGCCCCGGATTAATAATTGAATAGCAATATTTATTGCATAATTTAATATTTTTCTGTATTTGGTTTGATCATTTTATCATTGAGCAATGTATATCTCATGAACCTACCTTATGATGACCGATATTGGTCCCTGATGAGTACTAGTCTGTGTGTCTTGGGGAGAGAATGAGAACCACAGAACTACATGCGACTGATGCTAGTCATGTTGCTCTACTGCAGGGGCCTTGGGTAGAACAGTGATGAAGGTGGTGTAAGAAACTCTACCATCACTATGCTCCTCTATATATATTAGAGACCATTCTGGATCACTGTGACCTCGGTTCAGGCAAGCATCCCTATTCAGGAAAGGCACATAAGCATCTACCTCAATCCTTTTACATCAGTGGTTCTTAAATGTATGTTTATATGCATTCCTGAATCAGAGCCTGTAATAAATGTTTTGCCACTAAGTCCTTTTGAAATTAACTGCATGCTGGCACCACTAATATCTAAGTATTATCCATAGCAAAATGAGTAGATTGTCTGTCTGGATATTGGTTTCTACTACACAAAAACCAATGAAAATAATGAGGATAGTAGTTTTGGGTCCTAAGCTGAATGGCAACACATCAGTTATATTTACAAGTATGTTCATTATGCATCCTTTCAATGGGAGTATTGCTGCATCAAAATGAAAGAATGTTGCAGTCTTTCAATGGGCTTTGAAAGGAAGTTGTTTCCGGTTTCTCCCTCCCACTCACCAAGAGCCACAAAAATGTTGTATAGTTAATTGTTAAACAGGAGAAACTAACACCATGATCACAAGTTAAATTGACTGAGGTGCCAGTAAAATGTGAAAGATGTTTTGAGGTGCCTTCTTTACACACCTTTTGCAACGAAAGTCAAGGCAACTTTTGAGTCTGTTACTGAGTGCTGTATTCCTTTGCCTGTGTTTGGATTTTTTTTCTCTTGGTGTTTTTGTGTGTGGGTGGTGGTGGTGGTGTGGTTTTTTTTAACCTTGGGTTTCCACCAATTGACAACCCAGTAAAGTCTAGAAATCCAACTTGTTGCCTATTTGTTTGGTTTTACCATCTTTTATACCAGGTCTGTGTTACATGAGTATTTTACATGGGTACATGCTTTATTACATGGTGTTCAGTTTTTTCGATTACATTTTTCACGAACCTGTTTCTTTCATGAAGGGCTTGGTCCTGCATGTGCGTTATCTTAAGCATGTTAATAGTCACATTGACTTCAAGCCCAATATAAGAATAAGAAAGGAAAACAAGTTTACTCATGCGCTTATATATATGTTTAAGTTTAAGTACTTTGCTGGACTGGGACTAGAGCTCTCAGAACCTTTCAAGTTGGAGCCCTGTTTTGCTCTTGTCCAAAACTTACTGGTGTTCAGGACTAGTTTGAGCATCTAATGTGGTAACATTGTTAAAATGACATCACAGAATTATCTTGGGGCGGGGGGGAGGACGCTACAATTTTTAAATGAACGGTCTCTTATTGCTTTCTTTGGCCAACATCTCCTCTCTTCCTTACTGATTTCATTTGATAGGTTCACTAAAAATCTGTTAAATTTGTGGACATGAAAAAACAATAGCGATCAGCTATTTTCAGATACTATGGATAAAATCTCTCATGGTTCCATTCAGCTGCTAGCCACAGTCCAAAATCAAATATTTTTTTTCATTTTGTGCTCAGCTTGATTGTGGATTTGAAGGGCAATAGTATGTCAGGGTTTTTTTTAAAAAGCAAGATGATCTTTTGATTCATGAAGTGAATATGAGCAAAGGAATGAACACTCATGTCTGACTGTAGAATGGAAGGTTAAATATTTTTAAAACATTTGGAAACAATTTGTAGTGAATAATGAAGTCGAAATTTAGCCCCTCATCCATTCATGAAATGTCCAAACAGACTTTGTTTTGTTTTTTGGTTTTTTTTATAAATATGCTCATTATTTCACATTTTCTAAATGCTGATCACAGTCCAAACTTGATGGCCTTTCAAGCATGCTTGAAGCTATGTCTATTTATGCAGGGATATGGAGAGAGTCCGGAGTGTTTTTTTCCCCTTCTTGAGATGGGGTTGGGGGAGAGGAAAAGTTGTAAAAGATTCCAATCTTTTACTGACTGTTAGACAAATTCAAGAATTCTACATCAGCATGAAATATATGGTTTAACCACATCACTTCTTATATGTGAATCTAGGTTTTATCAAAGACTTTTTTTATTTCTAGTCGGTTGTAGCTAGAGCTGGTTCAGTTAATTCATTGATTTCCATAAATGCTTCCCATCAAATATTTTTTTTCATTTTGTGCTCCACTTGATTGTGGATTTGAAGGGCAATAGTATGTCGGGGTTTTTTTAAAATAAAAAATTAAATCCAGTCTTTGTTAGAGGGGGGAAAAAAAACATGTTTTCACTTTGCTAGTTTGGTTTGACAGCTATATTACAATGAATTGGCAAGTGTAAATATGTCCTAGCCTCTCAATTGTGTGTCATATTACCAATACTATTTCAACAGCTTCTGGAAATTCCTCCATAGTGGAAGATGTAGGTGCAGGTAAGTCAATGTTCTCATCCCACTGTTAATAGGCAGTCCTAAGTAGTCAGTGGGTGCAGCAGGATGATGAGTGCAGTTCAGAAGTTGCAACAAATTTGTTATAGTATGTCAGAACTGTAGTGTTTAGGTTAAAATTCAGTGGGTCTATACACCAACAGATTATTTGGGTATGTAATACCAGGGTCACATAATTACCACATAATCTATTTACCATATTTACTCTAACTACCTATCAGTGAAGAATCTAATGCTAAAGTTTTCCAGCATTGTAGGAGCCAGGGTTATGGAATATTCGTAGGCGATCAAGAGGAAAGCAAGGTGGACTAGTGAGTAGGATCCTGGGAGTCTGGAGTTCTGAGTTCTAGACCTGGCTTGGCCACTGACCTGTTGTGTGGCCTCTGGCAACTCACTTTACTTCTGTGCCTTCTCCCCCTCCCTCCCTCTCTTCCTCCTCCCGCCGCCACCCAGATGCTCTTTGTTGGCTGCTTAGATTGTAAACTCACTAAGTCACAGTCCCTATCCTGAAGAGAGTATGTATCCTCCTCAGCACAATAGAAGTTCTGGTCTCTGTTCGGGCCTCTAGTTGTTACTGTATTACAAATACATAGTAATTTGTGTGTACAGACACCATCTAGTTTCAGACTTCAAATGTGTATTCCTTAAGTAACTATCCTTTCCACTCTTTTTACTGAATTAAATGTTAAAGCTATTTCCTAAGGTTGGCAGCTAGTGCTACTGACTCAACTGATTTTAATTTCAGGCCAGTGGGCTGGGTTACTCAATTTAATTATAGGAAACTGTGAACTAACCATGAGAAGATTCTGTTCAACAGAACAAATAATGTTCAGTCACACTATACATTGAAGCAAATGGAAAATGCCTTTTTAGTTGCATCAGTATACTATAAACCCAACTTTAAAAAGTTCTTAAAGACACTCAACTTCTCTTGCTTCCCAACTCATTTGAGTTCGTGAGCCAAGTTCTACTTGGAAGCCCTTGCTACTCTGTGGCCTAACACCTGTACTCCCTCCAATGTATAGTATATGTAATTCTTCTTCCTTTCATAGAAAATAGATTTTAATATCAAGCAGGCAGAGCATTATCTTCCATCCCCTTAACTCATGGAGGGCTTGTCCTAGAATGATGTGGGTTGTGGGAGCGAGGTATAGGTGAGACGACATTCCCCACACTAATCATGTAGGGATTCTACTCACAGTGTAACACAACCATATAAAACCTTCTGCAACCCCTCACTGCTGTGAAAAGTTTTCCCTTTTGAGGAAGTTCTGTGGGCAACAGTTGACAGAGAAATCCTTGGTAGACTGGAGTCATGCTGTTAATGAGTGGGACCAGATCCCCTGCAACTACGACTCTCTGTACTCCTCAACCTATGCTTGCCTGATGGTTTCAGGGTATCTAGAGAATTTATGGGCTAGACTCTCAATCTCTGCTACAGAGGAGGGCAACACCATTCCTTCCAATGGAAGAATATGGTGGACACTTCATTGGGGAGTTTCCTACTCTTTGCATGGATATTATTGTGCAAGTGGTATGATCAGCTTTTCAGTTTATTCCCCTTCTGCTCTCCAGGAAAAGTTATAGCATAGGTATGGGAATATTATTGTGAGTGCTAACAACCAAAATACAAATGTATGTACTTAAAATTACTCTGACCATTATTGAGGATCTAGGAAGTTAATGAAGCTTATGAGCCTTGGAACACTGTTCTGTAGGTGATTTTATTATTATTATTAACTGTCAAACAGCACTTACCTGTGTTAACCAGTTTCCAAAGGGGGAGGTAAATTCCAGAGGTTCTGACACATTGTAATCTAAATTCTATAGATTAGTAGACAGTAATGACTATATTTTGTGATGATGCTAGCATGTCTAGAGCTCATTCAGGACAGCAATAGAAAGAAGTCAGTGAGATGAGTCTAGGCAGCCATTCTCTTCATCTTAGTTAAAACTACAGATTTTGTGATCTTCCATTTGCTGTGAAGGTGGATTCTCCAGGAATGAAGAACAGCAAAACAGAATTTTCTGCAAAAATTCACATCTCTTTCTAATTGTTTACAAGCTTGGCATAATGGTAGTCTTACTGAGATTGAGCCTGGCAGAATTTTATAGATGAAATATAATTCTTACTAAAGATTAGCATATAATTTTCAGAAATCACATAATTAGTTCCACTGAAATTAATGGAACTATTCATGTGAATCATGGCTTGGTAATGTGGGGCAGTGATTCATAATATGGACCTTAGAGACAATTTGCCTATTGACTTCAATGGGCATAGGATCAGACCATACAGGAATGTTTTTCCAAAGTGTTTTTTTTTTTTTTGGACAGTATATTACTGGTCTGTCTTGACTATAGAATATGTCTTAAAATAATTGTGATTCCCCTCTCTCTCATCCTGATCCAAAGCCCATGAAGTTTAGAAAGACTCCTATCTGCTTGAATGAGCTTTGCATCCGGCTGAACTTAGGTGTATGGTCCAATCTTTTAAACAATCAATAGCCTTTTCCTCTGCACAAGTCTTGAATACCTAGATGTATATTAACATTTACTTTCAAAGAATTGTGACCATACACAGGAATACATGAATCCTTTCAAGACTGTCAGGAAGAAGATAGAAATTGACTTACATAGAATAAAAACTGGATTTATAACCGTTAAATGGCTTGGCACTTTTGAAATTATACCTTCATTTCTGTATATGAATTTTCATGCTGTTTGGATCACTGGGAGAGAGAATCTTTAAATAAGGCATTCATCCCATGTATTCGAGTTTAGATGCTACATCTATCCTTAATACACATTTAGGTCCATCAGTGTTGATAGCTTACAGCAAAGATTGATAGCATTTAATCTTAAATTTTTGTCTAAAGACCATCATGATTAAAAATGCTAGCCTTACAGTCTGCTAGATAAATGGCTTATAAGCCCCTTTTCTAACTTTTCTAATTAATGTAAGTGTGACAGGGAGGGAGAAAATCCTGGAACCAGATTGTTGCAAATGTGTTTTTATTCAATGTCAACTAGCAGATAATGCCATCTGTGCTAATCCTAGCCCTCTCTCCCCTATGGTGATTTAAGTTGTCTTTGCCTTTGATTTATAAGACAGCTGACCCTGGCCTAACCCTGTCAGCTTTAGTTCAGAGGGACTCTCTCAAAAGATAGGCCACTGATATGACAAATTGATTGGCTGCAAGGAACAGTTTAACTGGAAAAGGATCTCCTTAAAAAGTGATAAAGTCCTTTTCTTTAGATCTTACAGCTTCCAGTATGCAGGGAGAATTAATAAACTGCCCTACTGTAGGCAAAAACATTGTGTGCAATCTGGAAGAGCCAAGTATAAAGGAAAATAATAAAAGGCTCACAGCTTCTCACCTAATGATAGGTCTGAGAATAGAGGAAAAACCCATTTAATTTAAAAAGCTGGTAAGTGGAGCTTAATTACAAATAATTGTCCTAATTAGAAAACAAACATTAAAATTCTATTAGAGTTCAAAATGGATTCTATTGACGTAAGATGATTAGGCACTAGAACTGTCAATTAAAATCTATAGAAATGTTACTAATTCAGTTAAAGGACAGATCAGATAAAAAAGACCATAATAAAATGTTTCTGGTGCGTAATTTATATAATTCTTTATTTGGCAGGAAAAGTTTGTTTAATTTAAAAGCAGATATTATCAGTTAAAATCAATAAGCCACTAAAATGATTATTTTATTCCACAACTGTAAACATGGGATGGTGACTAATTTGAGATTTATGGACTGATAGCTACTTAAGCACACAATGTTTTAAATAACACGTTATATAAATGTGAACATGTCAAATGCATTTGCTGAGACAGTCATACTCATCATCTTCTCCTCCCACTCTTGTAGGTGATCAAGATGTACGCATCTTTGCATTCTCCACTGACTCCAATGTCATACTGCAATGCAATAAAAGATTGTTTCCAATAATTAAAACAATTTTTAATAACCTCTAAGTGAAACAACAAGTAAAAGCAATCTATACAGTGGTTTGAGCATTGGCCTGCTAAACCCAGGGTTGTGAGTTCAATCCTTGAAGGGGCCATTTAGGGATCTGGGGCAAAAATTGGGGATTGGTCCTGCTTTGAGCAGGGGGTTGGACTAGATGTCCTCCTGAGGTCCCTTCCAACCCTGATCTTCTATGATTCTATACAAGTAACCATTTTTTTATGGAAACACCACTTCCCCCAGAGTAGCTCCCCTCTACTTGACTTTATTGATGTTTTCCCACCTTACCTTAAACCACCATAGTCTTGTTGTCACTTATGTTGTGCTCTTTTAATTTAGACTGTAACACTGAAGGGCAAGAGACCTTGGGCCATGTTCACCACTGCAAATTGCATCTCTCTGCACCAGCCAGGCTTGTGTTGATGTTATGTGGCAATAGTGCTGCAATGGGGTTCCCTAACTGTGGTGGGGCAATAGAAGGAACGCATATCCCTATCTTGGCCCCGGAACACCGGGGTGGCCAGTACATAAACCGCAAGGGGTACTTTTCCATGGTGCTGCAAGCACTGGTGGATCACAAGGGATGTTTCACTGATATCAACGTGGGATAGCCAGGAAAGGTGCATGACGCTCGCATCTTTAGGAACTCAGGGCTGTTTGAGAAGTTGCAAGAAGGGACTTACTTCCCAGACCAGAAAATTACCATTGGGGATGTTGAAATGCCAATAGTTATCCTTGGGGACCCAGCCTACCCCTTGCTCCCATGGCTCTTGAAGCCATACACAGGCAGCCAGGACTGTAGTCAGGAGCTGTTCAACTACAGGCTGAACAAGTGTAGAATGGTGGTGGAATGTGCCTTTGGACATTTAAAAGCTCGCTGGCACTGTTTGCTGACTAGGTTAGACCTCAGCGCAACCAAGATTCCCATTGTTATTGCTGCTTGCTGCGTGCTCCATAATATCTGTGAGAGTAAGGGGGAGACGTTTTATGGCGGGGTGGGAGGTTGAGGCAAATTGCCTGGCAGCCGATTACACACAGCCAGACGCCAGGGCAATTAGAAGAGCACAGCTAGGTGCGCTGCACATCAGAGAGGCTTTGAAAACCAGTTTCATCAGCTATGGTGTGACAGCTGTGTGTGTTTCTCCTTGCTGCAAATCCGTCCCCTTTGTGGATTTTTAATTCCCTGTAAGCCAACCACCCTTCCCCCTTCCATCACAGCTGGCAAAGGAAATAAAGTAACTATTGTTTTGAAACCATGCATTCTTTCTTTATTAATTAAAAAAAAAGTGAGATAACTGACAAGGTAGCCCGGGTGGGATGGGGTGCGGGAGGAGGGAAGAACAAGGCCACATTGTTTATTGTAGCTACACTACAAATCAAAACTGTTTGAATGATGACCTTCTGTTGCTTGGGTCATCCTCTAGAGTGGAGTGGCTGGGTGCCTGGAGCCTCCCCACACCGTGTTCTTGGGTGTCTGGGTGAGGAGGATATGGAACTTGGGGAGGAGGGCAAGTGGTTATACAATGGATGCAGCAGGGGTCTGTGCTCTTGTTGGCTTTCCTGTAGCTTCAACAGATGCTTCATCATATCTGTTTGCTCCCCCATTAGCCTCAGCGTCGCCTCCTGCCTCTGCTCTTTGTGCTCACTTAATGCTTTCCTGGCCTCTGCCACTGAATGCCTCCATGCATTAAACTATGCCCTATCAGTGAGGGAGGACTGCATGAGCTCGGAAAACATGTCATCGTGAGGGCGTTTTTTTCGCCTTCTAATCTGCGATAACCTCAGGGACGGATATGATAGGGGGAGCATAGAAACATTTGCACCTGGGGGGAGATAAAAAGGGAGAGTAAAATTTAAGATGATACATTTTTGAGAACAAAAGGGAGATTCTTTCACAGTGAATCAAGCAATTCACAGCAGACAGCACTGGTGCTTTAGGTACAAGGTTGCATTTTGCCTTTTATATTGAGTGCCTGCTGGTATGGTGACACATCACAAACAGCTGGGCAACAGAATTTGATTTCCAGGCAGCCATGGTAAGCCTTTTGGTATGCAGGGTTGGCTTCTTACGCCTTCATAACGTGGGAATGGTTTCAAACTGTAGCGCCATCCTTTCCCATAGCAAGCGATGCTGGTTGGGTTTCACATTTAAAAGGAGGGGCTGCAGTTTTCAGGTGGATGTGCAGCACACGCCTCTCCCCACCCCGCCGCGTGGCTATTCTCCGGGATGATCCCTTTTAGCCAAGCGCAAACAACCCAGCATGAATGGGGTCATTTTCCTGTTCCCTTACAAAAATTCCCCACTATTTCAACCAAGTGACCATGAATGATATCACTCTCCTGAGGCTAACACAGAAAGATAAAGACCGGAAGTTGCTTGAATGTAACCAAAACCCAGGACCATTTGCTGCCATGCTTTATGCTGCAATGGTTCAAGACTACTTGCTACTGGCTTGGCGTGGTAAAGTGTCCTACCATGGAGGACGAAATAAGGCAGCCTTCCCTAGAGACCTTCTGCAAAGGCTTTCAGAGTACCTCCAGGAGAGCTTCAATGAGATGTCCCTGGAGGATTCCCGTTCCATCCCCAGACATGTTAACAGACTTTTCCAGTAGCCGTACTGGCCGCAAATGCATCCCAATTCTTCAGGGCAAATCAAACATTAAACACTATTGCTTTTAAACCCTGTACTGTAGTTAGAAATGTGAACTCACCAGAGCTGCCTTCTCTGGCTTCAGGGTCAGGGATCCTGCCTTGGGAGGGTTTTGGCTCCAGGGTGATGAAAAGGTCCTAACTGCCAGGGAGAATGGATTCACTGCTTGCCTGCTGCACATTCTTCCTCCTCCTCCTTCTCCCTGTTGCATGAGACTCCCCCTTGCAGTTGTCCATGGACAGTGGTGGGGTAGTGGTAGGGTCCCCCCCAGAATGCCATGCAGCTGATCATAGAAGCAGCATGTATAGGGCTCTGACCTGGAGTGACCATTTGCTTCCTTTGTCTTTTGGTAGGCTTGCTTGAGCTTCTTAACTTTCACGCGACTCTGCTGTGTGTCCCTGTTGTAGCCGCTCTCCATCATGCCCTGTGCAGTTTTGGCATATATATTAGCATTTCTTCTTTTTGATCGGAGTTCAGCCTATACAGATTCTTCTCCCCATACAGCAATCAGATCCAGTGTCTCCCTTTCGGTCCATGCTGGAGCTCATTTGCGATTCTGGGGAGACTGCATGGTCATCTGTGCTGCTGAGCTCGCCATGCTGACCAAACAGGAAATGAAATTCAAAATTTCCTGGGGCTTTTCAGGTGTACCTGGCTAGTGCATCAGAGTTCAAAGTGCTGTCCAGAGCAGTCACGTTGGAGCACTCTGGGATAGCTCCCGGAGGTCAATACTGCTGAATTGCATCTGCACTGTCCCAAATTTGACCCAGCAAGTTTGATTTTAGCGCTACTCCCCTCACCGGGGAGGAGTACAGAAGTTGATTTTAAGAGCCCTTTAGGTCAATGGAACAGGGTTGGTTGTGTAGACGCATTCATTTTAAAATCGACCTAACGTGGCTAAATTCGACCTAACCCCGTAGTGTAGATCAGGGCTCTGACTCTTGGACAAAGAAGGAGCTTCCATTGCAAAAGCTCCCAGGGTTGCTCTGAAACAGTGGATGACCTGGCTATTTAAGCTCTCCCAGTCTTGCCCCTTCTACTTCTGGAGCTGTATTGGCTGACGCTAAGACCTCCAGCATACATGAAGTTGCAAGCTCTGTGTCCGGCTTCCACCCCAACACCTGAATTGTTTTCAATGGCTGGGTATCCTGCACAAGGGTGTGCACCTACATGAATCCTCTTTTTTTTGTTTGTTTGTTTTGTTTATCTGCTTGTAAGTTGCTCTGCCCATGTTTAGTACTAGATAAATAAGGCCCTACTTGAATCGGGGGATGATCTTCAAATAATGGCAACTGAGTTGCAAATAAGACACGGAAAATCACAGAAAAGTAATAATGGACCTTTTTTTTCTAGCGGCAATTTGGAAAAGAGCAGACCTGTTTGTTTAAGAAAAAATTGCTGGAACCATAAAAACATTAAGTATTATGCCTGATAATTTTTTTTGATAACCAGACATTTTGCTGCAACTATATTACATTAATTTTTTTAAGTGACTGGTGCAACTTAATTCTTAACAAACGGTTGTAGAACTCAAGTCCAGTAACTTTAGCCTTTTACAATTTACAGGCATTGAATGTTGGGGCAGTACTAATTGCACACACTAAATGTATGCAAAATTGTGGACTGTGCAAAGAAAGCTAATTAAAAACCAAATTGAAGTGGAAGCCCAATATTCTGGGATTCACAATATCATGAATGAAGTAGGGCCTTACAGCTGATCTTGCATACAAAATGGAAGCCTATAGATCAGCAGAAGCATAAGTGTTCATCTTGTCCTAGAGATAAGGAATGTGACCAATTGCTTGAATACATGGGTGTTTATGCTAGGCCATCTTATGTACTGCAAACAGGATGAAAATGCATTTTCTTTGCTACTTTTGCTTGTGATCAACCAAACATGTACCAAGTCTTGCAGCGTTATTTCAACCAGTTCTCACTGGTACATGCCACATCAGGGTGACAGTCTATTACAGAGCCATGAATTCTTAGAATGGTTCAATAAGAAAAAGGAATAAATAGTCAATTTATTTTCTTTTTGTCTAAACTTCCAAATTTTTAAACCAGCTCTCATTGTCAGCCTAGTTACTAATAAATTAGGACATTTCCCAGCTGATGCAGGAAGTAGTTGTTGTTCTTTCTATCTTATAGCTTTGGCAAATCCCCTAGGCTTCTATCACATGAGGTGGCATCTGCTGCTGTCTGACTCTTACCTCCCATAAACAGTGTGATACAAATAAGGTGTCTTAACACGCACTGGGTTCACGAACTCATCCACTGAATTCATTCATTGCATCCACACCAAAGACAACATTTTCCAAGACAAACAATTATAAAAAATTATCAGGTTTTATAGGGGTGTATCCAAAGCTGACTGAAGCTGGTGCAAGTCTCTTCAAGCCACATAACACACAAGCATTTGAAGAGGAAGAAAACACTCACTTCCCTGTCCTCATGTCAAACAAAATACACACACAAATACAACTAGGGGGCAGACCCAGGGGGAGAGAACCACCATTTCCCTCCATGATCAGACAATTTCTCATATACAACTTACTTTACAAAGTGAAAGAGAATAAAATGAATGAGTAAAAACTTTCAGTATCCTATTACAATTAATAGTAAAACAACAAAAATTGTTCTGACCACAGACACTTTTTTCAAAGACAAAGAATAAAGCAAAATGAAAATAAACCATAAACTCAAGCATGGAGACATTGTTGTGGAACTGAAGGCAAGAAAAGGCAAGGACAATTAAGAAAAGTGTTAGGTCTACTGAATCCATTGAATCACCAACTCTGTGTGCCAAACTGTTGCAATTAGCTAGTACCCCATGGCACCTTTGACTGGGGGTCATATGTTACAGGATGATCCTGAAAATGTCTGCACAGTAGCACCCAATTAAGGATATTTTTATTGGTCCCTCCCCTCCATAAATAGGCATGGTACATACCAACAACTGTCAAAGATCTATACTTTCTACGGTGCATGTAGCTGCCAACTTTTACATTTAAGATGTCTGCCTGGTGGCAGGACTGCATGAGCATTCAAGATGGAGAATCTTAAAGGGTGAGAATGAGACTTCTTTGTCAGGGAGATCTTTTTTTCTTTGTTTTCCTTCATCTAACATTAAGTCTTCTAGCACAAAAGTGCATGTAAGAGAAAATTATCCGGAAAAGACATCTCAGGTACCTTCATACTCTTAGTAATTTAAAATTGTGATAGTATTCCCTGACTAACAACCCCACTGTTTCTACCTCAGCATACGCTGCTCTGGACCTCAGGCTTTATCTTTTTCAAGCCATGGTTCTAGCTAAGCTATTAGATTCTAAAGTGCAAACTACTTGAGAAATCAAACAAAGATGGTGGAATTTTTAATAAACGTGTTTATATTATTGACGTTCTATAGGAAATAATCAGTATAGCTTCTGATAGTTTGCCACACATTTAAAAGTTTCAAGTGGCAATAGACACAACCACATCCAAAAGTTTCTCAGATATGTAGATATTTTTGAAGCAGCTGTTTCCAATGTGCTTTTAAAAATAGTTTGAAGCATGTACCTGACTAAACCACATTTTACCTCTCTACGTTTCATCTGATTTTTCTAGTGGTGTGATGTATCACGGTGGATTGTTTCAATCACGCTGGGTTTGATCCACAAGGGTTTTCAAACCAATTGAGTTATTTTCAGCCCAGCATAAAAGGGGGATTTTCACTTTAATCACATCTATTTGCCATGTTTAATGTCAGTGTCTAGGTGACAGTGTTACACAAATATTGCAAAAATATGTAGGGTAATAAAATAATAGAGAAATAAGGAGTAGCTATTTCTAGCCTTGCTGCAGCTGAACAGAAACGTTCAGACATTAAAAATACTTTATTGAATCTAATCTGAATACTTCTGGGTAATTTTGAAATGATAGCCATATTTGAGTATTCAATAATGTCAGCATTATTATGCTATTTGTACTGATTGCAATTAGGATAAAGTCTTGTATATAAATTGCTAGATATTCCTTTTGGCCCTTCTTTATAACCATTCCCTCTATACATAACAGTGATACATTTACAGATGATATATTAACTTGATAGCCATGTTAACTTCCATCATTAGAAGCTATCCTTGTTTATTCTGCAGTAATTACAGATTCCCCTTAGCCATTCATGAGAAACAAAATAGCTCCAGTTTTGGAGCTACAGCTGGGGATGGGTAGAAAGAGGGGAGTCATGGCCCTACAATCCTTTCACACCAGCCAGGGTTGACTGGGAGTGCAAGACAGTGCTTTTTGCTTCCTTTTTATAGTGATATCTCTCAATTTAAGGGACGTGTATGACTCACTCCATTACTGTAGTATCTGTGTACCACACAATCCTTAATAAAATTATCCTCATCTCACCCCTGTGAGGTAGGCAAGTATTATCATCCACATTTTATAGAGACTGACTTGTGCTGGAGCCTTGGGAGGTTCTGCTTTCTGCTTTCCTAAACACAGTGCCTCCTGGAGATGCCACTAGGTGAGGGTGTCTCAGCTAGGGCTGCTTCTCAAAGCCGTTATTTCTCTCTTAATTGGTATCCTGCATATACTATCCAAGACTAATCCTTTCTCTTTTTATTCCTGTGCCTAAGGACACTGTTCAATTCAGATTCTTGTACAGCACCCTTCACCCTGGTGTCTGAGAACCTTCCAAAGTGTATGAAGGGATGTGACCAGCCTCTGTCATATGCAGGTCTTCCTTTCTCTTCCCAAGGGGAAAATGGCATGTGGATTCTAACAAAAATATATTTTTGTTTCTGTATGATGTGATATGTATTTTTATTACTGAAGGCCAAGGTCAAAGTGTGCCCTGCACTTGGACTGGAAGGTGGTGGTGGCTCCTTCAAGAGTTCATTCCGATGTCTGGGCCTGGTCTCCAAGAAATCCTGGCTCCTGTATGACAGCTTTACCCTTACTGTAGATAACTCCATTTGTACTCCCCTGATCTTGGAGCTACTGAATATTGGCCCAGTTCACTGGCATAGTTCTTACCAGTTGCTCAGGGTCCTCTATTGAATGCCAGAGTAGAATGGAGCCTTTTTCCTGGCTTTGCCCTCTACACTGAACACAGGGAGGGAAGGTGTTGTATAAGGCATTTTGCCTGTTCTAGATCATCAGATTCCCTCTTCACTGAACCCCATCCTATGCTCAACTCCTCCTCTTTTAGGGCCATTTCACAATTGCATAAAGTGACCCCCATTTCAACCAAGGATAAGGAGCATCTTGTATAATTCTATCTTGATATTTAGTTGTACTTAACTTTCAACTCTTTATTAATACAGTGATCAGACCTTGATCTTCATCTTCCTAATTCAAGGGAACGCATGAAGAGTTTCTCTCTTAAAACCATGTACATGTTTCTCTTGGACCTTGCATAACAAGTTCTCCCCTTGGTAAGGTGTAGTGAGGCGGTGTAGCTTCCCGCCACCCCGGAGAGGGACAAGCCCATCCGGAGGCTGGGGTGGGCGGAGCTAGGGAGCTCTGAGCCCGGCCCTCAGAGGGTCAGGTGGCGACCCAGAAGTATAAAGGCTCGCCCTCAGAGCTCGCTAGAGGGCCAGACTCCAGGGAGGCCAGACGCCTCCAGCCTAGCCTGCGACTGGGAAGCCCCAGCGTCCCAAGGTGCACGCCAGGACTGGCCCGACTTGCCCTGTGCCTGCTACCTGGAGGCGTTGCCGGACCTTCCCTGCTGCTGGTGCCCTGAGGAATCCATGGTGCTGGACCCCCCCGGAGGACTCCACCATGACTCAGGTACCAACAGAGGGGGAGGTAGGAAGTAGCCCGGGGGCAGCCGACCCTAGTCTGGCTCCAGCACTGCCAGAGCCCATGTCAGTGTGCTGCGGCCAGGATCCCCACTGACAGAGCAGCGGATCTTCTACTGCTGTTAGGGCCCCGGGCTGGGTCGCAGTGGAGTGGGAGGGCCTGTGTCCTCCCGACCGCCCAACTCGTGGGTGGCAGTCTCCCCCTCTCCCAAACCGTTTGGAGGCTTGGGCCTACTGTTACTCTCAGCCTTGCCTGAGCTCCTGACTCAGTATTGCCCTGCCCTGACCTAGGGCCAGGGCTCACTACTGTTTATATTGCTACTGCTTTAGTATTATTGCGCAGCCCTGCCTGAGGGCCTGAGTCATTATTACCCCGCCCGGACCTAGGGCCCCGGCATAACTGTACTTATTTTTTGCCTCCACAAGAGCCGCCAGGGAAGACTTCCACGGCTGAACTAATTCCCCAATCTTCAGCTGTGTGTAGTGAGCTGGTGTGGCTCCCCGCCGCTCCAGAGAGGGTCAAGCCCTGGCTAGCCCCTTTACACAAGGTAATACTCAGCTGAATGCTCAAGACAGTAAACTGTCATTGGAACAAGATGGAACACAAGAAAATGGAGCTAAGAAACATAATGCAAATTTCAACACCTTTGATTTATGTAACGGTAAAAAAATGACTTTCTGCCAGAAGCAATAACACTTTTCTCCTGTGTTTAAAAAATAAATTAATAAAACAGAAACAACATGCAAAAATAGCTTTCATTAGCTTCACAAATGCTACAACACTTACACAGTATGAAGATTAATAATTAAAAATGGCCATGTAAGTTAGAGCAAACCAGGAAGTCTGTGCTTTACCTTATTCATTCTAAAATGGAAAGAGAGAAAGTTACAGTAGCACGTTATTCCAGTTACTTCTACAGACTCTGTCAATGTATTATATTCCCCATTAGGTAAAGAGAGAAAAACAGTTCCATAATCATTATGGTAACCTATTGCCATGAAGCATTCCTAGTTGTTCAGTACTAGAAAATTATGTATAATTATTGGCTATTTGTGAGATTAATTCACTTATGTCCTTAGAGCCAGCTTACCCACTGCAACCATTTTGTGCCGTTCTTTCAATGTATTCTGGCTCTACAGCCAGTGTGACCCATAAAGATCACTTCAGTGCTACAGGAAATCCTCTGAGGATGTTAATATGGCAGGTTACTTGTGACTACAGTCACAATCCCTCAAACCAGTCACCATGCCAATCTCTATTAGTCATTTCATCCTATTGTGGTCATTAAAAACAGGCATAAATTAGTAGCTACTCCGGGAGGGGAGTTAGTTGTGTGCTGATGTATTTGTCAGATGCCACTTTTTTTAAATTGCCTTTTTAACTGATTGACAGCCAGTCCAGCATACTGTATTTGTGCTGGGGGGGGGGGATATGGGTTGTAGAATCATAGAAAAAGTGAAGACAGGAAGGACAGAAAGGTATCCATTAGTATTATAGAAAATAACATAACTAACCATTCCATAATATATATCATTTAACTTACCAAGTTGCTCAAGATTTTTGCACGCTTGGGGATGACAATAGTGTAGTGTTACATATATTACATTATGAAATGCTTATGAGTATATATCTGCTGGGACTTAAGACTGGTATTACTGGAGAAAATAACTTGTATTAGAATATAAAATATGCAAGGTAGTTTTCGTACTGTGTAAAGAGAGTTAACATGTAGGCAATATTTTTGCCTGTCTGTGGATTGTCTGCTGGTCCAAAAAAGAAAATGTTGTTATGCTTCTCCACCAGAAGCGTTCTCATTTAGATGAGTATTTTCCCCCTCTTTTTCTTTCCTGTCTCAGTCATGCCAATGCCTCCAGTGCTTTCCATAGCCCTTAGCTTTAAGCAGCTGATCAAAGCTACTGTTTCCTGTGTCATTCTGGCTGTGGTACCATAGTCAGACATGTCAGCATTGCCTGCATATTGATTATCTGTAGACAGTGGTAAAATACGTATTGGGAGTTACTCATGATTCCCACCATACCTGGGTGACATAGGATCCTCTCCTCCATAAGGTTCATTGTTTCGTTAGCCAAACCTGTGATCTTGACTCCACACATTGGGAAAGCCCTCTGGGAGATATCTAACCACCCAGAGTTGTGATAAGAGGGAGAACTGGCTGAGCACAAACCGTTGTAGTGGCATAATTGGAGTGCCCATCCACATGGTAAACTAACCATGTGCTTAAACACTTAAAGGACTTGAACAATAGGCTAGGCTAGGCTGCTAGCAAAGGCAAGGCATAATTCATTGCTAACCAATTATTAACCGGGTGATAGTGAAGTACTGAGGCCTATTCCTCTTTTTCCAATTTCTTAACTGTAAGAAACCATCAGTTAGATAAAAGCTACTCAATCCAGAATGAATCCTAGGTAAACTGAATGTACAAACTTTTTTTTTACACCCAGTACTATAAACAGTGTAAATATGAGAATATAAATTGCTTTCTCTTCCCTTATAAGAGTGGTGATGCAGAGCAATGAGAGAAAAAAATACCTATTTTGTGTGTTGTTGAATAAACTGAACAGATGTTCAGGGGAGGTGGGAACCTCTGCAGATATCAGATATGACTGTCTGTCCCAGATGCTTTCCTAGAAGAAAATTGTTTGATAACATCGTGAATTACAGAAATAGTGAATCTAACACCTTTTGTTTATCTAGCAATAGATTGGCACAATAAAGAGCAGAAATGAAATTCTTAGCTGATATACAGGGGTCCAACTGTTTCCTTGATACAGCTGTTCATCATTTGCACAGAAAGCTTTATTTATGTTTTAAGAATTAATGAGTCTGGTATCCTGTAGAGACTTTTCTTGGCTGAGAATGTTGAACTATTGTTTGATGGCTGTAGGAAAAGCAAAGAAGGTTTCTAAAAGGGTCCAATTGTGATCAAAACCATAATAGAATCTTTGGATCCTTAAAATAAGGATGTCTTCAAACTAACCTGACAAGATGGGTGAGGAAATATCTTTACCACTTAACCCCACCACAGAACCTGATACCATACTAACATGGAGAACTGGGAGAATTATATTTTGCTTTCTCTGCCTCAAAGAATTTTTTCACATCAATGATGACACCATCCACAACTACCATGCCCCCACCGACAGTCATAACAAGAAAAAAATCATCTGACTGGACACCCCACAGTGGATGAAACCACACATTTGATCATTACATTGATTACTTCAGGGGGAAAAAAATTGACTGAAATCCTTATGAAACATCACATCCCCCCACAATCTCTCCACTGCCAAGAGGACATCTACACAGTCCCTAACTGAACCACAAGAAACTGATCACACCAGCAGACACAGGGGGATGTTGACTACATTAATGAAGCCATCCAAAAACTCTCCCACACCACCTACTATATTGAACTGAAAGACAACCCAGGAATTGAAGGATCTCATCAAATCCTTCCCAACAATGCCAAGAGAAATTCTACAACCTCATCTCCCACAGACCCATCCCATGGAACTTCTGTATGCTTCCCAAGATATACAAACAAGGGAACTCAGGCAGACCTATCATCTGGTCATGTTACTCTTCTGAAGGAATATCAGGACACACAGAAACCATCCTTAAACCACTCACCTCCTGCAGGACAAAACAATCTGCCTCCAGAAATTATGCAATATAAACAACCTCTCTCTCAGAACACCATCATTGCCAACATGAACATCGCCTCCCTAAACACCAGCGTCCCTCACATTGATATCATCACTGTGTACCTCAAATACCTACAAGAAACATATCGCCAAACTCATCCATTTCATCCTCATCCATAACAATTTTACGCTCCATAACAAATATTTTTATCCAAACCATGGAAATAGCCATGGCTACTAGGATGACTCCCCAGTGTTCCAGTTTCTTCATGGGCCATGAAACCAATGATATATCTAAGATAAGTTAATGATATATTCATCCTCTGGACAGAGGACCTAAATTCCCTCACAGACTTCCACCACAACTTCAACAACCACCACCAATCCATCAGACTCTCTTTAGAACAGCCCACACCAGCACCAATTTCCTGAACACCATGATCAGCTTCAACAATGGAACCCTACAGAACACTATATACAAGAAACCCACAGATCACCATACTTACCTTCATATACCCAGTAACCATCCCAAACTAACCAAGAAACCTGTTATCTATAGCCAGGAACTCAGATACTGCAGAATATGCTCTGAGGAGAAAGTCTGGGATACACTCTTAAATAGTGCCTTCACAAAACAATAACACACGACCAGAGACCTTATCATGGAATGGGTCACCCAAATACCTAGAGAGAATCTGCTTCACTATTGGGGGGCGGGGGAACCCCCTTTCAGCACACCCCCCCGGTCACCTACCACCCCACACTGGAACCCCTACAAGGTATTATTAAACAATTACAACCCATAATCAATGGGGATCACATCCTGAAAGAAATCTTTCCCGGCTGCCCTCTTCTGGCCTTCAGACAACCTCCCAACATCTCCAAGCAAGCTGCCTACAGACTAAGACAGACCAATTCAAAGTAAACATGAGACACTGCCATAACAATAGATGCAAAACTGCAGCCATCCCCCCACTGCTACGATGATCAATATTCTTCACAATAACCTTTTAAGATCCATGGGTCCCACACATGCCTATCACAAACATGTGGTGTTCCTTTTCCAGTGCACTAAATGCCCCAATGACAACTACGTGGGTGAAACCAGACAATCGCTAAGCTCTTGAATGAATTCACATAGAAAAATGAGAAGACAAAAACACCAAATCACCCATGGGTGGACATTTTTCACAAAGCAATTGATTGGCAATCACTCATTATCTGACTTCTTAGTCCTCATTCTTAAAGGAAATCTGCACAGCATCATCAAAAGACAAGCCTGGAAGCTTAAATTCATAACTTCGCTAGACACTAAAAATCATGGACTTAGTAAAGACACTGGATTTATGGCTTATTACAACAATCTGTAACCTACTTATCCTCTGTGACAGCAGATGTTTTAATTGGCCACTTGACCTTGAATGGTCTCTTACAATACAACTTATTCTAAACAATCTGTTCTAACTTGTATTTAGCTGTGACACTCCAAGTACTTTTCCCAGACCTGAAGAAGAGCTCTGTGTAAGCTTGAAAGCATGCCTCTATCACCAACAGAAGTTGGTCAAATAAAAGACATTACCATACCCACCTTGTGTGTCCCATATCCTGGGACCAACACAGCTACAACACTTTAAACTAGCCTGTGAGATATTGTTCTCGCAAAGAAATTGATTAAAATAAGTGTCTAGTTGTTAAAGCCTACTTTGCAGTGTTATTCAAAAACCTTGTGTGCAACCTTTTTGGTTATGTGACTACCACAGGGAGTGCTATTAGTTCACCTTCTGAACCTCTAGCTCATTTGGCATCAGACCCTGCAAAAACTTAAGCTCGAGTAACTATGCATCTGAATAAGTCAACAGGATTACTGATATGCTGGACTGCGGGCCCGTGGCCCCAAGAGTTGTCCGACTGAAGACAACAGGAACTTTTTCCATTGACTTCAATGAGCACTGGATCAGAATTTACACATCCATATTGACCCACACCAGCACTCTTATCAGTACTGTTCTGGAGGTGAAGATAGTAATCTCTGTCATGCCAGCTACCTTGAACTCATACCATTATCCACTTCTGATTCTTGTCTTCCCTGAGGTCAGAACATAGTCTTTTTTGGAGGGATCTGTCAGTGACTGTCATCACATTCTTTGGGAAATTTTTCTTACTTTCTGAGAGTCCAGATTGCCTTAAACAACAGCAGACTTGTTTTAGAAAATTATAGAAACCAAGAATTCATAAAACAAAAGGATAGATTCAGCCAACTGAATATAGCTTTTTATCTTGGACAGATTTCTTTAAATAAATTCTACATGATGCCATAAAGTTCATCCAATTAAAGGGATGTGGAGATTAACTGAGTAAGGCGATTGTTCAGGAAGTGTCTGGAGACATGTTTACAGAAATGCCAATCATGGAGTTACTAAATCTCACATTTTCAGTGGGGTTATCTTTGGCCTACAGTCAAAGAGTCATAACTCCCGAAACACTTTCAGAAAGAGAGATCAACCCATTTGAAGGTTCTGACATCTGAGGCTCTATATTTGAGGAGGAAAGAAATAAACAATGTTGGCTCTGGTATTATGTGGATAAGAGAGGAAAAAAATCTCTGCCTTTTTCCTATGTAAAATATAGGGGTCTGATGCTCATTAGTAATAAATTTACACCAGTGTAATTCCATTGACGTATGTGGAATTAGTCCTGATTTACATTGGTATAAATGAGATCAGAATCAAACCCTAGTAGGTGGCCACTCAGTTTGTGATAATTCATTGACTATACATGGTTCATACGTTGTTGGTGAGATTTATATAACGCTAGTTCCAAGACTCATTTAAAGTCACAATGAATTACAATGTTAGAGAGGTGAATAGTCAGTATGACCTTCTGAATGATGGTAAGGGGGGGAAGCCCTGGCTTAATCTTATTAGAAGAAGTCAAATGATTTAGAAAGTGACTGAAAGCTAATCAGCCCTGGGGATTGCTACAAGGCTTTTGGTGATTAGTGCTATACTTTTTTTTATTTTTTAAAAGGGTTACGCAACCCCTTCCCGTTGGTATGACAGAAATAGAAAATAAAGTGAGCTGTTTGACCTAGCCAGTCACTTGAGCCTAATCATGTTGTTCACTGGATGCATGTTTCCTATATGCAGAATGTCTGCACTAATACTCTGCAGAAGATGCCTGCTTTCATTGTAAGTTTGCTATAAATATATATATATATTTAAACCACCAGCACGCACATGCGTGCGCACACACACACAAAATCAAACCGCTGTATAAAATGAAAGAATAAGCTGCAAATTCCGGATTGCAGCTATAAAAAAGAATGCAGCTAAAATTAGTGTTAAATGAACACAATATAAAAGGTTTCACTTCATTTGTACACGACTTTGGTTTCTTACACATTAAGTTTAGCTATATTTGAAAGACAATTTGGGGGGGAAAATTTCTATTACAAGCTTTTCAGGCCTAGTTAGTGCTTGAATTGGAAAATATAAAGTGCTACTCTCTCAAACTCTAGTCATAAATTCACGCTTCTCCCACTTCTTATGCCATTCATATTTTAAGCTTTTGCAGGATCTGTGATCACGCAGGCCCAGATGGGCTCCTGGGGCTTGGCTTTGCATCATTGGGATTCAGATGTACTCTTGGTTGCCCAGGGCCAGATTAAGGCCTGGGCACAGGACACATACACTTAGAGTCTCAGCTCCCAGTGATGTGGTGTCTCCAGAATATCAGTTTTTAGTCTTTTTTTAAAAAAGTTTCAATTCCTCTTGGTTTCAAAATAAAACTTACACTCAGGTCACATTTTCATCTGATGCATTGATGTCTGAGGGAGGAGCAGTGGCCATTAGATCCAGGAAGAAAATCTCCTGACCTAAAACTCACCATCGCAGCAGACCTGGTCCCTGCTGGTCTAGGGTGGGGCTGGCTAGATGAAGGACCTGGATGTTCCATTGGAGTGTGTAGAATTGGTTCTGCTTTGGTCAAGTTCAGATGCACTCCATTCCTCTGATTCTACTCTCTGGCCTTTTGGCTCCAACAGTCAGATGGGGTGGGAGGTGGAAGAAGTGATGGTTCTCTCCAAATGTCATCCACTTATAGCACCAAAATGACATGCCACTCACAGCAGATTATGAAGATCTGTCATCTTTCCTTTCCATTCTTTGTACTGTTTGACGAGCAGTGAAAGGTTGACTGGAAGCCTATGGTGGACCAGGTTAGCACCCTTTCTACTGGACCATCCTGATTCTTAACCTCAAATTGGGTGTTCATAAACTCAGCCACCCAGAATTAGTGGACATGTGTGAAAGTTCAGGCTTTTGTATCAAAGTACCCTGGTATTTCAGCATATTGATTTTGAAATATTATAGTTTTCACTAACAGATTAGGAGCCCAGATCATCCCTTCTATTTTTCTCTGGCAGAAAGGATAAAAAATCAGTGGATCCTGGCTGGAAATGCACAGAATGGGGAAGTGCTGCTTGTGTGATAATCTCCTCTTTGTTTAACCCCCACCCAAACCCCTCCATGGGCTTGTCCTCCTCTATGTTGTTGAATACCCATTTAAGGGGGATACCGGAGCCACCACCTTTTCGTGAGAGGGAGTCTAAGACAGAGAGTATTTGGACATGAATACGAATATTTGCTGTTCACGTCAAAAGTGCTTTCTCCATTTAATGTTTCAGTTGTCTAGTCAGGGAGCATAAACAATTTTATGTTACTTAAGTGACAAATTCACAATCCAAATTACACATGTTCAAAACACGTTTTAACAATTACCAAAGTAACAAATTAATTCCTAAATGTCAAATTCCATTTGTGAATAATTCACAAACAGGAAAAAGGAAAAATTAATAGGATAAATTCTTCATAATTAAGTGTGTTCAGCCCTAGTTAAGACACATTGTCAAAAGACATAAGATATTGATCCTGCTGCCTGTGATGTACAGCTTAATATATAAAGGGAGGACTTGAGTTTCCTGACCTGTCAACTTTTGATCTTCTACCCCCATCCTTTTTTGCTCATTTTTAGTCCCCTGTAATCTGTTCATTTCTGAGTTCTATGGCCGCTCCCTCACATGAGGGAGAGGACTTATTTGTTGCCTTCCTGGGTTCCACCCACCTATCCCAGTTATCAAATACGCTGGCAGATTTTACAATACTTAATCCACCAATGGAAAGGACACCGTGATTAGGTCAGGATTAGCAGATGAAGGTTGTGCTGACTAGTTCTGAATTTACCATTAGGAGATGATTCTACAAAATTAATTGTCTGGACAGTATCTTGAATACTATATCTAATACTAATGAGTTGTATTTTCTTATTTCCAACTGCAATTATGCAAGACAGATCATATGAATACCTTCATGTGAAATTCTACTCTGCAAGAGGATTATGGGGAAAATGGCACCTTGTTACTCAACACACAGATCTGCTTCTGGTATGTATTCAAGTTTATTGCTGCTGACATCAGTGACAAAAGTAGGAATTTTACTACTTTTGACTATTGTCATCCCAGCAGAACCAACACAGCTCTGGGATAGTGGATGCAATTTTTTTCTGACTCACAACATAAAGAGAATTGTTAACAGACTTTGAAGTGGTTGGACCACCTGTGCAAAGTGGTTGTCTTCTAATTTTACCTTCAACTTCTGTTTAAGTTTTGTTTTTGTTGAATCTGCAAATTCACTTATAGCCAGTCAAAAGTGAAATGTATTTTTTTTACAGATTTTTAAATGTTATGGAATTTATGCTTCTCACAGTATTGTCTTTCTCTTCATTTTTCCTTGTGTGAAAGTGAGGGAATGAAGGACATGAAGCACAAAGAGCATGAATTATAGTTAACTACTGTATAGTGCCACAAGGAACAGAAATTAAATCCATTAGGTGGAGCAGTATACTAGCATCCACGAGACAGCAACGCATTATGAGATTGAGCTCAGATGCCTCTGGGAGGCTTGAATCCAGGCATCCGCTTTCTTGATCCCAATATCAAACATAAGTCACAATGAAAGGAGACCAGACAAAGAGGAGACTGGCCATTGATTTAAAAAACGATTTGTCAAAGAGGAAAAGTCGAACAACAAGCGTCCAATAGTAAGGCCAGATTTTGCACCAATGGCTGCTATTTTCAATCAACAACAAAGTTATACAATAAATTTAATATAATTTTCCAAAGGTCTTACACTTGCCCATAGGTAAACTAAATTTAAGTCTCATGATTTTAAAATTATCCTATTGAATCATGTTAAATGGCAGCTATCATCGTTTTACAGGATCTGTGTTATGCCCTGGCCTTTGAACAGTCTCCTGACAGTAACCCTTTTATTTTATGCGACCCCAAGGTTCCACATTTTTTTTTCAGAAGGGAAGGCCATGCAGCCCCAGCAATTCCTGGACTGGGACTTCAGGCTCTAGGAACCCCTGTTCCTCAACGTGGGCTCTTCCAGTGAGTGCACTTTAGTTCAAACTCCTGTAGAGACTTCTAAACCTTTGGGAAGCAATGCAACTAGTGGGTACCAGCCATGAAGCAGGACAGCCTTTTCAAAACAAGGTAGCATTTATTAGATAACTGAAATACAGCTTCTAAGTGTCCTTATGTTAGCATGGTAAAGCCAAGTTCAAGTCAGAGTCCGTATTGGTAGGAACAATAGCTCCAGCATGCCATGCTATTCTGAGATCCATCTTGGGTTCCAGTCTTGCTGTGTCTTTGCTCTGTGTTCTCAGTAGCAATCTTAAAAGACACCTGTCCTCTTGTCTCAGTGTAACCACGTTGTGTTCCTATATTCAGCCTGCTTTAGCTTCCCAGTCATTAAGCATTAACATTCAGTCTCTGGGGCTCTTACTGTCTCTTTCAGATTCTCCATTCATGTGTGTTGATTCTATTTAATTCTTGATGGCACCTTCATACCAACTCAAATAACCTAGGGCTATGTCTACAGTTACAGTGCTACACCAGCACAGCTGCAACTCTGCAGTAGACACCATTACTACAGAGACAGAAGGGTTCTCCTAGTACTGTAGTTAATCCACCTCCCAGAGAGGAGGTAGCTAGATTAATGGAAGAATTCTTCTGTAGATTTATCAATGTCTACACCAGAGGTTTGGTCATCTTAACGATGTCTCTCAGGGTCTGGATTTTTCATACCCCTGAGAGACATCTATGCTGATGTAACTTTTTCAGTTTAGATCAGCCCTATGTGATGCTTGTCCATACCTCCATTCCTCTTTTACACTCAGTGTATAGCAGTACAAAGTGAACGGGGTAAAATGAGGTGCACAGCTGGTTCATAAAAATTTTACCCAAAATTCCCACATTCATCACATCAGTTCTGAGGCATTTGAGGAAGGCTACAAGTTTATAATTCGAGGCCCCTGATTTTACAGGGAGGTCTGAACAGACAGATCCTTGTAGCTGCATGAAGACCTGTTGGGGCTCTCCTTGGTCACCAAGGACCACCCATGGAGAACTCATTGCAGAACCATGGAGAAAAGCCAGCAAATTAAATAACATTAAAGTATCTAGCCATTTTACAAAAATAGCATAAACACAGTATCCAGTTACTTAATTTTGATATTTAATTCAATTTACTTTAGTCAGTCCCACATTTTCAATTTTTGATATGCGACAGCCTTTTGCATTGATATCACATAATTGTACTGTAGATGCTATGTGGGGGGAAAGCTGGAAGTTACAGCAGGTCAGTAGTGCACAGTTAGATCTTTTGGAACATGGCAAAGAATGGAAGGCATTTAGGATTATGGGATAAACATTAGTTGGACATTATGACAAAACTATTAGCAATTAAAATAGGTAACAAAATTTACATTTGATGTATCGTCTCTAGGTTTTAAAGTTTCTACCCCATTGACATTAATGGGGCAGCTTGCATGGAGTTTCAGAATGATTGTTTCATGCTGCCTCCAGAATCAGGTCATTGACTTACATTCAGTTAATATTTTTGAGGTTTTCTATGCATCTGCGACAGGGCTGGTCCTATTGGTCATACTGCCAAGTGATGAGGTCCCTGAGTCACAACTCTTGTCTGTCTCTAGTGTCACCTGCTGCTTGTGTCTCTGGCAAGGTGGCAGTCTCTGTTCCAGTAATGGTAACTTGGCCCTCTGGCCAGGTCACCATAGAAGTTCATCCCTTTCTGGAGTAACAGCGTCCAACAAAGTATAAAGTCCAATATCTCCCCAAAAGGAGTTTCCAGGCTCCTGAAGGCCTCGCATGCTTATTTCAGGGTTTACAATATCTTTATCCTCCTTATCTCACAAGGGTGAGGGTTATACCACCCTCATGACTGGCTAGTAGGGGAGCCAGGTCCCTCTGTTTCTAACAGGCTCCACCCATGGACTTACAAGTGGCTGCAATATCCAGCAGCCAGGAGTGCTCTGAGGCTGTGTCCCTGTGTACCATTTACTCTCCCAGTTCAGGGCATGGTCACAGTCTCACAAACAATCCAAGAAAAGATAGCATTAAGAATTCTTTAATCCTTAAGGATGAGCTAGTCCATCCTCTGTGCCTGAGGCAGCTGCTGCTTGGGGACCCCGCAAAGCCATAACTCCCACTGTACCCTTACTCAGTAGCTCTCAGGGAAAGAGGGTTGGTCGATCTATTCCCCCCATTCTCACTTCTAGGGTGTCTGGCTCTCTCTTAAACTCTTCCTTCAACTGTAAGCAAGCTCTGCAGATGCATTGGGTTGGAGCCACTGGGGCCCAGAACTGCTCCTTAACACCTTCTCTTCCAGCGTGGGGTTTTCCCCTCACAGAATCCATTAAGATTAGAAACTTTTAGAAATGAAAACGTAGATTCTGGGGCATGGTTCTCTGTCAAAGGGTGGATTCCACAACAGATACGTAAGGTCCTTAATTTAATCCATTTTAGCTATCAGATCATTATCATGTGGTGGTTCTTTTATTCTGTAAACCAAACAAAGGTAATGTTTGGGCCTTCATTTATTTATTTGGATTGGTCTGGCTAGGTTTCAAAAGTATAAGATATAGTGGTGTAGCTGAGAGGAGAGTTGGATGACAACAGGGTTTCACAGTTGTAAATTAGGGTAGAATTTGGCCTGCAGAATCTTTATTACTGTCAATGATGCACAAGCCAGGAAAAACCCAGCTTGATTTTTTGTTTCCAGCTTGTTTGCACTTCTGGCACTTAGACCATGCTTTTAGTGGTAAACTGAGTCACAGGCCGTGGAGCCACAGGGGATACCCAGGCCATGGCCCAACCACTTTTGGACCCACCATAGCCCAGTTTGGGGCTGGTGATCTGGTAGTGCCAGGGCCTGGAAGGGGGAGGGACATCGCAAGGGGAGAGCATCATGCTGTGATGAGTCAATGGGCTGGAACCAGGATGGCCTCATGGGGTAGGAGCAGCTTCAGGATGAGTGCAGGTCGGGCTTGCTGGCCACCTCACCACCCCCATCACTTTCCACACTCTCTTTAAATAGCTTTCCATAGCCCCTGAACTGAGTAAAGTTTTGATTTAGAATAATTGAGAAACACCCTGGAATAGCATTCTTACTGTGACTTTAAAAGTCCAACCACTCTTTAACTTCACAGAGCTTGGGAACAAGGTAAGTGTGTACTGCAGTGGTCCCTTGGAGGACTGAATTATAATTGAGTAGAAAGGAAGAATGAATAGTGTGACAAAAGTTTGAGCCTATTCTGCACTAAGAAGAGCAGAGCCTATTTAAACATGCAGAAGTTCTATTCCAGTGCTAAGACTGTGAGCTGAATGAATAAATCTCCCCCCAACCTTTGCTGCTTAAACCTTCTGTTAATTCTCTGATAAACTACAAATTATCTGGAATAAGGATCTCTCTGTCCTGGGCTGAGAGAACTTTCTTCCATCTAACACATACTATACATACATAATTATGGAGGTACCCTACTGGCTCCATAGTTAAGATTGTTTTTAGTTTTCCACTGGAACCATGGTATAAATCTTTTAATTAAGCATTTAGAGAAATCAATCTCCTACATACACTGTTTCAAGAAAATAGTGCACATGCCATTCTAGAGTTACTTTGAATGCTCTTCAGAGATTTTTCCCCCAGAGTTCTCAAAGTTATAAAATCACTCCTTTTAAAGATTTCCTCAGAGACCCTAATGTTGTTTTTGGCTCCTCTGATATACAATTTCAAAAGTGACACATCTTAAATTTTACAAAGGGCTTCATGTTAACCTAGGGACATTCTTCAAAATAAATTATTCATAATGTAAACAGTTATTTGGCATCTTCGCCCTAACCCTTTTATGGCTTACCACAGAGACCAATAGATTCATAGATTTTTATGGCCAGGAGAAACCACTATGATGATTTGACCTGACCTCCTGCATAATGCAGGCCATTGAATTTCACTCGGTAATTCCTATAGTAGAGGAAACTATTCTTCCCTTCTATTGAACCCAATAACTTGTGGTTAAACTAGAGCATATCTTTTAGAAAGATGTCCAGTCTTGATTAAAAAAACTGCAAGTGATGATGAATTTACCGCTTCCCTTGGTAAACTGTTCTAATGATTAATTGCCTTCACTGTTAAAGGGTTGCATCTCATTTCCAATTTGAAGTGCTCTAACGTCAGCTTCCAGATTTGCTGCCAAGCTGGGCATGTCAATTTTTGGATACCTGACTTGAGATGCCTTGAAGGGGTCTGAGTTTTTCAGAGGATGAGTACTCTGTGTAGAACTGGTTGGAGCAGTTCCAAGAAAACAATTTTTGTTCGAATTTGCCAGTTTGTCAAAATTTAAATGTTGCACAAAACTGGCTTGATTTCAGTGAAGTTATGATGAAACACACTCAGAGGTCCACTTGAATCCTGCCTGCTAAACAGGTTTCAAAACTTAACTGCCAGGTTTCCTGCCAGCTTGCTTGCCTGACTCCTTGGCAGCTTATCTGCCAGGGGTTCCAGGGTCCACTGCTCGAGCAGCCCTCCTGGAAGAATGTAAAAGTCAAGGATCCCAGGGCCTTCAGGGAGAATGGGTCAGGGTCATGCAATCAGGTGGACTGCCCTGGAGCCTAGACTCCATTCCCTTTGACAGAATTTTGAAATTTTTGGTTTTAAATCAGAACCAAACCAAATTTTGAAATATTTAATTCCTCCATAAAACAGAATTACCTTCTCCACAAAGTGCTAGTTCAGTGCTTTCTGAGGATCAGTTCCATTTAAGGTGTCTTAAGATGGGCACCCAAAATGACTAATTACTTTTGAAAATATTGGCCAGAGGCAATTTATCTTGGTCCAGTTGAGGTTGGAGTGAGGAACAGGATGAGTGCAGTATGATGGTTCTGTGTGGGCACTGAAAGTGGTTTGTTATGGCACTACGGAGGGTGGTAAAAGGTGTGACTTGAGGTTGCTGTGGATGTGAATATTGGCTTTGCTGTAAATTTTTTAAAGATTGCCTTGACAGGAAATGCATTTGAGCAACCTAAAGTCTAAGGTAATGGAGTTCTTCTCTCTCCCCACCCGCCCCAAGTGGGATAAATACTTGGAAACAGGCCAAAATTGCCCATCACACTAAAAAGCAAATCTAGAACAAGTTTCCTGTTGTAGATTACTTAGCTTTTACTCTTTAAACTTCAATTCTTAATGGGCTCATCCAGCCACCATTGAAGTCAATTGCAAAACTCCCAATGATTAAATTTGACCAAAATAAGGCCTGATAGGAGCTGGTGGCATGTCCTTCTTCCCCCATTTTCACCATCACTTGAGGACAGAAAGCAGCTTCTTGTGCTTTGCAGGAGAACTCCAGATTTTTACATTTTATAATCTTAATTAATCTCCTACATGTTAAATTAAATGGATAAATCTTGGAGCATGACCCGTGAGCCTTTCACTTTGAAAGACAAATCTCAAATCAACTGGCATCTACTTAACTGCAAATTCAGACGTAATCCTCAGTGTTTAAGTACTGTAATGATTTTACATACTGACACCAACCACTTGGGTGATCCACAACACCGGCAAAATGGTTATCAACTCAGAAATAAAAATCAGAAGACAATGAGGGCACCCATAGTTGGCACAAGGAGGTTATTTGTTCACACTGAAGTGTAGAGAGCTGGATTTGATGACTTCTCAAGGTCCCTTCTACATATCTATCAAAATCAAGGTGATTTGTAAATTCGTTTTTGTCTCAGTCACTTAAATCCATCCACTATGGTGAAATACAAGGCTTTGGCATTGCCATTGGCACCAAGGCTGAAAACATCTCTTATACCCTTCTTGGAAAATGTGTTACAGTGCAGGATTTGGTGTCTTTGGGTAATTCTATGTATTCCTGGGCAAATTCTGCTGAGTTTTGGATCATGTAGGTTTCAATGAACCTTCCCTGCAGGCAAGTTCTGTTCACATGCTTTTGCACCCTGTCAAGCTCTCTTCAAGCTTGTCTAAAACTCAAAGCAAAAGTCAGAACAATTGTTGCTATTTTTTTCCATTGCCTCCTTCTGCTGTGTTCCTCATTTTCCAACAAGCCTGGTGCTCCTTTTCCTTTAACTTACCCTGTTGGGGAGACCCAGTCATCTACTTCTACTTTAACTTGCACTGCTTCTACCAGTAGACCAGTGCCCGTCCTGTTTGTATGGTGGGGGAAGCAGCAGGACTGTCCCCGCACAAGTTTTCCAAGTGGCTTCTTCTTTGGGACTGAAATTCCCTCCTGTGTCTGCAGCAAAGACCAGGATCCAGAAACGTTCTTCCTGTCTCACTGCAGCCAATTCTGCTGAACCTTTAAGTTCCTAATTCTGAGGCTAACATCCAAGATTTCCTATAACAGGATTGCATTCTGGGGCATTTCAGAGTTAGAGTGGGTTTGAGGACTGGTACAGAGTAGCAGCAGTGAGATTGGGGGAGCAGTTTTTAGTTCTGTTGCTGCAGAAGAGCCAAGGATGAGCACAAGATAAGCCTTTTCTTTTCCTCTCCAGGAAGAAGCTGCCAAGAGGAATTCATAGATTCCAAGACCAGAAGGGACCACTGGGATACAGTGAGTCTATCTGCCAGTTCCCTCTTCTCAAAAAAAAAACAAAAAAACAAACAAACAGAAGGAAAGAGTGAGACAGGTATCTAACCAGTGCAGAGCTGGGATTAGGGAGTAGACCAAAATTTGCTATGCTTCTTGAGAAATTAAAATCCAAGGTTGTGGTGCATCCAGTGGCATAAGAGAGCTTTAGTGCTGTTGGTTGTACTTAAAGAGGGTCTAAAAGAGTCAGTGGGTTTAAAAAAAATTAAAGGCATTTTTCTACTTTCTTATTTACTGGAGAAATATTAGGAATGTAGCTCTTTGCTGTTATTTTGCTGAAGGACTAGTTGGGGGGTGTTAAATCATTAATATAATTTCTCTGACATGTTAATTTGCCACTATAGTTAGAGATGTTTAAAACAGACATTTAAACCATCTAATTCCCCTCCCCTTTCAACGCAACTTCCACTTTCTTCTATCTTGTGAGGTGGATCTTTCATTAATTCTCCCACTCTCTGTGCAGACTTCCAGTCCAGATCAGACTTGAATTTCTAATATAGAAAATAACTGGGGAGGGAACTTCTTTCTACCTCATTTATTTGTGAGCTATTGGATTATATGTTACTATAAAAATGTTAGAAAACAATTTAATTCAGCAACCTTTCAGTAGTCTTTTTCAAACAAACAGGGGTTGATGATTACAGTGTAGATAAAATAAAACCTGGCCTGAGCCTCTGTACCTTTCCCCATAACCAACCTCATTTAAAATAAAAAACTGAGTGAAATTTGTTCATTTTCTCTTCATTTATCACATCATGGTTCCAGGCTATAAGCAGAAGACCATCCTCCTCCACCCTCCCCCAAAAGCTGGTCTTGCAATATTTTTGCACGTAATTGTACAGATCAAAGAGGCTCTGAATAAGCACCCAAATGTTGGAGTATTTTATCTGAATGGGAACCTCTGGACCATTCAGATAAAAGTTTGACCGTGCACTAAAAACGTTTTTGAACATAGATATGAATAACTATGCTACAGGGACTATGCAGTGTCTTGATACTAGAACTGTAGGAAACCTTTCCTACTAATGTTCTCTCTTTGATGGTCTTGCAAAAACAAACAAGACACCTATCCCCCATATTTCATGCCAGATTCTGGTCGTAAATGAAAACAGCTGTTGACAGGATAAGTGTGGTTTTTTTGTAGTTTGTGGTCTTGATGAGACTTTGTTATAGTAAGGAGGAGGAGAGCTACAGGTAGACAAAGGATAATCTATGCATTGGTCACAGATTCAGGTCCACATTATGGCTGTGTGTGTCCAGAGGTGGGTAGAAGGTGCAAAGTTAACTTCTCTGTCTCTCTTGCTCCTCCAGGCAGTTGTAATGCAGCTTGTTACTCTCTCTTTGGACTTCTTCCTGTTCCCTTTGACATCAGTAGTGAGGGATCAAGTCCCCTGAGCACAAGGAGAGGTGCTGAAGTGCTGAGAAAACCGAGTCATGGCTAGGACCACCATTTCTGTGCAGCAGCTGTCACTGAGAGGGCACCTATGGGGCAGATCCTTGAGTGGTGTAAATCCATTATAGCCCCATTACGGTCAAAGGAAAGTCTGCCATCTGATATCAGGATCCCCATCCAGCAAAACACTTAAGTGCATGCTTAACTTTAAGCAGTTAAGTTGTCCTACTGAAGTCAGCGGGACTAGACATGTGCTTAAATGATTTGTTGAATCAAGGTCCATCTGAAGATCTGAGCCTACATCTTTTGCATACAATGGTGGATTAAGCATTAGCTCCCTATTTTGATCATGGAGTCATTTGTGGATAGGCATGTTACCAACACTGCTTTGTATATATTGAAAAGGAGGCATGTTTCTTTCCTTCCAGTGTTTTAGAACACTAAACAAATTGTTTTTGCAATTAGTTTTTCATTCAGGCAAAATTATAATGGAAATCCCTATGATAATGCATATGACATAGCAATTAACATAAAATGAATTCATTACCATCAATATTACTACAGCAGATTCCAAATTAATTATGACAGGGTACTCAAAACAAAGTGGTTCCACACTTTATTAAAGACATAACATGCTGTTAATGGCATGACGCTATCAAACGCCAGAGCTGTTCAGAGTTTTAGAGAGCGAGGGACTGATATGCAACCCCTTACTCACATGAATAAAATTTTGCAGGACTGGACGGAGAATTGAGTTTAAGGTCTGATTCACCACTGCATTTCTCCAGTTTTAGACTAGTGTAATACCATTAACTTCAGTAGTTACTCTGATGTAAAACTGGAGTAACACCATGGTGAATCAAGCCCACAGATTCAGTTTTTCTCAGTACGTTAACTGAAGGTGAACTCAAAGTGAATTTAGAGGTCTTAAATTTCTGTGTACTATATGACAACTTGTACTATGCCCTGAACCTCTGTTTCTTGATATAGAACTGATCCCTGTGGAGAGATTAACAATAGCACAGTAAAGTTTTGAACACAGGAATATAAAAATTGCCATAATGGATTAGACCGGTGGTCCTTCTAGTTCTATATCCTGCATCTGTCAGTGGTGAGCACTAGAAGCATTAAAGAAAGACTCAGGAAACCCAGCAGTGGCTAATATAGAATAATTTGCCCATAGTGGACATTTCTTCTTAATGGTGTCAGTCAGTAGTTGTCTTATGCCCTGAAGCATGAGGGATTCAAATTCCATCTACATTTTAAAAAGTCTTATCTAAAGCCATCGTGAATCTTGTCATTTATTATATAACTGTCTAATCCTTGTCTGGATATTCCCAATCTTTTGAGCTCGACACCTCGTGGCAATAATTTCTGCATAGTTGGAAAAAATATTTGATGGAACTATTTTCCATCAGAGAATGCAGTTCCATTTAAATCAAAATATTTTGTGATATTGTGTAAATATTGCCAAAATATTGTTTCAGCAAAAAAAACTGGGAGGGGGAAAAAGTTACCACAGTGCAGAAATGTTCTATTTTTTGAAATTTCAGAATGAAAAATTTCAATTATTCCTTTTGAAATTACTTTTCATTTGGATGAGTTTATTATATATTATAATAGGCAATTAAAAACCCCCTCAATCAAAATGAATTTTGATCTAAAACAAAATTTATTTTCAGAATTTTTTCAGAGAATTTTTGAAATCTGATTTCATTCTGATTTTAACAAAGCCAAACTTCCAAATCCAAAGTTCTTAACAGAATTTCTGTCACCCACAGCTCAATGTCTGTAAATTAGTTAGACATTGCATAAAAGAGTTTCCTTTTATCTCTCTTAAATTTGTTGTCTTTCGGTTCCATTGACCTAGCCTTTTGTTGTTTTATTATGAGAGAAGGGAAATGGGACACCCATACCCATTGCATTTTCTCTGTAGCATTCGTTATTTTATAAACCACTTGCACATCCACTCTTATTTGTCTCCTCACTAAACATTTCAATCTCTTCACACTCATTTCATATGGGGGAAGTCTTTTCGTGCTTCAGGGTTTTTTAGTCACTTTTCTCTGAACCCTTTCGATATCACAAAGATGCAACAGGAACAGGGTGACCAATACTTGCCATATTATTGCAAGGAGTAGGTGTACCATCAATTTATATAATGGCATTATTGTACTATTTTCAGTATAATTTTCTGTCCTATTGTTTATACTAGCATTTTATCTGTTTTTTTTCCCCAAAAGGCATTTTTTAAAATGATAGATCTATGTGAAGAGAGAAAAACAATATGTGCCTTCATTAGAAAGTTTGATTGTTAATGATTGCTGCAGTATTCTCACATTCGTCCCTAATTCTTCAGTACCCTTTAAACTGCTGCTGCATGCTTACAGTTGAGATTGCAAGTCTTTTCCTTTCAGAGACTTGTATCACCATCTGAAAATAAAAATACAGCACGTTTGGCAGTTCACTAGCACTTTTGAATTTATTGCACTGTTACTTTCAGTACAAGATCCAAAGATCAGACAGGGAGATCCTAGTAAAAATAGCAAATAAATGGCACTTTAAATGCACCTTTCTGTTCTAGTGCAATTGAGGAACTTTTGTACTTGCTGAGATTTTACTTGCTGAGATTTTCTTTATTGCAATCGTTAACTGTTATTTTATTTTTTTCAAATTCCTGATACAGTAAAAGCACCTGCTTTCCTCTGCTTTTTCCTGTCTACCAGCAATACTGTAAGTGTATCTCAGAATGTGGTGAAATTAAGTTTATGCTTGATGTTTCCTTCACTTCCAACTTCCACTCCCACCTCTCTGCTGCTTTTTTTAAAAAAAATCACCCCTATGCATGGAATCCCCTTCAAATCTCTGATTCCTAAATCACCACCCTCTCCTAGTTTATACCCTTCCTTTTAAAAAACTCATTCTTGATATACTACCTGCAAAAAGTGGGTTAATTAAACAAAATTCAAAAATAAAAATATCATTGTATGTAATTTCATCTCATCTCATGTTTGTAACCTCAGGATGTGCACATGCCCAAACTGAGGCCCCAAACCTGAAACAAGCTGCGTGTGCATGTATCCTCATTGACTGCAGTGGTCTCTGCGTGGATGCAGGATCCACCTATGTGAAATCTCTTGAATGATTGGGGTCTGAATCCATGCACAGACTCATTACTTTTAATCTTTTGTTCTTGATCCCATAACCTCCCAATTCTTGTCACATTTCTCATTGCATCATTTTACAGATGGGGAAGTGAGGCAATGAACGTCAATGGATTTAGACTCCTAAGTGCCCCAGTCACTTTTGAAAATGGGATTTAGTTGTCTACATCGCTTAGGCCTTGCAACACTGGGCAGAGCTACGCCCAAATATCTTTAAAAATCTGGAACTAAGGACCAAAGTCTCAAAAGGTATTTTGGCTTCTAGTTTCCATTGAAACCAGTGGAAGTTAGAAGCCTAAATACCTTTGAAATCCCATTTTCCCATCACTTAGGCCTTACAACACTGGGCAGAGCTATGCCCAAGGATCTTTAAAAATCTGGAACTAAGACCCAGATCTTCAAAGGTATTTAGGCTTCTAACTTCCACTGGTTTCAATGGAAACTAGAAGCCAAAATACCTTTTGAGACTTCGGGCCTTAGTTCCAGATTTTTAAAGATATTTGGGCATAGCTCTGCCCAGTGTTGCAAGGCCTAAGTGACTCACCCAAGATCACACGGGAAGTCTATCTGTGATGGAGCAGGGATGGGGCCTGGTCTCCCAGGCTAGTTTCTTTACCGTTGAACCATCCTTCCATTCTATAAAGGGCTTCATAAGACACAAATTTGCTGAAGTTTCTGAGGTGATGATCAACAGTGAAATAGTTAACCATAAAAAGAACAATATTTGTGGCACCTTAGAGACTAACAAATTTATTTGAGCATAAGCTTTTCTGGGCTATAGCCCACTTCATCAGATGCATAGAATGGAACATATAGTAAGAAGATATATATACATACAGAGAACATGAAAAGGTGGAAGTTGCCACACCAACTCTAAGAGGCTAATTAATATGAGCTACTATCAGCAGGGGGAAAAAAAAACTTTTGTAGTGATAATCAAGATGGCCCATTTCAGACAGCTGACAAGAAGGTTTGAGGATACTTAACATGGGGAAATAGATTCAATTTGTGTAATAACCCAGCCACTCCCAGTCTCTATTCAAACCCAAGTTAATGGTATCTAGTTTGCAAATTAATCCCAGTTCAGCAGTTTCTCATTGGATTCTGTTTTGGAAGCTTTTCTGTTGCAAAATTGCCACCTTTAAGTCTGCTACTGAGTGACCAGAGAGGTTGAAGTGTTCTCCTACTGGTTTTTGAATGTTATGATGTTTTGAATGTTATGATGTTGGATTTGTGTCCATTTATTCTTTTGCATAGAGACTGTCCGGTTTGGCCAATGTACATGGCAGAGGGGCATTGCTGGCACATGATGGCATATATCACATTGGTAGATGTGCAGGTGAACGAGCCCCTGATGGCGTGGCTGATGTGACTGGGTCCTATGATGGTGTCCCTTGAATAGATATGTGGACAGAGTTGGCAACGGGATTTGTTGCAAGGATAGTTTCCTGGGTTAGTGTTTTTGTTGTGTGGTGTGTGGTTGCTGGTGAGTATTTGCTTCAGGTTGGGGAGCTGTCTGTAAGCGAGGACTGGCCTGTCTCCCAAGATCTGTGAGAGTGAGGGATCATCTTTCAGGATAGGTTGTAGACCTTTGATGCGCTGGAGAGGTTTTAGTTGGGGGCTGAAGGTGATGGCTAGTGGCGTTCTGTTACTTTCTTTGTTGGGCCTGTCCTGTAGTAGGTGACTTCTGGATACTCTTCTGGCTCTGTCAATTTGTTTTTTTTTCACTTCAGCAGGTGGGTATTGCAGTTTTAAGAGTGCTTGATAGAGGTCTTGTAGGTGTTTGTCTCTGTCTGAGGGATTGGAGCAAATGTGGTTGTATCTCAGCAGTTGGCTGTAGACAATGGATCATGTATTGTGGTCTGGATGAAAGCTGGAGGCATGTTGGTAAGTTTAGTGGTCAGTAGGTTTCTGGTATAGAGTGGTGGTTATATGACCATCGCTTATTAGTATAGTAGTGTCCAGGAAGTGGATCTCTTGTGTGGACTGGTCCAGGCTGAGGTTGATGGTGGGATGGAAATTGTTGAAATCATGGTGGAATTCCTCAAGGGCTTCTTTTCCATGGGTCTAGATGATGAAGGTGTCATCAACGTAGCACAAGTAGAGTAGGGACATTAGGGATGAGAGCTAAGGAAGCGTTGTTCTAAGTCCAACATAAAAATGTTGGCATACTGTGGGGCCATGCGGGTACCCATAGCCGTGCCACTGACTTGAATGAATATTGTCCCCAAATGTGAAATAGCTGTGGGTGAGGACAAAGTCACAAAGTTCAGCCCCCAAGTTTGCCGTGACATTATTGGGGATACTGTTCCTGATAGCTTGTAGTCCATCTTTGTGTGGAATGTTTGGTGTAGAGGCCTTCTACATCCATAGTGGTTAGGATGGTGTTTTCTGGAAGATCACCAATGGATTGTAGTTTCCTCAGGAAATCAGTGGTGTCTCGAAGTTAGCTGAGAGTGCTGGTAGCATAGGGCCTGAGGAGAGAGTCCAGATAGCCAGACAATCCATGTTTACCTTTAGAGTGTAATAATTAGCCAAGCTTGTGAGTTAATAAACTCCCTTTGAGAATAAATCTACACTTCTTTTAGTGCTATTGTTTCAGTCTGGCCATAGACTGAAGACAACATTGCATCACTTTGTATCTCAAAGATTATTTTCACAACCAGGATCGTTAAATTTTTTTAAACAAATAAAACTTTTAAAATATGAAGAATAGACAGATGTATTCAGAAAAATTACAAAATGTTTGGAATTTCCACATCCACAGATTTCTTTCATCATCCCTGTTCATCCATATTTCTATTTATCGAACGAGAGTAAACATCTGGTGATGAATTGGGGCTATATCTGTACAAGTTATGAATTCTGAATGATATTGTGATGTTATATTGTGAAAAAAAACTTCTGCATTATGAGTTCCTATCTGTAGGTGGATCCACCATTGGTGATGGTCTGTAGCACGGACATCTCAGATACAAAGTGAAATACTTAAGGTTAACAAGGGTGCTTAGACCTCATAAAGACTACAAAATAAAAGCAATTGCATCTTCAGAAAAAAAAGTTTAGCTGATTCCACTGGAAGGAGCGGGAAGGTTAGAGCAGTGGAAACTTACCAGAACAAAAGAGACCGGGTGACCAAGAGGGGTTTAAATAAAGAAACAGGCAGGAATTAAGGGCTGGACAGGAAGAAGAAGTGTGAGGCAAGAGAGAGCAATATTACAGAAGCTGGGTAAGGGACTCCAGGAGAGAGAGGTCATCCAGCGTGTACTAGTCTTATGTGGTGGATGGGCCTTGCCTGTTTTCCTGGGCCCTGATGACTCCAGTCACTCTGGACAGCCCAAGAGATTTGGACTCAAGCCCAAAGAATGCCCTGGAGCAGAGAGGGAGCTGAGGCAGAGATGTGTGTTTAGTGTTTTATACGATCTATACTCTCCTGTGCTTTACATAATGAAGTATAAAAGAGCATAGAAGTGTTATACTCTAAGTGTGTGTGTTGACTACTTTATAGCTGCTGTGTGGCCCTGAGAGAGTTACAGTGTAATCAAAAGCTTCACGCCTTTGGGGTAGAGTTCTGGGAGAGGGGGGTGTTTTAAGTACTGGGGAATCTGAAGGGTCAGTGCTGCATCCAGAGGGGATAGGCATCTGGACAGCATGTTTCAACACTCAGGGCAGGTTCCAGCTAGAAGGTCTATGTCCTGAGGGTGTGCCTAGGGACCCCAAAATTAGGGCAGTGTCTGGACTCCATTCAGGCCACGGTAAGGTGGGAAATTGAGTCCTTCATCCACCAGATTTATGTTTAATCAATTTTGCCTTTGTTTATACATTTTCAGACAGGATAATTGTCACTTATAGTGTCTGAACATGTATTTATGCCAGGCAGTAAACAGATAAGAAAAAACATGTAGGGGCCCAGGTTACCCCATTCCGTGGTACCTGTACTTCATGGTGGTTGTTTCAGCCTCTGATCCCTGCTGTGGTACTTCAGTCTTCTTACTTCCTTTTCTGGTGTGGTATTTCTCCAGTTTGGACCCCTCCTTCACTTGGATTCTCTACATGCCTAAAATCACATGTATTAGCTTTTCTCCAGTCAGCATTAAGCATTGTATTTTTCATAATCTGTACAATATAAGCTTCAATTTACACACCTTTGCTGATTACACAATTTTCGTACCATTCTGTTTCATGTCATACTGCTCCTGGGTTTCCCTAGTAAAAGGGACTTCTAGCATTACAATTGTGTGTTCGTTTTACTAACTAATTTGTTTCTTTTACCTAAAATTTCCAGTGTGACATATCACCTTTGTCATGGCAGCAGTAGCATTACTTAAGCAAGCCTAAGTAAAAGAAAATTGCCAAAGTTAGGCTGAGGCCATGGCACGAATGTTACTTCATCCAAACTCAATACATGTCCATAATTAAGGCTGTTTTAGTCACAGGTATTTTTAGTAAAAGTCATGGACGGGTCATGGGCAGTAAACAAAAATTCACGACCTGTGACCTGTCCATGACTTGTGTATATATACCCCTAACTAAAACTTGGGCTGGGGAGGCTGTGGGTGCTGCGGGGGTTTTGCCTGGGGGAGCCAGAGATGCTGGGGGTGGGTAAGTGGACAGCCTGGGACCCTTGCTAGTGCTGTGGAAGAGGGCAGGTTGGCGGGTCTGGCAGGCTCCTTACCAGCCTCTGCGCAGCTCCTGGAAGCAGCCGGCATGTCCCTGTAGTTCCAAGGGGGATGGAAGGCCAGGGGGCTCAGCGCACTGCACCTAATGAGCTCCGGCTCTGCGGGGCCCATTGGCCGGGAACCGCAGCCAGTGGGAGCTGCGGGGCCGCTGCCTCCAGGGAGGGGCAGCACATAGAGCCCCCTGTCCTCTCTGCCTAGGATGCAAAGATAAATGTTTATTTTAATAAATATGCATTAGGACTCTGATCTCCTGGGGAGCAAAGAAGCTGTAATCAGTTCCACCCCATAACAGTTTCCCATTTGCTTCCACTTTCCAAATCTTGTGCCAAAAGACAAAATACAGAAAAAGTGATTGAAGTTGTTGTCTGCACTTTCTGGGGGAAAATGAAGGGCACAATGCAATACTGTTGGGGTTACCATCAATGTTTTCTAGAGATGGTATATGTTATAATGGCAGGTTCTAGTAAATGCCTGCTGTCTGACAATCAGCCCTAGAGAGTAATTTCCAATAAGCAAGTTAGTAGTGAGCACAGAGTAAGCACTGAGATTTTTTTCTCTTTTAATTTTCTTTTTAATTGGTCTTCTGCTAAATGTACTTTGAGTGGAGATTAGAGTTACATGTGTTACTACACTATATTCACTAGCCTCTTTGGAGGATGTCAGATTAATTAGAAACTCTGAAGTCTCACTTGTAATTTATAATCTGGCAGGAAAGTCAAAGAAATTAAAAAGGTTCTAAGAAGAGACCCTTTTGACACAGGTCAAGGCAGCACTTCTCAAAAAAGAGGTCAGTATCACTGAAAGACTAAGATATTATAGGCCCAACTAACCTGAGACTCTCGCTTCCAGAACAGTAATGAGTTTCTTAGTCTGCACACAAGAGAATCAAAAATTAACCTCATACCTGACCTCAATCACACCAATTAATTAACAGGGACTAAAAGAACTTTAACAAAGAACCTAGTGAGCAGACTACTATGGGAACAAGAAGCATTTCTATTTTATACTGTAGCATATTCTTTGCTGCTTCAAAATTGTTTTGGAAATGACACTATTAGCAATATACTACTAAGGCCAAATTCTTGTCTCACCCAAGTAAGTGGCTTTTACTTCATGTGGACCAGGATGGATTTGGATATTGGTGTAGATCATATAACTTGGCTCTATACTCTTTTTTAACGTATATTTTAGTGCTCATGGAAGAAAGGTGACACGCTGATGTTTCTGGAGTCTGAAGTCCCTTTATTAATCTGCAGAAAAGGTACAGCATTTTCAGCAGTGGTGCAAACCTCCCCATAATTCTGTGCTGAAGCTTCTGTACTACCAAGGCCCAAACAGTCCATTGCCAGAATGAAAGTGTTTGTTGTTTATTTACCATGCCCGTTCAGTCTTGGTGCCCCTCCTGAGATTGTCAACAAGCCTGCCCATTAGTGCCAGCGATGATACTGGCCTTTGTCATATGAACATCATTCTACTATGAATTGAACGGAAAGACACACATGCCCCTTCCTTCCCCCCCATCCCAATTCCCCCCCCACAAAGGCCATAGATCAATCATGAGATGAAAACAATTTTTGGGTACTAGCAATTGGCCCAAACAAGTTCCCAGAGCTGAACACCCATGAAGTCTGGGGAAGTTCAAATCTGGCTTCAAGCTTTGAGGCTCCGGTCTGCCATTAGTATGGCTGGGTAAATGAGTTTGTCTCAGTTATGAATTCACTCAACCCCATTACTTCAAAATTGGACCATGACTTCAGTTTTTCTGTGATCATGCTAAACTAGGATTGATAAAATATACTATTTTACTTCCTATTCCAAAGTACATGTTACTTCCTGCAGACAAGAATCCTTCTTTGGTCTGCTGTCCCTGCTCTAAGAGTGCCAATCAATCCATCACCCCAGACAATATCTTCACATCTTCACTAAGCAGGACTTCTCAGTTTCCAGCTTTCATTTTTGCCTGCTGCTTGGCCCTGTTTAGAACTTTGTTCCACTGCTGATATCACTAGCAAGGTTGGGATGCTCATTATACTAATTGAGTCCTTGCTACTGGAAACAACTACACATACTAAATTTCACTCACTGAAATCAATGGGGCTACTCATAGGGTTCAAATTAATCATGCGCACAAATGTCTGCAGGATCAAGGCCCTACTTTCCTTTCCCCACTATACTGTATACACTTTTCCCTTCTAGATGGTTAATTTGTACTTCTTTAAAAAAAAAATAGTCTTCTCCCTCTCTGGTTTCTTAGGCCAGTTGGGCAAGGTTGAAGGAGGATAGTGATATAATCCCAAATACCTTCACTGTGGTTGCTTTTTGAACCTTCTGACATACCATGTAGAAAGGTTTTGATTGAAGTTTGTGCTTCTAAATTCCAATATTTTGACAGTATTGCTACTTCAGTTGCTGATCAGTTAAAAATTATGAAGAAGAAATAGGAATGTTGTACAAAATGAATCAGAAAATATAAAATCCCTGTTTCTTGGACCAGTTTAAGGAAAAGAGGTAGAACCTCTGGAAAACGTCTAAAAGAAATATATGTTGACTTACAGATGTTAAGTTTAGTGGAGCAATCTGCTTGTACTGAAAGTCCTACACTGATTTTAATTGAGGCTTTGTTAGAAGAATGTTCCCCACCTTTGCAAATATGCATCTGGGGGAAAATAAGTACAACATTTATCAGCTCTAACTTATGGTCCTACTGTAATTGTACTTTTTTGGAGCATGGCAGAATCGAAACAATGCAATTCAAAAAGAAATTATTTCCTATGTGTCAGAGTTCATGTCTCCTGACTATCTAGAATTACTTTTGAAAGAAGGGAGAGCTTCAGTCTTTCTAAATGTGAATTTAGATGACTAGATGTGGATAGTCCAGTCTTTTTTTAGCTTATGTAAGTGTTGTTGTCTTGGACGGGAAAGAATGGGTGCTTATTGAATTGTTTTTCATGAAGTTATGTTTAATATTTCTTATTTTTTTCAGCAGAATTTCTAAATGTTAATATTTGTAATTGTTTGATATTATTAGTATATTATTATTCCTTGCAGGTATTTTTTAAGAAAAACACTTTAGTGTTTTATCAGAAAGTTTATACCTTGGTGGTTCTAGATTAATATTTTTGTATATTGTTATAATACAGAGTTTTTTGTTTAAAAAGACACTATTTAACAGGTAGACCTAATGGGCCTGGTTCTCTGCTAAAGTATCTCAATGGACTTCAGTGGAGTTACACCAGAAGAGAATTTGGCCCAGCATGAAAAACAGTTGTCTAAAAAACTTTCCAACTCACATGAGTTCACTGCTGTGGCTGGGATTCTTTGTGTTTAAGGGGTCTGAAGTGAGAAAACAAAAACATTGAGGGGGAGAGGCCGAAAAGTACAAAGTCTTATGGGAGAAAACTATTGCACTAAATATTTTAAAAGTAGAGAGGAGGAAAATATTGTGTTCGGGGAAAGAGGGTTGCTGTAAAAGGAGAGAGAAATGAGAGAAAAGGGTAGTGTGGTTGTATGGGGGAAAATGTATGATATTACATTATTTGAGAAATAAGATGTAATCACGTAATGAAGGGATATGTTGTAACTTTACCATTGGTCCAGAGTCAGGGGTGATAGGCAGCCACACTGCTCCAGGAGGAGACTGGGGAACAAATTGTGACTCAAAGTTCTTCATTTGTTTGTGGGGAGTAGAAGTTAGTTCCATCTCCCTTTTTGTTTTGTGATTTCTTCTTCACAACGCACCTAGTCAGCCACGTTGGCTAGCAGATTGAAAGGGGAGACAAAGCCAGGGCTCCTCTCACTTCTCTCCCCTGTTTGCACACTTACTTATAGAGAAGAGCACTGGAGTAGCAGCCCAGATTATTCACAGTTAGAGTAGCACTGACTCAACTGAGCAAAATAATAAAGTGCATGGGGAGCAGGGCAATGTGCCCCTTGAAGAGCCAAGAGGCCTGTGGCAAACCAGCAGTCTTCAATTAGCTCTGCCCTGATACACCTGTACAGGCTGTTGGATTGAAAGGAAGCCCAGCCGCAGAGAGCTGGCTGGGAGGAGAGGACAAGGCTGGCAGAGGCTAATGGAAGACACTAGGTAGGAAGTGCTGCACAGGAATGAGCAGGGAGTAACCCAGGGGATCTCAGGAAGGGCTGGGGGAAAGTGTGGGAAGGGTGAAGGCTGAGCCCAGAGGGTGGGTAGAAGATTGCTTGAATTAGAGCGAAGAAGACAGACTCCTTGGGAAGGAAAGGTTGGTCCCAGCCTGAATCTAAGGCAAAGACTATGTTTTGTTGATTTTTGGTCTTAGATGCCCTGGAAGGGATGGGAATAAACATAACCTGATGGGAGGGCTGAGTCATGAGAGAGACCACTGCAGGGCCAGAGGAGGGGGGCCAGAGGAGTAGAGCCTGTTTCCATGCCACGCTATGCTGCTAGGGTGTGCTCTGGGATGGTCAGTCTCTGCCATACATTTGGGGGTGAGGGGAGGTCCTTACTCCATGGCATGTAAGGCCGTGACAAGAAGTTTGTGGGTGGAGGGATGCTTGGAAAGAAGTGGAAGGTTCTGTATGGGGGCAGTGAAGTCTATTCTGCCTTACCACTACATGTTTACAGCAGCTGCCTGAAACAGTACGGGAAGCTAGATTGTCCTGATCCAAAGTCCACTGAAGTCAAAGGACAGATCCCATTACCTTCAAGAGGCTTCCAGATCATGCCCCATACAGAGCACACAGCGCTAGCCTTAATCGCAAAATACTTGCAATGCTACCAGTGATGTGATCCTGACATGTTGATGCTGCTCAACTGTGTTGCAACTGCTGAGAAGTACTAATATGGGAAATTAGAGCATAGGGCATGCATGTGTCAGTGACTCTGAAAGTCTTCTGGGGAGTACGTCTGGGTTTCATTGGTGGGGGACAACACGGTGGTTATGCTAGCCTTCTGTTGTCTTCCAGTTGTTTGTCTGCTGCGTCATGCAGCTGCCCATAGCAAGGTAAATGTTTGCTCAATGAGAGCCCACTGCAAGGTACAGTGAGCCACCCTTTCTATAGCCCTCCAGTTGGGCCCAAGTTTTTCCTTGGATGTATATAACTGTCTCTGTATCCTCCCTACAGCAAAAAAGCAGCCACTTACCACTTCATAGTATGCCTCATTGTCTTATCTTGCTGGCTCCTTGCTAGGTATACACTCAGTCTGTTAGAGAAGGTGTCCTGTGTTTGTGGGGGCTCTGCTTTTGCGGGGGTGTGCATGGCTGTGCCCCTTATTTAAGAAAATGCAGCACACTGTTGCTGTTCCACCTATTTTACATTTCATCCACATTTTGCTGGATTTTTACTCAGCTACAGTACTTCCAAATTAAATTGTTCCCTACTAATAGATAAGCCAATCTACTTGGGCCTTCAATGGTATTCCAGGCAATAGAGCTATGTTCCTGCTAGCCCTACAAACACACTTGCTTAGCTTCCTTTTCTAGCTATTTGCTGATGCTATTGCAAAGGTGAAGAGCAAATCAGGCCTACGAGTTGCCAAACATCCTCAATTTCTTTTGGCTTCAGTGAGAGTATGGGTCCCCAGCATCTTTAATATGGGCCCCCATTTGTATCGTCATTGCTTTTTTGTATATCTTCTCTGAAAAATGTGCCTGCTCCACCTCTTTGATGGTCACCCCCACCTGAGACGGGTTCTGGTAGTTGTCACACAAATTCAGCAGCATGCTGACCCCCAAATTAGAGCCAATCTGGTTAAGAAAATGTCTTTTGCTGGTGGTCGTAGGAGGTTATGGGAGTGACAGCAAAGGAAAGAATACCATCTCCAGGAACAGCCTATTGCCTTATTTATGTGGCTGGGGTTTTGTTTTCCAATAGGTGAACAAAGAGAAGTACTGGGATCATTAGCAAGAACTTGCCATCAGCTGCTAGTTCATTCATTTGGGACTGTAAAACATTCCATTCATACTGTTGCTGGGGTTGGAAGGCTTGCAGCCACTGCTGCTTCTCTTAGAGGTGGTGATAATACTATGAAAGAAGGTGCTGTGATGGTTGATGTGTCTTCTGTGGATGAAATCAAAGGCATAAATGTAAAATTCTGTTTCTTAATCTGAAAATCAGTCTCCCTATGAAATACCTAATGGGAGAAATAAAACCTGCTATTTCTCTTCCTTGAGACAAAAATGATGCTACTGTATTATAATTAAGTTATAGTTCCTTGCAAGGGGTAGAACAATTATACTAGTGCAAGGTTCAAGCTTTCACAGCCTCCACATGAGCTGACAGAAGTCGTACATGATAACAGGATTGTTAAGGATCATCAGGCTGGATAGAAAAGAAATGAAACACTTCTGCAGAATCCGACACTGCTAATGACCGCTCTTTCAACAGTTTCCAGTTATTTGCTCCATTGGTGTTTCCCAGAAGTCGCCACAGTAGTAGTTTTCCAACACTCTAACTCATAAATACCAGCCTTTGGAAATCCTGTGTACAGACTGTTTCTAATCCACCCAGCCACAGGGTAAGTGATCCATTCCTGAAACTGTTGTGCTGTCAGGCACTGCCGTGAACCATTGAAACATATCGTGAGATTCCCACTTTAACATCTAGGAAGGAGAAAAAAAAATCATGCTTGCCCAATTTTGCAACCATAACTTTGGGAATCCAGAGTTGCTCATCAACAAATAATGAGCATATGCCTGGCACAGCAAGAGATGTGTAATAGATATCAGAACCAGACTGCAACAAAAAACACAACACATTGGGGGGGTTGAAAGTGAATCTCACAAGATCAGATGCTTTTGAGATACACACCTTTGTAGGCAGCTAACTAATGGCTTACATACGTGTACGTATGGAATGCTAGTAGATGCTGTGAGCAATAAATGATATGAGAAATATAAATATATATAGTTGGAAATCAACTCTTCAGGTGTCCTTAGTCTCTGTCCTGTATGGTAGCCACCTAAACTTTTCCTTTCTCTCTACTCTGATTGGTGTCTGTGGATCCCAAAAAGTGATGACACTAGGGATAAAAGCTTGTCTTGCCTACTGTTTCTGGGGCCTATTACATTTATATAGTGAATTCTCTCTTTTCTGCCTCAGTACCATGGATCAGAACAGTTCAACAGCAGAGTGCTGAAATCCTAGACCAGATTTATACTTGTCTTTAGTGACTATGACCCCAATCCTGCAATTATTTATATTTAAGCTTAATTTTCTGCTCTGTAAATAGTCTCATTCAAGTCAGTGCGGCTATTCACAGTGTACTAAGTTAAGCAAATTGTGAGCCTATGCAGAATAGGGGCCTTGAAATCTGACACGTGGAAATTCCAATTGAAAAATTGACCAGTTGACTATTTAGGTGTTGGATCAGAGCAGTAGGTCAATTCAACCCCCCTTATTTCTGGCTCATCAAGTCCTCCAGGAGAAACCAAAATACTCTGTTTGAATTTTTAATGTTATGGGATAGGCTCTCAAAGCACTGGATGGCCTCTATAGATTAATATAACATTTTGAATAAATAAATACCAGTAGAAAGATTGAGATCAGGTCTACTAGGATTTCCATTTAATTGGAGAAAATAAAAATAAGGAGAAATTACATTACACTATACCATGAAACTAGTTCTTTTCTTTGCAGGAATTAATATAAACTATGAAAAAAGAAAATATAATAACTAGTTTGAAACAAGCAGACTTGTCTCAGAATATAGTGCTTTGGCTGATATTCACCTTCACTGAACACTGCCATTGAAAATTACTATTTAAAAATCATAGCTGAATAGATAAGTTTCACTGTAAGGCTAGGCACAGAGCACGTAAGTGGCTGCTAAGATAACTCCTTTAGTAAGGGAGTTGAATGAAGATCAGCTCACAATGAAATGCATATTTCATTCTTCATGGTACTGACAGGATATTTAGATCTCTCCCTCAGAACCCCATAGTTAGCAGGGGGCAAGTGAACCAAATGCTGTCCCTGAATGAGTAAAAATGGTATTAGGGTTGCCTTCATTGCAAATGGTGGGCTGGAATTATTGCCAGGGAACCCAATAATGGATAAACGTAGGCACAGCTGAAGCTAATTGCTCCATTAAGGAAGCTTAACCAGGAACAATACAAAGAGTGGGGAGGGATGGGGATCCGTCTCCTTTTTTGAGAGTTTGGGGTAATTGAGGAGCTAGCCTCAATATAACATATTTTGGGATTGACAGAGAGAAAGCCCGGGTATGAGAATCTTATTTCTTCAAGATCGCTAGTGAGAATCATTTTTGTATTTTGTTCAAGCCAGCCCTCTGAAGCCACATATGTGGATTGCTTCTTGGTGTGTTTGGCCTCAGCAGACCTGACCTCTTTCAGAAATTTGGTAAAGAAGCCATTTTTCTTTGGGATTAAGGAATGGGCTGGCATGAGCATTTGGTGAGTAATAAAGAGGAGATTCCAAAGGTTTATTGCAGTGTTGTGTAATGACATGAGATGAATAAATTAAATAGGATACAAAAAAAAATCAGACATAGGGTCTGAGGTCAGCAAGGCAACTGAGGAAAACCTCACAAAGTGGGGTACAAGTTTTCTACTTTTAATAAGCTAAAAAAAGAAAAAAGCTCCTGTTTGCTTTTTCTTTTTGCTAAAAAGCTTCATGGGGGCAGGGGGACTTCTTAGTTTGCTGACCACGGTTTCAAGGGTATTAAACTAAAATAAAATTCTGTGGTATCAGACTTGAGCAGAAGAGCGCAAAAACAAGGTTCCAGAAGATTTTTTTTTAAAGGAAAAGGGGTTTGATATCCATAAAACAAGCTAGTAAATGAACTAGCTGTTTAAATTAAACAAGGCCTGGAAACCCATAGTGAAAACACTTTCTTCATGGTTTGTCCTGGCAAAAAAATTGATAAACTTGTGAAGAATAAATTGTATTAGCTTTTAGATTTTGTAACTTTTTATGAATTATCCTTTTGGTGTTTTACAGGGTTAATTGGTGTGGAAAATTAGGAGTCTGTAAGTGTATGAATTAAGTTATAAGGATCTGAAAAAATATTGGATGTGGAGAAAATTGACAATGGGAAATATATATGGTCAGACTATATAGCTGAGTTTAGCATGGGGGGGAAATCTAGAAAATTCAAGTTTGTCTCCCGCAGCAGCATGGTTGGTACATGTTTCATAATGAACACTGTGAAGTTTATTGTTGATGTTTTAAAACCTGCTCTGTGTAAAACTAAATGTAATCGTAAGTCTGGAGCTATTAGAACATTGCTACAATAGAAAGTGCACATTTTTATGGCCGTTGTTGACAGCATTTGTACACTTAGTATCTAACTTTGATTCAAGCAAAACTTTGAATATTATCAAGAAATTCTTTTTCTCTAATGACTCAGTTCTACCATCCATAAAGCTGGTTGGAGACATTGTTTATAAAGATACTGCAAGAGGAACACCATTATAAAGATGGATGTTCACATCTCTTGATCAGAACCAAGAGCAATATCATAAGAATAGCCATACTGGGTGAGACTAAAGGTCCATGTAGCCCAGCATCGTGTCTTCTGACAGTGGCCAATTCCAGCTGCCCCAGAGGGAATGAACAGGTAATCATCAAGTGATCCATTCCTTGTCACACATTCACAGCTTCTGGCAAACGGAGGCTAGGGACACAATCCCTGCCCATCCTGGCTAATAGCCATTGATGGATCTATCGTCCATGAACTTATCTAGTTCTTTTTTGAACCCCATTATAGTCTCGGTCTTCTCTACATCCTCTGGCAAGGAACGCCACAGGTTGACTGTATGTTGTGTGAAAAAACCTGCTGTTTTAAACCTACTGCCTATTAATTTCATTTGGTGACCCCTAGTTCTTGTGTTATGAGAAGGAGTAAATAACACTTCCTTATTTACTTTCTCCACTCCAGTCATGATTTTATAGACCTCTATCATATCACCCCCCCTTAGTTGCCCTTTTTTCAAGCTGAAAAGTCCCAGTCTTATTCATCTCTTCTCATATGGAAACCTTCCATACCCCTTATTAATTTTGTTGCTCTTTTCTGAACCTTTTCCAATTCCAATATATCTTTTTTTTGAGATGGGGCAATCACATCTGCACACCGTATTCAAGATGTGGGCATACCATGGATCTGTATAGAGGCAATATGATATTTTCTGTCTTATTATCTATCCCTTTCTTTATGATTCCCAACATTCTGTTTGCTTTTTTGACTGCTGCTGCACATTGAGTGGATGTTTTCCAAGAACTATCCACAATGGCTCCAAGTTCTTTCTTGAGTGGTAACAGTTAATTTAGACCCCATCATTTGTTTTCCAATGTGCATTACTTTGCATTTATCAACACTGAATTCCATCTGCCATTTTGTTGCCCAGTCACCCAGTTTGGAGAGATCCTTTTGTAGCTCTTTGCAGGCTTCCTGGGACTTAACTATCTTGAGTAGTTTTGTATCATCTGAAAACTTTACTGCCTCACTGTTTACCCTTTTTTCCAGATTATTTATGAATATGTTGAATAGGACTGGTCCCAGTACAGACCCCTGGGGGACACCACTATTTACCTCTCTCCATTCTGAAAACTGACCATTTATTCCTCCCCTTTGTTTCCTATCTTTTAACCAGTTACCAATCCATGAGAGGACCTTCCCTCTTATCCCATAACAGCTTACTTTGCTTAAAAGCCTTTGGTGAGGAAGCTTGTCAAAGGCTTTCTGAAAATCTAAGTACACTATATCCACTGGATCCCCGTTGTCCACATGCTTGTTGTTCCCCTCAAAAAATTATAGCAGATTGTGAGGCATGATTTCCCTTTACAAAAACCATGTTGACTCTTCCCCAGCAAATTATGTTGATCTACGTGCCTGACAGTTTTGTTCTTTACTATAGTCTCAACCAGTTTGCCCGGTACTGAAGTCGGGCTTGCTGGCCTGTAATTGCTGGGATCACCTCTGGAGCCCTTTTTAAAAACTGGCATCAAGTTAGCTATCCTCCAGTCATTTGGTACAAAAACTGATTTAAATGGTAGGTTACAGACTACAGCTAATAGTTCTGAAGGAATTCAAATGTGAAATTGCAGAACTCTTGGGTAAATACCATCTGGTCCTGGTGACTTATTACTGTTTAGTTTATCCGTTTGTTCCAAAACCTCCTCTGACACCTCAGTCTGGGACAGTTCCTCGGTTTTGTGACCTAAAAATAATGGCTCAGGTTTGGGAATCTCACTCACATCCTCAGCTGTGAAGACCAATGCAAAGAATTCAGTTAGTTTCTCCACAATGGCCTTATCATCCTTGAGTGCTGCTTTAGAATCTCAATTGTCCAGTGACCCCACAGGTTGTTTAGCAGGCGTCCTGCTTCTGATGTACTTAAAAAATGCTATTACTTTTTGAGTCTTTGGCTAGCTGTTCTTCAGATTCTTTTTTGGCCTTCCTAATTGGATATTTACACTTAATTTGCCAGAGTTTGTGCTCCTTTCTATTTTCCTCACTAGGATTTAATTTCCACTTTCTAAAGGGTGCCTTTTTGCGTCTCACTGCTTCTTTTACTTTGTTGTTCAGCCATGGTGGCACTTTTTCTGGTTCTCTTACTATGTTCCCCATTTTTGTGTAGTTCCCCTTTCTGAAATTAAATGCTACAGTGTTGGTCTGCTGTGGTGTTTTCCCCACCACAGGGATGTTAAATTTAATTATATTATGGTCACTATTACCCAGGGGTCCAGCTATATTCACCTCTTGGATCAGATACTGTGCTCCACTTAGGACTTAATCAAGAATTGCCTCTCCTCTTTTGGGTTCCAGGACTATCTGCTCTAAGAAGCAGTCATTTAAGGCGTCAAGAAACTTTATCTCTACATCCCATCCTGAGGTGACATGTACCCAGTCAATATGGGGATAGTTGAAATCCCCCATTATTATTGAATTTTTTATTTTAATCTCCGTGATCAGTTCATAGTCACTATCACCATCCTGGTCAGGTGGTTGGTAAGATATACCTATATATATCACATTTCATATCAGCAGAGGTATTGGTATTTTTCAACAGCTTCTCTGTATAAAAAAATGTGGAAGGTCCCACACGACTGGCTGTTTTCTCTTTACATTGCTGACCAGTCATCTTGTCTCTAGATGATGATATGGTCATAGAATGGACCCTAGTCTGGGGCCAGACCCGAAGCCCATTACAGTCAGTGGGAGTTTTGCATCAGTGTGCTTTGGAGGAGGGCTCTACTGTACACTAGGTAATCCTTAAAACAAAAAGGAAAGATTAAGCATTAGTCTTCTGAGCAAACGGGATAGTTACACAAACACCCCATAATACTCCAAAAGAGATGTAATGCTGTGTAATCCAAGTCTTACTCTGCTTGAAATACATCATCTTATAAATCCTCCCCAGCATGCATGAAACACCAAGTTCTACAGGATGAAACTCCTAGGATAGAAATTGTGATAGCGAACATAGGTTTTACCCTAAAGGATTGTCCAGAAGGTTGCAGATTGTAGGAGTGCAAGAGTATATTTCCAACCATCATTCTCTCAGGTCTTTCTGCCCATTTTTCTGTGAATTTAAAGAAATGGCTGGGCCTCAGCAGGTCTGAAAACAATGCTGAGCAACTGGACAGACAGTTGCCAAATTGCATGATGTGGCAGCTGTGACACAGGGATAGGCAAGAGGATTCAGTCCTACATCTGGCAATGACATTTTATTGAGGACTTGGACAATTTACATAACATCTCATAGTCCTCAGCTGTCGTGTGCAAATGTTCTATACACTTGCCTTTGTAAAATGCTTTTGGGATTTTGGGGTGTACATGTAGTATACAACTGGTTAAGTGCTCAGAGTAGCTGGATATTTCTGCTGCAGTCTTTAGCAGTGAATTTTCAATGTGTGCATCTAAGGGTTGTCTCTTAACACATTGGTTTGAATAGGGGTAGTCTGCACCTATATAAAAGTAGTTTCTGCTTTCTAAATCTCTCTCTGCAGGTACTGAAAAACAGCAGTCATTAGGTCACATCTTCACAACTAGAACCATAATCTTAAAAAAACTTTAAATTCTGCAGAAGTTGATAGGGATCACCAGAAAAGTGCTGATGGCCTTTGAACTGATGCAGACAAACGGGACATTTGTCAAAGGTGAATCAGGCACAGCCTGGCCTTTGAACTGGCAGCTGTCCCCCAGCTGAATGTGATATGGAAAATTAATTGTCATGAGTGACTCCAGCTGTGGGATTGGGGGATCAGAGATAACTACAGAAGCAGAAGGCAGAACCTTGGTTCCGGGGAGCACTCCTATGAAAGAGAAGATGGACTCAGGATGGGCAGTTGCACAAACAGACTATGGTAATAGAAAAGGAAACATAATTATTTTGGACTGATTGATTGTTTGGGGAGAAACTGAGGACTGTACCCAGGAAAGGCAATCAGTCTTGAAAAGCCTGGGGCGGGGAAAGGGCATGGAATTATTAATAAATATAAAACAGCAACATAATTCTGTGTAGTGCTTGAATGTGTTTGTGAGGCGATTACTAAGGAGACAACAGAAGAGAGCAATTCCAGTAAGGGGGGCTGTGGGAGCATACTTTGGCCAGTAGAGAGCATACCTGGGTGGCACTGGTGACTTACACCGCTGCTATATATGCTAAGTATGATGTGTAGATAGAGCAATTGCTGGTTAACTGATTCATGTGCATGGGTAACATTACTATTATTATTATTTAGACTCTGGTAGTTTCCAGAGTTATGGGTCAGGCTCAAGGCCCCCTGTTGTGCAGAAAGCTGTACAAATATACAAGAAGCCATTGTCCTTGCTTCCAAGCACTTACATTCTAGCTAATGAAGCATTACTACACTTCAGTCACATGAGAGTGTTCTTCTAATTTGCTTATTTTTAAGTTTGTCTCAAAGGCAACTAGAATACATAGAATTTTTTTTCTGAAGTGTGTACATTTAAAGAATTGAAATAAGTAATAGTTTTTTTGGGAAAGTTTGGAAAGTACAAAACCACAACTGCTCTTGTGTTGCATTAGAAGGAATTGTATATTTTGTGACTTACATTTTTCTAATATAGTATTAGAGTGAAGTACAATTTGCTACCTGAAATTTAAAGGCAGTCAATTTAAATTGCTGAGTCAATTGAAAGAAAATCACTAAGCATAATGTGGTCTTTCTTTAAAGAGCTCTTAGACTTTTTAAGAATCCCCTGTGGTTATCATATGCAAGACACATTTTTAGTTTGCAAAGGTTTTCTAAAGGCAAACCTTGATGTCTAACTACCAGTTCTGAATGGTTGTCATGGAACAACCTAAAGCAAAGAATGAATGCAAATCACGATTAAAATGTATTCAGCTGCTGATTGCTCCTGTCTGTGTCCTTCACTATAGTATTTTGCTTTTTAATTATTACCTCAGGAGAATAAAGGGCTTGATCTTGCTTTGTGACCTGGAGTGTGCACTGCTGCATTTCTTGTGAAACTTGGGGACAGTGCTTGAAAATGTATGTTCAATAGTCAATCTTGCGTCTTGAGTGATGACTCATAGGCATATATTCAGGTATGTATGCATACATGTTTAACTGTCAAAAGTAAAGCCAAAGCCTAGAGAACATGAGTACATTTAATGAAACCCTTTATTATTATTTTTAAAAGTAACTGTACAACATGTAATTACTTGCTTTTTGTTTGGGGGTGGGGGAATCTTTTCTTTAGAGAAGGGCCAAACCCAAGAGTTTTCAGGGGCTTTTCCTATTATATTTACCATCAGTGTTGGTCTCAGTTTCAAGCTACATTCCAGCTCAGGGTACTTGCATGTCTTATGTGCTTAGGCCTCAATTGTGAAAATTAGTTTGTTTGTTTATTTGAACTAAAGTAGCACTTACAGACCCCAGATGAAATTAGTGCACCGTTGGGCTAGTGACTGTGTTTGCACGTGTATTCTCTCTCTCTCACACACACACACACAGTTCCTGCCCAAGAGAGTATGTAGTTTAAATAGACAAAGTGTAGCAGAAAATGAGTAGTATTAACCTCATTTTAAAGCAAGCTGAAATAGAGATTGTGAGTTGGCCAGGGGGACAGGCTGTGGCAGAGCTGTGAACTGAAACCAGATCTCCTGAGTGTTTCTACTACTTTCACCTCCAGCACATCCTTCCTCTCCTAAATGACATGTGAATGTCATATAATTCACAATATTGAAGTGTTCCAGGAGTACTACTTACCCCCCTTTGAAATAAGAGTTACTGACTTGAGTCTAAAGCATTTACGGATTCAGTTTTTGTATGATATTGTGCATGCAACCACAGGACCCCAATTAAAGAAATACACATGATCTTATATGCCAAATATATTGTTCTAGTATTAATATTATATTGCATTAGTGCTAGAACTCCTAGTAAAAAATGGAGCAAGATGTAGGGTGACATTCTGAGTCAGTAAAACAATGGGAGTTTTTGTCATGGTTGACTACTAGATTAGGATGGTGACTGTGTGAAATGGTCAGGGAGATTAGAGAAGGCTACAGGAACAGAAAGTCCAATAATGGGGGATTTCAGCTATCCCCATATTGACTGGGTATGTGTCACCTCAAAATGGGATACAAGATAACATTGCTAGACACCATTAATGACTGCTTATTGGAGCAGTTAGTTCTGGAACCCACAAGGGAAGAGAACAAGGAGTCCGGTGGCACCTTAAAGACTAAACAGATTTATTTGGGCATAAGCTTTCGTGGGTAAAAAAAACACTTCAGATGCCCAGATAAATCTGTTTAATCTTTAAGATGCCACCGGACTCCTTGTTGTTTCTGTGGATACAGACTAACACGGCTACCCCCTGGTACTTGACAAGGGAAGAGGAAATTCTTGATTAATCAGTAAGTGGTGCACAAAATCTGGTCCAGATGGTAAATATAGCTGAACTAATCCTTCTCGGGAGGGAAGGGGGAAATACCCAAGAAGCCCACCACAGTGGCATTTCACTTCAAAAAGGGGAAGTACACAAAAATGAGGAGGCTAGTTAAATGGAAATTAAACAGAACAGTCACAACGCTGAAATGCCTGCAAGGTGCATGGAAACCTTTTTTTTTTTTTTTAAATCACCAGAAGAGAGGCTCAAACTATATGTATACCCCAAATTAAAAAAAAAATAGAGGGACAAAAAATGCCACCATCGCAAAACAGAATAAAAGAGGTGGTTAGAGGCAAAAAGTGATCCTTTAAAAATTGGTAGTCAAAGTCTAGTGAGTAAAATAGAAAGGAGCATAAACTTTGGCAACTCAAGTGTAAAAGAATAGTTAGGAGTGACCAAAAAAATGTGAAGAGCAACTAGCAAAAGGACCCAAAAACTAGCAGCAAAAATTTTAAGTTCATCAAAAGCTGGAAGCTTGCCAAATAATCAGTGGGGGCACTGGATGATCCAAGTACTAAAGGAAGACTAGGCCATTTTGGAGAAGCTAAATGAATTCTATTCATTGACCTTTATTGCAGAGGATGTGAAGGAGATTCCCACACCTCTCCATTCTTTTTAGGTGACAGATCTGAGGAACTCTCTCAGATTGAGGTGTCAATTTGACCTTTTAGAACAATTGATAAACCAAACAGTAACAAATCACCAGAACTAGATGTTAGTCCCCTAGGAGTTCTGAAGGAACACAAATATGAAATTACCTAAATACTAACTCTGGTATTTGACCCATCACTTAAATAAGGCTCTGGTGGATGACTAGTAGATAGCTTAAAATAATGCTATTTTTTTAAAAAAAGTCTCCAGAGGCAATTACAGGCCAGTAAGCTTAATTTCATTGCAGACAGAGTTACCACTGCTTTAGGTTCTGAAAACCCTGGGTAACAATTACTAAGGAATTCAGACTCCATACCAGATGACTGAAGGATAGCTAATAGGATGCCACTTTTTAAAAAAGGCTCCAGAGGTGATCTTCGCAATTACACACCAGTAAGCCTAATTTCAGTACTGGCAAATTTGTTGAAACTATAATAAGTACAGAATTCTCAGACACAGAGATCAACATGAATTGTTGGGGGAAGAGTCAACATGGCATTTGTAAAGGAAAATCTTGCCTCCTCAATCAACTGGAATTCTTTGAGGGGATCAACAAACATGTGACCATGGATAATCTAGTGTATGTAGTGTACTTGGACTTTCAGAAAGCCTTTGATGAGGTGCCTTACCAAAGGCTGTTAAGCAATATAAGCAGTCATGGGATAAAAGGGAAGGTCCTCTCATGAATTAGTAACTGTTTAAAAGACAGGAAACACAGGGTAGGAATAAACGTTCAGTTTTGACAGTGGAGAGAGATGTAAATAGTAGTGTCCCCAGGGGATCTGTACTGGGACTAGTGCTGTTCAACATATTCATAAACAATCTGGAAAAGGGGATACACAGTGAGGTGGCAAAATTTGCAGATGATGCAAAATTACTCAAGCTAGTTAAATCCAAAGCAGACTGTGAAGACTTACAAAGGGATGTCACAAAACTGGGTGATTGGGCAACAAAACGTAAGATGAACTGTAATGTCGATAAATGCAAAGTAATGCACTTTGAAAAACATCATCCTAACTATATATCCAAAATGATGGAGTCTAAATTAGCTGTTACTACTCAAGAAAGAGATCTTGGAGTCATTGTGAATAGTTCTCTGAAAACATCCGCTCAGGGTGAAGCAGAATGTTAGGAATCATTAGAAAAGGGATAGATAATGTACTTTGTCTTAAAGCCACTATATAAATCCATGGCATGCCCACACCTTGAATATTGCATGCAGTTCTGGTAACCCCATCTCAAAAAAGATATATTAGAATTGGAAAAAGTAGAGTGAAGGGCAACAAAAATGTTTAGGTTATGGAACAGTTTCCATGGGAGGAGAGATTAAAAAGACTGGAACAGTTTAATTTAGAAAAGACATAGCTAAAGGGGGAATATGATAGAGGTCTGGAAAATCATGAATGGTGTGGAGAAAGTGAATCAGGAAGTGTTATCTAGCCCTTCTCATCACACAAAAACTAGGGCCATGATATTAATAGGCAGCAGGTTTAAAACGGATAAAAGGAAGTACTTCATTTCTTCGGGCAGCTAAATTTCCTCCAATTCTGAATTCACTGAGCATGCTCCATTCCCTCCCAGTTCCTACAGGCAAACATACTCTGCATGTACAATTAGAGTGGTTACTTATGCACCCCACAATAAAAGACATCCTGGTACTTCCAGGAATAGTGTAGGCCTGCACCCGCTGGCGTCACATCACACGCATGGTGCATATGAGGCCACAGCCAGTAGAGGGGACACTTTGAAGGGGGCACTCCTCTACTGCCCACTGGTGTGACCTCACACAGAACAAAGTCATCTTCAAAATGGCGTCCCGGTACAATACCAGACAAAAGGACATTTGATTTTGGACAAACCACCCAAAAGGAGGGCTGCCCAGCTTAAAATCGGATGAACAGCCTACCTATGCAACATCCCCCTAGAATGAGTAAGCAAGCTCCATCCTGGGGCCAAGTGTTGTTTTCCCTGCAATTGATTTTGGCTGCCAGGGGCCATTTTGGTGTTGGGCACTAGAACTGAAAGCAGGGAAATAGTTTCCCCTGTGCTTTGAATGCTGGCCCTCCTAGCGCCCAGGCAGAGTGGAGATAAAAAAGGAAGTTTTGGCACTGGAATGCAGAGGGGCAAGGAGAAGAGATGCAGCATGGTGGAGAGGGGGATTTTGAGCTTGTGGAGTAGAAAGGGAACTAAGAGCAGGAGTTGGTAGGGATAGAGGCGGGTTGAATATAAGAAGAGGGAGTGAGAGGAGGAGGAGCAGGAGCAGAACCAGCAGGAAAGGAGGGAGGAGTGATAGGAAGGTGCTGGAAGGCTAGGGGATAGGCGCAGAAAGAGTCAGGAAGAGACTGGGGAGAGCCAGGGTAGAAGGCTTGTACCCACAGTCACTTACAGAACCTGAAATTGGTCCCACTATTCCTGAGTTTCAACACTCCTTTAATATGTAGCAAAGAGCGAGGAAAATTACTCACAAAACGTGTGTTTCCATCACATAGAAGTAGCAGGTTCACATAGAAGGTAACAGCCTTCTGCTGGAACCAGCAAGGATTATTTCTTGACAGTCTGGTTCTTTTATCAGTAATGTCAAATAATCACAGTTAACAAAATGTATTAGCCAATGAATGTTGGTTGAAGATTAATCAGCACAAACACAGAAAGAAGAGAACTGTCCTGTGGATCTGATGACCCAAGCAGGGGAGTCATTTTGTTTCCATGTGATGAAATTTGGTTTGTTTGTATTTAAACCTGGGAAATTGCATGTAAAATGTATTTAAAGAATGTTAAGTTTGCAAAGTCTAACACTCTAAGAAGTGATCTCAGAATCAAGGTTGCCTATAGCACAACTGTTTTGATGGGTTGTAGATAGGGCCCTACCAAATTCTAGGCCATGAAAAACGTGTCATGAACCGTAAAATCTGGTCTTTTGTGTGCTTTTACCCTATACTGTACAGATTTCATGGGGGAGACCAGCATTTCTGAAATTGGGGGTCCTTACCCAAAAGAGAGCTGCAGAGGGGTTGCAAGGTTATTTTAGGGGGGTCGTGGTATTGCCACTCTTACTTACTTCTGTGCTGCCTTCAGAGCTGGGCAGCCAGAGAGCAGCAGCTGTTGGCCAGGTGCCCAGCTCTGAAGGCAGTGCTCTGCCAGCAGCCACGCAGAAGTATTGGTGACAATACCATACCATACCTTCAGAGCTTGGCTCCCAGCCAGTAGTGCAGACGTAAAGGTAGCAGTACCATAACCTCCCCCCCAATAACCTTTTGATGCCCCCCAACTCCTTTTTGGGTCAGGACCTTACAATTACAACATCGTGAAATTTTAGATTTAAATAGCTGAAATAATGAAATATACATTTTAAAAAAATCCTATGACTGTGAAATTGACCAAAATGAACCCTGCATTTGGTAGGACCCTAGTCATAGATTCAATCTTTAATGTAGCTTGGACTTGATCCATTAACTGCTTGTATTTATGAAAAACAAATAATATGATGGTTCCATTTTGAACACTGGAACAAAACCATCAACATTTCAAAACATTAGCAAAATTGTTTTTATTTTCCAATCAGCTCTACTCTTTATATCTTCTCCCGTTTGCCCTCTGGTTCCTGTGAATCCTTCCGAAATCTTCCCAGCTATCCAACATCACTTCCCCTGGTCCTCTACTTCTCCTTACAGTTGTACAGGGAAACACCTTCCCGGATTTCTGAGCTTTAAAAGAATAAGAATGGGGAAAGTAATTTTTTTAAAAAAAATCTTAACAGGTAAGGAAATTAAGACCTACAATATAGTGTAGTGTAAAGGATAAAAGATGTTTGCAGATGCATTTTACAGTAGATGGTGAACTGATAAATGGCCTGGAATGAGCTTCTAAGTCTAAACGGAGCAAAATGTAGCCCTAGTGATTTATATTTAGGGAGGCCCTGAAGGAGGTGAACAAAGACTCCTCTGATTTATATTCTCAGGTCTGTCTTATAACGCATGATTTTGCACAGCTTCTTTTAATTTCATCAACTTCTTTTGGCGTAAAGGTCCCTTTTCATGTTAGCGTGTAGAGTTCCCCCTCTTAATCTCATTTCAGACAGTGCAGAATAGAGGACTACCACATCAGGATAGAGCCAACCCACTACCTCTGAGTTTGCCACTTTCCACAAAGTAGATTTTTATTTTCTTGTACACATTACCTTGTATTGCAGAGCAACAAAAGTTGAATCACAACTCTATCCTTGTGTACTTAGAAGTGGCTACCCTACCATAAAATTATTCTTTACAATGTTATTCAAGCATCTTTGTCAGAGTGGACTTAAATTCAGCTCTGACAGTTCTACAATACCTATAGATCTACCTCACTTTACACTATAGATCTACCTTAAAACTAAAAATGTCTTTCTGAAGACAGAGTGAGATGAGACCAGTGCAAAACCCAGTCCTCCCACGAAAATATTTTCCATGAATTTGACCATTTTATAGTGCAAGTGGTGAGACTAGTCTTTGCTTTGTATCCATATCTTATTTGTAGATCTCTGTTCACACTGCAGTGTAATGAGTATGACAGGGTTGGGCCAGATGGCTATAGGAGAGTAATTTTTTTGAAGCAAAAAAGGTGTTTTTATTTGCATAACACACTTACAAAACAACAGCATATGCAATGTGTAACACAGCAACCAATCACAATTGTTTTCTCATTAGCTTCAGGGGAGGGAAGTGTTCAAGCTTGCCTGGGCCCAGAGCGGGGGGCTTCCTCGACTCTCATGGTCTTCCACCCTTCTGAGTTACCTGGTGATCCAGAGCGAGGGGGCTTCATCGACTCTCAAGGTCTGCCACCCCCTCGAGTTACCTGGCGCCATGCCCAGGTGTCACCAACAATTCCCTCCTCTGAAAGCACCCAACAAGAGGGGCAGGCTGTGGGGTGGACAACCCGGGGGGGGGGTCACGTGCACCCACATGTGAAAGGACCCCTCTAAGGTGGTGGTGTCCGCAGCAGCAATGGCTCCCCCAATCAAAGGGTCAAAACAAAGGGAGCCGGATGGGGACACTGAGCAGAGAGCCTTGGACAGCGCCCACTGCTCCTCAAAAATCTGTGGACGCTGCCCAGAGGAACTCCGCCCGGATATGTGAACGGACCGAGGATCGGAAAACGGCCCCACTGTCACAGGAAACTCCATTGGCCAACCGCCTCTCTCTGGTTTTATAGATGGCTGTTTTAGCCAGGGCCAGGATGAGGTTAACTAGGAGATCCCACGACTTTGTGAGACCACAGATGGGGAGTGCATAAATAAAAAGGTGAGGGGAAAAATTCAACCAAAAGCATAATAAAAGATTTGTGAGGAGCCGGAACAGGAGCTGCAGCCTGGCACACTCCAAATATACGTGCGCCAGGGTTTCCCTCACACCGCAAAAGGGACAGGTATCTGGGATGGGGTTGAACTGCGCCAAGTATGTGCCCGTGATCACAGCTCTGTGAAGGAGCCGCCAACTGATGTCCCCGACGGGCCTCGGAACCAAGGTGGAATATAGGCTGGCCCACCGCGGCTGCTCACCCTCCAAAGGTGGCAGAAGGATTGCCACTTTGTGTTGGGGCAGGACACTAGGGTGAGGGCGTGAAGGGTGTGGAGCACGAGCGTGTATAGATATTTCCTTGGCGCGATTTGAAAGCATACCAGCTGCAGTTCACACAGCTGGCTCGCCGTAAAGGGGTGAGGGGGGGCGATTGGGGCTACGAGGCAGGGGTCCAATTAAAAGGTCTGGCGGGCCTGGGGTAGAGGGTGGGTGGGGCGTGCCCTTGAGCAGGACCTGATTGAGGTAAGCTCTAGCAGAGGTGGCAAAGTGGCCTTCACCTCCTGAAGTGCGGGGGGTATGAGGTCTGGAGATCCCCATGCACCGAGTGAGCATCAGGGGATCCAGCCAGTCTCTCCGGTCGTAGTCCAGGAGGTCTCCGACTCTTGTGACTTCTACCAGGATCAAGCTCTGGCGCACCGAGTGGGACTCCTCCACCTGCACACGGAGCTGAGGGTTGTGTAGCAGGGGCTCTGCGAGGAGATCTTCCCCCTCGGTGGCCGCCATGGACCTGGTCGTTAAAAACCGTTTCCAAGTTCGGAGGAGATCCTGGTAGAAGATCGGCAGCCTCGAGAGGTCTTGCGGAAGACCTCCCGGACAGAGATAAAAGAGCTGCTGGTCATATCAGAACCCTCTGATGTGGCGCAGGATGGCGTGTGCCAGTATTCTCCACGCTGAACTGCCTGCACTATAAAGGAGCCTCTGTAGGGCCTGGAGGCGGAAGACGCAGACCTGAGTGTGCAGACACTTCAGGCCCTGTCCTCCTTCCTTCAGGAATAGATGAAGGACCCCTAAGGGGCGCAGTGCATTCCTGACCAAAAGAACCTCAGAATCGATGTCCGGAGGTTGGTCAGGAAGCCCAGGGCCGGGACCAGGGTGTTGAGCCGGTACCAGAGCATGGACAGGACTAGTTGATTAAGCACCAGCGTTCTCCCTCGGAGGGAGAGACATCAGAGTAATCCCATCCATTTCCGGAGCCGCTCTATCACCCCGCCCCCTAAATTTTCCCAGTTCTCCAGTGGAAAGGGATGCGTGGCAGAAAGGTAAATGCCGAGGTAGAGCAGCGGACCCACACTCCACCGGATGGTCTGAAGCGCGGGTGGGAGGGAGCTCGCCTGCCACCAGTCTCCTACCGCCAAGCCAGAGCTCTTGACCCAGTTGACCCGGGCAGAGGAGGCTGCCGAATAGATGGCCTGGCAAGCCTCCACCCGCGCCAAGTCACCCGAGTCCTGGACCACGAGGAGCATGTCATCAGCGTACACCGACAGGACCAGCTGCAGCTCCGGCTCCCACAGCACCAACCCTGTCAACCTCCTGTGGAGGAGGCAGAGGAAGGGCTCAATTGCCAGAGCATACAGCTGGCCCGAGAGGGGGCACCCCTGCCTTACTCCTCGCCCGAAGATAACCGGTTTGGTCAGGGTCCAGTTGAGCTTAACCAGACACTCTGCGGAGGCGTACAGCACCCAGAGAAAACCCACAAACTGGGGTCTGAAGCCAAACGCTCACATAGTGTTCAGGAGGTACCCATGGTCCACCCTATTGAACGCCTTCTCCTGATCTAGGGACAGGAGGGCGAACGACAGACCGTCTCTACGCCCGAGTTCCAAAAGGTCCCGAACCAGAAATAGGTTATCAAAGATACTGTGGTCCAGGACGGTGTAGGTCTGGTCTGGGTGGATCACGTCCACCAGCACAGACCCTAGCCGCAGCAAGATTGCTTTCATTACAATTTTGTAGTCTATGCTGAGGAGCAAGACGGGAAGCCAATTTCGTAAATCGCGGAGATCCCCCTTCTTCAGCAGTAAGACGAGCACAGCTCACCTACATGAAAGAGGAAGGACCCCGCTCTGCAGAGACTCGGCCTAGACGGTGACTAGGTCTGGGCTGAGGACGTCCCAAAACACGTGGTAGAACTCCACGGTCAGCCCGTCCATGCCCGGAGACTTATTAGTGGGCATATGACGGAGGGCTTCCGAGAACTCAGCCAGAGTGAGAGGCAACTCTAGCCGGTCTCGGTTGCTCGCGCTGACCATAGGGAGCTCCTCCCAGAGCACTCTGGAAGCGCTACGGTCAGTCAGATCCGGGGAGAAAAGACTTGCGTAGAAGGCTCGGGCCCTCCCGCACATCGCCGCCGGTTCTGTGAGGGGGGTGCCATCTTCTGCTAGGAGGCAGGTGACGTGTTTCTTGGCCCCCCTCGTTTTCTCCAGGGCATAGAAGAAGCGGGAGCCGCGATCCATCTACCAAAGGAGGCGGATGTGGGATCGAACAAAGGCACCCCGGGCCCGATGGTTGTTGAGGGCCCGGAGCTCCTCCTGCTTCTCCCGGCATGCTCCGCAGAGGAGCGGGTCCTCGGGGCTGGTGGCCAGACGCCTTTCCAGCTCTAAGACCTCCCGTTCCAACTGCTCTATTGCTGCATTTCTCCGTTGGCTGGTGCCCTGGGTGTAGTCGCGGCAGAAAAGCCGGGCACGCACCTTCCCCAGGTCCCACCATCGTCGCGCTAAGGGAAAGGCACGCCGTGCCCTCGCCAGGCCAGCCAGAATTCCCAGAAGGATGTCACAAAGCCCTCATCCTCCAACAGGCTCTTGTTAAAATGCAGGTAGGCCAGCCCCGGCTTCTCCACACAGAGGGAGGCTGTCACGGTGGCTAGATGATGGTCAGAAAATGGGGCCAGCCGAATGCTGGAGGAGTGGGCTCGTGAGAGATGGAAGCGTGATAAATAAATGCGGTCCAACCGGGAGTGGCTCGACCAATGGGCTTACACCCGGACAAAGGTGAACGTGGAAGTGTCATCCAGGTGGTGGTCACGCCAGATGTCCACTAGGGAGTGATGTTCGACTATCTCCCGGAGGGTGTCCGCGGCGGCCGGGCACTGCTCGATCCCCGAGTGGTCCTGTTCCTCGAGGGTGGTATTAAAATCCCCTCCCAGGACCAGGCACTCATGAGACTCTAAGGTGCCGAGGAAGGCGGATGCTGATAGAATTGCAGCCGCTCCAGGCCCCATGTCGAGGCATAGATGCTAACGAGGTTAACCACGAGCCTCTCTATTCGGACCCGGAGATGCAGCAGGCGACCCTGCATGGCCTCCGTGACCCCTAGCACCTCAGGCCGTAGGTCGGGGGAGAATAGGGTCACCATTCCAGCCTGCTGAATTGTGGAATGGCTAAAATAGACCCTGTCCCCCCACTCCAGCCATCAACTATCTTCAGCAGTCGGATCTGTATGGGTCTGTATGGGGGGAAGGGATAGCTCAGTGGTTTGAGCATTGGCCTGCTAAACCCAGGGTTGTGAGTTCAATCCTTGAGGGGGCAATTTAGGGATCTGGGGAAAAAATTAGGGATTGGGCCTGCTTTGAGCAAGGGGTTGGACTAGATGACCTCCTGAGGTCCCTTCCAACCCTGATATTCTATGATCCTATCATCCTGCAGGAAAACCACAGAGTACCCTCCCTCCCGAAGGAAGAAGAGCACCTGGGACCTGCGGAGAGCCATCCTACAACCCCGGGTGTTCAACGTTGCGAGGGTGAGAGGTGTCATGGGGAAGGCCAGGGGGGATCCTCAATGGCAGAGATGCTCGCATCCCCCAGCGGGCCACGCAACAGTCCTTGACCCATCCTGTAGGTGAGTAATTGATCATGGAAGATGCGGACCCGCCAGTAGGCCGTGGCATCCTGCTTCCCCATCCCTTTACCTTCCCCCATGAGGGCCCTTGTGGCCCAGAGGATTTGAAAAAAATCCCCCCATCGCTGGAGAGCAAGTTGTACCTTGTTGCGGGAGCCACGGACATTCTCTAAAAACTTCCACAGCTCTCCTCGCAGCTCATGGGGGGGTGGGGTTATGGTTTCCTGTTTGTTCCCCAGTGGGGCCCTTGGTGCAGCCCCGTGGCCCACTAAAACGGGCAAGCAGGGTGCGGACCCCCGACAGGGTGCCTGATGAGCTGGAGCTTCTAGGCCCGCCTCAAGCCCTGGGGTGATAGGGGGCGGTGGAGGAAAAATAGCAGCCCCTAATAGGTTGGGGCAGGAGAACGTAAAGGCTGCTCCCTGGGGGTCATCGGTTGGAAAAGGGAAGGAGACAGCCCTGGGGGCGGTGATAACATCGCAGGAGGTAGACTGGGTAGGGACAGGGGAAAGGGCAGAGGCGAGGTTCTGGGTTTCGGGAGGCAAGCAGCTGGATGGTGGCGCCTCCCCATCAGGCTAGAGGGTTAAGGGGGTGGGGAGGGAGCTCTCAGTGATACCAGGCACGGGCTCTGTGGTGGATTTAGCGGCTGCAGCATTAGGAGGTGGATTATCTTCTGTTGGGCCCCCGCCCGGGAAGGAAATCGATTGCTCTGCACCAACTGGGGGTGCCCCTGGCGGCTCGTGTCCTGGCCGCGTGGCGCCGGCTGTCACCTGAGCAGGCTCGGTGGTCATCAGCGGGGTGCCATCAGTGGCCGGGTCGATGGAGGAGTCCAGGGGCTCCTCGGAGGTGGGAGCAGAAGCAGCAGTTAGGGGGTGGGAGCCTGGGGAAAAGAGGGGTGGAGTGAGGTTGCCCAAATCGAGGTTTGCTGGCAAAAGGTCGTCCTCCCCCTGGGCAACCGGGGTCAGATCTAGGGCCTCAATCTCCTCGAACATGGAGGAGAGGACACTTTCCGTCGCCCCGGGGTTCTCCTCCCTGGCACCCACCATGACGGTTGCCTCGGGGTTCACGGGGACTTCGGGTAGTGTCAGGACAGAAGGGGCTTCCTCCAGGGTCTCGGAGGGGAGGGTCTCCTGTGGAGGGGAGACACTACCTTCCAGTGCTACCACGTCTTTCCCGGCTGACACCGGTGGATGGGACGCACTCGTGGGCAAAGCGGAAGGTTCGGCATCGGTGCCCCCCTTCCTGGTCTTCCGGAGGGCGTCCACCTTCTGCATGCCTTGCTTCCCCTGGATGCCCAGCAGAGGTTGCATCGGGCTTCCCCCATGGAAAAGTACACCCGGTAATGGGTCCCCTGGTGGGGGACTAAGAAGGACCCTTCGAGTGCCACTCCATCACACGCCGCTGACGGCAGTAAAAGTTGCACTTGCCGGCAGAAGAAAAAAATGTGACGGAGGGTGGGGTCCTTGCAGCTCAACGGGAGAGGGCTGATAACAGAAACAGGTTTCCCTAGGGTGGAAAGGGCAGGTAGCAGGGCAGCACTGGGGAGAAAAGGAGGAACAGAGGTCAGGACCAGGCGGATGCCCAGGTCCTTTAGTGGCTCTAGGGGGACAAACACCCCCCCACCCTCGCACCGCCAGACCCCTCTCCACTGCTTCCTGGGCAGCAGCCTCCGATGATAAGAAGAAAACGACGTTCCCTGTACATTTTGGAGGCTGCCACAATGGCCAAGGGCCCCACCACCCTTGCCAATGCCCGCACGTAGGTCTCCACGTGGGGCAAGGCGGGCACCAGGAGGCATCGGACTCTGTGCTTCCTTGTCATGGTGGGAAAGGGGCCCCGGCCGCTATTGATGGAGACGGTGGGTGGGAGAGATGATGAGGCGGCAGGTGGGGGGGGGCTGCCACCACCCAGGCATACATCCTGGGGGCTGAGGGAGGGACATCCGCAGAGCTGGTGGAGAGGGCAGCGGGGGAGGATGCCGTGGTCGGTGGCCGGGCTGCAGCAGTGGTGGTGGCCCCTGCCATGGAGGGCCCGATGGTTTTAGTGGGGCCCTTCACCTTCTTCTTTCCCTGGCCTTTCCCGCCAGCTTGGGGGGCTTCCCTAGAGTCTGGGGAGGCGATGGGCATGGCAGCGGTGGAAGTCACCCCAGTGCCCTCCATTGCCGATGCCCCAGCAAGGGCGGTAGCAGGTGATTAACAGGAGTGGAGGTCAGGTAGAAAGGGACAAGCTGTGGGGTGGACAATTCGGGGGTGGGGGCACATGAACCACCGTACGCTTGTCCAGAGAGTCCTGTTTGGTTGGCTGGTGCTTCTGGCCCACATGGTGGAATCAGGGCGAGCAGCTGAGTCCAGAGGCAGATGTTGGACAGCCAGCAAAGATGATGGAGTGGGGGGGTGAAGATCGTAGTGTGGGGGTTGGGAGGACACAGATGGATCGGGGGGCAGCTCTGTGCCACACCCCCTGTGTCCCTACAAACAGAGTTAAGACACAGTCAAGGCCTCCCCCCACACGAGAGCACAGTTCAAAAGTTACTCAGTCTTAGGGCCCCTCCACGGCAATTTGTAGATTCCCTGAGCGGTGTTCCTCTGGTGGACGGCTTTTTCTCTGTCTGTTCCGGGTTTTCTTTTTTGCATTCCAGAAATGCCGGAGCAAGTGATAAGAGTTCTCTTGCCTGGAGACGGGTCCACAGAAAAACAGCAAGTGGCAGGGTCTGAGGGCTGGGTCCTTCCACTCCCCCACTCTGGGGAAGCAGGCTGGCAGGCCCCCCTCTCTTGGGGGGGGGGGCGTGTTTCAGCTGGAGCGGTAGCAGCATCCAAGGGCGGGGGGGGGTTACATCTGGCCGGCAGCTGGCCAGCACTCTAGCAACAGCAGAGAAAGAAACAAAACAAAACAAAAAGAAAAGAAAAGAAACGGGGGAAAGCATCTGGCCCGGTCGGGGGGAAGCCGAAAGCAGGGGCAGAAAGCAAGGAAAGCCCAGGCCAGAGGGCAACAGCAGGAGAGCAGGCTAAGTATGTCCCTTTTCCCTGGGTAAGGTAACAGGGAAGGTTTTTTTTTTTTGAAACAGAAAAGAATTTTATTTGTAACACTTACAAAGAATTACCAAAGGAAACAAAACAAACTCTGCAACAAAACAACGCAAACAGAAGGTATAACACAGCAGCTTTCAGGAGGGAGAAATGTTCAGAGCGGGGGGGGGGGGGTTCCTCGACACTCGTGGTCTTCCACCTTCCTGAGTTACCTGGTGGCCTAGAGCGGGGGGGCTTCCTTGATACTCGTTGTGTTCCACCCCCTCGAGTTACCTAGTACCGTGCCCAGTGTCACCGATCCTCCCTCTCCTGAGAGTGCCCAGCAAGATGGGCATGGCTGCGGGGTGGGTGGTTTAGGGGTCGGGGGTAGACACCCATGTATTATAGGACCCCTCCTAGATGACAGTAATGATGGTATCCACAGCGGCAACGGCTGGGGCTGGGATCTCTCGCTCTTCCCCTCAATCAAAGGGTCAGATGGAGGGAACCGGATGGGGTCACCGAGCAGAGAACCCCCGGACAGCGCCCACCGCTCCTTGAAGACGTCAAGGGAGTCGGTGGACGCCGCCCAGAGGAACTCCGCCCAGATACGTGAATGTACTGAGGATCAGAAAAAGGCCCTACAATCGCAGGACATTTCATGGGCCAACCTCCTCTGTCTGGTTTTATAAATGGCTGTTTTAGCCAAGGCTAGGAGGAGGTTGACCAGGAGATCCCGCGACTTTGTGGGGCCACGGATGGGAAGTGTATAGATAAAAAGGTGAGGGGAAAAATGAAGCCAGAAGCGCAATAGAATATTTGTGAGGAGCCGGAAAAGGGGCTACAATCTGGCACACTCTAAATATACGTGTGCCAGGGTTTCCCTCACATTACAAAAAGGGCAAGTATCCGGGATGGGGGTAAACTGTGTCAGAAACATGCCCGTGCTCACAGCTCCGTGAAGGAGCTGCCAACTGATGTCCCCGACGGGCCTCGGGACCAAGGTGGAATACAGGCTGGCCCATCGAGGTTGCTCACCCTCCAAAGGTGGCAGGAGGTCCCGCCGCTTTGTATCGGGGCGGGACACCAGGGTGTGGGCATGAAGGGTGTGAAGCGTGAGTATGTATAAATATTTCCGTGGTGCAATTTGAAAACTGACCGGCTGCAGTTCATGCAGCCGGCTTGCAGTGAAAGGGTGAGGGGTTTGTTGGGATCGGCAGGGTAGGGGCCCAATGGAAAGGTCCGGCGGGCCTGGGGTAGAGGATGGGTGGGGTGCGCCCTCGCGCAAGGCTCAGCTGACATAAGCCCGAGCAGCGGGGGTCAAGGCGGCCTTCACCTCCTGAAGTACGCGCCGGTGGGTACGGGGGCTGGAGAGCCCCATGCGCCGAGCGAGCGTCAGGGGATCCAGCCAGTCTCTCCGGTCGTAGTCCAGGAGGTCTCCGACCCTCGTGACTTCTGCCAGGACCAACCTCTGGCGCACCGAGCGGGACTCCGCCACCTGCACACGGAGCTGGGGGTTGTGTAGCAGGGGCTCTATGAGGAGATCTGCTCCCACGGTGGCCGCCACGGACCTGGTCGTTAGAAACAGTTTCCAGGTCCGGGTGAGGTCCTGGTAGAAGACCGGCAGCCCCGAAAGGTCTCGCGGAAAACCCCTCGGAGAAAGATAAAAGAGCTGCCGGTCGTATCGGAGCCCTTGGAAGCGGTGCAGGAAGGCGTGCGCCAGTATGCTCCACGCCGAACTACGTGCACTATAAAAGAGCCTGTGCAGGGCCTGGAGGCGGAAAACGCGGACCTGAGTGTACAGACACTTCAGGCCCTGTCCTCATTCCGTCAGGGGTAGATGAAGAACTCCAACAGGGGCCCAGTGCATTCCTGACCAAAAGAACTCTCGAATCAATCTCCAGAGGTGGGTCAGGAAACCCGGGGCCGGGGCCAGGGTGTTGAGCCGGAACCAGAGCGTGGATAGGACTAGTTGGTTAAGCACCAGTGCTCTCCCTCGGAGGGAGAGACATCGGAGTAGCCTCGTCCATCTCCGGATCCGCTCTATCACCCCGCCCTCTAAATTTTGCCAGTTCTCTGGCGGGGAAGGGTGCGTGGCGGAAAGGTAAACGCCGAGATAGAGCAGTGGACCCGCACTCCACCGGATAGTCTGAAGTGCGGGTGGGAGGGAGCCTACCCGCCGCCAGTCCCCTACCGCCAAGCCAGAGCTCTTGACCCAGTTGACTCGGGCGGAGGAGGCTGCCGAATAGATGGCCTGGCATGCCTCCACTCGTGCCAAGTCGCCCGGGTCCTGGACCACGAGGAGTACGTCATCGGCGTACGCCGACAGGACCAGCCGCAGCTCCGGCTCCCGCAGCACCAACCCTTTCATCCTCCTGCGGAGGAGACAGAGGAAAGGCTCGATCGCCAGAGCGTACAACTGGCCCGAGAGGGGGCACCCCTGCCGCACTCCTCACCCGAAGCTGACCGGTTCAGTCAGGGTCCAGTTGAGCCTAACCAAACACTCCGCGGAGGCATACAGCACCCGGAGAAAACTCACAAACTGAGGTCCGAATCCAAACACCTGCAGAGTGCTCAGGAGGTACCCATGGTCTACTCTGTCGAACGCCTTCTCCTGATCAAGAGACAGGAGGGCGAACGACAGACCATCTCTCCGCCCGAGTTCCAAAAGGTCTCGGACTAGAAAGAGGTTGTCAAAAATGCTGCGACCCGGGACAGTATAGGTCTGGTCTGGGTGGATCACGTCCGCCATCATGGACCCTAGCCGCAGCGAGATTGCTTTCGCTACGATTTTGTAATCCGTGCTAAGGAGTGAGACGGGCTGCCAGTTTCGTAGATTGCGGAGGTCCCCCTTCTTCGGCAGCAAGGCGAGCACTGCTCGCCTGCACGACAGAGAGAGGACCCCGCTCTGCAAGGACTCAGCCCAGACGGTGACTAGGTCTGGGCCGAGAATGTCCCAGAACGCGTGGTAAAACTCCACGGTCAGCCCGTCCATGCCCGGAGATTTATTGGTGGGCATGCGACGGAGGGCTTCCGAGAACTTGGCCAGGGTGAGAGGCAGCTCTAGCCGGTCTCGGTCGCCCACGCTGACCGTGGGGAGTTCCTCCCAGAGCACCCCGCAAGCACCAGGATCGGTCGGATCCGGGGAGAAAGGCTTGTGTAGAAGTCATGGGCCCTCCCACACATCTCCTCCGGATCCGTAAGGGGGGTGCCGTCTTCCGCAAGAAGGCAGGTGACGTGTTTTTTGGCCCCCCTCGTTTTCTCCAGGGCATAGAAGAAGCGGGAGCCGCGGTCCATCTCCCGTAGGAGACGGATGCTGGACCGAATGAAGGCACCTCGGGCCCGGTGGTCCTCGAGGGCCTGGAGCTCCTCCCGCTTCTCCCGGCATGCTCCGCAGAGGGACGGGTCTTCGGGATTGGCGGCCAGGCGCCTCTTCATCTCTAAGACCTCCCGTTCCAACTGCTCTATCGCCGCATTTCGCCGTCGGCTGGTGCCCCGAGTGTAGTCACGGCAGAAGAGCTTGGCGCGCACCTTTCCAAGATCCCACCATCACTGCACCGAGGGAAAGGCACGCCACTGCTCTCGCCAGGCCAGCCGAAACTCCCGGAAGGACATCACAAAGCTCTCGTCCTCCAACAGGCTCTTATTAAAGTGCCAATAGGCCGGCCCCGGTCTCTCTGCACGGAGGGAGACCGTTACGGTGACTAAATGATGATCGGAGAATGGGGCCGGCCGAATGGCGGAGGAGTGGGCCTGTGAAAGATGGAAATGGGATAAGTAAATACGGTCCAACCGAGAGTGGTGTGACCGATGGGCCTCCACCCGAACAAAGGTAAACGTGGAGGTGTCATCTGGGTGATGGTCACGCCAGACGTCCACTAGAGAGTGATGGTCAACTATCCCTTGGAGAATATTCACAGCGGCCGGGCTCGGTTCGGCCCCTAAGCGATCCCGTTCCTCGAGGGTGGTGTTAAAGTCCCCTCCCAGGACCAGCCACTCGTGCGAATCCAGGGTGCCGAGAAAGTCGGACACCTGCTGATAAAATTGTGGCTGCCTGGAGCTCATTTGCGGGGCATAGATGTTAACAAGATTAACCACGAGCCCCTCCATACGGACTCGAAGGTGCAGCAGGTGGCCCGGCACGGCCTCATTGACCCCTAGCACCTCGGGCCGTAGGTTGGGGGAGAACAGGGTCGCCAGTCCAGCTTGCCAGGTCGCGAAGTGGCTAAAGTATACCCCGTCCCCCCACTCCAGCCGCCACCTGTCCTCGGCGGCCGGGTCCGTATGGGTCTCCTGCAGGAAAACTACAGAGTACCTCCCCTCCCGAAGATAAGAGAGCACCTGGGACCTGCGGAGAGCCATCCTACAGCCCCTGGTATTCAGGGTCGCAATAATAAGAGGCGTCATGCGGAGGGCTGGGGGGGTGGGGGCTTCGTGTTGGCGGGGGTGTTCAGGGCCCCTGGCGGGTTGCGCAGCAACCCGTGACCCATCCCGTGGGTGAGTAGATCGCGTCAGAAGCTGCAGGCTCGCTCGTAGGCCGCAGCACCGCGCCTTCCTTGCCCCCTGCCCTCCTTTATAAGGGCCCTTGTGACCTGGAGGATTTGATCAAAGTCCCCCCATAGCTGAAGAGCCAGCTGTGCCCTATCGCGGGCGCCACGGGTGTGCTCTAGGAACTTCCGTAGCGCATGCCGCAGCTCATGGGGGGGTGGGGTTACAATTCCCGAGGTGTTCCCTGATGGGACTCTTAATACAGCCTCGTGGTCTGCTAAGGCGGGTAGACAGGGTGCGGACCACCGACGGGGCGTCTGACAGGCTGGGGTTATTAAATTCATTTCACGCCTTGGGGTGGAGGGGGATGGCAGGGGAAAAATTGCCACTCCTAATGGGTCGCGGCTAGAAAGTGCAAAGACTGCTTCCTGGGGGGAATCTGCGAAAGGCGGAAAGGAAATAACCCCAGGGGCGGCATTAACATTGTAGGAGGAGGGGACTTGGGCAGGGGCAGGGGTGGGGGCAGGGGTAGGGGTAAGGCTCTGGGGTTCAGGAGGCAAGCAGCTAAAGGAAAGTGCCTCCTGAGCAGAGTCAAGGGTTAAGGGGTAACGGAGGGGGCTCCCAATAATGCTAGGCGCTGGCTCCATGGTGGTCTTAGCGGCCATGGCATCAGGTGGTGGACCACCTTTTGCAGGGTGCTCACCCGGGAAGGCAATTAGGGGGAGGGAGCATGGGGAAAGGGAGGTTGGGGTAAGGTTGCCCAGCTCGAGGCCAGCCGGCAGCAGATCATCCCCTCCCTGGGTAACCGGGGTCAAATCTAGGGCCTCAATCTCCGCGTACACGGGGGAGAGGCCAGCTCCTGCCACCCCAGGGGCCTCTCCTCTAGGGCCCGCCTCAACGGTCGCCTCAGGGTCCGCGGAGGGTTTGGGTGGTGTCCAGGCAGAAGGGGCGTCCTCAGAAGTCTCGGAGGGGAGGGTCTCCCGTGGAGGGGGGATTCTGCCCTCCAATGCCAGTCCGTCTTCCCCTCCCGACACCAGCGGATGGATCTCGCTCATGGCCGTGGCGGGAGGCTCGATAGCAGTGCCCCCTTTCCTGGTCTTCCGGGGGGCTTCCGCGTCGGATGGATGCAGCGGAGCTCGAGCCTTCCGCTTGCCTCGCTTCCCCTGGACTAGGGTCCAGCCCTCCATAGCATCATCTGGGGGCTGGTTAGCAGGGGTCGTGTCGGGGGGCGGCGGCGGCGATGGTTCAGGGGTTCGGGAGGGTAACGGTGAGGCAGCATGAGGGGCGGGGGTTTCTCCTTGGGGCGGGCCCTTTCCTATACCCGGTAATATCCTTGCCACACCCTCCTCCATGGGCTCTGTTGGATTGGTACTAGCAAGGGTGGAACTCCCTTGCTCGCCCGGGCATTGTAGGGAAGGTGTTTCTTGGGCCCGGACGGGAGCAGCGATGGGTCGAGTAGGAGGAGGGTTGGTTTCAGGTGCCGGGCAGCCAGGGGCGTCGGCAGCGACGGGGCCGATGTCCTGCCGGGTCTCGGGGGTTTCGGGTGCCCCTCCCCCCCGGGCCAAAGGGCAGTCTCTGCGGACATGCCCCGCTGCACGGCAGAGGTAGCACCGGGCCTCTCCGGTAGAGTAAAAGACCCGATAGCGGGCTCCCTGGTAGGGGACTAGAAAAGACCCCTCGAGCGCCTCTTCGTCACACGCCTCTGCCGGCGGTAGAAGCTGCACTTGCCGGTGGAACGAAAAAATGTGACGGAGGGTGGGGTCCTTGCAGCCCAACGGGAGAGGGCTGATGACAGAGACAAGTTTCCCCAGGGTGGAAAGAGCGGGTAACAGGGCAGCATTGGGTAAGAAGGGAGGAACGGAGGTAAGGACGAGGCGAACACCCAGGTCTTCTAACAGTTATAGGGGGACAAACACCCCCCCACCGTCAGGCCCCTCTCCACCGCCTCCTGGGCGGCATCCTCCGAGGCTAAGAAAAAAACGATCTTCCCATACATCTTGGAGGCCGCCACAATAGCCGTGGGTCTTACCACCTTCGCCAACGCCTGCACGTATGTCTCCACGTGGGGCGAGGCGGGCACCAGGAGGCAACGGACGCCATGCTTCCTGGTCAAGGCGGGGAAAGGGCCCCGGCCGCTGGTGATGGTGGCGGAGGCGGGGGGGGGCGAGATGACGAGGTGGCAGGCAGGGGGGAGCCCATCACAGCTCGGGCATACGTCCTGGGGGCCGGGGGAGGGACAATCGCAGAGCTGGTGGAGGGAAACGCAGGGAGGGGTGCCACGGTTGATGACGAGGCCACAGCGGTGGGGGCAGCCCCTGCCATGGAGGGCTTAGTGGTTTTAGCGGGGCCCTTTCCTTTCTTCCCGCCCTGGCCCTTCCGGCCAGCTGGGGGGGGTTTCCTAGAGTCTGGGGGGGCAGTTGGCGCAGCAGCAGCGATCACCCTGGTGCCTCCTGCCGCCGGTGCCCCAGCCGGGGGGGTGGCAAGTATCTTAACAATAGTTGTGGGAGGGGGACCTTGGGGGTCGGGCAGGGCTGGAGGTGGGGGAGGGACAACTGATTTTGTTGGAGGGGCCTCACCCCTCTCATTCCCCGCCATTGTGAGCAGGGAGAGACGGGGAGACACCGGAAGGAGGAGGAGGGAGGGGGAAGCAAAGTAACCGCTTCTCCCTGCTGGGCTGCAGGCGGGGGGGGGGGAACAAATCGGGGTCCGGTAATAGGGGCAAGCTGTGGGATAAGCAAGCCGGGGGGGGGGTGCAGACCCACACACGTTTGTCCAAAGAGTCTCAGTGGGTCGGCTGTTATGTCCAGTCCGAAAGGCAAAGTTCAAAGCGAACAGCTGGATCCGAAGGCCGATGGCAGGTTGCCAGCAGTGACGGATGGCGGGGGGGGCTGTAACAGTTGTAGTAATGATGGGGGGGTTAGGGGCACCGATGGATCGGAGGGGGGCTCCACGCCACACCCCCTGTGCCGCCGCAAACGCAAGTAAACCACAGTCAAACTCCCCCCCACAGGAGTATAATTCAGAAAATTACTCAGTCTTTCGGCCCCCTTTACGATGATTTGTAGCTTCCCTCGGTTGTTTCTCCTGTCTTCTGCAATCTTCTTCTCCAGCTGTGTTGGCTGTGTGCCAAGGCTTCCGGCATGCTGAGAATGTTGTAAAATACGAGCTGCCAGCAAAACGGCTGGGTCTGGGGGTTTCCACTCCCCCCTCCGGACAGCAAAGTTGGCAATCTCCCCCCCCCCCTTCTCCGGGGGGTGCAGCTGAGGCAAATAGCTGCGCCCGAAAGCAGGCGCGGGGGGGGGGGGTGCTGGCAGTGAGCTGGAGGCCGACCAGCACGTAAACGGCAAGAAGAAAAAAATAACAAAAATCAAAACAAAGCAAAAAGTGTCTGGCCCGGTCGGAGGGGGGGACTAAGGCAGGTTCAAAAAGTAAGTAAAATCCAGGCCAGGTTTAGAAAAGAATAGAAAGCAGATAGCTGAGGAGCAAGCAAAGGACGTTCCGTTTCCCAACAGGGACGATTCCAGAACAATCAGGAACCTTCTGGAGACAATTAAGGCAGGCTGATTAGAACATCTGCAGCCAATGAAGAAGCTGCTAGAATCAATTAAGGCAGGCTAATCAGGGCACCTGGGTTTTAAAAAGGAGCTCACTTCAGTTTGTGGTGTGCATGTGAGGAGCTGGGGGCAAGAGGCACTAGGAGTTGAGAGTGAGAACACGGACTGTTGGAGGACTGAGGTGTACAAGCATTATCAGACACCAGGAGGAAGGTCCCATGGTGAGGATAAAGAAGGTGTTGGGAGGAGGCCATGGGGAAGTAGCCCAGGGAGTTGTAGCTGTCTCACAGCTGTTCCAGGAGGCACTCTAGACAGCTGCATTCCACAGGGCCCTGGGCTGGAACCTGGAGTAGATGGTGGGCCTGGGTTCCCCCCAAATCCTCCCAACTCCTGGTCAGACACAGGTGGAGTTGACCTGGACTGTGGGTTCAGAAAAAATGGCCATGCTGAGGGCTGCCGTGAAGCTCCAAGGTGAGCAAATCCGCCAATAAGCGCAAGACCCACCAAGGTAGAGCAGGGACTTTGTCACATGAGTTATATTTGCAAAAAGTGAAGATATGGTACATTAACATATATTATCTTTTACAGGTCTGTTCATGTTTAAAAATATCACCCTTTCGTTTATTTATTTATTTTTACATTGAAGCACATGTTATAAAACCAGTAATTATTTTAAAACCACAGAGGGAAAAAATAAAAACAAATTGGAAGGGGGGGGGGAACCCCTAGACTGCATGATGCAGTGTTTTCTCTGAATTGCGGAAAGGATAAGCTAGAAGGCCTCACAGTTGTACCCAGGTTCACTAATATTGTAGGGATTTTTCCGAAGCCATTATCTGAGAGGAATCTATCATTCTTGAGGTCTCTTAAAAAGAAAGTTAAGAAGTTAATAAAGACTCTCCAAATGTCAGAAAACATCCTTAGTGATCCTTCAGCCATCACAACCAGTGAATCGGCAGAAATTTTACTGCATGTGCCAGCCATAGCTTTCACGGGTGAAGAGAATCTAATCCAGTGTCCCATTCAAACCAGTGATATACAGAGCAGTTCTCCAGAGACTTGCTCAGAAAAGTCTTTGTTCTAATACGAATGGTATTGAAAGTGTGAACCAGATTTCTCAGCTAAAGCCATCTGGTATAAAATGTGGCAGAAATCAAATATCATTCTACTCTAAAGAGGGGGAAGAGTCATTTTATAAAACAAAGACTGGCAAGGAAAGGAGTGTACCATGGACCTTAGCGTAGTTATCTCTTCAGTTTAATTTGTAGCTAGATGGTACAGCAACAAGAATGGATCGGCAAGCAATAGTCTACCTTAATGTGCAGTGTACCACTGCACACCTTTGGGAGGCAAAACTGAGGATTTCAGTGGGAGTATGCAAACCACCCAAGGTGTGTTTGTCCCTCCCTCCCCCCCCCCCCCCAAAAAAAAAAGTGAGTGCACAAAATTAGACTCTCCTAAATCCATATGTAAGCACCTGTGTAAGTGGGTGGGTTCTCAAGTGTGCAGGGCACCCAACAGGTTTCTTTGTCGTCAGTGGGAGCTCTTGGGTACTCAGCATGTTGAGTTTCCACATTTGCTTCCTCCCTCCCATGTTTTATGTGGGTAATACTGATCTCTGGGAAAGATCAGAGTCCCCTTCCATTGTGTTGGGTATTCCACAAAAAGAAGATGCTCAGATGTATCTAGTAGAAACTGTTCTTTTGCACGCTTCCTCCTGCTAATGTGTGTTTGAATGAGGCTGAGCTGTGTCATGCCTGTTTGTCCAAAATTCTGTTGTACCCAACCCTGGTGTAATGCTTAGTCAGATTCAGTGTACATGTAAGGGGACTGTTGCCCCCTTACTAACATTCAGTGGGGGTGTTTTAGTTGCTAGCTCCCAGTACTAAAAGGGGAAGGGCTGATGGGAAATCAGGACCCTGAGACTTTTAGACCCTAGGAACAATGGGGAGAGGCCAAGGCTCCAGGTCAGCCTGAATGACAGGGCGAGCAGGCTAATCAGAGAGTTAGGAGGCCAGGGAGGTCCCGTCCTCCGTGTGAGCTGGAATTGCCTGGGTCAGACAGAGTGGGGCCGAGCTGAGCTGGGGAGCAGAGCTGGGCCAGATCCAGAGAGAGCAGACCCTGTCCTGGGAGCAGAGCTGCAGCCCCAAAGCCAGAGGCACAGCCCAGAGAGAGCAGACTTGCCCTGGGAGGAGAGCTGCAGCAACCAGAGCCAGAGGGGCCAGAAAAGCAGCCCAGGAAGCAGGTCAGTGCTGGGAGCAGAGTCACAGAAGCAGCCTGCAGAGCAGACCTGTCCTGGGAGCAGAGCTGTAGCAACCAGAGGCAGAGGGGCCAGAGAAGCAGCCCAGGGAGCTGGAGGCAGAGCAGCAGCAGCAGCAGTGCTGAGGCAGAGTGGAGCTGGAGCTGGGGCTGGAGCAGTCCGGAGCTGGGTGCGGTGGTCAGCTGAGGAGAGTGAGGGGGACCCTGGGCAGCGGGCCCAGCACAGGGAGACGCCTCAGCCAAGAGGCTCTGCAGGCCAGGCTTGGATCATAACCCCAACAGGGCGGGGGCGATGCTGGGAAGAAGGGACCTACCACTTAGAGCCTGAGAGTGTGTGGCCACCGCCAGAGCAAGTGTCCAACCCACTTGTAGCATCCCTACAGCACAGCCAGGGCCTGAGAAGAAGGCCTGGGACGTACAAGGAACAGACTGTGAACTGCCCGGACGTTCCAGAGACACTGTTTGTGATGTTCCCGGCTACAGAGCAGGTTGATGTGTTTCCTTTAACCTTTCCCATTTTTCCTTAATTTTGAAAAGAATAATTGTTGATTAAATAACTTGCATTTGCTTTAACTTGTTTGTAATGGTCAGTGGGTCAGAGAAGTGCCCAGGGCAGGGAAAGTACGCCTGAGTGGGAACACCCTAGCCCTTGTGCTAGGTGACCACAGCAGGGTTGGGGGTCGAGGCCCCCAGGAATCCTGGGCCCAGCCTTGTTGGGGTTACGAGGACTCTGCCAGACCAGAGAGTGGAAGGGGAGTCCTCAAGGGCAGTTAGGCCACTGGGTAAAGGAAGTGGGAGTGAGGACTCAGATCCTTTCGCTAGCCCACTTCACTGGGGTAGTGCAGAAGCCAGGAAAGTTCCCCACAGTAGCGGGACTATTCCCCAGCTTACATACACACCACTGGTGGCAGCATGTAGTGTGCAAGTAGTGCAGTGAAATACAGGCTGCATCCACACTGCGGTGTGTAGCTACCTGTGTCAGTGAAAGGCTCTGACATGGAGGAAGCATAGGAAAAGGCTGAGCCTTTCCCCACTCCCAGAGCCTTGTTCTGCAGATCGGGATACTAAAAACAGCTGTGTAGATGGGGAGGCATGGCTTTGAAGAGTAGAGAATTGTGTAGAGTACATACCCACACCCTTCAGGTCTGTCCTTATTCACCTAAGCTGTGCCTCAAAGTCTATATGCTAGGGCAGCTGTGCAAGTAAATACAGTACATGGTGATGAGAGAAGCGCGCCGGGCAAATGTACCTTTACAGCTGTTCTCATTGGTTGACTTGGAGAGGCTTGCTGAAAAGACATTTCACCTCACCAACACAAGTGACCTGAACTAGATGTGGTGCATAGGCACTGCCTGGGTCCGCTTTGCAGGAAGAAACTTAGACAAAGAGGAAAGAAGGCAGGGATGGGAAATCAGTATTTGAGCAGTACCATTTGTAGCAACCTTCATGGAACTTGGAGGGAGGAGCACAAGTTACAGGAGGGGAGAGTTTGGAGGAAGCACCAGGAAGTGCAAAACGATAGCTGCCATTGTAGTAATCTCTGTGAATAGTTCTTTTAATACAGAACCAGTTTAGTTTTACAAGCAGGGAGTCCTTTAATTTTATTACCCAGCATGAGGTATATGAAACACCATCCAGTATGCCAGCACATTGTGTGTGTGCAGTTTCCAAGAATCACTTCTGCATGTAATCAAGAGCACAAGCTGGTGGACAATCTGCTAGATGATTGGTTAATGAGCTTCTCTTCCTTTCCTCTTCATTCATGGTCTCAGATAACTGGGCCAGTATTGGAGTGTACAGCACTTTCTAAGGGGCCTACATGTGCACTTTGTATTGCACACATCACAACAATAAGAACGAACCCATTGAGGATGAAAAACAACAAAATGGACCACTCACAACATTTGTGGGATTAGCTTTTTGATGTGTCATGATGTAAAAAATAATGAGTCCCAGGAAAGCCACTTATTTGGCTTGAGGTCTGTTCCCAACTTTGCCAGTAAGATTCTCAGTGACCTTGAGTGAGTCACTTCTCCTCTCTCTAACTATTTCCCTTCCTACCCTTTGACATCTATTTAGACTTGAGAGTAGGAACTGTCTCTTACTGTGTTTGTACAGCACCTAGTGCAGTGGGGCCATTACCTTTATTGGGACCGCTAGGATATATGGTAATACAAACAACAACTTTTTAAAAATGTCTATAAACACTACTGTATTTAGTCAAACATTTAATATTTAATTATCAGGTTTTTTAGTTTTACATGAGACAAATCTTTCAGTCTTTGGGTTGACATTAAACTATCTGAGTTGGCAGAGGACAGCTGGACTGCATTTATCAATATCACAATTAGGTGGAGTAGATAGTTCAAGGCTGTTTCTGATCTATCTACAATCTGCCCTTGGCTTATTCAGACAGTGAGATACACTGTGAGATACTTGACTCTGTAGAGTTCTCTCTTCTGTTTTGCGGACTGAAATTCTACAGACAAGCATGTTAATGGGTAATTTTCTTCACCAGAGAATTGTTGCTTTATATTTTGAATTAATGTTAGCTTTATACATGCTGGTAGAAGCCTAGATAGTTTTGTGAAATGTGAGTTACTCTTTCGTACCAGAACCTGTTCTCACCAGATGCTACGTAGACTTTCAACCAAATATATAATAAGTAATACTATTATCCTGTTTTCATTCCTAGTTAAGAATGGGGAAGGGCAACATTTAAGTTAGGGAATTGACAGATAGTTAAGCACAGTTCATGACACAAAATGGTGGTATTAACACTTGTTTACCATAAGTGGATTGTTTTTCCAGGATCTATGTGCAGACATGCATGTAGGGGTGGAGGCATGTCAAATGCCTCTGTGGCACTGTCCTGCCTGGGTCCAACCATGGAGGGGAGGCATTGCACACACTGTTCCCCTACTCACATTCTACATGCCCCATGAGAATTGTGCCCAAAATTGTGCATTTTCTCTTATATGGCTCCCTTCGGTTTCCCACAATTCTCCGTTGAGGAGGTGTCCCAGAAACTGAGCTAGGCAGAAGAAACCCTAGGATTGGAGGCTGGCCCAGTGATAAAGCAGGTTAGGAGGAAGAAGAAAGACAAGTGATTCAATCCACAAAACAACTTAGCCACCTAAATCCCATTTTTAGGCAACAGTGCTATCCTCAAAACTCCTGCTCAGCTGCTACCTAATGCTGTAGGTACCTAAACTCACTCACATCCCTTCTTCCCCTCAGGAGAAAGTGGGGACTTGAACCAAGAATCTCTCACATTCCAAGAGTGTCCTGTCCACTAGGTGAAAGGTTATAGGGGAGCTGTTCATCCTCTTTCACCTCTCCTTCCCCCATTTTGTTTCAGGCCCTCATGCAACTTAGATGGCTAAGCACCAGTCTTTCCCCCCGTTTGTGAATCACAAGCAGAGCGTGGTGTCTCCCTGCAGCCCAGACTTCAGCAATGATCTGTAAGAAAGGGGCAGAGCTTATGACACACCCTCTGGCCAACATCTCCCATTGGCTAGCTCTAGAGTTGCCAGTTTTGGTTGGATATATTCTTGGAGGTTTCATCACATGCCCATATTTAATTAAAGATTAATCTTTAGTGCCTGGAGACTCCAGGACAACCCTGGAGTGTTGACAACCCTAGCTAGCTCAGGTGGGGAGCTGCGTAATGTGCTGGCTCTGTGGATTAGTCTAAAGCGATTGTCTCTGCCTATTCATTGTACAGGAGCCTAGGTCCTAGCTCTTGTTTTGTGGATCTCATGGTTGTTCCTCTGATTTTTTTTCTAGGTGCCTAATAGTTAGGAGCTGTGATGCTCAACGTCTAGGTCCTTTTGTGCCTACGTGTGAAGATTCTAACCTGCATCCCCTGAATTTTGAGTGCTCAAACGAAAGCCCCAATTTATTCTACAGCTGTTGAACCCGGTAGCCGTAAAAATACTCAGAGGGAAACTGGGAAAATGTTGCAGAGTATCCTAATAACACCTCCCATATGATGGTGGTGCAGGTTGTGCAGGGAGCTTTCCAGGAGAGGATGATTCCATTCCATTCCCCTCAGTAAATATTTTACGGATGGTTCCCCCCAGTGAAGTTACACTAATGTAAGTTGGGAGTAATTCCATTCACAGTGTAAAACCTGTGTGACTGACAGGAGAATCACAACCAATGTACAGTTTTACCTTGATTCCCGCCGCCCCCATCTATAAAATTGAAAGGTACATTCTGGCGTAGATGAAAAAAAATTGCAGTATCTTTCATCTTATGCCAAAATATCTCAGTTATCACCAGGCGACACATGCTTAAGGCAACATAGTAAAATTGCATTTTAAGGTATTTTCTGTTTTGTGTGAAATTTTATGCATCAATCTTATGGCCAAACTCATGAAGAAATTGACAAACATTTTGGATTTCACGAGTTTTCCATACCTGATGGATGCCACATTGTTACCATGTAATAACATGTATTGTTAAGTAGTAATGACTTGTTAAATAGCGTATTACTAATGTAGCCATAATACTGTTGATTTGTGTATTGTTGGTTCCCTGCTAACTTCGGGGTATTTTTATTTTGCTACACACATTACAGGTAGCTAATTCAGATTTCCTCATATTACTGTTTTATGGATTAACCAAGACTTTAATATTAATGAAGTTTACACAACAGGCTTTCCTGTAAAATTTGTTCTCTTAACTTCCTGTAAAATGAAAAGAAAAACTTTTTCCTACATTTCCAGGTAAGTTTTCTTTGGGTTTTCTGAGTAAGATTCAAGCGTAGCTATAGAAAGACATCTTAGGTAAATAACTACACCATATTATTTTGTATCTTTAAAAAATATAAAATAAGAATCTATTTATAATTGGAGCAAAATAGCAGATAATTCAATTTCAGAGTTTTGACCCCAAAGTTTTGTCCCTTATTTGAAAAGTGGTGGGTTGGGTTTTTTCAATTTTTCTGTATAGTTTTTTTTTTTTTAAATACTAGACTTTGAAATGATTTCAGCCACTTTTTATATATCTGAATAGAATACATTCAGATGCAGTGATTAGATTGATATGCAGTATTCCAACAAACTATATCTCCAGTCTCAGGGGTGTAGTTTAATTGTGCCTTATGTTGTGGTTTTAAATAAAAAAATCATATATTGGAATTATGAAAGTCCATTTTAGTCATACCAAATTACAAATATAACCATGTCTCTCCATGTATAAACGTTTCTTTCGGTTTAGGTATACCTCTGCCAATATTTCCCTGCAAATTACTTTTTAATTTCTTTATTTGATTTCTTCTTGCCTACCTTCCACTCCCATACTCTTAGGCCCCCATTGACCTAAATTTACATAATTCAACACTTTGGACCATATACCTGAAAGACAAAGGGATAGGAAGGCAAGTTATATATAACAACTTGTGATAGCAATACTGTGGGCCAGATCGTCAACTATACCAGTTAAAACTAGCTGAGGATTCGATTGTATGGGAGCTCTTCAGAGGCTCAAAAAGCACTTAAATGCCAAACTCGTCTTTACATTCAAAGGGAATTGGGCACCTAACTGTTGGCTAAATTCCATGCACTCTTCAGGCAAATGGTAGGATTATAAGTGAGTAATGTAATAAGTAAAGTGGAGAGAGAGAGAGAGAGAGAGAGAGAATGGGGAAAAAAGGGATAGGTGGAGGATGGAGAGAGACTGCCTGTAAAGGTAGCCAACAGCAAATACATTCCGCGTCAGCAGGCCCAGAAGGCACACATTGCAGAAGTGCTTTGTGAACTTGTACTGCCACTTGGCATGGTTTCCAAATGGCTGATTTTTGGCTCAGTCACTGCACATTGTTTAATCTTCCTATCTAATCAGTTAGCTTCTCCTCTTCATAGGAGAAAAGAGTCACTGGCTCTGTTTTGTTTTCCAAATTACTGTTGCATTAGCACTGGCAGATGACCAGGCTTTTCAAGTGGCTCCTGGTCCAGTTAAAATGCTGATAGAATAATGTATATGTTGGCAGCACTGCATGAGATGTGTGTCAAAAGCAAATGGGGGTGGGGGGAGAGAAAAACATCTATTCAATGCAAACATAGACCACTATATGATGATGGATCACATGATTATGGGCCTGGTCAAGGGCCCACCAAAGTTAATGAAAGACTTCTCTTGACTTCAATCAGCATTGGACTAGGTCCATAAAAACAATAAAATACAGGTGGCAATAGATTAACTGGTTCATATGTTTTCAGACAGTACATTTTGTCTCTGTCCTGCATGGATTTGAAGAACATCCAAGTATATTCAAAGCTATGCATGACGCAGTGGAAAAAAAAGAAGGGGGAAAAACCAAACTAGCCAACCCAGATCTAGCCCTAGAGAATTCTCCTTAATGTGTGTGATTCAGCATGTGTCCCTTTAAAGGAAAGGCAGTTTCATTTTCAGGTCATATGCTTCCATCTCAGCGCAGAGATGTTCATAGAGTCAGTGAAGAAGTGAGTGATCAGGGTCAGGGGGAGAGGTGTCTCGAAAGTATATCTGGCTGTTGATGACGAACTGGAAACTACAAAATCTAAATATTTTATGCTAGGTAGTAACAGCTGTGCTTGTGACACTGCAGACTCATCTGCAACACATGCCCGTTGCTGTATTAAAATGTGCTGGGACTCAGGATGAATGCATTGGTGAAACAGCCAATTCCCAACTACTTCTGAGGTATATCTTGGAAATGTGTTATCTGTGAGTGTGCCAGTGTCAAGCAGTCACAACTGCTGCACAGCAGCTGCTCTACAAACTCTGCTGGGTTTCTGCCTGCGCTTTGCAAGAGATTACAATTCAGGAAAATGTAGAAGTTTTTATCCAATCATATTTAGAGCTTAAAACATGTCTAGGCTCTGAAATCTGATAAGTTGGCTTGCTTGAAATATTAAAACAAAACAGATTTCCTGAGGCCTATTTTTGGTTATTGAATGGCTTACTACAACAGGTAAATGAGAGAGGGAGTTTGGGAAGCAATAGGAAGTTTGATACTCGGCTGAGTGTTTGTCTTGAAATCATAAGAATACTATTAGGATACACGGGGGAAGGGAGGGAGATAAAGGTATGTGCATGGTTTTGATTGCATAATTCAAAAAGATGAGGTCCTACCTCCTAAATGAGGATAGCAAATATGTTGCAGTCAAGATTTGCCTTTTGTTAAAGTAAGTGGGCCCACAATTTTTTTTTTCAATTGTCATGGAAAGTCCTTTCCATTCAGAGCATTTGTCAAGAAGAAATAGATTATGACTGATGTCAATGGGCCCAATTCTCAGCTGGTGAAATTCAGCATAGCTCCACTGACTTCAGTGAAGCATTGTCAAATTACACTAGAGACAACCTTGCTCAAAGTTTGAAAAAAAACCTGGGAGTTTCAGAGGAAGAAAGTCTCTAACTTTGAATTACTTTATAAGAGCAGAGTGTTTGTTGTTCAATAAATGCACCTGACTTTGTCAATTGAATATATGAATAGTCTGCAGTTGTGGTTCTTGCATTATTTCCCTATGCTGAAAACAGTTGAGGTCTCTCAGATACAGCAGAGTGGTAACGGTTACAAATGATGGTGTTTTTTAATGGTGTCCCCCTCTACTTCAAAGTTAGACCATAATTCATTGAACATAGGCAACGGCTAAATACTGTATATTTAGACAAAGACTACAGTGAACTACAACAAACTGCTCAATAAATATATTTAAAATCATATTACGATAGGTAAATAATACAAAGATGATAATGGAGCTTTCTGAAATAAAGGTATGATTAGATCCGAGTGAACCATTGATAGCATACAGCTTTTTTCAGTCCGTGAATTGACAGCAGATGATGTCTCCTAGAGAAATGAGCTATTTTTTTCACTTTATTTTCATCAATTTCTTTATTTTGCAGCTTGTATGATCTGTAGTGGGTAACGGCTGTGCATGAACCGTTTCAGAGTAGCAGCCGTGTTAGTCTGTATTCGCAAAAAGAAAAGGAGTACTTGTGGCACCTTAGAGACTAACCAATTTATTTGAGCATGAGCTTTCGTGAGCTACAGCTCACTTCATCGGATGCATGAACCGTTGAACCTCTGCATTTGGTACTTGGCTCCACTAATTCTCTGCCCTAGTTATAGATCTGTAATATGGTTCCCAAAGTTAGCATGTCATACCTGTAATCAACACACATTTCTAAAATAGACTTGACTCAAACTTTTAAGGTTCTAATTTATTTTTTGCTTTATTATTTTTTGTTTCCATATGCACTTTGTACCTAAAGCTTTGAGCCAGAACTTGAACTGTACAGCATGAAATACCACTAGAAAAGCAGTATTTCTGATTAGACTGAGCACATTTCTGGTTTTATTCTTGTGATATTTCCAATGAACACATGCAGACTTAAGAGCTTTAGCTAAGCTTGAACAATGCCAAAACTGCTTTGTGCTTATCTGGACCCACTCCTTCTCTGAAGTTCAAGTTTGCTCCCTTGCTTTAATATAGTTGTATAATTGCCTTTGTTGTGGTTGCCTTCTTTCTCTTTGCTGCCATGAAACTTGCAAAGTGTCAATGACAGTGTCATCTTCAAGATGTCAGCCTCATTTTTCTGTGCATATCTTGCAACATTTAAAATAAGGTAAAAAAGAGAGAACTCTAACATTGTGTACCAGACATGCAAGATTATTTCACTATTACAAATGTTTCAAAAACATCTGTCTTTTGTTCAGTAAAAACAACATTTCTTTGAGCCATCTCTCTGCTTTTGGATGCTGGAAATGGCATTTATCTGGGGAAAAATGGTTTTTCCTCTTATATTTGTGTACCAAATTATAGATGGATTTAGTACAATGTACAGCAGTGCTGAAAGGAAAATTCATTTATCTTAGATTAGACATGGTGGGACAGATGCATGTAGCTAAACTGAGTTACACCAGCTGAAGATCTTGCCTGGTATTCTGTCCTCCCCTGCTCCTTTTGGAACTCCCCACTGCCAGGCTTGGGCAGTATTTTTAACAAATGGTATTTCATCAAAAATATCTTGCTTGAGTTCACAGAACATTCATGAATAGCAAGAAATCAAAGACATCTGAGGTTTTCTGAAGCTTTCATTGTACCTGTTATATTAACTTTGAAAATGCTTTTTCAGGACAGGTTTTGGTGTATTTTTGCATTTGTGATGGATGGACTGTTGCAGTTTTTAACAAAGTCTCATTTTATTTGCTAGTCTCTTGATTATTTGAACCTACACCAAGTGGTCAGGAGGGTTGACAGAAACCACTCGGACTGTTTCTCAGCTCAGAGATGGCACACACCAACCCAGGGAGAATAAAACTACCACTAGCAGGGAGCGCTCTTTGTACTACTTCTTCAGAGAGGGGTTGTCAAGGTTCCTTCCCCACTCTGAACTCTAGGGTACAGATGTGGGGACCTGCATGAAAACCCCCTAAGCTTATTTTTACCAGCTTAGGTTAAAACTTCCCCAAGGTACAAGCTATTTTACCTTTTTCCCTTGGACTTTATTGCTGCCATCACCAAGCGTCTAACAGATATATAACAGTGAAAGAGCCCGCTTGGAAACGTCTTTCCCCCCCAAATCCGCCCCAAACCTTATACCCCCTTTCCTGGGGAAGGCATGATAAAAATCCTCACCACTTTGCATAGGTGAACACAGACCCAAACCCTTGGATCTTAAGAACAATGAAAAAGCAATCAGGTTCTTAAAAGAAGAATTTTAATTGAAGAAAAAAAATAAAAGAATCACTTCTGTAAAATCAAGATGGTAAATACCTTACAGGGTAATCAGATTCAAAACATAGAGAATCCCTCTAGGCAAAACCTTAAGTTACAAAAAGACACAAAAATCGGAATATATACATTCCATTCAACACAGCTATTTTATCAGCCATTTAAACAAAACAGAATCTAACGCATATCTAACTAGATTCCTTACTAAGTTCTAACACTCCATTCCTTTTCTGTTCCCGGCAAAAGCATCACACAGACAGACACAGACCCTTTGTTTTTCTCCTTCCTCCTACCTTTTAAAGTATCTTGTCTCCTCATTGGTCATTTTGATCAGGTGCCAGCGAGGTTATCCTAGCTTCTTAACCCTTTACAGGTGAAAGGGTTTTTCCTCTGGCCAGGAGGGACTTTAAAGGTGTTTACCCTTCCCTTTATATTTATGACCGAGGCAGACACATTTTTGTTCTGTATTCTCAAGACTTTCTAGGATTTTAAAGGGATAGTGGCCCCTTGCCTGGAAGTCTCAACGCCACTTAAGATGTTGGAGGCAAGAATAGACTATCCAAAGATGCTGTTCTTACACGCCTGTTGATGCAGATGAAATAACTCCTTTATGCAGTAGAACTGCACCAGTTCTTCTGTGTTCACAGCTCTGAAAGATCAGAGAAGTGGAAAGACATGGTGGTGGGTGTGACACTCTGAACCTCAAAGTAGCACCCTGGAATCCCCATATTCACCACTGTAATATTATTATGATATGTTTTGTACAACGTATGACTTGTCAGGTATCATTTTGTAAGTCTTGATCTGTTGAACAACAATAATCTGTTGGATTGTATGTACTATCATTGTATATGGAGTTATGAAGTACTACTATATGCGCTACTGAAATATATTGTAAGATTTGGAACACCCACAGCCAGCCTTTCAGTTTCAGCAAAGGAATAGCCATCAATAGCCAGACGGTAGGATGGAAAGTGGTCCCAGCCTGTATACTGAGGAACTGTAACCTGCTTGTACTATCTGCCTGGGTGAGAAAAGCTGTTTGATTCAACTCTTGCTTCGACTAAAAGTTTAGGATTTAGAATGCATGTTTACTTTTTATTTTCGTAAGGTAATGATCTCTGATCTATATGCCTACCACATATAATCACTTAATATCTATCTTTCTGAAGTTGTTAAACTTATTTTAATGTTTTATCCTTACCAGTGAGTTTGTCAAAGGTGCTTGGGAAATCTGCTCAGGTTATAAAGTCTGTTGCATGTTCACTTTCCTTTGAAGAAGTGGCAGACTAGGTAACGAACTGTCCAGGCTTCTGACCAGTGCAAGACAGTAGAGTTCTGGGGTGCTGGGGAGAATTGGCTGGAGCCTCTCTATTGCTGGTTCATGAATAGCTGGGAGATCATTCATGTAGCACACTTGCATGTGTCCCTACCTGTGTATGTCTATGTAAGTGAAGTGCCTGTCAGAGGCTTGGAGTTTGACATCAGCCTCACTGTGTGAGAGGCAGCTCAGGTTGGTGGGTTTCGAGGCTCAGTGGTCCCCCAGCCCAGGTTGAACCCCGGGGACCCAGTCATAGTGGGCACATGCCCCATGCCTTAAGTAAATGACTAAGATACTTCTGGACTGTTTTAAATGTTATAACAACATTTTAGGTTTCCCGACTTTACTTTTCATTCTCATCATCCTTAAAGAATGGGGTGGCCAGAATTTTCAATAGCGCTTCATCTTTGGCCATGCTACTTTTACAAGGTTCTAGGTGGTAGGTGGAACTACTGTTTGGAATCTTATTTCTAATAAACTAAGCTGCAGCAACTGTGTCCTGTTAATACAAACCTCATATTCTATGTCTCTTTAAGCCAAACTTTTGCTGTTCAACATTTTGAAAAATCTTTTGAGTATAATTTATCAGCACCCGAAATGCTAGTACAGGACTGTCATAAATATAAAGGGAAGGGTAAACCCCTTTGAAATCCCTCCTGGCCAGGGGAAAGCTCCTCTCACCTGTAAAGGGTTAAGAAGCTAAAGGTAACCTCGCTGGCACCTGACCAAAATGACCAATGAGGAGACAAGATACTTTCAAAAGCTGGGAGGAGGGAGAGAAACAAAGGGGTCTGTGTCTGTCTGTATGCTGCTTCTTGCCAGGGACAGAACAGGAATGGAGTCTTAGAACTTTTAGTAAGTAATCTAGCTAGGTATGTGTTAGATTATGATTTCTTTAAATGGCTGAGAAAAGCATTGTGCTGAATAGAATAACTATTTCTGTCTGTGTATCTTTTTTGTAACTTAAGGTTTTGCCTAGAGGGGTTCTCTATGTTTTTGAATCTAATTACCCTGTAAGATATCTACCATCCTGATTTTACAGGGGGGATTTCTTTATTTCTATTTACTTCTATTTTTTATTAAAAGTCTTCTTGTAAAAACTGAATGCTTTTTCATTGTTCTCAGATCCAAGGGTTTGGGTCTGTGGTCACCTATGCAAATTGGTGAGGCTTTTTATCCAACATTTCCCAGGAAAGGGGGGGTGCAAGTGTTGGGAGGATTGTTCATTGCCCTTAAGATCCAAGGGTCTGGGTCTGTAGTCACCTAGGCAAATTGGTGAGGCTTTTTACCAAACCTTGTCCAGGAAGTGGGGTGCAAGGTTTTGGGAAGTATTTTGGGGGGAAGGACGCGTCCAAACAGCTCTTCCCCAGTAACCAGTATTAGTTTGGTGGTGGTAGCGGCCATTCCAAGGATAACGGGTGTAATATTTTGTACCTTGGGGAAGTTTTGACCTAAGCTGGTAAAGATAAGCTTAGGAGGTTTTTCATGCAGGTCCCCACATCTGTACCCTAGAGTTCAGAGTGGGGGAGGAACCTTGACAAGGACAAATAATTGTGGGTGAATATTGAGATAGTTTTATATAGCTACATTTTTTCCAGCAAATAAAAATTTTTCACATTACTGTGAAACTACTATTAATACTGAAGAAATTTCAACTTTAGTTTAAGGGCTAGAAATTAGATATTATTTTAAACCTTTAAGAAGACAGTCTTTGAGACAGAGAGAATTCATTTGGCCATAGGAAAAGAACTGTGGAGAAAATCTAGGTAAGATATACACAATTTCTTCCTAAATGCTAAAGGTTTTAAATAAAGGTCTGTGAATTATTTACAATTGGAATTTACTCTACACAAATTATTTTAAAATAATGCTTGCAATATTGCTATTAACAGTTTCTGCATGGTTATATAGACATTATCTGAAACATTTTCATCTTATGCTGTATAAACTTTGTTCTCATCTGTGTTCATTAGTTGTTTCCCAAATATCACTGTCAGGACTGTAATCTTCCTGATATGTTTTATGGAAGCGGTCCTTGTTAGTTTACATCCTTTTTGCTCTGGGATCTTGAGCAGGGTTTATTCCAGATATCCTTCCTTCATTTCTTATTTACAAATGTTGATAGTTGCTTCACTTATCTTGGATAGGTTGTTAAATTCCCAAACAGTAGCTAAAACCGATAGGGCTCATGCAGGGGGGAAAGTAAAATGCAGATCTTACCAATATGAGGATGCTCTGTCCCACCCGGAAGGGGGGTGGCCTCGGGCGGAAGGGCCGGGGTTGGGGGCTCAGCATCCCACGGCCATTCCAACTGCGCTCCCTGGCCCACACCGCCTGGGGCTCCAGTGGCGATTTAAAGGGCACAGGGCTCTGGCTGGCGCTGCTGCAGTAGTGACAGTGGCAGCCGGAGCCCCGGGCCCTTTTAAATCGCGGCCCCAGGGCAGCTACTTCTTTTGCCACCACCACCACCACCCCCCGCCCACCGTCAGCGGCCAGGGGGAGCAAAAGGGGCTGCGATATTAAATACATTTTTTTTTTGCGGGGGAGAGGGATAGCTCAGTGGTTTGGGCATTGGCCTGCTAAACCCAGAGTTGTGAGTTCAATCCTTGAGGGGACCATTGAGGGATCTGGGGCAAAAATTGGGGATCGGTCCTGCTTTGAGCAGGGGGTTGGACTAGATGACCTCCTGAGGTCCCTTCCAACCCTGATAGTCTATGATTAAAGTGCTGCCACAGCAGCACTTTAACATTGCTGCCCCTTTTGTGCCCCCCATTAGCAGCCCTGCGGCCCTGCTTTTACCAGCCCTTACCCCCTTACTTTCACCCCTGGGCTCATGTTGAAACCAACACAAAATGGTACATACCATTCCACACAAGTGACTGTAACGTCGATACCTGTGCATCATATTTGAATTGTGTGTCTAAGGCTGGGTTGCCTTAAGGAAACTGTGTTGTTGGCTTCTGGGTGAGCAGTAAGGTATTATAGAAGCTGTTTTGTGCTGGCTTGGTAAACCTAAGTATTGGAATATTGACCAGCTTTGGGGGCTGTTCGCCCCATTCTTTGCAGTTGACCCTAATTAAGTAACCTCAGTGTGGTTACACCTATATAGAATAAGGTAGAAGGGTTAGTATTTTGAAATCCCTCCTCTCCCTCCCACCCCCGGCTGCATCATTCCTGGCTCTCTAATTACATGTCAGATGGTTTCTGCCTCAAAAACTTACAATATAAAGAGACCTGTCTAAGGATGGGAGAAAAGAAGTAGTGATATCCCCTTATTTATAGTTGGGGAAACCGAAGATCACAAAGATTGACTCGCTGAAAATTGTAGTTTGTGGGTTTCCTGGAGCTAGATTGCAGACTGTGAGACTCAATCTGATGTTTTAGCCATAAGGTTATCCTCCATGTCAGACTACTGCAGTCTGTAAATATTAATAAATTTTGTTATGAAAGCAAGGGTTAAAGCTGAATGAGATATTGATAGCTAGAGTTGGGAAATTGAATCTTTATGTAGAGAGGGTCTTGAGAGTTAACATCATTGGCTTCTGACATTTAAAAATGTTTAGTTTCTTTTCTTTAAAAGTTTGGAGACTACATTTAGGATTTATCTTTTGTTCTTGCCTAACAAATAAATAAGTTTATAGGAGAGCCCTTGGGGCCTCTGGTTTAACCACTTTTTTTTTAAGTGTTCCTATTAAAGTATTTTAAAGGGCTGTTTTATTTATAGGAGCTAAATTAAAAGTCATTAATGCTATTGATTGTCATGGCAATAGGGTGGAACCCTAAGGGCTTTATCCAGCTCAATGTGGCTGAAGTTTTCTGAGTTCTGCAGCCTATCGAAGGCTCTGAATACTGGCTCTACGGCACACTGATCTATTCAAGGGGGAGCTTCAGCATTCTGAAAGTCAAAGGGACAAATAATTCACTCCTATGAATATACCCAAGGAGGGGGAGAGTTTTCTCCAGCTCTTCCCCTATGAGAGCAGGGACTTGAGAGAGTTGGGGTGTGCCTGCTTCCTTTTGACTACCTTGTGATGCTTCTCAGGGTACCCAGGACCAAAAGTCAGCTTGTTACCCCCTGCCTCTAATGAGAGGGGATCTTTCTTATGGTAGCTGGGTATCAGCTTCCAGGCCGTCAGCCCCTGAAACACTCTCCTCTGGGCTTATACCAGCCCTTCCTTTACCAATGTTCATCATTGGAACACATGACCCCAGTGACCAACTTCTACTCTGTCCCTACAGAATGCTTTCAGTATGAATACATTCCTTATATATTACCCATACATCCATCTCTCAATGACTGAGTTTTGAAAAGTTACAAGATTCCTGTGGATACCTTACATTTTACTCCTTGAGGATAACTGTACTCTAAGACATGTGTTTGATGTAGTGAGTTTGTCTGGTTTTAGGTGGAACAGGGGACCCTTTGTCAAACGGTCTCTGTTATATAACCCAATCTCATAAATCCATGAGATCCCAGGGTAAAGGGAGACTCGGTTCTATGGGAGGAGCTTTTCCTCTGTTCTGGCAGGGTTAATGCATGAGCTAGATTCCCTGAGCTGAGGGATCCTAGACTGTCAGTTCCCTCCATTCAGGAAAGCAGAATGGACAATTGGGTCTCTAAATAACCTGTTCACTAGGGATCTGCAGAGAGCAACTTCTGTGAGGGTCAGTTGGAGGATGCCTCATGAAGTTGCATTCCCTGCCTGATTCCACAACTCTCCATTATCTGTGCTTACCTCCTCCCAACACACTCAGGACAAGTCTACGCTTCCTTGCTATACATCAGTGAAGCTGCATTGGTGGAACTGTGCTGCTGTAGCTTGTCTGGTGAAGACAGGCTATGTTGACCGGAGTGGAGAGCACTCTCCGGTCAATATAATTACTCCACCTCCACAAGAGGTGGAAGCTGTGTTGGGAGGAGAGCGTCTCCCACAGACATAGTGCAGTGTGGAAAGCGCTTAGTCACGGTAACTTACTTCACTCAGCATGTAAAAATGACCCCTTTCCCCTCCTGAGCTATGTAAGTTAAATTGACTTAAGTGATATTGTAGACCAGCCCTCAGGTAGTGAATTAATTGGAAGGTTTACATCAACTCTTTCTCTGGACAGGGATGTGTCCCAGAAGGCATACAGACTTTTTAAAGTAACTGCTTCTGACGGGGTATATCTTCCACCCTAAATCACCAGAGCCCCCCCACCCCCAGTTGTTATTTCTTCAGATTTATGTGTCGGGGGGTGGGGGGGGAGAAAATGAATGTGACAGGCATAGTGCTGTACAGACCAGGGAGAATCAGTTAATTTCTTAGAGGGTAATTTACTGAATGCCTGGCATCTCTTCAGAATATTCCCTTGAGCCCAACTGATACGTAACTCTGGCCCCAAAAGGGGTCAGTCATACTGTCTACAGCTATGTTACGAGCCTAAATGAGGATTACAAGGCAGTTTCTGAGGAGTTGCTACCCCTCAGCAACAAGAGTAGTCTTTGTCACTGTGTAAAGTATGTCAGGCTAGTGGAGATTCCCTGGGCCACCAAACATAAAGATGTTTTTGGCTGGATAAAGTTGAGAATGGTTCCTAAAATCTACAAAGAAACAGAAATGATTTTCTTAGGATATGTCTTTGATTTCTCCCCACCTCCTTCTCTCCCCCTCCCGCCGACCCCCCCTTATTATTTCTGCATTAGTTTGAAATTCCTGTTTAGACAAAATGTTTTAATTCCCTTGGTATCTCAGTTTCTTTCCAACGAAGTGAATTTGAGTTCCCTCTTCTCCACCTGCACACAAATAAGTTCAGTTACAAAAGCAGTTCGGAGGCAGTAAGCATGGTTCAGTGTGGTTCATGGTTCAGAGGTATTACCCCCATCTTTCTCTAAAAACATAGGAGATAAATAACATCACAAAAACCTTCCTGGAAAGTGAGAGAGGAAGACGATTGTGGATCAAGGTTGGGAAAGGATATAAAGGAAAGATTATGCAATAATTTTCTTTGAATTTCCTGGCAAACTGAATCTAAGTCTCAGGGTTGGCGCTTTACAAGGGGCAAATGTTGGAGGGGGTCATTAACAGCTCATATATAGATGGTGTGGGGCACCGTTCCCCATCCTCCCAAGTAAAACGAACACAGGAGGAGGGGGTAAATGTGTGTCACTAAATACAAATTGTGAACACAATAAATCGGTAGCAGCCTGCTATAGATTTGTAGTGTTCAGAATTCATATAGTAGCAGGGCATTCTTTTCCATGGTCGCAGTGGCACATGTGCAGACTGCATAGTGAACATCTGACAAGAGGCAAGCTGTAGAAATTTTGAGTGGCGTTTGGGGTGCTGGCTTCACTACCCAAGCCACAGGCTGCAGTACCTGTGGATCACTAACTTCTCCATATATGGATCCAGCTGACGTGCTCCAGAAGGTAGCTAGAGCCAATTAACGTAGTCCAGCAGGATTTCCAGAGGACAGGTACAGTGCTCTACAGTCATTGTTGCCTGTGGCTTGAGTGGTGAATCCAGTGCCCCAAACCCCACTCAAAATTGGCGCTGCTCACCTCCTATCAGACATTAAGTGTGCAGTCTGTGGGGAGGAGAAGCTGGAGGGGCAGGAGGGAATATGGCAGAGGTGGAGGAGGAGCATGATCCTCCCAGGAAGAAGGTCCAGGCCTGGTGCTGGCCAAGATAAGTAAGGGCCCTAGGCAGTAGAGGAGGGCAACTTTCCTAGGGCAGATTTCCCTTTCTCCATGTTTGGAGGTGGATGGGGGCAAGTGGGCATGCTTTTTTTTCTGCTATGCCCCAATTGCCTGAAATTTCACAAGTTGCCACTGGCAGGGGTGGGTTTATACCACCTTTCCTCCTGTAGGAATTCTGGGACTGCCCCACAATTGATGCAGCTCTTAGCATAAACCAAAGCATCCTTAGGGCTGCTCTAATTTATGCCTTTCAGAATCGGTCCTTATGATCCAGTCCACTCCCTGAGCATCAGCCAGAGCACTGTGCACTCCAGCCCTGTCCCTTCCATCCCTGGCACATTTCCTCTCATCCCTTCTCTTATCATCCATACTCTAGCAGCACTAAGTACCCATAATCGTTTGAGGATTAGGCTCCCAGAGCCTACTTAATGCACTAGCTAAATGTGCACATGCCTAGGGTACACCACTATTTCAGTGCAAAGGTGCTGAAGCAAGCAATATCTTAAAAAGAAAAGGAGTACCTGTGGCACCTTAGAGACTAACCAATTTATTTGAGCACGAGCTTTCGTGAGCTACAGCTCACTTCATCGGATGCATACCGTGGAAACTGCAGCAGACATTATATACACACAGAGATCATGAAACAATACCTCCTCCCACCTCACTGTCCTGCTGGTAATAGCTTATCTAAAGTGATCATCAAGTTGGGCCATTTCCAGCACAAATCCAGGTTTTCTCACCCTCCGCCCCCCCCCCCACACACAAACTCACTCTCCTGCTGGTAATAGCCCATCCAAAGTGACGGAAATGGCCCACCTTGATTATCATACACATTGTGAAGAGGGTTGTCACTTTGGATGGGCTATTACCAGCAGGAGAGTGAGTTTGTGTGTGTGGGGGGGGCGGAGGGTGAGAGAACCTGGATTTGTGCTGGAAATGGCCCAACTTGATGATCACTTTAGATAAGCTATTACCAGCAGGACAGTGGGGTGGGAGGAGGTATTGTTTCATGATCTCTGTGTGTATATAATGTCTGCTGCAGTTTCCACGGTATGCATCCGATGAAGTGAGCTGTAGCTCACGAAAGCTCATGCTCAAATAAATTGGTTAGTCTCTAAGGTGCCACAGGTACTCCTTTTCTTTTTGCGAATACAGACTAACACAGCTGTTACCCTGAAACCAAGCAATATCTTGTACATCCACCCAAAAAAGGTTTCAACATCCCCTTCCTACAAAGTATACTTCATATAAGTTTTTTCTTTCTTGAAGAAAATATTCCATAGTAATCTCACAAAGCACTTTTCAAATAAAGCTATTTTCTTTCCTAGTATCTAAGGCTAAATGCTCTTTAGTATCCTGTTTTGTTACAACTTCTTGTAGAATCAAGAAGCCAAGTCTCTTTAATTTAAACATTCGTTAAGAAGTCCATTTTATCATCTTTTATTATACAAAATGGTCGTCTACTTCTGAAATTTATCTTTAACTATTAAAAAAAAAAGCTCTTCAGTTTAATCAAAATGACTCTTCTACGTGTCTTAAGAACCAATTGGTCTCTTCACAGTTTTGCACTGAAAACAAATAAAGCTGTTTTCTATACATTAAGTTCCAGACTAGAACTGTATGAATATTTTTTTTAAAAAAAATGAATTCACAAATATTTCTGCAGAAAAGGAGCCATTTTTGTGTTTTCCTGTGTAAGGTGTTTCCATCTGCCAGTTAGTGAACCAAAAAACAAACAAATATGACTTTAGTTGGTCTCCTAACAATTCATAGCTAATATTGCAATTGAAGAGTTCCTAAATAACCCTTATCCTGAAAATTATTCATTCCAACCATTTGGCAAATACAAATAGCAAACACATTAGAACAAACTCAGGATGAGTGTGCAAACAACTTGCTAACTAAAAAAAGGACTAATTTGTGACTAATATTATTTGTAACAAGTATTTTAACTCCCTTTAGTCAAAGCTCATGTTCTTCCATATGCTCAGAATTCTGGGATATCATTCTCATCTCATTTACAATAGTGTAAATTAGGAGTAACTTTACTGAAATCAGTGAAGCTACACTAGTGAAAACATTGTCTTCACTCTGCCAATGCCAGCCTTCATTGCCCACTTGTTACATTTTCTAATAAGCATCTTTTCACTTTCTACCAAGTCATCTCTCACATATATGACAAGCTTCCTGTTAAAACCTGAAAATCAGATCAAAGTCCTCCTTCAAATCCCTATTTAAAACTCTTTGTTGTGATGGCTACAAAAAACTTGACACTAGGTAGGCCACTGGTGAGCTTAAAACCTCTGCCTGTCATGCTAACCAATAAAGTCTTATTGTTTCCTTCTGCTCTGTCATGTGTCTTTCTGCATATACTTGTTGTCTCTTGTCTTATACTTGTAAACTCCTGGGCCAGGGACTATCTTTGTTCTTTGTACAGTGCTTCATGCAATTGGGTTCTGGTCCGTGACTGGGGTTCGTAGGTCACATCACAATAAAAATAATAATAAATAATAAAACTGAGGTGAAAGGAAACTCAGGTCCACTGTTTCTAGAAATACATATGTAGTCACCTGAGTAGAAATCGGCAGCATTTGGCCTCATTATAAATAATAATTCAATTTGTATAGTTACTTGTCCAAGTAGCATATTAAAATGTCATCATCTCATTCCCTTGACTTCATAAAGCAGATGGAGACTAGTAAACAAGGGACTAAGGTATCAGAACTCCTCATTAGCCTTAATTCAAACTATGCCATGGGCTCACTTTGAAGCCTGGGCAAGTCTAGAAGTCCCAGTTTAGCACATTGCTTAACCGCATGCATACATTTAAGTTGGAGAATAGTCCCATTGAAGTCATTGGAACTACTCATTAGCTTGAGGTTATGTATATGCTCTTATGCTTTGCTGGGTAAGGACCTTAATTTCATGGCATTCTTTGCCTCATCCATAAACTGGTGTTAAGCTGTCTCATACTGATATTGTGAGGGTTGATTAGTAAATATCAGTTGATATTGTGAGGGTTGATTAGTAAATATTTATATAAACACTTTGTGTCTAGTGCTATATGGCCTGAGTATTATTATTGATTTGAATTGTGACACATTTCCCACCAATGGAAAGCTAATATTGTGTATAAATGTTATTTGTGATAGTATGCAATGTTGTTGTAGCCACATCAATCCCAGGATATTAGAGAGACAAGGAGGATGAGGTAATATGACCTGAAGAAGAGCTCTGTATAGGCTTCAAAATGTGTCTCTCTCACCAACAGAAGTTGGTCCAGTGAAAGATATTGCCTCACCCATCTTATCTCTCTAATTTGCGATGATAGCACCCAGAGGCGTCTATCAGGCCTGGGGCTCCATTGTGCCTTGGGACTGTCCAAGCACATAGGAGCTTGCAGTTGAAGGACTATTATGCTCCTTAAAATCTCACCATGTGTGAGGGGTAGCACATAGCTATGCTACATCAGGAAGTGCTCCTCCAAGCTTGGGAAAGGAGAGGGAAATCATATTTTACATTTAGCAGAAAGGAGGGACACTCACTCCCACATGTTTCCCATTACAGCAGCCATTGCTACCATGGAGGGCTAGCACCGTGGCACACGACTCTGTGAAGTTACTGGCTCAGTACCTCTGTTTGCTGGGATGATTCCAAGGGATCTATCTATGAGATTTCTGGTTGAATTTTTTGATGGGGTGAAGTCAAGGCACAGGCCATGGAGATATTATTGGCTCTCACAGGCGCTGACTTTTACTTTTCCCAGTGGGTGTTCTACCTCCACTCCACCCTGAGGCCCCTCTCCCACTCTGCCCCTTCCTCCGAGGCCCCACCCTTGCTCCGCCTCTTTCTGCCCTTGCTCTGCCCCCTCTTTCGAGGCCCCCTACTGACTCACTACTCGCTGCGCTCTCCACCCTCCCCTGAGCACCTCCTGCCAGCTGCTGAACAGCTGATCAACAGGGCTGCCAAACAGCTGTGGCTGCTGGGTGCTGAGCACCCCTCCTTCTTTTTCCGTGGGTACTTGAGCCCCAGAGCATTCACAGAGTTGATGCCTATACTGGCTCTGTACAAACATGCAGTCTGAAACAGTCTCTGCCTCAAATTGCTTAAAGTGGTGGGTTGGAAAGAAATCAGAAAGCACTTCAGTGAGATCATTGGGGTTATTGGGAACCATCCACATCTAAGGACAGAACTTGGTGTTGAGATATTTCACAATTAGATGGATAAGGAATTGGATACTTGGTTCTGGGGAAGGGGAAGCAATGGAGATTAAGGATGAAGACTGGCTCTGTCATGGAGATATTCTGGAAGGGCAGATCTTACAGAAAGCTGGGAAATGGAGGGCAGGAAAGAGAAAGCATGATTGATATCAGGCATTTTGTACATAAAGTTTTCAAAAGAGTCTACAGATTAGAGGATGAGAGTAGTGGTAGTTAAATACATAGCAGATGCTAAGATAGTCAAGTATATTACTGAGAAAATTCTTCTCCAATGCACAGGATTTTTTATACGGACCATTATAGAGTCTGATTCAAAGCCCATTGAAAGCAGGTATTCCATTGGTTTCAATGTGTTCTGGATCACATGCATAATGCCTAACTGTTCCAGGCTTCATATGTTTCAGACAGGAGAGGATGAACAGCTAGATATAGTTTCACACAGACCACTTAGACATAAGTACCTTGTGAAAGGTGAGTGTGTGATGAAACAATGAAAGCAGGGCTATGAGGCTACTTAAATAAATGACACTGACTTTGCAATAGCTCTTGGGGTTACAAATGAAGCCATCGAGAAATGATTGGCCTTATTTGAGAACATACTGAAGACCTGGAGCAGCTCATTTTTTGACTGCAGTAGGAGTTGTGGGTGCTAAATACATTAGAAAATCAGACTTTACACTTGTTTTGAACTACTACATGAAAGGCCATGCCATTATACGAAGGTGTAATTTGTAAAACGTAAAAAAGCAGAAAATGGCTGAGAACTTAAAAATTGGATGGTCGTAGCCCACAAATCCTAGTGATGACTGAACCTGGTGACATTCTGAACCAAAAGAGCTCTCAACCATGCTTGTAGCTGGAGCTAGCGAACGGGAGCAGCAAACAGGTGAGTTTTGTGAGGGAGTTCTCCAGTTGGAGGAGGCTCAATTATGTGATGCTTGGGGAAAGTTTTTTGGTTTGTGTGCTTGCTGCTTTCCATGTGCCCACTTGACTGAAGTTTATAGTGTGGTCTGTTTGGGGGGCCGTGTGCTGAGCCTAGTGGCCTGCTAGGCAAGGATGAGAGCTTCTTAATGAGTCATTGATCCCTAATCCATTTAGGAGCCCTTAACCAGGGGCTGAGGTGACTCAGGGAGAATGGGGGTTTAAAAAGCCAGCTCCAAAGCAAAAAGAGGAGCTAGCAAATGGGAGTTTTGCAAGGAAGTTTATATAGCACAGTTAAGTTCATGGAGTGGTTTGGCCAATGTACATGGTAGAGGGACATTGCTGGCACATATTGGCATATATCACATTGGTAGATGTGCAGGTGAACAAGCCCCTGATGGCATGGCTGATGTGATTAGGTCCTATGATGGTGTCCCTTGAATATATATGTGGACAGAGTTGGCAACGGGGTTTGTTGCAAGGATAGGTTCCTGGGTTAGTGTTTTTGTTAGTGTGGTGTGTGGTTGCTGGTGAGTATTTGCTTCAGGTTGGGAGGCTGTCTGTAAGCGAAAACTGGCTTGTCTCCCAAGGTCTGTGAGAGTGAGGGATCATCCTTCTGTATAGGTGGTAGATCCTTGATGATGCGCTGGAGAGGTTTTAGTTGGGGGCTAAAGGTGACAGCTAGTGGTGTTTTGTTACTTTCTTTGTTGGGCCTGTCCTGTAGTAGGTGACTTCTGGGTACTCTTCTGGCTCTGTCAATCTGTTTCTTCACTTCAGCAGGTGGATACTGCAGTTTTAAGAATGCTTGATAGAGATCTTGTAGGTGTCTGTCTCTATTTGAGGGATTGGCGCAAATGTGGTTGGATCTTAGGGCTTGGCTGTAGACAATGGATCATGTAATGTGGTCTGGATGAAAGCTGGAGGCATGTAGGTAAGTATAGCGGTCAGTGGGTTTCCGGTATAGGGTGGTGTTTATGTGACCATCGCTTATTAGCACTGTAGAGTCCAGGAAGTGGATCTCTTGCGTGTACTGGTCCAGGCTGTGGTTGATGGTGGGATGGAAATTGTTGAAATCATGGTGGAATTCCTCAAGGGCTTCTTTTCCACGGGTCCAGATGATGAAGATGATGTCATCAGTATAGCGCAAGTAGAGTAGGGGCATTAGGGGAAGAGAGCCAAGGAAGCGTTGTTCTAAGTCAGCCACAAAAATGTTGGCATACTGTGGGGCCATGCGGGTACCCATAGCAGTGTCACTGACTTGAAGGTATACATCGTCCCTAAATGTAAAATAGCTGTGGGTGAGGACAAAGTCACAAAGTTCAGCCACCAGGTTTGCCGTGATGTTAGCGGGGATATGGTTTCTGATAACTTGTAATCCATCTTTGTGTGGAATGTTGGTGTAGAGGGCTTCTACATCCACAGTGGCCAGGATGGTGTTTTCTGGGAGATCACCAATGGATTGTAGTTTCCTCAGGAAATCAGTGGTGTTTCGAAGATAGCTGGGAGTGCTGGTAGCATAGGGCCTGAGGAGAGAGTCCGCATAGCCAGACAATCCTGCTGTCAGGGTGCCGATGCCTGAGATGATGGGGCGTCCAGGATTTCCAGATTTATGGATCTTGGGTAGCAGATAAAATACCTGTGGTCAGCGTTCTAGGGGTGTGTCTGTGCAGATTTGTTCCTGTGCTTTGTCCGGGAGTTTCTTGAGCAGATGGTGTAGTTTCTTTTGGTATCCCTCAGTGGGATCAGAGGATAATGGCCTGTAGAATGTGGTGTTCGAGAGCTGCCGAGCAGCCTCTTGTTCATATTCCAACCTATTCATGATGACGACAGCACTTCCTTTGTCAGCCTTTTTGATTCTGATGTCAGAGTTGTTCCTGAGGCTGTGGATGGTGTTGTGTTCCGTACGGCTGAGGTTATGGGGCAAGTGATGCTGCTTTTGCACAATTTCAGCCCGTGCACGTCAGTGGAAGCACTCTATGTAGAAGTCCAGTCTGTTGTTTCGACCTTCAGGAGGAGTCCACCCAGAATCCTTCTTTTTGTAGTGTTGGTAGGAAGGTCTCTGTGGGTTAATATGCTGTTCAGAGGTGTGTTGGAAATATTCCTTGAGTTGGAGACATCAGAGACGTCAAAAGTAGGATTCTAGGTCACCACAGAACTGTATCATGTTTGTGGGGGTGGAGAGGCAGAAGGAGAGGCGCCAAGAGAGGACAGATTCTTCTGCCGGGCTAAGAGTATAGCTGGATAGATTAACAATATCGTTGGGTGGGTTAAGGGAACCACTGTTGTGGCCCCTTGTGGCATGTAGTAGTTTTGATAGTTTAGTGTCCTTTTTCCTTTGTAGAGAAGCAAAGTGTGTGGTGTAAATGGCTTGTCTAGTTTTTGTAAAGTCCAGCCATGAGGAAGTTTCTGTGGAAGGTTGTTGTTTTTTATGAGAGTATTCAGTTTTGAGAGCTCATTCTTAATCTTTCCCTGTTTGCTCTATAGGATGTTGATCAGGTTGTTCTGCAGTTTCTTTGAGAGTGTGTGGCACAATCTCTCAGCACAGTCTGTGTGGTATGTAGATTGCAATGGATTTTTTACCGTCAGTCCTTTTGGTATGATGTCCATCTGTTTGCATTTGGAAAGGAAGATGATGTCTGTATCTGTACAAGTTTTTTCATTGAGTTGATGGATTTCCACTTCATACTGCTAAATTCAGTGCTGGCTGCTGGGGAAAGCCATGTGCTGCCTCTTTAAGACACTCACTGGAAGTGCCCCTGCTCTGTCTTGAGCCCAGTTGTCTGCCCTACCCTGCTCTGCGGAGATGGGGGCACATGGCAGGGGGAGGGAGAGAGAGTGTGTGTGTGTGGAAGAGAGAGACAGACTGGCTGCTGGGGAACTCTCAGAAACAGTGCATTGTCTCCTTAGGAAAGGCACTCAGACACTCACCATTCAGACTTCAGATCACAGCATCTCTGAGCTCTCCTGAGTCAGGCTGTCCCCTCTGCCCTGCTCTGTGGAGATGGGGTACAAGGGCGGTGGAAGGGAGACACCCTGCCATGAGCACCCTCCCCCACCCCACCTTCCAGCAGGAGGATCTCGGGAGCACCTACAGGATGGAGCAACATGGGGGGAAGGGCACCTGAACACATGCTGCTGGCTGTGCGCTTTTGCATGCTCTGCTGTCAGCTGGGTGGCATTTAAATCTCTCCTGCACGGCCGCCCAGCAGCTTACAGGGAACAAAGGGTATGGAACAATTGAGAGATTTGAAAAGACTGCGACTTGTCAGGCTGGAAAAGAGACCACTAAGAGGGGATATGACATAGGTCTATAAAATCATGACTGGTGTGGAGAAAGTGAATAAGGAATTGTTATTTAGACCTCCACATAACACCTGGGGTTACCTAATTACATTAACAGGCAGCAGGTTTAAAAAAACAAAAGGAAGTACTTTTTCACACGGCACAGTGTCAGTCTGTGGAACTCATTGCCAGGGGATATTGTCATGACCAAAAGTATAATTGGGTTCAAAAAATAATTTGATAAGTTTATGGAGGCTAGATCTATCAATGTCTATTAGCCAAGATTGTCAGGGATACAGCCCCATGTTCTGGGTGTTCCTCACCTTCTGACTTCCAGATGTTGGGACTTGATGACAGGGGATGGATCACTTGATAATTGTCCTGTTCTGTTCATTCCCTCTGAAGCATCTGGCATTGGCCATTGTTAGAAGACAGGATACTAGACTAGATGGACCATTGATCTGAGACAATATGTCTGCTCTTGTGTTCCATTGCTTCACGCTGACTCAACAGACATTTTAGACTTAAGAATTACATGCAGACAGAATGAGAACCAAGGGATCTCATTATATAGATAATAAATGTTAGAATTGCTATATGTCCTGTAGGCTAATTTTACTCTGTGAAGGGTGAAAAAGCCGGAATCTCCTTCTGTGTGAATTTGTTACCTTAATTATATCGTTCAGTCAGTCGATGGTTTAATCATATAAGATATTTTTAATTCACTAAATTCATAGTTTGTAAGTGTAACAGTAAGAATTCCCCCCACACACCACTACTATTTAGGGTCTGAGACTCCATGTTCCCGCTCATTGTCTCACCCCCAGCTTTTCCCCAAGCTAAGATCCTACTTGAGACTTCCAATCCCTCCACCAAATTAATAGAGCGTGACCTGGAATGGGAATGGTGATGCTGAGGCAGATGTGTGCCACCAGGTCCCTTGTGTTCATCAGTGACATGCCCATGCCAATAGGAGAGCAGAAAAAAAAAACAGCAGTCAGCTGTGCCAGAGTATTCCATCCTGGTGGGTTGCAAGCAGAACAGGGTTACAAAAAGTTTTTTTTTTTCTCAAAGGTGAGTGGATGTGGTAAAGATGAGGGAACAACTTTTATGCCCACTCCAGGCAAGTGGTTTCCATATGTGTAATGATTTTTCTTCCCATGCTATCTTTTTTACTGAGGTATAAGATTATGTGGACAATACGACACACACAGGTCAAATATTCAAGCAGGATTTTTTTTTTAAAATTCTTTCTCATGAAAGACACTAGATTCACCATCCTAGAGATGGAAGTTTTCTAGGTGTCCACAGAGCATCAGCAACAGAGGCAGCAGCAGGACATGTTTCTCAATATTAACCTGGCAACATCGCTCAAGCATGACCGATAGAGCCATTATCTGTTCCTTCAAATTCTTTGCTGAAACTGTCAGTGTGGGTTCCTGTTTTTTCTGTTGACATGGATGCTTTTTCACTAAGTGAAGAATAACAATTCATTTCACATTAAGAAAAGGAGTACTTGTGGCACCTTAGAGACTAACCATTTTGGTGCCACAAGTACTCCTTTTCTTTTTGCGAATAAAGACTAACACGGCTGTTACTCTGAAACCTGTCATTTCACATTGAGTGTTAAACAGCTGACAGATAGTAATAATTGTCAACTAGTTTTTAGTGAAGCTTAATTCATACCACGACCTAAAAGTGAAAGTATATCTTGTGAAAGTTAAAGTGAAAGTTACCTGTCTCTGTGCCATCCACTGCCAAGTAAGAATTAATACCTCATTCATTTCTTTTAACATACTTTTTTGTCTTTTCCTGGAAAACACAAACTAATACAAAGCATAAACAAAATGGGATAGACATTAAATCAGACTAATAAAACACAAAAACTGGATCCCATCTTGATAGCCATAATATATATATAGTATCATTTATAATCAAATCAGGGTTTTAAATATCATGCAGATGTAGTTTTAGAAAGATAGTTGCATTATATATTTAGATATTTCGACTGTGCCAGTCATTTGCTATCAGCATGTCTACATTATTCATGTAGAAATCATATAATAAAATTGGACCTATGTCCCCAATTAAAAATCTCCCAATTAAGTAACACTTAAATGTTCCCCCCCCCCACTTCCCCACTTATCTCTCCCCACCCCCCAGTCTCAAACACAAAGCTTCAGAGGATAGATAGGGTTTATAACATGCTCTGAAAGTCAGCAGATTCAAGCTCTGACAGGCCAAGGGGAAATACAGTTTATCATCTGGTCTTTTAAATGTGAATTGTTCTTTTATATGCAATAACACCTACCATCGATTGTAGCTGCTCTGTGCATATTGTCGGTGCATTGGCTTTCAGTGAAAATGATGTTTTGTTTTGTTTTTTTTTTCAAACAACCATCTGTTTTGCAAAGATTTGTAGTCTCTTGTTACCCTGAAATATAACTGAGTAAGCCTAATACAGGTTCTAAAAGAATACTGTATATCGGGGTGACCAAACTGGCTCACAAGCCACTTGCGGCTCTTTTACCGTTAAAAGACTCAGGGCTTCAGCTCCATGGGCACACCTGCCAGGGTTCGGGGCTTCAGCAGAAGCGAGGCTGAAGCCCTGAACCCCATCATGTGCCTCCCACAGGGCTGGAACCCTGAGCCCTGGCAAGTGTGTCCCGGCTCTCCAACTTTTGAAGACTGTCATATGTGGCTGGGTGGATTAGTAAATTTGGCCACCCCTGCTGTATATCCTGACTTGTGGTGATTTCCCAATAAATAATTGCTGTGTAAATTTAGTTTTTACTTGCTCTTTATTTTTATGTTGAAAATGTGCCACACAACTAGGAATGGGATAAAAAAAAAAGACTGCCACTAGATCCTGAAATAATTAATTTGTGACCCATGTATTCCCTTCTCCTCTCCCTCAAAATAAGGATTTTTTATTTTGGTGGGGAGCAGGGTGCAGGTGAAAGGGTTGAAATTTGTTAGAAATGAGAAATTTGCTTTTATTTATTAGTTTCTAACTCCTTATTTAACTGGCTAGAACAATGTGTATTCTTGCTCCCAGTCCCCATGGCTCCCCCACTCAGACATATTGAGTTGCAACAGAATGTATAGATACAGAAATATCACAGAACTACATTAAACTGCTACATTTGCTTGGACAGAAATATCCTAGTGTAGTGTAACTTGAAGTGGAAGGCTAAAGTGTGATTAAAAGGACATGGGGAACTCACTGAGACCACATGTAACATTTGTTGCTGTATGATTTGGACTAGTAACCCTGGGTCCTGAGCCATAGCCATCAAAATCAATTTCTTTACCAAAGGCTTCGATCTCACTGCTGTTTCAGGAATGGAATGTTAAAGGACCATAGCTTTATCAAATAACCAGCTCCATTTTAATTATCACTTCTCTAAACCTCCCCTCTCCCCTACATGATGCATGTGCAAATCAGGTTAACTACATGACAGCTGATATTTTCTCATTCCAGAGATGAACTTTAGAACTTTGACTTGGAGCAAACATTTAATTGTTAATTAGGAGACCTTGAACAGTATTAGTTATGCTAATTTTATCCAAACTCCTTTCTCCAGTTAGTCTCCCCAGAAAATCAAATGGCTAATTCTCCTCCACTTGCTTCCATGTAACTCATTTTAGCAGAGATGGGAGTTACAATCATGCACAGAAGGGAGAGCAGTAAGTGCGAGCAGAATAAGCATAAGAGGCTGTGAAGCTGCAGGGATTCACTTTGACAATCCCACTGGAGGGGTTAGAGTAATCTCCTGGGCACTTGTGGAGAGAAGATTGCTTTAATGGCTGCAAATGCACTATGAATATATGTTAGTAAAATACATGTGAAATTCTCATTTGATTCACTCCTCCCTTTCCCCCATTCATTGCAAATTAATAGCTAGTCTCCTAATTTGGAATTTTGAGTATGTCATGCTACTGAAGTAGTTCACCCATTTATTCACTCGGCAAATATGACAATCCAATAATACTTCAGATATGTTGGAATAACAATTATCCCTACCATTTATTATCCCAGCCCATGGAACAAAGAGGTATTGTATTAAAAAGCACTGCTAATGTCCAGAATTACTGAAACTGAGGAAACACATATAGCTCTTTAGGGCTCAGTTGCTCCTGATAGGCCCAGCCCTGCACTGGATGTGGAGCAGATCTGCCCACATGAAAGGGAGATTCTGGCAGCATCTTCCAAAATGCCTCCAGGAGCTCCAACTGTACAGAAGGAGAGCCCCTGCTGCACTGTCCCTATGATGGCTGAGGGCGCTTCCCTCTTCGTGGCAGGCAGTTTCCAAAGCTGCCAAGTTTCGGTCAGCTCTTTATGGGACATTTTATGCAAATTAATTAATAAGCAAATGTACAGCTGCTCAATACTTGGCATGGGGTGTGGCTGGGCTGAGGGGGGTGGGTGTCTTTGTGTAGTGAGGTAGGTAAGAAGGTGCAGTGAGAGGGGAGGCAGAGGTGTCACCTACTCATCAGGGGCCACTGCAGTTCCAAGCGGTATCAAGACGCTTCTGCAGCTCAGCTGTGCGTATAAAGACTTTGCAGGCTGTGGGAATGTCTGACAGGGCTGGCAAACATATGAGTGTCTCATATGGACCCTGACATTGTCTCCTCTCTACTCCCACAGAGATGCCTTGCACTCCTCAGGCAGCAGCCTCTGACTCAGGGGAACACAGAACTGACATAGCTGGCACCTGTGGCACACCTCTGGGTGTCAGGGTCCTGTTGGTGGTGTGGCCTGAGCACTTTTATGCTTGAGCTATTTTTAGCTGACACTTTGGCTCCTAAAAGCCATAGCATGCTTTAGGTAGACCCAAGACAGCTTTAAAATATTCTGTAGCCAGGTCAGTATAGAACCAGCCTCAGGGTCAGAGAGCCACAAGTGTCATCCTCATGGCTCTCCTTCATTTCAGCTGCATGCACCAGATATGGGGCACAGCTTAGAATCTAGCCCATTCAGTTTTTGCAGGGTGTCACCTCCATGTTGGAGAATGCACTTTGAGGGGGGTTGTGAGGGCATGGATTTTTTTTTAATTGATAAGAGGACTGTTCCTCTGACAGATCCTCTGAGATCTCCCTGGTTCTGGGATCCAAATTCCATGTCTTTTCCAGAGGGGTGGCAAATGCTGGCCCTCAATTAACTGGAAGAATTTATGTACCTCGGGAGATGTGTATCCTTTTGAAGAAAGAAATTCTTGCCCACCCCTCTAATTGTGGTGTGTGTGAGTGTGTGTAAACAAACTTTCCAGTCAGTTTGATTATTCTATGCCTCCACACTACAAGAAAAATGAATATTATTATTTCTCTTATCTGGAACAAACTGTTGACCTAATAATTAATATCCAATAACTAGGCTAGGAGTAAAAATATAGTTTTATTATAGAAAAATTGAAGCATCGCATGCTCTACTTTCTATACTTCGGAGAAATGAGGCTAGTGATGTGTAATAATTTTTAGCAACTATAAGAAGGTGCAAGAGAACAAAACAGAGAACCTGTAGAATCAAAACATAAAAAATTGCCACTTTACACAACAAGTTGTCACCCACTAACAGTTGGGCCTGTTGGCAAACATGTTCATTATGAAAGATAAGTTGAGAGCTCAAAGTAAAGTAGATATAAGCCTTGAAGATTTGCCCTTGAAGGTTGGTGATATACAGTTTATTGCCTTCCTGTTGTAAAAAGAAGTTTAACCAGATTAAAATTTCTGTAATCAAAAGAATTACAGAAAGTAGGATGCTTATTAATTGAAGGACCTCTATGCTGCAAATATTCGTGGAAGCCCATTTTTCAATAAATGTTTTCACAAATATGTTAGACCTGGTAGAATGAGGTGTTGCAGATACTGAAGAACTGGTTGAAATATATGAGGTGAAAACTAAAGTTATCCCAGTTTGCAAGCAGATTATTTTTCATGCTTAATTGGTTTTAAAAATGTGTTTAAGATCAACATGTCCATATTGGTTTATAGGTTTTGGAACCTAGTAGTTACTTTTGTGGGGGGAAGGTGAGGCTTCAAGAAGTTGTATTATCATTGCTCACTGACTGTCTGCAGTTTAGATGAGGTCTGGGAGAATTGGGCATTTCTAGGATCACCTATTTTCAGTACCAAATCACAACATATAATGTGCTGATCATTATAATAATGCCAGATTTCTGCAGTCCTCTCACATGAAAAGACTCCCATTTGGTTCCAGTGGACATTTCATACATGCTGTTCTCGAATGTTGTATTGGAGAAGGGGAGGGAAAAAATGGTTCCTTCCAACTTTTTCTCAGTTTTCTCCCTTTTTCATACTCAGCAGCTTGAGAGGTGAAGGCATGACATAACCCTGCCGCCCCTTTCACACTACACACACAGAACTGAAGCACTACATACCTAGAAGGAGCCACACTTGTCTTTCAGTTACAAAACACTAGTGGAAATGAGAATATAATTTGGCTCAATGACTGCAGGAGTAAACTGCAACTTAACTCTTAACATATTTTCCCCCTCCAAAAGAAGTAAAATTTCCAATAACATGTTAACATCTTCATAGTGAAGAACTTTGAAACCCATGAGGAGTAAAGTAACCCATCTACCGTAAAAAGAACGAGGAGTACTTGTGGCACCTTAGAGACTCACACATTTATTTGAGCATAAGCTTTCTTGGGCTAAAGCCCACTTCATCAGATGCATGCAGTGGACAATACAGTAGGAAGATATATATATATATACACACACAGAGAACATGAAAAAATGGGGGTTGCCATACCAACTCTAATGAGAGTAATCGATTAAGGTGGCCTATTATCAGCAGGAGAAAAACTTTTGCAGTGATAATCATTTCAAACAGTTGACAAGAAGGTGGGGGGAAATTAACATGGTGAAATAGTTTAGTTTGTGTAATGACTCATCCACTCCCAGTCTTTATTCAAGCCTAATTTAATAGTGCCAAAGCAATGCCGCTCTGTCATGTACATTGGCCAAACCAGACAGTCTCTACGCAAAAGAATAAATGGACACAAATCAGACATCAAGAATTATAACATTCAAAACCAGATGGAGAACACTTCAACCGCCCTGGACATTCAGTTACAGACCTAAAAGTTGCAATTAGTCAACAAAAAAACTTCAAAAACAGACTCCAATGAGAAACAGCAAAACTTGGAATTAATTTGCAAACTGGACACCATTAAAGTAGGCTTGTATAAAGACTGGGAGTGGATGAGTCATTACACAAACTAAAAACTATTTTCCCATGCTAATTTTCCCCCTACTGTTACTCACATCTTCTTGTCAGCTGTTTGAAATAGGCCATCCTGATTATCACTACAAAAGTTTTTTTTCTCCTGCTGATAATAGCCCACCTTAATTGATTACTCTCATTAGAGTTGGTATGGCAACCCCCATTTTTTCATGTTCTCTGTGTGCATATATATATCTTCCTACTGTATTTTCCACAGCATGCATCATTAGCCCCCGAAAGCTTATGCTCAAATAAATGTGTGAGTCTCTAAGGTGCCACAAGTACTCCTCATTCTTTTTGCTGATACAGACTAACGTGGCTACTACTCTGAAACCTGTCACCATCTACTGTACACATTTTTATTAGTTTATAGTATTTTCCCTTTTGGTTTGGTTCTTGCATCATCCAAATAGGCCTGGACAAGCGGCTACTCCCACTTCCATCAGATCGGGGACCACCTGAGGAAAGCAAGTACCCTAGAATGCTTGGTAGTTGGTTCCCTAGCAATTGGGTTCTAAGTATTATGAGACACCTCTGTCCCCACATGTTATTGCTAGGACAAACAGGCCCCAGACTTTCATCTCCAGAGATGATGGCTGTGGGAACAAGTTAGTGGTATTGGAGAAATAACTTGCAGAATACTAGGGAATGGCATAATAGGAGCTCAGTCACTTAATTTCTATTCCCTATTTTTCATTAAGCAGGCGGAGACCCCATCTTCATTTATTCTATCTGGAGCCAGTGGCTGCTGACCTTAAAATTCTCTACTAGACAGAACCACTCTTCATTCTATGCTTCCCCATTAACAATGTTTCTTGTTATCTTTATTCTCTACCCATGGAGATGGATAGTAGATAACCCTTTATTTACAAAGTGTTTTGCAACAGGAGATCAAGACTAGGCTTCTCTGCAGCACTGTTGTGGTCTGAGATCCTGATTCTCTGTGTGTTCTAATATTACAGATTACAGATGACACTTTAAATTTTCTCTGTTCTGACAAACAGAAACTGCTCTTCCTTTTGAGCACTGTATTTGTCCTTTTAGCAAATCCTATTTATGGCCCTTGATCCTTCAATGAGCTCTGTGTAGGAGGACAGCTGTCAGTAGAGCTACCCTGTATCTTGCTCATTCCAAAATCAGGGCCGAAGAGATTCTAATTTTGCCTCTTCCATCACTCCCCATCTATATTCTCTTCTAAACATTATTACTATTTATTTCTCTGTAAGCATTCACGTTGCTCTGTTATCCATCCTCTTTTTGACACTCTTATAGTTATGGGCTGTATCCTGTATTCTCTCATCAGCTTGAATTTCCCTTCATTCCAGTGGGAATTTTTGGCTAAGGACCGCAGGATCAGAACTTGTAAAAGGAAAAAAAAAGGGGGGGTGGAGAGAAGAGGAGGATAGGCGGCCAGTATAAAGTTCTGTCTGTTGATTAGTTTGTGGTAAGTAGTTATGGTATTTCAGTGGATTGAAACATGTGAACATGCAAAGAGGCTAGATTGTTTTGTCATCAATATTGGCTCTACACTCGATAGTGTGTGCTTAGTTACTAAACTTAATGAATTTCATTGGTAGTATACCTCCCACCCTTTGCCAGTGCTGACAGATTTCGCTTGTATATATTAGATGAATAAATTGGTTAGTCTCTAAGGTGCCACAAGTACTCCTTTTCTTTTTACTATATTTACAGTGAGTCAAAATTCCTCCATTTTGTGTGTGAATATATTAGAATAGCAATGGTACATATTTGACCCCCCCACACACACACACACCATGGTTGTTCCTTAATTTTTCAAAAATTACTCACTTTCATGTTGTATTTAGAAGCATCTCTAAGATAAGCAGCATGAAATCCATGGGAAAGTCATCCCTCAGATGTGTAATAAGTATGTCTAGACTATCTTTATATAAGATATTGACATGCTCCTGTGGGATGGTCTGTGGTCTTAGTAGCGTTGGTACCTAGAAGAGAGAGAATGCAAGTAGACTTCACCTCTCATCCAGCCTTGTGCGCTCTGTGCAAGTGTCAAGGGGCAGTTGTTGTCACTCCGCTCTGTGAGCGTAAGGGCTCCGATAATCCCAAAGGAGCAATGGGAAGGGGTGAGACCGTGGACGCTCCCATTCCCTCATGCCCAGCTCCACAACATGGCTGGGCATTTCAGGGGAGTACACTGTATTCTCCAAAGATATCAGGCAGCTGAAGGGAGGGTTTGTAACCAGAGAAACCATCCCTCAAACTCTCTCTAGAATGGTACAGTACTGGTACTATCCCTCACTCCGTTCTATGGTTATCTGTCAAAATCTAGTCCTGTGACTCTGACCGCATCATTTCAGTTTGCTGCTTTGGCTCATCTTTGAATAACTGGTTCGCAAATAATCCAAGGTAAAAAAATATAACGAAATCTGACAGCGACTTTTTTTCTCCTGCGATCGACCTAGGGGATGATTTTGTCAGGATTCATTATTGCGGATTGTTTGCAGAAAATGGGGATGATCCTGGATGCAAACGCTTTATTCGTGTTGTCTAACCATCATTTACAGTACAAAGTGCCAATCCAATCATTCTATTCTGTGTACTCTTTTGTGTATCATGTGGAGCCTAAGGACAATAGCTAGTAACAACAGCATCTCCTACTTATTGCGTAGATTTTTCAGTACACCCCGTCCTTTGTCTGCTAGTTTTATTATGATTCGTTGATCTCTTGATCATTATTCTAATGCTTGTCATTGTTCTCCATGCTTTCCCCCCCTCACTTCATGTAATTCTTATGTTCTTCATCATTTGTCTTGTGTACATTTTGATGGTTAAATTTCTAATAGAAAGCTTGCATCTACTTTCCAATTTTGATGTTAAATAATGTTTTATAGAGCACCGTGATTACTGAATGTTAAATAACTGTCTCCTCACTAGTTTTCATTGCAAGAATTCTAGGATAGTAGGATATATGATGTTAAAAGACTGGCTACTAAGTTCATTAATCTTTTTGAAGTTAAGAATATAAATTACATATCATTAAAGTTACTATTGACCTTCAAGTGTGAAATTTTTCTCACTCTTACGCCAGGGTTAGTTTCCAAGGAGTTACTCCGGATGAAGAATGGTGTAACTGAAACCAGAATTTGACCCCAAATAGTCAACTTTAAAGGGCAATTGGGGCACAAAAAGTGCAGAACCCCTTCAACTTCAACTAAAGACACTACGTTTCAGGTTCTTAGTCCTCACAGGGGCCTGCATTGCCCTCGCCTATCCAAGGGGATATGGAGGAAGAAAACTCCCAGAGATATCCTTCTAGGTGTTCTGCACCAACATTTTGTGTGGTGAGCAAGGTTTGTCCTGTAGAAAGAGTTGTGGTTCTGCTTTCAGATGCTGAAGATCCCACTGGATTTTCAGGAGGCAAGGACTATATATGCAGAGGGCCTGGGCATTAATGCCAGTGTAGGGCTTTCCAGCACTCCCTTCCTGCTGCATGGTAGTGTGAGTCCCCTTGACACCCTCTATAGGGAGGTATGCAGTGCCAAGAGGCTTTGGTAACTTGGTATCTCCACAGAACAAGTAGGGGTACAATGTGGTCTCACTCAAAGTCCACTTAAGGCCCCAGAACTTGCAACCCTGGTATGTCCTGTTGCCACCTACCTCTGGGTCTCGACCACATGGAGAATGTTCCACTGGGTTTTGGGAAAGCACTATGGAGGCAGTTGACCCTTTGTGTAGACTGAGGCAAATCCATGCTTGGATCTCGAGAGTTTGAACTAGGGAGGACCAAGACAGGGTCCTTAATTAGTACCATTGATCCGATTAATAGCCTCAGAGTAATGCTTTTTGAACAAATACCATTCCAATGTGTGTATATTTCACTCTCTGTGTTTCTGATTAAACTGACATAAATAAATGCTTACAATACTCAATTTCAAGTTGACACCAGTATTTACTAATACTAATATTAATAGAATAAGTTCTTTCTGGGGCGGGGGAGGGATGGGGGAATAGAGAGACAGGGTATTTCTCAGGGTTTAGTTTATTTTCTTCCCACATCTCATATTTGCCCAATTCTACCTAGAGGAGCATGACCAAACTCCATTCCCAAATGGCATCCTCAAAATGCCAGCTTATTATATTGCCACTGGGTCTCTGTGCCGTTCACACTGATGATGTTATAATGAATACAAAATATCTGATCGGTGAGAATAAAACACTTTTCAGAATATCCTAACACAGGGTAGGTTGAACATCATCTCAGATTCCTTGCAGCTTTATGATTTATGATCACTCTATGTTTTAAACTTAAATATTATAACATGGGCTGATGACAAAAGGATGACATTTTCACAGGGTTTGACTAATATCCATGGTGGAGGTAATAATATATCAGTGATATTAAAATAAACAAAAAACAAAAATTGAACAGCTTGTGTCTCCCTAGTGCATCCCCAGTTCCAGCAATATCTTGAAAACATCCTGCTAACAGACTGATAAGTTAATGCTAAGCCAGCAAGATAATGTCTTGCCAAAGACAAAACAATGGTAGCATCATTGCATGTTACAAAATTTCAGCAAGTCATACTGAAACTCTTTGAAGGGGTGGGGCAGGCTGCTTTTAGTTACTACGTGAGCAATTACTACATACCATAGGTATTTATATGGCCCCAGATACCATAGTATCTGAGGACCTCATAATCTTTAATGTAGTTGTCCTCCCAACACCACTGCGAGGTAGGGAAGGGCTATTATCTCCATTTTACAGAGTGGCTTATGCAAGGTTACCCAGGAATCCTTTGGTAGAACAGTGAACTGAGCTCAGCGCCTACCCATTGAGCCAACATTCCTTCCTACTTATTATAAGTACGAGTTTCTGATGTGAGTAGTACTGATGTTCTTACAGATTCATAATACAGATTAATCTAGACCATAAAGACATAGCTAATGACCAGTCAATGCATTGCCTTTCATTTTAACCTCACTGCATACCCCCTAGCAGAGGAGTGTCCTGTATTACTCTCCCATTCAGCAATTTTCCATTTGTAATAAAGCATCATTTAGTACACCATTCTCCTTCCTAACACATTTCTTTATTACAATATAAACCTTCTATAATTGGAATGCCCCTTTAGCTATAATCCTCTTTTTTTAAAATTGAAAGTATGTGAACTATAAAACCGTAAACTGTAAAGATATTTTCATGAAAACCTGTTATCTCCTCCTATGTAAAATGGAGTGAGGATGTCCTTGTAATTACTTTTATGGACATCTTTTTAATAGCCATGGGGAGATATATAAACATTTAATTATTAAGAAAGGAGTTAAGGCAATGGAGAATATCATAACAACAAAGTTATTAATACATAGAATTCATTAATTGATAATTATGGTGAGAGATAAGTGTCACTGAATTGTTTTGCTTGAAACAAGGTGCACATGCTGGTATTTACCAAGAACGTGCAAGAAATCACATTCTGTGTATCACCTAATGTAACTGGGTTACTTCTTGTGCCTTTAAAGGTCTTGGCCTTTGAATATTTTTTTTTCTTTTTTAATCATGAAAATATTATTACTATTTTTTTGCATAAATAGAGAACGTATGGACAAAACAAATGTAACATAAATAACAAAGAATAAATAAGCACGGCCTGTTTGCAGTGTCTTATGGCATCAAATACAATTTGAGAAGGAGGTGTAACAGCAAGGCAAGATGGCTGTAACAGCTGCCATTGTGGCTCCCTGTTCCTTGGCTTGCAGAGCTTAAGGGGTACTCCACATTCTGCCAGCTGCAAGAGGTTCCAAGGGTTAATTCTTGGAGCCAGGGATCCTGGTGTGCAGCAGTGCTCCAGCTAGTTCCCTGAATGCATCCTGTAAACTGAGAGTTAGAACTAGGCAGTTCAGAGCTCTGGCTTTATGGCAACTGGGGATTACCATGTTTCCATAGTCTCCCCAGGTACGTGGTTAGATTGGTTTTAAGGCTGCTTTGTACTGCTAGAGTCACTCAAAGCTGCCTTAGCCATTTCCAGAATTAGTTCCCATGTGTAAAATACTGTATTTTTTTTAGAAAACAGTATATAAATACATGCATCAGTATAATTCCATTTATTATCTACTTACGCAGCATTATCTATTTTACTAATTTGAATTAAATTAATTCAGCCTCAAATATAAAGCAAACAAGGTTTTAGAAGTGTGACACTTAGGAATACTGTCTGTACAATTTACAAATTGGGAACTCTGTATCTGCGTCAGGCTTCAAACTTCATTTTGAATGTGCAGCTCTTTGCCTTCGCTATTGCTTGCTTGCCTCCGTGTTGGGCTGAATTCCTAGCACTTACAGATACAGGGCTGACAATAGAGGGCAGCTAATTTTAAAGTACCCAATTGCTGGAAAATGGTTCACGCTAGGCAAAAGCCCAGAAAGACTGGTTTAGCAGGGTGTAGGCTGGGGTTTCTGCTCAAGTGGGGTAGTTGGCAAGGTGTCCACTGATATGGGGCCATTTTCTTCCAGTCCATGTAGGAGAAGGAACACAGTATGTGGCAGCCTGTCACGAGTAAGGCCCTCAGCTGTGTCTGCTCAGTATTTCTGATGCCCTAATTAGCCAGCTGTCTTGCCTGGTGGACCACCCTGCCTAATTGCCTAAGGAAGCCAGGAGGTTGGTTCTTAAGCACTTTAAAAATAACTTTCCAATTGTTACTTTCTGTTTTTCATCCTATCACATTCAGAAGTAAAACATATTTAAACCATATAGGAGAAAGATAGGGAATTGTAGTCACTAGTACCTGAATGGGGGGATTGTGCCACAGTTCTGGGGAATGTATAGAGGTAAATTATGTGAGGACTGGTAAGATCTAGTTGTGGGGGGAGGTGGAAGGGACAAGGATAAGACACAGAAAAAGTTTAAAACAAATAGCATTAAAAACAAACAGGAACAGTAAAATGAAGCATTTGTGCTGTTTCATTGAAACTGAAATCACTGGGATGGACATGCTGAAAATTAAGTATGCGCTTAAGTGCTTTGCTGGATCAAGGACATAGTGCTCAGTACCTTACAGGACCAATCTATATTTTTGTAAAGTGCACTATATAAATGTAAATACATTGTTATTAATGATCATCATCAATAACTTTGATCATAATAGTTACCCCTTTCATGCCTCATGACAAAGACACGTATACCTCTTCAGGAAGAACAAGTTGTTTGTATCTTACTCTTTGGTAGCATGCCAAAACAACAGCAGCAGCCACCCTACCACGGGGTTACCAAATGTGGACTGTATGAATTGTTAGTTAAAATAGTAATGGGGTCTGTCTTCTACCCTCAGCATGTAGAGCACACTAATATTTACATGTTCCAACACCAGCCTATTAAAGTGTGACTTACATCTCCACTTGTCACCTCTGAATTTGCCCAACAGAGTTCAATCGATAAACTTTTTGTGGAAGATGAGAAAACTGCTTGGTTGAAAACAAATTACAGTGGTCAGTGCATAATGTATAAGCTCTATAAAGTTGCTTTTGAGGAAGCGCATAGTGAGAAAATTGAGGAACTGTAGCCATGGTGGATGACTTAAGTAGTTATCTCAAAGGCTATTTAAGAGCTGAAACACCTATTTCTCAAGCAGGAACTATGATTTTTGTCAGCATGTAAACACAGGGCCTGATTCTCTACTGCTTTATATTTTTCTGTAATCATTTAGGCCCTGATCCTGGGATAAGCTCCCTACAGACAGACTCCTGTGACCTCACAGAGCCCCACTGAAATAAGTAGGGCTCTGTGTAGCACAGGCATTTACCTTCACAGATTTGCTTATATGGATGCAATTGCAGGATCAGATATTATACCCATGCAAAGTGCGTGTAAAATGTTACTCCTGATGGGCCAAGGATTCTGATTCAGAAGTATTTTGCACCAACTCTGCAAATATACAAAGAATAACAGAAATTGCAAGGAAGTAATAGTTTCGTGCCCTGTCCATCCATACCATGTGTGTCAGAAGCACATAGAGGTGGTGGTTAGCTGACCATTGTCAAAGCTGGACTTCTGACTAAAAGCTGTATTGTGGTTTTATGTAAAAAGCCTGTATACTGGACTTTTAGATGCATCAGAGCCTCCTACAGGTTTATGAAAAAGACTCTTCTTGAATTTCCCTACTCTGTATTTACCAGGCTCCCTTTGTAGTAAATACATATTGTCCTAAATGTATTGAAAAGAAGTTCTAACCAAATATCCTCGTAATGCAAATGATCACTCCCATTATGCTTATACACTGTCACAATAACTGTCTTCCACTATCATCTTTTTTTCATATCATGAACAGATGGCTCTGAGTTTTATGTAGGTGATTAATTAAACTACACACAACAGGAGTATTTTGTGCATGAACAAATTCCTTTTAACAAGATTTTAAATTCTTTTGGCAACCAATCTACTCTAGGTTTCAGAGTAGCAGCCGTGTTAGTCTGTATTTGCAAAAAGAAAAGGAGTACTTGTGGCACCTTAGAGACCAACAAATTTATTTGAGCATAAGCTCTAAGGTGCCACAAGTACTGCGAGCTGTAGCTCACAAAAACTTATGCTCAAATAAATTGGTTAGTCTCTAAGGTGCCACAAGTCCTCCTTTTCTCTTTGCGAATCTACTCTAGGGGACAGGAGTGTATTTTTATCTTTTCCACTTTTCTTTTAAACGTATGCAGTACCTGCCTTAAAACTAAGGTGCATATCTCTCATTCCAGGAATTAGAAAAGGGCTTAGGGCTTGATCCTGCTTGTTAGGGGGCTTATTTCTTCACCCACTTACTTCCCTGGTCCTTCTCACATGAACAAAGAGCAACAATACCCAAACTCCAAAGGTGCAAACAATTCAATGTTTATTGGGGTGAACTTCCAGCAAGCATGATTCCAGTTTCCTTCCTTAGTGTCCCCTTTCCCAGCTCTGACACCACAGAGCCTTACCTGTGTCCCTGTTCCCATTTCCCCCCCTTAGCAAAACATGATTCCATTTCCCCCACCCCCATTCCCTGTTTCCATTTCCCCCCCCTTACTTTCTGATTGACCACAGACTATATAGTAAAACGTGAGTTCTGCTTAGCTATAACTTATCGTTTTACTGAAATTTAACTAACCAATCCTAACATATTATAACATGATCATTTAACCAATTATATCTCACCATCTTAATTAGCTTACACCCAGCAAAATTAATTGTACAGCAAACAGAAACAATCACAGAACCAGACAGAGATTATACAGACAAACAATAGGGAAATGGGGACTACAGTGATAAAACAAAGAAATGAGGATTTCACATCTCCGCTATTGATAAGTGAGTTCTTGCCAGACAAGATGCTATCAAACTAAGTTTCCTTTTACATCTTCTAGGCACTTCCCTTTCTCTGGAGGTGATAGAAATACAATCCTGTCCTGATAATGCCTAACAGCCCAATAGCACCTTTGTCAAGGTTCCTCCCCCACTCTGAACTCTAGGGTACAGATGTAGGAACCTGCATGAAAACCTGCTAAGCTTACTTTCACCAGCTTAGGTTAAAACTTCCCCAAGGTACAAATTAATTTTATTCTTTGCCCTTGGATTTCCACTGCCACCACCAAACTCTAACTGGGTTTGCTGGGAAACGTAGTTTGGACACGTCTTTGCCCCCCCAAATCCTCCCAACCCTTACACCCCACTTCCTGGGGAAGGTTTGGTAAAAATCCCCACCAATTTGCATAGGTGACCACAGACCCAAACCCTGGGATCTTAGGGCAATGAAAAAGCATTCAGTTTTCTTACAAGAAGACTTTTAATAGAAGTAAAGGAATCACCTCTGTAAAATCAGGATGGTAGATACCTTACAGGATAATTAGATTCAAAACATAGAGAATCCCTCTAGGCAAAACCTGAAGTTACAAAAAAGACACATAGACAGAAATAGTCATTCTATTCAGCACAGTTCTTTTCTCAGCCATTTAAAGAAACCATAATCTAACACACACCTAGCTAGATTACTTACTAAAAGTTCTAAGACTCTATTCCTGTTCTGTCCCTAGCAAAAGCAGGATACAGACAGACACAGACCCTTTGTTTCTCTCCCTCCTCCCAGCTTTTGAAAGTATCTTGTCTCCTCATTGGTCATTTTGGTCAGGTGCCAGCGAGGTTATCTTTAGCTTCTTAACTCTTTACAGGTGAGAGGATTTTTCCTCTGGCCAGGAGGGATTTTAAAGGGGTTTACCCTTCCCTTTATATTTATGACAACCTTATTTCAATGTGACTAGTTTGGAATGTGAGGATGTGACCGGTCGCTTCCCAGTTTATGGCTGCTTCGGCTGCATAGCCAAAGGCCTTAGCCTAAGAACAGGGCCTCAAACTGTCACAGTAAGAGAAGGCCCTTACACCGGCAGACAGTGATTTTGATTCTTTCTTTTATACCTCTATAACTAGCTAAGAGATAAGAATACCACCTAAATTAGAATATAGGCCTTTACAGAAAGGCCTGAATATCTATATCCTAACACTCCTGGCTAGTGACTGCAACTGGAAAAGGAGTAGAGATACAAAGCAGTGCTGCTGAGCACTCACAATACTGCTAGGGATGCTTTGAAACAAATTCTGATGAGTATGGGAGAAAATTAGCATGGAGTATTGGAGAGAGGGTGTGGTCGGGGCATAGGGGCTTGCGTTCAATACTGCACATTCAAATGTGTGTGGCAATCATTTTTGTTATTTCCACCATTGCTGTACCTGAGTGTGCAGAAAAGATGCCCTGAGGGGAAAGTGAGAGTAGAAGTATTCATAAGAATGACTGATGAACACCAGTATATCTTTTAGACTGTTGTTTCAACTTTATAAAGGTTATCTGCATGCTCATGAGCCAGGGATCGTATGCTGACTAAGTAGAGAGGGTTACTGAGCTTCCCCCAGGAACTATAATCAGTGGGGGGAAGGAGGGTGATGGGGTGTTGGCCCCAAACCAGCCCTGTGAAGGACTTAAGGCAGCACAGATAGGGCCAATTAACTTGAAAGGCCACAGAGGGTGGAGGGGTTGGCTTGATTGCAAATGACTAATAGATGATAAAACCCAGCTGATGGGGAAGCTTGCTAAAATAGGAAGCTAGAAAGTGTGCTGTAGACAGGGGCTGCAGTGTAGAAGCTGCTTGTCACTCCCTGGGCTTAGAGAGGGAAAAGGAGGTAAATCAAGGGAGCGAGAGAAGCCTTGGGATCCTGGCCCTGAGGAAAGGGTTTACCAAGAAGTGTGGAGAGGAGAACCTATTGGAGGCAGAGTAGGAAGCAGCCCAGGGAAAGAGAAGTGAGGGTTGAGATTGTATAGACCTTGGTGGCTGATTATATGGTCCCTGAGTTGCAACCTGGAGTAGCAGGTGGGCCTGGGTTCCCCTATCCACCCCTGGGAAGTGGCACAGGATTATGGGAAACAGCTGGAAAACTGGTCTGGAAGGACTTTGATATTCCAGAAGGGAGGAGTACCTAGTGACCTAGCCAGAAAACTGAGACACAAAGAGAGAGAACCCTGAGTTGCAGAGAAAGAGACGCGGTGGGGTGAGTGAACAACAGAAGGGGAGAGCTGATTCCCCAGACACAGCCACAGAGAGGTACACCAGTGGTGAGTGAACGCTGACCAGCGGGGGTGAGTAAAGTAATTAGCACAGACCCTGGGACTGGTAAACAGCTCCAGAGAATTACTACCCCTGGGGGAAATTGCATGTACTAGTCCAGACTACATTCAAGAGACTCAAAGAGATCCTAAGTTATAAAGGGCTATCTTGAACTGACTCTGGGAGGCTCTCATTTTGATGAACCTTTGACCAAGGTGTGTGTGGGGGGCAAACCAAGCTGAAGGGTTGAAAGGACAGTGACCTACCACACACCTATGTGGAAGATGGGCAACTTCTGGTACATTTAGTATGTGTTTAGACTTTTTATCATTTTCATGAGTGTTTTATCTGTAATGTATTTGTCTGTAAATGTACTCTGCTTTGGAAGAGCTGTTTGGTTACTTATAACCACTGACCTAGACTGTTCATAGCCTTTGGAAAGAATGAAAACTGTTGGTGCTGAGTGAGGTCAGACCTGCTGGGGTAATCATGACCTGCAGCGGGGGTGCAGCTCATAACTCTGGCCTGGAAGAATAGGGACATGGGTCCTTGCCAAAGAAAGGTGACAGCTAGAGTCCTGATACCTGAGAGGGCATTCCTTGAGCAGACCACAGATGGGGTCAGAGTTGCATTTACACATGAACTGGGACAATGGGCTGGTTCAAGACATAGAAATGCTTCCAAATATTCTCATGAAACGGTGCCTCTCACAGACTTCAACGCTTGATGCATCATGGCATATATGGGGGGAAGGGACTTTTTAGCCAGCTTCTCAGTCTGCAGTAACCACTGTCCTCTGCTTTCTTCATGTTTTTGGTTGTGAGTAACAAAAATAGTTTATCTAAAAATTCTTCTGTTGGTTCGGCATTGCTCTTTCATTACCCTCATTCAGGCTTTAGGTTTGATTGCCCATAATAATAAGAACTAAACAAATATTGCTCAACAACTTAAAATAATATAATATTTCCATTTTTTAAAATTTTGCTTCTGTTGCATTTGTGTCCACAGAATGAGTTCACTGGCAGGAATGATCATGGAAATAATTAATTTTAAGTGAATATTGTGGAATATTCACTCTGAAAAGTCTATTTCTTGAAGCTTTACTCGTTCAAACATGGAAAGAAACGTTCCTATTTTGGTACTATGGACAAAATGTTTAAAGTTGGGGATCTCAAGTTAGACATGTTAGTGCATATTTATGTGGCTAAGAAGTGGCCTGATTTTTCAAAAGTACTGAACTCCTGCAGGTCCCAGGGATTATTGCCCAGCTTTCGGTATCCACATTTTGGCATATGTGTCCTATCAAACCAATTTGAATTTTGAATACTGAATACTCAAAACAAGCTGTTTGAAAATGAGTTGTGGATACTAGCCAAGACTTATTTGTGGAAATTACTTAGCTAATAATGAAAAACTTCAAGAAAATTGTAATTGATTCATGGACAATTTACAAATGGTGGAAAAAGGTGAAATTGGTTAATACTTTGCCTGGTAACTTATTCAGATATTTCAAATAACAGTAATGCATTATTTTGCTGTGCATATTTTTTACTATATAATTGAAGCACAGCATCATCATTTTAAGTACCTTTATAAAATTAGGTGCTATCTTGGCATTTGGTGTTTCAGTGTGCCTGTTACAGCAGTAGGAATTGGTTGCAGGCTGCATGAATCCAATGTTAAGGGAAGATATATATATATATATATATATATATATATATACACACACACACACACACAGAGGCTCCTTCATAGAGGTCATTCAGCATTTCTGACAATGTAACAAAGAGAGCTAAAGGGCAGCTTATCTTCCTAGAATAAAGGCTAACACCAAAAGGGGATTGATTCTCCTCTGAGATACATAGTCAAGAATACCAGATATCTTGAAAAATCTGCTAGTGCATTCTGTGGTTTTCCTGTATGCCAATGAAAAGACATCCATGATATCCAACTGTGGATGCCCACAGAATTAAATCCTGTGGGGTTAATCCGTTTTAAACCTCTGGTTGACATCTTTCCCATCTGTTTCTCAAAAGTTTTAGACTCCACAGGAAATCCTCACACAACCTATTTCGTTTGCCACTGATAAAACTTAGCGGAGTTGAGATGTTTTCAGGAGGCAATAGCCGTAGGAAACCTTCCTTTTCCTCTTGTTGGTTTTAGGGATTTTTTTCCCCTCTCTTTCTTCTTCTAGATAAACTTTGGATATTACGAGACGTAAAAGAAGATGCAGTTCAACCTAAGAGAAGTTTGGCCTTTGTATGAAACGACTGCAGCAAGGTTCAGTTTGGGAAGAAAGGCTGAGATTTAAACTGTGAAAATGGAAGACAATTGTTAACGGAAAATCTGAAATACAGAAATTCGAATAAGAAAAGATGTGCAATGGTTGCAGTTCTCATCCTTGTCATTTAAATGACAAGTTATCCAAGCAAATAAACATCCAGCCCTAATCTGCTGGCAGCCCTCTGCATTTATTTTATACTTTGCTGTACAGTTTCTAGTGGAGAGGCATGTTTTATGTCTGGCACATCCTGACCTATTATATAGCACCATATATAATTGCACTATAGAAATAATAGATCTTCCTAGGATATTTTTCTCTCTAAAATTGTAAGTAATTCTTATATTAATCAGCATTATTGATAGGCCATCTCTACAACCCATATTTGCATTGGGGTGGATGTAACTTTTTAATCCAGCCTGAGTGAAAGATGTTAATCTGATCTCTGCTTTCCCCTTGCTCCTAGAAGGAGGTAAAATGCAAAGCCCTCTTGCTCACGTCCCATCGTGCCTCATGCTGGCCTGACTTTGCACGCTGGTGCATTGGTGATGTGGAGCCAGGACTCCACATAGAATCAGAGAAGATTAGGGTTGGAAGAGACCTCAGGCGATCATCTAGTCCAACCCTAGCTCAGAGCAGGACCAACCCCAACTAAATCATCCAGTTCCCCATCCCTGCCTGCCTATTTCTCACCTACCTGCAGAGGCAGGGAAAACTAGGCAAGAAGTAACCTGGCAGTTGTAGTTTTCCCTGTGTGTGCAGGGAGTCTGGCTATGTGAGTAACCCACCCCAAGGGAGCAAAGTAGACCACTTGCAACTCCATACTCTTTTACAGATCTGGTTGGGAACCAGAAATTACATTTTTCAGGAAATTCCAATATTTAGAACATACAATTTGTTCACGATCCGTATGAAAAGGAAATTCCACATAAATTCAGTTCAGGACAATTGAAATGTTCCGTTTTGATCATGTTGTTCAATTAAATTTTTTGCTTTGTTTCTTTAATATTAAAATTCTAAGCTCAATGTTTTCATATAGTATAAAAGTCTAAATGTAGTTAATTGAAACAACATGATCAAAACAAAATGAATTGAAATGTCACTAATTAAAACAATTAAAATTTTATTTTTTTTAAACAGAAAACTCTACACATACTAGCAATATACTTCAACTTTGAAAAACCTCCATTTTTCAATGGAAAACTGTACTTCCAAACAGATTTTCTCTTCTCATAGCACAGGTCTCTAGATCAAGTCCACTGAGTGGTTTGATCAGAGCCCCACTGAAATGAATTGCCTCTCATTGTAAGTAACGGCAGCGGAATCATGCTCTTCACGTTACAATTCTTCCAAAAGGCCTGATTTGATATTTTCATTCTACAGCATTCAACCTTAAAAGGCTGTGAATGTTTTCTGTTAAAATATTATATGAAAAACACGTTTGCTTCTGATGTTTAGATTTAATCTCTTTGCTGTAGTTTCTCTGTAACAATAGATTCCAAAACCAGAAGGGAGCATTGTGATCACCTTGTTTGACCATTGGTGTAACCCAGGCCATTAAACTTCCCCAAAATAATTTCTAGAGCATATTTTTTTAGAAAAATATTCATTGTTGATTAAAAATGGTCAGCGATGGAGAATCAACTGCGATGGTATGTGTTTTTTTCCCCCCAATTTTTAATTATTCTTACTGTTAAATTATGCCTTAAAAGATTATTTATTTATGTGTTTGTTTGTTTATTGGAACATTAGTATTTCAAACTTAATGGTCCTGACAATATAGGGCAATACCTGAAAAGAATTTTGCATAGTGCAAGATGTGATGAAGCAGCAGCAAAGTGAAAATAGCCATTAGCCTAGACTATAGTGTGACTGGCCCAAATTGGAACGCTTGTAGTACAGAAATTGCCCACATTGCAAATAATTCAACCTTCCTAAAAAAGGATTACAGTGGTCTATTTGCCAGATGGATGGGTAAGATGGCCTGCTGTAACTAGATACCTGATTTAAGTTGAACACTCTTGTTTAATACAAACTTTTTTTATTATTATTATTATTATCTCATTGGTATTGTCAGGGCAACCCATTTGTCTCAATTTCCTTCAAGCAGCACTTCTTAAACAATACTATAAAAGTAGCAAGTTCCATTGTGCCTCAACAAAATCATACACCTTGGGTTTTCTAATCTTTTAGATTTCATACAAGGTGACTATCTTTCTGTCTTGACTTGTAGAAAAATTAGCATCCCCATGTCTTGAAAAAAATCTTTGCTTTTGGATGCAATGTCCTATATTGGCATGAATAACATTTAACATTCCCAGTGCTACCAACGTGACTTCCTTAACTAGCGTAAATGACAAACTATCATATGATGGGGTCAGTGTATTAATATTCTTCACATATTAGAAATGCAAACTTCAGTCTGACTTCTGGAGTCCCACTTCTGTCGTGATTTTACAGCACAGGAGACAACTAAATTATTCACTAATCTAATAAAAATTTTCAGATGGGAAATTAAGAGCATAATTCTCTTTGTTTTAGCAATAAATTAATATTCTGTGTATAGCAGAAATAATACTTAACATTTTATTATAAAATGTTGTACTCACAAGAAAGTGTTCTATTAAACACTTTATGGTGTTTCAAGCCTTCAGCAGTTATGCTGATGAGTCTCTGCCTTCAAGCCCTTGCCTGCCAACACAGCTACTATAATGTATCATAATTCACCATTATAATTAAGGCATCTGTCTAGAAAAATGTGTTTTCAGTATTCTTCTTTTCATATTTACCAATATACAGAACACAATAGCATTGTTTTTCTAGCATGGGGTCTGAGCCTCCATTCTATTTGACTGTTCCTGTGAAGTACCAAATGCCCTCACTCCCACCAATCTCTATAGGTTTTGTGGGCATTACGTTCTTTGTAGGAGATGCTCAAAATATTTCAGAATAGGGTTTGTATTTGGTTGCTGGGGATCGGGCTATCACAGATCTGTATTTTTTTCCTATACATGACCCCATAACTCTAAAACATAAAATGTGTATTGGATTTATTTATGTGGTTCTTCAGGGCAGAGACTGTCTTAACTCTTTTTATGTATAATATAGCATCCAGCATAATGAGTCCCTGATCCTGATAGGGGTCCCTAGATACTACTGAAATACTAGTAACAGAGTGTGTGAATGACCCGTATAGACCACTACTGGTTTGTGGAGCCTTTCCTGGTGGTCCACAGAATAAAATACATTGAGAACCAAGTAGAGCGGGGATTGGGTGTTGAAGGAAGGTGGGGTCCATGAGAGGATCTTATCCACTTTGGAGATTTCAATAGATGAAAGCATTACATGAGCCTGCAAGCTCTTAATTGGCATCCTTGGTAACAGCTGAAATGTGTTTGACTGACAAGAGATTGAACATATCTAAAGCTTGAGGTCTAGACAGAGAAAGACAGGGTTGGATAGGGGAAGAGCATGTTTAGATAAAATCAGTGATATTTGTTTTTAATACAGGGGTCAAGCTAAGTAAGTTGTTTTATCCTCTCCTCTGCCCCCCACTAGTGAGAGTGCTTGAGCAGTTACTAGAAGTTTAGTGTCATGCTACGTACTGAAACTCAGGTTTCTGGTTCTCCACGCTTACACCTAATAATGGATTAGAGAACAGAAACAGTTTCTTTTTCTTTCTAAAAGAGCACAATTCACCCCGCATTAGAAAGACTCCTAATGATTTCAGTGTGAATTAAATCCTCAAACAATTGTTCAAAAATATTAAAAGAATAGATAAGAGACCACTTTACTCATCTAGACTGACCTCCTGCATAACACAGGCTATACAATCTCAGCAAGCAATTCCTGCATCAAGCTTCCAAAATAGTGGTTGAACTGGAGCATACCTTTTGTAAAGGCATTTAGTCTTTAGTTAAAGACCACAAGTCATAAGGAATTTGTCATCTCTTGGTAATCTGTTACACTAGTTAGTTACCCTCACTGTTTTTAAAAGAAATTGTTTCTTTCTTCCAGTGAATCTTTCAGTCTTCAACTTCCAGCCATTAGAGTGTGTTGTACTTCTGCTACTTGACTAAGGAGTAGAGCTGGATGAGTAACTGTTTGTTTGTTTTGGCAAGAGTGGGGGGAAATTCAACAAATTTGAAAAGCTGCAAAAAAAATCATTTCAGGTTGGATTTTAAATGATTTCTTTTAAAGTCTACAGAGAATTGAAAAGTCAAATGAATTTATTTCAGGACAAATGAAGCATTTTTTTCCCATAAAACTGAAACATTGCGTTTGATTTTGACCATTTTTACCTGGTGGGGGGAGAGGGTTAAAATAATATTTGAGGAGATTTGGAAACAAAAAGTCCTTCAAACGTAATGTTTAGTTTCAAAGATGTTGAAACAAAATGTTTGGGGCTTTTGGGGGAAATTGGGTTCTGCTCCTACAAACACACAATTTAATGAAACTGTGAAATGTTTCAGAGTTGCTGCATTTGCTCTTTTTTTTTCTTCCAAAAATAAGTTTGGGCTCTCAAACTTTCCCCAGCCCTGCTAAAGTGTACTCAAGTATCAGATATCATGCCACTACTGCATTTTGAAAGGTAACACCTGCATAGGATGCCTGCTACCATGAACACTTTATTTTTTGAGAACACTAAGACACATGGAAGATCAGCATTTCTGCTCAAGTATAACTGTTGTCCTGGGATTTTTCATGCTTTCCAACTTCAACTCTGACATAGCTGGGCCCAATTCTGTTTAAATCTTGCGCCGGAGCTCATTGTTGTGCTTTGCTTTGATTTCATTACATAGCTTTGATTATCTTATTGATGTAATGGAATTGTGCCTGTTTATACCAGTGAGGAATTTGGCTCAATTGACTTCAGGCAGGGGCAACTTCAACACAGAATATTTTGGCTTGGCGAGAAGGAGATTTGGCTTTGCTATGAGAGTCCCAGTCTGAGCCTCTAATATGTAGGCTGTGCACACAATGAAACAAATCCAGCCAGAGTTTTGTGAACTTTACCAGTTGATTAAGTCTGAGGCAGTGTCTTGCCACCTGCTGGCAGAGGCAACAGCTGTAAAGGATAGATGAACTCCAATATCAACTCAGTTCTTTAAAGTAGTTGAGTACTTGCTGAATGTACATAGTGTTAGATGATGTAACTTAATTTTCTGTGGATAGTATAACTTTGCATTCTCTAACCTCTCCCATAATATCAAAGGTTTAAGTATTCATAACTTATCTAGTCAGGCTATGCTGCTTCTTTTTTAAAGAGCTTGTTAAATGTGTGTAGTTTTATTGCAAAAAGGAAAGGAGTACTTGTGGCACCTTAGAGACTAACCAATTTACTTGAGCAAAGCTTTCACGAAAGCTCATGCTCAAATAAATTGGTTAGTCTCTAAGGTGCCACAAGTACTCCTTTCCTTTTTGCGAGTACAGACTAACACGGCTGTTACTCTGAAACTTAGTTTTATTGATCATTTAACAACTCATGGTTTGTGGCAAAACACCAGTACAAATTGGCACACATTGATGATATTAAAATATGAATTACTGCTAGTTAGGGACACCATTTTTATCATTTTACAGGAAAATAATTCCACGCAAATCAATCTGTAGCGTATGGGGGGCTGGGGCGGTGGGAGGGGGTGGGACAGAGACCAAAAAACCTCAAGTCAGTTGTGCAAGCCAAATTGGCCGCTGGTGATGTGCTTGAAAAACTGACATTTTTATCAACCTGTTATCATTGCAAAAGATAATGTCTCTAATTTTTAACATCTATCTTACATATGAATCCTGCACTTCAACTGCCAAACTGGCAGGCATATGAATTGTATTTCTGTGCAGTACAAATGCAATGAGTCATATATGAGAATTAAACAATGCCAGTAAATATAACAGTGCAGTATCTGTGCAGTATCTGATAATGAGTGATCATCCCTGTGAAGTTATAAATAATCATACTTGAGATAATTACTTTGGGCCAGAACCTCAGTTAATGTAAAGTGCTTGATGCTGAGTCAATGCAGCTACATTGATCTATACTAACTAAGGATCTAGCCCAAAATTCTCTGTGAAATTGTCATTTATGTATGTTTCTTCTCACAGTGAGCCCAAAATATTGCCCCAGAGACCAAACTGAGTAACTTAGTGCCATGGAAGAAAAATCTTCCTTCCAGACAGAGCTCCTCTTTGGCTGACAGTTCAGCCTCAGGGCTGGAGTACCCTTTGTGAAACTAATGCGTCCAGCCCAATACAAACACCCAGGAAGAAGGACTGGAAAATCAATGTAGCTGTGAATCCTCTCACCTCACTCCCAAAGGGAAATTTTGCATGAACAGACAAGGAACTCATGTGGAATATGCATAAAATCTGCAAAATGCAGGGAATGAATGATACCTGCCGGGTACCCAGAATCCTATCCCTATCTCTTACCACTTCCCACAGAGAAGAATCACAGCTGTTCACATTGTGAATCACATTCTGTTCTTCATTCATGGAGGCTGGAGAAGGATTTTTTCAGTGGTGAATACTGTAGCTATATGGAAGAAAATAATCATATAAAGATATATACCTCCTATAAGGTGAACAATGTCTGGAATGTTGTCAGCCAGCCATCTTGCATATGTATTTGAGTGGAATGAGGAGTTTATTAATTTTTTGTTCCCATTTAAGCAACCACACTTCATGTCTGTAACCAAATAAGAAGGTAATATGATGATGGTGGCAGACCAGGTGCCAGCTCAAGCCAAGGTCCACATGCCTCAATTGCATACTGACAAATACATAGCTGGAATCAGTCTGGCTCCACCTCCGTGTTAGTATTGGTTTTAGAACAATAAGGTTCTAAATAACAATTGGTTATACTTTATTGAATGCTTGGCAGTTGCTGCCTTCATTAATCTCACTGATAACATCTGTATCCTATATTATATAGTAATATTTGGGTGTTTACATTGGAAGCATCTATTACTATGTGTAAATCATCAGACAGGAGAGAGACTAGTTAATTAGTTAAAGTGCTGATCTCAAACAGCAGGTGTTAAATCCTGGCTGACAAGAAAGGCCCATTTAATGCCAGATGGACTAGAGTGGAACATAAAAGAGGACAAGAGTTTGTTGTGTACTCATCTCCCCTGCCCTCATGAAGATGAGTGCTGCAAGTGAATTCCCCCCATCAGCTGAGTTTGCAGCTCAAAGCAGAAGGGAATTAAAAAAAACCCTAACAAGAAGGAATTGTATCCTTTTTTTGCTGCTTTGACTCAGGAAGGGGAGTGGGGAGGATTACTAGGCATAAGCAAAAGATCCCCAGTGTTTAGCCTTGGTTAGCCATTAAGGATTCACAGAGCTTGCTTCTTATAGAAGCTTCTATTACTTTGTGAAACCTAAGATTAGAACACATTTTTATATATATCCTGCTTTATCCTTGTAAAGAACTCATTTGTTTCCTTTTCCTATATAATAAATCTTTATATAGATAGTTTGTTCTAGGATTGGCTACAAGCATTGCTTTGGGACTGGGAGTAACCTGAATATTGCTGTGATCCTTGGTGTAAGGAGAAATCTGTCACAAAGGTGGGCTCACGTAGGTGGTGAGACTGATGGGAGTACCCAAGGGGACTGCATATGACTCCATGGTTAAGCTGTAATAGTGCCTGAGGCACTTACACTTGATGCTTGGGTAATGAAATAGAAGGATAGACTTCACACCCAATTTGGGGTTTGTGCCTTAGTTCTTAACTGTCTGCCCTGAGGTTGGTACACCCACTGTTGAGTCACTGCAAGACAGCTTGACAAATATCAGTTATGGAGCAAATTTATATGAAATGTTCTGTCCAATGAATAATTAGAGTCTGCTCCTGAAAACTGGTGGATTTTGGTGTCTGCTTCTCTGGGGACTTTTTTTTTTCTTTAAATACACATACAATTCAGTGTAATCTGATTCCAAAGCCAAAACTGTGCTCTGAAATTTAGTTTCATTAATTCCAGGGACAAGTTCTCACTAACAGGGATGATTTAATAACATTAAGAGAAGTTGACTCCATCAGAGGTAGGGAAACCACCCCAATATTCCCTTCAGTGTGATGGTGGAATTTATAACAAAGGCCCCCCAAGAGACTCCTCTGAGTCATGACAGCAGCTGGATTCAGTTTTTTTTTCTGGACATCTTATTTCTTCGTAAAAACTGCAACATTTCTGAAATTCATGGCCACGGAGACTCATTTAAAAGTTTCTGATGAAGACATTCAGAATGTATTCAGTAATACACCAATACATATTCCTATTACAGCTTGAACATCAAGATTTTTCCCATGTAGTGCATATTGGCTAATCTTGGCCTTTGGGGTCAGTAAATCTTAATACTCCAAATCTCAATAGAACACAGGCTGGACTTATCTTGTATTTATATTGCAGTGTGGTGGGAAACATAAAGCACACAGGAAAAAACATCAAGACCAGAAAATGTTTGGATTTGAGAGTTTCAAATTTTATATCACTGCTAGCAATCCTTTTAAAACTGCCCCAACTTTTCAACTTAATAAACTAGATTCTGTAATCTTTGGGTCTGATCCAAAGCCTACTGAAGTAACTGAGTCTTTCTGTTAACTTCAGCATACTTTGGATCATGCCCATTGTGAGCATAAAATAAATCTGCTTCCTTGCGAGCTGTGTGGCAAATGTGGTAATCTATAGTTACACAAATTTAATTAATTTTGGGAAACTGTCACCAATGAATGAGCTGGCATGAGAGTTCAACTTCTAATGGAATTCCAGTTGATGAGTTTCATTATATGTTTTAATGACCTCAGAATGCAATGAACACCTATGTAAACTTTTAACTCCATGAAAACCAGATTGTTTGTAGCAAAATTATTTGCAATGGCCACCAAATGCTGCAGTGAAATGAGTATAAGGGAAGGAGTGCCATTGACAGCATGATTATCTATCTCCTGTAATTGCACTGCAGTACTGTGCACAAACACAACCTGTAAAAAATAGCTCTATGGAGAGCCAGTAAAGTCTAAATTAGTGTTCTGATAGTTTTACTTGAAATGCTTTTCCAATCTCATTAGCATACAGCAAGAGAATAATAGTGATTCAATTGAACTTGGGAAGTTATTTGGTTTTTTCCAAGATATATTAGGCTGTGCATACCGTCAGTACTGTGCTACCACACATCAGAGCTAATGATGCTGTTAGTGTGATCCGTCATGCCAAAAAGGATCCTGAAAATAATTAGAAAGTGACTATGAATATGTAGATAGGGTACAGATTAGATATGTCACAGTCTCTTGTAGGAGGTACAAATTTGCACTGAAACAGTCAATGACCTCCAGCTTCAGTTATACTTAAATGAAATATCTGGACTTCATGTCTATTATACTCACAGTATTGTTCTAGTTGAATAAAATATCTACTCTTCTGAGCTTCTGCAATGCGTCCCCTAAGGAGGTGCAGTATTCATTTTAAAAAGAAAAATCTTTGCATAGTCATTGTTATAGGATGTCAATATTTTTCCAAATGGATTTGGCAGGAGGATTTTCTAGACTTTTTCTGTACCTTTTTAATAGCTAATAGTAAATAAAGCGTTATGGAAAAGAGACTGCTGAAATTGACAAAGGGAAATTTAAGATAGGCCAGTACATGTTGTCAGCTAATGGGATTGCTTAGGTTCTATTTACAAATGGAATGGAGGAAGAGAAAGGTGGTCCTGGCATAACAAGACATAGCAATGTGCATTAAGAAGGTTGGTTCCATTACTGAAGATGGATTTCAGGTGATGTTTTCATTGTACATGAGTTTGGGTCACCCTGCGCTGATCTGATGAGGAAAAAAACAAATTGGTGAATACAATTACATCTTTTTCATTGCTTTGCTCTGCCTCCTAAGCACAGAGGGAAATTGTAGCTAGCTTGCTATAAATGTTTACTTAATGTTGCTTGGGGATACTTGAGAGAGACACATTAGGATTTAAAAAAGCTACTTAATATATGTACTTGTGAGTAAAGCACTGAATAAGCCATTTTCTATTCAGATTATAGATGGCAAAATATATTGTATGGATAAACATTTAACATAGAGTAAACTGGATCTTAAACTAATCAAAAAATGCATTTGTTTAGGAAAATATGTTCTAGTGAAATCCCTGATGAATGGGAATCTCAACGTTGTCATTTCTAACTAATATTACATTGAGTTTACAATGTGATGTACGCAGCGTATTGATGTTAAATAACATGGAAAGAAAAAGTCACAAAGGGACAAAGTCTCAGTATGCCTTTATGATAGGGAATGGATTCAGAGGGTTACGGAATGCATATCAGAGAGCTATCAAAGCAAATGTACCTCTCAAATTTCCTGTGGTGATCCACAAACTGTGCAAAGGACATAGATGGATCAGTAGGGGATGTGGGTAAAAAAGGGAGGAATGCTCCTAGGGTCTAGGTAGTGGACTAGGATTCAAGAGATCTGGGTTCTGATTCCGGGCCATCATATAGATGTCTTTTGTAACATTGGCTCAGTTTCTCATCTGTTAAATGGGGACCACTGATACTTCTTTAGATGTCAGGAGTGTTGTGGGAATAAATTCCCTGAGGCTGCTCTAATCTATGCCAAAAACCAAATCAGCTCTTGAGTTGCCCATGAGATTGGGATGTAATTGGATTGCTGTTGGCCTGGAAATATCAAGTCCATCCATGAATACTGTGTGTCTGTGCGCGTGCGTGCATGTGCAGAATAAAATACAACACACAACTTTGTTAAAACAAAATTAAATTTCTACTTGACCTACTGAAAAAAAGGACGTGATGTTTAAAGCTGCTACTCCCAAGCTTAAGTCTACTTCTCCTGTCTGTATAAGGCCATTGTCTAAAATCAGTGACTGATATTCCAAGTAAGGATGGATGAACCAAATTCCCAAAAGTTTGATTAGCTTTTTTCCCTGTTGATCTCTTTTCTTGTTGTAACTGGGATGAATAAGTGTTGAAAAGCAGTCAGGAAAGCTTTGTGTTTTTTTTTTTCCCCTTGTCCAGATCTCCAGTCCACTTTGGATTACGAAATAAATCCGTGTAGAATGTTTAAAAGCCAAAACTTTAGAGATTTCATGTGAACCAAATTTCTCTGGTTATTATGAGGTTCACAGTGGCTAATTTTGAGCTGTATCATTTCTGCTACACAGTCCTCTTCTGCTCTATTTGGGGCTAAGTTGTGGTCCCTCTGACAGCAAGAGCAATCCCTGCCCCCCAATTGTTTTGTGTGCAACAGGTACACAGGACAGGCTCTGAGGCTAAGAAAGAGATACCACATCATAACTAGAAAGCTCTCCCTCTTTATAATGGAGATATATATTCTTAAAACACCCAATACCACATTCCTAATGTTCTGGTTATTACACCAAGTCTTCTGCTTTCTTTTCCTGTTCCTCTGAGGCTTCTCCAGACCCACTGCTACTTTTGATGTCCGCACAATCAGGATTATCCTTCCAGGCACACTAATTTAACCCCTCTTTCAGTAGGAAAGGGAAAATGTCCTTTGGTCACACAAACAATATTACTTTAAAAGTGACATTGGGTGGTTCCTCTGCATACTCCTTGTTTTAAACAGGGAGTACAGAATTGGGGTCCCTGCAGAAAGACTGTGTGGAATTAAATCCTCTGTGCTACTATCTCTGTAGATGAAGAGAGCAATTGATCAAAGTTTTAAATATATGAGGACTTAAAATAGTAAATAACTTTAGTTGAGAGAATACCACTGATCTTTTAAGGGAGATGATTGGAATATAATGATCACATCTACTGATCTCCATCCAGTAGAATAAATGATGATGGAGACCTTGGACAGGCAAGTCATCTAAAATGAGAAGAGTAAATCAATTAAAAGTAAGTGGTAAAGTATCTACTACAAAAGAGAAACAAAATGGTTCCTCCAAATAGAATTTTTTTTTAAGGAAAGAAAATATATTAGTAATCAAAAAGGTTAAAAGCATGTAGTGATGGGGTAACATTGCAAATGCAGCACTTGAATTAGACATAGAATAGAGTCATAGAATATCAGGGTTGGACGGGACCTCAGGAGGTCATCTAGTCCAACCCCCTGCTCAAAGCAGGACCAATCCCCAATTTCTGCCCCAGATTCCTAAATGGGCCCCCTCAAGGATTGAACTCACAACCCTGGATTTAGCAGGCCAATGCTCAGACCACTGAGCTAGCCCTTCCCCCACCTCAGAATATCAATCCCATGGAGTGAAATATATTGTGCAAAGGCTTTTGACCTTTAAAAAATATGTTGATTTTCTTCTGCATACAGAAAAATGTTAGCACTTGTATAAAGAAATGTCACTAAAATTCATTTTTGCATTCATCTTGTATCCCCAATGACCAAGTCTTATTGCTATTCAGACACCTGTATGGGGAGCATTTGAACTGTAGTGAGAGTGAACTGGGAGAGTTATCTGCTTAAGCTGTCTTGGATATGGCAACCTCTCACATCCTGCGGAGATGACAGGTTCATATTAGTTGTAAAGAGGAGGAAAGATTTATGTGACAGCCTTTAAAATTACATAAATTAACATGCTGTCCCTCTGTCTCAAGGACTTCTTTCTGGACACCTGAAATGTCCCATTTTATTGGTCAAAACTTTCACTTGTTTTAGAACTACAAAATGTTTGTTCAAGATGCATTGCTAGAGTGGTGCCAAAATGCTTTTGTTTGCCTCTGTTTCACATAGCACGTGTGTATTTTGCCAGTCATTGTTCAAGGCAAAAACTTGTAATTTGTCAAATGGCAATGTCTGTCGATTTTGGGTCCATTGACTCAATGTCTAGCTAGTCAATGCAAACGCTGTGCAGTGGCTCCTCAGTCTTATGTTAATCATGTATGAGTTTCTGGACGTTTCCCCAATGGCCAGAACCACAGAGAGAACAGAAACCCGTAAACTAAGGGTGATGAGGAAGAGTTCAGCCTTCCTGTAATCTGCCCTGCTGCCCCAGATGCAGCTTTTCCAAGCCAGGCAGAGCAGTTGAAAGAAATGTCCCTGACCGCAGAACAATTGTATAAATCATGACCCTAAAAAAGGTGGCTACAAACAGTCTCTTTTTAATTTTGAAAATGTGGTCACCTTCTATATAGATCAGTGATATACTACAATCAAGAAATACCAGAATAGCATCTTTTAGTCAAAAGGAAACCAATTTAAGGTTGGAATGTAGCTCCTTTTTAAGTCTTTGTTTCGTGTGTGTGTGTGTGTGTATTGGTCTCAATTTTAGTGTGGCATTGTTTCTGAGTGTAAATTCCTTTGCATTTCAATAACAGTAAAATGCAGAAACAATTGCTGCCAGACACCTTTCCTGCAATCTGTACTATCTCAATGTATGTTGATTATGATGAGGTTTATTAATTGTACATGAACTGGTTTTCAGAGGAGCAGAGCACATCCAGCTCCCACTGAAGTTGATGGGAGCTCTGAGTACCCAGCACTTTTGAAAATCTGGTCACTCTTATTCAGATGCTTAAATATGGATTTAGGAGCCTACCTTTCTGCACGCAGGTTTGAAAACTTCCATCATAGTGACTGAAGTGTATGGAGCAACACACACACACGAGCACGTAGTCAGGAGAGTGTGATTTTTAGTAAGGATTGGATCCTTTGAAGTGCATCCAACGGTGTTAAAGTTTGTTGTATCTCTGCTCCCCTCTAATACATCTTCAATAAACTGCTGTATGAAGCTTTGCAATGATGCATAATTACATTTCAGAGCTGTTACTATGTTACTGTCAGCCCGCATGTATAAAGAGGTTTGTTTGTTTTTTAAAAAGATCATTGACACAGTCTATACTTTACCAGGTGGAGATTAATAAGTGACTCTTTGATGGAGTACTTCATAATGGCTCCTTTGGAGCTGTTTATAAGTTATTTCAATCCAATGCATGGTTTAATATGGATTTGAGTTTTAAAAGCATAATAAAAAATACTTCTATACACAGCAACTGATTTTTTTAAACATTAATAACTGGACCATTTATTTTATATCCAATGCACCTTTCCTGAATCAAGTGTTTTTGTAACCGCACGTCTGACTTCTGGGCTTAGTTTTGTCTCTGGCTCCTTGGGCTGGGAGCGCTATGGAGGCAGCCCACTGAGCTACTGAGCAGAGAACAAGTATGTATTGGTCTCTGGTGATATTCTCCTATCAAAAGAAATTGCATAAAACTCTCTATCGCTGTAGAAAGTGATAATCCACTTTTCTTGGAGGTGATGAAGATGGCAGTGGGGTGTGGGGAGCTGAAGTGTATACAAGAAGCCAACCTGCAAAAAATCTACCTTGATGAATTAAGGGAGAGGCTTGCAAAAGCACCAGAAGGATTTAGGAGCACAATTGCCATTGTTGTAGACACTCCTGTGTCAATCCCAGGATATTCGAGAAATAGGGGGCGGAGGGGGAGGTAATATTTTTTTTTTCTGGACCATCACTAGTTGGTCAAATAGAGGATACTACCTCACCCACCTTGTCTCACATTGAGTCAGTAGGCCTTTTGCTTCCTAAATGCCTTTGGTGCTTTTAAAAGTCTCTCCCTCATTTGGTGCACACTTTTACTTTAAAGAACTTAATTTCTTACAAGCGTACAGAAATATAATTTATTCCCATCGCTCTAGTGACTTAAACATGACTGAACTCATGTATTGTATTTTTTGAAGGGACAAGGAGAGAAATTATCCTGTTATGTCATTTTTAATACCCAAATGAATGATTACTGCTGAGCCTTAAAAATCCAGCTCAGAACAGTGTTAGTAATGACAATGTTGCCACAACATCACTATCTAGTGGCAGCTGCAAACTCTGCCAGAATGTCAAATATAATTGTCAACAGTTTATCCAGTGAGCTTTAAAAAAACTGAATCTATCTTTGTGGGGTTTAAATTAGAGATTGAGGAGAGACTCCAAAGGGGTTCAAAGTTTTGGTCTGGATATTTATCAAAAAGCATAGCCTACTGTTTTGGTGTGAAAACTGGGTTGGAAATCACCTTCTTGTATAAGACTTTAAGGTTTAATTAATGTGTGAATGTCCGCATAGAACAGTGTTGTGTTCCTCAGTACTTTGACTCTGGGAACTTTCAGTGCTTGGCCTATACCTTGGGACACTTTTTTACATGCAAGTAAACTTCAAGGCTTTTTTCTTGCCATGATGCAGGCATTGTTGGTCAAATACACAATTAGACAAATTAGTCTACAGTTTAGGAATACTCCTGTACTACTCACAGGCACTGAACTGTCATGTATCTGTATCCATCAACATGTGTTCTACAATCTCTGACTGGCTAGAAAACTCTGTCCCGTCCTTACATGAGTGCAAGGTAACCATCATCTCCTGCAACACTTTTCATCTGTAGATCTCACAGTGCTAATGGTGGGCAGTATCATTATCCCCATTTTACAGATGGAGATACTGAGGCAAAGAGGTAAAGTGACTTACTCAAGTTCACCCAGCAGGCCAGTGGCAGAGCCAGCAATGGAAATCAGGTCTTCTGAGTCCTTCAGAAGTTCTGTATTCAATAGGCCACATGCCCAGTATATATTTTTATGTTCCTGCTGGATTTACAGCAGTGCAATAATCTACCTGGTTTTAAAAACTCCATCCCTGATAGAACTACAGAAAACAGAAGTGCATCTCAGATTCCCTCATTTTCTCAGGATTAAGACTGTACTCATCAGCTTTGATTCTCTGGGCCAGTGGGAGAATCTACCACAAAGGTGAAGCTTGATTATTCAAGAGACAAAGCATACTTGGGTACTGGTTCCGGAACCCACTCCTACAATAAAGAAGAACTATGTTCCACCACTTTCCAAGGGGAAACCACATTTCTTTAATCCTGCCTTTGCCAATAAAATCTCATAGCACCTCAGAAGAGTTGGACTAATGAATGAAAATGAGATACACTGAGGAGAGGAATGAGGAAAGATCCAGACGTATCAGAAGCTTATTGTGGTGTTTTGCTTAATTCATTATTGGAAGGCACTTAGATACTACAGTCACTAGAACTCACACTCCCTCTCACTCTCTCCTCCTACCCCCACTTCCTGTTTCCTGGGCCAGGGATCCTTCCCTCTCACATGGACAGGAGCCTTCAGCACTTTGAGAGAGCTTTCTGGATGAGTGGATCTGTGAATGTGAGTGTGCGCATGCATGCAACCACCAATGCTCCCTCCCCACCATCACATTCAATGAATTAGCCCCATGTTGTATATCTGTCCTTCCTATCTGAGAAAAAGTTACAGCTTCACTGTGCTGCATCGTCATGGTGTGATTCAAATGTAGTCATGCTGTTGTCATATAGTATTAACAGGTTGTGATGCTGTGTCACAATATGCTGAGGAAACACCATGACATGATATAAACCCTTAATAGCTGGAGATGCTAAGCTTATGGATCTGTTCTTTTTATATGATCCTGCCTCACTTATGTTATAAATAAAGCATTCTTACTTCCCAGCTTTTCCATGTATTTTCCTCAATTAGTGATAAAACTATGAGAAATGGTAAGTAACTTAGAAGGAAATTTGAGGCACGTTATTTTTAAATGACTTTTCCCCAGTTTCTTATAATTTAGTTAAATGCATCATTTGGCTTATTTTTTTAATTTATTTTTTCTCAGTGAATTTACTCCCACGACAAAACTGTAACACTTCTTTTATAATGGAAAGATATGGAGTAGGTCCTCTTTATTTGCATCAAAATCATTGACCATTTCTTTACAAGTTAAGTAGTAGGTAGAGGCAGGAGATTAACGTACTATGTACTTTGTTACAAGATAAATACATGATTATTTCTGTCTTCTGCAACCTCTCCTTTTGGTGAGGGCCTACCACACTAAGCATAGTTATCAAGTAATGTGTGGGAATGTTCATGTAATTTGTAGTTAAACAGTATTTTCCAAGTCATACCTATTAAGTAGTTAGCATTTAAGGAAAAGGTCTATATACTATATCTGTGCCATTTAATTTCAAGCATTAATCCAATCTAGTGGGTAAAAAAACTTCACTAGTTTCCCATACCTTCACTGATCATAAATTTGTATTGGAGTGAAACAGATGTATTTTTCTAGCACAAAGCTAGGAAAACTTAAAAAAAAAAAAAAAAAAAAAAGCCTATGTGATAAAGAAAGGAAAAGGCCCAGTGGCCTGTTTTCAGCTTGAGTTTAAAATAAATAAATCAAAATGTAAATGTCATTTATCAAGCTGTACAAGTGTGTTTTAATAGATGACTTTCTTCCATTTGGTTTTCTGCTATGAGCATTTCTGTTTTGACCTCTTTCAGGTTCACAGTATCACACGGATCCTCAGTGTGAGAAAGTAATGCTTTTTAATCGGTGAATTTCACTGTTATGCATTGCCATCTTCACTTGTCAGACTTCCAATCCTTTATAGCCCTTCTGCTATTATATATCTGTAAAATGCCATTAAATGAATAAGAAACAGGATCAAATTGTCAGTTCTCACAGCATCAGAGTAGCTATGGCCCAGCTGCACTTGGAGTAGTGGTTTGATATTCCTTTTTTAAATTATTTTTTAAAAACAGGATCTTGCAAAAAACCAAAACCCCACCCTCAAAGCAAAACCAAAATCCCTCATATAGTTTCACAGTATAAGTAATAAAACATAGTACACAATCAAAATAACTTTTCAAAATAACATCATCCCAACTGGAAATACTTAATATTTGATAAAGGTTATGGGAATCTCTTGTACATTTTATTTCCTTTCTCGTATTTAATTATTTCCATTAAATAATTATTTTGAGTCAAATCCAACAGGTGCTAATGTGGTGTGAGTCAGAATTAGCTCAGGTCCATGTGAGCAGTGCTTTATCTATTCCCAAAGGGCTGATCCAACCCCTGGGGATAGCTGCAGTGCAAGGCACTCTGGCCATGCCTCCTTTCTGTCAGGAACACTTTGCTGGGAGTGGACCTGAGAATTCCCTATATTGTGGGAAACTCCTTAAGGAGCTGATTAAGTTGAATTTTTATGGCCTCTTTGCACTACTGGGGTAACAGAGATATTTGGTCATCAGTGCATAATTGCATTTTTGTAGGTGCAATCAGGTAGTTGTTTAAATTCTAGTTGATAAGAAACTCAGCACTAGGCCACTTAAAATAATTAGGTCTTTTATTATATTGTTTCATCTTGGGAATGTTTTTCCTTGTGTGCAAAGTTTTGTTTTTTTAACAGAATTATGACAAACAGCCATTTTGGCCAAACAGTTACTAATAAATTGCTTGTCAAAAAGATTATTTGAAATTTAAATGTAAAGGCTACAGTTTAATAAACAGTCACTGAACTATCCCAGCTAAACTGGAAAGTCGGATAAGCAATGTGCTTTTTCAGTTTAAGAATAATTATCACCAGTTAGCACCAAATTCACATCCTGTTCAGGTGGTGGGTTTTTTGGGGGGTGGTGGGAAGTGGGGGTGGTGTAGGTTCAGGTGGGAGTAAATAAATAGTAATGCTGCAAAAACTGTGCAGGGTGGGCCTGTCTGACCTGGCCAAAGGCCAATACAGATTCCCTTACGCAGTTTGTCCATGCCAGCGACAGGAGTCATGTGTAAAATATGGTGTCAGGAAGCAAAATGCACTAGCTATTTATTCATGTATATTTCAGTAGTACCTAGGGACCAAACAAGAATAGAGCCCCCTTTGCATTAGGCACTGTACAGACAGAATAGTTATTAGACAGCCCCCGCCCCAAAAGCTTACAATCGAAGTATGTTCCATCTGATCATAGAATTCCAGCTGTAGCTACAGAGGACCATGAAAGTGTAATCTGTGCAGCTCTGGGAGAGCACAGAGATGTTCAAACAGTTGCACAGTAATTCTCCTTTCCTGGACAAAACTTTTCCTATATGTATTTGTAGAAATGGTGATTTCAATTTGACCTTTAGTGTTTGTGAGGCACCTGTCTGTTGCATAAAATGCATTATTTACTGTATATTGTGGGCCAGACGTTCAAAAGAGCTCAGCACCCAACATTTGCCATCTGGACACCTAAATAATATTGCTGGTTTGAAATAAAAGTGGAAAGGAAATTGCAGCATTTTTTCCACTCTTCCCCCTCTTCGTTTGTCCTTATTCACCTTAATTTTGAAGTTCCAAAAATGTCTAGCAGCTGTACTAAATAAATGGCCAGATTTTCAAAAGTGCCCAACACCCAGAAATTCCTGTTATCCCAAGTGCCTGGTGCACTTTTGAAAAACTGGCATTGCGCCCTACCAATACTAATGCTCACCTAAAAGTTACATTAAATAAGATAGGATTCGTTATGATGACAACCAAAGCTAGTTGAACTATTTATCAGAAATAATAATTTCTATGTCGTGAGCCCCTTATTTTAAATACATCCAGTCCCTGCTGGCTGGAGGAAAGAGAGAAAAATAAATTTTGTGGCTATATTTTAAGAGGTGCTCCGATACCATGTTGATTGACACAATATAAGATCTGAGACTGGTTGATTCTGTGTGGTAAAGATGAGAGAGAGACACTGCAAACCCCTCTCCCCCACCCCCCCCTTTTTTTTTTTTTGCATGTATTTGAACACTCTAAAATCTTGCAAGCTGATAGCTCTGCTCACAGGGAGAAAAGCAAACAAGGATATAGTTCTTGTGTTATTATATCCTCTAATTATTTACTTAGGGTAAATTTCATATGTGAGTGATGTAGCTTATTACAAGGAATCTTATTGGTGGGGATTTGTTGTAGGACAGCTGCTTTTTTCATACAAATAGGTTTAATTTAGGAGTAAAATTTTTGTGTCTCTTTCACGCATCAACTGTCACTCTGAATCATCCAAAATAATCTCTATTGATTGATTTTGGTAGCTGTGGCAGCATGAACATTTTTATCTGTCCATCTATCGAGGTCTGTCTCTGTTTACTCCAGCAGAATTACTACGTGACCTTTGAGTATATTAGGAAAAATGAGTATCCACTCTCAGCTGATATGAATTGTTGCTATTGAAACACTGTGCTCTCAACTGTGAAAATATTGTCAAAGCCATTGGACTTTTTCTGAATCATGATGTGATACACACAATGCCAGGTACTTTTTCAAACAAAAGATCATTTGTGAAATATTCACATTGGCTCTTTTTTTCTCCCTGGTTTGAAGAAGTTCAAGAGAGTCATTGAGAAATATTGAATCTCATGAGGAATGATAATAAACAAACTTTTTCAATATCAAATAATTGTGAAACTATTTGGATGCAGTGTCCCAGTTTCATATCTGCATGATGTCTTTGGGTGCTCATTCTTCACCTCAAATCCATAGAGAACTTGTGATCTAATAGAAATTGAAAATAGTATTAGAGTTCTACCTGAGCAGTCAAATAAATTTCCAGTTGTTATACCTTAAAATAAAACTTTGTGAATCCTTTAGTTCTTTTTTTACAACTAAGAGAGCTCATTCAGACATTACAGTTTTTTAACAATGGGAGACTATTAGTCATCCAAAAGCCTTTTTAATGTGCTTATTTGCTCCTATTCACTTTCCTGTGTTTTTTCTAATATAGAGTTTGTCACACTCTCTGGAGTGGCTCACAACCAAGACTGCCAACCCCAGGACAGATTGTCAAAAAAGCAGGGCAGATGCCCCAAATTGGTTGTATGTTCTATAATTGGATTTCACCAACCCAGTTACAGATGTGAACTTCCAAAGTAGTACAATAGTCTTATAATGGAGTCACAGTCAGTCACCTTGGACACTCCAGTCTATTTTGCCATTCAGGCAAGCTGGACTATGTGATTGTCATAAATATAAAGGGAAGGGTAAACTCCTTTAAAATCCCTCCTGGCCAGAGGAAAAATCCTCTCACCTGTAAAGGGTTAAGAAGCTAAAGGTAACCTCACTGGCACCTGACCAAAATGACCAATGAGGAGACAAGATACTTTCAAAAGCTGGGAGGAGGGAGAGGAACAAAGGGTCTGTGTCTGTCAGTATGCTGCTTTTGCCGGGGATAGACCAGGAATGGAGTCTTAGAACTTTTACTGAGTAATCTAGGTAGGTATGGGTTAGATTATGATTTCTTTAAATGGCTGAGAAAAGAACTGTGCTGAATAGAATGACTATTTCTGTCTGTGTGTCTTTTTTGTAACTTCAGGTTTTGCCTAGAGGGATTCTCTGTTTTGAATCTAATTACCCTGTAAGGTATCTACCATCCTGATTTTACAGGAGTGATTCCTTTACTTCTATTTACTTCTATTTCTATTAAGTCTTCTTGTAAGAAAACGGAATGCTTTTTCATTGTTCTCAGATCCAAGGGTTTGGGTCTGTGGTCATCTATGCAAATTGGTGAGGATTTTTACCAAACCTTTCCCAGGAAGTGGGGTGGAAGGGTTGGGAGGATTTTGGGGGGGGTAAGATGTCCAAACTACATTTCCCAGTAAACCCAGTTAGAGTTTGGTGGTGGCAGTGTATATTCCAAGGACAAAGGATAAAATTAATTTGTACCTTGGGGAAGTTTTAACCTAAGCTGGTAAAAGTAAGCTTAGGAGGTTTACATGCAGGTCCCCACATCTGTACCCTAGAGATCAGAGTGGGGGAGGAACCTTGACAGTGATCGATGTTCATTTATACCAAAGATCACAAAATATTCAGGTTGCTCCAGTCCCAAGAGATCAGTCACTCACCCCAGGTCAATTTGTACCTTAAATCTCACACCAAAGACAACGCCTATATCCAATAATGTAATAAACTAACTAAAGGTTTATTAACTAGGAAAAAGAAATTGGAGTATTTACAGGTTCAAGCAAGCATAAATACACAAATGAGTTTGTCTGTTATTCAAGAGGTGACAGAGTTGTAGTAGTCTGTCAATTCAAAATGTTTTTCAGGGTTAACCCAGGCTAAGTACCATGGGGATTTCTTTGATTATGTTTTAGAATCTTTGTCCCTCTGAGTCCACTCAGCATGAAAGAGATTCAGTTTCTCCTTGTCAGGGAGTTTTATCCCCTTCACTCCACAGTCCAAATTGATGGGATGAGTTCATGTGAAGGTCTCTCCTTCCTGGAGGGAGGGAGGAATCCAGTCAACAGGCCCTCTCTCCTTCAGTACGATACAATATCTTATTTGCCTTCAGTGGGCCATCTTGTATGCAGGCTAAGCACTTTACGTTAATGCGTGCTGCCTTTCCTCTTCGCTGAGTTACACAAATTACAGAGGTTTATAGTGCAAATACTCAATGTAACTTTATATATGGGCATGGGCAAGATGCATGGGCTATAGAACTTATAAGTAAGATCAGTATATGCAGCATCCTACAAGCATTTTATAAAGCCAAAACAATAAATATATTCTTATCATAACATCTGATATCTCTTTTGAGAATGCTAACACACAACTAAGCAAGACTGGTTTTCAGCTATGCATTTAGAAGTGTTCAGGGGGGGCTTTGGCATGAGCTGGCACCTGGTCTGCCGGTGTCACATTTGCTGCTACTCACTTTCCTGTGTTTTTTCTAGTGTAGAGCTGTAGGCTAAATAGTTGATTTTACAAGATTTTTATGGAATTTCTTACCAGAATTCATTTAGAACATTTTTGGGACCTTTTGATTTTTTTAAGTCACATTTCACTTAATCAAAACAGAAAAAACAGAAGAATACTGTAACTTAGTGTTTTGTAAAAACTATGCAGTGAGTAAAAGCTGATTTCATTGTTTCTGCCAGAAGTGGACATGGGAGAGCAGCTATCTTTGCAAATGTTTTCAGTGACTTATTAGGTTCCAGAAGCAGCTACTGCTCTATTTAGGGAAGATAGACAGATCAATATAGATATATAATACACATATGCAGTGAATAGGGCACTAGGATTTAGGAGACCTGGGTTATATTACTGGACATGCTTTATAACCTTGGATAAGTCATTTCACCTCTCTGTAAAATGGAGATGAAAATTACCTTCCTTTGTCAAGTATCAGAAGGGTAGCTGTGTTAGTCTGGATCTGTAAAAGCAGCAAAGAGTCCTGTGGCACCTTATAGACTAACAGACATATTAGAGCATAAGCTTTCGTGGGTGAATACCCACTTTGTCTGATGCATGTCAAGCATGCACTTCCTTTGTCAAGTGCTTCGAAATCTTTGGATTAAAAACTCTTTACTGGGTTTTGGATTAGGTCACTATAGTTCACAGAGGTCTGAACCAGGACCTTTAAGAGCTGTACATATTATTAGCCTTTACATACACATGTTTCACATTTGGTAGAATAGAAGACTGATTGCAGCTGATAGTGGGAGGAGTAGGGCAGAGTGCATTCCAGATTGTGGGGCTATTTTATAAGTGATGAAGACTGGTGAATGCAATATGGCCAAAGCATGTGTGGACAGTAGGAAGGAAGGGTAAACCAGGGTATTGGGGCATGGTAAAAGACCACAAAAATATAGATGCATATCCAGAGAACCCACAATCAGCTGTACTCCACCTGACATTAATATTGGCTTTATTTAACAACTTCTTTAATTATTAGGAAGTATTTGTAACCAATGTATTCAGGGCCTGACTGTTATGCTATGACTTGTACTTTATTCTGAGAGTAATCCTGGCTTCATTGGGACTACTCTTGGCATAACGTAGAGCTCAGCATGATTAAGGGTGGAAGAATTATGCACTAAATTACTAGATGATAAATTCGGGGAAAGTAAGGGGATCTTGCAAACATAAGTGGGGACAGTCATGGCAAAGGATTCCTTCCCACCCTGGTTTATGTTCCATGAACTGGGTTATAGAAAGCCCTACGCTACTCTTATTTTGTGAAATTATTATATGCCTTGGAAAGGGAAGACTTTCTACAATTTGGCCATATGCCCAAACTACCTTACTGGCTAGAGGCAAACAGCACAGAGCCAATTACTCAAGCAGTAATTGGACCCAAAAGAAAGAGGTAAATCACTTGTCCACAGTGTGCATAACATTTTAGCGAAGTTTAGGTTTTAAAATAATTCTTGTGACACTTCAGTTTATTTTAAACATATTTTTAACTTTGATCTTAAAGCTAAGCAGATAGTTTTAAAATACTATAAAACTAGGGCATCAAATTCTCTGCTGACCTAAATGAACAAAACAGCACTGAAGTAAATACAGCTGCACCTATTTTCATCAGCAGAGAATTTAGCCCAGGATTTCTAGGAGAGAGCTGCAGGTTAAAAATCTATTGGATATCATCTTTATGTATCCTTTTGGCTTATGATATCTAAACAGAGCCTAACACCAAGAGTTTTTTTCCTTAGATAAGTCAGTGGGCCTACTGCCTTCATAATAAGCTTTTGCATGATTGGGGTCTTGGAGATAAAGTGGTAAATGGTGATGGTTTACTACTCTTCCTCTTTGATCTCTCTGATAGATTTTTGGGGGTTGTCTCCCCCACCCCTTTCTCAGGATCTGATGCAATACCCATTGATGTAAATGGAAACACTTCTTTCTATTTCAGTGGGCATTATACTAGACCACAAGATATTTAATATTGCAGGATTCTGGAATAACTGGACAACATTTAAGGTTTTGCCTGTCATTAAGTTCCACTCCCATTTTGGAAGCTGCCTTTTGAGGTGGTGTTTGCAAGGCATAACATATGCTGATGTTCAATATTTATAGTAGAAGTCATTAGGATGTTAATATTTGCCAGGCCATTATCACACAATAACCTAACCGTGTTCTTAACACTGAGGGCCACATAAGTACCTATATAAAAATCATTGTGTGATAATTCATGACAAATGTTGACTTTTTTCTAATGAGGATCATTGCATCTTACCTTGACTTTAGGACAGTTTGAATAATGAGAAAAATCTATCTTCTAGCTTTATTCCCATCTTTATGGTGATAGCTCTTTGAGTCTTCCTTCTCCATTCCAGTCTGTTAGAAATCAGTTCCTCAGAAACTCTGCAACTAATCAAATCCTTTTGTATAACATCCACCCACTTAGATTTGATTCTTCCAACCCTTCTCTTGCCTTCCAATTCTAAGTTTAACACCCTTTTTCCTATATATTCTTCCAATCTTCTTTTCACATGCACAAGCCATCTAAATGTGGATTCCCTCAGCTTTTCTGTAATTGGTACCACTTTATGCTTCCCCTAAGTTGTGTGTTCTGGACACTGTCCATCCATATAACTCCAAGCATCCATCTTAACATTGTCATTTCTACTGTATTCAAGATCTGCTCCTATCTCTTCCTCAGTGCCTAGCATCTGGAGCCAAAAGTGCACAGATCACTCTGCTCACTTCTCTCCATTTAGTCCATACTTTTCCTATTCTGCATAAGTTCATCACTGAACTTTCAGCATTACCCTGTACTTTCAATTTCTCTGTAGTGTGGTAACAGCACCCTCACACACGTCCTGGACAAGTCTGATTTAGTCCTCAGGTATCTGTTTCATTCTCATACACCACAAGATGATTTCTCTGGGAACATGGTTATAAGCCTTCTGAAGATCAATGAATACTATTTGCAGGGGTTTTCCTCTTTTGTTTCTATTTTTTTTTTTTTTTTGCACAAGCAATCTTAGAGCAGATATAACATCCATTGTTGACTTGCCTGGCATGCACCCAAATTGATTATCAATGATTACTTTTCTTCACAGTATGTTATCAATTACTTTTTCAGAGTTTCATCCTATATTTCATGAGTTTAATGCCAGGGCAGTTACCATAGTCTTGCATGTCTCCTTTTCTCTTAAATATTGGTACTAATGTGCTCTTTCTCCAGGCATCAGGAAGTTGCTCAATCCTCATGCTGAAAGTAAACAATTGTGTCAATATGTTCACCTCTACTTGCCCCAAGCATTTCCATACTTCTACTGGTATGTCATTGGGGCTGCAATTTTTCTTATTTTTCATGTTGTACAATGCTTCTGCAACTTTTTCTTCTAGGACTGGTGCCACCAGATCCTGGCTTGGTTTTATAATTTGGCTGGTTCTCTTGGATTCACTTAATTCATAAGATTTCAAATTAATTTTTCTTGTTCCTTAATCTGATTCTTATTGATTAATGTATTTCCAATTTCATCTTTAATGACTGAAATCTCACCGATGCCTTTAGTTCTCTTATTGTAGTATTTGCCAGTCTATGTACTTCTTTCTCACCCTCTTTCATTTCAAGATGGGAATAGAAGTTTTCCATGACTTTAGCTGTAGCAGCTGCCACCTCTTTCTTCACTATCTTTTTTGGCTTTTTAATGCTTCTGAAAATCCTGCTGTTGAAGTGCCACTTGCCAAAGTTTTAAAACACTTTTTGTTTTCCTTCACGGCCTCTTTGGGGAAAAAGCCTCTTGCTTTTTTCATCAGGAAGGCTCTTTGCACATTCTTGAATTCTGCTTGCAATATGATTCCACAATTGGCTTGTATTTTCTCTTAATCCTTCTACACAGATCTTCTCGAACATTTTACTTTTAAACTCCTTGTTAACTTCATTAATTTTCCACCACTTGGTTGCCTGTACTGCTTTTAGACCATTTTTTTCTTACATACAATATGTGTCCATAGTCAAAAACCATCATGCTATGCTGCATTGCAATACTTTCCTCTGGGATGACCTTTCAATTTTTGGTTTTTCAGCTCAGCTTGGTTTATAAGAAAATAATCTAGCTGTGCTCTTATACTGTCAGTCTTACAGGTAATCATAGTTTCTTTCTTTTTGGTGAAAAATGAGTGAATGGCAACCAAATCATATGTCTTGGCTTTCTTGTTCCTCTGTCCATATCCATAGTTGTCATGGTACCTTTTGAAGCCTTTGCCATCTCTCCCCATGTGACCGTCAAGTTTGGCTCCTTCATTCTTTATCCCTCTCTGTATAACATTGCCCATTTCCCCCCAGAAATCATCTTTTTTCTTGTTTGTGACATCCCTCTTGCGGTGCATATGCACATATAACATACTACATTTTCAAGAGCTAATTTACCAAAACAACAAGGAGTCTGGTGGCACCTTAAAGACTAATAGATTTATTTGGGCATAAGCTTTCATGGGTTAAAACCCACTTTTTCAGATGCATGGAGTCCAAATTACAGGTGCAGACATTATTATATTGACAGGTGAAGAGAAGGGAGTTACCTCACAAGTGGAGAACCAGTGTTGACCGGGTCAATTCAATCCGGGTGGATGTAGTGCACTCCCAATAATTGATGAGGAGGTGTCAATACCAGGAGAGGTAAAGAGTTTTTTTTTTTTGTGGTGAGCCAGCCACTCCCAGTCCCTATTCAAGCCCAAATTAATGGTGTTAAATTTGCAAATGAATTTTAGTTCTGCAGTTTCTCTTTGAAGTCTGTTTCTGAAGGTTTTTTGTTCAAATATGGCTACTTTTAAATCTGTAAAGTTATCCTGTCACTTGTCCTATCCACAGCTACTACACATTCCCACATCACTTGTCTAAAACCATTTAAACTCCATTTCTCTTTTTCAATGTACCATAGTATAGTAGCTTATGCCTTCCCCAATATCTCTTGCCTTTGCTCCCTTCCATTTGGTATCTTGAAGCAGACAATCTGTACTTTCCTTTTCATCAGCATCTGAGCCAGCTCTGCGCTTCTTCCAGTTAAAGTCTCTGTATTCCAAGATACCAGCCTTATTTTTGGGACTCTCTTCTTTGACACCCAACCAGAATGCTAGGGATATCCATCTTTGAAGTAGCATTTAGACGAGGGCACTAGATTTTGCTTCTGAGGAATCCCCTAGTTATATAGGTCATACGAAGGACTCATTTAATGGATTTCTTTGTAAAGTTTTACAGCTGGTGGCCAGACTGATGCCAACCCTGCTTTTTCAACCAGGCTTGGGACCGGCTATGGTGGAGTTAATGGGAAAAACTTAGTTACAAATAACTTGTCAATGAGGAAATGCCAAAAATCTCCACACTTTCTTTTTACAAAAATAAAGAAAAAGTTACAAAAATAAAACAAAAGAAACAACAACAACAAATCAAGCTACATAATGAACCAATAACACAATAGTCCAGGGGTATATAACAATGAAGTATCTGTCTGGTGTAATATGTAGAGAATATTTAGGTGATATACAGTTATAGGAATCCAAATATTGCAATTCATAGATCTTAAGGCCATAGGGGACCATTAGATCATCTAATCTAACCGCCTATATAACATACAGAATTTCACTGTGAGACTGATAGAGCATATCAACCCTGCACTGGCAACACAGGGGTTAACAAACTCTTGTGGGCCCAAGAGGCCACACCCCTTTCCCTTTGCTGGGCATGCTCCTGAGCATATAAAAGGAACGTATAAAATTTCATTATGGACTGACTGAAGAGGAGACCAGACATGCACTGCCGGCTCCTGTGAGGGAGCTGGCAAGACTCCAGACTGCCGAGGTCAAGGCCCCTGACTCCTCCGAGGGGAACCAGTCAACTGCAGGGACACTGAGCCACTGCCAGCAGAGAAGATATCCAAGGTGGGCCTAAGGGTAGGAAGTGACCAGAGGATGTGTTTGGGGACATAGAGAACTGAACCCTGCATGCGGGTAATTGATTTCATAGGGCCCTGGGTCAGAACCTAGTATGGCAAGGTGGGCCTGAGTTCCCCTGCACTTCCTGCTAAGAATTGCTATCCTTGGAGTGGGTGGTCCTGTGGACTCTTACTGTTAGGCATTGCTGCCCAGAAAGAAGGTTGCCCTGTGGACTCTTGCTGCTAGGTGCCACAGCGACTGTAGAGAGGGTGACCCCCCCCCCCTTGAATCTCTGCTGACCCCCTTGACAGAGACGAATGATTGAATCTTATTATTGTTGGGTATAATGTCTCTCCAATTTATAAGACAAGAAGATGGAATAAATACAGTGGTCTATATGAAACTCTGTGGTATTTCCAGTACTGAAGGATAATTTTAATAGCTATGGTTAATATGTAAACAATTTCTCTCATCAAAATGTGTGTGCTCAAAGTTGATAACATAAAATGATCAGCACAATTGTTAAAACTAGTTCATTAGGTTTTTTTGAGAGAGAGATCAATAAGTTGTTTTTAGAATACTTGGGTTGAACAGCATTCAAACTGCATGTGTCAGTGTACAACTGGAACAGAGGATTTCTGATGTTTTTAGAAGGCTGATTTAGTTAAATGGCATCCTAAGGGTCAGGAAGAGGTGGTTATTACTTGGGCTGAATTATGAAAAGGTCTGTTCACAATGTCTGGATAGAAGGATTTGGAAGTGAATCTTCCCCTTCAAGCTTACCTTAGCATTCACATGCAGTGAATTAGAACCTTGAAGGGGAACCTTCCACAGTCTGACTTGCTTAACTCTCCAGATTCCTGTTCTTCCTGAGTCCTGCTACCTCCACTAACTGAAAATTCAGTTCTAGGACATTTTTGAAGGAGAGTGGGGCTACAGTGGGAAAGCAAGTGGAGCTGGCTTACCAACTGCGTAAACAATCCCTGTTATTGTTCACGAAACTTTAAGATAAGGTTCATAAATCATTAAGCGGAAAGCCCAAGGCTCAAGTCAGTTGGGTTTGCAGATGTAAATATTCTACACAGCTAGAGTTATTAATCCACATAGTAGTTCCCCAAATATGGTGTCTTATCCACTGGAGGATTGGAGAGTTGTGGGAAGGGAGGAATAAGCACCACTACATCTCAGTTACAAGTTCTTAAATTGCCACTGCACTTATGGTGAGAAACAAGGGGTGAATCAGCCACTCCTTTACACCAATGTAAATCAGGAGTAACACTAGTCAATGAAGTTACTCTGGAATAAAAACTGATGTAATTGAGAGAAAAATCTGGCTTGCACGAATCTGGCCTCTTCATGTACAGCACCATGGCATAGGTGCACAATAACATGCTCTTTGCAGGTCTGCATACCTACAGCTTCCAAAGAACCTACGTTTTCAGGTGACTATGTGTGGTCTTCCTAATGTCTACATGTGTTCCAAACTATAGAAACATGACAGAATTACAGAGAAAAACCAACTGTCTTTCTACATCTGAGGCCAAACTACTTCTATGGGGTTGGTTTGTCAACTTATGCTCTATAATATTTAAACTTGCATATGATATTGACAGTGTAAGTAGATCAGGAGTAGGGGGAGTTTGGAGTTGTTTGTTGTTGTTTGGCCCATTTTATTATTTTTATCCAAATATATTGAATCTGCTTGACTTAATTCTGGAAAGGATGTAGTGGGTTTCAGCCTTTCAAATATGGCATGGACAACTAGTTTACTGCACATTAAAAAAATAAAAAAATGGGTGGTAAGGGAGAGGGGGCAAGAATACAACAAAATTAAGAGGTGATTTGTCTGTTGCTGTCAGCAGGAAAGATATTCCCATCATCTAATTTCTTGTTACTTGGTGTTTTGGCATATTCCTATACATCTGAATTTGAAGTGTAAATTTCTTGGGATCTAAATGCAATTTAGAAAGTAATTACTATAACCTGACTAAATTTCTTGCTAGAGATTAGAATGCTGCAAACAAGATTCTGAATGCTGCTGCTTGACCCTTTGGGATTGTGATGAAGAAGGGGTGAGGCTAACTAATCTGACAAATCTTGTTACTGAGCCACTGCTCCAAGTGAAAATGAAGCCAATGAAACCACATGTTAATGTTCATTTTATGATTGCATCTACATGATTCTAGGGTGCACGGGTTTGAGGTTTTGTGTGTGAGCTGACTCTTTTATCACAAGAGCAGGAGAATACCATCCAGGCCCATATAACTGCATTCTGCTCTACATGCAACTGCCCTCCAGTACTCTGAGGTTTCAGTGAGGAATGCAATGGTCCTCCTTATGTGCAGATTGAGGCATTGTAGCATCAATGCCTTATACTCCGCACTGGTTATCTGTCCTATTTGCTTCCAATTACATTTCAAGCTCTTGGCTATAGTCATGCTTAGGGTAACTGCCCCTCCTATTTCTGGGAATGCTTTTCCTTATGTGAAATGTGCAAGTGTTCTTAGGAACCCACCATGGTCTAATACTAGTGCTTGAAGCATCTGCAACACTTACCTCTTCAGCAATGGTACATCCAATGCACTTCCAGACACCTAGTGACAGTGCTCAGAGGGACACACTGCTGTGAGGTGTTACAATAAGTACCACAGGTCCTGGGTTTTGTAGGACCAATAGAACTTGTGTGTGACAAATGGCCTCTCTGCAACTTTTCTCATCACTTTTTAATACCCCTAGGCCCAGCCAGATATTTTGTAGCTACTCACTGGTCCATATTTTCCTGCTGAGACACAAGGGGAGAGGCAGTGGGGTATTTACCGTCTCTCTCCCTATTTTACATTTTCAATGCTTCAGGAGCCAAGCTGTTGTGGACTAGATGTTTCTGCTGTTTCTGAGGGATGCTGTTCTGGCAACCCTTGGATGCTGGTTGATACTGCCTACTTCTCATCCCTGACTCCCCAATTCTCTTCACCTTCAGTTGTTTCTTCTCCTGTATTCTCTCTCAAACGTTTTTATGATGGTTATGTTGTTGGGGTTGGGGGCAGGGAGTGGAGATGAACTAGAATTGGTCTGTATAGTCCCCTGGATGTGCTTAAACCAGTATGCTGCCACCACTCCTCTCCTCTGCTTATGCTGCTGTGGGAGTGAGAGGTCATCGTATTTTCTCACCCTTTGATGGCTGCTGTTCTGAGGTAGGAATTAAGACACAGTTGTGCATATATGTTTCATAGTGTTCCATTCTGCAACAGCAGACAGTGGAGCTAGTGGTTACTGCTCTGCCACCCTTGTTTGGATTAACACCTGACCCCTGGTGTCAGAAACTCACCACTCAGTTATGAGCTGCTTAATGGGTTATTTCTGATGCCAGAACCCTATTACTGGGAGGATAGTAGGGAGACTAATCTTTAATGGCACCAAATTTCTAGGAGGTGCTTAGAAACTCCAAGGACCAGCCCCATGGAGATGAGCAGTGGGATGGTAAATTGCCTTACCTGCACCTATGTTTGAGTTGTAGGCACTTCTGAAATTGCCCCTGGGTCCTTCTGTGGTTGCCAAGCTGTTATATGAAGTCCTTCAACAGAAGCAGAGGAGTCCCCTTACTCGAATGTGTGCATGTACTGCACAGTTGGAGGCACTTGGATGCTCTGTGTGGAAGAGCTCATCTGTTAAATTAGCTATTGAAGGACGATTGAATTAGGACAAAAGTAAGTTTACTCTTCGTTCTCACTTTTTCTGAGTGGTGGGTCAGTGCCACTATTGAATCATAGAATAACAGAGTTGGAAGGGACCTCTGGAGGCCATCTAATCCAACCCCCTGCCCAGAGCAGGACCAACCCCAACTAAATCATCCCAGCCAGGGCTTTGTCAAGCCTGACCTTTAAAAACTTCCAAGGAAGGGGATTCCACCACCTCCCTAGGTAACGCATTACAGTGTTTCACCACCCTCCTAGTGGAAAAAGTTTTTTTTCCTAATATCCAACCTAAATCTCCCCCACTGCAACTTGAGACCATTACTCCTTATCCTGTCATCTGCTATCACTGAGAATAGTCTAAATCCATCCTCTTTGGATCCACCTTTCAGGTAGTTAAAAGCAGCTATCAAATCCCCCCTCATTCTTCTCTTCCGTAGTCTAAACAATCCCAGTTCCCTCAGCCTTTTTTCATAAGTCATGTGTTCCAGACCCCTAATCATTTTTGTTGCCCTTTGCTGGACTCTCTCCAATTTCTCCACATCCTCCTTGTAGTGTGGGGCCTAAAACTGGACACAGTACTCCAGATGAGGCCTCACCAATGTCGAATAGAGGGGAACGATCACGTCCCTCGATCTGCTGGCAGTGCCCCTACTTATACACCCCAAAATGCCATTGGCCTTCTTGGCAACAAGGGCACACTGACTCATATCCAGCTTCTCGTCCACTGTCACCCCTAGGTCCTTCTCTGCAGAACTGCTGCCTAGCCATTCGGTCCCTAGTCTGTAGCGGTGCATTGGATTCTTCCGTCCTAAGTGCAGGACCCTGCACTTATCCTTATTGAGCCTCATCAGATTTTTTTTTGGCCCAATCCTCCAATTTGTCTAGGTCCCTCTGTATCCTATCCCTACCCTCCAGCATATCTACCTCTCCCCCCAGTTTAGTGTCATCTGCAAACTTGCTGAGGGTGCAATCCACACCATCCTCCAGATCATTAATGAAGATATAGAACAAAACCGGCCCCAGGACCGACCCTTGGGGCACTCCGCTAGATACCAGCTGCCAATTAGACATGGAGCCATTGATCACTACCTGTTGAGCCCGACAATCTAGCCAACTTTCTACTTCTATTGAAGGCAAGATGGACAGCAGTACTCATCAGATTAATGACAACTCTTGTACTTTTATGTTCTGCATCCCACTTTCTGATCTCTGGTATGTGTGACAATCAACTGTATGCAGACCAACAGCAACTGGGAGGGGAGCTGAGGAAGAGGGAGCAGAAATGAAGAAAGTGGAAGGGAAGAGTAGAAGCGATAACTGTAATATCTCAATTTTACCAAATGTTGTATTTTTTTCACAAATGCCAACTAGTAATCTGTAAATTAGAAAGAAGTCCAATCTGTGAAGCTCAGTTCTGTTGTTATTTATATTACAATAGCATGGTGATGGGGTATTTATCTCCACACAAGGGAGAACAGATTAAATTAGGTTAATTAACTTGATAGGTTACATAGAATATCAGGGTTGGAAGGGACCTCAGGAGATCATCTAGTCCAACCCCCTGCTCAAAGCAGGACCAGTTCCCAATTTTTGCCCCAAATGGCCCCCTCAAGGATTGAACTCACAATCCTGGGTTTAGCAGGCTAATGCTCAAACCACTGAGCTATGCCTCTCCCCCCATCTGTGGAAGAGCCAGATATTAAAAGACTGATTGATGATGGAGCCCAGCTGAGAAAGAATAGGTAGGGCTGGTATAAAGCCAGGAAGTTAGGGCAGTTGGGGAAGTAGTCTGTTGTCATTCTCTGGGAGAAGGGAGGTGTGTTTGGGAGCTACGGAGTTAACTAGTTGGCTGTTATTCCCTGAGAGGAAGGAGTTTGGACTGGTAGACCCACAGAGTGGGGAGCCAGAAGACATAAGAAGGAGTCCAGGGAAAGAGCAACAGTGTCAGGGAGAAAACAGACCACAGTTCCTAGATATATGGTCCATGGACTGGAACCCAGAATAGAAGGTGGTCCCTGGTTCCCCTACCAGCCACTGGGGAAAGTGACACAGACTGGGCAGTAGAGCCGAAGACTACCTGGGACAGTTGCCCAGTAGGACTTTGATACCCTAGAAGGGAAGGACTATAGTGACCTGGTTGGAGGGCCAAGCCACAAAGAGAAAGCACCCTGAGTTGCAGAGAGAGAAGGTGGCAGGGTGCATGAACAAGTAGCAGAAGAGCGTGGCAGACCTAGAAGTAGCTAATCCCCAGAGTAGCCAGGACCAGCTGCCTTAGAGGTGAGTGGATCCCGTTACAGACATGGATGAAGACATAATTGCCCAAAGTGTTTCCAGATCCAGAACTTAATCACAGCTCAGAGCCTCCCATTACACAGGGAGAATGCCAGGCTGCTTGAGAGTAGAGATGATGTTGCTGATATGTAATGTTCAGAGAGGAAATAATACTGAGAACAATCATAGAAATGTAGGGCTAGAAGGGCCCTCGAAATCATCTAGGCCATTCCCTCTCATGTTGAGTTGCAAGTAAACCTAGACTATCCCTAGGAGGTGTTGGTACACCTTGTTATGAAAAACCTCCAGTGATGGGGATTCCACAACCTGCCCTTGGAAGACTATTCTAATACTTAACTATCCCTATGTTTAGAAAGCTTTTCCTAATTTAAATCTCCCTTTCTGCAGATTAAGCTCATTAATTCTTGTCCTACCTTCAGTGGAAGTGGAGACCAATTGATCACTGTCACTTTTTTAATAGCCCTTAACATATTTGAAGACTGTTATCTGATCCCCTTCAGTTGTCTTTTCTCAAGAGTAAACATGCCCAGTTTTTGTAACCTTTCCTTACAGGTCAGGATTTCTAAATTTTTATCATTTTTGTTGCTGTCCTCTGGACTCTCTCCAATTTGTCCATATATTTTCTAAAGTGTGGCATCCAGAATTGGACTCTATACTCCCAACTGAGGCTTCACCAGTGCTGAATAGAGTGGAACAATTACCTCACATGTCCCAGATCAACATTTCTTTTAATGCAACCCAGAATAATATTAGCATTTTTTGCAACTACATTACATTGACTCATATTTAATATGTGATCCACTATAACCACCATATCCTCTTCAGTATTACTGCCTATCCAGTTATTCCACATTTTGTAGTTGTGCATTTGATTTTTCTTTCCTAAGTATAGCTCTTTACACTTGTCGTTATTGAATTTCATCTTGTTGATTTCAGACCAATTCTCTAATTTATCAAGGTCAGTTTGAATTCTAATCCTGTTCTCAAAAATTCTTGTAACCCCTTCCAGATTGGTGTCATCCACAAATTTCATAAACATTCTTCCCATTATCCAAGTCATTAGTGAAAATATTCAATAGTACTGGACATAGGACAGACCCATGCAGGATTCAGAACCCCAAGAGATATGTCTTCCCAATTTGACGGAAAACCATTGATAACTTCTTTGAGTATATTCTTTCAGCCAGCTGTGAACCCACTTTAAGGTAGTTTCATTTAGACCATATTGCCTAGTGTGCTTATGAGAAGGTCATGGGAGGGACTGTATCAAAAGTGTTACTAAAATCAAGATAAATCGTGACTGCTGCTTCCCCAACCAATGAGACCAGTAACCTTGTCAAAGAATGTGAAATGGGAGAGTAAAAGGGTTTGAGATCTGCCCAGTAGCTTTCTTAGGGCCATACACTGCCCTCAGCATCCACACCCAACTCTTCTTGACATAATTAAGATAGGATGTATCCCTTGATTACTTTCTGAATGCTCTTCTATGAGGCCCTAAAATAGCATTTGTGCATAGATTTAATCTCCCTTTGTTTATGATGTATGTTTTTTAGTGATTTTCACAAAGGTTTGAAAGAGAAGAACTTAGAAGATTTCCTTTGAGCTGCACCTGCTTACAACAAGATTGAGTTTGGCCACATTCTATCCTCACATGCAAGTATGGATCTCTCATTGACTCAGTCATGTCACGACTCCCTATATTACAACTGTACCTCGTGGTCTTCTGACCAAACTTTGATCCTCTAACACTTACCTGGCAGTCCAAAGGGAATAGCAGGCATAACAAACTGAGGATAGGCTTCATTACCACCAAATAAATAGTGACAGTGAATGACTACATATACATTGGATTTGATTTTTACATTTTGAGATGGCCTTCTTGATGAGTCTTAAAAGCTACACATACAAACCTACATATGTAGACTGAAAACATTAGTGATACCTTAAAAAGTCAGTTTAAAATTGAAAATCTGCTTGTGCTGTGAGCAGTAATTGAGATTAAGTGTTTTTTGGAGCAGGAAACCCCTGATTTTCTCTTGACATTAAAGGGGAAATAATATCTTTCCAAATGATATTAAATGTGCATATACTCTACATTAATTCAAGATGGCTTGATGCATGGAAAAAAACCTATCCTTTTAAGTGGGATGTTTCATTAAGTGAGTTGATAAGTGGGCTCGACAGTATATTTAAAGTGCTGCTTAATTAATTTCTTCTTGACTGTACAGTGACCTATATTATCACTACAATGCAGTAGAATCTCACTAATTCTCACTAATCACTGAGAGATCCATTTAGGATTACTGAATTAGCAAGTAACTGAACAAGCATAATAACACCCCCTCACACACCTCCACCCCAAAAATGCATTACTGTGTCACAGTGTGTTCTTCGTTTCTTTGTGTGAAAAATAAGGTTTAGTTTTAATTATTTGGTACTTCATACTGTACTAGTAAATGTTTGGTGATAGATATTTTTCAGAATAATGAAGTGTTATTGGTAATGAGACTTCACTGCAGCATCTGCTGTTCCATCTTTGCTGAGGAGTGGGTTGAAGTGACTACTCTCTATATTTTTTTCTTTTTTGTGAGACTTAGTGTTTCTGTGTTGGCAAAATGTGAACTAACAAGTTTCTGTTGTAAGTTTGGCCAAATTCTGCACTCTTTTACATGCGTGCCAGCCTGTTCACTCAATGGAATAGTATCTGGCTGGTGAATTTTGCCCATATGCTCAGGGTTCAGCTGATTGCCATTTTGGGGTTGGGAAGGAATTTTCCTCCAGGGCAGATTGGAAGAGGCCCTGGGGGTTTTTCACCTTCCTCTGTAGCACGGGGCACGGGTCACTTGCTGGAGGATTCTCTGCTCCTTGAAGTCTTCAAAACCACTATTTGAGGACTTCAGTAGCTCAGACATAGGTGAGAGGTTTTTCGCAGGAGTGAGTGGGTGAGATTCTGTGGCCTGCGTTGTGCAGGAGGTCGGACTAGATGATCATAATGGTCCCTTCTGACCTAAATATCTATGAATCTATAAGTAGATGAGGTATAACTGGAAGCAGAATTTGAAATTTGTATTTTTGTTTTAATTTATTATTTTTTGGTTGTTCTTACTTAAGCACCATTTTGTTAGAGAAGTAAAAAAAAAAAAGCTTTGTAATATGCAGGAAACAGAGACAAACAGTGATGACTTGAAGCTAGAGCTAGTGTATAGGTTAGAAAAGACAGAAACGTCTGTGTATATGACCAAGAATAACTCTTTCCATAAAACTTGCCTAGATATGAAAGTGTGAAATTGACACCTGTACAGAGATCCAGCCCAAGGCCTATTCACCACTTAAGAACTCAAGCCTCAAGGGGAATTTAAATAGCGTAAAGAGCTTGTGCTGTGTCTGCTCAGGGCCAAAACAGTGCAAATACCTCTGCAGGTACTGCATGCAACGAAGCTGAAACCACTACTGCACCTTATTATAGGAGGAGCTGTTATTGGCCCCTGTATTTAGGTTGCCTAATGCTTTTTCCATTATAAAAGGATCCTAATGACCTTTTCTTTGAAAAGCATTCACAGTTTGCAGCAGGCCTTTGATATTCTGCAGGGGGAATTGCCTCCAACTCTGTAAGTGCTTTTTGTTTATCCCATGACATTTCATTCAGTTAGCAGTGTTGTGAAGTGTTGAAAAAATCCACCACCATTTGCCATCTCTCCCTTGTATTCTCAGGAACACTTAAGCAGACTGCCCAAAGTAATGAACATTCGAAAGAGACTGGCCCTGTCACCACCAAAATAGCAGCAAACTCTGTCAGCACAGCTGAAGTGGGAGGGTGGGGCAGAGAGCCTAGCTGGACTTCCCCTGACGCCTCTCCCTCTTGGACTGAGTATATGGGCCCCTGTGCCCTGTTTTCTTCCACCCACCTTTCCTCACCTCACCTCCGGGGGCAACACAAGGGGCAGAAGCTTCCCCAATTCATGAGTGTAGGAGGGTGAGAGAGAGAGAGAGGGAGAACACGCTGAGTGAGGCTCTCCCAGATCTCACACCCCTTCTTGGAGCACTACATGGGCAGGACCTATCCCCTCCTGGGATATTTCACCTCACCACACCCAAACCAAGAACATGGTATCAGGATTCTGTAAATGGCAAAGGATCTTGCAGAAGTAGCTTGTAACTGAACTCGTTTAAATAAAAATGATCTCATTACTATGCCAGATCCTGAAAATTTAAGGAAGGCAGCATTTTCCAGCAAAAGTGAGCTTTTCAGGCATTATCATCCTGAGGACCCGAAGGAAAAAAAAAAAAACAGTGAAAAGTCTGAAAAGTCCTTTTCATTAATTTTGTAAACTTTGGGCCTGATTCCACAGTTGCCAACTTTCACGTGGTAAATAAGCACCCCGACTTTCACAATAAGCCAAAAATCAAGCTAATCCCATTTCAAAACAAGACCAAAACAAGCCAGTCCCTAAGATCCCCAACACTCTGTGACTAGATGCTCCTGGTGTGCAGTGTGGGACTTTGATGGGCCCACTGTGCACCACTGACTCTCTTCCCCCATTGCCCCTAGAATCATAGAATATTAGAGTTGAAAGAGACCTCAGGACATCATCTAGTCCTATCCCCTGCTTAAAGCAGGACCAACACCAACAAAATCATCCCAGTCAAGGCTTTGTCAAGCCAAAAACCTCTAAGCATGGAGATTCCACCACCTCCCTAGGTAACCCACTCCAGTGTTTCACCACCCTCCTACTGAAATAGTAGGTTTCAGAGTAGCAGCCGTGTTGGTCTGTATCTGCAAAAAGAAAAGGAGTACTTGTGGCACCGTAGAGACTAACACATTTATTTGAGCATAAGCTTTCGTGAGCTACAGCTCACTTCATTGGATGCAAAAACCAGTTGGAGAACACTTCGTTCTCTTTGGTCACTCGATTACAGACCTAAAAGTGGCAATTCTTCAACAAAAAAACTTCAAAAACAGACTCCAATGAGAGACTGCTGAATTGGAATTAATTTGCAAACTGGAGACAATTAACTTAGGCTTGAATAAAGACTGGGAGTGGATGGGTCATTACACAAAGTAAAACTATTTCCCCATGTTTATTCCCCCTACACTGTTCCTCAGATGTTCTTGTCAACTGCAGGAAATGGCCCACCTTGATTATCACTACAAAAGGCTTTTTTTCTCTCCTGCTGGTAATAGCTCACCTCAAGCGATCATTCCCGTTACAGTGTGTATGGTAACACCCATTGTTTCATGTTCTCTGTGTATGTAAATCTCCCCACTGTATTTTCCACTGAATGCATCTGATGAAGTGAGCTGTAGCTCAAGAAAGGTTATGCTCAGATAAATTTGTTAGTCTCTAAGGTGCCACAAGTACTCCTTTTCTTTTTTCTAGTGAAATAGTGTTTCCTAATATCCAACCTAGACCTTCCCCACTGCAACTTGAGACCATTGCTTCTTGTTCTGTCATCTTTCACCACTGAGACCAGCCTAGCTCCGTCCTCTTTGGAACCCCACTTCAGGTAGTTGAAGGCTGCTATCAAATCCCACCTCACTCTTCTCTTCTGCTATCTAAATAACCCCAGTTCCCTCATCCTCTTTGTAAGTCATGTGCCCCAGCCCCCTAATCATTTTCATTGCCCTCTGCTGGACTCTCTCCAACTTGTCCACATCCTTTCTGTAGTGGGGGGACCAAAACTGAATGCAATACTCTAGGTGTAGCCTCACCAGTGCCAAATAGAGGGGAATAATCACTTCCCTTGATCTGCTGGCAATGCTCCTACTAATATCGCCCTGTCAAGGTTCCTTCCCCACTCTGAACTCTAGGGTACAGGTGTGGGGACCTGCATGAAAACCTCCTAAGCTTACTTTTACCAGCTTAGGTTAAAACTTCCCCAAGGTACAAATTAATTTTACCCTTTGCCTTGGAATTTCCACTGCCACCACCAAACTTTAACTGGGTTTAATGGGAAACGAAGTTTGGACACGTCTTTGCCCCCAAAATCCTCCCAACCCTTGCACTCCACTTCCTGGGGAAGGTTTGGTAAAAATCCTCACCAATTTGCATAGGTGACCACAGACCCAAACCCTTGGATCTGAGAACAATGAAAAAGCATTCAGTTTTCTTACAAGAAGACTTTTAATAGAAGTAAAGGAATCACCTCTGTAAAATCAGGATGGTAGATACCTTACAGGGTAATTAGATTCAAAACATAGAGAATCCCTCTAGGCAAAACCTGAAGTTACAAAAAAGACACACAGACAGAAATAGTCATTCTATTCAGCACAGTTCTTTTCTCAGCCATTTAAAGAAATCATAATCTAACGCATACCTAGCTAGATTACTTACTAAAAGTTCTAAGACTCCATTCCTGGTCTATCCCCGGCAAAAGCAGCATATAGACAGACACACAGACCCTTTGTTTCTCTCCCTCCTCCCAGCTTTTGAAAGTATCTTGTCTCCTCATTGGTCATTTTGGTCAGGTGCCAGCGAGGTTACCTTTAGCTTCTTCACCCTTTACAGGTGAGAGGATTTTTCCTCTGGCCAGGAGGGATTTTAAAGGGGTTTACCCTTCTCTTTATGTTTATGACAAGCCCAATATGCCATTGGCCTTCTTGGCAATGAGGGCACGCTGCTGACTCATATCCAGCTTCTTATCCACTGTAATCTCCAGGTCCTTTTCTGCAGAACTACTGCTTAGCCAGTCGATCCCCAGCCTGTAGCAGTTCATGGGATTCTTCCTTCCTAAGTGCAGGACTCTGCACTTGTCCTTGTTGAACCTAATCAGATTTCTTTTGGCCCAATCCTCTAATTTGTCTAGGTCACTCTGGATCCTCACCCTACCCTCCAGCATATCTACCTCTCCTCCCAGTTTAGTGTCATCTACGAACTTGCTGAGGGTGCAATTAATCCCATCATCCGGATCATTGATAAAGATGTTGAACAAAACCGGCCCCAGGACTGGCCCCTGCTTGCCCCGCCTTGCACCTGCTTGCCGGGATCTTATAAAAAAAAAAAGCAACAAGTTACAACCAGCAACAAGGTACAAACCCAACAAGCTACAAGCCAAAAACTAGCCAACAAGTAACTCATAAGCCAATGAAGCCAAAAACAAGCCCAATTTCTGCGTTTTTTTTCCACGGGTTTGGCATGTCTGCCTGATTCTCTTGTCAGTTATCAGTACACAGTCCGGTAGTGCTAATAATATCCGGTACTCCTGACTTACACCAAAATATGCCAAAAAGAAAATCTGAGCCATTGTGGATATGTACCTAAGCAAAAGACCTTTTAAAGGTGCTTTTTTAGGTTGGTGGTACTTCATGAACTATGAGAAATGCTATGCAAATAGGGACAAATATTAATGTCAAATTTTCCTGTTTCTTCAGAAGCCTTCCATCTGTGCAATTATAGTGTGACAGTCATGGAGGGCGCAGCTGTGCAATACCTTTAGTGTGGTATTTTAGGTGTACATTTCTGTCTTAAAATCTGAAGTATGCAATTATAACTGCTGGCTAATACTTCAGTTTTCTGCACATATTTTGCTCAAATTTTTAAACTTGCTTTGACTATATTCATGGCCTTCTAGCATTTACTTTCACAAACATTCACACAGTTGCCTATTGTACTGGAACGAATGTTTCTTGAAAACAGGGTTACAGGCATGAATATTCACAAAACCCCAATTTTAAAAGTGCACGTGTAATTTTTCACACAGGAAATAAGCAATACCATGTGATCAGAGCCAGTCACAACTAAATAACACCTGGAGTATCAAATATCACAGAAAACTAGGGAGGGTGAGATTCTGTGCTGGGGTTTAAGACCTCACAGCCCAGGGGAACGGGCCAGATGGACAAGCAGGTTTTAAGCCTCCTATGTTTCTGTCTGATTCGGGCCTGCTTCAAGTGCAGAAACAGCCACAATATAACTTTAGGAGGCTCTAGGGGGCTGCCTACATTATGGCAGCCTGTCCCCAGCTTCCTATGGGTGGCACAGTTGCCCAAAATCTCTGTAGCACTGCTTGCTGTGGCCTGACCTTCAGCATGCTCCCTATCCCTGGGTTTGCTGAGAGGGAGGGCTTTTGGAGGACAGCCTACAGCTTCCTTCCTTAGCTCCTGTGCTGGGGAATTCTCCCCTGTCCACAGGCGGGGCTTTAAAGGTCTTTTTATTCTGCTCCATCCCTTTATGCCTGGTATAAATGGGCCAAATTTAGAGTGAGTATCTCACCCTTAATAATCAATCCCAAATGTTACAAAAATGGCTAACATACTGATCTAATAGTTTTGATTAACATTCAAGTTTGGGCAGATATTTCATAAGCAGAAAGGGTAAGTGTCAGATTCTGCTACTTCTACACATGCTGAAATGTACTTCACTCAAGAAGTAGTCCTTCTGAAACCAATTGGACCACTTGCAGAGTAATGTATTATTCAGTGTGAGTGACAGTGTCAGAATGTGGCCTAATTTGTTGGATAAATTGGTAGCAAATTATTCCCTATAAATACAAATCAAGGAAGAACCACAATTCTGATCTAGCCCTGAAGAACCCCTACAGTCTACACTTATGCCTGCGAAGGATGGAAGCATGGAGCAGTTCAAACATAGGCAGAATACAGAACAATAAGGAATGTACTTTTCAAACCACTCCCTCTTTGTCGGCTTTCAAAATTAACAACAAAATCTTCTGGAAATCATTTAGCCAGGGCCAGTTCAGTCACTTCCTCTTTGGTTTTTTTTTGTTTTTTTTTTAAGTTTGCTCTAGGCTTGCTGTCTCCAAATATAAAAGACTCACTCTTCTCCCCCCGCCCCCGACCCCTAAATATTTTAGGGATAGAGCTGGAACAACAGAGTGTACTCTAAAGGCTGGGATTGTAATTTGAAAGGTACGGGCTCGCTGATTAGTGGAACACTAACACTACTTCATAGAATCATAGAATATCATGGTTGGAAGGGACCTCAGGAGGTCATCCAGTTCAACCCCTGCCCAAAGCAGGACCGATCCCCAATTAAATCATCCCAGCCAGGGCTTTGTCAAGCCTGACCTTAAAAACTTCTAAGGAAGGAGATTCCACCACCTCCCTAGGTAACGCATTCCAGTGTTTCACCACAGTAAAAAAGTTTTTCCTAATATCCAACCTAAATCTCCCCCACTGCAACTTGAGACCATTACTCCTTGTTCTGTCATCTGCTACCACTGAGAACAGTCTAGAGCCATCCTCTTTGGAACCCCCTTTCAGGTAGTTGAAAGCAGCTATCAAATCCCACCTCATTCTTCTCTTCTGAAGATTAAACATCCCCAGTTCCCTCAGCCTCTCCTCATAAGTCATGTGTTCCAGTCCCCTAATCATTTTTGTTGCCCTCCACTGGACTCTTTCCAATTTTTCCACATCCTTCTTGTAGTGTGGGGCCAAAAACTGGACACAGTACTCCAGATGAGGCCTCACCACTGTTGAATAGAGGGGAACGATCACGTCCCTCAATCTGCTGGCAATGCCCCTACTTATACATCCCAAAATGCCATTGGCCTTCTTGGCAACAAGGGCACACTGTTGACTCATATCCAGCTTCTCGTCCACTGTCACCCCTAGGTCCTTCTCTGCAGAACTGCTGCCTAGCCATTCGGTCCCTAGTCTGTAGCGGTGCATTGGATTCTTCCGTCCTAAGTGCAGGACTCTGCACTTGTCCTTGTTGAACCTCATCAGATTTCTTTTGGCCCAATCCTCCAATTTGTCTAGGTCCCTCTGTATCCTATCCCTACCCTCCAGCGTATCTACCTCTCCTCCCAGTTTAGTGTCATCTGCAAACTTGCTGAGGGTGCAATCCGCACCATCCTCCAGATCCTATATGAACATATTGAACAAAACCGGCCCCAGGACCGACCCTTGGGGCACTCCACTTGATACCGGCTGCCAACTAGACGTGGAGCCATTGATCACTACCCATTGAGCCCGACAATCTAGCCAGCTTTCTATCCACCTTATAGTGCATTCATCCAGCCCGTACTTCTTTAACTTGCTGGCAAGAATACTGTGGGAGACAGTGTCAAAAGCCTTGCTAAAGTCAAGGAACAACACGTCCACTGCTTTCCCTTCATCCACAGAACCAGTTGTCTCATCATAGAAGGCAATTAGATTAGTCAGGCATGACTTGCCCTTGGTGAATCCATGCTGACTGTTCCTGATCACTTTCCTCTCCTCTAAGTGTTTCAGAATTGATTCCTTGAGGATCTGCTCCATGATTTTTCCAGGGACTGAGGTGAGGCTGACTGGCCTGTAGTTCCTAGGATCCTCCTTTTTCCCTTTTTTAAAGATGGGCACTACATTAGCCTTTTTCCAGTGTGTTGCTCTTCAGTGTGACTAGAATAAAAAAAATCAGACTGAACACAGATTCCTTGTCACCTGTGTGAGCTACTATCTAAAGCATCATAATGAGAGGATAACTGAGCTGCAGGGGAGATGTTCTAGAAGCTTTCATTATATTGCATGCATCAGACTGTAGTTCTGTTGTCAGGGAAACCACTTCTCCTATCTCTATGTTCTCAATAGCTGCCACTGTAGCATCCAATAGATTGCAATAAGGACACAACATAAAAGAGGAGTTCTGATAATACATTATTAAATCACTTTAAATTAATATTTATAGCAGGGATTTGTTTAGTTAGGTATTAAAGGAGCTGTGATATCCACCTCCCTCCAGGTGAGTCAGCCGCCTGCTTTCTCTGATGAAAGATGCAAAATATGGTACCTTTTTAAAAAAAAAAAAAAAAAAAAGACTGTAGCTTTTGTTCCAAAGTTTTCAAAATCCTGCTACTATGAAAGTTTTAAAGGGTAGATAATCAACTTATTACTAGAAATGAACCATCACAAAGATGCCTCCCCAGTTGGGGGAGATCATGTAATATCCTCAGAGGGTGTGGTAGCACTGTTAGGAACTGGAGATTGGGATGGGGTACTGACTTGCTCTAAAACCTTGTACAAATTACTTTGCTCCCATTTTCAAGTTGTTCACTAATGTTAGGTGGCTCATTTTGAGTGCTTCCCTTCAGATGTCTGTTGCTGCCGAAGTATGGACACCCAAGTCTGAGGTCTCTAGCTCTAATGGCTATTCTTGAAAATTCAGGCCCTAAAGCCTGATGTTTTCAGTACCCACAACTCCAGTTGAAATCAGTGGGAGCTCTGGGCATTCACCACTTCTGGAAGTTAGGCTCCAGGTGCTTTCAGCTGTCCACCAAAGCACTGAGACACCCGTCATTAATGGATATGTCTGAAAATCTAAGCCTTACTCAATTCGGTGCCTCAGTCCATGTATCTATAATATGGCACAAATAATGTTTATGAAGCTTGCTTAATTGCTGTTTGTAATGTTTTTGGAGATTTATAGATCAGAGATTCTATAGAAATCCAAAATATCTTCCTTATGAAATTAGAATGACTTTTTTTTCCGAAGGGCAAGTCCATATAGTGTATGCGCTCAAATATGCATATCGTGAGGTATGCTCATGCCCAAAACTGAACATGCAATCTTGAAATTGGTCAGGGAATGTACAGTACTTTGCATCTCGAAAGGTGAAAGTCTACTATTACAGGTGGTTTATCACAAGTGAAAACCAATTGTCATGCTCTAATCCCATATGAAATTCATTCCCTGGACATATAAACCACCTTGGCAATTTTTGCTTAAATAAAGCACAAGACTGCATAGTTGAATAGCAGAAGTGTTACACTTCAGAAGGGAGGAACATTAGGAAGAGCTGTGTGAGGAAGCTTGAAATGTGCTTCTCCATACAATGATTACTTTTAGCTACCTTAAGCTACAACTTAATCTTTCACTTCAGTGAGTGCTAATTTTACCCAGAAATTCTTTTAAACATGGTAGTTTCTTTTAAAATGTACTATATTATTCCTCAGTAATGATCTAAACTACCTTAGATTTCCATTGTTACAGAAATATTCTGGAGTAGACTGTAAGGTCTTTGGGGCTGGGCCTATCTTTTTGTCCTATGTTTGTATTTTGCTTAGTACAATGGGGTCCTGGTCCATGAACAAGGCTCCTAGGCCACACCAAAATACAAATAACTGTAGTATGCTGTATACATTTAAATTTCCATAAGTACTATGCAGCTCCTTTTTTAATAAAAAAAAGGATATGTTTTCATCTCAGGTGGATAGGTAACAATGTGTTTTACGAAATATAATAATAACCCTGTCACATGACTGGAATATTGACTAAATTCACAAGTCATTTTATGAGGGGCCAGGACAGAATGTTTAATTTTTCTGAGTGTAGTTTTCTTGTATGATAAGAAACACACTGTATTTTCTGGTTCCAGTCACATGATCTCCACAGGTCAACAACATCTGCCACATATGGATCTACATTCACCAACTTCACTAACCTACTTTTAAAACAAAATGATGTCAGTTGTGTAGATGTCATAAATATAAAGGGAAGGGTAAACCCCTTTAAAATCCCTCCTGGCCAGAGGAAAAATCCTCTCACCTGTAAAGGGTTAAGAAGCTAAAGGTAACCTCGCTGGCACCTGACCAAAATGACCAATGAGGAGACAAGATACTTTCAAAAGCTGGGAGGAGGGAGAGAAACAAAGGGTCTCTGTCTATATGCTGCTTTTGCCGGGGATAGACCAGGAATGGAGTCTTAGAACTTTTAGTAAGTAATCTAGCTAGGTATGTGTTAGATTATGATTTCTTTAAATGGCTGAGAAAAGAATTGTGCTGAATAGAATGACTATTTCTGTCTGTGTGTCTTTTTTGTAACTTAAGGTTTTGCCTAGAGGGATTCTCTATGTTTTGAATCTAATTACCCTGTAAGGTATCTACCATCCTGATTTTACAGAGGTGATTCCTTTACTTCTATTAAAAGTCTTCTTGTAAGAAAACTGACTGCTTTTTCATTGTTCTCAGATCCAAGGGTTTGGGTCTGTGGTCACCTATGCAAATTGGTGAGGATTTTTACCAAACCTTCCCCAGGAAGTGGGGTGCAAGGGTTGAGAAGATTTGGGGGGGGGAAAGATGTGTCCAAACTCCGTTTCCCAGTAAACCCAGTTAGAGTTTGGTGGTGGCAGTGGATATTCCAAGGACAAAAGATAAAATTAATTTGTACCTTGGGGAAGTTTTAACCTAAGCTGGTAAAAGTAAGCTTAGGAGGTTTTCATGCAGGTCCCCACATCTGTACCCTAGAAAGTTCAGAGTGGGGGAGGAACCTTGACAGTAGATCACTTACATTTTCGGACTATTTTACAAATTTTAATCCTTCAACACATATGCGAGATAGGGGAAAATGTAGTCCAGTTTTACATGTAAGGAAACTGATGCAGAGTTTGTGACATGACCCAGGTCACATCATGTTCAGTGCAAGATTAGAACTCAGAACCAACATAAATGGATAAATCCCTATCCTGTACTCCAACTACTGAAAAATACTGCTTAGGAGTTGGAAGACCTGGGTTTAATATTCTGCTCTCCCACAGATTTCCTGTGTGACCTCTGGCAAGTCACTTAGCCTCTTTTTGCCTCAGTTCCCCATCTGTAAAATAGAGATACTAGCAGTTTTTAACTCACAGGGGTGATGTGAGAATAAGTATACTAAAGATTGTGAGGCGCTCAAATACTATTATAATGGGAGGTCATATAAATACCAAAGAGAGCCATTTTAAAGCCGGTATTAAAGAATCTATTTTGGGAATCTTCTTTATTTCTCTTCTCCTCTTTAGGACTCAAGAGGAAGATTGAAGTGGCTTTATATTATATAAAAACACATGGGATGTTTCTTTTATTTTTTATTTCTACACTTGAAATTTCACTCCTAAGTGGTACAAAATGATCACAAAAGCCATTTCCCTTCCTTCCTCTGAGTATACATATAGAACAGAAACTTACACCTGCAGAGGGAAAGGAGAATTCAAAAAAAAAAAAAAAAAGACAAGGGAGAAGGATTACATCTTCAGTAGCTTCAGTTTTGCAGTTTAGAGACTGTTACCAAGCCAACATTGTGCCTTTTAGTCACTGAAGAAGGGTGAAGTCATTTAAGTAAAGTGAAGAAGTAGTAAAAGTCAAACTGTTTGTTAAGGACAGGTTTATAGGATCCACTTCAAACTCTGTCAAGTAAACAGCAGAGCTGTTTTTTGGCACTGGCTGTGTCTGATAATAGAGTGCTTCTTTCCCAGGTGTAACTTTCATTTTAAAAGTATATAAGAGATCAATGCTAATACACCCTTTGCTGACTGTTTCACTGCATAAAGAATGAGGACTCAAAGTGAAAGAAGGTGGTGATTTTATGACCTCTGCTGAGTCAAATATTGCCCATACTTAAATATTTTACAGAGAGCACAAAGATTTTGATTTTGCTTGTCTAAAGCCGTCTTATTTCAGATCTAACCTGACACAAGCCCTGATCCTGTTGGCTATATACAAAATATTCATTTTATTCCTGATTCGCTTATATAGTCTTTTGAAGTTTGTGTTCCTGCCTTTTTGCAGCTTATCGCTTACTCTTATTTTTCATTTGAAATGAAATTGTATTTTAGGGAGATACAGGATTCAACTTTGGAATACATATGGGTACTCACTCAGTGATTCTGATGGCTACTGAATATACTAGGTCAGACTCTGTTCCTCCTTTTCTGCATTGGAACCAAGACAAAATGTGCGAGGGAAATACAATGTAGCTTTAAGCCATCTTTGCACTTCATGAATGTTTTTCTTGTTCACCATCAGACTCAGGGTTGCTGTATCTTATGCTTGCTTGGAGCCACTTTCTGTGGGCCATTATGCTGACATGGGATATCCAGAGTACAGCGTACTCCACTGGTAGTCCTCTTGCCCCCTTCCTGATAACTCCTACACCAGGATCTGACATACAGCTCTTAATGCACCTTTACACTGTCCATTCAATCCTATATGAAAGGGATATTCTACAGTCCCATTACACTGCCCAAATGGTGCAAACTGGCTATATCATAAGAAAATATTGGGTCCACAGACTTGTTTTATTTGTAAGGGAGTGTTTCAGAATACATAGCATGACATATTAACATTGACATTTTGTTTTTAAAAATTCTACTTCCATGGTCCTCATCACGACAGTCAAGACTGTTCTCATGGTTCTTCCTCATTGTGTTTAGGTTGGAGTTAGAAAAGGAGTTATTATACCAAGTGTATCTGAGCTATGTGCAAGCAGCTGTGAGAGAGCTAGCAACTTAAAGCAATTTTTCTGTCATGGGAACATGACTCATGCACTTTTATTCATACCCACTATTTTGCCAACACTTTCTTTTTAAGATCTTTCAGGAAAAAAAGAGACAGATGTATAAATATTTCTAAAGTTTCTAGTTAAAAATGTATATGATAATCTCATAAAAAAATAATCTTAATTCATAAATATGGGGAAATAGCTGCAGGGGGAAAAAAAACCTCAATAATATCCTTTACTCAAACTTGGAAATGTTTATCAGATCTAACAGAATTAGCTAAATTAATATAATATATTATGATTTTTTCCTCCTATATTGCTAGCCTTTGGGAGTGAGGAACATCTCCCATTTCTATCCTGTAAAATATCTCTTGTAAATTTTGTTTTACTGTTATTTGTAATTAATTTATTCAGAGAAATTTGTCTCTTTTCCTACTTGTGAATTGGCCCTGAGGAGATTTTCTTCAATATCTGTTCAAAAGTATTTGTCGTAGAGTATTTACAAAATAAGTACTGGCCTGTAGCTAATTCATGAGCACTTCTTTGAGTATTTGATAATCAAAATAACACCTTTTTCAGTTGGCCTCACATGATGAGTCTATCAGAGGGAGTTCTGACTGACTGCAAGCTTTTGGATTGGACCCTAGATTAGTGACAACAGGTGTTTCTAAAACTATAAGATTACCTACTAGGGCTCACTATGTTGTATAAGAGCTTAGTACTTTTGAAATAAGACCCTAAGTGACTTAGGTGCACAAGTGCCATTGATGTTAATAGAAATTCAGTTCCTAAATCACTTGGGCCCTTTTAAAACTCTCTGAATAGAAAACAAACAGTTAAACATTAAACCATAATTTAAACATAACACTTGGAGAGCAGTTAGCTCTAAAGCAGTGGTTCCCAGACTTGTTCCACTGCTTGTGCAGGGAAAGCCCCTGGCGGGCCAGGTCGGTTTGTTTACCTGCCGCATCAGCAGGTTCGGCCGATCACGGCTCCCAGTGGCTGCAGTTCGCTGCTCCCAGGCCAATGGGAGCTGCTGGAAGCCAGTAAGTACCCCAAGAGGCGGTAGCTAGGGCAACAGAGGAATTCTTTGATTGACCTAACACTGTTTTCACGATGACTTAGGTCTGCTTAACTGTGCCACTCAGGGGATTTTTCACACCCCTGAGCAACATACTTATGCCAGCCTAATTTTCTAGTGTAGACTAGGCCTAAGAGTGAGAAAAATGAACAATCATCACCATGTCTAGCTCTGAAGCAACATATGTAAAAGTTTCTGTAATACACTTTCAGGCGTAATGGAAACCCAGATGGTACTATACTATTCTGAATATATCCAGTAATATTTATTGACTGCTCTGGCCTGAAGTATACCCACCAGGCTGTACTCTAAATACTTAAACTTTACTGGTGAATAGTGGGAGGTGTTTTCCAATTCCATTGGACTCTAGGCAACCAGAGAGAAAACCCAGTATTTTATCACAGTGAAATATTTGATACAAATACAAGAGCAATGACTTTTACAAGACCAGTCAAAATATTTCTCTGCCCTCTTCTATCCCAGTCATTATTTAAACAGATGTAGATACTACTGCAGGCTTGCTATACAGCACTCTAGAAACTTGATAACCATGTAGGTACAGCTAGAGAGAAACATGTTAATTTAGTGTTTCTTAACAAAAATGTCCCTAATTGGAGAATATTGTAAGCCTATTACTGTGGAAAAAGTGCTGAAGAAAGATTTATTAATTAAATAGTTGATTTCATGATGTCCTTCAGAATCAAGAGAAGGAGCCCTTGCTTTTATTGCCATTTGAAAATGGACCCTGATAACTAATATATCACCTGTATATCTTATGTCCTGCCATCTGAAGGTGAACATGATTAAGTTTTCTGCCTCTCCTTTCTATTATTGTAGTGATATGTTTTGTGTGAAAGAGCATATCAAGAATGTCAGGAGGAAAAAAGATGATGGATCATGCTTACACATTTTTTGTCTGACTTACCAAAAAAACCAAGTTACTCTGGATTTCTGATATTTTCCCTCAAGCATAAGTCCAAGAAGTGGGGAGGCAGTTTTTTTGACATACCGTAGAATCTTTAGACATTCAAGTGGGGAAAGACCTACCAATATGAGGCCATCTACCTTATCTCTGTGCAGTTGCAGCATTGTTTACTAGTGTTTGATCCAGTCTAATTGTTAAATGTTTGAAGCAATGGGGGTGCACTTTCTTTGAGTGACTTCCACTGAAAACTTTCCCCAACATTCAGTTGAATTTTCCGTCTTTTAGTCATCCTCTTATCCTTTTTCTTTTCCTCAGCCATATCTTTCCTTCCTGTTGTCTAAATTCTGCTACTTGCATTTAGTGCTATGTTATTCTTTGATTGCCTAATTGAAATCAATGGAACTGTTTATGGACCATGACCAAGGGTTTTGGATCTGGCTCTAACTGTTTATGCCCTTCAGTTATGTGTAACCTGTTATTATGTACCCTTTGTTCACAGATGTGTCAATTTACACACATTTAACTTTTACTCTCTGCTCAACCCATATTTTGTAATACTTTTTGTTGCTCTCCTCTTAACTGCCTTTGATTTCTCAATATCTTTTTGGTAATATGGTGCCAGAATTGAACATATTACAGATTATGTTGCCCCAGTGACATATAAAGGTGACTACTATGTCCTTGATAACCTAATGTCTACTTATAGGCAGCACAAAATTATATTTGCTACCTTTTGCGCCCTACTGTATTGCATGTTCCTGTCTATTGTCTATCCCTCCTAAATCTCCTTCAGCATTACTGCAGTCCAGATTTTACCTTCCCATTGAATAGCTCTCAATGGTTTGTTTTCCTCCAGTTATAAGGATCCTTTCCATTTGATTTTTTTAATATATGTCAGAAAGTTAGTGTTTTTACAGTGCAGTATACTGCTGCTCATTATCTTTCTTTGTTACTTAATATTGTATTATATGAAGTCCCATGAAGTAACTAGAATATATACAGCATTGTTTTTTAGTGAGAATTTGCATAATCCAAAAAACGCTCAAGACACTGTACGGTGAAAATAAAATTGTGCGACTGTTTGCATCATTAGAGACTCTTCTGTAAGGAGTGGAGTAGATCCAGTTGAAACAAACAGTTCACCCCCCATTGAAAAATGGCCTTTTTTTCAAAACTGATTGTCAACATTGCTGAAGTTTTTCATCTTTTCTTATCAATGTGAGTATTGAGAAGCTTTGTATGCCACAACTGGGTTTTCATTAAAATGAAAAATATTGATAATATATCAGCCTCCCATTTTAACAAAGAATGGTTCTGTGTGAAATAAAGCAACTTCCAGTTATTTAATGAGAAGTTTTAATTGTTCAAAAATCTAGAGGGAGCAGTAGTTTGGGTAGAAGGCTTTTATTTTTTATTCTGTCTTGGCATCCCCACCTACCCTACCTACCTACCCTAGACAGGATAGATTAAATTGACTCATCCTATATCATATACATATCCAGGATAAGCTACTAGTAATAGTAAACTACTAGTAATAGTAAAAGATAAAGTATACAGGAAGAGCAACTAGGTCACAAAAGTGGGTGGTTGTACTATGTCCGTAAGATTCAATGTAACCCAATGAGATAAAATTTCAGCTTGGAGAGGACCATACTCTAGGATTCAATTCCTAATGCTGAGTAAAAGTAGACTATCGAGGTCATATTACTATTCTCCTGCTCAGGAAAAGGATATTGCATGTACAATGTAGGTACAATTTGACTCGCACAAAGAACTATAGATATGTCTGAGTAGCTGCCCCTCTGCCTGATTTGCTCCCATAATTTAATTGCCAGTGCAAAAATGTGGGCCCTCAGTTTCTGAAACTTGCCTACCAGAACTCTCCCTCCTTAAAATTTACCTTAATAATAAGTTCCTCAATTTTTTATCCTTTTGTCCTCTGCCACCAGTGCTTCAGAAAGCTGCCTCTTATCATTGTGAGCTGTGTTTTAGCAAAACATTGAAATGGAAAATGTCTTATCTTCTAATGTTCAGTCTGAGATTTCCATCATTGCTTTCACCCCCAGTACATAGGTCCTGTTTATTGTACAGACAGATCAAACCTCTTCCAGTGTTCCTTCCTGGCTGCCTGCTATTTTTCTTCATTTCTGTTTTAAGTGACTGTTTGAGCAATCACTGACTTCAGCAGTCTATGCTGCACCTACCTGAAGCATTCAGATAAACTTTGCACAAAAGAGAAGGTAATCCTAATGGTCGAATGTAGCACTAACTGTGTGTGTGTTTCATGCAAGTTTCCAGAGCCAAATTGTCCAATGCATTGTTAGAATATCTGGTGGCCACTTCACCGTAACTTTAATTCATTTTAGTATTTTTAACACTTTTCACTGAAAGATTTGCTGCGTTATAGAAATGGAGAAGAAGCAAGTTTCAGAATTTCCATGCTATGTACAATCTACATATTCTCAGGTTTTTAATATTGGAGGATTTCCAGTTTGTAGGGCAAGTGGGATTTGTGTCTGAAATGGCAGGCTTTAAGAAATGAAGGTCGAGAAAGGAGTTGCAGTTATACTACTTCAGGAATAATATTTTGTTGCCTCCTTGCTCAGTGGCAGCAGAACTGAGAGCTCTACAGTAGGTAAGTGTTCTATTGGAAGAGAAGTTAGCCACACAGATTTCAGGGTATTTTCTCATAGTCTGTTTTTATTCCTACGATATACACAAGCATGTCTACTTTGGACAGGGAGGTTAAAAAGCAGCAAAAGGGAACACAAGCAATTCCACTTGTAGTAACTCCAGTTAAGACTCCACAGTGTGCAGCTCTATTTTCCAAAAAGCTACTTTTTTCCTACTCTTTCCTTGGCATACTAGATGTGCCCTGCTGGCCTCCAGTTCACCCCTGAACAAGTAACATGCCATGCTTAGTCTCCTAACTGAGCACAGACTAGGAAGGAAGGCATAGATGTCTGTTAGTCGGGCTACTTTTCAGACTAAAGACACTCCTCAGACGGATTCAGTGTCCACTTGAGACTACTTCTCTACAAATTTCCATCCAGACCCGAGGGTTAAACACGTCCAGTGTCCTTAAGCATCCTGGTGAGGTTGTGCTAGCCTGCTTTATGAGGTCCTTTTGTTAAAGTTTTTTTTTTCTTCAAATATCCTTCAACCCTTACTATGGAGACCTTTATATCAAGTGGTTGTATATCCATAATTCATAACATGCATTTAATTGCCATTTTGGCATAACAATATCCAGTTTTAACTTTAACCTTCCAGCTCATGCAAGTTTAATGGTGGTAAAATATTAAATAGATGAACACATCATGATAGCTTTTCTGTTAATGGCAAACCTTAACTAGGGAGCCATTACCTGTACCTTCATTTTGTGAGTCTGAATTCTCAAAGAAGGAAAAGATAAATGAGTAAAATATTTTCAGTGACCTCCAAATCGTGCTATGCCATCCTACTGCTCCCAGGAATGATGCTGTCGGCTATGCTTTACTGTTCCCTTATCACATGTTTGGTGTGGGTGTTACAGAAAAATTGTGCCAACTTTAGGTTCTATTAATAAACATGTGACATGATTCAATTCCAGTTGGAGCATTACAGATGGATTTTTTATATGCACTTGAAACTCACTACATATATGCTGAAATTAAAAGGAATGTGTATTCCTCCAGTGCTCTGTGAAGCGAAAACAGCAACCATTGTTACTCTTCTTTGCTCCCCCCGCCACCACCAAACCCATGAACTTTCTACTCAAATCCAGAATAATTAATGAAAATAGAAGGCATTGGCAGGAGGAAGAAACATCTGGGGAGTGTTCCAATGATTTGAAGACAATTAGAGTATTCATAACTGCTGTCTAGCTTTGAATGTCAACCATGGTTACCTATTATAGTTTTTAAAAGTAATAAATGACATCTTATAGAAGTGTTCAATAAGGATTTGGAGTGAGAATGCTACCTTTTAATGAAGAGTAATTTTTAAGAACTAAAACTGTTGTCATGACTCTGAAAATATGATTTATGAAGCAACCAAGGCAGCGCTAGGTAAAATTGATTTTAAAATAAGTATCTGGCTAACTTTGTGTGTATGTGTGTGAGTGCAATGAGGTAAACAAGCTAAATAAGAGTAGATTTTGCCTCACTAATTTTCCTTTTTGAGGAAGATGGACATTTAATTTCTCAACAGCTGCTCACCTGTTAACTCCTCATTACCCTAATGTAGTTAGACTCACAACAAAATAGTCAATATTTTCAAACTGTTCCCCCAGCTATCTTCTGCGTTATTATATAGTTCTTTAAGTGCTGATCCCGATGTGTATTCCACTGTGCGTATGCATGCACTCTATTTGCTTGGGACTAGAGAATTCTTGCAAGCAGTGGTCGTTGTCTGTATCTGTGCCCTCATTCTCCTTTTGCTCTGTGTCAAGAGTAGAGGGGGCTGGGAGTGCAAACCAATGTCTCTCCAGTTCCTTTCTACTGCTGCATGGCCTAAGTCAGAATCTCTGTTGTCCAGAACTGATCTTCTTTGACATTTCCCTGTAAATATTTCCAAGTTTCATATGCAGTTAGTATTGCTGTTAGTTTTACAATTTTAGCTACCAGTTAGTTTAAATCTCCAGCCAAGGGCATCTTCTGATGCCCTGGCAAAAGACTTAGACTATTCCCAGGCTTCAAAAACTGTCTTTGTCCCCATGCCTATTCAGTCAGTGATGACCACATTTACTGGCTTGGAGAAGCTCATATCTCCTCTAAGTGCTGTATCTTCCACTCCTTCCCCAGCTGAAAGTAGCAAGTGTGAGAGCTTCAGCTTTGGAAGCACTTTGTGGAACATACCATGAGGCTCAGTCAGATTTGGACCAGGCAAAACCCCTGCCCTGGCCCTGAGTCATTATGGGATTGTACCTCCTAGCTTGCAATCTGACTTAGGACCTGGAATGACTAGAATGAAATCCCCTTAATTTGGGTCTTCCCATTAATGTAAGGGGTACTCTCCTAAGCATAAAAGCTGATCGCCTCCTAAATCTACTAAGAGAAGGGGTCCATTTCCAACCCATCCAGGTCAGGCAAGTCTTTGAACCCAAGAGACAATGGCTTTAGATCCTCCTATGCCTCATGACCATGAGCAGAAAACACAGAGGAGCAAGACTCCTTCAGCATTGTTATTGACACCAACCACAGTACAGACTAAGACAAAACACTGGAAGCTGAGGGACAGCGAATCACCTGTACCAATGAATACCATGCCGTCGGAGCTCCTTTACTGGCAGTACAGTTGCAGCCCCATAAGGAATGACCAATTACTAAGAGTTGCTTTATACCAGCTCTACGAATGAAAGTCAATGAGTTGTAGCCTTAGAAGGCTCCAGTATCTTACATTCCAGAAGATATCTTTATCTTCCTGGACCCACAATCTCCCCTGTTCCAGGACCAATCCTCCCCATGGACATTTTAGCCCCAGTAGAAGTCAAGGAACCATATGCACAGTGCCCCAAATCCATATGATCCAATAGTGAATCATATCACGATCTTCCTCCAAGAGGATAACCAGGACTTACTAGGCCTATGGAAGAAGATAATGATGAACTGAATCTGCCGGTACCACTAGTACAGACAGGGGTATAATCTTCCTTGCCAAGGGAGGGAAATGCTCCAGCCCCACTGTCTCCTCTGGTCAACCACAAACAATCCCAAGAGCTGCTATGGAGAGTGGCAGAAGAGCTCCAAATCCTCTTAGAAGAGGCCCAGGATTGACAGCACAAGATCCTGGACATTCTACAGTCCATGGGGTTCAGCTGAGTAGCACTCTCAATGAACAAGGCCATGCTGGAATTGGCAACAACTTTATGACATAAGCCTGCTACCTATGCTGCTACCCAAAAAGGGCAGAAAAGCCATTCTTTGTCCTGGCTAAGGGAGCACAGATTTTGTTTTCCCATCCTACTGCAAATGCACTGGTTGTCCAATATGCCACAGAAAGATCCAGAAAACAGCATGCGAGGGCCACCCCTGCACATATAGAAGCCAAGTATTTGGACCTCATGGGAAGAAAGATGTTTACTTCTACCAGCCTCCAATTTAGAATTTCTAGTTACGTTTGTCTAGGGGGGCCTGGTATGGGTTGTTGTGGGGGTTTAATGGTGTTTTTTTGTTTTGTTTCTGCTTTGTTTTGTTTGTTTGAACTATTCTAAGTTCCAGGACAATAAAGAGGAGTTATCCCAGAAGGATCAGGCTCAGTTTCAAACCCTTATTGACTAGGGCAGATTAGTTACAAGCACCCTGCTGCAAGCTGCAGTCAACTGCCTAGATACTGCATCGAGATCCACAGTGAGTGCTACAGGAGCGCAATGGGAATCTTGGCACTCTTCAGGATTTCCTGGGGAGGTACAGGTCTTTCCTTTCAATGAAATCCATCTTGTTAATGAATATACAAATATCTTTGCATTCACTAAAATGCTCCAGAGTGACTCTCCATTCCCTGTGTATTTATACATAAGCCCTGAAGATAATGTACCATAAGCAGCCTTACAAGCAAAGACCCTTACCACAGACATTTCTACCACCAGCGCTCTTACCACCAACCTTGCAAACAGAAGAAGGTGCAGAAATGGAGATGCCCTGCCCTGTCCATCTCTACTGCAATTACCCAGCTTTATGCCCTGGGCACAAGATACTTTTAATGGCAGATGGTGGAGCTGCAAACCAATATTGATGCATCCAATTCCAAGATCTGTTTAGTGGACATGTTCTGCAATTTTCCCACATCTGGAGAGCAATAACAATGGACATCTGAGTTCTTGATATCATCCATTCCAGCTATACTAATGAGTTGATCTCTCCCATCCCTCCACAGCCCCTTCCCTCTCCCTCTTCATGGGCCAATCTCACAAGGAGATGCTCCTTCAGGAGATAAAATCTCTTACAGTGAGGACCAATAGAGCAAATAACTCTTCAACTTCAAGGAAAGAGGATGTATTCCAAATATTTTCTAGTCCCCAAAAAGAAAGGAGGGTGGAGATCCATTCTCAACCTGTGGTGACTCAACATCTTTATATGCAAGCTAATATTCCACATGGTTACACTGGCATTGATAATACCATGCCTAGAAAAATACATAGCTCACAGTTCTTAATATGAAAGACATATACTTTCACATAGATATCCACTCTTTGCCACAGAAGATTCCTCAGATTTGTGGTAGGTCCCAACCACTATCAACACAGTGTAGGCCAGTTTGGCCTAGCAATTGCACCCAGCATCTTCACGAAGGTGATTTCCATAGTAGTAGTGCAACTCAGATGGGGCATTTCCTCCCCCCCACCCCATCTTTCTGTATCTAGACAACTGGCTTCTTGTAGGCAGGACACGCCCAGAAGTTATAGCTTCAACCTCGTCACTGCTCCATCTCTTAGCACCCCTGGAAATCTCTGTGAACATGCAAAAGTCTACCCTGACACCAACCCAGACTCTATATTTCAAAGGAGTGACCTTCAATTCAGTCAGAGCAAAGGCTTATCTCCCTATGGACAGATTCCAAGCTATAAACAGCCTGATAGATCAAGTTATGCACCAACCCTCAGATATCAGTCCTGATTTGTTTTGCTGTGCTGGATCACCTGGCATCATATACTTAAGTGAAGCCATTCACCAGATTCACCTTTCCTGCCTTCATGCTTGGCTTCAAACAATGTATATACTGACCCAACACAGCATGGACACTGTAGTAACAGTCCCCAAAAAGATAAGGGCCTCTCTAATTTTATGGAAAGATCCTGCACAAGTGTGCCTGGGTATTCCTTTCCTATCCCCCACACCTGATAGGACAACAATCAGATGTCTACTTGTTAATGTTGGAGGGCTCACATGGATGGTCACACCGCACAGGACCCTTGAATGATCCAGGAAACCAGAATGCACATAAGTCTCCTGCAACTCAGGGTTGTCCGAGAAGCATGCAAAGCAATCTTACCATTAATCTAATCTCATCACATTCTCATAATGTCAGGCAATATGACAACTGTTTTCTACATAAACAAATAGGGAGAAATGATATTTATTCCTCTGTGTATAGAAGTGGTCACTTTATGGAACTCGTGTATCAAGTACCACATCGCTTTATCAGCAGTCTCCCAAGCCCCTGGAATTCACTGGTGAACTGCCTCAGCAGATACTTTGCCACTGCCATGAGTGGGGCTTAGTGGTGAACAGCATCTTCACTCAGTGGAGAGAACCTACCTGGGACATGGTCGCCTCCCTCACAAACAGAAAATGCAGCATTTATTGTTCCAGAGGAGCTCAGGGCCAGATCTCCAGCGGCAATACTCTCCTACTCCCTTGGGCAGACTCTTTGAACTATGCCTTTTCTCTTGTGGTGCTGCTTCTTCAAGTACTGTGGAAAATTTGACAGGGCGGAGCATGAATCATGCTTACTGTGCTCAAATGGCCCAGGCAGTTCTGGTTCCCAGGTCTCCTGCAAATGTCAGCCTGGCCACCCATCAGCATTCATCCTTTCCCAGACCTCATGACTCAAGAGAATGGCAGGGTCAGATATTTTAACCCAGAAGCTCTTCACCTCATGGCTTTGTATTTGGATGGGAATCAGATCTATAATTCTTCCATTCCAAACCTGTGCAAGCCATTCCAGAAAATGTTACCTTGCCAAGTAGAACCATTTCTCTGTCTGGGCTCAGCAGCACTGAATGTCTCTTGAGGCAACAAGTATTCCTGATATTTTGGTTTACCTCAAGATGATGGGTCTCTGTCTTCTTTAAGATGAAGTTATCGAACTATTTTCAAATATGCAAAAAGTCACAGTATAAAATTGAGAAGGCAGCTCAAGCCTCTTCTTTCTTTTTCACAATTTCTTTGCATGTTGCTTTAAATGTAATTGTGTGCATGAATAAGAAAATAACTATAAAAGCAGCTAGATATATTTTGCAGGTAGCTTTTTGCTGATCCCACACACAACATCTATGACAAATAAGTGAAGCACTGTCTTACAGGGTGCTTTCTCTTCTGTTCAGCTCATCTCCCCTCTTATCTGATCATCATTTATCACATCTCTAAGATTCATCTTGCTGGTGCAAAGCTTTTTGGATCATGGAGCTTACATCCATAGTTGATTCTACAGCAGACCATCTATGACCCCTCTTAATAAAAGAACTAAAAATTCAGAATTTGGTTCCTTGACTTTCATTTATATTTGTGCGACTTCCCAAAAGACTCTGACAATTTCTTTTAATTAATATCTCCATTACAGATATATGAAGTGATTTTTTTAAAAATATTCAGGAGGATTAATTTCCCTTTCACCTTAGTTATACCCTTATACATCAGACACAAATAATGCCACATTATTTTCTTACACTTGGGTTCATAGAATATCAGGGTTGGAAGGGACCTCAGGAGGTCATCTAGTCCAACCCCCTGCTCAATGCAGGACCAATCCACAGTTTTTGCCCCAGATCCCTAAATGGTCCCCTCAAGGATTGAACTCACAACCCTGGGTTTAGCAGGTTAATGCTCAAACCACTGAGCTATCCCTCCTCCTGTCTTTAAGATGTCAGGTACAAGGCAAAAGGATACCTTGTACTGACAGCCTGATTGAGCCCCTTTCTATAATTATTATTTCTATTATAGTTACACCTAGTACACGTTTACACTGCAAAAAAATCCGCCTGGTGTAGTGAGTCTCAGAGTCCAGATCTATGGACGCAGGCTTGCACTACGATGCTAAATAGCTGCACAGACATTCCTGCTTGGGCTTTGGGGATGTGGATTTCAGAGCCCAAGCTCCAGCCCCAGTGGGAATGTCTACACGGCTATTTTTAGCACCATAGCACAGGCCCAAGTCTGTAGACATGGTGCTACAGGCTTTTTCCCCAGTGTAGAGGCCCCAAATCAGATCGGAGGCCCATTGAGCTAGGCATTGTATACACATAGTAAGAAACAGTGTCCCTTTTTAATTCCAGTTTTTTGTTGAAAAATGCTGGTTCATTGAAACTGAAACCTTTCGAGGGAGAGGGTCAGTTTTGACAAAACTTTGGTTGGGAGGTTTTTTCTGATAGAGAGTAGAATTTCTAGTCGGAGAGAGACCCACTCCACAATAGCCAATAGAATACCCTGGTGGTTAGGGCATTCACCTAGGATGTTGGGAGACCCTGCTGTAGTTGAATCCCCCGCTGCTTTGAATCAGGCAGAGCAGGAATTTGAACTTTGGTTTCCCATCCAGGAGAGTGCCATAATGACCAAACTGTTGGCTATTGAAAGATGTTGGGGACAACTCTACTCTTCCCCCCCCCCCCCCCAAAAAAAAAGTCAAAAGCTTTCAGGTTTGTCCCATTGGAATGGGAAACTTTTTGATGTAACAAAATTCTGCGAGATGCGAAGAAAAAACATTTCCAACCCAGCTTTACTTATGAGCTCTGAGAAGACTACAGCATAAAGTAAAATCGCTGCTAACAAGTGGTAGGATCTCTCTTAGATTATCAATGTTCGATACTATGGATCATTAGACTATATTTAATCATTTCTCTTACTTTGAAGTAATTAAGTTAAACATTTCAATGACTTAATTAATGTTTAAAAGACGTTGCATACATTTACTCAAGATCATATTTCCCCTCCCCCCACCCTCTTGAACGGTATCCGCTTCTGCCTTTTAGGACTCTGTTTTGAGGCCATTTTATATTCCATATATTGTATTATTTGCAGAGATAATTAAACAATCCATTATAATGCCATCTTCTATGAAGTACAGCCATGCTTTCTTGTGGAATGAAAAAAGGATTTGATTGATACTTTTCAGAGTAACAGCCGTGTTAGTCTGTATTCGCTAAAAGAAAAGGAGTACTTGTGGCACCTTAGAGACTAACCAATTTATTTGAGCATAAGCTTTCGTGAGCTACAGCTCACTTCATTGGATGCATACTGTGGAACATACAAAAGATGTTTTTATACACACAGAGCATGGAAAAAATGGGTGTTTATCACTACAAAAGGTTTTCTCTCCCCCCACCCCACTCTCCTGCTGGTAATAGCTTATCTAAAGTGATCACTCTAGCACAAATCCAGGTTTTCTCCCCAACCGCCCCCCCCAACCCACTCTCCTGTTGGTAATAGCTTATCTAAAGTGATCACTCTCCTTACAATGTGTATGATAATCAAGGTGGGCCATTTCCAGCACAAATCCAGGGTTTAACAAGAACGTCTGAGGAAGAGTTGGGGGGGGGGGGGAAGGAGGAATAAACAAGGGGAAATAAGTTACTTTTTATAATGAATCAACCATTCCCAGTCTCTATTCAAGCCTAAGTTAATTGTATCCAATTTGCAAATGAATTCCAATTCAGCAGTCTCTCGTTGGAGTCTGTTTTCGAAGTTTTTTGTTGAAGGATAGTCACTTTGAGATCAGAAATCGAGTGACCAGAGAGATTGAAGTGTTCTCCGACTGGTTTTTGAATGTTATAATTCTTGACATCTGATTTGTGTCCATTTATTCTTTTACGTAGAGACTGTCCAGTTTGACCAATGTACATGGCAGAGGGGCATTGCTGGCACATGATGGCATATATCACATTGGTAGATGTGCAGGTGAACGAGCCTCTGATAGTGTGGCTGATGTGATTAGACCCTGTGATGGTGTCCCCTGAATAGATATGTGGGCACAGTTGGCAACGGGCTTTGTTGCAAGGATAGGTTCCTGTGTTAGTGGTTCTGTTGTGTGGTATGTGGCTGTTGGTGAGTATTTGCTTCAGGTTGGGGGGCTGTCTGTAGGCAAGGACTGGCCTGTCTCCCAAGATTTGTGAGTGTGTTGGGTCGTCCTTCAGGATAGGTTGTAGATCCTTGATAATGTGTTGGAGGGGTTTTAGTTGGGGGCTGAAGGGGACGGCTAGTGGTGTTCTGTTATTTTCTTTGTTAGGCCTGTCCTGTAGTAGGTGACTTCTGGGAACTCTTCTGGCTCTATCAATCTATTTCTTCACTTCCGTAGATGGGTACTGTAGTTGTAAGAATGCTTGATAGAGATCTTGTAGGTGTTTGCCTCTGTGTGAGGGGTTGGAGCAAATGCGGTTGTATCACAGAGCTTGGCTGTAGACAATGGATTGTGTGGTGTGGTCAGGGTGAAAGCTGGAGGCATGTAGGTAGGAATAGCGGTCAGTAGGTTTCTGGTATAGGGTGGTGTTTATGTGACCATCGTTTATTAACACTGTAGTGTCCAGGAAGTGGCTATTACCAACAGGAGAGTGGGTTTGGGGGCGTGGGGGGGAAGAAAACCTGGATTTGTGCTAGAGTGATCACTTTAGATAAGCTATTACTGGCAGGAGAGTGGGGTGGGGAGAGAGAAAACCTTTTGTAGTGATAAACACCCATTTTTTTCATGGTCTGTGTGTATAAAAACATCTTCTGTATTTTCCACAGTATGCATCCGATGAAGTGAGCTGTAGCTCACGAAAGCTTATGCTCAAATAAATTGGTTAGTCTCTAAGGTGCCACAAGTACTCCTTTTCTTTTTGATTGATACTGACATTCTTTACTGTGATAAAATCAAAATCTGAGAATGGTAAATTATCTGGAATTAAATTCAGACAAAGAACATGAACTTGTCAGCACACCCACTTCTTTTTCCAATTGTAGTTCAATTTTGTGCACCGCTAGAAGCTTATTAGTTTTTTTAAAATATTTTTAATGGAGATTCAGATAAGTACACTGGCATGAACAGAATTCAGCTGAAGTTCATTGCTATTTAGAATATAAATCAGTGAAGCATTTTTGATTCCTGAATTAATAAAAGTAGAATTAAATTATGATATTTAACATTACTGATCATTTACTGTGTTTATTAAGAATTGTCATTCAAATGCAGCTGCTTATCTCTGCTTTCATTGTTAAAGATATGAACGGTAATTGTTATTTTAGATTCATAACTGATATAGCACTTATGACCTGGATAGTGTGCACATCACATGTACCACTGTCTGTTGGGTGAAATCCAAACTCCTCCACTGCGTGACATGAGCAATATGCTATTAACAGCTAATGGACATTCTTCTCTAGTTGAAGTGGTAGGCATCTGATCTAAATAAACAGAGACCTAAGTTTTATTAAGACAAACTAAACTTTGTTCAGTGACAGTTAGGGAGGCATCAAGATCATCCCACCAACCAAAACTTTAAAAGTCTGGAAATAAGTTAAGAGAAATGTCTCCTGTATTCCTGGCCACCTTCTTATGCGGTAACTGTGATCGTTAGTGCACTCCAATACTTTACAAGGCTCTGATAGATAACAAAAAACAACATGTACCCTAACTTCATCAAACTCATGCTTTCACATAAAACTTCAATGGCAGCCCTAAATGCTCTTGCAGCTGACTGTCACATTCTATACATTGGGTAGCTATTCTGCCTTAATAGGTTGCCATTAAAGTTTTGTGTGAGCTTAAATTTGAAGAAGATGGCATGATTTTGTTAAAGTATTTTTGGTCTTCAAAGCCTTATCTAAGGGTACGGCTACAGTATGAAATAATTTTGAATGTATTCTATTCGAATTTTCAGAAGCGATTTTATACATTCGGTCTTCTGTGTCTCCACTAAAGCATGCGAATTCAGCGGAGTGCGTCCACAGTACCAAGGCTAGCATTGAATGTTGGAGCGGTGCACTGTAGGTAGCTATCCCGCAGTTCCTGCAGGCCCCGCCGCCCATTGGAATTCTGGGTTAAGCTCCCAGTGCATGATGGGGCAAAAACATTGTCACGGGTGTTTCTAGGTGTGTGTCGTCAATCGCTCCTCCCTTCATGAAAGCTACAGCAAACAATTGTTGCATGCCTTTTTGGCGTGCAGACGCCATACTGCTTTCAGCAGATGGTACACTGCTGCTCTCCTGCTACTGTGAATCCACCTCGCATTTCCTGTCATCTTCTTATGTAATATCTAGTATCTACTCTCTCTTCCTCATTGAACGCTTCCGCTGCCAACTCTGCTCGGCCATCGTGAACCGAGCAGCACAGCTTCTGCCACTGACTCTGCTCTCCCGCTCTTGCCGCGCTACCAAGCTTCTTCATGTTGTTTGTCCTGGGCTCCCGCCTCCGTGAAAGCTACAGAAGACAACCATTTCCCACCTTTTTTTGGCTATCATGAATCGAACAGCACCTCTTCCGCTGCCACTCTGCTCTCCTACGTTTCGCGCCCTTTTTCCAGGATTGCCAATGCAGGTGCCATAGCCATGGAGCCTGCTCAGATGTCCGCTGCGGTTTTGACCATTGTAAATACCTTGCGCATTATTCAGCAGTATGTGCAATACCTGCAAAACCGGGCAAGGAAGCGACAACAGCGCAATTACGACACTGATAAGGACAGGGACACAGACTTTCCTAGAAACATGGCATGTGGCGATTGGGAGATCATGGTGGTGTTGGGCCAGGTTCATGCCATGGAATGCTGATTCTGGGCCCTGGAAACAAGCACAGACTGGTGGGACTCCAAAGTGTTGTAGGTATGATGATTCCCAGTGGCTGCGAAACTTTTGTATGTGTAGGGCCACTTTCATGAAACTTTGTGACTTGCTGTCCCCTGCCCTGAAGTGTAAAGACATCAAAATGAGAGCAGCCCTCACAGTTGAGAAGCGAGTGGTGATAGCCCTGTGGAAGCTTGCAATGTCCGACAGCTACCGGTCAGTCGGGAATCAGTTTGGAGTGAGAAAATCTACTGTGAGGGCTGCTGTGCTGCAAGTAGCCAACGCAATCATTGACCAGCTGTTATCAAGGGTAGTGACTCTGGGAAATGTGCAGATCATTGTGGATGGCTTTAACGTGCTGGGGTTTCCCTAACTGCAGCAGGGCAATAGAAGGAACACACATCCCTATGTTGGCTCCAGAACACCGGGGTGGCCAGTACATAAACCGCAAGGGGTACTTTTCCATGGTGCTGCAAGCACTGGTGGATCACAAGGGATGTTTCACTGACATCAACATGGGATGGCCGGGAAAGGTGCATGACACTCGTATCTTCAGGAACTCTGGTCTGTTTCAACAGCTGCAGGAAGGGACTTACTTCCCAGACCAGAAAATTACTGTTGGGGATGTTGAAATGCTTATAGTTATCCTTGGGGACCCAGCCTACCCTTTAATGCCATGGCTCATGAAGCCGTACACAGGCACCCTGGACAGTAGTAAGGAGCAGTTCAAATATAGGCGGAGCAAGTGCAGAATGGTGGTAGAATGTGCCTTTGGACATTTTGAAAGCGCGCTGGTGCAGTTTACTGACTCGGTTAGATCTCAGCACAAGCAATATTCCAATTGTAATTGCTTCTTGTTGTGTGCTCCACAATATCCGTGAGAGTAAGGGGGAGACATTTATGGTGGGGTGGGAGGTTGAGGCAACTCGCCTGGTGGCCAGTTTCTCACAGTCAGACAACAGGGTGATTAGAAGAGTGCAGCAGGGCGCGCTGCACATCAGAGAAGCTTTCAAAGCCAGTTTCATGACTGGCCAGGGTACGGTGTGACAGTTGTGTTTGTTTCTCTTAAAGTTACCCCCCCCCATATATATGAAAGGAAATAAAGTCACAATTGTTTAAAAACCGTTCTTTATTATTTGTTGCACAAAACATTGAGAGAAATCAGAAGCTAGACAGGGGAGGGGGGGTATTGGGTTGGGGGGTGGAGGAGGAGGGAAGGACAAGTCCAGAAACCAAATCAAAATTTCGGATATGCCAGCTTTCTGCTGCTTGTGCAATCCTCTGGAGTTGACTCTGTGGGTCCCCGTAGCCTCCCCCCCCCGTGTTCTTGGGTGTCTGGGTGAGGGGCTATGGAACTTGGGGAGGAGGGAGGGTGGTTATACGGGGCTGCAGTGGCAGTCTGTGGTCTTGCTGCCTTTCCTACATTAGATCCACCATACAGCGGAGCATGTCAGTTTGCTCCCCCATGAGCTTGACCATAGCATCCTGCCTGCTCTCATCACGCATATCCTTCCTCTCTTCGTATTCATGTAATGCTTTACACGACTCTGCAATTGTTTGCCTCCACGCATTCAGCTGGGCCCTATCAGTGCGGGAGGACTGCATGCGCTTGGCGAACATGTCATCCCGAGTTCGTTTTTTCTGCCTTCTAATCTGGATCAGCCTCTGGACGGAGTAGATAGGGGCCATGTTGAAACATTTGCACTTGAGGGAGGAGAAAAAGGGAGGGTAGTATTTTAAAAGATACATTTTAGAGAACAAAGGGGACACTCTTTCTCAGTGAAACAGGCAATTCATAGTACACAGCACATGTTCTTTCTGTACAAGTCACATTTTGCCTCTTATATTGAAATGCCTGCCACTTTGGTGTGAGTAACCCATCGCATGGGGCCGGGCAACAGAATTCAGCTTGCAGACAGCCATGGTAAGCCCTAGAGGCATGCGGGGTTCTGCTTTTCTGCATTCATTTCAATGCTTTCAAACTGCCGGGCTCCCTTTCCCATAGCAAACAATGCCTGGTGGGTTTGCCATATAAAAGGAGGGCCTGCGGGCTCTCTGGGATGATCATTTCACACAACTCCCTCCCTCCCTCCCCCAACACACACACACTGCATGGCTCCAATGAGGCTCTGAGCAGGAAGAGCCCTTTGAACTAAACGAGAACAGCCCAGCACACCTGGGTTTCCCCCCACCGCCTGGCTCCGATTAAGCTCTCACTCAGCAGAAGTGCCTTCTCCAGGGTCATGGTCCAAGAGCATGCCTTGAGAGTGGGGGGAGGCTATTGGCTCCAGTGTTAAGAATAGTTCCTGGCTAGGGGGGGAAACGGATTCCCCACTTGCCGCCTGTGCACTGTCCTTCTCCTCATCCTCCTCTTCATCATCCTCACTCCATGCTACTCCCTCCTTGCAGGTGTCCACGAACAGTGGTGGGGTAGTGGTGGCGTCACTCCCCATAATTGCATGCAGCTCATGGTAGAAGCGGCATGTATGGGGCTGTGACCCAGAGTGCCGGTTCACCTCCCTGGCTTTTTGGTACGCTTGTCTAAGCTCCTTGATTTTTGTATGACACTGCTGTGTGTTCCTGGAGTAGCCTCTTTCCATCATGGCCCTGGAGACTTTAGCGTACGTATTTGCATTTCTTTTTTTGGAACGTAGTTCTGCCATAACAGATTCATCTCCCCAACATGCGATGTGATCCAGTACCTCCCGTTCAGACCATGTTGGAGCTCGTCTGTGAATCCGGGACTGCGTGGTCTCTTGTGATGGTGGACTCTGCATGGTCGCCTGTGATGGTAGACTGCATGGTTGCCTGTGCTGATGGGGACCAAACAGGAAATTCAAAAGTTCCCGGGGATTTGACTGCCTACCTGGCTAGTGCATCGGAGTTGAGAGTGTTGTCCAGAGTGGTCATAAGGGAGCATTCTGGGATAGCTTCCGGAGGCCAATAACATCAAATTGCGTCCACAGTACTTGTAACCAGGAACTGCGATCTCGGTTTTAGCACTACTCCACTTGCCGAGGTGGAGTACAGAAATCGGACTAAAGAGCCCTTTAAATCGAAAAAACTGGTTTGGTCATGTGGACGGAATCATTTTTATTTCAAAGTAACTCGGCTAATTCCGAAATAACTGCCTACTGTAGACCAGGCCTTAATGTGAATTAATAATAACAACACCCTGATGTAGAAATTGTTATTCCCATATTGTAGATGGGGTGGGAAAGTGTAGCAGAAAGAGGTTAAGGGCTTTAGACAAGATCATAAGAGGAGTCAGTTGCAGGAATCATGGTTGCAGCTCTCCAGTTCCTAGCTCCCTGCTCAACTCACTAGAAAAATGTTTCAGTTTCGCTAATCTGTTTTAACTATCTATCCCTTTCACCATAGTATGTAAGCACTTTTCAGTTATTTTATCTATTACACTGGTAATTCAGGTATTGATCTGACTATAAAAAATAGTTTTACATTTTCAATGGGCTTTCTATAATTTAGCTAATACCTACAGAATACTTCCTGCTGGCTGAAGTCAGTGCTGCCTGCAATCAGTCAATGTTAATTTATTAATTGTTTTTATGTTAAATATTTGCTAGAACTCAGCAAGCCAAGATACAGACTTAATTCCTTAACCGCCCTTACTTGCTCTCTGCTTGTGAGGTTGGGCTTCACTTCAACCTCCTTTCTTTCCATTGCCATGAGGGGATGTCACTAGAGGCCACTAACCTTTGTGGTTCTGCTACCCCAAGAGGCTAGATTGTGGCAGCCAAAACCCTAAGTAGTAGACAGTGCTGTCATAATGCATCAGGGGCAGGGGTGACTGGGGAGAGATTATGGCTCAAGTTACTTTAACTTTTTAGAGGAGTCTATGTTGCACTTTCCTCTTTCCATCCAGTGCATGGATCCTGGATCTTACAAAGGACCCACTGCAGGGTATAGGGGCAGGAGCAGCAATGCTGGTGTGACTGCCTTTCCCCACTTTCTGCTCAAAAATAGAAGTGGCACCTTAACCTGCAAGGCAATCTCCAGCAGCTGCCTGATTTCCAAGACACTAGATCACTAGTTAGTGTCTTAATAAAGTCGGAAATAGAACAAGCAACATATAAGCAATTTTAATGTGGCGTTGTCTGCTAAGAATTTTTGTCTATGATTTTGGACATGGTTCATATCCCGGGATGGAAGGAACTTTTATTTAGACGCCTTCATAATATAATTGGAAAAGGTGAGAGAGAGACATTTTGCTGGGTACTGGCGCTGTTGGTGAATGAAAATTAACACCATGATAGTAGAAAATACATTCATAAAATTGACTTTCCATGCAAACTGAGTGCAGATTTAATTTGTGGAAAATGGAAAGGTCACATACAATGCAAGCTCATGTTGTGAAATCCACTGTGTTCAACCATCCCATTTAAAAAAACAAAAAATCCACAAGAGAAAGTTTCTGATCTGCACTTTGTTAAACCACAAACTTCATAAGTCTCTCACATGAGTGGCAATTTCTCTTCTTGCTTCACAGTGACTATTTAATTGCAGAGTGCTGTAGCAAAGTCACCTGTTTATGAAGGTTATTTTTACAAGCTACACTACAGAACATTTACTAGATGAAAAATGAACAAAACATTTATGCAGAATCCCTGCTTTATTTTGTTCATTAACATACTAATTCACAAAAGCAACCTAATCATAACAGCTATCCCAGTTATTAGTGCGAACTAGCAAGGTGGGTCTGTATTAACAAGAAAATGAAAAGCATGAATTGAAAAACAAATTAGAGTGATGAAAATAGACTTAGAAAACATTAAAAAAAATTTAAGTCCCTAAACTTGGAAGAAAATTAATTAAAAAGAGAACCTGACAGTTAAGTATCTTTGTTTTTACATTTTACTTCTGTTAATTATTGCACAAAGTAAATTGAACATAGTGTAAATAGAAAAGGGATAATGACTCAAAGGCAATTAAAGATTCTGAAGGTTATACAGTAATTATGATTATTTTCTTTGCGAAGATAAATACTCTCATTTTCCAATGTATGCTATGTAATTAAGTCCATATGCAATTATCCTCCTTTTATCATTCACTTTCAATAGGAATTTGTTTTAAAATTATCAGGCAAGGAGAAGATATAATTGTATGCAATGGGACCCTCCTATATTTAAGTAATTTTTTTTAATGACTTCAGTAAGTTAGTGGTTCCCAGCCTTTATTTTTCCTGGAGTCATTTTGAGAGGGATTAGCAGATTGCAATCTCCATTTGTCCCTCACCTGGCACAGTTGCTGCTCTCTCCTTTTGTCTGTCCATTTTTTTCTTATTTTTTTTAATTGTTTTTATTTTTGTTTCCGTCTTTGTAATTGTGGCTTTGACAGACTAGGTGCCAGGTCATGCCTAGGTCTCCATGCCTCAGTTCACTAATGATAAATACATAGCTGGAATCACTGTCTCGCCTGTGCGTTTAGTATTGAAGTATTTAGTATATTAGAATTATAAGAATGTGTTTAATGTTTAGACTTTATTGAATGCTTGTGAGTTGCTGCTTGCATTAATCTTGCTGATAACATCTGAATCCCATATTGTAAAATAATATTTGAGCATTTGTATTGTGAGCCTCTGTGACTGTGTAAAACACAGGACAGTAGAGAGACATTAACTAGTGTAATGTGCTGATCTCCAACAGAAGCTGTTCTATCCTTCACAACAGGATGGGTCTATTGACACCAGATGGACTATTGTGAATGATTAAGAGGACAAAACACTTTGTAGCTCTGCTCTTCCTCCCCATGACAATGAGTCATGCAAGAGGATTCCTCCTATCTACCAAGTAAGTTTGCACCTCAAAACACATGGGATAAAAAACCCCTAACAAGAAGGAACTTTATCTCTATGCTGCTTGGACTCAGAGGGGGAAGGTTTTCTAGGCATAAGCAAGAGGTCCCAAGTGGTTATTCTGGGTTAGACCTAAAGGACATACAGAGCTTGCTTGTTATAGAAACTTCTGTTTATCTTTTGAAATTTAAGATGATGACTCATTTGTGTTTGTATGTTTACTTGCTTTAACCTTGTAAATAACTCTTGTTTCCTTTTCCTACTTAATAAATCTTTAGATAGTTTATTACAGGATTGGGTGCAAGCGTTGTCTTTGGTGTGAGAACTAAAGTGCAATTGACCTGGGGTAAGTGATTGGTTCTTTGGAACTGGAAGTAACCTGAGTGTTCCTGTGATTCTTGGTGTAAGGGACCATCTATCACAAAGGTACACTTATCTGGGTGATGGGACAGATCAGAGTACCCCTGGGGACTGTCTGTCACTCCATGTTAAGGCTGTTATAGTTCCTGAGGAGTGTACACTGGTGAAATCTAGGTATAGAACTGACAACCAAGTTGCGGTTTGTGCCCTGCTCCATAACAGTCTGCCCTGTGGTTGGTATTCATGCTCTTGAGTCACTGCCGGCACCTTGACAGTAATACTTTTCTCTCTTGTCCTTCTGCTTTTCGTCATCTGGCTCTGACTCAGTAAGGCTGCATGCTGCTCAGAGCATCCATGGTGGCACTGTAATGTGGGGCTGCATGTGCTCTTGCCCCAGAGCTGGGTGCTACAGAAGTAGAGGAGAGAAACATGGGATTGAGGGGCTTCTGTCAGATGCAGAAAGCCTTAGTACCTGAGCTGCTCCCATAACCAGCTGTATTAGGAGACCAGAGAAGCAGAAAACGAAGGGCAAGCGTCTTTCAAAGAGCTGCTTGAGGCTTTATCTGAGAAATTGCTTGTAGGGTTGTTTGTTTGTTTGTTGGGGGTGGGTGGTTGGAGTGGGACTGGGTAGATCCACAACTTTCTGTCTCTTTTGTTTTTTCCCTCCTCTGCCCCGGCCTTTGTAGGTTGGTGTAGGCACAACCCTCCAAGGAGGGCTTGCTTCAGGTTAGAAAACATTGGTATAATGCAAGATTTATTATGTTCTCTCAGTAGTGAGACCACAGTTAGGGTTATGTCAAAATTATAACTAGATTTGCAGTTTGCTTATCCGTTCACCATGGACCTGATCCAAAACTCCATTGAAGTCAGTATTGCAAAGATGTCCACAGACATCACTGAGCTTTGGATCAGGCCCTGAAGAAAGGATCCACTTTATCAGTTAATGAGCCAGGGTGTGACTAATATCGTAAATACCGTAAATGCAGAGAGTGACCCAGACTCTGCACTAACTGTATGCTAATTTTCATGAGGCCCTCAGGTAGCTAGCTGTAGAAGGAGGCACAACTGGAGACCACTGGCCCATATCGTCTCATCTCTATGCTTGTTGCACAAAGCCAAGCCACTAGAATATGTGTAGGCTGCCCTTATGTAGTCACCAATAGACACACCCACCACAAATAGCAAGGTCTTCTGAGGATGGGCTTCAGCAAGAGAAGGGAATCTCAAAACAGGTGATAATGAGACTAAAATATATTTCCCTGTAAAACGATGATACAGCATAAACCAGAGCATCAACTGCTACCCACAGTAAGAGTCTGTGCAAGGACCCAGCCAAGTCCTTTGGCTGGGGTTGCTGCTGGAGACAGTCATGCTCCAATCTAAGCCATTACTTACTTCCTCTGTGTTGTCGAAGAATGAGACTTTTGGAGCTTTAAGCAGCAAATGCCCACAACACTTGCGGAATGATTTTGATGATACGTGCCAGTATCTCAGCCTTTTGTTACGCTACAGTGCACTAGTGTGCTACACTAGGAAATGCAAATCAGAAGGAAATCAGATAGTACTTATGTAGCTTTAACCAGTTGAAAATCCAGAACTCCAGGGACTCTGTTAATTAGCGGTGTTGGTGAATAATCACACCTATTATTCCTCCAGTATCAAGAGATTCCACATTTTCCTTCAGACTTGGTAGCTGAGCTTATAACAAACTATTTCTTAAATGCAGAGCCAGTGCTTAACCTGCAGAAAGCAAAACATACTCGCTGTGTTTGGGATACTAACAGGAATAACATCTAGCACTAAACACATGATTATTGGTTCCAGAATCAAGCAACCAAGGGAATCCCTTGGTTCGCAAATATTAAAAAGTTAGGTTTCAGAGGAACAGCCATGTTAGTCTGTATTCGCAAAAAGAAAAGGAGTACTTGTGGCACCTTAGAGACTAACCAATTTATTTGAGCATGAGCTTTCGTGAGCTACAGCTCACTTCATCTGATGAAGTGAGCTGTAGCTCACGAAAGCTCATACGCAAATAAATTGGTTAGTCTCTAAGGTGCCACAAGTACTCCTTTTCTTTTTATTAAAAAGTTAGTGCTGCATATTTACACTATTGTGGCAAAACACCTCATGCCAATTATAACTACGATCCTTAGCTGGTGTAAGTAGGCTACCATGCACAACAGAGCTATTCAAGTTTACACCAACTGAGGATTTGGTCCTCAAAGTACAGTAAAGTTCTATAGCTGATAATCATCCACATGTTCGTTATATTGGCTAAGCGTCGGGGCATCCTTTAAATTCGACACGTGCATAAAAGCAAGAGCAAAACTGCACTGCGAAAAGACGGGATTTAAACATCATTGCACAACTGGTGAAGAGACACACTGTTTTGCTCTAGGTGCTGATGGTACAAATGGAGCTGAGTGTATTATTAATACTGCAGTAACTGTGATGTATTAATCTATGAATATTTATATGGACTAATGGATGAAGATTGTTTGTGACCAGGTCAGTGAGGGGAAGTTATTCTGTATTGGGTTATAAGACTGTCCTGTGGGAATGTTTTGATTTAATGTATATGGGAGCTCTGAGAAGAACAAACAGGGACCTAACACCAATGGTTTTCCAGATAAAAACATTTAGGTACACACCAGAGAGACAATGGGTCCCAGCTGTTAACTTCAAAGATCCTGTATCTTTTCTGCAACATATTGTAAATCTCATTTTACAATACTGGGACCTACCAGATCAAAGGGCTACGAACAGTTAAAAATTGTCTCGATTCCTGTGAAGGAGGGGATGCCTGTCAGACGCTGTCTGGAGGGACAGGCTGACACACATTGAGAGGCAAGCTCTGTGGATGAGTCTAAAGGAACTGGGCCCTTCCCAGATCCAGGGAATGGTAAATGGTAGGGAAAAGCAGGCATTGCATTCTATATTGTTAAAATATGTTTTCTCTGAAATGGTTTTTGTTCTAAATGAATACTTTTCTCTAAGACTGTTTGGTTACTGTATATGCCCCAGAGGGAATAGAACAGTGAGGTCTGAGCTTAAACCTAAGCCTGAGCTACTGAGGTTACCATGGTTGATGTACAGGGGACTACAACTCAGCACCCAATCTGAGAGTGAAAGAATCGGGTTATTCCATCTCGAGAAAGGTAACAGCACAAGGCCCCAGGGGAAGGGGCACTCAGACTAGAGGGGTTCTGAGGTGGAGTTCGTTCACTAACTCTGATAGTGCTATTTAATGTTAGAACTGTACAGTAATTAGTGTCTATTATCTGTGCCACTCGTTGCTTCAGAGGGGTGGGATGGGGGAAATATTGTTTGTACTGTTTCACAAACTGAAAGCAATGCGAGTTTTGAGAAGCAGGTAATCACTTGGAAACAGCTGTAGTGGCAGGTTATGGTTAGTTCATGGCTTAAGTTTTTATTTTCTAGACAACAAGAATGAAGTCATAAAATACAAAAATAAATACCACTAGTTAAAGTTAATTTAAGGTTGTATTCCATAATTCGTTATCTTTAATGTAGTTTGTTTATATATTTCTTACTCCTAGTCTTCCACTTCCTAAAGCTAGAATTCTTGTTCATAGTTATGAAATACCTGATGTTGTCTCGTCTGATAGCAATCTTACTAATCACACTTATAGCATAAATTTTCTATGAACGATATAGCAACATGGAAGATGTATAATCACTAAAAATAAGGACAGAGATTTACCATTCTGAATGTCTGAGCCACTATTGAAATAAGATGTGACATTATGCAATATTTATATCTTAATTAATATCCCAAAGAAGTTATTTAATAAATGGTTATGCTACTGTATTTGCATATTCTATTATCTACTGCTATCGTTTTGCAAGAAATCTCTCTTGCTTCAGACTTATACAACCAGCAGACCATACAGATTTCTGGACTTCAGCACAATAATATCCAGTATTATGCAAATAGGATTTGACATATGTAAAATTGATTTTAAACCAAAAAATAGTTTCTCACAGTTGTTAAATGAGTTTACAGTTTTTATCATCTTTTGTTCAAGATCTTAACAGATTTGCTTCAATACATATATGCACACACACAGATCTTAAACTTAGTGCTCAATATCTCCTAGCAAAGTTACTGATATTCAAATCTTATGTTTATTGATACACAAGCCAGCACTTTCCAACTTGGGTACCTATAATTAGATAACTAAATCCATACTTATATACCTTTGTTTAGAAACGAAGCAAAAAAGCCACATATTCAGAAGTACTAAGAACTAGCAGAACCCACTGACTTCATTGGGGTTGGAGGAGCTCATTTCTGAAAGTCAAGTCACCTTTATTCAGGTACCTGAAGTTAGGCACCACAGTTTGAAAGTTTTGCTACATTGTATACTGATTCAGAATAATCATACTGTAATTTGGCCATAATGTAATTCTAAGTGAAGCTGGATTAATCAAGGACTAAATAGATTACCACTGTAGAAGTGAAATTGCAGGTTTTCTAAGCATCTGAAAAGAAAATTGTATTTAACAATCTCAGAGACTCCTCTTTAATCAACTTGACTATTCTTATCAAGAAAATGTAAGGACAAAAATGATAATGCCTCTCTTTTTATCTCTCCATTCATGTCAGCCTGTGGTTTGTGCCTTACTTTGGGGGGAAGTGGGAGAATTATCAAACATTTGAAATGCATGTATTGTGCAAGTCACAATATTTTAATAATCAATTGAAATGGAATATGGTAGATAATTGCTCATTTATAAATGAAGGAAAGCATACAATGTGGAAGAATCTGTCTTACATTTCAGTCATCATCATACCATTTTATTCATAGCAGGTGTTGATGAACCCAAATATGCCTTGCTACTGTAGACGTAAAAGAATGAATGATGAATAGCCCAGGGCATTTATTACTTATGCTCTGCCACAAATAACCAGTTCAGGCTTTAATTGTGTCAGTTAATGAAAGACTTGTGCTGATGGTGTGTATTATGCCTCAGGGAGCAGGAAGGCCTCTCAGAGCTCCCGAATGCACAGAAGATTGCATTCTTGCGAGGACCACCCCTTTGAAGGGTGCAGTTTATTCCTCCCATGTGATCAGCCATTTGTTCTGGGTAGTGGGGGGTGGGAAAGGAAAGGTGGAACCATTGCACTGCCTCCTTCCTGGCCCCTTTACAGCATTGGTGCACCTTTCAGGTAGTAGGGAAAGAGTAGCCCTTATGTTTCCCCTTCTTGAAGGACTGCAGTTTTTCTTGGGTCTTACATAAGATCACACAAGGGAGAGGGAAGGCTACTGAAACCCTCATCTCATTGCATTTCTGTGACAGAGCTCTGTGGCTAGGCAAAGAACATATCTTTTTCACTTTCCAAAGATATGAAACATTTGACATCCTGCATATGTAAAACTACTTATTGTATCTGCCTTAATGTATGTTTGTCCAGGATGAATAGGATTTTGTAAAATCATAAAATACATTGGTGGCTCTGTTTTTGTGGTAAATAAATAGATGATAAGCTTATATTAGTGTTTGTGGTATTAAAACTTCCCTATACTTATTAAAGGGAATAATACTCGGAACAGTGCAAGTACCGAAGGGAATTTTATTATATTATTTATCTGAGTCAACTGGCAAGTTTTTTGAGGGGAACCAATGGAGAGCAGAATTAAGAACTGGTAGCAGTAATCTGTAGGATGGGAAAGAGATGGTATTAAAGCATATAATCGGCATATAATTTTCATTGTATGCCACATTGGTAGCGTTCGCCCCTGTAACTCTAGATCTGATACCCAGTCTCCAAACTGAATGATACAATTGTACACTACAAAAACATTCCTGTATTAAGATTCCTTAGATCAAGGTAGAGAGCATGCTGGTGGAGGGATTGGTTCAAGCTCGACAGGATGAGAGTGAGATCAGTCTTGCAAAAGTGTGGTCACATCACGCTGAATAATATCTTTGTGTTCTGTGTATAAGCAGTATTATTGACTTCCATATCAACTTCATGTCAAAATAATACTTTTCTAACCACATGCACTGTCTGCTCAAAGTGGGATGTGAAAATGCAACTGTTTTCTTTCTGCTGGTTTCCATCATCATGAACAATAAAGATAATGTAAATATTAATTTTAGCTGTCATTTTTATGGATAATGCATGTGACTGGAAAGAATGTAGCTTGTTCTGCCCATAGTTGCTTGCCATGGGCTTTATTGTTATACTCCTAGTGCCCCAGAACAACAGACAAAGAGGAGGAGTGCAGGGAGTAGGAGGAGTCTTGGTTCCACCCAACCTCTTTGCTGGTCAGCATGAAAGAGGGGGTGGTTATTTGATGCTGGAACAGGTTTGCTCATCAGAATGTTACTGTCTTTTGGGTATAGAAATCACTATGTTTGTAAATGTCTGATCCACCTACAGCATTTGTTATAGAAACTGTGGCTGTTCTTTTCTTTTTAGAGGTCTTTGAAATCCAGACAGTTTTTTATAGCAATTAATAATTTCCCATTCCCATGCAAAATGAGAGAAACTTTGGGTTGGGGAAAAAAAGCCCAACCAATCACCAAGTATCTAAATTTATTCATTCAGTTCATTTATTTAAGCTGATTACAAGTATTTCCAACAATAGCATAGGGCATCTTAACTGGCTGCAAAGAATCCCTGTGGTCTTGATGTTTCATTCAAAGATGCAAATGCCTTATGAATTTAAATGGAGATGAGTGAATGTTGAAAGATGAAGGCAATATTAGGAGGCTGAAATGTCCTAAAAATGTTCAATTGTTTAAACATGGATTGTTCTTTGCACTTGCTTGACACGTTTTCATATTGAAATTGAGTTATAAAATATTGCTACCTTTCATCTGAGCTCATATTTGTAGCTGTTTTTATCTCGCAGATGATGTTCCTAATTACTACGTGAGTTTCTTCTAAATCTACATTAGTTTAATTTGTGTCATTCCTCCCCCCATCTTCTCTTAGTTTGTCCTCAAACAATAATCTTTCTATTTCTTTCTTTTCTTTCATCAACATTTTCTAGAACCTTAAAACATTTGAATAATTTATCTACGCATGCAATTTAATGAAACATTTACAAAATGTTATTACCTGAAATGGTACTTTAATTGTCCCATTTATTCTACAATCTTTTAAAGATGTAATACATTATGTGATTCACTTTTTAAAGTGACGTGTGTACAGTATCAGCACAAATCCCATTGTATAATTATCTTCGAAGCTGGCAATAGTCCAGCAAAGAAGAAATTACTCTACAATTGATATCAGTGGCAGAGAAAGCTGGGGCTGGCAGTTCAGATGAAACAGCGTTTGTTATGAGCTGGTGCTGGCATCTCAAAAAAGCTGGTATTCATTCTCTCCTGCTTTTTTATTGGCTGATGCAAACAGTAGCAAAATTGCTACAATGAGAATCATGAGGCCAGAGCTCTCCCTATTTCTGAGCTACATAAAGCTCTGTATCCTGACCTCTTGACAAATACTTCTACCCTGGGTGGAGGAGAGAAGGCCCTATTACTCTGGTAAACAACCACAAGTCATTTTTTATAACTACAAAACAAGGAACTTTGTTAGAACTAGAAAAACACTATTATCCCTAAAACTATTCACTCTCATGCACTCTGCTTCACTGCAGATCCATTGCCTAGAACCATCCTCTCGTCCTCAACAAATGGAAAGAAAAGCTACACATTAGTTGCATTCAGTAGATTATTGATCAATGGGTGTGTGACATTATCTGATTCAAATATGACCATATAGCTCACTGTTGCAACTACTGTTCTATATCTGCAGCAAATATTGTACAAAGGTTGTTGAGTGAGGTGTCTATGAAAAGGTTATGATTATGCTATCTGTATGCATGTATCATTTGTGTCTTTGAAGTTATAAGTATTGCCTCTATGACTGGATTTCAAATGTTTGCTCCTGGGGTAACGCCCACAAGGTAGCTAGCCAGCACAACTTGGAGGGACTATTCAAATTGAGTGGCCCATCAAAAGAACATTTAACTGACAATGGACCATGGGAGATGCCCATCTACACCTAATGGAATTTCCTGCTGTGACTAGGCAAAATGCATGGACATGGGACTTGCCCACATGACTCCGAACTCCATCTTGTTGCTGTAATTTTCCACAGTAAGAACAATGGGATGCCCTCCACATGGCAAAAGCTATAAAAGGCTCTGGAAACACCTCCATTTTGTTTTCAATCCTGCTTCTTAACTCTGGAGGAACTTTGCTACAAACTGAAGCTCTGAACGAAGTACTGAATGACCCATCCAAGCTGTAGATGTATTCCAAAGACTTGACTTAAGCCACCGTTTATTCCATCACTGCTACAAGCCAGAACCAAGAACTTTGCAATTACTGTATGTATTTGATTCCTGTAACCAATTTTAACGCTTTCCTTCCTTCCTTCCTTCCTTCCAAACTTCTAGATTTTACATACTAAAAGATTGGCACCAGCGTGATTTTTGGATAAGATCAAAGTCATATATTTACTTGGGTGTGTGGCTGGCCCTTTGGGATCAGAAGAACCTATTATTTGATGAGACTGGTTGTAAAGGGCCACTCATCTCTGAATCCAGTGTTTTCGGTGGTGATATAAGAACTGGAATGCCTGAGGAAACTACCTTTATGTTTTCTAGTTAGCCAGTGTGGTGAAACAGGAGTTTACTTTTGTGGCTGGTTCGGTATATCTTACAAAAGAATAACCACCACTTTTAGGTTGTGTTTGCCGTATTTCTCAGCAGTTCGTCCTGAATTTGGCATCCTCAGTTGTGACCCACTAAGGCACGCTTACAGAGTCGTTAGTTAACTGAGCTCAATTGGTGTTTATTAGTCAAAGACAGATCAGCACAATCAGAAAGGTAAAGGTTAACATATCACCAATCTAGGGAAACAAGTTGCATCTTTGTTTCTGTTTCAGCTTTCTCTCTCTTGGGGTTTTTATTCCCTGATAGGCAAATAAAGTATTATAAACAATTACATTTTGCAGTTGATTACATACTTACATTGTCCAATCAGATGTTAACATCACATTTGAGGTTAACATTTTCTATATACCTGCAAGATCTATGTCCCCCATACATTTCCTATTCTATGCACAATACCAAACTCATCTGCAAGTAATTTGTTTTAGCATAACTTTGAAAGTGTTTATGTGAGTCTGGCTCAGAATTGGTACTTAACTCAGGGCTTGTCTTCCCTACCAGGGTAAGTCAACATAAGTTACGCTACTCCAGCTATTTGAATAATGTAGCTGGAGTTGACATAGATTAGGCTGACTACCCTGGTATCTTCACTACACTGCGTCGACTGGAGATGCTCTCTAGTCGACTTCCCTTGCTCTTCTCAGCAAGGTGGAATACCGGTGACAACCAGAGAGCACTCTGCCATCGAGTTAGCAGATCTTCACTAGACCCAGTAAATTGACCCCTGCTGCATCAATTTCAGCAGTGTCGATGATCTTGTAATGAAGATTAGCCCTCAGTTCCTCCAATTTTGCTAGTTCACAACATGACTGCCTACTTAGTCCTTGCTTGTGGTTTTGGTTACAATTTCATAACTTGTTGTTCAAATAGCAGAACCATTCACATTTTATCTAATAGACACAATTCTTATTTGCTAGCAAATATATGGTTAAACCTTTCTACTCAGCTGCAAAAATAGGTTATGAAAATGTGTCATGCCCTTGATACATTTCCTAGCCTTTTATGGGATGTCTTACATAAGTTCAATATGATGAAAGCCAAGTTTACCGTCTGGTTCCCCTTGACATCACTATGAGGGATGCTGAGAGTTCTAGACCTATATGGCAGCATCATCTTGCAGGCCTAGATTCCTATCCCAACTGTTGATCTGACAAGTGTGGAAATCCTGGTACCTGCATTCCCCCCTCCCTCAAAGTGTACCCCTCCATGATGGGGGGAGAAAGGATCTATGAACCTACTTTCTCCCCCTTTTTAATGCTATTTCTAATTAGAGATTGGTGGACCTTGGGGTGTGTAACAGGGTGTGCTAAGTCAACTCAACATCCTGTCACTCTAATATCCACCCGTATATATTAATTGGGATCTAATTGGAAGACAAATATTTGACAGAGGATGTCAATTAACTGAGCAGAGCTAGAGCTGAAGGATTAATTGAAGAGGAAAGCAACTCCAGCCAGCTGGGATTATATAAGCAGAGAAGAAGGAAGTATGGGGGAGAGCAGGGAGCCTGAAGGATGCAGAGGTAGGCAGGACTGGCTGCTGCTATGGAATGTAAATACATATATGGAAGGAGACCTGGAGTGGCTGGGGATCTATGGTTAAGGCCTGAAAGGATGCTCAGCCTCCCCCTCCCCCCGCCGCCACTTGGGAGCTTGTCTGGGATCAGTGTTCCTCTTCTGTGTGGGATGCCAAAGGGGGAACCTGGATGAGGATTAGTGATCTGGGAGAAATGGAAGAAATCCTGGAATGTCTGATAGAACAACCAAAGGAGCTGCAACAATCCATGCAGCTCTTCCAACAGTCCCAGCAAGCAGAGCAGCTGTCCTGGATGGTGTGGTTGGCAGAACAACCGAAAGCTCCCCAAGAATTTATCAAGGAACAGACAGTGGTAGCAACCTCTGCCCACAGATTGTTCTTTCTGTGGATGGAAAAGAGAGAACACCCATTGGGGGGCTGGAAAGAGACCCAAAGGAGGGGTCCTGCAAAAGGTACAGAATGTTAACAAGGGTAGAGCGTGAACCAAGAGAAAATAAAGTATTGGGAAATGGAGACCCCAGCTCGGAAAAAGTGGGAGAGGTGTGTAACAGGGTGTGCTTTTGAGTCAGGGTCTAACTCAACACCTTGTTACTCTGATACCCACCAGTATATGTTAATTGGGAACTAATTGGAAGACAGGTAGCTGACAGAGGGTGTCAATTAACTGAGTAGAGCTAGAGCTGAAGGGCTCATTGAGGGGGGAATAACCCCAGCCGATGGGATTCTACAAGGAGAGAGGAAGGAAGTGTGGGGAAGAGCAGGGAGAGTGAAGGGGGCAATAGTAGGCAGGACTGGCTGCTACTAGTACTGGGCTATTAGATGGGGTAAGATCCGAGTTACCCAGGAAAGAATTTTCTGTAGTATCTGGCTGATGAATCTTGCCCATATGCTCAGGGTTTAGCTGATTGCCATATTTGGGGTCGGGAAGGAATTTTCCTCCAGGGCAGATTGGAAGAGGCCCTGGAGGTTTTTTGCCTTCCTCTGTAGCATGGGGCACAGGTCACTTGCTGGAGGATTCTCTGCTCCTTGAAGTCTTAAAACTACAATCTGAGGACTTCAATAGCACAGATATAGGTGTGAGGTTTTTTTGTAGGAGTGGTGGGTGAAATTCTGTGGCCTGCATTGTGCAGGAGGTCAGACTAGATGATCATAATGGTCCCTTCTGACCTAAAAAATATCTATGAATCTACTGATCCCTTCCCCAGAGGCAGGTGGGGAAGCTGGCTATGGAACGTAAATACATGTACTTCTGAAAGAATATAATGAAGCACAGTGGTGGTGAAGGAGACTTTGGGCTGGTCTTCACTACCCAGGAGATCGATGCTGTTGCAATCTATGCAGCAGGGATCGATTTAGCGGGCCTAGTGAAGACCTGCTAAATCGATGGCAGAGCGCTCTCCGGTCGACCCCAGTACTCCAGCTCCCCGAGAAAAGTAAGGGAAGTCAACCAGAGATTGTCTCCGGTCGACACAGTGCTGTGAAGACACCGGGGTAAGTCAACCTAAGCTACATCGACTCCAGCTATGTTATTCACATAGCTGGAGTAGCGTAATGTAGGTTGACTTACTCCGGTAGTGAAGACAAGCCCTCAGACTTGTTGTGGTCTATGAATTAAGGCCTGAAAGGACTCTCAGGGTGACTGAGGGTTTTTTCAAATCTCCCCAGATTGCATTCACAAAATCAGTTTGAATTCATGACACTATTTCTTTTAAGTTAAGGCTACATAACCCAGGAACTTAGTAGCAAGAACAAACCGGAGTCCCCAGTTGTGTGGTTTAACCACAAGAAATTCCTGTCTTTCTCCACAGGCAAGGTGTCAGGGGTGCTCTCTTGTCAGGACAGTGTGATTTTTGGAGGCCAGTTGTTGGTCAAGCAAGGATGCTCAAACTTAGCCGATGGGTGGTGCTTACATTTATAAGTCAATATATTACAGTGTAGTGTAGCATTCAGTGTTTGCAGTGTAGTGAACGTTCATTGTCAATGCTCAAGGTGTACCACTAGGTGGCTTAAATTAATTTGCCTTCCAGTAAAACCAATGCACTGCAGTGGAGAGTTCACACCCATTTGCCAAAGCTACTGAGGCAAAATCTGCTAGGTAGCTGTAGCAGTATGGACGTCAGGTATACCTTGCTTTTGCATAGTGGTTAAACCAGTTATAAACAGACTTTTTTGCTGTTCATTTCTTTACCTTTCAGTATTTGAATTTTTATTAAATGTAACTTGAACTTTGCATTTCATACACGGGTGCATTTTTATTATAACTATCTACTAGAGCTGTTTGCCTTTAAGATATTGATACATATTTAAAATCTTAAGCAAGCTTTTTTTCCCCTTTGTTGGACAGCCCCTTTAAAAATGTATAGTCAGTAGTTCATAGATTCATAAACTGTATGGCCCGAAGGGACCATTATGATCATCTAGTCTGACCTCCTGCATAACAGAGGTCAAAGAACCTCACCCAGTTAAGTTCTGCATGAAACCCAGATTTGAGCTTGGTTTCAGCTATAGCTAGTCTTCCAGAAAGATATCCAGTCTTGACTTAAAGACACAGGTAATGGAGAATTCACTACATCCCTTGGTGACTTGTTCCAGTGGTTAATTGCCTTCACTGTTAAATGTGTGCCTTAATTACTAGTCACAATTAGTCTAGTTTCAATTTCCAGTCATTGTGTCTAATTATGCCTTTTACTGCAAGAGTAAGATTGTTAGTTCATTGACATGTTAATATAAATTTATTGTCTCAGAAGTTCTGTATTTGCCGGTCCAGAGTTTGAAAGCATCACAGGGGCTATTCTAAGGTTTCTGTCTTGTAGCCAAGCAAAAACTGAAGTAATCTTAGTCCTTTCCAACAAGCTATGCCTTCTTTAATTTATGTGCAGTAATTTTTACATCTGTCAAGGATACAAAGAAATACACACAATGTGTGTGTTAACTTGAAGATTTTTTCTTATTATAAAAAATGTTTATTATCCCCATCTGCCCTGCCATCTGACTATCATTAACTGACTGATTTCTTGTAGATATTGTGCAGAAGAATAGGTGGGTCTTTGAAAGGCCAGAGGCTTTCTGAGTCAGTTCAGGAAAAGCATCCCATGCATAAGACATCACAGAAGAAGCCATAGAGGCATTTATGTGAGAATCTAGCAGGCAGATAAGGTTGGCATTCCAGTGGTATGGAAAGTACATGCCCTCTCCAGGCCCATAGAAATGAGGGTACAGTATGGATGTAGAAGGTCTCAGGGTACAGAGAGTAGTTACACAGTAGGTGGGTGTCACAGGAGTGGGATTCCTGGTACAGGATTCCTGGGTCCTCTGACCCTGGGCAAGTACTGGTGCTGCTCCTTTCTTCCAGTCCCTTTGCTCCAATTTCAGTCTTTCCATCTTTCTTTCAGTAAACAGAGGATAAAAGGAGGGGGGAAAAAGCTTGGGTAGAAAAAAGGGGAGAGTGGGGACAGTGAAGGGGAAAGAAGTCAGAGGGTTATGGGAGTATGTGAGGTAAAAAAGGAAGGAAGGGTGGAGGTGGTGGAAAAGCTAGGGCACAGAAATTATGTGAGTTTCCCAGTGTCTTATGGGAATTCAGTAGCACCAGCTCTTCTGCATCCAAGCCAGTGCCTTAAACCACACGACCTTCCCAGTACAGGTGAGAGAGAAAGTTAGTCCTAAACTTTAATCCAGTCTTTATTCAGGCAATATTCACTCTGATTAAGACTTCAGATACTAATGTAAGATAGTAGTTGTTTTCCTTAAGGATTGGCCCCTATATTACCAGTTGCCAAACTTTTTTTTTTTTTTTTTGCTGTGCCCTCCTTCAGAGATTCATGTCCCAGGCACACCCTTCTCTTTGTAAGAAACAGTATTTCTGCAGATACCTGAGGTCTGGAAGGCCATTCTAGCTGTGGCACTCCACTTATTCTTGTCCTACAAGCATCACCTGCCCAGGGCACACTCTGGGCAATCAGCTCCCAAAGGACAGAGGTAGATGGGCTGTCTCTTCTCCTTGCATCCCTGCCCCTGGAATACCCCGAAAATTAAACCTAACTTCAGTACCAAGCAAATTGGTTGAAACTATAGTAAAGAACAGAATTGTCAGACACATGGACGTGATTTGTTGGGAAGAGTCAACATGGCTTTTGTAAAGGCAAATCATGCCTCACCAAACAATTAGAATTCTTTGGGGTCAAAAAACACGTGGACAAGGGTGATCCAGTGGATATAGTGTACTGGACTTTCAGAAAGCCTTTTGACACTGTCCCTCCCCAAAGACTCTTAAGCAAAGTAAGCAGTCATGGGATAAGAGGGATGGTCCTCTCATAAATCAATAACTGGTTAAAAGATAGGAAACAAAGATTAGGAATAAAAGGTCATTTTTCAGAATGGAGAGAGGTAAATAGCAGGGTCTCCTGGGAACCTGCACTTGGACAAGTGCTGTTCAACATGTTCATAAATGATCTGGAAAAAGGGGTAAAAAGTGAGGTGGCAAATTTTCAGATGATACAAAACCACTCAAGATAGTTAAATCCACAGCGAATGCAAAGAGTTACAAAAAGTATCTCACAAAACTGAGTGACTGGGCAACAAAATGGCAGATGTAATTCAGTGTTGTTAAATGCAAAGTAATGCACATTGGAAAACATAATCCCAACTATACCTACAAAATGATGGGGTCTAAATTAGCTGTTACCGCTCAAGAAAGAGATCTTGGAGTAGTGGATAGTTCTTGGAAAACATCCTCTCAACTTGCAGTGGTAGTCAAAGATGCTCACATTATGTTAGGAACCAATAGGAAAGGGCTAGATAATAAGACAGAAAATATCACAGTGTCACTATATAAATCCATGGTATGCCTACACCGTCTGGTCACCCCATTTCAAAAAAGATATATTAGAATTGGAAAAAGTACAGAGAAGGGCAACACAAATTATTCAGGTTATGGTACAATTTATGTACGAGGAGAGATTAAAAAGACTTGGACTTTTCATCTTGGAAAAGAGACTAAGACAGGATATGGTAGAGGTCTATAAAGTTATGATGGATGTGGAGAAAGTGAATAAGGAAGTGTTATTTACTCCTTCACATAACACAAGAATCAGGGGCCACCCAATGAAATTAATAGGCAGCAGGTTTAAAATAAACAAAAGGAAGTACTACTTCACACAATGCACAAACTGTGGAACTCATTGCCAGGGGATGTTCTGAAGGCCAAAACCACAATGGAGTTCAAAAAAGAACTATATAAGTCTATGGAGGATAGGTCTATCAATGGCTATAAGTCAAGATGGTCAAGGATGCAACCCCATGTTCTGGGTGTCCCGAACCTCTGATCGCCAGAAGCTGGGAGTGGACAATGGGATGGATCACTCAATAATTGCCTGTTCTGTTCATTCCCTTTGAATTGTCTGGCATTAGCCACTGTCAGAAGACAGGATACTGGGCTAGATGGATCATTGGTCTGACCCAGAATGGCCATTCTTATGTTATGTACTCACAGGCTCCTCTGGCCCAGATACAATTCCCAGCATGCATATGTGCAAGTGTCTGTACAGGCAGGGAGGATCTACCTATTAAAGGGGTTCATGTGCATCAACCCCTGGAGAGGTGAGTGAGCTATAATGGGACCCCTCCTCCTCTTGCACAGGAAGAGACCATGTTCCCTCCTTCCTCTTCCCTCCCTCCCTCCTTATTCTTCATAGATTTGTATATTCCAAGGCCAGAAGGAACCATTGTGATCCTCTATTCTGGTCCCTGTACAACACAAGCCATAGAACTTCCCCAATAATTCCTAGAGTGTATCTTTTAGAAGACCATTTTAGAATTGCCAGTGATGAAGAATCCACCATGGCTCTTAGTAATTTGTTCCTGCAGTTAATTACCCTCACTGTTAAAAATTTACACCTTATTTCCTATTTGAATTTGTCTAGCTTCAACTTTCAGCCATTGGATCATGTTATACCTTGCTCTGCTACACTGAAGAGCCCATTATCAAATATTTGTTCTCCATACAGTAATAAACAGTGTAAACTCCTTAACCTTCTCTTTCTGTCAAGCTAAATAGACTCAAGGAACTCAATTACTATAAGGCATGTTTTCTAATCCTTTAATCCTTTCTCCTGGCTCTTCTACAAACTCTCTCCAAGTTGTCCACACTTCAAGAAGGATGTTGATACCAGAACTGCACACAGTATTCCAGCAGCAGTCGCACCAGTGCCAAATACAGAAGTAAAATAACCTCTCTGCTCCTACTTGAATTTTCTCCTCCAGCCTGGCAGCAGCAGCACAAGCTGGAACAGCAAGTCCTTGTGCTCCCCAATCTCCTTTTATGAAGATTTAGATATTGCCTAATCTGCAGTACTAAAGACAATGACTAAATTGTCAATGTATCCTTTAAAATATGCAAGTACCTCCTATGTTTCTTAGTAAAGACACATGTATCTAGGATTCCAGCTGACAGCCACTAGCCCAGGTGGCTGCTACTGCGATAGACACTGCTTGTGGACACCAATTGAATGACTCAGAGTGGAGCACAACATACCTATATCAACTCCACTAACAGAAGCTTGTGGAAGGAGAAGAGGAGGTGGCATATTGGGATTTTCATCATGGCTCTGCTCTGAACCTCACTTGGTATCATCATTGACAATTTAGTAGGGGTCTAATGAATTTGGAGGTCTGTAGTCCCTCCTGTTTTGTCTTGGCTACTGATACCGTACCTCAATTTACTCCTAGCTGCTGGAAGCTGTGTTCCACCTTCCTAGCTTTTAATAGCACAGGGCGAGTTACATTCTCCCTCACCCGCTTCTGGTCATAACCTAGAAGGAGCTCTGTCTTGTTGGTTATAGCTATTTATTCATTTCTATAGCACCATTCTCCAGAAATCTAGGCTGCTGTATTAATTAGAACTGCTTTAAAATGAAGCCCAATAGCTCAAGATCAGCCATTCTTAAAGAAAAGAAGTGGGAAAGGAACAAACACCATAGAAGAACAGCTAGTAAAAGGGGTGGCCAAAAGATCATATATTAACTGGCTATGAAGACAGCAAAGGAGGCCTCTGATGGATATACTGAAGGAGAGCTCAGTAGACAGGATCCCCTGCTTCTGAGACAATCCAGACAGAACCTCAGGACAGAAAGTCTTAATTGTGTTGGAAGAACACAATTTGGGAACATCTAATTAGTAGGGCTGTCAAGCAATTAAAAAATTAATCGTGATTAATCACACCGTTAAAGAATAATAGAGTACCATTTATTTAAATGTTTTGGATGTTTTCTACATTTTCAAATATATTGATTTCAATTACCACACAGAATACAAAGTGTACAGTGCTCACTTTATATTATTTTATTACAAATATTGGCACAGTAAAAAACAAAAGAAATAGCATTTCTCAATTCACCTAATACCAATAATGTAGTGCAATCTCTTTAACATGAAAGTTGAACTTACAAATTATGTACAAAAATGTAACTGAACTCAAAGATAAAACATTGCAAAACTTTAGAGCCTACAAGTCCACTCGGTCCCACTTCTTGTTCAGCCAATCATTCAAACAAGTTTGTTTACATTTGCAGGAGATAATGTCACCTGAAAGTGACAACAGGTATTTGCATGGCACTGTTGTAGCTGGTGTCGCAAGATATTTATGTGCCAGATGTGCTAAAGATTCATATGTCCCTTCATACTTCCACCACCCTTCCAGAGGACATTAATCCATGCCGATGATGGGTTCTGCTCAATAGCGATCCAAAGCAGAGCAGACTGACACATGTTCATTTTCATCATCTGAATCAGATGACACCAGCAAAAGGTTGATTTTCTTCTTTGATGGTTCACTTGTGTAGTTTCCACATTGGAGTGTTGCTCTTTTAAGACTTCTGAAAACATGCTCCACACCTCATACCTCTCAGATTTTGGAAGGCACTTCAGATTCTTAAACCTTGGGTCGAGTGCTGTAGCTATCTTTAGAAATATCACATTGGTACCTTCTCTGAGTTTTGTCAAATCTTCAGTGAAAGTGTTCTTAAAATGAACAACATATGCTGGGTCATCATCTGAGATTGCTATAACATGAAATATGTGGCAGAATGTGGGTAAAACAGAGCAGGAGACATACAGTTCTCCCCCAATGAGTTCAGTCACAAATTTAATTAATGCATTAATTTTTTAAGGAGCGTCAGCAGCATAGAAGTATGTCCTCTGGAATGGTGGCCGAAGCGTGAGGGGCATATGAATGTTTAGTGTATCTAGCACTTAAATACCTTGCAAAGATGGCTACAAATGTACTATACAAATGCTTGTTCTCACTTTCAAGTGACATTGTAAATAAGAAGTGGACAGCATTATGTCCTGTAAATGTAAACAAACTTAGTTGTCTTAGCGATGAGCTGAACAAGAAGTAGGACTGAGTGGACTTCTAAGCCCTGAACTTTTACATTGCACTCAAAAACCAAAACAGTTATGTAACAAAAAAAATCTGCATTTGTAAGCTGCACTTTGTATACATTTGTAAGTTGCACTTTTATGATAGAGATTGCACTACAGTACTTGTGTGAGGTGAATTGAAAAATACTATTTCTTTATCATTTTACAGTGCAAATATTTGTATTAAAAATAATAATAAAGGGAGCACTATATACTTCATATTCTGTGTTGTAATTGAAATCAACCCATTTGAAAATGTAGAAAAACATCCAAAAATATAATAAATTTCAATGGGTATTCTATTGTTTAACAAATCGACAGCCCTACTAATTAGATTGTATGCTCTTCAAGGCAGGGAGAGTCTTCTTATGTATTTGCAGTACATGCCTAGAACAATGGGGCCTAGCACAGCAGCTGGTGGCTCCTTCACAGAGCCGTGAGCACTAGCGTGTACTTGGGGCGGTTCACTCCCCTCCCGGACACCTGCCCCTTATGTGGCATGAGGGAGACCCTGGCGCATGTTTATCTGGAGTGTGGCAGGTTGAAGCCCCTATTCTGGCTCCTCCTAGATATTTTATTACGTTTTTGGTTGCACTTTCCCCCTCACTGTCTCATCTACGCACTCCCTATCCATGGCCCCACAAAGTCGCAGGACCTCCTTGTCAGCCTCCTCCTAGCCCTGGCCAAAATGGCCATCTACAAAACCAGAGAGAGGAGGTTGGCCGACGGAGTTTCCTGTAACTGTGGGGCCTATTTCTGCTCCTCAGTCCATTCATGCATCCGGGCAGAGTTTCTCTGGGTGGCGTCTGTTGGCCCCCTTGACGCCTTTGAGGAGCAGTGAGCGCTGTCCGGGGTTCTCTGCTCAGTGTCCCCATCAGGTTCCCTTCGTTTAGCCCTGTGGCCTCACTCCCTTTCCTGTTATTTCCTTAGTTGTCCCCCATAATTATTTGGAATCCTGGACCTGTGGATCCTCCCCTTAGGCTGGGGGGAGGTCCTTTACCCTAAGCCCGCCCACGTCCTGGATCCCAACAGGACAACAGGCCACTGATTTTATGACTGGGGCCTCTAGGCATTATGGTAATACAAATAATACATAATAATGGAAGAGATGGCTGCTTGAGTACCTCACGTCTAGTTTTCTTTCATTGAACAAAGCACATGGATTTGCAGATGGTGATTTGTATGTATGGTACAATGCAAAATCCAGGAAGTTAAAGAGAAGATGTGAAGAAATTCAGCTCTATCATGCAGTGGATGACTGAGTCAGTAGGGATCTTTTGGGTCATCTCACCCAATGCATCAAAGAACAACAACTATAATACACTTCTCACATTCTTGTGTATTCTGAACTAGAACACCTCATTAGAGAACCTGTTAACTTTCTGGTTGTCCTTGCTATCAGAAAATTTGTCCTGCAGAGGAATTTATCCTTTTTAAGAAAATTTCCAGAAGCCAGCATCTAACCATCACAAACAAGGCAAATAGAGAATGATAATCATCTCTGATTTTTCCCTCTTTGTGAAACTAACAAAATATGCATGTGTTGTTCTTAAGTAAATGGCACCTGAATGATGTGCCTATCACTGCAAAATCTGGCAAGGAAGTAATGAACACCTACTGTCCTTTATGTAAAGTCAATTAGGAGGGTTGATGCTAGTGACTAATTGGATGCAAAAATAAATCCATATTTGTTTTTAATATGCATGCTCAATGTTTATTTACATATGCAAATTTAACACAAATTTTGGTCTTAAAGAGGAGTTAGAGGGTTAAAAAGCTATGAACTATATTGATCTAGACATTTAATTTAGAAAAAGTAGTGATAATCCAGTTCAGTGAAGAATATTTACCCCATACTTTTATAATCTACAGTATTTTCATTTCACATGAAAAGGGTATAGAGTGGTTTGGAAAACTTGTTTTTTGTCCCTCCCCACCCCCATTAAACTTTTCAGAGAAAAATCAAAATACTTCAGTAAAAAAAACAACAGAACACTATCATGGTGTTTCATGAAACATATTGTTCGGGTGCCCCATGCTATAGGCAGGGCTCCTTATTCAGACTATATTTTCCTTGCTGCACCCTGGTCTTCCCTCTTGCTGAGTGGAAGTGTTGCATCATGGGTGATGCAGGTTGGGGAGTCTGGCCCATAGAGAATGTGGACCTTAGGAAACCAAACTACAACTCCCAAGGGACACCACAGTCATAGTCAAATTGAAATATTTTAGATGTCTTGATTAAATTATTTTGTTTTTTATCAAAAGTTGAAATTTTCCATAGAAAACAGACACATTTTGTGAAAGAACATTTGAATAGAAACCCTCATTTTCCTCAAAAAATAATTATGATTGAAGATATTTGACCACCATTGTGGAAGGAAGGGACCATTTGTATGCATGTTTGCAAATAACAACTGTTAAAGGGTATGAACAGGGTCAAACCAATACCTACTGACAATTCAAAAGTGTTAATGAACACTTTTTTTGCAGTATGCAGCCAGCTCTGGTTCTATATAGATATTCTAACCCTCAATTGCACAATTCTTGTCAAGTGACAGCCTCCAACGTGTGTTACCCTTTCTGTTCCAACTTGCATTTAGCTCAGACACGCTGATCTCCCTCCCCAGACCTGAAGAAGAGCTCCATGTAACTCAAAAGCTAGTCCCTTCCACCAATAGAAGTTGGTCCAATAAAAGATGTTACCTCACCCACCGTGTCTCTTTAATACACTACTTGTAAATCAGGCATTCCAAAAAGAAAAAAACAAACAAAATGAAAATACTCAGCTTGAAGTTGTAGAGTCATTTTAAAAAATCTTGGCAACTGCTAATGAGGAAAACACATCTGCTTTCACTTACTAACTGTCATCATTAATAGACTAGAGAGCTGTCATAAAAATGTACAAATTTTATACAAAACTCTTTAAAAACTTTGGTCTAAAGGTAGACCAGATATACAGAAAAAATATTGTTTAAAATTTTCAATGTTTGTGATTTGGCACAGCTCTAATTAAGTCAATGGACTGTTTAGCTCTTGTAAATCGCAGCATAGCTCTAAATCTCCAACTCTAAATGTTCATCTCCTTCACTATACTATGGCATCCTGGGTTTTCTCTCAAGTGTTGTGCATTAATGCAGGAAGCGTGCAAGAGAATGCAACCATTTGTCAAACGACCAGAATACTGTTTCCATTCAGCAAGTACAGCTGCTATCCCAGCTGCTTTCAACTAAAGCATTAGGAAGCTCCTAGCTGCAGATTTATGATCTCATGTAAAGCGCACATCAATACAACTTGATGACTCTATTCTACTGTATTATGAGTTTTAATAAACTAAATCTATTCTCCCATCCATGAATGTTCATGAGTCTGGTATATGTGTGCCTGGAAGGGCAAATAGACCTTAATATGTTTACATTATAGATTGAAATAACTGGGTACGTGGTAGTGGCTCATGATTGTCAGGTAAAAATATAAAGTTTAAAATGAAACTTTTACATCCCAGTCCTTGCGCCACTAGAAACTGGATACATCACAGAAAAACCCCTATTGGTCTCAGAGGGTGTATGCCACTCGCATAGCTCTTTATGAACCGTCTGTAAGTGTGGACATCATTATCAATTTGAAGAGTCTGCTTGTCACTATCACTCTTTGCTGGAGATGGGATTATTGCAGTGATTAAGAAGAAGTGTGTTTACAACCCCAATTCAGTAAGGAACTAAATCATGTTCATTAAACTTAGTGGGGCTACACATGTACTTAAAGTTAGGCATGTGCTTAAGTACTTTGCTAAATACAGGTCTCTATGGGTTGGAAAAGCTGATAAAGTGAAGGAAACACTGGAAGGCTTTTTAAGAGAATCATTTAGAAGGAGTATTAATAATGACTGTGCAAGTTGCTCTTGAAATAAGACCTACTCTGTAGTATTCCATATATTAATGGCTGTCTTGATAAAATGTGTGTCAAATTCCTGTGTATACTTTAAGTAGAGGTAGGTGAATAATGGAAATTATGTCAAGAACATTCTGAATTGCATTAGACACGTGCACACTTTTTTTTTTTTTTTTTGCTTTTGCAAACATTGCTGTAGACTTTTTTGCTAATGTGGGTGTTTGAGATGAGCTTTTATTTGTGCAAATACGAGCATGATCGAGTGTATTTTTATGTTAAGGAGTATTTCTGTTCACATAGCATTGCACAAAGTTAATGGTGTAGTGAAGTGGTAGTGGCAATGTGACATAAAATGGACACCCATGGACTCAAACAATGCATGTGGCAGATATACAATATAACCTGTTGACTATGGCATGGAAGGAACAGCAATTCACTGAGCCTTCCTGAAACTCAGGCAATTCATCAAGATGGAGAAGAAAAGTCACTGTTCTCCTTCAGTGCTGCACATGTACATGCAAATACAGGTATGTTACCTTGTTTCCTTTCGTCCAGTTCCCAGTGTAAATGACTAATGTGGCATGTGTTTCACCCTCAGTCAGTAAAGAGACAAGGTATTTTTAAATCGTAAATTAAGGACTAGTGCCCAATGCCACTTAAGGCAACTATGTCCAACATTTATATACTACTGAGATCCTCAAAATCCCTCCTCAGATGCCGTCTAACTCTGTAAGCCTAAAGTTCCTAGGCACCTACATTTATGCTGTTAAAGTCCCCTAGGGTGGCTCAAAGTCTGCCCGTGCATATATACAACCTCCTCAGTCTAGATACCTCTGTGCCTACCTCATGCCTGAGCCCCAGTGGAAGCCTAAAACAATGAGTCTCTCTGCCTATCACACCAGCATGCCCCAATCTGGTAGGCACTCTCAGAGCATGCCTAGACCTACACAAAACAACTGCAGAAGGCGGAGATGGGAGGAAGTACTGTGAGAACAATGGTTCAGGTTCTCATGCAGGAAGTCAGAGACCTAGGTTAAATTCCCCTTTCTGCCTATCATGGAGAAGGGATTTGAACTTGGGTTTCCCCATCCCACAAGAGTGTCCTGACCGCTGGGATATAAGGCATCCTGGAGCAGGTGTCTCTCATTCTTTCCTCTTGAAGCTGTTCCATGAGGTATTAATATTAATTGGGCCAGACGGAGAGTGAGTGATGGTGCGGTAGCCCAAGGGTTAGGTTACTCATCTGGGAGGTGGGAGATCCAGCTTCTACTCTTCCTAATCTAATGACTAATTATTTATACACAGTGGAACAGCTTCTACAGGGGAGACTGAGAGAGACCTGCCCCAGAATACTTTACATCCCAGTGGTTAGGCACTCTCCTGGAGAGGAAAACCCAAGTTGAAATCTCTTCACCATGTCAGACAGAGGAAGGGACTAAACTAACACTCCAATGGCTTTGGTGATTACTCTAATCACCGGGCTAAAAGTTATAAGGCAGGGGCAGCATCACCTTCACTTCTTTCTCAGCCTGTGTCTTGTGCGAGAAAGGGCTTAGATGCCTGACTCCAGGAGAGGATTCATGGCTCTGAATCCCAAGTGGAGATATAGGCACCTCTCTCAAGCCTGGACTTAGAGGCCTAAGTCCCTTTAATGGGCAGATTTTAGGTAACCCCCCTCCCCTTTGGGATTTCCTCCTGCCTAGCTTAGGCTCCTCAGTGTGATGGCTCTTGTGAATCCCATTCCTAAGTTTCTAACTCTCCTGATGCAGTGTGTAGGGAGTGTGGGTGCCTAACTTGAGGCTGTGGAGTCCACTGTGTACCAAGGAACCTAAAAGTCCCTTTGTAAATCTAGCCCAATATACATACCCAGATCTAGAAGATGACATTTTTAAACGTATTAAAATTAGTTAGGCCTGTTCTCACCTGCTATTTCTCTCTCTCTAAAATAATCCCTCCCTAAACCACATTTATCCTGAGAAAAAAATCAAAGGCCCAAGACTTCTTCATGTATTCCTTCTTGCCTAGAAATGGTAGACAATCACTCAGAACAGAAACATGTTAATTAAAAAAGACAACAGATAAACTAAGTGAGCAGTCACCCAGTTCAAATAGTGAATTCCAAATACTCAAATAAATGAATGGCTTGTAAACAATCATTAAGTGAAACGTTTGTCCGAAATACTGTCAAACAATTTCAAATAATGGATAAATTCATAAAATATCATGATCTGTTTATGAATTTTCGTAGGCAAGGAAAGTGGCTAACGTCCACAGCTACATTGTTTACAAAAAATAATTGCACTGTCTCTAATGGTAGTAAAAGAGTTAATTTTGAAGGCAGTACTAGCTAGTGAAATGCCAAAATAGTGTTATGTCTGCTTTTCATTATTTGAAAGATCTAATGAGAAACTGATAACTTTGAAAAACTGTTTGACCTTTTAACTTATTTTTTAAAAAGTAAATTAATGAAAGAAAAATAGTGTGGGACTTTTAAAGTGATATCAAGGCGGTATGTGAGATTGCATTCATTTCCTTTTTTTCTGTTCATCATTTTGTTTGTGCTCCTGCATCCCAAATTCTATCTGTAATTCATTATATATGGGTGTCTAGCAGCCTGGTATGCTTTGCTGCATGTTCTTCTTTACCATTACTCTGGGTAAACTATGGGCTGGAGTGAAACCATAGGTATCTGCAAACTTCTTAAAGGTTTCAGAGGAAAATTGAGGTCCATTGTCAAAGATAACTTCCTCTGGAATCCCAAAATGGGGGGAAATGGTTTTATCTTCTGTACAACTTGATGTGGTGTTGATTAACCTGGAAATTTCAATGAGAAATAATGATTTAACTGGGAAATAATCAATCAAAAGATGGGCTGTATTATCCAGACGGAGAAAAACCCCCATCAGTCCTGACTTTTTTCCATGGCCTGTTGGTAGAGCAGATGGTAGCAACAGCCCATGTGAGTTGGTTCTCATGTGAGCAAAAATATCATGTTTCTCAACTCTCTGTTGTAGATGTTTGCTCAGGCCAGGCCACCAAACAGACTGTTTACTACTTGCCCTGCATTTTGTAATGCCTTGGGGTCCCTGGTGCAGTCTGTCAAAGATTTCCTGTTGTAATGATGTAGGGATAACCAAACCACCTTGGATCCCTTCAATAACCAACTTTGGTTTATGGTAATATCATAGAGGCTTCTTTGTTTTGTCCAGCCTTCTTTGCAGTGAGTCATGACTTGGCTCTGTAAGTTATCTGTTCTTACTGGGGGTTTTTTTCCCCTTCAGTTATTGCAGACATTTTTCTGTGATAAATACAGTACTTACTACTTGATCACTGAAACCTTATAGAGGCAGCTGCTCCTGTCTGCATTCTTGCTATGGTGAGTCTGAGACTGGGGAGTGTAGCAGCTCTGATGAGATGTTTCCCAGGTACATGAGCAACCGAGAACTGAAACTTTCAAATCTCATTTGAAAACTTTGTATCCTAGCTGACATTTCATTTTGGTTCTTTTGAATGTAGAAAAGAGACCAGTGATTTGTGGTCAGTTTGCACGTGAAATATTATGCCCACTAGAAAATCTCTAGGAAGTTCACAACTAACACCACATGTCTCTCCATTTTTTCCGCAGTTTAGGGGACACAATGGGAGCAGAGAATGGCTATATGTTCCTAACGGGGGATTCCCTAGCATAAGGGACACCTTCTGGAGACATAGATGCTGTATGATCTATCTGTGCTATCTTTTCTGCACTCCCTGGTTCAGCAAGTGGCAGGGAGGAGTGGCTGAAGCATGCTATGTTCCAATTATGCTTAGCTAGTGGTTGGTCACTTGAAGACCACAGGCAACAGGCACAGGTTAGAGCAGCCCATAGGCTTCTTTAATATTGGCCAGGGCCATGGGCTGGGCAGAGAATTAGGAGGCCTTCACAGGACTCCCTGACTGCTTTCCCTTCTTTCATTTGCCAGGCATAAACTCAGTGAAGCCAGAAATCTAACCCCCAGCCTTTCATTTTTATAAAGCTAAATATAGTTGTCTAATCATAGATGAGCATCAAGTTATATAACTAACAAATCTATAAACTACTTTCTGTGTTCCAAGCTTAATTCAAAATAAAACAGTTACAATATCTTAAACTGCTTCACCATGTAGTGCGCATATATATAATATACATAAACTGTGACTATATACTTCCTTAACTCTCTCCCTTTCCCCTCAGATTGTTCCACCCTTGCTGTCTATCCTCCTAGAAATTTCAGGTGGCAGTCCCCTGCTTATTGCTTTCTTCATTTTCCATTGGCAGGTGGACATACTTCATCCCAGCAGGCTTTAAACCAACACAGTGCAGGGACCTAGCAGGTACTCAGATGGTTGACCCCAGAGCACTGGCTGGAAGTCCTGGCTGTACAGATTTTACCTTAATTAGTGGAGCATAGCTCATGAATATGTGTAAGGGCAAGATGACTTTTTTTCCTAAAAAAAATAAATGAATAGTAACACTTTTTGGCAACAGTTTTTTGCTATTGCAAAATTTCCTTACAAAAGAGAAAAAACACACAAACTCTTTGGAACATGTGTGTGTTTTGCTACTTCCGGCCTCTGAGTGAGATATGCACATTTCTCAGACTGGAAGATTTCTTTTTCCAAGTAACTTAGCGTTCTGATTGAAATGATCATGAAACACGGAATAAGTGTTGTTAACATTTACTCGGAGAACATTTTTGAAGGTATCTAGGGTAATGCAACTTTTCTCTTCGCTCCAAACAATATTGTTCATCCCACTGAATATTCATTCCACTGAGCAAACACACAGCAAATTCTGCTAGGTGCAGCAATAGATCTTGAACAAATACTTTTTAAATCCAAAAAACTGGAACATTTTGATTGATTCCTAAACTAAAGAAACACATTATAGAGTTAAGATTGAGAGTACATATAAAATACATTACAGGCAAGCTGTAATTTCCCCCAAAACAGCATTATAAACTTAGGAAATTCAGAATTAAGGTTGACTTTAAAGAAATGCAAGCATGTTAAAGTCTAAGAATGCACAGCTAAAGCGCAAAAACATCCTTAACTCTGAACTCAGTAGTTAGTCTGAACATTTGGATTTTTTAAAATATTAAGTTTATACATGAACACTAAACAAGAAACTGTAGATACATCTGGAGGTTTTGCATCTGTTGTTTTGGAAGAGTCAGGTGCCACTTTGAGTTGGTGTGTCCTGGTCTGCGGGGAGCTTCCTTCTGATGATGAGGTTGGCAAGGTTGGGGGGGGCTTTTTGAAGGCCAGAGTAGGGTTTAGGAAAGATTTCTTTCAGGATGGGGTCCCCTTAGAGTATGGGTTGTAGTTTTTTGATGACACCCAGTGTGGGGAGGTAGGTGCCAACTGGGAATGTGTGGTCAGAGTGGGTTTTATTTCTGTACTGACCACGAACCTCTAGTTGTCACCAAAAATCATTGACTGAACAGAGACAGTGAATTTATGGTTTCTTACAACAAACTGTAAGGCACTGACCCCTCTTTTTGTCCTAAAAAGAAAAGGAGTACTTGTGGCACCTTAGAGACTAACCAATTTATTTGAGCATGAGCTTTCGTGAGCTACAGCTCACTTCATCGGATGCATACCGTGGAAACATTTTTGTCCTGTGATTGCAGATATGTTAATGGGCCACTCTACCTGGAATGGTTCCTTAGATTAAAATATGTGATAACTATTTATGCCAAACAATCTGTCCCTCTTTGCATTCAGCTGTGACGCTCTGAATACCTTTCTGAGACTTGAAGAAGAGCTCTGTGTGGCTCAAAAGCTTGTCTCTCTCACCAACAGCAGTTGGTCCAATAAAAGATAATATCCCACCCACCTTGTCTCTCTAATATCCTGGGGCCAACTGCATACATCTGCCTACACTGCATACATCTTCCTGAATATACATATTTGCATTCATTGAGTGGAATATGTCACAAATTACTAAATTGCTGAAATTCTTTGCCAAACAGTTCAGTCTTTTCTTCAAGATTTTTTTTGGGGGAAATAAAGCTCTCTTAAAGCTCATTTATGGATAATGGCCATTGCCAGAAGGCCAGCCATTGCCAGAAGGCCAGCACAAGCCTTGTGCACCAGTTAAATCTGACTTAATTCTCCAAAATAGTATTTGCTAAGTATAATTGGACATTTTGCTTTCCCTTTAGTTTTAAATAGCAAAAATATTTTCTTTGATTATGGCAGTTCTTGTGCAGATACAAATTCCGCCGGTTGATAAATATACCATTCCATTCATTCCTGTCTCTGACTCTGGAGAAACCAACCCTTAATTGAGTCCCTGAAGTCAAATCAAGACAGAGAAAACTCATGTTCTTTGTGTTTCCAGCTTCTTAAACTGTACTGAGTTTTCTTTACTGTCTCAAGCATGGTTAGTATTTTCCACTTCTCTTTTCTGACAATGTCAAGCGTTCCTTCTTAATACCAATCCTGGATGCTTTCATACACTCAGAATATAAACACCCTCCCTCTCCCACCCAAAAAAAGGGCAGGGGAGGGGGACTGTTAATGATTCTGAGGAGATGCTGAGCTGTCTTTTTTCAAGTCATCATTCTCAAGTCATGCTGTTTCTCTTGATCTCAAGAGGACTGACCTAGTGGCTCTGAAGTCAATGGGAATTCATTTCACTGGAGCTGGATCAGGCCCAAATTGCACGGATAATGCTCCCTAGCGAAACTGAGAGGGAATTAAAACTGAAACAATTTTAGGCTAACATAAATCAAATACTTTAAGAGCACAGATATGATCACTTTAAATCTCTGTGGGTGAGTCTATTTTATAATAGTTTGAGCCTTAGAAAACAGAGGAGAGGACAAGTTCAGTTTTGTTATGATTGGGTACAGCTCCACTGTAATCAATCACACTGTAATTCTTCTAGGCAGAGTTACACTCCTTACTCCAGTGATGAATTTGATCCAGTCTGCTATGAATACTGACTTCTTGCTATCTGTATTTTTAATTATCCCATATTTATTTGTTCACGTATAATGAACCTGTAGTTTAATCACTCTATTGTACTTACAAAAAGAAAAGGAGTACTTGTGGCACCTTAGAGACTAACAAATTTATTTGAGGATAAGCTTTCGTGAGCTACAGCTCACTTCATCGGATGCATTCAGTGGAAAATACAGTGGGGAGATTTATATACACAGAGAACATGAAACAATGAGTGTTACCATACACACTGTAAGGAGAGTGATCACTTAAGGTGAGCTATTATCAGCAGGAGAGCGGGGGGAGAAGGGGGAAACCTTTTGTAGTGATAATCAAGGTGGGCCATTTCCAGCAGTTGACAAGAACATCTGAGGAACAGTGTGTGTGTGGGGGGAATAAACATGGGGAAATAGTTTTACTTTGTGTAATGACCCATCCACTCCCAGTCTTTATTCAAGCCTAAGTTAATTGTATCCAGATTGCAAATTAATTCCAATTCAGCAGTCTCTCATTGGAGTCTGTTTTTGAAGTTTTTTTGTTGAAGAATTGCCACTTTTAAGTCTGTAATCGAGTGACCAAAGAGATTGAAGTGTTCTACGACTGGTTTTTGAATGTTATAATTCTTGCACATCTACCAATGTGATATACGCCATCATGTGCCAGCAATGCCCCTCTGCCATGTACATTGGCCAAACTGGACAGTCTCTACATAAAAGAGTAAATGGACACAAATTAGACGTCAAGAATTATAACATTCAAAAACCAGTCGGAGAACTCTGGATATAATTAACTTAGGCTTGAATAAAGACTGAGAGTAGATGGGTCATTACACAAAGTAAAACTATTTCCCCATGTTTATTCCCCACCACACACACTGTTCCTCAGACGTTCTTGTCAACTGCTGGAAATGGCCCACCTTGATTATCACTACAAAAGGTTTCCTCCCCCGACCCCCAGCTCTCCTGCTGGTAATGGCTCACCTTAAGTGATCACTCTCCTTACAGTGTGTATGGTAACACTCATTGTTTCATGTTCTCTGTGTATATAAATCTCCCCACTGTATTTTCCACCGAATGCATCCGATGAAGTGAGCTGTAGCTCACGACAGCTTATGCTCAAATAAATTTGTTAGTCTCTAAGGTGCCAGAAGTACTCCTTTTCTTTTTGCGAATACAGAGTAACACGGCTGCTACTCTGAAATCTATTGTACTTGGTGGTTTAATAAAACATGGGAAACAATGGGTAAAGTTTCTGAAGAAGTTGTCCGTAATGTGTTAAAATATTGTTCTCTTAACCAGCATAACCATAATGAAGTGTGAAAAAAGCAGCTTGCTTCGTATTAAGAGATGTGACAATCAGTCCCAAACATGACAGCAATTAGTAGCTTTCACATTTGTTTTAAAGATATCCTCCTGTAAAGATGACTCGCAAGCAGATCTTTTCAGGAAAGTTTTTTTTTAAAGCCATCTTTTTGTATTTTCTTCATTTATTTGCATGGATTAAGGTAACTGTGTGACACAAGATGATATTTTAACTTCAAAATCATGATCCATAAATATTCAAAAAACATGTTTGTGGTCTTTACACTTAAATCATTTTTATTTTCTCTAAACTTAGTGCAAAATGCTATGCTTTTATTAAGATTACTCTTTTTTAAAAAAACTGTCTTTGAAGCCCAGAATTTTAGAATTGCACAAAAAATGCATGTAATTTATACATGCAAATACTTAGAGCTGGTCGGAAGTATTTTGACACAATATTTTTTGTTGGAATTTTCTGATTCGGTCACATTGAAACATTATGTGGGGCCATGTCAATTTTGACAACATTCTTCTGGAATCCCGGAAGGTAGGGTTCCACCAGTTTGCCCAGATCTTTGACAGCCCACTCTGCAGGGTGACAGGAAGCTGAGAGCCTAAGTGTGTGTCTACACAGCAAAGAAAAACCCATGGCTGGCCTGTGCCAGTTGACTTGGGCTTGAGGCGTTTGGGCTGTGAGGCTGTTTCATTGCTGTGTAGACTTCTAGACTTGGGCTGGAGTTCAGACACTAGGACCTTGTGATATGGGAGGGTCTCAGAGCTCAGGCTCCAACTTGAGCCCATAAGTCTCCATAGCAATGAAACAGCCACATAGCCCAAGCCCCGAAAGCCTGAGTCAGCTGGCATGGGCTAGCTGCTGGTTTTTCTTTGCTGTGTAGACATATCCTAAGAGCCCTGGCTCCTAGTAGAGCTGGGCAGAAAATGATAATTTCATTTTGCGGAGAAATTTTAAATTGTTTTGTTTCTGTTCTGAATTGGAATGAAATGAGATTTCAAACACTCAGAATCCTCCATGAAACAGAATTACCATTCTCTGCCCAGCTCCACTTACAGTGCTCATGGAGTTGTGATATTTGTGCAAGAGCGATGACTGACATTAGGGTCATTATTGAGCTGGAATGAGTGTGTGTATGCGAGCTGGGAATCACACCCCTAGCTCCTACTGTAGACATTGCCTTAAAGAGCTCAGTCTGTTTAGTTTATCAAAAAGAATATTGTGAGGTGACTTGATTACAGTGTCTGTAGGTACCATCACAAAGAGAAAACAGCAGGAACTAAAGGGCTCTTTAATCTAGTGGAGAAAGTCATGACAAGATCCAATGGCTGGAAGTAGAAGCCAAACAAGTTCAAATTAGAAATAAGGCATACATTTTTAATAGTGAGGGTAATAAACCATTAGAACAAACTGGGTGGATTCTCCATCTCTTATTGTCTTCAAGGTGATATGGCTTTCTTGAGGATATGCTTTAGTAAAACACAAGTTATTGGGCTCAGTGCAGGTGTAAATAGGTGAAATGTAATGGTCTGTGATGACATACAGAAGGCCAGGCTAGATGATCTAATAGTCCCTTCTGGCCTTAATATTAGTGAATATGTGATTGTGATGGGGTGACAAATAGCCTAGATTATGCTCTTTATTTTTGTTTTCCTCATCTGAAATAAAGAACAAATATAAAGGCGCAGTTTGAGAAAACACAGTGATTCACTAACTTTCTACATCTATATTGAAACACATAATAGCAGCTGCCTTTCACTGCTTCTGTAGGAGATAGGGGGACCCCTTTTTAATTTAAAGAATCAGTACAGGAAAAACAATGGCATCTCCTTCCAATTACATCACAGTTTCAATCATGTTTTCTTCTCAGATGTATACCCTACCAGCAGTCCTGGAATTAAGAAGTTGCCAACTTGGCTATTCCTAACCAGTATGTCAGTTTGTCTAATGATTTGATATGCTATTATTTTTATGTCTTATATGTCATTAACAAGGCTACTAATAGAGGCAGCAGGAGCTGAACAAGTGTGTGTGGTTGGTCTAGGAAAGAAGGAGCATACTTGCTGGAAGAGAGCCAATCTCAAGACTCACTATGGCAAATCAACCTCTACTGATGGGAAATGTCAGAAATCAGACATACCCAGGTGATAAGAAAACAGGATGTCTCTTAGGGAAGGATAACAGAAAGAGAGAGGCAAAGATTTACTCAGAACTTCCTACTCACAAACAATTGGGTATTTATTTAGAAAATGGAAAGGGTTTTATTTGAAAAATAAACTTAGAATGGCTCTGCAGCTTCAGTTTAACCAATTTCTTTCTAATTCAGTATGAGGTTTTTCCCATTCAAGAGGCTAGATTTTAAAAAATTACCAATACCAGTAATCTCAAATATTTCCTTTGCCCAGGTGATTGAAACAAATACTGAAAATAACGTATAGTTCAAATGGTGGTTTGGGGACAAAGTTACAAAGAGAAAAGACTTCTGTATCAAATTGCACCAATTTTCTTCAGATGAAGGAACAACATGTTTAATTTGCTAACAGTCAGTCTGTTTGTACATTAGATAAGAGTTGTTCATAGGTATTGCAGATCTCTGATTTTTTTTAAGTCCTGTATTATCCAGGGCAGCAAGAAAATAAGGATCAAATCCTCAGAGGGTCTAAATCAGCATAATTCCATTGAAGTCACTAGAGCTATGCCAGGACACTACCTGATGATCTGAGTCACAACAGTTAATTTCCATTGATTCCTCACTCTTTCTTTCTCATGTGTTAAGGCTGTTGGTTCCTATTTAAGTCATACTCCAGTGAGTGGCACCCTAAAATATGATTTATAAACATCTGTCATTTAGACAGGAGTAAAAACTGCACAGTTTATTTGGGTTTAGAAGTAACATTCCCATTCTGTTTGTAAATGGCAAAAATAAATCTGTCAGCATCTAATTGATTCATCCCATATGCCAGGATTTTTCTGACTTTGTATCTCATAACACATCCCTGTTGCCATAAATAGAAATAATTTGCGTAAGCTCTTTCCTTCTGAATATTTTATTATCCATCTCACTGTCTGTGCTGGATTTCAGGAGGTCTTAATCAGATATATCAGTCTCTCTCTGGATTGCCTTTTTACTATTCCATATTTGTATGTGGGCTTTTTTTTTTCTCCCCGAGGCTTCAAGGATGCATCTTAAATAAGGGTTTTATTTCTCAATTTTTGGAGGGTGGGGGTTTGTTGTTGTTTTTTGGCCGAGTGTATTACTCTGAAGAAGGAAGATAAATCATTATTTATGAACAGCTGAAGTGTTCAGTGTAATGCAGATAATGAGATGTTCCCTACCCCAAAGAGCTTTCAATCAGGGTGGTGGGAGTTGGATTTCACTCTTCCCCTCAGAGTGATGGTTTGTATCTCTATTCTGAACCTCTCAGAGTTGGGCATGTTAGGAACTGGGTTCAACTCTTTCAGAACATTAGCACTGAAGAATATTCTAATTGGAATTTGAGTCATCACTAAAAATGCTGTCCTCAGATGTATCCCTGATGTTGCTCCATTAAAGTCAATGGAATGATGGCAGAATTGAACTTGGTCCATGTTTAGAAGGACACTTCAAAGTAACTATTGGCTATAGAATTAGATATTGGTAAATTCATTTAGACAAGGAGTGGTACAAAGGTCATTACACTAATGCTTGAGATTATCACATGGAAGACATAAGTGTGAAGTATTGTAAGTAATATATTAAACAATCTCACCAAGCTTCAATAGGGCATCCAGGATTGGGTCATTAGTTTGCCTGGGCCTCGTCTAGTCAATGGAAGTTGAAGGCAGTCAGCAGAGGATGTTCAGCTTTTGGAAGAATGGGCCCCAATTGCTGTTTTCTGCTACTCTTGGTCAAGGGCATTGAACAGGTAGATCCTTGACTACTACCAGGCCCATGGTGCAATGACACCACTACCTATCATTGCTAACTAATATTGTCTCACTGTTTTCTAGCTCTTTCCAGCCAAATTTGAGAATCCCTGTTGTGGCATCTTAAAACTACATTACACCACGACCCTCTTCTGTCAACAAAAATTATTACAATACCCCAGGAGGGGGGACCGAAGCTTGAGCCCACCTGAGTCCCGCAGCCCCAAGCAGGAGGGCCAGAGCCTAAGCCTGAGCCATACTGCCCTGGGCAGGGGAGACAAAGCCAAAGCCCAAGGGCTTCAGCCCCAGTTGGGGGCCTGTAACCTGAGCCCTGTCACCCTGGGCTTTGACCCTGGGCGTTGGGGCTTGGGCTTTGACCCCGGGCCGCAGCACTTCTAATGCCAGCCCTGGCTACCTCATTAAAAAGGGGTCATGACCCACTTTGGGGTCCTGACCCACAGTTTGAGAAACACACCTAAAACTCAGACTTCAATCACCCTGACATCTGCTGGGAGAGCAATACAGCGGTGCACAGGCAATCCAGGAAGTTTTTGGAAAATGTAGGGGACAATTTCCTGGCGCAAGTGCTGGAGGAACCAACTAGGGGCAGAGCTCTTCTTGACCTGCTGCTCACAAACTGGGAAGAATTAGTAGGGGAAGCAAAAGTGGATGGGAACCTGGGAGGCAGTGACCATGAAATGGTTGAGTTCAGGATCCTAACACAAAGAAGAAAGGAGAGCAGCAGAATACAGACCCTGGACTTCAGAAAAGCAGACTTTGACTCCCTCAGGGAACTGATGGGCAAGATCCCCTGGGAGAATAACATGAGGGGGAAAGGAGTCCAGGAGAGCTGGCTGTATTTTAAAGAATCCTTATTGAGGTTACAGGGACAAGCCATCCCAATGTGTAGAAAGAATAGTAAATATGGCAGGTGACCAGCTTGGCTTAACAGTGAAATCCTTGCTGATCTTAAATACAAAAAAGAAGCTTACAAGAAGTGGAAGATTGGACAAATGACCAGAGATGAGTATAAAAATATTGCTCGGGCCTTCAGGAGTGAAATCAGGAAGGCCAAATCACACCTGGAGTTGCAGCTAGCAAGAGATGTTAAGGGTAACAAGAAGGGTTTCTTCAGGTATGTTAGCAACTAGAAGAAAGTCAAGGAAAGTGTGGGCCCCTTACTGAATGAGGGAGGCAGCCTAGTGACAGAGGATGTGGAAAAAGCTAATGTACTCCATGCTTTTTTTGCCTCTGTCTTCATGAACAAGGTCAGCTCCCAGACTACTGCACTGGGCAGCACAGCATGGGGAGAAGGTGACCAGCCCTCTGTGGAGAAAGAAGTGGTTCGGGACTATTTAGAAAAGCTGGACGAGCACAAGTCCATGGGGCCGGATGCATTGCATCCAAGAGTGCTAAAGGAGTTGGTGGATGTGATTGCAGAGCCATTGGCCATTATCTTTGAAAACTCATGGCGATCAGGGGAGGTCCCAGATGACTGGAAAAAGGCTAATGTAGTGCCCATCTTTAAAAAAGGGAAGAAGGAGGATCCTGGGAACTACAGGCCAGTCAGCCTCACCTCAGTCCCTGGAAAAATCACAGAGAAGATCCTCAAGGAATCAATTCTGAAGCACTTAGAGGAGAGGAAAGTGATCAGGAATAGTCAGCATGGATTCACCAAGGGCAAGTCATGCCTGACTAATCTAATTGCCTTCTATGATGACATAACTGGTTCTGTGGATGAAGGGAAAGCAGTGGACGTGTTGTTCCTTGACTTTAGCAAAGCTTTTGACACGGTCTCCCACAGTATTCTTGCCAGCAAGTTAAAGAAGTATGGGCTGGATGAATGGACTATAAGGTGGATAGAAAGCTGGCTAGATTGTCGGGCTAAATGGGTAGTGATCAATGGCTCCATGTCTAGTTGGCAGCCGGTATCAAGTGGAGTGCTCCAAGGGTTGGTCCTGGGCCGGTTTTGTTCAATATCTTCATAAATGATCTGGAGGATGGTGTGGATTGCACCCTCAGAAAGTTTGCAGATGACACTAAACTGGGAGGAGTGGTAGATACGCTGGAGGGTAGGGATAGGATACAGAGGGACCTAGACAAATTGGAGGATTGGGCCAAAAGAAATCTGATGAGGTTCAACAAGGACAAGCGCAGAGTCCTGCACTTAGGACAGAAGAATCCAATGCACCGCTACAGACTAGGGACCGAATGGCTCGGCAACAGTTCTGCAGAAAAGGACCTGGGGCTACAGTGGACGAGAAGTTGGATATGAGTCAACAGCGTGCCCTTGTTGCCAAGAAGGCCAATCGCATTTTGGGATGTATAAGTAGGGGCACTGCCAGCAGATCGAGGGACGTGATCGTTCCCCTCTATTTGACATTGGTGAGGCCTCATCTGGAGTACTGTGTCCAGTTTTGGGCCCCACACTACAAGAAGGATGTGGAAAAATTGGAAAGAGTCCAGCGGAGGGCAACAAAAATGATTAGGGGACTGGAACACATGACTTATCAGGAGATGCTGAGGGAACTGGGGATGTTTAGTCTTCAGAAGAGAAGAATGAGGGGGGATTTAATAGCTGCTTTCAACTACCTGAAAGGGGGTTCCAAAGAGGATGGCTCTAGACTGTTCTCAGTGGTAGCAGATGACAGAACAAGGAGTAATGGTCTCAAGTTGCAGTGGGGGAGATTTAGGTTGGATATTAGGAAAAACTTTTTCACTAGGAGGGTGGTGAAACACTGGAATGCGTTACCTAGGGAGGTGGCAGAATCTCCTTCTCTAGAAGTTTTTAAGGTCAGGCTTGACAAAGCCCTGGCTGGGATGATTTAGTCGGGGATCGGTCCTGATTTGAGCAGGGGGTTGGACTAGATGACCTCCTGAGGTCCCTTCCAACCCTGATATTTTATGATTCTATGATTCTCAGGCTTCCAAAACCAGTAACTTTTTTAAAAAATAAACAATCTGGGCCACAGTGATCAGTGCACTTAACACCATCAAATATCATAGTGATTTTATTTGGTGCTTATACATGAATGAATAAATCACCACAATGTAACCTTGGCACTGCCAGCCATCGGAAAATAAGATTCTGCTATTTCCCTATGGACAAAAATCCTCCCTACACCACTGAAAGCATCAACTGTTAGAAATGCAGTTTTTCATCTAGCTCGCAAATTGTCACCATGGCCCCAGTTCAGGAAAGCTCTTTGGCCCAAATCCTCATAGGTATTTGTTTTCAATGGGAGTTAGGAGTCTAAATACCCTTTGAGGATCTGTGTCTTAAAGCACATGCTTAATTGTTGTGGTTTATAAGAGTTAGGGCCTTATTCTGCAGCCTTTACTTCCGTTGAGTAACATCCACATACTGCCGTCAATAGGACAACACACGAATAAGTGCTACTTCATGCAAGTAAGGGATGCAGAATTGGATCCTTTGATATGACTTAATACGTAAAAAGTAGAACTGGTTGGGAATTATTGATAAAACATTTTTTCCTTCAAAAATGCCAATTTGTCTAAGACAAAATGTCTCAAAGGAAAAAATCTGTTGCAAGAAATTTCTCAACTTGAAAGTTTTGTTTCTTTAAAATAGTTCAGAATTTTGTCAAAACATCCATTTTCACATTTTCAAAATATTCTGGTTTTACAGTTTGAAATTACTTTTTAAAAAATAAAAGTGGTTGAATTGAAATATTTTGACAAAAAACAAATAGTTTTCAGATTTGGGGTTGAAAATTTCAAGATCTTGACTTTTTAACCCGATTATTGATAGAATATATTCTTGCAGGATGGTAAAAATATTTGTTATGATACTCAAATAGTTAAATGCTGTATCCATCCTATATGATGAATGGATGTACAATTTTTATATGATACACCAGCCAGTCATTCCAGCTACAGGAATATTGAGTACTCCTGTCCGGCATCATGAATATTCTCATTATGTATACAATACCTGCAGGAACATGGTTATTTCTACTAAAATGTTAACACTTACTTACACCACCACACGGTTACCTCAGTTGTTTCCTAGTATGAATAACTGAGAATACCACTATGTGCTAATAGTGGATGAATGACACTTGATGATGACAGCTGTATAAAAACTGCAGCATTGTAGTCTCACTGACAGCGAAAACCTGAGTTTATAGTGCTGTGAATTACACTTGGTAAAAAGGCAAATATATATACATATATAAAGCTGAAGCAATAGAATATTGGTTTACCAATGAAAAATGTGCTTAGACTAACGGTATGTTTGACTTTCAAATCTATCCAATCAAATCAAAACACCATTTAAGATTAAACTCTATTTAGTCACATAATGGAACATGAGTTTACATTTGAATTAAAACACAGATTATACTAATATACATCTGAGTGCATTTAACACACGCAGGTCTCTAGTCTGTGCTGGCTGGACTCTCTTATCATCCACATGATTCAGTGCACATCAGCAGTTCTCTCAGTCTTCCAGTCATCTTCAAGACTGTCCTAACTTCCTAGCTGCTGGGAATTAGGCAGAGGTTCTGCCTAGAACTAGGTGAAGATCAAGACTTAAGTTAGAAATTGCAGTAGTTATATTTCAGCCTACTCAAGAAATATATTTCACTGTATGAGCTTCTTAAACCACAGATTGCAAGTAAAACATATTTAGAAATAAAAGGCCAAATCCTCAGCCTTGTCCCATCTTCTTAGGGGGGAAACAAGAATAAAGGAGGCAATTTTGCGCTATCTACAATTCATCCATACCAGGCAATGTAACCATTTAAAAAATAAACAAAAATGCTGAGCAGTGTTCCAGCGGGGTTCCTGTTGTACCTTTCTTGAGATCTTTCTTGAAAATAGCCACTCTGGATTTTTGAGTGGAATATAATGCGAGTTTAATTTCCATCTCTGAGCAAGGTAGGGTGCTGTTGAAACAGTAGGAGGCCACAAAGAGGGGCTGGCTCCCTTTACTGAAATCCTCAGCTCTGTCTAGTTGGAATGAGTTCCCCTGAGCGTTCTGAAAGGCTTCAAACTCACAACTCAATGAAACTGCATCAGTTTAGTTGTGTGGCTTATAAAGTGCATTTTTTTCTCTTGAGAGATTTTCATGGGAGAAACATGTAGCACCTACTTTTGTAAGGAACATGGTCATTGAAGAGGGGTATTTTTGTTTGTTTGTTTTTTAGTTGAATGACCAATGGTACATGTATTTATAGTAAAATAAATTACACGTGTGTTGTAATTATCCAAGAAAGAAGCATGGTAAACCAAGGAAGTTTACGGTTATGGTTAACACTTTTTTTTTTAAGTTTAAGCTCTAGAAATAAATGGTTAAGGCATCCAAACAATCTTATCTCTGCCTTGTCACAGACCCTTCAAACTTCACATGTCGTCAAACTTCACTGAAATCTTGAGTACATGATATCATTATATGGGATTAAAGGTAATCTTTCCCTATTATTGCCACAGCTGAAAGTTTCTCCTTTAGCAGAAACCTTCATTGTGTTCTGTAGTGACACCATACAAAACCCATTCAGGCATTTCAGTATTTGTGAACACAGTTTTACTTTTTTTAAAAAAAGTGTTTTTAAGTATTAGTTTTATTCCTTCCCCACCTCTCCTCCCCTATGATGTTACTACATGGTAGAATTAAGATAATCTTGGTGCCCTTAACATGTTTGAATTTCTTTTTAGTGTACCCTTAACCAAATGTGATAAAACATAACGATCCCAATAATTGAATTTTCCTACAACATCTCTGTAAATTATTTCACCCTAACTTATTGGTATGTAGAGCAGGTTGAAAAGGGGGCATTTGCATTCAGAGGTAATTGTAACCTTTTTGAAAAGTTTGTTACAGTTCAGAAAAGTTTAATTTTCCAATGGCAAAGAAATCATTTGCTCCTGGGGAGTTGGGGACAGCAGGGGGAGTACCCTTGTGGAGCAGGAAGCCTAGAAGACCTGAGAGCCCTGGAATCTCCCATGGGTCTAGACTCCTAGCTGCAAAGCCAGAGGCTGAGCCCCAGTTAGGGCCAGGGTTTCCATGTTTCCCTCCTCTGTATCAGGGAGCCTGGAAACTGTGGGGTTCCCAGCCTGCCAGCACTCCCCCAGAGCTACAAATGCGGAGGCCTGGATTCCCCTGCAGTTGTGCTGGCAGGAAGCAAGGCAGGCTTCTGGCAGGCAGGGTTCCATCATAGAATCATAGAAGACCATAGAAGACCAGGGTTGGAAGGGACCTCAAGAGGTCTAGTCCAACCCCCTCCTCAAAGCAGGCACAATCCCCAATTTTTTTTCCCCCAGATCCCTAAATGGCCCCCTCAGGGATTGAACTCACAACCCTGGGTTTAGCAGGCCAATGCTCAAACCACTGAGCTATCTCCCCCCCCCCCCCAAAAAAAAAAAAAGCTCATCAGAAGCTCATCAAACCCAATATGGTTCTGCTAAACATATTGGGTTCCCCTAACTGGTATTTTCTGACAAAACAGGGTTTTGTTGGAAAATTCCAGCTCTACAGGTGTGTGCTCTCCTCAGCTTCAACTTAATGTAATGCTTGTCTGGAATATAGATTGGCCTGACCCAATGTACACTGAAGTCAGTGGAAAGACATTCATTGTCTTTAGTGGGCTTTGGATCTGCCCCAGAGAGAGGCTTCTTGTAAAGCCTCAAATGGTGGTGTCCCCATTAGGCTTCCCCTCCTTTACTTCCCATATTATTCCTCCTTTTCATCCCCACATTAAGCTTAATTGAAGGCAATCCCTATCAAATCTCTGTCCGTCCCTGTTAAATCCCTATCCAAACCCTCACTTGCATAAACTTGAAAAAAAACCTTTTCTTATGCCATTGCCAGACAATTTTTGAAGATTCTAAGGATGGTTTTTTGAAGATTCTAGAGGCCTGGATAATTCATATCTCTTCAGAACTTTTAGATACTGAATCTGAGTCCCCACTCTGAACACTTTGAAAATCATCCATCACTGTTTGAATGTGACTCTGATTCACAAGACTTGTTCTAAATCTTGAATTTCCTTGTGCTTGTGAAGTTTTGAATTCCCTGCTAGGTCCTAAGGTTGTTTTTGAGGATTTTTTTTCCTGTAGTCTAATGTGTGCATTCATGCTTGCAATAAAATTGCAATCTCTTGAACAAATGTCAGCCATCTTGTGAGCTTTGAGATTCTTGTTTGCCAGAGAAGAAGGGTGTAGTGCATCTTTAATATTCTTTATCTATCCTCATTTGTTAAATATTCAGGGGGAAATCCTTCTTTAATGATTGAATGGCATTAGAACAAACATATGATTCAAAAAAAATTTCCACCTTTTGGTTTGTCATCAGCATACAATTAGTGAAGGTCAGGTTTCTACCCTTTAAAATTCGCAATGTTCTTATTTGTTGTTATTTAATTATCCGAGGCCAGCTTTTATTTGCCAACTCGTAGCTGAATTTCTCCAGAACTTTTAGCAACATAAACTTCAACTACTACACTCTTCAAACTCTTCCAAAATGGAGCCCTCTCCCTCACCAAAACCAAACCTGATACACATGTTCTACATATAGTGGACAACTAGAGTGGCTTATAGAAACAAAAATCTAAATCCTCTATACTTTATTTTTATTTCTATAGTATATTTCACTATGAAAAAAACTTACTTTTTAGCTGAAAGTCTATCCTGCTCTAGACCAGATAGAGATTTCTGAAGGTTAAACTTAATAGGGTCTACTTCTTCTTCTTTTTTTCAGTATTACCGGGTCTCTCTCTCTCCCCTCCCCACCACTCCCTCATTTTTTGCTTGCTCAGTTTCCCAGCAGTTTAACTTTGTTATGGGAAAGAATATTTGTTTCTCCATATATAAGGATATAAAGAATAAAGAATGACAGTCTCTCTCTGTTGCTACTGGCCACTCTTCCATACAAAAAAAAAATGAGTTCTGGGAGGAAAAGGATGCTTTAAAACTATTTATTCCCTACCTTGTCTCCTCTCACAAGTTCCTGTCTTGTGCTGGTTCTTTTCTGCATATTAGCTGCCGGCCTGGCCAGCAATAGATTCTGATTTAGAACAATCCTTGCAGGCTTCACATTTTCTCCTCTGCAACAGAGTTTTCTCCAGTGCACAATTGTCTGCTCAGCTTGTCTGCTATCCTTTTGGTCTGTTTCCCAGGACTGCTGCACACAGCTAGCCTTCCAGGTACTTGAGTTCTATAGCTCTGAGGTTTTTTTCAGGTCCATTCCTCGAGTACTCTTGTCAGCTTCCACAGAATGAATATAGCTAGTCCTTAGGTTCCTACTGTTGTAATGAATCCATGGCCAAATAGCGTACAGACATCAGGGTAGTCAGCAATGACAGACCCTGAGACATTCAACCCCAAACGCAAGCTCTCTGTTTTATACGCTAAAGGAGTAGCTGCATCAATCAGAGCATCAGATACTCAATGTAGTCCAGCCATTGGAAGGTCCACATAGTCTCGCCCAACATCTGGAACCAGTCTGAATCCACAGACATGGTAATTACTAGCTGAAAATCTCACTAATCTGGACAGCAAATCTAGATTCTTGGGCCTTCTACTCTAAAATCAGAGGCATCCATTCTAATTTCATGGGCTGTTAATTTGCCACAAAGTTGGGGGTTGGCTGCTTAAGGTATATATGTTTTTGTTATTTTGGGGGTGGCTAACTTTCGCAGTTTAAAAACTAAACAGTAAAAATACAAGAAAACAGTAAAACAGGCCCCAAAGAGGCCTTAAACTTTAAGGTTTAAGTTTTCTGCTGAAAATAGAGGGGTACCCAAACGTAAATGTGCAAGTGAGGAAAAATGTGGTAAGCAGTCAATATGATGTTTTGAGTTTTGTTTACCATATTTTAGGCATTATAGAACATTACAGGTAGAGCATGTATTCACCGTCAATGAACATTAAGGATAATGTTAAATAAGACCCGGATCTTCTCATTATTTGCCTTTTTAATCTGAAGCGGTTTTAGTAGTTTAAACAATATAATTCATAAAAAAATCCACTTTCTCTGCATACCCAGGTAGACAGCTTCCTAAATTACACAGGAAGGTTACACAGGTTTACAGACCAATTTGAGTACACTTATTCAATTTCAGATGACTTGGCAGTGGTCTAATTCTACCAACAGAGAATAACAATTAACAACGTGTTCTGTTTTGTTGTTGAGGCAGACAAAACTTAATGAATACAATAAATCAAGTGAGAACTGCATTTTTAAACCAAATGTTTATTTCATTGTTTTGGTAAACAGAGGTCTATTCAAATGTGGAAATGTGAATATATTTAAAGGTTTCTGAATAACGCAAATGAAACTTAACCTTTGAACATTTCACCACTTCTATGGCAGCTGGCATGAGTCACTCCTTGTCATCAGGTCCTTTAAAGTCCTCTATCAGCCTGATAGAAGTGCAAGGTTATAGTGTACTCTAGCTGTGCCACTGTTTAACAAAATACAGACTGGAAAAATCACTTCCCTCCATGAGGGCCTGATCCAAAGTCCATTAAAGTCAGTGAAAAAAACCCCATATATTTCAGTAGGCTTTGGATCAGACCCTTAGTGTTCAAACCTGTGAGGTAATTAGAACTTTGCTCCTACTGAAGTCAGTGACCAAAATTCTGTTGTCTTTAGTGGAGCAAAGGTCCATTGGCTCTGATGAGAGGTCTTATTGATTTGATCAATAGCAAAATTTGCCTACTAGAAGCTAAAGCTCTTGAGCATTTTGGTTGAATGTGCATAACATCTTGCAAAATTAGGTACTTTCCTGCTAAGTACCTCTTTACCCACTGAGTTTATTGCCAAAAGTATCATCAACTTAAATGGAAACAGAATTGCGCCCATGATCTCAATTTAGGTTTCTGTTGAAGAGCTGTCAACTCCTCTAGCTGGTGATAGCAATGTAGTGGAATACAGCATCCTGCTCTGCTTTAGGTGCTATGAGCAACCAAAGATAAAACACAAGCTTGGAATTGAACCTTGAAAGGTAAAAATCCTTTCATTTTTTTCCTTTTAAATATGTAGTTATAATTGAAAAAAATATAAAATAGACTAGAGGTAGATCACAGCTTTTATGCCACAGTCCTGGGTATAAAACCTGGGGATGGTGTTGTATGGAGAAGTAGTGGGGAAATTGTACCAGATAGTCTGTGCACAGGGATTGCATGCTTTGCACTTGCGAATTGGCTGCCAAAGATTGTTCCCTCTGGTGTACTGGTCCCATTCTGTGAGCTAGTAAGGAAGGTGGGCAGAGTCATGACCTTAACTCCTCCTTTTCCCCTTTTCCAGTCACCTTGTCCAGTTGGTGTAGGGGCAGGGAGCAGGAATAAGCTATCCTTATGTTTTCCTGAGCACAGAAACCGCTAATGTAGGAGGCCCATGATAATATGTCCATGTAAAGGACCATTACCTTCTGGCCCAGGTTCTGTTAATTTGGGATCTGCATAATTTGTTAATAGTTTCAGGTTCCAAGCAGTTCTTAATTGGCTTATTTTTCCAGAAACAACTTGTTCACCTTAAATTCCCCATCTAGAGTGCAAAGTTCTCCAGGGCACAACCATGTTAGGCTTCATCAACATTATCTCAAGTACTGTCATAATAAGAACAAAGTGCCCTCTGTTCCAGAGCAATGTTTTATTTGGACACCAGTTGGGCCCTATCTCATTCCTGGAGAGATCCGACAATGGCCATGATAAATGAATAAGAGCAATCATACTGTCATAATGCAAATAAAACTTTGTAAGGACCTTCAGTCTCTATTGATGCCCTTCTGTTTGTAAAGCCAACTGGCACACAGTCAAATATTTTTTACTGAATATATTGAAAGAACCATTTCTCAGACTCCTTTTTTGCACACAATTCTCTCTTGTGAATGCTACAGGATAGTACCACCATTCTGAACTACTATCGTATATTAGAGTTATACATCAAGGCTACCACTCTGATGATGTCACGTGAGGTTCGAATCACAAAGCTTCAGCTTGCTCAGAAAGTGGTACTTGGAAGAAATAAAACATCAGATTTATATTTTGGAAGAAAACACTACCTGTACAATGTAGGAAATGAGAGAATCTTGTCTGTCTTGGGCTTCAGGCAAATGTAATTTGGGGATAAAATTGGCAGGGAGAAAGGAGAAACCATTTCTCAGGCAGGCTGATTTTTTTTTTAATGGTGCCTGTTTGAAACTACTCAGGGGCTGGAATATTAGAACAAGTCTGTGATGGGGCATTAATCCCTTTGGGGTGGGGTGGGGTGAAGATGTCTCATAAGGGGCTAATTAACCTAATAGGTCGGCTGCACCTGGAGGGAAATTTAGGATTGACTGATAAGCACTAATTGAAGATGAAGCTCATCTGGGCAGGAGTAGTCAGGGCTTGTATAAAGCCAGAGAGGGGGAGCAGAAAGGGGCTTCAGTCCTTCTCTAGGCTTCCTGAGGAGAAGGAGGAAACCAAGGGAAGGAGCAAAAGCCCTGGGATCATGACCCTGAGGGAAAGGGTTTATCCAGAGAGGTGGTGGAGAAGACAGCCAGAAGAGGGCAGAGTAGTAAGAAACCCAGGGAAATAGGAGCCAGTGTTGAGACTGTGAAGACCTTGGCTGCTGATCGTAGGGTCTCTGGGCTGGAATCCGGACATCCCTGCTAGCCACTAGGAGAGTGGCACAATCTTGGATAAGAAGAATGCCTGGAATGACACCCAGACCGCTGGTCCAGGGAGATTTTTCTTCCCAGAAGGAGAGAACTGTATAGTGGCCTTGCTGGATGGCCAAATCATGAAGAGGAAGAGCCAAACCACAAAGAGAAAGCACTGTGACTCCTAGAGAGCAAGAGGACACTGCCGTGAGAGTGAAGGATTGACCGGGTTGAATTAATCCCCAGATGTAGTCACACTCATGACTGGGGTGCCTCCTTGTATCTCATTACAAGGTCCTTGGGAGATAAGTATATGGCACAGTCATAGTTATATGGAAGTTTTGGGGGACACATCCTATTGCTCCCCTTGAATCCAGTTTGTCATTAGATTCAGTGGAAGCAGAACTGAGCCCTTACTGGTGCTACTCTGTGTCCTGCCTCGTAAGGATTCTTATATTAGAATTCTTCTTTGACTGGTATTTAAATATATAAACCATAGAACAAAACAACAAAGAACCATTTAATAGGGCAGTACTGTATGCTTCAGCTAACATTATGCTAGCTGTGGGGAATACCAGTTTGCATTGGCTGTATCAAGGCTGACAGTCGGATTTACAGCCGAAAGAGATGTACCTTTAGCAGATAGTCAGCACATTACAACCCTTCCTGCAGTGAGCACAGCAGTAGTCAGTGCTCCTTCTCCCCATGAACTCTCTCTTGCTTTTCCGTTACATCTCTTTCAACTAACTACTCAGTTTCAGCTTTGCCCAAGACAAAAAACACACGTAGGTGTCTCTGAAGTCCAAATATGCAATTGATCACTCAGAAAAAAAACAAGCATATCATTGATACATGAAATACCTCTTTGCCACTCACACAGCCTAATAAAGTAAAAGATGACATCTCGCAGTCAGTACAGGCCCCTTTTCCCTTTGGATTGGATTGGCTAACTAGAATCCCACTATCAGCTGTAACCACACGCTTTCCCTTAAGATCTGCTGCTTTCTAAATACCTTCATTGACAGATATGTCCCGTAAGTCTCCATGACACTCTTGGGTTCTGATACAAAGTTCCAGATATTAAGAAACTTTGGCATTCATTAGATCCAGGAGAATCAGCTGGAGCAAATGTAATTGCTTTCTACTGTCTGTCTGAAAGGGGCATACAATTTTCTAAAATTTATTGACTAGTCAAAATTTACTATTTCAACACATAGTTCATAGTCTCTAGAGCATTTGGAACTATTTGACATATGAAATTTAAAGTCTGAGTCAGGTTGGTTTCATGAGAATATTCAAGGAAAGCAATTATCAAAAGGATCATGAACACAGTTAAAGGGGAATCATTTATTTTATTGAAATGAAGATAAGCAGACACATTTGAGCTATTGCCACAGCTGTAATTGATCTCTGTACACCTCTGTTTTCTATTGTTTGTAGTCTCGTGTGCCTTTCTATGCTCTTGGCTTTTTAATTCATGCTGTCCCCCAAATAATAAATTTAGCTGGTCCCTCCTCCCTGTGTACAGAAAGAGATCCAGTCTTCTGATCTGCCAAAGCCCCACTAGTCCTGTGTAAAGGAACCTCCCTGACCCCTCTCCTACCTTGTGTAAACACAACTGTTAATTATGTGATATTTGCAGCTTTTTTCATTACCACCACAAAATTTGTAAGAACTGCTTCATGTTGGCTGTTCATAGAATAAATACCAAAAACCAAATTTAGATAATCTCATGCCATTTTCCATTCCTCACATGACACAATATTTCAACTGTTACAACACGTAGAAGGATGTACTTTCCATTGATAGCCAGTGCTCTAGGAACTGTCAGTGGAAAGTACATCCTTCTATGTGTTGTGTTGCGTTTCATATATTAAAACTATCTCTCTGCTCTGTACTAATTCACAGTGTGATGTCAGGTACTACAAACTCTAACACTGTTCAGCTTAGTGAGAAACTTCCATGGTGTGGGCAGTATTTTCTAGTACAAAGTACCCAAAACTTCTTCATCCACCGTTCCTTTTATGCTGCCTTCCAAAGCTTAAAATCCAACTTTGACTTTTGTCAAATCAACCCCTCCAATATATCGGGTATTATTACTTACTTTTTTGTTTACAGTAACACCTATGATGTACTAAGTGCTTTCCAAATACCCAAGAGGGCTGGTCCTGGCTCTGAGGAGCTTGCTATCCAAGGACAAACAGACAAGTAGACAGAGGTAGGAGGAAGGGGAACAACAGGTACTTATGTGCAAATAGTGAATTAAGTTGACTTGCATAACAAGTGGGCCTAGGGATATATCTACACTTTGAGCAAGAGGTGTGATTCCCAACTTCAGGAGACATTCCCCACATGTACTAAAAATAGTGTATAACTGCAGTAGGGCAAATGGCAGGAGAGGCTAGCCGCCTGAGTACATGCTTAGCATCCCAGACAGGTACGTACCTGGGACAGCTAGCCCTCAAGCCATTCCAGCTATACTATGTTTAGCATAATAGCTAGGGAGGGTATATTTCATCAAACTGGGAATTACACCCCCCCAGCTCAAGGTGTAGGCATCTATGAGAGACTCAGATGTGGAAAGGAAGGGCCTTGCAGTTGAGTTCTGGGAGGTTACATACTGTACATACAGGGCTGTGCGGTAAAAGGCTGATGAGATGATTGAGAGGCTGACAAAGGAGCAGACAAGGCTGGAAACACTGTTGGAGTGAAAAGGACAGAAAAACATGTTGATAAGATTCTTTGCAGGATAGGAGGGATAATAAACTGGGGGTTTAGGTAGTGGTCATGATGCTCTTGTTAAAAAGGCTGTGAAATGTAGAAATCCATCACAATATTTATCAATGTTTTTTTTTTCCCCCGGTTCCTAGTTTTAGAATTTGCTAACTGCTAATTAATGTAAATTAATTCTTTGTTAAAAAGAAAATTTTAAATCCACTAACAATGGCTTCAATGAAAATGAAAGAGTGGCTTGCTGCCTTCAGCCTCTGGGGGGATTTGACCAAATTAATTTCTTAAGCAACACCACAAATCCAAAGAAAGAACAACACAATTTAGATAAATGAAAGTCTGTCAGAGGCCACAGGGCTAGTAGTGTTGAATTGGACAATTAATTATGTATTTTGTGCATATCATAAATAGTGAGCAGCTCAAAGGATGATGACTCAATAATACAGCAAGGAAGAAATGAAACAGAGTGAATCTTTTATCAAGATTTTTCCCTTGTGACCCATGTTTCACCCACTACCATTGTAATGGTATGATGAAAGGCTCATAGGGCTAGAGCTTGGAAACCTACTGCCTGTTTGAAACCCATTACCTCCCATCACCATCAAAATGAAATAAACGTAGATAGGGACTAATGGAGAAATTCAGGGATGGCTGTTTTAGCCTAAGTCTCCTTATGCAAAAGATCTCATGCACAAACTTGCTGTCCTATAATATCAATAGGACAAACCAATGTTGCTTTGAAACCCCTTTGATGTCCTTTTATTAAAGATGGATGATTCATGCTGTTCTTGTTTCCGTATTTATGTATGCGAAACTGAGAACACTCAAACACTTTATATATGTGTCCACAGGAAAGACGCTTTCATGCTTACTGGGCTAGCGTGAACTCTTCCCCCGCCTTCATCGCTCCTCCAGTGGATATCTGCAATTCTCTCACTTTTAGACTGAGCCCTGTATTACAGTAGCCTATGTATCATCCATTCTTACCCAGCCAGTGTGAGTTCTGGTACCTGCAGTTCTTCCCTTCAGGAGTCTATGACCCAGTGCTATATGAATAGGACAACACAGCCTTCATACAACAAAAGCGGTGTTTTATTTTAAAGGTAGGAACAAAGTATTTAGAGAGGATTTAAAAGCAGTAGCCTATATGCATCTCAATCTTGGCTAAGGCTAGCTGTGCGCTGATGGTAACCTAGTCAGGCCTAACTTCCTCAGACACCCCAGCATTTTAGACTGGTTCTCCCAAGAACAATCCCCACACACCTTTTCAGAGATCCTTTATCAACTGCCAAATTTTCCTTTGTTCTTCTGTGTTCCCAGGCTTTTGCACTTCTGGACAAAATGAGATTTGCAGGATGGCTGCGGAGGAGGTACATTTCAAAACTAACACTCCTGTCACTGTTCCTTAATAAACCTCAAGTGTTGGCTGAAGGTTAGTTCATCTTGAGCCGTTTTTTCACTTCCTGCATGTTTTTCCTGACAGCTCCCTCTTAAGCTAAACCAATATAGTCATAAGTCAACATCCCAGTAATAAGGTCAACAAACTGTATTCATAAATTATTACAAAGATGTTCCACACAGTGGCCTATTTAAACACAAGAACAGCAAAATTCCCATGTATTAATGCAGCAAGTTTGAATAAGAGGATACAGTAATGCCACTGTGTTGCACTCCGCTACTGAAAACATTGCAGTGTCCCTTTCTACCGATTTTTCATCAAGGTACCTTGTAATAGGGAGTTCAGCTCCAGATCTCTTCTTATTGCTAGTTCAACTTTCTGCTCTACATGTGCAATTAGCAGCCACATATATGAAGCACCATTTCTGGCACCACAAAAATTCACTGAACAAAATGCAGACTCAACAGGATTTAGGTGGGAAAATAAAGGGGTGCTGGCAGGGGTAACACCTGTTTTGGGGACAGAATTACTCACATGGTGAGAGAGCTATTGGGAGACTTTAGTTAGGACCCAATCCTAATACAATGGGACTATTGCATTTTTTGCTTGGCTTTGGACCTGTTGTGTCCAGAGAGCGAAAGTACAAAGGACCAAAAAGGCAAGATTTACTGTCAGGTAGAAAAGGGAATATTGTTGATTTAACAGTCTGAGCTAGTTTAATAAAAGTTAGAGTTTCAATGAATGGCCTCAACAGTAAGGAAACTTTATTTGTAACCTTCCATGGTGAAGAGTCAAGAGAAGTAATTAAATATAGTGACAGTTGCAAGAGAGTGATCAAAAATAGTGTTCATATTAACTTCCAAAAATCCTGCCTCTGCAATGTTGTGTACTGCTTTTCAGTTAGATACATCAACAGGTGTGTGTCGGGGGAGTGAGGGGGGTTGGTATCCCATTAACTACAATACTTGTAAGTGCTCTCACACTTGACAGAGTTGTATATGGGACTAATAACTCACTTGGTAGACTCTACATCAGTCTTGTGCTATACTTGTATCAGCTAAATCTCAAGAGCGAATGAAATCTCAGAGTTCAAGTAGCAATTGTGATTCTCTTGGAGGTGACACACAGTCCAAACCTTTAGACATCCTGTACCTTTAAAGGCCATAAACAGGCTTTTAAAACAAGCATTAGCAGCCAGCAGCATTTTAAGTGCACCACCATTTTGTGTTTGCAGTGTTCAAAGAATCAGATGTGCTACAAACCCAAATCCTCTACTTATGCCATTAATGGTGCAGGCAGGCTCAGTGAAGTTTCCCTGCACTGATATCAAAGGAGTCTTCCCATGATCCCAAGGAAAAATTACCTTTGATTTAAAGGTGAGTGAGGGTCAATTTCTTTAATATGTGTGGGTACAAACAAGTAATTAGCCACCTTTGGCAGATTGTGACCTCAAATAGCTAATTATATGAAAATCACTGCTGGAGCTGGACCATATAGTGACTTATCAGCATTCAATACCACTGCTGAGAAAGATGGGAGATAAAAATAGGCCATTATGAAGAAATACTGTTTCCCTAACTGGTGTAGACTCTTTTCCAACTAGATCCTGACTCAAACCTGTTGTCAAGGCTGATTCCCCACTCTGGCACTTTGAGAGCAGAAGGTGGGGGCCCACAAGGATTCTAAAAATTAATATTGGCCATTCCAGGCTTGTATTAAACTCCCAAGGTTACAGCTTTTCTCTGACCTTGGATGGGTAGATTCTGCCACCACCCAAGTGCAAAACCCCCTTGAGAACCCAGGAAGGCGCACTTGGGAATTTCTTCCTGTGGGGTATTCTCAAGCCCTTTCATCCCCCTTCTGGGGAAGAGCTGAGAAAGAAAACAAAGGAAATCAGTTGTTTCTACCAGCTAATTAAACAACATGTGCACAAACCTATTAGGACACGAAAATCAAATCCTGTTCTTAAAAAAAAGGTAAATTTTATTCAAAACAAAAAGAAAGAAAATACATCTGGAAACTTGGGCTATTGCTAGATTTAAAAAAATACTTACAAGAATTAAGCATCAAGAATAATGTTCTTGAGGTCCAGCTTAAAGGTTACAAGCAAAACAAAAGCATTTGGCGTTAGCACAGAGGAGTCCACAAACCATAAAAAAATAGAAGGAGATAAACCTGATTGTGTCTTCCTAGACATTTCCTGATCTACTTACATATATGGGGTTTTGACTGAGTAGTTTCTAGGGATGATACCAAGGATTTTTCATACCTGGCCTCAAGCTGCTTACAGTATAACTGCAGCCCTGTCTGTCTCTCTCCAAGAACAACAACAGAGAGACGAAAGGGGAGTCTTGTTTCAATTTTAAAAAGTTCTAGCCTTCCCATTGGCTTGTTTGGCCAGGTGCCCACTCAATTCCTTTTACCTACGCATCACAGTGACTTTTAACCCTTTACAGGTACAGCAAGTAGAGAACAGCTACTAAGAGGGATTTTATAGCTAACTGGCTGTCTGGGCCCATAAAAGGGAGCTACCCCCCACTTCATTTATCACACCTGCCAGCAGTAAAGAGATTGGTATGTGCTGCCGAAGAATCAGCTGTGCTTCTGAGAACATGACACGAATGCAGCATCCAACTGATCATATTTGAGTTTTCTAGCTTTCTAACACAAAATATAGGACTTTCCATAGTGGATCAGGTCAGAGACCCATCTCGTCAAAGACCAGGACCGTGGCCAGTACCAGATGCTTCAGAGCAAGGTGTAGTTATGGAACAGCTCTCCATAGCAGTCATTTCTGCCTAACCCACTTAGATTGACTTATGAAGCATGAGAATTTCAGTAAGGAGGAAAGCTCAATAGAGTTTACCAGCTAACTTCTTTCAGTGTAAGTAATATAGGATAGCTAAAATATGTCACGTATCATTGATACCAAGTATTTTTTTCTATTCCTTAAACTAGAGCTTGTTGAAAATGGAAAGCAGACTTGTGAAACATTTCAGAGTTGTTTCCATTTTATAGGGTTTAAATTGGGAGAGTGGGGGGAATTGACTTTTCTTTTTTCTTCTTTCTTCTTTTTTTCCCTCTGATTGTAATAAAATGAATAATGTTCAGGGTTCCCCTATCAGACACAACATTTTCCTTCTTCCTCTCCAGTTTCTCACAACGTGTACCACTTGGGAAAAAATAGTGACAAAAGTAAAAGGGGAGGGGGAGAATTTAGATATGAATTCTGTTGCATTTAATTGTGAAATGGGAAGGAGAGAGAGGAAGAACAAATATGAAATTTCCAAATTTAACAAATTGGTTTCAGTGTGGTTTGTGGAAAAACCATAGTTCTTTACTTTTGTTCAAAATTTCCTATGAAAGTGCAATCAATGACATTTTCCTGTTTAAAATAACTTCAGATTAAGCCCCGTTTTTCAGCAGGACGACTCAGCTCAATTTTTTTTAACCTGTTTGAGCAAAAACTTGGCAAATGTTGATAAGCCGTCGGTCGGTAGGAGTACTTGTTTTATTCTAGTGAGCAGCAGTGACACTCTGAACAGCTAATAGCAAAAGACTAAAATGCATTTTGACCAAAGTTGGAAATCATCCACTAATACATGTAACCTATCATGCCCGAAGAGCACATTTATAAAAGTCATCAGCTAGTGTAGGTGGATATAGGTCTTACCAAAATCAGTGGACGTGTGCTGCCTTAATTGCCAGGATCCTTTTTCTAAGAAACTTGTTAGTAGTAAATATTTATAAACAGTAAAGAAATACATGTTCAGCCAAAACAATTGCCTTTCTAACAAACGTGCTACTTTCTATTTGTCTTGCCTATGTCTCATTGAAGGCCATAAAATATTGCCAGTGATTCATGAGAAATAGTGTAAGACTTCCAATTCTTAATCTTCTTGTCTATATGTGGAAGTGGGGAGGGCACTATTCCATGTGCTTAAATCTTAACCAGTATCCTATCATTTCCTAAGTCCATTAAAAAATCTCTTGCCTAAGAGCAATAATCCGTGAAGCTCAAACTTTGGAGGTTCAGTATCAGATGCTTACTCAAACTTTAGCCCTACCACCTGTAGCTGCATAACTGGCCTGGCTGGAAGTTTCATGAAAACATTACACTGATTCACTACTGTACTATATATATAAATCTCCCCACTGTATTTTCCACTAAATGCATCCGATGAAGTGAGCTGTAGCTCACGAAAGCTTATGCTCAAATAAATTGGTTCGTCTCTAAGGTGCCACAAGTCCTCCTTTTCTTTTTGCAGATACAGATTAACATGGCTGCTACTCTGAAACATGTACTAATACTGTTAATTATGATAAAATAATGTTTAGAAGTCCCTCCTGAGACCAGGGCTCTACTGGGGTCCCAAAGAGTTTGCTTACAAAGTAAGCAAAGTAAGATAGGAGAAGTGAAATATTTTACAGAACTAAGGCAGAGAGAAACATGAAGGCCATTGCCGGAAGTCCGGCAGAAATGGGAACTAAATCCAGGTCTCTGGTACCAGCCCAGTACCTTAAGCACACTTCCTTGCTAATATATCATGCTGGACTGTATCCTTTACTGTTCAATGTCCCAACCATGGACTCAAGATACCTCTTGGCATCTGAAAAAAAAGAGGTAGACCTGGGAGAAACATGGCACCTCCTGAAGATTCGTGTCTGCTGAGAGAGCCACTGTCCATAAAGCCCCTGTAAGTGGAAAGCCTCATTTTCTCCTGTCATTCATTGATGTCACTTGTGACTTGGAGCCAATTTCATGTGATATATCATCATGAAATAATGTGATACATAAACATACCAACTCAAATTCCAATATGTTTCATTAATGTACTTAACAAACACTCGGTTACTGAATGGAAAATAAATGTAAGGGAGTCTTAATTGGGTGTAATTTATGAACAGATTTGCTTGAAGGTGAAAATAGGGAGTGGCATAATTTAATTTATATATTGAATTATCATTCTGTTAGGATTGTAGCAATAAAAGCAGCTATCTTCTAGGCCCTAGGCTTGTGAGCTAAACCAATTTAGATTCTGTTAGACTCAGCTGGCCAAATTAAGAAATGATATGTAAGTGGTCGCAGTGTAGCTTACATGCAAGTGGTTGAGTTGAAGGAAGTCTTGAAGGAGAGTCCAAGCTGATGTAAATTGAGGGGGTCAGAATAAGTGACCAGCTACACCACCTTCAACTCCCTCCAGAATTTTCCTAGGCTCACTTACATTCACTTCTGAGCATCTGTTCTAAGAACACTGGCTTCCTGCTGTACCCTCCCAACAGACTCTTCTTCCCCTTCCCTGGCTCTATTAAAGACTGTGCAGATGTTGCATTTTTCTTTCTTCTGAAGATAAGAATTACCACTTGGTGCTGCTTAAAGCCCAGGAATCTGGCTCTGCACTGAGCCTTTTAAAAACTGACGCACACTTTTTCAAAAATCACTGACTTCTTCTCTAGGATGAACACCTCCTGACTATGGATACAAGGAGACCTAATTGCCGGATTTGGCCTCTCTCTATCCTTGATGCTTATCTTCACCATTGCTCAAATGGTTATTCCTTCTGGAAAATGCATTTGCCTGATCTTTCCTATGTTGATTTCAGCCCCACACACAATCCCCTTGAATTACTGAGGAAAGAAATCTTCCCTTTGGAGACTTCTCCCGCCCCAATACCTTTTTTAATCGTAATACATCAGTTTTTTAAAAGGGCCAATACTTGGGATCATATCTTTGTGATTACTGAAATACAAAACAGGGTCAGGGAACTCTTATTCATGCTGTATTTTACGCAGAGAGGTGAAGATAAATAGCCACATCTGTAGCTAATAGAAATTGGGATAGTTTAATTAAAGTCACAGGACTTATGCTAATTTACACTTGTTGAGGATGTGATCCAAAGAAGTTTAGCACTTAAAGACTGACTTGTAAACAATGCAAAGTTGATTTTTGTTTGGCTCTTAAAGTTGTTGTGATGCTGATAAATCAAGTGCCATCTCTGGACAAGGCCATAGGCATTAGTTAAGAACTGACAGACTCATAGCTGGAAACCAAACCAGCTCACGTGTATGTTAGTTTTGTTTAAAATAGGTATTAGTCTTATTTGAATGTATTTAGTGTCACAAGAAAATTTTTCAACTCTTTGCTGTTTGAACTCTCACAGGGCCAGAGACCCTAAACTAAAGCAGAGTCCCAGAGTCAACCTGGCTCCACCCTTAAAGATACTTTGAACAGACAGATTATTGCATCTCTGTCACCTTTAGGAACCATAGATGATAACCTATGTATTTATTCACTTGCTGTGACCTGTAAATAACTCTCATTTCTCTTTCTTAGGGCAGGTCTACACTACAGCTGGGATCGACGCTCTGAGATCGATCCACCGGTGGTCGATTTAGCAGGTCTAGTAAAGACCCCCCCAAATCGACTGCAGATCGCCCTGTACTCTACATGCGATGAGAAGAGTAAGGTAAGTCAATGGGAGATTTTCTCCCCTCAACCCCCCATGGTGTATACCGTGCAGCAACTTGACCTCAGGTACATCGACTCCAGCTGTGTTATTCATGTAGCTGGAATTGCGTAGAGTAGGTAGACTTACCGCGGTAGTGTAGATATAGCCTCAGTTAATACACCATTTAGGGTACCAACTGATTGGTGATAAGTAACTTACGGGTCTCTTGGGACTAGAAGCAATCTGAATATGCTGTGATTTTATCATTTATCACTAAGTCCAGCTTGCCTGGGTGGCAAGATAGACAAGAGAGCCTAAGGGAACTGGCTATGACTCCAAGGTAAGACAGATATAGTGATCCAGGAGTGCACATGTTACTGGGTTGTCAAATCTAATCATAGAACATATCAGTAGTTTCATAGCCCGTTTTTTTGACAATCTGTCCTAAGGTAGGCACTCAGGATCACGAGCCACTCCAGATGGTGTGACCGTAGTATTGCCTTTTTTAATTCAATAGCATAAGAATGCTACAAAGACTAATAGGCACTGAATCAAAGTGCTAGAGTGCTTACTTTTATTGAATTGTCTCCCACAACCAATAGTTATAAAGAATATAACTTGCATTAGTGTTTGTTTATTACAAGAAAGCTAGTTTCCCTTCCCTCATAATGAATTGCAGCTTCCTGGAGTTTATGCCACTTTCAATAGCAAAACAACATTTAAATCTTGGCAACCTTGGTTTAAAGTATATTTAAGCATTCTTTCCCTCAATTTAACTGACCACAAGTGATCTTTAGCAAGTAAGATATGACTTGAATTACACATCGGTATCAAGAAGAGAAGTATTATATGATCCTGAATTCATACGAGAGATCATCAAGAAAAATACCAAAGTGCGTGATAAAATTTACCACAAGGTTTGTCAGCTCTGAGCCAGGTGCTTCCCGCTATGTAGGATTGACTCCTAGGGAGGAGACTTCATGAGTTTCAGCTTGTAGAACTCTCTCGATCACTGTCAAGGAAAGTGGGCTTTGTCCCTGCAGAATAGGAGTGGGCTTTCTAAACCTATGGCTTGCGCCAGGACGTGTGAGAATTCTAGTATGCCCAAGAAGAGATCCAATCCAGAGTCACAGTGCTGCTACACAGCACCTCACGCCATTCCTTACTCCCATGGAAGCATCAGCAATATTAGCAGTAATCTATGCTTAACAGTCCCTACAGGACTGAAGTGAGACGGTGTCATGCAGCCCACCTTCTCCAGACCTGGGCTTGAGTCTTCAAACCAGTGGATTCCTGAAGGATTTGGTAAAGGGGGGGAAAATGCTATGGATCCACTGCTTCCCTCTCTTCCATATCATTCACTGCAGATTTGCTGGATTCAGTTCCCTACCTTGTGCAGTATCAAAGTGGACAAGCATAAACTATACAAAGATACTTCCAAAGACTAGCTTCCTCTGGAGTGACATAACCGAACACCGGGCAGCGGGTTTAATGCAAGAAGTAAAGAATACTATACCCAGATTAAAACAAGAGAAGGAATTCAGGTAGGAACAACTTAGAATTTTGCCAGATTCCCTCCTTCCTTCAAAGAGCTGTGAACTTTAATGTCTTAGAGCAATGAGGAGCTCTGTTTTAAATCCCATTTGAAAAACATCATCCCCACTTTCACTGTACCCCACAGCATTCTTCTGGTTGTGTGGCTCAATACAAACTCAGAGGGGAGAATAACACTACCTACCAATCGGCACCATTTCCGAGTGCTCTTGAGTTTTCTCGTGAGGTCTGCCATTCCAATAATGGTCTAGCCCGATCCTACCTGCCTTGTGTGATCTGATAACTACATGAAGATGATATAGTTGTAGAATACAGACCTTTATAATGCCAACTTCAATGCTGCAAAAAGTCACAAAAATAATTTTGTCTGGAGGTTATGTCCAGGAATATTTGCAATGGACCACACCATCAAAGAGGGAAATTGGTACAAGGTGTTTGTTTCCACACTGTAAATCACTCTTAACAAATTGTGCTTATTTTCTCAATAGGTCACAGACATCAGTCCCACAAATCTCATGAACTGTACCCATAATAGAAGAGTTTTTAACACATGGCAAATTCAGTTTCCTATAAAATAATGCACAATGTCATGTCCTGCAGCAAATTTCTGAGATATTATGTGTAGGGGCAGAGCTATACCACTGTTGTTTATCTTTTGTATTTCAGTAGTACTTAGTGACCCTACTCATGAGCTGGGTCTCGTGCTAGCTGCTGTACAAATGTATAGTAAGAAAGAGTCCTTGCCCTGGAAAGCATACAATTTAAATAATCCAAACAGCTGTGTGGGGAAGAGACTTTCCCAAGATCATGGCAGTTCAGTGGCAAATAGAATCCAGGTTTCCTGAGAGCTCTACTCACCAGACTGTACTATGCCTTAAAGTTTACATGCTCTGTGCATCTCGTGGGAACAGTCATGCTCAATTCCCTTTAACACAGATTCTTAGGCATCCTGTCTTACCAGTTCACTTTTTACAGATGGACCCAACACTAAATATTTTCCAGCTTTAAAAAACTTTATTGGAAAAGGCACTCTCAACAAAATCTCAGTTGTGACTGATTTATTTTTAGGTGACGTTTATAAGGGGTCCTAAAGCCATTTTATAATGTTATGATTCAGAAGGAGTGTGGAGAGCTGTCAGACAACTTAAGCAGCTGATGACACCTAAGAAAGTTTAACGTTATACACATGTAACAAAAACTGAGAGAGAAAAGGTGAATGGATTTTGAAAGTGAAGGATTTCCTGTTTATTATGCAGGACATACCATTACCCACCAAGAGCCTTATGCAGAATGATGCCTCAGTGTAGTCCCCACTTAACCGCAGGTTCGTTTCAGATTGCCACAGTCTGTTTTAGGTTTTGCAATATTTTGACCTTACAAATGTGAACTGAGATGGGAGTTAAGTAGAATAAAGAGTCATATTTGTTGTAGTTAGCTCATTTACAGCGCTCTAGTCTATGTTATTAGCTTTACCTCACATTGTGGGCTTGGTTCTGCTCTTAATAGTGTAAATCAGGAGTAACTTCACAGGTGTCAATGAAATTACTCTGGAGTAATAACAAAATCAAGCGCTTGGATGTATGGTCAGGGTTCATCAAAAGGCTACCAGGTACACTGCCTGGGTTTCGCTTCATACTTTTGGTGTTTAAATGGAATCTGTGCTTGTTCAAATTCAGTACCGGGTGAAAAATTGATAACCCTTTGTTAATAATTATTATGATTCTGAAGTTATAAAGCCAAAACACAAATTTCAGTAAGTTATACAAAATCAGCACTGAGTTTTGAGGACTGAATTTTCAGCAGTAACACCTAAATGCACTTGTGCCTGTGCAATTGTATCCCTATTTATGTACACCCTCAAGTCAACTTTAAGAAACTTAAAATGGTGTGAAAACCTATACAAAATACAACACTGTAAATTGTTGGTTCTGATTGTTACTGTTCCAAAGTTACAACCTCTGGAAGTTGAAACTTACAAGATTCATAGTATCTTACACTTACTAAGACTCCGATCCTTCATTGAGAACCATGAAGGCAGACCCTTAAGTTTGCCAAGAGTATCACAGAATTCAGTGAGGGTCCATTAGTACTTCTTCTCTATGAAGAATTGGGGTCCAACGTAAGCTTTGTGGACAGTCTTTATTCAGTGTTCGTATGGCACTATCACAGTGACAGACTCCTAAGCACTACTGCAGTACAAACACATAGTTTCTCCAATTCACATTATCATCTATCTGTTTTCACTGTGGCTATTTATATATTTTTTCCAACACCATTCATAAAAATGCAGTAAGTTCAAATAAATTATGGATTGCATGCATATTGACTTATGCCATTATGTCTGTACAGACTTTGTAGTTAAAAGCTTTCCAGCTGCTTTACATAAATTATTACCTTAAAATTTCTGGTACTTATAGAGAAGTATAATGAATGCTGTAAATACAGAGATAACTTTATCTGAAATTGCTGGCAAGTTTTAAAATGCATCCTCTATTTCATTCCAAGGTAATACTGAATTTCTTAAAATTAAGGAATTTGTCCTGGTCTCAGAATTCACGTGAATACAAAAGTTATGTTGGAAACTATTACACAAAGAACATTGCCATTTTCAATTAAAAAAAAATCTATTAGGAAATACACAAACACTGGAAATTCCCAATCATGGGACAGGATTTAGTTGACTGACAGCCATAAATGCATGACTAATACTAATATAACGCTTCTGCCTTGTGCCACTGGCAGCAACCAGGGCCAGATGCAACATGATTCAGGGGTTCCTTTCTAAAACAGAACATGTACCTCCAGCTCCAACCGAAAATCTTATCTGCTTCCAGGCTTTAGGACTTAAAATGTACATTGCTTGGTCCTCTTTACGGGTATCTTCTTCCCTGCTTGCAGCACACAGGTGTCTTTGGGACTATGAAACCATAAACAGCCTTTATTTGGTAAAACACAATACCTATTTTAACATAAAAAATAAAGAAGAGCAAAACTCAAACAGTGCATTGGGGCTATGGATGACTGCATGCCCCATCTATTAACTGCTGGCTTACTGAGGCCTGGAACTCCTATTCACAAGACAGTCGCTGTACACCTAAACCCTCACGCTCAAATGCAAACAGTCAAGTGAGTATTGGGGGTGGCTCCCCTCTGGTTCTGACAATCTGGCAGTACCAGGTTCTGCTCTAACCTGCTGGTCCAGTTCTGCAAAGTCAGCTTTCTATAACATTCAGAATCTCTTAGAAAGAAACCTAGAGCAAAGCAAGACTCCTTCCTGGAGCCACTGGTTTCTTAGAGCCTCAGATTATCTGCTTGTTGAATTTGAATTTCTACCCAGCCAGAGTATGGTATTGGTCATCTCAAGGTGACCCACTTTGTCCAGGCTATTCCTTTCAGTTTCTCCCTCTTCTGTAAATGTATTTACATGCACTGTGTAATATTTCCAAAAACAGAACACAAACTACTAAGATGACAGAACCCTGTAGAAATGCACTGGGGCAGAATAATAATGTATGTAAACTAAGCCTGCCAGAGATAGCTTGTTCCTTTCTCCTACGGGAGAGCAGAGAGGTGTTTTCGTTTGGTTCGTTGGTTGGTTTTTTTTAAGGCTTTTAGCTCTGGGGTTCATATTAATGATTCATAAAACAAGGTTTGTTATATAGGCCCAGGCTCAGGCAGAGCAAACCTACAGCAAGTCAGTTTTTGCTAGTTTTCTTCATTGTGGGTTCCTAAAGTTTCCCTGAGAAACAGCTTTCCAAACTACAGATTCCTGGTGCACTCTTGCAAAAGGAATTTCCCTTTTTCATTAAGTGATTTAAATAATCATTGAAATGTTAATACTAAAAAGATATAAAATTGTGCTTTTTATTTTTAAATGTCAGTCGCCTGCTGAGAGAAGGCAAATATAATTTCGATAGGAAAGAAAGGAATTGACCGCATGTTTTAGTGCCACTCCATAGAAAAGTGAGGTGATGGTAAAAGAGTCCCTTGAAAGACCAGGGTCAGCTTAAGAGGAAATTTTTATGAGGCCATAACCCAAAATGAGCTTGTTACAGTCAATTTTAAGTAGCAAGTAAGTTAAGCAATAGTAAATGACTGTTTGTTAATGTACCTAACCACTAATAAAGAAAGGGATCACAAGTTTTTATGCTATAGCAAGGAACAGGCAAAACAATGATTTGCTAAAAATGCATTTGAAATGAATATCTTCCGAGACAACCCAACCGAAGGGTTTCAGGCCACTGAGTAGCTGCCTGTGCAGCTCAATTTCCTGATTCGAATGACACGATAAAGTGATTCCATCGTATAAATCAAATAAGAATAAATGAGGAAAATAAACTCTGACTAATAAAGGTTACACATATGTATACAGGGCTTCACCTTGTGTATGTTGAACCCAGTCAACACTATTGCAGAGAGATTACTCAAGTCAATTTATATGGCTCTAAATTGGACTGTTTTAAATAGTTTTATAAAAACATAAAGGAATGGGAAGACACTTTACATAAACACTAGAAATGTTCAAAATGAGCTTTGCAGAGAAGAGATGCTGCATCGTTCAAAGGAACGTATATGAGATAATGAGATTACAGCACACCATGGGCGGCAGGTACCATACTCAGGGGAGGCTTGCCTCCCCAAACAGCCAGGCATGGCCCCCTGCCCCCCACTTCTGCTGTGCTCCCTGCTCTCCAGGGCTGGGGAGGCTGGGGCCATGTCACCCACCCTCCTGTCGCGCTGGGGCAGCATTACCCACTTTGGGGCTGGAGGAGGCTGGGGGCACTAGCCTGGGTGGGGAACACTGGCAGCAGTGGGGGAGCTCTCAGCTGGGGTGGGGGGCATGGAAGGGGCGGGAATTTGGATGGAAGGGGCGGGGCTTGGGGCTAGCCTCCCCCAGCCAGTGGTTCACGCACTGCCCATGCAGCACACTGAACAGAAGGGGGACAAGGAGTTAAGGAACTTTCCCTCTGCATGAACAGTGTAAGGGTTTGTGCCACAAAGAGACAAAGAGAAGACGTTGAGGAAAGGCTTAGCCATAGCTTCACATACTTCCTACTCACTAGTGAACAAAGTTGTCTGACCACACAGATGAGGATAAGCTACAAACAACAAAGGAGCATAGCAGTGAATATGCTGCCTCTGGGAGAGCCAATAGTACAGCTGGTAGAAAAATTTCCATCAAAGTTCAATGAAAATTGGCTATTTTCTCAGAACTCTGATTTCTGCAGGAAATGTCTGTTTTCTACAAAGTCGTGTTTTCATCAGATCCCCCTGCCCCCCAACATTTCGTTTTTGGGTAGCCAAACGTTTTTGGGGTTTGGTGGCCAAAAGCCAAAATATTGAAAATGCTCAGATTTTGGTTGCTAAAAGCCAAAACAATTTGAGTGTTCAGATGAACTCCCCCCCCCCAAACTCTGGAGACAAAACTGACAAAAATCAATTTGATTTTTCATTCTAATTTTTGCATGGAAACATTTCCTGACCATCGCTATCCAAAAACTACTCTTCCCTAGACTGTAAAGTTCCATATCGTTCTTCATATTTACCTGAGGTTAATGTGGGTAGAGTGTGTATCCTGATTTTTATTTGTTCTGAATTCTCATTTGTCTTGGTAATGCAAATTATAACTGAGTAGACATTTCAGCAGTTAGCTGCTTGCATTTCTAAATAGGTAACTTTAAATCTGTTTGGCTGAGTTGGCACCAACTGTCCCATAACCTCAAATTGGTCTAAAGCTTGTTGGTTAAATTAACAAGGCCCTTTATTAAAGATGCATAACTCCATACTGGTACCAAAATTACCAAAATAACACAATGATAGAATTGGAATAAGTTCATTATTGTACAATTGAACTTTGATTTGTTGTAACTTCATTGATTGCTTTACAAGTTTTAACATTCTGTGTTAAGGTCAGTTAAAATTTATCAGCAGTATCACAGAACAAGCTTTATTAAACACTAGTTTCTGTCCTTAAAATCTATATGGGTTAATAATATGAATTTATAGGCCTTGAATATATTCCTTAACTCTTATGCAAATTAACCAAATGAATTAGAAACATGGTAGGATAATTTGTTAATTAAAATGACTTAAACAAGATGTTTCAAATTATAGCCATCCAAATGTTCTCAACAACGAAAGTAAAGAAAACGTTGACAGAGAAAAAGACTAGCCAAAGCAGAAAGTCTAATGCACAAGCACCTAGAGTAGTTAAGCTCTGCTTCCCTGGGCTCTGTTTATTGTTCAAGAGTGATAAGGCATTAGAAAATGCCTCTTATCCACTTATAACAGGTATAGAAATATATTGCTTATTGGTTTAATGTAAAATATACAATCACATTTGTCTCAAGGTGCTGCCTTTCACTTTTAACTTCCATACAAATTCTTTTGCAAGGCTTTGGCACATCCCAAATCTATTAAAACAATAATCTAAAAGGCTAAACTTTAAATCCCAATCAGCTTTGGTACTGCTGGAGAGAAAAAGATTGGAAAATAATTTTAAACCCAACTCTTAACAACAGGAAATTTGTTTTGCAGAAGTATCAAAATACCATACCCTGTAATAAAGCTTTAGGAAATTATCTATAAACGCTTTCTGAGCTGAATACTTAGGACTGTTTCTGGATGTTGTTGTTACATTAAATTAAAGGCTGCAAGTGTTTTCAGCCAGCTGAAATATAAGTATTTGTTCCCATCCACATAAACATGACAACAATGAAGACAGCACTAAGAAATTGGGTCAGAAACAGAAACAATTTATTTTACAATGGCATAGTCTGTAATTATTGTAATTTAAAGTAAATGTTCAGATACAGGGGTTTTTATATTTGAAGTAGGGAGCAAAATGCGAGAGGTAGAACAAATTTAAATAATTTCAATTAAAGGTAATAAATTATTTAAAATGTCAAGTTAAGTTTGTAAATATTATGCAGATGCATATAAGGAATATTAAGAAATGGAAGAAAATCAATGAAAAGGTTAAATTAATCCATGCAAGTGTGCAGTATTTAATTAGATAATATGAAGGTGAGCAGCGGCTGTGCTAGGAATTTAGAGGTCTCTGAATGCTCCAAGTACTTGCAATGACAAGTCAACAACTCCACTTGTTTGACAAGATTCTCATCTTTCTTCCATACTTTCAGGGTAAATCTGTGGTGTGTAAGTCCCACAGAGTCCTGTGCACTGCTTAAAGCCCAAGGTTGGCCTGAAAAATGCAGATCACATGGGCTGATGGAGAGGGCAAAATTGGCCAGGAGATCCGTGGCCTACAACCACTGTTTCAGACCATAAACTGGAGTAATCATGGTGGCACAGTTATCTTGCAGTACTGCTCTCTAGCTGTGTTGGAAAAGAGGATTTGGGTCCTGAGATGCAGGAAGAAGTAGGCCTGCTTCCTGCCTCCATTCTGCTCTAAAGTATGTCTCGGAGACTTTGTCAGAAGGGACCATCGAGATCATTGCCCTACTCTCTGGCCAAGACAGATGAATTTATGCGGTGACCTTGTGATTTGATTCCGATATGGTACAACTTTCTACATCCCAATTTGGGCCAAATTCTACTTGCTTTAGTCGTAAGTATAATGCTGCTTAACAGTTATGGTGCGATTTTCATTTAAATCACGTAATACGGGTTCGTAATCCTTAGTACCCCCTTTTTACAAATGGACATATGGAGTGGTGTTGAGGTCTGTAGGAACTTTGGAGCTCAGCACCACTGAAAATCAAGCCAAAATGACTTGTCCAAGGTCACATAGGCCTAGATGGTCAATTTATAATCTACCCTATGTGCAGGGCAGAATATAGCTGCTCTGACCCAGGAGAAGAACAGAGAATGATGCCTTCCTTGCTCCCAATTAACTCTGGGTGATGAGCGGATGCTGAGAAGTAAATTACTTTACTCTTTTCATGGTGCAGTCTACTCCTTTTCCCCCTCCCCATGCCCATTTGGTTACTCTGCTGACTTGCATATAGGGGTGGGGGCAGAACAGAGTCATTGCTCCTCCCATTTCCTGCTTTTCTCCACCATCACCGCTCCACGATCACTTACAACAGGGAAGTAGCACCTGCTCTCCCATCTGTAGCCAGTGTCATGATCTGAGGCGGGGTGGGAGGCGGGGGAGCACGGGCATGCTAGTCCTCCTTGTTTCTTGTGTGCCTGAAAAAGTGTTGTGACAGTTTAGCCCACAGCATAAGATGATTACTATCTCGCCCTGTGTGTTTTGCCTCAACAGCTGTCTTTCTCACCTTAGGCTGGCTATTATTCCTTCCGCCTCTTACGTTTGTAATCCTGTCTAGTCACATTTTAACTGTAGGGAGCTCTTTTTGAAGGTCATTGTATGAAGACACATTTAAATGAATTTACATTTAAAAATTCATCAGACTTCTTTTATGGGAGCTCAGTGTTAATCAATGGAACTCACTTCCAGAACAAGAAATCCCCGGTAGAAAGCTCCAGGATTTTAAATAGCCTGTATTGTTTTGAAGGTTATGCAGGAGACTCGGATTTATTTTTATCAAACGGTAGGTTGAAGGTATTTTTCAAGCTATTGTGTATGATCTTTGTGATTCCATTGCAGTCAGTGGCAAATTTGCTATTTGTCTTGATGGGACCCTGAAAAGGTCCTGTGCTTTTGGATTGGCTGTGGCTATATATAATTTTACCCTTTGAATTAGTAATCTGTAGAAATCATTTTATCTGTTGATTTTCCTTGCGGGTAATACATATAGGTATTGACCAGGTATAGTAGTCCTCAAGAATTTGGAAAATCTATAGCGGATCTCAAAAGGATTTTCCTGTGCTATAGATTTTCTGCTCTATAATTACATAGTGGCTCATTTCTGCTATTGTTGGGGTGGGGGAAAGTGACCTTTTTGAGTCACATTTTTATGCTTATCTTGAGGCTATGAAATACTTTCTTGTTTCTATGAGACATAAAACCTACATATGCAGTGTTAATGACATTTGGTTATATTTAAGAAGACACTATTTGTTTCAAACATATATTTCAGAGTTCTTCAATCTGCTGACTTCTAATTTGCTGCTGGCCTAGGTGAATCCTATAGAGGGACAAGAAATAAACTTGAAATTTAGGGGCTGCATGGCAGTTTTACTTCCATGTCCTGATTTTAGAGAGAGTTCAGTTCAAATGTACCATCCAAGTTAGCTGTATGTGAGAAATGGTGGGAAAAGAGAGCTAATACTCCTAGTAAGAGGTGAACTTCATTCTTTCTCAGCCACTTGGGCTGACGCAGTGGCATTCTGGGAAGTTTTCTGGGACATTTTGCGTAGACGTTTTTGCCATTTTGTTTCACTTTGGGTGTTTTTGTGCCAATCAAATTTTGCTTTTCTGTGACCATAACTGTTTTCACATGAAACGCCTGAAGAGTTTCAATTTTGGACTTTCTGTGTCTGAGTTTGGAATGTGGCTTTGAAACCACCATTTTCTGAGAATGGGCTCACTTTTTGCTTGGAAATGTTTTTGGTCTTTTTCTCTCACTGCCATAAGGGATGAGAATTTCCAGTATGGAAATGTCAATATATTGTTTTCATGTGTGTAATAAAATGCAAACCTTCCCCTAAATTTAAAATAGTTTAGCCTGTTAATACTTTGCACATCTAAAATCAAAGAACCAGGTGGTTGATTTCAATTGATTCATTGATTTCAATGGGACAATGACAATGTCCACACTCTAAGGATCTGGCCGAACATGTGGTAACCCTAAACAAGCACCTGGTGACATTACACTGTTATGACACAGTGTTATATGAGCCTGCCACTTCCCAACATGAAAATGATGTGGTACGAATGTCAAAGATAAGACAAAAAGGCTTTGCCCTGCAGGTAGCAAACCTAAATAAATGCTAGCAGGTACAAAGATAACTTTTTAAAATGGTCTTTGCATAAAGCCAACAGTGGCAACATTCAAGTGTTTCTGTATAGTACTTCAGAGATAGGTGCTGTTTTAAAAAAAAAAGTGGTGGTTATTCACAGGACCCTACATTTAAGAAGACAGACTTGTTCTCTGTTCCGCAGTGGAAAAGCTTATTTTATGGTTTGGGGAAATGTCCTGAATATCACAACATTTATGCTAATTTATTTTTATGGCCTGCTTCTGCAAATACTTATGCTGTAAATATACTTAAATACTTACTTGTGCATGAGTGGTCCTGGTGAAGCCAACAGGATTACTCACATGAGTGTCATTATTTACATGTCTATGCATTTTCAGGATCAGGCCCTTGTCTTTCAATTTATTGTAATGTTTCCACACGCTAATATTTTACAATGTATTTAAAGAATCTAAAATTTTGTTCTTATTGCCTACCTGACAATCTAAGTGGTTTCCAAACATTAGATAAGCATTACTTGTGTCAATTTCAAAAGTTTTTTTTTAAAAGTAATTTGATACCAATTTACCTGAGAATCTGTAATGTCTGTAATTCATGGGACTAATGATTTTATGTATCCAACTTATGACATCTTAAATGGGTCTGAATTCAGAAATTCCCTGTGAAAATCAGGCCCCTTAAAGATGACTGAAGTTGGGCATCCAAATATCCTTAGTCACTTTGTAAAATCTGAGCTTAGATTAGTGTAGACAAAAGCCTTCATTAAACATCAGTAAAAAGATGTAGAAAAGTCTGTCTCCATGGAGTCAACTGAATTGTTTTCTCCAAGAGTAACATTTAATTTTTTGAAATAACATGTTTTAAATTTAATTTATTAGACTAAACAACAATAAAACCATCAAGCTTCCTGTGAGTCACTGTGGTACGGACCTGGGAACAATTCTGGTTTTTGCTTTTAGTTTTCTGGTGAATGAAAATGGAAAAGACAGTACTGATGATATTTTAACATCTTTCAACACTGAGAACTAATTTTGAGTTCCATTAAAGAAAATGGGAGTTTTGCTTTTGATATCAGTAGAACCAGGATTTAAGTTTACTAGTCTCAAAAGAAAAACAGACCTAGTCCCAAAAACCTGTTATAGTTTTTAAGAAAGCCCTTCTCAAAGCCTAGTTGAAGCCTTAAAATTAGCTATTTCTATTGTTGTTGCTATATATTTTTTCTGATTGTATTTATCTGAAACACATCATCTAGATTAATCTAGGACTTCTGAATACTGGGATGGAAGTGAAGTACCCCAAATATCATGGGGCAATGAGATCAGCCATAAGAAGATTACATAGTTGCATTCATCTTCTCTTTATTAGCACCAAACAATTACAATTTGTCCAGTTTTTGTCTATGACTGGGTTTATAGTTTTAATACCAGTAGGCTCACATGAAGTCTTCAGGTCAGACTGCCCTTGCTTTTTAATTGTTTTAATTGATCCTCCTTTTCAAATTCTTTAACTTATCCGTAATTATTCTTTAACTTATCAGGAATTATTAGGGATGGTGAATGGTTTTGGTATGGTAGTGACTATTAGATATGGAGTGTTTCTCACCAGATTCAGAACAAGAAGTGTCTAAATAGTATGTGACTGTCTCTTTGATGTTTCTGGCCATCACAACATGTCAGTCACTTGTAGAAGGTGGCTTGTGAGCCCCAGGCATAACAGCTGGCTCCTTAACAATGCCAGTGAGATCTGCGGCCATCCAGTCACCCTTTCTTAAAAGAAACAAATACAGAAGGGGAGTAGAAGTCCGAATAGCTTCTTATCTAGAAAATACCTGCCATCAAGTAGTGAGGAGCTGCGAGAATAGTGTTATGTGGGGACTGGAGAGTGAGATCTGCACAAAAGCTGGGGATAGTTGCAGAAATAATTTAACTTTTGGATGCTAATCAGAACCCAAATTTCCAAATAGTCAGAGGATGCCCTTTCACTAACAAATGGAAACTGATTATTATGATGGGACAGATATCATATGTGTAGATTTCAGTAATAGTTGTCACACAGTAAAAATTCCATGCAACACTTCTAAAGATTTAAATTAGCCTCACCTGCTGGCTCTTAAACTTTCGGATGAATACTTCATATGCAGAACAATGTTCCCTCCAATAAACAGAATTACCAGTTTTGTTTTAAATTAGGGTGACCAGACAGCAAATATGAAAAATTGGGACTGTCGCTATAAAATTGGGACATCTGGTCACCCAAATATGAAAAATTGCGGGTGGGGTGTAATAGGAGCCTATATAAGAAAAAGACTCCAAAATTGGGACTGTCCCTATAAAATTGGGACAGCTGGTCACCCTATTCTAAATGAAAGATGATCTGTTTTTCATAGTCTGTAAATTTATGTTCTAAAGTAGAAGTGGACTCTTCAGTAAAGGGCTTTTTAACTCACATGCATTAATACTGTTTTTAATTACCTTTCGGATGCTAGTTTAGGAATATCAAGTTGCAAGTGTTTCCTTCTGGGATCAAATGCCCCTTTATGGCACTGGCTTTTGTGAAGGGCAGAATAATGCCTTCCAGATCCCCTAGGGACACTGAGGCGTACAGCCATTGATACACCCCTTAAGGTGGTGCAATGTATACTCCTCTCTGCAGGGAGATTCTCAGGCTGATCTAGATATAAGTAGGGCCATGACCCTGCTGCCCCTCCACTTCACTCTTTCACAGATGCTGGCCACAGTCTTGGACATTTTGGTAGGAACAGACAATCTGAAGGAATTTTCAATGAGATCACTGTCTTACAGCACTTGGCCAGTTTACAAAAGATTGTGCACACTAGGGCTATGGCTACACTAGAGAATTTACAGTGGCACAGCTGCATCAGTGCAGCTGCTGTAATTTCTCTAGTGTAGCCGCTCTAAGGCAATGGAAGACGGCTCTCCCATCAACGTAATTAATCCATCCCCAACGAGCAGTGGCAGCTATGTCGGTGGGAGAAGCTCTCCCACCGACATAGCGCTATTCACGCTGGCACTGAGATCTGTGTAACGTATGTCATTTGTCAGGTGGCTTATTCACACTCCTGAGCAATTGTTTTGCCCTGTTTTGCCATGGACCTGGAAGTCCTGTCCAGCACTCCGTTATCCTGGGGCTCTATTTCAGTCTATGGGTTACTTGCCACCAGATTTTAAATACAGTATCATACAGTTTTTCAAAGGAAAGTTCTGAATCTCAAAGCTTTGAATGAATTCTTTTACCATGTCAGATACCATAGACTAGCAACTTCCCTAAGTGATATTTAATACTAATTACTTCAGGGTCAATGAGCTATAACCAAAAAATCTTTAATAAGGCTTCATTCTTATGAGGGTCATAATGAGTATTTTCCCTTACCCACATTTAACTCATTATGTATATCTGGTTTCAGAGTAGAAGCCATGTTAGTCTGTATTCACAAAAAGAAAACTTTGTTAGTCTCTAAGGTGCCACAAGTACTCCTTTTCTTTTTATGTATATCTGTTCACTCCTAACCCGTGCTTGCAGCTATACTAATACATAAGTCAGTACTTGGTTTTCAAGTTACACTCATCAAATATGCCTCCTACTCGTGCAGAGAGCTTTTGTAGGAGGCATGCATAACTCAGTTCTCTTTAACACGACAGCCCCATATTCAATATATTCTTCTAGTTTAGTTGCCTCTGTGCTCTCTGAAATTAAATAGTCTAAAATGACAGTTTTCACCTGCAATAGGCTGATGGTTCAAATTTGTGAAAAGACAAAATATTTTGCCTGTGGACAAATGTGGGGTTTTTTTCCCAACTTGTAATACCACTCTGGTGTATTACTAGTAGAATTATTTTTTGCTGTCCTCCTGTCACACTTCAAGGGTCCCAACCACCAATCTGTTTTCCTTGTCAGTGCCGTAGGTGGTGGTTGTGGTACAAATAGTAGAACCAGATGACTAACACAAACATGTTTCTGTGAGTACTCACTGGCATTTAAAAATGAATTTGCTTCAGTGCAGTTTGTGCCACCCCTGGTGTGTGTGCTTTTGCAAACATTCAAACAATTGAATTTTCATTGCTCTGGTGTCTGAAAAAAAATTTGAATTTTGGGGTTACATGTTTGGACTAAAATACAGAAATTATTCGGTGAAATTCCAGTGTTTGTTATGCAGGGAGTCAGATAAGATCATCTTTGTCCCTTCTGGCTATTACATCTCAGGTGCAGAAAAGGACCTAGGGGTTATAGTGGACGAGAAGCTGGATATGAGTCAACAGTGTGCCCTTGTTGCCAAGAAGGCGAATGGCATTTTGAGCTGTATAGGTAGGAGCATTGCCAGAAGATCGAGGGATATGATCATTCCCCTCTATTCGACATTGGTGAGACCTCAACTGGAGTACTGTGTCCAGTTTTGGGCCCCACACTACAAGAAGGATGTGGAAAAATTGGAAAGAGTCCAGCGGAGGGCAACAAAAATGATTAGGGGACTGGAACATGTGACTTATGAGGAGAGGCTGAGGGAACTGGGGTTATTTAGTCTGCAGAAGACAAGAATGAGGGGGGATTTGATAGCTGCTTTCAACTACCTGAAAGGCGGTTCCAAAGAGGATGGATCTAGACTGTTCTCAGTGGCGGCAGATGACAGAACAAGGAGTAATGGTCTCAAGTTGCAGTGGGGGAGATTTAGGTTGGATATTAGGAAAAACTTTTTCACTAGGAGGGTGGTGAAACACTGGAATGCATTTCCTAGGGAGGTGGTGGAATCTCCTTCCTTAGAAGTTTTTAAGGTCAGGCTTGACAAAGCCTTGGCTGGGATGATTTAGTTGGGGATTGGTCCTGCTTTGAGCAGGGAGTTGGACTAGATGACCTCCTGAGGTCCCTTCCAGCCCTGATATTCTATGATTCTATGATTGCCAAACCTTCATGAATCAGGCCCCAGAAAATCATGAGATTTGATTTAAAATAGTAAATTTGAACTATATTTTATTTGCCTTCTGATTTTTTAGTGTTTGAGGTTTCCTGTTTTCAAACTTGTTTCTCCTGTCATGAGGGTTAGAAATTCTTTCTTTTTTTTTTTTTTTAATGATTTAGTCCTGATATATCTCAGGACTGAAGGAGCACAGGGGCTTTAGGAAAAATACCAAATATTGTGAGCCTTGTAATAAAATCACAAGAATTGTTAATGGTAGAATCTATGAGGTATTCACCATTAGCAGAAGTGCCAGGTTGTGATGGCTAAACTATTCAGGTGCCAGTACTCAGAATGGTCCCTTGTCATTCGCCTAGATCATAAACACCTCTGTTTGAAAGACCAGTTTCTCTGCTCTGTACTGCTGTGACTATTTCTCTTAATTGTGTGCTGAGGAAAAGTAAGGGTAGTTGGTGTTTCAGAAACGGAGAATTAACACAACAGGGAACTAAAGTTCTCAAAAAGAAAAGGAGTACTTGTGGCACCTTAGAGACTAACCAATTTATTTGAGCATAAGCTTTCGTGAGCTACAGCTCACTTCATCAGATGCATTCAGTGGAAAATGCATCAGATGAAGAGAGCTGTAGCTCATGAAAGCATATGCTCAAATAAGTTTGTTAGTCTCTAAGGTGCCACAAGTACTCTTCTTTTTGTGAATACAGACTAACACGGCTGCTACTCTGAAACCTGTCAAAGTTCTCAAAGTTGCTTTCCAAAGTCCTGGAATGGAAGGATTTAAATAAACCATACAGCTATAACTTTAAACTAGAGCTGGGCATGTGTGTGTGTGTGTGTGTGTGTGTGTGTGTGTGTATGGTGAATATTAAATTTGCTGAAAAATGCATTTTGGGGGGTACCAAAACTATTGGCAAATTCAGCAAATATTTTTGGCCAAAGGCCCCCCCCAAAAAAAACAAACAAACAAACAAACAAATTGACATTGAAAATGTTTCATCAAACCTAAAAGATTTTTGTGGGTTGTCTTGGTTTTTCATTTTGATGAGCAAAACCAAAAATATAGTTTCTTTTCAAAACAAAACAATTTTTTTTAAAAAAAATTATGGCTAGGCTACCAAATCAAAAACATAATTTTTTTTTGTTCTGCTCTAGATATAACCACAGCTCAGACCAAACACAGATGTGCAATTACTTTGTGTGAATCTATTAATAGAAAATTCAATTTATACTAGTATGAAATCACCAGGAGTTCTGACAGTAGTCTTTGTGCATAATGCCTTTGTGTCCCAGAATGAGCAACGTTTAAAGCTTTCTAAGATTCTCTACTTCTGTTTTATGTGTTCAGATTTTGAATACTGGGTATCTAATACTTAGTGACTTGTTCCTGATCTGCAGTGAAAAGAAATTCACATACGTGTGTGGCGTAATTCTGAATAACACATGAATTTGAAGAAACTGCAATTTGCAGAAGTTAATGCACAAACAGAAAGAGGCTAAATTTATAAAATAGGTAATTTACTGTGAATCTGTTGGCTGTTGCCAACAATATGGACCAATTCCTCTACAAATCATTGACACTGACTGAGAATTTCATCAGTTCTTGAGAATACCTCCAAAATCTCTAGACTTCTGATGATGCGGAGCTGTATGTATTATGAATTTCACAACCATGAAAGTGATATTGACTGGGCAGTCGGGCCCTGTCCCAGCTGGCTGCTAAGATCACAAATTCTTTCCCATAGCTGTTTTCCATATTTCCATAAAGGAGAGAATATATTTTTCAGATTTAAAATCAAGAATACTTCCTGGAACATTTTTCAAGTGGAAGAAAAACTCAGCAGGCAAAATGGAGACCGAGAGTGGGAAGGTGGGGATTTCAGTCCAAAGGAAAATCTTTGATTGTTCAATTTCTCTTTGTATGCAGGTATGATATGAGAGCACTCTCTGCAGCATTCACGTATTTTCAACTGAATCAAAAATTCAGGCAATTGGAGTTCCATGCTCCAGAGCAACTACAGAAGTAGGCACTTGCAAATATTATGGTTCTTTTATTTGTGTTTTGGTCATATTTAGGAGTCACAGTCATGGACCAGAACTCCATTGTGCTAGGCACTGTACAGGTACAGGACCCTTGTGCCTGTGCAGAGAACCATTTATTTCACTGGAAGAGGCCCACTGGTGCAGAACTTGCTGCAGGATCAGGGCCACTACTGAAAGAGGTGCTGAAAATATTTCTATGGTGGAACATAACTTTTTGAAAAATTATGTTATCAGTTTTAGGCAAATGGCAAAGAAAATGGAGATGATATCTTTTTAATAAAAAAAATCTGAATAATTCTCAAAAAACTAGTTATTTTGAAAATTTATATAATTCACAAACGTTTAAAGAAATGAGAAGTCTATTAACACTAAATAACACCGGGTTTTGTCAGAAATTATGTTACTCAGACACAGGAGAAATGAACCAGTCACCCTGTCACAATTCAAAAAGTGTGGCATGCCATTACAGTTATCTCTCGCAGTGTATTATAGCTTGTTTCTAATCATTAAACTCAAAATGAGGCAGCAACCAATATACAATGTAGCATTAACTGAAATTTTTATTTCTCTTATCCTACAAGTGACAGTCTTTGGAGAACAGATGAGAAATATCTATCTTCTATAATTCACCTGCTTTATAAAACATGATATTCCAATTTGAGTTTAGGATTAATCTAATTCATTGACATCCATTGAACATTGACATTTTGAGTGGGTTCAGCTTCTTGTCTTCATTAAAACAGATAAAACTTGCATCACTAATTCATAGACTTTCTATGACTCAGCTGTACCAACGCTTGCCCATCAATAGCACTGTTGATCTGAAATCAAGTTACAAAGCCTAGTGTAACTAATGAGGGACCGGAGTCATATGTTTGAATCTGGATCTGAATTTTTTTCTAAAGTTTTTGGGGTGAAAGGAAGTCTTTTGGGTTTTTATTTCAGTTCATTTGGTTCAGAGAAAAAGCTAGCTGCATGGATCCAAAACGTCTACAAAGATTAGGGGTATTCGATTCATGTTTATGATTTTGGAGACCATCTGTAATTAAAATGGACTAAATCCTGCTCTCGTGGTTCATGAAAAACTCAGATTGTAAGTAATATGAGTAAGAGGTGCTAAAGCCATAGAATTATTTACAATTTTCTTTTAAATAATTCTAATTTGTTTTGCTGAGGATCTTAACCACAATAAAAAAATACCTAGAGAAGAGGAAATAACTTATTTTTTCCCTATTCACAAATGTAATTTTATTGTAGCAAAGTGATAGAAAATTTTAGTCACTTTTAGATTACATTGAAGAAATTAGACCCTCATGAAATACACTTGAAAGTTAAAGATGTAGTTAGCTTTATATATTCATTAAACTGGAGCTTTCATTTTAATACAATTCTGTGCATTTTAAAAGCTCATTTTTATAAGAGAGTAAGAACCAATTACATAAAGTATTATGATGTCTCTTTAATGACACAACTTTTCTGGAATTTAAGTTAATCACCATAATTGTATGCTGTGCACTTTATTAACATTACAGTATGCTGCATTAAATTACTATAATTTATAAAACAATTTAGTTCACTCTTCCTTTATCAGAAGTGCAAATATACGTCATAGTATTAAAAAGACATTTGAAAAGCTAAGGCTTATTTTGAAGGATCTATTTGTACTTTTGTAAAAATCAGAAGCTCTCCACCAGCTGCAAAATTAAATTAAATATGGGCATTGTGTGCTTCCACTGTTTTATAGACTTTGATTAGAAAATTATGAAGCAAATCTGTTGCGTGCAAGACATAAATAGCACACTGATTGAATTTCATTTTCACCAAGTAGAGAGACAAGGGAGGGGAGGTCATATCTCTTATTGGACCAACTTCTGCTCATGTGAGAGACAAACATTTGAGCTAACACATGTCCTGAAGACGAGCTTTCTGTAAGCTCAAAAGTTCTCTCTCTCTCTCTGTCACCCTCACCATCACAAGTTGGTCCAATAAATTATATTACCTCACCCACCTTGTCTCTCTTCTATCCTGGAATTCACATCGTTACAATTCAGTTTCACCAAGTACACTTTCACAACGAGTATGTTCCACTTAAGTCCCATGTAAGCCTTAAACCTTGTAATTACTGTGGCCAGGGAGTTAATTTTACCCCTCCCCACCATGTAGAGGACCTGCATAAGATTCTATGTCATGTACCACTTCAGGTGTTGTAGGAGACCTTTTCTCTGGATGAATTGCATCCTAAAGTAGTGAGACAAGGCACACGAGACAATATCTTTTATTGGACCAACTTCTGTTGGTGAGAGAGACAAGTTTTCAAGCCACAACTAAGCTTTTCCTCAGGTTTAGAAAAGGAACTCCCAGCATTACAGCAAAATGCAAGGCAGAACAGATTGTTTAGCACAAGTAATTAGCACATGTTCTAAGGGACAATTCAAGGTAGAGTGTGACCTGTTAGTGGGTTACAGATTGTTGTAATAAATCCAGGGTCTCTGTTCAGTCCATGGTTTTTAGTGTCTAGCAGAGTAATGAATTTAAGCTCCCAGGCTTGCCACCGTAGGTGTCACTTCTCTATACGCCAACATCCCTCACAAAGATGGCGTAGCTGCCTGCCTCAAATATTTACAGGACAATGGATGATCCTCATATATGCACCCCAAACATTTGGCCATCCTCATCCATTTCATCCTTACCCATAACATTTTACATTCAACAATGAACACTTTGTCCAAACCACAGGAACAGCCATGAGTATTAGCATGGCTCCCCAATATGCCAACCTCTTCATGGGCCACTTTGAAGGATGAATTTCTGGACAAATGCACCATGAAACCAATGATATACCTGAGATACATCAAAGATGTTTTCATCCCCTGGACAAATGGCTTAAATGCCCTCATAGCATAAAAATAGTACAATTAAAAATCATCCCAGGTTCGTAAATATTAAACATCATTCACCGAGCTCATTCATGGATCCTAGGTTCAACTCCTAGACCTAGACAAACTCCTAGTTCTGATTGACACTCACCATCTTGGCTAATGCACCACAGGCTGAATCAGAGTCTGTCAAAGTTGAAAGTATGAGTCTTTATGGCTTGAGCTAAAGAGCCAAGTTCTGAAACTAGGGGCTGCAATAGACTCATCCTCTTTGGATCAAGTACAGGAGGGGACATGTAACACTCTGAGCAGTGGACTATATGTATATAATGTATTGCTCCAAACCTGCATCTCAGTCTGAGGCAGAATACCAAAATGCAGAAGATAAATTGGAAGAATATGACTGTATCCACCTCATGTATTCCCATCAAATAGTTGCATCATATGGTTCAGATGACAAATTTGTTTTATAGAGAAACTTATGACATTGCGGCCTGATTGTAATCTCACTTCTAGAGCTGTAAATTGCAAGTAACTCCACAGAAGTGTAAGCAAGGTCTGAATGAGCTCTTCCCTGACATCTAGTGATGCACTGGGAGAAAAAACTTCAGGAGGAGACACTGTTTGCATAGACACATCTACTCTGCCTAAGTCCATAGCATGATGGAGCTGCTTTGCCAAAATGATCACTTTTGACTGGTGTTGATTGAAAATATAATCTTGATGTGAATATGGTCCACTACCAAGGGATGATAGAAAAATACTATAGGACTCCTTTTGTAGCTTGAAATGGGGAAAAAAATAAAGAGGCACTTTAAATGCAACCCCTTCAGATTCAGTGACCAAGAAATGAGTTTTAAAGTGGGTAGAGCTGAGCAACACTTTCAAGTATTTTACTTCCTAAGATATAAGTTCCTCCTCACAACACAATGCACTTAGGAATTTGTTGTAGAAGATGTTGACGCTGCACTGCTATTTGCCATAAAGCGCCAAATTATTTAGAAATCAAAATCTTATTCTGATACATGAAATAGCCATCCTCCTGCAAAATTGGATTTAAGTTGCAAACCTTGTCAGTAATACAGTTAGTGAAGATAAATCTGTTTATTGAATCTTCTGACCATTTAGTTACTGTTTTACTTTTGCAGTAGTTACGTATTCACAATATAATGAAAACAGCACAATGTATCATGGTGACAGAAGACCAAATCCTTAATTCTTCCCCAGGGAAAAACTTCCATTAAAGTCAAAGATTCAGTAAAGAAAGCAAGATTTGGCTAAAAAAAAAAAAAGTGACTAGCCAGTATTTCATTTAGCTGTTGGAGGCAAAAGATGGTCTTGTGGTTAACAAACTACCTGGGAGTCATGAGGTGGCGGTTCAGTCCTTGGCCCTGCTACAGACTCTATGTATGACCAAATTTATGCCATATATGGGAATTCATTTTACCCGCTTCAGAATAAAGTAATAAAAAAATCACATTCTACTTTTGTAGCAGAAAATAAAATAAGCAGTCTTAAACTGTGAGCTCTGTGGCTGTTTTGTAAAATGCAAGTTCTGGGCTGCCATATTCTCTTTTAAATTCTGCTGTTAGTCTTGAAAGCTGGGAAAGAATGATTATCAAATAAGAATCCATATTACTTTGCAATATCTCAGGTTTCATGTAATTAAAAACGTTTGTTTGTTTTTAACCAAATTGCATTTGGACAACACACACTTTAAATTTAGAAGAACATTTCATGTGAAAATTGAAGTTTTCACGACCTCCAAACTGAGTAAGTAGATGTTTCACAAAATTCAGGACACTTCTGGGTGTTTCCGTCTGCTTGTTCCCCATACAGCAGCATGCCTTCTCGATAAGCGAGTGGACAAGAACACATAATTTCAGTGTATCACTCCAGACACCAGCCTGTCATCAGATTCCAAATCCACTTCCAGGTTCTGATACTAATCTTTAAGAGGCCTCAATGGACTAATCCTTGCGAATCTCAATAACTGCTTCTTTCTCAGCAAAAAAATCCCATGACAGTTGCATTTCACAAAGATATGGCAGGTGATGGAGTTCAGGCTCAGACATGCAAGGGTGATTTGATGGAGGGCCCTTGGATTTGCAGCTCTGTCACCAGGGATCAGTAAGAGCCTGATTGTTTACCTTTTGAGGTATAAATGCTACACTTATAACATGAGACCCACCACTTTGCACAAGCTTTTCCTCTAATAATCAACAACAGCTGCAGAATGCACTGGTTACATCCTGAACAGCTGAAATGGAGTCAAATATCTGTTTAAGAAGGAAATGGCATAGAGAGGGAAGTATAGGGTCTGTCAGGGAGGTCACGGAAGTCACTGACTCTGTGACTTCTTCAGCCCCTGGTGTTGGCTCAGGGGCTGTCTGAGCTGGGTAGCCCCTGGGCCAGCAGCAGCAGTTTGGGTGTGTGGAAGGGAGCAGGGAGTTGGGAGGGGAGCTCTTACCTAGGGGTGGGAGGCTCCCTGGCTCTCATGGCCTGCAGCTCCTAGGGGCTAGGGGAGGGCTCTGTGCCATATGCTGCTCACGCCTACAGGTCCTACCCACGCAGCTCCCATTGGCTGCGCTTCTTGGCCAATGGGAGCTGCGGCAGCTGCACGTCTGGCGGGAGCAGCCTGCCGAGCCCCCTGACTCCTCCACCACCTAGGAGCTGCAGGAACATGGAGCCAGGTAGGGAGCCCTGCCAACCCTCCCCTGCAGCACCAGCTGTGGTCCTGGGCCATGCGCAGCAGCCCAGCCTCTGCTCCACCAGCAACAGTGGGGGTCCTGGCCCCTCTGCCCAGCCCCCCCACCAGCAGGATCCCCCACGCCATTGCCCCCAGCCACCATGGTGCCCCCGGACTGCCCCCTTCCCAGCACCCGCGGCCCTCCACCCAAGTTTTAGTTATGGGTATTTTTAGTAAAAGTCATGGACAGTGTGGCATTGCACCCCACAATGCTTTGTAGAAATATGCTTATGAGTGTAAATATGACATAACTGGAAAATGTTTTATGCTACATATGCCATGTAACATATCACTTTAAAGGTTATGATCTACTGAATATATTCATCCTATTTGTATGCATGTGTCATTTTTGTATTCAAAGTTATGAATATTGGCTATGTACTTGTTTCATTTTAAGTAGCCTTAGTAAGACATTTGGTCAGCTTCTTTAGAATGGAATGTGCAAGTTAAGTGCCCAATCAAGAAACATGTAACACACAGTGGATCTTGGAAGACTCCAAACCACATAAGAAGTCTACCTGAGGACATTCAAGGTAGCATGTCAACCATGGCTGCTACCTGTAAGTTCTGAGTCATGCATGGACATGTGACTTGCCCATGTGACTCCTCCAAAACTCCATTTTGTAGCTGGTTTCTACACAGGGGAGGGAGGGGTGTCCACCCACAAAATATAGTCTATTTAAATCCCTGGGAGACCCCTCCATTTTGTCTTCAACTGTCTCAAGAGATAGCCTCTCCATCCCCAAAGGATACCTGAAAGAAACTGGAACAGAGGACAGTAACCATGGGGGTGTTAGTGATTGCTGGACCCAGACTAAAAGGAGGCTAATCTGTAAAAGAAGCTTACTGGAACATCTCTGAGGATGAGGTTTCATCTGTAATCACTTTCTTACTGTATTAGACATAGACTTGCATGTTTTAATTTATTTTGTTTGGTAATTTACTTTGTTCTGTCGATTATTACTTGGAACCACTTAAATCCTACTTTTTGTATTTAATAAAATCACTGTTTACTTATTATTAACCCAGAGTATGTAAAAAGAAAAGGAGTACTTGTGGCACCTTAGAGACTAACCGATTTATTTGAGCATGAGCTTTCGTGAGCTACAGCTCACTTCATCGGATGCATACTGTGGAAACTGCAGAAGACATTATATACACAGAGACCATGAAACAATACCTCCTACCACCCCATTCTCCTGCTGGTAATAGCTTATCTAAAGTGATCACTCTCCTTACAATGTTCATGCTCAAATAAATTGGTTAGTCTCTAAGGTGCCACAAGTACTCCTTTTCTTTTTGCGAATACAGACTAACATGGCTGTTACTCTGAAACCAGAGTATGTATTAATACCTGAGGGGCAAACAGCTGTGCATCTCTCTCTCTCAGTGTTATAGAGAGTGAACAATTTATGAGTTTACTCTGTATAAGCTTTATACATGATACAACTGATTTATTTAGGGTTTGGACCCCATTGGGAGCTGGGCTTCTGAGTGCTGGAGACAGGAACACTTCTTAAGCGGTTTTCAGTTAAGCCTGCAGCTTTTGGGGGACATTGTTTAGACCTGGGTCTGGGTTTGCAGAAGGCTAGCGTGTCTGGCTGAAACCAGGCAAGGCACTGAAGTCCCAAGCTGCCAGGATAAACAGGCTCAGAGGTATTCCCAGCACATCAGTTGGCAGTTCCCAACGGGTTTTCTGTGATCCAACCCATCACACCCCAACGGGCTGTGAATTTTTGTTTACTGCCCATGGCCTGTCCGTGACTTTGACGAAAAATACCAGTGACTAAACTGTAGCCTTAAGTATTATCCTTTCAGATTGGAATTATGCTCTTAAATTAGATATATGATGGAGACGGGATAATGTCAGAATACTGAGTGTAAAATTGCGTACCTTAAATTAAACTCTACATACTTTAAAGGAAGTTTTACCTGAGTGAGGACTGCAGGCTCAGACCCCCTGTCTATATCCATTTCTCTTATGCAGTTGTAGCTCTGTTAGTCCCAGGATATTAGATAGACAAGGTTAGTGAGGTAATATCATTTACTGGAGCAACTTCTGTATCTCAGAAGATATCACCTCACCCACTTTGTCTCTCCATTTCTTTGAGTGTCTACTTTAAATTCACTGCATGAGAAGGTATTATCAACATGTGGAACTTGTGAAAGGTATTAAAATGTATAAAGTTCCTGGGAATGTTTTATTCAGTGCCTATTTGGTTAGGCATTCCTACACCTCTGTTTTGATTTTTTTTTAAACAAACTCCATTGTACAATGGCTCTTAATTTGTACCAGAGTGTAGTAAAATAAATCTTTTTCAAAAGAAGTTTTTAATAGTATTTACATATGCTATTTTATGAAAACCCAGCTGCCACAATGTGAAACCAGAATAGAGCTTCATTCCTTTACTGACTGCCCAGCTAAGCACTATTCCTCTCTTCCAAACCTCAACCCTACTGTCATAAATATAAAGGGAAGGGTAAACCCCTTTGAAATCCCTCCTGGCCAGGGGAAAGCTCCTCTCACCTGTAAAGGGTTAAGAAGCTAAAGGTAACCTCGCTGGCACCTGACCAAAATGACCAATGAGGAGACAAGATACTTTCAAAAGCTGGGAGGAGGGAGAGGAACAAAGGGTCTGTGTCTGTATGCTGCTTCTTGCCAGGGACAGAACAGGAATGGAGTCTTAGAACTTTTAGTAAGTAATCTAGCTAGGTATGTGTTAGATTATGATTTCTTTAAATGGCTGAGAAAAGCATTGTGCTGAATAGAATAACTATTTCTGTCTGTGCATCTTTTTTGTAACTTAAGGTTTTGCCTAGAGGGGTTCTCTATGTTTTTGAATCTAATTACCCTGTAAGATATCTACCATCCTGATTTTACAGGGGGGATTTCTTTATTTCTATTTACTTCTATTTTTTATTAAAAGTCTTCTTGTAAAAACTGAATGCTTTTTCATTGTTCTCAGATCCAAGGGTTTGGGTCTGTGGTCACCTATGCAAATTGGTGAGGCTTTTTATCCAACATTTCCCAGGAAAGGGGGGGTGCAAGTGTTGGGAGGATTGTTCATTGCCCTTAAGATCCAAGGGTCTGGGTCTGTAGTCACCTAGGCAAATTGGTGAGGCTTTTTACCAAACCTTGTCCAGGAAGTGGGGTGCAAGGTTTTGGGAAGTATTTTGGGGGGAAGGACGCGTCCAAACAGCTCTTCCCCAGTAACCAGTATTAGTTTGGTGGTGGTAGCGGCCATTCCAAGGATAACGGGTGTAATATTTTGTACCTTGGGGAAGTTTTGACCTAAGCTGGTAAAGATAAGCTTAGGAGGTTTTTCATGCAGGTCCCCACATCTGTACCCTAGAGTTCAGAGTGGGGGAGGAACCTTGACATCTACACAGACTGTGGGGCATGTGTTAGACTTTATTCCACACACTGCTGTGTCTGATGAGTCTGTCTTTGCTATGAACATTCAGGGTGCTGTGGCACACTCCTTGTTCCTCATTGGGGCAGAGGACTCAATAAATGGTTGAAAAGATAAATATAGATCTATTTTAAAGCTCTAATGAGCTTTGTGCTTCACAGAAAAATGCTTGCCTGTCACAAATCTGTTTTTATTCTCTATTTGATTCTAAGAACTACTCAACAGTAGTTAGTGGTACTTGCTAAGAATTAAATTAACAAGATCATCATAAATTGCCACACTTGGCTCTTGAGTATTATAAGTTGTCGTGATGAGGCTGTGTCTAATTTGGGATTTACATTAACTGAAACATTTCCATATTCTGAAGATACTTGAATTCAGGGTTTTCGTTTGACTCCTCCTCACTGAATACAGAATAATTTGTAAATAATGTGAACTTTTTTGCATACAGTCATGAGCATCACAAATTCTAATATATAAACAGTGACTCCTGAACTTGCTTAAACACTCCCTCTAATTACAGACATTATTTTCAGACTCATCTTGCAATGTATATGTAGTGAAAAATTACTTGACTAAATGAATATTCAATTCTCACTGCTGAGCAGAGACAACTTTCTTCTAAACCTCCTCTTTCCACTGTTGCAGAACTGTTCATTTCTGTATCCTGCAATTCTGAAAAATAGATAGAGATTTTATTTGCTCTTCCATAAAGTCCCAGAAAACCAATATGAGCTCCCATGTCCCAAAGATTCTATCTGAGTACCATGCTCTGCTGGGAGCATGAATGCTATCAATCATTATGATGGTGAATTTCAGTCAGTAACAATAAGAAAAGGAAAGGAGTACTTGTGGCACCTTAGAGACTAACCAATTTATTTGAGCATGAGCTTTCGTGAGCTACAGCTCACTTCATCAGATGTTTACCGTGGAAACTGCAGCAGACTTTATATACACACAGAGAATATGAAACAATACCTCCTCCCACCCCACTGTCCTGCTGGTAATAGCTTATCTAAAGTGATCAACAGGTGGGCCATTTCCAGCACAAATCCAGGTTTTCTCACCCTCCACCCCCCCACACAAATTCACTCTCCTGCTGGTGCTAGCCCATCCAAAGTGACAACTCTTTACATAGTCAAGTCGGGCTATTTCCTGCATAGATCCAGGTTCTCTCACATCCCCCCCACCCCCATACACACACAAACTCACTCTCCTGCTGGTAATAGCTCATCTAAACTGACCACTCTCCAAGTTTAAATCCAAGTTAAACCAGAACATCTGGGGGGGGGGGGGTAGGAAAAAACAAGAGGAAACAGGCTACCTTGCATAATGACTTAGCCACTCCCAGTCTCTATTTAAGCCTAAATTAATAGTATCCAATTTGCAAATGAATTCCAAATTCGGCAGTTTCTCGCTGGAGTCTGGATTTGAAGTTTTTTTGTTTTAAGATAGCGACCTTCATGTCTGTGATTGCGTGACCAGAGAGACTCTGGCCCCGCCTCTTCTCTGCTGGCTGTGCTGCCCCTCCTTGCTCCCTCTGTTGGGGGGAGGGGCTGTGTCCCACCTCTCCCGCCCTATACCCGTTCATAAGCCAACCCCCTTCTCTGGTGCTTCCCTTTTTTACTAAAAAAATTTGGCTTATGAATGAGTATATATGGTAAGTTACAATTATCCATGCATATATAAATCCTACAAAAGCCCATGCAGTGACTAAGACTGTAGTCACACTCTCTTCTTCAAAGATATTCTAGGGTCCAACGGACCATCACACAATCTGCCTCTAAATTGTTCCTCATTGACCCCCTATATCCAGCTTTACTCTGCATAACCCTCTCTGCTTCCGCAATGGCACTCATTGATCCCTGGCTGACTCCAAATTGTACCTCAATGGCCCATTACCCCACTACCTCCAGCCTTGCTCTCTGTGACCCTTCATAACCTGTCTCCCTTCAGAGGAACCTTCTTTGACCTCTCCATGACCTCTTCTAAATTCTTTCTCACCCAACCTGCACCAGTCTTGCTCTCTTTAACCCCGCATGACCCCACTGCCTCCTGACTCACGTTCATTGACCCCATATGGAGAGCAAGGCTGGAGACAATGGCCTTATGAAGGCATCAATGAGGAAAAAAATGGAGGCTGCTGCAGTCAGTGAGGTCATAATTAGAGAAAGTGAGTCACGGAGGCTCATGGAGAGTAAAGCAGGAGGTAATGGGGTCATGCAGGACTTAATGAGGAACAATTTGGAAGAAGCCAGGGTCACAGAGGTGTCAATGAGTGTCAGTCTGAAGGCAGTGAGAGCACACAGGGTTACAGAGATCAAGGCTGGATGTAGTGGAGTTATGCAGGGTTCAACGAGGAACAATTTGGCAACAGCCTGGGTCATGGGGGGGGGGCGGGGAAATGAGGACAAATTTGGAGTCACGGGGGAGGTCATATATGGTGACAGGGTACATGGCTGGAGGTAGTGGGGTTATGAAACGGTCAATGAAGCACAATATGGAGGCAGACAGGGTCACGGCGGGGACAACAAGAGTGAGCCTAAAGGCAAAGAGGTCATATGGGGTCACTGAGAGCCAGGCTGAATCAAGAGGGGTTATCTAGGATTTAATGACGAATAATTATTTGGAGGCAGCCCAACTCCTGTAGGTGTCAATGGGGGTGAGGTTGTGGGTTCACAGAAAGCAATGCTCGAGGTAGTGGGGTCATGCAGGGGTCAATGAGGAACAATTAGGAGGCAAACAGGGTCACAGAGGGATCAATTAGAGTGAATCTGGAGGCACTGAGGTCACATGGGGTCACAGGGAGTAAGGCTGGCAGTAGTGGGGTTATTCAGGGATCATTGAAGATGACTTTGGCGGCAGCAAGGGTCACAGACGAGTCAGCGAGGGTTAGTTTGGTGGAAGAGGGGTCACAGGTGGTTACACAGAGCAGGCTGAATGTAGTGGGTTTTTTCAGGGTTCAATAAGGAACAATGTGGAAGCTGCCTGGGTCACGGAGGGAGCAATGAGTGCTAGTCTGGAGGCAGAAGGGCCACAGAAACCAAGTCTGCAGGTAGTGGGGTGGGTTATGCATGAGCCAATGAAGCTCAATTTGGAGGCAGCCAGGGTCATGTAGGGGTACATGAGGGGTGTCAGATGGGGTTACAGAGAGCAAAGCTGAAGGTGAAGGTACAGCAGAAAATACGCTTGGGGAGCAAGGCTGGATGTATTGGGGTCATGCAGCGGTAAATGAGGAACAATTTGGGAGCAACCAGGGTCATGGAGGGGATCAATAAGTGCAAGTATGGAGGCAGTGGGGTCAAATGGGGTCACAGACAGGAAGACTGAAAGTAGTGGGGGTCATGGAGGGTCAATGAAGCATAAAATGAAGGCAACAAGAGTCACTGAGAGATCAATGAGGGGCATTTGGAGAAAGAGGGCATCACATGGGGTTACAGAGAGGAATGCTGGAAGTAGTGGGGGGGTCAATGAAGAAGAATTTGGAGACAGCCAGGTTCATGCAGGATTCAAACAGGGTTAATTTGGAGAAAGAGGGGTCACATGTGGTTACAGAGTGTAAGACTGGATGTACTGGGGATCATGCAAGTGTCAATAAGGAACAAATTGGAATCAGCCAGGGTCACAGAGGGGTCAAAGAGAGTGCCCATGGAGGCAGTGAGGTCACATGGAGCTAGAGAGAGCAAGGCTGGCGGTAGTGTGATTATGAATGGTTCAATGAGCAACTACTTGGAAGCTGCCAGGGTCACTGATGGGGCAACGAGGGCAAGTCTGGAGGCAGAGAGGTCATACCGGGGGGTCACTGAGAGCAAGGCTGGATCAAGAGGGTTATGCAGGAGTTAAAGAAGGGCAATTTGAAGGCAGCTGTGGTCATGTAGGTGTCAACAGGGTGAGGCCGGGGGTTTACACGGGGTCACAGTGAGCAGCGCTAGATGTAGTGGTCAGGAGGGCATGCAGGAGTCAATGAGGAACAGCCAGGTTAGCAAAGGGGTCAATGAAGGTGAGTATGGAGGCAGTGGGGGGGGTCACATGGGGTCACAGACATCAAGGCTGGAATAAGTGTCACTGAAGAGCAATTTAGAGGTTGCTGGGGTCATGTAGGGGTCACTGAAGCACAATTTGGAGGTAATGAGGGTCACGGAGTAGTCAATCAGGATGAGTTTGAAGGAAGTGGGATCACAGCCAGCAAGACTGGAGGTAATGGGTCATTCGGGGGGGTCAATAGAGCACTATTTGGAGGCAGCTAGGGTCATGGTGGGGTCATTAAGGGGAGTTTGGAAGAAGAGGGGTCACATGGTGTTGCAAGGCTGGAAATAGTGGGGTTATGCAAGGGTCAATCAGGAATAATTTGGGGGGGGGGTCAGGGTCACAGCGGGTCAATGAGTGCTAATGTGGAGGGCTACATGTGGGTCACAGAAAGCAAGTCTGGAAGTAATAAGGAAAAATTTGGAAAGAGCCTGAGTCATGGCAGGGTTGATCAGAGTGTGTCTGGAGGCAGTGTGATCACATGGGGTCACAGAGAGCAAGGCTGGATGTGACGGGAGGGAGGGGGTCATGCAGAGACCTATGAAGCATAATTTGGAGGCAGCCAGAGTCATAAAGGGGTCAACTAGGGTGAGTTTGGAGGTAAACTTCTGATAAATCTCAGTTCACAAATGCTCTGTAGAGACTTGTTAGATTTGGCAGCTAAATTCTCAGAAGATGCTGTCTGGTCTGAGCATGCTCTAAACAACGTATGCTGGGGCTGAGCAGGACTTCCCCAGCATTTGCTCCCCTCAGCAGCTCAACACAGGAACTGAAAGCAGGGAGACTGTTTCTCCTGTGCTTCCAATGCCCCCACAACTGGTGCCCAGGAAAAGGAGAAAGCCACTCGACTGGAATACAGAGGGATGAGGAGTGCAAGGGGGGGCAGAGACAGGCTGAGGGTGGGGCAGGAGAGGAGTAAAGACAGGCTACAGGGGGACTATGGATAGGATAAAGTAGATTGGCTGAGGTTGGAGGGCAGAGGCAGAGACGGCAGATGGAGTAGCCAGGGGAAAAAGCATTGAGAGAGCACAGCACACTCCCTTTCAGAACATAAAATAGAATACAGGACTCCTGACTCTCGGCATACCTCTGCTGTCTACCAAATAGCTGTGAAACCCATTGGGTAAGTGTATCTGTCAGGGTTCCCTCCCAACTCTGAACTCTAGGGTACAGATGTGGGGACCCGCATGAGAGACCCCCTAAACTTATTTCTACCAGCTTAGGTTAAAAACTCCCCAAGGCACAAATTCTCCCTTGTACCTTGAATTAGGTAACACTGCCACCACCAAGTGATTTAGACAAACTCAGGGAAAGGCCCACTTGGAGTTCCTACTCCCCCCTAGTATCCCCCCAAGCTCCTACACCCCCTTTCCTGGGGAGGCTTGAGAATAAACAGGATGAGCACAGACCAACCTTGGGTCTTTTTAGGACACTAAAAAATAATCCCAATCAAATTCTAAAAGAAACAGAACTTTATTATAAAGAAAAAAGGTAAAAGAAGCACCTCTGTAAAATTAGAATGGAAGATAATCTTACAGGGCAATCAGATTCAAAAACACAGAGGATTTCCCTCTGGGCCAAACTTTAAAGTTACAAAAAGAAAGCCAGGAATACACCTTCCTCTCAGCACAGAGAAAATCACAAGCCAAAACAAAAATAAGCTAACGCGTTCCCTTGCTAGTACTTACTAAGTCTAATGGATTTGAATTGCTTGCTTCCTTGATCTGTGTCTGGCAAGCACACAGAACAGACTGACCAAAACCTTTCCCCCCAGATTTGAAAGTATCTTGTTCCCTTATTGGTCCTTTTGGTCAGGTGCCAGCCAGGTTACCTGAGCTTCTTAACCGTTTACAGGTAAAAGGATTTTGTGCCTCTGGCCAGGAGGGATTTTATAGTACTGTATACAGGAAGGTTGTTACCCTTCCCTTTATATTTATGACAGTATCTCATCTGCCTCTAGCCCACAAAGGCTAACAGACTTGCACTGCTCTCAATTACTCCATCAGTTCAAGGGGTAGAGGCCAGTGCTGTGGAGCTAAAGGTTCCAGTTCTGCTGATGAGCCATGTAGGGGTAAATATGATTCCAGATAAGAGAATTTGTTTTTTTATTTTTTTTCTAAACCTAGGAAATTATATCCAAGAATGATTTTAAAAGATTGCAGCCTTATTTTATCTAAGTCAAGCACTCAAGTTAGGAAATGCCCCAGCTAAGGTTGTCAATGCAATCTTAATTTGGCTCTCTTGTACATATAGATGCATTATGACACAGTCTTTTAATTACATGATCTCATACTGCCCAAATAGGGGCTGAAATAAGGTTGTACAATTAGCCTTAAGTGTGGCATTTCCTGACTTTACAGTGCTTAACTTTGCAACCTTGAAGTTCTTTAAATACAGTTGTTTTGTATGCAATATTGAATCTGTCATGCAATCACATAGTTCTGTCTGTGTTCTATACACAGCTACCTTAATCACAATAAAGATTCTTTCTACCCATAGTTATTTCATTTTCAGTTTCACAATCTTATTTCCTTATCTTCTTTTCCTGGCCTCTGAATAAATTAACAATAAACCTCTCAAGGGAATAAGATTTCCATACACCAGGTATGTTCATTGAGCAAACTCCATCTATGATCAAATCTTAAAGTTATCTGGAAGAATTGGGACAATCATGAAGAATTTCCAGAAGTACTGTGTAGATTAGCAATAAGGGGTGTAACTAATGCGTTCTTTTGAATATTTATTGATTGAGAAATCAGCTGGTCACGCTCAGGTTTGGTTTGTTAATTATAGACTAGGTGTCTAAGGTTAAACAGCACAAACAAAAAAGGCTAATTTACCAATTCTGGGGTACCAAGCCTGTCCATCTGCACTGGTTCAAAGTGGATTATGACTGGTTTATGTAGACTTCTTCTCCCTTGTTTATTCTATATTATAATTTTTCCAGTTAATTCAGTCACCATTACAGCTCTACCTTCTAGCCAAGTATATTTTCATTATGCCCTAATATACCCCAAATTTCCAGTGTACAAAAGGTTACAATAGTTTTGACCTACTTTTCCATGAGTTATAGTCTATCATGTCTGCCTTTACTTTTTTCCTTTTTAGTTTTGTCTACTTATCCCTTTCTTGTGGTTTTAATTACTATCTATAACTTCAAAAAGAACAGGAGTACTTGTGGCACCTTAGAGACTAACAAATTTATTAGAGCATAAGCTTTTGTGGGCTAGAGCCCACTTCATCGGATGCTGTAGCCCATGAAAGCTTATGCTCTAATAAATTTGTTAGTCTCTAAGGTGCCACAAGTACTCCTGTTCTTTTTGCGGATACAGATTAACACAGCTGCTACTCTGAAACCTATCTATAACTTGTTATTCAAGTTGCTCAGACCATCATATGTTACCTTGCAAATACATATGACGTTAAAGACAACCTTAAGAGCACAACCTTTTGTTATTGCTGTATAAACATATCTCCACTTGACACACACTTAAGCTCTTATTTGCTAGTAATTTTATATGAGCTCTTAGCATTACATTTTGCAGAGCTTTAGGGAGTTCTTTAGCATAGCCACAATAATGCTTAGACCTTAGGCCTTCATACGTCAACAGCAGCCAAATTGTCTGTCGGCTTGACTCTCCTGAGGTCAGTTCACTTTAGCCAGGGCAAATGAAAATTGGCTACCAAATCATTTTGTGCAACCTCCTGCTTTGAATCTGTGTTCCGATTCACCAGTGCCCTTCATCTCGCCCCACCCTAGAGAGTCAGAAAACAGTGCTCAGTGGGCCAAATTCATGTCTGGTGTTACCCCACTGACATCAAGGGATACATTTAGCTGCTTGTTTTAATTATCATTGTAATTAGTTCTAATAAGGACCACTTTATTCATAGACACAAATAAAACACTTGTATTAATATACCCTAAGTTGCAATATCATCATTGGTAGGCTTATTACTTTAATTTGGGCACTACCCAGTCCCAGTGAACATTTAAATTACAAGACTTACTTAGCAACAGGAAGAGTCTTTCATTTTTCAGTTCAGTTTTACTTGAACTAACTTTTAATTGTGTCATCCTCTGGGATGCATGCCACTTCTTCACCACAGTTCTCACAAGGGAATACACTAATAAATATTGATACACTTGCACTAGCCAGAAGCTGCTTACTGAACATAAAACAATAAGGAGTTTAAGGTTTTGGGGGGAAATCTTTGTGGCTAGGGGTTTCTCTCAAAGCACTAATCCTGCTCAGAATCATATTGATGAGAAAATTAAATATGCTTTTGGCTATATTTTGTGCACAACTCACCTACAAATGAACCTTTGAGCTATGCTCATTTTTAAAAAGGATTTGGAAAGCAACAAAGTATTGTGAACTCTGATTTGCATGTGTAAATATATATTTTTTCCATTGGCTTTTGCTCCTTAACTCAGTAGAGACTGTGGACATATACAGCATGGCCTCTTCATTAAATTTAATGAACAGCAAAATGATAGTATATTTATTACACGCCAAAGCTAGGTTGAAAGAACATTGAAGTTGCAAAGTCAATCACTCAAAAGTTACCAAATGCCAGAATTAAGGTTGCAACAAATGAGACAGGGGTACTACAGACAACAGTGCTCTTCATTATCCAACCCTGATTAATCCCCAGAGTATCTCTATCCGATGCACACAATGGTGCATGGATACTGTGGAAAAAAATAGCACATCATGTAGACTGTGTCATAACACATATGTATAGGTGGGCTAAATTAAGGTTGCACAGGCCACCAAAATTCTGTCATTTTCTAACTTTTGAGCATTTGACTTTGCAACATTAATAATGTTCTTTTAATGTACTTATCTATTGTGCGTGTGTGTAATTTTCTAAGCTAAAAAAAATTGAACAAACACTAGTTCCATCATGTGACATGATATTGACACCCATATGAGGAGTCATCAGCAGGGTTGAGACATTTACAGCCACCACACAGACTTCTGACACTTGAGGTAACTGACAGCAAGTGTAGATTGTCATCCTCTGTGTGGATCACCTCCGCCAGTGGGCTTCACAGATATCTGCTGGGAGCGGAGGAATGGTGAATTCTAGCTTCTTCTTCAGGCTCTGGAGGAGAGCACACTCTAATGAGCACAGACTCTTCTGCCCAAGACTCTTCTGCCTCATCCCTGCCAACATGTCTGTCTCAGTCCTGTCCCCTCCTCATCTCTGGCTCCTTGTCCCTGTGCTATTCTCCTTGCCTACCCCACCTCACGCTTCATTCCTCAGGCTTGCCATCCCATTGTTCATACCCAGCCAGTCCTCCTTTTCCCCTTCAGACTCATGGCCTGAGAACAAATATTTCCTACATCTCTCCTGTGATGCACTGTACCTCAAAGTAGGACCCAGTAACCCCCATATTCATCACTGGTATATAGTTGTGATATTTCATACAAAGCATACCTTGTGGATACCATATGAAAGGTCATGATCTGCTGCAACTCATTCTGTCCAAATATTCATATCATTGTTGTGTGTGAAGTTCTGAGATTTTACTATATGGTTGCTATTGAAATATGTTTGGGAGTCACCCACTGCTAGCTCTCCCGGGACAACAAAGGAGTGACCCTCACCAAAATGAGGGTTAAGTGACCATCATGAACCACTGACCAGTAGGGAAATTGTAAGCAAGAGAATTACAATTCTTTAAGAGAGAGTTGTACAAGCACCACACAATGGAGAGCTCAATTTTGTGACTCAGCATGGCCTTCCAGGACATGCCTGGGCCATATCTTTCCTGGGACATGAATTGAAAGTATAAAAGACAGTGGAAGCATCAGTCCACCTCTCCCCTCCCCCACCAACATTGAAGGCAACAAAAACACTAGGAAGACAAAGACTTTGAATGGAGGAGACTGGTCTCAGGCTGAGAAGGAAACTCAGCCTGTGTATTAAGAACTGTAACCTACCTGCAACATCCAGTGGGGTAAGAAAAGCTTTTGATTCAACTCTTGCTCAGTCTGATAAAGTGTAGATTTTAAACTGCAGTTTTACTTCTATTTCTTTTGTAAGCATCTTTGTCCTATATGCCTACCATTTATAATCATTTAAAATCTTTCTGTAGCTAATAAGTACTTTGTTTCATGTTCTCTAGAAACAAGTCAAAGGTACAACATTAGTGTTCCTAAGTGACCTAAGTTACCTTCTCTCTCCCAGTCCATCAATCAAGTTTTATTCATCTAGTCCCTCTAATCCATCATATTCCTTAAATGCCTGTAATCTGGGCATCTAAAACAGTCAGATTTATATTTTATTCCAAAATACACACCTTCCCTCATTAGAGGGATACGCCAGCTGACAGAATTGGTGTCTACATGACGCTGAGATAGTACAAATTATAAACAAAGCCACCCTTCTCTTTCAAGGACAATCATTGCAATGTGGATGTTTTGCTTTGTATACATGGTGTAAACCCATGACAGGTATTTAAGATTAGCCCTCACTGCCAGTAGTATGGTTCTCCCTAACTCTTGATGTTTACATTAAGTCAGAGCAGTTCTTGCTGAGCAGCTGTATGGTCTTGCTTGAATGGCACTAAGTGGTAGCATAGAAGACAGACAATTTAGTATGAAATTGGTAATAAACAGCTGGGGGTATAATGGCAGAGGTGTTTAAAAGTTCCCTCTTAAAAATGTAAACTAGTGAGGCAGTCTCTTAAAAGTGTACCACTAAAAAGATCCGATGGGCCCTAAATATTGATATCAAATAAATCACTGCTTTGCAAAATGGGTTTACTTTTTAGCTCCCTAATGACAGTAGAATATAATCTCAGATGGACTTTACTGTACTGTCTCAACACATAGCATTTGAAAAAAGTCTTCCGGTTCAGTTTCAGTGGTAAAAGTGAAGATACTCATTGGTGCTAATGCAATATTTTATCCTACCTGACTAGTCTGGTAAGCAATGCAATTTCATGCTCTTCTGGGTCTTTAATTATTGAAGGAGAACCTGAGAACTTTTGCCACTGGATCAGATATTATTTAAACAGATATAAAAAGGAGTTAGACTGGACATTATTGTTCACCCTTTCTCATAATACAAACACAAGGGGATGCTCAATGAAACTCAAAGTCAGCAAAATTTAAAACAGGAAATGCTTTTTTCCCACCAAAACAATCAGTTTGTAGAACTCATTGCGACTGGATACCAGTAAGGCCAAAAAGTTAGCAGGATTAAAAAAAAATAAAAATGATCAGACATTTATATGGATAATGTGAACTTCCAGAGTTACAATAAGAAGTCAAACACAAAAGCCACAAAAAAATGCTGGAAACTACATATAAACACAATTGTAGCAAACATGGTTGTGCTCTTAGGGCACCATTAGCAGATTCTCAGGACCCAAGTCTGGGGGACCTGGGCAGCAACCACACTGCAAAATGAGGGAGTTTGGATCTAAGTGCCCATGGAATTCAGACTCTGACCCAGCCTTGCAGGGTCCTGGGCCCGGAGGTCTTGCTGGCCTAAGTTAGACAGAATTGTGTGTAGATGGAAGTGGGGTTTGGGCTGAGCACGGACTTACATTGCAGTGTCGATGTACCCTAGGTAACATTTCCAGGGTCACACGGGAAGTTGTTGACAGAGCAGGAAATTGAACTTGGGGCCTCCTGAAGCTCAGTCTAATTCCTTCCCTATTAGGCCATCTTTCCTCTATTGCAATTATGCCTTTTCTGCTGAAGAGAAATAAAATATGTACAAGAACTTTCTTTGTATGCAATTAGGGTGTTTATGGAATTAAGGCTTCGGTTTCTTTTTGAAGTTCTACAATAAACCACTCAAGTAAACTGCAAGACACAACTTATCACTTCCTAAGTTTTATGTAGTTTATTTTGTATTTGACAAAAATACCTGAATGCCCTTTTGCTTTAAGAAGGAAAAAAAGTGTTAAATTACAGAAATGAAGAAACAGTCTTTAAAACTGCAGATGCATTTTTCACTTATGAGTATGCTGATCATTCTTATAGCTCCTTAACAAAAGCATCATGTCTTGGTTGCAGAGTTCAGGTGTTTTCACCCACAAAAAATAGTAAAAAAAGATGGAGAAACATAAAAGCTGTGGGCAAATTATCTACAAGTGTCCAGTCCCTTTCCCACTGTAGTCACTGTATTACATTATTCATTGAATTTTACCTATTTCCCATTAAATGATTTATTCAACGTGTTGTTTTGTACCACTGAACCAGCTCCACAGATGGCTAAATAAAGAGGAATAGCATTTAAAAGAGAGGATGGAACCCCCCAAGCTTAAGGGCGTAAACAAAACCACTAATTGATACAGTTGGGAAGAAACTTCCCTTCTGAGCCCGTTATTCTATAATTGTCTACTGTGGGTGTCTTTTGCACCTTCCTCTGAAGCTTCTGGCTGGCCACTAACAGAAGATAGATACTGGATTAGCTGGACCACTGTTCTGATCTAGTAAAGTAATTTCTATGTCAGTTAAATGACAAATATTTGTTGAGTAAGCTTGATTAAAATTTTAATTATTTAGGCAGCTCTATTCCAAGAGATGCTTGGTCATTCAAAGTTCTGGTTAAGTAGATGTCAGCTCTGCTAGTCTAAGCATAGCTGGGTCTAGGTATTTTCTCTCCCTTACTGAAAAGTGTACTACTTACCTTCAGTTTCTGTTCTGCTAGCATGGTTAGATTTGGGATATTTCTTCCTCATTATAAATTACTTATAAATTCACAGCTGCTCTCTCCCACCTCATACTAAGGGTCTTATCCTGCAAACACTTATTCTTAACTCTAAGTGTGAAAGTTGTTGCATGGATTTCAAAAAAACCTGTCAAACATATCTGCTCTATCAACTCTAAAATGCACAGCTTTCAATCTACAGGATATTTCATCATAAATTAAAACAATTTAAAATCCCAATTTTTGCTCTAAATTGCATTTAAGCATATTTCACAGACTCCTTATGCAAAGGTGGAGTGAATCAGTTGCTCTGAACCAAAGTTCAGATTTTGAATCAAACTTCAGCTTTTGTTTGAAATTTGGAATACAGCTCCCACTTTTCTCCAAAAAGCACCTTCCCTTAATAAAAATAAACTCACCTATTTTGCAATATTGTTTTTAGAGCGGCTAATCTCTGCTAGCAGTGATCTTCAACTCTTGCAGTGAGCATGAGGGCTTCTCCAGGTTCAAAAATGGGAGTAATGAATTCTGTGGCACATGTGGCCTGAGAACCCAAAGTCTTGAGTGGATTATCCTGAAAAAAACTCGGAAGACAGAAAACTAGAACTGAGACCACTTCCATATGAAAACACCACAGGTAAATAGGCCTTTCCCTTATACTTTAACAAGAGAACGTTGAGCATGTCTTGGAGGTTACAGTGAAGGAGCTTGGATTCTGCCTTGTCAACAGATGGATGAGAGAGGGGAAAAGGATATAGTTTCTTTTTGAAAAGGGACTGAGGAAGAGATGAGCTAGATGGAGGTTTTCCATGCTGGTGGTAGTCTTAACACTTTGGATGGATGTGGTTATCAGTCTCTGCAGTGCACTTGCTTCCCTCTGACAAACTCCAGTTGTTAACTAGAGTTGCAAAATCTAGATTAGCTTTATAGAAGAGTAGCCTGTGAGCAATACAGGGACGTGCTTATCTTAAAGAGCAACCTTTTGTGTATAAACTTGCAGATTTTCAGCCTCCCAATAACACTGATTCCCTCCCTCTGCAATGTATGGTAGAGGCGAGATGATGTCATTTCTCCATACCTCAAAACACTGAAACTGGTAGCCAGTTTGTTACTGTCACAGGACCATATTGTTTCTTGTGCCTGTTGAAAGTGATGGAAATATTCTACTGGCAGAATATGGAAGAGATCACTTTCCTTACACTGATGTGTCACCAACAAGACTATTAGCAGCCCATGTTCAAATCTGCCCTTGTGCAACATACAACTACTCATAAGTACTCCCACCTCTTGACAGTAACATATTGCATTGACATTAATGTAAGGGGGGTTTGTGATCACCCACTTGATACATATTTTATTGAAATTCTCTTGGCTAAAATCCAATAAATAAAGCTGATGAAGTTCAGATTACCATCATTTCTTCAAAGTGGAGACTTCTTTCCTGACCTGATTGCCTCACTCAAGAAACTTAGACTTCCTGTAAATTGTTTCTCTAGGAAACACGTATGACAGATTTCAACCATTCTCCTAATAAATACTGGTCTTTAGGTGACCTCAGCTGTGATATTTTTCTCTACTCAGTGGTCCATAATGAGAGGGGCTGTGGTGAAGGGGACTTACACCCTTCCTGGCCTTCCTTGGGATTAGTGGTCTCTCCTGGAAATAAACCCTGACAGAAATATGAAACTTGAGTGGAAGAAGAGAAAAATAGAGCATGTTCTGCCCTGACAGAAAAGATCTTGGATCTGGGGCAGAAAGGAGCTGGAGTAGCCTAAGCAGACCTGTGCAAGGAACCATAAAAAGAGCCAAGCCTGAGGACATGAAATCCAAACCAAATCTTTTCATCTCTTTGTTTGTTAAAAATCCAGTCTCAGCAAATGGGTGAGTTTTGTCCTCATGAAGCAGGGCAGATGGGAAAGTTAAGAGTTTAGGTCAATAAAAACACAGAAATTGTCAGTGACCTAGTACAAGTGTCTTCTGTTTTACATTGAATATTGTAATGAAATTATTTCTAGTATATTATGCTCTAAGCCTTGATTCTCTTCCTGCTTACTCTAGTCTTAACCAGTGTAATTCCTCTTACTGATGATTCTGATGAGTATGCAAAGAGAACTGAGTCCCCATTTGGAAAAAGGTACATAGCACATTAGAAACTGAAAATATAAATATAAAGATATTATAAACCATTTACTAGTGGTCCATCATCATGGTATCTAGGCATGATAGGTGGGAAGGTGAGAGAGGGATCTGAAACTCTGAAGGGAATCAGCACTATGCAGAAGGTTCTTCACAGTTCATTGACCAGTTGTTTTACTTCACAGCAACTGTAGGTGGTGGATACGACAATCCTTGATGGTTTCTAAGGTGAACTTTTTCCCAGAGTATTGCTGTCAATTGAAAAGGGAACATTCTGAATACATTTGTGTCAGGTAGATGAAAGCAAACTGAACTGTCCACAGACTTTGGGAATTAAACACAAATGTGGTTCACTGACAACTTGGGTTACTTTTGGATGATTGACTATATCTCCACTTGGTAAAGTATTTGTGGAAAGCAAGCAAGATAGGAAAATGCTAGTTACTGAAGGTGAAGCAGTTTTCAAGGCCTGGAGCCCCACAGGATTCATGCCACTGTGGTAGATGTGATAGGGAAAAACCCCTACACAGAGCCCACAATAGCCCATCAAGGATAGATCCAAGGCCAAAGCAACATGCAAGAGATTTTTTTTCTTTCAACATCCTGTTATGAATCTACAATGCTGAAGCCTCACATTGATTTTTTCCTCATGTAAGAAAAAAATAATTATCTAGGTATTTACATCCTGCTCATCATGGTGGTACTTGAGCACAGCTCATGGACCTAGAAAACATGTCAAAACTTAGTATGGTAAATATTAGCAATAAGTTACCAGGTGTGGCTATTGAAAGGTATAAATGATTCTGAGACCTTGATTTGTTTCTGCAGAAGGGTCTGAAGTTTGATAAAGGGGAAAACAAAAGCAGAAAAGTTGAGGGAGATATGCCGCCTCTTTTCTTGGTTGGTTAGACACTGGTTGGTTAGTACCCTGTCTTTAACATTTCTTGTATCTTTTTCATGCTACTACTTGTTCTTAAATATTTGATTCTTTTCCTCCTGTTAAATCATCTAGATAATATCAGTCTTAATCATAAGACCCATACCAAAGCCATTATCTTCACATCTGATTTATTTTTCATGAAATAGACTTTTCCCTTTTCCCGTGATATCCACTCTATATAAACTGGTATTGTAGTCAATGAAAGCTTTTATGGTTTCAGCAAATCAGACCAAAGAAGAATGCTACAGACGAGTGAGATGAGCTGTGAGACATAATGAGACACTTCCCTAAGGCTTGTAGATGTGAAGCAGACCAGCAGAGCTATCATATTTGATTGATACTGTCATATTTGAAATGAAATGCTAAGATGAGCAAAATGAATGGGCAGACTAAAAGACCTGTTATATAAGGCTGAACACAAATGTCAACAAATTGCATTCCTCTTTCAGTGGCAGGATATAAAAGCCATGGCCAGCAGAGCTGACTTAGAAATACATACGTTTTATGCATGTGCGAATGTGTATATCTTTCTATATAGTCTAGATTCTATGGCATCCTAAAAAGTCTTTTTAATATATCCAGAGAGTTGTGGAAAGGTTTATTTCACTAGTTATGTAATCATAACTGTGAAGTGTTACATTTCTAAAACCTGACCTATGAGGAAAGGTTAAAAAACTGGGCATGTTTAGTCTTCAGAAAAGAATACTGAGGGGGGACCTGATAAGAGTGTTCCACTATGTTAAGGACTGTTATAAAAAGGATGTTGATCAAATGTTCTCCATGTCCGCAGAAGATCAGACAAGAAGTAATGGTCTTAATCTGCAACAAGTGAGATTTAAGTTAGATATTAAGATAATGTTTTGAACTCTGTTAGTTAAACTCTGGAATAGGTTTCCAAGGGAGGTCATAGATCCCCATCAGTGGAACCTTTTAAAAGCAAGTTGGACAAAAATCTGTCAGGTTTACTTGTTCCTGTCACAGTGCAAGGATGCCAGACTTGACTTTTAGGTCCCTTCCAGCCCTACTTTTAAATGAAATGCCTTTTACAGCACTTTGACCAATGGGACTGCAGAATTGCAACCAAGTGAAGTGAACTGTATGATGACTGGGTTTCTTATCTCCATCTCAATTACTTTTTCATAATTTAAAAAAAAACATATAAAAGAGCAGAGCACACTTTCTAACATCCTAATGGGGGAACGTTTAGCCAAAAACATCCAAAATGTGACAGCACTTAATCAGAACACATAGAATAGCACTGGTTCCCAAACCATGAACAGACCTCCCCCTGTCTTCTACAGATATAGTAAAATGTATTACCCCTAGCAGGTGTGGCTTTTGAATCATCCCTAAGGGACAGTCTATCTGATTTCTTCTGCTGCTCTTGGGTTGCTATGGACTATAGAATCCTTGCCCCTACAGCTTCCAGAAAAACCAGTAGGGAACGACTGATTTCAGTGATCAGTTTTCTACTTTATTCCATTGCTCAGCAGACTAGACACCAGGGTTTTTGTGCAAGATGGTTCCTGGCTTCCTGGACAGGAACTACCAGAAAAAAAACAGAGCTATGAACACATGGATTTTTTCCCTACGCAACTTGAGACATTTGAGGCACAGGAACACTTTCAACTACATTAGCAATAGACCTGTTTGAAACGTAAACAGAAATAAACACATTTTGAAAAAAAAATCTTCTACTTTTGGACAAAATCTAATTAGCAATAGCTCAGAATATTTTCTCTGTAGCTTTTAGTGAGAGCCATCAAATGCATAGAAAAGTTGTGAAGTTGAGAACGATGGCGCCACAGTAGTGCCTCAGAGTTAAAACAGAACTCTAACACAACCTGAACAGGAGCTAACCAACCTCTGCAATGTTAAAAACAGAACGACATCTGACAGTTGGATGCACTGATCTGTTGGTGTAATTGGTATAAAAGCATATGAGGTCAATGTGAAGGTTTTGCATTGGGCTGGAAATTTGAAGTTGAGGAATGTATTGGTTTTTTTTTTTTAAATCTGGAGATGGAAGTGAAAGCGTTATGGAACATTGGAGTGCATTATTGGAAGCAATATGAAGGTGGAAAGGAATGAACAAGTATTCCCCCTTAATTTCTTATTTCCATTCTGTAAGGTTTTGGGTGAATGGGGTATGGCCTGCCACAACATTAACTGCCGCTCTAAGGCCTGGTCTACACTGCCGCTTAAGTTGATGTAAGTTACATCAATCAGGGACGTGGGGAAAAAAATCACACACCCCCATCCGAGTGACATAGCTTACATCAACCTAACTCAGTGTCTACTCTCCTGCCATCTTACCTTCTACCTCTTGGGGAGATGTAGTACTGAAGTTGATGGAAGAGTGCTCTTCCATCACATCTTCACCAGACCCACTAAATCGACGCCACTGCATTGATCACAGCAGCTCCAATTTAGTGTGCAGTATCGAGAACCCTAAGTATTTTGTTTGCTAATATATACATATTTTAGGGTTTTATTGACATAACTCTGTTAATGACACAACAGCGTTGGTCCTTCTTTTGAGATTAGCTCAAGGCTAAACACTTATGCATGTGTTTAATTTCAGGCAAACAAGGAGGTACATTGACTTCAATAGGATTACTCACATACTTACTCTTTAGAACATTCATAAGCTTCTGCAGGATCGGGACCTTTATAGCTGTAAAGGATGCCCACAAGTGGTAAGATCAGTTGCTATTTGAACACCAGTTAATGTTATAGGGGGAATTGCCAACTTTGTTGAAGTTTTTATAGGCTAGTTACTTGCCAGAAGACTTGTGAAGTTTGAATTATCACAAACCATCCTATCAGATCCCTAATTCAACAAAGCACTTAAGCATATGCTTACAATAAAAGCAGTCTGCTAAACTGGAGCCCAGAATATCTAACCTGCCCAAGCTTTATTTTGTGTTGCACATCATCATCCCTCTTAGAATTTAAAAATAGCTATTCAGAAGGGATCGGATGACACACTTATGAAGGATGATTAGGGGGCTGGCGCACATCACTTACGAAGAGAGGCTGAGAGAACTGGGTTTCTTTAGTTTGCAGAAGAGAAGGGTGATGGGGTATCTGATAGCAGCCTTCAACTACCTGCAGGGAGGTTCCAAAGAGGATGGAGCTCGGCTGTTCTCAGTGGTGGCAGATGACAGAACAAGGAGCAAAGGTCTCAAGTTGCAGTGGGGGAGGTCTAGGTTGGATATTAGGAAACACTATTTCACTAGGAGGGTGGTGAAGCACTGAAATGGGTTACCTAGGGAGGTGGTGGAATCTCCATCCTTAGAGGTTTTTAAGGCCCGGCTTGACAAAGCCCTGGCTGGGATGATTTAGTTGGTGTTGGCTTTGAACAGAGGGTTGGACTAGATGACCTCTTGAGATCTCTTCCAACCCTAATCTTCTATGATCATTTACTTTAGTAAACAAGCTTTTTTTTTTCTTTTTAGCAAACATGACATCTTACAATACATATTCAATTCTCTAAATAGGCAAGCAGTTATCAAACAAATGTAAAGAATTCATCCCTTTTGTTTCCCATAGGATATATAGTTCATTTGGTACACAATTAATTTAAACCATTCACTGCATTTTATATAACCAGCTTGGATTATGTCAGAAAAAGTGACTGCCATTCCTGATTTTAATTCTCTTCCAAACAGATGATTTGTGAATAACAAAAGATTATCATGTCAATTAAACTTTCAGCCAGTGTCCTTCCAGAACAGCCAGCACTAGCAATAACCGTGGGTCCTGTTGGTCTGAAAACTTATTCTTAGATTAGAGTCTGTCACCTGTATCCCTGCTAGTTCAAATCTCCTCCTTGGTTCTTAGGCTTCTCCCCTATATTCACCTGCCTCAGCCCTTTGCAGTACACCTTAATGGGAGAAAACACCTCTATGACCCTTTGACAGAGGTCTACACTACCTGCCGGATCAGTGGGTAGTGATTGATCTTTCGGGGATTGATTTATCTTGTCTAGTCTAGACACGATAAATTGATCCCTGAGCACTCTCCCATCGACTCTGGAACTCCACCGCTGTGAGAGGAGCAAGTGGAGTCAATGGGGGAGTGGCTCAGCGCCGTGAAGACGCCACGGTAAGTTGACCTAAATACATTGACTTCAGCTACGCTATTTGCGTATCTTAGGTCGATTCCCTGCCAGTGTAGACCAGAGCAATGAGTGCAGGAGTTAGACTCCAAAAACACCTTCCCTTTTGACACCTTTCCTTAAAGGCAGAGGAATTCTTGTCTTTGGTGGCAGTCGGCATGAAACACCCATACAGTCTTGCTTATATCACTACATCATATCTGAATACTGTACAATGCCTGGTGAGGAAGGCTCCTCTTACCTTAGTTACAGAGAAAGGAAAATAAAATATTACATCTCTAGAAGTCACTTCCCTCTGATAAGTCCTGACACAACCACCCAACAATGGGGCACACTCACTCATGGAACACCCCCTTGTGTCTGTGCACAGTGTTGCTAGTATTCTTGGCTCATGAAGGTTATCTGCCTCCATGGCTCAGCCCTCCAGCCAAGTCATGTAAAGTCCACCTCCTTCTAGGGTAACTGAATGGTCCAAGTGAAAATCTAAACATATCTATGTAATTCCTCTGCCCCCTTGAGCTAATGAAGTCATCTGTGACTATTTACAAACCTTATCTCAGTACTCCCTCCCACAGGAGTCTACTCTGCTTCCTGGGGGTTTCTTTCCATAGGAGAGTCCTGCCTCCTCTGCAGTCTCTCCCTGGAATCTTCCCCCTTTTCAGGTCCGGCCACAAAGATCATTTTCTGTCCCTGCAACCTTCCTCAGTCTGCCTACCTCAGGCCCTTCCCAGCCAGTGAGTAAGCAAGCTCCCTACTGCCACTTTCCTTGCTCATCCCCCTCTGAGCTCCTGTCTTTAAATAGTCCATTGCACCGAGCTGGCATCATTAATTGGCATAATTAATTGCTCCTATATGTCTAGATCCGGGGCAAGGCTGAGGGGTAACTGCTAGACCATGAGCCGAGGTAAGCCCAGCTTTTCTTAAAGGACCAGGCGATACCCTCTCCTGTGTCTAGAGAAGTCTGTCCCAACTCCAACCCAAGTTGCTAACCAAGCCTAGATGTGAGTCCAGGATAAGGTTACATCAACATTTACCTAAAGGAGTGTGTAATCCAGAGTACTGCCTGGAGGAAATGCCACCGTCTGTGACTCCTGTACAGGGACTATCCTCCCACCATTACTTCTGGGATGCCCTGTCCCCTCTTCCCCCCACCTCTGGTAATCCAAACCCAGCCTTTAAAGGGCACCTTGATCTCCACTTCATTAGTCACTCCTTAATCATAGAATCATAGAATCATAGAATATAAGGGTTGGAAGGGACCCCAGAAGGTCATCTAGTCTAACCCCCTGCTCGAAGCAGGACCAATTCCCAGTTAAATCATCCCAGCCAGGGCTTTGTCAAGCCTGACCTTAAAAACCTCTAAGGAAGGAGATTCTACCACCTCCCTAGGTAACGCATTCCAGTGTTTCACCACCCTCTTAGTGAAAAAGTTTTTCCTAATATCCAATCTAAACCTCCCCCACTGCAACTTGAGACCATTACTCCTCGTTCTGTCATCTGCTACCATTGAGAACAGTCTAGAGCCATCCTCTTTGGAACCCCCTTTCAGGTAGTTGAAAGCAGCTATCAAATCCCCCCTCATTCTTCTCTTCTGCAGGCTAAACAATCCCAGCTCCCTCAGCCTCTCCTCATAACTCATGTGTTCCAGACCCCTAATCATTTTTGTTGCCCTTCGCTGGACTCTCTCCAATTTATCCACATCCTTCTTGAAGGGTGGGGCCCAAAACTGGACACAGTACTCCAGATGAGGCCTCACCAATGTCGAATAGAGGGGAACGATCACGTCCCTCGATCTGCTCGCTATGCCCCTACTTATACATCCCAAAATGTCATTGGCCTTCTTGGCAACAAGGGCACACTGCTGACTCAGGAGATGTATTTCTGATATGACTCAGGAGATGTATTTCTGTAATCCAGGAGATGTATTTCTGATATGACTCAGGAGATGTATTTCTGTAATCCAGGAGATGTATTTCTGATATGACTCAGGAGATGTATTTCTGTAATCCAGGAGATGTATTTCTGATATGCATGTTAGTTGTTCTTGGTTATAGTGTTAGAAACTGGATATATCAAGCATGAAGGTGTGATCTATCTTCACTAATCAGAGGTAGCATGGATTTGCCTATTTTAAAAAATACCTCATCTTTCCTTTATTGTGAAATTGGCCATCTGTAACAGATTCTTTTCTAGAAATATTAGTTTGCTTGTCTTTGCTGCAATCTTTTCAAAAGCTGGAGTTTAAGGGCATCTTTCATCAAAGGTTTATCTCTTTTGTCCAAAATGGCCTGATATGTATGAAATATTTTGAGGGCCTGATCCAAAGCCTGTTGAAGTTGGTAGTAAAACTCCAGCAGACTTCAATAGGAACACCTTTGAATCTTTACAGGAGGAGAGCCCTGATGAAATTAATGTATTTTGTATATGTTAGAGCTGGATTAATACTGAGGATGGAGGCAAAATCATGAATATTTAATATATTCTCATGCTTTGGTTTGCTTAAAATATATTTAAGTCCATTACTATTCATGTACGTGAAAAATGTTGAAACTGGTCTTTACGATTCAGCCAAATATAAATAGTCATCCCACTAGTGACTTTGGTGTCCTATTCCATAGCTTAAATACCAATTGCATGCTTTGAAAATAATCCATAGGCTCATGTCAAGGTTCCTTCCCCACTGTGAACTCTAGGGTACAGATGTGGGGACCTGCATGAAAGACCCCCTATGCTTATTCTTACCATCTTAGGTTAAAAACTTCCCCAGGGTACAAACTTTGCCTTGTCCTTGAACCCTATGCTGCCACCACCAAGCGCATTAAAAAAAGAACAGGGAAAGAGCCCACTTGGAGACATCTTTCCCCAAAATATCCCCCAAGCCCTACACCCTCTTTCCTGGGGAAGGCTGGATAAAAATCCTCACCAATGTGTTCAGGTGAACACAGACCCAAACCCTTGGATCTTAAGAACAATGAAAAATCCATCAGGTTCTTAAAAGAAGAATTTTAATTAAAGAAAAGGTAAGAGGATCACCTCTGTAAAATCAGGATGGTAAATACCTTACAGGGTAATCAGATTCAAAACATAGAGAATCCCTCTAGGCAAAACCTTAAGTTACAAAAAGACACAAAAAAAGGAATATACATTCCATTCAGCACAGCGTATTTTACCAGCCATTAAACAAAAAGAAATATAAAGCATCTCTAGCTAGATTACTTACTAACTTTTCAGAAGTTCTGAGTCTGCATTCCTGATCTGTTCCCGGCAAAAGCATCACACAGACAGACAGACCCTTTGTTTCCCCCCTCTCCATATTTGAAAGTATCTTGTCTCCTCATTGGTCATTTTGGTGAGGTTATTTTAGCTTCTTAACCCTTTACAGGTGAAAGGGTTTTGCCTCTGGCCAGGAGGGATTTTATAGCACTGTATACAGAAAGGTGGTTACTCTTCCCTTTATTTTTATGACAGCTCATATTTTGCTTATACTGTGAAGTATTTTCAAATATAAAATAGATTACTTGTTGACATTACACAAATGCTTCACAGAACCAAAAAAGACCCAAATCACCAAATTGTGTTCATTTATATTATTCATACATGTCAGTGTACTGTACTTTTTCCTTGTGTTTGACATCTGCATGTTTTTCCTCTCAGCGTTAAAATGCCTTTAATTTTCTATCTTGTGGATCTACTGTAAACAAATACTTCTTCTAGTTGCACTATAAATGATTGGATTGTCATTATAATTGTTGTATGCACTGCTGTAGCCATGTGGGTCCCAGGATATGAAAGAGACATTGTGGGTGAGGTAATATCTCTCACTGGACCAGCTTCTGTTAATGAGACAAGATTTCAAGTTCCACAGAGCTCTTCTTCAGGTCTTATCATTATAATGACTGTTTAAGTATCTGGAAGAAGATCAGCTGGGCCAGTCTCCATGTGAAAGAGTTTCTGAGAAGAAAGAGGTCACTGAGCTAAGATATCATAGTGCAACACTAAGTATTAGGTTTGGCACACCATAAAAATAGCCTTAAAATTTCAGTGAGGCATGATTAAATATACAAGGAATGAGGGGGGGGGCAGATTTTAATTTAATTAATATTATAGAATACATATTCAGGCTAGATTTTCATGGCTTTACTCATACTGAACTCATTATTTCATAAGCAGTCCTACTGAAGTCAATGGAACTTCCCCAAGATAAGATGTGATTCAGTCTGTGTAAGGGTATCAGAATCTGGCTGATAGATCTTCCTAGGTGCAATAAATCTAAGTGCTCACTTTGAAAAAGTCATTAAATCAAATAGGGCAAAAACATGGCTAAAAATCTCTCAAAGAGACTTCCCAGCCTTAAAGCAAAACTATCGCATAACCTCAGCTGTCATCTGCAGGATATAAACACACTTACAACCTATGGAGAATATTCCTTAAAAATACTTGCACAGCCATAAAACAAAATGCACTTCCATTGTGTCCCTTGTCCCCAGCATCTGTTCCAGAATAAACTTCAGAAAGCTTCCTCGAAGAAGAGATGGGTCTTGTAGCATTCCCTGAAAGTCTCAGATTCTAGCTTTGGTGAACCAAGAAATGCCAGTGAATTGTCAATCTATGTTCAAACTATTGAATTTGTCGTGAGTATTTTTGTTTGTTCCATGATGTGACATCAAAGCTCTATAGAACCTAGTTACACTAAGTTTGAGAAACTGAAATTAATTAAAAAGAAAAGGAGTACTTGTGGCACCTTAGAGACTAACCAATTTATTTAGTCTCTAACCAATTTAGTCTCTAAGGTGCCACAAGTACTCCTTTTCTTTTTGCGAATACAGACTAACACGGCTGTTACTCTGAAACCTGAAATTAATTAATATCACAGCCTATACATGAGTGAACTTTGAGAGGTAGATTTCTAGCTTTATGGCTTTGGGAATTTAACAGTGTTACCATGCCATTGTAGCTATTGCCAATATATGACCACAAAGTGCTTTGTATCTGCTTCTGTAAGCCTGATGTTTTTTTGGTTCCCCATCCTATTCATGAAAATTACTTTAAAAAAAAAAAAAAGAGGCAGGCTTCTGTTCAGAAATCCTAACCATAGGATAACCATACAAGATGAGTCGTTCCCAGTGACTTGAATTCTAATAGGAAAATTTGAACCATAGAATGTCAATAAGAAAAGAAGCAGAAAGCCTAAACCTTTAAATGTTGACATAAGCAAACCCTGTGGATTTTACCTTGGTAGCAGTTACCAGAGCGAACAGTAATTTTTCATTGATACTTTTGATATTCAATCCAAAATAAAAGGTTCAAATTCCAGTCCCATGCCAAAGGTAAAAGGAAATGCATGCATGCATCTAAAGGCTGAATTTGGCCCTAAATCAGAAATCCTAACTGAAAAGTACGCTTCAGCACATCCATCACATATGATCAATCAAGATGGTTACAGCATATGGCAACAGTGAAATTGTCACTGCAGGGCCTTAAGCACTCAAGTCACATGACTGAACAAGGCTATGACAGTGTTTACAGAAAATGAGCAGAATTTACCTCCAGGTATCATTTGCTAACTTGGCTTAGTATATCCCACCCAGAAACTGGCTTCAAAGCCAAAAATACACCAAGAAGGGTTTTCCCCAAGGTTTTATTAGATTAATTCTTTTGAACATTTCTGGCCAAGAGAGGTCTAAAGAAGACAGATGGCAAAATGGGAAACTCTTTCAAAAGGAAAGGATCTTTTCTTCCTTTTTACCTAGAATGCAGCTTCATTTTTCAAAGTTATTAGGGCTCTCAACATGTTGAAAAATGTTGGAAAACTCACTTTTCCCATCTCAACTTTTGCCATTTATAAACCATTTTTAGTGATTAGCTTTTTATAGGATCAGACAGAACTCTGTTCTGCATACACTTATACCGTTTATTATTTGACTGTACAAAGGTGAGAGAAAGGAAGTATTGTTCCCATTTTAGAGGGGAGAAATGAGGCACAAATTAAGGCCCTGATTCAGCAAAGCACTTGAAGTGCATGCCTAGCTTTAAGGGTGTGAGTGGTCCCACTGAAGTCAGTGGAGTCATTCATGCTTAGTGTTAGGCACATATTGAGTATTTTGTTGAATTAGGTCCCAAGTGACTCGTCAAAGGTCGCACAAGTACTCAGCTGCAGAGCCAGGAGCTGAACCCAAATCACTAGGTCAACATCTTAACCTCAAGACCATCCTTCTTCCCTATAGTTTTGTAACTTGCAAACAAAAGATGATACCTTCTTCTTCCATGGAAAAACCAAAGCCAGGGCCTGTACAAGACAGACTACAAACATTCTGTATGATGTAGGGTGATGGACCAAGTGCCTGCTTTGTGGTGGGTCATATAGAGGGACATAAACCTGTAGCCCCAAGGCCTCTGAGGCTGTATGGAATACGGACCCAAATAGGATTTCCGTAGAGCGTATGCCCTTTTATACTGTTCTCCAGCACCCATTTCTTCATCCTGGCTGCATGGCTGACTCATGAGCCAGCCTGCCACTGGCTCCCTCACAATGGTAGCTCCCCATTCTCCTCCTGCAATGGAATAAAGGCCACACAGTCATTTACTGCATACGCTCGGGGCTTTGCTATGGAGTATGATGTACAGAGCAGCTGTTCCTTAGCTCTGTGCCTTCTAAAACCTGTGCACTTGACCTTGAAGATTGTATATAAAACATATATCATAATAATGAATTCAAACTTAAAAAGGTCTGTATGTTACCACCTACATTTAGTTATATTTATTTTGCTGTTGATTATGAGTTACATGGTTGAGAATCTGAGTGTTCCCCTTCCAAAAACAAATAAAAATCCTAACTTAAGTGATTTAAAAAAAAAACTATCAATTTTTGTGAATTTTTTTTTACATTCAACCCAAAATATTGAAAGTCTGAGTAGTTCTGAGTTGATTTTTCAACTGAAACAGCTTTTCTTTTCAAGCACCAGATGCTTCTGTTTTACCTGAGCTTGGTACACAATAAATAGCCTTAACTACAATCTTGTTTGCAATAAACACATACATTCATTAGTCTTAATTTCATAGTCTCTTCTAATTGCATGAAAATCATTAAGCTTCCTTTTTATTTTTCATCTGAGTACTACAGGGAAATAATACAGACACACATGTTGTGTTATGACTCAGAGTTTTGCAGCTGTGTGAGATACAAATCCAATTTAAAATAAAAGGTAATTCCAACTAGCCAATTATAATCTAACATTTTCTTATTATAGAAAAATATTCCCTTACATCTCTCCTATCAAGTGCTTCCATTTCCCAAGTCAGAATATTAAACCTGTTTTTGGACTTGCTGCATGTAGACTAGTCAAGCATAGAGACTACAATGGACTACAGCTTTTCTTAGCGTCCTTTACTATAGTGTTCCAATCCTGTGGTTACCTCACAAACAAGGTTGAGGGGCCCAAAATTGTACATTGTAGGTTGCATATGACAGAGGGCAAGAACGCTGTGTGGACCTATATGAGCAAAGGGTTAACCTGAGCTCAGCTTGCCTCTTCCTTTGCACAGGTGATCAGCAAAAACAATGTAAGAAATTGCATGCAATACTGAGTCCATCCCTGAGGAAGGTCAGACTCCACATGAATGGTCTTAGGACATAGTTGAACCTCAACATGGAGAATATTCTGTTTACTTTCTGCTTATGTTAACTTATTGCACTTTCTTGTTTTAGGCCTCAATTCAGCAACACAATTAAACATGTGCTTAAGTTGCACTGATGGGCTCTGCTGAATCAGGGCCACAAATACTAACCACTGAGAGAGAAACATTGCTTGCTGCAAATGTATTACTATGTGCGGAATCACTCTGTCAGCTTACACTAGGGTCTCTCGAATACCACTGGACAGATGCTGACTTTCTGATGGTTTTAGTTTAGGAATTGACATGTGAACATTATCATACCTTATTATAGCTACATTTTTTTGTTTTGTATTTCAAACCTTGATAGTTTGGGGAAAAAACTAATGTGCCGCACACAACTCCAACTGTTCATGTGCTTATTCACTGTAGCGCTGTAGATGTAATTATTTAGTTAATGCTTAAATTTGATATCATAACTGGAGCTCAGCCAAAAATATGGTTTTTTGGTTTGGGGTTTTCCCCGTTAAATATTCCAACTTTTAATCAAAACCTGATGAACAGTTAAACTTATGGAAAATAGACATTTTCTCTGGAGATTTTCACTGGGTTTTTGACACACTCTTCTGTTGAAAATCAGTTTGGATGGAAAACTTTCAACCAGCACCAACCAAATGGGATGATTTAGTTGGCGATTGGTCCTGCTTTGAGCAGGGGGTTGGACTAGATGACTTCCTGAGGTCCCTTCCAACCCTGATATTCCATGATTCTATGATTCTATGTGATAGTACCTGTCTCTGTGAGCATGGGGTCATCCTGTTACTTCTGGTTCTCCCTAGCTAAAATTGGCTGCAACGTGTGGTTCATATTTTCACTGGAGGGAAATTTTTAGTATAGGCAGCAATGTCTATAGTTTGGGTTATGCACTATTTCCCCTCACAAAACATTTTTCAGTTGCTTTTAACTTCGCTGAACTTATCCACATCTAGTCTCTGCCTAAGGCTGAATTGTTTTGAAAAGTTTCAGGTAAAAGGTTCAGCTATTTCTCAGAATATGGTTAAGGGAAAATACATTATTTTGCCCATGTTTTAAAAAAATACCCCACCAAACCCATGTTGTTGATAAGCTCTAGCACCTACATACTTTGGAGCAGGAACTTGAAATTTGGCAGGGGCTCACCCCAAAGTCAGGGATGTGCCTTCCTCCCCATGAAAATTTGGCGAAGTTACAAGCCTCTGAAAAATTGTAGTTTACACCTTCTGAATATAAATTTGTTAGTTTCACAATTCAGTTCTCCAAAGACTCCATCTTTACTGAGCATGTTCCATCCCCTCAGCTCCTATGTGCTTACAGGATTCTGCATGTCTCCCCACAAAATAGCTGCACTTGCTCCAGCCCAGGGCTTCAGGAGTGTGAGGGAGGAAAATAGTATGTGATCAAGTAATTAAAGATTGTACCATAATTTATAAAGACAAGGGTTCTGAATTAAGGTTATATGGGCTACCTTAATTCTGGCATTTTCTCACTCTTGAGTACTTGACTTTGCAACCATGGTGTTGCTTTAATCTAGGGGTTTTAATGTAATATTTATTTAAGCTTCCTCATTTAGGGCCCAATGCTGCAAAGCTGAGTGCCTTGAACTCTAACTGTAGTCAATGGGAGTTGAGAGCACTCGATCTCTCAACACCATGAAACATCATGCCTTAGGTTTGCATAAATCAGGGACAAGAGTGCTAAATATCTGCAGTGAAAAGTTGTGAAACTAATAAGTTTCCCATCTTCCATAGATAGAATAGATTAATTATAAGGCCTCTATCACCTTTGTATTCAGGAACTTAATCTTAACAGTGTAAAGCTTTCTTCTCTCCTGGGTATTTCCTCTACAACCGATTAATTTAATCAGCATGGATTTAATTATTCTTGGTAAAATAATTGTAGTATGCCCCAGAATCATGACTCACAAGGAGAAATAAGTATTGCTTCATGTTTTGAACAATTGATATAAACTGTAAGGAAACTAGCTATTCTCTAAAGTGTTCATAAGTGTCACTATGTAAACTCAAACGAGTTTTTACACTGCATATTTGATGAACGTAACAAAAGGTTTAGGTATAGTCCTAGGTCAAAAAAACAATAGCAGCCATATGTTTGATAGCTCCGAATGACATGGAGAAATGAAGTCTGGGAAATCTGTTCTCTGGAAAAAGTGAAACCACTTGACAGAAGGATTGAGCAGATTTTATAACATCTGATTACCATTGTTCGAGTTTGAACAAAATAAATACAAGGATAAGATTGACAAAAAACACAAATGGATCTTTTATAAAATGTAAAATAAATGCAGGTTATGAATAAGATTTGTTTTTTATATATGAAAAGCTCCTGTGTGTTAATGATTAAAAAATATAATAGCTTTCTATTTTTAATAAATTGTTAGTAAAACAACTTATATCAAATTATGTGGGGAAAACAATGTATTCTGTGCTATCTTAAATGGTGAGTATCAATTAATTAATATTTTAAAGCAGTTGAATTAAAAAATTATGGCCTATATTGTGCCATCAATTTTTTGTGCAGAACTCATTGGTTTCAATGGGGACTTCTGTTTAAACATTGATGTTATGACATAGCCCCATGTGCTGATAAGTAACTTGTATTGAGGTATTAAATGCCAGCGTAGCACTTTGACAGTGCTTCTCCACAATGTTCTATGCCTCCAGCTATGTCTAACATGTGAAAGTGTACAATCAGATCCATCTCTTGTCATAAAAAGCCATTATAAAATGCTGAGTGAATGCCTATTAGAAGTATTATGTATGCAAATATGACAACACGTTATAGTAATGAACCATGGATCAGTGTTCACTGCTGAGAAGACTGCAGAATTCAAACTCTTTTAGCTTACAAGGGCTTTCAACCCTGCTTGACTAAGTCAATGTAAAAAAAAATAAAAAGAGTGGGCACGCTACTAGTACTAATAGGAGTAGGCTGAATTACAGTAACAGCTAGTAACCTCTATCAAGGTCAGGGCTCCATTGCGGTAGGTGCACATATAGTAGCTGCCCCCAAAAGTTTATAATCAAAATAGATAAAACAGATTAAGGATAGGAGAAAGGAAGTACTATCTTAATTTCATAGATGGGAACTGAGGCATAGAGAAATGTAATGACTTTCCCTACGTCACACAGGAATTCTGTGGTAGAACCGAGAATTGGACCCCGATTTCCAAAGTTCCAGTGCACTGTCTGAGCCATAGGACCATTTTTCCTCTCTGAGGGAAACTTACCTCTCTTGTAAAAAGGAGACTGTATTGCTAGAAAAGGGCACGTACTGAAGTGCTTTTAAAAAGTCTCATTGTACATTGACTAAAATGAGGAGGAGAGAATGAAATTATACATATAATGCAGAAGCAATTCCTCTGACATAAATATGGTATCTGGAATCCAGTTTTGTAATTCAAACCTTCTAGTGCTAAAAATGTAAGGCGATATGGGATTATAATGCTATGTAGGGGAACCGAGGTAAATTTAGGTCTAATTTTGAATATGCCCTTCGTGGGGAGGAACATTTTAGAGGTATGTTTGGCTCTTTCGTGTCTGCAGCAAGAAATGTTCCCTGACACTAATTCAACAAGACAGTTGCACCTTATAAAAAAAATCATTCTCTGCAATCAAATCCAAATTTAAAAAAATCGGCTAAATACTTCATATTATGGAAGTAACTGCCACAAAGGAATTTTTGACATTGTTTGTTTCCATGCCAATGTGAATTTGGGTGTTGGGGGGCAGGAAATGGTGTGGCAAAGAGAGTCAGCGAAGTATGTTCCTTAAAAAGGACAGAAATTTTGTATGACAGTTCCCAAGAGCACTGCCATGGCTTAAAAGCATTCTTCTGTTTTGTAGAAGCTTGTGTGCATGTTTGATTGAGTGGAAGGAGTGCAGGGCGGGAAAATGAGATCACAAATGTTTGTTTTGGCTGCCATGAAATCAGTACAGTAATAGGTCAGCAGAAACATCAAAACACAATCAAGAGCTGTCTTCAGGGCTGTGAGTGAGTAGAATTCACTGGGCAATCAGCCAGAAGAAAAGAGAAGAGGTATACTACAGTTCATCAACAGGTGCTGAAGAGGCAAATTGGAAACCTTTTATTGAAATTTTGGAATCTCCTCTGTAAACTGCATGTGCAATTCAATGTTTGTTGTGTACTGTTAAACAGCTGCCACCTTCCATCCCCAGATTTAGCTGAATGTCAGGCATGAGTGAATTAAGTGTGTGTGCACTAGCATGTGTGTGAGAAGTAATGAGAAAGAGAATAGTTTGTATGTGTAATGGTGTAACATGGTGTCATAAATATAAAGGGAAGGGTAACCACCTTTCTGTATACAGAACTATAAAATCCCTCCTGGCCAGACACAAAACCCTTTCACCTGTAAAGAGTTAAGAAGCTAAAATAACCTCGCTGGCACCTGACCAAAATGACCAATGAGGAGACAAGATATTTTCAAAGCTGGAGGGGGGGAACAAAGGGTCTGTCTGTCTGTGTGATGCTTTTGCCGGGACCAGAGCAGGAATGCTCTTCAGAACTCCTGTAAAAATTTAGTAAGAAATCTAGCTAGAAATGCGTTAGATTTCCTTTTGTTAAATGGCTGGTAAAATAGGTTGTGCTGAATGGAATGTATATTCCTGTTTTTGTGTCTTTTTGTAACTTAAGGTTTTGCCTAGAGGGAGTCTCTATGTTTTGAATCTGATTACCCTGTAAGGTATTTACCATCCTGATTTTACAGAGGTGATTCTTTTCCTTTTTCTTTAATTAAAATTCTTCTTTTAAGATCCTGATTGATTTTTCATTGTTCTTAAGATCCAAGGGTTTGGGTCTGTGTTCACCTATGCAAATGGGTGAGGATTTTTATCCAGCCTTCCCCAGCAAAGGGGGTGTAGTGTTTGGGGGGATATTTTGGGGGAAGACATCTCCAAGTGGGCTCTTTCCCTATTCTTTGTTTAACACACTTGGTGGTGGCAGCATAGGGTTCAAGGACAAGGCAAGGTTTGTACCTTGAGGAAGTTTTTAACCTAAGCTGGTAAGAATAAGCATAGGGGGTCTTTCATGCAGGTCCCCACATCTGTGCCCTAGAGTTCAGAGTGGGGAAGGAACCTTGACACACGGTCTAAAGATTCTATGAGCATGTATCTGGGGCAGATGAAATACTCAGGAGTAGTAAAGTCATGAGTGAGTTTTATGCAGGTCATTGCAAATCAGTTTTTAAAAACTTGATACCACATGACATCATATGTCCTGTATACACCTTTGTGTTATAAAAATAACACTATTTTAGGAATAGCTTAGGGTTTTCTTATGTTTTTTTACCTTGTTTTAAACTTCTCTGCGTGTAAAATCAAGTGAATTAGTCATCACAAGTCCAATTGTGTAGGTCTCAGAAGAAACTGCTTAAAACTATTATAGGCCATTTATACAATATATCCATACATAAAGCTTTTGTAATCTAAAGTTCAATATATTGGGACCTTCAAAGGCTAGAAATGAGGAAACTTGAGATCTTTCCTTTCCCATGGCTAAAAGCTCCTATTTCTAATTCTGATGGGCCGTCACGTATCAGACCTTAAATCTAGGATGAGAGCTGGCTGAAACTTTTGAAATATCAAAACTGTGAACATTTCTCTTCAAAATCAGCCATAGTTGTGATGCAGAAGTCAGTGTCGGGAAACAGTGGCAGATTTCCTGTGCATGTCCTGGGCCTCAGGTGAAGTTTTTTGGGGATTTTTTTTTGGGGGGGGAGTAGAAATTGCACATTTAAGGGAGAAGGAGGAAACACTTTGTAGCAAATGATTTAAAAGCAAAATGGTGACTAGTTTAAAGCTGTTCAGAAGTTTAGAATATGAAAATGAATCCTGTAGAGGATGGATTAGAGGGCAGAGGCCAAAGATTCGTTAGAAATTCATCACATGGCTCTGATCACATGATGTCACTCCCCTCATGTGTTTAGTGTTTGTATATATATCATCAATTTGTCAGAAATGTGTATTTCAGTACTGCCAGGTGTTTGTACAAAAACATTGAAAATAAACTGAAAGGAAAATTTCTGCAGAGGTTATCCCTTGGGATCATTTGAAAGTGTATGCTAGTGCAAACTATGGCAGCCTACATATTAAGTGAATACAACCTTTGTGTCTTATTATATCTCCCCCCAACACACACACACACACACACACACACACACATATGCACTCTACTAACATTGCTCGACTATAGCGCAGGATCTGACCCTTTAAGGTGATCAAACATGGCATACAGCCTCTTACACGAGCACTCTAGCACTTCCATCTTGCTTGACCTGTTGCAGGTCATTTGTAACCATGATGACCTGTGAGGATGAAACTGAGAAAGGGATCATTTAGGGGCTCTGTACTGAGGGATGAGGATAAAGGACAGTTGAGGAGGGATTTTTTTCAAAAAGCACTCAAGATTGTTCCAGTTCTACTCCCATTGAAGTGTATGGGGATTTTACAGATGACTTCAAGAGGAGCTGAGTTAGATCAATACTGGGTACTTTATTAATAGGATTTTTTTTCATTTTAAGACTACTCTAGTAGTCTCTATAAGATGGATCATACTGTCTTTCAGACTCTGGTTCAATTAGCCCAGAGAGAAGACCACTGAAATAGAGTCCTTACTTCTATGGAAACATATGCCTATAAGCAAGGTTTCAACTGCAAAACTCCTATGAAAATTGATAGACCAAAACCTTGATCAATCCTTTGAAAATATATCACATGGTATGAAAGTTACGTAAAGTGCTTTGAGATTCCATAGGTCTCTTCATTCTGAAGTGTCCTATAGAAAGGAAATAGGGTTTTAAACTAATAGCTAAAATACCTAGAATGTTTGTCTCCATCACTGCAGTGATCCATCCCAATGTTTTCCATCAGTAATGGAACTAAATTGGCCACAAGTTACTTGTGTCATGTGTGATGAGCTGGGATAAAACCTGTTTGCCATGCTTGACAGACAATTGGATCACAGGACTTTCAAACTGATCAGACACGAAGGTGAATCATTGAGCAGGTATCGGAGAAAACTGTCAAAAGAGGCAACTCAGGGTACATCTACGCAGCCCATGGCAGCAAGCCTCCCAGACCAGGTCAACAGACATGGGTTCACGAGGCTCTCACCATCTCTCTAAAAAAATAGCAGTGTAGATGGTACCTTGAAGTTGCAGCTCATGCTGCATTCCCACCCCTCTCCCTAGGCTTCAGAGGTCAAGCCACAACTTCCAGGTGCTGTCTACTCAGCTATTCAAGCCCTAACACAAGCACTGCTAACCCAAATCTGTCAAGTTGGGCTGGGAGGCTCACCGCCACAGGCTGTGTAGATGTACCCTCTATGTTCATTGGAAACAACACCTGTAACGCAATGCTTTTCACTAGCCAGTCTTTGACAGGAATAAAAGGAAACTGCAGTGTTTACCACTCCATCTTTATTTAGGAGCTGTGTGCACAGGTGCTGTCACAGCCCTGGACTAACTTCTTTTAATTTGCTGATTCACCAAAACACTACTGAATGCAGATGAATAAGTGGATGAGAGTCTATAACTTGAAATGACTTGACTTTGATATGCAAGTTATCTCACTGAGTACACCAAGTTACAGTGCCAGAACAAGTTTCAAAAGATTCCCAGTATACATGGATGAATTATTTACACCATCACCAAAAAACAACACACACCATTTCATGGAAACTCTGAAACTACAGTACCATATAATCTCCTGAGCACTATTTCAAAGCCCACCTTGGAAGGGAAATGTTGTCATATGGTACAGGCAGTATTAAAACTTAGAAGACCAAGATTTAATTCCCAGCTCTGCCAAAGACTTCCTCTTTGACCTTGACCAGGTCACTTAATATCAGTAAAGAGGAGCTAATACTTTCTTCATTTGTCCCATTTAACATCTATGTTCCTCAGGGTAGGGACTCTCTATTTCTATGTGTACTTACAGTACTTAGCACTATCGGGTCGTGATCCTGCTTGGGGACTCCAGGTGTTACTTCAATACAATAAGATAATTAGGGCTGCTTGGAAGTTTTTCTATGAAAAATGGATTTTTGAAAGACATGCACGTTTTGGTGAGCATTTCTACCATTTCAGTTTTATCAAAAAAGAAGAAAATATGTTTGAGTTTATTTCTTCAAATTGTTTTGCTGAAAAATTGAACTTCTCCCTAAAATATTCCAAACAAGTTGTTTTTTCCCCCATTTCACTCAAAACTGTTTCACAGAAAAATAGTTCCCTCTACTCCCAACCAGCACTAACATTGTTTTTGGGGATGTTCCACTAAGTAGCGTATTCCTGCTAGACAGCTGGGTGGATTCGGTCTCGGGTAGCACAGTATAATAACATTTAACCATCAAACCTTTGCAAATTCTTATTCATACTTCACTAATTTTTCCAGGAACTACATACTGGTACTGTGCAGAGAGCTGACTGGTCACATGGTGCAGTTTCTCTTAGATTTCAGCTGCTAAATTGCAATAAAAAGCTAAAAATACATTGAAGATGTTCCTAATATTACACTTTTGTGGAAGCAATTTCTGCAGTTGCCACAGGATGGCTAGTTGTCAGGGGAAGTGGTTCGCAAAACAATCTCTACTATGTAAAAAAAGCTTGAGAACCCCATTTGGAGAACACTCGTCTCCAGCTCTCATAGGCCCTTTATCTTCAGCTTTAATTGTGCTTTGCCCAAATGGGAGCATTGTGACTAAAATTTGACCTAACCTAGTCAGCAGCTGGTAATATACAAACTGGGACATTTAAAACTGTTTTACTGACAGCTCATCAGGAATGCTGACCAGATCACCGGGACTATCCCATTTGTTTTGGGAAGTTCCACATAATCTTTCCATTCCCATTGTACAGGAAGGAATTAACCCTAAAACTATCCCTCACAATTATTCTGAAGACTATTTTTAGGACATGCAATCATCAATTAGGAATATCTGACCCATGAGAAAGGTGCACAAATTGTTTCCTTTTGGAAATAAAATATGGATCTGCTTTCTTTTATTGTTCCTTCTCCTGAGTAAAAGTATAAAAAGGCTTTGAGACTCTGAGTGCTGGTAAGAAATTGGACTCCTTGCCCTAGAATTCACATGATCTGGGTCTGAGTGACAAAGGGTAACAATCCTGTTAACTAGCAGGAGTCAGGATCCATAGACCCTAGCAGCTAAAAGGTACAAAAATAGTACTTAAACAGCTTATTGACTCTAATATGGTGATGGAATCATGTATGTAGCTAAGAGATAATTCATGATGATAAGAGATTTAGGATAAAATACAAAATTCTATTAAAGTGACAGCGTTTTTAATGTATTCACAAAATGCCAAGGCTCTTTAAAAATATGGGATGTTGCTTTTTAATGTTCACTTAGCGTTCTTATTTTTGACACTTTCAATAATGGGTTTTCAGGGAATTATAAACTCACTTCACTTTTAGTACATTATTATCATGACATGTGGCCTTTGTTTGCTGAGACAAGCTGTGGGTGGTCATGCATTCACCCGTGAGCTTTGCAAAAGAAGAGGAAAGCATTTTTATCAAAAAAAAAAAAACAAATTATTGCTCCCGGTACCACTTTTATGAAATGATAAATTCCATTTATCTAGGGTCAGACACAAAATGCATTGAAGCCATTGGAAAAACTCATTGGCTTCAGTGGGCTTTGACTCATGGTTTGATTTAGACAGGCTTTATAAACCTTAATACATGCAACTTTTTAACCAATTGCCAACTTCAATAATTAATAGTGAAAATGTTTTTAAATTGTTCCAAAATGGATGTTAAAAGCTAATCTGATTGTGATCTTATTTCAAATTAATTCTGTCACCAGTTCAATATTTTAGTAATGTTAGCAATTTATGTATCTGAGCATTTATTCTGGAGAATACAAGGTATCTCAGGTCTGGCATCTCACACTAGTGGGCATGCTTGAAAATTTTTGACAAAAGATCTGTGGAAGACATTAGACTCACGGGAAATATTGAAGAAAATATAAACACCTATAATACTCCACAACTCTGAGACCAAAAGAAAGAAGGTAAATGTCATGTATTAATAACCCTGCTACCCTGAGACTATCAGGAAACAAAATCAAAGAGCAAGAATAGGTTTGGTTGACTTCACTATGGCTTTGATGGCCTAGGGGTTTGGTTTGTTTGTTCTCTCTCAGTGAATTTCATACAAGAGTTTAATACATTGTAAAACCCTATTATATGGTGCAGCCATTAGGTGGTGCCATGTGTGACATACCTTATTTAAGCTCACCACAGCAATTCCTGGCAGTGCTTTAAAGGATCTTATAGTGAATACATCTGGTATATCTCTCTGGGAAGGAAGCTCTGTAGACAGTCCACATCGGGCACAAAAGCCTGACCTGCAGTCCTGCAACCTATCTTGTAAAAGGTGTACATGACTCTCTAGATCAGTGGTCCCCAACCTTTCTGTGGGAATAGCACATTCCTATTCCCAGAAGACTGTGGTGGGCGCCAGACACCCCGCTGCCAAAATGCCACTGATAAGCAGCAGCGGAAAGAATTGGGGCTAATTTCAAATATAGGTTGGTCTACACTTTCCAAAGTGCTTAGTGATTTGGAATGTCTGTTTTTTGGGCATCGACCCACCTTACACAGTCCTTATTTGTTTAGAAAATGGTAAGAATTCATCCTGTCAGAAACTGGCACTTTTAAGATCTCGAGTCATCTGAAATCTCCAGGCACTTCTGAAAATTTATGCCAATGCTGTGGGGGGAAAAAACATGCACTAAAAAATATTTCCAGTATATGTAAATAGAAGTTCCTTTTCTATCACAAGTTCATGCTCTTTTGGAAACTCTTTTTTCTGGGCATCTGGAAGCAAATGTACGTACCCATGTGCAAACTACCCTCATATCTATTTTGTTTACCAAAACTACCCTCATATCTATTTTTGTTTACTGAAATAAAATAATATTAGCAGAACAACTGATATGCTCTAATTCCCAGCTAGTTATTTACTGATATAGAAAATATTACCACTTTGTTTCTTTCATTTCTCAGAAAGAGTTGTCCTTCATAAAGTGAAGAACTACTGCAATTTCTTTGTTCTATGCTTCTGTCTCCAAAATATAGAATATTTTTTTTCAGAATGGGATTAATGTTTAATTCATTTTGAATTATACCTTGGGATCTTACTGTGATACACTGTGTGAGGTGTGGTGATTAAAATATTTGAGGTAGACTTAATAATGCATTAGCAGTAAGAATTACCAGAGTCACCAATGGCAAATTATATAGCTAAAACATAAAATCATAGGTAAATAGAATTGATAGTGGTTTGGAAATAAACATATGCAAAGTAAGGATCTGGTCCATTATTATTCTTCACTTTAAATGAAAAACATTTACATTTAACCAAACATCATGTGTACTTTAATTAGGGGACAGTTCCTGTCCTGAAAATGTTGCATTCTAAATAGACAAGACAAATAGAATCCACTGTCCTGAGTTAGGTGCCCAAACTCCTTGTATACTGCATGGGGAGAGTTAGGCTCTTAAAAATGGGATTTAACAAAAACCAGCAAACTGAGGGAGGAGCTGCCTAAAATAGCTTAAATCCCACCCCTCAAAAGACTCAGGCAACTAACTCTGAGCTGGAGGGAAGCCTTTCTCTCTGCTTGGGATTCTCAGCCATGGAGCCTCTCCTGGAATTAGGCACTTAAGACAAGTGATCCCTTTCTTGCAAAAATGGGGATGGGTAGGTTGTGTGCATAATTCAGTGATTAGCACGCTCCTGAGGATATGGGAAATCTGGATTCAAGTCCCCATTCTATGTGATGTGGAGCAGGTCTCCGACCTCTCAACTAAATGAAAAGGAGTACTAGTGGCACCTTAGAGTCTCTAAGGTGCCACTAGTCTCCTTTTCTTTTCGCAAATACAGACTAACACGGCTGCTACTCCGAAACCTGTCAACTAAATGACCTAACCTCAGGGGTATGCTAAGGTGGGTCTCACAGTATCTTGTTTAAGCTGTTCCACTTTGTATAAAATAACTAAATACTCTTAGAAAGAGGGACTTGAAGCTGACTCCCACATCTCAAAGCAGCACCATAACCAGTAGACAAAAAAAGTCATTTTCACTCTCTCTCTCTGGCTCAGTCTTCTATAAATCTGCAGATACAACACAACTAACAGGCAAGCCGTAAAAACATGGGCCTTGATTAATTATTGCATTACTCCATTTTATATCAGCAGAATTCCACTGGGTTTTAAACTGGAGCAACTGAGTGTTGAATCAGGCCCTTACTTGTACTACAAAAGTATATGCACATTGAGTATGTGGATGCAATTTTTACATAGTCTCATTTCAGAGTGAACAGTGTTTTAAACATTGTGTCTGCCTGTACCAGAACACTGAAGGAGGAATATAGTTGAGTTGGCCCTGCATCAGAAGAAGGTAGGAGGGTAGCTGTCAACTTTAACTATGACAAAACAGTGTTACCTGTGATTGGAGCTGAGCAAAGTTTTTCACACTCAATTTTTGGCCTCCGCCCCTCCAAAAAGAGGGGGGGAAATGCAGAAACAGAAACTTTTTGTACATTTGTCAGTTTCATTGAGTTGCTTCAGTCAAACACAAATCTCAAAATAAAAAAAAATAGAACATCATGTTTTGACATTTTTGAAATGAAACAGTTCAATTTTTCAGTTCAGAAAAACTTCTCATTTAAAAATTTCCGTAATTTTATTTTTAAAATAATAAACATGCTAAAAACTTCAGTTTTGTTAAAACAAAATGTTTTGCTTGACCCTAAATGAAGGTTTTTCTTCCTTTCAATTGACTGAAGACTTCATTTTTGGTTTGACCCCTCCCCTGCAAATTATATATAAAATTTACAGACCTGCCAGCTGATATTAAAATACTCACCCATCTCTACCTGTGCTCAGGCTTGTGTGATCCATCCTAACAACATGGGCCTTTGTCTCCCTTTAGTAGCCGGATGACATATAGAGGTCTGAGTATACAATTGTCACTAAGCTAATGAATGCAGTCCCCTAGCTCAGGATGTGGATGTTCATGCCTTTGAGCCAGAGGTCCAAGATTCAGAACGCATAGCTTTCACATGGAGAACCAGGATCATCTATCTTCCTGTAAAATAATAATGCATAAAGATTACCCTTTATATGTCAAAAGCCTTTGATGTGAATTTTAGTTTAATACATATATTTTTAAAGGGTTCTAAGATTTTTAAACTGAATTTTGTTCCCATTTTTCTTTGCACTACACATTGTTCTGAAAACTCTCATGTTTTAGAGCGAGACAATTTCTTAATACCTAGGGCTAAGCAATTTTCAGTAATAGAAATGTTACCTTCAGTGCTTCCTAACTGTAGTTCCTTATTGCCTTCCAGGATGCCATACAAAGTATTATGAGATGGATAAAACCTTGTTATAGGTTTTCTTAAAACCCCATTGAGATTTGTAGGTGTGAACTCCCCCTTCCGTTAACATAACTGTAAACTTAGGCCCTTACCTAAGACAAATGATAGGTCAGGAGCTTTTGGCTGAGTATTGTTTTGGGTAGGTGAGTGTAAGAGAACATACACAGACTGAGGTCAGAGAGCCTCTGTAAAATCAGGATGGTAAATATCTTACAGGGTAATCAGATTCAAAACATAGAGAATCCCTCTAGGCAAAACCTAAAGTTACAAAAAGACACAAAAACAGGAATATACATTCCATTCAGCACAGCTATTTTACCAGCCATTAAACAAAAGAAATCTAATGCATTTCTAGCTAGATTACTTACTGACTTTTTACAGGAGTTCTGAGCTGCATTCCTGATCTGTTCCCAGCACAAGCATCACACAGACAGACAGACCCTTTGTTCCCCCCGTCCAGCTTTGAAAGTATCTTGTCTCCTCATTGGTCATTTTGGTCAGGTGCCAGCGAGGTTACCTTTAGCTTCTTAACCCTTTACAGGTGAACGGGTTTTGCCTCTGGACAGGAGGGATTGCATAGCTCTGTATACAGAAAGGTGGTTACCCTTCCCTTTATATTTATGACACAGCTGCAGGAATATCTATGGTTAGGTAAATGGTTCATAGTACAGTACATTTAAGGGAAATATGAAAACTAAACTCTGACCTCTGGCAGAGACACTGTGCCTGTGGGACAGAGTCAGAAGGGCAAGAAACAGAGATTAATCTCATGGAATACTCTCTAATCTTCTCATGGGATAAAAGGGATTTAGGGGGAGCATAGGAGTCAGAGTGCCACCATATAGCAAACAGGGAGCAGCTTTCCAACCCTAAGGGATCCTCAGAAACTGTAGGAAAGGGAAACCTCAGTCCAATGGATCTTCTATGTAGCTTCTCTCCACCGCTTAATCCACTAGCGCATCTCTGTTTTTTGGCACAATCCAGGCCCTCTGCAGAAGGTGCAGGCACGGAGTCCTGGTTGCTGCTGCTGAGGGCAGGGAGAATGTCAAGGGAATGGGGCACCCTTTAAAAACCTACCCAGCACAGTCTCCATGGAGTCTTCTGGGAATGAGGGCGACGCTGCAGGGTCGTAGTTCTACTCCTCTTCCGCCCCTCCCACAGCTAGATCTGCCAATCTGCGTACTCTTCACTTGCAGCGCCTGACCCTATTTTTTTGTGTGATTGGGTGCATCTTGGAGCTACAGAATTTTATTTAAAGATCTAGAGCATGGGTCCCCAACGCGGCATTTCGGCAGAGATGCTTCTTTCTGCTGCCGCTTATCGGCGGCATTTCAGCGGCAGGGTGTCTGGCCAGCAACTGATTTTTCTGCACCAGTGGAAACTCCAAATATAAATGAGGAAAGACCCTGTTTAGCCCAGGTGTGCCAGGCTTCAAGCTCCACAGCTGATAACCAAGGCTTTCTTTCCTTGTTCCTGTTGGGCCATTTGCCCCAGTTTTGGGCCACTGTTTGGGACTTAGCAAGTGAGAGAGAAAACAGCAGGTGATATTGGCAGCCTATTGTGAAAATAAACCCTTTTCACATTAGCATTCCTTCTTACTCTCAGTTTAGATCTCCAACCCCTGGTATTCAGAGCATGCTGAAGGTATGCACACCTTAGCAATACCACATGGCAGGATATTAAATACGGTGGGTGTCATAAATATAAAGGGAAGGGTAAACCCCTTTGAAATCCCTCCTGGCCAGGGGAAAGCTCCTCTCACCTGTAAAGGGTTAAGAAGCTAAAGGTAACCTCGCTGGCACCTGACCAAAATGACCAATGAGGAGACAAGATACTTTCAAAAGCTGGGAGGAGGGAGAGAAACAAAGGGTCTGTGTGTCTGTCTATATGCTGGTTTCTGCCGGGGATAGACCAGGAATGGAGTCTTAGAACTTTTAGTAAGTAATCTAGCTAGGTATGTGTTAGATTATGATTTCTTTAAATGGCTGAGAAAAGAATTGTGCTGAATAGAATAACTATTTCTGTCTGTGTATCTTTTTTGTAACTTAAGGTTTTGCCTAGAGGGGTTCTCTATGTTTTTGAATCTAATTACCCTGTAAGATATCTACCATCCTGATTTTACAGGGGGGATTTCTTTATTTCTATTTACTTCTATTTTTATTAAAAGTCTTCTTGTAAGAAAACTGAATACTTTTTCATTGTTCTCAGATCCAAGGGTTTGAGTCTGTGGTCACCTATGCAAATTGGTGAGGCTTTTTATCCAACATTTCCCAGGAAAGGGGGGGTGCAAGTGTTGGGAGGATTGTTCATTGTTCTTAAGATCCAAGGGTCTGGGTCTGTAGTCACCTAGGCAAATTGGTGAGGCTTTTTACCAAACCTGGTCCAGGAAGTGGGGTGCAAGGTTTTGGGAAGTATTTTGGGGGGAAAGACGCGTCCAAACAGCTCTTCCCCAGTAACCAGTATTAGTTTGGTGGTGGTAGCGGCCAATCCAAGGACAACGGGTGGAATATTTTGTACCTTGGGGAAGTTTTGACCTAAGCTGGTAAAGATAAGCTTAGGAGGTTTTTCATGCAGGTCCCCACATCTGTACCCTAGAGTTCAGAGTGGGGGAGGAACCTTGACAGTGGGACAGACATAAATCTACTTTAAAAGTTCTTACTTAATAAGAGATTGTGGAAGCCCCGCTCACTTTGGTAGTACTTACCAAGATGAGTCATTCCCAGTGACTTGAATTCTAAGAGGAAAATTTGAACCATAGAATGTCAATAAGAAAACAAGCAGAAAGCCTAAACCTTTAAATGTTGACATAAGCAAACCCTGTGGATTTTACCTTGGTAGCAGTTACCAGAGCGAACAGTAATTTTTCATTGATACTTTTTATATTCAATCCAAAATAAAGGTTCAAATTCCAGTCCCATGCCAAAGGTAAAAGGAAATGCATGCATGCATCTAAGGGCTGAATTTGGCCCTAAATCAGTGTGGATTTATTATATTTGTCTAAACAGAATGAAGGCCGGATGTTTCAAAGCTTTTTGAAGGACTGAATGCATTTCTCTTAAACAACTTTGAAATCCCAGTACAAGTTTATGAAGGGGCTTAAGGTCTTCAGTGCCCTTCATATTTAATCTAGATCTTGGTAGTCACTGCTTCACTTTGCTAAGAAAAAATGCTATTCTTCCACTTATGAAATATTTCCCAAAAATGTGAGCTTTTAAACTTAGAAACTGACATCTGCAGAATGTTGTGTTGAGTGATGACCATAGAGGAAATATTTATTTTGTTCAAAATACATATGTAAATCTTGACCTTTAAAGACATACTTAACTGCTTTAAAAAAAAAATCAAGTCCTCACGGGTCCTCTGGAATGGGGGTTCTCAAACTTCATTGCACTGTGACCCCCTTCTGACAACAAAAATTACTACATGACCCCAGGAGAGGGGACCAAAGCCTGAACCCGCCCGAGTCCCACCATCCTGGGTGTGTGTGTGGGGAGCAAAGCCCAAACCCCACCACGCTGGGCGGGGAAAGGGATGGCAAATTCAAAGCCCCAGGGCTTCAGCCCAAGACTGGGGACCTGTAACCTGAGCCCCGCCGCCCACAGTTGAAGACCTTGGGCTTCAGCTTCAGACCCAGGTGGTGGGACTTGGGCTTCAGCTTCAGCCCCAGGTCCCTGCAAGTCTAAGCCAGCCCTGGTGACCCACTTTGAGGTCCCAACCCACAGTTTCAGAATCACTGCTCTAGAACATAAATCTCCATATTCTAATATACATATGGATACTTACACACACTTTCCAGGTCTCAAACCAAGTTCCCATGACACACACAGTGCTTGTCAATCAAATAACCACTGGCCTCAGAAATAGTGGGTTGTTTCCAAGATTTATTAAGTAAAAACAAGGTTAGATATTTGTCCATTTTTATTCATATAAAAGATTTCTCAAGAGGGATGAAAGAATGGAAGTGGTCAGAATTCAGCTGTGTACTAAAGACAAAACTGGATTGCTCAGGGGACTTCCCCCCCCCCCTTTTTATTAGGATACAGAGTCCATTACTTTTAGTCTAGGTGACTGGTTCAAATCCAGCCTAGGATACTGAACCTGCAAATATATCCATGCAGCTTTAGATATTTGAATGGTCCCATTAAGTGCAATGAGATTACTCACAGGCATAAAGCTACTTATCTATGTGTTTTTTTTACAATATCAAGTCTTAAATCTACAATCTATATTGTGTGAAAGCATGTTACCATTTGGCTTGACTGTTCCAGGAAATACATGAAATAAACTAATGGCTATAGATCATGCTGTACCAGTTCTTTAAGTGAAGAGAAGGCTTCAGTTTCCCAGATTGCCACTTCATAACAAATTATATATATATTTCATAATTTGAATGCCTATATGTATATATATAGGCATTCAAATTATGAAAGCCACAACTTTGTCTCTTCCTTTTAGGTTGGCAGATCATGAGCTATGTTTTAGAGTGTATAATATTGCAAATAATATTGGGTTTTAGAGCTATGACAATCCCAATAGAGTGCCTGGTATTACATGAGAATATTGATAAGTATCCTAGAAACCTGGTGGAATGATAATAATCAATGGGACTCTAATACCAAGGTACAAAATATATCAGAATGACAGAGTAGGTCACACTGGTGGGAGAGTAGCATTATATGTACAAACATAGGCAAATATAGTAAAAATCTTAAAGGAATCAAACAGTACCATAGAATCTCTATACATATAAATTCCATGCTTGAATAATAATGTTATGGCATTAGGCATATACTACCTATCACAAGGTATCTTGTGAGTATTTTCTTGCCTTAAGCACAGACCACACTTACTGCATGCCTATTTCACTTTCATTGTGCTTTATTGGCCTGTTTCAGCAGGCCATTACCTATAGTGCTATTTACATACTTACAAGTCCCAGCCAGCTTCCCCTTTTTGCTTCCAAAGGGGCAGGGAGGAGGGACAAGCTCTGCCTTTCTTCAGGTTCTCTGCTCTCCTCTTTCTAGGTCTTACTTCCTCTCCATTAACCTGCTCCCAGCTATCAGGTTTGCTTCCCCCTATAATTTGCCCTTCAGCTGTGGCTGCACTCGTGTTGTAGCAACCAGGCTTCTAATAATTACAAGCAGCATCTAAACACCACAACTTGTTAATTGATCCTCTGTTTAGATCCCATTAGCCTATATCGGTGAGGATCTAACAGGGTACTAAGTCAGCTCCTCACTCGAACCTCTGTCACACTACCAACCACCTGACCAGGATACTGTAGGTGATTGTGAAATGCTCAGGGAGATTAGAGAGGTTACGAAAACAGAAAACCCAATAATAATGGCTGATTTCAGCTATCCCCACATTGACTGGGAACATGTCACCTCCAGTTGGGACGCAAAGATAAAATTTCTAAACAACATTAATAACTGCTTGTTGAAGCAACTAATCCTCAAACCCTCAAGGGAAGAGGCAATTCTTGAGTTAGTCCTAAATGGAACATAGGATCTGTCCAAGAGGTGAATATAGCTGAACCACTCAATAATAGCAACCGTAACATAATTAAATTTAACAGCTTTGCTATGGGGAAAATACCAAAGAAGCCCACCACAGTGGTATTTAACTTGAAACGGGAGAACTGCACAAAAATAAGGAAGTTAGTTAAACAGAAATTAAAAGGAAAGTCACAAGAGTGAAATGCCTGTAAGCTGCATGGAGACTTTTTAAAAACACCATAATAGAGGCTCAAACTAAATATATGCCCAAAATTAAAAAAAAATAAAAATTAAGAGGATCAAAAAAAATGCCATTGTGGCTAAACAGAGTAAAAGAGGTGGTTAGAGACAAAAAATCATCTAAAAATTGGAAGTCAAATCCTATTGAAGGAAATAGAAAGGACCATAAACTCTGGGAAGTCACGTATAAAACTATACACACTTCTTCACCCCACCAAGATTTTTTCAGGTAAATCTGAAACAAAACAAAAAATGATTTTTTTGATTTGGCCAGTGAACCCCCCCAAAAAAAAAAATTAGTAATTTGCACAGCTCTGTTCACCCATCTTACTGGGTTCTAAATGAACTCACTTATACCAATGTCTTTTCCCTCAGAAAAGCATTGCTCAGTGTATCGCGGCAACCACACCCTAAAACGTATAATTAAAATGTTAGGATTCATAAAGAATGGGGTTGAAAAGAATCCTGAACATATTAGAATACTGTTATAGAAATCAATAGTATGCCGTCACCTAAAAAACTAAGTTCTGTTCTCATGTCTGTATCTCAGAAAGAACAAGGCAGAAATGAAGGGGAGTTTAGATTATAAGCATGGTATGAGCGCCCTATGAAGAGATTTAAAATATATAGACCGTTTATTTTATGGAAAACATCAAGAAAAGGAGACATGACAAAGGCCCCAGAATAATTAATGGTACAGAGAAAGTAAAACTGGCACTTCTATTCATGCGGTATCCATAATACAAGAAGAGCATACTCAGTTAAACTGAAAGGCAGGTAATTTAAAACTGACAAAACACTATGCACAGTTAGCATGCGGAACTCTTTGCCACAAGGTATTATTGTGGTTGGGAGCATGATGAGATAAAAAAAAAAAAAAGACTTAGGCCGTGTCAGTTTTCATCAACAAAACAGTGGAGGTGCTCCTCCCGCGGATTTCACTGTAATGCTCCTCCTGCGGATTTAACTCTCCTGCTACATCGATATAAGACCACCTGGATGAGAGACAGAGCTTTTGGCAACGCAGTGTCTGTGTAGACATTGTGTTGCTTATGTTGCCCTGAGAGACCTCGAGGAGGTATCCCACAATGCTCATCATGACTGCTCTGGTCAGCAGTTTAAACTCCACTGCCTTGCAGCCGGGTACACTGGCATGTGCCCTTCCCCCTTTAAAGGCCCAGGAATTTTTGAAATTCCACTTCCTGTTCGATAGCCCAAAGCATTACAGAAAGACACATTGCAGTTTTCTATACAGGCCAGTGTTCCTGAAGATGCATGCATCAGGCACATTCCCTGACCATCCTGTACTGATGTTGGTGAAAGAACCACGGCTATCCAACAGTACTTGCAATACCATAGAAAAGTACCCATTCCTATTGAGGTACTCTGTCACAAGGTTATCTGGCGCCAAAATAAGGATATGCATGCCATCTATCTCCCTGATGCAGTTAGGGAATCCCAATGCCGCAGAGCCATCCACTATTTCCCACACATTGCCCAGAGTCACAGTCTTTCGTAGCAGGAAGTGATTAATGGCCTTGCATACTTGCATGACTGCAACCCCACAGTGGACTTCTCAACTCCAAACTGATTCGCGACTGATTGGTAGCAGTCAGGCATTACCAGCTTCCACACAGTGGTCTCCACTCACTTCTCTACCATCAGGACAGCTCTCAGTTTGGTGTCCTTGCACCGGAGGGCAGGAGCAAGCTCCAAACACAGTTCCAGGAAGGTGGCTTTGTGCATCCAAATGTTCTGCAGTCACTGTTCCTCATCCCATACTTGCATCATGATGCAATCCCACCACTCAGTGTTTGTTTCCTGAGCCCAGGACTGATGGTCCACCATCTACAGCTGCTTCATGAATGATAACAGCAATTTTGAATTGTTTCTGTCCATGGCACACAGCAGGGCAGAACCACGTTGTCATTATCAGATTCATAGTTCATGAAATACTGTAGGATCAGCCATGTTGAGTTCATAACACTCATCACAAAACTGGAGAGCAGTGCAGGATCCATGCTTTCAGGCAGAGGCTGTGGGTGCACAGTGTACAGTAGTTGTTGAAAAGTGGCACAAAACATAGTTAGAAGTGATTGAAATGATGGGACAGAGAAAACTGCATCATGGGACAGTGAGCCCACCCCATAAGCCATTGTGATCCTTCCCACAACTCCCAGCAGCAGATGGTGGCTAGCTGCACAGGATAGCTACCCATGGTGCACTGCTCTGTCTGTCGATGCAAGAGCATCAACTGTGTGGACATGCAAAAGCAGTTTAATTACAGAGGTAGATGATCATTGATGTAACTTAAATCGACCAAACTGTATAGTGTAGACATGACCTTAGACAGTTATCACAACCAATCAGTATAAATCTGAGCTATGCTGATGTACACCAGCTAGGCTCTACCTTGTATCAGGGAAACAAGTGACATTTTGTAAAGATAAAAAAAAATCCAAATGAATGGAAGGAATATAAACCTTCATGCTTCAGGGTCTAAACCAACTTCTATGGAGGGGATTATTCAATTCCTCATAGGTGTGTTGTGAGGATGAATACATTAGAAATTGTGAGCTGCTTTGAGCCGATGGTAGTGGGGCCATATAAGTACCTTTAACGTCAAGGTTTCTTGCACCTCCCTCTGAAGCATGTTATGGGCCATGGTTAGAGACCTGATACTGGACTAAATCAACTATTGGTCTGATCCAATAGTGCAATTCCTCTGTTCCTATGAAGCTTTTTAATGAGATCTTTATCGCTAGACATTGAGGTCTAGATTGGGATCTTGCTTACAGTGGTATAAATCTGGCAAAGCTTCATCAGAGAAAGACATGCCCTGGAATGAAGAAAGGATCTTGGCTTGACTGGTAAATGATGGCTGGGCTTTTTGTTTTTATTTTTTGCCTGACTGATGAAACAGTGATGTAAAGAAAAATGGGAGACTAGTGGCAATCAGACAAATAATTAATGCTGCCAGCCTACAGTGTTTGTCCACAGATCATGTCCGCATGTACATTAGGGTGAGATGCTAACTGGGAACATCACTCATCAATTTAAAGCTTGAAAAATCATACAAAAGCGCACTGCTTCAAGAGGCTGAGGAGGAAGACAACTAAACATGGTTGAAAGGGCACTACAGTGTGGATGAGAAAATAAATACACTTGCTCAGAAGATCAAGAGGATAGAAATATTGACTAATTCTTCAGAAAAGCAGCTACATGTTGCTGCAGCTGAAATAGTTGTTGACTTGTCCATACAATGGATACTTTGCTTTGTAAATACATATTCAATAATTTCATGAATCTTCAATATTTGCCACTAGAGTGACTGTTTATTGGGGATGTATGGTTAAAAGAACACTCCCAGTCTAACATAGCAGATCAGAGAGCTTACTCATGTCGGCACAAACAGCAAGTTACTATATCTCCTCTTGCCTCAAAGTAACATTTCATCTCTTTCAAAATCACATTCTAGAGACAGAGTAAAGGAAATATCACACTGAGATTGTCAGCAACATCCTTCACTACTCAAGTGGCTTCTTTTGAACAGCTGTTAAGATACCATTTCAGTCTCACATGTGCTTTGAAGGGGCAACAAATAATGATTATAAGTTGAAGAACCATTTAAATTGCTAGGCAGACAACTTATTTATATTGCACTTGTGATATGTCAGGAGCAGTGCCCATTTCTTTTTATCTGACACCCTCGGACTCTGTGTCCTAGTGTGTCAGATAAAAAGCTGTTAGGAAATAATCATTCCCTTCTCATATCTTGAGGCAAAAATGTCAGACATTCTTGCTCAATGAGTCATAGGGGAAAAACAAACTGAGCAGCACATTTTGCTGGATTATAGACACACACACACACACACACACACGATGTAAGCATAGAGCCTATTCTAACACCCACAAAACAAGAACCTACCTTGATCCAGTTTCAGGATTTCTTACATAACTCCTACTAGTAGGCAAATGTCAATTATAGACTAGATTCAGTAGTGAGCATTCCAGCTTCTGACTCTGATACTAAACCATGGTTGCAGAAAGTCCACTAGAGGAGGCTGGAGTTGTGATGAAAGAAAGCAGCCTTACCTTCTGGAACCTTTTGGAGGGTGGGAGATATTGACCAGGAAAAGGCATGGCAAGAGATGTAATGGCACATACCCTTCCTGTCTTGGATCTTTCTGGGGCACAGAGATATTAGCTGTTACAAAGAGATGTAATTACACCTCCCTACCTGGCCAGTCATAATAAATCAGGCTCTAGGACTTCAAAAAACAGTAGTAGGCTCAAGATACTTAAAATTTTGACTCATTTGAGTAGAATCCATGACAGAGCATAAAAAGGAAACCAAAACAAAAACCCCTAAATAGCTGGGAAAAATCCTCACATTTCTTCTGCAAGGGCGAAACTGGAAGGGGGAGCAGGGGAAATGTTCTATAAATTATGTAATGCTTAAAACAGCCTTGAAGATGAAAAGTGCTATAAAAATGCTAAATATTGAGAAGTTCTACATCAAAGCTTTGTAGTTGTCATTGATCAGATGACACTTTCATATTCTTTTGGGGTTTTTTTACCAGATTTTTTTTTTTTGTAGCTGTTCACGGTGCAACTTGACTTTATATTTCATCACAGACTCTGAACTCCAGCAGTGTTTTCTGGTAGGTTTGTTAAGTCTAAAGCAAAGATTACCTACCAGAAATATTCCTTCTCCAGAACCACAATATTTCTCACAGATCTAGTTGTTAATCTGACAGAGAAATGATCTTGCAAAAGAATATCCAACTGTGAAAAGGAGCACACCAGTTATAATGTACATTCCCCTTGTCATGGTTTGGAGTTAAGGTTCATGATTGATCTGATTCTCTGGTATAAAAATAACAAAGTTAAATTGTATTTTTATAATGCTGAGACATGTATCTCATGCCCTTATTCTAATTCATTAACAATATTTATTATGGGGCAGATTGTCTCACCTTTACATTGAAGAGAACCTTATTCCACAAATAGTCCCATTGACTTCAAAGGTATTACTCATGATATGGTATTATTCCACATGAGTAATGGTATCACAAGCTGGTAAAGAAAATTAGGCCAGATCTTGCCACCATAACTCATGCTGTGCCCAGGTGAGGAAAATGGGACTAACTACACATAGCTTTATTCAACATGAAAGTAGAAGAATTGCTCCCTTAGATATCTGTATAGATATAGATTATATAAAATATATATCTCAAAATTGCTTAAATTATTCTACACTTCTATGGATTATTATTTGAAAGGGAACTGTAACAATACAATCTTTGCTGACACTTTGAATATACAACACATATTTTGCAGAACTTGTCAATTGCAGTCAGCTTTGTGTGCAACACTGAACTTTTATGAAGTGTTTTATTATTAAGGATTAACTACAACATTACCTTTTAATAGGATCATAAATCTTTAATTATAGTTCAATATGGTCCTTACTAAAATTGCTTTTGGAGTGAAACAATTCTATTACAGGTTATGAAGAAGCAATTTTTTTCATAGGTAAAGAAGTCATAATTTCTCAGATGAAGTCAAGCCCAGCCTTTCAGCATGTAAAACTCCCATTTGCTGCAGTGGGAGTTAAACTTAGGAAATGCAGGATGTTGCTACTTACCTTGTCATTAATGTGTCTTACTGGGAATACATCTTTCTCTTTTGCCAATCCTTGCTTCTCATTGAACAGAGCCCATTTCCAGGTCGCTGTGACGATTTTCCCTCCCCCTCAAATCCCTGGGATAGTATTGGCCCCAGTTACTTAAGATCATATATCCTTTCCAAGATAGTGACCTACCATGACAGCTTCATTCCACCAAAGAAATCAGACTGTGGGCAAATAGGGGGAGACTCTGTTCTTCAAGAGACAGAACTTTCACAGGAGCTGGACTAACACTATACAAGACCTTGCCAGATGATATACGAATGTCCACCACCCTCACCACATTCACAACTTCCATACTAGCCCCAGTGCTTCAAGTTAGCTTTCCTGTAATAACTCTTTCAAACACATAATTTTCCACAGACAGTAAGGGTGTTCCAGCTGGAAGAGAAAATTATGTTGTTTCTCATGAAAGGTGCTCAGATATGACAGTAGTGTGCAAATTTATCAACACCTACATAGATACATACATAACGAGATGACAGGATATATACTAAGATTTTTCTACCTGGCCTAAGAACATTCAACTTTAAAAAAAATAATCCTGGTTTCTGATTATGTCATTGGCCATAATGATCCTCCCCCCACCACCACCACACAACACACATACTCCCCCCACCACATGCTTTTCAAATGGAATACCCAATATAAATGTTAATAATCCAACAAAGATATCATACAGATGAGGGAAACCTTGAACAGGTGTTCAGTAGAAGCAAATCCTGTGTGTATATATTTAGAATATATTTTCCTCCCAAATGTGTGTACATATTGATAGAGTTCAGGAAACTTCACGTGCTGAGAGTGACAGGGGGGTTGCATAAATGGAATCTGAGTATAAATGGAGACATTCTGAGGGACTATGGAAGGATAAGAGGTCTTTATAGAGCTGTTGGTATAAATGAATTGAGAAGGGTCAAATACCACTATTCTTCATAAAAACTGCTCATACTGATTCAGTAGTAATTGCTTGCCTTCAAAAAAGACCAGTTGCTCTGTAGTCAGCAGCAGCCTTGATGTATGAAATAATAACGCTTTATACTTAGTCGACCCTTTCTTCTAGGTATCTGAAACAAATATATATAAATAAACTAAAGAAAGAAGTAGGAAGAGTGAGAGTCAGAAAAGAACTATCTTACATCAAGAATGCTGTCACCACCATCTGGAGGCAGAAACCAGTCTGGTGCTGGCAATGAAGTTAATTTATCATTCCTGTTACATGTAACCTTATTTGTTTTTAGGTGAGCTTTAGTTTTATTGTTGCCAGATCTTGATGAGCAGAGGCTTGTCCCTTATGCTCTCTCATACTGGTGAAGAATGCAGTCAGGCAAAGGTGGTCTCTGCTCCTGACACTGCAGCCCTTCAATTATGTTTGAGAGAAAAGCAAGTTAGTTTAAGGTATAACCATGATGGTAATTCCCCTCCACCCCCCTCAATGGCCACTACTCAGGTATACAGACATGCTGAAAAGAGAAGATGATTGCTTCCTGTTGCTTCTGCTGGTACTGCTTAGAGGTATTATTATTTATTATTTTTGAAGCCATATGTACATTGCTTTTAAATGTGTACATACACAAAGAAAGAAATATTCTACTGTTGCTTCTCTGAAGTTTTGTTACTGTTACTGATGGTCTTATCGTAGTGGTATATACTAAACCACAGTATCACTGTCACCCATAACAACTGTTCTAGCAATTAAATCTTATGTTAAGGTTTGCAAATGCACAGTTCAGACACCTAAATAACCTTAACTCTGCCCTGTAGTAGTGTTCATAGCTTGTAAGCTACCTGAGGCAGGGATTGTCTCTTTGTTCTGTGTTTATATAATGCCTAAAATATGTAATCTTGGACTGTCACTGGGATTAAGGTGCTAGCACAAAACAAACAAATAATAATGAGCTGAGGAATAAATTAGAACTATGGTGTCTTTTAAAATCACTGTAATTTAATCTGAAACCACAAACTTTACTATGCATTAATTATAATTTTAGAGTTTATTGAATGACATCTCTTCAGGGTAGAATTAAGGTCGTTTGGGTGCCCAAAATGTACATTTAATTAGCTGAACAAGTTTGACTTTCTTTTGAGTTTTATTTGACTCTGAATCTCCTGGATTTTTAATGCTTAGTTGTTGTATTAATACAACAGCCCAGTAATGTATTTTACCCTTAGGTTACTGGTATTTACTCTCAACCATATATGTATATATGAACCAATACCTGCTTGATCCTGGCATGCCATTTCCATAATCGGTTTCCTCTATCAATCCATGGATGTGATAGTTTTTGGTTACAATTCATTAAAAAAATGTAGGTAGTCCAAAGCAACAGTTTGTTGCAAAGTTTTTTGTTTGTTTTGTTTTTTACTTCACTGCTATCTTTTGATATTTTCTCCTTCAGAATCTGTTTTGTTCCTCACTGTGCTATCACCTCAGGAATTGACAGTGGATGAATCTCATTGCTATAAAACTCCAACCAGACTTGTAGAATCAATGTGGTTGTATAACATATGGCACACCAGATCAGAATGTGTCTGGTGCCAGGCCAGTGGGCTGGGTAATGGGTCATTCAATTACCTGATTACTCTCTCGCCCTCCCATTGCTGACAGATTTTTCTATGGTGCCTTCTGTCCTAAACTCCTTCCTGAAATTGTTCATAGTGACAAAAACAATAGAGAGGGCATTTCTCACTCTATTTCTTCTGGCTATAAAATTTACCACTGGACTGCTGATGTGTATAAAGCAAAATATAGAGGAAAAATACCATTACTCATTATATTGATGCTACTGTCTGGACTGTGTAAAATGTTAATTTAAACTCCAAGACAGGTGAAACTTGTCTGGTTGAGAGCTTAATTACATTATTTGAAACTGTAGAACTTCTAAACTTGTTTCTTCTGTTAACTTAACTTTTCCTTCTCGCAAGGATTAATTGCACTGAGCCAAATTCTGAAGACAGGCCTGTCTGTGTAGAAGACAAAACAATGAGCTATGTGCAATATATATGAAATGTGCAATGTTATGGTGGTAGTTTTATGCTGGCAGTTAAGCTTCTGGTGTGTTGAACTTTCAGACTGACAGGAAATCTGAACGTAAAACCCAATAGAGATCTTATTTGAGAGGGAAAGTGGGAATAAAGCTGGTGCATAGCACACAAAGTAGTTCTTGGTGCATCTGGTACTGAGAAGAATTTTTCCCTAAAACACCAAATACAGATGTCACCTTGTCGGGGACATGTGTGGGGCATCAATATGTTTCTGGATACTCAATGGGAGTTAGGTTCCTAAATCCTAAATACCTGAGAGGATCTGGGTGTCAGTGTTTACTCATTTGTGGCATTAAAACTACTTATCCTACACATAGGACAACTAGTCTGACACTTGCTAGCTCATGGTAACAGTCTTGGACACATTTGAGACAGTAACAATGATATGTTTTGTTGCTAGTCCCTCAAACTGAGGAGAGCTGCCTCTGTTAACTTCAGTCCACATAAGAACATAAGAATGGCCATACTGGCTCAGACCAAAGGTCCATCCAGCCCCGTATCCTGTCTACCAACAGTGGCAATGCCAGGTGCCCCAGAGGGAGTGAACCTAACAGGTAATGATCAAGTGATCTCTCTCCTGCCACTCCATCTCCAATCTCTAAAAACAGGAGCTAGGGACACCGTTCCTTACCCATCCTGGCTAATAACCCTCCATGAATTTATCCAGTTCTCTTTTAAACCCTGTTATAGTCCTAGCCTTCACAACCTCCTCCGGCAAGGAGTTCCACAGGTTGACTGTGCGCTGAGTGAAGAACTTCCTTTTATTTGTTTTAAACCTGCTGCCCATTAATTTCATTTGGTGGCCCCTAGTTCTTATATTATGGGAACAAGTAAATAACTTTTCCTTATTCACTTTCTCTACACCACTCATGATTTTATATACCTCTATCATATCCCCCCCTTAGTTTCCTCTTTTCCAAGCTCTAAAGTCCTAGCCTCTTTAATCTCTCCTCATATGGGACCCATTCCAAACCCGTAATCATTTTAGTTGCCCTTTTCTGAACCTTTTCTAATGCCGATATATCTTTTTTGAGATGAGGGGCCATATCTGTACTCAATATTCAAGATGTGGGCATACCATGGATTTATATAATGGCAATAAGATATTCTCCATCTTATTCTCTATCCCTTTTTAAATGATTCCTAACATCCCGTTTGCTTTTTTGACTGCCGCTACACACTGCGTGGACGTCTTCAGAGAACTATCCACGATGACTGCAAGATCTTTCTCCTGATTAGTTGTAGTTAAATTAGCCCCCATCATATTGTATGTATAGTTGGGTTATTTTTTCCAATGTGCATTACTTTACATTTATCCACCTTAAATTTCATTTGCCATTGTGTTGCCAATCACTTCGTTTTGTGAGATATTTTTTAAGTTCTTCACAGTCTGCTTTGGTCTTGACTATCTTGAGCAGTTTAGTATAGTCTGCAAACTTTGCCACCTCACTGTTTACCCCTTTCTCCAGATCATTTATGTATAAGTTGAATAGGATTGGTCCTAGGACTGACCCTTGGGGAAGACCACTAGTTACCCCTCTCCATTCTGAAAATTTATCATTTATTCCTACCCTTTGTTCCATGTCTTTTAACCAGTTCTCAATCCATGAAAGGATCTTCCCCCTTATCCCATGACAACTTAATTTATGTAAGAGCCTTTGTGCGGGACCTTGTCAAAGGCTTTCTGGAAATCTAAGTACACTAGGTCCATTGGATCCCCCTTGTCCACATGTTTGTTGACCCCCTCAAAGAACTCTAATAGATTAGTAAGACATGATCTCCCTTAACAGAAACCATGTTGACTTTTGCCCAACAATTTATGTTCTTCTATGTATCTGACAATTTTATTCTTTACTATTGTTTCAACTAATCTGCCCGGTACTGACGTTAGACTTACCGGTCTGTAATTGCCAGGATCACCTCTAGAGCCCTTCTTAAATATTGGCATTACATTAGCTATCTTCCAGTCACTGGGTACAGTAGCTGATTTAAAGGACAGGTTACAAACCATAGTTAATAGTTCCGCCATTTCACATTTGAGTTCTTTCAGAACTCTTGGGTGAATGCCTTCTGGTCCCGGTGACTTGTTACTATTAAGTTTCTCCATTAATTCCAAAACCTCCTCTAGTGACATTTCAATCTGTGACAATTCCTCAGATTTGTCACCTACAAAAGAAGGCTCAGGTTTGGGAATCTCCCTAACGTCCTCAGCCAAGAAGACTGAAGCAAAGAATTAATTTAGTTTCTCTGTGATGACACTCACATGCCACTCTGTGAGGAGATGAGTCAGAAACCAGGCCTGCATTTCTCTGTGAAATGAATTTCTGGCAGACAAAAGCCACAATTTATGCCAGTATCTTTTAGCTTCAGGCAGTTGCTTCTGTATTGACATATCTGACTAAATATTACTGTACTGGACCCAGGACTGGGATTGCTTCAGACCAAACAGCCAGCCAAGAACCACACAAAAGCATCTCTAATATCCTAGCTTCTCTCTCTCACTCAGATTTGCCCCTCGTTTAGCTCCTACATATAGTGATATCACACAGAAGTCCCTTAATATTTTTTTAAGGTTCCCCTCCTGCAGGATGTAGAGCTGCTTTTGGATCCCGCTCCGGGGAAGTACACTTTTCTTCAAGGCAGCCTATTTTGAAGGCTACTCAGCTATAGAAAATAAGGCATTTGTTTCTGGGTCTGGCCCTGGCCCTGATGAGAGTGCCCTTATCTTCTAATTTATTTGAGCATAAGCTTTCGTGAGCTACAGCTCATTTCATCGGATGCATAAAAATGCATCCGATGAAGTGAGCTGTAGCTCACGAAAGCTTATGGTCAAATAAATTGGTTAGTCTCTAAGGTGACACAAGTACTCCTTTTCTTTTTGCGAATACAGACTAACACGGCTGCTACTCTGAAACTTATCTACTACTTTTGTTTCTGTTGGTCCCCAAAAAATAGATTCACACACACAGAAAAAGTATACCTAGAATGAGCCAACAAAACCCAACTCCAGTAGTTCACATTTTATACCACTTATTAAAAATGGACAAATATCTGCTTTTCCTTTCCCTTCAACAGAGGAGAAAAATATTCACTGAAGGAAGTGACCATACATTTTAATGATGCCAACAACTATGAGTGCCCTGTTGTGGTTTTACATCTTATGTGTAGCAACTCAGCAGAAAGTAGAGGGGAGGGGGGAATTCTTGATTTTATTAATGGCTTTGGGAAGTGCTCAAAAATGCTCATTTGATGGATGATTTAAAGACTACTTACATGTCCTAAAGGGTTAGCTGTAATTAAGCAGCAAAAAATCTCCAAAGCACAGTAGGATAATGAAAAAACTGTAAACAGATATTGTTTCATTATCCCCAAACAAAACCAAATTGTTCTGGCAGCGATAGGCATAGGCTACATTAATGGCCATAGAGATATAAAAGTAACATAAAAGATGCCTACAGTCATACCACCTTGAGCGATGATTTCATCAGTTCTCTCAAGCTAAGCAGAGCTTCATCTTGTTATTAACTATATAAGACACATGCTAAGAGAAACCCAGCGTGCTTTTAGGAATTGATATTGGTCATGCAGGGCTCTAATTCCCCCTGAATCAATGCTGAACTATTACCACAGCATTCTGCTAGTGACTTCTGTTGTTGAAGTGTGATGTAATAATGAGATCCTGACCACTAACAGTTATTAAAAATCCCATTGAATTTTACAGGAAGAGGAGAGTATTAATTAGGGATGCCCTGGTGAATAGGTCATTACTACCTTGTGAAGTTTCAGTTATTTGGAAATCGTTTAAAACACTGTATGTCCTAGATTGTTGTGCAGTGTGTCTGTGCTCTCATACAAATCTCCACTCCAGATGTAGCAGCATTTGTGTGGTGGGTGAAGTGATTCCTTCCGACAAAGTTTGAAAATCTGTTTGCAGTGCTGGTCTTGAAGACAGAGCTCCATGGTGGTATCAAGCATTCTCTCTCTCAGGTGATTGGCTGGCTGATTCTTGCTCACATGCTCAGGGTCTAATGTGATGGTCCCATGTGACGACGGGAAGGAATTTTCCCCCAGGAATTTTCCCCCAGGTCAGATAGGCAGTGACTTTGTTTCCTCCACACACCCCCCTCTTCCTCTGCAACATGTGGGTGTGGTTCACTTGCCAAGATTACTTGGATATATCTCACTTAATCATTTCCCTGCAGAGCCCTGCCTTGGGCACTGGTGCATGTTGGTCCCTGCTGTTGTCTGCCTTTGGCACATAATAGTTTAATCTCCTGTGGGCTATAATACTTTGGTCTAATTTTGGTTGTTGTGTTTAGTATGTGGCTGCTGGGTGGTGTTGGAAGAGGTCAGACTAGATGATCTGGTAGTCCCTTCTGGCCTTCAACTCTATGACTTTAGTTAGAAAAAGGATGTGTGTGTGTGTTTTGGTACATGTTCTTCCCCAGCTCAGTGGAGGACAAATAAACTCTTTGTATTTCATCCTTGAGAGAGAGAAACTCCTGTGACTTTTGTTTTGTGAAAGCCAGAGGCACTGTTCAAGGTGTCCCTGTGAGAGTACCACTAAACTAGACCAACAGGCCTGATTGTTTGCATTTATAGAGAGTCTAATAGTAATAAGAAAAAGGCATGCATGCCAGTGACACTCAGTTCCAGACAGCAGCACTGCATCAACACCCTCTTGTTGGAAAGCTCCACAAAAGGATAAGTTGACAAATGAATTGTTTTGCACAGTTAGGTCTTAACATATACCCAGTGGGGGTATGCAGGTACTGCACTGTTTGCTCCAGTGCTGCAGGAAACTCTTTGGACTCCAACAGAAAATGATTGAAGTGTTCAAGTTTTATTTTTAAGTAAACTTTAGGTACTGCTCTGGGGTTATCACTGCTCAAATGCTAGAGGGAGTTTGGATATTGGGTTTTGCTGTGACAACCAGCAAATGCGATCACATCAATCCAACACACAATCTTAGACCACCTGTAAAATTCAACAATCTTTTACTAGCATTTAAAAAAAAATCTGACTTTCATTAGAAGCTGGCCAGTTGTAATGAAGTGCAGATCTGGAAGAGTATTTACATCCAAACTTCCCCATAACAGAGATGGGAGTGAGTCACAAAATTTGGATCCATATGGATTTTTCGTGTGTATTCAGATGCAAGGTTCTGATTCGGGACCATTTCTACTTTTTACTGAGGTTTCTAGTACAATCTTAGCTTTCTTTCTTGTCTCACTCTCTGCCTACCCTTTACAGTATTAATAAAAGAGGCTTTGTTTGAATGGGAATATTATCTATTTAATTTTACCATCATGATTTATATAGCACTAATCACAGGATTGACGCATTTAGTATGTTAAGAATCATGTGTGTGTGTGGGGGGGGGGAGCTACAAAGTAAAAATTAAGTAACTAGAGCACAGGATCTACTGTTTTGTCACATAATTTTGAAGATCAGAAGAAATCAAGTCAAGCAGTATTTCAAAACAACTGAGAATGGACCTGATCCTATATTGCCTTGCTCCTAATGGAGTCATATACAACCTCTGTAAATGGAGTATAAAATGCTGTCATTCTTCTGATAGCATTTTATACCCACTTTGCACTGGTGTAAATAACTGACATATGCAAAGCTGTGGCTAATCAGGTCCCGTGTCTATAGGTTGGTTTTTAGTACATTTTGCATTATTCTACATCATTCAAACACAGCCTTTATTCAGGTGTTTCAGAATGAATTCTCAGGTACTCTAACTTACCCTTTATGCTACTCCAGCATTACGTTGACATGACAGTTATACTTACATCCATATTAAGTCCCCTTTACACTATGGTGTAAAGGGCCTTTACCATAACCGAGAATAAGGTATCTCAGGTGGTGGTGTGGGCAGACAGACTAGTGTCTTAATAACCAAGTTAGCCTGGTTTTCTTCTTTACACCAAAAAGGGAGTCCAAATAAATGTGAAAGTGTTTTGTTTCTTGACCCACATACATTTCTTCTTCACTTCTCTAATGATTCAATGCTTCTTCTAAACCTTTTGGAATGTAACTGTTAAATTGAGTCCCCAGTGAGTTTGTATTCTTCTTGCCTGCCATCACATATCAAATGTTATACGAAGCTATACATAATGCACCCATGTCTTTTCAAACTGATGTATTCAAAATTGTAAGGTTAGAAATGTTCAGCCAGCTGAGAAACTTGAGTGGCTTAACGTTCCTGAGCACTTTATAATTCACCTTATTTATATAATTCTTTTAACAGAATCATTTGCATGGCGCAACAGACCACCTGAGGAGACTTTTCTTAAGGGTAGCACAAATCTTGTTAGAGCCTTACTTGTATACATGTAGCAACTTCTGTCACAGTATGACTCATAAGAACTCAGATACTACAGTGATGAGTGCAGCATAAATCTTGGGTAGATTAGATAAAACAAGTAGCATCTTGCATGATTTATACATCATTTTAAAGAAATGAACTAATTAGTAACCATCCCTGCTGCTATGTAAATGAATGGTGTGGGGGCTTTTTTCCAACCGGTGCGTAAGACACACACTTGAAATAAGTGACATACCAAAGACTAGGCAGACTGAATGCTGCAAAAGATATTTTGCCTATTTTTCCTGGATATGTGTCCTAAAGCAGATGAATGTGGGTTTTTGTTTCCTGTGGCTTTTCCTTTCAGTGCACATCATTATAGTCAAGTGCCATATGCAGTAATTACTGACCGCCTTCGTACTGTTTGACATCCACTGTGTATGTTTTCATGGAGGCAGCATGGCTTCTCTTAACCCTCAACTGATTCTCCTCAGTAAAACATTCTGATCACCGCGAAATGTGCTCTTGGAAAAACAAAGGGCCTGTTTCTTCATTGCCTTACGTCATCATAGATTTTAAACTCAAAAGTGGCAGGATCCAGGGCAAACCTGAGGCTGGGAGTAGCAGAGGAGTTCATAGCCAGATTCTAGACCAGAGTCAGGACAGTCAGTCTGAGCCAGGTTTCAGGGCCCAAATTGTGGATGTCAAGCCAAGGTCAGAGCAGGGATGGTAGCCACAGGAGATCTCTGCTTCTGGGAACATCCCTTGGGTTTATATAGGGTGGGGAGTCAATCAGAAGCCATGAGGCTGCTGCCTGTCAGACCAATTGAGGTGGGACTTCCCATAGTATGTGTCCCCCATGGGTCATGGGCAGTGGAACACCAGCTGCATACAGCTACTGCTAGGTAAAGCATGGAGGTGCTAGCTGCTTAGCAACTCTGCAGACTGTGGGTTCTGGACTTGTGGGGACTTGCAAAAAGGGACCATTAAATCATCTAATTTGATTGCCCATATATTACAGACTATTATATTTACCCCTGTATTGAGCCCAATATTTTGTGCTCAGCTAGACCATACCTACCAGAAAGGCATCCAGTCTTGCTCTGCAGACATCAAGAGATGGAGAATCCCTCACTTCCTTTGTTAGTTTTTTCCAAAGGCTAACCACCCTCCCTGTTAAAAAAACATGTGCTATATTTGATTTGAATTTGTCTGGCTTCAGCTTCCAGCCATTGGTTTGTGTTGTGCCTTTCTGTACTAGATTAAGCTGCATTTTAGTACCTGGTATTGTCTCCCCATGAACCTATTTATAGACTGTAATACAGTTGCTTCTCAATCATCTCTTTGATAAGATACACATTTGCACCATAACTTGTTCTTCTGCATTCTTTTTCAAACTGTGGACACCAGACCTGGACTGAGTACTTTAGTTCAGTCTCACCAATGTTGTATACATTTTTTTTATTTTCACGTATATCAGGACAAAGAAGTGCAGCTCACTACCATTATGATTTGGCAGTGTGTCACCTTCATTCAGTGGTGTAAACTGACTGCACAAGAAGCAGGGCAATGGAGAATCTTATTCAAGCAGTACAGCAAGGGTTTTCTTCCGCTTTACTCACAAACGTAGCATCTGTACTGAGAAGACACTCACTCTTCGATATCAGTGCACATGGAGATCTTACATAGGTTGGAGAAAAGCAGGGTCTGGATTTTTCAAACCATTTACTTTGATCTCCTTGGCACTAGTGGAAGACAAACCTCGGAAGATTCTTCAAAGCAGATGTTTGGATATGGGATTATGGTTTGATCTACTGTGAGCTATAGCGGCCCATTGTGAAATTATGGTGGGGGGTTGGATTTGACAGAACCCCAGAATTCAGATCTGGGGTTTGGGCTCAGACCTAACTTTAACTCATGGTAGGTGTAGATAAACCCTGGATTTTATTAAAAGCCTATGAAGTCTTCCCCCTGCCTCTTCCCAGCCCAGTTAACACTCTCTTCCTTTCCCTGAATTAATCTTTATTTTTTTCAAATTTGTTCCAAACTGATCTCCCTTCTCTTTCTCCTCCCACACCCAGTAGCTAATTGCTGGATAATCTCCTTCACCCTGGTTTAGAATTCTGGTTCTCTCTCTCCCCCATCATCCCCTCCCCAACACTGCCATCATGCTGCTTTTTCCTTCTGACACTCCCTTCAAGCTCTTCACTTGTGTCAGTATGTCAATTGGAGGGTGCCAGAAAGTCTAAAGTTGTCTCTGCTGGCCTTGGGCTGGAAGTGGGCATCAAATCTTTTACAATCCATGGTTTCTCTGGGTTACAAGGCTGAATTTTGAAATGTTGTCCTCTCAGCAGGCTCCAAACACCAGGGTCTAAATTTAGATGCCAGCCTTTTGTGACAGGAAAATGGATATCCTTTAAGGCTGTGAAAATAGAATTTCTGTAGGGGTATATTCTGACCCAATCAGGGAGAGCTCCCTGCACAGATTGTTCTGGCCATTGGCAGAAGTAATCTGTACACGGGATGGAATCCCCAAATCACAGATCACGTGAGTTTCAATGTGCTGACCATATCCTCTCAAACTAGAGTACCTTCTTCTTGGCTCTTTCACAGCAGACCGGAGGAGTGCATTTCAGAGGACTGTGTCACTCCACAAATCATATATACTGAAACACAAGAAAGGTGACCTGGATTTGACTACTTGACTTTAGTAAGTTTAAAAACAGGGGTTAGGTTTGCCCTGAGGTTTTAGCAAGTTCTCCCTCTTAACTACTCCCTCTATCATCATTCAGAGCTGAGTTTTATACTCTGGCTGTAATTCTGGTGAGCTGAAGTTCCCCCAGTGCTAGAGATTCCCCATGTGGTGTAGAGTGGTATAGGCAGAAGGATTACCCCACTGCAGAGAGTGCCTGGCAGCATAGCCTAGCAGAGTGTGCATAGCCAGAGAACCACTGTTCTTTTGATGCATCTCGATGCCAGGTTGGCCCCTTAAAGCCTGAGATACTCTAATTTGTGGTGGGGCTGAAGAGACCCTCTGTGGACATAAGATCACTTTTAGTGCCTCCACACCCTGCTTCAGTCCCAGCCCAACCCAAGGATAATTTTTAATACAGTCATTGAAATAGGGCCAAATCCTGAGAGCCACAGAGAAGTATATTTTGCTCTCAATAGGTCCTTCACCATTCTCTCACCATACACACATCCAAAGCCTCACTCTTTGAGGGCTGAAGAGACGCTTCATACCTTGGATGTTTGGAAAACTCTGGCATTTTACCTGGACCAAAGTCTTTCAGATCGGCTCCCAAACTTTTTGTAACCTATGCTGAGAAGATTAAAGGACAACCTGCCCAGCATATTTCACTCTGGATTTCTGACTGCATCAAGTCTTGCTACGATCTGGTTAAGGTGTCTCCTCCAACGATAACAGCCGACTCCACAAGGGCTCATTCCACTTTGTCAGCCTTTTTGAGCTATATACCTGTGTTGGATATTTACAAAGCAGCAACATGATCATCCGTACATACCTTCTCCAGACACTATGTTACAACTACAGATTCCCAAGATGCTGACTTCAGCCAGTCTCTCTTCAAGTACTCCAAAGTCCCACCATCAGTAAGGAAACTGCTGATGGGTCCCCTAGAGTGGAATGTATATGTGCACAATCAGTTGAAAGAGAAATAATTACTTACCTTTACAGTAATTATTGTTCAAGATGTGTCGTGCACATATACATTCCACCACCCTCCCACTTCCCCAGTTGTGTCAGTTTTAGCAGTACAAAGGAACAGGGGAGGACGCAGTGACCACACCCCTTTATCATCAGTTCAGCCCACGAGGCCAGTGGGGGGTGCCTGCACTGCCTGCTGGTATGATTCATAAAAGTCTCCAACTTCAGTGCACTGCATATGGTTCCTCAGTGCACTGGGTGCGCAATGCATGTGTGCACAGCACAACTCAAATAACAACAGTTATTCTACAGCTAACTGGTTTTATTTTTAAATATGAATAGCTAGAACAACCAGGGTTAAAATAATAGGAATTTTTAAAAACCAAGAGTTTGGAAAGGTATAATAACCTTTATGCTTCTGAACATCAGCTAGTCTTTAACCATTCGGGGTCAGTCTTTCCTTGTGAGCCGTTTATTCCAACAACTGCCTACTACAGTATTTCCGGCACTGAATGATCTAGTTCTGGTACTGTTGGAGACAGAATAATGGACTAGATTGACCACTGGCTGTATTCAGTCTGGCAATTCCTGTGTTCCTATAAAAACTGAAATTATATTAAGACAGTTTTCACAAAAGGTCATATGATGACTACATGGTAGATACACTTCTACTTAGGAGATAGTCAGCCAATAAATCTTCGAGGAGAAGACAAAGGGGGGAAAAAACACCTTAATACAACTTTTAAGTGTACTTCATTCAGAAACAATTTGTGATATACGTCACTAATTGCTGTTCAAAGGCATAACTGTCTGCAAAATAAATTTCTTCTTAAATATATGTAATATGAGTGTTGAGAAAATCCAGACTTTAGACAGAAGAAAATTAGATCATCTAAAAAGATTAAAGGCCAAATCCTAGAGCAATGCTGAGCACCTGGAGGAAACATTGAAGTCAAATGTTCTCAAGTCTTTTTATATGCTACGTTCTAGTCTCTACAAGTTATTGCTATAGCAAATTTTTTTAAAATGTGAAATGAAGATTTTTCTTAAGTTTACAGCCTTGGATTTTTTTTAAGACTATGGGGGCACTGAATTTGCTAAAAGCATATTCTGTATTTTCTTTCCTTGTTTGGTTTAAAGTAGTATATTTTCCTGACCTCTAATTTATTTCACATGTTTTCTTAGCTATATATTTATCTTGCTGGACAGTCACTGTATCAGATTTATGTCAACTGTTCATTTCTTGCACACAAGATTGCTTGTGGCATTCATGAACATGCTCACACCGTGAAACGGCGCTTTTGGGCTCAGGAAACAAGCACTGAGTGGTGGGATCACATCATCATGCAAGTCTGGGATGAGGAGCAGTGGCTGCAGAACTTTCTGATTTGAAAAGCCACTTTCATGGGACTGTGTGAGGAGCTCGCCCCCACCTTGCGGCCCAAGCACACGAGATTAAGAGCTGCCGTGCCGGTGGAGAAGCAGGTGGCTATTGCAGTCTGGAAGCTGGCAACTCCAGACAGCTACCGATTGGTCGCTAACCAGTTTGGAGTGGGAAAGCCGACCGTTGGAATTGTGTCGATGCAAGTTTGCAGGGCCATTAATCGCATCCTGCTCAGAAGAACCATGACTTTGGGTAACATGCAGGACATTGTGGCTGGCTTTGCACAAATGGGTTTCCCTAACTGCAGAGGGGCGATAGATGGAACCCATATTCCAATTCTGGCACCAGCCCACCTAGCCTCCGAGTACGTTAATTGGAAGGGCTATTTCTCTATGGTTCCTCAGGCACTTGTGGAGCACCGTGGGCATTTCATTGACATTAACACGGGCTGGCCCAGAAAGGTGCATGACACACGCATCTTTCGGAACACTGGCCTGTTCAGGAAGCTGCAAGCCGGGACTTTTTCCCCAGATCAGAAGATCACCGTAGGGGAAGTCAAAATGCCCATTGTGATCCTTGGAGACCTCATTTACCCTTTAATGCCGTGGCTCATGAAACCCTAGACAGGGAGCCTTGACAGCAGCAAAGAGTGGTACAACAACAGGCTGAGCCGGTGCAGAATGACTGGGGAGTGTGCTTTTGGTCATTTAAAGGGCTGCTGGCACTCTCTGTATGGGAAGTTGGACCTGGCCGATAACAGCATCCCTGCTGTTATATCCACGTGCTGTACCCTTCATAACATTTGTGAAGGGACGGGTGAAAGATTCACTCAGTAATGGAACTCGGAGGTTCAACACCTGGAGGCTGAATTTGAACAGCCAGAGAGAAGGGCTATTAGAGGGGCCCAGTGCAGGGCTGCAAGGATTAGGGATGCCTTGAGGGAGCAGTTTGAGACTGAAAGCCACCAGTAATGTCTGGTGCCCTGCACGGGAGTGAAGTGCAGTGGTTCCAATGTTAGTAGAAATCTGTGTTTGCTACGTATGATACACTGACTTGCAGTGCCTGTTGCTTTCCTGGGCTATGGTATCTGTTAGACTGTGCAATAATGAAGAATATTTTCAAAGCAAAAATCCATTTAATTAAAAGAAAATGCATTTATTGAAAAGAAACACAACTGCTTGGGAAGCAGAAAGGGCAAGGGGGTGGAGTCGGGAATGGTACAATCACAGATTTGCGTATGTCCTGTTATCATACTCAGCCTTCCCGTCTGGAGTGCTATGCAATGAGTGCAGCACTTCAGGATGGCTATACTGCATGGTGATGGGGGTTGAGTGCAGTGGGCAAGGGTCGTAGTTTTCAGGGCTGGGTGGTGAAGCTACAGGTGTTGGAGGCAGCTGGTGGCGGTAAGAACCCAGATGTTGGGGAAAGTGGGTTGGAGGTGACATGGGGGCACAAGGGAAAGAGTTTTGGGACAAGGGCTGCAGAGGCGGGTAGTGCTCTGCCTGCATGGCTATGAGTGCCTGGATTGAGTCTGCTTGGTGCTCCATGATGCTTATTAGCCGCTCCGTACTTTGGTGCTGGCAATCCGCATTCTGCTGGCGGACCCTCCTTTCACTCCTCCACCACTCCTGCACGTTTTGATTTTCATTAAGGGAGTGCTGCATGACTTCGTGCAGCATGTCCTCTTTGCTTCTACGTGGCCTCTTCCTGGTTCTTTGTAGCCTCTTGGCCGGTGATAACATGGATGGCTGAGATCTCAAGGTTGCATCTGTAAAGGCAAAATGGAACACTTAACAGAGGCAGCATTGTTCACACCAGACAGAGCAATGATTCCCCCCATACTTAAGGAGGGCAAGCACAGTCTACACAATCGCATAATTTGCCTGTCCCAAAGCAAGTGCACATAACCACTGGGAGCCCCAAAATGGTGAGTAAGCACAGGGTCACGGGGGACTGATTCTTTCATGGCTGTACTGTCCTCTGTGGGTTTCTGTGCCTTGGGGAGAGCCAACAGCTGCAGGGGGCCCCTATACTGGACACCGTCCCCACATTTTCCACAGGAGATCATCCTGGAAGATATCTCGCTGCTGAGCGTGACCTGGAAAGCAAGGGAGGGTCTTCTACTACAATGTGGCTTCCACTCTGGCCCATATGCAGCTTGCCTCTGTGCAGCAATGGTCCCCCCGCCCCTCATGGCACAGTGGCGTGGACGTGTTAGCCTGACTGGGACAAGGACCACAGTGACTCTCCCATGAAACCTGCACAAGCACATTGCCCAAGTTCCGGATGAGACCTTTGAAGAAATCACTGAGGCCGATTACCATGATGTGAGAGAGCACATCAACCCCCTATTCCACATCTAGGCATGCATGCAGCCCTAACCCTCCTTCTGCCAAGAGCCTGCACCGAATAACTTCCTTGCCCAAAATAAAAGTCGTTTACCGGGAACCGCCTCTGGTATTTTTCCTTCCCCAAGCACCAGCCACCGTGACTGGCTACCTTCCTCCTGGCTTGACAGCAGCTCCTGGCTGCATGCATCTAGGGATTCCAGGGTGTCTTCCTCCACCTCAGCACCCTCACTCCCACTGTGCTCCTCCTCCTCCCGTCTTCTTGAACTGGGCTTTGAAGTGTCCATGGTGGTACTCGGAGTGGAGGTGGGGTCGCCCCCAACTATCGCGTCCAGCTCTTTGTAGAAATGGCAGGTTGCGGGGGGCAGCACTGGAGTGGCTGTTTGCCTCGCTGGCTTTGCGGTAGGCACTCTGCATGTCCTTCACTTTAATCCTGCACTGCAGTGCGTCCTGGTCATGGCCCCTTTCCATCATGTCCCTTGATATCTGCCGGAAGGTATCGTAATTTCTAGGGCTGGAGCACAGCTCAAACTGGACAGCTTCCTCCCCCCAAACACTGATGCGGTCCAGCACCTCACCATTGCTCCATACTGGGGTTTGCCTGGCACGTGGAGGCATGGTCACCTGGAAAGATTTGCTGAAAGCACTCCATGCCTGGCTGAGCAAACAGGAAGGGGATTTTCAAAATTCCCAGCGAATTTAAAGGGCAGATCTGACGGTTGGTCACCCGAGGGCAGGGCAGTAGAGTTCAAAGTGATGACCAGAGTGGCTAGAACAGGCATTGTGGGACACTTCTGGAGGCCGATCAGAGCGCATTGACAGACCAGCGCGGCCACACTGGCGCTGCGGTGCTCCAGCAGGGGTGCATCAAATGTTATTCCACTCAGCAAGGTGGAGTACCAGGAGCGCTCTAGCCGCTGAGTCAGAGCACTCTATGTGCCTTGCCAGTGTGGACGCGTCGTGAGTTAGAGCACACTGGGCTGTTTTAATGCTCTCTAACTTGCCGGTGTAGCCATGCCCTTAGTTGCCTATCTCCACTTGGGTTTCACAGCCAGCAAACCCATGTCAGCCCTTTCTCACAAAAAAGAGAGGAGATAGTAGCTGTCCATTTATACCTAGTCATCCAGTAGTTAAAGAACTTGGGATGAGGGAGACCTGGGTTCAAATCTCTGCTCTGTTTGATTTGGTGCAGTGACTTGAACTTAGCTCTTCTATATCCCAACTGAGTAATGTAACATAACCTCCAGGCTATGGGCTACTCCAGGGTGGAAAGCTTTCCTCTTGGAGCAGGTCCCCTTTTTTATAAGTAATTAAAGATGCATTGGACCAGAGAGCAAGAGCTTGACTCTGTCGTCCAGTGGTTAGGACATTCATGTGGGATGTGAGAAATCCAGGATCAAGTTGCTGCTCTAATTCATATTTAATTATTTTTACAACTCCATTTAAATCAGTGAAGTTACACTGGCACAAAACTGTGAAACTGAGTGGAGAATCAGGCCCTCTGCCTGTACTAGACAGGCTATCTAAACCATTAAAATAATTAATGGGATGCTGGAAAACAATGAACTTTATGAAACATTGGACCAGAGCTTAGTAGCTTTGAAATACTTTGTGTACTATGTAACTTCACTTCCTAAAGTAACAATTATAGTGCAATATTTATAAAGTTGCAGCAAGAAACTCCTATTGTATATAATAAAACTTAATTGTTATTGTATGCAGTTATTTGGATTTATTCAGGTACCTGAATAATGGATATCCTGTGCAATTATACACTAATTCCTAATGTCACTAGTTAATAGAAATATGTACTGTATATTTAGGCTTGGAAGGATTGGATTTTTATAGCTAAATGTTGGTAAACTTAAATTTCACTGAACACACACAAACCAATGAAAAATATTTCCATTGATGATAACTGAAATTTATTGACAGGCAAAGAAAGAAAAATGATCTTCAGAACTTACTGAGTTTAACGCATTGTTTATGTTGACATGATGTTGACAATTTGTGTGCTAAAGGTTATAAAGATTTAACTTCTTATAAATCTGTCTACTGTCATTACATAATTATTGTCTGACACTCATATCGTCTCACCCTCCATAATTTCCTGCAACTGTGAAAATGTAAATCAAATACACATTTTAAAATGCTTAAAATAAACATTGCTATTATCCATCTAAATTTTATATATATATAAATGAATTCTGCCAAGCCTGTGTAGCTGAGTAAAAAGTAAAGCTTCTGGAAGGGTCAGTGATCTCAAAACCCACAATCTGACTTGCTATTAAACAACATCTGGAGGTCAGCACAACTTGTCTATGATTAGAGAGAAGCCGGTGTTTGGCACTGTATTTTGTGCTTTGAAAGTGTAACACAACTAATCTATAACTTTATGAAACTGCATGCCGACTGCATATTATATTAATATCAGTTAATAGGGAATTAGTGCCACCTAATGTAAAAATGAACCCATGTGTCTCTGCTACTGTAAAGGAAGATTTTCTTCCTGTATCTCTTGCATTTGCAATAGGCACTAATGGAATAAAAAAACCCATGGAGCGTGGCACTAGTAAATATTTTACATAAACTGTACATCTAATTAGCAACAGATAATATGCTGTTTTATTCTAACAGAGAAATCAACCATTTCAGAATGCACTAAAGGATCAATGTGCTATAATGAAATCCTTCTCTGCCAAACTACTGTATGCACTGCAATTATTTTGGCCCTGATCCTGCAAACCATTACATAAATGCTTAAATTTACTCATGTGAGTAGAGTTGAGACTATGTGTATATATTAGCAGAATCAGGTCCTTTATGTATAATTTTGCTCCTTTCCTAGAGCCACAACTCTGAATCCCAAAGTCCAATAAATATCGGCAGCTATTTTAAAAAAAAAATTACAGCAGAAATCTAATCCTGTAATAAAAACAGTAATAAAGATGATGACTAATGCAATAGGGCCCTTGTTCCCCAGGAAGTGTCAACTGGATGTTCTCTACCTGAATCCAGTTCCACCCCAAAAAATGGAAAAGCAGCTGAACTACGCTAATCTTTAAAAATTCTCCATCCATTTCTGTCCCTCCCACATTTCTGGATCCTTTATTCATTGTCAATACTCTCTTGTGCTTCTTTTAACCATTGTTAAGTTTTTCTCTTATGGGTAATTCAGTGTATATGCTTTGCTTAAACATTCTTAACTGTATTTGAATTATGAAGCTGGCAGTAGGGAGAAACCTATATGCTCTCATGGAAGGCAGTGTTGCCAGTGGCTACGGTGGGATCAGAATTATGTCCCGAATGTAGGCAAAGGTATATGTACTGGGAAGATATGGCACATGTGTACATGACTACATATATAACAAATGAACAACTGATATTAGGATAAATTCACTTGCTGAGCTGTAGTATCTTAAATCTCATTGCTCAATGAAACTGACAAGAATTCACCCTAATGTACCTGAATTATTGCTAACGCTACAATGACTCGTAGAACATGTACTGCAATATCTGGGGTGATTTAAGCAAGAAATAGTGGTGAATGAGGAATGTAGTTTTAGGCCCCAGTTTAGAGAACTTATTAGTGCATATTTAATTTTAAGCACATGCTTAACTGCTTTGCTGAACTGGCTTAGCTGTACTTTATATCTTCCCACTTTTTTTTATAATGCCAAAATACACTCTAAGCATACTCGACTCTAGATTTGGTATTTTAGGGAAGGTACATTTGAATTGACATTACATTAACCATTAATCATTAATCATTTTAAACATTAATCATTTTAAACTACTGTGGCCCCTTAAATGTTTGAACTGGAATATATTTAAATGTTTGTAAAGAAAAGGGTTGTTTGTTGTTGTTTGGATTTTTGTTCTATTTTTTTTCCCCATTTAAAAAAAAAAACCCTGAAAAAAATGTCATTGTATGGCAGTTTTAAAAAGTCATAATGGACTATCAATTAATGATATTATTGATGGTTTTGAACACACACACACACACACACCAATCCTATAATTACATTTATGTGGGCAGGGTTTCACCCATGTAGATCCAACTGCAGAATTGGGGCCATATCTTATATCCAATTAAAAAAAAAGTTCCTTCTCATATTTTCTGCCATTATCAGGAATTATAGTGAATCACTGGTATACAGTGTTTAAAGTAACCACAACAAATAGTTTCAAGAAAATTTCATACTTTTCGACCCAAGTGGCTAAGTCAAATTTCAGGACTCCAGGCTGTTCCAGTTGGAAGACTTAATTGGTGGAGTCTGGTATTTACTTGATACAATTTTGTTTATTTACAAGGAATGTACAAAGTTCTGTTTTTCCAAACACAGGAGGAACCAAGAACAAAAGGAGCAATATCTGAGCTTACAGACCCAAGCCTCTTTAGCCAACAGATCCAAAAATCTCTCTCTCTAGCTTTTACCAGGATCACATTGTGCTGACAGGCTTCTGCTTGGCTTTCTTGCATTTTGCCTCTGCCTCTCTGTCTCTTCTTGTCTATTATTTTTGAGTGTGTTCTCTCCCTCTCTCTCACACACCTGGCACAATATGTATTGGAAGTCTCTGCCCATTTGGTGTTAGTTTCTGGGCAGATTGTACAAGGCCTTGTTTCAGGTGTGGTCCCTTAACTGTCTCTAACAGCTATCTTCAATGAAGGGCATGTTCACATGTCATTTTGAATGAGCTTTTAACTCAAACCATAACAAGGTTTCACCCAGCTCATAACAATATTACAAAATTGTAATAATTTATGAAATTTCCGCTTCTGACTAGGGAAGTAAAACCAGTAAAAAAAAATTCCCACTTTCATAGAAAAGCAGGGAGCAGGTTGCTTTCATTCTTCCATTAGTCTAAAAATTGTTATGAATTGCATCTCTCTTCAGACATGCGAGGGCTCCTCCGTCAAGTGGTCATCTGTTCAGGAAATTCAGCTGCTTCCCTGGGTTTTCCTGCTCTTCCTCCTTATTTTCCTACTGCCATTTTGATTTTAATTAAAGACTAAATGCTAGGGGTGGTCAAACTTACTGGCCCTCTGAGCCGCATATGACAATCTTCAGAAGTTCAAGAGCCACCCACTCCTGCTGAAGCCCCGAGTCCCAGCAGCTGTGCCCCGCAAGTCTGAAGCCCTGAGACACTCCTTCCCCTTCCCCCCCCCCCCCCCCCCGCCACCAGACAGAAGCTCCCCACCACCCCACGGCAAGGCAGATGTCCTGAGCTTTCCCCCCCCCAATCTGGTAGGTGGAGAATGGGGGTGGGGGGGGCTCCATGAGCCACATTTTAACGGTAAAAGCCAAATGTGGCTCGCGAGCCACTTTGGCCACCCTTGCTATAGGACAAGTACCTCCTCACACCTAGACAAATACTGATGAACTGAGGAATAAAAAGTCATGTTCTCAGGAGGCTTAATTTAAAGCCACGAGTTGGGACTTTGCTGAATTTGTGCCTCAGTTTAAGGATCTCGGAGAATGGAATTCCCATGAGTGGCAGGTGCCCCGCCCTTCCTTTTCTCCCCTCAGGATATGAAGAATTTGGGTAGGACCTTGTTTTATGAATGTTAATTTGATAATATTACATGGGTGGGCGGTGGGAATCTATCCTTAAGATGGGGTCTGCCTAGGTTCACAGACTCCTGAGAATCAGAACACTTTAAAAAACTACATAAACCTGGCTATAGTGGGAGGGTGAGTCACCATACACTGTGGATGAAACACATAAGGTGAGAAAATAAATGCGTCCTCTATATCATCATATGCTTTAATGGAATTTTTTGATCTTTGCTAACTCTTACAGCTTCCCCATTTCATTAGTAGCAACCTTCCTCCCCCCCCCCCCCCCCCCGAAGTTATGCATTTATAAATGACCATTGGAAAGGAGTTTTTAGGCTTTTGTTCAGTCAATCAAGTATTTTCACCTTTTTGAAAAAATGCAAAGACTGGCCAGGAAGATTATTTTTTAAATGAGAAGGGACAACTGAATAACCTTAATTACTAGAGTAATACATCGATTGCACCAGATCCTGCAACAAAAGAGTAACAAATAGCATCATGAAACGGTAAAGATTAAGGTGGGAGATTAAACCACCACCCCCCACCAAGGCCCAATTCCCTCTATCAAAGCCAAAAAGCAGAGATTCCTGCACTATGCTAGCATGATAGCATGTGTTGACAAATCCAATTAGTACACATTCAGCCATATCCTATTGCCTTTGTTCTGTTGTGACTTTTATGGTGAATAAAAAAAAACATAAAGGATATTTATTTTTAAGTCTGAGGTTCTCTGTTGGATTGTAGAGATCAGTGAGAAAGTGCACAAAGCCAAACCAATCATCCCAGTTTTGCCTGGCTGTGATCTTTTCCCAGAGCAGGAACAATGAATGCTTTCCTAGCAAGATGGTTCTCCTGTGTTCAGAATCTTTTCTTTAAAAATAGCCTTTTTAAGTGAGAGAGGAAAAATATTTTGCTGGTTCAAATATACTGGAATTTGTATATTATGCCAGAAAACAACATTTCCTCTGTCATGCTCTTTAGCTCAAAGTATAAACAATGGGTGAAATTCTATTGTACTATTAAACACCATTTTGAGATGTAAGAGGCAATTAAAGTTGCTTTTCTTATTGAAGGGAGAGTGGGCTTCTGCACAGGGGTGATTGCACCCACTATGAACTACCTGCCACACACTAAGGGTATGTCTACACTACGAAATTAGGTCGAATTTATAGAAGTCGGTTTTTTAGAAATCGGTTTTATATATTCGAGTGTGTGTGTCCCCACAGAAAATGCTCTAAGTGCATTAAGTGCATTAACTCGGCGGAGCGCTTCCACAGTACCGAGGCTAGAGTCGACTTCCGGAGCGTTGCACTGTGGGTAGCTATCCCACAGTTCCCGCAGTCTCCGCTGCCCATTGGAATTCTGGGTTGAGATCCCAATGCCTGATGGGGCTAAAACATTGTCGCGGGTGGTTCTGGGTACATATCGTCAGCCCCCCGCTCCCTCCCTCCCCCCGTGAAAGCAAGGGCAGACAATCATTTCGCGCCTTTTTTCCTGAGTTACCTGTGCAGACGCCATACCACGGCAAGCATGGAGCCAGCTCAGGTAACCGTCACCCTATGTCTCCTGGGTGCTGGCAGACGCGGTACGGCTTTGCTGCACAGTAGCAGCAACCCATTGCCTTCTGGCAGCAGACGGTGCAATACGATTGGTAGTTGTCCTCGTCGTGTCCGAGGTGCTCCTGGCCACGTCGGCTGGGAGCGCCTGGGCAGACATGGGCGCAGGGACTACATTTGGAGTGACTTGACCAGGTCATTCTCTTTAGTCCTGCAGGCAGTCCTATTGAACCGTCTTATGGTGAGCGGGCAGGCGATACGGACTGCTAGCAGTCGTACTGTACCATCTTCTGCCGAGCAGCCATGAGATGTGGATGGCATGCACTCCTTCTGCACCGTCTGCTGCCAGCCAAAGATGTAAAAGATAGATGGAGTGGATCAAAACAAGAAATAGACCAGATTTGTTTTGTACTCATTTGCTTCCCCCCCTCCCCTGTCTAGGGGACTCATTCTTCTAGATCACACTGCAGTCACTCACAGAGAAGGTGCAGCGAGGTAAATCTAGCCATGTATCAATCAGAGGCCAGGCTAACCTTCTTGTTCCAATAAGGACAATAACTTAGGTGCACCATTTCTTATTGGAACCCTCCGTGAAGTCCTGCCTGAAATACTCCTTGATGTAAAGCCACCCCCTTTGTTGATTTTAGCTCCCTGAAGCCAACCCTGTAAGCGCCCCTCCCAGCGTCAGAGCAATGGCAAACAATCGGGCATCTGAGAGTGCTGTCCAGAGCAGTCACAATGGAGCACTCTGATGGGGCTAAAACATTGTCGCGGGTGCTTCTGGGTACGTGTCGTCAGGCCCCCGTTCCCTCCCTCCCTCCGTGAAAGCAAGGGCAGACAATCATTTCGCGCCTTTTTTCCTGAGTTACCTGTGCAGACGCCATACCACGGCAAGCATGGAGCCAGCTCAGGTAACCGTCACCCTATGTCTCCTGGGTGCTGGCAGACGCGGTACGGCTTTGCTGCACAGTAGCAGCAACCCATTGCCTTCTGGCAGCAGACGGTGCAATACGATTGGTAGTTGTCCTCGTCGTGTCCGAGGTGCTCCTGGCCACGTCGGCTGGGAGCGCCTGGGCAGACATGGGCGCAGGGACTACATTTGGAGTGACTTGACCAGGTCATTCTCTTTAGTCCTGCAGGCAGTCCTATTGAACCATCTTATGGTGAGCAGGCAGGCGATACGGACTGCTAGCAGTCGTACTGTACCATCTTATGCCAGGCAGGCAAGAGATGAAGATGGCTAGCAGTCGTACTGTACCATGCAGTCGTACTGTACCATCTTCTGCCGAGCAGCCATGAGATGTGGATGGCATGCAGTCCTTCTGCACCGTCTGCTGCCAGCCAAAGATGTAAAAGATAGATGGAGTGGGTCAGAACAAGAAATAGACCAGATTTGTTTTGTACTCATTTGCCTCCTCCCCTGTCTAGATCACACTGCAGTCACTCACAGAGAAGGTGCAGCGAGGTAAATCTAGCCATGTATCAATCAGAGGCCAGGCTAACCTCCTTGTTCTAATAACAACGATAACTTAGGTGCACCATTTCTTATTGGAACCCTCCGTGCAGTCCTGCCTGAAGTACTCCTTGATGTACAGGCACACCCTTTGTTGATTTTAGCTCCCTGAAGCCAACCCTGTAAGCCGTGTCGTCAGTCGCCCCTCCCTCCGTCAGAGCAACGGCAGACAATCGTTCCGCACCTTTTTTCTGTGCGGACGCCATACCAAGGCAAGCATGGAGGCCGCTCAGCTCACTTTGGCAATTAGGAGCACATTAAACACCACACGCATTATCCAGCAGTATATGCAGCACCAGAACATGGCAACGCGATACCGGGCGAGGAGGCGACGTCAGTGCGGTCCCGTGAGTGATCAGGACATGGACACAGATTTCTCTGAAAGCATGGACCCTGACAATGCATGCATCATGGTGCTAATGGGGCAGGTTCATGCTGTGGAACGCCGATTCTGGGCTCGGGAAACAAGCACAGACTGGTGGGACCGCATAGTGTTGCAGGTCTGGGACGATTCCCAGTGGCTGCGAAACTTTCGCATGCGTAGGGGCACTTTCATGGAACTTTGTGACTTGCTTTCCCCTGCCCTGAAGCGCATGAATACCAAGATGAGAGCAGCCCTCACAGTTGAGAAGCGAGTGGCGATAGCCCTGTGGAAGCTTGCAATGCCAGACAGCTACCGGTCAGTTGGGAATCAATTTGGAGTGGGCAAATCTACTGTGGGGGCTGCTGTGATGCAAGTAGCCCACGCAATCAAAGATCTGCTGATATCAAGGGTAGTGACCCTGGGAAATGTGCAGGTCATAGTGGATGGCTTTGCTGCAATGGGATTCCCTAACTGTGGTGGGGCTATAGACGGAACCCATATCCCTATCTTGGCACCGGAGCACCAAGTCGCCGAGTACATAAACCGCAAGGGGTACTTTTCGATAGTGCTGCAAGCTCTGGTGGATCACAAGGGACATTTCACCAACATCAGCGTGGGATGGCCGGGAAAGGTGCATGATGCTCGCATCTTCAGGAACTCTGGTCTGTTTCAAAAGCTGCAGGAAGGGACTTTATTCCCAGACCAGAAAATAACTGTTGGGGATGTTGAAATGCCTATATGTATCCTTGGGGACCCAGCCTACCCCTTAATGCCATGGCTCATGAAGCTGTACACAGGCAGCCTGGACAGTGGTCAGGAGCTGTTCAACTACAGGCTGAGCAAGTGCAGAATGGTGGTAGAATGTGCATTTGGATGTTTAAAGGCGCGCTGGCGCAGTTTACTGACTCGCTTAGACCTCAGCGAAACCAATATTCCCACTGTTATTACTGCTTGCTGTGTGCTCCACAATATCTGTGAGAGTAAGGGGGAGACGTTTATGGCGGGGTGGGAGGTTGAGGCAAATCGCCTGGCTGCTGGTTATGCGCAGCCAGACACCAGGGCAGTTAGAAGAGCACAGGAGGGCGCGGTACGCATCAGAGAAGCTTTGAAAACCAGTTTCATGACTGGCCAGGCTACGGTGTGAAAGTTCTGTTTGTTTCTCCTTGATGAAACCCCCCGCCCCTTGGTTCACTCTACTTCCCTGTAAGCTAACCACCCTCCCCTCCTCCCTTTAATCATTGCTTGCAGAGGCAATAAAGTCATTGCTGCTTCACAGTCATGCATTCGTTATTCATTCATCACACAAATAGGGGGATGACTACCAAGGTAGCCCAGGAGGGGTGGTGGAGGAGGGAAGGAAAATGCCACACAGCACTTTAAGCACAGCACTTTAAAAGTTTACAACTTTAAAATTTATTGAATGACAGCCTTCTTTTTTTTGGGCAATCCTCTGTGGTGGAGTGGCTGGTTGGCCGGAGGCCCCCCCACCGCGTTCTTGGGCGTCTGGGTGTGGAGACTATGGAACTTGGGAAGGAGGGCGGTTGGTTACAGAGGGGCTGCAGTGGCAGTCTGTGCTCCAGCTGCCTTTGCTGCAGCTCAACCATACACTGGAGCATACTGGTTTGGTCCTGCAGCAGCCTCAGCATTGAATCCTGCCTCCTCTCATCACGCTGCCGCCACATTTGAGCTTCAGCCCTCTCTTCAGCCCGCCACTTACTCTCTTCAGCCCGCCACCTCTCCTCCCGGTCATTTTGTGCTTTCCTGCACTCTGACATTATTTGCCTCCACGCATTCGTCTGTGCTCTGTCAGTGTGGGAGGACAGCATGAGCTCGGAGAACATTTCATTGCGAGTGCGTTTTTTTTTCTTTCTAAGCTTCACTAGCCTCTGGGAAGGAGAAGATCCTGTGATCATTGAAACACATGCAGCTGGTGGAGAAAAAAAAGGGACAGCGGTATTTAAAAAGACACATTTTATAAAACAGTCGCTACAGTCTTTCAGGGTAAACCTTGCTGTTAACATTACATACATAGCACATGTGCTTTCTGCCTCCTCCCACCACGTGACTACCCCCTCAACCTTCTCCCCTCCCTGTGGCTAACAGCGGGGAACATTTCTGTTTAGCCACAGGCAAACAGCCCAGCAGGAATGGGCTCCTCTGAGTGTCCCCTGAAGAAAAGCACTCTATTTCAACCAGGTGACCATGAATTATATCTCACTCTCCTGAGGATAACACAGAGAGATAAAGAACAGATTTTGGTTGAATGCCAGCAAACGTACACTGCAATGCTTTGTTCTACAGTGATTCCCGAGTACGTGTTACTGGCCTGGAGTGGTAAAGTGTCCTACCATGAAGGACGAAATAAGGCTGCCCTCCCCAGAAACCTTTTGCAAAGGCTTTAGGACTACATCTAGGAGAACCGCAAATGCCAGGGCAAAGTAATCCTTTCACATGCTTGCTTTTAAACCATGTATAGCATTTTAAAAGGTACACTCACCAGAGGTCCCTTCTCCGCCTGCTGGGTCCAGGAGGCAGCCTCGGGTGGGTTCGGGGGGTACTGGCTCCAGGTCTAGGGTGAGAAACAGTTCCTGGCTGTCGGGAAAACCGGTTTCTCCACTTGCTTGCTGTGAGCTATCTACAACCTCCTCCTCATCATCATCTTCTTCGTCCCCAAAACCTACTTCCGTATTGCCTCCATCTCCATTGAAGGAGTCAAACAACACGGCTGGGGTAGTGGTGGCTGAACCCCCTAAAATGGCATGCAGCTCATCATAGAAGCGGCATGTTTGGGGCTCTGACCCAGAGCGGCTGTTCGCCTCTCTGGTTTTCTGGTAGGCTTGCCTCAGCTCCTTCAGTTTCACGCGGCACTGCTTCGGGTCCCTGTTATGGCCTCTGTCCTTCATGCCCTGGGAGATTTTCAGAAAGGTTTTGGCATTTCGAAAACTGGAACGGAGTTCTGATAGCACGGATTCCTCTCCCCAAACAGCGATCAGATCCCGTACCTCCCGTTCGGTCCATGCTGGAGCTCTTTTGCAATTCTGGGACTCCATCATGGTCACCTGTGCTGATGAGCTCTGCATGGTCACCTGCAGCTTGCCACGCTGGCCAAACAGGAAATGAGATTCAAAAGTTCGCGGTTCTTTTCCTGTCTACCTGGCCAGTGCATCTGAGTTGAGAGCGCTGTCCAGAGCGGTCAGAATGGAGCACTCTGGGATAGCTCCCGGAGGCCAATACCATCGAATTGTGTCCACAGTACCCCAAATTCGAGCCGGCAACGTCGATTTAAGCGCTAATCCACTTGTCAGGGGTGGAGTAAGGAAATTGATTTTAAGAGCCCTTTAAGTCGAAATAAAGGGCTTCATTGTGTGGACGGGTGCAGGTTTAAATCGATTTAACACTGCTAAATTCGACCTAAAGTCCTAGTGTAGACCAGGGCTAAGTATCAATCAACACATTCAATGCTGCTGGAAAACTTTATTTTCTGCACCTAACATCTGAATGAATCAATTTGTTGCTTACCTTTTGGGGGATTGCACATTTATCAGGAAGTACCTCCTTAATGTGCCATAGAACAATAAGTAATACATGTTATTGAGTATCTGAAAAATAATCAGAGAAATCATATTTCAGGTTTGTTGGGGTTGTTTTCTATGTAACTTACACAAAAACTGACATTAAGGAGAAATGATGTGGAAGAAAAAAGGTCCTAGGTATATACTAAGCATAGATAAAGTAGCTATCACTTTGGCAGCAGCATAATGCAATACACAGCCAGCCAAGAGAGCAAGAATTTGAGCCACTTCATCCCCCAGAGTCACTGGAATTGAGTATGTCAGAAACCCATCAGACTCATCACCCATTGAGCCTGAGGGAAGGTGTGAGCTCTCCTCTTAACTCTTCATTGACCATTGTGGGTGGAGGCTCACCAACCTAGCAGTATTGATAATCTATGGAGGGAAATACATTTGATCTTCCTTTATTGGTAAAGAGAACGTTCTTGTGATGAAGGCTAGATGAGGAGGAGAAAAATTGATAGTATTTTCCGATCACCACCTCCAAGATGGATGGATCCTGTGGGCCAAATCTTCAGTTGCTATAAATCAGTGCTGCTTCATTAAATACAATACAGTCACACTGATTTACACTGGCTGAAAATCTGGGTCTACATGTATGTATATGCCCAGTTATTTATATATTGTGGATGGTGGAATTTCAGCCATATTTCTCCCTCTTAACTTTCCACCCTTGTTAACGCCACATGATGACGTTCTTCTCTCCAGCGAAGAGCGACAGTTATAGTTTTATATTTTCTTTAATTGTGGAGAATATTGAAATATATGTAGTTTCAATTTTTTTTAACAGAATAAGTGTGGAAAAATCATTTTTCATATCCATAAATTGACACCAGACAAATACAAAAAAAGTGTGAGACTCAGAATTGCTATCATTTTGGATTTTCTCTCAGTCTAAAAAGGATTCTATATTTTTATATAACATTTTATTTATTTATGATTTAATCAACTACAGGTATATTAGAACATAAGATATGGTGAAAAATAATATCACAAGTACATTTATATCCCCTCATGCCTCAAATGATAAAACATATGTCATTTATCTCTTTCAGCACTCTGCAGAAAATACGATTAGCATTGAACTATATTTTTGTTCACCCATTGATTTTTATCTCATAAGAGTTTGCATGAAAGTATATTATATGCATTCAGATTTCAGAAAAATTCAGTCAAATACTTTATTCCAATATTAACTTCCTACTGTATATTAGGAATTAAGTTGAGAGCTTTATGCAGAAGCTTTCTCATCAGAGCTAGATCTTTAAAGACAAACCTCACAGTGCGATTCATTTCTATTAAATTAGCTATTTGTCCTCCATATTATAATCTTTTCAGAGAAGATATCTAACACAGTTTGAATGCAAATTCAACCCTAGGGAAATAAAACACATTGGGAAACCAATGTAGTCATATTCCAGTTCCATTAATTCCTTCATTTGTAAATCTCAAATTTGTTTCAGTATAGTTTGCAGTATGTTACAGATACTAAGGCTACTGTTATTATACTTTATTATCTTGCTTAATATGTTCTTTTCCTGGGACTGAATGATGGGTTTTTTTCTTCCTTGGGAAATAAGTTCAGAGAAGTGTTGGAGAAAATCTTTTGCACTAAATATCTATATTTATATTTTTTTACCATGGCCTACAAAAGCCAGCACTAATTCATGTATTCTTGAGAATGAGATAGTATTGATATCAACAATGTGTAGATTTATGGATTAATTCTAAAGCATTTCAAGGTAGTGTTGTAATGTCATAAGAGAAGCTACTTGTAGCATTTCACTGAGGAAAAGGAAAGGGAAGAAAATCATGCAGCTTCAGGCATAATCATTATTGTTTATTTAGGTCCTAATTCAGCAAAGCACTAAAGCACATGTTTAAGTCCATCCTTATTTCGTCTACCACTTAAGCATGCTTAAATACTTTGCTGATTCAGGGGCTTCTGTCATTCCTCCAAAGGTTTATTGTTTCCACTATAGTGAGGGAAACATGATCAGAAACGTTCCTTTACCACCCCTGGGAAAATGGTACAGCAAATGGTCCTTCTGATACAGCCATCTGAGTGCACAATCATCTTCTTCTTCTTCTTCTTCATATGGCTGATGTAAATGTGGAGCAACAACTATAATTTTACATTTAGATGGTTAAGCCAGATAATTGCGTCTGGAGTAGTAGAGTGTATTGTTGTAATGCCTCCTTTGTATTTGTGAATCGGGCACTGAGTTGGAAATGGTCTGTTCTGGGTGACCCCAGTTGCACACTGAAGAGAGTCTTTAATTTGCCATTTGTGTATCTGCACCTGCCACAGTTTGGGCAGATAGTTTAGTGTTGTCCATGAGCTTCGTGTGGGTGCACAATGAGAATGGAGCAGAGAAACACTCTCTGTGCAGTTGCTAACACTGCCTTCCTCCCTCCACTGCACTACCCTGCACTGGCATTGGAGCAGCCATAGTTATGCCCTATGTATATCTCACTAACTCTTTTCTTGCTCATGTTGGCCAAGCTGACTATACAGCCCACTGTTTGGATATTTCAGAGACCAGGCAAAATGGATTTTCTACATGTGTTTCAACTATTTAGGTGGGTTTTTTTTATTTATTATTAATTATTATTTATTATTAGCAGAGTTTGACCACATTTGTACCAAGGGAAGCATTTTTGAATGAAAAAAATTTGGTCTGACTGTTTGGGGCTGCTTACGAGATCATACCAACACTGTCTGAAATATGGGCAGATGAAATCCAGGAGAGAGAGAGAGAGAGAGAAACCGGTGAAAGGAAATACCTTAAACTGTCAAGATATCTTAACAAAAATCTGCCCCCTTGATCACCTTCAGTGAAACTGGCACCAAACAGAACAAGGAACTGAACGTAAGAATTAGGAGAAGTAGGGGTTAGGGAGTAAGAGAGACTCCTAGTAGTTATTCTACTCCATGAAAGGGACTGGAGGATTAAATTAGTTGCTGATGAAGTACCCTGCAGGTCTCAGAGATATGTGACTGAGTACTTAGAATACAGTGAATGCCCTCACCTACAGCTATTAGTACTTAGAGTCAATTGCAAGAATTATTGTTATATTGGTGCTTAAATGTTCTAGCATTAGTTTTGCTAATCTTTGTAAGATGCCTAGCTACGATTATATAATGTGCAATGTAATCTAGGTCCAGGAGAAGATATTATTTCCAGGCTAAAGCTGAATTTAGATTCTTAAGTCACTTAGGTGCTTTTGAAAATATTGCCCCTAAATTAATGAGGATTAGATGCTTTTGAAAATGTCTCCTTTGTATTAAGAGGGTGGAAGGAGAACAGAATTGTTACCCTGTGCTCAGACGATTAGTCTGATTTTGAGTATGGAATCTGAAGGAGAAGGAACAGGCACACAATAGTTACACTCTGACATGAGAGAAGTACTCTGTGTGAAAAACAATTGGTGCCTGTGTAAACCATTGCCAAAATACTTATTACAAAAACGTTCTGACCCTGACTAGTTATTTTACGTGTTCCCATGAAAGTGATAGTTAAGTAACAATTTTTAAGGGTAATTTCTTTTTATTATTATTTATTTGTATTCTTGTAGCACCTAAAGGCCCCAAATGAGGCTGGGGACTAATTATGCTAGGTAATGTCTAAATAATGAGGAAGAGTCTATGCCTCAAAGTGCTTACAGCCTAAATAGGCAAAGCAATGGGAGGGGAAGCAGAGGTACAATGGTTTGAAGTGACTTGCCCAAGGTCACATAGCAGGCCAGAAGCGGAACTGGGAACATAACCCAGGTCTCCCAGACTCCTAATTCAGTGTCCGCTCCATGAGGCAAATTCTGCCTTTCACCAAGTTTATAGACTATGTCTTTACTATACATGCATTTAGCTGGAGATGAGGTGGTCTTAAATTATGGAACTCATATACTAATTATACTAATACATAAAAATACCCAGCCAAAGCCCAAATACTTCATTTGCCAGGGGAACAACTCATTTTGGCAAAATTCCCCAATTCCCACAATATTTTTATCCCACCAAAGCTTTTAGAAAATACTTATCACTATGGTGTCTAAACACTGCTTAAATAGCTGCAGAAGTAGCAATTTTGAAGATGAGTCCATAAGACAAGAAGCACTGGAAATTCAGAAGCTTTGGGGGAATTTGTCTGAGGTGGATTTCATTCAAGATGACATCAACCACCAGTTCAATAATGGTTTCAGCAATCATAAACATGATCTACCAATGATGCTCAGAATATGAAATACACAAACATTTCCAGAAGAGATAGTATGTTCAAGGGATAGTCAAAATATTATATAGCAAAACATCTAAATGGAAATGTCCCAAACATTATTCACCTACAGACACCATGAATATGTAACCAGCTCCCTTATTTCAATTCAATGACTTAATTTCAGATAGCAGATTTGTTTAAATTGAGCCAATCCATGATTTTAGCAATTTCGGCTATAAATCACAGGGCATGATCATTTGTCTGATGATGATTCAGAGCATTTCCTCCAAGTTAACATTAACCCTCTTCCATGGATTCATCCTCCTCCTCTTTTCTTATACTTTTTGGTTAGACAGAAAGCTGAAGTCTTCCTAGCTTTACTGTGGTACAACAGGGTGATGCAAATATTTAACCCTCTCTAAGTGCCAACGGGTACATCCCACTCAGAGGCACACATGTTATATATCTTATGGTCCTCATATTCCATTCAAAAGAATGGTTCCTAACAAATTCTACTTGGATTTCAAATGTGCCGTACGAACAGCACCCAATGAGTTAATTTTCTAATGTGTATGAGAATACCAGTGAACAACAAAAATCTAAGACAGGCCTGCGCACCACACTCATTACTATTTTAGTGTATTATGTGTATTACCACAGTTCCTAGCAACTCTAGGTCATGGGCCAGGGTCCCATTGCACTAGGCATGGTACAAACAGAACAAGCAGGCAGTGGTCTCAGCACACCAAAAGCCTAACTGTTGTCAGGGAGGAGATGACTGCAAAGCCCTGTCCAAGCCTGAAACCCATATCTTGAGCTCCCGGGAGCAGGGGTGGGCATCTCCCTGTGTCCAGCAACTGGTTAGAGCTACAGCCTACAGTGTTACTGCATTAGAAAGGGCTTGGGGAAACCCCTCATTACAGGAGGGGCAACATCCCCCCAAGCAGACCCTCACATATACCAATCTAGGCTTTCCTAAGTCCCCCACTTCTCTGTACATGGCATCTCCAGGTTGAAACCCAACATTCCCCCCACTGAAAATATAATGGTTATATTGAACGGGATAAATTCTGGTCTGCTATGCCAATGGGCATTCTGCATTGTGGCCAATAGAATTATTACAGATTTGCAATAGCGAAGCTGAGAGCAGAATTTGTCCCTACCCAGCAAATTTCTATTCTACGTAGTTGCACTGAACTCAGTGGGGGCTATGCTTAGGAATAAGCATACGCAGAGGAGCCAGGATTTTCAGAGTCTAGCCTTTTATCACTGTCTGAACTGAAGCTACATTACAGTGTAAGCAGATTTGCCAACAGCTTTTCCCAGATTTTCCATGGTTGCAAGTCATCCCCATAGTGCCCCCTCCCCATGAATGGATCCCTCCCTGGGATCCCAGCTAGGTAGCACAGTGCTCTGGAAAGACTATTAAAAACTATAACGTGCTCTGCGATCGATTGATGAAAAGGTGACATATTAGGTATTATTATAAAAGCAACATAGCCTCTTTTATCACAAACGGGTGAAAATTTACATATGCAGATCTAATGGGAACTATCTAGCCCCTGAACTGGGAGTTAATTCAGTACTCTTACATTGCCTTTAAATATATTATTCTGCAGTCTGAGGGGAAAAAACAGACAGCCATCAGTACAGCATGACAAGCCATTAGAAATGCTAAAAACAGGATGTAATTTTTTACTTGCTCTGTTATTCATTTCAGCTCTTGGTACTTATGTGCCCACCTACAAGTAATGACCAATTCTGCTATATTTCATGAAATCGTTTTCTTTTGTATAGGACAGGACAGGCATCTGAATGAAACCTGTCACTGAGGGACTGTATTATGCAGACTATTTCCATATCAAAAGCTTCTTTTCCTTGACCACTGTTTAATTCTACAGTGTAGTAGCAATAATAACTACTTACTGTGGCAGTTTTCCATGAATTTATAAGTATAAGTAGCTGACATGAAAATTGAACAGCATTAATCCTCTCTTATTCTACAATTGTAATTGTTGCAGGCAGGCAGTCTTTCCTTTTATTTCCAATATTTTAATATGTGCTATACTGTGTATAATGAAATATATGTGTGGAAGGCAACTTTCTTTAAGCTTTATTTATATTACTTTTAAATGTTTGATGGTGGAACAACAATTTACAATGTTGTAGCCTAAGAAAATGTAATCAGTTGTAAAATATGTTCCTAATTGAGTTCAGAGCACTCAGTGACTTTCAAGTTACTACACATCAAATTTCAGCCTCAGAAACATGCTGAAGATACTGTGCCTCCAGGATGAATGAGATAGATATAGCTATGTATGCTGCTTCTTGTTGGGACACTAATCTATATTTGGAAGATATTTTACTATTGGCAGATGCACTAAATCTCTTTTAAAGCTCCTGTTTATGGATGACTGCCAGTAAAATGGTTTTGTATGTGCATTTTTTTTGTTTAAATCCTATTGATATACAATGAGGGATATGGACATAAATTGGGGGGAGGGAAAATTTGCATACTGGCCTTGGCAGATCTCAAAAAAGATCTATAATTTATCAAGTTCTCATCTTTGATCTAAAGATGTCTTAAAGCCAGTAGGAGTTCACTTGACACTCGGTGAAAGAACAAGATTAAGAGCTTTGAGAATGGAGATTCTATTTCAATTGAAATATCAATTCATCTCAAAGCTTTTGGGACAAATACGCCCGGCAATACTTATGTCTATATCGAAAAGGCAAAGTCTACAGGGAGGCTGAAATTATACACCTGTTTAATGTTTGTGATTGTTTTTCCAATAACCTAAAATAAAACAGTTCCTACTCTGATATTTGTTGCTTGTTGCTAAATAAAGGAAATTAAACTTAGGTGCTGTTTTTCATTAGTGGCCTTATACATTTACCATAAGTGAACTTGGGGCAGTGCATAGTTGCACCATCCCAGGGGCAACAGCAGGAGGCATCTGACGATAGGTACAATGCCTCCTGGAACCTCACCATTGTGTAGACACATGGTGCTGCACTTCTTTAAGGGGTGCAGAATTCTCTCCCTTGCATAGCTAGCCAACTCCACTTTATGCACCCAAGTTTTAAAATATTGGGCTACATAATATTAATTCTGTCCATTTATAAACAAAAAATAGAGTATTACAGCACTGTATGGTAAACATGAAGAATACTGCTGATTGCAGTACAGTTAAAGCAGTGTTTTAGCTGTTACCATAGAATACTATAGGTTTCTTTTCGTAATAAAGGGGAAACTAGCTACTTTAATTCTACTCAACAGTAGACAACTGGAATGCTGATACATATGTCTCTGCTAGTATGGCTTTATCATGAAAAGGTGTTCAGATGTAAAGTGTGTAATAAAACTTTCAATTTAGAAGTGATACTTTCTTGCTTCAGTTGATTATTTTTGCTAAATGTGAAAAATGAATAAAATTTTGTAACAAAGGGATTTTTCATACATGCTAAATGGTGACTACCTAAGTAGGATGACTGCCAACTTAATAGGGAAATTAAGCCCATGACCTGATAGCCGTGTAAATTATTTGTGGTTCAGGGAAGCAGAAATTTAGTCTTGCACCATACTTGGTCACCAGCATACTGTTGTGCTGACATTTGAACATGACTGCATTTTTTTTTCCTTTTTCCATTGCATGTTAGAAGTTCAGAAATATAAATACAATATATTTGAGTGGCGGATCAGCTAACCAATGTCCCGAGTTTACCACCTTTATTCATACTGCAAAGCTGCCCTTCATCTGCAAAAAGTCTCATTTATATTAATAAGACTGCTTGCCGAGAAAGGGCTACACAACTTGAGTAGGGATGGCAGAATTGAGTATTTACTATATATTGGCTGGAAACATTAAGAAAGATAGTGTTAAGGGAATGACCTGGAGAGCAAATATAGCTATTCTCTCTATGTATTTAATCAGTAAAGGCTAGATGGCACAGCCCTGCGTGGAGGCAGGTGCAGAAGCATGAAGCCCCAGTAAGAGCAATGGAAGACACTCCCATTGAGTTCTCAAAGTGCACCAGGGTGGAGGAGTAACTTGTGTCACCTCTTGAAAGGGCACAGCTTATCCCACCTTGCTGCATGTCCAAACAGCTCTGCTCTATCCTTCCTTGCTCAAGTGAGTTCTTTTCAGGAGGGAGCAACTTGATAGCAGCCCCTGCATCTCCATGAACATGAGGGCTGTGATTCTGGGTAGCTTTTATATGGCCTGCAAAGAGGAAGTGGAGAGGGATGTTCCCTCTCCTTGTGAAACCGCAAGCCATAGACACAATCTCGTCCTTCATAAGGTCCCTGTTGCATGGCATCTCAGCATCTTACAAAAATGCATGCAAAACATTAGTAGATGTTAAAGACTAGTCCAAAGGCTAAGCACTTTGCTGAAAAGAGATCGACTAAAGCACATGCTTAAAAGTTAAATATATGCTGAAATGCTTTATAGAGTTGGGGCCATAAGGCAAGAATGGACAGAGCATGGCTATGCCCAATGTGATCACATGTTCCACGGGCATAAAGCCAGCTATGGACTTGGTCAAGTTGCAGTCAATTATTCTTTTCTTCTACTTACAGAATCACCCCTTATACTTTTGTTCTATGATATCTGTCCTAATTCCACTAAGAAACTAAAACAAAACAAAAACTAAAATATGAAAGAGGAATAAGGGTAATGCCTTAATGTTTTCTGCTTGAGAGAGACCAGCAAGTTTTCACAATCTTTGTTGATTTTTTGTCATTTTAGTTATTTCAAAATTACACTTTTCAAGTTATAGATATTGAAACAAAGTTCATGTATCAAAAGAAATTCTGTAACAATTAGAAAAAAAAAGAGTATGAGCAATGAGGAAAAACCCTTGAAAAACCCCTTTGGGGTTGAATTAGAGAGTATAGAAAAGAAGTATATAAAAGGCAAGGAAGAAATATTTCTACAACTTAATATTTAGCATACATGGAAATGCCAAACAGAAACTGCAAACAGCATATCAAAAAGGCTAACCCATTATCAATATCAATTAAAGGAATAAAGTTAAACTTAAGCAAATGTATATTGCTGATATATAACCAGAATTGTGCATTGTTATATGCAAATTATTATTAATATAGTCAAAAGCAATCACCCTAAGGCACACATTGAGCTGAGTCACTAATTGTTAGTATCCAAGTCATTATTATCTTTACTAATCTACTGCATGCCATAAAAAGCCCAAGCTTCATCCAAGTAAAAATTTGTTTCCTGCCACCACCTTTACTAAGGCAAATTTTAGATGAAAATGAAATGGAGATCTTGAAACTGAAAGTCAAAAGTTCTGTGTATAACAACAACAACTTCTTTCTGTGAGCCTGTTTGGTCATTGATACATCAGGAAATAAGTGAACCTATTTATTAAAAAAAACTAAACCAAAAAGCCTACCACTTTTTCCATACCAAATGTATTAACCTTTCATTGTTGGTAGAATACAACAATCATGGACAAGATAGATTTTATGGAGAACTTTTATGTAGGAGTATTATTGGGAATACAAAATTGCAGAGTAAGGTTGAAGTCACCACTCTTAACAACTGATCATAGAATTGCACCAATCCACAGAAAACCCAAAACGTTCATAATTTTGATCCTTGAATTTTTTTCTAATACTTCAAGTTCCATATGGATAGACATGTTATCTGTAACTAACACTTTTACGCACATCTTGGTGTTCTCTTCCTTAGTTTGCACCACTTTGTTTTTCTTGAATTTCATTCTTTTATTAAGCTTAATTTTGGTGTTCACGCCAAGTGAGACTTGTTACAGATAACTAGTCTACTATAGTCTCCAGAGTATCAATAGAATTTCTGCCAGTAAGCCTTGTATTGCAGTGAAAATATTCCCCAGAGTAATTTTAAAAGAGACTAGAAAATGAAGAATGGGTGCTAAATACTTCAGACAATTTAATGGGGCAGAAATAAGAGAAAAATCTCTCTTCTTTGCAACTTTAGTCCCATTTCAAATCTGAGTGAGGAGCATCTGTTAAAATGAACTTGTCCTAAAGTGCTCTAAATAGGACCTAAGTGGGATTTCAGAGGCCTTGTGCTAGCCGTCTGCATGGGAGTAAATTTCACCCCAAAAGTGAAGAATTTCGAAGCATAGAACTAAGCGCTATATCACCAAATGTTCAAAAACTTAAATATAGTAAGAAACTACCACAAGGTGATCTGCCTGTAAAATATACATAATAAAGTTTACAGATATTAGAATCACATTCATTAAGAGTTGCACTCACTCAGCCTCCATATCATATATCATTAATAGAATATTAATATATAATTAAGATAGATAAAAGCCAACCAGTAATATATCAGTATAACCAAAATTCTAATAGAGTAAAAAGAAAATCATATACAGTTCTCAACAGCTAGAGTCCCATAGCAGTAGCAAAAAAAAGAAAAAGTGCATATATTCATTAACCTCAGTGCTGATACCTGTTTTGGCAACAGCAATCATGTAGATTGCAATGTTAGCTTCCCCCTCCCAAGTAGTAGAGAGTTTGAATATTTGGCTTGTTTAGTAACAAAATAGCTCAGAGCCTGAAGGAGTTTGGGAGAGATTTCAGAAGTGACAGGGTTGGATGTCTCATGATAGCTTCCACCAAAGCTTGAATAATATAAGTTTTGTGCACATGCCAAACTAGTTCGTTACTTGCCTACTCACCATGTGGAACTGAGTCACTCCATTTCTTAGGCAATGTAGAAAGAACAACAGCTTACAAATGAGGAGACAGTATTCTCCAACCCTGAAATAAGAAACTAATCTGAACTAAGTTACATAATATGCCTTAAATGATTTTGTATTCTGTGTATGAACATCCTTGCTGACACCTATAATCCTATCTATCTGTGACACATTTCTGTTATGTAGCTCAATAACGGGAATAGAATGAGAACTTTGAAGTCATGAGAGTCCTGTGGGGAGTCATGTTCCTGCAACTTTCCTTGCCATGTAATAGTCAGCAGCACAGAAATCTCACAAAATAAGTGAAAGTGAGCCCAGGTTAAACAGGTCTATACAGTGGTGCAGGAACTAGGAGTGCACCCCCTGGCTTGCAGTAGTTTCCATCATTTACAGGGTTTGCAGTTTTGGTTCAATGGCTCTCAGCACCCTCACTATACAAATTGTTCTACCCCCCCACCCCGCGGGTCCATATGTAGCCTGGCAAGGCACCTCCTTTGCCACGTTGGACTCAGCATTTCTTCCTCCAACAGTGGGGGGCTGGAGTAAGTCAGTCCTACTCTGAAGGGTTTTTTTATTTCTCTTTTTTTTTTAGGCCCAAGTAGTACTCTTAAGCCAAACAAAAGAAACAATCTCATAACACAAAAAGGGAATACCTTTCCATGCTCCCTTTTCAGGACATTGCCGTATGCTAGCTCCTGGGTACCAGTCCTTCCCCAATAGCAGTTATCTTAGGTGTTTCCCTTCTACAGAGAAGAGCAGCTTTCCACCCAGGAGTAGCCTTTTCTCCCTTCTGCAACTTGTTTCTACCCTCTCTCTCACAGCAGAAAAGAGGGTGGGGTGGGGTTAAGATCACCTGCAGCCCCTAATTGGACTTGGGTGTCTCTAATTGACCTGAACTCTTTTCAGCTCTTAGAGAAAAGAGCTTACACCATACTGGGGCTGATAGACCTGCTTTCCACCACTCTCTTATGCCAGAGAACTGGCAAAATTTAGAAGGCGGGGTGATAGAGCGGCTCCAGAAATGGACGAGGCTACTCCGATGTCTCTCCCTCCGAGGGAGAGCGCTGGTGCTTAACCAACTAGTCCTGTCCATGCTCTGGTACCGGCTCAACACCCTGGTCCCGGCCCCAGGTTTCCTGACCGACCTCTGGACATCGATTCTAGAGTTCTTTTGGTCAGGAATTCACTGGGCCCCTGTTGGGGTTCTTCATCTACCCCTGAAGGAAGGAGGGCAGGGCCTGAAGTGTCTGAACACCCAGGGCTGTGTCTTCCACCTCCAGGCCCTGCAGAGGCTCCTCTGTAGTGCAGGTAGTTCGACATGGAGCATACTGGCGCACGCCTTCCTGCGCCGCTTCCACGGACTCCGATACGACCGGCAGCTCTTTTATCTCTGTCTGAGAGGTTTTCCGCGAGACCTCTCCGGGCTGCCGGTCTCCTACCAGGACCTCCTCCGGACCTGGAAACTGTTTTCAATGACCAGGTCCGTGGTGGCCACCGTGGGAGCAGATCTCCTCACGGAGCCCCTGCTACACAACCCCCAGCTCCGTGTGCAGGTGGCGGAGTCCCGCTCGGTGCGCCAGAGTTTGGTCCTGGCAGAAGTCATGAGAGTCGGAGACCTCCTGGGAGACTGGCTGGATCCCCTGATGCTCGCTGGGCGTATGGGGCTCTCCAGACCTCGTACCCCCCGGTGCGTACTTCAGGAGGTGAAGGCCGCCTTGATGCCCACTGCTCGGGCTTATCTCAACCGAGCCCTGCGCGAGGGTGCACCCCGCCCACCCTCTACCCCAGGCCCACCAGACCTTTCAATTGGGCCCCTACCTCGTAGATCCCAACAAACCTCTCACCCTTTTACTACGAGCCGGCTGCATGAACTGCAGCCGGTCAGCTTCCAAATCGCACCATGGAAATATTTATACACACTCACACTTCACACCCTCCACGCTCACACCCTGGTGTCCCACCCCGATACAAAGTGGTGGGACCTCCTGCCACCTTTGGAGGGTGAGCAACCCCGGTGGGCCAGCCTGTATTCCATCTTGGTCCCGAGGCCCGTCGGGGACATTAGTTGGCGGCTCCTTCACAGAGCTGTGAGCACGGGCATGTTTTTGACATGGTTCAGCCCCATCCCAGATACTTGCCCTTTTTGCAACATGAGGGAAACCCTGGCGCACGTATATTTAGAGCGTGCTGGGCTGCAGCCCCTTTTCTGGCTCCTCACAAATATTTTATTACGCTTTTGGCTACACTTTTCCCCTCACCTTTTTATTTACACACTCCCCATCCGTGGCCCCACAAAATCACAAGATCCCCTGGTTAACCTCCTCCTAGCCCTAGCTAAAACAGCCATTTATAAAACCAGAGAGAGGAGGTTGGCTAATGAAGCGTCCTGCGATTGTAGGGCCGTTTTCCCATCCTCAGTACATTCACGTATCCGGGCGGAGTTCCTCTGGGCGGCGTCCACCGACTCCCTTGATGCCTTTGAGGAGCGGTGGGCGCTGTCCGAGGTTCTCTGCTCGATGACCCCGTCCGGTTCCCTCCATCTGACCCTTTGATTGAGGGGAAGACTGAGAGACCCCAGCCCCAGCCGTTGTCGCTGTGGATACCGTCATTACTGTCACCTAGGAGGGGTCCTATCACATGTGGTGTACATCCCTCCCCACCCCCAAACTGCCCACCCCGCAGCCATGCCCATCTTGTTGGGCACTCTCAGGAGAGGAATAATCGGTGAAACTGGGCGTGGCACTAGGTAACTCGAGGGGTGGAAGACCATGAGTGTCAAGAAAGCCCCCTCGCTCTAAGCCACCAGGTAACTCAGGAGGGTGGAAGACCACGAGTGTCGAGGAAGCCCCCCGGCTCTGGGCCCAGGCTAGCCTGAACATTTCTCCCTCCTGAAGGCTGCTGTGTTATACCCTACGTTTGCTTTTGTTTTGTTCCATAGTTTTCCTTGATCCTTTTTGGTGATTTCTTTGTAAGTGTTACACAAATAAAATTCTTTTCTGCTTTAAAAAAAAACAAAAAAACAAACAAAAAAACCCCACTCTCTTATAGATTTCAGGTCTGAGATCACAGTAGCTAACTAACACAGATTTTACATTTCATAATTTCTGAGAATTATTTTACTACAGTTTTATTTGTAAATATGAGTTGTGGGTGAAATCCTGGCCTCATTTAAATCAATAGCAAAACTTCCAAATATATATAAACTGATTCTCATTTACAATCGGACCCTTTATGCTGCCTGTGCAGTGTAAAGGGGTTTTAGTTTGAATGAGAATTAGGCCTGTAAACTATCACTTAACATACTGCATGAAACAGAAAACTTATCTTCCACAGAGGACACACGGTGCTGGAAATGAGGGCCACAAACTCAACCAAATCAAAAGCTTAAAGGCTGCAAGGGGGGAAAATTGTCTTGTGGAGCCCTGGATAGTGTAAGTTTCAGTCTTTTTCTTTGGCTCCTCAGAGAAAATGCAATGGTTTGGGGGAAAGAGTAATATTCGGTCATTCTATCAGTCTCAGATGCATTTCCCTCCCCACTGCCCCATGCGGGAAAAAAAAGAACTAAAAATATTTTGATGCAACTACATTTATTTTCACTGTTTTATTTCTTGCTTCTTACAGTCTCTGATATTGCTCTTTTCATGTTGGAGAAGCTCCTCTTATTTTAGCATTTGCTGAAAATCAGCTCTTTGCAGGCATTCTTTTCAGAAGTCATTTTTGTGTTACAGTAGAAACTACAAAAACAGCACTTCAGACTCCCTGTTTCTCCATCCTCTGAGATCGTACATTTTTTGTTTAATACTTTACATACAGCTCACATAGAAAACCAGAGCCCAGTCAGTGGTTTCAGTTTGAAAAAAACAATCAAAAGTGAAGAGGAACAGAAGCGTTGCCTTGGCTCCCTCTTTCCATGTACTCCCCCGCCAGTATGTCTTAATCCATCTGTTGTCTCTTGTCTTCTACTTAGGTTGTAAGCTCTTTGGGACAAGGGCTGTCCTTTGTTCTGTGTTCATACAGTGTGTAGCACAAGTGGGTCCTGGTCCAAGAGTGACGTTCCTAGGTGCTATGATAATACAAATAATAATCAATCAATTATCATCAATACAATGCTCTGAACTGGCAAGAAGCCCATGTTCATAGCTGTCGAGACTGTCAGCTGTCTGAAATATTTTAGTGTCAATCAGCTTTAGTTTAAATGTAGGCACATTTTTTTCTTTTTCTTTGTTTTAAAGAAAATATTCCAAGCAGTATCAGGAGGAAGGAATGAAAAATGCCCTACACTGCAAGTCACAAACCAAGATATGGCTCATGTACTATTTTTAGCCCTTATGGAAAATAAGGACTCAATTGAGCTTCTAGTTCTGTGGGTACTTTAGAAGGGAGAGCATATGCAGGGAGGTGTCTGTATGTTGTTATCTTTAATAATATCTTCAAGAGAACTCCCTCTTATGTTAATAAACTCAAACACCAGTACCTCCCTGAAGTACACTAGTTACCAAGTCTCTAAAACCACTCCTTCAACCTGCTTGGGGCAACATTCATTTTAACATATTTGGTTAATCAAACTCCTTTCTGAACTTCTACAAAACCCAAAGTTAGTTTATTCACTCTGCAACGTTATTGTAACAGTCACAGTGTTATTGTCTTTGCCTTCCATGTTGTCATAGTAACACACTGTTTCTAAACACTGCTTAACTTTGGACTTCAGTGATCATATGACTGTGGATGTGCATTAGGATTCAAACAGAAGTAAAATATGTACAGTCAGGGTTTTTCTAGCTTTTGTTTAAGTGACACTACTTTCAATTATATTGTCGTATCCAATCTATCTAGTTTCATCCTAATTCTTTCTTTAGTTTAAGTTTTTTATATCATGTTGAATTATAGCTGTTGAAATCTAGTTACTTCATTACATTTTTGGTTGGTTATATGATACTATTGCTTTAAGTGTAGCTGTTTCTTTAAAGCTTAGCTACTAGTCTACCTTAATTAGGGTAAACAACCTGGTTACGCTATTAGTATTCTAAATATTTAAACGAATACCATGGTGGTTGATGCATAGAGCTTTTTGAGTTTGTACTCAGTTTTATAAAACTGGTCTATTAAATATGGTTAACCAATCTTGTTTTAATTTACTTTATATTTTATACTGTCATGTTTAGTTAAGATGTCGCTTTAATGATTGCTACATTGTATCACTCGTTTTGTTTACCTCTCTTTTTATTTGGTGTAACTCATTTGCATAAACTTTGTTGATTTAATTGTTTATTGGTTTCTTTACTCAGTTTTGATTACTTAAATAAAAGTTTTCTTTATTTCAAAATCAAGTTCAGTTGTTGATTTTGGGGTATTCCTTCATGTCCAGAAAATCCTTTTTTCTGCTGGTAATTTTACTTTGAAAATTAGCTGGCATCCAGTCCCTTTCTACTCTACAATGGAAACTGAATTACCAATTTATCTCTAAAGGTTTTTTTTTTTCTTCCCCCAGATCAATTGTAGGGCATATTGCCATTGTGGTGTAGAGAAATTTTTACTCTGCGCCTATTCTGTTGATAGAATGAAGAGTTCAGTATCAAGGAGTGTCAAAGTGGCATGTTCATCAGCTCAAAAATGTCTTAAATTTTTATTTGTTAAAGACAAAACAAATCGAAGAAACCTTTCAATAGTCTTCTATTTGCTTCATTCCTCCTCTCTGGAAACTCTCCACAGATGGAGATTTGCTCTTATACTTGTGCATCCCAGTCTATCAGTAACACTCTCCTTCCAAGTAATATTGAATCATTTACCCTCTTTAAATCACATCTTAAAAGTTTCCTTTTCTCTGTAGTTTATGATGAATGCTCTCTGGGGAGCATTTTGTGAAACTGTGCATGAAGGACACTATATAAAAATGAATTCCTGTTGAACTATTTGAGGAAAGATAGGCCAAATGGGATGAACGGATATAAAGAATATCATTGATTTCACATTTGTAATACCATGTATATTTACTGTAATTCATAACTATGCTGCTCCCTTATTTTTTTAATATCTGTCTCCCTCTCATTTCTCACTTAAGTTGTGTGCTGTCAACAATTCTGTTTATCTTTAATAAAATGTTAGTAACTAAACTGCTGAAGTTTTATATGTTCACTAAATCAAGTATTTGAAAAAGCAGCATTTTTATAATTCTTGCCAGCAGCCTTATTCCTCTCATAGTCTAAAGAAAGGGTCTGGCCTGGTAGGAACCTGGATAGAGGGACAAGCAAGGAAAACCCTGACTTCTGTAGGAAGTGGTGTTGGTGATTCAGTTCATGGCATATAAAAATGGTCAAAATTTCTTATACAGAGCATCACACCTCACAAGGCATAATTTGTATAAAGATTATTACCATAGTGTGTAGGGTGTGGATACATGAGTGCATTATTCATAAAAAAAAAGTTAGCACATAGTTTAACCCATTCATTGCCTTGCCCTAGTGTCACGCTTCACTTTGAAACAGTAGTGAAGTAACACCGCAGCACAGAGTTAGTGGACAACGCTGTCCTTCAGATCAGATGTAGAAGCAAAGCCTTGATCTCTATTAATCATTTAAAATTCAGTGGCAATATTAAACCCCACTAGAGATGTTAGCGCCAATGTCCTGTCTATGGTTTAATTAGGTATTGAATTCTTCTTTTCCAAAATGCTAATGAAGTTGCTCACATTATTCCATGCTTTCTTTTTTGCTGTATTCTTTTTTCCCATTTAAAGACAGTTACCCTCCCCTTCCCACTAGAGGTGGCTACATTCCAGTGATTACTAAAGTGACCCTTCTCTAGGGTATAAGGTTTACAGACTGTCTTCAGATCCTTTAGTACTTTGTCCATAAAATAGTTTGTGTAGTGTTAATCTGACCCGCGTTTCAGATCTCTTCTACACCTAGGATTGAATATTTTTAGAGAACCACTTTTATTTCATATCCTTTTCCTTCCATTCCATCAATTCATCAAATTAAGAATGAGAAAAAGAGAAAAGGAGTACTTGTGGCACCTTAGAGACTAACCAATTTATTTGAGCATAAGCTTTCGTGAGCTACAGCTCACTTCATCAGATGCATACTGTGGAAAGTGTAGAAGATCTTTTATACACACAAAGCATGAAAAAATACCTCCCCCCACCCCACTCTCCTGCTGTCAATAGCTTATCTAAAGTGATCACTCTCCTTACAATGTGTATGATAATCAAGTTGGGCCATTTCCAGCACAAATCCAGGTTCTCTCATTCCCCCCCCCACACACACACACAGACAAACCCACTCTCCTGCTGGTAATGGGGGGTGAGAAAAACCTGGATTTGTGCTGGAAATGCCCCAACTTGATTATCATACACATTGTAAGGAGAGTGATCACTTTAGATAAGCTATTGACAGCAGGAGAGTGGGGTGGGGGGAGGTATTTTTTCATGCTTTGTGTGTATAAAAGATCTTCTACACTTTCCACAGTATGCATCCGATGAAGTGAGCTGTAGCTCATGAAAGCTTATGCTCAAATAAATTGGTTAGTCTCTAAGGTGCCACAAGTACTCCTTTTCTTTTTGCGAATACAGGCTAACACGGCTGTTACTCTGAAACCTGAGAAAAAGAGAATATCAATTTTATATTAAAAAAATGATAGGATGAACTATGTCAGATAGTTGACTGTACATGACAGTCGTTAGCGTTCTGGTCTCACACTCCCTCGCCTCTGTAGTTTAATAATTAATAACTGAAGAGCTTTCACTTTAATCTATCCTTAGAAATGACACTTCTCTGATGTGCATCTAGGGAGGCACAGCAAACTCAGTTACTTTTAGCCAATGTTTTCTCTTCTTACCAGTGCACAGCAACGTTATTCCCTTCTATAGGATTTCAGCTGCAGGATTTCATTCCAGACAAAGATTCTCTTTGTGGTGCCAGGCGCGCTTGGCGTAGCTCAGTTACCATTTTTCAGGCTGATGCCCGAGGAATTTGCACACATTATGACATAGTTATACATACTCCTTCTTTTCAGAACATTTTGTAAACTCCTTCCACTCTCAGGACATGGAAACAGTAGGAGCTAGATCCTGAGCTGCTGTATAGTTGGCTTCGGTCTGGTAAAAATCAATAGAATTATCCTGATGTACACCCTCTGGGGATCTGGCCCCTGTTATTTTTCTTTTCTTTTTTTTCGCTTTTCTTGAAAACTGCCCATTTTAAAACTCAGAGGCCTGTGGCCCCCAACAGAACTTTGTTCCAGTCTATTCAAGAAAAAAAGAGGCAGGGCTAGGAAACTATCATTCCTCACTTCTACTTTATTTCTGCCTATCAAATGGATGACAGAGAATGTAGATACTTGCTACAACGTACAATGCTAGAATGTAGCTACTTGCCTTGTAAAGCTGTTGTGGATTGCTTGTTCTTCTGCTTCCTATAGTTTTATTGTTTTGGACTTTGTTTCTTGTTGTACGGGGAGTGTGTGTGTTTAAAAAAAAAAATCTGGCGTAAACTCATTAGTAGTATAATTTTTCCTACAAAGAAGAGGTGAAAATTCAGTGCCCTTAATTCATTTAATGAGAACAACCTTTCAGGAGAAGGAAAAACCCAAGACAGGAAGCAAGAGGACTCTCAAGCACCCATATGGTCATCATGTCAAAGTGTTCTCATCTCATGCTGACTTCAGGGAGTGGGATGAGTGTTCACTGGCTTGAAAAAGGGACAGGAGACATAGTGTATAAATCTTGTAGAGCACAAGTATCTGGATCCATTTTGGAGCATTTATGTGGAGAGCCCCATTGCTTCCTTGTCTCCCCTCCCCTAGAAGTACAATTCCATTTGACAGTCTCCCACACGGTTCTCTTAACCCCTTGGCTCTGATCCACTTTCCCCTCCAGTGTGGCAGAATCAGGGGAAAGGAATTCATGCTATGCCATTAATGACAGTGTAGGTTTTAGAGAGCATTGAAATGTCTGAAGGAACTTTTTGCACATAAACACCTTTTTTTCAGATTTTTAAAAAAATCTTGACATTGAGGTTTTCAACATTTTCTGTTTTTTTGTGAAAATCATGATACCCGTTTCAATATTTTTTTCAAAAAGTTATCCAAAATTATTCAAAACTTCATCAGAATAGCTTTGTGTGTACAGTAAATAATCATTTACCAAAACTGGTTTTGGCAAACAAAATTCAGCCATTTCAACAACATTTTTTAATAATTTGTCAAGTCAAATTCTGGGGAAAAAATAAAAATATTGAGAACATTTATAAAACAAAGAAAAGGAGTACTTGTGGCACCTTAGAGACTAACCGATTTATTTGAGCATAAGCTTTCGTGAGCTACAGCTGTAGCCTATACAGCTATAGCTCACGAAAGCTTATGCTCAAATAAATTGGTTAGTCTCTAAGGTGCCACAAGTACTCCTTTTCTTTTTGTGAATGCAGACTAACACGGCTGTTACTCTGAAACCTATAAAACAAAGATTTTTCTTCCATCACTTCTAAAGGAAAACATGTTTAAAAGTTTGAATGTGTTCACAAAATGATTTTTGTTTTTTGGGGGTTTTTTTTGGCCAGCTCCAGTATATTTCCTCTTGGATATCCTCTGGTAGTTGAAGGCAGAATGGTGCCTAGAATAACTACTCCTCCTCCAGAACTACAGTGTCCCAACAATGAGGTATTAGCACAGAGAACTATTGCAAGCTCCTGGAAATGGTTTATGTGTAGGCTAGGAAAGATGGGATTTTTAATTGGTAAATGTCAATAAACAGATTCCACTGTACACACCAAAACTGATTAAAAGATATTTCTATAGGTAATAATCAAAATTTAAAGATAGGGATAGTTCAAAAGTGTGTGTTTGTAATCTTTAAGGACAGAGTTATAAATATACCTCCTTACAGATTTATTGGTCCTGTGATTCTTCAGACTTGTGACTAGGAGGGTGGTGAAGCACTGGAATGGGTTACCTAGGGAGGTGGTGGAATCTCCTTCCTTTAAGGTTTTTAAGGTCAGACTTGACAAAGCCCTGGCTGGGATGATTTAGTTGGGGATTGGTCCTGCTTCGAGCAGGGGGGTGGACTAGATGATCTCCTGAGGTCCCTTGCATCCCAGATATTCTATGACTGAGATAAATGTCTTAGGAGATGGGGGATGGTCATAATGGGAACGCACAGAAACACAAGTTAATTGACAGAGTACAGAATGCATAAAATGGATTTCCTAATTAAGAAGTAAAATCTGTTATCTTTAAATGCAGTATTTAATTTTACAAACTAAAAGGGGAACATTCTGCAGCTGTGCAGTTGGAGAAGGCTGTAAAGTTTGCCCCTTGTCAATGACATTTTTACCCAAGGTTAATTTGGCCTTTACTACAGAATGTGTTTGAAACCCCCATACTAAACCTTCAATATTACAGCTCTCTCTCTTTTGGAGACGGTGTGATTAGAACTGAACACAGTATTGCTGGTGCAGGTGCACCATTGACCTGTGTAGTGACATTAACATATTGTCAGCATTATTTTCCATCCAATTCTTTATACAGCCTAATGTTTTGCTTGGCTTTTTTGACAGCTGCTGCACATCGAGCAGATGTTTTTTCACTACTGTTCACAGTGACCCTCATACCATTTTCCTTGGTGATTAGAGCTAGAACCATGCAATGCTTGGGATAAGACTGTGTAATCTGGCATTGTAAAAAGCCAACATCCACAGGAACGAATGATTCATTTGATTTTCATTCAAAGTAGGGACAAAATTTCTATAAAAAAAGAATGCAATCAAAATATTTGTACAGTATCTCAAAGCAAGAAATAATAGGATGGGAACAGTAGGATCAACTTTTAGACACTGGTTGATTATGGAACTGGAATAATTAACAAATATTTCTATGCGTGTGATTCTTTTTTAGTAAAATGTGGCAAATCAATTTGAAAACTAATCATGTTATTAAAATTAAAATGAGTGATTCTATGCTATAAATAGCACAGTTAATGTACTTTAAAGTAAGTAATGATTACCAGTTCTCTCATTCACTGTATTACTTAAAATAAAATGTCACTACTATCAGGTTCAATTTAAAGTACATTGCTAAGGGTCATATTAGATGCTTCCAAGGCAGATGGACAGAGGAGCCCAGGAACCCCAAGTTCACTTCACATAAATTGTTACAATGAATACACCCTTCAGGGGCTGTGAAGGAGTCACACAAATAAATATGGCCCTCATGTTAAAACTTTGTGAAAGCTGCTGAAAAATCATTGAGGTGCTGTGCTCAATAGCCAGCGGGAGTGCTGGGGAGGAGCTGCTAAGGAACCAGTTGTACTTTCCTGATTATGGAGCCAGTGATCTTCCTGCCTGGGTGTACCTGAGTGCCGCCTCACTGATGTTCTGAAGTATGCTGGTGTGGAACTGTCTCCCAGGGGCCATCTGCCCACTGGAGAGTGCCAGAGTGCTGCAGCAGGGGGATGTGGCATAGCAGCTAGCAAATTGTTGCCTCTAAGCCAGCTTTGGGGGTTTCCCCATGCAAAGGTATCCCCAGCTAGGGATATCTGGCTGATTTCTTGCTCCTTTGTGCAACCATAGCAGCCCAAATACTGGCTTGAAAATGTAAAAAGCTATGAAACCATGTTTCCTAATAAGTACGTTTCATTGGTATATCTCAGAAGAGGCAAATATTATCCCAATTTTCCAAAGGGGGAAACCAAATCATAGAGTGTCTTGCCAAGGTCAACAGCAAAGCCAGGGTTAGAACATAGGCTTCCAGACTCTCAGGTTATCAGCTTATCCCCTGTACCACACTTCCTGTCAAATTATACTACCTGCGGTTTGATGTAGGTTAAACCTGGCCTGTTTGTTACGTGCATTTTTGTGTCTGCAGTATTGTCCCTTGGCAGAATTTATATGCAGAAAGTCCATGTAGCATCTGGAGAATTTAAAGTGAACAATATATTGCCAGGCACACACGGTAATATTAGTTGTGCATGCAGGTACCTGTGTGTTACAAAAATGCTGTGTAACAAAAAAAATGTGGGTGCTTGCACAAAGGCAGATCAGATAGAGAGCCCTGTCAGTCACCCAACCATTACTATTCCACCATTCACTTCAGAGGATTTTCTCATGCTGGACTCCACTCTAGAATTAAGGAGTCCAACATGCTTATTTACATATCCTTACTATTCTTGCAGTTCGTATGTCTGTAGGCTCTTAATATATTCGGTCTGCCTCTTTTCCCACACTTCGTCTTGCCTGTCTTACACCTTGAGTGATGAAAGGATGAGAGATAAAGGAACTTGTCAGAACATCACTAAATCCAGATCTGTAAAAGTCAGGTGGTTAAATATTCAACATAAGTAGTTACTGCAGTAGCTGGGATTCCTGAGAAATAGTGGTAAAAGTTAACTGTTTGACATGCATCTGACGAAGTGGGTATTCACCCACGAAAGCTTATGCTCCAATACTTCTGTTAGTCTAAAAGGTGACACAGGACTCTTTGCCTGTTTTTTAACTGACCTTGACAGCTCAGTAGTAGAAGCATGCAGGACACCTTACCTATTGTTTTAAAGTGCCCACAGTGCAGGCTATTCCTATTTACTCACTGCTTCCCTGGGTCAGCTGACCCTGTGCTTTTATGAAAATAGCCACACTGTGGGACAAATTGTGTCCAGACTACTGTGGCAGTGTTGTACAAGGTGCCCCATGACACCCTGTGTTGGCTACCTGTACCATGAGTGTGGCAGCATGGGAGGGGAAGCAGGCTCCTCAGAGCGGTTCCCCCTTCATGCAGGTGGGTGGGAGGGGATGGAACAGAATGAGGACGGGATGCAGCTTTGGCTTTTCACACATCACAGCCAATGTACGCTTCGCCAAACGTAGATCCAGTGCAACTTACTCCCGCCCCAGAGCCGTGGGGAAACAGAGCGAGAAATGGTGAATCTGAGGCAGAGCAACAACATGCTGCCCCCTATTGTAGGGCTTATGACAAAGATTGAGCCCTGTGCTAATCAATCTTCACATTTAGTCTACAGTGGTCCCTATTAATTCAGCATTTACGAACACTACTTACAACGTGATGTGTGGGATTATCACTAATTTCCTCCTACTTAGGACAAGAGAGAGAGATCTGGTTATGTGGATCAATTTGACAGATACCGGCTTTCAGTTTATTGTGCCTAGTCGTTTTTTTAATCTAGTCAGTGGACTAGATAAATGTTTCAGAGGATCAAAATGATTTCAGAATAAAAATTATGCACTAGGCATGCATCTGATTGATGCTGTTAAATAAATGCCCCAAGATTGGCAGTCACTTGCTACTCAGTTTGATACTGTCTATGTGAGCAGTCCCTTTGTCCTCAAGAGGACTATTTCCAATAGAAAGCACTGTGCTTGGTAGCTGGTGTTTGTAGAATTTGGCTCCAGGTGAAAACATGGGAGAGAGAAAAGAGTGACTGACTGAAACTATATAGCAAATAGTTTCAGCAAATAGATGTCTGAATATGGTGGACAGTAACGAAGCTAGAATTCTGAAATGAGTGGAAGCGTGTGTTTATGTGGGAGGTATGTCAGTATATGCAAATGATGGAGAAGTAACTTTCTTTTACTTTTGCCACAGGTAAACTCACAAGTATTCCATAACCTTCTAAATGAAATAGTTGTATCTGAGAGCTTTCTTTTCTAGTGTGTTTAGCTAGAGAGTATGTTATCAGGAAGTGAAAGATAAGCTTGAAATTCATCAGTAAATGAGTACTTTTGCAGGAAGGGATAAGGGCATTACTAAAGGGGTGTAACGGGGTGGGACTCACCATCATGGCACCTCCTGCTGGTCATTCTGGGAATTAGCTCTGTCTTTTTGCAGGGCACCCTCCTCCAGTGGTGTCTCACCACCATTACTTTTACTCCAGACCCACGTCTCCTCAAGGATCACGGAGTTCTCTTCAGGAGGCAGCCCTCCGGCTGTCCCCCTTCCGTTCTCCCGCACTTCCAGGGGAGCAGCAGTCCTCTGTCCAGCCACTCGCCTCCATGGCCAACTGCAGCCCAAGGTTCTAGCCACTTGCTTCAGAGCAGCCATTTCCTGGCCACTCCCCTCAGTGGCAAGTGGGGACAAGGTGAGGGGGGAGACCCATGCCCACCCTCTACTCCAGGTTCCAACCCAGGGATCCTCTCTCTAGGTGGCAGCCACACACTGCATCTCCTTCAACCTCCACCATCCGTTTCCCTGGGCCACTTCCCCATAGCCCTAGAACCCAGTCTTTCAGCCAATCAGGCTGGAGCTCTCTCTTGCTCCCTGACCCGGCCCACCACTGCTCTGTCCAGGGTGCTAGCAGTTTCCTCAGCCCTTCAGGGACCCAGTTCTTTTTCCCTAGCCTCCCAAGGGGGAACTGCACCCTCTGTTCTGCAGCTCTCTTTATATATGGGCCTGCTCTGCCCTGATTAACTGCTCATTGCAGCCTCTCTCTGATTGGCTGTCTGCTGCACAGCCTCCCAAGGACTGCTTTTAACCCTTTCTCCACCAGTGTGGGGCAGACACCCCATCACAAGAGGCGAGACACAGTCTGTTCCCATTTATTTTCAAAAATTAAATCCTGACAGCTTGACCACCTCTGGACATCCCACTGGATGTTTGAGTATCTAACCCAAATGTATATATCTGAAGCACTCACTTTATTTCTCCATCCATATTGTAATACAATCTCAGTTGTTTAATGTTGTACAAATTAATCTTAAATGGTTATGGTTTTCTCTGTTTATGATGAGCAAACAAGAATATGGCTTGAAAAACTGCAATTACCTTGTGCTTGTTGGATCCCTAAGGTGGGTCACTAAACATACAGTGTACCTGGATGATTCCAAAATATTGCTTGCTCCAGACTCACTTTCTCTCTGTAGTGCTACACTAATGAAATGTTTATTCCTGCATTCATCTCCTCTTGCCTGCATAATTGTAATTGTCCCGCTTCTGATCTGCCCAATTTGATTTATCCTACTATTATTTTAAACCCATAGCACTTTACCAATATAGGAGTCATGAAGACAGCTCTGGGGTGGTAGAACAAGGTGACAATGAAAACACAGTAGGTTGCACACCTGCTGGGAAGGAGAATGCTGTGGTAAACCCAAACCTGGAATCTAAGAGACAGTTAGATGGAATCTTACATTTTAGTGTCCTAGAGCAGATGAAGCTTCAGTTTAAGCTACATTTCAAAGACATTTGGGACAATAATTTCAAACCTATGAGCCTAAAGTTAGGACTCCAAATCTATATTTTGCATCTATATATAAGTGGTCTGTTTTTCAGAGGTAGTAAGCATGAGCAAATGACATTGACTTTGTTTGGAGCCAGATTTTCAGCACTTATGAAAATCAGGCCACTTGTAGTTACATACCTGAATGTGGATTTGGGAGCCTAACTTTAGGCATAGACTTGCACCCACTTTTACCACCACAACCACGGACATTTTAAGCAGCACTCAGTTTACACCAATTCTAAAGATGACAGGCTCAGTTGAATCTCCAAGGATTAGAACATATGACTCCAGAGAATCTCAGTAATGCTTAACATTAATCCATCTCAACACTATATCCAGAGTGCTGGTCATCGAGTTTGTCATCCAGGATCACATGTACAAATATAGCACCTTTCTCATCTTTTTCAGTGCAGTTTATCTATACTGATAATAGCTCTGACATAAATTATATTAAAAGAGCTAGCTATCTGCTGAGATCAATGATCACAAAAGAGAAAATTCGGTAAAGCAGCATAAATCTGTTCTGTCATCCAAGGTCTAAATCTTTATGCAGAACATTCTAACAGAGCATCAGCATTACCAGCCTTTTTAAAAAATATCCCTGTACAATACAGCATAATTTCACCTTGCTCTTACTTTGAGGACCTGAGAAAATTGCAGATGAAGTTCTAAAGACTCCAAGCACAAGTGCCAGGTTTTTGATATAATTTGGCCTAAGCAAATAATTCACTAAAGTTTAAACCTTTGTTCTTTTGAAGGAAAACCTAGCTTAGCTTTTGCTTTGTTCCCAAATCATGCCTTGCTAAATAATTTCTTTCACTCTGAGGTACTAAAATCTCCATTCTAGAAAATCTGTAGGACACTCTTAAAACACTGTTGAATATTCCCCACTCATTCTAGTTCATTTTTCTCAACATCCCACCTACAGAAAATTCAAATGTATAAAGGAAAAATATCAAGTGGCTCGGAGGGGGCACCAGAACAAAAAATATTTGAAACATCAGGCTAATGCATTAGTGCATCTAAAGCTGGCTAACTGCCTGGTGATCTTTGTTAGGCACTTGCTGAGACTTACTTGAATTTCAAATTGTTCTCTTTGCCTGTGAATAATGAGTGCTTCCTAACCAGCCCATAATGAGTACAGAGGTCCTAATCATGGAGTCATTGTTATCTGCTTCTGGATGTCTCCTGTAGTTGTGAATGGTAAGCAACAGAACTGGAAATTTTAACTGACTACACATATGCCAGGCAATTTTATAATCCTCTTTCAATTTCTCTCTCTCTCTCTCATATGCAGATACCAGAGCTCAATGTCTAGGTTCTATAACCAAAGGATGGTCTCTGTATCAAAGGAGACTAGGCATTGTAGACTGCCCTCCAGATGCCACGTTGAGCACTTCTCCCGCCCATGAGCTATTGTCGCTGATGCTGCACTCAAGTCATAGTGAGGAGGAAACAAGTCAAAGCTGGTGCATGGTTGTGGTAACTCTGGTTGAGACAGAGAATAGCCTGTTGATCCTGGTCCCAGATCTGTGATCAAGTGGACAGGGAGGCAGGTGCGACCAGGGACTCCTGAATTTAGTTTTTGTATCAGGCTCTCTTTCCCACTCATGCTTCCACTCTGCAAGGACATACTTTTCTAATCTCTGGCAGCCCTGATCATCCATGCACGGCAAAGGGCTATTAGTGCTCTTGTCCAAGAGTGCATGAGCAGCCATAGAAAAGGGGAGTCAAGAGATCCGCCATGGTGTCACAGTCCAGACCACAGAAGTGGCATTCCTCCTCTGAATACAATCAGCCCTTCAAGTAGACTCAGCATTTTGCTCCCTGTTTGATAATGGAGCATCAGTCAACTGGAGATGACAATAGATTTTCATCTATCGCCATTCTGCAAGTAGACTTAACAGTAATGGCATCGCATTGAAGGCCTGGCAAAGCCATGTGTGCTAGCACATACAGACTGGAGCTTGATGTATAGTTCAAACAGCCAGTAACAATCTGAGTGGCTGAACTCAGCTCCTTGTTGACAAGCTGACTGTGGCATCTGCACCCCCACCACCACTCCAGCCCAGACAACAGAGCAGCATTCAGTTGGCGCCTAAGCGCCCTCTAAGGCAGGGGTGGGCAAACTTTTTGGTCTGAGGGCCGCATTGGGTTTCAGAAATTGTATGGAGTGCCAGTTAGACAGCCAAGTGTGACCCGGCCCCCACCCCCTATCAAACCACCCCTGCTTCTCACCCGCTGACGCCTGCCCCACCCCCCGAGATCCCTGCCCCATCCACCCCCCATGCTCTCTGTCCTCTGACCACCCCCCAGACCCTCCACCCCTAACTGCCCCCCGCCGCCCTATCCACCCCCCTCCTTCCTGATTGCCCTCACCCCGGGAACCCTGCCCCATCCAACCACCCCTTTTCCCTGTCGCCTGACTGCCCCGGAAGCCCTGCCCTGACTGCCCCCCGCTGCCCCATCCAACGCCCCCTCTCCTTCTTGACTGCCCCCCCAGGGACCCCTGCCCCCATTCAACCCCCCTGTTCCCTGCTCTCTGGCCAGCCCGACCCCTATCGACAACCCCTATCCACGACCCCTATTCCCTGACCACGCCCCAAACTCCCCTGCCCTCTATCTAATCCCCCCTTCTCCCTGTCCCCTTACCTCACTGCCTGCAGCACCGGTGGCTTGAGGCGCGGCTCTGTCAGGACAGGCAGCCACGCCGCCCGGCTGGAGCCAGCCACGCAGCACAGAGCACTGAGTCAGGCAGGGCTCTGCAGCCCCGCCGCTCAGATCATTGCGTTCATGCCACAGTGAGCTGAGGCTGCGGGGGCAGGAGGGCAGCAGGGAGGGGCCGGTGTCGAGCATCCCGGGCCAGGAGCTCAGAGGCTGGGCAGGAGGGTCCCGCGGGCCGGATGTGGCCTGCGGGCCATACTTTGCCTACCTCTGCTCTAAAGTATGTGCCTGCGCAGCCGTGCAGGAGGCCACCAAGGGCTGCAGACTTAACTCCCCCAGCCTCGGGGCTGTGGTGGGGAGAGGCATCTCTCCCCCAGCTGGAGCCCTCACCCTTCTCCCACATCCCAACCCTCTGCCCCAGCCCTGAGCCCCCTCCCACACCCTGAACCCCTCATCCCTGGCCCCACCCCAGAGCCCACACCCCCAGCAGGAGCCCTCACTCCTCCTGCACCTCAACCCTCTGCCCCAGCCCTGAGCCCCCTCCTGCACCCTGAACCCCTCGGCCTCACCCCCGTGACACGTCACCTCCATATTGGTGCACATAGCAAAATTCATTCCGCACATGGATGGGAAAAATTTGAGGGAACATTGGTTGGAGCTAATGTCAGGAGTAATACAGATTTGTGAAGGACCAATGGTCTGCTCCCCAGGAGGTTCCTGATAGGTTTTTGAATCTAGGCGCTACAGGATGAGATCTTCATTTTCAGATGTTCTGGGTGAGGCTATTATGCCAGGCTATAATCGAATTTTACTCCCACGTATGTGGCAACTGGATGGAATGGTAGTGGCTGTCCTTGGACTTGGATCGAGATGGGTTGATTGACAAGACATTATTTAGGTGGGAAATAGTTGCCACAGTCTTGGTTTCATTGAGAAATAGTCTCCATTGCTGGAAATAAGCGGTCAAAGTATTCATGTCTTGGCTGAGATTCCCTTGCATCCCTTGGGAGTCGTTTGCAGTCTCAGCAACACAGGTGCTTTCAGCATACACATACTTCTCTGCCTGTGTTTCAAGAAGGCTGTATGTGTATGTCTTGAACAAAAGGGGAACCAAAACTACCCCTTGTGGAAGGCCTTTGTGGAGGCATTTAGGGTAACTGATGTTCTCCCTGATTTACAGGATGAAATGCTACTCATTTCTTGGATGAAACATGCCATCAGCCTACAGGGAATAACTCGCCGCATCTTGGCAGTCAGACCGATGTGCTACAGTACGTTAGGCCACCAACAGATCAATAAGGACTGCACCAACTTTCTTTCCTTGCTCAAATGCAACTTCTGTGTCTTGAGTCAGATGAAGTACATGAACTTGGGTTTATTGTCCCTTCCTGAAACTAGCCCGAACGTGAGGCAGCTGAGGGTCAACTACCTCATTAATCTGAATCGGGATTATGCTACATCTATACTACAGCACTTATAGGGGGGCAGCTGCACCGCCTGTGGCAGAAACTCTCTAAGCTGACGGGGGAGAGCTCTCTCAGTGGCTTAATAACTCCTGCCTCCATGAGAGGTGGTATCTTTGTTGGCAGGAGACGCTCTCCTGCTAACATAGCTCTGTCTACACCAGCACTTAGATTGGTATAATTTACATAGTTCCCGGGTGTGGCTTATTTACACCCTTAAGCAACATAAATTATACTGAAGTAACCTGTAACGTAGACAAGATCTCAGTCTCCGTCAATTTATAGGTAGCACACAGTAGAGAAATTGGTTGGCAGATCTTTGGGTCTGTCACTGGTTTCTCTGATTTGGGAACAGCTATGACCTTTGCTCTGCAGCAGGCTTTTGGGTACTACTGTCCTGGGTACAACAATTCAGAAATCAAAGCAGCCAGCTGTCAGTGGTTGGTCCAAAGTGAGAGACAAACTCCTTGTGGATAATATCTAGACCAGGAGCCTTATTAGGCTGCAATTGATGTATGACCAGGTCAAACTCCTGATCAGTGAAAGAAGCCATCAGTTTCGTGTCTTCGCGTCCTGCCATCTCTCAGCAAACCCCATTTTAACTGCATGGCCAAAAGCTTTGTCTCAGTTAGGAGCTCTTCCATTGGCCACCAGCTCTTTCCAACAGAAAGAAAGAGAAAACATGAAATTATTCAACACATATGCTAGGTTGCTCTGGGATGTATTGTTATACACCCGCTCTGAAATCAGACTACATGTCATCTGTTGAAAACAAACTTCCCCTGTGTTCTGCCTCCTCCTTACAAAGTTAATGTAAGTGTGCTATATCAGCACAGCCATAGGGAACACTGAAGATTGCCAACGCAGGAAAAAGGATCTTTTGTCTCCTCCTTCAGCCGTAATTTCCAAAATACAACTCTACTTTAATGGGACTTATTCCTGGGCTTAGCTTTAAGCATATGCTATAGCACACTTAGGAGCTCTGCTGAACTGGGTCTTTGCTCTTACCCTGAAAATTTGTACTGTGATAAATTTGTCTCCGGGCTGCCCATGACTTGGACAAGCACAGTGAACTATACAATTACAATGCACGATCCCAAGTGAGAATTAGTGGTGCATCAGCTCAATTGGCAATAGGTTTTCATCAAAATCAGGAGAATGTGAGTGTGGTATCTGAGTAGGTAAAGAGGGCAAAAGCCTAATTAGGCATATAATGTGATTAGAATAGTTGGGCTTCTGAATTATGTCTTTGCCACTCCTTTCCAAAGAATGGGAGAAAGTAAATACATACATTGCTATTGAATTCAAATAAGAAAACTGTTTTTGGTGTCAAGTATCAGAGGGGTAGCCGTGTTAGTCTGGATCTGTAAAAGCAGCAAAGGGTCCTGTGGCACCTTATAGACTAACAGACGTATTGGAGCATAAGCTTTCATGGGTGAATACCCACTTCATCGGCCCACAAAAGCTTATGCTCCAGTACATCTGTTAGTCTATAAGTTGCCACAGGACTCTTTGCTGTTTTTGGTGGTTACTTGACTGTCTCCCATCAATAGAAGTAGGTAACACAAAGTTCAGGGAACTAGGAAACAGACACATAGTGGCCCACAGTATAAAGTCAACCTAGCTACAATGAGTAATGGATAAAAATATCATAGAATGGCCCTATTTGTTTATAAAAAGCAATGGGCCAGATTCTCAGCTGGGATGAATTGGTGTTGCCCCACTGACTTCAATGAGGCTGTGTTGATATACAGCAGCTGAGGAGCCAATATTAACAGTTCACACTGTAAATGTACAGTATACTGGGTGGAGGATTAGTGTATTCTCATTAAGGAAGAGTTATCCAGAATACTTTATTGATGCTCTCCCCTGGCATTATTATTTGTGGCTATAAATGGGTGAAAAATTAACTGAATTCTCACAGATAAGTTATTCTGTTTTCTGACCAACTCTAACTGTGGTGTAATAGAAATATATAGTGACTAGAGTCAGGCAACATCGGAGGGGGAGCTTGCCCATTTTGATGGCTGTCATCATGGGTCTCAAACTAACGAGATAATTTGCCATTCTATCACCTTGGGGCGACTGAGGGGACAGAGTGAGGAGAGTTCTTATTTCTGCCTAGCAGTGGAGGTGGCCTTACTGGGACTGGGCACCAGTCCGTTCATTTTTTATGGCTGCATCCAGCAAGAATCCAGTCCAGGTTTTCTTCATGTGAAAACATATGCCCATGAGTCAGGCACATGCCCTCTGGTTAGGGACTTACCTACTTGAAAGAGAACCTCTCTCCACATAAAATAGTGCAGCAAGAGAAGGACTTGAACTGGAGCCCCCTTACCTTGGTGAGAAAAATATGGGGCTGGCAACAAGTGTTCTCTGTGAGGGTCTTTCTGCTGGCCTTCCTTTCAGTGAAAATGCCCAAGGTTGGTGACTTTGTGCATTCAACAAAGGTCATATTTCCTTGGACTTTTGGGGAGGTAAGCCTTATGATAGGTGAAGGTGGTGGTTTTTATTTTGATTCTTTGTAATTTGTGTCACAGATCCCTAGATCAAAGGATAGGTGCTTTTTAAATACTCTGATAGATATCTGAATACACAGATTTTCTTTGGTTCCTAAAAATTCATCAACTACAGCTGCCTCCCCCTCAACTTGGTGGGCCCCTTTCTTATACATGTCACAGAAGAAGAAGGTTGTGAGGGAGGATTTGAAGGACAAGAGGGTAATGGCTTTGTGAATGATTTCTGGAAGGACATTGTCCGCTTTCTTTCAACCTGGCCCTTATACAGGCAGACAGCCATATGACACACAAGATTACTGCATCTTATCTCCTGCTTATGAATACTCCAGTTTCACTGGTGCCTTCCATAGCTGCCTGATCTAGTCGTCCTTTAGCAGTGTCCGACTTTCCAATATTTCCTAGTTAAATAATCCTTTAAAACAGCGTTCATTTCCATTAGTTAGGCATTTCTTTATATTAAAGCTCAGTAAAGAAAGGATTGCTTGGAATACCCCCCCTTCTTATTTGCTAGAATGTCATTACATTAAATATTTACTATAGGAGAAATAAGAAGACTATTTTTGCAACATGGTGGCTTATTTTTCCTTCTGGGTATGAGACAATGCAGATTCAGTAAACAGATACAACCATATGTAATAAGAGTGATTCCAGTGCTTCAGGTCTATTATTCCCACAGTGCGAACTTTAATAAAAATGAATGACTTAGATTAGATACAATTACTGGAACTACAAATTATGTACATGTACATGTGTACAGTTATAAGAATGAGCTTTATTTTAAAGTGTTTGAATAGATTTTATTATTATGCATATTACCATAGCACCTAAGAGCCCTCGTTCTGGACCCCATTGTGCTTGGCACTGTACAAACTCTGAACAAAAGGTCCATCCTCCAAGGAACTTACTGTCTTAAGACAAGAGCTACATGGATAGAGAGACGGGGTACACGAGTGAACAAAGAGACAATTATTGGTCAGCATGATAGGCAGTGGGCTCCGAACATGAGCAGAATAAACCTTATCAATTTTTTTGTAGGCATAATAGCCGGGGAGTTTTGTGGAGGGAGTTGGGGACAATAATGTAGCTTTGCTGACTGAAGAAGTTAACTGTGCTAGTGGGGTTTCTGTCAGTCATTGCAATCCCTTGGTTAAATCAGTGAAACTTTCCATCAGTTGGTACAAGGGTCATTTCACTGTGATAGTTGACCAACTGATTGATAACGAGGATTCAGAATCCTGTTTCAGAGAGGCCCATACCTCATGCATAACTTTAAGCACAAAATTAGGCCCAGTGACTTCCATAGGACTACTCATGTGCTTAGGTAATTTGACAAATTTCTGCCTAAAATTCTAGAGTCACTAATTAAACTTAGTTTCTTACCTGTTCTTTCATCACACCCACTTATGATGTAAGCTCATTGATGACAGTATGCATCTGATCTTGAACAGAGCAAATGTGAACTGATGCTTTTTATAATTGGAAGGTATGACATGACTAGGAGAAGGAGCACAGGCTAACCTGCTACAGTTAATGACTGCTGACTTTTGAGTTATTAGTGCCTGGAAGGAAAAGTAAGGCCTGAGGAAAGGGTGTAAGAGGATGGTTTGATTTAAATCACGATTGAAATCACCAAAGGCAAAATCTCAATTTAAATAAATTGATTTTAATCAACCTTTCCATTTGTACTTCAGCTATTTTCTAAAGACAGGTGCATTCTCATTAATTGTTATGACCATTAAAACTTGTTGATTTACAGTTGATTTACAGAACCTTTACACTAGATTTGGCACATCTTTTTGCTTCCTGGCAGGGTGCACTATAATTATATAATTTTGTGTGAGCAGTCATATAGCTTAATATTTTCAATTTCTTATAATTGTACATTTTAAGTATGTTGGAAAATGGTGATGCAATATATTGCTTATTTACTAGATATTAACTTTTTTACTTATGTTTCAAGCTGCATTAGGATGGTAACTGAAATTTAATTAAACCTACAAAACATCATATAAAATTATTTAATTAAACAAAACAGTATTAAATGTTTTGGATGCATAAACTTCTCTTATCAAAGCATGTTTAACCTTTACACCTAAGTGATTTATTAAACAGAGGAATTAACTGTAGTCAGTGACTCAATCTATTTCTTTTCCCAAGCTGAGTAAAAGTGACTGGAGCTGAAGTTCCTACTGCCTTAGCATATGTCTTCACTAGAAACACTATAGTCACACAGCCAAACTGCTCTAGTATAGACACTTACTATAAGGACAGACAGGGTTCTTTCATCATTGCAGTAAATCCACCTCTCCAAGAGAGGATAGCTAGGTCAACGGAAGAATTCTTCTGTTGATTTAGTGGTGTCTACACTGAAGCTTAGGTCGGGTTAACTATGTTGCAGAGTGTATGACATTTTTCACAGCTTGAGTCATGTACTTAACTGGACCTAACTGTATAGTGGAAATCAGCGGTAAGTCTCTTGAAACTGAAACTGTCTCCTAAGTTACTCAGGCTAGCCTTCAAGTTTATCTCCTCCTTCCTCATTTTTATTCATAGGCTAGAAGAGAAAGACAAGTTTTCCTGCTTTCTAAACTCCAAGTCGATTTCTCAACTTTTAATCAATTAGTCCAAATGAAGAAAATATTCTCTGTTCCTGCAGAAGAGACTACTGCTGTCAAAAACTGTTTGAGCACTTTAATGAACTCTAGTTCCAGGTGCTTAGCTAGTAACTTCCACCAGCTGACATTCTTTAAATTGAAATCTTAGCCCAGAGTTCAGGTAGGGAGAAGCTATAAAATAGGAGTATGAGGCCACCCAGCTGGGCTCAGTGGATGATCATGATGAGCTATATGATGCTGTCTCCTTGAGTCAGAGGCCAGTGCCTCGTCATAGTGCCTATGGTGACTTTGCCAGTCTCTTACACCCAGTAGCACAGGCTCAAGCCCTTAAACACAGTACATGACCTATTGTGCTGTATTTATAAAGCTTGACCTCAAAAGCAAGAAACAGGGGGGGGAAAACCATCTTTATGACATTCTTTATATAGAAAAGCAGCCTTGAACTTAAAGTTCATGGATTCAGCATAATTTTTTTCTTTAAATGTTTTAAGAGATTATAGTAGGTTTAAGCCTTAACATATTTTGCTTTAAATTCAGATTTGAAAAATAAACCTCTTTAAAATGAAAAGAAAAAATTTAAATAAAATAAATGATTTAAAGATACTCTTTTTTTTAATCCGCTCTGGGACATCATGAAGTGAGTCATTTGCACATTGAAAATTCCATTTAAACCCAGGCATACTCAATCACACCCACTCTCTGCTCATACTACACACACATTAACCTTAATTCCTGAGTGTAAGGGAACAAGACTACAAGATGGTCAGATCAGGCATGGAAAGCCTGCTACTGGTACCACTGATAATCCAGTACAACCTGCTGCTTGGTGACTAAACTGGGAACCACACCCCTCTCTGAGGGGTAAGGGGCATGCCACATATCCATTGGAGTGAAACACAAATATCTACAAAGGAGTAATTCCATTTGACCGGATGCCTTAAAGCTAGGTCTTGGCTGAACAAAGGCTAGGGGAGAATACCCTGAACTAAATCCACTGGGGAAAAATTTCCCAGGGGTTGGAATTGCAACTCAGCTCTGCCCTATGGAAACTCCTGTAGTTGTGCTGGCTTCCAAATGTGTTGGTCTCCAAGCCTTTGGGTCTAGTCAGTACTACCGAAAGAGAGGGGCTTTAGTTCTAAAGCAAGTCTCTGTCTCCTTATTTTTTGCTGCCTAGGTGTACACTCTGCAGGTTCAAGTACAATGGTCACCCACATCAAACTTGCCTGTTGGAATGTGAGGACAATGTGCATTGGTATGTCAAGTGTTCTAGAGGAGGTCAGTGACCCTACAAAGTCTGCCATCATTGACAAAGAACTGGAGATGCTTGACATTTATGTAGCCATCATCTCTGAAACTGGACAAGACATGAAGGATGCCAACATCATAAATCTGTATAAAAACAAAGCAGATCGAAGTGACTGCAACAGAGGAATTTCTCTCCTTGGTGTGGCTGGTAAGATATTTACATGAGTCATTCTCAAAAGACTGAAAGTTCTTGCTGAATGTGTATATCCCAAGGAGTCACTGCAGCTTCCATGCCAGAAGATCAACAACTGACATGGTCTTTGCACTAAGGCAACTGCCAGAAAAGTTTCAAGAACAAGGAAAAACCTCTCTACATAGCCTTCATAGATCTTACAAGGGCTTTTGATCTAGTCAGAAGAAAGGGCCTTTTCCAGCTGCTAGAGAGAGAATTGGTTGCCACCAAATCCTTCTCAGTCCGATTTGATTCTTCCATGATGGAATGAAGATGACAGTTCAGTATGATGTTAACCAATCTGACAGCTCTGAAATCCACAGTGGTGTGAAACAGGGATGTGTTTTGCACCGGCACTCTTTGGTATATTCTTCTCTTTGCTGCTTTATCATCTAGCACAGAGGGTGTACAGCTCCATATGAGATCAGATGGAAAGCTCTTCAACATTACTCCTCTAAGAACAGAAGTTAAAGTCAAACACCTGCTGATAAGCAAACTTTTTGCTGATGGCATAGTGCTCAGCTCACTCAGTGAAGGGGTGCTCCAGCAACTTTGCAATAGCTTTGTGCTACCTTTATGATGAATTTGGACTATAACCCTCAGTCTAAAGAAGACAATGGTTATGGTACGAGATGCGTTGACTGCACCAGAAATTTTAATGGAGGGCTCCACACTAGAAGTTATGCACAAGTTCTGCTATCTAGGATCAGTGGTACTGAATGACATATCTAGATGACTAGCTTAATTCTTTCCTTGAGAAGACAGCCATCACATTTGGCTAACAGACCAAGCACCTCTGAGATAGACCCAAATCTTGGTGTTCAATGACAGTATATCTGGCATGCATATTAAGCATACTTCTGTATGGTGGCACGACCTGGACCACCTATAGCAGATACGAAAGAAGACTAAAGACCTACCATTTCCACTGTTTTGCCATATTCTAAATAGGAAACCAAGGCCCCTGACACTGAAGTACTTGAGAAAGCAAAATTACAAAGTCTGATCCATATTCTCAAAACACAGATGTCTTGGTTGACTTGGCCATCTGCATCAGATGGATGATGGACACATTCCAAAGGATCTCCTGTATGGAGAACTTGTGGATGATCTAAGGCTACTGGGCACACCTAGGCTCAGGCTAAAGGGGGTTTCCAAGAGGGACTTGACAATTTTCAACATTAACACAGCAAGCTGGAAGATGCAGCTAGCAATAGGCTACATAGGAGGGTTGTGCTGCACCAGGGAATTAAAGAAACTGGAGCAGTGACTGAGAGAGGGGGAAATGAAGAGGAAAGCACAACAGGCCCCAAACTCTAATAGTCTGCTTCATTTTCTGGCCCTGTGCCTTATGACTGTATTATTTTTGGCACAGACTCAGACTTTAAAGTCAGAAGGGACCATCATGATCATATAATCTGATCTCCTACACACTGAAGGCCACAGCACCTTACCCACCACCTCCTGTAATAGACCCCTAGTCTCTGGCTGAGTTACTGAAGTCCTCAAATCATGGTTTAAAGACTTCAAGTTACAGAGAATACACCATTTACACTAGTTTATGCCTGCATGTGAACTGTGCCACATGCTGAAGGGGAAGGTGAAACCCCCACAGGGTCCCTGCCAATCTGACTTGAGGAAAAATTACTTCCCAGCTCAATTATGGCAATCAGTTAGACCCTGAGCATGTGGGCAAGACCCATCAGTCAGATACCTGGAAAAGAAGTCTTTGTAGTAACTCGGGACACTAGATGGGGAGTGCTCCATCACTGGCCATTGGAAATATTTGCTGCCATTGCTTGACTGTTGCTTGAGAATCGGACTTTTTAGCCTCTCGTGATGCTGCAGCACTATACATAGTAACTGAACTTCTTTGGCGCTTACATGGTTATCTTTCAAGATGGATGGTTGCTATTCAGTCAAGGGAGCAAGTACTCAAGACTTGAAACTTAATTCTCTTCACTGTGGAGGAGAACAGCTAGTCATATTCCCCCACACTTCCTCTATTTATAGTTGCCCTGGAATGTAACCACTCAGCACTCCCTACTGAGCACAACACAAGGAGTTGTAGGATCAAGGCCAATATGTATCTTAATTTCTGACAAAGTACAATAGTTAATGGTTAATACTATTTCATGAGCTTTTCTACATCATCATTCCGCAAGGTCTTACTTTTATTACTAAGGCTCCCCCCCCCCCAGGTCAATTACATGTTACTGTCCAAATGGAAAAAAAAACATTTAATTTTGAAACTGGGATTAAGCTTTAATCCTAAATTAAAATAAAATTATGTTTTTTCATATTATTTGGTTATTTTCATATAGCACTTCTATTAATTGATTATGCAAGTAGAACAGAAAGGGCATAATCTTCTCATTAAACTGAACCTCCTGTTTAACAATCCTCATTTGAAGGTCATTTAAGGTGGGAAGATGCCTTTTCATTGGATTTGCAAGTTATTGCTCTCTGCCACTTCAAGCCAACTGAGCTTACAAAGACTGTTAAACTATTGCTAAAAACTAGTTTTAATACAGAAAGAATGCCTGACTCTTAAGATGCTGAGAATGCCTCCTGGGAGTGCATGAGAACTTGATAATGCAGTTGGAATAGAAGCTGTGACGGCAAGCAAAAATGGAACCAAGTACTCTATTTTGATTGTCCCAGCTAAAATAAAAAAAAAAGAGTAAACAAATGCCTGAAAAAGTGAAGAGTAAATCAGTGTTTACATTTTCAGTTAACATATCAAATAACAGAACATTTTGTTAAAAAAAAATGCTCTAATTCACAGCATACTTTTAATGCGTTGCCAAAAAGTTGATTGAGTTCACATCTGCAGAAGCAAGAGTACATACTGTGTATGTGACACAGAAGCCCCTTAGTGGTTTACTACTCTGTGTCAGCAATTCTTGTCAGGCCTGACATACTCCCCACACCTTACATACTGTTATGATGTATACCCAAAAGGTGGCATGTAATATATCATCAGAAAACAAATAGCTCACTGATCATTAATAATTGTGTGATGTATGTGCTAGAATTATGTTCTTAAAATGTTTGCCAAACAGTGAATAAACCCTGCATGTCTTAGGCAAAGGAATGTGCATTTGCTTGTCTGAACAGCTTGGTCATCAGGCAGAGACAATGAAGGAACATTTCCAAAGATAAACAAAGCTAACAAGCTAGGGAGGAACCAGCATGAGGACTTCACCAGACCACATGGTCTCTCTTCCCAGCAGGAGAAAAGGAACTTTATTGGAGAATACATTCAAAGGTTTACTGGTCTATAAAGACAGAGGGTCTGAACTGCAAACAATTGAATCAATTGATTGTATACAATATCACTGTATTATAAAAGTGTATCTTGTAAAATCTTTCATTAAAGCCTTTACACACTGGTGATTAATATTGTGAAATGTATGTGTTAACATTATTTAAGGCAATTATGGATACTCATTGATATTATGGTTTAAAGTCTGTGACCAAACACAGGGAGAAACAGGTTCTCCAAGACAGAAGGGAAGATAGCTATCTACCTGTCTTCAGTGTAAATTAAGCATTATGGAATTAAGACAATGGAAGCCCTATTTACATACTAATCAGCAGGGGAATGGGAAGAACAGCAGGAACACTTCCTCACTCTTGAATCAGAGTGAATGAACTTTGGGGTGATGGGCGGGGTGGAGGAAGACAGGTCCTTCACTTGAGGAGACAAAGGAACCAAGCACTTTGAGTTCTGTAAAGGGTCCTGGGCAGAGAGTCTGGGTAGGTATGCTGGGAAAGAGACTGGCTGAGAAATACTTCTGTAATCAGATTTTAGTCTTAGAAACTTTTTTTTTAAACTTTTCTTTGCTTGTAACCCTTTCTATCTTTATATCTTATACTTGGTATCAATTAATCTTATGTCCTTGTGCTAAATAAACTTGTTTTACGTTTACTAGACACCAATTCAGTGCTGTGATGGATTGTTAATCTCAGTTAAATCAATGCAGTGTATTGCCCCTTGGAGCAATGAATTTTAGAGCTTCTGCAAATGTTCCAGGAGAGGGCTGGACACTGCATGGGGTCATTCTGCAAAAAGAGTAACTGGGCAGTGGAACCCAGGGTGTGATCTGCCTGCTTGTAGGCTGGCTGTTGGTATCAGGGCTGTGAGTCACAGCAGAAAGCACTTAAAGTGCCCAGAGTTACAGGGCAGGTGATGACACAATGCCTTATGGATCTGGGTTGAACTCCAAATATCAGGGTTGGAAGGGACCTCAGAAGGTCACTAGTCCAACCCCCTGCTCAAAGCAGGACCAATCCCCAATTTTTTCCCCAGATCCCTAAATGGCCCCCCTCAAGGACTGAACTCACTGCCCTGGGTTTAGCAGACCAATGCTCAAACCACTGAGCTATTCCTGCCTGCCCCTGCACCCTCCCTGCGTACAGTACAGTACTGTACTTCTGTTACTTAGATAGAACTTTCTCCTTTGCACCTGTTGGAGAACAGATCAATATACAGAGGCAAAACCTGCTCCCAATATACATATTGACTTCAGTGCAGCTGCTTGTGTGAATGAATTGAACACAATTTGGTTCATAGCAATCTTGAGAATATGTCTCCACCTGAAGTAGTTTAAAATTCAAGCATGATTAGAAACAGCAAACACAAATCCATGGTAAAAGAGGAGACAGATTAAGCTTTCTAAGTCTACGTCTTTGTGCCTATGAGCCACAATACAGCAAAATAGGATAATTCAATGTGCTTAAAATTACACAACATACTTGAGACAGTAACAGATTTAGATCTTGGTGGATAAATTGGAATATGAACTAAAAGCAGTTCGGAAAGAAACTGATCTATAACTCAAGGTCTTATAAACCACCAGTAAAAATTTAAAATCAGTCCTTGTCTCGATGTAATTTTTCCATCTAGCACCAGTCGCTTTTCCTCATAACTCAGGTTCATTAGGGAGATGCTCTCTTTACAGAAGGCAATGATTAGCAACACTAATGAAGTGCCCTTTAAGTTTTGAAATGAGGAAGAACACAAGCTTTCACAGATCCAGACTAACATGGCTACCCCTCTGATACTTGACATAAGAAAAGTAAGGAAATGGTGAGTGTATGATAAAGATAAGGGGAGGGGGAAATTGTGCACACATTTCGATAAAAATATCTGAGAATAAAAAAAGTAACTGTAAAATTAGGAGAAAAGATATTTCCCTCACATGGGTGTTTTGAGGATTGTTTGTAAAGTGTGGTGGAATATAGTAGTGAGAATAAACAGCATTTGAGTGTCTCATTCATTATAAACATTTAGCACATCTAATTAAAAAACAAAACAGAAAGCACACTGAGCTTCTTAACCACAAATTAAAATATATTCCCAGCTCTCTTTTGAGTATATTGTGATTTGTTTCAACCCCACCACCCCAAAACAAATCTCTCAGCTTCAGCAGAGTATGTGGTACTGTGCTGAATCCAGTACAGGTTCCCAGTCCTGCTCCCTGTATTCTGTGGGCTGCTCCCTGTATTCTCCACAGTGTTCTGTGGGCCATAAGCTACTGGCTAGCAGATAAGGGGAAAAAGGAAACTTTCCAGGGTCAACTTTGAGCTCCTGGCTCCTTTCTGCCCCACCCTTGCTGAGTTTTCAGGTTGGAGGGGAGTGAGGGAGCAGGAGACTGACACAGTCACCGGAAGAGGGAGCAGATTAATCTCTGAGCTGCTGGACTCTGCCTCTCCTCCCCCCGCTCCCCTGGGGAAAGAGGTATCTCTTCCACTTCCGCTTCCTCTCTCCCTCCCTGTCTCACTTCTCTGATATAAAATCTGCCTGCTCTGGAACAGTTTCTCTCACCAACTTCTCTCGGCACAGTGCTGGAAGTTTCTAAGCACCAGGAGGGAGCAGTTTGGCTCTCTCTCCAGCCACTGCTAGCTATAAAGTAGAGAGGGCACAGCTAGTACCAATGGTGCCATTTAATTGTATGCAAGGACAGCCTGAACAGGGATAATTCCAATCTGAGCAGGGCTCTCCTCTTCCCAACCCCTTTCACCCCCACAGCCTGGGCCACAAAGGGCAGAAGTCTGGAATAGTGGCGTTTTGCTGCCTATTGTATTATAAAACAAGATTTTTACTTAATCATTATGTTTAAAGAGTAGTGTTTTACTGAACAAACTCCAGTTGTGCAACCTGGATGTTATTCACATGATGAGAGACCTTCATCTAAAACGGATTTTATATTTGCAACCTGATGCTGCTGGGGCAGGGTGCACTAAACTAGATGTCTGAGAGTCTGACCCTTTGTCATGCAGTTTGAGGGCTTGTGACACACTCGCCCATACGAAGGCTAAAAGGTGTGTTCCAAAGAGCTAGATATATAACAAAATATGTATGTGGCAAGCAAAGAATTTAGATTACTAAGGTGGGGGGCTGGAACAATTTGTATAGTGGGGGTTCTGAGAAGGATTAAATCAAACACTATATATGATGGAAACCACTTCAAAGCCGGGGGTGTGGCAGCACCCTCAGCATCCCTAGTTTCAGCACGTATGTACTAGGGTATGATTTGAAAGTGTATCCATCCTCTAACTTGTTCTTCTGAACATGTGGGTCACTACTGTATACAGTTCCTGTATTACTTTCGGGATGTTGTGCTAGTTCACGCAATAGGTTTCCATATGAGAAAGTATGAACTCATAAATATGAGTCATAAGTAGGTGTATACACTAATGCAACCTATTTATATACTTTTTTTGAGAGGGTGATATTCTTATGGAACTTAGAGAGAGACAGAATCAATACTGGATGCACACATGTGACCCTGATAAGGCAATAAGGAAAAGTAGTTTTCCCAATGGGCCACTGAGAAGCTTCTGCCTAGCTGAGGAGAAAAACTGCTTCATTCTGGTTTGACTGGGGCTCACTTCTAAGTGTCCTTCGGCATCTATAAGCCAATTCAGAGATCACATAAAGAAAGGCATTAGCTGCTCAGTGCACAGAGAATGATGTTAGTAATATGCCGTGGTGCTTGCCACTTGTCAATGGTGAGCCCACTGAGAAAGATGGCTTTTAAAAAGCCATAATACCTAGTTTACCCAGAAAAGCAAGTTCTTCTCCCCTCCCACACACACCCCACTTCCCGTCTGCCCTCCTCCCCCAGGTTGTTTATTTATTTAAAGTTCTGATTTCCTTTATTTTGATTTTTTTTTGCTTCAGGCAGTAGGAAAGCTGGGTTTTTTAGAAGGCTGCCTTTTTGGCTAATCCAATGCCCCAGTGGCTACCATGGGAGTCTATTGACTTCAAATGGGCTTGGATCAGGCCCTTTGCCCACAGAGAACCCGTACCCCTTCCTTTCTATTGTAAGGAGAGTTTAAATCCTTCATGATGTTTTTACTTAATTAAGTTTGTAACTTTGATTTTGATGCATGGAGTAGGGATATTTGTTTAATGGACATCACTTTCCCTATCACATGTGTAGGACCTGATTGTGTAATGAGCTTTGCATGTGGAGAGGGGCACTGGGACCCCTGTGTCCATGCAGCCCCATTCTCTATTGATTCATAGAAGTGTTGCTAACTGATATTCTGTCTGTGGGGACTGACAAGGAGGCTAAGAATTAAAGGTCTCTGCTGAAGCTGAGGCATGCTGGTGAGTGTAATAGAACTGGACTCACCTGGTGGTGCCTCCTGCTGGTTGTCCTTGGAATTAGCTTATCAGCCTCTGGAGCACCCTCTGCCATCTGGTGATCCGCCTTACTGCCAGCCCCTGTCCCTCCCAGGACCTGGTGCCTCTTTGTCTGGGGTGCTGCCCCTCTGGCAGCAACCCCTCATACTCAGAGTCTCCTCACCCAGGGGAACCCCCCCACCCACTATCCCCACTTCACCTTAGTCTTGGCTACTGCCAGTCCTCACTTGGCCCTGCTCCCTGGACAGGCTGCAGTGTATCAGCCACACATCACAGGTGAAGGGGTTTAGACCTGCTGCCTCTGTCTACCCATGGGCTGCCCCCTTGTAACCCCAATACCTAATAGGCCTTAATCTAGGCCTCAAAGCCTGGGGGTTTCCAGGCTGGAGCTCCCCTGGCCTTTCCCCCTCAGCCCTGCTCCAATCTAGGTATTCCCTCAGGTCTCTGCAGCCAGCCAGCCCCTTCCCCCTCTGAATGCAAAGAGAGACTCTGGCTAAACTTCAGCCTAGCAGCCCCTTTATAGGCCCAGCTGTGGCCTGACTGGGGTGTGGCCCAGCTGCAGCCATTTCCTCAATCAGCCTAGCTTTTCTTGCCCTCAGCCCTGGCTCTCTCCCAGGGCTGGCTTTTAAGCCCCAGAGGGCAAGAGCTGTTAACCAACAGCGACAGTGGGGCATTGTGATTTGGGCAGTCATACATTTCTTCTCTCTCATGTAGAAGGAATCCTTTGTCTAAATCTGTCAAAATAGCCCTTTTCACTTGCTGCATTTTCAATATAAACTATATAAGAAAGAATAAACCTCACCTTATGGGAGCTCCTGATACATCAACTGCTGGGAAAAAGAATTTAGGGCAAGATTGGTGCTTGCCCTATGCATCTGTGCAAGGAAGAGAGGAAACATCAAGCACTTCCTTACTCCCCTGTGTTGGCTGTGCGCTCCATGGCATGCACCATGGGAGAGATCAACATCTCAACCAACCACCACCACCATCATGTTCCCATTATGCCTCTGGTGTTTAGGGCAGTGACAAAGCTCCTCCACTGTCTGTTTCTGGCAAGTCTTTCAATGGTTCCCCAGGTCTTTCAGGTCAGCTTCCACAGCTCTTTGCCATGTTGTTTTCAAGTGGCCTCTTTTCACTTGCTTTCAGGTGTCCATCTTATTGCTACTCTGGTGATAGAATTAGTTTCCATCTGAAGCACGTGACCTATACATCTCCTGGCAATGATGGTGCTCAGATCCTCTTGGCTGTACTATGTCAGTAGATCTGGGTTTGAGATTTTTCTGGGCCAAAAGTTAGGGAGGATTTTTCTGAAGCAGGTTTGGACATGTCATACTCTCTCATTCTCTAGTATTCTGCACTGTAAAATAGCATTGAAAGTAAGTAGCTCTGATAAATCTTGAGTTTGGTTTTGGTGTTGTATTTTGATGATTTCCAGACTGTATTTACACTCCTGAAGGTGATCTGGCTTTATTGATTTTGTTCCAGATGTCCTGGCTTGTTCCACCATCCTGGCTGATGGTGCTGCCCAAGTATGTGAATGTTTCTACATTGGTGAAGACATAATCCTCTATCTGTACTGGAGATGGTGAGGCAATATTAAAGGTCATCATCTGTCTTATTGCAACCGATTCAGTCCAGTTTGCTGGCTGAATACGTTGAGTCAAGTTGTTTTTTCTTGTGTAACCCTTCTGCCCGTCAGAGTTGGCAGCAACAAGGGCCGGGTTCAATATCTAGGGGTTCCATTCCAATAACACAATGCAAACCGGCTCGAGCCCCCACCCAGTGACCTGGGACAAATATATACCACCCCTGCTGGGCGCCTCCAAGAGGCAATACTTCCCCTCTCACAAGCACATAGTCTGAGTGTAGCAAAAGCCTTTTAATAACAGAGAGAAACAATGTGGCATTATGTTGGGGAAACACCACCAACAGGATTCATAACACAACCCATGAGCAAAAAAAAAACCCACCCCAGGCAAATTGGGGCATGCCCTTTTCCCTTTGGTTCTTGAGTCCAGCAACCCCAAATCACCCAAAGTCCCAAAAGTCCAATGCCCCAAAAGTCTCTGTCCCTGGTCAGGGCAGCCCCAGAGTTCGAAAGTTTATCTGCGGAGCTTTACCTCCCAACCTGGGTGGAAATGGGACGGGGGTAAGAGGCACCTTACGTGATCTGAAGCTGACCGCCCCATAGCTCCATAGCGGCACTCCGCTCCGCCAGCCGCCCCACAAACTCCTTCGCTCAGCTGCACTCCGCTCCGCCAGCCGCCCCACGAACTCCTTCGCTCCGCTCCGCTCCGCCAGCCGCCCCACGAACTCCTTCACTCAGCTGCGCTCTGCTCCGCCAGCCGCCCCACGAACTCCTTCGCTCAGCTCCACGGCCCACAAGCCGCTCCTGCCATCCACACACTGCTCCGCGTCGAACTGCTTCACCAGCCGTCCCGCAAACTGCTCCACAATATATCTTCAGGCTCCCCCACTACTTAACACAACACTCAGTGATTTCAGCTCTTAGGTGAATTCAGCTTGTAGTAGGGGAGCCCCAGTGCTGGTGCACTGTCAGCCCAAAGTGAGCTCAGCAGCCTATAACTAGACTTCTAATGAAATCAAAATTAGCTCTGATATTCCACAGTGGAGAGAGGAGGAAGTGCAATTAGCATGTAAGGCCCTCACCAAGGGGCCCATGCCACCAAGTATTAATACTTGTCCCCAGCCTCTCTCCCTTCACACAGTTTTGGAACCCATGACCCTTGCCTAGCGAGTGCTACTTAGTTGATGGTGAATCCCTCCATCATAACAAAAGGCCACGTACAGTTCCAAGCACAGTTCCCATAATCAGGGTAACAACAATTTATTCTTCCTGCCCCAATAACAGAGACACTGGGGATCCCACAGCAGCCAAAGTGACCATTTGGGCAGCTATGGTCTCATTCTAGGCGGGGTGGGTGTGCCTATGCAAATGAGATTGGCCCCTGAAGTTCTTTTCCACAACTTGCCACACCTCACCACCAGATGTCAGGGTGGAGCTCATCCTGACACTGCTTACATCCTCCCCCCAGCCGAGACTTTGTCGTCCCGACAAATCACACTCCCTTTATACCAACTCATTGGTTTCCTCCAAAGGGCCTTAGGAAGCCCACTTTAGCTTCCACAAGCCTGTGTGCTAAATGTATTGGCTCCTCACTAGTCACCCCAGGTGCATCATAAGTTAACCGTTTCACTGGTCTTATCACCCTGTCTCGTCTATTGAGAATCTCTGTTGTCGAGGTAGGGGGAACATCCTCTTGAGTGACGGATGGAGAGGCTTCCCTGGAGGGTCCCTCGGCTACTGGCATAGGCCCCTGCACTCCTAGTTCTAACGCTGGAGGGTCCAAGGTGCCCAGGACATCCTCTACCTGTCTGTCCCCATTGTCCAATAACCTGTGTGTGTCATCACAGGGGGGTCTCATCAGCAGCACTGGGGTATCAGAAAGGGGCCTAAATAGTTCCGCCATTGGGTTTAGGGCGGAAGAGGGAAAACTCTCGTTTGGTTCAGCTGATCGAGACTGAAATCTTGTCTCCATCCCAGGATACACCAGGGTTGTGTCTTCCTCCTCAGACTCACTCTCAGATGTGCAGAATAGGGATAAGTTAGCTGCAGGGGGCCCACTGTCTGTGTTGGATGGCGGCTTTGGTCTAGCACCTCTGTTCTGCCCGGCGGCCCTGCCGTGGCCCATCTCACAAGGGGTGCTTACCAATTCCCCCACAGGGAGCAAAAGGTTTCTATGCACCGTCTTTATTTGCCCTGGACCGTCTTCAGGTTTGATCTTGTAGACCGGCAGATCTCCCAGCTTTTCCATCACCAGGTAAGGTATTGCCTTCCATCTGTCAGCTATCTTGTGTTTGCCAGCAATACCCAAATTTCGCAGCAGGACTCTGTCCCCCGGCTGGAGCTCCTGCGAACGCACTCTAGCATCATATCGATGTTTGTTGCGGTCTGCGTTCTTCCGAGCCGCAGCGGTAGCTAAGCGATAAGCATCCCGCAGCTTTTCTCTTAGTCGGGATACATATTGCTGATGAGTTTCATAGCTATCTCCATCCTCTGATACACCAAAGCACAAGTCTATGGGTAATCTTGGTTCTCGCCCAAACATCAAGAGATATGGGGTGACTCCCGTAGCATCGTTCTTTGTGGCATTGTAGGCATGCACCAGAAATGCGACATGCTGGCTCCAGGTTGCCTTCTGCTCTGGTCGCAAAGTTCCCAACATATCTAATAGGGTTCGATTGAACCTCTCTGGCTGAGGATCACCTTGGGGGTGATAAGGCGTTGTCCTAGACTTTTTAATTCCTGCTATCTTCAGCACCTCCTTCAGAAGGTGACTCTCAAAATCCCGCCCCTGATCAGAGTGTATCCGAGCCGGGAATCCATAGACTGAGAAATATTTGTCCCACAATACTCGAGCTACGGTGGTGGCCCTCTGATCATGTGTGGGATATGCTTGTGCATACCGTGTAAAATGGTCAGTCACTACTAGAATGTTTCCAACATTCCTCTTGTCTACCTCTACAGACAAGAAATCAATGCATACCAACTCCAAAGGTTTGTTGCTGGTGATGTTCTTGAGATATGCAGCCCTCGTGGGCAGAGTTTTTCTTTGAACACATCGAGCGCAAGTCTCACATTTCCTGCGAACATCTTCAGCCATTCGGGGCCAATAGAACCTACTACGAATAAGTTCCAGGGTCCTCTCCATCCCTAAATGCCCAAAGTCATCATGCAGGGCCCTCATGGCCAGGGCTCTGTACTTTTTTGGCAGTACTAGTTGTGCTCGTTGTTTTTGTAAAGGGTCAGTGGTCATTCGGTGTAGCACTCCCTGAATCAGTTTTAGTTTGGTCCATTCTCTCAATAGTAGTTTACCCTCCGGGTTAGGTGGGACAACCGCAGCTGGGCTTCGCCCCTCCCTTTTGGCAAGTAGTGTATCACGAATGTCAATATCTTGCCGCTGGGCTTCTTGCCAGTCAGCCGCATTGAGCATGGGCAAAGGAGATTGGTCTAATGCAATATAGTTCACCGAAGCAGAAGGCATGCATTCAGGGGGCAGGCCCAAAGCTTCTGCAACACATCCCTGAAAGCCCTCACGGGCCTCTGGCTCTCGGCGACTCACACTGCAAATAGCTCTCACTCCATCTGTGGGTATCACAGCAACTTCTGGAGCCTGCGGACGCCTGGACAATGCATCTGCATCTACATTGCTTCTCCCTGATCGGTACTGAATGCTGAACACATAGCTAGCCAAGGCGGCCACCCATCTCTGCCCTGTAGCATCCAGCTTAGCACTTGTTAACACATAAGTCAGTGGATTGTTGTCTGTCCACACCTGGAACTGAGCACCATACAAGTAGTCTCGAAATTTCTCAGTGATGGCCCATTTCAAGGCCAAAAATTCGAGCTTGTGGGTGGGATAGCGAGTTTCACTATCAGACAATCCTCGGCTGGCAAAGGCTACAGGTTTACATTTGCCTTCCACTTCCTGGTACAGGACTGCTCCCAGACCCTCCAAACTGGCATCAGTATGCAGGATAAATGGTTTGCTTGGGTCAGCAAAAACTAGGACTGGAGCATGAGTTAGGCAAGTAATGATTTCTCGAAAAGCCCTTTCACATCTCTCATCCCACCGTGGCCCAAATGGTGCAAAGGGGCCATTGTGTCTCTGCACAGGAGGCTTTGGGGACCTCCCCTTATTCTTGGACTTAGATTTGTTCTTGCTGGACTGATGTCCCCTGGTAAGATCATTCAGAGGCTTTACAATCGTAGCATAGTTTTTCACAAATCTGCGGTAGTAGCCACTAAATCCAAGGAAGGTCTTGAGTTCTCTGTAGTTACTTGGACGTGGCCATGTAGTGAGTGCTTCTATTTTATCAGGATCAGTACTCACACCTTCTTGGGACACAATGTGACCCACATACTTCACTGAGGTTCTGCAGAACTGGCATTTGTCAATTGAAAGCTTCAGACCATAATCCTCCAACCTATCAAGCACTTTAAGAAGTCTTTCTTCATGCTCCTCTAAGGTTCTTCCAAACACAATCAGGTCATCCAAATAAACTAACACTTGCAGTAAATTCATGTCTCCCACAACTTTCTCCATGAGACGTTGAAAGGTGGCAGGTGCTCCAGAAATCCCTTGGGGCATGCATTCGAACTGATAAAACCCTAATGGGCAGATGAAGGCTGTCTTCTCCTTATCTTCTTCTCCCAGAGGGATCTGGTAGTATCCACTTCGAAGATCCAACACAGAGAACCACTGGCTTCCCAGCAAACAGTCTAAGGCGTCTTGCACTCGAGGCATAGTGTACTGGTCGACCACAGTACGGCTGTTTAGGGTGCGGTAGTCAATACACATCCGGATTTTCCCATTCTTTTTGCGGACTACCACAATGGGTGAGGCGTATGGGCTGCGGGACTCTGTAATGATGCCATTCGCAGCCAGCTCCTGAAGATGATGTCGCACATCTTCCATCTCAGAGAGAGCAATCTTCCTAGATCTCTCCCTGAAAGATTGAGAGTCATGTAGTCTGATATTGTGCTCTACTCCTTTTGCACATCCCACTCATGCAGTGAGAACACCTTGGATCTTTCACAAAGTTTCTTCCTCAGGCGATCTTTCCAGTCCTCGGACACTGGTGAATCTCCAAAGTCAAACTTTGCTGGGTCTATTGTCGGAACTTGAGTTTCACACTGGGGTTTTACAATCGACTCAGGCTCAAAGAGGTCTGCTATCTTTTGTCCTTGCTTCACAAAAATATCACGACTCGTTTCATTAGCAATCAGTATAGTCACCCTTTCCTGGGCGTCAGCAGGTAGGGTTATGACTCCACTGGGGACCAGCACTCCTTCAGGGAGCTCTCCTCCCATCGGCTGCTCTATCATTGCTAACGTCCCTTTACTGCCTTTCAGACAGGTACTCATGACAAGCACTTCTTGCTCCGTCCTTGCAGGCACTACTAAGGGGGTTGTGCCCGCGTACTTCAGTGCCCCAAGTGGTAGCTCAGATGTGTCCCTTTTAGCGCTCTCAATTTTCCTATAGGCTTCAGCACAAAGCGTATGGATCATCAGGGTATTCAGGTACTGGTCCCCAGCCCGCCTTCTGCAGTAATCCGCCAGTACCTTGAAGAGACTGGAGTTGGTCCCTATCAGCACAGACACATCAGAAGTCCCTTTAGGGTCAGGGCATATTAAGGCAGCTGTGTCTACCTCTTCTCTTACCCCAGCAACCTCCTCTGGGAATTCCAGGTGCACTATGACATACCCTTGGTAGGGGTATTCATCCATGCTGAGGCCACACAGGCCAAGGCCAGTCAGTGGCTGTATAGGCAGGTGCCTAAGCATCTGTTGGTAGAATGACTGAAATATAATAGTCACTTGAGATCCAGTGTCAAGCACTGCTTTACACTCCACCCCTTCGATCCTCACCTTGACCTCTGCTCGAGGCCCTATCAGTCCTGCAGGGATCCCAGCTGGACAGTCTTTTCTGGGGGAATCTTCAAATCCTGCAGACCTGGGGGGTCCCCGTCCCCAGACCCTTTGGCAGCTACCGGATCTCTCCCAACTGATCCTCAGCTTTCCATACACTAAGGAGGGGTTTTCTTCATTACGGCACTTGGCAGCACTGTGTCCATCCTGACCACATCGGTAGCAGAAGAATTGACCTTTCCCCCTTCGCCTGGGGGGGATGGTGGCTCTAAGTGCGGGCTTCTCAATCGCCACAGTTTGAGGCTTCTTATTCCTGGAAGTCTTAACTCGGTCAACGGTACTTTGCAGCTCAGCTATCCGTTCCGTCAGGACCTGCATTTGTTGGGCAAGTTCCTCTCTGGTGCTCACCATCAGTACACTGGCCGTTTGCAGTGGTGTTGTGCTGGCTGGATCCGATGTTTGGGCTTCCCAAAACTCACTGGCAGCCTGCCTTTCTTCCTCCTCTCGGACCTCTTTTATCAGCTGGGAGTAACTTGGGGGATGTTCCCGTCGTTCTCTTAGCTGGAGATGAAGTAGAATCGGGTTCTGATACTGAGTTCCTCTTACAATTTGAGCCAGTCTGGTCTGATCCATCTGCTCAGCAGTCACTGCTCCCCTCATGACAGCTCTCTGAAGCAGTCTCTCCAGTCTCTGTATGTAGGCTGAAGCCTTCTCGCCCTTTTGTTGTCGGGAATTAAGGAACTTACAGTAGCTGTCTTCAGGGCCCTCTACGCTCCCAAAGTTGTGTTCAAGGGCCTCTAGGCAGTCCTTCACACTGACCCCAGGGTCAATGAGCTTCAGGGTGCGAATCACATCTAATGCTGGGCCGCCAAGGCTCTCTATAAGGCATCTTCGCTTTTCTGCATCTGGTACGGCCCACTCTTGCAGCATTTCAGTGGTATGCTCTAACCAGGGTTCAAACTCCTCCTCCCCAGCAAATAATCTTAACTTACGACAAGAGTCTGACTCAGCATGGGGCAGCACAACCTTTTCCAATATTTGCCCCAGAGCTTTTGTCCAATCATCAGCCGAGGCTGCAGCCTCTGAGCTAGAAGCTGCTGAGCCAGGGCCCAACAAACCTGACATATTAGCCATTATACAAACAGTAATTTCCTCAAAATATAAGCACAAACAAAAAAATATAAATTGTTTCCCAATGTAGTGGATCACTCAACAGGTGCTTGCGAGGGGTACTGACCCAGGCGATCCCGGACGAGCCCCCAAAAATGTAACCCTTCTGCCCGTCAGAGTTGGCAGCAACAAGGGCCGGGTTCAATATCTAGGGGTTCCATTCCAATAACACAATGCAAACCGGCTCGAGCCCCCACCCAGTGACCTGGGACAAATATATACCACCCCCGCTGGGCGCCTCCAAGAGGCAATACTTCCCCTCTCGCAAGCACATAGTCTGAGTGTAGCAAAAGCCTTTTAATAACAGAGAGAAACAATGTGGCATTATGTTGGGGAAACACCACCAACAGGATTCATAACACAACCCATGAGCAAAAAAAAAACCCACCCCAGGCAAATTGGGGCATGCCCTTTTCCCTTTGGTTCTTGAGTCCAGCAACCCCAAATCACCCAAAGTCCCAAAAGTCCAATGCCCCAAAAGTCTCTGTCCCTGGTCAGGGCAGCCCCAGAGTTCGAAAGTTTATCTGCGGAGCTTTACCTCCCAACCTGGGTGGAAATGGGACGGGGGTAAGAGGCACCTTACGTGATCTGAAGCTGACCGCCCCATAGCTCCATAGCGGCACTCCGCTCCGCCAGCCGCCCCACAAACTCCTTCGCTCAGCTGCACTCCGCTCCGCCAGCCGCCCCACGAACTCCTTCGCTCCGCTCCGCTCCGCCAGCCGCCCCACGAACTCCTTCACTCAGCTGCGCTCTGCTCCGCCAGCCGCCCCACGAACTCCTTCGCTCAGCTCCACGGCCCACAAGCCGCTCCTGCCATCCACACACTGCTCCGCGTCGAACTGCTTCACCAGCCGTCCCGCAAACTGCTCCACAATATATCTTCAGGCTCCCCCACTACTTAACACAACACTCAGTGATTTCAGCTCTTAGGTGAATTCAGCTTGTAGTAGGGGAGCCCCAGTGCTGGTGCACTGTCAGCCCAAAGTGAGCTCAGCAGCCTATAACTAGACTTCTAATGAAATCAAAATTAGCTCTGATATTCCACAGTGGAGAGAGGAGGAAGTGCAATTAGCATGTAAGGCCCTCACCAAGGGGCCCATGCCACCAAGTATTAATACTTGTCCCCAGCCTCTCTCCCTTCACACAGTTTTGGAACCCATGACCCTTGCCTAGCGAGTGCTACTTAGTTGATGGTGAATCCCTCCATCATAACAAAAGGCCACGTACAGTTCCAAGCACAGTTCCCATAATCAGGGTAACAACAATTTATTCTTCCTGCCCCAATAACAGAGACACTGGGGATCCCACAGCAGCCAAAGTGACCATTTGGGCAGCTATGGTCTCATTCTAGGCGGGGTGGGTGTGCCTATGCAAATGAGATTGGCCCCTGAAGTTCTTTTCCACAACTTGCCACACCTCACCACCAGATGTCAGGGTGGAGCTCATCCTGACACTGCTTACACTTGTATATGGTGTTTGGTATGTGATAGGAGACAGACATCTGTGATGTCCAGGTCTTCAAGGGATGAGAAGAGTATCCATTTCATGCCTCTTGGCATGTCTTCTGTTGTGCATTGCATTATCCAGTCGATGGCAATGTTGAAGAGGATTGCAGAGATGACACACCCCGACATACTCCTGTTTTGATTTCAAATCAGAGCTCACTGTGATCAACACTATGTGTAAAAGTTGAAATAGAAGCATTTGATGTTGATTATACGGTAAGAAATTCTATATGCCCAGAGAATGAGCCACAGGCTGGTCCTGCAAATGCTATCAAAAGCCTTCTCAAAGTCTATGAAATTTATGTGAAGTTGCCATTGCCATTCTAAGCACTATTCTATTATGTTTCATAGAGTGAGGATCTGGTCTGTGCATCCACGCCCTTCCTGAAAACTAGCTTGCTCTTCTCTGAGAATGCTATCAACTGCCTCTGATATATGCTGGCCTAATGATCTTACATATAGATAAAAGTGTGATACCACGCCAGTTATTACAATCACTGAGAGTTCATTTCTTTGGTGTCTTCACTATCATCTCATTGGTCCACTCAGGCACTTTTTCCCTTTCCCAGACTGATGTAAATAGAGGGGCCAGGATATATGCTGCTAATTTAGGATTTACCTTGAACAATTCTACATTCAAGTTATCCTTGGCAGGAGCTTTCCCATTTTTTAAGGATTTGATGGCTTGAATGATCTCTTCCTTAGTTGGAGCATCTGTGTTGCTATCAAGATCTTCTTCTGCCTCCTGTATGTTTGCTTCCTTTTTAGGTGGCATTGCCATTGATCATGATATGGTCAATCTTGGTCTTATCTCTGCCATTTGGAGGACATCATGTCAGCCTGTGAATTTCATGATGCTCAAGTAGGGTTCTGCTGATGATTAGATCATTCATATTACAGAAATCAACAAGCCTCTCTCAGTTTTCATTTATAGTGCCACATCCATGTTTCCCATTGCTCTGCTGTTGTTTGTGTTGCCCTTACCAACCTTGGCATTCAGGTTTTCCCATGATGATAGTTAGGTTGTGGTGTGGTACTCTCTCTAACTCCACCTGCAGTGTAAGGTAGAATTTGTCCTTTACTTCTTCATTGCTCTCATTTGAGAGAGCATAACACTTAATCAGGATGATATTATGTTTTCCTTTCATAAGTCTGCTGCTGATGGATTTCCATTCAAGCAGGGAATGTTCCACTCCCTTCTTCAAAAGGATGGCAACACCCTCATGGTGTTGTCCATAGTCCCATCCAGAAAACAGCAAAGTTTCTCCTGAGGCTGTTGTTAATCTTCTTGATCCCGTCCATCTGCTCTCACTGACACCCAGGATGTGTAAGCTATAGCATGTCACCTCTGCTGTGACCCGAGCTAGCTTCCCTGCTTTGTACATTGTCCGTAAGTTCCAAAAACCAAGTTTGTTTTTTGTCTTGGTGTTGAGCACTTCAGTCTTCAAGCCAGTGGCTTCCTTTCAGCTTTCACCACTAGCAGTCAACTGGGTTATCGAATCCTGATGGCCATCACAGACGATAATGGTCAATTTCTCCATCACTGTTTCTGCAACATTTTGTTTTTTACCGCACAGGGTTGTTAGCTCTGTGCCTAACATCAACATCTAGAGGGATGCTATTCCCTAACCCAAGCAGATGGGTAGAGAGTTAGCGAGGCAGGGAATGGGCAGAGAGTTGGCTCCATCTTGCTCAGGGATACCTGCCAGCAGAGCTGTGGTGGTGCAGAAGTGGAAATAATCTGCTGATGTATATATTAGCAACAGGTTACTTCCCCCCATCTGGCCCTCCAGAGGAAGGAGAGAGACCAGGGTAATGATTTTGACTGAGTCAAAATTCTCCCTTCCTGATCTGCTCTTTGGCCACTACAGCTTGCAGCTTACCCAGGGCAGATCACAAAGTGGCTATGTTGTGATCTTTATTTCTCATCCACTACTGTTTTGACAGTTGTGGAAACCTCAAAGGGTTCACTATTCCTATAATCAATACAGATGCACAGTTATGAGCCACATTCATTTGTAGTATAACTCCATTAACTTCAATGGAGTTGCACCAGGGATGAGAGTGTCTTGGAAAGTGAGAAGTGTGCATCTTATTACATTGTGTATACCTGGTTGTTTGAGAAGGCAGCAAAACAGTGGAAAGCTATGGATTTTCTATCTTTTTCAGTGGCACAATAGACTGACTGTGGTTTCCTACATTTGTTTTGTTAGAATGACTTGTCTTTTTTCTCCTAGGGACTGAATGAAGATTGAACCTAGATCTTTTCTTTTCTGTGACTGACAGAAAGTGAGATTAGACAAGCCTATTTAGAGAAAGTCATAACCCTAGCATAAGGAAGCTTGGAAAATATACAGACTCCACGGTGGTGCATACCTTCCTCTCCCCCGAGTACATTCCTATTCTAGTCATTGCGGACAGAATAAAGAACTATCAAAATAACAAGGTTCAAAATAAAGCCCTGAATATTATTTCAAAGTTAGTATGAAAGTATTGTACTTCAACATCTTGGATGGAGAAAGTGCAATGCGTGTGTAGTGTGGTGTTAGAATAAAAAATAAACCCTGGCGACAAAAACATAAAGGAAGCGTCACGGGGCAGGACTCACCCCTCCGGTGCCTCCTGCTGGTCTCTCGGGGAATTAGCTCTTCCAGCCTCTAGAGCACCCTCTGCAGGCTGGTGTCCTATGCTTGCCGCTGGCCCCCATGTCCCTCCCAGACCCCTTTTACCCAGGGTGCTGCCCCCTGGCAGTACCCCCACACTCTCTGGGTCTCCCCTCCCCAGGGAACCCTCACCCACTATCCCCACCTCACCTCAGTCCTTGGCTACTGCCAGTCACCATTGAGCCCCCGCACACTGGGGCAGATTTCAGCATATAAGCCAATCATCACAGGCAAGGGGGGTTTGGACCTGCTGCCTCTGCCTTCCCATGGGCTGCCCCCTGCAACCTTAGTACCCCTTCTTAGGCCATCTGCCAGGCCTGCAGCCTGGGGCTTTTCCAGTCTGGAGCCTCCTTGCTCCTCAGGCCTTTCCCCAGCCCTGCTCCGCTCCACTCCGCTCCACTCCACTCCACTCCACTCCACTCCACTCCACTCCACTCCACTCCACTCCACTCCACTCCACTCCACGTACCTTCTCAAGCTCCCCAGCAGCTAGGCTCATCTCCCTCCAAAGCTAGAGGAGACTCTCTACTCCTGGTCCACTGCCCTCTTATAAGGGCCAGCTGAGCCCTGACTGGGGTGTGGCCACAGCTGAGCCTGCTTCCCCCAATCAGCCTGGGAACTGCTTGGTGTACCTTACTTATAATTATACATGTAAAAGCAGCATACAACCAGGAGTAGCTATGGAAAAAAAGTTGGGGGCAGGGAAGACTACGAGGAGCTGAAAAGTGGATTACAGAAGCCAAGGTCAGAGACAGAACAGCAGTCAGTATGCACCGCTATTCAGACCCCTGGAGACTGAACTGAGGAGCAGTGTAGTATTGTGGGGAAGTAACCTAAGATGCGAATGCCCTGTGGTCATTTGTTTTTTTGGATAAAAACATAGAAGTACTACCAGAAACTCTGAAAAGTGGGAGAAATAGGTTACACATTGAATAAAAAAGGAAGAGCCTTTCCTGAGTCATGATTCCTGAAACAAAATTAGTTTCTGTGAATATAAAACACATTGAAAGTAGCTGTTTGCAAATCTGTTCCTGATGAAGTTTGACTCGTGTCTAAGAGAGAAGATTCAATTTGTTGGCTGACATTAAAATTAATAATAGAGTAGAATGATGGTTTTGTGGTTAAGACATTGTGGTTAAGACATTGATCTGAGACTCAGAAGATATGGTCCATTTTCCAGCTCTTCCCCAAACTTCCAGTATGACCTTGGGCAAATCACTTAATTCCCCTCGGTGATGGGATGCTGTGAGGATAAATGTAATGTTTGAGAGGTGTTCAGAGACTTTCATGAGAGGAGCCATATATATATACACCTAGACAGAGATTTCTCCAGGTTACTACTGTCTTCAATTACTCTTTATATAGTTTACCATCAAGTGGTTGTTGACTTAATGAACAGGTTTCACAGTCACAGCACTGAAGATGTGAGGAGACAGCAGGACTGAACAACGTCATCCAAATGGTCTTGTGCATCCCAGATCAACCTCTTCTTGGGGATTAAACTGAAAAAAAGAAAATAATTATATTTCATCTGCCAAATTCAGAGGTGCTGCACAAGGAAATGTAAATTAAAGTCCTATACACATTCACAAACAAAAAACTTTGTTTAATGTTCAAGTTGCACTCATCAATAAACTGAACCATAAAAAATTAGGAAATACAAAGTTAAAGATTAACAGGTTGCAAAATCAAGCCCCTCTCAAATTAGAAAAAAACAGAGTGATTGTAGCTCATGCAATCTTAATTTGGCCCTCTTGTGTATATGTATTGTGGTACAGCCTTTAATTACAAGCAGAAGTGACCACTTGTGAAAAATTGGTGTAAGTGACTGGCCCAGCATGATATAGGAACTCTGTGTCAGAGGCAAAGATAGAATTCAAGTTTGAGAGTACACTAGTCTAAAGAAGAGATATTTACATATTTTTGATACTGGAACTAACATGCTAGTTGACACTAGGAGTTCAGAACTTGATAAAGCCTGAATTGTCCACTCTTTAGAAGAAAGTAGAGGAAAGGTGACAAATGAAGGTGTTATTTGCACCCTGTATATATGTTAATCTGAAAATAAGGGTCAAGTCTGGAAAAGAACAGTTCTTATGTATCAAAGAGAAATGAGAAAAAGTGCAGCTAATTTTAAGAAATAACAAAACACTTGAAACCAAGAACTTACTGTTTCACAACTCTATTTAAACCTGTCAAAATCCATATTCTACAGTAATCTAGTTAGCTAGTTTCCTATATTGTACCTCTCACTGTAGACCTGAACACTTGATTTTCTAGTACTCAGATTGTCATGGTCTTACAATCTAATATACCTGGTATTTAACAAAAAAAAAAACCCTGATCAATGTGTAAAAAAAGCCAACTGACAGATCTCAGTCTCATTGGCAGGAATGGACATTATGTACATATTGAAAATATATTTGTTTTTAGGTTGCAATGCAATTTTGGGAGGCAAGAAAACAAATCTATTGACACAGAGAGAAACCAGGATCTTTGTATGTACAACTTTTAGAATCTGTAGAGCTCAGAGAATCCATGAGGATAAGCACAGTGTATACCTGGATGGATGGATTGACAGACAAGTGCTATTATTGTTTATTCATATGTCACCTTCTCTTCAACACAATTCATCATTACTGTAAAGAGTTCAGAACTGGCAGTTCCCAGAAATCTAATTTATACTGCTACGGGTGGGTAGTGACAATAAGCGAAAGAATCAATATTTCCTATGCTCTGGCTAGGGGTATTAATGATCTAAGTTTTTCAAGTGTAATGGATCTTTAAAAAAACCCATACAAGTTGTTCAAAAGCATTTATAGCTTTTGACCCAACTTGCTCTCTATCAAAATAAATCATATCAAGAGCCTACATGGCACACGCTGTACACAACTATATAGTGACATGTGGTAATAATAGTAAAGAAGGAAAGCATCACTCTTAAGAAAAAAGAAAAGGAGGACTTGTGGCACCTTAGAGACTAACAAATTTATTTGCGCATAAGCTGTCGTGAGCTACAGCTCACTTCATCGGATGCATTCAGTGGAAAATACAGTGGGGAAATTGATATAGACAGAGAACATGAAACAATGGGTGTTACCATACACACTGTAAGGAGAGTGATCAGGTAAAGGTGAGCTATTACCAGCAGGAGAGCCGGGGGGCAGGAGGGGGAGGAGGACCTTTTGTAGTGATAATCAAGGTGGGCCATTTCCAGCAGTTGACAAGAACGTCTGAGGAACAGCCGGGGCGGGGGGGAAATAAACATGGGGAAATAGTTTTACTTTGTGTAATGACCTATCCACTCCCAGTCTTTATTCAAGCCTAAGTTAATTGTATCCAGTTTGCAAATTAATTCCAATTCAGCAGTCTCTCATTGGAGTCTGTTTTTGAAGTTTTTTTGTTGAAGAATTGCCACTTTTAGGTCTGTAATCGAGTGACCAAAGAGATTGAAGTGTTTTCCAACTGGTTTTTGAATGTTATAATTCTTGACGTCTGATTTGTGTCCATTTATTCTTTTGCGTAGAGACTGTCCAGTTTGGCCAATGTACATGGCAGATGTACAATGTACATGGCAGATGATGCTGGCACATGATGGCATATATCACATTGGTAGATGTGCAGGTGAACGAGCCTCTGATAGTGTGGCTGATGTGATTAGGCCCTGTGATGGTGTCCCCTGAATAGATATGTGGACACAGTTGGCAATGGGCTTTGTTGCAAGGATAGGTTCCTGGGTTAGTGGTTCTGTTGTGTGGAGTGTGGTTGCTGGTGAGTATTTGCTTTAGGTTGGGGGGCTGTCTGTAGACAAGGACTTGCCTGTCTCCCATGATCTGTGAGAGTGATGGGTCATCCTTCAGGATAGGTTGTAGATCCTTGATGATGGATTGGAGAGATTTTAGTTGAGGGCTGAAGGTGACTGCTAGTGGCGTTCTGTTATTTTCTTTGTTGGGCCTGTCCTGTAGTAGGTAACTTCTGGGTACTCTTCTGGCTCAGTCTGTTTCTTCACTTCAGCAGGTGGGTATTGCTTACAGACAGCCCCCCAACCTGAAGCAAATACTCATCAGCAACCACACACCACACAACAGAACCACTGTTGTAGTTTGTTTTAAAAAAAAGGTAAATGCTGAATAGGCATTCAAGAAGCTCTGATGCATTCTATCAAGCATTCTTAAAACTACAATACCCACCTGCTGAAGTGAAAAAAACAGATTGACAGAGCCAGAAGAGCACCTAGAAGTCACCTACTACAGGACAGGGCCAAAAAAGAAAATAACAGAACGCCGCTAGCCATCACCTTCAGCCCTCAACTAAAACCTTTCCAGCGCATCATCAAAGATTTACAACCTATCCTGAAAAATGATCCCTCACTCATAGATCTTGGGAGACAGACCAGTCCTCGCTTACAGACAGCCCCCCAATCTGAAGCAAATACTCTCCAGCAACCACACACCACACAACAAAAAACACTAACCCAGGAACCTATCCTTGCAACAAAGCCCGATGCCAACTCTGTCCACATATTTATTCAAGTGACACCATCATAGGACATAATCACATTAGCCATGCCATCAGGGGCTCATTTACCTGCACGTCTACCAATGTGATATATGCCATCATGTTCCAGCAATGCCCCTCTGCCATGTACATTGGCCAAACCGGACAGTTTCTATGCAAAAGAATAAATGGATACAAATCTGACATCAGGAATCATAACATTCAAAAACCGGTAGGAGAACACTTAAAACTCTCTGGCCACTCAGTAAAAGATTTAAGGGTGGCAATTTTGCAACAGAAAAGCTTCAGAAACAGACTCCAACAGGAAACTGCTGAGCTTGAATTAATATGCAAACTAGATACCATTAACTTGGGTCTGAATAGAGACTGGGAGTGGCTGGGTCATTACACATATTGAATCTATTTCCCTAAGTTAAGTATCCTCACACCTTCTTGTCAACTGTCTAAATGGGCCATCTTGATTATCACTACAAAAGTTTTTTTCTCCTGCTGATAATAGCTCATCTTAATTAATTAGCCTCTGACAGTTTGTATGGCAACTTCCACCTTCTCTGTTTGTGTATATATATATATATCTTCTTACTATATGTGCCATTCTATGCATCTGATGAAGTGGTCTGTAGCCCACGAAAGCTTATGCTCAAATAAATTTGTTTGTCTCTAAGGTGCCACAAGTACTCCTGTTCTTTTTGCGGATACAGACTAACACGGTTGCTACCCTGAAACCTGATGCATGAAAGTTACTCTTTGTCTGAATACAAAATTTCTTCCCCTCTCTTCCTTTTTCTCATACCGCATGTACAGACCAAGGAATTTCCTATACTCTTTGTCTTTTAAAAAAAATAAAGTAACCCATTAAAGTGGAAACTGAACAGGAAGGTCTCTTAATTTTTGGTGGAGAGCTTTTAAGTTTGACATTCTGTAATCAAAGGTTTCTTCCACCTTGGAGCAAAATATATGTTGTACTGCACTGCAGAGACAACAGCTATATTTTCTTCCTGAGCAGTTACTTTAGAAATAAAACCTTAATATCAAGTGTGACCAATATTTCTGTAAAGTTATAAGCATGTTACAGACATTAGTATATTTTATACATGATTATAAGTAAAACAATAGAAGGTGTTACATAGTTATAAGGCACGGTTATATGCAACCATTCTTTAGTAATTAACCATTTACTAAAACGTCTATTATTCATTTACTCACCCTTTATAAACTATAACCATACCTTTAGTATAAAGTGACCAAATATATCATAGGGATAAATCTGTGAAAAAGTTGCAAAATAATTTGAAAACTCAAACAGTAGATGCAGCAGGAATTTTCAGTGGCTCATTCATTATGTAATAATTCCCTTCTTTGACAGGGTTACTGGCCTGGTGAATAGAGAGGAAGACAGTAGATGTGATACATCTTGATTTTAGTAAGGCTTTTGACAGTCCCACACGACATTGTCATAAACAAACTAGGGAAATGTGGTCTAAATGAAATTATTGCAAGGTGGCTGCACAACTAGTTGAAAGACCGTATTCAGAGAATTGCTGTCAATGGTTTGCTGTCAATGGTTTGTTATTAGTGGGATCCTGCAGAGATCAGTCCTGTGTCTGGTACTGTTCAATATTTTCATTAATGACTTGGAAAATGGAGAAAGTGTATGCTTATAAAATGTATGGATGGCACTAAGCTGGGAGATGTTGCAAGCATTCTGAAGGATAGGATTAGAATTCAAAATAAACTTGACAAATTAGAGAATGGGTCTGAAATCAGCAAGATGAAATTCACTAAAGAAAACATAAAGTAATTCATTTAGGAAGGAAAAATCAGATGTCTAGCTACTAAATGTGAATAACTAACCAGGTGGTAGTACTGCTAAAAAGGATCTCGGGGTTAGAGTGGATCACAAATTGAATACAAGTCAACAATATGATGCAGTTGCAGGAAAAGCTAATAACATTCTGGAGTGTATTAATAAAAGTATCATATGTAAGACTGGGGAGGTAATTGTCCAGCTTGACTTGGCACTGGTGAGGCCCCAGCTGGAGTACTGTGTCCAAATCTGGACATCACACTTCAGAAAAGATAAACTGGAGAGAATCCAGAAAAGAGCAACAAAAATGATAAAAGGTTTAGAAAACCTTGTCTATGAGGAAAGGTTAAAAAACTGCACGTTTAGTCTTGAGAAAAGAAGACTGAGGGGGGACCTGATAACAGTCCGCAAATATGTAAAGAGCTGTTATACAGCATGGTGATCAATTGTTCTCCATTATTCACTGAAAGTAGGACAAGAAATAATGGGCCAGGGAGATTTAGGTTAGATATTAGGGAAAGCTTTCTAACTATAAGGACTAAAGAGGAGAACCAAATTTCATCTTTTCAGAAAAACTAGTATCTCCCTGAATATATTTTATCCATTAGCTACACAGAAATGTAGGGCTGGAAGGGACCTTGAGAGGTCATCCAGTCCAGCCTCCTGTGCTGAGCAGGACCAAGTAAACCTAGACCATCCCTGACAGAATTGTCCAACCTGATCGTAAAGACCTAAATGTCAGTCAAACATCTCTTCAAGGCAGTTTAAAAAGAGGTCCTTTAAAGACACATCTGTGTTCCTTCATTATCAATGTACTTATGTTTCTGTCTTTCAGAGTTAATTTCTATGAAAGGAGCAAAACAGGCTTGGAAGATGCTACTGAAAAAAAATCAAAAATATCCATGTGATGAATGGAAGAAAACACTTTGAAACTTTACACATTTTTGCAAGATTCACTCCTCTGGTAACAGAGATAATCAGTACTGAAGTCAGATGTGAAACTTTCAGGGCCAGATTCTTGACTGGCATACGTTGGTGTAGCTCCATTGAGTGTAATTTATACCAGCCTGGGTATCTGGTAGTCACTTGGTAGGACACTTCATGGGTCTGGTTTTCTGAAATGCTGAGTGGAGTTGTGACTGCTCAGTGCTTCTGACATCAGTCCCGTAGTCTGTGGAGCAGCAAAACTCAGTTATTGTGGCTTAAGAGGGCTGGTTATTTCCTTAGCTCCAAACCTAGAAATAGACCAAGATTATCTTGTTTGGCAGTTGTGAGTGGCCAGCTGCACTGCCCCCTCCCCCTTCATTCTAGCAAAGGGTCACCTAAAGCAAGACAGCTTGATCAACTGTTCCTCCTACCTGTCTTACCCTTCCTAATGCAGTGAATGCAGCCAAATTACCAGTTGCTAAGCTAAGGGCAATGATGTGGGAATGAAGGACTGTTGCCGAATGGGAGCCTGCCACTCGGGTTTTCTGAAACTCACAGGTTCTGTGGTTTCCTAAGAGAGCCCAGGGCTTGTAGATCTGTGTGAAACGGGAGAAAAGAACTGTTTCTGAAAATTTTGAAATCCAATTTTTCTCATTTAAGTCTATTGGAGAAGAAAGACTAGAAATAACAAAAAGACACATGTTCCTGTGCCAGAACACACAAGATCAAAACACAGATATTCTTTCTATTCACTGAGATCCTGTTGCCAGGCTAGTTTCAATTCCCCCTCTGTCTGAACTGGACACTTAGGAAGTCTAAGAATGTCAAGACTTTGACAATGCTTATTCATTCACCTGCACCTCTTGCTGGAAAAATAAAAAACGAATTTAAAGCCAAAAATACCACACTACCAGTTTATCTTGCTTCTAAGTCATCTTCAGAGTCCAGAATTAGAGGGACATTTAAGTGATAAACAAGATATTAAAATTATTTGAAATTTGTATCGTACAATGCTTACCCTTCCAAAGTGCATTTGTTTGGCCTTTTGTTGTACTAAACAGTGTCCTAGGTTGTCCCCAAGATCAACCCACAAAGGTGACCCCTTTGCTCAAGTGTCTTCTCCCCCTCCCTCATGAGATGGCTGCATAGGAGGAGGATCAGAGGTATCTGCTTCGCTAAGAGACTGTCAACAGGATTCACTCAAAACTGGAGCACTTCCTTGTGGCTGCATCTAGGGAATAGCAGTCTGACAGTCCCACCCCCAGTCTGTCTCTTCTTCACGCTGCGACCTCTCTCAAGCTCCAGGCGTTTCAGTGCTTCCTCTTTGTGAGATGGTTACTCCCTCTTTTTTGGCTTGGGCCTCTAGCCAGGTCACTATATTTTCCCCTTCTGGGGTATCAAAGTCTCACTGGACAGCTGTTCCCATCAGTTCTCCAATTTCAGGAAAAAGCGGGCCCGCCCACCCACTACTCCAGTTTTCGGCTCAAGGACCCTTGAATCAACAACCAAGGTCTCCAGCATCCCAGTCCTTGCCAATGTTTCCCTGATCCTTTTCCTGCTCCACCCCATCAGGTGTTTGCTTCACCATCTTTCTGGGTAAGCCCTTCCCTCGGGGCTAGGATCCCAGGACTTGTACTCTCCCATGTCTCCTCCTTTCCATCTAAACCCAGAGAGCAGCTCCAGGTTTCCAAACTACAGCTCCCTTTCTGCTGCATACTTCCTGGCTTTATACTAGCCCTGCCTGTGGCTGCTCAGCTGGGCTCTGTCACCAGTCAGTGCTTGCTCATAAAGCCTAGTTCCCTGAGGTGTGAGTTATCGGGTTACTTAACCCCTTCTGACCCACATTCACCCTTTTCAGGCTAGTTTGGGATGAACACCCCACCAGAGACCCAAAGGATGGCTATACAGAAACGTATGTTGCTTTTTTTAAAAAAAAAATCAGTCGCTTGGGAGAGTGATGGTATAATGCTGATGTAGTTTTATTTCTGGTGTGTTATGTAAATCATAAACACACATAGGGTATATCTACCCTTTGATCTGGAGATATATTTTCTAGCTTGGGTAGACATATGCGTGCTAGCCTGGATGAAGCCAGTGCACTAAAGTAGACATGTAGCTGTGGGAGTATGGGCTAGCTGCCCCAAGTATTTGCCTAGGATCCTGGGCAGGATTGTACTTGGGGTGGCTAGTCCATCCCTTTGCAGCGTGGCTGTCGCAGTGTGAGCTATTTTTAGTGTGCTAATTTGATCAGAGTTAGCATTCATACATCTATCCAAGCTGGACAGTACGCACCCAGCTCAAAGTGTAAATATACTCATAGTGGCATTTATGTACTGGTCCAAAGACTAGGTGGAGCTATACCACCTCATAGGGAACTCAGAGGGATCATGCTTCAGGCCTGGTGCATAACAGGGGACAGAGGGGTGGCTGGGCACCTTCATGGCAGGGGAGTTTGTTGGAACCATAGTGCTTCCTCCTTGTCTCCTGTCCTTGCCTCCTTTGATGTGCACCAAGATAAAATCCCTGTGCTCAGGGACTGCAAATGTAAGATGTCCCTGCAGAGGCCATGCAAGCAATGGAGTAGGCAGTATGCCTGTCCCTCCCCCTTATACATCTGGAGAAGGGCTTGTCAAAATCTAGTCCTGTTTTTTCTGGAAGCACAGCAGGCTGAACAGACACACTAAGCCACTTCGACAAAAAAAAACAAAAAAAAAAAACAGTAGCAGTCGCAAAAAGTGTTACCAAGAGAGTTCAACTGCTGAGTTCAGTTGAGCTTTAACCTTTTCTAATGCCAGTAGAGTGGGAAATCTCCCACCAGACAAACTAATTCTTTCTTTTTATTGGTAGAAGAATATGTCTGATGAAAGGTCTACAGGTGTCTGAGTAGTAATGATGGGTGAGATTCAAAAGATTCAAAGGTTTGGTTCACTTTTGTTAAGAATGTAAGACTCTGGGTTTTTATCTGAAGTGTGTAAACCTCTTCGGTCTGCAAAATTGGTCTGGAAGTCTGGTGAGAAGAGGCTCTCATAAGACTGCTGGAATTGTTGATTCCAGCTGGGTAAGAAAAAACACAACTTCAGTATTTCTGCCCTTCTGCTTCTAGTCCCAGCAAGAAGTAAGAGGTGCAGGGCAAGGAAAAAAGTTTATGAAAAAAAAAAAAAAAGGTTGAGAGAACCTTTTTGAACTTTACTGGTTCTATTCAGGTTCGGTTTAACTTGTTCAGTTTAACTAGTGTTTTATAGCTTGGTTTGCCTGTCCTTGCTAAGAAGGCAATTTACTGTACTGAGAACTACACGGTGTCAGCTGTGAACAGTTATGGCTATAAAGTGTCTGAGTTAACTTCCATAGCATGCTCAAAATAGGTCTTCAGTGGTGTTGGTTGCATTGTTAGTGAAGCCAGTATCTAATGCAATATTTTTTAAAAGATGAATATGGAAAACTTCCAAAATTATATAGTTATCCCTTTAAATTACACTTCAGAAGATCAGTTGAACAAGGACACAGTGAACATGGCTGATCTTACCCACAGTAAATGGACAGCTCCCTCTTTGTTTAACAGATGGAAATAAACTGAACAATGTCTATTAGCCAGTGTATATCTGTTTTTTATGGTACTTATATGGCTCTCATCACTGTAATATCTGAGAACCTCAGGATCTTTAATGTGCTTTCCCTTAACACTCATATGATATGCATACACCCCCACTCGATGTAGCTTTCTTGGCTGAAAATTGCACACTATAGAATGTGGTGTTTTGCTTCATACAATGGTTAAATCATACATTGTTACAATTTATATAAAAAATTTTGAGAAACAATTTTAAAGAATTCTAAGGGCATGACTGATAGACTTGAGGTTAAGGTACAGAACTGGGACTCAGTTTACCTGTTTGTTCCATGGTAGTCCAGATATAGGTCAATCACTTTATTCTGTGATACAGTACTTTATAGTGGCTAAAATTCATTCACTAGTGGTTTGTAAAGTGCTTTTTGATCCTTGGTCATTCAGATGATATTGCCACTACTTACAAGCCCTTTGATACCTATGGATGAAAAGTGCTATAGAAGAGCTGTGTATCATTATGAGTGGTAATGTTACTGCTTCATTGCCTTTTATTTATTTGTATTGTATTGTATTGTATTGCACCAAGGAGCTCCAATTAGGGATCAAGGCCCCATTGTGCTCAGTACAGTACACACATATGTGGCTCCAAAAGCACACTATCTTTAGTATAGAGCAGGGCTCGGCAACCTTTGGCATGTGGCCAGCCAGGGTAAGGCCCCTGGCAGGCCGGGCCAGTTTATTTACCTGCCATGTCTGGAGGTTTAGCTGATCACAGCTCCCACTGGTCACGGTTTGCAGCTCCAGGCCACTGGGGGCAGCGGGAAGCGGTGGCCAGCACATCCCTCTGCCCAAGCCACTTCCCGCAGCCCCCATTGTCCTGGAGCAGCAAACCGTGGGCAGTGGGAGCTGCAATCGGCCGAACCTGCGTACGCAGCAGGTAAACAAACCAGCCCGGCCCGCCAGGGGGCTTACCCTGGCAGGCTGCGTGCCAACGGTTGCTGATCCCTGGTATAGGGATTACTGAAGTAACATATTATGGTGAGCACTCAAACTGTAGAGTATTCTAAACTTTCCATTTGATATTATCATCTGTATTTACACACTTTGGTATTGCCAACCTTGGAGCTCACCAGTTCTCATTCTTATTGTGTACATGCAATACTTACCATAATGTGGCCTTGATCTCCCAGCTTTGAAGTACTTCAAGGACTAGTTGAGACGAATGCTAAATCATCTGTGAAAAGCCTTGCCTACATGCACTGGTGTCTCCTGCTTTAGATATGGTGAGAGTATTTCTTAAGTGAATTCCTCAGATTTTTCTGAGCCTGGATCTCTTTCTTCCATTACAGGTTGCCTGCTACCTCCTAAATTTTTTGTGGCTGTCTGAGTCTAATATAGCTCCCTGCCCACCTTTCCCTTCAGTGACATTTTGTCTTCAAAGATATGTTTTGCATAGGAAGGAGGCACCTCAGAAATTGCTCTGATTCCATTGCACAGAAGATAACCAGCATTAATTAGAACTCATCTATTGAAATGAATTCTATGAAATAGAGCAAAAGTTTTAAACACATACTCTTTACTCTGACTGTGTAAATGAACCACACACAATTCAAAGCCTGCTGCTCACTGTTTGAAACAGCACTTTGAAGAGAATAGGCTGTCATCTTAGGCTTGGCTCAAGGAGTCTCCACATATGCTCAGGAGCAGTAGGGGCCAAACCAAAGGGGCGGTCCAAGCTACAAGCAGCCTAAAATACATGTTTAAAATGAGACTACCTCTACTTGGAGTCCTTCCAGGTGAGTAAAGAAAAGGCAGCAACTGGGAATGGATCTTTTCATAGGTTACACAAAACTCTGATTCAAGCAACCCTGCATGAGGAGAAGCTGAATACAAATGGGAGGGATAGCATACCAGACTGAAAGGAGCCAGTAACTTTTAAAACTGTTGATGGACTCATTCTGTGGCACCCTTATTTTGTTAGGGGACCTGTAAGAATCATACTTAACAGGCTAAAGGATCTGGCTTATTTTGTTATTCCTTCTTCCTCCAAACAAAAATCTGGCTTCTTCTTGGCTAAACTGGTATAACCATACACACATACCAAATGCACATACATGATCCATGTCAGTTGTCTAACTTAGGTTGGAATGGATTAGTTTAGAAAGGTGTTTTATGGGTAACCAAGGCAGTGTTGTTGTTTTTTGGATAAGCCAAATGTCTCAAAATTTCATAGGCTAGACTACATCTGCACTAGGTGGGGGAAAAAATCTCCCAGAGAGAGACAGTCCACATATTATCTCCTTCCCCTTTTGTTTTGTTGGTGTCCTTTCTTTATGCTAAGATAATGGCATTTGATGTCAGACAAAATATGGCACATTTCCCTAAACCAGTGTTTCCCAAACTTGGGAAGCCACTTGTTCAGGGAAAGCCCCTGGCGGGCCGGGCTTGTTTGTTTACCTGCCACATCTGCAGGTTCGGCCGATCGCGGCTCCCACTGGCCGCGGTTCACTGTGCCCAGCCAATGGGGGCTGCGGGAAGTGGCGGCCAGTACGTCCCTTGGCCCACGCTGCTTCCCGCAGCCCCCATTGCCTGGGTGCAGTCTCATCATGCCATCCCCTCTATGAACTTATCAAGCTCAGTATTCCAGCCAGTTAGGTTTTTTTGTCCCCACAGCTCTCCTTGGAAGACTCTTCCAAAATTTCACTCCTCTGATGATTAGAAATTATCATCTAATTTCAAGTCTACACTTGTTGATGGCCATCTTATATCCATTTGTTCTTGTGTCCACATTGGTGCTTAACTTAAATAACTTCTCTCCCTCCCTGGTATTTATCCCTCCGATGTATTTGAGAGCAATCATATCTCCCCTCAGCCTTCTTTTGGTTTGGCTAAACAAGCCAAGCTTTTTGAATCTCCTCTCATAAGATAGGTTTTCTATTTCTTGGATCACCCTAGTAACCCTTCTCTGCACCTGTTGCAGTTTGAATTAATCTTTCCTAAACATAGGAGACCAGAATTGCACCCAGTATTCCAGATGAGATCTCAACAGTGCCTCGTATAAACAGTATTAACACTTCCCTGTCTCTACTGGATATACCTCACCTAGTACATCCTAGAACTGCATTAGCCTTTTTCATGGCTGCGTCACACTGGCAGCTCATAGTTGTCCTGTGATCAACCAATACACTCAGGTCTTGCTCTTCCTCTGTCGCTTCCAGCTGGTAAGTCCCCATCTTATAGCAAACATTTTTGTTGTTAGTCTCTAAGGGCTGGCCACCACTACTGGGGAGATTGACGCTGCTGCAAGCAATGCAGCAGGGATAGATTTAGCGAATCTAGTGAAGACAGAGCTCTCTCCAGTCGATCCTGGTACTCCAGCTCTCCGAGAAGAGTAAGGGAAGTCGACTAGAGAGCATCTCCAGTTGACTCAGTGCTGTGAAGACATCAGGGTAAGTTGACATAAGCTACGTTGATTCCAGCTATGTTATTCATATAGCTGGAGTAGCATAACTTAGGTCAGCTTACCCCCGGAGTGAAGATAAGCCCTTAGTGCATGATCTTCTACTTTGCACTATTAAATTTCATCCCATTTTTATTACTCCAGTTTTCAAGGTCATCCAGGTCCTCTTGTACAATATTCCAGTTCACCTCTGTATTGGCAATACCTTTCAACTTTGTGTCATCTGCAAATTTTATTAGCATACGCCCACTTTTTGTGCAAAGATCATTAATACAATTTTAAATAAGATGGGTGCCCAGACCAATCCTTGAGGCAGTCCACTAGTAACTTCCCTCCAGCCTGACAGTTCACCTTTCACTATGGCCTACTGTAGTCTCCCCTTTAACCAGTTCCTTATCCACTTTTCAATTCTCGTACTAATCCCCATCTTCTCCAACATAACTAATAATTTCCCATGTGGAACTGTATCAAATGCCTTATTCAAATCCAGGTAAATTAGATGTACTGCATTTCCTTTGTCTAACAAATCAGTTATCTTCTCAAAGAAGGAGATCAGTGTGGTGTGGCACTATCTACCTTTTATTTTTGTTTTCTATAGTACAATATAATTATAATAGACACTAAAATCATGGTCTTAAAGACATTGGATTTATGGCTTATTACAATAACCTGTAACCCACTATCCCCCTTTTTTGTCCTATGACTACAGGGGTGTTAATGGGCCACTTCACCTTGAATGGTCTCTTAGAATATGTGCTTTCTTATGCTAAGCTATCTGTTCAATATTATATTTAGCTCTGACACTCTTAGTACCTTTCCTAGACCTGAAGAAGAGCTCTGTGTTACTCAAAGGTTTGTTTCTCTTTCCAATGGAAGTTGATCCAATAAAATATATTACCTCATCCACCTTGTCTCTATTATATACGACTTTGAAATTTAAATATAAATTTGAATATAAATGATACACAAACAATGAGTAACTAAGCCTCATTATTCTGGTTTGAGTAGTTGACCAAGATCACCCAGAATCTGTGGCAGATCCAAGTCTAGGACCCAGCAGTCCTGACTCTGTTTGCCTTTCTCTTTGGGGGAAAAACTGTGCTTATATGAATCCTGAACTCCAAGATCTCTTTTTGACCACCCAGGCTAATGACCTCCAGTTGGGGCTGTGTGATATGTGAAGGTGCCTGAAGAAAGGGGTGACCTATTGATAGCTTTGATGACCTCAAGAAGTCCTAGATTGGGCTCTGATACCCCTTAACAAACTCCTGGTCATTGAAACTACTAGAGGTTCCCAAGTTGATCAACACTTGGAGGTCATGCTGTTTGCCGTGTGTAATGCCCCACTGCCTTCCAGTGTTTTATGAATGGTGTCTTGAGGGATATCCTTAACCAACTTGTGAGCTACTTAGATAATATGTTCATTTTATTCTGACAAGCTCCATGAACACCCATGCTCATCTTTCTTGAATGGCTTTGCCAAAATCAACTTTACATGAAACCTGAGAAATGCAAATTTGACAAGGATGCCATGAAGTTTCTGCGCCATGTCTTCTCCCCAGCAGGACTCACTATGGACCCCACAAGGTTATCGCTATCACTGAGTGAAAAGCACCTTTGAATGTATGCAGGGTGAAGTGGTTCCTTGGGTTTGTGAATTTTTACCAGTGATTCATCAAAGACTTCTCCCACCTGGTCACTCCTATAATATAACTTTTCAAAAGAGGGGTTAAAGTAACCTGGTCAACTATTGCACTAGTGGGTTTTGACTGCTTGAAAAAGGCATTCACTTCATCCCCCATTTTGACCCATCCAGTCCCCACAAAGACCTTCATAGTCAAGATATTGCCTTGGACTTCGTGACAGGTGCAGTCCTCCAACAATTCATAGCTCCTTGCCAGCTGCTTCATCCCTGTGCCTTCTTCTCTCAGAAACTGTACTGCCACAGAGAGAAATTATGATATATTGGATTATGACATTCTGGGGTGCAATCTCTCTCCTCTGTGTCCTGGCTCCACTCTCTGTATGGACCTCATTGTGGACTTATCACACTTCCAGTGGTGGTGGACCTCCTGACTCTGATGGCCTATTTTATTCCTTGTTTCATTGTTCTGTCTCCCCGTGAAACTGTGTAAGTCTTCCTGGAGCACATCTTCCGGGTATCACATTGTGCCAACATGCATTATTTCAGATTGAGGTCCCCAATTTGTTTCTCAGTTCTGGCAGTAATTTCTCTGCCTTCTTAGCATGAAGCCCCTCATTTTGACAGCCTGCCATCCACAGACTCATGGCCAAACTGAAAAAGTCAATCAGATTCTGGAGCAGTACCTCCACTGCTTTCTGAATTTACTTCAGTATAATTGGCTTCCATTTCTGTGTTTGGCCGAGTTGGCATACAACAACTCGACCCATGCTTCAGCTCAGCCTGGTTTTCATCCTGGTTTCATCTAGAACTACCTGGCTCTGCTATCCTGACAGCCACAGACCTGGTCCTTCACCTTCAAGAAATACACCAGGAACTGACTCATCGCTGAAGAGTCGTATAAGCATTATACTGACCAAAAGCAACAAGCCACCCCTAAACTTTCGGTCCAGAACTTGAGAATGGATCACCTTTCTGCCAAGTTTGACCACCAATACCCATTGGCCTTCAAGCTTCAGCTCCCAGAATCCCTCGGGATTCACCCCATCTTTCATGTTTTCCTCCTCAAACCATTTGTTGATAACCACTTCCTTGACCTGGTAGACTAGGGTGACCAGATAGCAGCTGTGAAAAAACAGGACAGGGTGGAGGGTAATAGGCACCCATATAAGAAAAAGTCCCCCCAAAAAGGGACTGTCCCTTTAAAAATGGGACATCTGATCACCCTATGGTAGACCCATCTCCTCACCCAATTATAGTCATGGGGCAGAAGGAATATGAAGTCCATTACGTCCTCAATTCCTGATGGGTCAGGGGGAAGCTCTGTTGTCTGATAGACTGGAAGTGTTATTCCCCAGGAGAGTGATCCTGGCAAGTAGAAGAAAATGTTCCCACTCCTGAACTCCTGCAGTGATTTCACCAAAGATACCCTGACAAGGCGGGGCTGAGTGCTTTCAAATGAAGGGGTGCTGTCAGGAACTCAGCTGGCTCTGGACGTGGTCACATAGCAACCAAATGTGTTGATCTGGGCCCAATAAGTTCTTACTAAGTGACTGTGCTCCTTGTTTGGACAGAAGAACCAGCAAATAATCATTTAAGCTCTGTAGCAACAGCAGCACAGCAACAGCTCAATGAATTCTACACCCACAGCTGCACCAGACCCATTTCCTTTATTGGTCCTTGCTCCAGCCCACAACTGTTTCCACACCAGCCCTAGTCTCTACCCTATTCTGAACCCCCTGATTCTAACTATTTACTTTTCTCCTGACCATGACTCAGGTTCTGTTCTGACTTCCAGCTCCAACCATTGGCTTGTCTCCTGACCACAATTTCAGTTCCACCTTCTGACTCTTCTCTGACGACTAGGACTGACTCCTGTTCTGGTCACTAGGCTGCACTGTGTACACCCCCATTGTGTGAACATAAGAGCATAAGAATGGCCACACCGGGTCAGACCAAAGGCCCATCCAGCCCAGTATCCGGTCTACCGACAGTGGCCAATGCCAGGTGCCCCAGAGGGAGTGAACCTAACAGGTAATGATCAAGTGATCTCTCTCCTGCCATCCATCTCTACTCTTTGACAAACAGAGGCTAGGGACACCATTCCTTACCCATCCTGGCTAATAGCCATTAATGGATTTAACCTCCATGAATTTATCCAGTTCTCTTTTAAACCCTGTTATAGTCCTAGCCTTCACAACCTCCTCTGGCAAGGAGTTCCACAGGTTGACTGTGTGCTGAGTGAAGAAGAACTTCCTTTTATTTGTTTTAAACCTGCTGCCCCATTAATTCCATTTGGTGGCCCCTAGTTCTTATATTATGGGAACAAGTAAATAACTTTTCCTTATTCACTTTCTCCACACCACTCATGATTTTATATACCTCTAGTCTCCTCTTTTCCAAGCTGAAAAGTCCTAGCCTGTTTAATCTCTCCTTATATGGGACCCATTCCAAACCCCTAATCATTTTAGTTGTCCTTTTCTGAACCTTTTCTAATGCCAGTATATCTTTTTTGAGATGAGGGGACCATATCTGTATGCAGTATTCAAGATGTGGGCATACCATGGATTTATATAAGGGCAATAAGATATTCTCCATCTTATTCTCTATCCCTTTTTTAATGATTCCTAACATCCCGTTTGCTTTTTTGACTGCTGCTACACACTGCGTGGATGTCTTCAGAGAACTATCCACGATGACTGCAAGATCTTTTTCCTGATTAGTTGTAGTTAAATTAGCCCCCATCGTATTGTATGTATAGTTGGGGTTATTTTTTCCAATGTGCATTACTTTACATTTATCCACATTAAATTTCATTTGCCATTGTGTTGCCAATCACTTCGTTTTGTGAGATATTTTTGAAGTTCTTCACAGTCTGCTTTGGTCTTGACTATCTTGAGCACTTTAGTATCATCTGCAAATTTTGCCACCTCACTGTTTACCCCTTTCTCCAGATCATTTCTGTATAAATTGAATAGGATTGGTCCTAGGACTGACCCTTGGGGAACACCACTAGTTACCCCTCTCCATTCTGAAAACTGACCATTTATTCCTACCCTTTGTTCCCTGTCCTTTAACCAGTTCTCAGTCCATGAAAGGATCTTCCCTCTTATCCCATGACAACTTAATTTACGTAAGAGCCTTTGGTGCGGGACCTTGTCAAAGGCTTTCTGGAAATCTAAGTACACTATGTCCATTGGATCCCCCTTGTCCACATGTTTGTTGACCCCCTCAAAGAACTCTAATAGATTAATAAGACATGATTTCCCTTTGCAGAAAGATGTTGACTTTTGCCCAACAATTTATGTTCTTCTATGTGTCTGACAATTTTAGTCTTTACTATTGTTTCAACTAATTTGTCTGGTACTGACGTTAGACTTCCAGTCAGTAATTGCCGGGATCACCTCTACAGCCCTTTTAAAATATGTGTGCAGAAACCAGGGCCATTAGGAAAAGGAGTTTCTGTAGGGATGGAAGGAGGTGGCTCAAACCTTGGATGAATTTTGTCCAAGGTTCACTAGACAGCTTGTTGGCTTAGTTTTGGGTTTGTAACAAAACATGAAAACAAGTGATTTTGCCTAATTTCCTGTTTAGGTATGAAAGTTTTGTACAACAGTAAGTATTACATGGGGGGATAACTAAAAACAGTGAGTGATATTAAATTGTGTGAGTGGCAATATACCCAACTATGAAATGAAAAGTTAAGGCATTTGAAATTTCAAATCAGAACAAAGGCAAGGAAATTTGAAATTATTGTCAAAACTTAACATTAATTTAGTGTCTTCATAACTTCAGTATAATGGTGAGAAGCAAGGATTGCTTTTATTTATGTATGTATTTGAGTGTTTGAAAGGCATTGGTATTATTTTGTTCATATGGCTACCCCCAATCTCCAGCATTTTATTATGTCGCTTTGCCATTAATTTCTGATGAAGAGTCTTGAGTGATTGTGTGTGTCATAAAGAATGTTGATTGCCTTCTTGTGAGAGGTGGCAAAAATGTTTTATAGAGTCTCTGTCTACATATGAAAATTGAATCATTCGATTGTTAGGGGTTGAAATAGATAGGCCATTCTCTGAGTGGGATTTTATTTCTGCTGTTGGTGCATTCTGTTATAGTTCATAACTTTAACATAAAAGAGGTTAAATGACCTGTCCTGATGATTTATAAAAGATTCCAGACCACATCTTTTGAATCTAAACAAAAACAAATCTCTTCTGTTTGTTTTATTAGTTTTAATATTCTCTAGTACTATGAATTGTGGGTTCAATTTGATTCCCCTGCATGCCTTTCTTACCTTTTGAAAACAAATATCTGGTTTGGACTACTTTTGATTATTTTCTTTACCAAATTATATGTTGATGTATTTGTATTACAATAGCAGTAAGGGGCCCCAACCAAGATTGGAGGTCCATTGGCTAGGCACTATACAAACACCTTATAAGACACTGATAAAAACCTATATAGTATTAGTTATAGGAGAAGGAGTAATATTTCTGGTAGGCGCTGACCTTGTTCTATTCTGTAGTTGAGCCTAAATTCTGTTTCTCATGCTATTTTATGAGGAGATTATGTTCTAGCAGCTTCTTGCTCAGTGCAGCACTTTGGAAATCCTTAGATAAAAATTAGGATTTTGTGTTGAGGGCCTTTATTACTGATACTTAACTTTTATATAAAATCCCTTGACAGGCATTAGCTGCTCTGGTGTTATCTTGCTTCTTTGGGCTTAAATGGCTAAGTTTTCACCCTGCTTTAAAATCTTTTTGGGAAAGTGATGTCTTTCGTGTCCTGTTGTAACATTAACACTGTAACCTACTAAAAGAAAACATATATTTCAATGTGAATGAGAGCAGAATTTGATCCAGTGTTTCAGACTTGCATATTTGAAAGCAAAAAGTGAGACAAATCCTCTGTAAATGTATTGTTGGAGAGAGGTTCACATACTCTACAAAATTTTTATCTGAATGTTGACATTTTTAATCAGTGTTGTAAGCTCTTATGATGGTATTGTGCATCTCATGATGCTTGCCAGCCCAGGTCTTGCAGTACTGTGAGTGTGAGAAGCTCTGCTTACATTTAAAAAGAGAAGGTTTCTAGTTCTCATGGATGCTGAAAACTTGAACCCTAAAAGCTGAAATGCCAGAAGGTAAATAAGACCGACACACTTGGCTTAAAGAGATGATCACAGTGTTTTTTAAAAATCATGATTTTTGAATGCTTGAGGATTAAATACCAAAATATGTTAGTTTTGGCTGATTTCTGGCCCTGGGAGTGAGGGCAGTGTAATCTAACTGCGCATTGGGCTGACCAAGCCCAAGGATGATCAGGCTTAAGCACAGTCTAGAAGGCGGATATGTACTCATTCCACTAGCAGGTGGTAAATATGGGGGAAGTCATGCAGGTGAGCTCTCTGGACAGGCCTATGTGGCTTCTCTGTGCCTTTCTCAGCCCCATTCTGGTGCTGTGCAAGCTGCTGCAGCCCTGGATCTGCAGAAAACCTTGCAGTGCTCCTGCAGTATTCTTTAGTTGGGGGGTGGGAGGCTACGGAGAAGAAAAGAGAAGGTCCTTGTGTGTTTGGAGGCAGGGGTGAAATCATTCAGAGGGTGCTAATCACCTGGTGGTATTGCTGTTCTAATTTTAAATCTTTTATTCCCCAAAGGGTTTCACTCCACTATTTCCCCCTCTTTACTGTCTCCTCTCAAAAGCCTTTGGAAAAAAAACCATCTGTCTAACTTGAGGTCTGAGGCCTGCTTCATCTCATGCCAATCCATGCCACTGATGGGTCCAGACAACTGGAGTTAAGTGATAACATACAAAGCTGCCACCCCAATTCCCCTACCAATGTCTAGTACCAGGAGCTGAGTGCGCTCTTGATCTGGGCCTGTGCTGAATTGGAGATTGGAATCAACCTTGGATCCCTGATTTCATGGTGCCCCACACTCATTACCCTAGCAGTGGATCCCCTAATCCTTAATTGTCAGTAGTTTCAGAACCTATCTTTTAAAACTCATTTTGATTTTAAATTTCATAGAAAAATCTTAGTTGGTAAAGTGCCTTGAGTGAAAGTTGCTGTATAACAGCTAACATAAGGCTATACAGGTATCTCCTCACAGCAAAATGTGCCCTCTTCTGGGCTGAAACAGAACCATGATTAATAACATTCAGCAATTAAATATAGCCATTTTGAATAGGAACCGAAGAGGAAGAGTAATTTAGCTAACTGAAGTGATAAATAAGCAGAATGTAATAATTCAAGTTGGAAGTTGGTCACAATATATGCTTAACAATTATACTTGTGACAACTCCATGGGACTAAGTGACCACAAGTATTCAAGAGTTTGAAGAATTACTATCGTGCAGTAGGTTCTGTCATACTAAACCAATGTCCCGCCATAGTGTTGAGTGGCACCTAATCAATAAGCATTGTTCTTGAGGAGTCTGAATAGTTTGGGATGACTCCAAGCCAAATGCTGACCCAGCTTAGTTTGTGGCCTTTGATTGGGTCACAACACAAAGTAGCATGATTGCATGCAATTGGTTTAAATGTCATTTACATTGGTCTGAATATGGTGACCACATTTAAAGTTTTGCCATTTGAAAGGTTGTGCTAGTTTGAAAATGCACCTTCCCAATCAGTGGAAGCTTTTTCAATTTGCACAGTGTAGTGGGGGTGCAATACAGGTGCATTTTTGGGGACAAAATATAGTTTCTCCTTTAATAAAAGCTTTGTTCTAGAAAAGAATAAAAATCAGGCAGATGGGCAGTCCATGGTATGGCGTGGAAAAAGGTGAGGGACTGCAATACCGTGTGGTCCGAATCTCTCCTTTACTACATGATGGAAACAGAGGATGTGATTGTCACCTCACAGTGGTTAGAATGAGCAGTAACTCCACTGGACTCGGTGGAGTTACCAGCCTAGCACTGTGCTAAGGAGAGAAGAATCAGGCTCAGAGTTAGCTAGTACATTTCAATCATGAGGCCATTTTAGGAGAAAAGAAAAAAAAATTAGCTCCTTTGCTTACTTTGGTATGAACTAGACCCTTCTGTAACTTGTGTAGTGTATGGGGGTGAGATATTAACCTTAGGGGAAAGGGTGGTGGTATGTACTTTGCAGAATGTTTGAGTTTTGTTCTAGCACTTTAGGGAGCCATTACATTGATGATCATGAAGAGCTCATTAATTTATATGGGGCTTCTTGTATTATTGTCATAACTTCTCTAATGTACAGTTCATACTGCTCTTCGTAAGCACTGAAACCTCACACCATAAAGATTATGATTGTGCTGCATCTCAGGAAGCAACTGCTCTACTATACAATGTTCATTCCATGGTATTAGTGTTATTGCCATTCTAATGCTCAGTTAAATTTAGAGTAAAGGCTTAACACCTCTCAAATGGTGTTTGTGTACTACAAATTGCATACAGAGTGAAATTAAATGGGATGAGTGTGTACGTGTGCTGTAAAGAAAATAATTTCTTATCTTTGGAAGGATCCATTTTCCAAATTCTTAAGAAGAGGCTGATGATGAGCCTGCTACAACCTTGGCTTACAGAACTAGTCTTTTAGCTCATGCAGCAGAGGCTCATGCGTTTAGATCCAGAGGTCCTAGGTTCAGTCCATGCTGCCAGTGACCTGCTGGGATGGGTTAAATATGCAAGTGTAGTGTGCAGGAATTGGGAAGAATGCCTTTCTATAGCCTGAGCCTGAGTAGGCTTCTGTCTGGAAGCTGTCATGAACAGAAGTGTGTGTATATCGTTAGTAAACACTGTAATTTGGACTCCAGCTGTTCCTACGTGATTCCTTCATATTACATTTGTTGCATTGAGCACAAAAGACTATAGATGTTAGGGAGGATGGGATCCTAATTCAGCAACACGGTGGAATAGAAGGATTGCAAAGGCCTACTAAAACTGAAAAGGAAATGGCAGCCTCTAGCTACTGGGACTGACCAAACCCCACATACAGGCGGGGGGAGAGGGAGGGTGGTTAAATATCTGGCTGTTAGGGGGAATGGTGTCACATGATAGCTCATTAGAGGACTGTCTCATCTATAGCAAGAGACTGGAACTGTATATAATTGCTAATGATATAATTGATGAAATAAAGGGGGCTGTTCTACTCATGATAGAGGAGCCTAAGACTTAACTTGTTACGCATCTTAACAGCTCCACAGCATTTGCTGAGACTGTGGAAATTCTACAAAATCATCTACCACTAAAGCCTGTAGTTGCAGTAGATGCAAAGTATTCTGCTTTTTTAGAAAGTAAATCAAAAAGAAAATGTAACAATTTCTGAACATGGCTGAATTAAGGAAATAAGTAGAACATAGCGAGAGAGTTGAAATGATGCATTAAGGGAAGCAATCCAAAAATATCTATTGACTAAGGCTGATCTGATTCTAAAATGTACACTAGAAATTAGTGTATCAATTAAGACAGGTACTAAAGATGCCAAGGAGCTGCAACAGCACTGTAAAATCTGTGCAACAAACAGAGTAGGGATCAAGTGGCACAAACAGCATGGATTACATTCAGACTGTGTGCTTTTGTTGTGGAAAACAGTCTCACAAAGTAAATTATTATTGGTTCAAGAACAAACCCTGTAAAAACTGCAAAAAACTGTGATACTCAGACAAAGTGCAGGTCAGTGCAAAAAACACAATAGCCACCTCAAAAGGGCAGAACCAGAAAAATTCAGTTTAATCAGCTTGCAGCTGACATGAAGTCCTCTGAGAATGTTATAGCATATCTGCAACTGTTTAATTTAGAAGACAAGTGAAGTGTTGTTTGGATGTTTTTCACAAGTAGGAGGATTAAGACTAGATACCGGGTCTGCTGTTTCTATAATTTCATAGCAGGATTATCAGAGACCACTTAAAAAGATGATGTTGCAGAAAACCTCAGTGCTACTAAAAAGAGATGGGGAAATTCTGGCTTCACTGGAAGATATAGCAAAGGTAACAAGCTTTAACAGCATGTGCTAAACTGCTATGATGTGAAGTGAAGGAATCTTGCATTATTTGGTAGAGAACAGCTGAGTGAGCTTCAGATAGATTAAAAAAGCATACAATGCACGTAGGTTTTTTAAAAATGAATTCCAGCCCAAAACAAAAGTTTGCCTTGAAGAAAAGTTCAGCTACTATGTTTCAGGATGCTATTGGAGCCTTATAACATAGACAACTATAAATTATGCTTGAAGAGGAAACAGTTGCTACATTTTGCAAAGCTTGTCCAGTATATTTGTACGATACAGCCAAAGTCAGAGGCAGACCTTCAGCAATTACAAGACTCGGGAATTTTATCCTAGATTAACTGAAGTGAATGGGACAACTCCTACAGATCCAGTAATGAAAAAGGACAAATGGGGCTGTCCATACCTGATTTCCAGGTTACCATTAGCCCAGTATTGCATGCAGGTCAGTATCCTGTACCTGGAACAGAGAATATATTTGCCATATTAGCTAGTGGTAATTTCTCCAAGATCAGCCTAACACAAATTTATCTAAAAATGGAGACTGAGGTCAGTAACAAGAGGTACCTCGCAATTTACAGGCTTATTTCAATATAACCGGTTAGTGTTTGGAATAGCATCCACTATTTGGCAGTGAGCCAGGGGCCAGGTATTCCTGGCACTCAGTATTACTTGGACAATATACTGGATAGTGTTGAAGAGCCCCTAGAGAACCTCCAACAGGTATTTGTCAAACTGTCCTAGTATTGTCCTGGAGAAAACGAGAAAAAATGTACATTTTTCGAAGAGTCATTTACCTATTGTGGCCATACAATTGATAAAGATGGCTTGCATAAATCACGAGACTAATCTGAAGCTATCCTTATGGCATGCCAACCAGTGTCAGGATTAAGTTCATTTTGGGGGGTGGTCAGTTATTACCATAGGTTTTTGCCTAACCGAGAAAGGGTGTTATATCCTCTAAATGAGCTGTTAAACAAGGGACAGATATGGTGTTGGGTGTTGGTTTACACAGTGTGTTAAGGTTTTTGAGAAGGTTGAGAAGTTTATATCATCTGAAAGGGTCCTCACACGCTACAATGCATTTTTGCCTATGAAGTTAGCTTGCGACACTTCTCCATATGGAATGGAAGCAGTAATTTCTCAGTAGGGTCTTCCATCATATGGAAAGGCTCACTGTCTTTGCTTTAGATTTCTTACCTCAGCAGAACAAAACTATGTCCAAATTGATAGAGGAGCTCTGAGGTTAATTGCGGGAGTCAGTTTCATCTATATCTGTATGTGAAATGATTTGATCAGGTTACAGGTCAACTTCTAGTTTCAACTTTTAACCCAAAGGAGGGAGTACTGACCATCACAGCAGCACAGTTACTGAGATGGGTGACAATGTTGAGTTCTCATTGTTCAAAGTGCCCACGAATATGAGGATGCAGAATGCTTGACCTGCTAGATATTGGAAGCAGCAAGTCAAGCTACTGAAGTGGAACCAGAGGTAGTCAATATGTTCTATGGCACAAATGGAACCAGTGACAAACAGCATCGTGCAACATGAAACTAGAAATGATCCAGTGCTGCTAATGTGTCTGATGTTATGATGAATAGATGCCCACAATAATTGACTGTAGCTTTCTAGTCTTAAAAAAAACACCCCAAAACATGTAACTAGATATAGATGTTGCCTATGTGAGGCACCAGAGTGGTGATTCCTACGCCACTTTCAGGTCATGCCTAGTCCATGAATTACATGAAGGTCATTTTGGGAATTGTAAAAAGGGAAGTCCTTGCCAGGAGTTGTGTGGTGGCCAGGAATTGATATTTAAGTGCAGGAAATGGTAGAATAATGCAAAGGTTGTCAGCAAATATAAGACATGTCTAAATGGACTCCGTTGCATCCTTGGGACTGGGCAGCAGCCACATGGCAATGAATCCATATAACTTATGCTGGACTATTTGTGTGACATTTTTTTTTTGCAGTAGATTCCCATTCTAAATTATTTAAGTACTTTGTGTGAACTTAATTAATTCAGCACAGACAGTGGAGGTGCTAAGACTATATCCATAGATAGTAACTCTGAACAAATTGTAAAACACAATGGAACCCTATTCATATATGAAGAATTTATATTTTTTGTTAAAAGGAAGAATATCAAACCTGTCACATCGGCTCCTGGCCGTCCTGCCACAAATGGATTAATGGAAAGGTTTATCCAGATATTTGAGCAAGTGATTTGTGCTATGGTTCTGGATAAAGTTAGTGTATAACACAAGCTTACAAATTTTCTCTTGGATGTTTTACACCAATGATACCTATTGAAAATATTCCACCTACAATACAGCCACAGACAATGACTTGGTGTAGAGTCACTTGTTGTAGACTCACTGGTATGAACACTAAAGAGCCTGGAAGATGTGGCTGATATAGCTACTCCAGAAGGTACACACAGTGTTCCAGATGCTCTTGTGATGCCTATGGCTGTGTCTATACTGCAACCACAGGTTATGATTGCAGCTTGAGTAGGCGTACCTGAGCTATCTTTTAATCAAGCTAGCTCAGGTACTGGAGCAGTGAACCCTGGCAGCATGCACGTTAGAGTGTGGGCTATGCAAACCTGCCTGGAACTGTGGCTTACTACTCACAGGGCTAGCTCATGCTGAAATGCACTGCTGCAATGTCACTGCTCCAGTAACGGAGCTAGTGAGATTAAAGCTAGTTTGAGTACGTCTACTTGAGCAGCAGTTATACTCCGTGATTATAGTAGGGTTGCTAACCCTTCAGGATTGTCCTGGAGTCTCCAGAATTAAAGATTAATCTTTAATTAAAGATTATGTCACGTGATGAAGCCTCCAGGAATATGTCCAACCAAAATTGGCAACCCTCGATTACAGTATAGTTATACCTATGAGGCGTTATCCAGATAGAAGCCAAAATCCACCTCTTAAACTTAATTTGTAGGATCTTGTACATTTAATAATACTAATTGCATTTGTAATCATCTTTTTTTACTTTAAGAGGGGGAGGATTATGTGGTATGTAGGAATGGGGTAATATCCTTTTAAATAGTTTGAGCTCTCTGGTTGTACTCTTTTGTTTAGAAACTTTCCAGAGTAGCAGTGTGTACATGTAACTGGGCCTTGAATATTGTCGGTAGTTAATGCAATGTTTTATTAAGATACCATCAGCCTTAGGCCATAGTGCACAATAAAAGATAAATACAAATTTTAAAACCATCACAGCAGTATGTAGTTAGAAAACATGGTCATTTGGACTCAGTTGTGCGCCTGTGGTTGTTTCTTATTTCATTTGTTTTGTAAAAGGCAAAACAAAAAACAAAACAAAAACACCCTTCACAAATAACCTACACAATGTTATACTTCTATACTATCCTTTGTGTTCAAGTAAAATAAAATGGCTGTTAAAAATTCAGTATTGCCCAGTACGTTGTGATTTTACGTGATTGTGTTCCCAGCATATCAAGATCAAAGATGCCTTATTTTTTGATCAGGCATACGCAGCTGGTTCTGTGGGGTTTCCTGAAGAAGTACAACTGGTTTAAAGCCTCACAAAATTGGCAAAAATATCTGCCATTTCCATCAAAATTTATCATTTCAGCACAAAAAAGTCATCAACATTCTGAAAACTTTCAGCCAGCCGTAATAATCTCTGAAGCTTGAAAGGCATGTAGAAACTGGTATTGTGAGGGTTTGTAGCCATGTGGAGGGGAATGGCCCTTTAAATTTATACAGCCCAAGAACTGAGGGGACCTCCGCTTTGCTCCCTAAGGATCTTCAGTACATCTGCAAGGGAACTTCTTGCCCCCATCCCTTTTGGAACATGGAATTGTACTGCCATTGGCTGCTTAGGTTCATCTAAATTGTAGCCCCTTTGCGGGGCTTTGATGAAGGGGAGGAGAAGTTACATGCAGCATGAGGTTCATCAGTTTTTCCCTGGTGGTAATTTCAGCGGATACAGAAGGGATGATGTTGCATAAAGTACCCCCTGGATCTCTCAAATACACCACCACATAGAGGTTAACTATGAGACAGATTTTTTTTACAGTTTTAACTATTTCCTTACCTAATCCCTACCATCAGCCCTCGCCTCCCTTCTTGCATGCATGCATACACCACAAGATGGGGACCAGATATGTCCCTTGTGAATGAACTCATGCAGCATCTTTATTATTAGAAAGAGTCCAGATGGAGCACTAACAGAGACTAATAACTTCTCTGTTTACATAGTTTGAATGCTAACCTCTCAAAAGACTGCATAATCCCCTTGGTAATTTATTTCTTATGTAAACACCTAGAATGTAAAACCACCACATATTTAATAACAGGTTTCAGAGTAGCAGCAGTGTTAGTCTGTATTTGCAAAAAGCATCCGATGAAGTGAGCTGTAGCTCATGCAAGCTTATGCTCAAATAAATGTATTAGTCTCTAAGGTGCCACAAGCACTCCTTTTCTTTTCACATATTTAATATGTACAGTAAAACCTCAGAATTACAAACACCTCAGGATTGGAGGTTGTTTGTAACTCTGAACAAAACATGGGTGTTCTTTCAAAAGTTTAGAACCGAACATTGACTTAATACAGCTTTGAAACTTTACCGTGCAGAAGAAAAATGCTGCTTTTAATCATCTTAATTTAAATGAAACAAGCACAGAAACAGTTTTGTTACTTATCAAATCTTTTTTTAAACTTTCCCTTTATTTTTTTAGTAGTTTACTTTTAACATGGTACTGTACTGTATGTGGTGTTTTTTTGTGTCTCTGCTGCTGCTTGATTGCATACTTCCAGTTCCAAATGAGGTGTGTGGTTGACGGATCAGTTTGTAACTCTGGTGTTCGTAACTATGAGGTTCAACTATATAACCAAGTATTTTTCTTCCCGGTTCTGCTTATGTCCTACAGTGTAGCTAAAAATTCAATATAACAACAGTGTCAGTATTTAGTTTTATACATACTTTTATATTAAAAGAAACTTGTGAAAGAAACAATCATTATATCACAAACTAGCTAGTCAAGGAAAGTATGAATTTTCACCAGTCAATTTGAACTAGTCACTGCTGTAATATTTATATATGCAAGCTATAGGTTACCCTTAAGTCCCCAGATTTTCAAGCATTAAGGGCTAGCTTTCATACCTTTTTAATAAGGTGAAATTCATTCCCTGTGCAGAGGGCCAACACAGAGCCAATGAAATCCACTTAAAGCCTCAGAATAGGGGAATTGCAACAGTAATTAATAATTATTACAATAAGATAGAAAAGTAATATCTAAATACTTTGCACTTGGGAAACTCATGGGGTCAAATATATAGGGAAAATAAGTACTATCAATTATAATATCTAAATTATGTCTAGAAAAGCATTATTCCAAATCACTTGGTCCACCAGCCCCTTTTTGTGGGATAATTTTACCCTAAAGACAAATAAAATGAGGATTTATATCTACAGTATTTCCATTTTAGAAAAGTATGTAAATGAAACCAAATAGCAGCTTGCTGGTTGTTCTGAAAACTATAATAGGTTTATGTACACTGAACAGCATTTTGCAGTCACAAAAATAAAGGTAGTGCACATCCCCCAAGGTGACTCTATCTTGCGTAGGTGGCAAGCTGTTATTTCCTGCATGTCATATCTGGGCTGACTGCTTAGACTGTACAACAATCAGGGGATTGTAAGCATTGTGATGAGGCACATTTGACAGGCATCTGATGGCACATGCAGTTGAACAAGATGCTGGAAAAAAAGGTTATCAAAATATCATATATTTATGGGGAGTGGCATTTTAAGCATAGCTCTGATGCACTTTTTGGAAAGTATATGAAAATGCATCTCAAAGGAAAACAAGGTGGATCACAGTATCTTGCCTGGTAAGTAATGGTATACAGATGAAGACTCTTTTATAAGGTATATTCCTGAGGATAAAGGAAGAGATTGCACTAGGACATAAATACAGAGCAGTCAATCCATCCATTAGATAGAATTTCACAGGGCTTTTACACTCATGCTGGGGGGAAAACTTCAGTCGGTGACTGAATCTAACAAATTCTCAAACCGTTTAAAGCCACAGAGAATGGTTTGATTGTGCCACCCTGCTATATACTTAACTGTTCTCTTTGAGCAAAGAAAGGTGGAAATTGTTGCTTGTGTGCTTATGTCCATCCAGTCATCATGTCAGACACTTCAGTAGCACAGGATTATTTTTAGTTTTGCTCAGTACTATGGCATGTGCCACTGGCAATGGTTCAGTTTGTGCCATACAGAACGTATTGACTGTCTCTGGGTCTGCTTCAGAAGCCTTTCACCGCCATGTCTGCATTCACGTATTGATGGGTATTTTGAACACAATAACGTAAGAGTACACATCCAATAATTTAATCAATTTCTGAAACTCTGCTGCAGCCATTGAGTGGTACTCCTTTCTTTGGGTTAAAAATTGAAAGTAAAGGTTGATCTATAACCTGAGTAAATCATTTCCCCTACAGATATTGGTGGAACTTTTTATCTCCCCCAAATAAACTCAGAGCTCTCTCCGTCAATACGGGTGACAGCATTAATGTATTGGATGAAGTGATTTCTGTCTATAGTTGGTATATTTTGCCAAGTTTGAAAAACACTGAATTATTTTGGGATGAAAGGATTTATGTAAATGCAAGATTATTATCATTATTTCCACTGTTGTCATACCATTTACTTAATGGTATGTATTGATGGGGCAGAAGTGCCATTTGGTGAGTTCTCTAAGGCTTGGTCTACGCTACAAAGTATTACTGGCATAGCTATGTTGGCTAGGAGTGTGAAAAAAATTACAACCTCTAGCTGACATAGCTATGCTGGCAAAGCCCCCAGTTTAGATTAAACTATACTCATAGAAAATAACTTTTGTTAGCATAGCTAATGTCATCTGGGGAGATGGTATAGCTGTGCCAGCCAAACTATCCCACTGCTTCTCCACTAGAGGGCTTCAACGGCATAGTCTCTGTAGTGAAGACAAGCCCTAAAAGACAGAGGAGATCATGAATGCCACTTTGCCACTTCTGTAGTGTTCAACAACATGAAAAACGCAGAGCCCAACAACAATCATACTACAGTACTCGAGAGAAACCCCCTAAAAACCAATGCACCAGCACTACTGTAGAACACAGTATTAGACCATGACCATGGTAATAAGGAAATTAAAGCTGATCAGAATACTGATATTTGTTTGTCTCAAATGGAATCAAAATATCAACACTTTGAGAAACAAAACATTCCCCTCCAAAAAATTGATTTGTAAGTGTTGAAAGGTGTAACTTTGATATTTTCGATCAAAATAACAAGATGTTTTGACATTAATCTGAATCCATCTGAGCCCTTCATGAGCGTTGTACTTCACCTGCCTGAATTCGTCCCTATGAGCTGGGCTTCCTGCATATCCTACGATACACCATGGCCGTGGAACTCCTAGGAAGGCACTCTTGTGGCTCAGGCAGATGCACATATTATGTGTTTTCTTTAGATTTTCTCAATGGAAAATAATTAGGAAAAAATCCTGCAGAAAGTTCCCATTTTGTACAAACCACAGTTCCTGTCAAAAAGCATTGTTGGAAAATTCCCAACTAGCTCTAAAGGAAATACAGCTCCTGCAAGGGTTATTGAAGAATGACTTGAAGTTTTCCTTTCCTTCATTAGCTGAATGTGATTCTTCAGTACTGCCAGTTCTCAGTGGCCTGTACAATGGGGAACTAAGTTTCCTACTAGCAGGGCTGAATGAAATCACTGGGGGCTGGAAATCACTAACTTGTTTCACTTAGTTTGACACCTGTGAATTTTCAGGGCCCAAATTCTTTCTTCAGCTTGTGAAGCTTACTTCCAGCTCTGACTACTAGGGCTTCAGAATGTGGCAGATTCAAAATTTTGCACTGATGGGTAATGATTTAAGACTCATGTATTTCCTTCAACAGCTGAGCTACTTTACATGGTATAAAGAGTATAAATAATACGAGCTGCTGGGAAAATAAAAAAAACTTTCATCAAAAAAATCCAAATGCAGCTAGGTAAAGTACCTTATATGTTGGCAGCATTTAGTATCTACATCATAGATGAAGTCTTCAGAGGTATAAAAGACATAGTCAAAATTCATTGGTCCCTCCCTTTAATGCTGTACCATAATCAGAGAATGACAGATCCCTCAAAATAATTTAACAGCAAGGCAAAAATCCAAAATACGTCACATAGAGCTAAATCCTGAGGTCTTTTGTCCTCAATCCAGCAAATTTCCATTAACTACAATCATGGAAAAGGGGTTTCCTGAGCAAGGAAAAACTCAATAAGGACCTCCAGCATTTGGTCTCTTTTACATAGGCAGCCTGTTGAATACACTGAAGCAAGAGGTAAGTGACATTACATATTTCACCACCAATAGGAAGATGTAGTTTACACAAGCCTCCAGCATTCTTACCATTCAGTCATGCCTAGATTTCAGCCCCATCTATGCTGCTGCTTGCACTCTTGATTCCACCGAGGGAGTGTCACCTTTGGTGAATTGGGAGTGTCACCTTTGGTGAATTGTGGCTGTAAAGTCCATTGGCGTAGATAAGGCCAGATAAGACTCAGGGAGCTCAGTCTATTTAGCTTAACAAGGAGAAGGTTAAGCGGTGATTTGATTAGTCTGTAAGTATCAACACGAGGAACCAATATTTGATGATGAGCTCTTCAGTTTAGCAGAGAGAGGTATAATACGATCCAATGGTTGGAAGTTGAAGCTGGACACATTCAGACCAGAAAGAAGGTGTAATTTTTCAACTTTGCGAATAATTAACCATTGGCAAAATTTACCAAGGGTCATCGTGAAGTCTCCCTCACTGACAATTTTAAAGTCCAGATTGGATGTTTTTACCAAAGATCTGCTCTAGGAATTATTTGGGGAAGTTCTCTGGCCTGTGCTATACAGGAGGTCAGACTAGTTGATCACAGTGGTCTCTTCTGGCATTGGAATCTATGATGAAAGCAACTGGCATGTTAATTACCTTGCACCTAAGAAAGTTCACTTTGTCTCTGACCACATGACATCTACCACAAATGAAATTACAGAAAATACAAAGCAGAAATCCACTTTCAACATTTTTTGAGCTACAATTCTTCTGCATCAGTCCCATATACCAGTGTCCTTTTAAATATTTCAGTACATTTAAGTCTTGTGAAATGTGGTGGAATTTACAGCCCTAGAGTGTGGAGCCTTTTGTTTGTTCATATGGTAGGTAGCGTACACCCAAGTGTCTTAGCAACTACACATCTGCAAAGCTCCTTTCTTCTTACTTTAATTTGGGCCAGATCCTCAGTTGATATAGGAGACCTTTTATGATGTTTAAATTTAGAACGTGTAAGGTGTTCAGATACCATGCTTATCAGAATGCTATAAATATCTAGATAAGATGAATCAGTGCAAGTTTCTCTACACTACCCTTCCATAAAGCCTCAAACCTGGCCCAGGTGAACTGTCCCTTGAGCTGTGAGAGTTCAGTCTCCATGCTTATTCAGCCACTCTCAGTTTACAGTTTCCACTGAGGAGGCCACTTATGCTGTAGTGATGATGGATTTTATAAAGTGCACTCCTGACCTGGGCGCATAACTGAAATCACTAACTAATGTCACACGAGCTGCCAGATATGCTTCAGATGAGTGAACTACAGGGTAAAGAGTCACCCATTAACAGTTCCCTGAGCCATCCCTCCACCTTCTACCTTCCTTAGATTTTCACATTATATCCTTTGGCCAGTTTATCCTTACTAAGTCTAGATGATAATTGCCCAAATTCCAGCCTGTCTTATAGAAGGAGCCTTAGTAATAATAACATTTTAAAAAGAAGTCCCCTACATTCCAGGAAAGACCAAGATACTCTGGGACAGATCCTCAGCTCGTGTAAATCAGAGTACTTCCATTGTCATCAGTGAAGCTATGTTGTTTTACACTAAGTGAAAGAAAACAGGAGACCTTAGATGAATTCTCTCTCTTCCCCTCCACCTTGCAAAACATGTCATCTGGCCCTTTGATATCACCTACCAATTGCATATATACATCACATATCCTCTTCTCCACCCCGTACCAATGTACTACTATTTATCCACTTTTTAAATTTTCCTCTGTCTTCCTTTTCTTACCACAGCTCTTACTTTACCATCAGGTACTTTATCTTTGTGTTAAGATCACCTGTCTGTTGCTTACACACAGTGATCTTTATCCTTCCACTCAGCAGAGTCTTTGCTTGCAATTGACTATTGTTACATGGACTCATTAATCCTTTAAAATAAATTTACATTTAATGGTAGCACGTGTGTCCATGAGTGTGTTCTACTTTTGTTTGAGTGGCACTTATTTTTCATGTTAATAAATGTGGCTTGTATTATTAGCCCATAGAGTTCTGGCACTTCCAGCTGTGACCTGGATCTAAAGCATACGTCTGGCTATTTTCTCAGACATCCTTGCACTCTAATCTAGAGTGTGTGTCCGACTATTGATTATTTTCAAAGAAATCTGTTACTATCAGAAAGTTTTAAACAGAATTCTGACCAGACAAATCATTCTCATTAAGCTCAGCACTGTTGAGTATCTATGAAGTGGCCCAGATTTTCATGGATGAAAACTAGGATTCAGTCATGCAAGGAGGGATGAGTTGAAAGGTTACAGCTCACTGGGTCATGAAGACTAGAGCCACAAGTCATGATTAAGTCACAAATACTCCACTGATGTTTGAAAAGCCATTGGGAATCCTTTGGAAAGAAAATCACTTTTTACATGCAAAGTATGGATTGGCCTTTGTTAAGAAAAGCTTCTTTTTCCTTAACATGTTTTGTTAAAAGATTACTACTTTCTAGTAGAACTTTTTTTTCTCTAAAACACCTCTGACTGTGGCACCTTTAATTGCTTACACTCTGAAATTTCTTTTTTGCTTAGTAATCGGAACCTACAGCCTGCAGAGAGAAATGTAAGCATATTGATAGCCATGGCATGGTGACAGTGCTATTCACATGTGCATTAACTTCCAACTATCATGCTGGGAGCAGAATTTCTTTCCACTGTTTCCTTACCCTTAGCTTTGAAACTAGACTTTTTAATAGTTCACTTTACTGCATCCAGAATAAGAGTTTCCTATCCAGCAACATTACATCATTGTACATTACGGAAAACGTCAAGTATTCATGCTCCACTCAGCTATTTGTTACCTTGTGAGGTAGGTTGAAAAGACTATTATCTAATTATTATCCAATGAGCTAATTAACTAGTGGTTAACAGTGCAGCATTTTATCTACAGTGATATCAGATACCTGACATGGACCTCAGCAGACATCCATGCTTCTCCACATGGATAGTTTCCTCTGTTGTGTACTTCACCCTTCTTCTTGGATTTTCTTTGTCCAGGAGTACTGTTGTGTCAGTGAGAGACAGACAATGTTGCTTCCAACAATACTGTTACTATAGGGCAGTAATAGGAATGGTAAATGTCAGGGACCCTTCATCTGAGAAAATACATTTGAAGGAAGCAGCTGACTCCAAGAGCACTAAGGACTCATGGGCCAAAGTCACAGGATTTACCCATCCCTACGCCACGCCTACACCACACACTGGAGTTGGAAGCAATTTTTGCAATTAGACAGGCATTTGGCTGGGGGCAGTACGATCAATTATGAATGTTATACAAGTTATCTGAATATGTATGAAAGGCAGTGAATGATATGTTATCTAATGCTAACTACATTTTGTAATGACAGGTTTCAGAGTAACAGCCGTGTTAGTCTGTATTCGCAAAAAGAAAAGGAGGACTTGTGGCACCTTAGAGACTAACCAATTTATTTGAGCATAAGCTTTCGTGAGCTACAGCTCACTTTATCGGATGCATACTGTGGAAAGTATAGAAGATCTTTTTATACACACAAAGCATGAAAAAATGGGTGTTTACCACTACAAAAGGTTTTCTCTCCCCCCACCCCACTCTCCTGCTGGTAATAGCTTATCTAAAGTGATCACTCTCCTTACAATGTGTATGATAATCAAGGTGGGCCATTTCCAGCACAAATCCAGGGTTTAACAAGAACGTCTGAGGGGGGGGGTAGGAAAAAACAATGCTGGAAATGGCCCACCTTGATTATCATACACATTGTAAGGAGAAAAAAGAAAAGGAGTACTTGTGGCACCTTAGAGACTAACCAATTTATTTGAGCTGTAGCTCACGAAAGCTTATGCTCAAATAAATTGGTTAGTCTCTAAGGTGCCACAAGTACTCCTTTTCTTTTTGCGAATACAGACTAACACGGCTGCTACTCTGAAACCTGTCATTGTAAGGAGAGTGATCACTTTAGATAAGCTATTACCAACAGGAGAGTGGGGTTGTGGGGGGTGGGGGGGGGAAGAAAACCTGGATTTGTGCTGGAAATGGCCCAACTTGATTATCATACACATTGTAAGGAGAGTGATCACTTTAGATAAGCTATTACCAGCAGGAGAGTGGGGTGGGGGGAGAGAAAACCTTTTGTAGTGGTAAACACCCATTTTTTCATGGTTTGTGTGTATAAAAAGATCTTCTATAGTTTTCACAGTATGCATCCGATAAAGTGAGCTGTAGCTTACGAAAGCCTATGCTCAAATAAATTGGTTACTCTCTAAGGTGCCACAAGTACTCCTTTTCTTTGTACATTTTGTAATGGTAATTACAAAAACTATGACTATAGATTCTGGCTGTCTTGCCAAGTGGTCAGCTGTTTCTTCTGTCAGTTTGTCATAGGTTTGGATCAGCTCTCAAATAAATGTCAGCTAGCCCATTCAAATGGTCCAAAGTTATTTTAATGTGTCAGTTGTTTGATGGATACGTCAGTTACTTAAGGTCAGAGTGGACCTTCTCTAATAGTTGTATTCACAGGCAGAGTGAAAAAATATCCTTAGCAATATATCCAGGAACAAGAAAGGCCAGAGAAAAGGGTATTGTAACAGCCTTGATCTCACTTACACACATGTGTGTGTGTTTGAAGTTTTCACACTGTAAGCCTTATTCTAAGAGCTACTCATCCAATTACAGAACAGATACATACTATGGGGCCTATGTATCAAAGCAAGCTTGAATTTAAAATATTGAATACACATAAACAGCTTACAAATGAGCTACAGATCAGGGGCCATTCATTCAGCCACCGTAAATCAAGAGTCAGTGGAGCTGCAGCAATTTAAACCAATTGATAATCTGGCCACTTATTTGCAATTAATTATTTAATGAATAATTTTGAACAAATTAATTCAAGCATATTGCAGCTGCTTGCAGTCAGTTTGCAAGCAGAGGCAATATCAAGTAAGTTATTTATTTTTTATTCACCCATTTCTACTGCTCTATATTCCTGAAATGATTGGATTTTATAGCAGATATTGAAGTCTTTAATTTCCTAGACAGATGTGCAAGAGCAACACAGTAATTGAATATTTTTCTAGAGTTCCTGTGCACCATTTTTCAGAATTTCTGGTCTATATCCTTTTCCATTTCTACTTTGGCAGTCTCCTTAAACAAGAGAGCACTGCCCAAGGCCAGGCAGCATGGAAGCACAAGGGAAGCTAATTCATTCTGCAGTTCACTGCAGGACAAGAAGTGGCAGCTAGGAAGGAGAGCGAATGCATTCTTCACATGACTAGTAAAGCACATAAAAATTACAGAAAAGATTTGGGTCCTGGCAGGCTGGAATTGGATAACTCAAGAAAGGCTTATGCAGATGTTCTTCCAGGTGCATACAGGTGTCAGATTTATTTTAACTGGGTCATACACATAGCATATGAGAGACAGTTGATGCAGAAACAAAGATCATGGTGACTTAAGGAAAAGGATAATGGAGGTTTAGCCTAAGCAGACTTTGTAATTCACCTACTGTGGGCTTGGAGTTGCTCTCACTTAGGTCTGGTTTATACCTAAAATTTAGGTCAATTTAGCTATGTCATTTGGGGATGTGAAAAATTCACACCCCTGAGATACCTAATTGCACTGACCTAAGATCCATACTATACATATATATACCCATACTACTGCCTGCTGCTACTGCCTCTCAAGTGGGTAGATTTACTACAGCAACAGAAAAACCCTTCCATCACTGTAGCCAGTGTTTACAGTATATCACTACAGTAGCAAAGCTGTACAGCTGTAGCCCTTTTAGTGTAGACATAGCCTTACTCTGCTGAGATTCCTCTGAAGTCTGAATTAGGCCATATCTATATAGTACTGGAATGGAAAGTTTTTTAACAGGTATGTGCCTTTCCCAGACGAATATTTTGGATCCCTCAGTAACAGAACAATTTTTCTTCTGGCTTAGAAAAAAAAGTCTCCTGTTGTGTAGTTCAAACAATGCCAGAGAAGCCTTCAAGTAAAAATTCTATTTTATGGTACCTGGCTGGACTACATCTCCCAGAATACAGCCCCAGGCATGTTACTCCCATGATGCATCATGCATCTTGATCCGAGAGGAAGCTGTGGTGCATCATAGCCTAGCCAGGTCTCTGACCCATAAGGCACCTGAACTACCACTCCCATGGATCACTACAGGCAGGTGGAGTTTAATGTTGAACTGACTCCGAATGAAATGCTTCACTTCAGCAAACCAAAATATTTCAGTCTGGGTCAAACCAGCTTGCAACAAAATGATTTGTTTCAGTTTTCACGGTGGAAAATAGAAAAAAGGTTGGCAAAGTCAAACACTGCATTTTCCACTGAAAAAAAAATCTGTGATGGAAAGTTTCTGACCAGCTCTACTTAAAACCATTTTGATAAACTTATATGCCAATGTAATGCTTTTCACTTCAACCACATTCTCATTTTCAGTTGAAAATAATTAACTTGATTGTTGGATGGCCTTCATCTTTTCTATTGTGTCTTGATTAGTAAAAAAAACAAGGTTTTCAATCCTTTCTTATGAATGCATCTGACATATATACTTTGGCTCTTGCATACAACAGTGCAACTCCAGTTTTATACCAATGTAACTCTATGAAAGTTACAGCAGATATAACTGGAGTAATGCCGTGGTTAATCAGGTCCTCTAAGTTTAATTGATGACTCTGTCATAGTTGTCACATCCTCCAGGGAAATTCATCAACCTTTCATGAACAATGCACCACATAAACATCCTTCTTTTGGAAAGTAAAGTTGTTTAACGACATTTTTTCACTATACTCCTACTGAGTGAAATTTGCTTCCAATCCGCTCCTGCGATGTGAAACTTGTTAAGATGTTTCCATTTCTTGGTCAGTGAAAGATGATTTTACTTCTGAGGCTCCAACAAAGAACAATTTCTCTGTGAAAATGTGGCATCCCTAAAAATCGCTATGGAAAAACACTTCCTTGAGTAATTGTGGGGCCTCAAAACAGGCCCCTTTGAATAAGTGGGAGTGGGCTACCTATCTTTGTAAATTGCATTCAGTTGTCTAATGAAATGCCTGTAGTATCAAATACTTGATTTTAGCTAATGTGTTGGACTTCATACTAATACCTTTCTCTGAGAAATCAATGCCAAGTTCCTTGTTTCATAAAGGGATCCTAACATCAAAGCTTCTTTCATAGATCCCATTCTAGGAGTTCCCTCCATCCCACACATCAAGAGTATAAATGGCAGACTCCATGAGTTTTTATCTATCTGGGATTCCCTTAAGTTTTTTAAGCCTTCCAATCAGTTAGGTACCAACTGGTAAAACAAAACCTGTTCTTCTTTTAAATGAGACACTCTCAGGACAGACATCTTGGGTTTTATTCTTCTCATTTACAGAAGTTTTACAATGTTTTAAGCGCACTGAGTTCAACAGTTTCCTGTGATTTGCATGGCTGTGGGAGGAGAATCAAGCCCCTCATTTCTCTTGGCTTTTCTGCATAAGGGAATGTACGTGCACACCATAAAATGTAAGTACATTACTATATATTCTTAAAATACCCGTATTGGGAAAACAGGCAAATGTCTTGTTAGCCAGTTCAAAGACCATTGCAAGAAAGTTTAGAGCCTCATCAGCCTCCAAATTCCTCATAGTAATCATGATTAATACCACTGCAGTCTTTCCATTAGGGTTTCACACAGCAAAGTAACATAATACTAAACATGGTATTCATTTGGTTTCTCAACTGACCTTGGATTAAATGGCAAGCCAATTTTCAGTGAACCTCTCCCCCTACTTTTCATGTACTTTGCACTGCAGCCTGTACAGCGGTCAGAACATATGCCTTCATATTGCTGTTTTCTTGGTCTTAGTGATTAGTATGTTTTATTAGTGGATTGTAATTTATTTCCTGTAACAAAATGCAACTCTCACATTATTGTATAAATCATACTTGTGTACAGATTATAAGACCCCTTTTCCTCCTTAGCAACAGGTTGATTGTCATCTACATATCAAAAATGTTCCAAGCAGCATATCCCTAGAGGTAACCAGAGAAGCATGATTTATTGATATAAACAAAACAATTTTCATGGGGAAACAAGCTACCTGGAGGGACAGGTACACTTTGTTTGTGGCAGTATTGTGCAGGAGATACTGACACTGAAAACCAGCAAGGTACTAAACTGTTGAAATTAAGTCCCACTGAAGTTACTCATTTATTTTAAAGTTAAGCTTGTGCTTCAGTACTTTCTTGAATAGGGGCCTAATTAAGGAAAGAGATAGTTATTGTAATTACTAACAAATGTTTGTGGGTAAGATATGCTAGCTTTCTCTGCATCTGAGTACATGAAAGAATAAAACTGTTGAACCTACTAACCTCTCTGGTATGGTGTCACCCATGCCCATACAAATCCAAGACCACCAGGGTATGACTCTGTGCACTCTCTGTTATTGGTACAGCACAGAACTCACAGCCCACAAGGAAACAGAGTTAAGGCCACTTTTTTACCATCCTGATTCTGGGCTGTTCCCCGGCCCCTCAGGTCTAAATATTGTCAGCTTGTCTCCACTTGTCTGCTAGCAGCAGCGCTGCCCAGAATTTCTGCAGTGCTGTGTACTGTAGCCCCATGTCAAACATGCTCCCTACACCTGGGGGATGGCCTGAGGGACCTGGGGGGCAGCCTGTGGCTGTCTTCTTTAGTTTCTGAGTTAGAGGGAATTGTCCACTGGCCAGATATAGGACTTTAAAAGCCCTTTATGTGAACACAGCCTGTTTAGCTGGTGTCAAGGGGCCAGAGCATGGGTGAGAATCTCACCTCCAGTGCTGGTCAAATGAAAGATGGATTTATAACTTTACTAATGAACAAATGGCTAGACTTCCCTTCTCTCCCGTGCATGAGTTCATCATTATTGTTCATTTCTTTAACTGATCAGAGGCATCAAAGATTCCTGCCGTGTCTAATAGGAGTTTGATTTTGCAAAGACAGGCCCCAATCCTGCTATCGCAACCTTGCAGCTGGACCTCTCCATGCCCATGAGGAGTCCTGCTAGTAATGGGGCCCTATTCAGATGTAAGGTAAAGGCCCAAGGCAAGATCTACACTACAAACTTACATTGGTATAACTACAAAGCTCAGGAGTTTGAAAAACCACATCCCTGAGTGACTTGGTGATACCAACCTTATCCCCAGTGTAGACAGCACTATGTCAATGGGAGGGCTTCTCCAATTGACATAGCTACTGCCTCTCGCAAAGGTGAATTAACTACCCCGACAAGAGAACCTCTCCTTGTAGATCTTCACTGAAGCGCTACAGCGGCATAGCTGCCCTGAAACAGCGTTTTAAATGTAGATCTCCCCCAAGTCTGAGATCAGAGTCGTGGGAAGTACAATAAAGAGAAGAGTTTATTTTATTCTATTATATCTAGCCAAAGATTCCAGGGCTTTTCCCTGTTTTTATTTCTTAGGCTATAAGCACATTGTTCGCTGGTGTCACATTTTTGAATCCCTTTAATGAATTAAGTATCACAACATGTCTGGGCTTTATGGTTTCCATTAAGAGTACTCAAAGAAGAGTCTGCAGAAATGTATTGTGAGAAGTGAAGTCCCCTTCAGAAGCGCTAGCCAGTAAACAAATCCTTGGAACCAGCACAGAAGGTTCATTCTGCACTGACAGTTAATTCACAACCTATCATGTATTTTGCCAGTATTTGTAGCATATTCTTTTTTCTTGCATATATCTGGGAATCCTAAAGTTCTCTGGAAGAAAATTCAGACCTGAACTGATGAATTCCCAGCATCATACTTCATGTATTATGTGTAGAAGCTGAAAGGGCAAATACTAGCCTTCACAGGATGGAGGATTTAATAAATACTTCATATCTACACATCGTACAGTTTATTGGTACTTTGTTCTAGCAGCCTGTACTGCAGCGTCACTTGGCTTTAGTACAACAAAATGTGAAATATTAGAAGTTAACCCTGCATCTCTCCTCCAAACAAGGCTTAAAGTGGAATCAATAACAGTCTTAAGTAGGGACCAAATCCTGAAGTCTTTACAAAGGCCTCAATCCAGCAAACTGCTGTACCCATGCAGAGATATATCAAAGCTCATTGCAGAATCAGGACCTGTTTTTACTCCGTAGATTGTCATTTCAGCTACTAACGGCATGCATTCCTTCACTGTGGTCCTGGTCCAATGCGCATTAAATCAATGAGAATCTTCCAGGCTCAACATGTACTACAATGTTAACATAGACACAATTTGCATTAATTGTGATCCTAATCCTAAAAAAAAAGAGGACCAAACACAGAAAAATGTGAATGCGCCATCTGTGTCAATACTATTTGCAGTTCGTATTGTCCAGATGTATAAAATGTGCAAGATACAAAAATATCCAAAGGTCCTTCATAACCAGAATGTTAATGGTTGCCTTAATTGGTAGCGCAGCAGATAGTAGCAATAAACTAAATGCCAATAAAGGGAATTTGAGAATAAGCTTTAATGGATCTGCTACAGTGGCAACTGCAGCACAGACCTTGAAGTTTGCATCCAGTAAAGATAGTTACCTGTTTGTCTAACATTGATCCTTTGCATTTGATTAACAAAGGTGAAACAAGGCATCTCTGTGAAGGGCATATATTCTTTAGGACTTTAAGACAGATTCTTTGTTTACCCTTCTTAGAATGTTGTTACTAAGTTTCAAATTCTACTTATGTCTGTAGGTTAATGTCATCCCTACTGGGTATTCAGTCACATCCAATCAACCTTATTCCCTCAGCTATGCTTCTAAAGAGTTCTCTCCAGACATAAAAGTCGAAAACTGCATTTTCCATTGAAAAAAAAATCTGTGATGGAAAGTTTCTGACCAGCTCTACTTAAAACCATTTAAGCTTTTGCTGAAGACTGGTTGGTAACATAGAATTTAGCTTTTCTGAAAAATCTAATATGGTTATTTCAAATAAGCTTGATTTTATTCAGGTGAAAGAGTGAATAAAAGCTAACACAATTAAGCCATTTTTTCCATTATTTCTGATGATGGTACCTGTGAAACTAATAAAACAAACCTTACTACACCTCAGACAGGCAAGGTATCATCATTACATCATGACATTATGAATTATGCTTCCAACTAGTTCATGTGAGAAAAACCAAACTTGTTCAGAAATGTTCAGTGATTTCCAGCATGAGGTTAACATCCCATAAGATGGGCATGGGGTTGAAGAGAGAATAGATTTTTTTTGTAATTTCTTATTCTTGAAAGTGTGGGTTTTGTATCAGCAAGATACAAGTATGTTTTAATGCAAGATATTTATTTTAATAACTTTTAAAAAAATCTGGCCAGTATCTTCAAGAATGACTAGTAATTTTGGCTACACAATTTGACGGTGTAAAGAGCCCTGATATTCAAAGGGCAAATTCTCAGCCCTTTCTGAAATCAGGCCCCTTTAAGATGCTTTAGGTTAAGCAATTAAAAATCACTAGTCACACTGAAAATTATGCCCCCCCCCCCTTTGTAGCCAATAATATCAGTCAGTTCACTGCAACATTTATGGTAGGGGCTAATTTTCAGAGCATTAGAGATGGTTGAGAATATTAAGTAGAAATGATTGACAGAAAATGCCATTTCTGAAAACTTTTTATTTTGCGGAATTTTTTTGATATCCCCTCCCTGGTGCATTCTGGTTGAACTACCTGAATAATTGTTTTGTTTAGAGTCCATTCGACATTAAACTGTATCTACTTAAGGGTCCTATGGTGCCTCATGATGGTTGTACTTCTTGTGTCTGATGCCCTTCTTCTTCCATATGTGTCAGGCTCCCTGGCAGATCTATATCTTCCATGATGCACGCATGCCTTGGTGAGGGACCCCTCTGATGAAGCCATGTGGTGCATCATGGGAGTCACATGACTGAAGGGAGATGCAGTCCAGCCACAGAGTCTGGCCTATTGGAAAGAATGAGGGCATGAGGCATGAGAAATACCTCTCATGAGGCACTGTGGCACCCGTAAGCAAATATAGTCTCACATTAAACTGCCTCAAAATGAAACATTTTGATTTGGTTCAACAAGCGTGCTTTGAGAATGTTGAAGCATTTTATTTGAACATGTCAAACTATTTTGCTGTTTCCAAATACATTTTTCTGAACTTCTTGTTCCACAAGAAATTTCATTATTTTGATATTTCATCTCAAATTATGAACTTCAAACTATTGGAGGGTTTCATAGGACAGTAATTCTGTTTTCATTCAGCTCTGCAATGTATCAAGTGCACAGTGTCTACATAAAGATTTATGCAGCAGTGAATCCCAATTTGCAGGCATTGTTACCAGAACTGTGCATGAACATTAGGTATTTACCAGTTACTGTAGATGCATAACTGGCCAGCTGCATGAAAAAATTCTGGATTTGCACAAAAGAACATAAGATGCTCTACTTAATGTTTGGGTGTCTATATGAGTGACCAGGCTATGTCTACCCTGCAAATTAAGCCCCAGGTTCAAACTCAGTCTCAAGCCTAACCCCCTTCAATCTACACACAAATTGCATATAACCAGAGCTCAGACTCAGGGTCCCCAGGCCCCACAGGGGTGGAGAGTCCAAGCCTTGGGATCCAAGGTTCAAGCCCTATTGCTTTGCAGTGTAGACGCAGCCCCGTTCAACTTTTACTCTGGGACTCTGCCAAAAGTATCCAACAATCCCACAGACTGACTTTCTTTGTCTACTGGACAGTCAAGTTTGGTGGATAGTTGTGTTTTCCCATACTGGACCACAAACAAAGAGAGGCCACATTTTGGGAGAGTGCTAGGAAGTCTGAGCTATGAGTAGTTGGACTTGGGCCTGCATAATTCAGTGTGGCTGCTGGAACCTCAGGTTGAGACCCAGGGTTCATCAATTCCTAACCTGGGTTTACAAATAAGTGTAGAAGCTCAAGCCTTAGGTTAACAAACCAAGGCTAACTTGAATTTTGCTAACCATGGGTTTACACTACAGTGTAGACTTACTCAGTATGTCTTCTGTGTCTCAAAGACCTGGGCCTGAACATTATTTTGAAGTTAATTTACAGTATTTTGTGCTATACCTTGAGTCTTCTCTTGGATCCTGGTGCCCCTGTAAAACAACCTTGTTACAGGGTTGCAAAACAGAATCTCATGTCCCTTCTTTAGCCACTTTTTAATATTAAAGATTCTACGAGGAGGTATCATGCCACTGCCTCATTTCTCAAGACTTCTATCTCGGCCAACTAAGTTTCATCTTTTGGCTGGAAATTCATGAGATGTCAAAAAAAAATACAAAACACATTTTTGTCTGGATGAAGTGATGGAGGAGCCTGGAACAGAGTTGTGGATTTGTGAGTAGCACGTTCACTTTTAATGTTTACTGGATTTTAACATTAGGAAAAAAGATACTGAAGATAACAAAAGAGATAATAACCACCTTTAAAAACTGGGAGTACAACTTTTCCAGGACAGCATAAAAATTAGGTTTTATTTAGCACTTTCTATCCCCATTTTACTTATTATAAATACCATTAAAGTACACAGTACTTTAGAGATTAATTTGTTCAATAAAAGCAAGTGTATCTAACAAGCTGTAATTGTAATAAGCAGCCTAAGTTCTCCCTTACTTAATTGCTTATTTGCTTACCAAGCAAAGCTTGTTCAAGTACTTTTGGCTCTATAAAGTGTACATCGTAGAGAATCATAATCTATAATGATCAAAATATGGATATTAGCTCATATAAAATGAGTTTTAGATTAATACCTCCCACTTTTCATTTCCCCTACTCTTCCAGCCATATATAGGAGCCAATTCTGTGGAGTTCTGTAGATTTTTCCCCCTTCTGTAGAGAAGTTTTAGAAGACACTGAAGGATTTTTTAAGAAGTGTTCAAGCCCAGATCCTGCTATCAGCTCTGGGTGGACAGATCCTTGCACCCATACGTTGTTCTCCTGAAAATGAGCCTCCATGAAGGTATAAATTCCACCTTGAAGGATTTGTTTACAGGATCATAGCCTCACTCAAAATCTATAGAAACATACTAACATTTTCAGCTATTTACTGAAATTGTTTTGTGGAATAGCTTTCAGATAAACTCCATGGTTTCCCCTGTGATGTCTATTTTAAAAAAAATCATCTTCTCTTCTGGCATCTTTCATTCTCTCTTGACTTCTTTCCCTGAAGATTTTCCAGTATCCATAGTCCTTCACATCCCTTCCTGCATTTGACTTTTTACCTCTCACCTGCTCCCAGGAACTCCCCATTTCTATTCCAACACCTAAAGCTAAGATAACAGGAGAACTCAAAATACCACAGCCCAAACTGCACGGAGCAGCTGCCTTCCCTTTGCCAGCCTGAGGCTACTGCAAATGTTTCCATTTTCTGAGCACTAACCCCCACCCAAATGAACAAATATTTTTAGGCATCAACCTGGATCTCATGAGCTCATTGCGACAGATTTGTCAAGGCTAATAAGGTGGTGTTGAGGCAGGAGTAATTATTAAGGTGTCACAATTCCTGCTAAAGCTACTTCTGTGTTGGTGTGGCTTAAACACCACCCCTTGTTCAGAGCTGTGGCTAAAGTCATAAGCTAGCCCTTATTTATTAGGTAATGGTAATATGGTAAACAGTGCCCTCAACCAGTATGTGGCTTGTTCAAAATGTCTTTATAGTTTTATTTAGGCGTTCACACTGAGTTTCAAGCAAAAAGTGGCCCATTATCAGGAAAAATGTTATTTGTGTATGTAGGAATTAGATCTATTCATTAGCTGTCCTTAGTTGGTAGGACAGACATTGATTGCCAGTCTATGAGCTAATCATTCTCAATCAAAAGTATTAGAGGGAGAAAGCAGGAATGATTACACAAGTGGGGGAGGGGGGATGTGTCATATAGCAAAATATCACAAATTAATACAGCTCGATCTTAAGTTCACAGATAGTGCAGGATAAATAGGTTCAGCAGAGGCTCATAAATCAAACTTAAGAAATGAAACTAAAGAACACATATAACAGATGGACAGTTATATAGAGATGGCTAGGGTATATGCCTTCATTCTGCTAAAACAAGAAGCGAAGAATATACCAAAAGCAACAGAGAGAATAATTTAACAAAGTATTTCAGAGATCATTGAAGTGTGCATGTGAAACCACTGAACATTAGGTATTTACCAGTTACTGTAGATTCATAACTGGCCAAAAACTTTGTATCTACTAGGAAAATGGGGGGCATTTAACATCTCTATACATAGTGTGTTATGTAACATGTTTTAAAACATCACTTAACTCCTAGTGTAGACACAGTTAATTATGGGAGAACCTAAGGTTGACCATGACCAGATAACACATTTTTTAAAGATGTGAATCCCCTTTACAGTTGGTGCTAAGTGGTGTTTAATAATATGTTTTGTTTTGTTTTAAGAAACAGATTAGACTAGAAAGAAAGCTAGACACGGCCTAGACATGCTAGGTCTTTTTGGAGCTAGGATGGCAGTCCACTGTAAACATATAGTATAATTCTGTTTAAAATAGTAGAAATTCTGTAAAAGTCTGATTAAATAAGATAAAATGTCAAATATACTTTCAGGAATATCAGATCCATCTACATTTCAACAATGCATTTTCAAAGTGTTTGAGTTAAAGGGAGAGCCAATGGAACACCAGAAAATATTTTCTGATGGTGGTGTTCTATTCAGATATCATTTATAACCATTTTACATGGAATTAACTCAATGAAAGTGTAAATTAAACTCAGGCCCATGCCTTGCCTGATTGATCCCAACTCAATAGAAAGGCTCCCCTTATTTAATCTGAGAGTTAGAGTACCCACTTAAATAATTTTAATCTTTACTTCTGATTAAGTCTAACGTTCAATTTATGGGAGATATATTCACAAACTTTTGTGACTGCTAATTGCAAGTTTGAAGGTAAATATTACTCTGTAATTTTAGAACAATTTGAGGTTTGTATTTGTTAATCAAATATAAATAACTGCCTGTCAAAAAATGTGTTTATGATGGGAAATAAGGGCAAATAAATCTTTTTGCCACTGCAACTCTCTTTAAATAATTAAAAACTTAATTTCCAAAAATCCAAGATGTCTAACAAAAAAAAAAAGTAAATGTCAGGGAGAGTGAGGAGGGAAAGAAGAATTATTACAACCTGGATCCTTATAACTTTAACTAAAAGCTTTGACCCCAGAGGTTCTTTGTAGTCAGTCTGGCTAATTGTGCTTCTGTTAAAGACTAGAGATTTTAGGTACTTTAAATCTTGTTGCATAGAATAAAAAAAGTTTTCCTCAACATGTTTACTTTAATATCACTAGACAAACCCCTGGCTGTTACAATATGTGGATGTGTTGGGGAACTGGATCACATGGAGGAACAACAATAGGAAAGAGGATCTTTCTAGGTCGTTGATTCAGATCTTACTCAGATTTTAATTAGTGGAAATTCTTAATATCTAGTGGTCATTTAGCCTGTATGAAATGAGTTGGTGGGCTCTCTTCAGTTCTCTGTGGACAGGTGTCCCCATCAAGACAACCACTATATTTGGCAATCTTGTTGGAAGTCTCAACTGACAGGCCAAAAGCTTATTGGTCATAGAAACAAAACAACCATTTCACAGACATTGGTATTCAACTGCTTGCCCCTGTGCTGTACAGTCATCTGTGAATAAGGAAAAGATTTCGGTCTCTGCAACTGCAAATCTAGCACTTCATTCACTTATGTACAGTATTCATGAATGTTCCAAATGACTTTCAGTATTAGTTTATCAGTTCGGTGCAAGAAGGTGATATATTGAGTGTTATTGACAGGACATCCTCTGATATTTGCATTTCCTTAATCATCAATATAAGATAAGAGAAGTGTCTAACAGGAGAAGGTATAGTGTAAATACAAGGTGCCATTTTCTAATTTGCAAACTCATTGCAATAATTGAGCCAATGCCCGGAGAGCAGGGCAGGGTTTAATGTTATTTTTTTGTAAAGTTCAGACATCTTGGGAAAAAGACAGAAAATCTGCACCGAGTTTCATTTGAGCTGTGTAAAATGCTTTCCGAATATATCAAGTGGTATAGTTCTTGGAAGGAAATAAATTAAATAGGTTTAGATGTTAAAGGTTAGGAATGAGTGTTCTTCAGCAGTCTTAGAGTATAATGTGCATAATATTCCCACCTTTGTCTGCTACTTGAGATAGGACTGCTTTGTAGTTCTTTCACTGCTTAGATTGTGAAGATGACAGTGATCTTTTTTGTTCTGGTGTTATACATACTGCTGCCACAAAAGGTCTCTATAGTAGGTTTAAGTCCTAAGAAAAGAATAAACTTACTTCTCAACTGATAGTTTCAACTTCAAGAGAGATGCCCTGAGGTGTCCTGGAAACTCTTTCGGAATGCATTCCCTGATGATAGGGGAAAGAAAATTGAGAACTAGGCTTCAGCATAATCTTCATCAAAAGTATTTGCATGAGAATCAATCAAGATTTAGTGAAATTGTTGAAAAAAATGGTGTTGTATTCTACAGGGCAGTTCCTCAGATGGTGTAAATCTTTAACTACATTGATTTCAGTAGCGCTACACTGCTTTACACCAGCTGAGGATCTGGCCTGCTATTTCTGTTCTGGGAATGGGCTATTCACATCACGGAGATAGGTGACCCCTTTCTGTGATATTCACACATATTCAAGTTCACCTGAGTTAATGAAAGGAGGGTCTGCAAAACAGATAGGCTCTCAGCCAAAATATATAGTTTGACTGTATTTTCCTCTGTAGTCTATTACAAATCCTGCAGGTATTCAGCATTTTACAAACAAGATTGTTTCTGTTAGTGTTCCTCTTTACCTTAAGGTACGTGGCTCATTTCCTCCAGGAATTTTCTTAGCAGTTTCTTTAACAACTTCAAAGTCTCCCCGTACTTACTTATTCGGTGTTTAATTGTGTGCTGTTATTGATCTATTTACTGTTTAAGACAAGATAATTCTTCAGATAAATCTTCAACAATCAATAGTAATTGATCAAATAAATCTTTGGTTAATATCTCTGCCTACTTCATATTTGTGCTTTGCTCAAGCTGTTCAGTGTTAGAGATCCCTGGACAATAAAGCCAGTATTTTCTGAAGGGCTGAGCACCCACTGTCAGAGTCAGATTTTCAAAATAGCCCAGCAGCATATTCATTACTAAGCATTTTTGAAAATCTGGCCTTAACTGTGGGTACTGAGCAATTGAAAATTTGACCTCCTGGATACATACCCTTCTATTTTGGATGTCGTGGGTGACAGTTGGCATAGGAGAGAAAGCATCTCATATCTAGGATATGTATCTAGTTGTTTAATAAACTAATGTTTTCTCCTACATATGTACACACTATGCTAAAGTATGTATGTCCATATAGCTATGTTAGGGATCAGCAACCTTTGGCACACAGCCCGCCAGGGTAAGCCCCCTGTCGGGCCGGGCTGGGCCGGTTTGTTTACCAGCCACGTCCGCAGGTTCGGCCAATTGCAGCTCCCACTGTCCGCGGTTTGCCGCTCCAGGCCAATGGGGGCTGAGGGAAGCAGCGTGGGCCGAGGGATGTGCTGTCCACCACTTCCGCAGCCCCCATTGACCTAGAACAGTGAACTGCAGCCAGTGGGAGCTGTGAACGGCTGAACCTGCGGACGTGGCAGGTAAACATACCGGCCTGGCCTGCCAAGGGGCTTACCCTGGCGGGTCGTGGGCCAAAGGTTGCCGATCCCTGCACTATGTACAAACATCCTTATCCCTATAACGTTACTTATTTCTATAAACTTGGGTCATATCACTTAAAACAAAAGATTAGGGTTTTTCAGCCTGTATACTAACCTTCTATATTTGATATTCTATGAAAATTCTAGACATAAATTCTTGTTAATCTATGGATGCTGCTGAAAAAGTGAGCCAAAGACAAAAATGGAAAAATATTTGGACTTAATGTGATTTGACCGTTAGGATTCTATAGTGTGCTGTGACGTACTCACGTGTCAGACAGCGGTAGGTGAAAGTGCGCTACAGAACTTTCACTGTGCTGTAGCAGGGTCCACAGGGAGAGTTAGCGCAGAGCAAGCTGGTGTGCTGTTCATTCACACCCTGCCTTGCCATACACTAACTCACCATGTAGGCATGCCCCTAGCTTGTTGCAGGCAGCAATGTTGAGGACTCAGTAAGTGGCACTCTTTCCTCTGAGTACAGATTGAACCAGTGCTCCATCTCGGTGTAAGAGTGCTGTTGTAGGTGCCACCTTTCTTAGGAAACTTAGGTCCTCGCTACTTCACGTCCTTAAAGACCCTACACATTTTTTTAACAGTAATGTTGTAGTCATCACTGTCCTGTCCATATTTGTCTTTTGATAGTTTTCTGCCTATCTAAATTCCCCTTTGTTATTTCAATTGAATGTATTCTTCTTCTTGCTTTTATAGGGTGAATAGTGTTGCTGGCTGCTGTTAACCCATCCTACAACCCATCCTAGAAGATGCTGTGGTTCAGTGATGGGTGAAGTAGAGCTTGTGTACCTATATATGTTTCTGTAGTAATATATAAGCCTTTGAAAGCCTTCTAAATGAAAGTTGCAATGAAAATGAGAGATCTGAACATTTATTGCTAAGGTATTATCCATTGGCTGTTGAAATATTGGTTTTGCATGCAGAAAGACATGCTAAATTAATAGACATAATTCATATAATAGAGTGTCTATATAATACATCAAAATGCTAGTAATTAAAGCAGCACAGTTAGATTCACTACTGGACACTCCAGTATTTGAGAAAGGGGTGTGATGGCTTGGATCACAGAAACCCCCTTGGGGACTGCCACCTAATGTGCTGAGACTACCTCTGAGCCTGTTTTCCCTGCCAGCTTGGGACTTCAGTGCCCTGCCTGGTTGTGCCAGACATGCTAGCCTGCTACAAACACACACCCAGGTCTGAACCACATCCAGCAAAAGCTGCAGGCTTAACTGAAAACAGCTTAAGAAGTGTTCCTGTCTCCAGCACCCAGATACCCAACTCCCAATGGGGTCCAAACCCCAAATAAATCCCTTTTACCTTGTATAAAGCTTACACAGGGTAAACTCATATATTGTTTGCCCTCTATAACACTGATAGAGAGGTATGCACAGCTGTTTGCCTCCCCCCCCACCCCGGTATCAATACATACTCTGGGTTAATTAATAAGCAAAAAGTGATTTTATTAAATACAAAAAGTAGGATTTAAGTGGTTCCATGTAATAACAGACAGAACAAAGTGAATTACCAAGCAAAATAAAATAAAACATGAAAGTCTAAGCCTAATACAGTAAGAAAGTGATTATAGGTGAAATTCTCACCTTCAGAGATGTTCCAATAAGCTTCTTTTACACACTAGGCTCCTTCTAGTCTGGCTCCAGCAATTACTCACACCCCCGTAGTTACTGTCCTTTGTTCCAGTTTCTTTCAGGTATCCTTTGGGGGTGGAGAGGCTACCTCTTGAGCCAGCTGAAGACAAAATGGAGGGGTTTCCAGGGGCTTAAATAGACTTTCTCTTGTGGGTGGAAACCCCTTCTCCTCTCCTGTGCAGAATCCAGCTCCAAGATGGAGTTTTGGAGTCACATGGGCAAGTCACATGTCCACGAATGGACTCAGAACTTTACCGGCCGATGCCACATTCCCAGGAAAGCTCAGATGTGGATTGGTGTCTCTCAAAGTTCATTGTTAGCTTAAGTGTTTCTTGATTGGGAACTTACTGAGAATAGTCTTTTCTCAAGAAGCTGACCAACTGCTTCACTGAGGCTACTTAAAATCAAACAAGTACATATCCAATATTCATAACTTCGAATACAAAAATTATATAGGCATGTAAATAGGATGAATATATCCAGTAGATCATAACCTTTGCAGAGATATGTTACATGGCATAGCTAGCATAAAACATATTCCAGTCATGTCATATTTACACTCATAAGCATATTTCTATAAACCATTATGGGGTGCATCAATGGGGTGGATGGTACATTTCAAGTTAGTTAAACAAGTGTAATGAGCAGACAATATTTGGGATTGTGGGTGTCATGAGCAAACACTTTTTTGGAGTAAAATCTGTGTTAATGGATGTATAGCTTGGGAGAGAAGAAAAGGAAGGGTGGGGGCAAGGCATCAAAAACTTAATCATTAACTTCCAAATATGCTATTTCTTGCAATCTTGCATGAAATTTTAAGTACCAAAACCTTATATATGTGTGTTCTGATAGTGGGAACACTGGGAAACTGAGAAATGCACTGATGTACATACTGCCAGATTTGAAAAGAATGTACTCTAGCTGTAGAATTGATCTATTTGGAGGGTCTGGCAATACCTTTACCTTCATACGCCATATCATGGAGACCACCAAGTGGCCTAAAGGTGCTGGATTAACTGTGTTTAGATGCTATAGGTGATTGGTGCCTTAGAAAAAACATATGACACAGCAGATACTCTAAAAAGCAGATTAATTATTTTATCAGTATTATGGTGGAGGGCTATAAGGTTTTACATGGCTTTGAAGGGAATAATACCCTCTATTTGTGCAGGGTGATTATGGTTCCTGGATCAGGCATTTCTCCATTTATATTCTCAGAATATGCTGAAGACTTTGTTTTATGGGGCAGCTGTTACTTAACTCAGTCCCATTGCAATTCCCTGTACTCAGAGACATTCATAGCAAAGAGGTTCATCTCAACACTGCCCACAAGAACACAATGCATTTCTGTTTAGTGCACAGTGTGTGCACTGACTCTCACTGTCTTAACAGGCATGCACATCATGCAGAAACATACATACTTTACAAATTGCAACATCATACCAAGGCCATCATTCCTCAATCCCTAAATCTGGGAAATTTACATCAAAACATTTTTCAAATTAAAATAGGAGTCTCGCTGTTTTTGTCTATCTTGGGCCAAGTTGTGGTCCAGCTAGCATGACATCTCCTTACATACCTTTGCCAACTACCTGCATTAGAAGTAGCAATGTGGGAGAGGAAACAGACTCCACACAACCCCTGTGTCCATATAGGTGGGCTGGAGGGAGGAGTGAGAACCGGTCATGCCAGGGAATGTAGGTTGTAGCATAAACCTGGTGCAGTTTACTCCCTCCCTGGAGAATTGTTTGTGTCATGTGTGATTAGGGAGTAGAACCAGTAGGGAGATCGGCTCTTACAATCTACCTTCCAGGTTGCTCCTGGCGCAATGGAACAACAGACTGCCTCTTACTTTGGGCTCATGGCAAAGTCAGTTGAGCCCTTTCTGACCAGTTCTATAGAACCACAGGGGTCAACCAATCAAACTGAAAGGAACACATTTAAATTTGCTAACAGGTAGCTTTCTATACAATACAAATTCCCCTGCAGAAGTCACAGCCACAAGAAGACTCAGGCCAAGAGCTTAATAGTATTCAAAAGGGGTTAGTGATTTATACAATCCACAATTACTTTATAAAGGATAGCACATAAAGCATATACACCCATAAGCCAACATTAACTGGTATGTCTTAGGAAGAAATTCCCCCTATTCTATTACAGGCTTTCTATCACTTTCCTATGAAGTATCTAGGTTGCAAATAAGAAAACTGACTAGCTGGACAGTTGATCTGATCCAATATGGCAGTTCCTTTCCTTTGTTCCTTAACCATCTCACATTATTTTGTTCCTTTTTAAAAAATGATCCAGCAGTGTCTCAACAAGCTCTCAGCAGTATAAAAGGCTCCCAGTGGTTGGTGCCACATAGTTCCCAATGCTCTTGATATTAAGATGCTATTGTACAGTTATATAAAAAACACATTCTTTAAACAATAAAGGAGAGAATCATCTTCTTTCCCTCTCTTTCATTTTATTGTTTTATTATTCATTGATTCCTCAAGCCCCCAAAGTTTGGGCCTGGAAGGCACATCTTAGTATGGCATGGGCCACAATTCCTAGGCCCCAGCTTTAACCATTAGGTTCCATCTCTACAATTTTGCAACAGTGGTTGCTACTCCATGAACTCCCTTAGGTCTGTGCAGATGCTAAGAATGCTGTGTAGTGACACAGAAGGGTTGCAAAGAACAAAATAATGTAATTGTACCTACTGGAGTGCTCTACTACTTGGCATAATTTCTAGAAAAGAAACAATGTTTGATGTTTTTGTAAGTTAAACATACCTGCAGGGACAGTCAGGGTGAAGACATCAATTTCACTCCTGCTTATTGACCTTTTAGGGAAAGCTTGTACTGTATCTCTCAACCAGGAGGTTACTCAGGTGGTAAGCACTGAATGTGCTGATATCAGCGAGATACTGTTTTCTATCCATCATTTACTGTAAATATGACTCTGCTAAAAGTAAAGCCAACCCAGGAAGAATAGAAGGACTATACTGCTGTGCTTTTGAAAAACTTCGCTTTCAAAGGTTAAAACAATTAACCGTGCTACACGCTGGAGTGTAGCTCTTGATCTCTGCCACTCTGCTGGATCTCAGATTCACAGACACTAAACAGAGCTTTATTTTCTCCACATGAGATTAAGAATGCACTCCTATTTTAACTGACAAACTCTCCATTGTCCACAAATACAAATGTAAGTATAGTGATTTCTATGGTAGGATAAAAGTTCTGCAGACTGTCATGGGTGAAGGTGAGGCAATGTTCAAATGTACAATTCAGCAACCAGAGTGAGCAAAGAGTCCATCTACTATTTGTAAATGGGCATTACACTTGGAAAAGCCGCTGTTGTATTCTAGCAAAAGTTGCATACTTATATGTTTCCTTCAACTTTTGAGCACATCATAAGCATGTTGTCCCCAAATAATCAATGTGTCGCATGACCTTCCACTTCCATTGTTCCATTAAAATAAATGGGTTTGTCTTAAACAGTATCATGCTGGGTAGGGCATGCCTGAAGCTCATAAAATCTACAGGTAAGACTGTTGTTTCATCATCTGGTTTATCTTCATGCCAGTGCAGGACTGTTCTGTATTGAACATTTTTTTTAATGTTTTGTCCAATCTAGATTTCAATATGTTGAGCCAGAGGGCTTCAACCACTGTGCTTCAGAGATCAATCTGCATCTCAGTCCATTTCACTGACAGAATTTTTTCCCAATAGCTAGTCAAAATTTCTCTTTTCTTAATTTCATCCAATTACTGCCAGTCATATCCTTTTTATTATGCCTAGTAATTGCTCTCCCTGGTGTTTACATCCTTCAAACGTTTGTAGGCTATCACTTACACCTTAGTTGTTACTTAGAAAAGTTATACGTATTGAGCTCTTGTTCTTTCCTCCTAAATCAATCCATCCAGTCCCTCTCTTCTCTGAGCGTCTTCTAGCGTAATAATGTCTTCCTGGTGAAGAGATGCCCAGAGATGCACATAATATTCCAGAATCTCTTCTTCCCTGACGTTCTTTCCTAACTCCCTGTGATCACTGCTCTGTCACACATAACTTTCCTTTTTTGCAACCATATCTTATTTCAAAGTTTTTCTTTGATGGTGAATGCTAGTACTTCCTAAGTCTCTTACTGTTCATCAGGTTTCTCCATGGAATACTTTTGTTTTAGATTATTTCTCCTACCCCCCGCCCCCAATCACACACACATTAGCTTCTATTATTTTAAATGTAATCTCATTTTGAAATTTTCTGCCAGTGCTTCTAATTTATTTAATATACTTTGGATTATTTCTTTCCTCACTCGTGCTTGCAACTTCTCTCAATTTAGTTAGCATAATCTGTGAATTTAATTACTGTCAGGGGTCAGCAATGTGTCCGTGGCAAAAATGTTGAGGTCCGTGGTAATTTTTAAAAAAATTGAATGACATAGCCCCCCCACCAATGTCCATCACTAAGTATGGTAATTTTGTCAAGTGTCTGTCATGCAACATTGTGGTGCTGACCCCTAATTACTATGTTGTTTACTTCTCTTTCTAAGTTAATAATGAAGGTGCTAATAAAGCTAGTGGGAAGAATTTCAACAAAACAGTTCTTCTTAAGAATTTATCAGTTCATCACAGTTGAACCTAGGCTTCCAGTTTCTGCTGTTCTGGGATAGCCAGCCAAGCAAACTGTCCCAAGGACCCGAGGAAGGCTTCATGAATCCATGGCCCTGGGACAATGAGCCAGGCGGACTGTCTCTGAGTCTGTGAGCCCCAGGCTTCCAGGTTTTGTATCCCCAGGGCACTCAACAAGGTAGACTGTCCCAGATTTGTGAACCCCAGGGCTTTCCCTTTTGTGGAGAATTTCAAAATGTAGGGGTTTTGTTCCTAATTGGAATGAAACCAAATTTCAAAATATCTAAATCCTTGGCAAAATTGAATTACCTTTCTCCGCACAGCTCTAGATGTCAATAACACAAAACAAAACACAGATCCCAAGAGTACTTTGCTAGTACACTCCCCTAGACCAACCTATACCCACTCTATTCAGGTGTAAGGGAGTGTAATTTACATGCTGAGCAGCTAGAAGAATGTGCAATTTAAAGTTGCGTGAGGCTACTCTTGCATACCTTCTTCCAGCTCCTTGACATGTAAGCCATGCTACCTTAGAAGCCGTTATACATGGATAGAGTAGGCGTGAGTAGGTTTAAGAGAATCTGGATGTAACGAAGTCTGAGTTTGTGTAAGGAAGTCTAATATACACAGCCTTACACATCACCTCTGAAATGGTATATTGCAATGAAATAGATAAAATAGGATTATTAGTATTAACTTTTATTTGACAAGAGGATATGGTTTTCTTTATTTACTCTTTTATTATATCATCAACAAACTGCAGAGCATATTGGAAATGAGACACATCTTTTTAACAGCCAGAGTAATCCACTGGAGGAATTACCCAGTGAAGTTCTTGGTACTGTATTATACAGATCATCAGACTAAATGATCATAGTGGTTCATTCTATCTCTAAAATCTATGAATCTCAACTATTTTCAAGTTTCAGAGTAACAGCCGTGTTAGTCTGTATTCGCAAAAAGAAAAGGAGTACTTGTGGCACCTTAGAAACTAACAAATTTATTTGAGCATAAGCTGTAGCTCACGAAAGCTTATGCTCAGATAAATTGTTCGTCTCTAAGGTGCCACAAGTCCTCCTTTTCTTTTTGCGAACTATTTTTAAGTGGCTTTTAATATAACTTAACATTTCAACTGAATAGATTTTTATGGCAAGGTTTCAGGTCTGTACAGTTTCCCTACTTTTGTTTATATGAATGTCTACAGATTTTTAAGTGCTTGACAAGTGCACTTTGGTAAATAATTCATATTTTATGCATACATGAAAAGCAATCATGAATTTAATGACATTATTGATTGATGGCCTTGACAAGTAATCCATGCAGGAACGATATTACTTATGGAGAAAAATCTGACAGTTTGTTTGCTATACTTTTAAAATGAGAAAATGTGAATGCCTTCACCACTTATTTTATTTGCATTAAAAAAAAGTACTGCTAGAAATAAACCAGGTATCAACTGTCCGTTACCTATGCTTATTTCTGTTACTCACACGCTAAAAGGCATAGTTTCTGGGGATGATGTTTGTTGTTTAAGGCTACACAATTGTATTGAGTGGTTCATATGGACCCAATCTGGCAACTGAGACCCAAAGGCGTAGTCCCATCAGGCCAGATTCTGATTTTAGTTACACCAAGGTAATTCCAGAATGACTCCATCGCTTTCATTGGCATTGTTCCATACTTACTTCAATGTAACAGAGATAAGAATATGGTCCATTGTCTTGAATGAGACTATTTGTGTAAGGACTGTCCATATGAGAAACTGTTGATGAATCAGGCCTCCTTGGTCCTGGGTATTGTCTCATATTTTCCTGAAAAGCCCCATGCATATTCTGACATGCTGGGCCAGATTCACACCTGGTGTAAATTGGCATAGCTTCATTAACTTCAATAGAACTATACCAATTTACACCAGGTGAAGATGTGGCCCTATAAAAATTACAAGCGTAAACATCATTCTTGCATCTCTTTGACTAGAAAGAACTTGAGGGACGATAAAGAACATCTTGAGAAATATTGCACATATGCAGATCAGGAGCACTACCGGAGAGCAAATAAATAACTTGAACGCTTTTCTGAGTTACATCTCTGAAACCCTGGGCCAAGTTCTCAGAAAGATGAGTGCAGCTCCATTAGCTGGAAGATAATGTTGTCCATTTACACCAACATTGATTTGATTTGTCCTATATTAATAGAAAAGCAAACTTGCTAAGAGGCTTGATTGCATTATGTGCTTGTTTAAAAAAAAATCTTTAACAAAAAAAAAGCCGCCTCTTTTTCAGGCTGCTGGCTCATAACCCCAAGTGCATTATTATTACCTTACATAATATAATGTGATGTGACATTTATGATTTGTACCGAACCTGACATGTCACAGGATAATATATAGGTATTAATGGGGGAAATTCAGAATGACAGTTGCTTGACTATAGCTCTGTTTTCAAGATTATTTTTAATAACCTGTGTAAAAAGAGAGTAGCCTGGTAACTACATGATAGCTATAAAAGAAATGTGATATATGTATGAATGAAAGCACCCAGGTTAACTCTGTGTTAGCAAGTAGCTTGCGCAGACAGCACCTAAAACAATGTATTTTCATACAACGATAGTAATGTAGGCATGGGGGAGGGAGGCTCAAGAGGTCAGCAATCTATTTCCCCCCTCCCCATGCTGAGGCAGCGTTAAGTATAGCTAGAGCATCCCTGACAGGTGTTTGTCCAACCTGGTCTTAAAAACCTTCAGGTAACCTACACTCTACTGCTGTTATATTGTTCCATACATAAAGAGCAGCCATGTACTTTTAAATTAAGAAAACAACACCACAAGAAAGAAAAAAAGAAATGTCTTGCTACAAGAACGTGCACTGGCCTGCTCCAGAATAGAAAAATTACCCATTGCTGACAACAGCAGGTCAGTAATTGGTGTAACACATGGTTTACTTTCAAGTGTAGATCAGGATAATCCTGTGATTAGCACAATTTCAGAAGAGCTTAGTGTTGTTATTATTTATTTATTTATGATCACTACAACATACATTGGGATGGGTTTGTGTCTGCTTATTTTCTTTTGAGCTCCTTGAGGGGCTAGGGCCCTAGGGGTTTTATGAAGTATTTTTAGATGAAAATAGAGTATTTTTATAAGTTAAGATTACAAATATACTTGTTTTTTTAAAATGTTACTTTATATCATTCATGTTCATAAAAGACCAATTCAAATTCTTAGATTTGCAGCCTCCTCAGTTGAATAAATCTTTCAAGGCTGGATTCTCTAAGTGTCTTTCATCTTTCCTCTCTGCATGTCTCTTTTTGTTCCAGCCAATCTACCCCTCACCCATCAACAGCAGAGAAAGAGAGAGAGAAAAGTTGTGCCCTATTGCTTCCTGGGCTTGTACACAACTTGAATGTTAGGGTAGCACTGTAGCTCTGACCCCAGCATCAAGCCTTCTCCGAAGAAGGATAACAGCGCATGTGGAATGCACGTGCTACTGCTACTGAATTTTGAACACCATTTGAGAGGTTACTGCTGCGTGAATTCTGCGTCCCTGTGCACGCGCAGAATTCATGTGCGGCACAAATTTTCTTTTCCCTACAGAAAATACATTCTGCCTGAGAAGTGCTGCAGTTCCAACTTTTACCCACCAGAGCCACTGTGGCACCAAAACAGCCAGCAGCCAGCTGCGCTCATCACAGCACCCTGCCCATGAATCTAGGTTAAGACAGACAGAGTGGGGCATACAAGGCTGCTGAGGGGTCACAGACTGGGGTTCAAAAGGGCTAGTGGGGGAATAGACTGGGGCACGGGCTTAAGAACTAGTGGGGTGACAGCACTGAGCCAGGGGCTGAATGGAAGGGGAGCTGCAGGGCCCCATAGGGAGAGGGGCTTGGGAACTGCAGGCACATATGGGGAGGGGTCTGCAGGGACACATGGGGATGGGTGGTGCAGGGACACAGCAGATGTGCCTGACTGAATAAGAGAGGCTTGGGGTCAGCCAGGGTCTGCCTGGGGGAGGCTCCCCAAGTCCCTAATAATCCCTTCTCCCCTCGCAAAAAAATGTTGTATACGTCTCCCACCCATACCTAACCATCCTCCAGGTTCACTCTCAGGCTCCTTCAGCTCCTCAGTTACCCCTGACTCCCCCAAGAGTTTGAACTACTTCTAATGGGTCTGGGAAATATGTTTTGGCACTGTAATTTAAATTAGTTACTCAAAGTTATGTATTAATATGCCTAGTAAAGAATCTGTGAAAAAAAATTACCTGAATCTTTTTTTTTTGTATGTATTGTTATAGACAGACTTGTTGACAGGTACTTTGAAATAAATTACCAAAATAATTGAAACTGGTGTGATTATAATGTGTTATTTTGACAAATAAAATACGCAAAATTTTGCAGCAATTTAAAATATTGTTTGCAGAATTTTTAATTTTTGGTGCAGAAATTTTAATTTTTTGGCACAGGATTACCCCAGGAGTAGGGTTTTCCCATCATCACTAGCTTAAAAGTAATAAAACTTACTGTAACACTGCAAGACTCTTTCCAAGACATTGAGAGAACTGCAGTTTCCATTTAGGGACACCTGAGACTTCTGATGAAGTATAAGAATAAACAATGTAATGGATAAATAATTAACACATAATTAAAAAGTTATTAAAACAATTGCATTAGCTGTCTGCATATTATTGGTTTCTTAGGTCTGCTGTAGGCCTGTTGAACGTGGATCTCCAACACTTTTCACAGCTGTGCAAAGTGAGTTTCTCAAATGCTACCACATCAGAATGACAGTGTTTTACACCCTCTCTGCACTGGTGTAAATGACTACATGAGATGCAAGACTTTTCAAATCACTGTGTCTACGAGCCTGAGTTAAGTGTGTGTCTTTGTGTTATGAAATTGCTTTCCTCTACATTCTGATATCACACTGGTTTAAATTGGAAGTAATTTTACTTCAGTCAGCTGACTCACACTGGTGTATACTTGGAGCAACTGACACCAGAATAAGGCTTCAAAAGAGCTAAGACCACAAGGCCATATTGGGGCTTTTAAATCATAGCTGGTATGGTGTCCAGAGGTCACAGAGGAACAGGAGTCTTCAGAGACATTCTGGCTCACCCTGGACACCAGGCTAGGAGGAAGAATGGTCCTGTGATTAGGATGCCACCTTGGGATTTCGGAGACCTAGATTCAATTCCCTGCCCTCCAGACTTCATATATGACCACCTGTGTTCTTCAGCTGTAAAGTGGGGATAATAAGCACATACCCCCATTTCCCTTTACCCAGAAGCACTTGAGGATAAATACTCTAAAGATGGTGAGGTGCTCAGATACTATGGCAATGAGGACCATATAAGTACCTCAGATAGACCTGTGCTCCTTTTTAAACGGCTACAGCATGTTCTCCCTTCTCTTCTCCTAGCTGGAACTGAAGGGAGTGGTACACTAGTCCCAACAGCCAGGAAATGCAAGAAGTGAAAGGAAGGAGGAGGGCTTTTTTCATTCATAGATTCACAGACTTTAAGGTCAGAAGAGACCATTGTGATCATCTAGTATGACCTCAGGCCACAGAACCTCACCCATCCACTGCTGAAATAGACCCCTAACCTCTGGCTGAGTTACTGAAGTCTTCAAATCATGGTTTTAAAGACTTCAAGCTACAGAGAAACCACCGTTTACACTAGTTTAAACCTGCTAGTGAGCCATGCCCCATACTGCAGAGGAAGGGTCTCTGCCACAGGGGGCTCTGCCAATCTGAGCAGGGGGGAAATTCCTTCCCAACCCCAAATATGGCTATCGGTTAGATCCTGAGCATGTGGGCAAGACCCACTAGGCAGATACCTGGGAACGAATTGTCTGTAGTAACTCGGAGTTCTCCACATCTAGTGTCCTGTCTCCAGCCACTGGGGATTTTTGCTACTTGCAGTCATCGCTGGGCCACATGCCATGGTAGGCAGTCCCAGGAGATCATCCCTTCCACCTCTCCCCATAAATTTATCAAGCTCAGTCTTGAAGACAGGTGGTTTGCCCTCACTGCTCCCCTTGGAAAGTTATTCCAGAAGCTTACTCCTCTGACGGTTAGATAACCATGCAGAGCCAGCCATAATCTGGTTGAAAGCATCTTGCACTGATACATTTTTCACTCAGGTTCATGATTCTGACTTTACAATAAAGTTGTCTTTTGTATGCTTCAGACTTCATTACAATTATTTGGTGGAAAACCCTCAGAGTTTGGAGGCTTTGTTTCATTAGAGAGGCACTCTGAAGTTTGGATGAGTAACTAAATGTTCTCCAAATTATCCAAAGCTGTTTTGTGTGCAAAATAAGGCTGAACATTCTGATGAGATTTCTGATGTTTCCTTCTGTAAAGGACAGAACCAAGATGTGAAACACGTGGAAAATAAAATTTCAAGGAAGGTTCAAGTCACGTTCATTTTCAGGGTAGGGTGACCAGGCCTATTGAGGCTAACTCTCTTTTCCACTAGCTGCTACACAAGAACAATTTAAACCTTGGATCCAAAAATCTATCAGATTTGTGTATTTGTAGATTTGTAGATATGGATTTATATTTTATGTTTGCAAAATGGTTTATGTCTTTATATTGAGCTGAATCAAGCCCCTGTATCCAATCATCTCCATACTTTATGCTGTAAAAAAATCTGGACCTAGATCCAAAGCTAGACTTAGTGGTTCAGGCCATCTCCGGCTGTTCCTGAAAAAGGCACTGTTCTTCTTTTTCATGGAATAAACACATTTCTATTATTATGAATCTCCTTTTGACCCTATATTTAAGTTATTGTGGCCATGGCATGGGATTGTGATTGCTTACCCTCTGATTGTTCCCGCCCCAAAAATCAGTTACTCTGCTAACCACATTCCTGTTATGTGTGATAGCTCATTTCTGTAATTTATTAGGGCCAAACAGACATGGTGAAATGGTCATGCTCCTAAGAGAAACCTGATGGTGATTGATGGCAAAATGCAATTTATCTACATAATACCCTGGCTTCTTTATCTCTTTCAGCAGCAGGATCAATACACATGAAAAATGCAGAAAAAGCTAATCAGTGTAATACCTATAATGTAAATATGTTTGACACTTTTGGTGGGCTCTGCATGCAGATGCCCTGGTCAGAGGAAAGTTGTGATTATTAGATGGCTATGCTTGTATTATCCAAAGTTCATTGAAATCAATGTACCACTTCAGTGTATTTTGGAACAGGCCCTTGCCCCCATTCTTTTCATTTGCTTTGCAAACTAAAAACAAAAATTGCACATTTATCAACTGAAGGGAAAGGCCAGCAGGAATCCCAGTTCATGGACTACTATGGATTCTTTCCTGGTAATCAGGTGTTCTTTGACAATTTGCCTCTCAAAAACCTACAGAATGTACTGCACTGACTTTGAAACCACCCACAGCTTTTGCTTTATATCTGTAGCTGAGTTTCCTGTGTGAGCAGTAGATAAAAATCTATATCTTCTCTGCAGTAAAAATAATACACTTTTTTCAATGAAGTTTCATGAAAGCTACTCCTTTGAACATTGACTTCTACGAAGTTCTATCAAAGAGAAAGGCAGGAGTTCTGAAAGACGGAAGGGATTTGTAAAATGTACAGCACCAGCTGAACTGCTTTTTCTTTTATGTGATGCCACGTAATTAAAATGGCGTTTTAGGGTTCCCCTCTCCCCCAGTTGCTGCATTTTAGTGGCGGTCCATCACCGATACACAAGAAAGGGATTATGAAAATAAACGAGGCAAATAAATGAAATGTAGGGTACCTCCCAGCAGAAGGTTCTAGTGCAACTTTCTGTTTCTCTTATATCTGGCAACTTCTTAAATGATTCCTTGAGCGATGCAGCTTTGGATTCGCTGTGTGTGTGCAGGGGTTTGTACTCTCTTGGACCTTCTTCTTCACTTTTTTACACCAGCATAAACTAATAACTCCGTTGTCTTCTGTGGAGTTACATCACTGTAGTGAAGTGGAGAATAAGGCTCTGTAGGTATGTATTCATGTATGTGGCTATATGAATGGCCCTGCTACAAGCCAATATTTGTTTTATTAAAGCCCTTGATTTTTCTCTTTCCTCTCAAGATTCCCAAGCTGTTTCGTACTGTTCCCACTCCATTATCTCCACCCTACATCTCTTCCTCTCTTCTCCGTCCTCAATAGCCACGTGTCCCATCCCACCCCCAGCTCTTAGTCTCCTATCAACCTTCACACAGTAATACATTTTTTGAAGGTCTCTTTCTATAAGTCTATATATTATATAACTAAACTATTGCCGTATGTAAAGTAAACAAGGTTTTCAAAATGTTTAAGAAGCTTCATTTAAAATTAAATTAAAATGCTGATCTTATGCCGCCGGCCCAATCTGACAGAGAGGCAGGGAGAAGTATGCTCTGGCCCACTCCCATATCTGGAAGAGCGGAAGTGGGATTGAGCTGGATTTTTAGGGGACATTGTTATCGGCTCTCCTGACTGGTATGGGTGTTATGGGAGCTGGTGCTTTGGGCTGGTGAGTCAAGAGTCCCAGAGTTTAACGAGGGGCAGACAGTACAGCCACCCTATATCAGTGATGGTGTTAATTGGAGGCAGAAAAGTAAAATGCTGTTAGCAGGAACCAACACCAGATGCCTTTCTGTCTGTTCCTCTGTGAGTTTGCTATTTTCCTCCAGTGGATGGACAGAGCACATTGTATATTCTGTTACATGACTGATATCCTGATTAAAGGTTTGGATGGAAATTCCTTCTCGGTGTAACTCCACTTCACTTCAAGTGGAACGTGTACTGTGCCTCTAGAGATGGGTCCAAACCAAAACCATAGATTCAAACACCCTGAGTGTTGCAAGTGCTTGAAATCCTTGCCTACCTCTGGACCTAAAAATTTTAAACAACCATTATCTTTAGAACTGACCAAACAAAATCTCTGAATCAAAACAGCCTAAAGTTTTATATCCAAATCCAAATCTGAGGCTTGAGCCAAACCCTAAACGAGGGATCGGCAATCTATGGCACGCGTGCCAAAGGCGGCACGCGAACCGATTTTTAATGGCACGCTGCTGCCTACTGGGTCCCAGCCGCCGGCCCCACTCAGCCTGCTGCCAAACCCAGGCTGGGAACCCGGCAGACAGCAGCGTGCTATTAAAAATCCTGCCTGCCCCGGCCCGCTCTTCTCCACCACCTTCCCCCCTACCCCCCCACTCGCGGGGGCAGGGTGAAGAAGCTTGGTTCTGCTGGCTGCTGCTGCAGGGCAGGCAAACTCCCCCCTCCCCCACCTCTTCCCCCAGTGTGCTGCGTTCCTGCCCCTCCTCCTCTCCCTTCCTGCCGCTGATCCGCTGATGGCCCTTGTGAGGGAGGGGGAGAAGCAGACCCTCAGCGCGCTCGCTGCTCCAGGGAGGCAGAGAAGAGGTGGGGACGGGTCCTTGGGGAAGGGGGGTGGAATCAAGGCATATCCCCTCCAGCCCCCTGCCATGAGCCGCTCTGGGCAGGGGGCTGGGAGCATCCCCATAACCCTAGCCAATGCCCCCAGCCCTCTGCCCTGACCCCTGCACCCCCCTCACACACCTCCAGCCCTCTGCCCTGAGCCCTGCACCCCCCCTACACCCCAGCCTCCTGCCCTGACCCCTGAAACCCCCCACGACCCCAGCTCTGACTCCAGCACCCCCACGCATACCCAGTCCACCCCCACACCCCATGCCCTGACTCCTGCACCCTTCTCACACACCCACAGCCTCCTGCCCTGACTCTGGCACCCTCCTCATACACCCCCAGCCCCCTCACTCCATGTCCTGACTCTTGCACCCCCCACATTCCCACCCCCACCCTGAGCACCAAACAGGAGCTCCTGCACCCCCCACACATTCCCACCTGCACCCTTGCACCAAATGGGAGCTGCCCAGATAAGCACTCCACACCCAAACCTCCTGCCCCAACCCTGCTCCCCCTCCCTCATTCTAGATCCTGGCCAGACCCTACACCCCAACCCCCAGCCTGCTCCTTCACCCCCAGCCCTGTGTTCAGTGCACTCCCACCCTCAGCTCAGTGCAGACAGAGAGGAAGAGAATGGGCCAGAACCAGGGAGAAGGTAGGTACCCACTCTATGTGGGCAGGGCCAGGACCCCATACCAGGAGTGGGCTGAGTGTGGCCGGCAGCTGGGACCCTGGCTGGCAGGAGCCGGCGGATGGAACCCCAGACCGGCAGTGGGCTGAGTGGCAGCGGGCTGAGCCGCTCAGCCCAGTGCTGGTCTTGGGTCCTGGCCGTCGGCCCCTCTCAGCCCACTGCGGTCTGGGGTTCTGGCTGCTGGCCCCTTGCCAGCCGAGGTCCCAGCTGCAGGCCCAGCTCAGTCTGCCGCCGGCCTAGGTGAACGGAAGTCCAGGCCAGCAATGGGCTGAGTGGACCGGTGGTGTAAGATCAGTATTTTAATTTAATTTTAAATGAAGCTTTTTAAGCATTTTGAAAACCTTGTTTACTTTACATATGACAATAGTTTAGTTATATAATATATAGACTTATAGCGAGAGACCTTCAAAAAAACGTTAAAATGTATTACTGGCACGCCAAACCTTAAATTAAAGTGAATAAATGAAGACGCGGCACACCACTTCTGAAAGGTTGACGACCCCTGCCCTAAACTATTGTAGAGCCAGAACAGAAGACATTTTAAGTACTACAGCTTTCTTAAATGGCAGTAAATACAGTGTCTTTGACATGCTGTCCTATAGCTTTGTGGGGTTGGGTTTTGTTTTTTTTTTTGGTCTGAACTTCAGTTCCAACTGCAGTAGTATGCATCACCTGAAGCTGTCAAAGACATGAAAACAGAAATCAGTGGCAATGATAGCAAGGCCGGTCTTCATTTAGTTTTCATCATAATGTTAGTATGACAATTGGTGGCTTTTTTGTAAAACAACAAAAGGCACTGCTGTATATTTTTTAAAGTTACACCATACAAATGGCTTTATCAAAGAGCCAAAGCAAAGAATATAATTGTGGCTTTTAACGGCATAAATGCCAACCTGCACAAGCCACCTAAAGAAAAGCTTCAAAATTTATTCAAGGATTTGAATCTCACTACTACTTTACCTGATTTTTTTATTCCTTCTTTTTTAATAAAATAAGGAATTCTGTATGCATCCTCTGAGCATGAGCTACCAATCATGACTTATATTCATCTTTTTGAAATGCTACGTATACTAACCTTATCAATATTGGAATTGCAATGTACCATGGAGAGGGGGAAACTGTGCTAAATAAATACTCCAGTTTTTTTAACATGAAAATCCTCTATTTTTTTTTAATGATATTAATCTCATCTGTATAGATTTTGAAAGGCCTAAACACTAGCTCTATTAGAAGTATTTATTGAATAGTTTAATGTCTGGATGCCTTCCACGGCTTAAGATGAAACTTTCAATATCTGAGTACCAGAGGGCAAATGCCATGCTCTCTTACTGCCTAAAGATTTAGCAGTCAGTTAGGAAACCAGGATGTAACCAGTTGGGTAGGCCAGGACAAAGAGGTTAATCTTGCAGCTCTTTCTGAAAGTTACAAGGTTCATGCTTAATGGTATGTCCATATTGGTTACAAGGTTCATACTTACCATATATCTATATTTTGGGTTCCTTCTTTCAGCACCCAAATGCCAAGTGTTATTTTTTGGGCAAAGCTTGGATTCAGAAGTAAGAAATATCAGGTGTGTTTGACCATTGTGAAATGGCATTGTAAGGGAACTCAGCCGGGGCTTGTCCCTCGGTGGGATGGCGGGGCACCACTCCGCCTCACTACACTCTCTGCTGGGTTGGGGAATACCCAGTCTATGTCCTAGACCTTCAGGCTGGGTCCCGCAAGCAGTTCAATATAAGCCCAGGCCCTGGGTCAGGGTGGGACAGCAAACAAGTAGTCAGGGGTCACACAGTCAGGCCCCTAGCTTTAGCAACCGGGGGGGAAGGGGGAGACTGCCATCCACGAGGTGGGTGGCAGTGGGGACGCAGGCCCACTTACCCCACTGCATCCCAGCCTGGGGCCCTAGCAGCGGCCAAAGACCCTCTGCTGTGTCAGTGGGGATCCTGGCCGCAGCACGCTGACATTGGCTCTGGCAGTGCTGGAGCCGGACTGGGGTCGGCTGCCCCTGGGCTACTTCTGGACTCCCCCAGGGTACCTGGGTCAGGGTGGTGTCCTCGGAGGGTTCCAGGACCATGGGCTCCTCTGGGTCGCCAGCGAGGGGTAGGCTTGGCCACTCCTCTGGGCGTCGGTTAGTGTCAGGCATTGGCCGGGCCGGCCACTCCTCGGGTGTCTGGCCTCTCTGGCTGCTGTCGCCCAACTGAGCTCCAGGGTTGGGCTTTTCTACTTCCTGTCCTGCGCCTTGACCTCTGGGGGGCGGGCACAGGATCCACTGGCTCCACCCACTTTGGTGTCTGGGGAGGTTCGTCCCTCAGCGGGGTGGTGGGACACCACACCGCCTCACTATAGGCATCCAAAAGTTAACAGTCCAGCTTGGGAGTGTCAAAATTCCTCCGTCCTGCAGAGGACTTCCTACCCTCTGGAGTGAATTCTATTTAATAACATTGAGTTGCTGCAGAAAACAAATTCCCTGCCTGTAAGACAGATGGAATTTGAGGGCTATGGGTCACTATGTACCATTTCCTAAGAGCTTGCTCCCACTCCCATTGAACACCAGGAGATTTTTCCACATTCAGTGGAAGCAGGATGAAGTTCTCAGTTACTTGATCCCTTCTGATGGTAATTGTGTAAGTTTTACTGTGCAATATCACCTTAACTCCTTTAGGACAGATACACTTCCCTGGGGACACCGGCTTACTTTTACACTGAATGCCTCTAGGATCTACATTTATATCTTACAGTTGCATGAAATCACATGTTTTCTTAATGGATTTCCCAATGGGTTTCTTAAGCAAACTTTTTTATTCATATTTTTATTAATTTCCCCCCATCCCAAAATGAGGGGAGAATAGAAAAAAATACAAAAGAACAAAAATCTATAGGAATGGAATGGGAGGGAGAGAGGAACAAGGGCTGGGAGGGTTAAGGAGAGTGACATCTGACCCCAAGCAACCTTTTTCCCAGTGATAGCTGCCTGGAAGAGATTATGGTCTTATTTTGTCTCACTTCTTCTGTGGTTCTTTTCTAGCACATATTTAAAGTGTCAATAGATGTGATCAAGTGTAAAGATTCATTTGGCTACAATAAGAATGAAAAAACCCCAAACAACCCATGATCAATAAGAGCACAGATCTGTGAAAAACAAGTTATGCGAGGCAAAAAGCTATTACAAAATTAGTTGGGGGAAAGAACACAGTGGATAAAATATATCTGGACTCTAGTAAAACATTTGATTGAGTATCTGTGAAATCTCGCTAGAATAGGTCATCCAAATTGGCTTAGCTATGGGTGGAGATGGCTGATGGTATGGGAAGTGAACATAATGATCAGCAGCAGTGTAATGAACTAGGAAACAGTGATGATGTAAGGTGGAGTGCTGCAGGGATCAGTGTTGTGTCTACTATTTAATTTCTTTATGAAAGATCTGGAAGTTACATTTACAGATTGTCTAGATTGAGATACGTTCCAAACAGCAATATGGGGAGACGTAGACAGATTACAATTTGGAGAGGAAATAAGATTGATCATGGAAACATTCCAGCTAGTACATCTGGGGACTAATAATCCAGATGTTCAATAAGAGGAAGATACTTAAGAAGCAGTAATGCCAGAAAACATCTAGGAATGACAGTACAGCATAAATTGGGTATACAGTATATTCCTATGACGGTAAAAAAGCTGGTGTGGATGTGGGCTTTGTATGCAGACAGACCACACCTCACTCCCCACCTTCAGCTGGTGTAAACTGGAGTAGCACCATTGATTTCATTCTTATCCTAACTTCAGTGGAGCCACACCAATATACACCTGGTGTGGTATCCCCAGGCAGGTACACGAGGGAGGCGATCGTCCCTCTCCACAGGGCACTTGTTCACTTACAACTCTTCATACAATGCTGAGCACCGTCACTGTATTAGAAAGGACTGCAAAGATGAGCAACCGAAATGATTAAGGGTCTGTCTTTAACGCTTAAAAGAACTAAATATTATAGCTTGACCAAATACAAAATATAACTACTTACATATCACTGAAGAATGCAAACCAGAGGGATCGTTTAAGATGTTCTGAAGAGGAATATATATTTTGTAGTAATTAAAAGAAAGTCTAGTTGAATATCAGGATGGATTTCCCATGTGTGCAGTTGGGGAGCAAGATGCAAAAAAAGGAGATTGAGAGGAGACAGAATCACTGTTCCTTCCTCATATCCAGAACAGTCCATAGAATGAGGATGGCTCACCAAAAAGGACTCCCAGGGCTTCTCCTGGCTCCCAGGTCAGTGCCCTGTCAGCTGGCCTTAATCATTGTGTGTGATCATGAAATAAAGGATTAGCTGCAGTATGGATGTCATTGTCATTGTTAGCAGAATAACAGGAATCTGAAACACTGAAATCCTTCCTAGATTGCGTTTAGCTGTGAGAAGGTAAGTTTCACTTGTGGTTCAATACCAACAGGCTAAAGGTTAGAAAGCTCCTATTGTTGCTGTTTCAATATAGATGCAGAAGAAATAACATAAAACAGCATTAATATAGTCTGACGCAGATTGCACCAATTACTACACGGTGAGAGGAAACATTTGAGTGGCTAGTGCTGTGTGCTCTTGTGTATGGATTTGTTAAAATGTTGCCCTAGAAATAAGTCTCAGTGAATATAGTTGTATATGATCCTGATGATACTAAAACACCATTTAAGTGAAGTCTTATCAGTTACAGAACAAACTAAAGTTGTCATTAACATTAGGGGAAACAAGTATATTTGCTAAAGCCAGCTGAAATGAGCCCTAGGGTGAGGGAAACAACAGTGAATCAGGATTTGGCATCAAGAAGACATAGAGGGCATGTCTACACTACAAAATTAAGTTGACCTAACTTATGTCAGCATACAGCCACCGTAGTAATTACATCACTTGTGCATGTCTACACTTTGCTCCTTGTGTTGGCGGTGCATGTCATCACCAGGAGCACTGTCAATATGGAGCATTGTGGGACAGCTTCTGAAAGGCGGCAACAGTCGATGTAAGCAACAGTGTTTAAACTGACACTGTATCAATCTAACTACATCGACATTGACTCTATGCCTCTTGTGAAGGTGAAGTTATTAAGTTGGTGTAGTGGAGAGTCACGTCAGTGGGAGCAGAATTTTAATGTAGACCCTTACAGAGTTATGTCAACATAAGATACCTTGCATTGACCTAACTCTATAGTATAGATCAGGGCAAAGACACAGTGTTAAAGGCCTAAAGCAGTGGTGGGCAACCTGTAGCCCGCGGGCCATACGCGGCACATTAGGGTAATCCTCTGGCAGACCACTAGACAGTTTGTTAACATTTGAATGGACACCCGCAGCTCCCGGTGGCTGTGGTTTGCTGTTCATGGCCAATGGGAGCTGCGGGAAGTGGCAGGGACATACTGGCCACCACTTCCTGCAGCTCCCATTGGCTGGGAATAGTGAACCACCTTGTGAGGTATCATTTGAAAACTCATAATTTGCTGGACATTGTTGTCATGGTAAAATATATGTGGCAGCATTGTACGTAAAGTTGTAAGATTCCACTGTCTGGTGTTACTAAACATGTTCCAAGTCTGGGGAGTGGCCAAATCAATTCCTCAGAGACAAAAAGCAAGATGTTTCAACCAGGTTTGCCCTATAATAAGCAGACATGAGGAATAATTAAATAAATGTGCCATTTTGTGTGATATTGTGTCCCACAGAATTGTATTCTCTCATTCTTCTGCATGCATTCTAAGGATATGTCTACTTTGCAAAACCAAAAAACCCAAACAACAAAGCCCTGCAGCACCAAGTCTCAGACTGCGGGTCAACTACATTGGACTCAAAATGGTAGTGTAGACGTTCGAGCTCAGACTCTGAATATAAATGTGTGGGGACCAGAACCTGGGATGACTGATGTTCCCATAGTGCCACCATGAGCCCATGCAAAATCCCACCCAGGAAGCATTGTGGAGAATAAGTGCCATAGGAAATACTGCCCAAGGGAGCCAGAGTCACAGTACCCTGCAGCCCTCTGATTGTCCAACCACCCTATTTAACCCTGGAGGGTGCCCCAGGAACTTGGCTGGGCAACAACACAGACTTTGAGACTACTGGGACTCCAGACCTCACCTCAACTCCTGATCTCCAGCCTCTGATCCCAACCTGACTTTGACCCAAATTCTTGCCTCCTGACTCTAGCCTGGTACTGCCTCTGATCTCCGATCTCCGATCCTGGCCTGACTTTGATGCCAGCTCTTGCTTATTGAATCTGGTTCTAGCGATTCCTCCGACCTCTGCACACTGACTATCGTCTGTGACATGTGGACTCTAGCCCAGCTGTGACTGCTAGGCGAGACCGCCTAAGCCACAGTCCCTTACACTGAAACCCTCCCCCTCACCAGGTATCAGAGTCTGGGCTCCAGACTGACCCCAAACATCTGTGCTGCTATTTTTAGCCCAATATCATGAGCCTGAGTTGGACTTTGAGACTTGCTGCTGCAGGTCTTATTTTTTGCTGTCTAGACATACCCTAACTGTCTTGCACTGTGTTAGGAACAGCTGTATTGACTGGTGCAAGTCACCACAGCTCACACTGCAATATGAGAGACGATCATGGACCCTCATTTCTGTGATGAGTTATGTTAACTGTGCAAGCAGAGGAGCACGGTAGTGTATTCATGTTGTGAGGATTGGTAGCAGTCTGGTAGGGTGAACCTTAACAAGTCCATATAGCCTGAGACAGACCTTGCAATGACTGCATAGCCCAGGTGCCAAAAGTCAAAATGGCATCTCTGCTGAAACTGCCATCAAGCATGCCGATCGTAGTAGTAAGGTCAGTGACATGAACACTCATGAAAGATTTATGTGAAGAAGTGCCTGACCACCACCAAACTCATTTCACATCAGCAGATGTATCAGGTTTCAGTCACTGCTAGCCCAAGGCAACCTACTGTAGAGGAGAAAGGATCCTTGTCTCATCACTACTTTCTCATATAGTTCCATTTCTTCATCTGCAGACAGACAAATGCAGAGCAAAGATTATTTTTTATTTCATTTTTCATATTATTTGTTGTCATACACTCATGTAACAGCTAACTTATCTTAGAGCATGCTAATTATCAAGCATTCTTTGAAATAACAGATGAAAATTTTCGGTAAGGCTCTACTGCTAAATTGCTTATAATGACAGGAGGAAAGAAAATGCTCCATTATGATTTTAGAGAGGTAATCTGCTTGTATTCTTGCTTAGATAATATGTTTGCATTTAACCTTAGTGCTAGACTTGGCATTAGCCCCTGGATGAGACACTAGCCATCATTAAGTTTGCATGGAGATTTCCTCTCTCCTTACTGATGTGTGTATCTGAAAGTGTGTGTGAGCATGTACATCCTATAAAACTCCCCATCATTGGGAAGACTAATGCCAGCTTGTATAGTGAAGTTTCATCAGTTTATGACACAAGGCTTTGGGATAGCAGAATTAAACAGATACATGTAGAAAGAGTGAAAATGTTACACCAGTAAATCAAGTGGGAGTATATAATTGCCCTAGCACAAATCACGCATATGTTTCTACAGGAACAGTATATAAATTCTGGTATATTCAGTATTTGGCCAATGATACAATTAGAATTTTTACACATATCGGAAAAAATGGTTAAGAAACTACTGGGAGAGCAGGGAGCAAGCACGTAAGAACTACCCTTTGGGATCTTTTTGGCCTTACAATAAAATAGCAATTCAAGTCACTATGGAGGAAACCAATATCATATTGTAATACCACAGACAAGTTGACAGTTTGATGTAAAAAAATCCATCAACTGACATGGTTTGTCTGACATTGATTCTGTGGAGATGCTTAGAATGGCTGTGACTTAACCATCCAACAGAAGTTTTATGAACTCAGACAACAGAGGTTTTGACTTTATATGTGGAACTGTACAATAGAAGAGCTTTTGTCTGATTCAGTTCCTTGGGGCATCGATTTTTAGGTTTGATGATTTATTAACATAACATTCAGCATAATTGGATCCCCCAATAATGATGATACTGTAACTGACACAGAAAATAAATCATTGTAAATGTTTAAGCAAGCAGGACTGCTTGGCTAACAAACTAGGTGTGTTAGATTTTCAGGATCTTGGGAAATCCCAGCAGGTGCAAAGTTCACTTTGCTTTTCTAACAGAAGTGCTTTCTCCATTTGAGTGCATCACAGGCAAAAAGGCAAGTTTATTTAAACACAATGAGGAGCTTATGGGCCTGCAAATTGTGCATATAACTTTGTACATAATTTCTGAGCATAACTGTAAACTGTGCGTATGTAAATTGGGCAATTATTTAGAGAAATTAACATATTATCCATTTAAGCACACATTAATACGATTTGCTTGCATTACCTATGCAATTCAGTGCACATTTGGTTTGCAATGACATACAGTACCTATGGTGTCTGCTAGTTGGGCTATATATATAACTTCTTAAAGTAGTGTATTCTGAGGATATACATGTTTTTCTGTGGCATTGTTTTGCTGTGAAGTAACTGGTATTTGATACCGGATGCATCATAGTAGAGTAGATAGTCTGAACCTCAAAAGAGAGACATTTCTCCTGGTACTTCTCCAGAGAACAATTGGAATCTGAAAAAATGGGATGAAAATTTTGTTAAAACAGACTTTCTCATCATCTTTTTTCTGCACTTCTACCTTTGGTCCAAGTAAGAACCAGGAAAGGTAGAGGTGTGCAAAAATTCAATAGGGTCTAGGGCGGTAGTGATTGAAAGTTGATAGCAAATGATGGCTGTTCATTGGCCTACGTGAAATTAATTCATTAGGCTCTGACCAATCTCGAGTGCAAAATCATCCACATCAAAAATACCACCACAACTGGCATTGCTCAAGTAAGTTTTAGCAAGAGACTAAGGACTGTGAATGGTCATGGAGAGTGAATTCTCCTCATTCCAGTCAGTGGCATTGTACCTTCAGATTAGGTACCTTTCAGGACAGTGTGGGGAGGAGCTGTGCCACCCTGAGGGAGTCCTAGAGGACATAGTTGGGCCTTGTCTACACGACACATGCTTTGCTGGTATAGGTATAGCAGCAGAGCCCCCTAGTGTAGACGCAGCTTATGCCAACGGAAGGAGTTTTTCTGTCAGCATAATAACATCGTCTCCCCACACGGTGTTAACAGCATCACTCTCCTGGGGGTTTTGCCAGCATAGTTGTGTTCTCTAGGATGTGAGGTTTGTTTGTTTTTTCCTCTGACTCACATAGCTGTGCTGGCAAAACTGTAGCATAGACACGATCCGTGCCTGAAGCAGTGAGGACATGGATGCTGCAACATGTGTTCATTGGATGTAGTTTACACTCTGCTGGGCTTGGTTCCCTTATGCGAGCTGGTGCTGAAGGAAAATGGGGACACGGAATGCAGAGGAACTGGGAAGGAGTAGTCCCTGTGCTCCCCAGAACCTCTTGGAGGCCTGCTGACCAGGCACCTTCCAGCTCACCGTGCAGAGAGCAACAGCCACTTCCATGTCTGCAAGCACATAAACTTTGAGGAGCTTCTTACACCAGCACTTTGTGCAGTTTGCTGTAAATGCTAATGTGTAATCCAGATAATTTTTAAATTCTGCATTTCTAATTAAGGCCTCGCCATGAAGCATGTGGGTCTTTGCTTTCTTTTCATGGGAAACAAGAGCAACTGAGGTCAGCATGATTCTCTATAGCACAAAAGTAATAATGTTTTGGCCATCAGCCTGAGGCATTTCTAGTTCATAATCATCTTCATACTGTGCAAGTATGTGATCTGAAAGGCAGGAAAACACCATCCTCTGAGGGTAAACAAAAATGCACAAAATGCAGCATAGCACTACACATCTTATGAAAATGCATTTCTATGAGCTAAATTATAGGAAGATAATAGCTTCACAAGGGAGCACAATTTTGCATTGGCCAAGGCCAACAGTTTCTTTTTCTTTGTAACGAACTACAATTTCAAACATTTTAACGTGAGAAAATAACCTTGGTAAGCACTGCCATCAATTTCGCCTGTTGAAAAGTATTCCCAAGATACCTGTAAGTAAGAGCATGTTAAAAATCTGAGTGGTAATTAGACAGAACTGTAAATGTCCTACAAAACCAAGGGCTAAATTTTGTGGCATTTAGCCACAGCCCTAACAAAAGGGATCATCATCAGAAGGAATCTTCCTTAGTTCCACTCACCCATCCCCAGAGTTTTCCCCCCGCCACACACACACACAGTAAGTTGCTACAGTCCTTTAAGGGGTGCAGAATACTCTCCCCACACACAGCTGGCCAGCTCATCTGGTCAGCAAGTGGGAGGGCAAAGCCAAGGCACCCCTATTCTCCACTCTTTCCTGCTGTCTTTCCAGTGAGCCACTCCCAGGGGGAGCAAGAGCTTAATCTTGCAAGATGCTGAGCAAACCACTTTAGCATGTGCTTAAGTCACTGAAGTCAATGGAAGAACTCACCTGCTTAATGTTAAACACGTGCTTAAATGCTTTGTTGCACTGGACCCAGAGCACTCAGCACCTTGCAGGGTCAATCGTGCAATTTTGGGCAGCCTTTCTGTGGGCTGTGTGAGTAAGGGGTCCTCTGCACAGCCTTGTAAATTAACCACAATCTAGCCCATAGTGTTTAGCAGCTCTGTAGCTCAGTTAAATCTCCTGGGTACAGCAGTGCATGCAGCTTGACATTTCAGCAGGTGGAAAAAAGAAAAACCTTAGGAGGGAGACTTAGGGGGTCCCAAGAAAAGCCCTGGTGTGGTGCAGCAGTCAGGCATTTGCATGGTGCTTCCTATGATTCAGGATTAGTCAGAAGGGACAGAGATGCTGGTGAAGTAAAAATGTTGAGAGGCTAATCCTGATGTCACACTAGTGTAACTCCACTGGCTTCCATGTTAATTCTGATTCAGACCGACGTGAGTGAGGTCCGAATCTGTCTCTGAACTTGTTTGAGGTTTTAAATCCCAAATGTAGATGGACATTTTTGGATGCAATCTGGAAACATTTTAATTCCAAAAGGAAAGTGGCGCCCTTCCTTCTCTCCTTTCTTTAGTCTCTTCTTTTTCCTTGTCTCTTCCTACCTTAGGGCAGATCATTTGGGACTCTTGGTTACCATTTGAACATACACATAGCAGACCTGGTTGTCCTGTGTCTTCATGGGTAATAGGTAAAAAGACAACATCAAGAAGCATTTAATTTCTACCTTCTACCTGTGTATGCTTTTTTTATTAATTGGAATACATGTGTGGCTATACTGCACATTTGCAAAACATTGAGCTTAATGAAGGACAACAGGACTTGTTAAAGCTTACATTTTAAAAAGTGTTTGTTTGGTTTTTTTTTAAAAAAAAACAAGGAAGAGAGGAGATCTCCACACCTGCAGATACAGAAAACCTGCTAATTCAGCAGATATGTGCTGTATGGGAAGTGTTTCAGGTTTTGCTGATTGGGCACGTCCAGAGTTTTACTTTAAACATGGTTTTAGTCTTTTTCTTTCATAAATCAAGGGTGTTGGAGCTGGCTGAATGCACACACTTTGGGTTCCCAATAAAATCTAAGTGAAGAGAGCAAATTAGTGACAGCAAACGGGAAATAGCAGCAGCACCAAAGGCATAAATGATTCTCACCAAACCTAAAAAAGAGCAATTGTGAAATACGTTTATGTTAAACCCTGAGGGCTCTGACTGAGCCCTGCTGTGTGCCCATGCAGAGGAATACGGGCATGTTAATGCATCACTGGGCACTGAACATGAGTGAGAAGAATTGCCATCAGGCTGCCTCTTTTGTGGAGGTGTACGGGAGCTGAGCAGTGCAGAGGACGGTAGATTGTGTTAGCAAAAGGACCTGCATCGCTCACTTCCCCATGCAGCAAGGAGAATGGAGGGACCAAATCATTCTTGAGTTAGAGTTTGGTGCCTTCCGTGTTCCTAGGACAGTGCAACTATGTGCTGCCCCTTACCCGGGCTGATTCATAGGGTTACAAACCAATCCTGAGGATTTTCTTTCTTTTGTTGTTTCTGCAAAAAAAGATGCACAGAACATGCTCACGTCGAATGCTGAAGCCCCTGTAATTCTGAGCCCTCACAAGTCGAAGCCAGTGGTACTGGCGGACTTTATGTGAGTGGAAAATCAGGTGCAGTGGAACTTGGCTCCACCATGCCCCCTCCCGCATTACCGCGCCAGGGGAATTTGCGGCACAGAGTTGCCTTAGCGAACCCGAGAAAGCTTATGCTCAAATAAATTTGTTAGTCTCTAAGGTGCCACAAGTATTGTTCTTTTTGAGGATCAGACAAGGTAACCAAGCCGTCCCTCATTTATCTAACCTGGATGACTATGATTTTTCAATCTATAACTTTCACATTGTCATTTCATTCTTATTAATTAGCCAGATTCTGCTGTCAGTGACACCAGTGTGAATCCAGAATAATTCTGTTTGTCAGTGCTATTGCAGACTTATACCAGTGTAGCTGAGTGAATAGTCTGTCCCCATGGGTCTGCTCAAAGCCTAGTCCAAAACCAACAAAAGCCAATGAAAAACCTCCTGTTCACTTCAGCGGGCATGGATCACACCCCTGAGGAGTCAATATTGCCCTTTGTAAATATGGTTTGCAGGATTGGGCACTGAACAAAGACCTCAGGAAAACATAAATCCTTATTTGTTTCAGTTCTGGCCTCCTTATGCGATTCCTGTTTTGGTGAGAAATGTTTTGGCCCCTGACTAAGCATGTCTGCAATTCCAGTGACTGCAGTGAGACTACCTGTGTGCTTAACGATAGGTATATGCTTTCATACCTTACTGAATCTGGGCCTCTAGAGAGAAGAGGGGGAAACAAAAGCTGATGACAATCCTGTAGAACTTGATTTTGCCTTGGCAGGTGCTTGATTGGAGTATCTACTAGACTCGGGAGTGACCCATAATTATGAAGAAGTCACCCTATGAGTCTGAGAGAGATCAATTTCACCTTAAAATAGGCATCACTGCAATCAGCAGGAATTACAGCAGAAGGACAAGAGTGAACTAGAAAAGTATAAATGGATTAAAAAGCAAAAGTGATTATTTTAGTAATTAAACATTTCTTAACTGAAGCTGCATGAAATGCAAAAGCATCATGAAAGGTCAGGAGAGATTTTCAAAAAGTGCTCTGGAGTAAGGGAAATAAAAAAGCAATTAAACACAGAGATAGAAGCTTCTGATGCATATAAGATTATTCCATATAAGTGGCTGCCAGCAACAAACTGCATTGTTCTGAATGTTTAATTAATAGAGGGGGATTTTTCATTAACTATTACCACTGGGGAAGATAGATTGGACAAATATGTACAAAACAACAGATACATTTCTTTTCTGTTTATATTTACATAAAATGCAGATATCTGAATGTCAGTGTCAACAGGCCAAAATTAAACATTCTGTTTCTTTGAAAGGAGTGATCGGCATTCACTTAAGAAAGCTGTGTGTGCAGAAGGCTGGGCTTTCACACCGAACAGTCCATAAATCAGGAACTCAATCCGGGAAGGAATAAGCTCCACCATGAACCTCAGTGGTTTCTGGGCAAGATGCAAACTCCATTGCTAGGCCTAGATTTCCAAGATCACCCTCCACGAGAACAAACCCCAATTGTGTGCATGTATATGGATATATGGGCTTGTCTACATGGCCAGTTAGGGCATGGCTAAACAGGGCGTGACTGTACAGCGCATATCCTGCCATACTGACTGGGTGAACCCCACTACCAGTCACTGAAAGATCTGTAGTGTGCTTTGACCTATTGCTGTGTCCAACAGGTAGCAGGGAGTGTACAACCAGTTAGCGCATGGCAGGCTAGGGCACTGTACATTTGCCCACCCTGGCTTGCTGCAAATTGACTGTGTAGACAAGCCTTAAGTTAACAGACCTCATCCTGCTGACAAGAGAAAAGAAAAGGAGACAGACACATAACTTTGTGTTCACTTAATAAATATGGAAGGTGTTGAGATATGGGCTACCTGTCCTGTCCCTGTGTGTGGCCCCAAGCAGAATTTAGCAGTTCAGGAGGGAATCTCTCAGCTTAGCTCCAGAAGAAATACTTCAACTCTCCTTTTGTGCTCTAGTAATAAGAAAATGTGGATTCCATTTATTTATCTGAAAAAAATTGTTTTGTTTTTAAACACAACACTAATATGTGAACAGAGAAGGCCTGCTGGCCCAGCTCAGGGGAAGAGATGGCCTCTGGCAGTGACCAATAGCCGATGTTTAAAATGGAGGTGAAAACACCCTATAATGGACCTGGCCAGCTGTGTAATACTGTACATTCTTTGGGGCATGCATGGTCGTGTATTTTTGCCTAGCACATTGGGATCCAGCCTGATTGTGGATTTAGTGCACTACTGCAATAGAGAAGTTAGTTAATATTAGGGAGAAATCACCTGCTCAATCCCTGCATTGATTCAGTTTAGTCTCTGAAGCATGAGATGCTTTGCAGTGATTTTGTGGCTTATCTGGATTTCACTTAGACACAGGCTGAACACATTTAGATAAACTAACTATAGTAGCTTCAAACACACTGGTGTTTTGGTATCTAACATGATACTTGAAAAAAAGATAATTTTCTTCCAGCATGCAGGTATTGTTAGAAATGCAGTGGAATTGTGAGTAAATATGTTCATTAACAATGTGACTTCTGAAAACGCTACCTAGGGCAGGAGTCCTATTTGTTTGGTACTATGACAGCATACCCAGATGCGATGCCTTCTAGATATGTTTCCAGAAGTGACGACACTCCTATGGTACCCTGATTCAGGATACCCTACTGATATCCCTGATTTCCATGCAGTGAGGAAAAGGGGACTATTACACTAAATCTGCTGCAGAATTTTGCCATGTTTTCAGATGAAACAGCATGAAAATATTGTATATCCAAATTCTTAAAATTTGCAAGTGCATTTTGGATCTAGCAGTTCACTATACCAAACTGTATGATCTGCTAAGTTGGTCTGTGATAGGGTGCACATACTCCATCCTTATGTGTTTCAGAGTAACAGCCGTGTTAGTCTGTATTCGCAAAAAGAAAAGGAGTACTTGTGGCACCTTAGAGACTAACCAATTTATTTGAGCATGAGCTTTCGTGAGCTACAGCTCACTTCATCAGATGCATACCGTGGAAACTGCAGCAGACTTTATATATACACAGAGAATATGAAACAATACCTCCTCCCACCCCACTGTCCTGCTTGATTATGTAAAGAGTTGTCACTTTGGATGGGCTAGCACCAGCAGGAGAGTGAATTTGTGTGGGTGGGTGGAGGGTGAGAAAACCTGGATTTGTGCTGGAAATGGCCCACCTGATGATCACTTTAGATAAGCTATTACCAGCAGGACAGTGGGGTGGGAGGAGGTATTGTTTCATATTCTCTGTGTATATATAAAGTCTGCTGCAGTTTCCACGGTATGCATCTGATGAAGTGAGCTGTAGCTCACGAAAGCTCATGCTCAAATAAATTGGTTAGTCTCTAAGGTGCCACAAGTACTCCTTTCCATCCTTATGTGAACGAGGAAGAGGTTAAATTCCCTTGCCCTTAAGCAGTGGTTCCCAAACTTGTTCCGCCGCTTGTGCAGGGAAAGCCCCTGCCGGGCCGGGCCGGTTTGTTTACTTGCCACATCCGCAGGTTCGGCCGATCGCTGCTCCCACTGGCCGCGGTTCGCTGCTCCAGGCCAATGGGAGCTGCTGCAAGCAGCGCGGGCCGAGGGACGTGCTGGCCGCCGATTCCAGCAGCTCCCATTGGCCTGGAGCAGCAAACCGTGATCACTGGGAGCCACAATTGGCCGAACCTGCAGACGCGGCAGGTAAACAAACCTGCCCGGCCCAGCAGGGGCTTTCCCTGAACAAGCGGCGGAACAAGTTTGGGAACCACTGCCCTTAAGGACTACCTGAGCTTCCAGACTTTGGCCTGTGCCCAAATGAAACAACCCTTTGTGGCCACTTGAGGTAGGTGGAAGAAAGTCAGCCTATGTATATTCTGGAGGCTTGGGGGAATTTGTGGCTGAGAGGAGCTGTCCTTTTTTTTTTTTTTTCCTGGCTGAAACTAGAACTGTTTCCTCTCTTGGGACCTGATATACAGGAGCCATGACTCCAAGCCTGGGGTGGCCTGTTATTCTGTTATGGGGTCCAACACAAAGATTTGGAAAGGAGGAAGCTTAGTTTAATTCTTGAGCAATGAGAGACAAAGATATCAAAATAAAATATTTAACCACATGGTATATGAAAGCCTATTTTAGTTGTAACAGTTTTAAGCTGTCTTGGATACTATGAAAAACATGTAGGATTCTAGAATCGAAACTTGGGATTCTCTTTGATGCTGTTTGATCCAGGGCTAGTCTTATGTTCTATGTATGCATTAAATATACATATAAATGTTAAAAGAACATTAAGGACTCAAAAATTAGGAAATTCCAGAATTAAGGTTGTCAAGGCAATCTTAATTTGGCAGTATGCCAGTCTTTAATTACATTATCATACGCTATTTTTCCACAGTACCCCTGCCTCATTCAGTGTACAGAATGTATAATGCTCACTTCAATATGTTGTCTTCTCCTCATTGCTCAATGTGTAGCCCTGTGCCTCAGTACCTGCACCTTGCTCAAACCCTGCCTCTGTCCCTGTCCTCTAACTTCCCCATCCATAACTCATCATCCCAAATACATTCTCTACACCTAGCCAGTCCCTGTCTCCACTCCTCAGGATTCTCATGCAGTCCTTACCTAGCAAGTTTCAGTGCCCTCCCATTCTGGCTCCCCATCCAGTCTGTCTCTCTCCCACTCCCAGTCTCCCTTACTATACTCCTTGTACAGTCTCAGTATTCCCCTGCTCCCATGTCCCAGTCTCTTTGTCCAGCCCATCCCAGTTCTTCCCCCACACCCTGACTCCTCATCACATCTGTCTCCCTCCCCCCTCATCTTCTTCCACTCTCTCTTCTGGCTCTCAGATCCAGTCTCCTTGCCCAGTCAGTGTCAGCTCCCACTCTGTTTTCTCTTCTCCTCCTCCTTTGCCCCACCAATGCTAATGTTTAGTACTTAAAAATTTTCATTATGTGTTCTTTTTCAACCTGTGTTCAGAGTGTAACTTGCTATGCTGACACATGCTTATGTTCTGTAGTGGAGAAAAGCTATTCCCTTCCATCTTAAACATTTAGGTCACATAGAAAGATTAGCTGTTGTACAGAAACATGCACTGGTATATATGTAAGATTTTGTTGTGATCTATGATTAAAGCGAGGTCTTGATCAAATACAGTTGGGATTCAAAGTTTGCTTTTCCATGAAAATATGACTATGTTCTGCATGCATTCAAAAGTCCAGCTGAGTCCAATTGTAAATAAAAACACTTTCAACATAATAATAATGACACTTTGATCAAACTATAGTTCATTGATTAAAATGCCCTTTTTATTCTCCTTTCATATCTTCACTCCAATAAGCAACATGAGAGAGCAAAAACCAACATGGAGCAGCAGAAAAGAGGCCCTGAAGGAAAGCCAGGCAAGTAAACAAAGATTAAGAAGAGAGGGAAAAAATAGATTATACAAAATAAATACAAAAAGCTACTGTGCTCATGCCCTAAAGCTTAACCCAATTCTCCAGTTCAGCCACTGAAAAGCAGAGGAGTCTATAACCACCTGCAGAACACAGATACTTATTTGTATTTATTTCTATCCCTATAACCATATGAACTCTTCTTTACCAGTTACAGCAGTTTTATTTGTACTGAACACAAATATGTGCAACAGCAGCATGGTATGAGGTATAGCTCAGTGGTTTGAGCATTGGCCTGCTAAACCCAGGTTTGTGAGTTCAATCCTTGAGGGGGCCATTTAGGGATCTGGGGCAAAAATTGGGGATTGGTCCTGCTTTGAGCAGGGGGTTGGGCTAGATGACCTCCTGAGGTTCCTTTTCATATTCTATGAACCCATATTCCTGTGAAGCCCCAAAAGACAAGCATGTCTTCATCCAAAAGATAAAATGCAGTTTCCACCCAGTTAAAGATAATCTGATGATGATTCCTCATCTGTAAAATGAGAAATGGTAGGATGGCCACCTGCATACAACAGTAATGAAAAACTCCACCAGCGCATTCAGGCCCACTCACAATTTCAAAAGAGCCTTTAGTTTTAAGTGTCTAGTTGACTTCTCTTAGTAAAATACACTTGCTTGCCAGCACTTGTGCTCTGGGTTTACTTAATAATGCTCATTATATGGTCACATCAAGGTGAACTGAGACTTAAGGCCTATCCCTAAAGATTATTTCCTCCATATACACTGTGGTAGCCTAATTTAATTTTTCATCGTTAAAGGAATGTTGATTGTTCCTGCTTGGCTACACCTTGCATTCATGTCACCGCTGTAATTGATCCACTAAATAACTGGTTCGGTGGCAACATTAGATGTAATCCACCCAATTTCAGATGTTGGCCGGGGAGGGGGGGAGTTGGAGTAGAACATGTTTGTCTATCTTTAAGTAATTCAGAAAAGGTAAAAACAAAATGACTTGCTCTTTCATGGAGTATAGTATAGGTAAGGAAATAATTTTGACCAGCTTTGTAGGAGTGGGGATTTTATCAGCAGCCACTGAAGAGCAATATGATTATATCCAAATTAGACATGCCTATAATGTAGCTTGTATGTTTAGCCAGTAGAGGTCACACATACTCTTGTGGAAATCGGACACCACTGCCCTCTACAGGTGGATATTGCACACATAATTTGTGAATATGGTTTTCATCTGGGAAAAACAGAATAATTTTTCCCCATTTTTTTGAATACCTATCTAGCACATCTGTAGTGAAATGAGGGCTAGAATTGACTAATGAGTTTAGTAACTTTTGGAGACCCTGGGCCTAGTTTAAGCCTTGTGGATGTGACAAACCATTTTTAAGAACTGCTTTATCCATTACACGCAGATGGATACTGAAGCCTTGTGCACAGGATTCAGTACTGTCTCCCAAATGGAAAAAAGAATGCATGTGTTTTTTGTTTGACAGCATTGCATAATGGCACAGATTTAAGTAAGCCCCTCCAGCTGCATCCCTGCACAGTCTTTCCCTCTACCATGTAGGCCGAGGAGCTCATTTCACTTACGAATGCAGCACACAGACAGGAACCCACCACAGTGCAGCACAGAGACTGGAACACATCACAATATTTTATGCTCTATTTATGCTTGTACTTGAGTCTCACCTCCTGATTTTCATACTGCTGTTTTCCTTAAAATGTGTTTGTTTTATCACAGTGACTTCTTCATAAGTCACTTTCACTGACATATATTGTGCAGTTATATTGTCATGTCACTACTGTAACAGCAGTTCTCTGAAACGCCATCCCCAACACAATCTCAAACATGATCTCACAGGAAAAGCCAGGAAGTTAGTAAATCTAATCCTCCATCCCATCCCCCTTCCCCTTTTTTCTCTCTTTATTTCCTATTGCACATTTTTCTGGGTATTCAGCTTCAGTGAGTTCAAAATTGAGTGGCTAAATGACAAGGAATGGAACTTTTCATTTCATTACTCCTTTATTTAGAGGGCTTTACTGGGTTCCAGTAAAGCAGGGAATGGATTTTAACATCTTGATGTTAAAACTGTGGCTTTATATGGCATAAATCTGACTTGTCTGATTCCCCAGTTCCTTCTTTACTGGGGCATTCTCTGGGCTCAGCCTTTATGGTTTTGTCTGTGTCCATAAGACTTTCAGTCTGTTATGCTTCTTAGGTTTGGGACATATTGTTATCACATACTAGGCTCTTAAACTGATCAAATTTAAGCCTACTCTAAAGAAAAAGTATGTTTTAAACTTCTTATTGCTGCATCAATACATATTGAGAAAGTACAATCTAGTTGTCACAGCAACCACCAAATTAGCAAACCACAATGATTGCTGTTACCTCTTTTAATACCCACATAATCATAATAAAAAATACAAAACATACATGAAAATATCCAAAAATATTAAAGATAATACACAATAGGAAACAAAATCATTATCATTAAAGAGTAATGTTATTAGATGTCAGGGTATCATCACAGCTTCTGCATTGTCAGGAAAGAAGGAGCTCCAAATGTGAGTGTTTCTTTCTCTGTGTGACAAAGGAGAGGAGGACACTCAAGGCCCAATTACGAGGACAAGCCTAAGTTCAATTTACATGCTGGCAAATCTGAACCAGTGAGTAAATTTATGTAACTTGCATACTGAGGAAGTGCAAGAATGGAGTTGTAGCAGAAAAAGCAACCAACAGAATTGTGTTAAAAGGTGTGTAAGATAAATCAGGTGCCCAAAATTTCTGTGTCTCTGTGTGTGTACTTCCACAAGGCACATTTAAAAATCCTTTTAAAATCCCATTTAAAGTCATGCCCCCCTCTGTCAGAAAGCCAATTTCTAATCGGGGATCTCTTCAGAGATTCTTACAGGTAGAACATCACTTCCTACCCACTGCTTGTGATAGAAGTACTGCCTATAATACAATAGGTTTGACAATGTGGCAGTGAATGAACGAGTACCATGTACCATATCAAATCACATCTATTTATGATACTGCCTCAGATGTAACTCCATCCAGTACCCCATCTGATCCACTGTCAAATATTTTATCTCAATAAGGTGAATGGCTTTGCTTCTTTATCACCTTTGTCACAACTGTAGTATTAAACTTCCATGATGCGGGATTGAGCCTCTAGTGATTCATGCAGAGTGGACCCATATATAAAAAAAAGTTTCAAAACTCTAATTATCTGTGGAATCTGTATTACTTTTTAGAAGTTTATAACATGGGATAGGTATGTTCAACTTCTTTTGTATACTGGAAATATACTTTGACTGAATGACCTGTTATTTGATTAAGGAAAACAGGAAAGAACAAAGTATAAAAGTTTTCTCTATGTAGTTTCACTCTGTATTAAATTTCCTGTCTGTTTCACTCTAACTTTAGCAGTGAACTGAAAGTGATCAGGAACAGTCAGCATGGATTCACCAAGGGCAAGTAATGCCTAACTTACCTGATTGCCTTCTATGATGAGATAACTGGCTCTGTGGATGAAGAGAAAACAGTGGATGTGTTATTCCTTGACTTTAGCAAAGCTTTTGATACTATCTCCCACAGTATTCTTGCCAGCAAGTTAAAGAAGTATGAGCTGGATGAATGAACTATAAGGTGGATAGAAAGCTGGCTGGATCATTGGGCTCAACGGGTAGTGCTCAATGGCTCCATGACTAGTTGGCAGCTGGTATCAAGCGGAGTTCTCCAAGGGTTGGTCCTGGGGCCGGTTTTGTTCAAAACCTTCATTAATGATCTGGAGGATGGCGTGGATTGCACCCTCATCAAGTTTGCAGATGACACTAAACTGGGAGGAGTGATAGATATGCTGGAGGGTAGGGATAGGATACAGAGGGACCTAGACAAATTAGAGGATTGGGCCAAAAGAAATCTGATGAGGTTCAACAAGGACAAGTGCAGAGTCCTGCACTTAGGATGGAAGAATCTCATGGACTGCTACAGACTAGGCACTGAGTGGCTAGGCAGCAGTTCTGCAGAAAAGGACCTAGGGGTTACAGTAGACGAGAAGCTGGATATGAGTCAACAGTGTGCCCCTGTTGCCAAGAAGGCTAAAAGCATTTTGGGCAGTATAAGGAGCATTGCCTACAGATGGAGGGACGTGATCATTCCCCTCTATTCGGCATTGGTGAGACTCATCTGGAGAACTGTGTCCAGTTTTGGGCGTCCCACTACAAGAAGGATGTGGAAAAATTGGAAAGAATCCAGTGGAGGGCAAAAAAAAATGATTAGGGGGCTGGAGCACATGACTTATGAGGAGAGGCTGAGGGAACTGGGATTATTTAGTCTGCAGAAGAGAAGAATGGGGGGGGATCTGATAGCTGCTTTCAACTGCCTGAAAGGGGGTTCCAAAGAGGATGGGTCTAGGCTGTTCTCAGTGGTAGCAGATGACAGAAGAAGGAGTAAAGGTCTCAAGTTGCAGTGGGGAAGGTTTAGGTTGGATATTAGGAAAAACTTTTTCACTAGGAGGGTGGTGAAGCACTGGAATGGGTTACCTAAGGAGGTGGTGGAATCTCCTTCCTTAGAAGTTTTTAAGGTCAGGTTTGACAAAGCCTTGGCTGGGATGATTTAATCGGGGATTGGTCCTGCTTTGAGCAGGGGGTTGGACTAGATGACCTCCTGAGGTCCCTTCCAACCCTGATATTCCATGATTCTATGAGTCTATGCTCTTCAGCGTGGAGGACCTCCTAGACACAAAAAGAAAAGGAGTACTTGTGGCACCTTAGAGACTAACCAATTTATTTGAGCATAAACCTTCGTGAGCTACTGCTCACTTCATCGGATGCCTTCAGTGGAAAATACAGTGAGGAGATTTATATACACACAGAACATGAAAAAATGGGTGTTTATCATGCACACTGTAAGGAGAGTGATCACTTAAATTGAGCTATTACCAGCAGGAGAGTGGGGGCTCCTCAGTAATGTAGAGAGTACAGCACACAATAGAGTAATAATAGCAGTTACCTAGCTTCATATATACCAATGGGCACCCTAACTGATATGTAGTAAGTATGGCACTCAACTCCAGTTGAACTTAGCTTATTTCTTTTTAACTATTCTCCCCTGAAGTTCCCACTTCAACCTAAGCTCAGAAGTGTAAGTGCCAAAATAGTGGAAGGAAACCTATACTTGCAACATATTTGCCCTGAGAAGGATGAAGACATAAAAATGAGATGAGAGCCTCTCTAGGAGGTTTCAGAATTAATTTCAGTATTTGGTCAGTCTGCAGTATTGGTGGAGTTGTAGACCCCAGATGTTGATCCATTTGGTCTCATACTGTACTTTTCCTGCAGCAAGGCAAGTATTACTCTGGTTCAGTTCTTGTAGCATGAAAGTCTTTTTCCATCTTATCAATGAATTATAGAATATGACAGAAATTGGGAAATTTTGGAAGAAATTGGAAGTTTTTCCTTGCATTTTTCTTGTAATATATATTATACCTATACTGCTTGTGTGCTGTAGTTTTCTTGGTGCTTTGTGAAACAGATAGTACCATTCAGAGTTTAAAAAAAACAGTATTTCAAAGTGGAACATCCCCCAGGCCAAATGTTTCTTGCAAACCCAAACTCTTCAAGTTTCCCTTAAAATAGAGCATGTTTGTATACCACCTTCAACAAACTTGGTAAGTTCTGTGTGTAAGGGACCATTTCTTCCTACGTGTTTGCACAGCACCTCGCCTGGGCCTCAAATAAATAAAATGTAGATAGCATGGAGTGTCAAAAAATGAGAGGAAAAAATTGCACCACAGGAAGATGCAGACCTATCAGATAATGGAGTATGTCTACACTGCAATCACTGGGTGTGGTTGCAGTTTGTATGGACATACCTGAGTTAGCTTTAATCTAGCTAGCTCGGGTACTAGAGCTGGCAGCAAAGGTTTCACTGCAGGCTGTATAAGCAATTTGGGCAAGTAGCAGGTGCTGCCATGGCTTTACTACTCCACTACCCAAGCTAGCTAGATCAAAACTAGCTCAGGATGTCTACATGAATTGCAATCACTCCTCATGATTGCAGTGTAGACATATCCAGGGTGTTTATCTCTGACATCACTTTGCAATGTGTTCATCATGATGTTAGGTCCTGACTGTGCAACATCATAATACAATTTCTAATGTCACCATAAATGACAGTCCAGCTTTTCAAAGTTGGGCATCACTGCTATAGACCTATTGTAAAATATGGAGTGAGCCAGTGTTTTCATTGCTAATGTGCTATGAATATTGCATGTCTTCATTTTTTAAACTCTTGCTTAATAAAAAAATCAGTAAGCTAAATTAAAAACATAAGATCATAAAACCTATGGTTTTTAAAGTCAGATTGTATAGACCTCAAAATGCAAAGCAGCATCCAAAATCAACCCAACTCTTAGGACAATATAAGCTGATTGGGAACTCGACCTACCATGTAAAAATGTTTAGATGGGTTTTTATTTTTTAAAGTGTGATGTTCCAAAGCTCACAGAAAATTTGTCTTGCTGAGTTTAAAACCTGCTAAATGTAGTGTTTGGAATGGAAGGTTTTGAATCCGTGCAGCACAGCGTGAATGGCACAGGTGCACTCTCCAAGCTGTGGCATTGTTCCAGTTCAGGCATATATGCACATGTGGCACACTGTCGAAGCTGTGCTGTCAGTTAGATCTTTATTACTTCTGCTGTGACTGATGCTTCAAAGCCCAAATATACACTCCCAGCTCCTAGCTAGAATTTTTTCTCTCTTTTGACAACCCAAATGCATGTCCCTAGTCACCAGCTGGATTTTTCTGATATTGCCTCGTGCTTCCAGTGCTTGAAATATGAGCTATAAACAGCTTAGTGCTCTTCTTAGGGAAGCATCAGATGCACAGTACTTTGGAAAATATAAGAGTTGCCTGGTATCCCATCTTATTTTGATTATTCTTAAAATATAGAGGTCTAATCCTCCAAAGACTCACTGTCCAACATAGTGTTGACTACCACGAGTAGTTTCAAGAAACAGTCCCGCAGCCCAAGTTGGCTGGCACAGGCCAGCCGTGGCTGTTCATTTGCTGTATAGACTATCCATTGAAGTCTGCTCAGACTAGTAAGCACTATAGTAAATGTCTAGAGGATGAGGTCCTTAAAAATCACTAAATGAAAGCGGGGAAAGAACTTAATAAATTACATAAAATCATAGAATCATAGGACTGGGTGAGACTTTGAGAGGTCATCTAGTCCAGTCCCCTGCACTCATGGCAGGACTAAGTATTATCTAGACCAGCCCTGACAGGTGTTTGTCTAACTGGCTCTTAAAAAATTTCCAGTGATGGAGATTCCACAGCCTCCCTTGGTTATTCCAGTGTTTAACCACCCTGACAGTTAGGAAGTTTTTCCTCATGTCCAACCTAAACCTCCCTTGCTGCAATTTTAGCCCATTGCTTCTTGTCCTATCCTCAGCAGTTAACAGGAACATTTTTTCTCCCTCTCCTGGTAACAGTCTTTTATATACTTGAAAACTATTATCATGTCCTCCTCAGTATTCTCTGCTCCAGATTAAACAAACCCATTTTTTTCAATCTTCCCTCCTAGGTCGTGTTTTCTAGACCGTTACTCATTTTTGTTGCTCTCCTCTGGACTTTCTCCAATTTGTCCACATCTTTCCTGAAATCTGGTGCCCAGAACAGGACACAATACTCCAATTGAGGCCCAATCAGCGTGGAGTAGAGCAGAAGAATTACTTTTTGTGTCTTGCTTATAACACTCCCGCTAATACGTCCTAGAATTATGTTTGCTCTGTGTGTGTGTGTGTGTCTGTTCAACAGTGTTACACTGTTGACTCATATTTAGCTTGTGATCTACTATGACTCCCAGATCTCTTTCCGCAGTACTCCTTCCTAGGCAGTCATTTCTCATTTTGTATGTGTGCACCTGTTTTGCCAGATATAGGACAATATCCATAAGTAATAGTTTTGATAACAACAAGGAAAATTTGCCAGCAATGATCATGCAAGCAATTTTCTCCCTCTTTCACAACAGTGTAAATAACATTTCAAGATGCAGCAAGCAGCTGTGTACAATATATTTAATAGCAGACCATTACAAATATTACTGTTAGGCTAGGTGGAACTACAGATGCTAGCCTGAAGCCGGTAGCATTAAAGGATTCATTAGCTTGACGAGGTGCTGAATTTTTGAACTGCATGGAGTAACTGGTAACTGGTGTAGTTCATGTACATTTTTAGAATTTGGGCAACAAAATATACATCCTGTTCAGCTAAGAGATAATCCAACCCTGCATGATACTTAGTACCCTGAACTCAGCATCTTGCAAAAAGCACTCAGCTTCATAAAATCAAACCTGTAATACAGTGTCTGACTATTCCTGCGTTTCATTGTTTACCAACACCATGTATTATTTGGGTCTCCAATGTAACCTGTCGTCTTACTGTAGAAATGCACCCTATTTCAGAAAGCAGGGGACATTTGAGCCATCTCATGGAAGTGTCAAGCCAGCTCAGTGCAAACATTTAAAAGATATTAATGACTGGATTATCAGCTGCTCTTATATTTTTAGCAAACAGACATATCATACATTTAAATTTCATTTTAAACTAGCTTTAGCTAGTCTTTCTAATGCAGAATGTTTCCTATATGCTTTACAAATGTATTAATGTTGGTCATATGTAGTCTTCTGGTAAGAAATGTAGAATATACAACTCTACATTCCACAATTAATATGAGATTAATTTCTTCTGCTGAATTCAGTGCTATAGCATACTATTTTCTCTGACAAATGCACAATGCCTTGTATTACTTAGAATGTATCCAAAAGGACAGTCTGCTGCTAGGGCTCTCCTTGCATTTCAGATGTATTAAGGCCAAATTCCAATACTGTATTCATACTCGTGATGGATAGCCCCTTGCTCCATCAGCAGTGCCATTGACATCTGTGGCAATCGCTCATGATACTCGCTGTAAATAAGGATGTAAGAATCTGACACTAAATGATCAACTCTTTTATTAAACAAAGATGCAACTGCTGTTTATGGAGCATCATGTACAGGAGGCAATGAAATACAGCTCACCAACTGTGGCCAGCTATAGGGCTGCAATGTAGCTATTCCAGTTGGCTGCAGTAGCAGCTACAGTTCCTCCTTGCCGCTTGTGGGCAGTGTTGAGGTCACTGTACTGGTGTAATCAAGTCTCCAGTAGCCCTTCCCAGAGTCCACCTACATCACCATCCTTCATGCCAGTCAGTTCAGGGAAAGAACTGAGTCCACTCACAAACAAGAGCCTTAGAAGCCAATGTGTAGCCAGTTTGCCCGCACCGCCTTCTCCTATAGAAGCTATGTATTGCCTGTTTTGTGTATAATTTGTCTTGGAATGGAAGCTTTTAAACTACTTAGTCATGTGTATATATAAATAACTAACGAGAAAAACAAGATAAAAATGAGAGAAACAAGTAAATTGCCAGATAATCTGTCCTGTAGATTGCACTTTAGTTAAATTACTTGTACTGATCTTAATTATCCAAATGGCTCCATTACACAAATTAGAAGTCTGAGAACCACACAGCAATATGCTTTCTGATTTCCCCTCGTCCCCCATTCCCTCGGTTTGATTAATCATGCAACAAAGCTAATTCATCTTAAGGGAAATGTAGCCTTATACTCCACATTGCATAGGTTACTAGTTATTGAACTAGTAGCATGCAGAAAATGACTTTTAAACTGAAGGGCATATTCAGGTTTATATATGTTCTGTATAAAACTTTCAATCCCAGAGCTATTTGATGCAGTAATTCAAATGAGCCAACAGTTTACTTATAAGCAACTATTTATAGTTCAGTATTGAATATTCAAAATATTCCTTACTCCATAAACATTTTATAGAAGATCAGCTTTGCAAAATTCTTTAACAGCCTACAGATTTTTAATGCTATACCTAAGCATTTAATAGCAAACTCCAATATTCAGAAAGGGTCTGGATTTTGGATTTCTCTAAATGGGGAACAAATACTCATGAAGAATTTTTCAAAGAAAAGGTATTCTCAATTACAATTATGCTATGTTCTCCCAGGCTGACATTTATGACTGGTTTTCAAGCCTCTATCGCAGTTAGGAGCAGGCTGATGTCATCTTATAGATCGATGAAGTAGACCCCAAGTATTGAGTAGACAGACTGAACCTGAAATAACGGAACAGTGAGTACCTACATGGAGAAAAGATTCTTGATCATAGAGTGCTCTTTAATCTATCAGAGAAAGGCAGGTGAGATCCAAGGGCAGGAAGCTGAGGTTAGACAACTCAAACTAGAAATAAGCTGAAAAATTTTAAGTGAGGGTAATAAACCGTTAGCATAACATACTGAGGGTGGACCCTCCATCATTTGAAATCTTTAAATCAAGCCTGGATATCTTTCAAAAAGATATGCTATAGCTCAAAAAACTTATGGGACTAATGGACACATTACCGAGTGGGGTCCTGTGGCCTGTGTTTTGCCAGAAGTCAGACTAAATTATCATAATGATCTCTTCTGGCCTTAAACTCTATAACACTGAGGCCAAAGGAAAATGATGTTTTTCACTGGGGATGAGGCATAAAAGGTCACTGCTCCTAAGTAATATGGTGGCTGGTGTGTGATAAATAGCTAGAACAATAATTGTCCACTTTTGAGGGTCACAAAGCTACTCTGGCAGATGTGTGTGTTGTGTTTGGGAGGTTTTGCACTATAGGTACAATGTAGCCACACACAAAAAGATAACACCCTGGTACTACAAAAGAGAACCAAGAAGCAGGTTTAAGTGTTTTTGGGCCAAGTGGCTGCTTCTTGTCTAGCAATTCCTTATGCCAAGCAATGCAGAATAGAAGAGATGTGCAAGTGCATTAGACTGCATAGTTGTACTAAGCAACTGTTATGAGATTTGGGCACTTAAGAGCACTGGTGTCCTGTTTTGGGTAGTCATCTAAACTGGATGTTTCACAGGAAGTTGAGAGCACCTCATAATGTACACAAACTGCAATGCCATGACACATGAAGCAAAATTCCTTCCTGAGCCCCTTGTTCGATTATGTCATGAAGCTTAATTCAGTAGATGGGACAAGTCACATTAGATAAGTGCAACTTATTTGGGATATATACTTGCAAGTTTCAGGACATAAGGCCACTAACTAGCTGCTCAATATGGAAAGAAACTTTCCTGTATGCCAATAATTGCCAGTTATGGAGGCTGTACACTCCTTTGTGAAACATCCTGTATTGGCCATTTGTAGGGAGAATATACTGGATTGAGAGACCACTGGTCTAATGTGGTATGCCAGTTTCTATGTACCTGTAAGGTTTAATTTTCCATTCACTTATCTTGTGTGGAAATAAGTGTTACACAACAAATGCTCCTAAAGTGTATTAACTGTTAAAAAATGCCTTGATTACTTCCTGTTGCAGTGAATTCCACAAGTTAAATATTCCTGCTTTACTGAACTCTCCGTTATTTTAATGTTAGGCACCAGCACAATTTCCTAAAGGACTTTCTAACTCTATTCATGTGGAATGTCTGTTGTTGAGTTTATATACGAGAGAATTAGCTACTCTTTCTCATTTCCAACATGGTGGTGATCTTAAAAACTGTCATGTATTTGCTGGCATCCTGCAAAGATGCATTAAGCTAAATTATATCTGTAATACTTAAAAAAAAACAACCATGCATCCAAGGTGTTACGGTTGTTGATGAGCTTTACAGGCATTTCTTTGGCCAGCAGCCAAACACAAATTGCCATATACAGAAGCTTTCATATAATTTGGCACATTTCTCTAGCTGGGATGTTGTTTTAACTGTCAATGCAATGTACACAATAGAGATAAACAGCAGATGGGATCAGAACATTGGTTTGCTAATCCAACTAAAAGCACTCATATGAGAGGAAAGTCAGAAACAACCATAGTAAAAAATGGTATTTTGTAATCCCAGTGCGGAAGTCCATAATACAATACACAACATGTCCTTGCCATTTTAGTATCATGTTTCTAAGCAGATTTCTCACCCAGTTCTTTATTTATCTCTCTAATCTACATTATCCTGCTGTTGGAAAAAATAAAGCGATTGACTATGTTAGAATAAATCTTTTAAAAAAGAGGTTAGAAAGCTGTTTTCTCTCTTTCCGGCTTCTTAGGACTGTTGGAACATACTAACAAGCTTATAGATAAAGATTTTTTTTCTAAAACACAACTTTGCAATTACAGAAATGTATCAGCTAAATAGAGAGAGAGATAGAGGTTCCTATTCTGGAGGAAAAAGTCTTGACAGTTTCCTCTAGCTTAACAATAATAAATAGTTTCATAATGGGAAGAGGAGCTGTTCCAGAGTGAATGGGGCAAAGATAAAATATTAAACCGGAGATCTGCTCATTTCTTAAAGACTTTAATAATTTTCTATTTTGTGACATCTAAATCGTTGGTGCCTTGGTATAAGGGGACTGCTGTCCCCTTACTAAAACTCAGTAGGGGTGTTTTGGTTGGCTAGCTCCCAGTACCAAAGGAAAGGGGAAGGGCTGATGGGAAATCAGGACCCTGAGAATGACAGTCCGCAGGAACAATGGGGAGAGACCAATGTTCTAGGTCAGCCTGATTGAGGGGGCGGGCAGGCTAATGAGGGAGTCAGGAGGCCAAGAGGATCCTGTTCTCTGTGTTAGCTGGAATTGCCTGGGTCCGATAGAGTGGGACCGAGCTAAGGAGAGAGCAGGGGTGCAAGTTGAGCTGGGGAGCAGAACCATGCCAGCCAGAGGGCCCAGCCCAGGAAGCAGGTCAGTGCTGGAAGCAGAGTCACAGAAGCAGCCCACAGAGCAGACCCTGCCCTGGGAGCAGAGCTGTAGCAACCAGAGCCAGAGGGGCCAGAGAATCAGCCCAGGGAGCTGGAGACAGAGCAGCAGCAGCCATGCTGAGGCACAGTGGAGCTGGAGGCAGAGTGGTGGAGCTGGAGCTGGAGCTGGAGCAGTCCGGAACTGGGTGTGGTGAGCAGCTGGGGAGAGTGAGGGGGACTCTGGGCAGTGAGCCCAGCACAGGGAGACACCCCCAGCCAAGAGGCTCTGTAGGCCAGACTCGTAGGGGGATTGGTAACCCCGATGGGGCGGGGGCAACGCTGGGAAGAAGGATCTTGCCCCCTAGAGCCTGAGAGCATGTGGCCACCACCAGAGCAAGTGTCCGACCCACAGCATCCCTGCAGCACAGCCAAGGCCTGAGAAGGAGGCCTGGGACGTGTAAGGAACAGACTGTGAACTGCCCTGACATTCCAGAGATGCTGGTTGTGATGTCCCCGAGCCACAGAGCGGGGTGATGTGTTTTCCTTTAACCTTTCACATTTTTTTCTTATTTTTTAAAATTGATTGCTGTTTAATAAATTGTATTTGCTTTGAACTGTATGTAATGATCAGTGGGTCAGGGAAGCATCCAGTGCAGAGAGAGCTCCCCAGAGTGGGGACACCCTAGCTCCGGCCCTAAGTGACCACAACAAGGTTGGGGGTCGAGCCCCCACAGGAATCCCAGGCCCAGCCTTGTTATGGTTATGAGGACTCTGCCACATGGGAGAGTGGAAGGGGAGCCCTGGAGGTCAGGCAGGTCTCTGGGTAAAGGAAGTGAGAGCAAGGACTCAGATCCTTTCGCTAGACCACTTCACCGGGGTAGTGTATAAGCCTGGAAAGTTCCCCACAATAGCGGGACCATCCCCCTGCTTACACTGGCATCTCCCTTTGAAAATTAGGTGGTACATCTACAGATATCTATGGTAGCATTCATATTACATTGATAGCAGAAATGAAAAGGACAGAATGGATGAGCGAAAGAGGCAAATTGGGAGAGGACAGACAGACTGATTGGGGTGGAAGGAGGCAGGAACAAAAGGGAAGAATGGGAGAGGAGAGATTGAAAGGAAGAAAAGGGGATGGGGCAAAAATAAAGCGGGAAATGAACAAAGAGGATAGGAAAGGGGTAAGGGGCCAAAGAGTAACAAAAGGAGTCAAAGTAGCAGAATGTGAGAGAAGAAATGGATTGGAAAGGAAGGAGAATGGGGTAGAAAAGTATAGTTGATAGCTCTGCAGTCATTTTTAGACTTCTAGTAATATTTTCCTATTGTTCTCATTTGAACTGTAGCCATATTGTTGGAATTATTATTAATAATACAGGGTATTACTACAACACGAATTCAACCATACCTTTATGAAATCTAAGGGCTGAATGGTATTAGTGCAATTACGGTAACCATGTCTAAAAGACTAAATAATAAGCAATTAGTACATCTATATTGTAACTCACGTTTATACGCATTTGATCAGAATACCCACAAAAGGACTAGACCCAGGGGTGCTCAAACGCATGTTGGTGGGCTCCAGTTTGGTCAGGCAGATAACAGTAATTAGCCCTTTTTAAGAGTTCACCTTTCTATACCCTTTAACAAACAAGTGATGTCATTGCCAATTGCTATCTTTAGCTAAGAACCAGTATTAGGCAATTTGGAATTGACTCTTTTCCTGACCTTGAGTAGATAAGATTTTATGACTGGGCCCCTTTCCTCAACATAACATTGGTATGTTAGTGTATATCTATATACAAACTTTTGCCAATGCAAGTTACATTGGCATAAAGCTACCACAGTTAGTATATCACTTGTGTGCATACATACTTGACTCCTTGTATTGGCACTGCATGTACTCACCAGGGTGTGCTTGTGTTGGTGCACAGTGTGGTGCATCATGAGTAGGTACCCCGATGTGCAACATGCCACCATCCAGAGCACTGCCTTTGGGAAGTTTTGGCAATACCTGGTAGGGCAGAAACGAGTAACTCAGGGGTGACTGGAACCAAGGTGTCAGCTTCCCAGCATGCAACTTTCCCCATCCCCTTAACATCAACTATATCCCATAATTTTGCACCTTTTTTAAAAATCCCACAAGCCCATGTAACCCTCCTCACTGTTCAAAATCTATTGGACAGAAGCTAGGAGCCTGCACAGTTCTGCACTATTGTCATAAGCGTTGCAAGCACAGGACGCATTATCCTCCGGTATTGACAGAGCTGCAAGAACCTCCATATCAGCAGAGAACATGCCAGTTTTGTAGAGAACAGATTGCTGTAGGACATGGCGAGAACCAATTTAAGATTGTTGTGGGCACTCAGAGAATAGCTGCAGTCTTGTGCTCTAACACCACCAGAATCCCTTCAATCTCCTAAAAGCTCATTCAGCTGTCATTCTGCACCCGCTGATCTCATAGTTGAATCTTTCCTTGGTGTTGCCAAGATGGCTAGTGTATGGCTTCATGAGCATGGGGAACAAGGGGTAGGCTGGATCCCCCAGGACCACTATTGACTTTTCAACATCACCAATGGTAATCTTCCGGTCAGGAAAGACAGTCCTTGCTTGCAGCTTTCTGAACAGTCCTGTCTTCTTGAAGATGTGATCTGCCAGGGTCTGCTGGTGTGGAAGTCCTTGGAGCTTTAGTTTGCTTGTTACTTTTGTATTGATCTCTAGGTTCCCTACATTTGACAGGGCTGAAGTAGGAAAGAGGGGAACCAAGTTAGCCCTTACTTGTCATGTTTAGTTTAGCCATTCAAGTGGCTCAAAGTATAACAGTTTTTGTATGGAATCACAGCATTGTAAAGGCTGAATTGTTCTTTCTTTGTTTTGTTTAATGTAATGGGAAATATCTTGTTTATACTAATTCATACTGTTTCCCCTCTGCTAAGAATATCTAGTGGATTTCGGTGAAGTATCATTCATTTTTCCCACCCTCAAAACAAAACACACTGCCTGTTTTCAAGTTGGTGAAACATGTAACTAATAATTTGACCCCCACATCCTCCAGAATATTTCAGAATTGTTTTATCAGTGGGATGTCTCAAAATTGTGACACATTACTTTTAAATTTTGAGCTATGTTCATTGGTTGTGATTGGTCACACAAAGCACATAGTTCTGATTCTCCTATTGGCTGAGCTTACACCATCCATGTGGTCATGATGACTAGTAGATATTTTAATGAAGTGTGTGTGCTTGTAAAATCCTCTCACCCGCAAGTGGTTCTGTGCTTCAGTACAGAGGATAGGGCTGATTATTGCTTCCTCTTACATCCCACCCCATACTGCTGGATTTTAGCTTGGCCCATCCTGCCTAATGCCCTTTCCCCTTTCTCCCCCTGGCTCTCCACCAAAAAGAAAAAAAAAACATAGGGGAGACCAGTTTATCCATCTGTCCAAAGATGCTAGAGGAGTTTGCATAGCACTGATTTTTCCCTTGCAAGAAGGCAACACCAAACAGCACAAGGAAGAGAGCATGTGGGAACAGGTGACTCCATTGATGCGGATCCATATTCATTAGGATAAACTCTTGATCTCTGAACCCTTGATGTTCTCCCATCTCTAAATTTAGGGCTAATATATTGTGTGCTTGTCGGGTCTATCAGTTACTTTGAATAATTCACCAAAGCATCTCTAACACAAGTTTTCATAATTCTTCCATTCCTAGCTTTATATGTAGAGTGGCTTTGTTGGGTCTGGTTTACAGAGAAGTTTAACAAGTAGTTTCATTCTATACAACACAGAGTCAGGGATGAATTAGAATATGGCAGAATGTTTGCATACACTTCAAACAAACATGTAATCTTTACCCAAAATGAATTGCTGATGCATTTTGAGGTTCATCCCTCAGTAGTACACAAAACTGGGACTTGCTAAAAGGAACCATTCATGTCTCTGAATCACACCTTTCTCCCTTTGATACATGTTTCCAGCACACTAACGTGCTTTTCCCATCCATTTCTCAAACACAGGAATAGGAGAACTCCTTTCACTGTGTTGTGAATCTATTTAAAACCTGTGTGAATTTGCTTCATGCAACTCTATCTGCAACCAAAAGCAATGCTGCCTGTCATCTTTTCCACAGTCAGGCTTTCTATAAATACAGTAGCATGGCTACCTGTCCCAGTTTTGCAGACCTGCTGATGCCTGTGCAACTCTAACTTTCTAATATGTCATACTATATACATTTATCCAGCAAGACAGCTAAAGATTGCATTCCTACTGATATGTCTCTTCCATCCATAATGGGCGTAGAAGAATCACAGATGTTTTAGCAGAAGAAACCACCTTTCTCTAGGCTCTGAAGAATAGGAATCTGAATTGAATAAATTCTCCTGGTATGCAGTTACTATTCCTCTGTCTTTGGAGGTTTCTTTCTCCCCACACAGTGGTGATCTTGTTTATTTTAAATCCTCTCTGAACTTAAAGAGGCTTTATCCTTTATTACAATTTAAAAAAAAACAGTACCAGCGTCTCCACATATTTCCATTAAGCCTTCAGGATGGCTCTTCTTGCTTTGCTCTCTCATAACCTTCTTAGCTACCTTAACTTGCGTTTATTTCCAGCTCTGTTTTAAAACTCAGAATGCTTTGCTGGTTCAGCTGGGGCAAGCCATACCCCTCATGTTACCTGGACCGGTCTACAGCAATTGTCAACAAATTGAGAATTTCTTAATAATGAAGAACTTCTAAACCTTACAACAAAAACTTTATTTGAAACAACTTTAAAAGGTTTTAAAAGCAGTGTTCTAACAGAGAAGGACCCATTGACAGGACATTGAGTATATAGAGAACAATATAAAACAAAAGCCCTATGATTCATATTTCTACAGTTATCTGAGAGACAGATGTATCAAGTCCTCCTGTAACACTGGAGAAAGCCCGAAGTAATTTCACTGCACTCACAGTTCATTCAGATTTACACTGAAGATAATTTGGCCCTCGGTAGGTATGTAATAGCCCAACTATACAGGTGATCTTACCTTATCATGCTCCCATCATTTCTAGTGGTACCTATTATTTATATGTGCAAAACTGTTGTCATAAATATAAAGGGTAACAACCTTCCTGTATACAGTACTATAAAATCCCTCCTGGACAGAGGCACAATATCCTTTTACCTGTAAAGGGTTAAGATGCTCAGGTAACCTGGCTGGCACCTGACCAAAAGGACCAATAAGGGGACAAGATACTTTCAAATCTCGGGGCGAGGGGGGAGGCTTTGGTCTGTCTGTTCTGTGTGCTTGCTGGAGAGAGATCAAGAAAGCAAACAATCCAACTCCATTAGAACTAGTAAGTATTAGCAAGGAAATGTGTTAGTTTACTTTTGTTTTGGCTTGTGATTTTCCCTGTGCTGAGAGGAAGGTGTATTCCTGGTTTTCTTTTTGTAACTTTAAAGTTTTTGCCCAGAGGGAAATCCTCTGTGTTTTAAATCTGATTGCCCTGTAAGATTAGCTTCCCTTCTAATTTTACAGAGGTGCTTCTTTTACCTTTTTTCTTTCTAATAAAGTTCTATTTCTTTTAAGAACCTGACTGATTTATCTATTATCCTAAGACCCAGGGGTTTGGGTCTGTGATCACTTTGTAACCAATTGGTTAGGATATTATTCTCAAGCCTCCCCAGGAAAGGGGGTGTAAGGGCTTAGGGAGATATCTGAGGGGAATAGAAACTCCAAGTGGTCCTTTCCCTGATTCTTTGTTGAATCACTTGGTGGTGGCAGAGTACCCTCCAAGGGCAAAGAGTTTGTGCCTTGGGGAAGTTTTACCCTAAGCTGGTAGAAATAAGCTTAGGGGGTCTTTCATGTGGATCCCCACATCTGTACCCTCGAGTTCAGAGTGGGGAGAGAACCCTAACAGCTGCATTTCTGCTGCCACTTTAATGACAGAATACAAGTAAAATGTCCTTATTAGCCTGATGGTTAGGTAGGGAAACAAATGGAGTACAACGATATTTTCTACCTAATGCAATAATGAGAGGAGAACAGTTCAGCGGTACGCAGTACATTGCTAGCCAGCATCAAGCATATTATTGCTAGGGGGAGGGAGGGAGAGAGAGAGAGAAAGAGGGGAGGGGGTACAGATAAAGACATTGTGGGATCTTAAGTAAATTGCTCAATCTGCCTATAGGCCTCTGGACAAACCCCACTCCATTCAGAGGTACCACCCTGACGTTAGAAAAACAAGCTCTGATCCAGTCTCATTTTGACCTGTTTGAGTAATGCTATTTCAACTGCCCTGCAGTCCAGTAAGCTGTCTCCATACTAAAACACTCCATACATCTTAAGGCCTCCGTGCTGTATTACCTGTCTGCCTACTTTCTAATTATGGCCACAATCACATCTGGATTTCAGTCTACTTGTATTCTCACAAATATTACATGGCTTGGTAATTAGCAGCCATTGTCTGTATAAAAATTATTCTTCCTACAGCTGAGTGAGGCTAACACCTCAGAGAGAACGTTGGGAATATTTTGTAAGTAAGTAATTGTTATATCAGCTTTTCCATGACAGTCTGACAGGGATAGAAACAGGAAGTTTGGTTCTTGAAACCTGATCATGAGCCCCCCATCGTCACAATGCTTTTTCTTCTCAAGTCTCAATTCCCGCTCCCCTCTGAGGGGCACCTTCAAGGTTATCTCTTTCTGGCTAAGGTAGCGGAACTGCTTTATAGCCTGTAAAGTAACATGGGGGAAAGGTATAATATTGCACTAATTAGGTACACTGTACACATTCCTCTCAGGAACATCTCATATTGCCTGAGATCAGAGATGGGAAACCTGACTGGATGGATCACTGATGTCATGTAGAGAACTAATGGCTGGAGAGTACTGAGTAAATGTTAAAACCATTGCATGTTTGTTGTTGTCCAGGTGTAAATGCACAGTGGGGAGCACCGACATTGTGGGCAGAACTTCATGTAGAAAATGGAGCTGTTAATATGTGTTACTATACTCCAAATAAAGGCACTTTTACACTTGGCTTGTCTTTGCAATGCCGTCTTTGTTACCGTTGCTGTGTTCTGGTATAGCAATTCTTAAAAGGATCCAACACATACATACTCTCTCTCTCTCTCTCTCTCTCTCTCTCTCTCTCGGCTGGTCTACACAGTTCATGCAGCATTCAACTAAGTCTAAAACGATTTAGTTAAATTGGTGCACACACTGTGTAGCCAGCCCTTATGAACAAAGTGAGCTCTATAAAACCAGCCCTTTAGCTCTGAGAGACTTTTCCTATGAAAATACTAATACTGATTCCCGTTCTTCCACCAATTACTTATGTATTTGGCCCATAGAGATGTTTTGACATTTCCAAAAATGAACATAATTTTTAGGGCTGTCAATGAATTGCAGTTAACTCACGCGATTAACTCAAAAAAATTAATCTCAATTCAAAACTTAATCGTGATTAATCCCAGTTTTAATTGCACTGTTAAACAATAGAATACCAATTTAAATTTATTAAATATTTTGTATGTTTTTCTACATTTTCATATATATTGATTTCAATTACTACACAAAATACAAAGTGTATATTATTTCTGATTACAAATATTTGCCCTGTAAAAATGATAGACAAAAAAAAATAGTATTTCTCAGTTCACCTCATACAAGTACTGTAATGCAATCTCTTTATCATGAAAGTACAACTTACAAATGTAGATTTTTTTTTGTTACATAACTGCACTCAAAAACAAAACAATGTAAAACTTCAGAGCCTACAAGTCCACTCAGTCCTACTTCTTGTTCAGCCAATCGCTCAGACAAACAAGTGTGTTTACATTTACGGGAGATATTGCTGCCCTCTTCTTATTTGCAATGTCACCAGAAAGTGAGAATGGGCATTTGCATAGCACTTTTGTAGCCAGCATTGCAAGGTATTTACATGCCAGATGTGCTAAACATTCATATGTCCTGTCATGCTTCGGCCACCATTCCAGAGGACATGCTTCCATGCTGATGATGCTCATTAAAAAAAAAAATGTGTTAATTAAATTTGTGACTGAACTCCTCGGGGGAGAATTGTATATCCCCTGCTCTGTTATACCCTTATTCTGCCATATATTTCATGTTATAGCAGTCTCGGATGATGACCCAGCACGTTATTCATTTTAGGAACACTGAGAGGGACGAGGTGTGGCGCATGCTTTCAGAAGTCTTAAAAGAGCAACACTCCAATGCAGAAACTAGAGAACCCAAACCACCAAAAAAGAAAATTAACCTTCTGCTGGTGGCATCTGCCTCAGATCATGAAAATGAACATGTGTCGGTCCACACTGCTTTGGACTGTTATGGAGCAGAACCTGTCATCAGCATGGACAAACGTTCCCTGGAATGGTGGTTGAAGCATGAAGGGCCATATGAATCTTTAGAGCATCTGGCATGTAAATCTCTTGTGACGCCGGCTACAACAGTGCCATGAGAACGCCTGTTCTCACTTTCAGGTGACAGTGTAAACAAGAAGTGGGCAGCATTATGTCCTGCAAATGTAAACTTGTTTGTCTGAGCGATTGGCTGAACAAGAAGTAAGACCGAGTGGACTTGTAGGCTCTAAAATTTTACATTGTTTTATTTTTGAATGCAGGTTTTTTTGTTTCTAATTCTACATTTGTAAATTCAAATTTCATGATAAAGAGATTGCAGTACTTGTATTAGGTGAATTGAAAAATACTATTTTTGTTTTTTTACAGTGCAAATACTTGCACTCAAAAATAAATATAAAAGTAGGCACTGTACACTTTGTATTCTGTGTTGTAACTGAAATCAATATATTTGAAAATGTAGAAAACATCCAAAAATATTTAAATAAAATGGTATTCTATTATTGTTTACCAGTCCGATTAATCGCACGATTAATCACGATTAATTTTTTTAATCACTTGACAGCCCTATTTTGTGAATCACGTACACCAAGAGGCTGACCCCTTCAACAAAATCAGAACTTTGTTTGTTTACCCAGGGCAAAGTTCTCCATTTTTCCCCAGAAAAATTGGTTTTGTTTTAAAAAATAATAATAATAATTTTGGGCAAAAGGTACTTTTTTCCTCACTGGCAGAAACTGCCTTTCATTTTTTGAGAACATTTTAAAATATTTCACTTTTTCCTCAAGCCTGCAAAAGCCAGATTTCTCCTCTGCATGCCCTGGCAGTGAGAATTCTCGCATATAGTTCTGGCCGGGAGCCCTAGCCACCAAAGCGGGATCCTCCCAAAAATCAGCACAAAGTGTCTTTGCTAGTGCGTGAAACTGGCTGAAATCATTATTTTTGAAAGATGTTCTCAAAACGTTTTGGCCTCTGTCTAGCTACGATTTCTCTCCCATTGGCCTCAGTTAGTGAGAAGGAGCCGTTTTTGGCAGGCCTGCCAAAAATGAAGTTTTGCTAGTTTCACGTGCTGACATTAGTTCAGCTTCTATTTTTAATTTCATTTTCTTTCATCTTGTCTCCCCAGCTCACTCTACTGTGACTTTCACTCTTCTGCTGCTTCTTTCTCTTTCGGTTTGAATCTCACTCTCCTTCTTCGCCTTTCACTCATTCATCGTTTCCAGTACCGCCTGCCCTCAAAAGGTGAAAAACCAGGGCAAGACCCAAAACAATTGTGAGAATCATAAGGTTTTAAAACCAATATAGCTTTGTTGTGGGCTGTCTCCTGATTGTTTCAAACAATTAGGAGGAATTCTCCCACCCCCATGGGTGGTTATAACATTTCAGATTGAAAACTCAGGCTTAAGTGGACATACAGAAAATCTGGCCTTCCCTAGACCTCGTTGCTCAGAGTGAGATTTACTTACCCTCTACTAACCTCTGGAGTAGGGAAGATTATTTTCTATCCCTCTCTCCCCACCCACTTTGCTGTTGTTGTCCTGCATTTCCCACCATCTTAGCCCCTCACAGTCTTCTCCCCCATACCTCCCTCTCCATGTACCTTCAGTATCCTGCCCCCATCAGTATTGACCAGTATTCTGCCCCATTTCCCTCAGGCTTCTGTCCCTTGTATTCTCCTTTTCTGGCCACCGTACAATCATCCTGACTCCCCCACCCCAAACTTTCCCCTACCCTCCAGTCTACACTTGCTATAAGTCTCTCTCCCCGTCCCCACTCACCCAGTTTCCCTCTATTTCCCCTTTGCTCCCACCCCCATATGCCTGCCTTCAGCATTCATCCTCCTTCCTTCCCCTGGTCTACCCTACACACTCTCCTCTTCTCTGCTCAATCTCCCCGTTCTCCACATGCCTTTCCCCCAAATATTTCTCCCTTGCTTTAGTGGTGTAGTCCTTATTGTGAAGGTACCAGAACACCAGAGATCCCTGCCAGCATGGATCTCTTAACCCCACTCCACCCCACCCCCAGCTGGATAAGGCCCTAGGATGCAGCCAGATGGGGCTGTAGGATGAGGAGGGTCAGGTCAGATGGTTGTGCTATGGGGGGTGGGATGGGTGTTGAGGGTAGGGCAGGCATATGGTGAGGGGGTGGGTATTAGAATCATAGAATCATAGAATATCAGGGTTGGAAGGGACCCCAGAAGGTCATCTAGTCCAACCCCCTGCTCGAAGCAGGACCAGTTCCCAGTTAAATCATCCCAGCCAGGGCTTTGTCAAGCCTGACCTTAAAAACCTCTAAGGAAGGAGATTCTACCACCTCCCTAGGTAACGCATTCCAGTGTTTCACCACCCTCTTAGTAAAAAAGTTTTTCCTAATATCCAACCTAAACCTCCCCCCCTGCAACTTGAGACCATTACTCCTCGTTCTGTCATCTGCTACCATTGAGAACAGTCTAGAACCATCCTCTTTGGAACCCCCTATTATTATGAGCATTCTGGCTCAACCGTAGTTCTGGAACGGCATTCTAGCTCCACTACACCACTTCTTGCTCCCCTCTACGAGGTCTGCCTCCCTGCCCCCCACAGTCTGACTCCTAGCCTCCACATTTGCCAGGCTGAGTGACACATTGTGACTAGGGGGCTGCCACCACAGTCTAGCTTCTATCCACTTGGGAACAATGGAAGGTGGTGACCATCTTTACTAGAGACAGCCTCACTTCCACTTACATCTGTTGAAGATAACCCATGTGCAGGATTAGATAGGTACAAAAAGGGTTAAATTAACTTAGTTTAATGAAAAATATGTGTTTTGTAGTTTAAGTAAATAAAAAGGATTTAGCAGCTATAGGAAGGCTTTGAAAATATAGGAAAAAATAACTGGCAACATAACCTGTAAAGATGCTGAACTCAAAATGGGGCTGATAAGAAAACAGAAGCCTTTAATTATCAGGAATGCTTACAAACTGGTTCTAACAGACGAAGAAGAATTCTGCACCGATGTAAGAACCCAGTTATGGCGACACAGTAACCCCACCTCCTCGAGTGGCACTGAGCCATGGTCGACGTACTGAGGTCTATGCTGCATGCGAGTAGACACTGTGCTATCTATGTTGACTCTAACAGTCGTCTGGGAGCTGTCCCACAGTGATTGCTCTTGTCACACTCATGAACTCCACTGCCTGAGAGTCATGGACACTGGAAGCCCCCCCATACACACACACTTTGAAACCCCACAAATTTTTGAAATGCCTTTTCCTGACAAGCACACCTAGCACCTCTCCATTGTTGTGTGCAACTTCCCAGCTGACACAATTCCACATTGCAGGCACAGCCATGGACCCGTATTTGAGGCCCTGATCCCCTGCAGGCTGTGCCTTGTGGGGATTTGCACATCACTTCTGCCAAACAGCTCAAAGAGTTTATAACAGACCCAAAACAGAATTTCCTCTCAAGATCTTAACAACCTATCACAAACTGTTTTATAATTTCCTCTAATTACTCAATTTTGCCCAATTTTTTTTTTTTTTTGCCAGCTCTTTGTAGTTCCTACACAGCCTTTTCATTAATTTCTGTAATGGAAATTCCTCTAATCATTTTCTTCTGCACTATTATTTTGCTCATGAGGATCCTATCAAGTAAAATTGAGTGAACCATGAAATCTGGAGCTGTTCATGTTTCAAATCAGCTCCTTTCCTCTCTAAAGTATCCCAGTAGTCAGGCTCCTAAATGCTCCTTAGGTTTTTTTTTTTAAATGGCAATTACACTCTCGACCATCTTTTATATTTGTGACTTTCGTTGAAAGAAGTAAGCTATAAAAGGTAAAAACGACACTCACTTCACCATTCCATTATAAAATGGGACAATGGAAATAACAATCAACTTGGTTACATGCAGTTCCCTTTCAAGGAAATCAAGTTGATGCAAACACTTTTATGCAACTAAGGCCTTCCTGATATATTCTCTGAAAAGGTTGTCTCCTTGCACAGAAGGGAAAGCTGGAAGCCTCCAAGGTACAGTAACCCCTTTTTCCTGAACTTTAGAGAACCCTCTTTGGAGTACTAGATCCATATGTAAGGTAAGAGGCTGGCAGGTCTGTGGCTGGAGGGGAAGGGCTAGTTGTATGCGTCAGTGAGTGTACACTTAATCTTAATGCGGGGATCTACACACAATGTAATAAAGACCCAGGCAGTATTACCTTTTGCATACACCCTCTTTGTGCAGTGAAACCCGCAGTGTAAGTCATGTTCTGGAGACATCCAATAGCTCAGATACTTAGGTGGCACGGCTACGGTAGAGCTGGGGGAGGGGCCATAGGGACCCAGTTTCGGTGTGGTGGGCATAAGGCCTTATCACAGACAGCTCTGGCATCCTACAGATCCAACTGATTTATTATTTATTAGACCTCTTGCAGTGGTAGCTAAGGACCCCAAACATGAAGTAGAGCCAGAAAGGCAGACCCTGCATCCAGTCTATGTTGGGAGTGGATGGCTACCAATTCTGTGGAGCTGGGATATGGCCAGGAGCATGGAGTGGTAAGCTCATGCTCAAAAGTGGGTATGTCTACACTACACACTAAGCCCGGGCCTGTAGGACCTGGGCTTGGACTTGGTGGTTCCAAGCCAGCGTCTGAGCATCCACACTACATTGTAAACCTGGGTTTACAATTGCAGGACCAGGGTCTCACAGCGATGCTAATGTGTCCAAACTACAGTACATAGACTTTCTCACTCGGATCTGTGGCTTGAGCGGCGTCCACGCTGCAAATGACAGAGCTTGGACCTGAGTCACAGCAGAACTTGAGATCTGACCCACACCCCAAACAGGGTCCTAGGACCTGAAGTCCTCAGTGCTTGCTGACCCTAGTCAGACTGATTTGTATATGGACAGAATGAGGGCTTGGGCTTAAACCTAAGAAAGAGTTTGGGCTTAGTGCAGACATACCCTCTGTGACTTTCTGGAAAATTCAGTGAGGGGAACTGGAGTTCTCTCTCCCCACCCTGCCAGCCCCCCTCTACATGTATTTCTGGGTGAGGGGATGATCCTCTTCCTAGGCAGACAATGCACATTCCTCCTTCTCAGGTTTCTGCTCCTACATCTGAACTAAATTAGGCAGGCTCAGAAATCAAGAATCCTATATTTGCATAGCAGCAATAATCATTCTGTAAAGAATCTGCAGAGCATGCACATAATGTTATATGATTGCAGAGGTGGAATTTCATGCTTTAGGTTCCTCTGTATTGTGTAATCCAGTCATGCAGGGATGTATTAAACATTAGGTTTAAAAAAGCATCTAAACTATTCTTACAGACAACAAGAGGCAATCAACCCTGAAAAAATGCTAGAGCATGAATCACAGCTGACCAGAAATTGTGAGGTAAGCCTTTTCCAACCACAGCCATTTAGCACTATGTGAAAATACCGTTGAAGAAATCAATCCATAATTTCAGCATTTATCAAATTCAGATAGATTTCTGTTGTTCCTGTCTAATTTGGATTATATTACTCTGGAGAAACCTCAAGTGGGATATCAAAAGAGTATCTGGGAAACTATTTCCTCGTTTTATTGAATCCTTTGTCATTCTATCAAGGAATAAGATCTGTTGTTAACTTCAAAGGACAGCCACATTCTTTGAAAAGAGAACGTTATTGATTATGGAATCCACAGCTGTATATAATGCAGTGTAAGGCTCAATTTATATGTTCCTTCTATGGTGCTTACTAATTCTTGGTGCGCACACTTTATTTTCTCCATTACATTGAAATGCTGATTTAGACAATGAGAATGAAAAGGTATTTGAAGCATCTAAACAGACTTTACGTTTATGTTTTGGTTTTATAGGTTTTGATATTTATGGAGTTGGGGAAGGAGAGAATAACGAGGCAGATAGGAAATGACAGAAAGAACTTGATATGAACTTAAAGGGACCGTGTGAGATCCCACCCTCACCCCAAATAAAGGCAGCAAACATGGGATTTTAAAAAAATCACTTTTAGAATATTTATGGAAGCTTTTTCAGAATAAGAGTATGTCCATCCACTGAGTTAACCAGGATCAGGTATAACTCCTCGTGTAGACAAGCCATTACAGGGCTTGGACTCAGTCCTACAGTTACGCACACTGGATATGTCTACATTGCAATAAAACACTCAGGACTGGCCCATATCAGCTAACTGACGCTTATAGGGCTCAGACTGCGGTGTAGAAGTTCAGGCTGGAACCCATTATCTGGGTCCCAGAACCCAGGCCCAAACATCTACACTGCAATTATACAGCCCCACAGCCCAAGACAGCTTATGCAAGCCAGCTCCAGTTTTTTATTGCAGTGTAGACATACCCTATGTACTTAACTTAACAAATGAATGGTCCCATTAACCGTAGTAGGAGTATTCAAGCACTTCAAGTTAAGCAAACATGACTATTTGCAGAAGTAAGGCCCTAACAGCTGATTCTCTCCTCACAACATAAATCAGGAGAAACTCCACTGAAACCAATAAATGTACACCAGTGCGAAGACAATGTAGCTCTGGGTGTACATGTGCATAGCAAAAGCTTTAGGCTGATTTTGATCAATGTTTTTTCATGGTCACTCTATTTCTGTTACACTTGTGATGGAAAATAAATTGATTTTTTTTAAAGATGAAATTAATTTTCTGTTGGGGAAAATTTTAATTAACCAACCATAACTAATGAAAAGCACATTACTTTTGTAATTCTTTCCCTTTTATTAATCTAAGATGTTATGCTAGGAAAGAGGAAGGAAAATATATGTATTTTTAAATGTAGATTATTATTAAAGGGATATTTAATCATGGCAACCTGAATATCTTACCTACTATTGTTACAAGTAACACCTAAAACTAATATGAGGTGAAAGAAGAAATATTTGTTGCTGTACAGTCAATGTGACTGGTTTCTTCATGCGAGTCAGTTAAACTCATCATGCAGATTTCTCTGTCCGGGTGGCTCTCCACTGACTTCATTGGAGTATCATGTGGGCACAAAGGTCTGCCTATGATGAGCAGTGTGCCAGATCAGGCCTTTGATTAGTTTCTCCTGTTCATAAGAGTTTCTCTCCCAGCAACAGGAGATAAATATGAAAGTACATTTTATAAAAAAACAAAAAAAACCAACAAAAATTAGCAGAAGATTCTCAGAGGTGGGTTCATTTTAACTAGAACTTTTTTCTTTTTTTGCTAGATTTCAAGCTGACTTTGTTTCTTGTTAAACTGGCAATGTCTGAACTTCTACATATGGGACCAGCATATTCCAGATGGTCATGTTTGGGAGGGTTTAAACTTTCCCTCCCATTTGTTTAGTCCTGTTGCGGAGCAAAATCTCTGGCTGTTTTCTCATCTCCTCCCTCTCTTCCAAGCTATGCTGTAGTTTGGAAGTAGAAAGGCACTGAAAGATTAGCTAACATTTCACTGGCTGGATTTAAGGTGCTCTTCAAAGGGCTTGGCTACACTTGCAAGTTAGAGTGCATTAAAGCAGCCCGGGCACCCTAACTCCTGATGTGTCCACACTGGCAAGCAGGGCCAGCTCTAAGTCTTTTGCCGCTCCGAGCAAAAAATTTGCTGCCCAAGCTCTGAGAGCACAACTGCCCAAGCAAAAACTTCCCCTGGCATTGTGCCACCCCAAGCACATGCTTGCTTTGCTGGTGCCTAGAGCCGGTCCTGCTGCCAAGGCACGTAGAGTGCCTGGACTCTGAAGCGGGAGCGCTCCTCGTAATCCACTTCCACGAGAAGTTTAAAGCTTGCTGCACCCCAGCTGAAATGCCCAGGCGTCAGTGTGGACGATGTGTTGCATTACTGTGATTGGCCTCCGGAAACATCCCATAATCCCCTGAAGTCAAGTGGCCACTCTTGTCATTGTTTTGAACTCGGCTGTGGGAATGCGGATATCCCCTTTCAAAGCTCCATTTCTGACAGCTGGCATGCTTCTCTGCTCTGGGACAAAGCAACCATTAGTGTGGAATGCTGCTGTTGTGTGTGTGTGAGAGAGAGGGAGGGGAGAGAGGGAGGTCTGCTGCTGTCTGAACTTACAAGATAGCATGCTAACACACACTCTGTCCCCAAATACGCACTCTCTCCCCTCACATACACACAACACACTCCCTGTCACACTCCACCCCCCCCCCATTTGAAAAGCATGTTGCAGCCACTTGCACACTGGGATAGCTACCACAATGCACTTCTCTTTGTGGCGTTGCAAGAGCTGCTAATGTCACCACGCCAGTGAGCTTGCAGCTGACCGTGTAAACACACGGCAGCATTTTCCTTGCTGCGGTCTCTGAAGGCTGGTTTAACTCACAGCATTTTACATCTGTAAGTGTAGCCATGCCCTTAGTGAAGGTAGCTTCCCTTCTGGAATCTGCTCTGCCATGCAGTTAAAACATCACACAAAAGACTGCCCTTCCAGAAATGTCAGATTTGCCACACTTGAAAGAATTTGCCAACCAGAACTATAGAAAGCAGGGCCAAGGATTCCTTTTACACAGTTTGTACACCACTCTGCTTTGCCACTGAAGAATGAGCAATGATCTGGTAGAAGACCAACAAAATGCTTCCACCAGTGATTTAGGGGCAAGAATGAGCTCTATGTGCAGATAATGACTACCTGCCTTAGTCCTTAGCCAGTTCTTTTATTGATGAGAAGGCTCAGGCTGTGATTGTGTTGTCTCTTGATATGTAGGGTGACCATATGTCCCATTTTGGCCAGGACAGTCTCTTTTTTAGGCCCTGTTCCACACATCCCAACCGTTTTGACAAAACTGGGCATTTGTCCCAACTGATGATCAGTTCACAAGAGCAAATGGGACAAATGCCCAGTTTTGTGAAAAAAGTAGGGTGGGACCCCTAGCGCAGAGGGATGTGTGGGGGGTGGTGAGGGGTGAGACCGAGTAGCAACGCCAGCCCCGTGCTGGAGTCAGGAGTAGGAAGAGCGGCTCAGGCTGGCCAGCCAGCCCCATGTGCAGGGTGTGGGGGGGGGGCCCTCGGGCAGTCCTGTGTGCAGGCATGCGGTGGGGGTCTCGGACCACCAGCCCCACACACGGGGTGGGTGGCGGAGGGGCTTGGTTGGCCCCATGTGTGGGGCAGCAGAGGGGAGGCTGGGGCTGACCTCACGGGAGGGGGAACCTCAGCTTGGCCCTACGCTGGTGGGAGGCAGGGAAAGCTTGGGCCAGTCCCATTGGAGGGAGAGGGGGGGCTCGGGCCGACCAAAGGTTGTCCTGTTTTACCTTTGGTAAAATATGGTAACCGTACTGATATGGATGGATGCTGCATGATACAGAAGTACCACTGTGGCACAGATTAAAAAAAATTATATTTTTTATAAGCGGATGAAATCTGTTATAATGTAAACACACATACAATGGGCCTAATTCTGATCCTCAGAGACAGTTGGTAGTTCCAACTAAATACCGGGCCAAGCTCTTGAGCTTAGCCCATGATCACCCTAGTGGCCATGCTGGGGTGAACAGGACCAAAGACTGTTTGGGGGGGTCATTCCACTGGGAGGGAATGGGCAAGGATGTTTCTACCTATGTCCGGTCTTGTGAGGTGTGCCAAAGAGTGGGAAAACCCCAAGACCAGGTCAAAGCTCCTCCCCAGCCACTCCCCATCATTGAAGTTCCATTTCAGCGAGTAGCTGTGGATATTCTGGGTCCTTTTCCGAAAAAGACACCCAGAGGAAAGCAGTACATACTGACTTTCATGGATTTTGCCACCCGATGGCCGGAAGCAGTAGCTCTAAGCAACACCACGGCTAAAAGTGTGTGCCAGGCACTAGCAGACATTTTTGCCAGGGTAGGTTGGCCCGCCGACATTCTCACAGATGCAGGGACTAATTTCCTGACAGGAACTATGGAAAACCTTTGGGAAGCTCATGGGGTAAATCACTTGGTTGCCACTCCTTACCACCATCAAACAAATGGCATGGTGGAGAAGTTTAATGGAACTTTGGGGGCCATGATACGTAAATTCGTAAATGAGCACTCCAATGATTGGGACCTAGTGTTGCAGCAGTTGCTCTTTGGCTACAGAGCTGTACCACACCCCAGTTTAGGGTTTTCCCCATTTGAACTTGTATATGGCTGTGAGGTCAAGGGGCCATTGCAGTTGGTGAAGCAGCAATGGGAGGGATTTACACCTTCTCCAGGAACTAACATTCTGGACTTTGTAACCAACCTACAAAACACCCTCCGAACCTCTTTAGCCCTTGCTAAAGAAAACTTACAGGATGCTCAAAAAGAGCAAAAAGCCTGTTATGATAAACATGCCAGAGAGTGTTCCTTCAAAGTAGGGGACCAGGTCATGGTCTTAAAGGCGCTCCAGGCCCATAAAATGGAAGCATTGTGGGAAGGGCCAGTCACGGTCCAGGAGCGCCTGGGAGCTGTTAATTATCTCATAGCATTCCCCACCTCCAACCGAAAGCCTAAGGTGTACCATATTAATTCTCTAAAGCCCTTTTATTCCAGAGAATTAAAGGTTTGTCAGTTTACAGCCCAGGGAGGAGACGACGCTGAGTGGCCTGAAGGTGTCTACTACAAAGGGAAATGTGCTGGTGGTGTGGAAGAGGTGAACCTCTCCATGACCCTTGGGCATATGCAGCGACAGCAGATCAAGGAGCTGTGCACTAGCTATGCGCCAACGTTCTCAGCCACCCCAGGACTGACTGAACGGGCATACCACTCCATTGACACAGGTAATGCTCACCCAATTAGGGTCCAACCTTACCGGGTGTCTCCTCAAGCTAAAACTGCTATAGAACGGGAGATCCAGGATATGTTACAGATGGGTGTAATCCGCCCCTCTGGAAGTGCATCGGCATCTCCAGTGGTTCTAGTTCCCAAACCAGATGGGGAAATATGTTTTTGCGTGGACTACCATAAGCTAAATGCTGTAACTCGCCCAGACAACTATCCAATGCCACGCACAGATGAACTATTAGAGAAACTGGGACGGGCCCAGTTCATCTCTACCTTGGACTTAACCAAGGGGTACTGGCAGGTACCGCTAGATGAATCTGCCAAGGAAAGGTCAGCCTTCACCACACATGTCGGGCTGTATGAATTTAATGTACTCCCTTTCGGGCTGCGAAATGCACCCGCCACCTTCCAAAGACTTGTAGATGGTCTCCTAGCGGGATTAGGAGAATATACAGTCGCCTACCTTGACAATGTGGCCATATTTTCGGATTCCTGGGCAGACCACCTGGAACATCTACAAAAAGTCCTTAAGCGCATAAGGGAGGCAGGACTAACTGTTAAGGCTAAGAAGTGTCAAATAGGCCTAAACAGAGTGACTTACCTTGGACACCAGGTGGGTCAAGGAACTATCAGCCCCCTACAGGCCAAAGTGGATGCTATCCAAAAGTGGCCTGTCCCAAAGTCAAAGAAACAGGTCCAATCCTTCTTAGGCTTGGCCGGTTATTACAGACGATTTGTACCGCAATACAGCCAAATCGCCACCCCACTGACAGACCTAACCAAACAGAAACAGTCAAATGCTGTTCAGTGGACCGAAAAGTGTCAGAAGGCCTTTAACAAGCTTAAAGCGACACTCATATCTGACCCTGTACTAAGGGCCCCAGACTTTGACAAACCGTTCCTAGTAACCACAGATGCGTCCGAGCGTGGTGTGGGAGCAGTTTTAATGCAGAAAGGACCTGATCAAGAATTCCACCCTGTAGTGTTTCTCAGCAAAAAACTGTCTGAGAGGGAAAGCAACTGGTCAGTCACTGAAAAAGAATGTTACGCCATTGTCTACGCTCTGGAAAAGCTACGCCCATATGTTTGGGGATGGCGTTTCCACCTGCAAACCGACCATGCTGCACTGAAGTGGCTTCACACCGTCAAAGAAAATAGCAAAAAACTTCTTTGGTGGAGTTTAGCTCTCCAAGATTTTGATTTCGACATCCAACACATCTCAGGAGCTTCTAACAAAGTGGCTGATGCACTCTCCCGTGAAAGTTTCCCAGAATCAACTGGTTAAAATCATCCTTGAGATGTAGAAAATATTGTTAGTCTTTATGTACTTGGTAGTATATTTACAGATGCATGTATCTTATTAATTCTGTTTTTCCTAGAGCTCCAGGAAGAAATCCCAGCCAGTGTTTCACCCTAGCTGACATTTGGGGGGCGTGTCATAAATATAAAGGGAAGGGTAAACCCCTTTGAAATCCCTCCTGGCCAGGGGAAAGCTCCTCCCACCTGTAAAGGGTTAAGAAGCTTAAGGTAACCTCGCTGGCACCTGACCAAAATGACCAATGAGGAGACAAGATACTTTCAAAAGCTGGGAGGAGGGAGAGAAACAAAGGGTCTGTGTGTCTGTCTATATGCTGTCTTTGCCGGGGATAGACCAGGAATGGAGTCTTAGAACTTTTAGTAAGTAATCTAGCTAGGTACGTGTTAGATTATGATTTCTTTAAATGGCTGAGAAAAGAATTGTGCTGAATAGAATAACTATTTCTGTCTGTGTATCTTTTTTGTAACTTAAGGTTTTGCCTAAAGGGGTTCTCTATGTTTTGAATCTAATTACCCTGTAAGGTATCTACCATCCTGATTTTACAGAGGTGATTTCTTTACTTCTATTTACTTCTATTTCTATTAAAAGTCTTCTTGTAAGAAAACTGAATGTTTTTTCATTGTTCTCAGATACAAGGGTCTGGGTATGTAGTCACCTAGGCAAATTGGTGAGGCTTTTTACCAAACCTTGTCCAGGAAGTGGGGTGCAAGGTTTTGGGAAGTATTTGGGGGGAAAGACGTTTCCAAACAGCTCTTCCCCAGTAACCAGTATTTGTTTGGTGGTGGTAGTGGCCAATCCAAGGACAAAGGGTGGAATATTTCGTACCTTGGGGAAGTTTTGACCTAAGCTGGTAAAGATAAGCTTAGGAGGTTTTTCATGCAGGTCCCCACATCTGTACCCTAGCGTTCAGAGTGGGGAAGGAACCTTGACATGGTGGCATAGTGGTGGGATTAACCTGAAATCATTTTGAGATCCAGTTGAGATTTTTTGAACTAGAAATACAGATTTTAAAAAGGAATTTTTTTTTTCCTTTGGAAAGGAAGTCCAGAAAGCAGCTGAAACTGAAAGCAGCTTGTTTTTTCTCTGCTTTGTGGCCAAGCAGAGACAAAAGGGGATTATATTTGTGAATTGCAGGTTTTCTTTGCCTGGAGGCAGGGTACTTAACTCCTGCAGGGAAATTCACAGTCTTCCAACCCAGAGTCTTTTTTTTCCTAAAAGTAAATGGGGGGCGGGTGTTCTACCCATTTGCCTGGAGACAAAAGTGGCAGGTTTTGGTGTTTTTTAGGATTTTGATTTTTTACAAGGAGCACAAGTTTAAAAAGGATTTTTTTTTCCTTTAGGCTGCTGGTAAGTAGGTTTCCAAGTAGTTGGAGGTTTTTTGCTTTGATTTGGGCCCAGAGCAGAGACAAGGGAATTGTCTTTTTCTGTAGGCTGACAATCACTATCAGAGAATACAGAGAGTGAGTTTGTGTGTGTGTGTGGGGGGGGGGGGGGTGAGAAGACCTGGATTTGTGCTGGAAATGGCCCACCTTGATTATCGTGCACATTCTGGGGAGAGTGGTCGCTTTGGATGGGCGGTTACCAGCAGGAGAGTGACTTTGTGTGTGTATGGGGGTGGGGGGTGAGAAAACCTGGATTTGTGCTGGAAATGGCCCACCTTGATTTTCATACACATTGTAGGGAGAGTGGTCACTTTGGATAAGCTATTACCAGCAGGAGAGTGAGTTTGTGTGTGTGGTTTTTGGAAAAAAAGGGTGGGGGGGGAGTGAGAAAACCTGGATTTGTGCTGGAAATGGCCCACCTTGATTATCATACACATTGTAAAGAGAGTGGTCACTTTGGATGGGCTATTACCAGCAGGAGAGTGAGTTTGTGTGTGGGGGGGGGGGGGGGGCGGAGGGTGAGAAAATCTGGATTTGTGCTGGAAATGGCCCAACTTGATTATCATACACATTGTAAGGAGAGTGATCACTTTAGATAAGCTATTACCAGCAGGAGAGTGGGGTGGGAGGAGGTATTGTTTCATGGTCTCTGTGTATATAATGTCTTCTGCAGTTTCCACAGTATGCATCCGATGAAGTGAGCTGTAGCTCACGAAAGCTTATGCTCAAATAAATTGGTTAGTCTCTAAGGGTGCCACAAGTACTCCTTTTCTTTTTGCGAATACAGACTAACACGGCTGTTACTCTGAAACCTGTTTCTGAATCGACCACTTGACTCTGGCTGAATCCCTACACAGTTAAGATAAGAATGAGGTTAGTTTCAATCAGCAGCTGCCAGGTCCAGGGAGCACTTTTTTTGTTTCAGAAACAGTGAAACAGTTTTTCCAAAAGGAAAAAAAAAGTGGAATCTACAGCTCTCAAGAAATCCCAAGATGTTGGAGTTTTCCATGAACTGGAAATTCCGAGTTTAGGCCGCACATCTCATGAAGGACACTCCTTTCTTTGCTGCGGATACAAGGTTGTTTGCTCATGGCCTACTTTGGCCCAATCATTTGGAATGATGCACTCTGTATGAAGGGACACTATTACAGCTTCCCTTGCATGGATCTTTCATGTAGAATGGCTAGTTTGTTATATTACTCGCTGTGAATATCAAGATGAAGTGGGGTGAAGGTACATTTACTCCACATGACTTTGTCCGAGTGGTACAATGCAAGAACTCGCTCTGAGAGTCTGATTACTGCTAAAAGCATCTTTAAAGGACACGGTCCTGTAACATAACACTATTAAAGGGGAAAAAGCAAGTGCACTTTTACATGAAAGCTAAACTGAATCGAGGTTAGTTGCAGCTAAATAAAGTAAACGTGAGATTATCAAACTAACTCATTCTTACACTGCAGTATGTGTGTTTCTCTGATTGCGCTGTAGCTGCCAGACCTGTCAGGCTAGCACTTCTCTCATAACAGCTTTAACAGAGACAAAATGTCATTTTCTTTTCAAATGTCGTCCATTGCTCTATGAAGAAAGGGTATAAGATCTTTATCTAGGAAGACGGAACCCATGTTCAGCCAGCAAAGCATGATATAAAAATCAATCAGACTCCAAAAGGTCCTTAGTTCTGAAAGCAAGCTGTTTTTGCTGTCGTACCAATGATCACTAGCTGAGAATATAAATAGCTATTTATTTTGTAAAAGCCATAAACTTATTCTCTTAAAAAATTGTAGATGTTGAAATTCACACCAATATGTTGCAAAATAGACACTGTGACAAATCATGAGCCAATAATTGAAAATTAGTTACTTCCCATTCGTGTACAGTATCAGTAATCATCTGTACAAAATGTGGATCAAGTGTTACTCACAGAGGTAGACATGAAAGCAAGTATCTAATCTCTGATTTCCTTTCAACAACACAATAAATTTCAGTGCTCGTAAAAAGAAATGCTGATTGCATTGGATAGAGCTTGTCACGCTCTAGATATAGATTCTATAGCAGGATAGCTCATTCCTGATCAGACCTCTTCTGGTTGACACTGAAACTGTGTGAACAAAAGCCTGACATCAAATTCAATTCACTTGAAGCCAAATCTCTTGAGGCAATGCTAAATTAATCCTCTATGACACCATGTGCTGAGGGTATGTCTACACTACAAGCACTACAATAGCACAGCACTGTAACACTGCAGCTTTGCCTCTGTAACACCTTAGTGTAGCTACTTAGTACAGCAGAGGAAGGGGCTTTTCCATCACTGTACTAAATCTACCCCTTCAAGAGGCAGTAGCTAGGTGGACAGAAGACTCTCTGTCAACCTTGCAGTGTCTATACTGGGGCTTAGGTCGGCTTAAGTACCTCTCCCCAGGATGTGAATTTTTCACAGCGATGTAGCTAGGTCAACCTAAGTTTTAGGTGTGGACCAGGCCTCAGTCACATCAAAAGTTAGACCTGTGTGGTTGTCTTAGAGCCCCTAGAAAAAAACAAATGACTCAGTGAAAGTTTTATCCTGCCCTATGCAGATAAAAATAATACAAGGTGAGAGGAATATTTCCTCTCAGAGTATTTACTCCTGCCTCTGTTCTCGGTCTTATGGTGAAAAATCCATGTCATATAGCACCAAAGTCAAATAGAGACCTATATTTTAGCATAGGCTGCATCATTCTAATCACTTCAGTAAAACAGACCCTTTGGTAGCTGTCAGCAGTTACAGGACTTCTCCTGTGGCTTGATTATGCGAACGCTAATAGGCCTATTGAATTTTGTTGCACTTAGCAAAATCAGTCCCCTCAAGGGAGCCCATTGCTAAGCATCAACAATGGACTTTCCAACTTTTCCACAGCCAATGGCATCAGCAAGGTGTCCACTGACTCTGGCTGTGGGAGGGATGAAGGAGCCTGATGCTGGGAGGCTGAAAAGTCCATTCCCCCTGTGGTGGCTGGCATAAACGGTCAACTCTGACTGGGTTCTGTGAGGTGGTGAACTTACTCATCTCTCACTAGCTTCAGTGGAAGTTAAGGGTGTTCAGCACTTTTCAGGATCTGGCATTGGGCAGGGTAGGGGGTAGGGAAGTGGTGCTCAGGGAGAAAAAAGGAAGAGTTGGAAGAGGAAGTAAGATCTAGGAGAGGGCGAGAAGCTGGAACAATAGGATTGGCAACATGGAAAGGAATAAAGAGAAGTGAAGTTGGGGTTGGGTAGAGTTGGTATCTTAGAAAGGATTTATTTTAAAAGTAGAAATATCTAAGGGGTTGTCTACCCAGCAATGAAACAGCCCTGCAGCCCACATTGGCTGGCACAGGCCAGCTACAGGTGTCTAAAGCATTATGTCCAGTTCTGGGCACCACATTTCAGGAAAGATGTAGACAAACTGGAGAAATTTCAGAGAAAAGCAACGGAAATTATTAAAGGTCTAGAAAACATGACCTATGAGGGAAGATTAGAAAAATAGGGTTTGTTTAGTCTGGAGAATAGAAGACAGAGGGGGGACATGATAACAGTTTTCAAGTACATAAAAGGTTGCTATAAGGAGGAGAGAGAAAAAATGTTCTCTTTTACCTCTCAGGGTAGGACAAATTATATCAAGGGTGATTTAGATTGAACATTAGGAAAAACTTCTTAACCGTGAGAGTAGTTAAGCACTGAAATAAATTGCTTAGGGAGGTTGTGGATTCTCTGTCATTGGAGATTTTTACGAGCAAGTTAGAAAAACACCTGTCAGAGATGGTCTAGATAATACTTAGTCCTGCCATGAGTGCAGGGGACTGGACTAGATGACCTCTCAAGGTTCCTTCCAGTCCTACACATCTATGGTTCTATGATTTGGAGCCAGAGCAGAGATAGTTTATGGAACTTTATTATAATTTGTATTGAAGTAGCACCTAGAGGCACCAACTGAGATCAATGTCCCATTATGGTAGGTGCTGTACAATACCTCTAGTAAGTGACGTTCACTGTCCTAGAGAGTTTACTCTATAATTAGACAAGACAAAGGGTGAAAGTGGAAACAGAGGCATAGGGGACCTTGCAGAGGTCACATTGTGAATCATTGGCAGAGCCAGAATTGAACCAAGTCTCCTGAATGCCTAGTCAGTGCCCCAGCTACTGAACCATGCTGCCTCTGTGCCTTGAAATACCTGGATTTACTAAGGTTGCTAGCCGGTGCTGAAGTCATCCACACAGCTGTACCACCAGTGCGAGTTAGTTGAAAGCTAACAGGGGTATGCCTACCTGTGCTGCAATCACACCTTCACTTTGCAGTGTAGACAGACACTACAGAGAGTTAGAAACTTGCTTTTTTATGAAAGCTGAATCATGAATGTGGGAGATGCCACAAGACTTGTGATGAAATTGCAACAGTTGTCAACACTAACAAGCTGACATCATTTCTTTTCATATTAAATATTTGTTACTGAAGGAGGAGGACCCACACCATATTACTTAGGGGACCAACCATACAACACTAATAGCAACTAGTCAAAGCAAACAGTTTGTGAACAACTCATTCACAAAATATCCATCCATTCTATTCAGTGAACACTTACAGTAACAAATTCACACAAAACCAGGATAGGTTCACCCTGACTGGGTGGTCAGGGCTAGTGGGAGTCTTCCCCCATTATGATGAATACGGTGCATAACAAATACTTACACTGGCTCTAAACAATATCATTGGACTTAAGTGACTAATCATAGACAAGTAGTAACAAATTGCAAAACAGGGTAGGTTCCCAGCAGCCAGGGTGCTGGAGATTGTTCCTGTAAAAAGCTACATTTTCAAAAGGCCAGGCCTCCTTTTGCACCTACCATCTGAAGGAGCTAGTTGGGTTATTTGAGGTGCAACCCCTCAGAATTGTTCCTGCAATTCTTTAAGGGAAGGAAGGAGGGTTTAGGACACGACTTTTTCAAGGTGCAGATTACACCAAAAGCAACAAAGCCCAGGCACCCAACATTTGAAAACACATCACGCTGCTATTCAGTTAATACTTATGAATAATGAATGCTTTTGTAGGACACAGGGGGAGGCATAGTAAATATTATTCAACATGAATAATTTAGCCAGCTCTAATTAGGAGTAGACATTTTTAAACCATGTTCACAGGCAGCATACTTAAAGTAATTGACAGGGGCTGACAAGGAAAATACTATACAGTATATCTGTTGCTACATACTATGTTGATGCAAATGGTAATGGTTACTTTCATATCTAGCTATTTAAGAGTTCAGTAATGGCCACTATGTATGTGAAAGCAGAGGACCGAGGAAGAATGGTCTTGTGGTTAAAAGCACTGGGACTCTGGAGCTTTGAGTCCAGTTCCCAGGTCAGCTACAAATCTCCGGAGTGAACTTGGGCAAGTCACTTAGTCTCTCTGTGCATCAGCTGTCCATTTGTGAAATGAGGATAATAGTATTTTCCTACCACACAGGGCTGCTGGGTTGATATATTCATTGCCATTCACTCTGATTTTACAGAAATGGGAATGGTCACATAAGGATTGGGGCAGAATTGCATCTGTTTGGAAGGAATCAAATAAAAGACAAGCACCAAGTGATGCTGGCTGCCCAAAAATATGAGCAAAGTTACTAGAAATTTAAAAATGAATAAATGTCAGCATTGTTAGAAGAGGAAGATTTTAAATTGTATGGGGTACTAAGTGAAGAGACCTAAGATACTTAAACAAGGCCTTTCATGTTTTACTATGTGCTTTTTTTTTGTATGACATGACCATAAAATAGATGATAGCAATGCAGTGCTACTGTCACCTCACACTCCTGTCTACTATTACAGTGTCCATGGAAGGATTAGTGAATGGCATTGTATCTCTGAGCCCTGCCACAGTCATGTGACCTGGGATGGTCATCTTAAACTACAGTTTAAGTCCTAAAGAACATAATGTGTCACACAAGACCACTCTATAAACAGACTGTGCCCTTTCTCCTACTCCAGCTGCTTCACTCAGAGCATGCCATTGCTACACAACTTAACAAATACCAGTAACCACCAGTGCATTATCATACCAATGGTGGAAAATTTGGGGAAAAAAATCCTAGAGTAGGCAAGGCTTAAGAGTAAGTAATGTCTGGTTCTGATCAACATCTGTTTTCATTCTTATTAGCAAAGGGATTTCAGCCCTACTCTTACTGAACACATTATTCAACCTTCACTATGGAGTGCATTTAAACTCCATAATTACAAGTATTTCATAGTGCTCAGTAAAACAGTAAATCACAATTGCAGGTGTACAAAGCATCTTTTAGAAGGAAATAGGGAATCAACAATAAGGAACTGATATTAATTATTGAAGGAATTGATATTAATTATTTATTCATACTAGCAGTATTAATTGTCTTTTTGTAAATCTGGAGAAATTGTACCAAATTAACACCTTTCTCCCAGGAGGCTCAATTATAGACTAGGTTGTATTTATAGGATTTGCCTTTATAGTTTATATAGAGTGTTACTTTCTTCCTCTGTTGCTCTGGGCAGGGACTGCAGAGGTGGGGAATATAGTGACAGAGTTGTGATATTAAGAGACAAATTAGTTTGGTCCATGCAGAGAATACTTACCCCAATAAAAATGTCCATTGTCTCTAAGTTTGACTGATGAACAGCTCAATAAAATATCTGAGTCTAAACAAAACCACAGCAGCAAGGTCCCAGTGCAGTTTACATGCCTGCTGGAATGATCAATAGTTTTCCAGCTATCATGTCACAGCCGCTCGGTAACAAATGCTTTTTTTCCCAGTTTTAGAAGCGCAGCTGCTCAGGTATCTTATTTTCTCATTAAACCATAACTAATTACTGTGTAGAACAGCTGCAACAGTACAACTTTGGGTAACTGCTTCACAACAGAGTGCACACCCCCTCAAATTTCCGCTTATTCCCTCCTTTCATAGAGTAGATAATCCCTCTGTTTTGAAATTGTGGGAGTCCCACAAGCCCTTAACCTCGAACTTATGGTAACCACCACACCAAATCATGGACAATTTGAAGGATTTTCTCCTCAGAGTGAGCCCCTGTAAATATTTTAACATTATATGAACTTTGGTCCACATGCTCTCATCCTGCTAGAAATCATGCACATGAGGAAGAGTACTTAGAAGAGCAATAATGCTTAGAAAATTCCTTGAGGTTTCCCTCCTGGAGTTTTCTCATGATGGTCTCCCCTTGGGAGGAGGGGTTTACAGATTTATTCAGGGTCAGTAGCCAAGGCCTGTGTCAAGGTTCCTCCACTCTCTGAACTCTAGGGTACAGATGTGGGGACCTGCATGAAAGACCCCCTAAGCTTTTTCTTACCAGCTTAGGTTAAAAACTTCCCCAAGGTACAAACTTTGCCTTGTCCTTGGACCCTATGCTGCCACCACCAAGCGTGTTAAACAAAGAACAGGGAGACGTCTTCCCCCCAAAATATCCCCCCAAGCCCTACACCCCCTTTCCTGGGGAAGGCTTGATAACAGTCCTCAAAAATTTGTACAGGTGAACACAGACCCAAACCCTTGGATCTTAAGAACAATGAAAAATCAATCAGGTTCTTAAAAGAAGAATTTTAATTAAAGAAAAGGTAAAAGAATCACCTCTGTAAAATCAGGATGGTAAATACCTTACAGGGTAATCAGATTCAAAACATAGAGAATCCCTCTAGGCAAAACCTTAAGTTACAAAAAGACACAAAAACAGGAATATACATTCCATTCAGCACAGCTTATTTACCAGCCATTAAACAAAAGAAATCTAATGCATTTCTAGCTAAATTACTTACTAACTTTTTACAGGAGTTCTGAGCTGCATTCCTGATCTGTTCCCGGCAAAAGCATCACACCAACAGACAGACAGACCCTTTGTTCCCCCCCTTCCGATTTGAAAGTATCTTGTCTCCTCATTGGTCGTTTTGGTCAGGTGCTAGGGAGGTTATCTTAGCTTCTTAACCCTTTACAGATGAAAGGGTTTGGCCTCTGGCCAGGAGGGATTTTTATAGCACTGGAGACAGAAAGGTGGTTACCCTTCCCTTTATATTTATGACGGCCTGAAAATTTGCAGAATCCCAGGCTCCATCTGCCCAAATCTTGGGAGAGTCCCTCCTATTAACCACATGGCTCCCCATCCCTGAAACAGCATGACTCCTTGTGTGCCGACATTGTTCCAAGGTCTGTGGTCAATGGGAGTTTTGCTTGAATGCAGACAAAGGTTTATGGCCTTTCATCTTTTACCCATATTCTGTCCCCTTTAGGGAGCATTAAATCCTCTCCGAGTCTTCTGGTTGGCCAAGTCTAATTGCTGTTTGGATTCTGGAAATCTGATTGTAGTTCTGAGGAATATGCAGTGCAGAGAGACTTTTGCAGGCTCCTTGTCTACAAGATGGGGTGGATTTAAGGTAGGTGTTTCAGAAGTATTTAAATGAGTTGGAAGCACAAATCCCCTTGACTTTCACAAGGGATTCATTTCAATGGGTCCCCAGGAATCCCTTTCCATGGGACATGTCATGCACTTCTGAAAGTCCCACACTGAAGCAACAGGGCAAAATAACTGTGAATGGCCCCAAAATAGAGCCCAAACTGGGTATTAAGGGAATTGTGCTGGGGTGGATCATGAGTGGGAAAGTGGGAGCAGGGGGTCAGAAGCTGGAAGATTAGCATGGGCATAATGGAAGGCATGAGGGTAATGGAGCAGGCTGGAGTGGAGGTTTTAAGTAGACTAGTACCAGCCCACACAAGCCAACCCTTTCAACCTGTGAGGATCTTGTGTATAAATATCCACAAAGGCTGTTTGAATGTAATTTGGCTTTTGACAGGCTATACATTAGTTTTAAATTAATATTGCTCAGGGTAAGGAGGAGGGAAGGGAAGAATCTCCACTCTTCATTTCTTCATACTATCTTTACCGATCTCTCTCCATCTTCCTTCAGACTAATTTAGCTGCCATGTTAGATATTTCTTTTTCCTCTCCAAACCTTATTTTCCTGTGTTGTGTTCTTGTGTCTTTACTCTTTCAATTACTCTCCTTCTTCTCCCATCCCTCTTTTTACCATCATTTCATTTTTTCTGGTCTCTCATTTCTAGGGACACCAGACAGCAAGTGTGAAAAATCAGGACAGGGGGCTGGGGGTAATAGGAACCTATATAAGAAAAAGACCCAAATATTGGGACTATCCCTTTAAAATCGGGACATCTGGTCACCCTACTCATTTCTGTGTTCCACTACATTACACATTGTTGCCTTCTGCTCCCCAGTCTTATACCTCATCCCCAAGGCTTATCTCTCCTCCCAAGACACCGCCCTTCTTCCTCCTCAAACTCACCCCCTCCCTCCAAATACTCACGTGTAAGCTAATGAGCTTTGCTTTTCCATCTGCTACCCAAAATAGTACCTGCCTTGAACTAACCCACGTATTGTTGTAATAACATTGGGTCAAACCCAGAAATCCTTCTGCAGATTTTATTCAGTTCTTATTTGGCCTAAAATTCCTATTTAAGTCAATTTGAATTTTGCCTCTGTCAGGATTGCGCAGGGACCTCAGGACTTGATCCATTCAGCAGATCTACCAGAAAATGAAAGGGGTGGATGTAGGGACCAAGACTTGGGCAGGAGATAGAAGGCATCATATTATTTTAGTTACCATTAGAATTTTACCTGTCTTGGACTTTCTTTCTACAGTAGATCATCCAGCCAGCTCACACTCTCAATGATACTGGATTTCAGCTAGCATTGCAGATGAAGCAGTATTGATACACATACAGCTGTGTACAGGGGGTGCACAGATGTCAGATTTGGTATTTACTAGCCAGCTTTCAGCCATATTGTTTATTGTTAATTATTGTTTAATTACACTTATTAATTCTAAACTAAAGAGTTCCAGTCATATTTGAGGAAACGGACTGAGCCAAGCCAAACTGCCAGTCTTTGTACTCATAAGTGTTTGGGGGCCTTGCTCCAGTAAGGAACAGTGGCCTCCTGATCAGTTTGATTAGTGGGGAGAGATTGTTGTGTGGTTTGGATAAGTTATCTCACAAAAGCACTCTCCTCTCCCATGTTAAATAAATGGTTCCCAGTCCTCTCAGAAATTGCTGGGAAGCAAGTATTCATTTGGGAGTCAAGATCATATGGACTATCTGGGCACTTAGAACCTTTTCTTTATTATGTTAAGTCTTCAAAACATTTTGAAAATTAAATTGGAGCCCAAACCAAAGATGAAGTTTAGAGCTGTTCAATTCCAAACCTGAGGTAATCTTCTCTGAGGAACTTGGGGGAGATGTTTTGGGGTGGGTGTATGTGAGAATCAATAGGACTTGAACCTAGGTCTGTAGAATTACCAAGCAACCAACAACTCCACACTGCCACCAAGTAGCAACAATAAGTTGTTGGTTGAATGCACACAGGAAGCTCCACCTTTAATGATCTGAGTGACAGTGGTCTTCGCGATCCTTGCTTGCCACCTTGACCCTATCTAAGTCCATGGGGCACATTACAAAGTGCCCAGGCAACAACATGGATACCTAGCTAGTTGCCATAACTGCCTTGCTTGTTTGTTCCTGAATTCCCAGTACTGATCTCAGCTCTGACTTGGATTCTGACACCAACCGACCCCTAGAATCCCAACATGGACCCCAAAACCTGGTATTGACCCTGTGCTCAATTCCTGGTTGTCTCTGCTCTTACCCTTGGCTTCATACCTGACTCTGACCCCCAGCTTGACTCTTGACCCTAATACTGGCTCTGACTCCTGGCTTCAGTTCTTTGATCCCAAGCCCCTGCCACTAATCCTGCCTAACTTCACCCAGGATCCTGATTGTGTGGAAGCAGAGCAGAAATGTGTTTCACTCTCCTCTCCTCAGTAAGTTCTCCACTTAGAGGAGAAGGAGAGCTAATAATTCATAACAGCAAGAAGGCTGGGATGTTTAATGCCTATTTTGTTTCAGTCTTCACTAAAAAGCAAAGCAGATATTCAACACAATTAATATTAATAACAAGGGGGACAGAACACACGCCAAAATACAGAAAGAACAGGTTAAAGAATATTTGTATAAGTTACATGTATTCAAATGAGAAGGGCCTGATGAAATTCATCTTAGGGCACTTAAGGAACTGGAAGAGGCAATATCAGAATCATTATCATTTATCTTTGAGAATTCATGGAGGATGGGTCATGAGAAGACCAGAGAATGGCAAACATAGTAGCTGTCTTTAGAAAGGGGAATAAAGAGGACCTGGGTGATTATAGACCAATCAGCCTATCTTCAATATCTGGAAAATTAAACAATCAATATGTAAGCATCTAGAGCAGTGGTTCCCAAACTTGTTCCGCCGCTTGTGCGTGGAAAGCCCCTGGCGGGCTGGGCCGGTTTGTTTAATTGCCGCGTCCTCAGGTTCAGCCGATTGCACTCCCAGTGGCTGCGGTTCGCTGCTCCAGGCCAATGGAGCTGCTGGAAGCGGCGGCCAGTACATCCCTTGGCCCGCGCCGCTTCCAGCAGCTCCCATTGGCCTGGAGCAGCGAACCGTGGCCACTGGGATCCGCAATCGGCCAAACCTGAGGACACGGCAGGAAAAACAAACTGGCCCAGCCTGGCAGGGGCTTTCCCCACACAAGCGGCGGAACAAGTTTGGGAACCACTGCTCTAGATGCTTACATATTGATTGTTTAATTTGTTCAAGTATCTTTCCAGATATTGAAGATAGGCTGATTGGTCTATACTATGCTTTGTGGAAGAAAGAAAATTTTTGTTGCATATTCTTCCTCCCAGACCTGAGGAAGAGCTCTGTGTAGCTCAAAAGCTTCTCTCCCTCACCAACAGAAGTTGGTCCAATAAAAAGATATTACCTCACACATTTTGTCTCTCTAATATTCTCGAATCAACACAGCTACACCACCACTTCATACATATAAATAATTAGCTTTTGGAGCAAGGGGACTGGAACCTGGATTTCCCATCTCTCAGGTGGGTGCCCTACCCACTGGGATATAGATTCCCATTTGCTCTTTTGGCTAAAGGTTATAAGAGAGATACCCCCTCCCCAGCCCCTGTTTTGTTTGGGTTTAGATATGCTCAGAGCACATCTATCAGATTGGGCCCCCAAGACAGATGGGGGAATATCTAGTTTGTTAATCCTTCTGGGGCTTAAGCGTTAACTGTTGAGCAGTCTTAAGACTTGGTGGCTGTGCTCATGCCCAGCTGCTGAAATTTAGGTGTCTTGGGGGACTTCAACAGTAAAATCTTAGGTATCTCCAAGGTTATGCAACAACTGAACAGGGGTTTTATGAATGTCAGTGGTGCCTAAGTGTTGGATTTAGGCACCTAAATCCCCTTTGTGAATCCCATCCCAAGACCTTGATAGGATCAAGAAAAAAAGTTAGACATTTGTGAATAAGAGAATCTAGAAATATAAGATTTAAAAAAATGGAAGGAATATAAACCCCATCCTCCCAGCAGCACTGGGAGAAAAATGCAATTTTGTGAAAATTGATGTTTGCACATACTTCAACAAAAATTTTCACTTGGAAATTTTTCAAAAAAGCTGAAACATCATATTTTTGCAATGTCATTTTAATTTGTGTTGACATGTATATTAAAATACATGGGGGATAGCTCAGTGGTTTGAGCATTGGCCTGCTAAACGCAGGGTTGTGAGTTCAATCCTTGAAGGGGCCATTTAGGGATCTGGGGCAAAAATTGGGGATTGGTCCTGCTTTGAGCAGGGGGTTGGACTATGACCTCCTGAGGTCCCTTCCAACCCTGAGATTCTATTATTAGCATTAGTATTGTTTATTATATGTAATGTGCATACATATTTAATATTTTAATATAAAAGTCTAAAATGTTTTCACACTTGCAAATCAAAACATTTTAATGGTCCCTAGTGTTGTTTCTTTTTGTTTGTTTGTTTTTAATTTTCATGTTGGGCAAAATTTCAAAATTTTGGCTTTGTGTTTCAAATCAGAGCACTTTTTAAAAAATCTTGGAATTTCCCATGAAATGAAAATTCCAGTTCTTAACTAGTTCTACCCTCAAGCTTCAGGGTAAAAAGGGGTAAGAAAGTAGTAGTTACGGTAGCCTCCAATCAGGATTGGGATCCCACTGTTCTGGACCCTGTTCGAACACCGAAAGGAGCTGATTCCCTCTCTAAATGGCTTATAGTCTAAAGAAAAAAACTCCTTATAAGCAGATGGTTCTATAACTGCCTTCTGCAATGTTTTCTTTAATCGTCTACTGAATCTAGCTGGTACTGGTTACTGCTGCAGATAGGAACTTGGACCAGACGGAGCACTAATCTACTCCAGTAAGGCAGTTGCTATGTTCTTGGGGGATCCATCATCTTCACTCAGATGGTAGATGATCGAATCTATAATACTAGCTGGTGGTGTTTGACCTTCTTGTGATGAAATTATTCTGTATTAAAAAAAATGATAATAAAGAGTTAGAGCAGAATTTTTATCTTTATAATTTAAGGGGTTTTTTTTATAATCACTTTTATTAGGAACATACTGAATATTTATCTGGCATGGTTATAGGAAAAGACAGCTGTAGCTACAGTTCCCCTACAACAATGTATATGAGAAAACACTAAATATTTTCTCCACATATTTAAAATACTGTTTTATTGCTTAGTCTCTTTGAAGATGAAAGCAAATCCCTTGGCACCAGTGTGGGTTGTTGTTTTTTTTTTTTGGTTTTGTTTTGAGCACCTGCCGGTGATCAATGCTAGAAGATAATATTTTTAGCAAAAGATTTTGAGGGTTATGGGAAACTCTTACTTCTGGGCTCTGTTCAGCACAAATGTTCGTCACTCTGTGTACAAACCGAGTCATACAGAAAACTGCTGAAAACTTTGGGCTCTTTACCCTACTGATCTAACCAACAGAAAGTTGGTTGAGACATCATCAAGAGATTTGCAGTATACCTACAAACACAACTGGAAGCATGGAAAGTCTATCTGAAATGGAGTACTTGTGGCACCTTAGAGACTAACCAATTTATTTGAGCATGAGCTGTAGCTCACGAAAGCTCATGCTCAAATAAATTGGTTAGTCTCTAAGGTGCCACAAGTACTCCTTTTCTTTTTGCGAATACAGACTAACACGGCTGTTACTCTGAAATCTATCTGAAATGTGACTGTCTCTCCACTGCCAATATGAAGCCCAATGCAATAGGCCAAAAATTGTTCTGCATTAATATTGGTTGAGAGACAATGTAGGTGAGGCAATATCTTATTGAACCAACTTCTACTGGCGGAAGGTACAAGCTTTCTAACTACACAGAGCTGTTCTTCAGGTCTGGGGAAGGAAATCAGGGTGTCTGAGGTAAATACAAGTTGGGACAGATTGTTGAGCAGAAGGGGTAATGCATGGTGGAGGAGGTCACTTGAACTTCACTGAGCAATTGGAGGGTTAGATTGCTATGCATAACGTGTTTGAAGTGAGGGTAGCAGGCAGTGTGATGTGTTACAAATAGTTGTAAGGAGCCCTAAAATCAATGGCCCTGTTAAAGTCAACAGCTTTTGGTGTCTAGCGGAGTTAGGAATTTAGGTTCGCAAGCTTGTTTTTTGCAGATAGTTTTCAAGAGAAACCTGCACACTATTATTGAAAGATCAGATATGGAATGATTGCTATGTGAAAAGTGCCCATGGGCAATATGAAGTTTTTGTCTCCTGTTTTTCTGTGTGAGTTCACTCGAGAACGTAGTGAATTTTTAGTTTCCTCCAGAGAGGTGTTGCTTGGGCATTAGAGCAGAGGACTGGATTATAGGGGTCTCCTGTGCTTTGCTCATACTACCATTAACTCATTCTGTTGGCAATCATCTCAAATCTTAACCTGACAGAGAGGGTGAAGGGTAAGTAATATTCAGTAAATGTGTTGATCCTTGGGTGAAAAGCACTATAGAAAAGCAAACCACTGAGTTTTCATTTCTCTGTTAACACATAAATCATATGTGGCACATGCTCAAGTAGGTCAAAATCCAGATTAGCAATAGCATAGTCTCAAATCCATCCACACAGATAGAACTCCACAAAATAATTCCTAAAGCAGATATTTTAGAAAAACATCCAAACTTGATTTTAAAATGGTCAGTGATGGAGAATCCACCATGACCTATGGTTAGTTAACTAACCAATGGTCAGTTACTCTCACTATTAAACAGGTACATCCTATTTCCAGTCTGAATTTCTCTAGCTTAAACTTCCAAACATTCATTGAATCATGTTATAGCTTTCTCTGCTAAACTAAAAAGCCTATTATTAAATGTGTTCCCCATGTATGCATTTATGGACTGTAATCAAATCACTCCTTAACCTTCTCTTTGTTAAGCTAGATAGATTCAAGGGCCTCAAACTGTCATGATAAGAAATGGTTTCTCATCCTTTAATCAATCATGTGACTCTTCTTTGAACCCTCTCCAATTTATCAACATCCTTCTTGAATAGCGGACATGAGAACTGTACACAGTATTCTAGCAGAGGTTGCAGTAGAACCAAATTCAGAGATAAAATAACCCCTCTTCTCCAATTCAAGATGTTTATTCACCCCAGAATTGCATTAGCTCTTCTGGCCATGGTATCACTCTGGGTGCTCACGTTCAGCTGATTATCCACTATGACCCACAAAGCTTTTTCAGAGTCCCCGCTTCCAGGATAGAGTTCCCCATCCTGTAAGTATGGTGTATATTCTTTATTCCTAGATGTATATGTTTACCTTTAGCCATATTAAAATGCATAGTATTTGTTTGCACCGAGCTTATCACGTGATCCAGATTACACTGTATCAATGACCTGTCCTCTTCATTATTCACCACTACCCAGTTATTGTATCATCTGCAAATTATCAGTGATGATTTTATGTTTTCTTCCAGGTCATTAATAAAAAAGTTTATTAGTGTAGGGCCAAGAACCGATCCCTGCAGGACCCTGCTAGAAGCACACCTATTAAATAACAATTTCCCATTTACAATGACATTTTGAGTTCTATCATTTAGCCCGTTTTTAATCCATTTTATGTGTGCGGTTTTAATTTGATGTCTTTTTTTAAATCAAAATGTCATAGAATCATAGAATATTAGGGTTGAAAGAGACCTCAGGAGGTCATCTAGTCCAATCCCCTGCTCAAAGCAAGACCAACACCACTAAATCATCCCATGTCAGGCCAGGCCTTAAAAACCTCTAAGGATGGAGATCACACCATCTTCCTAGGTAACCCATTCTAGTGATTCACCACCCTCCTAGTGAAATAGTGTTTCCTAATATCCAACCTAGACCTCCCCCACTGCAACTTGAGATCATTGCTTCTTGTTCTGTCATCTGCCACCACTGAGAACAGCCTAGCTCCATCCTCTTTGTAACCCCCCCTTCAGGTAGTTGAAGACTGCTATTAAATCTCCCCTCACTCTTCTCTTCTGCAGACTAAATAACCCCAGTTCCATCAGCCTCTCCTCATAAGTCATGTGCCCCAGCCTCCTAATCATTTTCATTGCCCTCCACTTGACTCTCTCCAATTTCTCCACATCCCTTCTGTAGTGGGGGACCAAAACTGGACGCAATACTCCAGGTGTGGCCTCACCAGTGCCAAATAGAGGTGAATAATCACTTCCCTCGATCTGCTGGCAATGCTCCTATTAATACAGCCTGTAGTGAGGCGGTCCGGTTCCCCACTGCCCTGGAGAGGGACGAGCCTCTCTGGATGTCAAAGTGGGCAGAGCCAGCGAACCCTGCGCCCGCCCCACAGAGGTCAAGGTACAGGACCAGAAGTATAAAAGCCCGACCCCAGAGCTCAGTTGAAACACAGCCACCGGAGGGGGCAGACTCATGTGGCGGAGCTCCCAGCTGGGAGACCATGGCGATCGGCGGCCGATCCGAGGACTGGCCTGACCAGCCAATGCCTGATGCTAGCCCAAGCCCAGAGACACTGCCAAGCTTGCCGTTTGCTAGTTACCCCGAGGAGCTGCCAAGCCAACCGAGTGCCAGTTACCCCGAGGAGCCCATGGTGTGTGACCCCTTGGAGGACGCTGGCCGGACCCAGGTACTTCTAGAGGAGGAGGTAGGAAGTAGCCCGGGGGCAGCCGACCCTAGTCAGGCTGCAACACTGCCAGAGCCAATGTCAGTGTGTTGCAGCCAGGAACTCCATTGACACAGCAGAGGGTCTTTGGCCACTGCTAGGGCCCTGGGCTGGGATGCAGTGGAATGGGTGGGCCTGCGTCCCCCCTGCCACCCATCTCGTGGGTGGCAGGCTCCCCGTCTCCCAGGCAGCTCAGATCCAGGAGCCTGGGTTTGCTATTGAACTCTGCCTATGCTCAGCTCCTGCCTGAGGGCCCTGAGCTACTGACTGTTGCCCCACCCTGACCCAGTGCCTGGGCTTTGCTATTGAACTCTGCTCAGCCCCTGCCTGAGGGCCCTGAGCTACTGACTGTTTGTTGCCCCGCGCCCTGACCCAGGGCCTGGGCCTTGCTATTGAACTCTTTGCTCAGGCAGGTTAATTCCCCAACACACCTGACAGAAGTAGCGCGGTGGTCTGGTTCCCTGCCTCCCCGGAGAGTGACGACCCCCAGCTGAATGCACCTACACATCCCAAAATGCCATTGGCCTTCTTGGCAACAAGGGCACACTGCTGACTCATATCCAGCTTCTCGTCCACTGTAATCCCCAGGTCCTTTTCCGCAGAACTGCTGCTTAGCCAGTTGGTCCCCAGCCTGTAATGGTGCATGGGATTCTTACTTCCTAAGTGCAGGACTCTGCACTTGTCCTTGTTGAACCTCATCAGATTTCTTTGGCCCAATCCTCCAATTTGTCTAGGTCACTCTGGACCCTATTCCTTCCCTCCAGGATATCTACCTTTCCCCTCAGCTTAGTGTCATCTGTGAACTTGCTGAGGGTTCAACTAATCCCATCATCCAGATAATTGGTAAAGATGTTGAACAAAACTGGCCCCAAGACCGACACCTGGGGCACTCCGCTTGATACCGGCTGCCAACTAGACATCGAGCTGTTGATCACTACCTGTTGAGCCCGACAATCTAGCCAGCTTTCTATCCCCTTATAGTCCATTCATCCAATCCATACTTTTTAACTTGCTGGCAAGAATACTGTGGGAGACCATATGAAAAGCTTTGCTAAAGTCAAGATATATCACATCCACCGCTTTCCTCATATCCACAGAGCCAGTTATCTCATCATAAAAGGCACTCAGGTTGTTCAGGCATGACTTGCCCTTGGTGAATCCATGTTGACTGTTCCTGATCACCTGGTCATGCAGTACCAAGTCAAATGCCACACAGAGTTCTAAGCATATTACATCAATACTATTACCCTTATCAGCCAAATTTGTAATATCATAAAAAAATCTAATTAATTTGACAGGATCTATTTCCCATAAACCCCATTGATCCTTGTCAAGATAATGCAGTGGCTGATAGAGCACTTAATTAATAAAGAATTAAAAAGTAGGTACTATAATTAATGCTGATCAACATCACACTGACAGGCTATAATTACCTAAGTCATTCCATTTACCCTTTTTAAATATTGGCACAACATTAGCTTTCTTCCAGTCTTCTGGAAATTCCTTGTTGTTCCAAGATTTATTGAAAATGAACATCAACACACCAGCAATCTCCTTAGGCAGCTCTTTAAAAACTCTTGGATACAAGTTATCCAGACCTCCTGCTTTAAGAATGTCTTACTTTAGTAGCTGCTGTTTAACACTCTCCTGAGATACTACTGGAATTGAAAGACTTTTATATGATATGACTACTTCAGTTGTTATCCACTCCAAATACAGAACAGAAATATTTATTGAACACTTCTGCTTTTTCTACATCATTACTGATAATTCTACCATTTCTATCTAGTAATGGACTAATACCACTGGTAGGACTATTTTTGTTCCTATATACTTAAACTCTTTATTGTCCTAAACAATGCTGGCCATAAATTTCTCCTTGTCTCTTTGCTTCCCTTATCAATTTTATACAACTTGTGGCTTGTGATTTACATTCATTACTATCTACTTCCCTCTTCTTCCATTTGTTAGACATTATTAGCTGCCATCACTCCCCCTTAAATCAGGTCTTTTCTTTTCTTTTTAAGCAATATGGGCTTCTTCAACTGTGAGAGTATGGTTTTTGGGGAATCTAGTGAAGTGTTTTTAAACAATTCCCAATCCTCATTCATAGTTTTCTGATTAAATACTTCCTTCCAGCTCATTTGGTTAATAATTGTTTTCCATTTTGTAAAACTGGCATATTTAAAGCTGTGTGTGTGTGTTTGTGTGTGTGTATAAATAAGTATAATCACTGGTCTGGAATTATTTCTGTTTGAACATTATACATCTGATCTAGTCATCATGATTACTTGTACCTAACTTCCATTAATTTTTAGTTTTGTGATCAGTTCCTCTATCTGTCAAGGTGAGATTTAATATAGAATTCCCCCATATTGGATACAACATGTTTTGCATTAGGAAATGGTCATCTACAATATTTAGACATTCCAAGGATGTTTTAGTACTGGCAGCATGAGACCTCCAGCATGTCACTCAAATTGAATTTCCACATGATCACAGAGCTTGGTTTACACATAATAGATAGGATGACCAGTTCCTTATGTACCTCTTTCCTAGTGTGACTTGATGGTCTGTAGCAGATATCACCTAATACCCCATCTTGTGCTTTATCTGTTAGGACACTGATCCATAAGCATTCAAGATCATTTTTTGTGAAAGCCCATAACAGGCTCTTCAGTTAAATCATCCAAACTTCTCTAGCTGAACACAGTTCTTAACCCCAATTTTTATCTTACCTATATCCAGGTTAAAATACAATCCTACTACACACACACACGTGACAGTATAAAAATCAGGCAAACAGAAACAGATGGGTTTGGTTATTTTAAGAAATAAGGAAGAAGTAAAAAAAGTCAAACACAAAGCAGGGCTGTGCTCAGCATTCAGGAACCTATCTACAAAGTTTTGTATAAAAGACTTCCCATGGGAAAAGCTCTTCCCACATCTGCACTGACAATTGCAGTGTGGTTGAACCACTATACCTCTCTACTTCTAATGTTGTCCAAGAGATGATCTAATACAGGCACATTCAAACCACTACTAGTCATTCTGTAGGTTTGGGCTGTAATCCTGGGAGGCAAAACACAAATATGGATTAACTTTATTCTTTTGTTTCCTCTGAGAGAAAGACATACATCAAAAATGGAGATGGAGACAAAGAGATCAAAAGAAAAACAATACATTTTAGTATCTTTTTCCCCCTCCTTTGACTTCAATTCAGTTCAGGCTACTATTGTCAGCTGATTTATAGCTTTGCTTTTGAGTATCTGCTTTTTCTATTGCAGTAGCTTCTATTAGTTAGCTTTTGTTGTGGCAAAGAAAAAAACCTCACCACAACCCCCACTCTACATTCGACAAGTCCAGCAAAATAAAGATTGTACAAATGAGTGCATTTTAGAGCTTAATTTAATCAGTGTTAGCCCTTGATGCTGTATATAAACAGCAACTAATAACTAAATGTGGGGTGCAAGTCAGAGCAGAACTCAGTCTGCCGTTGTTAACATATAGGACTTTATTCTCCACTGCCTTGCTTTGTATGTAATCATTTACACCTCTGCAGTGTATCTTTGTACACACATGCTTTGGTATGATAGATGACTACACAAAATGCAAGGCAGTGGGGAATTAAGCCTGTGAAATATGGCCTATTTCTGGAGAGAAAATTCTTGTTAATGTCTTGAGGCCAAATTCTGTTCCCAGGTACACTCATGTAGATCGGAGTAACTCTGTTGAAGAGAGTTGAGTTACTCTAACTCTACCTAGTCTATTTGGGAGTAGAACTTGACCTTCTGTCTCAGCTGAGTGACAGCTAGGTAGGTGAAGATTCCCACAAGATTAATTGCCTTCTCAGTGTCAAAGCTAACTAAGTAACATCTTCAAACTCTCTCAGAAATAGTTCTAGCAGGTAGCACTGGTATGTGCTAGGTATGGAAGTAAACATAGTAAGAGATAGCCTCTGCACTGAAGAGTTTACAGTCTCAGGAGACAAGTTGGAGAAAGAGTGTGAAAAATGTGCTATCCTCATTTCACAGAGGGGAAACTGAGACACAGATTGCCTGAGTTCCAGTCAAGTGCTTTAACCTTTAGCCTTTTGGACATGATTCAACTCTGTGATTAAACAGGCAGCTAGATTCTGATCTTATTTACACTGGTGTAAACCTGGAGAAGCTCAAGTAAATTCAAAAGTCACTTTAGATATACACAAGGAACAATCTACTCCAGTACGGCTACTGCCTAAGAAAGGACTCCCATATATCACCTGAATCCTGTGTTGCACAATGAATGTACAAAGCCATGTGACCACCAACTGCTCTAAGTGTCCAGCTCAGTAATTTCCATAAAATCAATAATCTGTATTAAAATATAGTTTTGCCCTTGCTTATGACTGTCTAGGCTACTGCCACTTCATTAGTAAAACCATTGACTTGGCAAGCTTGGACCTGGAAGTCACATTGTGGGAGTGAGGTGGTGGCTTTAAACAATACAGTTTGAGGAGTTTTAGAATAATTCAAGCAGAACGTTTCCCAGGCTGGAATTCAGAAATTATCAGGTATTTTAGTTTAACAACCCTGCAGCATTTGTCAGGGCAGTCATCAAAACTCCCTCACCTACCCCACCATCTTCTCTTTATAACCTGTTAAAATAACACTGTCTACAATTACAGGGACATTTGTTATGCATGATATAATAGACTGCAAATATAAAAAGGCATTATCATTACTTTTGTCCTTTGTTCTTCCAGGCCAGAATATTGCATAGTTCTTTACTTTGACATTTATTGCTTTTAGATTGGTAATAGAATGGTTTGTGTTGCTCATTATCTTGAATGATGATAATATTAGAGGTTGGGGAGTCTGAGTTCCCTGTTAAGTAAAGTAAAGGCTTCTTATAATTTAGCAAAGGTTATTACTGGACAATTACCCACAATACAATTCAAGTCTAATAAACTTTAGGCATAATCACCCTTAAATGCCACATTTGTAGTATGGTTTCTAGGAAACCTTTCAGAGAGATTCATGTTGTATATAATTTTTCAGTGCTGACTTATGGGTGTCTATAGAGCAAGGGCCTTGGTCAGAGAAACTTCCAGTGACCTGAGAGTTTGATTACATAAGTGCTGAGGGAAAAAATGAGTTATGAAAATGAGTTACTGTTTGCAGTAACTCCATTGAATCCAATGGCATTAATCTGGATTTATACTGGTATAAACCCCTTTGGGGTTAGAGAGCATGACACCTTTTAAACACCGTCCTGAGGAAGAGGGAGTGATTGGGTGGGAAGGTTGAGGGCCTACAGCGAGCAGACCCTCCCATAATGGTGCAGCCGAGAACCAGCCCAGGAGGGACATCCAAGGACAAGAGCCAGGAGGAGCACTGTACCAGGGAAGAATCACCTGAGAAGCCAGACCCAGTATCACTGTCATTCAGAGCTGTATAGGGCTGTGAGTACTGGGGCTTGTGACTTTGCTTTAGGAATAAGGGAAGCTGTGCTTAGTCAAGTGAGGAGTTTGTCTCTCTGCGTGTGTTTTGCAGAGTACGGCAGAAGAGGGCACCAGAGGAGTTTGTTGTAGAAGTTTACAGGTGCCAAAGATGACCAGGAGCACCCAAGACTTACTGCTGGACTGGATCTCTGCCCAGGTTTCCTGAACTCTGAGTCTAGACACAGTGCTCAGTGTCTGTCCTTTCATATTGTGGTACCAGTGCGCCCGTGGGTCCATGTGTCCGATGTAACCCTGCTTTACCATTCCCCCGTCTTCTCCCCATTTTTCTCCTTACATCCTGTGACCCTACATCCCATATTCTTCATAGAGATGTTATGATATGAATATGGCATGACTAAGATGTATTTTATGCATATGGCATAACTAAGATGTATTTTATGCAGTTCTCTGTGCAGTGCAAGACAATACAATTTTGGGTTTGCACCCCAGACGGGGTGTGCACTTGAGTGCTGGGCAATCCCCTAGCTGATTCTTCACTTGCAGAGCTGATTTCAGTGTCTGTGTCATTCTGCAGCTGGGCATGTCCCTACCTGTGCGTGTGCTAGAGGAGGCTTGAGGGCCTGGCTCAGCAGGACAGTGTGAGGGAGCCCAGGCTGGTGGAACGGGCGGGCTCAGTGGGACTCTAGTACATCAGGTGGCACCCTGGCGGTGGGGCGTGGGGAGGGAGGGTAACCCATCACACATCCTTCTGTAAATAAATATTTCCATTTCCTTTATTCATTGTACTATTCTGGTGTGTCCATGTGTTTAAACTCTGGGAGGGTTCGAGCAGGTGCCCCTGTGATGGAAGGGCATTTCCCTGCTGTGTTCCTCTGCATGCTTTTTCTTGTCTGGAGCTGCTGGCGGAAAGGACTCCATATTAGCCACACGGGTGCTACAGTTACACTGGTAAAGAGCATAATGCAGCCCTGGAAATTTCTATTGCCTTTTTTTATAGTAGGAGATATTCTAAAATTCAGCCTTTTAAGATCTTGAATGAATACATTAGCAGGGAGTAAATATTAGTGAAATTCAGAGCCAGATTTGGTGTGCCCCCTCCTTTAAAACAGGTTGGACAAAAGTCTGAATCTGAACAATACAAAACTTTGGACCACATCCAGGAAGTGCTTCATGCTCAGAAATCCCACTAGGAACTCATTTCAACATTGATTGCACTGGGGGTGCTACACTGGGGTAACTTGCTGGAGCAGGCCTCTTCTAGGGTTCAAAATTCTGTACAACATGAATCTTTCTGTACATATAAACTTTGCAATTCAGTCAATTCCTAGAGTAGGTCTGAATACATTTGTATGCACACATACCTTTTTTAATTGATGTTTCCTTTCCATTTGGTACTCTGATTTGCCTGTAGCCATTTATGTTCAATCTACGTTCATAAGTTCATTTCTTCTGCAGCAGCATTGGCCACGTAACAGTAGCTAGAATTATTTTCCCCATGAATCTTGGTAGAGTGACTTTTGTAATTTGCACACGCTCATATCCAATTTCAATCCAATTTTCATTGACAATTTTCTCTCTGGATTTTTCTTTCACCTGTATTTTTAAGCTATAGCAGTGGTTCAGAGTCAAAGTTGTTTGTAAACTTTATGATGTACCCTGCATTATCACAGTTTGTCAGTAATGCAAGATGTATGGGCCAGGAAAATCCATATTCCTGTAAGATGCTGAAGAACATCGGGGGCTGTGTGGTTGCATCACTGATCTCTCTAGATGGTGATTCATGGTCAAACACACTGCTAAGCATCCCCTGCACCTACCATAATAAAGAAAAGATTTGATTTTCAAAGCTGATGGAGAAACTTAGACTCACACCTTCCAACACAAAGCAACCAGGTCTAAGGGTATGTATGGCCTGTTTGGGTGTATATTGGAATATGAGGGGCTGTAAATTCTTAATCCTCCAAAAGCTGGACAGATAATGCTATGTTCCAACATTGCCCCTCTGATCTAGAAACAAAATGTATCGTTAGCATCACAAAGAGGTAAACTATGTACTGTAATGCTAATTTTTTACCAAAAGTTTTGCACGATTGTTCTTCTACAGTTGATGTTAATATGATCCTTTCAAACTAAAAGGGTTTTCAGTTTTTAACATTTGCCTTTAGAAGCTCTGCATAACCCAATAAGAGCCTCTCAAAACTGACATTTTATGTTATGATGATTATGTATAATCATTATTTTATTATTCAACAATGGAAAGATTTTTCATAATTCTAGTAGTTAAAACATTATAGAGCATTTTTAAACTTACAATACATAGTCTTCTTAAAGAGGACCTTTTGATCAGGTGAAATTTACTTGCAGAGGGCCTATGCTAGACCCTGTGCACCAATTAAGACTGTAGCCATAAATCGTGGGCAGTAGCATGTAGCCTGAATTTTCAGCACCAAGCATTTTGTTTTGTTGCTACGATTTGCAGGTGCAATTTGTGCCCTAGATGTCTAGCTACTTTATATGTGAGTGTAATCAGATGTCTAAATAATCTAAGATGTGCCTGTAATTGTTTGTTTACAAACTGCAGGAACAAAATGAGAGGTAGGATAAAGACTGGCCAAAACATAACACACTACATGCCTCATGCCATTGTATACCAACGGTAGAAAAAAATGGGAAAGAGGGAGACATTTCAGGTAAAAAGTGGACTTTAATATGGAAATATGAGTGGAGGAGATAACAGAAGAGCAAGCAGTGATCAGAAAACACTATCACCACAACTGCGCCAAAATGAACCCAAACAGATATTTTCAGCTAGTAATCTTGAGTGCCAAAAAACTCATCCATTATTGCCTACTATACAAGTATCTTTATTGTACTTTCAAGTACCCAGCCCTGCCACATACTTTAATGTTTACCGTTATCTACTTTTAAGCATTGTTGGGTTTGGTGGTTTGTTTTTACCCCTCCCCTGCTTTTATTAGCCTCCTGTTGACCTAGCAAAGTTGGCAGACTTTTTAAATGGAAAAATGAGTGTGTTTCTCAAGTACATTCATCTAGCCTTGCTTAAAGGCAGGTGCAATCTTACACGTTATACTGGCCTTCAGCACAGGATTTTCACTTCATTCAAACATCAACGACTTTATTTGTTATTCTTTTCTAATTCATCAATATTTATGTGCACATCTCACTTTTGAATACTGTATTTCCTCAATTCTTCATCCCCAAAACAATCCACAATTTATAAGTGCACTGGCAGACATTGGCAATGCTGAGAGAATGAATTCTCCAACACTGTAGCTGTTGTTTCTTCAAGTGCTTTTTTACAGGCTGTGGGATTTATAACAGTGGCTTTGAAATGAAAGGCAATGCTTCATTGAAGCAGGGTGAGAGTATTTACAGTACATGAGAGCAATCTTCTAAAACTCTTATGATGCCCAATTGTTGAAGGCATGGTGTCCTTCCTCCCCAGTAAACTACTGGGGCTGAGGATAGTACTTGCAGTCTTCGGATTCCATGGCATGCAATGCTATTGGGAATACTGTCGGGCTCCATCCTTTATTTTTCATAATTATTACCCCCATAAAGCTATTCACAATCCACAGAACTGAAATAATGTTTGGTGACCTTTGCCACTAGCACTTATATTTCTCAAGGACTACACTTCTGTTTTCTGGGCATTCAGTGAATGGAGAGTAACCTTTGAGCTGTTATCCAGCTTTCATGAAAATATCCAACAAGTGAGGATGCACAAGCCAGCTCTCTCGAGTAACAGCAAATACAGCAGCTAGAGCATTATTACTCCTAACAACCATCTCAAGTGCGGTGGTATATTTTTTCCATTTTCTACTTTCAGAAAAATGTCCTTTTATGCACTATACCTCTGAGGTAGCAGTTTAGGATGTCTACACAAGGTTGGCCCATCTACCTACCTAGTTAGTGCTGGTACCATAATTTGTACCCCTTTTGTACAAATGTTAACATTGTTACAGTTTCTGCATATTTCTTTTTTGCCCAAAGAATAGTTTACTATGTGAGACAAGTTGAGAGTATCACTGATGGCCTGATCTGTCAAAGATTTATCTTTAAGAGAATAAAGAACGATGGGATCATCCATCAGTTTGTAATTGAATGTAAAATGTCCAAACAAAATCCAGGAAAATGGCAGACAATAGTGGCTCAGTAATAGGTGGTCGTCTTTTCTCAAAGTTCCTAATGAACCAATACCCTAGCATGGTATTAAGGGGCCTTATACAGGTGCCACTATTGGATTAGATATAAATTCAGTTATTCCAGATTGGCATTTGGCTCACAAAATTCATAGATTTTAAGGCCAGTAGGGGCCATCTTGATCATCTACTCTGACCTACTGCATAATACAGGCCATAGAACTTCACCCAGCAATTTTTGCATCAAGCTTATAACTTTTGTTTGAGCTGTAGCCTATCTTTTAGAAAGATATTCAGTCTTGATTTAGAGACTTAAAGTGGTGGAGAATCCACTATATCCCTGGGTAAGTTGTTCCAATGGTTAATTACTCTCACTATTAAAGATGTGATCTTATTTTTAGACTGGAAGCTGAAGCTATAAAAACTCAACCATGGCTATCTTCTCCATTAAAAATGTAGATGGCAGTCATCATCTATTCTAGAAACTAGATCCTTTAAGTCAGTGTGGCCTTTCTTCATCTGACAGCAATATGTCAATTTACTTCAGTTTTGTCTTAGCCCTGATCTACACTAGGATTTTAGGTCAAATTTAGCAGCGTGAAATCTATGTAAACCTGCACCCGTCCACACGATGAAGCTCTTTATTTCAACTTAAAGGGCTCTTAAAATCGATTTCCTTACTCCACCCCTGACAAGTGGATTAGCACTTAAATCGTCCTTGCTGGGTTGAATTTGGGGTACTGTGGACACAATTCGACGGTATTGGCCTCCGGGAGCTATCCCAGAGTGCTCCATTGTGACTGCTCTGGACAGCACTCTCAACTCAGATGCATGATTGTCTGCCGTTGCTCTGATGCAGGGAGGGGCGACTGACGACATGGCTTACAGGGTTGGCTTACAGGGAGTTAAAATCAACAAAGGGGGTGGCTTTACATCAAGGAGTATTTCAGGCAGGACTTCACGGAGGGTTCCAATAAGAAATGGTGCACCTAAGTTATTGTTCTTATTGGAACAAGCAGGTTGGTCTGGCCTCTGATTGATACATGGCTAGATTTACCTCGCTGCACCTTCTCTGTGAGTGACTGCAGTGTGACCTAGAGGAATGAGTCCCCTAGACGGGGGGCGGGGGTTGCAAATGAGTACAAAACAAATCTGGTCTATTTCTTGTTTTGATACACTCCATCTATCCTTTACATCTTTGGCTGGCAGCAGACGGTGCAGAAGGACTGCATGCCATCCACATCTCATGGCTGCTCGGCAGAAGATGGTACAAGAGGACTGCTAGCAATCTGTATCGCCTGCCTGCTCACCATAAGATGGTTCAATAGGACTGACTGCAGGACTAAAGAGAATGACCTGATCAAGTCACTCCAAATTTAATCCCTGCGCCCATGTCTGCCCAGGCGCTCCTGATAGACCTCACAGAGGCGACCAGGAGCACCTTGGACATGACGATGACGGCTACCAGTCCTACTGTACCATCTGCTGCCACAAGGCAAGGGGTTGCTGCTGCTGTGTAGCAATGCAGTACCACGTCTGCCTGCACCCAGGAGACATATGGTGACAGTGAGCTGAGCGGGCTCCATGCTTGCTGTGGTATGGCGTCTGCACGGGTAACTCAAGAAAAAAGGCACAAAACTATTGTCTGCCCTTTCTTTCACGGAGGGAAGGGGGGCCTGATGACATGTACCCAGAACCACCCACGACAATGTTTTAGCCCCATCAGGCATTGGGATCTCAACCCAGAATTCCAAGGGACAGCAGAGACTGCGGGAACTGTGGGATAGCTACCCACAGTGCAACACTCCGGAAGTCGACGCTTGCCTCGGTACTGTGGAAGCACTCTGCCGAGTTAATGCACTTAATGCACGTAGAGCATTTTCTGTGGGGACACACACACTCGAATATATAAAACCGATTTCTAAAAAAATGACTTCTATAAATTCGACCTAATTTCGTAGTGTAGACATACCCTTAGAGTTTGTATGTCCAAAATATTAATAAAGAATTACTTTCTATAGTAGATTAATTAATAGGGTAAAACAGGAAACACATCCAAATCCACATTTTTCCAAGGGGGAAGAGGGAGCAAGAGCAACTGCAAATGAGGACTACACCAGAAGAGATAAGAGTTGCTTCATTAGAAATGATTTAGACGAGATAGCAACAAGCAAAGAGGGGTGGCCAATCCAGGGTTTGCGAGCTGCATGAGGCTCTTTTACAGTTAAAGTGCAGCTCATGGAGCACCCCACCCTCACCCCATTCTCTGCCTATCAACCTGGAGGGGGAGCTCAGGGCTTCTGCCCTGTGGCAGGGTGGTGGGACTAGGGGTTTCTGCCCAGTGAGAAGGGTGCCTAGGGGCTTCAGACTCACAGGAGGTGCTTGCCAGGGCTCAGGGCTTCAGCCCCACTCTTGCTGAAACCCCGAGCACCGGCAGGCACCTCCCATGGGGCTGAAGCCCCGAGCCCCACCACTCTGCCGCAGGACAGAAGCCCCGAGCAGGTGCGCCCGGCTCTCAAACTTCTGAAGATTGTCGTATGTGGCTCGGAGGATCAGTAAGTTTGGCCAACCCTGATATAAGCCATTAATATAACAGAGAGGCAACCAACAAGAGATCACAATCTCCCTTCAACGTTTGTAGATAGAGCTTTTTGAAAAAAATTGCTGACCCAGTTGAGTTTCCCCCCTCTTTTTATTAACTCCCACGCTGCAGCAACGTCTCGTTTAAGCAAAGATATTGATTCTGTTTTAATTGAAAGCCCCCAAAAGGGTCGCTAAATAAATAAATTGCAGACCCTATACAATATTCTGATTGAAGTCAACAGGAATTTTGCTTGAGTAAGTTCTGCAGGATAGGACTTTAATAGAGGGTGGGAGGTCATTTTTGATTGCAATACACAAGTAGCGTAAATATATTATGCAAAGATTAAGTCCAAAGTGATGCATGTTATTAGCCAATTCAGAACAAAGAAAGCTAGAAAATCCACACAAATTAGATAAAAATTACACAAATATAAAACCAATTCCACTGTTCTGAAACGTGTGTTTGGGGAGTAACAAATCCAGCAAGATGACATTGAAAGTCTATGCTGTGTGATTTACAAATCTCTATAATTATCAAGCCTTCACTTATTACTTACTATTGTAAAATTCTCTCAACCTCTTGCCACAGATCTGAAGTGACCCACATGTTAACAATGTTGCCTCTCATTTTCTATCTTTTGATTTTCATTATGTAGGAAGGCTCCCTAAGGAGTCTGAAAACAATCCATGTTCCAAAATAGTAAAGCAAAAGCAGCATGCTCATGCATGACTATAAACAGCTAATCAGGATCCTATTTTCTTTAATATCTACTGCGGAGACTAGACTTGCAGGTCCAATCCTGCAATCCCACCACACTACAGATCTCTCACTAAAGGTGATAGGAGTCCTGTGCCCAGAGAACTTACAGGATCCAGCTCTGAGGATGTCTACACCTTAAGTGGAGACACTAAAATATACCACTATAAAATTTATACATGAAAGTGCATAAAATATTCTCTTACTTTTATCACCTTGGTGTAAAGTAGTTCCCAGAACTACCGTATAGTGGTCACTAAATGGAGCATAGAGTAAGTATCTACATATATAGATCTGTGACCCTATACTTCACTTGGTTACAAGCCAGTAAATGCACTTTCCATGAATGTTCACATCTTTGTACAAATGTTCACTTTTTTAAAATAAAAAAAAAGTGTATGAGTGTGGGAAAATCCAGATGTGGTTCCAAGAGCAAAATCTAAACTGTGTTTTTTGTTTTTCCCCAGCACTGTTGTGTCTGAGCCATTTCTGTTCATAAAGGTGAATATGTAAAGGAATATATTATAGGACCCTGAGGGGGGGAAAAGGGGCACGGGGGAGGGGGGAGAGGAGGAGGGGAATTTGAACATTTCCATGACTAGTCCTAACTTACATGAGGAGTTCCCTGGCACTGCTGCATGAGTAAGGATTTGCAGAAGAGGCATTTATGGGTGTATACTCAGACAATCATTTACAGCATAACTGAGGGTTGTTCAATTAGTTAGTTTAAATGGTTCATGTATTCATATTTACCTGTTTGAGTATCAACAAACTATTCTCTTAAAGATTTGTTATTATTCAGCACTGCATAGATTCTATAAACACAATGATTAAATGGATATGTTCCTTAATTACATTTTCTTTGCTTCAGACCAAATGTAATGTGTAACTGAAGTGCTATAGACCTTAAAATGCTTCATTCAGGCTTATCCCATGAATTCTAATATTTCAAGCAAAATCCCTAAGGGGATAAATATGTTTTCATCCTCTACAGGTCTGAACAATCTTCCAAGGAAGAATTTTTTTCCCTTCTCCCAATGACTGAAAATATTTCTGTCTCCAACCAGCCTTGAAAATGCATCCCCCAGGAATAAAAACCACTCTCCAATTGTAAGACTCCTGTTCAAAACCCATTATGGCAGAGGTATGTTAACACCTATCACTTCCCATTTGTGAATTCTGTAATTCACTGGTCACACACACTCTCGCTTGCTTACATACATGTACAGATATTTTATTTCAATAAAGAGTATAGGCCATTAATTTATAAATGAAAAAAAAATCTGTCCAAGTGGATACTTAAAGAGCTGCCCCACCAAAAAAACAAGGTGACTCCATAGTGGTCAGTGCCACACTAATACTAGCCTATGTGTTCACTAACTGCAGAGGGGGTTTTCTAAGCTCTACTGATTTCAAATATGTATTATGTGGATACAGACTATTAAAGATCCCAATGTACATGAAAACAAGTGAGCCATGATTTTTCAGAATGTGCCTGAAACTCTGCTTTTGCAACACCAGTCAATTTCCCCACATAGACAAGTCCTGAAAGATAACTGGGTTGCACTGACTCAGGCTCCACAGGTGTAACAGTGTTCACAAGCTCTGCTGGTACTGTTGAGCTCCAAAGTTCTTCAGGAATAAAGCTGAAGAATTCCTGAGCAGGGCCTCTGCTCAGCAGGAATGGAGTTCCTCTCCAACTTTGTTCTTGCAGACCTTAGGAAACTGACAGGACTAAAGCTTCACACTGTACAAATTATGTCTAGATCAATTTTGTCTCGTGGGTAATGTCTGTCATAAGGTAAACTGAAGCCAGTCCTGTGATCAGTTCTGGTTCTGAATATAAGCAATGGTATATATAAATACACATGCACACACACACCGTTACATTAGTGCCCAGGTTATGGCAGTAGTCCAGTGTGTCATGGCAGTCACCTATTAATCTTGAGACAATAACCAAGGAATTTGGTCTTTATTATAAAGACAAATATTTGAGCTGACTGAAAATTTTCCAGTGGAATGTTCCTCTGTTGGAAAATGTGAATTTATTGAAACTGACATTTCAGGTGACCATATTGATTTAAATTTCATTAAAAAACCCCAGCATTTTGAAATTTGTTAAAGTTAATTGTAGTTGAGTGGGGAAAGGGAACCCTGGTCTTCTGAAACACAGCTGCAGGTAGTGGACTACCCCACAACAGTAGAACTATGGGATGGTCCAGCTGAATCTATTTAACCTCTAATTCCCCCAAAGTCTTGTGGGACTGGGAAGGCTGAGGGTCCTATATAAGTCAGCCCAGCTAACAGCAGCAATAGCAGGGAGAGACTCCATCCAGGAAGGGTTTGTTCTGACTCGTGAAGGATTAGTAATAATGAAATTGTTAATTTACTTTTAAAAATTAAATGTTAAGAATAAACAAGTTGACATTTTTAAAAAAATAGGTTGGTTTTTTTATATATATTTGTGGGAATTTTTGATGTTCTATTCCAACTTGACATGAAAATAATTTTCAGAATTTCCCATGACATAGAAATTCCGGGTCCTAAGCATATCTATTACATATAAAGTTCTGCTGGCCCAGGCCCTCTGGAGCAGAAAGTCTACTACGGGGGAAGTTGCAAAGTATCCTCTTCCCAGTAACAAGTCAGCATGGTTAGCATTCAGTACACTGTGTGGTGTCTCTGTAGAGACAACCAAATTGAACTCCACTCAGCCTGAAATGGCTGATACTGCCTATAAAGGGAGAAGAGAGAGAAACGGTCATTTTTTAAAAAAAATCACCCTGTGTGAAGATTAGTCAGAACCCTTCTAAAATCGCTGCTGCTTTATTTACATCTCTGAAAATACCCAGCCGTGGTAAGGGACCAATTTTCACTTTGCAAAAAAAGCCACTGTGTTGCTTAGCTCTGCGTTGCACAGCTACCAAGGAATAGCTGAGTTTGCCTCAAGTGCTGGCTGCCTAACTAGCAATTTGTCTCTGCAAGACTGAGAAAGGCCTTACCAAGCGTGGGCCCCCAGCTCTATATAATGCTTCCCTGATTAAAGCATCCATGCTTTTCTTGGCTGACTGAGCATGAGACCCAGTAATATTGTTCTAAGAGGTCCCTCCTGTCATAGTAGATTGCTGTTACAGTAGCTTCCCAATTGCAGGCATTATGTGTATTACAGTAACACCTAGGAGGCCCAGTAATGGAATAAGTTCCCTTTGTGGTAGGTGCTGTACAAATACAGAACAAAGCAACGGAGGTCATCCTACTACAAGCACACAAAGAAAACTACTTTCATGAAGTGCTTGATGAAAGAGGACAGCACACATGGAGGAAGGAATAAAACGTGAATGTTGCACTTTCTCTCTCTCTTTGTACTTCACCACTGGACAATTGTCTTCCTTAAACAGCAGACATTATTTGGGGGGGGGGGGAATGGCAACATGCTTCCCCACAGCAATTTCAACTCCATTTTTGGCAGTTCCCACAGACCGCTTCTTTGGTGAATTTTCAGAAACACAGTGGCTGAGAAGTGTAACTACAAATAAATACCTTCACAATCTGACTGGAAAATGTGATGAATCTTTTACTATGAAAAAAAATATTTCTATTTCAATTTTTTCGGTAAGTTCAACTCACAAATTCCTAAGGACCTAATTTCTACTTATGGTGACTAAAAATCAATGGTCAGACTGTTCCAGACAGGAGGAAGTGGTGCAGTGCCTGATCTAGCATTGCTTGGTCAGTAGAAGGGGGACATCCAGACCCTGCCTGAAAGAAATTGCTCCATGCTGCAAGTTTGTTGCACCGAACACGAGGGACAGTTGGATTTTTTTCATCTGTTTCAGTTGCCCCTGTTACTCGTACCCCATACTGACTTAACTCCATGCTCTTGCCACTTCTCCCTCTGTACTGCCTGTCACAGGCCTTAACAATGCAACTTATGGAAGAAACCATGCTGTTTGCCCAAGAGCAGGTGGAGTGTTACTTTCCAGAATGCCTTCTGTACCTCTCTTTAGCTATTGAATAACTTTTGCTCTCTTTCAGGCAGTTCTGAAGTTACCAAACCAGGAGTCCACAAGCTATAAAATAATGTTAAAAACAGATTAAAATAAAAAATGATTTGCCTCACATAATTCATCTAAACATACAATATAGCCCAATGAGGTAAGCGGTCGTCAGCTTAAAGAGCAAAAGGTCACATCTCTAGAAGGCAAATCACTGCTTAGGTCAGTCTGACCTGGCCTCTGGCTGCTGTGTCTCACAATCTTCCCTCTTAACTCCTATGTCTACTTTGAGCTAGGACAGTTTCCGGATGTTAGAGCTCATGATCATCCCAGATGGCTGTCTCAAAAGCATTTCAGAAGATAGCTCCTAACATGTGTTACTAAGTATTTGCATTCTTTCTACCCTCCAAGAGATGGTACAAGGTGGGGAAGAAGGTTCTTAAAGCATTTGAAAGACACTGATTTATATAGTCCCTAAAGGACCTGTCTCAAATACAGCATGTCACATCATTGTCTGACTAACCAGTTGATCCAGAAAAAAGGAAATGAGGACTTGTGGCACCTTAGAGACTAAAATTTATTTGAGCATAAGCTTTCATGAGCTACAGCTCACTTCATCGGATGCATTCAGTGGAAAATACAGTCGGGAGATTTATATACACAGAGAACATGATCCACAACTCCAAAACTGGAATTCCCATTGAATACATCACACTCACACATCTTTCCTTCTTATGAATTAGTGACAGACACCAGAGCATCCCTTGACCTCTGTTTACACTAGGAAGAATAGGTGTGTGTTAACTAACACCTTAAAATCCTACCATAGATAAGACACTCAGCTTCAACATGGTAACTAGTTGAGTTAGGCTCTCTCCTATGGCTTACCTTAGCCAGCTAAGTAATGTTGAAACTACATGCTGCCTTGTTTAACTGAGATTTTAACCAGTGCTAGGTGTTTAACATGTTAGCTCTCTTATTGCATTCTGTGCATGTGGGCCAACTATCCAAGGCATTTGCACTCTCCTAAGCTCGAGGATTGTTCCTTGATGGTGCACTGTAAGCAGTAGTTACCCCAAAAGTGGTGGGATGTGGCATGGAGGAAGTTGGCCACAGCTCCCAACCTGTCTGCACCAGCCTTCACTCCTTAAGGGGAAAGATAGCACCAGGTATGCTCCTTCTGTAAGCCTGGGATTTCAGGGAGGCATTGCATCTCCTGCAGCTCCCAATGGGGCAGTGTAGCTGCACACCATTCCAAAAGCAGCCCTGAGTCTAGTGAGCACAGCTGAACCTTAAAATTCTAAACAAAGAAGATGAGTCGCCCAGAAATGGTGTGGATCTCCTTCAAATATACTACATTTTGTAAGCACTCTATTGCCTGATTACGCTTTTTCTGTGTTGGTGGATTTTATTCTTGCTTAGAGCAAGAGTAATTGCTATCAACACAATGCCACCAGCCCCACACCAATGCAGGGAACCCTCTGCATCCACTCACTTACTCACTAGGCAGGAACTGTTCAGAAATGGGATGGCCTCTCCTGCAGCTAGGGTCTTATCCTTCTCTCTGCTCCACTGGACCAGGACTGCAGCCTCCCTAGGGTGACCAGATGTCCTGATTTTATAGGGACAGTCCTGATATTTGGGGTTTTGTCTTATATAAGCGCCTATTACCCCCGATTTTTCACACTTGCTGTCGGGTCACCCTAAGCCTCCCCCACAACTTTAACTCAGGACCACAGCCTCCCCTGTACCTTGGTGTCTTGAGCCCCTTGGCACCCTACAGCCCTCCAGTCAGCACTGCCCTTACTCCCAGCCCTGCTCCCTCCCTCAATTTCCCACAACTGCAAAAATTAAAAATAAGAATCTGTATTAATCATAAAAATTGCAAAAAAAAAATAAATTGGATTCTGTCAGGTCTATGTATGAGGCTGCTTTAGCAATGACCTGATCTGATGCTGGTTTTGTTTGCATATCTCATCTTTAGTCAAGACGACCAGATTGTTGTTTCATTCGATTTTATATTTCTTTCTATAGCCTATGCTTTGCAGTGTCTGCTCAGGCTTACTTTATTTGTTTTGCTGCTTTGATGTCACCAAGATTCATTAAAGTTATCAGCATTCTGCATTTATCCACCTTTATCACACATTACCCTGGAAATAAATGCCTTATATATGGATGCATCATTCCTCATTACATGTATCTACCTGACCTCCATCATCTACCACTGACTGGAGCTATTTTCCACTCTTCATGCTACAGTCATGAATGACTTCAAAATTAACCAGATGCAAAGCAGAGTGAGAAATCCTTCAATGCCTTTTTTCTCACATTAAGTGCATGAAGTTGGATTTCAACAATAAGGTGAACTGATTCCATAACCAGGGAGTAATGTGGTATATGAGAGGAAGCTTGTAATTCAGAGAATGAAAAAAGAGGTGACATCAGCCCAAATAACCTGCAATTATTAATTGTGTGTTTCCAGGACAAATATTTGGGGCCATCAGCTGAGAATTCCTCTCACATTCTTCTCTACATGCATACAGATTGCACAACCATTCTTTAAAAAAGAGAAATTCACGCTCACCATTCAGGGACTGTGATGTGTGGTACAGTGTGTTCAGGACCCAAGAGGGGGCCTTTGTAGACATAGATTTTAAGCTCAGAGGACACCATCATGATCATCTAGTTTGATCTACCACACATTGCAGATCACAGAACCTTACCCACCCATGTCTGTAATAGACCCATAACCTCTGGCTCAGTTACTGAAGTCCTCAAATCACAGTTTAAAGATGTCAAGTTACATAAAATTCACCATTTACACTAATTTAAACCTGCAAGTGACTTGTGCCCTGTCAGGGTTCCCTCCCCACTCTGAACTCTAGGTTACAGATGTGGAGACCTGCATGAAAGACCCCCTAAGCTTATCTCTACCAGCTTAGGTTAAAAACTTCCCGAAGGCACAAATTCTTCATCACCCTTGGAACGGTATCGCTGCCACCACCAAGTGAGTTAGACAAAGATTTAGGAAAAGGACCACTTGGAGTTCCTGTTTCCCCAAAATATCCCCCCAAACCCCTTAACCCCGTTTCCTGGGCTTGAGAGTAAACAAGGTGAGCACAGACCAGCCCCTTGGGTTTTTAGGACACTAAAAACCAATCAGGTTCTTAAAAGCAGAACTTTATTATTATAAATTTATTATTATTATAATTTATTATTATAATAAAGAAAAAGTAAAAGAAGCACCTCTGTAAAATCAGGATGGAAGGTAATTTTACAGAGTAATCAGATTCAAAACAGAGGATTCCCCTCTAGGTAAAACTTTAAAGTTACAAAAAAAAAATAACCCAAACCCAACCAGGAATAAACCTTCCTCTTAGCCTAGGGAAAATTCACAAGCTAAAACAAAAGATAATCTAAGGCATTTCCTTCCTATTACTTACAATTTGTAATCTTAGATGCTTAGTTCAGGTACAGCTTTAGGAGATGTATTTTCCCTGCCCGGGTTCCTTGCTGTCCCAGAGAGAACACAAAGAAGCACAAAACAAAAACCTTCCCCCACAGATTTGAAAGTATCTTCTCCCCTTATTGGTCCTTTTGGTCAAGTGCCAACCAGGTTATCTGAGCTTCTTAACCCTTTACAGGCAAAGGAAAGATTTTATGCTACCCTTAGCTGTATGTTTATGACATGCCTTATGCTGCAGAGGAAGACCAAAATCCCCAAGGTTCTCTGCCAATCTGACCTGGGGAAAAATTCCTTCCCAACCCCAAATATGGTGATCAGTTAGTCCCTGAGCATGTGGGCAAGACCCACCAGCTGGACACCAAGGAAATAATTCCCTGTAGTAGCTCAAAGCCCTCTGCATCACTGGCCATTGGAGATATTTGTTGCTGGCAGTTGCAGATGGGCTACATGACATTGTAGGTAGTCTCATTATACCACCCCCTTCATAAACTCATCAAGCTCAGTCTTGAAGCCAGTTAGATTTTTAATCCCCACTGCTCCCCTTGGAAGGCTGTTCCAGAACTTCACTGCTTTGATGGTTAGAAATCTTTGCCTAATTTCAAGCCTAAACTTGTTGATGTCCAGTTTATATCCATTTGTTCTTGTGTCCACATTGACACTTAACTTCTCTCCCTCCCTGATATGTATCCCTCCGATGTATTTATAGAGAGCAATCATATCTCCCCTCAGCCTTCTTTTGGTTAGGCTAAACAAGCCAAGCTGTTTGAGTCTCCTCTCAGAGGGTAGGTTTTCCATTTCTCGGATCATCCTAGAAGCCATTCTCTGCAACTGTTCCAGTTTGTATTCATCTTCCTTAAACATGGGAGACCAGAATTGCACACAGCATTACAGATGAGCTCTTACCAGTGTCTTATATAATGGTAATAACACTTCCCTGTTTCTACTGGAAATACTTCGCCTGATGCATCTTAACATTGAATTAGCCTTTTTCATGGCCACATCACATTGGTGGCTCTTGGTCATCCTGTGATGAACCAATACATCCAAATCTTTCTCCTCCTCTGTCACTTCCAACTGATTCATCCTCAGCTTATAGCAAAAATTCTTGTTAGTCCCTAAATTGATGACCTTACACTTTGAATTATTGAATTTCATCCCATTTCTATTCCTCCAGTTTTCAAAGTTTTCCAAATCTTCTTGTGTGATATTCTGGTCCTCCTCCATATTGGCAATACCTCTCAACTTTGTGTCATCCGCAAATGTTATTAGCGCATTCCCACTTTTTGTACCAAGGTCATTAATGAAAATGTTAAATAAGATTGATCCACTAGTAACCTCCCTCCAGCCTGACAGTTCACCTTTCAGTATGACCCATTGTAATCTCCCCTTTAACCATTTCCTTATCTGCCTTTCAATTCTCACATTGATCCCCATCTTCTCCAGTGTAACTAATAATTTCCCATGTGGAACTGTATCAAATGCCTTACTGAAACCCAGGTAGAGTAGAACTACTGCATTTCCTTTTTCTTTGAGAACATAACAGATTTTTTTAGAAAAAGATCACATTGGTCTGGCACAATCTACCTTTTCTAAAACCAAGTTGTATTTTATCCCAATTACCATTTACCTTTATGTCCTTGACTACTTTCTCTTTCAAAATTTGTTCCAAGTCCTTGCATACAATGGAGGTCAAACCAATGCCTCTGTAGTTTCCTGGATCACATTTTCCCCCTTCTTCAAAATAGGAATTATATTAGCAATTCTCAAGTCATAGGGTAAAATGTCCAAGTTTACAGATTCATTAAAAATCCTTGCTATTGGTCTTGCAATTCCATGTGCCAGTCCCTTTAATAATCTTGGATAGAGGTTACCTGGAGCTCCCCAATTTGGTTCCATTAAGCTGTTTGAATTTGACTTCCACATCAGATGTGGTAATTTCTACTACCATATCCTCATTTCTATTAGCCACTCTGCCATTACCCCTAAACTCATTATCCTTATTAAAAATTGAGGCAAAGTATTTGTTTAGGTGTTGGACCACGCTTAGATTAAAGATAATCTTCAGCCCATCCTCAGTGTTTAGCATCCCACTTCTTCTTTCCTTGCTTTCTTTTTATTTATATGGCTATAGAACCTTTTACTGTACTATTGGATATACATTCCTGTGCAAAAGTTAAACTCTGCATGGCTTTTGAAAGTTCTCCCTTTTTTCTGCACACTTTCTGACCTCCAAGAGGTAACTTTCTTTGTTGATTCTTCCCATCTTCCATTCTTCACAGCCTTTCTACTTTCTCTTAATAACCTATTTGAGATGACAGGTTTCAGAGTAGCAGCCTTGTTAGTCTGTATTCGCAAAAAGAAAAGGAGTACTTGTGGCACCTTAGAGACTAACCAATTTAATAAGCTGTAGCTCACGAAAGTTTATGCTCAAATAAATTGGTTAGTCTCTAAGGTGCCACAAGTACTCCTTTTCTATTTGAGATGCTTGCTCATCCAGTTTGATCTGCAACCTTTCCCTACAATATTTCCCCCTTACCTGAGATGCAGGATTCAAAATAATGCCACACCTTCTCCACATTCAGATCCTTGAATTCTTCAGTTCAGTCCACTTCCCTAATTAATTCCCTTGATTTCAAAAGGACAAGCCTTAAAAAAAACAAGACCCCTAGTTGCAGATCTATTTTTGTTTATCCTGCCATTTAGTTTAAACTAAATTAATTTATGATCACTCTAACCAAGGCTGCCCTGTACAACCAGTTCTTCTATGAGGTCCTCGCTACTTACCCATACCAAATCTAAAATGGCATTACCCCTTGTTGATTCAGTGATTATCTGATGAAGAAATCTGTCTGGTATCACATCCAGGAATATCTAGACCCTATCATTATTTGTAGCACTTGTCCTCCACTCTATATCCAGGAAATTAAAGTCTCCCATAATCACACAATTCCCAGCAATACTTTTCATTAAAATATCAAGTTTGGCAAACCGCAGACTTCTGAAAACCAGGAGATACAGAGTAAGTTACATACTAATGCAACCTTTGTTCTGTCCTTATTGAGAAATGACATAATATGCTAATCAGACAAATACACTCAACCTTTGCAGATAGTGCAAACCACTAAGGGAATAGAGTACATGACCACTGTAGGACAAAGTCTATCACCCACTCTTTGCTAAGGAAAAATTTAGCCAGTACTGTGACAGAATGCACCCTGTATTCACACCCTACACACTACTGTAATAATCTTTGTACAAAATATGCCTTGTAAGTTATCTTTTGATAAGTAATAACTTGCTGGTCAATAACATCATGGTGAAATGTAGGTAGCAATGTTATACATAAAGTTATGAACATAAGCTGAAATCATGACTTTTGCTTACCCAAAAGAGCCACCCACCATACTGCTAACAATGCCCATGGGAAGACCACCTCAGGACACTGCTAAACATATGTTACACAACTCAGCGCTAAATGAGGCAAACTGCATCCCTCAAGATATATAGGCACCTGTTTGCTTTCATCACCCAGTGTGTCTGTAAGCATCAAATACTGATGACAGTGTCCATTTGATGCTACCCAAACACCAGTGATAACTCACAGATAATACCCATCCCCAATCAACTTTATTTACAGTCTTTTGAATATGCACAATTCAGTGCTAGTCACAAGTCATTTGAACACCCCCCCTTTTTTTGGGGGGGGGGCTCTTTCTGAATGGAATAGGCAAAGTGGAGTGAGCTACAAAGAAGAGATGCTCTGTGTGTAACAGTCAGTCTTCTCTCAGGTGACCACAAGCACCTCTTTGCACAGGGTTCCTGGCCCTTACCATCTTCAGAGGCTAAAGTCTGGAAGCCATTCTCACTCAAACTGGGCAGTCCCTGGTGAAAGTGCAATGTACTACCAGCCAAACAAGCAGCTTTACCTATGCCATTACCCCTTCTCCAAAAGTTGAACTCTGTGAAGATGTCCATTATCAGCTTAACAGCGTAAACTGCCTTTATTCTATTTGATTTGAGCATAAGCTTTCGTGAGCTACAGCTCACTTCATCGAAAGCTTATGCTCAAATAAATTGGTTAGTCTCTAAGGTGCCACAAGTCCTCCTTTTCTTTTTGCGAATACAGACTAACACGGCTGTTACTCTGAAACCTGCCTTTATTCTCTTCACCAATGAGAATAAGAATAGTAGAGGCAATCCACACTGTTAGACCAGCAATGATCACCTGCATAGAGGTCAGATGTTTTTAGAGAAAAGGTAAGGCCATATCTACTCTAGAAACGTCTGCTGGTTAGTAATGTCAGGTAGAGGTGTGTGGGGTGGAGGAGGGTATGGGGTGTTGGGAGGGCAGAGGAATACTTCTAAACAGGCAAAAGCCAAAGGAACAGTTATAACAGCATAAAATTTATTTTGCCAGTGTAAGTTGCTTCTGTACTAGGAGGGTTCTGCTAGTATAGATATCCCAACAAAACTTAAGTGTAGACTAGGATAGGTACAGCGACTAGTTTAGTTGGCAGTGGGTTTGGATGAAATTAATTTACATTTGCTAAACAAGGTCAATGAGACCTGCCAACAAGATGAATTATGGGAGCAGCATGACCTGCTAGGAGATGCGCCGAAGGATAATCAATTGGCTAGCTTTCAAAAAAGCAGTTTGATACAGTCATAGGGTTTTTATTTCAACATGTGCAATGCTGTCCTTCAGGATAATAATGAAGCAGGCTCTGTCTCTGCCTCTTTTGTGTTGGCTAATGTCCATGGGGGCAGTAACCGTGAGCAGTCTTTGCAATTGGGCATGTGAGGGAACCTCAGCTGTGGTCAGCTGCAGTGCAACGTATCAGGGTGAGGAAGACTTCCTGTGCAGGGATAATCTCTCCTATAAGATCTATTTTACTTTGTCTAGATTCTTTCACTTGTTACTTTATCGATGAACTGCAAGTCTGCATACCATCCCAGCCAATGTGTCATATAGTGCTATATGTGCTTGCATCAACACCAATTCCAAGCGGATCTAGTGGAATCAATTTAAATATTTAAGAAATATTCTGTGTGTGGTGCCTATGTACTAAGCGGCTGTAATTATAACAGGACTGTAGAGGCAATGGCTCAGAACACTCACAGTGGGTGTATCTCTGCGGCCTGAAAGTCAGATACATTAACAAAAACAAGTGAAGTACCAGCTTTGGCCATTGACACGAATCTCTATGCAAGACATACATGGAATAAAAGGCAAAATGGCTGGGATGTGTAGCAGCCTGCAAGTGTCTGTTAGACAAGTAACATTCAGTTTGCTCAATGGGTATGTGACACCTTGTTCAGTACCATTCAGAGATACCATTTTCCCCACTGATTGAGACTGGGTGCTAGCTAGCCTTATGTAAAAGAGATGGCATTTGTCCCTTAGCAGCACATCTGGTACATGTGGATAGCATTCAGCAGAGACTTAGTTTTCCAATAAATGTCATGCTAATGTCTTCACAGAAAGGACTTACGCTTCACGTCAGTCATAATATGTTTTTCAGTCACAATCAAAAGAAACCCTCTGTTGCACCGTCAAGTGGGTACAGTCTTTTATTGTCTTGGCAGCTGTCTCTTATCTATGTGCCTGTTGTCTTTGTTAATTTCATTTTCTCTCTATACAATGTAAATCTCTTCTGCAGTGCTACCAGAATAGCTAATTTTGTTCCTCACTTGGCAGCATATGCTATTGAGCTCATCCAAAGCCCAGGCGTTTCCTTTTCCAGGTCGCTACCGTTCTCTCTATATATAGCACGGCTGCCCAGAATTGCTCATTTTCTCTTTTTTTAACTTTTTTAAACACTTGGAGAGAAGAAAAGCTTCAGTCCCCAATTCTCAATAAGTCACACATGCTACAGAAGATCTTTATGGGAAATAGAAAAGGAGTACTTGTGGCACCTTAGAGACTAACCAATTTATTTGAGCATAAGCTTTCGTGGGCACGAAAGCTTATGCTCAAATAAATTGGTTAGTCTCTAAGGTGCCACAAGTACTCCTTTTCTTTTTGCGAATACAGACGAACATGGCTGTTACTCTGAAACCTGTCTTTATGGGAAATAGTACTGCTAACATGCACAAACTGGCTCCCTCCTTCCTCTCTGATCTCATTTCTTTCTGCTTCCTTTTCCATTCACTTTGCTCTACTCGAGCCAAAACAAAACAATGAACTTCCCCATCTATGTCTCACAGATCCTGGCCTTCTCTCCAGTGGGCACTCACACCAGGAGCTACCCTCTCTGGATATGCTATTCCTGCACTGAACTCTCCCTTCAGTTCTCCTTCCAAAACAAAAATCACTATAAAAACCTCAGTCCTCCCTTCAGAAAGGCCTTACTAATAAGATAGGATGGATCATGATCATTTTTTTTAAAAAAGTCAAAACAAAAATAATAGGACTAAACAAACCATATTTAGTCTCAAGTCATGGGACTCATTCAACATACTTTTTGCTGGACTCCATCCATTCCCCATCTGTACTTTGATTATTTAGGTCCTGATCATGCAAACATTTTTGAGCGGCTGTCATGCTTACTGCCATGAGTGCTATCATTGGCTCCAGTGGGACTACTGGTGGCTGGCAAGCTTCATTTCAGTAGTTAGTGTCTACATAATCGGGCCTTTAGATTTTATGTTGTAGAGTATGGACTATAGCTATCTTTATAGGATACCCAGTACAGTGTTTGCACTACTAGGCTAATCAATAAGATACATTTTAATAGAGAGAAAGCTTGTTATATAGTGTCAACACTGTAGATAAGCTCTCTTATTTTCCTCCTTACTGTATTTCAGAAAAAGGAATGCGTATTTTTCTCTCTCACACACGTATACCCCCAAAAGGTTAAAACTCACAGAGAAATGCTCCATGAATGGGATGTGCCAAGCTCTCTAGTTAGTACTTTGATCCTACCTAATTTACTTTGTAGCCATTAAATTTCCAAGTGCTGATGAAAGCTAAAATGATAACTCTGAGGAAACTAAATAAAGGGCAATTAAAAGCACATGTGTAGTGGCCCACCTGGGAGATACATTTATGTAAGGAAACAATGCAATAACTGGTTGGGGAACTCATCTCATGAACATTAGTATAATAATTGCAAGAACTGGAAGATCTAATTATGGCGAAAGTACAATTAGGTTTAAAAAAAAAAATCAGCATATTCTTCTCAGTGGCAATGTAGTATTAGCCTCCCCACCAAACAAAGTAAACTTTTCCTTTCAGAAAAGATGCAACAACCCCTTTTCTTTGAACTTCTCAAATCAGCGAGTGTGACTAAGTTAAGCGTGAACACCTTCACCCATCTCTTGAAGTACAGTAATTGGAGATTGCCTCTTGAAATGAAGCAAACGGTTACTGCCATGTAACACTGTTCGTCTCTCTAATACTACTAGCCTCCCAGCAATGGCAGTTTTCACATTTGTAGCTAGTAGTAATAGAACACTTGTGACTGATCGTTAAGGCTAAGATTTTTTCCCTGGATATTTTTAGTAAAAGTCATGGACAGGTCATGGGCAAAAAACAAAAATTCATGGAAGCAGTGACCCGTCCGTGACTTTTACTAAAAATATCTGGGACAAAATGGGAATCTGTAGGTCCCCACACCACCTGAAGTGGGGCAGCTACACGGGCTAGGAGCTGTCTGCAGGGGCTGGGAGCTCAGGGGTTGCCCCCGCCACCCACAGTCACTGAAGGCTCCGGGGTATTCCCACCACCCGCAGCCGCCGGGAGCTGTGGGGGCCTACAGAGGCCTCATAGGTATCCTGTAGCTCCCAGCTCCCATCGGACAGCTGGGGACCCTGCAGCTCCCAGATGCTGAAGTCATGGAGTCGCAGGAAGTCACAGATTCCATGACTTCTGTGACCTCCATGACTAAATCGTGGCCTTACTAATCGTAAGTAAAGCTAGACGCTTATAATAAAGAGTTCTACCTTGTAATAAATTGCTGCCTCTAAAAAGGAGTGTCACAGTCACAGAACCTACAGAGTTTTAGTTAAAATGGGAAACCATCTTGGCAAAATGAAAACCAAAGACCCTAGAAAGACATGCAACTTACACGAGATCAATATCCTCACAATTTAAATGGATAAGCAATAAGGAACATGAATAGAACTTGGAAAGAAATTAGCAGATTATGCTAACCTTTTCTTTGGTTTTAATTTATCTCAAGGTACATGGTGATAGCAGAGCCATGTGTCATGTGCCAGCGATTGATAGGAGATGTAAATGGTTTTAAAGTCCAGGGTAAAGGTGTCTAATTTATCAACATGATTCTTGAACTGGGGAGAGGGTTCAGAGAAGTGTCATTAGAATTAATAAAGGATTAGAAAGCTTGCATATATTGACAGACTCAAAGCGCTCAATCTGTTTAGAAGAAGGTTAAGGGTTAGCATGATCACAGTGTATGTATTTATGTGGGGGAATAGAAATTTGATAACAGAAGCCTGTTCGATCTAGCAGACAAAGATATAATGAGATTCAGTGGTTGGCCGTTGAAGCTATACAAATGCAGACTAGAAATAAGATTCAGATTTTTCATTGATAGTTATAAACCTTTGGAACAATTTACCAATTTCAGGGATTCTCTATTACTGGCAATTTAAAAATTGCCAAATAGGATGTTTTTCCTATAAGATGCTCTAGTTCAAACAGAAAATTATTTTGGGAAATTCCTATAGTGTGCGTCATGCAGGAGAACAGACTAGATGACCACAATAGTCTCTTCTGGTCCCTTAGCAACTACAACTATATGAAAAAATGTGATAGAAAGGAGTTCATTGAGGGAACTAGAAAGCTAAAGTCTACAAAGTGGACAAAGGAATTCAAGAGACGTAATTCATCCAAACTTCAGTGTATGTTCTCCTCCACCCTCCCCAATATATCATCTCAAAATCTTAATTGAAAAATTAATTCAAACTGACTTTGGTTCAATACTGAAAAATAGCTGAAGAGTTATAATAAAGGGCAATTTTAACTTGCACAGTACCATGTTGGGAGGATATATCCAGAGGGGCTCCTTATAGCATTAGGTGTTTCCCTTACAATTTCATCAAAGATCTAGAAAAGGGGGCGAACACCACATTAAATAAATTTGCAGATACTAAATTCAAGTGTTTGTTTTCTCAATGAAATACAGAGGGACCTAGGATATAACAATGTTTCAACCTGAAAAAAAGCAAGGTAATTTCTATGTGTATAATGAATAATGTTAAACTGAAAATAAACAGGGTACAGATATATGGAAAGCAGATTTGCTGAAAGAGGTCTGGAGTGATACTGAAGAACAAATTACACACAAGCTTGCAAAGCTGTAAGGCAGCCAAAAAACAAAAAGTCAATGTTAGCCTCCAACTCCAGGTGTCTCAGATTCTAGAGAGAAGATACTCTCACTCCGTGGACCCAATCCAGCAGGGCACAGAGTACCTACAGTTTCACTTGTATCCACAAGTACTCAGTACTGCAAAGGAGATGCTCAGAACTTAGTATAACTAGGCCCTTTATGAAACATTGTGGTGAAATCATGTGCAAAACGTTACACTAAGTTCTGGGCCCTTCAGTTCAAGAAAGTTGTTAAACTGGATGGAAACAGGGAAGACCAACAAGTAATTAAAGGGAACTTGAGGACATGATTTAGAAGGAAACTTAAAAGAACTTATTAGTGGCTTGAACATATGATAACCAACTGGGTATATGATAACTGCTTACACAAATGCCAGCGAAGGAAGGGATTGCAATCAGGATCAACTGAGATTATTACACATCCTATATTTCCCTGTGTTTAATTTAGTCAACTCCTGTAGTGGAATGTGGAAGTCTACCAATGGAAATGGTGTGTAGTTGCAGCTGTGTCAGTCCCAGGATATTAAAGAGACAAGGTGGGTGAGGTAATATCTTTTAGTGGACCAACTTCTGTTTCTATTTCAGACTGCTATACTGTATATCTTCCATTGTTGTATGCAGTATAATTGTAGCTGTATCAGTCCACAGCTACCACCACAGCGCAGACAGCAATGGAAGAGATCAAATTTAGCCATCTGAAATGGAAACAGAAGTTGGTCCAATAAAAGATATTTCCTCACCCACCTCGTCTTTCTACTGGAAATGGTGGAAGCCTTATTGCTGGAGTCATTTAAGACTAGACAAATCCCAGTACTGGAGCAATGTACCTTAGGGAACAATCTACTACTTTAGGGGAGCTGGAATAGATATCCTCTTGGTCCTGTAGAATATACAGGGACTACATCTGGAAATAACAAATCCAGGCTCCTGTCACAAGAACACATACGTAAAGCTGATATATAATAATGTTATGAATACTGAGATGAAAATGTCATGAACGCTATGTGTGTCTGGGGAAGTAATTGTATATTATTTTATAAGAATTTCCTGTATGATTCTACTCATCCAATTTATGCTTTGGGCTGTGGGAATAACAAATTAAGGCAACACAATGGCTTCCCAGTTAAGAATACCCAAGTACATACTTGAGAGACAGTGGGCAAAACTATTAGCTTTAAGGACCTTACATCTTGTCTCCAAGGAAGATTCAAGCTTGTTTTGCTAGGCTGGGAACTTGGTGAGCAAAAGGATACTCAACAGTTTAAAAGCCCTCAGAGAAGAGTTAGGGAGTCACTTGTCAGAAGCTGTCTAGGGAGACAGCCTGACAGAGACTCTGCAGGGAAAGTCTAAAGAAATTGGGCCATCCCAGATCTGGGGAACAGTAAGCGTTAGGGGCAAAGCTTGCTATACATATTGTATTAAACATAAGTTTTTTCTGAAATACTTGTGTTCTAAATTAACTTTTACTTTGCTGTAAGGAGGCTGTTTGGTCACTGATTACCACTGTCATTGCCCTGGAGGAAACAGAACTGGAGGGTCTGGACATGAGATAAAGTCATGGTTGATACACAGGGGACTGCAACCCAGGGCCTCGTCAGAGTGGAAGAATCATGTGAGTCCACCCTGAAAGAGAGGCGATGGCTAGAGGGAGACCTAGCGAGAGTGCATTCAAAGACATCAGGAGGAGGTCAGCAGTACAATTGATCCAGTAACTTCCCAGTACTACTGCAAAAAATATTTGCAATTAAATATGGGCAACATAACACCAGGTGATTAAATCCCCGAGAACTTTAGAACAGATGTTTGTGGTAAGAGTTCTAAAGATATGCACTCAATTAAGATAACATATTGTAAAATAATCCCAAACTTCCTATACATAACAAAATGCATTCTTTTCTGATATGTCGGAGGTAATGAAAAGGATTGAAAATTAAGCCTTTAGAATTAGGATCCATGTGTCTTTGTAGCTTATTCTAATGCTGCGGTACAATAGAAAAGAAATCCACATGCAATCTTCCCACGGCACCTACATTTCCAAACAATAACACAACATATATTTCTCTAGTATTGTGGATGAATGCAGAATCCTTGGAATTCCTTCAGCAGGTTTCAGGGGATGTGCCAAAATGAAAAACTCCTGCTCAGTGCAAAAAGAGAATGCACTGAGTGCTCTGAAATGAGTGGTTTGCTGTGTGCTGTGAATGCCGGGAGACAAGAGTCCTTTCAGGAACAGTCAGAAAAGCTTACGAGACTCATAAATCTGAGGGCTGAAAGAAATCAAAAAATAAACATGTAAAAAATAGATGATCTCACCCGCACATGAGGAATGTGTATACACTATGGGATACACAACAAAAACCATGTTAAAATATCAAACAAAAGTATGTCCAAAGCATTTGTGCAAGATTTGCCACAATAACCTGGGTAATTTATATGATATATTATGATTAAAATTCCCATAATTAGGAACTTTTTAAAAAGCACAATCAAGGGTCTAAGTTCATCAGTACTGTAACTGCACTGAAAATGGAGACAGTGCATATTGAACTCATTGCTGAATCAGGGGCTGGATGAGGCACTGATCCCACCATGAACAGCCCCTTCACCCTGTGGAACTTCAATGATCAGGGCCATGGCCACTTCATGGGCTTAGAAGGGAATCAGACTCGGGTTTGGGAAAACTTCTGCCCACGTGACTGCTTTTCAGGACTGCAGTGCCTAGACAGCATACAGGAGGAATTCAAAGTATGTGGCCCTGATTCAGCAAAGCATTTCAATACATGCCTAATTTTAAACACATGAATATTCCTACTGAAGTCAGTGGGACTCCTCCCAGTGCTTTGCTGAATCAGGGCCTAAATTTGGAGCCCAGAAAAGGCAAGAGACTATGTTAAAAGGCCTAATCCGGTACAATCTATGGGGAGACTCTTTTTGAATTCAATGAGCTTTGGAGCAGTGGCGGATTTAGAGTTAGTGGGCCCTGGGCGCAGCTTCATTTCCCCCCCACCCCACCCCACCCCCCCGTACCCAGCCAAAAAAAAGAACATTCTCTCTTATCTCCCCCCCATTTTTCATTATTTTTTCTTCATCCTCCTCTTATATTATAAATAATGGGAAGTAAATGAAAATAAAGTGAGGTACCTTGATTGGGGTTGGGGTGCAGGAGGGGGTGTAGGGGGCAGGGGCAGGGAGGAAGTTTGGGTGCAGGGTGCAGGCTCTGGGCTGGGGCTAGGGTGTGGGAGAGGGGCAAGGGGGTGGCTCAGCTCCCAAAGCGACTGGCGCACACACCCCTCCAGCTGTGGCTCCTAGGTGGGGACGGCAGGGGGTCTCTATGCGCCGCTGCCCACAGACACCGCCCCCGCAGCTCCCATTGGCCGCAGTTCCCAGCCAATGGGAGGTGCGGAGTCAGTGCTCAGGGTGGGGGTCAGCGTACAGAGACACACACACACACCCAGGGGCTGCAAGGAGGGAGGGAGGCAGAGTGGGCAGGAAGCCACCTTAGCCCTGCTGCTGGCACGTCTCTGCTTGCCCCTTGAGGGGAGGGGAGCAGCTGATCTCCATGTGCTGCCTGGGGTGGGGGCAGCATGCAGAGCCATCTCCCACCCCACCAGGGGCATGCAGAGACGTGCTAGCCGCTGGCCGCTTCCAGGAGCAGCATGGGGCCACCAGACATGGAATGCAGGCAGCCTGCCTGCCTGAGCCCTGCTGCACCATCGGCCAGGACTTGGGAGCAGGTTGTCAGATATTTTTCCTGCATTTTGGGGGCCCCTCTGTCAATTGGGGCCCCATGCCACTGCACGGTTTGTTTCATAGTAAATCTGCTCCTGCTTTGGAGCAAGCCTTAACAGAAAATTTACGGTTTTGTATCTCTGCATCTTTTTACATACTATCAGTTGAAAATGTAAATTGATAAGAAATATCTTCAGTCATTGATAATAAAATTGCTTTTAATGTCCTATCTTAAGAAACAAAAAGCTGGATTGTGCCTTGAATATTAAAAGAAAACTATGATTTCAATGTAATAATAGAACAGCCTTTCCAGTAATAATTATGAGGATGTAGGTTATTAAACTCGTACAAGCATATATTTACATAAACACGATGTCCTTGGTAAATTTTGTCATTTTAATGCCACTATTCCATGGGTATTTATCGTTTTCTGTACAACTAGCAATCAGAAGGCCTAAACAAACATTTTAACTCATCAGCAGGCTTATTTTGGGAAAGAGTTGCCAGGAATATGGAATCTCCATTATTTCTTCCCTAAAGAAAATGATAAATTTATACAGGAATCCAATTAATCAATCTTTATGCTTCTATCTCCTACCTAAAATGGCTAAAGCAACAATTAAAGGTATATCTAATTGTAGTTGCTGTTGCCCTTAAAGTTGTCTAAATTTCAAATGCAGTGAAGTTTTACTGCAAAGTAAGGCAGGTTTTCTTGGTATAAAAGAAAAGTCTCCAAGGATTAGTGTACCTGATTAAATAAAAGGATTGGATGGAGTTAAATAAAGGATTGAACTGAAGAAATCCAGTATGGAAACAAAGATGGGGTTATGGACATGAAAAGAGCATTTTCAGTGACAGTAAAATATACAAGTGTGGACAGTAAATACATCTCTTACCAGTATGGGGTGGGGGCCACCAGCTAAGGGAGGGCACGCATGACCCTCCATGTGTCTCCTCCCCACCCCGGGGCCCCCATGCTCTCCCTGTCCCCACCCCATGACCCTGGAGAGGGCTCTGTCCTCCTCCTCCTTCTGCACCGGAGACTTCAGGAGACGTACCATGGGGCTGCGAGGGAGGGGCTGGGGATTCTGCTCCTTTCCCCATTGGGAGGGGCAGCAGCAGGGAAAGGAACAGAACGCCAGCAGCTCCTCCAGCGGCTGGACCACCCCCAGCCCCATCCTCCAACAGGACTTCTGCTATAGTACGAGGATGTAGATGCAGCTCCTTGGAAGGGCAGGGGGCAGGGCCGGGGGTTCTGCTGCTTTCCCCACTGGGAAGGGCAGCGGGGAAAGAAGCCGAACGCTGGCAGCTCCTTTGGCGGCTGTATTGGCCCCAGCACCACCCCCACACCAGCTCAGTCCTCCGGCTGTACAGATGGAGGAGGTACAGACGTGCCAGAGGAGGCATGGGGCCACCGGCTCCTCCTGTGTCTGTCTTTCCGTACCAGCTACAAAAAGTTTGCTGATATGGCATACCGGAGCATACCGGCCTACTTGCACTGCTGCTCTCATCACTTTCTTTGTCTTATTAGAGGCCAATATAACATTCTGAATATACGGTGAAAATACAATGTTGGAGAGAGATGTACCAAGCTATGGCAATGAATTTACTATATTTTTCCTATATTAAATGAATGAAGCATTCATGAAACTTTGCAAAGCTGGAGAGTGAAATCTTCTCAGTCAGATTGTGGTAAAGGACACTGGCAATGGCAGAGAAAAATGCTTCATGCTAGATTGTCAGTGTAACCCTATCTTGATCCAAGGGGACCATGTCGAGAGATGAAAGGAGTTCTTCTCTCTCCGCACCCATTCTAACACTTGTCCTCTATAAGATTAGAACCAAATTACATGTGACTCCCTTGTCCAAAGAAACCAATAAACTAAAATTCTGCACATCTTGGTAGTTTCATTTTGCTCCTGATGCCCAGGTCTTGACATTTCAAACAATGGTGCGCCTCCTTGGCACTTCCCAGAATATAAGCAAGTCGGCGCTCCTCCCTGGTCCAAAACAAATTATATTGCTGCTTACTTGGCGTTTGCAATTATTCCCAAAAGGAATAATACAATACAAAATACAACCTGCGCCTTTTTAACCAGGCTCGGCTGTTCCCAGAGGCTCCTCACTGAAGTCCTCTCTCTAGATAGAAGATTGTTGGGAATGACGATCTGGGGTGGTAACAAGACGTGCCTCCATGAGACAATACAATATACTTAACATTTCCCAGCAGAATTATCACCAATTAACAGTAGTTTTCATGCAAATGCTGCCAGCCTGTGGGATTCAACCCACAGGCTTTTGATACAGAGAGAAGAGCATTATTCTGAATGAGTACTGGCATTAATATACTTTGATATTGAGCTGATACTTAACGATAATTTTGAGATATCTTTGAACTTTCAAAGAAGGGATGATGGGGGAAGAGAGCCAATGATACTGGTACCATTGTACGGATAGATGTCAGAAAACCAGTAAAGTGCGTGAAACCACTATGGCTTATTGCTAAAAGCAGTCAAGTCAGCAGGCTGTAAATTGGCCATGTTGCAGCCTCAGCTTGACCAAGGCAGGAGGGGAGGGGGTTTTGGATGCCACAGAAAGGGCAGCTTATACCCACGTCCTTCCTGATAAGAATTGTGCCTTGAAGTTGCTGATGCATGCATCTTAGAAGAGCAGGATGTGCCCTCAGGAATGTGTCTAACAGGGTCTCAAGGCTGCAAACTCTGGGGAAGACCCACACCTGGTTAATCAATAATCAGAAGGAAGCCTCCTGCTTGACCAGTTTTCTTTAGGGGACATGTCATTCTATTACGAATGTATAAATAAGGGGGAAAAGTTTGAGGTAGTTGGACTCTTCTGGACTCTCCCTCTGGATACATCTTGCAGTCCCCAGTGGCAGTCGGGCTGCCGCTGTGCCACTCGAGGGCTACACTCAGCTTCGGTAATTATCGAGGGTTGGCGGTGTTTTACTAACCTGTTGTGGACATGTGTAAGTCTTGAGACTAAGTAAAGTTTAGCTTTAAGTGAAAGCACTCTTGTATTGTTATGTTTGTGCCAGCCATCTATCGGTCAGACGGCCGTGTCTCCCCTGATTTATTTCCTGACACCACCTCAGTAAAAGTTAGCAAGAGCTTTGGGTTGAAAGAACGCCAGGTAACACCATGAGAATTATTGGCTCTCTAACTATCTATGAGACTTAAGCATGTGAGAAGCAAGCTTCTGATTTCTATTCCTTGAAAAAGCAACAGCTTGTACATTGATGCCCCAGCTCCCTCCCTCAAAGAATTGACGCAGGAACATTGGGCAAAAGATTCATTAATCACAAAATCTGCTCCTTTTCTTTAAATATTAAAAATTTTAAAAATGGACTGACCCAAGAGAAGAGTCATTCTGTGACTCACTCCTGTCCAACCTGATCAGTATGACTCACGATGGAAAATACTATTGCCCATATCCCCTCTTATGGGTCCACCCTCCCCATAAATCAAATAAGCATTTGATGCCAAAGGATGGCTTAAGTCACATTTATGGAATGATTTGCTACAAAAGTTGTCATAATAGAAGGTGTACTCTTTAAGGTGGATTTGGCACCATGCTAGCTAGCGCCCTGCCCAAACTTAAAAAAAAAAAAAATACCACCATCCTAAGCAACCATTTACAATAAGAATTCAAAGTTTGGGCCCCTAGCATGGACCAACTATTGTGTGATTAAAGCACTTTCTAAAAGCCATGATAAAAGTCAGGCTGCCATAGTAGTCTACTTACTGAAGTTAGTAAAAGATACCTGTTATGCAGTCTGGGGTGGCTCATGACAGAGAATGCCTACCTCAGGACAGACTGTCAAAAGCAGGGCAGACGCCCCAAACTGGTGGTGAGTTCTGTAAAATAGATTTCACCAAGCCAGCAACAAATGTGAACTCCTAAAGTACTACAATAGTCTTATAATGGAGGCACAGACCGTCTAGTCTAGCTTGCCACCCAAGCTAGACTGATAAGTGATAAATGGTCACTTACACCCAGTCAAAAGAGACCAGTCACTCACCCAAGTCATCTGAGAGCTCCCACCAAAGACAATGCTGGTAGCCAATTCTATAGTAAATTAACTAAAGATTTATTAGCGAGGAAAAAGAAATGAGACTTATTGACAGGTTAAAGCAGGTAAAATATATATATACAGGTGAGTCACAATCTAAAATTCCACATGGTAGCAGAGATGTAGTAATCTGCCAGTTTCCCAAGTCTCTCGGAACTGCTCAGAACACGGGGGATCTCCGTCTTCCCGTTCACTTACTCTGCCCTGTTAGAATCCCAACAGCCCAGAAATGAAGAATTTTTCCTTGTGTCCATAGTTAGCTTCTTTACACAGAGAACAAGCTGACAGGGTCACTACGTAGTTGGGCTCTCTGACGGAGGGAGAGGAATGCATTTAGAGTCTTTCATCTCTGATCATCACACACAATGACCACTTGCTTTGAAATTAGCACTTACCTGTTAAAGTTCTTCATTTGCATTCACAAGACTTCTTTCTTGTCTCCAATATTTGGAAGATAATCCTACTGCAGCAACACAACTGCTTGTATTAATTTACGCTACTCATCTGCTAGGTTTTGTTCACTGGCCACAAGAGGTAATTTTAGATTCTCCCTACTGATAAATCATTAATTGTCCATATTTACTTAATATAAACTCTTCCTCGTTAAAGGACTATGCCAGGTGATTCATTGATATCAGAGATGTCTGGAGCTGTGGAATCTGGATCTGTATTCAGATCCTTGCTTCTCCAAAGGTTAGAATTCCATTAGAGGACTGTTATGCAGATAGGCCCAAGCTCTGGGACTCAGACCCAAATCTGGATCCAAACTTCCTCAATGATTTTCTGTTTTTCCCCCCACTACCACCCAAGAGCTCTTATCAGCACTGTCTCTAACCTGAATTATCTCTAAACAATACTGAAAGAAGCTAGAAACAAACTCAGGTCTCTTATATGCCACCAAGATCTGCTACCGGTACTGCTCTTAACAAGAATTCCTGCTTACTGGAGACAGAGAGAAAAATAAAAAAACACCACTAGCAGCATAATGTGTTCTCTTCCTGGCCTCCCTGCTGCAATAATGATGCAAACATTTCCCATGCTCCATAGCACCAATTCAGTCCCAATCATCTCTTTTCCTTAAACACTCTTCTCCATGCTAAACAATTCATCCCCTTTGTTTTTCGTGTTCTGAGGAACAGTCTCCTCACCAAAATGATGTAATTACTTTATTCCCATTTGCTCAAGCAATGTTTTAAAACCGATGTTCTGTTCCTCTCTTTCTTTTATGAAATAGGTGTCCAAATCCAAATGCACTCAATGGAGGACTCCCAAGCTCACTTCAGTGAGAGCTCAAATGTGTCCTTGATGTTAAAACTGGTGCCAAAGAATATAAAATGAATATTTACATGCCCAGGAATCAAACTGAGTGTCCAAATGGGAATCTGAACGCTCTACTTAGGCTGCCTTTTTGAACTCAACAGCTACAAATATTTCACTGCGTGGTAGAATTATGAGATCAGAGATAACCCCAGCTAGTCATAACGCAGTTTGCAGATTCACTTACATACTGATGTCTTATTGATTAAAATTCTTCACAAGACTTTTTACATTTTAATAAAATCATAAATCACAGCTCTGTCACATTCACAACTCCGAATGCGACATTCCAGCCAGGAGGTGTGAATTTTTGCTTGCTAGCCATGGAGTTTTACTCATGAGATAGAAAGATTAGATAGTATTTTCTATACACACTCTCCAGTATCTATCAGTAGTCAAGTCTGGAACTAAAGAGAGCTTCAGGCACATGATAGCTTGAAAATATGTAAGTAACAGAATGTAGCATTATCCTGAATCTAATATCTATATCCAGAAAGTCACTGTATCTATGTCAGAACAGCAGCATTGTTGTACATGAGCCTGGGTTTTCTTACCTGACCTGTTCTGAGCAAACGTTCATTAGATCAATAAAATCTCCATTCCATTTCATCATGAAGTCATGCCTAATTGAAACTGGTCTTAGTGGCCTTACAAAAACCCTAAGGCAGCTGTATTTTGCTAATAGTTTATGCATTTTCAAGTAATATTTGTGAAAAATCCATCTGATGTCTGAATTGGAATATTCAGTTACTGAGAAACTCAAAAGGTTCTGAGCATTTTAAAATTCAGACATATCAAAACACATTTCTATTTTCAAAAGTACAGAACACTTTTTCCCTAGTTTCTTTTTCCTGTTTATTAAGAAAAAGGATGTTAACCTTCGCTTTTTCTGTGCCCTTCCAACTTTTTAAATTGCCATTTGAGAGTTCATACAAACCCTCCAACTTTGCTCCTGCACTACATATCTTATGTTGTGGTTGTCCACAGTTCTGTAGTTATATATTTTTATCAGTGAAACTACACCATCTGACGGTGGAAAGAGACATGGAGAGTTGCATGTAGTCTGAGATCTTTTATGAGATGTATTTCCCTCTTTAACTCTTTGAATTAGAGATGTGCTCAAGACACACAAGTACAGATCCATAGTTCCTAAAAGGCTAGGGATGTTGTATCCAGGTTTTCCCCACTATTGATATCTAGGGCAGTGGAGATCAGAAATGTCTCACAACTTCCACAGAACTCAGGGGTGCGCTGCACAGATGCAAGATGTCAGTTAAGGTTTGTCTATGATGGAAATATTTTCAAAGTTTGGTATTCATCTCAGACCACTAAAGAACTTCAATAATGGTTAATATATTGAATTATTCATCTAGTGTTATTCATACTGGAGCCTTTCATTTGGGGATCTCAACGTACATTTGGGGATTTCAACGTAAGCCTCGTGGAAAATATTTTAAGGATATCTTGTGGTCAAAGGTCAGAATTTGAAAAGTTACCTCACTGTGGTATCCAGCCTTACGACAATTTTTTCATGTAGATAAAAAGTTGTGATGGTAACAGTTGGCAAAATTTTAGGTAACATTACCCAACACTGAAAAATGCTCACCTCTGAGATAGAACATGTCACCTGTTTGACAGTGCACAGCAACAGTATACACAACAGCTTAGGAAAGGAAGTGTCCTTAGTCATTTAAAATTGTGTGGGAATGTTAAGTAGATAGAATGGAATCACCTGAGTTGCTGTTTCGCAAAGAGACCATGTTTATCATCCCTCTTTGTTAGAAATAGTGTCTAAGATCTTTGGCCACTTATAGGTACTCAGACCTAAATTTTACATTTTATTCAAAAAAATGACTAAATGAAGTAATTGCCTTTGATTAGACAACACCACATTTAAACACAAATAGAAAATTATTAAAGACATTAACAGACTGATAATTAGTTTAACACAAAAATACAGCATGATTTAAAATTTGAATTTGGAGGTCATTACCCACTAGATTTTTATAAACTCTCCTGTTGTTATACCAATAAAATAAAAACCAGCAGGATCTTATTAAAGGGAAAAAGGCAAAATACCACATTTATTGTGAATACAGAAAGAATCCTAGTAAGCAGTTAGTTATAGCTATAACATTCCATTCAATTTCATATTTATTCACACATTCATTCATACACACACACATACACACAGGTTCTGCAAGGTTGTTATCATAGTTACCAGCCTTAGAGTTGCTCATGCCAAGCCACTGGCCAGGTGGCCTGGACATGAGGAGGGAGCAGGGCCTTGTCAGATGCTCATCTGATGCTCCTGGAAGTTGGTTTGCAGAATCAGACCCCAAAGTTCTCACTTTTTAGAGTCTATTTTTATAGGAGTTTCTTCCTATGCCAGTCTATGGGAATTGCTTCATCATGCTGTTGCTGAATCAATCAGCAGATAGCACATTCCTGACGGCTCCAAGATGTTATATTGTTCTTGGGTTCTCCCATTCTTGAGGCTGTTGGGTGGATTCCAGTCTGCCCTCCGGGGGGGTCCTCTGGTTATTTCCACTTGACGCCTTCTTCAGCCGATGGACACTGGATTCTTAGGCTGGCACCTCCCTGATCATTCAGTTATTATCCACACCAAGCATCCATCCACATACGTCTTCTATCTCTATTTTAATCACAATTGTTAATACAACAAAAGGGTGGGGAGTCTCTGGGTGCTGTTTCTGTTGTTAGAGTATTGCTTTGAGTCTCTCTCTGTGTGAATTGCTTTGAGAACAGACTCTGTCTTAGAATGTACTAACACAATTAGCAGCTTGCAAGTTTCACACAGAGGGAGAGAAACAGTACCAAAAACCAAGAGACCTCTTAATTAGTAATACCCTGGAATTTAAACTATGGGGAATCAAACTCATTTGTGATTTTAATACAGAACTTCTTTAATATGATCCAACACTGTGACCACAAAAATGAAATTAAAAATATATTCACTCTGTGGGATCTACAATGGTATTTATAGGCTCTGTCCTTGATTTAAGTTTATATATATGAGTGTGTGAATATACAGACTTATGTGAAGAAATACAGGGAATAGGGAAGTGAAAAAAGTGGGACGAGGGACATACCAAAATATCAGCAAAAAATACATAAAGATGACCAAGTTCAAACATGTGTCTTAGAAATAGCAATTCTCTAAGCAAAACAGTTTACATCTGAAGTGTATTTTGCATTACTGAGTGCACAGTATAACAAGATCTATTCTTCTATAAGGTGTTTTTAGACATTTTTGGATGCTACAGTTGAGAATGAGCCATACCAACATTATTTCTGAAGAAAGCCATGAAGGAATTATAGTTCAAGGAGGAGTAGCATGGAGGCACGAGGCTAATGCACAAGTGCTCCCATCTTCTTTGGGCAACTCATATTGCTATATTATTTCTCCATGAACCAAAGTATTTACAGGCTAAAAGTTTCAAAACTCCTTGTCAGTCCCACCAGGTGAGAAAAACCCTGATCACCTGTTAAAACAAACCGTAGGAAACGTGCAGCATTTCCTGGCCCTCTACAAGTTTTTCCCACATAGGGGAGAATATGTCCCATGTTTTTTAAACTTTCTTGGCCATTTCTTGTATTTTGCAAGCTGACACCAACCAGAGGTTTTTCAGCAAACCTCTTTATCAAGGTTCCTTCCCCACTCTGAACTCTAAGGTACAGATGTGGGGACCTGCATAAAAGACCCCCCCCCCCCAGACCCCAAGCTTATTCTTACCAGCTTAGGTTAAAAACTTCCTCAAGGTACAAACTTTGCCTTGTCCTTGAACCCTATGCTGCCACCACCAAGCGTGTTAAACAAAGAACAGGGAAAGAGCCCACTTGGAGACGTCTTCCCGCCACAATATCCCTCCAAGCCCAACCACCTTTCCTGGGGAAGGCTTGATAAAAATTCTCACCAATTTGTACAGGTGAACACAGACCCAAACCCTTGGATCTTAAGAACAATGAAAACACAATCAGGTTCTTAAAAGAGAATTTTAATTAAAGAAAAAGTAAAAGAATCACCTCTGTAAAATCAGGAAGGGAAATACCTTACAGAGTAGTCAGATTCAAAACATAGAGAATCCCTCTAGGCAAAACCTTAAGTTACAAAAAGACACAAAAACAGGAATATACGTCCAATTCAGCACAACTTATTTACCAGCCATTTAAACAAAACAGAATCTAACGCATATCTAATTAGATTGCTTACTGACTCTTTACAAGAGTTCTGACCTGCATTCCTGCTCTGGTCCCGGCAAAAGCATCACGCACGCAGACAGAACTCTTTGTTTCCCCCCAGTCCAGCTTTGAAAGTATCTTGTCTCCTCATTGGTCATTTTGGTCAGGTGCCAGAGAGGTTATCTTAGCTTCTTAACCCGTTAGAGGTGAAAGGGTTTTTCCTCTGGCCAGGAGGGATTTAAAGGTGGTTAGCCTTCCCTTTATTTTATGACACTCTTAAAAGTAGTTGAACCTCCAGGGGAGGAAAGGGTTGGGAATCGATAATTACACCTGAGAATTTCCCCAGGAAGGAGCAATCAAGATACTGGAGGAATCAAATCTTGTTAGTATTAACTGCTCCTGGCATTTCGCTCTACTTTGGGGCTTGGGCCAAATTACAGCAGCCTGGTTTTAAGAGTTGATGATCAGAGGCTAAATTATAAAGAGACAAATACTACCAGGCTGCAAACTGTTCACAGGCTTTGTAAAAGCTGATTTGAACAAAACTCAAACAAACAATCCCACTACTTTCTTTCAAATGGCAATGAAAATAATTTTTTTAAAGAAATAATCTTCATGCATCATTTGCATCTCTAACAATGCAACATCCTACTAGTGTACAAGAACCACCAAACCAAACCAATTAGAAATTGACTGTAAACTAGGGTCCTAGCCAAAACTATGGTGAAAAAAAGGTGGACTTTTAAAATTCCATCTTTTATAATGAGCACAGGTGTTATCAGAAATACAGGTAAAGAAATAGTTTTTTTCCCCTCACTTGATTAATTTTATCTTATGTAACATGCCTCTCACTCATTTCTGACATGCCTACATGCCATAAAATACGTCTGACTTTAGATTTTTATTTCATTTGAGCATGACCACTTTTTATCATAAACAAAAAGGAAGATATCCGATCACTCAATAATTAGACAATCTTCTCCTGCTTCTTTCCCATAAACAAAAGATATTTGAGACTTTAAAGTACCATGAAGCTTTGCAACAGCCGACAAGCGGACATTTGGCTAGCTGGTCAAATGACATAAATCCCTTGTTGTGCCTAAAGCAGTGGAGACATTTTCCAGGATTGGTTCATCCATCTAGCAATATACTAGATTAGTGTGGACAAGATTAGGGTAATTACCTTCACAAGCACTGACAGCATGATATTCAAAGACAGACTTTCAATGGAGACAAACTCAGCACATCAGCTACTCTCATGGATGGGGAAAACTTTCAATTAATTCATCTGGAAGATTCCTCTATTTATTTAGGCATTTTTACAGTGCTCCTCAACCTTAGTGTCTGATATTCATGGTCCTCTTTAATTCTAAGATGCTAGAACGACACACAGAGTCTAGTCAGGGGATGGAGGAATTTGCTAATAGTTTAATTACACTCTACTGCCTAGCCACCACTTGATTAGCACTTAGATATCATGGCAGAAAACCTAAAATAATAGACTAGACAGATTAGATAAATGGTAGATCCAACATCACTCATGTCAGCTAAATCTGAATTGGCCTAAAAATATACAGCCATTTCTCTCAGTATTTCACACCACCACCCCTAAAATCATCAAACTTCCTTCCTACTTTGATCCAGATCTTCTCCACTGTATATACCGATCTCATGTTTCCTCTTTTTTTAAGCATGTTTCCCAAAAAGCCATTACACTTTGAAGAAAAATACCAATACAACACAAACCTTAAATATGAAGGCATGGCAAGCATCTTTCCTCCCTCCCCCAACTACTAATCTTGTGTAAAAGACTCTTCAATATGCCTGCATAAATGAAAGCAAAATGAGTCTGTAAATTGCTGTAACTTTGGAATTTGCACACCCAGTGCTCACTACTACTGTTGCATCTGTAGGTCTACGTATTCCCACTAAAATGAGTCAATTAGCCCAAATTAATCCTAATTCCACAGAGTTTTAAAGAGCAGCAAGGGATCTATCATTTATCTGTTGTTCACTATCCCATTTATTTAACCTTATAACATCACTCTCTCAGATACTAGCGGTAAACAAATCCCACGTGAAAACTGATAAAATACTTCTTTGTAATGTTAATGTTACTGTCTTTATAAATCTCTGATTCTAGCCACAGCTTCAACTCCTTCCTGCCTTTGATTTAAGAGTGGGCTGGCCTGGTCCTAACCCTGTCAGCTTTAGTTCTGAGACAATCTTTAGGATTATGGGTCTCTGATCTGGTAAATTCCTGAGAGGGAAAATTTAACTAAGGAAGGCTCCTTCTGACAAGTGATAAGGCCCTGTTCCTTTCAGGTTACCCCAGAGACTGAGCTGAGGGCAGAATTAATTGAGGGAGAGACACTGGGACAAAATACAGGGAAGAAAAAAGGTGAATAAGGGGCTTATGAAAGACTTACTGCAAAAAGAAAGGAAGGTGGGATGGATGGAAGCAATTATAAGGTAGGGAGTCTAGTAAAGTAATTACCATCAGAGCTAAGTCAGTTTTCTTAGACAAAGTATTTGATTCGATTGTTACATGACAGGATACTAATTAAAACTGATTGGCCTAATTAGAGTAGCATTAATAGCTATGGCAGGCACTGGCAGTAGTATTGCTTTGTCCATGACCTTCTTCAAAGATACTGGAGAGCCACCACATATAGTCCTGATTTTCAGTGAACGTTTTGTAACAAGCCAGCAATGTGATTGCTACATCTGTGTACAGGTTGAGGCTTTCCTGGCATGGCAAAGGGGCTAGAACAAAGGAAGAGATACACAGAGCATGGGGAATAATGGTGCTATTTTAAAAAAAGCAGTTATGGAACAAATATAAACGAAGGGCCTGATTCTCCCTTGCCATGCACATTGTGCAGCTATTTACACCTGTCCAGAGTGTGGAGTGCTACTAAGAACGATTGCACTTGACTCCCACTTTGAACTGGTGAAAATGGCTGCACAAGGTATGTAGCAAGGGAAAAAATCGAGCCCCGTGTGTTCAGTGCATTACAGCCACTAATGTAAACAAATGACTACTTCTATTTCTCCCTTAAACACCCTTCTTCACAAGTGAATAGAGGATCTGCACGAAGAAAGGCCAGTCCCCAAACACTTGTGCAATCAAGCAACCATTTGTATGCACAGTCATGAAAAAACAAACAGCCCACAAATATGGTCTAAGGGAAGACCCTTTCAGAATTCAATGAGATGTTCTCAAACAGTGCTTTGGACCATTCACCCAGCTCTATCGGTAGTGTAGATGTTAGCCACTGAACTTCTGCCACAAAGCACACTCTACATGGAATATTTTTTTAAGAGGTACCATCTTAGAATGAAAGCCTCAGTGTCCTGAACCACCAACATCTGCCAACTTTAGATCCAATTCTTATGCATCTCTAGATGCCTATGCTGTGTACTGCATTGATACATCTGACCTATACCTGGCACTGGTTGATAAAAGTATCTATTTATTACTAAACTTCAGCAATGATTTGAAGGAGGGGAGAAGTGGAGAGGAGAAAACACTTGGCTAAGACAATCCAAGCCACAAATTCTATTAATATACATTTCACACGGTTATAACAAATGTTACTATCAGAAAGACCCTAACAATACAGTTTTCACTTCTGTGCAAGAGAATAGAAACCTAAGCTTTGCTTTGGAAAAATTATAAAACACCAAAAAACTTTAAAACATCCAATAAAATTCCAATACGGTGTAACCGATTTAAAATACAATAAGCAAAACCAGCAAGTGTTCCCATTATCCTTCCCTTTGCCATCCCAGTCTCATTTTGGTCATGAAAACTCCAGTGATTTCTTTTAATTTCTTAGATAAATATTTACCAAAAAACCCCAAAACAATGGCACTCAAGTGTGAGCAAGACAGGTGCTTACAGGTCAAGGGGATAGATGACTTAGACATACTTTAGATAAGCAGGTACAATCAGAGGCCTTCTATACTGAATTAGTTATTCTTTGAACCAATAAGAAATTCAAATCTAAAGTTATCTATGACAGATATTGTGTTATATTATGCTGTGTCAACACTGTGTATTTAACATAGTGCTGCTCACTGCGAAGCAGCATGGTCCAAACTGGAAGTGAAATGCACTGGAAGTGAAGTAACGGTGATTTACCTGCTCAAATTGTGAAGCATATACCAGGACTAGTGGATCCATCCATTCACATATGACTCACCTGCCCCAGGGTCTATGAAAATTCAAACACCTCTTTCTCAGAATTTCCCTCCAGAGAAATGACAAAAAAGGCAGATCCCACAGAGATCCTAGAAGAAAGCATAATGATCATGCTGGTCATAATTTCAATTATTATAATACCCATATGTTCATTTTATTTTGCAACAATTTCTCCCTTGTTTTTAAATAAATATCCCTGATTATCATCAGTTCTTAAATACGAACATACTGAGGCAAGGGACACTATCAATCTGCTAAAATGTATATGGCAATTAGTAGATTTTAATATTTTAAGCTTTGCAAATTAACTTTACATTATTAAATTCCATATGAATTATGCATAAATGAATATAGAAGAAAGGTATGCCCTGGGGAAGAAATATCTCCCATACTGACATATTCTGGTCCCTGAAGTGAGACCTTGGAGAATCCAGGGCAGTTGGGATTGGGAGAAACACCCTGTCATAAATATAAAGGGAAGGGTAAACACCTTTAAAATCCCTCCTGGCCAGAGGAAAAATCCTTTCACCTGTAAAGGGTTAAGAAGCTAGGATAACCTCGCTGGCACCTGACCAAAATGACCAATGAGGAGACAAGATACTTTCAAAAGCTGGGAGGAGGGAGAAAAACAAAGGGTCTGTGTGATGCTTTTGCCGGGGACAGAACAGGAATGAAGTTCTTTGTTTCCCTAAGAGCAACTAGAGGGGTTTTCTACCTATTTGCCTGGTGACAAAGGTGTTAGTTTTTGGTTTTTTTAGGATTTAGATTTTTTTTTTTTTAACAAGGAGCACAGATTTGAAAAGGAATTTTTTTTTTCCTTTGGGCTGCTGGAAAGCAGGTTTCCAACTGGAAATAGTTGGAGGTTTTTTGCTTTGCTTTGGGGCCAGAGCAGAGACAAAAGGGAATTGTCTTTTTTGTGAGCTGCAGTGTTAACCTCCTGCAGGGAAATTCACAAGTCTTCACAGACCTGAAGTTTTTCTATAGATTACTTACTAATTTCTAAGACTCCAATCCTGTTCTGTCCCCGGCAAAAGCATCACATAGACAGACACAGACCCTTTGTTTTTCTCCCTCCTCCCAGCTTTTGAAAGTATCTTGTCTCCTCATTGGTCATTTTGGTCAGGTGCCAGCGAGGTTACCTTTAGCTTCTTAACCCTTTACAGGTGAAAGGATTTTTCCTCTGGCCAGGAGGGATTTTAAAGGTGTTTACCCTTCCCTTTGTATTTATGACACACCCCTCCACAAACACAAATACAAACACACACTCCTTGCCTTTGTGGTCTTCCACAATGTCTTCTGAGTGCCTTGGTGAGAAAAATTTTAATATAATTCTCCATGATAGTATGAGAAATTTGGTTGGCATATGTTCAGAGATGTCTGTTTTACTCATGAGTTGAACAACCACAAATTAATTATGCCAGTCACTATAAGTGCTCAGCATTTCTGAAGATAAGTCCCACATTGATTTGGGTGCCTAAATATGAATTTGAGTACCTCTATTTAGGCACTCACATTTGAAAATTGTGACCCAAACCTTTATACCACCTTGCAAAACAGTTATTCCAGGTTTACCCCAGAGTAACAGCAGAATTTGGCCTTTTGCATTTAAACTGATGACAGTTTAAAAAATGAGAAAGGTTGTGGTCTTAATTGTACCCTCAGGGTATGTCTACACTACAGAATAAGGTTGAATTTATAGAAGTCGGTTTTTTAGAAATTGGTTTTATATATTCGAGTATTTTATATGCTCTAAGTGCATTAAGTGCATTAACTCGGCGGAGTGCTTCCACAGTACCGAGGCTAGAGTCGACTTCCGGAGCATTGCACTGTGGATAGCTATCCCACAGTTCCCGCAGTCTCCGCTGCCCATTGGAATTCTGGGTTGAGATCCCAATGCCTGATGGGGCTAAAATATTGTCGCGGGTGGTTCTGGGTACATATCGTCAGGCCCCTGTTCCCTCCCTCCCTCTGTGAAAGCAAGGGCAGACAATCGTTTCGCGCCTTTTTTCCTGAGTTACCTGTGCAGACGCCATACCACGGCAAGCATGGAGCCCGCTCAGGTAACCGTCACCCTATGTCTCCTGGGTGCTGGCAGACGCGGTACGGCATTGCTACACAGTAGCAGCAACCCCTTGCCTTGTGGCAGCAGACGGTACAGTACGACTGGTAGCTGTCATTGTCATGTCCGAGGTGCTCCTGGCCACGTCGGCTGGGAGCGCCTGGGCAGACATGGGCGCAGGGACTAAATTTGGAGTGACTTGACAAGGTCATTCTCTTTAGTCCTGCAGTCAGTCCTATTGAACCGTCTTATGGTGAGCAGGCAAGCGATATGGACTGCTAGCAGTCGTACTGTACCATCTTCTGCCGAGCAGCCATGAGATGTGGATGGCATGCAGTCCTTCTGCACCGTCTGCTGCCAGCCAAAGATGTAAAAGATAGATGGAGTGGATCAAAACAAGAAATATACCAGATTTGTTCTCTATTCATTTGCTTCCCCTCCTCCCCCGTCTAGGGGACTCATTCCTCTAGGTCACACTGCAGTCACTCACAGAGAAGGTGCAGCGAGATAAATCTAGCCATGTATCAATCAGAGGCCAGGCTAACCTCCTTGTTCCTATAAGAACAATAACTTAGTTCACCATTTCTTATTGGAACCCTCCGTGAAGTCCTGCCTGAAATACTCCTTGATGTAAAGACACCCCCTTTGTTGATTTTAGCTCCCTGAAGTCAACCCTGTAAGCCGTGTCGTCAGTCGCCCCTCCCTCCGTCAGAGCAACGGCAGACAATCATTCCGCGCCTTTTTTCTGTGTGGACGCCATACCAAGGCAAGCATGGAGGCCGCTCAGCTCACTTTGGCAATTAGGAGCACATTAAACACCACACGCATTATCCAGCAGTATATGCAGCACCAGAACCTGGCAAAGCGATACCGGGCGAGGAGGCGACGTCAGCGCGGTCACGTGAGTGATCAGGACATGGACACAGATTTCTCTGAAAGCATGGGCCCTGCCAATGCATGCATCATGGTGCTAATGGGGCAGGTTCATGCTGTGGAATGCCGATTCTGGGCTCGGGAAACAAGCACAGACTGGTGGGACCGCATAGTGTTGCAGGTCTGGAACGATTCCCAGTGGCTGCGAAACTTTCGCATGCGTAAGGGCACTTTCATGGAACTTTGTGACTTGCTTTCCCCTGCCCTGAAGCGCATGAATACCAAGATGAGAGCAGCCCTCACAGTTCACAAGCGAGTGGCGATAGCCCTGTGGAAGCTTGCAACACCAGACAGCTACCGGTCAGTTGGGAAACAATTTGGAGTGGGCAAATCTACTGTTGGGGCTGCTGTGATGCAAGTAGCCCACGCAATCAAAGATCTGCTGCTATCATGGGTAGTGACCCTGGGAAATGTGCAGGTCATAGTGGATGGCTTTGCTGCAATGGGATTCCCTAACTGTGGTGGGGCCATAGACGGAACCCATATCCCTATTTTGGCACCGGAGCACCAAGCCGCCGAGTACATAAACCGCAAGGGGTACTTTTCAATAGTGCTGCAAGCTCTGGTGGATCACAAGGGACGTTTCACCAACATCAACGTGGGATGGCCGGGAAAGGTGCATGATGCTCGCATCTTCAGGAACTCTGGTCTGTTTCAAAAGCTGCAGGAAGGGACTTTATTCCCAGACCAGAAAATAACTGTTGGGGATGTTGAAATGCCTATATGTATCCTTGGGGACCCAGCCTACCCCTTAATGCCATGGCTCATGAAGCCGTACAAAGGCAGCCTGGACAGTAGTCAGGAGCTGTTCAACTACAGGCTGAGCAAGTGCAGAATGATGGTAGAATGTGCATTTGGACATTTAAAGGCACGCTGGCGCAGTTTACTGACTGGCTTAGACCTCAGTGAAACCAATATTCCCACTGTTATTACTGCTTGCTGTGTGCTCCACAATATCTGTGAGAGTAAGGGGGAGATGTTTATGGCGGGGTGGGAGGTTGAGGCAAATCGCCTGGCTGCTGGTTATGTGGAGCCAGACACCAGGGCTGTTAGAAGAGCACAGGAGGGCGCGGTACGCATCAGAGAAGCTTTGAAAACCAGTTTCATGACTGGCCAGGCTACGGTGTGAAAGTTCTGTTTGTTTCTCCTTGATGAAACCCCTCGCCCGTTGGTTCACTCTACTTCCCTGTAAGCTAACCACCCTCCCCTCCTCCCTTCAATCACCACTTGCAGAGGCAATAAAGTCATTGTTGCTTCACATTCATGCATTCTTTATTCATTCATCACGCCAAGGTAGCCCAGGAGGGGTGGTGGAGGAGGGAAGGAAAATGCCACACAGCACTTTAAAAGTTTACAACTTTAAAATTTATTGAATGACAGCCTTCTTTTTTGGGGGCAATCCTCTGTGGTGGAGTGGCTGGTTGGCCGGAGGCCCCCCCACCGAGATCTTGGGCGTCTGGGTGTGGAGGCTATGGAACTTGGGGAGGAGGGCGGTTGGTTACACAGGGGCTGTAGTGGCAGTCTGTGCTCCAGCTGCCTTTGCTGCAGCTCAACCATACACTGGAGCATACTGGTTTGGTCCTCCAGCAGCCTCAGCATTGAATCCTGCCTCCTCTCATCACGCTGCCGCCACATTTGAGCTTCAGCCCTGTCTTCAGCCCGCCACTTACTCTCTTCAGCCCGCCACTTACTCTCTTCAGCCCGCCACCTCTCCTCCCGGTCATTTTGTGCTTTCCTGCACTCTGACATTATTTGCCTCCACGCATTTGTCTGTTCTCTGTCAGTGTGGGAGGACAGCATGAGCTCGGAGAACATTTCATCGCGAGTGCGTTTTTTTTTCTTTCTACACTTCACTAGCCTCTGGGAAGGAGAAGATCCTGTGATCATTGAAACACATGCAGCTGGTGGAGAAAAAAAAAGGGACAGCAGTATTTAAAAAGACACATTTTATAAAACAGTCGCTACACTCTTTCAGGGTAAACCTTGCTGTTAACATTACATACATAGCACATGTGCTTTCGTTACAAGGTCGCATTTTGCCTCCCCCCACCGCGTGGCTACCCCCTCAACCTTCCCCCCTCCCTGTGGCTAACAGCGGGGAACATGTCTGTTTAGCCACAGGCAAACAGCCCAGCAGGAATAGGCTCCTCTGAGTGTCCCCTGAAGAAAAGCACTCTATTTCAACCAGGTGACCATGAATTATATCTCACTCTCCTGAGGATAACACAGAGAGATAAAGAACGGATGTTGTCTGAACGCCAGCAAATATACACAGCAATGCTTTGTTGTACAATGATTCCCGAGTATGTGTTACTGGCCTGGAGTGGTAAAGTGTCCTACCATGAAGGACACAATAAGGCTGCCCTCCCCAGAAACCTTTTGCAAAGGCTTTGGGAGTACATCCAGGAGAACCGCAAATGCCAGGGCAAAGTAATCCTTTCACATGCTTGCTTTTAAACCATGTATAGTGTTTTAAAAGGTACACTCACCGGAGGTCCCTTCTCCGCCTGCTGGGTCCAGGAGGCAGCCTTGGGTGGGTTCGGGGGGTACTGGCTCCAGGTTCAGGGTGAGAAACAGTTCCTGGCTGTTGGGAAAACCGGTGTCTCCGCTTGCTTGCTGTGAGCTATCTACAACCTCATCATCATCATCATCATCATCATCTTCTTCGTCCCCAAAACCTGCCTCCGTATTGCCTCCATCTCCATTGAAGGAGTCAAACAACACGGCTGGGGTAGTGGTGGCTGAACTCCCTAAAATGGCATGCAGCTCATCATAGAAGCGGCATGTTTGGGGCTCTGACCCGGAGCGGCTGTTCGCCTCTCTGGTTTTCTGGTAGGCTTGCCTCAGCTCCTTCAGTTTCACGCGGCACTGCTTCGGGTCCCTGTTATGGCCTCTGTCCTTCATGCCCTGGGAGATTTTGACAAAGGTTTTAGCATTTCGAAAACTGGAACAGAGTTCTGATAGCATGGATTCCTCTCCCCAAACAGCGATCAGATCCCGTACCTCCCGTTCGGTCCATGCTGGAGCTCTTTTGCAATTCTGGGACTCCATCACAGTCACCTCTGCTGATGAGCTCTGCATGGTCAGCTGCAGCTTGCCACGCTGGCCAAACAGGAAATGAGATTCAAAAGTTCGCGGTTCTTTTCCTGTCTACCTGGCCAGTGCATCTGAGTTGAGAGTGCTGTCCAGAACGGTCACAATGGAGCACTCTGGGATAGCTCCCGAAGGCCAATACCATCAAATTGTGTCCACAGTACCCCAAATTCGAGCCGGCAAGGCCGATTTAAGCGCTAATCCACTTGTCAGGGGTGGAGTAAGGAAATCAATTTTAAGAGCCCTTTAAGTCGAAATAAAGGGCTTCATCGTGTGGACGGGTGCAGGTTTACATCGATTTAATGCTGCTAAATTTGACCTAAAGTCCTAGTGTAGACCAGGGCTCAGTCATGCCTGTGCAAAACACATACTGATTTTATGCAGTTTACACAGATTTAGCCAACAGAATTTGTCCCAGTATTAGAAAATATCAGAATATTTCTGAAGTCTGCGCCTTTGAGTTATACAGTAGGGAAGTTTTTGCAACTATCTATAGTGTTGCACAGTATTACAGCTGTTCAGAGTTTTAAAATACTTTGTAAATACAGCTGTCTTCTTCTTCCACTGCCCCCAAATGTGTGTTAAAATGCCACAGGAAAGGTAGTTATGAAAACAAAAAGTGCATAAAATACATAAACCAGGAAAGTGCTGATGGGCCTGAAATTTGTGAAAATGGAATCATGGTTCTGAGCACTTTTTAAAAAAACTAAACCAGTAATGCACGTTTACTACAATTTGAACATGGTAGACCAGATCCTCCGCTGGCGAAGTAAGGGCATCTAGTGCAGATTTACATCAGCTGTACGTCTGGCCCACTACGTTGACCTTATTTCTGATGGTTCATTTCTCTTTATACTTCCCAGCCTGCCCGCTCAGGGCCTTCAATTTTGTGAAACAAGACCCAGATATCTGAAATCAGCTCTTATATATCTCTCATTGCTGAAAGTATTATTTTTTTCTATTACACTTAGGTTGAAATTGGTAAGATGTTTTTGCTGTTTTAGAAGAAGACTTAAATATCCACTCTCCAATGGCTCCAGATCAAAAATTATCTGCTTTCTTGCAAAGACTGAGTGATTGAAGATAAGTGACTCCACAGAGGAGAATGTCCCCTTTTTATGGGGGAAATGGGGGTGGCCACTTCACAAGAGCTAGTCTCCCAATTTCCCTCATATTTTTTGTCTATCAGTAGTCTGGTGGCCACACACACAAAAAGCTGCATGGGTCACTAGTGGTTCACAGACCATCGTATAAGAACCATTTGCCTATTTGTTTTTTTTAAATACAAACCCTTGTTACTAATTTCCCATTGCCGTGAAAGGATCCAGGACTCTACACTGGTAAAAAATAGCAGCGTAGATGTGAGGGGCAGTCCTTGGGTGTGCAGAGAGCCATGTAGGGTACATGCTGCCTTAAGTATAGACCTAGTCTATGACTAGTTGCCCAGAATATTGTGGGAGAACTTGTCTGTTGTTCTGGGGCATATGGAGGGAATTGTGGGATGGCACTGGAGGACTAGACACACTCACATGGAGCTAGTCTGAGTTCACACTATAGAGAGGTTATGTTGGCAGCTGATGAGCTGTGCTAACTCGAGCTGTAGCCTATATCCCCTGGCAGGCCAGTCACCTCGTGTTAAAAGCACACACTCGAGTTATGTGATTCTGTATCTGACCAAAGAAAAGGAGTACTTGTGGCACCTTAGAGACTAACCAATTTATTTGAGCATAAGCTTTCGTGAGCTACAGCTTACTTCATCGGATGCATACTGTGGAAAGTGTAGAAGATCTTTTTATATACACACAAAGCATCCTTTTCTTTTTGCGAATACAGACTAACACGGCTGTTACTCTGAAACCTGTATCTGAACAGGACTCAAGTTAGGAGCAACAGTCAACTGATAGCTAGGACTAACTCTGCAGTGAAGACATTCCCTGAAGACACTCTCCTAGCATGCCCTCAGAGCTGCACTCTCTCTTGTGGCGGACCTGAGACAATATATTAAAAATAATTTAGTAAGGTTTAACTGAATTCAGTAAAGTTCATCTTAATTCCATGAGATTTGTCCAGGGTATTGTCAGTCTGAATTTGTTTTATTCAGAGGGTATGAAGGAAGCAAATGTGTTCAAAGAAAACTATCTGATTATATATATTTCCAACCTGCTGGGAAAAGCTGTTTATAGAATCTGTGAAAACTTGATTTCTTTGTGGGTTCCTCTGATGGTCAGAACTTTCTCATCTTTTAAGTGACTGCCTGCCTCAGCTTCCCTTAGCTGTGAAGCTGTAAAGCAAAAGCAGTCATGACAGCATCAAAAGGACTCTTGAAGCACTGATCTGCAAAGAGTTATGCAACTGCTCGACATTACATCCTGTGAGCAGTGTCTTTGAAGACAATGGAACCCCATACAGTACAGATGTAAGTGGACCAATGTATGTCTTTGTAAGATTAGGGCCTTTGTTTGTAAGAATAAACAAAATCATACCATAAAGAGGACCCAGACTATATTAGTCTTCCTTTGATCATACCCAGACTTCTTACAACCCGTAAGATCTACTGAAATTTTACAGTATTGATTAAAGCTGCACAAGTTATTCACTATGCATAATTTGACTAATTTTAGAATTTTTTGTCAAATTGTTCACACAATTGTTTTAAAAAACTTAGTTGATCAGCCCTATCATCATTTTGCACAGGGAGTCATGAATTCCATATATCTTTCCTGCGATCCGGGATATGGATTCATTTATGATTGTGGTACTCAATCTTTCTCCAGTGGTGACACCAAAGTAAATGCCTGTCTGTTTTAATCTTCATTAGCAAGCTATCTTTTGTATATGGGTTTGATCCAACTCATACTGAAGTCAATGAAAACACTTCAATGGGTTTTGACTCAGGACCTTCAAATAAAGTTAAAAATGTAGTTTTCCCCCTAATCATAGCAGTGAAAAAAAATAGCAATAAATAAATCTATATCAAATTCAAAATGTGGCTCGTTGTCCAACATGTCAGGTCTCATAGCAAACAAATATGCTGAGTCATTCCTTCTTTCCTCAGCATCCTGCATTACAGTATCATGTCAGCACATTGCATCAGAAGGGGCTGCACGCTGATTCTGTGATCTGTCTCATTTCTGGGACACCATATTAAGTAAGAGACCTTTAAGAACATTTCAGCAATGTATAAGACCTTGGATAGCAAAAGCTTACAAATGGATCTTTAAAAGTAATGGAAAGTCCTAGACATCTTCCTTTTCATTCCACAAAGGGAATATGCAGCAGCCACTTGCCAGACTATATTTTCTATTCATATAACAAAAGTGTTAAATGACACATTATCTACTTTCTTATCTTATTTGGAAAGCAGAAAAAATCCATTTTATTGAACTCGATGCTCACTGCTTTCTCACTAATGCGATATAAAGGGCCCTTTTATATTACTAGAGCAGAATTTTTAAATTAAATGCAAAATATATTTTGTCAGTTGAAGCATGGTAAGTGTGGCCACTCTTAAAGAAAAGCTGACAGGTTTTTCTCTGCACACTGTGAGACTATTTTCAAACATTACTGACTAATGGATCACTGCTTGATAGACCACAGTTCTTCTCCTCTAACCAATATACACTTTTTCAGATGGGGATTGAGATTAAATTTAGAAAATAATTGTTAATAGGAGAACACATCAGCAACTTTTAAAATAAATTTGGAATAGAAAATAAAATCTTTCAGGATTGTTTTTTTACATTATTTACAATGCAAAGCATTCCTGTGACCCAAATGAAAATACATCACTGGAATGCTCATTGAAATTGGGGAGAGGGTTTTAAACTAACAATGGTTTACAAATGTATTTGGTTTTGATACAATACGCTGGATAGGAGAATCAGATGTGGGATTTTTTCCCCCTTTCTATCAAAGTCAGCTCCTTCACAAGGACTTTACATAAATCTATTCTTTTTTTATGTCTCTACAGAATTGTAATAACTACAACTGGTTAATGAAGTTAAGGTCACATTACGCCCTTGGATACTTATGTGGGGTTCTTATTGAACTCAGTGAAATTCTCAGGGATACTATATGAAAAATAATTTGGCCCTTTATTTTCAACAATTGGCCTGCTTGATACTGGAAAGTTTTAACAGTATAATTATTTTGCTGAAAGGTGTGAATTTGGTTTTTTAACCCTAATACTTATAGCAGTACAAGACCTATAAAGCATGCAGTATACTGTAGCACCATGGCTGCCACCCACCTCTATTTCCCCTTCACCAAGCTGGCAACAGAGCTTGTCCAAAACAGAACCCCACAAAGGCCCAAAACAAAGTCTTCCATCAATTCCAGAACCACAGTCTCCTACTTCCTGGGCTGCCTTAGCTTACTGCCAGGCAGCCTCCTGCCTCTGGCAGTCCCAGCTACTCTCTCAACCACACCTTTCCCCTGCAGTTTCCTGCCACTTTTTATATTGGGAATCACCTGATTCCTCTCAGGGGGGGCTCATTTTGTAATCAGGGCTGGCTTAGCCCCAGGATCTCCAGCCTACAGGCAAACCCACTATTATGTATAGTTAGGGCCCTCCCAAATTCACAGCCATGAAAAACGCATCAGAAATCTGGTTTCTTCCCATGAAATCTGGTCTTGTGCGTGCTTTTACGCTATACAATGCAGATTTCACAGGGGAGACCAACGTTTCTCAAATTAGGGGTCCTGACGCAAAAGGGAGTTGCCGGAGGGTCACAAGGTTATTTTATTTTATTGTCACCCTTACTTCTGTGTTGCCTTCAGAACTGGGCGGCCGGAGAGCGGCGGCTGCTGGCTGGGTGCCCAGCTCTTCAGGCAGTGCCCCACCAGCAGAAACGCAGAAGAAAGGGTGGCAATACCATGCCATGCCACCCTTACTTCTGCACTGCTGCCTTCAGACCTGGGCAGCTGGAGAGTGCCGGCTGCTGACTGAGGGCCCAGCTCTGCAGGCATCAGCGCAGAAGTAAGGGTGGCCACATCATACCAGGCCATCATTACTCTGGGCTCCCAGCCAGCAACTGCCGCTCTCCAGCTGCCCAGCTCTGAAGGCAGTGCCAGCAGCAGCAGCAGTGCAGAAGTAAGGGTAGCAGCACCGCACACCCCCCTACAATAACCTTGCGACCCCTCCTCAGCTCCTATTTGGGTCACAACCCCTACAATTACAACACTGTGCAATTTCAGATTAAAATAGCTGAAATCATGACATTCATGATTTTTTAAAATCCTATGACCATGAAATCGACTGAAATGGATCATGAATTTGGTAGGCCCCTATGTATAGTATCGTACTGCACAATATAGTATCATATTGCTTTCTACTGGTATAGCTTATTCCCCTTCCTGTACAGGAATAAGTTATACCAATATAAAGGCATAAAAGTATTTATAACTGTGTCCACACTAGCTAGTTTGTACCACTTTCCTTATACTGGTATAGTTATAGCAGTACAATTTTCTAGGGTAGATAAGAGTTAAAAGCATGCTTATGAGCACCACGAAGTGAGCTGGTCCAAAATGCTCTCCTTTAGTGTTTGTATTTTATGATTTTCTCTTAAGACAGCAAGGACCCCTCATTTCAAAAGTACTTAGTTATTTTGGGTGCTTACTTTAAGGCACCCAGAAAGCGCCAGGCACCCCAAACACTGAAAAAATCAGGCCGCTTTAAGGTATCTGAAGTTGGGCAGCTAAAAACTGAGGCACCCAAAATCCACTTGTCACTTCTGAAAAGGTAGGCTGAAGTAATTGCTTACAGGTATAGCAGCAGAACATAAGATGGTGATAAACAACTTGTACAAGTAGAGTTTACAGATACTCAAACCTTTGAGTATAGTTTTGTTTTGTTACCACCCAGAAATATTTACTATATTGATTTCTATCTGTACATAAGGTAGAGTGTATTATTTTTCAGTAAAATTACTTTTTAAAAGTACCTGTTAAAAAACTGTAATGTTTATCAGCTTAAGTGTTTGAAATGTATCCTATTGACTTAAATTTACTCCAGCAAGTACTAAGCCAAATACTGCTGCATCTCTATTCTCAGCGGCAGTAAGTATTTTTCATAATGCAGCCAAAAATCAAAATGAATAGGTTAAGCGACAGATTGAGGCCCCAGTTCAGCAAAGCATTAAAGCACATGTTGGAGTCCATCTTTAACAAAAAAACATGGGTAGGTACCATTGAAGTTAAGCAAATTCTTAAGAGTTTTGCAGAGTCAGGGCCTTAGTGAGAGAAAAAAAAAACAAAAAACAATGGAAATAGACAAGACTGAAGCCAAGAGTTATTTTTAAAGTCATGTTTCAAAAATAATTTGCATAAAAGATGCATGTTTTAAATTATCTTGAACCTAGTAATTTAAGGGCCAGAGATTCTCTGAGCTGCTGACTATTGCTGGAAGACACTGAACACCCTTAACTCCTGCTCATGATAGTGGGTGACGAAGAAGCTCAGCCTCTTGCATGAGTAATTAGCACCTAGCAGAATAAACCCATAGTTCATACATGTCAAGGGAGATTTTCAAATGTACCTAAGGGGTTTAGGAGCACAACAGTCATTGTGTTCAGTGCTGCATGTGCTCCTAAATCCCTTGGGAATTTTTGAAAAATCTCCCCTGTAGTGCCCAATCCTGCAAATACTTATGCGCTAAGTAACTCTACTCATGCACGTGACCGCATTAAATGTGGTGGGATGGCCCTCAGGGGTAAAATCACTCATATCCATGTTTGATAGAAGTGGGTCTCCATGGCACGTCAAGGGAATTTCATTTAGACTAATCAGGCATTTTCCTACTTTTAACAGACAGGAGGTAGGGAGGGAGAGAGAAGAGAACTAGATTGACACCGGCAGCATTCTGTGTGATTTTGAAATTCATTCAGCTTCTGATAAAATAGTTGTTCAAATCAAAAGCTTCAGTTTATCTGAGGATCCCAGGTACCTTTCAGTATGATGCTGATGAGGGAAACTGCAATGATTGAAAAGTTCATTCATTATGAGGTTTCTAAAACCTCATCCTAGTATGACAATTAAAAACTTCCGAACTAAAATGTTTAAAGAACATCTTCCTGGGGCGGGAGGGGGGAAAGCAAAAAGAGATGCATTTCACAGCATAGACATCTAGCAAAACATGGTATGGAACTGACAGTTGCCAAGAATAGGCCTAAGCATTATTTATCTGGTCATCAGGTACGCAATGAGGCAAACAACTTGCTATTAGTTTCTGGCTGTTCTATTCAAAATCTGCAGGTGGTACATGTTCCCTTAGCTTCTAGATCACCACAGGAAGATACCAACATTAGCCTGAATACAAAGTAGAGCTAAACCAGCACTGAATGTGCATCCTCTCACTTTCAGCAGCTGCAAGAGACTTGTGAATCACAACTAATATAAATCTCTGTAGTGTATAACCAATGCAGTGAGGTATGTCATGTTTTTCCAGTCATTATCCCTGATGTACAGTGTCAGCCATTCAAGCCACAAAAGGCTAACCAGAGATAGCAAAATTATTTCTGTATACTTAGAATAAGTACGGTATCGCAAAGGCCATTGGGTAATAACTGTTGGCAACCAATGACTTTTAAGGGCTAACTACTGTAATTAGATTCATTCTTTAGCAGTAAATTAGAGACTATAACCATTTCCCTGTTTTCAGTATGAAATACTTGTTGTCTGTAACTGGTTTTTCTTCTTTAAAGATGGAGTTTTAGGGAAGTTATCACTCAATACATTTTTGTCATGAATATAAAAACTGGGCCTCGGTTTACAAAAAGTTTCAAATACCTTCTCAGTGACATGGAACTATCACATTAGACAGCCCCTTCTATAGGCCTCTTATACAGTGGTTCTGCTTGGTTTGGTAGATTAGGTGAGTTTGCTTCATGTTTTCAGACTGGTTTATTCAAACCCAAGATGTAAAGTGAAATTTGGAGGATGGGGGACACATTAAATTAAACAAATCAAAGGTTTGCTGAACCCTACGAATTAGAATAATTACAATTCAAAATAATTCTACTGCAATGTCTATTCCGCCAATGGAAAACAATGAGCTTCTGTTAAACAGAATCAGGGATAGACTGCATCATGAAGAGACAAGGGATATTACATCCTCCATAGCACAACTAAAAACAAAGTTAGCAAATCTGAATAAAATAAACAAAAAATTGTGACCAGTTTTCAGAAAATAAACTACCTTTAAAAACAATTTCTGGACCAAAAATGTTAGCTTTCCAAATGTTCACTTTTTTTTGGGGGGGGGGGGGGGGGGAGGGTAAGGGGACATTTAGAGTTGGGTTGCCTATTGGAAATTGCTCAATCACCTGGTATTGATTCTGTAGTTCCTGATTGGCTAATTTTTACCCCATGTGGTTAAGAGGATTCCACCCCACATGGCTGAGAAAGAGATGTTGCCATGTTCCTCCCAAGATATTAAAGAGATAAGGTGAGCATACGCTCAAAAGCTTGTCGCTTTCATCAACAGAAGTTAGTCCAATAAAAAAAAATTACCTCACCAACCTTGTCTCTTAGGGTACGTCTACCCAGACAAGAAAATCCTGATGCTGGCCTATGCCAGCTGATTCAGGATCATGGAACTCATGCTGTACGGCTGTTTCATTGCAGTGTAGACTTCTGAGCTCAGGCTGGAGCCCAGGCTCTGGGACTCTACAAGGAGGGATGGTCCCAGAGCCTGAGCTCCAGCCCAAGCCCTGAAGTCTACATAGCAATGAAACAGCCCCACAGCCTGAGACAGCTGGCACAGGCCAGCCACAGGTGTCTAAAGTATCGTGTCCAGTTCTGGGCACCAGATTTCAGGAAAGATGTGGACAAATAGGAGAAAGTCCAGAGAAGAGCAACAAAAATTATTAAAGCTCTAGAAAACATGACCTAGGAGGGAAGATTGAAAAAAAAATTGGTTTCTTTAGTGTGGAGCACAGAAGACTGAGTGGGGACATGATAACAATTTTTAAGTACATAAAAAGTTGTTACAAGGAAGAGGGAGGAAAATTGTTCTAGTAACTTCTGAGGATAGGACAAGAAGCAATGGGCTTAAATTGCAGCAAGGGAGGTTTAGGTTGGACGTTAGGAAAAACTTCCTCACTGTCAGGGTGGTTAAACACTGGCATAAATTGCCCAGGAAGGTTGTGGAATCTCCCTCGTTGTCTAACCTGCTCTTAAAAACCTCTAAACACCTGTCAGGAATGGTTGAGATAATACTAAGGCTATGTCTACACTATAGTTTATGTCAGCATAATTTATGTCACCGAGGGGTGTGAATAAACCACCCCCCGACCAGAGTAAGTCACACCGACGTAAGCGCCAGCGTGGACAGTGCTATGTTGGCAGGAGAGCTTCTTACTCTGACATAGATACTGCCGTTCACAGGGGCTAGAGTAGATAAGCCCATGTGAGAACTCTCTCCTGTTGGCTTAGAGTGGTTATATTAGAGATCGTGGTGCAGCTATGCCACTGTAAGTCTCCAGTGAGTTGTGGCCTTAGTCATGCCTTGAGTGCAGGGGACTCGACTAGAAGACCTCTCAAGGTCCCTTCTAGTCCTGCAATTCTATGATTCTAGTGTCTGTGTAGACATACCCTCAAAGAAAGAGAGACTGTCACAGGGCAGGGTTCCCTCACCCTGGATTCTTCTCTGCAAACAGTCCTCACATAGACCAATGGCAAGTATGACATCAAATGCTTTATTTACATTATGCTATATGAGACCTTGTCCACCCACAGCATAAGACTTTTACCTTCTCCATAGGCACAAGACAAGGGCTTTCAACTCCCTGAGATCCTAGGCTTCTCTGGCCCTTCCTCCCTTTCTTCCCCTTTCCCTCTCTTAACCCTCCTCAGCTGAGGAGCTGAATCACCTTGTTAAGTGGCTAATCATCCCATCCTTAATCAATTCTCTCCTCAATTTGGTCCATCTGGGAATGCTTGCCAAGTGCATAGAGTGGTGAGTCAGCTTCAAGGTGCTCACACGGTCACAAATGTGCATGTATGTACTGTAATTGTAAGTGTGAGGGAGGTGTGTCTGAGTATACTTATCCCTCCCTGTTTCTTCTTCACAATATACGTTAGGGTGAACTTGTGAATACACAACATTTTGATACTCTGAATTAGAAAATTCAAGTTAGATTTAAACATATACATCACCCCTAATTCTGCTATGTTTTACACCTCCCTACCAGGCTCCAAAGGCTTCAGCTGAATTGCACAGGATATAGATCAGGGCTCACTGCAGGTAGAAATTCTTGATCCAATACATGCATGAATGGATATCAATTTGTATAACCACAGCTGCCACATTTCTGCCATTATACCATAACAACCAGTTAGTTGTACTGATAGATTTGGAGTTATCCAAGCTTTGACAAGGACTGCGCCCATGAATATTATAGAAGAACCTCAGAGTTATGAACTGACTGGTCAACCACACCCCTCATTTAGAACCAGAAGTATGATCAGGCAGCAGTAGAGACCAAAAAAAAAAAAAGCAAATACAGCACAATACAGTGTTAAAAGTGAACTACTAAAAAAAAGAGAAAGTTAAAAAAAAAAAAGATTTGACAAGGTAAGGAAACTGTTTCTGTGCTTGTTTCATTTAAATTAAGATGATTAAAAGCAGCATTTTTCTTCTGCACGGTAAAGTTTCAAAGCTGTATTACATCAATGTTCAGTTGTAACCTTTTGAAAGAACCACCATAACGTTTTGTTCAGAGTTTCAGAGTTACGAAGAACCTCCATTCCTGAGGTGGTCATAACTCTGAGATTCTACTGTATCCCCTTACTGACAAAGAGAAGGTTTCCACATAGAAAAAGGACCTGCATTTACTGCCATTGTATAGATAACTGCTGAATAATTGCTCTACAGCAGGGTAATTAGTGTTTCTTTTGGCCCTGTATGTCTGATAATAAAAATCAGTCTCCTTATAATAAGTCATCTGATTAATATGGGTGTGTGGTAATTTCAGACTATTAATTCCCTAAACATAGTGATACCCATGCTCTAGCAAAATTGATGTAAATTGATGCTGATATAAATTATCTAACACAAATTGAAATTTACAAAAACCATTAAGCTCCACAAATGTGAAGATAAATCATATTCAGCAATCCTTTGGACTTTGCTGTCTCTTCCATAATACAGATTACTAAATAAGAATTATTTCAAACTTTTGGATCTGGTGCTATAAACACAAAAATTGAAGGTCAAATTTTTAATGGATTTAGCAAGTCATTGAGCAATGGTGACCACTGAATCTTTTCTAACTGTATGCTCTATTTAACTATTCAATTCTCCAGAGATTTTGATACAAAAAAAGGTGTATAATGCATAGAAATATCTTCAATTAACACTGATGTTTTAGTCACTAATCCTAATTTATCATTTTAAATGTTGGCAATAATTCAAGTGTCATTCTTACGTTCATTCATATTGCAACAAGCTAATATATTGGAGATGGGAATTATACATTATTCCACTAGTGCAGCGAGCCCAAAAGATTGTACAGTTAAAAGGCTGGTTTCCAAACCAACAATGTGATTCTCATTTCACTTAAACCAGTATAAATGAGTGATGTAAAGCCACTGTTTCATCACGCACCCCCACAGCCATTCATAGGGCTGATATGTTCCATTGTTCTCTAGCCTATGCATCCTGGATTTGTGCACAAGGAATGATTTGTGTGAGATCTGTGCTCCTTTTTTTTCCTCTCCTTTTTTTTTTTTTTTTTTTTTTTTTTTTGGCACATTTTCGGGCTCATCTAGCTCCCTCTTTAGAGTTTTGGACTTGCAGCAAACAGGGAAGTGACTGGGGAAATTATGCTGTCACACAAACCTACGTTGTACTGAAAGAACATACCAGCTACATATTCAAAGCTGGAGTAGTAACACTGTATGGTGGTAGGCGAGTTCCTGTGTAAATGTTTAAGTTCTGGGCCTATGTATGTGAAAGATCAAGCTGTCTCGGGCAACTAGAGAAGAAAAGGTCAGGGTGAATGTATTCTCCCCTTTGTTTGTTCTAGCCCTGAGAGGAGTGAACCCTGATTTTCCACAGAGTTAGCAGACTGGGCTGGCTTTAGAGGAAGAAAATTTGGACACAGGGACAGGGAGATCTGACCTTAACAGAAAGATGCATTCAGGGCAGGCGGTGGAGCTGGTTTGGTCAACTGAAAGGGGGGCCTTCCTATTAAGCTCCTTTCTATGAAAACATGCTGGCAGGGGAGTAGTTTGGGGCCACCTATAATGCAGACTCTGCTACCTCTGTCAATGCTTAGAGGGTTAGCAGCAAGGGAAGAGATGCTGTTAAAGAAGCTTGAGTGAAACCACCAGTCTGTACGCATAGAGGTTTGCCTGACTGAAAATGACATAATTGTACTTTGGAGAAGACATCAAGGACCAACAGAACCAGGCACATTGATGAACTGGACTATAATAAGTTATTGTGTCTGGTGTAAAACAAACACTATTTTTTAGGAATCACACAGAGTGGTTTCTACTATATCACCACTTCTGTGGGGGACTGGGCATCCTGACTCACTGCTGTGGCTGCTTTCAAAGGCCAGTGAAGCCGTGAAAGGGGGCTTTCCAAAAGTGCTCTCTTACCAGAACTCTGCTCCAATTTTCTGTGGTAAGACTCGCATTAACATTGCAGCAAAAGCAGGGGTAGATCCATCATATTGAAGCATGGTGTGCACTTAGAAGTTAGTGCAACGTAGTTGCATCCCCCCCAGAATAGACACATTGTTCTGTCGACTTAGGTAGCGTTATTCAGGGAGGCGGCATTCCTACAATGATGTAGGGTGGGGGGAAAATTTCTACTGGTCTAGGCTGTATCTACACTATAGCATTATGCTAATATAGCTATGATGTTATGGTCTCCATAGTGTAGACATATCTGCAGAGCTTTTGAAAATCCCCTCCTAACAACTCTTAGCACGCTGCTAACCACAGATATCTCCTACTGTAAGTGTAGGGGGAAGCAGTGATACTATCAGACTTTAGTGTGCAGCAAATGCTGACTTTTTAATTTTGACGCTTGCATTCTGTTTGTGTGCTGTCTTTGAGGTCACTGGAAGCCAGTGGTTCCTCAGCTTTAAAAAAAAAAAAATCATGCCACTCATTTAGGTACTTAAATGTAGCTAAAGGACCCTACTATTGAGTTTTCTTGTTTAAAAAAGAAAAAAAACCATCTTGGCAATCATGTTTCCAAAAGTCCACATCAGTGTCTCACATGCTGAGTAAAAAGAGCCTGCTAGAAACTTAGTATTATTAGTGTAATTGTACTGATACACAGAGTCCCCAGTCAGCATCACAGTCCCATTGTGCTAGTTGCTGTACAAACCCTCATGTTGCCAACACAGGCAATTTTATTGCAAGTCTTGTGGTATTTTTTTAAAATGCATTTCCTAAAGCTGCCGGTGCTGACAGCAAGAGACTGCATGAGACTCTCTGCTTTCATTTTAAAGAAGTACATTTCTAGCCCTCATGGTTGTAGAAAACAACTTGAAAACATGAAGTGAGTGCCTCCTAAAGGCTCAGCACCATCGTTTCCCAAGCACCCCCTTGCAGCCAACTGTGGCTCGGCTGTGGCCTGCCACATGAGGGTGCATAAACACTCTGGTCAAGGAGAAGCCAAACATTCTACTTTACAGCAGGGCTTCTACAAGTGTTTAGATGCTTTTCCCTCAGAGCTCAGAGGACGTCTCTAGGGTCCAGCAGCAGCTCTTTCTGCTCTAAGGCTCAGTTTCCTCCATTGTCTGGAGAGTCCCACCACAGTCTTTCCCCCTGTTTGCTCAGGATTTCTCCCTGGCCTCCCTACACACACAACTTTTGTCTAGTTCAGGCTGCCTAGGAACTCCCCTCCTTTGGAGCTTCCTTTCATCTCAGAAGTGTGTTGTGTTTTTCTCCCCCCTTCCAAAGCCTTTTACTGGGCACAGATGGTCTTTCCTTAATTATCTGCCTTCCAGCTAATTAGGTAGTTAACTATCCTTAGTGGATCTGGATTGGCTCTTCCCTGGAGCCTGTCACAGGTACAGGGAGCTTCTCACTCCTTTGAATGGCCAGAGCAGTGATATTTAGAAACAAGAAGACCAACAAAAAACCCTCAACATTTATTATTTTTTTGAAGTCTCATGATCTTTACGCCAATTTTGTGATGGGAGGAAGGGGGTTGACTAATGATTTTTGAACATGGGAGGTGACCAGTACTGAAACACTCATGAAGGTTTGCAAACATGTTACAGCCTTATGTTACACTTAATCTGCCTGATGATGAAAGAATAGGGGACCTACTTGTGTATGAGTACAAAATGCCCTGTGTTGGTGTAACACCAGCAGACCCCAATCACCGGCAGGCAGGATCAAACCTGGGACCTCTGGAGCTTAAGAGCGTGAGGCTCTACTGCATGAGCTAAAAGCCATATACCGGTTAGCTAAAACTGTACAGCAGATTCATTAATCTCTCTCTATGTGGTCTTGCTGGCACTAGATGGGACAGAGCACCACACCCAGGAGGTGTGTGGATTACACTGAGTTGCTGCCTTTCACACAACTTTTGTATTTTTGTGGCTGAAGGAGGGGTTATTGGAGCTACAGAGCAAGAAAAAATACATTTCTGAAATAAAATTAGCCATTGCATATAGGTGGAGTCTCTGTAGTCTACCTACTTCTAAAGCACACAGGATCTCTTGACTTTGAATTTCTAAACCCCTACTGTGAGGTAGGAGGATGAGTTTGCTGTCTTATAGATTTTAAAGTATGCTGAGAAGTTACAGGTCACGATGTAAAACTGGGCCCTGACAGGAGATTGTACATTTTGAGAGCCACTACAATGGCTAGAAGTGGGATTATGTACCCTACACAGCACTTTGGTAGGAAAAGTTACTCCTGGCTATTGGCTATTCCTTATAGAATAGATTAATTCTATTGTTGGTCACAATTGCCTAAGAAATCACTCCTGTCTGGGAGATGTCACAATTTTTTAGGTGAAGATGACATCTTTCTTCCCTTCCTTATGATCACACTATGCTGAAATACCATAAATACCCATTCCAACACTTCTGATAGCACTGCATAGAGTAAGTGTCCCTTATGGAGAAAAGCACTTCGGAAATGAAAAGCCTGTGTGGCTGCTTAGCATTCTGCTGAAAAGCAGAAGTTTCAGACCAAGGCAGCCTCTCAGGGCAGAAACAAAAATGAAAGCACCTGAAAATGTCACTCGCTCATTGTGAGCCGAGAATTTACAAGTGAGAGTTATAAGCACTCAGGCAGAAGGCTGAAGGAGCAGAAATAGAAATGGCTATTAAGCATGGGCTTATTTGTGTAAAAAAATCTAATGTAACCAGTTGGAACACTTAAGTGGTGTCTCTTACAGCATCCATCACCTCTTTGAGGATAACTGCTAAATTAAAGGGGGAAGGGAAATATTGGAATTATGTGGACCTTACTGAATTGCAAGAATGGTTGGCTACAGATATGCTCTGAGGAAGCTACTATGTTAGCTGTGGCAAAAAAGAATATCTTTGTAGTTAAGTGCTGCTGAACTGAGACTGAAGCCTACATATGAGGTAGATTATTTGACTTTTCTCCCCATCTTCTCTCTCTGTCTGGCACTAGATATTAATCACCATGGGGATATAGAATAAAAAGTGAGAGGGGAGAAAAATATGTTTGCCAGCAAGATGTAATCAAGCCTTTGTTAGCTGCAGCTAATGGAGTAGTCATCTTGCCAAGCAGAGCAGTGTAAAACCCACCACTTGGAAAATGCAAAGTTGACATTTGCCCCTTGGGGAGTGTGGGGGGCTTCTGTGGAAATGCAACATTTTATTGCAGAAAATTCCTTGCAAGTAAAAACATACATTTCTATGTGGAATTTTCAAACTCCATTTTTGGTGGTGAACTTTTAAACTGGGGTGACTGGGACTGACCACATGATTAGAAGGCATTAGTTCCAGTTCCCTGATTGGCTTAGCCTACTCTACAAACACAGAAAGATTTTGACTCTAATGCAAAAGCTTTACTTAAGTGTCTGTTTGAGAAACTAAAATCAGGAAAAATTAAAAAAAATCCATCACTGCTGTAACTCCCCTAATGTCAATGGAATGTCACAAGGGATGAACTTGGCCCAGCATCTCCGCTATTTTCAAATAAAAGTAATTATACAAATTAGTCAAGTACTGTAAAAATATTCCATGAACATTAGTTGGCATAATTTGCTTCAGCTGTGTCGCTTGTGTTCATTCTCCACACATACTCACAAAAAAAAATATTAACTGGCAGGAATGTTAGCAGAAATTATAAGCAAATATTAGGCAATATTTTTAGAGAGCAAATTTGAATAGATATGCAAATGTTTGCATAATTTAAATTAAATGCAAATATTTGTGTAGCGTGGGTTACATTTGCACCAGAAATCTGTTTCTAAGAAGTTTGTTCATCGAGTCACGGGACAGAAGCAAATATATGATCTATGTATCCTATCAAAACCAACCAACACATCTTGGATTTGAGTACTGAGATCTGTATGTATACTATAGATTTTGATATGGACTTGAATCTTTAGTGCCCAAATAGCCTTGTAAATCTGGCCTCCGGCATCCAATGTTGAGGAACAAATTGGTAAAAATCAGAATTCAGATAATTGAAAGTGTTGGATCATATTAAAGAAGTTCTGTATTAAAATCACAAATGAGTTTGATTCCCCATAGTTTAAATTCCAGGGTATTACTAATTAAGAGGTCTCTTGGTTTTTGGTACTGTTTCTCTCCCTCTGTGTGAAACTTGCAAGCTGCTAATTGTGTTAGTACATTCTAAGACAGAGTCTGTTCTCAAAGCAATTCACACAGAGAGAGACTCAAAGCAATACTCTAACAACAGAAACAGCACCCAGAGACTCCCCACCCTTTTGTTGTATTAACAATTGTGATTAAAATAGAGATAGAAGACGTATGTGGATGGATGCTTGGTGTGGATAATAACTGAATGATCAGGGAGGTGCCAGCCTAAGAATCCAGTGTCCATCGGCTGAAGAAGGCGTCAAGTGGAAATAACCAGAGGACCCCCCCCGGAGGGCAGACTGGAATCCACCCAACAGCCTCAAGAATGGGAGAACCAAAGAACAAGATAACATCTTGGAGCCGTCAGGAATGTGCTATCTGCTGATTGATTCAGCAACAGCATGATGAAGCAATTCCTATAGACTGGCATAGGAAGAAATTCCTATAAAAATAGACTCTAAAAAGTGAGAATTTTGGGGGGTCTGATTCTGCAAACCAACTTCCAGGAGCATCAGATGAGCATCTGACAAGGCCCTGCTCCCTCCTCATGTCCAGGCCACCTGGCCAGTGGCTTGGCATGAGCAACTCTAAGGCTGGTAACTATGATAACAACCTTGCAGAACCTGTGTGTGTGTGTGTGTGTGTTTGTATGAATGAATGAATGAATGTGTGAATAAATATGAGATTGAATGGAATGTTATAACTAGAACTAACTGCTTTCTATGATTCTTTCTGTATTCACAATAAATGTGGTATTTTGCCTTTTTCCCTTTAATAAGATCCTGCTGGTTTTTATTTTATTGGTACAACAAAAGATAAAGGCTAAATTAGCAGAATAAGGCCTTGTATACATGAACATTTAGTGCTCTTTGATCTACCTCACTTTGAAATGGGACTAGATCAAAGCACATTCAAGGAACTATTAGTGCATGGCAGCAGGGTCCAGATGGACAGTTATTGCGTGGCAGGTTAGTTGTTGTGCAGTTTCACACCCCAGCTTGCCATGAACTAAGTGTTTGTGTAGACAAGCCCTTAGTCGTGTATTACTGAAGAGCCCGTCCATCTATCCCTCTCCCCACCCACTCAGCTTTTCCCATTCCAACCTATTCTCAGACATTCCAGAGTGGCACTGCTGATCAGTCTGATAAAAGCCGCACTGAACAGCTGCCCTCATGGTCCAGCTGGCAAGTACAGCCCTGATACTTTTGCAATAAAAGCCAAAACCTCTGACTGACATAAATCTGTGTTTTAGGAAGACTAAGTTCTCAACTTTGCAGTTCCGATCACCTAAATAGTTCAGAGGATAAGGAAATATCCCTTAAGATATGAGTCAATGAATCATTTCATAATTGCTCTCCTAGTTCATTGCCTTCTGCACAGTCTATAGTGTAGGAAAAAGGTTTTCCAGGTCTTCTGTTCGTGTCTTTACTGTTATGGATGTCCAGTAACTTTTTAGAGAGTCTACAAAGGTGGTTATCGGATGCTTGAAGTGGAGTTCTCTTCTTTTACAACCTGAGTTTGTTTGTTTTCAGATCAGAGCCATTCAGAAAGAAGTTAATTCCCATACAAATTGTATAAAAAAGGAACAGTCCAAATTGCTCTCTCCTTGAATTCCTAACTGTGCCATAAAGTGTCCAGAATCCCCATGCAATTTGAGAAACTCAGTTTTATTAAAGTGAATTAGTCTGTAATTTTAAACCAGTCATCTATATACAGCCATAGACCAATACAATGTTCAGTTGACCTTTTATGTGGATTTGCCTTTAATACTTTTCACTGCACCTCCATGTCACACTATTTAATCTTTAAGTACATCATTAGTGTTCATTTTGAATTAGATTCCCTTTTGTCCTCTTGTGGAATGCTAATGGAAGAGGCTAGTTAGCAGGTAAATTAGTTTTGTACCATGTGGTTATAGTGAAATATGGTGTGGCTCATGACTAGTGTGGGCCAAATCCATTGCCCAGTTCCTTTTAATAACATCTGAAACATATGGTCACCCTACAACCACACCCCCCACCCTGTGTTATTCCTTTGACACACAGAGGAATGTCCCTGCAGTCCTTCCACACCCCAGCCTCCTATAGACCATCATGGGAATTTGGGGTATGCAAAGACTGCAGGACGGGAATTAATATTTATGAGAATCTAAAAAGTCAGTTACAATAGTTTCAAAGTTGAGCAAAATTTAGAGATGCTAAGAGTGTCCAGGTTTTTAAACCCTTCTTCAAAGTAAGCCATTTACCTAGATCATGTTTCATGATAACAAGTTCTAGGAGGTCAGCTCAAACCTTCCTCTTTTCTTTGCACTTTCCTCAAAATGTTAATTTCTGGTGTGCATGCATTTATTGCATGCATGTGACTGTATTGTGCATTTATAATTTAAGAGCATAAATAGTAAGCTCCTTGGAGAAGGGCCTTCTTTTTATTATTATGTGTTCATACAGCACCCAATACAATGGCTAGCTGCTATCGCAATACAAATAATGAGTAATCATATTTGATAACTTAGCCAAGTGATAGAGGATCACGTACTTTTCTCAATGAAATCATCTCAGATACTAGCAATGGAGGGTGCATACAGATAGATTTTAGTAAATTGTTTGTTGGCAAAAATATTTGTTTCAGGCATAGAGAAAATATGTAATTACATCTTCTGTTTTCACACTGCTCTAATAAAGCAAGACATTAAAAAACATCCTGCAAGCTGATTCAAAAAAATCTCTGTGTAAATTTATATTAAGCTCAAAATTCAGCAGGAATCTGTTCAGCATGGTCCAGAGAAGAATTGAGTTATGGAGTTTATGGCTTGAGGCTATCAACTGAAACTGGGCTTTAATTAAAATGGATTTGATAGAGCTGGAAAATCTTGCACAGTAGACTTTCAGATGACTTTCAAATCAGTTTCAGAAAGTTGGTGTGGTTTGTAAGTTTTAATGTGAAGTAACTGTACTATATGGATATTCTGATTTTAAAATGATGCTTTAAAAGATAGAAATGAAATCTGAGCTAGACATTAGAGATAGCATTTTCCCACTCAAAAAGCTATTCGCACCACATCTGCAGTATGTGGAATTTGCTCATGCTACATATGTGGCTATCAGCTAAAAAGTGTTGGATCTGTGGCTTGTCAAAGCATGTGGTTTTGCAGCATTATCAGTGGGCGTGTATTGACTAGTTTCAGTAGAACTATAGCCACTGTGAATTCTGTATTGCATGCATTCAAAGCATGTTTTACAAATGATGCCAAATAATGTAAAATATCTACACATTGGCGGAACTGGTGAGTGCAGTCGTAACTGGAATCTGTTGTGAGTGTTTACTGTTTGTATTACAATAGTGCCTAGAGGTCTGAATGGATAACAGCTCCACATTATGCTAAGCACTGTACAGTCACTCTGTCAGAGACAGACTACCTCTGAAGAGCTTACAGCCTAAATGAAAAAGGCAGGCAAAGAGGAAGGAAATATTATTATGGCAACATGGTGGAGGGGAAAAAAATCTAAAACTCCCCTACACACAAGAACATTTTGTTGTTACTGCTCAATAAAACTTTTTTGCATTTTATTGAACTTTCATTGTGTATCAGTTCTCTAGATTTCACTAGTATGTATTTGACAGGAACAGCTCAATTAAGAGAAACTTCAAGATATCAATAGCTGAGCCTCACCTTGATATCCATGTTGAGAGACTAGACAATAAAGCCTGTTTGTCAAACTCCCAGGCAGTCTGATTGATATATTCAGCCCCCATAACAGATTCAGACTTTGCGAAATGCAAAACTTTTTTTTGAAATAAAAAAAGTTTCTAATCCTTATGCTCACAAAGATAACCTTCCCAAGGTGAACAGATGTCATGCTAACGTAAGCTCTGTGAAACAACAGTTCAAAGAGAAACTGGCATCTATACTGCTTCTGTGTTTAATCTGTAACTTAATGACATTGACAGGCAGATTTTCAAATTATTTTAGGAACACAGTTGTGCACCTAATTTGTTCAAGCAGTTACTTATAATTGTGCACACTTATTGAGAAATTGCATTCCCAAAGGCCAAATGAACAGAGGGCAGAGGTATTACCCGTCCTAAAAGTGCCCTGCAATCATCCCCCAAATTGAATGATGTTTAATGCATCAGTACTTCATTCATTAACAATGTACTTACTACCTTCAGGTCAAGCTTTCCCCTCCCTCTTTTTGCTAGTGTCCTGTTGTCACTGGTGAGAGACCCACAGTAGACCACAGTTAGTAAATCATCTCAATTTCATAACTGAATTCTCCAGACCATAACTAAAAGTAAAGGAGTACTTGTGGCACCTTAGAGACTAACCAATTAATTTGAGCATAAGCTTTTGTGAGCTACAGCTCACTTCATCGGATGCATAAAGTGGACAATACAGTGAGGAGATTTATATACAAACAGACCATGAAAAAATGGGTGTTTATCATACACATTGTAAGGAGAGTGATCACTTAAGATGAGCTATTTACTTTGTATAATGACTCAACCACTCCCAGTCTCTATTCAAGCCTAAGTTAATTGTATCCAATTTGCAAATTAATTCCAATTCAGCAGTCTCTCGTTGGAGTCTGTTTCTGAAGTTATTTTGTTGAAGAATTGCCACTTTTAGGTCAGAAATCGAGTGGCCAGAGAGATTGAAGTGTTCTCCGACTGGTTTATGAATGTTATAATTCTTGGCATCTGATTTGTGTCCATTTATTCTTTTACGTAGAGACTGTTCAGTTTGGCCAATGTACATGGCAGAGGGGCATTGCTGGCACATGATGGCATATATCACATTGGTAGATGAGCAGGTGAACGAGCCTCTGATAGTGTGGCTGATGTGATTAGGCCCTATGATGGTGTCCCCTGAATAGATATGTGGGCACAGTTGGCAACGGGCTTTGTTGCAAGGATAGGTTCCTGGGTTAGTGGTTCTATTGTGTGGTGTGTGGTTGCTGGTATTTGCTTCAGGTTGGGAAGCTGTCTGTAGGCAAGGACTGGCCTGTCTCCCAAGATCTGTGAGAGTGATGTGTTGTCCAGGCCATAGGGCCTAATCGCATCAGCCACACTATCAGAGGCTCGTTCACCTGCACATCTACCAATGTGATATATGCCATCATGTGCCAGCAATGCCCCTCTGCCATGTACATTGGCCAAACTCACTCTCTCCCCACCCCACTCTCCTGCTGGTAATAGCTCATCTTAAGTGATCACTCTCCTTACAATGTGTACGATAAACACCCATTTTTTCATGGTCTGTGTTTATATAAATCTCCTCACTGTATTTTCCACTTTATGCATCTGATGAAGTGAGCTGTAGCTCACGAAAGCTTATGCTCAAATAAATTGGTTAGTCTCTAAGGTGCCACAAGTCCTCCTTTTCTTTTTGCGAATATAGACTAACACTGCTGCTACTCTGAAACCCATAACTAAAAGTGTAACTAGATCCTCTCTACAGAATGAAGTTTGACTCTGCCACCCTAAGATGAATTAAACATTATTGATTAAAGGTGTAAAATTCCACAGATACATAAGTTTAAAACCTGTCTCCTGTGTGTGCAGTACCCACAGTACTTTCAAAGTCACTATAAGGTTCTGTTCTTTAAGTTTTAAAGAGTGTGAATATTCAATAACAATACTTTGATGTTTTATATTGTCCTCTACCTGAAGATCTCAAAGTGCTTTGCAAAACCTGTTAAATGAAGCCTCAATACCCCAGGGGAGTTTATCCATGTGGAAACTTAGGCACAAAGTAGCTAGGTGACTTGCCCTGTGGTCTATGTCTATTGCAGAGCTGAGAACAGAAGCCGCATATCTGGAATCCTCTTTTGTGATCAAAAGATCTAGGAAAAGAATATAGAGAATGATTGAATGAGCCAAGAAGGAGACAGGTTTATTGTGGGGGTTTATGGCCACTTAATAAATTAGGCCTTTGGGAGGTTTAATTCTTGCTAGCGTTTTTATAGGGCAATTTCTTCAAGTACAAGGGACAATGCAAAGGTTTTAACTGTTCTAATAAAGGACTCCGGCTTGAATTAGCTACCATGTTCACTTTGGAGGGAAGTGATAATGATAAAACAGAATTACAACTGAGCAAACTATTTTCCCATGCTGCTGGAGAAGCCAGACCTACCCTATCTCCCTTCAAGTCACTGGCCAGGGGGAACAACATCAAACGTAATTAAGGCACCAATTCTGCAATGGAATCCTTATCCGGAGCACTAGTTAATTACTTTTATCAGGACCCAATTCAGGATCAAGGCCTAACAAATGAAACTAAACAGAGTAACTACTATCTACCATAAGTATTAAAAGGCACTGACAACTGTTTGTAACTTCTGTTCGGCGTTGCACTAGTGCAGCAGTTTGTATCATTTTAACAACAATCTCACTTACAGCAGTCTTACGTGCATGTAACTCCAGTGATTTTAATAGTTATTCCTACTTTAGAGTGGTGTCGCTTAAATCAGAACAAGATCCTAGGTCTACTCTGAACAACCACATTCATGCAGTTTGAGAATTCCAGAGTCAATTAAAGCAAGAGAATTTACTTGACTTCATTGACTTACTTTGCTTAAATTGCTTAAAAAGCCACTTTCTCTACTCACACTGGCTACTAGGATATGTGTAAAATGTAGCTATGGATCTTTCTTAGCTAGTTCAACATTTAGGAGGAAAAAAAGCATTCAATATCCCTCTTGTAGAAAAGTCTTATAGATAATCATTCTCCATTTAATTCAACAGAAAAATGTTAAACTAGCCTATAGGAGAGACATTATTCTTTATACATTTTTGTAAGGAAGTATAAAAGTTATCGATAGAGTTCTACACAAACTTTCATCAGCCTATTAAATTCAATGGGTGAAATCCTGGATCCACTGAAGTCAGTGGCAAAAGTTCCAATGACTTAAACCTATAGGTTTAATCACTACTAAATTGTATCGGACTGTCCCATAAAAACACTATGTCATCCTTCTGAGCTTCGATTCTGTAACGGCAGCAGCAGCGGAGATAAGAAATTGTGTGCCCGTCACAGGATCTATGGGTTTGAAGGCACCCCTTTAAAATGTGTAATCGCCATTCCAGAAAAACGCTGCATTTTGAATTTTTTCCTGTTAAGTTGCGGAAGAACTTTGGTAACTTTTAATTAGATACCATTATTAATCATGGAAATGTTAACACACGAAAATCTGAGTCCTCTGTGTTTTTTAGAAGTATGCATTTTAATTAGTGTGGGCTGTGGAGCACCTCTGTTTATTTAATTAAAAAAGCAGGAGTGCAGCAGTGTTGCTTGTAGTGGAAGAATGAGGCTTTTAATAGGTAGTGAAGATCCAAGGCATCTGCACTATCAGCAGCAGGAGGTCTTTTGTACTACGTACCACAAAACCCAATCACTTAATCACATGCGGAAATAAGCAATTAGACACTCAGTTCAACCCAATAGTATCATCTAAGGCCAGAGTGAAGATTGTTGCTACCAGAATTTCCAAGTTTCATGTTCACAGGGGACGTGAAAATCCAATCAAAATGTAAAAGCACATGATGATTGAACTAGGAAAGCACTACGATTACCACTATTCTGATCATGCTATAGATCAGAGAGATGACTTCTAACGCTGGGGGAGGGGGCGAATTACCCTCTGCAGGATTGAGTTAGAGTATTTAGTGGAAATTAATAGCCCCTGGATATTGTTTTCAGACAGACACTGCAGTTATCAATTTACAAGCTGACACACAAATAAGCGATTTGTCACAAGAAACAGCAGGAAGAAAAACATTGTGCATGTGTGTGTGAGTGAGGGAAGATTAGAGTCAATTTATACCAGTAAATAAAAGGCTTTCTGGAATAATTCATTACAACAAAGGATTCACACAGGGAGGGAACATTTTTGAAGACTAGTCTAATGCACAAGCAATATGTCAATAGCCCTCCTACCGCACTTGCCCCAGTGTAAGCACATGGATGATGGTGTGGAGGTCCCATTGTAGTCCAGCGCATGATGAGTTTACAGGACTGAGCCCAAGGTAAGTACAGGTAGCTATCAAAATTGGTCTTGTGTATCTGTGTGGTTTTGTTTCACAGAGGTTCATATGGACAGATAAGTTTCAACCCAAGTAACTTCATCTTTCCCCACTACCTCAAGTTACTCTTTGAGTAATGGGTTTGAACAAACCCCAACATAATAGAGAGAAACACTGAAACTAGCTAGTTTCACCAAAACCCTATAAATTTCACATTATATGAATGCCCGATTCGAAACCAATCCAGGTTTATGAAATTTAGTGGTCCCAGTCTGAATTTTGAGTTTGTAACAAAATCCAAAACCAAATGAGTTTTTCCAAGATTATTGGATTCTGTAACCCACTTTCTGCAGAGCTCTGATGAGAAACCAATCACCTACAAATCCATACACCAATCTGGATTTCTCTGTGTAATTTCTGTCCAAAAAGGAATGTACTAAACAAGTACAAAGAAATATGTAATCTGATAAACTGAGACTTTGATCTATATGGGCAAAACCTTCCATCCAAGAAAAGTCCCATTGAAGTTTTAATGGGGCTCACCCAGGCGGATCCAATTGAACATTAATGCCTGCACTAAACTGTAAATCACCGTACAGTAATAAGCAATGTTTAAATATACATCTTGCTATTTTATTAATCAGATGACACGTGATCAATACTTACCTACCCTTTGGGTTGGTAACAGATATTTATGCATGCTGATAAGTAGTGTGACTACTTCCACACTGGTTCAGTTCACTTGAAACTTAAAGTGTAAAAGAAAACCAAACCTGTTAAAGGTGTGAAGTTGCTGGAATATGTTCTTTACTGTTCGTGCCAGATGTCAACCACATCTAGAAGTTCTTGATAAAAATCAATAGTTTCCATTAGGTTACCTATGATGAGTAATAAGGCTATTATTTTTATGTAACTGCTTCTGTTATTCTTGAATAACAGAGGAGTGAGCTTTGTGCCACCATCAGTCTTTTAAGGGCGCATTTGTTTCTGAGGGGTTTAGATGGCAATGCTAAAAATCATAAGAAAATCATGAAGACACTAAAAGATCAACAGACTGAGATGCACGTACTTTACCACAAGTTGCAATACGCTAACTACATGCCTCTAGTGGATTGCTTTACTCTCCTCTGTCCAGTTCAGAATTCAGTTAAAAGGCCTAGTTTTCATCTTCTAATCTACAAAACCCTACATAGGCCGGAGCTAGGCTCTCTCAGGGACCACCATTCTCTCTGAACCCAAACCCGACAGCTGTGCTCCGCTAAGACAGGGAGGCTGTCAGAGCCCAGGTTCTAGGGGCCGTGGGCCCAGCATTCTTAGTGATGGACCCACAGCTATGGGCCCTGCTTTCACAGAAGGGAAGGCCTAGCCATAGTCTTGACACCTATAGGGCAGGTTTAATTACTCACTTTTCCATGCACCAGCTTTACTAATGCACAGAAGGGTAGTCTCTTTATTCTGCTTGGCTTCTCACCCTTCACATAAGAGACTATGCAGAGGGTAAAGAGTAATACTCTACTGCAGACATTCCTTGTACATTAACTTTCATATACAAGTTCTGCAGTGTCTGTGTTATTCAGTATGGGAATATTGCAGGACTCATAAGACTTACCAAAGACTTGCACTTGGTCTTTTATACACACACAACCAGATTCTATCCTAAGTTGCACCCTTTCCAACCCCTGTTTTCCCTAGAGTATCCATGAGCGAATGCACCACCCAACATTCAGACCTGCATACGCCATATTGTCATTATTGGGTTTTGTACACACAATAATCAATGAAGGTGCACAAGCCAGGTTTGTGATGGTAAGCTCTTAGAGGCAGGGATTGTCTTTTGTTCTGTGTTTGTACAGCACCTAACACAGCAGGGTCCTTGTCCGTGACTAAGGCTCCTTGGCACTATGGGGCACTACCACAATGCAGATAACAAACAGCAACAATATACTACCTGTGCATACAAATCATATCTGTCACAGGGACCTCTGAAAATACAAACCACAATGTCCAATCAGGTATCCAGTTGTTCAGAACCCTTGGGTTCCAGAACCATCTGCAGTGTAACACACAATTCCCCTTATTCCCCAGGTTTGCTACTCAGTGTTATTGTCAAGACTGGCCAAAACATTACCTTATAGTAAATCTACTGCCACTCTATTGCTTTGTCTCTTTAGTACAGCCATAAAGTAGATTTACCTCCAGCGGCTGAACTTTACCAAAAGGGGAAGAAGAAACACAAAGTAGCAATTCCCCAGTGTTGAGAAACTTGCAGCAGATTGTTTTAGCAGCATCTTCTAAACAGAAAGTCTCTGGGCGGGATTCTGATCTCACCCCAGTGAGAATGTAACCCCACACTTAAAGGGAGGTCAGAGTCAGGCCCTCCATATTTACCATTATATGTCTTATTCAGTCTATGCATTTGTGGTATTCTGAATTGATCATCAGTTAGTTGTGACATTCTGTGCTTCTCTGAAAACGTGTGCTGAATAAACACTGGAAGGATGACAGCTTAATATCTGAAAGCAGTTAGAAAGAAGGTCAGGCCATATTTTTCATTTCCAAAAGCAATAAACAAAGGGCCATCCTAACTGCTAGTAATCATTTAAGTAGATTTCCTTCACGTAAGAACCTGGCAGACTTACAGCAGTGGACCCTTTTTCTTCTCGTGTGTGTGTGTGTGTGTTTTTAAGCCACACAATAGCACTTGTCAGCTCTGAGCCACAACTTTGAGAAGGAATCGATTTAAAAAAAAAAAAAAAAAAAGTAGGACGCATAGGTAGATTAGGGGGTTTCTGGCTTGCATCTTCCTTACCTCCCCTACAACTATATCCATCCTCTGTGTTTGACAGCATGTCAGACTAAACACTATTGGTATCATACTGTCTCATCACTAGAAAGTCAAGTTTGAATTTAATTCCTAACTCTTGCCAAGGGCAGGAGTAAGACTAGTTTAACTTTGTGTTGCAGCAGCTATGCCATCTTTTCCCTTCTGATTCCCTTTTCAAACCAATTAATGGTTCTTGATACTGTGAAATATAACCCCAGATTCTTGAAGACAAATTCTGCCATCGGGTTCTCTTGTTCTACTCACACTGATATCAATTGGAGTGGCAAACTCCAGTCACCTGAACTGTTCCCCCTACTTAGAAGTTAGAGATGGAAAGGTCCTTTCATGTCATCTAGTCCATTCTGCATCTCTCTTCCTGCCTGGTGTATGATATTCTGTTCTGTAAAGTTAAATATCTCATCAGTTTTTTAAAAATAAAGGCTCTTACCTGCAATCATATGAGATACCAATGGGAAATAAATTAATCACCTCTGTACCTACAACTCAACATGAGGTCTCTTTGTTATCAAAATTCAGTAAATATATGGAATATCTTACCATTCCTTTGAAGGTGAAGTAGCATCTTTCTAAACTCTAACTACTACTAGTCCTCAAGCACAGTATGGGGATTTGCATACCATACCAGTTAATAAGAAACCACCACACTACCATTAAATCAATGCACAAATCAGAATGCTTGGCTAGCAAAAATGGAAAGATTTGAAGGGTCCACAGCATCAGGCATCTTGTCTTTACCTTCAATGTTCTATTTGACCAGGACTTCTGTTGCATCCTCCTTGCACCTTCTATTCTGCTAACCATGCTACTGTAATGCCCCATTAATTTGTTTTTCTTTATCATCTCCATACCCTTTTCCATGCTGCCCCTATGTGTAGGGTGCCCTTATTAGCGCAGCCTGTCAAGTCATCATTGTTTCTTCATTCAAATGCTTCCTAAAGGCTAACCTCTTCTGCAGTGCTCACAAGTGAGTCAACAATTATATAACAGGTTATTTGTAAGAAACTCCTAGTAATCCTAGCTAGCCATGCCTCTGGGCTTCCCCAGTGCATCTTGTCTACTTACGGAGTCTTGTCTAGCTCTGCAGGGCAGGGATTAGCTTTTATTTTCTTTTGGACTGAGCTGAGCCTGACTATTTTAGTGCTTAACAGAAACTAATATTTTGTATAAGTGAAAATTAAGTGTCAAGTCACGGGTCAGCACAGCATCCTTGGACTCTGACCAGCTGAGAGAATTCCATTTCAGTGTAATAATGAAGTCTGTGCACCTAGCTCCTGCTTAACAGTTTTGGGTTGGACCATATATTCAATAATCGAATCAGAAAGGTCAATTACCTTTCCTGAGATCACCCTTCATGAAGACAGAACAAGATTCATTTGGTTCATCTCCCCCAAGATTCCAGAAGCGCAGCACTTGATTTTTATTTTACTGTACTTAGAAGGTGACAGCTGTGGATTACTTGTAGATAAATTATTATTAATGCTAGTCATTTTCCTATGGCAGGGGAGATCATAAACAGTTCCAGTACAGAGCTATGTGCTGATATTTCTGTGACCAACAGGTTTAAGACCTCATCAACAGATCCAAAGTTTTGAAGGCAGCCTGGTGACTTTACCCCTTTACATAGAAGGGGATGCTCCAGAATGGCCTCCATGAAGTCTGTGATAAATGACTGAGCTCATTCCAGAGAGTGGAAGCCTCTAAGAGCTGAGCAAGGGAGTTGGTGTTAGTGAGGGAAGAGCTTCAAAACAGTTGGACTCCCACAATTTTGTAATGTTTACATGATCTACCTGAATCTCTTTGGTCAGAGCGACTCATGCTATGTTAGCTCTTCCAATTCCACATAAAGCCTTGAAGTACAAATAGAAAGTAGAAGACAGAAGAAAAAGTGTTAAACTTTTTCTAACTCCTCCCCAGTTAGGGTCAATGTCTTAGTTTACAGATCTCATTTCTTTGGCAGCAACAGTTCCACAAGTGAAACCAGCAATGTAACAGCAATACCAGACCGCTTGCTTTTTTTTTCATTTTATTTATATATTTGTAAATATTGCAAAAAACCTTTATTACAGAGATAAAGCAATATTTAAAAATGAAGCAGCTAGTCAATCATTGCATTGGGGAAAAAAAATACCACACGACCATATACACAATATCTCCAAGACACAGGATATTTATATACATACACACCTTAGAAAGGTAACAATGACTAGTCCTTTTCCCACCTTGCCAGACAGAGAGAAACGGACACTGTTTACTGATATCCACCTATTTTAAACGCACAACATTTAAACAAGCAAAATAGTTGCTCCACAAGGATGACTCAAATAGCCCAGGTTCAGGCACCAGACACAAAACATTCTCCATAGCTGGATTCAGGGCTTTCAGAGTCCTTACCAGATAGCATCTGAGAACACCACCTATATTTCAGCTTGGCAGCATTTATTTATTTTGTTAAAATAATTTAGACAGATAATATTGATGCTTATTTTTAAGCTATTTTTAGCAATTTAAGTTTCACAGTTGCAAAGTTACAGCTTTTAAGCTTTCTTTTTTTTTTTCAATTTTGATCAATTTTAAATTTTTCACGGTTGCAGGACATTCTTAGAGGGGGCAGACTACTTAATTATAGTACGCATTGAGATTCAAAAAGTCAAAGCTTCATAACCTCTGTACCTACAACTCAACATGAGGTCTCTTTGTTATCAAAATTCAGTAAATATATGGAATATCTTACCATCTTAGCACACAAATGATCAACATCGCATGTCAAAATGTACAAAGTAAATATCCTTTAATCCAATGCTAATAAGTTCTCAAGTAGCATTTTGCTTAGTTTGCTGATTTGTACATTTCAGTCATTGAGGGATTGAGGTCAGTTCATGTGCGTATGGTAAAATCGACATTTTCCAATACAAATCTGATCTTTACAAGCCTATCAAATGCAAGCCCCACAATTTTATTAAACCCTTCCCTCGTAATAACACCTTCTCCTGATTGGCATCCAAAGAGAAGGCTGAAGGATAGGGAAAACAAAAAAGGGGGAAAAAATAACATGGAACTGCAACAGCAGGAAAGATGCAACCACCTGTGGACACTTCAGCTTAACTTTTTGGGATCCACCAGCTTTGGGTTGCCAAATAGGGCTGATTCAAGTTAAGCTTAGGCCTGACCAGCCTGGAGATGCACTAATGCAATGTGTGCCAGGGAAGCTCCACCAGCTGAATTTCTATGACGCACTAGCTAGAACAGTGGTTCTTAACTTTTACTGCAGCCTGCACCCCTTTGGTTCTCAAAATATGTTCTCGCACCCCTTATCAAAAATCATTGAAATAGGTCAGTTCTTTAAAACTAGATATATTTTTGTTTGTATATTCCAGTAATTGTAATATAAATGTATGTAGGTTTGATTAAACCAAGTAGTTGTACTTGCGTGCCTGTGGTTAATATGTGTTTTCGATGATTTACCTTCTAAAAAAAATCTGGCGTGTCTCGCACCCCCCAGAAAGGGCATCTCGCACCCCCAGGGGGTGTGTGCACCCCAGGTTAAGAACCACTGAGCTAGACTCTACTTCCCTAGCTGCCTTGGAGAAGGGTGGCGTGCATCTCACTGCCTGTTCAGGTCTGGAGAGGAAAGCCTTCTCTGAGTACCTGCACCTGCTTGTGTCCATGAGGATGAATGCTAATTAGGTACAATGCTAATGTTTCATTACATCACTGTGAAATAGAAATATCATCATCTTAGAGGTGCAGGACCCAAGGAGGAGGGCAAATCTGGATCTGTGCTACCCTTATATCCCCTCTCTCCAATCCTGAGGAAGGGGCCAGTCCCTTGCACAAGTAAGAGTGGCAGGGCTGTTTTAACTTGCACCTGCTGTAATGATCTCCAAGGGACAATTTTTCTGTGGCCACACCCCTTATACTTTGTTGGATCAAAAGGGAATAGCATGCAGTTGGCTATGTGGCACTTATGTCACCAGGCAAAACCCTTCTGTTTGGGGAATCCCCAGGTAGCCAGCCAAGTGGCTGCTTTATCCAGCTCAAAGCAACTGTGGCAGGGCCAGTTTTTGGATCAGATCATTTAAAAATAACTTGCCTAAGACCCGTGAGTCAATGGCAGGGCTGAGAAGTTCCAGGAGTTCTTGATTCACTGTGCCTTGTTCTCAGTACTCAGCCACACTCCCTCTGGCTCAAAGTGTTCATTAGTGACAGCTCAATCCTGGGTTTCTTGTTTTCTTTTCAGTTTATGCCCCCCTGGCTACAGTATGTTTCCCAGATAAGTATCTTTTTCACTATATAATTTTCTCCCTTCAGTACTGTAACTGCAATTATGGCTTTATTATTATTTTTCTACCAGACAGTTCAACTCTTGAAAGTACCCTAGGTATTTTTCTATAGTAGGTTGTCACAGAAAGTCCTTTGATTGATCAGGGATTAATAATTGTGACATCAAATTGACTGTAATACAGTCCTTTTCCAGGATTGTCATGTTTATTGCCTTGAGTGAGTCGCATCAAATTGAAAGTCCAAAAAAATTGTATGCCAAATGTTCCTGTGGGTGCAATCTGTCACCCGCCCATTTCCAGCCTGCTGACATGCAATTAAAATAGCATCATATAAATAGATGGGGAAAGCTTCAGATTGTTGTAACTCCTCAGAGAAGAGCAACTTGGACAGTACATTAAAGTTTATTTTAAGACCAAATTGCAGGAAAACATAGGCCTAAATTTTAAAGAGTGGGTACCTAATGCTAGACTCCTGAATCCATCTAAAAAGTGGCTAGAGTTACCCGGCAATAGCTACTCGTATAGTGTCTACTTCTGGGTGCCCAGCACTTTTTTGGAGAAAAAACCACACAGGTTTGCCTTACCAAGTGTGTGTGTGGCGGGGGGGGTCAGTGCCAATGAGACAATTCAATTTAAGTGGAAGTGGGCTATTCTCAACAGTAGAATATCAAGGGAGGAAAAGTGAGAACAGGCCATTTCCACTTAAATTGAATTGTCTCATTAGCACTGACACCCCCCCACACACACACTTGGTAAGGCAACTCCCAGCTTTTCATGTCCTGTGTATTTATAGCTGCCTATTTTCCACTCCATGAATCTGATGAAGTGGGTTTTGGCCCACGAAAGCTTATGCCCAAATCAATTTGTTAGTCTCTAAGGTGCCACAAGTGAGGTTTAAAGTAACTACTACAGCTGGTTGGACGTTTTTCAAAATGAGGTTTCATCAAAAAAAAAAAATTCATGTCAAAAATTTCAGTAAAGCTTTTCATTTTTCAAAATTTCAAAACAAAATGGTGGTGATGGGAGACATTGTTCTGTATTTTCAATTTTTTTCATTTTGAAATTGTGTGAAAATGCCCCCACACTTCTAATTTTTTTCTCCACAGAAGAGCATGGAAAAATTTATGTAACAAGGTAAAACGAAAGGTTAGTAACCAGTTTTCAAGGTAGTAAAACTTTCCACTTTTACCAGACGAAAAACTATCTGGAAGAGTCTGAGAATGCAAGGAGAAGGTAGGTTTTTCCACACCTCTGTACTTTTCAAGTTTTCCCACAGGAAAACTTATTTCCCAGCAAGAAAATTCCCATTTTCTGGTCAGCCCTAATAAACACATACCTTGTTGTTCAAAGATGCCACAGCTCTCACAATTCATTTATTTTATTCAGAGAACAGGGGTTAAGCACTTAAATTCTTTTTAAAAATGTGGCCCTACAATTTCTGGAGCAGGTACTGTCTTTTTGTTGTGAGTTTACATAGAGCCCAGGAGCCTCAGTCATGGGCCAGGACCCTATTGTGCTAATCACTATCAACAATACAAATAACCACCCAACCCCACTACGTCTCAGAGAGAGAGTAGGTAACTTCATAGCCAATCAAACATTACCTTGTGGACACTGCCTTCAGGAATAGTGTTGGGTTTAATATTTGCACACATGTCCACTAGACACTGGATGGAGGCCACAAACTCATCTCATATCAGCAAACAGCCATCAACTGGAGCTATTTCTGAAAAACAGCAAACTAGGTGTCTCTCTATTTATGCTAATCCTCTGAGCCATTCAGGTGCCCCTCTATCCATAATTATGTTTTTGTAAGAGTTCCTATGTCTTGAAACTTGTCTGTGTTAAAACCAACAATTTCACAATGGTTCTTGGGACTATTTTACATACATGTAACCTTTCCTCTCTGTTGAACACCATTTAGTTAAGGGCTGTACAAATACCTAGAAAGTATCCACATTTAAATTGCTTTGATAAAGTTAGTAAACTAATTCTTGTTAATGTGTTTTGTTAAATTAAGTAGCTGCTGATTATTGGATTTTCTTTGCAGCTAGGTAGCATGTGCTTCCCACAGAGGAGAAATACTGTAAGATACGTATAAATCACTTTTTATAATAGGTAAATGGCAAATTCTAGCACTAGAGAACTTTTAAGATCTCCACCTGTTCATACTAAAAGTAAACACTAAACCTTCCCAGATGCTCTCAAAGACCTTGGAAAAAGTGATTTCCTCCCCCTCCCCCCCCCACCTCATACATGCACACACCACTATAGCTAGGAACTGGATTAAGCCAGTGTTCAAGTTATCTTCCTAAATTCTAGATCACTGCAGTGAGTTTAAACAAAATACAGTGATTTAGTTGCCTGGCAGCGGGGAAGTAAATCAGGTCAGAATGACTGGTAAGGGAGGGGTGGAAAGCATGTGTGATGTTTTGTAAGAGAGATCTGTGAGCAAGCATACCCTAAGCTGCTGTGCAGGGATGCATGTTTACAGTTCCAGCTTTCTGCATGTCCAGCTGTAGTTTTTGCCCCAGCTTCCCATCATAGCCCTTAGGGGAACATCTGGATCTCATGGAGCTGGATAAAGCAAAGCATCCAGTGGACAGTGGTGGAGTGCAGAGAGCAGATAAAACATCTGAAGATCCTGTACCACAAGCCCAATTGGTAATGCACCCAGCACATGGTCCTGCTACAAATAGCTTGACAGGATACTTGGCAATGATCCCAGCCTGGAGCCCACCATCTCACATGACATCCTCCTGCAACCAGAGAGTCTCATTGTGAGGATCTCCTTATGAGGCCAGAGGAAGGAGGCAGACACAGCAGCAGATGCAACTACAGCTGTCTTGCAGTCCCAGAAGCACATCATGGAGCTTGAAACTCCGAATCAGCCCGCCAATCAGGATGGGGTTGCAGCTGTGCTCAGCCCATTTTCTGAATACCTGTTGGGAGATGAACCTGGGAACCAGTCTTCAGGGAGAGTAGGACCAGGACACCAATTTTCAGCCCTAGAAGAGTCCACCATCATGCTTATTATTACCACCATGTGGTTCCTTTTTGAGTGGGATTTCTGGGGTATCCCCAATAAAGGTATTGTTATATGCTAGGAGGATGATACATGCTAGGGAGTGTTTTAATTCTGGCTTAGATGCAATACACAGGAGAAATTCTCTATAGGAAACATACCCCCTCCAAGCTTGGTGCCAAGCAGAGAAAAAGAAAAGTTAGACACTATAAAGTGTTGACTCCACCCTGTCTTTTTTTCCAAACTTTGTTTTCAGTTATGGCTTTTAATGGTTTTAAAAGCTGGAAGGTATGGAATGCATATGTTTGCAAGTACTACCTTTGATAAATTGGTAACACTTTTATATAATGCTATAGCTGTACACTTTGGCTAGTAAATTATTGTCCCATATAGCAGTGATTGTACACCCATTTCTATCCTGGTTTCTCTCTAACTCCATGAAAAGCAATTTTAGATGACTAGTCATGCAGCAAGCATTCTTGTGCTCCCTGTCTCTTACTGTTGCTGGGCTGGGGGCACGTGAGGAAAGGAGAGGTGGGAATCCACTCTGCCAATTGCAGAAGACTGTATCCTAATCCAAAATTAATAATTTCTTTTCAATCCTGGAAGTTGATTTTTGAAAATATCTTATGGAGCTGGAATTCCAGATGTGTGTTAGGTATTTGTTTTTGTTTTTTTCCTTTCCCCTTTCAGATTTCTGGGTAGAGAGAACTTTCTGGGACCCCTTGTGATAGCTTTCTAATCCACTCTCCTCATTGGTATGCTGTACAGTCACTAATTCCCTGAATATCTGTTTTGCATCTGTTGATGGGATTCCACCATTGGCCTGGAAAATTACTCTTCTCTCCCTTGCCCATTCTAGTATTTCTAAAAATATTAATGGCTAAGAGGGCTTCTCTTGGCTAAGAACTCAGAGCCAATATTGGTAAATGTCCCCTAGCTATTGTTTTAGCCCACTCTACCTCAGTCAGGTCCTGCTTTAAAAAATAAATAAATAAATAAAAATCAGCATTACTATCATGTGTCTACACTGCTAGAAGATAGTGCCTCTCCAAGAGAATTAAAAAAGGAATATATAAAGATTCCAAAATGTTGCAAACCGTGGCCTTATACACACACAGAAAGCAAAGTGTGGGAGGGATACTCTCATTCCCCATGGCAATATAATTAACATACTGTCTGTTTCCTACCATTGGCAACCCCTTTGATAGGCCAAGCCACGCACTAGGGCTCCAGGTGCTGGAACAGGTTAGCAGCAGGTCAGAAGAAAGAGACATGGAGGATCTTTTCAGGCTTGTGGCAAGAAGGCGCCAAGAGCACCTTAACTTCAAAAGAGCCAAGGAGGAAAGGGACACTGTGAATGAGTAAAGATTGCTCAAGAAGTTCCTGGATAAAGAGCAAAAAAGCAGAGCACAGGACCCATTGATCATGCAGCGGCTGATGAATGTGGGGCAGCAGGATGGTTCAGCTAGTGCTCGCTCAGAGTGCCACTACCTTCTTAATCTCAGAAAGGGCTCCCAAAATGCCATCCAGCATCTTGAGGAATATCTGCTCCACTGCAGAAACAAGTCACCCACAAGCAGAGCCAGCTGATAGAATGGCTCTACAGCTCAACCCTTGGTGGGGACAGACAGAAATGGGGAGCATGCACAGCCAGCAGTGCCTCAGGGAAAAAATGGCATTTACAGGTGGTGGGCAGATCCCCCATGCAGGGACCTGAGGACAGTCAGGTTCTCCCACAATACACCACAGACTAATTCCTAGATCAACTCCAGGTGGTGAGGATGCTCAGGTCTATGGGATATGCACCCATAAATCAAAATGTGAAGGGTGCAGCTACAACGCCAGCATGGACAGTGCTACGCAGGGCATGGCCCATGTGCAGCTCAGCAGTGTTGACTTTGGTGGTGGGCTTACCAATGCACAGATATGTGCATGAGAGCAAAGATGCAGGTTACACCAAATGTAGACATACCTTATGGGTAAATTGCTGAGAAAGTGGATTCTGAAACATGGCATTCTAAGGGCTCAGTTATGCCCTTTTAGACCATCTTTCATTGGGGACAGTGCACAGCAAGCCTCCCCAAGACATGCAAGCACTATTATACACTGCAATCAGGAGGTGAGACTGTAGACATACAGAATACATCTACACTGCAATTAAAAACCATTGGCTGGACCATGTCAACTGACTGGGGTTCACGGGTTCGGGTTAAGAGGCTGTTTAACTGGGGTGTAGATGTTTGGGTGTAAGCTGGAGCCCTGTGAGGTGGGAGGGTCCCAGAGGCTAGGCTGCAGCCTGAACATCTACGCCACAATTAAACAGCCTCTTAGTACAAGCCCCACAGGGGACAGGGACTAATTGCAGTGTAGATGTACCTGAGTTGCTTTGATCTAATTTGATGAAAGCTAGCTTGAGTAACAATAGCAGAGTAGCAGTTGCATTAGGCATGTACTCGAGCGAGCATGTGATGCCATCCATGCTGCTGCAGATACATGGCTATTGTTACGGGAGCTAGCTTTGAGCTAGCAAGAGCAAAGCTAAATTGGGAGATGTGATGGCAGCAGGTGTACACATACCCAATTGCAGTGTAGATATGCTCCCAGAACAATGTAGCTCTTCTCTGCACCCTGCCATCTCCACTGGCCAGAACACAAGAAAAGCGTCGCTCCACCTCCTCTCAGCCAGGCCCCTTTGAGGTGGTTTGCATCCATAGGGCTGTTAGAGGAGAGCAGTGCCTGCATTCAGGATAGCACAGGAACTGCAGTTGTATGCAAGGAGCAATGAGAGGTGTGGGGAAGCAAGATGACTTTATACTCCTTTTCCCCTGGTCTGACGCTAAGCCTTTAAACAAGAAAGGAGATGTTCCTGGCACTTACAGAAACCTCTATAGCCTTCAATAAATAATCCTACCTGTTTTTATTTACTATGGCTAAAAGAGGTTATCCTACCCAAAGATTATCCTACCAGGTTATCCTACCAGGTAAGCATGAGCTAGAGTTGGAATGAGGCTCCAAATCTTTACATATTACCCCAGTTACAAAGATTAGGAAGAAAAGGTTTCCTCTACCCCACATCACACACACACACAATGAAGTGATGAAGAAATATAGTGGCTTCACAGAAAAGGTGTTTTTTGGGAGTCTGATTTTAGTATAATTGAACTGTTCTTTGAACATTACATATTGATTTCATTAATTATAGGAAGCCTTTGTGCTAGTGTAAATTGAAAAAAAAATATTTGTTTTGATATTTAGCTGTATAGACTGTGCCCATCGCAGGGCCTTTAAGTGCATGCACAAAGGCAAAAACAGTGTTTATCCAGATCACATATAGATCATTGTCACTTTAGTAAATCTTCTGGTTTACACAGAATATATCCTGTTATTCCAGCTCAGGAAAAAAAAAAATCTGAGTAAAAACATGTCTCATAGAAGCCAGCTGAAAAAAAGTTAAGTATGTTTTCTTGAGTGTGTGAGTGAGAGACACATTTCCTTTCCAAAAAGGATATTTTTCTCCCCTCCCTACCCACAACTCTTGCATTTTTTTCCATTTTGCCATTGAAAGAGTGGCAAACCCAAAACCTGAAAAACAAATAGTTTTAAATTATCTATTTATTGTTATGATGGAGGGCATTGGTAGGCCCCAGCAAGTACATTTGGTCTATGGGCAACCACAACCCTCGCTGAAACTAATGGACCTGCTAGTCAGCCTTCATTTCTGCCTAAATGGAAGACGCAATAAAGCTCCTTTTTGTAGGAAGACAGATGGAGCCAACAGAAGCCATAACACAAAGTACTAGCCACATGGAAGGCCTGAGCAAGAACTAATTCCTAGAGTCCAAGGCCAGAAGGGACCATTATGATCATCTAGTCCGACCTCCTATACAACAGGTCAGGGAACTGGCCCAAAATATTTCCAAGAGCAAATATCCAGTCTTAATTTAAAAAATTGTCAGTGATTGAGAACCTACCATAACCCTTGGTGAATTGTTCCAATGGTTAATTATTCATTAAAAATGTACACCTTACTTCCAGTCTGAATTTGTATAGCTTCAACTTCAGCCCTTAGATCATGTTATACCTTTCTCTGCTAAACTGAAGAGACCATTACTAAATACTTGTTCCCCATGTAGGTACTTATAGACTAAGTGTATATCTTCACCAGCAATGTTAAAGAGCTGCCGCAACAGTGCTTTAACATGGCTGTGTATTTGCGGCACCAGCGCTGGGAGAGAGCTCTCCCAGAGCTGTGTAAAAAACCAAAAAAACACCCCAGTGCTGGTCTGCACTGCCGCTTTACAGCGTTGAAACTTGCAGCGCTTAGGGGGGTGTTTTTTCACACCTCTGAGCAAGAAAGTTGCAGCGCTGTAAAGTGGCAGTGTAGACAAGGCCTAAGTAAGTTACCCCTTAATCTTTTCTTCGTTATGCTAAATAGATTCAGCAATAACGGTTTCCCTGGGAACTGATTGCAAACAGAGGGGCTGGGGCATTGACTAGATTGCCGTGGTGTGTGTCTGTGTATGTGAGAAACAGAAAGCAGCCAGAGAAGCCAGGACAAAGCCAGAGCAGCACAGGTAGCATGGCCCTGAGAGGAAGCCAAGAGAGCTGCTTTTGGGCAGAGTGCTGGCTGAAGAGGCAGGCTTGGAATTTCAAGCCAAGAAACTGTCCCCTGTTTGTTTCTACTGCATTCAGGGAAAACAGGCCTGCCTGTGTGTTCATTTTTGTAAATGAACGGGATTGCATCACAGAAATAACTTATTTGTATCCTCATTTTTTCCTCCTAATAGCAGCATCACAGCAAGGCCCCGAACACAGGCCAAAAGGGGCAACATAATCATTGAAAATATTTTTAAATCCTCAATTTTTAATGCTTTTCATAGTTTTGAATAATAAATATCTCCTGCTGTAGGCTCTTTCAGAATAAACAGGAGTAATCTGTTTGAGAGCTGACATACTCAAATGAAACTGTGCAAACCCTCCAGTCTCCTGATGTCAGCAGAATTGCCCAAGTTGATCTCGGCTCTCAGAAGGTGCATGGAGAGTCAGACTCTCAGGTATCCGGGACCTAAACCCTACAGTGATTTATAGATCAAAGTCAACTTAAGTTCTTTCTAAAAGCAAACTGGAAGCCAGTGCAATATGTAGCAAACAGACAAACTATGTTCTACACTCATACTAGTCAGTGAAGTTGGGACAATAGTGCAGAACAGTGTCCATTTAATAGTAATTTGAATATTGATACAGTGACAATTCTCAAGCTCCCTTTGAAAATTGAGTTTTACTGGCACAAATGTCTGTGGAAAGTAAGTTTCAAAGTCACATGTATAAGCTACCTATGTCAGTAGCGCTTGCATGGTCATTTTTATCAGGGAACAGAAAAAATTACTTATTCCACCAACCTCAGTTTACCAATGCAGCAATTATCAATCACCAAGAACTGTCAGTGATCAATACAGCATGTGAAAAAAACCTCACTTCATGAATAGATACATATATTGATAGTGAATAATTAATATCTATCTAAGTCCATCACCATCTGCCAGAGAATAGTCTGTGAACACAGAGGCTAAATTTGTCAAATGTTTTGTTATTGGCTCAGCTCTGCAAGTGGGTAGCAGGAAGAAAAAAGGCTATGGTGGCGAAGGCACTGAACTGGAATTTAGAAGGTCTGTAGCAGAAGCACTTACATCCCTGATGTAACCGTAAGCAAATCTTGTCTCCAGGCTTCAGTTCCCCCATCTGTAAAATGGGACCCCCCCCAAGGTTGTTGCATGGATAAACTCATTTATAGTTTGCCCCATACACAAGTGGCGGGAAGCATGATGAAGAAACCTGTGTGTGACTAATACATCTTTTCTAAGGTGGCTGAAGTTTGAGTGTCATACCACAGCACTTCAGTGTGGAGGTCAAGTATGAAGTGATTAGTGAGGTCCATATCAGAGGAAAGGAAACAAATAGAGAACACCTGACACTCCAGGCGCTGCTACTTCAGAGTGAACAGATACAAGCTCATAATAGAGTGGTAACATCATAACTCCAGAGATTTCTCTCTACCAGCTTGTCTAGGTTGAGTTTCAGCCAGCTCCTCTCGCCCCTGTGGTTATCAGCTCATCCCCAAGCATGGGATTTGTTTACATTTATTTTATCTTGCATAATTACAAATGGTGTCAATCATCATATTATCAGGCCCTTTTTAAAAATGCATCTACATTATCTCTCTCTGCCTTCAGTAGTGAATTCTACAGAGTGAGAGCATGCTGGAATACAATGATTCTCCTTCTTTGGTTCTAAATTTAGTTAACATCCCTATATTACAAAATTCATATTTCAGGTATGGTTATTTGTTGATATGCAAGAAGGGCAACTAGTTTTTTAAAAAATCTAAGTCACTAAATCACTTCAAATAAAAATTTCAAGTTACCAGCATGGAGAAGATAGATAATATGCATCAAACAGAAAACATCAAGTGAGCGTGCACGGCTTCGTTAACTAATGAGCCATTGCTTTGGTGCACTTTGCCATCTAAAAACCAGATAACTAATAAACTGACAAGGCCAAGCATACTATTTTCATCTCAATCAGTTTGGGCCAAATTTTAAAACACTGATGCCAAAGTCTTTTATACCCACAGAATCTACATTTCCATAAACAAAATGGCTAACTGGGAAAATTGGTGTTTGCACATGCAAATGTACAACTTCAGCTCTCATATTTGAAAATATTTTGCCCCTTATGCTTTTCTGAGAAACAACTTTCCTAGATCTCCTATACCTTTACTTTGTACATCTTCCTACTCACCAGCCAAATTCAGATTCAGCATGTCTGGACTATGCCTGCCTACTTCACGTCAAAATTTGACCCACACGTTATTAGGAATGGATTGATAATTTGGTGGGAAAATGTGTTTTCATCTAAACTGGATTAAATTTTACAGCCGACATCAATCTCGAGATATGCATGTGTAGTTTTGTATGTACAATCACATGCATGAAAAGAGAATGTGCAAGTCGGCTTATTATTTTTTTAAAGGAAGATCCACTGATCAGCTGTTAGATTACCCTGTACATTGAAAGCTTCCTAATTATTTGCTGAAATCAGAACCAGTAAGAAGGTTGATCTTGTAGTTAAGACACAGGACTAGCTTTGATTCCTAGTTTTGCCACAAACTTCCTACATGACCTTGGGCAAATCACTTAACCTTTGTTTTTCAGCTTCCCTCTCTATCGGAGAGCAATAATAGATCGCAATGTCTTTCAGACAAGGACCACCTCTAAAATCAATAGAGCATGCCTAAATCGAACTGAGTCTTAACAATCCTTGCTATCTAGCAAATAGCTGTGAATCCCACTAGCAAAAGTATTTCTCTTTCCTCTCTAGTGGTTGATCCACAGAAGATAACAGCCTAGTACTGCTAATAGTTACTCCATTAGCTGAAGTGTTAGAGGTCTGTGCCATGAATCTGAAGGTCCCAACCCTCCTGATGACCCCTCATGTCAGGGCCAATATAGTTCCACCTGATGGAATTTCTGGTTATTTCAGTTTGCTTTAAAAATCTTATTAAATTAAATTGAAAAATACAGCACGAAAAGAATTTTTAACTTTTGAGTGTTTGACTTTGCAACCTAAAGTGCAAGAATTAAAGTTGACTGTGCAATCTTAATTCGGCCCTTGTGGGTATACATTATTCTACAGTCTTTAAAATTAGATGATCACAGAATCCTAGCATCTTTCAGTGCACAGAATGGACCCACTTGGGGGATAAATCCGGGTTGTATAGTCAAGGAGTCTGTTGTCTGTAGGAAGCCTATCTCATTTGTTGCAGAAGTTGAAAGGGATAATAGGCAAGGGATGACAGGAAAAGAAAAAAGTTGAATCGAGTTTCTATATCTGCTTCTCCCCCAGAGTTCTTTTGTGATGCTGAGCAGGTCACTTAAACCAAGTTTTTTTGCAGGTTGCCACTAACTGCACATTCCTCATTTCTGAGTACTCAACCTGAAACACCAAAAATAAGGATCTAGAAGTAGGAGTGCTCAGAGCTGCAACTGAAGTCAATGGGAGCTGTACTTTGAACCTATAAAGTGTCCTGATGTTTTTCAAGATCAGGCACCCAAAATTAGTTGACAACAATTTTGGCTTTAATTTGGCTGCCTCATTTCCCCATCTGTAGAATAGAGATAATACCACCACCTCTCCGCACAGGGATGCGGTGAAAATACATTCATTAACGTTTGTAAAGAACAAAGACACTACAGTGACAGCAGAATAGAAAAGCCCAGGAGGAAATTAATAATTCTGCATTCAGTCAAGGGTTTGGAAGGTGTGCAGTAAATAATAAATGGCACCATATATTGAATGAAGAGAATGAAAATATTGAATAGCTACCCATTCAGTGAGCACCATCCATCCTGATCACTTAATGAGGCAGGGGTCTGGGGGGGGCGGAGGGGGAGAGAATAAAAAAGAAGTATGTGACCATGCATTTAAAGATGGTCATAATGCACATGCACAAAGGAGCAAATTCAGATTACATAGGCAACCTTAATTCTCACATTGCCTATTTTTTGAGTTCTTCACTTTACAACCTTAGTGTTTTTAATGTAGCTCGCCTATTACATTGGGAAAAACAAGAGGTGGGGAAAGGAAACTGAGGTACAGACAAGGGAAGCGACTAGTCCAAGGTCTCACCAGGTCTCCTGCAATCCCAGCACATTGCCCAATCCACTCGACCACACTGCACCTTTGTCTTCTTCCTTTGCAGTCAAGATGAAAGAGCACATTTGAGATACTATTGTCAAAAGCGGAAGATGTTCCAAGACACTGAACAAACATTCCTTCTCAGTCATGTGTACCAGGCCATGTGGTGCTCCAAGAAAAGAGGCTCAAAATGACTGTGCTCACCATCTGACTCAGAATCCACAAAAGCACAACAGATGGATGTAGCAGGCTCATCTGTTGCTCTTTTGATGATCATTTCCAGAACTGCCAAGCATACAGTTTTTAATATAGTCCAACAGGCAAAATCCAGTTCTTAATGTTAATACCATTTGAAACTTTATGAGAGATTTAAAGATGTTTAATTGGTAAGTCTGTTGTATTTCTTTCTGCTTTAATTAGTTCTGTGTCCATTAGACCCCTTTTGCCTCTTTTCCTGTGGGACTAAATGTATTTGTCCTTAATGTTTGAATTACTTTAAATAGAAGATGTTTATCTCATTAAAATCCTATGAAGTAGGGATTGTGTATCACTGCTACTTATACCTGATTTATGCTTACCTTCTCATTTTACAAGGTGTAGGTATTTCACAACACCAACAGCTTTTATGCCACCGGCGCTGTAATTATGTGTATCACATGACCTGTGTTATTTGTAATTTTGTTCTACATTCTACTTCCAGATTCCACACTGGGAATATTGCATATTACTATGCTATATATAAGTCTAGCACAGATAACTGCCTGGGATCAGGTAGGAAAGAAAGTTTTACACTTTTGGTTCAAAAACAGAGTCCTTTGGCCCTCCTCTGCCCTGGCAAACAGAGTTAAATTCTATTCAGATCAATTAAGTGCTCCAAGAAGAAGCCATAAAGCAGCAGCACCCTGAACAAGGACAGGGACTATCTGTGAGGAAATTGTTCTCTGACTTGAACTCAAGACTACGGGTTTTGGATAAGAAAACTGAGCTTGCTATTTTGGCATTATACGTTTATGTCTGTTATCCGTTTGTCTTTGACCAAAGGAGGAAATGTCTCCTGGGAAACCGGGAGCTGGGTGGCCATTTGTTTTGGTGCTGAACTGCTTTACCACCTTGCAATGCACTTTTAGCTTCTTTCTCAAATTGCCATTGCTTTTATTTGAGAATGAGTTTTCAATATAACATACATCTTTCAAAGTCATTCACTGCTACAATACAACCAGTTTTCCAAATATTACCACCCACCACCTCGGACACAAAAGTGTATTTTGACAAAAAAAGAAAAAAAGGAAAAATAATTCCCCCCCTTCCATGCTCAGAGGTTGAGGAGTGGAAGAAATCCTCCACATTTCCAGGATTTTTTTTTAAACTGGCTTACCTACCTTCTCCTTTCCCTTTCAGTAAATCAGACAACCATTTCAGCACTCCGCACATTCATTACTATAATATCAGGTCTATGGCTGTAGCAATAGTCGGCAGGCACAAATATGTCGGTTTCGCCTTAAACATGGTTCTGGGGCTGCAATTCCACAATCTGTGTCCATTTCATACTGTATCATGCTTTTTCCAGTTTATGTGAGCATTTTCAATGTTTCACTACCGAGCATCTGTATGTTCTGGCCTCGGCCGTATCCCTATAGCATTCATGAAAGCAAACTTCCAAAATACCCGGGCAAGTGTTCTTTAAAACAAATCTTTAGTTTGCATCCACTAGAAATGCTTGTTTACATGTTGGATGAATGTGCAATACCGTATGACTTATCACCATCTAGAAACAGTCAGTTTGAATACAGAATGCTCAGTGAGCTGTTCACAATCAATTCCCAGATTTTTTTTTTTTAAATAGCACAAAAGTACAGCTTTGAACAACAAATTTAAGACAATCATCTTCTGGCTATTCTGCAAGCAGACAGAGACTACACTTGTCCAATTAAAAAAATAGATGACAAATTATTCTGCCATTATCTTTTTTCTCTCGCTGCACCCGCGAACCAACAGTAGAACGCACAAAAGTGGTATAGTATACAATCTATTAGACACATGCAAGCTACATCCTGTTCTTTAGCAGGATCTTAACGAATAAGTCCTCAATTCCATCATTTCCTCTGACTGATAGCTGTGTAGAAGGATGCTTGTAAATAGGTAATAAAATTGGAGAAGAAATGGGATGAAGACAGCATGTAGTGTTTGTGGTACAAGAAACATAAAACAGTGTGTTCCTTCGCAAGATAGGGGCAATGCAATCATCTTCCAGAAGGCCACTTACAGGAGGAGGATAGATATGAGTTATTTGCTGCTCACAGAAGGAAACAAAATTAATGAAAAGGAGACAAGACAAGATGTTCCCAGATAACAGAGGAAATATCTGTGCTGGTCTAAAAAGCCATGTGCTGGTTTGCCACCCTACCAACAATGTGTCTCCACTCTCATCCTCCCAGCTGAACCTAGATTTGAATTAAAGCATGCTGTGGAAAGGTTCCTGCCCTTTTCGTATGTCTAGCAATCGATCTATAAAAATATAGTCAGTCAGTTTAGAAGGGCAAAGTTCCATTTATTACTTCCCATATCTAAGAGCTGCTTCCATCAGAAAATGGTGAGCATTGGATTATAACACATTGCTAAATGCCAAAATGTGTATTAGTTACTAGTTCAACTCTGCAAAGCAAAGCTGCCTTTTCATGGCTTATTGTACTCTATATATTTTGAGCTACTTTGGAACTGCAACCAATAAGGCCATTTACACTGCAACATCAAGCTGCAGTTTGGGGAAGACGTAGTAAGACAAATTCCCACCACACAAAGTCATCAAACCAGAGCTGCTAGTCGTCCAGACGACACATGGACAGATGTTGTCTTACTTTGCTTTCTCCTCCCACCCTGGAGAACCTAACAGCAGGGCCAGACCTGAGGCACTATTATCAGCACTACAGGCTCTCCACTCTGAACGGTACCAGCAGTTACAATAAATAAAGGTGGTGCAGGAAGCTCACTACCCCTTAGGTTCAATAATTCTTTCCAAAACATCTGACAGCTGCTCACACGGGTTCTCTCTTCTAGCACTTTCCTTTAGTTTAAAAATCTGGGACAAAATGAGAGCCAGCCCTGCCCCTTTTCCTCTAAGAGGGGCTGGATACTATACAATCTTCCCTCTAGGAGATAATGGTCCCATTTTTTTTTTTAAGAATGGGGAAGAGTAGGCCTGCACAGAGTAGAGTAGCTAATTAAAATGAAGAACCAGGAAATATTACAGAGTACTTTCAATAGAGACTACTTTCTAAAAAAATAGTTATACAAATTAAAGTATATCAAACTCTTGTGAACTAATGGTAGGCTTCAACAGACTGCAGACAGAGATTTAAAAGATGATGATGAATTCTAGGGCATCATTTTCAAGCTATACATGGAACTCATTAAACCTGATAATGAAGACAGATGTAATTACACTACTCAACAGGAAAAAATGCTTTAGAGAAGGCCATTCCCCTAGGGCACTGGTCACTTCTTTGACAAAGAGCAGCTTCCATATGAACAATAAGAAAAGCATAAGTTACAATTAGCATGGTACCCAATTCCATCTCATCAAAAGAGACTCTACAGAGATGCATCCGATGGCTGCTAGGGAGAGTACAAAACAAAAGGTACAGTTATCCATAGCTGGAGGAAGACACGTACCTCTGGGGTTCTTCCAGGTGATAGTAAATTTAAACTCCGCTCCAAAAAGAGCACAGCTATTGGAGGCTGCTGAGGAGATACGATTCATCCTACCCAGCAACCATTCTCACCAGGCCTATGACCTAGTTAGTGCCTCCTAGTTATGGGAGAAAAATCTTCCAAGGAGGAGACGTTTGCATTACTGAAACATGCATCTGCTGGACTTTGTCCCTTGGAGTCAGAGTAGAATCAAGCTGGATTTGGTCCACAGGTATAAGTGCAAAACTTACTTTGGGCTATTAACATAATTATCTTAAGCACTGCTATCTGCTTTTGTAGCTACTAAATTACTTAAAAGGGCTGGTAACATTAAATAAGATTCTTTTAAAGAATTTTTCATAAGATATGCAACATGGCTCTATTTTTTTTTTGAAGTAAGGTCATTCAAAAAGAACTCTGGATGAAATCGGATCCCATGGAAGTCAGAGCTGTAGTCTGCATTCCCACAATATTGTCAAAAGAAATATGCAAAGCTAGAAAACACTAGCTATTAGAGTTATCTCCTTAAAGAAAATAAATCAATAAAAGTTAGTAATGAGCTCATGCTATCCAATGTGCTTCAGGCTATTAAAAGAAAAAAAAAAAGAATTGATGAGATGTTGTAGGAGTTTTCTTCTATACCTATGTTACCCAAAAGTTTAGGCTTTGGGTGCTCCTCAAATAACCTGCCTATCACCTGCTTAATCTGCTCTTCCTGGGCTATGGGTCTCCAGGGGAGTTGAGGAAACACTTGAAGGACACGGATATAACCTTCTGATAAAGTGATTGACTTGGCAGCATGGTTTCTTAACAAAGTATCTTTTTATTGATGTACTAATAATCCCTGCTACATTGTAATCCAAAAATAGAAATCGGACAAATCCCTTATTTCAAGTTAAAGAGCATTTAAAGTACAATAGCATACAGTTTAAATGATTTAAGCGATACGCTCTATTGCAGGTTTCAGAGTAGCAGCCGTGTTAGTCTGTATTTGCAAAAAGAAAAGGAGTACTTGTGGCACCTTAGAGACTAACCAATTTATTTGAGCATAAGCTTTCGTGATGCATCCGATGCAGTGAGCTGTAGCTCACAAAAGCTTATGCTCAAATAAATTGGTTAGTCTCTAAGGTGCCACAAGTCCTCCTGTTCTTTTTGCTCTATTGCAGATGGCTGGTCTGCAGAGACATGGAGTTTGAAATTTCTTCTGTATCCCTATAACTGCATCTATGTGTTTGTGTTTGAGTCCTGAGATTTGTTTTTAAAATAATACTTTAATATGAAAATAGACTTGTCTTGTAGTTAAGAATACAGGAGTGGGAGTCAGGTGTGAATTCTATTCCTGGCTGTGCTACAGAATTCTATGATATTGGACAATTTATTGTCCCTTTTTCAAAGTTGAGTAATTCAAGTTTGGTACCTAAATCCATATTTAGGCACCTGGATAAGCAGTTTGATTTTTGAGGTGGCATGAGTGCACAACAGCTCAAAAAAAAATGTATTGCGCTTATTTGGGTACCTAACTATGGATCTAAGCATTCCAGTTTTTTCTTCCCCCAATCTCCTAGTGCCTCAACTCCCTTACTTATAAAACAGGATTAATACTTGCCTACCACAGTTTGTGAACTTAAACATTTATAAACTCCAGTGTTGTTGAATATCATGAGTAACTGAAATTCTACAATTTAAATATAAATGACAATGTGTCATTAAAAACAGCAACTATTGTTAACTGTATACAGATATATTGCATAGTATATATAGTGTAAGTAAGTACTTAACATGCACGCTTTTCTAACTGAAATGCTTTAATTCTCTGGATGATAGAAGTGGATCAGAAATATACTGCCTGAAACAAGTTATTTTATATGATCATCTTAAATGAAAATGTAACCTGTGATTATAATCATGAAAAGGGGAGAAAGGATAACATACACATTTGTTGTAGTTCTCAAATAGTAGTACAGAACACTGGAATGAATATTGGGAGAAAAAAGATTAAAAGGATACAATTTGAAATCCCAGTAATTACCACCCCCACAGTTCTCTGAATGCTTCAATAGCAGTTGAACTGGTGAAGCAGGCAAGTGGAATATTGCAATATGGAATAGGAAATAAAATTGCCAAGGATGGCAAAATGCCTGAACTAATACATAAGTATTTCCCACCTATACTATCAGAGCTGGTTCATCCAAATCAATTTCCAAACTGCTCATTTCTACAGATTTAAGAAACCTTCGGTTTAAAAGTTAGTGAAAAGTGCCTCCTAGAAGAGGACTCATTTAAATTCCTTTGGCTATGTAGTTAGCGATATGCAAGCCACCTTTAGCCACGGATGAAGGCAGTGAAACAGGTAGACTTAAAGTGGTTTACAATTTATATATTTATTCATTGTCTAACAAGATGCACAAGTATACATTTAGGTAAAGTGTTTAAATAGTAAATTACTATATTCATTCTTTTATTGCAGAACAATCACAAGTCAGTAACAGTTAACATGATCCTGCAGCTGCAAACATTTGTACAGCTTTATTGTGTGCATTTTCAAGTGTAAGCAATTCTTTGTAGTCTCCATCTTCTTTATTTATCTGAAATATAAAAAAGTGATTAAAGTTCATAGTATCATTGGCCTCCTGCAACTAAGTATTTGCAGGACTGAGCCTCAGATGTTCCCAATACAGGCTTTCCCCTTTGTTTTGCTCACTGGATGTGGTCTGTAACAGAGCATTAACCGGCCCTTTCTTGGCATTCTCAGCAGACAAGCCAATGACTTAAGCCCTGGTTCACCAAAGCACTTAAGCATGTGATTAAGTCCCACTGAAGTCAATGGGATTTAACATTTATGTGTTTTGCTGAATTGGGGACCGAATGGGCAGGGAAATACCCTAAAACACCGGCAGGGTCACAGAGAAGTTTGTATGGTTGAATTTGTTCTGTGCATAAAGGAAAAAAAAAAAAAGACCACAGCCACTAATGACACCGTAAACCAACTCCTTGAAGAAGCACTTTAGAATGGCAGGACAAAATATTCAGGTTCACAAAAACAAGGAGATATAAGTCAGTGTTAACTGAGTCAATGAAATTCAGAGGGAAAGAGAACCCTTTCAGAGCAAGAGCAAGATCATACTTGCAAAATCATTTAAGTCACTTCCTACAATCTTGTACCACAAGCAACCGGAAATGTTCTTGTGGTTTATTGGTTTTATTGAAAAACACCTTGATACAGCAAAACACTTAAACATGTGGTTAAGAATTTGAGTAGTCTCATTGAAATCAGTTACTCTTTTTTGGACTAATTACAAACAACTCATCCACACCCCAGGTGGAGTTAGACTCTTGCTCAACTGCAAAAATCCCAAACCAGTGCAAGTCATAGAAATGGTTCTGTGGTTAAGGAATGGGCTGGGAATTGAGCACTCAGTTGTAGTCCCATCTTGTTCATAGTTACACAGGAAAACTGTGGCAAAGGCATTCTGCCTCAGTTTCCCCATCTGTAAAATAGGGATATTCACTTCCTTCACAGGAGATACTGAGAATGCATTCATTAGTGTTTGCAAAGTACTATGTTGATGAGCTCCATGAGCTTTCATGGACTGAGAACTGGTTAAAAGACAGGGAACAAAGGGTAGGAATAAATGGTAAATTTTCAGAATGGAGAGGGGTAACTAGTGATGTTCCCCAAGGGTCAGTCCTAGGACCAGTCCTATTCAACTGATTCACAAATGATCTGAGAAAGGGGTAAACAGTGAGGTGGCAAAGTCTGCAGATGATACTAAACTGCTCAAGATAGTTAAGACTAAAGCAGACTGTGAAGAACTTCAAAAAGATCTCACAAAACTAAGTGATTGGGCAACAAAATGGCGAATGAAATTTAATGTGGATAAATGTAACGTAATGCACATTGGAAAAAATAACCCGAACTATATATACAATATGATGGGAGCTAATTTTGCTTATCTTCAACTTATCAGGAGAAAGATCTTGGAGTCATCGTGGATAGTTCTCTGAAGACGTCCATGCAGTGTGCAGCAGCAGACAAAAAAGCAAACGGGATGTTAGGAATCGTTAAAAAAGGGATAGAGAATAAGACGGAGACTATCTTATTGCCCTTATATAAATCCATGGTACGCCCACATCTTGAATACTGCATACAGATGTGGTCCCCTCATCTCAAAAAAGATCTACTGGCATTAGAAAAGGTTCAGAAAAGGACAACTAAAATGATTAGGGGTTTGGAATGGGACCCATATAAGGAGAGATTAAACAGGCTAGGACTTTTCAGCTTGGAAAAGAGGAGACTAGAGGTATATAAAATCAGGAGTAGTGTGGAGAAAGTGAACAAGGAAAAGTTATTTACTTGTTCCCATAATATAAGAACTAGGGGCCACCAAATGAAATTAATCAGCAGCAGGTTTAAAAGAAATAAAAGGAAGTTCTTCTTCACTCGGTGCACAGTCAACCTGTGGAACTCCTTGCCGGAGGAGGTTGTGAAGGCTAGGACTATAACAGGGTTTAAAAGAGAACTGGATAAATTCATGGAGGTTAAATCCATTAATGGCTATTAGCCAGGATGGGTAAGGAATGGTGTCCCTAGCCTCTGTTTGTCAAAGGGTGGAGATGGATGGCAGGAGAGAGATCACTTGATCATTACCTGTTAGGTTCACTCCCTCTGGGGCACCTGGCATTGGTCACTGTTGATAGACAGGATACTGGGCTGGATGGACCTTTGGTCTGACTCAGGATGGCCATTCTTATGTTCCACAGAAATGTCTGTAAATAAATCTATACCTTGGCATTTATGTATCTTTTCTGACTAGCTTACATCTGACATGTAACTTGTCCCCCCTTTCACATAAAATGTTTTAGCCCATTCCCCATTTTATTAAACATATCCAATAAAGGTATGAGACCTCTATGCTTAGCAGCAGAAAAGAAGCTCAAAGTGAATAAACTGCTTTGAATGGGCTCACAGACAACACAAGTCATTCCTCTTAAATGGTGCCTTTATCTAGTCTGGAGTCACTGGAATGCATTGGTCTGGATTTCCTCTCTAGAAATTGTCCAAATTAAACAGGCATGCTGTTTATTAGAGTGCCAATTAAGTGGACTCTGCTGCCTAATAAAATGAAGAGGCTTAGATAGACGCAATTCCCTCTGCTATGATTCTTACTGTTTGTCCTCATTGGGAGCAGATGAACTCGCTTGCCCTACATTTGAACTGCATGTATTAAAAGAAATAAAAAAAAATTAACTAACTGGAACACTGTTTGGGGTCATGTTCTGAAAAAGAAAAAGACAGTGGCAGGGGAAGAAAATAAACACAGTGAGCTGCATCCTCAGGTGTGCTGAACAGCACTGCTTTAAGTTGTGCCAATTTGTAATTACCCTGAGGGGCTGTTTTGCTAGCAGGAATCTTACGAGGGCAGTGTGCTCCCAGTAGCCAAATGCTGGGATGAAAGAGGACATTGAGCTGTGGATCCCTCATGCAGTGAGAATCCTCAGTGGCCCACTGAGAGCAGCTTTATGTCCCCCTGGCACCATTGGAGAAATGGCTGTGGACATGGCCCACTCTACCTACCTTATGTGCACTTGGGAACAGATGAAACTCCCCAAAGTGAGGTTGGCCCAACATGAGCTTCTTTACAGCTAGAAAAGAGAAAGGAATAAAAAATATATAACTACTTGTCTGAACTCAAAGAACTCAAAATAGTTTTCGTGAACTACAGCTCACTTCATGGAATGCATGCAGTGGAAAATACATCTGATGAAGTGGGCTGTAGCTCACGAAAGCTTATGCTCAAATAAATGTGTTAGTCTCTAAGGTGCCACAAGTCCTCCTGTTCTTTTTGCGGATACAGACTAACATGGCTGCGACTCTGAAACCTGTCAAAATAGTTTGTGAGGTTTGCAGAGCCTGATGCTCCATGAGGTTTGGCCATTGCTGGAATCAATTAACGTAATGTACTCTATGTCGTTCAGTCGGCGTCCTGAAACTCCAGTAGACAGCAGGTCCAGTAGGTGGTTTTTGTAACGTATAATATCACATCTCGACTATATTTAAATATGCAAGTGCCCAGCTTTAAATTGATGAGGGTTAGAGATCCTAAAATTCATATAAGTCTCAAACATGTGAACTTCCCCTTTAAGAACAAACTTGAGAGAAATAGCGTTGAGATCTATAAAGGAATTCAGCAAGTTCATGGCTGGGAAAGACTATTCAGTAGACTGAGAACGTTTAGCCACTGTTACCTTTGGAAGAGACAAAGCAAGGGTCCTCGGTGACACTCTTACTTTTCAAAGTTAATTAAATTTTTAATGCCAAGCAATAAAAATCACAACTGGGAAGAACATAAACCATGTTTCACTGAACAAGCTACACATGTCTGTAGCTGCTCAGGAGCTGACTTCCAAACACCAGTTTAGCTTTACTCATTGCTTATGGAAATAAGCCCACATTCCCAACCAAACCAGGCTGGTCTGTATAACTCACTGGTCTGTGACAGGTTTCAGAGTAGCAGCAGCGTTAGTCTGTAGCCGCAAAAAGAAAAGGAGGACTTGTGGCACCTTAGAAACTAACACATTTATATGAGCTCACGAAAGCTTACGCTCAAATAAATGTGTTAGTCTCTAAGGTGCCGCAAGTCCTCCTGTTCTTTTCACCTGTCTGTGTCATCATTTACCACTCCACCAGTTGTGTGTCATCTGCAAGTTTTACCAGCAATAATTTTATATTTTCCTGCAGATCACCAATAAGGTATTGGGTAGCAGTGGGCCAAGAGTAGATGGTTTTAGTGGGATCCCACTAAAACCATTACAACCACCAGTGGAAGATTCCCCATTTACAATTTGAGATGATCAGATAGCAAGTTTTAATTCATTTAATATGGGCTACATTGATATTGTATAGTGCTTTAAAAAAAAATCAGAATGTCACATAGAACTAAGTCAAATCCTTCCAGAAAGATAAGTATACAAAGAAAGGATAACAAGTTGGACAAGACTTATTTTTCATAAAACCTTGTAGATGGGCATTAATTATGCTACCATCTTTTAATTCTTTACAGGTTAGGTCCCATATCAACTTTTCTACGATTTTGCCCAAGATCAATGTTGGGCTAGATACCCAATATTTTCCTGGCTTTAGCCATTTACCCCCCCCCCCCTTTTAAATATTAGCACAGTGTCCCAAGATTTGTGAACAAACAAACAAAACCTCTCCATATTAATTGTTCAGAGATTTTCTCAGCCAATTCTTTTAATACTCTTAGATGCAAGTTCTTGTTTTGAAAATTTTAAAATGTTTGGTTTTAATTGTCACTGTTTAGCATCCTCCATAGATACTGACTGAATAGAAAGTATTTCATTATCACTGTAAGATATAAGCACAACATCCTTCTTTCCTAATATAGAACAAAATCATTTATTGAATACTGCTGCTTTTTCTGTATTCAGATTGATAACTTCAGCATCCTTACCTAGTTTTGAACCTATTCTAATTTTTTTGCTCCTTATATATTTGTATTTAAAGAATTCCTTCTGATTGTCCTTAACTCTTCAGGCCATAGATTTTTTCATTGATAGTTTTATCTTCCTAATATTTACTTGCTTTCACAATTGCAGAATAGGGTGGGGTTTTTTGTTTGGTTGTTTTTATCTAACTCAACATTCTTGAACAATTCCCAAATAGTAACTTTTTTAATGTTTACATGTTTGCTCCCACTCAATTTTGCTCATGATTGTTTTCACTTTTGTGAAATTGGCCTCTTTAAAGCATCATGTGAGTGTATTTCTGGTTGGGTCTATAGTATGTTTGCAAATAAAAAATAAAATTAGACTGTGATTGTTTGCACCCAGGCCACCATCAATTTTTAGTTTAGGGATCAATTCATCTTTGTTTATAGTTTAGTTAACTATGCTTTCAATACTGAGTGAGGCTTGGGTCAGGCCTTATTTTACCCTACCCATTTTTGCCTGCTTCTCATTCTTGTGTTTCTTTATAAATGGATATATTTTAATCCATCATGATGAGGTCTAATATAGAACAATCCTGACTTGGTTCTGATGCTTTGCGTTAGACAGTTACGATTATCGTTTTTAGGAACCCGAAAGATGTTTTACTAGTGGCAGATGAGACCTCCAGGATGTCTCCCAGATTGACAACCCCTCACAATGATGTAATTTTTCTTTCTATACATTATATAGATAGATGTTTAAAGAGAGCTGCTCATCCTATTCCCTACTCTGATTTGATAGTCTCTAGCGGACACCCGTCAGTACCCCACGTTGTGATTTATCAGTACTGCTCCATAAGCATTCCAGGTCAATAACTCTAAAGAACATGAGACTTTTGATGTAAAGTCCCACTCCATATTTCTTAAATAGGGTGTATTTTAACATACGAGTCATGTGACTCACCCCACCAGGTTTCAGTAATACCAACTATATCAGGTATCTTTTAATAAATAAGCATTTCTAGTTCTTGTTATTGGGCCTAGTGGATAGAACACTGGACTATCACTCAGGAAACCTGGATTCTATTCCCAGCTCTGCCACTGGCCTGATATATGACCTTGGGCTAGTCACTGCCTCTGTGCCTCAGTTTCCCCATCTGTTAAATGGGGACAGTGACACTGACTGCTTTTTGTAAAGCACTTTGAGATCCACTGATAAAAGAGCTAGGTGGTATAATTATTTGCCAGGGTTCAACCACTGGTATATAGGCAACTGAATGTTTTCACTTCACTCCCTTGATGCCTTTTCATTAATGCTTACCTTGAGTTTGAGTTATATACTTAAGCATTTTGACTGTGTTTATCCCCTTGGCAACTCCCCCCATTAGATGCTAGTTTAAAGCACTTCCAGTTTGTCTAACTAGTCTGCTACAGAAAAGATGGTTCCCATCTATTGAAAAGTTTGCAGCTGTTTAGATAAGCCTCAGATAATCAGCCAAATCAAATCTCTACGTCTAAGAAAAATTGCAAGGCTACTCTTTCAGCATGTATCTGGTAGAATCAGCTAGCAGTAAAAAAACAAACAAACAAAAAAAAACACCCACACTCTGGAACAACCACTTATAATTATTTCACAGTGACAGAGACAGAGGAGTTGTCCACATGCACTCATGCAGAGAATTAAACATGACCAGTCTTCACTTAGTTTGAGTTTGATCTACTGTGTTGCTCCCATTATCCCCTGCCAAATGGGTGGAGATCAGACAGACCTGGAAAGCAATTTTATATTCAAGCTTCTGTAAGTATTATTACTAACGAAGAGCGAGACGCACCCTATAAAAGGGAATACTTGAAAGTAACCTTTAACACTTTACCTTTATCTGAAAAGATTTTCACATCTATCTAAACATAGTTAAGAGATTGCAGCATCTGGTGACATGTCAAGTAGTATCAGTACCAATAAAATAACCCAAGAATATTAAGATTCATGTTTGTTTTACCAATACAACACCAGTTTAAATAGAAATTCTCCTCTTGTCTCCTTTCATCATTTTTATAGAGCTATAGAATTGAAAGTGTTCCGCACCAATGCTATTTATGACTGCAAAGCAAACATGGTTTGCAGTGGGGAAACCTACTGTTTCAACTTTCACATTACACTAAAAAGTGAGAGCGGGTTGAGGTTCTGAAGTACTTCCATTTTCTATTCTATATATCCAGAACATGTATTATCGTCTATACAGGAGCTGTGAATATTGAGTTCTTTTGGAAAACCAGATTCAGAACAAAATCATACGCTCAGATGAATTTTACACATCAGTACCAAGCACAGCACATAAGGCTGTTGAGATATACAACAGTCATCATTTTCTGTCATATAAAATGATACTGGGATCCTGTAATAGGGTTCACTACCTACTGCTAATATGCCTCTTTGTGGCTCACCTGGGGAAGAGAGCACCACTGGCCAGGCACCCCTTCCTGCAGTCACTCAGCCCATTGTCTCAGTCTCATCTTGTCAGACTCTGAGCAGGGCCAGTGTAACCACTAGGCAAACTAGGCGGCCGCCTAGGGCACCAAATTTGGGGGTGCCAAACAGCGGTGCCCCAATTTTTTTTTTACACTGTTGCTGGAAATCAAATGAATAAAGAAAAGGGAAACGTCATTGAACTTGCATTTTAACTTATTGTTCTCTCGTACATTCCGGCTATAGCCTACGCCAGCTCTGCGGTGCTGCTTCATTACGGTACGAAGTGGCACTGACGTCATTTTTCTCGTCGTCGGAGCCAGTACCCGTCCTGACGGGCTGTTTATCATGCTACGTTGACTAGTTTTCGGAGGTTGTCGACTGAGGCTAACTATTTTTGTTGAGTTGTTTCAGATCTAAGACTTTGGCAATTGCTGCTGCATCATTTCGCCAATCCTTTGCGTCGACTGTGTGTGTATGTTCAGTATTTGAGTGTATATGTTTATCATGTGCCAATATGCGTGTGTAGGTTGTTGAAATTTGTCATATTGATACTGTCAGTTGTTGTTGTATTGCGGAGTATCCGCCATTCTAATTTTATAAATTTTATGAATAACAATAATTGGATAGTCTAAAGGTAGAATAAAATGTAGTAGATTTTGATATGAAAGAATGAAGGAAGTAAGCATACGTATTTCCAATTACAATCAACATTGCTTAATTTTGAGGAAAAGTCATCTTGATCTCTTACTCAATGTTTATGTCAAACAGCTGATGAAATTCAAATAGTGACTCATAGTTAGTAAGTGACATGTATTCTCTATCCTTTACTTTTAATAGTGAACAAGAAACAATGCCACATTATGCAGTATTCATTTTTGAAAGTTTACAATAAGCAATGCTCTGGGGCGGGCGCAAGGTGGAAGTTTCGCCTAGGGTGCAAAATATCCTTGCACTCAGGGTAGTCTTCTTCTTTGTGACTCACGTGCTCCCTCTTTATGACATGGCCCTCTAGCCAGGTCACCATAGTCCTCCGCTTCCAGAGTCTGTCAACATCTCTTTCGAAAAACTGTCCCTCTGCCATTCCAAGCAATCTTCCATCCTACATCCAAGGCTGTACCACTTCCCCAGTGGCTGGCAGGGGAACTCAAGCCCACCCTCTACTCCAGACCAGGGACTGTATGCTCCTTAACTATGGTCTACTTACTCCCAGACCTGGTTGCTACTTCCCTGGACTCTGTGTTCTATTTCCTCCTGCTAGCCTCTGGCACATCTAGGTTTATCACTCATCTGAGCTTCTTCTGCTCAGTCATCCTGCTCAGTCATCATCAGTAAGAGATCAAGATGACTTTTCCTCCTGCTCTCTGGACTACTCTGCGCGCTCCCCCCAGCTTCTTACCAGACCCTGTAATCTCTAACAAACTTCCATCCGAAGAGGGAGTGACTGTGGACTACTCCCCCCTACAGCCCCTTACTGCTGCCAACTTCCTGGCTTTATACCCCTGGCTTTATACCATCTGTTCCTTCTCTGCTGGGCTCCCTAATCAATCAGCCTTTCAAGCTCTGACTCCCCTCAGTGTACAGCCTATCAGGTTAATTAATCTAATTTAACCTGTTCTGCCTTGTGTGGGGTGGACACCTTATCCCAGGTCACAATCAAATTGCTGGTGGTAGCATTTTATACTACATAAGTGACAGTTAATGCAAAATAGCATAGACTAAAATACTACATGCTCTTTGAACGCAGTTGACTTCAGTGGGGCTCCTGGCCGGCAACAGGCATGCAACCCGGATGGAACAGATTGCAGGGTCAGGGTATAAATATCCTACACACACACACACACACACACACACGGACTGAATGGACATGGAGACAGACATAGTCTCAATCCTGACATTTTGTTTCTCCACGGTCAGAACTGACACATTGACAAGGCATTCTGGGGAAATCTGCATCTTTCACAAGCACTCTAGTCACATTTAGTTTAAAAACTTACATTCCATTGAAATTATATATTACAGCCCAGTGAATCCTCACCACCCTCCAACCAAAAATAGATGGGATTAATCATCCTGATTCTGAAAAGCATTTAGCACATGCCTTAAAAAGTTAATCATGTGCTTAAATCCTATTGACTTCAATAAGAGTTAAGTGCCCTTCCTGAATCAGAAGGTTCCTGAATCACATGCAAAATTAGTTTATGGCTGACATTAAAATGTGTTCCAGGATAAAACAGCTATTTCTAAGCACTGGGGCCCTGATTTTCACTACTGTCTGTATGGTTGTATGTACCTAATATGCATAGGCAAGCACAGTGATTGTGTGTGTAATTTAGGTTCTTGCCCACGCAAATGCTAGTTATTCATCTAACTGGCCATGTCTGATTTGTCCAAGTGTTTACATATCATGCGTGCAGTACTGAAAATCAAACCCACAGTATCTGCTATTTTTTCATCTTGGATCATATCTAAGTTACCTACTCAAACAAGTCTATAATATACTGTTAGCACTGCAGACAAAAAAGACAATGGAAAAAGCAGTTGGATTCTATTCCCTCTGGTGCACAGGCAATAAAAGAATCAATTAAACTCTAATTGCAAAATCTTTATTAATGGTCACTAGAATTGTACAAGCAGAGTAACATCTTTTCTATAACAGTATTGTTCATTTAGTTTTGGGTGGATTTGCATTTTCCCAAATGTTGCTTTTCCATTAAGTTTGGGGAAATGGCTACTGGTGCATGAACTATGAATTTTAAATTCACCAATTCTTCAGAATAGGCTGAGTTCTGCTTGGAAATAGGAGATATTTCACTGAAAAACTGGCTTCTCCTTGAACAACAACAACAATCACAAAGGATGGCATATGTGCATTCGCTGAATGGGTTTGTTTTCAAGTTTATAATGAAAGTGAAAAAATGTCCAGTGATATTTTTGTTAATATTTTACACCCATTAATTGGTGATTATGTCAGTAGCAGAAAAAAAATGAAGCTCTTTTATTTGATTATGAATTGAAAATGTGTACCCGGAACCATGTCCTACGGTTGTTAACCTGAAGAGTTTGAATCAGCACTGTCATTACAGGGACAAGATAGGGGGACTACCTCTCCCACTGCGGCGTCAGGAACAACACTGCTGTAAGGCAGGTGTGCTCTGAGCAGCTGCTTTCCTTTCCCTGATGCACCTGCTCAGCAGCTCCTCTTCCTGCAGGTTGCAGCATTGCAAGGAAGCTGAGTAGCTCCTACCCCATTGCTCGCATTCCTGCTGGACGCTGGGAGTCCCAGAAAAGGAGGTCAGGCCCTTGACTGGTTCTGCCGGAGCTAAAGAGTTTACCCCAAAATTGACAAGTTACAGAAATTAAGGCACAGAGCACAGTTGCTTTCTGTGCCCTGGCCATTGGTATTTTGGCCGAGGGCGTTTCCTGTATGCTGTTTAGGACCCCTGTGTTCCAACATGCGAGTAAACAGAACACTTTGCACTCAGAATATGTCCAGCCTGCACACAACTGATTTCTCCCCACTGGAAAGCAGATTCCAAAGCCTGGATCTCAGTTACATTTCAGTAGAAGGGTGACAGCATATAATGCTAGCATGCACCTCTTGAGCAAAAATTGCTGATCATTCTAAACGGTGGAAGAGTCTCTTGATGTGCACAAATGGGTACCAGGAGGAAATCAACAACTTCATTTGTGATTTCACTAAAAATTTGAGCCAGGCCTCCAGAGCTGAAATGTTTGTCCATTAAGCCACTCTACGCTCTGGCTTCTGCAGGAAGTCAAGACAAACTCAGAGAACATTCAGTTTTCTTCAGCATGTCATCTAGTGCTAGACTTTATCTTTATGGAGATGATTTATTAGGTGGTATGGAGGAGGATAATAAACTGATGCAGTTGGTTTGCCCAGGTGCATTTGACTATGGTAAGGAAGAACAATAATCACCTTTCAGAAAAACTATGCAACAAATGCATGTATGTTTATTCCCACTCAGGAAAATGGGATGAGTGTGAATAATCCCGCCAAGGCTGGGGAAGAGCTCCAATCTATGGCCAGGCTGCAGAGCCGTGGCACAGCCCCTCTGTAGCTACTGGGCCAGCGTGTAGGCTGGAATAATTGCCACTGGCCCTCCTGTGCAAGGAGTTTGCATCATTGGATATACATCCAGCAGATCCAGAAGCCTTGCCCCAAATTCCACCTCCTGCACTGGCCTGTTTGGAGCCAATACAGAGTCTCTGCTGCATAATACACAAGGAGTGGAAGCTCATCTGCCCATGGCAGATCCATTGAATTTAAAGTTTCACAGAGGGTCTGATGCTGACCCACTGCACTGGGGTGAATTTCAGCCCAAATGCACACCCTTGTATATTGTTCTGAATGGTGGATTTTTATTCTTGTTAGTTAACTTTACATACGTATCCTGCCAAACAAGGAAGTTGACCCTTTGCAATTGTCTAGTTTAAGTGTTTTGGAATTATATTTTAATCCATATTAATTAAAAAGTGTGCTAACATATTCTCTTCTGATTCTTGTATATCTATAATAGCCAGATGATCCCAGGAAGAAAATTGCATCTGCTATTACACCACTTTCTAAATAATCTCTGTAAAAATGAAGGCTTGCACATGCTGAAGGCAAAGGAATATCTAAGTGCTCTGTTAGGAGACAGATGGAAAAGTTGCTTACTGCACTAGCTTTTCACCTTTGAAGACTTTGCTCAGGTTCCAGGTTAGGTCACATGCAGGGTAGATATGAATTTTTTAAAAAATATTATTATTATTTTTATAATTTAAATGTGAATAATGATACTGACCTTCTTTGTAAATTGATTTGAAATCTACTGAAAAAAGCATTATGTAAGAGCTTGGTATCATTATTTTTATATTAATTCAGTATTTATATATTGCTAATTCTCTACTTGTTTCCCATTTTAGTCTTTACCTGTTTAAGTGGATGTTTTGTTCTCATATTTTTAATTAGTTTCTTAATTATTAGTAGAATTTTGCTATAGAAATTTTCCATAGAAATTTTTTCTAAGGAGTTTTACATTTAAAACACTCATCTATGTGAAAAAGCCCGCGTTCTCAATAACATCCTTCTTGTAAGAACACCACAGACCTAACATCAAACTGATAAGCAAACAGCCTGTGCTATATTTGCACCCAACACTGTTTCCAATATATCGCACTTCCACAAGTCAAGACAGTTGAAATGCTTTGAACAGGCTATAGGTTTACAGTTTGAAGTCAACAAGACCTTTGATAAATTACTTAAGTGTATTTCAAAATCCCACCCATAGGCACCTAAATAGGTTTAGGAGCCTAACTTTGAAACCTCTGGCTTTTGCGTGAACTGTAGCAGATTCCAACCTGACGCTCATGCCTCCCCTCCACCAAACACACACAAAAGGCCATCCCCATGAAATTTCACATGCCACATCCCATCCCCTGGTAGAATTTTTCTAAGAAGTTTGGGAAATACATCAGAACAGGAATTTTAGCATTATGGTATTTGGAAACTTTTCAGAATTTTTAATAGGGACCTTTTAAAAATTGTCTTTAGCTTATCATAACTAGCTTGGTCTACAAATTATAATTTTGCCTTTCTTTCTTTCTTTTTTTTTTTTTAACTTTGCCTTACTGAGGAATGCATTTTGGTGGGTTTTCTTTTGATGCAAGGCAGGAATTACATACAGGCCCACATTGAATATCTATATAATCTATCTAGATATAACAATACAAAAATACAAAGAGCTGGTGATGTGTGTCTGTATCCCACACTCAGGTAGGCAGGGAAGGGGTTAATTAGTCATTCATTAGAGCCGGGACTTATAGAGGGGCCACAGGAAGGTTGGAGAAGGGCCCCTGAGGGAAAGTGCTCTCCTGCTCAGGCCAGTATGGATACTGGAACAGGAACGATGAGGAACTCACAAACCCGCCATCTTGCTTATGCAGAAAGACTCTACAGCTTTACAAGACACTGTGTAAGTTAAGGACTATTGGTTTTCTCCTGCAGCGGAAGTAAGTCATCCTTTTCTTTTTACCATTTTGGTTTTTTCAGGGGGAGGGCAGAAGGGACCAGGCTGAAGAAAGCAAGCCAGCCAGCCTCAGATCCTACTCCCTGGTACACTGAGCAAGAGCAGAAAAGTGCTTTGCACCACGGAAGCATCTCTGCCTTAGGTACTGGATGCAATATTTTTTCCCTTGGGGGTGGGCAGTTGGTTGCCTGCCCTTATTTTCAGTAATTCCATAGGCCCCAATGCTGCCAAGCACATAAGTGTGTGTTGAATCTTGGGCATATGCTTCAGCACTCTGCAGAATAGAAATCTGGTGGTAGGGTGTCCACCCCATACAAGACCTGAAGGGGTTAAGGTATCTAGGTGGGCTAATTGACTGCCCAGGCTGCACCTGGGAGCAGGGATTGATTAGATGAGGCTCAGTTGGACAAGAACAGGCAGAGCCTGTAGAAAGCCCAAGAGCTAAGAGCAGAAGGGGGCTGCAGGGAAGTAGTCTGCAGTCACTCCCTGAGGGCAGGGAGGTGTGCGACTGGGTAAACTCAGAGATGGGAGGGGAGCCAAAAGGTAGGAAAGGGGAAAGGCAGTAAGGTCCAGGATGGAACAAGGCCATGGCTGCTGACTAGAGGGTTCCTGAGCTGGATCCCAGAGTAGAGGATGGGCCCGGATTCCCATCCCAGCCACTGGGAAAGTGGTGCAGACCAGGCAGTGGAGACTGGACGGCCTGGGACGGTTTGCACTGGAAGACTTTGATACCCTGCCAGGGAGGAGCATAATGACCTGACCGAAGGGCCAAGTCATAAAGAGGAAGCTGCAGCTCCTGGAATGAGAGGGGCCACAGGATGAGACAGAATGGCTGAAGAGACAAGAAGAGGAGGGTGCAGCACCTGGAAGAAGCTAACCAGAATTGCCAGGAGGAGGTGCTGCTAACAGTGAGTGGACAGGATAGCTTGCAAATTAGGGCCACACAGCTGTTTTCATGTGGATACAGAGAAAGTCAGATGGGCTGAAAGTGAGTGATGGGGTAAGTGGGGAACTGTATGAAGCTCTCCTAGGGTGACCAGATGTCCCAATATTATCAAGACCATCACGATATTAGAGGCTTTGTCTTATACATGCAACTATGCCCCCACCACATCCCCCCGCAAAAAGTGTCTTGGTATTTCACACTTGCTATCTGGTCACCCTAAGCCCTCAACTATTCCATTCCAGACTTTTTAAGGTTTGACTTTTTTTAAGAGACAGTATTTCTGTATGGAAAGTCAATATCATATTTTCATGATCTGTACTCCACTGAAATACTCTTAACTGTTTGTAACAAATTTTGTTAAATATCCCCGTTATTTTTATCTATGAGAACAGGTTCTTAACTGCTTAGGAGTTCAACTTCCCATGCTTCCAATTTCCTCACTTTAAGCTACAGAACTACAGCAGAAAATACTTTAAAATGAAAAACTGAAGATTAATGGTCTGATCTGGGACATCTCACATTCCCTGGGAGTGTTTCCTGACTGATGGATTGGGACCTGTGACTTCAAGTGGAAACTCAGTGGCAGGAGCAGATGAACTCCCAAGCAACAAAGAGCCTGTTCTTACGTAAATGCCTCTAGTAGCTAAAAAGGGAATAAGAGAAAGCAGAAATGGCATGATACAGATGCAGCACAGTCTCTAAAGAAAATGTTTTTCAGAGTTTTCCATGAGACTTCAATAGCTCTTTAAATACCTCATAACAGTCACAGTAGTGCTTTGGAGATATTTCAGATTCACAAATGTGGGAGTAAATTTGCCATAAAATTTTATTATCTCTGTCTCACCACCAGGTATTTCAAAATGTCTGTTGTTCTAATGTGGCTAAAAAGGAGCCTTTGAAATCTTCATCTGTTTCAGTCTAGAAGTATTGCTCTCTGAAGGCCTCTGCAAAATGAATAATGTCTCAGCCAAGATTCTGCAGGCAGACGTCTATACTACCAACCTACTAACACAACCAGCACATTGTTGGAACCTCATCAGAGAGGCTAAAAAATGCAATGTCCAGGCAGAATTAGTTGGGCTATCACTCCTATGGGCTTGTGGTGCATTGGTGTGGTAGCAACCGGAAACTTGCATGGTAACTGTAGCGTGGTTTGACAACTTCAGAAATTCAGTCCCCAGGGCACTCAATCTTCTACCTCTCATGAGCATTAGCATTAATAGAAGAATGTGTTTTTAAAAAGAAAGGGACGCGGGGAAGTGGATGGGAAAAAAATGGACTAAGCAGAAAGACAGGGGATTCTATTACATGGTAATGTGAAGAGGGTAATAATAATGATTTAGGGGAAATAAATGCAGTATTTTCTACAAATTCTTCCTTCCTAACTTAGAACCTGATTCTGAGAGGAGCTGAATATTTGCAGCTTCCCTGGGCTCAGCACCTGAGGATCAGAACTATTTGTATTTCTCAGTATTAAGGACTAGTATCATACTCCATCAGTTTAAAGCTGTTCCTCTTCCTTCAACAATTTTCCTCTCCATCTTGGGTACCTAGAAATGAAACTGTATCCTAATTTCTGATCAGGAAAAATTTCACAGAAAGATGAAGAGCTCTCACCCAAATACTTTTCTTTTATTTGTTTAATTAGGTGTGATGTCTATTCTCATTTATCCTGTGGTTGAAATTAGATGCTTTCTGATACCTTCTGATGTGCCACAGTAGCAACTGTATCCGGAAATAATGGACATTTCAAATGCTAATAAGAAGCAATCTACATTACAGCTTAAAATCATAAAGCATGTCCTGTGCACACAGGCAGTCCAGAAATTAATTCTTATCATTACTGTTTGCTTGGAAGTCATCTGGTGCTGAAGTGATTCAATGCTGCCGAAATTCTATCATTAGAAGTATCAGTCTACAACTGAGAGGACCCTGTCACACCCATAGAAATACCCTCCAGTGCAAAAGAGGTTATGCTACTCGTTACTAACTTCAAGAGTCCTTTATTATTAAATTAGCTTTTTTGTGTGTTGATTCTGTGCAGGGATAGTGTATCCGTGGGTAGCTAACTGCCAAAGTCTTATGTATTAATATATTTTTAAGAGTTTATCCAGGGCACCTACACATTGGTCTAGTTGCTAGCTTTTATAGTGTAGTTTAAATCTATGGACAGCACTAAAATATAGGCACAATCCTACCCTTATTGAAATCAGTGTTGAATTGCCTGCTCCCATTAAATACAAAATGCCTATCAACTTAAACAGCAGCAGAATATGGCTCTTTTTGTTATGCATGGCAAGCAGAGCCATAAAGAGTTTGAAGCAGAGCAACATGAAAATTTTGCAGTGGAAGGTCACACAAAGCTTGACCTAGCTCTGGGTTTTATTATGAACTTCAAACTCAGCTCCCATTCATCAAAAGTTCACTAATGGCATGTGAGCCTTTTGAGCAAATCTAGACTGATTCAGTGACAGTGTCAAAACTATGGAAAAGGAGAGGTTACTTACCTGTACAGTAACTGGAGTTCTTCAAGATGCTTTGTCCCCATGGATGCCCCATTTTAGGTGTGTGCATCCCTGTGGACATTTGATTGGATATTTTTTTTTCAGCAGCATCTGTGCCAACACACTACACCTCCTCGTGCTCCAGACCAAGAATATATAGAGAGGTGTAGACCCACCACCACTCTGGTTCCTTTTCAACCACAAAGCCGAAAGGCAAGAATTCTAAAGCAGAAGGCAATGGAGGGCAAGTAGTGGATCACCCAGAGGGACAGAACATCCAGAATAACTCCAATTACTGTACAGGTAAGTAACCTCTCCTGCTTAGAGTTATTGTCCCCATGAGTGCTCCATCATCAGGTGATTCCCGAGAGGCATCTAGATTACGGAGGAGGATGCTGAGGAGATGGGTACAGAACAGTTCAGACAATGGTCTCACCAAAGGCTATGTCTGATCTGGGGGTGTGAATGCTGATGTAATGCTGGGAAACGGTGTGCACAGATGACCAGGTGACAGCTTTGCAAAATGTCTGTGATAGGTATGTTTCTAAGTGGGACAGAAGAGCCTGGTGCAAAGGGCTATCAACCTAGGTGGAGGGTGCACTCCGGAACCTTTGTAACCTGTTAAGATTCATTCTGAAACCCATTTAGATAGTCTTTGGGTGGAAAGAGGATCTTCATTCATTCTCTCTGCAATGTCAAAAGAGAGTTTAGGGGAAGTTCTGAAGGGGTTAGTCCTGTTGAGATAGAAGGCAACAGCTCTTCACACATCTAGAATATAGAGGCTGGCTTCCTCCATTGAAGCATGTGGTTTGGGGTAAAAAACTGGTAACTGAATGACTTGGTTGATATGAAAGTCAGATGAGGCTTTCACCAGGAAACAAGGACGAGGAGCACAAAATGACCTTGTGTCATTAGAATACTGTGTATGGTGGATCATCTTATAAATCCTCCCAGTTCACCTGTCCTGAAGTAATCGCTCCAAGGAATGCAATTTTCAAGCATAAGTATAGAAGAAAACAATTCCCCCACTGTTCAAAGGGGTTTTTCTCCAAAACACTGAGAACTAAATTATGGACCAAGGCAGAGTGGGTACCCTTATGTGAGAAAAGAGACTGGTCAATTCTTTCAGGAATCTTGTACTGGTAGAATGTGCAAAAACTGAAAATCCTTTAACTGGTTGGTGGAAGGTTGTTGTAGCAGCTAGGTGGACATTAATACAGCTAAATGATAAATATAAAGGTTTAAATTTTAAACAGATAGTTCAGTACACTGGAGAAATGAGATTCACAGATGGAGACAATGACCGCTGGGATCATCAAAGCTGGAAATGTTTCCACTTTCACGTCTAAGTTCTTCTTGTGGCTGGTTTCCTACTTTACAGCAGCACAGATTGCACCTCAAAAGAACAATCCCATTCTAGTCCCATGAGCCATGAAGGAGCCAGGCTCCGAGGTGTAACAAGGAGAGGCTGGATGTGGTACAGTGCTGGACTCCTGGGTCAGGAGGCCTGTCACCAGAGGGAAGAGAAGAGGTGGCTCAAGAGAGAAGCAAATCCAGCCCGGGAACCATACCTACCTCAGCCATGTCGGTGCTATGAGGATAACCACTGTTTTCTCCTCTTTCAGTTTGTTCAAGACTCTGAGGAGCAATGGTGTTGGAGGACAGGCATTAGCAGAACCCCAGGCCATGAGTGAGGAAGGCATCACCCAGAGAGTTGTGACTGATGGCGTGGCTACACTTGCAAGTTAGAGCACATTAAATCAGCCCTGGAGCGCCCTAACTCCTGAGGTGTCCATACTGGCAAGGCACGTAGAGCTCCTGGACTCTGCAGCTGGAGCGCTCCTGGTCATCCACCTCCACGAGTAGCATAAAGCTTGCTGCGCCCCAGCTGAAATGCTCGGGTGTCAGTGTGGACGACGTGTTGCATTACTGCTCTGTGATTGGCCTCTGGAAATGTCCCATAATCCCCTGAAGTCAAGTGGCCACTCTTGTCATTGTTTTGAACTCGGCTGCAGGAATGCAGATATGCCCTTTTAAAGCTCCGTTTCTGTCAGCCGGCCGCTTATCTGCTCCGGGACAAAGCAATCATTACTGAGGAATGCTGCTGCTGTGAGTGTGTGTGTGAGAGAGAGGCTGGGGGAAGGGGGGTCTGCTCCTGTCTCAATTTACAAGACAGCATGCTGACACGCTCTCAGCCCCCCAAAACACACTGTCTCTCCCCCCACATATACACACCACACTCCCTGTCACACTCCCCACTCCCTATTTGAAAAGCACACTGCAGCCACTTGCACACTGGGATAGCTACCACAGTGCACTGCTCTTTGTGGCATGGCAAGACCTGCTAATGTGGCCACGTCAGTGCGCTTGCAGCTGACAGTGTAAACACACGGCAGCGTTTTCCCCGCTGCGGTCTCTGAAGGCTGGTTTAACTCCCATTGCTCTACATCTGCAAGTGTAGCCAAGCCCTTAGTCCTCCCCTCCAGCAGAAGTGATGACATTTTGTGTCACAAAGAGGTCTATTTCTGCAGAGGACCAACTGACACAGATCTTCCAGAAGATAGAACCGATCTGCCATTCATGATCTTGGCAGAAATGCCTGCTCACGGTGTCAGCTAAGGTGTTCCACACACCTAGTAGGTAGACCTCTAAAATGTCGATTTGGTGGAGGAGAGACCAATTCCAGAGTTTGCGTGTGTACATAAGGATCGGGATCCTGCTCCTATTTGGCAGTTGATGTAATACATTCTGTACATTACATTCTGTAATATGTCATGAGCCTGATGGAGTGACCCCTGATCTTGTAAGAAGTTGACATGTGCATCGAACCACCTTGAGCTTGAGAATGTTGTTATTAAGCAACGACTCCTAGGGGGGAGCTCCCCAACTGAGTATGAATGTGTCTGTGGTGGTTCTCTCTGTGGGAGGTGGACATGAAAATGGGGTCCCAACACAAACTATGTGGGAGTCCTTCCCACAGCTGACAGAGTCAAGGACTCTCTGGGGATGGAAACTCATTTGAACAGATTGTGCTTGTTGGGAATAAAGATGATTCTGAGCCAGGAGTGTAGTGTAGCATGGGACATTGCAAATGTGCAGGCTGCCATATGAATTTGGAGTTGCAGGCAAGATGTGGCTGTGCTCTGAGGGCTCTGATGCAGAGTAATAATAAGAGTGAACATTGTGTCAGACCTGTCTCTGGATATGTACACCCTGCTGGTTGTAGAGTCCAGGGTGGCTCTGATGAAGTCAATGCACTGAGTGGATGTTAGATTGAATTTCTCTGCACTGAATCAAAGTCCCAGGGATTGAATCTTGGATGGAGATGTCTGATTCAGAGGGTGTGTCAGAGGGTGTGCCCAACAGAGGGGCTGAGAGGTTGATAGCTCTAGTCAAATCAATATGATTGGGCTCTTCTGTCACTCGGAGGTCCTTGTGAGAGAAGAACATGGTTGGTACTGGTGATCCAAGGCAGTACTTCTCAAGCTGAGGTAGGTCGAACGATACTGGAGATGGCATAGAATCATAGAATATAAGGGTTGGAAGGGACCCCAGAAGGTCATCTCGTCCAACCCCCTGCTCGAAGCAGGACCAATTCCCAGTTAAATCATCCCAGCCAGGGCTTTGTCAAGCCTGACCTTAAAAACCTCTAAGGAAGGAGATTCTACCACCTCCCTAGGTAACGCATTCCAGTGTTTCACCACCCTCTTAGTGAAAAAGTTTTTCCTAATATCCAATCTAAACCTCCCCCACTGCAGCTTGAGACCATTACTCCTCGTTCTGTCATCTGATACCATTGAGAACAGTCTAGAGCCATCCTCTTTGGAACCCCCTTTCAGGTAGTTGAAAGCAGCTATCAAATCCCCCCTCATTCTTCTCTTCTGCAGGCTAAACAATCCCAGCTCCCTCAGCCTCTCCTCATAACTCATGTGTTCCAGACCCCTAATCATTTTTGTTGCCCTTCGCTGGACTCTCTCCAATTTATCCACATCCTTCTTGTAGTGTGGGGCCCAAAACTGGACACAGTACTCCAGATGAGGCCTCACCAATGTCGAATAGAGGGGAACGATCACGTCCCTCGATCTGCTCGCTATGCCCCTACTTATACATCCCAAAATGCCATTGGCCTTCTTGGCAACAAGGGCACACTGCTGACTCATATCCAGCTTCTCGTCCACTGTCACCCCTAGGTCCTTTTCCGCAGAACTGCTGCCTAGCCATTCGGTCCCTAGTCTGTAGCTGTGCATTGGGTTCTTCCGTCCTAAGTGCAGGACCCTGCACTTATCCTTATTGAACCTCATCAGATTTCTTTTGGCCCAATCCTCCAATTTGTCTAGGTCCTTCTGTATCCTATCCCTCCCCTCCAGCGTATCTACCACTCCTCCCAGTTTAGTATCATCCGCAAATTTGCTGAGAGTGCAATCCACACCATCCTCCAGATCATTTATGAAGATATTGAACAAAACCGGCCCCAGGACCGACCCTTGGGGCACTCCACTTGATACCGGCTGCCAACTAGACATGGAGCCATTGATAACTACCCGTTGAGCCCGACAATCTAGCCAGCTTTCTACCCACCTTGTAGTGCATTCATCCAGCCCATACTTCCTTAACTTGCTGACAAGAATACTGTGGGAGACCGTGTCAAAAGCTTTGCTAAAGTCAAGAAACAATACATCCACTGCTTTCCCTTCATCCACAGAACCAGTAATCTCATCATAGAAGGCGATTAGATTAGTCAGGCATGACCTTCCCTTGGTGAATCCATGCTGGCTGTTCCTGATCACTTTCCTCTCATGCAAGTGCTTCAGGATTGATTCTTTGAGGACCTGCTCCATGATTTTTCCAGGGACTGAAGTGAGGCTGACTGGCCTGTAGTTCCCAGGATCCTCCTTCTTCCCTTTTTTAAAGATTGGCACTACATTAGCCTTTTTCCAGTCATCCGGGACTTCCCCGGTTCGCCACGAGTTTTCAAAGATAATGGCGAATGGCTCTGCAATCACAGCCGCCAGTTCCTTCAGCACTCTCGGATGCAACTCGTCCGGCCCCATGGACTTGTGCATTGATGGGCGGTCATGCTCCTTATGTCCCTGGCCTTCAGCGAGCCCCAGAGTTGAAGCTGATGAAGGTTTCTAGGAGGAATCCCTGTGCCTGGAGGGCTCTGAAGGTATTGACAATGGTACCAAGCAGGCTTGTTTGCCAAGACCCTTCTTGGTATGCGGCTTGCTGACAGTCTTTTTCATCAGTATCAGGCCCTTGGTACTGGAGCAAGTAAAAGTCTCAGCAGTACCCACAGCAGGACAAAAGCTCTCCTTAGTCCCTGGTCCTTGGGGTGACTCCTTCTTATGTTTAGACTCCCTATCAGGGGACTTAGGCCTTTTTTTCTTTCAGCGCTTCAAGACCTCTGAAGCTACTACTTGGTCTTTGGTCTCCAAGCCAAAACAAATCCAGGAGGGAGAGATAGCTCAGTGGTTTGAGCATTGGCCTGCTAAACACAGGGTTGTGATTTCAATCCTTGGATGGCCATTTAGGGATCTGGGGCAAAAATTGGGGATTGGCCCTGCTTTGAGCAGGGGGTTGGACTAGATGACCTCCTGAGGTCCCTTCCAACCCTGATATTCTGTGATTGCTCTGAGGGGCTGAGACTGAGGTACTGGAGGGTAGAGCTGTCTGACCCTGCAGTTCTCTGGGAATGTTCCATAAAGAAGAGGCTTCCATCTGTCCTCCCTCAGCTTGCTAGATCTGCTCTTGAAGCTGGAGCAGACCTCACACTTCAACAGGCTATGGGACTCTCTGTGGCTGCTGGAATGCCTGTTGCTGAGAGAGAAGTAATTGGGCAGGTCTGGCAGAGTTTGAAACCTGAGATTTGGGGCATAACCTTCAGAAGAAAAGACCACTGGCAAAGTGGGAAGCAAGAGAGGTAGAGGTCCTGACTATGGCAAATAAAGGAAGGAGGCAGAGACACCCCCCCCCCCCCGAAGGCATAAAAGTGTCCCTGAGAAAAAACAAAACAAAGTAAAGAATTAAAGAAAAGTAAAAGTAAGAAGGAAATGGTACAGTAGGTGGCTAAGGTAGCAGACAGCACAATGCTCCATCTCTAGCTTCAGGCAGTTGAAAGGAACTGGAGCATTAGCAGGTCTTCCCCTCCCTGTATGCACTCTGTCCAGCGCATAAGTAGGTGTAGGGTTCAGGTACAGACCCCTGGACACTGCTGACAAAAAATTTCTGATCAAAGATGCATGGTTGCAAGCACACACATCTTACATAGATCACCTACAGAGACAATAACACCATGAAGAATTCCAGGGTTTCAGTGTGAAACCATGTGTAACTTGATAGGTTTTATTCAATCTCAAAGCAAAACACAGGCATTGAGAAGCCATGGAAATTAAAACCAAAGAAAAGGGTTTCCATGAAGAACTGTGAACTGTAACTACTATGTTTTACATAGCTGTAAATGAACAAGATTTAAGAAGATGTATGTCTTTTTAAAAGTCTTCCTGACAAACTGCTAGGTAAGTTGAAATCACTGAGCTGTTAAACCCAGAGGCTTAGGTGGAATAAGCTTTCAAGTCTCAGTCCAATTTCTAGTGAGCATGTATCCCCCTTCACAAAAGCTAAAAGTTTGAACCTTTGTTAGCAATCTCTGCAGAAAGGCCAAAGCTAAGTGGGATGGGTTTTAGACAGTGTATCTTACACCTGGAGGACATCCACTTACATAAGAGTTTAGATATATTGGGGAGGTAGCATGGGAAAGCTTCCACTTCCCTTGTGGCATCTTTCCTATGGAAGAAGAGAGGGTTTCAGTCTCCAGGGATGTCAGTGCAGCACCTCTGAATTCAGTGTTCACCAAACTATTAAAAGAAAAACCCAAATAAATACAGCAGCAAACTCTGTCTTTAGATGTATAGTCACAGTGCCCACTAACTGAGAAGGAGACCTGCATGCATCCATGGACAGCATGTGGTTCCTACATTTCAGCTTTGTAATAGAAATGCGGTGAGACCTTCCAGAAATGCAACAAAGGTGACATAATAGGACTTACATTTTCACATTTACAGTAACAACAAAGATCTATGGTATGGGAACGGCGTATACTTTCTTTAAAGCTAGTGGGAAGTGTGTTTACACTCCGCACTGCATTTGCATCTGCATGCCATATAACAATATACACCCTTATACTTTGATGATATGTATTCTTTCTGGTTAGCGCCTTAGGCAAACTGCACACCCTGACAGTGTCCTGTACAAATTTAGAATAAGATTATACTTTATTAGCTCTCCAGTATACCAAATGCATTTTTGTATGAACTACACTTGCAATTATTCTAGGGGGGATTGCAAAGCACATTATGTGGGGAGAAGCGTTAATCTTAGTGTGTAACATGCTGTTTAAGTATTAATTACCTTTCGGTTTATATATACTGTAAATCAGTGTGTCTCAACCTTTTTAAAACCAGGTACCAGCTTACTGCCTTCCTAAACTGTGTCACGGAGATCTCAGGGACAGGTGCCACTCCAAGGACCAGTCATTGAGAAACACTACTGTAGAGCATGGCATGACACTCTCCAGTTTCAGAAAAAACAAACCATCAGCAATACAAAGTTTCATGTGTCTTGTGCTTTAATGCATAATTACCCGGGCGATGGACACAATCACTTTTAATCATGCTCAGTGGATTAGCTAGAGGCAGAATGCAGGGTCAGGTATGGGTCCGGCTTCCATAGCGCTCTGTTATATCAGGAAATCACCAACTGAGCTCTTTATTAGTTAAAGCTACATCCAGTCTCAGCACCAAAAAACATGGAAGTGGACTATTATTTACTGAAGAAAGCCAAAGACTGGTAGTTACCTTTTTTCTAGTTTCTGGATGGCATGCATAATCTTGCTCCATCAAACTATACAGTGTTGTGCCCCAGTGAGCAATTTAAAACCTGCATCAAATAGCCCTCCCCCCCCCTTTTTTTTTTCAGATCTCTTACTAGCAATTAAACCTTATGGGACATTAAGAGACCCACATATTTCATACCAGCCAACAGCTGGTTTACAAACAAGATTTCTTTCCAAACCCAACTCTCATAAGAAAAATTTGTTAGTTAGCTAATGCTTACTGAAGTCTTGTAGCACATAAAATTAGACTCACAAACAGAATTAAAAAATTTAACACAGTGATTTTCAAACCAGTGATTTCAACGAACTTGTAAGTAACTGTAATTAGGTTACAAGGAGCATTGATCTAACCCAGTGTGATTTCTTGTGGGTGTGGACATTTTTTCTCCCCAATGTTGTCTACGTGGCAATCGCTTCCAGTGAATGGAGAGCTGGAGCGGCTACTCCTCCTGTGCTGAAACACTTGTGAATTGAGATTCAGTAGAGTGAGGAAGGATGGGCCAGTGGTTAGGGTACCAGCTGGGCACTTGGGAGACTCAGGTTTGATTCCCTGCTCTGCTTTGTGTGTGCATGAAACTAAATCTCTATGCCGTAGTACCAGTTTTATAGATGGGGAACTATCTATAAAATAACACATCCGTGCCTAACAGGAGTGTTGTGAGGATAAATACATTAAAGATGGAGGGGTGCTCAGATACTACAGCAATGGGACCATATAAGTGCCCCTAAGACAAATGCCAGCCACATTTAAAATACAGTGAAACAAAGAGTAACACCACCACTCAAATGGTAATGAAAACTGAGCTTGTTTTGGGAAACAGCAACAAGATCCTTTTGATCAACGCAGTAATGGAGAATCAGTAGTTAAGGCTCAGATAGCAAACCTATGAAGACTTCAGAAACCCAAGACTTCAATATATGTGATTAAATAAATACCTCTGGCTACAACGGCACCTCTGGACTCTGCACTAAACACTCACATTTTTCACTGGTGGTTAATGACAAAATCCACAAATTTCTCAATGGCATTAGAACTGCCTGTTCCATATTCTGTATGTGTCCTGTGATGTGCAGAGTTCTTTGCAAAGAGAAACGCTTGAATATCAGCAATGCAAACATTTTGGTTCTTCTCACCATGAAGAGGTGAATAGTACATACCCACCTGCACTGTTCAGAGAACAAAAGGAAAAAGAATCAGGAGTAGGAGACATAATGTGTTAGGACACAACCTGGGGTTCCATTGCTAAGGACTCGGATCAACATGTCTGGTTTTGATGCTTTGAAAAGCAAAATCATACTGAAAACGTGTAACTCACTTCCATAGTATGTTATGATCTTTGATAGGGTACCTGACAGATCTCAGAGTATATTGCTGCCTTCTGCCATAGCAACTAATATTCAGGAATAACAGCTGTCCACAGTTTGCCTTTTTAAGACTCACCTTGTATGAATTTCATTTGCAGGTTTCACTGCATACAATGACAGAAGACAGTATGCAATTTTGACTTACACATTATGTTTTTCTCAAAAATGCAAACAGAGAGGAGGGACGGTCTTTTTGGTTAGGACACTAGCCTCGAAACTTGGAAAACCCAGGTTCAATTCTCTCCTCAGTCACAGACTTCCTTTATTACCTTTGGCATGTCACTTGCATCCATCTGTGCTTCTGTTCCCCATGTGTAAAATGGAGATAATCTTCCCTACCTCACCGGGATGTTATGAGGTTAATACACTGAAGATTGTGAGGCACTCAGATACTGTGATAATGGGGACCATAGAGGTACCATAAATAGAAGTTGCTGCCTGATTTAAACCAAGTTGAAGCTGTAGTTTATAGCATTTGAGGTGAGGCTCAGACACAGTGGGAGGTGTCCATGATGAGTCAGTTCTAACAGAACCAGGTTGCTGTCAGAGTGCAGCAAAAATAAACGGAATGAATAAAATTGCTTTTTCTTGTTTCTTGCTTATCTCAGAGTTCTACACTTTGATGCCTTCTTTATAGCAAACTACAGGCTAAAAGGCACAAAGGGTACAAATGCAGGTACATTAAAGTATCTACATTGCAAGGAAATGGTGCCTCTTTTTAAGAGATTCATAATGCAGCAAACGGCAGTTTTCCAGCGAGTTTATGGTGATCCAAAACAGTTCCACCACAAAGATAAAGATAGATTCTGTTCTTCATTCACTATCATTATCGAGGAACAACTCAGATGGGCTTATAAGTGTTCTAAAGGGGCAATTTAGTCTAGGATACCATTTTATTTTTCACAAATTCCTCTGACACTGTATTCACCCTCTCAAAAGGAAACATTCTTCAGTGGAACTCTCGGTAGTCATTTTTTTCAATAAAATATTTTTCTGTCCCTTTCAGGTACTTATACCACCCCATCACAGTGATATCTGAGACCCTTTGTAGCATCACATCCACCACTGCACCGATGAGATCTCTTCCAAGGAAGCTCTTTTTAATACCAAAGAATTCTAAGGGGTTCTTCTCGTTGACATTCTAAAATGCACCTCCACATTGTCGCCTGTTCTCAAAGAAGCATATGTGTGCTATTACTTCAAGGTCCCTTTCAATTTTCTCCCACTCTACTTCAATCCCATTCATTCGTATTCATGAATTTATTTTGAAGCCAAATGTGTATTACTTTACACTTGTAGACATAAAATTCATTTGCTCTCCCTGAGACCACATAAACAGCAGATCTAAATCCTGTTTGAATTTTACTTGCTGCTCAGTAGTGACCTCAATTTTGCAATTTTGTGGCATCAGCAAATTCAATTAGTTTATTCCCCACATCTAGGTCATTCAGATAGATTGGAAATAGTGGAGGTCAACGTACTGACCTCCATGGAACTCTCACTTAGTAATTCCTGCCAGTTGAATACACCTCCTCTGTTTTCTATTGTTTAATTGGCTTTTATCCATTTTTATGAATTCCCTTGGATACCTGAACTTCATGCACTGAACATGGCAAGTAAAACTTTGTCTGTATGTTTCAGAACTGCCAAGACCCATGTCTTGTGAAAACTGAAACAGTCGGCATTGACTGTAGTTGTACTATGAAGGAAAGGAAAGCAAGAGGATTAGTCTTTTCTAAATTCATGCCAGCCATTTCCTTCCAGAGGGCACAATTTCCGACAGCCCCCTCTTACAAGCCTGTGCTCCAGGGAGAAATTTCCCAAGATATAGTCAGCCCTAATCATACAACTGAGTATAAATAATTTATTATTAAGAGATTGTCCCACACGTGATGGACTATAACAGAGCAATCAGGGAAAGAGAGAGAATTCAATTTTCTTTTCTCCTGAAACCAAACTTGTGTGTGTCTCAACACCTGGGTTTCTCTCAACTTAAATTTTTTTTAAAGCAAGAAAATTAATGAATTTTCTTTAGCTGTGAGTGGAAGGATTGTGCATTATTTACCCTCCTCAAACAAAAAAGATTCAGTTCTCAAAAGTATATATAAATTACTTAGAAGAAAAATGTCGAAGATTGTCTTGCTGTCATTGAACGTGACTGATAAACAGTAAAACAGCAGTAAACATTCGTAGAGCTTGGGCTAATATTTCACACTTGGATATCTATATTTAAGCTCCTAAAATTATATTTAGATATCTAAATAAGAAGTGGACTGATATTCAAAGCTTCTGAGAAACCCACAAACCCCATGGAAATCAATGGGAGCTACAGGTGATCAGTACCTTTTAAAATCATGTTTTGGGGCCTGTATATGAATTGAGGAGTTTAAATTTAGGGATCCAGTTATGAAAATTGTGACATCGCCAAACAGAGAAGCAATTATATAAGAATCATTTAAACACATTGTCAGGCAATATACAATGAGTACATGGCATGCACGCCCTATAAAACCAAATCAGCCACATTATTGTATTAAAATAAATCTTCATTGGAAAGGACAAGAGACAGTAAATTGACCTTTAAAATATAAGTAGTTTACAGACAGACTGATTTTAAACGGGCTAATGTTCCCCTTTGGGTAGAGGTGCTAGTTGCTATTTTCCTTCCTATTTCAGGAGCAATAGAAGGGCCACATGGAGTTATACCCACGTTGAGGCAGCAGCAACTCCTCCCTTTTTGTGATTCAATATCCGAGTGACAAGCATTACCCTTCTTAGGCTGGGCTACCTCGACAACGAACAGGCACATGAACTACAGAAAACTACGGCTTTATTTAAAGGGCTTTGATGTACCACCCGTGTTCATTCGAGACAAATTCTCTGCTCTGTAACATGGAATTCTACGCAACGTCCACGGCAGTCCCTGGGAGTTAGGCAGAAGTGTTCAAGTGTGGAATTTTTGTCCTCACTGAATATCCACAGCCACGGCACCGTTTTATTATTCTGAGAAGGATTTAAAGTACCTGGCACTATGATATCTGGACTCATCTCTCGTTATGGAAACATTTAAATTCTCCTGACAATCTATTTCATTAAAAGCCGGACCTAGCAAGGTGCGGTATGCCCTCAAAGAGAGGGCTCAGCAGGTTGCAGAGTCAGCACTGAAAACATTTAAAGTGTGTCACCCCGGGCACGTAATACTGATGGGACAGAGATTAAATTTCAAATCCAGGCTGCTTGTCATGTCAAGTTAGCAGTCTGTATCAGACGGATGCTTACTCTCATTACCTGAGTCTGTACACTGGTGTATATGAATGAGACTACTCATAAGGTATTACGTGATAGTCCTCCTGGACGTAACCAAATTTCTCATAGTACCACTGAATCATTTTTCATCTCTGTGTAAGTTTCCCCACTACTCCCTGCCATTTACGGCCATATGAAATGTAAGGTGTGAGTGACATCCACTACAAGATGTGTAGAAAAATCACTTAAAATTGTGTTACTTCTATTCAAGATGTCCATTTTATAAATAGTACTTGCACACTAAAGCACGCACTGTCTTTCCTCCAGTACTAAATGAGTTCAGCAAGGTGACAAAGAAATTCAGCTCCAGTTTATCTGAACTTCAGTAATGCAAATGCCTTTTCCTGCTTGTTTAGTCTCCAAACACTTTTAGAATGCCTAACTATTTGTAAGATGCCCTATGCATATCTGAAACCTTTTCAATTTACAGTTGCAAAGTTCAGTGCATCCCAAAGGGCTTCATATGTAACAAGAAATTGTTCGACTATGTGAAAACAAGCAGCAAGTGTTGGCATTTGGAAACAGTGAAGTAAAGACCTTCTCTACATTTTCATGCAGGACATTGGCCAATGGTTTGACTTTAACCCAAAGGTTGGGAAATTTGGTCTATAACTAAAAGAGAACAGTAGAAAATAAATGTTGACTGTGTTGTGTTTTTTTTTTAAAAAGGTCATCACTCTGAGATGGTGTTATTTATATTCTTCTTGCACATAGGAAGTACGGCAAGACACCACATTGGCTTAACGAGGAGATCTTCAATGATCTGAAACTCCAAAAAAGAGTCCTACAAAAGGTGGAATCTAGGTCAAATTGCAAAGGATGAATATAAACAAATAACACAAGTAAGTAGGGACAACATTAGAAAGGCCCAGGCACAAAATGAGATTGAACTAGCTAGAGACATAAAAGATAACAAGAAAACATTTTACATACATATTAGAAGCAAGAGGAAGACCAAGGACAGGGTAGATTCATTATTCAATGAGGGGGGGGGGAGGGAGAGAAACAATAACAGAAAAAGTAGAAATGGCAGAAGTGCTAAATGACTTTTTTGTTTCAGTTTTCACTGAATGCTAATGAAAATGAGGCAAGATCAGAGAAATCAATAGAGAAAGAACAAGTTCAAAATGTCTTAGACAAGTAAGATGTCTTCAAGTAGGTAGGGCCTGATGAAATACATCCTAGAATACGCAAAGAGCTGACTGAGGAGATATCTGAGCCATTAGTGATTATGTTCAAAAACTCACGAAAATGGGAGATTTCAGAGTAACAGCCGTGTTAGTCTGTATTCGCAAAAAGAAAAGAAGTTCTTTTGGCACCTTAGAGACTAACCAATTTATTTGAGCATAAGCTTTCGTGAGCTATAGCTCACTTCATAGGATGCATACTGTGGAAAATACAGAAGATGTTCATTTTTATACACACAAATCATGAAAAGTGGGTGTTTATCATAACAAAAGGTTTTCTCTCCCCCCACCCCACTCTCCTGCTGGTAATAGCTTATGTAAAGTGAAAATGGGAGAGATTCCAGAGGACTGGAAAAGAGCAAATATAGTGCCAATCTATAAAAAGGAAAATAAGGACAACCCAGAGAATTACAGATCTGTTAGCTTAACTTCAGATCACAGAAAGATAATGGAGCAAGTAATAAAGCAATCAATTTACAAACACCTAGATCATAATAAGATAATAAGTAACCATCAGCATGGATTTGTCAAGAACAAATCATGTCAAACCAACCTAATAGCTTTCTTTGACAGGGTAACAAGCCTTGTGGTTGGGGGGAAGCAGTAGTTGTGGTATATCCTGACTTTAGTAAGGCTTTTGATACTGTTTTGCATGACTTTCTCATAAACAAACTAAGAAAATACAACCTAGATGGAGCTACTATAAGGTGGGTGCATAATAGATTGGAAAACCGTTCCAAGAGAGTAATTATCCGTGGTTCACAGGCAAGCTGGAAGGGCATATTGAGTGGGGTATTGAAGGGATAAGTTCTGAGTCTGGTTCTGTTCAATATCTTCATCAATGATTTAGATAATGGCATAGAGAGTACACTTACAAAGTTTGCAGACAATACCAGGCTGGGAGGCGTTGCAAGTGCTTTGGAGAACAGGATTAAAATTCAAAATGATCTGGCAAACTGGAGAAATGGTCTGAAGTAAGTAGGATGAAATTCAATAAGGACAAATGCAAAGTACTTCACTTAGGAAGGAACAATCAGTTGCACACATACAAAATGGGGAATGACTGCCTAGGAAGGAGTACTGCAGAAAGGGATCTGGGGGTCATAGTGGATCACAAGCTAAATATGAATCAACACTGTAACACTGTTGCAAAAAAAGTGAACATAATTCTGGGATGTATTGGCAGGAGTGTTGTAAGCAAGACACAACAAGTAATTCTTCCGCTGCACTCCACACTGATTAGGCCTCATCTGGAGTATTGTATCCAGTTCTGGGTGCACATTTCAAGAAAGATGTGGACAAATTGGAGAAAGTCCAGAGGAGAGCAACAAAAATTATTCAAGGTCTAGAAAACATGACCAATGAGGAAGAATGAAAAAATTGGGTTTGTTTAATCTGGAGAAGAGAAGACTGAGAGGGCACATGATCACAGTTTTCAAGTGCACAAAAGGTTGTTGCAAGGAGGAGGGGAAAAAATTGTTCTCCTTAGCCTCTGAGGATAGGACAAGAAGCAATAGGCTTAAATTGCAGCAAGGGCAGTTTAGGTTGGACATTTGGAAAAACTTCCTAACTCTCAGGGTAGTTAAGCACTGGAATAAATTGCGTAGGGGGAGGTTGTGGAATCTGCATCATTGAAGATTTTTAAGAGCAGGTTAGACAAACACCTGTTAGGGATGGTCTAGATAATACTTAGTCCTGCCAAGAGGGCAGGGGACTGGACTGGATGACCTCTTGAAGTTTCTTCCAGTCCTATGATTCTATGATCTCTATATGGACTGGATTAAGTATCTTGTTTAGTGATGAGGTTAGTAGAGTCTCCATTTTAAAAGTAAGCATTTGCCACCAGTTATCACATAGAAGTATATTATGATTGGTTCTACCAACTAAGATTCAGTATTACCCTTTTTCTGAAGTAGACCCATTGATTCCAATGGAACTACTCATAAAGCTTGGTACTACTCAATGTGGGTAAGAATGGCAGAGTGTGGCCCTTAAGTGCTACTGTTTTACTTATACATAAAATACAAAACAACCCTGCTGTACTAATTATTGGCAAATATTGGCTTTTTAATGGAAATCTCTGTACCATTTGCATATGGATAATAAATCTAGCCACACTGCATCCAGTTATATGAGATAGAATCTGGGATATTGAACAAATTTCTCTCTACAAGTCTCTTTTTCCCACCAGTGCTGGCAGCAAAATTATAGTTGCCTGCTGGGGATATTCTGCTGTGTCAGAAGTTCTGTGAATCTTTGTGCCTCCCTCTCCACTAGTAAACCCACTCAGGGCTAGCCATAATTTGGCATATATACTGTGTACACACAAAGTTATATGACCAAACACATTGTCAAACAGTGGAAGGAGGAACCTACTAGATTGTATGCTAAGGATTCTTTCTAGACATACATTTCACGAGAGCTGATGTAAAGCATTCTGACATCAGAGCTGTGACATACACTGCGGCTGATTGGGGATGAATTTGTTTCTTCTACTGACAAATGATGTTTTGAACACTGTCCTTTTAAAGCACTTGCTGCAGATATCTTGGATTCAGCTCCTGGAAGGAAAACTAATCCCTTGCTCATATTTGAATCTTTGAGAATTCATGCTTACACAAGCTTGTTAGAGTGAAAAATGAAGCTTTTCAAGCTTCAAAGAGGCCAGATCCCCCAGTCTAGCCAAGCTGCATTCTACATAAGAATGGGAAGGTGCAGAAAATACATGGTTTGATCTTGCACCATTCAAGTCATGGGAAATTTGTCCATTGACTTGAAGGGGAGCAGGATAAAGCCCAGAGATCATAACAGGGCTACTTGTTCTTTTGGCAATAAAACATTGACCCTCAGGCTGAAAAAGTTGAATACCACTGATTTATATGGAACACAGAGTTACTAATTCATAATTTTATTACAGACTCAAAGAGATTTGGTGTTTTCATTAATAGCAAATGGTGAGTCATGTAACTATGTGAGAATCTCAGCTTTCGTTAAAAACAAACAAACATAAGTTTATAGCCCTCATAATTTCAGAAAATACCTTGAAAACATGAAGTCTAAAAGCTCAAAAAAATCAGACAAATACAAAGAATAAAAATTACTTTAAAAATAATCTCATGATTTTTAAACAACTCCTCTTCTTCTTTGTTTTGGGGAGGGGGATGTGGGAGGGAAGGGCCCTGACTCATGATTTTCATACACTAAGAACACCCTTGAAAAAACCTCTTAATTTTGTAATAGGCTAACTAACTAAAAACTTCTTTCTACCAATAATAGGGGCAATACCGAAGAGAGAGAATGTGTGTGCACTTATCATACACATATACTCCCAGGAAAAAGGAAATTTTTGGTGCTACTGTATATGGGTTCTCATTATGCAAGATACTATTAACCACTTCAATCAGATGCATAAAGGTGTCAGAAAATTAAATTGTAATTATGATTAATAGTGAATTACATTTATGTACTGCCTTGGTTTCTGAAAGGTCCCCAAGGTATTTTGCAAAGGTTACAAGCTATTTGGGCCTCATTACACCGACCTTGCCAAATAAGAGAAGAAATGTGGCAATTGTTCAAGAGCAGTATTGCACATCACTTTAGAACAGAAAGTGAAGAACTTCCATGGGAAATTGCAGGGGACAGAATGTAAATAGTCAAGCTGTAACATGGCCAGGACTTTGGAACTCACAATTTGTTGAAAGTACCACAAGAAAAATGACAGGTGGTCAGAATTTTAGTTTACATGTCACCCACAAAACACCTTCAGCAGCACAATGTCTAGGGACAACACACTAGATACCATGACACATTACATACTGTATCCTACACCATACTGTATACATAATTATGAACACCAGAGCAGATGCAGATAGTAAAGTATTTGTTAATAGAATCATGGGACTGGAAAGGACCTCGAGTGGTAATCTAGTCCAGTCCTCTGCACTCAAGGACAGACTACTTAACAACTAGACCACTCCTGACAGGTATATGTTTAAACTGTTCTTAAAAACCTCCAATGATGGAGATTCCACAACCTCCTTAGGCAATTTGTTCCAGTGCTTACCTAACCAGACAGTTAGGAAGTTTTTCCTAATCTCCAACCTAAACCCCCATTGTTGCAATTTAAGCCCCTTGCTTCTTGCTTTCTTCAGAGGTTAAGGAGAACAATTTACCTCCCTCCTCCTTGTAACAACCTTTTATGTACTTGAAAACTTATCATGTCCTCTCTCAGTCTTCTCTTCAGTTTTTTCAAGCTTTCCTCATAGGTCATGTTTTCTTCACTTTTAAGCATTTTTGTTGCTCTCCTCTGGACTTTCTTGAGTTTGCCCACATCTTTCCTGAAATGTGGCACCAAGAATTCGACACAATACTCCAGATGAGGCTTGATCAGTAGAATGGAAGAATTACTTGTTGTGTCTTGCATACAACACTCCTGCTAATACATCCCAGAATTATGTTCACTTTTTTTGCAACAGTGTTACAGTGTTGACTCATATTTAGCTTGTGATCCACTATGACCCCCAGATCCCTTTCCGCAGTACTCCTTCCTAAGCAGTCATTTCCCATTTTGTATGTGTGCAACTGATTGTTCCTTCCTAAGTGGAGTACTTTGCATTTGTCCATATTGAATATCATCCTGTTTACTTCAGACCATTTCTTAAGATCACTTTGAATTTTAATCCTATCATCCACTGTGAACCACTGCTAACTACTCTCTGGGAATGGTTTTCCAACCAGTTACGCACCACCCACCTTATAGTAGCTCCATCTAGATTGTATTTCCCTAGTTGTTTATGAGAAGGTCATAGAATCATAGAACATCAGGGTTGAAAGGGACCTCAGGCTGTATACAAGTCCAACCCCCTGCTCAAAGCAGGACCAATCCCCAATTTTTGCCCCAGATCCCTAAATGGCTCCTCAAGGATTGAACTCACAACCCTGCATTTAGCAAGCCAATGCTCAAACCACTGAGCTATCCCTCTCCCCCAGGTCATGCAACACAGTATCAAAAGCCAAACTAAAGTCAAGATATACCATATCTACCACTTCCCCCTCCACAAGACTTTCTATCTTACCAAAGAAAGCTATTAGGTTGATTTGGCACAATCTGTTCTTGTCAAATCCATGCTGACTGTATTTATCACTTTATTATCTTCTAGATGTTTGCAAATTGATTGCTTGATTATTTGCTCCATTAACTTTCGCAGTTCTGAAGTTAAACTGCTTGGCCTGCAATTCCTGAGGTTGTCCTTATTCCCCTTTTTATAGATTAGGACATTTTCCTTCTTCCAGTCCTCTGGAATATGTCCCATTTTCCATGAGTTTTTGAAGATAATTGCTAATGGCTCAGATATCTCCTCATTCAGCTCCTTGACTATTCTAGGATGTATTGTATCAGACCCTGTCTACTTGAAGACCTCTAACTTGTCTAAGTAATTTTTAACTTGTTCTTTCCCTATTTTAGTCTCAGATCCTGCCCCATTTTCACTGGCATTCACTATTATTACTAATAGTAATAGCATTTATTGGTGCCTTCCTACAAAATTATTCAGAGTACCGAATAGCTAAAAGTGCAGAGTTGTTTGAAAAATATACTTTTTCACATGATTTTTTTTCAATCCAAGTTTTTTTATTTTTTGAGGGAGTATCTCAGTTTGAATCTAAATTTTCATTTTGATTTGAATCTAAATTTTTGTTTCAAGTTATTAGTGTTTTTTCCCATTCCTTCCCCCTTCTGGCCACATTATGCAATAGAATAAATGTCTATGTTTCCCCCCACATTTTTCCTCTTTCATTTTTCCTTTTGTCATTCTCTCTTTTCCAGAGTTGGAATGGTTTTGAAAAGTGAGAGAGGAAAAAGGAAAAGGTATGTGGGAGAAGCCCTAGACATCTTTCATTCTACTGCATAGTGTGGCAAAAGATGTGTGGGAGGAGAAGGGAAAATATATTCATCATTTCAAAAATGTTTTGGTTTATGAAAAGCAAAAAAAACCCCAACCATTTCAAATTACACTAATATTTTGGTTTCTAATTTTATATAAACATTTTTATATAAACATTTTTGTCAACATTCTACCCATGAAAAAAATTCTTTTTAATTAAATTATACCTTTTTGGCTGCAAAAATTCAAATTTGTTCTATAAAAATGCAATAAGATATAGATGAAACTTACTTATGAAAATAACTTTCAGTGGTAGCCTATTCCACATTCTCTGAGCCACCCACCACTGCAAATTCATGCTCACCTGATGAATCATTTTAAGTTAGCTGCTGATATACTGTAAAACAGGGGTCAGCAACCTGCGGCACGCGAGATGATTTTGAGTAACATTCATACTGCCCAAGTCCTGGCCGCTGACCTGGGGCTCTGCTGCTGGCCTGGGGTCCCAGCCGCTGGTCCCCTGCCAGACGGGGTTCCGGCCACCCCAGCCCCGCTCAGCCTGCTGCTGACCCTGGGTCCCAGCCACCGGTCCAGGGGGCTCTGCTGCCAGCCTGGGGTCCTACCGCCGGCCCCCTGCCACCCGGGGTCCTGTCCTTTCTTAACGAAGCAGACAGGACTGTATCAATCAAAAAGGCAGTAGCAGGATATGAGAAGCAAAGCAGTGTTTTTAAATGCTTAAGTATAAGTAAAAATCAAGCCAAAGAAAGGAAGTTACAAGATTGTACAGTGCATTGCAAAAAACGGAAAGCCGTTTACAGATGGGGAATATATAAAAATAGAAAAACTGTTTTCTCAACAGTCTGGACGTTTTGTTCAATGATTTGCCAAATAAAGATGCAATCATATCTAGAATGAAAGAACTGCATGTCTCTGCCAGAACAGTTGAGAGATGCATAAGCAGAAAACATGGCAGAAAGCATTAATGAAAAGCAGAAGACTGCATTAAAAGATACAGCGGTATTTAGCATTGCAGTTGATGAGAGTGTGGATATAAACGACATTCCACGTTTGACAGTAGTTGCAAGTTATTGTGCTTCTGATTAAGTCCAAGAGGAACTTTGTTGCCCCTGAATGGCACAACAAAGGGGGAAGATATAGCGGAAACTTTTGTAAACCATTTTGAAGAACGAGGATTGACATCAGAAAAATATTTTGTGTGACAACAGATGATGCCCCTGCCGTGGTCGGAAAGCAGAAGGGATTTGTAAAGTTACTTGAAGATCAAATTGGCCACCCGATAGTCAAATTTCACGGTATCATCCATCAAGAAAACCTGTGTGCTAAAATTTCTAATTCAGCGAATAATAATGTGATGAATACAGTGGTGCGAATTGTGAATTTCCTTGTTGCTCGATCTGCTTTGATTCACAGACAGTTTCAAGCACCGCTCGAAGAGATGGACAGTGCTTATGACGACATCCCACTTCAAAGCAACATTCGGTGGCTAAGTCGTGGCAAGGCTTTGGTGCGCTTCGTAAACTGTTTTGATGCAATCGAGGCCTTTTTGTAGAAAAAGGACAAAACTACCTCAAACTCCATGATGACAAATGGCTGTGTAAGTTCATGTTTCTAACTGACATCACTGCTCACCTAAACGAAGTCAACCTCTGTCTCCAGGGTGCAGGGCAAAAGGCTCTGAATCTTTATAAAACCTGGAAGGCATTTGTTGTAAAGCTAGTAGTTTTTTCTTGGGATATTCAAACTTCGACTTTCCACTTCTTCCAACACATAAAAAGCTATCGACACGTTGCATTGTCGGTGTCCATGAGATTGGAATGTACATGCAAGAACTGGAATCAGAATTTTCGGACAGATTTCAAGATTTGCAGCGATTTGGCCCAATGCTTTCTTTTCTAATTAAACCTGAAAAGTTCAACGAAAGCGACTTGGATATGTTTGTATTTCAGTGGATGGGTGTTGAAGATTTCGAAATGCAACTCGTTCAGTTAAAAAGCTCAGAATTGTGGGCATCAAAGTTTGGAGATCGGTGGAGTGCACTTAAAGCTACCGAAAGAGATCATGGGGCCTCTATTCTGACCTGCTGGATGTCCCTGCCCGTGAAATGTAATTGTTGGAAGAAAATTGCATTTGCAATGCTTTCAGCATTTGGATCCACATATCTGTGTGAACAGGTATTTTCACACATGAAATCTGTCCTCGGTCCCTCTCAGAGCCGGTTAACAGTTGATCACTCAGAAGCCTGTGTGCAGCCTAAAGTATCTAAATATGTGCCAGACATTGGAAAACTCAGCAAGGAAAAGCAAGGGCAAGGATCACACTAAACTGATAAGATCTGCATTTTAATTTAATTTTAAATGAAGCTTCTTAAACGTTTTAAAAACTTTATTTACTTTACATACAACAACACTTTAGTTTTATATTATAGAGAGACCTTCTAAAAACGTTAAAATGTATTACTGGCACACAAAACCTTAAATCAGAGTGAATAAATGAAGACTTGGCACACCACTTCTGAAAGGTTGCTGACCCCTGCTGTAAAAGATTATTTGAGGAGAATTATGGACTGGAGATGGACAACAAAACAAACAGCAAGCCCCTCAGCTAGAAGGGTCTCAGTCCTCTAAGAGAAACCCACACTGTCAGAGAACGACTTACAGTAATCTCTTTGAGTGCCCAGGGGGCCAGTCAACAAGACCCTGCTCCTGGGGCACAAACACACATGCATGTAAAGATAAACTCACCTCTGGTGATGGGCACATCTGTGCAACCTCTGTCTATCACAAGGGTGGCCAACCTGTGGCTCCAGAGCCACAAGCGGCTCTTCAGAGGTTAATATGTGGCTCCTTGCATAGGCGCTGACTCCCGGGCTGGAGATACAGATGCTAACTTTCCAATGTGCTGGGTGGTGCTCACTGCTCAACACTCTGCTCTGAAGAGGCTATGCAACACAAAATGTAAAGCGAATTAGTTTAGGGAAAACACTATCAGGATGTTCCACTTTATCACCAACTGCACCTACCCCCTTCACCTCACATTCTCACCGAGGCATTTGTCTCACCATAACCTAGAGAAACAGACATTGCTAAACTACAACAAACAATGAAAGGGACTTTTTAGCAGCTTAAGAGAAAAAAATAAAATGGAAGCAAAAAGAATATAAAGAAACAAGCCATCTACCCCCCACCTCACAAAAAAGTCTTAACTGCCACTGGAGAATCCCTCTGAACAGTCCCAGGTAACACCAAGTCTACAAAGCCACCTGTGACCCTGTTCTCTAGTTGCCCCCAACGAGCCCACCTCCATCCAAGATGGTTTTGCCCCTAATTGCTTTAGGAGAATCAAGGGAAGCTCAATAGCTGAAGATGGACAGATCCATTCCAAAAACCCTTAGGGAAAAAACTTACATCTGACCCTTCATGAGTGCACTAGAAAGAGAGAGGACACAGTGATCCAGAATTTGCCTGCAGGGCAGCAAGGAGAGCCAAACCATTCCTGCATTTATTTTGTGCAGTGTTAGAAGCCTCAGAGAAGCCATGTCTGGCCAGGGCTTTAGCTGTGACTATACCCTTCTGTGATGCTACGGGACTTCACCCAGACCGGTAAGGGATTGTGTCACCTCCTGCCCTGTTACCCTGGGTGCTTTTGTGCTGGGCAGTTTTGGCTCAGAGCCCTGGCACCAGCAGCCTGCGCACAGTGCAATGGTTTCACCCTGGCTCCCAGGAGCCTGGTTACTCCTTGCAGGGTGACCCCAGTAGACCCTCCAGTCCCAAGTCTACCCTAAACTGTTTCTCTAGCAGTGGCCAGTCCCTCTCACTGGGCTCTCACAAAAGGTATCATGGATTCTGCCTCCAAGGAGACAAAACACATGCCAGCCTGTTGGTTTGGCTGAGCATTTTAATCTTCAGTTTAATATACAGCATGAGAAACTAAACCCACTTCCTCGTGACTAAAACTTGATTTCAGCAAGTTACAATCTTTGCCTGAGCAGGTTTCTCCCCTGTAGTTAATTTCCAGCTCATCTTGCCTCCTGGGCCAAGAGGATCCACTTTTCATGATCTAAAAGAGTGCTACTTCCCCTTTATCACCTAGGGGATGGACATTCCCAAAGTCTTTCAGTTCTTTATGTCCTCAAAGTTTATCTTTGTTTTCGAAGTCAGGAAGCCCGCTAGGGGGGCTCAGCTTTCTATGTCCACCAGAGAGCCGACACCACGTTAATTTTTGCAATCTTCTGTGATTTTACAATGCAAATAATCTTCCTGTGATCCCCCGTATAAATGATGAGTCCTTTATTCTCAGCCACACCTGACTTGATTTGTGATTGAGTCCACAAGGTGTTGGCCATTCTCCTTTGTCTGGAAAAAAAATTTGTTTTTTTCTCCTTGGTCTGTTTACCAACTCCAAAACATAATATGAGAGAATATCCATAATCTCACAAACAGTGCCATTACATGTATTTCACAGTGATATTAATAACCAACATGTTATTAGGTTTCAGATGATGTATTACAAGACAACTTTTAAATAAATATCATGACAACAGTGTGTGACGTGTATTGAGCTGGGCAGACCAGCTGAGTATTACTGATACATATGTGCTAGCTGGAAACACAGAGGGGTAACAGGTAGTGCTAACTACCCCGTTTCAACAATATAGCATGCTGCTTTCCAGTGCCAGCAGGCACAATATGTCTTTCAAAAGCAAACTACTTCCAGGCATTACCATGCAGGCACCAGCAACCAAGCAGGACATGGCTCCCTCTCCCTCCCCAGCACACCACTGTCTCATGGGAGGCCCCATTTTGCTCTTGCAATTTACAGTCTTGCATGCCTCTGCTTAAAAAAACCTGACTGCTGTATTAATTCTCAGCAGTGACAGATTCATCAGAGACCCCTGCAACTTTTCACAATTCAGAACATAAGCCACATGGCAAATGACTATAGTTCAAACGGAAGCTCTAAAAATGTATTTAGCATCCCTGTAAAATACCGACATAGTAGCAGTACGTTCTGAAAAATTCTCCCCCTCTCCTGAATGACCTGGATGAGGAAGTGACACCCAGGTGCATTTTAAGTATCTTTTTAAAACTGTCATAGAATCATAGAATATCAGGGTTGGAAGGGACCCCTGAAGGTCATCTAGTCCAACCCCCTGCTCGAAGCAGGACCAAATCCCAGTTAAATCATCCCAGCCAGGGCTTTGTCAAGCCTGACCTTAAAAACCTCTAAGGAAGGAGATTCTACCACCTCCCTAGGTAACGCATTCCAGTGTTTCACCACCCTCTTAGTGAAAAAGTTTTTCCTAATATCCAATCTAAACCTCCCCCACTGCAGCTTGAGACCATTACTCCTCGTTCTGTCATCTGCTACCATTGAGAACAGTCTAGAGCCATCCTCTTTGGAACCCCCTTTCAGGTAGTTGAAAGCAGCTATCAAATCCCCCCTCATTCTTCTCTTCTGCAGGCTAAACAATCCCAGCTCCCTCAGCCTCTCCTCATAAGTCATGTGTTCTAGACCCCTAATCATTTTTGTTGCCCTTCGCTGGACTCTCTCCAATTTATCCACATCCTTCTTGTAGTGTGGGGCCCAAAACTGGACACAGTACTCCAGATGAGGCCTCACCAATGTCGAATAGAGGGGAACGATCACGTCCCTCGATCTGCTCGCTATGCCCCTACTTATACATCCCAAAATGCCATTGGCCTTCTTGGCAACAAGGGCACACTGCTGACTCATATCCAGCTTCTCGTCCACTGTCACCCCTAGGTCCTTTTCCGCAGAACTGCTGCCTAGCCATTCGGTCCCTAGTCTGTAGCGGTGCATTGGGTTCTTCCGTCCTAAGTGCAGGACCCTGCACTTATCCTTATTGAACCTCATCAGATTTCTTTTGGCCCAATCCTCCAATTTGTCTAGGTCCTTCTGTATCCTATCCCTCCCCTCCAGCGTATCTACCACTCCTCCCAGTTTAGTATCATCCGCAAATTTGCTGAGAGTGCAATCCACACCATCCTCCAGATCATTTATGAAGATATTGAACAAAACCGGCCCCAGGACCGACCCTTGGGGCACTCCACTTGATACCAGCTGCCAACTAGACATGGAGCCATTGATCACTACCCGTTGAGCCCGACAATCTAGCCAGCTTTCTACCCACCTTATAGTGCATTCATCCAGCCCATACTTCCTTAACTTGCTGACAAGAATACTGTGGGAGACCGTGTCAAAAGCTTTGCTAAAGTCAAGAAACAATACATCCACTGCTTTCCCTTCATCCACAGAACCAGTAATCTCATCATAAAAGGCAATTAATCTCACCTGGAAAGACTTATAGACAAATGTACCTGATGTCTGCCTATATACATAAGCTGAAGCCAGAGGGCTAACAGGCTAAAGAAGCACAGATTTGACTGAAATAACTAACTTTCAAATTCATAAATGCAATGCAAAAGAAGACCATAAAGCTATCTTGGTGACAGGATTTGATGCCTTTCAGTAGCATTTAAAACAATTTAGGTGATTATGCAAAGCAAATCCCCGCTCAACCAAAAAACCAATCTTAGTGATAGGTTTGTCATCTGAGTGACTATTCCCTCTGCTAGTCAATATACAAAAAGTATATTCTGTTTCTTGTACTCTTCCAATCTAAGCAACACACATTATCCTCCATCCCAAAACATTGAGGGACTCTAAACAAAATTACCACAAACACATTCTACTCCCATCTGACATTGTTCTCAGATTTTAAGAGCATTGACATCCGACAGCGCTGGATCAAAATCCAAAAAGAAAACATGCCACCTATTGAAAAGAATAAATGAAAAGTGGGATTTTCAAAATCACCTAGAGGCTCATCTACACAAGAACACTCAAGAAAATTAATCCAAATTAACAAGAGACGTGAATGTGAAGTCATAAACATACAGCTAAGGGTAGTATAAAATCCCTCCTTTGCCTGTAAAGGGTTAAGAAGCTCAGATAATCTGGTTGGCATCTGACCAAAAGGACCAATAAGGGGAGAAGATACTTTCAGATCTGTGGGGGAAGGTTTTTGTTTTGTGTTTCTTTGTGTTCTCTCCGGGACAGCAAGGAACCCGGGCAGGGAAAATACATCTCCTAAAGCCATACCTGAACTAAACATCTAAGATTACAAATTGTAAGTAATAGGAAGGAAATGCCTCAGATTATCTTTTGTTTTAGCTTGTGAATTTTCCCTTGGCTAAGAGAAAGGTTTATTCCTGGTTTTGTTTTGTAACTTTAAAGTTTTGGCTAGAGGGGAATCCTCTGTGTTTTGAATCTGATTACCCTGTAAAATTACCTTCCATCCTGATTTTAGAGAGGTGCTTCTTTTACTTTTTCTTTATAATAAAGTTCTGCTTTTAAGAACCTGATTGGTTTTTAGTATTCTAAAAACCCAAGGGGCTGGTCTGTGCTCACCTTGTTTACTCTCAAGCCTCCCCAGGAAAGGGGGTGAAGGGGCTTGGGGGGATATTTTAACTTCAAGTGGTCCTTTTCCTAAATCTTTGTCCAACTCACTTGGTGGTGGCAGCAATACCGTTCCAAGGACAAGGAAGATTTTGTGCCTTGGGGAAGTTTTTAACCTAAGCTGGTAGAAATAAGCTTACGGGGTCTTTCATGCAGGTCCCCACACGTGTACCCTAGAGTTCAGAGTGGGGAGGGAACCCTAACAAAAGTGGTTCAGTTAAACTGCATTAAACCGATGTGTGGACACTCTTGTTCAGAATTAAAGTGGCCTTAAATTGGTTTAGCTTTATTAAGAACGGGAGTGTCCACAAAAGGATTTAATGAAGTTTAACTAATTCCCTTCAGTTCACACCTTTAGTTAATTAGGATTATTTTTCCTGAGTGATCCTACAGACAAGCCCCAAGCATTTGAGGAGGACAAGTGCCAAGACTTTCAGTGGGCTTGTGCACCTAAGTCACATGGGCACATTGTAAAATCTCACCCCCAAACCAATCTGCAGCTAGATACACAAGATGCCATTGGATAGCAATAGAACCCCCCCAGCCACCCATGCATAAAAGCTTCACAGCCACAGACAACTACAGATGGAGGTGGAAAGTGCAGTCAGAGTCAACTAAACGGTTAGTTGCAATGGAGAACATCTTCGAAACTACCTCAGTGATTTAGAAGCTTAAGTCCCATTTTTAAAAGTGATAGCACTTTTGAAAACATTACCCAAACTTTAAATACAAACCAAGAGACAAACAGAGTGGAACCAACCCCTCGAGCACTGCGGTTGTAATCAATGAGACCAAGCAAAGACTGAAACTATGGGGTTGTTTTTTTTGTTTTTTCACTCAGCATCATTGGACAAAATACGAACCACCAGCAAAATTCTGCAATTCTTCAGGCACTCAGAAAGAGTCCAAAGCGTCTCATGAAAAAGCAAAAGGTGTTGGAAGGGAGAAACTTCTCTGTATGACTTTGGGAGAAAAAGAAAACAACAGCAGTCACCTCCCAATGGCCTAGATGCTGAGCTGAATCCAAGCCAGTTCAACTAAGCTCATGAGGGAGTAGGCAAAAGTGGTTCTACACCACATGTGTGGTCACTAGATTCCAGGGCCTGGTGGATATTGGTTGGGTCCCCAGATTAAGTTAAAGCAGATTCAGGACTATTCTAAACTAGGTCTAAGCTCCCACAGTCCCAATGGGAGATTTAAACAGTCAGAAATAGAGTATAGAGGCACCGTGGCCACGTGCCCTGTGCTATGAGCTGGGAAATACAGCAGCATTGAGAGGCTGTGCTGGCTTTATGGTACCTGTGGTTTCCTCTTAGGAAAACATAGCTGGTTAAGCCTGCTGGCTGCTTTGTGTTACAAAGCACAGTATGTGGCAGCCAGCCACTGTATCAGAAATGGACAGTAATTCAAAATTGTCATAGAGGTGAGGTATTAGCACAATACTGAAAAGATTCCATAGGATCGACTCAGTTAACTATACAGTCAGTTCTATATAGCTACAAATCTCAAGTCATCAGAATACAAAGATACTGGCAGTGTTATAGAAGCACTCTCTAGAAAATGATTCTGAGTGCTGAATGCCACAAAGCAGAGGCAATTAAATGTAATAATGCAGTAATAATAGGTGACTTCAACTACCCACACAAAAACTGGTCACGTTTCAGGTTTAGAGAAGGAATTTCTTGACAATTTAATAAGTCTTTTGTGGAACTGTTAGTTTTTAAGAGCGCATAAGAGGAGAGGCTACTGTCGACTTGTCTGCATAACTTAGTGCTAAGTTGGTTCAAAAAGTAACTACAGTTGAGTCACTGACTATTATAATATAATGAAGTGCAATATCCTTGGGAGGGGGGGGATTGTACCACAAATTAGAACTGTGACACTTTAGAAACAGGGGGGAAATAGGAGAGACACGACAAACTGTCTTCAAGGTTTTATGCTACATGCTTACATGCTGTGAAAACTGTGATGAACTTCAGAGAGACCTAAACAAGCTAGGTGAGTGATAGACATGATGGCAAATGATATTTAATATTGGTAAATGCAAAACAACACACATTGGAGAGAAAAGTTGAATTGCCTTGTGTACATATCAAGGTTATAAATGAACCATATCAACTCAAGAAAGTGACTTAGGCATCACAACAGACAGCTCAATGAAGACCACTGGTCAATGAGCAGCTGCCATTTAAAAAAAAAAAGCAAACAAGGTGTTAGGATGTATAAGGCATAAGATGGTGAAATGTGGAGATTATAATGCCTTTACAAAAATCAATGATACTGTCTCATCTGGAATACTGCATGCAGTACCAGCCACATCTCAAAAAGAACATGCAGAAATCAAGGGGGAGTTCAGAAAAGAGTGACAAAAATGATTAGGGACATGAAAAAATCCTCATCTGAAGAGAGACTGAAAAGACTGGGATAGTTCACCTTAGAAAGGAGATGAATAAGAGGAGATATAATAAAAGTATATAAAATGATGATCTAGAGAAGGAAGATTGAGAATTTCAGTTCTCCCTGTCTCATATCACAAGAACAAGGGGACATTCAATGCTTTTTCACACTTGTGAAATAAACTGTGGCGCTCATTGCCACAGAAAATCACTGAGTCCAAAAACTTAGCTAGATTCAAAAAAGGATTGTAGCTAGCTAGCTAGCTATCAAACATTATCATAATTCACAACAAATTTGGGGAGGGACACAAAACTTTATGTTTCAGGACTTAAACCAATCTCTAACTATTAGTGACTAGATTGGGGAGAGGGGGTAAGAGAGATTACACAACATCTGCTACTGCAGGGTTCTTACACCTTCCTCTGAAATGTCTGGTGTTGGACACGGTTAGAGAAAGGCTGCTCAACTAGATGGACTTGGGGTCTGATCTAGCATGACAATCCCTGTGTTCCTACATTCATAGTTGTCAATTACAGATTTTCTTGGACCTTCTTCTGCAGTATCTGGTACTGGCCATTGCTGGAGTCAAAATGCCAGACTGCTAGAGCCACTGGGCTGATCCAGTATGGCAGTGCTTGTATTTCTCACTTTGAATTTGATTAATACAGGCATTTCATATAAAAAAAAATCTTCTGCCTGCCATTTTCTCATTCCCAAAGATGCCCACCTGTTCTAAAACTCTTCACTCTAAGAAAACTAGTATCTGCAGCCAGTTGTTTTTGTCTAGAATGTCAGCTAGTGGTGGCGTGGTGGGAACGAGGAGACATCACCTTTGTCCCTGCTCTGATGTCATCCGTTCACATAATTTGTGTAGTTCTGCTAGCAAGAGAGACAGACACAGGAAGTAAGGCTACAAAAGTTGGAAGGCAGAGAGAAAAACCAACTGGCAAGGTATAAACCGATATGGCTAATCAGCCCATAGGAGCTCCAAAGAAGGTCTCTGCTCAAAAAGGAAGCAGATCTAGCCATAAAACCTAACAGGCTTTGACAGCAGAATGTGGCCCCAAGACCATAGTTAAATAATTCTAACTCCATGCACTTCAATGAAGCTACTACAGATTTACAGCAGTGTATCAAGAGCATAATTTGGCCAAGTATTTTTCCCTCTTTTGTATATCTTGTTTCAAAGGATCATTACTTTTGCAGAATTAATCACTCTTTTTTTTCTTTACTTATAAGACTGATGCTCGCTTTATCATCACTTAATGGAATTCAATCAGTATATCAAGAGTAATTGACTAATCTAAAATTTAAAGACATCAGTTATTAATGAAGTGTTTTAAGACACTTTTTGCTGACATGGTCACAGCAGGAATTTATATGGAGCTTTAAATGATACTGCTACTTGATCAAGCTTCTGCTGTATTGCAATAACAGCAGCCAAATCCAAAATATCTTGGATTGACTTGTTTGTTTCCTTTTTTAAAAGCACAAGAAAAATATATAAATTCAAACATTTCTAAAATGTTCAAAATAGGGAGATGATGTGTGACTTAACCAGAGAAAAAAAGTGTGTTCTAAAGCATTTTATAAGAAGCAGAGCTACATGTTACAGGTGGAGAAAAATTGCATTTTTCTCTGTAAATTTCACATGGTTACATTAGGTTTTGGATTGGAATTTTACTATAAACAAAGTTTAGGAGCCAAGAATTTAGAAGAAATCGAAAAAGGTTTCGATATTTGTATGACTAATAGTAATATCCTCACTGTTACACTTGTAGGATCAGAACTTACAGGGTGAAATCCTGTCCCTTTGAAATCTGTGGGAGTTTTATCATTGACTGCTATCGTGCCAGGATTTCACCTATGAAGGATATCAAACTTCATTCTTTAGGACATAAACCATCCACTAACTATCTGAGGTTAGGAAGATACTTTCCCAGTCGGTACATTCTCTCATAATTGCCTACTACAGGTTTACACCTTCCTCAAGATCCTGGATTAGATGCATTCAGTAAATCAAGGCCTGTTTTTTATACCAGAGCTGAATTTGCTCCACCGAGCAGGAAGCAGGTGGAATTTGCTCATGGGTCTATTCTAGTGTACTCAAAAAGGACCTGATTTTCCTCTTGTTTACACCAGTTTTAAACTGGTGTATCTTCATTGTCTTCAATGGAGTTACTTCTTGTTTACAGCAGTATAAGTGTGAGCAAAATCAGACCCAAAATTCTGGGATATCAGCATTCAGAAACAGCTAGGAAGATCAGAAAAGCGTGTGAGAGAATGTGTGTGTATAATATTCAGACACTGAGGTAGTAGCAAAAATTGATGACAAGCAATCGACAACATCTGAAGCAATGATGAAGCTGGTTTCCATTTTTGTGCTGTACTGTTAGTAATTAACATCTGTTTCAAACCTGCATAGGTACTGGGGAAGTTAAAAACATTGCTGACGTCTTATCTGTTTCTTTGCCTCCAGTGGTGGATGTTACTTTTCCTTGGCCCTGAAAACAGGAATGGAACTGGCACCTATTCCCAAATCTCCAAAGAATTTCAAAATTGAAAGTTACAGCCTTACAAAATGATAGCATAATCCAATCTTACTGGAGCAACCAGAGAGTATGCAAAGGATTTGTGTGAATGTTTGTTTTGCAGACTACAGCCCAGGAGACAAGTCAGTTCAGATGTATCGCAATTAGAGCTGCACAGACTATTTGTGGGGAAATCTTAACATGGCTGAATGAGCCACCTTAGGACCAGATCCTTCCAGGTGCAGTTCCCTCAGCTCCTAGCTCTCCTCCTCCTCCTCCTAATGCAGCATGATATAAGGGTGTTTGCAACATGACGTCATGATGTCTTGACAGAGCGACATGTGTTCTAAGTTAGTATTCATGTGCCTGCTGAGCCACAGTTCTGGCAACCTCTGGGGATCTCCCCTCATGCTTATTTCAGGTACGGAGCTCCCTAACCCACAGTGACTGAGACACTCTCTATTCCACTTCTTCCCTCCCCCTCAGGAGCAGTCTTGGAAAGTAGGAAGCAGGGGTGAACATACCGGTTAAAGTTAGGTTTTGAGCCTGACTCAGCTGAAAAAAGAAAGTGGTGTACATCTGAACCCCCCCACCCCCTTCAGCCTGCACTTCAGAGACGGGGTCCTGGGTATGAAGGACTCTTGTGGGGTGGCCCTGGGATAGCACCTAGTCCTCTTCTTTCACCCTCAAACTAGAGATAGACTCTGAGGATGCAGTACGGTTCTGCACTAACCTGAGGGGAACAGCCAGCTCCTCCTGCTCATGCAGCATAACATGATGACACCAGCCATGGAAACATTTATGATGCAATGTCATAATCCAGCACCAGCACATCTTCTGCATGTGCACAGAATATATCCATCTCATTTCAGTTTATTCAACTAGTTCAGTTCAATGACTGGTTGATTCAAAGTTCAGAAACCAGTGAAAGTTGAAAAGGCAGGAAAGTTATTTTCCTCTTCCAATCTATGAGTTAAAAAAATGAATGTGAGAAGATGAGATCTACCAGCTCTAAAATCTTGAAAGACATGATGGATGACCAGAAACAATCAGTTCCATTTGCTAACTACAGATCATACTTCCTTTGTTTAATAAATGATTGGATGATTTAGTTGGGGATTGGTCCTGCTTTGAGCAGGGGGTTGGACTAGATGACCTCCTGAGGTCCCTTCCAACCCTGATATTCTATGATTCTATGAAATCAGTTAGTTTTAAATGCAAAATATGTTTTGAAAAAACTTTATTCTATAGGTATCTTGCACATGAAAGGTAGTTTTATTTAATAAAAAAATCAAAATGCTGTTTTTGTGCTTTTTCAATTGAATTTGAATGTCCATCCAAATAGAGCTTGATACAAATAAAAATTAAATCTAATAAATAAGAAATGCATAATGTACCATTTTCTAACATAATAAATTTACAAATTAAGAATCTAAATAAATGTATGATAAGCTACATAACTGCTTTACTAAATGTGTACAAATATAATGTATCTTCCTGGTTAGTAAAAAGAAGCACCAAATTTAGCACAAAGGCTATACTTAGTTGCAAATCAAAATGTTTTAATAGTTGCTAGCCAATGAGAATGAACCTTTCTTTAGGGAAAGAACTAAAAAGTACAAATACAATACACTATAAAAATCATTTATTTAAATGAAGATTTCCAGCTCGCTGATTTAAATAAGTTCACATCACTTTGATTTAAATCAGTCTCAGAATGGTTTAACAAAATGATATCAGAATCAGTTTCTTTAGCGGTGTTATTTATTGTTTGTTTGATGGCCAATCCCAGGCCATGACCCCTTGGTGCTATACAAATGCAGAACAAAAAGCCCCACTGGGTCAACTGAACAGTGAACTTTTTTTATTTGTTTAATGTGTTTGTAAAATTCCCTAGTAGATCACTGCCACAGGGAAATGACTTTTCAAAGAGCTGTTATGTCCATTCTGTTTTAATTTTAAAGAATTTAAAATGTAGCTGCAAATTTTAAAGCAAAATTCCACTAGAAGTGTTAATACATCTTGTACTGCAGAAATGTATAGAAAAGCGTGGCTTTCTCATCTCTTTCCACTCCAATATTTTTATTTCTATAAAAATCACCTGTTTCAATTGTACTATCCATTTCCAATTGTTGAATCAAACCCATTTCATAAAAATAAACCAATGCCAAGGTGGTGCGTAATCAAGAAACAGCTGCATCTCCCAGGAGGACAAAAGTATTTAACCTTCAAGCTTTGTGCTAAAGTGCACTTGAGGCAGGAGATTATCTCATGATAAATAATGCACAGTGTTTTCAAATATTACCAACCACAATTGTTTCCTTTGTTAAATAGTTTGTTCTGAGGGCTGGGTACATTTTAGCCCACAAACTGGTTCTTCTGTTTGAAACATTAAGTGTGTTTCATAAACTCTGTCAATTCGGAATCCATTAAGTTTTCTGACTGGTTCGCTATTCATTTACCTTCAAAAGAAAATTAAGGAAAAAATTCTAATGTTAAGTTCATTCGTAGTACAATGGTTCAACTGCACGTCAAAAAACTATGTTAATATTGAAAAGGGAAGCACTTTTTGGCATTTGCTTATTTCAGGATTTTTAAGCTCTTTCAGTTTAGATTTTACTAAATGTGTTTGTGTAGGGGTGGGTAATAAAAAAAGGAAATCAATAGGAAAAAATGATTCCGTAATGCAGAACAATTTACTAGCAAGCACTAAATGGTTGCGTCCTACGTGAGTCATTCAGTGAGATAACGGCACTCTCACAACTGAAGGCGGTTTCCTCAGGTCAGGGTTGAGGCACTCTGGTGGGTTAGAAAGTGAATATTTGCATGGCCACTGTTCATCTTGCACTGTTTTGTGGGTAAATAGAGGAGCACAGTTGCCAGGAATGAGTATCTGGTACCTTCCAAGAGCATTCACAGATATGCACACAAATAAGTGGACATTTCGAAATGGATTGCATTGCCCAGAATCAGATATTTTGAGGACAAGAGTGGGAAGTAGAATGTGTGGGGGCTCACACAACATACCTGAATCCTGATTCATATCACCCCTGCTACTCAACTACTCTTCCTTTTCTAAATAGACATTCCTCATTGTGGCAGATGGGATGGTGACTGAGTGAGGTGAATACATTTGTCCTATAGATTAGATTAAGGCCCTTTAACACAGTCCATTTTATTTATGACTTAAATCACAGTTGAACCTACTGTAGGTCCTCAGAGGTGAAAGGTTAATGCATCAAACTGCCATGCCACTATCGTGTACCATAACCTCATCCTCCTTTTGTAATCAGTCATGATAACACATGGCAGAGAAGTGATTTTTTACTAAACTGAGGTACGTTCAAATAAGCAAATACCATTCTTCAAGTCTCAGCAGGCTCAATGCGAAGCTGGGTACCTAAGGAAAAAATACATTGAGGAACCATTTTCTCCCAGGAGTTCAGAAGCAGCATTTAAGTGGCCAGGAATTAGGTGTGATAGCCTTTACCAGGGATGCAGAGTGAGTAAGGCTTTGTTTAGAAAAATAGGTGACAACTTTCCCCAGCAGAAATTTATTCTTCTATTTAAAGCACCCATCCAATGCCTTGGGTGATTTCACAGCAGTTAAAATAGAGAACACCACAAAAAATAATCAGTGCCACACTAAACAAAATGTTTGACAGATCAGAAATAAAACACTGGCATATTGTACAATACCTGGTTTCAGAGGAACAGCCGTGTTAGTCTGTATTCGCAAAAAGAAAAGGAGTACTTGTGGCACCTTAGAGATAAATTGGTTAGTCTCTAAGGTGCCACAAGTACTCCTTTTCTTTGTACAATACGTATCTCTCATTTATAGCTCTGTAGCTGCATACACTGGAAGTGAGAAGTAGTTATTATTACTGGCATGTATTGTGGTTAAGGAAAAACACTGCAGTTGATGCAAGATTGGACTAAGTCACTGTAATATTATTATATTCAGTTGGTGACATATTGGGTTACATTCTTGTAGGCCCAGAATTTTATGCTTCACATTTCCTCTGTTATCTGAAACAATGATGCCATCTATTTGTATCTTCTCATTGGTTTATTATTTTTTTTCTGTTTTATAGAAAAGTAATGTACTAAAAGGCATTTATACTGTACGTCACTGCATGAGCAGCTGGATTTGTCAAATTATGGGCCTCTGAACTTCACACTGCAGTCAACAAAATATAACATTTTTTAATCATTGTGTGAAAATGGCTAAAGATCAATGCACCTTTAAACACAAGATCTGTCGATTGATCTGCTTAAAAACTCTTCAAAATTTTACAAGTATTTCGGAAAGACTGGAGGGTCCTAGCCTAACTGTGAATTTGATCCACAGTCCATGCAAATCAATTGAAGTCTTTCTGTTGACATCTATGGGCTCTGGATCAGGCCCTGTGAGCATAAACTGTGGTGTAAATTACAATTTGGGTATGAACTGCTCAGAAAATAGGGTACAAAATAAGTGTAACTTCCACCGATTTTGCATTCTGTGGTTGAGCAAAATGAGTGCAATTTACACAGATTTGATATTTTGTGAGGACCAAATTTAGCAACTCCCACTAAAATCCATTCTAAAACCTACATGGAGACTGTATGCTAGATCTGATAGAGAGTTATTCCTACTTACCCAGGGTCTGAATTTGGATTCAGAAGCATTGGGGATGATGCAGCATAAGTGCCCAAGTGAGTGTGGGTACACATCAAGAAGGTCTTTATCTTACACTCACGTTATATGCTCTCTTGGAAAGTAAATTACACTAATTTTGTGTGGCCTCTGAATACTGTATTAGTGCAATTTACACAACTCTATCACTGACACTTGATGTGTCATTTACACCACCATTTACTTTAGCACTAAGTTTGTCCTAAACACTAACATGTGAATTGCAGCCTAAAATAAGCAGTTACTTTGGGCCTTACATGTCAGTAGTGTCTGTATCTATCCCGGCAGGAAATAAATGGTCAATCAAATCTAACCACTGCAACAGTCAAGATATAACATCAGCCAAACAACGTTTCAACAATAAGTAGAGATTCTCTTTTTCCCCAGAGAAACAAACATACGATCAAGGAAGAGGTTGGAGAAAATGGTAAAAAGAAAATAAAAGAAAAAACATTTGTGAAAGTGAAATAGATTTTAAAGGTTTCTCTTTTTAAATAAAAATTGTAGAGATCATATCACTAAAGGCAGTAATTACAGATCACAATAGAATGCTTCACTTTCACTGCTCTGCTGAAAAGAGCATACCTGAATGTAGACAGTTTCCTTTCAAGCAAAATTAATGCTAAATGAAGACTATTGAATCAGCAGTTGTAAAGGTGCACATATCTAAGTTAAGAAACACATTGCATTGTTTGCTTCTAGCTACAGCAGAAGAACTACAGGAGAGACTTGTAGACAGGCAAATTGTGCAGTGACAAGCTCTTTTTTTGCTTTTTGGATTTGGCTACAGAGAGATAATCAGAAAGTGCATTTTTATTACAATTAGGACCAGTGAATGAGTCCTAAAAAAAAGTTCCAGATAGTACTGGAATTACTGGGGAAAAAAAACAACCTGGAATGACCTTCTGGAGCATTCCGGAAAAACGGGAGCCCTGATAAGGACTCTCACTTTGCACTGCAACCTCTTTAGCAGGTTTTTTTTTCCAGTCTATTAATCTTCATCTCCATCACATTTTTAAACAGGTCATTGAACTAAAGAGACCTGAAACTCATGGGAAGTGTTTTTGTCTGTGTCCCTCCCAAAGTGACCAAGATATTCCTGTCAAAGTGAATCCAGTGCTATCATATATTAGGAAAATCATGAATAAAATTCACAAGGGTACCCAATACAAGAGGAGATTATCGATACATTGCACTAAAAATAAAATATGCTACAAGAGCATTGAACTTTGCAAAGCCAAACACTCAGCAATTACAAAATGCCAGAAGTGAGGTTGTCTGGGCAATGCAACTCCTGACCCTGAACCCCTCAGCTCCCATTCTACCCCTACCCCTTGGCTCTGACTCCTTCTGCTCCTGCTCCCCACTCCTATGCATTCAGGTAAGGCAAGCTTCCTCCTCTTTGCTACCTGGACACCTGCATTGGGAACACAGGAAGACAGGCTCCCCGCTCACTGCTCTAGTGCCTGGCAAGATAAGTCTTGCTCCGCCCCCACAGTCCTAGGTTGTGTAGGCTCAGGCCTGGTCTGCACTACAAAGTTAGGGCAACATAAACCACATTAGGTCGATTTAGTAATGTATGTGTCTACACTACCGAGTTCCTTCCGCAACCTAAGTGGCCTGTAAAATTGACTTCTGTACTCCACCTCTGCGAGAGGCGTAGCACTTGATTCGACATCCACAGGTCGACACTATGCTGTGTAATTCAAATGAATTGGCCTCCATGTGGTGTCCCACAGTGCTCTGCTGTGACTGCTCTGGAAAGCGCTTTCAACTCCACTGCACATCAGCCTGGTACACAGGAAATAGCTGCTCCCCTGTTAAAGCCCCGGGAACTTTTGAATGTTCATTTCCTGTTTGATCAGCCTGGAAAGCTCGTCAGCACAGCTGATCATGGATGCTCAAGACTGCAAACGCGCTCCAGCATGGAGTTCACAGGAGATGGTGGATCTTATTGCTGTGTGTGAGGAAGAGTCTCCAATCCAGCAGAAGAAATGCTAACATCTATGCCAAGATCGCCCGGGGCATGGGGGAGAAGGGCTACACCAGGGACATGCAGTAGTGCCACATGAAAATAAAGGAGCTTTGGCAAGCGTACCAGAAGACAAGGGAGATGAACAGACATTCTGGTTCTGCCCCACAGACATGCTGCTTTTATGAGGAGCTGCAGGAGATTCTTGGCGGCAAGCCCACCACTACCTCAAAACGCTTTGTGGATACCTCCCAGGAGCCCCGGGAGACCTCGAGCAACAATGAGGAGGACATTGTTGATGAGGAGGAAAAGAGTGTGAGGCAGGCAAGCAGAGGATCCATTCTCCCCAACAGCCAAGAACTGTTTTTAACCCTGGAGCCCATCCCTGCATAGGACCAATTGTCGGTGGAGTGTAATGGCGGGGAAGGCACCCCTAGTGAGTACATATTTCCAATAAAGTGTAGGGGTTACATGCTATTATTTTTAATGTTGAACCTGAACAAAAAAGTAGCTGCAGTGGGTATCGGTGGCCACTCCAGCTATGCAGAGGGTGCTCTCTGAAAAAGCCTGTTTATGTGCCTGGGGATGGCCCTGGAATCCTCCATGGAGATCTCTAGGACGCTTTCATGGAGGTACTCTGCAATCCTTCGCCAAAGGTTTCTGGGGAGGGCTGCCTTATTTCGTCCACCATGGTAGGACACTTTCCTGCGCAACTTCAGTATTAACTCTGCTGGCATCATTGCGGCACACAGCATTGCAGCATAAGGACTAGGTTTGTACTCAGACGCTTGCAGCATCTGCTCCCTTTCCATCTCTTTTACCCTCAAGGGAGTGATATCGCATAGGGTCACCTAGGGGAAATGAGGGAAGTTTTAAATGCTAGCTCTTAAACTGCAAGCAATTCAACAAGTAATCCACCCCTGTTTGGTGAATTCTTGGTGTCACAACCACGCTTTCCCAAGCATGCTGTGGTTGTGGTTGGAAGGGTTCACCACGTATTGCAACTAGCATTTAAAAAGGGTGGGGAGGATGGCTTCCTGTTTGTCTTCCTTCCTCCCCAACCCGGAGCCACTTTTGTAAAAAGAAAAAAAAAAAAAACACCTATCTGGAGGGCTTTACATTGGTGCCTGTCCTCAAGCACCATCCAGGTTGCTAGGGGAAAGGGGGCTTTTCTGAAATTGCAACCAGTGATCCCAAGGATGTCTTCACAAAAGCTGCAGCACAAGACCTCTCGCCCATGTCTCACGGCCTTACTCACCATGGCTGGAGCAACAAACTGACTCTTGCAGGAGCCAGCGGTTGTGATTACGTTGTGGCTTGCAGGGAAGTGTATTGAGGGGTGTTTCTTTTATAAAAATAATTAACCTTGCACCAGAAACAACGTATACACTGTCAATGCTACCCTTGTGCTTTGTATTCTTTGCAGCTGAAACCTTGCCTGTCGGAGCATTCTCCACATCGGGGCAGAGACTTTCCCAGATTTGAAGGTGGAAAAACAAGACTCGGGAAGACATGTTCCATGAGTTAATGAGCACCTTCGAGAGTGACAAGACAGAGTGCAGAGCATGGAGGATTACACTCTCCAATATCCTGCACCAGGACAGGGAAGCCAAAAGAGCATGCAGGGAACAAGAGCGTGCCACGCAGGAAGAGATGCTGTGGATTATGAGGAAGCAATCAGACATGTTGAGGCATCTGGTTGAGGTTCAAGAAAGGCAGCTGGATGCTAGACTTTCTCTGCAGCCTATGCTGAACCTGCTGCCATCATCGCCAAGTTCCACATCCTCCTCTCCCAGGTGTCCTAGGATGCGGGGGGAAGTTTGGTATCTCTCGCAATCAACTCCAGGGGAGGTTACAAGGACCAGAAGTCACCCATTCCCACAACTTTGATTGTTATTGCAGTGCAATTGTAAGCAAGCTGTCTTTGTTTCTCTCCCTCCTCCACCCCAGCGTTATCAGCCCCCTTGCCCCAGGTTATCCTACTTTTCTTTGCTGTCTCGGTGTGTTTGTGAGCATAATAAAACTTAACAGATTGAGGAGAAAAATCTTTTTATTCATTCAGAACATTGTGGTTAGTAGGGGTGGAGTTTACAGGGGAGAAAATGAATGAAGGGTACAGCTTGGTAAGGAACAACATAGATGTGTCGCATTACAGTGGGTCATTGCTGCAGCTGTTTTTCAAAGCCTCATGGAGACTCAGAGCACCTTGATGTGTACTCTTCTTATAGCCCTGGTGTCTGGATGCTCAAAATTGGCTGCTGGGAGATCTGCCTCAACCCCCCACCCTGCCAGAAACTTTTCTCCCTTCGTTTCACAGGTATTATGGAGCACACAGCAGGCAGTAACAACAATGGGGATATTGCATTCAGTGAGGTCTAACCTTGTGAGCAAACAATGCCAGCTGCCTTTTAAATGCCCAAAGGCACATTCCACCACCATTCTGCACTTGCTCAACCTATGGCTGAATCATTCCTTACTGCTGTCCAGGCTGCCTGTGTATGGCTTCATCAGCCATGGGAAAAAGGGGTAGGTTGGGTCTCCCAGGATCACAAGTGGCATTTCAACATAATCAATGGTTATTTTGCAGTTTGGAAAGGAAGTCCCTGCTTGAAGCTTTCTGAGCAGACCGGAGTTCCTAAAGATGTGCGCATCATGCACCTTTCCCGACCATCCCACTTTGGTGTTGGTGAAACGTTCCCTGTAATCCACCAGCACTTGCAACACCTTTGAGAAGTACCCCTTTTGGTGTATGTACTCTTTGGCAAGGTGGTCTGGTGCCATGATAGGGATAGGAGTTTCATCTATAGCCCCACTGCAGTTAGGGACCCCCATCATGGCAAAACCATCCACTATGTCATGCACGTTCCCCAGAATCACTATTCTTCTTAGCAAAAATCTATTGATTGCCCTGTAAACTTGGATCACAACAGACTACACAGTAGATTTACCCCCTCTGAATTGATTCCCCACTGAACAGTAGCAGTCCTGCACTGCAAGCTTCCACAGAGCTACCGCCACTCACTTCTCAACTGTCAGAGCAGCTCTCATTTTAGTATTGCTGTGATTCAGGGCTGGGGAAAGGTCTTCACACAGTTGCATGGAAGTGACCTTACGCATTCAGAAGTTCTGCAGCCACTGCTCATCATCCCATAGCTGCATAACTATGCGGTCCCACCAGTCAGAGCTTGTTTCCCAGGCCCAGAAGTGGCGCTCCACTGTGTCAAGGTGAAGCACGACTGTCACCAGCAGCTGCAAACTGCTCCACTCCGTGGCTTCCAGCAGGGCTGCTTGCATGGTATTACATTGTTCCGCACGGCAGCTCCTGCTTCAGCTGAGTAAATACTGCAGGATAAGGGGCAAGGTGTTTGTAATGTTCACAACAACAATGTACAGCTGAATGGGATCCATGCTTGCCTTGCTATGGCATCTGCGTGTGTAACCCAGGCTTAGGAAAAAAGGCGCAAAAAAGCCTTGGTTTCTTTGCTGTTGACTTTAGGGAGGGAGGTAAGTGTATCATGGGAGGCTAATGCCACGTTCCCAAGCCATCCATACAAATGTTTTGGTCCCATAAGGCATTGCAAGCCCAACCGTAAATTCCGCTCGGCTCCATGCACTGTGGGATAGCTACCCATAGTGCAGCGCTCTGTGTGTCAATGCAAGCCCCGCTAGTGAGGATATAACTACACTTATACAATGAGCACAGTGGGTTCACGCAAGATCAACTTGCTTAAAATCAGAGCCTCAATGTTGACTTTTATAAAATCAACTTAACTATGTAGCGTAGATATGCCCTCAGCCTGACTGAGGCACAGGAGCTGTTAGGGAAGGGAGCATGCTCAGTGTAGGCAGAGTCTTTGGAGAATATTGCTTCCAGCTTTCAACAAACAGCTACTGGGCATGTGCAAACAAACTAATTTTCAGAGGTTTATTTCCTGGCCAAATTTGGGTGCATTTTCACAGGAATTCCAAAAGGCACATCCCTGAAATCAGGACAGCCTCCCCCTGCTAAATTTCAATACCCTGCTCCAGTTAATGAAAATACTACGGCTTCACACAAGTTATAAGTTGTTATAAGAATTCTTTAACGTGGGCAAAAATGTTTTTCCCTTTAATGTTGTTCTCTGAAATGGTTAAACTTCTTTAGCTGAAGTTTCCCAAAATATGTCAGTCTGAAGCAGATGCCTGGCATAGAAAGTTTAATCCTGAATAGTTTAAGTTTGCCATAAGTTATAAGACACTGAAAACTGGGTCTTCTAATGGAAAATATTAGGCAACCTTAATTATATGTACCACTTCTCTATGGTGCTTATAACATACACCTATTGAGATAAGCAAAATTAAGTCACTTTTGAAAATCTTGGCCCTGTTTTCTAGCATGCACGGGATATCTACAGAGTTAATTAAATGATAAAAGCAAATGGACGTTGGTCAATACTACCACAATATCGTGTTCGTTCCAGTAAGAGATGGAAGTATCTAATTTGTGACAGCACTTGGCCTTAATATAGATCAGTGGATCTCAACCTGGGGTACATGTAGCCCTGGGGGTTCTTAGAGGTCTTCCAGGGGTACATCAACTCATCTAGATATTTGCCTAGTTTTACAACAGGCTACACAAAAAACTAGTGAAGTCAATACAAACTAAAATTTCATACAGACAATGACTTGTTTATACTGCTCTATATACTATACACTGAAATGTAAGTACAGTATTTATAATTGAGTTATTTTATAATTATATGGTAAAAAATGAAATCATAAGCAATTTTTCAGTAATAGTTGCTGTTACACTTTTGTATTTTTATGTCTGATTTTTTAAGCAAGTAGCTTTTAAGTGAGGTGAAACTTGGGGGGTACACAAGACAAATCAGACTCCTGGAAGAGGTACAGTAATCTGGAAAAGTTGAGAACCACTGATACAGATCATCAAAACTAAAGTTCAGAGTCTTAAATAAATAAAGTTTATTTTATGGGACTACAAGGGGGAGTTAGAATTCCATGTGTCTTAACACATAACTGTACAAGATTTTCTGTTGTTCCAGATGTTGCTCAACCATTTTGTAAGTACAGTTACAATGAGCTGTAACCTCCTGCTTTAGTGATGATTTATTAAGTGATTTTCCCACTCCAGCTCAGTTAGAATTTTTCTAGCCATGACCAAATAGCTGAGATTCCCTAAACTGTACTCTTTATTTTCTACCATCTTCAGCATTCATAGTGTTTAACCTGTCATAGAGGAAGTCAGCTATTAAGCAGATTTAATAAGTGTGCAGATAAGGGTAGGGAGTCATGGTACAAGTAGCCTGGGTAAATTGAAAAATCTTTCTGGCACAATAAAAACCTGACACACTGAATAAAATTCATTTTTTTCCAAAAACCACTGAACAACAGGGATTTGTGTGCCATACGAGGCAATTCTCCAATTCATTTCAGATGTGGAAAATGTCTACTCTTGGCCTCAACCCTAATCTACAAATTTTTAAGGATTTTTCTTTGCTTGTTTTCTGGCTTTGTTTGTTGTTTGGTTTTTAAATATTGATTTTAGAGAGGAAACCAAAATTGGGTTTTATAGTGGAAGCTCACTTTCTACATTAAACTGTAATATGGAGTGGCTGCTTCTGCCCTATAATTAAGCTTGGCAGAATTCAATTTTAATTTTTTAATAATTTTGACAGATAATATCCATGTTTATTTTAAGCATTTATTTTTATCACTTAAATTTTCACAGTTGCACAAAATTATGGGTTTTAGGCTTTTTTATCTATTTAAAATTTCACAGTTGCAGGAAATTATGGGGAGGGTCCAACAACAATTATTTAGTGAATGTCAACGTTGAGATGGGGAAAGTTAAAGCTTTATAAATTGAAAACACAAACTATCAACATCAAAATATAGCTAGTAAATAGCCTTACATCAAACTCTAATAAGTTCTCAAGCAGCATTTTTCTTACTTTGCCTATCTGTACATTTTGATTATTATTGATGGAAATATTTTTGCTAGTTTCTGCATGTGTGGTGAAATTGAGGTTTACTGACACTTACCAATAAAAATCTGTTCCTTATAAGCCTATCCATAATACATTCTATCAGTACCTTAATTTTATCACAGAATCCGTAACTTCTGATATCAACATTATTTGTCAATAATACATATTACATGGTAGCTGTAGTGCTTTAGCCCTTGATCTACAATTTAGCGATGATTCCCTTGTTAACATGTATAATAAATTTATACATTCTTTGGGTTTCACTAACAGGTTTACTTTGATCAATTTTCTGTGACAAGCTAAAAGGAAACTTGCATGGTTTGCTATAAACTTGCAAACTTCCAGCTATAGCGTAGTATTAAGTTATTCACCACTTACAGAAGCAGCTAAAAAGAGAGTATTCTAGTTTTAAAAAATGGTGAATGTGCCACAGTTTAAAACGTTCAGTTATAGTTGTCTATAGAATAAATATTAATTCTCAGCAATTCATACGTACTAAGTCTCATGCTAGGAAATCAAATTTTAAAAAATAAACCAAAATTTTGCTGGTAAAAACTTTAATGGACAAATACTTTTCAATATCTAGATATTCCCATTGGAATTACCATTAATATTACTCTATGTAGACAGGTATTTATAGGACAATCATCTTAATACCTGAATTCAAAACAAAACTAAAGTACATGAATTGCACATTGGAACTAGTATAACAGAGGGATTCTAGCTACTATTTTTATTTTATTACAGATTAACAGAAGTGTTCACAGTACAAGTTATTTTCTCACACAAGTAGTAATTAGAGAGAGAGCACGAGAGAGACAGCGAGCGAGCGCGCACACTGGGAATATAAGAGAATACAGCCACTAGTGCAAGGAATGGATTAAGGGGGCACCATATGGTTATTTCGAAAGCTGTATCAAAATTAGTGGTCTTTAATCAGTTCTTCCCAGTTTCCTTCAAATAGTTTAGGGCTTGATCCTGCACCAGCGAAACCAATTGGACCTTTGCCACTGATTTCAATGGGTATAGAATCAGGCCTTTGGTAGGTAACCTACTCCAGACAGTAAGCCTCTCTAATACTTATGGACAGTTAGTAATTTCACACTGAAGTACTGATCTCTCCTAACTCCAAACAGCAGAGGAGCCTCACAGCCATTGAGGAGCCTCACAGCCATTGGTAGAGTTCTGCTCATTACCAGTCCCCAGGAGTAAATTTAGCTCCTATTCCTAGCTCTATTTACGTACCCCTTGGTCCCCATTTCTGCATGGTCTGGAGGAGTTCCCGCTGCACTGGGACACTGCAGCCCTTTGTTATATTTTAACCAAGCGTACATGAAACTATCCTGAAATCTATTTCATACCTCACCTGCATGAAGTGTTGGGGGTCTTCCACAGTCTTCAGTTTTAATGAGAGTTCTCTTTGGGTGTCAGAAGGTAAAAGTGACAATGATGCAGAAATATTTCCATTCCTATCCATTCACTGGACGATTTGTATTCAAGTAGTATTTGAAGCATCTCGCAGAGCCAAACATTATGTAAAACATTATAAAAAATATAACTAATATACACCAACGATTTTTAAAAGTCCCCTCTTAATCATCTCACACAAGTAAAACAAGGAGATGATCACCATTTAGGGTTCTGGGCATCTTTGCAGAGTTCCAGCGAAGTCACCTCAAAGGTACTCTACACAGAAGAAAAGATTCACACATGCAGATCACCTTGCAGGGTCAGGGCCTAAACTGGCACAATACAGCACTGAATTGAAAGAGACAAATTGCCCTATAAAGTCTGTTGTTGTTGGGGAGGGAGCAATTTACTTTGTATTGCATACATCTGAAGCCTGTATGCAGAATTCCTTCACGTTACTGAAGACTGAAAAATTCAGGAAGACAAATAGGTGACACCTCCAGACAAGGAAGCAGAGTCAAACAGTGCCAGAGGAAGTACCTTAAGGAGGTATAGACAGCCAAAGGAGCTCTTTTCCGTCCTTCACACAACTGTTCACACACACACACACACACTTGCCCTCCCTAGAGAAGATGATCAGTGTGGAAGTGCAAATGAAAGAAGAGGCTAGTGTTGCTGATTCTCCATTGAGATGTCCAGTTGCACAAATAATAAAATAGCTTTTAAAAATGACCATCTGCTTCATGGAACATTTTGTGCCTTACCACAGAAGCTGCTTGGAAGGTTAAAGGCTAAATGATATGGGCCAAATCATGCCCTTCCACAGAAAATCTCTGAAGCAGGAAGCTCTATTAAAAGGTTCCAGGTTGTTGATATGGAATACCTGACATTCTCTCCTAAGGAAGGATTAATCACTGTACAGAAAGAACAGAAACTGTGGCCTTAGAACTGTGTGGAGCCTGATGAGCTACAGGTTATTCTGGCTTCAGTCACATGAATCTGCAAAAATTGTCCCAGTCAGACCTGCAGCACACAAGACTGACTCAGTGGCTTTCCTATCCTTTATCCCCCTCCCTGGCTAACCACATGCCTCCATTCCCTGAGAAGGTAAAAACTGCAGAGTAGACGTTAATGCACTTCTCAATAGCATTTGCTTCTGTGAAGACGTCTGCAGCAAACACTACTAGTTTCCCCAGTGAAGCATGCCTGTCTGGCTCCAGGTAGCTGCTCTGTGGCTCCATGCTCAGCGCCTGGTCACACTTCCCAAAATTCTGCAGAGCTCCAAACAGACATTATGTGGAGTGTGAGCTCAGTGGAAGTATGTCACATAATGACTGTTCTCTGTCCACAATGAGTGGCCATTATAGACTGCAGTCTGCCCAAGTGAGAGAGGGCTAGATGAGGACTGGCAGTAGCCACTGAGGCAAGGTGGGCTTAGAAGGAGGGGATTCCCCTGGGAAGGGAGACCCAGAGTAAGGCTGTACTGCTGGGGACAAAACCCTGAGGAAAGGGGCACCAGGGTCCGGGAGGGACACTGGGCCTGAGGCAGAGCTAATTCCCAGGAAGACCAGCAGAAGGCGCCACACCGGTGAGGCCTCGCTTCGCTACAAGGTTCAATAAGGACAAGTGCAGCGTCCTGCACTTAGGAGGGAAGAATCCCACGCACTGCTACAGACTAGGGACCGAGCGGCTAGGCAGCAGTTCTGCAGAAAAGGACCTAGGGGTTACAGTGGATGAGAAGCTGGATATGAGTCAACAGTGTGCCCCTGTTGTCAAGAAGACTAACGGCATTTTGGTCTGTATAAGTAGGAGCATTGCCTGCAGATCGAGGGACGTGATTGTTCCCCTCTATTCAGCATTGGTGAGGCCTCATCTGGAGTATTGTGTCCAGTTTTGGGCCCCACACTACAAGAAGGATGTGGAAAAAATGGAAAGAGTCCAGCAGAGGGCAACAAAAATAATTAGGGGGCTGCAACACGTGACTTATGAGGAGAGGCTGAGGGAACTGGGATTGTTTAGTCTGCAGAAGAGAAGAATGAGGGGGGATTTGATAGCTGCTTTTAACTACCTGAAAGGGGGTTCCAAAGAGGATGGCTCTAGACTGTTCTCAGTGGTAGCAGATGACAGAACAAGGAGTAATGGTCTCAAGTTGCAGTGGGGAAGGTTTAGATTGGATATTAGGGGAAAAAAATTGACTAGGAGGGTGGTGAAGGATTGGAATGGGTTACCTAGGGAAGTGGTGGAATCTTCTTCCTTAGAGGTTTTTAAGGTCAGGCTTGACAAAGCCCTGGCTGGGATGATTTAGTTGGGGATTGGTCCTGCTTTGAGCAGGGGGCTGGACTAGATGACCTCCTGAGGTCCCTTCCAACCCTGATATTCTATGTATTTGCATAGGATTACTTCCCTCTGCACCATGCAGCAAGGGGAGCATAGGGCTTTCGATGTTCAATAAGAACAAATTGTACCATTCCAAGCCTTGAACAGATCAATTCTATTTTGTGTTTTGTATTATTTTGTTGGGTGATTCTCTCTTCAATTGAGGGATCCTGTTTTTCTAACTACAAACAAAAGCGTAACAAGAAAGAAAGTATTCCTTTCCCTCTCTCTTTCTCCTCTGCCCCATTGTTTTCTCTTCTTGTGAATGTTTGTAGCTATGGTAAAAAAAGATGGATAGGAAGGGAGGTCAGCGCCACAGTGCGAGAACTGCAGTGCTGAATGAACATAAATCTCCAATACAGATCTCTAACAATCTGAAGAGAAAGAAATTTCCCATGGATTCCCTTAAATGTTTGAAGTAGCTTGATGAATGCATGTTATATGAGTAGTGATCCTGTGGAAGGATGAATGCATCTTTACAATGCAAGTGTTTTTTGTTTGGTCCATGCAAGCTGCAAGATCGGAGTACTCTATGAGTACATAATAAACTCCCTGCTTTCAAATGTTTCTATGGACATGACTTTGCCAGGAATGTTCCAACACACAATTCATTTAATCAGCAATACCCAGTTAATTCTAAGAAGGTTAATGCACTAACACTCCGCATGGCCTTAGGAGGCACCAGTGGAATGATGGTAAGAGCCAATCTACCCCGTTCCCATCAGCCACAGGTATCTAATGTGGGAACGGGGTAGATTGGAAATGTCAATCTAGTCTGGCCCCAAATGTAACAGTTTCTATTAACAATGAAAATACTACATTTGAATGTTTGTGATCTGTATGAAGGTGAGGAGCAACGGGATGACTAGGAAAGCTTGTGGAGAAATACAGAGTCTCTGCTGAACAATTAGGTAACAACCAGCTACTGCTGAGCTGGGAGACACAGATACCTGGCTACATCTTCATGGGTTACTAGCTCTGAGGTAAACACCCAGGACAAAGCAAATAGCATAGCTGAGTATTGTTAGTTTGTAGTTGATTTGATATGGGTGACCTCCTGGATCTGGGAGATGATGGCCCCAATTCTCTATGGCTTTGAACTATCATCACTATTTTTGTGTTTACAGACACTCGGTAAGAGTGTAAAATGCTACCATTCTAATTTGGTGGCATTTTACACACTGCGCACTCATTTCACACAGGTTTTAATGAAGAATCATAGATTTGTAAGACTGTAAGAGACCTCGAGAGGTCATCTAGTCCAGTTCCCTGCCTTCATGGAAGGATTAAGTATTATCTAGACCATCCCTGACAGGTGTTTGTCTAACCTGCTCTTAAAAATCTCCAATGATGCAGACTATACAACCTACGTAGGTAATTTATTCCTGTGCTTAACCACCCTGACAGTTAGGAAGTTTCTTAATGTCCAGCCTAAACCTCCTTTGCTGCAATGTAAGACCATTGTTTGTCCGATCCTCAGAGGCTAACAAGAACAATTTACCTCCTTCCTCCTTGTAACAACCTTTTATGTACTTGAAAATTATTAACATGTCCCCCCCGGTCTTCTTTTCTCCAAACTAAGAAAACCATATTTTTTCAATCTTCCCTCATAGGTCATGTTTTCTAGACTTTTAATCATTTTTGTTGCTCTTCTCTGGACTTTCTCCAATTTGTCCACATCTTTCCTGAAATGTGACACCTAGAACTGGACACAATACTCCAGCTGAGGCCTAATCAATGCAGAGTTGAGTGGAAGAATTACTTCTCATATCTTGCTTACTTATAACCTGCAGTTATTTTACATATCTCTTGCCATAACTGATGAATGAAAAAAAATTTTTAATTGGACACATGCCCAGATCTCATTTTAAAAGTCCAAATCAGGAAACAAGTTTTTAACAAATGCCTGAATATTCAAAAAATAATTTTTCTACAGTGTGTGAATGAGTCTGAAAAGCCAGCCACAGACAAAGCTTTGCATTAATTCTTAGTAAAGCACATCTTAGAATAAAAGCACAACTTCAATGACAGAGTATAAGCTTTCTAAAACCTGGTGCCTCAACCTGGTACCTGACCAAATTCAGCTCTGATGTAAACAGGAACAACTTTGTCAACTTCATCAGAGCTAAACCCACTTGCCCCAGGGTTGAATTTATCCACCATCTGTATGGCTTAAAGGATTACTAAGATTCCATGCATGTTATGGGCCTGGTCAAAGCCCACTGAAGTCAGTGCTCTTTAATTGAATTCATGAGGTCTTAAATCCTTTACCTGCATTAAGAAGGCATATGAGGAGCCAAACTCAATTTTTTTTTAATGACATGGATCATACTCCAATAGACACTGGACTGAGTGTGTCAACTCAACCTTGCATTGACTACTGAAAAACCATCACATAGTAAATAATTTTGATTACTACTGTACCAAGCTTGAGCTCAATTTAAATAGGTGACCTCGAGGTGAGAGACTGTTTCCATTACCATAAGTCATAAAATATGTTAGTGCTCATATACAAATAAAGGAATAGAATTTGCTGAAACTCCTTACTACTTCTGTATATGTTGGATCTCTTCTGAGCTACGTCACTGATGAAAGATAATATAAGCAACAGAGCAAAAACATTCACTTTGGCTCATGCTCTCAGCTCAACTCCTGCAAATCCCATTAGCATTAATCAAAGTGAGATGATGGACTTTTTAACATGTTTAGTCTGGCAGACAGAATCCATTCCTATCTAAGAACTGGAACTTCAGTGAGTGTGGCATGGGGAAGGGGGATGGGTGGGTTACACATTTCCACCAATCAAAATACTGATTCACAGGGTATAATGAGGGGAAATACTGGAGACCTCATTTCTCTATAGACTTCTTCCAAAGCACTGCACACTAATAAGCAGCTGTCACAGGAGTGGGAACAGCAATAAAATCCCAACAGTCAAGCTGATCCTATACAGTCCATTCCCTATCGAATCATGCCCATCTCAACTGAATGGTTCCAGCAGTGCCAATGAGCTGTGCATTGCAATGTTGGATTACAGCTCTGGCTGATAACATTTTATAATTATAAGTAAAAAGTTAAATACTGTTGAAGACCCAGAAATTTCTCACATATATACCACACATACCCCTCTCTTGCTGCAGTTTGACGTTTAAAATTTGTAAGTGCTGGATTTCTAGGAAACAGACCAAAATCCAGACTGTAATAGATGTCAAACAAGAGACATCAAACAGAAGTCCTGTTCCTGAGGATTGTAACTGATACTGTAATTATGTGACCATCTGTGAAAGAGCCATTCCTTTCCATTATTCTTTATTTTGGAAAAACTTACCAATAACCTTACAGATAGATGAGCAAGTACTGGAATACATGACTTGCTGGTTTTCTGATGCACCCAAACAGTGTTCATCTGAAGCAACAGAACTGGAAAACTGCGCAATAACACTAATTTTAACTGTCTGCAAAATCTAAATGTCTTCCTTGTTGACACAGTGCCTGTCTTCTCAGCAACCTGTACTGTTGTGCAAATAGTGTCACTGATTACTTTTGTCAGGGCGGCTCAAACCGTATCCCCTGAATACAGATTCTAGTAAATTTGGGGAGATTTTTGATTTGTGAAACATTTGCAAACCAGCCCCATTATTTGCAAATCTCCGGAAACAGCTGAAGAATATGTCAGACAAACATATGCCAGTCTATTGAATATTCACAAAGTATCCAGTATTGGCACTTGATACCAAGCTTCCAAATAGGGCATGCAATCATTCTACCTGCTAAAATGAACACATTTAGTGTCAAATATGTGTATTTGAGCAAATCACCGAGACCAGTTTTGAAGCTTCTTGTACTCAAGAATACTGAAGGTTCAAATATGCATGAATAAAACTGAAACCCCAATATGCATTACATATTTGTGCTTTCCCACCCCCTCATCCCCAGTATTGAACCTGCTCTAATATCTGAGTAACTAATTAAATTAAGATAACCTATTATTTGAGTGAGCTCTCGAAATTAGTGTTTGTTCATCATTGTACACATAGTGGACCAAATTCTGTGTAAAATAAGTGGGCACAACTCTGTGTTTGTACAGCACCTAGCACAATGGGGTCCTGGTCCATAACTAGGGCTCCCAGACCCTATGGTAACGCAAATAAATAATAAAAACATCAATAGATTTCATCCATTTATACCAGCAGACAATTTTTCCCATTGCTTACATAGCAGATTAAAATGTACATTAGGGCCCTGATTCAGAAAAGCACCCCTATTTAGAACACTTAGGCGTATGCTTAACTTTAAGTAAGTGCTCAAGTTGCACAGCAGTTACTGAAGTGAATGGAATTTCAGCATTTCCTTAACTTTATGGACAGAATTAAGTGCTGGCTTGAACAGGGATGGACTTAAGCATGTTCTTCAATGCTTTCCTGAATCAGGGCTTCTCTGAGTAGAAGGTGTTATTTCCACATTTATACCAATTGAAGACAATGATATAGTTTATGTCCAGACAAACAAAACAAGGGAATGACAAGTCAAGTTCTTGAAAATCAAAATCATATCGGCCGACTGTGTGGCCCCAGTTTCAAGCTGGTACCTGAGTTACAGTATATAGTTCCAAATCTGACCATTCAGACCATAACCCTGGTGCCCCCAAAACAAGTATTTGCAAGCCAAAATGCCAATTTAAATTCCCAGTTTGAAACTGGAGATCCCAATTTAGGCATTCAAATTTGCAGATTAGGCTCTTTGTTTTCTGATGGAAGTGGCTACTTTTTAGCAAAACAATTTGCTGCAGACTATTTCAATGCAGAAAATCAAATAGAGGGCAAGTGCATAACTAAGTCAGGTAGAACTGGCAGCAGTACAGCCTTTTAGAGAGGCTCATGATCCATTCCTAAGTCCTCACAGTGCAGGAACATGCAAAAATAAGCAAAATAATCATCATAACCAAACATTTTCAGACCACTTTAAAGGTTCAGCTTGATGATTGAGTTATGGTTCACATCAATTTCTTATTGGATCCAAACTTATTTGCCTATCTCTAAAAAGAAGCTAGCCTCCAGTGAAAAGTGAAAGTCTCCATAACCTTCAGGACACAGTGTAGGGTGCAAATTCACACCACATTCATTAGTTAATAATGAAGAGGCAAAGTCTGCAGTATGTGACAAAACAAAACATTCATGGAAGACAAAATGTTCTGTGCACTTAAAGACTACAAGAAACCTAATCAAAGCTTACCAGCAGTAGCTCCCAGCACTCCCTTGTATCTCTATCTACCTTTGCATACCACGTTGGAACCAGTTGTTCAGCCATTTGCTGGAACACTTGTCATGCTGGCCAGAGAGGAAAATCTTTGACACCATTCTGAGTATAGTCACCACATACTCAGTGGCAAACAATCGTAACAGAATAAGAACTGTGTTCATTTCTAAAACACTGCATATAAAACTACTAGTATCTTCTGGGATAAGATTCATCCTGGTATAATTCCATTGACTTTAGGGAGCTTACACCAAGGATGAATCTAGCCTTAAGGGTAGGATTTTCAAAGTTGCTCAGCACTGGTCTAACTCTACTCCCACCGAAGTCAATGATGAAACTCTTGACTTAAGTGGGAGCAGAGTTGGGCCAATGTTAAGCTTTTGGAAGTCCCACCCTAATTGCTTAGAAGATACGTAAATTACTTCTATTTTCACTACATTATTTCATGTGAAGATCATAAAAAAAAAACTAACCACTTAATGCTTTATCATGTTCATTTCTCCATTTGTAACTCCCTTCTTTAATCATGGCAAATATTGCACATAGCAAATAAGAAAAATAAATAAGAATGCAAGAAAACCTTGACAAACCAAAATTAAACATTCAGTTATCAAAAAAAGAGATTATCTTGTTGTGCCACAATTAATCAATAACAGAACAGTTAAAAGGATAAGTTCCAGATCAGTATCTTTATATACATGGACATTAGGAAGTCTTCAGGTAAAAGCACTTTACTTATTGGTGATCCTCCAAAGGTTTGGAGTTTTGAGTCAGCCCTTTCATTCAGCAACTTACAAACATTTCCTGAACCTCTGCAGTGCATTTATCCCAACCAAATTCTGGAGGTACTAGAAATCTCATGAGAAGTAGTTCTCAAGCAATTTTCAGATGTAAAAACTTTGCAAAGTACAGGGATTATTTTTAGCAATTCCACGTCTAACTTCATCTGGAACTATGCAGGGCAAAAACCAATGGAGATATGTAGTGTGTTAAAATGGGTAAATGTCCCTTTTATTTTCTTCTGTCACTTTCCTTTTTACCTCACCCTGTGAAGTTTGTGCAGACCATTGAATAAAAACAGATATGCCCTGTCTATTCTGGAGTCTGACTAATGCATAGTTGGTTGCATGCCCTTTTTGACAGTGGTCAGCACAAACCGCATAGGCTTGGCGAAAATGCATGAAAACAAGAAAACAACAGTGAAAAAGTTACCTAAACATTTCTGAACCACAAAATGTATTATTAGTGTTGTTGATAAAGATAAGTTTGGCTGATAAAGGTAACAGTGTTGATGTAATACACTTCTGATCGTATTTTGATTAAGAAAGTAGAATGACCAAAAAAATCACAATGGACATGTTAAAATTGGCTAACTGACAGGTCTGAAAATATAATTGTCAACAGGGAACCATCATCACTGGGCAAGCATGTTTCTAGTTGGGTCCTGCAGGGATTGGTTCTTGTCCTTATGCTATTTAATATTTTTATCAATTACCTAGAAGTAAACATTAAATCAGTGAAAGTTTTCAGAGGACAGAAAGATTGAGGAAATAGTAAAAAATGAAGAGGAGAGGTCCACTGATGCAGAGTGATCTGGATGGTTTGACAAGCTGGACGCAAGCAAACAATATACATTTCAATATGGACAAGTGTCGGGTCATATATCTGCAAACAAGGAATGTAGGTCATACTTATGGGATGGAGAACCCTATCCTAGGAAGGATTGACACTGAAAAAATACTTAAGAGTCACCAGAGATAATCAGATGAACATGAGCTCCCAGTGCAACACTGTGGTAAAGGGCTAATGTGATCATTGGTTGTACAAACAGGGGGACATCTAGAAGGAGTAGGGAGGTTTTATTACCTCTGTATTTGACACTGGTGAAACTGCAACTGAATACTGTTTCCAGTTCTGGTGACCACAATTCAAGAAGGATGTTGAAAAATTGGAAAGGGTTCAGAGAAAAGTCTCAAAAATTGTAAAAGGATTTAAAAACATGTCTTATAGTTAGGATCAAGAAGGTCAACCTATTTCAGTTATCAAAGTTAAAGGGTGATTTGATCACAGTCTATAAATACGTACACAGGGAACAGAAATTTGATACCAGCATGTGCTTTAATCTGGCACACAAAGAGCTAACAAGATCCAATAGCTGGAAGTTGAAGCTACAAAAATTCAGACTAAAGATAAGGCACAATTTTTTTAACTTGTGAGGACAAGTTACCAAGGATTGTAATAGAGTCTCCATCACAGGAAATCTCTGAATGAAAATTGAATGTTTTTCTTAAAAATATGTTCTAGTTCAACCACAACTATTGGACTTGAAGCAGGAATTAATTCAGAAAAGTCCTATGGTTTGTGTTATATAGGAGGTCAGTCTAGATGATCAAGGTCCCTTCTGACCTTAAACCCTATAAATCAACCAGTCATTTATATTACATTTGTATTACATCTGTTACTAGAGGCCCCAATTAAGACCAAGGCCCCATCATACTAGGCTCTGTATAAACATATATTAAGAAAAAGTCCCTGCCCCCAAATAAATGACAGTCTAATTAGACAAAACTGATATAGGGTGGCAGGGAAACAGTCACACAGAGAGATGGTGTGATTTGCTCAAAGTCATTGGCAAAGCTGGGAGTAGATATCAGGTTTCTTGATGCCCAGTCCAGCCTCTTTGCCATCACTGGCTGTCCAAAAAGATGGTTCCCTTTAAATTGTACCTAGTTTGTATTAGCTCTTAATTTACAAGAACAAATTAGACAACCACTAGTTATTACTGTAAACTTAAAAATTACTGATCCATTCATAGGAGTCTTGCAATGACACCAGTACCTTCAGTCTCTCCAGTCAATGTTTGCACTTTAATTACGTGCATGTCAAACTCTATCACTTATCAGGCAAAAAACACAGGGAAATAAATCTCTTCAACCAGACCCTTGGGTTAGGTATTTGTATGTGAAAAAAAATTAAAATGGTGATGGTGCAATAGCTAATATTTCCAGTCTTCACCATGTTGCATCAGGAAATGATCTCAATGCACAACTAGCACAATGCAAAAATGAGGCAACATACATTCATTTCAAGCGCTGGCAAAAAGAAGAGAACATCCTTCTAACAGAGCCCTTGAACACAAGCATTCTCATTTTCAAAGCCCAGGCAGGGCTGGCCTTACCATGAGGTGAATTGAGGCAGCCGCCTCAGGTGCCAGACTGTGGAGGGGCACCTCAAGGACCCAGAGTGTAGAAAATAGTGTCTGCTGCTGGTGCGTATGTATTTTCTCTGCTCTAGATGCACAGAGATGGTGGAGTGCTGTGCTGGAGGAAGGAGGGCACAAGAGACATAACAGGCAGGCAGCAGGAAAGGTGAGAGGGAATAACAGAAAGCAGCAGGAGCTGCTGGGAGAGAGAGGAGGAGGAGCCTCTTATGTACCTCTCTAGCACCCCCAGGAGCCTTGACTGATTAACACCAGCATCTCAGGGAGCTTCCTGTTTCCTGCTGCTTCCCCGAACCCACTTGAGGAGAACAGGCAGTTAAATGAAGTAATAGGAGCCAGTTAGGCCCTTAAGATGCTGATATCTTCCCTCACTCAGGCCCTGCTATCAGCCTGCTTATTTGTCCCCTTCAATTGAGTGTTGAGGGCCACTATAGCTGGCACAGAACAGCAGTCATGAGCGAAAGAAGAACACACACTTCTGGGGCAGCATTCAGAAAAAGCAAGCAAGCAAAGGAAGCTTTTCTGTCTAAGCAGAAAGGAGCTCTCCTGAGATACATAGACACAAATGTTCACGGTGAGCCTCTGGCCCCAGTGAGGATGTGAGTGGTGAGGAGATGCCTGATCTTCCAGTTAGTCAGAGTGCAGGTGACCTGGCAGCTACTGCAGCATCCATATCTCCATCTCAAATGGATGTAACCATGCACATTCCTGAAGAAAAGTGTAGATCACAGAAGAGTGTGGTGGAGGTGCAAGAAACAGCTGCTGCTGAGTTTAGTTCCTTAAGTCTAGATGATCCAGGACTGTGGACCTACTTGAGAAGTAGCCTGAGGGACTTCCTTGTACTGCATGGGCCACAGCAAGTGAAAAACTTCATGTTCCCCAAAGACAATGAAAATAGAAGTTTCCATCCAACACATTACTGACGTGAAATCCCCAATGGTGACAAAGTGGAGAGGCCAAGACTTATGTACTCAAAACCCCAGAATGCTGCATACTGTTTTTGTTGCAAACTCTTCCAGTCTAATGTTCCAGCCACATTGGGTTCTACAGGAACAAAGGGCTGGAAAAATCTGGCTAGAAATCTGGCATGCCATGAGAAGGCAGAAAATCACCAGAGAGCAGTCCATAGGTGGAAAGAGCTTGAGATGAGACTAAGGTTAAAGGCCACCCTAGATGATCAGCATCAAGAAAAGATTGCATCAGAGTCTCTTTACTGGCAAAATGTTCTGAAAAGGCTCATTGCTATTGTGAGAATGCTTGCTACCCAAAATCCAGCACTGCGTGGCACTTCAGATCAGCTGTATGTGCCAAACAATCGAAACTTCCTTAAAATTGTGGAGCTGATGGCTGAGTTTGATGCTGTACTCCAGGAGCACCTCAGAAGAGTCACCGCCCAAGAAATGTACATACACCACTACCTTGGAAAAACAATTCAAAATCAGATCCTACAGTTACAGTCATACAGAACAAAAGTCAAACAGAAGATTGTGGCAGATCTGAAGTCAGCAAGATATTACTCTGTAATTCTGGACTGCACACCTGACATCAGCCTCAGCCATACAGAACAAATGACTTTAATGGTGCATTTTGTAACAGAACCTAGTGAAAATGTCCCTGCAATGGTGACTGTCAGAGAGCATTTTCTCAAATTTATTGACATTGGTGATACTACAGGATCTGGTATGAGAAATGTGCCTCTTAACAAGCTGAAAGATACGGGAATTGTGATCGCTGACATGAGAGGTCAGGACTACGATAATGGTGCCAACATGAGAGGAAAGAACAGAGGAGTATAGACACAGATCCGAGAGTTAAACCCTCAAGCTTTTTTTGTCCCATGCAGTTCTCATTCATTGAACTTGGTGGCCAGTGATGCAGCATCAGCTTCTAGTGAGGCTGCTGAATTTTTTAATGTAATTCAAAGCATCTATGTATTTTTCTCTGCCTCAACTCATCGATGGCAAATTTTGAAGCAACATCTGGGAACATCCTCTCTGACACTGAAACCACTGAGTGCCACACGATGGGAAAGTTGAGTGGAGGCGATAAAACCTATAAAACACCAAATTGGGAAGACAGAGGATGCCATAGTTGCCATTATGGAGCATAATGCTATGACAGGAACTTTTTGTGGGAGAACAGTGACTGAGGGAAATGGAATCACCAGAAACACAAATAACTTCAAATTTATGTGTGGCTTAGTGTTGTGGCATGACATACTGTTTGAAATAAATGTTGTAAGCAAGAGACTCCAAGGTGTTGACCTTGATATATCTGGAGCAGTGGAACAACTGGACAAAGCAAAGTCATACCTAGAGTCTTACCGGTCAGATGAGGGATTTCAAAACGTTCTGAAGAGTGCATAGAAGTTGTCAAAGGAACTTCACACTGAAGCTATTTTCCCACCCATTCAAGAATACAAGAGTCACCGAAGAAGACGACATTTTGATTACGAGGCACGGGATAATCCCACAAGAGACCCCAAACAACAATTCAAAGTTGAATTCTTTAACCAGGTGCTAGATTGTGCAATACAGTCAGTTGAAGAATGTTTCATGCAGCTCAAGGACACAGCAGTATATTTGGGATGTTGTATGATATTCCAAAACTCCTCACTATATCTGAAGAAGATCTACACCAGCAATGCAGGGCGCTAGAGACCGTGTTGACACGAAGACAAACGCGATATTGATGCAAGTGATTTAGGTGATGAAGTGAAAGGCCTTTCAAGATACATTTCAGCAGAATCAACTCCAAAGGCTGTTCTGGAATATATGTGCACAAATAAGATGATCACCGTCTTTCCAAATGCTTTTGTTGCTCTGTGCACACTTCTAACACTTCCTGTAACAGTTGCCAGTGGAGAACGCAGCTTCTCCAAGCTGAAGTTAATAAAAACACATCTATGCTCCACAATGACACAGGAGAGGCTGGTCAGCCTTGCAACCATCTCAATGGAGCATGAGCTGGCCCAGACTGTAGACCTTCAGGAAGCAGTTCAAATCTTTGCAACCAAGAAGGCATGGAAAGGCACTTTGATTATTCAAGCAGATGAAAATGCCAGTGTTTACTATGCATTTGCTGTTTAGGCATTTGAAAGTTAAGTGTTACTTAAAATTTTTGAACAAGGCATTTTAAGTTGTTAGTTCTCCTTTCTTGGGGTAGGTAGCAGAGCAGTACCATGAGAGGAGTAGAACACGAAGAAGGCAAAATTGAGAGCTTTCAAAGTTTTGGCACAAGTGAGTGAGCATGGGGGCGTCATTTGAGCTCTCCACCTCAGGTGCCAAAATGTTGTGGGCCAGCCCTGAGCCCAGGATATACATCCAATGCTTTAAAACTAGGATGGATTGAGTTTCATTAGAAGGATGTTTCACTCACCACTTTGTGCTGTCAACATCTCTAGTGGGACTATAACTATCTGAACATCTCTAATGGGACTATAACACCCCAAATATATCGTGTGAGAAGGGTTATATTAGTGTTCCACTAGGATGCCAATCACTGCTGATCGATTGTCCTTTGGGTCAATAACCTACATATTTTCTACTTCTGAATTAACCATGGAAATAAATGATTTATATCTGTTCTAAAACATTTATTTTCACACTCTGGAAAATAAAGTTTGTGGTGCCAAAGGCACACTAGCATAGTATAAATATATTTATACCATACCTGAGGGACTCCAACTCTGCAAATAAATCTTATTATTTTCTAGAGTGGAAATAAATCATTCGGCCCACTATAGAATCCATTTATTCAACAGGAGGAAATTACACTGTGTTGGTACTGTGAGTACTGTCAGCCAGTAGTTGTCAACAGACCAAGGATAACATCATCCAATTTGTTTGATGAGATGGCTTACTAAACAAGAAAGGATAGAAAAACAAGTCAGTGAGTGTTTTAATTTAATATAGGTGTGTATTCATAACAGTATCTTTCTTTGAGACATAAGCCCCAAATCCACGTGCCTTCCGTCTTCAGCATATTTCTTTCTACCTGTCTATTTTAGGTACTTATATGGCCTCCATTACCATAGTATCTGAGCACTTCACAATCTTTAATGTGTTTATCCTCACAACATCCTTGTGAGGAAGAGAAGTGCTGTTATCCCTATTTTGCAGATGGGGAATTGAAGAACAGAGAGACTAAGTGACTTGACCAAGCTCACACAGGAAGTTGGTGGTGAAGCAGGGACTTGCACCTGAGTCTCCCAAGTCCTTTCTCCCACTTCAGGAATGATTTTCCACTCGCATACATAAATGTAAATCAAGAATAATGCCTCTGAAGTCAATGGAGTAGCACCGGTGTAAAACCCATATAAATGAGAGGAGAATATGGCCTGCTTACATTTTGTGCAGATGGTGAAATGTCAATACAGAATGAACCGGAATATGAGGAAACAGGCACTCGTCAGTATTTGGGCACCATCTTCCATGCATAAATAAACGTCAATTGGTATTCTAGGATAACATGCATGAATATTCTAGGATAACATGTACTGTAAATTACATACAAGTGCAGACCATGTATCTATTGGTGACGTCCATGTGATTAAAAATGTATGACAAATGCAGTTGATTAACTCACTTGTATTCTGTCCACCAGCCCAATCCCACCACCACTTCACACAATGGTCTACACATAATTTTGTACTGGAATTAGAGAGTTTTTTTGGTATGTTTACTGATAAATATACCAGTACAACCCCTTGTATGAACACAGTTATACCAATATAATTTATTTCCCTTCCCATATATGAAAAAGCTATACCAGCAAAGGGCACCTTCATTCTGTATAACTGAGTCCATACTAGGTGGGTTAAACTGCTCTAACTATACCGGTATAATTAAACCAGTACAACATTGTGCATAGACAAGGCCCCATGCTTCTCAGGCATTTCAGAGTCACCATTTTACACCACCACCACCTCTGCCAGAACAGTGGTTTAAATAATTTTATAGAGGTTTTTAAAACATTCTCTCACCTTCACAGGTCTGCAATATTGCCAGCCCAAATGTTCAAATAATATAAGATTGGACTAAAATGTGATATTTTTAAAGAAAATTCAGTTTCATTTAAATTTGCCTTCTAGGCTTTTGTAAGCCTTTATGTGCATATGGGTCACATTTTCAAGCTTTCTGGCACAGCCAGGAGTGCAAGACACTTTCATTTAAAAAAAAAGGTAAGCTAAGATTTTCACTGTAGGTATGTCTCCAGTACAGTCACAGCTCCCGCTGACATACCCAAGCTAGCTCAAGTCCTGGAGCAGTGAAGCTGCAGCAGCGCACACTTGGGCTGTACAAGCCCACCTGAAACCCTGGGTTATTACTTGTGGGGCTAGCCTAAGCTGAAACCACACACTGTCACTGCTCTAGGACCCAAGCTAGCTAGATTAATGCTAGCTCGGGTATATCTACTCAAGCTGCAATAACAACCCATGACTATTATATAGATCAATGGTGCTCATTCCAGCACCCCCCCCCAGCCCCCATTACCATTAATGGAATCTGCCCATGCCCCCATCCATTACTGCATAGCCAAGGCTTCCTCAGCAGCATGCTGCTTCTCAGCCAGGCTGCATCACTAGGGCAGGGCCAATATCTGCCCTTCTGCCCCTCCCCCATCAGGTTTTCAGGGTGAAGAAAGGCACGTGTGGCAGTCTCTGGGGGAAGAGCCAGCACTGGGTGTGGAGGCTGCCAGGAGCAGAAATTGGCACAGCACACTGACCAAGAGGCTGGGTGGCCTGCTTGGGTGAGTCAGGGGGTTGAGGCGATGCTCCCTTCCGGGCCCCTATCCCCCCGCACCATCGGGGCTGGCACCAGCCACTTGGCATCTCCGCTTACCCCCTTGAATATTCCTCTATGCCCCCTGGGGGAGGCAGATCTCACAGTTTACACATCACTGGTACAGATGTTCTCCACAGTCACTTGTCCCGTGGAGCAGGGGCTTTAGTAAAACCTTAACTATCATAGATTTTACTATAAAGTCATGATCATTGGAAATACCAGATCTGAACAGTTTGGACACATAGTAACTGAGGTGCTTAGTTTCACAGCTGGAAGGATATGAAAAAATAGTCATAAAACAAATTGAAACACTAAATTATATAATCTCTTTCCAGTACAATATGTGTCCTTTATTAAATACAGTACACAACGGTGCAAGGAGACATATCTGGGATGATCTGTAGAACTCATGCGTTGCTCTGATACTCACTCCCAGAAATGACTCCCCAGACAGTGTAAGGGATCTGGGAGACTTGCTGCCCTCACCTCCCTCTAAAAGAAGCTTTCAGAATTGACTATTTGGGGTCTCTCTGTTACACACACACACACACCCCACCATAGAATATATACAATTTGGGCTTATTAGTTAGGCTAATAACATGTAGACTTCAAAATAAGTCCTATATTGTCTTAAATGCCATGGGATGACTTCTCATTTGTGTAAATCCCCACTCAAGTCAATGAGGCTACTCCTGACTTACTCATGTATAACTGTGAGCAGAATTTGCCCTGTGGTTGATCGTCTGTCTTAGGTATTTCTATGGCCTCCATTACTGCAGTCTTAGCACCATTTTTAATGTACTTATCCTCACAACACCTCTATGAGGTAAGGCAGTGCTACTATCCCTATCAAGGTTCCTTCCCCACTCTGAACTCTAGGGTACAGATGTGGGGACCTGCAGGAAAGACCCCCTACGCTTATTCTTACCAGCTTAGGTTAAAAACTTCCTCAAGGTACAAACTTTGTCTTGTCCTTGAACCCTATGCTGCCACCACCCAGCGTTTACATTGCACGTAGCTATAGCCAGTTTCAAAAGGGACCTGTGTTCATGAAGCATTATCAAAAGTGTTTGATAGATGGTAGGATTCTGGAGGGCTTTGAGTTTCAGTACCGTGAGGAAAAGTGCTGAACAGCAAAGAAGGTAACACAAAGGAATCAGACAGAGCCTGCTCAGTGAGGGAAGTAAAGAGATATTAGCAATTCTAAGGCATTGGTAAATTGGTTTTGTAGCTGTCGGAGTGTGTCCAGGACGAGTTCTTGTTCTTCTGAACAAGAGGTCAAATATGGTGGGAAATGTTTAAGTGTCAGATAGCTAATTAATCATTTTTACTGCCATTCTCAGTATGTAACACCCTGGACAGAGATATTGGGGGGAGGGGGAAGGAACATCAAGGGTAATATGCCTTTTCCTCTAAGACCTAAAACAGAATTTTATTTTAAGACAACTAAAACAAGTGTTTGATGTGCTCAGGTCTTTGTACTTAACTTTCACATCTTGCAAGGCCCTATACTTATAGAAAAAATAGGAGCTATGTGATCCATCAGGTCAAACTCTTTTCTGCTGCATTGCACAGAATCTCCAGTTTTTGAGCAGAGCTTTTATAGAAGTGGGTATTTGAGAATTATCTTTGTAGCAATGTCGTTGCAGCTTTAGAACCAGATTCTTGAATTTGTTCTGGCTTCTCTACAGCCCTGGGATTGGGGGTATATCATAGGCTATTGCTAGCTGTGATCTTGGAACCTCTTGGTGCCAACTAACACAGGGAGTGCATAGGGATTTACAAGGATCCCATGGGTCTGATGTCTACATAATAGTGCTCCAAAGGGTGGCATATGAAGTCTCTATCAACAGCCAATAGTGCACTGGCCATTTTAATCATTGCAAACATATGGATGGATAATATTTAAGAAGTTATGTATCTGTTCTGGAAATTATGTTTTTAAAGTCTTGAAGTCAAAAGCAGGTCACCAAGAGATGACAGACCTTGAACAAATTCTGCTCAGGCAAGGGATAGGAGACGCTTATCTCTCTTTGTCCAGTCAGGTATGTATAGTGCATTGTGTCTCAGGCAATGTCAGCCTATCTGCTAGCACAGCCCAGATGCTAATTAAAAGATTGCAAGGTCAACAAGAGACAGAGGCAGCGGATCTGTGAGTGCCCTGTGGAACAGGGGCTGGACACTCCAAAGGGATGCTCAGAAGGTGCGGGGGTTGGAGCATGCCTATTGCTAACCTGCAGAGGGACAGTGCCTGCATAGGTTGAGAAGGGAGTGCTTATGTTGCCCATGTCTAGTGGAGTTAGAGAGCTGACCCTGGCTGGCACAGACAAGGCTTCCTCACGGTAAAGACAGATGGTAGTGAAGTGCCTCACATCCTTGGATGCTCCCAGGAAGCGTCGCAAAAAATAGCATAAAAATTAGAGCAGCCCCAAAGTACTAATCTATAATGAGGGTGTGATAGGATTGGTGACGCAAATTAGAAAGCTACAATGGGCCTGATTCCTCAGCTGTGCCCAGTGGACAATGGAAAAATCTCAGCCTTATTGCATAGGACATTGAGAATCTAGATCCTATAGTTCAGTGTTTGTTTTTTAATAGTCATTTGAGACTACTATAATACAGAAGTTGCCCATTAAATTGCTTCAGGGAAATAAGAGTTGAAGCCCCAAAAATGACACCTTTCATTTCAACAAATTGCTAGTTAATGAAAGCCCAATTTAGCAGGATGGGGGAAAAGTGAGTTTCAGATCGCTTATTTGATCTAAGAGAGCAAAATTCATAAGCAGCCCACACAGTTACAGCCAGTCCAAGCTGGCTCTGGTCAGACTTTCTTAGTCAACTTCTGTCATTTATACATTTTGAGCCCAGCTCATGCAATCCTTACTCCCAAAGTTAATCCTTACATTAATAGTTCCATTGATTTCAGTGGGACTTCTCAGGTGAGTCTGGATTATTTGTGGGAGTAAGGATTGCAGGACCGGGTTTTAATAGGGCTAGATTGTACAAGCCTTACTCACATTACTGGGAATGGGACTATATTAAACCTTCAGAAATGTATGTACTGCCTAGCCCATAATAATCTAGGTTAACTTTATCTGGATAATAAGGATAGTAATTTCTTCCAAGGTCCCCACTACAGCTTACTTAAAATTTGTAAGTTACTAAAGAGATAAAGTTCCCAAAAGAAAGATTATAAATCCCTCTTGTATCTGGGAATATTTATTAGGAAATCCATTTTAGCCAATTTTACACTGTATTTTCATTAGCTGCATATTTTCATTAAGCACCATGAAATGTGCTCCCAGTCTCCATATGCTGTGATTGGAGTGGACTGCAGGTGTTTGTAACCATGACAGGTGAGGGATTCAGACCCTAATACTGGCAACTTAGTGTCAAGTTCCTCTTCATTGCTTTTGCTGGCAGAGTTTCCTGAGGGGCCATTAAGAGATCGGCCTGCTGCTGCATAACACGTTAGGATGTCATCGTACCTTTAATTGTGCAGAAGCCTGTTTGTACACAGGTGAGAAATCTATAGTTATTATTGCATTCATCTTTGTGCTGACCTTTAAGCTTTTCTTGTTATAGTACAACATACTTTATGCTCACTGAGCTTTCCTTGTGAATGAAGAGGTGAAACCTATGATAGAAGTTGCCCATGTATGTCAGCTTTTGTGAACAGAAAACATAACATTTGCTTTTTGTATTAGAGCAATGCATTTGGGAAATTGCCTCAGCTTTCATCAAAGATGAAATTCTATTTGACCAAAATTGCTGTCACCACTCTCCAGCATATGCTCATTTTCTTAAAATGTGTAATCCAAAGCAGATCCAGCTGAGAAGTTTGCACTCCGTTTGTAAAGCAGCAAGGAGCACTTAACTGGAAACACAATAGTTCAGTTAAAATGAGATGAGGGCAGGTCATTTCTTCTAACTTTTTCAATCATTAAATGAAGGCATAGAATAGTGGATAGGGAGATTAGAAGGACAGGAAGAGAGAAACCAAAGCCTCGTTTGCTTTTTGATTAACGTCTCACAAACTAAACAACTATTAGCAGAGAAATATAGTTTTCATTCAACATGTTGCTTTCCCAATATATATTCTGTGTGACAAAGTCCTTCAGAATAAAAATACCACCCAAAGTAATTGCTTGTATTTTTGTCCTTTTTCTCTGAATCATATTAACTATTAATATAGTGCTCCATTTAAGTAGAACATTAATTATTAATGGCCTAGTGTGGGGAGGTGCTGAACATCCAGTGAAGTCAATCCGGGATGAGGGGGCCTAGCAATTAATGGAACAAAACTTAATATAGATTCATAGACATGTAGGGCTGGAAGGGACCTCGAGAGGTCATCTAGTCCATCCCCTCCTCCACCATTGCTGAGACAGGATTAAGTATACCTACACCATCCCTGACAGGTTCTGGTCTAACCTGTTCTTAAAAACCGCCAGTTATAGGGATTCCACAACCTCCCTAGATAACCTGTTCCAGGGCCTAACTATCCTCATAGTTAGAAAGTTTTCCTTAATATCTAACCTAAATCTCCCTTACTACAAATTAAGTTGATTACTTGTTGTCCTATCCTCAGTGGACATGGAGAACAATTGACCACCCTCCTCTTTATAACAACTTTTTATATATTTGACAACTGTTAGCGAATCCCCCCTTTAGTCTTCTCTTCTCTAGAATAAACATGCCCAATTCTTTCAACCTCACAGGTCATTGTCATGGGGCCCACTCACCACTAGAGTACCTCCTCCTGGCCACTCTGGGATTAGCATCTTCCAGATGCTGCATCCTCCTCTGGCGGTCTCTCAGCCCATCTCTGCAACTCCAGGTGCTCCTTCTTCATGACTGGAGCCTCCAACCAGATAACTATGCATATTCCCCACTTCTGGGGTATCAATGGTTATGTCTGCACAGCAACATGGCTGACCGATGCTAGCCAACGTGGATTTGTGGGGCTTGGGGTGCGGGGCTGTTTCATTACTCTGTAGATTTCTGGTCTCAAGCTGGAGCCTGAGCTCTATAACCCTGTAGGGTGGGAGAATCCCAGAGCTCGGGCTCCAGCAATGAAACAGCCTTGCAGCCCATTAGCTCCATGAGCACAAGTCTGCTGTCATGCACCAGCATTGGATTTTTCTTTGCTGTGTAGATTTACCCAAAGTCTTTTCTAACAAACAGGCTCAGGTAGTCTTCCCAGACACTACGCAGCTGGTAGTGGCTGGTAGGGGAACCTGGGCCTGCCCTCTACTTTGGGTTCAAGCCCAGGACCCTCTACTCAGCAGCCATGGTCTGGTCCCTCATGGACCTTACTTACTGCCTTTCCCTGAGCCTCCTCCATACCTTGTGGTTCTCTCTCCCTTCTCTGGGTTTGCCAGCCTCACAACTCTCTCCTCCCAGGGAGTAATGTAGGCTACTTGCATCTATAGCCCCAAACACTCCTTCCTTCTCCCAGGGAGTGACTGCAGATTACTTCCCTGCAGCCCCCAGGTGCTCTCAGCTCCCGGGCTTTATAGAAGTCCCCCCTGTTCCTATCCCACTGAGCCTCTTCTAATTAATCCCTGCTCCCTGCCTCCTCCTCCAGGTGCAGCCTAGTTGGTTAATTGGCCTAGCCAGTCATATTAACCCCTCTGGTCTCTCACCAATTTGTTCATATCTTTCTTAGGGTATGTCTACACTATGATCTAGGGAAGTGATTCCTAGCTTGCATAGACTTATTCATGCTAGCTCTGAATGTGAGTTAGCATGCTAAAAACAGTAAGGTAGCTGTGGTTACACAGGCAGCCGTGGCACTGGGCCAGCTGTGCTTAGTACAAATATGCTTGAACCCCATGGGCATGTACTCAACATGGCTAGCCCATGCCACTGCCCTGGCTACTGAGACTACACTACTATTTTTGAGGCCTCACCCGTTCCCAGTAGAGCAGAACAATTATCTCCAGTGCCTTATAACATATGGCACTCCCATTAATACATCCTGGAATGATATATGCCATTGTACAGGACCACAACCTTCACAATAGAAACTGCACAGGCACACATGGCTGCTAGACTAACTGGTAACAGTGAACATTGAACCACCAACCACTAATGACAACAAATGGTCAAAAAAATTCTGTCAAAGTGGTTTTTCCAATGGAAAAATTGGGCATTTGAATGAAATGAAAATTTTCACAAAATGACTGGTTTCCATAAAAAATTTCAGCCTTGGAAAAACCAATATGTTCTTGGTTTTCAGCAGAAAACATTATCTTTTTGACAAAAAGGCAAAATTTTCTGCAGATGGAAAAATAGCCCACCAGATCTAACATTTGCACAATAGACTTGCAAGGGGAAACATGTTAATAACAATAAATCTGTTTGTCAGTTAGTGAACAGAATATGTAATTGAACTCATCAAATAAGTTTGCTGCAAATTGTTCCACCAGCTCCTGTCCCGATCCTACAATCCCTATACCATTATGATTTCCCACTGAACAAAATGAGAGTTCAGAGCACACAAAATGCAGGATTGGTTCTAGATGTGGAAATCCAGGGATCATACCGACAGTCTTGGACGAGATGGCCACCTGAACAGGTTCCAGTATTTAAGGGTAATAAGAGAATGTCCTCCAGAGATTCACAACATGACATTTTATACAGTATTTTTATCCCCCTGAGATGTCAGTGGGCCAAGTGCATCCTTGGTGTAATGCCAATGAAATCACCAAACAATTATGGATTGATTTGACATATGGGATCAGGCACTGGCCCAATAACACTGGTATCTTGCCTCTTTCACCAAGCGAAATCTGATGCTTCAAAGGAAGGTGGAGAGGAACAGGGGGAAACCCACAATATACCTTGTCAATTATGCAGTGCTTTTCATGGGAAGGGGATGGAGATGGGAATATATGTTTCAGGACAGACTCACCCCTTTTTTTAATTCCCTCTCTTCCACATTTGGGGGCAAGCTGGTGTGACCTAGTGATCAGTTCTGCAGCCAAACACCTCTTGTGAAGTGTTGAGTGAGCACCCTTGACCCCCCAGTTAAAAGGAAGAGAGGGCACTCAGAATCTCTCAGGATACACTCAGCACGTTGTAACTCTGGGCACTAAACTGTCAGTGATAGCTGCAGTTGCTCCATTCACAAGTTATTTTACTGAGACCAGCATTTTTCCCCAGTACCTTTAACTGCCGGAGTTAGATTTATGTCAATGTTCATAATTTATTCCATACATAACTTTTGCAGTGTTCTGCTCTAAGTGTTTATATGGATGCAGGCCAAAAAAAAAAATAAAATAAAATCAAGAAACATGAGAATCCAGCAACTTATTAAACCCTACCTCCAGAAACCAAATGCTGCTCTCAATAAATCTCATCCCTTGTGGCATACTGCATTTTTCAGCCTTATTATTCCCAATATTTTGCCTATCGTTTTCTGAATGGTTTCTCAGGGAAGAAATAAAAGCTTGTCCTTGAGAAGTGAGAGCAAGTTACTATATATTCCCTCTGAACCACCTCATAATGTGAGCAGTGAAATGCCAGGAATAATGTAAACTATACAGTAAAACACCATGACATACTACTCCCAGAAATATCTCAGCTTAATAGGTGTTGTGTTGTTAACAGTGAAGTTTATGTAAGCTAGTAGACATAAATCTGTCGTGTAGACAAAGATTTACAGTAATATCCACTCCAGTGGATGATTTTCACCACATTTAGGAATGCCAGGCAACTAGTGTGTTTTCCTGAATCTCTTTAGGCATGAAGACCCCTTCATATCAATAAAAATTTGGTACTTTGATCTTAACGTACTCTACACTGATGATCTAAGCTTTCCATTGTTCCTTTGATTATTACAGACACAAGCTGTAGCTTAGGTGACTTTGTAAGTTCACATAAGCCTCTCCTAAGAAGAGAACTGGACGCTTCGGCATATGAAAGTGAACTCTAAGTTGTTATGTTCAGTTGTCATGTTCAGTGAGATCTTTATATTTATGCCATGATGCATTTAGATTGAGGCCAAAATAACATCTACAGCACAGGAGCTCAGTGTTCCAGGAAATCAGAGTTAACAAATTTTATTTTATTGCACTCATTATTGATGCTTAGTTGTTTTGGGTGGCATTACGTAAAGTTTTCTTGTTCATTAGTAACTAATTGTTTTAGTTTGGGACATATTTCACATATGCCCCATAAAAAAACAATTATATGATATGATATTTGGTCTTGGGGGTAAGGCATAGGACTGCGACACAGGAGACCTGGGCCTAGGTCTAATTCCTGGTTTTGCCATAGACTTCCTGTGAACTTGGGCAAGTAAATCTGTCTTTTCAGCAGAAGGACTGTGTTTTACTACATATTTATACAATGCCTAGCATGATGGAACCCTAATCTCAGTTGGGACTACTATGTGCTATGGAATTGCAAATAATAAATAATAATAATAATACCCACTTCATAATTTTATTTATACTTTTAAATAAATCATTATTGAATTTTAAGAAAGGTAGATTTAAAGTAAAAAAGTAAAGAGAAAAAAAGTGTTCGTACATATATTACATTTCCATGAGAGAAATATATGGTAGTCATTGAGCGACATTAATTACATGGTATCCAAGGACTTAAATGCAATAAGTAAAAAATTAAACTCACTACATGTGAGTATGTTTCATCCTATGCACCACAAAAAACAGACTAGATGATATGAAAAGGAAAATGTTTACACACTACAAAGTTAGTCAGAATTGACAAATTAGTGTTAATGCTCTTACTTGTGTATCTCTTCTAGAGTTTGTCTCATGTCTCTATGATAAAAGGGGCTATCATAGAAAGTGGTTCGTTGCTAGGAAATTATATTACATCTGCATTTCATTTCGTATTTAATCAAACCACTGGTGTATTTTAGCTTATTTAAGAGGCTGATGCATACATGAAGATCTACCAGTGAAGAAGCGAGCAAGTCTTCAAAACAGCACTTCTTTTCTTCTTCCCCAAAGAGACAAACTATTTAAAAAGAATATTTCCATTTTCATACAGTTTCAGAGTCAAATACTCCCATTGCAAGGAGTTGTCATCCTATGTTTCAGAGACTGAATATAAGAAAATCTTTCCAGCACTACTGATGCAAAGCCAAAGTGAAAATGAGTTCTTATCTCCCTTGATTGAATTTAGACCACTCTGACAAGCATAAGTTCTGAAAACACTGGGAGAAATCCATGCAAATTGAATCTATGTGACTGTTGGTTATTGAAAGGCAGCAAGGATGCATTTCCAACAAATTGTCTATGCCTCCCTCAAAATGATCTATTTTTCAACAACTCCAAAAAATGAGATAATGAAAACATCACTAGAAGCCAAAGATCTCACCAGCTATTGCCCCAGCTCTAGTCATTCCTTCCTGGACAAGATCCTCAAGATGATATTAGTGTGACCTGTAAGCACAGGCCACCAACAGCACCCAGTGCCCATACCCTCAACCCAATAATTGAAACGAGACCCATGGAAATCAGTCTAAATGATAAAAAAAAATCAAATTACACCAAGCCTACTTATTAAATAGTATGCCCTAGTACAAGCCACAACAGCTGATGTTTCTCTGGATTAGAGTCCTGGAAACGAAACCCAGTAAATAATTTCCTCAACACACTTAGTAAACTACATTTTACTCACTGGTTATCAATCCAAGATATATTCTCTGCACGTTAAGTCTGTTAGTATAAAATGGACATAGAATCCAGTACCAGCCCAATTCACATGTAAAATGATATTTAAAATAAATCCAAATACTGTATTTATCAGCAGCATTTAAAATGCATTCAAATACCCAGCAGGAATATTTGTCACCTCAAAAACTCTTAAAGCATGGCATATTGCAGCTTATAAAGCTCAGCATAAAACAGAGCACCTCTTAGGTCAGGGGTTCTCAAATTGGGGGTCGGGGGGTTGCAAGTTTATTACATGGGGGGGTCGCGAGCTGTCAGCCTCCACCCCAAACCCTGCTTTGCCTCCAGCATTTATAATGGGGTTAAATATATTTAAAAGTGTTTTTAATTTATAAGGGGGGGGATCACACTCAGAGGCTTGCTATGTGAAAGGGATCATCAGTACAAAAGTTTGAGAACTACTGTCTTAGGGGAAATGGAGCATCTGCTCGTTGTTAGCTGCTTCAGACTCGCTCATTTCACTAGATCAGGAAAGCAATAAAGTTTAAGTTCAAGCACATTGGCTTTTGTCTAACCAGGCCCTTGTAGGAGGGCTCCTGCCCTGTTTTATTATTCTTTAGTAATGCTTCTTCAATATTAAAGGTGCAATATTTTAAAAGCTGTTTTGCCAGCAGTGTGTGTGGTATGTCCCTGCCATCCTCACATAGTTATGAATGGAAAAAGGGTATGGATTGTTTTCCAGCTTTCCCTGATAATCATAGATCTGAAGGTCAGAAGAAACCATCAGGATCATTAATTCTGACTTCCTGCACAATACAGCCTTCAGAATCCTATCCCTTTCCTTTAGAGAGGCATTCCATCTTGATTTGAAGACTTAAAGCAATGGAGAATCCACTACATCCTTAGGTATGCTGTTCCAATATTTAACTACCCTCACTGTTAAACGTTTATGCCTTATTTCCAGTCTAGCTGCAACTTCCAAACATTGGATCATGTTACACCTTTGTCTTCTATGTTAGAGACTGAGATCCCGCTGAATGTAAGGCATCTTCTTATTGTGAGCTCCTCCTCCTCCTTTCCTCACTAACTTCTGCTTCAAAGATGAAAATGGAAACCTCTGTACCTCCCCCTCTTCTGAAATCCTAGTGGTACCTCAGGGGTCAGTTAGGGTGTGTTCCCCTACCATCAGCACCAGATCCCTCTGGACTGTTTGCTTCTTGACTTTGTTCCCTGCAGCACTGCCTCATGAATAATAATGTTTGCTCCCTCTCTAACTCCTTATGTATTGCTTGCTTGTTAAATTTCCCCTAGTGTCACAGACTTAAAACACTTAATCATCAATATTTTTGCAGACTTCTGGGATTTTTGCAAATATATTGAAGTTGACAGAGTTCCCTAAAGATACAGAGACAGTAAAAAATGGAAAAACTCCCCTGCCACCCCCTCCTCCCAATAGATTAGGTAGGATAGTTTTGATTTCTCTTTACAACGTGGGTATCACATCCCTCGGAAAACTGGTGGGACAACCAAAAGCTTCTCTTTCTGAACATAATACTCTTGGAATAAGGAGACAGAATTTGAAGCTGGTACATAAACCTGTTCCTATTTTTCTTGATTCAATAATCTTATTTTATATCCGTATTGAGTATTAGAATAATTATTTGAAAAATTATATTGTATGTATAAAAGATTTTCAAACATTATTTGGGACTTCCCACGGATCCAAGGATTTTGGTCTAACAAATACAAAACTTTTGACACACTCCTTGATAATAAAGGCAGTTGCAGTCATTTTCCCAATTATACCCAACCACACACACATTTATTCAATTTTTTTTTAAATAGCAGCAAGGAAAAGCATCACCAACCAAAAGCATCACCAGACGATAGCTCAAAAGCAAAGTGTACACTTACTATATGTGAAGCAAACATAGGAGAAATGAGACATGAAATTAATTACAGCCTGGATTAGGCAATTCCAAAATTAAATGAGTGATGGTCTGATGGAGCACACTCATCCCGCACCGGGCGGGAAGGGGTTAATGCCACATTGTGGGCTGAGCAAGTCATGCCCCCTTCTCCCTACTGGGCATGCTCCAGGTGTACCAGTATAAAAGAGAGCAGCCCAGCTCAGTCAGGGGGGAGATGCTGATGGGGAAGGATGTGTTCCTGGAGCACAGGACAGCCCCTAGCCTGCGCTAGAGGGAAGCGGAGACATAGACCACAGCTTTTGACCCGAGCAGCTGGTGTGGGGAACTCCTGTACTACAACACCTGAGACGGTGGTAGGACGTTACCCAGGGGCGGTGTTGAAGTGGTATCTCCCACTGAGATCAGCTTGGTGTGTTTCGGTGGGACTCCCTGCTGAGCTGGTAGCTGGTTGTTCCACAGCTACTAGGGCCCAGGGTTGGGGCCCTGCTACCTGGGCCACTGGCCCTCCTGCTGGTGGCCCCCAGGAACTCTGGCCATTGGGCCACACTGCCCTGACAGTAGAGGCATGTTTCATGGACTCCAGACAGTAGGCTGCACTACCCCCAGAAGGGGGTAGAATAGAGCGGGGGGGGAAATCACTATTTTGGGTCAACTGAAACTTTGAACAGGGAGGAAACAACCTGAAAATCAGTTTCAGTTCAGTCCAAACTGAATATTTATTTCCAGTTCAGCCAAAAAAAAATCTATTATTCACTCAACTCCAATACTGATACATAAATTCATCACTAGTCTACCATTGAATCTTGTTCATGAAACATTCTCTGGAATCTAAGAACTTTATTAAATTTAGTATAGGTGTGTTGGAGACCCCAATTGTCTCATTGTTCTCACTTCACTCTTTGGAGAGAGATTTTTTTGAAATCAGTTTGGTTTTTGAAATTTGAAAATGGTTTAATATACATTCTGTCTTCTGTCCAGGACTCCATCCCCACAGAGCAATCTGCATTTTTGCAAAACTTACATCTGTATGGAGTGCCACAGACTCTAAAGAGACTACTTTATCTGAAAGGGTCCATATCTGAGTGACAGGGTCTGCCCCTGAAGATGCCTGTGCAGGACTAGCTTCTGAGGCATCAGCTTCTACTAGCAAAGCACTGCTCTGTGATATAGTTAAGTCCCACTCTTTACTGACATTTTTAAAAACCTTAATGTTTTAACTGGTCATAAAAAATAATGGCGGCTGTTGTGTGAAGGGCAAATGAACTTTGCAGTGGAACTTTTCTTAAAGAATTTTGTTCTCCGATTAGACCCCCTGGAGCATAAATTACAGAACAAATACAGGCTAGCCTGAGGTGCTTTGCATCCTTTTGTTGTGATTGAGTGGTTCAGTCCACTGGAAAACTACAATATGTGTTGCCCTCTGCACCGCACTTCAGGGATCACAATTTCACAGTTTGATGGCCAACGCTGCCTTGCAGGGTTGCTACAGTAATGAGTTCCTAGATCTTCACACACCATCTGAAAGATTCTCCCCACAGTGGCTTCCCCATGGGGAAGGCGCAGAAATACCAGAGGATAAAGGTAGTTAAGGCAGAGCATAACGCTGAAAGGATAGTATGAAGAGTTCAGTACACCCCACTGCAGGTGAGCATGGTGATTGTAATTGTTTGTCTACCACAAAGACTGATTATTTTAGAGCAGTGGTGCAGTCACTCCTACACAAGTTAAAGTGCAGGGGACATATGGGGGGAAATAAGGGATGTTGGGGTTTTATTTTTTCATTGTTTTTTGTAAGGGTTGCCAACTAATTGCCAACTGTGTCTTTGAACAGTGGCAGGGGAAAAAAATCACTAAACTGTGAAGCAGCCAGGGAACTTCTGATGAGGAAAACAAATTTTCCTTAGGACAAGGTTTACTACCCTTTGCTGTTAAACTTTAATATTTGTGTTGTACAAATATTAAATATTATTGTTAGAACAGTCTGTCTGGGAAGGAAAGAAAATAATCAGACCCTGATGTAATGTCATACACTCTGAGTAACAACCACGTGCATTTTACTCTTACTATAACTTTAGTTTATATACAGTACAGAGATGCCTGTGCTAATGAGGGGCTGTAAACGTTAGCCACCTTTCATAATGGCCAGTAAAATCTCATTCCCTGCAAGCAGTCTTCCATGTTAATTACACAGTATTATGCCTGTTATATTACAGCAGTACCTTTTGTTACAATATTTTTAACCCCCAGAGAAAGGACGAGTGTGGCCAGACATATTTCTGAGAATACTTTGTATGCTGAACGGAGACAATGTCATCTTATAAACAATAAGTAAAGCACTTAAATGACTTCAGAACTATGTCCCATTCTTGTCTACACAAGAAGGTTGTGCTTTCCCAGTATAGTTAGAGATGTAAAACCCCCTAGTCTGGATGCTGTTACACCAGTAGAAAAATGTTTACATTCGGCATAGCTTTGTAACAAGGAGCTCACTTTGGTTCCTGGGTCTCTGTGTACTAGAAGCTCAGGGAGAGGCATGCTGTCACTGAGAAAAAGGGAGGGGGGGGAGGAAGGAGGTACCCAAGGACAGACTCAGATTCTGCACAGCATCCAAGAGAGAGGGGAGTGACACTAGCTCAAGCAATAAGGGTCCCATTTGGCTCAGTGGAGGATAGCAGGTATGCCTGGATGGCCAACAGCATGCCCTGCTCAGAGAAGGAGCAGCGTCTGCCACTGTAGCGCTTAGTGAAGATGCTACCTATGTCAACGGGAGAGCTTCTCTCATTGTCATAGGTACTCCACAGCTATGATGACAAGAGAAGCCCTCTGATGGACATTGCACTGTTTACACTGAGGGTTAGGTCGGTAGAATTGTCGCTCAGAGGTGTGAAAAGTCTACTCCCCTGAGCAAGGTCGTTATACTGACATAAGTTGGTAGTGTAGACCAAGCCTGAGAAAGGAGGGGTTTAGAGTCAAATGACTAGTAAAAATGTCAGGAAAAAGCCTAGCCTGACCAACAGGAAGATCCTGAATGATGCCTGCCTCTGGGAGCACTGAGAAGGGAGAAGCCATTTTGGAGGAGCCTGGAGCCAGCCACTAAAAGGGAAAGCCTTGCTGCGTAGTGAGCTGCGGAGTCAGGGTCCTGGATGCCTGAAAGCATGATCTCTCAGCCTGGTCCTTTCCCAGATAAGGGTGACTCCCAGTTAGTAGAATTTTGTTGGGAAAACTCCCTACCCATTCATGCTGAATTAGCCTTCTAGCTCCTAAATAAAAATAAAGAGAAAATCAGTTACCAAATGGCAAGTACTGCTCTTCTTGCTAATTCAGGACTGACTGCCGTGAGTGTATCTGAGTGCTCAGGTTGGAGACTGAAGTTCAGTTGTTATAATTTGTGCCTTGAGCCCGGCATCCCTTTATGGTGAGAGGAAATCTTGGGAACAGAAGCAGCCTATTTCATTCATGAAGAGGATGCCTGCCAGCAACAATCATCGGCAGTTGCTAAGGAGTCCAGATTCAGCTCTGAATTGAGGATCATTCACAGAGTAGAGTGCACCATCTTTTAGTTAGTCTGGAAAAAATTTTGGGAGACTCCCTATTCCATGTGTCCTGAACTGTGTCCTCAAGCCAGGCAGCAGCCACCTTCCAATGAGAGTGACAGACTCAAGACTGGAAATAGCAGGGATATCGTTTGGAGGAAAATTAAGAAAATACAGAGCCATATTACCACCATACTGCAGAAAACATCCTGGCAAGGTTAACAAGAAAACACCTACCCCTGCTGAATACAATATCATATAAGCACTACTCAGGACTACTTCCATTTCCTAGTATCAAGTTAAACCATCCTCTTCAAGGAAGACTATTTAATTCACTCTCAAATTTCTATTTGAGAAGGCACAATAACCCTGTCCTTTAGAATATGAAGTAAATTGCTGCCTAAAAAAAATATACAGTACTAGGGGATCAAATACCATGGGCAGTTAAAACCTGGTTTGTGGCTGCTTTGTTACTTCAGAGGCACAAAGCTGAAAGCCACTGGCTCGGGCCCTTGAACTTTAAGTCACTTAAAAAAAGCCAGCCCCTTAATGATCTGTTTTTGCCATTGTTGAAGATTCTGCTTTTAGAAACAGCCAGTCTTACTCTGGTCACTTTGACACTGCTTTATATGGGTGTAACTCCACTGGCTTCAATGGCATTACTTGTGATTTACACTGATGAGAAGATATGAAGACAATTCTTTTAGTAATTGACACTAAAAAGGAGGTCAGGTTAGCTAAATGTAGCTGAAGACTTTCAGTAGGTCTCTTGCATTTGGAAGAAGTCATTTGCTAAACCAATTTAGACCAATTCCAAACACAGACTCAAAGTTTCAGAATGAAGAGGCTTTAGGCATCAGTCTTGTGAGCAGAATGCCTAGCCAGTTAGTTCCCACTGCACAGTTAATGAATTAATTAATTTCTACATTTGATCTGGATTCTTTGTTCCAGAACATTAGGGCACCTGACTAAATATTCAAAGAACACTAAACCGTCTACTGTAGGAGCCAAAGTTTCTTTTCTTTAATCTCAGTTTGTAATTGCCATATTGACAAAAAAGAAACAGTTGTTTACCTTCCAAAGTCTCTGGAGTGCCTGCCAAATTAATCCTGTTAAGCAGTGTTTCTTCAGCTCCAGAAACAACTAAGTAGCATGCAAAGCAGCTAGATGCTTCCTTAAGAGTCGGTAAACATACACACAGCTTAAAAATTAACCTTGACTGTTAGAACTTGTCAAGGATTTTTTTCTTTTCCATCTCATACAATCATGAGATTCTAAGGGGTAACTATTTTAAGCAAAACAAAAGGAATTACAATATATATAAATTTCTTTTTAATATGAACACTCTAGATAATAGAGGCAAAAGAAGACTGATCTAATCACACAAAGTTTCCCCAAGCTCTTTACACTAAAAAAGAACAAACAAAAAATCTTTCCAGAAACTTACAATGTATTAAGAGGACAGTGAAACAAACTTGAAATTGGCTTCTGAAAGTTTCCACAGTTGCCTACTTATAACAAAGCAAACCACTGCTCTAAAATGAGATGATGCATAATACTGGTAAAATCTGTATCACCCCATAATAGGATTAATTTTGTAAATTGTAGGTGTGTGTTCTTGCTATTTCAAGATTTAGCTGTATTTTCATATCTATTTTCATAAAAAATGTAGCAGACTTGGAATTCTGCATATGTAAACGAATCCTTCATTTGTTATTTAAAAAAAAAATTCATCTGACACTGTACACTAGCTCCAAAAGAGTTGAATTTATGCTGCAAGAACCAGGACAAAATGTATGCATATTTCAAGGTCAAATTAGCAGCATTTACAGGGGATTCTGTTAAAGTTAGCACTGCAGTCTCCATAGTGACAAATACAAACCTTTTGTTTATTCTAATGCAAAAGTAGGTTCCATTTTGATTAGGGCTGTCGGTTAATCAGCGTTAACTCACACGATTAACTCAAAAAAATAACCACGATTAATGACCGTTTTAATCGCACTGTTAAACAATACAATACCAATTGAAATGTATTTACTATTTTTAGATGTTCTACATTTTCAAATATATTCATTTCAATTACAACACAATATAAAGTATACAGTGCTCACTTTATATTTTTATTACAAATATTTGCACTGTAAAAATGAAGAAATAGTATGTTTCAATTCACCTCATAAGTACAAGTACCATACTTTACTGTGAAAGTGCAACTTACAAATATAGACTTGTTTTTTGAGTGCAGTTATGTAACAAAAAATCTAAAACTTCAGAGCCTACTCAGTCCTACTTCTTACTCAGCCAATCGCTAAGACAAATAATTTGCTTATATTTACAGGAGATAATGCTGCCAGCTTCTTCACACCTGAAAGTGAGAATGGGCATTCGGATGGCACTGTTGTAGCCAGCTTTGCAAGATATTTACGTGCCAGATATGCTAAACATACATATGCCCCTTTGTGCTTCGGCTACCATTCCAGTGCTTCTATGCTGATGCTCGTTAAAAAAATAATGCATTAATTAAATTTTGACTAAACTCCTTGTGGGGAAAATAGTATGTCTCCTCTTCTGTTTTACTCACATTATGCCATGTATTTCATATTATAGCAGTCTCAGATGATGACCCAGCATATATTGTTTTAAGAACATTTTCACTGCAGATTTGACACAACTCAAAGAAGGTACCAATGTGAGATTTCTAAAGATAGCTACAGCTCTCAACCCAAGGTTTAAAAATCTGAAGTGCCTTCCAAAACCTGAGGGATGAGGTGTGGCGCACGCTTTCAGAAGTCTTAAAAGAGCAACACTCCGATGTGGAAACTACAGAACCAGAACCACCAAAAAATCAACTTTCTGCTTGTGGCATCTGACTCCGATGATGAAAGTGAATATGCGTTGGTCTGCACTGCTTTGGATAGTTATTGAGTAGAACCTATCAGCGTGGACATGTCCTCTGGAATGGTGGTTTAAGATGAAGGGACATATGAATCTTTAGCACATCTGGCACGTAAATATCTTGCAATGTCGGCTACAACAATGCCATGTGAATGCCTGTTCTCACTTTCAGGTGAAATGGTAAATAAGAAGCCAGCAGCATTATCTCCTGTAAATGTAAGCAAACTTGTTTGTCTGAGTGACTGGCTGAACAAGAAGCAGGCCTGAATGGACTTGTAGGTGCTGAACATTTACATTCAAAAATAAAACAGTGCAGTTTTTTGTACATAATTCTACATTTTTAAGTTTCTCTTTCATGATAAAGAGATTGCACTACAGTACTTGTATTCGGTGAATTGAATTATTGTGTTTTTACAGCAGAAATATTTGTAATCAAAAATAAATATAAAGTGAGCACTATACACTTTGTATTCTGTGTTGTAATTGAAAACATATTTGAAAATGTAGAAAACATCCAAAAATATTTAGATAAATGGTATTCTATTGTTTAACAGTGTGATTAATTGAGATTAATATTTTAATCATTTGACAGCCCTAATTTTGACAAAGGGGATTCTTTCCTATTGCATCTCTTTGTGGGCTATAAAATGAAATTTACCAAAATATCTTTAATAACATTAGGTGAATAATTGGTGGAACTGGCTCCAAAAAACCCCAGCCTTCTGCTTGAATCAGCAGGCAGCTGCATGCTTGGAGAAACACAACCCTTTAGGAAGTAATGGGATTACCTTTTTGTGGCTCAAGTCTCCACGTCATTGATCCTCCACTTTTTTTTCAAATCTCAACTGCACACACATGTCCTCCTTACCCTTACCTCTTCATTTCACTCCACCTCTGCTATTATACATAGAATCAATACTGTGTGTGATGATTTCAGAGGCAGTTTATATGAAAGATTGTGCCATTTAAAGAATAAAATTCTCTCTCAAATAAATACTGTTGCCCTCGCTTTCAATACCAGTGCGCCATTCAGCTACCAATGTCACCCCTCTACAGCATGGTAACATTATTCCAGGGTCAGCTTCCAGTGGAGAAGAAAGCAGTGACACAGCACCTGGGTACATTCCAAGTGGAGCTTGGTTTATTCACACACATACACCAATCCTGATATGAGATGGTTGAACAGCTTGTTGGGCAATCCTTCCTTTTGGATATCTGAGCCTGATACAAATACCCAGTTCCCAGGAAATAACTGCCTCAAATTGGCTAATCAAGAGCCCAAAGCCCAGAGAAAACACTCCTGCTGGGCAAGCACAGCTTCCTCTCCCAGAAGCTTGGCTTTACCTTGCATAAGTAAAACTACCAACACCATAACATGTCTTCCCAAGAGTCTCTACTTGCTTTGCATACTAAGAGAGAGTAACAGCACCACCTGATGACATCTGCCAGGACATGTAGTGGAGTAGACAAGCTAGGGAAATTAGACAAGTATGTGAACCGACTGTATTGCTCACAATGAAAATTCAAAATATGTTACTAATGTGTAGGTCCTGAACCTGCAGCCATTACTCATGTGAGGAATCCCACAGGAGGCAATGGGGCTAGTCTCAACAGTGATGGCTGCAGATTATGGCACTCCAACTCTTAGCTCATCATTCAAGCCTGGTCTATGCTAGAAAAATTGTGCACCGCTGCTAACAGCAGTGTTAGTGCTGGGAACCCTAGTGTTAGGGGGCCAATATTTTTAAACACAACTTGCTTGTAACTTTGCCAAGGAGCAAGCCTTAGCGTCACAGTATTAAAATTTACAGCAGTACCCAGCAACCCATCTATGCTAGGACTCCAGATATCGCTATACCAGTGGAGCTGAACCAGTATTACCAAAAAATGGAATTTTTTCCAAAATCTCTCTGATAAAGACAGACTCCAGGATACAAAATGAGCCTTCCTGGGTGATTTGACTATTTAATCTATGTTACAGACTCCTACAATCCTAAACTACACACTATTTACATTTTTCAGAGTAACAGCCGTGTTAGTCTGTATTCGCAAAAAGAAAAGGAGTACTTGTGGCACCTTAGAGACTAACCAATTTATTTGAGCATGAGCTTTCGTGAGCTACAGCTCACTTCATCGGATGCATACCGTGGAAACTGTAGCAGACTTTATATAGACACAGAGACCATGAAACAATACCTCCTCCCACCCCACTCTCCTGCTGGTAATAGCTTATCTAAAGTGATCACTCTCCTTACAATGTGTATGATAATCAAGTTGGGCCATTTCCAGCACAAATCCAGGTTTTCTCACCCTGCAAGCTACAGGCAAAACATTGCTGAACACCTACTCTGACCTTTGCTCTAGGAGCTTTACATTTAAGTCTAATTTTTTTCCCCAGCAATTACAGGCAACATTGCAGGGAAAACAATCCACAAGGCTTATCACTGTTTGCAGAGGAGGCATTTCCCTATGCAAGAGAAACCATGTGTCTTTCATGCATATTAATGTTCCAGTGTGCCTGTACATTCAAGATACGTATTCTTGGTTTGTTTCTAACACTGGCAAAGGAATAGACACTGAGCTAGGAAACCTAAGAATATACAGATATATCAGGATTGTGTTGGTCTTCTAGGCACCCTTGGCAAAGGTTATCCTTCAGCATTTCTAAAGACCCAATCACAATCAATTGATTTCTTGTACGACAGCCCAGATTTACATAATATGTTGTGAAGTGCATACTCAAAAAGTTCAGTCCGGATCAGTATCGAAAAGTTCAGAGACCTGATTCATTACAAGATCTATGCCAACAAAAGTCAGCATAGCACATGGCACAGGACCCCCAACAACAGAAAGTCTACTAGGAGGTTATCATAAATATAAAGAGAAGGGTAGCATAAAATCCCTCCTTGGCAGCTGTACCAAATCGCTTTACGTGTAAGGGGTTAAGAAGCTCAAATAACCTAGTTGGCACCTGACCAAGACCAATGAGGAAAGAAGATACCTTCAAATCTGGGGGATGAGGGGGAGAGGATTTGTTTGTGGCTCTCTTTGTTTGTTCCTGCTCCGAATGGAGGGAGAGACCAAGCAGGTACAACATCTTCTAAAAACATACCTGGAATGATCCATCTAAAATTACATAAATTGTAAATAGGCAAGGAAAAGCGTTTGGTTATCTTTTGTTTTAGCTTGTGAATTTTCCCTGTGCTAAAGAGGTAGTTTCATTCCTGTTTTGTAATTGTGAAGCTGAGCACAGAAGGGAATCCTCTGTGTTTTAAATCTTTTTATTATCCTATAAAGTTGCCTTCCATCCTGATTTTGCAGGTGTAATTCTTTTATTTTTTTTTTTATTTATAAAGTTCTTCTTTTAAGAACCTGATTTGCAGTGTCCTAAAGACAAAGGGTCTGGTCTGTGCTCACATTGCTAACCAATTGGTTGGTATATTATTCTCAAGCCTCCTCAGGAAAGTGGGTGAACGGGCTTGGGGGATATTTTGGGGGGATAGGGATTCCAAGTGATTCTCCCGTGATTTTTTGTGTAAATCACTTGGTGGTGGCGGCAATACTGTCCAAGGACAAGGAAAGGAATTTGTGCCTTGGGGAAGTTCTTAACCTAAGCTGGTAGAATATAAGCTTAGGGGGTCTTTCATGTGGGTCCCCACATCTGTACCCCAGATTTCAGAGTGAGGGGAGGGGAACCCTGACAGAGGTAAAAGGATCGTGGAAGCTCAAGGCCCCTACAACATCTTCTCCAACAGAGGCTACACAGGGAGCCAGTACTGCCTACATAAAAGGGATGGGACTGTCAGGCTAGCACATCTAAGGGACACATTAATTCAGTGCTTCCTTTGGTCAGTCTCCTCCAACACATGTCCTTCGCAAAAGACAAAGCCATTCTCCCCTGGTAGAGTCCAGCACAGAAACACCACCTGCTCACCATTGGAGGCTCCTCCTCCCCCCATGACATAAAAGTTTGCACCTCCTTTCATCAGGGGAGATATTTCAGAAAAATGGCTGAGCTGGGGCAAAGTTGTGTCAGCATATATAACATTACATGTGATTACGTTATATCCTGCAAAGTCTGTAGGGGTGGAGGAGAGGTGGACCTATTGTTTCCCACACAGTTGGACATCCTACCACAAACAGTTGCTCTCGTTTGGTGAAGTTTGCTGCTAAATGTCAGTTGAAACAGCATGGGAATATTACATTGAAAACTATTATGTATTTCTATCATTCGACACCCCATTTTATGGCTCAATTTAGAGGGTTATTCAGGTCAGACTAATGCAGAAACAGTCTCTACTTATGTGTGTGACTAAAGCCGTTATCTGTGTTCATTTTACTTAAAAACGCATCATTTAGTTGATGACATATTGTCTGAAAAAACAAACAAAGTGACCATGGGAAAAATATTCTCCAGAGACAAAATCTGCATTTGGTAACCTCAAGGGTAATTGTATAAATTCAGTATACAGGTCCCACTGCCAGGGGATATCTGGTGTCTCCCCTTAAGTGTGGCAGTGGAATGTCTGTGCTGGATGAGGCATTCATGTTGCATCTACATCCATCGAGAAGACAAGTGAAGGAAATAATGATGGTTGGCATTCTAGCAGGCTTGGGAGATACCCATGGTCCCATCTGCATTAATTTCCAACTGTGGCTTTAAACCAGAAGTGTTTGGGGTACAACTGCAAAAAAATTAAAACTATTCATGCTAGAATTTTAAAAACTGGTGGGCCAGTTTTATGAAGCAAAGATGTTGGGCATTTCAACTTCTACAGTTTCTTTTACGCATGGGGTGAAATTCAGCTCTCTACAGTGGCCCAACCCAAGACCTATACACCACCTAAATGTAGCTAGAAGGGTAGTTCTTCCCCATAATCTCTTCCCCACACACAGTTGTTTGATAGTTTCCTTTTTTTGTTCACCAGATATTGACTACAGTGATAAGAGCTGCATTAAGTAATCGGCACATGGCTACTTCTGAAAACTTGACAGAACTAATTTTGAGTAATTTAGAACACTTGCCAATATTCAGCAACTCACACTGTTCAATTAGCTAATCACTCAGAACCTGGTAATTTTAAGAAGGGTGGATGTGCATAATGCAAATGAGCTTGCTTTAGGTTCTGTCCCATTGTAAACTGCTCCAGCCTATAATGTAAACAATTTAAAACAAAAGAAAATTAAAATTTGTTTATGGCAGCTTTTATTCCTATGTCAAAAAACACCCCACAATCAGTCAGCCATATTCCAGCAACACAAATACATACCCTATGTTCAGAGCTAGAGAAAACTGTTTGAAAGAAATAAAAGCTAGAAAATTCTCTTCCTTTTAAGGTTCAATAGTAGCTGTATGAGCATTCCCAGGTCTTATTCTGCAAAACAGATTAATGGGGAACAAAACAAAACACTTACTCGAGTAACATAGGAAGTATAATACTAATTTTTCTCCAAACCTCTTAAAGATTTACTGTCTTAGGAGACATTTCCTCTCTACACTCCACCACAGCTGCATTGCAGAATGCTCACAAGGGAAAACAGAGTGATGGTGAGTTCCCAAAGTAGAGCTGATATGCTCCAAGTTTTCCTTGACTTTACAGTTCCTTCCCTTCCTCCTGCCACTTTCTTCAGAAAGATAGTCGAGAAGATGGCAACCACCAATAGGATATTACTTTTGCCACTCCTGGGTGCAACTAAATTGTATTTTTGTTTCCAGTTCATCTTCATGTTCTAAATCCAAACCAAAACTCCAGCATGAGAAAGATTTTCTATTGATGCTTTAATATCCAGTGAATTCTCTTTGTCAAAACACCCATAAAGTATTCAGGACATCTTGGCAAGTATACTGTGATTGGGAGATGCCTGAAAAAGCATGGATGACATTTTCAATTCTTCCTACAGGCCTTTACCCGATGCATTGAAATGCAAAGCAACTCAAAATCTAAAACTCATACGAAGGACTAGACTTTAAGGCAAGGTTTTTATTCCCCCTTCCCCTCTCACCCCAAACCTATCCCAGAATACAAGTTACGCAGAAATTGGTATCTAGACAGATTAATTAGAAAAAGGACAGTTTTGCCCATCCTAATATAACCAAACACAGGTAGAACTAATCAATCCAGTCAAAACAAGAACATCCCCACCCCCACCCCACCACCACCTTTTTCCTCATTGTGAGACATATAAAGGAGATGAGGCTGCTCGTATGGCCACAGTATAGGACTCGGTCAGTAGATCTTGATTTTATTCCCCTCTCTCTGGACCTCAGTTTCGCCATTTGTAAAACAGGCAGAATATTATATGCCTAACTCAGAGGTGTTGTGAAACTCAATTCATGAATGTTTAAAAAGCACTTGGAGATCTTTGATAGGAAGGTGCTATAGAAGAAAAAAAAAGATCAACAGTGTTTTATGCTGCTCCTAGCACCAGTAACATCTGCACCCCCAAGCTCAAGAGGCAGTCTATTACATAAATAGCTGGAGGGGAACTAGTAACAGCATGGCTTGTAAGGGATCTAGGCTGTCAGGGGATAGGCGGAGGCTGACCAGGACCACAGAGGTTTTGAAACTGAGGATTTGGAGGCTTCTGCAAATCCATCTCCCTGCAGGGAACCTTTGTTGTGAGCTACAAGCTGAGCAGCATGGTGTTTCCTGGGCTCTGCTGCCTTTTCAGAGGTTTTAAACAATGGGAGGAAAACAAAATGGCCCAAAGGATCATAGCAGCCTTGGAAGTCCAGTTTAGGAGTCACAGTCTTGGGTTTCCTGTAGGACAGCAGGGAGGGAAGTGGAATAAAACTGAAAAACCTCCAGCTTGTGTATTTTCCTTAAAAATCTTTCTGTACACCTAAAAATTCTTTGCAGCTTAAAGTCTCTCCAAAAATATATAGTCTGGCTGTGTATCTGCAACTAAAAAAAATACTTCATTGTGTTTGTTTTGCAATACTCCCATTCCAAGGCAACACAGCATTGAAGAATCTCTTTGACTAAAATTAAACAGAACATTTCCTTTTATTTAACACTGGAAAGCAATAAAACGTTATTAGCTGGTGGAGGTTTTAATGCCAGTTTATTAGTGGCTCTGACTTGGTGCCTGCTGATAGTTATTGTGAAGGCCAAAAGGTTAACAAGAGTTGGCAGGACCCAAACAGCTTGCCAGGTGTTTTTTCTTGTGGTTGATGGAGTAAAGCAAATTGAAATTATCACTGTAAAACTAGCCTCTGGTAACTCTTAATTTCAATATGGGAACATTATTTACAAGGGAAGAGGGCTTTTTTCTCCCCCATTACTGCTACAATTGTCACATATTTTGTAATAATTGCAGCCAGCTCTCTCGGACCTCAACGGCTCCCTGACAATGTACAAAAAGTACACTTTCCATTAAAAATAATGATCTCTTCAATAAAATGAAGTTTTGCAGCCTTCTGCATCTTTGTGAGGAGCAACTGAGGCAGAAGACAAGTCTTAAGATTTTCCAAGGACTTTTAATTGCTGACTTCATAAACATGAAGAGATGTAATGCAATAGTAAGAATGAGATTACATATGACCCAGCCAGCCCAGATAATAAAAGAAACACACTGGTGTTTTGGACCGAATACACTGGTATTTGGTCCAAAACAAAGCAGATGGTAAAGCAAACAGGTAAGCATCTACTTTATCTTGCAGGTCCTATAGCTCACCAATTACCCTTATGTCATAAATATAAAGGGAAGGGTAAACCCCTTTGAAATCCCTCCTGGCCAGGGGAAAGCTCCTCTCACCTGTAAAGGGTTAAGAAGCTAAAGGTAACCTCGCTGGCACCTGACCAAAATGACCAATGAGGAGACAAGATACTTTCAAAAGCTGGGAGGAGGGAGAGAAACAAAGGGTCTGTGTCTCTCTGTATGCTGCTCTTGGCCAGGGACAGAACAGGAATGGAGTCTTAGAACTTTTAGTAAGTAATCTAGCTAGGTATGTGTTAGATTATGATTTCTTTAAATGGCTGAGAAAAGAATTGTGCTGAATAGAATAACTATTTCTGTCTGTGTATCTTTTTTGTAACTTAAGGTTTTGCCTAGAGGGGTTCTCTATGTTTTTGAATCTAATTACCCTGTAAGATATCTACCATCCTGATTTTACAGGGGGAATTTCTTTATTTCTATTTACTTCTATTTTTTATTAAAAGTCTTCTTGTAAAAACTGAATGTTTTTTCATTGTTCTCAGATCCAAGGGTTTGGGTCTGTGGTCACCTATGCAAATTGGTGAGGCTTTTTATCCAACATTTCCCAGGAAAGGGGGGGTGCAAGTGTTGGGAGGATTGTTCATTGTTCTTAAGATCCAAGGGTCTGGGTCTGTAGTCACCTAGGCAAATTGGTGAGGCTTTTTACCAAACCTTGTCCAGGAAGTGGGGTGCAGGGTTTTGGGAAGTATTTTGGGGGGAAAGACGCGTCCAAACAGCTCTTCCCCAGTAACCAGTATTAGTTTGGTGGTGGTAGCGGCCAGTCCAAGGACAACGGGGGGAATATTTTGTACCTTGGGGAAGTTTTGACCTAAGCTGGTAAAGATAAGCTTAGGAGGCTTTTCATGCAGGTTCCCACATCTGTACCCTAGAGTTCAGAGTGGGGGAGGAACCTTGACACCTTATTTAGTTGGGGTACTTCAGCACATAGGTAAAATTAGATGGATGAAAGATTAAGAGAGGTAACAGAATGGAGTTCCATGGATTTATTGTCAGATCAATGGTGTGGTATCATATATACAGCAGTAGCCCTTAAAAGCCTGCCTGCCTAAGACAAAAAAATGACATTGTCTGGGCCCTTGAGGTATTTCCTTCTACTTCCCTATATTTATGATAGGAAATACCTTGAATACTGAGGTTAATCCAGTTACCTAAAGGCCAGATTTAGGGTTGTATATATATGGAAACACCTTTTATTGCCACCTAGACTAAATGTTGACCTTTTGTCACAGACCCCTGGTCATGGTGACTTTGAAGGGAATACAGACCATGCTCATGTTAGGTTTCTTTGTTAAATCTTCAGCCCACTTAAAAAGTTTTAAGATCCTCTAAAATACCAGTTCACGTCTCCTATCTATTCAGTTACACTGGGAATATTTTTTCAAAGCGGAGTGACTTGGAGCTTAACGAGCCTTAGGGCATGCTACAAGGCCTCTTTCTAAGAATACTGTTCTGTGCAACTTCTACATGGAGGACAGGATGATTAAAGCGGAGACTGTGTTTTGAGGGGGTTTTCTCCCTCCCCTGTTACTTAGTTTTTCTTCAGTGCTGCAGTCTTTGTAAGACTGGCATGTCATCATTTTTCAGAATGTGTTTTGGCACCTTGTTCTTGTATTTACTATAACCAGTTTTAGCAATTTACTGGTGTAGATATTTTTCTTTTCATTATTACTTCTAGTTCCTTCTCTTTGTACTTGTTTTTATCCCCTGCTTTTTTTCTTTCCCTTTTACCTTAACCCAGGCTGGTGATATTTTTATATTGTTTCCATTTACTTTTTCATATGTTTAAAATTTTAGCCTGAATTGCCCAAGCAGCGATGGCTGATTGATACAGTAACACAACACTTTTGTAAGTAACCCACAATGCCACAGGAATTCACAAAAATTACAAATACCAAAGACACACAAATTTAGATCTACTTTACAATAGTTGTATCCCTAAAGCTTGGACTTCACGCTCTAGTGCTGTTAATCTGAGACCTTTGGCAAGCATTACATTCACTTAAAAATAATTCTGGATTATCCTGGATTAACGCAGAGTCAGGGCACATGCAGAGCACTGAACACAGTTCTTGCCTTGTATTCTTCTGATGAAATAATTAGAAATAATCACTCCAATTAGTTCCCTCAATTCTTCATGATTTTTATCTCCTAATTTCAGCTCTTAGCTATATTTATTTAGTTTTCTTATGCCTTTACATTGTAAATCTTTTAGCCCTCAGATCTATTTTCTGTTTGGCACTGACCTAATTAATACTCTGCAGCTCTGCACAGGTTTACAGGATATGGAAATTACATTCTTACTATTTTATTAAGATGGCCTAAGTTTTAGAGGCGGGGAGGGGATGGGTGGTAAACAAAACAAAACAAAAAAACCCCACATTTTTAAATCTTCTATTATTCTGTTTATTTTAGGGGTTTGTATAGCACCTAGCTCTATAGTATCTGAAGGCTTTGCAGGTAAATGATATGCGCAAGACCAGATCCCTAATGATCTTGATGAAGTCTTCTGATCTCTGTTTCCTGGTTCCAGGAGGCTCTGCTTTGGTTAATATTTATATGCGGTTTGTTCATTTCTCCTATCTATTCAGTTACACTGGGAATATTTTTTCAAAGTGGAGTGACTTGGAGCTTAACAAGTCCTTGGTTGGTTTAGCACATGCTACAAGGTAGCCACAGTGCCTCAAAGAACTCATTCCATAGATAGATCCTTTTGACCAGCAATGTGTTATCTCCAGCTCTGGATATAATTTTGTCCCAAAGAAACATAGCTGTCTTAGCAGGTCATGGATGGAGATGCACTCACAGAAGTAACTAGGTCCTTATTCATCAATTCCAATGAAGATCAGGACCCAGCCCTTCAGCTGATACGGGAAGTGGTCTGAGAGACAGTGGAGAGGATGCAGGACAGGGCTGATAAGCTCACATCAGTCCATGCCATGGAGGCAACAGCTATTCTGCACAAGATGGAGACTTAACATTGCTTCCACATTCTGCCCCAAGTATAGTAACTTACAGTAATGCAAGTAACAAATGTATGGATCACTTTGGCCAGATCCTCCTCAGGGAGGAAGCAATGAAGTAAGTTTCTTAACTGGCTGAAGATGGTGTGTGGCAATGGTGGGGCATAAGGGTAACAGACCCATAGACCTTAATACCAGAAGGGACCATCATGCTCATCTAGTCTGACCTCCTGCATGTTGCAGGCCACAGAACCTTCCCCTCCCAGTCCTGTAACAGACCCCTAGCTTCTGGCTGAGTTACTGAAGTCCTCAAATCAAGACCATATAGAACCCAACTCCCCCCATTCATATTATGTTGGGGCCACCTCAAACTTAAACCCAGTACTGACAAGTCTCAGAAGTGCCTGATGTGAGAGGCTAGCACAGCACAGTGATGAGAATATTGATTTTCATGCATGAATGTAGGTTAGAAGTTTAAATTTTGCATTAAAAGGGCACATTCGCTTTATCACGCCAAGTCAACCACCATGTCAAAATATATAGTGGCTGCCATTGAAAAGTGGCCCTTTACTTCACTGTTGTATTTACTTTTGTCATGATATGTCCCATGCATCAAATAGGATATATCACAAAATGTGTGGACAGTTTTACTACCGTGCATGGCAGCTGTCCTGTTCTTAATGGCACTGGTTGTATCAGTGTCTTGTGGTTTGTTATATTTCTTGTAACACATCTGAGAGTGCTTAGCTTTGAGGTTAATAAACGAGATGTCAAAGTAAGCTAATTTTTTCCCAATTATATAGACCAGTGGTTCCCAAACTTGTTCCGCCGCTTGTGCGGGAAAGCCCCTGCCAGGCCGGGTCGGTTTGTTTACCTGCCGCGTCCGCAGGTTCAGCCGATCGTGGCTCCCACTGGCCGCGGTTCACTGCTCCAGGCCATTGGGGGCTGCTGGAAGCGGTGGCCAGTATGTCCCTTGGCCTGCGCCCCTTCCAGCAGATCCCATTGGCCTGGAGCAGCGAACCACGGCCAGTGGGAGCTGTGATCGGCCGAACCTGCGGACTAAAATTGATGGCTACCATTGTCTAACCCGGTTTTCTATTGGTTATAATTTTGTTAAGTTTAACCATCTGGACTGAAATTTTCCAAGCTGGGTGTCTGACTCAGGCAAAACTGTTCAGCGATGTAAGAGAAGTAGGCTAGAGAAAGTACATTGTTGTGCCCCTGTTAAAAAATTCTGGCAACTGGTTTGAGGAGTTGTAGTGTTCCCCATGTTTTGCATAGGCAACTTTAATTCTGGCATTTCCTAACTTGCGAGTGCTTCATTTTGCAACCATAATGTTCTTCTACCATAGTTTTTGTGTGTGTGATTGTTAAGTACATTGTGTGACCAAAGAAATACAAATACGTGAAAATGGTACAAACATTAAGAGGGGAATGAAAAAAATCAGGGTGGGATTTTCAAAAGCAGGACCATAACAAGAATGGGGCAAACGCAGCAGCTGCCCAGGACGCAAAGCTCAGGGGCTGGAAAAATGGGGCAAAAAAAAATGATGAAAAAAACGGTAGGGGATAGATCCCTGTAGCAGGCATGGTATTGCCACCCTTACTTCTGCACTTCTGCTGGCAGTGGTGCTGCCTTCAGAGCTGGGTGGCCAGAGAGCGACAGCTGCTTGCCAGGGCGTTCATGTTGTTTGTAGCACAAGAGAACTATTTTTTTTAATGCTGGTCCCGCCCTGCCCCACTATACCCACTCCCACATTGTTTGTTTGTTGAATTTTTATCCCGCTCCCGCTATTATGGCAGCAGGCAGGGTGGCTCAGCCTCTTTCCTGTGCGGGGACTAAGGTGGACTAAGTAGAAAATTGGGGGGGGGGGGCAAGCTGTGCTGTGCATCGTGTGGGCACACTACATATTTTTTTTTAACAATACACACTTAAACATGTGTTTTATGTAGGTTATCCTCAAAAGGAAAATAAAAATATATACAGAAGGATCGGTTTTAAACTTCATCTATGGCAGCTCACTGATGCAACGTTTATTCACAGAAAAATCAATAGGAAAAAAACCTATGCCGATAAATGAGTAAATATATATATGTATATACACACACAATATGAACAACAATAAACAAATGCAACTTCTGGGGGGAAATTACTGGTTAAATAATATTAATGGCTAATTACTTTAAATCAGAGAATATATTGTATTATATTTTAAAATTAGCCATTTGCACGCACAATAAAAACAATACCACACACGCGCTATTTAAAGTAAAACAAATAACAACCCATCAAAACTAATTACACCTTTTTCCCTAGCCGATCGAGCCTGTATTTCCATTCCAGTCAAATCTAAACCCAATCAAACACAATCTGAAAATTCAAAACATTAAGATGCTGAGCGCTCTGGCACTGATCCAGGAAAGTACTTAAAACTGTGCTTAACTTTAAGAACAAGTAGTCCCATTGACTATACATGTGCTTAAAGATATGCCTAAAGCAAGGGTTCCCAAACTTGGGAACGGCAAACCGCGGCCACTGGGAGCTGCGAATGTCCGTACCTGCAGACGCTCAGGTAAACAAAGTGTCTCGCGGCCCGCCGGGGCTTACCCTGAACTAGCTGCGAACCAAGTTTGGGAACCCCTGGCCTAAAGCTAAGCACATGCTTAAGTGCTTTAATGGATATGGGCCAGAGTGCTCAGCATCTTGCAAGATTGATTCCTATAACATCTGTCATTAAACTATGGACTACTAAAGCTGGCGCAAACTAGGCTAGGTAATAGCTACTCTGATTTTTAAAAAAGGAAAAATAAACCAAATAAAGAGTTACTGAAAAATATCATCAGTGATAAGCTGACCCAAATAGAAAGGTGTTGTACTAATTCCTGGAGATTGCCAATGGGGGAATCAGAGAATGAATGATCAGGGAATGAGTTCCACAAGTGAGGGCCTTCTCAGTTCTGGGAACGACCAATGATCGGGTCCATGTGGAACCTCAGTGCCCATACTGCACAAACCAACAGTCACTCAAGTACCTGAGACACTGATAATCAATTTACATCTTCTATTGAATGGACAGGATTTGGCAAATAACTATAGGTGTACAAAGGCCTATTATTAAGGGTCAAAGTCTAACCATGGATGTACTCGTCACGTCTATTTAACCCAAAGGGAGGAGCATATTAGTATCCAGTGGCACAACTTGATACTAAGATACTGTTTTTAAAAGTAATTATTCTTGTGTATCAGCCTACATAATGGTCAAATGGCACGAAAACATTTAGGGACTGAGTCTCACTTACATTTAGGATCCTTTTACGCTGCTCTGATTGTATAAAGTAGGCCCTTTCAGTGAGCATAAACATCATTTACTCCCAAGTTAAGGCCACTTTATGCTGATTGAGTTGTGTAAAAAGAAAGAAAGACTTTGTGTAAATGAGAATTGGGCTCTGTATTTTTTTTTAAAAAACAAACCTGCTTTTTACATAAAAATATATAAATGAAATCATTTATCTTTTCTTTTTGCATTTACAAAACTCTAAAAACAAATAAAGCCTGATTTTGGATTTGTTTTTGTTTTGTTGGGTTTTTTTGGGGGGGAGGGTATTTGGTGTGTTTGTTTTTTGAGAAACTGTACCAAAAATATCATAGAATCCTAGAAGATTAGGGTTGGAAGGGACTTCAGGAGGTCATCTAGTGCAACCCCCTGCTCAAAGCAGGACCAACCCCAACTAAATCATCCCAGCCAGGGCTTTGTCAAGCTGGGACTTAAAAACCTCTAAGGATGGAGATTCCACCACTTCGCTAGGTAACCCATTCCAGTGCTTCACCACCCTCCTAGTGAAATAGTTTTTCCTAATATCCAACCTAGACCTCCCCCACTGCAACTTGATGACCATTGCTCCTTGTTCGGTCATCTGCTACCACTTGAGAACAGCTGAGCTTCATCCTCTTTGGAAACTTCCTTTTCGTGTTTAAGCTCACTGAAGATTTCACTGTTAAGCCAAGTTGGTCGCCTGCCATATTTGCTATTCTTTATGCACATCAGGATGGTTTGTTCCTGCACCCTCAATAAGGTTTCTTTAAAACACAGCTAGCTCTCCTAGACTCCTTTCCCCCTCATATTAGCCTCCCAGGGGATCCTGCCCATCAGTTCCCTAAGGGAGTCAAAATCTGCTCTTCCGACGTCCAGGATCTGTATTTTGCTACTCTCCTTTCTTCCTTTTGTGAGGATCCTGAACTCAACCATCTCATGGTCACTGCTGCCCAGGCTGACACCCACTTCTACTTCCCCTACCAATTCTTCCCTGTTTGTAAGCAGCAGGTCAAGAGGAAAAGGGACCTTGGTGCTTCCTCCAGTAATTGCACCAGGAAGTTGTCCCCAACACTCTCCAAAAACTTCTTGGATTGTCTGTGCACCGCTGTATTGCTCTCCCAGCAGATCATATCATTTAGGCTAAGATTCTTTAATCCATAAATGCAGCCCAGAGCAAATATCTGTGCCTCAAAGATAAGATCCTAATGGCTGAGATATATAAAATAGAACTATTACAAAGCCTTTAACTATAGCAGCACTGTTTATGCAATGCAGCTGAAATAATACATATTTCCATTAACTCACCCTTTCAAAATAAGAGAAGTGAGATATGTAAAAATAGCTAAGATACTAGTTTTAATTATGAATTAAATTGTTACAGGTGTTGGAACTCTTGCAACCTAGCATTTTAACAACCTGAGTATTTAAAGTTCTTAAATATTTACATAAGACACTCTAAAAAATGTGTCAACATGTATCTACATAATACAGTTTATGGTTCAGCATGTAACATACTTTTCTATCAATTCTTTATGTAGATTTTCCCCTAGAAAACTTAAAGAGAAAATAACAAAGGCATCTTAAAACTCACAACAATCAAACAATGCCTTAAACTTAATGGCATCTTAAAACTTAAACTCAAACTTAAAACCTTAAACTCAAACAAGGCATCTTAAAACTCAGAACAATTCTCAACTCTTGGTTTTCCGGAGGTCTCAGGTCAGGGTGTGACAACACATACCATATCTGCTGCAATAGTTAAGGATAATAGGGCAAGTTTAAGAAAAGAGTGGGCAGAAGTTAAAAATGGTGAGTGTTGATTTTAAATTGTGCATTTCCTTTCTAGATGTTGCTTGTAATAGCAATGTAATACTAAAGAAGAATAAAACATCTCTAGTACCCTCTCCCAGTCAAGTTAGTTATACATAATTATCAAACTTGAAAGAAAATATACATCTAAGTAAAAACAAAGAAGAAAGGGGAGACTAGGGGTAGTCAGTCATTTTTTGTCAAGGTCCAGATTTCTTGGTCAAGATATAGTCAAAGTCCAGATTGCAGAGAAACATTTTTCACACTGCAAGTGCCCCAACACACACATACAATGCTGTGTATTAGCAATATAACCAGGGCCAATTGATTATATTTTTAATTAAATGAAAAATAAAATCAAACCACTGTATAACCTAAAAATAAGATCAAAGATGTAAAAATTTTAGTTGAGACTTTGAGAAAGTACATAGGTCAAATAGATACAAATATTAGCATTAAAACACTTTCAAACAACTCTTGTAAGTTTTGAATCTGTGTTGCATTTATAAAGAACATTAACTTTGGTTTTGTCAAATAAAATTATTGAAGACAGACATAATTGAAACTTTCAAGCCTTTTGTGGCTTATTTAATATTAGTATCAGAGTTTGAAAGAAAATAACACTTATATACATGAGCTCTCTATCTTAGCTTTATGATTCAAGTCTTTCCAATAACACACCCACATACACATGGATTAAGCAAAACAATCATGAATAACTGCTGTGAAATACCTGTTAAAACTGTAGTATCACTACTGAAAATGTAGTTTTATACAGCAATATAAATTTAAAATAAAATATGCATGAACATATAAAATTATAATTCTCATCATCAGCGGGACAAGTAACATATCCTCTGCTGGACAAGGGCCTTGAAGTTAGTTCAGTCAAGACAAGAAGGCCCCAATTACCCCACATCCAGCTCTCCTCCCCCCCCCCCCCCCCCACACACACACAATCACCTGCCAGCTCCCTGCCCAAAGAGGCTTCCGCCACCCCACTCACTGAGCCCAGATGCCAGCAGTCATGAGATAAGAGGGAAGGTCATTTCATGGATCAGTAAGTGGTTAAAAGACAGGAAAGAAAGGGAGGAATAAATGATCCTGCTATTTACCTCTCTCTATTGTGAAAATGGGTCCCCCAAGAATTTGTACTGGTACTAGTGATGTTCAACATATTCATAAATGATCTGAAAAATGGGGTAAACAGTGAGATGGCAAAGTTTGCAGTCAATACAGAATTACTCAAGATAGTTAAGTCCAAAGCAGTCTGCAAAGAGATACAAAGGGATACCACAAATCTGGGTGAGTGAGTAACAAAATGGCAGGTGAAATTCAGTCTTGATAAATACAAAGTAATACACATTGTAAAACAAAATCCCAGCTATACATTAGTCCTTTGAATAAACATTGACTCTGGGTGGAAACATGGGGACTATCATTCTTACCCAGAAAGGAAATCATTCTTTAAACATCCAGCAGGTTATTTTTATACAGACATGAAAATATAAATACAAAGAAACACAAAATCTGGCCTGGCTTGATTGCTTCTTGTTTAGCACAGAAATGAGTTCACAGGCTTAACTTTGTGGCTTTGCAAAATTTTCTCTTTAAGGTTTTTTTTTTTTTTTTTAATTCTGATTTCTTCAGGGTCCAAAGAAATAACACATCTCTACAGTGACTACGTTTGTAGGCCTTGCCTGCAGCTGCAGGTTGTATCAATTTAACTAAAGCTCATAAAACAAGCTCAAACCCAAATTTAAACCAATGCAACTTGTGTGTGTCAACGAGGTCAAATTTCAGAGTAGCAGCCATGTTAGTCTGTATCCGCAAGAAGAACAGGAGTACTTGTGGCACCTTAGAGACTAACAAATTTATTTGAGCATAAGCTTTCGTGGGCTACAGCCCACTTCATCGAATGCATAGAATGGAACATATAGTCAGAAGATATACATACAGAGAACATGACAAAGTGGAGTAAGGGGCTAATTAATTAAGATGAGCTATTATCAGCAGGAGAAAAAAACTTTTGTAGTGATAATCAGGATGGCCCATTTAGACAGTTGACAAGAAGGTGTGAGGATACTGAACATGGAGAAATAGATTCAATATGTGTAATGACCCAGCCACTCCCATTCTCTATTCAAACCCAAGTTAATGGTATCTAGTTTGCATATTAACTCAAGCTCAGCAGTTTCTCATTGGAGTCTGTTTTTGAAGTTTTTCTGTTGCAAAATTGTCACCTTTAAGTCTGTTACTGAGTGGCCAGAGAGGTTGAAGTGTTCTCCTACCGTTTTTGAATGTTATGATTCCTGGTGTCAGATTTGTGTCCATTTATTCTTTTCCATAGAGACTGTCTGGTTTGGCCAATGTACATGGCAGAGGGCCATTGCTGGCACATGCTGACATATATCACATTTCTAGATGCGCAGGTGAATGAGCCCCTGATGGCATGGCTAATGTGATTAGGTCCTATGATGGTGTCTGTTAGGATATAGATATTCAGGCCTGTCTGTAAAGGCCTAGACTCTAAGAATTTAGGTGTATTCTTATCACTTAGATAGTTAGAGGTATAAAAGAAAGAATCAAAATCACTGTCTGCTGGTGTAAGGGCCTTCTCTTACTATGACAGTCTGAGGCCCTGTTCTTAGGCTAAGATCTCTGGCTAAGCAGCAGAGGCAGCCATAAACTGGGAAGCCACCGGTCACATCCTCACATTCCAAACTAGTCACATTGAAATAAGGTGCTATTGGGCTGTTAGGAATACAATCCTGTCCTGATAATGCCTATCACTTCCAGAGAAAGGGAAGTGCCTAGAAGATGTAAAAGGAAACTTTGTTTGATAGCATCTTGTCTGGCAAGAACTCACTTATCAATAGCTGGGATGTGAAATCCTCATTTCTGTGTTTGTTCTATCACTGTAGTCCCCATTTCCCTATTGTTTGTCTGTATAATCTCTGTCTGGTTCTGTGATTGTTCCTGTCTGCTGTACAATTAATTTTGCTGGGTGTAAACTAATTAAGGTGGTGGGATATAATTGGTTAAATAATCATGTTACAATATGTTAGGATTGGCTAGTTAAATTTCAGTAAAATGATTGTTTAAGGTATAGCTAAGCAGAACTTGAGTTTTACTATATAGTCTGCAGTCAATCAGAAAGTGGGGGTGGGAGGGGAAATGGGAACAGCGACACAGGTAAGGCTCTGTGGTGTCAGAGCTGGGAAGGGGGACACTAAGGAAGGAAACTGGAATCATGCTTGCTGGAAGTTCACCCCAATAAATATTGAATTGTTTGCACCTTTGGATTTTGGGTATTGTTGCTCTCTGTTCATGCGAGAAGGACCAGGGAAGTAAGTGGGTGAAGGAATAAGCCCCTAACTGTGTCACTTGAATAAATATGTGAACAGAGTTGGCATCAGGCTTTGTTGCTAGGATAGGTTCTTCGGTTAGTGTTTTTGTTGTGTGCTGTGTGGTTGCTGGAGAGTATTTGCTTCAGGTTGGGGGGCTGTCTGTAGGCAAGGACTGGCCTGTCTCCCAAGATCTGTGAGTGAGGGATCATTTTTCAGGATAGGTTGTAGATCCTTGATGATGCGCTGGAGAGGTTTTAGTTGGGGGCTGAAGGTGGCAGCTAGTGGTGTTCTGTTATTTTCTTTGTTGGGCCTGTCCTGTAGTAAGTGACTTCTGGGTACTCTTCTGGCTCTGTCAATCTGTTTCTTCACTTCAGCAGGTGGGTATTGTAGTTTTCAGAATTCTTGATAGAGATCTTGTAAGTGTTTGTCTCTGTCTGAGGGATTGGAGCAAATGCAGTTGTACCTTAGAACTTGGCTGTGGACAATGGATCATGTGGTGTGTCCTGGATGGAAGCTGGAGTCATGTAGGTTAAGTATAGCGATCAGGAGGTTTCCAGTATAGGGTGGTGTTTATGTGACCATCGCTTATTAGCACAGTAGTGTCCAGGAAATGGACTGCTTGTGTGGATTAGTCTAGGCTGAGGTTGATGGTGGGATGGAAATTGTTGAAATCATGGTGGAATTCCTCAAAGGCTTCTTTTCCATGGGTCCAGATGATGAAGGTGTCATCAATGTAGCGCAAGTAGAGTAGGGGCGTTAGGGGAAGAGAGAGTGCAACACAGAACTGTTGTAGCAAGGCTAAGCTATGCAAAGGCCAGGGCATCCAGTGTTAGGGTTCCCATCGCATCTCTAGCCTGCCTCCTTTTTCCTTATGCATTACAATACACTACCATCAATCATCAACATCATTGTGGTGGGGCCTATAGGGCCCAATCAGGGTTCAGGGCTGCATTATACAAGACATCCCTTATAACTACAATTAAAAAAAGAAAAAATCTTGTCCCCAAAAGCTTTCACTCTTAACATTTAATTCCATTATCATTGCGGTATGTGTCCACTATCATTAACACCCAGGAAAGTGTTTATATGATCATGCCACCAAATTAATCTCTAACACCTCTTCATAGTTTATCTATTGGCTCTTTACTTCAAATTCAATCTGGCATGGCACTGGGCAATGCTACTTTCTGTTTGATAACTAATGTGATACCGCACAAGCTCATTTCACATTCTTTGCCATTTGGAAGGGCCTCATGCAGCATTTTTATACGTATTTTTTCCAAACATTTCACTGTGCACTTCCCAGCTTTGCTTCCCCTCCCTCCCCTTCTGTCTGAAAAGTGTAGTAGTTAGTTGCACAACTGCTTGACAAGCAAGATGTCTGTTCCAACTTCTCTGAGTTAGTATCTTTAGCCCCTTCTAATTCTTCAGAATGACAGTCTGCAAATGTGCAGAAGTAGGGAAATAATTTGCTATATGATTTCACTTTGGATAGGGAGTGGGACTTGGGATTTCCACAGGGATATCCTAGCAGACACTGAGTATGACATTGTAGAGAGAATGATGAAAAACATTCAGCTGGCAGACAAAGCAAGCATGAGTTTAACAATTTGGAGGAGGCTAATTTGAGAGTAGTCAAGATGGGCAGCTTTTATTGACTCTCCCTCACTTCAGCCTTTAAGTTAAACTTGAAACATTGACACTGGACAATGTCCTCAGGGGCTCAGATATAATGGTTCTGTCAAAACACACAAACACACAAATTATTTTTGTTTCCAAGACCAAGACTGTTCTCTGCTCTTCCTCAAAACGTGACACGCTTGCAAAGTCATTCAAAGAGTCACTGTCAGGTTAAGAGTCTGAACGTGGACAAGTTAGAAGAAGAGTGAAAATGATGCAAGAAGCTCAACAAGTTGAAATTCATAGAATCATAGAAGTGTAGGACTGGAAGAGACCTCAATCAGTCATCTAGTCCAGTCCACTGCACTCAAGGCAGGACAAAACTAGACCATTCCTGACAGGTATTGTCTAACCTGTTCTTTAAAACCTCCAGGAGATTCCACCACCTCCCTAGGTAATTTGTTCCAGTGCTTAACTACCCTGACTGTTTGGAAGCTTTTTCTAATGTCCAACCTAAACCTCCTTTGCTGCAATTTAAGCCCAGTGCTGCTTGTCCTATCTCAGAGGTTAAGGAGAACAATTCTTCACCTTTCTCTTTGTTACAACCTTTTTATGTTCTTGAAAACTGTTACCATGGACCCTCTCAGTCTTCACACATCATAAGAGCCCTTTCTCCTGCCCAGGTACAGCATAACATTTTTCTTCCCATATGGCACCCCCTATCTACAGTGACTTTGTGGGGAATCTCTCTCCCCATAATTCAGTGCTCCCTCTTCATGACTCAACCCTCTGTCTGGATCACTATATGGTCCACTTCCTCTACAGTATCAAAGTTCCACCAGGCCAGCTGTTAGAATGACACCCCCCACAGTCCTGCACCTCTTCCCAGTAGCTGGTAGCACAACCCAGGCCCACCCTTTACACTGGTTTCTACCACACACACACACACACACTCTCTCTCTGTGGCCTCAAATTTCTTGTGTTGGTATCCCTTACCCAGCATCTCTCCCAGCTGGGCTTTATCAGCAATTAGCATCCATAAATCCCTAGGTATCCTCCCAAGTGCAACTGTGAAGGCTAATTGGCCCCTTCTGGACCACTTTAACCCTTTCAGTGCTGGTGTGAGGTGAAAACCTTATTGCAGTCTTCTTATACCTTTTTTTTTTACCAATAAGTAAAATGTTATTAGTTTGAGCAGTTGTTTTCTATACTTATAATGGGGAAATCATTAGAACCAATTATATCTTAACTGTGGGCAAAAAAGCAAAAGAAAACATTCTAACCATGCCCACTATATGTACACACACACATGCTGTTAAAAAGTTGTCTTTTGCCTTTGTGAAGTGATGAGTCATCCTTAAATGAGAGCCTGATTAAGCCACATGTGGGGACAAGGCCTTCCTGTTTTAGGCTCCAGCCAATCCACAAGTCAGGAGCTGGTCTGGTGACTCTCTGAGCAGGTATATAAGCCTCATGGGAGAAAAAGCAGCTTAGTGTAATTGCATAGTTTGGTATTTTTCTCTACTTGATAAGGGTGGTAGATGTTAGGCTATTTCAGTTCTGTTTTTACTCCAGTCTTTTCCTTGTTCTGCTCTAGGCCTGCTGTGGCTCCAACTCTAACCTAGCTTCCCCCTAGCACTACTCTTGCTGTTTTCCATTCTTGCTCTTGGTGTCTGATTCCAGTTCTGACCACTAGGCACAATTTCCACTGCTTATACCTTGAGGCCTAACTGTCCTTGCCTTGGTTTTTGACAGCCTTGTCCTGTTGGTAAGATCACTGTATTCCCCCATTCTATAGGAAACACCTGAGCAAACCTGTAGTCACTTCTGTACACACATTAATCTTAAAAAAAAAATTACCTTCTGGGCTTAAGAGATATATCCCTCAAGTTATTAAAACTGAGAAGTTTTTAAAATTTAACTTATTTTTAACTGGTTTCATGTCAGGTTTAAGACAGTCACTCTGAGGTTTCCAGGTACTCAACAAATGCTACAAAGATTGCATTGCAATTGGTGAAAGGACTGCTTTGCTTCTGTTGTACAGAACTTTTTCAATAATCAGGGTTGGTCTTGGCTACTACTTAAAATGTTATAAAACCTAAATCTGGGGGCCAAAAGTGTCCTCAGTCTTCTCTAAGGCTTTTTTAAAAATCCTTATTTTAACTGGAAATATAAATGTCAGATCCTTTTATTGAACCCTGTTAAGTTTTTTAGCTGCAGTGATATCCCCTGCCAATGAGCTCCCCAGGCTGATTTTCCCACCAAAACAAAGCATATCCTTTAGTTTTAAATTTTGCTATCTTTCAATTTGATTGAGCATTTGCATCTGTTTGGATATTATTGTTCACCCTCTCTCATAATACACTAACTCCTTTTATATCTGTTTAAATAATATCAGATCTGCTGGCAAAAGTTCTCACGTTCTCCTCCAATAATTAAAGACCTAGAAAAGCAGGAAATGGAATTTCCTGACAGATTATTAAGTAGGATAAAATGTTTCATCAGCACTAAAGGGTGTCTTCACTTTTAGCACTGAAAATGAACCAGGAGATTGGTTTTTTTTTTCAAATCCTATGTTTTGACACAGTACAGTGAAGTCCATCTGAGATTATATTCTACTTTTATTAGGGAGTGTAGGATAAATGTAAGACTAAATAATTAAAGTTAGCTTAAATTTGGTTAAGGAAATGTGTCTTGTAAAGGAAGGCCCTGACTAGCAAGTAGAAGGAAGACGTTGAAAATATGTGATAAGGCTAGAAGGAATAAAGTAGGGAGGATGTCTGACTCAAAGACTAGCTAATGAGATAAGGGGAAGTTTCTAAAAAGGTGGCCTCTGGCCAATAGGGGTCACTGCAGATGTCTTTAAATCAAAAACAGAGAATGTCTTAAAAATGAGTTAACATGGCTCTTCCCCACCCCCCACACCTATGTGAACCCAGGTGCAATGGGGAAACTGTTGGACAGCAAGAAGAAAGGCCTTTGGGCAATTAGAGTGAACCATCTCCAATTAGTTTTTAGCTGAAGTCAGTAATTGGCAATTACATCACTTGTTAAAGGGTATAAAAAGTAAAATCTTAAAGGGTTCATTGCTAATACCTGCCTGATTATGCTAGAGCCAACCAATATGGGTCTAAGCACCCCTGGGTTTAGTCCTTTTAAGTATCTTGATCAAATGCTTATAAAGGTTTAGTTACTGTTTGGATGTAGTAAACTGCTTATTTAGGCATGTTTAGAGCAATTGTATATGTACCATTTGGCCTCTGGATTTAATAAATGACTGTATGGTTAAATTAATATTTGGTGGTTTCTCATACTTCAAATATTAATAACTTCAAATATTAATTCTAACAGAGAGCTAAAGAGTTTTTACTGCTTTGGAAATAGCGCATAAATATATCAAAGTAAACCCATCAGCTGTTTTAGTGATATACATTTAAGAGTAACAGCCTCACAAGTTTAAATTTTTGAGAAGGAACTTTTCAACACCTGTGCCATTATACCTCTAGCAGTTCATTACCAGTTTAACAGATGCCATTTGTCTTTCTTTTACGCTACCACTCAATGCCATTCAAGCAAGACCAGAAAGCTGCTCAGCAAGAATTGCTCTGACTTAATGTAAAGATCAAGAGCTCGGGAGAACCATACTCCTGGAAGAGAGGGCTAGTCTCAAATACCTGTCATGGGTTTACACCATGTTCACAAAGCAAAACATCCACAATTCAGTGATTGTCCTTGAAACAGAAGGGTGGCTTTGTTTATAACTTGTACTATCTCAAGTACATATATACATCAATTGTGTCAGTTAGCCTATGCCGCTAATGAGGGATGGTGTGCGCTGGTGGAATAAAATATAAGTCTGACTATTTTAGATGCCCAGGTTACAGGCACTTGAGGAATATGATGGATTAGAGGGACTAGATGAATAAGACTGGAGTGTTGGACAGGACTGGGATAGAGAAAGTAACTTAGGAACAGTAATGTTGAGTTGTATCGTTAACTTGTCTCTAGAGAACAGGAAACCAAGGATTGTGGGAAGAAGATAGGCTGTGATTCCTAAACAAGGGATGGAAAAGTGCCCAGGCCTCTGTTAGCCATTCAGCCCCAAGTGAACTATATTCTGCTAAAGTATCTATTTACCTTGGGATACAAAAACCCCTGTCTGAAAGTTAGGACAAGCAGGTGAGCTGGGGGTTTTAGTGGGCCAGATTCTCTCTGGTGTAAATCAGCCTAGCTTCACTGAAATCACCAGCTGAAGATCTGTCCTGTTATCTATTATCTTCCTTTCCTTCTTCACTACACTGGTGTTTCTGTTCTGCTTGTTTTGGCTCCCAGCAGACAAACTGGTCAAAGGTGCTTCCTCCATGCCACAACAGCACCTGCTCCAGGATCGACACCCACCCCTCATGTTCTCCAGTCTGAGATTGGCAATAATCACTTTCCTCTCCCTTTTTAGCTTTGCTCCCTATACAACCACAAAAAGCTCCCACTGTTTCTTCCCCTGACTTAAACACACAATCCTTTGCAGTTACAAAGGCCTGTGGGAATGTGATGGATTACAGGACCAATTTTTGGCCAGGTTTGTTTTTTTTTTTCCCCAACCTTGAAGCCAAGAACCAATGTTATACAATAATCCTAGCTGTGCACTGTTAAACTGTTTTTTCACCCAAAAGGTGGGTGTCTTTCAGCATCTGACAAAGAGCTCCTTATTTATAGCTTTCCTAAATTCATACAAATATTTGGAATAGGATGGAATGAAATTTGCTACATTATAGTTGTACCAGGTGCTGATAAAACTACCTATTTAAGGTTGCCCAATATTTCTTGTGAGAAGACCCAGTTTTCGGTTGCTTATAACTTTGTCAATTTTTGGAAAATTTCTCCCAAAACAGTTCCACCATTTCTGAGGACAAGACTTGGAAAAAAAATGTGTCTTTACTCATGTTAAATTCTTGAGACCTTCTCTTTGAGATGCTCTTGTACCTCCATGCCTTGGAACATGGATTTGAAACTTGGCAGGGGTAGACACCCACACCAGCCCAGAAGGCTTAAGGAAGACCACTGAGTAAAGATCACTGAGAAAGTCCATAAATGAGGGTTTTAGGCTACAGAAACAACCCATGATTGGAAGATGGAGCTTACCTGAGCAAGTGGGGTCTGGACCAGTATAAAGCCAGGAAGCTGGCAACAGAAATGGTAGCTGCAAGGAAGTCTTCAGCCACCCTCCATGCATTAGAGAGGGAAGGAGGGAATGAGTAGGACCCTGGGAGCCTGGCCCCCAAGGAAAAGTTTACACAAAAGAGAAAAGGGTGAGGAAGAAAGCCTGTGGGAGGCCAGTAGGAAGCAGCCCAGGGAGAGAGCAGCAAGGCTGGGGGACTGAGCAGATTTTGGTTGCATGTTGTAGGGTCCCTGGGCTGGAAGCCAGAGAAGCAGGTGGGCCTAGGTTCCCCTACCTGCCACTGACAGAGAGGCAGTGCCTGGGATAGCACGTCCAGTGACACTCTGTACCCTAGAAAGGGAGGCCACATAGTGACCTGGCCAGAGGGCTGAGTCACTAAGAGGAAGCTGCAGCTCCTGGAGTGAGAGGGGGTCTGCAGCCTGAGAGAAAGGAAAAAAGTGGAGAGATCACAAGGGGAGGCTTCGGATGTGGAAGAGAACTAATCCCCAGAAAAGCCAGGAGTATTTGCCACCTGCAGTGAGTAGAGCAGCCCTTGACACAGGGATGTTCCTTTTGCCATCCCCGTGAAAACTTGCTCAGATATAGCCAGGTTATAAGCATTTTAAAAATTGCAGTTTGCATGTGTTTGATAGAGATCCTGTTAAACTTAACAGCTAAAATCCAACTAGTCCAGTCTCACCGAGTGTGCTCCATCCCCGTACAGCTCCTAGTGCCAACCAGAATGTGCAAGCATCATTCCTCTGCAGCAACTGAGTAAGCTCCAGCACTGAACTACAAGGGAAAAGCCTGGATTTTTCCTTCTCATGGCAGCTCCCATCTATTCTGGGCTGCATCCAGACACCAGAACCGAGAGCAAGGAACCTGTCTCTCTCATGCTTTCCAATGGCCCCCATGCTGGCAGCCAGGCAGCATGGAAGTGGAAGCTGTCTGCATTCAGATGCAGAGGAGATAAAAGCCAGACGAGGGAGAAGAAACGGGGTAAACTAGGACTGAGAATTGAATGGGGAAGTCTGGGGAAAGGAGAATAAGAAGCAGGGAGAGACACAGGCTGGGACATATTAAGCAGGGTGTCTGGAATTGGGAGCCAGTGAGGTAAACGGGGTGCCTAGAGCTAGCTGGATGGGGGGAGAGAACACTGAGATCAGATGAGGAGGGGAGGAGACTGGGACTGGCTGGGCAAAGATACTAGGACATGACAGCAGGGAAGGGTGGGGGCGATTGAGACTGGAGGAAGAGCCTAAGAAGTGACACTGGGAGATAGATTGGATGAGGATCCAGGAAGGGCAATTGGGACTGTCTGGAGAATGGGATTGGGAACGAGGAAATATTGTGTCTCAGGCAGGAAGTCTGAAAGGGGAAACTAGACTGGCTAGGTATGGACACTGGGAGGCAAACCTGAGGAGTGAAGACTAGGATGGGGTAGACAAGAAGAGTGGCACTGGGACAAGAAGCCAAGGGTGGGGAAGGGACAGGAGTGAAACAGGATCACTTTGAAGGCGACAAGGCAGAGGGGTTCAAGCTTGTGCAAAAAGCACAGAAGAATCTATGCTCACGAGAGTGTGCTCTCCTCCAGAGCCTGGAGTGGAATTTCGCCATTCCTTTGTGTGGTGGATCTAAATGTCCCAACCCTGTTGATGACTTATGTGGGTGCCAATATCATGCCATTGGTATGATGGAATTTGTTTATTCAATTTTTTTTTTTAAAATCACTCACTCACTCTCACACACATACGTTAAAAGAACAAAAAGAAAAGGAGTACTTGTGGCACCTTAGAGACTAACCAATTTATTTGAGCATGAGCTTTCGTGAGCTACAGCTCACTTCATCAGATGCATACCGTGGAAACTGCAGCAGACTTTATATATACACAGAGAATATGAAACACACTCTCCTGCTGGTGCTAGCCCATCCAAAGTGACAACTCTTTACATAATCAAGTCGGGCTATTTCCTGCATAAATCCAGGTTCTCTCACATCCCCCCCCCCCCCACACACACACGCAAACTCACTCTCCTGCTGGTAATAGCTCATCTAAACTGACCACTCTCCAAGTTTAAATCCAAGTTAAACCAGAACATCTGGGGGGGGGGGGGTAGGAAAAAACCAGAGGAAACAGGGTAGCCTGTTTAGAGTTGTAAAGAGTAAATTATGTAAAGAGTTGTCACTTTGGATGGGCTAGCACCAGCAGGAGAGTGAATTTGTGTGTGGGGGGGTGGAGGGTGAGAGAACCTGGATTTGTGCTGGAAATGGCCCACCTGATGATCACTTTAGATAAGCTATTACCAGCAGGACAGTGGGATGGGAGGAGGTATTGTTTCATATTCTCTGTGTGTATATAAAGTCTGCTGCAGTTTCCACGGTATGCATCTGATGAAGTGAGCTGTAGCTCACGAAAGCTCATGCTCAAATAAATTGGTTAATCTCTAAGGTGCCACAAGTACTCCTTTTCTTTTTGCGAATACAGACTAACACGGCGGTTACTCTGAAACCTGTTAAAAGAACACTGAGGTTGCAAAGTCAAACACTCAAAAGTTAGGAAACATCAGGATTTAGGTTTAATTTTGCCCCCTGGGGCTTATGCATTATGATACTGTCTAATGCCCAGAGTATCTCCATCCTGTGGAAAAAGTAATACATCATGTAATTAATCAGGGTTGGATAGTGAAGGACACTGTTGTCTGTTGGACCCCTGTCTCCTTTGTTGCAATCTTAATTCTGGGATTTGTAACTTTTGAGTGCTAGTCTTTGCAATTCTCAGTGTTCTTTTAACATAGTGTTACACACCAAAACTATCATTTCACTGTTCAGAAAATTTAACTGATGCTTAAGAGGACATGCTGTGTATGTCCACAGTCTCTACAGAGTTAGGGAGTTAAAGCCAATGGTGAGAAGATAAATATTGACATATGCAAATCAGAGTTCACGATTTGTTGCTTTACAAATTCTTTTTAAAATAAGCATAGCTCAAAAGTTCATTTATAGATTAGTTGTACACAATATAGCCAAAAGCATATTTAATTTTATTTGTCATCAATATGATTGAGTGAGGATTAGTGCACTAAGAAAAACCCTTAGCCATAAAGATTTCCCCTCCAAAAAAGCTTAAAGTCCTTATTGTTTTATGTTCATTTAGCAGCTTCTCGCTAGTGCAAGTTTATCAATATTTATTAGTATATTCCCTTGTGAATACATTGGTGACGAAGTGGCATGCATCCCAGAGGATGACAACTAAGGTCTCATTAGTTCAAGCAAAAACTGAACTGAAAAATTAAAGAGACTCTTCGTGTTGCTAAGTATGTCTTGTAATTACATTTTCACTGGGACTATATAGTGACCAAGTTAAAGTAATAAACCTACTGATGATGAAATTGCAATTTAGGGTATATTAATACAAGTGGCTCGTGTGTCTGTGAATAAGGTGGTCCATCTTTGAACTAGTTACAGCAAGATGAAGCTGTAGATGGTTTTAATCATCATTGAAACAAGTGGGCAAAATTCATCCCTTGGTCTCAGTGAGGTAACACCAGGCATGAATTTGGCCTACTCAGCACTATTTTCCTGCCTCTCTAGAGTGGTACTGGTGAATCTGAACCCAGAGATTCAAGCAGGAGGTTGCACACAATGATTTGGAAGTTACTTTTCCCTTGCTCTGGCTAAAGAGAAGACCTCAGTGGAGTCAAGCCAACAGAGATTTTGGTTCCTGTTGACATCTGAAAGCCACAGCATTTAGCTATGCTAAAGAACTCCCATAAAGTTTTGCAAAAAGTCATGCTAAAAGATTATATAGAATTATTAGCAAATAAGAAGTAAACTGCATGTCAACCGGAAATATGTTTATACAGCTATGACAAGGTCATGCTCTTAAGGTTGTTTTTAATTTTATATGTGCTTGCTAGATAAAATATGATTGGCTAAGGAACTTGAACAAGTTATAAATAGTAATGGAAGACACAAGAAAGGAATAAGTAGATAAAACAACATTAATAAAGGCAGACATGGTGGACTATAACCCATGTTAAAATAGATCAAAACTGTTGTAACCTTTTGTACACTGGAAAGTTGGAGTATAGTAAGGCATGATGAAAATGTACTTGACCAGAAGGCAGAGATGTAATGGTGACTGAACTGTAAAAATTATAATATGGGATAAACAAGGGAAAAAAAGTCTACATAAACCCATAATCCACCATGAACCAGAGCAGGACAGGCAAAGTACCCCAGAATTGGTAAATTAGCCTTTTTTGTTTGTGCTGTTTGATCTTAGACACCTAGTCTATGATTAACAAACCAAACCTGAGCTTGACCAGCTGATTTTCCAATCAATAAGTATTCAAAAAGAACCCATTAGTTACACCCCTTATTTCTAATCTATACAGAGCTCAATAGTACTTCTGAAAATTCTTCATGATTGTCTGTTCTTCCAGATAACTTTAAGGCTTCATCATAAATGCAGTTTGCTCAATAAATACACTTGGTGAATGGAAATTCCCTTGAGAGGTTTATTGTTTAATTCATTCTGAAGCCAAAAAAAGAAGGGTTTGTTTCTGAGGTTAGGAAACAAGATTGTTAAATAAATTGGAAATAAAATAACTAGGGATAGAAAGAATGTTTACTGTAATTAAGGTATCTTAGAGTATATAGAACAGAAAGGAAATAAAGTAGAAAAATGAACTGTGTGATTGTGACATGCAATTTTGCATACAAAATAACTACAGAAATTTAAAGTTGCAAAGTTAAGCACTCTGAAGTCAGGAAATGCCACAATTAAGGCTAACCATGCAACCTTATTTCAGCCCCCTCATGGGCAGTATGTGATCATGTAATTAAAGACCGTGTCATAATGCATATGTAGGAGAGAGCCAAAGTAAGATTGCCTGAGCAACTTTAATTCAGGCATTTCCTAATATTAGTGCTTGATTTACATTCAAGAACTATTTTAAAAGAAAGACACAGTTTCAATGTCCTGGGTTTAAAAGAAAACTAAAAAAAAAAAAAATTATCTGGAATCCTATGTACCCCTACATGGCTCCTGAGCAGAATTGGAACCTTTAGCGCCACAGCACTGGCCTCTACCACTGGAGTAACTGACAACAGTAGCAAACTGTTAGCCTTTTTGAGCCAGCCACTAGAGACAGATGAGGTACACTTACCCAGTGGGTTTCACAGCTATTTGGTAGACAGCAGAGGTATGTAGAGAGCCAGGAGTCCTGTGTTCTATTTTAGGTTCTGTAAGGGAGTGTGCTGTGCTCTCTCAATGTGTTTTTCCTTGGCTACTGCATCTGCCGTCTCGGCCTCTACCCCAATATCCCCCCACCTCAGCCTCTCTCTTTATCCTATCCATATTTCCCCAGTAGTTTGTCTTTGCCACCTCTTTATTCCTCGTCTGCCCTGCCCCCAGCTTGCCTCTGCCCCCCTTGCACTCCATCCCTCTGTATTCCAGTCGAGTGGCTTTCTCCTTTTCCTGGGCACCAGCTGTGGGGGCATTGGAAGCAAAGGAGAGTCTCCCTGCTTTCAGTGTCTATGTCGGGCTGCTGAGGGGAGCAAATGCTGGGGAAGTCCTGCTCAGCCCCAGTATCCGTTGTTTAGAGCATGCTCAGATCAGACAGCATCTTCTGAGAATTTAGCTGCCAAATCTAACAAGTCTCTACAAAGCATTTGTCAACTGAACTTGATCAGAGGTTTAGAATTTGTGCCGATTTTTACACAGACAGTAAATGATATGTCCTTTACCAAATGACCACACCCCTGCCAGCATTCGAGACCCTGCTCCAAAGAATGGAGATACTAGAGCTGCAGTTGTAAGAATCCTTGGACATGGACAAAACATTTTTCCCCCATACCTCATTCTGAGAAATGGTTAAACTGTTTTAGCTGAACCTTTCCAATAAACATAGTCCCAGGCAAATACCAGGCATGGAAAATGAACAGCTGAAGTTTGGGAAAGTTATAAGCAACTGAAAATAGGGTTTCATAATGGAAAGCATTAGGCAATTTTGAATACAGAGAAAATTACCAGCTCCCCTTATTAGCAGGTGCTCATCAAAATACAATGAGCCAGTTTTTCTTTCTTGCTCTGGCTCTTGTGCATGGCTGTGACCATGTAAAGGAGCTAGATTGGGGATGTAATTCCCCTCCTGGAGAACAACTCTCACCTGGAGTAAATTAAAAAAAACCAGGTACTGCAACAACTGCCCTCCCCCTCTTCCATTCCTCCCCAGTGAACGGTCATGTTGGGAACAGGGAGGGGAAGGGAAGAGGAGTAGCAGATCTAGGCTACCATTCTCCACTGGCATTAAGTTCCACAGGGACCATACTTTAGTGGTATAAGTTACAGCCACCCCTAATCTGGTCTAGCTAGGGCTGGCATAGGCCAACTCATTGAAGGTCCCTACATTCTCTGCACAAGGTACAGTTCAGACACCACGGAGAATCTGGTTCAGTTATGATTAGAACTGTAGAATTTATTCTGCTACATTGTTCAGAAGTTATTTGGTTTGTCCTTGCTCAATGACACCGAAGTAGGGTGAGGTTCTCTTATGATTTGCAGTGAAGTCATGCAGTGAAGTCATGCAATGACCTCTGATAATATTACAGTATGTTTTAACCCGACACTTTAAATCGCTGCTCTGCATTTCACCTCCGCTAGTTCTTAAGTCCTTTCCTACTTATTTTCCCCGTTCCCTAGCAACTTTGTGATCATGTGTTAGGATTTTAGCCTTTCCAGCTGAAGGCTATGGGATTTTGAGAGGTGTGGCCTCAAGCGACCTGCTATTCTGTGTTTCTAATAGGAATTTAAACTTTCTGTAGTCGTAAAGTTGTGAGTAAATGCTTAACACAGGACAAAACGAATTGCTCAATTAGTTTAATTCAATTTTCTTGCTCCTCCTTAAATTACACTTCTCTACTGAAGTAAGTTAATGGCAACAGCAGTTCATTTTTTTAAGAAAAAAATATTTCATGCCTTTTGGGCCCAAAGCAGTACTCTTGGTTCTTGTTAAAATATAGGTGAATCAGAGATGTTTCACAAATAATAAATCCCCTTTTTCCTCTTTTACATGATTTGCTATTAATTTTAAACCTTCCTAGTATGTTATGGACTTTCTCTGATGGCATGATTGGATGTTAGCTCCAACCTTCTTCTTCCCACACCCCTTCACCTCAGTTTCACTCCACATCTGCCTCTATTATCTTCTTCCCTGCCCCCTCTTACCCTCCCTTTCCTTTCAGTATTCCCCCTCCATTTAATTTATTCCCATCTAATTCCCCCGCCCCCAAAGAAAAATCATGGAACGAACAACCTTTGCTGTCATGGTGTGGTTCACTCTTGTGTGTTCTCCTCCTTCCCCCACCCTTTGTTTGTCTGGTCAATTTAGACTGTAAGCTCTTTGATCCAGGGACTATGTGCTATGATTATACAGTGCTTAGCATAATGGAACCCAATTCTTGGTTGGTGCTTTGGCACTACTGTAATAAACATGATAATGCAGGAAATAAAACCTGTTCTTTCTGGTACATTGCACTATTTTGATCATCTTGATCGATCCGTCCTTCAGCCCTCGTATAGATTGTACTGATCACAAGAGGTCTTCCTTTCTTGTCGTATCCTGGCCTTCCTTCTCCATGTGCGGACATGTCTTTTCACAATAAAATCTTCCTATCTCTTTGGAGGTCAGCCAAATGGTCATTTTAGTTCCCATGGGTACCACTCGGCAACAGCTGCAGTCCATCGATGGTCAGTGAGCCTTGCTATATGCTCGGCCCATCACATTTTACTATGCCTGCTCTCAAACAACAACATCCTGCACTCCACTCTGCTGTCACTTCATGGGGGACTCTGTCATGGATTGAAATTCTTCTTTCCATCACCCTCTACGTGACAGACAGTTCCTGTTCCTCTGTCTTAGTCAGTGCCCATGTTTCTCTGCTGTACAACATTGCCAGCAGTACTGTTGAGTTGAAGAGACTGGCGCACGTTACCTTGTTGATTTTTCTTTGGAGGACATCCTTGATAGAATTGAATGCGCACCAACCGGCTTTCTTTCTTCACAAGAGCTCACCTTCACAAGAGTGGTGCATGTTAATTTCTTGGCCCAAACAGACATATTGCTCATCTTCTATTTGTTCTCCCTTGATTGTTATTTGGGCTGTTGGTAAGGTATCAGACCGCATACATTTCATTTTGGGGGGATTAGTTTTCAGTCCAACTTGGCGGCTTTTTGTGTTGAGTTCTTGCAGCATTTTCTGTAGTTTGATAGTATTTTTGGCAAACACCACAATATCGTCTGTGAATCTGAGATGGTTTAAACCATCGCATATTTGCACTATTTTAGCCTTTTTTTTTTTTAAAGCACACATTAAAAGGAAGGTACAAATACTCTTTGGAATCCAGCTGGTCCAGATGCATGAAAATAACAGAATTGTGGCAATTTACAATAAAGGTGTTCTGGCCACATTCTCCCTTTAGGGTGTATATTTTACATTAAGCTTGCACAGTTGGACACTGAAAGTCAGAGCATGCAAAATCCAAGTTACAATAGCAACTTTAGTTATTTTGTACATCTATGTTTGATGATATGCAGCTCATGAAACAAACAAGTAGTTTGTGCAACACAGCTAAATGAAAGAGTTACTTTGGAACCTTAGTATATCTCCCTGATGTGATTTTTTTTTAAACTAGTAACCTCTTTACATGGCATATGGTCATGAAGTCACTCACCACACCGGCGCCTCCTGCTGGCTGTTTCAGGAATTAGCTCTGGTCAGCAGGTGTGCCTTCCAGTGATGGTGGTGGCTCTCCCATCCTCGTCTCCACCTGCAGACCCACTGCAATTCCAGTCCCACTGCCTCATGGCACAGCCCTCCGGCCATGTCACAATCCATGCCCCCCCCCTCCTTCCGCCACTCCTCACAGTGACTTGGAAGTCCATAGCCTGGCCACTTCTTCAGTGGTGAGTGGAAGAGAGGAGAGAGACACAGGCCCACCCACTACTCTGGGTCCCAGCCCAGGGATCCTGTAAACAACAGCTTCCCACTGCCCCTCCTTTCTTTCTCCACCAGTCTGTCTCAATTCCCTGGGCCACTTCCCTGCAACCCCAGAACCTTCAGTTCCTGCCTCTGGCTCCTTCCCCATCTTCCCAAGGCCTCAGGCCTGCAACTCCTAGCAGCCCTGTTCACAGTGCTAGTTCTACAGTCCTCTAGGAAGCCAGTCCCCTCTTTTGGGCTTCCTGCAGTAAACTCCTGCTCTGGCCTGCAGCTTCCTTTAATATGGGCTGTCTGGGTCCTGATTGGCTGGTCCAGCCACCGCCGTAATTGGCTACAGCCACTGCTGTTATTGACTTTTCCTTGCAGCCCTCCAGGCTGGGTTTTAACCCTATCAGGGCCAGTGCAGGGCAGATGTCCTGTCACAGTTCCCTTAAAATTTAAGAGCTGAAATCCCTCTCCATTTCCAACAACTCCCCACCCTTATAATTCCTTTTTCGCCACCCCTGTTCATAAATGACTGGGAATAAATATGAGGTTAGCAACACATCCTGAAGCTCATCAGATGTGGCCTATGTCAGACCTAGAGGGGGCCAAATTTCAAAGTCATAGGCACAGTGACATAAAGGCCCATTGGTGGTTCATTATTCTGCAACAGCAGCTCATCAGGCCTGACATACTCATCACACATAACACATGGCTGTCATAATATATATCCCAAACCGCGGATAGTTATATTTCACTGGAAAGCTAATAACTCACTAATCATTAGTTTTCTTGTGTGTGCTAAGAGTTAGGGATATGTGGAACTGATAAACAGGTTTTTCCCAGACAGGAAGAAAGGCTGCTATCTACCTGTCTCCAATGAAATGAAGTAAGGGGTGACTAAACAATGGAAGCCTTATTTACATATGACTTAGCAGGGGGATGGGAAGTCCACAGGCAGGAAAGAACAGCATGAGGGCATCCTGAGTCTGGGGACAAAACTCTGAGTTTGGGAAGTTATGAGATGGAGAAGAAGCCATCTTGGCATCCGTGTTTGACTTGAAGTGATTATTAACACCACTCCAAGCAACAAGCTGCTGTGCTTTTGTCTCTTGAAAGAATCACTGGACCTTCTGACTCCTCTGAATGTTCCAGGAGAGAGCTGGACACTTTGGAGCAGATGGTTCTGGGGAATGGGCTTATGCTGGGAATCACCCTGCAATTAGTAACCAAGGGGTGGAGGCCAGGGTGGGACTGCTGGGGTCAGAGTGCTAAAGGTGGGCTGCACAGCACTCAGGGAGCTGCGTGCTTGCCTACTGGCTGTTGGTGTTTCAGCTGTGAGACATAGCAGCAGAGCATTTAAGGCACCCAGGGTTACAGGGCAGGTGGTGATACAACCTCCCACTGGTCTGAACTGCACCTCAGAACATTACAGGCACACACAGGGAAAACCCTGCCACCAGCCCCCTTTTGTTTATACCATCAAAGTTCAAGTGTCTCTCCAGTCTCAGCCGTGGCACTCAGACCTCACAGCTCATACTGCAAACAGATTCACAAACTGCCTCCCATTGGCCAGGTGTAGACCCCTACCCTAAACACAAACCTTTCTTCACTGCAACTGCCTTCACATTGACAGTGAGAAAAATAGACAGTTCATCCCTTAGTCTTGTTCTAGGAATGTGTACGGAGAGTTTCAGACCCTCCCATTCCCCCTACTGACCAACCCTCCACAGTATAAAGGGGACCCCCCCCCAGAGGCTCCCTAATCACTTCTTGATAAAGCGTGAATACTGCACTGTAAGAGGCTAGAGCAGTGGTTCTCAGCCTATTTACCATTGTGGGCCACATATGCAACTCTCTGTGTTATGTGGCCCACATCCACACAATATATATACACACATACATACACACACTACCTGCATGGCCCTGAGGGTGTCACATGGGCTACAGCTGTATGCTGATTGGGCCACAAGCGGGCTGTGGGTTGAGAACCACTGGGCGAGAGAGACCATATTCAAAACCCAAATGTAGATTCATTTGGTAAGTGGGTGCTCTTTTTTTTATGCTTATGAATGAACATTTTGCGGGTAGATAAGAAACCAAATAAATAATCCCTCAGTCCTACCTTTCCATGAGGCGGATTGGGGAATATGATGCTCATTTAAATTAAAATGTTGGCCACTTTGAAGATGTACGTCCCAATTCTCTCCTCACTCCAGTTTTACACTGTGTACTCTCTTGACTTTGCTAGAGTTACTCCTGAGTTATAGCAGTAAAAACAGGACCAGAATCAGACCCATAGTTGTGTACATGTTATGCCGCTTTCTCAGCGGAATCAATTTCTTTGAGGCATGCTATTCTTCAGCAGACAGTTATGCTTTTATATTATGCTAGATTCTCAGAATTTATTTTTCTTGGGCAATAGCCTGCCCTATAAGTCAGTGAGAATAGGACAGTAATTCTGCTAAAGCATAGTAGAGACTTTTTTATGTCACAATAAATGCATTTTGAAAGCATTAAATGATTACATTTCTAAAATCAAGCTGAATAGGGTACAATTGTATGGCTCTTTCTAAAGCGGCATGTTGCCTAGTTAGAGTGAGAAACCGTTACAAAAAGGTAAAAGCCATGTTGTTTGGGAGGTAAACTCATCAGGAGCATGCACACGACTTCCACTTTCTTGAATGGGAACTGTGCATGAAAATCCAACAGTATTATTTTTTGGTCCTTTGGATGCTGCTGACAAATGTGACACAACCAGCTTTACTGTTTCATGTAAGTGTCTTTCTGAGACCCTGACCTTGCTGTGTGCTACCTGCAGAGCACCAGGCATCAATCATGCTCTCTCTCCTATTTAGAGCAAGCACTCTACCACTTAAACTAATTCTCCTAGCTGTTAGGCAGCATCCGCTGTCCACCAGCCCTGCCATGGCTCACTTCTTTGGAGGCTGAATGGGGAGAGGGGCACAATGGCTCAGCCCCCTGGCTGGTGTCCCCTTCTAAAAAGAAAGAACAGGAGCCTGGTCTGTGCCCCCCCCCCGCCCCCGTCGTCCAACCTTCCACTGGAGGATGCAGGCATTGATCCTACATCCACTTGCATGTAAAACAATGCTCTACCAGTTGAGCTGATCCCTCTGACTGGAAGCTGGCTCTGACCCACCCATGTCACGAGGTCCCCAAGGTGTCCTGTTGCTCCTTTCTGAAATGGCTGGGGGAGTGTTTTTCTTGTGGTCTGGCTAATTCAGCTGGTTGGTGTGTGGCACTAATAATGCCATGGTTGTGGGCCTAATCCTCTCTATGGCCAAGGAGGGTGATTTCACTTCACTGTTACAACAATCAAAGCTTGCTACCTCACCCCAGTTCTGGGCGAGCAGTCTACTGCTTGAGCTAATTCCCCACCTGCAGATGACCTGTCTGGTGCCAGTGAGACAAAGAGATGGCACCAGGGTCTTGAGCAAAGCCATAAGAAAGGGATGGCTCACCCTACCACAGCAGGGCAGGCTGGCGAATTTAGGTATCAGTGCCATTGCTGCTCATATACAGAGCAAGCACTCCACTATTTGAGCTAATCCACCTTGCAAAAAAAGGACCCTAATCTGATGTTGTCCCATTGTAGCCCATTGCTTGTCTCTGAAATGGCTGTGGGAGGTGGCCTTCTCCCAGGCAGGCTAGTTCAGTGTGTAAAACTGTGGTGTCAATAACATCAACATTGTGGGTTTGAGTTCCAGGCTGCTTCTTAGCTACCTGGATGTGGGCTTGGGTTTGTGGTTCTTGCTCTTCTCCATGACCACTACATGCAATGGGCGGTGGTCCAACCCTTCCCCAGGAAGCAGGTAAGAGCCATTGCCCCAACACCTGAAGAAAGCAGGCATCAACCCTACAAGTTCTAGAATGTAAAGCAAGCACTAATCCCCCTGCTGAGAAACTGGCCCCGACCTGCCTGTGTTGTTCCAGAGGCCACAAAGTCCCCTCAGCGGCCTATTGCTCCTTTTTAAAATGGCCAAGGGAGGAGTGCCTCTAGTGGACCGGCTAGCTCAGATGGTTAGACTGTGCTAGTGACCCCTACATTACCCCACTGCTTCCACCCTTACTCTCTATGACGCCTGAGAAGACATGCCAAACCAGCGGGGAAAAAATGCTGGAATTGGGGTTGGTTTTGGCTTAATTACCTTGGGAGTAGCTTGTTGATTCATTTTTGGCTTGTAGCTTGTTGCTTGTGGCTTGTTGCAGCTTGTTGCTTCTTTTATTTTTGATCAGCTCCCGGCAAGCAGGGTCAAGGGGCGGTGGAAGACAGTCAGGGTGCACAGTGGGCCCAACACACAGTCCCACACTGCACGCCGGGGGGGGGGGATCTAGTCACATAGAGTGTTGGGGTTCTTAGGGACTGGCTTGTTTTGAAATGGGATTAGCTTGATTTTTGGCTTATTGTGAAAGTCATGGTGAAGAGTCAATGAGGAACAATTTAGAAGGCAGCCTAGGTCAACTAGTGCCAATCTGTAGGCTGAGGGGGTCACATGGCATCACAGAGAGCAAAGCTTGAGTTATTGGGGTCATGCAGGAGTCAACAAGGAAAAATTTGGATGCAGCCAGAGTCAGTAGGGATCAATAACTGTCAATCTGGAAGCAGAGGGGTCACATGGGGTCAGGGAGAGCAAGGCTGGAGAAAGTGGGGTCATGCAGGGGTCAATGAGGAGCAATTTCTAGGCATCCTGTGTCAATTAGTGCCCGACCTTCATCAGAGGGTTCACTCGGGGTCACAGAGAGCAAAGCTTGAGTTATTGGGGTCATGCAGGGGTCAGAGAGGAACAATTTGGAGGAAGCCTGGCTCAGTTAGTGCCAGTCTGGGGGCAGAGGAGTCACACCGGATCAGAGAGATCAAAACTGAAGTGACTGCAGTCATACAAGGGTCTAGAAGAAAAAATGTGGACGCAGCTAGGGTCGCAATGGGGTCAATGACTGCTAATCTGGAAGCAGAGGGGTCACACAGAGGAAGACTGGAGGCAGTGGGGCCATGCAGGGGTTAATGAGGAACAATTTGGAGTCAATCAGGGTCCCACAGAAGTCAACAAGTGTTCGTCTTGAGGCTGTGGGGTCACACAGGGACACAGAGAGCAAGGCTGGAGATATTGTGGTCATGTGGGAGCCAGTGAGGAAAAACTGGGGGTCACCCACAGTCGCATCAGGGTTAATAAGTGCTAATCTGGAAGCAGAGGGGTCACAATGGGTCACAAAAAGGAAAGCTGGAGGTAGTGGGGTCATGTAGGGGTCAATGAGGAACAATTTGGAGGCAGCCTGTGTCAATTAGTGCCAATCTGAAGGCAGAGTGTTAACACGGGGTCACAGATAGTAAATCTTTAGTCATTGAGGTCATGCAGGAGTCAATGAGGAAAAATTTGGAGTCAACCAGGGTCCCACAGAGGTCAACAAGGGTTCATCTTGAGGCTGTGGGGTCACAAAGCATCATAGAGAACAAGATTGGCCATATTATGATCATGTGGGAGTCAGTGAGGAAAAAATTTTGGCTCCTAGGCTCATCAATCAAATGTACAAATCAAGATGTAACTCATACACATAAATAATATCCTATGTATCAAGAGAGAACAATGTTCCATAGACTGATACTTGATGTATATTACTAAGAGACCATTCTCCTCCAATTAGTTTCACAATTCCACTTTATAGACTATGCAACACACAAACTGATAGCTGAGACAGAGAAATAAACCTTTTCCAGAGAATAAAGATCATTTCTCCTAAATCTCCAGGTGTAAAGTCAGGCACCTAAATTAAACATTTAGACTCCTAAATAAGTGGCCTGATTTTCAGAGTTTCCAAGCACTCAGAATTCTCACAGTGACAGGCCACTGTCTTTCTATTTACATCTTTTATATGATAGATGGACCTGAGTCATGAGGTTCAGATCTTGATCTCAGGTTTCTTCAAGTTTTAGGAGTGATTGGATTCAGGATTATTATTTAAAATCCTTGTACAGATAGACACAAGCTTCAGTGTTCAGATTCAGACACAAACACACTGAAAGTTTGTGAAAAAAGAGGGTTTGGATCAGTTTCCATTTTGAATCCACCTCCTATCTATCAGAAAACTGGTGAAGAAAGGACAGAATCTCTCTCTGGCAATTCATACATCAAACTGACTCAAGAAATTGTCATGAAGATGTAAAAATAAAATAGCTCCCCTTTTCCATGTCTGCAGCGGTTCAAATCCCTCATTGATTTTATCAAAAGGTGAAATGTGGGTTATTAATGCATCTGGGTAATATTTCTTGTTTATGTAATCAGACACCAGTTTAGGAAGAGAGTCTTAACTTCTACCCTAAAATAAACAGTGCCCTACCAGCATACCACATTTCAATATAAAGAAGAGAAAATGGTAGAATGTGACATGCATAATACCCATTTGAGAAGATGGAAGGGGAAGAAAAAAAATCAATTTCACAAAATGAAGATGGCTTTAGCTGCAGATGTGTTTACAATAAGAATTAATTCTACTTTGCAGGAAGTGTAGTGAATTGGTTTGCAGGGCTCAGATCCGCACCACAAGACCTGAGAGCTGTAATGAGCTCATAAGACTGAGAGTCTGAGGACTCAGTTTGATCCTTTGTGTTTTGCTTCCAAGATTTTTGCTAACGAGACCAGCAGCACCAGTATTGCTATACCAGAGTGGATTGATTATCATGATTTAAATCAGCAAGCTGGAAACCTTAATTTAAATAATGGATTTTAATCTTGTTTTGTATTTGTACATTTTTGTTATGTTCCTAAAGAAAAGTTATGGTCAATGGTCAGTAAACATTAAAACGTTAATTTGCAACTAAATATAGCCTTTGCACTAACTTTGGTACTACTCTTTTGCTAAACAGGCAAAAGTGTCCTTGTAGCAGGCTATGATGCTACCTGAAACCCTCTTAGCGAGTTTATGAGAAGGGATTGATTGTTTTTTCTGTCTTCTAGCAAAGGGTACAAATATTCTAGGAGAAATCCTAAAGGTTCTAGTCAGAGGTGGAAGTGGGCCGGTATGGGCCAGTACAACGTACCAGTAAGAAGTGGCCGCTGGTACCAGCCCCTATGCAGCCGATGTTAAAGCGCTACCGGCAGGGCCACCGATGGGGGTGGGGAAGGGGCATCTGCCCTGGGGCCCGGCAATTGAAAAGGGCCCAGGGCTCCCAGCCGCCACTACCGCGGCAGTGGTTGGAGCCCCAGGCCGTTTATATCGCCACCGGAGCCCCGGGCAGCGCAGGCCAGGCAGCGTGGAAGGGCTGGTTAGGGGATGCTGACCCTCAGCCCTGCCCCTTCTGCCCAAGGCCCCTCGCCTTCCGGGGTCCCGGAGCCATGCCCTCGTACCGATAAGTAATTTATCTTACTTTCACCCCTGGTTCTAGTCCTGTCCGGACAGAAGGCAGTTGCCCTCTGAACATTTAAAGTGTGAAGGCTAGGGTCTTCTCTTGAGGAGTGAGGCTTGGGAAAGAATACTGGTGGATGGATATCCTGATTGATATGAAAATCTGATGAGACACTGGGTTGGAATTGTGGGTGGGGGCATAGTGTGATCTTATCATGGTAGAAGGTAGTGTTAGGGTATGTCTACACTACGGAATAAGGTCGAATTTATAGAAGTCGGTTTTTTAGAAATCGGTTTTATAAATTCGAGTGTGTGTGTCCCCACAGTAAATGCTCTAAGTGCATTAAGTGCATTAACTCGGCGGAGCGCTTCCACAGTACCGAGGCAAGCGTCGACTTCCGGAGCGTTGCACTGTGGGTAGCTATCCCACAGTTCCCGCAGTCTCCGCTGCCCATTGGAATTCTGGGTTGAGATCCCAATGCCTGATGGGGCTAAAACATTGTCGCGGGTGGTTCTGGGTACGTGTCGTCAGGCCCCCGTTCCCTCCCTCCCTCCGTGAAAGCAAGGGCAGACAATCATTTCGCGCCTTTTTTCCTGAGTTACCTGTGCAGACGCCATACCACAGCAAGCATGGAGCCCGCTCAGGTAACCGTCACCCTATGTCTCCTGGGTGCTGGCAGACGCGGTACGGCTTTGCTGCACAGTAGCAGTAACCCCTTGCCTTCTGGCAGCAGACGGTGCAATACGATTGGTAGTCGTCCTCATCGTGTCCGAGGTGCTCCTGGCCGCGTCGGCTGGGAGCGCCTGGGCAGACATGGGCGCAGGGACTAAATTTGGAGTGACTTGACCAGGTCATTCTCTTTAGTCCTGCAGTCAGTCCTATTGAACCGTCTTATGGTGAGCAGGCAGGCGATACGGACTGCTAGCAGTCGTACTGTACCATCTTCTGCCAGGCAGGCAAGAGATGAGGATTGCTAGCAGTCGTATTGCACCATCTTCTGCCAGGCAGGCAAGAGATGGGGATGGCTAGCAGGCGTACTGTACCATCTTCTGCCAAGCAGCCATGAGATGTGGATGGCATGCAGTCCTTCTGCACCGTCTGCTGCCAGCCAAAGATGTAAAAGATAGATGGAGTGGGTCAAAACAAGAAATAGACCAGATTTGTTTTGTACTCATTTGCCTCCTCCCCTGTCTAGGGGACTCATTCCTCTAGGTCACACTGCAGTCACTCACAGAGAAGGTGCAGCGAGGTAAATCTAGCCATGTATCAATCAGAGGCCAGGCTAACCTCCTTGTTCCAATAACAACGATAACTTAGGTGCACCATTTCTTATTGGAACCCTCCGTGCAGTCCTGCCTGAAATACTCCTTGATGTACAGGCACCCCCTTTGTTGATTTTAGCTCCCTGAAGCCAACCCTGTAAGCCGTGTCGTCAGTCGCCCCTCCCTCCGTCAGAGCAACGGCAGACAATCGTTCCGCGCCTTTTTTCTGTGCGGACGCCATACCACGGCAAGCATGGAGCCCGCTCAGCTCACTTTGGCAATTAGGAGCACATTAACCACCACACGCATTATTCAGCAGTATATGCAGCACCAGAACATGGCAACGCGATACCGGGCGAGGAGGCGACGTCAGCGCGGTCCCGTGAGTGATCAGGACATGGACACAGATTTCTCTGAAAGCATGGGCCCTGACAATGCATGCATCATGGTGCTAATGGGGCAGGTTCATGCTGTGGAACGCCGATTCTGGGCTCGGGAAACAAGCACAGACTGGTGGGACCGCATAGTGTTGCAGGTCTGGGACGATTCCCAGTGGCTACGAAACTTTCGCATGCGTAAGGGCACTTTCATGGAACTTTGTGACTTGCTTTCCCCTGTCCTGAAGCGCATGAATACCAAGATGAGAGCAGCCCTCACAGTTGAGAAGCGAGTGGCGATAGCCCTGTGGAAGCTTGCAACGCCAGACAGCTACCGGTCAGTTGGGAATCAATTTGGAGTGGGCAAATCTACTGTGGGGGCTGCTGTGATGCAAGTAGCCCACGCAATCAAAGATCTGCTGATATCAAGGGTAGTGACCCTGGGAAATGTGCAGGTCATAGTGGATGGCTTTGCTGCAATGGGATTCCCTAACTGTGGTGGGGCTATAGATGGAACCCATATCCCTATCTTGGCACCGGAGCACCAAGCCGCCGAGTACATAAACCGCAAGGGGTACTTTTCAATAGTGCTGCAAGCTCTGGTGGATCACAAGGGACGTTTCACCAACATCAACGTGGGATGGCCGGGAAAGGTGCATGATGCTCGCATCTTCAGGAACTCTGGTCTGTTTCAAAAGCTGCAGGAAGGGACTTTATTCCCAGACCAGAAAATAACTGTTGGGGATGTTGAAATGCCTATATGTATCCTTGGGGACCCAGCCTACCCCTTAATGCCATGGCTCATGAAGCCGTACACAGGCAGCCTGGACAGTGGTCAGGAGCTGTTCAACTACAGGCTGAGCAAGTGCAGAATGGTGGTAGAATGTGCATTTGGACGTTTAAAGGCGCGCTGGCGCAGTTTATTGACTCGCTTAGACCTCAGCGAAACCAATATTCCCACTGTTATTACTGCTTGCTGTGTGCTCCACAATATCTGTGAGAGTAAGGGGGAGACGTTTATGGCGGGGTGGGAGGTTGAGGCAAATCGCCTGGCTGCTGGTTACGCGCAGCCAGACACCAGGGCGGTTAGAAGAGCACAGGAGGGCGCGGTACGCATCAGAGAAGCTTTGAAAAACAGTTTCATGACTGGCCAGGCTACGGTGTAAAAGTTCTGTTTGTTTCTCCTTGATGAACCCCCCCGCCCCTTGGTTCACTCTACTTCCCTGTAAGCTAACCACCCTCCCCTCCTCCCTTTAATCATTGCTTGCAGAGCCAATAAAGTCATTGCTGCTTCACAGTCATGCATTCGTTATTCATTCATCACACAAATAGGGGGATGACTACCAAGGTATCCCAGGAGGGGTGGTGGAGGAGGGAAGGAAAATGCCACACAGCACTTTAAGCACAGCACTTTAAAAGTTTACAACTTTAAAATTTATTGAATGACAGCCTTCTTTTTTTTGGGCAATCCTCTGTGGGGGAGTGGCTGGTTGGCCGGAGGCCTCCCCACCGTGTTCTTGGGCGTCTGGGTGTGGAGGCTATGGAACTTGGGGAGGAGGGCGGTTGGTTACAGAGGGGCTGCAGTGGCAGTCTGTGCTCCAGCTGCCTTTGCTGCAGCTCAACCATACACTGGAGCATACTGGTTTGGTCCTGCAGCAGCCTCAGCATTGAATCCTGCCTCCTCTCATCACGCTGCCGCCACCTTTGAGCTTCAGCCCTGTCTTCAGCCCGCCACTTACTCTCTTCAGCCCGCCACTTACTCTCTTCAGCCCTCCACCTCTCCTCCCGGTCATTTTGTGCTTTCCTGCACTCTGACATTATTTGCCTCCACGCATTCGTCTGTGCTCTGTCAGTGTGGGAGGACAGCATGAGCTCGGAGAACATTTCATCGCGAGTGCGTTTTTTTTTCTTTCTAAGCTTCACTAGCCTCTGGGAAGGAGAAGATCCTGTGATCATTGAAACACATGCAGCTGGTGGAGAAAAAAAAAGGGACAGCGGTATTTAAAAAGACACATTTTATAAAACAGTGGCTACACTCTTTCAGGGTAAACCTTGAAAGTTAACATTACATACATAGCACATGTGCTTTCGTTACAAGGTCGCATTTTGCCTCCTCCCACCGCGTGAACGGATTTTGGTTGAATGCCAGCAAACATACACTGCAATGCTTTGTTCTACAGTGATTCCCCAGTACGTGTTGCTGGCCTGGAGTGGTAAAGTGTCCTACCATGAAGGACGAAATAAGGCTGCCCTCCCCAGAAACCTTTTGCAAAGGCAGAACCGCAAATGCCAGGGCAAAGTAATCCTTTCACATGCTTGCTTTTAAACCATGTATAGCATTTTAAAAGGTACACTCACCAGAGGTCCCTTCTCCGCCTGCTGAGTCCAGGAGGCAGCCTTGGGTGGGTTCGGGGGGTACTGGCTCCAGGTCTAGGGTGAGAAACAGTTCCTGGCTGTCGGGAAAACCGGTTTCTCCGCTTGCTTGCTGTGAGCTATCTACAACCTCCTCCTCATCATCTTCTTCGTCCCCAAAACCTACTTCTGTATTGCCTCCATCTCCATTGAAGGAGTCAAACAACACGGCTGGGGTAGTGGTGGCTGAACCCCCTAAAATGGCATGCAGCTCATCATAGAAGCGGCATGTTTGGGGCTCTGACCCAGAGCGGCCGTTCGCCTCTCTGGTTTTCTGGTAGGCTTGCCTCAGCTCCTTCAGTTTCACGCGGCACTGCTTCGGGTCCCTGTTATGGCCTCTGTCCTTCATGCCCTGGGAGATTTTCAGAAAGGTTTTGGCATTTCGAAAACTGGAACGGAGTTCTGATAGCACGGATTCCTCTCCCCAAACAGCGATCAGATCCCGTACCTCCCGTTCAGTCCATGCTGGAGCTCTTTTGCGATTCTGGGACTCCATCATGGTCACCTCTGCTGATGAGCTCTGCATGGTCACCTGCAGCTTGCCACGCTGGCCAAACAGGAAATGAGATTCAAAAGTTCGCGGTTCTTTTCCTGTCTACCTGGCCAGTGCATCTGAGTTGAGAGCGCTGTCCAGAGCGGTCAGAATGGAGCACTCTGGGATAGCTCCCGGAGGCCAATACCATCGAATTGTGTCCACAGTACCCCAAATTCGAGCCGGCAACGTCGATTTAAGCGCTAATCCACTTGTCAGGGGTGGAGTAAGGAAATCGATTTTAAGAGCCCTTTAAGTCGAAATAAAGGGCTTCATTGTGTGGACGGGTGCAGGTTTAAATCGATTTAACGCTGCTAAATTCGATCTAAAGTCCTAGTGTAGACCAGGGCTAAGACGGTTCAGCCATGAATGCTCCAAGTTCTCCCACCCTTCTAGCTATGGTGATAGCAATCGTAAATGAGGTCTTAAAGGAGAAGTAGCAGAACAAATAGGTGGCCATAGATTTAAATGGGCAGTTCCTTAGGGCACTGAGAATCACATTAAGGTCTCCATGGAGATGGGGTGGGATATGAGGAAACAAATTAGATAAGCCCTTAAGGAATCTGGGCATGGTTGAGTGGGCAAAAACTGAAAGATCCTCAATAGACAAATGAAGGCGAAAATAACTGCCAGGTTTACTCTGATGTAACTCATAGTTAATACATTTGTTTTTAATTCCAGCAGGTACGGACAATTCTGGAGACAAGAACTTCAGTAGGAGATAGGTTTCAGAGTAACAGCCATGTTAGTCTGTATTCGCAAAAAGAAAAGGAGTACTTGTGGCACCTTAGAGACTAACCAATTTATTTGAACATGAGCTTTCGTGAGCTACAGCTCACTTCATCAGATGCATACCGTGGAAACTGCAGCAGATTTTATATATACACAGAGAATATGAAACAATACCTCCTCCCACGCCACTGTCCTGCTGGTAATAGCTTATCTAAAGTGATCATCAGGTGGGCCATTTCCAGCACAAATCCTTGTTTTGACATGAACACCAGAAAAGAAAGTCTTTCCACTTCTGCTTTCTGTGAAAAATGTTGATATTTTGTTGAAATACCAAATGCCCCCAAAGCATCATATTGCAGGTGCAAACTGAAATATTTTTGTTCAAAATGGTACCATGGTGCCTTATGGGATTTGTAGTTTGGGTGTTTTATGTACCCATTGTTCTCCAAAGACTGGGCTCCCTTGGACCACATCTTTCATGGTGCACCACTTAGATGGCAAAATTGTGTTACTTTTATCAATACATTTATACAGTTACAATACTGAATCAAAGAGGTGAAGTATTCTTGTACTTAAAGCTATTAAATTGTAAGCCAAAAAATGAATCATTTGTCTCAACTCAAAATATAGGCCCTGCTACCTGTGTTTCCTTAGATTCCCCCTCCTTGGAATAGAAATACATTTTGCTTTGTGGGACATTCCCAGAGCTCATTAAAAGAAAGAAAATCAGTGGTCCCCTCTGCTGAGTGAAAATTTTGAGAAGGCTTTGTATTGAAAGGCAACCATTTTAAGTAGTACACTTCAGAATCTGAGCTAAAGAACCAAAAAAAGGCCTAAATAATGAGATTGTCTCTTCCCTTTCACTGAATGCTGCTTTAGCACTAACCATTTAAATTAAATTAATCTGTAGACTATTAGACCACTATATTCTGACTTCATTGCATATCCACACAGTAATGGACGACTCCTGCTCCCATTGAAGTCAATGATAAAACTCCGATTAACTTCAATGGTGTACCAGCAAGATCTAAACTTCCTATGCAGAGTATAGACAGAACTTTCTGGGCTCCTAAATTCATTTGGAAAGTTGAATCTGGCTTTCCAATACCTGGTTCCAGACAAGTGACTCCTCCTCCAATATTCTCCACAGTCCCAGCTCCTTCCTGGCCAGGAATAATTGAGTAATCTATATTTGAAAAAGAACCTTTCAGAATGCTGTCATCTGTCCAACAGATCCCTGTGGCTACTATCTGTATGGAAATGAAAGGACATAACCTTGGAATGTACCCGGGCTTCTGTTAAACAATCTGATTCACAATGGAGCCATTTTTTGTTTTGAGTTTTCATTCCAGAATATCTCAGTGTTGCTATTTGTTTATTAGGTTTGTTTGCGTGGGGTCCCCAGTCATTCCTCTTTTGTCCATGTTGAATGTTTTCCATCAGTTTTGTCAGCCTTATGCTCAGTAATGCTCAAGAGGACTGTAAATTTACTTCGAGTGCGCTTTCAGTTTTTTAGGAATCAAGAATCCCGAGTCTGAGTATATACAATAACGTTGCAGACAAGTTACTTGGGCTAGAACGAAGTGCTATACAGTTTATTGGCATGAAATAGAATTTGGTAACCCTAAGTGAGAATTTCCTGTCGAGACACATTCAGAATATTCATTAGCGCAGGAGATCTTGCATGTGGCTACTGTAATGCCCATACATTTGCAGAGCAGCTTGCCACATGGGTTAAGTGCCTGGGTTTTTAAAAGATATGCTCACAGTTGCACACCTAATTCCACCAGCATGCACAAATCAGGTATTTGCATGTAGAAATGGCAAGTTTCTAATGGTAGGTTCTAATCCTTTTAGGGTTTTATTTGTCTTTAAAATGGCTCATCTCTGTTTCTGGGATCAACAAGCATCATATTTTCAATGCTCAGGGCTCATCTACATTCGATAGTTTTGCTGCTTTAATTGTAATGGCATCGTTAAACTGCAACCACTCTCCTAGTTTCAGAACACTTATACTGGTATAAAAGGGGTTTTTACAGTACAGATTATTCTGGCTCAGGAAGCAATATAAGCTATTCTGCCATAAAGCAACTTCCTACTGATATAACTATATTGGTAAAACGAAACACCCCTAACTTACAGTGTAACTTTTCTCGTGTAGACTGGGCCTCAGTTATTTGTATTATCTAAAATATTCCACTTCCAATGACACTAGAATTCTCTGTGTACAAGAATCAAAACATAATATTCAGCATGAAGATTTTGGAGTCCTTACCCCAAATCTGAGATGTGCTCAAGGAGAGGGAGGTACCCAGCCTGTGTGTGTGTCCAGTGTGTGTCCAGTATGGTGTTTGCCAGGAATTCCTGGATTACTTCATCCCAATATTTTGTCTCTTTTTGTCCAATAACGACAACTATTAGCCAGACTCCGGGTAACGTGAAGGAGTGGGGTGGGGGTTTTTAAGGGTACATCTACACTAGCAACTGTACACATGTCCATGAATGCAGTTATGCTATAACCCCCTTTTTCTCCATGCTTAAACTCCAGAATCATGTGTCTGAAGGTGAGTACAGTTCAGGTAAGTTAGCATGGCCGAGGGATGTGCCACAGCTCCATAGCTGTTATCAGAGTGGATGGGGGTAAGGGATGTGTATCAGATCTTGAGTTTCAATAGTCCTCAACCCCCATTCCCACAATGAATTGAACCATTTTCTTTCTGACCCTTACCCGATCTATACAGACCCCCATGCTCCAATTTTCACTGGAATTAGGGTGCTTCACTGACCATATGAGAACAGGTTTCTGCTGCACTGTTTACAGATCAATCCTGGAGACAATGGATCCTGCTCTGAGAGCAGCCGCCTGGCCAGCCAACCACACATGGGGGCTGATCAATGTGTGGTTAGAGGACACCATGCTCGCCAACTTCTCCTGGAGTGGCAGGAAAATTCACCTGTACCAAGAAATTTCATGGAGGCTGAAACATCTGGGCATTGAGCAGACTCTGGTCCAGTACTGGGAATGAATCAGGTACTTGAGGCTCCTGTACAAGAGGGCAAAAGAAAAAAAAAAGACTCCAACCATTGCACCAGGAGCACTTATCGCCTATGTCCCTTCCATGAGGAACTTGAGCAGGTGCTGTCAAGGACTCCCAGTATAGAGCCTGAATTGTCTCTCAGTCCCCTTCTCAACCCCATCAGCCTCATTGTCCAACAGGATGTTGATGATGGCCAGGGCATCAGGGATCATGGAGGATGCCCCAGAAGATCCAGAGGAGAGATAGCATATGATTTACCAGGAGGAGCCAGTTGAAGAAGCCCCCTGATGAACCCAAGGAAGTCACCAAGTCATGGTGTCATAAATATAAAGGGAAGGGTAAACACCTTTAAAATCCCTCCTGGCCAGAGGAAAAATCCTCTCACTTGTAAAGGGTTAAGAAACTAGGATAACCTCGCTGGCACCTGACCAAAATGACCAATGAGGAGACAAGATACTTTCAAATGCTGGGGGGAGGGAAAAACAAAGGGTCTGTCTGTGTGATGCGTTTGCCGGGGACAGAACAGGAATGGAATCTTAGAATTTAGTAAGTAATCTAGCTAGATATGGGTTAGATTATGATTTCTTTAAATGGCTGAGAAAAGAACTGTGCTGAATAGAATGACTATTTCTGTCTGTGTGTCTTTTTTGTAACTTAAGGTTTTGCCTAGAGGGATTCTCTATGTTTTGAATCTAATTACCCTGTAAGGTATTTACCATCCTGATTTTACAGAGGTGATTCTTTTTATTGTTACTTCTTTTTTCCTGTTACTTCTATTAAAATTCTTCTTTTCAAGAACTGAATGCTTTTTTTCATTGTTCTTAAGATCCAAGGGTTTGGGTCGGTGGTCACCTATGCGAATTGGTGAGGATTTTTATCAAACCTTCCCCAGGAAGTGGGGTGCAAGGGTTGGGAGGATTTTGGGGGGAAAGACGTTTCCAAACAACACTTTCCTAATAAAATAGACCCAGATAATGTTTGGTGGTGGCAGTGGAAGTCCAAGGGCAAAGGGTAAAATAGTTTGTACCTTGGGGAAGTTTTAACCTAAGCTGGTTAAAAGTAAGCTTAGGAGGTTTTCATGCAGGTCCCCACAACTGTACCCTAGAGTTCAGAGTGGGGAAGGAACCTTGACATATGGCAAGAACCAGAACCCAAGGCTGGTAAGTTACAATGGACCCTCCACCCTTCCTGCCAATATCCCCTCTTGCTCTGAGCTACATTGCTTATTTTAAGATCAAGGGCATTTGAACTACTGTGTGCTGACTTTTCCTTGTTGGACAATAGGCTATGCATTGCTATGTCTCAGAGTTTGAACAGCAGGGCTGGAGCCATGGTATTGTTGCACCCCATCCCCTTACCAGAGTTCTCCAATCTTTCCTTCTCCACCCAGCCCCCACTATGCTCCACCTCAGAAATGGTCCTCAGGCATGACACAGTTATAAATCAATGATTTAATTGATTTCTAATGAAGCAGTATTATGCATTTAGCTAAAGCGACATCTTAAACACAGATTATTAATGAAAAATAATGGTGACCTTGGGTCTGTGCATTTCTCGGCGAGCTCTTAAACAGCAATGGTTCTGAGGCACAGGAGGTTACTAAAGCCTTGTCTAAACTACCGGGGTAAGTCAACCTAAGTTACGCTACTCCAGCTATGTGAATAACATAGGTGGAGTCAACATAGCTGAGATCAACTTACTGCTGTCTCTTCACTGCACTGCGTCGATGGGTGACACTCTCCCGTCAACTTACTCTCCTCATTCCGGTGGAGTACCAGGATCGACTTGGAGAGTGCTCTGTGGTTCATTTAGCAGGTCTTCACTAAACCCACTAAACCAACCCCTGCTGCATCGATCACAGCAGCATCGATCCCCAGTAAGTGTAGACATGGCCTCAGACACAGGCAGAAAAAGGCCCTTATATTCTATGATTGAGGGTTGAAGAGCAGGCCAGCCACAAGAAAAGATACCAGTATGCTCTCCACCATAGAAATGAAGAAGTTGAGAGGGTCAAATGGCAGGGCAGTCCATGACAGGAAATGAAATGAGGTTCTGAGAGACCTAATGCAGGTTGACCCTCTGAAGAAAAGTTGAAGGGGGCTAGGTTACATTGGTATGGGTGTGTTCATCAGGGAACTGAGTGGTTATATTGGTAAGATGGCCCTTTCAATGATCATGGATGGAAGACAACCAAGGAGAGGCCACAACATCAGTAAACGAACTGGATATCAGCAAACTTTAGAGAGAGACCCCGATTTGCATGACGGTGCACAATCATGCATTTTGGAAGACGGCTATGAAAGTTGCCAACCCTGAACAGGGAATGGCAAGAAAGAAGAAGAGAAGAAGACTGGTACTGCAAAAGTTGCAACACATTGCTCTACCTTTTTATGACCAATAAGACATTAGCAATCATAAATGGGAAACCAATATTTTAAAAACTGATTTGCCATCCTAGGGAGCAGGTTAGCAGATAGCAAGTGCAATGCAAGAACATTTGTCCAGGAGGAAGAATACTAAGTATCTCACCATTTAACGCCACAACTAGCAAACAGCTGAGAAATCAGAATTGAAATAATCTTCAAACACAAAACTGAAGTCTTTGGACTGGGAGATTTCCTTTCTGGGGCAGATTCAAGCTTCTCATTCTCAGGGTTTCTCTATTCTCTTCACTCCCACCTCATTGCCCCCTTTCTGATCAAGCCATGTAACTAAACATTCCCTGAGTTCCCCTCTCTCACTCCCAATTTCATGTCTTCTTTCATGAGATGCCTACACCTGGAACCCATTTGCTAACTTGATCCATCATGCATCTTTCAAATGTCTCTTTAAAAAAGTATTTCTTCCATCAGTCTTACAAACCCTAGTCTTTCCCTCTTCAAAACCTCTTAAAGCAAAAAAAAAAAAAAAAACAAATAAAATCAGAACTTATGGAACTCACAAAACATGGCATTCACCTCCAAAAAAACACTAACCCTTACCATTTCTAGTCATCCTCTTTCCAGTCCAACATGTTTTATATGGCCTTGTCAGGGCAGGTCTTAACTTAGATTATAAGTGTTCAGCAGTAGGAACATAGATCTTCATCCTGCTCCCATTGGGCCAGGATTCCATACTCTTTTACTAGCTCATACAGTGCCATGTACATTTATAGCACTGTATAAAGAAAGACAACCTATCTGAAATCTTATGAAAAACACCATATGAAAAGTAATGGAACGGAACCTAGTTTCAGCTCTTTCCAATGTATTTCAAAAGGGTACGGGACAGAAGCAAAATTAGGGAAACAGACTCTCTCAAGATAGTGTATCGGGAGTTCTGATATAGTGTGCTGAATCAATACCCTAATATAGTGTCAGGGGCTCCTATGCTGCTGGAAGCTAAGTCATGGCTTCCAAGGCCTGAAACACCTGTGATCAGCAAAAGATCCCACGAGATTTTGCAGGTTTAAGAGTATTCGCCTGTGTTTGCACCCTATGCCATTTTGGGTTGCATTCTGGTCACCTAATCTCCATAGTACTTTTCATCTGGGGAATTGTTAGCGCAGTTCCACGCCAAACAAATTTGGTGTGCTGTGTAGCTGGTACCGAGCAACTGTCCAGTTCTACTCCAGAAGAAGTTACGTTTCAGTGGTGGATAAATAAATCCATGTAGAGTGCAGTTTGTTCGACACAATGAAAGACATGACACATAAACATAAGATACCACTATACACCTTATAGACTTTAAGGCCAAAAGGGACCATCGTGCTCATCTAGTCTGATCTCCTGCATGCAGCAGGCCACAAAACCTCACCCACCACTCCTGTAATAGAACCCTAACCTCTGGCTGAGTTACTGAAGTCCTCAAATCATGGTTTAAAGAAGTCAAGTTACAGAGAATCCATGATTTACACTAGGTTAAACCAGCAAGTACCCCATGCCCCATGCTGCAGAGGAATAGGAAAAATTTCCAGGGGCTCTGCCAATCTGGCCAGGGGGGAAATTCCTTCCTGACCCCAAATATGGTGATCAGTTAGACCCTGGCAAGACACACCAGTCAGACACTTGGGAACGAATTCACTGTAGTAACTCAGAGCCCTCCCCATCTAGTGTCCCAACCCTGTCCTTCGGGGATATTTGCCACTAGCAGTCACACATGGGTGACATGTCATTTTAGGCAATCTCATCATACCATTCCCTACATAAACTTTTTCAGTTCAGTCTTGAAACCAGTTAGGTTTTTTGCCCCTACTGTTCCCCTTGGAAGCATGTTCTAGAACTTCACCTATTCTGAATTATGTAATTCAAAAATTATTTTAAGAGTGTTTCACAATAAGAGATAACTTTAGAAAAAATAGATCTAAAGTCACGGGTTCAAAGTGAAGTGGTTTCTTTATGTCGGTCAATAAATACAATGACAGGAAAAGTTATTCTTGCCTCTATAAAAAAAATATCAGATCTCTATACCTGCCTCTTTCTTCTGAGGCAAATCTCTACATTTTTTTTCTTTTCATTTTAAGTTGCAGTTCTGGGGTCAATAGAATAAGCAAGCATCCCCAGTGGAGAAATATTTTCTTAAATTTCTAAATGCTGCACTTGCTCACCAGTTGCCTTCACTTAGGAATGTGCAGTGGCTAAGCACTTAGCAGTCCATGAACTCCGGCAATTTTCCCCCCCACATAGCGTGACTTGATACCCAAGGGCAGGAAAGCAACCCTCTCAAAAACAGAGCAAATGCATTCAACTTGAAAGAGACCTGGACATTGTCATTGGCCTCTGGAATCAGCTTGTCAAATAGGAGAGCGGGGTGGGGGAGGGAGGAATGATGAGAGAACAATGATAGAATACACTGTTCCATAACTCAGGGTCACAAGAAATGTAGCTTCTCGGTGTTTGTTTACTAATAAAGATGTCAAAGGCATTTTGATGCTTAGGATTTTTCATATTCACTTCCGAGATCCAACTGCTTTTCATTATACGAGTGAGAAACGTGGCGAGGGATTTTGTTTTGTTTTGCTGACTTGTACTTATGAACGGAAGGTCACCCAACAAACTGTGATTAATATAAAGGCATAGCACCTTCCAAAGCAGCCAGAGTGAACTGTTCGGTCAGCTAGTAAACAGCCATCACTTGTTCTGAGCAGTATCGCTGGACCCAATCCCGGAGAATGCAAACGCTGGTACTCAGCTGCCTCCTAGACACCTTTTTCCATTGCGGGGAGTGTGGGGGGATGAACTCACCTACCATCTTTGGGGAGACACACAGTCAAGGCAGGATGCCTTGAGGGAGAGGGAGAAGTGGAATTGGACACCCCATCCCCTAGGCAGCCTTAAAGAATCTCAGCCTAACCCTTAATTCTAATTCATGCCATTCACTATCCCCTGATCAGCCATGCTTAGGATATAACAGTGAAACCCAGGATAAAACAGGGGACTCTTTTCTACTTTGATACCTGCAAAGTAGGTACCTTCAAAAAACTTGGCAATGGCTTGACAGCTCGTTTGCGGTGACTATTGTTTTTTTCATGCACTTATTGTTTCCTTTTTCTTATCAGAAAGAGTCAGCCTTCCCCTGTGTTTGTGCTATCCACCTGTTGTCTGTAGCCTTACATGTGGACTGTAAACTCATTGGGGCAAGCATTGTTTCTTCCTTATATGTTCATAAACTGTCATATAAAAAACACAATATATATAATAAAGAACATGAAATATGCTTAAACAGTTCCCAATAATAGGGATCTTTTTCATGCAAGCTATGCACAAAAGGGAACATAAACCAATGTCATGGATAAGATATAAACAAGGGTTTAAATAATAATTAATCTAGATATTAGAGATGGGTGTGAATCCAAAATCCACATCAGAGCAGCTCACTGAAAAAAATCTGGATTTAGCTTTGTATCTGATTTCTGTGGCTCTGACCCATCTCTAAACAACATAATAGATCCATATACCATACTGTACCTTTCTGATACTGAACCATCCCTAAATGCTTTTATCAGCTGTAGCTATAGTGATATTTTCCCCACCACTAAAATGTATTAGCTAGGTACTATTCACTAGACTCTGGCAGAAGACCATTAACAAACAAATATCTCACAAAGACATGAAGTGTACTATTTCTCCCATGTCTTGCAAAACTTAAAAGGATTCCCTGATCCCTCGGGGTCTGCTGTTCTTTTGAAGAGAAAGGTGGGGGTGAGGGGGAAATCTATAAACAGCATTGCTGCCACCAATATCTTTTAAATTTTGGTATTATTTGCAGGATTCTCTTCCCCGTCCACCCCCCAATCCAACATAATAATTCTTCCTCCTTTTTTTTTTTTTTTTGCCATATCTGTTGCAGCTTATGATGGAAGCAGCCAACTCAACCTTCCCTCACTGTGATCAAGCTAAATTGTGTATTGAAACAACAGTTAGGGAAAATGAACCCCAATAGAAAATTTACTGCAAACCCAAACAGAAAATTTAATTCATTTCCATTCACAGACATTTCTGTGATAATCCTGTAATTTTCATTCAACTGATGTATGCCATCATGTGGCAGAACCGGGTAATGCTCAAACATTCCAAACCTCATTTAAATCATCCCTTCTGTAATTAACACGTGCATAATGAAATACCTTGACTGCGGAAATGTATTAATTTGGGCCAGATATAAGAAAGGCTGCTCTCTACCATGAATTCTAGATACTCAGGTACTAATAGCTCTTACTGTACCTAAAAACTGCTGGAAAACTGAATAAGTGTGTAAAGCTAGCACTTCAGGTAATTATATTGGTTCCTACAAAAATAAAACCCTAATGCATCTGCACAGTTTGCTTCAGAAAGTTCTGTGTTTCTAATACAGACTCTTAAAAATAACTACAGCATTATATCCTCATGAGTCACAGAAGAGCTCAATCCTGTTATACAACTGCAGAGAGAGAGAGCTTACTGACCACTTCAACAAATGAATCAACCTGATTAGCTGTCTAGTGCAAACTGCTGAGGGCCCAACATGGAGCGGTCACCTTTACACATAACAGCACAGGAAAATTACAATTTCAAAAACATTTAGACACTTACACTAAAATAGCAAATCCAGTCATTTTCATGAGTGTTGCTTAACACAATTTCATGCCCTCACAGCCTTGCTGAGCAGCATTTTCTGCTTCTCCCCTTTGACAAGGCTAAGACGGGTGATTAAAACTGGCAGAGCTCACTCGCCCCAAACACAGCTGACTGGGTGATACTTAAAGCCACAGCAGCCTTTTGGATGTTAGAAAGAAGTGACAAGCAATCATCAGCCCCTGTGCGAGCAGTCATAGGTCAGGCTTGCCTAAACATGAGCACAGTCCAGATTTCGGTTCTGGAAACAGCACACTCAGTGTCAACTCTTTTCAATTCAAGAATAATTTTTAATATTATATTCTAGAAGCCGTAAAATAAGGTTTGTGACTAGATAATAGAAGGGGATATAAATGCCATATCCCTGTCTGCAGAATGTACAGAACACTGAGCTCTGTTTTAACTTAAACATTTATAAAATGCACCCAAAATAACAAACCCAATCTTCAGTTCCAGTTGAACCACAGACAGTGCAGCACCTGAAAGAGGTGGGCAAATTGGTTTTATGCCTGGTCTTCCGAACTCAGCCCTTCCTATCTGTCATATCCCTAATATTCCCTCTGCACGGGGGCTTTCATATGCTAGCCCTATGATACCTAGGGATTCTTCAGCTGACCTGCTAAGGATTCCCTCTTTACAGCCCCTTTGTGCCACTAGAGCAAACACCATGGCCCAACGTCTCTGAGCACAGATACAATATCACACATAACAAAGGACTTCTACAAACAAAAGGGAGTCTTTCCCCACACATACCAAAACAAATTACACTGAAACACCGAGAAGATATGAACCTTGCACCACGAGATAACACAGGCTTGATTAAAACAGTGAAGAAAATGAATACCAGATGGGAGAGCCATCCTCACTGATAGTGTAGGGTCTGTTAGAATAAGCATCCATTTTGATCTTAATAGCTATTGCAGTGTGGGTGGGGAGGGGAGGAGTGAGTTTTGGCACTGTGAGTCTCTAACAAAATCATGGTTTAAAGAAAGACTACCTTCAGGCTCACTTGCAAGCTGATGCAGTTGTCAGAGACTGATTAGCACTGCCAAATAGGAGGAATACCTCATTCTGCACCAGCTGTAGATGCCAAGTTGTCCTCAGGAGTAGCACCATAAAGAAAACATTTGTAATAATCCATTCTGGAGATCACAAAATTAAAAATAGCAGTTGAGTTACCAGATGTAAATGAAGAGTTTAGTCAATAATATCATATGTATCCAGTAACCTCTTGGTCAAGACACGAGCAAATCCCTCTCAGTACTGACCTTAAACCACCTCTACCTATACCCTCAATATCCTTCCTCCAACCTATTAGCATTGAATTTAAACAGTTCACTCTCATCCAAAACCAAAGCTAACTCACGAACTGTGAAGGATAGCATCATGTGGGTATGATGAGACGGTACTGTGCAGTAGCTGCAAACTGACACCATCTCCAAAATCATCTTGCAGACTCACAACACTGAACAGATGGAAAGAAGCAACACAATATTGAGGATTCCCATCAGGAATCCTCTACCACTCAGGTAGATCACCAACCACACACAACCACTCCCTGTAGGCAAGCAGCGGACACCACCAAATTTGTTTGACTTAATGTATCTCCTGTACGTACATACACACACAAGCTTATTATGTCTACTTTCAGATGAGGTCTGATGTGGAGCTGTCAAGTGGTGCTGTTGATAGTGGTGATATTTCTAGTCAATATAATCATCCTGCACTACGGTCTGTTGAATGTGCATGAGTTACCAGTCTTCATTGCCTTGGCATGTATACAACTTTGTGCAGGGAAGAGTGTTCTGATTACAGATATAGTTGATTGTGCAGCAACCCCTACGGGTACAAATAAGGTCTTGTAGAAGCCCAGGTGTCATTGGGCCATTGAAGAATACAGGAAGTAGTTCATCATCCATCCATGTTGCAATCTGCTTTACCTATGTGCAAAGACATCCAGATCTTTGTTTGCCAAGATGCTCTTTTGACGTGCTCTTCAAAACGGTCTTCACATGCTTGGAGTTTGGCCGGTGACCTAGTCCTTTTTGATGGCCTGATTGAAGCACAAATAATTCAGAACTCTTTGGGTCTTCTTTTCTTTCTCACTCTGTTCATACAGCTACTGACTTCCTTGCTGCAGAAATGGCAGCTTGTCCATCACTCTATCCCAATTTGACAAGATCTCTGAAACAGTAAGTTCCCTTTGTTTTGACAACATTATACAGAGATTTTTTTCCCAAATACCAAATAGGGATGACACAATCACATCCTGTTAATGCATGTACAGCAGGAAGTATGTTTCAGAAGACAGGAATGAGTGCATCACAACCACATGCACAAATATGAATGGACATGTGTCACTTGTGCTGGTAATGGTGCCTGTTTCAATCCACATGTTATCTATGTGTTCCATTTTTGGAAAGCAGTGAACAGCAAGGACCAAAACTTCTGTATTGCAATTACTGTGGTTCCTTTGACCCCAAAAGCCATATTGGCACATACAGAGTCCAGAAGCATTCCTGCATCTGCTTCCTCTGGAGTACTGCACAAGTCTTGGGCTTCAACACTTTTATTGGTGATGGACTTTGCTATTTCACCACTGGAAAAATCTCCAGCAAGGAAGAGTGCTTGCATTTGTTGTTTTCCCACCCTCAGTTGCATTTTGAACCATATGTTCACATAGGCACAGGGCATCTGCCAATCACTTGGTATTTCTTGCATCCAACCTTAGACCATGTCCAATCAGGCCCGCCGACAGCAATTCTGGGCCCCGTGGCAGAACAGTCAATGGGCCCCCTATGATGCAGTCCACCTGACATTTGGGCGATGCAGCACCTGGGCTGCTGGCATGTTCCCTCTAATTTTTTTCACCCATGTGAGCAATAAACTTTGTTATGTGGACCAAGGTATGTGCAGATGCGCACCACCAGTAGAAACAAAACACCTAGATATACTATATATTTTTTTAAAAAGTTACCATAGGGATAATTACTCCAGCCAGGACAGGTTAGGCATTTTAGAACTCACTATTCAAAGAATTAAATTTAAGTGTAAGAGAAATAAAAATTATGAAATCCATAGCCCAGGAAAACACTAAAATAGCATACTTTGAAAGAGACAGACAGAGATTGTATGAGCGGGGTGGTGCTGAAATCTTAGAAACAGTGTACTATCTCTTTAGGAAAGGCCCTCAGTCACACACACACAGTTCAGAGTAGACCGCAGCACCTCCGAGTCTTCCTGAGCCAGGTTGTGTCCCCTCTCCCCTGCTCTGCAGAGAGGCACAGTGGGAGGGGGACACCTTAACATCAGCAGCCCCAACCCCCGCTCAACACAGCTAGCAGGAGGGTCCCAGGAGCAGCTGCAGCAGGACGGAGCAATGTCCGGGGAGGGAACCCTGACCTTATGCTGCCGGCTGTGCGGCACTTGAATCTTTCCTGCAGCTGGGCCTCCCAGGCAATTTTAAATCACTGGGCCCCTGGGCAATTGCCCCCTGTCGGCAGGCCTGTGACCAGTGCTGTCTTTCTGCAGTTTTTACAGAGATACTGTTGTCTTATCTGTCAAAGAATTTGGTTTCCAAATTAAGCTTTGTCAAATCCTTTTAGGACCTGCCTCAAGTACTCAGCAGCCATTTCATCAAATGAGTTGAATTTGTGTGACACCCAGCCATTATTTGTGTGACACCTAGGGCATCTCTGATATACATTGTGGCTTCTTTATTGCATGCTCTTAGCTTCTGGATTCTTTCATCTTGAGCTTCCAGCTGATGACCTAATTCAGCTTTGTCTGTTCTTCTCATTGTTCCATAAGCACAGGTCCTATTGTGTGACTAAAATCAGTTGCCTTTGAAGCCTCATCGCTGCACCTTGCTAAGCACAGGGCTCTGCGGAAAACAATTTCTGAATTGATGGCTGCTGTGATTGTCCCTCCTTTGCCAGATTTACATTTGGTCTTCTTGGTCAGGTCAGCAAATGTTTTGATGCCAGATAGTGGGCTAAAGAATCTATGTGTCCCATCAGAATCGAATGCACCTCTCATGGATGTCTCCAGTTGTTCTTCACCAACTTCTGCTATTTTCAGTAGGGACTCTTGTACATCTGCTGTTACATGCAATCCAGTAGATATGTTGACCAGCACCTCTAGTTGTGATTCATGGTCAAATGGGATTGCCATATTGTTGATGACATGGCTATTAAGAGCTTTAACATGCTCTTCATCCCTCTTTAATGAAGAGGCAAGAACTTGTTTATGGACTTTGTCTTCACTACTTTTTGTTAGGCCACTTTTTTCTCTCATAGCTTTTGCATGTTCATAATATGAAGCTATGTGTTGTGATATCTAGCCCTAAAACTGACCTGTCCATAAGGGTCACTGAATTAAAAAGCTAATTTCTAGAATATTTGAAAGGCTAATACTGCATGCATAGGCAATTACAAATTAAAACCTTCTACCAGGCAGGCAAAATAAACAAAAGCTTACAAATGGAGAAGCATTACATTAGGAATTCAAGTACATTTATGTCTACCTTTTACGCAGTACAACTATGGGATTGCAATCTATGCAACTGGAGCACAATCTTCAGTGTGAGACTGATCTGGGTCAAGAAATTTCAACTGAAAATATAGAAAACCATTATAATCAGTTATGAGATACTGTGACAAAGAATATCGGCTGTGAAAACATTTTGTATTATTATATTGCAAAATGTTGATATTCACCCTTTTTGCCACATGCTGAACAGCTTCCTCATTTCTGGGGGGAAAATACTTGCCCCTGCAAAACCAACAAGAATCTTTGAATACATGGTTGTTTCGTAGCTTTGACCGATAAACACCACATTAAGGTGTTCAAATGAACTTATACCGTAAAAAAATTGCAGTTGAAACACTGTTTCTGAAACTGTGCAAAACATGACACTCATTTTGGATACCCTTGTTTCTCCTCGTTTGCAAGTTTATCTTACCACGTGATAGCTCCATGTCATACCTCTTCTAAACGTAGATCATTTCAAACCATATTTTATGAATGATGCGGGTGTGTGCATGGAGGGTATTTCAAACTCTGAAAATATGGCCCTTTTTGGAAAACTGCTGCTCACCTGGAACCACTTTGAGAGGAAAGAATTGAACCAAGTAAGATTAGTGCCATCTATCTGGGGGTTCAGAGGCAAGTCAGCAAAAACCATTGTCATATCAGAGGCTACAGACAGATTTGCGCAATCAGCATGGACACCTGACCTATGTCCATGGCTAGGAGGCTACCAACCAGTGTAACTACTGCTGTCTCCATACCATAACCAGGCCTAAGGCCAGAGAGAAATCTAGGTAATCTGAAGACTCTGGATTACACAGTAGTTGTCATACTACAAATAACTGCCCCAAGAAGGGATAACTGCCCCAAGAAGGGATTATCAGAGGCACAATGATGACTTGACAAGTAAACCAGAGTCAAGGTAACTTTGTGAGGGAGGGCCTAGCATTCATTAATTTAAAGGAAGTCAACATCACTCCTGTCTCCCATATGGAGGCATTTCCAATGTGAACAGTGGACTAATAACCTCTCTGCTATATTTTTCTAGCTAGGACCATGACTCTAGAAACCACCTAAGAACATGCTTAAGTTAGGCCCTGAATAGAGAAGCTTTCCTGAATCTGGTCCTAAGAGAGGCAAAAGTCAAACTTGTAGATTGCAACTGGAGACTCTCCAAGTGCCTCTCAAACATCTGAGTGAAAAGGAGAATGTTACCAGAGAAGACGCCATCTTGACCCAGATCTGCCATCACAAACTCTGATCTATATCCAACTGATCTTATATTCAAAGTAACTAGAAAATGCTTTGCAGCAAGAAAAGTCTGACACTGAGTTGGTCACAGCCAGAATTAATCAAATCAACTACCTGGAAGAGCTATGCTAAATGCAATTTTGTGTCTGCAGTAGTGATGAGGAAAGAGCTCTCTTCATTTCCACCAGAGCCACAGCACAGCAAGTTGAAACCAGTCACAACACATCCTATTTGGAAAGTGATTTCTGCCCATGAATCTCTTATCTCTACCCCATATCCTTTACCTGTTGCAGGTCATCTGGGTCAGACGAGGCGATATGTGGGGATGATAAGGAAAGAGAGGATCCTTCGAGAGAGAACTGATTCAGTTAGTATGTTACAGTTTTGAAAAGTAAGATATTTATCCCAAGTGGCTTGGGGTTGGCTTTCTTTAAAAGAAGAGGAGGTGCCACCTGTGACATTCCCTTGGCCACCATCGCCACCCAATCTCTGGATTTGCACCAAGTGCAGCTCAGCCAGACCAAAAATTTTAAAATGAATAATTACGCTGGACAGTCACCTCCATATACACACACATGCAGACAAACCTCTTTCATCCTCTAACACACATTTACTCTTGTAAATACATACACATTCCAAACTCTTTATGTACAGATAGTGAGTGTTTATTTTGATGTATATGAGATATGCTAAAACTAAAAAAGGAGGGAAGATAAATATCCAAGAGCAAGACAAACTCTTTGTACACATTCGTATTTTCTGTTTATCACCTTTAGTTTGTGGCGGGGTTCGGTTTTTTTGTCATTATCGTCTCTGTCGATGTAATCAATAAAGGACTTCCAAAGGTCTTTGAATGTACCTATTGTATTTGAATTTTATAGCATATATTGCCTTCCAATATGCTGTTGTCTGCGTTACTGTCACAGTCTGTTCTGTTTTGATAAGTGGTGATTTGTTTTTCAACACCTTTCATATGAAATACTGGGAAATGGATCATCTATCGTTTAATTAACTGTCTCCTATTGCTGAATTCTGTGGAATTCCATAGGAATACTATATTAAATTATATGGCAGAAAAGTGCCTGCTACAATAGATTCATTATGGCCATTTTCAAAATGTTTGCACACCAAAATACCAGTTCAGAATTTTTACAGATACCCACTAAAAATACGAGGCCACCCGAAAACAACACAGTGAAGAGCTGTGGAAGCGGAGTTGAAAAACCTGGAGCACAGCTGGGCAACCATTGAAAGCCTTGCCAGAAACAGACAGGAGTGGAGGAGCTTCGTCCCTGCCCTAAACGCCAGAAGCATAATGGGAACATGATGATGAAGACTAAAAATAAATCATCATGAACAATGCCTTTATACTCATAGGACAAAATGACTTTATAGAAATTGCAGGCTTACAATTTCCTACTAAGCTTTTCTGGAGTCAGGCCTGTGATTTAAGAAAGAAGTGTTGTCAAGGTTCCTCCCCCACTCTGAACTCTAGGGTACAGATGTGGGGACCTGCATGAAAAACCTCCTAAGCTTATCTTTACCAGCTTAGGTCAAAACTTCCCCAAGGTACAAAATATTCCACCCGTTGTCCTTGGACTGGCCGCTACCACCACCAAACTAATACTGGTTACTGGGGAAGAGCTGTTTGGACGCGTCTTTCCCCAAAAAATACTTCCCACAACCTTGCACCCCACTTCCTGGACAAGGTTTGGTAAAAAGCCTCACCAATTTGCCTAGGTGACTACAGACCCAGACCCTTGGATCTTAAGAACAATGAACAATCCTCCCAACACTTGCACCCCCCTTTCCTGGGAAATGTTGGATAAAAAGCCTCACCAATTTGCATAGGTGACCACAAACCCAAACCCTTGGATCTGAGAACAATGAAAAAGCATTCAGTTTTCTTACAAGAAGACTTTTAATAAAAATAGAAGTAAATAGAAATAAAGAAATCCCCCCTGTAAAATCAGGATGGTAGATACCTTACAGGGTAATTAGATTCAAAACATAGAGAACCCCTCTAGGCAAAACCTTAAGTTACAAAAAAGATACACAGACAGAAATAGTTATTCTATTCAGCACAGTTCTTTTCTCAGCCATTTAAAGAAATCATAATCTAACACGTACCTAGCTAGATTACTTACTAAAAGTTCTAAGACTCCATTCCTGGTCTATCCCCGGCAAAGACAGAATATAGACAGACACACAGACCCTTTGTTTCTCTCCCTCCTCCCAGCTTTTGAAAGTATCTTGTCTCCCCATTGGTCATTTTGGTCAGGTGCCAGTGAGGTTACCTTTAGCTTCTTAACCCTTTACAGGTGAGAGGATTTTTTTTCTCTGGCCAGGAGGGATTTTAAAGGGGTTTACCCTTCCCTTTATATTTATGACAAGTGTAATGTTAAGAGGACTAGGGTTCCTGGACTTTGGACCTAAATCAGGGTTCTTACTTGTCTGTAGCCCTCAACAAGGACAGAGAGAATTTTATATTTTGTCAACAATCTGCTGACTGAACATGAGCACAGTTTTGAACAATTGGAAAAATCCCTCATCTGCTGGCTAGACTCACTGAATGTCCATCCAAACCATTTCTTTAACGGAGACCAAAAGCAGTACCTTAATGGTCCAGAAGCAGTAACCTGACACAGGAGTCAAAAGCAAGTGGACTAAAGGCCGAGCCAGTATATGCTATGACCCGTTTGCCTCATGTGGAAGTTGTCCTTGGCCAGTCCTATTTTTCACAGTCGTTTCTGGAGTTGCACTCAGTAGTCAGCTAGCAACATAGATATTGCCATAGCAAATCAGACCCATGGTCTATTTAGTCTGGTATCCTGTCTCTGACAGTAGCCAAATGTTTCAGATGAAGGTGGAAGTAACCCAATAATAGACAATTATGAATAGTATACCAATGAGGGAACTTTCTTGCTAAACCAGGAAGTAGTTAATTGACTTATGTCCTGGACCAAAAGGGTTTATATCCCTTCTATTTCTATTTCATTGCCAACTGTTGTGCCTGCAAACTGATGTTCATGCTAGAATGGACTAAATCAATTAGCCAAGTCCCTCATCTGGCTGCTGGACTCAGTGCCTGTTAGGCCTGCAAATTACCAAGGCTAAAATACAAATCAAGACACCTATATCCTTCCATCAGCCACACCTTTGCCTTGTGAATTCAAAGGGGAGCTCCCCGTGGCTGAGTTAGAAAAGGCTATGGCTAGCGTGTGTCATTTGGAAGTTTCTGAGATTTCCGTATGTCTTAAATCTAGTTTCAGAGTATAGCCGCAATGACTCAAATCCTCACACACAGTGTAGCTCCCTCTTTCAGTCTGAGCAATCAACGCTCTACATTTTAAAATCTTTATAGTTAAGGAGTTTCAGTAATTCATTTATGCTATTTTGGCTTTTGTTAGGTTGTTTTAGTAATTTGTCTTGGTAATTTGACTGGTAAACTGGCCAGATTACCCCACAGAAAAAACATTTAGAGGGGCAGTGAACACTATGCTCTTATGTGAATGTCTTGAGGTCCAACAGGTTTCAGAGTAGTAGCCGTGTTAGTCTGTATTCGCAAAAAGAAAAGGAGGACTTGTGGCACCTTAGAGACTAACCAATTTATTTGAGCATAAGCTTTCGTGAGCTACAGCTCGCTTCATCGGATGCATCCAATGAAGTGAGCTGTAGCTCACAAAAGCTTATGCTCAAATAAATTGGTTAGTCTCTAAGGTGCCACAAGTCCTCCTTTTCTTTTTGAGGTCCAACAGTAAGTCATATCAGACATCCCATTTGTCATCCTGAAATGCTGAGAATGAAAGATGCACGGCCAAGGGAATTCTTCAAATAAAAATCAGTTAAAAGAAGTTAATAAAATGCGAAGACTCCGATGCGCAGGGTCATCATGTACATGCACTGGGATTGCAAAGAGTCTTCTTTAAATAACTTCCTAGATGAAAGGAGAGAATTTAATTTTGCTGATAAAATGAGATCAGTTAATCAACCAGTACAGCTGAGGATATATTTCCCCTCCATAAGAGAAAACCAGCTAAGTTATGATAAAGAATTTATTAGCAAGAAGAGTTCTCCTTAGATTTCCTTGGGATAGGAAGGGCAAGCCAATAGTAAAATATTTTAAACCTCATTGTGTGCTTTTGGAGCACTGGTGAAATGTGCACCATCTATAAAGATTATTAAGATGAAACTATTAACCCTCTGACAGTTTAATAACCATTCTTTATGTTATAATAACACAGGGCCCCTTTGGGATCAGAGTTCCAATTTTGGAGGCAGCGTCCATCATTTGTCAAGGAAATTGAACCTTTGTGTTGAGCAAAACAGCAACAGGCACAAGCCTCCCCCCACCTCCAACTACCCAGCTTGAGCTTTAAGTCCAGGCCTATCTTCCCTGTGATAGAGTCATTTGGTCAGCACACTGCTTTTGGGAACCACAAATCCCTGGGATAGGAGCACAAGCAGAAAATAGAATTAATGAAACACTGTCTTGCAACCTGAATAGTTCTGCAACACACAAGGGTTTAGATCTTTAATAGCAGTGACATGTTATGGCAGCAGATAATAGTCAAGTCCCTGTGGGCTAACATGAGTTGCCATTGTTTCCAGGTATACAGGTGTGCAAAATCATACCTGGTTATAGTGGCAGGAAAGAAAACACATCCCTCCCTTTCCATGTATATTTTGATAGGAGCAAGAAAAAGCAGATAGGACTATTGATATTCATACTATGCGTGGCCAGTGACATGTAAGCTTGAGTTACCAATCCATCAGGTTTAACATTCAAACACTTGCTGAAGAGCAATCACATTCCAGAATTTATAGGAAAACACCCTTTTAAAATCTTCATTAACGGGCACAGCACTCCAGTGCTTAGCACTAAAGACTAGGAGCCGAGGATGCTTTGGATTCTAATGGTAGCGGAGATGCAGAGTCACTATTAGCCAGGGGCAACTTTGTTGACTTTTTATTTCCTCAGTGTTCCCAAAGGGCCCAATTCCAATACCTTTATTTACAGTGAACATCACCTTACTCCACAAATCGCCACCATTGACTTCAGTGGGAGGATTTGTGGATTACGGCAATATCAAACAGGAGAAAGGGTATCAGAATCTGCATTGAAATGTAGCTTTCCTTACAGCACCCATTCACACAATTGACTCAGGATGCACCCCAATACACCCAGTCACAGTTGAAGAGAGTGTTCTCTGGAAGCAACTTCTATGTCACTCAAAAAGTAGGCATTCGCTGAACATGCTGCGCACATAGGACTTCACCAAAAATTGCTGCTTCTGAGCTGAGCTTTCCAAGCGTCATCCACTAACTTACGATAGGCCACTGCCCTGGGCCTACTACATGTAGTTTAATACAGGCTCTGTTACAGTAACTGCATTACATAGGTAGGAAGGGTGTTCTAAGACACCAGACAGGGACTGAGGAGAGACAGATTTGTTGCCTGTCTTCTTAAGCAACCTTGAGCACATCATATAAAAGGAGATTTTCGAAAACACACAGAATTAGTTAGGCACCGGACTCCTTGGCAGTTGAGAGAGTTATTCCACTTTGTGTTTTGGGAACTCCCCCTCTTAAATCTATCTCTGCCTAGCAACCCATCTATAAAATGTGGACAACAATATTTCTCTACCTCACAGGAGTTCAGTTATGATGATTAAGATCTATGAGGCACTCATGTAGTATAGAATCATAGACTTTAAGGCCAGAACGGACTATCATGATCATCTAGTCTGATCTTCTGCACATTGTAGGCCACTGAACCTCCCGCACTCACTCCTGTAATAGACCCCTAACCTCTGGCTGAGTTACTGAAGTCCTCAAACCATGGTTTAAAAACTTCAAGGGAGAGTTCTTGTGCAGACACGCAGTATGCAGCAGATGCCATCTCAGTGTTTAGCTAGATCTACTTCTATGGTGTTTGTGTATAAAAGGAAGCTTTTCCCTCTACTGTCAGCTTGCTCCTCTTATGTAGTTCATTCTCTGCTGTGGCAGGCCAACATTTTGTAAGGTCACATTTAGAGCCTGGCATCAGCCCAGATACAACTCCCCCACAATTCTGGGCAATTTGGATCCAGCATTTTGACTGAGATCATAACAGAGAAAACATTCTGCTGCGAAGTGTCTCAGATTCCACATTTCCCCAAAATGTGCAAATGTTCAGATTCAGCTTTTGGGTTAGGCCCATCTCTAGTCACAGACATTTCTGTGGGTGATGAATTGCAATGTTACAACAACTGACTGTCATCATCACCAAATTAATTAGGCAGCAGGAGCAGTTTAACTCCTGTTGTTTTAAGGTTAAATCTTCTAGTAAAGAGACAGGGGACCAGTTCATGAAAAATAAGAACTGGCCTGAAATTTTGTCCAAAATTATAATAAAATCTTTTGAGATTCTAAAACTATGATCTAATCTTTTCCCTAATTATTATTCCCTCTCCCTCTGCCTTTCCTCTCCAATTTCACCTGCCTTGGCATTTCCTCCTTTTGGTCCAACATACGAACAGCCAACATACTGTAACAGCAAATTTTTACAGTGTTTTCAGTCCATTTTAGCAGGCCAAAGAACTTCAGATAAGCCTCATGGGGCATCTCCTCCACTGATGTAAACGGTCATCACTCCACTAAACTCAGTGAAGCTATGACAGTGTACATCAACTGAGGGTCTTCTCCCTAAACTTTTGGATGCACATCCAATCTTCCAAACCTTGCCAAGTTTCCCATTATTAATCAGAAGTCCTAATCAGTGGCTTACAACCAGCGGATGTGCAGGTAGCCTGAAAGAGTCCAAAAAGCTACCACTGTTAATAGAGAAAAACAAAAAGTACATTGATTTAGGGCCCTTTTCTGAACGTAGGGATCAGGTCAAAAAGGCAAAGTAGTTTCAGCCAGTAACTTACAGGGATAGGTTTTATGAATAAACTGAACAGATGTGACTCACTGTCTGCTGGCGACCCTGGGGCTCAAGATTCTTATCTGCATAAGCCTCAAGAAGCTATTATGTAATCAGACTCAGTATACTTGGGCACCTCTAGCTTTGATGTTTATGTTATACCCTAACACTGAAGTATTGATTCAGGATTTATTAGAGACGATAACTAAACCTGAATAATATACCAGATATTTATGGCATTTCTTATATCATTCTGATGCTAGGACTCATTGTCATAGAGATGCAAGAATGAGAAGAAAACACATTTATATTTCAAACACTGAAACAGCAAATGGTACTAACTGAAGTGATAAATATGCCAAGTGAAAAGAAAGCTCTGGCAGGTGAAAACAGGGTACTGAATCTTGCTTGCACGGACCCAGCATTGCATTGGGAGCAATAGCTCCAATGTCTTGTGGGGCAATGCCAATCCAAGTCTAATGATGCCATCTTAAAACGAAACACATCTTCCAAATTCATCCCTGGTGAAAATTCAGTGAAGTAACTGGCATTAGAAGTTACAGATTGGGTGCCATGGGTCCAACGTTCAAAGGACAGAAACAGAGCCAAGTGCTGACTGCAATCTAGCTAGCACAGCTAAAATAGCAGTGCAGACAGAACAGTTCAAATCCTGGAACAGGCTAGCAATAAGTATATATCCAGGGTTCTGAACAGGCTTGTACAGCCAGCACTGAAGCTTGTGCTGCTCTATCTTAACTGACGTTTTAGCCAGGCTAGTTAGATTAAAGTTATGGGGGATGCAGCTACCTGAGGTGCAATATAGACACACATTTAGACTTTGTAGCTCTAACCACAATACTATACATTGCCCCCCTAGAACACTAAACCAATTGAAAGCATTGTTTAGATTATTTCCCTCCCCATCTCCTTTCACATTGCTCTTCTGTCATTTCAATTTAATTCTTGTCTGACACTGTTACTTTTCCCAAATTTAACTCGGTCATCTTCACCATTTCCCCTCTTCCAGTTCAGATCTAACTTCTCTCCTATCCTTCACTTGAAGCAGCATTAGCTTTGGATTATTGACAATCTTATCAGAGGTCTTTGTCTGATTGAAGTGGCCTTCAGAAACTGGTGGCTTTCCCCAAGCTCCTACTTTAGGGTGACAAGATTTATAGGCGTTCATGTTCTGCGTCAGCAATCTGGATAACCGGCAGCTCATCCCTTCTACATAAGCCCTCCCTTCCTCTTTACCTCATTTTCTCAGACATACATTGAGACACTCCAAGTTACCCAATCAAGTTGGTCTTGCACACCCAACTGGAAGCATGTTCCAGAAAGCTACTGTAGAGGTCCTGGACTTAAGCCTTCTTCCTACAAATGCAAGTATAGCTTCTCGAACCTCTATTACACCCACCTCACTCACTTTTGTCCCAGGCATAGATTTGGTGTTTCCAGACATTTGCTGTCCAAAGTTATGTACAGCAGAAACAGAATCATGAAGTTAGTCAAGATATCTTTCTATAACCTCAAAGGGATATATCCCACACCTTTTTTAAGTGTCCCATGTTAATATTTATAATGTACCCCCCATTTCGGATCTGTCAGATATTGGGTCACATAACTGCTAGCATAACTTCATTGACTTTAGCAGAGTGAAACCAGCAGAAAATGTGGCCCATTGCATCCCAAATTGGGACTTTGATATGTTGATCGGTACGCCTACACTTCCTTCCATCACTGGTAACAATGTATATTCATCCACATCCTCCTTCCCAGTACTTCCTTATTTCTTCTCAATGAAACCCTCTGAATATTTGGGTTTTTCTTCCCAATATCAGACTGAAAATAAAAAGGAGGAATATTTTCCCAGAGATTACCTTTTGGTTTTGGACATTTACTCTTCATTGAAATGATCACCCTCCAGCCTTCCTTTCCCTCAAGCTGGCCTTTCATACTGTGGGTTTGACAGCTGTAAATGTGTGCGCTTTGAGCCCCAATTGAGCAGTCAATTCCTATTCCAAGCAAATGCTTGATTTTCAGCACCTCCTTAAATACCACTTGACAAAGAGCTGAGAATCAGCGCCAAACCAGCACTCTGGTCACTGTAAGTCCTATTAGTTTCCCTGGAGATGGGTCTGACTGAGGGAAGCTCGGGCTAATTACTAGATTTGTCTGAGCTAGGGAGCACTAAGAAGCTAGTTAACCCATCAACTGGAAGAATAAACAGGCACAGGACAGAAGTGCAACAGGAAAGGGAGAAAGAAAGGGGAAGAGGCTAACAAGGCCAGGGTAAAGGGAGATCTCTGGATGGAGAGTATCTTTGCTTACAGTGAAATACCAACATCATCCCCATTTGCCAAAAAGAAGAGAGCAGAGTTGTTGCATGGGACTGTACAGGGTGGTGGAGATAACATAGACAAACTACTTGTCAGTGTTTGCAAAATGGAGGTATTTGAGCCATTTGTATGAGAAGACAGGATGGAGGGCTGTGGCCTGTCACATATTACTGACTTCAAATGGGACTTCAACACACAATTATGTACTTTGTTGAATAGGCTTGGACCTAAAAGCTTTACTGAAATGAGGCCTTGAAGAACCTCATCTAATGCAAGCTACATGTTTATATTATTTCAATCTTTTCTGATTTCCCAGTTCTGTTTTCTCATTAATGGAGTTTACATTTACAGTTAATAGCACAGAATATTGTACATTCCCCTATACTGTGTTGTCTTTTAAAGATTTCACGGGAAATAAACAGGGATCTGGAAATTGCTTTTAAAATGGGAAATATGTATAATGTTCTACACAATTCATGAAAGAGGAAGGATACACTTGGGGAAAGATACCAGAGGTTAAAAGCATATGCAATTCATTTGCATTACGGTTGGAGTGATAGAGACAGCTATAGTTAGGGTTACCCAAGCATTTTCGTTCCACAAGATCTTCTATGGTTGCTTAGAACTTTTTGCCACATTCACATTTTGACCTCAAATTTTCCAGATCTGGTGGCTACCCAAACCTTTAATTTGTTGTAAAGTTCAAGCAAAATTAGTTCAGTTATTTTTTAAAACAATGACAAACAAAGAGTGTGTGGCGAGGGTGGAAGATATCTATTGTCATTAATAAACTTTTGTCATTATACAAAACTTAAAACTTTTTTTTAAACAGATCTAACCCCTAAACAGGTTCTGTTTCAGTATTTAGCTGGTGCTCATCACCATAGTGTCTGACCACCTTACAATCCGTTTGTGACTTTCATTCTCACAACCCCCCTCTGAGACGCAGAGAAGTAATATCTCCATTTTACAGATGGAGCTCTGAGTCATGGGGTAGATTAAGTGACTTGCTCAGTTTCACATAAGAAGCCTGTGGCTGAGCCAGGAACTGAAGCCAGGTTGCTAGAGACCCAAACCTGTGCCCTGTGTACTAGATCATCCCTCCTACCCTGGGATGGGGTATGAAGCTATTATTTGGCATAGAGATAGTCCTTAGGGAGTAGAGGACCTCTTCCATGTCCCAGGAAAAAAACATTGTGATTTAAATCAGTAGCAGTGGTTTAATAATGTACTGTACTGATGCACAATAATTTTTAATGAGGATTTAATGCAGAAGTTTTGCAGGCTGCACAGCGTGAATGAGGCAGACGTGCATTCACTGAGCAGTGACAGTAAAAGAATAATTAATTATTTTCATAATATAAGCCTGGGCAGAGCTTGCCGGAATGGATCGAGCCAATGGAGGGCACTGTAACTCAGTTCACCATCCAGCCAGTAGAGGACTCCATAACACCCAGAAAGGAAAGTAACGTCCTGAGATTGGAGAGGATCAGGCTCAGGAGAGAGCCAGAGATGGCATGAGAGCAAGAGCAGCAGGCTGGGAGCTGGCTGCAGAAGAGAGGCCTGTTGCTTGCCGGGGCCCAGAAGGATACCCAAGAGTGGAGTGAAAACAGGAGGACAGACAGGAGACACTGTAAGACGGGAGAGATTCCAGAAGACTGGAAAAGGGCAAATATAGTGCCCATCTATAAAAAGGGAAATAAGGACAACCTGGGGAATTACAGACCAGTCAGCTTAATTTCTGTACCCGGAAAGATAATGGAGCAAATAATTAAGCAAACAATTTGCAAACACCTAGAAGATAATAAGGTGATATGTAACAGTCAGGATGGATTTGTCAAGAACAAGTCATGTCAAACCAAGCTGATAGCTTTCTTTGACAAGGTAACAAGCCTTATGGATAGGGGTGAAGCGGTAGATGTGGTATATCTTGACTTTAGTAAAGCTTTTGATACTGTCTTGCATGACCTTCTCATAAACAAACTAGGGAAATACAGCCCAGATGGAGCTACTATAAGGTGGGTGCATAACTGATTGAAAAATTGTTTCAAGAGAGTAGTTATCAGTGGTTCACAGTCATGCTGGAAGGGCATACCAAGCGGGGTCACACAGGGATCAGTTCTGTGTCCGGTTCTGTTCAATAGCTTCATCAATGATTTAGATAATGGCATAGAGAGAGTACACCTATAGAGTTTGCGGACGATACCAAGCTGGGAGGGGTTGCAAATGCTTTGGAGGATGGGATTACAATTCAAAATGTTCTGGACAAACTGGAGAAATGGTCTGAAGTAAACAGGATGAAATTCAAGAAGGACAAATGCAAAGTACTCCACTTAGGAAGGAACAATCAGTTGCACACATACAAAATGGGAAATGACTGCCTAGGAAGGAGTACTGCAGAAAGGGACCTGGGGGTCATAGTGGATCACAAGCTAAATGAGAGGCAACAGTGTACCGCTGTTGCAAAAAAAGCAAACATCATTCTGGGATATATTAGCAGGAGTATTGTAAGCAAGACACAAGAAGTAATTCTTCCACTCTACTCCATGCTAATTAGGCCTCAACTGGAGTATTGTGTCCAGTTCTGGGTGCCAAGATGTGAACAAATTAGAGAAAGTCCAGAGAAGAGCAACAAAAATTATTAAAGGTCTAGAAAACATGACCTATGAGGGAAGATTGAAAAAAAATGGGTTTGTTTAGTCTGGAGAAGAGCAGACTGAGAGGGGACATGATAACAGGTTTTCAAGTACATAAAAGGTTGTTACAAGGAGGAGGGAGAAGAATTGTTCTTCTTAACCTGTGAGCCTAGGACAAGAAGCAATGGGCTTAAATTGCAGCAAGGGCAGTTTAGGTTGGACATTAGGAAAAACTTCCTAACTGTCAAGGTGGTTAAGCATTGGAATAAATTGCCTAGGGAGGTTGTGGAATCTCCATCATTGGGGATTTTTAAGAGCAGGTTGAACAAACACCTGTCAGGAATGGTCTAGATAAAACTTAGTCCTGCCTTAAGTGCAGGGGACTGGACTAGATGACCTCTCGAGGTCCCTTCCAGTTCTATGATTCTATGACTGTCAAAAGAACTTAAATCTGGCCAGGAAATCTACAGGCCAGTGTGCAATTTCCCCTAGGAGAGTGGCTTGGAGTGGATATCCTGGTCACTAGCCCCAAGGAGCCCCATCACCTCCCTAGCCCGGTGTTGGGCTGTCCCACCATCTCCCTAGCCCTGTATTGTTAGGAACTGTAGAGTTAATCTTTTGCTATAACTGTTAAAGCAATTGTGCATAGGGTAGGGGTTTGCATCTGTTTGTTCCTGACAGCCTTAGTAAGAGTGTTCTGTTACTTCCACAGAATGCACCAGTATTTATAACATTCAAAAACCAGTCGGAGAACACTTCAATCTCTCTGGTCACTCGATTACAGACCTAAAAGTGGCAATACTTCAACAAAAAAACTTCAAAAACAGACTCCAACGAGAGACTGCTGAATTGGAATTAATTTGCAAACTGGATACAATTAACTTAGGCTTGAATAGAGACTGGGAGTGGATGGGTCATTACACAAAGTAAAACTATTTCCCCATGTTTATTCTTCCCCCCCCCCCCCCCCGCCCCACTGTTCCTCAGACATTCTTGTCAACTGTTGGAAATGGCCCACCTTGATTATCACTACAAAAGGTTTCCCCCCCCACGCCCCGCTCTCCTGCTGGTAATAGTTCACCTTAAGTGATCACTCTGGTTACAGTGTGTATGGTAACACCCATTGTTTCATGTTCTGTGTGTATATAAATCTCCCCACTGTATTTTCCACTGAATGCATCCGATGAAGTGAGCTGTAGCTCACAGAAGCTTATGCTAAAATAGATTTGTTAGTCTCTAAGGTGCCACAAGTACTCCTTTTCTCTTTGCGAATACAGACGAACACGGCTGCTACTCTGAAACCAGTATTTATGGGAATCCACTGAGGACTTGAGCCTCGTACTTGAAGCACCTATGCATTAGTTTCCGATATGGTACACAGAGCACAGTACCAAGCAACTAAAGGGGACAGTGCTCACAAAGCAACACCCTGCAGCGGTGTCCATTCCAGCATTTAATTTAATTTTCAAAAAGGAAAACCCTGTGTTTAAAGTTTGGCAAACAGACAGCAGCTGGATAGCGTGCAAACTCACTCTTCACTTCTGTTTTAATAAGTATTTTAAAAATAAACACTGCAACCCTGTCTCCTTCATTGTGCACAGTCTAAATCAAGCAGGGTCCTGCAGAAATAATAGCAGGGGATATTGCAAGAAAAAGGCAAATGTTATTCTTGTTCACATGAGGTTCCTATAAAGGCTTCAACACTTTTTCCTAGCCTCTGCACTCTGGTTAAAGCCAGTATGATCCCATATAATATGCTTTCTTGGAACAAAATACTCATGCTTTCCAGGAGGAACAATGGCATAGTTATTCTTAAACCCTTCCTCAGTGAAGGGAACTGATTCAAATATTTTCAGCCTCGCTACTCCCCACTGGATCGGTTAATGAGCTGACCTGCGTTTTGCCACTCTCCCAGTTACACTTCATTGCTATTTGGAATCTGGTGCCATGCTCCTTCTGGTCTGACCGTCCTGTGGACTCGTCACACTGAGCTCCTTTAATTGTTCCTTATTTATGCTGTTCCAAAATTAGTCAACTTCTGATTCCAAATCATAGAACAAAGTCACCTACTTCTATCCCTGACTGAGAAACTAATAGCATGAGGGAAACAGCAATGTTATCTCTAAAGCTACTCTGTCTCTTTCTGTGTTGCTATGGGGATTCTGAACCCTTCCCAGCTCCCTTCACCTGTCTGGCTTCCTCCAACAGATTTAAAGAAACAATACACATCTCCTGAAAGATGGAAGCACCCACTGTCTTTTAGACCTCTGAAGCATTGTACTTATTGTTAGTTTCGAGGTAACTGCAACTGTATCCCCTCTCTGTTGTCCACTCCAGGAGTGCCCAGTCAGGTGCCAGGTTCTCCAGGCATCACCTGTCTCTGGGCAGGGACCCTTGTCCCACTCGCTTCTGATCAAGATATTTCAAAGCTGCACAGCTCCCTGCCTTACACTGTGATATGCCCAGCAAGCCAGTCTGCCTAATGGCCGCACTTATGTATTGCTGTCTCTGCAAGGGCTACGAATAATGTATTGCCAGCAGTTACAAATTACCACACAGCTCTTTCTAAGCAAACACCTTCATTCTTAAGGTAAAAGCATTACAGAGAAAACATAATAAAAATCATTAAACAGATTCAAGCACACTAAACATACCAGCAGTCACCCATCAGTTTTATCCGGCCCAAGCAGGCCAAAGTCTTTCCAACCCTTCTGTAAGGGTTGGGGCCCCATTTAGACAGGAAGTTCTGTCCATTTGCTGGATCAGAAAGAAGGCCCTATGTCAGTTCAAGCTCATACGTTTATACCAAACCCCCTCTTTGTCTCCTAGTCTCTGGAAAACCCACTTTGAACTAGTATATGCAAACCACTCCAGGAGGTGGTATATTTCTGGAGGTGTTTACAACCTAAATGATTCACCTTAATCACCTACCACTGTTTTAATTCCTGGAGAAGCTGTGGTAACCCTCCCCCACTGGCCCAAAGCAATATAGGAACCATTCATAAAAACTTAATTCAATATGGGTCACACAGATATGGTATGCAGTTGCAGTATGTGTCACACTTAGTTCAAAGAAAAGCAAAGCCACACTGAATTATAAAGAAAGATGTCTGAAAGTATCAGCAGGAAAACAAGACACTCAAAACTAGCCCTATTTTACAGAATAATACTTTGCAGCAAACTTCATCAAAGCATTTCAGTTTCTATAGAAACTTTCAAATAGCCTCAAGACATTCTTTGACCAGCTGTATATGATATCAGCTAAATGTCCTTTGAGTGAAAAGCGTCCCATAACAGAGGCACCTGCAGGATGTGTTGCAATACACTTCTACTGTATATACTTGTTCAACGCAACCATACAGCTCCACAGGCTCATCATTTACATTCACAATGGACAACTGGTGCCAACTAAATTACACATGACATTGGTTTGTGTTGTCATTTTTAAAAAATGGCTCAGAAAGTTCCTCCAGACTTTGAAATATTTAATTGTACTTTCAACTGCAAACCAATCAAAAACGTGCTGTTCTCCTGTATAATGAGCACTGAGGGGAAAAAATAAACCTTTGCATGCACTAGAATATTGATAGATCAACTCACCGAATCTGGGAACTCAGAGAAGGAAGTATGCTTACTGTGAGAGTCCACAGAAAAGTTAGCCCTATGCTGTATCTCACTAACAGAACAGAGGCAAACTGAAGGTTTGTCAGTTTAGAATTCTTGAGAACAATGTATATATCTGCTGAATTCTAAGGGGCAAATTCTGCCCTCACCTATATCAAGGGGAGTCCTACCATTGACTCCAGCAGGACCAGGGTTTCATCCTGAGCACTTAGGGGCCAATCCTGCAAGGATTTAGGCACATGCTTAACTTGTACAGTTGAGTCATTTCATTGAGTTCAGTGGGGCTACTCATGTGCACAAAGTTAAGCATGAGTGTAAATGTTAGTAGCTAAGTTCCCTGTTCCTGCAGAGATTTTAAAGGGCACTCATTTCCTATCACTCAACTCTACATTCAGATGACTGACGAATATCAGACCTGAACTATTTACATTTTTAAGTGATATTAGTGCTTCGGAATAGTTCTCAGTGGGGAGCAGTAGAGACTTCCTTTCGGGAGTTTCTAAGGCTCTGTCTTCACTGCAGCATTAACCTGAGTTATCTCCTCTCAAGTGCCTCCTCTCACATTAGCCTTGCTTGAGCAACAATGCTAGCATGGCTGCACTCACCTGTGGTGCTAAGACTTCAGGGGGCACATCCCAGGGTTCTTAGCACTGGGAACTGAGCGCAAACATCCATCCCCCATGCAAGGTTTTTGCACGTACTTAAGGCTCCATAGGCTGGGGAGCCATGGCCTGACCACTTTTAAGCAATTGTTCCTTACTAAATCAGTACAGCTGCTGCTGTTCCATACTAAATCAGTACGAGTGGTCCAGAGGGCAGCTCTGGCTATATGGTTGCAATGCCACTGAAATTTGAGCCAAACAGTTCTCCCTACAGACAAAAGGGCAGCTGGGCCAAATTACAGTGAATGGCATTGCAACCTGGTGCATGGGGTCACAACCAATGTTCCCTCTAAGTTTTGACAGGCCGTGTACACAAAAAATTTCTTCTGTGCAAATTTTTGTGCGCACGGTGTTTCGCCATGTTCACAGGGTTTAGGATCTGTGTGCATGCACACCGCTTAGAGGGAACAGTGGTCACAACGCCACACACATTTGACCCAGCAACCCCTCTGTCCACACAGAGGGGCTGCCAGGCCATGAGGTTACAATCTGGTGCACAGGGCACCTGTTTCTGCACGTCACAGCACAGGGGAGTCTACCAAGAATTCAACATCTGGTGGCACACTGCAGGAGTAACAGAGAGGAGAGACTACCCAGCCAAGGGATATCTGTGTCCCTGGAAGATGGGGGTGGAGGACAAGCAGGGACCAGAATGAGTTCCCTGCGGTGGGGAGAAGAGATATAGACTGAATTTGCCATCTCCCACCCCAAGAACTTTATGAACTGGTGCCACTGCTGAGAAGTAGAGAGAAGAGAATAACTCCAGAAATTGATGGAGATCTCCAGCTCATTTCACTTAGTCACTGCTAGAGTTGGATGGACAATTAGCAACAAGTAATTTATTTGAGACCCTGAGTACAAAGACTGATTTTTACTAATTCACAGTTGTTCAACATATCCATTCTACAAACACATTTCAAACCTAGGCTCCTGGGGGAGTATACATGCCGATATTTAGTTTTCTCACTGTATGACTGGTTCCCCTAAGTCACATGATTTTGTTTCCTATCCCACTCAAAAACCCACAGATTTCAAGTGACTTGCACAAGCACTTCCATTGTGAATAGTCACGTGCCTATACCAGATATTCACACAAGTACTTGCCAGTGTTCCTCACAGTTTCACTTTCTTCAGACATTCTCACTAACAAAAATGTGCTTGCATGAAGGTTTATAAAAAGTGAATTAACTGACAAATCTCTAGTTTTTATATGAAAGAATACTCGTGTACACGTTTTGCTGTCTTCCACCCACCTTTGCTGATTACTACTTTATAGCTCTTTGGTGACCTTTCATTACTGACCCGCGCCAGACTTGAATCTGTGACTGAATGCTAAGAAGTTCTATATCCCACCACTAATCCTTTAAGCCACATATTTGCCCCTTTGATCTAAAAATTATATGAAACAACAACAATGCTCCCATTGCTAAATGAATCAGTGTTCATGAATTGTTATTGAGGGTACCACACAAAGGGGCCTCCCATTTGTGCCTTAAAACCTAATTCAATGCCCACTGAAGTCAACAGGCTTTCGATTGTGCCCTTAATTATCCTGCTTTTTCAGCAGGAAAACAGACATCAGTTGGGTTAAGCCATCAGTTCTCTGTAAATGAACGCAGATATAATTACTTGATTTAGTCAAGAATTGTTCATCATTACTATCTTAGCCTTTGTTAAAATACCAAAGATCTATTTATTTAATTTTTTAGACTGACAAATGTATTTTTAAAGCCATTTATTTAATACCGAAACATCAGGGAATGCTACCAGTGATAAACTCCTGCTGTTAAAATAAATGCTGCATTCTGCTTTGCATCTGTGTTTATTTTTATGCAGACTCCCAAGGACTTGTTCAACAGTGGGAGCTATTTATGTGCACAAAGCATTCTCTTATTTACACATTATCTCTTGGTACAGTTTTGTCTATATATAACAGAGAAAAGGATAAGCTGGACTGAAACCACATGGATCTAACAGAGGGAGAGTGCTTGACAAAACAGAATACAGGTTAGGATTTTAACACTTCATTTTATGAATTGCCAAATGATGCCAATGGTCAGAATGTTAGTAAGGTTTATAACCAAGTCCACTTCACTCCCTTGTTTCAATAAATACCATACAATTGTTTGCATAAATAATACAGGATGTTAGGTTCCCAAGCAGACTGTTTCTCAGAATAATTCAACTGGATGAAGGCCAGAACAGAGAGAGTTGGGCATGAACTTCTCTCTACAATGGGAGAACTGTTGCAAATAAAGTAACTAACTTAACCCAACATTGAACCAAACCCAACCCCAAATTTTCTTGAGCCTCAAAAAACTTTACAAGTAGTATTTCCATAAGCATAACTCTGCTCTCTTGTTTACCTTGTGTCTATTCCAAAGTTTGCACCATCTTCAACAATTGAACTCTTTTCTCAATTTCCCACCGACCCCGAATCCCTGAACCAGCACTCCAATCGCCTAACAAGCCTGCCCCATCTACACCTGTCTCAATGTCTTCAAGGGATTGTTCTTGAACATCAGAATTTGTGACCAAAGCATAGATCCTCAGCTAGCATAGCTCCATTTAAAGTCACTGGAGCTACACAAGTTTACACCAGCAGAGGATCTGGCTCCGAGAATACTAAATGCCTGATCCTAAGCTCACTGAAGGCAATGGAAGACTTTCCATTGATTTCAGTCACCAGAGGTCAGGGACTAAGAAATTTTAATGCATACAGGGGTATCAGATCACACCTCTGTATGCCTCTAGTTTTAATCCAGCCAATACAACTACAATGAACTGTAGAATCTGTTAGCCATTTCTACCCAATGTTAATCATCATGGTCCTGATTCTCCAGTCTGTTACACCAGTTTTGTACCAGTCTAACTCCATTTACTTCAGTGGATTTACACCTGTGTTAAACTGGTGAAACAAAAAGAGTGGAGACTCATCCCCAAGACTACACCACGTATTAGCAAGAGAAGATACTAGCAAGGAGAAGAGGTCATACCAATATCCTGAAACTTTGGCTCAGTGGGACCCCAAGTTCTTTCACAACATCTATCTAATTCTATAGCAAAGGATATTTTCTATTCTCCCTGGGACTAATCTTACTGACAAATGTTCTTTCTAGACTCTTTATTACCTGAAAGACTACAAATGCACAACAATGTCCAAGGGCTGTTTGGCTGGATTAATTTATGCATTGAGACTTCAGCCAAGACATTAAGAAAAAATACAATTGACAACTTTGCAAAGCAGCCAAGATGTAGAATGTAATGCTTTACATGAGCAATATGACCATTGTGCAAGCCAACGTTTTTCATAAAGATGTATCTAATTTTACATAAAACTTGTGTGCATGTTATTTATTTGGTCCCACCCTACCCCACTGTAAAAATCTTGGATCTACAACTGAAGTCGTTACTAAATAAAAGTCTCTTTAACTTGACTAGCAAATTTCATCATGAATATGGAACACACTTTGCAGTATATGTTTTTGATTGTTACAAGTTTCTCTGTGTGTGCATTGGGGTCAATCAGGAGACAAATTTTCTGTTTGCCAATAGGGTTTTGAAGTATCCCGGGGAATATATACATTATATTCTAGTCTTGCTCCATGTAGCCCAGTTGGGTATGATATAGTGAACTCATTTTGAAAGATGCCTCTAAGTGAATTTGTATAAATGGCCAACCTCACTATGAACTGTGGATGTGACAGGGTTATGATCTTCAAATCATGTATTTCCCTTCCTTCAAGTACTGCTAGCCTGAGTTCTCTGTCATGTCTTAAGTGATAAGTAGAGCCAGAAAACAAGATTGGAGCAGTTTATATATCAGCTATCATATTTCACATAAAAAAAGAATCTTTTAAGTGACAAAGAAAGAGAAATCTATATGAAATTTATTTCCCTTATGAAACATTCCAGTCAATAATTTGCCACTTTTTATTTTATTTTATTTTTTGCTACTTAGCTGTTCAGTAGAAAAAAGCTCTGTTCTTAAAAAAGCATGAATCTGCTGAATTGCAGATATTTTGCCCTTTTGCTTTAGAAATGCCTGGGTAAAATTTGGTTTATCATGGGCTTCATTAGGAAGTGAACGGATTTATTTTTGCTTAGGAATCCAGAGTTTAACAATTATATTGTGTAAAGCATACCACTCTTGTCCACAGAAAATTCTGCAATAGCAGGCCCAGCCATTACAGCTTTAAATTGTGCTAATACATATTATAGAACATTGATGTAGAATACAATGCTCCTTTGTAATATGCTTTCAGATCTACTGATGAAAAGCACTATGTAAACTATGTATTATGATAAGGGGACAGATGGAAGTTGTGAGAATATTGGTCAGTGCTGCACGTTTTCTGATATCAAGTAGATTTTTAAGGGGTTTATAGTCCCTAGGGAGCAGGTGGGAATCCATCCTGTACTACATAAAGCCCAAGTAATCAGACAGTGCTAAGAACTCTAGGGAGATCAGAAAGGATTAAATTCACACCCCTCATTTGCATGCAGACTGTGGGACTACAAAGCATCTTACCTACGACCATTTATGCAGCCTCTGGGCTGGAATCATGCTGAAGCCTCTCTCTGGGTCTCCTGATCCCAAATATGCAAAGTCACATATACAGTGGCTCTTCCTCCACCCAGCCTCAGGCAACAATAACTTTTTAGTGGATTTACCTCTGCATGCCAGAGGAGGGGAGCAATACAGGTCTTGTCACCATATTCCTGGCCTGCCTGCTCCCCACATGCAGCCTCTTCTTGGGGTCTTGAGCAAGGGCTGTGAAACAGATTTAGTGGAGGCCCCCTATCACAGCCTACAGTCCCTTTCCCAATGCCTACTGGAGGTGAAAAGTTCCACATTCTATTATCAGTCCAGGGTCCAGATTCTTTATAGTTCTGGTTATTTACTGGAATATATACCTTTATTATTTCTTCCCTCATCACAGTGAACATTTATGAAGTCCTTTCATGATAAAATTCTACAGTATAGACATCCTAAATTACGCTGGACAAGTTCAGAGTTTCAAAGATAAGTCAGAATGGATTGAAGCGCTGAATACTCTGTAGAGGACAGTATACCCACAACTTTCTTGATATAAAATAGACATACTGGACCTGATCCTCTGTTCGTGTAGAAATACAAGAGTTAACCACCAAACATGGTGGTTTTCTATTCATACAGAGCCATGCTGCTCTCTCAGGCAGTCCTAAATACAAAAGATGGCAATGATAGGTGCCCTGTACTTATAATTTTCAATTTTAAGATTCACCAGTATATTTCACACCTGCTTTTTTCTTTATAGAGATTTCACTTTAAGGAAAACCCAGATATTTGTTTTTCTTTTGCCCGAAGAATGTTCCTAAAATGTTAAATGAGAATACATACTTACAGAGATACACACTTCAGGACAGAGAAAAATAAATGTGATGGATATAGAAGTGCTAAGCAAAGAATGCTCATGCAAAGCTTTGCTTGACAATGTAAATGCATGTTATTAATTGATAATATCTTTTATGTTCTTAAAAACATCAGAGATAAAAAACAAGTCACAGTAGATGCATAAGACATTAAAGCACTAACGCTGCTTGGAGAAAAATGGAAAAATGAAAAGGCAGTTATCGGGCTGCTTATTTTCCTGTATATTTGAGAAATGTGTAATACCATCTTATCACCTGTCACAAAACCCTTAAACAGAGATGAATACAACATAGAGACATTTGTAATATCAACTCCAGTAGCTGTTATAATCTGAACAAGCACATACGCATGATCACAAAAAGAAAATTTGTCTTCTAGCTTAACGCTTTGTATCTCCCATAGGATGACAGGTTTCAGAGGAAAAGCCGTGTTAGTCTGTATTCGCAAAAAGAAAAGGAGTACTTGTGGCACCTTAGAGACTAACCAATTTATTTGAGCATGAGCTTTCGTGAGCCACAGCTCACTTCATCAGATGTTGAAGTGAGCTGTGGCTCACGAAAGCTCATGCTCAAATAAATTGGTTAGTCTCTAAGGTGCCACAAGTACTCCTTTTCTTTTTCCCATAGGATGGACACTCTGAGTGGCTCTCACTATAAAGCATCACACCCACTGTAATCAATGTCTTTAAATACCAAAATTAATCTTAGGGTTAGAATTCTTTCATACTTAGTGACTGTTCCTGCTTTTGAACCCAGACCTTTCACATGCCCCTCATTTAGAAAGGCATTACTCATTTCTACATATCTATCTGTTATGAGGTTCTATATTGACACCAATCACTGTAGTATCTGAGTGCCTTCTACCTAAAATCAATAGCAATAGCAAAGTGCTTCATGGAGGGAACACGGAGACACATGGGAACATGGCACGTCCCCCTTTTTAGAGAGTCAAAACTCCACTTGGAATAGTGGTTTTTTATTATTTTTATTTTATTTTTGGTAGGGGCTTAGGAGTGGAGAGAACTATCATTTACGGCCCATCATTATTTACAGTAAACACACAGTCACCAGGCACTTCAAATTACCTATATGTTTCCCTCAGTCTAGGTCATTATTATACATTGGGCCCCATATATGGACCATGGCAGATTGAGAAGCATGTTGGGCTCCAAACCCCAGTGGTCACTGGGTTGAGTAGATAAGAGAGCTGGGGCTGCATGCTTCCCCTTCTCCCTGCCTCAGCCACTTCTTGCACTCTTGTTGGTATCTGGGAACACAAGGGAGCAAAAAAAGCAGGAGCCACAAGAGAATAGTCACCAGCTGCTCTCACAGTAATAGCTATTCTTCCCCTCTTAATACTGTATTTGATTTAGGAATGGGACCCTGGTAGAATGGACGAGCTCAGGATTGAGGGATGGAGAGCAGAACCCAGAGCAATGGGGGATGGGATAAAGGAGAGAGAAGCCCTCTTCAAGAAGAGAAAAAGGGGAGAATCTCAGGGAGTGAAAGAATGGAGAAGACCATAGGAATCACCTCTTTGCTCCAGGAGAAATTAGGGCAAAACCTTGAGGAACTTCAGGGAGAGAGAAGGGGAGCTACCTCCTGAAAATGCCAGAGAAAATTAATTTGCTGTCATCCTCTAAAGAAACAGGAATGGGAAATAGGTCTGTTCTTTTCCCCTAAGTATACCAGGGAGGGAATGGGGAAGGAGCCCTTCCCTGAAGATGCCTGTGAAGGCCATTAGAATTCCTACCAAGATGACAAGTGCTGGTTTGGGGAACCTGTTGGCCAAGGAGTGCTTGGAGATGAAGGGCCTGCTGCAGTATGTCTACACTGCAATTAGCCACCTGTGGCTGGCCCATGCCAGGTGACTTGGGCTAACACCATTTAACTGCGGTGTAGACATTCAGGCTTGGGCTGCAGCCTGACCTCTGGGACCCTCCCACCTCACAGGGTCCTAGAGCCAGGGCTCCAGCCTGAACTGGAATGTCTACACCATAATTAAACAGCCCTTTAGCTAGAGCACAAGTCAGCTGGCACAGGCCAGTCATGGTTTTTTAATTCCAATGTAGAAATACCCTTGGAAAGCATCTTATAGGTTTGGATAAGCATTTAAACATCTGGAGCCTTATTCAAATGCCAGAACTGGTGAGATTCTGATCATTAAGATTTAAAAAATAAAGTTGACCAGGCCACGCACACAGCCTTCAGCAGCTTGGGCAAAGCAGGCCCCAAATACAGTTTCTTAGTGAATTGTCTCCAGAAATATTTTTAAATTCATGGAAGTTTAGTAGTTTTCTACATTTTTTTCCACTCAAAACTGTAAAGTCAGATGTATAGGGCCATAGTCGCTGGAAAGTTAGAGAGCAGATAACAGAATTGCAAAAGAAGAATTCACATTTCAATTGGTTATTTCTCTCTTTTCTTTGGGGGAGGGGAACAAAAGTAATGAGAGTTTCAATAAATAGTCCCAGTGGCAGTGACAGATTTCAGTCATTGATGGCAAAAAGGCTTTCAGGTTCTGATAAAGTGATCCAAACCTCTCTGGTCTGCAAGGAGAATTAGAAATCTTGAAGGAACAGGCTTTGCTGTCAGATTGCTGCTTGTATTCAGCCAGGAAAAAGGACTTCCCGAGCAGTTCCTCTTGCTGTACCTTGGTACATCTGCTTCCAGTGCTGTTTGAAACTGGAACAGCAGAGATATGTGGAGATGGGCTGTGATGGCAGGGAGAGTCAGGCAGAGATTTTCAAGAAGCTCAAATGGGAGCTGGGACTTTCAGGGAGCTGGATGCTTAACCACACTTTGTGTCTTTGAAAAATCTTCCCCTTTGCCAATATTTTTCAGATCTTTGGACAAAGATTCAAGACAGTTGTTTTAACCAAACTGGCTTGCTTTATCTCTAATGCACAGGGCCCTCAGTATATTTAAAAATCATCTGAAGTTGTTCTAGAAAGACAAAATAGGACTATGGACATAGAACAGGCTAACCAACATTTACAAAATAAGGGCCTAATCCTGCAAACACTCTTAAGCATATAATTTACTACCAAGTGTAATCAATGGACGGTGTCTGACAGTAAGAGTTTTCAGAATCAGGCACCAGTTTTCTTCCAAACCTTCATGCACAACTAACAAAATTAAATCATGGGTAGTCTACTAATAGCTGTAAAGAAACTGCTTTGATTAGGAAACAAGTTAGTAGAGGAGGAGATGGTAGTCAGGACTTCTGGGTTCTGTTCCTGGTTCTGCTGCTGACCTGTTAACCTTGAACAAGTCACTGAACCTCTTTCTGCCTCAGTTTCCCTGTGAAAAGAAGAACAATGCTATATTCTTCACAGTGGTGTTGCAGGATTAGTTAATGTTTATTAAGTGCTTTTATGTGCCAGCTTACCCCAAGGATTTCAAAGAGAAGTATTTTTATTATAATGGACATGTATATAACCTGTAGGATGAAGTTACGTGCAGAGGACTACAAGAAAGAGAATCAAGGAACTGTCTTCATGTCCATAAGGTACAGTGTATGTAAATATATCAAGCTCACACCTCAGCCACTTAATAAAAAGGCAACCAAGCCACCATTCGAGCTGAATGCCTGTAACTTATTAATTCCTTATGGACAAGTTAAGGAGATAGGAAACCTCTGAAGCATGTAAATTCTATTGTAAATGCAAGTGCTTTTAACCCTGCATAGTCATGCCAGGCCTCTGAAGCACACCCTGCTAGCCCTCGAACGTCAGACAGCATTCTCCCAATTCTGATGTTCAGCTCAGCACAATTTTTCTTCAGCTAAGGAACGGCTGCCTCAAAGAGGGTCAAAGAGAAGGGTTGGGATAGAGGAAACAACTGCAGTTAGAGTATCACTCTTCAAGGATGAAGAAGAAGATTAAAAGAGCAATGGGTTTAAGGATAATGAGGCCACTTTAACTCGAACCACAAGTGACCATACAAGGCCCATGGCTGTCAAAGTTGACTGCAAGGCACTAGTTTGAAATCCACTCCTGAGTACAGTCATTCTGTTTCTCAAGTGTGTTACAGGAGGGAAATTCAATCATATTTGACCAAAAAAAAAAAAATCCAAACCACAAAAACAAACCACCCTGCAGAGGATTCTGAAAGAAAAGAGGATGGCTCTTTTAGTGCTCTCCAAAAACATTTTTAACTAGCAAAGATATTTTTAAAAGACGGAGTTCTCCCTCATGGCCCAGTGTCTCCTCCTGTTAGCTATTGCAGTGAAGTCACATGATGGAACTTCAAAAGTTACAGAGGATCAGGTTGCATAAGCACCCAAAAGTTGCATGCTTGTCTGAACTTTCTCCAGACTATCTGAAACAAACACTTAGGTTGGAATGACTGGGAATTCTTCCAGGTACATTATTTGCTGTCAGCTGTCAAAATGAATGCAGGGTATGTGTAATGGGCGTGGTTATTTTCTTACTTGCACCCGTTATACACATCTGTAGTTACACTGAGTTCCGTGAAATTACTCTTGATTTATAGCAATTGAGAGCAAAACCAGACTTAATATATTGACAAATACTCACTCCAGTGAACAAGGGTGCTGCCACATTCACCACTAGCTGCAAGTGATAGAATCCGTTGGCCGTCTGGACAAGAGGGATTCACAATATCCCAGCTGTGAGGTTTTGAGGCCCCAATAGCAGTGGGAAGATTACTGTCTGAGAACAGGAGCAAATACAACACAGGTTATGAACCTGGTAGAAAAGAATCCGGATCCTCTGCCACCTTCATATCCAGACAGCAATAAATTCCATCAGCTCCTGCCAATTCCAATTTAGCACCAGAAGAGGCCATCAGCTGATTCCTGGAGCGTTATCCCATCTGCTTTTCCAGATTACTCCTTCGTGTGTGTCTATTTTTTGTTTCAAAGAAGTCTCCGTGGTTTAATGGCCACCTCCTAGAACTGAAGTGGTTTTGAGTCAGAGATTGATCGGGAGATTGGGTGTACTCCCACCTAAGGGCAAGCCAATATTACAAGACAAGTTAAATGCTGAATTGCAATTAAACATCTGAGCTTCAGAATGACAGACCAAGTGATGAGTACACATGGTTGGCTTTTCCTTTATGTGACATGGTGTTCTGGCATAGCAAGAGAAAAATCCGACAAATTACTTCTGAATCAGCAGCTGCTTTCTAAATATGTTTTCTGAAATATCAACCTTCTCCTAGCAGGACTTGGGACTACTACTATCAGGCAAAAGGGAATCAAATATTTTTTAGCATTTTTCTCTTTGATTGAAAACAGTGGTGTGGATTCTGAAGAAGCCAAAATTTTATATTACAAGGACATGTAAGTTAAAGAAAAATATAGATAAATACACAGAAAGAAGAAGCCTGAACAAGGGAAATAAGTATATTAAAGCATGTCAATGTAAAATGTAGACAATGTAGTTCGTGCTCTCTGCTTAGGCAAGGCTGAACAACACTAAAACATAACATTCAAATTTATTTGGGCATAAGCTTTCGTGGGCTAAAACCCACTTCATCAGATGCATGGAGTGGAACACACAGTAGGGAGGTATAAATACACAGCGTATGAAAAGATGGGAGTCCTGTACCAAATGGGCAACTCCCATCTTTTCATATGCTGTGTATTTATACCTCCCTACTGTATGTTCCTCTCCATGCATCTGACGAAGTGGGTTTTAGCCCATGAAAGCTTATGCCCAAATAAATGTGTTAGTCTCTAAAGTGCCACAAGGATTCCTTGTTGTTTTTGCTGATACAGACTAACGCGGCTACCACTCTGAAACCTAACATTCAATTGTATCCATCTAGTAGAAAAACCTCTACGTGCAGTAAAGCTTTTCATGTAGGACTTCCCATGTAGCTGCCTCAGAAAAATAAAAAAAAGTCATAATTATTTATCTGTGGGCCTCATCAGTATAATAGGCAAAATTTTCACGAGTACCTAAGTGACTTTGAAAAGAGGATTTAGACTCCTAAGGTAACTTAGGTACTTCTGAGCTTCTGTCTCATAGGTTTCAGAGTGGTAGGCCACCTTAATTGATTGGTCTCATTACAGTTGGTATGGCAACACCCATTTTTTCATGTTCTCTGTGTATATATATCTTCCTACTGTATTTTCCACTGCATGCATCCGATGAAGTGGGTTTTAGCCCACGAAAGGTTATTACCAAATAAATTTGTTAGTCTCTAAGATGCCACAAGTACTCCTCGGTTTTTTTCTGTCTCATAGGAAACTCAATGAGACTAAGACTCTTAAGTGCCAAAGTCACTTTTGGAAATGGGACTGAGGCATTTTGAAAAATCTGTATACCTAATATACATTGGTATTTCATAAAACTATGTAAAGCAAAGTCCCTTACCCTGGGGAAATTAAACCTCACTCATATACAATGCAACTGCAATACAGTGCAGACATGGTCAGAGGAGAACAATGTTGGAACCGAAAGAAGACAAAGCAGATTTTACAACCAGGGAAAAACTCACATCAGAGAACCCAAAAGCCCTAATAAGAAAGTTGGAGAGAATAAAATAAACCCCCGTGGAATGTTCACAGCCATGGTGAAACTGATTGCAGTAGAACCTCAGAGTTACAAACACCTCAGGAAAGGAGGTTGTTCATAACTCTGAACAAAACGTTAAAGATTCTTCTTTCAAAAGTTTACAGCTGAACATTGACGTAATACAGCTTTGAAATTTTACTATGCAGAAGAAAAATGCTGCTTTGAACCATCTTAATTTAAATGAAACAAGCACAGAACCAGTTTTCTTAACTTGTCAACTTTTTTTTTAAACTTTCTCATTTTTTTTTAATAATTTACATTTAACACAGTGCTGTGCTGCATGTGTAGGGGTGGGTGGGTGTTTGCTGCTGCCTGATTGCACACTTCTGGTCCCAAATGAGGTGTGTGGTTGAGTGGCCAGTTCATAACTCTGCTGTTCGCAACTCTGAGGTTCTACACAGTGCTCTCTTTCCATTCTGAATGGGAGGAAAGGGTCTAATAGCTGTTGCTGAATCCACACCATGAAGACTGAAAGCTTGCATTTCCACCTCCCAAGATATGACCAACTCTCATTGCCTTCAATGGGAGATATGCGACCCTGCCAGGGACAGAATCGAGCCTCATATACCCACCTTCAACATAGCAACTTAAAATTTATTTTGCGAGTACAATAGAAATGTTTTAGAGCCTCTCTCTGATGCTGTCCTGATGCTGACTAGATTAATTGTCTCTCAATCTTCCAGATACAGCCACTGAAAATAACTTCATTTTATGTAATCTGTTTACTACAACTGTAAAATATTTTCCTCCTTTTCAGTTCAAGGGCAGAAGAGTAATCCAGTCTTAACTGGTCCTTGGAAGCTCAAAAAACTTCAGCCAAAATTAGCAGCAATTCACAATCAGCACTGTTCTCAGCTCCTAGGAAACTCTACATCAACTGGCTAGGGTGACCAGACAGCAAATGTGAAAAATTGGGACAGGGGTGGGGGGGTAATAGGAGCTTATATAAGAAAAAAGCCCAAAAATCGGGACATCTGGTCACCCTACAACTGACTGCCACAGCAAAGGCAAAGAGAGGTCCTCCCAAGATGCAGGGCTCCAATAAATCTACAAGCCATTTCAGAAATTAAACAGACACCAATTCTGCTCTCAGTCTCACTAGTGTAATGCACTAAAGTCAGTTGCATTAACTGTGAGTTAAACCAGCATAACTGATAGCAGAATTTGATCCTGACTCTCCAGAGCTCAGTGTCAATTCTCTTGAGAACCTTGAAGTGCCTAAGAGATACGCTGCCTTTAAACTTCAGGTTACAGATGCAAAAATGTGGGCATTTGGACTCACAGTTTCCCACCAACTTGTAGTGTCAAGAGCTGATCTCTTATATGGATAATGAGAACATCCAAAAATACACTGACTTTTAAAAAACAAACCTAGAAGCTGGAAGGGATATAAACCCTCATTCTTGAGCGCATAAGCCAAGCTCTAGCCAAGACAGCTGGGAAGAAACTTTCCTGTGGACAGATTATTACTGGTTGTTCACCTTGGGGGATTTTGAAGCAGCCAGTATTGGTCAGTATCAGACAGACAGAATACTGGACTAGCTGGACCACTTCTCTAATCTGCCATGGTAATTTCTATGTTTATTTTAAATCCTATTGTAGATAAATGAGATAGGACTGCAAGGAGTGAACTGTGTATGGAAGCGTAGTTTATTTTCTCCAACAGCAACAATTTGGGTTGGTTACCTTACACCTAGTGGGTATACTGACTGGCATTCTACAAATGCACCAGACAGAATCAGGCAAAAATAACTACATACAATTTTTTTTAAATATCTAAATTCAAGATTTCTGTTGAACATACAAATCAAGAAAAAGAAAACCAAATCCCTCTCCAAACTCACCACACTGGCACAGGAAGGAGCAGCTGATACGTCAATGCTCCAGCTCAGCCTCTTGTTTTCCAGAAAGGATTTACATACCCCTTCTGCAGAAGGCAGATGCAGGTAGTGTTTCCACTGAACATGTTCCCACAGAGCTTTGTGGGTTGAAGCCCCTTTAAACTATAAAATGGGCTCCATAGGGTCACTGCTAGCAGGGGGCATCTTTGGAACACACTGAAGCAGCACATCTCCCTGTTGATCTGGCCTTTTCTTATCCCCCAGTCAGAGCCAAAATGGGGAACCATGGGCTGCACTGGCTATTACTAGGCCCCTCACTGGAAAGGAGAGTACAATCTCCTTCAGCCACTGCAACCTGTAAAATTTTGTTATGGGGTGCTCTCTACTATGGGGCAGCAGAAGCTAGGCAAGACACTGGGTGAACTTATTCCACAGACAGACAAAACTAAAAATAAAATAAACACAACAATAAAAACTCATAAATACCACAATTAAAGTAATAAAGCCTGCAATAATAAATTACCCTGGAGAGAACAAACACAGAAATAATATTCTGGCAAGTAAGAATTCTCTGTGCGCACACAAAGAGTTTAAAGGGTCAACTTTTGCTCTGATTTATACCAGTGTCAAGCCAGAATAATACCACTGACTTCTCTGGAGTTCATTTGGATTTACACTGATGTAAATGATAACAGAATCTAACCCACACACTTCAGAAGGGAGAAAGAATTCCATTTCAACTGCTGGGTAAAGGAGGAAAAGCTGTGCTAAACTGGGGGACTCAGGATCACAACTATCCAATGCAAAAGCCGACACAGTTTGTGGTTGTGACAAGGAAAGTCAAGCTACAGACCAAATTTGATGAAATACAAGCTGTTGGCAATTTTTTTCCCTCCCCAAGATCTTCTCCAATGTATATATTGACAGCAGGAGATTTATCCACTGGTTGATAGTCAATGACAACTCTTTTCAATACTAAATTAGTAGTTCCAAGGAGATGGTTGTAGATATAACTCTGTGCCCTGATAGAAGGATTTTACAATCAATGAAGGAAAGTTTAAAATCAATGCACCTGCTAATTTTTTTTTGTATGGGAGCAATTATTTTTTGTCAAATACAAAAGGAGGGAAATCCAATAATACAGGAGTTAAAGTATCTACAACTGCCTGACAAATTCTGCAAAAATCTCTGATAAATAATTCTACTTTATAAGTGGTGTGCCCTGTGTAGGAGGAGGCAGCATGTCTGAAACGTTAACAGCAGAACTTGGTTTGGGCGGGGGGGTGCTGTTAAAGAGATTCCAGCACATTTTGTCCCAATCTTCCTTTTCTGGTTATAATCTGAAAATCTATTTTCCAAATGTGGAATAAATCATACCAGTTAATATTTGATTTGCTGCTAGTTTGTCTATAGGTTATGGCAGGCCCACAGAAAAACAAAGTTTTATTGAAGGGAAAAAAAATTAATTAAGACAGTATTTGTCATTCCAAAAATTAAGGAACAGGTAGAGGACATGTTTAATACAATATTTATGTCTATCTTTGACAGCGGTTAAAGAGAGAGAGAGAGAAAGAGCGTGTGCACATGGTTAAAGCAACTGTCCCAAATACAAGGCACCCTATTAATTCAGAACATCAGAATTACTCTATTAACAAGTAAGTGGGAGTAATTAATGTAGTATTTAATATTCAGTTATGTGTAGGTGTTAGAGCAATAGAAAATACATGAGGAGTGGATAGTATCTCAGGAGGAACAGTGGATGGTGCAGTCACAAGCAAAAAGGAGGTAGTGAAGTATTATTTGTATTCCAGTGGTACTACACTGCACAGCTGAGATTGGGGCATCCTTGAGTTAGGCACAGTACAAACATGTACTCAGAGACATTCTCCCTGCCCTTAAAAGCTTGCAATCTGAACAGCCAAGATAGCCAAACAGTGAGAGAGGAAAGGGAGGCACAGAGATAAATTTGCTCATGGTCACACACTCAGTCAGTGGCAGAGACAGGAATAAAACCCATGTTCTCCTCAGTCCCAATGCACTGGCCAAACCACTAGAACATACTGCCTCTCCAAGCAACTATCATAATCTAAGATTTCTACGCGTGGGATGGGGTTGTGTGGGGTCAGGATGTGGCACTGCTCGCTTTGGTGGCTTTTACTTGCCTGGGCTCTGTAAGCTGGCTGCTGCACTTTAGAACTAGTTTGTCAAAAGCCCTGAGCGCAGATTTCATTCTGCTCGATTGTCACCCACTGTTCTGACAGCCATCTGTCTGGTGTCCTTCCCAGAACAAAACTGGAATTACATTTCTGCATTCTGGCTCTGACAGCGAAGCAGGGGGCCCAGGTCAAAGCCAGAATTCTTCCTGGGCTTTTGTAGTACAGCAGCAATTCTGACACCTATTCAAGGGGAGCAGTGTGTCGTTCCGCTGTGGTGGGTATAGGGGTTTGTGCAGAGCAGCCAGGGCATGGAGCTGAGGGAGCAGCAAGGGGATATGGGAAGGAGGGCAATGGGGAAAGAAGTGAGGGCAGCAGGCAGTTCTGAGGCTAGTGCAGAAGGAAGGCAGTGTGTGTGGGGGACATGGGAAGTGCTGGGGAGGAGAGTAGGGTTTTCAGTGGGAAGGAGAGTGGAGTTGCACATTGGTGATCAAAATGGAGAACAAAGAGAGGGGAGCAGCAGAGAAAACAGAGATGTGGGGGCACCTCCTTGGTTGTGCAGGAAGAGAACCCCACAGAAGTGCATCAGCTCCAGCTCATGCCCGTGAGACTCCCCTCCAGGACCAGTCCTAAGAGGTCTGCTAGCTGGAGAAGCCAGGGAAACACCCCATCCCTCAGTTCTCTGAGTCTTTGGGGGTGAATCACAGTCACTTGGTATTCCTGTTTAAATAAAAAGAATGGGCCTACTTCATCCCAGCTGTAAGGCCATCAGTTTCTGGGCTGGGTTAGGCCCAGCGTTTCCAGGATAAGCCATGGAATGGATGCAGTAGATTTTGTCTGAGAAGTAAAATTTAAAAATAACAAAGAGAACCTTTAAAATGAGACCAAATAAAAGTCCTGTAGAAGCTAAATCACCACTTAAGAATTTGAGCCAAAAAAAATTAGTGGATTCTCCTCATCTGTCAGAGATTTAATAGCAGATACTATAGTGAGGTCTTGTATTTCATTATTTCTGAAAAATATAGGACAGTACATTGGCTCAAAGATTATGAAGCATTATAAATAATTAAGATTCTGCTAACACTGACAAAAAAGGAGAATATAGTTTGTGATGCAGTATTGTGAGGCTTTCTTGGGGTGCCTAGGACTGTGAGTCACCTTATCTCCTGCCCATCTCCAGCAGAGGAAGACCTGTTTATGCTTAACTGGGTGTCAACTCCATTTTTTTAGCCACCCAAACAATCTCTTCAGGGGTATGCCAATCCTTTCAGATTGATAATAGGCACATGCTCCTCCATGAGTCCCTTTGAAGAGTTCCCTTGTAGTGTTCAGCCGCTTATCCATTGAACACTCACTGTTGTACCAGATTTGCTGTCCCCAAGGGAACAGTACACACCAGCCTACATGATTCAACACAGGATAAATTCTTGTATAACACCACAGCACTGAGTTATGTTTATAGTGAAAACAACCATATGTTTATTATCAGATATTAAGATTTCAGAGATAGTGAGTAAGGATAACAGAAACAAAAGGTTACAAAATCATAACATGCTTTCTAGAGGTTAAAGGCTAACCTTCTGTCTAAGTACGCACCTCACCCAAAGGTCCTTTACAATACTTCCACCCAGGGCAGGGATCCTGTTTTCCTGAATGTCATCAATTACAATTGTGTCTGATTACTTCCTCAGGTTCAGGATAGAGGGGTGTCTTTACCTTCCTCTTATATTCCCAAAGTTCATTGTCTGCTATCAGAGACAGGGCAAGCCCCAGAGGTTCATTCCCTGGGGTGCTCCCTTCCTGTTGACTCTGTATGTAAATAAGGTTTCCATTGTGTAAGCTTATGGAGCTTACTTCACATATTGATAGAGATACACACCTTACCTCCTGTTTGGAGGAAACCAGTTTTTCAGTTTGGTTGGTGACAGACTTCAAAACATATTTTCAGTATGTATACACAACTCTTTAAACATGTTGGAATGATTATGAGGATCAGAATCACACAAGTACCTAGACAGAGGCCAAGATTTTTTTAAAGGCTGTCTAAATATAAGAAGTATTTAAATAAAGGCTAAATCCAAAGCCGACTGAAGTCAATAGGAGTCTTTCCATTGACTTCAGTGGGCTTTGGATCAGGCTTTGCATGACCTAATTTTGGGAAATCCAAAGCACGCAAGTGCTCCCATTCACTTCAATGACACGCAGAGGGGCTTAAAAATGGACTGAGAAGCCTAAACTTCGGCCGTTGATTTTTCAAGTCTTGGTCTGAATGTCTGATTCAAAGTACTCAAAATATAATTAATTCTAAATTATCTTAACAATTTGTGAGCTAAGTTTTGGTAACTCACATATCAACTCCTACATTAAAAGGTGACGCTTTTGATGGGCTTTTCTACCAATTTGAGTATCTCCCATTAACATGTTCATGCTAATGAGATCTAAACAGCAGGAGGGGAGCACCATTTCTTTATTAGACATACATGGTTGCCTTCATTTGATGTGACTTCTTCTGACATCTTTTTAGATTCCATTTACAGCTCTTCCTATGTCAAAGTTTAATAGTGAACCTATTCTAGTTTCAGGAATAAATTATCCATTCATCACGCTCCAACACATTGGGCAGAAATTTCACACACTAAAAAGCCTGTAAGCAGCTCCCTGTGGAAGTTAATTATCACACTTTATAATTTTGTTTTTAGCAGCAGAGTACAGTAGAAAGCCCCACTGAGACAGATTCTGATCTCAGCAACATCAGTGTAAATCCAAGTATTTCCAGTGAAGTCAGTGGAGTTGCTTCAATTTTTTGCCAGGGACACTGATTTCAGAATCCGATCCATTAAATTATACTTCACAGGCTTTTTATGTGCTGTTTGCAAATGAGGGACCATTTTCAAAGTAACCGCTTTCCTACCAGTTCATACAAAACAGCATTTTTCCATGCCCAGCTCAGTTTGTCGGGATAGAGATGGCACTTGTTGTATGCCAATGAGCCTCATTTACACCAGATCAGGAGCAAAGAGTTAAACGGGTGAATGAGAGAGGAGCCAGGCCCAAGGATTCTACCTTTCACTTAAACCGCCAGTTAGTAGCAGACACCTGCCAAAATCAATCATCATGATTACAAGGAAATATAAGAGTTGGTAGTGGGCATGTATTTTACATTAGTCTCCGTCTGGCCATAGAACTGGAATTATGAGGAAGGACAGAGTTATGGTTACGGCTGGGCCAGCTGGTGGCCCGGACCTGGGGTTAGGGTTCTGATCTGAAACAGTCTGGAAAAGAGAATATGTATTTCAACAGAATGCAGAGTTTAATATTCACACCTTTTTAAAGCTATGATGCTTTGCCTTCCCCTAAGCTATTGCAAATGCTGCTTTAGTGCAACACCTCATAGACATACGGGTTTGCAATGTATATCACCAAGTATACCTCATTATAATATGCTGGGGTTGCTTTTCAAGAGCAATTGAAATAAATTGGCATCAAGAGCTCAGTGCATTCTTTTTGCTGCTATCGAAGTTTTAATTGGTTACCTATGTAAAATCAACTGTTTAAATCTCCAGGAGGTTTTGGGGGGCAAGGATTAATTCTATCTCTGACCTTACTGACAAGGTATCCCTACATTTAGGTAATAACCATTTAGCCAATTACTTTGATCAGCTTCAGCTCCAGGCAGCAGAGCCCTACTGAAAATGTGTTCTAATACAGATTTCACTAACATGGAGAGAAAAATCTTGAAAAAGTCAACCTTAAAGACTCAGAAACCACAAGTCAAATAAAAAGAGGCCAACATTTACCATTTTTTAAAGAATTCCATGCTTTTTAAGCCAATCTCTTGATTTTGGGGGTCCATCTCAATGTTTGAATGCTTGGTGCTGGCAATATTCAGACTGCATGGCTGGCTGAGGGAAACACAGGGGAGGGAGCAGAAGGGACTGAAACACAGCCTGGAAAGGACAGGATGAGGTTTGCAGGAGAAGGTGGCTGCTATCTAGACATTCTTAACTTTGCAAGAGTGGATCGGCATTCATTCCAATGAGGCTTAAGGAGCTCCGCATGGCATGTGCCTTCCTCAGCTGCATGGAAGATGTATTCCCACTCAGGTTTGGAGGTCTGCTCTGTGGGGGCTCAGGAGCTTTCATGACATATGCCTCCTCTGGCAAGCAACTCCCTCCAGTTTAAGAGATTCGTAATCAATTACCATTGCTGCATTACACTGCAAAACTCAGTGCAGCTCTGCTGTGTAAATTGGGAGCCTTGCTACACTGTATGAGTCTTGCCTAGAAGTCCCAAGAACGAAAGTTGGGAATCCCTGCATGTTATCAAAGAGTGGTAGGTTATTGATCAGCAAGTGCCTGCTGTTGCTGTTATTATTTAATTATATTTCAGTTGTGCCTACAGGCTACAAACAGGGCAACTTCTTGCCAACAGTTCTGACAGAAAATAATTTAAAAAATAAAGGAAAACAGTTGGTCCTGACCTACCCACCCATGTAATTAGAAACCAGTTCATGTTTGGGGAAAAACATAAGTTTAAATTACATGGGGGGAATGGGGAGAAGCAGTTTGTGAAATCAAATTAGCTTTGTGAATCCAGAATTTATTTTGAAAATTCCATGAGGTTTGTCCATTCCTTATTGAAAAGAACAGTGCCACCTTCAAAAGGAAGGGAAAATTTTAAATGCATTTGATAGATTTCACAGAGCACTGAAAGCAAATCCACTAAATTTAAAAAACTGTAAAGAGATTCCAAACAGGACTCAATCTATTAAGAATGTAATATCGTCAGCGACGTAGAGCTGGGTAGGATTTTGTTTCTACAGACACTTGTGGAGAACTACATGCTGTACTATTTGCATGTTGATTTAAACAAAAAAAGTTGCTGACAACGTGCAGCTAACGCCACGTGACAGTGAAAGTATTCTTCTCCTTTATTAGTTGTATTATAAAATTGCCTAGGAGCCCCAATCAGAGGCCAGCACCCCATTGTGCTAGCTGCTTTACACACACCAAACAAAGGGAGTGCCTCTGCCCCAAAGAGCTTTCAATCAGAGGCTATAGGTGCACTACAGAGCTTATAGCAGATGCTCTAAGCCCACAGGAGGGAGCTCTCCCATTGACTTAATTACTCCAGCCCCCATGAGTGGCAGTAGCTCTATCAGTAGCATAAACTCTCCCGCCGACATAGTGCTGCCCACACTCGTGCTTAGGTCAGTGTAAATTATGTCACTCAGAGGGGTGGCTTATAACACCCCTGAGTGACATAACTTATACCAGCATAAGCTGTAGTGTGTACATAGCCTAGGTAAATTAAAGAAAGTAAATGAGATGGCATCAGAATATTAAGAAATGACCCTACAGAGGACTCAGTCCTACAAGGTACAGAACGCTGTCAACTGCCATTGACTTCAGTGGCATGTAAGAGCGCTTAGTGCCTTATAGGATGAAGGCAGACTGATCACACCCAGCCCCTGTTCCATGGATTTCATTAGCTTCACTTAAATTCCTGAACAACTCAAGGTGTCACTTTTAACCCATAAAGCATTTTGAGTCATGGCGATGCTACAGATTATTTCTCTTTCACCCCATCTGAGGGGCTTGACTTGACTGTCCTTAGATTGGGTGTTGGCTGAGGATTTTACTCGGTCCCTCCAAGATTTCTCACAGGATGTTCTTACTCACGAGCCCTTGTCTCTGGCACACATATCTCCCCTTGTTCCAACACAGAGCGAGGGCCTATCATTCACATCAGCTTCTTCTGCAGGGATGAACTGAAGGAGGAAGAACTTTTTATAAAAAGGGAGGGTGGGTTCTTTTCGAATATTATCAACGTTTTTGTCAGTGTAGATGAGTTACGCTGTTTGTTTTTTAACTGTATTGTAAGTACCTCTAGTGATTTATGAGAGGCAATGTCATAAATCAATGAAATACATATAGGAGGGTAAATCAGGAGGCAAGCCACATCTTACTGTTATTAGGGAATGTTTTTTCACTCCTCTCTGTGTCTTTATCACATGTTAATTGGGCAAAGAGCTAGTATCAAACCTGAATTCACCTTGCCTTGGGTTATATCTGAACACATTTCCGTGTTTTGGTTTGGTCTTTCCCCTGAGATTTATATTTATTAATGACCCCATAGCTATGAAATTCTTGGGTGAAGGTAAATAAGGCAATAAATCAATATTTTTTGCAGTCATCTGCTGTGCAAGTGTAATTGTGTATTTTTATTACAATAGTAGTCAAGCTTGGCTGGACTAATGATTTTCTTTGTTTCTTATGAATACCTGGAACATAACATCCTTTGTTTACCTCAGCAGACAAAGTGAGAGAGTAAAAATCCAAAGAAATCCAACAATACTCCTCCTCTTTATAGTAAAATGAAGCATGTCATTTTTTTAAACAACCTAAAAAGGACCATCATCTTCTGTCCAGTTGGACAGAGCAATGAAGGTTCTGGGTCTTTGTCTATTGGAAAGCTAGATAATATTAACAATAAACAGCTAATCTCTGACCCTCTGGATCTTTTATAATTCTCTAATTGGTCCCATTTTGTGCCAATCAATATGTGACAAGCCCCTAATAGGGAGCCCTGCTAATCACTGAAAATGACCTGCACCACCAAAAATACTACAGCACTGAATATGCATGTGAGTGCAAACGTTAATTCATGCAGTGTTCATGTTACCTTGCTCTGATTATCTACTGGAGGCATCTGTTCAAGACATGCTGTCAGTCCTGCAGATTGGGTTCAGCAGAGTGAAACCAAACTGTGTGCCTTTTCAGCTAATTGGAAAAAAGAATCTGCCATGACATGCCTTTCAAATTGGTCCAACAAAAACAAAACAAAAAAACACCCAAAGTTTGGCCAGCATGCCCCAGAGCCTATTTCCAGCCACAGCAGATGGAAGGAGACTGAGACGAACACTGTAAACAGTGCTGATTTTTGTTTGTCATACAAGGGGACAGCTCTTCAGAAAAATTGCTCTCTTGCACTAATGAAAATTTGAATGAACGGTTTCCAAGTAACCTTTTGGAGTTGGTATTCACAGATGTAATCTAGTGACTGATGTTACTGCTGTCACAGAAAAGCCCTCAATACATCAGAGCAGTATCATATACCAAGTCCTGGTAAAGGCTCCAAGAACTTCTGCAACAGGAGGGGAAAGCAGAGAAACAAGAGGAGGGAAAACCATGTTATTGGTCAAATAATAAAGGGAAGAGGCAAAACTATAATCTTAAACAACTGAAGAGAAGAAGGAGTCCTGACAAGAATTGAAACTGGGGATGTCATGTCAGTTTCTGCCTTCTTTATCCCTTTCTTTCATCCTATAGTCAATTGTTTTTTCTTTTTTGCAGCTGTAAGGACAGCTCAGGTCATGGTCCCCCTGCTGGACACTCACCAAGTTGCTGTATTTGGATCCCAACACTGGCTTTGTTTTTAAGCTCCCCTTTGGTCATGGTTGGTTCTAGGCCAGCGGTGCTAGGGTTGCCAACTTTCTATTTGCAGAAAACCAAACACCCCTGCCCCAGCCCTTCCCCAAGGCCCCCTCCCTCTGTCATTCACTCTCCTGCACCCTCGTTCACTTGCTCATTTTCACCAAGCTGAGGCTGGGGTATGGGAAGTGAGGCTGGAGATGAGGGGTTTGGTGTGCAGGAGGGGACTCTGAGATGGTGGGTGGGGTTGAGGGGTTCAGAGTGTGGGAGGCGGCTCCAGGCTGGGGCAGGAACATGGGAGGGCATGTGGGCTCTGGGGTGGGGTCAGAGATGAGCGGTTTGGGACGCAGGAGGCAGCTCCAGGCTGAGGGGTGGGGCAGGAGAACAGGAGGGGATGTGGGCTCCGGGAAGCACTTACCTCAGGCGGCTCCGTGAAGCGGGCGGCATATCCCTCTGTGCAGCTCCTAGGCACAGGGGCAGCCAGCTGGCTCTGCACACTGACCCTGCCTGCAGGCGCCATCCCCGCAGCTCCCATTGGCCACAGTTCCTGGCCAATATGAACTATGGAGCCAGCGCTTGAGGTGGAGGCAGTGTGCGGAGCCCTGTGGCCGCCCCTGTGTCTAGGAGCTGCCCAGAGGGACATGCTGCTCGCTTCCCTGGAGCCGGGCACGAAGCCTGCCCCACTGCGGGTGGCCAACCAGACTTTTAGCAGCCCAGTCAGCAGTGCTGACTGGAGCTGCCAGGGTCCCTTTACAACCGCAAGTTACAGTCAAGAACTGGAAGCCTGGCAACCCTAAGTGGTGCCCAAACTTCTCCTGTTGCATTCCCTCTTACCAGTAATGGAATCTATCCATGCCACCCCCTTTTACTGCACCATTGGCTCAGCAGAGGAGCTGACAGCAGAGCTGGGGTTGAAAGAGGAGCTGGGGCTAGAGGCAGAGCTGGGCTGGGGACAGAGGGGGAATGAGGGCAGAGCTGGGCTGGGGACAGGCCAGAGCAAAGGGCAGAGTACAGCTGGGGCTGGAGGTGGAGTGGGGTTGGGTCGTGCTCCCTGGCTCCCATGGGGGCTGGCCCAGGCCCTACCACACACCCCCTTGAATGTTCCTCCTCACCCCCCTCAGAGGGCATACCCCACAGTTTGGGGATCACTGCTCTAGGCATTCTCACTAGGCATAGACTCTGTCTGGCACAGCTTCATGGAAGTGCAACCCCACAGTGCATCTGCTCAGGCCCCAAGACTAGTTCTTAACACCCCCTCTCCCCCACAAGATTCCCTAGTAGCTTAAGCACTCTCTTCCCAGAGCTCCATTCTTGTGGGTACTCTGGTTTATAGCTTACCCTTCAAGAACATGCAATAGTTGAAGCAAACATCACAGACGTTGCAGAGGGATTTCTAAACCAATCACTCTTTACTTTAGACAGTACAAAAGATATACAGATCCATGCAAAATAAGATACATCATTCCTTGCCTCAGTTTCCTCACCTCTCTTGTTCTTTCATTGCAATTTGATCAGAGTCTTCTGGGAGTCAAGGATACTTCCTCTCCTTCTCCTCCTGCATAGCCTTGCCTGCTGGTTTTGGTCTCTTCTCTAAAATGGCTGATGAGAGACCCTTTCTTTTATAGACTTCCAGGCCCCTCTTCAGGTGACCTCCCTAGTCACCCACTCTGTTGCTAAGTCACCACCCACCCGGAGTCCAGATTTGAAAAGCTGGTTTGCCCTGAGCATTAGCCAACACTTTGTCCATTTGAATGGATGAGCAATATGACCCTCCACTGTTATCCAGTTGCCAGGTGCAAGAATTTCTTCAAACACTTTGTGTGTGTGTGTTTCAGCTCAATATGGAGGCTACAGCACCAATGTCTCATCATCAAAACAATACTCAGAAAACAAAATGGAGGTTGTATTGATGTAAATAAATACACAGAGTTCTTAATATCAAACAGAATCATAAGTTGCACATAGGTCCCCCAAACCATCTCATCAGCTTACACAGTCGAATACATCATAGATCTTTCTCCTTGACATTTTTTAAAAAATCCTTGAGAATTTAAAAGGGATGAAAAAATAGGATTTTTAAAAAGTGTAATATGTTTCTATAGAAATTACTCTGTAAACCTATGGAATTTAATCAAAAATTATCTCCTTTGTTAAGATTTTTCAGCCATCCTACAGAAATTTTTATTAAATACAATAAAATGGTCCAAAACCAAATGTTGCTTCTTAACAGGATAAGCACAACGTCCAGTAGTGGTTGCAGAATTAGGCCACCTTTCTACGCTTTGAAGTGTTTTACCGGCACATTTTATTACACCAACAGCAAACATGATACATTTGTGCTACATCGTAAGACTGCCGGTAGCACAAATATTTAACCGTCTCGTGTCTAACACTGGATGACACAGCAAAAAGTAGCCATAAATTATGGACTGATTAAAAGCACACTGAAAGCTGTACTTTGGCTCAAGCTAAACTTAGATGGCAATCCCAACCAGTAATATGGATTGGCACCATGAAGCCAGCAAAAAGGATAGAGGAAGGAAAAATAGTTAAAATATAGTTAGAAAAACTAGAGAAAAGACAGAAGAATACTAAATCTTATCCAGAGAGGTAAATCAAAGCCTGCTTAAATAGTCAGGAAAAAATATAGAAATACAATACCTGAATTTAAACAAGGTCATTTATAAGAGAATAGCTGTAGTATATTTTCAACCTCCTACAGTAGGAAAATTCATGAATAATATCAGGGGTATTTACATGATCCACTTTTCTCCTGGACAGTGTTTGCCTAATGTAATGAGATCTGGATTGCTCCAATAAAACACACATTTTAGAGTGTAAAACTTGAATCTGAACATGCATGTTTTTTTAAAAAGCAAACTATCAGCATTTATGCATAGAATACTTAATGTTAATATAGACAATCAACTGCATTAATATTGCAGGCTATTGGGAGTCAGTTAGCAATGCTCCCAAATTAACAACATTACAGGCCACACACATTATAGGAATACCTTCTGTATAACTTATTCTTTAAGGTTTGTTTTTTATTCAGGTCAAGGCCTTGACATTCTAACTTAATTTGAACAATTCTAATCTTATTTTGTGTGGCAAACAGTGCGTGAGAGCAGGTAGTACTGATGGAAGATGGATTAGCTTTATTCATTGAAACCCAAGTTAAAATTACTTTTGTCTCTCTCTCTATGTGTGTAGATATATATTACACACACACTTATATAGCTATTTACGCACACACACATATAGATGCAACCCACCATTATCTCAAGCCTTAAAAGCTGACTGAATTATATTTACAGATGCAAAAAGTAAATAATACTAGCTGAAAAACTTTCATCCTTTTGTTATCCTTCAACACTGCATAAGTTATACAAAGCAGCTGTCCCTAACGGCAAAGTATAAATGTCTGTTGCACTATGAGAGTAAAACCAGAGTATTTTAACTAAAAACATGCCCATCTATGGCACAAATGAGAGTTCTCTTCTTTGAAACTCAAAGTCAGGAGCTTGTTAATTGTGCAGGTGTTGGATTTATTCCTCATTTCCCTCCCCAAATTCATGTCTTAAAACCTTAATGGTTTCAAGCACTATTTGAGTATTTATGGCAGTCCATTTGTGTTCTCAGCTGTTTGGGAGTTTTATCAGCTTGTGGGGATTCAATGAATGCCAATTTTCTTTCTTCTGAAGAGAAGGCAGCACCTTACATTAACTGGCCTGCAGCAGATATAGCTAGCACCTGACTGAGCTTGAATCCCTAGGCATGCTGGGGAACACAGTCCTAAACTGATAGTTACATGATAGGAAACAAGCACTTTGATTGTGTGAGTGAGAATTTTGGGAAACTGTCTCCCTTTCAAAGGACAGGGCAGATGCTCGGCTCGCATGTTCTGTCGAAGTCAGTGGAGCTCTGCTAATTCAGGCCAGCTGAGGCTCAATCAATGGACCTTTGACAATTTTCACAGCTGAGGATCTGCTGCAGGGTTTGGCTGCCCTTTCACCATTCCAGTTGCTTTAGGAAGGAGGGGACTCATGTTGCTTATCATGTAAATGAGATTTGGGCTTGTCTACTTTTCAAGCACTGATGTGATACCATCTTCTTTTGTAACAAAAACTATAGAAGACTTATTTATATTTACATCAGCCAGAATGTTCTCAACATCGTTTGTTAGGAAACACTCATCCTACCCTACCTGCCAACCATAATGGAAATATGGGCCTTGGAGTACAGTGGGTCTATAGGGAAGGAGTAGTGGGTAGAGTACCTTCTGACACAGAAAAGAGATCATGTTTAAAGTGCGCAGAATCAGAACTATGGGGGAGAACAGCGATTAAGTCTTGAAGCCTAACATTTGTATTGACATCCCTTAATGAAGTGGGTTTATGAGACAAATGTATTTATACAGATCATGGGGAACAGCTACAGGAGTGGAAATGAGAGAGTTGACAAGTCTGTATGCAAAACACAATGGTTTCTCTGATCATCCAGGGAAATGGAGGACTTAAACTGACTCAAGACTCACACGTGACAATTCTGCTACACAGCTCAGCTATACAGAAGCTTGCAGAAGCGCTACCTGTGATGCTTCGGGGTTCACCCAGACAAGGTGTTGTATCAGTACCTGCCCTGACAACCGTGGGCTGTGTCTGTTCCGGGCAGCTTTGGCTTAGAGCTTTCACGCCAGCACCCTGTTTACAGAACCATGACCTCACCCTGGCTTCCAGCAGCCTGGTTACTCCGTATAGAGTAACAGCCCTTTTGGCTCTGAGTTTCCCCAAAACTGTCTTCCATGTAGCATCCAGGCCCTCTTGCTAGAACATTCACAAAAACCTTTGTCTCTGCTCCTCTGAAGAGCCAGACCACAGCACCAGCTTGTTAGGTTGGCTGAGGACCTGACCCTTCAGTCTGAAACACCGCACTAGATCGTTGTGTAATAAAATAAGATTAAGTTCATTAACAAAGAGCAGATATTTAAGTGATACTAAGTAGAAGGAATTGAGATAGAAATGGTTACAAACCAAAATTAAAAACATGCTTCTGAGACTAAAACCAGACTTAACAAACTAAGTGTCATTTGTTCAAAATAAGATTTTCACCCCGGTTGCTTTTCCAGCATGGCTGGCCAGTGCCTAGCCAGCATCTGATCACTTGGTTTCTTCAGCTCATCAGCTGAGGATAATTTACAGGTTTTTACTGCCCCATTTCTTTCTGTATAGTCCAGGAAACCTTTGCAACGCATTATCCTGGAGTGTATCCCCAAATATAGTTCCTTTCCCCTGTTGGGTGTAGACACCATGTTGACTTCTCCCTCACTTGTGATTTTTACAATGCAAATGATCTTCCTACAATCTCAGAAACAAATTAATAATCCCCTCTCGTTGGCCACACCTGGCTTGAAGTGTCAGCTCCTTCTAGAAAAAACCTGTTTATGACACGCCCAGTTTACACACATTTTAGTTAAATATTTCCAGCACCTCTGTATAATTCTTTGTGGTGAATCATACCTACATCACAGAAGAATATTAATCATCAGTGAGTAGTTTTCCAATGATTACATGCCCCCTTTTGGATCAGTATCATGAAAATAATGGGTGAGATGTACTGAACTGGTCAGGCGAGCTAAGACTCTTGCTACATACTAGGGAGCCCTACACTAGCTCCCCAGACCAAATTCAGACCTGGTATAAATGGATACAATCCAATGAAGCTGATGGAGTTACACCACTCTACACCAAGCCTGGATTTTGCTCTTCGTTTGCGTAGGGCTTTGTAAATTTCCCTCCGCCCTTCAAGAAAGATATTTGATTGATACTTAGCATAAATGGTGGTACTGTATTTTAGATAATGAACTAATGAGTTTTACCATTATAGACTATCATAATATTGGGAAGGGGTGGGTGAAAATGGCTGGGATCCCAAACCCTACCATCCAGGTGAATTCATATTTAATTTTCTTCTGAACAGGAGACTCCTTACCTCCTGATCTCTTGCAGACAAAACGTTAAAATGAAGTCTGCCTCTTCTGGTCAGAAGTAACAGAGCTCATGAAATTGTTCAAAAAGGCCAAGGGCTAAGCCCAAACTTCTCCCAGCAGAGCATAAAGGTCAAAGAGAAGGGGGAAAGTCTTGTTGATCAATTTCACTTCATTAGTTTTCATTGCATGAGTGTGCTGTGAAAGTTGTAATATAAGGAGATTTTAATAATATCTGTAGAACATTTACACTGGCTCCATGGTAATTAATAAAAAAGCTTCCCCAGAAGTATACGATGAGACAGCCATAAGACAGGAGACACTTGGGTTTCAGGCCCTGCCTCCTTCACACTGTAAGCACATTAAAATAAACACACACTTGGAACTATTTTAATAAGAAATTCACAAAAGAAAGATAGGGGAAGGTCAGCTGCGGAGTATCGTTCCATGTGGCAGGAAGCACTATTTTCAATTTAGGAGAGAATCCTTTGATTTCTTCCTTATGAGTGGAAGCAGTAGAAAGGGCAAAAATGTAGTAAGTCTTTATAGATAATGGACCTCACCGCACACTAGTGTTACACCTTCAGTGACAAGGCTTTAGTTTTTGAAGAATAGCTTTATTACCCTTTGAATTCTGACCATGCTTGGGAGCATTCTGCAGGCAAGTTCTCCCAATCCCCTATGCAGCGCTCTCCCCAACACACCATTCCTCGGTGGCAGCAAGAGCCCACTTGAAGCACCTCCATCCTAATTGAAAGGGGCAGCTCCCATTTCTCTCACTGCATAATTTATATACCTATTAACAAATAAATGGATACCCAGACAACATTCAAAATTATTTCATAATATAAACAATGCGAACCCACTTCTCCAACCAACTCTGTTCCTGAGCCCTCAGACTAGGCAGCAGCTGTTTTGCACAATGACAGCATATTTGCACTGTTTCTTTACATGGCTATAATAGTGTCTGTAAGGTCTTATATGCACGACAAATAAAAAGGTGCTCTCTTGCTGCAAATGGTTCCAGCACACAGTGAGGCCCAACATTGACGGAACACATTCTGGTCTTAGATAAGCCTGAACTGGGCTTTTTAAAACTATGGTCCTAAATGCACGACTGGAAATCTTACCTTTAATTATTTCATTAAGACTAAGTGGCAATAGCATTATTTATTTAAAGATATTCTGCAAAGATGAAACAAAAGGGGGATTTCCTTATTTTGCTTCTTCATGAAGAAGTACCAAAATCTGTAGGTTTTTTTTAAATAAAGCCTTTTTATTCTGCTTGTTTTACTTCTTTAATATAAACAGAAATGCCAATATTTCACCCTTCCTTCCTTCCTTCGTTGGTGGACATTATGGAATGCTCATGCTGCGAGAGACTTCTCAATCTTCAATGGAAGGGGTTGAATTCCTAACAATTAGGGCTTTTCTCCCAAGCATTCTAATAAGTGGCTGTTAATAAAAAACAATGATGAATCATACACTCTCAATAGAAACAGCTCCCTATTTTAGTTAATCATGGTTTACCTGCTTATTATCTCTGAAATCATACACCTAGTAACACTTCATGGTGTCTTCCAGGGGAAAGGAATCCTACATTTCTAACCTCAAAAAGTAGGGCAGAAAAGCCCTTTATAAAAATACCAACCTTTCATGCCTTATTTATAGGAAAACAGAAATTGCCAGACTGTATCAGACGCAGGGTCCATCTAGTCCAGTATCTTGCCTGTGACATTGGCCAGCACCATATACTTCTGAGGAAAGTGTAAGAACCCTGCAGTAGCAGATGTTGGACAATCAGCTCTCCACATTAGGTCTCATCCTAATCTCTAATAGTTAGAGATTATTTAAAACACTGTTGCAAAAATTTTAATAGCTTTTCTGCAAAATATGCTGTTATTAATTATGACAACTCTGGATATTCTTGATATCCATATAAATATTCAACCCTTTTTTACATCTTGCTAAAGTTTTGGCCTCTGACTTCACGTGGCATGGAATTCCACAGTTTAATTACACATTGTATGAAAAAGTATTTCCTGTTAGTGGTTTTGAATTTCACACATTTTCGTATTATTGAATGTCCCCTTGTTACTGTGTTATGAGACAGGAAGAACTAAAAGTTCCAGATCTACATCATTTACATATCATAAATCATTAAAAAAGGCTCAAATCCAGCCTTGTCTCCCCTTTCTTACAGATCATTGAAAAAGCCTTTCCATTGTTCCTTAAAAAGCTCCATTGAAATGGCCAACACTTGGATGAATGCATTCAAGCTATAGTCATCAGAACTTCTCCAGTCACCTATTTTTCCAGTTGTTTATTTTATGCTCACCTGCAGTATTTCAGTTACAGTGTAGGAAACTCAGAGCTTAAAAAATAGTTTATAAATATTTGTGCCTGTCAAGGTTCCTTCCCCACTCTGAACTCTAGGGTGCAGATGTGGGGACCTGCATGAAAACCTCCTAAGTTTACTTTTACCAGCTTAGGTTAAAACTTCCCCAAGGTACAAACTATTTAACCTTTTGCCCTTGGACTTTCGCTGCCACCACCAAATGTCTAACACCGGTTACTGGAAACGAGTCCGTTTAGAAACGTCTTTCCCCCAAAATCCTCCCATATCTTACCCCCTTTTTTCTGGGGAAGGTTTGATAAAAATCCTCACCAATTTGCATAGGTGACCACAGACCCAAACCCTTGGATCTTAAGAACAATCAGTTTCTTAAAAGAAGAATTTTAATCGAAGAAAAAGTAAAAAGAATCACCTCTGTAAAATCAGGATGGTAAATACCTTACAAGGTAATTAGATTCAAAAGATAGAGAATCCCTCTATGCAAAACCTTAAGTTACAAAAAGACACAAAAACAGGAATATCCATTCCATTCAGCACAGCTTATTTTCTCAGCCATTTAAAGAAAACAGAATCTAACGCATATCTAGATAGACTGTTAACTAAGTTCTAAGACTCCATTCCTGTTCTGTCCCCGGCAAAAGCATCACACAGAGAGAGAGAGAGAGGCTTTGTTTCTCCCTCCCCCCAGCTTTTGAAAGTATCTTGTCTCCTCATTGGTCATTTTGGTCAGGTGCCAGTGAGGTTATCCTAGCTTCTTAACCCTTTACAGGTGAAAGGTTTTTTCCTCTGGCCAGGAGGGATTTTAAAGGTGTTTACCCTTCCCTTTACATTTATGACAGTGCCCCTCACAACTATTTGCAGTTTTCATTCCAGCCATGGCTCCTTTGGGGTTCTGTCACTGTAGCAGTAGCATCTGGCATAAGATATTTTTTCCCTTAATCTTAACAAAAGAGCTCCTCTGCTCCACTTTGACCCCACAAAAAAACCAATGCAAATGTTTTATTCCACCATGTTGTGCAGGAGCCTCCCTGAAGTAACCCCATCCTCTCAGTGAAGTTGCCCCTGTCAATCCCTCCCTGATCAGTATCCCTCCCCTTTCCAGCTCACAGCACTCCATTTTGTTGCACATGAAATTAGACCGACAACTTTTTGGACCAACCCATGCCTTCTTCTCTGTCAGCATGCACACTTTGTTGGCAACGCAACATGAAGAAACAGAATAATAAATGTTCTTTGTGCTTCCTGGGTTTGGAATCAGTAATTTTAAAAAGGAGCAGTACGTTTCACACCAAGGTCAGATTGAGCTGGGTGGTTGGTGGGTTTTGTATTTTGGAAGAGGCTAGGGGGAAGGTATGGGACCGTTCTGTTAAAAGCCCAATCCCATCTTTTGTATAAGAAATAACATTTTCACCTTTTGTTTGTTTACAGATTACACCCTCACTCATTTTAACATTCAACATCGCTGGAGCTCACAGTATATGTCAGCCACTACTGTGGAATCTGCTAGTGAAGGTGGAACAGTAAAATTTACAGGCTACCAACAACTGCTGTGAGTTGCCAGGTTCCTTCTTGTAAGATAGGATGCAGGAAGAAAGTTAATGACTAAAGCTTCTCTCAACCCTACCCTACACTATAAACGTGTAGCTTGAAATACTCCAGAAAAAAATAATGAGTTCTCTCATTCAAAAGCAGCCCTGTATTTTTAAAAGTAAACTGTGAAAGCCCAAGTGATAGTTTGTGTGATTATTGACAGAATTACAGTCCTAGTTCCATAATTTCAGATTTTTTAAAAGTGAACCTATGTAAATGAGTTTTCGTCACTGGAGCACTTGTGTGCCTCACAAATATTGGTGAATTTATTGAAGAAACGCTCCTGTGAGGCAGGGAATCATCATTCCCATTTTAGAGATGGGAAAAGGCTCAACGAGATTAAGAATGAGATTTCAAAAGCACTCAGCATTATCCAAACTCTGCTCCCAGTGAAGGCAACAGAAATATTGACGTCAATGGTAGCAAAGCCAGGCTAATCCTAAGTACTTCTGAAAATTCCATCACCTGTGGCTTTCCCAAGATTACACAGAAAGTCTACAGAGCTAGGAACTGAACCAGGCCAATGTCTTAGCCACAAAGCCATCCTCTCCTAGCAGCTGTAGTAGCTTTTTCCCATTAAGAACAAGCTCCATTATGATTGCATATTTAAGCAGTAAAGTCAGGAAATATCAGAGCTAAGACTATGTGCAATTCTGGGTTTTTGATGCTCAGTCAGGGTCTATGAGCTCTCGAGGAAAGGTAGGAACCTCTAAAAGATCTCAGTCTAGCAGATCAGGTCTACCTTGTATTTGGAATTTGAAAAGAAAAGGTACAACAGCTTTCTTTTCAATATCTCCATGAGTACCAATAAGAAAAAAACCCACATATTTAACACACATTCGGAGTAGTTCTGTTATTTAGAAATGTGTACAAACTCTGCATGCAAGCTGATTGCTCATACCCATAGAAAACTTAAGTCTATTCTGTTGTAAACAATGCAAATGTGCTCCAGATGGGCAATATCTGACCATTCAATTCCAGTCTGCTCAGTACAGCACAACTAACTGAATCAAAATGTAAAGGTCCATTCCTCATTGATCTTCTCTCCCTGAACAGATGCAACTGCAGCTCAATGCAGTGTATATCCCTCAGTGGCTGTCCTGTCAATGAGACATTTTGTAAGTTTTGCACAAACCAATTTCAGGACGTGCAACTGCAGCCTGAGCGGTGAATGAGAGAATGCACTGCACCATAAGACTAAGTGATCAGTCACCTGCAGTGCAGTCTGATGAATTATTTAGTCTTCCCTGGTACATAACGGACAACTACACTTTAGGAGTTTAACTTCAAAATCTCACACTTCCCATTTGGGATCATAGAATCATAGAATATCAGGGTTGGAAGGGACCTCAAGAGGTCATCTAGTCCAACCCCCTGCTCAAAGCAGGGCCAATCCCCAACTAAATCATCCCAGCCAGGGCTTTGTCAAGCTTGACCTTAAAAACCTCAAAGGAAGGAGATTCCACCACCTCCGTAGGTAACGCATTCCAGTGCTTCACCACCCTCCTAGTGAAAAAGTTTTTCCTACTATCCAACATAAACCTCCCCCTCTGCAACTTGAGACCATTACTCCTTGTTCTGTCATCTGCTACCACTGAGAACAGTCTAGATCCATCCTCTTTGGAATCCCCTTTCAGGTAGTTGAAAGCAGCTATCAAATCCCCCCTTATTCTTCTCTTCCGCAGACTAAACAATCCCAGTTCCCTCAGCTTCTCCTCATAAGTCATGTGCTCCAGCCCCCTAATCATTTTTGTTGCCTTCCGCTGGACGTTTTCCAATTTTTCCACATCCTTCCTGTGGTGTGGGGTCCAAAACTGGACACAGTACTCCAGATGAGGCCTCACCAATGTCGAATAGAGGGGAATGATCATGTCCCTCGATCTGCTGGCAATGCCCCTACTTATACAGCCCAAAATGCCGTTTGCCTTCTTGGCAACAAGGGCACACTGTTGACTCATATCCAGCTTCTCGCCCACTGTAACCCCTAGGTCCTTTTCTGCAGAACTGCTGCCTAGATATTTGGTCTCTAGTCTGTAGCAGTGCATGGGATTCTTCCATCCTAAGTGCAGGACTCTGCACTTGTCTTTGTTGAACCTCATCAGATTTCTTTTGGCCCAATCCTCTAATTTGTCTAGGTCCCTCTGTATCCTATCCCTACCTTCTAGCATATCTACCACTTCTCCCAGTTAAGTGTCATCTGCAAACTTGCTGAAGGCGCAGTCCATGCCATCCTCCAGATCATTAATGAAGATATTGAACAAAACCAGCCCCAGGACCGACCCTTGGGGCACTCCGCTTGATCCCGGCTGTGAAATAGACATGGAGCCATTGATCATTACCCGTTGAGCTTGACGATCTAGCCAGCTTTCTATCCACCTTATAGTCCATTCATCCAGCCCATACTTCTTTAACTTGCTGGCAAGAATACTGAGAGAGACCATATCAAAAGCTTTGCTAAAGTCAAGGAATAACACGTCCACTGCTTTCCCCTCATCCACAGAGACAGTTATCTCGTCATTTGACAACTCTGGATATTCAAAAGCCACAGAGACAGTTATCTCGTCCAAAGGCAATTAGATTAGTCAGACAGGACTTGCCCTTGGTGAATCCATGCTGACTGTTCCTGATCACTTTCCTCTCCTCTAGTGCTTCAAGATTGATTCCTTGAGGACCTGCTCCATGATTTTTCCAGGGACTGAGGTGAGGCTGACTGGCCTGTAGTTCCCTGGATCGTCCTCCTTCCCTTTTTTAAAGATAGGTACTACATTAGCTTTTTTCCAGTCGTCCAGGACCTCCCCCGATCGCCATGAGTTTTCAAAGATAACGGCCAATGGCTCTGCAATCACATCTGCCAATTCCTTTAGCACCTCGGATGCAGTGCATCCGGCCCCATGGACTTGTGCTTGTCCAGCTTTTCTAAATAGTCCCGAACCACTTCTTTCTCCACAGAAGGCTGGTCACCTGCTCCCCACGCTGTGTTGCCCAGTGCAGTAGTCTGGGAGCTGACCTTGTTCGTGAAGGTAGAGGCAAAAAAAGCATTGAGTACATTAGCTTTGTCTACATCCTATATCACTAGGTTGCCTCCCTCATTCAGTTAGGGGCCCACACTTTCCTTGACTTTCTTCTTGTTGCTAACATACCTGAAGAAACCCTTCTTGTTACTCTTAACATCTCTTGCTAGCTGCAACTCCAGGTGTGATTTGGCCTTCCTGATTTCACTCCTGCATGCCTGAGCAATATTTTTATACTCATCCCTGGTCATTTGTCCAATCTTCCACTTCTTGTAAGCTTCTTTTTTGTGTTTAATATCAGCAAGGATTTCACTGTTAAGCCAAGCTGGTCGTCTGCCATATTTACTATTCTTTCTACACATCGGGATGGTTTGTTCCTGTAACCTCAATAAGGATTCTTTAAAACACAGCCAGCTCTCCTGTACTCCTTTCCCCCTCATATTATTCTCCCAGGGGATCCTGCCCATCAGTTCCCTGAGGGAGTCAAAGTCTGCTTTTCTGAAGTCCAGGGTCCGTATTCTGCTGCTCTCCTTTCTTCCTTGTGTCAGGATCCTGAACTCGACCATCTCATGGTCACTGCCTCCCAGGTTCCCATCCACTTTTGCTTCCCCTACTAATTCTTCCCAGTTTGCAAGCAGCAGGTCAAGAAGAGCTCTGCCCCTAGTTGGTTCCTCCAGCACTTGCACCAGGAAATTGTCCCCTACACTTTCCAAAAACTTCTTGGATTGTCTGTGCACCGCTGTATTGCTCTCCCAGCAGATATCAGGGTGATTGAAGTCTCCCATGAGAACCAGGGCCTACGATCTAGTAATTTCCGTTAGTTGCCGGAAGAAAGCCTCGTCCACCTCATTCCCCTTGTCTACTCCCACCATGACATCACCCTTGTTGCTCATGCTTCTAAACTTAATCCAGAGACTCTCAGGTTTTTCTGCAGTTTCATACTGGAGCTCTGAGCAGTCATACTGCTCTCTTACATACAATGCAACTCCCCCACCTTTTCTGTCCTGCTTGTCCTTCCTGATCGGTTTATATCCATCCATGACAGTACTCCTGTCATGTGAGTTATCCCACCAAGTCTCTGTTATTCCAATGACATCATAATTCCTTGACTGTGCAAGGAGTTCCAGTTCTCCCTGCTTGTTTCCCAGGCTTCTTGCATTTGTGTACAGGCATTTGAGATAACTCGCTGATCATCCCACTTTCTCAGTATGAGGCAGGACCCCTCCCCTCTTACGCTCTCCTACTTGTGCTTCCTCCTGACTTCCCACTTACCCACTTACCTCAGGGCTTTGGTCTCCTTCCCCTGGTGAACCTAGTTTAAAGCCCTCCTCACTAGGTTAGCCAGCCTGCTTGCGAAGATGCTCTTCCCTCTCTTCGTTAGGTGGAGCCCGTCTCTGCCTAGCACTCCTCCTTCTTGGAACACCATCCCATAGTCAAAGAATCCAAAGCCTTCTCTCCGACACCACCTGCGTAGCCATTCATTGACGTCCACGATTCAACCGTCTCTACCCAGGCCTTTTCCTTCCACGGGGAGGATGGACGAGAACACCACTTGCACCTCAAACTCCTTTATCCTTCTTCCCAGAGCCACGTAGTCTGCAGTGATCCACTCAAGGTCATTCTTGGCAATATCATTGGTGCCAGAAGTAGGATGGGTAGCGTCCGAGGGCTTGATGAGTCTCAGCAGTCTCTCTGTCACATCGTGAATCTTAGCTCCTGGCAAGCAGCAGACTTCTCGGTTTTCCCGGTCGGGGAGGCAGATCGATGACTCAGTCTCCCTGAGAAGAGAGTCCCTGACCACCATCACCCGCCTCCTTCTCTTGGGAGCGGTGGTTGTGGAACTCCCTTCCCTTTAGACAGTGCATCTCATGCCTTCCAATAAGCGGAGTCTCCTTCTGCCTCCTTCCCTCAGATGTATCATCTAGTCCACTCTCTGCATTAGTACCTGTGGAGAGAACAAGAAAATGGTTGCTTACCTGTATCTGCATTGCTGGTGTAACCCTTCTGCCCGTCAGAGTTGGCAGCAACAAGGGCCGGGTTCAATATCTAGGGGATCCATTCCAATAACACAATGCAAACTGGCTCGAGCCCCCACCCAGTGACCTGGGACAAATATATACCACCCCTGCTGGGCGCCTCCAAGAGGCAATACTTCCCCTCTCGCAAGCACATAGTCTGAGTGTAGCAAAAGCCTTTTAATAACAGAGAGAAACAATGTGGCATTATGTTTGGGAAACACCACCAACAGGATTCATAACACAACCCATGAGCAAAAAAACCCACCCCAAGCAAATTGGGGCATGCCCTTTTCCCTTTGGGTCTTGAGTCCAGCAACCCCAAATCACCCAAAGTCCCAAAAGTCCAATGCCCCAAAAGTCTCTGTCCCTGGTCAGGGCAGCCCCAGAGTTCGAAAGTTTATCTGCGGAGCTTTACCTCCCAGCCTGGGTGGAAATGGGACGGGGGTAAGAGGCACCTTACATGATCTGAAGCTGACCGCCCCATAGCTCCATAGCGGCGCTCCGCTCCGACAGCCGCCCCACGAACTCCTTCGCTCAGCTGCGCTCCGCTCCGCCAGCCGCCCCACGAACTCCTTCGCTCAGCTCCACGGCCCACAAGCAGCTCCTGCCATCCACAAACTGCTCCGCGTCGAACTGCTTCACCAGCCGGTCCGCAAGGCACTCCAGCCGTCCCGCAAACTGCTCCACAATATATCTTCAGGCTCCCCCACTACTTAACACAACACTCAGTGATTTCAGCTCTTAGGTAAATTCAGCTTGTAGTAGGGGAGCCCCAGTGCTGGTGCACTGTCAGCCCAAAGTGAGCTCAGCAGCCTATAACTAGACTTCTAATGAAATCAAAATTAGCTCTGATATTCCACAGTGGAGAGAGGAGGAAGTGCAATTAGCATGTAAGGCCCTCACCAAGGGGCCCATGCCACCAAGTATTAATACTCGTCCCCAGCCTCTCTCCCTTCACACAGTTTTGGAACCCATGACCCTTGCCTAGCGAGTGCTACTTAGTTGATGGTGAATCCCTCCATCATAACAAAAGGCCACGTACAGTTCCAAGCACAGTTCCCATAATCAGGGTAATAACAATTTATTCTTCCTGCCCCAATAACAGAGACACTGGGGATCCCACAGCAGACAAAGTGACCATTTGGGCAGCTATGGTCTCATTCTAGGCGTGTTGGGTGTGCCTATGCAAATGAGATCGGCCCCTGAAGTTCTTTTCCACAACTTGCCACACCTCACCACCAGATGTCAGGGTGGAGCTCATCCTGACACTGCTTACATCGGAGGTCACATGCTGCCAAATTTCTTCACCGTCCTTCTGTTCCCACTACGCAGCCTGATCTGAATCTTCAGGACGTTGTGCCCGTAGAAGCATATCCCGACGTCTGTCCAGGAAATCTTCAGTTTCTCTTATGCAATGCAGGGTCAATACTTGTTTCTCCAGACCTTTAACCTTCTCTTCCAATATGGAGACCAGCTTGCACTTTGTACAGACGAAGTCGCTTCTGTTCTGTGGAAGGAAGGCAAACATGGCACATCCCGTGCAGGTAACAACAGCTGAACGCTCACCACCCATATTACCTTATTTGCAAACCCTGCTCTCTCACTAAGCTGTGAATGTTAATGCCATTGGATAGACATTACAGAGATCATCAGTATAGAGGAGAAAAGAATGGTTTTCTAGATAAAACATGGGATTAGGATATCTGGGCTTGGTTTCCAGCTCTGACACAGACATCCTGTCTGACACTAGGGAAGTAGGGATGGTGATACAAACTCTACCTCGGAGGGATGCTGTGAGGCTAACTTATGTCTACACTACAGACTTCTGCCAGCACAGCAGTGTTGGTCAGGACCGTGAACAGGTGAGATCCCTGGAGGATGTAGCTGTGTGGCAGCAACCCTAGCATGGATACAGCTATACTGACAAAGCTGCACCTTTACTGGCCTAGCTTTTTCCTCTCATGGGGAGGGATTTTACTACACTGGGGCAAAGTGCAGCTTTGCTGGTATAGCTGTGTCCGCACTAAGAGCACTTTGCTGGTATAGTATACTAGTATTCCTATACAGATAAAACACTCCTAGTGTAGACATGGCCTTCTATTTCTAAATGGCCTCAGCTAAGGGCATTACATAAGTGAAACAACCTATTTGTAGGAAGTGCTCCTAAAATATTTCATTTATCTCACTGTGAAAATATTGCATTGGGTCAAATCCTGCTTTCAGGGACATTGGTGCAACCAAGTCCCAAACACGTGGAGAAGGGAATAGGCAATCCCTCCCATGCCACTCACTAGGGTCTACAGTAGCTACACAGCTGTACTGGCAATCCCTCCCACTGGAGACCAACTTATAATACGTTTTTGCCAGGCTAGCTCATATCAGTTCCGCTAATGGAACGAACTCTACTGGCAAGAGCACTTTTTTGTTGATATAACTGCGTCTATACTAGGGCTTTTGTTGGCATAGCTATGTCAGTTAGGGGTTGGATTTTTTCCACATAGCTATGCCAGCAAAACTTTTAAATGCAGAGCAGGCTTCAACTGCAGGGTTCAAAATAGGTGGCAGAAGAGTCTCTCTCTTTCCATCTCCCCACCACAGACTAATATTGCCACTATTGTAGCCCTCCAATGTTACTGCATGGGATAAAAACCCAGATTATCTCCTTTGGTAGCACACAGCACAAAATATCCTGGCTCCAAACTGGGGCCTTACCATGTATTTACACATAATTGGTTCCCAAGCCGACGGGCAAACAAAGTAGTATAATTTCAATTTATTTATCAAAGTACACAAACAAGATTCAGTTATCTCAAAGCTGAGTTCTATGAGGATCTGGATGTTCAGGGTAATGGAATACGGGGCATGTCACATTCAGATTGCTAGCATGGCACCAGCCTAGTTCAGTGGAGACCAAAACTCAATGATGGTTGGTGGTTTAAGTCTAGCTCTTTGTACATTTGTCTCCAAAACAAAACAAAAAAAAATTAAATTCACACCCCATCAGCTCTGGCAATGATTATTCTTCTAGCTGCAGAGACATAATGAATAACCTATGAGAGGTGCATTCATAGGCCAGCAGCGTACACTTCAGATTTAAGGAAGAATACCAAAGTTCAAGTGTCATCCACGTAAGAAACGCATTACATTCTCATCAACACACACCCTGCCCTGGGTTATTGCTGTTAGAATATGGCTCTTTCATTTGACATTTCATTTGTTTTTTAAAAAGTTTTTTTGGGGTGGCAGGGGTCTTTATGTGCTTGGAGCTGCAGTGTGAGATGCACTAGCAGAGAGTGCAGCATGCTGATTCACCAGATCTCAATGTTATTCATAAATAGAGACCACAGGCTTGGTTTGGTGGAGACGGCGCTTGGCCAGGTTTATTGCGGCCAAAGCGTGGTACCAGTGCCCCTTGGGAGCTACAGGTACACTAACACGTGTGCCCGCGACAATGTACCAGCTCCATCAACAGAACGTGATGCTGTTTTGTTGATTGGCCAGCACAAAAGGAGAATGCCCTTCCTTCCATTCTCCCTTTATACCCAGATACAAACAAGTTACCTATTACAGTTCATATGCTTTTTGTTATTATTCTGTGCCATGTACCTTCCAGTGTGAACAAAACATCCTCATCCATTATCCTGTCATTCCCTCCCTCTGCTTTTAGGAGACAGAGAAGAGGCTGCCCTGCCCCTCACTTTAAACTCCTAGGCAACAATTAATGAAGGAATCCATAGCAACACTGCCTATTTACTCCGAACAACAAATACACACATTCCTGTTCTAGAACACCAGCCTGTGTAAGAGCCTTTGTTGAGTAATCACTTACTGTTACCTCCCCATTATTCTTCCTCTATCCCCTTCCTACTGTCTTGGTACCTCTGGGTTACAGACTACATTAAACATGTTGCAAGTGTCTCAGGACAGGGAGTATGTCTTCCTTCTGTTTGGGGAAGTGCCTGGCACACCGCTGAGACCCTTTAATTAGAAGCAAATATTTTAATTATTAATATTAAATAAGACATTATTATTCAGAGCAGACACAACATACATCTAACAGGTACACCTTCAAGCATCAAGGAAACAACACTCTAAGAATGGTTATTCTTTGCGATAAGCCTATTAGAGACAGGAGCTTTGCCTTGTTATTCTGTTTGACTTGTCCTGAAGTGCTGGAATAAGATTACTTGAATGCCATCCACTCTCACGGAACCAAGATGCAGATCTCAGGAGACTTTCTCAAGTGGCCAAATAGGTTGTCTGAGACGGAAAAGGGTAAGAATAAGCTTGTGCTACAGCTATTGAGGGCCCATTGTTGACAGATGCTAGTGTACAAATATCACACTAGTGTGATATAAATAGTGGCTGAGACACAGGAAGAGCCCATCCAAAAAATCTCTTGAATCCCTACAAGAGCTACTAAGAGACTGCATGAGAATAAGCCTCTCATTGCTTGTCTTTGCCGACTCTCATTGGTTTGGCTACTTTTAAGGAACAAGGCCATACCGACAAATGATATCCCCGTCAAAACTGAATGAATCATCTTTCTATGTTGTCCACCATATGCATAATTTGTTTTTTAAAAAATGCCCTAAAAATTTGTGAAAGTGAAACTTTTACTCACATATGGGTAAAGCTACGATTTTGTCATGGATATTTTTAGTAAAAGTCAGGGACAGGTCATGGGCAATAAACAAAAAATCACGGAACCCATGACCTGTCCCTGACTTTTACTAAAAACATCCCTGACAAAATGGGGAGGGAGGATGGTCCAGCACCCTGCCCCCCCCTCCCTGCAGCAACTGGGAGCTGCAGGGACCGCATTGCCTAGTGGTGGGGAGGGGTCCGCCTGCCACTGTGTGGGGCTGGGAGTTGCAGGGGGGAGGGACGGGGGGAGGGGCTTGGTGGCAGCTACTGGGGGGCCCCTTGCCAGCGCTGAGCTGCTGCAGGGGAACCGTGCCGGCAGCAGCAGCTGGGGAGCTGTGGGCCGCCCTCCCCCACCCGCAGCCACTGAGCAGCTCTGGGGTCCCTCTGCCGTTGGGAGCTGCGGATGGGACCCCTGCCATCAGCGGTGGCTGGGCAGCTCAGGGATCACTGCCAACGGTGGCAACCAGTCAGTCGTGGGGGGTCCCACCACCAACAGCTGCTGGGCAGCTGCGGGAGGGTCCTCTGCCACCCGCAGAAGCTGGGTGGCTACGGGGTCCCCCACCGCCAACAGCAGCTGGTCAGCTGTGGGGCCCCCACTGTCATGGAGGTTGCGAAAGTCCTGGAATCCATGACTTCTGCGACCTTCGTGACATATTCTTAGCCTTACGTATGGGTAATCATATTGGTTTTCCTGTAGACGTTAAAAGCCTACTAAAACTACCAGAGACACATATATAAAAAGCATAACCATACCACTCTCAGCTTTATAATTTGACACCAGCCCCTCCCCTTGAGAATGGTTTTACAGCTACTCATCCATGAAAGAGAGTTATGACATTTTTCTTGAAGAAGGAAGTCATTTTAGTTTAGTTACTACCTACTATGCATTTTAAATAAGGCCAGGGAGCTCTGCATGAAACTCTACAAGCCACTAGAAACAAAAAATCCACCAAACCCACTATATCCCCTCAGGGCTTCACAAGCAGGCAGGAAGATCAGCACGGGAAAGCACATTTTGACAGATGTCGCATCACGGTTAAGATATCTCTGATACGAAATTATCTCCAGTTAGAAATCCTGTATCAGGGACATGTTGACACAATTTAAAAGATGAGGCTAGTGAGTGTGTATTCCCCATGCTCACAGCCCCAAACTGAGAAAGTGATTACTGAAAGTGAAAGTCAAAGTAAGTTTCACCAGTAAATTAAAAAACCCAGGTAAAGGTAAGAAACTGTCAGAATCTGCCTCTCAAATTCCTGCTGCAAGGAAGTGAACAGTGCAGTCTACAGCATTGTCTGTGGTGTGTAATATTTCAAAGAGTTAAGTAAACATCCCACTGGGCAATATTCTATTCCAAGACAGAGCAGTCTACTTAAATCAGACATGGCACTTGGAGGCTTTATAACACCCGTGCAATGTTACTGACCACAGTCCCATCTCAAAGCATCACAGTCACTTTGCTAGAAAGTAGCTGGTGTTGGTTTCTTCAATGACACCTGTGCTTGAATCAAATACTTTGCAAATTGAAGGGATTAATCAGCTAGAGACAACCCACTCAGCTTCCATGAACAAAGACTTTTCCTCAAGAGATAACAGTTGTACTAAAAAAGCCAAAACAGCCTGCAATTCAACTCCCCAGCCTGCAATTCAACACAGGTGCAGAACCCAACCCTTCCTAGGGCATTCTTCTCCCTCTGCCCCCTCTCCAAAGCAGCCACTGCTAGGCCACATTGACAATGATGATTTTCAGAAATTCCTCTAAGGTTGGTCTACCACTGCTCCATCAGATCTAGCAATGGTGAAAGCACTAGCATAAAGCAGGGCAGCAGGGGATTCTACCACTGTTGTCAAACCTTGCTCCAAACAGATTGACTCCAGTCCTTCCACCACTGTGAGTTCTGGTGGAGTTTCCAAAAGAGCTAGTAGGGTTTAACAGAGAGCTGAGTGGAGCAAGCTTCTGTGAGGAGTGGAAAGACATTGGGGATAGAAGTGTTTATGCTGTATGGTTGAAATGAAGGGGGTGATAAAGTTACTTTCTTCATTTGGGACCAATTGCTGCCCCCTGCATTCTGAGACATATTGGTAATACTGTCAAGTTTTATTGCAGTGCTTCTGTCTTGACTGTATTTGCTATTTTATGCATCTTCTAGGATGTCTGGCCACTTCCCTTTCCTATTCCACATCTTACCCAGAATGGCATATCACTGACCTGAGAGTTTTTTAGTCCCCTAGCAGAGCGCAACAGGCCATACTCATTTGTGAGTGTCATGTTTTTCCCCTCTAATCCACAGAGGAGGATTCCTTTTGACAAGCCACAGTGAATTTAATTGAGCTATGTCATATGCCATTAGATAAAGTTTCAAATTTGGCAAACATCAAAAGTGCCTTTACTCAGGCTTGCATATAATTTTTACTAGCTTCCTACATGATTACTTATCATTCCATATAAAATAGGGAAATTGCTTGTTTACATTTGCAAATAAAAATAATGGCAGAAAGGTACAAGGCTAACATTTAAACTCCATAATTACACTGTAATACAATATTACCCCCACTCACTCGTCTTCTCTGCCTTTCCCATATGTAGGGCCCAATATATACTGCATAGAATGTGATTGTACGTGGCTGTACAAATGATCCCATCATTTATTGCTTTACCAAAAGGCCACATAAATCTCAGTGGGTGTTAAATAAATCCACCAAAATGGCCATTTTCCGGTCATCATTTAGCCCCTCAGCTTCTCCATCTGCCTTTTAGCATTCCTTCTCCCTGTCTGTTCATTATCTCCACAAAAAAGGTTTGTACATTTGCGGCACCTACTTCTATACTGCAGCCCTTAAAGGTGAAGTAGGAAGCTATGAGGGAGATTCTTTGCAATTCATCACACCAGGAATCAACCTTCTCTCAGACTTGGTCTACACTATGAACTCATGTTGGTATAACTATGTCACTCAGGGGGTTGGAACATCCACTCCCCTGGGCGGTGTCGTTATGCCGACCTAACCCCCAGTATAGACAGTGCAATGTCAATGGGAGGGTTTCTCCCATCAACATAGCTAACCCTCTCAGGGAGGTGGAGTACCAGTGCTGACAGGAGCAGCTCTTTGTTGACGTGGGTAGCGTCTTCACTAAGCACTACAGTGACGCAGCTGCACCAGTTCTGTCCCCACACTGCAGCCCTGCAAGTGTAGACAGGACCTCAGAGGAAGAGGACAGAAAGTGCTGAAGCACTGTCTGGAGGGAGTGCGGAAGAGGCTTACAGTAAGAGGCAACTGCTATGCCCAGCCTTTCAGAAGTGACACTCTGTTTGGCAGCTACCTCCTCTTGCAATTTTCATGCTGTTCTCCTCAAGACAGTGTGTCTCAGCTCCTTCTGGTCCTTGTGCTAGTGCATGAGCCCAGAACTTACAACCAGCCTACACTCCAAAAAAAGTCTCTCTTGGACCTCCTGGGTTCCCCAGGAGCAGTACTCCCCTTCTACAATGCAAGTAAACAACATGCATTAGCTACAGTTTGTCATTTTGTGGTGCGTTAGCCTTAGTTAAAAACATGCTTTTGGGAGATTAGAGAAGGATTTCATAATCACTTAACATTGCTGCATGACTCAGTGCAGATCCCAAATAAATCAGAAGGCCTTACTGAATAACTTAAGTCTAATGTGACACATGGTACACAGGGACTTGCCCATATGCCGTGATTTAGAGAAGCCTAACTTTCAAGAACTCTTCTGTTGTGCGTCTCCTGAGTTATCTTCAACTATTCAGCTTAACCATGTTTAATTTGATTCCCGAGTAAGTGATAGTCTTGGTTTTCCATTTCAATTCCCACTGGGCAAATAAAACTGATGGAAAACATTTTGACAAGGGTACTGCGATTTCATCCAATTGACTTTGTAGCCTGATATGACTCCAAATTCAGATATTATACTTAATGTTTTCAGGACAGATGTTGTTGGGTCTTTTCAAAAGAGTAGAATATCATCTGCATACATTAGCAACTTGTGTGCCTCCACAGAATACCATTCATATCCTCCTTGGTTCTCAAAGGTACTGCTGCTGACAATACAATGTCAGTGGGGCAAACCAAGCTCATGGTCTGATACCCCCACACAAGGGGCGAGCAGGATTGTGGAAGCCCACAAAGCAGAGTGCCTCACCACAAGTGGCATGGAGCAGAATCTCCCAGCAGTACCTTTTATGCATCCTCCCACACCCAGGGCTAAGGTTCAGAGCCCTGCATGGTTACAAAATTTGTATCTGCATCCGATCTGTGATTTGCAAAAACGGTCTGCAGATATAAAGTGGATATCCACGAATTTGCAGGGCTCTTCTGAGGTCCACCACTACATGGAATCATTAAATCACTGCATCTCTCCCAGAGTGGAGGCCCCTGAGTTCTGGAGGCTACTGTGGCCTCAGGCCTACAGTTACAGCTCTGGGGTGGTTCCATTGCTACTCCATAGCCATAATGGTGTGGGATTGTCTCTCCTCTCCCATTGGCCTGGCCAGAACCCCTCTGTGCCCAATATAATGTGTACAGTGATAGCAGTATTGTGACATCTTCATTTTGTTCCCCTATGTAGTACAGAGGGAGGAACAGGAGACTGTAAACCATTGGTTTGAACTGTAGTGATGAGATGAGAACAAACCGCTAGTTTACATTTCCCCAAAGCCAACTTTCCCTGATAAGTAGTACAGGGAATTTCTATTAAATGCTGTCTAAAAATGTTCTGGCATCTACCAAAGTTGCTGCCATTAATTCTAATTCTTGTCTCCCACTTGAAGTGCAATAAGCCTCTGGAGATCATTTGACTCTTCTTACCTACTGTACACGAAGCCTTCTCAGACATACTGAGATTCAGGATGATTTTATCGTAATGTATCGGGCTCTCTAGCACCTATACTTGTACAAGAGAGAAAAGTGTGAAAGTGCCTATTTTACCTGGTGAGGTTCTCTGGCCTGTGTTATATAGGAGCTCAGACTAGATGACCATAAAGGGCCCTGCTGGTTTTACAATCTATGAATGTAAGGGTTGCCATGAAGTGTAAGGGGAGGGGGGCATCTACAAAAGGATTTTCAAACAGAAGCAGATCTGGGAACGGGGAAGACAGTAAAGGATCCAAAAACAAGGTTGATAGTCATACTTTTTTCTTTTTTTTTTTTTAAACAAGGAGCGTTTTTTTTTAAAAGGAGCATTACTTCTTTGAATTCATTTTGCCATAGCTGCTGCTGTTATAAAGAAGTTCATATTTCGGCATATACGCCAAATTACTTTAGAGCAATTCTGACGCAACACCCTCCTGCAGTAGGCAATAGCAATGATTTCTTTCTAAAGTGTGACTGGGGGACAGCTTCAAGTTCAGGCTACACAGGCTAGGATTGACAGGGCAAAGGCAGCTGACAGACTCCACTGGGGATACCTTGTCCATTCCAACGGCAAACTGCTGCCCCCTCATCCATAGCCACAGGCAACGGGGAATGACAGGGTGTGAACTGTGCTATATTAATTCCAGTCTGCCTACAAGGGACTGAAGGCTGGACTCCACCATCAGAGCTAGGTGTGCATGCACAGCACTTTCACACCGGAGAATCTTACTGGGATTACAAAATGTGAGTTTCCAAAAACTTTACTGCTTACATAAACATGCAGTGTCTCTATAAAACATTTTCTAATAGTAATGAGATTCCTAAATTAGGGTCTGTCATAAATGTAAAGGGAAGAGTAAACACCTTTAAAATCCCTTCTGGCCAGAGGAAAAACCCTTTCACCTGTAAAGGGTTAAGAAACTAGGATAACCTCGCTGGCACCTGACCACAATGACCAATGAGGAGACAAGATACTTTCAAAAGCTGGAGGGAGGAACAAAGAATCTGTCTGTGTGATGCTTTTGCCGGGGACAGAACAGGAATGGAGTCTTAGAACGTAGTAAGTAATCTAGCTAGATATGCATTAGATTCTGATTTCTTTAAATGGCTGAGAAAATAACCTGTGCTGAATAGAATGGATATTCCTGTCTTTGTGTCTTTTTGTAACTTAAGGTTTTGCCTAGAGGGATTCTCTGTGTTTTGAATTTAATTACCCTGTAAGGTATTTACCATCCTGATTTTACAGAGGGGATTCTTTTTTTTACTGTTTCTTCTATTAAAATTCTTCTTGTAAGAACTGAATGCTTTTTTCATTGTTCTTAAGATCCAAGGGTTTGGGTTTGTGGACACCTATGCAAATTGGTGAGGATTTTTACCAAACCTTCCCCAGGAAGTGGGGTGCAAGGGTTGGGAGGATTTTGGGGGGAAAGATGTTTCCAAACAACGCTTTTTCAAAAATAAACCCGGTCAGACGTTTGGTGGCGGCAGTGGAAGTCCAAGGGCAAAAGGTAAAATAGTTTGTACCTTGGGGAAGTTTTAACCTAAGCTGGTAAAAGTAAGCTTAGGAGGTTTTCATGCAGGTCCCCACATCTGTACCCTAGAGTTCAGAGTGGGGAAGGAACCCTGACAGGGTCTGTGGAGAGCTGGCTGGTCATATGATGCCTGACTCGCCTCCTACTTTCCAGCTGCTAAACTGCATTAAACGAAGTTAAAGACACCAATTACTCTTTCTACGTAAGAAAGTACTATTGTTGCCGCAGAGATATTGTAAAAAGGAGGGGACAACCTTTGCATTGCTACATGGACCATGCTATGAAAAAGCTTGGGAACCCCAGCAGGGTAATATATAATAATTAGAGCCCTAACAAAGTCAGGGTCCATTTTGATCAATTTCATGGCCAGAGGGTTTTAAAATTGGTCAATTTCACAATTTCTGGATGTTTACATCTGAAATTTCATGGTGTTTTAACCATGGGGGTCCCAACAAAGCTGATGGGGGGGAGGGGAGTGGCAGGATTGCCACCCTCACTGCTGGGCTCTGAAGGCAGCAGCTGCGGAGCTTCCTGCAGCCGGGGGAGATCCCTGGAGGTGGGTCTAATCTCCCTCGTGCTGCTGGGAGCGCCCCTGACAGAGGCCCCAACGTGCTAGCCTGGAATGTCCTCTTCCCCTGCACAGCCGCTCTCGGGGGGAGATCAGACCCATGTTTGGGGCCCTCCTCTGGCTGGAGGAAGCTCCATGGCTGCTGCCTTCAGAGCTGGACTCTGAAAGCAGCAGAGCCGCGGAGCTTCCTGCAGCCGGGGGAGATTCCCGGAGGTGGGTCTGATCTTCCCCCGAGACTAGCCATGCAGGGGGAGAGGATGTTCCATCCAGCAGCTGGAGCCTGGTGAACAGTAGGAGCCCCCAGCCCTGCCCCCACAACAGCTAGATTTTATGGGGGAAGTCTGATTTCACAGTCTGCGGTGTGTTTTTCATGGCTGTGAATTTGGCAGGGCCTAATAATAATGAACTAGCTTTTGTAATACTGCACACAGATGTGGTCACTCCATTTCAAAAAGAGATATATTGGAACTGGAAAAGGTTCCAAAAAGGGCAACAAAAATTATTAGGGGTATGGAACAGCTTCCATATGACAAGCGATTAATAAGACTGGGACTTTTCAGCTTGGAAAAGAGACAATAAGGGGGAATATGATAGAGGTCTATAAAATCATGGCTGGTGCGGAGAAAGTAAATAAGGAAGTGTTATTTACTCCTTCTCATAACACAAGAACTAGGGGTCATTTAAAACAAATAAAAGGAAGTATTTCTTCACACAACATAAGAATGACCATACTGGGTCAGACCAAAGGTCCATCCAGCCCATTATCCTGTCTTTTAACCAGTTCTCAATCCATGAAAGGATCTTCCCTCTTCTCCCATGACAACTTAATTTACGTAAGAGCCTTTGGTGAGGGACCTTGTCAAAGGCTTTCTGGAAATCTAAGTACACTATGTCCACTGGATCCCCCTTGTCCACATGTTTGTTGACCCCCTCAAAGAACTCTAATAGATTAGTAAGACATGATCTCCCGTTACAGAAACCATGTTGACTTTTTCCCAACAATTTATGTTCTTCTATGTGTCTGACAATTTTATTCTTTACTATTGTTTCAACTAATCTGCCCGGTACTGATGTTAGACTTACCGGTCTGTAACTGCCAGGATCACCTCTAGAGCCCTTCTTAAATATTGGTATTACATTAGCTATCTTCCAGTCATTGGGTACAGTAGCTGATTTAAAGGACAGGTTACAAACCATAGTTAATAGTTCTGCAATTTTACATTTGAGTTCTTTCAGAACTCTTGGGTGGATGCCATCTGGTCCCGGTGACTTGTTACTGTTAAGTTTCTCCATTAATTCCAAAACCTCCTCTAGTGACACTTCAATCTGTGACAATTCCTCAGATTTGTCACCTACAAAAGACGGCTCAGGTTTGGGAATCTCCCTAACATCCTCAGCCTTGAAGGCTGAAGCAAAGAATTCATTTAGTTTCTCTGCAATGACTTTATCCTCTTTAAGTGCTCCTTTTGTATCTCGATCGTCCAGGGGCCCCACTCATTGTTTAGCAGGCTTCCTGCTTTTGATGTACTTAAAAAACATTTTGTTATTACCTTTTGAGTTTTCGGTTAGCTGTTCTTCAAACTCCTTTTTGGCTTTTCTTATTACACTTTTACATTTAATTTGGCAGTGCTTATGCTCCTTTCTATTTACCTCACTAGGATTTGACTTCCAGTTTTTAAAAAAATGCCTTTTTATCTCTCACTGCTTCTTTTACATGGCTGTTAGGGCACGGTGTTAACACACAATCAATCTGTGGAACTCTTTGCCAGAGGATGTTATGAAGCCCAAGACTATAACTGGGTTCAAAAAAGAACTAGATAAATTCATGGATGATAGGTCCATCAACGGCTATTAGCCAGGATGGGCAGGAATAGTGTCCCTAGCCTCTGTTTGCCAGAAGCTGGGAATGGGCGATGGGATGGATCACTTGATTATCTGTTCTGTTCATTCTCTCTAGGGTACCTGGCATTGTCCACTGTCAGAAGACATCATACTGGGCTACATAGACCTTTGGTCTGACCCAGTATGGCAGTTCTTATGTAAGTGTGAACTATTACCCTCTACTAGATAGAATCAGAACTGTCCAATCATATGTCAAAAGCTTCATACTGCTGACCAAGGTATCTTATACTTTAAGTGCTGTTCTTCTAAGCACAGAGATCTGAATTCTATCCCTGCTGTTTTCAGAAGTTGAAAGCAGCCAGAGTGTGCAGCACAGTAATAGCGGTGATGTGCTAGATGGCCACAGATTTGCTGCCGTATTTATAAATGCAATCCTAGGATGTATTAAGTGAGACATGTCTAGTAGAAAAGTATTAATGCCATTGTACAAGGCAATGGTAAGACCTCACTAGGAATACTGTGTACAGTTCTGATCACCTGTGTTCAAGAAAGATGAATTTAAACTGGAACAGGGGCAGAGAGGAGCTACTAGGATGATCATGGGAATGGAGGGACTATTTTATAAGAGAAGACTAGAAGAGTACTTGCCTTGTTTAGCCTAGCAAAAAGAAGGCTGAGAGGAATATGATTGCTCTCTACAAATATATTAGGAGAGTAAATACTAGGGATCCTGAAGAGTTAGGTAAGCTAAAGCACAATGTTGGCACAAGAACAAACGGATGTAAACAGGCCAAGAACAAATTCAGGCTGGAAATTAGAAGAAGGTTTCTAACCATCAGAGAGGTGAGGTTCTGGAACAGCTTCCCAATAGGAGCAATGGGGCACACAACTCAATTAGTTTTAAGAGAGAGCAGGACAAATGTATGAGTGTGATTGTAAGATGGAGTTGCTTGTAATGGTAGGGGGCAGGGCTCAACAGCCCTAGGACTCACTTCCGGTTTACATTCAGAAAAGCTCATGCTTCCAGGTTTCAGCCGACACCTGCCGGGGTCAGGAAGGGACCCTCCCAAAGTAAGTATTTAGTGAGGTTGTTTTTTTTTTTATCTCCTCCCTCTGAAGCATCAGCTGGAGATGGAACACTTGGTGGGATGGACCAGGACTGTGAGGTGCCATCGAGCATTCTCTCTCTCAGGTGCTTGGCTGGCTGGTTCTTGCTCACATGCTCAAGGTCTAACTGATTACCATACATGGAGTTCGGAAGGAATTTTCCCCAGGTCAGATTGGCAGTGACTCAGGATTTTTCCACCTTCCTCTGCAGCGTGTGCGTGCAGGTCACTTTCAGGATTACCTGGGTATATCTCAATTATTTCCCTGCTATGGCAGGCTCTTCAGGCACTGGTGCACCTCATTCTGTCCTATTCTCTGTCTGTGGCACACAATAGTCCAGTCTCCCATAGGCTTTAATATTTTGGTCTAATTTCAGTTGTTGGATTTAGTTTTCAAGTGCTGAGTGGTGGCCTGTGATACACAGGAGGTCAGACTAGAAGACCTGGTGGTTCCTTCTGGCCTTAAACTCTATGACTCGAAAACTAACAGGAGAATAGAAGGGAAAGAGAATTCCGAGCTGTCACTAATTACAGAATACCTCGCTAAGAACCTAACAAAGAAAAGATACAACTTCATTTTTCAGCCAAAACTATGATGTTTTAACATTGCAGTGGTAACTGTAGTTATGCTTGAAATAACAATTTTTGAGGGAAAAAGATTTTCCCTGTTTTCCAGTTCGTTTACTTGGTGCAGCTGAGTGCACTCTGTGTACAGTCAGTTTTACTCTTGTCCCTGTAAAGTCACCTCGGTTCCCCTGTTTGCATGGTCTTTCACAAGGCAATGGGGGGAGAGAAAACACATTTTAAAAAACAGGAATACGTAATTGTAAAACCACAAAAACTGGCAGAGGAATTCATGGGGGTGCAGGACTAAAAACTGCTCTTGAGTTATTTTTCAATAATAGCAAGTTGACTTTGTCCCTTTACATTCAGAATAGTTATATATTAGGTATTAAAGACACTGCTCATGAATTTGAGAGCTTTGTGAAATTGGTATATACAGCATAGCATAACACTGGGATCCTCTCTCCCTACACACCAGATATGACATCACTAATTCACATAACATTTCATAACATAGTGAATAAACCACTTCTCCAGATTGTCTGTAGTGCTCATTATGACTGCAATTATGTAACAAAACGCTGAACAGCGTGCAGTTATTGCAGTTATTAATCATTCTGGTTTTGTTTCAATTACTTGCATTATAGCCTGCTGGATAGACTGCATTATGCCACAAACTGAATGTCAAAGCTAAATGACATGTCTGTGAACCTACTATTTTAAGGGCCTTTCATCATAATTTACCCTTTCAATTCATATTCTGATAATCGGGGGGGGGGGGAGATTAAAAGTTCGTGTCAATACAGTCGCTGACCTTTGCAGTAAACAGAAGACCGTTCTTACCAGTAAACAACTTGGCAAAAAAGAAACCTGTTTCGCCAGAGCTTGGAATAGTCCCTGCTTAAGATGACGGACTCTGCATACAAATCAGATCTTACAGAAAACAAGTGATTTCTGGACCTATTTGGAAATAAAAAAGTCAGGAGTGAAGAGACCTTGGAAAAGGACCTTTCAAACTAACCATTACTGAGCAGAATATTTTTCAAAGCAGTTTACTAAAAAAGATGTATGATTTTAAAGAAAGAAAGAAAGAACTAATCAACTACACAACTGGAAACACTTCCTCCCACAGCCCCCCTCCCACTTCCTCCCAGTCACCCTACCCCACCCCTTGTTCCCACCAGGTAAATCCCTGCAAATCCATGGATATCTGCTTTATATTCACATCCAGAGATACCCGCGGATCATTTTTGCGGATCACAGATTGGATGAGGATCCATATTTTGTATCGAGAGCCCCACTAATTTGCAGATATTCGCGGGTATCCATGGATGTAAATTTTGTATCCGTGCAGGGCTCTACCCCCAGGCTATCTGTGCCAAGGTCCCAGAGCTGGTGTGCACCATAATGGGCTGGACCATGGAGTACATCTGGGAGCATGGATACAGGCACAAGGAGGATGGGTGTGCCCAGTCCCTCCCTCCCGCCCACTAGCCACCGGGAAGAGGTATGCAAATAAGGCAATGTCCTAATTTACATAGGAGTGAATATGCATGAATCATTTGCATATTTACCCTCATGCCAGCCTTCCACTTCCTGCAGCTTCTCCCAGAGCAAGGGTTCAAACCCAGAAGTCCTGACTCCCAGCCCTGCCTCCTGCTCTAACCCACAAGACCCCATTCTTTCCCCAGAGCTGAGGATGGAACACAGCTGTCCTCTCAGCCCAGTGTTCAAACCACTAGACCATGCAGCCTCCATGTAAAGCTCAACCAGTTGTGCAGTGTCACCCACAGCCAGCTGTATTGACATGATAGTTCAAAGACTCTTCCCCCCACACTGCTCCCTGCAGATCGCTTCCACGCCCCTTCCCCTCTGGGAAGGCCTGCTCTCCTATTTTAGTGTTCCCCCCTGGCAGACTATCACCTTCTTCTATGCTACAGGACTCCTCACTGCCTATCTCAGTGGGTTGGGGTCGGGGGTGTTCCCTGTCACCTCCACCTTCAACCGGACAGCGCTGGGTTTGCCTGGGGCATTGGCTCCCTCATTCACACTCACACGTCTGCAATACCTCTTCTTTTAGAGCACTCAGTAGTGTATGTAACAGATACTCAGGACATTGACTGACTAGCAGATAAGCCATGGACAAAACCAGCCCCTGCTAGGGTAATAGGGAGAAGACTTTTCCCAATGCTTCAAGCCCCACAGTAGGCTACTCCACGTTAGGAATGTGAGCGAAGTAAATTCACTCCAGTTTCTTTTGCTTCGCCTCTCCCATGCATTGGGACCTGTCTCCCCCACCCCTCTCCTGAATAAGACTCATCCCATCTCCATAGTCCCATGCTGCTGAGCATCCACTTGTTCCCAGTGCACCAACAGCATCCTGCTTCTTACACAAGGTTCCTTTGGGCTTGATGAGTTAAATGCACAAAAGAAGTTAGATGCCTAAGTGCCTAGTTTAGGTGCCTAAGTCCTGGTTTTGGCACCGTGATGTACAACCCTCCTACCCCCTCAACCCTGTAAGTGCCTAAACATACTTGGCACCTAAGTTTTTGCAGTAAAAGTTCCCTAGGTGCCTAGGTTTCTGCCTCTGGGCCTGGGCATTGCTGCCTCCCTCTAGGTGTCCATCTCCCACCTAAGCACCAGAATGATTCACCAACCAGGAGACAATAGGTGTTTGGCTGCTTAAGTAGCGTGCGGGGCCTAATCCAGTGAGCGAATTTAGAGGCTGCCTACCAAATTGGATCCCCTTTAAGGCAAGCTTACACAAAATGGCCAGAGGACCTCTTCCCTCACAAATTTTACAGCCCAGTGATTAGGGTACGCATCCAGGATGTGGGAGATCCCCAGTTAAAGTCTCCCTCTGCTTGAGGGGGAGAAGGGATCTGAACTGGGATCTGTCACCTCTCCGGTCAGTGTTCTTACCACTGGGATACAGAATATTGTGACATTGGGGGAGGGGGGGAGGGGTCAGCCTCTCCTATTGAAGCTGTTGCACTCTGGATAAATACCCATTGGAGCAGGGGAACTGGATCCTGGATCTCCCACACTCGCTCACTCTCAGAGAGTCATTTAGGCCAGAGAGCGAGTGAATTGGCCAGTCCTCACGGTGCCAAGCACCTGGGGATTAGCAAGTATTTAAAGGATTAACCCAAGTCTTGAATACTGAGGCTGATCTCTAGTATCCCACTTAGGTTCTAGCCGTCTGCCAGCTCCTTCTTCCATTATGAGAAAATGGAGGCTGTGCTCAGCCCTGTCTGTTTCAAAACCATAGCTGCTCTTTATTTTATTCACTCAAAGAAACTAAGATAGAAAAATGAGATGGGGTGGAGTAGCCATAAGCAGAATTGCTATATACCTGGCACGTGCTGGGCCTGTATAAATGGTTTGCAGACGGGAAATACACAGTGAAAGTGAGTTGAAAGGATTTCTCCTCCCCTCCATGCAGACTGCCATCTGAGAGGAACTGAACTGAATTTAACAGCTCCAAAATGGAAGTCCACGAAGGCAGCAAACACTTCACACCATGAGCGAGACAAGACCCCACACACCCATGGGCTCACGTACACAGGGGCCGTAGCTGCCTCTGATCTTGCTCTTAGTGTTGTGCTCAGAGCCTCTTAATCCAAGAGCAGGTCTGAGCTTTAATATTGAGAGAGATCCAACTGAGAGAAATGAGTAGATGCAGCTTTTGCAGACAGTTGTCTTCACTCTTCCCATTGAGGAGGGTGGGCGAAATTCCTTGGGTAAACCTGCCTGTCAATGAGATGGTTATGGGGACGTGAAATTCATTTATACATTGTGGATTCAAATCCCAGTAAATCACTAGTGATCCAAATCCGAAACCAGTTGATAGCTGGTTTGGATGTATGTGGGTGTGGTGGTTCCATTTCCTTGTAGACTGGTGCCCACATCACAGAAAACACCTTCACATTTCCCTCCCACTAACTCTAGAGAGTCTCTACAAAGAGGTCCAATGGTCAAGGAGACTGAACAGCAGTTTCTAGATGGGTGCCCTCAAGGCTAAGCTTAGAGGGTGTTGGCTTGGCAATGCAGGAGAAGTTTTTTTCTCTTAGTCTCCAATGGGGTGAGTTGATGTGCAGGAATGTGATTTCCCTCTAAAACGATAACTGAGAGCCCTGTGATTTAACACTTTCAAGGCATCTACAGTGCCACTGGGCAGGAACTGAACAGTATGCCTCGCATCATACTGCAATACTCCCATTCGCATCATGGCATCCCAGCTTACCTTCTTGGGGACCATGCTGGCACTGGAATGTTTTCCTTTATTGTGGCTTCCTCTATTTATTTTATTCCTCTCCCAAATCAGGGTGAAACTTGCCTTTTCCTATTCTCAGATGTTCCAGTAGGTTGCATTGTAAGAATTGAACAGGTTTCTAGGTCTTGGAGTTCCAGTCCTTTTCTCTTCAAACTTCTCTTGCAAGCCTTTCCCCATTGTATCCTTGGTCTTTTCCAGACCTTCTTGCAGTCTTCTTCCTCCTATGCTTTCTTTGCTGGTGGTTCTTCTCTCATTCTTAACACATCTCCAGCCCACCTCAAATGTGGACTCCAACCTATCACGGAGAGTCCCAAGTTCATCTGCCCCTTAATTTCTTCCATATACATTGTGTACCCCCACTTGCCTGCCATTCTGCTTAGTCTATTTTCTACTACCTGTATCTTCTTTTCTTCCATCTCTGTCAGACACAATGTTTTTAAACCACAGAGCCTGCAGTCACAAACACAAGCAGTGTACACTATTCCTTTCAGTCTGTTACTTAATGGCCAGTCTCACAGTATTCCCGCCGCCTTTTTCATGTCTGCCCATGCACGCTGGGTTCTACTTTTCAATGTTTCAGATCTCCCTCCAGTGGCACTAAGTGTATATCACAAATTCATTTTTCTGCGTCAGCTTCTCTGTTGGAACAACTCACGTCAAACAACAACTCTTCTTCCATATTCCCGACTTCTATAACTTTTTTTTGTATCTACTTCAATCCATGGTCTTCAAACACAGATGCCCACTGATACCATATTTACCAAATTCTTCTTTGCTGTCAGCCAAAAGTGCCAGATCACCTGCATACATTCACTTTCTCTGTCTCCCCACAGGCATGATTCTTCTACTACTAACTTCATAACTACTATGAAGAGAGACGGACTCAGCACCCTGCCTTGTCTCAATCCCACTGTCATCTGAAAACTCTCCAAAATTCCGTGTTTTGTTATCACCTTAGTTTAACAGGTGTCCTCTAATCAGTCTTTCTTAAAGTGTTATCAATTCTTACTGAATGTTTGTAATGCTTGCATAATCCACTACCATAGAGGTACTTACAGCACTTGTCTGTGGGGGTGAAATGACATGTAGCGTGCAGGGAAGACAGGCGGTATGTTACTGAAGAACATAGGGACTTGGGATTTTGTTGGGGGTGGAGGCAATGATGTGTTTGATCACTGACTCTTCTTGTTCCGTGCTTGTTTGCTGTCTTGCTGGAGGTCATTCTTGTAGACTGTGCTGACTAGTAATTGGCACTAGCGTGCTGGAGATCTGTGCTCAATGCATCCTATGCATGCCTGCCTAGTGCGAAGACATTTTCACGCTCACATTACCTGCTCTTGATTCCACAATGTGCCAAGAATGTGCTGATACAAGACTTGATAACGGTAATATAATTAATGCAAATCAACATGGATTTATGGAAAATAGATCCTGACAAACTAACTTGTAATATCATAAAAAAAAGTTATCCAGTTTGGTTGATAAAGGTAATAGGGTTGATGCAATACACTTAGACTTCGGTAAGGTGTTTGACTTGGTACCTCATGACATTCTGATTAAAAAACGAGAGAGAGATGTAAAATTAACATGGCACACATTAAATGGATTTAAAATTGGCTAATGGATAGATCTCAAAATGGGAATTGTCATTGAGCAGATGTATTTCCAGTGGGATCTGTTCTTTTCCCTACACTATTTCACATATTTATTGATCTTTTCCCCCAAACTATTTAACATATTTATTCATGACCTGGAAGTAAACATAAAATTATCACTGATAAAGTTTGCAGATGACACAAAACCTGGGGGGATGGTAAATAATGAAGAGCACAGCTGACTGATTCAGAGTGATCTGGATCGCTTTGTAAGCTGGGCGCAAGCAAACCATATGCATTTGACTATGGCTAAATGTAATTGTATACATCTAGGAACAAAGACTGCAGGCCATACTTACTGCATGGGGGACTCTATCCTGGCAAGCTGTGACTCTGAAAAAGATTTGGGAAGTGTGGTAGATAATCAAATGATCATGAGCTCCCAATGTGACATTGTGGCCAAAACAGCTAATGTGATCCTTGGATGCATAAATTCTCGAGCAAGGGCAGAGAGGTTATTTTACCTCTTATATTTGGTGTGACAGCTGCTGGAATACTGTGTCCAGTTCTGGTGCCCAGAAGGTTATCGATAAAATTGGATAGAGTTCAAGAAGATCCATGAGAATAATTAAAGGATTAGAAAACATGCCTTATAGTAATAGACTCAAGCAGCTCAACCTAAAGGTTAAAGGGTGATTTGATTACAGTCTGGAAGTATCTACCTGGGAAACAAATATTTAATAATGGGCTCTCCAATCTAGCAGAGAAAGGTATCAAATGATCCAATGACTGGAAGTTGAAGGTAGCCAAATTCAGACTGGAAATAAGCTGCACATTTTTAACAGAGAGTAATTAGTCATTGGAAAAATTTACCAAGGGTCATTGTGGAGTCTCCATCACTGTCAAGGTTCCTTCCCCACTCTGAACGCTAGGGTACAGATGCGGGGACTTGCATGAAAACCTCCTAAGCTTACTTTTACCAGCTTAGGTTAAAACTTCCCCAAGGTACAAATTAATTTTACCCTTTGCCCTTGGATTTCCACTGCCACCACCAAACTTTATCTGGGTTCCTGAAAAAAAAACAAACGGAGTTTGGACACGTCTTTCCCCCCAAAATCCTCCCAACCCTTGCACCCCACTTCCTGGGGAAGGTTTGGTAAAAATCCTCACCAATTTGCATAAGTGTCCACGGACCCAAACCCTTGGATCTTAAGACCAATGAAAAAGCATTCAGTTTTCTTACAAGACGACTTTTAATAGAAGTAAAGGAATCACCTCTGTAAAATCAGGATGGTAGATACCTTACAGGGTAATTAGATTCAAAACACAGAGAATCCCTCTAGGCAAAACCTTAAGTTACAAAACAGACACACAGATAGGAATATTCATTCTATTCAGCACAGCTATTTTCTCAGCCATTTAAAGAAATCATAATCTAACACATACCTAGCTAGATTACTTACTAAGTTCTAAGACTCCAATTCCTGTTCTGTCTCCGGCAAAAGCATCACACAGACAGACCCAAACACTTTGTTTTTCTCCCTCCTCCCAGCTTTTGAAAGTATCTCGTCTCCTCATTGGTCATTTTGGTCAGGTGCCAGCAAGGTTACCTTTAGCTTCTTAACCCTTTACAGGTGAGAGGATTTTTCCTCTGGCCAGGAGGGATTTTAAAGGTGTTTACCCTTCCCTTTATATTTATGACAATCACTGACCAATTTTAAATCAGGATTGGATGCTGTTCAAAAAGTTATGCTCTAGGAATTATCTTGGGGAAGTTCTATGGCCTGTGTTATACAGGAGGTCAGACTAGATGAGCACAATGGCCCCTTCTGGCCTTGGAATCTAGGAATAAGCATCTACTGGACCAGGGTCTCTCATCCTGTCCTATGGAGTGTAACATGTGACACCCTCATCTGCTTCCTTCATGCCCCAAGAGATCCAGTTTACCCTTGTTTACTCTCCATCATATTCTAGTGCAAGAAAACACTGGGGATAATTTTTCCTTTCTTCAGGGTTCTCTGACCCCTGAAACAGTTATTCATAAGCAAAAGGCAAAAGGTTAAAGTTTCCTTTATAGAAAACAATATAAAATGTGTGCATTGTACTTCGACTGCTTCCCTGATGTACAAAATGTCTCTGTAGACTAAATCCTTACATTGTATATCTGTCTTCCTGTCAGCAAATTTTCATTATGAAAGTATTCTAGGATTTTTTTTTTTTTTTTTTAAACAAAACAACTTGTGTTTCTTTTTTCATTAGCAGGAATGCAAGAGCATCAGGTTTGACATACTGACTCCCTGGGACCACTTCAAAGCCAGCAGAGGTGAAAGAACTCTGCATCCTCTTGTGAAAGAGTAGTTAAGTTCTGTGCAGGTTTATTTTGTGCAGGTCAGTCACATGAGACCATGGCGAAGGTCCTGTCCACCTCAGGCAGGCACCGAAGATCCTCAGGCATTACTTTGTGAGGATAGGGAATGTTGTGTCTGATGGCCTCCAGCCAAAATTTCCTCTCTTCTTCACCGTACAGCAAGGTCTGTGTGAGTTGGCTGCTGCCCTTCACCCCAAAAGCAGATGCATTTCTGCCATGTCGTTATATAGAAGGTTAAGTCCTTTTGGAATATTCAAGATGAAACAATATATAAATAAGATATTATGGAAGCTTCGTGATCTGGAATACATTTGCTTCTGTAGACTTATACATTAATGGGCTCCACATGGGTCCAGATGCCAGAGGTTTGTGCAAGCAGATATAACTGCAGGCTTGGGCCATACTGGATATTGTCCTAGTCACAAATTAAACCTCAAATTTAATGATCGTTTGACAGCGTCTGGTATACCAGTTCACAACTCTAAATCCAGGCTACTTGGACAAATATTTGGCTCAGATGCATGAGTACAGTGTATTAAAAATAAATAAGAATTTGTCAATATGGCTTACAAATGCCACCTAGACTACGTTTTTTTTAATTTAGCTACATACATAGGCCCCCATGCTTTCCCCCTTGCTGGAAGCACTAAAAGTTCATGTGGCTGGACACCAGCAACCAGAGTGAACTCATCGGAAATGACATTGGCCAGTTCACTTATATCTACAGGCAGAACATTACTGCAGGAGTTTAGGATATGACTGATTACGTCACTGTTTTCTGCCTTCGAGAGAGTGCACGTAGAATAGACCACAGATCCTCCAGGACACAAGGCTTTAATGGCAGACCTGTAAGTAACCAAAAAAACCCAAATTTAGATCTCTCAGAGTTATTAAACATAACCAAATGGGGGAGTAGGGGACCACCAAAAAAAACCCCAAAACACCACACCTACAGGAAATAAACCTTCATCAAATTGTCATAACTGAGCATTTCATTGATAATCAGGTAATTACCTGTGTTATGTTCTGCTCTCTCATTTAAGTGTGTATTTTCAAAGTACCCTATGATATTCTTAAAGGCATATAATAATTTACAAGTAGCATTTTAATATATGATTCCAAGCGTACTTCAGAATGATCATCTTACCAACGCTTAACCAGTACTCTTTGGACCTGATTTTCTAATGGGCATGCACAACTGCAAGTGTTGTGATTGTGCATACAAACTGGGTGACAGAACATACAAATGGCCAGCTAAATACCTAGCTGGCCATTTGCACATGCAGACACCAAAATGAACATGTAACTGGAGTAACAGCACAGAATTATTAGGCTTGCAGTTTGGCATGCATTTCTGCAAATCAGACTTCCTGCTTTACTTGAAAGGTACCCTACTACTGTATCATCTTACAATCTCCCTATGATGGGTCAATAACTCTGTTTAGTAACATATTTTGGGGCTGATCCAGAAGCTTTTCCATGTATTTAACAGCTGCAGGATTGGGTCCTTAATCAGCAAATGCTTTGTCTAATCAAATGTCTCTAATTGCATGAAAGCTAAACGTTAAAATGCACAATCGCTCTATTGACAAAAATAAAACCATAGCAATTACATACAATCTCAATGTTACAAATGGCATCTGTTATTTTTCTTCAACCTCCAAACACAAGAAAAAGAAACAGGGACCCTGTTTGCTTTCAATTAAAGCAGACATCTTATTAAGGGGGAGGAAAATACAACACAATAATTTCTTAAAACGCTGAAAGGAGATCTCTGAGGCACATTCAACTACCACAGAGTAAATGTTATGGGAGCAAGGGGAAAAAAGCCATGCTACAATACAACCTATTTTTTCCAATCCTGTAGCATTCTTCATACCTAGCATCCTTAAATGTTTAAGAGAGTGACTTTTGTTGGTAAAGCTGTTGTCCTAAAACCATCTCTCTTCTAGCAATTTTCACCCGAAAGGATCCTAAGAATGATTTAGAAACGGATATGTAAACAGATCACTTCAGTCACTACTGGAATATGGCCACCTCTGGGTGAAAAGTGCCCACTTCAGTAGTTGGCAATACTAAACGCAAGTTTACTGAAGCATACCCTTCTCATTTGAAAAGGCAGCTGAATGCAATTAGTCAACGTGGAACAAAGTCCTCAACATTTCCAGAGGGCTATGCAAATATTAATGCATCTGAGTGGTCAGGACGCAGTTTTATAGCTCCTCTGGAAGACTGCACCTGCAGAGGCAGCACTTTCTAGGACCACGCTGGCCTACTGACTCAGTCGTGATCCAGTAGGAAGAACACTGCCGCCGCCGCCGCCACCACCTAATCCTGTGTAACACCATGGAGTTCCTTCCAGGGATCTCCCGCAAAACAGGCTTAACCAGACCGTGCTTCACTTTTGAGATCTGATGGGATAGGTCGTATTAGAATATATATTTAATCCGCAGAAGATATTTTGAAAAAGTGGGAGTAAGCGATGTATGATGTCTCTAAGAAACAGTTATAACAACGTGGGGAAAAAGGGTTTCAACCATTTCTCTTTTAAAATACTGCTCTTGTAGTGTCATGGAAGAATAAAGTCATATTTTGGTTTCCTGGCTTTTCATACAAAACATAATGATATTTATATCCTAGGAGCATACTTAAAACACTATTCAGCTAGATGCTTTGTTTGAAGAGGAAGTTAAAATGAGAGGTATAATTTCACCCTAGACCAATGGGGGGAGCTGTTCAGGGCAGCTCCCACTTGGCAGAAAAGTAATGCCACTTCAGAATGAGAACAGGTGGAGAAAGGAAACCGGACCTTGAAGAAAAGAACGGGCTTTCAACTTGATTGGGGGAATTTCCCCCTTTATTGGTGAAACCTCAGTAAAGAGAAGCCCAATCCAAACCAGGTTCAGGATAAGTCAAGGGTTAGAGGAGCTCTGCAAGGAAAGGAAAGCCCTGCTCAAGGAAGCGAAGGAGGCACCAGAGAGAGCAACTCTTTCAGTGATTGTTATTACAGTAAAGTTCTGTTCAGCTTCCCAAGTGAGTGGGTGTTGCTGAGTATTCCTGCCAACCCTCCTTTCTGTTCAGAGTGCAATATTCACTCCCTTCCTCCCACAAATCCTATTTAGATTTGTTGCCAGAACGAACACATGGCTTCCTGTAGTTTAATCTAATGCAGTGCTAGCAAACCTGCCATTTCTGCACATCATTCTTAGCAGGAAAATAGGGACGTGAAGTGCCCGTGCTGGCGCCAAACACACTGCGACTTCTCTGTCCTTTCTCTCTCACCCCACCCATTTGCCTCTTCACCCTCCTCTTCTCTCTGCATCTGTCTCCATTCTCTCACCATCCTATTGTCTGTAAAAGAAATGGGGCAATGTTTAGGCCAGCCAAGCCACCAGAGTGCACCTGGACGAGTGGAGCACAGCTCACTGGAAAGCAGGGCAGGTAGCCAGCAACACACATTTGACTCCACAAACAAGCACGTTGAGGGGAGTGCTGTAAATTAAGTAATATTCTTTCCTGCTTAAGGACAAGTTAGACCAGGTGCTTTAGTGCCTCTGTTGGCTGCCTGTTCTGCTTTGTTTTCATTCTAGCATTTGCAATTTATCTTTCTGAAAGGAGTTAGTTAAGGCTCAGTTGGTAGGACTGTCTTCTAATCCAAAAGACTTTGTGGTAAAGTCTCTCTTCAGAATTCAGGCTAATGTCTGACACTACAGCACAGTATTTTGAGAGGAGGTAGCACTGCTCACAGAGAACTCAGTCACTAAAAATCAAGTCCTGTCAGATGCTCAGTGCCCTCATCTACTGATACAATCAATGGCTGATCAAAAATAAAAATAAAAAAAGATAAGGCACTTGTCACCTGTCATGAGGTGCTCTGCACCTTTAAGAAACGGGCTCCAAATCTACAGACGTAATAGCATAGTTCACTTATACATCTACTACTTATTTCTAAAAATGTATGATTAAAATGGAAGCAATGTCTGGAGGGCCCTAAAAATACTTTGGTGAAAATGAAATTAAAGTACATTGCTTTAAAACAATCAGACTGCGATCATATTTGCTCCCAGCAATGCAGTTTCCTTTAATTATATTTCTTAAAACATCATAAGTCAACCTTTAGTAAAAACTTAACTATTAAAATATAAAACTAGTTACACTAATTGTGTTTTCAAAAATTTAAATCCAAGTTCATGTATTCACCATACCAGATTAAAAGTAGTATAAATTTGCACATAATTGAAATGGCTTGGAATTGAAGCTTTACTTCTTTATATTGAAGCCCTAGTTCAGTACAGGAGCAACTGCTACTTTAAGCCTTATTTTGACCTAAACTTTAAAGTAATCCAATATACATTCCTGTAAGACTATTTGTTTAAAAAGTCGTAAGAAAGACACCTGTGACTGCTTATTAACAAGGACGGGCAATTGTTAACAGGAGACTCTGTAGTACTTTTGTTGCACGTAATATCTCCATTTTTGTTCTATAGACAAGAGAAACTGTTAATAGCACTAACATTTAAATGCCTACTAACAAATCACTGCTATCAAAAGATGACCTGCACAGCAGCCTGCAAAGGCAGCTTCCTAGTTTGCCAAGTAGGTGCCTAAAATAATTACACTACTTCGGAAGAGCCAGCTTTTTGGGGCTTCAGAGGCTAACAAGCCATTGAGCATGGAAATGTACCTATATTTAGGATGCTAAAGAAAGTAGCATGGTAAGTTGCTGAGGCTCAATTTTATCCTTTAACACGCTTCATTCACAATTTCCAGGCCTACTCAGAGATATCCTCTTCCAGGTAGCTACCACTTTCAGGTGAATAATGCACATCTGTAGGTGTATAGGAAGAGAAGCTGCAAAAGATGCCATTAGGTTTTATAACAGGAGGAGAACAAGCCGAGAAGGAAGGGAAGAGAGGCACTGAGGAAGAAAATAAAATGTTTAGAGGCAAAAATAAATCCTTCCTTGGGTGTCATATGTTACTTTACAAGATATCGGAATAGTACAATTTATGGGACCCACTGTGATATCAAATACTCACAACCATTTAATCATGTTTTCAATCACTAAAGGACTGGGACATGGCAAATTAGATTTGAGGGAGACTGGCAGATATGTCTGTGGAAGTTTGTGTGATGCTTGCCCACACTATGCATGGCTTAAATAGTGATATCAACATTGCTGGATAAATAAATTACAATATTTCCAAGACAGACATATGTAATAGTCAGGGCATAGCTGTATACCATTTTTCAGATGGATGTTTAGCAAACCCAGGTACAACTCTCATGCAATTAAGAGGAGTGTAAATTCCTCTATGGTAGAAATTATGCATTTACAAAGAATTCATTGTCACTCATTTTTTACTGAATATCTCTTTCGAGACAGATTTACTAACATGCATATTGAATTACAGCAGCCAGAGGTGGAAAAGACCTATTAAGGTCATCTAATCTGACCCCCTGCCAGTGCAGGGTTGATGGATGTGATTTTGAAAAACTACATCGTATTCTAACACATACTTAATGTTTTCTTTGGTCGAAGTCTCAAGATTCACATTAAATGTAACAGGAGAGGAAACTGACACTTAAAAATTAAATTAGAAATAAAGAAAAACAGAGCAATAAGATTACTTCAGTATCTCAAAAAATAAAAAGATCTGTTAGAATCATAGAATCATAGAATATAAGGGTTGGAAGGGACCCCAGAAGGTCATCTAGTCCAACCCCCTGCTTGAAGCAGGACCAAATCCCAGTTAAATCATCCCAGCCAGGGCTTTGTCAAGCCTGACCTTAAAAACCTCTAAGGAAGGAGATTCTACCACCTCCCTAGGTAACGCATTCCAGTGTTTCACCACCCTCTTAGTGAAAAAGTTTTTCCTAATATCCAATCTAAACCTCCCCCACTGCAACTTGAGACCATTACTCCTCGTTCTGTCATCTGCTACCATTGAGAACAGTCTAGAGCCATCCTCTTTGGAACCCCCTTTCAGGTAGTTGAAAGCAGCTATCAAATCCCCCCTCATTCTTCTCTTCTGCAGGCTAAACAATCCCAGCTCCCTCAGCCTCTCCTCATAACTCATGTGTTCCAGACCCCTAATCATTTTTGTTGCCCTTCGCTGGACTCTCTCCAATTTATCCACATCCTTCTTGAAGTGTGGGGCCCAAAACTGGACACAGTACTCCAGATGAGGCCTCACCAATGTCGAATAGAGGGGAACGATCACGTCCCTCGATCTGCTCGCTATGCCCCTACTTATACATCCCAAAATGCCATTGGCCTTCTTGGCAACAAGGGCACACTGCTGACTCATATCCAGCTTCTCGTCCACTGTCAGCCCTAGGTCCTTTTCCGCAGAACTGCTGCCTAGCCATTCGGTCCCTAGTCTGTAGCTGTGCATTGGGTTCTTCCGTCCTAAGTGCAGGACCCTGCACTTATCCTTATTGAACCTCATCAGATTTCTTTTGGCCCAATCCTCCAATTTGTCTAGGTCCTTCTGTATCCTATCCCTCCCCTCCAGCGTATCTACCTCTCCTCCCAGTTGTAGAGTTGTAGAGACATGCGTTCAATGACTCTAATACTTAAATGTCACAAAAACTTTGGCGTTATCTAATGCCAAAAGGTGGGCATTTCACACTAAAAGTAAATTAAACAATGTGATAGGTTGCCATTTTATCCCTTTTTTTAAAAAATGGCATTACAAACCCAGCCTTTTATAAAACAGACATATAAGTGGATATCAAAACAATATAATATTTCGTATTACCAATCCCACGTCCCCAGATGGCTCTTTCTGTGCATGATTATATGTTCTACATCTTTTTGGAAGGGTCAGTATTAATATCACTAATTTAACCATTTTCAGTGTTAAAAGAAAGATTATATGGGTTTCAGGGCAAGTTACAAAAAATCTAACATTTCAACAGTGCCATCTTTTGGTCACTAAGCAGAAAATTGATTTTTCTGGTTTTGATCGGGGAAAAAAAAAAGCAAGGAATCGCTTCTAAACCATTCATGCAGCAAAGAATCTGAAGTCACATTTAATTCATCCACGCCCCTTCTCATTTGAGATGAATCAGACCACGCATTCCCCTCCCCCATTTCTTTAAAAATCGAACTGAGCCCAGTCCTCCCTAGAGTCATGTCAGTTATATCCCATAGTTTTTCCAAAATCAAGCTGTCAAGGCCAGGGAAATTCCGTGTGTCTACAATACCTAATTCACAATATATTGTGATGACAGCAAGGCATGGGGATGGCGTGACATCAGTACAAGTATTCTCTCTGTGTCCCAAGCATGATGCTTTCCTCTCTCCTCATTACAGTGAGCTTTGCTGCCATACAGAGACAATGCTGTTCCAAACAATAATTAAGATAAAAAAAGAAGTTATATCAAGTAATTTTTTTTAAAAAGGAAAATCTCACCTGTTTTGTTTTCCCCAGCAGCCTGAACACTTTGAAAGACAACAGGCCCCTATTATTCTGAGGCAAGCCTGGAGATGATCCTCTTGCTAACAGAGAGCTACTGTATGTCATTTATAACACCAGAAATACAGAAGCCCTGTAATAGAGGCCGACTACCTGTTTCCTTCTTGCTCGCATGCCGGTTTAACCATCAGAATTGTAACAATCAGCTGTGTAACATTCAGATATTTTATTTCCATATTAAATGTCACACCTGGTTTGCAAGTTCCCACTCTGGGTTTCCATGCTGCCATCATCACAAGTGGCAGTGCTATTTTTAGCAAGACAGCCCCTACCAGCAGGAGGCATTCCACATATGCCGCAGTCACAAAACTTAAATACTCTAGTCATGTAATCGTAATGGAAATGGCTTCTTCTCTTGCAAACTTTCAAATGCCTGAGCTGAATGAATGTTCTTTTTTATGCCAACAACTTAGTTCCCTAATTAAAAAACACCATGTTCGTTTACAGCCCAAGCAGCACTTCCTCAACAAGGGAAGGGAGAACAAAAGACTCACAAAATCTCCTAGGGACTTCATCCTGCAGCCCTAATTATTCCAGGCAGCACTACAGGTGGGATATTAAAAAGCCCCAAAGGGAGTTAGAGCTGGTCAGGAATTTTCTGACAAACAGATTTTCCTCAGAAAATGCCAATGTGTCAAACACAAAATGTTCAGTTTCAACAAAATTCCAATGAAACACATGCAGGGCTCTGTCACAAACTTGTCTGATTTCCTGCCAGCTTGCTCGGGGACCCTGGGCTTCCAGGGTCCACAGCTCTAAAGGAAATGGGTGACATGATGCATTACTGCAATAAGACACTCATATTTATGCTTCTAAGTCACATAGGGGCTTTTGAAAATCCCTCTCTATAATGATCAAAGTCAGGATTTTCTATAAGAAAAATTCATATGTATCCACTTAGCTATGCAGTCAGTTTTCAAGTACAGTGAAACTTACAGTTTATAAGGATAAACTAGATTTTTCAGTCTTTTCATACTGAAAAACAAAGATGCTAACCTTCCATTCTTTTCTCTTTTTCTACTAAACTTAGGACAAGTGAAAAGCAGCAAACTGACACCACAGGAGACTGAAAACTCCACGGTACAATCCTGCCCACGTGCTCTATCCATGCACTGAAACACCACCGCTGACACCCCTGGGTATATCAACACAGCAATTAAAACCCCGCGGCTGGCACGTGCCGGCTGACTCAGGCTCCTGGGGCTCAAGCTCAGGGGCTGTTTAACTGTGGTGTAGATATTCAGACTTGAGCTGGAGCCCAGGCTCTAGAACCCCGCAAGGTGGGAGGGTTCCCAAGCTTTTAATTGCTGTGTAGATGTACCCCATACATTTTGTTCACCCTCCAGATGCGTTCAGTTCTTGGCCTCTCTGCTGAGACTAACAGTAGTGCCAAATTAATGCCAATTATGATATTTTTGTGACAAACACACACTTGTTCATTAGGAAATTAACCAATTCCTATTTAAATACATCACTGAACGGCCTTTAGACAGTAATACTGTAGCTTTGATGTCACTCCTGACTTCAGCTGGACTTGAATGGAAGGGCTAAAGGTGAAGAGCCCTGTATCCAACTGCTACTCTCTTGAGCTACTCAAACCACTGAGATACAGACCTTGTGAAATATATTTATTTTCTGGAGTAAATTCACTGCTGTTAATTGTCACTTATAGTAGTTTTACCCTGGCTACACTGGGGTTTGTGCTGGTGCAGATACACTGATGACAGTTCGCTGATGGCTAAAATAAGAGCAAATCCCCACTGGAGATAAGACCTTATCTGGTTAACTGAGTGAAAGATGACTTCAAGAGGACTACTCATTTGCTTAAAATTAAGGACATGCTTAAGTGGTTTACTGCATGAGGACCATAGCCATCATCTGATCAAAGAGGGACAACTAACTGTAAGGAAAGGCTGGTGTGAAATGGATACAGTAGAACCGCAGAGTTAATGAACACCAGAGCTACAAACTGACTGGTCAATCACACACCTAAAATGGAACCAGAAGTACATAATCAGGCAGCAGCAGAGACAAAAAAAAAAAAAAGAGCAAATACAGTACAGTACTGTGTAAAACAAACTACTAAAAAAATAAAGGGAAAGTTTAAAAAAATATTTGACAAGCATATTTCTGTGCTTGTTTCATTTAAATTAAGATGGTTAAAAGCAGCATTTTTCTTTTGCGTGGTAAAGTTTCAAACCTGTATTAAGTGAATGGTCAGTTGTAAACTTTGGAAAGAACCATGTTTTGTTCAGAGTTATCAATATTTTAGAGTTACGAAGAGCCTCCATTCCCAAGGTGTTTGTAATTCTGAAGTTCTACTGTACATGTAATCAGAGAAATCGTGTGACCCTCTTTAGCAACATATGAAAGAAGAGTTCAATCTCTGTACAAAACACTAGAAGGCAGCAACAAATAGCAAGACTTTTTTTAAAAAACAAGAGGCTTACAAAAAATGTGAAAGTGAAAAAAACCCAGTTTTTCTCTTAAGTTTAAATAAAGCATCAGATGAAATACTCACCTTAGTTAGGACCGGGTTTAGTGATCTGTGTACCTTGTACTGCCCAATGCAATTAAATGAGTGAGTTATAACTCCCAGAAAAAAAGATCAGAAATTAAAACAGTCAACCTTTTCTGCATTACTGGATGCTGCTCTAGTAAAATAAAGTATTTTACCTATTCACATAGAGACAGAAAATCCATCTCTCCTCTGTCTGAACAGAAAGCACGATAAAAAATGACAATGAGTGGAAAGCAGCACTGTAGTTTATTTCCAATCTTGTTAAGAAAATTCACCACCTCAATGGAAACGTGCAAATAACCTAGAAATTTTGAGGGGGGAAATATATCTGGTAATGTACAACATTTACTACATATTAAATGCCCTTTTTCATTAAAAATGAATAAATTCTTCAGTGAGACCACATCACTATTTTTCAACTGCTGGAGAAAGCAGATAAACATATAATAGCTGTGTTTTGAAAAGCAGTAGTCAGCTCATTCTCTTTCAGAGGAAAGAACATTTTCAAAAGGCTGGACTCAAGGGGACAGTGCAGGTTAGGTGGTATATTAGGTTACCGTACTAGAGATTCACCTGGAGAACGGTGCTGAAAATCCTATCTTATGGCACATGGGCAAATGATGAACTCATCCTAGTCCACCCATTTGTGTAGATCTCTAAGCCATTATTTAGCAATCTCTGCTCAGGAGAAGCCTAAGACTGAAGCAGCAAGAGTAACACAGACCAGAAGCTTTGTGAGGAAGCTTGTGCAGCATTTACCTATTTGTACCTGCATTTACCTAATGCTATTAATTCCCTATTTTTCTGAATTCACTCTTTTAAGTGAAAGCATGTGTATGCAAACTTACAGAAACAAGAAGTATAAGTGGTTTTGGTAACCTCCTGGCTTCCAAAAAGAGAGGCTAACCGAAACCATTTAAAATACCATATGATTACCAACATTCCTACTAACATTGAAGTTATATATACACACAGGCACATACACAATACTGCACTTCCGTTGCATAACAGTAATACTAAAAATACATATTATGGAGTACCTGTCACAGTTCCAGAGTTAAGGTTGAATACTGTACTGCAATTCAAACACTTCATTACATACAAAGAATACAGCGTGTCCTCTCCAAAATTTCAGCTCTTATCCTGAGTACAAGATGAATTTTCCAGAAGTTTACAAATAAATCAATGAGTGACTTAAAATTAAAATAAGACCTTTAAGAAATTTAGCATTCTCTGTCAAAACATTTTTCGAACAATCTGAATAAGACAGACTCTTCAAACTTCCAATATAGTTAAAATGCACTGAAATCCTGATCATTGGCTACATTTTTAAAAGGATTACCAATTAATTTTGGCCCAAACAACCTTAGCTCTGCTGTGCAATGACATCATAAAGCAAAAAGGGGTTGGGGGGGGGGGAAATCATATTTGCCTTTAAAAATCAGTTCTCTCATCTGGGCCTGCAAACACTACTATACAGTAATCATAATTGTATGGTCATTACAAGTTGTTACTACAAGTAGGAGTTACAATTGTTTGGCTCTGCATTTCTATACCTTAATTTGAAAGTTGATTTAAAAAAAAATCACAAATTTTGGGCCAAATTTGATCTCACAGTATTAATTTATTTCATTTGCATTTCATCCATTTTATTATTATTCTCTTTCCTTCTATAGTTCATAATTACCACTAAACAATGTAAATGCTCAGCCTTTACATAGAACTAATTAATCCTAATAAAATCTCTGAAGCAGGTAGGTATTTATCCCTGTTTTACAATTCGGAAAACTGAGGCAGACACTTTAAACAACTTGCTCAAGATCAATGGAAAAGTCTCTATCGAGACAGGATTTGAACTCAGTTCCACAATCTTAGTCACACACAAGCTGTCAGAACAAGTAATTGACAATGAGTAGACCAGTATTCTCTTATTATTGCTACCACTGAATTGCTGACCCTCCTTGCACAAGTCACTTAGCTTCTCCCTGACACTGTTTCATCCTTTTTCTTGATGGGGTGTTGTGAGAATTCATTAGTGTTTGTAAAGCATCCTGAGATAAAAGATACTATAGAAATCCAAAACATTATTAAACCATTTACTGAACTCACTGAGACTATGCACACGCTTAACTACCTTGCTGAATTAGGCTCTTAATCCTTGACATGCCCCTGACAACAGGAGCCTAATAAAAATGATTTACTCTCTAAATTCCAAAATCCAGACAAGTGAAAAATTACAGTGCATATGTTGTTGAATTTACAGTCTGATTGAGCCCATTGGAAGGAAAGATATATTAATATTTTTCTACTGGAAGTTACAGATCAAAAATATATTGTCCTCACAAATCCAAATGTTTGTTGCTGCTACTGTTTGAGGCTAGTTCACTGCACATTCAGCAGATGTGATGTTTTTCTCTTCTGGATTTAGGGATAACTGTATTCAATATAATTGGGGGTGACAGGCACTTTTTTGGCTTGCTTTTAAAAACCAGGTTCCTGCTGTCAAGAGTTTTCTACATCAGGATTATAATCCAGAATGATTTATACAAATTTGGAAAATTTCAGTGAATGATGTATGCTTCCTTTTGCTAGAAGTTCACAAATTAGATTTTACATGTCAAATATTGAAAAGAGAAAACCGAAGGAGGTCAGTGTTTCAAATGTGATTGATTTCTTCAAAGGAAATGGGTGACATGATGCATTACTGCAATAAGACACTCATATTTCGGTTATCAATCATAGGTTTCTGGAAGGCCTTTTTTCTCTGGAAGTCATGCAAAAGTATCTTACACTGTTCCTATGGAGCCTTCCATAAAAAAACACTCTTTAAAAAAAAAAAACGTTACTTTATTCCTCTCTCAATTTGCCTTGATAGCTGGATACTTCTGAAGTGAATCATTGTGCGCATTTAAAAGTTTAGTGTTTGATCAATAGCTATAAAACAATACACAGCTGCAGAAACTATTTTTTGGAAAGAAAAATAATTCTTCTTTAACCCAGCTCCAAAACATGTTCATTTTATTATACTGTATTGCATTATTTAATTGTTCGTTTAATCTTTTAAAAATTATTTTCTAACACACATATACAAGGACAACAGTTGTATTAATAGTAAACCAATAGGAAAAAATATTAATTTTCATGTGGCTGGAGGCAAAAACTAAATTGCTGCTAAAATAATAAACTTTCAGGACTATTCCTTTTTCAACAAAATATAGTCAAACCAAATCTGAAAGGTATTGTCAAGGCTGAATCCCCACTCTGTCACTCCGAGTGCAGAAAGTGGGGGCCCGCAAGGATTCTAAAAATTAACACTTGCCACTCCGGGCTTGTATTAAACTCCCAAGGTTACAGCTTTTCTCTGGCCTGGGCTTGGTAAACGCTGTCACCACCCAAATGCAAAAAAATCCCTTGGACTCAGGAAGGAGCATTTGGGAATTCCTCCCTGTGGGGTACCTTCAAGCCCTTTCACACACACACACACACACCTCCGGGGAAGAGCTGAGAAAGACAACAAAGGAAATTAGCTGTTACCACCAGCTAATCAAACAGCATATGCACAAATCTCTTAGGACACCAAAAATCCAATCCTGTTCCTAAAAAGGGTGAATTTTATTAAAAACAGAAAGAAAGAAAATACATCTGGAACTTAGGCTTTTGCTAGATTTTAAAAGAGCAATTCCAAAAGTCAAGCACCCAAAATAGCTTTCTTGGGGGTTCAGTTTAAAGGTTACAACCAAACAAAAGCATCTGGGGTTAGCACAGAGGAATCCACAAGCCAATAAGAAATAACCCTAATCGCATCTTTTTAGACATTTCCTAATTTTCTTACATATCGGCGGCTCCAGCTAAGTAGGTTCCAGGTATAAATTGATAATCTATAACAGGGGCAGGCAAACTTTTTGGCCTGTGGGCCACATCGGGTTTCTGAAATTGTATGGAGGGCTGGTTAGGGGAGGCTGTGCCTCCCCAAACAGACAGGCATGGCCCAGCCCCTGCCCCCTACCCGACCCCCACGCTTCTCGCCCCCTGACAGCCCCCGGACTCCCCGCCTTAACTGCCCCCCACCACCCCATTCAACCCCCCCCTCCTTCCTGACTGCCCCCTCCTGGACCCCTGCCCCATACACACCCTCCACTCCCTGTCCCCTGACGGCCCCCCGCCGCCCCATCCAACCCCTCCTCTCCTTCTTGACTGCCTCCCCGGGACCCCTGCCCCCATTCAACTCCCGTTCCCCACCCTCTGAGTGCCCCGACCCCTATCCACGCCCCTGACCACCCCCTGCCCTCTATCCAACCCCCCCGTGCTGCTCCCTGCCCCCTTGCCACGCTGCCTGGAGCACCAGGACAGGCAGCCGCGCCATGCAGCACAGAGTATCGGTCAGGCTGGGCTCGGCAGCCCCCCTGCCCAGAGCATTGCACTGCAGGGCGGCATGGCTGCAGGGGAAGGGGGACGGTGGGGGAGGGGCTGGGGGCAAGCCTCCCAGGCCAGGAGTTCAGGGGCCAGGCAGGATGGTCCCGCGGGCCACATGTGACCCGCGGGCCGTAGTTTGCCCACCTCTGATCTATAATCATAACTGGCTTAAAGCTGCTTACAGCATTACTGCTCCATGTCCCTGAAGCCCAGAGAACAGAAAAGGGAAAGTTTCTTTCCCAATTTTAAAAAGTTCTACCTTCCCATTGGCTCTTTTGGTCAGGTGCCCACTACTTTTCTATAACCTGTGGGCTTGTTAACCCTTTACAAGTAAAGCAAGCAGAGAACAGACCAAGAGGGATTTTACAGCTAACTGGCCGGCTAGGTGTCCATCAAAGGGAGCTACTCTCTACCCCATGTATCACAGGTATTGTGGAGAAGCTTGCATTGCTGTTTCTCATGCTCTGGATAAAGAAAGGGCTTAAGTTTTCTATACTGCTGGCCTATATAACCTTGTAGAGGAATGAAATTCCTTTTCAAGTAAAATGTATAGCAAGCCTGATTTCGATTAAATTGCAAATTTTTACATAAACACTACAATTTGTATTGCTGTTTAACCTCTTATTTATAGGCATGTGCCTCAAACCCTGCAAAGCTATAACAATTCCACAGCAGCAGCAGACAAGCTAAAAACTTATGGTTCAAGCCTACAAACACATGCGCTCACATGGGTAAACCTACTGAGTTCGTGTATGTAAGTGTGGACAACACTGGGCCCTTATGCTCCTCCTGGAAACAGTCCAAATAACACAAACAGAGAGGCAGAACAATCAGAGATCTAGTGTGACAACTCTAGTGGTAACCATCACTGACTGGCATGTTTGTCATCAAATTAGCCTAAAAGTGAACTTCAAGTGATAATTCTGCTGAAAAGTAACAGAGAAAAATGCCTGATCAGAATTTCCACGATTGGACATGGATTCAGACCACTTCACTGAAAGTGGACATGGATTCTTGCCGGGTAAGCAGGCATTATAAAATGGTTTTTAAAAACAATTATAAACCATACTTAAACCTCTGCTTAAAACGGGGAATACGGCCAGAATCAAAAATACCTCTAAAGCCACAATGAACTTTTTAGGTGCTCCCTCTGTGTTTGTTTCTGTATCATAGCAGGGTGTTTTGAATCATTCTGCAAATGAGGCAAGTATTAAATGAAGATGCACTCTTAATGAAGTCAATAGAATGGCACGGACTGTACGTCAGTTGATAATTTGGACCCTGGTGTTTGTATTGCAGTTCTACATTTAAATGATTCTACATTAACTCTTATTGAATTTTAAAATTTAACAATATTACAGACTGTAGCACATTCTGCACTTACAGAGTAGGAGGAGTACTGTACATGAAACTTGGATTTGGTTGTTACACATACCGAATCTTGCCACAATATTATTTAATTTAATCACAAGAAAGCTTCTTTAACAGCTTTTCTTTCCACTTCTCACCTTAATAGCTGAACCTGTAGAGCAGACAACTCCTTCCTTTGGATGAGTCTAAGTGTAGCTTGCTGAATATCAGAAGAGAATAACCAACTTCTGTCATTTGAACACGGAGCATCCAGCAGTACCTGTACAGCCAATGAGTAAAAGAATGAACAAAAGTATTACCTGTAAAGAAGTTAACTATCTGTGCAATGCATCCTATTCGAAAGTATTGGAATATAATTTCTGTAGAAAATTTACAGCATCATTTTTTGCATTTTAGAAGCGTGAAGAAACAACCAGTTTAAAACATTTTACTGTTTTTGTGCATTTCTGAGACCAACCACACCCTATTTACTGCACCATGAACATTATTATAATTATCACCTGAATAGCTCCCACCCTTGATCTCCCTTGCTTATTCACCTATTTAAATGTTACAGAGTACTAACTGCTGTGCACTATTCATAATTCAATGTGATGAGTCAATAAGCAACACCATGTAACGTATGCTCAAACACACATGCACGAAGTCTCAACAGTTCAAAGTTTAAGGTATGCAGAAAACATCTGGTCAACTCAGTAGACTCCTCCCAGACAAATCAGAAGGACCATCAAATGGAGAATAAGTTTTAACATTAAAATAAAAAGTTTCATCTTCCCTTCATGAGCATTTCACGGGACATGGTCAAACAGCTACAGATTACAGGTTACAGTAGGAAAGGAAGGAACAGAACAATAAAAGTATCATTTTAATTCCATCAGCCTGTCAATACATAATGGTTCTACCTTGTCGTACAATTCAGGATAGAGATCTCCCATCTGTCTCCCATCCAGTTCAGAGAGAGTAATTAAATTCATCAGGGGCTCTGGGATGAAGGATTCTAGTGTCTGCTTCAGCCACCTTGATCTCAGACTATCATACTCATTGCAGCGAAGATGACCTAAACATAAATTAACTAGAATCAGTGCTCTTAAATTTTTATCCATATTAGAAGTTACAATTACGGATGTTTCAGTATTTCCCTGGGATTGTCAGAGATTATAACGTGTGTGCTTATATTACTGCACATTCTACCACACTGACGGATTTTTATAAACTTTCAACATGCTCCTAAAAGGTGATCCATAAATATTTAGTAATAAATACCTACAGAGTGGAAAACTTTCACAGTAAAACAAACTTAAAACGGTAACCCATATTCAAAGAGCAGTGGTATGAGTATTTTTCTGAGATCTTTCTACTGCTATGAGGAGGATACATGTCATTTTTTAATTCATCACAAGCTTGGTCCTCATCTTATGTTCCCAAACAAAGCATTTCAATTCCTCACCTACCAGAGGCTGGTCACCTACTTATACTGACATAAACACAGTTGCTTTTTTTATTTCTAGTCCTATAGCCATGACAATTACCCATTTAGATTAAACCTTGCTGTATACAGGCATTGCTCCAAGCAACAGAATCTCATTTTCCTCCTGCTCTTGCCCTTAGATACTCAATACTCCCATTCATTTTCCTTGCCTTTAGTCCCTCATGACACCACAAGAACCATAGCAGGCTGTGGATATGACCTATGTATACCATAACACGCACTCTCTTTCGGTTGAAATCGTCCTCCTAAAGCTTATTAATTACTTTTGCCAACAATCTGACCACCTTACAGCTAAGGTGTAGAACAACCCCCGGCACAAGTACTCCCTCCTCCAAAGATTCTCACTCTGCTAAATGAACTTGGGCCCATCCCTTTTATGCACCATCTACACACCCTGAGATTGCTTTATGTTCTTGTCCAGCCAACCCTGTGCAATTAACATACCGTATTATCACAAAGATGTAAAAATATTTGACACTTGGAAAAAGCTTGTTTTCCTGCACTAAGAACTCTGATTAACTTACAGTTACAGGAACATGCTTGGCAGCAGTACACGATACACAGAGTACATTCTAGACAGGAAGAAAAAGCAGCACCACTTGGTTTTTCAATCTGCATTAATATGAAGCCCATTTACATAGTCACATGTCCAAGTTTTTGTCCTTACTAATACTAGGACAAACTGACTTCACAATATTCTGATTTCAACAATCTGAATCTACTGAGTACAGCGTCCCTTTTAAACTAAATTTTAATCTCACAACATACACAAACATGCCTTCTAATAACTTTGATAACTGCTCCTGGAACCTGATTTCTGTATTTTAATTGGCACAACAATAAAATACATTACCTGGCCAGGCACACTGCAGCATAGCTATTGATTTACCGCCTGGAGCAGCACACATATCCAAAATCCTTTCCCCATCCTTTATTTCCAATGCCAGCACCGGCAGAAGTGAAGCAGCATTCAGCAGATAATATTCCTTGAGTTTACCAATCTGGTGTTTTTGTGCAGGGAATCTTCCAGGAGTTCTACTGATGTAACATTTTAATGATCCTGGGAGATAGGGTAAGGTTTCCTGAAAGAGACTACGATATCCCTTCAAACGCAAGTTGTTCTTCAGTTCAGAGGAAAAGCTGAATTTATTAAGCAGAACAGCATATTGCCAGCACAATGGTGATGTGAGCACCTCCCTGGAGGTTTAAAAAGGAAAAACAAAGCAGAGTTATATTTAATAAGTGGCAGGTTACAGTTAAGTTTCCATAACGTAGCAAGCCCTTCATCTCAGGGAATTAGAGCAAACACCACAGCTAGGTTTTGTGCTCGCCCACAGTTATGGTATTTTAAGTGTGTTCCGGTGGTTTGAGCCTGTTTCCACAGGTTAATTATGAATTATGTAATGAAGAATTTCCTTCTATAGTTTTAAATGTGTTACTTTTCAATTTCATGAAATATCCCTTTGTTCTCATGTCAAGAGAAAGGATAAATAGGGATACTTGGTTTACCTCCATTATTGTTATAAACAGGAACTCAGGAGTGTACAAACATAGAGAAGCTGTGAACTCATTTGTAAAAAAGACAGAAACAAAAAACCCTAATGCTGCTCCCAATTAATCTTTCACCTTGCTTTTTTAAATCAACCCTTCATGTATTCTTTAATAACCAATGTATAATACTGTGGCTCTCAGAAATAAAAGGTATTTTGCTCCATACTAAAACTTGTCACATAGTAAATGGTCTCTGCAAATAAGGAAATTTTCATGTCTGAAATCGGGGGCTGGGGGAGGGAGGGGAGTTTAATGCATTTGGTTTTCACTGAAAAGGATAACAGTGTTTGCTGATTTGGAATCCTTTTTGCATTCTTTGAAAAAAATAAAACCAACAGGGCTTTGTTAGCATTTACATTTTGGGAGACGTAAGTCAAACAATGGACTGATCTGACTGATACTGACTAGCTGAATCCATAAAACTAAAAAGTGACTCCAAGAGCAGATCAAATGGGCACTACAATAAACACACTTCATCCAACATCCATTATAATCTTCTTTGAAGTTTTCTGAAAATAAACACGCAAACAAAACAAAAAAATAAATATTACAGATGGTCTTTTAATACTAGGGAAAGTTACCAAATAAATCAAATGCAAATCTGTTTATATATTAGGCTCCCCAATCTTCTTTGAAAACTGTTAGGAAACAATTCGGAAGGATGTGGTTTAACAATGTGACTAGCCAATGAGGACAGAGACAAAAAGCATCTGATAAGCAGCTCTGACTTACACTAAAATATTTTGCAGCACTATCCCATCGTGGCTTGGCCCTGTCCACATGGTACTAGAAAACTATCTAATGAGAACTATATTCTAATTATGTTTTGCCATCCTGCCAATTTAGAAAATAATGTTCTCCAACTCTACCTCTAAGGGGCAGATCTTCAGTTGTGTAAACTGTGAAAGCTCTGTTGAAATATCTTGGGGATGTCACGTAATTTCTATGTGACTCCGTTTTGCCGTTTGTAACATAGGAATAATGATCTCACCACAGGATGTAGCAGGAGAAGAAGCTGAATAGTGAGAGAATGTTATTTTAATAAAACAGAGCTCAGAAAAGTACCCAGGGAAATAAATATAATTCATGATCAATCAAGTTACTTCTCGTTCTGTAATTGGAGTGATTCCTCTTTTATACCGGTGAATATTTCTGAAGTTCATTTTATCTTTTTTTGGTCACCGTCTCTGATATAATTATTGTTTCCTCATTTTTCAGTAAATTGCTACCGAAGTATAAAATATGAAACTCGCTGATGCATCTCCCCTCCTTTGAACACATAAAGGGTTTTCCGTAGGCCAAATCCTGGTGCTACTGGAGTCAAAGCAAAAATCCCATTGACTTCAGCCAGACCATAATTTGGCCCTAAGTATTGTGAGGAGGAAAGAGAAGGAAGAAAGAACAGAAAGAAAAAAGGAAATCAGGAGGGAGGAGGAGAAAAAGAAAAAAAATATATTTGTTTCTCTTTACTTGTCATGGAACGTTACAGAGAGACTAAGGAACTGTTTATCTTATTTCTCTTAAAACTGGCTGTATTCACAATTGTTTTGCTTTTTTGACATTATTCAGACACGTTCAAGATAAAAATAATAAAAGCTATTTTGTTATGAAATATTCCCTCATTTTAACTGTTTTCCAGTTTGTAAGTCTGTCTTGAAGGTCATCATGACACTCACTGATGAAGCAATTCAAGGCTATGACTAATACTTAGCTTTCAGCTCATACTATTGTCTCTTTTTCTTTCCACAACTAAGCGGAAACTAAGTGAGTTATGGATAAGGCATCCAGCCTTTATATTTTCAATTCCTTGAGGGGATTTGTGCAAGTGGGATAATGTCCCATCAAGAATGAAAAGATAAGATTCCATATGTTAATAAAAGGGTCATGTCACCTAAATGTATCTCTACATCAGGCGATGTGATCTTTCCTGCACATTCCCTCATTTCCCAGATGCTTGACTAGAATTATTAAAGACAAGTGCTCATCTATCATTCCATGCTGGTATCCTAGTTTCTCCATAAAATAATCAGAAGCACAATTTCCAGTTTGTATGAATTCTATATAGTTCTTTGCAGTTATTTTATGGGGTCATAAAAAGAGAAAAAATAACCTGACTGTGCTCCATGCCTCTCCCAGCTCCTTCATGTATTGCTTCTCAAAGTGATCCAGAACAACTTGGCAGATCTGCTTTTGAGGCTTCCCTTCTGATTTCAGCTTAGAGGGAGGGGGAAAAAGTCACCATGAAAAACTATTAGCCTAAGATTGCAGTACATCAGATTTTAAATACATCTGTTTGGATTAATAATGACATTAAGGTGCTCAGGTACCCCACTGATGGGCATGGTATACATATTTTCAGGGCTGGCAACAGGAATTTTGGAGCCCTCTGTAAAATATGATGTATGAATACCATCTCTCCTGACCTGTGAACAAATCATCCAAACTGTATGCTCAAGATGCTCCGTCCCTGTGATTGCCAAATAAATTACAAGGATCCTGGGGCGCCAACATACCAGGAGCAAAATAAACAAACCATCATTAAGGAGATTATATCCCTAGAAAATTAGCACCCCTGCCAAGGAACCCCTCTCAACGTATCTAACTAAAAGACAGATGTTAAAGTGCATCCTTGTGCAAGTCATATGGAATCCAATCCTGCTTTGAAGAATTATAGTAACTGCTTTCTTCTAGGAGTGAATAAGAATGGTAGAATTAATTCAACTGTACGTTTTGTTTGTTTTACTTACATACACAAAGAAAATTCCTAGCAATATTTAGGGACTCATTCTACAGAATCAATCCACTGAGGTAGCTATTTGGTCTTCTGTACCAGATTAAGCTATTTAAAGAAGTTCTGCAAAGGAAAACACTGGGTTTGTGCTCTTTTTTTGCTTTTTTCGGGAATTCTGTGCCAAAAATATAAAAATTCTGCGTATTTTATTCATAAATAAATAAATGTGGAGACTCCAGCATGGCAGTGGGGAGGACAGGCCACCAGCTGCATGAAGGTGGGAGGCCACCCTGCAGCCCTCGCCCCAGGACACGGACTTGGTGGTGAGGCTGCACCTGACCCTGACACAGTGCAAGAGCCGGGCCTGCCCCAGAAGCACCCCGGGCCCTGTCCCCCTGCTCCAGATGCACCAAGATAGCAAGTGAGAGGGACAGACACTCACACATCCAGGTATGGGGCAGGCAGGCTCAGCCTACGCAGGAGCCAAGTGTGGAGGGGCTTAGTGTGGGGGGATCCAGGTGTGGGGAGAGAGGATTCTGTGTGGGGCAATCTGGGTGTGGGTGGCTCAGTGGGGGGGGAATCTGGATTCACAGTAGAGGTGCCAACCCTCCAGGATTGTCCCGGTGTCTGCAGGAATTAAAGATTAATCTTTAATTAAAGATTATGTCATGTGTTGAAACTTCCTGGAATACAACCAACCAAAACTGGCAACCCTAATGCACAGGGACTAGTTGTGGGGTCCAGGTAAAGGTAGTTCGGGCTCAGCAGGGCAGGTCTGGGTGTTGGGAATGGGCTCAGTAGGGGGGTCCAGATACTGGGGGCTTAGTGGGGAGGTCTGGGTGCAGCTGGTTGGAGCTCAGTGGGGGTGGGGGTCCAGGTGTGGGGTGCTTGTCAGGATGACCCAGGTGCAGGAGGGTGGGACTTGTCTGGGTGGGGGTTCAAGTTCGGAGGGCTCAGCGGAGAATAGTCTGGGTGCAGTGCTGAGGGGCTGGATGCAGGGGCTTGGGCTTAGCCGGGGGAGGGAGGGGAGTTCAGGTGCAGGGGGGGTCTGGGAGCACGGGGTGAGGCTCAATGGGGTATGTGGCTGGGGGACTTGGTAGGGGGATTCTGGGTGTGAGGGGTTGAGGTTTGTTGTGGGGGGGTCTGGGTATGGGGGGGTCCAGATGCATCGGGGTTGGGCACATGGGGGAGCAGATCCCCATACAGTGACTCCTCCCCCTGCAGCTTAGGAGCAATTGGGGCAGGAAGTGCCGGGGGGGGGAGAGAGGGGTGGAAATACGGAGCTTCCTGCATTTCCTCAGCCACTCCTTGCATGGGAAGAGGAAGTCCCATCCTACCCAGCCCAGCCGGGACTAGCAGATGAGTGCTTCCCTGTAGTGATTTACCTCCACACGGGCTGGTCTGGGGGTGTGTGAAACTACATGCCCACACTGCTGTGGAGGGGTGCGTGACCGCTCTTGCAGCTTCCCTTTGCTTCCCCAGCATTTTTATGCGGGGAAGCAAAGAAATCTGCCAGAGACATGAATTCTGGTGCAGAATTCCACCCAAAGTATTCTTTAGGCCAGGGGTAGGCAACCTGTGGCATGCGAGCTGATTTTCAGTGGCACTCACACTGCCCGGGTCCTGGCCACAGGTCCGGGGGTCTCTGCATTTTAATTTAATTTTAAACGAAGCTTCTTAAACATTTTAAAATCCTTATTTACTTTACATACAACAACAGTTTAGTTATATATTATAGACTTATAGAAAGAGACCTTCTATAAACATTAAAATGTATTACTGGCACGCGAAACCTTAAATTAGAGTTACTAAATGAAGACTCGGCACACCACTTCTGAAAGGCTGCCGACCCCTGCTTTAAACTATATAAAGAGGGGACTAAAAGGCTGGAAGGAAAAGTGCTTTTAAAAGAGGAAGGATTGGAGTGGTGTTTGTTTGTTTTTTTTTAAATAGAATTGAGGTCTTGTGTTCCATTTCCCTTGGAAGACTTCGGATGACTGGAGAACTAGTTGGATTAGTAAATCAAACCTACTATGGCAGTGAAGCTTGAGCGATTGAGAGAAGAAGGGATTTTTAGACAGCCTGTTTACAATGTTGCTTTTGTTTGTGGGCATTCGTTAAGCATCTGCGTTAACAAAAACATCTAACACATAATTAGGAGGAAAAATCTCTTGGCTAAAGAGTCAATACTCCTGCACCTTCAATTAACAGATATGAAAACTTCTCTTTCCAGTTCTGTGGCTCAGCAAGGAGACCTCCAGCAAAAAGCAAGAAAGCAAAACTTGATAATTCTAAGGCATAAAAAAGCCAAGAAAATAAACTGAAGAAAAAAATTCATTTTTTTTCAGGTCTTCTTCATATCTCATAAAGATACAAAAATAAAAACCAGCACCAACATATTCTTTCTCCTTCCTCCCCTCCCCACACACACTTTGTAGATCACCTTTAAGCAGGGAAATTGACAGAACTATGGAACCAACATAACCAATTTGTGCAGATTATTATTATTTTACAGAGATGTGTAATGGGGCTGCACATGTGTATCTGAAAATATAATCTGAAATTAACAGGTATAGTTGAGAGCATAATTACATCAGCAGAATCTCTATCACTGGTGATAATACAAAAGAACAGAGTTTGACTGTCAGGCTATTTATCTACACTAGAAAGGGTTGTACTTGTTTTCAGCAATGATGCAATTATATTTTTGCTGAAAACTGTTATAGATTTTTCTTCCTTAAAACATAAAGTACATATGTGGGGCTGGTATGTAGGGGGGGAAATTTACTTGCATATTAAGTAAGTCTTATTTAAAATCAGAGTGGCACACTGCATATGGACCTCCACATCGTCATTTTAGTATGTCACTTTTCAGGGTAGAAATATACTTGTAAGTACCCAATGAAAAGCTAAGCATAGGAGCCCTGAAGTATATAAGGAGGAAAATAAAAACACAGTTATTTATAAAAACTGGCTACTGTTTACAAAAGCTCTGTAAAGCAGTCAGTTGGTTTAGATTTTAGACGCAATAATTTAGGACCAAATTGCAGGCAGAGAGAAGTGGCCTGATACACAGGAGCTGGGATACACCTACTGTATTTCTTCACCTGCTAGTTCTGTGATGTTAAAAGTTAAGGCCCCAGTCCTGCATGTGGGTGGACCTCTGGGCCTACGCAGAGCCCCTGAAGTCAATGTGGGTCTGTCCAAAGGGTACTCTATGCAGGAGTGGGACCCACAATATCTGAGCTGGTTGGAATATTTTTGACCACCAAAAAATGTCAAGACCACTTTTTCTATTTTCTGGCCCACTGAGCCCCAACCAGCTTCACCTGGACCCCCACCCAATCAAGCCCCACTCCCCCAGCATCCAGACACGCCCCCACTGAGCCCCATCTCCCCACACTCAGACCCCCCTGCTGAGCCCCAACCTCCTTCACCTGGATCCCCTGCAGAGTCCCATTGCCTCTGCACCCGGACCCCCCAAACAAGCCCCTGTGCAGCCAGATCCCCCACTGAGCCACCCGCACCCAGACTGCCCCACACACAGAAACCTCCCACCCCACACTAAGTCCCTCCACACTTGGATCCTGCTGGGCTGAGCCTGCCCACCCACACCTGGTGCACCTGGCACAGAGGGGCAGGCCCAGCCCTTGCATTGTGTCCGGGTTGGGTGCAGCCTCACTGCTGAGTCCCTGTACCGGGGGAGGTGGGGGCTCCAGGGTGATCTCCCATCTCAATGCAGCCAGTTGGCCAGTGCTCCCTACTGTCATGCTGGAGCCTCCACATTTATTTATTGACAAATAAAATATGCAGAACTTTGCAGAATTTAAAAATATTGTGCGCATAATTTTTATTTTTTGGCACAGAACTCCTTCAGTAATAAAAAAATCAAAAGTCAGGGCCCTCCAAAACCATAAGACTGGCTTAAAAAAATCATGAACCACTAGTTTCAAGTAGCTTTTTCCTCCACCTCCTTTGTCAGGGCTTTTGTCAACACAGGGAAATTTGCCAGCATACCTATAATAATTATACCAGTATGACTTTGTGTGTGGACATTCTTATTCTGCAAGAAGACTATCCACTCAGGGAGCTACACTGGTAAATGGTGGATGCTGTATAACTTGAACTGCTTAACTGTGAATTCGGTGTAACTGTAGTCTTTAAGCCATGATTTGAGGACGCCGATAACTCAGCCAGAGGTCAGGGGTCTATTACAGGAGTGGATGGGTAAAGTTCTGTGTCCTGCATTGTGCAGGAGGTCAGACCAGATGATCATGATGATCCCTTTTGACCTTAATGTCTATGAGTCTGTAACTATAGTAGAGGTTCTCAAACTGTGGGTTGGGACCCCATTTTAATGGGGTCGCCAGGGCCAGCATTAGACTTGCTGGGAACCAGGGCTGAATCTGAAGCCCAAGCTTCACCTGGGGCAGCAGGGCCAGGATCTACCCCCCAACCTCCTGGGTCATGCAGTAATCATGTTGTCAAAAGGGGGTCGGCGGCAAAATTAAGTTTGTGAACTCCTGAACTATAGAAATATAATCATACCAGTACAGGTAAGCCAATGACTTTCCCACGTAGATGAGCCCTTGCCCTCTCTCCACTGCACACAGGAAAACTCAGAAAAATCATGTGATGTTAAAGAAAGCTCCCTGTTACCCAGCACTGCCGACATGCAGCATTCAAAAATCGTGAGTCAAACTCTAAAAATTCATCAGAGTGGCTTACCAAACCCACCACCATTTCAAACAACGAAGTTGGGGCTTTTTTTTCTTTGCTTTCCAAGGCCCCTACGCACATTTAGATCACAATATAAAAGCTTAATCCCACAATCAAGAATAAAAGGAGTACTTGTGGCACCTTAGAGACAAACAAATTTATTTGAGCATAAGCTTTTGTGAGCTACAAAGTGAGCTGTAGCTCACAAAAGCTTATGCCCAAATAAATTTGTTCGTCTCTAAGGTGCCACAAGTCCTCCTTTTCTTTTTGCTAATACAGACTAACACGGCTGCTACTCTGAAAACAATCAAGAATAGGGCCCTACCAAAATCACGGTCCGTTTTGGTCAATTACACAGTCATCGAATTTTTAAAATAGTAAATTTCATGATTTCAGATATTTAAAACTGAAATTTCAGTGTCATAATTGCAGAGGTCCTGACCCAAAAAGGAGTTGGGGTGAGGGACAAGGGTGTATTATTGTAGGGGGGCTCATGGTACTTCCTTACTTCGGCGCTGCTGCCTTCAGAACTGGCCAGCTGGAGACCGGCGGCTGCCTGCTCTGAGCCCAGCGTCAGCCAGAGCACAGAAGTAAGGATGGCATGTTATTGCCACCCTGACTTCTGCACTGCTGCCCTCAGAGCTGGGCCCTGAGTTGGCAGCTGCCACTGTCAGGCCACCAAGTTCTGAAGGCAGCAGTGCAGAAGTAAGGGTGGCATAGCATAGGCGCCGACTCCGTGGGTGGTCTAGGGCTGGATCACCCATGGGGAAAAATTAGTGGATGCTACACACTCACTGGCAGCCAAGCTCCCCCTTCCTCGCCTCTTCCCCCCAGAGCGTGCTGCGTCCCCACTCCTCCCCAGCGTCCCCACTCCACCCCAGCGCTCCCCCGCCCCCCTGCTGCTGCCACCTAACAGCTGTTTGGCAGTGCTTAGGACTTTCCAGGAGGGACGCGGCACACTTATGGGAGGAGGTGGAGAAGAGGCGGGGCAGGGGCGGGGAACTGGGGGCAGGGGTGGGGCCAAGCACCCACTGGGCAGAGGGGAAGTTGGCACCTATGTGGCATGGTATGGTATTGACAAGAGCTGGGCGCCCCGCCAACAGCCACCACTCTCCGGCCACCCAGCTCTGAAGTCAGTGCAGAAGTCAGGGTGGCAATACCATGATCCCTGTAAAATAAATTTGTGATCCCCCCCCCCCCCCGCCAACTCCCTTTTGGGTGAGGACCCCCATTTGAGAAACGCTGGTCTCCCATGAAATCTATACAGTATAGAGTAAAAAGCACACAAAAGACCAGATTTCGCAGAGGGAAGACCAGTCTTCACGGTCCCCGACGCATTTTTCATGGCCGCGAATTTGGCAGGGCCCTAATCTTGAAGGCCCAGTGGGAAAAAAATGGAAATGAACACCAAGGTTGTCACAACCCCAGGAACTGGCGCTTTAAAAATAAAAAAACAACATACTCCGCGCGAGTCTAGCCGTGGAGATGGCAACCCTGGGAGGCAGCGCTCACTGCAGCAGCCCTGGAGAAGAGGGGAGGAAGAAGCGGTGCTGGACCCTGCTGCCGCTCTCCTCCCTCGCGCCCCCGCCTGCCCACTAACAGCTCGGGGGGTTGCTGGGGTCGAGCGATTTCTCCCCCAGCTTCACTCCGGACTCTTTGCAGAGCGGAGGCCGACTCCCCTCCGGCGCTCAGCGGCCCTGCCGGCCCGGCCCCAGCGCAAGCTTGGGGGCGCAGTGGGGCAGGAGGAAGGGCTCTTTCCCAAGGGCAAGGGGGCCCGACTCCCTCCCCAATCTCCGGAGCTGTTTGCCTACTGCCGGCCACTGGCTGTTGCTACCGCACACTGGCCCACCCCGCGCAGCAGCCTTCCCGAGGCCCGGCCCCCGCCTCTCACCCGCTCCTGGGCCAGGGAAGGGGCCCCCCGCGGCCCACAGGAGGCAGCGAGCTGGCGGCACAGCCGGGCTGGGGCGCGCAGCAGCAGCCGCCGCATGGGGAAGAGGCGCCGGGCCCGGCGTGTGGGCCGCGCTCAGGGGAGGGGCCGCGTGGCCGGCTGCGCGCCCTGGCGGGGGGGTCGCAGAGCGGGCGGGGCTCAGCGCCAAACAGCGCCGCCCCCACAGAGAGGACACAGGCGGGGCGAGGCCGGGCCGGGCCGGGCTCAGCTGAGCTCGCTCAAGGGCTGCGGCGCCACCTCGCTGCTGCTGGAGCTGGGCGGGCCACGAGAAAGGCCGCTGCGGTGCACTGCTGAGGCTGGAGCACCGAGCTGCCCGGGCGGGCTGACAGGCCATCTCACTGACCGCCTCCCCTCCTGGCGCCCTTGCACACGCAGCTGCCCGCTCGTGTGTCATCATCCCGAGCCAAGCTGCTGCTCTTGCTCGCAGAAAGCGGCACCTCACAGCATCGCTCAGTCCTGCGATCGAAATCTGCCACGCTCATTTTCACAGGGCAAACACGAAAGGAGGACTTGGAGCACCTTAGAGACTAACCAATTTATTTGAGCATGAGCTTTCGTGAGCTACAGCTCACTTCATCGGATGAAGCTGTAGCTGACGAAAGCTCATGCTCAAATAAATTGGTTAGTCTCTAAGGTGCCCCAAGTCCTCCTTTTCTTTTTGCGAATACAGACTAACACGGCTGTTACTCTGAAACCTTTCACAGGGCAGTTTCCCCTCCCCCTCCAAAGTCACATGAGGAGGAATTCCCCACCCTGCAGGCAAAGACGCTCCCTCTCCACCACCTCAATCCATCAGTCGCGATTGCCAACTCCACAGAGAAGGAAGTCACCAGACAAACCCTGAAAGGTCGCTAGATGTAGCTGTTGAAGCACTCAAAAAGAGTCAAAAATGTCACCGAAAAACTTCCAGAAAATTCAACAGAGAATGATATATATACACACACAGGTGAGTATAGTCACAAAATCATTCACAAGCAGCTCAACAGTGTTAATAAAATCTATTCCATGCTCCTCTTACTACATTGTGTTGCACACCAGAAGCAACAACAGTATGCATTCGATGAAGTGAGCTGTAGCTCACGAAAGCTCATGCTCAAATAAATTGGTTAGTCTCTAAGGTGCCACAAGTACTCCTTCTCTTTTTGCGAACACAGACTAACACGGCTGTTACTCTGAAACAGTAGGCTGTCATCACCAGGAGGGCGCCCTCTGCTCATGGTAAAGGGCACATTGTACACTGCAGCGCTGGTTAATTTCAGCGGAGGCCAGGGTTGGTTAATTTCAGATGAGCCTCCCTTTCTTGCCAGCCTGGATTTGAGCAGACAGGTTAGTGAAAGGGAGGGCCCAGAACAAGGGGTAAGAGGACCTTCGCTCGGCGCTGCAGAAAGCCAAGAAAGTAGACTTAAAAACAAAAATCCGTTAGCTGGACCCCTTCCCTCCTGCTTCCAGGATTTCATTTCTCAAAACAGCTGGGCAGCTAACCCCAGGCCAAGCCAAGGGAAGGAGTAAAGGGGAACTGAAATCAGGCTAGCTTCACTTTTGATCCTGTAGTAAGGGCTTAATTCCTGGGGGCACAGTGTCCAGTCTCATCCCACCCCATCTTCCAGCCATGGGGCTCTCCTCACTGGCTAACCTGCCTCCCCCTCCCAGCCTGCTTCATTAGCCATCTTTCCCTGCATCACAGAGTGTACTATCTACTACAAAGAAAGAACACATTTGGGTAAAAACAAGCCCTAGCTAATGTGCTGCTGTCTCCAAAGCGTGTCTGGCTTTAGCGAAGTATTTAATTGGCCTCCACAAACTTCTTTTCCTCACCTGCAGATTATAGTGATATCAGCCCAAGGAGCCCTAGAATGTGCTTCCTTCCAAGGACATGCTCAAGTGAGATGTAATGACAATGATGTAGTGTGCAACAGAATGTAGTAAGAGGAGCATGGAATGGATTTTATTAACACTATTGAGCTGCTTGTGAATGATTTTGTGACTATACATATTGGTGACTTCTTTCTCTGAGTGTCACTGTAATTGGCAGTAAAAGTCACTAGATTTGTCAGTGGTCACTTCAACACTTATTTTCTCACTAGGGAAACCAAACAGTCATTAAATCTAGTGACAAAGTCGGTAAGTTGGCAACACATCTCCCCACAATATGCAATCCTGCCTCCTCCACTATCCTCCTCCAAAAATACCTCTGGAACCTGGCTCTCACTCTGTGGTGTCTCCCTGAATAGCTTCATTTGTGTCTGTTTCTGTTGATTCCCTCAGTGGCACCAGATCCTCTTGGGAACAGAGGGCCCTTCAGCAGCAATCCTAGCAACTGGGGGATCATGGTGGCAACCTCAGCCCTATAACTTTAAAGACCTGTCTCTTGCAAAAATAAGTGGCTACTAACATCCTACATTGAAATGGTGCAAGTAGCGAAGGCAAGGGAGCACACAGAATAATGTGAGGTTGAGGCCTTATCTCATGGCCAATCAGAGCTAGGAAAGCTCCTAGCCCTTTGAGGTTTCTGGCCTCACATTGCCACAGCTCAGCTTCCATTTCTGGTGTTTCATGAGATGGTGTAGAGTAGAACCTCAGAGTTACAAACTGACCAGTCAACCACACATTTCATTTGGAACCGGAAGTATACCATGGGGCAGCAGACAAAAATAAAAAAAGCAAGTACAGTACAGTACTGTGTTAAACGTAAACTACTTAAAAAAAAAGAAAGCAGCACTTTTCTTCTGCATAGTAAAGTTTCAAAGCTGTATTAAGTCAATGTTCAGCTGTAAACTTTTGAAAGAACTATAACATCTTGTTCATAGAATACTAGAAGATTAGGGTTAGGAGAGACCTCAGGAGGTCATCTAGTCCAACCCTAGCTCAAAATTCAGAATTACAAACATGTTGGGAATGGAAATTGTTCGTAACTCTGAAATGTTCCCTGAGAGTAGAAGTCTGAGGTTCTACTGTACATTAAAATGAGTGCTGGTTACAGATACCAAGCCAAAAAAAAAAAAATACAACCCATTTACCAGAAAATCCAGGATGTTTTCAGTATGTTGATAATTCAGCCTCAGGGGGGAAAAAAAAAAAAATCAAACAACAAGAACAAGCAAGATGGAAATACTAAATAGTATAGGTTAAACAAGTCCTCTTAAAATCAATCCTATCTATTTTTAAAGAGCTGAATTCGTCTGGTACAGTACTTGGCCTTCAAATTTATTACTTTCACAATGAATTCCTTTATTTTCATCTTTTTCATTCGTGAGGCTAGCTTTATAAAAAAACTAAGAGCATGCCTCCTACAAAATATTGTCACCAAATTTAGAAGCTTGTCTAAGATTAGTCAAACCAAGCCCCAGAGAAAGAGACAGAAGTCAAAATAAAGCTTTATATATACACTCTCAAATATCAACTGCAAAAGGTCTGGGGATTTTTTTTTTTAATTAAATGCCAACTTCTGTAAGATACTGAACGTGGATAAAAATACTCATGGTGAAACATACAGGGCCAAGTTCTTTGCATTGTAACTCCATTAAAGCCAATAATTGATGCCAGAACTGATCTCCTGTTTACCTTACTTATCAAACAAATACCATAAACATTTTGAAAGAACCATCCCACTCTAAACATTTATCAGTCCATTAGTGTGTGGTGCTGCTAATGTCACCCACTGTGGCAGAAACTAGGATGTCTGCAGCACAGTTCTCAGGATGTTAGAAAGGCAATTTGGTTAAAATACATTACTTTTGCTTTATAAAAATAGACTTTTTTGAATCTTACTAATTAACTTTTTAGCAGAACCTTTGGTGGCCCATGGACTGCAGTGGAAGTTGAGCTCTGCAATTTTTGAAAAACCAAGCCACAGCTATTAATACTAACAGTTTCTGCACCATAAACAGTACAGTAAGTTATCTGCAGTACTGATCTGGGGGGGTTACTTTGGATGAAAAGTTAAACAATGTCCCCTACAATGACTAGAAGTCAAACTAGCTTCTTTCAAGATTCCGGGCTCCATTTCAGGGAAGCAGAAGCGAGGTGGACTAGCTCTCAAAAGCCTCTAGCATTTTCAGAAAGAGGGGCACAAGCCCAGATATCTTGGACTAGAGAGAGGTCAACATTCAAAAATACCAAAGGCAGTGCCACCCCTCAGCAACTGTGCACCTGAATCCTCAGAGAGTACTCCCATGCTCTCCAAAGAAGGCATGACATTGTGCCAGTGCGGATTTCTTTACCTCTGCACAGTCCAGCTGCAAGGGTTGTGGGGTTTCTCTTCTTCCCCCTGAAGCAAAGTAGAATGCTGGGACCTTGGTGTTTCTCCTTTACAAGCTAAGACACAGGCCTTCAATGTTAGGTATAACACCTGCAGGTGGGCATGGTCCTGGATGGTCAGATGAGGTTAGATTTAGCAAGAGTCCAGCAGATGTTACTGAAAGTCTGAATCATATCCAACATATCTTGATTGCAGTGGGTAGCAAATTTAAAGCTTTAGTTGAAAGCTATCCAAAATTTAAAATTACAGGATCATGTAAATAAATGCTATCCTCCTAGAGCCCGTAATGGGGAAGTTGCTGAAAGTTTCAAGATATTTCTTCCTCCCACTGAATAATGAATGTGTTGGGGCTAGATAAATTTTGAGATACTGCTTATGTGCAATAGTACACTGTATCCGGGGAAGGCCGATTAGGAAACAATTTCCAAGAAGCCTGCAAAATATGCCACATTCCAAGGAACAGGAAAATACAGAAATAGATGTGTAAAGCAGACATTAGCGGTCAAGAGTGAGAGGCACCTCATTTTCTCAAGCATTACAGTATTTTTTGGCACAGAAAACTATTTGGCCATTCATACAAGAATGAATAAATCTGGCTCTAAACCGATAACTTTAATAAAATGTGAGCGTTCATGCTCCAGTAGTGGGCCAGGCTGACAGATAAATAACTCAACATTGTCTCCATAGGTGCTGACTCTGTGGGTGTTGTGGGGCTGGAGCACCGAAGGGGAAAAATTAGCAGGTGCTCTGCACCGCCAGCAGCCAAGCTCCCCCGCCCCCACCCCTCCATCTCTCCTGAGCGCACCGTGTCCCTGCTCCTCTGCCTCCCAGCGCTTCCCACCCGCTGCCTAATGGCTGTTTGGCAGTGCTTAGGACTTTCCGGGAGGGAGGGGGAGGAGTGGGGATCCAGGGCGCTCGGAGGAGGAGGTGGTAAAGAGGCAGGGCAGGTGAAGGGACTTGGGGGAAGGGGGTGAAATTGAGGCAGGATGAGGGTGGTGCATGGGTGGGCAGAGCATCCATGGGGCAGAGGGGAAGTCGGTGCCTATGATTGTCTCTATACAGAATAAATGCTGAGCTGAAGCATGGATATTTATTTTAGAAATTTGGAGCACAAACATCCATTTCATATAAACACTTATGCCAAATTTTAAAAATAATAGGACTTCTAACCTGAGCGTCTGGATTTCCACTTCTCAAGAAGAGAGGAAATTCAAAATAGAGGCCATACGGGACACTGCAGTCAACCAAGCACAAACAGTTTAGTTTATATAAACATCCTAGGTATGCGACTTTCAAAAGTGCCCAGCATGTGTCTAACTCTACTCGAGCTGAAGTCAATGTTAGGCCAATGCTGAGTGCTTTCGAAAATCTCATGCTACAGTTTCCCAGTTAGAGATCAATCCATTTTTATGACAGTTGGTGGGGGGTGTTACTGTGTGAAACAGTCACAATCCTATAATCTTTCCTCACAACCAGTGCAAGGGGAGTGAAGTCAGCACCATATTCACTGGGGAGCAGGCAGTGCTTTGCAGCTTGCCACAGTGCATTATTTTCCTAAAGTAGTTTGTTGTGGAGTACAGATCACCCTCTAGTAAGTGCCAATGTGATCTTAGGTAAGATAGCAAAGTGTATCCAAACAGCAGGAAAAAAAAAAACTTGAACATGTCTCTGCCCTAATGGAAACTTTTATTATTAGCTTTCTAGTCACTTCTATGAATCTCATTAATGGCATTTCTATTGAAATAATTTAGGATGGTGTTTCCTTTTGAGGAAACAACAGTATCCTGAGCTGAATGAACTCCAAAGGTGGCAGCCAAGGAGACAGTTATCACAAAGTTAGCAATGAAGCACCCTGAAGTTATCATACTGAACATCATTGCTATCTGAAGTGGCATCACTAGGCCAAGAAGCACGGCTTTCAGGCCAAAATATATATATATATATATGTTTGTGATGGAGAGAGAGAAGAAAAACAAGTACAGAATAATCTCCAGCTGGTAAAGTTATCATTGTGTGTACCTTTCAATGGTAAGATTCTGTGCAGTGCCTCTAAGAAGCCCAGCACAGAACCACAGCCCAAGGGGGTGGGAGCTAAGATGGCTTTAAATCCTACAGGGCTGTCTAAGTTACCCCAAGCCTCCTCATGCTGTCTTATGGGGCAGAGTGCTGTTCAGAATCTCTGCAATGCTGCAGCCTTTGCAACTGACACCCCCAACATCCTCTTGATTTGACAACTATCTACAACTGCCTTTTGCAGTTCTCACCCTGTGTGAAATCTTCTGGGACCTCTGTAGATTTCTTTGTCCCCTTTAGCCATCATAAACGGCTGCAACAGGGTGAGGTGTCTAATGTTATGAGTATCCATTATTTCAGATCCAGTTTTCTCCTGCTCCCATGTTAAGTGTGGGGTTCTCTCACTTATTGTAAATGTACATGAAAAATGATAAATCAGAAAAATGTGGCTGTAGACAACGTGAAGCTTTAATGATTGCACTGCACTTTTAGAACACAAAGTTCTAAATATTATTTACACTAAAAAAAATTAAGCATTTCAGTAAACTTTGTGTCCTCCTCCCCTTCCCTTATTTGGAACAGGGTGAAAGGAGTTAAAGAAAAAGATTGATTTGCCTTTTGAATCATTAATTATATTTTAACATTAATGTAGCATTTGCAGCCACTATTTCCCATATGTTATGAAGCTATGTGGGGGTCTTCTCTCACCTATCTTTTCGCATGTCCCATAAAGAAGTTAAAATGTTACATAGATAGCGACTTTATCTAAGAGAACAGTTGCATGTGCAAATCATCCATGTATTTAAGAGCAAGTGCTCTTAAGAGTTGAATACATTGATAAATGCACAAGGATAAAATCTCAAACACACAATTTAAGACAAATACAGAACTTCACTAGCCCAATTTTATAGTTTGCTCAAATCTGGTAGTACCTCCTACTGACTCAAAGATTAATAGTTAAGTGCACTAGTGAGGCCTCAAGAAGTATTTAAAATAGTATTTTTTTATAATATACGACAAATATAAATATAAATCTATAACTGTCAAAATACATGAAGTACTTATTTTGGCTGGGTTTTTTTTTGTTTGTTTTTTAATTTGTTCACTCTCTCACTAATTCATGGTATTTAGCAATGCAAATTGCAAAATGGTTCCCACAGTCATTAATAAGAATTCATGAGGTTCTTCTGTACTTGCCCCCCAAAAGTATTTAATATGTAATAAAGAAAACACTTAGATGCTGTACATTAGTTTTATTCTATACACAGTGACCGTCAACAAATAAAAAGCTGATGTAGTATAAAATAATGAGAAAAACAATGCTGTCAATTACAGTACACTTTCATATATAAAACTGTATGAAAAATATTTCTAGTAATTTGGTCTCATAACAATATAAATTTAACAGTAGAAACAAATTTTGAATATGAGAAATATCATTGTTTTAAGTTTCAGTTTCTCATTTAATTTCCCTGCCAGCTTTCTTTTTAGTTGCACTTTAAAAAGAGAAACAAAGACTTTCATTAATTTAATTTGTTTTGCATATAGATAAAGAAAAAACTCAAAGGTCAAGATGAAACTGAAAAAAGTGTCAAACTGCAGTACATAGACCCCTCAAACCAAAGGAATGTGTATGACAAGGTAACTAATTACATGTATGTGTATGACATGGTAAGATTAATGGGATTATGCGTGTAAACTTTTAAGGAAAGAATGCTAAATATTAAGACATGTTTATTGAAAGCAAGCCAAAGTACATCACAATAGTATCATTATTTACTCAAACAGAACCCTGTCACCATACCAGACCCTTTACCACTACCAGGGAAGTATTCTCCTGCTATTTCCAGTCACATTCAAATGGTTTTATACATACCCATTACTCACTGAATTTGAGTTCTCTCTCTTCCCAATGCAATACACATCCTTAATGTTAGTGACGGTTTTGCTTTAGTTAAAACAAACTAATATTTTAAACCATTAAGTAAGGGTTACATTTCAAAAGAATTGTGTGGGGTTTTAGCTGTCACTCCCATTGACTTTAACAAGAGTCATGTGGCTAAAACCTCATGCAATGCTTTCAAATGTTAAGGTAGCTGATGAATATATTTCACTGCATTATCACGGCCTAGTGTTTTTTGCTAGTATGAGATGATGGGAAGCTGGTAGCGTAATAGAAAGTCACCATTGCCTGCCTATTCCAAAAACCTTTGATTTAGGACCTGTGCTTTTTTCACAAATGCTTTCAACCTCACTATAACGTTGTAGGGAAGGTTTTCCAGTCACCAGCAACTAAGTAGTAAAATTATACGTACACATATGGTATAGAAATTATTCTCCCAAATGTAACAGAATACAAACTTATATCAAAACATTTGAAGTACAGTAAATCCAATTCTCTCCTCCAACACACCACTCCCTTTTAAAAAAATAAATATGACAGGGGCACATTATTTGGAAGGTTAGAATTAGGCTCATTACATTGCCTTAAAAATCTCTGCTTTTTACATTTTCAATATGACATTTTTAGTGTTTTATATAACACATTAAACAGACATGTATGCTAACTGATTTGATTTTTCACCAGAATTCTTAGTTGAAATGAGTTCAAAATTTCAATTGTGTGCAATTCTATGTTATAGCACATAATATAATATTCAATTAAGATATTTGAAAACATATTTACTATGCATATCAACTCCCATTTAACAAAACAAAAAAATGATCCATAAGAAGAAAACTTTTAGGCAGTCCATTCAAATACCATAATTATGTGTAAAATCCGTTTATCTTAAAAACCCCAGAGACTGGCAGAAGGGCAATATATGAATAATTAGGGCAACTGGTGACATAAATCCCAACCAAAATGTATTGCTATTATAAAGTAAACATAAAAGTCAATATATTCATATGGGTAAAGCTATCAACAAATTTTTAACACTTTCTAGACACCATTTTGATGGCGAGTAACAGGCATTAATGTTAAATCAAATTCCCAAATAAAATATTAGAAAAAATTATAAAAATATAGTTAACGTTTGTAGCATATAATTCTCTATATTCACTCTAACATGCACACATCTTACAAAATGCCTTAAAATTATTAGCTGTAGAGATATGGATTACTACACAACATATGAATGACAGTCTTGATGTGCACACCCAATCCATTTGCATTTGGTCTTGAAGGTGTTTTTCTTCAGGGTTATAGCTATATAGTCTGGCAAGTAAACCCCAATATGAAACCCAACAGTACTAACCTGATCCCAAATTCCACGTGCGTGCAAGTGCTCTCAAACATTTCTGTTCTCCATGTCCCTGTTAACCCCTGAAGAAGAGCTGGTGAGAATGTGAACAGTAACTAATAAGCCAAGTAGAAAATCTCATCAATCCAGTCCAGTAGAACTAACCCGTGGCAGAAAAGAAAATGGGTTCTTATTGTCTCATCTCACAGCAACTCTTTAAACAGTATCCAAGTAGGAAAAATTGTTATAATTTTGTGATTAAGTTAAAAATGTAGAATGTGATCTGGTTAAGAAATGACATCATGGGTGTCGCTGTTAGGTCTCTGCCGTATAGTCAATGGAGGTAGCGGCTTTCCATAGAAATCTACATAAACAACATACCAGAAGAAAAACATGTTAGAATCGAATTTACATCATCTTTTTCAAAAGGACAGATTAATTCTGTTGAATTCTTGCTGCTTTAAAAACCAGGCAGACCACAATTTTAGGGCCAGATCCTGCAAACAATTACTACCCTGTGTAGCATTTACTAATGCTAGTAGTACTATTGATTTAAATGGGGTTAATCACATTATTAAGCATTATACCCGATAAAAAGTGTTTGTAGGACCAACCATTTAGAAAAGCATCCAAACACAGCACTGTTGAATACTGCAGGCATATACAGGCCTGACTAAGTCTAGCAATTATGCAACTGCAAAATCAGGGACAGGGACACCTCTTCTAGTAAAGAAAATTAGGCCTAATTTTTCAAAAATGACCAGTGATTCTGGGCACTTGACTTCACACACCTTAACAGGGCCGGATTTTCAGAAAGTACTGAATGGCCACTCTCTGAAAATCCAGTGTTCTAGTGGTGTCTCAGTTTGGGCAGCCAGACATTAAGGTATCCGAAATCACTAATTACTTTGGAAAATGTAGACCCCAATCTTTAATTTTGACACTACAGCGTGCGTGCGTATTTCTGCTTTCTTGGTCTAAACATCACCAATAAAAATAACTTCATAAACATGTGCTGCTATTACCAAGTTCATTTTTCATTTTCTGACCATATTGACATAGGACCACAACTCACATAGACATGCTCGAATGATCGGATGACTTGATTGGGTGACCTAAAATTATGGCAAATTACAGGTATGCCATGTTGCTCTGGTAAGATATAAATATTTCATATGAATTAAAAATGGCAGTTATTTTATGCTTGATTATTATGTTTCCTTGCTCATATAACTTCTATTATAGGGTAATCATGTTTACAGTGTCCAGGTTAAAAATCACTCATCTTGGTGGTTGTTTTGCTCAAAATCTCCAAGTCATTGTACAATACATATTAAGAAATCAGTACTTTGGAGTAAGCCTACTAATGGATTGTAAGAGTAACTTGGAAACAATAACTAAAAAAAATATATAGTGGTTAGATTACATGGCTAGGCTTTATTTTGTTTCTCTTTCCTTGGAGGAACTGCTCAGTTCCTTCAGGAAGATGCATAGACCAGATCTTCTGGTCTCAGCTATGTAAAGTCTTGGAAACATGCTGAACACTGCACATTCTGAAGAAGACAGAACTGAATAGATAACACCACTTAAAATAATAATAAAAATTAATAATAATTCATAGGTGACAGAAATTGGCAAGTGCTACCCAGACCTTGCAAGAAGAAGGTATAAAAATTAGAATTGCTGGTGTGGTCAAAATGGCATTGCTCCTCAATGTTTGTAGTTTTCAACTGTGCCGTTTAATGAATTACATACATAAAATTTGATAGAATTTGACTGAAAACTCTTCTTTTATTCTCCTCTAAGTGAGTATGTGTCCAAAAATCTGAAACCACTTATATTTTAGTTCTTATAATAATCATGCTAGCCCTCTGAATCGGATATTGTAATCATTTTTAGCCATCAGTGCAATGAGTTTGCTGCCAGCAATGGGTTTTCAGGTGCGAAAATTTGCTTTCCAGCACCAAGTTACAAGCATGACACAACAAGGAAAGAGGTCCTGCCTTACATAAACAGTTATTTTTACAAACTTGCATGCAAATTAGTATATGCAAAATATTAAAAATAAAATAAAGTGTCAAGAATGGTTGGTAACAAGAAACAGGTGGAAAACAGGAAAATGTACAAGCAACTTTTTGAACCCTTTGAATCTCAATTTCAGTAGTATTGACAATGGAACTGTAAATCTTAAACCAATTATAGCTTGCCATTGCAAATTTTCAAATTTTTTTTAAACTCACAACATTGAATATATATTCCAATTCACATTAAAAATATATGCCTTTACAAGAGTTTTTATCTATAAATATAATGACCTGTGGTGAAGCAGTTTTTAGGATCTAGAACTAACAAAGGCAAGTAAATTCAGGTCTTACTCCTTAAGTACATGTATACATGTTAGCAAGATCAGGGTTTTATTTTTCCCCATTGTACTTAGGATAAGATCGGTTACTGAAGACTAGTTTTACACTGATGTAAATTCATTGAGTTACTCCCATTTTACAGCAGTGGTGAGAAGAGAATCAGGAGCACAACATTGACAGAACCATTTTGAATCCTAACAGGGTAAATGAAAGCTTTTGAGAGGCTTCTGTTATAGTCAGCCTCTCACTAAGTGTAACTAAAAAGGAATTTTAAGAAGATTGGGTTTGGAAGGCAATTTAAGCTCCTGCAGATAAAATAGGAGAGGATTTATGCAAATACATCCTTCATCAGGAATAATGTGACATTCATTTACAAGTGTTGTGCTACAGTAACTTGCATAGTTGGCAAAGTTTCAAACTTTAGTTAAAATAATTGCTTAATTAAAGTTTCATATAACTGGCTATACTGCCTGTTGGCTCTGCCTAAACATCCTTCATACAACTCTCCACAAAGAACGATGGAAGAATGATAAGATTCAGATCCTAAATAACCTGATCATCATGTTTACTGTATGTTACTATAGTAAGTCAACAGCGGTAAGTAAAAATTTTATTCTCTGATAACACTCAAACAGCATTATAACCAGAGCCTTGCAGGTTTCTTTTACTGCATAGTACACAGTACTGATTTTTAGATCTCTCTATATTGCCATCACTGTACTATGTGTCTACTACACATCTAGAAATAGTCCAACATTTTTAAAAAGATAGATACAAATATTTCAAATTACTCTCCTACTCTTACTAACATAGATTCACACAAAAGTGAATAGGAATACTAAGGGAGCACTTGTGGTATTTCATGAGCATAGACAGAAACTAAAGCCACAGAAGTCACATTTAAGGGGGTGGAGGCTTTAGATTCCCGTATGATGTGCTTGCTTTATTGACCTATCAAATATTTTTATAATACATTCTTTACAAGTGACTTGGGTAAAAAAACATGTTATAAAGTTATGACTGTGCATGAGTACGAGATGCAGTTTGAAGTTTAACAAATTGGTTATTTTCAGTGGATTTTTCTTGGCTAAAAGGCCCCAGAACTACTCTAAGGGCTAGTCTACATTACCAGGAGGATTGACTGGCAGCGATCGATCCAGCGGGGGGTCGATTTATCGTGTCTAGTCTAAATGTGATAAATCGACCGCCAAGCGCTCTCCCGTTGACTCTGGTACTCCACCAGAGTGAGAGGCGCAGGCGGAGTCAACGGGGGAGCATCAGCTGTCGACCAACCACGGCGGTAAGTAGATCTAAGTACATAGACTTCAGCTACGTTCTTCACGTAGGTGAAGTTGCGTAACTTAGATCGAACCCCCCACCACCACCCCAGTGCAGACCAGGCCTGAGTAGAGCACCTGCAAAAAGAATTCTCTCATCCTACAGTAATTGTGGTTCTTTGAGATATTGCAGTTTGTGTGGATCCCACTGTAGGTGTGCATGTACCTCATGTGCATGAGATGGGATTATTTGAAAAGCAGTGTCCATTGCCTCCTTGTACTCTTATGAGAGGGCATAAAGGGTGCAGCACCTGCAACTCTCCCCAGTTCCTTTGCAATTCAAAGCCTGGGCTAGCTCAAGACTGTGAAAAACAGGGATGGAGAGCAGGTTGTGAGATCCACACTGACTACCTCACCTTAAAGGAACTTGCAGTAACTGTCTGTTAAGTAACCTTTCTTCTTTGAGTTTGTCAGTGCAGATCACACTGCAGGTGACTGGCATGCTGTATCCCCTCAGGATGGTGGAGATGAAGAGTTTCAACTGTATCAGTCCAACAGCGACTGTAGAACTGCTCTCCCGACCTTTCCACCTGATCTAGCTGCTGACTACAAGGCACCGTGTTTGACAAAGGAGGTTACTTGTTGCTGCCGTACAGATCTCTGATATTGGCATACTTGTGAAGCAAGTGGTGGACTGCTGCTTATGCTCCGGTTTAGCATGCTTTGCAGTTTGTTGGAAGAGGTACAACATCCAACTGGGAACACAGCTTCATTGCTATATCCTTCATTACCTGCAACATGGCCTTTAGAAAACCCTGGCTGTGACTAGATATAGACAGGGTGACCGTCTGAACAGCTCAGTCCTCGAAACATAATAAAGTAAACTCCTGAATACCTCTAGTGTATGTAATTTCTTTTCTCACAGTTCAGTATGGCTTTGGGAAGAAAACTGGAATGTTGATTGCTTAAGGCAGTCTCAGAATTTCAACTAAGGAAGCAACTTATGGGGGGAGGGCAGGGGTATCAGCAACACCTTTTCACTACGGAATGTTGTATGGACAGAATCAGCCATATGTGTTTGAAGCTCCCTCACTCATCTAGGTGAAGTGAGAACACTAGGAAGACAGTATTCAGAGCAAAGTGATGCAAGAGCATTCTGAGAGAGAATAAAATGGAAACTCTATGAGCCTCGGGGGGACTATATTGAGGTCCCAGGCAGGGGGTAGGTTTTCTGACCTATGAGTAAGTATGTAATAACACTTTGAGAAACTTCAGTACTGAAGATGGATGAGAAAGGGAAATAGGTAGGGGGGAAGATATGGAAATGAATGGGATAGCCATGGGCAATGATGTTCAACACCCACTTGTCTGAAGCGATATCAGACCAAGCCCGATGGAACAGGCAATGTGGCTTCTTAAGATGGCTGCTGTCTCCTGATCATTTCTGATGTGGTTCCTGACATTCCTGTCAAATCTGCTGTTTAGCTGCTAGGGTGATGGGGGCGATGGAGGAGGCAAATGATCTGAAGTATTGCAATGGTTTCTGCGGTGGTTAGACCCGATATCTACCCTAAAAACAGGGGTGAGCCTGCTGTCTCTCTGTTCAGGCTGATATTTGTAGGACTTCCTAGAGGGGGTAGTGTATAAATCCCTAGTGACCCCAGAGTGGCCCTTAAATTTTTCAATTACTGGAGTGCTTTGTCCGTTCTTTTGCTGAAGAGCTCATTCCCTCGAGCAGGTGGTCCTATATGGTGTCTTGGATCTCCTTTGGTATTTCAGATATCAAGAGCCATGGTCACAACTGTGGCCATACCAGAGGCATCTATGGCTGCCCAGAGAGCTGTTCTAGAAACTGTTTTTGCATGTCAGGAAATTACATCTGGCAAACAACTCGTCTTAGTTTGCCACACAGACTTGCAGTCAGGCAGATGAGTAGACTTTGCACCCATAAAGGTCCAGTTTTTGGGGGTGTTTGTTCTTGGGCTTGCCTTTGTTGAGTTTTGACTTTTCTACCTCTGATGTTGGTGGTCTGGGTAGTGATGTCACAAGGGAGCCTGTAGTCCTCCTCTTCCTGGAGGTACAAGAGGGAAAGCTGCTGAGACACACCTGAGATGGCAGCCCCCATTCAGGCCAGCGTGGCCAGGGCAACATGTTATACAGGTACTGGCCAGTTGCAGCTGTTGGCCCAATGCCACTCATACCTCCTTTGTAGCAGTGCCCTGAGAGAGGGATCTCTGGTACAAGCTGTAGGGTTGGCTCTCAGAAAGTAGAGAACCATCTCTGCTCAACACCATGGAGCAGGCGTAAACCAGAGATGGTGAAGAGTAAGACCCTTCAAATGACAGTGCCATGGAGTAAGGGTTCAGATCCAGTTCTGGTGCTGGGTACTACCCTGATACAAATGATGTTCCCAGAGGGGATCTCAACAGTTGAGAAAGCATACATAGGGCTTGTAATTGGCAGGGTGGTTGGTGCTGGTGCCTTCATTGATACTAGTTTACTGCATTTTGCTCCTTCCTCAGACTCTTTGACCTTGGAGGAGTGAAGATGCTTCTCCTCCCTATGGGATGGTGTCTCCTGATGCTCAGAGCTGTGTTTGAGCTCCACTTTCTTTTGGTCTCACCGCTCTGTTGGTGCACCAGTGCTGGCTCCAATGATGACACTGTCTGAGCCAGAGGCGCCGCTGCCAAAGATGGGGTTGTCAACACTGGCATCAATGCAGTGGTGACCAGTACTGAAGGACTTGGTCAATGTCAACATAACCAGTGCCAATTTTGGCATCATCTTTCCTGCCATTCTTTCATTACTGGACTTTGTGATATTACTCCTGAGGGCATTCTGCGCCAAAAAAATAAAAATTCTGCATACAATATTTTAAAATTCTGCAAACTTCTACACATTTTATGTGTCAAATAAACGTGGAGGCTCCAGCATGGCACTGAGGAGCACAAGCCACTGGCTGCACCGAGATGGGCGATCACTCTGCAGCTCTTCCACTGCCCTTCCCTCTCCCCCCAGGCCATGGACTCAGCAGTAAGGCTGCACCCAACCCTGACACAGCACAAGGACCGGGCCTGCCTCAGAACCACCCCAAGGCCCTGCCCCTCTGTCCCAGGTGCGCGAGGTGTGGGCAGGCAGGCTCGGCCCGACAGGATCAAAGTGTGGAAGGGCTTAGTGTAGGGGCATTCAGGTGTGGGTGAAGAGGGTTCAGTATGGGGCAATCTGGGTGCAGGCAGCTCAGAGGTGGATCCGGGTGCAGGACGGGATCTGGATGCACTGGGGTTTGTTGGGGGGTTCTGGGTGCAAGGGTAATGCGACTCTGCAGGGGAGTCCAGGTGAAGGTGGTTGGAGCTCAGTGAGTGTCTGGGGGTGGGGGAGAAAGTTTGGCAGGGGGTCTGAGTGTGGGGGTTCAGATACTGTGGGGAGTGGGGCTCACAGGTGGGGAATCCAGGTGCAGCTAGCTGGGGCTCGGTGGGGTGGAGATCTGGGTCCGGGTGACTTGGCAGGTTGGTCCAGGTGCAGGGGGAGTGGGGCTCAGCATGGGGGGTTCTGGACAGTGATCCTTCCCCCTGCAGCTGAGGAGCGACGGGTGCAAGAAGCAGGGGCAGTTGCAGAGCTTCCTGCAGCCTGGGGAGAAATCTAGGGGTGGGTCTGACCAACTCTGGATGCTGCTCAGGGGAAGAGGAAGTTCTGTCCAGCCCAGCTGGGACTACCAACTGAGCCCAGCGCAGGGCAGGAGACACCAGCCAGGTCTTTCCCAGTCCAGCCTCCTGCCTCACAGTGATTTACCATTCTGCTGGCTGCCCTGGGCACCCAGAACATACTGCTGGAGAGGGTTGCATGACCACTCTTGTGGCTTCCCTTTGCTTCACCATCAGAAAGTCATTTTTCTGCAGGGAAGCAAAGAAATCTGCAGGGGACATGAATTCTGTGCATGTGCAGTGGTGCAAAATTCCCCCAGGAGTATGATATGGTGTCTGCTCAACAGAGCACTACCTAATGATAACTCTTTCAGTTGCTCTTTGGAGGTGGTCATCTCCTCTGCCTCATGGATCACTCAAGTAGGTGTAGCTTCAGTCAGGTGTAGCTTCCCTAGACTTGAGAGTCCCTGGGGAGAAGCATTTGGATACTGAACACCTATTAGGAATATGGTTCTCCCTCAGACAGAATAGACATCAACTATACCTATCAAAACAGGGATGAATCCGTCACAGGTTGGGAAGGGATTAAACTGTGAAGGTTTGGAGTCTGCCATGAGAGTACTTTGTTAGTGCAAAGTACAGAGGAGAGGGCTGGATGGTAGCTTTTTAAAAAAATGTTCAATGACGGGAGCATGAAAGTAAAGATTTGTTCACAAAGTTGGTTGAAAAGAAATGATTTAAAAGTGGGTTGAACATTCACCAGGTTCCGTCTTGCTGCCATAGGCAAAAAGAAGGAACTGAAGGACGGTCACAGCCGTTCCGCCCTTTATGCCCTAGCATGGGAGCATGAGGCAGCACAGGGACCATGGTAGCCCCAACAGACACTGTTAACCATGTGATCTCATGCACCAGAATGCCTAAAGTGGGAGTCACACTAACATACTCGAAGAACTACTTCAATTTTTAAACTTCAGCAAATATTATGTATAGCTGGGGACAAAAGGACCTGAAATCACAAAACAAAATGGATTTCATTGCTCTAGGATTTAAGAAGTTGTTTCACAGAGCTAGTTACTGGGAAAATTTTGCACTAGTTAAATAAATCCCTGAGAACAAGGGTAAACAATGTTTTTGCCCTTGCTTAGATCCAAACTCCCATAATCTTCAATGGATACCTCCAGTCAATAGGAGTTCCTCTCAAAGCATCTTTCATTCAAGGATCTCAAAGTGCTTTTAAAGTATTATCACAATTTTACAGATGGTAAAACTGAGGAATACAGAGGTTAGGTGACTTGTCAAAGGTCACACACAACTAGTGGCAGAGCTGGGAATAGAGCTTCGGTCTCTTGATTTCCAGTCCCGTGCTCTAGCCACAAACCAGAAAGTCTCACTTATGAGCAAATCAGATGTAAGCAAAGAATATGACCCTTTCCCTTCCCTTCCCTCCCCTCCCTACCTCTTTTCTGGCTTTTCTTTCTCTTTCTTCTCTTTAAACTCCTTAAAAGAAGAGTAAGATTGTTTTATGATAAGATTTGATTAATATAAACTACAGATTACTTCTTTTATTGCACGTAACAGTGTCTCCTGTAGAAAGTAATTTTTTTCTTTTAAAATCTCATTTCACTTATATCCATTTGATCAGAATTTGAAAAAACACTAACATGCAAGAAAAATAACGTACGCTATAAAAGCCTCTGTATGGCACTGGGAACAGGCTGTAATACCAGACAATATAGAAAACATCTCCTGCAGGGTCTGCCATAAAAGGAGATGTTTTATGCAAACAAAGAATACTGAAATTATTTCTGCCCTAAATAAATACTTAAATTGTTATTAGAATTAAGAGAAATAATAATTCAGCTCAAGGAGGAAAAGTTAAAACCAGGAATCTCCTACATTTTAATACAAGTTACTAAGCTTAATCCTCCCAGCATTTGCAGTTTACAGGGACTTTTCCTATTACAGTGTAAGCTATCTAATTCAAAGGTGCACAGATGCCTTTAATTTTCATTCTGGCAATAAAATGTATCCAGATCTATGCCACAGTACACATGGATGATGCCCATAACAAGTTACCTTTTTTTTTTTTTTTTTTTAAATTAAATGCAGTTTTGTTTTAAAATATTTTGGAACTGTCAAATTATAGTTCCTCACATTCAGGATGTTGCCAATACATATGGAAAACTGAAATGTATACTTGATTTACTTCTAAGTTTTAAAAAAGTTTTAGACTACTATGAAGTAAAAAAAAGTGTTTGATTTTGAAATGTTTAGGGATGGGCCCTGTTACTGCAGTATTATATGGTATATCATAAGAGGTAGGTGTATGCTATTGTACAAACATCCTCAAATGATTTATGACACAACATGCTTTGAACTCCTATTGGGGGAAAAGGAAATAAAGAGAACACACATTAAAAAAAAAGAACTTAAAATCTAAAAGATGCTTTTAACAAGCAAAGGGTTAGTTTTTGGTTGAAGGTATTAAAGAAATAAAAAAGTGAAGAATGGAACGAATGTATAAGAGAACAACGAATAGTGCTCTTTTTTTAAAAAAATTACCAGTATGACGGGTTTCACCAAGAGGTTCAAGTTTTCGAAGTCTATTAACTTTGGGGGTTCCCCAGCCAACTAAAGAAAAACAAACACATTAAAAAAAGTACCACTCTGTCAAAATATTTGGCTCTGAAGAAAAGCTGGGAGGGAGGGGGAATCTTTCTCCTCAGGAGACAAGAAAGTATTAGGGGGTGGGGGAAGGAATACTTTATATATGGTGTATTAGTGAATCCACTGAAAACAAATTATTATTTAAAATGCAATGTAAAGCAGCAGTGAAAAATATCTTAATATTTTAGAGAGTTGCACTTACTGAATTTTCTTGAACTTTTGTTAATGCAACAGACAAAACACTTTCCCTGTTTCCCCAGTTTTACACTTTCAATCTAATACTAACTGCATACACTGTAAGAGATTCCATCAATAGATGTAGTTACTGAAAAAATTACCCAAATTAAAAGCTGGAAGAACAGTGTACTTCAATCAGATAGGAGAAGCAGATCATCCTGAAAATCAGGACAGTAGCCATTTGTAAGACAAGATATCTAAATCATCTCTGAAATATTTTTGTACCTGCCTGTTAATTGCTGTAGGTACCATCAGTTTTTTTTTTTCCTGTCATAGAAGTAATGTTCAAGTTATACCAAGGTGCATGATTTCCAAGATCTGTGAGGAGTTCAAAAGATTAAGTTTTCTACTGGCAGCTTTACATATTAATAATCAGATTTTTCCTACTCAGCACATTATGAGCTTTCTTGGAAGGATGTCACTGGGCCTTCTTTTGGCTTTCTGGAAAGCAAGTGATTGTGCGTTTTCTCCAGCTGTTCCTATTGAAGAAGCTCACAATATGACGAGCAAGAAATCAGAATGGTCACACGTTACATTTAAGTAATATTAACAATTTATAAAGGGTTATTATTGATATATGTAGTTATACCAAATAAATTACATCTAAATGGGGAATTATTGAAGCATAGTATATATTACTCTTCTACAGCCATGCTGGTCAATTTTCCCAACCCCTAACTAGGAACTGAGCAAATATACCCTGCAGGTTAGCTTGCCCTTGTGAGTTGAGAGACTTAGGCAAAGCCTACTGACAGAATGATAGTGCTCAACAGCCTCGTACAAGTGGGGATCTACATGGGCAATTCTCAAAAGAAACTAATCAAACTATGATGGCATAATCCTGGGTGAAAACGGTTTTTCTCTGCATGTTTAAAAAGCCAAGTCTTTTAAGGGCCCAGCTTTCATGAACTGGCACACTTATTACCACAAGGTATTTAACTCACCTGGTGGAAGAGGTGGAGGTGGGGTCGGATTTTTGGGAACAGCTTCCTCTGCATTGACTGGTTCCACCCTGTGACTCCTTTTTAACTTCAGTTTCTTTGTTTTCTTTTTACTGGTATCTACAACAAATGGAAAGACAATAGTTCATGGACCACACATTTACTGTTAAGAATGAACTCTACTATACTGTACAGATGTGTCCTTTTGATGACTATAAGCATTGGGATGGACCGCTCTACGTATTTTCATTCTGTATGCAATGAACAGCAGTCCTGACATGATATATAACACACACAACTGACTTTTAAACCTTATTACTGTAAATAATCATGTATGTACATGTAAGATCCAAAGTTTGTCTTTAGATAGGTGAGTACAACTCATTGATATTAATGCAAGGTGTGGTATGGATTTGAAGGTACTGGTAAAAATGGGTCGATTGTAACTGGATAAGACTGATGAATACACTAATTCTTGGTTGAATTATGACATTCCTCTGTACAGTAACATAATTGTGCATTTGTATCTTTCAGTTATTTGTGTTGTGGCATGCACAAAGTCATACAGACACAGGGAAGAGTTGGGTGAAAAATAAGAATCAAATTAAATATAACAATGGTAGTTAAGACAGTAAGTGGCTATATTCAAATTGGAGTTATCACCTGAATCAAGGCATTCTGAGGTTTGTTGGTCACCCTCTTCTTCATGCTCCAATTGCTGTGCGAGTGCAGATTTGTATGTTTCTATCAGTCTATAATCATTTGTTTTTTGGCTACAGCTACTGGTCAGGCTCTGTGTATCCATTTGTTCCTGCTCTGCTTTAGGTTTCAAGGCAATGGCATCTTTTTCAATCTCCATCCTCTGCCTCTTCTCTTGTTCAATTCTTTTTTCATTCTAGCAAAAGTAATACAAGACATCATCTTAATATTTAGTGTCAGAGACTGCTCTAAAAAGATAGGAATAGGATCCTAAACACAGGGGGGTAAGACACAGAGACCGTTTTTAAAAAAAATTTTCATGTGTAGCATAATTAACAAGTTTCAAGAATGTGCAAAAGAGGAAATAAAACCCCAAGGTTCACAAGATGCTGCTCAAGATTTAACCTGGAAAAATGAACAACTAAAAGCTCTAGAAGTGATTTTAGATTTCTGAGCGGTAACCAGTTTAGGGAGGAATGGCTGCATACAGCTTCATGACCAAAATGTGTTTTCATTCTTTTTACTTTTTTTAAATGCCATGCGAGAAAAAGATAAAAGTACAAATAGCGTCAATACCCCAAGCCAGAGAATTAAAAACTTTTACTAACTTCAATTTCTATTCGTTTATTTTGTTTTGAAAAACACACACCTTTTGAAATACCTTGCAAATCACCATTTTGTCTTGGTGGAACACTGATTACGTAATGCAGACTTGATAGAGTATCTGCTCTATAAGTTTCACATAATCAGCAGCTCTGCAGCACTTGTAGCACTCTTCTTCTCCCCCCGCCCCACAGATGTGCAGTACTGTAGGATCCTGTGAAATCTGTCATTGTGCACATAGCTGACTTTACAGGATATGATCGTGTGGATGCTTGTACTGGAGAGTAGGACCAAGCCTTGATTATTTACATTTATCAGAGCTCACTATTTTTTCTATAAGCACAATATCTTAAATTAAAAAACAAAGAAAAATATGGTACACTAAATATGAATCTGATGACTATTTGAATTAAAAGGATGTGTCTGAAGAAAACTATTTATACAGTTTTCATATTTCATAACACACAATTCCAACAGCTCTAAACCAACCAAAAATACTGTATTATGCCGCAAGTCTGTATGGTTAAGTAAGGGATGGACCCTATATGACTGGGGCACATGGTTGAAACAGCTCCCATAAAGCCAAAATAAAAACCCCCTTTTGCAACAAAAATTTAAAAAAAAAAAGAGTGAATGAAGCTGATTCCAATTAAATGGGAAACCGAAAATGGCTTCTTCTGAACACTGCAACAGTTTATTCTGAAAATTCTGCAGTAAACTGCATGGCAAACAAAACATTTTTCTTAAACCGGTACTAAGATATTTCTTTATTGTTAGATTACTGATACAACTTCACAGCACACAAAAAACACTTACTAACCTTTTGCAACTTGTTCTGAGATGTGTTGCTCTTGCCCATTCCAGGTTAGATGACTCCCAAGCAGTACCCCAGGAGGTGGGCTCAGAGTTCATGGACACTCTTCTGTAACTGCCTTGGGCAATGCTGTAGTGGGATGCGAAGGTATGCACCAACCACCAGGTTGCGACTCTGTAGATGTCCTGAATTTGGACCTGCGTGAGACATGCTGCCGATGAAGCCTGGGCTTGTGTGGAGTGAGCGGTTAAGGACGGACGGAGGCAGGACATTCGCCTGCTCATAGCAGGCCCAAATACAGGCAGTTATCCAGGACAAGATCTCTAGTTGGACACAGGAAGCCCTCTCATCCTTTCCGCTATTGCTACAAAGAGTTGTGTGGACTTGCAGAAGGGTTTTGTCCTTCTCAATATAAAAAGCAAGGGCAAGCCTAACGTCCGAGTGAAGCCGCCATTCCTCAGAGTTCTTGTGATATTTCTGGAAGAGACTGGTAGGAAAATGGCTTGCTTGTTATAGAATTGTGACACCACCATTGGTAGGAAAGCCAAATTGGGGCACAGTTGGACCTTAAAGAACACAGTATAGTAAGGCAGTTCTGACATAAAGACCTGGATTTCAGAGACCCTTCTGGCTGAGGTGATCACCACTAGGAAGGCAACCTTCCAAGAGAGAAGTAGCAGGGGGCACGATGCTAACTGCTTAAAGGGGAGACTTGTGAGTCTTGACAGAACCAGGTTTAAGTTCCATGGGGAGGTCGGCTCACGGACCTGAGAACACAGCCTCTCCAGCCCCTTGAGAAACCGTATGGTCATCGCCTGGGAAAACACTAACCTGCTGTTCACTGGAGGGTGGAATGCTGAGATGGCTGCTAAGAGTACCTTGATAGATATGAGAGCCAGGCCCTGCTGCTTTAAGTGGAGGAAACAGACCAAGATAGACTGGAGGGAAGATTGAGATGGAGAGAGAGTGGATTGAGAAGCTCAAATCAGGAAATGCTTCTACTTGCCCAGGTAGGTAGCCTTGGTGGAAGCCTGTCTACCTAGAAAGATCTGCTGGACCTGTTCCGAGCAAGCCTGTTCTTCTGGGTTCAGCCATGCAGCATCCACGCAGTTGGGTGCAAGGAGACGAGGTTTGGGGAAGCAACCAGCTACGGTCTTGTGAAATTAGGTCTGGATCGAGTGGGAGTGAGAGAGAGTGGGGTTGCCGCTCTCCAAGAGCATGCCAAACTAGTGTTGATATGGCCATGCCAGGGCTATCAGAATAACTCTCACCTTGTCCCGTTTGATTTTTAGGAGGACCTTGTGAACCAAGGGGATCGGGGGAAAGGCATAGAATAGGAGATCTGTCCATGGGTGGAGGAAAGCATTGGAGAGGGAGACTGGGCTGTGCCTGCGCAGCAAACAAAACTGATGGCACTTCCTGTTCTGCCTGGTAGTAACCAGGTCCACCTGGGGAGGCCCCCCCCCTTTGGAAGATGAACCTGATGACCAAAGGTGAAAGGAACACTCGTGGTGAGAGAAAAGGGAACTGCTGAGCTTATCAGCCAATACATTCTGCGCTCCTGTGAAATGGGACACCTCAAGATGAATGGAGTGCTTTGCACAGAAGTCCCACAGATGGATGGCTTCCTGACACGGGGCCAGAGATCAAGCCCCACCCTGCTTGTTGATGTAAAACATGGCCACAGTATTGTCTCTCAGAACTTGCACCACCTCGCCTGAGATCTGGGGAAGGAACACTTGGCATGCTAAGCGTACTGCCCTGAGCTCCCTGACATTTATGTGCAGGGAGAGTTCCTCTTGGGACCAGAGGCCCTGAGTTCTGAGTTCGACTCCCCACTCTAAGTCTGACACATCCGAGATTGAAGTATATGCTGCCATGTGCCTCAATAGCTTGAAGCAAACCTGAGCTGTCATGATTGGGTGGACCTTGACACTGGATATCAGGTCTGACATGGGCTTGAATCAGGCCTCCAGCAGAAAGGCTCTGGCTTAGGTTGAGTCGAGCACCGCCCCAATAAATGTTATTCTCTGAACTGAGAAAAGAGTGACTTCTGCTCGTTTATCAACAGACCCAGCGATCGGAAGGTGGCTCGGACCATGCTGATACTGTTCTGTACTTAAGCCTGCTACCAACCTGTGATCAGCCAGTCAAGGTACGAGTAGAGCTGGACACCTCACCGTCTGACGAAGGCTGCTACTATCGCCATACATTTTGTGAAAACTCGGGGGGCTGCCAATAGGCCAAAGCGAACAGCAGTGAATTGGTAATGGTATTGACCAACTATAAAACTAAGAAATCTTCTGTGGCCAAAGACGACAGAAATGTTAAAGTATGCATCCTTTAAGTCGAGGGTGGCGAACCAGTCTCCTGGATCCAGGGAGGGAATGATGGAAGCCAGGGAGACCATGCGGAACCTCAGTTTCTGTTGAGGTGATGCAGGTCCAAGATGGGCCAGAGGCCTCCTTTGGGATTAGAAAATACCAGGAATAAAACCCCCTCCCTCTCAAGTCTTGTGGAACCTCCTCCACAACCCCCATCCGTAGGACAGATTGAACCTCCTGGACGAGGAGTTGCTCATGAGATGGGTGCCTGAAGAGCGATGGGAGGGAGAGGTGGATAAAAACTCACGGGTATACCTGACTGTCCCTGTACTTGGGACCCAATGGGTTGATGTTATGTATGACCATGCTGGGCTGAATAGGGACAGACAGTCCAAAACAAAAAGGGGAGTCAGATCCGAAATGGTGACTGGCACAGTGCCCTCTGACACACCTTTAAAAAGCCTTCTTAGGCCCCCCAGAGTACCTCTGAGAGCCCGACGGGAGTGGTTGGTGCCATTTATAACCTCTCCCTTTACTCTTGTAGAAGCTGATGGAGTGTAAACGCCTAAAGACCATGGGGTGGCTCTCGAGTCCTTTAGGCCATGAAGTCTCGCGTCTGTCTGCTCCGAGAAAAGAGAGGAGTCTTCAAAGGGGAGGCTCTGGATGGACCGTTGGACCCTGTGAGGAAGCCCGGAGGACTGGAGCCAAGAATAACGCCTCATGGTGACAGTGAAGGCCATTATCCTAGCTGCTGAGTCGGCAGCATCCAGACCCTCCAGGAGAGAGGTCCTGGCCACATTCCTACTCTGCTCCATGAGGGCAGCAAACTCCTGCCTTGAATCTTGGGGTAAGGAATCCTAAAACTAGCCAAGGAGTCTGATAGATTATAATAGTATTTCTCCATCAAAGCTTGCTGGTTGGAGAGATGCAGTTGAAGGGTACCCGTTGAATAAACCTTTCTTCCAGAAAGGTCCAGTCTCTTAGCGTCCTTTTGTTTGGGGGTTGCACTCGACTGGCCCTGCCTGTCCCTATTTGCTGCAGGCACCACCAGGGACCCTGAGGAGGAAAGGGTGTGAGTACATGTATTTGAACCATGGGTATAATACTTCTTCTCTGCCCTCTCTGAGGTGGGGGACAGAGAAGGAGCTTGCCACAGGGACTTGACTGGTCCCATTACTGCCTCATTGATGGGTAAGGCCACTTTGGAGGGAGCTGCTGCCACCAGGATATCAATAAGGCTGTGTGATGCCTCTGAGCTACTCAAATTTCGAGACCCAGGTCCACAGCCACCTGATTCAGAAGGTCTGATGGGCCCTGAAGTCATCCTATGGAAGCAGGCTACTGGGTCCCGGGACAGCCTCGCCTGGGGAGGATGAGGAGGTAGCTTGCATCAGAGGGGCTCCTTCCTCTTCCTCAAGTATGTTCACCTGAGTCAACTCCTGAACATTGGTATCGGGGTCAGTATCGCAGTCGGGGTCTGGTGCCAAGTGGGAAGGAGCAGTAGCCCATCTCTTGGAAACCACCAAGTAGGAGCGATGGGAGGTAGGACCTGGTACTGGGGAAAACCCTCAGGGATTCCAGTAAGGCTATGGCATAGGCCAGTGGCCCATTGGTCAGGTGCTGGCAGGGGGACTGGAACTGAAGTCCAGTGGCAGATAGGCTGGGTACTGGTGAAGGGCTTTAGGTTGCACATAAGGTCATCTTGACACCGGGATCAGGGATGGCTTTTCCTTAGAGGGTGCCAGGGGGCCAAGTGCCGGGAAGAATCCTGACGCTCCTTGTTCCCTCCTACTTCCGGTCACTGGAACTGACAGATGTCCCATTGAAAAGCCCCCAGGGTCTATGGATCGGTCAGACCACTGGTACCACAGTGGCTTCCAGGTGTCAGAGGAGGGTCCCACACTGGACTTAATGCTTTACGTGGAGTCGACGGTGCCATCACAGGACCAGGAGAGGAAGAGTAGCCTGGCATGGGTCTCACTGTGCTGCCTTCCTCCGCTTGCCTTTTTTCTGCACCAGTGAGCACTTTCTGTCGGTGAATTGCCTTTTCTGCTTCTTCCTTGGCACTGGAGATGGTGAATGGTCCTGGGAAGAGCTCAGTGCCAGAGTGCTTCACGCTGACGCCAGTGTGCTTGGTGCTGAATCCATGAGGGCGGCTTCCATTTGGATAGCTGTCAGCCTAATGTCCCTGTCTTTTTTAGTGCAGGATCTGAAGTTCTGACACATCTGGCACTTGTCTTTCAAGTGAGTCTCCTGCAAGCACTTCAAGCAGCTGGAGCGTGGGTCACTCACAGGCACAGGTTTGCCACAGAAGGTACAAGGCTTGAAGCCTGGGCACCAGGGCATGCCCAGGCCTTGGGGTGAAGGAGTCCCAGGAACTACATATTTACACTATGTACACTAACACTAATTACAAAAACTATATACACTGAACTATGATAACTAAGAATGAAGTTAGAGTCCAAAAACCACTGACAAGAAAGCCTTGCCAGAGCAAGTGGGGTCGTTCCAGCAACCGTCATGGGCGGTAAGAAGTAAATGAGAGGGTACGTGGCTGGCAGTGCCCCTTATAGCGACACATAAGCACGCAGCTGCAGAGGGTGCTAGAGCCGGCCTGACAGATACCACTGAGGGTAAAATCTCCAGCAACAGTGCATGTGGCATGTTACACAGGTAACATGGAATGGACAAGAACAAACACTCAAAAGAAACCAAGATTCTCATGATGAAAGCTATCACAATGTGTATGCAACTTTATAGATGAACAAAACTCTCAAGAGCCCAGATTTGTATAATTGCTCAGATACCTCTGTTAACTGTAGGTCCAATATGATTGACATTTCTAAATATTCCTACCTCAGTGATTACAGTAGATATTGGCTGGAAGGGGTTGCTAGAAATTGGCTCAGAGTCAACCTCCTTAGGTACATTTCTTCCTTCACATTCAGTTTCTTTTCTCTCCCTTTGTTCTCTATTTTTTTGGTTAAAAAACAGAAGAATCTTGAAGCAATAGAATCAGAAATATTAGAACACTTATTAGGTCATCTAATTCATCCCCCAACTCATGCTAGATTGTTTTTTTTACAGTATGTCTTTGTGTTTTGAATACTGTACTCCAAACTGATGGAGTTTTAAGCTAACCTAAAAAAAGAAAGATTGAAAACTAACTCCATAAAATCAATTATTTAGCTCTAAATGGCCTGGGACCAGGCTACCTGAAACTGCCTCCCTCCTCACAACATGCTGCCACAGTTATGATCAGCAGAGCTACAGGCTGATTCCCCCTCTACAAGCTACAGACAGGGCTGCTAGCAGGATGTTCTGAATAATGGCTCTGGAATGTCCTCTGATCCCCGCTGTGCTTTAGCCCATATTTGTCCATTTTCACTGCATCCTTTCTACAGAGCCCACTTGTTTCACCTGGGCTTTGACATGAGTTCAGGAAGAATGAAGTATTGGCCAGTACATTGGGGTGTTATCTGTATTTAGAGCAGCTGCTTGGTAGAAAGGGCCTGTACTACATTAAATCCTTGCAATTTATCTAGCACGGCTTTTCCTTGGATTAATACTAAGGTAAATGGGGGACTGCTGATAGCTCAGCATTGGTACTACAGCACTACATTTCACAGAAGTCCTTTATGGGTAATTCTAACTGGCTAATTAAAGCCTTGCATGAGAACTTTGGTTGTTTGTTTACTTAAATTTATAATCACTTGAACAGCGCACACCCAAGGCAATGCCTGGGAACAGGTGTAGTGCTGATTAAAACTGATGTGAATAAATTCTCTGGCTGATGCATTCTGAAGTAACTGCACTTAGAGGGAACTCTTGGGGAGACCTGTCTGAATGGAATTGCAGTAACCAATCTGGGAAGTTATTAAAGTATAGATTGAAACAGAATTCCACCTGAGTTATTAATACATACAAATATCTCATGACAAGAGATTTATCTGATGCAAATAGCCAAATGAAAGTTCCATGATAACTGTTAAATCTAAACCCCCAACTGCTGTCAGAAATAACAAAGTCTACAGCTGGGAGGATGACTCACCATCCCTGCCCATCCTGGCTAATAGCCATTGATGGACCTATCCTCCATGAACTTCTCTAGTTCTTTTTTGAACCGTTACAGTCTTGGCCTTCACAACACCCTCTGGCAAGGAGTTTGACAGGTTGACTATGCGTTGTGTGAAGAATTACTTCCTTTTGTTTGTTTTAAACCTGCTGCCTATTAATTTCATATGGTGGCCCCTAGTTCTTGTGTTATGAGGAGTAAACAACACTTCCTTATTTACTTTCTCCACACCAGTCATGATTTTATAGACCTCCAGCACATCCCCCCTTAGTCATCTCTTTTCCAAGCTAAAAAGTCCCAGTCTTATTACTCTCTCCTCATATGGCAGCTGTTCCATACCCCTTATTTTTGTTGCCCTTTTCTGAACCCTTTCCAATTACAATATATCTTTTTTGAGATGGGGCAACCACATCTGCATGCAGTATTCAAGATGTAATCGAACCATGGATTTATATAGAGGCAAGATGATATTTTCTGTCTTATTATCTCTCTCTTAATGATTCCCAACGTTCTGTTAACTTTTTTGACTGCTGCTGAACACTGAGTGGATGTTTTCAGAGAATTCTCCACAACGAATCGTTAACATGACCGTTTTATTCATGGAACCCCTTCATGTGGAGGAAAGAAAGCCAAGGAAGGTAGAATACCTTTCTTCTCGTATCTTCCTTACTCGTTCAGCTCTTTCTCGCTTCTCTTGTTCCTCATATGCTTTTTGCTCTGTTGTGTCTTTTTGTACGCGCTCATTTAAGGCATCAAAATCTTTTGCTATAGTATGTAGCAGCCAATACAGACCTTTTCTTATAGATTTGTCAATTTTTTTCCCATAGCCCATGACAGCTGAGCAAGGCTCCTGTAAATTTAATAGAGAAAGTAAAGGGGAAAAAGAATAATTATATCTCTGATCACATTCCTAAATTATAAACAATGAAGTCTTAGCAAATGGTTAGTATGTATTCAAAATATTGTTTCAGCTAAAGCACTACACATTTAAAATATCTTGTAAATTTAAGAGTTTTTTGCCAACATGTAAATCATGAGTTTCATCCAAATTCCTTATTTCCAGTCCCACTCCAGTAACAGTAGAATTCTCTAGAGTCAATAGAAAAGACGGGCACACAATTCCTCTGTCCCACTCACAAGTACCATGAGAATCCAACCATATTCTTCTCACAATAGCACTGCTTTATGAGTAGTCTAAATTATGCATTCCATCTTTTCCTTGCAAATCCAAATATAGCAACTTCAGAAGTCGATCCATTCTCTAATGACTGATTGACCCCTTAAGCCTTCCTCTGCATAACAGCTAAACTGTTCATGCTACTTTAAATATGAAAGAAAAAAGTTTTCCATTAATTGTTTTCAGAATAAAGTAGTTAATTCTCCCGCGATTATATCACCAACCAAATGTTCATGCCTTTGATACACTATTTTTTTAATTATACATAAAGCACCAAAACTGTGCATGGAGTTTATAAACAACTTACAGAAGAAAACAATATTACCTGCTAAGGACCTACTACACCACAATCCCAGTTTGGCTCTAACATTATATGCTCCTGCACTCTAGAGAGCTGTGTTCACCTTCCTAGGTTTAAATCAGCATGTTGTTTACCAGTGAAAGCTGCAGCATCTGATGGTAGAGCCAAATCACTGAGAAGATCAACAGGTAGCACCATCATATCCTCTGACTTGGTTTCCCTCATTAGCTGTTTACAGGGCTTTCTGCAGCATGGCAGTAACTAACTCCAAAGTCTCACAGAGACTATATCTGGATATAGGAAGTGACAGTATTTTCAAATTAATAGATACTATAATGGTAAATACATTAAATGTAACTGGGGGTTACAAATCACTTGCTTGTTGGTAGGATATCTGCAAGTTTCATTGTGAGTTTTCTTTAAATCATTGTTTTTCTGCATAATAAAATGAATGATGTTGGAAACTGTCAACACTCTGAGCTAAGGGGAAAACACTGTGCCCCAAGACTAGCATGACTTTTATAAGGGATGAAGATGCTCTTGACTGACCATATCAAGTTGCACAGAAGTCAATCTTTTCTGTCTAGGAAGTGAAAACGACTATGTAGTGTGTTTTGTAAAAAAGACAAATAAGACCTACCACACTTAGCTTCCATAAAACATTCTTTGACACACGAAGGACCAATACATTCCTTACAAGTACGTCAGTGTTCTCAGTTCGTAAATTTCTTTGATCTAACAAGACAGAGCTGACAGCTCTGTGCATTTTGAGAAAAAAACCTCTTTGGAAAAGTTTATTGAGAAAACACTTCTTAATTCCTATCTTGGCATGGCATATATTAGAAAACTAGGGCATGTCTTTCACAGAAACTTGTGACATACTACTAAAGTTGAGCAAGAGGAAACAAGTTAGCTTCCTGGTTCTGTTAGAGATAATGGAATGTAGGAGACATTTCCCTGTAGGAATCCATAATCTTAAATACTTTAGCAAGAGTTTTAAATGGAGACATTAAGGGCCTGATTTTCAGAAATGCTGAGCACCTGCAGCTCTTGCTGACGTCAGTGCTATGGGCCCTCAGTACTTCTGAAAAAACAGGCACTGTATCGTTTCAGGATATCATGCGCCCAGCCCCCGCTCTCAGTGGCTCCCGACTGCAGCTCTGGGTGGAGGGCACAGACAAGTTCCATTGCGGGCAAGGGGCTAAGTTCCCTCTAAGCTGCACAGCTGGCTATAAAGGGCCGCGCAGGTGGGGAGAGGAGCCCCTCCCCTGGCCCTGCCAAGCACAGCCCCACCAGAGCTGCTGTGGCTGCGGAGAGGTGCCTATCACCTGGCTTCAAGTTGCTGTGGCAAGAAAGGGCTTCGGGGGAGTCCTCTCTCCCTGCCGCAGCCCCAGGGGGCCTACATCCCAAACCCCTCATCCCCAGCCCCACCCCAGAGCTTGCACCCCCAGCCAGAGCCTTCACCCCGCCCCCTGCATTAGAACCCTCTCCCTCAGCCCTGACCCCCCCACACACACTCCCAACCCCTTGGCCCCACCCCCACCACACATCACCTCCATATTGGTGCACATAACAAAATTCATTCCACACATGGACCTAAAAAATTAGAGGGAACACTGGTAAGGGGCAAGGACAACAGAAAAAAGTTGGGGGACCACTGGCTTAGACCACTTCAGAGTTTTGAGAAAGAGGTTACAGCAGTTTTTCAGATCTTTACAAAACATTCTGTTAACGCTTTTAGAGAAAGTGTCCTTGTTATAGGTATTCCTCCAGAAATTGTCTCTAACGTGTACAGACTTGTGAACAGTCAAGGCTTGTGCGGTCTTAGAAGTTTCCTAAAGACCCTGTTTTTCTTTGCTTTCTTATGCTCCAAATATAGAGTGCAAACCACCTATATCAGGGGTAGGCAAACTATGGCCCATCAGGGCTTTGGATCCAGCCTGCGGGATTGCCACCCCCATGGTGCTGCAGGGCCCGCGCCACTTCCATTGGCCGGGAACAGGGAACTGCAGCCAATGGGAGCTTCGGGGTAGTGAACTGCAGTCGAGGGGAGCACATGGAGGCCTCTGCCCCCCGTCCTCCCCCAAGGGGCTGCAGGGACATGGTGCTGTCTGCTTCTGAAAGGGGCGCAGGGCCAGGGAGCCTGCCTAAGCCCCACTGCATGCCGCTGCCACCCTGGAGCCGCTCAAGGTAAGCAGTGCCGCACTCGGCCGGAGCCCACACCCCAAACCCCTCCTGCACCCTGAACCCCAACCCCCTGCCCTGAGCCCCCAGCTACACATCTCCTGCACCTCAACCCCCTGCCGCATCCCGGACCCCTCCTGCACCCCAACCCCCTGCCCTGAGCCCCCTCGTACACGCTACATCCCTCCTCCGCCCCAACCCCTTGCCCTGAGCCTCTTCCTGCACACCACACTCCCTCCTACACCCCAACCCCCTGCCCCTGCCCCAGCCCTACATTCATGGCCCCTCATGCAATTCCCCCACCCAGATGTGGCCCTCGGATCAAAAAGTTTGCCCACCCCTGACCTATATAGTAAGATATACTCCTCCTGCTATACTGTCAAAGTTCTAAAAATGAAAAAGCCTGCACTAGACAGAACGGTGAGAGTCCACACTCATTTCATGACTCTGGAGAGCAGTCAAATTAAAACAGGCATTTTACATTTAATCATAGATTTCACAGTCATCACCTCTAACTGAAAGGAGTAAGGGACTAGGATGGACTGCAGGTCTGATCCAGTATGGCAATTCTTATGTTGCTAGGAAACAAAGCTTTTTTTAATCCAGTCATACACTCTATCCAACCTTTACTGAATTAATTTTGGAGACAGGTTGGTTGTTTGGGAATTATCCTTTGAGCGACGGGAAAGCCCTTCTGAGCCAAGATAAAACAACTAGGCTAAGTCTCAGACTTCCTAGAGACAAAGGGAGAAAAATCCCAACTTCCGGTTCTTCAGGATATGCAGTGAGTTCTCTGCATTTGCGTGTCTTGCTACATAGAATCATAGAATCATAGAATATAAGGGTTGGAAGGGACCCCAGAAGGTCATCTAGTCCAACCCCCTGCTCGAAGCAGGACCAATTCCCAGTTAAATCATCCCAGCCAGGGCTTTGTCAAGCCTGACCTTAAAAACCTCTAAGGAAGGAGATTCTACCACCTCCCTAGGTAACGCATTCCAGTGTTTCACCACCCTCTTAGTGAAAAAGTTTTTCCTAATATCCAATCTAAACCTCCCCCACTGCAGCTTGAGACCATTACTCCTCGTTCTGTCATCTGATACCATTGAGAACAGTCTAGAGCCATCCTCTTTGGAACCCCCTTTCAGGTAGTTGAAAGCAGCTATCAAATCCCCCCTCATTCTTCTCTTCTGCAGGCTAAACAATCCCAGCTCCCTCAGCCTCTCCTCATAACTCATGTGTTCCAGACCCCTAATCATTTTCGTTGCCCTTCACTAGACTCTCTCCAATTTATCCACATCCTTCTTGAAATGTGGGGCCCAAAACTGGACACAGTACTCCAGATGAGGCCTCACCAATGTCGAATAGAGGGGAACGATCACGTCCCTCGATCTGCTCGCTATGCCCCTACTTATACATCCCAAAATGACATTGGCCTTCTTGGCAACAAGGGCACACTGCTGACTCATATCCAGCTTCTCGTCCACTGTCACCCCTAGGTCCTTTTCCGCAGAACTGCTGCCTAGCCATTCGGTCCCTAGTCTGTAGCTGTGCATTGGGTTCTTCCGTCCTAAGTGCAGGACCCTGCACTTATCCTTATTGAACCTCATCAGATTTCTTTTGGCCCAATCCTCCAATTTGTCTAGGTCCTTCTGTATCCTATCCCTCCCCTCCAGCGTATCTACCACTCCTCCCAGTTTAGTATCATCCGCAAATTTGCTGAGAGTGCAATCCACACCATCCTCCAGATCATTTATGAAGATATTGAACAAAACCGGCCCCAGGACCGACCCTTGGGGCACTCCACTTGATACCGGCTGCCAACTAGACATGGAGCCATTGATAACTACCCGTTGAGCCCGACAATCTAGCCAGCTTTCTACCCACCTTGTAGTGCATTCATCCAGCCCATACTTCCTTAACTTGCTGACAAGAATACTGTGGGAGACCGTGTCAAAAGCTTTGCTAAAGTCAAGAAACAATACATCCACTGCTTTCCCTTCATCCACAGAACCAGTAATCTCATCATAGAAGGCGATTAGATTAGTCAGGCATGACCTTCCCTTGGTGAATCCATGCTGGCTGTTCCTGATCACTTTCCTCTCATGCAAGTGCTTCTGGATTGATTCTTTGAGGACCTGCTCCATGATTTTTCCAGGGACTGAAGTGAGGCTGACTGGCCTGTAGTTCCCAGGATCCTCCTTCTTCCCTTTTTTAAAGATTGGCACTACATTAGCCTTTTTCCAGTCATCCGGGACTTCCCCGGTTCGCCACGAGTTTTCAAAGATAATGGCCAATGGCTCTGCAATCACAGCCGCCAGTTCCTTCAGCACTCTCGGATGCAACTCGTCCGGCCCCATGGACTTGTGCACGTCCAGCTTTTCTAAATAGTCCCTAACCACCTCTATCTCCACAGAGGGCTGGCCATCTCTTCCCCATTTTGTGATGCCCAGCGTAGCAGTCTGGGAGCTGACCTTGTTAGTGAAAACAGAGGCAAAAAAAGCATTGAGGACATTAGCTTTTTCCACATCCTCTGTCACTAGGTTGCCTCCCTCATTCAGTAAGGGGCCCACACTTTCCTTGGCTTTCTTCTTGTTGCCAACATACCTGAAGAAACCCTTCTTGTTACTCTTGACATCTCTGGCTAGCTGTAGCTCCAGGTGCGATTTGGCCCTCCTGATAACATTCCTACATGCCCGAGCAATATTTTTATACTCTTCCCTGGTCATATGTCCAACCTTCCACTTCTTGTAAGCTTCTTTTTTATGTTTAAGATCCGCTAAGATTTCACCATTAAGCCAAGCTGGTCGCCTGCCATCAGCTGGTCGCCTGCCATCAGCTGGTTTGCCAACTCAACATAAGCCATTCAAGTGCAACTGTATTTGGCAAAATTAGTGGGGGGGAGTTTTGTCTTTGCACTCTTTACTAATTTTTGTTATCAGAATTTTCTCTGGAGAGCATGTCTACATTACAAAATTAAGTCGACTTAAGTCAACGTACAACCACTGCAGCGATTAATTTGATATTTAATGTCCACATTATGCTCCTTCTGATGGCAGTGCGCGTCCTCACCAGGAGAACTTGCACCAATTTAACTGACAGCCTGGGGCATTGTGGAGCATTTGCGGCCCAGGGCTGACCGCCTGAGCCCTGCCGCCCAGGCTTTGGCTCTCCTCCCTCACTAGGAGGCAGCAGCAGGACTCCAGCTGTCAGCCTCAGGCAGCAATAGACAATGTAAGCAACACTGTCTATATGGACACTGCGTCGACCTAACTACATCAACTTAACATTATACCTCTTGTGGAGATGGAGTTATTAAGTCAGAGTAGTGAGCAACTTACATTGGCGGGAGCGACATTTTAGTGTGGAGCCTTACAGAGTTAGCTCAATGTAAGCTGCCTTATGTCAACCTAACTCTGCAGTGTAGACCAGTTAGATTCTTGAAGAACATGGTGAAGCGGCCTGCTGTAGATCAAAGCTGCAGCATGGATAGAACTGCTTTACGTGACAGTACCAAATATATAAACTAGACGATAAACTGAAGGATGAACAATCTAGAGAGAAAAGTGAATATTCTTGGAGAGATTATAGCAGTGCAATGAGTCACTTGGAAGTATCTTCCCTACAAATATTTCCTTATGTGAAAAAGACTTCACACTATCAAAGCTAGTGTTATAAAGTCAAATCCTCGTTACATCAAGTGATCTTGATGCTAAATCCAAAAAAATATGCCGTCATTCACTGCAACTTCTTGTAACAATATGTAACTCATTAATAATCTGACTGCCATTAGCTTTAAAACTAAGGTAATTTTACTTTATAATGCTTTTGTTTCCACTTTAAAACTGATGATACAATTTGGCAATGTAGGTGGGTGGGTGCAGGGGGAAGAGCAGGAAATCAACTCAACTACAGGTTATACTACTCTGATTCAAAATGGATCACTGAAAGAAAACATATAACTAGGTAGGCCTACATGGCTCAGGGGATTGGTAGTGGAATTCAAACCAGTGGCCCTTGATGTTTTTGTGTCAGTTACACTAGGTAGCGACCAAGATTTGCTAGCCCATGTTCAATGGTTATCATCTGTTCAGCTTTTGAAGCACTGTTTTGAAAACACACAGTTTGAGCCCCAATGTGGACACATGGTAAATTTGAGACCCTAATTATGTCTGAGATAGCCATAGCCTTGGCTGTGATTATTTTCTTTGTGAACACTTCTTTACTGGCAAATTGGACTAAGACCAACCAGTCCCCAATTTTTTTCACAAAAAGATCCAGTTTGTGGTAACTCCGTTTAAAGAAGGTTAGGTGACAGCACAAATATGGGGCCAAAATCTTATTTGAAAAAACTGTGTTTAAAACCTAATAAGAATCCAAGGTCAGAACCCAGTTTCCTCTTCTGTTTTTAACAAGGTTTGGATCTAACAATACTGGCTGACCAAACAATCTTTAAACCAAGTTAGCATGAGAAGATAGTTACCTTTTCCATAACTGGTGCTCGAGATGTGTTGCTCATGTCTACTCCACAATCGGTGTGCATGCTTGCCACGTGCACTGGTACCGGAAGTTTTTCCCCTTAGCAATACCCATAGGGGAGCGCCCCTAGCGACCCCTGGAGTGGCGCCTCCATGGAGTGGTATAAGGGGCGCTGCGTGCTCCCCCCACCCTCAGTTCCTTCTTGCCAGACAACTTCGACAGAAGGGAAGGAGGGCGGGATGTGGAATACACATGAGCAACACATCTCGAAGAACACTAGTTACGGAAAAGGTAACTGTCTTTTCTTCTTCCAGTGATTGCTCACGTGTATTCCACAATAGGTGATTCCAAGCTATTTCTGTTGGAGGTGGGTAGGAGTTCACAGGCTCTCGGGACGGAGTACGGCCCTGCCAAACACGGCGTCCTCCCTGGTTTGGGAGACTATCGCATAGTGCTAGGTGAACGTGTGAACTAAAGACCACGTGGCAGCCCTACAAATGTCCTGAATGGGGGCATGGGCCAAAAAGGCAGCTGACGAGGCCTACGCCCTAGTTGAGTGTGCCCTCACAACTGGTGGTGGAGGGATTCCCACCAGGTCATAACAGGTACAGCTGCACGAGGTGATCCAGTTAGAGAGCAGCTGAGTGGAGATCGGCCGACCTTTCATGCGTTCGGCCGAGGCGATGAAGAGCTGCGAGGACTTCCTAAACAGCTTAGCCCGCTCCAGGTAAAAAGCCAGAGCCTGTCTCACGTCCAGCGTGTGGAGGTGGCGTTCCTTACTGGACATATGGGCCTTGGGGCAGAGGATCGGGAAAAATGTCCTGACCCATGTGATTGACGGAAACCACCTTCGGGAGGAACGAGGAGTGTAGACGGAGCTGGACCTTATCTTTATGAAACACCATTTACGGGGGCTCGGAGGTCAGGGCCCTGAGTTCTGAGACCCGCCTAGCTGACGTGATCACTACCAGGAAGGCTACTTTCCACAAGAGGTGCGACCAGGAGCACGTAGCTAGCAGCTCAAACGGGGAACCTGTGAAGCAGGCCAGCAGCAGGTTCAGATCCCACTGTGGGACTGGGGGCCGAATGTATGGGAAGAGACTATCCAATCCCTTAAGGGATCAGCCGGTCATAGCATGGGAGAATAACATGTGGCCCTGCACCGGCAGATGGTAGGACAATATGGCCGCCAGGTGCACCTTCACTGACAAGGGCACCAGGCCCCGGGCTCTAAGGTGAAGGAGGTAGTCCAGAATAAGCTGGCCACTGGGAGACTCCCCACTTGTCCGCCCATCTGGAAAACCAAGACCACTTTGCCAAGTAGGCTCATCGCGTGGAGGGCCACCTGCTTTCGAGCACGTCCTTTCCTCCTTACCTAACCATTGAGCAGCCACACCATGAGGTTTGAATGTCGCTAGGTTGGGGTGGAGGAGGCGGCCCTGGTCCTGGGATAGCAGGTCTGGGAGGGCCGGCAACAGCCATGGCGGGGCAACCGCCAGGCCCGTGAGGGTCCCGTACCAATGCTGCCTGGGCCATGCCGAGGCAATCAGGAGGACCCAGGCCTTGTCCATCTTTATCTTTTCCAGGACCCTGCCAATCAGTGGGAACAGGGGGAAGGCATACAGAAACTTGCCTGACCAGGACAGGAGGAAGGCATCTGAGACAGCTCCCCGTCCCAGCCCCCTTCAGAGCAGAACCGGGGACAGCAATGGTTCTGCCAAGATGCGAACGGGTCCACCTGAGGAGTTCCCCACACTTGGAAAAGTCTGTGCACCACCTCTGGGTCGAGAGACCACTCGTGCTGAGAAGTAGTCGTCCATGCTCAAACAATCCGCCCTCACGTTCCGAGCGCCCAGCAGATGGAAGGCCTGTAGGCAGATGTCGTGGGCTATACAAAAGTGCCACAGCCTGAGGGCTACGCGGCAGAGGGCAGAAGATCTGGCCCCGACCTGCCTGTTGATGTAGAACATCGAGGCGGTGTTGTCCGTGAGGACCCTGACCACCCAGCCCTCCAGGTGCAAGCGGAAGGCCATGCACGCCAGCCATACCGCCCTGAGCTCCTTGACATTTATGTGTCGGGTCAAATCCTGAGCCGACCACAGACCTTGGGTCTGAACGCTCCCCATGTGGGGCCCCCCCAATCGCAGGTCCGACACGTCAGACACCAGTTCCAGTGACGTGGCCCTGCCCCTGAACGTATTTCTCGGGGAGGACCACCTCCTTAGGGAGGTGAGCACTTTGTCCATCCTGTCCCTGGCCTGGGAGAACTCTGAGGCCAACCAAAGCTGGACAGGCTAAACGGGAGGACAGTAAATTGGCAGTGTTCCCACCATGAAACGGAGAAAGCATCTGTGCCCCTCAAATATATGAATATGGAAGTACACGTCCAGCAGATCGAGGTCGGCGTACCAGTCCCCGGGATCCAGGGAGGGGATGATGGAGGTTAGGAAGACCATGCGGAACTTGAGCTTCACCATGTACTGGTTCAGGCCTCGCAGGTCCAAGATGGGCCTGAGCTGCCCCTTTGGCCTTCGGGATAAGAAAATAGTGGGAGTAGTATCCCATGCCTTTGAACTCCTCCGGTACTGCTTCCTAGGCCCAGGAGCTGCCCCACCTCCTATTCAAGCAGAGCCTCGTGCGAGGGGTGAGTTGGGTGGGGAAGAAGTAAACTGGAGAGTGTAGTCCCGGGAGATGGTGTTGAGGACCCATAGGTCCGAGGTTAGCCGCGACCACTCCGGGAGGAAAGCACACAACCGATTGGAGAAGGGAAGCTTTACTGAGGGTGGATCCCAGATGAGAACTGTCAGGGCGCCCCCTGGCATCCCATCAAAACTGCCTTTTCCCTGCCTGCTTGCCCTTGGAGGACCCAGGCTGAGGGGCAGGCCAAGACTGCCTCTGCGGGCACCTCTTATAGTCCTGAGACTTCTTATAAGCAGACTCGGAACTTTGGCGTCGTCTGCCTCGGTCCCGCCGGTATTCGCTCCTCGAGGTGGAGTGGTGCAGAGAGTCCCGATCGGACGGAATCCAGACAGCCAGCCTGGGGGGCGTCGAGGGCTGTCCACATGGACTTTGCTCTCAACAGTTGCTGGGTGGCAAACGGCGTCAGGAATGTTCCCTCGACCAGGACCGAGCCGGGGGTGACTGCAGAGATCCCAGCGGCAGCTTGCCTCTGGAGAGCATGGCCGACATCAGCAGTGCTCCTGGTACCAGCATGGATGTAACATCCCGGGCCGCTTACAGGGCCTCCAGTGTGGAGGGCATCCAGACATCTGGGGAAGCCTGCTCCGAATGGGCCGCGCTACTCCGCTCGACTTGAGTCGGAGGCCTACGGGGCCAGTTAAGATTGAGGACTGCCTGACATGGGTCTAGCCTCTGTCCCAGATTTACTCCTGTGTTGCGGCAAAGGCGGCCTCTTCCTAGGCTTCTTGGTGCGTTCCATAGACGAGAAGCGGTGCCATCTAGTTGATGGCGCCGAAGGGTCACCGTGCACCGACACCGCGGTGCCCGGTGCCGACTTGGAGTGGCGCTCCAGAGCCGGGGTCAGCACCAACTCCATCAGAATAGCCTGGAGCCTAATGTCCCTTTCTCTCTCGGTCTGAGGCTTAAAGGACTTGCAAATCTCGCAGCAATCGCTGAGATGGGTTTCCCCCAAACAGCATAAACAGTCCGCGTGCGGATCACTCACTGGCATGGATCGCCTACAAGTGTCGCATGACTTAAAACCCGGGGCGCAGGGCATGCCCCGGCCCAGGCGCTTTGGCTGAACTGAACTAAACTAACCAACTACAGGTACTAACACTGAATGAACAAGCAGTTCTGGGGACAAGCTACAGCAAAGCTGGAGCAGAGCAGTTCCGTCGCACTTTCAATGGCAGCAAGAAGGAAGTGAGGGTGGGGGGAGCGCACAGCGCCCCTTATACTGTACCATGGAGGCACCACTCCAGGGGTCGCTCCCCTACGGGTACTGTCAGGGCAAAAACTTCTGGCACTAGTTCACGTGGCGAGCACGCACACCTATTGTGGAATTCACATGAGCAATCACTCAAAGAAGAATAATTTTAATATGATTTCAAACTGGTTCAGCCTGAGCTCATGTACAGATGGGGCCCTAGAAAGGATTCCTTCTGGACAGGCAAGGGGCACAAAGGCAGGGTGAGACCTGGAACTGTTTGTACTGCAGACCAACATGCTGTGTCTTTGCTGGGATTACAGGACCACATTATCACCTCTCCTAAGCATTACATTTATACGAATAAATCAAGTACAGTAAGATATACTTACAATCTGACACAGACATTTATGCTCATTGACAAGCTTTTCCAGCGATAAGCACTCAATTACATCTGCTTCTGCCAACGCTCCTTCTCGGTCCTGCTTATTTGCCAGCCTAAAGAAAAGATGACCAAAAGTGAGAAAGCAAGTAAAGGCACTTACCACTCTGATCCACAACCAGAGCCAAGCAGGTTAGAGGCCAGTTCAGAAAACAAACTCCATATATATATTTCAGACTAATTTGGGATGGATGGGAGCAGGAGAGAGGGAAAGTAGTGAAAACTAGCTTGTTACTCGTTTAAAAATTATGGTTCTGGTGTCCTTATCTACTCAATAAAAAAGCAACTATTAATCCATACATTTTAAACTTTCAAAGAACTACACAAATATCAGTCCACATAATGCACCCATGAATTAGGCAAGTACGTTTTACAAACGGGTAAACAGGCTGAGGGATGAAGTGATTTATTCTGACGGACGAAGTGATTTATTCAAGGCCACATAGTAAAATCTGTGGCAGTCTCTGTACTAGAACTCAGGACTCCGACTTCTACTCCCGTCCTCATTCCTCTAGATCAGTGCTTCTCAAGCTCTCTGATGTGGGGTCTGGCAATTTTTTCCCCCCAATGTGAGCACAGAGTGGCAGCCAATGGCTAACGGACCGGCACCAGTCCGCAGACAACCACTTTGAGTAACTCTGCTCTAGATCAATGTTTGTCAACCTTTTTGATACCAAGGACTGGCTTGCTGCCTTCCTAAACTGTGTCAGAGATCTCAGGGACCAGCGCCGGTCCACAGACTGGTCATTGAGAAACACTGCTCTAGATCATGCTTGAGACCATTCCAGGTCCTCCTATACTCCAGTGTTCCACCTACTGAAGACCCATGACTTGAAATCTAGATGATTGCAGTCAGTCAGGGATAGCTCCAACTCTTACTTCCTCAGTGGAAGAAAACTAACAAGACTCTAGAGTCATAACTATCAATAGGAATTATAGTTGTATTACAGCAGTACCCAGCTACTCTCATCTGGACTGGGGTCCTATTGTGCTAGAAGCTGTACAAAGGAAGGCAGTCCTTTCTCCAAAGAGAGCGTACAATCTAAGTCTCAATCCTGCAAGCTGCTCCGCATGGACAGAATCTTGTGTCTGCATGAAGGTGTCCGTAGAATCTGGGGCCCAAAATACATGCAACACCCAAAGTGTGGGGGGCGGGGGGAGGCATACAATCAAAAGCATACAATTGACAAAGCACCTACTACTCTCAATAAGGTGCCATCAAATTGGCCTATTTCTTATACACATTGCAGCAAAGAGACGTAAAGGAGAAGGTATATAGGAATCATCATACTGGATCAGACATGATCCATATAATCCAATATCCTGTTTTTAAGAATGGCCAACACCAGATGCTGCAGAGAAGATGCAAGAAACCCCATACTAAGCAGAGGCAAGATAATGAGCCCACATGTAGGTCTCTGTCTTTTCTCTAATAGAGATTGGCGCTTACAACCTGAAAATGACGTTTTATCTCCATTCTAATTCTCTTTTTGTTACCAGTCACTGTTATAATTCTGAATAATCTTGTTCTATATATAAACATCCACTCCCACTTTGAATCTTGCTCAGTCATTGTCACAGGATGTTGTTGCATGGAGTTCAGCAGTCTAATCAGAGGTATGGGAAAAAGTATTTCCTTATAGTAGATTTGAATTTGCCACCTCTTAGTTTAATCGAAGGTCCCTTTGTTCTTATGTTACACGACAGGGAAAAGACATACTTCATGTAAGGCCTTAAGGATCAACTCAAGGAGGATGTCCTAGGTATACAGGGCAGCAGAGAGGAAGATACAAATATATTTGCATAGGAAGATGATGGCCACCGCACTGAAAGACCAAATCCTGTTCAGGAATCACTATTCATGCAGCTTTAGTCAAGGCCCCTTTTACAACCAAAAGCACTTGTAATATTTTCATAAGCAGAACCTTTTGGAAAATACTGCAAAATCTGCTGGGGAAGACCACAGAAACCAACTAACAGACTCTGCATGTCCCAAATTTGGGACACTCTCAGAGGCCAAACACTCTTTTGGAAGTATTTCACTTCTCTTGAAATCAGCTTGTGTGACCATAGACTACAAGTATCTGCTTTACCAGCCTATACCTATCATCTTTCTCCAAAAGCTTGGTTTAGTTTTACCCCATTACCCACCATTTTCTTCCATTAAATGCGCCATCATTACATGTCAATGTGTGTCCATCTTCCCAATACACAAATACTAAAACCTCTTGAAAATTGTAATACTATATAACAGGGATAGGCAACCTTTGGCATGCGGCCCGCCAGGGTAAGCGCCTTGGCGGGCCGGGCCCATTTGTTTACCTGCCATGTCTGCAGGTTCGGCAGATTGCAGCTCCCACTGGCTGGGGTTCGCCACTCCAAGCCAATGGGAGCTGTGGGAAGCAGTGGCCAGCACATCCCTCAGCCCGCGCCATTTCCTGCAGCCCCCATTGGTTTGGAGCAGCGAAACCCGCCCAGTGGGCGCTGCGATCAGCCGGACCTGCAGACGCGGCAGGTAAACAAACCAGCCCGGCCCACCAGGGGGCTTACCCTGGCGAGCCGCGTGCCAAAGGTTGCTGATCCCTGCTATATAATGTGATGTACTTTTCTCAATTTTACCATAATTGTATCTGAGTGAAACAGTATGCAGAGAAGCACGCGAGAACACTTACTTTGAGCTTTGCAAATAATCCTAACTTTAAATGTTTCAGAAAAAGCATTTATTGAAGAGAGACCTTTTTCTTAGTCGTCTTTTTCCAGATCCATAACTAAGATAAACATGCAATCAGCTGTTTGACAGTTTTCTGAGGCGCCTACAGTCACACAAATAGATTATTGCTTACTAAAAAAACAAATGCAGAGACACAGATGTAATCCAAACTATCTTCTGTAAAACTAGACAACAAGAAACAACGCAAGTCACACAAATTCACTGATTCATTTTAAAATTTTAATGTTGGAAGATTTCCTAGGTTATTTAGTGGGACTTTAACATGTTAAATTTGCAAATTTTTAAAAAAACAACCACTTATTTAGCTTTTCTTGAATGCCTCTGGTTCCAAAAGGATTGAACAAAGTCTGATGACATCAGTACAACGAATAATAGTTCTCTGAGCAACCACATTGCTATTAAAAGATCGGTGGCAACACAATATGGCATTTTCCCTCCTTTTACCTGTTTTAATTAAAAACTAATAATTCTTGAAACCTTCCACCATGGCAATACTGCTCCTTGGCAAATCTCTTTCAACTGTGAGATTGCCATTTAGCAATATATTTCCCTGGCGTTATTTTCCTCCTCCTGAAAGCGACAGTAACTATCTACTGTGCTTGTAGATGATGCAGAACATTTTGGGATACAAGCATAAATCAAAGTAATGTTATTTTGAACTTTCTGTAACTGCTATGATTCTATACTAAATAGAAAACCAGCAACAGCAAAGAACACTGCATAGCAGCAAGAAGTCTGAAAATTACACCCCCCTCTCCTTAATATATTTCATTAAAAGTAATTATATTTTGAAATGAGCACCATCAAAAAGTCTTTCACAATCCTCCCATTGCGATGAAACTTGTATATGAATTTTTGAAAAAAACCCCCAACAACTGTCACCTCCACAAAGGCAAGACACTACATTTGTTTGTTGTTACATTTGAGGAGCCAAATACCATATCTCCATAGCCAATACCATAGCCTGTGCTTTGGACCCATTTCATTCCTGACTGGAGAAAGCCAGTGCTTAAGAACTGGTTCAACTGTTGGCAGAAACTGTCAGCACCTCTTTAAGGGCAGGTTGCCAGCTTTTGTTAATCTACGTACTTTAGTTACAGAACTATTCATGTTACTGGTGCTGCACTAGACAGAATTGGCAGATCACCTGGTGAGGGATTAAGAGCAATACGGCTACAGATAGACTCAGCTGCCTTCAATACCATTGATTATAGGGTGTAGCTGGCTTGTCTGCAAACCCACAGAAAAGACAGATGGAGCTGCAATTTGGCAATTTAATTCCCATCAGGGAAATGCCAGAGGCAACAGAAAAGCAATAACTTAGAACTACCCACTGCTCTCATATGAGAGTTTCTACAGGGCTCCATTTTGCTCCCACATCTTGTTCAATTGGTGCATAGAGCCAACAATGTTTTCAGCATGCTCAAATGACCCCCAGCTCTATTCCTCTCTTATCCAATCTAGCCAGTGCTATTAAATGCCTTACTCAAGATATGGTGAAGACTGGGAAATGAATGAGAAGCTGAAGTTAAATCCAAGAGAAAATTGCGATGATGCTGGAAGGTTGGGGAAAGTAACCAGGAAATAAGGTGACAATTACAACTGCTTCCTTAACTGAGGGTGTACATCTACAGTTTGTTACAAGAATTCAGTCTGGAAGTACTGTTGGATCCACAGCATCTCCCACCCATGCCTGGGCCAGAAACTGTGATATGTTTAGACACAGATCTTGCTGCCATGATTCACCAATTGTCACTCTGAGATTAGATTACTGCAGTGTGCTCTTGATTACTGCATCTTAATTCAAAGTGCACTGAACCTGGTACAGAATGTGACAGCCCTCTTGGACTATGGCTACATTACGATATGGCTATGCCCCTACAGCCTTGACACTAAAAAGCATGCAGCGTAGCTGCTGTTCGTCGGCAGGAGAACGCTCTCCTGCCGACAAACAACTTACACCCCGCACAAGCGGTAGCAGCTTTGTCGGCAGAAGCGCTCTCCTTCCAACGAAGTGCTGTTCAGACCGGCACATTTGTTGTTCGGGGGCGTGTGTGTGGGTTTTTTTAAACACCCCTGAATGACAAAAGTTTTGCCAATGAAGTGCCAGTGTAGACAAACCCTTGGTGAGCATGCACCATTTTGTATGACACCTGTGCTTTATGATTTGCACTGGTTTCCAGGTGGAGTTTTAACATGACACCCAAAATGACAGACCAATTCTCGCCTCTCACCACACTATTCTAATTGCAGTTGGTGGAGGCATTCAGACAGGATCCCACTGAAAGAAAGGAAATTGTTGGCTGGGTATGTATTCTCCATTAGCAGACCTCAGCTGCGAAGGGCACTCTTTCCTTTCCTTCAAAATAACCCAAATCTGTTGATGTTCAGAGCATGCAAAGTCTATCTTCATACACAAAATTTTGTCATGCAATAAGGACCATTTCTAGCTGGGATTCGGGGGGAGGGGAATACTTATTGGTCATTTTCTAATTGAGTGGCTACTCCTCTTTCTGTTATAGGTGTGTAGAGACCTTTCATTATACATTAACAAATCTTTAAAACGGTAAATTTTAAATTTGGTTTCCTGTTAATTTTTTCCTTCATTGTGACTGAACATTCGTTTGCTCATAAACAAGAAAGAAATCTCCTTGTAAAGATGAGTGTCAATATCTTAGACAGAGATTAAGAAAAATATTTAAAGGAACACTAAGCTTCCAATGAAAACAGTTTTTAAACAAATCAACATTCCCCTGATATGCTTGAAACACAGCAGCATTAAAAACCTAAAAGTACAACTGACTTGACTTTCATTGTCCAAGTGCAAGAAGCATAAAAAAAAAGTAAACAAAGAGCATAAATGGTGACACGGAACATTGAGTACATAGGTACAACAATACTTACAACATATGATTTTTAAATTGAAAGTGCACCCTTTAAATTAAGACCTTTTTAAATTATGTGAAAGTCACCCACTGACTTACTGAATTCTGTCTTAGCCCAGGTTTACACTGGGTTTACATAAAAGGTTTTCCGTATAGAGCTACACAGCAAACCCTCCTAGCATAGATGCAACTTATATCAACACCAGCACGCCTTTGCTGGTTTGGCAAACAAAATGAGCTCTACTTGCACATGGACGGTTATGCCAGTATAACTGCATCTACACTAGGGCTTTCGCCCGTATAAAAGACTGCCAAAAAAAAAAAACCAAAATCACCCCCTGCCCCCCCCCCCCCCCCCATTACTGTATCAGCACAGCGTTTAGTATAATGTGATGCTTTCTCAGGACACCCAGGACTGAGAGTCACCTTGTTATCCTGCACTCATGAAAGAGTCTTTCTTGTGGTAGCTGGTTGTCAGCACCTGTACTCCAATTGCCTTTCACCCACTAAGACAAGGTGGGTGAAGTAATATCTTTTATTGGACCAACAATAAAAAATTACCTCGCCCATCTTGTCTCTCTAGTACCCTGGGACCGACACAGCAACAAGTGCACTGCTTTCACTCAACCTCTCCCCTCAGGACTCTGCCAGTCCTACTTTACTTTGCAGTTTAACAATAGGTGCATCCAACCCCTGAAACCCCAGGGATAGCTCAGTGGTTTGCGCATTGGCCTACTAAACCCAGGGTTGTGAGTTCAATCCTTGAGGGGGCCATTTAGGGAAAATGGGGCAAAAACTGGGGATTGGTCCTGCTTTGAGCAGAGGGTTGGACTAGATGACCTCCTGAGGTCTCTTCCAACCCTGATATTCTATGAAGACTTTTCCCTGTAGTATCTAGCCCAGGGGTGGGCAAACTACGGCCCGCGGGCCGCATCTGGCCTGTCAGATGTTTTAATCTGACCTTCGAGCTCCCGCAGGGGAGCAAGGTCTGGGGCTTGCCCTGCTCCAGCACTCCACCCGGAGAATGGGGTCGGGGGCTGGCCCCAGTCTGCGCATGCCATGGCACCACATGGCTCCCGGAAACAGTGGCATGTCCCCCCGAGGCTCCTATGTAGGGGCAGCCAGGGGGCTTCGCACGCTGCCCCCACTCCAAGCACTGCCACCACAGGCAATGGGAGCTGCAGGGGTGGCATCTGTGGATGGAGAAGCATGCAGAGCTGGCTGGCAATGCCTACACCAGTGGGGAGACACGCTGCTACTTCTGGGAACTGCTTGAGGTAAGCGCCACCTGGAGCCTGTACCCCTGACCTCCTCCCAAGCTCCAACCCCCTGTCCCAGCCCTGATCCCCCTCCCACCCTCCGAACACTCTGTCCCAGCACAGAGCACCCTTCTGTGCCCCAACCTCCTCATCTCCAGCCCCACCCCAGAGCCCACACCCCTAGCAGGAGACCTCACACCCTCCCACACTCCAACCCCCAATTTCATGAGCATTCTATGGCTCGCCATACAATTTCCATATCCAGAGGTGTCCCTCAGGCCAAAAAGTTTGCCCACCCCTGGTCTAGCCCCTCTGACTAGAACTCACAGTAATTACCAGGTTCACTACTGCAAAGGGAACAGCATACATACAAAAGCTTGTTTGATTCAACGGAATATCAGCTCTCACGTAACACAGAACTTCAATCAATTTAAAGTGAAAACAAGCATATTAACGAAGTTTAAGATTTAAGAGACACTGAGCAAGGCTAATAAGAACAACAGGTTACAAATAAAACAAACGTAGAACATGATTTCTAGAGACTACAACTCAGCGGCTGCAATCCTTGTCTGAAGCAGTCTTATCTCACCTAAGCCTTTTCTGCAGTGTTTCAACCCAGGTTGGTTGAGATCCTGTTTTCGTGAATGTAATAAACTGCCAAGTTACCCACTCACGTGCAGAATAAAAGAAGGGTCCTGGTTCCTTCCTTTTATGACCCCAAAGTCCATTGTTTTTGTCCCCAGAGTCAGGATGACTCCTTGTGATTTCCTTACTGGGGTGCTGGCTCCAAGGTGTCTTCCATACTCTGGTTTGTTTCACATTCTCCGCTGACCTGTTTTTCCTGTTGACTTTCACATGTAAATAGGACTCTGTGTTGACCTTATGCTCAAATAAATTGGTTAGTCTCTAAGGTGCCACAAGTACTCCTTTTCTTTTTGCGAATACAGACTAACACGGCTGTTACCCTGAAACCTGTGTTGACCTTACAATATTTAATTTACACTGGAGACAGGGATAGTTGAATACACATGATCTGATCTGGCAGAAGACCTGTTTGTCAACTCTCCCTTGTTATAGACTTTTAAAACATTACGTCAGTATAAATACACACAGTTCTTTACATACTGTCAGTACATTCCACCATATTAATGATCAGCATGTCCTCGGCTTTCACTTGCTAGCTCACATGATATTCTTTACAGATAAATACTGTGAAAGCAGTGTGTTGGTACAGTGAGTGTGTCAGGGCTGAGAACAGTTACTGTTACAGAACATGGAACCCTTTGCCAGTTGGATTCTTGGGAACACATACAGACATGACCTTAAAACTAGACTATAAACTATTCAGTGTATCTCCTTATGTGTTTGTGTAGCTCCAAGCACAAGACCCCCATGATCCATGACCCCAAAGCACTACCATACGTACAGGCTAGGAGCTAAACTTTTGCCTAGAGACTGTAGCTCAAGGTGTATTTGCACACATGGCTTCTAAACAAGACAGCGTATGGGGCATTTTGCACAAAAGATATTCTTCAATTGAATGTAAATTGAAAATGGAGGGGTGGGGGAGAGGGAGCGAATAGCATGTGGGAATGACAATCTTGTGAGTGCCACCCTGGGTATGGTAAATAGCTACTACACAACACTACAATGTCCCAAAAGCTGGCAGGAGATGATCTGGTTGCAGGACACCATCTAGAATATTTAGAAAACAGAGGACGAACAAATGTAAACATTCTTTTATAGTAATAGAGAAATAAAATTCTAGCTTCAATGTTAAAGTAGGTCCCGTCCTCATTGACAACCCCTTGAGGAGAATCTAAAAGGTAGCTTCACAGAAATACTATTCTTATACCTAAGGTCAGCCCAGTCAACCAAGGACATCAAATATGAAGCGAAACTTATTTTCCCACACACACTGACATAAGCCTAGCCATGACAACTAAAAGGAAGGAGATTGCTGAGGACAAGATTTTTTTTAAAAATGGGTACCTAAGTTTAGGCTTGTAAGTCTGTCATTTTGCACCTGAACATCCGGTCTCATTTTCAAAAATGTTGGCCACCCAGCATTTCCCAGTGCACTTTACTTGGAGCTGCTGGATGCTCAGAGCTTTTGTAAACCAGGCCACTGAATCAAGTGCATAATAGACAAGGGACCCTAACCTTAGGAATCCTCACTATTTTCCACCTCTTTTCCCACCTCTGCAGCATGGGGAGCAGGTCACTTGTTTTGATCAAGTGAGATATACCCACATAATACTTTCCCTGCCATTACAAGGGCCTTGAGCATTGATACACCTCAGCACCTCCACCTATTCTCTGCCTCTGGAACACGTTGTATCACACTGTAATACTTTGGTCTAAATGGGTTGTTGGATTTAGTGTGCAGCTGCTGGGTGGTGTTGGTGACCTGTGACATGGAAGAAGTCAGACTAGATGATCTGATGGTCCCTTCTGGCCTTAAACTCTGAATATTTGGACAAAGTATTGAGGCTTCTATACCTGGCATAAGTAACAATTACATAAGAAGTGAAATAACTAAGTATTTACCTCTGTTGGACAAGGTAAAGATCCAGAGAAGAGGACACAACTGGTGAAGAGAACTGATTAAGATGATACAACCTACAAATGCTTGGAGGGAATAGATTTTTACTGGTAAAGGTTGGCAAACATTGATTTCATCATACACAAATCGATGAAAAAATATTTCCATTAATGATAATCAAAACTTACAGATGGGCAAAGTAAGAAAAATGCTGCTTGAGAATTTAGTTTGAAGCATATTTACTTTGTACACTTTGACATGCGATGTTGACAATTTGGGTTTTAAATGGGTATAAGCTTTAACTTTTTTAATTCGTCATTAAATAATTATCTGACCCCCATAATTTCCCACAGCTGTGAAAATTTAAAATTGATAAAAATAAAAAAAATCTTATAAACAAACACTGATATTATCCATTGAAATAAAAAATAAATGAAAATTGAATTCTGACAAGCCTAAACATGTTCCTGTGTTATCTTTGGACTCAATTTATGAACTGAGTTAAAGACTTAAAATACTGACTGTTGGGGGGCCTACGCTTCCAAACTAGTTTTGTGAATAGGTCAGTGAGCCTTCCTCCCCCGCTTCAATGTAGAACTTCAATTCCTGTTCAAGGAGGTTTTTGGTTTTTATTTTGTTTTAAATGAATATTGTACTTCCAGCCTACAAATAATGTGTCTAAGAAGCTAGTCACAGGAACTTTCTGCTATTGGTCAATTATAATAAAATGAACCTCCTCTAACGCAAGGCTGAGTCTCCAACTGGCAGAACCAGATTCCTCAAGAGTAAAGTAACCAGTTTGCTCTTCTACTGTAGTACTACTTGCAAGGAGTCAGCTTTTCATACCACAGCTCTCCGAGATGCACCCTCCAGACCATTATTTAAGAACCAGGAGGAGCAGGCATGCAGAAACTGTTTAACAGAAAGGCACTCAAGACACATTACTTAAGCAAATGGTCAAAGTCATACTTTTCAGGATACACTGAATTTCACCCTTAGAAGTAGGATTCCAGCACCGAAGAACAAAACAAAACAAAAGACGACTGCCACCAGCACAGCATTATAAGGTAAACAGTTGGTTTTATTTTGCATTAACAGTTGCAAATATTACAGAAACAGTTTGCAGTACAGTTTAAAATGAAATAACTAAGTGTGAAGATACACAAATAGAGGCTGTCTCCCCTGCTCAGAATTTGACAGTGCTACTAGTAAATATGCTCTCAACAATTCTACTGCTCATGTATATGGATGCTAATTTGTGAGACAAGTTTTAATGCATAAATGTATTTTTCTGGAAGTGTGCCAGAATTACCTTAAAGGAAAGGACTTGCTTTTAATTTTTCAAGTCAGTAGAATCGTTAATTAGGAAGGTTCATGTTTTAAAACTGCGAGAGGCATACATGAAAACATACCTGAAGTGATAAACCAGCAGAGTGCTTCACTCAGTTTGTCAAATTAAGTTTACCAAGTGAAAAACTGCATACACAGAAGAGCACGCTTATTTTATTTTAATTTTATATTAAGATACTTGGGTTTCTTTTAAGATTGCATATTAACATTTACTTCTGCATATGTTAAAGTCAAAGCACTAAAACTTTTAGATCAATTAGGATTTTTATGATGACTAGAGCTTTTGAACTTTATTTGAAGAGTCATGGGAAAGGGCGTGTTTGTGCACATTTAGTAGTACTGACATCATGCATCTGGCATTTAAGAAAAGTATTGCTGATACACAGACGAGCATTCAGTAAAAAGTTCTGTTCACCTATAGGCAAAATCTGAACGTCTCATAATAATACAAAATAACTTACTCCTTGATTTGCCTATTTCTAAAATTTAAGACACCTGAGCCACAGAAACATGAATGCTACATGTTTCTGAAATCCAACAGATGGTTTAGTGGATTAATCCAAATATGGAAAAAGGACACTTTCACATTAATGTCATGTTGCACATTTCCATATTTATATCTGAAGTTCCATCATACATGAAAGAATTTTACAAAACCAGTTTTACTTTTCTCTCTTTTTTTGCCCGTCTCTCAGCTTGGCTCAAGATCCAGTGATTTTCATGCATAAGTACAATGCTGAAACGTAAATACTGAAGGGGTTTATTGACTCCTATCTTGCCAACGGATTTTCTTTAAGTAGTATCTTAAAAACATTTCTATGTGGAATAATTTTTGTAAAAGCCTGTGACTACAGAACCTAAAATTTTGGACCCAATTTGACCTCACAAGATAAATCATGTATTGCCTTCAAATGTGATTCTCTCTAATTGATTCTAAAGCCTTTGTACTTCCCAAAATTCTAAAATACTGCCCATCAAAAACCATGAACAGTGAAGGGTACCACAAATTCAGAAAATGTACAGTATCAGAAATGCTAGCAATAGCAGAAGTAATTCAATAGGAATGGCTTTCCATGAGCAACAGTGGTTTCATTTACAGATCACGGATACTGGTCTCTCTCTCCCCTCCGCCAAGGTAGTGTATAAACCAAGATTCTTACCATATGTAATGGGAAAAACAAAGGAGAGTTACGTGCATGTGGATGCACAGAGGAGATCTGATCATAACACTGATCTGCAAAGGAAAAGCAAGTCGGTTATGCTTTTCTGCACTTCATGGTATATAGAGGCAGCCTGAATTTATTACTTGTATTAATAATTCATAATTAAAATAAATGCATTTATGTATTTATTTTTAAAAAGGTGTTCAATTTGGTTTTGTTGTTGTTTATAACATTAGAAATTCTGGTCTTCTCTACCTTGTTCTTCCTGCAAGGCCATATGGACAACAAATAGAATGACTTACTCCTACTAATACCAAGAAAGTGAAACCTCAGCAATTAAGACAGGAAAGGATTTTTATTCCCTGTTTACACTGTGTTTTTCATTTATGCCTATTTAACTCAAACACCTGGCCTAGAGTTGAGAGAAAAGATTTCTTTAGATTCCACATCCCTTCCCCTTCAACTAAGGGCTTAGTAAGTTCCCCTGCAATTTTTTAGTCTTCCAGTGAAATCTCTGGCAAAGTCATAGAAGACAAGACTATATTGATGGTATTTCTAACATATAAAACAAACATACAAAAACTCACACTTTCAGTCCTCCTTATATATTATGACAGAACGAGAAAGCAAGCCTCCTTTGAGTCCCATCTCCTCTCTTTGCAGAACACCTTTAACTGATATTAACCAAGTAAAATATTACAAAATTAAACTAGCTAATCTAAAATTGATTTTTAGCTATAAGTAGTCTCCTACCTTCTATTTCCAAAACAACAGACTCAGTTTACAGTATGTTCTGGATTTGCTGAGAAGTGTGACAGTCACATAATCCACCAGTGCTTTTTTTGTACTTACCAATAAATTGGCACTGGTATTTCTTTCTCAAATACAGTGAATTATACTACTTTACCTCTCAAACTGGGCCTTCTGTACCTTCACTTTTAAAGCAGAACTCCCCTTTTAAAATAGTGAGTTATCCTGAAAAACGTGTTAGTCTGTATTTGCAAAAAGAAAAGGAGTACTTGTGGCACCTTAGAGACTAACCAATTTATTTGAGCATAAGCTTTCGCCAGCTACAGCTCACTTCCTCAGATGCATACCTGATGAAAAACTGGTGGCATGATATGCCTTGAAGTAAGGTGCTGCAGTACCATCCACCTGCTATGGGGATGGAATGAAGAGTTTGTATACATGCATTTGGAAGGAGATTAAAGAGAATCAACTTTATCCAATTCAAGATTCCCCCCAGCCAACTCCACCACCTCTAAGTATAGGATATACTTAGAAATATAGTAATAATCTTTCTATGTCTTAGTTTTATTTGTAGCCATTTCTAGTGCAGCTCCTTTCTTAGGCTACCACTTGAAGTAATCATCCTAATGACAATTCTAACTCTTTTCAGAGTTAATAGCCGTGTTAGTCTGTATTCGCAAAAAGAAAAGGAGTACTTGTGGCACCTTAGAGACTAACCAATTTATTTGAGCATAAGCTTTCGTGAGCTACAGCTCACTTCATCGGATGCATACTGTGGAAAGTGTAGAAGATCTTTTTATATACACACAAAGCATGAAAAAATACCTCCTCCCACTCCACTCTCCTGCTGGTAATAGCTTATTTAAAGTGATCACTCTCCTTACAATGTGTATGATAATCAAGGTGGGCCATTTCCAGCACAAATCCAGGGTTTAACAAGAACGTCGGGGGGGGGGGGTGTAGGAAAAAACAAGGGGAAATAGGTTACCTTGCATAATGACTTAGCCACTCCCAGTCTCTATTCAAGCCTAAGTTAATTGTATCCAATTTGCAAATGAATTCCAATTCAACAGTTCCGCGTTGGAGTCTGGATTTGAATTTTTTTTGTTGTAATATCACAACTTGTCTGTAATCACGTGACCAGAGAGATTGACGTGTTCTCCGACTGGTTTATGAATGTTATGGGAGGAGGTATTTTTTTCATGCTTTGTGTGTATATAAAAAGATCTTCTACACTTTCCACAGTATGCATCTGATGAAGTGAGCTGTAGCTCACGAAAGCTTATGCTCAAATAAACTGGTTAGTCTCTAAGGTGCCACAAGTACTCCTTTTCTTTTTGCGAATTCTAACTCTTGTTTCACTTAGAACAACTTACTCTGTGAATCATTCCTGCCACACTTCTGAATCCTATTCCTATTTACTGGGAGTGTTTTCTCAAAGCTCTCCACCCTGTACTATTTGAATCATGACTCATGACTTTGAATCAAACAGGCTCTATCCAGAGAGAACTCTGAGTTCAACACAAGGATTCCAAACTTCAGGCTGAAGGGTGGGCAGACAGATAGACAATAGATTGTAACTGGTATTTTCCTATGTCTATGCACAGGATTTAAACTATATGTAAACACGTTATAAAGGAGAAGGAACTGGAAACCTTCCACAGACAAAAGACTGAAGACTTAATAATCCAGCTCTAGCCTTGTAGAAATTGGGTAATGGGATATAAAGCCTTTCATCTGTAGCTCATTGGATTCTGTTTGACCCAGATCATACTAAGAGCTAGTTGGGTGTCCAATGTAAAGAGAATTGGTGGGTTTAGTCTACTTCCTCATATAACTGTGTCCATAAAAAAAAAAAACTTGTCAGCTTTGTTAGCAGTAGCATCTCAGGGGCCATGGGTTGGTTCATCATGAAGGTTTAAGATCTCTCTCACCCGCAAAGGCAGAGCAGTACAGAAAGTTACACTACTACTGCCTCTGCTATACTGCACTTGCATAGAGAACTTCATTGTGGAGTCAGCATACAGTTGATGTGTGCTCTTTGCACAGTGCCATTCTTTTGATAAAAATACTGAAAGTTGTCTGGAAAGCTCTCTCACATGACAGTAAAGCTCTGTTTCATGGTTACAATGTCAGCATTCTGGTCTGGCAGCTGTGAAATGGGACCAAGCACTAGTTGGCAATCTACAGAGTAAATTTTTAGTCTCCAGTTGTATAAGTCAGAAGAGCAAGCCTTGAATGGTCTAGGTAGCTACCAGATGCTACAGAAATTAAATGCATTGATTTCACCCATCTCCCATGCTACCCGGTTTTATTGCCCTCAAAGTATAGCAGTGGCTGAGCTTCCAAAATAGTCACCACTGCAGCAGAGGTTTGCCTAATTTTCATTGGGGGAGTTTTGTGATTTGCAGTTGTGGTATTATATTTGCAACAATCAAGTAAAGGTGCAGCTACTCCATTTTGTAGCCACAAATGAACTGAAAAAAGGTCAGCATCTCCATTACTCATTTTGAAAACCCTGTCAGTTTTTTTTAAAAGAGGCACTGACAACATTAAGACATTTTTAAAGTTAGGATATTAGTTATGGTAAAAGCCACGTTAGAAACTTTAAAAAGCTCCATTCTGGTTTCTAATTAAGTTTATCCACTCCCATTACACAGCTTGCCTGTTTCGGCAGTTAGTAAAAGAGTGGTTTGTCAGTCTGGACTTCCAGGTGCAGTGTTCATTTAACAGCAAGAGGCCACCTCCAGGCTGTTAGTGTTGAGTTCTGGAAGTCCATACTGCATGCACTTCTCACTTTCCATTACCCAAAGAAACAGTGAGATACAGCACAAATGCTATCTTTATGCGTGGGAATTGTGATTATTATTATTATGGCAATGTTTAAAATAAAGGATCCAGAACTTGCAGGTTCTAATCCAAATCCTGGTTTTGCCAATGACTCAATGTGTACAAGATACTTGACTTCTTATCTCAGTTTCCCCAACTGTAAATAGAGGCAATAAGATGTTTACGTCACAGGAACATGTGGAGAATCAGCTGTTATAGAGCACTTTGAAGGCATAAAAGCTTACACAGACTATAACTCACAACAGCCACCATTTCTTCCCATTCCACTAATGTTAGAGCTTCAGCCCATTCTCAACCCTGTACTATCTCAGCTGCTCACAATCCCCTCCTCCACCCAACATCTCAAGGCTAGCAATCTACAGTAATTCTCATGCTTCCCAGAACATAATGGCTTCACAAAATTCTGCAGTTCCCTCTCCTGGAGTTTACCAGTCCCTCAGAAATCCTAAAATCCTTACCATTATGTCCAAAGAAATCACTTTTTTCCCTGTCTGTCACATCCAGAACCACCCAAACCCCCCTCAGACAACCCCCTCATTAATACCACTAGTCCTTCCAGCTCTTAAAGCTTGTTCCTTGTTTTCCCCTCAAACCTGTCCTCTACTCCGACTCCCAGTTTGACACACTGCACCCAATACCATCACTTTTCCTCAAAACCTACTCATGCTAATTGCCAAGTATCTAAATACACCCCTCTCTGCTTACAGCAGAGTCCTGTTCCAGGCACCCTCTATCAACAACCCTATAAGGAGTCAGTGGCAGAGCCTACCTGCAGCAAGCTAGGACAGCTGTATGGACAAACAGCCCCCAAAGCACTCGCTCTAGTATGATCCCAATTCCTTTGTGCCAGTTGGACGTCACATTCTTAACGTAAGCCTCAAGCATCAGCATTTTTAACGTAAGCATTATTGCCTGCTACTGGTTACTTTTTCAACACAATGGACAACGATGTTGCACTATAAATATGCAGTGCAGTTTAACACACTATAGCAACCTTCAGTATATAAAGCCTGTCATAGCGATTATGTTTTTTCAGGCTGAACAACCTTCACAGAGTCCCTCTGTTTGCTACATTCCTTTTATTGCACAACATATAACACACACACACAGAGATACCCAGAGTGTTTATCGTGAATAATTCATTTTTTACAATATGCACAAATGCAGCGTTTTAAAAATAGAAGCTGGTCTAACTGGACTGAATTTGGCATAGAAACAGAAAATGTGACCCGTTCCAATACAATTTAAGAATAGCTATTTTTCCATGAACATCAGCTCGTTTAACATTTTAAAGCAGTGACTTTTTTTAATAGAGTAAAGATTCATCAAGCCTGCTTACCATTTTATAAACAAAAAAATTAGCTTGAAAATCCCGTAAGCAAGGTGTTTTAAATTAAAAAAAGAAAACCTATGCCTGCACTTAATTTTTCTTCTGTATCTACTTTAATGCAGCATTTGGGATAACGTCACTGGAAGATTTTACAGAAAAATGTTGAAAGCATAACAATTTCTTCTCCAATTCTGTGAGAAAATACACAAGCAAAGCTGCTGCACAAACTGAAAATTCAGATCTAATATAATTTTTTCCATGTGGAGCAAAAAGTATTTTAACTATAGGCATTTCAAATGTTACACATCTCACTGAGCCTATTCTTGCACTACTAATATGAGACACCTAAGAATGACAACTTGGACTCTAGACCACACTACACTCTTAAAACTTTGCTCCCAGTCACTGTGCTCAAAAGTGACTGTCATGCAGGGTTCTTCTCTCTCATATAGTCTATAGCGTTGTTTCTGAACACAGTTGTAATATAGCTTGGAACCATGTTAGAAATGGATACCAACTGTGTTTACAGCCATTTAAAGCTGCACTGTTTGACTGAAAATACTGAGCACTTACACCGCTTGTTTTGAGCTACAGCATAAATGAGACTACCAGCAATTACACAATCTGCCTATCCCCCACTTCAACTTGTCAACTGTATTTACCTGAAACTTCTGACTCTGCATTTTTCTTAGTTGCCAACACACTGACAAGCTTAATTGGCAAGCAGTGTTTGCAGGCAGGGACTAGGCTGTTAGGATGTAAGATATGGAACTAAGTTTCAATTGCTTACATTCCATTCCCTCTAAGACTGTAAAGTAAAAGCACAAAGTCGTCCAATTATTAACAGCTATTTAAAGTGTTTTCCTCTTAACTCTGTGAGTTTAATATTTGAACACTAATTGCTCAGTCTGTGAGTGCATGGGGAAAGATAGGAGACTGGTATTCTGAATATTCCAGTACACAGTCCCAGGACATTCATACACTATCACTACATTTTCCTATAAAGAAGTGTGCGTTCACCAATTTGAAGATAATGTCACTCAAATACTTGGAAACTAAGTAGACAGTTGTTTAAAGATATACAAAACACATACAAAATCCAAAAACAGTGTTTTTCTGCTATTGCATGTTTACACTAACAGAGTTGGCAGCCAACTTTTAATATGGTTATAACTGGTTTTGAAGGGGTAACATGGTGACTGCTTGTTTTAAAGTTTTCCAACAATTAACTGCAAATCATTCAGCTTCACAAAAGCTCTATCTTGCCACCCCATTACCACCAATGGTGTGCCCTTATAACTTGCCTTTTAATTATAGGCTTCTTAAATCATACTAAATTAACACGGGTCAACAGACGTGTTAGGTTATGCTAAAACAGATTTTCAGGTCACTTCTCTGAAGTTTTATTCAGCACTCCTGATTACTTTCACATGCCCCAATCTGAACTTTCCCTGGAGCAGTCTAAATGGTGCCAAGCAATTCTGAAACATTTCAAAAGAATGTTATCTCTAAAAAATCACGTCTTCTACTATGGGCAGATGTACAGTAAGTTTAGCAATGCTAAGGAATTATTGTAACATGAATACATCATGCAAGGGCTTCTTTGCTTTGAGCAAAATAATGTTTTCCAGTAGATTAACAGGCTTGCCTGAACTTAAGTCTCTGTACATTACCAAAACACTGACACTGGTGGATTTGTTGGCTCTTAGAAAATTATTACATTGTATCACAAAAAACTATAAGATAGCAGCAAAAACCAAGAAAAAACAAGGAGAGCAGGGGAAGATTACCAATGCAAGGATACAGTATCTATCTCTTCTCCAATTACTTATGGCCCGCAGCAAAAAGTCTTAACACAGTTTACATTTATGGTTGGGTTTGATTTCCTGTTAAATCTTCCTGTGGACAGGCATATTTAAGTTTGTTGGAAATATATTCCCAAGCGTTTAGTTTAATAACTTTTCATTATGCAAAAATGTATTTAGGGACCTTAAGTGTAGACTAGGGAACAGAGAAACTACAACTGTACTATTATTTAAGGTGTTCACACTACTGTGTAAATATGTACAAAAGGTATGTTGCATACTGACAATTTATAGGAATCACTCCTTCACTGTCATTACGTGTGTCACTGCTTCGATGATATATAAACACACTGAACTTGATTGTTAAAGATCTTCACTTTTTTTAAAAACATCAGTATATTAAAAAGTTATCCTATCACCACCAAAAAAACAGCCAAAATGGCACTACATTCCACTAGTTTACACTTACTAACTGTGGACGCAACTCTTTACGCAGTAACTCTAAGCAATTTTGAATTATTTGAAGGTTATAGAGTTGAATCTTGGCAGTATGATGGTGAACTCTGATAACGTTTTTAAAGCCCTTCTGTAATGTAACCTGCTTCATATATTCTAATGTGTTCTGATCTAATTGGTGAAGTTCATCTGAAGATTAACCTTGTGCAAAATGTAGACTTCAATTAAGAGCGGTGGGAAATTTTCAAGATAGGATGCAGTTGAACTCCCCCTATTAAGTCCATAGGAAGGGAGATGTAGTGTCCCAGTCTGCACAAATCCTCCATTTTTGCCACTAGTGAGAAGTTTATCCTAAAGGTAAAGATAAGAGAGAGTAAACCTACCTAAATGCTAACTGTTAGAACATTTGGATCATCTCTGTAGACGCAATGAAAAGGATTTCAGAGCCAAACAACAAACCATGACTGTAGTCATGGTACTGTGTATAATTATGTAAGGACCAGTGAACAATTTACAATAAGTTTTCATCATTTATCCTTTGTCACAGCAGGCAGTAATGACCTCTATAGCTAAGGACGCACAGAAGTTGATTTTACAACCCCATTATCACATGCTCCTCTCTTCCTTCAGTCTTTACCTCTTACTTTGAAATTTTCCATTCTTGCTTTTTGCCAAATGGTAAGTTTTTTGGAAAATTTGAGCAAAACATTAGTTATTTTTGAGTTCAAGGAGAGTGGGGGAGTGTTGTGTTTTTCTTCAGTGCACATGATGAGAAATTTCTACTAGCCAAACTTTAATAAAAACAGTACTACAGCACTAGTTGGTTGATATCTGAGTTGACATTCCAAATGTACATACCTGTTTTGCTGACTAGACCTATGGTTCCTGATCATTCACAGAAAAGATTATAAACATAATTTAATCCAGAAGTGATCTACCCTTGGTAATTTGTTGCTCTGTTACATCTAACATAGACGTATTACATTGACAACTCGTTATCCTGATAGACAAAGCAGCAGTTTGGAATCAACATGAACAAATTTAGACATTAAAGAAAATCCTAACTTTGTTTAGATTAGATATAAACAATTTATTTTCCATTTTATATGTAGAATATATTTCCCATTCAACACATAAAGAATCTGTTAAAGAAAGCACTGAAAAGTCACTAACTTCACATTTAATGATGCTTGTGTAATTTACACTCCCAAGTGTAGTTATCTTCGGTTTATAATTTTAATATATTCCTCCTGTCTCAGATCTAGTATAATCAATGTTTAATTCCAGAAAAGTTTCAGAGTCATGTTGTAGATGTCCTCTGGAAAAATGTTTGGGCTGACTAAAGCTTTGAGACATTAAAATGAATTTTACACTAGTAGCTCCAAATATAAGGTCATCAGGTACTATACAACTTTCTCGTATTATGCTGTACTTGCACAAAAATCCTGAACTAGACAGTTACCCCAAGTCCTATTCCAGAGCAGTAGCTGGGAACGGAGATTCTACTGCAAAAACAATCCCATCAATTATTTTCTCCTTTGATGGGGGGGTGAGGGGTAGGAAGAGGAGAAGAAGGCTGAACAGCAGTAGCTCTGAAACAGCCACAAAAATGTCACTACATTAAAACATGTCAATTCCACATTTGAGATACCAGCCCATACAAGGTTTTTCACCACCCTGTTTAAGACTACCACTATTTGAAAGCCCCCATGAGTCTGTGAGCCAGCAATAAGCACAAGCAACACAAGCAGCCATCTGGGGCTCTGCTCCATGTAATGACCCGTACAGTATAACATTTAACTAAATACTTTAAAACTATTGCACACCAAAGACAGTGTAAGCTAAACATTCAAAGAAAGCTTCACTCCAAGAGTGCTGTTTTGTTAAAGTTGCGTCGTCAGACATTGGTTTCATTCCCTTTCAAAATCCTGTGTTCGTAACTCTGAGGTTCTACTGTACTTCTAATAAAGGCAGAGAAAATCTTCCAACTACACTACCATGAATGCTGTATGCACCAAATACAACTTACAGAACAATAAAGGAATTTTAAAAGAAGCTACCCTTAGTTTAACTATACAGGCCTTGGAGGGGGGGTTGGGGGGGCAGAGATTTCTAAACCATGTTAAACAAAAGGCCTAAAATAGCTTTTCCAAACAAAAATGTTTCACTTTTAAAGGTCTAGCCTATAACATCCCAGGACTAGAAATTAAGGGCTGTGATGCCCATTGGGAAGCTGAGAATGGTATAAAACTCCTGTTCTAATCCTGCAAATTCAGAGCTATGCTAGTAGGAATTTCACCTCACACTCCAAGAATTCATATTAAAACGTAAATTTAATAATTTTTTTCAAACAATTTTTTTTCCCAAACATGCCCTACCTTCATTTTCTAATCAATTTTAATTTCTAGATACCAAATCATAAAACTACTGCTGTCCCAGGACTGAACAGCCCATCTTGGACTTCAGGCCAGTGTACATATAGGGAGTAAATTCTGCACTGAAAACACTGGGATATGCTCTTAACTGGCACCTGTTTGATGCAAGTCAAAGGCTTGCGGTTTTATGTTCACTGCAATTTATCAAATAGCTGTAATCACCAGATACAAGGTTTATTTAGTCAGATGCTCATATTCTCCCATTTGCTGCTTTTTTGACATCTTATCTCTGTGCACAGGAACAGCTCTCTGCCATCTGCATAGCCAGTTTGTGTGCAGATAATTGCTAAACAGGGATTTTGTTGTTGTTGTTACATTTAGGATTACAGTGACTTCAACTCATAAGGAAAGACAAAGTTAGCCTGCTGTTCCTTGCATGACGGAAAAAAATGAAAGACCGCCTTCAAGAACTTAAACTGCGAGCAAAAGAACTGCAGCTAGCTGAAGAGAACAGCTGTGTGCCTGGGGTGAAGGAAGACTACCAAGTAGAGTTTGAACAGCAAGCTATTATTTATGAGAAAGAGCCCATAACTGAGAGGCACCTAAATGAAATCCAGAGACTTCAGGACGAGATTAGTAACTTGGCAGAAGATGTTCAAAAGTTTGGTCAGCAGCAGAAAAACCTCATGTCCTCAATGAGAAGGTTTAGTGTTATTAAAAAGGAGTCCAACATTACAAGAGAAATAAAAATTCAAGCAGAGCATGTAAGTAAATGCTTGGATGAACTGTCAAAAACAGTGAAGAAGTCTGAAAGCGAACACGGGCCATCTTCCGCTGTTGCAAGAATCCTTACATCTCAGCATGCATTCCTTTTCCTGCGTTTCCAAAACACCATGCTTTCATACAATGATGCTATAACAGCCAAGCAGGAGAAATGCAAGACATTCATTGTCCGCCAGCTTGACGTGGTTGGGAAAGAGGTCTCCGAGGAAGAAGTGAACGATATGCTTCAACAAGGAAAATGGGAGATTTTCAATGAAAATCTGCTTACTGAAGTCAAAATCACTAAAGCTCAACTATCAGAGATTGAACAAAGACACAAAGAATTGGTCAATCTGGAGAACCATATCAAAGACTTGAAGGAATTTTTTATCCAGATCTCGCTTCTGGTGGAGGAACAAGGAGAAATCATCAACAACATTGAAATGGGTGTAAACAATACTCAAGATTATGTTCAAACATCAAGAGAGAAGTTTAGACTCGCAGCCAGGTATAGAAAGAGAAACCTTTGTAAAACAATATGTTGCTGGTGTTGTCCACGCTGCAGATAACAAAAAGGGATGATTCTCAAATTTCACAGGCTACCATTTTGCCAGTAGAACTTTTGGAGCAGCTCTGTGGGTTCCATTTACACTTCAGTTTGTTTCTGCTTACTCTCCCCACCTCGAGGGCTCTTTCCTTTTACTTCTGTGCATCTCACACTAAAAAAAAAAAAAATCCTATCTGTGCCCCTGCAAGTGGCTCTTCCTGGCAGAACTAGAGAAGTAGTACCTAGGGATTCTCAGCAGTTTTTCTGCTTCTGTTAGGCTGTGGTAGAAGGGTTACATTGGAAACACAGATGAAGTGGAAAGATCACCTTTTCTGATCCTACCAACCCAGAGTAATCCTGCTTTACAAGAGGTTGTCCAGTGGAGCTGGTGGGTTATCACAGTGACCAGTGTGAGATAAAGGCAAGGTCACAGGAGGTTCCGCCAGTGGTGCTGGGAAGTATTAACAGTATTGCTAACACCAAACATTCAGAAGTCATGTGTCGGGCCCCAAAAACCCTGAGAGTGGCTTAGTTATGTTTTTTAAAAACAAAATAAGTTTAAGGTTATTTTTATTTGCCTTCTGGTTTTTGAGCCTTCAGCTTGCATCTGAGTCATGTTTTCAGGCTTTTCTCAACAACTATGAGGGCAAGCAATTTTTTTTTTATTTTTTTTTTTTAAATTTGCAAGCTGAGATATCTATTTAATCACTTTTCTCCAGGAACTGAGGCTTTAAATTAAAACATCATATACAGCTAGAATCGTGGTAAAAATCAAAAGTGTTGCCAACTGGAGAGGGGAACCACGCACATTTCTCCATTTATAAAATGTATGAATTATATTTCTGTCCAGAGTGAATGTATGTGTCTATGATGTGTAATTAATGTGTCTATATCTTAATTATTTAAATATAAGGACTGAACCAAACAAAAGTTCAAGAAACCCTGCCTAAAATATTATTCTCATGAAGTGCACATTTTAACAAACACCACCTGTTTCCACAAGATCCCATGTGTTATAGATGTACATATTGCATTCTTATCTGTGAAAGAAATGTGTTACCAGTCCAGCTCTTCCTGCTAACACTGTAGGGATGTTTAATAAAACACTGTTTACTTCAAAGGAAAAAACGCTTCTATTTTTTAATATGGAATAAAGCCCAGGTTTTCAACAAGCTATGAAAATAATTTTCCATCTAGGAGGAACTAAATAGTGAAAGAATTTTGTTTCTGCTGTCCGTATTAGAACACAATAAGACAAATATATAATATATTGCCAAGGTTTTGAGAGGAAAGAAAAAAAACTGGCACATGGCTCAAAATGTGTAAAGATCCCTGGTCATATTTTGTCAAGCAAAGGCTGCTATTAATTGATGAAAGTAGAACGTATATAGACATTGTGAGACTTGGATGTGGATCGTTTATGTTGGTTAGCCAAGGTGCTTGAAGTATATGTGCACAACTAATAAAAACACAAGATCTTGTTAGGGCAGTTTACTAGAACATAAAATGGGCTTTCTATAGCCGCAGAGTTATACAGAAACGCTAACAGACAAGGAAAATACATTTTGGTTAGAAAAGTGCGTTAGACAGTCATGATTGTGTTATGCAACTATTTGATACATTAGCAGCTACAGTCCCTCATTAACAAAATAGATCGCAGAAAAGAAAAATAACTTTCTGCCTTGAAAATACAACATTTCCCCTTGCCCTACCCAGCAATCTATTATAAGTCTCAAGGGCTATCACTGACATTTTTATGAAATTTACTCTCTCATTGCCATGCTTTCAAGCACTTAGAGAGAGAAGATCATTTTTAATAATGCCAGCAGGCTGGATATTTGTCTACATAATATGAGATCTAGACCCTCCCTCCCAATTAGAGCATAGGGGAATTTATGCACAAAAGAAGAAAAACCATTAGCATTAGAGATCTGTTTAAACTGCTACGACATCGATGAGAGAACTGACCCATATGAATCACATGAACACAAGTCTTACTTTCTATTACTCTAACTTATTTTCCACTGTTATTCACTGCATATAAAATATTGATTAGCCATTTAAGTGTTCCAACACTCTTACAAGACCTACGTTAGCAAAACAAGCTTAGCAAATTAAGCAGTAGTGTTGTATGGCAAAGAAAATGTAGTAGGTCAATGTCTTTAGATACTACTTCTAGCTATGGATAAAATAAAAAGCAGATGCCAACAGGATCTAGAGAGAGATGTCTTAAAAGGACATTAAACTCCAAGACATAATTATTACTGATAACCACATTCTGACGGGTTCCCCCTGGAGTGCCACTTGGAACTGGTGTAACACTGAGCCAGCCTGTGCTCCCTTTAACTGTATTGCTGTGACAAGCTGCAGACCCGCTCTCGGTCTCACATTTTCACCAGCAGACATACACGTAGGGACACACCCAGCTGTTGTAACATGCAAAAAGGCTTTCTGACTACCCCATGCATGGGAAGGCTTCAGCAAAGGAACTACCCAGATACTCAAGTGCACACCCCCCTCTGGAGTGCAAACTGAAAATTACACCGTCTTACGCTGCACAGAGAACTGTACAGCGTAAGCTCATGAAATTCACTCCTTCCCTCAATGTGGGGACACAAATGCAACAGGTTTTTGCCCCCCAGTTATGAATTCCACATACTGGGTTATGACCAAAACAAAACAAGTTTATCAACAACAAAAGGTAGATTTTAAATTTACTGTAAGGGATAGTAAACAGATCAAAGCAGATTACCTAGTAAATGAAACAAACATGCAAGCTAAGCTCAATATCCTAAAGAAATTGGTTATAACTAGGAAATTCTCACCTAAATGTTGTTTTAGGCAGATTGCAGAGGTTCTTGAAGGCAAGCTGCTCTTGCTTGCAGCTTAAAACTCTAGGTATTTCTTTCATAGGCCGGACACCTTTCCAGCCTGGGCTCAGCTCTTCTCTCCCCAGTCTTTTTCTTAGATGTTTCCAGCAGTCATCTTGGGCGGGGAGACAGTGAAGAATGACCCACATTGAGGTCACTCCCCTGCCTCAAATAGTTTTTGCATATGGCGGGAAGCCTTTGTTTCCAAACTTAGTTCCCATGCCCGTCAGTGGAAAAACACTGATATTCCAAGATGGATTCCAGTAACAGGTAACTTGATCACATGACCCTACAGCCATAACTCAAAGACTAATTGTAAGGTCCTCAGGAAGCCTTTCCAGGAAGGGAGGAGTTTAGCTTCTTCAAAGACCTATTGTTCTGTCTAATGGCTCTTCCTCACAGCGAGCCATCTAGACAGACTGCATTCTGTCTTGTGGGCTTTCCCCTGGTGTAAACCCACTGGTAATTGATGCACAGTCAATATTCCTAACTTCGGATACAGAAATGATACATGCAAACAAATAGGATAATTATATTCAGTAAATCACAACCTTTTCAATGATACCTCACTTGACCCATCTTGCATAAAATACATCTTAGTTATGCCATAATCACATCATAATATCTCTATGAAGAATATGGGGCATAATGTCTCACACACCTTACAAAACTAAGGTGACATGAAACAGATCCAGAAAATATTTTCACTTTTGTATAGAGCCTTTCAGCAAAGTTGCTCAAAATATTTTCATTTAAATGTTGACAAAAAATGGCTTTTCAGTCAAAATGGAAATTTTCACTCACACCTCTCAGTTTGGTTGAGATTCGGTTTTTTCAACAAAAATTTAAAAAAACTGATTAAAAGTTTGTGTGTGAAAACCATTTTTTTTTTTAAAAAAAACCCAAACACTAACCATTTTTTGGTACTGTCAAAAAGTTAAAGGTTTTTTCAGCAAATTGAAAAACACTCTTTAAAAATTACAATGAAACCCCCCCCCCACCATTTTTCAACTCATGCTCTTTCCACCTGCAGGATCCTACAGTACTGCATGAGGTGTCAGCAGCCAACATATCTGCAGATTTTATGAAAGACATGATGTCCCATGGATCAGTCTTTCATATGCTGCTCTCAGTATGCACTTCTAATACATACAGCTATGTCTAGGAAACATATGAATGAGGCTCACAGAATTTACAATGTGTCTCATTCATATTTCTCTCTCTCTCCCCTAATTTAGCTACTAATCTGAATGATTTCACATTGATGGTCATCTTCAGGTAGAATGTAACTGAGCCATTCTATAGCTCCATTACCTGGGAAATATCTGCCCAAAGATCTTGCATTGTGCTTTTTAAGTGGGGAAAAATAGACTAAGCCCTATTTCCACTAGAATGGGATTATAGTTTAGGGCCTTTAACTGAAAGCGCCCAATGGAACATCAATTGCGTTGTAGCTGCAGGTTGTGGGGGGAGCTTGTAAATTGTTTACTGCTACAATGATGCTCATATATAAACACTAGCAACTTCGAAGTTAACCACTGCACAAAGCAGTGGGCCAAAATGTCAGCACGTAACAGCTTAAAAGAACCTTGAATATAGTTTTATTTAGACACTTAACGGAAATCTATCAGGTCTCACAAACTATATCCCAGAGATATGAACAGCATGATTTTTTTATGCTAAAACAAAACCCAATTATACTAAATCAAAAATACACTGCAGTCATGGTTTCTTAAAGTACAGCTCAAGTAAAAAAAAAATTATATCTAAAAATAACAAAGGAACCATTTAATCCAGAAGGTCTGTTCCCTGTGTGTATTCAGTTATATTTGTTAATGGTAATAGAGGAAAAGAGATACACAATTTTTACTGCTTTTTACTTATTAGCCCTGCTCAATTTTACAGGAACCAGATTCTACTTATTCTTGTGCATCAACACAATTACTGACCTACCGCCTTTCCAAAAGTGTTCACCGACTGTGCAACTTTGAATTTCTGTACACTCAACTTGACACACCCAGGTTTTGATTTTCAGAAAAACTGAGTGCCCACAGCTATAGTGATAAAATGGAGGACACACTTCAATTGGCATTTATTTTACCTGACATGGACTGGAATTGTATTTGGACAAGCTCTTATAGAAGTTCAGACATATCAGTTAATGCAAAGGGAGATGGCAGATCTAGAAACTCTATCCAGCTGTATTAAATAGACATCAGTGGTGTCCTCTCATCTGGAATACCCTATACTTCATACAGAACTGGTTATCCTGTCTCAAAAAGATATTGCAGCAATCAAGGAGGGGCTCAGAGAATGGTGACAAGAACGATTACAGGCATGGGAAAATCCTCATATGCAGAGTTTAAAAAATTGGGATTGCTTATTTTAGGAAATGAATAAAATAAAAGGGGATATGACATAAGCATATAAAATAATAAGTGGTAGAGAGAAGAGTGGTCGGGGACTTGTGCTCTCCCTGTCTCATATCACAAAACAAAGGGGACAATGAAATTAGAAGGTGGCAAATCAAAACTGATAAAAGTTAGAATAAGAAACTCAATTACACCTGAATTAACTGAAGCCAAGAATTTAGCAACATTCAAAAAGGGAGTGGACATGTATATGCATAACAAGAATATTCAGAATTATCATAATTAATGATAAAAATTCTGGAAGGGATATAAACCCTCGTGTTTCAGGGCATATCCTAGCTCCAGTTCTTAGAGAGAGTTTTGAGACCCTGTGTATGGGGCTAATTATCACGTTTCTGCTTTCTTACTGCACCTCTCTCTGCAGTATCAGGAACTAACTGCTGTTGGAGATAGGATTCCGGACTAGATGGACCTATGGACTGCTACAGCATGGCAATTTTATGGACATGAAACTGACCCCCTCTTTGGAAGGACACATTTTAATTTTAGTCGTAATCTATCATCCAGTTGCACTTACCAATATCAACATACGTTTGGGAACAGGGCTGCTCTGGGGCAGCTGCAAAGATGGAATTCTTTGTGAAAAAAAACTATTCCTGCATTGATTGTAATCAACACCTTCTATCAGAGAGTCTAATTGCGCTTAACAAACATTAATTTACTCTCGGCATCACCATTCTAATTGAGGTGCTATCATCATTTCACAGATGAGCAAACTGGAGGAAGAAACATTTAAGAGCCTGATTTTCAAACCACCATATGATTATGCATATATAAGCCAGGCATCTTCATGCACCCATGACCAGTTAGGCGCATAACTCACCATGTAACTACAATTACTGTGTGTATACAATTGCGGTATTTGAATACATATAATTGCACCGGTTCTATTAAAAAGAAAAAGAAGATCAGGCACTACACTGACTTGTTGAAGGTGACAAGAGGTTTGTGGCAGAGCTGAGACCAGAACCTGAGCTGAGTTCCATTTCTGTGCCTTTACCACCATCATTCCTTCCCCATGCAATTTTTATTCGACACTGATGGAACTGGAGCTGCTCTCTAATAATTTATGAATGCTCTACGTTAACATGGTTACTGGGATATTTACTGTATGACTATATTGGTTTTGTTTAACTGGGGGCTATAAACAAAATAATGCAGGAAACAAAAGCAAGGCTCAAAATAAGCCACCTTTCAGCAAACACTTGAAGGTTATTAAGGACTGTTAGTTTTAAAGAGTCTACCTCCTCCTTAGCCAGTCTGCAAATCCAATTTTGTCTAGAAGGGCCACAAGCCAACCTAGGCAGAAGAACAAATGAGTACAGCAGGTCAGAAAGTCTCTCTGAAGAGAGGGGGGTAGTTGTTCAGGGGAACCAAGTGGAGACACGCAGAAGTGAGGCCTAATTAGGTTAGCATCAGGGATGACAAGCCTTAGGTATGACTGACATGCATGTAGACATTTAAAATCCTCTCTCTAAATGCTTTCTTCCTATTCCTACAGTACTTTGTTTTAAGAAGGGGATACGGTCACTATATTCACTACTGTCAGACTCCTGAAAGGAAGAACTACAAGTGTCAGAGCTCAGGCAGACAGTCTAGATAAGCACGGTTGATTAAACAGGGTGCTATATCCCAGGGCCCAATCTAAGAGTGGGAGAATTGTGGAATTCCACTCCAGGAGAGGATAAGGCACAAGGCCTAAGACATGAGAGGGAACACAGAATGCAGAGGTGCAGCTAGACTTGCAACCAGGACAGCCAAAATGAGTGATTGCCTGATTAAAAAAGGGATACAGCTTCCTTGGAAGAGGGATGGTTTTCTATGGCCTTGCATTCAATAATTGATAAGCAGATTGCTTATTAAACAGATTACAGACATGCAATAAGACTTACTTGCTGTACAGAAAATCAGAGACGGTCCTATGTACGTTCTAATACTTCAACGTATGAACAACACAAGCATTTGCTTTTGTATGAGTGAATAATCTTACGTAGTACATGATAATTTAGGAAAGACAGATCAAAACAGTGCTAGCCATGTTAAAATGATGGCATTTAACTCAATCTCCAATAGGTATTTCATGCTTAAAAAGAAACATTAATATCTATTTTTTCTATTCAGTGATCAGATCTCAACCATTCTCATCACTCTTCAGCACACATATGCTGAAAATGAAGTGGAATTGAGCTGTGACTCCAGAGACTGGTTCCTTCCATTTAGTTATGTCATCATTCACCTGATACTTTGTTTTTCGTGTGTGTGTAGCTTTTTCTCTTAATTTCAACAGAGTAGAAAAAAAATTAAAAACATTTTCTTAACAGTTAAACATACTTTACTAGAGCCATAAAGTTCTACTTTCTAGAACTTTATCTTTAAAAGTCAGTGCATCATTTACTAAATCTTAGTACAAGAAAAGAACAGAGAAAGAGAACATATTGCACGAATCCTGGAAAAAGGTCCACCGACTCGTGTGGGGTCATGGGGCTGTGCATGGGTGAATCCCTTTTCAGGACTAGGATTTATGGACAACATGAATTTTGGCAGCGTGCCACAAATCCTGTACTGTCAATCAGCTAAAAAGCAACAACTTCAACAAACTTGAAGATTGAGTTAGCCCACTGCATGATGATTATGGTGCTGACCCTGCAATTAGATCCATGCAGGTAGGACCATATGCCTTTGTCAAGTCCACTGAAGTCACAGAGGCTCTGTATGGGCACAAAAACCCCACCTTTCCCAACTACAGGATCAGCCAGCACCTAGAGATTTTATAACGGAAACCTGAACATTTTTTATTCATTTAGAGAGATTACACAGTCATCAACTGTCACAATTTCATTTTTAAAAACACTGTTGGTTAAAATATTTTTAGAAATAGATTTATTGTCTTCCTGGTACCACTAACACCATCATAGATAATAAAGATGACAAGTAAAAAACCCAATTTACTTTTCAACATTTATGCTGTTTCCCAGCACTTAAGCTTTAAAGCAAAGAGCTTCCCCTCCAAATTATATGCATGGTAACCTTGTAGATAACATTTGTTATGTAAGGCTAAACTGATACACTGTATATATATGGTATTATAAAATCCCATCTTGTGCCTGCCACACATGGGTTTTGTCCTAGTTTACCATTTGTGACTTCCAAGTTTCTTTTGACAGAGCTGTTGTACAGTACTATTTTTGCACAATTATTCTAAAAATAGAATTAGTAAAGTTTGTTATTTCTGGTGTTATTCAAATATTTGTTTTTAACAAAAAACTCTAGAAGAAGTAGAATTTTAGAAGTCAATCATATTCAAACAAAATGTAATGTTCTTCTCGTTGCTAGACCTTCTGAAACCCTCAACTTTTTTTTAAAATTAAGCATAGGCACCAAAGCAAAAACAAATCCCGACTGCTATTAAAGTAAGCTCTCTCTAATTAGATTTTTCTGATCATGTACCAGTAGCACCACCTTGTGTTAGATACGCACAACTTATGAATGCTTAAATTTACTGGTAATTAGAGCTGGGCAAATAACTGTTTTTTTTTATTCAATGGCAGTTGTAAAAAAAAAATTGAAGAGATTCAGTTTGGACTGAATGCACTGTTTTGCATTTGGTATTTTTTTTTAAAAGCAAATAAAATGAAAGGCTAGATTCACAAATGAAGAGGCAGCGGTACCCCTTATAACCAACAGCCCGGTGGTTAGGGCACTCACCTCTGGAACAGGGACTGGAACCCAGGTATGCTCCCTAACCCCTGAATATAGAGTCACACTATCTTCTCCTCACCCCGGCCCAATGGCTATTCAAATATTTTATACTAAGAGAAAAGCTTCAACAGAATGAGAGTGTCCCACTCCAGAATACCCCATAGCCTGGTGGTTGGGATACTCACTGGGATGCAACAGATCCGATCCAGAGAAGGGATTTGAACCCAGGGCTCCCCCATCCCAGTTGAGTGCCTAGCAACTGGACAATTGTGCATATGGGTGGAGGAGGTATGTTGTGATTACTGGGCCTAGAAGTTTATCCTAACAGTGAGCTCAACTGTAGAAAATGAAAGTGTGACGTTCGTAAGAAATCTCAATAAGCACCTGTAAAAAGGTGCAGAAGAAACAAAAAGATTAGTTAAAAACAAAAAAGCCTATGGTATAACTCAAGGACTGTGTTAAGATCATGCTTGATAAACAAGAACTAACACTGGAATATCACAAATTAGGTCTAGTTGATGGACAACATAGTGAAGAGATAGGCTGTTCTGCCCATCACTCCCTTTTGGGGTTCTCAAAGTGTCTTTTTGTAAGCGGAAAATTAGCAGAGGAAAAGCTGGCTAATGTGATGCTGACTGACAAATATAAGAGAAGGGGAAGGAGTGAGCTGCCATCCCTACTGTCTCCTAGGACCCTGGACCTGCTTCATCCTAACCCTGAATGAGGTCCCAACCAAAAAAGGTCAGAGAGAGGGAACCAGATAACACTGCCACCTCCACTGGTGGCACAAGTTTCCCAATGGTCAAAATGGCTGATAACACTATGTACTGTGCCTGTGTTTCTCCAGCAGTGAGGTTGCAAGTGAAAGTCAACATCAGAGACAGAAGCTGCATTTTTTTATCTTTGCTGTTCTTTTCTCTCTCCTTTTGTGTGTGCTTGTCTTGTTTTCTTCTCTAGGAAATGGAATCCAACTTTAACAAGAACAGCAACAACAGCTCCAACCCAGCTCAACTAACTATCTTTTTTTGGAGAAAAGGATTTATCACCATCTTTAATACCATCAAAGACTGTCAGAAAAGGGTTTTTCCTCTTTCTAAAAACGTCTGCAGTTTAGGAGAAAGGGAACAAAGGATGTTTTTAAAATGCAAGTCTTACTTAATACTTTACATTTCAAATGCTTTCCCTGTTTCTTCTTCATTTTCTATATCTTTAATAAAAGGTTAAAAAGGGATTTTTAATTCTGTGCTGTAATGGTATTAAATAGGCTAAGGTTTCTGTGTACCAAACCCTGAATCATGTTTGACCCTATCTAATGTTGGGCAGTGGCTGGGTTATATTAACACCTTTGACTCTTTAGTCCCCTTTATTCCTTCTAAATTAACTCAATAGGCAGCACCACCATCACTACCTCCTCTTCCCGTGGTTTTGTGAATGATGCCTAAATCCCCTTATGAATCTAACCACAAAAAATCAAAGTGTTTCACTAGGATAGTGTCAAAACGAACCATTTTTTGTTTCAGCCAAAACAATTCACTGAAGTGAATCCAAAATGTGCAGATTTTGGAGAAAAATTCACCTGAAAAACTATGCCCAGCACTACTGGTAATATAAAATATAAAGAGCCATTTATAAAAATAATGTTATCATCACTGCATAAGCCTGTACTGATGTTTTCACACAATATACCACACCAAACTGCCTTGAAACTACTGTATCGATGGAAACACTACCGAAGTATTAAGTACAAAAATATTATGTTATTTGTTAAACTTCTCTACTTTTACTGAAACAAACGTGAATAAACTGCACTTACAACAGACTAAATAAGAGGATCAAATGCCACAAATGTAATTAGAGTATTCATGACACTCAGTTCAAGATGAAAGATCAATGTTCTGAATAAGCTCAAAAAAAAGAATTAGCCCCCTAACACCACGATGCTTAGACTGATGTGTAAAAATACGTCAGTAACACCACAATACAGTACAGCAACTGTAATACCGTGTAGGCAGTCATGGGCTAAGGAGGAAGGTCCTCTCATGCATCAGTAACTAGTTAAAAGGCAGGAAACACTGTTAGTTTTCACAGTGGAGAGATGCAAATGGCAAGGTCCCTCAGGGCTCTGTAACACGACCAGTGCTGTTCAACATACTCATAAATGAATTGGAAAAAGGGGTAAACAGTCAGGTAGCAAAATCTGGAGACAACAGAAAAAAAATCAATCAAGATAGTCCAAAGCAGACTGAAGAGTTACAAAGAGATCTCACAAAATTAAGTGAGTGGGCAACAAAATGGCAGATGAAATTCAATATTGATAAATGCATATGGGAAAACATTCCCAGCTATACCTACAAAGTGATGGAGTCTAAATTAACTGATACCACTCAAGAAAGATCTTGGGGTCATTTTGAATAGTGCTCGGGAAACATCTGCTCAATGCGCAGCGGTTGTCAAAAAACCCCGAACAGAATATTAGGAACCATTAAAACAAAATTGACTGGGGTGGAAAATAGCTTCCATATAAGAAGAAATTAAAAAGACTGACTGTTCATCTTAGAAACGGTTAAAGGGGTTATGATGGAAGTCTATAAAATCATGAATTGTATGGAGAAAGTGAATAAGGAAGTGTTATTTACTCCTTCACATAACTCAAGAACCAGGGTTTTCCAATGAAATTAATAGGAAGCAGGGTAAAAACAAACATAAGGAAGTACTACTCCACACAATGCATAGTCATCCATGGAACTCCTTGCCCAGGGATCTTGTGAAGGCCAAAAGTATAACTGGGATAAAAAAAGAATTAGGTGAGTTCATGGAAGATAGCTCCATCAATGAGTATGAGCCAAGATGGTCAGGGATGCATCTCCATGTTCTGGGTGTCCCTAAACCTCTGACAATCAGAAGCTGAGACTAGATGACAGGGGATGGATCACTCAATAAACTGCCCTGTTCTGTTCATTCCCTCTGAAGCATCTAGCCCGTGAGAAGACAGGATCCTGAGCTAGAAGGAACACTGGTCTGACCAAATGCAGCCATTATTTTGTTCTTATGTAACGATACTAAAAGAGGTAAGGCCAAGGGGGAAGAATTATCGTACTAATCTGAATACATACAACATTTAATAAGTTATAGATTAGTAGTAAAACATTTATTCGTGTTACTTACACTAATATAGGCTTCCCAGATATCCTAGGATGCCTTAGAACTTCAGTCACGATCTCTTTCGTCTCTTCCATTCTCTCTGTGTCACTGGAATCCACAACAAATATTATCCCATATGCCTCAGCATAGTAATTCTTCCAGATGCCTCGTATTCGTTTTCCACCTCCTAAGTCAAAGATAGTGACTTCAAACCTTTCCTGTTTAAGGTCAATTTTAGAAAATCCCACTGTTGGAGCTACATCTTCAGGAGACTCTGCCAAATCATAAAGAAAACATTTGCTGAAAGATTCGTTTAGCTATAACAATTTCATTTATTTTATGATTTGTATGTCAAAATTCAGAGTCTAAGCCCATACAATTAAAATGGCCAATACACTTCTAATTACATGTTTTAGGTTACATTTCCCCCTCTCCCCAGGAAAACAAGTTTGAAACGTTAATTCCAGAAGAACATGTGCTTCTTTATGAGAATTATCTTGTCTTTAAAAAAAGAAAAACAAAAACAAAAAAAAACCACCTATACAAGGAGCAGGTGAAAAACAGTGTAAGAATACCTGTGACTGACTCACATTTATTATGGATTTCTATAAGATGTAAGTACAAGTCTAATCATCTGTGCACTATTTATGTGGTGTTAAACTAACTTTAAAATAAAAAACAGAGCACAACAAATTAATGGGTTATGAGCAGGCCCTGATGTGTTCCACCAACTTTAATCCTTGCCACAGAATTGTGTTCATGAACCTCAGATTTCATTACAAAAACTTAGCCCTTAGGGTTGCTGAGACAGCGTTGGGGAAAAAAAAAAGAACCAAGCCTAAAGAGATGTACCAAATGTCTGCCCAACTCTACAGAAGAGTGTGAAACAATAGCAGTATGAGATGTGAATTACCCCATTAGTCTCAAACAAGGCTTTGTGGAAGTTTTTGCAGCAGTGGAATTTGGTATTTTTCCAGGATGTCATAGATTTTGTCATTTTGCTGTAGTCACATGCTCAGAATTTGTTGCCTGCCCTGCTAGGACCAGCCTGCAGCTGTCTCAAGGCTGATTCCCCAATCTGGCACTTCAAGTGCAGAAGGTGGGGGTCCGCAAGGATTCTAAAAATTAATACTGGCCACTCCAAGCTTGTATTAAACTCCCAAGGTTACAGCTTCTCTCTGACCCTGGATGGCTAGATGCTGCCACCACCCAAGTGAAGAGAAACAAACAAAAAAAACCTTTAGACCCAGGAAGGCACTCTTGGGAATTCCTGCCTGTTGGGTACCCTCAAGCCCTTTCACCACCACCCCTCTGTGGAAGAGCTGAGAAAGAAAACAAAGGAAATCAGCTTTTGCCACCAGCTAATTAAACAACATATGCACAAACCTCTTAGGACCCAAAAATCCTAACTGGTTCTTAAAAAAAGGTAAATTTTATTAAAAACAAAAAGAAAACATACATCTGGAACATATTAACTATTGTTAGATTTAAGAAGAGCAAATATAATAATTAAGCATCAAGAATGGTCTTCTTGAGGTCCAGCTTAATGGTTACAAGCAAAACAAAAGCTTTTAGGAATTAACACAGAGTCGTCCACAAGCCATAAAGAAAAAAAAAAAGAGATAAACCTAATTGCGTCTTCCTAGACATTTCCTGATCTACTTACATATCTGGGGTTTCAAATGAGTAGTTTCTAGGTACGATGTAATGATTTTTCATACCTGGAGCAAGCTTTTACAGCATAGTCCAGTCCTGTCCCTGCTGTCTGGGAGAACAACCACAGATACACAAAAAAGGAGTCTTGTTTCAATTTTTAAAATTTCTAGCCTTCCCATTGGCTGTTTTGGCCAGGTGCCCACTCATTTCCTTTTACCTATGTATGCAGTCAGACTTTTTAACCCTTTACAGGAAAAGCAAGTAGAGAACAGCTACCAAGAGGGATTTTATAGTTAACTGGCTGGCTGGGTGTCCATAAAAGGGAGCTACCCCCCACTTCATTTATCACAGCCTTCTTCTCACTTTCCAGCTCCTCCCTTGGAGGGAGCGAATTAGATTTCTGTGCGCTGTTACGTAGAACCAGGCAACAGAGGATTACGGAGTGACAGCTGGAGTCCTGCTCGCAGAAAGAAAGCAGGAAGAGTCAGAAGCAGGAGCCTGAAGAACTTTGCAGCAGCTGAGGCTTGTGAAACTGGAAAGATGAACCACTGGAACGGGTATAAGCACTCTCCCTCACTGACACACCAGGGAATGGCAATTCTGAGCCAGACCACATAGACAAAATCATAGGAGCCAAGACCCAGGCTGCACTGCCAGGATATATGGAAAAATGTATAGTATAGTGAAAAAAATGCCATCTTCAAAAATAACAGACATTTTATGCTGAGTATTTTCAACTATGAGCCATAATTGTGTGTGTTTGTGGGGGAGGCACAGTGAGAGCTAAGGGTATTTTTCATGGTTGCAGAACATGTTAATGTTGTTGCAGAATTTTAGAGGCTGCCACTGCAGAATTTAGTCCCATTGTACCGTGAAGTACAGAGGGCCCAGACTACGATGGACAGTCTTTTCTGTGAAACTTTCCTGGCTGCAGATGCCTCATAGCAAGTCTTTGCCCACTGTGCTGGCTGGTCCAGGTCTTGTGAGTTCTGAGAGTCGAAATACATTAAGGTGCATATATTTGGAATACGTGTGCATTACAACAATGCACTCAATTAAAACTATGTTCACCATCCAATAGTATTAATGACCCCCAAGCATAACTAAACAATTAGCTACTATCAACCCTGAAAACTAATCGAATGCACTCTCCTCCATGAGGTCAGTTGAGAAAAACAAATGTGACATTTCTAGGTCAAGCTGTTTTCACAACAAAGTATTAAGAAACTTTCAACAGAGTCAGAGTCTCTTAATATGGAACCCCATATTGGAAATATCTAGTCCACTTTTGGTTCCATCTTTCTAGAAGAAGTTTATCCTGGAAGAGGACTTTTCGGTCAAATTAGTTTGTTTTGCTGATGGAGGTGTTAGTATCAGTGCTGAAATAATGGCAGATTAAATATCAACTATGGATTCATGGTCTTTAAAAAAAAAAAGATCCAGAAGGACAGAGTTGGGGGGGAAGTCTTCATAACTTCATGTACACCTGATAAATCCATTGATTTACTGACCTGCAACTAGCATTTGGGGCAGAGAGTTTGCCTTCATACCTGTCAGTATATTGCATAGCACATCCTAGATGCTAAATTAAATGTACACAGCTGGAAAAACCTTCCATCTCCTCAAACACAAAGTTACACCAAACATTTGTCTTTAAAAGCACCAGTTTTATCCGATTCCAATTATGGCCTGCATGCATGTGCATTAGTCAGTGGAGAGGGGAAAGAGAAAATTCTCTCCAAAGCCAAATGAGCTCTTGCTGTAGAAAATGTCTAGGAAGTTGCTGGTGCTTTCCTGGTTATAAATGAGGATATAAAAATGTATCATTAGAACCATCTTTTAAGTTATATACACACCATTTCCTTCTTCAGATTCCTTTCCTAATTATACTGACAGTCAATATCATAAAACAGGTTATACTTAAAACATTGACTTTACATAAAGTTTACTGATGTATGCACATTGCAGTATATTTCATCAGAAAGCAATTTCTGTACAAAGAAATCAGATCTATTGATTTCTCTAACCTATGCTAATAAGTGAAATGTCTCATTAACCAGACGAAACACTTTATATCCTTGCAATAATTCAAACAAAATTATGAGACAGAATTTCAGTCCTAAAAGAACTCTGGATAATTTTTCTCTCTCTTTCTGTAAAAAAGCTAGCAATTTATAGTCAGCTCCTTCTCTAACAGAAACAGCATCTTACCCTATCAGGAAAAATATATATTGCATGTGCCAGAAAATGAACTACTGAAAAACTACCCATATTCTAAGAGACATGCATGGCCATCAAACATGAGCATGCACTCTCACCCAGAGCAGATGCACACATGAATTGTGCACACATAGCTACACAAACCCCAGATGCAGGTGCACACAGACAAACAGGGTGCACGCACCTAGGTTCTCACCTCTTTGAAAATTTAGGCTTAGAATTTTAAAAAAGCCCAAGGTAATTATGTGCTAAACTTCCACTGAATTTAAATGGGAACTGGGGGCCTAATTCCTTTCAGATCCCTTGACTCACTGGACTAAGACTGGGGTTTTTACGATGGATTCATCTGCAGGATTGGGGCCTATATTATCAAAGCAAGAGGCCCAAATAAAAGTCATTTTTATAAGGGACACCACAAACTCAGGTGGGTAGAATGAAGGGGGAATTCACTTCTGTCTCAAAGTGTTGTACATCATGTAATTACAAGTGACACTTATAGTTCAGGGCAACTGCACCCACATTCCACTCTATGGCCCAGCAGGAGCACCAACAGGCCAGGCTCCTCAGCTATCACCTCTCGAGTGGATTCACATTTCCCTCCCTCTTGATGGGTGAACTTCGAGGCTGTACAGTTCCCTGACTGTGCTGTGATATTCAGCCTAAAGAGGCCTGTTTTGCCATTTTTTCCAAAGATAAATACACAATAAAATTGCCACAGTTCTAAGTTACCACACAGCCCTTTATAAGCAAACATTTATTCTTAAGGTGAAAGCATTACAGAGAAAAACATTAAAAACAATAAAAGAACCGACACGCATGCTAATGAGCTTACCAAGGATCACTCCCTCACTCCAAAAAGGGTTCTGTTTGGTTATTAGTCCTCCTAACCCAACACAGGGGTTTTTCCTGTGGTCACAAGTTCATCACAGCTTCAGCTCACAACCAGCTGATGTCTTATGGGACCTCAATGGGCCAAAGATATACTTGCTACCTTTCCTTAAGGCCTGGGAGCCACATCTGGACTAGAGGCCCTTTCTGTTTGCTGAATCAGAAAGAAGGCCCTGAGTCAGTTTTAACTCAGGCTATTTATCCAAAATTCCTCTGACTGTTGGTTCCTGGAGAATTCAGTTTGAACAAGCACAGCTTCCACCACTGGAAAGAGGCTTGCCTATCTGGAGGAGGTGTGCCCTGAGTGAGTGTGCCAAAGCACCTCCCTACCTCCCCCGTTTTTAGTTCCTGGGGGGCTGTGGTCTCCCCTCCCCCATGTAAATACACACAATCCCTCAATAGGACATTGACATTTTCATTTTTAATAAAATCAACTCCTAAAATATTTAAACTTAATTCAATAAAGTTTGTCCAGGACATTGTCATAGCTGCCACAACACCTAAGAATACTAAAACTGAAAGAAGATCTTTTCCCCACAGTGTGTCTCTCTCTGCTTTTGACAGCAATTTTGTGTCATTTGTTTCACTCTTTTCTTTGTAGAGTCAGTTTTGCCCTGTTTGGAATATCCATTTAAACAGAGGAGCATAAAAACCCTTTCTAAATCCTTTTAAAGAGATGTAAGAATTGAGGTCATATCATTTAGGATTTTTTTTTTAAGTTGGTCATTTTAAAAAGAGGCTTTGAGTTGACCAGCATATTTAGTCTTAAAATGCTTAGTTCAGAACTTCATATAAAGATTTACTGCTTACCTCCTTGGATTCCTTTCACTGTAGCAGTTTTACCAGCATTATCAAGTCCCACCATCACCAGTGTCACCTTCCTTCAGAAGGGCGAAAAAAAAAAAAGGTATTTCAAGGCTTTTTTTCCTAGTTGAACATTGTGTTGGACTTTTACAAGTATTTGAATGCATGAATAACAAAAAGTTACCACAAGCTGTAAAACCAATAGGCTTCAAAATATCCAGTACCAGAGAGACTTATGCTTGTTTATTTGGTGTTTGACATACAACCAGCTGATCAGAGAGTGCAGTAATAAAGAGATAAGCTTAATACTGGATGATAATATAACTTGAAGAGATACATATAAGACTTAATGATTTTGCCTTTAATTTGTATTTGTCTTTTGGAAATTGAATCCCAGGTACCATCTATTTGAATTCCATATTTTTGGCATGGTTATATTCTCTTTAACTACCACCATAACTTCCATTTCCCCCGTTTCCTTCAACACAAACTAAAACTAAAGCCCTATCCACACTGAGGATTTGATCATACTGCAACCATCAGTGTAGCTGCACCACTGAAATACTCCACTGCAGACAAGGAAAGTTATCCCAGTTGCAAGCAGAGTAACTTACGCTCTACAGGTGCGAACAGCAGCATTGCCTGTGTACGCTATGTGTTCATATTGGTAAAGCTATATCAATGTCTAACCAAGGCAAATCCCCAAGGCCACAATGAAGGTATTAGTTCCTACTGATGAGCAATACAACAAATACGTCACTTGTGCTGTAGCCCTTTTAAAGTCACATACACCCCTCTCTCTCCGAGGTTAGGATTATTTAAAATACAGCAATAAGGAAATATACTTTCATTACTTTCTCAATAATTCAAGTGATCTTGAAGGGATTTGTGAAACAGAAGACAAAAAAGAGAAGCTTTTGAAACCAACACCTTCTCTAATCTCATTTTAAAAATAGGTAAAACTGATATTTTGGCTTAGTTGGGTGGCAAGTCCCTAAATTCCACTAATTAAGGGGACACTAAATAAAACATGGTTATTTCCAATCTCCTTCAGAATATGGTAGCATTTTGTGACAGGCTAAGTTTGTGAGCTGCACACCAATTTCTTCAGGGCTTCCAGAAGAACAAGAGGAGGTAGTGCAAGAGGTGGAGAGCAGGATCACAATGAATTCCAGTGGTGGCAATAAGCAGCAACCAAAAGAATCAAGTGAAATAAGTAGAAAAGTCTGCAAGTGTTTGTCAGATAAGTGGGTGAGGTTTGTGACACCACTAAACATACTCATGTGGCCCATTTGACAAGCTTGGATTCTGCAGAATCCACATTTTTAAAATTAAGTTTCTAGCTCTCAAGGCTGTCAAGAAATTCTTCCAAGGTACACCAAACATAAACAAATGTATTGTTCTCCTGAGTCTAGAAACTGACAATCCAAAACAATGGCTCTGGGAGGTGTCAGCAATTCCGTCCAGAGAAAGGGGAGAAAAAAAACAGGAAGGAAGATGTGGAAGGAAAAGAAACCGAGAGGAGAAACAACAGTGGTTCCAAATGTGACACTACTCTACCAGACTGCAACAATAGGACAGCTAAATAATGATAATTAAAACTAAAATTTCATAAAGGCCATATTCTACCCTTGATCTTTGTTCAAAGCTCTCAATGATATAACATCTGATGTAGATAAAGGGTAGTATATCTACCCTTAAATGTATATCCCTACCAACAGACAATAATTAAAAACAAAATCCAGAATGAGTTTGACAGCCATACATTAGACATTTTAAGTCACTGCTCTTCTCTGTCCCAATTCCCAACATAAGTCCACACAAAAGAGAAAGGTAAATATGTTGAACTTCACGAATTCTTTCAGTCAGAAACAAATTACCTGAGTAACTGATCATTGGTTTGTGTTTTCTTTTTTATAACTCAAAAAAGATGTCTGATTTTCTCTCAAAGAAAAAACAATTATGCACCTTAGGTTCTGGTCTTTGATGTAAAAAAAAATAAAATAAAATAAAAAATCAGGTTTTATCAAAGGGTAGCTAAGAAGAAAAGTAAGACAGACAAAATGGTAGTACAGAGTAACCCTGGACATATAGTACAATACATAGAGATCTTTGAGATTCTTTGGGATGAAAGCCACTGTAGAAACAGAATACTCTCATTTGCTTAATCTTACCTGACAGGCTCCTGCCACCCTTTTAACCAGTTACAGCAATTGGCCATCAGACTAAACATCCCTCTTTGCCAGCCATCCAACGCCAAGGAAGCTACTGAAATCGTGTGTAGACAGGTCAGAGAACTCCAGTGAGAGAGACAAGGTGGTGGAGGAGCAGAGAGCACCAGCTCAGGTACAGTCTCGTCACTAGTAGCAATGAGGAAAAACAAAACAAAGAACACAGTCAGTCCCCAAGCGTAACAAAGCAAACTTTCTTTCCCTTATTGGAAAGAGCCATCCCCCTTATAACCGTCCCTATCCTAAGGCTCTGTTTACCCTGGGCATTATTTCAGTCATCTGTGCAGTGCTAAATTACTGTAGATGAGGAAATCTGCAACTTGCACCAGTAGGATTTACCCAGTTTTCAAGCAGAGACAAACCCCACGGAACAAATTGCAGCTTTCTTGGATGACCCATCACACAGCTATGCTGGTGGTTGAAATCAGTGATAATTCCAAGTGTAGTCAAGATCGAAAATCCTCATGGGAGGAGCATCAGCACATAGGCCTTGGGAAAAGGAGATGGAGCTATTTTTAAATGTAAACTTTCAAATTGGTCAGGCTTCTGATTGCTTATCTACCCAGATTTGGAGACTTAAGAGTAGTCTCAGATGCTTCCTCTTCCCCATATGCTTTGCCAGTGCCAATTTTTGTAGGATTTACAATCCCATTTCCCTGTTTGTTTTCTGGAGTGATGGGGGAATATTTCTCTCTCCTCTGTTGCTATGTAAAACACCCACACAAACAAAGGCCACTGATTATACCTAAAGCTTATGCCCAAATAAATTTGTTAGTCTCTAAGGTGCCACAAGGACTCCTCATTGTTTTTGCTGATACAGACTAACAGGGCTACCACTATGAAACTTGATTATACACAATGAGCAGTCAAATGCAAAGTAAACAAAAAATTAAAAATGGTCTCATTTCAAGGTAGAATGACCTTAGGTGTTATAAACAACAGTAGGAGACAAGTGTGATTTTTAAATTAAGTGTCCCTTCAAGTTTATGCTGCTGGGACAGAAAAAGCATACCACAACTAATAATTAACCATAGTAGCTTTCCTATTATCTAGTGGTTGATATGGAAGGGTATGGGAACCACCCTTCCTAACACCACCATTCCTCTCTCCACTAGACTCAGCAGCAGCAAAGAAGCCCATATCTCCATTGCCAGCTTCTGGGAAGCACAAGTATGCTGGGATTGCTACCAGGAAACTGTCCTCAGAATCTACTCAGAGATATTGGTTCTAATGCCAGCCTCTGACTAATGAGGCTTCAAAATTTATCAGCAGCTTATCTGGCAGCTTGGAGACAGATTTCTCACCACGAACATTCCAAAGCTTTCCAGGGGTGGAACGAGTGCCTCTACAACCACACTCCTTTCCTAGCCTCTTGGTTGCTGGTGGAAGGAAGTCTTCAGTAAAATAGTCATCTCAGAGTCTCTCTCCTCCTCCCCCATCAATAACTACATCACCTATTTTTGCTACTGCTTATGGCTTTCCCAGAGAGTACCATGAAACCAGTAGTTCAGGGGCTCTCAAACGGGGGATCGTGACTCCTCAGGGGGTCGAAAGGTTATTATCTGGGGGGGTCACGAGCTGTCAGCCTCCACCCCAAACCCCATTTAGCCTCCAGAATTGATAATAGTGTTAATTATTTTAAAAAATTAATTTATGAGGGGGGGTATCACACTTGAGGCTTACTTTGTGAAAGGGGTCACCAATACAAACATTTGAGAACCACTGCAGTAGTTCTTGATGGCTTCTCTGCTGCCTACAGGGTTTGAATGTCAAGGACAAAACAGAGCAGAATCTTGTTAATTTCACTCTGCTGTTGCTGCTCAGCAAAGCTAGGAGCAATCACAAAGGACTGGAACCCAAATATGCGGTTCTCTTTCACTTTCAGGGACAAAGCCTATGAGATATAAATGTAGGCAAACCATTATCAGGAAAAAATACTATATCTATGAACAAAGTCAGTGGAACAAAACTAAAACACATGTTTTTGTATCTTCATAGTGTAAGGCAAAACTGTTTCTAGGTAAACCACCATCATATCTTAGATTACCAGACAATTTTTGACTTTGCTGTGGTGATGTAAGCTGAGGGTGCGGAATTTTCATCCAAGACAACAGTCTGATGACTCACTTATAAACTAATTAAAAAAAAAAAAGCTTTTAAGACTACCTCTCCCCAAGAAGTGTTTTAATTTAATCACATTTGGCTGTATATTTATCACATACCTGCCTGGCTTGTCTTTAAATTTGAATTTTAGAAGAGGGGATGGGATTATTTTAGCTGTATTTTATTTTGAACAAAAATTCAAGGCGGTTTCAACAGTAAAAGCTTTTTGGCAAAAAATTTAATACTCTTCCTACCAGCGAAAACTAACTTAACAGATGTACAGAATAAGAAGGAACACTACTATGCTATAAGAAAAGGAGTACTTGTGGCACCTTTGAGACTAACCAATTTATTTGAGCATAAGCTTTCGTGAGCTACAGCTCACTATGCATCCGATGAAGTGAGCTGTAGCTCACGAAAGCTTATGCTCAAATAAATTGGTTAGTCTCTAAGGTGCCACAGGTACTCCTTTTCTTTTTGCGAATACAGACTAACACGGCTGTTACTCTGAAACCTGTTACTATGCTATGAGACAGTAACAGACAGAGCTACTAGGAAGGATAGTTGAACCACTAAAAGTTGTTCTTCTGTAATGCAAAGTTACTGCACAAACATATCCATGCATCCTTGTTGCAGTGTCCAGCCACTACCCTGCAGACAGGTCTAGTGTACTGGTCTCTTCCACCCTGGGAAGAGATGGTCTTCCGGGTGATACCAAAGATCCACTCTACTCTGTGGAGAGAGTTCATATATTGTTTGCACTGTTGTCCCGGCCAGGTCAGTTTCAGACTATTAGAGAGACAAGGTAGGGAAGATATTTTCTTTTATTGGACCTACTTCTGTTGATGAGAGAGAGTCAAGCTTTGGAGCCACACTGAGCTCATTCCCCCCAAACACACACCCCTATGAGAAAAGCAATGCCTAGCTCCAAAGCTTGTCTCTCTCTCTCTCTCCCCAAGAGAAGTAAGGTCCAATACAAGATGTTACCTCACCCACCTTGTCTCACTGCAGACTTAACAGTCTGCCCAAAGTTTTGCCCACAAACTTCTCTTCCAGGACTGGAGCAACCCGCCCTTGGCCAGGAAGACAGGCCGGCTGCCCCCACCACCCCGGGGGGAATGAGGCGCCGCAACGCCCAGCCCCGGCGTGACGCTCCCGGCAGCAGCCCCCAGGGTCTAGGGCCAAGCTCCCCCCGTCCCCCCGCGCGTGAAGCCGGGACGCGGCTCCGGCACCTGTCCGGTGGGAAAGCGCCCCCGAGGGGCTGGCGGGGGGGGGGGGGGGGGCAAGCAGGGCCCGCGGTCACCACGAACCAGCCCAGACAGCCCCGGCCGGGACATCAACGGCGGCGCGCAGGCGCGAGGGGAGCCGGGGCAGGCGCCGGGCGCGGAAGGGGGGGTGGGGGGGGGCGCGTTGAGAGGCTCAAGCCGGGCGCGCGCGGCCGCCCCGTTACCTGGCGCTCAGCGGCGGGGCGAGGCGACGAAGCCGCGCAGGCGCCTGTAGCCCCGCCCGCCGGCTGCTGCCCCCGCGCCGCGCCCTGCCCCCGCCATGAGGGCCCCGGAAGCGGGGAGTCCGCGTTCCGGTCGGTAGCTCCGCTCAGAACCGGCTCCTCCGGGCCCAACGCGGCCGCTGGGGTGGCACGTGACCGGATCTCCCCCCACCCCCCCTCCTCCCCCCTTCCCTGCGCTCGCCCATTGGCTGGGGTCGGGGCCACACGGAGACCGGTACAAGCGAGGCAGGAGGGGCACGTAACTAGGATGGTCACCCGTGGTGACCGGGAAGGGGCGGGGCCACCATGGTAGCCAAACGAGGGGGCGGAACTGTGGGAGAGCCAATCGGGAGCGGGGGGGGGGATTTTTGTTGCTCGAGGAGAAAGGGCAACCAATTGTGTCACGGGGGCGGGGATAGAACTCTTGGGGCGGTTGAGAGACTCCAGCTGCCAGCCCCCGGCGCGGGGGCACGCACGCGCACATATACAGAGTGCTGCGGGGGGCGGGGCTAGGGCTCGCTCCATCGCTGGAGAAGGACCACGGTGTCCTCGGCGTGTAAATTACGTGGCTCCCAGCTACGCTGGAGGAGTGCTATAGCCACCCACCCTTGAATTACACCGCGTGACAACGCCAGCAAATTCCCAGTCCCAGACTTTCCCCCAGCAATGTGTGTCTTGTCCTGCCCAGCTCCCCCCTGGACAGCACAAGCTCATAGAAAGCCTGTCATTTCATGCATAGAAAATGATGTGCACAACCCATGTTATCCCAAATGCTTCAATCCAAACACACTGCTTTAGATAAAACAATAAAACAAGTTTATTAACTACAGGATAGGTTTTAAGTGATTACAAGTAATGAGGCATAACTGTAACTGTTTGTTGGTTACAAGAAAATAAAACACACAATGCCTAAATTAAACTAAATTAGTTCAAACTCTCACCCATTGTTCGAACAGTCTTACCGGCTGAATTTATTTCAATGCCCCAGTTCAATGCTGCTTCCTTTGTTCTTCAGGTGTTGCGGATGCCATAGGCAAAGAGAAAGGGCTTAATTTGGGATGTCTGCTTTCCCTTCTTTTAGTGCTGTCTTTTCTTCAAGAAGCAGCTCCGGGGGAGGTTTAGGAGACAGAAAGTGTGTGTGGACAGAAACCCCAAGCTGTTGTTTCTTTGACCAGATGTAGATTTTTCACCCACACCCTCTGTCCTGCCAAAAAATGGCTACTTAACCCAGTGATGGTGCATTTGATTTTGTTGACACCCGACTAAGGTGTCAGCTTGACTTCTGTCTCTGGGCAACTTGTCTGTGACCGCTCCCCAGACTTTGAAGTTCAGGAACATGTCTTAGTTATATCATACGCAGGAATCTTATAACTTTGCATAAAAGGTTGCCACACATATTTTACCAGGACACTGATAATCAACAAATTATGTGTTTTCAAATGATACACCACAAGGCATACCTTATATAAAATGACAGGTTTCAGAGTAACAGCCGTGTTAGTCTGTATTCGCAAAAAGAAAAGGAGTACTTGTGGCACCTTAGAGACTAACCAATTTATTTGAGCATAAGCTTTTGTGAGCTACAGCTCACTTCATCGGATGCATACCGTGGAAAATACAGAAGATGTTTTTATACACACAGACCATGAAAAAATGGGTGTTTATCACTACAAAAAGTTTTCTCTCCCCCCACCCCACTCTCCTGCTGGTAATAGCTTATCTAAAGTGATCACTCTCCTTACAATGTGTATGATAATCAAGGTGGGCCATTTCCAGCACAAATCCAGGTTTTCTCCCCACCCCACCCCCCAAAATACAACACACACTTTGCTTCTCTACAAAAGAAAAAAGACACTAAACTTTCTAAACTACTACATGCCACAAGGGGCCACAGCAATGGTTCCCTCAACCCACCCAGCAATATTGTTAATCTATCCAACTATACTCTTAGCCCAGCAGAAGCAGCTGTCCTATCTCGGGGCCTCTCCTTCTGCCCCTCCACCCCCCACGAACATGATACAGTTCTGTGGTGACCTAGAATCCTATTTTCGACTTCTCCGACTCAAAGAATATTTCCAACACACCTCTGAACAACATCCTAATCCACAGAGACCTCCCTACCAACACTACAAAAAGAAGGATTTTGGGTGGACTCCTCCTGAAGGTCAAGACAGCAGACTGGACTTCTACATAGAGTGCTTCTGCCATCGTGCACGGGCTGAAATTGTGGAAAAGCAGCATCACTTGCCCCACAACCTCAGCCGTGCAGAACACAATGCCATCCACAGCCTCAGAAACAACTCTGACAACAAAATCAAAAAGGCTGACAAAGGAGGTGCTGTTGTCACCATGAATAGGTCGGAATATGAACAAGAGCAGCTCTCCAACACCACTTTCTACAAGCCATTACCCTCTGATCCCACTGAGAGTTACCAAAAGAAACTACAGCATTTGCTGAAGAAACTCCCGAAAAAGAAAAAGCACAAGATCAAATCCGCACAGACACACCCCTGGAACCGCGACCTGGGATATTCTATCTACTACCCAAGATCCATAAACCTGGAAATCCTGGGCGCCCCATCATCTCAGGCATTGGCACCCTGACAGCGGGATTGTCTGGCTATGTAGACTCCCTCCTCAGGCCCTACGCTACCAGCACTCCCAGCTACCTTCGAGACACCACTGACTTCCTGAGGAAATTACAATCCATCGGTGATCTTCCTGATAACACCATCCTGGCCACTATGGATGTAAAAGCCCTCTACACCAACATTCCACACAAAGATGGACGACAAGCCATCAAGAACGCTATCCCCGATAATGTCACGGCTAACCTGGTGGCTGAACTTTGTGACTTTGTCCTTACCCATAACTATTTCACATTTGGGACAATGTATACCTTCAAATCAGCGGCACTGCTATGGGTACCCGCATGGCCCAACAGTATACCAACATTTTTATGGCTGACTTAGAACAACGCTTCCCCAGCTCTCGTCCCCTAACGCCCCTACTCTACTTGCGCTATATTGATGACATCTTTATCATCTGGACCATGGAAAAGAAGCCCTTGAGGAATTCCACCGTGATTTCAACAATTTCCATCTCACCATCAACCTCAGTCTGGTCCAGTGCACACAAGAGATCCACTTTCTGGACACTACAGTGCTAATAAACGATGGTCACATAAACACCACCCTATACCGGAAACCTACTGACCGCTATGCCTACCTACATGCCTCCAGCTTTCACCCTGACCACACCACATGATCCATTGTCTACAGCCAAGCTCTGCGATACAACCGCATTTGCTCCAACCCCTCAGACAGAGACAAACACCTACAAGATCTCTATCAAGCATTCTTACAACTACAATACCCACCTGCGGAAGTGAAGAAGATTGATAGAGCCAGAAGAGTTCCCAGAAGTCACCTACTACAGGACAGGCCCAACAAAGAAAATAACAGAACGCCACGAGCCATCACCTTCAGCCCCCAACTAAAACCCCTCCAACGCATTATCAAGGATCTACAACCTATCCTAAAGGATGACCCAACACTCTCACAAATCTTGGGAGACAGGCCAGTCCTTGCCTACAGACAGCCCCCCAACCTGAAGCAAATACTCACCAGCAACCACATACAACACAACAGAACCACTAACCCAGGAACCTATCCTTACAACGAAGCCCGTTGCCAACTGTGCCCACATATCTATTCAGGGGACACCATCACAGGGCCTAATCACATCAGCCACACTATCAGAGGCTCGTTCACCTGCACATCTACCAATGTGATATATGCCATCATGTGCCAGCAATGCCCCTCTGCCATATACATTGGTCAAACTGGACAGTCTCTACGTAAAAGAACAAATGGACACAAATCAGATGTCAAGAATTATAACGTTCATAAACCAGTCGGAGAACACTTCAATCTCTCTGGTCACTCGATTTCTAATCTCAAAGTGAGTATCCTTCAACAAAAAAACTTATAAAACAGACTCCAGTGAGAGACTGCTGAATTGGAATTAATTTGCAAATTGGATACAATTAACTTAGGCTTGAATAGAGACTGGGAATGGTTGATTTATTATAAAAAGTAACGTATTTCCAATTGTTTATTCCTTCCACCCCCCCCCCACTGTTCCTCAGACGTTCTTGTTAAACCCTGGATTTGTGCTGGAAATGGCCCACCTTGATTATCATACACATTGTAAGGAGAGTAACAGCCGTGTTAGTCTGTATTCGCAAAAGAAAAGGAGTACTTGTGGCACCTTAGAGACTAACCAATTTACAGCTCACGAAAGCTTATGCTCAAATAGATTGGTTAGTCTCTAAGGTGCCAAAAGTACTCCTTTTCTTTTTATTGTAAGGCGAGTGATCACTTTAGGTAAGCTATTATCAGCAGGAGAGTGGGGTGGGGGGAGAGAAAACCTTTTGTAGTGATAAACACCCATTTTTTCATGGTCTGTGTGTATAAAAACATCCTCTGTATTTTCCACAGTATGCATCTGATGAAGTGAGCTGTAGCTCACGAAAGCTTATGCTCAAATAAATTGGTTAGTCTCTAAGGTGCTACAAGTACTCCTTTTCTTTTATCTAAAGGGATCACTCTCCTTACAATGTGTATGATAATTAAGGTGGTCCATTTCCAGCACAAATCCAGGTTTTCTCCCCCTCACCCCTCTCACCACACCCCACTCTCCTGTTCGTAATAGCTTATCTAAAGTGATCACTCTCCTTACAATGTGTATGATAATCAAGGTGGGCCATTTCCAGCACAAATTCAGGGTTTAACAAGAACGTCAGAGGAACAGTGGGGGGAGGAATAAACAAGGGGAAATAGGTTACTTTTTATAATGACTCAACCATTCCCAGTCTCTATTCAAGCCTAAGTTAATTGTATCCAATTTGCAAATTAATTCCAATTCAGCAATCTCTCTTTGGAGTCTGTTTCTGAAGTTTTTCTGTTGTAATATCGCAACTTTCATGTCTGTAATCGCGTGACCAGAGAGATTGAAGTGTTCTCCGACTGGTTTATGAACGTTATAATTCTTGACATCTGATTTGTGTCCATTTATTCTTTTACGTAGAGACTGTCCAGTTTGACCAATGTACATGGCAGAGGGGCATTGCTGGCACATGATGGCATATATCACATTGGTAGATGTGCAGGTGAACGAGCCTCTGATAGTGTGGCTGATATGATTAGGCCCTGTGATGGTGTCCCCTGAATAGATATGTGGGTACAGTTGGCAACGGGCTTTGTTGCAAGGATAGGTTCCTGGGTTAGTGGTTCTGTTGCGTGGTATGTGGTTGCTGGTGAGTATTCGCTTCAGGTTGGGAGGCTGTCTGTAGGCAAGGACTGGCCTGTCTCCCAAGATTTGTGAGAGTGTTGAGTCGTCCTTCAGGATAGGTTGTAGATCCTTGATAATGTGTTGGAGGGGTTTTAGTTGGGGGCTGAAGGTGACGGCTAGTGGCGTTCTGTTATTTTCTTTGTTGGGCCTGTCCTGTAGTAGGTGACTTCTGGGAACTCTTCTGGCTCTATCAATCTGTTTCTTCACTTCTGCAGGTGGGTACTGTAGTTGTAAGAATGCTTGATAGAGATCTTGTAGGTGTTTGTCTCTGTCTGAGGGGTTGGAGCAAATGCGGTTGTATCGCAGAGCTTGGCTGTAGACAATGGATCGTGTGGTGTGTCAGGGTGAAAGCTGAAGGCATGTAGGTAGGCATAGCGGTCAGTAGGTTTCCGGTATAGGGTGGTGTTTATGTGACCATCATTTATTAGCACTGTAGTGTCCAGGAAGTGGAGCTCTTGTGTGAATTGGACCAGGCAGAGATTGATGGTGGGATGGAAATTGTTGAAATCATGGTGGAATTCCTCAAGGGCTTCTTTTCCATGGGTCCAGATGATAAAGATGTCATCAATATAGCGCAAGTAGAGTAGGGGCGTTAGGGGACGTGCTGGAAATGGCCCACCTTGATTATTATACACATTGTAAGGAGAGTGATCATTTTAGATAAGCTATTACCAGCAGGAGAGTGGGGTGGGGGCAGAGAAAACCTTTTGTAGTGAGAAACACCCATTTTTTCATGGCCTGTGTGTATAAAAACATCTTCTGTATTTTCCACGGTATGCATCCGATGAGGTGAGCTGTAGCTCACGAAAGCTTATGCTCAAATAAATTGGTTAGTCTCTAAGGTGCCACAAGTCCTCCTTTTCTTTTTATATAAAATGTATCATAATCTTATGAAGGGGTGAAAACAAGAGTACAGGCTGTCACACTGGTGTCCCGGGGGAGTTGTCTGGCTGAGGAGCTGTCCCTGGTATCCTGGGGGGAGGCGGGAGGGTGTCTGGCTAGGGAGCTGTGCCTGAAGTCACTGAGGGGGTGTCTGTGACTGGGGAGCTGTGCCTGGTGTCCTCGGGGAGGTGTCTGGCAGGGCAGCTGTGTCTGGTGTCCATGAGGGGGCGTCTGTGGCTGGGCGGCTGTGCCTGGTGTCCCCAGGGAGGTGTCAGGCTGGGGAGCTGTGCCTAGGGTTGCCAATCCTCCAGGATTGTCCTGGAGTCTCCAGGAATTAAAGATTAATCTTTAATTAAACATTGTCATGTGATGAAATCTCCAGGCATTTGTCCAACCACAGTTGGCAACCCTAGCTGTGCCTAGTGTCCCTAAGAGGTGTCTGTGGCTGGGGAGCTGTGCCTGGCGTCTGCCTGAGCTGAACCTGGTGTGTGGTGCCCCCGGGGCGCGGGGGCGGGGTGTCCGTCCCTCTCTGGATCTGGGTGGGAGAGTTAAGATCTGGGTGGGAGAGCTAAGATCAGAAAATGTTGACGAAACTGAACTTTTAAAGAAGCCCAGGAGTGAATTTTTGGAGGCTATTGTTTTACTTTTTGCAATTTCTTTCTCTCCTACCCCGCAAGTTTTCCGGGCAGCTGTAAACCAGCGCTTGGCGCTCAGCAGCCTCCTGGCTCTGGCTGCCCTGGAGCCCCGAGCATCCTGTTTATGCTCCATGAGAAACACTCCGGAACGTTTCCTGGAAGTGTCCAGCCCCCCCACTGTCACTCCCTCCCCCAGCTCTCCAGGACGGCCGGAGTCCGGCACGAGATCCCCTGCTGCTGCGGTGCTGCTATTTCACTCAGAAGCTGCAGCAGGCACAAAGCAAACAGAGGCGCTGTACTAACCAAGGCGCCTTGTCTGTCCATATCTCCCCCGCACCAGACACACGTGCCTGGTAGCCCCTTCCAGCTGCTTTCTGTAAGGATGAAGCTGCTAGACAGGCGCTGCATCGGTTTCCACACTTGTTTTGTTGTGGTGATTGCTCTCTCAGAGGCCAGGACATGTAAGTAAATTCAGCAGCTTCAAAACTTAGGCAAAGTTCACACTTGCTTGTTTCTGTGGATAGTTCAGATTGGTTTTTGCTCCTTCCCTTAGCCCTTGTTATGCACCGCACCTGGAAACTTACTGTGCATAACAAGGCGATGGTGGCAGCGGTCTTATTAATCTGTCAGGCTCCTAGATTGCAGTCGTAGAAAAAACATTACTGCTTTGTAGGTTTGTAGAAATAATTTGCTGCTTGCCTGTTTTCTCCTGGGGACAGATCCAGTGTCACTGAGATAGCAGAATTCAGAGTGATTTAGGCCTTTAGCCCCCATTTGTGTCAAGTTCGTTTTGCCCCAGGCATCAGAAGGAGAGGGGTTTGTTCTGAAAATGTGACAGGAGTTCCAGTTTTTGCAGTGGTAGGTCTAAGTTCTCCCCTCGTTTTTTTACAGACGAAACAGACCCCCTTATCATCTTTGTGCAATTCCTGAACTTTGAGCTTCAGCGTTGCTGTTTTTGTTTTTCTTTTTCTTCAAAATGCATTAATATGGGTGAGCAAACCAGACTCCTCGCACATTGCTTTAGCTAAATGTGGAGGTCACTTTTGTGGCAGAAACAGGTTGATGTTGCTGACATTTTTAGCACTAAAAACAAATGCAGTCCTGTAACTAAAGTAGCCTCTAAATGAATTCAAGTTGGGGGCCTTCTTTGCTCATGGTCACTATTTTGAATATTACTTATTTCCAGTGAATTGTTAATACAACTCTATGTTGAGAAAGTGCTTTGGTACAATTTTTACATTTGACTTATTATTCATTTGTTTTCTTCAGTCAAATAACTGTGGTCTGAAGGTTGCCTGGGCAGCATAACTTCAAAGCTGATGCTTTGAAATTGGCAGGATGCTACTGGTAATGTGGATTAGCTGAAAAGGCACGTCCAAATAGCCTTTTGTTAATGTAGAGAGAGGAAAAATATTCTAGAGGCAATGGGGGAGGGGTCAGTTTGCACTCAGGTCAAACAGAACTTTTTTGCTGGTGCCAGAGTAAGACCATTCACAGGGAAGTAATTAGTGGCACTAGCAGAATTAGAATCTTTAAAATGTAAGCATGTTTGTGACCGGGTTAATGATTAAACAGTCAGAAAAAACCTAATATTTACCATTCAACCTTTTGTTTAAATGCTAGAGAATGACGAAAGCTCATTTTCTACCTTATTTCTGTGCAGAGCCTAAAAGAAACCCCTTTTTTCACATGCCTTTTTCTTCTTTGTTCATGCCTTCTTCCTTAGTTTTCTCTCTTTCCTTACTCCCCCATTATATTACCCTCCCACTTATCTTTCCAATAACATAACATTCAAATTGCCATATCAGTGCAAACCCCGAGTGGTTCATGTAGGCTAGTATTCCAGTTCTGGCTCTACCAATGCCAGGTGCTTTCAAAAGCATCCCCAATAATTCATCTTGTTGTCATGGACTCATTAAGTTTAAGGCCAGAAGGGACCACCAGACCATCTAGTCTGACTTCCTTTATCTCACATGCCACCACAACCACCCAGCACCTGCCTAAACCCAACAACTGACATTTTAAAGTGACTGAACTATGATGTGCCACAGGCAGAGAGTAGCAGGGACCAAAGTATTCCCGTGCCCCAGGCCCCTGTAATATCAGGGAATTCATCCTGCAATGGCAGAGAATTGTGTAATACTGTAACCATCATGGAAAGTTTGCTTTTGTGTATGGGTGCTGATCGGTTTACACCTTGAAGCATGAGGATGGCCAGCCCTTATAAATGTTGTTATATGTACTATAACTACTTATGCTGTTCAAATTCATATAAGTGGCTAATCAATTTTAACTAAAATATTTTTCTCAATAATATCCTGCAGCATTGAGCACTGGAGGATTAGTTACAACCTGCATCAAAAAATCCTTTTATTGAATTTAAATGTGCTGAATTTTAATTTAATCAACAGTCCTCTTTGGAGCTGGTTGGGAATTTTCTGGTGAAACAAAGCATCCTCAGAAAGTGCCAATTAGTTGAACTCAAAATGTTTTGTGAAAACATCTCGGGTTTGCCAAACGTTCATTGAATCACAGCCAGGGTTCCATCAGAAACCTGCCTGGTTTCCTGGTGGGCTGCTTGGGACCCCAGGTCTTCCAGGGCTGGTGGCTCTGGGACAACTGTGCTATGTGCTCTGCCCCAGGGCCACAGACCCTGGGAGTCCTGGCAGCTGCTGATCGAACTTGATATGATTATTGTCAGTTCCAACGCTGCTTTACAGCAGTGGTGAAACTAAAGTCAACATGATTCTTGTTAATCAACTGCTACTGGGGTCCCTGGGAGCATATTTCATTTCAGAAATGCCCTCGGTCAGCATTGCCAAAACAAATGAAATTCAGAATTTCTGGTTCACTGGAAACGTAAAAAAGAAAAAACATTTAATTCTGAATTGGAACAAAACCAAATGTTGAAATATTTAAATTTCCTGCTAACCAAAAATCCCAAATTTCAGCCAGTCCTGCTCCTCTTGTTCTTGTATTATAAGAAAAAAGTAAATTGGATCTCCCAAATGTCCTTCTGTGGACCTTTAATTATTTTGTATGACCTTCGGGGAAAAAAACGTTACATTAAAAACATTAAGGGTGTAAAGTCAAGCAGTCAAAATTTAAGTAATGCCAGACTTAGCATTACTCATGCAACCTTAATTTAGCATCCTCATTCACATGCATTATAAGTAGGGCCCTACCAATTTCATGGCCATAAAAAATGCATAACGGGTCATGAAATCTGGTGTCTCCCATTGAAATCTGGTCTTTTGTGTGCTTTTACCCTATACTATACAGATTTCACAGGGGAGACCAGCATTTCTCAAATTGGGGGCCCTCACCCAAAAGGTAGTTGCAGGAAGGTTGCAAGATTATTTTAGGAGGGTCATGGTATTGTCACCCTTACTTCTGCGCTGCCTTCAGATCCGGGCGGCTGGAGAGTGGCAGGTGTTGGCTGGGTGCCCAGCTCTGAAGGCAGTGCTCTGCCAGCAGCAGCACAGAAGTAAGGGTGTTAATACCATACATAGGCACGAACTCCGTGGGTGCTCCAGGGCTACAGCACCCAAGGAAAAAAATTGGTGGTGGCGTAGCACCCACCAGCAGCCAGCTCCCCTCTTCCCTCCCAGCGCCTCCCGCCTGCTGCCGGCCCTGCCGACCCACTCTTCCCCCTCTTTCCCAGCACTCACTGCCTGCCACGATCAGCTGTTTCGTGGCATGCAGGAGGCTCTGGGAGGGAGAAGAGCAGGGATGGGGCATGCTCAGAGGAGAGGGGGTGGAACCTTTGTGGGAAGAGGCGGGGAAGAAGCAGGGTGTGGGTGGGAAGAGGCGGCGAGGGGACTTGGGAGAAGGGGCCGGGCCTGGGGAGGAGCAGGGGCAGGAAGAGGCAGGCTGCGGCTTGGGCAGTGGGAGCGGGACCTGGGGTGGAGCCGGGGGTTGAGTACCCCCTGGGCCCGGAGGAAGTTGGCACCTATGATACCATACCATGCCATCCTTACTTCTGCGCTACTGCTCGTGGCGGCTCTGCCTTCAGAGCTGGGCTCCCGGCCAGCAGTCGCCGCTCTCCGGCCGCTCAGTTCTGAAGGCAGCACCACTGCTAGCTGCAGCACAGAAGTATGGGTAGCAGCACCGCACACCGCCCGACCATAACCTTGCGACACCCCCCCCCCCAACTCCTTTTGGGGTCAGGACCCCTGCAATTACAACACCGTGAAATTTCAGATTTAAATAGCTGAAATCATGAAATTTATGATTTCTTAAATCTTATGACCGTGAAATTGACCAAAATGGACCATGAATTTGGTAGAGCCCTAACTATGAGGCAGTCTGTGCCTCTGCCTTTAAAGCCTTCCATCCCTGTAGTCAGATCGACATGAGCAGACTGCACCTGCGTAGAGCCTCACCAAAGTCGTGTGAGGGTATGTCTGCACTGGTCCTATGGCAGGACTGGGCAGTAGACTGTAAATTCTTCAGGGCAATGGCTATATTTAATTTGGGATACTGGATGACAAAAAGTAAATGGTCAGTGCTAAACGGAGTAACAACAAATACCTGTACAACTTGTTCAAAAGAAAACAATGTTTTTCTTCAAGACGTTTTGGGACCAGTTTTCAAGAGTCAGGATCGAAATTGCATGATCTAAACATACATTTACACATGTTCAGTTACAGATAAAAACATGTATCTAATTTGCATAGCCTAATGAAAGAATTACAAATGAAAAGATGTTTATTTTTTCATGTGCCTGGAGATGGGAAATCCTCTGTATGTAGGGCTTCCATTACAGGTTCACATATTACTAATGCATTTAATAAAAATCTCTTTCTTGGAAGTAAGGAGTTAATTGCTACATGGCAGCCACATCACTGATTTAGCTCCATTTTCTGTAGCAGCACTATGTTTAATATATATATATATATTAGTGCTTGTGGGCCAAATCACAGGTACACTACGGTTGCTTTGTGCTCCTTTGGTGACACAAAACAACTGTAAACCCTTCTTAACCAGCCCATTTATGCCAGATTTGTGGCTGCTTTGCAGCCCCAGAAGCTTAAATGGAGTGAACCGGTGAATCTGGTCCTGTGTTTTTATTTCTTTCAACAGTACTATTTCTAAATAGGCACCTGATAAATAATTGTTAGATAAGTATGGCCCATCCAGTTCCTATTGACATCAATAGCAAGATTCTCAATGGACTTCAGTTATAGTTTGATCAGGCCTATTATATTCACTTTTTATTTGAAAGAGTCACAAGATAATTTGAGTTCCAGTAATCAAACATGCAATAGAGATAAGGATTTTTTTTAATGAAACAGCAGAATGCGTGTAAAGAAAGGCCTGTTCAGCAGATAAACTAACACACTTTCCTTGCACTCCAATAAAAATATTGGGGGACGGGGAGGAGGAAGCACAGGAAATCACAAAAAGAGAAGTGACAAAACTCCTTTCTGCTTCAAAGGGAGTAGGATCAGGCCTTTTGGTGGAAGTGAACAATCTGTCATTGTTAAAAGTAATAGGGAACATTTTCATAAATATATTAAAAAAGAAATTAACCGAACCGTTGTGTATAGAAGGGCTACCAACAACAGCTATGCTGTAGTGCCAGGATTACAATGTTGCAGTGGATTAGCATTACCTAACAATTTATTTACACAGTAGCGGTTACTGGAATTGGAAGATTGTTGCTAAGGGGAATCTGCCCACATGAAACTTTTTAAAGCCCTCTGTGATTATTCTTAACATACACAACTTTATTATTACTGAGTCTTGATCTCTTTCAGCCAATACTTTTTGTCCCTCTACGTGCAAAGCTGCTGCACCACTCTATCTTTATGGATGGCTCAAATGGTCATCTTTGATTAGAGAGAGACAAGATAGGCAAGGTAATATATTTTATTGGACTAACTTCTGGTACAACAGACAAGCTTTTGAGCTTCACAGAGCTCCTCTTAAGGTCTGGAGAAAGATACCAGAGTGACTGAGTTAAATACAAGGTGGCACAGATTAAGCATAAAGGTTTCACACATGCGGGATGTTTTTTCACAACATGAACTTTCCTTCATGGGGAAAACTTTTCCATCATCTTAACAGTTATGTATGTGCAATCCTTTCACCCTTCAGGATTTTTCTTCACTGGTCTTGTAACATTTACAAATGGATCACTATACAGGTGGAAGAAATAAAATACTGTGGCCAGTTCCATGCCAGCCAGAATTGCTAGCTGATCGCTGACAGAAAAGTCTGGCTCATACTTCAGAGGTGTAGGACAGCCGGTCCACTGTGCACCTTTGGAAATCCTGCCCTTAATATCTTGTTAAAATTAAGGTGAGGTAGAAGCCAGTTACACAACCTTAAATCTTCAGTGTAAACCACAAGCCCTTGAAAAAACAAACAAACAAACAAACAAACAGAAAAACAGAAGAAATACAGTGAGGAAGTTCTTGTGAGAGATGCCTACAATTTGATATGATATCCACTGATGCAGCTATTGTGAGCCCCTCAGTTGCATTCCTTATATTTAATAGACTAGCTATAGTATTGTGTTTGAGGCATGCAGATGAGTTAGTATTGGGTTTGAGGCATGCCACCCAGGAGCAATCCATAGCAAAGGATAAATGTTCCAGTGGGAAGGTACGCAACACTCTTGCTAATACACCATATCAGTTTCACTCCTCTGTTAGTCCATTTAGCAGTGCATAAAAAATAGGATGCTCCCCATTGCTGGCATAATACACGCTAGTGCGTCAGAATTTCAGATAGTGAATACAGTCCTCTGTCAGACCATGAGTTACGTCTGCCTGAACTGATGCTCACAGGACAGTGATGAATATTATGGACAGCCTGTCTGATTATGCACTGCAGGTTTCATACATTCATTCTAATCTGATAGAGTAAATTATGAAAATGCTAATTAGTGCAATGCAGGTATAGAACTGTGGTGCCCATCAGCTAACATGTCAGCCTCACCCTCTAACCCCTATACCTTGGACTTTTTCCAGGTCTGTTCATCCATATCTTTCTTGTTGCCTAGGAACAGTCAAAAACAAATACAGCAATAGAAAAACCCTAGTCTAATTTAGATGCTCTATCTGCAGTACCATGTGCAGAATATATTAAGGGCCAGATTCAAAACTCATTGAAATCAGTGGGAGTCTTTCCACTTTGAATCAGGTCCCAGTAGAATAGTGATTATTGCTACAACAAAATCTTCTCCAACTAATTTTTTCACAACACATTTAAAATTAAAAGTCAGTAGTAATAGCAAGACAGATGTGCAAAAAGTAAATAGTGATACACATGCAGCATTACAACTGTAAAATACGTAGGTTGTCTGTAAGTATCTCCACTAACATTTGTAGAGGGACATGAATTTCCTTTCACAACATCAGCGCAAACATTTTTCAAGCTGTGCCACTGGCATCATCTCCTGAGATTTTGCATTGTGTACTGGGTTATTCACCTTAGGTTGTGAAGTATTCATAAAGTATTTACTTTAGAAGTATTAGCAGGCATGTCTTGACTTAAAAAAAGCACTTATGGCCTCATATAAAAGAAGTGGTTCACAGAATACCTTACTTCTATGTAATTAATTAAAACAGGTTATTCTAACATATTGTAAGATTCTGTATCATTTTTCATCCTGCCTGTCAAGTCTCTGCCTTTTTTTAGAATACCCAGGATTAAAACAATGTTTTCCAGTAACACAGTGACATTTAAATGATGCTCTGGGCATGGCTTTGTACAAAGAGATCTAAGAACCCTTGTAAATGTCAATCAGGATTTTATATATATATATAATGTATATATATAAATATATTTGGCAACTAACACACAGACAAAGCAATCCTGAAATATCCTTCCTCTCTCCCACATTGCCTGGCAATGCTGCACATGGCTACAGCATGACTACCAACTCAATTCTGATTTTTGTTCTAGCACCTCACTCTAACTTAATTTTTACCCTGCCACATTGCTGAGCTGTACAATGTGAAAAATGTTTGTTTGGTTCTACAAAGTTTTGTCTCAGCAGTATGCCTCCGAGTTCCTGGTTAGGAAACGTCGAGCCAATTCTTTTATGGAAGAAAGTAAGAAGGGAAATTTAGAAAGAGAATGCATTGAAGAGCTGTGCAATAAAGAAGAAGCCAGAGAAATATTTGAAAATAATCCTGAAACGGTAAGAATTTGATGAGCATTTGACAACTGGAGAACAGTTTTGTGCCAAGGAGGAAGAAAAAACCTGGAAATGTATAGGTTTCTATATAGCAGGGCTAAAAAGTATTCAGACCAAGAGTGAAATTCTTCCACGTGCAGAGTGCCAGCCAGTGTGCATTACCTATTAAGGAAGACAGAACCGATGCACAAAGTATGGCTGTGCATACATTCTTTTTTTTCTATTTAAGGCACAAATTTCCCAGCACTCCATGCATGGAAAACCCATTGGCTTCAAATGAGAATTCTACAAAGAGACCACTTGCAGAACAAAACATTTAAGTATGGTCCTTTCTCTCCTAACAAATTGCTGGTCCAGCCATTTTTATCATAAAGATATTGGGCACCCTTGCTGAAGGACTTTCTTCTAAATACAAGAGTTCAATGCCTGAGTTCATGGACAGCACACTGGATCTACAATGTTAAATATTTGAGACATTAAATTTGTATTACAGAATGGATGTTAATTAGTAGATATAAAATTAGAAAATGAATTATCTTATTTTTGGTTGTAAATAAAGTCTGTATTGTTTGCATGATCCACCTTTGATCAAATAGCACAGGCTATTGGGCTACTTTTCAGTGTTAGGGTATAGTTTTTACTTTAAAAAAAATTACCACATAAAAATTTACCACTTAGTTAAATAAAAAGCCAAAATATTTTCCCATTTCATTTTAAATATAAATACATGTTCAAAGCTAGATTTTTAGTACCTGTCATTTTTAGGTGCAGTTTTGTTTCCAGAATTAATTTTGGGTGAAAATCTTGCCATATAAGGGGGAGAGTTTCAAAGGCAGAAAGGACAGTTGTGTCCAGCTCCCATTAATTGCCCTTTATGCCTTTAGAAAAGGAGTACTTGTGGCACCTTAGAGACTAACCAATTTATAGTCTCCAAGGTGCCACAAGTACTCCTTTTCTTTTTGCAAATACAGACTAACACGGCTGTTACTCTGAAACCTGTCTTTATGCCTTTGAAAATCTCCTTCTAGGTGTCCAAATATCTGACTGCACCTGCAAATCAGGCACTTGAGTCTACAAAAAGACAGGTCAAGATTCCTTTGAAAAGTCTAAATTACTTCTCTTTTAGATCTTATCTGCCTGTAATGTTTGACTCGGACTGCCAGTCTGTACAGGACTTTTAGGCATAAGCAATACAAGAAACAATTTTGCACCTCTTGATTTTGGGGCCTCCATAGTGAGTGCTGACTCAGCAAGGGACAGACTGGTCCTTTCTCGCTCTCTGACTCAGGGAGAGAAGTGCTTGTTCCCTGCTGAATCCTAATCTCCCACTTGGAGAGCAGAACCATAAAGGGAGAGGATTCCTTACCTATTTTTTTTTCTGCCCCTCCCTCCCTCTGGTAATCTGGAGGCCTGTGCTTGAATCTAAAAGCAAGTTTTATAGACTATTCCTAGCTGACTCCACAGATGAATAAAAATGATAATTGATGGACCTCCTTTTTCAATTACAGCACAAATACTGTTCAGTAAAGGTCTAGTTAACAGTTTATAATAATTCCAATTATCTTGAAACTTACTAAACTTCTCTCATTCTTTTTACAGGAATATTTTTATCCCAAATATTTAAGTAAGTACCAATCCCCCTCAACCCACAAAACCCACACCTCCTTGTGTGCTGTACTTTATCATAGAGTTTGTATGATACTGAGGGATTTCTTCCCAATTGCATACTATCAGTTGAGTTACTCCAGCAGCAATACCTGGGTGTTTTTCTTTTTAATTCTTATGTCCAGTAGCTCACAAGCTGTTCTGTACAGTTAGAACCTGACTGAGCCATTCAGAATGTGAGGCTGTGATCAGGTGTCCTTAATGTGTTGACTGGTTTTCTAGCTCAGACTGTGAGAATAGGCTCTTTGAAGGTGCAGTGCTTAATTTCTGTTGTGATGATTTCAGTTTAAATGGGTGTTTGGCCCATAAGCAGATTGTGTTGGTCTGTATTTACAGGCTGCCTCGGCTCCCATCGAGTAGGGATTTTCAGGATTACTGATGTTGTTCCAGATTCCTCAAGTGATCTGAGAACCTGTGTTAAAGGTAAGAATTTGTGATATAAATTTCACAAACAGTACTGAAACAGAATTATGGTGTATCTAATACTGGTTTGGGTTTAAGCATACATCCTGCCCCCTCTACAGAGCAGTTCACCTAGTAAGAAAAAAGAAACTAGTATTTTAACTCATAATACAGTTATCTAGAAAGTAAAATTACATTCAAAATAGTAGAGTTTACTCTCACTCTTGAGTAATACTCTGGGGGAATTATGCGCCAAAAAATTAAAAATTCTGCACACAATGTTTTAAAATTCTGCAAATTTCATTTGTCAAAATAACACAATATAATCAGGACAGTTTCAATTATTTTGGGAATTTATTTCAAAATATCTGTCAGCAAGTATGTCTAACAATACAGACCAAAAAAAAAAAAAAAAAGATTCTGGTAAAAAAAAACTGACAAATAGATTCCTTACTAGGCATATTAATTTAGAACTTGGAGTAATTCATTTAAATTACAATACAGAACTGTGTTTCCTGCACCCATCAGATGCAGTGCAAAGGCTTGAGGGTGTCAGGGGTGACAGAGGTGCTGAGGGAGAGGGAAGGAGCCTGGAGTGAATCTGGAGGGTTGTTGGGTGTGGATGGGAGAAGTATGGAACAGGTTTTTTGGGGGGGGGGGGAGAGGGGCAGGATTGGGGAGCCTCCCCCATGCAGACCCTGGCTGATCCCAAACCTCTCCCATTTGTCAGGCACATCCATCCCTGTCCCCACATCCCACACCCCCATCCTGATGGGTCCCTGAAGCCCCCTGCCCCATCTCCATGTGTCCCTGCAGCCCCACTCCCATTCAGCCCCTGGCTCAATGCTGTCACCCCCCTAGCTCCTGAGTCTGTCCCCCCACCACTAGCCATTCTCAACCGCAGTCTGTGACACCCGCGCCCCCCCCTCCCCAGCAAGCCCATGTGCCCCACTCTGTCTGTCCTAATCTGGCTCCATGGGCCAGGTACTGTGATGAACTTCTACTCCTGGGGGAATTATGTGCCACTGCACGCGCACACAACTTTTTTCCCCCCACAGAAAATACATTCCGCCCCAGAAGTGCCTCAGTTCTGCCTTTTGCCCACCAGAGGCCACTGTGGCACCAGAACAGCCTGCTGCGTTCATGCTGTTGGCTGTTCTGATGCCACAGTGGCATCTGGTGGGAGAAAGGCAGAACTGCAACACTTCTAGGGCAGAAAGTATTTTCTGCAGAAAAAAAATTCTGCAGGACACATGAATTCTGCGCATGTGCAGTGGCACAAATTTCCCTCAGAAGTACAGTAAGAAACAGCACATCGCTGTGCAACCCCAGAAGAGCTGTGGAAAGGACACAATTCCTCCAAAATCACAAGGGAATATTTTGCATCAGCCCATTACCAAATTTAGCGCGTTCCTCTACTTGTGTCCAGCCTGCTCTGCTTGTGCACAAGTGCACAGCACCCTGCCTAGGTATTTTGAAAGAGTTTCCAGTCTGAATATATATTTATCCTTAAACACCCATCCCTATGTTTGTCCTTGAGAGGAAATGAGGGCAAAAAAGAATCCTTAATAATTACACTACTCGCTGCCACAGATGAGCATTTTCTAGATTACTCTGCCAACATGCCTGCAGTCACAAATTAAAGTGTATTCTCATTCATTCCCCCCCTTCCCCCTTTCTCTCTCTCATTGGAGGCTTGGGGGGCAGGGCAGGGTAGGATGCTACAGAGGTGTGTGAACATTTAATGTTGCTGAACACTCTCCCATGAGGACAACTAGATATTAATTTTAATCCTCATATGGTTCCACATGGCAAAGTAGCAAACTCCAAAACAAAGTGGTTTAAAAAAAAAAAAGTAAAAAGATAACCTGTACAATTTTCAAAAGCCCAGGGGCCAGATTTTTAAAAAGTATTTAGGAACCTAAGTTACAGATAAGCGCATACTGGGATTTCACAAGTGCCCAACTCCCATGAGTTAGACACTTAGGCACTTATGAAAATTTCAGTACATATCTAATCTCTGCATCTATAGATGCTTACATTTCCTTATAAATCTGGCCCTTAGAAGCCTCTGTCCTATTTTCAGAAGTGACTTAGGCATGCAGGAATGTAAGACCCATTGATTTTCAATGAGGTCTAGGTACTTAGTGACCAGATTTTTAAAGATATTTAGGTGCCTAATAGGATTTTCTAAAGCATCTACATAGGTTAAGCACTTTGATAAATCCCACTGGCTCCTATCCGCATCTTTAGGTGCCTAAATACCTGGAACTTTGGAAAATGGAACACAGGAGCTTTTGAAAATTTTCCCCTACATCTAACTTTGCCATGTGTCCTCATTTTATCCTTTCATTTTTAATTTGAGTCCCCCTGACTTTCATATGAACTAACTGGGCTTCAGCTATGCATAATGTGGGCAAGTGTGTAGCATAATTGCGTTCTGCCAATCCACTTCCAACCTGGTCTGTAAGCCACTCGCTATTATTGAAGTCCAAGCCTTCTTAGCAAAGATAAACATCAATGCAATCTGGCATGGTTGGCTAAATCCACCTGCTCAATTTGCAGCGATGTCTTAAACAACCTTACACAATCTTCATACCATACAACAACAGATAATACAAAATACTCCCATCCCTACTACAGTTAGTATTTTACAGTGAAATAAGATCATAGGAGTGTATCAGCTCCATAAATATAAGTAACTGGTTAGAGTTGGGGGGTGAGGAAGGGGTGAGGAAAAGGAAACCATAGACCTGAAGTGTGGGATGGCCAGAAGAATGAATCTTTTAAATTATGGTATTTAATCAAAAGTGAGTTTACAGACTTCGGGCCAAATTCACCCAGTGAAAATAGATGTACTCCATTAAAGTCAACATAGATCCACCTGCTTTAGTCAGGGAGTTTTGCCCTACTTTTTTATTGTACTATACTTAGTCCTTAGACCTTTGTCCCCAGATGTGTGAACTTATATAAACATACCTACCAACTTAGGGGAGTACAGGGTAAAACAATAGGCTGTGTTCTCCCTGTGGTAGGCATGTTGCACTTCGCTTTACATTGCCCCGCAGGCATGCACAGAGAGTTCTCGGTTCCTCTCCGTGCTCCAGTTTTTGATTTTTGTAAGTGAATTTAAAGTTAGTGAAAGCTGCCAGTTGGATAGCACTGGGAAGTGAAATTTCCAGTTTGTCAATGGAGCATGTACAGTGCAGGCAGCAGGGTTGTAAGCTTGCACACAAATGTGCCACCTCTAGCATGACAAAGGAATTAGTCTCTGTGCCTTTCAGACCTTGGCCTCTGCTGAGACAACTGGGGTGATGATTGATGCAGACAGCTACTCACTAAGAACTGAACTGAGACCTCTGGGTTAATTTACCTGTGCCACTGAAGAGCCATCGTTTGGTAGTGGCTTGCTGCTATTACCAACCTGGGCCAGTCTGCACTCAGTAATAACAGGTTTCAGAGTAGCAGCCGTGTTAGTCTGTATTCGCAAAAAGGAAAGGAGGACTTGTGGCACCGTAGAGACTAACCAATTTATCTGAGCGTAAGCTTTCGTCTCTAAGGTGCCACAAGTACTCCAGTAATAACAAGCACTGTATACCAATTCCCGTGAGCCATTCATTTCATAATGGTCTTCTCTTGGTGGGGGGAAAATGTTACTGATCCATAACTGGTAATGTTGTCTTTGGACTAGCTGCCAAAGGGGACAAAGTGTATTGTAACTTTTGAGGTAACTTAACCTCTGGGCAGAATAAATAAAAAGACACGTGCTATGTGGATGCTTTTTCTTGTGTGGCAAGCTTTTTCCTTCTTGTGAATGGTGACTATTGGAGGAAAGGAGGAAGGAAATAGGATTATGGAAAGGCGGAGTGTAAAAATGAACTTTTTTCCCCCCATGCGCACACAGAAATTTCCAACCAATGTAGCCCTGTGCCATGCAATGAAGGTGGATATATGGAATGCATCGATGGGCAAGCCAGATACACTTGTGTCTGTAAACCAGGCTGGCAAGGAGAGAGATGTGAAGAAGGTACAATCCATTTTGTGACTATGGTGGTAGTAACTGTTACTATGGCTGAAATTAGAGCATTATTAACAGTACCATATCTTTAAATAGATAAATGAGGCAGCAAATAGTCTCTCTTAGATTAAGATTTTTTGGGCTCCCCTCCCCCCCCCCATTTCCCTTCTGTGACATACCAGGGCACAATACAGACCAATGAGTTGCTGTGTCACTCCAGGTCTGTAATCCGGGGACAGGCATGTCGTTCACAATGCCTTGCTGCTGTAGCCTCTAACTTGGACTGCTCACAAACTGCCTCCAGCTATGTCTGTATGTGCTTCAGCCAGCCAGCTACACATTGGCTCTTATCAGTCTTAAAGCTTACCACAGGGTGATCCCAACACACTCCCAGTCTCAGATTTCCCCTCAGAAATATATGTCCTGTACTGCTCAGCCCTCTCCTGGACAGACTGGGCTTTTGAGCTGTGCTCCGGCTCCGCTCCAGCTCCAGGCAAAAACCTGCAGCTCCACTGCTCTGGAGCTGCTCCATGCTCCAGCTCTGGGCTCCGTTCCAAAGCCCTGTGTAACAGACAGTACGGATACATTGAGTCCATTATTCCTTTAAGGGAATTACATGTACAACTTTTTACCCCAAATGAAGTTACCCAGATAATTCAATATGAACACACTGGATTAGATAAAACAATAAAACAAGTTTATTAACTACAAAGAGAGAGCGAGATCTTAAGTGAGTACAAGTAATGAAAGATAAGTCAGACATGTTTACAAGAAAAATAAAGATAAAATGCTACTGGTGACTAACTTAACAAACTATATTAGATTCAAAGCAAAGTTCTCTCACCTGTGTCGAAGGAAACTCCATGCTGTTTCTTTGCTAAGATGTAGATTTTTGCCCCTACCCTCTTCCCTGCCAAAGTTGGCCACTTTGCTGGTAATTGTCCATCAGTCTTGTGTGCACCTGGCTGAGGCATCGGCTTGCCTTTTGTCTCCAAGGGACTGATCTGACCACTCTCCAAATTTATCTGGAAAATACATTTTTAGTCATGATTTCAGTTTATAACTTCACATATAACGCTACTGCCATGATATTAGTGACCAGGAAATTATGAGTTTTTAAATGATACTTCACAAGACATGACTTGTACAGAAATTACTACAATAGTGTATAGGGTGTGAACATGGATATATTCTGTTATATCTTCTAGATATAAATGAATGTGAAGACCCAGCAAATAAAAATGGCGGTTGTAGCCACAGGTGTGCTAATTTTCCTGGAAGCTACGGCTGTTTTTGTGATGATGGATACTACATGCTTCCAAACAAACAGGACTGCAAGGGTAAGAAAATACACTTAAAATACCATTGTATGTAAGGAAATTATGTTTGGATACTACCAATTAGAGAAGTTAGGCTGAACTATAGCTACTGTCCCTTTAAATTTTCTCCTCCTATTTTGAGCCAAATTCTCCCATCTGATGCATATTTGATTCCAATTGATGTGCCCAAATCTAGGGTTGTGTTAACCTTTTTACATGAATCCAGGCTAGTTAATTAATGAAACCTGGGTTTGGGTCACAAATCCCAGACTTAAACCATTTTCATAGCCCAACTCAAATTTCTAGAATGCAAGGGGCAGTTAACATTCTTAGCTGGAAACCCAGTCTGTGAAAATCTGTGGCTTTGGATGGATTTCACTTTCTGAGTTTTGCTTTCCTTCACTTGAAAGGAAAATATTAATGAATTCTGAAGATGCTCTTTATGAGGATGATCAGATGTCCAGATTTTACAGGGACAGCCCCAAATATGGGGACTTTCTCTTCTATAGGCACCTATTACCTCCCACCCCCATCCCGATTTTTCACACTGGCTATCTAGTCATCCTACTCTTTATATGGGGAAAGGCTTGTGTGGCATTGCATCACTATACTTACTTGCTGGGTGTAGCACAAAGGCCTTTTTATTGACTATAGATTTAAGTCTTTATTTTGGAATAAAATTCCAGGTAAAGGGCATGCGTTAATATAGTTAGTAGAAAAATTTGATGGCATTTTGGCAAGAAAATAGCTTACCTCATCCTAGTATTGCATTTCTTTACTAGTCAAAATTTTTCTGTTGAGCTGCACTATCTGGTACGGATACCATCGTGAGAGGATGTAAAGGGACAGACTTTTAGGCTGGCTTTCACTGGGCTCCTGGTTAGTGCATGTACTTTTGTGGACACAAATAATCAATGACACCATGACTCCTATATAAGCCCATTGCAATACTGCAGTCTGACAAATGCAGGCTCACAAGTTGGTTGAATGGAGCCTGTTCGTGTACTTTTAATCTTTTAGAGCAGGGGTGGGCAAACTACAGCCCGTGGGCCACATCTGGCCCACGGGACCATCCTGCCCAGTCTCTGAGCTCCCGGCTGGGGAGGCTACTCCCCGGCCCCTACCCCGCAGCCTCACCTCACCGCCCTGCCAACGCTTTGGCCTGCTGCTTCTGCCGGGGAGCGCGGCGGTGTGGCTGGCTCCAGCCGGGCAGCGCGGCTGCGAGCTCCTGCTCCTCTGAGCGGCATGGTAAGGGGACGGGGAGGTTGGATGGGGGTGGGGTCCCAGGAGGGGGTGATCAGGGGACAAGGAGGGTTGGATGGTTCATGGGTTGTGAGGAGGGCAGTCAGGGAGTGGGAAGTGGGAGGGGGCCAGGCTGTTTGGGGAGGCACAGCCTTTCCTACCCTGCCCTCCATACAGTTTCTCAACCCCGATGTGGCCCTTGGGCCAAAAAGTTTGCCCACCCCTGCTTTAGAGCTAGACTGTGCACCCCTGCCTCATGGTGGTGAGCCCTTATTCACACAAGTAGTCCCTCTGAAGCCAGAGAGTTACCTGCCATTAATGAGGACTCACCAATATGAGTAACAGCTGCACAACTAGCTTTCAATCAGGAATGATGAGCAAAGCATTACAGTAGACACATTTGTGTTACTTTTTTCCTCTGACACACTTGTCCCTTTTCCTTGGATCCATAGTACAGCCTACAGAGTATCAAGGTATGCAGGAGACTTCACCTGGGGGCAAGGTAAAATTCCCTGCAGAATCCTCTGGAAGTCTCCCTTACAAAGGAGACTATGCGAAACCTAGCAAGATCTGCCGGAATTGTGAGCCCCCCCCCCATTTTTTTTTTGCCCTTACAATCTTGAGGCAGGGTGAAATGTCATGAGAAAAACTTTATTCTCAGTAACACTTCTGAATTTAGACAGGAATGAATGTGTGATACGTCCAGACATCTGTGGAACAGCACAGTGCAAGAACATCCCTGGCAAATATAAATGTGAATGTGCAGAAGGCTACACATATAATTCAACTTCAAAGAATTGTGAAGGTAAAGGTTGTTTTTTTTTTTTCCTTTCTTTTTTTTAAAAATAGCTGCTGTGACAATTTGGGGAATCTGTCTACATGTAACTTACAAATTCTAGTTGATCATTAAATGTCTCCATCATCTACTACCATCTCTCCCAGATCAAGGACAATAGAGAGTTGTTAACTTAAAACAGTTCCCATTCAAATGGGAGCACCTGAGAACAATGGGCTGGCTAAGGTTTAGAGAATCCAGTTATCTTATGTGCTTTGCAGAGTTTGGAGCAGTGGAAGGAAACAAAGACACAGGATGTGTCAGAGTGGGGGTTTACAGACACAGAGGGTACACCCGTCTCAAAGCCCAGGTCAAACTGACTCAGGCTTGCGCTGCAGGACTAAAAATAGCAGTGTAGACTAGAGGGTCAGCCCGAGCCAAAACATCTACACTGCTCTCTTTAGCCCTGCAAGCCTGAGTCAGTTGACCCAGGCTCTGAGACTCTCTGATGCAGGTTGTTGGTTTTTTTGCTGTGTAGACATACCCAAAGTCTGAGGAGGGACTCAAAAGGGAAGCTTTTTGATTGCCAGATGAACTGGAGGTGAAGGATACTGACTACAGGGGTCAGGGAAAGATCCAGTAATTGGGAGAAAAAGCCCTAAGCTGGTGGAGTGAGAGTCAATACAGGGGACTCGGAACCCTAGAAAGATACCAGCTGAAATCCCAAAGAATGCTCAAAGGTGATGAGAAAACTGAGGAGTGGTGTACAGGTGTTCATTGTTTTGCCTAGATCTGTATATCTCTTGTGCTGTCTAAAGTAAAGAATGAGTGGGTTAGAAATCCCTCTGCAAAGTCTGTGTTGTTTGCTTCAATCATCACATATTTCTGTAACAGGTGAATTATACACCAGTGGCTGACTACTCACAAGACTGAGCTCTAGGGAAGGGTTTTGCTTAACCTACTGAAGTGTCTTGGGGGTCAGCACTCATGCGAAGGGCCTACTGCAACTGGGTTTTGGGGTCCATCCTCCATGCAGGGGTATGACACAGTCTGTGCCAGAGAGTCTACAGCCAGAGATAGTAGCTGGAGCCTACCCTGTGATCATGAGGAGCTTCAAGGCACACAGGCCTAGCAAGCGGGTGTAACACAGCAGCCTGGTGAGGGTCCAGTAGGGGTATCTCAACCAGGGCTGTTACAATTACTACAATGTATAAAACAGCTTTCTAGCCTCTTCTATGGGTATATCAATCACCACATTTTATGTCACTATCATTCAAATGTTGGGTGCTCATTGATATTGAGTCAGTCTGACTGCTCTTCATAAAGTGTGCAAATATAATACTGGAGGGATTCACTCTCAAAATATTGGGACCTGAGACTGCCATTTAAAAATGATCCATTCCTCTCCCCTTGCCCCAATTACACCTCCTCCATGCAATCTAATCTACAATTTGTCAGAACATTGTCCCTTCAGAAATTTTCTGGGCAGAGAAGAACATTTCTTTATGAAATGAGAGTGTGGAAGAAAGCGTCCCTCCAGAGAAAGTTTTCAGAGTAGCAGCCGTGTTAGTCTGTCTTCGCAAAAAGAAAAGGAGGACTTGTTGTGGCACCTTAGAGACTAACAAAATTTATTTGAGCACAAGCTTTCGTGAGCTACAGCTCACTTCATGAAAATCTAGTAAAATCCAGTCAGGGTTCATAAACATCCCTATAGTAGAAACTGCCTATGATAGGTACTGACTCTGCCTATCCCCTTTCAACACTTGTGTGGCTGCACCAGCCACTACAGACACCCTGGCAAAGCAGGTCTTGCTGGAGGCTAGCATTTGTTGCACCCCCTTCCCCTCCAAGCAGACATACCAGCTCTGGGGCCGCAGCTTGCATTGCCAGAATCCTGAAGGTGAATCAAACCTGGGTTTAAAACACAATAGAAGTTGTTTTAAAGAATGACCTAAGCCCACTACAGTTTAACTTAGAGATTGGTCGTATCTTCAGCTGCACACATCTTTATCCTTCCTGAACAGAGTGTTTTTTCCTAAACAGGCCCTTGTTCAACTAAACAAACAGCAAAGACAGTAAGATTGGGCATTTTAATAGGTATAGTGCCTTTCCTCCAAGCATCTCAAAACCCTTCACAAGCATTAGTTGTTTAGTCCTTTCAACACACTAAGGAAGTATCTGCCATGTAATTATGGGGAACCTCTGGCACAGAGAGGTTAAATGGCGTGTTAGGTCACTCAGTGAGTCAGTGTCAAATACTAGGTTTCAGAGTAACAGCCGTGTCAGTCTGTATTCACAAAAAGAAAAGGAGTACTTGTGGCACCTTAGAGACTAACCAATTTATTTGAGCATAAGCTTTCGTGAGCTACAGCTCACTTCATCGGATGCATACTGTGGAAACTGCAGAAGACATTATATACACAGAGACCATGAAACAATACCTCCTCCCACCCCACTCTCCTGCTGGTAATAGCTTATCTAAAGTGATCAGCACAAAAAAACCTGGATTTGTGCTGGAAATGGCCCACCTTGATTATCATGCACATTGTAGGGGGAGTGGTCACTTTGGATAAGCTATTACCAGCAGGAGAGTGGGGTGGGAGGAGGTATTGTTTCATGGTCTCTGTGTATATAATATCTTCTGCAGTTTCCACAGTATGCATCCGATGAAGTGAGCTGTAGCTCACGAAAGCTTATGCTCAAATAAATTGGTTAGTCTCTAAGGTGCTACAAGTACTCCTTTTCTTTTTGTCAAATACTAGAATCGAAGCCAGGAAACCTGGGAACTAGTTTCTGGTTCTACCCAATACGTTACGGTCACCACTTTATAAAGTGGAGCTTGAAGAAGAGATCTTGAAATTTTCCTTTAAGCAACTAAAAATGCGATTTTAAATTTTTTAAAAAAACCTAGCATGCTACAAAACCAAATCATGTTTTAAAAATATATTTACTAGCAGACTATCATTTATTTACATCAAAGGGCAGTGTACTTCAGAACCGGCATTGCAAAATTTCTTTATACATCGCCCTTGGCTCATGCCTACAGAGCCTCTCACCTCATAAGCTTGTATGTTTTTCATATTAGAAATGTAACAATTAAATTAGCCTTTCACACAACCTCTCTTTTATACATTATTTATTGCACACAGCCAACAACATGAAAAAGGTAGTAGGTTTAGCTCTTTAATAGCCAAGTGGTTTTTGCTTTTAATCAGCCTATATTGATCTCCATAAACTCCACTTAAGCTGTCTGGACTTTGCAGCTTGGGAAGATTACTACATCAGTCAGAGGAGGTACCTCTCCCTCAGATGGGACTGTACGGAACTGATTTTGGCCTTATGTGAACAGATTGTCTCTGCTCCACACAATTGCCATGTATACTATTAGGACTGTAGTAACTCTTGCAGCTTGTGAGACCCAAGGAGGAACAAGAGGAGAGTGGCCCAGAACAGGTAGTACTGATAGACAGATGGCAGGAGTTCATTTATGTCAACTCCTTTTCTGCATTCCTCTGTAATCCTCAGCCATGCAGCTCAGCTTTGTAGCTTCTCACATATCAGTTCAGCTTTGCCCTGGCTCGCTGCACGGTTTCCATATAAGACTTGCTGGGGTTGTTCATCCAGAAGGCAAATGTAAATTTCAGGCTGGAGAGAGCGCTTTAATACATCACCCCCACCACTGACAGAATTCACATTCCAGTACAGAACTGTCTTGCCCATTGTTGCATTAATTTAATGTACTTGTCTTTAGAACATTAAATGATTGTTCAGTCTAAGTCTCATGCAATGTGCTTCTGTTTCACTGCAGATGTGGATGAATGTGCTGAAAACACTTGTGCGCAAGAGTGTGTAAATTCTCCAGGAAGCTATTCCTGCTATTGTGATGGCAAGAAAGGGTTCAAGCTTTCTAAGGACAGGAAGAACTGTGAGGTAAAACTGCATGATATGAGCTTGCTAGGGAAATTACAGAGTTGGGGGTTTCTCTATGACAGGATGAGGTAGATTAGAAAAAGTACCAAAGCCAGTTTTAAAATTGCTGGGAAAATGCTGCAGGCTTTGAGTCAGGGCATGCTTCACAAATCAAATCCAGCAGTTCAGTTGACAGGGATTTGGATATCATTCGGCCCAGGTTCAGTTCCAAGAGAAAGCATCAAGAGAAATCTGCTTTAACTAGCCCTTTTCTACCCGTCCCCCAAAAAAGCCCCATGCCCTCCTTGGCTTAGATGTTGACATGGGAGCCTCAGCTCATTTTGAAAGCATGTTCACATATTTCCCAGATTTTTCTTGCCATGAGAACCTTTTCCCACCTAGTCTCTCAGAATGACTCCTGGAAAAGCTCAGTTTGAGCTGATTGTTTTGCACAGTTTCAGTTATCATGACTTTTTTTTTTTTTTTTTTTTTTTAAAAAGATGGCCAAGCAGCGAGTGAATAGTTTCACCAAGTGCTAAAAAAACACATTTCCCATCCAAAAGGAACTACAAATTTACACTTTAGTGGAAGAAACAGTGGGACTATAGAGGATTTCAATTAAAGCATTTTCTTATGAAGGCTTTTCTTTATACTACTTTGGCAGGAATGGGCAGGTTGGGACCTGTAAGTGTGTTCAAACAGCTTCCACCAAAAACAAATCTTTGCCACAGTATGATGTAGGGGCGCTTAAATATTTCAAAGATCAAAGCCCACTATTGTGCTCGAACATATTTACTAGAAGTTGGTATTTTTAGTTGCTAAGCTTTAATACTTAGACAACACAGGGAGTAATTCCATTCCCTACTGATAATAAAGTGGGAGGACAGTCTGCTCTGTCCCCCTTAAACATTACTCCTAACGCTGTTGTATGAGAGACAGGTTTAGTAACCCTTGGGACTAAGGCTAAAGAGGCTGACCCAGTATGTAGAAACCAGTTGCAGATCTTTTAGTTGGAATAAAAATCTGTATTATCAGCAGTATCATGGAAAAACTCAAAAGGATGTATCCTCTTTACAGACCAAGTGCTCCACCCCGTGTATAAAAAAATTCAAGTCCAATTCTTACATATAATATTGTAATTCATGAGTTGTTGCACTACAGTCAACGGAATTGCTACACCATGAAAATTGTGTTAAATGAGAACCAAGCCCAAAGAATTTTGGGAAATGTAGTATTAGCTGTGAGTTAGACCAATAGTTCTCAATCAGGTTTACGCATACCCCTGGTGGCACGTATAGGTCTTCCAGGAGGTACATCAACTCATCTAAATATTTGCCTAGTTTTACAACTGACTACATAAAAAGCACTACCAAAATCAGTACAAACTAAAATTTCATACAGACGACTTGTTTATACTGCTCTATGTACTATACACTGGAAAGTAAGTACAATATTTGTATGCCAATTGATTTATGTTATAATTGTATGGTAAAAATGAGAAAGTAAGCCATTTTTCAGTAATAGTGTTGACACTTTATTTTGATGTCTGATTTTGTAAGCAAGTAGCTCTTAAATGAGGTAAAACTTGGGGTATGCGAGACACAAACTCCTGAAGGGGTACAGTCATCCTGAAAGGTTGAGAGCCACTGAGTTAGACTATCCAAGTGCAATGTGTATCACACACACAGTAGTGTTTCACACCCAATTGCTTTGGTTCTGCTGCATCTGCGTAGGACATATCTGCTGGGAGATTAAATATAGGGGATTCAATCAAAAATAAGTTCCAACTGTCTTTTTACATCTGACATCATTGTGGCATGACAAGAGACATAAAAACAGCAGTGCACATTGAGTCGTAGCTGAAATGGCAATATGGCCATACAATGTCTGACCTATTTGAATGAGACTGACCAGATAGCAAGTGTGAAAAATTGGGACGGGGTGGGAGGTAATATTTCAGACAAAGCCCTGAACAGTGGGACTGTCCCTATAATATTGGGACATCTGGTCACTGTAATTTAAACTGATATATTATCCCTATATACAGTCATCATTCTGTCTACCACTGCAATACAGAAAGTATACAAACTTCATACACAGCAACACTGGGCAACAATGTATACCAGAAAATGAAGAATACCTTTCCCAGTGAAGGCTGAAAAGTTTAAATAGGCAGAATATAATTACCCAAATTTGATTTTGGCCAGGACACCGGGATTAACCTCACAATCTTACCTGGGACTAGTTGTGACTCGTGTCCAGGACCAAATTTTTCATGTGTTCTGAGAAGATACCATATCAAGAGACATTGTACTTCCCCTGCCACTATGCTGTATATTAGTTCAGTTCTGCTTCAGAGGAAAGTGTGGTGCTTATTCAAATCAAGACCACTTTGTGTATCACCCTAGATGTTTTAGATTTCACCCATCCAACAATCAACCCAACCAAACTGCTTAAATTAAGAGACCTGAGAATCCTAACATAAGGTGGTAGGGATGCAGGTTGAAAGGAAATGGTGTAATTTGGCTGTATGCCTTGATTTGAATATTAAACACTTACAATGTAATTACCAACTCAAATGAAAGTTGTAATCTACGAAACTATGTTACAACATTTTTGATGTATGGATAATGTAGAAAAATAAAATTGTTTTATTTGTACTGAGGTATTCAGATTAATCAAGTATACTAGGTATCAAGTGCTTAAGAAAAATGTAACGAGCTAAAAGCCACTAAGAACTGAGGTTAATCTGTGAAATATCACTGCACAAAAGTTATGACATGGTGATTTTTCCCTTCATTATTTCCAGGCTGTTCCAGTTTGTGTCCCTCTGAATCTTGAAAAAAATTATGAATTGCTTTACCTGGCAGAACAATTTATGGCGATCCCTGTGCTGTATTTAAGGTTTAGATTGCCAGAAATAACCAGGTGAGCATTTGCCATTGATAACACTATGCATGAAAGTGCTGGGGATTTGTTTCCATTAATTCCCAGAGGGTGGCAGAAGGACTATGGATTGTATGAAGAGTTCACAGCATCATCTCACTGGATAAGACACCTTGTATCATTGCGGGGAGGACAAAGGAACTGAGCTTCCTACATGTAATAGCACTCAGTGGAGGCTGGAGTTATTTGAAAGTGGACAGACAGGAGCGAGGTGCTTAGAACCACTTTACAGCACCACTTAGTGATTGTATTATATCCATGAGCCACATCTTTAGTATAGTTCCTTCCTGTAACTCATCGGCTCAGCTGGATCTTAAGCAACCCTTTCCATCAGACGGGGACAGTGTCAGCTGCCCGATGCAGCTACATAGTGGAGCAGGCAGCCCATTGGTGTGGTCTGTGGCAGATACAGTGCACCAGCATCTGAGCCTGAGCTCATCAGTGGGTGAAGAGCCAGATTCCTCCTGCAGTGACAGCTGTGTTGCTGTGGTTGAAGACAGAGATATACGGACCAAAAGGGAAACAAACCCTGGGAGGAAGAGAATCAAAACAGTCCCGAGACTGAGTGGGAAAAGGTGGAAAATGGATCAAGGGGGAGAGGAGAGAATACGAACTGGATGGAGGCCTCAGCAGTTTTTAGAGTGAATGAGATTTCTTAGGAGAGGCAGAAAGATGGTGTCTCACAGTGACAGAATCTTGCTGCCCCCTCTGAAGGGAAGAGAAAAGACGTGACGATGATGGCAGAGATGTAGAGGTATTGCAGTTCCCCCGGGGCCAGTCTTGCCAACTGACTCAAAACTTGCTCTGAAGAATCCCCACTGGTGGGACGTTTGCAGGCACATTTTGATCCAAACGGTGTCTGTGGTATTTCACAGTAGGCAAGTTTCATATAGGTTCCCCCCTAAAGTGCGTCAGTCCTTAAAATCAGATGATGTTATAGAAATGAATATGCATCTCGCAGTGTGTAGTTGTAAATCAAAATGGGGAGCCTCAGATGATGGTTCTGCTGCTCTTATGCAGGCATTACCAGCTGTAGCATGCTGTTCATCAAGTACGGAGGAAGCTAATGGTCTCCTGTGCTTTCTCCTAAAATATTCCAGGCCACTGATGGAGCACAGTGTCTTGTTTTACGCCAATATCAATTTGTAGGATTTCCCCTTCAGATGTCAGTGTCCTACAGCTATTGCTAATGTTAGTAAGCTCTATGTGGCATTTAAGTTTACTCCTTGTGGCACTTGAAAATGCAGAGTTACCTTTGAATCACTGTCTGAACAATTTCAGAGGCGCCAACAGCAGAAGTTGTTGCATTTGTGATTTTTAGTGTCTCAGATTTAGAGCATCAATATTAAGACATGCCCTTGTGTCATGAATCAAAGGTGACCTGGAATTAATGCTCTCTTGGAAGATTTTTGAAAAGTTTGAAAGTGTCCTTAGCAGCTAACATCTTAAATAGTTACTTATAAATTCAAAATAAGGAGTTTTGACAGAACCATGTTTGAAAGTCAATGTGGTTTAGTGACTGGAGAACTGAACTTGGAATCAGGGCACCTGCGTTCTGTTCCTAGTTCTGCCACCCACCTGCTGTGTGCCTTTCACAAGTCACTTCACCTCTGTACCTCCATTTTCCCCTCAAGCCCTTCTTCGGTCTTGTATATTTCGCCTGAAAGCTCTTTGGCGCAGAGAGCTTCTCTTATGTTTGTACAGCCCCCAGAGCACAACAGGGTCTATAGGTTCTACCATAATAATAAATAATAATACCACCACCATTTATTATTTGTATTACTGTAGTGTCTAGGAGCCCTAGTTATGAACCATGACTCCATTGTACTAGATGCTATACAAACACAGAACAAAAGGAACTACAATTTATGCATGATCATCCAAATGCCACCAACATACAGATCTTATTCCCTAAACAAAATAAGGGTAAAGAATGGAACTTTCAAAGTCAGTGATGAAGCACATTTAAGAAGATACTTCTGATAGATTTTTTTTTTTAATGGCACTCCTCATCATAGTACTGGAACACCTCCCAAACAATTTACTTTTTCTTACAACACACCTGTAACGTAAGGGGAACTGGATTCTGCCTATGATTAATCACAGGCAGCCATTGGACCTGCTTGGATACAGAGTTGTCATTTGGAGATTAATATTTGCCTCTATAGCTAAATTATTAATGTATTGCACTGAACTCTTCATTGTCTCATGTATCCTCTTCCCATGATTGTGATTCCTCTCCCATGACACAGATTTTCAGCAGAATTTGATTTCCGGACATATGATACAGAGGGTGTTATATTATATGCTGAATCCTCTGACAGCACAGCATGGTTCTTGCTTGCACTTCGTGATGGGAAGATTGAGATTCAATTCAAGAATGAACTTGGAACAAAAGTCACCAGTGGTGGCAAAGCCATTAATGATGGTCTGTGGCATATAGTAAGTTATTTTCTAATACCCTGTGAATTATTGGTGCACTCAGGTGAAGTTGGGGAAAATTGTAATCGCGACTTTATAATAATAATTTAAAAAAGGTTTCAAAATGATTCCATAAAGATCCCAGATGTAAAGGTGGTTAAGAAAGATACAGTGGTAGCATTAGCAAACTTCCGAATTTCCTTGTGATACAAACAGCCACTGTCTGCACGGTGCTTGGGCCCTATGAAGTAATACCTAGTGCATGATCATCTGTGTAAACATGTTTATTCTGATTAAAGTGGTCCATGGGGTTGTTATTCCAAACATACTTGTTATTTTATGTGGGCCAATGCAGCTTGATCAATCAAATCAAGGCTTCCTGCCTCCTAACTAAAGAAAATATTATTATTGTCCTTAACTCTGCTAACCATAGATTTCTCCTCATGTCACTTTGCTTCCCCTATCAATTTTCTACAATTCCTAACTTTTGATTTACATTCTGTACTATCAACTTCCCCTTTCTTCCATTTATTTCATATTATTTTTAAAGTTTTTTATAGTTGCCTTCAGGTTCTTCTAAACCAGATTGCTTTTTTAACCAATTTGGCCTTCTCCCTTGATTATGGCTTTTTGGGCATCTAGTAAAGTCTTGTTAAAGAAGCCCTAATTATCCATTCACATTTTTCCTCTCAGCTTATTTGGCTCATGATTGTTTTCACCTTTGTGAAATTGGCCCTTTTAAAGCACCAAGTTGGGCAGGATTGTACTTGGGCAGCTAGCAACTTGTGCTGCTACAGCCACACTACTATTTTTAGTATGCTAGCTTGAACAGAGCTGGACATATGTCTACCGGTGCTGGGAAGCACCCTGTCAGCTGCTGTGTAGATGTACCCTAAATGGATGAGATTTAGTTCTGCCATATTGTTTCCTGGTGTCCAGTCCAGTGCACCTTCGCTTAGACCCAAAGGTATTTTGGTGGGTAACATCAACAGTAGATGATTTTTGGGGGGGAGGGGGGGTGTCTGTGTTCCCTCAGGAGATTCAGTTCTTTGTGGCAGGCAGAATGAGATCCAGAGGAGCATGCTCAGTGTGGATGGAATGTTGAGCAATTTTAGAAGCAAATGCCTAATGAGGTCTACTAAGCATAGGCACCAACTCCGTGGGTGCTCTGGGGCTGGAGCACCCATGCGGAAAAATTAGCAGGTGCTTAGCACCCACCAGCAGCAAAGCTCCCCCTACCCCCTCCTTGCTTCATCCTCCCCTGAGCACGCCACGTCCCCGCTCCACTGCCTACCTCCCAGCACTTCCTGCCTGGCCACTGCCAAACAGCTGTTTGGTGGCACTTTGGACTTTCCGGGAGGGAGGGCAAGGAACGGGGATGCCGCGTGCTCGGGGAGGAGGCGGGGCAGGGGCAGGGACTTGGGAGAAAGGGTGGAATGGGGGCGGGACAAGAGCAGTGCAGGGGCAGGAAGAGGTGGAGAAGGGGTGAGGCCGGGGCGGGGTGGAGGGGGTGGGGTCGAGCACCCACCAGGCAAAGGGGAAGTTGGCACCTATACTACTAAGTGTAACACAAACTGAAAAATTGTGTTTTTTCCAAAAAATATCAGTCATTCAACCAAGTATAGGCTTTCCTATGGAAAGCAAGAGACACCTTTGCCTTTCAAATATTATTCCTCTACCCAGTTTCATAATCCTGCTGCAAACCATTAGAATATTTAAAAAAAAAGAGAGAGAAAGGCAGGTTCTGGGTTTTTGTTTTTTAAATACCGGGACATGTTAGGCAACCTTAACACAAGACTCACTACTCCTCCCTGTGTAATCAGTACATTCAACATATGTAGTGCTATATATTTTGTATATTATTTTTAATCCTAGGTCTCAGTGGAAGAATTAGAACACAGTATAAGTGTAAAAATAGCAAAAGAAGCAGTGATGAATATTAACAGCCCTAGAAATCTGTTCAAACCAACAAATGGCTTCCTGGAAACTAAGGTGTACATTGCAGGATTACCTCGCAAAGTCGACGACACCCTCATTAAACCGGTAACTTAAAAATACCTCCTGATTAAGGCTGCTTTCTTGTTCACTTCTCCTTATGTGGTGGTTACTGGGGAGACAAAATACAGGGAGGTATGTAGGTAGAAAATGAAAATGCCATTGACATTTTTGTTTGAAAATGAGTACGCATGAAGCTTTGTGGTCTGCCCATTTTCAGGTTTCAATTATAGAATCACAGCAATTAAAGATGTCTCAGGTAATCTAATCCATTTTCCAGGGTCATATGCAAGATTGTGCCTGAGAGTACATTTCCTAATCTCATTTTAAGACTCCCAAGCAATAGGGCCACCAATAGTTATCTTGGGAGCCTATTGTACAAATGTTCCCTTTCTTAGTGCCACATTGTGCCTTGGTCTTGTGTGTGTGGGCGAGGGATAGGGGTGGGAAGTGTTGAGGAAAGGTAAAAGAAATGCAGAGAGTCTTCATTTCTACCCTGCCCTGCCCTACCCACCCTGCACAGGGGGCCTGAGTCACCTTACTCACCCTTTTCAGCAGCTGTAGGTCCCTGCAGCCACCTCTCACGCAGACCCAGTAATCCTCAAAGTAACTGGCAGTGTCAGCAGAGACGCAACAAGTGAATGGAAGACTGAACTTGTTTTCCACCCTAGAAGAGGGAAGCCTCCATTGCCATTGCCCATACAGTATCTGTTCTTCATATGTGTAAAAGAATGTCTATCCAACACGTTGCATGTGTACTAGAAAATAATTTACATTTGAAAACAAGTCACCAGTCCACTAACAAAAAAAATGCTTGCAATATTTCATTTTTTAATGAATCCATTTTTGTTTGCAGTGTGACAGGGAGGCAAAAAGGTAAAAATGTTTAACTGCTTCTCAATAAATATTCTCTTACCCAATGTGAAATAATTCTAGAAATGTTGTTTGGGCTGATGAGTCAAACTCTCAGCCAACAAACAATACTAATAGCTATGGCCCCCTAGTTATAGCGCAGCAGACATGGCCAAGCAGAAGAGGAAAGTTTGGCTTCAGTATGTTTGAACTTAAATTTTGAAGGTGTCTGTTCTTTGCTTGCCAGTGGTACCAAATGGGAAAAGCTTACTGGCTCAGCAGTGCTGACTGAAAGCTGCGCTACTGTACATGCCTTTGAGTTCAAAGAGACACAAAGTGCGTGAGGGTGACAAAATACCAGTGAGGTAATGTCTTTTATTGGACCAACTTCTGTTGGTGAGAGGGAGAAGCTTTTGAGCGATACACAGCTCTTCTACAGGTCTGGAAAAGGTAGGTACTCAGTGTCACTGCTAAATACAAAGTGGTACAGATTGTTTAGCATAAGTCGTTAACATATATTCTAAAAGACTATTCAAGGTGAAGTGGTCCCTTAACACACTTCCAGTGATGGGATAATAAAGTGTGGAGGGGAGTTAGTGGATTACAGATTTTTGTAATAAACCATAAATCTAATGTCTTAATTAAGACCATGATTTTTAGAGTCTAGTAAAGTGATGAATTTAAGCTCCCAGGCTCCTCTTTTCAAGGTGTTGTGCAGGAGGACGAGGACTGAGAGGTCAGAAATGGAATGATTGTTTTGTGAAAAAAGTGTTTGCCGTTGGATAATACAGTGTTTTTATCTTTTTATCATTTTTTTTTCTGTGCAAGGTCATTTGAGAGCGTAGTGATTGTCTAGTTTCATCCACATAGTTGTTGGGGCATTTGGAGAAGTAGATCACACAATGGAACGTGCCACCCAAACATCCCTGAGAGAACCTGCTTCATTGCAGGAAAAAGCCCCTCTAATCACTCACCCCTAGTTGTCACCTACAGCTCTACATTGGAGGCCATACAGGGCATCATTAAACAATTACAATCCATACTCAATGGGGACCACATCTTGAAAAATCTTTCCTGACCTTCTGCTTCTGGCCTTCGAACAACCCCCTAACTTCATATCAGAAGCAAGTCCCCAACAGACAAGAACTCCTCAACTTAAAGCAGCACCAGACCCTGCCACAACAATAGATGCAAAACCTGCAGACATATCTCCACTGCTACAACGATCACTCCCCCCCCCCCCCACATATCTTTCAAGATCCATGGGTCCTACCCCGAACTGCCCCTTGGGTAGGACAAATCGAGGCGACCGCTCCGGGCCCCGCACTTTGGGAGGCCCCACAGGCTGGTGCAATTGGTCCTGGAAGAGACGAATCTGTCACTTCCTCCCCAGACCCCAAACCCCACTAGGGAAGGCCCTGGTCCTATCCATGCCTATCACAATGTGATAACCTCATCCCCAATGATGCCCCCAATGCTAAAAGTCAAAAATACCATATTACCCAAGGGCAAACACTTATCACAAAACAATCACTCCATATCTGACTTTCAGTCCTCGTCCTCAAAGGAAAGCTGCAAAACACTTTCCAAACGACAAGCCTGGGAACGTAAATTCCTAACTTTGCTAGACACTATAAATCATGGTTTTAATGAAGACTCTGGATTGATGGTTTATTACAACAAGGCAGCTTACATTGACCTCTCTGGAGCGTAGACCAGGCCTGAGTACTTTTCTCAGACCTGAAGAAGAGTTCTTTGTAAGCTCAAAACTTGTTTTTCACACCAACAGAAGTCAATCTAATAAAAGATATTACCTCACCCACCTTGTTCTCTCTAATATCCTGGGACCACATGCAGTTTACAACACTGCAAACAGCAATTTGATTCCAAGACAGCTCTGAAGATCAGTGCTGTAATCTATGGCATTGATATAATTATGCTTTACTGTCCACCAGAAATAAATTGTCATGTAAAGTAACTCATTCTCTGTTGATTAACAATGTTTCTAGAGCAAATCTGTATGCAACACAAAAACCCGAATGTAACTCTCTTGCAGATTAACCCTCGACTAGATGGGTGCATTCGTGCCTGGAACCTGATGAATCAGGGAAGTTCAGGCATAAAAGAAGTTATTCAAGAAAAACAAAGCAAACATTGTTTAGTAACTGTGGGGAAAGGGTCCTACTACCCTGGCACTGGCATGGCAGAATTTCATATAAACTATAGTAAGTATTTTTTGGCCTTCTCCAACATGTCTTTATGCTGGACCGATGATTGAACTAACGAATGGCAAAAGAGTATGGGCTTCCCTCGGGCAAAGTTCCCACTAATTTCAGAGGGAGTTTTGCTTGAGTAACGAGCGTAGGTTCTGGCCTTGCACATTATCAGTTTAATTTCTGCAAAGACCTCTACAAGGGTGGACTTGATCAAATTGGTCCTTTCCATCTCTAAAGGGTCTGATTCTGCTCCCATTTTATCAATGGAAGTTTTGCTATTGACGTCACTAAGAGTGGTTTGAGCCCCAAATGAAAGAGTCATATGGAATTATATTAGAGCAAGATACATTGTGGGTGCTGATTGTGATATTAAGTAACATGGTGCATTATTAGTGTGAAATTATGAAAAAAAGCAGTTAATAAATATGGGCATGCCTTTTAGCTGCTGAGCTTGCAAACACTTTAGCACCTGTATAACTTTTATGCATGTGAGAATTCCCATTGGAGCAATGGGACTATTCCTGTGTGTGATGTTAAATGCATGTTTAAGCTATCAGTCTTCTGCTCAGCAGCAAAATTTTATGAGCAACCTGTTAGGCTTTTTTCTGGCTTAACCTTATAAACAGCCCTCTTATGAATAAAGAAAAGGAGTACTTGTGGCACCTTAGAGACTAACCAATTTATTTGAGCATGAGCTTTCGTGAGCTACAGCTCACTTCATCAGATGTTTACCGTGGAAACTGCAGCAGACTTTATATACACACAGAGAATATGAAACAATACCTCCTCCCACCCCACTGTCCTGCTGGTAATAGCTTATCTAAAGTGATCAACAGGTGGGCCATTTCCAGCACAAATCCAGGTTTTCTCACCCTCCACCCCCCCACACAAATTCACTCTCCTGCTGGTGCTAGCCCATCCAAAGTGACAACTCTTTACATAATCAAGTAGGGCTATTTCCTGCATAGATCAACTTGGATTTAAACTTGGAGAGTGGTCAGTTTAGATGAGCTATTACCAGCAGGAGAGTGAGTTTGTGTGTGTATGGGGGTGGGGGGGATGTGAGAAAACCTTGATCTATGCAGGAAATAGCCCTACTTGATTATGTAAAGAGTTGTCACTTTGGATGGGCTAGCACCAGCAGGAGAGTGAATTTGTGTGGGGGGTGGAGGGTGAGAAAACCTGGATTTGTGCTGGAAATGGCCCACCTGTTGATCACTTTAGATAAGCTATTACCAGCAGGACAGTGGGGTGGGAGGAGGTATTGTTTCATATTCTCTGTGTGTATATAAAGTCTGCTGCAGTTTCCACGGTAAACATCTGATGAAGTGAGCTGTAGCTCACGAAAGCTCATGCTCAAATAAATTGGTTAGTCTCTAAGGTGCCACAAGTACTCCTTTTCTTTTTGCGAATACAGACTAACACGGCTGTTCCTCTGAAACCTCTTATGAATGTGACAGTGAGAGAGGTAACAAAAAATAAATTAAAAAAAAGACCAGGAAGCTGAAAAGGCAAGGAAAAACCCAAGCTTTGTATGGCCATTCTTATGTTCTTAAGCTTAAAATGTCTCTTTCTATATGTTTAATATTAGAAATTTTGGGGAAAACTAAAAATGTAAAGCTCACCTTTTCACTGCAGATTTAGCCTTATTTTTCGTAGTGGGAATATTGATTAAATTGTAGGGGGGAAATGCTTGTAAATAACCAAACAGTATTTGGATGCTTGAAGCAGGTGTTTTTCGGGTTCATTAATTTCTTTTTTTTTTTTAAAACAGATAATCTTACCAATGACAAAGAATGGCTAATAAACATAACATTGACTATTCGCCCATCCAGAGGCACTGGTGTGATGTTTGCCTTGGTCTCTGGCAAAACAGTGCCTCTTGCTTTGTCCATAATAGACTCCAACTCCCCTAACTCACAGGTGATCTTACTGTTATCACAGTAACTTTGGGTCAGATCCTCATCTGGTGTAAATCAGCATAGCTCTTTTGACTTCAACTCTGTCTTCATTCTCCATCTGTAAAATGGGACTGATCCTAGTTACTTACTGTACTTCACAAGGGCGTTGTGAGGCTGAATTAATTGTTTGCAAGGTGCTCTGATAAAACAGTGATGAACTGCATAAAAAAGCCAATATATAAATAGGTCTTGCTATCCTTGAATTTCCCTCTATTCCCAGTTGTGGCAAGTAGCATGACAGAAGGCAGTATGTGCGCATATGTATATGAAGGTGACTACATATGTCTTTTTTAAACTGCCTGAAGTAGATACTTTGAGTGAAATGTTGGCCTCATTATAGTCAATGTCAAAACTCCTATCGACTTCCACAGGACCAGGATTTAACCCCAGAAATCTAGATCAAGATTTTCTAACAAGAATACCGAAAGAGAGACTCCTAAAAATAAAATTTAGGCAACTAAACAGGTGGCTTGGTTTCTCAAAAGCGCTGAACAACCCAGCAGCTTCTGTTGACTTCAGTGGATTTCCCAATTTCAGACACCTATTTTGAAAAACGTTGGCCATAATGTTTCCTCCAGTTTCTCCTTACAAATGTAAAATGCATCATAACTAAATAAAATAAGTGCTGGAGTTGTACGTGAAATGTTTTTTATTCTGCTGCCTAGGAAATCATTGTGACTATTGAGAACGTTATTGTTGCCCAGCTGGAGTCAGAGAGGTTGTGTACCTCCAAAAGAATGCTGCTGGGACTCCGAGTAAACAAACAGCTGCTTGAACTGACTGCTGATTCACAAACATACAGCACCAATTCTGAGCAAGAGCAACAACTGTCCATCCTGGATCAAGTAATGAAGGGACCTATTGTTACCTACTTAGGTGGCATTCCAGGTGAATTTTATTTCTTTTCATTGATGTGAATGAATTAGTCTTACTCAATATCCTGGGTTGTTATGGTGTGGTGTTTGTTTTTGTTTTTTAAACAAAACACTTACCTACAGTAACTCCTTACTTAAAGTTGTCCTGGTTAATGTTGTTATGTTGCTGATCAATTAGGGAACATGCTCGTTTAAAGTTGTGCAATGCTCCCTTATAACATGGTTTGGCAGCCGCCTGCTTTGTCCACTGCTTGCAGGAAGACCAGCCAGTTGGAGCTAGCTGTGGGGGGCAGGGCTTGGAACCAGGATGGACCAGCAACCCCCCTCTCAGCTCCCCTAAGTTAGCCTGCTGGGCAGCTGCCCAGCAGGCTATCAGTTGTCGGCAGTTCACCTGTCCCTCCCCCCACCATGTGCTGCTCCTGCCCTCTGCCTTTGAGCTGCTCCCCCAGCCTCCTGCTTGCTTTGCGGGGTGGGGGGTGTGCGCTAATGTCAGGGTGTCCCCCTGCTTCTGCACCCCGCTTACCCCGTCTTCCATAGAGCAGGGGACACACACACAACAGGGCTCAGGAGGGAGCTTCCTGGCAACAGCTGCGGTCTCAGTGTGCTGATCTACTTAACAAGGCAGTGTACTTAAGAGTGGGGTCAGCATACGTAAAGGAGCAATGCGCATCTCTCTCTCTCACACATGGTGTGTCTGTCTGCCATGCTTTCTCCCCTCCCTCCATTCGTGCTGCCTTGTAGAGTGTGAGGCTATATTAACAACAGTGAGTTAACCCTTGAGGGCTCAGCCAATTGCTAGTTCATCATTTTAGAGTAAGGCATTCCCTGGGAAATATCCCACCCTCTGACTTCACCACCTCAACCAAGCTTCACAGTCATCATTGCTGTGTATCAGTATTAAATTGTTGTTTTAAAACTTATACTCTGTGTGCGTGGGTGTGTACACACACACACACAGCCCTCTACCCCGATATAATGCGGTCTGATAGACCGCGAATTCGGATATAATGCAGTAAAGCAGCGCTCTGGGGAGCAGGGCTGCTTTACCTCTTTATATCTGAATTCCTATTACCACAAGCGGTTCCTCTGTGCCCCCCCCCCACTTGCTGTGGGCCTCCTCCCACGAGCACACCGCTGCTCTGCTTCTCTCCCCCTCCCTCCCAGGCTTGCCGCACCAAACAGCTGATTCGCGGCAAGCCTTGGGGAGGGGGAGAAGAAGCAGAGCGGTGGCGACATGCTCAGGGGAGGCGGCGGTGGAGCAGAGGTGAACTGGGGCAGGGGGCGCAGGGAGGGCCGCAGCAAGTAACCGGTGGGGAGGGCGCAGAGGAACCGCTCCCTACCTCAGCTCACCTCCACTCCGCCTCCTCCCCTGAGTGCACCACCGCTGCTCCACTTCTCCCCCCCCATCCCCCAACCCCCCCCCGCTTCCTTCCAGGCTTCCCATGCCAAACAGCTGATTGGTACAGCAAGCCTGGAAGGGAAGGAGGAAGAAGCGGAGCGGTGGCTGCATGCTCAGGGGAGGAGGCGGAGGTGAGCTGGGGTGCAGAGCGGTTCCTCTCCCTACCCCAATATAACATGGTCTCACCTATAAGATGGTAAGATTTTTTGGATCCCGAGGACCACGTTATATTGGGGTAGATGTGTAATATATAGTCTTTTGTCTGGTGAAAAAAAAATTCCCTGGAACCTAACCACCCCCCTTATTTACATTAATTCTTATGGGGGAAACTGGATTCACTTAACATCGTTTTGCATTTTTCAGGAACGTAACTACAACATTAGGTGAGGAGTTACTGTATTTTTATCCTTGTATTGGAGTCAATTTGTAGAGCTTTTGATGCAGCCGGATACTTCAATAGTAAAATTAAGGAGCTATCTTAACAGCCCTGCAGCAGAGCTTCTCTCCAAAGGTCTATTTTTGGAAGTGACCCTATGGCACCTATTCCTAGGGGAAAATGGTGGTGTGCTGTGAGGTTTTTCATTTTGTATTTTGGGTTTGTTTGTTTTTTGTCTTGAGTGATGAGAACTCCTGAAGTGCCACCTACTGATAGTTTTAACAAACTGCAGCAACTTTAGATATTGTAAAAACCATCCATTTAAAAATAACCGAAGGAGAGAAAGGTGGGAGGAGGAAACAGGGAAAATGGGGTTACAACAATACTTTCAGGTGGTGGTGGACAGCCTACATGATAGCAGGGAACTTGAAAGTTAAGTGAGTTAAAAAGATTCAATGTTTTGTTAAAACAATTTGTAAGTGAATTTTCAGCCCTACAACTCCTATCTTGTGCAGCCATATCTGAGAAGGCATGCTATGGATGTGCATCAGTGCCATGAGGCTTTGGAAAATCATATGCTAGTTTGAAACCTGGGGTGGGGAGACACCTAAATCATAGGGTGGTTCTGAGGCTAAATTATCCTTGGTAAAAGTTTTTGACTTCCAAAGGGACTATAGGGAAAGACAAAGTATTAGCTTCCCAAGAGATCTCTAGAAGTTTGATGGGCAATTTTGAATTGGCATCTATTTTCTGTGTTGTATGTTATGTAAAAACATACCTGCCCCAAGGGGCATATCCAGTCCCCTTCCCTGTAATTTCAGTGGGAGCAGGGTGAGTCTGCTGCATGAGAGGTGTGGAGGGAGGTTGCCAATTTTGGTTTGATGTTTTCCTGGAAGTTTTATCACATGACCATCTTTAACTAACGATTAATTTTTAATTCCTGGAGATTCCAGGACAATCCTGGAGGGTTGGCAACCCTAGTGCAGGAGTTGGTGGGGGTGGAGTGGGGTGGGTGCATACCCCTTGCATGGCAGTGAAACTAGCTGTTCAGGGTTCCTTAAGGTAGTGCACAGTGGATAGGTAAGGCCAGCACATGGGCATCTGGGGCCAGAGATCAACTGCTGCATCCTCTCCACCCTCCCACCACTGTAGAACAGTGGCTCTCAACCTTTCAGAATGACTGTACTCCTTTCATGAGTCTGATTTGTCTTGCATACCCTCAAGTTACTTAAAAACTACTTGCTTACAAAATCAGACATAAAAATACAAAAGTGTCAAAGCGACTATTCCTGAAAAATGGCTCACGTTCTCATTTTTACCATATACTTATATAATAAATCAATTGCAATATAAATATGGTAGGTACATTCCAGTGTATAGTATATAGAGCAGTATAAACAAGTCATGGTCTGTATGAAATTTTAGTTTGTATGGGCTTCGCTAGTGCTTTTTGTGTAGCCTGTTGCAAAACTAGGCAAATATCTAAATGAGTTGATGTACCCCCTGGAAGAGCTCTGGGTACCCTTGATTGAGAACCACTGCTGTTGAGGAAGCACATTACAACTGCAGATGCTTCTGCAACCTTGGGGCTGCATTGTCAGCCACCTCTGCGACCTCCTCGTGTGTGGGAGGCGAGGAAGAGATCTGTTCCTCACAAGTCTTATTGCACATCCTGGTAATGAGGGTGTGAATGTATCATAGAGTGTAGGCACAAAAGAGGGTTACAAATCGACCTGGGAAGGATATTTGTCGTGTCTTAACTTTTGACTATGTACGCACTGGATTGAAAACCAAAATAAAGTTAGCAGCAGCAAACTAGATGGGTGCTGTTCAAATTTGATCTTCACCATCCTCTATACTTAGGCTAGAGAATGCACCAAATACTGCACTAACATTAGTTACTGTGAGTGGTAAGCCATCACTGGTTTAATTGTGTCCACTGTATCTAAACAAAGAGATCAAGCCACTGCTTATTCGTAGAGATCAGTAAATAGACTACTTGAATCACACTACGTTCTGAACAAGGAAGTTTTAGCTAAAAGCCTTTTTTAAAAAAAAAGATAACTGAAGAAAGGAACACAGTTACTGTAAATTCCAGTACTGTAAATTCCAAGAAGTTCTTTACACAGTATTTAATCACAGCCATTACAAGCACAGTGAGGCCCACTGACAGCAATTCCGGGCCCCAGGGCAGAACAGTCAATGGGCCCCTGCACAAGCCGCGTCTGCACGGACATGGTCCGCCTGACGTTTGGGCGGTGCTGCGCCCCTGCTGGCTGGTGCCCAGCGAGCTGCTGGCCACGCTCTTCTGGCACAACCAGGGCTTATACATGCCCACCTGGTAGGGTTGCCAACCATATAATTGCACAAACCCAAAGACCCTTTCCCGGCCCCTGCCCCACCCCTTCCCTGAGACCACACCCTGTCCCACACCCTCTCCGAGGCCCCACCCCCTGCTCACTTCATTCCTCCTCCCTCCATCGCTTGCTGTCCCCCACCCTCACTCACTTCACCAGGCTGGGGCAGCGGGTTGAGGTGCAGGGTGCAGACTCTGGGAGGGAGTTTGGGTGCGGGAGGGGGTGCAGGGTGCGAGCTCTAGGCTGGGGCAGGGATGCAGGAGGGGGACAGGGGGTCGGCACTTACCTCTGGTGGCTCCTGAAAGCGACCAGCACATCCCTCTGGCAGCGGCTTCTAGGCAGAGGGCCCCCGAGGGCGTCTCCACATGTCACTGCCCACAGGCACAGGCCCCGCAGCTCCTGTTGGCTGCAGTTCCTGGCCAATGGGAGTTGCGGAGTCAGTGCTCGGGGCAGGGGCAGTGCATGGAGACCCCCTGTCCTCCCAAGGGCCGCAGGACGTGCTGGTCGCTTCCGGGAATGGTGTGGAACAAGGGCCAGCAGGAAGTCTGCCTTATCCCTGCTGGCGGTGGCCGGGGGTCCCCAGGCCCTTTTAAATCTCTCGGGCCCCTGGGCAATTGCCCCTTTGCTCCCCGCCTGAGCACAGTGCTAACGGTAGTGTAAACAAAGCTGTAGGAAATGAGATGCTGGTTTAAATCAAGTATCTCTATTGGCTAATGAGCCAACATTCACACTTGGAGAATGTGTACTGTGATTATCATTACAGTCAGCTGTTGTCAATAGTTTCCACAAAGAAATCTGTCTCTAAGACACCTTCTTTCCCCCAATGTTCTTAGTTACTACAGTAATTGCCTCTTCCAAAAACATAGACAAAAAATGTTTTCAGATAACATTTTCCAACAGTTACCATACAATGTTAACTTGATCATAGGAACCCCTGGAGGTGATCCCTGAAAAGGTGAAGGGATTACTGATGAGTAAAATAGGGCACTTAAAGTATCCCTGTGCTGCCACAAACAAAATGAGCAGTAGAGAACAATGTTGTGAAGTTCCAAATCTATTTAAGGCAAATGCATATCTTATGGCTTTTCTAATTGGAATGGTTTCAGAGTAACAGCCGTGTTAGTCTGTAGCCGCAAAAAGAAAAGGAGGACTTGTGGCACCTTAGAGACTAACAAATTTATTTGAGCATAAGCTTTCGTGAGCTACAGCTCACTTATCGGAATGCAGCTCACGAAAGCTTATGCTCTAATAAATTTGTTAGTCTCTAAGGTGCCACAAGTCCTCCTTTTCTAATTGGAACGTCTCTCTCTGCTACATTTCTCCAAAATTTCAGTAACACAGAGATTAATTTTTTTTAAATAATTCAGTAAATTATTTTTCAGTGAGGCATGTGGGGTTCCGTAGTACCAGTCTGTTATGCAGCAGAGCAATCTGAATAGAGAAGACTAGTCCTACTGGGATTTTGCAAGTAGAGTCTCTAAGCACCTTGGCTTACAGCAGAGTAAACTCAAGCGGGCAATATATCTGTCAAAGGCTATGTCTCAAGGTCACCCCCTTGCATGGGTGCCTTAGTTACCTAATACATTGTTCTCTGGAAAACAGCAATCCTGGGGTTTGGTTCTGGAGCATGGGATTCATACCTTTGGCTATACTTTGTAGCAGGTCCACTCTCTTCTGGAGGGCATATAAAGCAGTCCAAACAAAAGGAAAATACTTCCACCCCCAACTTTGGGCCTTCATCCTCATGCAAGGGAGTGGGAAACAGTCTTTCTGGCCCCAAAGGCAGTTTCAGCTCCCACTTACCTGCATTGCTAAAGCCAAGGCTTAGTCCCTGGGGGTTATAACAGAAAAAACAGACCAGCCCATCTCCTTCCTCAGAGAGCTCAGGCAGGCCTCATTCGCCAACTGTTCATTAGTTAGTAACACAGCACCCAAGTCTAGAGGCACTAGCTCTGCTTGTTTCAAAATATCACTCCAGCTATGCTGAATTCTTCCTTTTTAAGGGCCCTCCCCCAGGCCTGACAAGCGACACAAGTGCAGCAGGTTGGGGCTGATTGGAATCACAGGAAGTAATCTCTTCTTGACTGGGGGGAGGGGGCAATCTGCCCCACTACAGTGTCACGCTTCCAAAGGAAATGGGAGAATCACAATCACTGGAAAACTTCATGGCAAGGCTGGATGATCATCAACTATAGGTTCTTTAGAGATAGCCACATTGTGCAGGGGTGTTAGATGACATTCTTGAGATCAGCTACTAACCCAGTTGATTCTAGTTGCTGAACATGCTCAGGACCAGATCCTCAAAGGTATTTAGATGCCTAACTCCCATTAAAATCAGGTGCGTGAGTTACGGTCCTAAATCTCTTTGACCTTGGATCAATTCCAACCTACCTCACAAGAACTTTGTTGTACCCTATGCCTCATAGTAATGCCTGCTCGAGCCTTTGTAATGAAGTAAATGTATTGTTTGCTGACAATGCATCATTGGCTGACATTGGCCTAGTTTAATAGGTCTGAATAGATTAGAAATGGAAAGAGTGGGACTTTTACAGAGAACTCACTGGAAAGAAGAAATGACAAAACTAGTCTGGAGAGTTCTCATGGGGTCCCCTGTTTTTGAACTATGGATTGGAATCCAGAGTAGCTTTTTGGCCAGATAGAAAGATTACTGTAACAGTGAATTTTAAATACATAAACATCTGTTACTAGGTCAGGACAAGAAAACTGGGGATGCCAGGAAATATGGTATTAACACTCTCCAATCAAGAAAGTATATATTATTTTGAAAATCTTCCATTTTGTTAGGTTTTTAGATTAGAGGAAGGTTCTAATGCAGTGGTCCCCACTGATGCGTTCAGAGTGGGGATGCAAGGCAGGGCCCGAGACAGCCCCCACGAGGGGTGGGAAGGGAGAGCCCTCCAGCCTCGCCCCCAGCTGCCAGCCCCCACCGCCATGGTTCTACTCCTGGCCCCAGCCCTGGCTGCGGTTCCAGCCCCGTCCCTGCCTCACCCTCGGCCCGGCCATGACTCCAGCCCCAGCCACGACCCCTTTACCCCTGTCCACACTCTTCCTTCCTCCCCCCCGCCTCCAGATCCCGGGGTGGGTGGGGTGATGTGGACAGGAGTAAGGGGGGCCTGATGTGAAATGTTTGGGGACCACTGTTCTAATGCATATTGCAAATATTCCAAACCTTCCTCAGTTTGCGAACATCATCTTAAACACTCAAACAAGGGGAAGAAGAGTTTATGGAGGGAAGTGAAATGTTTCCTATTAAGTTGCCATTTCCTGCCATGGATCATTGACTGTTGAGAAATGGGAAGTTTCCATGGTTTTACTCATATGAAAAGCATATAGGATGTTGGAAGTCTTGGCGTAATTCATTTAATGTGGTTTCTGTGTAGATGTTCCCGTTGGTGCTACACTACTGACGGCCTTTTACAATGGCTGCATGGAGGTAAAGGTCAACGACATACAGCTGGATCTGGATGAAGCCATCTCTAAACACAATGACATTCGATCCCACTCGTGCCCGCTGACTGCGTATGAAATGAATGAATTCTTAAACTAGCATTCTCCATTCAGATATAATTTGCGTAATGAGTCTCATGTCATAATGAAACCTGTATTATTTTACTCAAAATGTTCTGAGAAAGGAGTTTAACTGGAATGTTTCTATCCCCTTAATGTAGTTTGGGAAGATAAAATAAACCCCACTTTTTTCGGCGATAAAAAGACAAGATGAAGACTAAAATCCTGTGAAAATGCTCTTATCCATGTCAGTGATAATATCTTTAAACTAGATTTAAAGATTTCTTTTGGGTGGAACCATCTTTTTTTCCACCACTGATGCAGTTCCCTTTTTGTGTTTTACTCAGCTTGAAGAGTCAAATCAGGCCAGTCTGGCTGTCACTCTTCGTTCTGATGCTTTAGCACACAGCTGTGGTGTTTGGGTTGCAAGCGCTATGAGCAGGTTTGAATCTAAACAAAACGGTTTTCATTTAAGTTTCTAAAACAAAATGTATGAAAATGTCTTAGCAGGTTTTGGAAAATGTGTTTTTTGAAAAGTCTAAAGTTATGAGCCCAAGGGCCCTGTCACTAGACTTCTGAATCACAGCATTATTTTGGGGTGCAATATCCAAACCCAAGCTTTTAGTAAATATCACATCTTTTCTTAAAAAGAAAGAAATTAGTAAAGTGGCTTTGTAATCCTTATAATGTACTGGACCAACTTTTCCACTCGAAACCTCCTTTTATAGGTGCATTTCAACTTATGTTGCACACTTCCGCAGAACAAATCAAAATGACAGAAGATGACATTCGATGACTCCTTGGGATAGACTAGCTTAGGGTTAACATTAATTCTTTCCATGTTTTCCATCAAGGAATCCCAGCATTGTACTTCAAACTTCAAGGCTGTCTGATTGTTTGTTTGATTCAGAGCTCCATTAAGAGGGACACACTGCCACACTTAAATTAATTCAGTACCATGCTATTATCAGAAAACAAATGCCAGCAGTTTTATACAGATGAGTTGCACAGATGAAGCAACATCAGTCAGAGTTACAGGACACCAAATTGGAATTTACCAAATTAAGCTAGGGACCTCACAGGCAAGCAAACAGACTTCCCCATTCATGAGGAATGTCGCGGTCCAGAGTTTCCTAGTCACTCCTTCATACATAAAACTGTTAGACTAGTTCTCTCCTCAGGCCAATCCCTCAAAACTGGGGATGAAATCCCCATCACTTCTGCTTCTGTGGACCTACAGAGAGAGGGATACAGCTGCATTTGAAAGCCATATTTCAGCTAGAGTTGTTTATTTACAGGAAGCCCCAAATTTTACAGCCATATCATGCTTAAAGCCATAGCCCCTCTCAGCCAGATTAACAAGGAAAGTTGATTAAGGCAGGAAGGAATGAGTTTTCTGGGAAGTATCCAGTTCACACATTTCTGGCTTCCTTAATCTCCTTTGAGTGGGCTTTCCCTTCCTGTCTCATTTTCACACATCCAGTAATTCTGGCTGCTCTCACATTTTAGTCAACATGAACAAACAAACAAAGGAGAGAACAGGCTTAAGCAGTGACTACTTTTCACCTCCAATTATAGAACTATTATCTATCAAAATACCTGAATCAGGGTTTGTTTTCTAAGGGCCAAATTGTAATATATTTGGTGCACCAGGATTAGAAATTTACTTACCAAGAGATGGATTATGCCATCCTTACTCACTTTGAGAACTACCTTAATTCCTCTGGAAATCCCACTGAAATAAATGGGGTTCCCTGTGGTGTGAGGTACTGCACAATGTAAATGTACCTCAAAGTATAGAATCTGGGCCTAATTTTTCAATTGTATTTTGTTGGCTGCTTTCCCACCTCCCTCTTAAACTTCACTTCTCACCCTGACTTTATTACATAACATTATGAGTATAATGGATGAATGTTTGCTATGGTTTCCCACTGAAGCCAGTCTCAGGTCTTTGGTAAAAGGAAAACTTAAAGATCACTTGAAGCCAGTCTCCAATAGCTAATCACCAGTCAGCTAATGCCCCACCACTGTGAAGTGGCATCATGATGCAAAATTGCTTAAGTTTCCCCAATGTGTCTCCTTTAAATACTTATGGAAAAAGTGCCACCGCCCACTGCACTTACCTCATTTGGACCCAATTCAGTAAAGCACTTAAGCACATGCTTAGGGCTCACTGAAATCAGTTTGAATTTTGTGCTTAAATGCTGTGCTGAAATGGGGCTTTGGTGAATTGGTCAATCTAAACATGCCAATTAAATAATTACTGCATTTGAAATTTAGTAGCAACAGCCCCAGGAAGTCAAATTGTCTTCAGGAAAGTAGATCTTATGCTTTTCAGCTTCCTTGCCTTCCACAACAATCATAGAAACATGAAATAAGAATGTCAATATGACAGATGTTTATGTCAACCAGGACCGGCTCTAAGCACCAGCAAAGCAAGCACGTGTTTGGGGCATCACAGTTCCAGGGGCGGCATTACGGCCACCCTTTTTTTTTTTCGCTTGGGTGGCAAAAGATCTAGAGCTGGCCCTGATGTCAACATGTGTACCACACAAGAAAAAAAGTTTGGATTTTTTGTTTTGTAAATCCTAGAGAGACACAGGAAATTGCGGAACACAGGAAATAGTTAAGTCACACTAAATCACACAGGTTTCTGATAGGGGCACTATCTGTATTTTGTTTCCTGTACGGATACTTTAGTGTATTCTCGTCTTATGTAAAGCTCTGTTGAATTTTTGAATGTGTAAGTGCCTCCATGTTTTCAACATGCAATAAAGGAGAATCTACAAGTTTCTTTTCATTTCAAGGTGTATTTGCATATCTTTGATTCATTTAAACTGTACACCTCTTGTTCTGATGATCAAATGTCTTACTTAAGAATCTGTGGTAATTTTCAGTATAAAAAAATTCAATAACTCAAAGCTCATTTGCTGTTCAAATATGAATCCATATTCCCTAGATTAATGGTGGGCTTTATTAATGATTTAATATTGCCAGTATCAACTAAACTGGGTTGACGTTACATGCAAGAAGCAAGATTAATGAGAGAAGTTTATCAGCTTCTGTATGTTCACATTTTGCATACAATATTTTGCACATTTTCTAGCACCTGAAATCCAGATGTGGGCTCTAATTCTCATGTACACTAAGGCCCTTTAATACCTACATATACAACCACTTTAAGGCTCCTTTGCACTCCAGAGTAGTATATATTGACCTTCGAGTGACTGGGAATCAGCCATATTGTTTAATTTTATCCCAAGGATTGCCACCTTCAAGGAAACAGAAGAAACAGGTCCAAACATTATTAATAATAAACCATAAAAAAATAATACATAATAATTAGTATTGTTCTCAGCAACCCCGGTCCAGACAAGCGCTTAAGTATGTGTTTAACTTTAGTGGGACTACCCACATGCTTAAAATTAAGCATATACTGGACTGGGGCTAGCTGCATCAGTTGTAAGCCCAGAACGATGCCACTGACTTTTGTGGATTTATACTAGTACAATAAAGCAGAATTTGGATCATGCAAAAAAAAAAGCCTTTCTTTAAAAAAAAAAAATTACAATTCTTAAAACAACATTTGGTGTTAATAAATTAAGTACCAGGGGAACAAAAGGAGAAAAGAAAGCTCTCTGATTAAACAGAAAAAAATGAATACCGTACCTCAAATTGTAAGATACAGATATCAATATACAGGCTTTTCAACTGCTTGACAAGGATGACAGTGTTAGCTATTTGGACATTCCAAGCACCAATTTTACATTTGTCACTAACACATAGGATACCAGAATGGTCCTTTTCCAAGGTTTCATTAGTCATTTTCACCTTACAAAGTGAGTTCACTGAGGAATGCTGTTACACAGTCAGTGATCATGCAGTCGCTAAAAGCTTTGAGGGGTGCCATAAGATTGTCAATGATGGACAGAAACTGAATATCCAGCCGGACCACTTTAAGGTCCTAACTAGAGGTGACCTGGGCAACTCTCAATCTGCAAGGAGGCTACAATTTTCCAGGCACAATTATTTATAGTCATAGTTCATATCACTTGGATATCCAACTATCTGATGAGTGGGTGCAGTCCTGTAATATATCTGCATAACATGAGTGGCACCCACAAATAATAGTTCCTGCAATTATTTGCTCTTCAGACTTTAGAAAGAACCTAGCATGTTTTAGGTGGTAACAGAATCTAGGTAGGGATCATTATCATTAGTACCAACATATTGCAAGTGCAGAAGAATGGAGGGCAGGTTATAAAAATCTGCACCAAAATGTTTTAGGAAAAACATTGTGAGAGTAAAGTTTATGCTGATGTTTTTAGCCAACATTTCCTCTCCACTCAGTGACTATGCCCCAAGTGTTAATTTGGTCTCCTCCCTTCACTTTAGGAGTGATTAGATTACAGTGGTGTTATATGGGTAAGGGGCTAAATCTTGCCCAAGCTGGCTCTGCAAGAGGGAGCAGGATGCTAGCATTTGTATCACTTAGACTTCTATAACTCCTTTCTTCATAGAAGTTATCATTTACAAACGGCACAGTGGTACTTCATTCAAAAGAGTAAGTTATGGCTCTCTAAGAAGCTCAGTTCTACTAATATGGTCTCTTTCCCTTATGGACCTGAATTGCATCTGAACAAACTAATCAAGTGGGTGAAGGTAGATAACAAATGTCCAGGATTATATAGCATTTGTTCATGGAGTTTCACATACAACTCTTCCCTGCACAGTATTTGCTGGCTATTAAAATGTGCTGAAAAGGATAAAACAAAATGTTTCTCCTCTGTAATAGATCAGAGGCGTGTCACCTTTTTAAGGATTAAATTTAGACATCCATGCAAAAAATTCACCAAATGAAGACACTCCTGGCAAATTTTAACATCTAACATCACTAAAACTTTCTCACAGTAATAGTGAATCATCCCACACTATAAACCTTGCCAGGGCTTTGTCAAAGGCAACACGCTGACTTTTGTATCAGTCACATCAAACACTTTTTGATTTCAAAAGGTATTCAAAGATATAAAGCCAGCACAGTTCCACAAAGACTAGCTGAAATGCTTTCTTTAAAAAAAAAAAAATATCCAGCCATCTGTAATTAATGTTTTTTTCCTACTGATTTTTTCCCCAATAGTAAAATGGTCTTTGAAGTTTGCAACATACATTTTCCTCCTTTTACTGATGTGGTGCTTCCTCTTGCCCCTCCAGTGTGGATTTCACAGTAAGCCCTATTGTTTGTTTGGTTTATAGAAGGCCAGGCTTGCAAATGCACTTACCTGCACACCCAAGTCAGCCATGCACACTTAAATTTCACAGGAGTTTATGAAGCATCTATCATTAATGCAGTTGCTAGGAGAAGATACTGGGGGAGAGAGTCTCTGTTTTGCAATGTGATCAGTTAGCCAGACCTGCCAGACATCTCACACCAGACTTCAATGGAAGGAGAATAGGGCCAATGCTACCCATATGTCTGAGACCCAGGGCTTTCATAAAAGTGCTCTGCTTCTTTAAGCCTAGTAGAATATTACAGCATCTCTTCCTTTCCAGTCTAGGTCTGGGCTAAGAAAACGTAGTGCTCCATGCTGCAACCACAAAGGGAGATCTAGTTGGCTTTTCAAGATACTGGGGCAGATTCCCACCTCTATTACATCAGTGTAAATCCAAAATAAATGACTTCAATGGAATTAGACAGCTATGAACCAGAGTAACATCAGAATCGGTCCCAAAATGGTCCTTCACTGGTGGGTATTAATTAAGAGCACTGACCCTGTGTTCTACCCTTGACCGGGAATGGAATTAGCCTCATGTCACCTATAATATTGATGTTCCGTCTTTTCAAGTAAGGGCTGCTTTTACAAGCATTTAACTTTGTAGACAAAGATTAATGACTGACCATCTCAAAAATGCTCCATTTGAGAAATTCATTTCTTTAAATAATTAATGGCAAGAAACAAACCTTCGGAACATGATATGATGCAGTTACGATATTGCCGGATTTCTTTACAGCACTAATGAGCATGCACCATTCCTCTTTGAAGTAGCTTGGCAGTGAAGCATTTTACAGAAACAAAACAACTCTAATGCTGACCAAATGTTAAAAGGATGGGTTGAGGTTTTCATATCAGGGGTGTTTCAGAGGGAGTAGCTGCAGCTACAGACTCTATGTCTGGAAATAGCAGGACTTAGTAAGCAGTGCATTTGGTCCATCTGTGGATTGTTTATTTGATTGTTTGTTTGTTCTCTGTGTATAGGCTCCATAGCTGGGCTGTGGGCCGTTGAGTAAGCCCTTGGAGCTCTGATCAGTGCCTTGCTAAAGGCTGAGAGGGTCTCATCCTCGGAGCTTTGATGAACCCAGCTGTTTGAAGACTCTGAGTGGCTGTCATAAATATAAAGGGAAGGGTAACCACCTTTCTGTATACAGTGCTATAAAATCCCTCCTGGCCAGAGGCAAAATCCTTTCACCTGTAAAGGGTTAAGAAGCAACGGTAACCTTGCTGGCCCCTGACCCAAAATGACCAATGAGGGGACAAGATACTTTCAAGTCTGGAGGGGTGGGAAAGGTTTTTTGTCTGTCTGTGTGATACCTTTGCTGGGAACAGATCAAGGATGCAAGCTCTCCAACTCCTATAAAGTTAGTAAGTAATCTAGCTAGAAAATGCATGAGGTTTTCTTTGTTTTTTGGCGTATAAATTCGCTGTGATGGAGGAAATGTGTATCCTGTTTTTGTGTCTTTTTGTAACTTAAGGTTTTGCCTAGAGGGATTCTCTATGTTTTGAATCTGACTGCCTGTAAGATTGTCTTCCATTCTGATCTTACAGAGTTGTTCTCTTATCTTTTTTTGTTCTTCTAATAAAGTTCTGATTTTTAAGAATCTGATTGAGTTTTTTGGGTCTTACAGATCCAAGGGGTTTGTGCTCATCTTGTTTATTCTCAAGCATCCCCAGGAAAGGGGGTGTAAGGGCTTGGGGGGATATTTTGGGGAAATAGGAACTCCAAGTGGTCCTTTTCCCTGGTTCTTTGTTAAAGCACTTGGTGGTGGCAGCGTTTTACCTAATCCAAGGGCAAAGACTTTGTGCCTTGGGGAAGTTTTAACCTAAGCTGGTAGAAATAATCCCTAGAGTTCAGAGTGGGGAAGGAACCTTGACAGTGGCTAATCACTCCCTGGGTGGTGAGGAGCCGAGGAACTCGGAAGTGTGCTGAAAAAGAAGACCATCCAAGCCATCTTTTCTGAGATCCTTCCTGTCCCTTAAGCAAAGAAAAACAGAAGGCATTTGGGAAGTAAATCTCTGGCTAGTAAGTAGTGTAGAGTGTAGGGCTTTGGTTTTGTGGAACATTGGTCCACCTTCTATGGGAGGAGTGAGCTGTATAGTTTGATGGCTTCCACCGCAGTAGAAGGGTGTCCAATCTCCTCAGAGACAGGCTGGCTAGAGTAGGCAGGAGGGGGGTAAATTAATAGCAAAAGGGGCAGGTAAAAAGATGGAAGATATGAGTGCTCAATTAGCACAAAATCCAAGATGTTCAGAAGAAAATTAATCAAGGAACCAGAGGACACGAAGAGAAGAAATTCTTGAATTGCCTAGACACCAATGCTTGGAGCCTGGGTAACAAACAGCAGGCATTGGAACTGCTTATTTATGAGCATAAATTAGATCTAGTTGGTATTACTGAAACCTGGTGAGATGATTCGCACAATTGGAATGTTAAAATAGATGGTTATAAACTATTTAGGAAGGACTGAGTGGGCAATGGGGTTGGGGAGTGGCTCTCTAGGTCAAAAATGGAATTACCTGTTTCTGAGTCACTGATAACTCAGAAAAAAATTATCTTGAATGCTTATGGATCAATATCCTAACAGATAAAGCACAAGATGGGATATTAGTTGATGTCTGCTACAGACCACAAAATCACACTAGGGAACAGGATGACCACTTCTTTACACACCTATCTTCGCGAGCAGGCTGGCTAACCTAGTGAGGAGGGCTTTAAACTAGGTTCACCGGGGGAAGGAGACCAAAGCCCTGAGGTAAGTGGGAAAGCGGGATACCGGGAGGAAGCACAGGCAGGAATGTCTGTGAGGGGAGGGCTCCTGCCTCATACTGGGAATGAGGGGCGATCAACAGGTTATCTCAAGTGCTTATATACAAATGCACAAAGCCTTGGAAACAAGCAGGGAGAACTGGAGGTCCTGGTGATGTCAAGGAACTATGACGTGATTGGAATAACAGAGACTTGGTGGGATAACTCACATGACTGGAGTACTGTCATGGATGGTTATAAACTGTTCAGGAAGGACAGGCAGGGCAGAAAAGGTGGGGGAGTAGCACTGTATGTAAGGGAGCAGTATGACTGCTCAGAGCTCCGGTACGAAACTGCAGAAAAACCTGAGTGTCTCTGGATTAAGTTTAGAAGTGTGTGCAACAAGAGTGATGTAGTGGTGGGAGTCTGCTATAGACCACCGGACCAGAGGGATGAGGTAGATGAGGCTTTCTTCCGGCAGCTCACGGAAGCTACTGGATCGCATGCCCTGATTCTCATGGGTGACTTTAATTTTCCTGATATCTGCTGGGAGAGCAATACAGCGGTGCATAGACAATCCAGGAAGTTTTTGGAAAGCGTAGGGGACAATTTCCTGGCGCAAGTGCTCGAGGAGCCAACTAGGGGGGGCGCTTTTCTTGACCTGCTGCTCACAAACCGGGTAGAATTAGTGGGGGAAGCAAAAGTGGATGGGAATCTGGGAGGCAGTGACCATGAGTTGGTTGAGTTCAGGATCCTGACACAGGGAAGAAAGGTAAGCAGCACGATACGGACCCTGGACTTCAGGAAAGCAGACTTCGACTCCCTCAGGGAACGGATGGCCAGGATCCCCTGGGGGACTAACTTGAAGGGGAAAGGAGTCCAGGAGAGCTGGCTGTATTTCAAGGAATCCCTGTTGAGGTTACAGGGACAAACCATCCCGATGAGTCGAAAGAATAGTAAATATGGCAGGCGACCAGCTTGGCTTAATGGTGAAATCTTAGCGGATCTTAAACATAAAAAAGAAGCTTACAAGAAGTGGAAGGTTGGACATATGACCAGGGAAGAGTATAAAAATATTGCTAGGGCATGTAGGAATGTTATCAGGAGGGCCAAATCGCACCTGGAGCTGCAGCTAGCCAGAGATGTCAAGAGTAACAAGAAGGGTTTCTTCAGGTATGTTGGCAACAAGAAGAAAGCCAAGGAATGTGTGGGCCCCTTACTGAATGAGGGAGGCAAACTAGTGACAGAGGATGTGGAAAAAGCTAATGTACTCAATGCTTTTTTTGCCTCTGTCTTCACTAATAAGGTCAGCTCCCAGACTGCTACGCTGGGCATCACAAAATGGGGAAGAGATGGCCAGCCCTCTGTGGAGATAGAGGTGGTTAGGGACTTTTTAGAAAAGCTGGACGTGCACAAGTCCATGGGGCCGGACGAGTTGCATCCGAGAGTGCTGAAGGAACTGGCGGCTGTGATTGCAGAGCCATTGGCCATTATCTTTGAAAACTCGTGGCGAACCGGGGAAGTCCCGGATGACTGGAAAAAGGCTAATGTAGTGCCAATCTTTAAAAAAGGGAAGAAGGAGGATCCTGGGAACTACAGGCCAGTCAGCCTCACTTCAGTCCCTGGAAAAATCATGGAGCAGGTCCTCAAAGAATCAATCCTGAAGCACTTGCATGAGAGGAAAGTGATCAGGAACAGCCAGCATGGATTCACCAAGGGAAGGTCATGCCTGACTAATCTAATCGCCTTCTATGATGAGATTACTGGTTCTGTGGATGAAGGGAAAGCAGTGGATGTATTGTTTCTTGACTTTAGCAAAGCTTTTGACACGGTCTCCCACAGTATTCTTGTCAGCAAGTTAAGGAAGTATGGGCTGGATGAATGCACTACAAGGTGGGTAGAAAGCTGGCTAGATTGTCGGGCTCAACGGGTAGTGATCAATGGCTCCATGTCTAGTTGGCAGCCGGTATCAAGTGGAGTGCCCCAAGGGTCGGTCCTGGGGCCGGTTTTGTTCAATATCTTCATAAATGATCTGGAGGATGGTGTGGATTGCACTCTCAGCAAATTTGCGGATGATACTAAACTGGGAGGAGTGGTAGATACGCTGGAGGGGAGGGATAGGATACAGAAGGACCTAGACAAATTGGAGGATTGGGCCAAAAGAAATCTGATGAGGTTCAATAAGGATAAGTGCAGGGTCCTGCACTTAGGACGGAAGAACCCAATGCACAGCTACAGACTAGGGACCGAATGGCTAGGCAGCAGTTCTGCGGAAAAGGACCTAGGGCTGACAGTGGACGAGAAGCTGGATATGAGTCAGCAGTGTGCCCTTGTTGCCAAGAAGGCCAATGTCATTTTGGGATGTATAAGTAGGGGCATAGCGAGCAGATCGAGGGACGTGATCGTTCCCCTCTATTCGACATTGGTGAGGCCTCATCTGGAGTACTGTGTCCAGTTTTGGGCCCCACACTTCAAGAAGGATGTGGATAAATTGGAGAGAGTCCAGCGAAGGGCAACAAAAATGATTAGGGGTCTGGAACACATGAGTTATGAGGAGAGGCTGAGGGAGCTGGGATTGTTTAGCCTGCAGAAGAGAAGAATGAGGGGGGATTTGATAGCTGCTTTCAACTACCTGAAAGGGGGTTCCAAAGAGGATGGCTCTAGACTGTTCTCAATGGTATCAGAAGACAGAACGAGGAGTAATGGTCTCAAGCTGCAGTGGGGGAGGTTTAGATTGGATATTAGGAAAAACTTTTTCACTAAGAGGGTGGTGAAACACTGGAATGCGTTACCTAGGGAGGTGGTAGAATCTCCTTCCTTAGAGGTTTTTAAGGTCAGGCTTGACAAAGCCCTGGCTGGGATGATTTAACTGGGAATTGGTCCTGCTTTGAGCAGGGGGTTGGACTAGATGACCTTCTGGGGTCCCTTCCAACCCTTATATTCTATGATTCTATGATTCTATCTACAACGTGAAGAGAAAAAAAAACCCTGTGACATCATGGGTCACTTCAATTTGAGTGCCATATGGTGGAGGTCTCATGATGCTAGTACTAAAACATCCTTGGACTGTCTACATATTATAGATCAGTGCTCTTCACTATTTTTGAAGTGGGGGCCACTTTGGCAAAAAAACCTTCAATATGAGAGCCACATCAACAACTAAATTAACACATTGCTTACTACTCCTTAATGATGTAATGTTACAGAGCCACTCGTGTAACTAAAACAAAGTCTACTTGTACAATAAAATGATACTCCTTTTATAAAATAATAACCAGGAAAATATACGGAATTAAAAAGGCACCTATCTGAGTAACATTTTTAAGAGCAGAATAATGCAAAACTTACTTTAAAACTGGATGAACGAAAGCATGCATGTTCCTCCTTGACTTTGTTCATGCAGTATTTGTAATCTGTCATCGCAATCCTAGTAAGGCAGTTCAAATGTTCGTTGGTCAATTTGTTCCTCTGTTTTCTTTTCACAATATTAATTGTTGAAAATGTAGATTCACAGGTATACGTACTGACAAAAAATGACAGCATTTTTTGCACACAATGTTTCAGAGATGGGTATTGTATATCAGGAACTATGTTCCAGAAATGATAAACACTGGTCTCAAGTTCAGACTTCATGATGTCATTTTTCTGAAGTTCCACAATTTCACTCTCCAGTTTAGCAGTCAGAACAAATGTTTGTGATAATTGGTGACAGAGATGTCATTGATACATGGAAGGGGTTCTCAATTAAATTAAAAAAACTTCTTTTACTCCATTATGTCTTTGAATCAAGACTTGAATTCCACCCTCAATTCTCCCAACACTTGGTCAAATGAATTGTAATTGAAATGTTTCAAAAGCTTGGGATTTTCTGAGGTGACTGCTCTGAGTTTTGGAAAGTGAACAAACTATGTGTCAGGAATGAATAATGTTGTAATCTTGTTTTGAAAAGCAGATACAACACGCAACATGTTACTAGGAAATTTCTGAGTGATAGCCGTGTTAGTCTGTATCAGCAAAAAGAATGAGGAGTTCTGTTTCCCTCGCAACTGTAGGTTTAGTGCATTCAAATGGCAAGTGATGTCAGTCAAAAATACCAGCTTAATTATCCACTCTGGATTTTCCAAGTCTTTCTCCTTCTTCCCCTTGCTTTCAAGGAATTCATGAATCTGAGGAAGGAGACAAAAAAATCTTTCAAGGACCCTACCACGATATAACCATCTCACTTCATTGTGCATCATCAGGTCATCATTCTCTGTCTCGAATTCTTCCAGTAATGCTTGACACTGCCGGTGATTCAGCACTCTTGAAACAATAAAATTGACCACCTCTATGACCAACTGCATGACACTTTGCATTTCACTATTTTTTAGTATACCCACAATTGCTTCTTGGTGTATAATGCAATGAAACACAGTGAATTTGGGTATTTCCTTTTGTTTCCTCATCAGGCCAATTGATCCATTCTCCTTCCCTCGCATATTTGGTGCACCATCTGTACACACGGAAGTTAGCTTTGTCCAGTTCAAGTTATTCTCAGCAATAAAATTGAGTGGGGCAGTCAAAATGTTTTCCCCTTTTGTTTGAACTTTCAAAGGTATTAAACACAGCAGTTCTTCCCGCAATAATTCTTCTTTGGGTAAACGAACCCAGACACACAATTATGAGACGTCTCATATATCTGTACTTTCATCCACTGCTATGCTAAAACACAATGCTGCCAAAATATCTGCAGTTAACTGTTGTCGGATTTCTTTTCTGATTTCCTCCACCCTTCTCATTATGGTTGTGTCAGACAGTTACGGCCCTTTTATTGCTTGAGGATTGCATTTTTGTTGTTCAAATCAGCATACCGGATTTCCGCAGAAGCCACTCTAACAATCTCTGCGTCAGTAAATGCCTTTTTATGTCTTGCTAAAATCCAAGTGATATCAAAAGATGCCTCTGTCAAACATTCTGCAATGGACCTCAATCTCTGTATTATTTTTTGCTGGCATTTTAGTGAAGCAGCAAGTTGTTCAATTTTACTTTTTCTTAGGTGGGTAATTTTCGCTGAAATTTGCATGCGCTGTTGTGTAATGGCATTCTAAATTGCTGCGCTTAAAAGCAGACCATGTCTACTGACAAATTAAATAAACAGGCTCCATGAATGTTTCATTAAGCACAAAAGAAAACTCATCAGTTCACTTTTCTTGAAACTTTCGGTTTTCATCTTCCAAAGCACGTATCTTTCTCTTTTCTTTTTTTTGGCTAGCTCTGGGAGGGGCTTGGGGTGCAGGAGCGGTTTGGGGGGCTGGGCCTGGGAGGATGCAGGTTGGGTGGTGGAAGAGAAATGTTGGTCTAGCATAGCTGGGCCTGCTGTACTCATGCTATTCCTGGTCTTAATGCTGCAGAGCTATTCAGAACCTGCCCATTGAAGGGGGCAGTACTTACTTGGCACCATGCCGCTCCCAAAAGGAGCCAACATGCCCCTAAGGCCCCAGGAGGGCGGGGAGGGCACATGGCTCTGCGCATTGCCTCTCTCTGCAGAGACCGTCCCTGCAACTCCCATTGGCCACAGTTCCCCCCTTCCTGGCCAATGGGAACTGCGGGGCAGTGCTTGCAGGCAGGAACAGCGCGTGGAGACCTCTGCTCCACCTCCCTCCCCCTGGGGGCTGCAGGGGCATGCTGGCTGCTTCCGGGAGTGGCGTGGGGCTGGGGCATGCAGGGAGCCTGCCTTAGCAGCAGCCCCGCTGCACCACTGAAGATTGCGATCAACAGGGAGCTGCACTTAGGGTCAATGAGAGCCACCACTGGCTCGTGGGCCTTGCAATGAAGAACACTGTTATAGATGATAATTTCCTAACTCAAAAAGTTCCTAACTCCAAACACAACATGGGGGAATTCTATATTAGACTTCATCCTAACAGATGAAGAGGAAGTATTCACTGAACTAAAAGTTAATGGTAGATTAGGTACAAGTGATCATGACTTGATCACATTTATAATACGCAAGCAGAATAAATTCCAGACCAGTAATATCTACATTTGGTGCTTTAATAGGGCCAATTTCACAAAGCTGAAAAGAGTTATGAGCCACATCAGCTGGGAGAAATAATTTAATCAGAAAAATGTAAGTGATAATTGGGAATAATTTAAGAACACCTAACTAAATGCCCCAAAAGCCATAATCGAGGAAGAAGGCTGTTGTAGTTAAGAAACCAACCTGTTTTTTAGGGGAAATGAAGGCAGCTATGAAAAGTAAAAAAATAATATGTAAGAAATTAAAGAAAGGGGAAGTTGACAGTAATGAATATAAATCAGAAGTTAAGAATTTTAAAAAATTGATAAGGGAAGCTAAGAGACACACGGAAAAATGTGTGGCCAGCAGAGTTAAGGACAATAAGGAATTTTTTAAAAGTATGTTAGGAACAACAACAACAAAAATCCTGGCAATTGTATTGGTCTGTTATGGGATGGAAATGGTTGAATTACCAGTAATATTGCAGAAAAGGCAGAGGAGTTCAATAAATATTTCTGTTCTGCATTTGGGGAAAAAAACAGATGATGCAGACTCATCACATGGAGATAACAACACTAATTCCATTCCACTAGTATCTCTGGAAGATGTTAAACAGAAACTACTAAAGTCAGACAGTTTTAAATGGGCAGGTCCAGATAACATGCATCCAAGAATTTTAAAAGAGCTGACTGAGGAGCTCATTGGACCATTCATGTTGATTTTCAATAAAGTTTGGAATACCAGGGAAATTCCAGAAGACTGGAAGAAAGATAATATGCCAATTTTTAAAAGGGTAAACAGGGTGACCTGGGTAATTATAGGCCTGTCAGCCTGACATTGATCCTAGGCTAGATAACGGAGCAGCTAATGCAGGACTTGATTAATAATGAACGAAATGAGGGTAATATACTTAATGCAAATAAACATGGGTTTATGAAAAATAGATCCTGTCGAACTAACTTAATATCTATGTTGATGACATTGTAAGTTTGGTTGATAGAGGTATTAGTGGTGACGAAATATACCATGGGTGCCCAAACTTATTGACCCCCTGAGTTGCATACGTTAATCTTCAGAAATTTGAGAACCGGGCTCACCTGCCAGGGCTCTGGGCTTCTGCCCTGCAGCAGGGTGGTGGGGCTCTTGCTGAAGCCGCATGCCCCGGCAGGCACCTCCGGCAGTGCTGAAGCCCCTAGACCCCCCCTCCCCACTGGGTAGAAGTCCCAAGCCCCGAGCTCCCCCTCCCCAGTCTGGTAGGCAGAGAATGAACGGGTTTGGAGGGGCTCCACGAGCCACACTAACTCGAAAAGAGCCGCATGTGGCTTATGAGCTGCAGTTTGGCCACCCCTGTAATATATCTAGACTTCAGTTAGGCATTTGACTTGGTGCTGCATGACATTTTGATTAAAAAGTTGTAACAATATGAAATGAACATGGCACATTTTAAATGGATTAAAAACTAACGGACAGGTCTCAAAACATAACTGTAAATGCGGAATTGCTGGTCTGTTTCCAGTGGGGTCCTTCGCGGATTGGTTCTTGGCCATAAGCTATTTTACATCTTTATCAATGGCCTGGAAGAAAACATAAAACCATCACTGATAGAGTTTGCAGATGAGACAAAAATTGGAGGAGTGCTAAATAATGAAGAGTCCAGGTCACTGATTCAGAGTGATCCAGATTGCTTGGTAAATTGGGCACAAGTAAACACTAGGTGTTTTAATACAGCAAAACGTAAATGTACAGGATGGGGGACTCTATCCCGGAAAGCAGTGACTCAGAAAAAGATTTGTGGAACATGGTGGATAATGAGCTGAATATGATCTCCCAGTGTGACACTGTGGACAAAAGAGTTAATGTGTTCCTGGGATGCATAAACAGAGGAATCTCAATTATCCATAGAAAAGTTATGGTATCTCTGTGTTTGGCACTGGTGCAACCACTGCTAGAATACTGAGTGCAGTTCTGGTCCCCACAATTCAAGGAGGATGTTGATAAACTGGAGGGGGTTCAGAGAAGCACCAGAAGAATGATTAAAGGATTGGAAAACAAGCCTTATATTGGTAGACACAAGGTCAATCTACTCTAAAGAGAAGGTAAAGGAGTGACTTGATTGCAGTCTATAGGTACTCAGATTGGGAACAAATATTTAACATTGGACTCATCAATGTAGCAGAGAAAGGTATAACATGATCCAATGGCAGGAAGTTGAAGCTAGACAAATTCAGATTGGAAATAAGGCATATATTATTAATGGTGAGAGTAATTAATTACTGGAACAATTTACCCAGGGTCATAGTGGATTCTTCATCATTGACCATTTTTAAATCAAGATTGGACACATTTCTAAAAGACATGCTCTAGCAGGAATTATTTTGGGGAATTTCTATGGCCTGTTCTATACAGGAGTTCAGACTAGATGATCACAATGGTCCCTTCTGGCCTTAGAATCTATGAATCAGTGCAGAGAATTTAATACATTAATTCTAAAGAAAGATGGGTAGCTAAATCCCCTTCACTACCTTAAAAATCTCAACCATGCATCTTAAACTATGTCAACATTCCTTTAATACCTTTACTTCATTTCATTTATTGCAAGAATAAGTATCTCACTCCCCTAGTGTGTATCTTTCCATTGCTGGGAGTGCAGTTATATAGCCAACTTGGGCTTGAAAAATTCATTGCTCACCTATTTGTACTATGGTAGTGACTTGACTCTTAAATTGGCTTTGCACTTGTAACAAGAAATGAAGATACTAGAGTTCAGGGGGTTGTCACAGTTAACATCAGCAGGTGATGCATGCAGCTGCTTATTGTTCTGCTTTAAGTGTTAGTGATGTCACCGGCTGTTGCTGGAGAAGCAGAGCCGTGAACTCTGATCTTGGCAGGTGAAAAAGTATTTTAGTTCATCTGGTAAGAAATGACGAACTGGTGTCTGCCAACACTTCAGATGTACTGATGCTGCTGTCAGAAACCCAAGATACTGTAGCTAACAGAGGATGAAATTGATTCAATCAGACGTACCTACAGTATGTTGCAGGGCCTTATAAACAATGGCAGTGAAACTTCTAAAATGGGCATTAGTTCTTCAAGAATATGCACAGTGAATATTAAACAGACCCCTGGAGCACTTTGTGTCTCCGCCCAGAACCAATTGTTTCTTCTCTATTATGTGCACTCATTTCCCCCCTACTAACATTGCCCATGACTTTGTGTGTAGGCAGATGAGGCACTGACAAGATACTAAAGCAAGGGAAGATTTCAAAGGCACAAAGGAGAGTTCGGCATCAAACTGCCATTAAAAGTGAACCTCCCCCTCCCCCAATTCCCCTTTGTGTTTTTGAAAAATCTTCCCAGGAATTACTTCTGCAGAAACAGCAGAATTCCACCTAGCTGCAAAATCTTATTAGCCAAAAATTGAATTTAGGGCAATGTTTTGTTTTACCAATGCAAAAAATCTTGGTTATTGTAAGTATAAAGGTAAACAACCTAAAAATCATCTTAATGAGGAAATACAATAGATTCCAGAGCAACATTAAATGCTGTTATGTTGCGCTATCGTTATTATTTGTATTACATTTATTTGACTGGGACCCAGTGTGCTAAGCACTGTACAAACACATGGCAAGAAGCAGTCCCTGCTCCAAATTGTTTACAGTCTAATTATTTTCTACTCCTGTTTTTCAAGCTAAACACATACCTTAGCATTATCCCTGTTAAAGTCAGAAATTTGTACCATAAACCATACAGAAAATGCCACAGAGCCAAGTTAAAATGGCTGTAGACACTTTCTTGTCCTAATATTTGGTCCCTAACTACAAATATACAGTTGCATTAACTCTAGTACTTTTTGCAAATTATATATATAAAAGAAAATTTGCAAAACGTATTAATGTTAATGCTATTTTATAGACACACACACTCTCTCTGTAGCAGTAAGACTGTTTGGATTGCAACATGCTGATGAAATCCACCTCCCCATTTGTGTGACTGGAATTCAAAAGTCTAGTCACTCAACCTTCCAAATGTCTGGCTAAGCCTGAGTGTTGGATAAAAGCTAGCTGGCCACTGCTCAATTCCAATAAAACAGAAGTGACGGTGGTTGTCTGTGAGAAGCAAGCAGAAGAGAAAGCACAGATGGTATTTGTCCACTTGTTTGAAGGAGTACACTTCCCTTCTGTTACAAAAGTTTGCCATCTAAGGGTGCTATTGGGTCTTTACCTAGTTTGTAGGTTCAGATAGTATCAGTGGTCACAAGTGCATTTTCCACATCGTTAGATAAGCGGTTGCAACATCTCCTTTTGTATGTGGATCTTGTTATGGTTATCAAGGCCTTTGTTATCTCTTCACTGGATTACTGCAATCAGCTCAACATGGGACTACACTTGATGATCACATGGACACTGCATCTAGCACAGTGTGGTGGCCTGCTTTCTTAGCAATGTTTAGTGAATGGAGTACGTTAAATCTGGGCTTTACAAATTTTCAGGTCCACTCTCAGGGCAATGTCAACTGCTGTGTTTGGAATGCCCTTTATGGGTTGATCCCTTTGTATCATACAATCCACCTCTCTGTTTTTCTGCCACAGAGACCCTGAAGCCTGGATTGACTCAATATTAATGTTACACCATGACTCCTATATAGCCTTCAGGGAGGGAAATTCTCATACTGTTGGACCTTTGAGAACACACGCTATATGTGGAATTGATCTAATTGCTGGTGTCCTCCATAGTTACGCAGGGAGGAAACTTCTCTGGTGCTGCTGCTCCTCTGAAGACCCTGCATCCTGGCTCCATCCATGGAAGTGATACATGTGGATTCCTAGCTGGCTACTGTGGGGTTTTGCCATTGCATTCACTGCTAACTATTGTATTCCCCATTGTGGAACACTGATCTGTGGCGGCTGGAATTGCCCACTTGTAATGCCTATCTGTTAAATTTTGGGGCAGAGGAAAAGAATGAAAAAAAAGCAAAACTCTGACCCCAGCAGGAAAGGTGCATTTGGGGTTCTTCTCCCAGTTTGTTCCATTTGGACACCGACCAGCTGCTTGTTTGTTTTTGCTCTGAAAGCTCTTCATCTTGTTTTCTATAAGATGTCACTTCCTTTTCTATTGTAGGGTCTCTGCAGTGACTGGGGTTGGGGTGGGAGGTCACTAGGTTGTGTTTTCTCTTTCTCCGACAACCACTGCATTACAATGGAGTGAAGGCTGAGAGAACACATTAGTATTTGAGGGGGAAAGACATCTTATAGCCATGTTTTAATTCTTTCCAAAAGAAGCCTTATGCCCAGCATGATCTGAGTTAAACTGAAAAGAAATCAAGATCTGAGACTGCTTAGGGATGGCACCTAAAGGACCTTATCTCTGTCCTGCAGTGAGTGACACCAGGAGGGAAAAAAATATGAAAACAACTCTTTAAAGATCAGTTTAATTTCCACTGGGATCATAAACACTGTTATGTATCCACTTTAATTGTATAGTTGGTGCACAGCCTTACTACAGGGCAGAGTTCATGTTCTTTAGGGCCTTCACACGAACCAATTCCAAAAAAATTTGGTTCACAGCAACCCAGTGTGAACGGAAACCATTTGGATGGCTGGCCTCGCTGCTGATCGGGGTCACTGTAGTAGTTCACTTCTAGCTCTACATTTTGTGTGAGGATCCTTGGTATCAGGCGCCCCCAGGGTAACTCAATACGCTCACAGTAATACACATGCGCTCCCTCCGCTAGTACATGAGGTGTGAGGATGTGGGTGTCACAACGGAGCAACAGCAGAGGACACTGGTGCAATTCGATGTCCGCGCACCATCATCGCTAATGATTCTGCCATTGGAATTCGGTTAACAATTCTCTTGCTGCTTCATACACCAGGAAGGAATCCTGGCCACATCCCAGAGCTGAGCTGGTTTTCTTACAGGCTGGGAATCGTTTGGTTGACGTTGTGTCAGTTCTGAGTCTGTGATTTTGTGCTTTTAAAAATTGGTTTGCCATGCTCCAGGAGTCGGAATCAGTGCATTTTAAGATGGAGGACAGATGGACAGTTCCAGATCTGAAAACCCTATGGTCTTCCCTGTAGACAATGGGTTTTCTCAAAAAGCTGTCTGTCTATGACAGGGGTGGCCAACCTGTGGCTCTGGAGTCACACGCGGCTCTTCAGAAGTTAACATGCGGCTCCTTGTACAGGCACCGACTCTGGGGCTGGAGCTACAGGCGCCAACTTTCCAATGTGCCGGGGGGTGCTCACTGCTCAATCCCCGGCTCTGCCACAGGCCCTGCCCCCACTCCACTCCACCCCTTCCCATCCCCTCCCTGAGTTTGCAGTGCCCTCGTTCCTCTCCCCTCTCCCCCCAGAGCCTCCTGCATGCCATGAAACAGCTGATCGGGAGGTGGGGGAGGGAGAGGGAGGTGCTGATCTGCGGGGCTGCCGGTGGGTGGGTAGCGCTGGGAGCGGGGAAGAAACTGATGGGGGGCTGCTGATGTATTACTGTGGCTCTTTGGCAACGTACACTGGTAAATTCTGGCTCCTTCTCAGGCTCAGGTTGGACACCCCTGGTCTATGAGAAAAGCCCCTGTGATTGGTAGCTTTTCACCACTTACTTGCCTCCTTAGTATACGCAGCCGGTCAGAGCTTCTGCAGTTGGCAAGCAGAATTTTCATCCTCCTCTGGGGAAGGGACAGAGGATTTTGGTTGAGGAAGGAGCTGATACTGTTTTAATAAGGGAGCTGCGGGGAAGACACAGCAAGAGCCCAGCAACTCACAGAGGCTCTACATCCTTCTCCACCCACTCCCCATGAGAAATTGGGTTGGTTTCTCTCCTCCCCTTTCCTCCCCCTGTGTAATATCAGGCATGGGAATGTGGGACCCACACAGGTCCACAGGGGCAGGCCTATGGTCTCTGAACTGGGTCTTTGGACACCAGTGATCCTTTCCTGATCTCTCTCTGGCTCCCTGCAGCAAATCCAGTGGAACCAGACGCCCACAGGTGGTTTGTACTTGAGCAATGCTCTCCATGAGTATTGGCAGTGACACCAGGCAGCCTTTCCAAACAAGGTCACAATTTATTAGTTATCTGGCACACAGAATCTTGAAGTCCTTAGGTTAGCAGAGAAGCAAAAGTTAAAGATGGTCCATACTGGCCAAGTCAGTGTAGCCAGTCACACTGTTATGGAATCCATTTTAGTCTCAGCAAGCCTGCCAGTCCCAGTAGAACCCTGTCTTGCCCCAAAGCAGAGCTCTTATTCCAACCACCTGACACTTTTCCCTTTTCTTCTCCAGCTAGGGCCTTTGCTCGGCTTCCCTGCTGGGAGGTGGCAAGAAATCTGCTTCCTCTTGGGTGTTGGTTGCTAAGTGTGAATGTGAGAACTAGGGTTCTCCTTGCTTATATAGGTCAGTTTGAGCCTGTCCTTTAATGACCCATTAATTCCACCCCGGACAGCTGTTTGACTCAAACACCTCAAGTTTCCTGTTCTGTCCCAAGAGCAGATTTAAACCTTTTTCACAATGCAAAGTACTAAGAGATACTGAGGCATAGGCGCCGACTCCGTGGGTGTTCCGGGACTGGAGCACCCACAGGAAAAAAAATAGTGGGCCCTCAGCGCCCTCCAACCACCTGCCCATCAGCTGCTTGGCAGCATGTGGGAGGTGCTGGGGGTGGAGCGGGGCAGGAAGAGGTGGGGGCAAGGGTCAGGAGGAGGAGGAGGGAAGAGGCAGAGCAAGGGTGAGGCCTTGGGGAAAGGGGCGGAGTGGGGGGTGGGGTCTCAGGACTGGAGCACCCGCCCAGAAAGAAGAAAGTCGGGGCCTGAGGCGCATATGGGAATCATAAAAATATTCCCAAAATTCCCACTTCATCACAGATGGGGCTGGAGGTGCAGAAGCATGCGTTACCCTGGGATTAGGTGGAAGCCCTCGGTGCCTTCAGTTATGCAAATTAGTGTGATTTTAGGCAAATTCATTTTGGGGGGATCACAAAATGTTGCCAGGTGCAGAGGATAGATGAGTGATCTTGGGTCAATAACATTACCGGGATGCTGTGATTATCCCAAAACAATCATTATAAAACCATGAAAGAAATGAAACTACACTAGATTTGGAGATGCACTGGTAGGATCCCCAAACAGCCACAGCTCTGACCTGCAATCAGTGACACCATAGGGGACCGGGAGCGGGGAGGGACACAGGAAGATAAAGCTAATGCAGTTTTAACATCAGATTAAACTGATGAGCGACTACAAATACCAAAATGCCTTAACTGAAATTGTGTAGTTAGTACACGGCAGCACTACAGGTCAGAGTTAAGGTTGTTTAGGTATCTTACCTGGGCATTTCCATGAATTAATGTTTGGATTGCTCTTACATTTAAATTTATCTCAGAATCTCATGGGTTTATAATGCTTGATTTGCGGATAATTACACGGTCCCTATAATACATTTTACCCTGAATCACATGTGTGTGTCACAACCTTAACTTCATTTTAACAGTTTTTTCCTGGGAATATTAATTGTACTACTGCATCCAGGTGTTTTTTGTGATGTAGTTCTATATTATGTCAACAGAACCTAGAGCAAATGCAGAGGCACCAACTTTATCATTTGCATGAAGCTAAATAAATAGATATCCCAGACCCAGTTTTCTCCCATACTCTCCTTAAAGAAAGCCCATCCACCACTTTGGTTTACCCCCAACCTCATCACATTCCATACAAAGGCCCCTCTCCATCCCCAACAGGCTCAAGCTCTCCCTTTCTGCCACCTCCATCACTGTGACAACAATCTGAATATTGGGGATGATGACATCACAGACCCCATTCTGTTGCTATGGTACTTGGTTGAAAAAACTGCCCCCTCCCCCAGATAATTTATTTCCTGTATCCAAAGTGATCAGTTTGATTCTAATTGGGTTGTAATAATGTCTGCGGTGGTTCTCCAGTTGAACCTCGGATCTCTCCTGGCACAGGACAGCAGCCAAGGTACAAGCCTCCCTTTCCCTGCAATGTGGGATGAGAGGGAAGCTGGTGAGCAGAACAGTCTGGTAGCTCTCTACAGAAGGGGATGTTGGGTGAGAAAGGCTTCCCTAAGGAGAAGATGTGGGAATGGATAAAGATGGGCCTGATCATCCCTGAATTCATGGGGAGTTTGGATCCATTGGAACTTGGGCTCAACTCTAGGATCGGACAGGCCTCACTGGGAACCAAAGGGAACGTGATGAGGCAGCAGATCATATGGAAAGGGTGGGGAGAGAAAGAGGTGGAACGTGTATAATTTTAACAAAAAGGCTGAGTTGTTAGATGGGAACAACTCTCCCTCCTTGATGGCAAGAAAGGGATGGAGAACTGGAGCATGGAAATGACCTTGGGTGAATTAGACTGTTGATTCTATTCACCCTGTTTATGGGAGCGGTGGGGAGGGGTCAATAACATAATTCCTTCTGGAACATGTAGAAATGACCAGAGCTGCCCACAATGCCCTGGGGCAGACTTAGAATTCGGGGCATCATGCTTCCCATAAGGCCTTGGGACTGAGGGAGGCATGGTGGGGGCAGGGTATTACAGATGCACCTGGCTCTATGGTTTGGGGTCTTTTTACTCGCCACAAGACACAATTACTGACACAAAAGTGAAGCTCATTAATCAGACCACAGCCTGGTGAAACCCAAGAACCCCTTAATGCCAACTGGAAAGGGGATTCTGGGAATGCCCTGACTTTGGTACCTGGTCCCCATTTGTGTTTGTCTCCCCCTGCAGGCACAGAAATCCTACCAACTCCCAGTCCCTCCTCCTGGGCAGCCAACTCTGGTGGGGTCCCTGCTCTCTGCCACGTGTGCAGAGGCAGTGGGGAAGCTCTCAGGGTGTGGCAGGGGGAGGCCTATTGTCACCTGGGCCGGTACAGATGCTTTGGAGACCTGCCACTGTGCAACTGCCATGGAGGTGCACTGAAAGGTTGCCCACCACCAGGCACCAAGAGGCTCCATGCTTATGTGGAGCCTGATACTGAACCCGAGGGCAGCCCAACCCCCAAAAAGAGGAGGCTCATGGTGTTAGGGGCCTGGCTTCCTGGTGGCGTTCCCAGGTCAGAGAGAGCTCCCAGGAACTGAAGGTGGAGATCTGAGACACCAAAGGCTCCTCCCTGGCCTTGAACACCAGGCCTCATTGTGGCCAATTCCCACCTCTGCCCTTTACACCAATTGCTTTCCCTTGTTCCACCCCCATAGATGCTCCTTCCCACCCATCCCTCACACCAGCCCCCTCATCCTTAATTCCTCTAGTTTAACTCCTAAAGTGAGCCTTGCGCTGTGGCTCCTTCCCCACTCCCTACTGCCAGCCCTGTATGTGTCTCCTTCCCTGACCTGCCTCCTAACGCCAGCCCTGAAATGGGGCTCCTCTCCTTCCCCTGCACTAACCACAATCCTTAGTGGAGTCTCCTCTTCCTCCAGGGCTTAAATCCCAGCCCTCTCAACTTCTCCTGCACCTCCATGTTCTGGAACATAAGCCCTTCTGTGAGTCTTCTTTCCTGCCACACCCCCCATACTACCTCCTCTTCCGCACTGCTGCCAGAAACACCAGGCCAGTCAAAGCAGGGACCAGAAAGCCACCCCAGGAGACCATCATTGTCATGATCCAGATGAGACGGATATGCTGCGGCTGCTGCAAGGAAACAATGAGGCCTGGCTTCATCCCTAAATTTAACATCAATGTCAGGTTGCTGTATAGCCCTGCAAGGAGAAAATCTCTACAGCTTCTCCATAGAGTCTGATTTCTGCTTCCATCTCCCACATTAACATCAGTATCAGTATAGATCAATGGAGGGACACTCTGCTTCTGCCCCCAAGATCTTGAGGCCTGGCTCCATCCTCCAATTTAACATTAATGCAAGACTGGATTGCAGCCTGGCAGTGAGGGTTGTTCTGCTGATGCTACAGAGACCCTCAGGCCTGACTCCATCTGCCAAATTACATCTATGCAAAGGTTGCTAGATAGCCTTAAAGCCAGGGATAGTCTGCTAGTGGTGGTGGTGAGAATCTAAGGCCTGGTTCCATCCCAAAACTGGACACTGTTCACATGCTCCTTTATAGCCCTACATGCTGCTTGCCTGGGTAACTTGATCCTGGTTGTATCCCCTCTAGTGCAATGTAGCATGGCAGAGTGGAGTGATCTACTGCTGAGGAGAGTTTGAGGTTCCTCCAGCACAATTCATTCCTTGCCATACTGCCATATATTCCTGCAGGAAGCCATGCTGCTATGTAGACCACAAGGGGGAATGTTCACCCTCTGTTGTGTCCTTGCGGCCTGACTCTAGAGGTGAAATTGACCTAATTGCTGGACTCTTATATAGCCCCGAATGGTGGGATGCTCGATCTGCTATTTGGGAACAGTATTTGGGGCTTGGCTTGAACCTCTCCATTGACCTTGTTGCTGGGTTTCCTCCATAGATTGTCTTGGAGGGATGAACTTCAGCGCTGCTGCTGGGGAGAAGATAAGGTCTGCCACCATGCTTTCTAGTGCTCAATAGGCCAGCAGAGATGGACACTCTGTTACTGGGGAGAGTCTGGGCTCTAAATCCAGAAGTCAATCATTGCCATGATGCAGTACAGCCCAGCAGGGAAGGATGCTCTGATATGATGCTGCCAAAGGGACCATGCCACCTAAATATGAATGTTAGTGCCAGACTTCTCTATAGCCCTTCAGAGAGGGATATTCTCCTGCTGTGGACTGCCTGAGATTTGGCTCCATGTGTGGAACTGATCTAATTGCTGGAGACCCCCACAGCCTTGCAGGGAGGGAAATTCTGTGCTGCTGCTGTTGTTTCTCTGAAGACCCTGAAGTCTGGCTCCATCCATAGAAGCCATATCTGTGGGTTCCTGCTGTGGGTACTGTGCTACTGGGATAGTGCTAATTACCCCATTCCCCACTGTGGATCATTGACTGGTTGCCCCTTGCCCCTCCTACCTGCCAAGACTTGGGGCAGAGGAGGAGAATTATAAATTTATATATCTAAAAATCTCCAACACTGACTTCCCTGGGAAAGCTGCATTTGGGGACTGATCCTCCTGACCTATCCCAGGCGACACTGAGCAGCTGCATGCTTGTTGTTCATCTGGAAAACCCTTTGCCTTGTTTTCAATAAAACGTCACTTCGTTTTCTACCATAGGGTCTTTGCAGTGACTGTGGTTGGGTTGGGGGTGATCTCCAGTTTGTGTTTTCTACTTCCCAAACACTGAATTACCAACGGGTAAATTTTGAGAACTAATTAGTAATTTAGGGGGAAAACAAAAATTATAGACAAGGAAGCCTTATGTCCTAGCAAGTTCAGAGTTAAGCAAACTTAAAGAAAAAGCTAACAGGTTAATGTCTGGAAATGCCCAGTACAGGCTTCCAATGGACCCTAACTGTACTGCGTGAGAGATGTCAAGATGAAAAAATGTCTTAAAAATCACTTCAGTATTAGCTGGGATCTCAAACACTGCTATGTATTGATCTTAATTGTATGGTTGGTGCACAGCATCATTACAAGGAAAAGTTTGCATTCTTTTCGGGTATTTACATGAACCAAATCCAATAAAAATTGGCTCACACCATCTTAGTCTGAATGGAAACCAGAGCATTTTAGAGTTTCACACACTTCACTCACTGCTGGCCTCGCTCCTGGTTAGAACAGAAAGTTAAATACTGTAATGATTCTGAATTTCTGATGAGGGTCAGAACTATCCTTTGGAGGCAGCGGTCCTAAAAGTCATTCAATACGCTCAACAATACTCAAGCTCTCCTTCTCCCACTACCCCAGGTGTGAAGATTAGGGTTCAGAATGACAAAGGTGGTAAATACATTTGACAGCTGAGTCTGTAATTCTTTCTACAGTGAGGTGTTCTCTGCTTCCTGAAGTTGGGGCTCTGAGGCTGGCAGGCCAGATGCCATCTCTTGCCCAGGCTACAGGCATTAGCTCAGAACTGACAACCTTGCAGCTGGAGACCAGGCCAGGTCACCTGTATGTTAATTTGAGCAAAACTAAGTATTAGTCTTATAGGAAGATATTTAGTGTTTAGACTCTAGGAAATGCTTGTATGTTGCTGTGTGTAGTAATCTCACTTATAATAGCTATATTACAAAGTAATATTTAAGTGTTTGCTCTGAAACTGTAACCCCACCCCCGTCAGAAGAGAAGCATTACCAAAGTGTGAAATACTAGTTTGCCACAGGAGTGGTTATCTCCTGCCCAACAAAAGGCGGCCCATAGACACCAGACAAACCATTGCAGAACATCAGAGGACAAAAATCTTTGTTGATTGCTCCCTCCCATGAAGAGGAGCCATGCACGTGAACTCGTCCCATTGTCTTGAGCTCCATGGGAAGGGAATAAAAATCCCTGACAGGAAGAAACTGCATCTTTTGACTGTTTGAACTCCGAAAGACCAGAGATTCTAAACTGAACTCAGAGATCCCCTGCCTCCTAGGTCTGCCCTGAAAGGTACTTTGAATAGAGAGATTGCTACAACTCTGTCACTGTTAGGATTTAGATGGTAACTCACTAGTGTGTATATGTTTACTTGCCTTAACTTGCAAATAAGTCATTTTTTCCCCTAGTTAATAAACCTTTAGATAGTTCATTATGGGATTGGCTACAGGTGTTGTCTTTGATGTAGAATCTAGAGTACCTCGCTGGGGTAAAAAGAAAAGGAGGACTTGTGGCACCTCAGAGACTAACAAATTTATCTGAGCATAAGCTTTCGTGAGCTACAGCTCACTTCATTGGTAAGTGACTGGTTTCTTGGGACTGAAATCTAATTATAGAACATACCACCAGTTTGGAGTGTCTGCCCTGTTTTTGACAGTCTTCCCTAAGGTAGGCACTCCCTGTCGTGAGCCACACTAGACAGCATGACAGGGCGCTCCCACAGTACAACAGCATGACAAAGCCTGATGAGAAATGTCCTAGACAGCAATGGGACCATACTACCTATGTCTCCATAGCCACTGCCTTGTTAACAGATGAATTTGCAAAGGGATTGGCAGTACCACTGTCTCGTTGTATTAGCTATGAAGACTTGTCCACCCAGAAGTGAGGAGTGGCTCACTCAATGACTGCCTATTCTGTTCATTCACTCCGGAGTACCTGGCATTGGACACTGTCGGAAGACAGAATACTTGTAAGAGGCCTTGTGGAGAAGGAGTGAGAAAACAACCCGTGGACATTGCCAGATTTCTGCCTCTGAAACAGAAGAGAATTTCACCTCATCTTGTTCTAAAGACAGTAGCCCTTTACTGGGCTAGGCCCATTCGTTCAGGTTTTCTGTGTCCCGTTCCTCACTCATATAGCTAGGGTTACCAACTTCCAAAATGCACAAAACTGAACACCTTAGCCCCGCCCCTTCCCCGAGGCCCTGCCCCGCCCCGCCCCCTGCTCACTACATTCCCCCTCCCTCGGTGGTTCGCTCTCCCCCATCCTCATGCACTTTCACTGGGCTGGGGCAGGGGGTTGGGGTGCAGGAGGGGATATGGGCTCGGGGTGCAGGCTCTATGGTGGGGCCAGGGATGAGGGACTTGGGGTGTAGGAGGGGGCTCCAGATTGCGGGGGCTCAGGGCAGGGGTTTGGGGCTTGGGGTGCAGGCTTGCCTCAGGTGGCTCCCAAGTCAGTGGCGCAGTGGGGCTAAGGCAGGCTCCCTGCCTGTCCTGGCTTCACACTGCGTCCCGGGAAGCGGCCAGCATGTCTGGCTCCTAGGAGGTGGGGGGAGGGCAGGAGGCTCCGCATGCTGCTCTTGCCTGCAGGCACTGCCCCTCCCAGCTCCCATTGGCCGCAGTTCCCAGCCAGTGGTAGTTGGAGCCGGTGCTCGGGGCAGGGGCAATACGTGGAGCCCCGTGCCCCCCGCCTAGGAGCTGGACCTGCTGGCCACTTCTGGGGTGCAGCGTGGTGCCAGGACAGGTAGAGAATAGCCTGCCTTAGCCCTGCAGCACCACCGACTGGACTTTTAATGGCTCGGTGCTGACCGGAGCTGCCAGTGTCCCTTTTGACTGGGGGTTGATATTCATATTCACTGTATGTTCACTCTGAAGACTGACTGGGTAATGAATTTGGAGTATCATATCTGATTTGCACAACTTACTAGTAAAATGACGGCTATTTAATTGCCAGGCAAGCAACTTCATTCTGGAATCTGACAGGCTGGCTTCACTTAGGGTTACGTATCACTAATAGCTAAACTCCAGTGGGAGAAACTGTAACAATTCTCTCTGCCCCGTAAACCAGAAGAGGATTCCGTTCCCTTTCTCAGAGCTGTGTTAGCACCTCAGTGCTAACCATAGAGCGGGGCAGGCTGTGCAATTTTGTTCACAGAAAAACAATTGTGCTTTTCTGTAAATTTTTTATTTCAAACCTGCCAAAAATTGGAAATGCTAAATCTTCTGCAGGAAGGCAAAATTCAAGAAGTTCCTTTTTGGGATAACCAAAATGAATTTTCAAAAGATTTCCAGCCCAGAGAGGGGCCCTCCTGGGATGAATGGCAAGTGGAAGTGCTCTGGGATCCAGGCCAACCTGCCTGCCTGGCTTCTGTCAAAAGTTTTGATGGAATAGACACGTTTCCACGGAATGTTTTGATTCTATTGAATCAGCATGTTTCACCAGAAAACATTCATCAGAAAGTTTCCAACTAGCTCTAGCTAACAGGAATGTCAACTGCTCTTTGGCAGCCTCTCTAGAGGTCCCAGCGTTCTCCTAACTGATCTCCCACTATTCATCTCAAATCAGCGCAGTCCATCAACGTAACCCAAAATGAGTCAATTAGCCCTTATACTCCAGGGTCTGCAATTTTTATTTGTCTCCTGTCAGTTTCTTAGAGGCAGCCTGGCATAGGCTTTTCTGCCTTCACTATCCCAGGCCTTTCTGCCTCCCCATCTCATTCTGTTCTCATTCCTCTATTGCTGGGCCTGTTTTCCTTATTGGTCCTAGCCTTAGGTGCGTGTGTCCATGATTGGCAGTTCTGGCAGCTGTTTTGGGGTGTGGTCAGCCTGGTTGCCTGTAAGCAGGGAAGAGTCTCCTTTCCCTTCTACCTATACTGAGTACAGGATCTGTAAACCCCTTCACAAAGAGAAAGAAATAGTTTTCAGTACAGTAAACGGACAGAAGAGAAAGAGAGCGCGGATGCTGTGAGTAATGACAGGTTTCAGAGTAGCAGCCGTGTTAGTCTGTATTCACAAAAAGAAAAGGAGTACTTGTGGCACCTTAGAGACTAACCAATTTATTTGAGCATAAGCTTTTGTGAGCTACAGCTCACTTCATCGGATGCATTCAGTGGAAAATACAGTGGGGAGACTTATATACACACAGAACATGAAAAAATGGCTGTTATACACACGGTAACGAGAGTGATCACCTAAGATGAGCTATTACCAGCAGGAGAGCGGGGGATGGGGGGGGGGAGGGGAAGAAAACCTTTTGTAGTGATAATCAAGGTGGTTCATTTCCAGCAGTTAACAAGAATGTCTGAGGAACAGTGTGTGTGTGTGGGGGGGGGGGAAACAAACTTGGGGAAACAGTTCCACCCCATGTAATGACTCATCCACTCCCAGTCTCCACTCAAGCCTGAGTCAGATGTTTCCAGTCTGCAAACCAATTCCAACTCAGCAGCCTCTCGTTGGAGTCTGCCTCCCAAGTCTTCTTGTAATATTGCGACCCCTAGGTCAGAGATCGAGTGACCAGAGAAATCAAAGTGCTCTCCGACCGGCCTACGAATGCCATAACTCTTGACATCTGATTCTCGTAATATAACACTTTGATTTACACTTTTCATAGTGAATGCCAATGGGCACTTGAAGTCTCACTCAGACCAAGTCATGTTCATGTTCTGGGTCCGTTTTTCAATAATTTCATCAGTGATTTACATAATGGCATAGAAAGTACACTTATAAAGTTTGCGGATGATACCAAGCTGGGAGGGGTTGCAAGTGCTTTGGAGGACAGGATTAAAATTCAAAATGATCTGCACAAACTGGAGAAATGGTCTGAAGTAAATAGGATGAAATTCAGTAAGGACAAATGCAAAGTACTCCACTCAGTTACACACATACAAAATGGGAAATGACTGCCTAGGGAAGAGTACTGCAGAAAAGGATCTGGGGTCATAATGGACCACAAGCTAAATATGAGTCAACAGCGTAATACTTTTGCCAAAAAAGCGAGCATCCTTCCGGGATGTATTAGCAGGAGTGTTGTAAGCAAGACACGAGAAGTAATTCTTCTGTTCTACTCTGCACTAATTAGGCCTCAACTGGAGCATTGTGTCCAGTTCTGGGCACCACATTTCAGGAAAGATATGGACCAACTGGAGAAAGTCCAGAGAAGAGCCACAAACATGATTAAAGGTCTAGAAAACATGAAAAAATTGGGTTTGTTTAGTCTGAAAAAGAGAAGACTGAGGGGGACATGGTAACAGTTCTCAAGTACATAAAAGGTTGTTACAAGGAGGAGGGAGAAGAATTGTTCTTCTTAACCTCTGATGATAGGACAAGAAGAAATGGGCTTAAATTGCAACAAGGGAGGTTTAGGTTGGACATGAGGAAAAACTTCCTAACTGTCAGGGTGTTTAAGCACTGGAATAAATTGCCTAGGGACGTTGTGGAATCTTCATCATTGGAGATTTTTAAGAGAAGGTTAGAAAAATACCTGTCAGGAATGGTCTAGATAATACTTGTCCTTCTATGACTGCAGGGGACTGGACAAGATGATCTCTAGAGGTCCCTTCCAGTCCTATGATTCTATGTTTTCTGCTAAGGTGCACTTACCATATTATATGTTTCATTTTACCATTCCATCCAATCATATGTTTTGGAGGTTAAGATTAAAAACACCAAGTCACACAGTACTTCTGATACCCATAAAACTAATTTCTGAAAATCTAATCTTAGAAGTATATTTAAGACAAGATGTTATGTGATTGGAAACCACAAGGTGGAGCTAAATGATTGTACAGTAGTAATACAAAAGTGAAGCCTGTCGCAATGAGCAGTCTGCTTTCCACTGTTATATTTAATGACAGGTTTCAGAGTAACAGCCCTGTTAGTCTGTATTCGCAAAAAGAAAAGGAGTACTTGAGGCACCTTAGAGACTAACAATTTATTTGAGCATAAGCTTTCGTGAGCTACAGCTCACGAAAGCTTATGCTCAAATAAATTGTTAGTCTCTAAGGTGCCACACGTACTCCTTTTCTTTTTGTTATATTTAAGTAACTAAAACTTGCAGGTTGACTGCAGGAGCAGTAATGTTCTTATTCTGTGGTCCCTCCACAATTTACAAATATCTTGCTGAATTGCATTTCAAAGTAAGAAAAAGATGATCAAGGGTGACTTCTCCAGTCTTCAAAACGATTGTTAAAGGGAACTGACTAATCCTTCTGGAAGACACAGTATAATTTGTTTACACTGTCACCAAAATAACCCCCATTTAATTTGTTATAATAGTTTAGGGTTGTCTGCCTGACTTCTGTAAACCAGTCTTCCAAAATTCTATGTATTTTTGTTGAGGAGTGAAATATTCTTTATTCACTACCATACCTGTAAAGATGAGCAAGTGGGTTTTGTTTCTGGGCTGGTAAACTTTCATGACAACGTTGCATGCTTCTCACTTTAGAATAATTACAGTGTGTCTGAAGTGTTCATGATAAATAAACTCCTCCTCCCTTCCAAGGAAATTAAGAGAACGGTTTACTCAGTTCTAACAATTAAAAACTGCAAACTAAGTACGAAGAAGAGAGGATAAAATCAGAGGGAACTTTACACATTTGGAGGAAAAACATTTGAAATAATTTATTAAATCAAGATTAATGCTGGTTCTTACCTAAGCCTATATCCATTAGAAAAGGTATTACCAACAGATTCCTATAGTAATCTTAGCCATCAGCCACCACTAATGCCTGGTTAAAGATAGGAGGATGGTTAAACGAAAGCCCCTTTACACCACCACCCTGTAAAGGAGGACAGAAATGGGTTCCTCCCCAGCTGGCACAGGACTGGTCTAAGGGCTCTACACCAACCCTGCTTGAATCCCCCATGCAGGGGGCATGTCTTGCAGCAAGGAATGGAAGAGAGGGGGCAGAGGTGAAGTACACTGCATTACATCTGTTCTCCACTTCCCAATGTTCATGGGGGGGGGCAGGGGAAGAAGTATGTAAATTGGAGTAACCCTGAGGTGACTCCAATTTACGCTAGAGGGCAGGCAGGGACTAGGCTGTTCTGAAATACATTAAACACGAAGATGGCTTAAAGTCACATTTATCCCCATCCTTCCCTTGAACACTGGCGTGGGGAGTGGGGAACCGAACTGGGGCCAGTGCTTCTATGCAGCCACATTAGCAATACAGTCAGCAGTGGCTATCCATGGCCAAAACCAAAGCAGACAAATATGAACCACTTCCACCGTACAGATCCCAAATAAAAAAAATCCCATTGGCACCCGCACCTCTGAGATTTTCCTGCCAATTAAGGTGTGTGTCTGGTTTGGATGGGGCACTGGTTGGAGGGGCAGGGGTAAACCTAAAATTGAAGCAATATGTCTGCTGACAGTCAACCAAAAATAAAAATGCAATTAATTCTAAAATGGGGCCAAATTGATCAAAGGCGCTGCCATTCCGCTTTCTCACCTGTACTAGGCAGTATTAGTACTCTTGTGCTGTAACAACATTGCCATAGTAATTGCTCATTTTTATAGGGGCACGTTACAGTTTTTGCATCACTTGCTCAGTTTGCTGGTCTTTAGGAGTAGGTGTGTGAGATTCTCTTCTGGCTGAGCTGGGCCATTATATTCCAGGTTATATTTCATTAGTTTTATTGCCCCTTGTGAACTTGTCACTTCCCTCCCACTGCTGTACGTTTCAGGTCGATAACTTACCACTAAATGTAAGCAAACTGTCTTGGAAACATAACTATGCCATAGTATGCAAGAATACATTAATCTGCATGATACTTTATGGTACTACTCTATTTGCACATTCACCGAATAACCAGCTAGAATCAAAGAGCTTGATTTTTTTTTTTTTGGTTCTTTCATCTTCACTTGCATGACATATAAATCTCTCTTAAGAGCTATATATACACAATATGCACCACAGTAAAATGCATTCATTTAATGATCTCACAACTCGCACTTGTTCTTCATCTGGATATTAACTAGACAAGATCTGATTTATATCAATATTTCCATGGACATAAATTAAGCAAATTATGCATAAGGTCACTAAGTATTCAGGCCCACAAAGATGACCTCCCTGCTTTCTAACCATGCCTTGTTAAAATATCAATGAATGGCCAGATTCTGCCACTCTTACTCATGCTGCATAGCACCTTACTTCTCAAATAGTTCCACTGAAAACAATGAGTAACATACTAAGATATACTACTCATTGCAAGAGTAACAGAATCCCAAAGGAAGTAATTTGGACCAAAGTTTTCAAACTTGCTTTCCCCCAAGCACGGTGACTTGATTTTCTGAAGTACAGTCTCAGTTCACAATTTAGGGTTATTTTATATTGTACTGTAATTGTAGGTGTACTGTGACCATTGGTTGAGGTCATTAACCAAATGCTTTGAACCACTCTGTAGGATAAACATGGACTCTGGGTGCCTTTAAATGGTGTATTTGTTTGAAAGGTTAAACCGGAATTGCCTGTTTGAAAGAGACTTTCTCTCTAGAACTAGTAGAACCTTTAAGTTGTTAGAACCTCGAGGACCCAATTCAATACCCACTGAAATCAATGCAAGTCTTTATATTGATGTCCATAGACACTGGATCAGGTCCTGAGTGCATCCACTGAATCTGGAACTAACACGTACTCATCACCTTGAAGATGGACAATTTTTTTTATAAGGTGTGAAACTAGTGAGCGTGCCTGCTCTGTAACAGAAAACTAAAGTTAAAAGTAACTCTCTCCCCCCCTGCCCCACCAAATCAACAGAATCTTCCAAGGTGAACCTATGAGCATCTGAATAAATGTAGACAATACCTCTCATGTAGGGAACATGGAGGCATAAAGATTTATGTACAGGATTAAGTTCTTCAGTATGCAAAACACATCCTTGCAGGTCTAAAAGGTTCAATCAGTTCTTATAAAGTGAACTAAGTTAAAAGAATTTTAACATGAAAGTATATCTTGGTGCTGGGAAAATATGCTTTAATGTTGATAATAAAAGTATCTCAGCAGTCAAGAGAATAATTCCCAAAGTATGTGCATGAGCTGGCAAGGATCATGCCCTTGAAACTATGGCTCATTGGAATGTGTGATTTAGAAAATCACTGGGCTTTCATCTTTGGAGCCCTGGTTTATACCTGACTTAAGGCGTTAATTAAAAGTGTCTTGGGTATTGTTTTTTCTTGTAATTATGCCTCTACATGTACATGACGAGTAACCTGAGCTCACAACCAAAAGTTTGTCTACTGCAGACCGCCTGAACAAGCCAGTACAGAGACAAAGCGGCTTCATCTTCAGGATACAGTCAGAGGAAAGGTAATAATGAGTCTGGTAAGAGAGCTCACATTTTAGTATTTATCACTAGAGACGGATAAAAACTAGAAAACAAGAATTCCATCTCACAAAAGATGATGATGTTAGGAAGCTTGTTTTGCATCATAATTAAAATAAGACTTTTTGACATTTTGTGGAAGAAACATCAGAGAGAGACCCACCCTAGAATAGCCAATAGTCTGGTTGTTAGGGCACCCACTGGGGCTGTAGGAGACTCAGCTCCACTCAAAACAACCCTCTCCCAAACTTGGAGGGGTTTAAACAAATTTGGACTCTGATCTAAACTCTCGCTCTTTTGTTTCTCAAAATAAAACCCCAACCAAAGAGGCTTGATACAAACTTGTGTAAGCTATGACTCTGATGCCTGAGTTTTCTGGGTACTGCACCTATATGTTTCTAAAAACTTCCCATGCAAACTGGGTGGAGGGTGGCTTATAGAAGGAGATGCTGAAGAAACAACCAGAAAGCTAGTAGGAGAACCAGGAGAGGCTTGAACAACAAAGTCCAAGGGAGGACAGGATTTCAAGAATGAGGATATCAACTGATGCTAGCAGCAGAGTCAGTAGCAAGGTCAAAGACTATTAGGATGAAGTAGAGGCTCTAACATTTGGCTCTTGCTTTGTGAATTACATTAAAAACGGAGAAAGTTAGGCGAATGTAAGGGTTTGTCAAGGTCTAACAAAGCATTTGCAAATAAAACCTAAAGCTTAAGGATCCAGGTTGCTGTTCTAAATCTGGCCATATTACCTATTATTACCTACTAGTGCCATATATGCATGGTTTGGCTATTAAAGTCTGTAATGGCTCCTAGTGCTGTATTTGTGCAAAATAAAATACAAAGCATCAAAAAACCGTTTTTTAAAACAAACAAAGAAACAAAGAAACATTGTAGCAGGAATTCCCTTATTACAAACAGTGCTGTGTGCCAGCAAAGAAATATATTTATATTTGCACAACGAGACTGTTGAGTTATGGGAACTACTGAATGTGTCATGTATAGTGATTATGGTGTTAATCAAAGTAGGGTTTTTCCATGTTAGTTATTTAACATGTAATTAAACTCGAGTCAGGACCATGGATTCAGGTAACCAAAACATTTATTTGAGCATGAGCTTTCGTGAGCTACAGCTCACTTCATCGGATGCATCCGATGAAGTGAGCTGTAGCTCACGAAAGCTCATGCTCAAATAAATTGGTTAGTCTCTAAGGTGCCACAAGTCCTCCTTTTCATTTTGCGAATACAGACTAACACAGCTGCTACTCTGAAACAAAACATTTAAAAATGTCTCTAGGACGCTGTTTCAATTCACCAGTGTCTATCTTCTTAAAAAACAAAATCAAAAGCAGTATTCACAGCAACATGCTCCTGATGTTGCTTGAGCCTATCTGAGTCCAGCAATGTTTATTTGGCCCTGTAATTGCCACTGAAGAATATCTGTATATGGTCAACATTGATCAGCAGCTTTCAGCTTCTGAACTATGCCAATTATATTGGTTACATCACCTCTGAAGCTTTTCACCCACATGCTCTGATGATGTAAATGGGTGAAGTCAATCTGGAGCTCTGCCCACTACATTTTGGCCCTATAGCTTTGTTTAGTGATCATCCTTATTAGTAATCACATTTTTTAAACACTAGTTTCCAACTCCACCCCATTAACACATTTTAGTGTATCTTTGCCATGCAAAATGCAGTTAAAAATAAATGAGTATAATAGAAGAAACTGCTGCTAAATAGAGACTATGAAAATTCCTATCATGGAAGAGTTTTTACCTGACTGTAACTGCGGGATTATGATAATAATAAGAGTGTAAAACAACTTTCATGCTTAATGAGCAGAGACAAATGCATTATAAAAGCATCTGCTTATAATTCTCAAGCATCTGGCTTCCTAGTAAGCAGCAGTTCAGCAAATACTAGCATACGCTGCAAATCTCCCTCCTCCTATTTATACTGAAGCATGTTGGCCCACATTGCAGGTGCATGATACGTACTATTTCTGAAGGAAAGGGCGGGTTCACCATGGCCCTGAGTGGAGCTGGTCAGAAAATCTCACAGAAGTTTCAAGAAAAAAATGAAACTTATTTTCGTTTTAAAGTGTTCCAAACTGAGCCATTCTCCCTGCTGTTGTTTTTAAAAAATAACTCACAATATTTGTTTGCTCTTTCCAGTCCTCAAGCTTCCAGATGAAAAACTTGAGAATGTGAATCTTAAAGGCTCAGTAATCAGAAGAGAACTAAAAAGGACCTCAAATTTATTTGTTAAGTTTTAAAACCATTTTCAGCCTGACTCACGATTTTTGAACACTTGGGGTTGGCGACACTGCTACTCTCTATTTCCTAGTTTCATCCCATATGTTTCTGACCTACCTTAGCCAGAATCTGGAGCTCTGGTTCAGATTCCTCCTCAGTGCTGCACACACATGCTCTGGATCCCACACTTGAAGAGGCTTACGTAGAAACAGGGCACGCCATTACTGGAAAGAACAGGAACATTTTACATTGTCAATGTCTTTAAAAAGTTTCTGTGTTTAAAGGAAGCAAGTTCAGCTCTACTTCCTACTGCTAAACCAAAAAGATTGAATGAACTTTTGATACCTTTAGAACAGTGGTAAGACACTCTGGTGAGATTGGGTGTGGGAAGCATTGCTGCTTCTGTCCACAACAAATGTGCCATTGGAAACTGACCAGCTAGTCCTACCCTAAGGTGGTGGTTCTCATTTGCTTTGAACGCAGCTGGCAATCTGAGGCCCACCCGTTGCCCTTAACTTTCTTCCTTTTCATTTAGACCCCTCGTCTCTGCACAGGTCCATTCAAATTTTATTAGCACTAGGTAGGCCAGACAGCTGGGGATGCAGAACTTGTCTGAAAAGCAGCAGCATCTGGAAGAAGCCACTATCTCACTTTTCTCCTCACTTATATAAAAAGTTAAATCAGTGAGAAGAATCTGTTATGTACTCTTTGTACACAATAGGTTGCAGGGCTGCTACCAGCAAGTCAGGCTTCTGTACAAGCTATGAACTGGCTGCAGAGCTTGCTTCCCAGAGAGACATACCAAATGTGTTCGCTATAAGACCCTTTAATGCAGTGGGTCTCAAACTTTTTTTTACTGGTGACCCCTTTCACATCACAAGCCTCTGAGTGCAACCCCCCACTCCCCACCAAAATAAGTTAAACACACTGTTTAATATATTTAATGCCGTTATAAATGCTGGAGGCAAGCAGGCATTGGGGTGGAGGTTGACAGTTTGTGATCCCCCCCCCAGTAATGACCTCATGACTCCCTGAGGGGTCCCGACCCCCAGTTTGAGAACCCAAGCTTTAATGCATTGCCAAGAACCACACTTGGGAGCTTATGCAAGGTTAGGTACGTTACACTTGGCACCACCTAGTGGTGGAACTGTATAATATAGTTGAACATTTCATTACAGAACCTGTGGCAAATGTACCTCGTGATTCCATTATTTTCACACTGCATGTTTAAATGTAAAGAATCTCCAGGGACCTGGGACTGCTCAGGGATTCAGAGGATATTACAGAATGAGGGAGACACTCAGTGCTCTCTCTCAGACATTTGATGTTCCTTGTGTCTTTTCCCTTAATCTACACTTCAAACTCATCTAAACGGAAGTGATGTATCTTGCTCTTGTACATGGAAATCAAATAAAAGATATTTCATTCAAATAAAGAGCTGGTGAAACATGGGGGAGGGACGCACAATTTCCCCCCAAAAAGAAATATACATTTAAATTTTAAAATCCAAAATATAACCAAAATTCAAGTAACTTCAACCAGCTGGTCAGAAAAAAAGGTAAAGAATACCACAGCAATTTAATCAAAGGTCTTCATAATTTTTTCACCCAAACTGCAACCAGTTCTAGCCAGATACCAGTATGAAAGGAAGGGATGTTTATAGAGGGGACTGCAGTGCTGTCAGGGTTTTTGTTCTGGCCCGGCTTTTTAAAAATGGTTTGATAATTGTTTGAGTGGTGGAGTCACCATCTGATGGGGATCACCACCTATCCATATGAGCAGCGTAGAGATTTTAATAGCCGTGTCACTTCTTGTCAGCAAAAGTGTATGGATATCCCGAAGAAAGAATGGCCTGTGAAGTCAATTCCATTTTTTAAAATGGAAACAAAAAACCCAATCCCCAATGCACAGATGATTGATTTATTTTCCTATAATGGGTTTTTGTATTTTAAGTGCTTCTGGGAAGCTGTAGCTGGCCAACATTCACAGAAGATCACACCTGGAGAGTTCTTTCAAAACAACACAGCCCCTCCCCTGGGGCTACTTTCTCCTAAGAACCCAGACTCTCCCTTAAGAAAAGGTAACAAACCCCAGCCCTAAACAACCTTATCCTGCCTACAGACAAAATTTACTAACCCCTCTACCTACGCTCAGTGAAGGAAGCTACTTAAATATCTCACCCTCTTCCCACCATGCCTTGCCTGACTGGTCTTAAAATCCCAATAGTGCTGGGACTACAATGCCCAGCATTCTTTCTGCTCTAAGTGAAAAGAGCACACGCATCCAGCCTACACTTAGGGGCTCTAGTCTCAGGCCCTGAACAGATGCAACAGCTGGATTTTGCTTTTCAAACCCTTTTTTACTGCCTTCCCCAGACAGCTTCCTCTCCCTCAGCAGCTGCCTTTCTTTCCCCACAGGCCTGTCTTTGTTGTAAAGTCCCTGAATTGCGGTAGTAGGCCCCAAGAGGCTTATTACCCCAAGAGCATCTCCCAACATACCCATGAAATTCAGTGCAATACCATTAGTTTAGTCCCCTGCAGGAAGCCACTGTGAATAGGGGATGGACCTATTAAATAAGTGTTCCAGAGGAAGCGAATAGTTCAGGTCGCCATTGAGTCTATGGTGAAAAACTTATTCTCTGAGGGCTGTTCGATAGTGGATGTGAAACGAGTTAAGATGTCTCAGTCCAACTCCCCATAAACAGGTGTCACATCACAAAATCCACCACAAGTACCATTACTTGGTTCCCTTGTTGGCAGTGGAATCAGAGAGACTAGTGATTGAAGGGGTATGAAGAATGAATTTTCCTCTGAGGTCCAGATGTCATCCCTCCAGATCAGTACTGAGGCAACCAGGGGAAACTTGCACTGCCTGTGGTGTGCCTATTTAGTGTATAAACAGAGCAGGGCTGTCAATCCAGCACCTGCCATGATATCTGAATACGTAAGGTCTGATATAACTCCCACTGAAGTCAATAGGAGTCTTACGATCAATTTTAATGGGTTTGGATCAAGCCCTAGGACAAGGGGAGGGAAAGGCAGTGTTCCTTTAAGAACCTTGGGGTTTAAAGATTCTGTCCTCCATCATATTCAGCTGTATTTTTTTTTCCAAGAGTTTAAGAGGAATAAATATTTATGTAGGTGCTACACAATTATGCCATAGGGAAATGTGTTTGATGAATTACAATAAACTGCATTCCAGGCAAATTATAATTATTGCCCAGGAGAGTGAACACCAAGAAATTGTTTCCTCTGTCATTTGTGGGAATCGGGTGAGTACTATGCAGCTGATTGGGGCGGGGGCAGGGGGAACATAAACCAGAGGAGTTACATAGACTTATACCAACACCTTGGGATTTTACAGTTTGGTGCAGAAGTCAACTAGGAGCTGGGAAAGGAGAACTCTATGTCTTAGTAATTATGGCTACATGCCATTCAGGAAACATGGGACTGGAAGCTCTCCACAAGTCCAGAGGCCAGAATCTCAGACCTAGAACCTGGATATTAAGAGCCTAAATATCTTTGTGGATCTGGGCCTCAGTGCACTCTATATTTCAGTGGAGTCACTCCAGATACACACCAATCTGACACTAAATTGGGAGGAGTGGTAGGTACGCTGGAGGATACGGATCGGATACAGAGGGACCTAGACAAATTAGAGGATTGGGCCAAAAGAAATCTGATGAGGTTCAACAAGGACAAGTGCAGAGTCCTGCACTTAGGACGGAAGAATCCCATGCACCGCTACAGACTAGGGACCTAATGGCTAGGCAGCAGTTCTGCGGAAAAGGACCTAGGGGTTACAGTGGACAAGAAGCTGGATATGAGTCAACAGCGTGCCCTTGTTGCCAAGAAGGCTAACGACATTTTGGGCTGTAAAAGTAGGGGCATTACCAGCATGATCGTTCCCCTCTATTCGACATTGGTGAGGCCTCATCTGGAATACTGTGTTCCGTTTTGAGCCCCACACTACAAGAAGGATGTGGAAAAATTGGAAAGCATCTAGCAGAGGGCAACAAAAATGATTAGGGGACTAGAACACATGACTTATGAGGAGAGGCTGAGGGAACTGGGATTGTTTAGTCTGCAGAAGAGATGAATGAGGGGGGATTTGATAGCTGCTTTCAACTACCTGAAAGGGGGTTCCAAAGAGGATGGATCTAGACTGTTCTCAGTGGTAGCAGATGACCGAACAAGGAGTAAAGGTCTCAAGTTGCAGTGGGGGAGGTTTAGGTTGGATATTAGGAAAAACTTTTTTACTAGGAGGGTGGTGAAGCACTGGAATGGGTTACCTAAGGAGGTGGTGGAATCTCCTTCCTTAGAAGTTTTTAAGGTCAGGCTTGACAAAACCCTGGCTGGGATGATTTAGTTGGGGATTGGTCCTGCTTTGAGCAGGGGGTTGGACTAGATGACCTTCTGAGGTCCCTTCCAATCCTGATATTCTATGATTCTATGAATCTAAAAGAGCAGATTTTGGCCTCTCGGCTTTTTCTTGCACCACTTGTGAGGTTGGATCTGAGAGCACCACAGTATTGCCAACCCCAAGGGTTCCAAAATCATGAGTCAAGCTCCAAAAATGCTGAGACTTCTTCAGAATCATGATATAACAATAATAAAAGTGACGTGTTTTCAGTGTGCCTTCTGCTGTAGGAACATTTAGGAGTTCTCATTTCCAAGATTTTCTCTGCAACCATAAGGACTACAAACTTACTTTGTGTCAGTCAAAGCTGAGCTTCTCATGAAATAACCCTGATTCCTGCAGATGGAGCTTTAGAAAAAAACCCACCAAATACCATGAGACTCATGATGAAATCGCAAGCGTTGGCAGCAGTGCTGTGGTGATGTACTTAGAGGGAGCTATATGGTTGACCAGAACACCTAGGATGCTGCAGCAGTGACGTTGGCCCGGATTCTGAAGTCACCTACACTGATGTAAATTAAGAGTAACTCACCCAGAGGCAATGGGGTTTCACCAATGTAAAAGTGGTATGAACTCAGATTCAGACCAGATGTCCCTAGTTCAAGATCCCCTCTGCGATTTTCCGATTTATGAATTTCTATTATATATTTAACCTCCTTATGGCGATACCCTTTTCAGGAATAATTATGTTTCCTGTAATTTAGAGACTGTTCAAGCAAACTGGACTTTGTCCTCAATATTTTCCCCCCTAATTATCGGTTCTTTACTAGTGTACAGTGGACCTGAATCAGATCTCCTTTTCCAGCAGGTTGGTTTTACACTGATGGAACTCCACTCAGAATCAGACCCAGTACGCTTCAGCAATCACATTAAAAAAAAAGGGGGTGGGGGAGAGAAAGGAGAAACCTGAGCAGCAAAACTAAGTTCAAGAGCTGGATTTCAAACACCGCAAAACTGGATGCATGTTTGGATTGGGGAATTTTGTTTGTCCTATTATAAGTATTGGATAGTCAGATACTGGCCCTCTCTCAGGTACTTAGATGGCCCCCCATTACTGTAGTGTCTGAGTGCCTCATAATCTTTAATGTATTTATCGTCACAACAACTTTGCGGTAGGGAAGTGCTTATATTACTATAACTAAATACTAGTATCTCCATTTTCCAGATGGGGAATTGAGGCACAGAGTGACTGACTGACTCACCAAAGGTCACACAAGAAGTCTGTGGCTGAGCAGGGAATTGAATTAGGGTGTTCTAGGCTACGGCCTTAACCCCTGGACCAGTCTTCCTCTTTCAAGTCCTGACACTGGTTTGGGCCTCAGGGCACTATGGTGTTGTAACATTTGGATCCAGATCCATGTTTGGAGACCTGATCTCCCTCAGAACCATGGGGTTGCTCAGATTCAATCTCGGTTTCTGAAGAAAACTGACTGGGCCAGATCCTCAGCTGATGTAATTCTGCAGAGCTCCATTGAAACCACAAGAGATACACTAAATATACCGGCTGAAGAGCTGGCCCTTTATCTTTTCCCTTTTCTCTTTTGGTCTGGCTTTCTTAAGCCCCACAGAAATACTCCAGGCCTTTGCTAGCTATTCATTGTTCAGGCTGAGCTCCACAGAGTAGCAGGCCTTTGGGATTTGCATTCACGATTAAATTATTCACTCATCCTCCACTTGCAGTAAATGCCTCAACTGAATGCCCATTACAGCCAATTTGTTAACACTCAGCTTGTCACTCGGAAGGGAAGCCTACTAAAGCTATTTCAAAATTCAGACTTTGGACTGGCTGACAAATATTTTAAAAACTTGTTAACTAAGTGCTGTTGTAAGCTCATCGTTAGCAGTAGGACTGTGAAGAGAAGCAGTGTTTACCATCAGAAGTTTTATAAGGATTAAAGCTATAGCATTAAAAAGGAAGTGAGAGAACATAATACATTAAATACCTGTATTGGGTCAATGGACAAAACCCATTCCTGGAGTGACTCCATAGACCTACTAGATGAATTGGTCTTGTTATTTCTTACACCACTCCTTAGTCACTTCTGACTGCTACAGTACAAAATATAAGGTCTGCTCTCTCACTCCCTTACTCAGGGTGATTATACTGCTGTGAAACAAGAGTAACATAGTGGTGAATCAGGCCTATAGAGTATAATGAAACTAATTCCACTGTGATCTAAATCACAGAACCATCACCATCCTTTTCTCCTTCTAGCTAATCAAGATATCTCCCTTACCCCCTACTCACCGTCTGCATCACAAATCACTATAAATCCATCTCCAAAGGAAACTGGAAAAGCTCCCTGGCAGATTTTGATGTCTGTGCTTTTATTTTCACTGGTGTAAAGTCAGAGTAACTCCAGCAATTACACTGATGTTACTCTAAATTGATAGGGGGATAAGAGACTAGAATCTGGTGTATTATCTTTCCCCACCCATTTAAATACCCACCATGAGAGTCATAGAATATCAGGGTTGGAAGGGACCTCAGGAGGTCATCTAGTCCAACCCCCTGCTCAAAGCAGGACTAATCCCCAATTTTTGCCCCAGATCCCTATATGGCCCCCTCAAGAATTGAACTCACAATCCTGGGTTTAGCAGGCCAAAGCTGAAACCACTGAGCTATCCCTCCCCCAAAAATTTAGGAGCCAAAATCCCACTGAAAAAAATCAGTGAGTCAGGACACAAGTCCCATTAAGGCATTTTGAAAATCCCAGCCCTATCACATATAGAGGGGGCCTGATCCTAAAGTTGCAGAAATTGGCATACCTCCCTTCATTTCAGTGGAACTACACTGATTTATACCAACTCACACCCTCTCTTAAGGTTAAAATCAGCCGCTATTGTCTTAAAGAGCAAAATGCACACAATGGCACAGTTCTCCTCCAGTACAAGTGGAAGGAGCACGTGTTTCTGGAGAAATAAGATGTGAGATCTTTTCCTACTGTTGCTGTGAAGTGCCATCATACATGTACAATACAGTGAAAACTACACAGTTCTACAGATGGTACCTAAGTACAGGAGGAGAAGTTACTAAAATAATATAGTGACTGTACACTCTTCCTCAGACTGCACGCCCGTTGGGCTGGGATTACATGTTTGTTTGAATCCTACCACAATGGGGCCCATCCAGGGCTGAGGCCACCAAGTGCTACTGCAATATAAATGATAATGGCAACTGATGAATGAAAAAGCATAGAAAAATTATGAAACTATATTCCCCTCAACTACAAAACTCCTCTGTTTTTGTTCATCATGTGTAATATGATCAAGCAGTTTCCATCACAGGCAGAGGAATGAAAGATGACTAGTGCAAATGAACATTTTCTCATGTAGTAGCTGACCCAATGAATGGGCACCTTATGGGCTCAGGGACAAATTGATATTCCTTAAATGACCATGAGGAGTACGTGAAAGCATTTAAAATGGGGACACAGGCTGTGCCTGGGATTATAGCTACAGGTGGGGTGATTAAGCAGTAAGCACTTAGCCACACATGATCCATGAATCAATTTACTTTGGGGATCAGACTCTAACTGCCATTTGGCAGCATTGCCCCTGTTAATGTTTCACAAACACACAACCGTAGGTGGACTCATGATAAATTGGTTATTTCTTTATTAAACACACACATTCCATTTCCCTGTAAATTGCTCTCTTTGGCCCTGAGCAGCCAATGAGAGCTAAAATGGTTGACTTCCGCAGCAGCACACAACGTACCCTTGAGGTTTCCTTTGCAGGATCAGGGCCTTCATCACAGCTCCACTCTGTAAGGAGAAAATATGGCAGCAAAATTTAGGTTAAAGTCTGAGAGTTCCACTATGAAGGAAGGGACTTGACTGGCATGATCAGCAAGACAGTGTTCCAATATAGTGCCAAGCTGTGAAATACATGTGTAGCCATATGGGCGCCTGAAAGAAGAACTTGTGGAGTGTTTGTTGATGGTTTCTTCAGGATCTCAGTTCTCTCTCCCCCTGGTTTGGAAATAAGGCAAGATTTTTATTGAAAGCGGAGTGCTGGGTCTACAGAGTTATTCCCAACCTTCAGTGGAGGAGATTGAAGGTATCAGAGTATTCAAGCAATATAAAAATGAAAGAAAAGATCATTTAACTGGGTGTTATAGGATAAAATTCAAGTAAACAGTACCACTCCTCACATCTTCCCCCCATTTTTTTGTGTTTATATATAAATAATGTTTAATTAGAATTAATACGTAGCAACAAATTATACATCACAGTTATCCACTCTGGCTTTATCACTCATCCAGGTCTGAAGGGCAGTCCTGCCTCTGGATCCTGCCTCTATATGCTGCTCCAGCAACTTTCAGGACCCATACAGGCTAAGGGAGAATCACTCTAGGGAATGAGCAATATAAGGCTGACAAAATGGCCGGTTGGAGACTCCTCTGCTTTAGCTTCTCTCAGCTACGCATCCTTTAAGCATTACCACTTTGGATGAAGACTTCTACTAAAGGGTGGTACATTGTTCTGATCAGTCAACCCATTAGATGTCCTTACCTTGGTGATACATTTAACAAGAGCATTAAAACAGACAGGAGAAAAAGATACCCAGAGAGAACAGCTGTATTTTGCTTGTAGAAGAATCCTATAGCATTTAATAGGGATTAAACCTATAAGGTTTCTATAGAAGTGGCTAAATAGAAATGACTTAAGTTTATAGGGACAGAGCCTCAGCTGGTGTAAACTACCATAACTAGTGACTTCAGTAGGGCTGCACCAATTTACACTAGATGTGAATCTGGCCACATAATATAATAATTTATTTTATAAACCATCCTATAGAATTCTATTTTCCTATTCCCTGTTCAATTTTACAGCATGGTCCCCAAAAGCCTACCCCCCCAAAAGGTTATTAGTTCCTATTGAAATCCATAGGACATTTCTATATAGGTTACCTTTTTTAGACTCAAATGGGTAGCCACTGAATTCATTTTCCCATGTGAACTAAAAGGCCCCTCTACCCTGCACTCATGCTGTACTCTCACCACAAAGGCATCTACTTGAAGTTGTATCTTGTTTTACAATCTACACTCTTGCATTTGGCTTCTAGATGGAGGCGTACACACACACACACACACACACACAAAACCCTCATTGTACACAGAGCTATTTAAATAATATATTGTCACATAATGATTAATTTCAGTTTTATTTTCAGCATGAATGTCTGTGGAATAGACCCCATATGGTAAAATAATAGGCTGAAAGATTAGCTGCTACCACCATCTGTTACTCACCCCGATTTCACTCCCTCTTTCAAGAACTGATTGCAATTCTGAGATCTTTTACTGAACAAGTCTATTTTCTTTCAAGCTATTACCAAGATGACTTCTGTAATTCTGTATAGACAGAGCCTGAAAAAGAATTGCTGAGAGCAGTGAGCTCTCACAGTGGATTGCCATAATGCTATTTAGCAGAGGGAGTGTCAGTAATTGCAGTGTATTAGGGATGTTCTCAGGACCTATAATTATGATGTGTTAGGGATATTCTCCTCTCACACTGCATTTACATCAGTGAAACTTCAGTTACTCCTGAGTTACACCAGTGCAAGTGATAGGAGAATCAAGCCAATGGCACGCACATTGCTTACTGGTTTAGCCTATGATAGGTAACAGCAAAGGGGTCCAGGGGTATGATCTCTTTTCCTATGAATAGCTATTTGCCACTTTATTTTCTGGAGGAGTTTTTACGTTTAAATAGGTTAAACCACTATTATGCTAGTGAAAAACAGTAATTGTTAGTGCATACAAAAAATAGGGAAAACTAAGACAAATGGAATAAGACACCTGAGCTAAACACAAAAGGCTAATCCAAAACTTGGTGTGAAGTTGGTGCCTATTACATAAATGATTAGCAGTCACTTAATTTAAATCAAGTCTAACATGGCCACAATCTTCCCCACACAGCTCTACCACAGCACTTCTTTCCTGTCCTGGTATAATCTTTGCTAGTCAAGGGCTGGACTTCCCCAGCGCAGAGAATACAGTGTGGTGGTTCTGCGCGATGGCTGAATCTCTATCAGGGGATTAAAATAAAGTGATCCAGCTCATTTTTATTTGTAAGCGAAGGGCTAACCTTAGCTCCTGGGTATATGTACGAACTCCCATTGAACTAGATTTAACACAGAACCCTGCCTGCCAAGTCCACCATCTCCTCTACAGTCTTCCTTTTAGGTGATACTGCTCTGCATGCGAAGTGTTCAAACTGTTTCTCTACCACATTTCTCAGTCAGTACTGTCAAAAGCTACAGTGTCATTTCCAGAACGGGGGAGGAGGCAGAATTACATTCCTGAAATTGCTCATGTACATAGCTGTTTATGGATTAGACAAAATCTCCATCATGTCCTTGACACTGGGATAATCCTGCATTTTGAGGCACCATCTCCTAATCCAGGGCTTTTTGCAGTGATTCTAACTAAGACCCCATTTAAAGCTGGGAAGTTCCCCTCTCTTTCAGAGTGTGGAAATAATTAGAGAACAAGTCAGTAAAAAAAGCCCACAATTTTTCTTTTCAATACTAAGATGTTCAGATGCTCTAAGCTGTTACCAACAAACTGAAAATTCACTAGTAGGTTGCCACTCGAGTGACTGTATTTTTCCAGACCAGCATTACAAACCCTGTATACTGTTGATCTGCTTGTACTAACTAAAATGTATACCATTTTCCTTTCTATGCAAGGGTTAAAATATTTTATGTGTAGTTTGCTGCTATTTCCCCATTTTGTCAGCCAAACGAATATTGAGCTGCAGGAACAGGCATGTAGCAGTCAGACAAACTGATCCACAGCATGGATGACTTCAGCCCTTGAGTCATATACAAAGCTAACCTATGACCCAGTGTGATCTTATCATTAACCTTACCCTTCCTCCCACTGCTTGCCTCAATGACTTGTTTTCTGTTTCAAATTAGATCCCAAATGCTTTACATCTTCCTGTATGTGTCCATACAGAACCTTGCACATGATCATGAACAGGGACTGTACGTGCTATTGCAATATACAAAATATCTTGCAGGCCACTCTCACTCAACTTTTATTGTTTGCTATAACCAGGATTTTCTAACAGCTCATTAAAGGCCAGAGCCCAGCTAAGGTAAGTCACCATAGCTCCATTACAGCCCAAAGGGCTACACTGAAATACAGACACTGAGAATCTGTGACAGTGGCAAACCAGGTGCCAGCTTATGCCAAGGTCCCCATGCCTCATTTGGACACACACACAGGTGGAATCAGTGTGGTTCACCTGTGTGTTAGTCTGGTTAAAATAGGTATTAGAATGATAAAAATGTGCTTCGGGTTTAGACTTTATTGAATGCCTAATGCTTGTGGCAATTTATAATCTCATTTGTAACATCTGTATCCCATGTCACACGGTAATATTTAAGTGGTTGCATTGTCATCCTCTATAATTGTAAATCACCAGGCAGGAGAGAAGCATTAACTAGGGTGAAATATGAGTCTCCCACGGGGCGGGGGGGGGGGGGGGGGAGGAAAGCGGGTGTCATCTCCTGCCCAACAAAGAAGGGCCATCAACACCAGATAAACTATTACGGAACATCAGAGGACAGAAGACTTTGTTGATTGCTCTCCCCCACCCCTCTCCCCATGAAGAGAAGCCATGTAAGTTAATTCATCCCATCAGCTGAGCTGGCAACTCAGGGACAGGGTAAAGGGAATACCAATCCCTGACAAGAAACTATCTCGATGCTGCTTGGACTCCCAAGGGCAAGGTTTTTTAGGCATAAGCAAGAGATCCCTAGTGTTTAGCCTGGGTTAGACCTATGGGACATATAGAGCTTACTTATTATAGAAGCTTTTATTACCCTTTGAGACATTAAAAAAACCTAACTCATTTGTATGTATATTTACCAGGTTAAAACTGGTAAAAGCTCATTTCCTATATAATAAATCTTTAGAAAGTGTGGCAAATTGCCAGCACTACTATGATGGGTCTCACACTCTCTCTTCATGGGGTGGGGGGGGCACGATTCAGGGCACCATTTCTTGCCTCTGAACTGGGCTATTAACTGCCCACTAGTGTCCTAGAGGAGGGGAGTGGAGAGGGAGGGACGCAGTCCTGCCCTCTACTCCGGGTCCCAGCCCAGGGGCGCTAGGAATAGCAGTAAACCACTAGAACTAGCGGTTCCTTCCCCTGGGCTACTTCCCTCTCCTGCCCTTCAGCTTGTGGGGCTTCCTGCCCTCCCTCTGCATAAACCAGGTGTCCCTTTACCTAGGGTCTTGGTCTTCTTAGCCCACCGCAGGACTTCTCCAAACCCTCCTCTGCTTCCCTCCAAACTGCTCTCTGCTCCAACACCAATCCACTCTGCTTCAACTCCTCCAAACTGCTCTTTGCTCTAATACCAATCCACTCTGCTTCAACTCCTCCTCTTGTCCGATTGAAGCAGGGAGTTTTTATCATGTGACTGGCTTCAGGTCCTTTAATTGGCTTCAGGTGCTTTAATTAATTTATAGCAAACTTTCTTCCCTCTACAGGGAATAAGGTTCCCTTCTAGCACTCTCCTGCTGCCCTCTGGCCATGCTGTATCACAATAGTCAATTCTATACTAAACTATGACTGTTGTCTTTGGTGCAAAATCTAAGGTGCAACTGACCTTAGTCAGACCTGGTCCTTTGGGACTGGGAGTATAGTGCTATGATCTATGGTGTAGATCTGCCATCTACCACAAAAGTCATCTTACCTGGGTGGTAAAACAGATTGAGTACCCATGGGGACTGTTTGTGACTCCATGTTAAGCTGTTATAGTGCTTGAAGCTTACTCTTGATAAGTGGTTGGTGAAATCTAAGTACAGAATTCACAACCAATTTGGGGTTTGTGCCCTGTTTCCTAACACTCTTCCCTTGAGCCACAGCAGGAAAGTTTACATGGGACCCATTAATGTTTACATGCAGAAAGATGCTAAACATCACTTTAAAGTCTGGCTCACGATTCAGCAGGACAGAGCTGTTTGACTTAGTCCCCATATTTGCTTTTTTTAGGGGTTTGGCTGGAAAAGGATGGCAAAGGTTTAGGAGTCAGTGATCTCCATCAGCTCTACAAACAAAGCAAGACTGCTGGGCTTTGTTTTCTTATGAGAACTTTCCAAGCACTTTCCAAGCTTTACAAGTTCCCCTCATAGGCAGGGGCAGGGTCTGTTTCAAGTTAACATGCTTTGTTTCAGTCCACAAATAAAAATCAGACTCGAGTAAAAAGTTCAGATTTGTTTGAAAACTACTCAGATTGTGCTGCACGTGAAAAGGAAAGTAAAAAGAGGATCAGGGAAAAAGGAGGGGGAAAATAGAAAACCTCTGATGGGCAGAAAGAGTGATTGTTATGTTGCAGGGGAAAAATGTGGAGGGAGAAGAAAATGAAAACAAAAAATTGAAGAGAAGCAAAGTCTGTGTGGTAATGGCTTTAAAATACCATAGTTATCTTTCAACTGGTAAAGTGGTGGTTCCCCCAAACAATTAGATGAGAGGAGTTGTAATTGATGATTATTGTATTATTGGTGTATTATTAGAGGCACATTAAAGAGATGACAGTGATCTAAGCAACTTGTGTATGATCAAGACTCCTGGCCAAATTCTGCCCTCCCTTATACACACTTAACTCAGTGGGAAGTAGAAGCAGATTTTGGCTCAATATGATCTTTCATTCTTTGTTTTCTGAAGAAGGTATAGGAGTGATAGAAGACTGGTTCAGACTCATTTCTTTGCTTTACTCTTGAACCAAACAGAATCCATTCTGAGATTTGAAAAAACCCTTCTTTTTCATTGTACGCTGCACACCTACCACATTATGTTCTCCACTGGAGGATCTCAATGCACTTTCAGAGTATCAGTGCATTCAGACTTTTGAACTGCCCTGAGTGTGGCAATATTACTTTCATCATTTTACAGCTCAGGACACCGAGGCTCAGAGTGATGAAAGGAGGTAAGAATGTTCACACAGTAACTCACTGGCACAGAAAAGGTTTAAAACCCACATTGTCCTAACTCCCAACCTTATGACTTAACCGCGAGATTAGCCTCCCTCTTCACGTAACTATCATTCCAGCTGGGACAACAGGAAGTAGTACTGAAATATCAAGATATAAATATCTCACAAGAACCATCTAAACTTTGCAGACATACACCGCTTGGGCATTTCAGTTAAGGTTCTGAGACGCACCCAGATTTGAGGGGCCTTAACCTTTTAGGCTTTCCCTTCATAAGTAAATAATGAATGTGAAATCAGAAACAGTAGAATCACTGGATATTAAATTATCCCTGGGCCTGATAGGCCCAATACAAATTGCTGTCCTGTCAAATTGTGGCTTAATCTATTCCCACTTGTCAAAGAGTTTTGCCAAGGACTGAGCAGCCTTTCCATCTCAACAGTCACTTAATTGCTGCTATCCATCACACGACTACCAACTGTTTGGGCTTTTCTCAACAAACAGGAAACACAACACAGACATGAAGTTTCACCCCACGCAGTATATTACACTGATGGACATGGAATGTACCTAGCACACCAGGCTGACATAGGTGAATCTGGGGGCACCCTCCCTTGGCCATTAGTACAAAAACTAAATTTGGGTGTGAGCTGTGACCCTCAGCTCTAGATTCAGATCCCAAAGCTCACAGTGCTCACACCCAGAGTTCAAGTTAATTAAAGAGATATGGCTGAACTGGGAAGTTCAGACCTGAATCTAAACTTATCCAGAGCTCAAGGGTATCAGATGCAGGGCTCTGGGTTAGGCTCCATCTCAAATGAAAATGACTCATGAAGGTGAATTCTTTGCACTGTTGGAGGGACTTATTTTATTGGACTTTGTCTTTGCAGAGGGTGAAGTCCCATGTAAGCCAGTAGAACCCAATCCAACAAACACTTAAAACACATGCTTAACTTTAAGCACGAGTGGTCACACGGAAGTCAATGGAGTGGCTCTGATTTATAGCAGCTGAGGATCTGTCCCATTATCATCATTAGCCCATGAATATTCCCATTCATGTAGTATGAACAGATGGACGCCCTGATCGTCAGAGCGCTGTGTGCCTGGGACCCCTGCAACGAGTCTGTGCTGAGGACCTGTGGGATCGGTCGACGCTACGCACGGCTCATGCTCCGCCTCATGGTCTCAAACACCATCCAATGGTCCAGGGACATCGACATTGAACACATCACCGGCCACTGACAGTACCAGGAGGCATGAGCTGGAGCGACATCGTGCTTCGACTAGGAGAAAGGGACCGAGAAACTTTGTCCATTGGACCATATGAACTGGAACCATAAACTCACTGAACATTAAATCTCACCAAATGAGGGTCAATCCAGCCTCATCATCGTATCCACTCTATACTCCATACCTGAACATAGCCATTATATGACCTCATATCTCAATGCCTGTACTTTGACCCAGTATGCTTTTACCCCCAATCGGGGATATTGCAGATTATGTATTCCTTACGCCACCCAATCTTAAACCGAACTTCGCACCCCTTGGTAATCTGTGTGTTATTCCCTGATAACCAGGGACCTCTATGCTTAAACTCTGTACCGTTCACTTTTTTAAATCATCATCTTAATAAAATTTTTAAATCTGTTCTTATCAGGGACTATATCCTGTATAGACTGCAAACCTGAGAACGACATGCCCACAAACCCTTTGGAGTAAATCTGGTATCCCATACATTAAAGGTCTCAGCTGTAAAACAAAACAGTGGGGGAGAACAGAGAGACAAACATAATACATCACCCTATAGCTCCAACTTCAACACTGTCCATTACTGAGCATTAGAAACACAATTAACTTGTACCCACCTCCTATTGCCACTGCCACCGCATCTTCTCCTTGAAGAATGATCTGGTGATAAGGTGCTAAACTGGGATTCAGGAGACTGGGGCCAACTCTGCTCCACCACAGACTTCCTATATGACCTGGGCACTCAGGTCTCCATATGTAAGATGGGGAAATACTACTTCCTTATCTTACAGGGGTGATGTGAAGACAAATACAGGAGGTTCTCAGATACTACAGTAAAGGGGACCATAAATAGCCTAGATCGATCAAAATATCCTTCCCCCCTTTTAGAAACGTTTTGAGTTCTTGGGTAGCATCCTTGACCATCAGAGTGTTAATATTGCAAAATGTTAGGGCCTAATCCAGCTCCCAGTTGCAGAACTCCCATTGACTGCAAGGGAAGCAGCGTTAGGCCCTTAGTTACCATGGTGATGCCAGACAGTGAGAAATTATGTATATGTGCATTTTAATATAAAATTGTCTGTTTTACTAGAGGCCAGGGATTAAATGGGCTAAGACATTACCTTTCCCTGTTACTTTTAGAGCTTATTTTAGAACTTGCAGCCATCACTGTAATATCTAGGCACTAGTCAAGAAGTCCAAGATAGACAAAGATTGTCCTTTGAGGACAAGCCAGTTGGTGGAACAGAAGGAGGTTTCCACTGCGGATAAAGTTGACTCCACTCTGGGCTAAATTCATCCCTGTGCAGAGGGCCAGGACGCAAGCTATGCAGCACTTATAGCCATAGGCTTTGTACTGGCCCTTTGCACAGTGGTAAATTTCACCATCCTGCTCCAAGGCTTGCAATATGCCACCTTTCACAAGCATCACATTTCCTTAATCATAAAGGGAAGGATCCTCACCCTTCAACCGACCTCCTGCTAAAGTCTGATAAGAGTCCATGGGAGGATCCGGCTGAAAACAGAAGCAACTCTTGTGGCAATGAAATTGCCTCATGAAATGGTTTTGATATTCTCTCATGTAAGTAACAAGCAGTCTTTGAAGACAGAGAGGATTGCATGCAGCACGCCGCTTCTGGATGATTAAATAATAATAAAAAGAGGCTAGTCAGTCAAGATGTAATATGAAGAGGAAAAAAGAGCAAACGGTTCTCTTTATAGATATCTCTAGGAAGAGCAGTCTTTAAGGTATAATTAAGTAATAGCTTGGGGAGATTTTCCATTCACAAACTAAATTAATGATGCAGTTTTTTTTTGTCATTGCTTTTTAAATATATGAGTCAGTTGGTGATCTTCCGAAACTCATTAGGCTTTTAATGGATGTCCAATGCATATCCCCCCTCCCCCCATGAGGAGGGAGACTGATGAAAGCGTGGGGTTTTGCTGTGTAGTCCACAGTGAATCATGGGCTTTTAAGTTTAATGAGCACTCTTGCATGGCCACTGACAAAGGCAGGCAAAGAGATCACACTGGCAGATGTAGTAAACTGCACTCGTATCTCATATTGAGTTGGGGATGCAGTTTGACAAAGGCTGCTTAAACAAACCTGAGCATGCCAGTTATTTTCAAATGATTTACTTGTTACAGTTGCTCGCAACATAAAAGCCGCCTATCAGTCATTAGAACACGGTAGAGAAATTTTTCCCAGGGTATTACATATCATGTTTGGACAGTCAGAACTCACTGCTATTATTTATTCATGCCACTTTAAATTATTCTCCTCAAAATGAACCTGAGTCACGTAAATGCTGACTTGGAAAGTATCAGAGCTCTGCTTTCTCTTGCAGTCCCCCAACCCCCGCTTTCTTTTTAAGAGACTTACTGCCCTGCAAATTGAAATCCAAAGACTAGAAGAGCTTAGCTGGTTTAAATCAATACCCCAGAAACAACTTGATTTAAACATTGGCTAAGTCAGAAATGAGCCTTTAAATTGTGAGGTGATTTAAATTGTTTCTGTGCTGCAAAAACATGAGCGAAGCTCAGCTGACATGTATGTATCCTGCACACAGGTGTGTGACTGGGATCTATGGCTTTTTACTTCTTTTTAAATGTGAGTGGTGACAATCTGAAAGCAACACAAACTGAATCTCTCTGAGCAAGCGGTTACAGCAGTGAAGCAAGAAACATACAACCAATATGATTCAACCCCCAACCTGAAGAGAATACTCTGGACGAGATTGTGGTCCTGTGAGCTGCTCTTGGGGCAGCCTCTCTATAGGTCCCAACTTTCTTCCCCGTTATTAGACCAGTCTATCAACTTGCCCTAAAATGAAGCAATTGGCTCGGAAACTCCAGGCCTTGGAGTCTTCCTTTGTCTCCCAGACATTTTCTTAGAGGCAGCCTGGCATGGCCTGCTCCTGTGCCTGTTGAAATCAACAGGAAAATGTCCTTAGGCTTCAATAGTGCAGGCTCAGACCTTAATGCCAACATTTTCAGAAGGCAGCATGGGCATAAGGGGCCAGTTGATGCTCCTGCTTCCATTTTGGGGCACAAAGGGGATTTTCAGAAGTGGTCTAGTGGTGCCCAAGTCCCCAGAATGCTGTGGGGACTGAGCACTCCAGGAAGGTGAGTCCAGAGCATGAGTAAAGAGGGTAGTGTGGACAAAATGCGACCCGTAGTCCTGGGTGCAAACAGCTGATGTTGTACGTGCGAATGTTATCCCAGTAACTTTTATGCTACACAAACCATGTTTTATTATTCTGTACTTAGGCACACACAGCAGAGCCACTATTTTCTGGGCAGCGTTGTTACAGTAAAATGGGGCAGTATATATACCTCTTAATAAAATATCTGGAAAGTGTTATTTTAGGTATCTCTGCCATTTCTTTTGCGTTTTCTGGCTGGCACACCCCCAGGGTCTGTGAGGCAAGCAATTCTGTCCATCAGCTGCCCTGGGAGCATGTGTTAAACAGGACGTAGCCTCTCACTTGCATAGCCTGGACAGACATTTGTCACAGAAACAAAACTAAAAATTCTCTGACAGAAGCAGGAAAATGTGTATGTTGAAGCGCTTTTTGTCTCAGGTAAATATTTCCACCTCAAGTAGTAGCAGCAGCACAAACACCCCCTGCAAAACCAAACCCAAACCAAATTAGTCTTTATTGGCTGTTGCTGCAGCAGTGTGTCTGTGGAGTTCTGTGTCTCTGGAACCTTCCTCAATCTTTAAGACAAGCAACTGAGGCTCCCAGCTAATACCCCCACAGATGTATCAAACATGAGCACATCAGAAATTCATCTGAAGCAATGCTCCCATTTATGTTCTCCACCTGTTCCCTTCACACTGGCTACGTCCTCCGTTTCTTGGTGTATGTTGATTCTTTGTGTGGTTGTATGTCCACAAAAGATGCATTTCAGTTTTAGGGGCCACAATCTAGCCTGTTTTTCTGTAATGAAAACCTATCCACTTCTCAGCCCATACATGTGTGTGCACACACATACATGCTTTTTGAAATGTGTTTAGATCCGCACAGTTTAGAATCAAGTTCTCTCTTGTAGGAAATAAATTCGGAAGAGTTCTCATTTTTACAGAACTTGCATGCCATCTCCTTACAGCATCTGGCTAGATTATTAATGGATAACAAATGTAAAGAAACAAGACTTTCTGCTAACATACAGTGCGCTATACAGTCTCTTGCAGAGATGGATGAAGTGGTTGAAAAATCATAAACCCTCTCTCCCTCCCCATCAAATCTCTGCCAATTTTTTTGGATTGGAAATGAACTGAATCTTTTTGTAAGGTTTGAAGTATTTGGATAACGTCTTCTCCATTTTCACACAACTCTGCCCTCTTGAGTTCGAGTCCTTAACACAAGTGGATGAGAAAAAAAAATCCCTGGAATAACCTATCTAGCATGAGAGGTGGCACATCTCAGGTTTCAGATCAATTTTGCAAGCTCAAGATGATCAGATCATTTGTATAAGCATTGGAAGCCGGATCCTTGATTGGTGTAGAGTGGCATAGCACTACTGATGATGAAACACAGATTTATACCAGCTCAGGATATGGTCCTTGAACATTTGGACATTTTTCTTAACAGGACCCACTCCCACAAGTCTGAAAGTTTGGAGGGTTGCTATCATTCTTTTCATTGTACAGTATGTTTCTGACTTAAACTAATAGTGTCAAGGTGCTTTGCGTAAGACAGGAAGTCTGGGAAATCGGGATCCCTCATGATCTCAGTCAAATGACTCATTATCTCAGTTATTCAGCCATACTTGTATGTTTGTTATTGTTCTAGAGGATTTTGAGGTCTTTCAGAGGGCATGATCTCCATAGGAAAGTGCTGGACAAGGACAGCTGTTAAAGAATGAGCTCACTAATTCGTTTCACATTGGAAAAGTAAACACTGGCAAGTATGTTGCACTTTAATGTTTATTTGTGAACACTAACTAGAGTGGAAAATGTCCCCATTTTGACTCAACTGTAATAGAAACAACACCTCAGCTGACAAATTCAAAGCCAAGTGATAGGGTGTGTATTTAATTAGGGGTCCCCTTTTGCATGCAGTGGAGCGTTTGCTGTTCCAGCTAGCTCAGAAGAAAGCCAGGAGCACTCTAACTAAATAGATCTCCAGCCACATCTCACAGAGCAAGAGGCTTTATCCTTCTTCACCAATCTGGGTGCGATGCAGCTGGCTAAAGGTTTGTTTACAAAGCTCCAAAGCTTTAGTCATCAGACTGTGCTGCTGCTCTATTAACCAAAGCCTGTCTCCAGGGCCCAGCCTGAGAAGCTGGTGACATCAGTGGGGATCTGGGAGAATCCACAGACACTGAAGCTCTGACACTGCAGCATCAGCCACAGTATCTGCAGTGCATTCATTTTCGAGGGAAGAAAGGTCACAGGATCTGTGAAGCTGTGGCTCCAAGCGCTTCTCTCCCCCCCTACCATCCACCCACTTTAAAAGGCCTTTTAATGAATGCAGCACACACATGCAGGCTTACAGAATCTGCCCCCGTCCACACAGTGTAGACCTCACTAGTTTCTGTTACTGTCAGGGTTCTCTGTGTTTTGAGGAAGGCCTTCAGTCCTTCTGCAATGTTACTTAAACAAACATATAGATAAGAGCTCCTGGCTTTCTTCTGAGCTAGTTGGAGCAGCAAGCACTATAGTCTGTGCAAAAAGGGCATGTAAAATCTGTGCTGCATGCATAAATATAGGTTAATGAAATATATTAATCTACTGAATATATTACAGTTGCATCCATTGCTCCTGAACCATTAGCAGGAGTAGTGGTTTACCATCATTTTCAAGTCACTTTTCAAACTTCCCCCCATCCAATTGGTTTTGGTATCTTCCTTCACACAGGTATCTCATATCTTCTTGACGGGGAAGGGATTCAGTATAGACTGTGCCAGCAAAGAACTAACATCAGCTTTTCTACATCTTTTAATCAAATAATCTTGCTCATATAAAAACATTCCCAATTATTTGCTGTCTAGAAATCCATAGTAAAATGATGAACTCGTCACTCTCAAAAGAAGAGGCTGCCAACTGAAGAAATACTGACACACAACAAACTTGTTGGCCATGGTGAAGGGCAGGGGAGCAGCAACCAAGCTCTATGTTGAGCCCTCTACTATTCTGCACTATTTTATTGCTCTGTCACTTCCAAAGGCATTGAAATCTTTGCTCCCCATCCAGCACTTTCTCCTCACACTTTCATTCATTTGATTCCACTTCCCATGAAGTTTGTCAAGGTTCAAGAGCACCTTGATCACCAATATTACTCTTGCCTTCCTATTGCTTCCACTGGTCCTCTGTCCAAGGCCCTCGCACCCCTGCCTTTACCAATATTATTCCCTAAGGAATCCACCTTCTTCCTGGCTCCTATACGGTCATAATGACTATCTACTCTATCTCCATATTATTTAGTTCTCAGCAACACTGCCCCTACTACACACAAAACTGCAACCATTACCCCTCTTATTAAGAGGCCCCCTTGCTAACTATCAGCCTGTATCCCGCTAGCTTTTCACACAGAAAAATGGAGGGAATAACCGTCTAGTCTAACTCCAGTGGCCATACCCTGAACATCCTCCACAATCTAGTTTGCACCACCCTAAAACTATCTTCAGAGCACACTTAGGGTTCATCTATACATCAAAGTCATGGCACTAAGTATCAGAATCTGAGTTGATTGATGATGATGTAGAGCAGGCAGTCAGGAGTCTGATGACAAAGAATCTCTCCCGTTTCTGTGGATTGCTGGCTGAGATGATGGAAATCATACAGTGTGGTGATCCTTTTTGTGAATGGTCTGCCAAAGTCTCCAGGGCTCTCAATGATGCAGTGGCTTGCTACAGGGAGCTCTATCATTCAAAGATTCATGCAGGAGAGCAGAGGTCGATAAAATCCTTTTAAAAGACTTCTGCAACCAAAAAGCCAGCCCTGGAAAAGCCAACTCAAGAAAACCCAGCTGCCACCCCTACTAAGTTTAGCATAATTGACACTGTTTTATACTGTATTACTGTACTGTATTCAAATGTTCTATGTGTTTGAACAGTGGTAGTAGGTTTCTACATTATTTTATTCAATATTTTATGTGTAAAATGTGTACTGTATAACCTGTCATACACTGTTATTGTACATATTTAGGCAAAAAGAGCATTGTCATAGGCGAGTGTGGTGAAGTTGTGAACTCATTCCCCCCATTCCATTATTTCTTATGGGGAAAAATTCTCTGGTATGTCATTTCGGTATCCATCGCCCTTTTCAAGAATGCAACCCCAATATATACAGCAGACCCCCGGTAGTTAAACAGAAACAAAGGGAATTAATACAAATCATTCATCCCAACGTTGGGTTAAAGCGGTCTTCCTTCAGAGGCTGCTCGTCAGGCTGGGAGCCGACACTGAGTTCCCAGGTAATAGAGGAGAACGGTTCTCTCTCTAGGTGTGTCAGTATCTGGCCCTCCCTTCCCTAGAGAGGGTCCTTCAGGCAGCAGACCCCTACAGAGTTCCTGCCTTCCGACAGCTCTCTCTTCAGGGGCTGAAAGTCTGCCCTCATCCCTGATCAGTCAGCCACAGAGCTGGGCTTCTCTCAGACTCCTCCCTCCAATCCTGACATATCTCACAGGTGTGATAGGGCAGAGCCACCTAAACCTACATTAGCTCATTAACTCAGTGTTGCCCAGTGTGGGGGCTGTATAACCCACTCTCTAGCTCAGTTCTCAGACCCCATCTTTCCTTTCAGATGAGACACCCCTCCACCCCAGCTATGGCCTGGCTTAAAAACCACCCTGATCAACTCAACCAGTCCCACATCAAGCCTGCCTTCCTCCCAGGAAGGCTCTGACAGGCCACAGTTGTACTCAGTCCCTGCCTCTAGCCCAGCTTCTCAGGTGATCAGCTGGTCTAGTCTCCTCCCCAGCCTGTCACACCTGAGCAAGACCTTCCCCTTTCTAGCCTCTTCCTACTGGCTAGATACCCACTAAAGGTGTAGCTGTCAGGGCTGATTGCGCATACAGCAGTCATTAACCCTTTCCAGTCCATGGGGTTTTTTTTATACCCCCTGTACAGGTACCCAAGAACTGAGGCACTAAAAACCAGTTCTAGCCACTTCTGAAAAGACGGAGTGAAGCCATCTGCCTGAGATCAGATACAACGTTAGTATGAGGGTGGGAAACAGGGCCCAGCGCTCTCAACTTCCAACCACGAGACTGTAAATAAAAAAAAACTTGACTATGTTTTAAAAGCAGTTGGCTGGATGATTTAATTTCATCCCAGTAAATGAGTTACACAGACTAACTGAGAGGCTTTCTATGATGCTATGTGCCTGAAGAGAGTAGAGTATGTGTTAGAATAGGGAAAATGTACACACGCCACAAAAATCTCACATGCTGCTTATGATCAGTATTTGTAGCGCACAGTACCTTTATTCCTAAGCCTATCTAAATTTGGTTTTAGCTGGCTCCATCCTGAAAACCTGTTTTTCCTATAGAATATAAATGAAAATTCATAAACCTTGATTAAATACAGGACCTTGGGCTGGTCTACATGACAAGTTAGTGCCTGGGAAGCCAGGGTGTGAATCTACAGCACACCAGCTTGCGGCTGTGTGGGCACTGCGACAGCGGAAGTCCCGGAGCGTGGCTGGGTGAACTGTAGAAATAGACTGAATGCATCCGATGAAGAGAGCTGTAGGTCACGAAAGCTCATGCTCAAATAAATTGGTTAGTCTCTAAGGTGCCACAAGTCCTCCTTTTCTTTTTGCGAATACAGACTAACACGGCTGCTACTCTGAAACCTATAGAAATAGTAGTATGCCATGCCCCCATGTCAGAATTTTCACTGACCTGCAGCGGTTTCCTCACAGGATATTATCTAGGCAGCAAGCTGCTGCACTGTAGTTTCACACCCTGGCTTGCCATGCAGTAATTTGCTGGATAGACCAGCCCTGTGCCAATTGGGGGATTTTCCTGCTGTGACACTTCCCAGGCGTACCCAGGGTTATGAGGCACCTCACTACCACCTGCCCTTAGCACAAGGAAGCCTTATTTGTGCCTGTCGGAGGGGTCAGTTTCCCAACTCCACCAGCCATGGGCAACATAAGCATTCCCCTCGGTCTGCACAGGCTCCGCTATCCCTTTGCAGGTTAGCAATAGGCACACTCCAACCCCTGAGCCCTCCAAGTGTTCCCCTGAAGCGTCCAGCCTCTGTTCCATTGGCCACTTAGGGTATGTCTACATTGCAATTAGACACCCACAGCTGGCCCATGCCAGCTGCCTAAGGCTCCTGGAGCTCAGGTTAAGGGGCTGTTTAATTGTGGTGTAGACTAGAGTTCGGGCTCAGGCTGCAGCCTGAGCCCTGGGATCCTCCCATCGCTCATGGTCCTAGAGCCCAGGCTTCAGCCGGAGACTGAACACCTAAACCACAATTAAACAGCCCCTCCTAACCCGAGTCCTGATTCAGCTAGCACGGGCCATGTGCGGGTTTTTAATTGCAGCAGAGACATATCCTCACAGTATTCACAGATTTGCTGCTCCCAAAGATGCAGGACACCCCAGCTTAGCAGTGACACCTCTGATCACAACTCTGCTTTACATGCAACACTTTGATCAGGGAGTTTATTTACCGAAGGATAGAGATTTGAGTGACAGAAAGTAGAAATATTGGAAACAAATGGTTACATATAAAATAAAACCATAACATGCATTGTAGAATGTAGAATTATCTATTTTTATCATCTAGTTATTTAACTAGATACTTTTATGTCATAGAGCAAAGCTCACCCCAGAGTCCTTCCAGAGTTTTCTGGCCAGTCATGAGACAAGCCTTGCTGCCAGCTTGTCTCCTAAATGAAGGAGACAGTCTTTCTCCTTAAAAAGAAAAGGAGTACTTGTGGCACCTTAGAAATGAACAAATTTATTTGAGCATTAGTCTCTAAGGTGCCACAAGTACTCCTTTTCTTTTTGCAGATACAGACTAACATGGCTGCTACTCTGAAACCTGTCTGCCTCCTTGCAACCTCAGCTATATCAAAACAGTCCTTTGATCTTCATTCATAGACTGCACACCCTCCCACTGTGTTCGCTTTTCTGTAGATTTGCAATCTTGATTAGCTGGTGTATGCAAATAGACTTGCATTGTGAGACACACAATACCCAAAGATCAAACAGAGACATAAGCATCTATTACACCCTGCCTGAACAGAGTCTGTCTGAAGCATGTCACTTTCAGGTGACCTGCCCTTCAAGGTTTTCAAAACATAAGTTTTCAGTATAGATAAACATCTTAAATGACATCTGTACATACATTCGACAATGATTACGATGACCAGTCAGCTCTTTGCTCTTGGTGGAGACCTTACATGTCACCCTTTGGGGAATTATTGTTGATATTCTTGACCCAGCAAATCCCTGTTAATCTCTATGCCTCTCTATGCCCTCTGCCACTTGGCACAAAGAGATTCCTTGGTCACAGCTGCTACTTACAACATTTCTTTGACGATTGTCAAACTGCTCAACCAAATCTCAGCCACATATCAGGTTTTGCAACAGAGTGATAGTTTATGTAGACAGTTACAGAGTGATATAGTAATAGAGAAATGAGAGAGATTTAGGGAAAGGGAAGGACCACTGTGGGGGTCTCATAAGAGATTTTCATCTGCAGCCCTCTCTGTGGTGCAGGTATATAATCCCACTTACATTTGTGTGTCTGCGACAAGAGGTGGTTGAAAAAATAAGGAAAGCAGTAAGTCAATGTAAAATATTTGTGTATCAAGAAGCTCCATTGCTAGATGAGTGTTATGGTCACATACCTCCCTGCCAGATGGTCTTGAGCTCTACCATAGTTGTGCTGTAGAAAATTATTTGGAAGTACTTTAATCCCAAATAAAATATAAATCCAAGTCCCAGACTGATCCTGCAACCTGTTTCAAAGCCTACTGAAGTCCATATAGTTGCTCCTGTTGACTAAAATGGGCTTTGGATCAGGCCCTTTGGGAGTTTGTTTAGTTTCCATTAAAGTCAGTTTTTACTCACTATGTATAGTTTTATAGTGATAAACCAAGCCTATTGCTTCCATTGGCTTGTTTTAGAATGTGTATGCATTTTTTTTTAAAATTTTCTCAAGTGAATTTGGTGCTCACTAATGGCACTTGCTCAGCAACAGTGGAAACGAAAGCCCTCTAATTTAGAAACAACGATTTGGCAGTAGGATGGTTCTGCATGGGCAGTAAACACTTTTCCAACATGATCCGTAGAGCTTACCTCTTGGGGGAACCGGTAGAATACGAAATTGCTGTAATATCAGATGAATTCCATCTATTCTTAGCTGAACTACACCTCACTCTGGTTACTCTGCGTTTGTGCAGCTGGAATACTTATTTTTCTTATTACCCATATATTATAGCAGGGATTGGCAACCTTTGGCATGTGGCTCGTCAGGGAAATCTGCTGGCGGGCCAGGACTTTTTGTTTACCTGCAGCATCCGCAGGCTCAGCCGATCGCAGCTCCCACTGGCCGCGGTTCACCATCCCAGGCCAATGGGGGCTGTGGGAAGCGGCACGGGCCGAGGGATGTGCTGGCTGCCGCTTCCCGCATTATACTATTGTCGATATGTCAGTGTGACAGAGATATATAAATTATCCTGCTCCAAATTGCCTGCTTTCATTAGACTTCATTGGCAAAGCTGCATGCAACTGTCTGCAGGGGAGAGCGAATAATGTATTGAGTTTTCAGTTAACGATACTCATAAGCTCTGCAGGGTCTAATGGACAGAGTCTTCCAGTTCAGGACATGGGAGATTGGGGCTCTTTTCCTAGCTCTGTATATTTGGACAAATCATTTCACTTCTCCGTGCCTTTGTTTTCACTCCCCTTTCCCCAATCCCCCCCTCCTCCCCATGTTATCCTGTCTTGTCTCTTTAGAGCATAAGCTCTTTGGGGCAGAGACTCTTTCACATACAATGCCTAGCACAATGGGGTCCAAATCTCAGATGGGGCCCCTAAATGCTACTTTAATACAAATAAATAATAAATGGTAGGAGAAATGATGGGGCTGGAGAAGCATTAGGCCCAATGCGAGTACATTTTAGCAATAGCTAGCTAAACGGCTTTAGCATTGGCCACAGCAGTTCACATGACTTGTCACTGACAAGCTGGCAGCAATGCTGGAGATTGTTAGTTCTGCAGGCTGGGTAGCTCTGGATTTGGATCTTTTTTTTAAAATAGAAAAAAGACCAAAGGTGATATAAAAGGATGAGAAATGCCACAAGTTAAGATGCTTTTAGAGCTTATTTGTTATAGACAAACTGCCTTTCAGGCTCTGGCCCAAGCAGCACAGAGCCAAACCACGCTCAGAGGAAAGCTGTGTTTTGGTTCCAGAAGGGGTTGTGCTGCCCCAAAGTGCTTGTCCTTCTGTGCTAAGTAGGATCATCTGTGGTTGGTGGAAATGCTCTGGAAATAGATTCAGCCACCTGTGGGCTACAGGGGAGCTGCAGGGAAGTTATAGAACCCAGAAGCCCTCACTGAGGATACCGTCACTAGCCCCACCCATTTAAACCCAGATGCTGTTAGACAGAACAACCTATGCTCTTGCTGTTGCAGTTGCATCATCTGAGGACAGATGTGGCATAGAACCAAGCTTCTTTATGGGTTACTGAGAGTCACAGGTCACTACAACTCGAGATAAATGCATAACTCACCCTATCTAGGGCACTGTGCCATCGCCTGAGGGAGAAAGGATGGGTGCAGTTGCCTAGGTAACTGAAGCTGAAGAGTGTCTTTCTGGCCTCTGACCTGCTGATATATTTGGATAGCCATGAGCAGGAGAAGGAGAGCAACAGATTCCTGTAGCCCTTGAAAACACACTGACAAATTTCAACCCATGGCATAAAACAACTAGGGGGCCTGACTATGAAATCTACATCAAAGCCAGGGGATGTGGCAGCAAGTATTTAGTTATAACACTGACTGTTAACCTCTTCATTATAGGTAAGGATCAACATTTATTGCCTTACACTGGCTTCTTAGCTCAGTAAACATCTTTCTAATAAATTATTATTATTCATTTGGATTGCAGTAGCATCTAGATTCCTGCACTGAGACCAAGGCCTCCATTGTGCTAAGCACTAGAAGCAGACATCCCCTGTCCTGCTGAGTTTACAGTCTAACTAGATGTAACTATGCCTTCTTTGGGTCACAACTGAGGATGCCAGATTGAGGATGAACTGCTGAGAAATAGGGCAGATACACCCCAAGGCTGGTGGCTAATCCCCCATAGGATATACCAAACCAGCAACAAAAGTAAACTTCTGTTTCACCACACTGGCTAACAAGTAGTCATAAAAACAAACAAAGAGTTTCCTCCAGCATTCCAGTCCTTGTATTACCACTGAAAACAGTGGATTTAAAGGTGAATGGTTCTTTGCAACCAGTCTCATCAAATAAAAAGATTCTACTGATCCCAAAGGACCAGTCACACACCCAGGTCAATATATAACTTAGATCTTACCCAAAAATTATGCCGATGCAATCCTTCAGTATCTAAAATCTAGAAGTTTATTCGTAAAAAGAAAGAAAGGTGAGAGTTAAAATTGGTTAAAGGAATCAAATACATACAGTAATTGCAAAGTTCTTGGTTTAGGATGGAATAAACTGCTGGCTTAAGTCAAGCCTCTGGCTGCTTCCAAATCATTGGAAGGTCCTCAGTCCATTGGGTAGAATGCTCCCATTAGTATAGCCCAGAGGCTTGGGCAGGAAAGAAGCTGGAGCAGGATAGAGGCAAATTGGAGGGGTTGCCAAGGCCATTTATATCCTCTGCCATGTGGAGGGAAACCCATTGTTTCAAACAAAAACCTCAGCACAGCTAGTGGGGAAATCACAGGTGACCAGATAGTGTTTGGAATCACATGGGCAAGTCATATGTTCATGCCAATTTCACTCAGTCATTGCAGGAAGCCATTACCTATATTTCAGACAGCACATTAACATGACAGTCCACCCAGTGTAGATGGACATCTCCCATAGTCCATTGAGAGTTAACTGTCCTTTTGATGGGCCACTCACTGTGTGAACAGTCCTTCCAAGATGTGCTGGCTAACTACTTCATGGGCATTACCCCATGTGAAATCCAGGTAGAGAGCCAATATTCATAACTTCAAATACAAAAGTGATACATACAGAGTAATCACAATCAGCGAATCCTAACCTTTTCATAGACATCTTACATGCCACATTTTATACAAGATTTGTTGCAAATATATAACAGTGGTTGTAACAATGATCTACATGGTCATATTCTAATCAGATAATGTCACACTAGACAAGACAGACAAAGGATGGGAGAAAGGAAATAGTATCTCCATTTTAAAGATGGGGAACTGAGGCCCAGAGAGATGAAGCAACATGCCAGTGGTCAAAATGAAGCCTGTGGGAGAGCTAGGAATTGAACATGTTTCTCGGGTCCAGGCCAGTGCCTTAACCACAAGGCCATCCTTTCTCTTCCTACATGCCACAGATTATTGAAAAGCTACCCAATCCCATCCACGTGTTACTGGAAAGCAAGTAATCAGATCTAAGGGATCTGTCCAAAAAGTGGGGGTTAATAAATAATTACTTAGCTCTTTACATAGCTCTTCTAATCCCTAGATACAAAGAAAGGTATCTATCATCATCCTCCCCATTTTATTGCTATTGGTTAGGTGTTTAATACCCACAAAAATTATCTGAAAGATTACTTCTAAGGGTTGCAACAAATACTGTCTCAGTAGGACCTAGTAGCACTGCTTTGGCATGAAAGCAAAACTGCCTGTTCCTCCGGATACACAAATACAACAAGGAACGGGGAGAAACAGAAAGGACACATTCTTTGTTGAGCTGGGGAACTTGGTATGCTAAAGCTGCTGAGTTAAGGATGCTGCAGAGGCCTGTGTTGTCTGATACGAAGGCACAGGTTTCTGTGAAGGCTGCTGGCTCAACAGCTGTAAGTTGCTGGGCTGATGTTAAGACGTAGGGGTCTGTAAGCAAAGTGACTCAGCACTTCTAGCTCACTGGGCTGACTCTGATATGAAAGCACAGGTCTCTGTGATGTACCAGCTCAGCATCTCTAGTTAGTTGGTCTGAGGACAAGTGGCAAGCCTCTCTGTGGTTACTAGTTCAGCAGTTCGAGCTTGCTAGGACGACATCAAGGTACAAGATTTCCAATGTCACAGGGGCAGCACCTGTAGCTTGCTGGTCTGGTGTCAAGGGATAAAACTCTGATAACCCTTACTTCAGCAACTCTGGCTTGTTCATTTGATGTCAAGGCTCAGGCCTTCATGAGATTACTGGCTTACCATTTCTATCTTGCTGGGATTATGTCCACACACAGGTTTCGTTGACATCCCCTGCTCAGCACCTTTACCTTACTGAGCTTAAGTTACGGACCACGGCTTTGTACATTTACCACCTCATCACCTCCAATTGACTCCATTTATGTCAAGGTACAAACCTGTGAAGAGCATTGCTAGCACTTCCTGACAACCTAGATGTCTGTGGGCATCATTGGCACAGATCCTCCAGCTTCCTGGTCTGATGTGAAAGGGCAAAGCCTATGTCACATCAGATAGGTTTTCGAGCACTATCCAGGCCTTTGTATGCATTTTAACAAGGTCAGCACCCCATGGTAGGTCATCAGCAGCAGGGATTCAACATGGGACTTCAGGATCTTAATGCATGAGCTGTTACTGCCTAAGCTAAGAGACCCAGCTCTGTTTGCCACAGGCTATCGCAGGCTCATCAACTCTAGGTAGCATATCCACCACCAAAGAGGAACACTGCACCACACTTAGTCATGGCTTACAGTAATACCAACATTGAGAAAAACCAAAACTGGTTAATGTTCCTTAAAAACAGTTTTGTTCCTTTTTAATACATTTATTTCTGAGCTGTAGTTGGCTATCTTAAGATTTCTGGCTGGGGAGCAGGGATTTGATAAACCTCACTCTTTCTTGTCTTTCTACATTTTGATGCATTCATTAGCAACCTGGATTCAACAGCCATACCCTAAACTGGAATGGAGCCTTTCTACTTACGTGAATCAGATGGAGTACATTAGAAACCATCCAGTGGAAGCTGATCCTGCAAGTACCTTCAGCTCCTGCTGATTTCCGGGAATTCAGGATTGGGCAAGTGGTGTGACAACGCTCTTGAAATCATTGGTGGGTTTCTGTTGTCTCCAGCTGGAGTTGAACTTTCAACATATTGAGAACTGATGAATGCAAGAGATTGATCATTTTTAAGGCCAGGAGGGACCATTACGATAATCACATAAGCCAAAGAACCTGCATTCAGAAAACCCTGCACCACAGCCGTAACTCCCAACTGAGCTAGAGCATATATTTTAGTAAGACATCAAGTCTAGATTTAAAAAATCTTCAACTGATAGAGAATCCATCACAGTCCTAGGTAAGTTGTTCCAATGGTTAATTAACTTCACTGTTAAAAATGTGCACCTAACGTCTAGTCTGAATTTGTCTAGCTTCTGCTTCCAGTCACTGGATCTTGTTATGCCTTTGCTAAATTAAAGAATCCTCTACTATCAGAAAGCAACATCTATCAGAACAAACACAGTTATCCAGCTTTCCATGTATTTATATGGAACATGGCAATTCAGGGGTTTCACAATACATCAGTTTCACAATTGCTTCCAAGGTGGTGAGAATTATAATGCAGGAAACACTGTGTTTTACCATGCTGAATAACTCAGGCAAGAGGAGAAGGCGAAGGGCTATTAAAGAAAATACTTTTTGACAGGCCTCCCCCCCCCAAAAAAAAATATTTGGGAAAGGAAATACAGAAACAAAACATACTAGATTATGGGGAATTTAGAGAGACAATTAAGAGTGCTGGAGTGTCACAATGTGCTGGCACTTCTTTGCAAGACAGAATGATGTTCTGGCTTCATTCCACTTGTGAACCTGTTCCAGCCAACAGCATGAGACCTTGCCCCACTGCTGACAGTCAGTTCCTATAGCAACTTTCCCTGATTTTCTGCTTTGCGTTAAGTATCCCACAGGGCCTTGCATTACTCTGAAATGCCTCCCTCTGGCTGACACCCAAGGCTCCAAAGAGAGCCAAGTGCAACCTTGCATTTAGCCTTCCCCCTACTTGGCTGGAGGAAGGCCATGGTGGCAGAACCTCTGAGGGTGGGTTTGAAAGTGGAAAGTAAAGGGCGGGAGGTAATTTAAGGGATCGCAGACGATTCTCTGCCCTCTATGCTGCAAATGCATCAGGAAACAGATAGACAGAGAGAAAGATGCAAGTTACAAAAACAAAGCAGCAGAATTGTGCAGCCACAATTCAGATTTCTCTGAAGTCAAACACATTTAGACTTGACTTTAAATTGACATAATGGGCACAGTTTGCTTGATGTATTACTAGCAACATAGCCAAGTCATAGTGTACTTTCGCGCTCCAGTGTTCTAATAAGCGTTTCATTCAAAGCAGCAGTTCAGTTCTCCCTGTCAATTTTGTCAAGTACATATCACATCAAAGAATAAGTATTTGCCAAAGCCTCTCTTCAGCCATAACGGGGGAGGCGGGGGAGGTTTGTTTGAAGAATGTCAAGTTGCACCTGCTGGCTCACACTGGGAAGATGAAAGGAATGACTCGAGTCTGTCGCTGTTGAATTTTATTTTTTTCCCCAGTGTTTTTATCAATGTGAAAAGACTTGTTGCGTTTCAAAAGCAGCACATTTGCTGTAATCACATTCGGAGCTCTTTCAATGGGAAAATAATAGCTCTGTGGATAATAAAGTGATATTTGTCTGTGAAGCAAAAGAGTGAAATTAGGTTGGCATGTTTAATGAGAGATGGATGCCATTCATGCTAAAATAAGGAAAAGCACAACATTTACTACTTGTAAACACATTTTACATCCACTAGTCTATGTGGTTTAAACATGATAGCAACTAATGGGCAAGACTGTCCTTTGCCCTGTGTGGGCTCTGTGTTTGGCGAGTATCTAAACAATGGGGAGAGCAGTCTGGAAAAACTACTCCCCTTTCTGCCGAGGTGTGTGGGGAGTGAGGGGAGCTTTGGCTCTGCCCCTTATGCTTGAGCCAGAGCAGCTGATATAACACCAGTGGGAAAGGAATCTGCTCTTTGGAAAGACCAGTAGCAAATAACTTCTAGGAAGAGAATTGAGACTCTCAGTCACATTCCCCGCCCTGGTCTGCTCCTGGAGTAGCACAACAATGTGCTGTGCCTCACACAAAGCAGATTTAAATTTATAATCCAGCCCAATATTTGTGATGCATTATTTCACCTTAGCCCATAGGAAGCATGCAGCTGATATGCTGGAAAAACTTGCAATGAGCTCTGTTCAGACGTACGTGTTCATCCTCACAGGACTTACTGTAGCGTTGAGGCCTAAATTATGAGCATTTTCATTGATATAGAAATACTAAGTACAAAATGGTCATTTCAAATGGATATTTCCAAAAAACTTCCATCTAAATGCTGTAGATGGTCGACCCCCCATATTAACAGTGAAGGAGTCACAGAATCCCTGTGTGACCTTGGCCAAGTCACTTAGCCTCTGTGCCATTTTACAGTTCCCCATCTGTAAAACAGGGATAACAGCACTTCTTACCTCAAGGGATGTTGTGAGGATAAATACATTAGACATTGTGAGATGCTCAGATACTGTGGTAATGGAGTACCTAATCATATAAGTACTTAACAGGTTTTTAAATCAAACCGCCTGTCATTTAGGATCTAGGTCAGACTAATAATAAGAGCCATGTATATTCAGTAACACATTTATTCTGAGGATCACAAAGTGAGCTTCACATCAGTCCTGGGGCGGGAGTGGGGGGGTTGGGTCAAATATCACTTTCCTTTTACTGATAGGTGAAGTGAGGTGCAAACTCTTGCCTGAAGGTCAGAGAAGTGCATAGCAACAGAAATCTGGAGTCCCTGTTATCTTTGGAGGTTGTAGTATGGTTAGCAATTCCTACAATGACTACTTAGTCAAAGCAAGGACTTAGGGACACACTATGTGGGTATACCATGCAGTACAAACTTTATTTAGTTATTGTGAGAACTAGAGAGGGTTGTTGGCGATTTTGCCTATCTTGGCTTTGTTGTTGATAATATGGAGAGCATTGAGAAAGAACTTGAAACTCACACTGAAAATGTGTCATTAGTAACGGGGCACCTCATCAAGAATGCCTTTCATAACCAAACACCCTGATAAGTAGTGAAATGAAGCTGAGGATATATAATGCTTCGGTGGCAGTATTCTGACCTATGGGATTGAAAGATGGTCCTTCTCTCTCTCAAGACAGAAAAGAAGTTGGAAACGATTCAAATGAATCATCTCCAAATGATCAAAAACAAAATGGTAAGAATTCAAGTCAAGTGAAGAGATCCATTTTCTTACGAAACAGGGTTGACTCTCAGGGTAGCCAAATCCTCCACACAGTGGTAGGGTCATCCGCTCTGAATGCCTACACCAATTTCCCCGCAAGAATCTTCTTTGAATTTGACCCAAAAAACAGGATGGAAAAGGCCTTTCAGAGGACCTAAAACACAATGCCTGACTGACGTCAGACACCTATCCCTCATTGATATCCTACCCCCATCATGTGCCAGATATGGCTCATGACAGGACATCATGGAAGTATGTAGTGCTTTTGCTGGCCTCTGTGCTGTCCAAGAGACAGCATGAGAACTAACCAACCTAACCTTTGTGGCTAAGGCCCAAGCTCTAATTCAAATCTGTCTGATAAGAAATGACCCTCCCTCCTTGGGGGGAGGGATAGCTCAGTGGTTTGAGCATTGGCCTGCTAAACCCAGGGTTGTGAGTTCAATCCTTGAGGGGGCCATTTAGGGATCAGGGCAAAAATTGGAGATTGGTCTTGCTTTGAGCAGGGGGTTGGACTCGATGACCTCCTGAGGTCCCTTTCAACCCTGATATCCTGTGACCCAAAGTTAGCAACTATTGGCTGATTGGTGGCCTGCATAAAAAGTTTGCTGAACTTTCTTCTCCTTTTAGGGGTGGAGGTGGTGAAAAGGAACTTGTAATTTTCAGGGTTGAGGCAGGAAAAAAATAAACACACAAAGCCCAAATGGTCATATCAACACCTGCTTCATTCAGCATTTTCCTTCTCTATCACAGATAAATAATCTCAAAATATCTCCATTTGGTCTCTTGAGTTGACTTAAACCACAGATTCACATTTCCTAACCATAAATGGGAACAATGACAGAACTCACTCCAGAATTATGCATTTCATTCACCCTCACACCCTTTGGGCTTTAAAAAATAAACTCAATTTCAAAGGCCTAAATTCAGGATTTACATTGCTGCCATGAAAGTTATCGTCAAACCTTCTCCTCCTCAGTTGCCCCACTCTTAAGGCTGGCCTGCACAATGGGCCAGGAACAGTGGAAGAAGGTGCATTGTCTTGCATACCAGGGAGCTTTCTGTGGTATAATCCTTCCCCGAGTTTCCTGTGGAAGCCCTACGCACAACAATCCTACACCTAATACGCACAATCTTATCCTGCTGTCACAGATTACACAGTTTGCTGCACCTCTGTCTCCTTCCTGGGGTCTGAGTGTACTCCCTCTTGGCCTCAGGTTTCATGCCTTTACCTATCTTGGGGTGTAAGCCTGAAATTCTTGCACTCATAGGGCCTTCTGCTACAGTGCTCTGTGCTTACAGGTCTCACTGGGTTTGGCATCTGCTGTTCTTCCCTCCAGGAATCTGTGACCAATGGTATACAGTGACCAGATAGCCTTTTTAAAACCAAAGTATTGTTTATTTTGCAGTATGAACAAAGCACAAGAGAGAAAAAAAGATTTTAAATCTACACTCTTGTCTATCTAAAAATCTTACCATCCCCTGATAGGTTAGGCAGGACTAATTTTCTTCAGTTGGAGTCTGTTAGCTGTCTGTGTGTCAGACTGGTTCCCCTGAACTATCCCCCTCTTGAAAAAGTGTTCCTTATTAAAACAGCAATAGTCTCTGTGTTCCTGGGCTTTGGTCCTTCTGGTCCATAACTAGTTTTGCAGCTTGGCTGGGGAGGAGGTAAAATGTTCAAAGATAACAGTCCTGGAGCTGGCTATAAACAACCCATAAGTGTTTGCAGATAAGTGGCTTATTTTGAGTCTTTACCTTCCAGCTAAACCAATATATCCACAAAGTAAACATCTCAACAACCAGGTCAACAAACAGTATTCAGAATTATTACAGAGGAGTTCCACTTCCATCAAGTCTGGTTTAAAGGGCCAAATTTTCAAAGTTAGGCACCTGCATTTCTATGTGGCTAGAGGGGGTACCCCAGGCATGCACACAAAGCAGATATCTGCATTCCTGTGAACCAGCAAGGCAATCACCTAACTAATTAGCGGCTGCACATGGGTATTTGCCCATGTAAGTTAAGTGCATGCCAAGGCTAACATGAAAATGAAAGGGTAGGTGCAAACTGAAAACGTTCCATGTCCTGCAATGCAGACAAGTTTTCCTGAGAACTGCACTAGGCACTAGCCACCCCAGCCAAATTCCACGTCTCTGCTCCAAAGCACAGAGGTTTGAGAGATTTCCACAAAATGGCTGTAAGAATTTGTTTTAATGTGGGCAAAAGAATGTATTTTCTCCCTAATCCCATTCATGGAAATGGCTGAACCATTTTTTTGCTAAAAACTTTGCCAAAAATTCAGCATGAAGCAGACACACAGCATGGGAAACTGTAACCCAAGTTCTTAAAGTCTGGAAAAGTCACAAGCAATTGAAAACAGGGTCTAGTAGGTTGCCCAACATTTCTCATTCCACTGTAGGTAGCATTCCAAGCATCATGTCTAATATATAGTTTTAAGAGCACAACATAGGTGCACAATATCAAAATACATAATGTTCAATGCATTTCACGTAGTTAAGCTACAGTGATATTTATAGTACAATAGTACCTATAGAACCCAATTTAAATGAGAACCCCATTGTGCTGGGAGCTGTACAAACATATAGCCCCAAAGAGTCTAAACAGACAATGGATTGGAGGGGAAACAGAGGCCCAGATAGGTGCAGTAACCTGCCCAAGGTCACACAGCACATGAGTGGGAGAGCTTGGAATAAAACCTAGGTCAGCTGATTCCTAGTCCGGTGCCCTATCCATAAAAACCATTATGCAAACCACTGATAGCTATACATCAGTCACAGTATATGGAAAATGTATGCATTCCCCCATGGTATATTTGCAATGCCTGCTGCCACATACCCAGCTCTATCTAAGTTTCTCTTTGGTGCCATCCCCATTTGAGACCATACATGTTTAATGTTTTTCTCCTGTCTCTCAAACTATTTGTGGGCAAATTAAGTCAAGCAACTAAGGGGTTTTTTTTGCATTAGGTTTACGAGCACAGACATGTTTCAGAGTAGCAGCCGTGTTAGTCTGTATCCGCAAAAAGAAAAGGAGTACTTGTGGCACCTTAGAGACTAACAAATTTATTTGAGCATGAGCTTTCGTGAGCTACAGCTCACTTCATTGGATGCATGCAGTGGAAAATACAGTGGGGAGATTTTATATACACAGAGAACATGAAACAATGGGTATTACCATACACACTGTAATGAGAGTGATCAGGTAAGGTGAGCTATTACCAGCAGGAGAGAAAAAAACCTTTTGTAGTGATAATCAAGGTGGGTCATTTCCAGCAGTTGACAAGAACGTCTGAGGAACAGTGGGGGAGGGGGAAATAAACATGGGGAAATAGTTTTACTTTGTGTAATGACCCATCCACTCCCAGTCTTTATTCAAGCCTAAGTTAATTGTATCCAGTTTGCAAATTAATTCCAATTCAGCAGTCTCTCGTTGGAGTCTGTTTTTGAAGTTTTTTTGTTGAAGAATTGCCACTTTTAGGTCTGTAATCGAGTGACCAGAGAGTTTGAAGTGTTCTCCGACTGGTTTTTGAATGTTATAATTCTTGACGTCTGATTTGTGTCCATTTATTCTTTTACATAGAGACTGTCCAGTTTGGCCAATGTACATGGCAGAGGGGCATTGCTGGCACATGATGGCATATCACACTGGTAGATGTGCATGTGAACGAGCCTCTGATAGTGTGGCTGATGTGATTAGGCCCTATGATGGTGTCCCCTGAATAGATATGTGAACATAGTTGGCAACGGGCTTTGTTGCAAGGATAGGTTCCTGGGTTAGTGGTTTTGTTGATGGTGAGTATTTGCTTCAGGTTGGGGGGCTGCCTGTAAGTAAGGACTGGCCTGTCTCCTAAGATCTGTGAGAGTGATGGGCCGTCCTTCAGAATAGGTTGTAGATCCTTGATGATGCGTTGGAGAGGTTTTAAGTTGGGGGCTGAAGATGATGGCTATTTTCTTTGTTGGGCCTGTCCTGTAGTAGGTAACTTCTGGGTACTCTTCTGGCTCTGTCAATCTGTTTCGTCACTTTGGCAGGTGGGTATTGTAGTTGTAAGAATGCTTGATAGAGATCTTGTAGGTGTTTGTCTCTGTCTGAGGGGTTGGAGCAAATGCGGTTGTATCATAGAGCTTGGCTGTAGACAATAGATCGTGTGGTGTGGTCTGGATGAAAGCTGGAGGCATGTAGGTAAGTATAGCGATCAGTAGGTTTCTGGTATAGAGTGGTGTTTATGTGACCATCGCTTATTAGCACTGTAGTGTCCAGGAAGTGGATCTCTTGTGTGAACTGATCCAGGCTGAGGTTGATGGTGGGATGGAAATTGTTGAAATCATGGTGGAATTCCTCAAGGGCTTCTTTTCCATGGGTCCAGACGATGAAGATGTCATCAGTGTAGCTCAAGTAGAGTAGGGGCATTAGGGGATGAGAGCTGAGGAAGCATTCTTCTAAGTCAGCCATAAAAAATGTTGGCATACTGTGGGGCCATGCGGGTAGCCATAGCAGTGCCACTGATTTGAAGGTATACATTGTCCCCAAATGTGAAATAGTTATGGGTGAGGACAAAGTCACAAAGTTCAGCCACCAGGTTTGCTGTGACATTATCGGGCGTACTGTTCCTGATGGCTTGTAGTCCATTTTTGTGTGGAATGTTGGTGTAGAGGGCTTCTACATCCATAGTGGCCAGGATGGTGTTTTCAGGAAGATCACCGATGGATTGTAGTTTCCTCAGGAAGTCAGTGTTGTCTCGAAGATAGCTGGGATGGGGCATCCAGGATTCCCAGGTTTATGGATCTTGGGTAGCAGATAGAATACCCCAGGTCGGGGTTCCAGGGGTGTGTCTGTGTGGATTTGTTCTTGTGCGTTTTCAGGGAGTTTCTTGAGCAGATGGTATAGTTTCTTTTGGTAACCCTCAGTGGGATCAGAGAGTAATGGCTTATCGAAAGTGGTGTTGGAGAGCTGCCTAGCAGCCTCTTGTTCATATTCCGACCTATTCATGATGACGACAGCACTTCCTTTGTCAGACTTTTTGATTATGATGTCAGAGTAGTTTCTGAGGCAGTGCATGGCATTGTGTTCTGCACGGCTGAGGTAATGGGGCAAGTGATGCTGCTTTTCCACAATTTCAACCTGTGCATGTCGGCGGAAGCACTCTATGTAGAAAGTCCAGCCTGTTGTTTTGACCTTCAGGAGGAGTCCACCCAGAATCCTTCTTTTTGTAGTGTTGGTAGGAAGGTCTCTTTGGGTTAGTATGTTGTTCAGAGGTGTGTTGGAAATATTCCTTGAGTCGGAGACGTCAAAAATAGGATTCTAGGTCACCACAGGACTGTATCATGTTTGTGGGGGTGGAGGGGCAGAAGGAGAGGTCCCAAGATAGCCCAGCAGAAGAATCTGTCTTAAGTGTATAGCTGGACAGATTAACAATATTGCTGGGTGGGTTAAGGCTGTTGTGGCCCCTTGTGGCATGTAGGGGTTTAGATAGTTTAGTGTCCTTTTTCTTTTGTAGAGAAGCAAAGTGTGTGTTGTAAATGGCTTGTCTAGTTTTTGTAAAGTCCAGCCATGAGGAAGTTTGTGTGGAAGGTTGTTGTTTTTTTTATGAGAGTATCCAGTTCTGAGAGCTCATTCTCAATCTTTCCCTGTTTGCTGTATAGGATGTTGATCAGGTTGTTCCGCAGTTTCTTTGAGAGTGTGTGGCACAATCTGTCAGCATAGTCTGTGTGCTATGTAGATTATAACTGATTTTTTTTTACCTTCAGTCCTTTTGGTATGATGTCCATCTGTTTGCATTTGGAAAGAAAGATGATTTCTCTCTATATCTGTACTAGTTTTTTCATGAAGTTGATGGATTTCCACTCCATACGGCTAAATGTAGTGCCTTGCATAATGACAGGTTTCAGAGTAACAGCCACGTTAGTCTGTATCTGCAAAAAGAAAAGGACATTGGCCAAACCGGACAGTCTCTATGTAAAAGAATAAATGGACACAAATCAGACGTCAAGAATTATAACATTCAAAAACCAGTCGGAAAACACTTCAAACTCTCTGGTCACTCGATTACAGACCTAAAAGTGGCAATTCTTCAACAAAAAAACTTCAAAAACAGACTCCAATGAGAGACTGCTGAATTGGAATTAATTTGCAAACTGGACATCATTACATTGGACTTGAATAAAGACTGGGAGTGGATGGGTCATTACACAAAGTAAAGCTATTTCCCCGTGTTTATTTCCTGCCCCCCTCCCCCACACTATTCCTCACACATTCTTGTCAACTGCTGGAAAAGGCCCACCTTGATTATCACTACAAAAGGTTTTTTTTCCCTCTCCTGCTGGTAATAGCTCACCTTACCTGATCACTCTCGTAACAGTGTGTATGGTAACACCCATTGTTTCATGTTCTCTGTGTATATGAAATCTCCCCACTTTATTTTCCACTGCATACATCTGATGAGTTGAGCACAGACATGGGTTTTTCTGACATTCTGCAGGAATGAGCTCGACAATCTTAAGGCAGCGGCTGAGGAATCTGTGTTCCTGGTGCTCACGAGTCTTATTCTTGTGGCTGATCATGCTTCCATTGGACCATCGCAGTCGTGGTCAGTTATGGTCATTTAGAAGGAGGTAGGTAAGTAGGACCACTCCCATTAAGGGCTTTGAATACCAGGATCATTGAAATTTTGCATATGATTTTGTATTCCACAGGGAACTAGTACAGAAGATGGAGCATTGGAGTGACCTGTATTGCTGAATAGGGGGTAATTTTATGATGTGATGCTTCATTCTTAAATATGAGTGATGTTATTAGGTTTACTACTGTCACATGAGCCTCTCCCTTTTTGCATGATAATCAAAAGAATTCTTTCACAGGACTTCGTAAGAATCAGAGATATAACATTTACTGTGGGGTATTTAAGTCTACTAATGATAATTCTCCTTGAGGCTAAGAGTAACTGAGGAGCTGGGTGTTTCTCTTGAAATATATGGGTCACTCAAAATGTGACAGTGATGAATGTGGAGGACTGATTGCTTGCTTGCTTGGGCCAGTAGAGTACTATTTTCCTCCTCAAGCAATTAGCATTTCCCCTCTACACTTTGAGATTTATTAGCAATATAAGAAACCCACTATGATGGTGGGGATCGATTTTCTATGCTAGATGGACACTTTAGTGCCAGATATTTAGAAGGAACATCCACAGTATAAAAAGGGATACAGAACTGGATTGAAAGCCCATAGAAGTCACTGGAAAGAATCTTGTTGACTTCAGAAAGATTCGGTTCAGGCCATATAATCACTAATGATTATATGTAAAGATATACATATAAGATACAGATACATACAGATAAACACCAGAAATGTGGATGCTTACACATAAAATTTATAAGAACTATCCAAAACAGTTTGAGGCTGACCTTCTTTCTCCCATTGTGACATACAATTCCCTGGCTCTTTCCATCTAGCAGTGTGTCTAGGCCACTATCCCCAAATAAACCAGCCTCTAGGTCCCTACCTATGATCAGTAACTCCGAATATAGTTGTAGGAGCATCTCTAGGACAAACATGGCATCTTCTCCCCCAAATTTCATACATGTTTAAGTGCTCATGTTGCATCTTACACAGTGAAAAATTAGGCAGCCAGCTCAAGATTTTTAAAATCACTGCAGGAATGAAATCGACAAGTGCTACTCTGTCACAGTTCATTATTATTATAAGCTATGTTCAATGCACAGTTAAATAGGGTTAAAGGCCTCTTTTTAAAAATCTCCTAACTCAATTTAACCACAGCTGATGAAGCCAAGTGTTTGCAACTGTTAAGTTCAGGCAAGTTTATATCTTGACATGGCATTAAGGGGCCCAGCTGTAGCAACTGTATCTTGCTCATACACCAGGTTTTGTTTCCGACAACTGTGTTTAGAAACAACTGAAACCAATAAACCCCCCCAAAATATACCAATAAACCTTGTATAAAGAGAGAGATTAGGTTACACCTTTGACCTTCAGAATGAAATCTGCAAAGCTAGATACTAAGGATTCAATATACAAAGATTCTCCTTTTCAACTAATTTAATTTATCCTTCCATTAAACTTCCCAAGGTAACCTCTCCAAAGCAGTCTGTGAAAAGAAATAGCTCTATGACGGGTAAGATACTGACTTTGAAAGCAGAGGAAACTATTTAGCTTTGCACACATACATATGCATATTTTCATATGTACATATCTTATGTCATTCTTTTCCTCTACCACCTTTGCTTTTTCTGACACTTAATTAACCATATATCTCTGATGTCAAAACAAACATAAAATATGGCTGCTTGTAGGGAATGTGAACCCTAATTAAGATGAACTTTTGGACATAAATCACGTTTTGAATTCTCATCAGGATCTAATCCGGTTTATAAAATGTTCCCAGATGTTCACGTGAGTCTGAGTCTGAGTCCGAGTCCATGTTTATTTGTATCTTGAAAAACTAAAGCTTAAATTAAAAATTTTGGAGCAGGTATTTCATTTGGAGCTTCAGGCCAAATTAATTACTGGTGAGATTCCACTAAATTCAATGGAGCTAAGTGAGGCATGAGTTTAGCCTGCCACCTTTAAAGCATTAGGACTGTGGGAACTAATTCAAATCAATTTCTGTTTTTCTTCTTATTGACTTGCACTAAGGATGGGTAATTTCAACTTTAGACATTTCAAACCCACTCAGAAAACCCCAGGGATAAGAAATTTGAAAGAGTAAAAATACTCACTACCTATGTAAGGCCAGATTCTGATACCCTTCCACCTGTTAGTGTTTTCTCCCCACTCTGAACTCTGGGGTACAGATGTGGGGACCCACATGAAAGATCCCCTAAACTTATTTTTACCAGCTTAGGTTAAAAACTTTCCCAAGGCACAAATTCTTTTCTTGTCGTTGGATGGGTACTGCTGCCACCACCAAGTGAGTTAGACAAAGATTTAGGAAAAGGACCACTTGGAGTTCCTATTTCCCCAAAACATCACCCCAAGCCCTTTCACCCCCTTTCCTGGGGAGGCTTGCGAATAGTATACCAACCAATAGGTTAACCAAGTGAGCACAGACCAGACCCTTGGGTTTTTAGGACCCAAAAAACCAATCAGGTTTTTAAAAGAACTTTATTACAAAGAAAAAAGTAAAACAAGCACCGCTGTAAAATCAGGATGGAAGGTAATTTTACAGGGTAATAAAAAGATTTATAACACAGAGGATTCCCCTCTAGGATCAACTTCAAAGTTACAAAAACAGGAATAAACCTCTCTCCTAGCACAGGGAAAATTCACAAGCTAAAACAAAAGATAATCTAATGCATTTCCTTGCTTTACTTACAGTGTTTGTAACCTTAGATGCTTATTTCAGTTAGGGTTTTAGGAGACTTTTTTTCTGCCCTGGTCCCTCTCTGTCCGAGAGAGAGCAACAAAGAGAGCGCAAATAAAGCCTTCCCCCACAGATTTGAAAGTATCTTCTTCCCTTATTGGTCCTTTTGGTCAGGTGTCAACCAGGTTATTTGAGCTTCTTAACCCTTTACAGGTAAAGGAGGGATTTTATGCTACCTTTAGCTGTATGTTTTTGACACCACCACAGATAGTCCAACGGACTTCTGGGGGACTACTTCTAAAGCAGTATTCACTATTCTGTGTAAGGCTGTCTGAATCTGGTCCACTGTATTTTACTTGCTAAAAGTACTTGTCCAAGCATGAGTTAATTAATATTCACAACATCCCTACAATGCAGGTTAGTGGACCTTTGATAGTTAAGGAAACAGACACAAAAAACATGAAAGGCAATGGCCCAAACTTTTGCCCTGACTTCAAACCAAATCTGTACTTTTTCCAAGGTCTGAAAAAGTTTTGACTTAAATTCACTTCCATCATTCATCCCAGTTCTGTCATGGATCTGAAAATCAATCTGTAGGGCTCTGTTTAAAGATCATATGGTCAGTGCTTTTACGAGGTGCATGCATAAGTGCTTCTGTTGAGGTGCTACTAACAGAGAAGCCCCACATTGTACATGGCATATATATTGTGGTGTCAGAGAATGAGTGTCAGACCCACAATTGGATCTGGTGCTGTCATTTAGTTATTTATGATGAGTGGAAGGCTCTAAGGCAGAGTTCCCCCAAGAGTGGGGTGTACCCCCTGAACATGGGGGGCATGAAGGACTAGCTGAGAGAGGATGGAGATACCTCTTCTTTGTTTTTCAAGATTTCAGCTTTTGTTTTTCAAAAGAGGCAGTTTCTAGCTCTTATAGTTGCAAAGAAAACCTTCACCATCTGAAGGGAGCGTATGCCTGAGTTTGCAGACAGCATGAAACAATGGCTCTAAGGTGTGAACTGCCCAATTCATTTTGATGAGCACTAACTTGGATGCCAATAATGCTAGCTAAGATTGACATTTAAAATATTTCACTGCTCAAAGCATTTATGAAAGGAGGGGAAATAGATATTCTTAATCTATCTACACCAGTATTCACTAAATTAGGTGAGGGACTGGAAGGCTGAGCTTAGGTAGATGGGGGGACATGAAAGATGTATATACATTAACATGTGTAGACCTTGAAAGATGTATGGCACATTCAAGGAGACATGGTGGGTTTTGTTTTCCTGAAGGGTGGACTCAGTTATCAAGAGTTTCAGGAACATTACTCAAGGACACAGTGACTGGAGGGAGAGAATTTTTCTTCCTGTGGTAGTTCTGTCATGTAAATGTACAGCACCCAGCACAACGAAGACCAACCTGGTCATGGCCTTTAGGTGCTACTACAATATAAAAGCATTAAATAATGAAGTACTGAATGATATTTCATATGTCATTTATTAAGGTTTGAACAAGAATCTCTGAACTACTGAGCACCCAAAATCCTTGGCAGTTTGACCTACTCACCACATATATAATGATCTAGCCATCTCCTGTAGGTGTGAGGAAGGACTGATAGATTTACTAACTAACTTCATGGGGCAATTCCTTGATCCCCTATTAAAATTCACGGATCAGAACAAAGGGTTTATATAGTAGCTCTAAAAAGGCAGCTGAGGATTCCCCTGGCATGCAGAAACACTGTGCTGGTGTAAAGCTTTATGCCACTCGCTCCTCCACTCAGACATAGGGGTTGTCTGGGATGAGGGAGACATGCTAAATAGGGAAGAAGCAAAGCTGGGCTGGCAGAAGGATGGGACCATTGTAACCTGTGTAAATAAGAGCATCCCTGTGGTTCCTCAAACTAACCAGGGACCAGTTCAGGCTCTGGCCCAGGGGAGGTGGAAAGATGCCTTTCAGCTACTTTTGCCTCCCCACTCTTCATGCTTAGTGTTGTTTAAGGATTCAGCTCATAAAGAATATTTCTGCATCAAAATACCTAGTGACAAATCTGAGCTTAAAGAATGCTCTATCTCCTTTTTGTACCTGAAAAAGGACTAACCCAATAGTTCAATGGGAATAAACTAATATCAGTAAAGCCCACTATCTGAGGTACCCTTATGCACAGTAAAAGAGGTTAAAATATCCAGACAATCCGGCAGTGCAATTGGTTGAGCATCCCAGTGGGGCTTTAATAATCTGATTTGTGCCCAGTACTTTTCCTGCAAAACTAACTCATGAAATGCTCAGTCAAATGAGAAGTTTTCCAAATCTTCAAAGAGATCTTGGCAGTGAGGGGAATGAGGAGATTTTTTTTTATTTATACTTATTCCACCTTTAATAGAAAAAGAGAAAATTCTCCTTGATGTGTCACATATGCCCTGATTTCAGAATAATACATTTCACATGAAGTTACGTGTCTAATCCAGTTTTATACATGCTCGCCATTTTACCTAGTGTTCTATAATTGAAAATGTAAATCTGTTTTTCCCCATTAGAATGCACCATGGAGTGGCAATTGGATAATATTAAGAATGGATGAACAAAAGGGACCTTTTGGTCCCAGCTCATACATACAGACTTTGTTTGAGCTAGCAAACCAGAGATTAAAGAAAGCACAGGGCATTAACCTGAACCTTTAGGGCTTCCTCTTATTAGGAACGTAGCACACATTTGCTTGGGCCTTATCTATGCAAATTGACCATCTTGCCTCTTATGCAAATTGTGGAAGCTGGTTTGCAGAATAGTCAGTAAATGTATGCTTCCGTGGGGCTTTTTGAGCTTCAGCAAACCATGTACGTTACTTCTGAACATGACAAATGGTGTGGACAGAGGCAATCTAAGTTTATTGGACTTTTTAACCACTGAATATTTGGTTTGATACTTTTACAGATTGGAGATTAACAAAAAAGAGTCTGGATGGTTTGGATCTGGAACTGGATTCCCTGTTCAAGTTCATGGCTTATTTAGGGCCAAGGATTATGGTTTTGGTTCAACATCAAAAGTTACCAAAATCATGTAAGCTGTTGTCACGAGAATCTGGCCTAAAAATATCAGACATCTCATGAGATCTGCTGACATTGTGAGATTTCTGCCATCTTGAATTATGGAAATTTCACAAACTCAGTTACTCTCACAAGATTTGACACATATTCAGTGTGGACTTGAACATTGCAGTTTTAGACCAAAGCCCGAGGAGAAGATTCAAATCAGAACCTAATCCTGTTTAAATTTGAAAGGATTTAGAGTTAAGAATCTGGTTTTGACCCATCTCTAATATTAATGGAGCATTGTTTATGAGAGCTCTAATTCTGCTTTGGGATTTTCAACCATCCCCATAAGTCTTAAAAATGTAAAGGTGAAGACAGTTAAAAAAAACCTACAAAAACACCAAACCCAAAATCTTTACTGACCTGAATTATTCTTTATACAAAAAACCCAAAACACAACCCAAAACCTCACAACAACAACTTATCCCAGCTAGCTGCTGTAGAGATGTTATCTCAGCACATGACTTGCTATTCATAAATATTTTCGACATTAAACCAGTTGATGAAAACAGAGAATTGGCTAACAATTGCTTTTCTACAAAATCAAAGATGAATAATGTCATGGTTATAATTTTTTTTATTTATTCCTCTTTCCATTAACACCCAAGGCATGTAAGAGCATCTGCTGCAGCTACTTCTTTAATCTTCATGTAATTAAACAACTCATAGGGAACAGTGAAAGCTTTGCCCACAGACTAAACATAATGCAATTTCAGTTTGACAACACTGCCTCCTCCCTCATACCAAAGCACTTAGAATGCTGTAGAAGATCATTCTGATTAGACTACATTGAAGTCATAATAGACCCTATTCTTTTAATATTTAAGAGTCCAATACATAAAGATGGTTATCAATGGGGTCTAGGGTCATGTGATAGAAGGAAAGTCATTAATATGGGGCCAATAGTAGACAAATTAAAATAAAAAACTTCAAATGCACGAGTTGGATTTTCAATCCTGTTCCTAATAGTCATGGTGTCCAAATCACAAAATAAACCTCACCATTAGCACTAATCACCAGAGTTGGTCAGAGAAATGTAGATGGAACTACATTCCATTAGAACTGAAATGCTTCGTGAAATTGGGTCAATTTTATTTTGTTTAAGAAGAAAACCAGAAGAAAAAAAAAAAGAGTTCAGAGAATGTTAAAATGTCCTACTTCAACATTTTTACAGCTAAATATTTCAATTCTTCATTTTGAAATTACTTTTCAGCCAGATTTTTTTTTAATTTGGTTTTATGTTGTATTACATTGTAATACCAAAGTTTAAAAAGTCAGAATGGAAATTAAACAATTCAATCAACCCAAAATAATTTAACTTTTTTCCTTTGGGCAGAATTTAAAAAATGTCCAGTTTTAATTCCAATTTGGAATGCAGCCAAATTTGCAAAGTGGAACTTCTGTTCTCCTCCTCACTACTGTACTCATCACATTTTGGTCCCCAAAAGGGCAAAGAATGTCTTGTGATGGACAACACAGGACTCTTAATCATAGGCTTACTAACTTTATTACATTCACCATCACAAACTTGTTAAGATTTGCCACTTGTTTGTGTGTCCCTTTTTTCCTGGAAAGCATAATCTCCACTCATTTAGGCCCCAGTCTTGCTAATAACATGTGCACAGGCAAATCCATACTTGCATGGAGCATCACTGATTCCAGTGGTGCTCCATGGAGATATAGGTGTCCATGGGTGTGCATTTCATTACAGGATCAGGGCCTTAGTCTATGTCAAAGTACTGCCTTAAATTATTGGTGTATCTAGAATATTTTGTGGAGGCAGGGGTAACAAATAGGCAGCACCAGTTATCCAGCCACCTCCTCCTTCCCACCCGGTCTTTCCCAGACTTTTTTTTTAAATACAGGTTATTTTGGAATGTTTTCCCTCACCATTTCTTTCACACAAGACACATTGGTATGAAATAAAAAACAAACCTCTCTTCAGATAAAGGGTGGATGGTAAGAATCACAGAGGGAATTAATTATAGGATATTTGAATGTATATTTTTTAAATAAAAAGTAGAAAATCGAACCTTGGTGGCCTCAGCCTATCCTTTATTCATGGCGGACTTTCAGCAATAGGACTGTGTAGTTATTCTTTTCCTTCTTGTAAGAATTTCCCTCCTGGACCCCAGTGAAAGGGCTCCAACTGGATCTCTATTAAAATGACATAAAGGTCAATGTGAGAGTCAAACAGCTCATTTGTTGTAATAACTATATATGTAGTGGAGGTCAGTACTCAAAGTATGTATCTTGAATTAATACCCCTCCTCAAATTCACTGTCATTATTGGCTCAGTTTAAGTTGGGTTGAGGTATATTAGAATTCCATTAATGCTGCAGATGTTTTTATTTCTTGAAGGTGCTTGTATATCAAGTGTTCTTTCTCTCTCTGGCTTGCACTTCTCACAAGCAGCTCCCATATTCCATGTGAGGAATGAAAATATCATCAAGTTTTCAGATATAATTTGCCTATCTTCGCCATCATGTGACAGTTTTTTAAAAGTGTGTTTTTATAAAGGTCAAAACAAGAGATTAAAATGTTGTATGAATATCAATCATGTCTCTGCTGCTAGGGTCAGAATCATCAATGGAGAAGTTTAATTTAAGCAGCTGCAATACATCATCATGTTGTTTTAAGCATGTCTGTAGAAGAAAAAACACAAGTGTTTGCTTTTGGTTGGAAAGAAAAATGATGGATGATGATTTCAGACATGAAACCTGTTGTGATCAGTTACCCTAGCACACAGATCTTGGGAGACAGGCCAGTCCTTGCTTACAGACATCCCGCCAACCTGAAGCAAATACTCACCAACAACCACACACCACACAACAGAATCACTAACCCAGGAACCTATCCTTGCAACAAAGCCCATTGCCAACTGTGTCCACATATCTATTCAGGGGACACCATCATAGGGCCTAATCACATCAGCCACACTATCAGAGGCTCGTTCACCTGCTCATCTACCAATGTGATATATGCCATCATGTGCCAGCAATGCCCCTCTGCCATGTACATTGGCCAAACTGGACAGTCTCTACATAAAAGAATAAATGGAACAAATCAGACGTCAAGAATTATAACATTCAAAAACCAGTTGGAGAACACTTCAATCTCTCTGGTCACTCGATTACAGACCTAAAAGTGGCAATTCTTCAACAAAAAAACTTCAAAAACAGACTCCAAGGAGAGACTGCTGAATTGGAATTAATTTGCAAACTGGATACAATTAACTTAGGCATGAATAGAGACTGGGAGTGGATGGGTCATTACATATAAGTAATGGGTCATTACATATAAGTAATGGGATGGGTCATTACATATACATTACACATAAGTGCTAGAGGAGCCAACTAGGGGGGGCGCTTTTCTTGACCTGCTGCTCACAAACCGGGTAGAATTAGTGGGGGAAGCAAAAGTGGATGGGAATCTGGGAGGCAGTGACCATGAGTTGGTTGAGTTCAGGATCCTGACGCAGGGAAGAAAGGTAAGCAGCAGGATACGAACCCTGGACTTCAGGAAAGCAGACTTCGACTCCCTCAGGGAACGGATGGCCAGGATCCCCTGGGGGACTAACTTGAAGGGGAAAGGAGTCCAGGAGAGCTGGCTGTATTTCAAGGAATCCCTGTTGAGGTTACAGGGACAAACCATCCCGATGAGTCAAAAGAATAGTAAATATGGCAGGCGACCAGCTTGGCTTAATGGTGAAATCCTAGCGGATCTTAAACATAAAAAAGAGGCTTACAAGAAGTGGAAGGTTGGACATATGACCAGGGAAGAGTATAAAAATATTGCTCGGGCATGTAGGAATGATATCAGGAGGGCCAAATCGCACCTAGAGCTGCAGCTAGCCAGAGATGTCAAGAGTAACAAGAAGGGTTTCTTCAGGTATGTTGGCAACAAGAAGAAAGCCAAGGAAAGTGTGGGCCCCTTACTGAATGAGGGAGGCAACCTAGTGACAGAGGATGTGGAAAAAGCTAATGTACTCAATGCTTTTTTTGCACCTGTTTTCACTAACAAGGTCAGCTCCCAGACTGCTGCGCTGGGCATCGCAAAATGGGGAAGAGATGGCCAGCCCTCTGTGGAGATAGAGGTGGTTAGGGACTATTTAGAAAAGCTGGACGTGCACAAGTCCATGGGGCCGGACGAGTTGCATCCGAGAGTGCTGAAGGAATTGGCGGCTGTGATTGCAGAGCCATTGGCCATTATCTTTGAAAACTCGTGGCGAACGGGGGAAGTCCCGGATGACTGGAAAAAGGCTAATGTAGTGCCAATCTTTAAAAAAGGGAAGAAGGAGGATCCTGGGAACTACAGGCCAGTCAGCCTCACCTCAGTCCCTGGAAAAATCATGGAGCAGGTCCTCAAAGAATCAATCCTGAAGCACTTGCATGAGAGGAAAGTGATCAGGAACAGCCAGCATGGATTCACCAAGGGAAGGTCATGCCTGACTAATCTAATAGCCTTTTATGATGAGATTACTGGTTCTGTGGATGAAGGGAAAGCAGTGGATGTATTGTTTCTTGACTTTAGCAAAGCTTCTGACATGGTCTCCCACAGTATTCTTGTCAGCAAGTTAAGGAAGTATGGGCTGGAAGAATGCACTATAAGGTGGGTAGAAAGCTGGCTAGATTGTCGGGCTCAACGGGTAGTGATCAATGGCTCCATGTCTAGTTGGCAGCCGGTATCAAGTGGAGTGCCCCAAGGGTCGGTCCTGGGGCCGGTTTTGTTCAATATCTTCATAAATGATCTGGAGGATGGTGTGGATTGCACTCTCAGCAAATTTGCGGATGATACTAAACTGGGAGGAGTGGTAGATACGCTGGAGGGGAGGGATAGGATACAGAAGGACCAAGACAAATTAGAGGATTGGGCCAAAAGAAATCTGATGAGGTTCAACAAGGACAAGTGCAGAGTTCTGCATTTAGAACGGAAGAATCCCACACACCGCAACAGACTAGGGACCGAATGGCTAGGCAGCAGTTCTGCGGAAAAGGACCTAGGGGTGACAGTGGACGAGAAGCTGGATATGAGTCAGCAGTGTGCCCTTGTTGCCAAGAAGGCCAATGGCATTTTGGGATGTATAAGTAGGGGCATAGCGAGCAGATCGAGGGACGTGATCGTTCCCCTCTATTCGACATTGGTGAGGCCTCATCTGGAGTACTGTGTCCAGTTTTGGGCCCCACACTACAAGAAGGATGTGGATAAATTGGAGAGAGTCCAGCGAAGGGCAACAAAAATGATTAGGGGTCTGGAACACATGAGTTATGAGGAGAGGCTGAGGGAGCTGGGATTGTTTAGCCTGCAGAAGAGAAGAATGAGGGGGGATTTGATAGCTGCTTTCAACTACCTGAAAGGGGGTTCCAAAGAGGATGGCTCTAGACTGTTCTCAATGGTAGCAGATGACAGAACGAGGAGTAATGGTCTCAAGCTGCAGTGGGGGAGGTTTAGATTGGAGTTGAAGTGAAGACCACAATCATGGAAAACTTATTTAGTCTCTTTTAGCAAATATTTCCAGTCCCACACATACCCCCAACTTCTTACACAGACCAAGTAGGTAGAAACAAAATTAATTGACATACTTAGATTGGTCAGATTGCAGACTCCAAAGCATTTGAACAATTCATCTAACAATGCACAACTTCAAAAAGGACAGATTTTTATAAATATTTTCAAATTCAACAATGTCAGACCAGAAATGTGGGAAGATGTATGTACTAGAGCCCTCAGATGGCCAGGTGGTCTAGTGGGTAGCACATCCAGCATTGCCTTTCAGTGGGAAGGCCTTTCAGACCGCTGCCTCACCTGAGGATGGGTTTAGCTTCACCTCAGGTTTGCAATGTCTTTGTCCTCATTTCATCAGAGGCAGTGGGAGATTGGAATGTGGCGTATGTACATCCTGCAAGCAGAGGCAGTTGGCTGGGGAGCCCAGGACCTCCCACTCCACCAGGCTCCGACACAGGGCCTTACGAGAGTCAACTGTGTCCAGCATCCTGGAGTGCCCTTGGAGTTACCTTCCTACCACCTGTCTCTCCCCATAGCCCCAAGTCCAATATAAGATACAAAAGAAAAAGAAGAGATAACTAAACCTGCAGCCCCAATTGGCCTCAGCCTTCAATCCTGTTCCTCACAGGGCGGCTTCTTCAGCACCCTTGTCCAGGAGCCCTAAGGATAGGTCTATCTTCCTGCTCAGCCTACCCCTGACTGAGCTGAGTTGCTCCCTTTTAAGCTTCCTCTTGAGCTGGAGCATGCTCTGCAGGTCTGGAGGGGTGGAGCTACCAGGGCTCAGTATTGTCCTTTAACCCCTTTCAGGCCCAGTGTGGGGTTTGCACCCCTCCCCCCATCACAATATACAGCAACCATATTGAAATTAGAAAAATAATTGTAAAAAGGCTTGGGAAAATAGGGTGATCTAAAGGACAGATTGTCATTCTCCAGGCAGCTGTACATAGTGGTGAAACAGATAAATCACAGCACACAAGAAAAATTGGAAGCACAATTTCCTGGCACCATAAAAGACAACACTAAAATGCGCACTCCCCACAGGTCACTGTGGGCATGACAGCCTGCTCCTCTGCAACTGCTGTCTGGAGCAAACATTATGGGATCAGTTTCCATTCAAATCTCACCCCAGAACGTACCTTTTCTTCCCTCATTATCTCTTTTAGGCTCTCTCCTCAACTTCTGCTACTATTCATCTCAGTAGCAATAAAATTGAACTGCATGGAGCTTTGGGCTAGAATTTGTATGAAAAATTGTTATAATTCTACAGTGATATTGCATTGCAAAGGCAGGATTTTGTGGTTAAGGGACTGGGACAAGGGCGATCTCAGTTCAATTGCCAGCTCAGTCATAAACTCCTTATAACAGTCTGGGCAGGTCACTTAGCTGCTGAGCACATGCTTATGCGCTTTGTGAGATCAAACCCTGAGCAATGCCACTGGGGTTACTCAAGTGATTAAAGTAAAGTATGTGCTTAAGCGTTTTGTTACTCACGTCTTAAAGTTTAGAACGTCTAAACGTTTTGTTGCAGCTGAACTAAGAATAATGTTTTGTTTCTTGTATTGCACCTCCTTTGTACTCTTTTGGGGACTAGATACAAGTAAATGGATGCTGTATAAACATATACATAAATTAAACAGATGGGTCAGGTTACTTGTAAGTAGTTTGGAGGTGCCCATGAGTATTCAGGGTTTACGGGTTTTGTCAGTAGCCACTACACTCTAATACTGGTCTTGTCTGAGACCATCAGTGACTTACTCGCTCACGTGGTACAAACTAATATCTTCAGTTGTATTTTCCTAGCAACCACTGCAACTGGAGAACTTCACCGATAGTCCCTCAAGATCAGAATATGGGAACCTCAATGTGCTGAGTGTAAAATGATCGACAGGTTAGCAACAGATTTGGTGAACCACTGCAGCCATCTCTTTTCTTTCCCTAAAATACTTCATTGTATACTTTATATTAATATTTGATTTAGGCCTGGCTCTAGAAAGGTCATGAACTGAGAGAAAATACCTAGTTATTAAATTGCATATCAGTTTAGTTTTATGAAACCACTTGGGTCTTCAAATTACAATAGTATATTGGGAGAAAGTATTTAATGTTGCTATTTGCATTTAAATAAGCTTTGAAGTATGGAGAATAGAGAGAGTTTTTCAAATAAAATTTCCTACTGCTATGAAGAAAGAGGTTCTGAAGAAGCCAGCCTCCAAAATTTAGCAAATAATTGCCAAAAACGCTACTTGTTCAGCAGAGGGGAAATTTAAAGTGCTGCTTATAAAACAAGTGCTGTGGCAGGGGAAACACAGCAATTTAGTAAGTTAATTTTCAGCAAAATATTTCTTTTCCACATCACTGTTTAGCTGAAGTCTACATTTTGAAAAGTGACTTGTGATTTTTGGCTGCCTCACTGGGGACCCCTTAAAGGGCGCTGATTTTCAGAAGTGCTGAGCACCCGTGCTCTGAAAATGAGACTTTTTAAAGGTGTATTAAGTTGGGCATCCAAAAAATGAGGTTGTTTTTGAAAATTTGAGTCTAAGGCTGCTGCTAGACCTGTGGTTCTTTCCATTTGGTGCCACACACTGTGAGCGGAGAACTGAGCAGGGAATTGAAAGCCCATACACCTGTTGGACAGTAGGTCTTCTCTTCCCGCTTTTAATACGATACTATTGTTTGCTTCTCGTTGGTCTTATCCTTTGAAAATCTGGAAGTATTTGCAAGGATGGGGCTACTTTTCTTTGTCCAAATTTCAAATGTGAATTAAAACTACTGTGGTAACGTATCAAACAATTTACAAAATATTTTTAAAAGGCTCACTAAATCTGTTTCCACTTCACAAATCTTTTCAAGTTCATGCCACTTTGATTCAAAGCAATAGAGATGAGGCACAACAAAATACAACACTTACAACGCTGAGGCCAAAACCTTTTTACAGATTAGCTGAGTGGTTCCCACCTCAGTAAATAGAAGCTGCATGGCTAAAAGGGCATGTCTACACAACAAATAGACTGTTTTACTAGTCTATTAGAATATTTTCATCAATTTTGTAAACTAGACTGTAGACTACACAACAACATGCAGCTGGCCCATGCTAGCCAACTCTGGTTTGAGCCCCGCAAGCCGAAGTCAGCTGGCAAACCGCATGTTTCTCTTTGCTGCGTAGACATCCGAAACAGAATACAAGACTTTAAACACACACCCCGGCAAATTAAACACTGGCCAAGATACACAGATGAGTCAGTTTCGCCAGGCAGTTGGCAACCAATCTGGAATGAGATAACTTTAAACAAGAGTGAATACGTGATTCACCATTCTGCTTCACCAGGGCAGTTACACCAGTTTTATGCTAGTGTAAGAATGTTAGGAGAATAAGATTTATAGTATACCACGAAGGATATTTTCAAAATGCAGCTTCTATGAGTATGCATGCAACTCTGTGTGCATGAACACTTGCACACATGCACATCGAGTACAATCACTTGTACGTGCAGTGTGCAAAATATACACACACAAGCTCTGTTTTGCTAAATGGGTGCTGCACGTGCAAATCCTATGTGCAAAAGCGACAGTGCTTGAAAGTGAGGTGAGCATGCACTTGTGCAGAGAAAGAGGTCGCAGGAGGCTCCTTTCCACATATGGCCCTGTACACCTCTCCATTTCAAATGCATATGGGGCTGATTCTCCAAAAATGGATTTTTTAATGGAAATTGTGTTCCTAAATCTCTTAGGCACTTTTTGAAAATCTCCCCCATAGGACCTAACTGGCCAATACACCTCTACAGAATAGATATAGTATGTGAATCTTCTTTCTTGCCACTCTCCTCTTCAGTTTTTAGCCTTCTTCCAAAACTCATGACTGTATGCCCATCATGTAAGTTGATCTCTCAATGCTCTGTGGATATCCAATCCAGGTACCAAATCTTGGCTTTCCCCTTTGATCATCTTCCTTCCATGATCATTGCAACGGCCATCTTACCAACATAAAAGTCTTGGGTTTCCAATGGACATGTCCAGTGTTCCCTCTAATTTTTCCCACCCATGTGTGGAATGAATTTTGTTATGTGCACCAATATGGAGGTGCTGTGTGACACATCACCCCATATTGGTGCACATAACAAAATTCATGTGGTGGGGGTGGGGCTGAGGGGTTTGGAGTGTGGGAGTGGGCTTAAGGCTGGGGCAGAAGGTTGCGGGGCAGGGGGGGTGAGGAATCTGGCTGGGGGTGTGGGCTCTGGGGTGGAGCTGAGGATGAGGGGTTTGGCATGTAGGAGGGGGCTGGGACAGGGAGGGTGGGGTGTGTTGGGGGTGCGGGCTGGGAATGAGGGATTTGGGGTGCAGGCTGGGAGAGAGGACTCCCCCCTGCTCTCACTCTCTGCAGCAGAACCTGGTTGTGGGGGGAGGAGAGGTGCCTCTCCCTGCTGTGGGATGGCATAAGAGCCTCTCCCGCAGCCGCGGCAGATCTGGGGCTGGGCTGGGTTGGGGCACCTCTTCCGCATCTGCGGCAGGTCTGAGGAGGCTGGGGATGGGTGCTGCGGCAGGTCCAGGGCTGGGGGATAAGGCATCTCTCCCCGTTGCAACACTTAGCACCTGCGCGGCGCTTAATAGGCTGCTGCGTGGCCGCACAGCTTAGCAGGAACTTAGGATATGTCCATACCAACATATAGTACACGAAACAGAGTAAAATAACTAACAGTTAAACAAGACATGGCAATTACCACGTTACATGTCAGACTGGAGTAACAGTGTTGCTGAGTCTCACAATATTTAGTATCTTTCTTAAAGCCCCAGTTTCTGGAAGCAAGTGAAGGTGAGAATCTCAGCTTTCATTTAAAAAAGTAGTACATTTTTGGCCCTGATAGTTGTAGAGAAAAAAGTTTGGAAATGTGACCCAAGTGCACGGTAGAAGCTCAGAAACCAGAAAGCAAAGAGAAACAGGTCAATATTTACGGGGGGATGAAGCCTTGTGATTTTAAAACTAATCTATGATGTTTATGGCCTGACTCAATTTTTTAATGCCCTGGAAACTATGATCAGCCCAGCTGTTTGAAGTGTCTGAGTGGGTAATCAGTCCCTGGTGGTGACGGGTGGAGCTGAGCTGACCTAAGCAGAGAAGATTTGGTATAAAAACGTTCCTTGCTAGTTGAACTCAAGAGCCATTAACTGAAGCAGCTAGCAGGAGAATTTTAGAAAGAGTTGAGAGAGGAAGCATAGGCGCTGACTCCATGGAAAAAAATTAGTGAGTGCTTAGCAGCCACCAGCAGCCAAATCCTCCCCACTCAGTGGCTCCCGGCGCCCCCCTGATCAACTCCTCCCCCTCCCTCCCAGCACCTCCCACTCGCCATGGATCAGCTGTTCCACAGCATACTGGAGGCTCTGGGGAGAGGTGCGGGCATGGGGCATGCTCAGGGAAGGGGGGGTGGAACTGGCAGGAAGAAGCAGGGTTGGGCTGGGGCAGAGTAGGGGCTGAGTACCCACAAGGCAAGGATGAAGCCGGCACCTGTGAAAGGAAGTGTGAGAGGCTCAGTACTACTTGTGATAGCAATATTGCCAGTGATAGAGCAGTGGTGGTGACCTGCAGTGGATATGTGTCATGCTCTCTTTCCTGCCTAAGACCAGATGGGATTTCCTGGGCATGAAGTGCAAGTTGACAGATGTGTTGGAGGAAAAGATTCTTGGATTTGGAGGAGCAATTGAGATGTTACTGAGAATCACAGAAACCCAGGAGTACCTAGACAACCAAGTTTGGAAAACAACAGTACGTAAAGTTCAAGGAAGAATGGAGCTTACCACAGAAGGATTTGGCAAGAGATGAAGTCAGTGAGGAGGGCTGGCAGTTCGTAACCTTCAGAGGCAAGAGGTCATGGTGGCATTCTACACAGTTGGAGACAGATGAGGATACCAGAAAGAAGAAAAGCAGGAGGAATTCCACACAACTAGAAGTTTCATGTGATACCAGGTCATCAGCTGAGAAACTATGGAAGATATCTGCAGGTCCAAGGGAATGGAGATATGTACAAGACATGATTGGATGGCAGCTAGGACCAACCTGTAAGAAAATTAATTTTATCTACAAAGGATTCTCCATCCAACTGTCACCACCTTGTGGTCAGAACAGGAGTCAGGCTAGGTCAGATATCAGGAGGTCATAATTCAAGGCAAGCCAGAGGGCAAAATGGAGAGTCAGGTGTCAGAAGTCAGGCAGGGTCAGATTACCAGGAGATCAGTAGCAGGAGCAAGCAGAGGAAGCAGTCCTAAGCAGGGAGATTCCCAGTTGCAAGGACAACTTCCTGTTCCTGTGCTGGGTTTATATAGAAGCTGTGAACCAGTCAGGCCCCCGCAGTGTTCTGCCAATTGGATTCCAGGACTGGAATCCTCTGTTAGGGTTCAGTTTCTGATCTGGCAATTGTTAGCAGGTCACTGAGTGGCAGGTTGAAACTTCCTGGCTCTTGGGAGTGCTGTGGCTCTCGAGAACACAGTCCAAGATAGACAGACAATCCTTGCTGGAGATTCAGTGCTCAGAACAATCAAAAGAACATTCTGCAAGGGACAAGTAGAGAACAGGATGGTGTGCTGCCTTCCCAGAATCACAAGATCAACTGTCACTCTAAGATGGAATAGTCTGTCAACTTCAGAAGCCAAGTATCCATTGGTGATGGTTCATATTGGCACAAATAACGTTGTGTTGCAGGCTATCCAGGGGTACTGGAAATAGGGGTTCTTGGTGTGCTGCCACACGGCCTGGCCTGAAGTAGTAATAACACCCACCAAATGCATGGTTTCCCATCATTAGCACCCCACTATAAAAATTGTTCCAGCACCCCTGAGGGCATCATGCAGATACTAGATCACGTCAGAGACTAAGAAGCATACTGATGAAGAAGAACATCCAAGCAATCTTCTTTGAGATCCTCCCTGTCCACTGAGCAAAGGAAGGCAGAAGATTCTGGAAGTGAATTGCTGGCTAGATAAGTGGTGTAGAGTCAAGAGCTTTCGTTTTGTGGAACACTGGTCCACTTTCTGTGGCCTAGAACTCAGAGAAGGGGGACCAATGTCTTTGAGGACAGGCTGGTTACACTAGTCAGGAGAGGGTTAAATTAATAGCAAGGGTGCCGGGGGCGGGGGGGGAAGATGGAAGAAATGAGTGCTCAGTTAGCACTAAATCCAAGATCCTGAGAATGAAATTAAGGAACCAAAGAACATGGAGAAGAAATTCTTGAATTGCTTAGACACCAACGCTAGGAGCCTAGGTAATAAAAAAAGAGGAACTAGAATTGCTCACTTACGAGCATAAATTTGATCTAGTGGATATTACTGAAAGCTGGTGGGATGATTTGCATAAATGGAATTTTAAAAATCATTGGTTATAACGCACTGAGGAAGGGTCAAGAGTGCAAATGGAGAGGGGAAGTGGCACTCTAGGTCAAAATGGCATTACCTGTTTCCTTGACACTGATAACTTGGAAGAAAATGATCCTGAATGCTTATGGATCAACGTCTAACAGATCAAGATCAAGATCAAGATGGGGTTCTACCTAGTGTCTGGTACAGAGCACCAAATCACACTAGGGAACAGGATGATCGCTTTCTTCAGCGCCTATCTCCAGTGTGTTGGGGGAAAAAAAGCTGTGTGATCGGGGGGGTCTTAAATCTGAGTGACATATGGTGAAGGTTTGTTTATGCTGTTAGTACTAAAACATTCTTGGAATTTCTTCACATTATAGATCACAGTTTCCTAACTTAAAAAATGTTGCAGACAACACAAGGAAATTCTATATTAGATCTTGTCCTTACAGCTAAAGAACTGATCACTGAACTAAAATATATTATATATATATATACACACACACACACACACACACACATATACACACACACACACACACATTTGGTGTTTTAACTGGGCCAATTTCACACAGCTGAAAGCAGTTATGAGCCATATCAGATGGGAAGAGTTTAATCAGAAAAATGCAAATGATAATTGGGAATCATTTAAGAACACCTTACCAGATGCCCCAAAATTGAGCAAGGAGGATGTGCTGGTTAGAAACGCGACCTGGTTTAGAGGGGAAGTCAAGGCAGCTATAAAAAATAAAAGAACAAATGGAAGATAGGGGAAGTTGATATTAACGAATATAAATCAGAAGTTAGGACTTCTAGAAAATTGATATGCAAAGTCAAGGAACACAAGGAGAAATCTACGGCCGGGAGAGTTAAGGACAATAAAGAGTTTTTAAAAAATATTATGACCAAAAAGAATCTGGGCAATGGTACTGGTCTGTAATGAGATGGAAATGGTAGAATTATCAATACAAATGCATAAAAGGCAGACGTGTTCCATAAATATTTCTGTTCTGTGTTTGGGGAAATCAGATGATGCAGTCTCATCATATGGTGATGAAACATTCTTTCCATTCCATTAGTATCTCTGGGGGATATCAAACAGAAACTAATAACCGTAGACATTTTAACAATCAGCAGGGTCAGGTAACTTACCTCTCAGAGTTTTAATAGAGCTGGCTGAAGAGCTCTCTGGACCATTAATGTTGATTTTCAATAAATCTTGGAGCACTAAGGAAGCTCCAGAAGACTGGAAGAAAACTAATGTTGTGCCAATTTTTAGAAAGGGTAAATGGGGTGACCTAGGTAATTATAGGCCTGTCAGCCAGACATCGATCCCAGGCAAGATAATGGAGCAACTTTTATGGGACTCGATTAATAAAGAACTAAAGGAGGGTAGTGTAATAATGTCAATCAACATGGGTTTATGCAAAATAGGTCCTGTCAAACGAATTTGATATCTTTTTGATGAGGTTACAAGCTGGTTTGATAAAAGTAATAGCATTGATGCTATATACTTTGACTTGGTGCCCCACAACATTTTGGTTAAGAAACTAGAATACAAAATGAATATGGCACACATTAAATGGATTAAAAACTGGCTAACTGTAAGTGGGGAATCATCATCAAGTGGGTCTGTTTCTAGTGGGGCCCCACAGGGATCAGTTCTTGGCCCTACACTATTTAACATCTTTATCAATGACCTGGAAGAAAACAAAGTGATCACTGATAAAGTTTGTTGATTATACAAAAATTGGGGGAGTAGTAAATAATGAAAAGGACAGGTCACTGATTCAGAACAATCAAGACCGCTTGGTAACTGGACACAAGCAAACAATACGCATTTTAATACAGCTAAATGTAAACCTCTACATCTAGGAATAAATAATGTAGACCACACTTACAGGATGGAGGACTCTCCTCGAAGCAGTGATTTTGAAAAATGATTTGGGGGTCATGGTGGATAATCAGCTGAACATGAACTTGCAGTGTGTTCAAAACAGCCAGCGTGATACTGGGGTGCATGAACAGGGGCATCTTAAGTGGGAGTAAAGAGGTTATTTTACCTGTGTATTACTGGTGCAACTGCTGCTGGAATAGTGTGTCCAGTTCTGATGTCCACAATTCAAGGTGGATATTGATAAATTGGAGAGGGTTCAAAGAAGTGCCATGAGAATGATAAAAACAAGCATTAGGAAACAGGCGTTTAGCAATAGACTCAAGGAGCTCAAACTTTTTAGCTTAACAAAGAGAAGGTTAAATGGTGACTTGATTACAGTCTATAAATATCTACATGGGGAACAAATATTTAATAATGGGCTCTTTCAGTCTAGCAGAGGAAGGTATAACATGATCCAATGGAAGCTAGACCAATTCAGGCTGGAAATAAGGTGAATTTTTTTAATGGTGAGAGTTATCAATAATTGGAACAATTTACCAAGGGTCATGGTGGATCCTCCCTCACTGATCATTTTAAAATCAAGACTGGATGTTTTTCTCAAAAGTTATGCTCTAGGAATTATTTTGGGGAAGTTCTACAGTCTGTGTTATACAGGAGATCAGACTAGAGGATCATAATGCTCCCTTCTGGCCTTGGAATCTATGATACTCCATGTACTTCCTAAAGAAAGAACCAAGTACCCCAGTATCTACCAGTTAAGTAGGTCTAGATAAAAGTATTTGTCTTGTAGAATAAATATTTAGTTCACAGTAAAAAAAATTTCTGAATAAATCTTTGGAATTAGAGTAATAATTAAGGCCCTATTCACATAAAATACTTTGATCACCTTTATTGACTACTTTTTCCTGTGTGGTAAGGGTGAAGTGACCGCATGTTCCAGTATAAAGATTGTGATCCTGAGTCTCTACCGCCTTGCATCTTGTGTAATAATTTGCACCTGGAAAAAGATTGTAGAATGTTAATACGCTGATTTAGGAGCATTTCCACACTTTGCATCTTGTGTAGTTATTTGCACCAGTGAAAAGTGGTGAAGAATCCACTTCAATGGGAATTGAAGGCACTCAGCACCTCAGATCCTAGGTGGAAAAATACCAAAATGCAATGGCCATTTACAGATTGGATAACAATGGATTTCTATTGGTACTGTATTTACTCATTTGGGGGGTGTCTACAGGTTATTTTACTGATATTGTTTGATAGAAAATTAATCAACTATCATTACAGGAGACTCTTCTTATATTCCATATTTCACTAATCTGCAATTAAAGATAAATAAACCAAAACTCTGATTGGAAGCAGAGTAAAACTACAAAGTTTTAATAGCAGACTGGCGCAGAGAAGGCTCCTAAATTATTCAGGCTTTGCTACTTTTACAAAATATACAATAAATTCATTAGTATGTTATCTTTCCTATGAAACTACAATTGTCAAAAAAAATGGACAAAATACATTTTGAGATGCAGCATGCTTGATTTAAAAAAATCACAATTGTTTAGTCTCAAATTCACAAAATTCAGTTATTTAAAAAATGACTCTCCCAGTCATTAATGAACATGGGTGAGTGTCCATTATATATTTAATTAAGTTTTAATTATTTTCATCTCTTATTCCATCAGTTTCTCCAGACAGTTATCTATTCAAGATGACTTCAAATTACTTATGAATATAGAAGTTTCTAAAAGTATTGTTTCTGTCAGAATACAGTTAACTGAAATTCAAAAAAAGATTTAATCAGAAATATTAACTCTGATTTCACTTTTACACTCTGGCTACGGAGTTACAGGTTGTTCAATTACCGGGCTGAAAATTCTTCTCTCTCGTGGGAATTTGGAGACATTATCCAGTTCTCTTTCAGCTGCCTCTGGGGATTCAAGCTGGTTTACTGAGCAGCAACTAGACAGCTGGCAATTCCCCACCTCCTGAACTTACCACAAGGAGTTTACAATATTGGACCCAATAGTCACAACAGAGGTCAAAACACCAAATCTCCAGCAGCACAGACAAGCCAGGAAATATAGTTCAGAATAACCAGTCTCCTCCATCTAACAAACCTGCATGAGCAGCTGTGCTTGGCCATTATATAGGAAAGGAGAGCAACAAATCCATACATCTGATTCAAACAGGCTTTAGTGTATTCCAAACTGGCTCATTGAAGACTGCCTCCAAGGGCCAAACCATTCCAAAAGAAACATTCAGATTAAGGCAAAGGGTTTCCATGTGAATTTATAGCTATAACAAATAGGAAAATAAGTTCCAAATGACACATTAAATGTGTATCACATTGTTAAGCATTGCATTTCTCATATGGATGGATTCTCCTCTCCCTCACTGTAGGGTGAAACTTACCCCTGTGCACAGGGCCAGCACAACACCTCTGCAATACTTTTATAGATTTTTAAAGCCACCAGGGACTATTATAATCCTCTAAATTTACCTCTGGGTGAAAACAAACGATATACTTTCATCCAGTAATTTCTGTTTCTAACCCATCAATTAGTGGTTGAACTAGAGCATATCTTTGAGAAAGACATCCAGTCCTGAGTTAGAGACTCCAAGCAATAAAGATTCTATCACCCCCGTAATACGTTCCAATAGTTAAATATGTTCATTGTGAATAATTTGCATCTTTTTGCAGTAAAGACTGTCTTTTTGTTCTGTGTTTGTGCAGTGCCTAGCACAACAGGGTCCTGGTCCAGGACTCGTGCTCAAAGTCACTATCACAAAATAAATAAAAATCAATAAATAATAAACCTGTTGTTGGTCCCCTGGACAGAATCAAGCCTCACCCTTTTAGAAGTATTACACTGGTGCGACTCTACTGGCGATACTCCTGATTTATGCTGGATTAACAGAGAAGAATATGGCTGTACTTTGCGCATCTTGTTCACGACAGTGTTTTAACAATAACAGTTATATATTTTGTACACATAAAGCTGAAGGGATTGGGTAATAGTAATTAAGATAAAAACTGGTATGTCTGAAGTCTGAAAACTAAAGGAGTTTGTACGAAAATAGTTCACAGGTTTGATGAAGAGTCAGGCTGACAAGCACATACAAAACTTGTCCTTGAGTTTTCTATTAACATATAGATTATAAGGAGGAAAAGTTAATGTGTCCCTGGAGCTAGAATTTAAATTGCTTTATCTTTTTTCTCTGATAATATCGGACCTTCCACTTATAGACTAGGTGGATTTTTCCATAATATCACACATCTGCTCGGTAGGACATCTTCCCTTTTTTCTTCACAGCAAGCTCTGAGCAGCTGTGATTAGTGGGAGGAACAGTGCACTGCAGTACAAAATTAATTGCTTCAATCTACGTTGTTCTTCCCGACTCTGCAGCTCATTTTCTGCTAGGCCTTGCACCACCTGCTCCCTCACGCTCCCGATTTTACCTCCCACGTGGCCTAGAGAGGCAGAATACAAAAGGGAATCTGATAGTCTGGACCCTCTCTTGAGAGTCATTAAGCAAGTCATAACAGATTTAGGCAGGGCTGGGAGCACGTTATTGCCCAGGTCTTCACAAAGATAACAGGAAAGATTGGTCGTAAAGTGAATATGCTTCAATCCAGAGCTTTGCTCTAATTTAAACTAACTATCCTTTCTTCTAAATCACCCCAGTGAAGACAGTTGGGAGAAGTACAGAGTGTGGTAAATGAATTTTGAGCAATAAATGTACCTTGCAAATTCCCTTTGTCTTACATGGATTACAAAAAGAAAACTAGCTATTTCCTTTCAATTTCCTGGGGATCTATTGTTAGTTCTTTTGGAGCATAACATGAAAAAAAAATTTTTCCCCCCATTTTACTGCTGCGTTAGAGAAGAGGTTTATGGAAATGTTGAGACTCATCAGTATTAAATGAACCTCTCATCTAAGCAGAAGTTGTAGTACTTTTGATTAACATAGCAGTGTACCTTCATGTAGGAAGCAATATCGTACTTACAGAGGCTGTCACACAGCCCCACTTAAGAATAGGTTGTGAGTGGTTTGTCCTGGGTGTTCTGGGGATTGTGGCCAAGTTTATACAAAGAGCTGATTAAACACCAAAGTGAACTATTCACCAAATTTTGTTATTAATTTGTCAAATTGTTATGAAACTAGGACTTGTCTTCATGGGGACATCCAGAAAAATTGATCTGAATTAACTAAAGATGCGAATTTGAGGAGTATTTGTTAAACTGCATAAAAGTTTGCATAACCTCTCTTTTCAGAATTAAAATGGCCTTAGGGCTTATCTATCCTTGAAATGCTACAGCGGCAAGTGCTTCAGCATCTGCTACAGGAGGGCAGATACTACCTATGCTAATAGATGGGTTCTCCCATCAGCATACGTAATCCATCAACCGAGCACAGTCTACACTGGGGGCTTAGGTTCACGTAGCTACATTGCTCAGGGGTCCACACATCCCTGAGAGATGTAGCTTTGCCAATTTAAATTCCCAGTGTAGATCAGGCCTTAAGCTGGTTGATCTTCGTTCACTTCCAAAATGAATCAAACTAAGGGCTTTGCCTCCACTTAAAACACTGCAGCAGTGCAGCTGTGCTGCTGTAGTGCTTCAGTGAAGACACTACCTACACTGACGGAAGACCTTCTCCTCTTGGCATAGGTACACCACCTCCCCGAGAGGCGGCAGGAGAATTCTCCCCATTGATACCATGATGTCAACACTGGGGGTTAGATTGATTTAACTGCATCACTCAGGGGTGTGGATTCCGAATGATGTAGTTAAACCAACCTAATTTCCTAATATAGACCAGGCCTAAATTGATGCAAGACCACTTTAATTCCAAATAATGTCTACACAGGGATTTAATATAGACTAGCTAATCCACTTCAAATTCACACTTTCAGTTAATTCAGATTAACTTTCCCGGATGTCCTTGTGCAGACAAGCCTCTTGTATTTGACCAAATTACAGAGCAGGTTGAATACTATTAAAACAAAGCTTAAAAATGGAAAACTTAGCCAAATGGTATGTTCAACGAATATTTGACCAGCTCTGCTTATATGTCACTTTACGACATCCTACACTGCACAAAAAACTCTTTGTATATGTGAAGAACTCAATGATGTACATTTTCTGTGTCATATAAATAGCTTAAAGTCAGACACACTTGAGATGAGCAGTGATTGAACTATCTCACTGCCGTTGCAACTTGCATGTATACTAGATTCCTCTTAGCTGGGATGCCCAGGTGAACTGCTGACAGTTCTGAATATGACGCGAGTCACCGAGAAAATAAGAGAATGGAAAAAACCTTGAAATAAAATACACTGAGAAAAATGAAAGATTAAATAGGATTTTACTGAATTTCAGGTCTTGTGTTTTGTCTTATAGTTTTTATTTGGAATTTTTGTATTAAAAAGGACAGACGCCTAGCATTTCACATGCATTTAACACCTGATCCAATGCCATTTAACTGCTTGGCAATGATCAAATCCATTCCCACTTTATTCTTTGCTCAGAAATACATTTACATGATCTGAGAAAGAGAAGGAGCAGCCGCCTCTCAAGTACAGCTTTCAGGAGAACTAATCCTTCAGGGTATTATTTCTTGGTGTAATGTCACAGTGTAGGACAGCTGTGTGATAATGACATCCCCAGCGTTGCTACTTTTTTGGGGGGAATATTGAAAGGAACGTCAAGCGGTGATATCAGCAGCACCATGTTCAGAACAGGCTCTGATCTTCAACTACAGCAGAGGAGCACTTGGCATAGTTGAAAATGGGAGCTTTTCCAGGAAGTGAAGCATCTTGGAGACAGTTTCTGTGAAGTATCTTGGTGACAGTTTCTGTGAAGTTTGCCCCCTTGTTATGCTGGTTGTACCTATTCTGTGAATAAGCAGAGGGCTTCATACCTCTAGAGATTCCAAGCTGGCACCTTTTTCCAGCACTATATTACCTAACAAATATTTAATACAACTAAAATAATAACTGACCTGTAGCAGCAACACTTGAAGTGGAAGAAAAGAACAGAGGAAGTTCTGTCATGCTGAGAAGTATCCTGAGCTGGTGACAAGGGCACAGCAGAAAGGCAAAAGGTGTTGCAGGAACAAGCACTGTAGAACAGATATGAGAAGAACCTCAAATGAGCCCCTCTTTTTCCTTTATTTTACTGCTGAAAGTAATGCAACGGTCAGTAGAATGAAATAAAGATTTTTTTTTCTTGTTACACCTTCAAGGAAATAGTGAGGTGGGCAAAATTTTTCATCTGAAACTTTGTCCACCAGAAAATGTGCAGTCAGGTCAATCAAGACTTTTCACAAATTTGTATTGCACTTGCCAGATTGTTTGTTTGTTTGTTTAAAAAAAAATCGGGGGGGGGGGGGGGGGGGAGTGTTTTAGACCAAAATGTTTTGGTCTTGAAATTTACATCAATTACTAATTAAAACAAGGTTTCTAAATGCTTGAAAATGGAAATGTTTCATTTTGTATCAAATGTAACATTGTGTTCAACCCCCCAAAATTGTTTTCAACTTTTCATTTTCCCCAAATTTTCAAAATTTTGTTTTAAGTCAACTTGAAATAATTAATTATTTAATTATTATTAATTTTTTTTCAGTATGGCCAGTGGACCAAAAAAAAAAAATCAGTTCTTTGTATAATTCCAGTCTTCACTGCTTTTGGACTCAACCTGATCCAACTGAAGTCATATGCAGACCTCCCATTTACTTCAATGACAGCAGAGCCCTGTTCTTGTTTAATGTTAACTATAATGCAAAGGTAGGATCTGCACCTCCTAACAGGGTCAAGGGAAAAATTTTATCATTCAAATTTATGTTTATCATTTTTTACTTCCCTCCCATTTTTTATCTTTTAGTCTTTATTTGTTCCTTTTGCTTCCATTTCCCTCTTTACTTCTCCCCACATTTAAAAACAATCGATTTTCAAAAATGACTGGGTGGTGGGAGGCAGGAGTAGAGATAAAAGAAAAGAGAAGGAGAAAAAAGGAGGGGAAAATTAAAGAAAATATTCAAAGATTGTGATATATTTCAAAGTATGTTAATTTTTTATAAACACTGTCAATTTAAAATATACCATTTTTGTAACAAAAAAGCTTTCGTTCAGTACATTTTCAGCAGCTCCAGTCATATACGTGTTACAGTTAGGGGCCAATAATTTTTTTTCAATTAAAAGGCACAATGCTACTTGATCTTAAAATACTTATGCAGTTCTATAGAATCCTCATTAAGGACAGAAGAAAAGTCAAATTAAAATAAAGGGGGAAAATATCAGTGGCTGCGAAAGCTTATGCATTCGGGTTTTTGCTTTGCCTTAAAACATGTTGGGTGAAAACCCTGGCCCTACTGAAGTCAATGGGAATTTTGCCAGTGACTTCAGTGGAACTAGAATTTGACCCACTGTCTTTTACTGGTAGGCTGAACACATACTGATGCAATAGATCATACTGAGAGTCAGTTCTTGACTTGCCTTCCCAGCATTTTGAACTGGTGCCAATATGAATGGTTTGTTGATATCCCTGCAAGGGGTGGGAAGCGCATTCACCTTTGCAACAGACAACCACAATATCGGATACTGCTTCCCTTCTGAGCTAGGCCATCACAAGAGGGAGGTAATGCTACAGACTTTCAAAAGGTGTGACAGCTCCCATTCTGGCACCTCCTCCCCCAGCACTCCCAGCAGCAATCTGCTTCCATACACTCCACCTTACAACAGGGCTGCTGGCTGTAAAAACCGGAAGAGAGATCTAGATTTAAGTTTGTATTGGAAAGGACATCCCCACATACTTCTGGGAGTTCAGTTCCAATTCATTTCACCTCCAGTTGTGGGAGTTACTCTGGGATCTTTCTTTGAAGCACTGGAATTGAGCCTTGGCACGACTCTGACAAAGAATCACAGCAGAATATAGCAAATCTGTCTAACAGGGAACATCTGTGAATGTCTTAACGATCACCAGAAACACCAGTTTTATGGCAGATTCCTGATGTCGTTCTTTCTATTCATTTTTATTCTGTATTCCTTGGTATAAAGGAATTGAGGCCTTTTTGATACAATGCAAGTTATCTGCAGCCAATTCCACTCATTCAGTATCTATGGTACAGCAGCCCAAGATTTTCTTAGCATTGTCAAAGTTAGGCAAAGTATATTTAGAGATGTTATAAATAACTCATTTTGGCAGACTGTAAAGTTGCATCTTTAGCATTTTTTTGAACAAAAGTCTGGTTTTAATCCAGCTACAGCCTCAGATGTCTCATTCACATAGCCTGAGCAACATTAGGAATGGTAGATGTATTTTTATCCAAAGTGTTTGTTTGTGTGGGTTGGTTTTTTAAATTTAGCCACAAACTAAATTATCATATTCAAAAGTTGTAGAAAAATCCATTCGTTTTTCTTGTTGCTGATTTAGACTTTTGGACTCTGTCTGGTGTATTTAGAAAGTGGGAGCGGAATGATGTTGGTATGACAAATCAAGATTTTAGTCAAGTGACAGATCCTGTCATTTTTTGCAATCTTCTTGTACATCTAATAATTCGGTATAGTATGATTAAATTGCATATTTCCCTTTCTTTCCCAAGATTTCAATGTTCCTAGTTTACCAGTCAGGCACTCTCCTTAACTAGGACTGTGTATATAGCACTAAAGCCATTCATTTCCCTGCTCCTCATTATTAGATGTTTCCACGGCCTTATGTTTTTCTTCCACTTCAAGCAGCTCAGTTGTAAACACATCCAATTTTTCCTGTTGATCCAACTGCCATGTTCTAGCAAAGCATTTAAGCATGTGCTTAACTTTAAGCATATTAGGAATCCTAGTGAAGTCAATGGGACTTCTCATGTACTCAAAGCTACAACCACGAGTAAGTGCTTTGCTGGACTGGGACCTACTGTGCCTTGTGCTTGCCTGAAATCCTCCAACCTAGTGCCCTGAAATACTCCATTCCTGTTGGTAGGTATTGCTCCTGCTAGGAAAGGATTACAACAGTTTTGCTCACTCACTGATGCAGATGATTTTTTTATTTCACCCACCTACCTACATGGGGACAAGAGTTGCTCTTTAGAGACAGAAGATCTTGGGTTTGGGCTAAACAGTCCTGGTGTATGAACCTTAGCAACAGCCATGTGTGGGAGAAGACTGCACTTAGAGAATTTACTAAGGTTTCCCAGTTTTACAGGTTATAACAAATAGCAGGATCTTATCAAGTTCCGAATGCATTATTTATAAATAAGAGAGAGAAGGAACTGTCCAGCAGTCTGAACAAAAGTTCATCACTCAAACCGTTGCTCCTTTGATGTACCAAAAATAGCTTCACTAACGTGAGGGTGGGTCCAGTTCAAAGCCTACATGCAGTCTGTTCCGGGGTTTGTCATCGACAATTTCAATTGTATGAAAGGAAGGGATAAAGCTGGTACCTTGTGTGCCACTTCCATGATGGCTAGAGACTTCAGCAACGCTCCGAAGACAGCTCTTTCACTTGCTCAGATAAAGAATGATGCTGGTGAAGCATATGCAGTAGAGAGGCACTCCTTGGTGGAGACAACCCTTTTTCCCCTCTTCTTTGGTCTACCTACCTACCGAGACACAACTGGCTCCTTCTAAACCCTCTTGCCATTATTCCCTGCTGTCTATGGCCTGTCTCCTGACAAAGTTGGGAAGGAATCCTCTCTGTAAGGCAGACAAGCAGCAAGAGGAAGCCAGATGGCAGTTGTGAGCTGTTAGAGAGGCTACAGAATGGATGAGAAAGGCCCAGAAGAGAAAACTATTTGGGAGGCAATGAATACAAGAGCTAATTTGTATTTTAATGATTAAAGAGGAGACTAAAGCCAACAGCATCATAATTTTGATTAAGCAGCTGGTGGATTTCTTTGTCTTTTGGTCAATGAAGCTGAATTACCAGCCTGGAGGAACTTCAAAAGTGTTAAAAGATGTTATAATAATAAGGGTGCTCTGTAATTAGAGAGAGATTATTGCATATAACATCAAAGAGGATTGCACTTAAACAGCCTCATCAAATTAATTTGCACTATGACTCATTGATTCCACAGATTAGGACTTCAGGTGGGAGAATGAGTAGCAGGAATGGATGAGCACTTAAGAAACAAAGTCCTCGTTTTCATGCTAATATTCCTGTGTAGTAGAGAAGAATGGAAGAGAAATATTAAAATGCTGTGGTAGCGATGCCATAGTTGCAGTTGAGAAGGCACTTCCAGTGGCGTAGAGCTGAATTGTTCCTCAAGTGAATGTTTAACAAAGTTGTTCATGAGACAGCCACAGCTGTAAAGCTACTGCAATCCCAGCACATTTTGTTATGATAAAAAAAAATTCAATTGTCTGATACTATCAGCATTACAGACATTCATCTAGCATGGGGGGATTGAAGTGTTAATATCTTTTCATCCTTCTTTCATTAGGCACCAGGAACAAGTCTTACTCTCCTGGGACTGTTTGAAAAGGCTGATCTTTCCCCACCAGGGCATCTAGCGGTGGTCCCTGTAATATTAAAGAGTATTGATTAAAAAAATTATACATAATATTAAAAGAATACACATTTACTGTGCCTCCCAAGCGACCCCATACCTTCACTCTATGTATTCCTCCCCCATTCCCCTTCTCTGTCATCTTCCTCAGCTCATCCTTGTTGTAACCAGTTTAGATTGCAAGCACTTCAAGGCAGGGACAGAGTCTTTTTTCCGGGTGTGTACACCTATGGCACTATGTAGGGACTGTCCTTAGGATCGTGTTTGTACATTAACTAGCACAAGGGGGTCCTGGTCCAGGACTAGGACTCCTTAGTGCTACAATACCACAAATACTACAAATACTGAATCAATTATTATAATTGATTACATTGTCGACCCTACCCATACATATGTAAATACACAAAAACAAACATTATTCCTCCACATGTCTTTTGAGGGTTATTTATTTCGCAGGATGTTTAACCCTTTCTGGCCATGCATCACAGCCATTTTTACCGTGCAAGTATTTATAATAAAAAACAACATCATCAAGTGAGCATTGTCTACTTTGTATACTATGTTGTAATTGAAATCAATATATTTGAAAATGTAGAAAAACATCCAAAACTATTTAATAAATTTCAATTGGTATTCTATTGTTTAACAGTGCAATTAAAACGGCGATTAATCACAATTAATTTGAGTTAATTGTGTGAGTTAACTGAGATTAATTAACAGCCCTAATTTGGATAGCATGATTTTCTATGGTAACAACACATTTCTAATTGTAATGGTTTCATAAGCAAAGATCCTTGGTAATATAAAATGACCCTAATCCGTCAGCCCACCATGCAAAGAGATGGGATATCAGTCTTCCTATTTTATGTGGGAGGATGGGAACAAATATTCTTGAAAGAGAGCAAAGCAGTTTGTTTCCATCTTTTCTTCTAGTTACTGCAGATAGAATGTGTGACAGTCCTGGAAAGAAAAGTCACTTCAAATAGCATAAGCCTGGCAGTGATGAGCAGGCTTATGGCGCGCAACCTCAAACAATTCAGTCTCTTTCTTGCACCATTCCTCCCAGCCATCCGTCCTGGGTCACAATAGCTTGGATAAAGGAAGAATGACCACTATCTACCAGCTCAGGTTTATTTTTAGCTATCATATTACTATACACTGCTTTTAGAGCCTTTTTTGTTTTGTAGTTTCTTCTATTTAAAAGTGCCACCTCAAACTCAGAAGAAAAAAAATTCCCTGCTGTAAACTGGAAAAGTACCTCACTCATGGTCTTCTAACAGCTGTGATGGGCACTTTCTGTCATATTGGCAGTTCATTTCAGTTTTACAGCAGCAGTTTTCACTTAGGCCCTTATCCTACAAATATGTACTCATGTGCTTAACTTTCTGTACATGAGTGGCTCCATTGAGTTCACACTGGCATTATTCGGTTTTGCAAAATGAAGCACCTGTTTAAATGTTTGTAGGCTCGGGGCCTTTGGGTCAGATTTTTAAGGTATTTAGGTGCCAAAATACCTTACAAAATCTAGCTCAGCCCGTTTCAGCACCACCCAGATGGATTCAATTCTGTATACACTGTGCAAAATGTAATGCAGCCTGCTGTAACTATAGCTTTAATGTCAGGAAAAAGATGTGAGGCTTCAGAAAAGTAAAGCTTCTTGTCTAGTAGGTGCCTTTGTGTGTTTAACAAAAGCAAAGCTTAATTGAGGTATAGACTGGAAAGATCTGCAAGGTCTCATTTGACAGGGTTACTGACGTATCACCAATCAAAGGCACCAGTATCACTGGTTTAATCAGTAAATTTCCAACCTGGGAGAATAACTCATTAACAAGGCGGACAAAAGAGAAAGCTGTTCAATGGGTTTTTTCCCCCCCACTGATAGATAAATAAAGCTCCCTTGTCATGGTACATTCTATGTAGCTGGGAGAAGAGTATAAAGAACAGACATTGATCTAGAAACCAGATACTTCAGGCTTTATAAAAAGGAGGGGGGAGCCCTTCAATCACTGACACCAACTGTCTTCCTGAAGCTGGTAAGAGGCTCGTGCTGGTATCGGTGACCCATCAGGTGACCCTAAGTCAGAGCGGAGAAGCCCTCTACCTCGATGGAACATGCTTGAGTGACACAGATAATGAAGAAGGTTTAACGGGAAATTGGAAGGGCGCTCAACAAGATCTAATCTGCATTGAGAGGCAAAACATTTATTCCTTACCCACTATATCTTTCCTGGCGGCTGCAGCCCAGGCTGCAGACTATTGTAGTCTCTGGGTGGGATTACCATCTTCTAAAAGATGTTATTTGCAGACCTTATTTGCGGAGAAAGAGCTCTTTGCCAGCAGTAAATCATTTCATTATAGTATGTACTGTACCTTCAGGTAGCTTTCCCCTCCCCTCCCAACTCCAGAGCCCAAATAAAACCTGAAGGAAGAGAGGTTTGGACAGATTGCCCATTCCAGCTGACTTCCTTCCCACCCCTAACCTCTCCCATTTAAAAAACTGACTGACCAGTTAAGGAAACAGGTTTTATTGGTGCTTGGGAGACGTCATGGGGCTCTGGGGTGGGGGGAAGCTTCCTGAATGTTCACTAAATACTATAATAAAATGATTTACTGTTGGCAATAAAATGATTTACTGTTGGCAAAGAGCTATCTCTCAGCAAATAAGGTCTGCAAAGAACATCTTTTAGAAGATCATTTTACTATTAAGGGTATTTTAAAAAAAATCATAGAAATTTAATCATTTTGTATCCTTAACTCCAAAGAGGTCTATAGCCACAGAACCACAGACATGCAGCCATCTCTGAGGTATGGAGAGGTGGCTAGGCATAGAACTAGGTCATTCTGCAAACAATAGTACAAGAGGGGGAAGAAATGTTGTAGCATAAGGTCCCTGGAGAACATTTACACTCCAAGAAGTGCCATGGAATCTTTAGCATGTGCAGAGCGTCTTTTAAAGTCTCGTCCAAAACACCCCTGCCCGGCAAAGTGCATTGTATTAGATCTGTCTTCAGTACCTCAGAAAAATGATCAGATCTACTCAGATGTGCCAGTAGGGTGCCCTGCTGTCTCGAACGCAAGGGTAAGGCTGCTGCTCCAACTCCTGAGTAGCTCAGGTCAAGCACTAGTTCTAAATTAAACAAACTCAAATCACATGGTCACATGTGTGCAAAGGAGCAAATCTCCCCACTCCACAGTTATATAAGAGCATTTACAGCATAGGGAGAGTCCAGGAATTGTAGGAAAGGCTGTACAGTAATATTGAAAACATTTCAGTTTATATATCTTTTAAAAGAGTTTGATTACTTTAACTGCAACTTTCTGCAGAGATCAGTGTTGTAAAATTCCAGGGCTCTATGCATCACATAAGGTCCATGCTCAAGGTTTAAACAGGAATTATATGGTGCATAGAGGCTTGTGCATGCTCTTTGCAGAGAGGTGAACTTCATCCTAAAGCCTGAATCCTGCGAACACTCAGGCACAAGTTAACATTATGCATGGGAATAGCACAATATTGAGAAGAGACGACTGTCACGCATCAGGTTTAGTACATGCATACATGTTTACAGGAACTGAGCCTCAGTTCTGAAAGCTCCTTGGTTTGGTTTTCAATCAAACAGTGATATTTAAATTAATGTCTACGTGAAATGAAGATATGACATTTTCCTATTTTAAATGACAAAAAAATTGGAGAAATTAGTATTACAAAACATAGAACAACAACAACAACAGGGCAGAGGACTCGGATTTGTGCATTGGGATCGATGGCTGGGGCAATTCCACCCTCCTCCCCCCTCCCCTTTTCTTGGCTTAGAGGAGGCCTCTACATTTATTTTGGTTTGTGTTATTAGCTTGAATTGTTAATACATGGCAGAGTATATATGGATAAATGCTTTTTAAATAGTACGTATAAATGTAAATAAGTTACCAAATAATTGGTGACTAATGTAAACTCATTACTGAGTTGACATTTACTGGCAGCTGACGTCACTGTTTTGATGTATTTTTTCAAGTTGGCTCCTTTAAACAAAAAAGAGTAAAGGACAAATAGGAATAAAATTGCTAGCTCTTTTTAAAGACATTTCAGTGGATTATTTTCATTATGTATTATCTTGGATTCATTAAATGTCTGGCCATATATCAATCTCTGCTGAGGTCTGCCTGAGCCTGATTTGCTCTCTGGCATTGCCTAAATTCCCAAGGTTTCTACTTACAAAAGCCAGGATGCTGTATATAAGGAAAAAATAACAGACTAAAGATTAACCTGCTTGTTGATATTCATGTTCCAGCACATCCCAAGATGAACAGCATACTCAAGGGGTCAGGCTTCACCCTAATCAGAAAAGAGAGAATACAGATTGTTTTGATCAGCACTACATGTGTCTGGAAGGCTAATCCAAAATTAATTAGATCTGGGCTGCACAGAATTCATTTGGATTTGTAAACATGGGAACGGGGGTAGGAGGATTATGCAGATAGAGAATGGATAAAGGTAACTAATTTGTACATTGATGATGCTTTAATAATGTCACAAATGTGCTCCTTGGTCTTAATTGCCAAAAACAGGGAATATTTTACTGTAAATTAGTGTGTGTGTAGACAGCATTTCATGCAAAAATGAAAATATTTTACCAGCCAGAAGAAGAAACAGATGGAAAACCATTATTTAAACAACATTCAAATGAAGATTTCCATTCTGAAATGGAAAAGTCAATTTAAAAAAGTGCAACTCTTTATTTATTTTTTATAAAGGAGAGACCCACCCTTTGGTCTCGGGAACCAAATCTGTGGATCATTTTGAAATAACTATTAGCTTGGTAACGTGTAAAAATTAGGGGCCAGGTTTCCAGCTGTTGTCAGTTAGCATTGCTCTAGTGATTTAAATGATACCAAGCCAAGTTACACCAGATGAGGATCTGGCCCATATACCAGCACTAAAGAAAACAACACAAGGCTATAGTATTATTTTTATAGTACTTAAATGCCACAATTACTAATAATTTCAGCACTACTGAGATATTGCCCATATCAAGAAGAGTTGTGTATCTAACTTCTCATATACTGGAAAATTTTGCCTGCTAGAGGGCACCTGAGGAGATGAAGGGCACCTACTGCAGTGAGGCTCGAGTTCTGCAAGCCAATTGATAAGAGGGCGACAATCAATTAATAGAGGCAGGGAAGGGAATGGGAAAACACGTTAAAAGAAGCTATGAGGATTTATAAATGTTAGCAAAATTGTCTTTGTGTTGAGTGAGGTAATCTTTATTAATCTGCTAGATTACACATTCCTTCCATCCTCTATGTATGGAAGCCAAGGCGGGTAAGAAGATAGCTATCTTAGGAAGTGCGATGCGACTGTCATACAACCGGGCTGTTTCTCATTCTAGTCTCACAAATGGATCATCACTGTGTGGTTTTATGTCCTCCTTTCACCTACTGTTGTAAGAGTGAAGATTTACAAAAAATATTAATACTAAGATTTAATCACATTTTGCGCATAATAAAACTCACTGGCTCTGCATATAAAATTATATTAGAGGCTGAAAGGGAAATATGAAGATTTTAAATAGCAATGACAGGCAGTTAGTATGCAATATACTGGATCTGACTAAACGTTAGGCCAATAGTCCAAAAATAAAAAAGGGAGACAAGAAAAACAAAACGCTTGATTAATGAAGACGCTCTTGATTAATTAATTAGTAAACTCTTAGGGGAAAGGATTGTCTTTCTGTTCTGTGTTTGTGCAGTGTCTAGCAAAATGGGTCCTAATCCCTAGCGAGGGTTTGTCAGTGCTACATTAGAAATAGTAAATTACTACTACTACTTTGGAGAAAATTATTTTTTCTACCACCTCAGTTTTCTGGTGTAAAAAGTTTTACACTAATAAAATTAGATTTATATCAGATCAAGGGAGAGAAGGGGAGTACTTGACTATAAACTGAGGGGTTTCCCCTCACAAAGAAGAGCATTGCGAGGTATGGTTTAGAAAAAATACTTCCTAAGTCTGAACCACAAAATTGGCTGTAAATCTGAAGGATAATGAGGTCCCACAGACCACCTTTGAAACTTGCTGCTGGGTGGACACCTAGCTCAAGATTTTAATTCTGATTGCCACAGGAGACAAATGAGAAAGGTCTCCTTTCCTGTTCATTCATTTGTTCCCTTCAGATATTTGTGACTTGGCTGATCTGCTATAGATTGTGACAGCTGCTTTCATTTGGATGATTGGAAACTAGGGAAAAAAAATCCAGGCAGGCACATTAAAAGAAAAATAACCCCAGAAATATCTAAAATATTTTAAAACCTAAAATAAAGGTCTTTTAACTGAAGCAAAATCACAAGAGTAAGTTTTGCTCCTACTCTTCCTGCTGCTGTTGCACAACATCAAAGGAGTATTGTCTTACAGGAACCACCAGCTACTCAAGCTGCACTGATTGCTACCCAGAAATGATCATGGTTAAGAATACCCCACGGGCTTGATCTCTCTCTCTTTCATCTCCTCCATTTAACATACTGTAAAAACTAAACAAACTGGTGAAACAAGACAACACAAGTGTTCACTGCAGGTATTCTGGGTAGTGCCAATGAATATTTTAGTTCTTGTTTACACTGGAGTATTTTGCCCCAAAGTAGCTAACACAGATGCAAACCCTTAGTTTAGGCATGTTCTACATGTGCATCAATACTCCTTATCCTGGTTTGAAACAAACAAAAAAAATTCCAGTGTAAATAAGGCTTTAGATTTAGTGGTGGCTCAATGTCAAAGGTTTGGACAAGATCGCCAAAGCTCACCTGAAATAGCCAAACCTCAGGGACCAAAATGCATTAGAAATAGTTAAAAAATAAAACAAAACACCAAATGAAAATTATTTTGCCTCTGAGCATAGACATAACCACCAACCCAGAGTCAGAGTCAAACAAGACAAACGTGTGTGTGCAGGCTGGGGGTATGGGGTGGGAGTGGGAAGAAAGCGAACACAAAATTATAACTCCTTCTGAGTCTGAAATTCTAACCTAGTAGCCAAAAATGGTTAGACGGTGCCCCTATTTTCAAAATACAGTCCTGCATTTGGGTTTGTACAATATCATGTTGCAGTCAGTCACTTTTACATAGTTCTGGTTTGAACACTAACGTCCGTGGGAAAATGGCAGACTGTAGGGGGTTAGTTGTCAGACGGGCAGGTCTGGCAGGCAGCACTATCAGCTTGGAAGGGAGAAGTAGGTGTCACCAAATACAGCGTTCAGGCAGATTCAGAACGATTCAGACCTATTACTGAACCCTTCACCCTACACTTGTACCAACGTGACAAAAATCACAGGGTGCTGACACCATCTTGAATTGTGGCAGATACCTCTTACAAGGAAAAATTGGGACAACCTGTATTTATAGTATTTTTATACATATTACTGTAAGCATGTGGCTCCTACACCCTACTCCAAACAAAACTATATACTCTGTGACAAAGTTCTTCCTCTGCCTTAGTGGGTCCTGCGCTTATTGGCAGATTTGCTCGCCTCAGAGGTTCACAGCAGCTCTCAGTTTGGCCACTTTCGTGGCTCAAAACTGCCGTTCACTAAGTTAGCCTCATCACTGGCCAGCACGGGGAAAAGGAAGAAGAACAATGCCCGCAGTCTCTGCTGATCCACCTTCCTCTCTGGTGGAACCCACAGTCCAGGTCAACTCCTCCGATATCAAGTAGGGAGTTTGGGGAATGGGGGGAACCCAGGCCCACCCTCTACTCCGGGTTCCAGCCCAGGGCCCTGTGGATTGCATCTGTCTACAGTGGCTCCTGGAACAGCTGCATGATAGCTACAACTCCCTAGGCTACTTCCCCATGGCCTTCTCCCAACACCTTCTTTATTCTCACCACAGGGACCTTCCTCCTAATGTCTGATAATGCTTGTACTTCTCAGTCTTCCAGTAGTGCGCCTTCTCACTCTCAGCTTCTTGCACTTCCTGCTCCCAGCTCCTTGCATACACACCACAAACTGAAGTGAGCTCCTTTTTAAACCCAGGTGCCCTGATTAGCCTGCCTTAATTGATTCTGGCAGCTTCTTGATTGGCTGCAGGTGTTCTAATCAGCCTGTCTGTCTTAATTGTTTCCAGAAAGTTCTTGACTGTTCTGGAACCTTCCCTGTTACCTTACCCAGGGGAAAGGGACCTGCTTAACCTGGGGCTAATATATCTGCCTTCTATCGTCAGTGAGGTACATCCTTACCTGTTCCCTGCCAGGGGCAGCACGTGATGATTGGAGAGCACACGAGACGTGATTAGAGTCTCTGCGGCCATGGTTTGCAACGCCGCAGCCCGCTCCTGTCTGATCCTTCCTGGAAAAAAAAATCACTCTCCTGTAGCCCTCTGGCCTGGAGGGAGAAGGCTGCTGCTCCTGTGGCTAGGCCCTGGGTTCTCCCTGCTACTACTGCTGCTCCCCTGGCTGGGCCAGATACCATCCCCCTTCTCTGCTACCTGGTTGCTTGCCAGCTTCTGGACCCCCCACCCTTGGGTGCTGCTACTGCTCCAACTGCAGCCCCTTGGGGGGGGCCTGCTGGCCCACTCCCCAGAAGGGGGGAGTGAGGGACCCCAGCCCCAGCCATTGCTGCTGCAGACACGACCATCATCACCACCTGTGAGGGGTCCTTTCTACCTGCCTGGCCACTGGGCTGCTGCCTGGAGCTGTTGGACCCCGAAGGAGGAGGGGAAGAGGCCATCTGCTGCTGGGAGAGCACAGAGGGACTCTGCAGACCACTGTGGAGAGGCCTTAAGGCTGAGTAATTTTTGAACTGTGCTCTTGTGGTGGGGGTTTTGACTGTGTTTGTGGGGACACAGGGATTGTGGCATGGAGCCTACCCCCCAGTCCGTCTGTGTGTCACCCCCAACCCCCACCGCCACCGTCGTCGCTGCCCCCTCCACCACCCCCAGTGGACACTTACCATCTGCCTCAAGCTCCGGCCTCTGGGACTCCACTGCTTGCTTGGCCTGCAGCGCCCTTTCACCACCTTTTGGGCCTGAAGCAGCAGCCAGCCCGCACTGACTCTTTGCAAGCGCACGTTGGCGCACATGCCCACCCCACCCTGGACTGACCCCCTTCAGCAAGCGCCCAGCTTTGTCCCTTGCTACCTGCTCTGTTTTGCCCCTTGCAGCCCTTTTGCCCTCCCCATTTCCCCAGCACCTCGCTAGCTTCAGTTTGTTTGCCTGCCCTGCCCTTTTCCCTCTGCAGCTTTTGTTTGTTTGCCCCACCCTGGCCCCTCCCCCGCCTTCCCCTCCATCACCCCCCAAGCCTCTACCTCAACCACCACTGCCAAACCACCTGCCACCGCCCCCACTGGGGCACCAGCAGTGGCGGGCACCGGGGTGACCTCCGCTGCTGCCATGTCCCTCGCCCCCTCAGTTTCTGGGGGAGCCCCCACAGCCGGTGGGAAGGGCCAGGGTAAGAAGAAGGGGAAGGGCCCACTAAAAAGACCAGGCCCTCCATGGCAGGGACTGCCCCCATTGCCGAGGCCCCACCACCAGCCGCGGCGTCCTTACCCACTGCTCTCTCCACCAGCTCTGCCGGTGTCCCTCCCCCGGCCGCCAGGGCATATGCCCAGGTGGCGGCAGCCCCCCCGCCTGCCGCTATGTCATCTCTCCTGCCAACCGCCTCCACTACCATCTATAGCGGCTGGGGCCTCTTTCCCACCATGACCAGGAAGCATGGTGTCCGTTGCCTCCTGGTGCCTACCTCGCCCCATGTGGAGACCTACGTGTGCGTGTTGGGGCCCACAGCCATTGTGGCGGCCTCCAAAATGTACGGGAAAGTGGTCGTCTTCTTGGCACAGGAGGCTGCCACCCAGGAGGCGGTGGAGAAGGGCCTGGCAGTGGGGGGCATGGTCATTGCCCTGGAGCCGCTGGATGACCTGGGCGTCCGCCTGGTCCTGACCTCCGTCCCTCCCTTTCTTCCCAATGCCGCCCTGTTACCTGTCCTCTCCACCCTGGGGAAACCCATCTCTGTTGTCAGCCCTCTCCCACTGGGCTGCAAGGACCCCACCCTCCGTCACATCCTCTCGTTCTGCTGGCAAGTGCAGCTTCAACTGCTGCCGGCGGTGCGTGACGGAGAGGCTCTTGAGGGGTCATTTTTGGTCCCCTACCAGGGGTCCTGTTAACGGGGGCATTATTCAACGGAGGAGGCCTGGTGCTACCTCTGCCGGGCGATGGGGCACGTCCGGAGGGACTGCCCCTTGGCCCGGCAAGGAGAGGCATCCGGGACCCCTGGGCCCCAGCAGGGCGACGGCCCTGTCATTGCCAGTGCCCCTGGCTGCCCGGCTCCTGGAGCTGCCCTTCCTCCTACTCAGTCCACCAGTGCTTCCGCTCGGGCTCAAGGGGTGCTTCCCCCAGCACGCCCAGATGAGCGGGAGAGCCCCGCCTTTGCTGCCTGCAATCTGGCGGGGCCCCTAGAGGGGGGCGTGGCAGGGATACTGCTGAGCATGGGAGATGGCCTGCTCCAGGGGGAATCTTCCCTCCCTCATGTCTTCCCTTCCCTCCCTGTCACACTCCTGCCCCTCATGACCCCCCACCGCTGCCTCCCACAATCCCTGAGCCATCGCCCCTGCCCCCCCGACCCAACCCCTGTTAGCCGGCCCCCTGATGATGCCATGGAGGGCTGGGCCCTAGTCCAGGGGAAGTGGAGCAAGCAGAATTCGCGAGCTCTGCTCCTTTCCACTGATGCGGAAGCCCCCCAGAAGACCAGAAAGGGGAGCACCGATGCCAAGCCCTCTGCCTTGCCCGCGGGTGCGTTTCACCCACCGGTACCGGCTGCGGAAGACGTGGCAGCATGGGAGGGCAGTACCGTCCCTCCATCGGAGTCCATTCCCTCCAAGGCCCCTGATGGAGCCTCTCCTGCCCCATTACCATCCGGAGCCCCTGTGAGCCCCGAGGTGAGCGTCGCTTCGGGCACTGGCGGGGAGACCTCCAGGGTGGTGGAAGGAGAGCTCCCTTCCATCTGTGAGGAGATCGAGGCCCTGGGTCTGATCCCGGTCACCCAGGGGGAGGACAACCCTCTGCCAGCAGGCCTCGATCTGAGCGACCTCACCCCAGCCCCCCCTTCTCCATGCTCATTCCCTCTGACCACTGCTTCCGCTCCCACCTCCAAGGGTTCCCTGGGCTTCTCCATCTGCCCGGCCGTGGGTGGCACCCTGCTGTCAGCCGCCGAGCCCATTGAGGTGACGGCCGGTGCCGTGCGGGTGGGACCCGAGCCCCATGGGCTGTCCCTCGTGGGCATGGGGCAACCAATCTCCTTCCCAGGCGGGGACCCCACTGAAGATGCCATGGCTACTACGCCGGCCATGGTGCCAGAGCCCGGCATCACGGAGGGCCCCCTTCCCACCCCCTCAGCTCCCTGAGCTTGATCGAGAGAGGTCATTTTCCAACGACCTGGCTCCTGCCTTTGCCCTTCTCCCTGACTCTGCTCCCGACCCCTGCCCTTCTCCTACTCTGGATCCCTGCCCTGCCCCTGATGTCAACCCCGTCTCTGTCCCCTCCACCTCCTGTGACATCATTGCTGCCCCTGGGGCGGTCATCTCCTCATTCCCAGAGGATAACCTCCAGGGAGCAGCCTCTGTATTTCCCTGTCCCGACTCACCAGGGGCTGCTATCTTCCCTCCACCACCCCCAATTGAGTCAGGGTTTGAGGGGAGCCGCGTGGCTCCAGCCCATTGGGCACCACGTCGGGGGTCCGCCCCTTGCCTGCCCGTTTCAGTAGGCCACGGGGCTGTGTCAGTGGTCCCCCCGGGGGAAAGCTGGGGGCTAGTGTCCCCAGCCCCCCATATGCAGCGAGAGGAGCTGCGGGAGTTCCTTGAGGATATCCGTGGCTCCTGTAACAAGGTGCAGCTTGCTCTCCAGCGATGGGGGGGGGAGACTTCCATCAAATCCTTTGGGCCGCGAGGGCCCTCATGAGGGAAGGAAAAAGGACCAGGAAGCAGGCCACCACAGCTGACCAGCAGGTCCACCTCTTCCGTGACTTCTTACTCACCTATGGGGTAGGTCACGGATTGTTGCACGGCCCGTTAGGAGCCATGAGCGTCCCTGCCAGCGAGGATCCCTCCCAGCCCTCCTCATGGCACCTTTCACCATCGCAACGTTGAACACCTAGGGCTGTAGGATAGATCTCCGCAGGTGCCAGGTGCTCTCCTTCCTCCTGTGGTTTTCCTGCAGGAGACCCATGTGGATCCAGCTGCTGTAGCTGGCGGCTGGAATGGGGGGGACAGCATTTAGCCATACTTTAGCCATCCCACAGTATACTTTATATACTTTAGGTATACTTCAGCCATCCCACAGTTCGTACGGCTGAAGTGGCGACCCTGTTCTCCCCCGACCTATGGCCCGAGGTGCTGGGGGTCACCGAGGCTGTGCCGGGCCGCCTGCTGCACCTCCGGGTCCGTATGGAGGGGCTCACGGTCAGTCTTGTCAATGTCTATACCCTGACATCGGGCCCGGAGCGGCTGTGTTTCTTTCAGCAGGCATCCGCCTTCTTTGGCACCTTGGATCCTCACGAGTGCCTGGTCCTGGGTGGGGACTTTAATACTACCCTCGAGGAGTGGGACCACTCGGGGACTGAGCAGTGCCCGGCTGCAGCCGACGTCCTCCGGGAGATAGTCGACCATCACTCCCTGGTGGACGTCTGGTGTGACCACCACCCGGACAACGCCTCAACGTTCACCTTTGTCCGGGTGGAGGCCCATCGGTCACACCACTCCTGCTTGGACTGCACCTACTTATCACGATTCTACCTTTCACAGGCCCACTCCTCCAGCATCCGGCCAGCCCCGTTCTCTGATCATCATTTAGCCACTGTGACGGCCTCTCTCTGCGCAGAGAGGCTGGGGCCAGCCTATTGGCATTTTAACAGCAGCTTGTTGGAGGATGTGGGCTTCGTGGCATCCTTCCGGAAGTTCTGGCTGGCCTGGCGAGGGCAGCGACGTGCCTTTCCCTCAGTGCGGCGGTGGTGGGACCTGGGGAAGGTGCGCGCCTGGCTCTTCTGCCTTGACTACACCCGGGGTGCCAGCCAACGGAGGGATCCGGCGATAGGGCAGTTGGAACGGGAGGTCTTAGAGCTGGAGAGGTGTCTGGCCGCCAGCCCTGAGGATCCATCCCTCTGCGGGGCGTGCCGGGAGAAGCGGGAGGAGCTCCAGGCCCTCGAGAGCCATTGGGCCCAGGGTGCCTTTCTTCGATCCCGCATCCGCCTCCTGCGGGAGATGGATCGTGGCTCCCGCCTCTTTTTCTCCAGGGCATAGAAGAGGGGGGCCAAGAAGCACGTCACCTTCCTCCTAGCAGAGGACAGCACCCCCCTCATGGATCCGGCGGAGATATGCAGGAGGGCCAGGGCCTTCTAAGCAGGCTTTTTCTCTCCGGATCCAACTGATCCTAATGCTTGCAGAGTGCTCTGGGATGAACTCCTGATGGTCTGCACGGGTGACTGAGACCTGGTCGAGTTCTTGGAAGCCCTCCGCCGCATGCCCACCAATAAATCTCTAGGCATGGACGGGCTGACCGGGGAGTTCTACCACGTGTTCTGGGACATCCTCGGCCCAGACCTAGTCACCATCTGGGCCGAGTCTTTGCAGAGCGGGGTCCTCCCTCTTTCGTGCAGGCGAGCTGTGCTTGCCTTATTGGCGAAGAAGGGGGACCTCTGCGATTTACGAAATTGGTGACCCGTCTCGCTCCTCAGCATGGACTACAAGGTCGTAGTGAAAGACATCTCGCTGCGGCTAGGGTCCGTGCTGGTGGACGTGATCCACCCAGACCAGACCTACAGCGTCCCAGGCCGCACCATTTTCAACAACCTATATCTGGTCCGGAACCTCTTGGAACTTGGGTGTTGGGATGGTCTGTCGTTTGCCCTCCTGTCCCTGGATCAGAAGAAGGTGTTCGACAGGGTGGATCACGGGTATCTCCTGAGCACTCTGCAAGCATTTGGCTTCGGACCCCAGTTTGTGGGTTTTCTCCAGGTGCTGTACGCCTCCACAGAGTGTCTGGTCAGGCTCAACTGGACCCTGACCGAACCGGTCAGCTTCGAGAGAGGAGTACGGCAGGGGTGCCCCCTCTCGGGCCATCTGTATGCTCTGGCGATCGAGCCCTTCCTCTGTCTCCTCCGTAGGAGGTTGACGGGGTTGGCGCTGCAGGAGCCAGAGCTGCGGCTGGTCCTGTCAGAGTACACCGACGATGTGCTCCTCGTGGTCCAGGACCCGGGCGACTTGGCGCGGGTGGAGGCTTGCCAGGCCATTCACTTGGCAGCCTCCTCTGCCCGGGTCAACTGGGTCAAGAGCTCTGGCTTGGTGGTAGGGGACTGGTGGCAGGCTAGCTCCCTCCCACCCGCGCTTCAGGCCATGTGGTGGAGTGCGGGTCCACTGCTCTATCTCTGTGTTTACCTTTCTGCCACGCATCCGTCTCTGCCGGAGAACTGGCACGGTTTAGAGGGCAGGGTGGTAGAGCGGCTCTGGAGATGGACAGGACTACTCCGGTGTCTCTCCCTTTGAGGGCACTGGTGCTTAATCAACTAGTCCTGACCATGCTCTGGTACCAACCCAACACCCTGGTCCCAGCCCTGGGTTTCCTGGCCAACCTCCAGACATTGATTCTAGAGTTCTTCTGGTCAGGACTGCACTGGGTCTCTGCAGGGGTTCTCCATCTACCCCTGGAGGAGGGAGGGCAGGGCCTGAAGTGTCTCCACACTCAGGTCCATGTCTTCCGCCTCCAGCCCCTGCAGAGGCTCTTTTCTGGTGCAGGTAGTCCGGCGTGGAGCGTACTAGCGCACACCTTCCTGCGCCACTTCCAAGGGCTCCAATATGACCGGCAGCTCATTTATCTCCATCTGAGAGGTCTTCCACGAGACCACTCTGGGCTGCCGGTCTTCTACCAGGACCTCCTCCGGACCTGGAAACTGTTCACAGTGACTGGCTCCATGGCGGCCTTCCTTGGGGGAAGATCTCCTCGCGGAGCCCCTGCTACACAACCCCCAGCTCCGTGTGCAGGTGGCGGAGTCCCCTCAGTGCGCCAGAGGTTGGTCCTGGCAGAAATCACCAGTCGGATACCTCTTGGACTATGACCAGGGAGACTGGCTGGGTTCCCTGACGCTCCCTCAGCGCATGGGGCTCTCCAGACCTCGTACTAAACTACGTATACTTCAGGAGGTGAGGGCCACTTTGCCGCCCGCTGCTCAGGTTTACCTTGACAGGGTCCTAAGGGAGGGCGTGCCCTGCCCACCCTCCACCCCACGCCCTCCAGACCTTTTCATCGGGCCCCTGCCCTGTGGACCCATGAGCCGGCTACATGAGCTGCAGCCGGTCTGTTTCCAGACTGCGCCAAGGAAACATCTATACATGCTCGTGCTCCACACCCTTCAAGTCCTCACCCTCGCATCCAACCCCGACACAACGTGGCGGGACCTCCTGCCACCTCTAGAGGATGAGGAGCCCCGGTGGGCCGGCCTATATTCCACCCTGGTCCCAAGGCCCGTCGGGGATATCAGTTGGCGGCTCCTTCATGGGGCCGTGAGCACGGGCGTGTACTTGGTGCAGTTCACCCCAATCCCAGACACCTGCCCCTTTTGCGGCATGAGGGAAACCCTGGCGCATGTCTACCTAGAGTGCGCCAGGCTGCAGCCCCTATTCCAGCTCCTCACGAATATTTTGTTAAGATTTTGGTTGCACTTTTCCCCTCACCTCCTCATCTATGTACTCCCTGTCCATGGCCCCACTAAGTCACAGGACCTCCTGGTCAACCTCCTCCTGGCCCTGGCTAAAGTGGCCATCTATAAAACCAGGGTGAGGAGGTTGGCCGATGGAGTCTCCTTTGACTGTAGGGCCTATTTCCGATCCTCCGTCCGTTCATGCCTCAGGGCAGAGTTCCTCTGGGCGGCGTCCACCGACTCCCTTGATGCCTTCCTTCCCTGTCTCAAACCCTACCAGTCTCTCTGCATGGGGGAGGGACAGCTTAGTGGCTTGAGCATTGGCCTGCTAAACCCAGGGTTTGTGAGTTCAATCCTTGAGGGGGCCATTTAGGGATCTGGGGCAAAAATTGGGGATTGGTCCTGCTTTGAGCAGGCGGTTGGACTAGATGATCTCCTGAGGTCCCTTCCAACTCTGATATTCTATGATTCTACTCCTACTTCACTTGTACCCAAATGGGTTAACAAGCTAGCCACACCAATGAGTCGGTAAATGCTCTTTAGCAGGATCATCAGCTGCTAACAGGCTGTGGTTTTCAAGACAACACTGACAGCCTGTTATAATAATATATACACAATGGTTGCCACTTGACTTTATGCACTTGTTTGCAAGCACTTTGTTGGCACACTAGTCCCAGTATTCCCTATGTTATGAGCATGAAACACTGACAATGGTCATTAAGCAAAACACAAAATTGTAAAGAGTTTAACGGTGAGCACTGTGCACTCATGTATAATTTATATTTTGGGTTTCTGATTTTCGGTTTTAACTGATAAACACTGATGAAACACTGGAAATCAGAAATCAGTGTTTCTCCAATAAACACCCAAAATGGTTATGAGTATCACTGGGTTTGTCTACACAGATCAGTAATGCACATTACCGGGGTGTGATTTCTACAGCATACAGACATGTTGCACATTAATTGGTCTGGGTAGACCCTGCTAGTGTGTACTAAAGGTTCCCCCAGTACACTTTTAACATAGTAGTGTTTCAAACAGCACTACATTAAGCACACTGGGGAACATTAAAGAAATTACTTGTTACCATATATACTACTGTAATGAATAGCGCATGTAACGTACATTAGTTATTACAGTGTATACACAGAAAAGCCCTATAACGGCCCAATTTTTGGACCTCTACATGAAATAGATAAAAATAGCTCCCCCCGCAAATGAAATGAACCAACCCTGAAAAACAGAAGCACTAAATGTACATATCTGCTGCCCCTTTGGCTCCACAGAAACACTATCTTGTGCACATGTACTTCAGGTGTAAATAGTGTGACAAATACACACAAGTTTACAATTGACATTTTTCAAAGCCTCAGCCTTGTGAAGGCCCCAGAAGTTCAAGGACGATGATATGAAATGATCTAGTAACGTATCTTGATTCATTGTCTTGGGGATGTGAAAGACATCTTTGTAGACTATTGCTTTGACTGGGAATGAATGGTTGAAGGCTAACAAACAATACTGATACCAGAGGCTTCCTCATAGCAACTAACTCAAAGATACATGGGAAGTTTGAGCCTGATTTTAAATACCGAGGGACCAGACTGGGATTCTACAGGGAGGCAGAGTCAATGGTTAGTGATGAGGACTCAAAGCCTGGGGGGCACATAGTTTTTGTACCCATTTAACTAGTTCAGTTAGGGTGTGATTTTATAGTTCAATGGCTACAGCCCCTCCTGTTGATGCATGTATATTGGCATCACAGTACTTATGCTGGTACAGTGTCTTCCTGTACATTTACAGGAATAAGCTACTCCATCATAAACATTTTTATACTAGTATAACTAGGCCCACACTAGTGAGGTCTACTCCTTTCTCTATCTCTGTTTCTAAACCAATATAACAACAGCAGTACAAAAACTGTGTGTAGACCAGTCCTTGGCATCAGATGTCCTGGATTCTGTTCCCTCACCTGTCACAGATTTGGGCTAGTCACTTTAACCTCTCTCTGTCTCAGGAGAGAAAAGGAGTACTTGTGGCACCTTTTTAATGTTCTCTGTGTCTATAAATCTCCCCACTGTATTCTCCACTGAATGCATCTGATGAAGTGAGCTGTAGCTCACGAAAGCTTTTGCTCAAATAAATTTGTTAGTCTCTAAGGTGCCACAAGTCCTCCTTTTCTTTTTGCGGATACAGACTAACACGGCTGCTACTCTGAAACCTGTCTGTAAAGGACACTGTCATGGGGTGCATCACTTACCGCTGGGCTGGCACCTCCTCCTGGTCTCTCTGGGGATTAGCTTAAGGCAGATGCCCCTGTGTATGGTTTGCACATTGTCTCTGCATCTGCCTGCAACCCCCCCTTGCAGCCTCAGGAACCACAGTGCCCTCTTTAAAAAGAAAAGGAGGACTTGTGGCACCTTAGAGACTAACCAATTTATTTGAGCATACGTTTTCGTGAGCTACAGCTCACTTCATTGGATGCATTCAGTGGAAAATACAGTGGGGAGATTTATATACACAGAGAACATGAAACAATGGGTGTTACCATACACACTGTAACCAGAGTGATCAGGTAAGGTGAGCTATTTCCAGCAGAAGAGCGGGGGGCAGGGGAACGACGACGACTTTTGTAGTGATAATCAAGGTGGGCCATTTCCAGCAGTTGACAAGAACGTCTGAGTAACAGTGGGGTGGGGGGGGGGGGAGATAAACATGGAGAAATAGTTTTACTTTGTGTAATGACCCATCCACTCCAGTCTCTATTCAAGCCTAAGTTAATTGTATCCAGTTTGCAAATTAATTCCACTTCAGCAGTCTCTCCTTGGAGTCTGTTGATTGTGTCACCAAATGTGTTCCCCCCCTTTGGGGGGGTTACAGTCTCAGTACAATAATCATGCCACATCCCCCATGGAGAGTGGTGGGGGGGGGGTACCCAGGCCTGCCCACTACTCCAGATCCCAGCCCAAGGACCTTGTGGATAATAACTTTCTGCTATGCCTCTAGTTCTTCTCACTGCTGCTATGATCCCTTGGGCCACTTCCCCATGGCCGCAGCACCTTCTTCACCTTGCCTCAGGGCACTCAGCTGCTCAATCCCTGCAGCCCACAAAATTGCTCTTTTGCTTCCCCTCCACACCCCCGGTTCCTGCCAGCAATCACCCTGTCCATGGTGCTAGCTTTCTTTCAGGCTCACCCCTTGGGGTTCTGCCAGCAACTGATCTCAGCTCTGCCCTGCAGCTCCTTTTATGTGAGCCTGCTGGGCCCTGACTGACTGCTCCTTGCAGTCTCCCTCCTATTGGCTGTGCCTCATGCAGCCTCTCTGGGCCACTCATAGGACTCACCTCCACTGCTCCCTGCTGAGGTTAACCATTTCTACACCTGTGTGGGGCCAATGCCCCATCACAGAGACCTAATAAAACTTTCCGTCCCCAGGATTATAAAGCACTTTGAAAATCTCATCAAGTTACTATACAAGTTATGGGCAGTACTGATAACTTTTTCTATTAAGGTTATCCCACACTTTCCCTTATAAGACCCTGATTTTGGTTGCTTATAATTTTGTCAAATAAGTGTTTGGGAGCCAAGTTTCCATGCTGGGTGTTTGCCTCAGACTAAATCTTTATGAAAAATTTCAGCTGAAATGGTTTCCAAAACAGGGTCAGAGAAAAACACATTGTTTTCCGATATTAAAAAACCTCCTAGTGGACCTCTCCTGTAGTAAGATCATAACAGGATTTTTTAAATGTGTATTAAAAATCAGATACATCTAACCTAGGACTACGAGCACTAATATGTATCAATCAAAAGTGTTATGGTTATTGCATAGGAGAATCCTTATAGACAGAGAGATGGTTATTTGGGGGCCTTAACTGGGCACTTCCTGACCTTAATGTGTCTGGATTTCTTTTAAATTTAACTCTGGATTTTCTAAGTTTACAGTGCTTGTTACAGGGATCATTACTACACCTCTGTAATGCCCCCTCCGCTCCTCCCCCCCCACAAATTACTAGGGCCTTATCTACTCTTAAAAGATTTGCCACTTGAAGTATGCAGGCATAGTTAACACAGCAAAAGTTCCTGGGTATAGACCGTTATACTGGTTTAGACACATTTATGGTAGGGGTAGTATAGCTTATTTTGGTTTGTGAAGTGGAATCTGCTATATTGTCATAAGCACTTTTATACAATAACTCTGCCTACACTTGGATTTTTATTGGTATAGTTGTGGCGATCAAAAATATAGATTAAAAAAATCACACCCCTAACTGCCACAGCTGAGTTGGAAAAACTTTAGAGAGTAAGACAAGCTTAATGTGTACTGTCACCCTTAACTCCCTTTACCTGTTTTTGTCTGGGAATGTGTGTTATATATATTATTTGTACAGTTTGTAGAGTGCTTTGGAATCTTTTCATTTAAGTATTTGTCAGTTATTAGTACGGAGTGATAGAGGACATTCAAACATTCCAAGAGTAGAGATTCTCTTTTCTGATAATCCATTCATTTTTGTTTCCAGATCCTTTGTCCGATACAGCAGATCCCTAAAGCACAGTTCAGCAGAGAAAAATCCAGGCCAAGCTGTTTGAAGAGCAGCATGGCAAGCTTCAGGAAACAGAGGTGAAGCCAGATAAGATTCTTATACAAAAGACCTATCAGAGTCAGATTTTTTAAAGCTTAGGTCTAGCTAGCTTCTGCGCCGCTGAAGTCAATGGGAGTTTTATTGCCAATCAAGTGGTAAGGAATCCGGCTGAAAATGCAGCCAGACCATATCACACATACAAATGTTAGGTGCAAACAGAGATGCATGGTTTTGTAGGTGAAATAGGTGCTTGCATTTTGAAGACACATGTATGTACTAAGCTTTGAAAACACAGCCCTTATTCTTTTAGGACTTCAGCAAATCCCGTAAAGGACTGAGCTGAATTCACATTTTTAGCTTGTATAAGTAAATCCTTGAAGTTGCAGGAACTGCTAATTAAATATTCAGGGAAGTTATTTTTTGTAAGAGATTGGAATTTTTTTCAGTGTGTTGACCTGACAAGCCTTGGACTTTGGCACAACGTGCAGCAAAATATAGTGTAACTAAGGATCTGATTTAAGTACATGTGTAAGTCCCTTTGTATTATGACAGTCTACCCCTTAATATGAACCTCATTCTACTAATTCTTGTTTGTCCTGATAAATATATATTCATACATCAGCAATTTGCTACAGGATGAGATACGTGTTTCAAGAGAAATTCCCCCCCCCCACTTTATTTACAATTTTCATGACAATATGAATTCAGAATTCACAACGGCTATAAAAGATTTTCTTTTGCTGCAAAATAATGTGAATAGATTTAAATGATTGGAAATATCTTTGATGCAAATGTCTCATACCAGTTGGGAGAGCTTTTGTTTCTGATGGTATTTTTCTGCATCAGTTGCTAGATAAATGAACAAGTCAAACAGTGGGACACAATAATATCTACTCCCTTCGCAGGCCTCAAGGCAGGTTTTGCATTCTGAGAATTGGTCAGCTATTGACATGGGGATGAAGAGTGGTGGCACTACTTTAGATGGTGTTCTATGGATGTAGTCCCTACAGCTCAGCTTTGATTGCTCTGAAGTCAAAGATCCCAGGCTTCACTTTAAGGCAACAAGGAGATAATATCAGGGTTCTTGCCAGCATTCTCTCTCTTAAGAGGCAGCTCCAATGTCTAACAGTACATTTGTGCACAGTGGCTATTACAGGTCATATTAAGCCAAATTCAGTTCTATTAGTCTGAAATAATTCTGTAAGAGAAGACAGAAAGCTACAGGAAAATAACTATTGATCCAGCTCATGGGCTTAAGCCACCGTTAATGTTTTTGACTAACATAGTATTACTATTCAATAGCCCAGGGCTCTACCTATTACCCAGAAAAATCTTTCAGAATGCACATCCACCAATGTAAATTACCAGTGTAGGTACGGACACCTTCGGGAGACTGAATGCTTTTTGTAGACTGATAATTAGATATTGAGGGTGCTTACTGCCATTTTGTTTTGTAGTGGTGTTATTAATTCAGGTTTTTTTCCTAACCATGGCAAGGGTACTATAACTTTGGCAAGGAATGCCTTTCTGTTTGTTAAACCAAAATACAATTAATTCTATCGGGGAATGCTGCAGAGACAGTTATTCCACTTAAGGTCAGGACTGATTGACATTCTAGACATTGTATTTAAATAATTTTTAAATTGGGTAAGAGGAATAAACTGTGCACTGTGCCAAAAATGCCTTTGGAGTAGCACTTATGCTACTTCATCATTAAAAATATAGACCAGCATAGGCACCGATCTTAGACTCTGCGGGCCAAATCTTGGATTCTTGAAATCAAATGGAGTTTTACCTCTCTGAAGTGAAAGACATCTCACATTGTAACTGATTGAGGCATTCCATAACATAGGAAGAGAGTGTCACTATCTCACACAACTGATCCTCAGCTGGTGTAAATTTCTTTGAAATCACTGTACCTGTGCCGATTTACACCAACTGAGGATCAGGCCCCTAGAATCATAAATGTGCAGAGCTAGAAGGCACAAAATTATTTAGGCTGAGCATCCTTCCCTTTCCCCTACTTAAAAACTCTTTGAAACCTTTATGTATTTTTATTTTCCCCCTAATAAAATTCTTATACTCCTTCCATAAAGATCCACATTCTTATATGTGGTCATTGACTTCACACTACAGGAGAAAATAATCTTTTCTATTTCTAGGTCTTTCAGCAAAGGGAATGCATCACTCCTCCATCTGCATAAAATTTGCCTTTTGGCACGAGAGCAATTGATAGCTTAGTTTAGTTATTCGTTGAATCTTTAATCCCGAATAGTCACGTACCAGAAATCCCTTTGCCAAACATATAATCCTGTAATATCAGTTTATAGTTTATAATTAAAAAAAAATTACACTCATTTGTATTTGGCGAGCATTAGTTTTATTCTCCTGTTTAGAGATGAGCTGAAATCAACACAGCTGTTTTTATTTAAACAACTTATTAGGTGCTGTTGGGGATATAACTCACCATTTTTACTATGTATGGGATCTGCAAGTCAAGATCTCTCTGTTTGTAAACCAGTGGCACTTAAAACTTCAGGACAGCTCAAGGAATATTATTTTGTTGGTTTGCATCTGAACCAGCAGAAGAAGAATAAAAGTTCTTTCCATATGCCCATCCGTTCTTATTGCACCAAAATGTTTTGCTTCACTTATGAATGGCCTGAGTCAAAAGTTTTCCAACAAGATGTTTTTCTATCTGAAAGTACCATTTCGTTGAAATTGAAATGTTTTGCAAGAATGTGTCCATTTCAATGACATTTCATTTTGGAAAAAAATTGATATAAAACATTTTAATATTGTCTAAATGTTCTGTTTTGACTTTATCAGAAGTTCTGATTTTTCATTTTGAAAATTTTACATTATAAAGTAAAAATGTTTCAACTTTAACAAAATAGAACATTTTGATTATCAAAAAAAAATTTTTTTTTTGCAGTTTTCATTTTGCGGAAAACTAAAAACAAAAAATACCCTTCCCATTTGGACTGAAAAAAAGTTTCAAAAATGTCAGAATTTCTCCAGAGAACAAAAGGTTTTGACTAACTCTACTAGTGACTGAGTAGTAGCTATAAAGAAAGAAAAAGTAGAACTATTTAGAACCAAGTTTAAAATAAAACTATCTTAAAAGAATATTAAAGTTGAAAAGTCAAAAGTTCAGAAATGCCAGAATGAAGGTGGTCTGAGCACACGCTGTAATGCAGAAGGTTTATATGCACGGACATCAAAACAAATTTAAGGCAATTAATATCTGTATCTTCCCTACCAGATATGGTCACGTGAGATGTCACTTTTTTGTGCAACACTTCTATACAGTACTGAGTTTGAACTACAATTTTATTAATTGTTTGCATTACAAAATCAGGGTCCCATTGTGCTAGGCAGTGAACAAATACATAAAAAAAAACACCCAGCTACTGCCCCAAAGAACTCTCAAACTAAATAGATAAGACAGACAGATGATGAGAGGAGAGACAGAGGCACAAAGAAGTGAAGTAACTCATCCAAGGTAAGGCCAAGTTCAGTGGCAGAGCTAGGTCTAACATCTAAGTCACTTACCTTAACCATGTGATCATCCTGCTTACCATCCTATTATTATTTGCATTACTTAATCCTGATTTTTGTCTTTTTTCAGCTAGTATGTTGATAGGAAAGAAGGACACATTATATTTAATGGTCAGTGCTTTGAAAGGGCCAGCTAGAGTGGAAGGTGCTTTAAAAAAAAAAAAAGCATGGAAGGTTTTGGTTCAAGCTCCATGGAGAGCGTATCAATTATTGTTTTTAAAAAGAGCATAAATGAGCTTCTTACAACTTCCTGCAGCCCAGATATCCAATGTGAAAGGATAAAACTGTACAACCCAAAGGGACAAGAAGTCCCACAGTTCACACACTGGGTGTCTCAGGTCTGTTTTGAGGTTCTGACCCACTTCTATCCCTACTTGCTACCTTGCACAGTTCAGGGGCCATACAGGGCGGAATTTCCCTGCCCATAGGTCGGGAATGGTCAGTGTATAGGGTTCCTTTCTCACAGTCCCTGGGGTAGGGGCATCAGAGGGAGAGCAGCCCAAAGGTAGTCATGCAGAGGTTGATGTGAGCTACAGCAGCTCTGGGAGCAACGCGAACTTACTCCAGTGTTCAGCCCCGAGGGGAGGTACAAAAGTAGTTTAAATCCAATGTTGCCCTGCTCCTGTGTTGCCCCTCCTAAGATGCACAGCACAGAATCTAACGTGTTGTTCCTTGACTTTAGAAAAATTTCTGACACGGTCTCCCACAGTATTCTTGCCAGCAAATTAAAGAAGTATGGGCTGGATGAATGGACTATAAGGTGGGTAGAAAGCTGGCTAGATTGTCGGGCTCAACGGGTAGTGATCAATGGCTCCATGTCTAGTTGGCAGCCGGTATCAAGTGGAGTGCCCCAAGGGTCAGTCCTCGGGCTGGTTTTGTTCAATATCCTCATAAATGATCTGGAGGATGGTGTGGATTGCACTCTCAGCAAATTTGCGGATGACACTAAACTGGGAGGAGAGGTAGATACGCTGGAGGGGAGGGATAGGATACAGAGGGACCCAGACAAATTAGAGGATTGGGCCAAAAGAAATCTGATGAGGTTCAGCAAGGACAAGTGCAGAGTCCTGCACTTAGGACGGAAAAATCCCATGCACTGCTACAGACTAGGTACCAAATGACTAGGCAGCAGTTCGGCAGAAAAGGACCTAGGGGTTACAGCGGACAAGAAGCTAGATATGAGTCAACAGTGTGCCCTTGTTGCCAAGAAGGCCAATGGCATTTTGGGATGTATATGTAGGGGCATAGCGAGCAGATCGAGGGACGTGATCGTTCCCCTCTATTCGACATTGGTGAGGCCTCATCTGGAGTACTGTGTCCAGTTTTGGGCCCCACACTACAAGAAGGATGTGGAAAAATGGGAAAGAGTCCAGCGGAGGGCAATAAAAATGATTAGGGGACTGGAACACATGACTTATGAGGAGAAGCTGAGGGAACTGGGATTGTTTAGTCTGCAGAAGAGAAGAATGAGGGGGGATTTGATAGCTGCTTTCAACTACCTGAAAGGGGGTTCCAAAGAGGATGGATCTAGACTGTTCTCAGTGGTAGCTGATGACAGAACAAGGAGTAATGGTCTCAAGTTGCAGTGGGGGAGATTTAGGTTGGATATTAGGAAAAAATTTTTCACTAGGACAGTGGTGAAACACTGGAATGCGTTACCTAAGGAGGTGGTGGAATCTCCTTCCTTAGATACTTTTAAGTGAGGCTTGACAAAGCCCTGGCTGGGATAGAATCATAGAATATCAGGGTTGGAAGGGACCCCAGAAGGTCATCTAGTCCAACCCCCTGCTCGAAGCAGGACCAATTCCCAGTTAAATCATCCCAGCCAGGGCTTTGTCAAGCCTGACCTTAAAAACCTCTAAGGAAGGAGATTCTACCACCTCCCTAGGTAACGCATTCCAGTGTTTCACCACCCTCTTAGTGAAAAAGTTTTTCCTAATATCCAATCTAAACCTTCCCCACTGCAACTTGAGACCATTACTCCTCGTTCTGTCATCTGTCATCATGATTTAGTTGGGGATTGGTCCTGCTTTGAGCAGGGGGTTGGACTGGATGACCTCCCGAGGTCCCTTCCAATCCTGATATTCTATGATTTTCCCTGCCACTCCTTCCCAATATGCTTTCCTGCAGCCTACAATTCCTAGGGTTCCTCTGGGTATGATGTCTCCCAAAATTTCCTTGTTCAAGCAGCCTACAGAGTTAGGTGGGCTTGAGAACCATAGCTGCATCATCCAAAGTGTTATTTTTAGCTTACTAGCTCCAGCCACACTAGTACGAGTCTGTCTTCCTGGGCTGGGAGGCTTGCTCCCAGCTGCAGTGTAAACATACCAATGGTGACTGTGTCTTTTTGGACCGCTGTGTAAGGTGGTCTGGCCATCAAAGCACAATGCTCACTCATTCTTCTTCCAAATGCAATTGCTATCAGAAAGGCCATTCTGATCAGGAAGTATTTGAGAGGCTTGTGCAAGAGGCTCCATATCCAAAATTATCTTGCTTCCACTGATAAGTGCTGGGAATGCACAAGTCCCTGATTGTTGACATAGTACAAGTCCATGGTGTTGCCTGTAAGCACATTAACTACGTGCTGTTGCAGGGATGGCTGATAGGCCCCGATAGCCCAATCCACTGCCCTGGAGTTTCAGGATAGGACGATGGAGACTGAACGTGTGAAACATGTGGGAGTCTGGAGGTCTAGGCAATGTGCATCCCAAACCAGATTGGAGGGACTGAGGGTGATTGTGATGGCAGCAGAGTGGGGAGCAAAGAGCGTGCCTTATAGAATGTTATCCGTATTGTGGGAAGTGAAGGTGCAGTAAAGTGCACTGCATTACTGAGTGGGTTTCACCTAAATACAGAAGGCACCAAATATGGGAATCAGTCTCCAGTATGATTGATGGGCATATCTATGCTACAGCTGGGATTCTGAAGCCCACCCGAGCCCCTGGGTCTAAGATCAGGTGGCTAGCCAGAGCAACTGTCAGAGCGGCAATGTCCACACTGCTATTTTTTGCAGGCTAGCTCAAACCCACTAGCACAAGTCTGTATCTCCAACCTGGGAGCCCAATATAGACCCAGTGGTGTGTACACACACTTCCAAGATAAAGGACAGATAGATATGCTAAATGATTGTATACTACTCTACAAAAAGTGACTGCAAGAAGCTAGATTAAGGGAAGAGCTAGACTGAAGGATAGTTCTATTCACTCTCCACATTGGCAGCAGATAAGGAATGCAGGTGGCTGTGGGTGCAGTCCTTTACATAGAGTCGAGCGATGATGTTACCCTCATGCAAAATCTCCCATGCACCCCAATAGGCCTTTCAAGGCAGTTCAACAGCTGAAAACCAGGGATGCTATATCTTACAAGTAGCAGATATTGTTTTTATAACCTGATGGGAAAGTGTAAGTAACCGTCCCTCACAGGACAAAAGACTACATAATTTGAAGTTTGCAGTGTTTTGGTTAGTTGCCTAAATCACATGGTTAAATCTGCAGCAAAAAAACAAGTTTGTTTTCATTTTGCATCAGAATGAAAACAAAACCCTTCTTTTGACAAAATTTCATATAGTTGAAAATATTCCAACCAGCTCAAATGTTTCTCCATAACACTGCCACCATTATGATTGGAGGAAGTAGCTTCAAAGTGGCTAACAGCCTTTTGCCCGAGAAGAAATCTCTTCATGCAGATGATTGCCATTTTCCACTGGAATACATGGCCATCTTAGCCATCCAGTTCATGTACATTCTCCAGTTAAAATTAACCACCATATTTGATAAAACAAAATCCTATTTGAATATACCCTGCACAAAACGACTGAATTCTTATACTGTATTTGTATTGGTATTTTGATAAGAGAAAGGAAAAGTAGGGTTCTTTTCTTTTAATACTTCATCTGTTCTTTACCAGAGCCAACATAATTTTGAAAACAAGCAAGCTTCATGGGATACTTTCAGTACCAGGTTATGTACCAGGGTACTTTCAGTGTTATGGAAGCCCCTCAGTGAGAGGGTTACAATGGATGGTAAATAGGAGTCTCTAGAGAAAATGAACTTAACAGAACCTATGTACAATGGGCCAAAGATTTTCACCCCTCATTTTGAGCTCCTTCTTTCTTGTATTATTTGAATTCCTAATATGTAGAGTTATTTTATGACTATAAACAAGACTGGGATAAAAACTGACAATGATTTTTAATGGTGTCTTTTCGAGCCATAACAAAACTCGAATAAAGATTGAATCCACTTACTGCATCTGTTAGGCCTTTGGGCCTGTATTTAAATGTATATGTGGGAAAAACAAACAAACAGTCTATTGAAAGCCTGACAAGATTTCTTTTTTTCCCCTCCCTATAGGATTAATTTGATAAAAGAACCTATTTGAGCATTAGACTTTGACACTTCTGTGTGCTTCCTTTCCCCTCTTTTAATTGTAATCCTTTCAAAGTCACTTTTTCTCCTTTAGGTCTATTACCGCTCCGTATGGTGATAATACACAGCCCTTTACACAGGAACCTAATGCTTCAAGCTAAGTGGAATGGTCTTATCCAATTCAGCATTAATATGTACAGGGTGTTTTACAGCCTCACCTGAAGTTAGCAAGAGATAAAAAGATTTATTCCCTAGGTATTCAAATGGTAAAAGAACATATCTTATCTTGTTTAATCATAAAGCTGGGTTTATAGCATGCCTAAAGAACAAGAAAATAAAAATGGAGCCAGGATTATAGTCAGCTCAAGGGAGCGTGGCAAATACTATATTGGGGGGAAAAAGTACATTTAATTCTCTCTTTTGTCACAGTGAATCAAAGACTCTCTGATTGGTAGTGTCACATATTACCCATCAGAAAGGAATTAAGTGACCAGTGAGAATGTGCTTTTCTATCAAAGAGCTGGCAAATTGCAAGATGTAAAAGCCCAAAGGTCAGTGTAAATCTCCATATCAGAAAGAGAGTAGAATGGAGGGGGGAAGGAAGGGGAGGGAAATCTATTACAGGGAATCCAATTCCTACATCCAGATCTCTGTGAAAAATACACATTCATGATTCTATGTCTCATTTTTCAATCATACTCGGTTTTCTCCATTTACATTTTTTAAAGTGTGTATCAAAATGATGAGCTATGTTGATAAAAAATGAAAGATTTCATTTTTTCTATTTATCTTTCCTATTCAGTGGAAAATTTCTGTCTTGAAGGGATAAACACTTCTACCTGAAGATGAACTGAACCTAGGGAAAAGGTCACTGTAATATGCTCCCAAGCACAGTATAGTGGGTTAAAAAACTATATTATCCCCTGGTGGCTGGAGTTCATCAACAAATCTATTTTGCTCTGGAGTAAAGGGACGTTGCTAGAATCCATTCTGCTTGGGTGGCGGAGGTTGTTGTGGTAACTGGGCCTAGAAATTTACCCTAATTATGAGCTCATCTGTAAAAAGTGAGTGTAAGTTCATAAGATGTCAAAACAACAAATGTTGATGAGAAAAGGTATGAAAGGGAGACAGACTGAATAAGTCTTAACACAAAGGCCAACTGATATTTCATCTACAAAAGGCCTACATATATTTCATCTAAATTAATACACAGTGTGTCCCTTCCCCAGTAAATAGGAAAACATCTCTCTGTTATGAGAAGAAAGGAGATTTCTGGGTAAACAAAGTCCACAGAACCACTGTAATGGGAACTTTGTGCTGCTTGCAGCTTGGGGGCAGAACCAGACCTGTCAATCACTAGCAGCAAGGAATGCCCTGCCCTTGAAGTTCCTTCAGTTGAAGTAACTTCCAAAGTCAGGATAATTCAATTCTACTTTCCTAAATTACAGATGTTAAACATATTTTGAGGAAAAGTAAACAGTACAACAGTCCCTCCAATGCACAGCGTGGAAAATTCCTCTCAATGACAAAAACCCAAATCTTTGAATGCCAGTGTCCATCTCTGTTCTGGATGATCAAATTGTTTTCACAGTAGGCTGGCTATGTGACCGTTACTACTAAAAACAAGAGGAAGTTTTCAGTAAAACACAGATGCTTTTTTTATTTTTCATTGTGCTATAGTATACAGATCTATTACCATGAGATTTTTAGAGTAGTGTGTCTTCAGGGTGGGAAACCGGATCACACTAAATATGGATGTATAAAATTAGGTATATTCATCTACTCCTAGGCAACAAGATGTGGAAAAGACTTCTACCAACAGAAAGGAAATGGTATTGGCTAAGATGGGATGACCAAATGTGCAGAAATTTGGTGAATTAATGTACTGATGGCCATTTGGCCACTTAGGAGGAGATCTCAGTACAGGAGACATTGCTTCTCTGCCTTGAGATTGCTAGTGCACCTAAAGATAGGTCTTTGATGCTTAACAGAAGAAAGAATATTTCTTGAATTTATTTTGAGAATGAATGCGATGGCAATTGTGAAGGTAACGTACAGTTAAAAGGACAATATTGGGTCTCATCTGAAAAAGCTCCCAACTTCAAAAACTCATCTGATTGGAGATAGTAGCTAGTGGGATCTCTGCTTCAATGGATTGGAAGTATAGTGTCCCTCTTGCAGGGCTCCAATCTCGGTAATGCTGTTAGCAGCAGAATGCGGCTCCATGGCAGTGTTCCATAACCTTGTAGGGCTAGAAGTTTTTTGTTTGTTTGCTTAAAAGTAGATCTCATGCTGAGGTCCCAGATAATTGAAGAGGCCAAGGAGGGTATCATAATATTTCAGTTACTCCCAGAAATACTGCCAGAGTATCTTTAGATACTGTATGTTGGTATCTAGATTATGCGTGAGTAACAAATATTGCCAACACCGCAATTTAGTTCTTATCTATACATATGGATCTTTGTGGAATGCAGATGTAGTTTAAATAGCTCACAACCTTAACCATTGTCACTATAACATGAGTCTTTAATAAAGGCATGTAAAGCACTCCATATGCTTTAAAGCACATTAACGTAAACCTATTACATTAACATTTGCATCCATTTTTCCTGTTGTATATTTAATGTCCGAAGATCAGTGGGCTGTTTTGGGAGAACTTCTAGCAATTTCTGTGTGTGTATTTACAGCATTTCTTTTTGAAATTTCACTATTGACTTGTTTCAGAGTAGCAGCCATGCTAATCTGTATTCAGAAAAAGAAAAGGAGTACTTGTGGCACCTTAGAGACTAACAAATTTATTTGAGCATGAGCTTTCGATGCATCCGATGAAGTGATCTGTAACTCATGAAAGCTTATGCTCAAATAAATTGGTTAGTCGCGAAGGTGCCACAAGTACTCCTTTTCTTTTTACTATTGACTTGGTCATTGTCCAGCGATCCAATGTTTTCCCATTTAAGTCTTTTAGGGCCTGAATCCGGTCCTAGACATGGTCTCCTTTGCACTGTTCCAAGGGGATGGAGGGTTCCCCTACCATAGACGACAAAAATGGCATGTTCAGGGCAGAGGCAGAGTGACACATTCTCTGGCAATTTCAGTTTATGGAGCAGCCCCCAGAGAGCCAGTTTAACTGGTGCAATTTAGAGAAACAGCCAGTTTTAGTGCCATAAGTACTTGGCCATCAGACAATATAGTAACTGGCCTTGTTTCTAATGCCATGTTTGAATTACACCATGTGTGAATTACTTCTACAGTAATGTGTGAATTACTACTACAGTAGCGCTGTTCTTGATTTACAGCACGGAAATGAGGCGAGATTTCCATAGGGCCAAATTCTGATCCAGAATATCTCCATTGACTTCAATCGAGTTACACCATTGTAACTGGGATCAGATTCTCGTCCATAGCATTCATAATACAAATAGACATTCTGGGATTTTCAATGTGTCTCCTATGTACTTAGCATTCCCCCACTTTAGATATTGGTCTATTGGTAAGAAATCCTGCTCTTTCATGCTTACTGATCAGCAGAAAAATGAGATACATTTAAAGGTGAGCTTGTAACCTAAGACTGGAAGAAGCATCTAGTGAGCCAGCAAGTGAATCAGCTGAGGCTTCATTTAGATTTGAAGTCAATACAGAGTGCAAGGAGCTGGATGTGCTCGTTAGGTAGCACATGCCGGCATAACGTTAGGTCATCTCTAGAGTCCTGCGCAGATACAAAAATTTGGATCCGTATCCGACCCGCATCCGCGAAAAACAACTTGTATCCTACCCACTATCTGCACTCCACCTTTTATATGGATCTCACTGTTAGAAAAATTTGGATCTCTATCCAATCCACAAAGATGGTAAACAATAGAACTGCATCCACAGATGCAGATATCTGTGGATTTGCAGGGCTCTAGTCATCTTGCCAGGTACTGCTCAATTTATATTTATGTCCACTTTTATTAGGTTTGATTGATACAGTGTTTCCATTAACTTTTGGATTTTAACTATATTATTGAGTTAATTATATTAATCTGTCATATGACCATTTAATATCCCCAGAAACAAATGGTAGAATTGTACTAATGTTGTGGCTTAATTGCATGTTGATTTACTTGATGGAACTTGAATGGGCAGTAGAAAGCAACCATTCAAGGAAACAGGGTGATTAAAAAAACCCTAGAACTGGAGAGGGCAAAAAGAGGTGCACACTAGAAAGATCCAATTAATAAAATGCCTTACCTTCTAATTAAAATCCTCTGTGTTATGGGGGATAATGGGCCAGATTAATATGAGAGAGAGATGGATGATTAGATTGTTCCTTCCAGAATGAAAACACAAATGTAACGAACAAATGGGAAGCTAACACATCATTTATCTGCTCTCAAGGACTGATTTATTTAAAAAAAAAAACCCAAACAGTTCTAGTAAAATTTACTAAATTCCTACCTGTTTATGGTACAAATCTGATCATGCCAATGATTATCCACAGACCTAACATTTTGTGCCACAGCTGAAAATATTGAAAGCAGTGGCAGGAGACAAAGAAAAACTGAAAACTCTTATGGACCAATGTCAGTTCTGTTGATGGCAAACATGTTTTTGGATCTTCAAGCAGCACCTTAGAACTCAAGCTGTGGGGAAAAAATGATTTTTCAATTAGTTGGGAATTCCCCTAACTGAGGCGAGCAAGCATCACTACATTGGTTACCCTCGTGCTTGAATTCCGAGTATTTTTACTGTAGTCAAAACTTGATTACTACTTTTTACTTCTTTTAGCTCTGCCCAGCCAGTACAGCTATAGAACAGCTAGGTGGAAGCTGTTTGTCTCTCAGTACTGCTACTCCATATTAATATTTACAGTAGGTTATTTTTGATTGGGTATAACCAAAGCCCAATTAAAAGACAGGTGTAACAGCGGAGACATTTTACTGCTTATCGTAATAGTTCCGGTGTTTATGAATGCTCCTACCATCCATTTATTGCCTTTTGCATCCTCTTGTTGCAAATATATTAACATTTGCTTAATAAAAATGAAATGTGATGAACCATTTTTTAGGTAGGAATTCAAGTTATCACCTGGCTCTGTATTTTGACATCATCATATTTCTTTCAAGGAGTACCATCTAGACACACAATACTTGCTGAAAACCTTAGGGAAATCATTTAGAAGTTTTTGTTTCCTGTTGAATAATGGTGCTCTAGGAATTTTTCTGTACAGGGTACATTTCGAGAGGATCTGATCTGTCATTTTAAGACAAATGGTTAACACTACCAGAGTAATTATTAAATTCCTAGAGTTTTTAGAATGATAAGCAGGGGTCTGAAACTGGGCAATCTTTCAGACTCAGCCAGTGACAAGGAAGGCCCCATGAAATGATGAGATGTCCCAGGCCACAGAAAGATGAAACATTTGGCAGCTATATAAATGCGCATTCAGCTTTCTGTTAAAGTAACAGGACTACATTGACTCCATATGAACTGAAATGTCTCCTCAATTTCAGATAGTCAAGTTACATGAAACAGCTATCCCACAACTATACTGTTTCTAATACAGCATGCTGGGGTCAGAGGCAATGACTTCCTCTCTAGCCGGGGGGGCACGGGGGGGGGGACCGGGACGGACGGGAGGGTGTGCTCAACCCCCATTACGCCCCAGGCCCACCCCCACTCTATCACTTCCTCTAAGCCCCCAACCCGCCTTTTCCTACCCCTGCTGCGCCCCTACCCCCACTCCACCCAAGCCCCCCCCCCGCTCCCTGCCCATGCCCCACTCCTCTCCCTCCCTCCCAGCGCCTCCTGCAGGCCGTGGAACAGCTGACTGCGGCAGACAGGAGGCAGTGGAAGGAAGGTGGAGGAGTTGATCAGCGGGACTGCCGGCGGGGAGGGAGGGAAGGAACTGGCTTCCGGTGGGTGCTAAGCACATGCCAATATTTTTCCATGGGGACTCCAGCCCTGGGCTGGGCTAATAATATGAAAGGACTCCATGCTTGTAAAACTCAACTGGCTATTTATTAAAAGACCTATTTACAGAGATATGGCACCTGCAGTTTGCATTCTAGTTATGTGCAAGCCGACTGACTTCCTGTGCCTCCTCCATAAACTCTTCCCTCATGCAACCTGCGGTCCGAGAGCCAAGTTGCACGCAGATGGTTTCATTTACAGTACTAGCAATTTCTCCACAAATCACTGCTGTAGTAATCTCAACAACTGTAATGCATCCCTTCCACAGCATGAGGTTCCATGGAGCAGCAGACTCTTCAAGTCACCCAAACCAACAGTTGTCCCTCTAGGTGATGGCAGGATTTGCTCACCATTGAATTGTAGCGCCTCCTCTCCACCCAGTTACCTTCTGTAATGCCAATCTGCTTTCAGGTTTTGATGGACAGGTCTGGGTTCTTTTAGATCCTGTCACCTACTTAGCAGGGTGTATCATCTTTATTTTTCCCTATGAATTTATTTGGCGATGCCTCCACCACCACCCCCCCCTTGCTCCTTCCTGGCAGGGTCACCAGGGCAGCTTGGGAGGAAAATATTCACCACAGGGTAATCCCCACTTACTTGCCAGATAGTTGGAGACTCCCAAGAAATAACACAAATACATACAATATATTCAACAGAGTAATTATATTAAACAGGAGACAAATATAACAGGGTAAAACACTATTCTTAGGGTCACCGGTGCCCACGCTGATAATATCAGTGACTTTCCCCAGTCATGTGACCTGATGTAGCAAATGTAAGATTAATGTCTCGTTGGTACACATACTTTGTTGGGGCCCTTGATGATCTCTGACCATGATATCTTCTTTGCAGTGGTTTAGCAGTGTGGCTGACTGGATTCAGTACAGCCCAAAGGACTCACAAGTGGGAGAAAGTGGTAAGTCCCTCCACAGGTTTAACATGCAGCAGGTTATAAAATCCCCAGACCCTTACTCCCAGGCTTGAGGACAGTTCAGGGGATAGGGGGTTCCCAAAACAAGTTCCCTGACTAACAGATGGTGCACTCTCAAACACCATGAATGATCCTCAGGTTCAGAGATGACTCTGGACTCCTCAGTCACTGCAGAGAGGCTAATCTCTGCTGGCAGGGATCCTCTTCAGGCAGGAATCAGGCTGCTTCTGGTCCCAGGATTTCCTCTCACCACAAAGGGGTGCAGGGCTCAAGGTGCAGATTACACAACTATATTAAAATCCAAACTGTAGTCTCCTAGCCCAGCGTCCAGACACACTCACAGCAGGCAGCAGCCCTGGACTAGCAGCCAGAGCAGAGCTGACCATGTGGTGACTGGTCTCACCTAGAGAGCTGGAGGGCGAACTCAGCCTGGCTGGGGGAAGTTGCCCAGCAAAATTCTACAAACTTGGAGTCATCAGTGGAGAGGGAAAAGCCCAGCTGAGGGATCTTGCTTTCTGGTCCTTAGAGGCCAGTTCTCAGGGGGAACCCTGCATTCAGGCTGGGACTCATCAGCTCCCCACACAGCCAGTCCTGCCCTTTCTCTGGCTGGCTCCAGCCTGCCTCAAAACAATGTCTTCTCCCATTTTGTGAGCTCCCTGGGAAGGGCATCTCACTCCCTATTGGCTGCCGGGAAAACTCTGTGTCTGCCTTGGCTCCTACTCCCTACCAGGGACAGTATGCCTCTCCCTGAGCTGCCAGAGCCCCAGGAATCTAGATAATCTCCTTGGGGGTTACAGTATAGAGGGTGAAAAGGTTATACTGGCTTTAATTATAAATGACCCACCATCAGGTAAATATAAGAATTGCTCAAAGATGTCAAATATCTGCCTCCCACACTTAGTCTGGGGCCCTGGCTGCAAATTTTCTGGTTATTAGAGACACCTATCTCCTAGCTTTCCCCCTTTATATTGTCCAGTTGAGACCATGGGCCAATGTGTGATGGCGATTCCCAGCACCTGCCCTACTGGGCTTCTCTCTGGAGCAGGGTCAGCTGCACCCTGTTTCCCACCATTCCTCGGGCTATTAAAGAGGCAGATCCCATTGCATACGACATGATGCAGCCTCCTTGTGAAACATTTGCGTCTGCCATATACGCATTACTCTCATGGAGGCTATGATAGCTAAGGACTCATGAGCAGTGATGAACCATCTAGAGAAGGGGTCTGGTTTCAAAGTGAAACCCACTATACCCCGTTTTACTTCACTAGCACAATTTGCTCCTTTTTCAAAGGCCATTCTGTTCAGACTTTGCTGAATTTATTTCTAGACCGAGCCACAGCAGCATTTCTTGGCACAAACTGTTCATGAACTTCAGGGGCATAATTGGGCAGAAGCTTCATGGCACGGATATACACAGATACCCAGCTGGCATATTTGGTGTGATCAAAGGCAAAACAATAGCGATAGTGTCTGTACACCCATCACAAGTTGTTTTCACTTCCTCCTCTAATGAAATGCTATCACAAATATTTTCATAAGTAGATTATTCAACTTGTCAAATTACACCTGGCTAAAATGAAAAACACATCTTTCAACATCACATCTTACAGCTACGAAACATGGACAAACAAGCTTTTTTTCCCCGCAAACCCCCCCCCACCCCGAAATTCCATTGTGTAAGCAGATCATACATTACAAATGTAGACTGAACAATATATAGAGAACATATTTAAAATAATTTGTTGTAATGAAGTCAGCGTAGGATGAAACCAGTGTATAATTATATACATGTTAAAGGCGAGTCTTAACTTTGACTTTAAGAAATTTGTGAAGGCCATTTCAGAACTGATCATAGAATATCAGGGTTGGAAGGGACCTCAGGAGGTCATCTAGTCCAACCCCCTGCTCAAAGCAGGGCCAATCTCCAATTTTTGCCCCAGATCCCTAAATGGCACCCTCAAGGATCGAGCTCACAACCCTGCATTAAGCAAGGCAATGCTCAAACCCCTGAGCTATCCCTCCCCCCATTTGACATGATTCACAAAAGCAGCTATAATTCTCAAAGTTACCACTGCATAACAATACCACATCTACCCTAAAAATCACTCTTGAGGGTAAATCCCTTCATAAAAAGGTGTTAAACTTTTCTGGTCTATTACACCTAAAATGCATGCACCCCTGCTCGTACACTAAGCCATGGTAGGCAGACATTTAACCCAGGCTTATGTCCAGATGGGTAGTACGTTTAGGGAAGATGTTTCAGCAACTGATTTTCCCCTTAATTCTGTACTGCCATCAATGAATACAAATCCACTCCAGTCAATGCCGTCTACAGATGTACAGCTTTTGGGGGTAAGGGAGAAAATTATTTCAATTAAAGCACGATTTTGGCAAGCCACAGATATTAGAGTTAAGCATTGTAAAACATCCATGGGTCTCTAAATCTAACACAAGCCTAACCTTATTGAACTGAATAAAAAGAATCTTACTTCAGGAACTGAGGCCATATTTAAAGTACATCACCAGGAAAACAGAGAAGACTACATTTATGCCTACAGTAATTACGCTGAAACTTTCTACAGAGCTTAGATACCTTAAATCTTTCACAAGACGACATTTCATTTCTCCAATAAGACTAACAGGCTATGTACTGCTTTTCACCTTTCTTATCTGGAATAATTCATTACAGCTCATAACATCAAGTTGCTCAAAGTTGATAAGAATATGACATATTGAAGCCAAAGTTGATGGATTGTCCACGGAGACGAATTAGTCATTAAAATATTTACTATGAAGAATATCTTTGAAATTGCATTGTATTTTAGTTGACTAAGTCAGGGGTGACATCCAAGAAATGGTGGGGGTGTTGTGGAGAAGTCAGAAATGGGAAAGAAATTATTCTCTCTGTGTAACTTGATGTTGGGGCAAAATTATATCTGAGCATTTATGCCCACAAACACCAGGACATTTAAAGTTGAGTGTCCCTCAGAAATTAATTGCCCTTTTGTAATATTTTTAGGCGAAAGTGTTTTATTTCATTGTCACATAATACTTAGAATCTTAACGTATATTGCAACCTGCTAAGTACCTGTGTCTTTCCAGCCATGAATTAATTACACAGTAGTATAGAAATGTGACTAAATTACATTGCATTGTCATATTGGACAGCTAAACAGGCACTGCTTGTCAAATATTTCCCAAAATTCTGCACGATTATGGTGGGTATTCTAATAAGATATTTTACTTTTACATATGGACAAAAAGGAACTAAAGATGAATTCAGTTTTCACCAATAAAAATCTGTTTCATAGTAAAAAGAGGAAGGGTATTTGCTACTGCTACTCACTTATTTACACAGGCACTTAGCATGTCCATATAGTTACCACCACTAGCATGAGAATTTTTTTATTTTAATCTCTTATTGCTCATAAAATATTTATAAAAATTCTGTCTACCTACCCACTCCTACATCAGTCTTCAGCAAAGTAGCTAGGTCTAATTAATGTGCAAGTGTAGATCAAGCCTTAAATGTGCATGTAGCTCATGCATGGGGTGAATTTCACTCTTGCAGCATTGATTTATCTTACAAGACTGACTTTAGCATGGCAAATTGTGATTTTTTCCAATTCTTGACTGTATTGAAATATTTCTATTGGGATAGAACAAATATTGTCCTTTCAGTGTTTACCCATACAGGCATCAGTGTGTGAGATCACTTAGCTTTAAATAAAATATGTATAAAGGGAACAGCCAGCTTTGATGTGGAAACATTTATCAAACTCTGCAATAAATCCCTTCGTATAGTAGTTCTGAATGCTTTTAGAGACAGTACACTGTAATCAGATTGTGTATGAGGAAGAATGACAAACTACCACCTGAGATATAGTCATACAGGCTATACCACTGATGTTTTCAATAAAAAAGTTATTTCAAAGGAATAGTCAAAATAAATGTTTCTATCTCGCTCCTTCTTTTTTAAACTAAAAAATTTAATTTCCCTCTCGGTCCTGAAAATGAACAGCAAAGGAAAATCCCATACATATAGTTGCTATTGCTGGATAGATTGCTCAGATTTGGATCAAGTAATTATTAATATTTTCATTGCAATAGCGTGTGGAGGCCCAAGGCAATATCAAGAGCCATGACACTGTAAAACCCCATAACTCTAGACATGAGTTGCGTTCTGAACGGTGTTGTTTTGGCTGTATCTGCACACAGAGCCTCTCTTTGTTGTGTAGGCTTAACTGCTTTCCCCCCAGCCTTCTCCCACTGTTAGATCTGGCAGTGGATACGTGATGGTTGATCCAAAACCCATTAACCCCTGCCAAAGTGGAAACTTTGTATAGTAGCTGACAAACAGAATTGATTTTGCCAGGGTTATTTGAGCAGCACTGGGGTAAAAACCAGGAAGCACAGTAGAGACCACCCAGAGGAGTCAAGAAAATGCCTAATAAATAAATAAATAAATAATCACATTCATATTAAAGATTCAGTATCCAAATGTTGAAAATTTCTGTGGTCCAGAAGGCTGAAAACAGAAGCCTGAAAGATTCACCAATCCACTGGATGTAGACCGAAGGAATGGATTTACTTTTCTACAGTTAGATCCTTCAAAATATATAGAGCTAATCATTTTTAATTTTTTAAATCTTCTTTAATAGAATGGGTTAAAAAAATTCTTAATTTTCCCCTAAATTTTCCCCTTTTTTCAAATTTTAAAATTTTGAATTTGAGAAGTGTCAACCTGTTTTATTATGGAGTTTACTTGTGGCTTATATGTTCATCTGTTAGTGACACTGGTTAGCATATTAAGGCAGCACCACACAAGTCCATAATTGAGATCAAATTGAATTTTGCACGCAAAGCAGCAATTCTACTACTTAGTGATGTGTGAAAAATACAGCATATACCCCAAAGAATACAAACTAAGTACACAATATTTTTTTGAGAATTCACAAGGAAATGCATTAGTTTATAAACTTACATTGAGAGTGCATCCTTTAAGAAATTGGGCACCCAGTGTCAGAACAATTTAATCTCAGATGATCCCAGTAATAAAGTACTCTTCAAACGTCCTAAACTCACTGAAATCTTGTGACGAGGCTGCGTTTGAAGGGTTTTATTATTATTTTTTAAGTATTAGTGGCAATTTTTTGCTGCTATTCCTCTTAAAGTTTATTCACTATCAGAGGCTGACAACGTTCCATAGAGAATTCCATGAAAACCTGCACTTATTTTTTCAAAATGTCTGTCATCTCCCATAGTTTCAATGGGACTGAAGTCACAGTGACCCCATTTTCAAAGATGCTCTTACAAAACAGCTACTGCTTATTGTTCCAAAAGGTGTGAAGCCAACCTCCTCTCAGTTAAGGTGGTGGCCCCTGAAAGAATATGGGCCCTTAGCTGAAGACAAAAAACAAAATGAAAAAAAAGAAAAGAAAAAGTGCACAAACCCAGCATTGGACATCATTCATTCTACTGAAGTCAACAGCAAAAATGGGGAGAAAACAATAAAAACTGAAAAATTGAAGTTTCCAGTTTAAAAAAAAAAAGGAAAATTTAAACAAACGGCAGGTTTTTGTGAAAGTTTCATTTAGAAAGAGACCATTTTTCAACAAAGTTTCAAATGAAAAATTTCAACCAGTTCTATTAGAGTCTAACCCAATATTTACATTTATGCATTTTATAAGCCAACTACATGGTCCACGTGAAGCCAGAAGCCTGTTTTGGGCAAAGTTAAAGTTGCTTGCCGAGGACTATGCATTTATTGACAGATGTAATTATTTGGACAGGATTGTCTTTGGGACCAATTCACCAGAAACCCATGAAAAGCAGATAAATGAGGGACTAGTCATACATTAAACAAAGCCATAGACATTATTAAAACACATGAAATAATATTTAAAGAGGAGGAAATGTATGGAACAGAAAAATCTCATCTTGTTTTCAGGCAACCAAACCAATCTGTAGAAAGAGAGAGTGCTTGTGGCAAACGTGGGACAACATGCAAGTCAGATAAAAATCCAGAAAAAGGATAAATATGGCGCAAGTGTAAACAAGGAAATCTATATGCAAAAATACACAGAAGAAGAATAGAAGAGATGAACAAACCCAAGACAGCACAGACTGTGTATTAGTGGGTACAGTCACCAAAGCAGGGACAAGGTTATCTCTGGTTTCAGCTGTAGCTGTTCAGCCACACCAAGAGTTCAGAGAGGTACCATTCTGGTAAATGACACTCGATCAAGCTTAAATTGGCTATTGGTGCAGAAGTCAATGAAATACACATAAAACCTGAACAATTAAAAACCTCAAACTCCCTTGCTCAGAAATGGTTTAGATACGGAGGTGAGCTACTGGAGGTACAAGTTACAGTCACTGCAATGTGTAAAGATAAGGATGATGCAAAACATATGCAATTTTACATTGCAAATACAGAAGCAGTACCAGCATTCTCGGGGGCAGCCTGGATCTTAAATTGATCAAGTCAGTAATGACAATGGGCAATATTTCAACTCCAGTTCCATTAACACCTGCTATGTTACTTAACCTAATGATACGCTACACGGATTTATTTCATGGACCTGGGCAGTTTCCTGAGGAATTGAAAATTAAATTTGATATATATATTATCAAAGCTATAGTGGCAATAGCCACAAAAATTCCAGTTACGCTGCAAGATTGATTGACTTTGACAGTTCCCCTTAAACATTCCAGCCTCAGCACATCTTTAGCCATTGACCACAGGGAATGGGAAGAGTCCACAGCAGGAGGAACAAAATCACTTAAGACCAGCTGCAACGTGCCTATATCCATGACACCTACACAAAACAATCAAGGAAGACCATTATGAGATGCCTAAATTTGATGAGGTAACAGAAAAGACAGGATGCCCTGTCTGCATATTGGTAGAGGACGTGGTAAAAAAAGTTCAGTGATATCCCACAAGTAAATACCCCACAAGAAAGATACAGATTCATCTGGATACTTTTTGGTAGTCATGCAGCACAAACAGTGTGTAAAAAAATTGAGGAAAAACCTATGCTTGAGTACTGTGTTAAAAACACTATGCCATTTTAAGCGCTATATTACTCCAAAGATCTAGAGAAAAGGGATATAATTAAATCTGGACAAATATATTATTAGAACAATTGTAGTCCAGTGTTTGGGTGACATTCTCGGAGGTGAGGGTACCAACCTAACCTAGAAAAAGTAGCAGAAATCACCGATATGATACCATCAGAAGATTGTGATGAGCTCAAAAAGAACCAGGGATGGTGATTTACCTTGCCAATTTTATGCTATTTCTTACAAAAAACTTGGTACCACTAAGAGAATCTCCTAAAGGAAGGATCAAACTTTCAACTATCTGCGTTCACAAGACTATCAGCCATTACTTGTGTCTGTCAATGAGAAAACAAAGAGGAAAGATGTGGTTCAGAAAGAGGTACTCAAGCAGGGGCTGTTGCCTCAAGATGGGAAGACAACGGTTTATGCATCTACATAGAATCATAGAACTGGAAGGGATCTCAAGAGGTCATCTAGTCCAGTCCCCTGCACTTGTGGCACGTTTAATTATCTAGACCATTCCTGATAGGTATTTGTCTAACCTGCTCTTAAAAATCTCCAATGATGGAGATTCCACAACCTCCTGAGTCAATTTATTCTAGGGCTTAACCACCCTGACAGTTAGGAAGTTTTTCCTAATACCCAACCTAAACCTCCTTTGCTACAATTTAAATCCATTACTTCTTGTCCTATCCTCAGAGGTTAAGAAAAACAATTTTTCTTCCTCCTCCTTGTAGCAACCTTTTATGTACTTGAAAACTGTTATGTCCCCGTCTCAGTCTTCTCTTTTCCACACTAAACAAACCCTATTATTTCAATCTTCCCTCATAGGTCATGCTTTCTAGACCTTTAATAATTTTTGTTGCTCTTCTCTGGACTTTCTCCAATTTGTCCACATCTTTCCTGAAATGTGGAGCGCAGAAATGGACACAATACTCCAGCTGAGGACTAATCAGAGTGGAGTAGAGCGGAGGAATTACTTCTCGTGTCTTGTTTACATCCTCATGTACATGGAAATAATCTATGCCGAGACTGAAAAAAAATGCATGCAACAGTGTCCAGCTGAGAGTGCTTCCATTATTGTATGTGTGGGAGAAAATTACCATGGGAGTGTGACCACAAAGCATCTGGAGGCACGGCAAGCAGAAAAAAAAAACCCCTAGCAAATCACCACTGAGACTGCAAAGAATATGTTTCACCTGCAGAAATAGGATATTGTGGTAAAACACAGAACAGGATAGGACATACTAAGAACGGATCTCTCACGGTCATCGTTTCTGGCAGGGCGACAATATGGTGGAGTCATTTGAGGCAGTGGTTCTTGACTTTTCCAGACTACATGCCCCTTTCAGGAGTCTGATTTGTCTTGTATACCTCCAAGTTTCACCTCACTTTAAAACTACTTGCTTACAAAAACCAGACATAAAAATACAAAAAAGTGTACAACACACTATTACTGAAAAACTGCTTACTTTCTCATTTTTGCCCTATAATTATAAAATAAAATCAATTGGAATATAAATATTGTACTTACATTTCAGTGTATATTATATAGAGCAGAACAAAAAAGTCATTGTCTATATGAATTTTTAGGTTGTACTGACTTTGCTAGTGCTTTTTATGTAGCCTGTTGTAAAACTAGGCAAATATCTAGATGAGTTGATGTACCTCCAGGTATATCGTATGCGTACCCCTGGCTGAGAACCACTGATTTGAGGCACTGGATCATTTAGTCATGTCCTGTTTACTTGTGCCAGGCAAAGAATTGTCAGAACTAAGTGTTGCAACATAGCCGGATGCCCAATAATCTCTGTTGCCAATAGATAAAAGACAAATGTCTTAGTATGCCACAGGCATAGGTGACAGAGCACTAGATATTCTGGCCTTGATCCTCAGGTCCTGCCAACTCCCCCTTAGCACAGGACCTAAGTGAATGGTGGTGTCACAGTTATGCTCCCCTTATAAATAGGTCAGGTGCCCATTTCTCTTCCAGAACTCTAAGTACCTTTCCCAGATGTGAAGAAGAGCTCTGTGTAAGCTCAAAAAGCTTGTCTCTCTCACCCACAGAAGTTGGTCCAATAAAAGATATTACCTCACCCACTTTGTCTCTCTAGGATCTTGGGACCAATGTGGCTACAACTACACTGATAAGCACAATTTAGAGCAAACTCAAAACTGCTCTCTTTTTTGTTGGTCATAGAGAAGGGTGAAGAACAGATTTTTCAGTTCACTAGCCATAGCAAAAATTGAAAAACTTCATTTTGGATCAAACAAGAAGTTTTGTTTTACCTGAAAATATATATTTTTTTAGTTGAAGACTTTTTTTAAAGCTAAAATAAGAGTGAAGCAAGATTTGAAACCAAGAGTCATTTCAAATCAGAAAAAAAAATCAAATTGTTTCATTCTGAAAAAGTCTAAATATAAATAAAACTAAGTTTCCTTTCTGACCAAAACAATTTGGCAAAATCAAACACAAATTTGCTGTGTTTAAATTGACCTGAATCTTCATTTGTTGGTGAAAAAAGTGTTTTCTGAAAATTTTTGCCCTGCTCAAAAGTAATGATGCCTGGGGGCTGTTATGTTACCCAAGTATAACAGCAGCAAAGTGTATTCAAGTCACTCCCTCCCATAACCCCAACACATCGCTGGCAAACCCTGAACACATCTTTTATGCTGAGGCGCATGAGATGGGCATAAGACAAAGTGATGTAACTGGTTTAGTTGCTCCTCAGCTGCCTGTAGAAGGAAGTTTTACCAGAGTAGAGCAAAGAGGACATACTAGGTTTTAAGTATCAGAGGGGTAGCCGCGTTAGTCTGGATCTGTAAAAGCGGCAAAGAGTTCTGTGGCACCTTATAGACTAACAGACGTACTGGATCACAAGCTTTGGTGGGTGAATACCCATTTCATCGGACACTCATCTGACAAAGTGGGTATTCACCCACCAAAGCTTATGCTCCAATACATCTGTTAGTCTATAAGGTGCCATAGGACCCTTTGCCGCTTATACTAGGTTTTGAGGATCTGGCCTTCTGTAAGGAGCAACTAATATTTATGGATGATGCAGTCTTTAAAGTGAAAGGTGTGGGGTTTCCAGAAATCAGAAATTGCAAAAAGTTTTTTCAAGCACATGGAGCTATAGGAAATATAAGCACAGGATCAGAGATTTGTGGGTTTGACCAGACACAATAGGGCCTTGATTTTCAAAAGTGCTGCGAAATCTCATCTTCAGCTGAAGTCACTGGAAGCTATTGTTCTTTATTTAATTTAGCATTATTCCTATAAAGCACAAATCACATTGAATTACATAGGGCCAGATTCTGGTACCTTTACCAATAGTAAAAAGAAAAGGAGTACTTGTGGCACCTTAGAGACTAACCAATTTATTTGAGCATGAGCTTTCGTGAGCTACAGCTCACTTCATCGGATGCATACCGTGGAAACTGCAGCAGGCTTTATATATACACAGAGAATATGAAACAATACCTCATATTCTCTGTGTATATATAAAGCCTGCTGCAGTTTCCACGGTATGCATCCGATGAAGTGAGCTGTAGCTCACGAAAGCTCATGCTCAAATAAATTGGTTAGTCTCTAAGGTGCTACAAGTACTCCTTTTCTTTTTGCGAATACAGACTAACACGGCTGTTACTCTGAAACCTTTACCAATAGTGTTATCTGAAGGAAAAAGGAGCGCGAACATCTAAAAATCCAACAAGTTAAAGTTGTCACAGTTCTAACACAGAAGCACCTGTCTTCCTTAGAACTGTCTACAGGAAGCTCCTCCTCAAACAGAACACCAAGTCGCATTCCCCCAGCCTCTCTCTGAAACCATACGCACCTGAAACCCGGTCAGTGAAGGACAGGGAAGCCTGTTACATCCATTGAAATCAATGGCGCTACTTCCAGACTAAGGTGTTCTTCAATATGAATAAGGTATCAGAATATGGTCCAGAGGTTAGCAGGCTGCCATATGATACAAATGGGATAGCCCCACCTAAATATGATCACACCTAAATATGATCACACAATATAATATTGCATAAAATCGAAGACAGTATCAATACTGTTATAAATAGCTGTTCCAAAAAGGAGACTTGAAAAAAAAATAAAAATTTTGCTAGGAAGTGAGGGGTTTGGGGGGGAGGGGGTGGGTCTTCTCTTTAGAGACACTGAAAGCGAGTAATTTCATTTGCATTATAAAGTTCGAGAGCTTGAATCCTTAGATAGTTCATGTTCTGCAAATTTCCACCAGCTTTTACACTGCAGCTGTTAGTTTCCACTGCAGAGTTTTAAATAATTCAGTGAGTTCTTGAGAAGCAGGGAATGTTTTGCATAATTTTGAAGGTTTATTATTATTTGCTCAAAATGCTGCTGATATCGACAGGACTAGGTCTATGGGAGTTATAAAGGTGCCCCGTGAATAGAAATTCAAAACAAATTCATAAAGATAAATGGGAGGGGAAGGAAGAGAAGAGAAAAGCATCACAATGTCAACATATATTTTGAAGCTAAAGTACAAAGGTTCTGAAAGTGATGATCAAGATGTAGAAGATTAGTTATTGTTTTACATGTGTTGCCTATGAATACTTGAAAGGATAATGTTCCCCTTTAATCATCCTACAAGCAACTTAATCCATTTCCAGCTTCAGTTCTCAACCATTTTAATTCTTGGGTGTTAATTCATTAATTCAACCGTGCCACTCCATCTATTGAAACCAAAGGAAATCACTAAAATTACACACCTACTCACCCCCCCCACTCCAAATGCCAACATAAAAATACCATATTTAGAAAACACTGCTCTATCAGTGTTACTAAAAGATTAAACTGAAAGAAAGGATGGGATATTAGCTTCCAAACTGGAGATCAAACGGAGCTAGGCATATGCAGATTAAGCAATTGCTTAGGGCCCCGCGTAGCTTAAAGGGGCCCCTTATTTGCTTTTTTAGTATGTGTTGTGCATGTGCGTGCTGCCCCCAAAATATTCCTGCTTAGGGCCTCCCAAGGGGCTAGCACCACCTCTGCTGGAGATTATGTTTTAAGCCTGATCCTGAGGACTTTTGTCAAAATAGCTTTTCAAACAAGAGGGTTATAACTCCTAAAAACACCTATTTTTATTAGCCAAGGACAGATGTATTGAAAATTTTAAGGATGTGAACCCCAACACAGGATGTTTTGCAATCCATGGCCTTCAGACATGGTAGAAGTCCACTACTACCATCTTCTCAAGTATCAACTAAACCACTGATTCCTACAGAGTTAGTATGAGAATCATCTCAACAAATCCTTGCAGAGACTGATGCTTTGCAGGCCTCAATGACCTCTTCAGAAGGTAAATTTGAGGCACTGACTCTTCAGATCAATAGTTTAGATAGGAGAATGAACAGTACTGAACACCTGATTTACTGCCTCGTTTCCATGCATAAACACTGTAATAAAGTAATAAGTCAAAACCTAAACCCTTCCTGGCCTTTGATTAGCTTCAGATCCAATCCAAACCTTCTCCCTAGGCTGTTGTTCCTGGGGTGGGGGGGGGAAGAGACTGCTCAGGTGAAGGGCCCAGAGGGAGGGAGGTCCCCCTCCCCCTCTCCATTCCTGTGAGCTCAGACGAAGGACCTAATAAGAGAAGTCATTCCTCCTTCTCCTCTATTTAGTAGAGAGTGCAACATCTGCTTTGAGGAAGCACGCCCACACCAGAAGAACCAGCAACAACAGCCAAGGGAGAAGATGGTAGGGCACACCTGCTGGATCACTGATTGCAGTTATCCTGGATAACTGTTGATAGTGGAGGGGGAGTTCCACACAATTTAAAGCTGTGGGAGAGCGCAGTAGGGGCACATGACTGCCCCATGCATTGCTTCTGGATCTAGAGCAGAAGTTTTCAAACTATGGGGTGTGACCCATAGGGGTTCACGGAGGAATGTGTGGATGGGGCGGGGAGCTAGGATGACCAGATGAAACGAAGAAAATATCAGGACACATTGGGACAGCAAAAACAAACAAACAAACAACAACACAACACACCCGCCGGAGCAGCCAAAGCCACAATATCGGGACAAATGGCATCCCGACCGTGCATTGGTCAGGATGAAGGACAAAGATCTAAATATTGGGACGTCTGGTCACCCGAGGGGGAGCAGAAACACCAGGAGACTTGAGGAGGGAGCACCACCTTCAGCATCTGACTGACCTCAGCAAGTCATCCAGCCTGTCCTGAGGGGGCGGGGGGGGCACACAATCAAAAATTGTAATTCAAAGATGAGTTGGGGATGGATGTGGCGCTCCCTCCCTGAGCCCCATTGCATTGTGATGGCCCAAGCCCCACCTCTGAGGTGAGTCAGAGGATGGATGTGGCAGGGCCGGACTGAGACCTGCTGAACGTTCCTGAGGAGGCTTGCCCACCAGTTTGAAAACCTTTGGGTAGAAGGTGTTGCTAAATGGAAGGCAGAAATTTTTTGGGGTGACCCCACGTCCTCCCACACCCCCCCCCACCCCATGTCACTTCTGCCTGCTTGAAGTATCTAAGTTTTAAAGCAGCTTGGTCTAACAACTATTCTATTTCACTGAAGACTTCTAGGACTTCACCAACACTCTGAGAGGAGACAGTGGGTCAATTCAGGTGGATTGTAGGATCCAGATGATTGGGGTCCTGGGCAGAGAGTACTCACTGCCATGGAGATTTTTCTTCTTCTTGGGTAAGAGTTGACAGTCACCCTCTCCCAGAATGCCCTCTGACAGTGAACGCCTGTGTCACACTGGCCATCATAATCATTGTGCGATGTACATACAGAAGAGTGTCTATACACAAAAAATTATGATCTCCAGGTCTGTGAGCAAATCACCGATAGATGATCCATACACCCGTGACAGGCAGTGGGGAAGACACACTTATCTCAGTCTGGCAAGTTATGTGCAAATCTGGTATTGTATGATTCACAATAGACGCACATTTACAGTCTGAGTAAAATGCTAATCAATACATTGCTGGGGTTGGACATCAGTGCTAGAACTAGAGGTGCTGCAGCATCCCCCTGGCTTGAAGTGGTTTCCTTTAGATACCGGGTTTACAGTTTGGTTCAATGGCTCTCAGCACCCGCATTATACAAATTGTTCCAGCCCCTGGGGTCTGGTGGAAAAAAAACCCACCACAAAACAGCAGGGGATCATGCTGTTTAGAAGTAAGACAATTAACTTTTGAAACTGCAGATATTCCTTCCATCTATGAGGGCAAGGGAAACTGGCTGAAAATTACTTGAATCTCTTTGGCATAGTTAATACACCTCCACAGGAAGCAGTAGCTATGTCAATGGGAGAAGCTCTCCCATCAACATAGTACTGTCTATACCAGGGATTAAAGTGGTATAACTATTTCACTTAGGGATGTGGGTTTTTCAAACCCCTGAGTGACACAGTTATACTTATGTAAATTTGTAGTGTAGACTTGGCATGAGATTGTTACAAGATGGTTTGTACTATTCCTTTGGGAATAGCAAATGAGAGTCCTGTGAGTGTTCAGTGTACAAGGGGCTGTCCCTCTGCAGTTCTCAGTCAGAGGTCTCTGGGGTTGTGCCTGTTACTAACAGAGTGAGGCCTGAAGGGCAGTGCTTGTGTTACCAGAGGCTGGTAGTTGCAGGGAGCTGATCCACACCAGGTACTGACAAGACTTCCTCATGCTAAGGACAGGTGGTGAAGAGCTGTCTCATAACCCGGGACACCCCTGAAAAGCATCACAGGGACATCTCTTTAAACGGGTTCTAACCTCTTACAAAGAGGTTGGTGGCATAGTTGCCTCTGGAGAGGAGAGCAATGCTGTCATGGACCCAGACATGGGCAGTCAGACAGAGTGGTCAGAGCAGGAGTTTGGAAACAGAGCCGGGGCAAAAGCCAAGGATGGGGCATAGAAGCAGGGATCTGGAGAAAGACAGGGGTCAAGCAAGAAGGGTTCAATCTAGCAACCAGCCAGGAATTCACCTACTTGCTCAGACAACTTCTTGTGCCTCCTTCTAACTTAAAATTGTCGGAGAGGCCAAACATCTCCTCCAATCGGGAGCTTTGTGGGTAGTTCCACTGGTGAATTAGGGTCCATGAGCTCAAGCTCCTTGCTGGTGACAGTGGTCTGAGGACTGCCACAGAACCTACAGACCTGAGTTCAAAACCCACAATCACTCATGACTGGTCCTTTAGATCATCATCCCTGATGAGTCTTTGGGGTCCAGAGAGCAGGGGGATGAGTTCATCATACATATCTCTAAGCTCTCTCCCCTGAGGGGAGTTTTTGGAAAGAAATTCCAGGAGGTAGGTGGTTGTTAAAGGCATGCCCTTCAGCTGCTTTCCTCATCCTCTGGAGGGTATGCCATTGACCCAAGGCCAGAAACTGTTCCTTATCGTATAAAGTTCTGTGATATAGCATGTTTGTTTACTTTTGTCAGATTCAGCCATTTGTATCTCTTAATGAGCAAAAAAGGAGGACAATCTCAGTTGAAAAAGGTATGTGTTTGCCTTCATTCTTTCTGCTACTAGAAATGCTGCAAGCTGTACTTTGATATAATAAAGATCAATATGACTGTATTACAACATTTCAATCTGGGGAACAAATAGCATTAGGTTAAATCAGGGGTCAGCAACCTTTCAGAAGTGGTGTGCCGAGTCTTCATTTATTCCCTCTAATTTAAGGGTTTCATGCGCCAGTAATACAGAGAGAGACCTTCTAAAAATGTTAAAATGTAAGTCTACAATATATAACTAAACTATTGTTGTATGTAAAGTAAATAAGGTTTTTAAAATGTTTAAGAAGCTTCATTTAAAATTAAATTAAAATGCAGAGCCCCCTGGACTGGTGGCCAGGACCCGGGCAGTGTGAGTGCCACTGAAAATCAGCTCACGTGCCACCTTTGGCATGCGTGCCACCATAGGTTGCCTACCCCGGGTTAAATGATAATCTTATTACCTCTGTAGAACACACCAGTAAATGGGAGGCTTTCTTGCTCAGAAACAAAACAAACAAACAGATTGGCAGTTAAAAACACTGCATCATTAACACAAATGAAAGATCAATATTCTTTTCAAATGCACAACAGGCAACTGCGATCAGACGACAATTACTACAGCAACAATGCTATCTCAGTGGCAGTATTTGCAGGTACTTTTGGTTCTTTACTGTTAAAGATACAGATTTTAGTGCTGAGTCTATTAAGGAAACAGTGGCAATCTGGCTGAAATATGACATTTCTTTATCCATTAATATCATCAGTCCTGATCTTTTCACTGTTTTACCTCTGACTATCCTTACAAGCATCTTCCAACCAGATATTCAATAGACTATTTCAAATTAAAATCACACAATTCAAAATATACATCATAAATGTACAGTAATTATAAATGCCACCTAATTTTCCTCTTGTTTAGTTCTCCTCTAGTTTTATTTTTAAGTCATGGCAGGGACTTTAAAATATATACATACATTTTCAAGTAGTTTTCTTGTTGAAATGAATACCGCTAACAAGAAGAAAACTGAAGCCTTTGAGATGATCTGGCAAAGACTTGTGTATTTCCTGGCTAGAAACGATGACAAATACTTATGTTAGAAATGCTATTGGAGAGAAGCAGACCCTGCTATCTGAAATCAACAGGTGAAGAGGTGTACTTTGATTACATCTGTTGAAGAGATGGAAATAACTTCAAGAAAGTTATCCTAGAAGGAATGATAGCAGGCCATCGTAGCAGAGGATGACCAGCGAGGAGACGGATAGATGCTGTGTGGCGGATGGCTGGGAGGTCAGCTGAGTGCTCTAAGTGAGGAATGGATTGAGAAGGCTTCTGAAAATTCTGCTATGATGTCACCAATATTCAGACATGAATAAAAGACTTTTACTTGTTGCAACAGGTCTCTGATTAGGAGACAAGAGGCCAAGATTTGTCAAGAGTGACTTCTGAAGTTGGGTACCCAACCTGGGACACCTTAAAAAAAGGTCCTGAAATTTTCAGAAGTCAGGAGCGTAACTCTTACTGAGAATCTGGCCCCTTTAAAGCATCCCAAACGGGACACCCAAAATCATTAGTTGCTTTTGAAAATTTTGGCCTGAAGCCTTCTTCTTGCCACAGCAGATCTAGAGTACAGGCAACATCTCTTCCTACATATGCTAGCAATACACTTCAGCTGTGACTAGGAACAATCACTTCCGAGGAAGAAAAGATAGTTCACTGTTCATGTCCATTCATGCCATAGCCTCTTTGCTGAGTGAGCCAAAAGGGGTGCCTCTAATTGTGGTGTAGGTACTTACATACAGACTATTGTTGTGTAAATCACATGCAGGGAACTAGGACTAGAATCCTGATTTTTGAGCTTCAGAAAGACAGCTCTCTTAGCTAAAAACAGTTCTTTAGTTCAGATATCTCTATCAGGAGGCCCCTTATTGTCAGTGAACCACTGGAAGGTGACATTACACACACCCACACCTATCTACTCTGTATTACAACTTGGTCATGAGAAACTTGTGATGTGACTAAGTGGACAAAGCCCAGTGATTCCTTTCTTGTAAGATCCAGGAGAGCCATCACGTATTCTTTTGGGGCACTATCAACATGAGCCAGTGACTGGGGTTGGGATGGTAAAAGAATTTGTATCTTCTCAGTCTCCTGATCCAGTCCTTATGTTTTGGGCATTTCATTTCCTTTTGTTAGTACTTGGCTATATTAAATTATTGTGATTGTTAAAGAACACACTCACATGCTTTAAACATATAAAAAGACTAATGCCCAAAAGAAATACAAGGACACAGGGTAAATTGTGATTGGCTTTGAGCATGTCTGTAAAAGGAAGAGACTACGTAAACAGCTACTGAATCCCCCTAGCTCAAGGACGGAGCACAACAACATTCCCTTAGAGCTCAGTCTCATCAGAAACAAGTCATCTGGAAAATGGTGGGGAGAAGGTGACGCCATCCCCCTTCTTCAACCCCAGAAGCAGCCCACTGAACAGGGCTCACGCATCAATCTGTACCACTCTCATGCACTGTGATAAAGCCCTGCAGCTCCATGGATATCTGCTTTATATCCGTGGATATCCGCATTCGCGGATATAAATTTTATATCCGTGCAGAACTCTATTCATGAAAAGTGAGTTTCAGATTCAAAATGGGAGGACTTCACCTTGGAAACTGGAGACTATTTGTTTCTGTTAATAGCTTAATGTTGAAGAACTTTCATCCAAATCCCCCAATAGTGTACTTTGAGTGGAACTATGCCAGTTTCCACTAGCTGAGACTCTGGCCCACTTACTTCCCTGAGAGGAACAATGGAACTTCCAGGAATTCAATCTCAAATTCCTCATCCCAGAGTATGTCTGGAAAGCTGTTCAAATCAGTATGGAAGGAGACTAGATTTTTACCTGCAAGTAGACATATGGATGGATTTGATTTTCTGAGGAGATTTGCTTTGAGTTTTCTGATGATGGCTGAACTATATTTTACCTGTTTACAACCAAAGATTCAGAAAGGTAGTAAGCCAACCATTATCTTTGTTATTTTAGCACAAGGATTGAGCAAATGGATTATGTGCAGGGATAATGCTCAGTGAAATATGCAAGGCATCATTAGTACTTATAGCTTCTCCATGTATTTTTGTCTAGTTTAAAACTTGATTCATCCTGGAATCCTTACATTTTTGCTGGTGTTAGAACGACACTTCTTCAGCATTAAGACTAAATTATTGGTGAGCAAAGCAAAAAAAATATTGCCGAAGAAAAATCTTCCAAATCTGGGGTTGAATTGTACCCAGAGGCACTGGGAATGGTGTAGAAATGCACTACCCCAGTGGAAACAGCAGGATGCATTTTGAGTATTCATTCTTCTCACAAGCTAATCCTCTCCTGTGTGCTCTATTCCCAAGAACTGTACTCATCTCAATGATGTGTCAACTTCAAAGACTAGCCTAGCTAGTGCCTCTCAAAACACACCTTTGATTAAACTCATGCATGTCTGTGTGTGGACAAGGCCTTAAATGCTAAAATGCACAGGCCCTCTCCCCCGATTGTTTTCTTTTAAAACATACCCCAAAGAAATTAAGGCCTTGATTCCGGAAAGCATCCCTATTAAAGGCAACATTTAAGCATGTGATTAAGTCCCAGTGAAACAGGTGGGATTACAGATGTGCCTACATGCCATCCTGAATGAAGGCCTAAATGCAAGAGAGACCTGTGTACATGGAATATTCAGGTGACATACCGAAACAAGAAAAATCAGTGTTTTCAGTATTGCCAGCCCCAAACATTCAAAAAATGTCATACATCTGCCCCGCTGCACCCTCTCTTCTCCCCCCCCCCCAAAAAAAAACAGGAGATTGTCTTAAAACTAATAATTTTGGATTTTTTTTCTGTCTTCTGGTTTTGTAGCCTTTATCATGCACTCAATTCATATTGTCAAGCTTTTCTCTGCAACCATGAGCGCTTGAAACTTAATTACAAAAAAAAGCTGAGCTTCTAATGAGGTGGGCTTCTCTGTGCTATGGTAACACAAAGACTATTTCAGTCTCTTGATTCCAAGACTGAGGCTTTAAGAAACACACCAGATATGAGAGTTGCAATAAAATCAGAAGCGCTAGCAAGGCTGGGGTTCACAGAGTTAAGATTGACTCATTTACTTTATACATGAAAGTATTTTTCATTACTAGCATTAATTCCCACCTACATATAGATGATCTGGATTAGTTAATTTTTTTATGGGAGCCTTAACTATTGCATTCCTTGTGTTTCAATTTGTTAACCATTAATTTTCATATAGTCTTGTTGGTTCTTTTTTGTTTTATATTAAAATGCATTGTTTCAGATATCAAAGACTGCTTCATTTCTCTCTCCTCCCCCGCCCCCCAATCTGATCTAAAAATTTACTTATATTGAAAGTACCAATCAGTTTCAAATGGAAATTTGACTTTACATTGGTCTACTTTCTGACATTCAAACCAGGGATCATCATCAGACCAATTTTGCTCATAAGAACAAATCCTCGGTTGAGACTTCACCACTCTTGCAGTGTCAATTCAATATTGATATGATACTGGTATGTATATCGCTAAGTCCACCATCGTGCACATTGACTGGGTCATTAATATTCATGGTTTCAGGGAGAAAAATAAATTTGGAGTTATTTAAAAGAAACAGCCTGTTTAAATATGGATTTGGGATGAAGTCTGAATTGAGAGTCTTTGCCAACTGAAGGGTTACTGAAAAGGCATGAGTCTCCAGGTCAGAAGGGATCCTCCTGCCATAAAAATACTGCACCATCCTATTTAAAAAGAAACCATCACACACACGCAGTCTTCTCCCTCCCACCCCAAACCCTTCAATACCTTAGGTTTGATTTAGTTATCTGTATGTCAAAGTGTAAGAAGATTGTTTCCCAGCCCCCCAAACATCCATGTCAAGCTTTAAATAAAGCAGTGTGGAAATTGCCATAGCTGTTCTCACATATATTACTTTGCTCCTGGCTGGAAGCTGTTTAGAAGGGTGGAGAAGGGGCTGGTGCCAACTTGAATATGATTGCTCAATAACATAGCTTTCGCAGCATACGTTTCTTCCCAGCTTGGAGGTGTTCATATAATAGGCCTCAAATTCTGTCCATTTGAAGTCAGAGAGCGATAGGTTTCGAATTTAAGACTTACAAGGGAGCGGATTCAGCTATCAATGGTTTAGCCAATTATATTTTAGTTCACATGTAATCCAGCTTGCTACTCTAGTCATCCACAATTTGTGATATGTGGGAAGAGGAAAGCTAGTAGGCAACATACACGAGATGACTCATGTTAGGCGTTTTCCTTTTATTCTTCCAATTTCACTCTATATGTAAAATACGGGAGATTTCTCTCTCAATCCCCCACCCCCATTTTTAAAGCAGCCAAATCAAACCAAACAGTGTAAGGGATGAGCAAAATTGCCAACTCTCAGAATATTTGGTGCTTTCTTCTAACTCTTGCAGTCATGTGATTACATAAAAATCTCAGTTTCCATGGAGCAAAAGTTTCTAGCCTTTATGGTTGTGGAGAAAAGACACAAAGATAGTTATGAGTTTTTAAAAATCTGCTGGCCAATCTCATGATTTTTGAATGCAAGGGGTTGGCAGTACTGATACCGAGCAGTTAAGATCTTCTAATTACAGGCTACCCTTCTCCCACTCCCCCAAATCTGATCTCACTTTCTTTTTCACTTATTATTGACTAGCTAAGAATAATACAGACACTACAAATACTCAAGAAAGTATTATCAATCTGATCACATATTATTCTTATCCAGATTATGCACAAAACGTTTCCATCTTCTTAAAGGTACCTATCTTAATGCGAGTTTGTAGCTGGCATCAGAGCAAAAATGCAATTCCTTGATAATAATTCCCAAGTATCTAAAACTATTTGTCACAGTTTGAGAAAGTCATTTCCAGTCTTTATCAACCCAGTTCCTTTGGCCGCCAGTACTTCTGCCAGATTTACTTTGAGTCGACATAGATCACTAAAAGTCATGAGAGAATTCTCTAATATTATCATGAGCTCACAGGATCTAGTAAAAATAATTACTTTAGATGATGCCATTTCCATGTTCAGTCAGTCCTTCTGGTGCACCTTGTTCTTACCTGTCTCAGTACTAGGTGTTACTGTTTAGCTGAACAACACAGGGAATAGTGATGAACATAGGCTTTTAAACATTAAACCTAGTGCTCACAATGGCTCTGGAGATTAAAGTCCTCTCTACAGCTAGGAGACATGTAAAAGCAGCAAACTCCCCACACACAGTCCCAACTCCACTTCTAGACCAGACATCCCAATCCTGTTCTGAAGGGATCATGGAAAACAGCCTTCAATCCCAGTCTCTCTGCTGGAAATGCCAGCCTGTGACTGTTTATACAGGAACTGCATGTTGCAGAGCCAGATTTAGATCTTACATCTCCACTTCTCTAGAAATTCCACAAAGTTGGTTTCATTCTAATTTGGCACTACTAGAATTGTGGGGAGAGATTTCCCGTGAATTGGAAAGCCCGCATTTTGGACAACTCTAATAATGAGACATAATTTCTGGGAGCTGAAGCTAGACAAAAATTAATTATGCTACCCCACTTTAATTCTTCGTTGATTGCATCCCACATCCGTCTTTGCATGAGTTTGCCTGTGAACTGCGGGAGGCTAACCTGATGGTTACCAGGCTGATCAGTCAAATATTGGCACCACATTAGCTTTCTTCCAGTCCTCTGCTAGCAAACCTTGCAACAGTGGGAAAGTTCCCAACAACATTAGTAGTTTAGAAACTTGTCCTTCCACAGTATATTTAGGTTCTAGATTTGCATCCTATTGATCATGCTGTGTTTTGGATCAGCCCCTTAATTAGCCTTAGTGCCACAGGCACTTCTCCTGCAGTGTCTACACTACGCACCTTACATGGGCAGCTGTGCCATACTGGGAAAGTGTGTAGTGTAGAGTGTAGCTGCTCTTCATACTGGGAAAGTGCTCTCCCAGTGACAAAATAAAACCACCTCCAATGAGGGGGTGGTAGCTTTGTTGTCGGGAGCATGGCTCCCTCTGCCAAAGTACTGTCCACGCTGTGCTTTTCATCCTTAAAACTTTTGTAATTCAGGAGGGTGTTTTTTCACACCCCTGAATGACAAAAGGTTTAAGGACAAAGCCTAAGATACTTACAAAGTTTCTTTTGCACATATTCTGATAATACAGTTTCTCTGTATTCCAGTCATCTAAGGCGACTAAGAGCACAGAATATTTTACTTACTTAAAATAAACACTTCATTTTCAAATGGGTTTCCCAGTTTATTTGCGGTGCTTTTCAGTTTTGTCCATCTTCAGGTAATGGCCAAGGCAAAGTGCTTGTTTACCTTTAAGAACAAGGATACCCAAGTTTCAAATTTTTCCACTGGACATTAAGTAACTTTCTTTTTTCTAAAAAAGAAAAGGAGTACTTGTGGCACCTTAGAGACTAACAGACGTGTACGAAAGCTTATGCTCAAATAAATTTGTTAGTCTGTATTCACAAAAAGAAAAGGAGTACTTGCGGCACCTTAGAGACTAACAAATGTATTTGATCATAAGCTTTCGTACACGTCTGTTAGTCTCTAAGGTGCCACAAGTACTCCTTTTCTTTTTGTGAATACAGACTAACATGGCTGCTACTCTGAAACCTTTCTTTTTTCTCTCTCCTTGGTAGTGTATCGATCACTGTCGATAACATCACTTGAAAAAAAATCATTACAAGACTAGCTACAAAATATATATCTCGTTTAAAGCTGTTTGTGCTTTTAGGAGCACACTAGAGTACCCATCTGCTCGTTCACCTCTACTTAGGAGTCCACAAAACCAAGGAACATCTGCTCGTGATGCTTTTTAATATGGATTCTTTTTCTTTGTAAAGTCAAATGCCATTTCTCATTTCCAGTCTTTGTTTTAGCATGGACTAGATTAGTTTTTCTTAATGGGGTTACATAGGAACAGGGGGTCCTGGACCTGAAATACTTACATATCTGGGCTGTTCAGAATTATAAAAATATTGTTACTTTTAGAAGTAGCAAAATGAAATGATTTCATTAAATATTCGTGGTGGATTCTTTTCAGAGCTGTGCAAATGATTTGGAAAAGAAATACAAAACTTGCTGATACCAACCCTGTTTTGCTTCATTTTCACTACACATTATCATTGTGCTATAACACAACTGAACTGACTCGTTCTCAAACACTACACTAATCAGGACTTCAGAGTAGACGAGGACAAGTCCTGTACAGCACTGTGACAACTGGTTATGGCTAAACCCTGATCACAGCAGGATTTATTATGAGTAGCTGACATGATATTGAACACAACTTGTTCTTGGCTACACTAGCCACGAGGTTGTGGTCAGCACTGTGTTAGCCAATTTCGCTCTTCGCCATTGAGTCCTAACAAAACGGAAAGAAGTAGTTAACACAAGCTCATTTAGTTCACTAAAATTAATCCTAAATCTCAGGAATGAGCTGGACGGACCCGATACCATCCCTTCATCAGTCCCATGGAGCTCAGGGTGGAAAGATAAGATAGCCAGAGACCCCAAGTCAGGAAAGCATCCCTAGTCAGAAAAGAACAGCTTCACTGGGACTTAAGCATGTTCTTAAGAACATGCTAAGTGCTTTTCCAAATAAGGATACATTTAAGCATGTGCTTAATGTGCTTCCCTGAATCAGGGTCAGAGATTGTATTCCTTTTCCACAAAATCTGCCTGCGGAGCCCACACTTTAAGAGGGACTGTCTTGGGCAGCTGTTGGCTGTAGATGTCCATTGGAGTCATGCTCCCAGAACTTGTGTGTGGAGGTGTGGGGAAAAGAATACATAATGCAGGTGCTCAAAAGATGTGAAACAGATGGCTGCAGCCCTGTGTGCATTCTGAGGGATCTGTGGGCCTCTTAGGTAAACATTAGATACAAGATGAAACAAATGGAGGAAACCCACTTTTAGAGGAACCTTGTGGCAGTTAGCTCCCTTTAAGCATCCCCTTCCACAGAAAGGGGACAGGAGCGGGGTTGAGACATCTGTTTTTAGAAGATTTTTTTGTCAACTGTGAAAGGACCAGTTAAAAGAAGACACTGTACTCTGTCCCTGTAATCCAACAAATAGGGAAGTGGAGCTTCATTTTGAAAAAAACAAAAACCACACACTACAAATACCTGACTCCACTGGACATAGTTAAATGAGCAACTTGTATTATGTAGCTGTAGATTACACTATAATAGTATATGCCACGATGTTCATGAAACAACTGCCTAAGAAAACAGGAGTCTTTCATGTGTACTCCATCTCTATGTTCTAAGAAGAGCACATAATGTTCTCGGAGACTGGGTCATGATAGCACATTCCTTGATCCGGTTTGTAGGGGCCAATTTACTGACAAAAATTGTTATGCACACAAAAAAGATTTTCAAGAGAGAGACTTTCATCAATGTGGCAGGTGAATGTTTTCCAAACAGAAGTAGGTGAATTCACTGAATGACCTTTAGTAATATCATGACCCCCATCTAATATGCAGGCCAAGTTATTTTTCTTCATCAGCAAGAAAAATCCATTAAAGTATTTAAAATGAAATAGAGAAGTGAGAGTTCAGGTTTTTTAAGTGAAGGCTGAATCAAATTAATGAATAATGAGAAATACTTGTGCTTGGTGAAATTTTCCCTTGGGAAAAAAAAGTATTTTTTTTTTTTATAGAATATGCTTTTAGTTGTGCCTTAAATTTGTGCACTGATATGGGACCCATACATACAAGTATATATATATATATATTTTATATACATACACAAAAATTATGAGACTTTCTGCAATTGTTTCGTGCATTACAAGTCAAAAAGCTTGCATCTGCTTAAAATGCGCTTTCCTAACTAGGATGAAATCATTCACTACCCAAAACAATGCCTAATAAATTTGCCTTACAGACCTATATAAGATGCTAATGTAGAACACTGAGCAATTTGAGGAGTGGCTAGACTACAGACAATAAATGCTCCCCTTACAAACATTAAGGAGTTCAATGCTCTGCTAATGAGATCACCTCTACTATCTGTCAAACTAAGCTCCATTAGCTGTGCCATAATACTGAAGATAATTAGTGTAGGCTTGTCAATTTGATTTTTGCTAACTTTATGGCCTTTTTATTTTATTCTTTAATTTTAGGATCCCTTTGGGAACCCGTGGTTTGTATGTTCGCCAAGCAAAAAGCATTCATTCTTCAGCAAAACAAAAAACACTTTAATTAAAAGGTGTCATGCCATTTATTGTGTACCACGTGGCCCACCTTTGGTGCTAGGCTATAAATGCAAAGGTTTGTCAGATTCAATTTCTCTGTTGTAATTTCCTATCAGAGAAAATGTGATACAAGGCAGGGATCCAATTTCCCATTTCTATTTAGCATTTATATTGACAAAATTAATGATTTTATCATCATATTTGGCTTGCTGCTAAATAGGAGACATATATATCCCCTGGTGGAATGGTAATATATAGATGTATTGTAAAGTCATTGTCCCATGAGGAATGGTACCTCATTTTATTAAACCCACTTTGAGGTTGCAAAGGTGAGCGATGGGAAAGGAATTCTGGAACATTCACAAAACAGACCCCCGGAGAGCATTTCTAAAGAAGGGTGAAGATGTGCATGTCCCTCATGAGAGAGGATTCAGGAAGTCCCAGGCTGATGAACTAATACTGCTCTAATGGGACAAGTTTTAATTCTTAAGATTTCCAGAGGGAATCCCATACAATATGTATACTTTCAAAGCTGTTGTACAAGAAACTTCAATTTCCTCTTCTCTGAATAATAGACCAAAGGAATATGAAGTTCAAAAGACTAGGAGGAAAATGAATTATATAAAGATGTAATGTAGCGTAATCATACTGTATATACTATTTTAATAGAAATCTGGATTCCCTTGTTACAGCTGTTGAAATTGTTAACTGGGCCAGATAGTATGCTGACAGTACAAGATATGACTAACAAGGGCAGAAATCCTTTCCTCATAATCAAATCATCTTTATGATTTTGCTAGAGGTTACTTGCATTAATTTACTGCTAAAATAATACAAAGTGGAGGGCATTTTAAATCCCTTTTCATGAATATTTTATACCCCAGATAAGTTTAGATGGATTCTTTTGCAAGTTAGACTTACATCATGAGAGGTTTCATTTTAGCGTGTGCCTGCAGACTCATCTGATGTGGAGTGGGGCTAGTGAGGGGCAAGAGGGCCAAGCTTCAGAGGGTGTGGAATATTCAAAATAGCATGGTGGAATGGCTCTGTGTTCTGTACATAGTAAGCACAGTTGCTGTAATAAAAAAATAATAATAATCACATGTACATCAAAACCTTTGCCTTCGGCTCCAAAAAACCCACAGGCCTCTACCAGTTGAGCTACAGGAATTTTTCTTTCACTCATTCAATCCACACATACAAACCTTGCACATTATAGTGGGATAGATCCAAGCAAAGGGGTCATTCAGATTTAGAACCTGAAGTTCTGGAGCATTTCTAAAGCCATGTGCATAGCAGATTACTAAGCTGACATCAGTTGTGCCAACATTTCAGGGCCAATGCCCACCATAGGCTTAATACTTCATGAGCACTTAAACACAAAAAGTTCCAATCTCTCTCCCCTCCCCCCCTTCTTTTTTTTTCTCCTTTAAAAAAAGCTGAAACCCCAACCGCTACCCCTTGTGATGGCAGTACGGGGGTGTCCATCCCTCAGCCCATCTGCCCTATGCACAAGCTTGTCTACATTTTTCTGTCCATACTCTCCGATTTCCTTTTGTGTCCATCGTGTTTCTCATTTTTTTTCCTGCCTTCTATTTTTATTCACATTCACTCTCTCTGTTATCCCATCTTCTCTCCTAGACATCCATTCATAGGCTACATACTGCTCAGAAATTTTCCATCAAATTTTTTTTTTTGACAGAAAAAAGTGCAGTTTCCAAAAAAAGTTGAAATTCCTTACAGAAAAAAAGTTTTCATTTTGTGGAAAATTTTCAGTTTTCCTGGCGGGGGATGGGGGGTTGGGAATCAAAACAAAACATTTAGTTTATGTTGGGTCAACATGAAACAAAGTTGGGTTGATATTTTATAGTTGGCTATTCAGGGCTGACTTAGTTTTCCTCTGCATTTGTTAAGTGCCTGGCATATTTTGGGAACTATTGTACTATAAAGGATAAATTAAAAAAAACAAACACAAACTACTTAATATTAGTGTTTGGCTACAGCATGTCCTCTTAGCTTCAGTGGGAGTTGAAGGTACTCGGCGCCTTGTAGGATTTGTAGTGACACAAAGGAGAATATAACCCACTGGATAGTTTTGCTGTACTGGTTTATGATGAGCAGTTTATTTGATCAGGGATATAAAAAAAACAAAACTTAGGGGTGTTCTCTTCAGTTATTTACAGCCCTGTTCACGAGCTCGTAGGAGCAATTAGCCTTTAGACACTGGGCTTTTAATAGCATCTTGACAACAGTGATTCATAAGTCTACTTTCTATTTTTCCCTTTCTTGCCTGATGTTGCTTTTCTTTTCTAGTCAGTGAAGGAAAATTTACTGGCTTGTTTTGAAGTGGCAGATGTTGGAGTAAGGTTCTAAAGTGGTAGGTGAGCTAATGAGATGGTTTGTCCCTATTCAAGCTGGTCAAGGGTACTGAATCTTTCCTTTATGTTGTGCATGGATAAATGTGAAAGCAAGAAAACGGTGTAAGGGTGTGTGCGCGCGCGCGCCACTGATAACTGGACAAGGCTAGGAGAAAGAATGATTCCAAAGCACTGAAAAGTATGAGAAGAATCTGCACTTAGAGCCACATAACAATAGTCAATGCAATAATCAGATCCCTGGCTCTCTGTCAGTTTGTAATGATGAGTAATTGCCAGTAACTGGGAGTATTGGATCGTACAATTCATATGGGCTGTGAGACAAAGTACACTGTAAGGGCCCAGCCCCGAGAGGTCCTGTGTCCCGATATAAAGAATATACTTAGAATACAATTATAGGGAATTAATATATTTAAACTTGGTGCTCTACTGGGAGTTCTGTGCAACACTAACAAATTTGATATAATGAATGAAATAAGTGTGCAAAACCATGTTCTTGGAATAGTTGCTACAACATTTTTATAATAAAGTTAGAACACTTTTATATTGCACAGATTGCAGGTAAACCTATTACTGTATGAACTGGATTTAATTAATTACAATTTGTAAAGCACTGAGACGCTCAGATGATACTTTGCAGTTATATAGCATCTACTTGCAGAATTAATTTATAATAATGATTTTGCAATCAAGTTAAAGACAAACATAATAGTGACTTCTGTTGCTTGATATGGTGGTGTTCTATGACGGGTTCATCTTTGTCAAGATTATTGTTAAAAATTTAATGGAGGCAATAAGATTTGATGAACATTTTAATGATCTGTGTTACAGTGGCCTATATAATACCCCCTAGATCTGCATATGGAGAAAGACCCTTAGCACAGGAATCTCCACTCTAGCGTATGGAAAGCAGCTCAGATACCTTTATGGCACTGTCCCCCCACCCACAGAACGCTGAAGAGGCCATGCTCAGAAAGGGGATGGAGGCTGGCAGGAAGTGCGGGTGTGCTGGGGATGGATATCTGAGCTTGAAGAAATGTCAAGGTTAATTTACAGGGCTGTCCACTTCATGATTTAAAAAACAAAATACAGTTCTCATAATTGGTGGTGTTTTTCTTAAAGCCCCAGCTGCTTCTGGTGTCTTGTGGATACATGAGAAACTCCACTTTCTTTTTTTAAAAGAAGGAAGCCTCTAGCTCACCTGATGGTTGAGAAAAGCTTGAAAAATGAATGCTAAAAGGCACAAAAACCAGGAGGCAAATAAAAAGAAACCTAATTAGATCACATCTTTAAGCCAATTTGTGATTTTCTCGGGCCTGACTCATGAGTTTTCAAGGCCTGGAGTTGACATTGCCATGTATAATACAGCCTACACTTTTTTCATGGAGCTCATTGTGGGGCAGCCTCTGGCTCAGTGGCGACAGCTTGTCAGTAGTAGTTGTGGTGGTGGAGCAGAGAGAGAGAGAGCGCGCGCGCGAGAGAGAGAGGGACACACACACCCACACACGGATTGAGGCAGCTCTGGAGAATCCATAAAGATGGCCCGGAATTCTCACAGATCTGACAGGTTTGGAAGAAGGCCTTGTGGCCATGCCTACAGAGAGGTAGCTCTGGAGTCTCATGACATCAGGGGTGCATGCAGGGTGTCTCCACAAAGACACAGATTTCCTCCTTCTACCCCCTTTCCTGGGCATTTTATGGAAAGAGTGAGGGTATCAAGCCTGAAAACGTTACTATCTATTTTTAAAAAATGATTATTTGGATCCATCTTTTATGACAATCATATGTTGTGTGTAAACTTCAACAGCCTTAGTCATCTGACAGTGAGCCTTTGAGTTTCCTACCAAAAAAAATAGCTAATTAAAAAAGTTTCATTTGCATAAACACAAATACTTGATATATTTTTTCCCAAATACACATGGTTTTGGTGAGAACATGAAGATATGGCTAAAAAAAATTTTCAATAGACAGTGGTGCTTTAAGTTTAGAAGCTATTCTTATACTAGAATAACTCAACAATGAGATGTTAGGGCACTCTTATCACAGATGCAAGTATAAACAATGGCTTGGCATTAATACAGGATATACAGTTTTGGCAGAATTATATTTTTGAAGCACGATTCTGACAGATATCTGCTTATTTTAAAGCATTTTTTTCTAATTTTAATCAATTTAAATTTTCACAGTTATGCAAAATTATTACTTTTTAAGCATTCTTTCCCTGGTTTTTAAATTTTCACAGTTGTAGAAAATTATTGGGGGATGGCAAAAGGAAGGGGGACAGACAGACATTGAGCTTCAAAAATTTAAAGCTTTATAACCGTTAGCACAAAAATTGTCAACATCACACATCAACATACGCAAAGTAAATATCCTTAAATAAAATTCAAACAGCATTTTTCTTACACTGCATATCTGTACATTTCAATTATCTAGGAAAATATTTTTTCCATTGGTTTGTGTTTGTATGGTGACATTAACATTTATAGACATTTACTGATAAAGATCTAATCTGTCCAAGCCCAGTTATATGGCTTGTTTAATGGGGTATACAAACCCCACACTGAGCCTGAAGGGGCAAAAATGCAATACTGGGCCCAGACAGCCTCATCCCTCCAGGTTTGCCAAGCATGCTCTGACTGGAGGAACAGGCTAAAAGAAGCTCAGAAGCCCAGAGACAGCATGGTGGACAGATTGCAGAGAAGACAAATCCTTCTTTGGGAAGCCAGACAAAAGGGGTCTCATGGAGGTGGATTAACTACAGGAGAAGCTCTTCAATGAAGAGGATACTATGCCAGTGGAAGAGGTATGGGGTGCAGCTATAATGCTGCAGTGTTTTAAGTGTAGACCAGCCCGAAGCCCCCCCCATGTTAATTCTTCAGTAGGAGCATTTACTCCTATTAAGCTGATAGACTCTAAAGATTAAAAATCTTAAAACTTCAAACAAACAACCCCCCCAAACAAACAAAAAATCCCCATGCACCCAGAATTTTTTTTTCTACTTTAAATTTGAAGATTTGGCGGGCAATTTAATTGGTATCTGTTTGTAAACACCAACATCCTTTGCATATATGATATGCTGCAGAACACTGTATTTATAGGTATCCCAAAAGGTACTATATCCCTTTTCACCTACACCAGCATAAATCAAGAATTAAGTGTGCTGAAGTCATAAGAATTACACCAATGCAAAGATGATCAGAGAATATAGGCCTGATTCTACTTCAGGGGTCAATAAGTGGACCGTGGGCCAAATCCGGACCACCAGACACTTTTGAATGAATCTCAAAATCGTATTTACTTCGTATTATTGGTTTTTTATTAATTTTTCTGTGTAGTCTGGATTTTGACTATAGCTTCACAAAAAATAGTGACTACCTCTGCTTATTATTTGCATCCTTTCTGCAAGACTATGTTCCACTGTGTTACTGTGAGGTGGGGAGGGGACCCCTGCAATAATTTCAGAGCCATTAAATTAACAGAGAAATAGTTTTGTATCAAAGAACCTCCACCTCAAAGTGGACTTTCTTTACTGCCAGTATCGGAAGCCACAGCTGATCATATAGTCAAGAACAAAAGTTATTCTCTGAGCTACTGAGAAGTATGCACAAGCCAAACAAAGTGACTTTTTTTTTTTTTTTGGAAGGTAAGGAGCCACCACACTAATTTCTTATGCCAATATTTCAGGTGCTGCTTGACAAATAAACTGTTGAGAATGCAACTTTAAACAACGGACAGGCAAATTTCAGTTGCTTTCCAATAGTGACAGGTGCAAAGAGGCTTGAGGAAAGCGTGTTCATTACGGGCAAGGGCTTAAAAATTGTGGCTTAATTTAGGTCATTTATCATTCTCCTGAAAGCCCCTTTTGTACAATTGAATTCTGAAGTGTTTACCATTAGATCATCACAGCTGCTGCAGTATCACTCAAAGCAGATGTTTCACAAAAAGAAAGAGAACAGCTAATTTTCACAGAAACATGGTAACTGCGAGTCACTTTTTGGCAGTTCTACCAGAGAATGTAAATACACCATGCAGGTGCAACCATACACAGCCATTTGTGGGAGATGCTCTTGGAGTAAGTGACAATAGTGAGAGAACCTTAAAGGATTTCACTCCTAATGGACTCAATCAAAACCACATGATATGGACTCTGGCTTTCTAATTTATTTTCCATTTGAAATGAGTAGGTAATAAAATTAGTGGGGATAATTATAGAGCAGTCTCAGCTATCTGCTTTGCACTAAAAATAAGAGGCAACTGGAACTCCTTGATGTTGCAATGTTAGAATTAGTCCCTGTGTGATACTTGTGTCAACTGTAGATTCACCTAACAAGCTACTAAATCCTTTGCACATTCCTTTCAGAAGAAAAGCAAAACTTATTTTGCATGCAGCCGCTCCCCCCCCCACCCCCTAACAGTATTGTATTATTATGCAAAGATGCATGGAATTAGGAACCGGTGGAATAGAATTGAAAGGTATACTTCTGTTTCAATGACTGAACAGAAGTGCTAAAAATTTGCCTGCTCTTTCTGATGGTTAGCAACAACAGTTATTTAGCAAAGGAACAAGGTTTTTTTATAAGAACATGAATGTGTATTTCTGTGCAGGGAAAAAAAAGGAATGATGAATTTGCCGAAGTGTCTAGAAGACAGTTGTGGAAATGCCTGCTTAAAACACTTGGGTTCCACCAGTGAACAAACCCAATACAGGACGGTTTTGAGATCAGTTTAGCTTAATGGCAGGCATTTCTTGCTTAAATTACCACCATATTTTATTAGAGATGAGGTACTTCATTAATGCACACGAGAACTTTTAGTACTCCTAGCAGGGTCAATATAAGCCAGTTATCACATAAATATACTAGCATGAACTGAAATTTACACTCCTCTAGTGTGGTTTAAGGCACTATGTAGCTATGATACTAAGGGCTTGCCCTTAGCATCCAGTGACATTCTGATTAAAAATTAGTAGTGTATAATATCAATAAAGCAGATCTTAAAACAGATTAAAGAACTGGCTGACAGATCTCCAAACAGTTGTCAGTGGGGAATCATCACTGGATTGGAGAGGTTTCTAATGGTGTTCAACAAATATCTATACTAGGTCAAACACTATTCAATGTTTGTGTCAATGATAAGGAAGTAAATATAAAAGCACTGTTGATAATATTTTTGGATGACACGAAGATTGTTTATCACTCTGTCAATTATTAGAACAGATTGATCCGGCTTGCTTGATACGCTGGGCCCATTCAGACAAAATGTTTTAATACGATCAAATGCAAGAAGTTACACACTTATGAGCAACGAATACAGAAGGGGTGGGCGGGAGGGGGAGGGGAAGAGACTGTATCCTGGAAAGAAGCAACTCTGAAAAGGAGTTGGTGTCATAGTGGATGAGCAACTGAACATGAAGTCCCAGTGTGATGCTGTGACAAAAAGGGCTAATGCAATACTTGGCTATATAAAAAGGGGAGTAGGAATAGGGAGGTCATTTTACCTCTGTATACACAGCATTGGTAAGACTGATACCAGATTACTGCATCTAGTTCCGATACCCATCTTTGAAAAAGGATAAAACAAATATCTTAGATGTCTGTATACTAATGCAAGAAGTATGGGGAATAAATAAGAAGAATTAGAAACACTAGCGATTAATCACAGCTACCATAGTTGGCATCACAGAGGCTTGATGGGATAATACATGACTAGAATATTGGCATAGAAGGGTGCAATTTGTTCAGGAAGAACAGGCAGGGAGAAAAGGGAGGAGGTGTTGCCTTATATCAAAGATGTATACACTTGCACTGAGGTTGAGATGGAAATAGGCCACAGACTTGTTGAACGTCTCTGGGTAAGGATAGAAGGGGTAAAAACAAGGGTGATGTCATGGTAGGGGTCTACTACAGACCACCGAACCAGGAAAAAGAGGTGGATGAGGCTTTTTTTAAAAAGCCAACAAAATCATCCAAAGCACAGGACTTGGTGGCAATGGGGAACTTCAACTACCCAGACATCTGTTGGGAAAACAACACAGCAGGGCATGCAGGGCTGGATTACCCAATAGGCAGACTAAGCACGTGCTTAGGGCACCAGCAAAGCAGGGGGCACCAAAAAAAAAAAAAAAGATTTCAAAAAAAGCATCAAAGTAGGTATCATGGGAAAAATCAAAACTTTGTTAGACTTCCTTACACTCTTCCCCCGTTTTTCTGTTCTCTTTTTATTACTTATCCCCACCTAAACCAGGGGGGCATCCTACTAATGTAGATTGAAATAATGTGAGGAAACCAGATCCTGTCATGTATTGTAATAAATGTATGTTTTATTATTGATATATTCTTCTGAGTTATACGTACTTGTATCATACTTATCCAAGACAATATGTGATGGACTCATTGGTCTAATGAGTGAAGTGATCTGTAGCTCACGAAAGCTTATGCTCAAATAAATTTGTTAGTCTCTAAGGTGCCACAAGTACTCCTTTTCTTTTTGCAGATACAGACTAACACGGCTGCTACTCTGAAAAAAGTTTGTTCGGCTATTGTAGATGAAATAAGTGCTGCTGGCTACTTCAGTTTATCTGTTGACTCTACACCTGATCTTTCACATATTGATCAATTGAGTATTGTACTAAGATGTGTGTCCCACAGATGGAAAACCAGTTGAACGATTTATAACATTCCTCAATTTGAAAAGCCACACTGGTGAAGAAATGGCAAATCAAGTATTGCATTATCTGCGCCAAGTTTGCAAAATAGATTTCTCAAGGTGCAGAGGTCAATCTTATGACAACGCTGCCAACATGTCAGGGCGTTATCAAGGAATGCAGAAGAAGCTTTTAGAACAGAACAAATATGCTATATTCATACCATGTTCTGCACACTCTCTCAATCTTGTTGGTCGCAGTGCTGTTGATTGTTGTCCGGTGGCAATAAGTTTTTTCTCAACAGTCCAGTTACTTTATACATTTCTCTCTGCCTCAACACACCGATGGGCAGTTCTTAAAACATATTTGGGCAATGATCGTGTGTTGAAATCTCTTTCTAATACTCACTGGGAGGCACATGCAGTGGCAACAAGTGCCATTCTGGAGTGCTACTCAAAGATTGTGGATGCATTAGAAAGTATAGCTGAAGACCAATCACAAAAGGGAGAAACTATACGAGAGGCAGAAAACATTGCCAACAAGATGCAAGAACTAGAGTTTGTATTCATGTTGACCATGTGGAATGAAGTTTTACAACACTTTTACCACACAAAAGTCAAGCTCTGCAAGAAAAAGAATTGGATTTGAAAACATGTGCAGATCTCTGTCAATCATTAGCAGACAAAGTACACACTTTGAGGAATGATTTCGAAAGATCTGAAGACACATAAAAGATATCTTGTCTGATACTAACTACAAAGAAGCCCAGTCCTGCCAGCGAATCAGGAAAAAACAAGCAAATGATAGCTGTGCAACAGAAACAGCATTGAATCCCAGATACAAATTTTGCATATCTACTTACTATGCTATAATTGATACACTTAAAGCTCATATGAAGAGGAGAGGTGAAGTGTACAAAGTACTGTCAAGTAGATTTTTCTTTTCTAAACGATATGGATTTATCTGACTAACAACATTCACAAGGTTCCCAAAAGCTCATACCCTGTTGACTTGAACACAAATCTCTGTGGAGAAGTACAGCAGTTTCACTGTTATGTGTGCGCAAAGTTTAATGAAACAGAAAAAATGAAATTCAGTCACATTGATCTTCATGACACAATATTGAAAGACGGAATACAATGTGTATTTCCAAATGTAGAGATCACACTGCATATTTTTCAAACATTGATGATTACTAACTGCTCTGCAGAACACTCTTTTTCTCAGCTGAAAAGAATAAAAAACCCTCAGAGAACAACCATGTGTCAGGACAGACTTGATTCACTTTCCCTATTGTGTATGGAAGCGGACATGCTTTGCTGAGTCAGCTTCGATGAATTTATCCAGAATTTTGCAATCAGAAAATCTAGAAAGAAGCTATTTTAATTTCAGCATACTTGTAAGTTTTGTGTCATTTCAAAAAATAAGATTTTATTGTTTTTATTTTGAATTACATATCGTGGGGCACCATAATCTTTTCAGGGCTTAAGGCCTCTAACGGTCTTAATCCAGCCTTGAGGGCACAGATTATCCAACAAGTTCTTAGGATGCACTGAAGACAATTTTTTATTTCAGAAGATGAGAAGCTGTTCTAGATTTGATTTTGATAAATAGGGAGGAACTGGTTGAGAATTTGAAAGTGGAAGGCAGCTTAGGTGAAAGTGATCATGAAATGGTAGAGTTCATGATTCTAAGGAATGGTAGGAAGGAAAACAGCACAATAAAGATAATGGATTTCAAGAAGGTAGACTTTAGCAAACTCAGGGAGTTGGCAAGTAAGATCCCATGGGAAGCAAGTCTAAGGGGAAAAATAGTTTGAGAGAGTTGGCAGTTTTTCAAAGAGACATTATTAAGGGCACAAGAGCAAACTATCCCACTATGTAGGAAAGAGAGGAAGCATGGAAAGTGACCACCCTGGATTAACCAGGAGATGTTCAATGAGCTGAAATTCAGACGAGAGTCCTACAGAAAGTGGAACCTAAGTCAAATTATGAAGGATAAATATATATATATAAATATAAGCATGTAGGGACAAAATTAGAAAGGCCAAAGCACAAACTGAGATTAAACTAGTGACATAAATGGCATCAGGAACACATTCTACAAATATATTAGAAGCAAGAGGAAGACCAAGGACAGGGTAGGACCATTACTCAATTGGCAGGCAGGGGAGGGGGGGGAGATATAGAACAAAAAAAATAATGTGGAAATACTGGATTTGTTTTAATGAAAATGAGGCAAGATCTGAGGCTAAAATAGGTGAACAAGTTAAAAATTCCTTAGACAAATTTGTTGTCTTCAAGTTGGTAGGGCCTGATGAAACACATTCTTGAATATGAAAGAGCCGACTGTGGAGATGAGCCATTAGCGATTATCTTCAAAAACTAATAGAAGATGGGAGAAATTCCAGAGGAGCAGAAGAGGGCAATTATAGTGCCAATTTTAATCCAGAGAATTGCAGACCAGTCAGTTTAACTTCAGTACCCAGAAAGATAATGGAGCAAACAAAGCAACCAATTTGCAAATCACCTAGAAGGTAAGTACCAGTCAGTCAATGTGGATTTGTCAAAAACAAATCATGTCAAACCAACCTAATAGCTTTGACAGAATAACAACCCTTGTGAATGGGGTGGCGGGGTGGAGGGGAGAGAGAGTGGTAGATGTGGTATTCTTGAGTGACCTTCTCATCAACAAACTAGGGAAATATAGCCTAGATGGAGCTACTATAAGTAGGTGCATAACTGGTTGGAAAATGGTTCTGAGAAAGTAATTATCAGTGGCCCTCAGTCAAGCCGGAAGGGCATATTGAGTGGGGTTCAGCAGGGATCAGTCCTAGGTCTGGCTTTGTTCAATATCTTCATAAATGGTTAAGATAATGGCATAGAGAGTACACAAATAAACTTTGTGGATGATGATACCAAGCAGGTAAGGGTTGCAAGCGCTTTGGAAGATAGGATTAAAATTCAGACTGATCTGGACAAACAGTCTCAAGTAAATAGGAAGAAATTCAATAAGGACAAATTCAACATTCCTGCTTAAGTGGAGTACTACTAATTGCAGACATACAAAATGGGAAATGATGCCTAGGGAGGAATACTGTGGAAAGGGATCTGAGGGCTATAGTGGACCACAAGCTAAAATGAGAGTCAGTGTGATACTGTTTTAAAAAAAAGTAAACATGATTCTGGGATGTATCAGCAGGCATGTTGTAAGCCAGACATGAGAAGGAATTCTTCCACTCTACTCTGTGCTGATGTGGCACCCAGAACTGGACACAATACTCCAGTTGGGGCCTTATTTCAGGAAAGATGTGGACAAATTGGAGAAAGTCCAGAGGAGAGCAACAAAAATGATTAAAGGTCTAGAAAACATGACCTAGGAGGGAAGATTGGGGGAAAAATGGTTTTGTTTAGTCAGGAGCAGAGAAGACTGAAGGGGGACATAACAGTTTTCAAGTACATAAACAGTTGTTACAAGTAAAAGGCTGAAAAATTGCTGCACTTAACCTCCAAGGATTAGACAAGAAGCAATGGGCTTAAAAATGCAGAAAGGGAGGTTTAGGTTGAACATTAGGAAAAACTTCCTAACTGTCAGGGTGGTTGAGCACTGGAATAAATTGCCTAGAGAGGTTGTGGAATCTCCATCTTTGGAAGTTTTTAAGAGCAGGTTAGACAAACACCTATCGGGGATGGTCTAGATAATACTTAGTCCTGCCTTGAGTGCAGGAGACTAGACTAGATGACCTCTTGAAGTCCCTTCCAGTCCTACACTTCTATGATGTTGAAAAAATTATTTAAGGTCTGAAGAAAATAAGTCACAATGACAGAAGATATGCTTTAGCCAAACAAGTTATTGAGCTGAAAACTGGAGGTAACTAGGTGAAGCATAGCGACCTGAGAGATACAGGACGGCCAGACTAGATGATCCAAAAGTCTTTCAGCCTTAAACTATGTGAAACTATGGGGCCTAAAGATCAATAAAAATCCTAGCTTCAAAAAATCTGTTCCAGCCGTTGTCCAGAGATTCCCCCCACACCTTCACCACTATCTTCATATAAGATGACTGAAGTCTCAAGTCCAATTTCTTAAACAAGGAGGAAGTATTGCTGGCTTTGTGCCCAGAAGCCTCTGAGCATTACCTACAGAGACATGCCTTTTTATCGGTCTCAGACTCTACCTCCCTCCAGTCTTTGTAGAGACTGACTTCATTCACAGACAAATGTAACAGGAAGTTTAAGTCTCTGATAAGCATGGTCCCTATAGGAACTGTCACCTGAGGTTAAGGTATAGTGTTTTCCCAAATTCCTATAAAACCCTACCACATTTTAGAAATCATTTCCTTGACTTTCTAAATCCTCAAGGAGCAGTTTCTAGAAAAGCACTTCCATATGGCAGTAGGCTCAATGGGAGAGTCAATTGGCCCAGGCCTCTCTCTCATGAATAGTGTAAAGATCCCAAGGTTATAATTACATTTTGAAGATTACGGTGTACACAGGCAGTTTTCCTCTTTATGCCCTAGGGTACTCCCAATTCAGGAAGTTCCACAAAAGTCACCAGCAGCGTGAATGCTATTAGTTCAAGTTAAGCATTTTCTGCTCATCACAGATGCTCCTCAATTTTCATTCAAAGGGTCAGCTGGAAACAAATACACTGTGGAAATCTGAGACAGCAATTTTTCAAATATCCATGAGATGTTCCCTTTCTGTCCACAACAGAAGAGATAGGATCTAAGGCTGTGTCTACATTTGGAAGGTCAGGAGTTGCTCTGGTGGCTACTTATGGATCTTAAGTTTTCTAATGTAGGCAAGGTCCACCGACCCAAGAGCTGCCTTCTTAAAAGGAGACCACTGTATTGTTTACTAGTAATATTTCATTTATGGGCAAAGACTACTATACAAAGAGCCCCAGGCATACTCTGGTAAGAAGCTCTGAGATGCTGACTTCAAAATCATTTGTACAGAGTCTTAAAGAAGTGAATCTAAAATATATATCACACAATATACAAAGCAATTTAACATTTATAATCATGCATTAGGTGGAAATAGCAAATGCAGTAAAATTTTGCAGCTTTTTTTTTTTTTTAAATAAAAAGGTTCAAGTCAAGGTATATCATCTAGTCTGTGGACAGCAAGAAGTTACCACTGACATCTCACATTCCAAGTTAGTGGGCTACAAGAAATTTCCATTTTGTCACTGCAGAGTCCAACAATGATCAGACAAGGCTGTTGCACCTGTTAGGAGTAAATCATTGAGGAAAAAAACCCCAAAACCTACACATGGAAGGGTAGGAGGTATCCCTTCTTCATTTGCTAAACCACCCTCCTATCTTCTTTACAACACCATGGGTCAAATCCTGGTTCCACTGATGTCAGTGGGAGTTTTGTCTGACTTCAACAGGTCCAGGATTCCCCACCTCTCCAATGTGTGCACTGAGGACCAAATACTGTTCTCACTTTATATATCAGTGGATTTAATCCAGATTCACACTGTTAAAATTGTAAACATTGGCCTGCAATTAGAAAAAGAGCTGTAGGACCGCTGTTTTATTCAGTGTGTATATTGACTTGCACACAGCGAACGAAGCAGGGTCCTGAAGAAATAATAGCTTGTGATCATGCAATTAAAGAGTATTGTAATTCACATGCACAATGGTGCACAGTAAAAGGTGACATAAGCACTCAAAGGTCAGATAACATCAAAGTGAAGATTGCACAATTCACAATCTTAACATTCTCAAGGGTTTTTTACTCCAGGGTTTTTTAAAATTGTTTTTCCTAGTACTTTCTAAAAGAAAACGCATAAGAAAGAACTATTAGAGAGACACGGTCCAAAATTATTCTCAGATGCAGCAGGAAATACTGATGGTACCCAATAAAATGAGGTCCCAGTCCTTACTGCATTGTTTTCAGGACAGTCCCCTTCTTGGTCTTACCCACCAAGTTTATTCAGGACAGACAGACATATGCTGTCAAACTGTGGAAATATTAATTCCATCCTTCTCCCTGCTGAAGCAGTAAATACATAAAATTTAAGGAAGCCCAGGAATAATGGTTCTCCCAGCATGTTGTGATAACTGGTATTTCTTTGTCACTTGTTTAGACAAGTTCTTTGTTACATACAAGGCTCCCAAGTGAAAGTGGAGAGGAAATCCAAGGAAATTCACCAGTGAGTACCGGTGATCTTCAAAAATGGGTCCTTTATTATTTATATTATACCTGAGCATTCTGACAGTCTAGAATAGAATCTCATTTGCCTAAAATTTTTCTCTATTATAGCTTTTTTGATTATTATGTACCATAGACGTAAATAATAACGCTTTAGAAGTTTATAAAAATGTTAGATGGCTTGGGCTAGCCAACACCTGTGCTGCTGGAGTCACACTATTTTTTTCTAGTGTGCTAGATCAAGGGGAGCTAGTGAATTGGTCTACCTATGCTGGGAAGCACTCTGCCAGCTGCTGTGTAGCCATACCCTTAGGTACTTTAGCACATTTCAGCAAAGAAACTCAAAGAACTTTTTGATACCTATATGTTCGTATAGCACCTAGCACAATGGGACTCCCTACCTCATTGGGTTCTTTGGGTGCTTCCACACTATAAGTAATAATTTAACACACTGTAAAATGAAAAGTAATTCCATTTAAAGTAGTGTGTTAGACTGATGGCAAGCAGGGGTAAGAGCGATCAGAACCATGCTATAAGTGACTTATTGAAGGTCACACCTCTGGTCACGGTGACACAGCTAGATAGAGAAACTAGAAATTCTTACTCCCTCCCTGGCTTTAATCACCAGAGAATGCTGAACATCATCTGGGAAATACAATGCAGCATGTGAAAATTTGTATCTGGGACAGAACTAGTGAGCACAAGGGTCAAAAAATGGAACAGCTATATCTCATTCCATTCATGGTCAGTAGTGGTTATCTCATGTTTTCAGATACAATCGTACCTTTAGCTTAATCTAGCACAGATTATTTTAACAGATGTTTCTCAACGGGGAGTGGGTGGGGGAAGACATGAAACAAAGTCATTTAGAAATTAATACCTTCACCCTCAAGCTGATTTTACTCTGTTTTATGAAAATGAATCTCAGAATAAATTAAAATAAAGCCATTGTACTTCCTCTTAACATAACAGTAGAAATGCCATGAACTGCTCTATGTTTCTAAAACTCAGGGAAAACAATTTTCTATTCATAAGGCCGCCTTCTGTATGTTGTAGTTGATGCCATCCTAGTGTGTGTACATCAAAAAAAAAAAAAGAAAAGAAAAGGCAGTACAGAACTGCCAGAAAAAGCAGGTACCAGTCTTCCCTTCAATAGAGGAAGTAATGAAAGACCTTGCCTCCAGGCTCCACTGGGCATTTTTAGCCCTGAGCAAAACTCCATTTTTCAGTCTTGCTTCACATTGGATAAATTGCTGTAGCTTATGCAGTCAGTGATTCCGATTACCTTGGTAAGGAAGCATAAATTTTAAAGAGATGCAATCAATGGGGAATGGGGGGGGGGGCAGGGGCTTAACAATTTTTGCCTGAAAGATTCTTCCAATGTCTTGCATGTTCCTCATCAACAGGGTGCCTCATGCCATCTGGTTAATGGAGTAGCAAAGAAAACCATGACATGACATCTGGAGGATATTAAGTGATTTTCAATAGCACATGTAATGTAACCAATATCTTAAAGATCTACAAATCATCTCAGATACCTCATACTGGGACACTTAAATGTTGATGTTTGTGATCTGGATGCAAGGAGCAGGGGGAAGGTTTTAGGGTTATTTCTAGGGTTCTAGTGTGCTCATACTAGACAGTTAACATGAGCAATAATATGAGCTAACATTTACCTCGTGCTGTAAGAGTAGACTGAACAAAGGTAGAACGTCAAGAGAAAATATATTTCTTTATCTGAACCAGCTCACACAGGTGTTGTGTCCATAGCCTTTACATATTCCTCTATGGAAAAAAAAATAGTCACTTGTAGATTGGAAGGGCTGTGACTTAATTATTATGTGTCATCTACATGTGAAATTAGTTTAGGGGCTCAGTCTAGCTGCCTTTGAGAAAATGTCCATCATATGGTCATGACCTTCTGTTACTGCCTACCGGGGCTGAAGCGGAAACCAATTATTTACACAGGGCCAAAAGTGTTCCATGTGCTTTACAGACAAGAAAAAGTACAATAATCTTTTACTCCAGGATCTCACGTAATTGGGGTTCAGTAAAGCCTACGGAGTGGTATCCAAATGCCACCTTTTCCACCTTCAGCACGTCTGCAGAAGATTAACCTGTTCTTGGATCACGAGAGCAAAAAACCCTTTCCTGAATTTCAAAAAGGAAGCCTAAAAATCATTGTTCTAATCAAGTTTTTAAATGATACATTTTGATCACAAAGAGGCGATATATGTGCTGCTGTCCAGAAGCCAGCGTGTGGGTAAACTGGCAGAAGGCAATGTGATAAGTTCAAGAGCTGAATGAAATGACAGGAAGACTAGCATTGACATGCTAGAATGACTCAATATAGCACAATTGTTGGTTTTTACAGGAATATTTAACAGGAAGAGAAACATGAATGTATCCGTAGCTATTTATGATGGAGGTGCAAGTCATGGCTCCATGCTTCAGGTTGAGTTGATGTATTTAACAGAAAACAACCCATAAGTCTCACTGACTGAGGATTAACTACACCGGATGCACAACATTACAAAGCAGAATAAATTGATGCTTACCCCCTATCTCCCAGCATTCCAGATGCTGAAAGCTCATTTGGGAAAAACTAAGTGTAAGATCAACCAAAAGGGATTGTGAAATCAGGAGCTTCTTTCTAAGAAACAAAGGGCCAAATTCTGCTGTCCACAATAACTCCTCTGACTGAATTATTCCAGAGCTGCACCTGTTTAAGTGAAAGCAGAATAGGGCCCAATGTCATACCTCCCTGAGTGAGGAACTGACTGGGCAATTTCCACACATATAGATGAGGCTCTTCCACCATTAAGATGAGGAATTTGTGCCACACAAGAAGAGCCAACAAGTGCTGCTCCTTACACTGGCATAAATCTAGAGTAACTCTGAAGTCGGAGAATTACTCCAATTTATACCAGCGTGAACAGGATTTAGTCTTTGGTAAAGAGGAGCTAATGATGTTCTTTCATTTCAGTAAGATGCTATTATTGAATAAGAAGTCAGCATTGACATTCTAGTCAGTACTGTCTAGTACATTTTGATGTGTCCAAGGACTTATATATATATGAATAGCAATGCATTCTAGAGGGGTTTGATTTCTAAAGTGCATCAACATGTTAGGTACTAACTGGCATGTGTAGACCCTGCTGACATGAATTAAAAAAGTTCCCTAGTGCACATCACTATACTTTTGTGGGGTGCATATTTATCCTATTTCTATGCATATTACTTTCTTATATATTACTTTCTCATTTACCATTTAGAAATACTGCATAATAAAGCACAGTGTCTTCATCCCAAGAATTTGAGGTTTCTGCGTTATTTATGAAGTGAGTTAAGGCCTATAAACAAGTTTTTTTTTTCCCATATTGAAATTCTCAAGACAATCATAGTATGACTGTAGCTCAAATTAACACATAATATTTTAGCCTTAATTTTTTTTCCTTTGAACATTCAGAATTCTTTGTAGGAGAAAGGGCTTCCTGACCTCTGCCTCTGATTCCCTTTTAAAACATCCTACTTATGACCCCTTGTCTTATCTATCTTCAGGAAAAGATAGCACTGCCAATAATTTCCATCAAGTAAGCTTTTGAATATGTCAGTACAGCTTTTTCCTTAATTTTTTCCCTCCAAGTGTACATTTCCCACAGTGTACATATAATTTTATTAGCTTGACTGTAACACTCTTACTTGCTGACCCTGTGAAAACGCTTATGGTCCATTTAATGTCATTTTCCGTGTCTTGGGACACCTCATAAACATAGTCAGAAAAAGATAGCAAGATGTTCTTGTGGTATAATACAGAGTGCTGACAATATTCAGAATATTGTCAACTGTCGATGCCTGGAGGTATCAACAGAACAATTTCCATCATTAGTTTTGGAGTTATTAGGAAAAATTATGTTCTTGTTTTTTATTTTTATTGTTAATAGCGGAGAAAAGATCTCTTCTACAAAAGTATCTGAACTCCTTCATTTACTTTGTTTTCTACTACTAACTATTTAGTTTTGAGTATGTTATGGACTCAATATGCAACATCATTCTTAAAGTTGTTCATAATTCCTTTACACTGAAGTCAACACCCAACAGAGTTTAAAGACGTAAAATACTTCAAGTCTTGACATTTATTCAAGACGCCCTGTATTTTCCTTCCAAAAGCAATTTAAGCATTTATTACCTGAAGATCAACATGACTGGGTGAAAAGGTGAAGGCCCATAAATAGGAACATCAATTAAATTTTTACTGTTATTATGCATGCCTAGATGAATTTAAATATTATTTCAAAAGTTTACTAAATAGGAGGCAATTAATAGTGTAGTCTTTAATCTCAATGTGGTAAATTGAGGTAAACGCAAAGTGGGGGTTTTATTTTGTTTTTACAAATATCACCAAGTGTTCTAAATCTATTTAGATTCAGTGGATACATACTGATCATCTAGACATCATTAACTACACATCTGGATACATAAATCACCTAAGATACTCAAGTTGATAAAACACTAAAATATTGCTAAATGTTCACTACACAAAGCAAAAATAATTCTCATAGCTTTGCATAAAAGCCTTTTAGTCCTGTAATGTATTATACTACCAGGTATATCAGCACCATATTGACCAATCTTTGCACTGCAAGATTATTATGTTGTCTTCAGCTACACTTTGCCATACTGTTAATCACAGAGTGGTGGATCCCGCTATTTAATATTACAAATATGCAGAATAGGCTCCTTCAAAATTGCTTTGTTTTGTTGGGCAAACAAAACCACAAAGGCTGAAATCCATGTTAAATATTATGCAAATCCCTATTGAAAAATGGGCACGGATGAAATAAATTTTACTTATTAAATGCAAATTTAGGCTCCTGAGCTGCTCCTGCACAAGCTGACAAAAATCACTGTGTCCTGAACTATAGTAAGGAAGATTTGTTTTCCCCTTAATTTCTACTATAATTCCTTCTCCTACCTCTTCACCCTCCTATAGCTACATTTTGGTAGTTCCTGTTCCTTCCCTCTCCCTCTTTCAGTAGGGGTCCCAGAGTGCTCTGTTGTTGGCTTGCTCCTATCTCTACACCTCTCACCTGGTTTTAGTCAGTCACCCTATGGATGACTCTCAAATCTGCACATCCATCCCTGACCCATCATCCCTCCATCCAATTCCACATTTCAGCCTGTCTCTCTCCCCCTGGAAATCCCACGATCAACCCAGACTTAAAATGGCCCCAAAACACATCCATTCTCCCTATTTTGTCACCACGGACCATAGAGTCAACTCAGGACCATAGTCTGGGTGTTATTTTTGAATCCTTCCTCTCCCTTGCCCATCATACCCAGGTTGTTTCCACATCTTGCCACTTCACCCTTCCCAACAGATCTAAGATCTGGACGTTACCTTCTGAGGAGATAGCAAAAATCTCTCACCCATGCCCTCACTTCCTGTCCTGAATAGCACAACTTCTTCTCTTCTAGCCTCCCCGACACCGATGTTGCTCCCTTCCGTTCATACAACGGTCAGTTGTAAACTGCCCATTTTCAATTGAAACATCTTTTCTCCGGTTGAAAAAAAGTGAGGAAAATAAAGAATTTCTTAAATTTCATTCCATTAAGTACTTTTTACTCTCCAAAGTCCTCTCACACAATTATATTGCATTCCAGACAGCAAATTTCAGCAGTTGAAGGAATTTCACTTGAGTGCTGAAGAGTGAGCTGAGCTATTTGAAGAGTGAGCTGTTCATAAAAGAATGATTGTTTCTGCTATTCCTGTGATCCTTCCATTGTTTATGAGGTGGAAATTATTGTTGTCAAGAACTCTAGAAACCTACAAAAACTTGGTTGTTGAAACATCATAAAGGGAACCATTGTTTATCTGTCCGGCATGCAAAAAGTTGCTGATGCCTCATGGGAAAAATTTGGCAGAACTGTGCCTCCTCATTCTATTGTTATTTTTTCCCCTTTTACACAAAGAAATCCTGCCATTTATTTTATTCCTTCAGAAAATTTGCATAACAGTGGACTCATTAGTTTCTTAAATTTCCTCTGCTCCTGATGCTTGTTCTGCAGCTGGAGTCTATTCTCCATTTGTGACACCACACTTGATTCTGAGAAGATGACTGATTTTGCAAGGAAAGATTGTGACTTTACCTGGGAAATAAGAAGGAGCAGGTAAACTCAACTTTTTTTGCAAAAAGAACGTCCCCAATAATATAAAACCTCAGATGGAGAAAAATATCCCACCACCACCAAATATTCCAGCACAATAAGCAGAATGATCCAAGAATTATATTAGCTAACATGGTGACCTCATAATTAAAAATTGAAATAATCACCGCACAAATGATCTATTGAGCTAATAATTAGGATTGCTGGTGCCATTTGTGGTGGCATCAATAAAACCCACAGAGGACAGTTTTGTTTTAAAGATGTCAAGTCGACACACAGCCTTATTAAATCAATGCTAAGTCATGGTGACATCACATCCCCTAACCCCAGTGGGCACAAATATGTTAATGAAGCCTGCAGGCCCAGAAGTCTGTGTGCTGCTAATTAGGATGGGGCTTAATTTTGCTGCAATCCCAGCTTTCTCACAGGATTGGGCTCCCTCACCTAAACCCAATCACAAGCCCCATCCCAGGGTTCATTTCCAACGTTTCCTGCACCTCTGCAGATCTAAAACCCACATCTACACCCAAACTTCAGGGTTGGGTTGCCACCTCCAAGGTACAAAAACCCAGGAGATAAGAGTGGGCAATCTGGCTCTACTGTGGAAGGGTAGAGCTCTGTGCCTCTTGCTCCCTCCATGTCCCACATACTCTGTTTGAAATGGCGACACACTAAGGAGTTTAAGGGGAGAGTGCTGAGCTATTGATGGGCCCTGCATACCCTGGCCTGGCCCCACATTCTCCACCACCACTCACCCAGGCTTAAATAGAATGTTTGGGTCTTTCCCACAGGCAGCATCCCCCATACGTCAATCCAAGGCAGGAGGTTCTTCATCCTGTCCCCACAACTCAGACTCAGCAGAGGACCAAACGAAGAGTGTTCCCTTGTACAGAAAAGAAATATGGAGGGAAAGATGGGCCAAGCCAGGGAAAGGAAGGTGCAAAAACTGGGACTTAAGATTCACAGCTTTCCTAGGACACATACAAAAAAGGGTGATGCTGGGAAGACCTGATGGTTGTCAACACTACTTTGAGGTAAGGGACTAAGACAAAACCTAACATTTACCATCAAGGACTTTCATCATAAAACGTCAGCAAGATACATGAATGTTCCCAGTTGAGTACATATATACAGCTTCCTTAGGTATCTGAGTCAGCGTTGGACAAATGCACCCCATTCTCATGAAACAGGCATGGATGGTGTGAGGATTTGGGAATTTTTCTGTACAGTTTATTAACTATGTGAGATTATGAACTCTCTGTATCTGCATCAGGCTGCAAACTCCATTTTGAATGTGCAGCTCATTGCCTGTTTGCCTCCATGTTGGGCTGAAGCCCCACACATAAAGATACATGACTGACCATAGAGGATAGCTGACTTTAAGTACCTGATTACTGGAAATCTATTTACTCTAGACAAGAGACTGGCTCTTGCCCAGGAGGGCTGGTTTAGCAGGGCAAAGTTGCCTTGGTAACAGTAATCTGGTCATGGTTTGTGCTCATTTGTGGAAGCTGAGAAGGGTGTCAACAGACACAAGGGGCTGAAAGTTTTAAAAAGGCAGAAGCTGGTCTGCTCATGGGCCATTGTCCTCTGACCCATGAGGGAGAAACAACCCAGCCTGTGGCAGCCCTTGAGTCATGCATTGAAGCAGAAATGACTCTGGACAACCTAAGGGACTCTAAACCAGCCGAAAGAATGCCCTAGATTGGGAAGGGAACTAAGGCAGGGTGTGCATGTAGTGTTTATTGCTTTATACGATATGTGATTTACATTAAGTAAAAGATCATAAATGTGTTACACTCTATGCAAAACATGAGTTAACTACTTCACAACTGCTGTGTGCAAGTGAGAGCTTCATACCTTTGCAGAGGAGTTTTGAGAGACAGTGTGTTTAAGTACCAGTGAAACTGAGGGACCGCTTATTAGAATCTATACAGAAGGCTCTAGAAAATCTGGCCAACCCCAATCATCTGATCCAGAAACACTTCTACCTCCCCCATTAGCTCCTCTCTGATCTTCAGCCTCAGAGACAAGTCTGTTAACATGAGGCTTTTCTGATTAAGGCATTGGTCTGGGACTAAGGAGATCACTTCTCAGCTCTTCTGTGGACTTCCTGTAGGACCTTGAAAAATTAACTTAATTTCTCTATGCCTCAGTTTCTCATCTGTGAAGAGGGGATAGTACTTCCTCCTACCCATCCTTCATCTGTCTTGTCTATTTAAATTGTTCTCTTTGGGGCTAGGACCATCTCTGATTATGCATATATACAGCACCAAGAAGAATGGAGCCTTGGTCTCAGTTGGGTCTCTAGTCACTACAATAATACACATAATAAATTATAAAATCTTTGATCATTGTCTTTGATCATTGCAATGTATTTAAGGATTGCCAGTACAATTGCCTACCATGCAGGACTACTACATTTCAACACAAGGATTTCCATTTCAACAGGACTTTTGTTATACCTCTACATTTTAGTAATACAGTAGCAATTTACCTCCCCTCTCTATGAAGAATGGAGTAATTTCACTGTATTTTTTACATAATGGTGTCTAATTTGCAGAGATCAACATTTGGACTCTCTCCTAAACTATTAGGAGTTGAGTGTGTCATTAGAAATTGCAGTAAGATCTCACATTGATCAGTTGCCTCCATTTCAGACTGCAGTGATCACTATAGTCTAAGTGATTTAAGATCACATTTAGTTTAGGTTACAAAACCATGAAGGCTAAGAAGAAAACATCTTGAGTCACCCTGGACCTCCCACCAAAGGAGTAGAATAGGCTGACTCTTCTTTAATGCCTGTTTAGTCTTGAAAATGTAATAGAAGTTGACAATGAAAAAAAGTGTTCCTCCATTTGCCATAAACAAATGAGTCATTTGAGTGGAGCACTCGACATTTGCTACAATTTAACTTAATTACATGAAGAAACCCCATTCATAGACTAACCCAGATGTTAGGGGCTTATTCCTTCACCCGCTTACTTTCCTGGTCCTTGTCGCATGAACAGAGAGCAACAATACCCAAAGTCCAAAGGTGCAAACAATTGGATGTTTATTGGGGTGAACTTCCATCAAGCATGATTCCAATTTCCTTCCTTAGTGTCCCCCTTCCCAGCTCTGACACCACAGAGCCTTACCTGTGTCCCTGTTCCCGTTCCCATTCCCGCCCTTAGCAAAACATGATTCCAATTTCCCCACCACCATTCCCTGTTCCCATTCCCCCCCCTTACTTCTTGATTGACTGCGGTCTATATAGTAAAACTTGAGTTCTGCTTAGCTATACCTTAACCAATCATTTTACTGTTTCAGAGTAGCAGCCGTGTTAGTCTGTATCTGCAAAAAGAAAAGGAGTACTTGTGGCACCTTAGAAACTAACAAATTTATCATTTTACTGAAATTTAATTAACCAATCCTAACATATTGTAACATGATTATTTAACCAATTATATCCCACCACCTTAATTAGTTTACACCCAGAAAAATTAATTGTACAGCAAACAGAAACAATCACAGAACCAGACAGAGATTATACAGACAAACAATAGGGAAATGGGGACTACAATGATAGAACAACACAGAAATGAGGTTTCAGAGTAGCAGCCATGTTAGTCTGTATCCACAAAAAGAAAGGGAGTACTTTCTTTGGCACCTCCGAGGTGCCACAAGTACTCCTTTTCTTTTTACAGAAATGAGGATTTCACATCCCAGCTATTGATAAGTGAGTTCTTGCCAGACAGGATGCTATCAAACTAAGTTTCCTTTTACATTTTCTAGGCACTTCCCTTTCTCTGGAGGTGACAGGCATTATCAAGACAGGATTGTATTCCTAACAGCCCAATAGCACCTTATTTCAGTGAGACTAGTTTGGAATATAAAGATGTGACCATTCGCTTCCCAGCTTATGGCTGCCTCTGCTGCTTAGCCAGAAGCCTTAGCCTAAGAACAGGGCCTCAGACCATCACAGTGAGAAAAGGCTCTTACACTGGCAGACAGTGATTCTGATTCTCTTTTTTATACCTCTATAACTAGCTAAGTGAGAAGAATACACCTAAATTCTTAGAGTCTAGGCCTTTACAGACAGGCCTGAATATCTATATCCTAACACCAGACTCTCAAATTAGTAGTTGATCTAGTCATTAGAGACTGTTGTACTTAGAAACTTTTGTACTATTTCCACAGCCATTATATTTTTGTGAGCGAGTGATGGGCCTTTAAGGGACGTTTGTGTTTTCTATTGTAAAGGCATCTTTGCTGAGGAGCTGTCAATCCAAATATGGATTCCAAGGGGTGGGTTAGCTGTTGTGAGGAAACAGGAGAATATAAATCTTCATGGATATAAGCTGCACTGTCAGATTCATCACTCTACAAATTAACATCCGCATAGTCCTGCTGAGTGGAATAATCCATTTCTACCTCCAAAATTCTTCGGCACGGAGGCTTAGCAACTGTACCGGTTTCTGTATTTGTCTTCCTAAGAGTTGGAACAGGATCAGTTACTAGGACTATCTTAAGACTTGTAGTTTTCCCTCTAATTCTGTTATTAGCTGCTATCTTTCTCCTCCTTCATCCTTGTCCTGTTCCTTCTCTATCATTCAGCACCTCAGGATCTAGTATACTGCCTAATGGAAGACAAAATTTAAACAAAAACAGCTAGACACACCTTCAAAGAAGCATCACATCAGCACACCACTGCTATATCAACTGTATAAAACACAGCCAGGTTCTTATCTAATACAGTATTGATAATCGCAAACCAGAAACAGAAGTCAGGAGACAAAGCACAGTATAAATCCAAGGACAAGTGTCTTTATAATCAATGTGTCAGAAGAGAAATTGAAACCTTTATTCTTCAGAAACTCTGACTGCCTGTTTCACTGTGCAAAATACCAAAGAAGTGCAAGAACAATAGCATTTCTGAGAGCTTGAGAAACTAAGAAATGTTCCACAAAAATAAGCCAGGAAGAAAAGCTCTTCGGCTTTTGGAGACAAGAGATGGCAGAAAGAGCCTTGGGACATATGAAAGCCTGTCACCACATCAAATTAACAATAATACAGAATGGACACATGGTGCACCCCCCCGGGCACAGATGCTGTGTTAGCATTGGCAACTCTTGTATACCTTGTCATGCCAATAAAGTTACTGAAAGCGAAATTGAGATTAAACCCTCTGCTAAGGAAGATACAGACTAATTAGACTTCTTTTTGCACCTGCCATTACCAGATTCTGGTTTTTAGATAGCTTCTGCTATCAACATTTCCACATGAATGGGAGGAATCTCAAACATTCCTGCTCAAGCTGTTGTATGTCCTTCATTTATCCTTGTCTTTGCTCATCAGGTGCTTGCTGCCTGTTAACCTGGGTACTTAGAACTATCCACTGGAATTGTGCTTTATTTCACTCATTCTTGGCTATCCCTCAGGCACTATCGTCCCCACTCTCTATTGATTTCTTTCTTGGAGCTGACCAGCATTTCCCTTCTGCATCAGGTGTGACAGGGTAGGGCCAGATGGCTACAGGAGAGTAACAGAAAGCAGATATATTAGCCCCAGGTTAAATAGATCCCTTTTCCCTGGGTAAGCTAACGAGGAAGGTTCCAGAACAATCAGGAACCTTCTGGAGACAATTAAGACAGACTGATTAGAACACCTGCAGCCAATCAAGAAGCTGCTAGAATCAATTAAGGCAGGCTAATCAGGGCACCTGGGTTTTAAAAAGGTGCTCACTTCAGTTTATGGTGTGCATGTAAGGAGCTAGGAGAAAGAGGTGCTAGGAGTGAGAATGCAGACCGTTGGAGGACTGAGGATACAAGCATTACCAGACACCAGGAGGAAGGTCCTCTGGTGAGGATAAAGAAAGTGTTGGGAGGAGTCCATGGGGAAGTAGCCCAGGGAGTTGTAGCTGTCGCACAGCTGTTCCGGGAGGCACTCTGGACAGCTGCATTCCACAGGGCCCTGGGCTGGAACCCGGAGTAGAGGGTGGGCCTGGGTTCCCCCAAAACCTCCTAACTCCTCGTCAGACACAGGAGGAGTTGACCTGGACTGTGGGTTCACGAAAATGGCCAAACTAAGGGCTGCCATGAAGCTCCAATGTGAGCAAATCCGCCAATAAGTGCAAGACCCACCAAGGTAAAGGAGGAACTTTGTCACACAGGATTAAGCTGACACTCCCCATTTGCTCACACTATAGACCTATCTGAATAAAATACATTTACAAAGTATGTGCTTGTTACCGGCCAAAGTTTTCAAAAGTCACTGAAAATTCAGCATGATTGTGGTTGCCCAACCTGAGGAACTTTAAAGGCATCTGATTTTCTGAAAGTACAGAGCCTACACCCTCTGAAAATCAGGCCCCCTTAAAGGTGTCCTAGGATAGATGCTCAAATAATTCAGCCCTAAATCATCTTGTTAGCAATTTACATGGTCAAATTAAACAATAACCTAATACTCCCAAGCTTGTACATGATACTTTTCACCAGTAGATCTCAAAATGCTTTACAAAGGAGGTCAGTATAATTACCCCCCATTTTACAAATGGGAAAACTGAGGCATAGGGAGTTGCAGTGACTTGTCCATAGTCTCCCAACAGGTCAGTGTCAGAGCCAAGAATAGAAGCGAGTCTCAGTGCAGTGCTCTAGTCACTAGAGCACTCTGCCTGTAAGACAGAATTATCTGGATCAGGCTCTTATAGCATGAGGGTTTCACCATAGTCCATTCCCTGCCAATGAAGAATACATTTTTCAGTGCTTAATCCAGTTTAGTTTGAAATAACACAAGCAATAGGACCTCCAGCACAGGAGAAGATGGTTCCATTATCTCTTGGATCTCACTATAAAAGACAATTTTTCTGCTAGTCAGGGTATGCTTTCTTTTTGTTTTACTTTCTACACAGCATTTTAAGTTTAGTCAATTTATCAAACGTTTTTCAACACATTCTGGATCTTAGATGATGATATTTTACATGTGCTATTTTATCTTAGATTCTGTCCCTAGTGTGAATGAACACAAGTATCTAGGAAAAGCACAAAGTTGGAATAATATATGCTTTGTTTGCTTGCCCCTTGTGATCCACATCTGGGGAAAAAACACACAATTTTCATTTGTTACACAATAGATCTCTCTGTGTAGCTGTTAGGAGTTGTCAAGGTTCCTCCCCCACTCTGAACTCTAGGGTACAGATGTGGGGACCTGCATGAAAAACCTCCTAAGCTTATCTTTACCAGCTTAGGTCAAAACTTCCCCAAGGTACAAAATATTCCACCCGTTGTCCTTGGATTGGCCGCTGCCACCACCGAACTAATACTGGTTACTGGGGAAGAGCTGTTTGGACATGTCTTTCCCCCCAAAATACTTCCCAAAACCTTGCACCCCACTTCCTGGACAAGGTTTGGTAAAAAGCCTCACCAATTTGCATAGGTGACCACAGACCCAAACCCTTGGATCTGAGAACAATGAAAAAGCATTCAGTTTTCTTACAAGAAGACTTTTAATAGAAATAGAAGTAAATAGGAGTAAAGGAATCACCCCTGTAAAATCAGGATGGTAGGTACCTTACAGGGTAATTAGATTCAAAACACAGAGAATCCCTCTAGGCAAAACCTTAAGTTACAAAAAAGACACACAGACAGAAATAGTCATTCTATTCAGCACAATTCTTTTCTCAGCCATTTAAAGGAATCATAATCTAACACATACCTAGCTAGATTACTTACTAAAAGTTCTAAGACTCCATTCCTGTTCTATCCCCGGCAAAGCAGCATACCAACAGACACACAGACCCTTTGTTTCTCTCCCTCCTCCCAGCTTTTGAAAGTATCTTGCCTCCTCAGTGGTCATTTTGGTCAGGTGCCAGCGAGGTTACCTTTAGCTTCTTAACCCTTTACAGGTGAGAGGATTTTTCCTCTGGCCAGGAGGGATTTTAAAGGGGTTTACCCTTCTCTTTACATTTATGACAGGAGTATTCTATTTTGTCCCTACCTGTGACCTTTTGTGGGTTTTACAGACACTTAAACCACTCCCTCTCACTCCACACATAGGAAGAAACTTTTGTAATAGCTGTGGGAGTCTTTTCTTTAAAGGACGAAATCATCATAGAGACTCAGTTTCAAGGTTAAGTTCTTAATATTAAGAATACCTTTCTGACAAATTGACTAAACATGTAAACACAGAATTGTGTGTGATATCAGTAAGCTTTTGTTGGCCAGAGCTAAATTTAGACCTAAAATGAAGAATGATCTCACAAGGAAGTCCTGTTACACGGTACAGTTCATACCATGTATCAAGAATCTATACATTTGCATGTTAACTTTTTGCACACCAGTGTCCTTTCTATGGGTATATTTCTTTGTGTTTTATGATATATTGCTTTTTTGTTGTGCCTCAACTATATCCACTCTGAGCTTTCCAACAGTGCATTTGCTAGGTACCAAACTCCACGTAGTCACAGCATGGTTATTTCGCAAGGCCATTACTAATGTGTGGAAATTGATATTTTACTGCAGACATTGCCTGCCTTAATGTGCTCTTTTGAGAAAAGACTCCAAGATCAGAATGTAACTAGAAGTTAAATTTGGGTATAGAATAGTAGGACTTAAGGACTATTTCAACATCCAGTGAAGTCAATGGACATTGGATCAAGCTACGTATGGATGAATCTTAAAGATTAAGTTTCATTTTTAGCAGTCACACGTTGGATGCTCTTTAAGATGAGGATGGAGTGGAGCTAGTGTATCTTTTTATTTCATCAGGAAGGTGGCGTTAAAGTTTATGGTTTGAGTTAATAATGTCTACTGTTTACCTGACAAACCACAATGGTTCAGTCAAGTAAATACGATTTAAGATTGTGCCTTCAGAACAAACATATTATGTATCTGTTTTGTATGAGCATGTGCAGAGACTTGCATATGAATCATTCCTGCCAACCTGCATGTATACCAAGAGCCCCAGAACATTCCTACTGAAGGGACTAAAATCTGACTCCAAGAATGAAATGTGTAAAAAGAGTTTATTCCCATTTCTTCCCCAGGAGTCCTACTTAGAGAGAGGCAAATTCTTTCCAATGATAAAAATTCTGATCCATAGCTCAAAACTCAAAATGAATGTGAATAGAATCTTTTTGTCATTAAAAATAGTAACTCACAATTTTCAGTTTTCTTGCACCTGCTATTAATGAGTGGAAGGTTAATACCATGAGTAAGACTATTCCAATTCTTGCTCTATCCCTTCACAAGAGGTATCGTATTACGAGTCTTCTATAAGAGAATGTTCTTATATCACTACTGGATTTCTAGACCAAAACAGTTTGAATAAGTCTATGAACTTTTGGATGCCTCTCACCTGAGCGGAATTGCTGGATATTTTGAGGTTAGCCCATCAATACATTTTTATTTATTGCTACTCTAACTGCATAACACTAGAAAGGCGTGGCATTTTAGTTTGCATTTTTCACTATACTCTGCAAAAACTCCACTTAAATAACTAAGCTACCTTAGTTGTAACACCTTGACATTATAGAATGTATTTTGTGCACTTCAAGTACAAGAATGGCCAAATGATTCCCCTGAATTCATAACTGTGGTAGAATTTAGTGTGAGACAGAGAGCTTTTCTGTCAAGTTTCAGCAAAGCATAGGGTGTTTTTTTTTTTTTTTTTTTAAGTATAGCCCAGAAAACAGGAAGTTGGACAGGAATTGCTGACATAGCCTTAATTATGGTCTAGCTCAGTAAATGGCGCCACCACAAGAGTATATGCTAAATATTTTTTGGAAAAGGACTGTCATCAAAAAACTCTTGTTCCTTAAAAATTTTATTGCTGTTAGTGGCAACGATCAGCTTTTTCACCAGCTATTTTGTTACTTTTGGCAAAGGCCTATATACACACCATCAGGTGGCTGTCAAAACTGATCAAATGGGTTTGTATTTGATTCAAAGAGCAATTTCTTGATAAGTCTTTTTCATAACTGCATCATTATGTTGTAATACTGGAGGCTTCTCACTGAAGATTTTCCTTCTGACATGCAGCTACACAATGAAATCATGGTGTGCTGTTTTCTCAAATTTGGAGCTGAGCGTTCTCTTTTTAAAAAAATACACACACACACACAGGTTGTTCTCAAATTTGCCTGAACAATGACACACATGTAGAGCTTACCATACGTCCTCATGAATGAGTGGTAGATCCAAGGACATTTTATTCTCTTGGATCCCCAGGAATTCATCATTACTGGTGTCATACATCTTATTACTTCAGGGAAAAGCAGAGCCCACTCTTCTTGAAGGACTTTTTGTTGTCATTGTTCTTAATTTAACACATGCTGACCAAGGGGGAGAAATGTCCTCATAATACTAGGTTATATTTTTCTTGACTATTACTCAGTTCAGGTGTTCTCCCCCTCCCCCCACCTTCCCTCCCTCCTGGCTCAAATGCAAGAAGCAACAAATCAGCAGAAACAAAGACTGGCCACTAAGCCTATATCACTAATCTCCATTCTTTCTGAAATGCTACTTAATAGAATTGAATAACGACTGTTAGCTTAACATATATCACTACCACTTCCTTTTCTGAATACACCCTCCTAGTTAACCAGTTGGTAACTGATTACCATGGCTGAATTAATAAGTACAGCTGAAGCCATGCAGCATGGGGTCCTTGGCTGTTCTAGGGAGTGGCAGACAAAGATCTGTTTGTCTATATGTACTCATTAATTAGGGGAGGTTATAAAGTGCCCTTCAGTATTCCACTGTAGCAGCCAGGAGACTTAGCTAGAAGGCCCACTACTTTGGAGCCCCCTTCTGCAATATGGACATTATGGACAATATGGCACTGCACAGCTTAAATCCCAGGACAGTTGTCCTCCACCCCCCCACACACCGTAGATACTTGAACTGGAAGATCTAACCTGTTAACCAAGGTGAAAGGCACACACAGAATTTCATAGGATTATATTTTCTCGGTTCGTCTGGAGTAAGGCAATACCCTCAGCTGCCTCAATCCAAAAACAGTTCACTGAGTGGAGCCACAGTTAATCTTTTTACAGGAATATATTTGTAGCGAACAAGAGGAGTTCAGAACAGGCACCCCCAAATGTTTTTAGAAGCATTGTTTGCACAATGTTTTGAAAACATAAAGTGCCACATGAGTAAGAAAGTTTGTGTTATTTTGTCTACCCCAATTCTGTGAGAGCTTGCTGTTTTCCCACCCAACTGATCATGATGACTCTTTTAGCTGCCATCCTTTTAATGAAGAAGGGAGGGTGAGCAAGATAGCAGCACAGCCAGTTTCAAATACAAAAATCTAGGACCTCCCACAAAGCACCCTAGCCACAATGTCCAAGGTTTAAGAGGCAGTTTTCTCCCACACCTGCCCCAGACTGTACCAATTGGGAGCATAGGAAGCAGGAGGTTCAGAAAGGCATTCAGAAATTATATACATTTGCAGAAGAAGATAAGGCAACAATCAATGCTTTCCTCGAAAACAGTGTGTGTAGAAACCAAATTTGCAGTATACCCAAGCCAATACAGAACTTACCTCAGCTTCCAAAGTCTCTTGTATTCCACACCATTGGACCCCGGAGCACGAGTAATAAATGTATAACAACATCCCAAGCTTGGTGCCTACCGCAATTGGAAAATTTTGGCACTATTCCCGAAATAGGTCCTCAGCTAATGCAGACCAGCAGCAGCCATCTTTCCCAGACAGAACCTTCCTCTCACGTGTTTATTCTCAAGAGTTAGTATTAAGTTTTTTATAACAATACTCAGAAGGTTTTCAAAAAAACAAACCAACCCCCCATAACCTGCTGGTGCTACAAGACCTCCTTCCTTGCAAACTAGTGTTTGTTATCAGTGTGGCCTGCTGCAAGTGTATAGCTCCTGATTGCCTTCAGTCAAAAACCCTGCTTCATTAACGCAAACATTTCCACCTGTGCAGGTTGAGGACCTGAACAGCCAATTAACTGGCTGTGAAAGCTAACCAAGGAAGTATACCTTCATCCTGTCTGAGGGCACAAGAGGATTTAGGTCCCTAAATGACACTTTAGGTGGCTGAATCTCAGAATCAGACCCCCCGTGAAAATCACAAGACTCCCCATTCAGCTGCCACCAAACCCTGTAGGTGCCTAAACTTTCTTAATACCTAAATTTTTGCAGTAAAATTTCCTTAGGCACCTAAGGAATGTTTCTGCTGGTGTATGTACACTACTGCCTTACTCTAGGCTTTCAGACAGCCAAGTGCCAGAGCAAATGCAAAAACTAGGGGAAGATAGGAATTCCTCTGCCTAAATTGCCTGAGGGTCCCAATCTGGTAAGCCTACCAAATCAGGCCACTGTAGGTGCACTCACACCACCACAGCACAACCGCCTCTCTGAGTCATAAATTTTAGCCTAGTGGTTAGGATATTCACCTAGGATGTGGGCGATGCCTCTTCCAAGTCCTCCCTCTGCCTGAGGAAAAGAAGGGATCTGAACAAGGCTCTACCGCCTTTCAAGTGTGTGCTTTAACCATGAGGCTATAGGATAGGATATGGGCCTCCATTTCTCCTGTTGAAACGGTTCCATTGTGGATAAATAATTGGAAAAGTCATTGGATTTGTGGGGGTGGGTGATACTGGGTCTTCTACCTGCCAGTTAAGTACTCTAACCACCAGACTACAGTCATACAGCCTCTCTCGTGTGTCCCTCACTCCACTCCCAACACCACATCTACTTGTGGCACCTTTGAGACTAACAAATTTATTAAATTTATTTATTAAATGTGTTAGTCTCTAAGGTGTCACAAGTACTCCTGTTCTTTTTGCGGATACAGACTAACACGGCTGCTACTCTGAAACCTGTCATGGGTTCTGGGGTGTCAAACCCCTGTCTGCTCCATAGTGGGAGTAGGGCAGCAAACCCCTCCTCTGACTGCTCTCTTGAAAACTGCAATGGGAAGCTCGCTGCGTCTTCCCTCCCCCTCCGCCGGTGTTTGCCTGGGAAAGGGAGATCAGCCTCCCAGACAATCCTTTGATAGAAAATCCTATCACAAAGCTGTGGCCATTCAAACTGTGTATTTTGATGGAAATTAGGTACCTGTAGTCTATGAATTAAGACCAGCTAATGAGTTTGAGTGGCCTCAATCTCACTTGGAGTTCTTGTCCCAAACAAATAGGATTACGTCTCCTGCCAAGTTATCAGAAAACATGTGAAAAGAGCCCTTTTACCTGTTCCTCTGAAAGCTAAGCAGCCCTTCCTGGCAGCTGCAATGCTGTGGAGTACCACTCTGGAACACCAGGCACTCCACCCCCTGCTAAGAAAAGCCATTCTTACTTCTGCTAATTTTGAAATGCTTCAAAATATTGGCATACAAAAGGGTTGCCTAATTTGCATACCATTGAGGATGCATGTAGGGCAAATGTGGGCAGCACAGATACCACATCAGAAATACTTACTGGATGAATGTGTCACCGATGAAATGACAAGAATTGACTTTTGGTAGCTTCGCCACCCAGTTGTCTGTAACGGAGCTGTGCTGTTCCTTGGCTATCATCCTAACAAACTGCAGGTGGGCAGGGGGTTGAGGTTGTGCCATTACAAATGATCAGCTGTTAGATCAGAGTGCACAGGGAAGAACCGCAGGTGTGCAGTATTAATAGCTACATTTATCTCTCCAGTCATTTAATAATTGCTTCTAATGTGGCTTCCATGTAGGGTACAGTCACATGGACTCCAAAAGCATTTTGATGAAGTTTAATGCATTACATGTGAGGAATACTTGTGTGCTAAATATACAACGCTAGTGTTTTCTTTCTTAATGTGCTTCTTATTTCTGAGTGGGCGTGTATGCAGGATGACCTACAGTGTCATAGCAAAGAGCTTCCACAGTCCCTTTCAATGCTGCTCTTGGGGAAATTTGAGGGTTTTTTCCCTCTTTTCTTCCTAAAAAAGTTTTTTAAAAAATTGCGCACCACACAGACTTAAGTGGGGTTGCACAGGCATAAAGGAAGGTCAGATTTGGCCTGCAGGGCCTGGGTTATATTTTATAATGCTCACACAGAGAATCTGTCTGGCTTTGCAAGTCATTTGCATTATTGATCAATAGTACTTTTATGGCCCTCATTACCACAGTATCTGATCACCTCACAACGTTTAATGTATTTATCCTCACAACACCTGTGTGAGGTAGGTGAGCGCTGCTTTTTCCATCCATTTTACAGATCTGGAACTGAGGCACAGACAACTAGTGATTTGCCCAAGGTTATACAGGAAGGCTGTAGCAGAGCACAGAATTGAACTCAGGTCTCCTAATTGCCAGGCTAGAGCACTAGACCACCCTTCCTCAGTGGATGGTAACTAAATAGTGTGGTGTAGTAAGTATAGTCTATTGTACTTGCAATTGACACAAAGCACCATAGCATAAAATAAGTCACTACTGTTGCTTTCAATATGAATTGAACAGACTAATGGAGTATTGGCTGTTTTGGGAAAGGAACTTTGTTGGGAAAGGAACTGGTGCCAAGAAAGTATGTTTGGCTCTTATCTTCTAACGGGATACTTATTGAAACAGTGGTGCATATGAAACCAAAAGGTTGAATTTTCTTTTCAATATTACTGAAATAAAATCATAATTTTTAAAGAGAAAAGTCAGTGGTAATTCCATGGGAGTCCTAAAACCATTAAGTTATTGTAGATTTACGAATCATAACACTAAGTCACCTGTGGTAAGCATCCCCATACCCTGAAAGTCTCATGTCTTCCCCAACCACCCTTCCAGCCTGAGAGGGTTGGCCATGTTTACATCATACGTCTCAGAACTCACCCCTGCTGATAAAATATAAGGAGACAATTTGAGTACCTCCTTGTAGGGGGGGTGGTCACCTCGCTCCTGCCCAGATGGGTTAAAAGCAGCCCCAGGGGAGGGCTGTGGCTGGGGAAGGCTGAATGGAGAAGCAGCCTCAGCTGTGGCCACCCCCAATCAGGGCCCAGCTGGCCCTTATAAGGGGGTAGTGGGCCAGGAGCAGATAGTCTCTCTCTCTGTTGAGGGAGAAGGGTCTGGTTGCTGGGAAGTTGAACAGGGTACCTGAGGGGAGCAGGGCTGGGGAATAGGGTAAGGGAGCTGGGGAGCTCCTACCTGGAAAAGCCCCAGGCTGTGGCCTTGTCAAAGGTCAGAAAGGTGCAAGGGTGCAGCCCAGGGTAGGTAGAGGCAGCTGGTCCAAACCCCCCTTGCCTTATACAGACTGCCGTTGGCCCCAGTGAAAGGGGGCTAGATGGTGACTAGCAGGAGCCACTGAGGTGAGGTGGGGATAGTGGGTGGGGAGATACAGAGAGTGGGTGTATGGCCAGGGGGCAGTGCCCAAGGACAAGGGGCACTGGGTCTGGGAGGGACATGGGGGCTAGCAGCAGTGAGGTACCAGCCTACAGGGGGTGCTCCAGGGCAAAAGAGCTGATTCCCAGGATGACTGATAGGCGGTGCCTCAGGGGTGAGTCTTGCCCCGTTATACTCCTCCTTCCCCCTTTTGCTAACATCCCTGATCACTGCCTCCTGGTCATGCTACCCTACTGCTTATGGTGCTTTCAGTACTACCCCTGAAATTCTACAAGTGTATCTTTGGCACTGAAATCCTCCTTTTTGTCTCCTACAAGGTTTGTTGCAGTAAAATGTTTTTGATTTGGTCTTGCTTGCTCTGTACCATTAAGGTTTTATTAGAGAAGTGGTGAGATTCTCTGATTTTTGTAGCGTCTAATGCATGGGAGAGGATTTTCAGTTATAAAAACTGATTTCCTCTACAAGAGACATATAAAATGCTGCAACTGGCTCATTGCACAGTAGGTGGAGTGAATCACTTTACTACAGAGATGAGTAAGCAGCTATACATAAGGCTCACAACAGGCTCTGACTTGCACCTGCTAGACTGTTTCAAAGAACAGAAATGTCTCAACATTCAGGCCAGAACGAGCTGCCGTTTGCCAATTCTGCTGTGAGGGAACATGCTATTTGGCAAGTAAAAGACAGGTCAGCAACCAATTCTTTCTCCCCAGTGTCAATTTAGTTATTTTAAGTTCCTTCCGGGGGGTGGAGGTGGACATAGCATGTCACTTTCATTAATTGCATTTGCTAAGCAGCTGTATTTACAAAAAGCCATCAATTTGATTTTTTTAAAAACCTGAACTTTTCTGGCCTAACATTTCTGGATTCTGAAGGGTTGATGCACCCATTAGTCCAATACATTTCTGCATCTTGTTTTCCTTCCCTGCCACTTATTTGTAACTAGCTATAATTGTCTCTTTATGATGGGTTGGACCTCTTAGGAGGCCACCTGATGTGCTGAGATACTTCTGAGCCCACCTGTTATGCCAGTTTGGGCACCTTTTTACCTGTCTTGCTGGGTGAGGCTATTAATCACACACACATCCCCCACCCCCAAATGCAGAAAGAAACAGATGCTGAGATCAGTTCCGGGAAGGCTCAGTTTAAAGGACTTGCTCTAGTATACAGGTATCCACCTCCCTTGGAGTGGAGACTCAAAGATGATATAAAATCCACCTCCTCCCTCAATGTGGAGGAAGGTATGCACAACTTCTTGCCACCCTCCCCCCCCACGTTAGAAATCACAGAAACTGGGTTTAATAAAAATTTGTAACTATAAAAGGCAGATTTTAAGTGGTAAAAGGGGTAACAGAACAAAGCAGATTGATCAAATGAAAACAAACATGGAAACTAAGCTAGTTTCACTTAAGAAATAGTATTTCTCACCCTAGATATTGTTGCAGGCAGGTTGCAAAGATTCTGTGTTTCAGAGTTCCAGTTATATTCCTTTTCACACTGAACCCCCGTCTCAGTCTGGACTCCCCCCTTGCCTTCCCTTCACGTGGCTTTTGCAGTCTCTTGGGCAGACAGCCATGGAGAGGAGGAGCCCTGTTTACCTTCCTCCTCATTCTTAAATAGGATTTAAAGATGGGAATCCTTTGTTTCCCAAACTTGGCCTCCCTTCCCTTACAGTGGAAAGTTACAAGAAATCCCAAGTAATGTTTTTGTATCAGGTGACAAGACCACCTGACTCTGTAGTATCACAGCATCCATAAGTCAGTGGCAGTATGGAGAATCTGCAGGAATGCCAAGCTTTTCACAGACAGACGGGCCATCCGCTCTGTCTCGGTTTTCCATTGTTGTACTTGAAGTGTTAGCAGTGGGCGTCACCCAAAGTAGCATAGCTGAAATACAGATACATAGTTAATATTCTTAACTTCAGATACGGAAATGATACAGGCATACAAATTGGATAATCGCATTCAGTAAATCATAGCCTTTCCAATGATATCTCACATGAGCCATAAAATATCTCACTTATATCCATAAAGTATATGCATAAAGTATCTCTGTTATATCCATATCATAAGCATATTTTCATAAAGAAGATGGAATGACACATCACACTTATTCCCATAAAGTACTGAGCATATTTCTCATTGATTACACTAATGCTCATGAAGGCAGCTGAGCTAATCAACTGCAGGCTCTGGCTGCTGTGCTCAGCCAACAAGCCACTCATGACTGCAACAGATGTTTCTGCTTTTCTGGGCCAAAAGAAACTTTATAAGGTTTTCCTCCCTTTCAGGGACAAGTGCCAGAACAGTCAAGAAAGGGGAAATATATAACTTTGTACCCATTTCTAATCCAGAAGGGAAATGCTGATGCTGAATTGGTCAAAACCATCTACATGGCCCAATTCTGCTCGACTCACGCTGGTGTTATTCCCATTGACTTCAATGGCAGTGGTAGCTGCATAAGCGAGAAGAAAAACTCTGTTTCCAAAGACAATCAGGTCCCACAATTTCTAAAATAAATATATATATATATATATATATATATATAATTACCCCAAAACTACTTCAGAGAAGGATGAGCTGCTGATTTTTAGAATGAATCCCAAGATCTAATAAGGAAGAAAGGTTTAATGTTTTTATCTTATCATATTAGACTAACCGTATTCTAGATAAGTTTTGCACACTTCCATTTAAGCCTTTTTCAGACACTTCAATTTTTTTAAAAAAATTAGTCATTTGGCTGAAGTATCTGAAGCTTGTTTTCAGCCCAAACTTCATTTTTTAGACTGTTAAGTGAAATTCCATTTGCCTTTTAAAAAAAAATCAACCAGTTACAGCTGAAAAATGTATTTTACACATTTAACTCATAAGCCACTCCTGTTTGCTATGGGTTTTGCCATCATACTAAAAGGCACCAGTCCTCTCTGAGAAGTTGGAATCCTTTAAACTTAAATATTGAAGTTTCAATCAGTATAGATAGGTTTTGTGTTTATACTGTGAATAATGAATCATAATGCAGTGCTGCTTCTGGAATATCACACCTTCCACCAAACAGAGCGGGATTTATTTCAATATTAGATGTTCCAGTAACGTGCTCTGTGAACATTCAAACTGATGACTTTGAAATCATTGTCACAAAGCATTTGGACGGAAAATCCTGCACCACAAAATGATTCTCTCTCTGGCTTTGTTTCTATAGCCATTGTGTGAACACAAACAACATTTGCAATTCCTGTATGTGATAAAGTTATCAGGCTGCTGTTCACAAGGCATTTGAGTGAGTTGGGTGCACAATGGACTCCACTTATCCTCTTCTAACCAGTGACGTGAGAGCTGTCACATTTTCTATTTCTATCCCCTCACCCTTCCACTTCATCAACCCAGTTTCTCCTCTCTACATCTCACTGCCTGCTCCTGCACCCACCCATATTCCCCCTCCATACTCCAAATATTTCCCCCTCAAAATCTCCAGCCCATCAAATTCCCCTTCTGCCCCCATTACTTGTACCAGTCACTCCCTCTTGTTCCTCACATTTCCCAACACTCCCTTATTCCCTTTCTTGCATCCTATATCACCTGCATCCTTACACTGGCCTGTCCGGTGACAGTTTCCTATTTGGTTTGCTCCCCATGGGTCACTGAAGCTGCCATTTTCATTAAGAGCTGTCCAAGTGGAAACACCACCGGATATTAGCCCTCTTGACTAGGGGTAGCCTCCCTTCTACCTGAAGAAGCTGTAGGGAAATTACAGCTCTCTTAACTGAGGGCCACCTGGCTTCAGTTCCATTAAAATTAATGGGAGCTGTCAGCCATTTAGCATAAGGGCAAAAGTTTGAGAGATGGCTGCATAAGGTCACAGTAGCTTGACTCAGTAATATTTTGTAAGTTGGTAACTCTGCACAGAGGTGAACAGTCAAACTTCTAAGTTTTAGCAAGTCAGTGAACCAGAGTGAGATGTGCAAACAAGCATGAACATATTAAACACAAGCTTTGCCTGTAGGTTCACAGTGAGATTTATCCATGAGAACAGTGGTTGCCTGTGACTGTGAACCTTTTCAAACTTCTAAGCTTGTAAACCTCTAAGAACTGGATTCCATTCAAGAAATTTGTGAAGCCGTGGTGATACAAACTTGGAAGGGTTTGCACAGATCTGACTACAGGTGTTTATTAGAATGCATTATTCCATATGGAAATATTCAAAGCTTCATTTGACTCCAAAAGTTAGGTAGACTATTTTAACATAAACCTGTGCTTATTTAAGTGTAAAAGCTATGCTATTGAAATACTATTGGTTGAGATTTTAAATGAACCAAAGTCAGAAAATTCAAATTTATGGATCTCATAGCAACTGTAACTCAGTCCTCTTGTGCATACAGGGCCAAGCTCAGATCAGAATGACTATGTGTGTGAATTTAAAAAAAGACTAAGCAGGTGTAGTTTACCCACTGAGGGAGCAGTCAGTATAAATTACACCAGCACTGGACTGCTTTTGACTCTTTCCCCCTCTTCCCCCACATTTACAAATTGGTAACTTATCGCATCACCACTTCACACAGTGCCTCAGAATTTGGCCTCTTTTGCCTAAGGGAGCCTATGTTAGTATAATAACTAAAGCATGGGTGCTGGAGCACCCACAGAAAAAGTATTTGTGGGTGCTTAGCACCCACTGGCAGCCAAGCTGCTCCCTCTCCCCCCAGTGCCTCCCACCTGCCGGCAGCCCTGCTGATCAACTCCTCTCCCTCCCTCCCAGCTCCTCCCACCTGCCGTGATCAGCTGTTCTGTGCCATGCAGGAAGCACTTGGAGGGATGTTTTATACCTGTGTAGTTATTCCCATACAGGAAGAGGAGTAATTATTCTACTGGAATAACTGAATCCACACTACGGCTTTTACCAGTATAAAGTTTTTTGTTTTGTTTGTTTTTTTTAAACCAAAAATTAATCTTAACTGACATGTTTAAACTTGTACAACTTAAGGCCTTACACACTGAGGGCAGAAAGAGAGGAAAAGTAAGGTATGTAACAGGAAAGATCAAGATACAAATTAAAATAGGGAACAGCCTACTAGAATGTAGATGGACTGAATGACTTAACAGGTATTTTCCCCCCCATCTCCAACTTCTACAGTTCACTTAAGGTTCAGATAAGGAGCTCAACTTTCCACCTCCTCAAATCTGCTTTCTACAATTTTCCTCACCTTTGCTTCAGCACAACTGTCTTCCTCTCCTAAAACCACCTCCATGTGCTCCGGAATGAAATGTTGCCCGGTGCAGCTAAGACTCTGCTAGACCCGGACACCTACACTTTGAATTCTCTTGCAATTTGGCACTCCAAGACCGGATGTGTCTCAGATACCTGCACAGGCCAGGTCTCCCAAAAACGCAAAGCAGAGATGCCTTGCAAACACACAGCCACACGCTTCTCCTCTATCGAAATAGGTAGTGTGGTGTGAGAGGATGATAAAGAAAGACTCAAAAAAATTGAGTTACAGCCAATGATTATAAAGAGCCTGATTTTATATTTCAGTCTACAGGCTGTTTGTCAATGTCCATTTTTGGCTATTTGCTGCCCGCATTTATACGTGGTGTATGAAAGGTCACCTAAGTCACATGGCTTTTTTTTCTGCTTCCTGACTGGAAGTCGTTAGCAAACAGGAAGGAAATCAAAGGTTTTAAGATGACCATGTAAACAGCTCTTCCAGAAGTCTTTGTGGGTCAATACCACATAGTTGGATAATTTGAGAGATTTTCATTTTCTGCTAATATTCTTGCTAGTGAAAAATATTCCTCACATGAATATCAGCAGAAGATAAGGGAGCCTATACAGGAAGGATGGGCTCCATCTAAACACAACAAAAAAAAAAAAAACAGATTGCTGGCACGTAAAATTAAAAAGGTCATAGAGCAGTTGTTAAACTAAGGGCTGAGGGAAAGCCGACAGATGTGGAGGAGCACGTAGTTCGGACAGACACATCCCGTAGGGGAGGATCTATTAATGGAGATTCCCTGTATCCTATTAAGGAGGAGATGATGGAAGATGATAAAATATGGGTAGGCTCTGATGAGAAATGGTCAAATGAAAAAGAGTCCCATTCAATTACATCACATAAATGGCAGTCAGCTAAAAAGTAACAAGTGCTTATATACAAATGCTAGAATTCTAAATAATATGGATGAACTGAAGTGCCTTGTATTAAATGAGGATATTGATATAACAGGCATCACAGGGCACAAAATATAGTGGCACTACATGTGAAAAAGCACAGTGTCAAATGAAGTGTAAATCTTAAATGAATCAAACTGTACCATAGAATCCCTATGGATAGGAATTCCATTATTAAGACGAATATAGCAGTAGGGATACACTACCAACCACCTGACCACGATGGTGATAGTGACTGAAATGCTCAAATATTAGAGAGGTTATTTATATATAAATATTGAGGTGTGGTTTTTATATAATAATGGGGGATTTCAACTATTCCCATATTGACTGAGTACACGTCACCTCAGGATGGGATGCAGAGATAAAGTTTCTTGACATTTTACATGATTGCTTCTTGGACCAGCTAGTCCTGGAACCCATGAAGGAGGCACAATTCTTGATTCAGTCCTAAGAGGAGCACAGGATCTGGTCCAAGAGGTGAATATAGCTGAACTGCTTGGTAATAGTGATCAAACATAATAAACTTTAATATCCCTTGGGGGAGGGGAGGAGGGCTAACACCACAGCAGGCCCCGCAGTAGCATTTAATTTCAGAAAGGGGAACTACAAAAAAAAAAGTAGTTAAACAGAAATTAAAAAGGTACAGTTCCAAAAATGAAATCCCTGCAAGCTGCATGGAAGCTTTTTAGACACCTTAATAGAGGCTCTAATTAAACATATCTCAAATTAAAAAAAACAAACAAACAAACAAAAAACCACCACAGTTAAGAGGGCCAAAAAAGTGCTACCATGTAGCACAAAGTAAAAAGCAGTTGGAGGCAAAAAGGCACCCTTTAAAAAGTGGAAGTGAAAGCCTACTGAGGAAAACAGAAAGGAGCATGAACTCTGCAAATGAAGTGTAAAAATACAGTTAGGAAGACCAAAAAAAAAATTTGAAGGACAGCTAGCTAAATACAAAGTAATAGCAATTTTTTTTTAAGTACATCAGAAGCGGGGCCACTGGATGATGGAGATGCTAAAGGAGCGCTCAAGGGGGATAAGGCCATTGTGGAGAAACTAAATGAATTCTTTGCACCGGTGTTCATGGATGAGGATGAGGGAGATTCTCCAACCTGAACCATTCTTTTTAGGTGACATATCTGAGGAACTGTCCCAGATTGAGGTGTCATTAGAGGTTATGGAACAGATTGATAAACAGTAATAACTAACCAGGACCAGATGGTATTCACCCAAGAGTTCTGAATGAACTCCAATGTGAAATTGCAGAACTACTAACTGTGGTATGTAACCTATCATTTAAGTCACCTTCTGTACCAGATGACTAGAGAATAGCTAATGTGACACCAATTTTTGAAAGGCTCCATAAGTGATACCGGCAATTACAGACCAAAGCCTAACTTTAGTACCAGGCAAATTGTTTGAAACTATAGTAAAGAACATTATCAGACACATAGATGAACACTATTTGTTTGGGAAGAGTCAACATTGTTTTTGTAAAGGGAAATCATGCCTCACCAATCTACTAGAATTCTTTGCAGCGGTCAACAACCATATGGACAAGAGTGATCTAGTAGATATAGTGTACTTAGATTTTTCAGAAAGCCTTTAACAAGGCTTTCTGAAAAACCAAAGGCTCTTAAGCAAAATAAGTTCTCATGGGATAAGAGGGAAGATCCTCTCATGGATTGGTAACTGGTTAAAAAATAGGAAACAAAGGGTAGGAATAAATGGTCAGTTTTCAGAATGGAGAGGTAAATAGTAGCGTCCCCCAGAGATCTGTGCTGGGACCAGTCCTGTTCAACATATTCATAAATTATCTGGAAAGAGGGATAAACAGTGAGGTGGCACAATTTGCAGATGATACAAAACTACTCAATGACAGGTTTCAGAGTAACAGCCGTGTTAGTCTGTATTCGCAAAAAGAAAAGGAGTACTTGTGGCACCTTAGAGACTAACCAATTTATTTGAGCATGAGCTTTCGTGAGCTACAGCTCACTTGGATGAAGTGAGCTGTAGCTCACGAAAGCTCATGCTCAAATAAATTGGTTAGTCTCTAAGGTGCCACAAGTACTCCTTTTCTTTTTGCGAAAACTACTCAAGTTAGTTAAGACCAAAGCAGACTGCAAAGAGTTCTGAAGGGACCTCACAAAACTGGGTGAAAAAGGGAATAGAACAATGAAAATCATTAGGAAAGGGATAGACAGAAAATATCATATTGCCTCTATATAAATCTGGGCTATGCCCACATCTTGAATACTACCTGCAGATGTGATCACCCCATCTCAAAAAAAGATATTGGAATGGGAAAAGGTACAGAGAAGGGCAACAAAAATAATTAGGGGTATGGAACAGCTGCCATATGAGGAGACTGGGACTTTTCATCCTGGAAAAGTGTGACTAAGAGGGGATACGATAGACGTCTATAAAATCATGACTGGTGTGGAGAAAGTAAATAAAGAGTATTATTTACTCCTTATCATAACACAAGAACTAGGGGGTCACCACACAAAAAATAGGCAGCAGGTTCCAAACAAACAAAGGGAAGTATTTCTTCACACAACGCACGATCAACCTATGAAACTCCTTGCCAGAAGATGTTGTGAAGACCAAGACTACAACAGGGTTCAAAAAAAAAGTTCATGAAGGGTAGGTTCATCAATGGCAATTAGCCAGGATGGGCAGGGATGGTGTCCCTACCTTTGTTTGCCAGAAGCTGGGAATGGGCGACAGAGGATAGATAATTTGATGATTACCTTTTCTGTTCATTCATTCTGAAGCACCTGGCATTGGCCACTGTCAGAAGGCTGGATGGATCTTTGATCTGACCCAGTATGGCCATTCTTATGTTCTTAATTTAAAAGGTTTACAAATACTGAAACTAATTTCCAGTTTTTATTTGAATGAACATAGAAAATACTTCCAGAAGTATTCACCCGGCTGTAAGAATACACACTTTCTATCAGAAGTTCATAAAGTGTGCAGCTCCAATAACTGGGGAATGCATCTGACAGTACATGATGCTTTAAAAACTAGAAAAGCAGTCGCTTTGAAAAGTTGTATTGTTGTACAGGAATTGATTCTCTTGCAAGCTATCATTTTTTCCAGGCAGGGGAGCTCCTTCTCCTCAGTTACAGTTTGTGATGCAAAGAGAGGCAGGGTAGCTGCAAAATCAGACATCTGTTTGAAAGGGGAGAACAATGGGCTTTGGTGCTGAAAATTGGTGTATTTCAATAACACAAGAATTGTTTTTCTTTATGACAACAGAACAGCGTATTAATATCCAGGGATTGGTCCAACTTAACCGAAACATCTGGTCACTTTTTCTTGCATCTGGATTGCTCCTCTTTCCTTTTATTTTGCTTTGTTAATCTTTGTGATGGTGAAGGTTAAGCAAGCGATGGCAGTAAAAACTGGTGCAGTGTAATCATTGGCGTGGGGTGCAGCCAGCAAGACATGATGCAAGCTGCTCTGTGTTGGGCTTGAAGTGACTGTGATCTTGAACAAAAGACATCACACTCTTTTGGGAGGAGAGAATTCAGTCTTTTTTTTTTCCTCTCGCCCCTCTCCCCCCCCAACTCAAAACTTCTAACCAAAGGCTGCCAGTTCAGCTGTGGTGTGTGGATTAAATCCCTACAGAAGTCATCTGAAGCCATCTAATTCATGTCCTTTGCAACTTCATCTGGGGCTTGAACACTGGCCTAGGAACACCACTGAAGTAGCTGTTTCCAGCCGTTCCCAATTCTGACAAACTCTTGGATGCAAAAAAGGAATGCTGAACAATTCATGACCTAGTCAGAAAGCTTAGCACTTCATCTCATTAAAAACATACCTCTCCATCTTTGTCACAACAACATATAGCCACTTTTAAACACTTTCCCATACTAGAAGCATACTGGATGGCTCAGGGTCTGTTGGACATATACAGAAGCTTTTGTCTCCAAATAATTTGTTCATATCTGTCTCAGCTTGGTATTTTGCAGCAGTCATCTTTGCTCTGATGGATGATCAGTGATTTATACGGAATGATTTTGGTGGCCTTGGTTCTGTTCCTAGTGGACGGATATCAGCCAGTCAACCAACCAGCACAGTTAGAAGCAGCTGGTATCATCGTATTAGCTGAGACACCGAAGACTTAAAGGGAAGAGTGAACTACACTTCTTTCCCTCCCCTCCCTTACACCAGGACAGTCTTTTCAGGATACACTAGCCCATGGGCAAATCTAAGATATCACTGCCCACCCTGTATTTACCCTAATGAAGAGTCCTTTCCTTTTAATACTGTATGTGTATTACCTTTCAGAACTACCAATACATTATAGAATTGTTTAATTTAACTTTTTAAAATTTACCCCTTACTTTGTTAACAGACAATTATGCATTTCCATAATTTCCATGCATTTCCATGCATAGCATACACAATAGGGGGTTATGTATCTATGCCTGTTTATATTAGTCAATGCATTTCATAAAGCAGTACAGCCAGGGATGAAATCATACATGAGCATACTTGGCACCTATACAGCACTATTCAGCTGAGGATCTCAGGATATTTAGTGGCCCAACAGCTCTCTGAGGTAGGCATTCAGATATCATCCCTAGAATTACAGATGAGCAAACAGATAGGGGGAGATTAAGCGATTTCCCCAGGTCACTCCAGGAGTCAGAGGCAGAGCTCATTACAGAAACCCTCTTCTTACTGATAGAGAACACTCACTGCCTGGATCATGAGCTGAACGTGTTCTCAACAAACTCAAGGGCAAAAATCTTAATGCCAGCAGGAATAGGATAGATGTTATCTTTTGTGTTTGGAGCAAAACTTAGTCCGGCGATTAAACAAATCTAAAGCCCAGGTTCTAATCACCAGAGTGCTCTTTCTGCCAGCACCAGCCATCCCTGACGCCAGCGTGTTGGGCCACAAGAGAAATTGCCCAGGGTACCAGGGACTTCTAGTGATGGACGGCCAGCAAAGAGGCTTTAAGTCACCATCCCCCTTGCTGCCAAAGTAGGAGGCATAGTTGAGGGAAAGGTCATACCCAGGATGCTGCTTATGCTCTGGAGAGACCTGGCTGCCATTTCAGCTTGTTCAGGCTGTCAGTAGGTGAGGTAAATTGGCTCAAGCCCTCAGGCTGCTCTACCTTGTATGGGGACTGGCCCAGTGCAGAGATGGAAAAAAAAAGAAATCTGTAGGTGTTATGGCACCTTTGTGTCCCATCCTAAGTGCACAGTGTGCTCTTTAGTTGGACCCAAGGTTATAACCTGAAGAACAGTTGAGAGAAATTAATGCAGACGATGAGTAGGACAGATGGGAAGTTCCCTCACTGACCTAGAACCAGTTTTCAGATCCGTTCTTGACAAGCTTCACCCATATAACGCAAGGAAGGATAGAGAGTGATGAGAGTGAACTGTTGTTGATTATTCAATGATACTGAGGCCATTTGCTGGCAACTTCAGAGAGACGAGGAACCATTTTGTGAGTTTCACTTACACCACAGTGTCAGAAGCTATAAATTCTGTGCAAATGTACAGGCTGGCAGTAATAATCATAAAGAAAGGAAATAGCAAACCCTTACAAGAGATAAGAAAAAGGGAGTTATTATGCAATAGCACCTCTTTTTTTTTTAAATACACAGCACTATAGGTAGCAAAGGTCAGGGATGAACATTACAAAGAAAATGGAATATGAAGAGAAGACTGAAAAAAACTGGAATTAGCATCACTAACGGTGGGCTGAAAACTTAAGACTGGGGTTTTAGGCCTATTTTTAGAGAATCAAAGCTCCTGTCCCTCTCAACTCCCATTGAAGTTAATGGCAATTGTGGACCTTCAGGCGCATTATGCTTTTCGAGCCAGCCAATATGTATACACATTCTTACAGTGCCAGAAGTGACAGTGTGAGTGTACTGATTATGAAGAGTCTTGAACCGGCATTGTGGGATCTTTGTTTCTCCTGCCACAGTTGATGACTTTCCTATCTGCTGGTTTGGTGCAGGCAGCCATGCTTAGATGCTCTTAATTTCAATCAATGATTTCAGGGGAAACCGATTTTAGAGAGCTCATTAGTGGAGCTGGTTGGGGTTGAAGTTTTCCTGCTCAAAACCTCCTCTGCCCCAACAAAAATGGCTTTTGTTAGTAGGGATATTTCCACAGGTAATGTCTCCTTTTTGACAAATTTGGAGGGTCTTGGCAACTGAAAGTTTTTTCAGATTTTGGATTTTCAGTTTCTTGACAGAAACATAAAAGCTTTGCTTTTTGATTTCATTGACATCATTTTCTTCCAAAGATGCCTTGCAAAAACTCAGTTAGGTTCGTCACATCTATAAAAAGTTGGTTGGCGTGAGAGGATGAGGAATTAGCCATTCTAGGAGCCTTTTCTTCCCTACTCACACCTGTTTTACAAAGGTCCCCCCCTTCACACACTGATGCTAGGAGTATTACTCCTGAATTACATGCATGTAAATGAGTTAAGTCAGGTGCTATTGTTGGGAAAACTAGACAGAACTGGAAAAATAAATTCTGTTAATTTATCTTTGAATTATCTGAATTCTGATTTTTACAAAATTTGTTCTTCAGAGTTGTCTGGACACCATAGGCCAAGTTTACAAAGCTATTTAGGCCCTAAAAATGCAGACAGGCACCTATCTTCCACTGAAATTCAATAGAAGTTAGACATCACACAGAATGCCTAGCGCGTTTAAATGGTTTGGTCACTCCTCACGGAGTTGCAAAGCCTCTTTTTGTTTTAGCTTGTTTTGCTCCCAGGACAATAAAGCCACCATAGCAGACATATGTGCTTAAATCAGGTGCTTAAATTGGAGCTGGGCTCTTTTTAAAATCTGGATCCAATTGTGGGAGCACTTTTGAAAGTCCGGCCACCAGTATAAAACAAGGTTTCTCAAATTTCTTAGTGTGGACCACGCTACTACAGAGATTCTCACAGACCACATCTCTAACCTTTCATGATAGCACAGAGCACCTCCCCTCTCGCCTGGAACCCCACATTCCTGTGGCCACTACAACAATTGGTGCCATGAAAAAATATTAAAGTAATAGGTTCTCAGTGTCTTTTAGTCCAATTTAGTAGCTGCCAATAAAGAAAAGAGCCAGCACCACATGCCCAGATAGTTTATGGACCATCAGTAAGTGTTTGACAGTCTCTAAAGTGCTCCACAGACTACAGTTTGGGCACCACAGCTGCAGGGCTCAGGTCTTGGCAGGTAACTAAGTTTCAACTGTTTTGGCCATTCTTAATTCTGCACAGGCCCTCCATTACTGATTTTAGATCTAGCCCAGCTCACACCAACAACAGGTCTGGGAAAAAAATGTGCAGTTACCCTTCTAATAGCGCTTTTGTTTCCATCTCTATTCACAGATTACATTATTTGTCTCCAACAGTCCCCCTTACAAAGGCACCTGTAATAAGACCCCAACGTCAGCAACGTATAGGTCTCCTTGAGTAGGCAGAGCGAGTACATCACCAAGAAAAACCCTTCTGACAATTTAGAGTCCAAAGAGACGACTGATCACCAGAGACTGCCACAGTGAGGACCTTTTAAAAAAAGGGAGCGGGGGACTAAAACCTACTCCAATATTTTAACTTCATTTTCACCTTGATAGACAAGGTGTTTCCATTTCATAGCTTCAAACCCAAGTGAGCCTTTTTTGCTTCCTGACTTAGTGATAGCGATGAGGCAGTGACGCAAGGGAGATGGGGATTAAAATTTTATCTTGCACAGAAAATGTTTATCTTGCTACAAAGAGAAAAGGGACATGGCTTGAATAATATTATTGTTTATATGGAGTCATAGTTATACATGGCAATTTAGAATAGCAAGAATGATCATCTCCAGTGCATTTCCATAGCATGGATTTAGAAATGAACAGAAAGGCTTAATGGGTAATGCTGAATCATAGCTAGTTCATTGACAGATAAATAGCTCAGTGCTTACACGTATGTAAAGGAGAACACAAGGTAACACTTGGGCTTTGGCAACTCCTTCCTTTAGGCCCTGATTATCTGTTGTTGTTCAGCAGCCATAAACCTGGACAATCTACACCGGTGGAAGGGAATTCCCAGGTGTCAGAGAGCCACCATAAAGGCTCTAATGCCATCCCCTCTATAATGGGGTTTATTCACCACTAGGGCACCTCCTCCTGGCTGCTCTAGGGATTAGCTCCTTCCAGGTCCAATGCCCAGTTCTGTTACTTGTTCACGTGCCCTGACGCCTCTCTTTGGCTGCAAGTCAAGTTGCTCTCTCTTTGTGGCTTAGCCGTCCAGCCAGGTCACTGTGTCTTTTCCCTTTCCAGCGGTTATCAAAACCTCCACATCCAAAATGGCAGTCTACTCTCTCTCTCTGCCCCAACAGTGCCACTTTCCCAATTTCTGGAAAGGGAACCCAGGTCTGCCTCTACTCTGGGTTCCAGCTCACGGACCCTCTAATCAGCAGCCAGTGTCTGCAATGTCCCGCTTTGCTGCTATTTCCCTGAGCCTTTTCCCACTCTGCCTCTCTCGGGCTTTTGCTCTACCACCCTTCTGGATAAACCCTTCCTTCAGGGCCTGGATCCACTGGGGTTCTGCTCTCCCCCAGGGTTTTCTTTCTTCCCTCTCCAACATCCAGGAAGTAGCTACAGGTTTCCTCATTGCAGCCCTTTTCTGATGCCAACTTCCTGGCTTTATACAAGTCCCACCTGTTCCTTCTGAGCTGAGCTCCATCACCAATTGGGATTACTTAGGCCACCTAATTCCCCTCAGGTGTGGCTTATCCACTTGATTGGCTTCTTCTCAGCCTCATTAACCCTTCCAAGGCTAGTGTGGGGTGAACACCCCACCACATCCTCTCTCAGCCACTAGTGTATAGAGGATATGCTGGAAAGTGGCTGAGAGTGACAAGACATGGCCAGAGAGTTGCTGCATTGCAGATATTCTGGGGGGTCAGAAGGGCTGCTGTGGGATTTGCAACAGCTGAGTGAAAATTAGTTTGTAGGATGACTGAAGTCAGCCAAAGTTGAGGCTCCTCAGCACCTCCAAACATGAAACCATTTCTATACAGATGCCTACAGCAGGGTTAAATTTTGGGAGGGGGAAAAAGGCTTTAATCTCTATGTGCCTTGGTTTTCTCACCTGTGAAATAGGGATATTATAATTGCCAACCTCACAGAAGTGTTATGAAATCAAATTCCTTACTGGCTAAGGAGAAACTCAGATGGAAGGAGATGTCAGTCTAAGATATTCTTATTGAATAAGGATTAATTTAAAAAGAAACTCAAAGTAGTAAGAGCAGGTATCTATACTGTAAACAGGAGACTAGACTAACATACCCTCAGTTTGTGTCCAGGTATTTCTTCCACACAAGAAAAATATCCTATTTGTGGAATCCAAATCTTTCCTAAGTAATTAGAAGGATGGACAACACAAAGAGAAAGCCCTACCCTCAAGAACTTATCCAATGGATGCATATAAGACAGTTCACAGAACAATATGTAGTCAGTGTAGCATGGAAAATGAGGACTTTCCAACAGTACATTAGGTACAGGAGGGACATGAAGTATAATAATTGGGAAGCTGTTCCAAATATAAGGAAAAAATTAAAGGCATTAAACTGGACGTGGAAAAGATTAAAACAACAACAGAGATACTCTTCTCTAGGGTGAGAGGATGAGATGAATGCAGAGCTGCAGGTGGGACAAGGTTATGAAGAGTGTGAAAACTAAAGTGAAGTTAGAACTCTGTGCAGTGTAAGTGTAAACATGGCCCACATCCACAACAAAAAGTTCTCCTACATATTGTTGGTGGAGGGAATCGAAGCACATCTTGATTTTTATGTGCTACCCAAATGGGGGAGATGTATAGGTGTAATCTACAGCCCTCCGAGAGGAGATGACCTGTGCCCGCCAATAGTGAAGGGGCAGAGTGAGGGCAGCTCACTTCAGCAGTGTTACCAAGCATGCTCAGTACAAGCCTCACAGCAAATCTGCAGGGGACACATGACCCCTCACCCCCCCCCCCACATCTCCTCTGCCTCCTAGCATAGAAGCACTGCTGTGGGACAGGAATCATAACTCATCTCATGGGTATTTCCATCCAATCCAACTGAAAAGATGCAGAATTCCTTTTATTTTCATAGCTCTGAGCTCCTCCTCCTGGCTTATGTTGAACAGACCAAACCCTCCCTCTGCCTCTCCTTTTCTGCTCTGAATGAATTTTACCCCCATGTAGAAAGAAAGTGCAAGCCCGATGCACCACTAAATGCCTCAAAATGCCTTCTGTCCAGAGCAGTGGTTCCAACACAGGAGAGACCCTGATTTGTCCCCTGTCAGCGCTATCTCTCATACTTGGTTGCATGTTATGCTCCTGGCATACACACAGAAGTTAAATAAAGACAGATACTGTTTGCAACCTTTTAGCAGAGTAATAACACAAGAATCCCAAAACAGAGACTAAAAGCAGGCAGGTACCCAGGACAGAGGCACAATTCACCATTCTTTACTCTAAGCTAGTGTTTTCCAAATGATGGGTTCCAACACCCCAGTGGGTTAGGGAAAGGTTCGGGATGGGTTACCAGGGTCAGGATTAACTGGCACTGGGCCCTGGCCTAGGCAAACTACACTTGTCCCAGCCTGGCACAGAGGGGAGGCCCTGCAGGGGCAGCCAAGCCAAACCTGAGTGGTGCTGTGAGCCACAGGTGTCACATTCTGGGATGCAATTCAGACTAGTGAGAGGTTATGTCACTGCTTGTCCTGTGCCCCTAAGTGCCTTAAAATTCTCTGCTGCTACAGCTCTCTGTCTGGATGCTCCCAACTGGCATATAAGCATGCCCTGAGCACCTGTGTTGAGCAACTCTGACTCCAGCAGCCTGCTTGTTACACCACGGCCACACTCAGGTCTCCACCATTTTTTATTACTACGAGCCAAGTGATCCCAGCGCACCACAAATCCCAAATTTCTCTAAAGCCATGTTGCCCGAAATGTCCAGCCTTCTCCTGGAACACTGAAGTAGCAATAGACCCTATTACTCCCCTGAAAGAGACAAAAGCACCACAACTCATTGTTTTAACTGAAATTAGTAAACACTTCAAGTTAATCAGCACTGGACTAATTTACGATAAAAGTATAATAAATTTCTTCAATAAAATTGAGGTTTTAAGTGAGTTCAAGTACAAGGGATAAAGTCAGAAATAGTTTTTCATTTTCTAGTGACTAAACTTAACAAAACTACAGCCTTGGTTCAAGGTAAGATTCTTACCACACTTCCTTACAGCAAGATGGCCGACCATCCCCTTGGTCAGGGTCCCCCACAAAGTGCTCAGTTCCTTTGTCTTCTTAGCTGAAATGTAACTGGGGTTCTTTGGACTATAAAGGAGAGGGGCAGTGAACTTTTGAAATGCATCCCTCTCAAACTCCTGTGCCTCTGCTGTGAGGAAAGGTGCCATGGTGTCTGATGCAGAAGGTTCCATGCGGGTTTCTTACCCACTGGTGCTTTCTACCATACAAGTTGATCTGTCCCTGCAGCCTCTGATATGCCAATGAATGGCCAATTGTCAGTGATTGCACCTGGATGGAGGCGTTGGCTTTTCCTTTGTCTGAAAAAACACTGTTTATCCACTCCCCAGACTTTTCTGGTTCAAATTCATTTTAGTAACATTGTACAGAAGGAATGCATAATTTCACAACTACCATTGTGAAATGCATATGTTAATGTTAATACTCAGCATGTTATTAGCTTTCAGATGGTACCTCATAAGGCATATTTTGTCCAAATAGCATTACATTAATGTGTAGGGTATGTATACAGAAATGTCTAGTGGCATCAGGTCACAATGCCACTCACTCATATTTCACCTGACTGTGCCTCCAGCATGACACAGGGGCAGCTGGGCCAAACCTGAGTGGTGGTGCAACCCTATGAGCCAGCTTTCAATGCCACTTACTGAAATTTGGCCTTGCTACACCAGTCATGGGGCAGGAGCGGATAGGCTAAATCTATGGGGTACTGCAACTCCATCAGGTCACAATGTCCATGGGACAGGAGCTATGGCTCTGGAGGGAGCGTGGGGTGTGCCCTCTGTACCAACATTAGAGATGAAGAGCTGGGGCAAAGAACACCTCTATGGAGTGATGAGTCACAACAAAACACTACATGCAGTTGGTGGGTCACCTGAGTAAAAGTCTGGAAACCACTGGTCTTGACTGTCTGCAGACTGACTAGTGCTAGGCCCAGCTCACATGCTTCCCCAAAAAGCTGCCTAGTCTTCAAGCAGGAAGAAAAAAAGCCTGAAATTTCAAGGAATAGATTACAATAATTTTAACACAGCTCTCAGAACACCACACATGATGTACAGTTGCTGGAAACAGTGAGTGCTTTCATGAAATCCATGAAAAATGTTGATGATTTCATGATTTTCCCCCCTCCCCCTCTTTTTGGATTCATGAATTCACTGTCAGGTTCATGAAATCAACTGGTAAATTTCCAGGTTGATACATTTGAGAGAAAAATGACGAAACACTTTGTTGAACCAACAAATACAACTGGAGTTGGACTGACACCGACCCCCCCCCCCAGCCCCATTATTTGTTAATGATTTAAGGGAAAAATACATTTTTGAAAAGGCTCACCCCCAGCACCTGCACAGATTAAAACACTGATATTCTTTTTTAGTAATTACATTTGTATTACAGAAGTCTTTACATAGGATACATGTTGAGAGGAGGAAGAAAAAATTATATGGTATGAACTTGAGTAGAGATGTAGCATTTCAGAATTTTTCCTTATATTTGCATCCTCAGCACCCCTGGTTTGAGCTCTCAGGGTATTTTTGGGAAAAGAGTGATCCATTATGACCTTGTTACATTTCATTCTTCATCACTGAATTGCAAAGTATTCTATCAGTCTTGCTTATCTATTCATCTCAATTTGTACTCTGCACCTCAGTTGTACGCTCCCTTCCTCTAGCTAAGTTCAGCCCTTCATAGCGCTGTCCCTTTTCCTGGTCACTGACAAATTGAACAAAATATGCCTGCCTATAATATACTTCATTATATACCTCATGGCATCCCAAACTGTTAGTCCTTCCTACCAAATATAATACCAAGACGTGACCCCACTAGGGCTGAAAAAACAGTTCCTATATATGTCCAATCAGTATCTCCAGCAATCAAAGAGGTTTTTGGTCAAGCTAACATTCCCACTGGTTGCTAACGGTTTGAGTCCTTCTTTGAATACTTCCAAAAGATACAAGAGCTGAAGCCCCACCCCTGATCTCAACCTCCCAAATTTTAAACAGCATGATTGGACCATTTTCATCTTATTATATGATGGATCAGATACTGAAGCCCAGAAACAGGCAGAAATATAGGCATTTCCTTTAGAAAATAATCTGTGGCAACATTTTAAAAAGGACTCATCAACCTTTCCGCTGCTGCTGCTTCTTCATGAGACAAGTGCCTCTTTTGTTTAAAGAAATAAGCACAGCACTGAAAGCTAGGCTTTTCATAGGCCATCTCTTCACTACGAAATTAGGTCGAATTTATAGAAGTCAGTTTTGTAGAAAGCGTTTTTATAGAGTCGATTGTGTGTGTCCCCACACAAATGCTCTAAATGCATGTAGTCGGTGGAGTGCGTTCACAGTACCGAGGCAACCGTCGACTTCCGGAGCGTTGCACTGTGAGTAGCTATCCCACAGTTCCCGCAGTCTCCGCTGCCCATTTGAATTCTGGGTTGAGATCCCAAAGCCTGATGGGACTAAAACATTGTCGCGGGTGGTTCTGGGTACATATCGTCAGGCACCCGCTTCCCTCCCTCCCGCCATGAAAGCAACGGCAGACAATCGTTTCACACCTTTTTTCCTGGGTTACCCATGCAGACGACATACCACGGCAAGCGTGGAGCCCGCTCAGCTAACCGTCACTGTATGGCTCCTGGATGCTGGCAGACGCGGTACTGCATTGCTACACAGCAGCAGCTCATTGCCTTTTGGCAGCAGACGGTGAAGTATGACTGGTAGCCATCATCGCCATACTCCAGGGTGCTCTTTTAGCTGACCTCAGTGAGGTCGGTCAGGGGTGCCTGGGCAAACATGGGAGTGACTCAGCCAGGTCATTTCCCTTTTAAGTTTCGTCTCATGGCAATTCCGTCCTGCCAGCAGCCCTACTGCACCATCTTATGGTGAGCACCCAGGAGATGATGATGGCTAGCAGTTGTACTGCACCCTCTGCTGCCAACCTAAGATGTATAAAGATAGATGAAGTGAATCAAAACAAGAAATAGACCAGATTTGATTTGTATTCATTTTCTCTCACCTCCCTCCCTCTGTGAAATCAATGGCCTGCTAAACCCAGGGTTTTGAGTTCTTTCCTTGAGGGGACCATTCTGTTTCTCCTTGATGCAAAGCCACCCCCTTTGTTGATTTTAATTCCCTGTAAGCTAACTCTGTAAGCCATGTACTCAGTCACCCCTCCCTCTGTCAGAGCCATGGCAGACAATCGTTTCGCGCCTTTTTTCAGCGCAGATGCCATAGCACTGGGAACATGGACCCCGCTCAGATCACCGTGGCAATTATGAGCACTATAAACAACGTACGCATTATCCAGCAGGATATGCAGAACCGTAACCTGCAACAAAAGCGAAACCAGGCAAGGAGGAGGTGACTGCAGCGCGGTGACGAGAGTGATGAGGACATGGACATAGACTGCTCATGAAGTACGGGCCCCTGCAGTGTGCACATCATGGTGTCAATTGGGCAAGTTCATGGCATGGAACGCCGATTCTGGGCCCGGGAAACAAGCACAGAGTGGTGGGACCACATAGTGTTGCAGGTCTGGGACGATTCCCAGTGGCTGCGAAACTTTCGCATGCGTAAGGGCACTTGCATGGAACTTTGTGACTTGCTTTCCCCTGCCCTGAAGCGCAAGAATACAAAGATGAGCGCAGCCCTCACAGTTGAGAAGAGAGTGGCAATAGCCCTGTGGAAGCTTGCAACGTCAGACAGATACCGGTCAGTCAGGAATCAATTTGGAGTGGGAAAATCTACTGTGGGGGCTGCTGTGATGCAAGTAGCCAACGCTATCGCTGAGCTGCTGCTATCATGGGTAGTGACTCTGGGAAATGTGCAGGTCATAGTGGATGGCTTTGCTGCAATGGGATTCCCTAACTGTGGTGGGGCGATAGACTGAACCCATATCCCTATCTTGGCACCGGAGCACTAAGGCAGTGAGTACATAAACCAAAAGGGGTACTTTTCAATGGTGCTGCAAGCTTTCAATGGTGGATCACAAGGGACATTTCACCAACATCAACATGGGATGGCCGGGAAAGGTACACGACGCTCGCATCTTCAGGAACTCTGGTCTGTTTCAACAGCTGCAGCAAGGGACTTACTTTCCAGCCCAGAAAATAACCATTGGGGATGTTGAAATGCCTATAGTTATCCTTGGGGACCCAGCCTACCCCTTAATGCCATGGCTCATGAAGCCATACACAGGCACCCTGGACAGTAGTCCAACTATAGGCTGAACAAGTGCAGAATCGTGGTAGAATGTGCATTTGGGCATGTAAAAGCATGCTGGCGCAGTTTACTGACTCTGTTAGACCTCAACAAAACCAATATTCCCATTGTTATTACTGCTTGCTGTGCGCTCCACAATATCTGTGAGAGTAAGGGGGAGACGTTTATGGCACGGTGGGAGGTTGAGGCAAATCGCCTGGCCGCTGATTACATGCAGCCAGACACCAGGGTGGTTAGAAGAGTACAGGAGGGCGTGATGCGCATCAGAGAAGCTTTGAAAACCAGTTTCAGGAATGGCTAGGCTACGATGTGAAAGTTCTGTTTGTTTCTCCTTGACGGAACCCCCCCCACGGGTTCACTCTACCTTCCTGTAAGCTAAGCACCCTCCCCTCCCACCTTCAATCACCACTTACAGAGGCAATAAAGTCATTGTTGTTTCACATTCATGCATTCTTTATTTATTCATCACACAAATGGGGGATAACTGCCAAGGTAGCCTGGGAGGGGTGGTGGAGGAGGGAAGGACAAGGCCACACAGCACTTTAAAACTTATTGAATGCCAGCCTTCTGTTGCTTGGGCAATCCTCTGGGGTTGAGTGGCTGGAGGCCCCGCCCACCACGTTCTTGGGTGTCTGGGTGAGGAGGCTATGGAACTTGGGGAGGAGGGTGGTTGGTTACACAGGGGCTGTAGCGGCGGTCTGTGCTCCTACTGCCTTTCCTGCAGCTCAACCATACACTGGAGCATATGAGTTTGATCCTCCAGCAGCCTGAGCACTGACTCCTGCCTTATTTCAGCAAGCTGATGCCACCTACCTTCTTCAGCTCGCCACCTCTCCTCGCGGTCATATTGTGTATTCCTGCACTCTGAGATTGTCTGCCTCCATGCATTTTGCTGTATTCTGTCGGTGTGGGAGGACAGCATGAGGTCAGAGAACATTTCATCGCGAGTGCTTTTTTTCGCCTTCTAATCTTCGCTAGCCTCTGGGAAGGAGAAACATATGCAGCTGGTGGAGGGGAAAAGAGGGAGAGTGGTAGTTAAAAAGACACATTTTATAGAACAACGGGTACACTCTTTCAAGGTAAACCTTGCTGTTAACATTACATAGCACATGTGCTTTCATTACAAGGTCACATTTTGCCTCTTATTGAGGGTATGCCTGTTTGGTGTGAGACATCACTCACGCAGGGCTGGGCAGCAGAATTCGGCTTGCAGGCAGCCATGGTAAGCCACAGTCTTTTGGCTTCTTTAACCTTCATAACATGTGGGAATGGTTTCAAACAGCAGCACCCTCATTTCCCATATGAAGTAGCCATTGGGTTGGTCATTTAAAATGGGTTGGCAATTTAAAAGGAGGGGCTGCGGTTTCCGGGTTAATGTGCAGCAGAAACCTAACTAACCACCCCCCCGCACAATTCTCTGGGATGATGGCTTCGCCCCTCCCACCACCGCGTGGCTAACAGTGGGGAAGATTTCTGTTCAGCCACAGGCAAACAGCCCAGCAGGAATGGGCACCTCTGAATGTCTGCTTACTAAAAACACCTATTTCAACCAGGTGACCATGAATGATATCACTCTCCTGAGGATAACACAGAGAGATAAAGAACGGATGTTGTTTGAATGCCAGCAAACACCGGGACCATATGCTGCAATGCTTTGTTCTGCAATGATTCCCGACTATGTGCTACTGGCCTGGCGTGGTAAAGTGTCCCACCATGGATGACGGAATAAGGCTGCCCTCCCCAGAAATCTTTTGCAAAGGCTTTGGGAGTACATCCAGGAGAGCTTTATGGAGCTGTCCCTGGAGGATTTCCGCTCCATCCACAGACACATTAACAGACTTTTCTAGTAGCTGTACTGGCCGTGAATGCCAGGGCAAATTAATCATTAAACATGCTTGCTTTTAAACCATGTATAATATTTACAAAGGTACACTCACCAGAGGTCCCTTCTCCACCTTCAGGGTCAGGGAGCCCACCTTGGGTGGGTTCGGGGGGGTACTGGCTCCAGGTCCAGGGTGATAAACAGATCCTGGCTGTTGGGGAAACTGGTTTCTCCGCTTCCTTTCTGTGAGCTATCTACAACCTCCTCCTCATCTTCCTAACCCCCAAAACCCGCTTCTGTGTTGCCTCCCACTCCTTGGACGGAGTCAAAGCACAGGGTTCGGTAGTGGTGGCTGCACCCCCTAGAATGGCATGCAGCTCATCATAGAAGCGGCATGTCTGGGGCTCTGAACTAGAGTAGCCATTTGCCTCTCTGGTTTTTGGTAGGCTTGCCTGAGCTCCTTAATTTTCACGCGGCACTGCTGCGGGTCCCAGTTATAGCCTCTGTCCTTCGTGGCACTGGAGATTTTTTCAAATATTTTGGCATTTTGTCTTTTCAAACGGAGTTCTGCCAGCACGGATTCGTCTCCCGATACAGCGATCAGATCCTGAACCTCCCGTTAGGTCCATGCTGGAGCTCTTCGGCGATTCTGGGACTGCATGGTATCCTGTGATGATGAGCTCTGCATGGTGACCTGTGCAGGTGAGCTCGCCAAGCTGGCTAAACAGGAAATGAGATTCAAAAGTTCTTGGGCCTTTTCCTGTCTACCTGGCCAGTGCATCTGAGTTGAGAGCGCTGTCCAGAGAGGTCACAATTGAGCACTCTGGGATAGCCCCCGGAGGCCAATACCATCAAATTGCGTCCACAGGACCCCAAATTCGACCCAGCAAGGCCGATTTCAGCGCTAATCCCCTCGTCGGGGGTGGAGTAAAGAAATCGATTTTAAGAACCCTTTAAGTTGAAAAAAAGGGCTTTGTCGTGTGGACGGGTGCACGGTTAAATCGAGGTAACGCTGCTAAATTTGACCTGAACTCATAGTGTAGATCAGGCCTTAGCTGTAATCTCAGCTCTGACATTGACTAGTCATGTGACTTTTGGTCTTTCCCTTCATCTCCGAGTGTTAACCTTCCCCATTTGTAAACTGTCAATTTTATTACCAGACCTACAGCAAAAGGATGTTGTAAGATGTAAATAATTCTTGTCCATACAGTGTTTTGAACTTGTAAAATGCAAAGTATGTTAGTTCTTCATCCAAATGATTAAGAAGTACGGTAGACAGAGTTGCTAGTTTTGAATATCATACCTTCTTTTTGCTTGGTTTTATGTAAACCTATGGTAGTCACATCTTCATTTATATGGAGGCCAATATTAGGTTAGCATCGGACATGTACTATTTTCACCATGCTTCATGAGTTTCCTTTTGCACCTTGGCAACCTTTTAAGTTCCAAAACACGTTGTGTGTGTGTTTACAGTACAAAATTAGTCCAACTGAGGGAATGTAGCAATTTAGAGGAAGTCTGTAAGGGATAATTTCCATTTCTAATGCATTAATCTATTCTGCAGAATGTGATAGGAAGTTTAGTAGGTCTACAAGTGCTGGGCTTCTGAATTGCCATGGTGCTTTTTATATAATAGATTATTAGTCTGAAGAGTAAAGCTTTGCGTGTCTCGGTGCTCTGATATAGACTGCACGTAACTAACGTAAATTTGCAGATGCATAATTGAAAATCCTTACAAAATGGACCTTAAATTTGTATAAAAAAGGATTTGCACGATCAGAGACATATCTCAGCTGCTATGGGTGATTTGTAGATACCTAGTTTGATGTCACCAATTGCAAGCATTTTAACTAAGAATCTGAGGGAAGACACAGATTAGTGCTAGACAGGGCTGCATAGGGGATTCAGAAAATACGTATGTAAGAACTTCTGGTGCAAAACGTCTGCAGACACTGAGTTGAAGTTTATGGTTGAAAATCATGACCAACAATTTATGAATTTTACATGCATTACCTTGTTTAATAATTATGCATGAAAATGAATAGTAAACATAATAGATATATAGAATACATATTGAAGTACAATAGCATTGCTTATTAAATTCTGTTTAAATCCACCTTCATGGAATTCTATTTTAAATATGTTTAGGTGACACCTTCTGGTAGAATGCAGCACTATGCTCCATTTGTGATACTAGCTCAAGAATGTACACATTGAAAGGTGGGAGGTTTAAGTTATACCCACTGTTGATTTGTCTATACAGACTCCAGGATAGAAGTCTACAGTGCACTAACTTGACACAGTAAAGGGCTCTGAAACAAGATATTGGGCAACTGAATTAGGAGAACAGTAAGTTCCAAAGACCTGTTAGATCATCAGGTCCACTTTCCTGCATGATCAGGATTTAGGGCCAAATTCAGATTTTGTGCAAGCTGATGTGACAGATTTCTTTGTGCTAACACAGAGATCATCTGCATACAAATTTGTACCCAGTTAGTTAAATGGATTTAGTTGGTCTTCACAGTGGTTTGCACCAGTTGTTCTTATATCAGTTTTAGAGTGATTTATTTCTGTTCCTTAAAGCTTCTTAAGCTAAAATGAAACAAGTCTGGTTTAAGCAGAAATGAGCATTTTCCTAATTTAATAACTCAATTGGTTTAAAAATCACCCCTTCGGTTAAACTTGTGCATGTGGGTGTTGACAAGCCCTCAGACTTCCTTACATCCATTCAATTGATATGTAATGGAGTAAGGGCTTGTTTACAAGGACACTAGTGTGTGACAAGCCAAGGCATAAAACATCAAAGATCACTACAGAACTCTTAGTGTATGGTAGCAGGGTTCACAGTAGCCAGTTAGTATGAGACAAGTTAGTGTACTGCAGACTTATACCCTGGAGTCTGTGTAGACAAATCAATGGTGGATATAACTTAAATCTCCTAGCTCTTCCATGTGCATGTAATACCCACTTGATTCCCTTACAACTATTTATGCACTCTACTCATGGGTAAAGGTGTCCAAGTCAATGTAACAGGTCTTTTACCATTTTGCATATCACTTCTGAATTTGCCTATAATAGCTCGATAGAGGACATCAGTTCTTAAATTGATACCACATTTAATTCTAGCTGAGAGGCACTGTTTTGTATTCCCCCCCCCCCCGCCTCCTTCTGGGTAATCATTTATGCAAGTTTTAGTAATGCAGACTGTCAATTTGAGTTTGGTAACTAATCTCAATTACATTTTTATAAACCTACTGTGTTTTGTTATTTGAATGCTTTGGTTTTCCATTTAGACTGCAAGGGTATATTCTGCCTTTACTCCCCACCTCTCATGCGTCCTTAGTAAGTCTTTTTTGGTTTGTATCATAGAAAGTTATCTGAATTACTTACATTAGGCCTCTTTGGGGTAATGCAAATCAACTGCATTTCTGTTCAGCTATAATCTTTAATGTAATGAAAGAAAGGACTTGACATTTACTTCATGTCTTGTAATAAATCTATAGAAAACATAAGTCCTTAATTTACAGGATTCTGTGTGGTTTATTTAAAAGTATCACATTTTATGTCAGTCTACCTTATCCTACTGGTCAAGATAAAAGATGTAAGTTGGCACATGACTTGATGAGAGAGACAGAAAGATTAATTCAACACCACACAGAAGTGGATGCAAGTCATTAGAATCCAGAGGTCTACGGGCATCAGACAGGCAGGCCAAGTAAGATGGCTTTATAGTTACGCAGCATTGAGGAATGTGTTGTAATTCCATTGATTGAATATAACCTAAGGCCCAGAATCTGATCTCCCTATTTACTCTGAGTAAATACCTTATTTCAGCAGTAGTCCTCTTCAAAGTCCTGCTCCTCCAAGCCTGCTTACAATGTTCCTAGATAGCACATGATTCAACAGTTAATGTTGTTGAACTCACATAGTCTACTCATTGTGAGCATGGATGCCAGAATCTGGGCCATAACCTGGAGGCCTAAATCTAGATTTGAGTGCAAAGTTCACAGGTGGTCAATGTGCCATTAAAAATACTGGGGATGAGATCAAGCATCAGGTATAGTCGACACAGTCTAAGAAAGCTCCACGTCTTACATGTTCTCCCATTAGTTAATTCTCCTGGAGGATCTAACAGAAGTCTTACTTCTAATAATCATCATTGATACAAGTGTCAAGGCAACAGAAACCATATAGACTATGTTAAAAAATAAAACTATATCCCAAAACCTGATTTCCTTCATACTGAAGCTGACAACGCACCAATGCCATTTTTGCCTTCCACAACAATTCCAGGAAGCCGCTTATTCCACAGCAGAAGTAATCAGTACTGGCAGACATACTAGAAGAATGGCTTTCAGGAGAGAGGTTACGGAGCTTAATGGGAAATTAAAGACACTCTCGGGTAGAAATAAAGTAGTCCGTCACACCTCAGAAATAGAGCTGTGTCATAAATATAAAGGGAAGGGTAACCCCTTTGAAATCCCTCCTGGCCAGGGGAAAGCTCCTCTCACCTGTAAAGGGTTAAGAAGCTAAAGATAACCTCGCTGGCACCTGATCAAAATGACCAATGAGGAGACAAGATACTTTCAAAAGCTGGGAGGAGGGAGAGAAACAAAGGGTCTGTGTGTCTGTCTATATGCTGGTCTTTACCGGTGATAGACCAGGAATGGAGTCTTAGAACTTTTAATAAGTAATCTAGCTAGGTATGTGTTAGATTATGATTTCTTTAAATGGCTGAGAAAAGAATTGTGCTGAATAGAATAACTATTTCTGTCTGTGTATCTTTTTTGTAACTTAAGGTTTTGCCTAGAGGGGTTCTCTATGTTTTTGAATCTAATTACCCTGTAAGATATCTACCATCCTGATTTTACAGGGGGGATTTCTTTATTTCTATTTACTTCTATTTTTATTAAAAGTCTTCTTGTAAGAAAACTGAATGCTTTTTCATTGTTCTCAGATCCAAGGGTTTGGGTCTGTGGTCACCTATGCAAATTGGTGAGGCTTTTTATCCAACATTTCCCAGGAAAAGGGGGGTGCAAGTGTTGGGAGGATTGTTCATTGTTCTTAAGATCCAAGGGTCTGGGTCTGTAGTCACCTAGGCAAATTGGTGAGGCTTTTTACCAAACCTTGTCCAGGAAGTGGGGTGCAAGGTTTTGGGAAGTATTTTGGGGGGAAAGACGCGTCCAAACAGCTCTTCCCCAGTAACCAGTATTAGTTTGGTGGTGGTAGCGGCCAGTCCAAGGACAACAGGTGGAATATTTTGTACCTTGGGGAAGTTTTGACCTAAGCTGGTAAAGATAAGCTTAGGAGGTTTTTCATGCAGGTCCCCACATCTGTACCCTAGAGTTCAGAGTGGGGGAGGAACCTTGACAAGCTGTATTGGTACAATGCAACCGATGGTACCAATAATTAAGATGACTGCAGCTGGTGACAAGACCATCTGAGGGAAGGATTCTTTGCTGTGGACCTGTCTACTGCAGAATAAAAACATGTCTTGTCTCTTTTAAAGCAGTGCAAGACATGTCTTTGTAAAAGGCAATGAAAGAAGGCTGGCAGGACCTTATCCTTCACAAAAAGATATCCCCCTCAACTCTCTAAAGACAGAATTTATCAAATAAAGCCTTATCAGGCCTGCAGCAGAAACTATGGGTAAAATTTTCAGATGTGCTGAAGTAATTTAGAAGCCTAATTCTCATTTTCAAAATGGACTCAAGAGCTTATATCTCATTGAAAGTCCATGTGACTTAGGCTTCTAAGTACATGAGTTATTTTTGCAAATAAGAGTTGAGCTTCTGTGTCATTTAGATGCTTTTAAAACTTACCCATATAGTCTTAATTGGATGATGCTGAGACACTTACAGTATTTAAGCATCAGTTTCAAGAACGTATCACACTGACTGTAGCTTAGAAATAATTATATTGGGGGGAGGACAATGCAAGAGACAAAAACAGACCATGCAGAAAACAGAGCACACACTAAGGCACTAATTTAAGAGAAAAATAAGGTTATGTAAAGGTAAATAGAGCAACTGAAAAGCCAGACCTGTAACAGCTGTGCCATGGGCAGCCAGACCTGGTGTCCACAGTCACCAGACAGGATACTGGGAGATCAGAAGCAAGAGTAAAACTTGAGATCAGAACAATCAGACAGGAATCAGGGCTGACAGGATACTAGAAGGTCAGAGGCAGGAGGCAAGCTGGAGCTCAGGAACCACAAGTCAGAAGCCAGGAAATCAAGACAGGGGCACAGGAAGCACACAGTCCAGAGCAGGGTGGAGCCCACTTGTTCAGACAGCTTCCCTGTTCTGCTGCAGACTGTAAGTAAAGCCAACCAGCTGCCTGGGACTCTGCCAATAGGATCTCAGGGGCGGAGCCTCAGACTGGGACAGGGCTTAGAAGGGCCCTAAGTAAGCAGCTGTCAGCAGGCTGCCAGATGGAGGGTTGGAATGTGGCCACCCTGCAGACCCAGTTTTGAGATCCCTGGGTTGTGCCATGTTCAGAGCACAGATTTAAGTACCTGTAGATCAGGAGTGGCTGTGTCCTGTCAAACCTGCTGGGGAAAAAAAGTAATGTACCCCTATGGAAATGAAACAGTAGGGAAGACATGTGGAAAAGATTCCCCTCTAGGGAAGAAAACTAGAAGGATTTGGAAAATGTTATGCTTTCAGAAAATGGTGCTCATGAATGAGAAGCCCCAGGTGAAAAACAAATGTTTCAGGACAGTTCCCCCCCCCCCCCCCCCCCCGCCCCATCCTGAACCTATGGAGTTAGGCTAAGAAACATGTGTTCACTGGAAAAATATGGATAATTGGTTTCATTTCATCCCCCCCCCCCCTCTCTCTCTCAAAGAATTTGATGTGCACCTAACAGATCCTATTGCAGATGCTGTTCGATAGACAAACTCATCTCTTACCTCCCACCGATCCAAACTGAGCTCAGTTATGCTTCACTCAGGATTTGCACAAGTTTAACTGTGAGCAGAATTTGGTCCTCTGTCTTTAGGATAAAGTGTAAAAGCAAAGCTCACATAACTGGTGTTCCCTAAAGGTCCCATGGGATTTTTTACAGCAGTAGGGTTGTTCAGTTTAGGTGTGCTAGCCAAAGTTTTTAACTTGCATGACTACATTTTGCCTAGCTAAAGATCTCCTGGAATTTCACATGAATATGGTATTCTTTCTTTTTGAATTTTTATTTAGTTTTACTATCAGTACTGTTAAACAGTTACTTCATTATACCCCAGATGTGGCTGCATTTTAGTGCTGGGTGAAGTAATTCCTGTGTATATACATACAGCGAATGGGATGAATAGTCCTACATACATATACTATTTTTATTAATTGCTAAACATTTTGTCTACTCCACCACCAACTTTCCCGGATGTAAAATCTGCAGCCGTGCCAAGTAAAATCATGAAACTGCCACTCCCTCCTCCTGAATGTCATTCTTTACAAACTCTTGTTTAAAGTGGAAACCAAACACTTATTGTTTTCTTGTTAATGTAATACAGCTATATTATAACAACCTGTATCTGATATACAAGACTTGGACATTCATGTTAACAGATGTTTGAGAGGGGAGTAATTTAATTGTTTATGAGCCAGCAGCTCTTGCTCTGAATTTAGTTATATATTTATTTTTGAGTACATCTTTCTCCCTCCTGAAAATATTTATTAGAGAAAGGGCTAAACTGATCCATCATGTAAATCTACTGAAGCCAATAGCATTACATGAGGGATGAATTTGACCCAATATGGCTCATTTATATTCATTTAAAAGCATGAGTATGAAACCATGTTTCCCCCTTTCCAAAGAGGGTTGGACTATACCAAATAATAAAATGGATTAGACACGGTAGCTTTTAGAGTTTGTCCTGAACTCCAGTTTTTTGAGGATAAGTTTTCGTATGTTTAACTTTTACATTTGGTTAAAGGGATTACACTGTGAAGAATATCTGACAACTACTGCGTACATTTTATTTGCTTTGCAACATCTGTTGAAGATGTTGAAGATCAAAACCAATAAAAAGAAAATTTAAGAAAAACAAGCCTCGACTATGTACAAAATTAGAAAGCTTGCCCCTTTACTTGAAGACAAATGTTTCCATATAAAAAAAGAGAAGACTGAAGTGGGTGGGGGAGGAGAGGAGAAACCTATACTGCTTAGATAGCAGATGCTGTTTGGACATCTGAAATGGCACTATTCCAGTCACACACAATAATTTGCATTAGTGATGCCAACAGAAAATATAGAATGTGGAAAGAAAACAAACAATGGAAAAGAACAAGGGGTAAAATCAATACATAACTGAACTGAAATGGAATTTTTAAAAGGATGCCAAAAAGTACGGTGGGGGGGGGGGGGGGGGGGGGGAGGAAAGCAGAGGAAAGGTTTTACTAGTGAGGTAATAAGATAATAGAAAGAAATTGAAAAGTGCTGCTGTGGATGAGACTGTAGTCTTGGACATGCTTTTAAACAGATCTTACATTTGCAAAGAATTTGGGTGGCCCTTGAGTCTCCTTTGTTACTCTTTGAACACTGACATATGGAACATGTGTCTTTGGGGGTCTGTGTAGAAAACTACACACACACACACACACCACAGATGGAGCTACTTGTTTATTGACAAATTACAAGTTAATAACTTACAGAATTGCAGAGATTAGCTTTTGTTTAAACTATTTCCTCCTCGAGAGGAGCAGCTCATTTAATGATTCCAGGACCACAAAAACCACCACCACCACCTTTCTTGAAAAAAAAACAAACACCCTGCCATCTGTTTTTCACCCTTGTGCCTTCCCCATAATTGTTTCACCTTTTATTATTTAATAAAATATCTATCCTCACATTCAGTATAAATGTCTGATCAGCTATGTTGCATTATTGCTTGGAATTGACCCCTGGGATCAATGGCAGAACTCCCATACTAGCCCAGATTGGAGAGAGAATTTAGGCACATGTTTAAGTGCTTTCCTATAGAGGGAGGTTTTCCTAAAATGGAGCAGAACCCAAATGAAGTGAAACATTTCAGTGAGAGGAAACATGTCGTAGGGTCACCAGAATATATAGTAGACCGTTGGACACTTCTGTGTTATCCAACAATCATTTTACACATTACGGTGAAGATTCTTTTATTTAAAAACCACATAACAGTGTAGTAACTTGATGCTCCTAGGACATTTACATGGAGATGGAGGCGGAGCCCTGTTTCAGTGCTCTGGTACTTTTATTTACAGTCCTTGGTTTCTGGTTGAATGCAGAAAAGTAAAGCAATATCATATAAAGTATGTAAATACAATTAATGATGCAATGGATTTCCCTGGAAGACTATATTCTCAAAAAACCTGAGCCATTTGCAAATGTTTACTGGACACAGAATACCTGTTTGACTTGTTATTGAAGAGTTTGCTAATCTTTCCCAAAAGAACTATCAGTTCCATTTAGTAAAAGAGAACATCTAGCTAAAGGGGGCATTTATAATTCTCTAATTAGTAAGAATTTGATGTAGTGTTAATTCACTTGTAGATAGATTTCTTGGCAAAGTTGATGGGTTGCACTGCCATGCCATGCTTAATTGCCAGTCTATTTCTCCTTAATGGGTGATAAAGTGTGAAGGGGTTAAAGCAATTTAAAAAACAAAAACAAACCCCCACCCAAAAAACCCAACAACCCCCAGTTTATCCTTAGTCCCCAAAGTTGTGAAAGATGTGGTAGGACCAACTCCCTTTAAAAAAAAAAGTGTTCTTGAAATGGAGTTAGGTATCTCCTATCGGCCGCTGCGGGAGCAAATCCATTTCCTATATTTACATTAGTATAGCAACAACATAACAAATATCCTGTCATATCTAAACCAAAGAGCAAATTTTATGCAGATAGCCTAGAATGTCTGTATGATCCAGAAAAATCCTTCCTTATACTTAAATTTAAAAACGGGGGGTGGAGGGCGGGATCGGAGAGCAAACACTATGTAATAGTTCTAGCAATTGTTTGGATGAATCCTAAGTGGAGCTGTCATAAAAAAAAACATTATTCATTGTACTTTGGGTGATTACAAGTGCCCACAGTTTATTTTAGGTTATGGTCTGATTTTTGGACAGTGTATGCATATCCTACAGATGGGGGCAGCTCATTGTTGAACCCACATTGGAAAGGCTAAAAATGATGGGCCAGATTCTACTGTGAGAAAGAAGGGGAAGGGATTAAAATATTTTAAAATTAATGTGTTGTATTCTTTCATCCACTCTTTAATGTGTCACTTCTATATTTTATTGAAAGCTTTTGGGGACAGGGACTTTTCTTACTGATATGACTTACCACATTTTGGGTGCTGAATAAACATAGCTATGTTTAAATTAGCAGTAAGAGAACTGGCTTCAGTTGAGTCATTTCTGATTACAGCTGGCCAAAAAATGTGTGTCTAATAGTTTGATTTATATCAGTGTGATAGCAGGATTAGGGTTGCTGAGTAAAATTAAATTATTGGTGCAGAAAGAGCTACCACCATGGGACAGCTCAAATTAAAAGAAGAGCCACTGGAAAACATGAAAACATTCTCCCTTAATCATAATAGGAGCCAGCGCTAGTTATTAGTCATTAGATTTCCATTAATGAAGACACCTCTTTTCCAACATGGCTTAGAATAAGCATACACTAAGCTATAAAAGAAGCTGATAGAAATGCTTTGGTAAATGAATGTAATACTGGCTTTGGAAAGATCCCCTAACATTTGCTAATCACACAAAAATGATACATTAGAAGATGCTACTCAGGCTGTAATGAGGCTGACAGTATTAGCCTTAGTTTCACTGTCACTCCTACTCTCCACCGCACCATGCTCATAGCAACTTAATCCTTTAATGGGTCAAAGGATTCTTGAGTGGTACCAGGGCCCAGTGGACAAGGCAATCGGCTGACACTCAGGACACCTGAATTCTATTCCAGGCTCAGCAACTCACCTACAACGTGACACTGGATAAGTCACATCACCATTCCCTTTCCACCCTTCGTCTTGCCTATTTATATTGTAAGCCCTACAGGTCAGGGACTGTTTCTTACAATGTGTTTGTACAGTGCACAGTTGGGGCCTCTAGGTGTTACTGCAGTACAAATAAAAAAACAAATAAGGCTCATGTCGGCTACATAAAACAATCATAAACAGAAGAACCACCACCAAGTGCCTGTGTTGCCTAGTGGACAGGGCACTGGACAGAGACCTGGGTTCTGTCCCTGGCTCTGGTTTTCTAGGTGACCTTGGGCAGGTCATGTCCCCCAAGCCTCAGTTTCCCCACTTGTAACATGGGGGTAATCATACTGACTTCCTTTGTGAAGTCCTTTGAAGGCTTCATGACAGTTAAGTATTATTGACAGATTTATGTATTGTCATGGTTAGTGGTATACAGATTTTCAAAATATTGCATAAATGGAATTAAAATTGATTTAAAATGGTCAACCACTTTGGTGCCTGATGGATATTGCCTACGAGCCCAAAAAAATAGAAAATGCAAAGTTCTAATGAAAAACATCACATTCCTTAGAAGCCACCTCTCTGCATAAAACAACACCTACCTTTTCCATTTTCTGGCCTGCTGTAATTCCTGCACAGAACAACATTGAAATCAATGGGGCATCGTATAGGCAGAGAGTCTCTGAACTTAGTCAAATCCTGTCCTGGGGAGGGTACCATCTGCAAGGCAGTTATTGATAAAAGAAAATGCAGAGGTAGCATTAAGCTGGAATGCTGGAAGGGGGGAAAAATCTATATAGAATATAAGAAGAGGAGTACTTGTGGCACCTTGGAGACTAAAATTTATTTGAGCATAAGCTTTCGTGAGCTACAGCTCACTGTAGCTCATGAAAGCTTATGATCAAATAAATTTGTTAGTCTCTAAGGTGCCACAAGTACTCCTGTTCTTTTTGCGGATACAGACTAACATGGCTGCTACTCTGAAACCTATATAGAATATGTGATGGTGTGGAGTTGTGGTAAGGTTTTATCTAGAGTTAGTTGGCGTTTTTCCAGAAAGTTCATCTAAAACCCTCAAAATACTTGAGAAAAATATTTGAAAAACTGCTCGTTAGGAAATTTATGATAAACAAAGAATTTTAATGGTTTGTCAAAAAAATCACCACCATAATTGAAATGGGTATTGATTTTTTTTGTTTTTCAAAAGCTGCTAAATAAAAACAATGGATAACAATTACTATAATGATTATTTGGGGCAAAAAAAAATTGAAAAACTACCACCAAAAAGGGTCTATTTTGAATCAGGCTGAAAGGAAACAATTTCAATTCTCCCCCCACACACATTTTCTTCCCCCTCTTCTCGCTTTCTTAACAGGAATTTGGAATGGCCATGCCACTGACTGACAAATCTCAAATGAACACCAATAAAGCCTTAAATACACCATGTGTGTGTTCTGGACATCATAGATAAAATAGATGTTACAGTAGTGTTTAAGAAAACAACATCTGGAAAAAAATGAACTAAAAAAATACCCCTCCATTAGTAAAGCTAGGTTCCTTTGTTGAGACCAGAGGTAGCCCAGTTATGGCTAGAGTATATGCAAATGTGTTTACCATTATTTATTTCTTTTTTTTTGGTTAAAATACAAGCTTTCCAATGAACTCTAGCTACCATGAGCCCAGCTTTACAGAGGTGAAAGTGAGCCAGAAACAAACCTCTAAAACCACAAAATATAGCCTTTCTATATATGAGTGTATCACAGTTTTAGAATCCATTATCTTGAGTCTGTCCAGGACTAAATGCAAATGTTCAGTCCCATTGGGAATCTCTCCTTATTAAATCTCATTTCAAGTTTTGCAAGCTGCAATTTATTATTGGACCTTACATTCGGACATTTTTATGAAGAAAGACACAACCATGGGTGTAGGACCAAGTTGTGCTGATACTGGGCCTCAGGCAGATGTAACTTTGGGGATAAAACATTTTGTGTCCGGTTGATCAAAAGTGACAGCTGTTTGAAGATGCTTAGGGGTTTGGATAAATTCCAAAGGAGACAGATTAATGGGCTGAGGGCCAAATGAGGTAGTCAATTGTGCAAGACAACTAAATTTATCACATGGGTTTCACCGCCACATACCTACGTCTATGAAGCGGTGAAGACATTTGATCATTGTGCGTCACACTGTTTGCGAATCTCAGGGAAGAAAGGAATTCTAAATGAGCCCCTTTTTAAGTATGTTCTGCACTGACAAATTAATGGCATGTTGTGTTATTCTCATTGTATTTTGGTTAATCTGGACTAGAAAAAGAAAAATGCTTATGTTTGTAATTACGGAAGATATTTCCAAGTTGATTTATTATAGAGTGATTCTACATTAAAAAAAGCTATCATGGCAATCCCAACATTCCTTAAGTGGAGAAGGTGCTCTCATGCTCTCATAAAAAGAAACAGCTGGCCTTGGAGAAAGCAGATAGAGGAATCTTCCACATGGCATCAAATAAAAGCAATTAGGCACTCTAGTGTTTACTGAAAAATGATCAGCAGGGTGACTCTTTCCATCAGGCTTCACTTTTCTCATGTTCAAATGCCTTTCGACACTATGAGCTCAAATCCCAGCTGAAAATTCAGTCACAAGGGAAAATGTTTGAGTCTTCACGGTGAGTTACCAAGTTACTAATGCAGAAGTCCATTTCAGAAATTTGTCTTTTCAGTGATTAAGACAGTTTCACAAGGAAAGAGGAAGAACAGAGACTTTCCAAATTTTGTGTTCTACTGATTCTAATATCTCACATTACACCAGTAAATTCACCCTCTAATGTATCTTACTATGTGTTTGTACAGTGAGTAGCACAATGGGGCGGGGGAGTCCCGGTTTTGGTTGGGGCATTAGGTAGGCATTACTATTAGTAGCTACTGTAATACAGATAATATTGCACAAAAAGTGCAAGGATGTTACAAAATAAAAATGGAAAGCTTTTTCCTCAGGCCTTAAATTTGGCAGGAGTAACTTTTTGGAACAGAAGCTGCTTATTCTGACACCCTCTAGTTTTTCATTTGACTGGGCAATTTTTTTTTTAACTTTTTGCAAAACATTACTATCCTGACCAATTTAACAGGGAAGGACTTGCAAATAGTCCAACTCCTTTTCTTCTCACCACAACACTTTAAGAGACTGTCACAGGATACACTCACCACTGGGGTGCCTCCTCTTGGGTGCTCTGGGGATTAGCTCCTTTCAGGTCCAGTGGGTCCCGTCCCCCCTTCTGTCACTTATCCACAGGCCCTGTTGCCTCTTTCTGATTCAGGAAGCTCTTTGTGGCATGGCCTTCCATCTAGGTCATGGTTTTCTCTCCTTTTTGGGGGTACCAAAGTCTCTCCCTCTAAAATGGCAGTCTTCCCTTCACAACCCAGGCCTCCTCTACTCTGGATTTCAGTCCAGGGACGCTACATCTAGCAACTGTGGTCTGCTTGCTCCCACAGCCTGTTGCTATTTCCCTGAACTCCTTCTGACAGCCGCTGGCTCCCCCATCTCTGAGTTTACCAGACCAAACTCCCCCACTCCAGGGAGTAATTGCTGACTACTCAAGTGTCAACGCCATAGTCCCAAATGCACCTCCCTTCTCCCAGGGTGTCACTGAAGACTACTTCCCCTACAGCCCCTTTCTGCTGCCAACTTCCTGGCTTTATACCAGCCCTGCTTGTTCCTTCTCAGCTGGGCTCCATCATCAATCTACCTTTTAATCCCTGGCTGTCCCCTAGGTGCAGCCTATCAGGTTACTTAACCTAGACATCCTTATGTGGGGGTGGACACCTCATCACAGATATTTCAGAGAAGTCCATGAACAGAGTATAAGATAAAACAGATGAACAAATAAATGCAAAGAAAATACAGTACTGTAGGTCAGTGATTCGAAAATTAATATAGCTGCTACCAATTATTGCATTTCTGTTAGCAATTCCTTATCACCTGCCACTTTCCTATGTTGACATCCCAATTTTATATTAAAAACTAAGTGGAAGTGCGCTGTTCAAATCATGAATATCAATATGATTAAAATTTTAAAAAGGAATTGCTGTCCAACAAGGGGACTGAGCCTTGTAATTCTGTCTTCTTCTGAAGTCACCAGTTAGCAAACAGACAAAGTGGGGAGGGTGGAGAATCTCCAATTGGGAAGGCAGTTTACACCCTTCTCTTCCTCTTGTAAGGACCTGGGAAGCCAGATGGAGATGCTAGGGCACCTGATGTACTGTAGTCAGGTCAGTGCTGTCTTATATGAGTCACATGTTTAAGAATGACTAATTTGTCTAAGAGGGGGCTCATCTAACACAGAAAATCAGCTATAAAAAAGCCACTTTTTTTTAGATGACATCTCTATATTCCCCATTTATGAGGCCTGTCCCTGACGTTGGTGAGTTTGGGAACTTTCCAGAAAAACAATGCACGTTGGGATAATATAAGTTCCTCCTCCTGGCACCAAAGTTGAGACTAAGAAACTCCTTGGTCTCCCAGATGCCTCAGTTCCTTCCTTTTGATGTTTTGATAGAGTAGGTCATTTTCAGGTCATTAGATTATTTTAGGCACTTTCTATGCTGTTACAGTTCAGATTCCAAGACCGTATGTAGATCAGTTGTGGAGCATCATGTTAGATGCCCAAGATCTAAAGAAAGAAACCACTTAAATCTAGTCTCTTACACGCCTTTTTTCCCCCAGAGTCTGCACACCTACTTGCTATCTGAAGTGCCTCAAGGCAGGCCATTTTTCAGATAACTGTTTTGTGCAGCAGGCACTTAATTTCTAAACATTCACTTCCTACAACCTGTCAAGGCCCAATTGTGAGACAATGGATGACTGAACCAGGAGTCCCTGGTGACAACTGGCAGAGAGTACAGGAGTTACAGAGGGTTTTACAGGATCCCCTGGGTCAGATATATGCATATTAGTTCATTAAAAAGTGGCATGGGAGGTCTATCATGAGCCAGTAGCCCCCTGGTCATTAGAATTAGTGAAATATGTACAGATAGTATTTAAGGAGTTAACAATTTTTAGTATAGAAGATCTTGGCATTTAAGCAGGTCACCAGGTCCTTTCAAGCAGGAGGCAGCAGACACGTATCTCCCTGTCTGGTCATTTGTGTATTGTATGCCTCACAAGGTAGGCCTATTTGCATACTGAGCTACAGACAAAAGAGGAGATTGTGAGATCAATGAAAGAAAATTTACAGCATGAAACAAATAGCAGGGGCTGTCCTGTTTATGACTAAAGACAAAGAATTATTAGGGTATTTCTGAGGGTACAAGGAAACACATAGAATCCTTCACCTAGGAGGTAACATGGACCATGTATCTATTGCAGGAGAGGAGGGTCGCAGCCAAGCCTTGCTTTGATATGCAAAATGAGCAATAGTCTACAACCATGAGAATATTTAGTTAATTAAGACTAGGCTCTAGGATGCCTGTTACAATTTTGTTTTATATATAACCATGTTGGCAATACCTCTAGTTGCTATTGCTTGAATCTCTATGCTTTGTTAAGTAAACTTGAATATGTTTGTTGTGAAATAGAAAGGGATAGATACTAAGACAGAAAATATCATATTGCCTCCATATAAACCCATGGTACGCCCACATCTTGAATACTGCGTGCAGATGTGGTCGCCCCATCTCAAAAAAGATATATTGTAATTGGAAAAGGTTCAGAAAAGGTCAACAAAAATGATTAGGTATGGAATGGCTGCCATATGAGCAGAGATTAATAAGACTCGGACTTTTCAGCTTGGAAAAGAGATGACTAAGGGGGGGATATAATAATGGTCTATAAAATCATGACTGGTGAGGAGAAAGTAAATAGGGAAGTGTTATTTACTCCTTCTCATAACACACAAACTAGGGGTCACCAAATGAAATGAATAGGCAGCAGGTTTTAAACAAACAAAAGGAAATATTTCTTCACACAATGCACAGTCAACCTGTGGAACTCTTTGCCAGAGGATGTTGTGAAGGCCAAGGCTGTAGCAGGGTCCAAAAAAGAACTAGATAAATTCATGGAGGATAGGTCCATCAATGGCTATTAGCCAGGATGGGCAGGGATGGTGTTTGCCAGAAGCTGGAAAGGGGTGACAGAGATGGATCACTCGATGATTACCTGTTCTGTTCATTCCCTCTGGGGCACCAGGCATTGGCTGCTGTTGGAAGACAGGATACTGGGCTAGATGGACCTTTGGTCTGACCCAGTATGGCCATTCTTATTAGCTTATTAGAAATCAAATATAAGTGCCGTGCCATAAATGAAGAGGTGAAACTGGTAAACTGGGTGGAACCTTTTTTTTTTTGGAAGCAGTAAATTTTTTAATACTGAGCATGTCGAGTAGAACAGGGGCTGGACACTCCAGGGAGATGCTCAGAGGGCTTGGGTGTTGGAACATGCCTATTGCTAACCTGCAGATTGACAGCAGAGCCTGCATAGCCTTAAGAGGAGTGCTTGTGTTGCCCATGGCTGCTGGAATTGGAGAGCTGGCACAGACAAAGCTTCCTCACACGAAGGACAGGTGGCAACGAGGTGTCTTCACAACCCTGGGTACCTTAGGAAGCACCACAGTGACAAAAGACCCAAACGGAGAGAGAAAAATAGTTATGTAGGAAATTTAAAATGTTAGAGGAAGCATTCCTTCACTGTAAATAATGCTTCCAGCAACTTCAGCTCCCCTGAGCAAGAGGGGAAGAGCATCTTTACGCACCAACTCATCAGCTAGAGATTTGGGGTCGGAGGGGGGAAAAACATGAAAATTACAATAGGGGCATAGGAGCAACACAAGGGAAATCAGGAGGGGAATCGGGGTGGGGTGGGGGGTGGAATCTTCTCAGTATCTCATGTGTATACACAAATACAAGGAGTATGGGGAATAAACAGGAAGAACTGGAAATATTAGTACACAAGCTAATTATGACTTAATTGGCATCACAGACATGGTGGGATAAAGCTCATAGCTGAACTATTGGCATGGGGGTACAGCTTTTTTCTGGAAGGAAAAAGGAGAGGTGTTATATCATACATATATACACTTGTTCTGAGATGCAGGAGGTGCTTAGAGGCACACCATTTGTAAGTCTCTGGGTAAAGACAAAAGGGGAAAACAAACAGGTGACATGGTTGCGGTCCCTTATTGGCTACCACATCTGGAAGACGCTGTGGATGAGTCATTTTTGAAACAAACAACAAATATCCAAAATACAGGTCTATTATAATGGGGGACTTTAACTAACCATAATCTGCTGCAAGAGTAATATGGCAAAACACAAAATTTCCTATATGTTCTTGGACTGTAGCGGTGACAACTTTGTGTTTCAGGAAATGGAAGTCCAGATGAACTGACATTTTAGACTCCAATCTGCCCAATGGGGAGGAAGTGGTTGTGAATCTGAAGTTGGAAGGCAAATTGAGTGAAATTGATCATTAAAAAATAGATTTCATGATTCTAAGAAAAGGAACAAGTGAGAGCAGCAGAACAAGCATAATGGACTTCAAAAAAATAAAAAAGAAGCAGATTAACTCAGAACGGGTAGTTAAGGTCCTGTGTGAAGAAAATCTAAGGGATAAAGGAGCTTTAGGATAACTCATTTTCTCAAGGAGAAAATATTAAAGACAACTGTAAACTAGCCTGATGCAAAAGAAAGACAGGAAGAAGCCAATATGTAGGCTCATTAATGACCTGACACACACACCCCCCCCAAGGAATCCTACAAAAAGTAGAATCATGAATTGTTAAGGAGTACAAAATAGCATAAGCATGTAGGGACAAAATCAGAAAGGCTAAGGCACAAAAAGTGTTACATCCAGCAAGAGACATAAAAAGCAATTAAATAAATAAATAAATTTAAATAAACGAGGAACAAGAAAAAGATGAAGTGTCAGCCCTCTACTTAGCAGGGAAGGACAGCTAACATCAAGAAGGCTGAGATGTTTACTGTTATTTTACTTCAGTCTTCTAAAAATGGTTAAAAAACACAATATTAACACAATGGGGGAAGGAACATAAGGTAATGGATATAAATAAGTTGGTAGGACCTGATTAAATTAATTCTAGAGTATGTAAGCAACTAGATAAATCAATTATCTTTCAGAACTTATGGAGGACAGGCGAGATCCCAGAGGACTGAAGAAGGGTAAACCTTGTGCTTATCTTTAAAAATGGGAACAAAGAGGACCCAAGGAATTCTAGATTAGCCATCTTAACTTTGATACTTGGAAAGATATCGGAACAAACTATTAAAAACAGTCAATTTGTAAGCCTCTAGAAGATAACAGGATTAATAAGGAATAGCCAGCATGGATTTGTCCAGAATAAATCATGCTATGCCAGACTAATTTCCTTCTTTGACAGGGTTACTGTCTAGTGGATAAGGGGGAAGCAGTATGTGATCATCTTGATTTATTATAGCTTTTGACACCGTTCCACAAGACACTCTCATAAGCAAACTAGGGAAATCCAGTCTAGAAGAAATTACTATAAGGTGGGTGAACAACTGGTTGAAAGACAATACTCAGAGTAGTTATCAATGGTTTGCTGTCAAACTGGGACGATGTATCTATTGGAGTCCCACAGGAGTCAGTCTGTCTGGTACTATTCAATAATTTCATTAATGACTTGGATAATGGAGCAAAGAGTATGCTTATAAAATTTGCAGCTGACAGCAAGCAGGGAAGGGTCGCTAGTACTTAAAATGACAGGATTAGAATTCAAAACATACCTGAGAAATGGGAGAATTGGTCTGAAATAAAAAAAATGAATTTCAATAAAGACAAAAGCAAAGCACTACACTTAGGAAGGAAAAATCAAATGCAGAACTATCAAGAAGGGATTAGCTGGAGGTGGTAGTACCACTGAAAAGGATCTGGGAGCAAGGGAGGCTTAGGTTAGATATTAGGAAAAACTTTCTAACTATAAGAGTAGTTAAGCTCTGGAATAGACTTGCAAGAGAGGTTGTAGAATCCTCATCTCTGGAAGCTTTTTAAAGAACCATTTAGACAAATGCCAGTCAGGGGTGGTCTCTGTTTACTTGGTACTGCCACAGTGCAGGTGGCCTTTTTAGGTGTGTAGGTATGTGTATTGTACAATGTATGTACATATGAATAATCATACTGGGATGAAACATCTGCACCATTAGGCCTTTTGGGAGAAGAAGAGGAGTAATCAACAGCACTTCTGCCATTTTCCTCCTCTGCCATCCTCAAAAGATGACAATTCCAGCAGCACAGAAAACTCGTGAAAGACATGGGAGGGTTTGTGCAGTGCTGTATTAAAATACAGGAAAGAACATTTATTGAATCACCCATCACACTTCCTCTAGTACCTGCTTTTTATTTGGAGGTTTCTCCTCCAAATCTTCAAACCAAGCCAGACCCAGATTAGCTAGTGACATCTGGCAAGATCACAGCCCAAGAAGGTGTGGCTTGTTGGACAATATTGAAGGCTGTATCTGGCACAGAAGAAATTCAGCACTGCAGTTATGTGTCCGTGTAATCTGTTCATGGACCTCAACTCCTCTAGGGAGTATCACAAATTCATATGATGTTCCTGAACACTACATTTTACATTTACATCTCAGATTTAGCTGACGTGAAAAAATACTGTAGCCAGATACTCCCTGATTATATAAATGGTTGCTGATTAGCAGACGTTATTCCAGATAAGGTCAGAATGAGTTTCCAAGTGGAATATTTTCCCCTGATCTGCCTTTTTTCAGTAGATTGGTTATATGTTTATGATTCTACCCATGTTTGGTCAGGCTTTCCCCACTCCAATTCGAATGTAGACATATAGCTATCAGCTGAGCTAAAATTAGGGTCAAATACTTCTATCTGATGTGTATATGCATAATACTAAGTAACATCAAAATTCAGGAGATAACGTGAACCTCGTGGTTATATGGTCTAAATGGTCAGTCAAATATTTTATCTGAACTCAAGCTAATTGGGAATTTTCCATTAAAACAATTTTTCAACTGAAAATGCAGTTGAGCAAAATTTTGCTGATGTGACAAGTTTGATTTTCGGTCTGGAAAAAAAAAATATTTCCTTTTGGGGTTGGTTTGACCTAAATCAAAATTTGGTTGTAGAGCTGAGTTGCAGAATTTTATTTAGAATCAATTCAACATTCAACAGCATTTCCCTCGTGTAGTGCATTGCCTCAGGGGAATTATAGTTCAGGACCCCATTTTTTCCTATTCGGTGCAGTCCCTGGCTGGACTGTATTTTTCATGGTGCAACACAGTCAAGGAAGATTAAGTGGCATGGTGCATCATGGGAGATGAAGTCCAGCCAGGGAATCTGGGCCATATGGGAGAATGAGGCATCCAGCAATATGAACTGCCACTTCCAGTGGGTAATGTGCCACAACAGGCAATTCAATTTAATGAAAAGTAGCACTTTGAGTCAGTTCAAACAAATAAATTAAACATTTAGATTCAGGAATATCCAAGTGCTTTGTTTCGATCAAAAATGCCAAAAATGAAACTTGTCACCATTTCCAAATAAAATTGTTTGAGGTTTCTATCCTCTGAAAAAAAATATTTCAACTTTTTCCATATTCAAGATGAAAACAAGTGTTGAAATACTGGAATTTCCTGCTTAATGAAAAATTCAGATTTTCAACTCAGCTCCAATTTGAGCTGATTGAATACAAGCTCTGTAATAAAACATTGCAGTCAAATAATTTGGAAGCAAAAGAAGCAGCAGATCATCTGGGTATTACACCAGGCTTAGTCATATAAGGTTCATATACAGAGAGTCATTTATCCTTATTTTACCAATGAGGAAACTGATGCAGAGAATCATAGAATTATAGAATCATAGAATATCAGGGTTGGAAGGGACCTCAGGAGGTCATCTAGTCCAACCCCCTGCTCAAAGCAGGACCAATCCCCAACTAAATCATCCCAGCCAGGGCTTTGTCAAGCCTGACCTTAAAAGTATCTAAGGAAGGAGATTCCACCACCTCCCTAGGTAACGCATTCCAGTGTTTCACCACTGTCCTAGTGAAAAAGTTTTTCCTAATATCCAACCTAAACCTCCCCCACTGCAACTTGAGACCATTACTCCTTGTTCTGTCATCAGCTACCACTGAGAAAAGTCTAGATCCACCCTCTTTGGACCCCCCTTTCAGGTAGTTGAAAGCAGCTATCAAATCCCCCCTCATTCTTCTCTTCCACAGACTAAACAATCCCAGTTCCCTCAGCCTCTCCTCATAAGTCATGTGTTCCAGTCCCCTAATAATTTTTGTTGCCCTCCGCTGGACTCTTTCCAATTTTTCCAAAAACTGGGCACAGTACTCCAGATGAGGCCTCACCAATGTCAAATAGAGGGGAACAATCACGTCCCTCCATTTGCTGGCAATTCCCCTACATATACATCCCAAAATGTCATTGGCCTTCTTGGCAACAAGGGCACACTGTTGACTCATATCCAGCTTCTCGTCCACTGTAACCCCTAGGTCCTTTTCCGCAGAACTGCTGCCGAGCCATTCGGTCCCTAGTTTGTAGTGGTGCATGGGATTCTTCCGTCCTAAGTGCAGGACTCTGCACTTGTCCTTGTTGAACCTCATCAGATTTCTTTTGGCCCAATCCTCCAATTTGTCTAGGTCCCTCTGTATCCTATCCCTGCCCTCCAGTGTATCTACCTCTCCCCCCATCTTCGTGTCATCTGCAAACTTGCTGAGGGTACAATCCACACCATTCTCCAGATCATTTATGAAGATATTGAACAAAACCGGCCCCAGAACCGACCCTTGGGGCACTCCACTTGATACCAGCTGCCAACTAGACATGGAGCCATTGATAACTACCCTTTGAGCCCAACAATCTAGCCAACTTTCTATCCACCTGATAGTCCATTCATCCAGCCCATATTTGTTTAACTTGCTGACAAGAATACCGTGGGAGACCGTGTCAAAAGCTTTGCTAAAGTCAAGGAACAACACGTCCACCGCTTTCCCCTCATCCAAAGAGCCAGTTATCACATCATAGAAGGCAATTAGATTAGTCAGGCATGACTTGCCCTTGGTGAATCCATGCTGACTGTTCCTGATCACTTTCCTCTCCTCTAAGTGCTTCAGAATTGGTTCCTTGAGGACCTGCTCCATGATTTTTCCAGGGATTGAGGTGAGGTTGACTGGCCTGTAGTTACCAGGATCCTCCTTCTTCCCTTTTTTTAAATATGGGCACTACATTAGCCTTTTTCCAGTCGTCCGGGACTTCCCCCGATCGCCATGAGTTTTCAAAGATAATGGTCAATGGCTCTGCAATCACATCCGCCAACTCCTTTAGCACTCTCGGATGCAGTGCATCCGGCCCCATGGACTTGTGCTCGTCCAGCTTTTCTAAATAGTCCCGAATCACTTCTTTCTCCACAGAGGGCTGGTCACCTCCTCCCCATGCTGTGCTGCCCAGTGCAGTAGTCTGGGAGCTGACCTTGTTTGTGAAGACAAAGACAAAAAAAGCATTGAGTACATTAGCTTCTTCCACATGCTCTGTCACTAGGTTGCCTCCCTCATTCAGTAAGGGGCCCACACTTTCCTTGACTTTCTTCTTGTTGCTAATATACCTGAAGAAACCCTTCTTGTTACTCTTAACATCTCTTGCTAGCTGCAACTCCAGGTGTGATTTGGCCTTCCTGATTTCACTCCTGCATGCCTGAGCAATATTTTTATACTCTTCCCTGGTCATTTGTCCAGTCTTCCACTTCTTGTAAGCTTCTTTTTTGTGTTTAAGATCAGCAAGGATTTCACTGTTAAGCCAAGCTGGTCGCCTGCCATATTTACTATTCTTTCTACACATCGGGATAGTTTGTCCCTGTAACCTCAATAAGGATTCTTTAAAATACAGCCAGCTCTCCTGGACTCCTGTCCACCTCATGTTATTCTCCCAGGGGATCCTGCCCATCAGTTCCCCGAGGAAGTCAAAGTCTGCTTTTCTGAAGTCCAGGGTCTGTATTCTGCTTCTCTCCTTTCTTCCCTGTGTCAGGATCCTGACCTCAATCATCTCATGGTCACTGCCTCCCAGGGTCCCATCCACTTTAGCTTCCCCTACTAATTCCTCCCGGTTTGTGAGCAGCAGGTCAAGAAGAGCTCTGCCCCAGTTGGTTCCTCCAGCACTTGCACCAGGAAATTGTCCCCTACACTTTCCAAAAACTTCCTGGATTGGCTGTGCACCGCTGTATTGCTCTCCCAGCAGATATCAGGGTGATTGAAGTCTCCCATGAGAACCAGGGCCTGCGATCTAGTAACTTCTGTGAATTGCCGGAAGAAAGCCTCGTCCACCTCATCCCCCTGGTCCGGTGGTCTATAGCAGACTCCCATCACGACATCACCCTTGTTGCTCACACTTCTAAACTTAATCCAGAGACTTTCAGGTTTTTCTGCAGTTTCATACTTGAGCTCTGAGCAGTCATACTGCTCCCTTACATACAGTGCAACTCCCCCACCTTTTCTGCCCTGCCTGTCCTTCCTGAACAGTTTATATCCATCCATGACAGTACTCCAGTCATGTGAGTTATCCCACCAAGTCTCTGTTATTCCAATCACATCATAATTCCTTGACTGTGCCAGGACTTCCAGTTCTCCCTAACTGTATTCACTCATTTGTGGAAAGTGCTTTCTGATACCCCAATGAAAGGCACTATATGAGTGCCAAGTAGTAGCATTAATCTGGATGTGCAAAAGAATTATTCATCCAGATGACTGATTAGGTATATACCATACACATGTAAAATTAGTTTAGGAAAGAGGTAGTCGGTAATTAATGTTGGCAATTTTACATGAAATACAGACAACTAATAACTAAGATAGCTCTACTGCTAAGTCTGATTTTCTCCGCTATGTTAGCTCAAGTGTTTTGAGTATTCCAGGATCTTAGGAAACAACAAATATGTGTTGTTGCCTTCCATGCAGTGCGACAAAAACAACTTTTGCAGCACCGGTCTGTTATGAAAAAATAACTATGTATTTCTAACTGCTCAGAACATAGCTTTCTCTCTTAGCTTAATTTCATTGCTTGAATTTTATAGATTATTATCGTATCTGAGGGCAAAGCATCCTCCCTAGATATACAATACAAGTCTACTTAGCATAGATTTGGTCTAAGAAGCCTTCAAAAGAGCAAGGTGCCTATTCTACGTGAGTCCTATTGTTAAACCACCATCTTTTGTTTTTCCCCCAGTTTCGCCTGTTAGTAACATAAAATTTATATTTATTTCATTTTATAGACTTCAGGGGGAGCTACATGTGCTCATCACTACAACTGGTTAGGAATTCTTCAACAAAATGTTTATCCCCACCCATCAAATGCTGATATATCAAAACTAAAACGAGTCATTGGAAAGGGTCCGTTTCAAGTTTCCCTGACTTAAATACAGTTGAAAAAAAAAGGCTGTTTTGACATTTTCAAAGAAAAAAGTTTGTTTGAACTTTGCTTAATTTATAGTATGTGTTAAAGAAAAAAATGTCAAAACAAACAATGTTTCAGATTGACCCAAACGAATAGTTTTTTGATTTGTCAGCCAGAAAACGATTGATGTTTTGTCTTGATATAGGACAAGAAAAAATTCTGAGAGCTTGAAAATTCTCATGGGATTGGAAAGCAGTTTCTGACCCATTTCTATTCAGCACCTCTAAAATTCAGGGTCCTTATTTCTTCAGATTTCTATATATGGATTTGGGTGCATAGTATTTGGCACATATTCCATCATATAGGCCCTAATAACTAATTTCTTTGCCTTATGGCACTGTCTGACTGCTCCCACTAGTTCTTTTTCAACTGCTATCTATGCATAGTCTCCCTGCTCTGCCCCTCAAATTTTTCATACCTTTTTTGCTTTGCTCTGTGCACCTTCCCTCTTGCTCTACATAAAATATTAGAATAGATCTAATTCCCACAAATATTTTCTTTAACTCTCATTCTTCCTTTCCCTACCCCATATGTCTGTGCTTTTTATTTGTCTAATCTACAGCCTGATGTTGCCCACATCTTCTCTCAAGCATGGAGCTTACCACCATAAGTAGACCCACTGAAGTCAAATTGTCGTTGAGACATTATTATAACAGCACAGCACAAGACCCAAGGATCACCCAAAAAAGTTAACAGGCAACAGATTTAAAAACCAAAATAAAATACTTTTCCACATAACACAGTCAACCTGTGGAACTAGTTGCCAGGGTATGTTGAGCAGGCCAAAAAAGAACAGAGTTCTAAAAAGAACTAGATAAGTTCATGGGTGATATGTCCATCAGTGGCTATTAGCCAAGATGGTCAGGGATGCAACCCCATGCTCTGGGTGACCCTAAACCACTGACTGCCAGGAGCTGGAACTGGATAGAGGATGGATCACTTGATAATTGCCCTATTTTGTTCTTTCCCTTTGAAGCATGTGACACTGGCCACGGTCAGAAGACAGGATACAGAGCAAGATGGACCATGGGTCTTACCTATGATCATGCTTTATGACCCTCCTTTTTGTCTGATTTATGGATTGGTATATGCAGCCGCGAATTATCGCCTAGGCCAACAAGGCCTAGGCCTAGGGTGGCAAATTTGCAGGGGCAGCAAATTTATAATAGCAGCATTTTTGTAATCGCAGCATCAGTGATACGCGCTGCAATTCTACCAATCATAGCATGTATTGAAACCACCCCTGACGGTGTGACGCTATTTAGTAAAGAACATGCTTGCGACAATCCTAAGCATTAACAATATGACCGGAAGGAAGAAATTACGCAGTTCTCAGTTAAAAAAAATGCTATACAAAAGAAAGAAAGGGAAAATGAAATGATAGCAAAAATGCGCAACATTGATTCCTTTGTTGTATCAGTTAGTGCCGACAGTCAGACAGAAAAAATACTTGAAAGTAGTAGTGAAGTAAAAAGTGAAAATATTGATGTTGATATTGAAAATATTGATGTGATTAAAGTACATACTGAAACTAATGAAGAAATTACGGCTGCGGCTAGCGTTGAAGAAAATGCTTCAAATACTAGCATATCAGAGACTATCAGGACTCATGTTGATCTGGATATCTTTGACAATACTGCAGAGATTTGCGAATCATGTCAATCAGAAATTCAATCTGACATTGAAATATCTACCATAAGTGATGACCCTTCTCAGTGGATATTGAATGATGCTACAATTGAGTATTTATCAATCCATGGTATTAAACAAAATATTGATTTTACTAACTCAAAAAGAAAATATACTGATAAAATGCATGGTCTAACAAAAAATATGTTTGAACGACATCTTTTAAACGGTGAAGGAAAGCCACGGCAATATCTTGTATATTCGGAGAGCAAAGGAGCCATGTTTTGTGCCCCATGTTGATTATTCGGAGGTTTCTCTAGACTGGCAACGAGTAGATATCATGACCGGAAAAACATATCAGTTCGAATACGTGAACATGAAAATTCGACTGAACATAAAACTTGTGTACTGACAATGGTGAAGAGAGGCGAGATATCCGGAAGAATTTATACGAATTTCAAATGGAAGAAGACATTATTTATTGGAGAAATGTGTTGAAGAGGATTGTAGCAGTGGTAAAGAAATTTTCAAGCAGAGGACTTGCATTTAGAGGTAAGGTGGAAAACTTGGATCACCTTATAACGGCAATTACATGATGGCCCTTGAGCTTGTTGCAGAATTCGATTCATTTCTAGCAAATCACATTGCATGTTACGGAAATGAAGGTCAAGGTAACGTATCTTATCTTTCATCCTATATATGTAATGAATTTATAAAATTGATGGCTTCAAATGTGGTCTCAAATATTATTAAAGAAGTAAAAGAAGCCAAATATTTCTCGATAAGCGTTGACTCAACTCCCGACATATTTCATGTTGATCAATTGGCTTTTATACTGAGATATGTAAACGATGATGGCATACCAGTAGAGAGGTTTCTTTGTTTTTTACCAAATACTGGCCACAAATCAGAACAGTTAGCTGATGCTGTACTTTCAACTTTGAATTGTTATGGATTAGATATCGCAAACTGCCGTGGCCAGTCGTACGACAATGCCACTAACATGTCTGGTGTATATAGTGGGTTGCAAGCAAGAATAAAGAATATAAATCCTTATGCCGTGTATGTGTCTTGTTCTGCGCATTCTTTAAATCTGGTTGGAGTATGTGCAGCGGAAAGTTGTCAAGAAGCATGTTCATTTTTCTCAGCTGTCCAACATCTTTATTCATTTTTTTCTGCCTCTACTCATGGGAGAGATTTTACTATCTAATTTGAAGCCAGGCAGTAAAGTAATAAAAAGACTTTCTGAGACTCGATGGTCATCTCGAGTGGAAGCTTGTCATAATTTGCGTGAAAACTGGAATGCTATAATTAAAGCCTTAAATACAATAAAGGAAGATGCTACTGAGAAACCTGTTACATGTAATGAAGCTGCAGGCCTGCAGCAAAAACTCCATCAACTTCAAGCAGCTTTTATGGCTGTATTTTGGAGTTCACTCTTGGAAAGATTTCATATAACTAGCCCAAAACTGCAAAATGTTTATACTGATATACAGACAGTTGTAGAATTCTACAACTCACTGATAGGGTACATTAACTCTATACGGGACTTGTTTGATATGTACAAAGAGACAGCCAAAGAAAAATCTGAAATTGAAGACTACAAATTTGACACAAGGCAAAAAAGAAAACGTAAACTTCAATCTGATGAGATAGGCAAAGTTGAAGTGGAAATGTGTGGTAGAGATAAATTTAAAGTAGATACCTTTTTAACAATGCTAGACCTTGTATGCTCCGAATTAAAACGCAGAAATAATGTGTATCAAGGAATTTATGGCAGATTTCAGTTTCTCTCAAACATTACCAATACTTCAAGAACAGATATAATAGTTCACGCTAAAAAATTACAACTGTGCTACCAAGGAGATTTAAGATATTGCAGCCTTCTTCGAAATCGAAACATTCATTCAGTATATCCAAATATTGATACTGCCTTCCTAATGTTTCCACACCTGCTACAAACTGTTCAGCAGAATGATCATTTTCGGCATTAAAAAGGGTGAAAAACTATTTGAGGGCTAACCTGAGTGAAGAAAAAGTAAACTCCCTTTCTCTCCTGACAATTGAAAAGGATCTAACAACTTCTCTGGATTATACAGAATTAAGAAGTTTGCCGCTCAAAGGTGTAGGCATAAACAAATGTAATTACTTACTACTCACATACTTTTATTTCTTTTATTGTATCTACAGAAAATAAAAAATAAATATTTGATATACACTGCACCCCCGCTTGAACGCGGGGTTTTGGATCCATGCATGGCCCCATGCTATAAGCAAAATCGCACTATGCAGACGCACGTTCAAGCGAGGGTCCACTGTACTTGTAATTTTATTTATAATAAAACTTGTAAATGTTCAATTACTTTCATGATATTTAGATTCATTTTAGTTCAAATGAATTTGTAAAAAAACTAAAACAAGTTCATATGGGGGGCGGGGGAGTGGCAATTATTTCAGGGCCTAGGGGCGGCAAAATCATTAATCCATCACTGGGTATATGCCATTGAAATGTCTTTATTTTAGTACAAGGCTATCTGGACTATTGGCAGGTACGTCCCAGGAGTACGTGGGAGTAAAATGTGCTATCATGGTCATTTTTTATAAAGTGACAAAAAATAAAGCAAAGCGAGATGAACGATGACTTACTGGGCAATCAGTGAAGGTTTTGGAGTTTTATTTTTGAACGCCAATTCATTCAAAAACTATGGCTTTCAATCCACATGGATCTTATGCCACTGCTTTTATTAAAAAATACAATCTCCCTGTGCAAAATTATTGCTCATTCTTGAGTAATGAAAAATATGTATAGCTAGCAGCCCTCTGATATTTGAAAATGGAAATTGATATCCAGATATTAAAGCATCAAAGTTCTGTTAATCCTTTTAGAAAGCGGTTTGATTTCAGTGCCAGAACGGCCACTTTGTTTAATGACTTTTTTTTTTGCAACACGTTCTCATAAGTAATAAACTTAGGTTAGCTGATCCCTCCCTCACACTTCCCACCCAACCTTGTCAATATTTCTTTAGGTTTTAGGATGTAACCAATTAATGATAATGGAGATCCTCAATTTACTCTGTGCATTTTTTTGGTTTACCACTTTACCATGTCTTATAAGGAAAGCTGCTTATATGCACATGAAGGGGAACATATTGGGGCCCAATCCTGCACACTTCTCTGTTACAAGAATCATTACTCGAGTAAGTTGTCCTGTTGACTTCCGTGCAACTATTTGTGTGAGTAAAGACTACTTGCACAAGGAAGGGTTGCAGGACATGGCTTGTGCAATGTAAGCTTATTTTTAATGGCAAAGGCAGTTGTCAAGCATACCAAGTTAATGAACGTAGGGAAAGTATTAAAAAGAATTAAATGTAAAAGTCATATTGCAACTGAAAGGTATTTATGGTACTTGAGTTTGGTTTGTGGTTATTTTGCCACTCAAACCATGTTTACTCGTTCTTTCTCAGTCTCCTGAACTGTATTTTAAAAGCCCAGAAGCACTTAAAAGTACCAATTTAGGCCTCACATTCCATTCTCCTATATTTACCATAGGCTCTTGGCTACTCTTCAAAAAGTAAGTCTTTAAAAATTCTTTGGAGGGGGGAAAGATCAATGTGACCTACCCTCTCTCTGTACAGCGGTCGTGCTAGTGTCCCTTTGCATGGATTTGCTAATATAGCTCAGCCTTGTGCTGGAGGGACCACCTCTAGAGGTAAGAGGGTATTAGTATCTCTATGCTCAGTCAATGATCTCAGACTGTTGGCAAGGGTACCAATCAATGCCAAGTGAGGTTTTGCAATGTGCCCATGACCACTAGGATCTGGACTGACACCTCCAACTCATTATGTATGGCATTGTGTAGCTGAAACGCTCTAGTTCTTATGACCGGTCTCTAGATCTATCCAGTTGAAAAATCGATGTTGAAGTTACAGTATTTAATGACAGCCACCAGTGAAAGCCTGGGATTTCCATACAAACCCCAAAATAAAACTGGTTAGGGCCAATTCGTTATTTTTATTGTCTTTATTACAATAGTTCCTTGAGGCCCATTGTGCTAGGTGCTGTACAGACCCATCACCTTCTCAAGATTACCTTATACTTCAGCCCTGCAATTCCCTTGCCTGAAAAAGTTATTCTTAAGTTTTAAAAGTCACTCATCTTCAGAGTCTCATTGAAAAGCCTGCCAGGTGACTACTTGACCAATATCAGATGAAGATTTTTTTACTAGCCCTTTATGGAGATACAGGTGACAGAAAGTTGCAAAACGGAAATGCGATTGCCTTCCCTGTTCTGAAATCTTCAATGCATGCAAAAGCCCATCTAATCAGGAAAAAAATGTTTCATCTGTTAATTTAAATGCCAATACAATGACAAAGCTGACAAGAGAGAAGCAGACTTACAATGAATATTGAACCAAGAAAAAATGTATTTAAAAGCCCTCATTAAAAAAAGCATGCTGTTATATACACACTGTACACCTCTTCGGTTGGCATATAACATGGTCTTTGTGGAAAAAGACTAGAAGGAATAGAAGGAAAGTCTCCCATTGTCAAGGCAAAATTCTGATATAAGTCTACCTATCCTAAGTCAAACTCATTGTGCTTCCTCACAATGTGATTGTAAAAAGATTAACAAGACACACACAAGTCCAAAATGGGAACAACCTGCCCAACAGGTCAAATTCATCTCACCTTACCCAAGCAAGAGGTCACACTGATGTCAATAGAAGAAAGAATTCTAACGAAACATATATTATATTAGCCCAACCACCAAAAGAAAAGGTTTAGGGTAAAAATAGTGCAAAGGCAAATTTCAAACAAGGTTTGATGTTTGTAACAGCACAGGGGAAGTGATGGTAAGTAAATGCAAAGGGGCAATCTTGAATTGATACAGCCCCTGACATCCCAAAGAACTTTTACAAACCAGAGTATATGCATGAATCACTTGACTTCCACTGAGGTGGAGCCAGCTTGGGGGCAATAACATGGTAGCTAATACTAGTACAGAGCAACCATACCTCAGCTGCTGGCATGGGGGGGGGGTAGGGAGGGGAAAAGGCCAGCTTAACAGGGTAGCCCCAGGTGCTGCGACCACTCCAGCTGCAGCTTTCCTGACCCCACCCCCACCACCTTTCCTCTCTCTACTGCTCTCCCCTTCTTGCCCCCTCAGCCTCTTCCCCTCAGCCCCCCATCACTGTACAGGAAAGGGGATGGCAGCCATGAAGGACTCTCAGCACACAAAGAGGACGAGGACAACTGGCACTAGGACACAGGAGGCAATGTCCTGGAGCAGCCAACAGCCACCCTCCCCCGGCCAAGTGAGCCAGAAATGTGCCAGGGGAAGGAGGCTCAGCCTGGAAAGGACAGGGCCCCCCTGGAAGGCCAAGCAGAGCAAGCCCAGCTTAGCACTTTCAGAAATGGGGGGCAGTTACATGTGATGCCATGTGCCCCCCAACCCTGCACCGTAAACTACACCCATGAGATCAGCATTACATCAATTAAACAGAGGAAGTGACTACTGCACCCAGCTGAAACAGAAGGTGGAAGGCACAAGGCAATTACCAATGACTCAGTCACACAATTTTAAAGCCAGAAGGGACCATCATGATCTAGTCTGACCTTCTGCACATTGCAGGCCACAGACCCTTGCCCACTCCTGTAATAGACCCATAATCGCTGTCTCAGTGATGGAATCATGATTTAACACACTTGCAGTTACAGGGAATCCACCATTTACACTAGTTTAAAGCTGCAAATGACCCATGCCCCATGGTGCAGAGGAAGGCGAAACACCTCTCCCGCATATCGTCTGGAATCTTTCCCGGGGGAAAATTCCTTCCTAACCCCAGAGGCCAAGAATGATTCATGAGTGGCTCTTGGAGCTTTCATGCAATCTAGCTGGGTGTTGGGCTCCACATACGGTTGCGCTGAGTGATAACAGTGCCCGGAAGGGTTTGCGGTTTGTCACCAGCAAAGGATTCTGAGACAGCCTAGGCTGGAGAGTTAAGGGAGCAAAGGGGTCCCACAGTCCCAGGCTGCACCCTGATGATCCTGTCACAGGAACTTGTAAGGGAGTTGGTGTGGTGTTTGGGTTTTGTATTTTGGTTTCTTCTTTTCCTTTACAGGAACTTTGGTGGAAAGGTTATGACAATTACAGAGGCAGCAGCAACCCAAGGAATGGGAGAGAAGTCTAAATAATGAGATGGGTGAACCAGAATGCCTCGTATTAAATGAGGATATTGATATAATCGTCATGACAGAAACTTGGTGGAATGAGGATAATCAATAGGACACAGTAATACCGGGATACAAAATAAATTGCAACAACAGACCAGATTGTGCTGGTGAAGGAGTGGCACTATATGTGAAAGAAAGCGTAGAATCAAATGAAGTAAATATCTTAAATGAACCAAACTGCACCATAGAATTTCTATGGATAGTGAAACAAAGTGAAAGAAGCAGTGAGAAGCAAAAAGGCATCCTTTAAAAAATGGAAGTTAAATCCTATTGAGGAAAATAGAAAGGAGCATAAATTCTAGCAAATGAAGTGCAAAAATATAATTAGGAAGGGCAAAAAACAATCTGAAGGACAGCTAGCCAAAGACTCAAACAGTAATAGCAAAAAAATTTTCAGTACATCGGAAGCAGGAAGCTGCTAAACACCCAGTTGAGCCACTGGACGATCGAGATGCTAAAGGAGCACTCAAGGACGATAAGGCCATTGCAGAGAAACTTAATTAATTCTCTGCATCAGTATTCACAGCTGAGCATGTGAGGGAGATTCCCAAACCTGAGCCGTTGTTTTTAGGTGACTTATCTGAGGAATTGTCCCAGTTTGAGGTTTCGTTAGAGGAGGTTATGGAACAAATTGATAAACTAAACAGTAGTAAGTCACCAGGACCAGATGGTATTCACCTGAGAATTCTGAAGGCACTCAAATGTGAAATTGCAGAACTACTAACCATAGTCTGTAACCTATCATTTAAATCAGCTTCTCTACCAAATAACTGGAGGATAGCTAACATGACACCAATTTTTAAAAGGGACTCCAGAGTTGTTGATAAATGGAAAGTAATGCACATTGGAAAACATAATCCCAACTATACATATAAAATGATGGGGTTTAAATTAGGTGTCACCACTCAAGAAAGATCTTGAGTCATTGTGGATAGTTCTTTGACAACATCCACTCAACAGGCATTGGCAGTCAAAAAAGCCAGCATGGTGTTGGACATCATTAAGAAGGGATATATAACAAGACAGAAAATATCATATTGCCTCTATATAAATCTATGGTACACCCACATCTGGAATACTGTGTGCAGATCTGGTCACCCCATCTCAAAAAAGATATATTGGATTTGGAAAAGGTTCAGAAAAGGGCAACAAAAATGATTGGGGGTATGGAATGGCTTCCATATGAGCAGAGATTAATAAGACTGGGACTTTTCAGCTTGCAAAAGAGACGACAAAGAGGGGATATAATAATGGTCTATAAAATCATGACTGGCGTGGAGAAAGTAAATAAGGAAGTGTTATTTACTCTCTTTCTCATAACACAAGAACTAGGGGGTCACCAAATGAAATTAATAGGCAGCAGATGTAAAACAAACAAAAGGAAGTACTTTTTCACACAACACACAGTCAACCTGTGGAACTCTTTGCCAGAGGATGTTGAAAAGGCCAAGACTATAACAGGGTTCAAACAAGAACTAGACATGGAGGGATAGGTCCATCAATGGCTATTAGCCAGGATGGGCAGGGATGGTGTCCCTAGCCTCTGTTTGCCAGAAGCTGGAAAGGGGTGACAGAGAATGGATCACTTGATGATTACCTGTTCTGTTCATTCCCTCTGGGGCACCTGGCATTGTCCACTGTTGGAAGATGCGATACTGGGCTAGATGGACCTTTATTCTGACCCAGTATGGCCGCTCTTATGTTCTTATGAGTTTAGGGGTTGCGGCAGGGTGGCTAAGGGAAACAAGGATATGGAAGTAGAAATTACAGCACAGGCGAGGTGGATATCAAACTCAAACAGTTTGATGCAACTAAATGGGGGGGGGGGGGGGGGGAGTCCCAAGAATATTAAAGGAACAGCACGTGAATTTGCCAGCCTATTAGAAATCCTTGGTATTGTATTTATAAACTCAGGGGTTGTATCCTATGACTGGAGAATTGCCTATATTTAAGAAAGGAAAAAATTGAGCTGGGAAACTACAGGCCGGTTAGTTTGACCTCAATTGTAGGGAAGGTCTTGGAACAAATTTTGAAAGAGAAAGTACTTAACAGGTGCAAATGGCTATTGGGATAAATTACATGATTTTACAGAAGTTTCCCCTCTGGAACAGTAGTTTGCTTCTTCCCTTCTGTTCCACCCAACCACACATGCAAATTCCCCGTTATCGGCTGTGTTTCTCTCTCCTGTGCTACTGCTCTTGACCTCCGTCCTACCGTTTCTAGTCTTTCAAAAATGCTCTAGGATCATTAAGACCACAACTGGTCAGACCACCATTTTACATGTCATCTTAGAAACAAACAAATTCAGCAGCACCAGGCATTATGACACCATGCTGGAGCATTAATACAATATTAATTCCCAGGATCAAATGAACTATGAGCTACACTTCATACAGTATACTGTGGCTCGGCCTGAGCAGATTGTGAATGGTTTCATCTGATGGGTTGACTTGCACTCAGCACATATTTACAGTTAGTGAGGGAACAAGGGATCAGATATTTCTTTCACCATAGCTAGGCTTGTATGCCTATTGTGTTTGTGTCAAAAGGGATCACTTACTGAATTATCAACAGATATATACAGTTAAAAGATTATTTTTATTTTGAGCCAAATCTACTTCCATTTAATTAATGCTCCCTGTCATTTCAGTAGGAACAAAACTTGGATCAGGACTGTGGCAATTTTCATCTTTGCTCATGAAGCAAGTGCAGCTGTAGAACACCTATCGTCTGATAAACCAGACCAACAGCAAACCTGCCGTTCCACTAAAGTAAACTGATAGAAATAAAATGTTGAGCACTTCTTCAAACAAAACAATTTTGATAAAATGTTTTGATCAAACTGCCTTTTTTTCCGGGGAAAGATAAAGATCAATTGAAAATTTCAACAGGCTCTCCACTGTGCAAATGAAAGAAAACACTTGGGCATTTTACAATTACATTGTGACTTACTAGAACCCTTGATAATCCACGACTGCTTTGACTGGATCATACTAATTATCCCCAACTAGGTATTTTAAAACTACGTTTAATCTTTGGCTTTTTTTCCGTTTTTCATTTTTTTTAAACATTAACTGACGTAAGGGCCATTGGTCTGTAATGCTCAGAATTACTCTCAGTACAATTTTTGTTTTGTTTTTAGTAGATAGGTATAGCATTTGCCATCCTCAAGTTCTTCAGTATAGTCTTGTCAAAATCATGTACATTTTATATTTGTTAGCAGTTCAGCTGCTTTATTTTTAAATTCCTCTAACATCTGGACAATTCCCATCCTGGTGACTTGTTCTTTATCAGTTTCATTCCAGCACCTTCTGTTTGACACATCAGTGTCTAATTGCCCTTACCTGCGTGGATACAAAATGTGGAACTGCATCTGCAAGAATCAAGTTGTATCCAAGCCACGATCCACACTCCATCTTTTATCTGTATCCGCATCACACACTCTCAGGAGGAGTGTCTGCGTGTGTGCATGTGTACTGTACAACAAAGCTACATGCCTTAATAAATGTGCACACTATTATTATTATTGTTATTTTAAAAAAAATCAATCTCATTATACAACTGGCATCAGAACAAATAGCCTTTTGCATTAAAAATAATAAAATAAATGCCTCAAACCAATAATACTCAAAATCACAAACTCATAAAATAAAAGAGTCTGACACTTATTTAGCTTGTGATTTATAAAGTCATCACACTTAGAGCTTAGCAATCCCAGTTTCTTTGCACCAGCCACTGTTTTTCCTGGGGAAGCGTGCAAGGGGGATACTATTGCGGGACTAAGGTGCTTAATTTTTGCCCTGGCTTGCCTGGGCTGAGCCCCAACTCCTCTCGGCTTGGCAGGTCAGGCTGTGAGGAGGGGAGCAAGGAGCAACAACAGGCACGACGTGACTCCAGCTCAGTTTCCCCATGTGGGTGCAGGAGGGGGGTGCAGGGGTGAGGGACGCAGAAAGGTGAAGGTGCTTTCCAGCTGCCCACCCAATGCTTAATTTTTGCCGGGGCTGAGCCCCAGTACCTCTCTGCTTGGCAGGTCCCCCTCTATGTCCCCCTAGGAGGCTGTGATAGGGGAGAGGAACAACGACAGCGGGCACTCCATGACTCCAGGTCCATGTCCCCAGATGGGTGCAGGAGGGGGTGCAAGGTTTAGAGACAAAGTGTAGGGGTTGGTGTGCAGAAGGGGGGGGTGCAGAGGCTAGGGGTGCAGGAGGGGTGTGATTAATTTCTGCCCTGTCAGGTCAGTTGGAGAGGGGGCAGCTACTTCTGCAAAGAAAGTCAGTCTGGCTTCCTCGCCTTTGAGATCTTATATTTAGAGCCCTGCACAGACACTGTATCTGCATCCGATCCACCATCTGCAAAAATGGTCTGCAGATATCCACGGATTTGCAGGACTCTACTTACCTGAAAAGAGCATGCTGCCCTCCCACCCCCATCGTCTTCTCCGAGGGAAACATTACCAATTGTTTCTTTCCTTATTCCATTCTACTAGTATCCTCAGCCATTACAATGTCTCCCAACCCCACCAGCTTTAGCTAGATTTCCTCATGGTGTTCTGGTACCTTGACTTCAGGGTTTTGGTTGGATTTTTGAATCCAGGTGCATGTGCCCTGAGGCTTTCCCATGCCAGAAACAGCCTAGACTACATTGCCCTGACTCTAAAAACAGAAAACCTCCAGAAGTCAAGAAATGTATAAGCAACAGCTGGTCTATTAGTTTCTCAAACCCACTGACACTCAAGATGGATTTCTTCAAGGAAAGGTGTGTGTGTGAGAGAGAGAGCAAGAGAGAGCGCCTGAAAGAGATGGGGTGCTAACATGACTATTCTGTAAACTAAACAAAATATGGAGTTTAATGTAAGATTTGGGCTAAGGTTCAGGTCATTTGTTTTTCTTTATCTGATTCAGCTACCCTTATTGAAAATTGTCTGAAAATTGACCTTCATTGCAGAGTCAATATTTCCCAGTCAAATTGAACTTTGGTGGTGAAATTGTTTTCATTTTAGTGCTATCCCTTTAAGGCTGGGCAAGAGGGAGACTGACATTTTATTCACTGCTGCCCCTATGTGCTGTTATGGGAAATGAGAGTGAATGTCACCCAAAGCATCAAATGCATTAAACGCATGTGGAAGTGGCGCAGAGAAAGTAACAGTTATAGGTGTAGTACGGTTAAGACCTGGAGCAAGAGAGACAAGTAATTGATAGGAGGAAGCTGAGATAAAGATAGAGGGGACCACAACCTGCAAAGAGACTAATCTCTGAAGTGGGTCAGAGAGGGAACTTTGAAATCTGAGAGGAAATGTGATTTGAAATTAAACAGGGACAGATCTGAAACCATGGAGTGAAAAAGCCTAAGCTAAAGAGCTATTCATAGTATCTCCGGGAGGTATATTCAGGCAGGAGACCGGAATGTGATTATAAACTAGAATTTTTAAAATGCACTATCTTCCAGCAGAGGACATATAACAACTTTTCCCCCCTCCCACAAAACTATTATTTTTTTACAATTCTTTCCTGTACAAGGTACTATCTTTTAAAGGTTTTATTCCATGCCTGCAAGGAATTCTTGGCATTGTCAATAACGTAATTGTTCTTCATAACTTGCAGTGACATGATTCCCAACCCCACAAAAGTTTTTGGAGGAGATAGTCTATAGAAAGGGGACTACAAACTAGCAAATCATGAGAGTTTCTGAAACACTGCCCTGCAAAGACCTGCAATATACAAGTTCCATAGATTTCAGAGTAACAGCCGTGTTAGTCTGTATTCGCAAAAAGAAAAGGAGTACTTGTGGCACCTCAGAGACTAACCAATTTATTTGAGCATAAGCTTTCGTGAGCTACAGCTCACTTCATCGGATGCATACTGTGGAAACTGCAGAAGACATTATATACACAGAAACCATGAAACAATACCTCGTCCCACCCCACTCTCCTTCTGGTAATAGCTTATCTAAAGTGATCATGCACATTGTAGGGAGAGTGGTCACTTTGGATAAACTATTACCAGCAGGAGAGTGAGTTTGTGTGTGTATGGGGGTGGGGGGTGAGAAAACCTGGATTTGTGCTGGAAATGGCCCACCTTGATTATCATGCACATTGTAGGGAGAGTGGTCACTTTGGATAAGCTATTACCAGCAGGAGAGTGAGTTTGTGTGTGTGTGTGTTTTGGGGGGGGTAGAGGGTGAGAAAACCTGGATTTGTGCTGGAAATGGCCCACCTTGATTATCATACACATTGTAAAGAGAGTGGTCACTTTGGATGGGCTATTACCAGCAGGAGAGTGAGTTTGTGGGGGGGGGCGGCGGGTGAGAAAACCTGGATTTGTGCTGGAAATGGCCCAACTTGATTATCATACACATTGTAAGGAGAAAAGAAAAGGAGTACTTGTAGCACCTTAGAGACTAACCAATTTATTTGAGCATGAGCTTTCGTGAGCTACAGCTCACTTCATCAGATGACTAAATTGGTTAGTCTCTAAGGTGCCACAAGTACTCCTTTTCTTTTTGCGAAGTTCCATAGAGTGAGTCTAGCTGAGCCGTGCACTTGAAAAGCCTACTATAGCTTAAGTAGTTTTAGCAAATAAAATCCTAATATAAATTTGTCTGAGATATATTGACTTGAGAGGGATTACTCTCATGGAGTTGTCTGACAACTTTGTCTTTAAAATCATGTTTAAAATAAAGCAGAGGACAGGTAAAAATATTTAGACCATGTCAGAAGATTTTCATCCACTGGCTTCTAATTTTGTGGGCAGTTTTCCACTTGAGACACCATTTAGCTAATTTAGATGTCTTCACAATCAGTGCAAAGTCTGGGACTAATTTTCTAAGTGATCTATATTGTGCAGGTAATTTTGTGCCTGTAGTTCCTTACACTTGAAAAAAAAATGGCTAAAGCCAGGATGAAAAATTGGCCCCCCAAATGTAAAAACTATGGGTAAAATCCTGGTCTCCCTCTGTAGTCAATGGGAATTTTGCCTTTGATGTCAGTGGGACCAAGATGTCACCCTAAGCGCCCTTAACAACTGGTCTTCCTCTGTCATTTGAATAGGCAAAGTTCTGTGACTAAGTGACACAATAAAAACAATGTACAGTGTAGAAATGAATTTGCAGACCCAGCAACATTCAGGCGAGTTTCTGAAAATTTGCAACACCCACAAGCAAAGGTAACTGGGAAAGACTAGAAATAGGTATCGCTTGTCCACATGAATTCATAATATAGTTTCTCATCTTGAAGATCCTTCTTCTCGAATGGAATTATCAGCGTATAGGAACATAGATATAATAAAATTCCATTCCAGTAAAGTAGAATGAAAGCCCATTTGTTCCTATGGATTACTATGGGAAAACTTCAATTTCAGTTATAGTGAATCTCTATCTCACCGAGTAGCTTCTGTGTAAAATGTGTCTTCACTGTAATGGGTCTGCATGGTGTTTGTCCATAAACTTGCAGCTATGATTTCATGTATGCATTTTAAAACAGACTCCCTAACTAGAATGTTTTTAAAAATTATTTCCTTTTTCTTTCTTTCTGAATTTACTGCTGTACTTATCAAGATTAGAGTTAAATATTTATGCACATCCATTGTAAAACAGCAATGTATTAGTCTTTAATCAATGTGTTAAATAAAGCAAGACATTAAGTGCTTTAAATCGTATGAGGTACAGATTTCCTCATGGAAAAAAAAAAGCTATAGAGTGAAAACTGAACAAGTAAGGTACTAGCACAAGACAGATACATACTAAACAAATGTTATTATGGAAAATGGCAATTAAGATTGTCTTAATTAACCTGTCATTTTGTATTTATCATCATCATGTTTGTTTTACAAAGCTTTATTAAATCTGGCTTTATGACAAGCAGTCTGCTGGCAGCACATCCTGCTGTGCAACATATGGTGTTACACTTAATGAATATTAATGTGTGAAGTACAAATGGTCTTCAGGGACAAGCACTGATGGCTGGGAAACTCCTGCAGATGGCATTATTATTCAAAAAGGTTAACTCACGTGTTTCTCATCAGGTCTCTTTCACAACTATCCAGGATCCTGTGGCAGAATCTGAATAGAATGTTGTAACGCTATTAAGTAGTATTTTTCTTTCCTGTTTGCCTGTTTTACAAGCAACTTATATTGTAGTCAGGTATCATGCCTTACGTGTTTCTTATCTAGGTAACACAAATAATAATCATTTTCCATTTTGAAACTAGTTCTCAGGGTCTGCAGACTTTCTTGCCAGGATGGAAACATTTAACTGAGTGGCTCTGAGAATGTCATGAAATATATTCTAATCTTAGGTCTGTGGCACATTGTGCATCTCAAGGCTTACTCCTGTACAAACCTAGAAAAAGATCTTTTGAAGTTTACCGAGATATACCTCATCTGTGGTTAGATTCCAATTGCTTGGACCTTACAAGCTGTGGTACAGAATATGAATATATTCAGCTGTTCTTCCCTGTATGTTGGATCTTGGTTGCAAGAAATCAAGTTCATGAAGAGAGTTCTGTTTTTACAACTTTTACCAGAGTTGCAATAAACTACGGAAATACCACGCTAGCAACCAGAACCGTGTCCCAAGTGATAATTCAAATTCAAAACTCAAGTGTCCTTTAGAACAAAGAATGTGCTAAATAGATAGAACAGACCTCCAGGTTTTATATTGTGTCCTCTGTTTGCTTAAGTACAGTAATACTTCTAGATAAATCCACTGCAGTTTTAAATCCCATTCCAATTATTAATCACTTTTCTAAATATTTTTGTATAAATTCTTCTTTAGGTAAATTGTAAATATATACACATACACATGTGTTCTGCACTATCCAAGGACCTCAACAGATCATGCTTAATACTTACTCTATTAAAAATACCCCAAACCTCATCACACTTTTGATGTGTTTAAAAATAAAACATAACAAGGAGGGTGAAGCTACATATAAATCTATATGGTATCCTCTACTGCTTTATACATTGTGCACATGTAGGGTATGAGTTATATGGGCTTAGAGAGAAGGGCAAAGAAAGAGACAAGCAAAGAACAGTAGGTGGGGAATCTCAGAGGACAGCAAGAACAGGGGAGGGATAGCACCGGGTGAATTTAGGTGGCCACTGAAGGAGTAGAGAAGGAGCAGTGGGAGAGAGACTTTGTGGCCAATAATTAAGGAGTGAAGAAGCAGCAAGCGGAGAGTTCTTGGGTGCCCAATACGGGGGCGGGGGGGGGGGGGGGGGGAGAGGAGGTAGAAGCAGCAAAAATATGTCTTTTAAACACATGTCAAAAAAAACTGAAGGGCCAGTTTTTTGTAAAAAGACCATTCAGTGCTCAAGAAACACTTTACTTACAGTACTGCAGACTGGGAATCTGCTACTTTATTCAAATATATGGGGTCCCACAGGGATCAGTCCAAGGTGCGGTTCTATTCAATATCTTCATCAATTATTTAAGATAATGGCATAGAGAGTACACTTATAAAGTCTGCAGAGGATACCAAGATGGGAGGGGTTGCAAGTGCTTTGGAGGATAGGATTAAATTCAAAATGATCTAGACAAACTGGAAAAATGGTCTGTAGTAAATAGGATGAAATTGAGTAAGGACAAATGCTAAGTACTTCATTTAGGAGGGAACAATCAATGGCACATATACAAAAAGGAGTACTATGGAAAGGGATCTGTGGATTTTAGTGGTTCACAAGCTAAATATGAGTCAACAGTGTAACACTGTTGCAAAAGACAAAAAGCTAACATTCTGGGATGTATCAGCACAAGTGTTGTAAGCAAGACATGAGAAGCAATTCTTCCACTCTACTTCACACTAATAAGGCCTCAGCTGGAGTATTGCGTCCTGTTCTGGGCAACACATTTCAGCAAAGATGTGAACAAACTGAAGAAAGTCCAGAGGAGAGCAACAAAAATGATTAAAGGTCTAGAAATCATGACCTAGGAGGGAAGATTGAAAAAATTGGGTTTGTTCAGTTTGCAGCAGAGAAGATTGAGTGGGAGACATAACAGTTTTCAAGTACATAAAACGTTACAAGAAGGAGGGTGAAAACTTGTTGTCCTTAATCTCTGAGGATAGGACAAGAAGCACTGGTCTTAAATTGCAGGAAGGGAGGTTTAGGTCAGACATTAGGAAAAACTTCCTAATTGTCCTGGTAGTTAAGCACTGGAATAAAGTACCTAGTGAGGTTGTGGAATCTCCGTCATTGGAGGTTTTTAAGAAAAGGTTAGACAAACACCTGCCAGGAATGGTTTAGTTATTACTTAGTACTTCCTTGAGTGAAGGGGACTGGACTAGGTGACTTACTGAGGCTCCTTCCAGTCCTACAGGTCTATGATTCTATACACAAAGAGTGGGGAAAACCATACATTAACTAAACAGGAAGAAAAGGAGGGAAGGAGCATAGCTCCATCCCACAATGCTCTGAATAACCCAGTTAACTCCTTGACGACCACTTCACAAACAGTTTTCCACCAGAAGGTACAGTTTCATCAAATCAAAACATTTCACAGGACCCTGCCAATTTTGCAGAAATTTTTGAGAAGAGAAAGTTGAAACTAATATATTAGTTTCAATAAGGTTAAAACATTTCATTTAGACACATTACACTTTGACTTATGTTTAATGATATTATCTTTATTATATTATTGCCCCTTTTCTACCCAAGAGCTAGTCACATTTTAGGGCCCTGGGGATGTTCCAACTGGAAGTTGAAATTGATGGAGTCTAGTATTCACCTTGATTTGATGCAACATTGTTTATTTCCAAGCAATGTACCAGCTCCTATTTCTCCAAATGTAGCAGGAACTAAGAACAAAAGATGTAGTTTCTTAGGGCTTGTCTACACTGGCTTTTGGCAACAGAACAGTGATAGCATACACACTGCAATGTGACTTTTTTCGAAAGCCCTTTTGTCAGTAAAACTTATGTTGCTCAGAGATATGAAACCCCCCTTCCCACCCAGACCCACATAAAAGTTACACTAACAGAAGCACCAGTGTGGACAGCACTTTGTCGGCATGAGATGCTCTCTCTCCAATAGCTATCACCATTAGCTGTGGGTGGTTTAATAAGGCCAATGGGAGAGCTCTCCTTTTGGCACAGAGTGGCTACATAGGAGATCTTACAGTGGCACAGCTGTGCCGACGCAGTGTAGACATAGCCTTAGCTTACACCCCCAATCCTCTTAGGCAGCACCAACCTCCAAATCTCTCTCTCTAGCTTTTCCCAGGGCCCACAGCATACTGCTTGGCTTTCTTGCTTTTTGCCTATGTCCCTCTCTCTGTTCTTAGCTGTTCTCAGTTTCTATGGCTTTGTCTACACTGGCAACAGAACGACAAAAGTTTTGTCATTCAGAGGTGTTAAACCCCTCTCACCCTCCCCGAAAGACAAAAAAGTTTTGTTGACTAAAAGCACCAGTGTGAGAGCTATCCTGCTGACAAAGCTACCGCTGCTTGTTGGGGGTGGACATTTTTTGTCGGCGGGAGAGCTCTCTCCCGCGGACGAACAGCAGCTATGCTGCGCGTCTTTTAGGGGCACGGCTCTAGCAGCACAGCCGTGTCGCTAAAAGCTGCATAGTGTAGACAAAGCCTGTGTGTTCTCTCTCTCACACACACACACACTCCTGGTCACAAAACCCAGTAGAATCTCCCACCCACATGGTGTTAGTTTCTGGGCAGACTCAGTCCTTGTTTTAGGTGTAGCCCACTGTCACTCACAACGAAGTTAAAAGAAGGGTACATTCACACATCAGTTTAAATGAGGTATTAATTCAACCCATAAACAGCTTTCACCCACTTCATAACAATATTATATTTAACTTTTAATTATGCTTCAACATTTTCAAAAGGAAAACTGAATCACATTATTTGTGATTAAATCATGAGCTGGCCACAACGTATCCTTTTATATCATCCCAGAGGTGCAGAGCTAGGGATTTCAGAGGACTGTGTCATGAAATCACAGAAACGGAGAGGTAATTACAGTATTGCCAACCCTGAATCAGAAACCTCCATTCCCTCCAAAATGAGGTTTGTTTTTTTAAAACAAGATGGTGTGGGGTTAGGACTTTTTGTTTTTTGAAATACCCCTGTCCTTCCCTTCTGGGTGTATGAAACAATTAGTGTTGCCCCCTCAAATTTATTGGGTAAGGTGATTTTGGCTCCCACTGCAGGAGCTCTCACCTTCACATCACTCTGACCAGCAATTCATTCTGCCTACAACCTCTAAATCAACCTGTCCTCCCCCTCCCACAAGATCCCCCATCAGTTTTACCCCTGTTCCACATCTCCCCAGCTCCCACCCAGCCTCCCATCAGTTCTGCCCCCTCATCCTTTCCCCACCTCAACTCAGCTCCTCCTGCTGCTGCTTGCATTCTTCACCCCCTCTCCCAAGCTTGGGGTGGCTGCAGAGGAGTCCCCTCCCCCTTCCAGACTGAGGGGGCAGCTCCAGGGTTTCTCTGCCCCTTTTCCAGACCTGGTGTTGAGAGGAGGGGCAGAAGAGCCATCCTGTTGCTCACCAGAGGGGAGGAGGAAGAGGAGCTGCCCTGAGCTGCCCACTGAGCTCGTCCTGCTCCCTCCCCACATGACAATGGCATCAGCTCCTGAGACAAGGGAGACAGGACTCTGCCTCCTTCCTCATCATCTCTGACTGGCATCTCTACCCACAGGTGGTGAGCAAGTGAGGTAGGCAGCCACTCAGAAGGGGTTCCCCCTCCCCAAGCAGGGCTCAAGGTCGCTCGAAGGCTGGAGCTTCTCTGGTCATTGCCAGCCTGGCTCTAGTCACAGCCAAAATCCTGTCACTCACCAAAAAATCATGAGTTGGCAACACAGTGATGTGACAAGGTGTGTGTCCTGACATCATTCAGCACCATGGATTTTCTGAGGTCTTGGCTGCACAAAGCCCTCTGACTAGGCACTCAACCAGCATGGATTACGTTAACTGGGAGCAGATGTTCCCCTCCTTGGTCTTTCGTAGACTTCGGGGAGTGCAGCACTCTCCAGAGCTCTCTCCCCTCCTGCCTTTTCAGTGGCTGGTGACATGAGGCTCTTCTGATTCTCCTGTCTGAAGTAGGAGCCTCAAGACTAAGAATCTGTCAATCTAGAGGTATGTCTACACTGGAGCTGGAAGATGTAATTTCCAGCTCAAGCAGACAGACTCGTGCTAGCTCTGACAGCACAAAGTGTGCCAAAACTAGCAGTGTAGCTGCAGCAGCATGAATGGTGGGACAAGCTAGTCACCCAGAGTACATACAGGGTTTCAGATGGGATCATACTTGGGGCAACTAGCCCGTTTCACCGCTTGCGCTGACATGGCTACATGATTATTTTTAGCATGCTAAACTCAGCCAGAGCTAGAATGGCTATGTCTACCTGAGCTGGAAATTACACCTTCCAGCTCCAGTGTAGACATATCCTGTGAACCACCAAAATTGGTGATCTTCTTCTCCTGATCTGATCTGATGTAACTACTGCTTTATGGAGCTGGGCAAACCAGCTCAGAGGCCTGTCAGCGGACCTGTTTGGGGAAATTTTTTTTTAAAAACTGGGAAACAGTTTTCTCGTTTTTACCCGCTGCCCGGCCCCACTACTCCTTTTCAGAAGAAAAACAAACCAAAACAATTTTCCATTTTGAAAAAATAAAGGGTTTTTCACAAAGAACAAACTGGACAGAATCCAACATTTCTGTTTAGAAAATAAGCCATTTTTGTCAAACTTTTTTTTTTCAGTGAAGAGGTTTTGATCAGTGCTGCTGGGAATCATTACTGATCAATCAATGCTGATCAATAAATGCACAGACGCATTGCTGCCAAGTGCTGTCTGAAGGGGCAAATTCTGAGTTGGAGGTAAGGACAATTCCTCTCAGTCTCCCCATAGTGTTAGGTTTGAGGGATTTGCATGAAGACAGAATTTCTCTCTCAATAAACTACTAAATTTATTTTCCTTACACAGAGACAACTATGTCATTTCAATCTGGAACATTTTCATTATGGATTAGGGTTAAAAACAGGGAAGTCTCTTGTCATAAATATAAAGGGAAGGGTAAACACCTTTAAATCCCTCCTGGCCAGAGGAAAAACCCTTTCACCTGTAAAGGGTTAAGAAGCTAAGACAACCTCGCTGGCACCTGACCAAAATAACCAATGAGGAGACAAGATACTTTCAAAGCTGGAGGGGGCGCGGGGGGGGGACGACAAAGGGTTCTCTCTCTCTGTCTGTGTGTCTTTTGCCGGGACCAGAGCAGGAATGCAGGTCAGAACTCCTGTAAAAGCGTTAATAAGCAATCTAGTTAGATATGCGTTAGATTCTGTTTTGTTTAAATGGCTGATAAAATAAGTTGTGCTGAATGGAATGTATATTCCTGTTTTTGTGTCTTTTTGTAACTTAAGGTTTTGCCTAGAGGGATTCTCTATGTTTTGAATCTGATTACCCTGTAAGGTATTTACCATCCTGATTTTACAAAGGGGATTCTTTTACTTTTTCTTTAATTAAAATTCTTCTTTTAAGAACCTGATTGCTTTTTCATTGTTCTTAAGATCCAAGGGTTTGGGTCTGTGTTCACCTATGCAAATTGGTGAGGGTTTTTATCAAGCCTTCTCCAGGAAAGGGGGTGTAGGGCTTGGGAGGATTTTTTGGGGAAAGACATTTTCAAGTGGGCTCTTTCCCTGTTATATTTGTTAGGTGGTGGCAGCAATAAAGTCCAGGGACAAAAGGTAAAATAGTTTGTACCTTGGGGAAGTTTTAACCTAAGCTGGTAAAAATAAGCTTAGGGGTTTTTCATGCAGGTCCCCACATCTGTACCCTAGAGTTCAGAGTGGGGAAGGAACCTTGACATCTCTAAAGGAGCCTGGTGTGTGACCTGTTTCAATATATTCCATCCATTCTGCCACACAAAATGGCAGCTGTACTTTCAGACAGACAGACTACTGTGGCTTTGCTTTGTCTGTACTCTACCAGTTACAGGGCTACAAACACCACTCAATACTTATGTAAACCCCTCCATTCTGATTCACTACTGCACTCTGACTGGCTGCCTAACACAGAAATTCCCAGATACATGCTTCTTACTCCTTCCCGCTGAGAAAATAAAACTTTCACATTTTAAATCAAAGATGGGAAGGGTGTACAAAAATAGCATCTGCCAAAATGCTGAAAGATAAGTAGCTTGGTTGTTTTATTTTTAAATATTAATTTACTTTAGCTCCTCCAGCTTCTTTACCTGAGACATAAATGGAAGAAATCCATGGCTCACTTGTCTGTAATGTGTCATTTTGGGCACCTCAAATCATAAAGCACATTTACTCTTCCAACCAGAGCAGGAAGAAGAAGTTATTCCTAGGTACTGAACATCCGGTGTCATTTCCATTATATTTGCTATTTCAAAAGCTAAGAAGAAGCCCCATTTTTCAATCACATAGCAAAAATTCTGAAAGTATGAAAATATAGTCCAATCTCTAAACTCCCACTGGGGTTTCCCAGCAAAGAGAACTACTGTAAGAAGAATGATTAGTTATGCAAAGTAACACTCCCAAAATACATTGGCTTCTTTAGGGGTCATTAGAGTAACCTAGACACTGACTCAGTTTCATTGTTACCGTTCCCAGCAATATAGCCACCCTAAATCATGGAGATGTTACCTCTGATACTTTCCAAGAGGTACCTAGGCTGAATACACTATACAAATCTATAGTACATTTGTGAAATAAAAATTAATTCAACGTAGTACTCATGAAAAATGCCAGGTGGACTGCCATGAGCTTGAAGTCTCTGTTTATCCGTAGAACAGCAAAGCTGGGATAGTAACCACTTCCTATATTCTCCTGGCAATGCGGAGGATCAACTGTAGAAGCAAGAAAGTAGGTCAGTCTCCATTCATTCTGTGTGATCTCTGTGTAGGGTGACCAGATGTCCTGATTTTATATGGACAGTCCCAATATTCAGGGCTTTTTCTTATATTAGGTGCCTATTACCCCCTACCCCTTGTCCCGATTTTTCACACTCACTATCTGGTCACCCTATCTCTGTGGATGTGTCAAAAAGGGTGCCATTTAGTGAGTCATACTGGTGATCTTCCAAGAACAGGACTTAGACCACCAAACTCACTTCACATATGCCACCAAATAAACAGAGGATAATGTCCCTCAAGTACTACTGACTTAAGGCTAGATTTGTATTGGGTGACCTATTGGTGAAACTTACTCTAGCCCACTATCCTTCTCCCAAGCCCTACATATGTTATTTAATTTGACATTTTCTAAATGTTTGTAATCAAAGTCCAAGAGGTTACAATATCTCCAGGAACAGTAAACACTGACAGCTGCAGTTAAAGGCAGAATTGCTCAGTTTGAAATCAATTAAAAAAAGCCCTTAAGTATCGCTTATGCTATTTTATGTAACCATATGAGTGACCAAAACATATTTTTTGCTATAGGCAAGAGCTCTCAATATGCCTAACTTCCAAACAGATGCTTTTCAATTCTATGCCTAATCTTCTAAATAGTGCTAATCTCCAGAAAACATCTGAGGAACTCATTAAAATGACAAAATTAGAGCAATCTATTATTCTGGAAGAGCCAGTAAAAATTGCTATGCCCTATTAAAACCTCAGGACCAGAAGGGTCCACAAATAAATATTATGGAAAATGGATCAGCAAAGGGATTTCCATTTCAATGGATAGTTCAGTGTTCAAGAGAATTTACTTGCAAGCTACTATATGTTTGGTATGGTGCTACAATTACAGGGGTAGAAGGGGAATGATCTGGAATTGCATTCAGTTTAGAAGCCATTCTTATTCATCAACAGAGACTGTGAATTTTGGCAGTCTTTGGAACTGAAGTTAGAAGCTGTCCTGACAATGTTCTTTATTGCTTGGTTTTGTTGCGTACCATTTCCATTTGGCAGATGCTTTTCCTCACTGTGTGTGTTATGATTAAAGCAGAAGCCAAATTGACCCTCTTTCCTTTGTCTTCCTGTTTGTTTACCAGCATCATCAATAATGTAAGCAGATCTCTAAGAATGAGATTTGTAGTACTTTTTATTATTGAAGCCAGAGATCATAAAAACATGGCTGGGTGTATTGTGCAAGTGAACAAACAGTAGCTACTGTTTTACTTATAAATTTATTGGCTAGAGAGAAGAGCCATTTGGAAAAAGGGAATTTTTCATGTAGAATCCAGAGGACATAAGTCACCAGACTAGACTAAATTGTAAGGAAGCGGAGCCAATTTCAGGCATAGACCTCTTAAAGCACAATATCAAAGGGGGCCCTTGATAGGGCTGTCCAAAAGAGGAAACTTTCAAAGAACATTAGCCAGTTGCCTGTGCAGGTGGTTCTGTCTCTCTGAAGAGCTTGATGCAGAAGGAAATGACGAGTTAATCCATTTCCTCCAGTATCATGTTCTAGGGGAACTGGCTGCAAAGAAGAAAGGACTCCAACAATCCTAGTCAGTTTCCCTTCTCAGCTCCCTAAAGTGTCTGCTGCAGAGGAAAATTGATTACTTCTCCTGAGTTTCCCTCTGCAGACAAGGCTGGAACCATTCCTTTCATATAACTGCAGCTGACCTTGCAGTGACCGTAAAAAGGTGTATGAAGGGCAAAAACGGGGCTCAAAGAAAGGCAAGAAAAATAAGGGGGTAAAGAAAAGGAACTGGAGACAGAAAACTAGAAGCAGAGATCTTAAATACGAACCAGAGGAGATAAAGACAGCTCTAGTCCTGAAACCTTTGTGCCAGCTCATAGCATCACTACAACCAGTGTCAAAGGATTCTGGGACACGTTTGAGAGCAACCAATGGCAATAAATTTCCTCTTCACCAAGGGCATAACTGCACCTAACACTGAACTCAGAAGCAGGTCAAATCTCCAGCCTAGGTTACTTCAGTGACACTTAGTTGTTATATGATCTTGTGTAAATCACTTCAGCATTGCCTTATTTAATCTCATATCATCGGTATTGCAGCAGCACCCAGGAGCCCTAGTCATGCACCAGGCCCTCATGCTAAGTGCTGTGCAAACCCAGAACAAAAAGAGATGATCCTCACCCAAGGAGCTTAATATCTAGCTAAAACAAGAGACAGACGGGGCAGTTGCAGTTCTCTAATGTAATATATCTTTTACAAATCTAAAAGAAAACTAGAGTTTGTTTAGGGTTCAGTGTTATTTTTGGAAGGCTTTAATTTTAATAAAAGCCATTAATCCATCTCAGATGGCATTTTTTTGAGGGAAGTTTTAAATATTTGTCATTTAATCCTGCTCATTTCTCTTGCAAACTGTCACCTATTGAGTTACAAGCAAAGATTTCTAAAGGAAAATGAACTGACTTGTACCAAGTACCACATTTACTCAATACTCTACCTTTTCATTTGTGCACTATATTTTGATTAAAACAAAATCAATAAACTAAATGCAGTAGTGTAGATTGCTGTATTCTGACAGGTATAAGAAAGGAGGATTATAGCATGTTGTTCTTTGAAAGGTAACCCTGTAAAAATGGCACTATAGGATTTCATGTTTGAGATCAAAATTGCTCAGTGTGAAAGTTAAAAGGATGTTTTAACTGCTGGTCCTGAAAAAAATCACCCTGTGAGTTGAAAAAGAAGGTGGGTTCCTTTTGATCTATATCTCAGCACTACTATAGATTGCAAAAGTCAAATCTGGTGGCCACTTACATTTGAACAACTCTATTTTCTTCAGATTCTGGCATGTTCCCTTATATGAAATTCTCTTATTCTCAGTGTGGGCACCCAGGTATATGAAGCTAGAATTTGGCCCTTTAGTTGAACTTAACCACTTTTGTGATGTTTGAGCCAGAACAGAACCCAGTTCTCTCTCCTATAGCTGTGGAGACTTCTCAGTACTAAGGAGAAGTCAAAGCTGGTGAGTGTGTATGTAAGGCAGTGAGGAAAGACTGACAGCTTCCCACTGCTGGAGCCTTTTCCCATAGCAAGGAAAGACTCTGGCAGCAGGGAGGCAGTGGGCAAAGGCTCAGCCTCCCCACTGCTGGAGAGGACACCTGTCACACTGCAGCATGGACACAGCTTGTTTTTCACTGCAGTGTGTAGATACATGCCACCGCTAATGGTGTACAGTGTAGATGTAGCCACAGAGAGCTGATCTGTTGGGGGAACATGCATTATGCAGTAGGAGGCGAAAGACGGGATGGGCAAGTTTCAACAAAATAAAGACGTCTCTGACGGATGATGAACTGCCCATGAAGAAAAGGAAAGAGCTGTTTAACTCCACTGTTCTGCCAGCGATGATATACAGAAAGCTGGTCAATGACAAAAGCGGAGGAAGAAAAATCTGCTGTCACCCAGAGAGCAATGGAAAGGTGAATGTGCAAGATATCGCTCCGTGATCGTATACCAAATTAGGAGATCAGAAGGCGTACAGAGGTGACCGATGTAGTGCAGGTGACGTACAACGCAAAGCGAAGATGGGCGGGTCATGTAGTCCGCAGGCAAGACAAAAGGTTGACAACCCGCAGCAGTGACTGGATCCCCAGAGACCACAAGCAATCGCTGGGCAGACTGAAAACGTGCTGGGCCGATCCCATGACAAAACTCTTTGGCCAGAAATGGAAAGAACGTGCTCACAACAAAATAGAATGGTGTGGTGTCGACTTACATTCATGGAGGGACGGATGAGGACAAGCTGGACAAAAGTGACTTTTCAAAGAAGAACTGCAATCTAAAGTCAATTCTTTATTGAAATAGACTCACAAATACAAGAGCTAGACAATCATCATCATCATTCTCCTTTGGACTCCTTTAGTATTCTGCAGCCACTCTCCTGTAGAGCCTACATACAATAATATAGTATAACGGCCCCGATTTTCAACTGCCCTGCACCTTGTGTAGTCACTTACATCTGAGCCATGTATGTGTAAAATGCTACCATTCAGATCTGAGTTTGGCACACCTGTAAATAACTAGAAGGTTGAGAGACAGTAGAAAATCCTGTTGATTTTATTATATGAACTACTGACATGTTTCAACAAGTTGGATAAAATTATTTTGTTCAACATTTGTTTTCTAGAGAAGATGTCTGTTAGGCTGGATTGCTTGGGGTGCCGGGGGTTCTTTCTTAAAAAAAAGAACAACTTAATAGTGATGAGATGATTATGCTGGGGGAAAAAAAAGTGGTTACCAAAGATTAGCTTCTTCCCCTCCACTGCATCTGGATACCCAGCAATGCAAATACTCAACTGAGCTCTTTGAAAGAGTGAGAGTTTGAAGCCTGATACACAGCTTTCCCCAATTCTCAGTTGGGAAAGAGTGCTCTATCTAGGTTGCTGATTTGCAGCCTAAGCAAAAACTTTTGTCATTACTATACCAATAAGCTGGTCAGGTTGCTGCTGATTTCACCCAAGTATTTCCAGCAGATATTAAGATCTAGTCAGCTGAAATCTTCTTAAGCAAAGGATCAAAAGTTAAAATGGCATTAATAGTGATGAATTGTGTGCACATTTTCTCCCAGATACATACATGCACACACACAGCGTGTGAAAAATTCAATATGCTGTTCTCATACACTAACCAATTAGCTGGGAATTCTTGCACAAACAACAACTAAGTTGTATTTTAAAGTTAATTGGTGCTGTGTTGATGATAAATGTCATACACTGAGTATCGAGAAACTATGCAAGATCCATGAACACAACAAAATTGGCAGGTGTAATACATCATATCTAATGTACTAAAACAAAATACTAATGGCTGCATTTTATAAGGTCCAGATTTACTGTTGCTTCTCTGAAAAAAACAATCAAAAAAAGAAATCCATAACACAACAGCGGTTTCTACATGATCTCCATAGGCAGCTTAATGAGGGGGAATCACAATTAATTGCTGCTTCCAGCACAGTGGATCAGAAGGGTGCAGGGAGGGCTTATCCAGAAGATTTATGAAGAGCTGATTTTTTTTTTCTGGTGGTGAGAAGAGTGCAGAAAAATTGCAGCGAGATAATAAAAAGTACCTTCTATTACTGTGAATGTATGATAGGACTCATGATCCAAATCCAAAGCAATTGTCCATTTGGGGGTTAACAAGCTTCGGATGTGACACCAGAAAATGTTTCTTGTGAATGCCTTAATCTCTACCCAGATAAGGTGACAATGAATAAGGTTTAAACAGAATCCACAAACTGACTGGAAAGCATTCTTGGGATGGTATTTGTTCTGTAGATCAGTGCTATATAAAATGACCTGCAGAGGGCACCTCTCTGTGTGGGCTGAACTGTTATTTGAGAGTATGGACAATGAAAAGGGAACTGGAGAACATGGTTTCAACACCTTGCCACTCAACTGCCTATGACAAGCAAAAATGCTATGAACACGTGTTATCACTGGTGAGACCTCACCTGGAATACTGTGTGCAGTTCTGGTCTCCCACGTTTAAGAAGGGTGAATTCAAACTGGAACAGGTACAGAGAAGGGCTACAAGGATGATCCGAGGAATGGAAAACCTGTCTTATGAAAGAAGACTCAAGCAGCTTGGCTTATTTAGCCTAACTAAAAGAAGGTTGAGGGGAGATATGATTGCTCTCTATAAATATATCAGAGGGATAAATACCAGAGAGGGAGAGGAATTATTTAAGCTCAGTACCAATGTGGGCACAAGAACAAATGGATATAAACTGGTCATGGGGAAGTTTAGACTTGAAATTAGACAAAGGTTTCTAACCATCAGAGGAGTGAACTTTTGGAATAGCCTTCCAAGGGGAGCAGTGGGGGCAAAAGACCTATCTGGCTTTAAGATTAAACTCGATAAGTTTATGGAGGAGATGGTAAGATGGGATAACATGATTTTGGTAATTAATTGATCATTAAATATTCATGGTAAACAGGCCAAATGGCCCGTGATGGGATGTTAGATGGGGTGGGATCTGAGTTAGGACAGAAATTTTTTTCCTGGGTATCTGGCTGGTGAATCTTGCCCATATGCTCAGGGTTTAGCTGATCGCCATATTTGGGGTCGGGAAGGAATTTTCCTCCAGGGCAGATTGGCAGAGGCCCTGGAGGTTTTTCACCTTCCTCTGTGGCATGGGGCACGGGTCACTTGCTGGAGGATTCTCTGCTCCTTGAAGTCTTTAAACCACGATTTGAGGACTTCAGTAGCTCAGACATAGGTGAGAGGTTTATCGCAGGAGTGGGTGGATGAGATTCTGTGGCCTGCATTGTGCAGGAGATCAGACTAGACGATCATAATGTCCCTTCTGACCTTAATATCTTTGAATCTATGATCCACAAACTGGATCAAGTTATTTGGCACCCTGAATTAAACCAAAGCACTAGAACAGAACAGTTCCCTGTGTCAGTCTGTATGTTACAAAGGAAGTAATTAACTCCACATTTATAGCACTAGAATATCGGTAGCATAACAGGACAAGTAAAGGACCTGCTGAGTTAAATGGGACAACTGCCTATTTCAGGGATCACTTGGAAGCAGATAATCCTGGATTAGTAATTATAAGTATGTAAATGAGCAAATTAATGCCCATCCCCCAACCTTTCCCCATTTTCTCTGATTAAATAAAGGTGCATATGTGCTCTGAAGGCAGTGACTGACACCATAATCAAATGCACCATCAGGGTAAACTGGTTGTAGCTCCTATCATTATGGACAAGCCAGGCATGGGGTTACAGGAAGTGTGTCTTGTAAGTGGCTCATGGCACAGTAGCTCTGAGGACATGGACCAAATATGTTTTGCATACATTCTAGTAGGGGATGTGAGTTTCTGCAACAAAGGCACCCAGCGATGCGAGAATAAAACATGCAATCAGCCTGGCAAAGTCTTTGTTGGGTGGTAGGCAGAACATGGCAGCTGACATCAGGATGTTGGTGTCTAGTGAGCGCTGTTGGCTCAAGGCATCTTGTTTTGTTGAGCACTCCTAATAGCTAAGCCTAAGCTTGTTTTGCATTCTTTGCATTTCAGTTAAACTGACCCACCAACAAATGAAAGCAGAGTGTTGAAAGCTGGCATATTAATTCCAGTTATGATATAGACTGTGCAGTTTATTTTTTGAGCTGTAGTGATTAGTGACAAAAAAGCTCCTATTTTCCTTCTCTGGTAACATGTGCAAATCAGAATACGCAGTTGATGACACCAGTAAGCAGCATCAATAATTCTGACTCTCCTCTCACAGCCACGTGGCTCTGCTAACTTCAGTGCCTTTCCTCCCAATTTACATTGGGGTAAATTAGAGGAGAATCAAAGCCAGTGTGTTCTGGGGTGGTCTTTGCAAGTCAGGGCTGAAGATGGCGCCTAGTAGGATCTTGATAACAAACTAGCAAGCAAGGCTTAAAATAGCCTCAAAGAAGTGCCAGTATCTGCATTGCATAGTAATGGAATCCTAGTTTATAACAGAATTTCAAGGCTGGGAGAGGCGGTTTAAATATATGTGTAAACTATTACACTGCTGTTTCCTTGGAGGGGGCAGGGAAGTGTTTAATAGTGACTAGCAGAAGTAGAATGGGTTCGAGGTGAAATTATTTGAATTGGCACCACCTAACTGCGTCAGTTCCTGGGGATGGACCAAAAAAGAAGAAGTGCTCATTTGTTGACTTCACCTTTAAAAAAAAAAGAAGTCTGATTGAACAATTGAGCAGGTACTAATTAGAGCCCAATATTTAACACTAAATTTAAGAAAATTAGAAGGAAATGAAGGGATAGCAGAATCATACAGCCACCACCATGGACCAAGTCCTGTCCCATGCAATCCAATTTGCAACATTTTGGCAGCCAAAGTAAACCTGAGCTGCCCTTAATGGGGATTCCACCAGTGAGGGGGAAATCTGACTGGCATAGAGGAAGCATAGCTGGGTCTGGATGATCCCTTCACAGCATCCTGGTGCATGGAGTGTGTTGGAGTATGTCATGCTGCCCTCTGGTATTATTTGACTGGTGTAAATGCCCCTAGGGTATCATTACAAGAAGTACAACTGCCACTCTAACTTACATGGGGTCAAACTGGCTTCTCCCCACTGCTAGGATTGGGGAGCAGAAATCTAGTAGAAAAGCCACCTCTGAACTCCCCACCCCGGTCCACTGAATGCTGATTCAACTCTAATTCTGTGTTATTGCCAGCATAGCAATTCTCCACTCTGCTGTGTCAAAACATACCTGATCATCCCATGTAATTCAAACACAGCTAACGTACAGCAGAGCTCTTCGTAGAGCCCTTTAGTACCCATGTGCTAAGGGGTTTGATTATGAGAAGTGAAAAAAATTAATGTGCATCTTGTTACATAAAGATAAATGTCACAGCAGTCCTCAGCTGACAGAGAGGAATTAGCTCAAGAAAAGGAAAAAAAAAAAGCCTGAACGTTTTGTACAAAATCACTGAAATATTTGGATAGGAAATCAACCATTGTACATGTGTGCGCTCATTGCAACTATGTAAAAAGTAAAAAAGGAAATGTAAAAAGAAAAGGAGTACTTGTGGCACCTTAGAGACTAACAAATTTATTTGAGCATAAGCTTTCGTGAGCTACAGCTCACTTCATTGTCTTTGTCACAGAAACACCAAAAGCCTGTAGATTTACTGACTGTCTGCAGCATACAGACTGAATGTATCTGTGGTAATGGCTTTTCTGCCAACAATATTCTTTACAGCACTACTTTCCCCCAAAAAACTATATTGTTTTATCATTAGTAAAATATATAGGTAGTTTAACTCTTTCACACAGACACTCAAAAATCATTCCAATTCGACAACAAATTTGATTTTTTGCTCTATGCTCTAAATTGTATTAGACAATTGGAAAAAGGACTGATCAAGGACATTGAGAGTGACAATATTAGCTCAAATGTGGTCAAAAATTTAAGTGTTGTATAAACAAACTTTTACTGTCGCTCAGACCAAACAAAATGTTTACATTCCTCTGCCATCCACAAGCATTCTATTTCGTATGTCGTTTTGAGCAATGGGGGGTTTGGAAATTTTGTTCCAGGGATGGATTACAATTCTTATCTAATAAGAGGCACCCAGAAGATAACAGAGGACAAGCATTCACCTTTCCAAACCTGCTATTCTGAGGTTGATCTCACAGAATTATATTACAAAGACCGACATAAGTCCATGGATTTCCTATCCATGCATTTCAGTGTGTGAGGCAGTGGAGAATCAGGCCCATAGTGCATTGCTCATCAATGATTACATATGTGTAAGTGAATGAATGAAACTACTTTTAACCTGAAGATATTCTGTATTTGTGGCACCAAAATATTTTCACCAAGATTTGAATTATTTGATGTGCACACGGATCTGATTAGTAAGGAACAGATTAACACGGGTAAATTTAACCTGTGGAAACTTTCAGATGCAGAACTTCAGTGCTTCTTGCTTATCAAAGATTATTTCCTGATGTGAAATAGAACTGTCCAAGCTGTTCTCATCTCTTGTGAACCCTGGGGTGCACAGAAGTAAGGGCCATAGTGATCAAAGGCTCATGCTTAATCCCCCCAAATCAAGAAACCCATATGGTTTGTCATGGAAAATTTAAGCCTTGTGGGAGGGAGAAGGGAAGCCTCCTCATTGAGGCCAAGGGCTACCAGAGCTGCTGAACATTCACAATGAGATCTTGCGTCAGGACTGGGTGCCATTGCCAGTGTTTGATATAAACGCAGCTGACAGTGTGACTGTCAGATTCTGAGAGGAGGGAGCAGAACCAAGGGTCCCCCGCCCCCTGGAGTGACTGACAAAGGAAGAAAACAATGTGTATTGAACAGTTAAATCTTCACCAAAAAAAGCCCTCCACAAATATGAACACCTGAGCATTTTCTATTTTGGCTTATATGCCTTAAAACAGGACTTCAAAAAATCACAGTCCAGCAGTATCACAGTCCATCACAATAATATGGAACTTAAACTCAATTTCTACAGTTAGAAAAACAAGGGTCAGTTTCATTTCCAGCATGTGGGAGCAACTGCTTTGACTTCAATGGAATTGTTCCCCCTTCTCCCAGTGAAATATTTAGCTGAAGTACATAGGATGAGTATTTGCAGATTCCAGCTATACAGAGAAAAGAGTACGTTTGGAAGAGACTGAGACTGGGCCACTGAGAATTTAAGTCAACCTTAGCTAGTTAATAGGACAGAATTGTTTAACTGTATAAAAACATCGAGTTTACTCACCAGAATGAGTATGGCAGAGATATCCATGGTCACACAACTCAAATATCACAAACCTCTGAAAGCAGCAGGTGAGTGACCTTTCCTGGTATATTTATTTGTACTAACAGATATGTATCTGCTTCATGACACCTACACAACTCAGGGTTAATTTTATGTGGAACGGAGACAAACTGATGAGGTTGACATTTCTAACTGATAGGTTTACAAACTGATAAGCTTTGTTAGAACAAATTAGAATGTATGGGTCAGATTCTTCCCTGATTTTTGCCCATGCAAATAGCAAGTCTCATTCTTACCACAACATTCTAGCATCAGATAAATTTTATTGAAACGTCCCTTACACATGCTAATTTAATGAACGTATAAAGGAAGAGTGAACAAACTTGGCAGTGGGGAATAGGCAGGTTGGTTTAACCTTATGTGTTGAATCTTGATCTTAAAATGTATCAAAAAGTACTGGTGGTTGTGAAATGATTATTCCTCCCTCTTCCCCCCCAGAAGGGAGATATCAAGCAATGTTGTGCAGCTGTCATTGGCTTGTCATCATGACAGGTGACAAGACAACACCTTGGAGGCTTCCAGAAGCATTTAAATAAGGTTAGACCAATAAGATAGTAAGAACAAATATGATCTGCTAACAACTACTGTATAACTGTGGCTGTGGGACACTAAACTGATAGAGATTGCATTTAAAAAAACTTCCAAAGGCATAAACAAAGCTTGTAAGGTTTGACAGACTTCTTGACGTCTCCTCACACTGAGACAGAATCCTTAAGTTACTTACTGCTGTTTCATTCCAAAGACTGAGAAAGTGTTCCTGTGGAGTTTGGCAACTGTCACCTTGCTCATTATTTTTACCATACATTAATTAGCTGTTCTGCACAAAGTTCTGTAGACACATTTTCTGTTTATACATCTTATCACTGTGATATAGATGCTGAATTTAATTTCTTAAACCTCTCAGTTTCAGCATGATAAATACTGGATGCCACAGACGGTGGGAGTGGGGGAGGAACCTCACAAATAAACAGCCCCACCATGAGAGAATTCTAATCCAAGGGTAGCAGTATTTAAAAATATACTTTTGGAATCTACTTGATGTTATGGACAACCGCTGAGGTTACTTACATAAAGGAGGGTTACAGTAACTGCTTTTATTACTAAAAATGGCATATGCCATTTGAAAACAGACACTGTATGAATGCTAAAGAAAATGAAAAGGAAGGAAACAGATACCAATAAAGAATAATGGCTAGCACTACTAACAAGCTAACAAATCACCAAGGGCCACATTCGGTCATCCTTATTTGTTTTGAGCAGTTCCTTTGATTTCAATGGCATTAGTCATGGAGTTAAGTATTAAGGTGAGGCTGGCAGAATTGGATCCTCTATAATTTTTGCTGTCCACAAGAAAATAATTTGTTTGTCTCCCTGGACAGGACATAAAAAAATCCAGGGTCATAAATCACATATAATTTTTTGAAGTTATTTTTAATTTTGAAGTCCATTGTTAAAAACTTTTTCACAGTTGTTATAGAACTCCGTATTGACTATCCCAGAGACCCACAGCTTCTAACAAATGATAGGGTTTTTTAAAAAAAGTAATAATAATACCTAGCTCTTATATAGCATTTAATAGAAATCAAAATGCTTTATAAAGGAGGTAAACATCATTACCCCTATTTTACAGTTGGGGAAACTGAGGCCCAGTAACATGAACTAACTTGCCCAAGGCTACCCAGCAGGCCAGGACTAGAACCCAAACCTCCCATGTCCCAGTCCAGTGCTTCATCCACTAGGCCACACTGATTATTTTTGAGTGCTTACATCTGTTATTAATAAAATGCAGAAGAAACTTACATCTGTGGGGAACAAAATGATAGGCAAGTTGCAATAGGTAGAATACACCTTAAATCATTGTTTGCTTTAAACCTAAAAGGCTATGCTGTCATCTTGCAATAAGTTTATTGCAATCCCATAAATTTAAATGACATTTAAATGCATAAAAATCTATCCTTTATTGGGGCATATGTAGATAGTGTGCTTTGGGTAAAAGTCTGAAACAGCTTTACAAGAATTCCATTCTGTTTCCATAAGAATCTAATTTCATATTATCTTTCGGAGTAAGCGTTAATTCTCTCTAATGCAATCTTAATTATTAGAAGGAATATAGAGGGGAAAAGCCCAATAAATCATTGGAGACTGAGATGATAGGGGTGCACCTGAAGAATTCATTTCTCCACAATCACTTGCTCAAACTCCATAGAGAAGAATCCTGCAGGATACATCCAAACCGCAGTTGCCCAAGCAGCCACTAATAAATGTTACACTCCAGAAAGAATATGGGAACACTATATAGAAAAGGCTGTTTTCTGTTCGGCAATATTCTTTTTTCCTAAATACGTTGTCATTTTTTTTAAGGTTTGTCATTATGAGCTCTCATTGACGCTCATAGTAAATGAACATTTTTGAATATGTGAAAATCTATTAGCATTCCCCCCCGCCCCCTCAGTCTAATAAAATTATTCTTGGAGACTTGGGTAACTATGATTATTATTTAGTAAACATTTACATGTGACAGTTCCCTTAAGGCTCAATTAGGATTAGAGTCCCATTGTGCTGGCTGCGCTATAAACAGAAGAGAGGAGTCAATAGCTAAACATTCAATGGTTTGGGCTCAAATCCATGTAAGTTGATTGTTTTCTCTCTAATTCTTTTAGTTAATTCCAGTTTCACGTCAAATAGGACAAACTTTACATATTGGCTGAACATTCATGTCCGCACTGCAAAACAACTGACTGATACATGTAATGTCTCCCGCTGGCTCCTGACTAGGATTTGCATCATCATCAGCAAGCATTGTTCTCTCAGCCAGCATCCCATGGAGGTCACCACCCTACGAATGGGAACCACAGTTCCCTTCTGTTCTTAAAATGAGAGAGTGTCTTGAACTTCAGTCACTTGAGATTTCAAAATGATACTAATACATTGACTGCTAAGAACTATAAATACCCACCCCCACCCCACCGAGGTCTTACCAGAATTAGTTAAGGTTTGTGAAAGGCTTTGAAGATATGCAATGCTACATAACGCTTATTATGTATTTAGGTTTAACAGATTGGTTTGCTCAGGACACGGAGACAAATGAACAACAGATCCAGGGGATTTAAGTGACATGCTGTAATTTGATTAATTGAGCACTGGGAAGGGATGATAGCAATCCAGCTATCAGTGTGGGATTACAGGGCTCCCACCATATAACTAACAACTCTGGATAGACCCGGTACACCTACCCTTCACACTCAACTCACTTTTGAATCCCCCCAGCCTCCCTTTGTGCACGTGGGGTGTTTGTAAGGGTGGCTTAGAGATTAACATGGGGAGAGCTCAGTCTGTGAAGATTTGGGGTCTCCCCTTAGGCACATGGTCCACCAAAAAATTCCAGATCTCTTTTACCTCTAAGAGCAGGCCCTTTTAGCCTTGATCTGTGTCCTGCAAGTTGCAAGGAGCTAGACAGTCACCTTTCCTAATGTTAAGCTTTCAAGCCATAATGCTTCCAACCCAGCTCTGCCCCATGACACTGGGAAGAAGGGAAGAAACAAAACAAAAACCAAACAAAAAAACCAGCAACCGGACCATGGCCAATTTGGCTCAATAGGAAAGATTCCTTCCTGATCCCCAAACAAGCGACTGATCAGATCCACAGCATCCTAAAACACAACTCCTACTACACCTAAGGGGAGGGCGGGAAGGGCAGTTAACAAGGATCAGAGGCTTTTGAAAAGCTCAGGAGAGTTTCAATAGGCAGGGAGTGGCAGACCAAAGCCAGTCAGTCAGTCTGGTCCGCCCAGCCCCAGCCAACGAGAAGGCAGAGAACCTGAGGAGGAGCCATCCCCCTCCTAATAAGCATGTCCTCTCCCCTTCCCCTCCTCCCCACAAACACTGTATCACATCCCTTGCTGTCTGATCAACAGCTCCCTCCCATTGATTTTTGGGCAAGAGAGTATTCTACTCTGACATGATTGTTGTATGTATTAAATTAATTCCTGTGGGGTCTTTCAAGAATAAGGTGGTGCTATATAACGTAAGATAATAGTTTTTCAGGACCTTACTCGCTCCTTACCCATACAAACTCCCAAATAGTAGAAGACTGAGTGAAAAATTGAATAAGACTCTCAAATTTGCTCTTTATTATTACTGGCCCCCTAAATGTATGTTCTAGCAATAAGCGACAAACTAAATCCTAGACTCTTAACTTCATCCTTATTTAAAGTGGAGGGAAGGAAATGTAGAAAGAAGAAAGAAGAACAAACAAATAGGAGAGAAATAGAGAAAAAGGTGGATGGAGAAGGAAGTGAAATAAAAGGCAGAAGTAGCACTGGTTCTACAAGCAAGCAGATTCCCCCAGAGAATGATGCAAAATGTGACACTAAGTCACTGAACAAATAATAAACTATACATTCAGTAACTGCATGCACATTCTACCCCTAATCTGATGCTTCCTAGGGGTACCCAGGGTTGTGAGAAGGCACCTCGCTCACACCTGGCCTTTCCATGAGGAAGCCTTGTCTGCACCTAGCTGGGCTCAGCTCCCTGACACCACCAGCCTCATGCAACACAAGGGCTGCCTTCAAAGCCTCCTCAGGCCCCAGTTTTTCTTTACAGATTAATAATAGGCACACAGCCCCAGAATCCTCCAAGCGTCCACCTGCAGTGTCCAGCCCCTAATCCAATGGATACTCACAGAATTCCCAGATCCTCTATTCCCAAGGGAACAGTATACCCCAGTTTACCAATTACACCATAGAACTCAGCTTTTCTCAACACACGGCCCTTAGATTTGTTTATAGAGAGAGGGAGTGTAAGTTTGTTTAACAAAGAACAGAAATTCATAGGATATCACACAGAAATATTGAAAACAAAGTGTTAACATATAAAATAAAATCAAAACACACTTTCTAGAGCCTAAACTTAACAAAATATTGTCATGTCATATTGCACAAAAGCTCACCCTTCCAGCATATTATAGCCAGGCTTGGCTGTGATCTTTCATTCATGAAGAAATTCACACTGTGCTCTTGCATCTTCAGGGCAAAGATGCAGAGTTTGTCTCTGTCCCTACAGATATAGTCCAAAAATCCATTGTTTTCACTTGCCAATAGGATAATCCCCTGTCACGGGGTACTCACTCACCACAGGTAGTGCCTCCTCCTGGCTGTTCTGGAGTTTAGTTTTGTTCCACGTCTGACGCCTCCCCTTGTGGTCTCTCAACCCATTGTGCTCTCTCTCGCTCCAGGAGTTGCAGCTTCCTCTCCAGCCAGCTCACTAGGTGGTGTCCTCTTCTGGGGTATAGAGTCTCACTAGACCCACTGTCCAGGCACTGCCACTGCATCAATGGCTGGTAGGGGAACCCAGGCTCACTCACTACTCCAGGTTCCAGCCCAGGGACTCTGCAACATCAACCCAGGGCTGCTCAGTCCCTAACCTTGCTGCTTTGTCTCTGGGCTGTTTCCGACTCTGCCTCCCACAGGCTTTCTGCTCCACCTTTATTGCTTCAGGGCATGCTCTTCCCTCATGGCCAAGCTCCTAACTCTTTACCTACATGCCCTGTTTCCCTCACCAACACATGGAGGGTGGCTGCAGACGTTTTCACTGCCACCTTTTCTATTGCCAGCTTCCTGGCTTTATACTAGCCCAGCCGACAGCGGCTCAGCTGAGCTTCATTTTCTAATTGGGGTTACTTCGCCAGCCTAAGCCTCTCATGTGTGGCCTATCACAGTAATTGAACCTTTCTCAGCTTTTTTAACCCTTTTGGGGCTGGTGTGGGGTGAACACCCCCATCGCATCCCTGCTGCTTGTATTTTCCTGTTCAGAATCTCTGCTGGAGACTGCAATTGCTAGATTAGCATTTTGCTCAGATTATAAATAAGTATTCACTGTGAAATATACAATAGTCACTTTACATGTAGATAGGCTAATAAACATCTTCTGTTGAAGGAAACCTGTTTCTCACCTTTTGCTGACCAGCCTCAAGTCACAGACCTTAGTATAAAAAAAACACTCCTTACATATTATCTGTATATACATTTCACAATGATTTTGAGTACCAATGTGACACAGGCTTTCAGCAGAGACCTTGCACGAAATCCATTAGCAAAGGAGTGTACAGATACCAGACCCAGTGGATCCCCATAATCCTTACACATTCCTGTGCCCTCTGCCAGGTGGCACCAAGAGGTCCTTGAGTCACACATAATCTTTGGGCAAGTCTCTCATTGGCAGTTAGTGGGAGATCTGCTGTGGCCTATTCTGGCCTTAAGATCCCTGAATCTATATTTGTACATGGCAGCAGGAGGAGCTCTTCTATATAAATCATCCACTGGGAAATGGCCCAATAGAAATAAACAAACTGGTGTTTTCATTGCAGTAAAATGGAATCCAATAAAATGAACAGGAATGTGAGCTTTCCAGTATCTCTTCCTACTTACTCCAGGATTACATCTTTTACAAACAAGAAACAGCATGCTATATGATAAAAACACATCACTAATGACACACACAAAGGGGCAGATTTTGCCCATCGGTGCACACCAAAAGTGGCTTGTTGCTATTCATTATTTTTTATCCTTTTAAAAACAATTTTTCAGGAAGGAAGGATTGTGTCATATCCTTTCACTATGAAAAAATAGTTACAATAATTTTATTGTGTTTATTTATTTACAGTAAAATCTGTCCTCCTTTTTAGTGCTTAGGTACCAACTGTGCATGATTGGAACTTGATAACAGTTATGACATCAAAAAGGATCAGCCAGCCAATCAGAACACGGCTTTAGACAATGTCTCCTACAATCTCCTAATATTAAGATGATGGATCTAAGAAACTATTCTTTTGACAATCATGTTAAAGGTTCTTCCAGGAATAGTTTACATCAAAAGAACCAACTAGTCTAACCAATTTCCACTATGCCCTAATCACATGAGAAATATTGAGTCATTAGGGTCAAGCTAGGTGGCCACAAAACGATTAGACAGTAATCAAGAAATCAAAAGTGATTAGTACCTAAGTCTATTCAAATGGGTCAAAATAAATAATGTCTACAGGGATTTATGACTAAGACCCAATTTTGAAGAGTGATAGGAAGAAATTTGAGAAACTGGTTGGATACATGTCATAGCATGACTGAAGAAAATACACTTGGTTTCAATGGAAAAATGTGGAATAACGCAGAACATAGCGCATCACATCTGGCTGACATTTTCATACTTGAGTCAGGCACCAAAACAAAATGGCCTGATTTTCTGAGGTGCTGAGCACTCAACAGTATCTATTGATTTCAATGGGGGCTCAGCATCTCTGTAAGTCAGGTCACTTGTTTTGGTGCTATATATGGATTTAGATGCCTAATTTTTGGAATCCAAGTTTGAATACTTTGGCTAAGATGCTCCAAAATATAAAAGGAATATGCCCACAGAAGATATGAAAAATACTTTAAAAGGCTAAAAGGAAGAAGATAGAGAAGTAGCAACTAGCACCCAATATTTGACAGTACCTGGTAAACCCCAAATATCTGGTCTTTCAGTTAGTGTGGACATGCAAAAGTTGAGCTTCTTTACTGAATTTCTTTGGTCTGCACAATTGAGTGAGTTGGGAGTCTTGAGAGTGCAAGGTTCTGCAAGATTTCTAGTGCTTCCTGCTAATGGAAATACCATAAGCACCCCCTTTGTTGTGGTATTTCAGCATGTCGTCTTCTATTCTCTGCTGCAGTTAGGAAATGGAAAAGAACGTGAACATGAACATGAAAAGTCATGGTGAAAGATAACCATCCAAACTTCTTTTTGCATGTGAAGTTCAATTCTGTTCTAGCGCCAGATGAAGATTTGAAGCTTGTTCTTCTATGGTCATGACTCCAGAATTATTTATGCACACTCTAAACTTTCTGCATGTACATACTGTCTTTGGGCAATAGATCTACTCAGGTGTGTACAGTTAAGCACATGGAATAATTCTCTGCAAGACTGGGGTCTTTATCTGAACTAGCTGATCTACCCCAATTGCCAATGGGAGCTATAAAATTAGTAGATTTTATGGAACATGATTCTACCTCCCTTACACATGTTGTGTAGCTTCTTATTCAATGAATAGTCCCATTGAATACTCAAGGGGTAAGGTAACTGCAACTCAGTATGGGCAACAGAATCAGGGTCATGGTAAATAACTAGCTAGTTACTATTTGTAACTGTAAAATTAGAAAAATCCTGGAATTATAGTAAGTGAAAGAAAAGCTGAAAAATCCCTGTTTTTACTATAGCTATTGTACTCCAGCTCTCTGCATTATGATCACCTAAGTCTGCTTCTTTAGCTCTGAGCCCTTCCACATTAGCTGAACAGGCATCTGCACTGTTATATTTTGTATCACACGGGTATGTTGATATCTGTTACCTCTGAGCATTATGGCAAACAACAAATCTCTAGACACAGCAAGAGATGCTAACATGTATGATTAATTATTCTACACTTCCAAGTTTTTGGTAAATGTCCCAAAGGGGAAGGAGATGAAAGTTACACCCCTTCCTATCCCACCATCCCTCCCCACCCAAAAAAAAAAAAAAATGAGAGAGGAAGCTATTGCCTCATCCAACAAGCACAGACCACTTCGTCCCATGTGAGGATGTGTCAAGACCACTGTTTAAGTATGACTATATTGTACGTACCTCTGTGTGAACTCAGACTTTATCAATCAGGCCATTTCTTCCTCTTGTAAAGCTATCAGAGACTCATTTCTTTTAGGCCTAAATCAACTGAGGTTAAAGATAATAACCTCAGGTATCTTGAGTTAATGCTTTGCTGGCGCATGTTTATTTGCTCCCTGGCGGGCTTTTGGACTCCCTACAAGGGCTGATAAAAAATTCTGTCAAAACTGTTTTGATGAAATATTAGAGAGACAAGGTGGGTGCAGTAATATCTTTTATTGGACCAACTTCTGTTGATGAGAGACAAACTTTCGAACCATCTCTGTGCTAACAGCTTGTCTCTCTCACCAACAGAAGTTGGTCCAATGAAAGATATTACCACATCCACCTGGTCTCTCTAATATCCTGGGACACGGCTACAACTACAGTGCATACAACTGATGAAAAATCGACTTTTTGACTAACTCAGGAGTAGGCAACCTATGGCACGCGTGCCAAAGGTGGCACAAGAGCTGATTTTCAGTGGCACTCACACTGCCCGGGTCCTGGCCACTGGTCCGGGGGTCTCTGCATTTTAATTTAATTTTAAATGAAGCGTCTTAAACATTTTAAAATCCTTATTTACTTTACATACAACAACAGTTTAGTTATATATTATAGACTTATAGAAAGAGACCTTCTATAAACATTAAAATGTATTACTGGCAAGCGAAACCTTAAATTAGAGTGAATAAATGAAGACTTGGCACACCACTTCTGAAAGGTTGCTGACCTCTGGACTAACTACAGTTTTCCACATGAAAATTTTTTACATCTTGCCCCTCCCCCAACCCCAGAAAAATTACCCCAAAACCAAAGTTTCCGTTTTCCGCTTAAAAACAAAACACATTTGGTTTGAAAAACTGGCATTTTCAATTTGGAAATGCTGCCATGGTGCCTTAATGGGGTTGTAAGTCAATTGGTTCATGTCCCCATTCTCTCCAGGCGCCCCGGCTGAAATACAGGTCTCCTGAGCAAGAGGGGAGATTGTGGTTTCTTATGGGAAATCTAGCCCAGCCAAGGATCTGCAGCCTACAAAGGAGAATGAGGACATGGGGCACATGAACTGCAGCTTCCACAAGGCACTCACAGTGGCACTTCCAAAGCAGAATGCTCCATTTTCTGCCAAATTCTTTTAACTTTTGCCAAAATAATCAAAAAAATTTGGGGGTGGGGGGGGAGAGCAACAAAGGAGGGATAATTTCCTGACCAGTTCCACTTCCCACATCCTCTTGGACTTTTGTCCTGTAGTCAGAGCCCACAGTTAAAAACGGATAGTGCAATCCAACCCCAACCACTCTCCAACTGGGTGTCTAGGTTACGACCCCTTGATTTCTAACCATGATATATAGCAGGTCCATCTGCAAGAGTTTCCCTTCAGGGGCCTGCAAACGGTAATAGTACACAATGGCTTGGACAACTTCTTCAAAATAAAGTATGATTTGCCAAAAGTTGCATAGCACTCAGTAAAATGATTTAACATCAGAGATCTATACGCATGCGGTCTTACCTATGCTTGGCATTCACCTCAGGCTCCTAGGTAGACTTAGTCTTAGGGACTGTAGAAGAAAAAATTACCAGCTGCACATCCTGTTATGGCTGGGAATGTCATAACAGGCTCTCCTCTGGCACTCTCTGCCAACAGCTGCTTTGGCCCTGCGGTGGTCTGCTTCTCTTTGTGACTTGGCCCTCTGTCCAAATCATGTTCATTCCCACCCCTTCTGGGGTAACAGAGCCTGAGAAACAATGGACAAGTAACCTTACACCAGGTCTTTGGCCCCCAACTCAGGCCCAGTGTTCCTTACACCCCTTGTCCTGGGCACTCAGTAATCCTTACATCTTATATCAGGGGGTTTCATACCACCATGGTCAGTGGCCAGAGGTGGTACCCAGGCCCTCCCTCAACTTTGGGTTCCTATTGAGAGACCCTGTAGCTAGTATCTAAACTCTGTTTCCTCAGACACTTTGCAGCTTCCCTGGACTACTTCCAACCTTTCCCTGTCTCTAGGCCCTTTTCCCCAGCCCCTTTCTGCACTCTGCATACCTCTTTTTGGCTCTTGTAGTGAGCAACTCTGGAGGTCCAGTTCCCACCCTTTTGTCACGGCTCATTGCATGAGCTCTTTCCACCGCAGTAGCTTCTCAGTGTCCCTTCTAACCTTTTGCCAGAGTTCCCTTCTTGGGAGAGTCTCTCAAAGGCCTTCTGTTCTCCTGGGTTTCCTGCCTTCCTTTTGGTCTGAAGCCCTGCCTTTATACAAACCACCAGCTCCTCCCCAGCGGAGTTGTATCCTTATTTGAACTGGACGTGTTCTGTAATTGCCACCAGGAGCCCTCATGGATCTCTTCAGCTCTCTTTAACCTTTTCAGTGCCAGTGTGGGGTACACACCCCATCACAGTGACCAAGTTCCAGCCTGCTTGCTGCAGACACTGACTCTGTGGGCAAGTCTACACAAGAGCTGGAAGGTATAAATTCCACATACCTGCGTTAGCTAGTGTGCTAAAAGTAAAAGTGTAGCTGCCGTGGCACAAGCCAGAGGTGGCGGAAGCTTGCTTTGAATGTGGGGGCTGGGGAGATGGGACATGGAGGTCCTCTGCATGGAGAGCCGGGCAAGTCAGGGTAGCGAGCAAAGGAGAGGTTGGGGCATTCTGCATGGAGAGGCAAGGGGTGCTACTGAGACTCAGCAGAAGGGCACATTCCTACCTGGTTCCCAGCCCAAGCAAACTCCAGGCCCTCTGGGTCCCACTCTCTCCTCCGCCCCCCATGTGTGTGCACAGTTTACAGGGAACATAGTGCAGGAGTGACAGACCTACAGTATTTCCACTGCAGTGGCACTAACCCCTGGCACGAACCATAGGAGGAGCTAGCTGCCCCGAGCATGATCCTGTCTGTGATTATAGGGATGTACTTGGTGTGGCTAGGCCCTCCTGACACTAGTGCCTGCTGCCCTGGCTATGCTTTTATTTTTAGCATGCTAGTTTGATCAGAGCTAGTGCAGGTACCCCTCCTTGAGCTGGAATTGACACCTTCCAGCTCTAGTGTAGACATACGCTAAGTCAGTCTGGATGTCTCCTTGCATCCCTGTCAGCACTCACTGGTACTCCTTAGGTAGCCCCTCCCAACTCCCTCACATGCCCTCCCTTTTCTAAGCCCCTGGTCCTGTAATGGTTTAGTATCCCCCTTTGATCCTAGTCTAAGCCTAGGAAGAGTAAGCTGCAGTAGCCTGGTTGGAGCCACATAAGGAGTATTCCCCATTTAACAGCATCCCCATTGTTTCCTCAAGGACTCTTACCTGTCATCATTTTGCTTTCCCTGCTTGGTCCTACTAATAGCCCCATTTGATCTAACACCACAGCAAGGAACCCATCTGACACACACAGAAGCATACACAATATTCATACAAAATACAACAGTTTGTCACCCTTGCCTCTTTGGCCTGCCCCTGGAAAGGAACAGTGGTTAAATCCCTTCCCTCTTGGTGCTGAGCAGGAGATGGCAGCTGAAGAGCAGCACTCTGGGCTTGGCCTCACCATGCTAGGGGTTCGGAGGAATAGTCCTGACTCAGGAGAAGGGAATAGTCCTCACTCAGCACAGAATGAAATACTGATCATCACATCATCTCCATGTGGACGCATGGTCGGGTGAGCCCAGTGGATGCTCAAGGGCTGTTAGAGTTGCTCCCTTATTCTCTCTGCTTTTGAACAGAGGCAGAGTGAGCAGAGCTACCACTTATGGACCCCAAAATGTAACCGCAGCAGTTGCTTCTCAAGCCCCATTCAGCAGCAGGCTGTGGCACCAGTAACACACTGTTCATGTTGTCTAGGTCCTTTTTGTAGTTGTAATGGGTGGGTTTTTGGTTTTTGTTTTTAAATGGAAACTCACATTCATTAACAGTTGATGGCATTGTCCACATTACCCAGGACAGCTTCCCACTTGTCCCAGGTCAGTGGAATTTTGCAAGTCCAGTGTCAAGCGTGCAGCGCATACTATACAAAATTTTACCAATCAGAGAGAAATTTAAAACACACTAAAGCAAACAGGTTAATAATAAGAAAGACATGTAGCCCAACCTCTCAAACTCATGTTCACCCCCTGCTGTCATCATTAATAATATAGAATAAGAGAAGGATAATGTGATTCGGGGACTTGTCAGATTTTAAACTATAGGTTTCCTGATGTTTGTACACTGAATATTTTTGCCACAGTAGTCTAAGGTTCCCTGGCATTCTTTATCCTCTTTTGCATCTTTTTCTCTGCAAGTTACATAGAGTAGCAACACCTGCTGATAGCAATCAGACTGTACTCTTGCAGCAGGCTTCATGGCAGTGCTGGCCAGCACTGGGACAGTAATTCAGGGCAGAAAACTGGTACCTAATGAGCCCAATGCTATTTTCTCTGGTTTCTGTCGTCTACCCCTCCTCTTCCAACTATACCTTCAATGTTGCTGTAATTATTGCTCTGGTGACTAGTAAGACAAACATACTCATGTCAGGTTTCAGAGGAACAGCCGTGTTAGTCTGTATTCGCAAAAAGAAAAGGAGTCCTTGTGGCACCTTAGAGACTAAACAATTTATTTGAGCATGAGCTTTCGTGTGAGCTGTAGCTCACGAAAGCTCATGCTCAAATAAATTGGTTAGTCTCCAAGGTGCCACAAGTACTCCTTTTCTTTATACTCATGTCAGTTTCTAGAAATGATAAAAATGTATTGGACTCAATCTTTTTTGTTTTTAAGTCCAACACTAAAATAGCAAAACCAAATCTCCTAGGGCTTGAAGATCATATAGCCCTTTAGCTCCACCTCCAGGGTCAGTTACACATGGTAAGCTTTTAGCCATTTTTCCATGGCCATGGAATATGTACTCTGGGAAAACACATACGATGAAGGAGTTTGTTGAGAAACATTTCTCTAACAGTAGTTTCTTCATCCATTGATTTACAAGCTACTGATTTACAAGCTGTGAATGAATAGAAGCCTTCAATAACAGGAAGCTCTGCCATTGAGAAACCCTATAGCTTCAGATGGAGCCTGGAGAAAAGCCTGTCTGCTTACAGGAAAATTCACTCCAGGAACCCCAGTAACCAGAGCTGTTAACCAGAAGGAAATGTCTTCAGTACTCTTACATGGCCCTTAATCAGATACTGACAGAGAGCCTTTGATCAATGAATTTTCAAAATAAGGTTAACTTCAGTTTATAGTATGTCTACATAGATTTCACAGGCCATTCCAAACATGTACAGTCAGAAATTATTCAAACCTCAGACTCTGTTTTATTTTTATTTTGGTGTCTCAGAAGACTGAGTCAAAGAGGCTTAGAAATTGACAACACACTTTCAATGATACTTACTGGCTTTAACATTCAAGAGTGAAAGGAGGGGGAAAACCACATCTGTTTGTCCAGTAACACTGAACTATTTTAGAGATAAAGCAATGGTGGAGGATAAGTACACAGCCAACTATTTGTAATCTGCCATTTCCTGTGTAACCAGATTCCAAAATTCATACTGAAACACCACCTCATGAATATAACTGCAATATAACTCACATGGAGACTGCAGAGCTCTGCATTCCAAAATGTTATAATATTGTTAGTGACTTAAGTTGCCTAAAAGAAAAGGAGTACTTGTGGCACCTCAGAGACTAACCAATTTATTTGAGCATAAGCTTTCGTGAGCTACAGCTCACTTCATCGGATGCAGCTGTAGCTCACGAAAGCTTATGCTCAAATAAATTGGTTAGTCTCTAAGGTGCCACAAGTACTCCTTTTCTTTTTGCGAATACAGACTAACACGGCTGTTACTCTTAAGTTGCCTAGTAATCAATGCACAATATATTAGGGATTATGTATGTACATTATTATACTGCACTCCGTCAACAATGAATTGATTTCATCTTGTCCAGCAGTGCTGGGAATCCACCATATTCGATGTAGAAAAGGTCTAGAAAAAACCCACAATATTACTTTTTCCCATTGGTATTTATTTTAACAACATTATCAAGAGTGAAGCTCGTGTCTGTACTCTAGGTCTCTGTCTTCGTCAACAAAAAGAACAAAATGAGACCACTGAAAGGAACAAGTTTATACCAACTTTGCAGAGAGTATCTCTACTTCACATCTTAAAAACGTTACTTAGACAGATTTTACTTAGACAGATTTTAATATAAATAATGAGATGATGTAATCAGAAAAACAGATTCAATACAGTACAGAAACAAGTAATTGAAAATGGAGAAGGGAAGTGCTCTAAGAAAAAGAAGCTGTTTTAACATCCCAGATTATTAAGATAAATATAGAGTTCAGAATAACTAATACATATATTTGAATCAGGCAGCTGGGCCACACTTAGCTCACCTGGTTGTCCCTCGGCACAGCAGGGCTTCTAGAACAGTGGGTGATCTTACATAGCGCATGTAGTGGACTGTGTAACACATATGGTATGTACATTGCAGAAACATAAGATAAAAGGTTACCCACTGTTCTGTGGCTTTCTTAATAGAGTACCTACACACCACAGGGTGATTGAAGAATTGAGCAGCAGCTTTAAGGACATTTCCTCACTTCAGAGTTAGAACCCTTAACTTGTTTAAAATAAATTATATATTAAATCACTGAGAAAATGAAGAATGTGATGGTAGGACACACTGTTATTTAAATGGAGCTAAAGAACCTCATAGTGCTAAACAATTTAAAAACAATCATATTACCTAATACAAACAAAAGGTTAATATAATGAACAGAACAAGCCTACATACTGCAAAAGCTATATACTAAAGGGAAGGAAAATGGCTCAGAAGTCTGCAAGAATATCAACATTTTTGTACATGAAGGCTTGTCAATGAAGATGTTAAAAGAAGAACAGAGCTATCATTCAAGTATTTTAGAAGATGGATCATCTTCAGCAATGGCAATATGATAAGGCTGGCAAAGAAATGACGTTTCACCTCAAATAGGAATGAGTTTGACATAGCTCCTGTGTTTAATTTAAATATCTTTCTATGCATATTATTCACATTTTCATAATGGAAAATCCACCAATAAGCTTAACTACTCACTGCCCATAGACTGAATACTGGCAGCATTCATAAAATTCAAAGCTTTTATATCTGATGAAAAACCAGAGAGCAACTATAACACAATTGGACTACAAAAGTTTGAACACAGGCACTATTTGGGTTTATGATGTGCCAGACTTATGAGAGATCTTGTTCCTACTGGCCTAGTACATACTTTTTTTTTTTTTTTTTTTGCATTATAGTGATTGAGATTGAGGAGACTGAAGCAGCCAAGGGTTTTAGATCCAGTCCTGTGTCTAGACCACAACTTTTAAAGACAAAGTACTGTAGTGTGAGCATTTGGCTTTTATATGCAGGCAGAACTAGTTTTAGAATTCTCTGAATTTATGGTACTGATCATCATGTGTGTCTGGGGAAATTCCTCCCAGAATTATCAAAAAAGAAAAGGAGTACTTGTAGCACCTTAGAGACTAACCAATTTATTTGAGCATGAGCTTTCGTGAGCTACAGCTCACTTCATCAGATGAAGTGAGCTGTAGCTCACGAAAGCTCATGCTCAAATAAATTGGTTAGTCTCTAAGGTGCTACAAGTACTCCTTTTCTTTTTGCGAATACAGACTAACACGGCTGTTACTCTGAAACCTCCCAGAATTATATAAGTCTATGCTATTCATGATATCTGAATCTCAAAACATGTAAAATTTGAGGATTTTTTTTATATGGCTAGCATGTACAAAGATCATATCCATTTACTAACAGACATTGCTAGCTTATGGATGCGCTGGAATGAATCCAGAATGCTATTTTAACTCTGCACAAAACCAGTATGACAGCCTTGATTTTTCCACTGGACTTGAATACTTCTAGGAAAGTTCTGCTAACAGAGCATCGTGTTCTGCATTGCAACATTTGGGTTATGTGCTCAAGTCTTCTGCTGTGGGAGGAGTATGTATACATCCAAAGAATCTAGCAAATCCTATGAGATCAAGTAAGGTTCCAAAGGCATCTTACCTTTCCACATCCTTTATCAAGATGCTACCAGAGCAGTGAAAGTTCATAATTACATTTACACTAGTACTAGTAACACCCTAGGGCTAGTCCATTCTTGACCAAATCTAGCTTGTTAGACAAAACCAGCGCTTCGTTTTGCAAAACAATCTTAATCTGCAGAATCACTTCTGTTGCTGTAAGATTGCTACCACGTCTTAGACATGTGCATTCGACCAGGAAGAAAATGTCCTTGAATAATTGTCTACATCTCTGAAGGACAGATACTGGACAGGGCTATTAATCTGGACTGTCAACAATTGTAAAAGATGACTTGATTCAATAGCTGTGACTAATTTCTATGCTGTTTTTCTTTTAAGACAAGATTTCGAACATACGGGACATCATTCAGTTACTCACCAGAACTTAGTGTTATACCTTATGTTGTGAGTTGGTAGGGTAGTTTAGCTTTGCTCCCAGCTCAAAACTGTTAACTATTGCTGCTGCCCATGGATCCTTGCATGACAAAAATTCTTTTCAATGGTTGGGAGGTGATGATGGCATACTAGAATCATCTTTGGAATAAGAATGTGCCCTCATGTCTAAAGGAAGTGTTAGTGAAACTTCATTAAAGACAACTTTGCTACACATGACAGGGGTTGGATGGTCTAGAAGAGAAAAAGTAATGGCAATATAGATGCAGTAAAAACTGGTTGGTAATTACCTGAATGAAAATTTGAGCCTGGATTTAGACATGGATACTGCATCGAGACTCCTCTGGATGGACTTGTGAATTATTTACTTGCCATATGGAAAAGGAAAAGAGGGACTTATATATTTTCTTTACCGTCTATGCCTTCTGACTCTTTGGAAATGAGTTATTTTTATTCCCACTTACCAACAGATCCAACCTGATATTGGGCAAATTCTCGCTGCTGTGTACTGAAATCTCTTGCAATGATCCAGAGGTTTCAGTTTATGCTCCTAGTCTCTTTAGAAGTGCTATGCAGAGGATAGGTAAAGTTTTATCACAGACAGATCATGCCGCAAGAGTTTGATCTGCATCTGGGTTTTGAACACTGTTAAAGTTCAGACATGCACAAACCTGAAATTTGTGTTTTGATTCATTTAGTCACCGTTTCCTCCAGTTTCAAGTCACTTTCTCTTACATATAAATGCTTTTTCGTGACAAAAATTGTTTTACGCCTTCATTCATCCATGCAGAGTATTGTTATTGATCCATTCTGTATTGCTTATAGAAAGACTGACCTATGAAATGATCATGCTTTCTCTAAGGCCAATTCTGCCACTTCTCTATTACAGATATTTTTCTACAGAGACAATTTTCCATGCTTTGATTGTATGAATGTAATGTTTTATTCTGTGATAGCAGATGAAAACTGTGACCCAAATAAAATAGTTGTCTGTTAACTTTCTGCATTCCCTCGCAATCAATTTCTTATCCTTGTAGTCAAGCATCATAGTCAAGAAAATATAATAGCTCTATGAACTGCCACAGCATAAGTCACATCTATAAAACAGACAGTAATCCTATCCTTAAATCTATACATATTTTATATGTCTATTACATACGCATACGAAAGAGAGAACAAAGACATGAGTATGGTATAAAAAAAATTCATCATACATTTAGGATGGCTGCATTATTCGTAAGTGGCCAAACAAATGCTATAAATCATTGGAAAATTGGGCCTCACAACATACCAATGAGGTATAGGAATATCTATACTTTAAGGTTCATGAGATTTCAAACATTAAAGATAGAATTCTAATTACTTTCTTCTTTCCCTCATCTCCCACTTCAGTTCTGATCTTTTATTATTCTTTATTGCTCCAGCTGAGAACAATGTAAAAAGCGGGCAGCAAAAATAGTGTAAAGTTCATTATTAGCCAGATTTTCAAGTGCTTAGCACCTCCAATTGGGGCCACATTTTCATAAGAGCTCAGCACCCATTTAGACATCAAAATAAAGTAGCAAAATTTTCATGAGTACTCAGCACATAGCAGCTTCCACTGAGAATACAGGAAGTTACTGGATAATGAGTAGAGCTAATCAAAAACTGAAATTTCTGCCTTGTGGGAAATTCCACTATTTCAACATTTGTTTTCAGCCTGAAATGGGATGAAAGATAGATATAATAGAATTTTTCATGAAATAAGAGTTTCAAATAGAAACTTTTCAGAACTGTTCAAACGTTTCTGCCCAGCTCAGTTCGATATTAAACTATGTCCACCTGATCTGCCTCAGTGCTTCATGACTCCCACGATGCACTGTAGTGGTTTAGGCAGAGGGGCAACTGTGGTGCACCACAGGAAATGTTGTCCAGCAATCATAGATTAATATCTAACTGACAAAAACCAAAATATTTCAATTTTGTTCAACAAGTCAAATGTTCTGATTTTGTTTCTATTTCCCTGACAGAAAAAAAAATCAAAACATTGCAGCAAAAATGGATATGAAAGTGTTCATTTTTTGAAAGCCGATATTTGGACCAAAAAAGTAATGGTGAAAATTCATGGCCAGCTCTCTCTTGAACATCTGATCACTTATGAAGGTGCCTAAATGGAAACTATTGGGTGCTGGTCTCTGAAATATCTGGTTCTAGTTTTGTTTTGTTTCATTTCTTACAGTTCTAGTAGTTTATGTTATTTGTAATGCAGGTAAGCCTATTCATTCAAAAAATGAAAACCCCGCAAACCCACCTTTTTTATTGTGCCTGTGTCCTTTTGGACATTTCAAAGCTACAGTATTGGCAACCTCAAGCATCCAAAGCTCCATGAGATTTTAAAAGAGAATATTTTGGAGTATGCGGTTGGGAGTGGTTTTGTTGTTTTTAATTTACCTTCTGGGTTTGGGGCCTCTAAGGAGGTCACATTTTCAAAGTTTTCTTCACAACTAGAAGGGCAAAAAATTTTTTTTCCATGAAAGGAGACATTCATTACTCTAGAAGCTGGTGCTCTATGAAAAAAGTAAAGTATTGTGAGACTTGGGAGAAGACTCAGAAGTACTAACAACACGAAGTATTTTGAAATGAAGAGTGATTGATACAATCTACGTATTCCCATTAGTAGTAAGGATTCCAACGGAAACTAAAATTGAGCGAGACCCATAAATATCAACAATCATTCATTTAACCCACCTGATGGGCAGTTGAGGGTTCAGCTCATTAGCCAGGCGTGATTAGTACAGATAGAAACAAATAGCAGACCAATCCCCAAGGCAAAGGGGAGACATTGCAAATATAATAAAATCACATTAATTAGCACCAACACTGTTCAATTTGTTTGATTAGGATACAACTACATGGCTGTATTGGCAAAGTTCAAATGTCCATAGCTAATAGTGGAAACTGGAATTGCTTCCTATCTGCTAGCTACAGTATGACAGATGTCAGATATTATAATGTTGTCCTTGTGCCTGTTTATATATAATTTAAAATCCAAAAAACAAACAAACAAATGGGACCACTGTGTGCCCACCAGCACAAGAGCAACCTTGTGTGCAAGCTCAGAGATTGAAAGCAGATGTAGAACTTTGTAATTAGGCATGATTCAAGCTGCCTGTGGTGCATAAAAGCAGTTGTTTAGGAAATGGTAGGAGGAGCTAGGCCAACGTAAACATTATTTGTCTTTTTGCTGCACATGGCAACAGATTAAAGCCTATGTGAGAGCATTAATCATGGAAAATAGTCTTCAGGGAGAGCACTTACATAAGTACCTCTGGCATCCTTCAAAAATGAAATGTTTAAAAATAACCATTTCAGTGCTTCTATTCTAATTATTCAGCTCTACAGGTTTGATTTCAAAGTTGAACTACTTTAGTACGTTCTGTATTTACTGAGCACGCTGCCCCAAGAAGCACCATCACAATGACTAAAAAAAAATCATTGAGAAATTTCTCACATAATGCCTGATCCAAAAGCCTACTGCAGTCAATGGAAAGACTCCATTTAACTTCAGTGGGCTTTGGATGAGGCCCTGGGTTGGATGGAAACACACTTGCATAATATTCAAAATGGCGATAATACAGAACGATGCATGGGAGAAGGCAGCAGTAATGTATTTATTGCCTTTCACACAGAATGACTGCAAAGCACTTCATAACCTATATCCAAGCAGCACAAGGTTGGCTGCATTTGAACAATGTGTAGAGTGCTTTGAGATCCTTCAGGGTGAACCACACTATAAGCTTAACAAGTTGAGTACCATTACTCAGAGTCTACCATACCATTGCAATTACTTTGTTTCATACCACCATAACCTATGAGAAGTTGGCAAGCATATAGCTCATGAATAAAACCTGTTTTATTAAATACTCTAGTGAAATTTTCATATTAAGATTAATATTAAAATTCATACAGAAATAAAATCCAGTATCTATTGTAGTATCATACAGGCAAGGTCCTACGTTATTCAGAAATTATGCCTGATATTTGTCTGATACCACTGAGGGAGGTTTAGGTTGGACATTAGGAAAAACTCCTAACTGTCAGGGTGGTTGAGCACTGGAATAAATTGCCTAGCGAGGTTGTGAAATCTCCATTATTGGGGATTTTTAAGAGCCGGTTAGACAAACACCTGGCAGGGATGGTCTAGGTAATACTTAGTCCTGCCTTAGTGGAGGGGACTGGACTAGATGACCTCTCGAGGTCCCTTCCAATTCTATGATTCTATGATTATGCTGAGAAAATCAGTCATAGAAATATTCACTTTCCTTTGCTTATACAATAGCCATCTAGCTAATGTGCCAATATAATCAGAGTAATCATTCTACATTTGCAAATTCATGAATATCTTCGCTGTGATTAATATTTATTTAAAATTCTCAATTCTTAATCTGGGTTTAACATTCTTGGCAGACAACTCAAGTGATTTCGCTCCTCAGAAGCAGTTTTTACTGACAAATTCCAAGAGTTTAATTTCCAAAGTTATTGGCTATATTAAAGCTTGTCAGACTGCCTTTTATAGGATTTAGCACACAAGTGGCTATTCTGTATGTCTAGACCTTCTAAGATGCCCCTGTTTATTAGAGAGGAAGAAAGGATGATCTTGTGGACAAGTCACAAGACTGGAACACAGGACATCTGGACCGAATTCCTAGGTCAGTCTGAGATTGGGCTTCGGCAAGTCATTTCGACCCAGGTTTTTACAGATATTTAGACATTGCTCCACTTAGCATTGCAAGGCATAAGTAATTTGGACATCTAAAGACCCATTTTCAAAAGTGACTTAGGATATAGGCACCTAAGTATCTTTGAAAGTCAGGGGCACTTCAGCTTCTAACCTCTGTGACTCAGTTCACCACCTGTGAAACGCGGATAGTAATACCTCCTCTCTCCGCCCCACCTTGCGGCTATTTGGATTGTAAGCTCTTCAGGAGAGGCACTGTCTCTTGTGATGTGTCTATACAGTGCTTAGCCCTGATCTTGGCTTTGGCCTCTAGGAATTATAGTAATACAAATAACTAATTAAAATATCATATGTGTACACATTAAAGTGAGATGAATTTTAAAGAAATAAACTCAGCGAAATCTTGGCCGGTATACCTTTTCATGGATGAATAAAGTGCAGTTTCCAGTCCTCAGCATTCCCCACCAAAGCACCAACAGAAATGACTCATTCATTCCTGTTTTGACCTCCAGTTCCAGCTACACAGGATTCTGGAATTTGGTAGTGTTTTGTGTCCCAGATGGAAGAAGATTGAGGAATGCCTTTTAGGGGACTTTTTTCTTTTGTCATAGCACTGGTAACATACCAATTTCCTTTTTGGAAAATCTTTCTTTTGTCTTAATGTTGTAGATTCAATATAATTTCAGGCTGACATCACCACTGTCCAATTATTAAAGGACTACGTCTCTCATACATAGTTATTTAATTCACATTAATGTGAATAGCAGGTTTAACCTCACAAAGGAAGAATTGACCCTTTTAAGATAAGAGATCATAGACCATAGTGGGTGGTGTGACGTTGTGCCCCATAATGTGTTATGGGAATATGCTTATGAATGTACATATAACATAACTGGAATATGTTTTATGCTACATATGCCATGTAACATATCTCTGTAAAGGTTATGATCTACTGAATATATTCATCCTATTTGTATGCATGTGTCGTTGTATTTGAAGTTATGAATATTGGCCGTATACATGTTTGATTTTAAATAGCCTTAGTAAGGCATTTGGTCAGCTTCTTTAGAAAGGAATTTGCAAGTTAAGTGCCCAATCAAGAAGAACTTAACAGACAGTGGATCTTGGAAGGCTCCAATCCACATAAGAAGTCTACATGAGGACGTTCAAGGTAGCATGTCAACCATGGCTGCTACCTGTAAGTTCTGAGTCATGCATGGACATGTGACTTGTCCATGTGACTCCAAAACTCCATCTTGTAGCTGGAATTCTACACGGGGGAGGGATGGGTATCCACCCACAAGAGAAAGTCTATTTAAACTGCTGGGAGACCCCTCCATTTTGTCTTCAGCTGGCTCAAGAGATAGCCTCTCCACCCCCAAGGATACCTGAAAGAAACTGGAACAAAGGACAGTAATTACAGGGGGTGTGAGTGATTGCTGGACCCAGATTAGAAGGAGACTAGAATGTAAAAGGAAGCTTACTGGAACTCCTCTGAGGGTGAGGTTTTATCTTGTTCAGTTTTCTTACTGTATTAGGCATAGACTTGCAGGTTTTATTTTGTTTTGCTTGGTAATTCCCTTTGTTCAGTCTGTTACTAGTTGGAAACACTTAAATCCTACTTTCTGTATTTAATAAAGTCACTTTTTACTTATTAATTAACCCAGAGTATATATTAATACCTGGCATGGGCAGCGAGTCCTATGGGCCCGTGGTGCCTGGGCACCAGGAATATTCCTGGCCCGGGGCCTGGCTCCAGCAATGTTTGGGGCCAGTTCTCTCCCTCAGCCCCCCTCCCCATCCCCCTTCCCATTTAAAACAGCCCGGGCCCCCACTCACCACTGGCAGCACGCAGAGTGGAGTGGAGTGGCTTCCTCCCTGCTCACTCCACATGGCTGCCGGCCCTCCATGCAGCCCCTGGGCAGGGTGGGTCTATGTCCTGCCCCAAGTGCCGCTGCAGCCAATGGGAAGCTGCGGCAGCAGTGCCTGGGGGTAGCAGCAAATGGAGACTCCTGGCCTGCCCTGCCTAGGAGCCCCAGGTAAGCACTGCATCCCCCCCTTTTGCCCCAAACTCCTTCTCAGAGCCTGCACTCCCTCCCATCCCTAAACTCCCTCCCAGAGCCTGCATCCAATCTCAGTCCCAGCACCTGCACCCTTCACCCCCTCCTGCATCCCCAGATCCTGCACCAAGCACCCAAACTCCATCCCAGAGCCTGCACCCCAGACCCCCTCCCCCACCCAAACTCCCTCCCAGAGCCCAACCTCTCACCTGTCCTGCACCCCAATCCTCTGCCCCAGCCCAGGGTCTGCACTGCAGACCTCCTCCCCACACCCAAACTCCCTCCCAGAGCCTTAGCCAGCTAGGGGGTGGAGTTGGGGGGGCAGAGTTTGGGGGAGCAGGTTCTGGGCACCACCAAAATTTCTACCAACTTGCCACCCCTGATACCTGGGTGGGGGGCAAACAGTTGTGCATCTCTCTCTATCAGGGTTATAGAGGGTGAACAATTTATGAGTTTACCCTGTATAAGCTTTATACAAGGTAAAACAGATTTATTTGGGGTTTGGACCCCATTGGGAGTTGAGCATCTGAGTGTTAAAGACAGGAACACTGCTTCAGCTGCTTTCAATTAAGCCTACAGATGTTAGGGGTATGGTTCAGACCTGGATCTGGGTTTGCAGCAGGCTAGTGGGTCTGGCTCAAACCAGGCAGGGCACTGAAATCCCAACCAGCCAGGGCAGGAAAGCAGGGACAGAAGTAGTCTTGGCACATCAGTTGGCAGCCCCAAGGGGGTTTCTGTGATCCAACTCATCACAGGTGGACCACCGGGATCACTACTCTAAGGCATGGTCTTCACCTAAAACTTAGGTCAACCTAGCTATGCTGCTCAGGGGTGTGAAAAATTTGCACTTTCTCCATAGTATTGGACCTACCAAAACCCTTGTCTTATATCCAAAGCTCAAAAAAAAGTCAGTGTTTTCACATCTAGACATGACCCTCTCATGACACTTTCTTGGAGTAGTGTTTACATTTGATAGCCTAACCTAAATCTTTTGAATCTACAAATCCGTTATAGTGATCACACAGTTACCACAAACAATTGGTGCCTGTTTGTACTCTGCATCATATAATTTCCCCCTCAGGTTTAGTTTTTACTATATTTCTTAATGCTAGGGGGACTTTACAAACTTTGTATATTTTTGGCAGCTAATTAGGATCTATATATGTGTGATGTGTTACATCCTTGAAGAATATGAGGTGCTCAACAGGCTGGAATCAAGGCCAGCCCTCGACCAAATGGCACCCCAAGCGAGGAGCATCTTTGGTGCCCCCCTCCATTTATTAAACATTTGAATAGCTTACAAGATTCTATAAAGATCCAGAACATTCCAGGAGATTAGTGAAAAATGAATCCACATACAGAATACCTGAAACATGTTACTTCAAACATTCTATTTTCCTTTTTGTCACTAATAACAAAAACAGCACATCAAGCCTGGAACCTGCCCCCCAAGCCTGGCACCCCCAGGCAGTCGACTGGGTCACCTGCCTCTAAATCCAGCCCTGCCTGGAATGCATCTTATTCAGTGAACATATTACATGCTTCTTGATTCTCCTGCATTTGCAAACTGTTCCAGGAGTGCTGGAACAATCTTTATAGTGGGGGCCATTTTATAGCTGAAAGCCCTTGAAACAAACTGAAAACCCTGTACATAATGGAAACCACTTCAAGCCAGGGAATGCAACAGCACCCCAGCATCCCTAGTTCCAGCACCTACGAACTATTCTGAAACCCAAGTGTGCAGGGAAACAATCTTGATGTTCCAAGATTTCAATTTCCACAGCATAATATCTGTCCTTGTACTGACCCATCAGCATAGTTTTGCCATACAGACTCATTTTTTCTCTGCTATATAAGCTTCGTTTTTGATTTCCCCTGACAAACATATAACACACTGCTGTGTATATGAAATATTTACTTAAATTGCTAAGATTGCAATTAAGATTGTGTGTATTGCAAAGGAGAGTAAGATGTTCTGCCTGGTCTTTTGGAGGCAAAAGGAAGTTCCTTGTGAAGATGTGGCATCTGTCATTGTCATCGGAAGTGTGCTCCATAACTGTTAGGATGTGGTTAAGAGATGTCCCATCATTTGGCATTTCCTTCCTTTTAAGAATTTGTGTTGGAGGATTTATCATTTAAACAACCTGAATTACATTTAAACAAAGGCATTCTTTATGGAATAAATTTCAGCACTTAGTGTTATGAACAGGCTTCCCTCCACCTGCAATGTGAAACTGATGAGGAGCAGAGTAAAGCTGACAGCTGTGGGTGGCAACTTAAGCCCATAGGACACTCTAGGTAGGTAAGGGAAGGAAGTTTACCTTGCTCTGGAACTTTATGTCAAGCAGCTTTTACCAATAAAAATCAAATTAAACCAAAATCTGCAAAAGCCTTATGCATAACAGATAAAATGTGGCTTTACAATCTAGTTACAGTACTACTGTAATTGTCTAAGTACCTGACTTCCAGGAAGGACCGCACGTGATTATGATTGGAAGATTATTATGGAACAGTCCATACCATTTGTTCACTTACAGCATTGCAGGCACAGAACCAGGTAGAATCATTTTCATTCTTGCATCTGAATCACAAGAATAAGGTCATTCTCAGCAGCTGAGGTTTGTGAAGAGATGACTCATAGCAAATTGATTTAAGGTGCATAAAGTGAAACAGCTCAACAAGTGGAAAATTAAATAAAGATAGTACAATAGTTCATGGACTATTGATGCTACTGAAACCTATGGCTTCAGCTTCTGAGTTATAGAGAAGGCTTTTCTCAATCCACACACAAATGTAATTACCTTGGGTAAGGTACGTAATGGAAGCCTCACTTTACATTGGTAAACTGCATCTGTACTATTGTAAATACATCAGTTCCTAGACTGGTGAAAAAAATCCCTAATGTAGACACAAGCTTGGAGCCAAGGTTACTCAAACACACTGTTTGTCAATAAAATCACTTAACAGTGAGGAAATCACCCATTAAGGCACCATGAACATGAATCCAACTTAATTTAAATGCCTCATCTCTCCATGATCATCATACTGGAATGAGTAGACTCCTCAAAGATAACAACCCCCCACTATGCACACATCCTAGGCCTAGGTTCTCAACCTGGGACTTGCAGACAAGCCAATGGGGGATCATTGACTGCCTTTCCCTGTTGTACTGGCCATGTGGGAGGGTGATCCTGAAACCTTTTGAGTTGTAAAACAGGGATATGGTACGACAAACTTTGAGGAACCACTGCTCTACATCACACTCAAAGCAAAAAATCCTCTAACTCCTGACTGCCAGACTCTATAGTTTTTCCATTACTTACTATCTGAAGAAATCTTATGTCAGAATTAAGGTGAGGGGAGAAAAGAATAGGAAGCACTGTGGGTGTTTGGTGAGGGGGAAAATGGGGTTTAGAAAGACCATATAGATTTTAGAACATCTCCATAAAACCAATTTGTCTCCCTGGCCCTCCTAACAAAAGCAGTTTACTTCACTCAGATTTTTTATGTGGCACACTGCCCCCTTTTCCACTTGATTACTTACCACTGCCAGTGGGATTCTTAGTTAGCCTGTGCTGCGCAACCCTGCTTACTCTGTGCTGATTTGCTTAACACATCCAGCTGGGGTGTGGAATTGACTGCTGTTTTCTCATGTGGTTTGTATTCCTTATCTGCATGGTCTGATACTAGGGAAAATAGATTTCAAAGTAGCAGCCGTGTTAGTCTGTATTCGCAAAAAGAAAAGGACAACTTCAGAGACTAACAAATTTATTTGAGCATAAGCTTTCGTGAGCTACAGCTCACTTCATCGGATGCATTCAGTGGAAAATACAGTGGGGAGATTTATATACATAGAGAACATGAAACAATGGGTGTTACCATACACACTGTAACCAAAGTGATCACTTAAGGTGAGCTATTACAAGCAGGAGGTGGGGGGGGGGGGGGACCTTTTGTAGTGATAATCAAGGTGGGCCATTTCCAGCAGTTGACAAGAACGTCTGAGGAACAGCCGGGGGTGGGGTAGGGTGGGGGGGAATAAACAAGGGGAAATAGTTTTACTTTGTGTAATGATCCATCCACTCCCAGTCTCTATTCAAGCCAAAGTTAATTAATTGTATCCAGTTTTCAAATTAATTCCAATTCAGCAGTCTCTCGTTGGAGTCTGTTTTTGAAGATTTTTTTGTTGAAGAATTGCAACTTTTAGGTCTGTAATCGAGTGACCGAAGAGATTTGAAGTGTTCTCCAACTGGTTTTTGAATGTTAGAATTCTTGACTTCTGATTTGTGTCCATTTATTCTTTTACGTAGAGACTGTCCACTTAACCAATGTGCATGGCAGAGGGGCATTGCTGGCACATGATGGCATATATCACATTGGTAGATGTGCAGGTGAACGAGCCTCTGATAGTGTGGCTGATGTGATTAGGCCCTATGATGGTGTCCCCTGAATAGATATGTGGGCACAGTTGGCAATGGGCTTTGTTGCAAGGATAGGTTCCTGGGTTAGTGGTTCTGTTGTGTGGTGTGTGGTTGCTGGTGAGTATTTGCTTCAGGTTGGGGTCTGTCTGTAAGCAAGGACTGGCCTGTCTCCCAAGATCTGTGAGAGTGATAGGTCGCCCTTCAGGATAGGTTGTAGATCCTTGATGATGCGTTGGAGAGGTTTTAGTTGGGGGCGGAAGGTGATGGCTAGTGGCGGTCTGTTATTATCTTTGTTGTGCCTGTCCTGTAGTAGGTGACTTCTGGGTACTCTTCTGGCTCTGTCAATCTGTTTCTTCACTTCAACAGGTGGGTATTGTAGTTGTAAGAATGCTTGATAGAGATCTTCTAGGTGTTTGTCTCTGTCTGAGGGGTTGGAGCAAATGTGGTTGTATCACAGAGCTTGGCTGTAGACAATGGATCGTGTGGTGTGGTCTGGATGAAAGCTGGAGGCACGTAGGTAGGAATAGCAGTCAGTAGGTTTCCGGTATAGAGTGCTGTTTATGTGACCATCGCTTATTAGCACCATAGTGCTAGGAAGTGGATCTCATGTGGATTGGTCCAGGCTGAGGTTGATGGTGGGATGGAAATTGTTGAAATCATGGTGGAAAAGAAGCCCTGGACTTCAAAAACAGACTCCAACAAGAGACTGCTGAATTGGAACTAATTTGCAAACTGGATACAATTAATTTAGGCTTGAATAGAGACTGGGAGTGGATGGGTCATTACAAAAAGTAAAACTATTTCCCCTTGTTTATTCCCCCATACCCTACCCCCCGCCCCCGCTGTTCTTCAGACGTTCTTGTCAACTGCTGGAAATGGCCCACCTTGATTATCACTACAAAAGGTTTCCTCCCTGCCCCTGCTCTCCTGCTGGTAATAGCTCACCTCTGTGTGTATATAAAGTCTGCTGCAGTTTCCACTGCATGCATCCGATGAAGTGAGCTGTAGCTCACGAAAGCTCATGCTCAAATAAATTGGTTCGTCTCTAAGGTGCCACAAGTACTCCTTTTCTTTTTGCGAACACAGACAAACACGGCTGTTACTCTGAAACCTCTCGTTACAGTGTGTATGGTTACACCCATTGTTTCATGTTCTCTATGTATATCTCTATGTATACGTAAATCTCCCCACTGTATTTTCCACTGAATGCATCCGATGAAGTGAGCTGTAGCTCACAAAGCTTATGCTCAAATAAATTTGTTAGTTTCTAGGGAAAGTAGAGTAACTGAACCGAAGATTTTCCCCTTCAGGAGGAGGAACTGGTCTCCCCATCCAACTTTACCTGCTCTACAGTCTGCACTGCACCATTCCGTTGCCCACTGAGCCCTTTTGACCAGAGAAAACAGAAAGGGAAGGTGGGTGGGATGGAGAATTCCCACTGCGTAACACACACCTACTTAGCAAGGCACTCTTTCCTGGCTCCCCGAGGGGTGGTGAAGACCATATGCAGAAGCTGATGGAGCTGCTATAGCTCTGGCTAATAGAGGTGGCTCCTTTAGTTCTGGTGGCTCAGGTTCAGAATTTTACAACTAAAGGTCCCAGGGCTTACAACAAACCCAGGAGCACAGCCTTACATTGACACAAGGGAAAGCATAACATTGCCATCATTTAAAGTGGTTTTGGCGGCAGGTGGGCACTGTAATAAAAGTTATAATTCACTTTTGAGGCATCGGTAAAAGACAGGTCTGATGTCATGTTCAAGAATTACCATTTTTACTGTGAAGTTGTATTCAAGAATGACTGTGTTTACCATACAAGTTTACAACTGTTTCCATCATCAATCTCCCCTCATCAGTGACCTTGGGCTCCAATGGTGTGCTACCAAACACCATGCCACCAGTTTTTAAATCAAAACAAAAGGACATAGCATTAAGGACTTACACACATCATTCCCTGCATGTTGAGAAAAAGAATACTGCCCCTTCATCTGGGAGCTGCTCAAGGCACATGGCATAAGTGGTTTTTTATTTCCTCTACATTTAAAATGAAACAAAAAAGAGCAGCCATGAGTGAAGAAGGACGACTGAAACCCAAAGAAATGCAAAAGGTTTTCAAAATGAAATCATTGGCATTTGAGTGGTTCTGGATAATAGTTCAATAGCAGCCATGCTCTTTTTAATCTAACAGAACGAAGTGACAAATGATAGCTTCATGCTAAGAGTAATGTCCCCTGCAGATATTTGCTCTCTGGTATAGATCTTTAATGTTCTTCCGAATCAAATATGAAAATAAGGAGTGCATCAGGAGCACCTTTTATTTTATGAAGAGACTTAAAAAAAATCAGGCTCCAAATTTCCAATTTGGGTCAACAATTTGCCCAGTCATTCAGTATGTGGTAGGGCAGGGAACTGAACCCAGGACTAGACTAGGGTGTCCTCACCTCTTTTTAGCTTCCGATCTGTTGAATGAACTCTCCCCTTGTGAGACTAATCAATGCTACCCTGCAACCTTGGCTTAAGAGTTTTGAAAATATTTCCATCCTTATTTAGAAGGAAAATAAACAAACAACAACACCTACCAAAAGCAACGGACATGATTTCTCTCTATAATAGCCATTTTCATCAATAGCCCATACAAATACTTTGTTACTCAGTAACGTATCCCTACTTCTTCCATGCTGACGCTTGTTAATTCTCTTGTTGGTGCTAAGGCTAAAGCTACTGCTGAGTATTGTTATGGAAAAGCTGGTGATAAAATGCATGGTATGACTTATAACTACTCAACATTTAACTCTCCAAAGTAAGGGTAAACCTACAGAGCTTGGTCCAATGACCCATGAAGACTGATTACAGCAAGTGCATCCAGATGGTCACTATAAGGGATGAGTGGATTAGACACCCTCTTTCCTGTGGATGAGGATTGACAAAGGAGCTAGCTCCAGTGAATCTCCTCTGTGATCATATCTTCACCCTTTCATGGTTAGATTAGCAATTTAGATGATCATATTTGCCAGAATTAGATTGTAAATTCTATGTGAGGGACCTTATCTTTTAGCTATTTCTAAACATTGTGTACCTCTATGATGCTCTGTAAAACATTCTGCAGAGTGTCAGACAACTGACATGCCTCTTCACTATGTCCCCATTTCCCTTCTCAGTGCTCCTTCAGTGCCTCCTGAGGTAAGTCCATGACAGCAAGGCTGAGGAGGTCAGTGGGCACCAGCAGGATCTCTACTCCTTTCTCCTTACACACTTTTTCTAAGAGGTCTCGTTCCACTCACATGATTGCAACTACCAACTCTATGGTGATGACTCACAAATCTGCCACTCCACTCCTGATCTGGCTCCAAATTTACATGTGAGCCTCTCTCACACATCTCTGCCTCTGCATCTTGTCATCTAAGTCAAACTTAATATGGTTTGTTTCTATTAACTAAACTCCTTATCTTTCCCTCAAATCCCTCTCCACTCCCCACAGTCTGTATCACTGTTGACAAAGCCACCATTCTCCCACTCACTTAAACCTATAGCTTAATTTTTTTTAAAAACAAACTGTCTTTAGCAGTTATGGTGACAAAGCAAACTTTTAAACCATGAACCAAGCGTAACCATCAACCCCGAGTCAGCAGAGAGCCTGAGTTAATAGCTCTGAGAAGTGTGAGCTGTCCCATTAATCTCAGTGCGATATTAACTCAGATGCCCAAAGATCATTTAAATGTCATTGAACTTCGCTTCTCAATAAAGCTTGGGAAAGTACCTCTGGTTTCCCCATCTCCCAATCAGATCTTGAGTAGACAAGACACACACACACACAAATGTTGATGTAGGAAGAGAAGCTCAGTCTGAGGCAGCTGCTAGCCTTTCCTCCCCTCCTGCCAAACCTGTTTGGAGCAAACTGACACTGCAAGTCTGGGACCTGGAAGGGTGCTCCCAGCCAATGACCTCTGAGAGGACCTGGGGAGCACCACCAGGGAATAGAGACAATTGGACTCATAAAGGACCCCAAGAGTGAACTGAGCTCCTGCCAGGAGCAGTGGGATTGCCCAGGAGTGTGGGCTCCTGTAGGAAACTTGTGGGGAAAGAGATTCAGACTATGGCCTTGCCCAGGGTGAAGGCTGGCTGACTACGACCCAAACTGAAAAATTCCTCTCATTTTTCTTTTTTAAATCTTCTCAGAACCTTCCCGCCTCTCCTTGTGTAGTCAGTGAGTTTAAACTTCATCTCTGTGACACCTATAAAAGATAGCTCATTGCGGGGTATGTCTATATGGAAGATAATACGATAAGGTAAAAAAGATAGTATGAATCTTTCATTGACTCCTATGGTTAAATTAACAAAGAAAATATTCATGGTGCAGCTCCTCAGCAAAGCTTAATTATCATACATGTTGTTCTCTAGCTCTCCCTGTGTTGGAATAATCAGCAGCAGTAAGATTTTTGAAAAGAAGTGGTGAAAGGGAATCGATTGGTAGGCTAGAGACAGAGGTGATTATCTTAAGCAAATGTCTCATCATTCATAACCTTGACTCATGTATATAGTAAATATATCCTCTTTTTTCTGTGCCTGTTGACACCTACAGTAATTACTCCCAGAAAGGTAACTCTCTGAGGCAATATTTCCATCCTCCTTAATTGCACAAGCACCAACTTACACTCTATCAGCATTGATGAGCAGTGACATCCTCCTGTCAGCCAAGTAATTTGTTGGCAGAAAATGCCACAGACACTTTAGGTTCCATCTTGCAAAACTCCTCATGCAAATGAGGCACAGTAATTAGCACTGACCTTCAACTAATGCTGATTACCAATCAATGGTGTGCCCTACTCAGCTGCTGCCTTCATGTATTCCATTTAGCAATTGGGCATACAAATGGAAAAGTAGGAGCAATGGAGAAACACCAGTGTTATGGTGCAGCATTTATCCGTGTAACCTGCAGGGCACTATACACTCTTTTAGTACTTTAGGGCCTTAGTAACAAAAATGTGGAAAGACATATTTCTGTCCTGAGGCAACGGGAGCTGAAGGCACTCAGCACCTTGCAGGACTGGGCTCTTAGAGGGTATGTCTACACTGCAGCTGGGAACATGCTTCCCAGAGTAGATAGACAGACAGACAGACACACACACTCTGCTGGAGCTGACATGCTAAAAATAGCTGTGAGGCTGGAGTAGCATGTGCAACAGCTTGGGCTAGCCAGCTGTGTACATACCCAACTGGTCCAGGTGGGTATGCACACAGTTAGTTAGCCCAAGTGCCTGGCTACACTGCTAGCATGAGTCAGTCTACATGTGCTCAGAAGCACACTGACAGCTGCAGTGCAGATATACTCTTAGGGAGAAAGTTTAGGCCTCATAACTAGAAATATAACAGGCTCGCACAAACTCCTGTATGTTTTGATTAAAGCCGTACCTCTTTCACCAACTGATGAATATTCTGAGTTTGTGAAAATCTCTTACGCGTCTTTCCAAAAGCTACCACAAGCAGGGCCAGATTCAGGGTTAGGGTCTCTTGTGATAGCTGGGCCTACAAATTTATGCAGTTGTGAGCTCAGCTGTAAGTGATGAAGTGAGCTGTAGCTCACGAAAGCTTGTGCTCAAATAAATTGGTTAGTCTCTAAGGTGCCACAAGTCCTCCTTTTCTTTCAGCTGTAAGAAGTTAGTGAAATTTAATGAAATGTCACAATAAGCAATAGCCTGCAATAACGAATGTTATCGGGAAAATGTACGAAAGGCAGACAGATTGAATTAGTCCAAACAAAATTGCCTACTTATATAACTCTAGGACTCTGTTAAGATCATGCCTGGTAAAGAAGAAAAAATGAGGATCAAAAGTTAATAAACCAGAATTGGTATATGTAACAGGGTGGAACTCACCTCTTGAGAGCGCCCCTGGTTAGGTGTGCGTCTGTACCTCTCTCAGTCTGTGACAATCCCTGTCAGTGTTTTCTCAGGCTGTTTTGGTGACTCAGTCCTCCAGCCAAGTAACATACAGTCTGTGTGAAATACAAACAAAGCAGACCTATTCTGTTATATCAGTCCAACAGGGTCCTTCTGGTGCCCTCAACACTATCTTTAACTATAACCCTGTCCCTGGGCTCAGGTCTTTAAACAGTCCCGGCCCTCGCATTGAGCCAGACCTCCACACTTCCCTCCCTGGATACAATGTCTTCACCCTTTCTGGGCTGAGCTCTCCAGCTGGGCCACAAAACAGTTCAGGTCTCCTTCCGGGAGTGTATCAAAGTCCAAAAGGTTCAATATCACTGACCCTCTTTGGGGGTATGTCTCTCCCCCTCCAGGGCCTGGTTCAATTCCCCTCTCTGGGATTAAGGCCACTCCACCTGCAGGATGGGGGAGGAAGAACAAGGCCTGCCCACTACTCTGGCTTCCAGCCCAGGAATCCTGTGAATAGCAGTAGCCTGCTGCATCCCTTTGAACTGTCCACACTATGCTGCTATGATTCCTTGAGCGACTTCTCCGCGGCCCCTTCTCCTTATTCACCTTGCCTTAGGGTTTACAGCTACCAAGTCCCAACAGCCAGTGAGGATCTCCCTCTTGCTTCCCTGGTCCCTGCCAGCAACCGCTCTGTCCAAGGTACTACAGTCCCTTCAGCCCACCAGGAACACCATCCTCGCATCTCTCTGACCAAGCAGCAGCTGCTCTCTGCTCTCCACTGCAGCTCCTTTTATATGGCCCTGCTGGGCCTGGATTGGCTGCTTCCCTGTAGCCTGTCCCTGACTGCCTGTGTCCCACCCAGCATCTCCAGACTGCTTGGCTGATTCAGCTCCTTTTTGGGATGTGGTGTGGCAGGACCATGAGGTCTCCACCAGCGGCCTCTGGGTCTAATACACCCCATCACAGTTTGTGAGATTATTACGCCTAATTGGCGGACAAAATATTGAGGGCATAGGCTACCCCACCCATCACTCCTTTTTGGTGTCCTTAAAGAAACTTTGAGGGAAAAATTGGCTACTGGAGTGAGCTTCACCATCATTGCTGCCACACCACCATCTTCTGGGAGCCTGGACCTCTGTCATCCTGATCCTGAGAAATGTCCTGGCCAGACCAGGCCAGTGAGGGGGACCCAGATGACACTGTCAACTCCACCATCTCCAGCTGAATGCCAAACTCCACATGGCATGTGAGACATTGTCTTCCCCCTCCTATGTATTCTTTACCTTCCCCGCCTTACTTCTTTCTCTTTCCTGTCCCCCTCCTTTTTCCTTCTGCCTAATAAGAGTCTGGCCTAGCTGGCCAAGACTATATTTTGCAATACTGCTCTAAGCCTGTGACCACAAAGGCAGCTTAAAGCAATGCCTTAAACAACCCAATGCTGGTAAAGTTTGCCAGATCTTGGAATGCCTGATAAAACTGCGTGCTGTGCCTGTGTTTTTCCAGCAATAAGGTTGCAAGTGAGACAGAAGGTTGCATTTTCTATCTTTGCTATTCTTTTCACACCCTTTTTGTGTGTGTTTGTCTTGTTTTTCTTTCTAGGAAACATGACTGGACTTCAACAGCAGCAGCTCCAGCCCACCTCATCTAATTTCTTCTCTTCTCCCACCCTCCCCAAAGGACTGCTCTTACCATTTTAATACCTTCTAAAAGACCATCAAACAAGGGGGTTTTCCTCTAAAAACTCTTTATAGTTAAAGGTGAAGGGGACAAGGGATGTGGAAATAAAAGCTTTGTTTAATACTTTACTTTTCATAATGCTTTAATTGGTTTTCTTTCTTTTCTGTATCTTTAATAAAAGGTTAAAAGGATTTTAATGATGTGTTTACCATGATAATAAGCAAGCTGAAGTCTTTGTATACCAAACTCCAAATCTTGTTTAAAAATGTTTAAAGTTGGATAGTGACTGGGATACATTAACAGCTTTGACTCGTTGGGCCCCTTTATTCCATCTAAATGAATACAACAGGTCAGAACAACAGATGATAGAGTTTCACTGGAAAACTCAGGTTTATACACAAATCACCGGGGAACTTGGGTTTTATTACAGGGGGTCTGGTTTAACCCACATAGTGAAAGTCCCTAGCTGCATTCTTGCAATGCAGCTTTACAAACAGTAAACTCAGCAATTGAAAATACCAGCCGAACAGGGGAGCTCTTATGTTGCCCCAAAGATCCTTGTATGGCCATCTGATTAGCACAACCCCTCTGTAAATTACTGCAGCTAATTAGCTTCCAAATGGGAGTGCCTCCCTAAGACACCTCTGAATGCTGTCTGGGAAATAATACCCAGGATGCCAATCACTACTAACCAGGGCCTCCTCTGTGGCAGGCTGTGGGCTCACCATTCAGCTGAGAAATGAAGGGTTAAATGTAGCCAAGATATGAACTACCTTCTCAGAAAACATCCTTGAAAATCACGGGTGATGTATATTGGTTACTCTGTATCTGTTCAGTGGGTAAAGCAGCGAATTTATATTCCTGATTGCCAACCTAGTGCCTTTCAGGAGCTCTCAAGTTCACACACACAAACATACATGAAAAACATGGGAAATTACTTAATGTTGTCATGCAGCTTCTGCTTCCCTGTAAACAACTTCATTTTCCTTTTTTATTAAGGGCTAAAGGGGGATTATCTGCAATTTGTATGAGCATTTGGTACACAAGCATGGATGGTATATATGGTTGTCTTCCCTGCTGATTAAATCTAGCAGCGATGAACGGCTATTCAGTCCTTAGCCTCAGCCATTATTTTTCCATTTAGAAGACATAAGAGGCTTTACAAATATTTGAAGTTCTTTTCAGCGGAAAAAGCATAGTAATACATGCTGTGATTTGTTACAGCTCTTGGTTTGTCCTGCCACCTAATACCATCTTCAGGTGTGTCCGTTTAAAGTTCTGCTTCATTAACTTGCTTGCTTGCTTGCAGGGACTAAGGGTATGTCTATACTGCAGCCATGCCTCCCAGCCCAGGTAGACAGATTTACACTAACTCGGTAAAAGTGGCAGTGAAGATGTTGCAGTATGAATGCCCGAAAGGCGGTGTGGTGGTAGAACTGTTGGATGAACAGAGTGAAGAAGGGTGCAGGAAAGGACAATGAACTGCTGGGCAGCTATTTCAGAAGGAAAAGGAGACGCGATGAAGCAGGAAGCACAGGGAGCAGAACTAGTTCCAGAAAATGGGGAAGGAATTTAATCAATGCCACAACCCGTACAGACATTTAGCTTGGTTTGGCAAATGGGCTTTTTGTCCAACCTGTGCAAATAATTAGATATACCTTCACAGCAAGTATTGATACACCATTTGAAAGCTTCAAAGCAATGAAGTCCCATAGTTAAAAGTGACCACAAATCACTGTTATTATTAACAGAAGGCACTTCAGAATGCAAATTCTAGAGATCTGTAAACAACTGATAGGCTAAGATTAATATGGTTGGCCAGTGTTTTAGAAAGAACACTCCGTGTACATCTTTCCTTTGCTTCCAATCCTTAAGGGTTTATCCTTAGTTCCTCTGCTGGAGGCAAATTGGTTACAGTCTCCTTCACTGTCAAGTGAATTCACTAGAAGATAAATCATCCTAATCTTTTACAGTGTACAGAAAATAAAGGAAGAGTAACTTGACACTTTAATAATTTTACTCTTACAAGCCTCTCTTTCCAACTGTACTAGAAATTCTTACTGTCCCAGATCTGATCACTGTGAGCCAGCCCACACCTGTCAAGAGTCAAAAATGCTGTCTCAGGAAGCGGAAACTCGGTCTGCCTGAGAGCATTAGGATTAACAGAGAGATCAGTGGAAGTGGTGGATGCCCAGCAGCTCTGAGATGAGTCTTCAGGTGTAGCAATTTGGGCACCCGAAATAGGAGGCATACAGGATCAGTGGCCGCTTCTGAAAATTTTGGCTTCAACCTGTGAGGAACAGGGTAGTTGTGTTTTCAAGGCCTAAGTAAGAAATGAAATCCCCCAAACTTAGATATTTGGGGGGTGGGGGGATCATTACAAACTGTATATTTCTAATTCTGAGTGGTCACTGATAGGCCATTAAAATCAAATCAACTGTTGACATATTATGTGCAGTAGTCAGATATAAATGGTTAAAGGTGGCTCAGAGAATGTCACTTGCACTGCACAAGTTTTATTGGGTGTATAAAATCCAGGAAACTATGCTACCTACACTTGAGTACCATCTACTGCCACATTATCTGTTAACTATTTACCTATATACAGTGGCTGAGCACTCTCTCATGATGTAAACCTCCCAGCAAAATGTATAGCCAACTCATGCTACCTGAGGGGCTCCACATAAAATTATACGAACCTATAATCTATATAACCAATGATGAATCAGAACACAGAAGTCTCTATAAGCAAGCTTTACAACAGCAAAGAAAAGTGCTTCTTTTTCCTCCATAACAGTCACACTCACAACATGCTGCAAAAAATATTATAGCAAGAAATTCACTTTCATGCCCTTTTAGGATGCATGTTGTGTGACAAAGTTCCTCCTCTACCTTGGTGGGTCTTGCGCTTATTGGCGGATTTGCTCACCTTGGAGCTTCACGGCAGCCCTCAGCTTGGCCATTTTTCTGAACCCGCAGTCCAAGTCGACTCCTCCTGTGTCTGACCAGGAGTTGGGAGGATTTGGGGGGAACCTGGGCCCGCCCTCTACTCCAGGTTCCAGCCCAGGGCCCTGTGGAATGCAGCTGTCTAGAGTGCCTCCTGGAACAGCTGTGAGACAGCTACAACTCCCTGGGCTACTTCCCCATGGCCTCCTCCCAACACCTTCTTTATCCTCACCATAGAACCTTCCTCCTGGTGTCTGATAATGCTTGTACACCTCAGTCCTCAAACAGTCCACATTCTCACTCTCAGCTCCTAGTGCCTCTTCCTCCCAGCTCCTCACACACACACCATAAACTGAAGTGAGCTCCTTTTTAAAACCCTGATTAGCCTGCCTTAATTGATTCTAGCAGCTTCTTGATTGGCTGCAGGTGTTCTAATCAGCCAGAATTAATTATCTCCAGAAGGTTCTTGATTGTTCCGGAACCTTCCCTGTTCCCTTACCCAGAGAAAAGGGACCTACTTAGTCTGGGGCTAATATATCTGCCTTCTATTACTCTCCTGTAGCCATCTGGCCCGACCCTGTCACAGTTGTTATATATAGTTTCATTATATAGCTGTGGACAACATGCTCAGTGCTGTAAAGGACACAAAATAAGGACAGTTTCTTCCCCAAAGCATTTAAATTCTAAACAGTAGTCAGGATGCACTTGAAAGCCCAGAAAAGTGAATGGCAGGGATTTAAAAAAAAGTTTATTTACTTTTTGTAGGAAAAAAGTGAGTCTTCAGACTGAAAGACTGACAAGCGTGAAGACTTATGGCCTAATTTGTGGAGGTCCTGAGAACCAGCAACTGCCAATGAGACACTGAAGTAAATGGAAATTGCAGTTTCTCAGCACCTTTAAAAATCATGCAAGTATGTGTGTGTATGCATAGATACCTAAGGATATGTGTACACACACACATGCATATAAAATACCCTCTTAGTTAGTTTATAATAACCATGGGACACTCAAAATGAACAGAACAAATCAGCTAATAAATAGGATTACTCTTTAAAAAACTAGATACTGAGGTTCCTGGGTTTGGGAATTGACACCAGATATTAGTTTAGTCACCGACGGAATTACTGATTATTTCTAATTAGGGCTACAAAAATAAATATGAAACGTTTGAGAGGGGGTGGGCAGAAAGTGAGTTTGGTTTTGTCTAATGATAGGCAGATTCTCTTCATTATTATACCATTATTCAATTATTCAGAATCTGTTTGCAGTCAAAGGAACAATGTGATCATGTGCTGTGTAGTATTTACCATTTCACCAAGCTGTTTGACATTAACACATTCTATTAATAGACTATCAAGGAGTGACACTAATGAAACTACACTAAAGTGGTTCAAATCATGTTTAGCTTACAGACAATTTGTCAAGGTGGGAGGTTGAGTTTCAAAGCTGGAGTTTAATTCAATTTAGTGTTCTTGCGACAGTCTGCATTAGTGCTTTCTGTGGATCAGAAAATGGACACTACAAAAGTATGCAATGGGATAAGTGAAATGATCATTCCCGAGAGCCTCAAAAAAGAATGCATTTTATTTTCTATTAAAGTGAGCCCTCTCTCTGACATAACCTACACTGTAGTCTTTTTCTTTTGTCCGTTTGCCACATCCACCATCCATAATCCTTTCTCCTACATGGCATTCAGTGTAAAATGTTTCATGCTGTAGGGTAGAGTTTTGGGTTAAGCAGTCCATTAGAGGAATCATATATAGGTCACTGCAGTTGAGAGTCTTCCTGATTTCCCATTACAGGCCCTTTTCTTTTAGAGGTTAAAGTAATCGGATGGTACAAATTCACCCGCAGCCAAATCCTCATCCCTTTGAACATTGACAAGGATCAGGTAAACTGGTGAGCTGTGACCATAGCCCACCAGCTTGTCCAATATTGTTTCACTGTGTTCTCTTGTCTTTCAGTCTAGTAGCCACCCGTTGTCTTATATGTAGACTGTAAGCTCTTTGAGGCCTGGACTGTCTGTCTGTCCTGTGTTTGTACAGCATCTGGCACAATGGGGTCTGGTACACCCCTGGTAGGTGATACCGTAATACAAATAAATAATATTAATAAATCAATGGAAATGTTACCACTGACCTCAAAACAGGAGCAGGATTTGGCCCATTGTGTAGTAATGAGTCACATATACAGTTGTATTATACGATATCACAGCCCACATGCATATAGCAGTAATGAAATTTGAAGGGATGCAGTGTATTTTATATGAGCAGAACTCATCTGGGCTAGGTAGCACGAGGAAATGAAAACTCTTCAACCCAAGGCTAAGCTAGTTCCGGGATCCACAACTTCTGATGAAATAAAATCAAAAGTTTTCTTTTGATTCAAGAAAAGAAATAATGAAAAATTAAAACATGAAACACAAATCTTAAAGAGAGAGACAGAATGGAGAAAGAGACCAAAAGAGGAAAGCAGTGCTTGGAAATCTTCCCAGGGTAGGGAGGAATGTTCTACAGTGTGCTCGTGTTCCTCTCTTTCGAGCTCTTCCAGAGCTATGTAGCCCAGACATCTGTGGGATGCGGACAACAAGGGAGAAAATATAATACAGCAACTGTTTTCCTTCATTGCATGATTGGGAGCTTTTCAACCACATTTTGCTTCCCTTTGGTTCACGTAGCAGCTGGTAGCATGTGGCCCTGAGTCTTCAGGTGAAGAATGCAAGACAAAAACAGAGAAGATGCTAATGTAACTGGATGCAAAAAGGCCACAGGAAGGTAAGGAGTTGGATGCACCGAAAGAAAATGACAAACACACTTTTCTCTGAAATGGCCTCATATTTTAAATCAAACACTGTTACCTCCAAAAATCCAAGTCCTACCCAACAGGAAATCACAAGCAGCGTTAAGAAATTCCAGGGAATTTAAGCTGTGTTAGTAGAAATAGCAGACCATGATTTTATCAGCAGCCCTGTAAATGTGGCAGAAATCTTAACTGAGACATCTGAGGGGTTGTGTCTGCCAAAATTGGGGCCTGGGCAATGCAGAGCTGGGAAGTCCAAAATCGCTTTCTCAGCATGAGAAAGTGTAAGCTTGTGTCAACTCTCCTCCACTGTAAAATATCATGTGTACTGGATATTTTTAATATAGAGTATTGCAGATGTAGATGTAATATGGAGTCTATGATGTGAACTGCTTGATTTTTGCTTTACTGAAATAAAGAAGCTGAGTTGCTTCATTTTAGGAATGTGTGGTACTTCTTGGGAAAACTAGTACTTGTGGCACATTAGAGACTAACCAATTTATTTGAGCATGAGCTTTCGTGAGCTACAGCTCACTTCATCGGATGCATACTGTGGAAAGTGTAGAAGATCTTTTTATATACACACAAAGCATGAAAAAATACCTCCTCCCACCCCACTCTCCTGCTGGTAATAGCTTATCTAAAGTGATCACTCTCCTTACAATGTGAATGATAATCAAGTTGGGCCATTTCCAGCCCAAATCCAGGTTTTCTCACCCCCTCCCCCCAACACATACACACAAACCCACTCTCCTGCTGGTAATAGCTTATCTAAAGTGACCACTCTCCTTACAATGCGTATGATAATCAAGGTGGGCCATTTCCAGCACAAATCCAGGGTTTAACAAGAACGTCTGGGGGGGGGGGGGGTTAGGAAAAAACAAGGGGAAATAGGTTACTTTGCACAATGACTTAGACACTCCCAGTCTCTATTGAAGCCTAAGTTAATTGTATCCAATTTGCAAATGAATTCCAATTCAACAGTTTCTCGCTGGAGTCTGGATTTGAAGTTTTTTTGTTGAAGAATTGCAACTTTCATGTCAAGCTCTGCGATACAACCGCATTTGCTCCAACCCCTCAGACAGAGACAAACACCTACAAGATCTCTATCAAGCATTCTTACAATTACAATACCCACCTGCGGAAGTGAAGAAACAGATTGATAGAGCCAGAAGAGTTCCCAGAAGTTACCTACTACAGGACAGGCCTAACAAAGAAAATAACAGAACACCACTAGCCGTCACCTTCAGCCCCCAACTAAAACCCCTCCAACGCATTATTAAGGATCTACAACCTATCCTGAAGGATGACCCAACACTCTCACAAATCCTGGGAGACAGGCCAGTCCTTGCCTACAGACAGCCCCACAACCTGAAGCAAATACTCACCAGAAACCACATACCACACAACAGAATCACTAACCCAGGAACCTATCCTTGCAACAAAGCCCATTGCCAACTGTGCCCACATATCTATTCAGGGGACACCATCATAGGGTCTAATAACATCAGCCACACTATCAGAGGCTCGTTCACCTGCACATCCACCAATGTGATATATGCCATCATGTGGCAGCAATGCCCCTCTGCCATGTACATTTGTCAAACTGGACAGTCTCTACGTAAAAGAATAAATGGACACAAATCAGATGTCAAGAATTATAATATTCATAAACCAGTCGGAGAACACTTCAATCTCTCTGGTCACATGATTACAGACATGAAACATGCGGTTGTATCGCAGAGCTTGACATGAAAGTTGCAGGAGGTGTAAGGAGAGTGAGGACACAGGAATGATTTAGTTGGGGATTGGATGATTTAGTTGGGGATTAGGTCCTGCTTTGAGCAGGGGATTGGATTAGATGACCTCCTGAGGTCCCTTCCAACCTTAATATTCTATGATTCTATGAAACTGTGGTGTAAATCTACAGCTCTTAAGCCTGCCATGCATTGACTGGCTGAGTGGACGCTGCTACCAGGCACTAAAAGTTCTGCAGTGCGCTTTCACCTACGACTGAGCGCACTACAGGACTTTTAGTGCGTGATCGCAAAGTCCACATGACTAGTTAGTACACGGCAGGCAAGAGTGTAGTATATAGAGTTATACCCCAGCTTGCCATGGGTTAGCTCTACATATGACATGTCCCGTGTTCTGATCTGCAGCACAGAAAGCAAGGCTAACCCATAAATCCAGATGCAAGGCCTTTCCCTGAATGAAGGTCTGGACTGGAAACATTTTAGGCCAAATCTCGCTCATGTTAACAGACTACAGCATGGGAGAAGCTATCCCTTGATATCTCAGCGATTGCGCTCTTCATTATAAAAGGTAGATGGACATAGACATGTAGTGGCCACTGCTACAGTTTAAAAGCCAGCCTGTGCAGTTTATCCTAGTGCAAAGATAGTGAATATTGAAATGGAAAGAACATTATCGGTGAAATTGCACGTTAAATATGAAGCTCATATCTCAAAAGACAATCACATGACAATATGCATCTTTCTGGTTACTTCTGTCTCCGGAATTGCTCCCTTACGACCACACAGTCCATGCCAATGCATCCCTAATGTCTTCACACACCAAATATATATCCATCTAGCTGTCTAGGTGATATGTTCAAGGACCTTACCATGTGAAGTGGGAGTGAAATATGTCAGTGAGTGCGGCAGGGTTTTTATATATATATATATAAAACATCCTTTCCCAAACATTTTCTGAAAGGAGATAATGAATCCCTTACCCACCTTGGAATAAATCTGCAACATATTAAGCATCTTGAAAGGATATGGAACTCATGCTGTGCCAGACTGGAAGGCAATGATCATTCAAAGCTCTGATAATCAAGAAAAAGGACAGACAATCTTGGAACTAGATAATCCTTGAAAAACAAGATACAAATCCAATCCAACTTGATCATTTTTTATTTTTGTGCTTGTTTGGCTCTAGCCCAATGAGGTTTCTTTCCACCCTTAACTGTAAACAGGAATTAAACTGAAGAGAAGGCCCAACGTATTTAATGAACCCACCCACACAGTTTTGTAAACATCCAGAGATTCTACATGTGGAATCACTCAGTTATTAAATAGAAACTTGTGCTTTCACTATTCCAGTCACTGTGTAGTTTTCTGCAGCCCAGTGTAATGCACCATCTTGTGATGGACAAGTAACACACACACACTGCTGATTTTAGCTCTGAAACTGAAACTAATTTATGATTTGAGGACAAGGCAGCCTGAAGATTGTATTTAACAACATCCTCTGGGATGCATCTGCTCGCTGACAAGATGTAGCAGTATTTTTGGTAGGCTTCCATATTTCCATTTCAGAGGTTGCTTGCCATTCCAAACAGCTGCACAGTAAAAGAAGGAACAATCATACACTATTTGTACAAAGAAGGTCTTCATGAAACTGGATTCAAAGGGATTCAAGAATAAATATTAAATATTTTGCTTCTAGATAGGTCTGCTGCTGCCTGTAAGTCACAGAGTTGCTTGTAGAGAAAGAGTGTAAACTCTAAATAATGTTTCAAGTTTTAATATAGTCCGTTTGGCATGCCCCTGTCAGGGGAGACCCAATGCGTTTAACAACACTGAACAAGAACATTGTTCGCTTGTGTACACTATGGATGGAGAGTAACAAAGGTAATGGTTTTGTTACCACACAATTTATCTGGACAAGCTCATAGCGAAACACGGACTATTTACTCTGCACTGGTTGCCCTGCTGCATGTAGATTTAGCAGAAGACCTCAGGCCCAAATTTACACAACATTCAGTCCACTCCACTGAAATCAGTAAGTTTGCTTGGATTTAATTGAGGGTAAAACATGGCACATGGTGTTGACAAATCGTCAGTAGATTAAAATATCTTGACAGGTTACTTCTTACATCTTATACTGTATAGTCCTCTTAGGTTACAGAAATGTAGTTTCTGGTCCTTGGACCTTGTAGAGGCTAGAAGAGATGTTGCCCACGTGCTTGTTTCTCGTTTCTCTGTGGAATGCCCTGCAGCTATGAACCTTAGCAATGCAACTGAATTTTCCACATGATATTGGAGAATTCTGGTCTTTGAGCGAGAAGCAAGGATCCTCTGGAAACAGTGCAAATCAGGCTGATTTCTTCTATCCAAGCCAGCATAATTTGCAGTAAGTGGTCACAGTCATCAAGAAGAGTTGAGAATAGTGGTGGGGAGGGAGGACATCATGCATAGAAAAGGAAATGATGGTTGTGGGGAGAAGGAGGGATTTATATAAATTTATCTCTTGTTAATCATTAATATACACATTCGCCTTTCTAATTGTACCCCATAAGCAACTCAGTTGCTTGTATTGAACAAATGGCTAGATGCTGAAAATACCAGTTAGTCAGCACAATCACTGTATCATGATTATACTATCTGTGTACATATGCTACTAGACTGGCTAAGACTTATATTGGGAATTTGGTGCCCCAAAGGTATTATAAGCAGCTCTACCCAAACTGTATCTTCATCTTGCTTCTTTCCAGGTTCCTACCTGGCCCTTCTGTTTTGCCACAGACACCACTCTTGATGTTTCCTTCTCCCACTCCAGTCTACATGCCAAATGGTGCCCTATATAGGTTGTTCTGCTGACCAAGTATGGTCAAACCTGTTCCAAACTTGCTGCTTCTGGAAGTCACTTATACTTATTGTGATGAAAATTTCCTCTTCTAGTCTCCTGCCTTGAGGCTGAAGTACACCCCATGCATTCTACAGTATCAGGAAATCACTCGTTAATAATCTGGATGAAACTTGGACCATCAAACAACTTGGACCATCAATCTTTTCTCAATTCCACTGTTTTTAAACCACTGTAATTCCATTTCAGAGTAGCAGCCGTGTTAGTCTGTATTCACAAAAGAAAAGGAGTACTTGTGGCACCTTAGAGACTAACAAATTTATTTGAGCATAAGCTTTCATGAGCTGCAGTTCACTTCATCGGATGCATCTGATGAAGTGAGCTGTAGCTCACGAAAGCTTATGCTCAAAGAAGCTGAGATATCCATGTAATTTCTCGGGATTTTTACTCTAGATTGATGTCCCCCTTCCTACTATGAAACACAGAACAGAACCCTTCATTTCAAACTCATTGCATTGTCATTTAAACATCTATATCAGCATATAAGTCTACTTAGGCCATGTCTACAGTACGAAATTAGGTTGAATCTATAGAAGTTGGTTTTGTAGAAAGCATTTTTATACAGTCGATAGTGTGTGTCCCCACACAAATGCTCTAAGTGCATTTAGTCAGCGGAGTGCGTCCACAATATTGAGGCAACCCTCGACTTCCAGAGCGTTGCACTGTGGGTAGCTATCCCACAGTTCCCGCAGTCTCCGCCACCCATTTCAATTCTGGGTAGAAATCCCAATGCCTGATGGGGCAAAAACATTGTTGCGGGTGGTACATATCGTCAGGCCCCCCCTTCCCTCCATCCCTTCCTCCGTGAAAGCAATGGCAGACAATCATTTTGTGCCTTTTTTCCTGTGTTATCTGTGCAGATGCCATATCACGGCAAGCATGGAGCCCGCTTAGCTCACCATCACCGTATGTCTCCTGGGTGCTGGCAGACGCAGTACTGCATTGCTACACGCAGCAGCTCATTGCCTTTTGGCAGCAGACAGTGCAGTATGACTGGTAGCCATCGTCGCTGTACTCCACGGTGCTCTTTTAGCCGACCTCAGTAAGGTCAGCCAGGAGTGCATGGGCAAACATGGGAGTGACTCAGCAAGGTCATTTCCCTTTTAAGTTTTGTCTCATGGTGATTCAGTCGTGCCAGCAGCCCGACTGCACTATCTTCTGGTGAGCAGTCAGGAGTGGATAATGGCCAGCAGTCGTACTGCACCATCTACTGCCAGCAAGACATACAAAGATAGATGAAGTGGATCAAAACAAGAAATAGACCAGATTTGTTTTGTATTCATTTTCTCCTCCCTTCTTCCCTCCCTCCATGAAATCAACGGCCTGCTAAACCCAGGGTTTTGAGTTCTATCCTTGAGGGTGCCATTCTGTTTCTCCTTGATGCAAAGACACCCCCTTTGTTGATTTTAATTCCCGGTAAGCCAACCCTGTAATCCATGTTGTCAGTCTCCCCTCTCTCCATCAGAGCCATGGCAGACAATTGTTTTGCACATTTTTTTCAGTGCAGACACCGTAGCACTGGGAACATGGAGCCCGCTCAGATCTCCGTGGTAATTATGAACGCTATAAACACTGCACGCATTATCCAGCAGGATTTGCAGAATCATAACCTGCAACAAAGCGAAACCAGGCAAGGAGGAGGTGACTGCAGAGTGGTGACGAAAGTGATGAGGACATGGACACAGACTTCTCACAAAGTACGGCCCCCTGCAGTGTGCACATCATGGTGTAAATTGGGCAAGTTCATGGCATGGAACGTCGATTCTGGGCCTGGGAAACAAGCACAGAGTGGTGAGACCACATAGTGTTGGGGGTCTGGGATGATTCCCAGTGGCTGCGAAACTTTCGCATGCGTAAGGTCACTTTCATGGAACTTTGTGACTTGCTTTCCCCTGCCCTGAAGTGCAAGAATACAAAGATGAGAGCAGCCCTCACAGTTGAGAAGCGAGTGGCAATAGCCCTGTGGAATCTTGCAACGCCAGATAGCTACCAGTCAGCCAGGAATCAATTTGGGCAAATCTACTGTGGAGGCTGCTGTGATGCAAGTAGCCATCGCTATCACTGAGCTGCTGCTATCATGGGTAGTGACTCTGGGAAATGTGCAGGTCATAGTGGATGGCTTTGCTGCATTGAGATTCCCTAACTGTGGTGGGGTGATAGACGGAACCCATATCCCTTTCTTGGCACCGGAGCACCAAGTACATAAACCCAGAAGGTACTTTTCAATGGTGCTGCAAGCACTGGTAGATCACAAGGGACGTTTCACCAACATCAACATGGGATGGCCGGGAAAGGTACTTGACGTTTGCATCGTCAGGAACTCTGGTCTGTTTCAACAGCTGCAGGAAGGGAAATACTTTTCAGACCAGAATATAACCATTGGGGATGTTGAAATGCCTATAGTTATCCTTGGGGACCCAACCTACCCCTTAATGCCATGGCTCATGAAGCCATACACAGGCACCCTGGACAGTAGTCAGGAGCTCTTCAACTATAGGCTGAGCAAGTGCAGAATGGTGGTAGAATGTGCATTTGGGCATTTAAAAGCGCGCTGGCGCAGTTTACTGACTCGGTTAGACCTCAGCAAAACCAATATTCCCATTGTTATTACTGCTTGCTGTGCTCTCCACAATATCTGTGACAGTAAGGGGGAGACATTTATGGCGGGGTGGGAGGTTGAGGCAAATTGCCTGGCTGCTGGTTACGCACAGTCAGACACCAGGGTAGTTAGAAGAGTACAGGAGGGCCCGGTGCGCATCAGAGAAGCTTTGAAAACCAGTTTCAGGAATGGCCAGGCTACGGTGTGAAAGTTTTGTTTGTTTCTCCTTGATGGAACCCCCACCACGGGTTCACTCTACTTTCCTGTAAGGGAGATGCACCCTCCCCTCCCGCCTTCGATCACCGCTTGCAGAGGCAATAAAGTCATTGTTGCTTCACATTCATGCATTCTTTATTTATTCATCACACAAAAAGGGGGATAACTACCAAGGTAGCCCAGGAGAGGTGGTGGAGCCTGGAAGCACCGGGTGGGGTGGTGGAGGAGGGAAGGACAAGGCCACACAGCACTTTAAAACTTATTGAATGCCAGCCTTCTGTTGCTTGGGCAATCCTTTGGGTTGGAGTGGCTGGGTGGCCGGAGGGCCCCTCCACTGTGTTCTTGAGCATCTGGGTGAGGAGGCTATGGAACTTGGGGAGGAGGGTGTTTGGTTACACAGGGGCTGTAGCGGCGATATGTGCTCCTGCTGCCTTTCCTTCACTCAACCATACGCTGGAGCATATGAGTTTGATCTTCCAGCAGCCTGAGCATTGACTCCTGCCTTCTTTCAGCAAGCTGACGCCACCTACCATCTTCAGCCTGCCACCTCTCCTCGTGGTCATATTGTGTATTCCTGCACTCTGAGATTGTCTGCCTCCATGCATTTTGCTGTGCTCTGTCAGTGTGGGAGGACAGCATGAGGTCAGAGAACAGTTCATTGCGAGTGCTTTTTTCGCCTTCTAATCTTCGCTAGCCTCTGGGAAGGAGAAACATATGCAGCTGGTGGAGGGGAAAAGAGGGAGAGTGGTAGTTAAAAAGACACATTTTATAGAACAATGGGTACACCCTTTCACAGTAAACCTTGCTGTTAACATTACATAACACATGTGCTTTCATTACAAGGTCACATTTTTGCCTCTTATTGAGGGTATGCTGGTTTGGTGTGAGACATCACTCACGGAGGGCCGGGCAGCAGAATTCGGCTTGCAGGCAGCCATGGTCACAGTCTTGCTTCTTTAACCTTCATAACATGTGGGAATGGTTTCAAACAGCAGCACCCTCATTTCCCATACGAAGTAGCCGTTGGGTTGGCCATTAAAAATGGGTTGGCAATTTAAAAGGAGGGGCTCTGGTTTCTGGGTTAATGTGCAGCAGAAACCCAACTAACCACCCCCCCCCCACAATTCTCTGGGATGATGGCTTCGCCCCTCCCCCCACCGCGTGGCTAACAGTGGGGAAGATTTCTGTTCAGCCACAGGCAAACAGCCCAGCAGGAATGGACACCTCTGAATGTCCGCTTACTGAAACCACCCTATTTCAACCAGGTGACCATGAATGATATCACTCTCCTGAAGGGAACACAGAGAGATAAAGAATGGATGTTGTTTGAATGCCAGCAAACACTGAGACCATACACTGCAATGCTTTGTTCTGCAATGATTCCCGACTATGTGCTACTGGCCTGGCGTGGTAAAGTGTCCTACCAGGGATGACGGAATAAGGCTGCCCTCCCCAGAAACCTTTTGCAAAGGCTTTGGGAGTACATCCAGGAGAGCTTTATGGAAATGTCCCTGGAGGATTTCCGCTCCATCCCCAGACATGTTAAAAGACTTTTCCAGTAGCTGTACTGGCCGCCAATGCCAGGGCAAATTAATCATTAAACACGCTTGCTTTTAAACCATGTATAATATTTACAAAGGTACACTCACCAGAGATCCCTTCTCCACCTTCAGGGTCTGGGAGCCCGCCTTGGGTGGGTTCGGGGCATACCGGCTCCAGGTCCAGGGTGATAAACAGATCCTGGCCATTGAGGAAACCGGATTCTCCGCTTCTTTTCTGTGAGCTATCTACAACCTCCTCCTCCTCATCATCTTCCTCACCCCCAAAACCCACTTCCGTGTTGCCTCCAACTTCTTGGATGGAGTCAAAGCACAGGGTTGGGGTAGTGGTGGCTGCACCTCCTAGAATGGCATGCAGCTCATCATGGAAGTGGCAAGTCTGGGGCTCTGAACCAGAGTGGCCGTTTGCCTCTCTGGTTTTTTGGTAGGCTTGCCTGAGCTCCTTAATTTTCATGTGGTACTGCTGCTGGTCCCTGTTATAGCCTCTGTCCTTCATGGCATTGGAGATTTTTTCAAATATTTTGGCATTTCGTCTTTTTGAACGGAGTTCTGCCAGCACTGGTTCATCTCCCCATACAGCGATCAGATCCCGTACCTCTCGTTCGTTCCATGCTGGAGCTCTTTGGAATTCTGGGACTGCATGGTATCCTGTGATGATGAGCTCTGCATGGTGACCTGTGCAGGTGAGCTCGCCACGCTGGCCAAACAGGAAATGAGATTCAAAAGTTCTTGGGCCTTTTCCTGTCTACCTGGCCAGTGCATCTGAGTTGAGAGTACTGTCCAGAGTGGTCACAACAGAGCACTCTGGGATAGCTCCTGGAGGCCAATACCGTCGAATTGCATCCACAGTACCCAAAATTCGACCCAGCAAGGCCGATTTCAGCACTAATCCGCTCGTCGGGGGTGGAGTAAAGAAATCAATTTTAAGAGCCCTTTAAGTTGAAAAAAAAGGGCTTTGTTGTGTGGACGGGTGCAGGGTTAAATAGAGATAATTCTGCTAAATTCGACCTAAACTCGTAGTGTAGACCAGGCCTTAGACTTCTCAGGTACGAGCAGAGGAATTTCTTTTAAAAGAAAGCAACTCTATTGGCTTAAACACTTACTGAGAGGCTTTTATTTACTGGCAAAATAGTTTTTTTTTATGTAAATGTAAAAAGTTTACAAAAACATTTGACAACCACACGTATTAGGCTTCTCAGGACGGCTAGAGGAATCAGTTTTATTTGAACACACATAAACCCATCCAGTGCAGAATCAGGCACTAAGAAAACACTGAAAGTTACAGTCCCTCCTGGATTCTAGCTTAACAGTGAATCTGAGCTACTGTAACAACTATATCTTGAAAGATGAAACATATGCTAATGAAAGGCCAAGAGCGGATGACATACCAGCGAATAGTCCAAAGATAACTAAAGCCCTGATTTTTCAAACACTTAAGCTGATGTATAACTTCATTCATGAGCGTACTCTCAGTAACTTCAGTGGGACTGTTACCACCAGATTTCAGCCTAAAGAAAACAAACAAAATCTAAGAAATTTAAAAATGTGGCAATATCTAGAAAAGCAAACTCTAATTTTACAGGTTTCAGAGTAGCAGCCGTGTTAGTCTGTATTCGCAAAAAGAAAAGGAGTACTTGTGGCACCTTAGAGACTAACCAATTTATTTGAGCATAAGCTTTCGTGAGCTACAGCTCACTTCATCGGATGCATTCAGAATGCATCTGATGAAGTGAGCTGTAGCTCACGAAAGCTCATGCTCAAATAAATTGGTTAGTCTCTAAGGTACCACTAGTCCTCCTTTTCTTTTTTCTAATTTTACAAGCACCTATTTCATTTTTTCCAGTGGAAGTTTCCAATGCATTTGTTCATAGATTTTGAGGCCAGAAGGCACCATTATGATCATCTAGCATAACATGGACCATAGAACCTCAACCAGAAATTCCTGCACCGAGACCATAACTTGTGTTTGAGTTAGAGCATATTTCTTAGAACACTATACAGACTCAATTTAAAGATTTCAAGTGATGGAGTATCCATCACTTCCCTTTTCAAATTGTTCCTTTTCCTGTTGTTTTCATTACCCATAATAAAAGGAAGGAAAATTAGGAATGCAGGAAAATAGCATAGTAGTGATCATCAAAATCTTTAACAATTGTCCCCCATTGTCTATGCAAAAAGAAAAAAAAACATTATAATCAGGAAAATATCTTTTGCTGAGCTCCAGAACTGACAATACATTTTTAGGTTTCCAGTCATTATTAGTATGCATTCTAATGACACAGTTCCTAGTGCAGTTACATTAAAGCAATCTTTATTTTGACAGAAATTTCATTACATGCTAATTCAGCAGAACCGATGCACCATTAAAATGCAGTGTTTCTCCAGTACCTGATGAAATGTGTGTGAAATTATTACAGCTGCAAACAGTCACTTCTACTTCTAGCTCTAAAAGTTGTCAGTAAAATCAACTTGTGTGATTGTTTTTTATTAAGTCATCTACTCCAACTACCGTTTTAGTTTCTACATTTAAATGTATTGTAATTTCATTTATTACACTTTAAAAAAAATCATACAAGTAGATGTCATGCACTCACATTTCCTGAAGCTCCAATTGATGTATAATAACATTCCCCTGTGCATTGCAAAATAGGGCTGTCAAGTCATAATAGCTTTATTACGGCTTCTGCTTCAGTCTCTGCTAGCCTTTCTATGCACTGCCAAAATCCGCACCTACCCAAGGGAAGTTATATTCAACAACAGAGAGGAAAAAGTTGTGTTCAAATAAGTTGTTCCCCTACTAAACAGATTAAATAGGTTGTTCTCTTGATATTAAATTGCTAGTGTAGTGAAGGAATGAGAGGATGAGAGAAAAACGATGCAGATGGACTGGGACCAAGAGAGGAATGTGTGTGGGTTTTTTCCCCTTGTTTTGTTCTTGAAACAGTACATCGCTATTTTGTATTAGTTTCTGTAATAATTAAAAAAATAGAAAGGCAGCATAGTCTAGTGACCAAGACACCAGACTGTGAATCAAAAGGCCTCAGTTCTATTCTTGGCTGTATTGTTGATCTGCTGTGTGTCTTTGCGCAAGTCATTTCACCTTTCTGTGCCTCAGTTTCTCTGAAAAATGGGGATAATGATATTTACCATCCTTTGTACAGTACATTGAGATTGATGGCTGGAAAGTGCTCTTTAAAAGCTAATCATTATTATTGGTTTTGAAAAAATATTTAACATCCAAGGGAAAAAAACAATTGCTCAGAATGCCCAGGGGCTATTCTCATAATATCCATTCCTGTGACACAATGCCACCATTGCAAACTTTGGCATGATATCTGTGTGGGATGAGAGAGGTTAAGAGGAGCTAACTCCAAGTCAAGGGAATAATTAAAATTGAAAAGGATCAATTCAGTTGAGAAGTGCAACAATAAAAATGAAGATGATGATGGTTATTGAAGATAACAAGAGGCTGGTACATATGATGACATTGCACACCTTTAAAGATAAGATGCAAAAAGAAAAGGAGTACTTGTGGCACCTTAGAGACTAACCAATTTATTTGAGCATAAGCTTTCATGAGCCAAAGCTCACTTCATCGGATGCTGTAGCTCATGAAAGCTTATGCTCAAATAAATTGGTTAGTCTCTAAGGTGCCACAAGTACTCCTTTTCTTTTTGCGAATACAGACTAACACGGCTGTTACTCTGAAACCTGTCAAAGATAAGATGGTATCCCTAATTTAAGTATTATAGCACACATCGTCCTCTATTGATAGACCCCAAAAGAATACTGATAATAATTTAGTCTCAGCTGGTGAGACTTTTCAAACCTATCAGTACAGTATTATATTATTATTTACCATTTAAATTACAGGAGCTCCCAGATGTCCCAATCAGGACTGGAGACTTGTTGAGCCAGTTGTTGTGTACACACAGGAAACACTGTCCCTGTTCTTCTGAGCTTACGATCTAACTGAAATCCTTTTAAATCCTTCATCTCCTTGCAGCTGCCTCATTGGACTCCTGATACCTCCATAAGTCTCTCGTCCACCCCCAAGCTCCAGCTGGCCGCTGTGCACTCACATATTACTAACATGTAAGTATCTAGACAGACCGACTCTTTGCTGCCTGCAGATCTCCTGAGCTTCACAGGAGAGGAACTCCTCTGTTCTGCCTCTCGGGAGGTGCACTGTAGAGCAGCTTCCCTACTAACCCGGAGCAAAGGTCTTCATGAGATGAGCTCCCCTGCTGTCTCCCCTGTGGATGTTGGGAGGTCAATAAGAGAGGAATTCTGCAGCTGTGTTCTTTAGCAGAAGCTTATGTGAGGACTCTAGAATTAAAGGAGTAACTGAAATTGTCTTTTCATGAAAGACATTTTATTTGGTCGTGAATTTAATTTTTGTTTGACTATTTATTGTTGTATTTGTATTGTCTGTATTTTTTGTTTCCATTATATCAGCCTAAAACTGGGTGTCAACCCTTTAAGAATGGGATGGGGCACTTGCAAGAGTCTCCTAGCAGAATGAGAGACCAGTTTGCAATTCCAAAAGAGCCTTTCTAAGCTGGAACAAAGGTTTAGTTTAATAAAACATTCTTCAAGAACACAAGCTGCATTCTTGAAGGTACCATACAAAATGTACTGCACGGGTGCAACACGCACCTTTCAGTAGATCCTAACTCAGTAAAATCAAAACCAGCACTCCAAGACATGTCTCGGGGGGCCTATTTTCCTGACAAATGTCAGCTTTCATGCCCCACACATTTTAGTTCCAGAAAGTTGCCAGCTTTCAATGGGGAAAGTATTTCCTCTCTCCACCCATGTGCACACTTTTCTTGGATTAAAAATCTCAGTTGTTTTTGTTTATACCTTAATGAAATAATACTAATTTTAAAAAACCCACACACAACAAAACCAAACCACAGTTACAGTCAAGCAGGGACATAGCCCTGGAAGATTCCAACCCAATGGTGAAAGCTTTGACTTCAGACAAACAGGATCTCTACTCGAAAAACACAAGACACTGAACATTACAATGAGCTGAAACTCTTTCACCAATAACCTACACTCCCAAAACATTAGTTTGCCACTGGTTCAGTTGTTATGCCAAGCTCCCGTTGACTGGCCCCAGGACTTTAAAGATAAAAACATAGATTAAAAGCCTTCTTTCCCATGATACCTGCAATAAGGTGTGCAGGCTGGAATGAGAAACATATACACACATTAATCTGACCTTATATGAAAACTGATTGGGAATATGTTTATTGTAGTGGAAGTATGTCTCCTGGGTTTTTCTCCAGGCACTTTTAAGAACCCAGTATAAAAAAGTATCACCATACGTTCCTGGGAATACAAAGTTTTAGATGCTTACTGAGGTGTTTTGAATGCAATATCTGTAACTGCTGTAAGAGTCAAGATACCTTTGTTTCAAACACCCTACATTTTTATTTTACATGCTACACAGAGATTTATGGTACATCACTTTCATGCTGCATGCAATACTTTACCTGATATCACTAGAGAAAGCGGTAATTTTAGCTCTATGGCCATACTCTGCTAAGGCAAAGTGAAGGAAACAGAATGCTCCCCCAGAGATCTCTGCCCCGGCATCTTATACTTGGTATTTCAGGTACTCAGAGAACCTCTCCTGTTTTTTCCCCTGCCACTGGAAAATTAATCAGTTCTTCACAAACTGCAGGTAAAGTTTCTGATCACTCTCCTGAGCCTGCTAGGATTTTTTACACTAGCAGACATAAATGTTCTGTGCATCCTACTGGCAATTTCTCCCCAAAGCCTTAAAGGGGAACTATCAAAAGACAGTGCTTTAGCTGAATGTGAGAGCTAACTATATTTCTCATGTGTGTTTCCAAACCCATTTCATTTTTATGGGGTGTGTAAAATATATATGGCTTCAGTGCTGTTTTATTCCTCAAATGCAAACATAGGCCATTAGCTCATGGGAAGCCAAAAGTAAACAAACCTTAGTATATTTTACGTTATGGGAAGAACCATCAGGACAGACCAAGATTTATCGATAACAGGGAGTAAATAAAATTATACTAACAATTCTAATGACCTGTTTTGACTCTGTCCTTTCAGGTAAGTTGCAGGATACCATTTGTGACCATTCATTACTTTTGACCCCACTCCCATCCATTCAGCCAAGGCATTGTTTCAAAGGCAAGAGCACAAACTAAAAAAGGCATTTTTATTTCCATTTCATACTTCTTCCCCCTCATTGAATTTGGACATGTTCAGGCTGTTAGAGGAAAGGTCACTGGCTTTTAAAGTTACTTGGTTCTCTAGTTTCTCAATAGATATTTCTGCAAAGAAGCCAAATGTTGTTTTTTGTTATTTTTTTTTAAAAGCAATATCTTTCTTCAACACAGGACACAAATTATTTGTGACACCCAAATGACCCTCAAAGATTCTTCTTTTGCTCGGGTAAGAATAGGCTACCTCTTCAATAATAACGATACAAAAACCTCCATAACAGGTACTTCCCCACTAGAGGAAAAGAAAGCCAACAACTAAAATGGCCACATTAGAGTTGATGTTGCTTGGTAAGCTAAATTTTAAGGGCAAGTCTCAGCAATACATGCTAGCAGAAAAGTTCCTATAAAGGAGCAACTCTGCATTCAAGAAGTGCTAACAAAGATCAGAAAGGCATTGAAGAAGGTGTTGTTGTGGGAGGAGGCTGTTTTGGTGTATGCTTATTGCATTTGGGACTAAAACCTAAGCCTATTTTTTAAGGTTCGGCCTAAAATCCACTTTAACCAGGTGTCCTATGGGGAAAAAAAAAAAAGCACAGTCGTGGTTGTGGCGCCAATTCAAGTGACCATAGTTAAAGGACTGTTTGTATCTATGATTGTTCATAGATTTTAAGCCTGAAGGGACCAGTCTGATCATCTAGTCTGACCTTCTGCATAACACAGGCCACAGAATCTCACCCAGCTGATTGACATGTAAAGTGTTCACAAGCTTTCAGCCAACATGCCATTTTGTTATCTGTCTTTCTATCTTAGGGAAATGTAACATGCAAGGGCACAGTACTATCTTGGTACCCAGGACAACAATGGAATATTTTTATACCCATACATGTCCCGATCCGTTTCTCTGCTTCTGCCACGTGGGAGAATTCTTTAGGAAACATAGCCCTGGTCTACACAAGGACTTTAGGTCGAATTTAGCAGCGTTAAATCGATGTAAACCTGCACCCGTCCACACAATGAAGCCCTTTATTTCGACTTAAAGGGCTCTTAAAATCGATTTCCTTACTCCACCCCTGACAAGTGGATTAGCGCTTAAATCGACGTTGCCGGCTCGAATTTGGGGTACTGTGGACACAATTCGATGGTATTGGCCTCCGGAAGCTATCCCAGAGTGCTCCATTATGACCGCTCTGGACAGCACTCTCGACTCAGATGCACTGGCCGGGTAGACAGGAAAAGAACCGCGAACTTTTGAATCTCATTTCCTGTTTGGCCAGCGTGGCAAGCTGCAGGTGACCATGCAGAGCTCATCAGCACAGGTGACCATGATGGAGTCCCAGAATCGCAAAAGAGCTCCAGCATGGACCGAACGGGAGGTACGGGATCTGATCGCTGTTTGGGGAGAGGAATCCGTGCTATCAGAACTCCGTTCCAGTTTTCGAAATGCCAAAACCTTTGTGAAAATCTCTCAGGGCATGAAGGACAGAGGCCATAACAGGGACCTAAAGCAGTGCCGCGTGAAACTGAAGGAGCTGAGGCAAGCCTACCAGAAAACCAGAGAGGCGAACAGCCGCTCTGGGTCAGAGCCCCAAACATGCCGCTTCTATGATGAGCTGCATGCCATTTTAGGGGGTTCAGCCACCACTACCCCAGCCGTGTTGTTTGACTCCTTCAATGGAGATGGAGGCAATACGGAAGCAGGTTTTGGGGACGAAGAAGATGATGATGATGATGAGGAGGTTGTAGATAGCTCACAGCAAGCAAGCGGAGAAACCGGTTTTCCCGACAGCCAGGAACTGTTTCTCACCCTAGACCTGGAGCCAGTACCCCCCGAAGCCACCCAAGGCTGCCTCCTGGACCCAGCAGGCGGAGAAGGGACCTCTGGTGAGTGTACCTTTTAAAATACTATACATGGTTTAAAAGCAAGCATGTGAAAGGATTACTTTGCCCTGGCATTTGCGGTTCTCCTAGATGTAGTCCTAAAGCCTTTGCAAAAGGTTTCTGGGGAGGGCAGCCTTATTGCGTCCTTCATGGTAGGACACTTTACCACTCCAGGCCAGTAACACGTACTTGGGAATCATTGTAGAACAAAGCATTGCAGTGTATATTTGCTGGCATTCAAACAACATCCGTTCTTTATCTCTCTGTGTTATCCTCAGGAGAGTGAGATCTAATTCATGGTCACCTGGTTGAAATAGAGTGGTTTTCTTCAGGGGACACTCAGAGGAGCCCATTCCTGCTGGGCTGTTTGCCTGTGGCTAAACAGAAATGTTCCCCGCTGTTAGCCACAGGGAGGGGGGAAGGTTGAGGGGGTAGTCACACGGTGGGGGGAGGCAAAATGCGACCTTGTAACGAAAGCACATGTGCTATGTATGTAATGTTAACAGCAAGGTTTACCCTGAAAGAGTGTAGCCACTGTTTTATAAAATGTGTCTTTTTAAATACCGCTGTCCCTTTATTTTTCTCCACCAGCTGCATGTGTTTCAATGATCACAGGATCTTCTCCTTCCCAGAGGCTAGTGAAGCTTAGAAAGAAAAAAAAAACGCACTCGTGATGAAATGTTCTCCGAGCTCATGCTGTCCTCCCACACTGACAGAGCACAGACGAATGCGTGGAGGCAAATAATGTCAGAGTGCAGGAAAGCACAAAATGACCGGGACGAGAGGTGGCGGGCTGAAGACAGTAAGTGGCGGGCTGAAGAGAGTAAGTGGCAGGCTGAAGACAGGGCTGAAGCTCAAATGTGGCGGCAGCGTGATGAGAGGAGGCAGGATTCAATGCTGAGGCTGCTGCAGGACCAAACCAGTATGCTCCAGTGTATGGTTGAGCTGCAGGAAAGGCAGCTGGAGCACAGACTTCCACTGCAGCCCCTCTGTAACCAACCGCCCTCCTCCCCAAGTTCCATAGCCTCCACACCCAGACGCCCAAGAACGCGGTGGGGGGGCCTCCGGCCAACCAGCCACTCCACCACAGAGGATTGCCCAAAAAAAAGAAGGCTGTCATTCAATAAATTTTAAAGTTGTAAACTTTTAAAGTGCTGTGCTTAAAGTGCTGTGTGGCATTTTCCTTCCCTCCTCCACCACCCCTCCTGGGCTACCTTGGTAGTCATCCCCCTATTTGTGTGATGAATGAATAAAGAATGCATGAATGTGAAGCAACAATGACTTTATAGCCTCTGCAAGCGGTGATTGAAGGGAGGAGGGGCGGGTGGTTAGCTTACAGGGAAGTAGAGTGAACCAAGGGGCGGGGGGTTTCATCAAGGAGAAACAAACAGAACTTTCACACCGTAGCCTGGCCAGTCATGAAACTGGTTTTCAAAGCTTCTCTGATGCGTACCGCGCCCTCCTGTGCTCTTCTAACCGCCCTGGTGTCTGGCTGTGCGTAACCAGCAGCCAGGCGATTTGCCTCAACCTCCCACCCCACCATAAACGTCTCCCCCTTACTCTCACAGATATTGTGGAGCACACAGCAAGCAGTAATAACAGTGGGAATATTGGTTTCGCTGAGGTCTAAGCGAGTCAGTAAACTGCGCCAGCGCGCCTTTAAACGTCCAAATGCACATTCTACCACCATTCTGCACTTGCTCAGCCTGTAGTTGAACAGCTCCTGACTACTGTCCAGGCTGCCTGTGTACGGCTTCATGAGCCATGGCATTAAGGGGTAGGCTGGGTCCCCAAGGATACATATAGGCATTTCAACAACCCCAACAGTTATTTTCTGGTCTGGGAATAAAGTCCCTTCCTGCAGCTTTTGAAACAGACCAGAGTTCCTGAAGATGCGAGCATCATGCACCTTTCCCGGCCATCCCACGTTGATGTTGGTGAAACGTCCCTTGTGATCCACCAGAGCTTGCAGCACTATCAAAAAGTACCCCTTGCGGTTTATGTACTCGGCGGCTTGGTGCTCCGGTGCCAAGATAGGGATATGGGTTCCGTCTATAGCCCCACCACAGTTAGGGAATCCCATTGCAGCAAAGCCATCCACTATGACCAGCACATTTCCCAGGGTCACTACCCTTGATATCAGCAGATCTTTGATTGCGTGGGCTACTTGCATCACAGCAGCCCCCACAGTAGATTTGCCCACTCCAAATTGATTCCCGACTGACCGGTAGCTGTCTGGCGTTGCAAGCTTCCACAGGGCTATCGCCACTCGCTTCTCAACTGTGAGGGCTGCTCTCATCTTGGTATTCATGTGCCTCAGGGCAGGGGAAAGCAAGTCACAAAGTTCCATGAAAGTGCCCTTACGCATGCGAAAGTTTCGCAGCCACTGGGAATCGTCCCAGACCTGCAACACTATGCAGTCCCACCAGTCTGTGCTTGTTTCCCGAGCCCAGAATCGGCGTTCCACAGCATGAACCTGCCCCATTAGCACCATGATGCATGCATTGGCAGGGCCCATGCTTTCAGAGAAATCTGTGTCCATGTCCTGATCACTCACGTGACCGCGCTGACGTCGCCTCCTCGCCCGGTATCGCTTTGCCAGGTTCTGGTGCTGCATATACTGCTGGATAATGCGTGTGGTGTTTAATGTGCTCCTAATTGCCAAAGTGAACTGAGCGGCCTCCATGCTTGCCTTGCTATGGCATCCGCACAGAAAAAAGGCGCGGAATGATTGTCTGCCGTTGCTCTGACGGAGGGAGGGGCGATTGACGACACGGCTTACAGGGTTGGCTTCAGGGAGCTAAAATCAACAAAGGGGGTGCCTGTACATCAAGGAGTATTTCAGGCAGGACTTCACGGAGGGTTCCAATAAGAAATGGTGCACCTAAGTTATCGTTGTTATTGGAACAAGGAGGTTAGCCTGGCCTCTGATTGATACATGGCTAGATTTACCTCGCTGCACCTTCTCTGTGAGTGACTGCAGTGTGACCTAGAGGAATGAGTCCCCTAGACAGGGGAGGAGGCAAATGAGTACAAAACAAATCTGGTCTATTTCTTGTTTTGACCCACTCCATCTATCTTTTACATCTTTGGCTGGCAGCAGACGGTGCAGAAGGACTGCATGCCATCCACATCTCATGGCTGCTCGGCAGAAGATGGTACAGTACGACTGCTAGCCATCCTCATCTCTTGCCTGCCTGGCAGAAGATAGTACAATACGACTGCTAGCAATCCTCATCTCTTGCCTGCCTGGCAGAAGATGGTACAGTACGACTGCTAGCAGTCCGTATCGCCTGCCCGCTCACCATAAGACGGTTCAATAGGACTGACTGCAGGACTAAAGAGAATGACCTGGTCAAGTCACTCCAAATTTAGTCCCTGCGCCCATGTCTGCCCAGGCGCTCCCAGCCGACGTGGCCAGGAGCACCTCGGACACGACGAGGACGACTACCAGTCGTATTGCACTGTCTGCTGCCAGAAGGCAATGGGTTGCTGCTACTGTGCAGCAAAGCTGTACCGTGTCTGCCAGCACCCAGGAGACATAGGGTGACGGTTACCTGAGCGGGCTCCATGCTTGCCGTGGTATGGCGTCTGCACAGGTAACTCAGGAAAAAAGGCGCGAAATGATTGTCTGCCCTTGCTTTCACGGAGGGAGGGAGGGAACGGGGGCCTGACGATACGTACCCAGAACCACCCGCGACAATGTTTTAGCCCCATCAGAGTGCTCCATTGTGACTGCTCTGGACAGCACTCTCAGATGCCCCATTGTTTGCCGTTGCTCTGACGCCGGGAGGGGCGACTGAGGACACGGCTTACAGGGTAGACTTCAGGGAGCTAAAATCAACAAAGGGGGTGGCTTTACATCAAGGAGTATTTCAGGCAGGACTTCACGGAGGGTTCCAATAAGAAATGGTGCACCTAAGTTATTGTCCTTATTGGAACAAGAAGGTTAGCCTGGCCTCTGATTGATACATGGCTAGATTTACCTCGCTGCACCTTCTCTGTGAGTGACTGCAGTGTGATCTAGAAGAATGAGTCCCCTAGACAGGGGAGGGGGGGAAGCAAATGAGTACAAAACAAATCTGGTCTATTTCTTGTTTTGATCCACTCCATCTATCTTTTACATCTTTGGCTGGCAGCAGACGGTGCAGAAGGACTGCATGCCATCCACATCTCATGGCTGCTCGGCAGAAGATGGTACAATACGACTGCTAGCAGTCCGTATCGCCTGCCCGCTCACCATAAGACGGTTCAATAGGACTGACTGCAGGACTAAAGAGAATGACCTGGTCAAGTCACTCCAAATTTAGTCCCTGCGCCCATGTCTGCCCAGGCGCTCCCAGCCGACGTGGCCAGGAGCACCTCGGACATGACGATGACGGCTACCAGTCGTACTGTACCGTCTGCTGCCACAAGGCAAGGGGTTGCTGCTACTGTGTAGCAATGCCGTACCGCGTCTGCCAGCACCCAGGAGACATAGGGTGACGGTTACCTGAGCGGGCTCCATGCTTGCCGTGGTATGGCGTCTGCACAGGTAACTCAGGAAAAAAGGCGCAAAATGATTGTCTGCCCTTGCTTTCACGGAGGGAGGGAGGGAACGGGGGCCTGACGATACGTACCCAGAACCACCCGCGACAATGTTTTAGCCCCATCAGGCATTGGGATCTCAACCCAGAATTCCAATGGGCAGCAGAGACTGCGGGAACTGTGGGATAGCTACCTACAGTGCAACGCTCCGGAAGTCGACTCTAGCCTCGGTACTGTGGAAGCGCTCCGCCGAGTTAATGCACTTAATGCACTTAGAGCATTTTCTGTGGGGACACACACACTCGAATATATAAAACCGATTTCTAAAAAACCGACTTCTATAAATTCGACCTTATTCCGTAGTGTAGACATACCCATAGTTATACTTAAGGAGTTCATTCTAGTTCTGTCTTTTAAGGAAAGCGAATCTCTCATTTTAGGTATAGGCATGCAATAATCTTTTTTAAATGTGCCCACTGTATTAGAGAAGGAGTCTTTGGCTTGTGTGTAGCAATCTCGAATGGGACAAGGTTTTCATGTAGTGTTAAAAGGTGTCAGTGGCTGTCTTAATGAAGTCGAGTGTGGCCTTTCATATTTTGCAGACACTTAAAAAAATCTATCAAACGAGTTCATACAAAGAACTAAGGTCTATTTATTTTAAAAATATTTCTGGGGCATGCACTGTGGATGCTTTTCACACTTTATGTCTTATGTCAACCCAGAGAGAAAAGGGAAAGAATATAGATTGAGGAAGAGGTGAGAAAGGGAAAGCAAAAAAGAAAGGGGGAAAAGAAGAACTACAGAGAAAATGAAAGTTGGCAACAGAGAGAAAGAAAAAGGAATAAAATTATGACATAGGGAAAGAGAAGGCAAGAAAAAGATAGCCCTGTTAAACTAGAGATTGTATTTGTTCATGTTATTTCCTATGTTTCACTATATTTCCCTGGCAGGCGTCCCACAGCTCCATAAGTTAGAGGAAGGGGAGTTGCAAAATCATATCATTGTAGGGATTGAGTTTTATTGCTTTGCTATTACAGCTAGGCATATATTAACTCTTTTAATGAGGCATAGATTTTTAAAATTATATACAACAACATAGGTAATATTCCTCCACTAAACCCCCCAAACAAATACTTTAGGAGAGAGGGAATGGTTCTGGAATAAAAAAATAAATGTCTCAGCTTTAATGGGGAAAATGAAAAGCAGGGAATGATTAATGCTGATTCACCAACAGCCAGCCTGAAGGGAGACTGCATGTTCCACTAGTAACCAAGAATTCGAGCAAACAGCCAGCTAATCACTCAGCAAGCCACCCACATGCCAGACAAGAAGATGTAAGGGATATTAGCTGACATTAATCTCTATGGATGTTAACTGCTCACTGCCTAAATTACTGTTTTAAACATGTGCAGCTGCATTTGGATACTTTTTTAAAATGTGCATCTATTCTTTTCCACGTTGCCTGACATACATTTCAGACGTTAAAAGGGAGCATCTTGGTTTAACAATTCATTTAAAAGCCTATTTGTACCCTAAATTTTCCTCTAGGCGATACACAGCTACATGCTGACTGGAAAAACCTGTATCTTCTTCACCTTATCCTATCATCTTGGGTCACGCCCCTGTGCAAGCATCCGACATCTTTGTCTGGCCGAAGCATCACTAAGACCCACCTGCTTGCCATCTTCTTTGATGCAACCCATCAACCACTTCGTTAGCTTTCCTCAAGGTCTCTTTTCTACCACTTTCTTCTGCAATGCTATCTTCACCAGGTCCTCTTTGTTCATCCTCTGTATAGGTCCTGAGCCAGCAAAGTCGTGCTTTCTGGCTTCTACTAGCCACATCACAGACTTGGAATTCCCTCCTAATACTTTCATTTTGAAATCTCGAGGTCCAAGCAGTTTTATATTTGTGGTGAGTTACCAAATGGCAGTGGTAGATACCATTTAGGAGGGAAAACTGTATCCATTGCATTTATGGAACAAATTGAGAGGCATGTCTAAAAGTCTAGTGGGAGTCTACTTTGGTGCATCTTTCAACGTAAGAGGGCAGAAGAGAGGAGCATAGCAAGTAAAGAAACTAACAGGAGAGTGCAAAATGTAACTTAGAGTAGCCCCAATCCTAATTTCTGGTTCATGTTCCTTTGGCACATAAACTACATGAATTCAGTCTCCTCCGTACTCAGACATCATTAGAATAGGTATAAGGAAGTGAAAGGGACTCTATCTAGATGTAAGGAGTCTTAATCTAAGTCTAAGTGAGGGGAAGGGGAAATATATCTCCTTACACATACCTATGAATTTGGCTCTATAAATGCAGGTGCTGAAAATGTTCCTTCCATGCATCTCAAAATCGATCCTCTTGCAAATATTTTTATACTATTTCTTGGTGGGGTGGGGGGTAAGGGGGGACGGACTCCAATCTCACACTTGCACCTGCATTTTATGTTCCTAATCTCAGTAATATTCAAAACAAGTTTTCATGAGAACTGGGGTGGGTTTAGAAAGGAGAAAGAGAAGCTACAAGGAAAGCACAGAAAGGAAGGGGGGCATTTCCCTTGTTAACTGTTGTAGTTTAAGCCCAGATTCAGGGGACTACTCAAACTACTTAACTGTGCAAAAGAAAATGGGAGCTTTGAGAGCAATGAAAGGACTAGAAAGACTAAACCACTCTGCAAAAAAAAAAAAAAAAGAAAGAAAAAAAATCATTTCAAGATGTAATCCTTATGTGCAGAGATCCATGCTCTACAGCTGGGAGTATGACATAGCTCTGCTGACCTGAAGGATACTTACTTGAATCCCTGGTCACAGCACTGCACAAACAGACCTTCATATTTTCATTCAAACAAATTATTTTTAGTGTGTGGGGGGCTCTTCATTCTGGCTTTATTTCAGCTCAGTGTCTTTTAAAATTAAATGTTGTGCTCCACAACTGCATGTAACATATTGAGATGAAAATGCCTGGTTATGTTTCTTACAGGTTAGGGAGCGAAAGTCAGAAGGCCAGGCCAGTGCCCATGCAACACTTCAGGGTTTAAGCGATGCATAGAGCTTGCGGTGAATTTCACCCTGGCTGAATTCCTTGTCATATGCTGCTTTCTAGGTAGACATGGATTTCTCATTGATGCTAATGTGAGTTCAATTTGTGGATAGAGGCACAGCCTTTATACATGTTATGGCACCATTTATTTCATGAACAATACATAATTATAAGTACATTAGCAATGCATATGAATTGTGCACCCACGGTGAGGTAATATCCAAGAATGCCTGAGATCTCATTAATGGTTGCTGTCACCGCCAGTCATTGTTTCTGAAACCATGATTTGTTGCTTCGAACTTATATACACTCTACACATGGCATAAGTGATGAGTGACCTAGTCCAGATTATAAAACCTCAGCTGCGTGTTCTGCCTCCCTAAAACTGAACAGTTTTAATAAAGAATTGTTAAATTCACACTCACATTCCCACCTCTCCTGTTCCCAGTTTTGGATTGGAAAAGACATGCAGGTGCCAGATCATCCAGAGAAGAGGTATTCTTACTGTTCTGGCCTGACCGGAACCGGATCATCAAAAGAGAGGGTCTCTTTTCATCACACAGGCAGCCTGATTGCTCAAGAAGAGGCTTGGGACACATCTGCCCTTTGAGATTCTTATGTGAAGTGACACCACCATATTTCCTTAGGTTGAGCCATCACTAATACTCCTGCTTTGTTGCTTTGTGTCACCTTTTAATATAGTTTATTGACACTGCTGGGAAAACTACTTGTAACCAATACAGCGAATATCCTTAAAGAGAACGGCTGGCGGAGAAGAAGGATGGTACAGTGGTTAGTGCACTAGCATAGGCCTCGGAAGACCTGAGCTCAATTTCCTGCTCTGCCACAGACGTCCAGTGTGATGCTGAGCATGTCACGCAGTACCTTGATTTCCCATCTGTAAAATGGGGATAATAGTACGTACAAAGGTGTTGTGAGGATAAATACATTGAAGATTGTGAGGTGCTCAGATAATTTGGTAAATGGGACTCTGCGACTACCTAAAATAGATTAAAACTCTAGTGATGTTCATTCTACAGCACTGAAACTTCTGTCTAAAATGGGGGGAAATGGTGTTTTGCAGTTAGGTTAACAGGATACAAAAGCCCCCTTAATACCAGCATAGATCTCCATCAAGGCTGCAATACTAGCAGCTCACTTGACCGAAGATGTGTCAAACTGTATCTGTGCTAGTGTTAAGGGGCTTTCTAACAACACTGGGCTAACTTGATTGAAAAGAAATAACTCCCCCCACCGCCCACATGTAGATAGGAACTCACTGGCAATGTGCACGGCAAGATTTCAAGTGAGCCAGAGCACTGAATCTCAATTAGCTCTACAAGAGCTCCCTGTCCAAGATGAAATTTGTACAAATAGTGATGACTGCAAGTAACTCAGCCTAAGTAAAACCCAAGGAATACAATGATCTTGCCAAACGTACATAGGTAAATGCTTTCTCCAGTGATTACTTGCTTGCTAAGCTGAAATGTTTGTATACAGCACTGAAGAGGACACTTAGCCAAAATGTTTTCACACAGAATTTTTGCTTTTTGTTTTACTTGATTTACAATGAAGTGCTGTTAAGACATAGATTTGAGAGAGTGAAGTACTTGTAGGGGATAGGAACATACCATAGCTTCTTCCATAAGTCCAGAGTCAAATAAGACATATGCAAATAGAATGGAGATCGAGAATAAGTCATGATTACAAATTCCACCTCGCTGGAGTACACAGGAAAAAAAGAGAAAGCAGGCAGAGGATGAATGATGGGTGGATCACAGGAGCTCTGCTTACAAATTACTAGAGCTGGTTAAAAAGTTGGACTTTCTCTTCTGTGGGAAGGTCCAAAATTTTGAAAAAAAATTGTTCAGTTTTGGAACTAAAAGTCAGAACTTCATAATTTCTTGCAGATGGAGAATTTTTTCTGGATTTGTTTCGAACCAATCAGAACATTTCATTAAGCAAATTTCAAAATGAATTCCCCCCTGGAAACCCAAGCTCCAAGGCCCCAGACTCTGTGGCTCCAGGGCTTCTCAGCACCCAGCTCCTGGATAGGGAGCCTGGAAGCTACAGGTTCTAATGCAGTGCAGCAGGTAGGCTGGCCTGGAACCGCAGACCCTGGAAGCCCTGGAGACCAGATTTCAAGGCAGCCTGCCAAGTGGGCAGCATTTGGCTGGCAAGAAACCAGGCAGGTAAATTTCTAAACCTGCCTGGTAGTCAGGGTTCCATTGGAAGATTTGTCAAATTGATGTGGCATGGAAAAATATTCCATTGGGAAATTTCCAACCAGCTCTAACAATTACCATGACTGACTGCTTCTCAGATTGGCTAACTGCGTGCACAAATGACTAATGGGCTACACACTTATCTGATTAGAGTCACAGTACCTATATGTGCAAACTAAGCAAGAAATTGCCTGACAACTTGTCTAAATACCAGACATATAAATAATAGGGGTGGGATTTCTTTGGTAAGCCTTTTAGAGGCATAGCACAGACCCTGCAGCCCAGAACGGGGAGTATGTGATATTAAGCCACATTTGTGCCCTCCCCATCCTGGGCTGCTCTGGACGCTGAGGAGGCCCCTGGTGTCACAGACATTGAAAGGCCTGCCTATGTTACAGCAGGGTCGCCCCAGGCTGCCCTATGAGCTGCAGCACTGCCCAGAATCGTCACTGCACTGCATGCTGCATCCCTACCCCAACACACCACCCATCCTGCCTCCACCCCCTACCCCAGCTCTTGGGAGGGGGTCCCTGAAAGGAAGTCTCACAGTTGTCTTCCATAGTGCCTGTACTAAGGGGGGAGGATCCTTCCCCAACTAGATCTGGGGCTTTTTAGAGCCCCTTTACCCCGTTCTAGTCCTTTCATCAGGTCCAACAGGGTCAAGAGTAGGGATTAAGACCTCACACTGTATCTTCAAATAATTAGGGGATGCAAAAACATTTATAACTGCTGATTATTTAGAAGTAACACACTGGGGACTCTATCTTAGATTACATAGTCTGTAGATATTGATTTCAGCTCCTTTTGGAATAAATTGGCTATATGTTATTTGACTATATCGTTTGAAGGGGGCAGGATTTGTAATGGATTTATAGACAATCTTTTCTTTCTATCCTGTCTGGAACAGGAATTCTTGAAGATGACACTTGAAGCAACAGCCTGACACTGTATGTTAATTTTCTTGCATCTCAGACAGTTTGAGGACAGCCTTTGGAGATGTGGTGATTTGACAGCATTGAAGAATGCTTGCATCTAATTTGGGTTGAGTGGTGACCACTGACTTTAGATAAAAGTAACTATCTGACCTTATTTTAATGATGTAATCTCTGCCCCTGGGACTCCTATTCAATTTGAAAATGTGACACAACATGGAATATGAGAATTTGGGGCCAAGTAAGTGCACAGATGGTTTTGCATTGCCGAAGATGTGCATGTATCATAGGCATTTTACTTGTGCAACATGAGCTCACACACAGTAAAATGGAAACTTTTAAAAGTTCAGGCCAGCCAAATATGATTATGATTTCCTGAGTGGCTGTGTGGTTCAGTGGCTATCCAATAGGTGCACTTCAAGACTTTCTTCTGTTCTGAGAGATATTACCAGTCCCAGCAGTGTTTCCCACCTGAATATATCAGTAATATCCATCAATCAGGTTGAATCTTTCAAAATGGAAGATACTTTGTGTGACCACGATAAAACAACTAGGCTACTAGCCAGATCAAAAAATGATGAGTTATTGTTACCTTCTGAAGGCTTCTTAATGACAAACCACATATTGAATGAATCGGGATCTCAGGTCCATTCCTTGTGGATGGATGTTCAAAGCCCTTCTTCCATTGGCACTGATTGGTATCTCACTGGCGATTTCAATAAGATGGATAAACAGATATAGGATAAAATGTTATTAAGCACATTAGTGACTTACGCATGTGACTCCCATTTTCAGAAATGCCATCGCAGCCTACATCTCACTAAGGCTTTCAAATAAAAGGCTTAGGTGCCAAAATCCCCTTTGAAAATGGGACATAAGCCTATAAGTCACTTAGGCACTTTTAAAACTGTACCCGTGGATAATGAACAGACTGTTAGCATTTATACTGCCAGCTTTGAGTTGCGGACTGAGGTAGGTAGGATGGAGTTTGCTTCCATTGCTGCTGCTCATATATCTATTCTGTGCCAGTGCTGACAGTCTAGAACCTTCCATGAACACTAATATTCTTTTACAATGAATAAAATAGTTATAACAGATTATTATCCAAATCTCCTCAATACTGTTAGGTCAATGTGCCAAAACACCACAGGACAAAACCAAATCATAAGTATTACGGCTAAGAGAATTCTGTTCACAGAGTAAATAGCTTGCACACTATACAGATTAGACCAATCTAGTATCTTAAGAACAGAAGAACGGCCATACTGGGTCAGACCAAAGGTCCATCTAGCCCAGTATCCTGTCTGCCGACAGCAGCCAATGTCAGGTGCCCCAGAGGGAATGAACAGAACGGGCAATGACCAAGTGATCCATCCCCAGTTGTCCATTTCCAGCTTCTGGCAAACAGAGGCTCGGGACACCATCCCTGCCCATCTTGGCTAATAGCCATTGATGGACCTATCCCTCCATGAATTTATCTAGTTCTTTTTTAAACCCTGTTATAGTCTTGGCCTTCACAACACCCTTTGGTAGAGTTCCATAGGTTGACTTGGTTTCCACACCATTCAAGCATACTGTTCAAATCCCGCACTGGAATTTAGATTTGCGTCATATGCACCCACTGCAGCATAGTAGGTAGCATACAGATGCTATAAAGAGGCACTAGGTTTTGCTGCAGATTTGAATTATTGCCTCCTTGTTTCTGTTCTGTGGTGTTAAATGGCTCCTCTTTCAAGTAATATCACTTAACAGATAACACTTGCCAAGTTTGCCCACATAGACTTACTCCAGAAACAGCTCTATAATACATGACTTTGTATGGTTAAAACCAAAGTGAATTAAAAACAAGCATGTGCTCCTCATTTGTAATACAAATGGATACTAATTCTTTACTCATCCTTAGTAATGTTAACTGGAGAAGCAGAACATTCTGAAACATTCACATTCTTCTAGGAAGACAGCTCTCAAGAGGCAAAGCTAGGCAGTGTACATTGGTATTTTCAAATGATTCATGCCTCAGTGAAGCACATAAAAACAATCCTTTTGCTTTGGTACTGTAAACGGGGGGAAAAATCACTGCCTCTCACCCCCCCCCAAAGAGGAGAGATCATTAGAAGATGCTTTGTTTACAATCCAGAGGCAAAAAATGATCATGGGGAAAAGTTACAGTAACTAATGGGCTTTGTCTTATTTTGTTGACAAGAACATCATTTTATAGTACTTAAGCATTCTAACAAGACCTGTGGAGGTCCAGTCCCCTTGAAACAAAAGTAGAAGTTTGGAGTTACTTGGCTTACCTAATATAAACAACAACTTTCTCAACACCTTATAGGCAGTTTGTGACAGAAACAGTCTTCCCATACGCACAGAGTGAATCACATCTTCACACTAATGTAACTTGGCAGAGCACCAATGGATCTGGCCAGCGTGTTGACTTTAAATATTGCTTTTTTAATAGGTGTTCCTAATAGCAGCTAACTTTAACTCCAGCTGTGCATTGAAGTTGAGAATTTAGCCACAGGTAATGCATTATATTTAATTCAAATTTAATCAAGCCAGTTAGGTTTTTTTCAATCAAATAGATTTACTTCGCCTCAAAATAAGCACCTGGGCATTCCAATATGTAAAAAATACTTTCATTATGTTTATTATAAAAATATAAATGTTTCCACTACAAATAATTTTACATTAGTAAGAGGCCATCTATAATTGCACAACATATAAACTAAATGAGTAAGTAATGCTTTGAATTACAAGTTAAAATAAGTACATATTACCAATCAAATCACATCTATACATTGCTTATTGAATGCTAAGTACAGCACAAAACTAGATATGTTAACAGAAATAAATTATATATGTAAACTATATTTAAAGATACAAAACCAATAATATGGTACATAATGTTGTGAATAGTTTGCGTTTTGTTTGATGTAAATAACCAATGCAGATCCTGTACAGGAAGATGGCCACAAGAATTCTAGTACCGCTACTCCACATTTAAGAATTGTACACTGTTATGTTTACATATGTACAGGGGGGAGGGGAGTGTGGGATGTTTTCAATAAGAGGCCACTTAGAGTACATGTACAATTTTGAAGGGTAGAGGATGCTAAACTTGCTTAAAACCACTCTACTCATAACTGCAAGCAAAAAACAAACAAACAAACAAACAAAAATGATTTCCCTTCTTACCAAGAATCAGTATGATGCACTTATGCTGAGCATGCTCAGAACAGTGTCCACAGAGGATGACAAGAGAATATTAAGGGTGGTGTTAGGTGTAAGATCTCAATTTGAAACATTTTTCTTGTTTTGAGAAGCATTTAAAAATTTCCTCCCCTAAAGATGTCTGAATGAAGACTGAGAGGAACATCTATAGAAAAACCTTGTGAAAAGATTCCTCCTATACTTGTGTCCTCACTGGAGCTTGGTGATTTAAATTGATTAACAATGTCTGAATTTTGACTCTTAAGCCCAAAGTTGAAGAGAAGAACAATTCTGAACACACTAAGAGAGCTGAAATTGGCATTCATGCTTTCTTATATTGGATCTTATATTGGACCACCCATCCCTAATTGGGCAGGACAGTCCCGAAATGTACATTTCAAGTCCCAGTCCCAGTCCCAATGACTCGGGGACAGCATTTGTCCCAGATTCCCTGCAGCATCACTATGTGCCTGCCTGAGGCCTAAGGGCAGTGCCAGCCTCTTCCTGAGATGGGTTTAGCTCTGCCTTACCACAAGGATCCACCCTGGGCTCCGGCTCCACCCCCTGGCCAGGCCAGAAGCTGGAGCCTGGCAGTAGGAAAAGCTGCCCAGGGAATCCAGGTCACTGTGTGGGGCCCTGCAGTCCCAGACTCTTCGTCTGCCCTTGGCAGTGAGCCCCGGGGTGTGTGAACACAGGCTGGGGGCTGCTCTTGTGCATCCCGCTTCCCCCAGGACTGGTGAGGGGCCTGGAGCTCCTCACAGCAGTCTGGGCTTTTTGGGCAGCTCTTACCACTGCCCAGCTCCAACTTCCAGCCTGGTCAGGGGGCGAGGCCTCAGGGAGGAAGAGGAGGAGCAAGGGCGGGACTCCTGCATGTGTCCCATTTTTGCAGTTTGAAAAGATGGCCACCCTAATATTGAGTCATCCATCATATTTTGCTGCAGAATCCTGGTCTAACAAGGGAACACACTGAATAGAAAATCACAAAGATTGTTTGTGGTCTAATTTTAATTTTCTGCACTTTTCAATATTGTTGGTTCAAATTTTTGTCAAATCATATTAATAGACATTATCAACTGAGCATATTTCAAATCAGATTCTTCTGAGCATGTTCACTTGCCACGATTTACTAAAAAGGCGATCTATAATTCCGTCTCTATTTATCAGTGAGTGATAAATGTGTTCGTTTTACATTGTTCACGTTTTGGATCCAGGAAGAATAATTTAGATGCAGATTCAGCCTAAAGAATTCTAGGAATTCAGCCTAATGCTTCTGTGTACTTCAGAAGAACCTGCAATTGATTTTGCATTCACGGCAGCAGACTCAACTAGATACATAGCAATTAAGGCTGTGAGTTTGTCACAGAAGTCATGGTTCCTGGCCAAGGGGAGCTGTGGAGCTGGTGCCTGGGGACAGCGTGAGGAGCTAGGAGCTGAAGGATGGACATGTCGCTGCTTCAGGGGAGCCACGAATGGAGCCTGTGAGACCTGCCACCCCCCCAACCCCAGCACCAGCAGGGGTCCTGGGCTGCGAGCCACCACCTGCCACCACCTGCATGCCACCACATGGCGCCCCCCCAGTCCCCTCCCATGAGCACCCGCGACACTCCATGGCCAAACCCCCACCCCAAGATTTAGTCAGGGGTTTACTGCCCGTGACCATACATGACTTTTACTAAAAATACCTGTGACTAAATTGTAGCCTTAATAGTAATCTGTACTACATACTACAGCCCTGGATCCTTCAAAATGCATTTGTCTTGTCTTTTGTTTGTTTTCACAGGAACTCAGTGTTATTCAGTGGAATCCATTCTGCAGAAGAGGCGGAAGTTTAAGGAGGGCAGGATTCCAGTCCAAGATGTGCAGCACTAAGTCACATCCTAGTGTAATGATCAGGGACTATGTATATATATATATATATATATATATATATATATATATATATATATATATATATATATATATATATATATATGTCATGACTTCCTGCTAATTTTGCACATGTGGCAATCAGGAATAGAATCCCTGACCTTCAGCTCCATACTCAGACTCAAACCTTTACCACGTAAGCTAAAGAAGCAGTCCCACTAAATTAGGGTTCAAATCTGCCTCCCTTATATTGGGTTCTAGCACCTCACTCTGCAAATAGCTCCACTGAAATCAATCTGAATAAGGTGCTACTTACTCATCATGTGCAAGGATGGTGAAATCAGGTCTTTGGGAGGTAAAGGAAACTAACATGCTTAACCAGGCTGGATATTGATCCATGGAACAATTCGTATGTTGCACACACACAGTTCTGCTAGTATATTTACTCTAGGTTAGAAGTATAACACATTACTGTGAACAGAGATATGACATAGATGGAATGTCTGTAACTCCAGATGGATTGTTCAGAGCAAGAGCTGGAATAAAGCTTTTCTTTCTTGGATTTCAAACAGGGCAGTATGAATATACAACAAAATTTAGTAAGTAACACATCATACAATTTTCTCAGGTTAAACCATCAATTCTGATAAGTGAAGTCTGACTGCATTTGGCACATGGCAGTAATAAATCTAAGTTAAGATATTTAAGCATAAATATAAACAATAAAGAATAAAAGGAAATAAATATGCCTTTTTAAAAACAAATTAAGACTTTTTTTTGTTTTTTAAATGGAAACATTTAGGGAAGCTAACGTAATGGCAAAAATCATTTGTGAACTAACTCAAAGTCACTACAAACTTTATTTCTGTATTCCTTTCCACAGTTGAAACAGAGGATTACAGTGACATTATTGTATGGCCAGATAAGTTTGAGGTATGATCCCTCAATTTTGCTTGCCTTTAAAGAAATAAAATACCTGTTACAGATTTCTTCTGTGTATAAAAATACTGCAAGCCTTTCTTGTTGATGCTGTCGATCAAACACACAGCCTTTATGTCCGTGGTTTTTCATGATATTCAGTCAGTTAATGTTCAAATGGCTCTAGGGTTCAGTTTCAATGTTTTACTTGGAAGGATGTTTACATATTTTTTTCTTTTCAAAATTATTATCTGTATTATCAGTTAGTTACTTGAAGGGGAAAAGAAAGCACCCACCCTTTAGGATTAAAAATTTTTGTTCCTATTTTTAAGGCATTGATACTCAATATTTGAGTTTTTTAGTGGGCTTGAAGTTACCAACAATGTTCCCAACAGTGTTGTGAGAGCTCCTTTAATTCGTGCAGTTTTCTCAGCCATCACTATTTGCCCTTTGAAGCAACTTCTCTCTTTCTTTGACCTGAGCAACATCATTTTGGTACCTTACACAGGAACAGGGCTATTCTTTGTATGATTTTCTAGCGCTTTAATGCTGCTAATAATCTTCTTCTGAGGACCAACAACTGTAACACCAACCTTCTTCATATCACTGAAAGAAAGAGAACACAGGGTTGATAAATGTGATGTCCTCTACCTCTGTGTTTCATACTGCCTTTTCCCTATTGCTAGATTGGAGATTGTATGAGAACAGAAACCAGTGAGAATGTCTCTCTCTCTCTCTCAAAAAATAGCACAATAGGAGAAGATCTCACCGAGCTGTGTTCTGCTTTGTTTAGCACCAGAAAATACCCACCCAAAAGATGAGACAAGTGCTGATTGTGGACCTGAGTCGACTATTGAGATTCCTGGGGTCTTTTCCCTGCTGAAGCAGCATTTCATGCTGTGACCATCCGGCCTGATTTTTTTCCCTGAATCAGGCCTGCCATCTTGCACACTGAGCCCTTTTAGCAGTTTGGCTTCCACAGCTCTGGGGTTGATGCTGAAATGTATAGCTACATGGTCACATTCACAGGCCCTGCTGTGTCTTTGCCTTCGGTTTCTCCAGACTATCTAATCCCTTTGTTGGGCACGGTGGAAATGTGACTTCACACTTTTGCAGTGAGGCTAATTAGCTATTAGTCCACAGGAAACTGGCCATTACTAGTGGGTTTCTGCAATGTTCCCAGGGGGTCTTTGCCATTATCAACTTTTTTTTTTTTTTTTTTTTTTTTTTTTTACAATTGCAACAACATGCTAATTGGCTGTATTTATGTGTTTTAATTTCCATACTGCAGCTATTGGTTACTTGTTCCCCATCACTTAGTTGCCACCAATGTATACCATTAAGAAGTCAATATTCTCTCTGGCACAGTATCTTCATAACCATACCTGACATGTTCCCAGGTGCAGAGAGACTATTACCACAACACTCTGTACTGCAGGAATAAAGATGGTACACATTTAAATTTAAACAAACTAATTCATTCCAGCTGGATACATGAATTTGTAACACCAACTCCTCCAGCTTGTTCCTCGAGATGCAGGAGGAAATCAGGGCTCATTCAAAGCACCAATTTGAACCAGTTCTTTCCCTGCTCTATATAAATGGAATTTAAGGTAGATTAGAAGGATTGTAGCATTTGTAACAGTTTGGGAATAATGAAAAATATTCTTTTCTCAATGCATGTGTGCATGGCTTATTAATATTAATGAGTATTGGGTGTTGTGTTCTGTCCCAATTAGTGGCACCGAGACCACTTAGAGAGAGAGAGATAAAATGAGTCTGCTCTACAGCCTTAGCTGACAGCGAGTTGGCTTTTAGCTCATGCTGTAGAGGCTCATGCGCTAAGCTCCAGAGGTCCCCAGTTCAATCCCAACTGCCAACGACTGGGCTCTGTTGGTGTTACATATGCACATCAGATGATTTGAACAAGAGGATGACAAATTGTTTAAGGGAAGCTTGGTTGCAACCAACAAATGATCTGACATTTCTGTTTGTCCACATTCATGCATAAGTACAACAAATAGCGGGGTCAAATTTAAAGTCCTAACTATGCCTTCCTTTACATCGATGGCAACATGAACTGCACCTAAGTAGGTGCTCAGGGATGAACTGGATTAAAAATGTCCTAAAATCTCTTAGGTTTGCTTATCTCATGCTACCTCTCCTTTAAACATTCCCACCATCTTCCTGAGAGAGTTAAAACCCTCAGTAACTTCCTCAGGCTCTCCTCCTGCTTATAAATGTAGTGATCATCTAATCAGGGACAGAAAGGTGACTTCTGGCCAGTCACCCAGCCAGCATAGTGAAGACCTGCAGCAAAAAGTCCATGGACACTGTTACCATTGAGACAACTGTGTCATTGAATTGACTCTAAAACACATCTTTCTAATGTTATTTTGCCTTCCTAATGGTATCATAATGTGTCTCACCATCTGTTATATATTGCTTACATCCTAGATATTGAGCTCTCTACAGCAGTGACTGTCTTTATACTGGTTGTTTGTACAGTAACTGACTCCGGGGGGAATTCTGTGCCACCGTGTGTGCACATAATTAATGAGCCATGCAAATTTATATTTTTTTACGCAGAAAAAAGCTTCTGCCAGAAAGTTGCTGCAGTTCCACTTTTTGCCCACCAGAGGGCAAGATGGCACTAGAACAGAGCAAACTCAACAGAAAATAACTTGGGCTGGAAAGTTACTGCAGTTCTGCCTTTTGCTCACCAAAGGGTGCTGTGGCAATGGAACAGAGCAGCAGCTCCCAGCCAGCTAGGAAAGAGAAAGCCTCCCTTCTTCACAGCACTTTTTGGGCCAGGGGATATGGGGAGACATCATGGGGCTGCTGGGAGGTCAGACAGGGGCTCATAAGGGCTAGTGGGGGATGACAGACTGGGGCAGGGGCTGAATAGGAATGGAGGCACAGGGCCCCATGGGTAGAGGGGTGGCTGAGTGGGGGCATCACATGGAAAGACCTTCTCCTGACTCCACTGGGCTCTGTGTGAGCACAGGAGTCTGCTTACACAGAGCAAGCTGCAGTCCTCATGCCATCTGCAAAACAGTTTGTTTTCTATACATATATAAGAACTAAATTTTGAATTTACACTTGAAAATGGCCTTTAAATACAAGAGAGTATTTTTAAGCTATTCTTGTTAAAGCTTAGTCCAAAAATGTGACTTGTGCATGTTTAAAATAAAAAATATCCATAGGCACTACAAATTGCACTAACTTACTCTATGGAAATCTTGGCTATTGTGTCACATGAACTGTATTCCACGCCTGTGAAGATGTCCTTGCACTGTCCTGTCCGAATCCCGTTGAGCCAGTCACCTGTCATGCGGAATGCTGAGATGTCAACGTTGCTTTGGTCCAGGAGAAGATTTGATGGCCTGGAATAAAAAGAAAGTAAGAGAGCCGGAGTAAGCATAAGATACACTTTGTGTCTAAACTTAACACCAACACCAGCAGGAGTTCCCAGCTGCTCTCCTGTTCGTCTGTGGAATTTATCCACCACTGTGGCCTCATTTGTTCAAGTTGGCAGCATTGAGGAACACTGTGTAATCATCTTGTTTATGAGCTCCAACTACTCGGCTCATCCAGGTGCTTTAACTCACGGAAGCATTACCAGTATGTGATACAAATTTTTTACATTATAATTTAATTTCAGTCTGTATGATTTCTAACAGCAGATTGTTGTTGGATTAATAGCAACAGGGAAGTAAACGTCCTATTGAAAATAAGCATAAGAAGTGTGACAAGGTAGGTGAGGTAATATCTTTTCTTGGGCCAACTTCTCTACTGCCAGGAAGAGCTGGATGACAGGTATCCCTGCATTTGGTAGCATTACGGAGGGCCATACTTGAGGCTCTCATAATGATCTACCAATGCAGTCAGACATGGTGATGGGGCTCTTCTTTTCCAACTTTGCTACTACACTGTAATGTCTTATGTTAGTGCACAGATGTGGACAAATGTCTGGCCTCCCCTGTATTGACATGAGTTGTTTTTTCTCATTGCATTGTTATCTTTTTTCTAAGCTGCACACAAAGCCTCTGAATACCCATGTGATCAGTATTCTTTCTGGTGGGCATGACATCTTAGTGTCCATATTAATTATTTCCCAGCTGCGACACTAATTAACATTATATCAGATTCTTCCACCTGTGATAGTATTTAAGAATATGAGCCACTACGGTAGATGCTTGTTTGCAGTAACACTTTGTAAGAGCAATCGCCGCTTATGAGCAACATTTCCCCTGGGACCACTTTCCTGGGACCCAGTGAATTGTCAACACTCCCGTAACAGCAACAACTGCTTAGGAACAACATAGCAAAAGGGCACCGATATGTTGCTGCTAATGACCGTCTACTGTATTCTCTTCAATTTTGACCTCCCCTACAGCTACTGTGAGCCTGCCCTGATTCAACAAAGCACACACTTAACTTGAAGCACATGCTTACTTTCATTGAGGTCTATTATGTGCTTCAGTGCTTTGCTGAATTGAAGCCATTTTGTGCAACTGACTGGAGACTAAGGGACAAAAGTAACCTGAACTCAATTTTATTGCCCACCAGAAAAGGCTATACCAGGAGCTCCTCCTACTGGAAGTTCCACTGGAATTACCCCAGTTTTGTTTTGGCCCAAAAAATCAGTGTGAATGCTTTCCTACATCTCTTATTACTGATCCCCACCTTCACTATCATTGTAGATAGGCAACAAACAATGTAAACCATTTGATACTTACTAAGCACAAAACAAGACAGTGAAAATTAATGTGTCTCTTGCTACACAGCATCTAACCACGCAGCAAAACAGGAAGAGCACCAGGACCCCTGCAATAGTGCTCGTTCCACCCTAATATGCTCCACTGAGCTGTGGACAGTATGTTGAAACAGATCCTTAAATAACAAAGAGAGGCTGCCTGACAATATGCTGGTTTAGTGTTTGGCAGGAGACAGCCATCCTCAGCACTGAAGCTCTGTGTGAGGGGCTACATGGTGGGCCTGACAGCAGAAGAGCCACGTTCTGTGCACATTGCAGAGAGGTTCATTGCACCAGCACCAAGAACAGTGGAAAGGAGTGCTCAGATGACAGGCCGCACCATCTGCATTTACAGAGGTGGCCCACCCACATCAGGCAAGTGGCATAAACAGCTGTTGGGACTTCCCTGTCATCTCAGGCCCTAATCCTCGGCAGTTCATCTGGACTAAACCTAATTATTCCAGCTTTAGGTGGCTATCTGAATTTCTTCACCAGGAATCAGGAGCGAAGGAGAGTGGTTAAAGATCACGCTTCAAATGCCATGATTTAAAGTTAAATGATTATGCCATGTTGCAGCTGGGTATGTGGTTCATTAATATTTGTAATGGGAGAACTGATTTGGGTTCAAAAGACCTACCACCAAGGACTATTCTCCCAAACTTGAACAGAATCTGAGGTTTGGAAAAACTTTTAAGGCAGAATTTATGAAGGGACCCCAAATGGAGTTAAGTACTCAAATTCCAGTGGATTTCAATGGGAGCTGGGTGCATAATTCTTTAGGGTTTGAAAATCCCAGCCTTAATTATTTTCACATTCTTTTGCCCTTTTAAGTTTCATCAGGATCAGAAGTACTAAAGAAGCATGTTCATGTGGTACGTCTGACCCTGGTGGGGACGAGGAAATACCAGAATTCTTACGCATGCAATTCTGACCTCAATTTTTAAACTAAAGAAGTTTGGCTAAGTTCAAATAAGCCACTTTGACTTTTGGCTACATGTCCAAACCAAACCTTCCATCTTTGAGGTTTTGCCTAGCATTAGTTTGATAAATCGATTCCTCTTATACATTATAAAAGGCTTTTAGAACGCAGGCTTTAGAAGTTGTGGCTGGCTGCTTGACTGCTGTAGCAAAAATACACATATCACGACCTATACAATTACCCAGACTGTGCACAGTGTACTGTCATGTACGGTAGGAGACCAGTGTTTCAGAACACGCTGCCTTAGAAATTGGAAAGGCCTTGATAATCAGCCTTTCAGCAATTGTTGTTGCAGCCTCACGTTCAATTCTTAACCAGATTCAAGAGCAGCAACTCAGTTGATCAGAAACCTACATATCTTCTTAGCATGGGCATTATGTTTTGCCTGGCAATCCTCTCTTTACAGGCTGAGCAGTCGAACAATTGGTTGTTGTCTGGAGAAATGGGCTTGGGAGATATCTGGAGCCTGATCCTCCGTTGATGTCAATCATTGCACCTCCAATGGCACTGTGACATTTTACACCAGCTGAAGATTTGGGCCCTGAGAACAATCTTAGATGGGAAAGACATTTCCTGACTATCTACCATCACGCACCATACCACTCAGAGAATAATAGTGATAGAAGACACTGGAAAACAGTACAACAAGCCTGGTGGGACGGGAGAAGAGCAACAAGGGAAACATGGCCAGGGGGTTAAAGAAACAATTTGCAGACATGGCCCTTTAAAGCTAAGCACATACACTCCCACTGTCATGCCAAAAGCAGCCCTTAGGCACCTATGTAAGTGAAGTTTTAGACGCCCAAGTTTGGCAAGCAGATCCAGGGTGTACCCAGTAGCCATATGGTCTACACCTAGCTAACTACTGTTTGTCCCATGAAGAGTCACTTTTTATTTCTGGTTTTCTGAGTATAACATCTGGAATCCCAAGACATTTATTATGGGTATTTATGAAGTGTGCTTAGTGATAAAGCACGGAGAAAGTTTTTCTCTATTCAACGTAGTGTGTTACTTTTCCTTTTTCATCTGAACTCTAATAAAACAGGACCTGACTCAACAATTGCTTAAAGAAAGAGTGAGCATAAACAAGCTGAAATAGAACAGGACCCTAGGATTAGGGATTAGAGTGGCCCAACAGAGCTTTTATGTTTATTACTTGGATCAAAGTATCACCAGGACAAAAAATATGACCTAATTTTTATGTAAGTGACCTCAGACTAACCAGCACTGTAAAGTATCATTTTTCTCCTTGTAGGATTCCAAGCAAAAATTAGTTACTTTCCTCCTCAGAGAGGACATCTGGACAGTTTATCAATGAACAGGAATTTGTCTCTCACTGTGAAGAGTCTGTGATGTCTCCTCCCATGCACCAAGGGAATGCTGGGCTTTCAGAGCATCTGCACACATCGGCATTTTTCTCCCCCTGACCCAGCCCCTAGACAGAAGGTCTGAACATGAAATTTATGGGCTGGGTGATGTGTGCCATGAGCTCACACTTAGCTAGACAAATTAGATGGGTTGCAATCCATGCAGCTGCAAACGACGTCCTGCAGGGTTCCACCTGATCTTTTACAGCTTTTCATAAATCAGTACCTACCAGCTTCAGAACAGAGTCATTAAAAAGAAATCATGGAAATTGCATGTTTGCTCAGGGAAACAGAGCAAAGAACATTTCCCCCGTTTTTTTTTTGGTTGTTGTTTTTTTTTTAGGCTCTTTTTGTTTTGTCCTCACCTCCACTCCCCAACTGCTACATTTTCAAATGGTTATCCATCCACTGGCATGGAGAAAATTCTCAGTGCTACTCATTCTTGCATTGTATATGGCTGGAGGTCCGTATTTGCTGACATGTGACACCCCTTCCCCCAAATAAGTAAAAATACAGCGACAAATTCAACCGTGAGATGCCAGATTGTGCTTTCTACACAATGCCCTGCTGCAGTCAGCTTTAAGTAGACGGGCCCACTGTGTTAACAGCTGGAATTAACTCTTGTGTTGTGCCCATAAGCACAGAAAACCATGGTTTTCTGTCAGTAAAATAGATTTTGTCACTATTCAAGGAACTTTGTTACAGCACATCATGTCTAGAAATAAATATATAAATAGCAAAGGAACTTCAGTCCCTGTTGTACAAATCTCTAGTATAGGTGTGCCAGCTATCCAGTGAGAGAGAGAGAACTTAATTTGTAATTTCAGGTGCCATAAGCACCAGGAGAATGAAGCATTACTTCTGTGTAAAGGACAGCTTATTGCTGCTGGGTAGAGAAATCCCGTATGCCACCTCCTGGATTCCATGTTCTGTTTTTTCCCCTAATCAATGTAACCTAATTCCCTATTTCTAAATTTGGAAATATCCTTTATACTTTCACACTTAAAAACAGGCATCTATAATTCCTTTTTCTCTTACAAAAAGTAAAACGACACCTTCACTACATTGCTTTGAATGCAGATGACTTTGTGACTTCAAGCACTGAAATTCTAGACTAACGCTCAGGACAACATAGTTATCTCCGACCTTAGAAAAAGAGAGTGCATGTGAAGCAATTTTAGTTTTATCTTCTATAGCAAATGGAATCATGAGTGTACGTGCTTCCCAACAGGAGACCAGTAAATAAATGTCACACTGAGGAGAAGTAGAGCCATTGTGTTTACTTTAATTATCCCTGGACCTTAAGGACTAGAATCTTTGCAGTTACAGCTATTTATGCCTGGCTTAAAGCATCCCTCTGGTAAAATTAGCAGCTTTGTTCTTAAAATAAAAATTTGCCTTGCTGTTTGGCATATTTTCTCCCCCCTCCCCCGAGATTTCATATCGTGTTTGCTGAGTTTGAGAGTAAACCAGATTGTTGCTCCTCTTTGTTTTTGAGGTCAAAAGTGGGTACACTTTGTTGTTACATAGATCACCAGTTAGAAATTGCAAGCAGTAGTCTTTCCCAGCTTCCTTTCCAAATACAGCTCACACTCTTTACAAGTACAAGCTTCCTTCCCCTCACTTTGCTTCCTGGGTTTTGGCATTATTAACCAAGAAAAAATGCAAGATATTAAAGATCAGCTCACATCTTTTCTTCAGACGTGGCTATTCCTAGGGTTCCTCGCTCAGGACTGCTCAGCCTACATCCTAAACCCTTGCCCTCCAGACAGACATCACACCTGCTTTATATTCAAGTGGGGGAAAGGAGCTACTTGCCTCATTTGACTCTTTTACATGCACCTCCACCCCACCAGGCCCAGGGCACAAGCTCTGGTTTCCTCTCACTGTGAGGGACTAAAAATGTAACCTCAGTGCCCAGGTGAGACTAAAAATGTAACCACAGTCTCACTTCACAATTGGCCAGAGCTGCATGTGAGTTCAGAAAGGTCCCCCCTAATCTCTCCATTGTCAAGGCAATTACCAATGAAGGATGTGTCTTGAGTTTCTATAGCTGCTGGTAACCTAAGTAGCTCAGGCTGCATTCAGCACTCCCACACCAATGGTTGGGTGCACCCTGAGTCCACTGAGCTGGTTATTACAAGCAGTACACACACTGAAGTCTCAGCGCTCACAGTCTCAGCAAGACCACTTGTTGCCCCCATTGTCACATTCTACAAAGGGACACCATTTTTTGCATGCCCTATTTTCCTCACACAAATAACAGACCATAGGAAGGGCTGCTGGCTCCTACCTAGAGTCTGGATGAGCGTCCTTTTTGGTTTTGACCTTAGCATTTCTTTAAAGTCACACTGCCTCATTGGACAGTCGTTGATTTATTTACACTCCCCATTGCCCACAGGCAAAATACACACAATGCAGGAAGGGTCCCTCTTAGACACTGAACAAATGTTCTTTTTGAGCTGCCTCTTCATACTGCCCAACCTCTTTTAGTTTTCTCCCCAAATGTTCCTTAAGCAGATCCTTGGATGATGCTGCAGGTCAGGGTTGCAGTCATAGCCCTTGTGGTTTACCCAACAGTTTAGCCTCCATGAGAAAGCCTCTTGCCAGCTTAGATAGTTGGTGCTGGCATACCCTTATCTGCATCCTCCAAAGCAGACTATTAAAATACTATTCTAAAATAATTCAGGCATCTGTTCTCCTGCAGTTCATTCCTTTGGCTTGAGCCAATGCACAGCCCAGTTGTCCAACTGCTGGGCAAAAGAAAAGGGCTCACCCTGAAACAACATTCTGGTATTTTTCTTCCAAGGTCCCCAGGAAGTCCAGGATCGCAGCATCTTGCTCAGGGTCTGATATGCAGCATGTGCTTCTCTTGTTAAAAACCAAACAGACAGCCTAGGAATCCTCTTCCCTTGCTCCCCACGGAGGGGCGCTATGCTGCTGCAGCAGATGGCTGCGAGTCAGTGAAGATGACTACATAAACCTATAAGTTATCATCTTGGACAGGTAAAGATCAATACCCAATGCTAATCTGAGCAGTGTCTCTAGTTTGACAATCCTCAAGAACATCCGCTCCAGGAATAGTCTTTGCTGTTTCTGGTGTGCTGCCGCCCAGGCCTGCTGCTATAAGCTGCAGAAAGATCTGCTGCTGTAGTTCTTATTGTTCCCTGACCCATTTCAGGACCTACCTCTTCTTCTCTTTTGACACCCATTTTGCAGTGTGTCTTAAAAACAAAAAGCTCCTGACGCTACTTTTACGTTTCCCAAATTGCTCTGAAAACATAGTCCACACCCTATTTACATGGGGTCTAGCTTTATTAACAAAGAAAATAATAGGAGTAGCTTAAGTCTTCTCAGCCTTGGAAGCTTCTAAAGTTCCTCACTCAGAGCTGCTCAGCCCACACATTAGGTCATCTCTCTCCAGGGAGCCATCTCCAAACCCACTGTACCAGGTAAAGTAAAGACTCAACAAGTCACCTACCTCAGTGTCAGTATAATTCACTTTACACTTTCCCAGCAGGATCAACACTGGCTACCAGGGTAGGGCGTTTTAGACCAAACCCACCACTATGTACAGGAATGTATTTTCTACTTGTTATACACAGTGCCGTATTAGCTATACAATTAAGCAACTGATGTCATGGTGCAGGGTATTTCTTAGGGATTCCTGACTGGCTGAGAGGCTGTCCATTAACTCTATCCAGGCATTATTGCTAAAACAATCTCTTGAAAAGAGAAAAAAAGTGCCATTAGAAGGCTTATAAAATGTTGTACTGGCTCCCTGTCTGTTCCATGTTGCGCTGTGACCTGCCTTACGCAGGCATCACATCTCACATTTGGCTGTATTGTGAATCTCAAGGCAGACTCAACGCTTACTATATCAGACACAGTTTGTTTTCTAGCACTTCCAGCTTAGAATTTCCATTAATGGTAATGAGGACTGCACAGTAAAAGCCCTGAATACTGAGTTGAGAATAACAGAATAGATCCTTTCCGAATCACAATAAACAGCAAGTAATAAAAGAGGAGCGGTTACTCTCCTTGTGCAGTAACTGGAGTTTTTCAAAATGTGTCCTTCTGTGGATGGTCCGGTTCAGGTGTGCATGCACCCTGAGCCTTTGATTGGAGATTTTTGGTCGCAGTGCCTGGTTAGCCTGTGCATGTGCCCTACTTACCCTTGTGCCCCGTACTGAGGTCATAGAAGGCTACATGGGCGAACTGCCCTCAGTTTCTTCTCTATCACAAAGAAACTCCAAAACAGTGGAAAGAAGGGAAGATAGCGGAGCACCCTAGGTGACACACACCTAGAAGAGCTCCAGTACTGCACAAGGTGAGTAGCCTTCTTCTCTGAGTAGCATCGCTTCAGGTCACTCCCTAGCAGTAACCCCTTAAGGAGATGGGAACAGAGTCAATCACAGAAGAAAGAACTGCATTACCTACTACAGCAGCTGACCTCGCAGAGTGAAACAAAGACTAATGGGTGGAAAATATATGTACCAAGGACCATGTTGCAGCCATTCAGATTTCAGCAACTGGAATGTCCTTGAGTAGGCCTCGAGGGTAGATTGTGATCTAGTAGAGAGTACAGTCACTCAAAAGGGAGGTGGAACCTCAGCAGAACAGCAGTTGGCAATAATTTATGCAGGGATCCATTTAGAAAGTCTCTGAGTGGAGACAGAAGCTCCTCTAGATCTATTTTCAATAGAAACAAAGAGTCTAGGTGTCTTCCTGAATGGCCTAGTTCTATTCAAGTGAAAGACTAAAGCCCTCTTCACATATAGTGTATGGAAGGCAGATTCCTCTGTAGACTGATGGGGATTAGAAAAGAAAGGAAGAAAGAAAGAAAGAAAGAAAGAAAGAAAGATGAATAATTTGGTCAATGTGAAACTCAGAAGAAACCTTAGGTACAAATTTTGGATGTGCTCTGCCTCCTTATGCGCGTGATGCTATTGTAAAATTTGAGCCATCAAATCTATAATAGAGAAAGTTTTTGCTTGAAATCCAGCCAAAAAACTTTGCACAATGAAGCTTGAAGAATTATAGAAATCCCTAATCAGCTTCAATTGCTGACAAAAAGGAAAAAAAAGAAGTAGTAGTAGAAAAAAAAAGGGTCAGAAGCCTATTTCAGAGTTTTATAGTTTGGAAAATATTTTCAATTATGCAACTCTTGGTTTTCATTGTGTCTCACAAATGAAACAAGAATCAACAAACCCTGTTGGATGCCAGTTTCACCAACTTGTTACGGGATGGATGAAGTATTTCTGACTCACCCACTGAATTCTGGAAAGCTTTCCATCTCTTTGTAATTGAGTGACATGTTCACCCATGTGAAAGTAATATACACTGGTCTCAAAAATAATAAGTCCAAGTACAAATATAATGGAATTGATGAAAACTGGGAGAATTATGAACTCACTTCCAGGCTACAAATATCCAAACAACGTAGAGGTTCAATTATAAAAACCAACAAAATGCTCAGATACCAAGAGAGAACAGCAGGACATGAATGAAAAGAAATTATGATTAGGTTACGCAATGCTTTGGCAAAATTATATAACGTGCACTACTTCACTTGTACCGTATTCAGTTTCTACATCAGTTTGCAAAACTAGACACCTACGTGTACAGGAGAAGGCACAAGGGATATAAACATCTGAGCCCAAGGAGTACATACACAGCCAAGTAAAGAGAGACTTCACAAAAAGACTATGTAATTGAAGAATATGGATTTCATCCGGGGGAAGAAAGCGTGATGGCGTGTATAAACCCCACACCAGTGGTAAAGAGGTTAAAGAACTGCTGTGGGCTGGCCCTGCCCCTCTGGCCCTGTCAGTCATGTCAGGGGTGGAATAAGGTCTTAAAAGCAGAAATTTCTAGACTGTTGCTGAGAGAGCAGACAGTGGCTCTTACAGCTTCCAAGAGAGACTCCTGGACACCTTCAGTGGGACTGTCTCGGGAAAGCCATTCACTGTGCCTACAAGGAGGCAACAGATTTCCCTGTACCATCCGGGTAGGATAGGTTCAGCAAGTCCCAACGCGAGCATTTAAGTAGTTGGTACCACTACCTGCGACCCCTTTCAGGGTTACGGAATCAGAGAATACACTAAGGGGACTAAAAGACTGGGACCCAGGAATCCCAATCCCTTTAAACACAATCAGATTATTTGACTCAATTTTTGTACCACAGACTCCTACTTAAGCAGAGGGGGGCACCTGTATGAAATACGTGCAGACAAAGACCCTGAATTCAGCAAAGCACTTAAGCATATACTTAACTGACTTCATTGGGATTCAAGCTAAGCACATGCTTAAGTGCTTTGCTGAACTGGGGCCTAACATAAGAGACAAAGAAATGCAACAGGGGAGGGTGACAAGTTATATTGCACACCTCTAGTAATATGCATGTAATCTGGATGTAAGAGGGTAGCGACTATTTTAAACAAACAGCAGCGGATTACCAAACACATTTAAACATGTAAGGTTAAAAGCTATAAAAAGATGATTTTATATCTATAATATCGTTTTTTAAAATATCATTAGGCGAAATATATTCCCATACAAATTTCCATCATTTGTACCCATATATCCGGGGGTAATTTCTACACTTACTTACAGACCTAGAGGTTCCTGTATGCAGCAGAATTAACTTGGTTCCACTGGTGTGTGTGTGTGAGACAGACAGAGGAAAGAGGGATTTGCAGGACACAGCTCCATGAGACTTTCAGCATGCTTTCAACAACAGGATTTTAACAGAAGGGCAGAAGTGGGGGTTAAAGGAGGGGTGGGAGCTACTGCAATGTAGATCCACTGGTGATTCCTAAATATTGACTAGGGGCATAGGTGTCATGGGAGTTACTGCAGCCTCTCATAGCTGCTGTAGAATAACTTGTGGGAGAGGATTTCTCCAACCTAGCTCATTGGGCACAGTCTAGATCAGGGGTGGGCAAACATTTTAGCCTGAGAGCCACATCGGTGTTGCAAAACTGTATCGGGGGCCAGGTAGGTAAGGCTGTGTGTCCTCAAACAGCCTGGCCCCCACCCCCTATCCGCCCCCTGACTGCCCCCCCTCAGAATCCCCGCCCCATCCAACCCTCTCACTCCCTGTCCCCTGACTGCCCCAACCCCTATCCACACCCCTGCCCCCTGACAGCCCCCCCCCCGGGACTCCCATGCCTATCCAACCCCCCCTGTTCCCTGTCCTCTGACTGCCCCTCTGCAGAACCACTGCCCCTGCTCCCTGTCCCCTGATCGCCCTCCCCCCAGAACCTCTGCACCCTGCTCCCCATCCCCTGACTGCCCCCCAGGAGCCCGTACCCCTTATCCAACCCCCTACTCCCTGCCCCCTTACCATGCCACTCAGAGCAGCAGGAGCTTGCAGCCCCTGAGCGGCGGGCCAGAGTGCTGGCGGTGCGACGAGGTGAGGCTGTGGGGGAGAGGGGACAGCGGGGGCTAGCCTCCCCGGCCGGGAGCTCAAGGACCGGGCAGAATGGCTCCCGCAGGCAAGATGTGGCCCGCGGGCCGTAGTTTGCCCACCTCTGGTGTAGATACTTGGACTGTGTGTTGGGGAGTCATAATGCTTTTTTCCTGCTGCACGTCTATTCCTCTCATGCCTGCAGAGAGTAAAGGGAGACTTGCCAGAGTACTGGTAACGAATGTGTTATGAAAACTACATGTCCCTGTTTGCTATTCTGTCAGGGGTTACGTGATCACCAGGGTAAATTCCAGCACACAATTAGGGTATGTCTACACTGCAATTGGAGGTGAGATTGCAGCATATGAAGACCTATATGAGCTTCCTTTGATCTAGCTATGTTCAACCCTGTCTGCGATCCTGGGTACGTACTCAAGCAGCTATCCCAAGCTGAAGTCCATGCTTCACTGCTATTGTTACTTCAGCTAGCTAGATCAAAGAAGTGCTGCAGTCATACCTCTGAATGCAGTATAGAAACACCCTGACAGGCATCTAGACAGGAAGACTTGACTAACTCCTCTAAATATCACCTATTCACCAGTAATTAAAGAACAAAACAGAGAGCCTACTGCTTTGAAGTTCAACCTGACCCACTGGTGAAGATGCATAAATTTGGACAAGGCTCAGGGTCCCAGGACAGACAGAGGAACTTTGGAACAAATAAAAAAGTCTGCCCGTGAACTCAGAGACTGTCTTGGACTAAGAGAAAGGGCCTGCAGAGAGCTGCAGGCTGGACCTCAGGCTCAGAAGGGGTGACTGGGATGAGCAGAATCCACCTACATGGGCAAAGAAAGGATAAGGTTTAGGTCAGATAAGACGCATAGAGGCAGTTATTGTTTCAACCTTGTTTCTTTCTGCTTGCTAAATTTCTATGCACCAATACTTCACACTTGTTTTTGAAGAAGCTGTCCTGAGTCACAGAAACCTCATATTGGTCACAGAGAGAATTCTAAAATAGGACTCAATGTCAAGTTGGGCCAGCTGATGTAAATATGGTTAGTAAACAGGGAGTGCTGAAACCTGATGATCCAGTCTCAGGTGGGGTGAACCATGGGATTCCTCTCTGTAAGATATAGATCTCTCACTTGGAAAAAGTGCCCACAGAGAAACAGAGAGAGAGATCACAGGTGCAACTCACCCTTGAACCGTAGCAACTAGTTTCTGAGTACTTTGGTATCTAGAGGTCACAGAAGAATTCTGTGCATGGGTTTGGTATTAGATGGATGAAACAAATAAATATTTTGTTTTAAATGCAAAAAAAAGAGTATGCAATGATTCCCACAAACCAAAACTGAAAACAAAATAAAATATGGAAATTATTCCCAACTCCCAATTCAGCGAAGCACTTATGCACTTGCTTAAATTTAAACACATACTTGTGCTTTTTTTTGCTTTTGCTGAACTGGGGCTTAAAAGACATTTAGAACAAACTCTTAACTGGGGAAGGTAATGCTTAAACTAATTTGGATTTAATACAATCAACTGCCGTATAACATAGAATAGCTATCCAAATAAACTCTTATCATTCACAATGTATTAAAAACCCCAGCAATTAATTATTAAAACATATTTACTGTGCAGGAGAATCAAATCGCATTATGTATTTTTAATAACCAAGCCCATTAGTATCGCTGCCTTCCTCTGCCCATTCTCTTCTTTGTGTACTAGTGGGAGAGAGGTGATTAGACTAGCAAGCTTCTACCTCAGGAAAAAAAAACGCACTGCCTGGGGCAAGAAGAAAAGGAGCCAGATCAATTCTATTTACATAGCAGGCTTTAACACTAACCAAGATTTTTCAGCTCCACCCCCATTTCCCTTGTTATGATATCCCCTTAGTTCACCATGATGGAACAGAATTAACATCTAGTAAGGGTTAGGTCAGCTGTGGAAGACAAGATATTTTAAGATACAGATAAAAAAAGAATAAACCCCTGGGATTCGTTTTTAAAGGACATTTAATATTATACTTTGTTGAGCCTCTCTCCTGAAAAGATGGTCCCCTCAGGTCATTACTGTGACGCATGCGTAACCCACACTGCCACTACCCAGACTGTACCTATTCTGTGAATATAGGACATCAGTCTCCAAGGCTGTCAGTCTGGGCCCTGCCATCAACATTTACACTTAAGATCAGGGAGCACTCCCTCCCCCCCCTTTTAAAACAGCCTTAAAATCTAGCCTTTTCATAGCAGCCTCTTTAAGAGCCAGGTATTTTATGTGTAGTACAGACCTGTTAATCCGTACCTACTTAATCAGAACTATGGTATTTAACCATATCCTGCTTCTGTTCTCAAATGCCAGGGAATTCATCAGTTATTACCTCCTCTTTATCAGGACAGGACATTGCTTATGTCCCAAAACTCTCTGGATAAACAGGATTGTAAATTAGTCTTTTTAATGCAATTAGAAGATTTGTATCAGCATTCATGTTAGAAATGAGATCCTTATTAAGGCTCTGATTCAGCAAAACACTTCAGTACATGCTTAACTTTAAGCATTTTAGTCTTACTGAAGTATAAGGGAGTACTCCCATGTGTACGTAATTTACTGGATGAGGCCAGAAAAGAGTGGGGCATGACATACCTTTTTGGGGACACAATTCAGCAAGATACTTAAGCACCTGCCTAATTATAAGCATGTGAGTTGCTCCGTTCTAGTTATGGGGTTACTTACATGCTTAAGTACCATGCTGAATCAGAGTAGCTGTGAGATACTAAGCACCTTCAGCATCAGCTGAAGTCAGTGGGAGGTCAGGGAGTTCCGCACATTGCAGGATCAAAACCAACGTGACTTGCACCTGAGATATTCATTTACCCAAGTTTAACACTTACCTGTCTCAGTTTAAAATTAGCTGGGTTTCACCAGCCCAAACAAACAGCTGTTATATTTTTATTTACAATAATCTCTTCTGACCAGAGAGCGGAAAGCTTCCTCTAGCCTTCAAGCATGCAAATAAGCAATGGATAAAACTGAGAAAGTGGATGGACAAAGCAAACATATTTTAATTACTGTAGGTGGAGAACGCAAACATTTATTTTCAACAAGTGTGATGTAGAATTTAACATGTCACCTTGCAGCCGCATTGGTGATTATTTTCAGACTGCTGGGATTACGGATCAGCTTGTCCAGGATGCTGACAATCTGCTCAAACTTGGGTCTGTTGTTTCTGTCTTTCTGCCAACAGTCCAGCATCAACTGATACAAGGCAGCTGGGCAGTCCATAGGAGGTGGCAAGCGGTACCCTTCATCCACAGCCTTGATTACCTACCAAGGATAAAAGATTTTAGAAAGTTTAGGCAATTAAATTAACTTATTTTATCAGTCCTGTGAAACACATTAGCACAGACACTTTATGTTTAAACAAATGTGTTTATCCACCAGTTTTCTGCAGTGTAACACTTCTGGTTTATCTGCAAAGTAAACCATGCAGCAAATTAGATATACAGAAAGTGCTACAGGAAGGTTAAGATACAGTATAAGGAAGGTGAGACTCTAAAAAAAAAAAACTTCTCCAAACTCACGTTGATTAGAGCCACGAAAATGCTACATAAGATGTGGGCTCTATTACACCAAAGATCAGATTGTCCCCCAACTGTCCACCATTTAGGATTATAAAAATTGTCACTCCCAATCTGATAATTGATCATTTAATTCCAATATCTTCATTAATAAGTATTAATACTTATACTTCAGAAGACATCAAAGCCACTGTGATGGTGCCCCCCATAAGGCTTTATGGAAATATGCTTATGAATGTATATATGACATAAGGGGAATATGTTTTATGCTACATATGTCATGTAACGTATCTCTGTAAAGGTTATGATCTACTGAATCTATTCATCCTATCTGTATGCATGTGTCATTGTCGTATTCAAAATTATGAATATTGGCTGTATACTTGTTTGATTTTAAATAACCTTAGCAAGGCATTTGGTCAGCTTCTTTAGAAAAGAATTTGCAAGTTAAGTGCCCTATCAAGAAGCACTTCATGAACAATGGAACTTGGAAGGCTCCAATCCACAAAAGAAGTCTACTTGAGGATATTCAAGGTAGCATGTGTACCATGGCTGCTACATGTAAGATCTGAGTCATGCATGGACATGTGACTGGCCCATGTGACTCCAAAACTCTATCTTGTAGCTCAGATTCTACACAGGGGGAGGGAGGAGTGTCCACCTACAAGAGAAAGTCTATTTAAACCCTGGGGAAACCCCTCCATTTTGTCTTTAGCTGGCTCAAGAGATAGCCTCTCCACCCCCAAGAATACTTGAAAGAAACTGGAACAAAGGACGTAACTACTGGGTGTGTGTGTGGGGGGGGGGGGGGGGAATTAGTGATTGCTGGACTCAGATTAGAAGGAGACTAGTCTGTAAAAGGAATCTTACTGGGTGAGGTTTTTATCTGTATTCAGTTTTCTTATACATAGACTTGCGTGCTCTATTTTATTTTGCTTGGTAAGTCACTTTGTTCTATCTTCTATTACTTGGAACCACTTAAATCCTACTTTCTGTATTTAATAAAATCACTTTTTACTTATTAATTAACCCAGAGTATGTATTAGTACCTGCGTGGGGGGCAAACAGTTGCGCATATCTCTCTATCGGTGTTATAGAGGGCGAACAATTTATGAGTTTACCCCATATACGCTTTATACAAGGTAAAAGGGATTTATTTGGGGTTTGGATCCTATTGGGAGTTGGGTATCTGAGTGTTAAAGACAGGAACACTTCTTAAGTTGCTTTCAGTTAAGTCTGCAGCTTTGGGGCATGTACCCTGCGTCTGTGTTGGAGCAGACTGGCGTGTCTGGCTCAGCAAGACAGGGTGCTGGAGTCCCAAGCTGGCAGGGAAAGCAGGGGCAGAAGTAGTCTTGGCATATCAGTTGGCATCCCCAGCGGGGGGTGGGGGTTCTGTTATCTAAACCATCACAGCCACCATTTAGGTATCTTCAGTGCCATATGCTTTCCTCTATGCACAGCTGAACTCCCATTGTAATCAATAGGATACCTCATCTACATCCCAATGGAAATTCTAAGTATGGGAATCCTTGAAGAGAGGATACCACATAGTCTTTAGCTCATAATAGATCTCATTTTGGCAGCAGGTTGCTAATATGACAACTTCATACCTTCTACTGTACAGTGCAGGTCCAATTATCTTGTTTGCCTAGGCCTAACCTCATTGAAATCAGAGACTAGATGTAAAATTTAGCCCTGCATCTAAAATTTTATAAGATTTTTGTATATGCTACCATTTTCTTTCTTTCCTGGTGTTACAATCCTCCTTACCACTCCAGAGAATAGATTTTGCATAATGAGTTACAAATTACATATCCAAACTAGAAGATGATATAGGGGATATTACACCAGCATTTGTGTTTTCAGGATTGCTAGTTTCCAAAGCAGTGAAAACTGGTTTGAGACAGGAGTCAGCTAGAAACACTTTATGTGGTATAAGTAGCCCTGTTGTGAAAAAAGCACACACATACACTTGCCCTGTATTTCATTTTAATATGAACAGCTATTGTGGAAGGCATCCCACTACAATCTAAATGTAATTAATTAATCCTGACCAATAGCAGACATATTATCGCACCCAGTTAAAAAGAATACAGTTTTCTGCTCAAGTTTGAGATATAGCCAAGAGTCCTTAGTTGAAAGGGACAGTTTTGTTTTTTGAGTGATTTTTTTGTATTTATATTCACATTTGTAGGCAAAGCAGGAAAGAAAATTCTCTGCTGCCTGATTCGAGCTGCCATTTCTGCTCCTTTGTTTGTTTAGTGTTAAAAATTGGGTATAGAAAATCTTCTGAAAATCTATGCCCACCCCTTTTGTGACAGAAAGCTATAGTTTTACTTCTATCCAAAATTTGTGGGTTATAATTGACTGATGTGGAATAAAGCAAGAGAAACCACACGATAGGTTTTTTGGTTTTTTTTTAATAATAATTTTACTTTGGGAAATGCTATCCCTCTAACAAAACACATATGTTAGCAGAGATGCATTAATTAAACTGAAAAAGGATGGCAGACCTGTATAGTTTACTGATGTTACATAAACATAACTCCACATTAAAGGTCTTCTAAACAAATGAAACTATCTCCCCATGTTATCTGTTGACTGCCTCCAGAAGAATTTTTGTTTAATTCAAGTCTTAGTACAAATGCTTCCATTATCTTATTCACGGGTTCCAATAACAACTTACTGTGTGCATTCAACCTTTATGGAAAAAAATATATACAGACTGTTATAGAGATGGAACCAAAAGGGATCTACAGACATTTAGCCTGGTTCAATTAAAATGGCTCTAAAAACCCTTGGAGTGTAAAAGAACATGACATCTTTCCTGTAGATTTTTTTAAAATCATCTTTCAGAATATCACACCACGAATATAATTCTCTGTTACATTCTACATCGTGGTCCAAAAACCTTTTAGAAAGATTGTCGTTTTCATTTAAATTCTACAGGTCTTTTCTATAAGCAGGGAGACTTGGAAACTTTCCTTTTTACATCTTATTCAATGTCAGTGTCAAAAACTAGGAGCCACCTGGCTTCATTATGCTCCACTTCCTCTCGCAGCTTGATTCTTTATTTGAGAACATAACTCAGGACTACAATATACTCACGTCCTGATTGGACATCTCCCAGTAGGGTCTCTCTCCATAGGACATCACCTCCCAGAGGACAATCCCATAGCTCCATGCATCACTGGCTGATGTGAACTTGCGGTATGCAATGGCTTCTGGCGATGTCCATCGGATTGGAATCTTCCCCCCCTGGAAGCAGAAAAATCTTTTAATTATTGTAACACATGTACATCTGCATAGGTTTTGTTACCTGAAGCCATGTTTATCATATGGATTAGTAAATACCTTAAGCTACAAAATTCTATTACCATTTGCCACGGAAGCAGGCCATTTCTTATACACAATGGTTTATGTAACACACAGTGCATTATATTGTATCACAAAACTTTTCTGAAGCTCTACGTGTATATATTTTTTCTATATAAATCAAATCATCAATTTATTTATTTACACTTTGTCAAGGTTCCTCCCCCACTCTGAACTCTAGGGTACAGATGTGGGGACCTGCATGAAAAACCTCCTAAGCTTGTCTTTACCAGCTTAGGTCAAAACTTCCCCAAGGTACAAAATATTACACCCGTTATCCTTGGAATGGCCGCTACCACCACCAAACTAATACTGGTTACTGGGGAAGAGCTGTTTGGACGCGTCTTTCCCCCCAAAATACTTCCCAAAACCTTGCACCCCACTTCCTGGACAAGGTTTGGTAAAAAGCCTCACCAATTTGCCTAGGTGACTACAGACCCAGACCCTTGGATCTTAAGAACAATGAACAATCCTCCCAACACTTGCACCCCCCCCCCCTCCTGGGAAATGTTGGATAAAAAGCCTCACCAATTTGCATAGGTGACCACAGACCCAAACCCTTGGATCTGAGAACAATGAAAAAGCATTCAGTTTTTTACAAGAAGACTTTTAATAAAAAATAGAAGTAAATAGAAATAAAGAAATCCCCCCTGTAAAATCAGGATGGTAGATATCTTACAGGGTAATTAGATTCAAAAACATAGAGAACCCCTCTAGGCAAACCCTTAAGTTACAAAAAAGATACACAGACAGAAATAGTTATTCTATTCAGCACAATTCTTTTCTCAGCCATTTAAAGAAATCATAATCTAACACATACCTAGCTAGATTACTTACTAAAAGTTCTAAGACTCCATTCCTGGTCTATCCCTGGCAGAAACCAGCATACCGAGAGACACAGACCCTTTGTTTCTCTCCCTCTTCCCAGCTTTTGAAAGTATCTTGTCTCCTCATTGGTCATTTTGGTCAGGTGCCAGCGAGGTTACCTTTAGCTTCTTAACCCTTTACAGGTGAGAGGAGCTTTCCCCTGGCCAGGAGGGATTTCAAAGGGGTTTACCCTTCCCTTTATATTTATGACACACTTAAAGAAAGGGTTGATGAACCAGTCTCACTGAATTCAGGTGGAGAAGCAATAATACGTCAGAGGTCAGCTCCTCAATTATGCTCCAACCCCTTTATGCTGTCCAAATGATGCAAAGGGTCCAGATCATGTCCCAAAATAGCCAGTGCAGATGAGCTTCCTGTTAGTGTAAAACTGGCAGAATTGACTCCTACGCTCCCTGCCCCACTCTCATGTTTTGGGGGAGGGAGGGGAAGTGATGCAGCTCTCCTTCACTAACGCCAATCCTCTGCTTGCATAAGATCCACGTGGATCACATGAAGGGGCATAATTAGACAAATGCTGGGGTTAGGGCTAGCATCGATCAACTCTTAGAGTCAGGGGACAACTACTCTGTTTGCACCCCTTTGTACAGGCGAGAATCTGGCCTAAGACATTTTTACTGTCATGAGAAGAGCCATCATTAAATGATTTAAACTTGGAAGAGAAGAAAAACTACTGTTAAAATTAGACCTGTTGTTATGGGGAACATCTCTCCCTGATTGAGGCCACTGTTTCATGCCATAAACCAAATTAACAAAATGCACGCAAGGAGCCTCAGGCTGCGTTTCTGCAACACGAGAACTAGAGGGAAGAGACTGAGTCACTTTCCAAAGGCGCCAGCTTTTACAGAAATCTGTAAGTCTATGATTTGGGGTCATGCATGAGAAAAGAAGCCCATATTACACAGTAAAATAAAACTTTGGCCTAAAATAATTCAGAAATGAATATAATTGAATGCAGAATACAATGACAGGTTTAAGTAGGTTCCAACACCAGGGATGTATAGTATATGTAGCACTGGTGAAAGATCCAGCTCAGGCTTCAGCTCAAACGATATCTATATAGGAACTTCCATTACTGTATAATCTAAGTGTCTCACAATTTGTAATGCATTGATCCCAAAACAGCCCTGTGAGGCAGGGAAGGGCTATTATCATCATTTAAGAGTTGGGGAACAGACCTCCGCAGGGACAGGAAGTCTGTGGTGGACCTGGTTCTCCTGAGCCAATGGCTCATGCCCTAACCATTACACCAACCTTCATGTCACATGAATCACTCAAAATTGGGTGGGTTTAGTCCCTTTTGCTGTCCCCCCATCACTGTAAATAAAACCCCAAACAAGTAAAGGGCAGTTTTTGAAGCCACTTCCCAGAACAGTCTTCCTCTTTCAGACTCAACACCCAATATGAGATGTTCCCTGCTCACACTGAGTAAAATGCTTTGTATTTGTAGGTTTTTCCCACAGCCCTCACTGCTATAGCATTAGAGAGCCACACAAACATTTAGAAATGTATGGTCTTAATACCTCTCTGAGGAAGAGGAATAATACTGTCCTCTTTTCATACATGCCCAACGTCACACAGTGAGTCTGTGGCAGAACTGATGATTAAACCCAACTTTCCTGAATCCAAGAGTGTTAATCACCAAACCCACTGCTTCAACCCACTATTTCTATTATATGTATTTATTTTTAAGCATACAATTTGTCTATAGCAGTCTCTCCAGAGTCACACAATAAACAAGTAAATGCGAATAGAAGAGCTGTAATCTAAAGGTACAAAACACACCGACACCCATATACACTCCAACTCTGAAAAGTCTCTCGACTGAAACCCTCCTGTTCATCTCACCAGCTCAGAAACAGCCTGAGTAAACAATAAACCATATCACATGACTGGGTTCTGTCAGTGGAAGGGGAAAGTGATTTGAGAAGCAAGGGCCTTACACTGAGTCTGTCCAGTCTTCAGAAGTACAATTCTAGGGACTGTCTCCTTACATGTCCCAGCTGCTTTCAACTGTCAGGGTAAAATTACCTTTATGCTACCTGGGACCTAAACTACAAAGGACTTTTATAGATCAAACACAACCTTTGAACTACATCTGGAAATGAATATGTACCCACTTCAGTCTCTGGAACACAGATGTAATGTGTTGCCAGCATGAAACACCGATGAGTATGTCGGCAGCAGAATTCTGCGTTTAAGTGAATTTTCTAAGAGATCCTCAAGGATAGGCACTTTGCAGTTTGTAGCTAGGAGACAACATAGGAACAGATAACTGTTGAGCTTTGCTTCGATAGGAAAAGTTGCAACTTCCTAGCTAAGCAAAGATAGGGAAAAAGCAACTATTCTGCTTTCTAAAACAGCAGTGGATCCTATATTGTGAACCTGTGTGAAAAACACGGGACAAACTCCCTCAAGAGAGGATTCAGATATCACTTCTGGCGATTCATCCAGGTGTTCCCAGCTCACCAATCTAACCAGGAAAGCCAACTGATTGCACCATCTGATTTGGGAGAAATTGAGACAGAGAGCTAAGCATCTTCAGCATACTTACAGCACTACAACCCAGAATCTCTCACATTGTCCCCTACTAGTTTCATCTACACAATGAATAGAGGGCAGGCAGAATATACACTTGCAGTACACCACATGACAAAGGACTTGAGCAGATGAACAATAGTCTGCTACTAGCCTCTGGGTCCTCTCCAAGGAAAAATAATTGATCTACCCAAGCACGACTCCAGCTAAACCACCAGGTTTACAGACATGTAAATACCATGTTGTGGCCAATGATATTAAATACCCTGGCCAGATCCAAAAGAATCAGCATAGCCATCTCTGCTCTTTGCCCATTCTATGAATAAGCAACTCAGTGCAAACATCAACTGCCTTCAGATACTGAGTATTCCCGTTTAATACCTGCTATTTAATATAACATTCTGTTTATTTTAGGAAAATAATGATGTTATTTTTCTTACATGCAGGTAATAGCCTATTTATTCCTCTTAAGATGATGTCAAATGAGAGCCTTCAAGAGCTGACACACCAAAAGTCTGAATTCCTGGAACTGATTTAGGAGCTGACCTGGTCATGGCCAATCTTGAATTAAGAGCCAAGAACAAAGTGAGATTAAAATGGTTGCAAAATACAATTTTACTCTCCCCAAGAGAAAGTGAGTGCCAATTTCTAACACCACAATGCAAGGGAATAAATGCAAATTTGGATCTGACTCCCATACAGCCCTAAGTGCTTTCCACCCCAACTAGCTTCAGCTTCTGAAAATGTTTAGAAAAGGAAGAGACTGGCTGACACATACGTGTAGATAAAATGTAGGCATCCCAGGAACATGGGAAATAACAATAAAATATAACTTACAGTACAAGTCTAAAATCAAGACCATTCTGACTGGATCTTGTAGAAGTCACCAGATGTCAAGGGCCAAAAATTAGTCTGTGATTGAAAGGAAAGCCCTTCATGGAGGGGAAGCACAAAGTCCTTACCTGACATCATCTTAAAGGGAAAAATTATTTAATTAATAAAAATAGTGGCATTAGTCTCCAGTGTTCTAGAAATTATTACGTGAAAGACAAATTCGGTAAAACATCAGAAGTTCTTTTTTTATGCACATTTTCATTGATTTTATGAAGAATGTGTGCCTATCTATGCAAAGTTAAATTTCATTGAAAGTGAAGAGCTTTTTTTCTCTCCTACGTGTCTACCATAGCTCTGTTCATGATACTGAAGGCATTCATCTATGCATTGGGGGTGAAATCCTGGGACCACTGATTTCAATGGTCCCAAGATTTCACCCTTAGATCTTGGGATATATGAGTTACTTCTGAGAAACATACAACTCCTCTGCTCCCCTATCACAATACCTGATAGGTTTATAGAGGTACAAGTATATAAGAAGCATAATAAATCTACATAACTTAAAAGCAAGGGATACAATACACCATTTTCATAACCAGATCAGACTAGGACCCGTAATACTACAAAGTGAAATATTTCAACTGCATGTTGTATGGAAGCTATTATTCAGTCAGCACAGTATATGGCAGGAAATTCTGGCACTAATTTCAAGTCAAAAGCAACAGCACATTTGTCAGCCTTCACCGCAGAACTACGAATTCATGCAAAAGAGGAAGAGTCTAAAATTTAATTAATGTATTAAAAAAAAAGGAAAACAGTAGAAAATAAAACTGGAAAGCTAGTTTAAAACATTTAAAGTTCAACATTTTGAGAAAACTGAGCCATTTTAGATCTAAATTCCACAGAAAACATTTAATTTTTTTTTCAAAAGTAATATTTTAAAATCAAACAGAATCTCTCATATGTGACTAGAATTTTCTAAAAATCAGATTATAGAACCCAAGCAACCAGAATTGAAAATCAAATACGAGTTTATGCAGTGTTCCTGGGAAATACTTCTACTGAGAGACGGAAGAAGGCTTTCATAAATGTGAGTGAAACCAAAGCTTTTAGCAAGGTGTTTTAGCTATTTTAGCTACAAGTATCCACTGACATTGAATGGGTCCTGCTTATCAGACTATAATTTCAGCACCAAAAACTAAGGATTTTTTCTTAAAACTGGTGCAACATTTTCACATATTTCCACATATTTTAAATAACTAATAAAACAGTCCCATTAATTGTAGCAAACTGAACTTGGAATTTTTATGCACTCATCCATTTTTTGAATAAACTATACAAGCTACTCTAGTTTTAAAAGCCAATAAACTGAAAGAGAGCACTTAGTGATTGCTCAAGTAGGAGAATCTTTTTTCCTCCATCTTCTTTCTCTGTAAGAACTGCTTGTCTGAGCTGGAGTTTACATGAACACCAACAGAACACATCTGGTTCATTTTTATGACTTACCCATAGCAAAGACGTCATATAACTTACGGTTAATCACACAATAGACTAAATCAAACATTTTCTATTAGGCTGTGAAACATAAATGGGCATTTGCCAAAGATGGGGCTTCTTACATCTCAAAGCCCCTTCCATAAACGCAGGCAAAACCCTGGCTAATATTGCTGGGCTACTGTTCTTTAAAATTAAAAGCAAGTGGGCAAACCGGAATCCATAGAACCAAATTTCAGAATGAGGACCTATAGTTATGCCTACAGAAATCTGCATGCGATTGTCATGCCCACAGAGACCCACCAGTGCATGCCAAAAAAAAAAGGTGTAATCAAGTGTATAAGTATGTACATGCATGTGTACTGTTACCTATTTGTGTCCTTTTTTCCATTTATTTTCTGAAGACAAGAAACCATTATGTACACTTTCAGCACAGTTTCTTTTTAAGTGTAACTAGGGAAAAAATAGCAAGCTAGACTCTTTTTGCCCCTGCATCCTCCTCTTTCTTTATTTTTTAAAGAAAGATGTGAAGCTGAACCCCAGGATTGTGAAATGGGTGCACCCCAGCTTAAGCACTGATAGCGGAGCATTGATTTGGCCAGCACGGCATAAAACAAAGTAACCAAGAGAAAACAAAGGGCTGTTGTGGGGACCTGTCCAGGCATGCAGAATAATGTCATGTCAGACAGTGTCTGAGTCACGTGACAGTTACATGTGTATGGGAGTATGTCATTACTTTAGAATCTGGCAACATTTTAAGACCAGGGGCTCTTAGTTTCCTGCTATGTCAGTGTGAGTTTGACATTATCATACTGATGGAAATTAAAAATATAAAAATACTGAGGGTAACCCACCAGATCCACTCGTAGTAACATAATGCAGAAGCTCTGCACCCGTTCCTAATCATGACCCTAGCCTCAAACAAAGCCACAGGCTTATTAATATGCTTTATATGATCATATGAAGAAAAAATGAAAAGCACAAGCTCAGCTAATTCAAATGGCTGCATGCTACTATAGCTAGTGAATTGAATATATAATGTTACAGCGCTACGGCACACTGCATAGTGTAAGAAAATGTCTTTGTAACACACTTGGAGCTGATTACCTAAACATGTATATTATTTTATGTTATTTATTCTCTCTATTTTTCCCCTCTGCCTAGCCCACTACAGTGACTTTCAACTGCTACACTAAATTTATTTCTTAGATTTTTTTTTTAAAATACACCCACTTGAAGTTCAGGGAGACTGTGCAAACATTCATTGACTGACAAGACATACAAATTAAGACCAATGTACAAAATATAACACCCTCCAGAATGTGTCCCAAACTATGGCTCTTCCACTCTCTCATATAATTCACTTGGGTCACTTTCCCAGAAAAAACCCTGGGAAAGTCTACGCTAAGTACAGTAGATATAAGCAAAGCAATGTCAGTCACCTCTCGTTTCATCACCTGTGTAAGTGCCTCACAAAAAGGTAAAAATGTGGGATACTTTCAAACAAAGGGAAAAGAGAACTTTCACCCAAATGCAAGGAGGGAGTAGGTGATAGTTGCAGAAACAGCAGCTACAGACCTTGGTTGTAGCAAATCAGTAGCCAGGGCTATCTAGGTCTGAGAGCTGCTGTTGTGTGCTGGAGCAAAAGTGTCGGTAGTAATTGAAGGTTTTGTTTGCTGTCGAAGAGAGTTGTGATTCTTACTGTATCTGAACTGTGAAGCATAAATCTGCTGAAACTAAACAAAAACTTCAATTTATTTCGAGTGCGTCTGCTACTCCAATACACAGCCGCTGCTTCCAGGCCTACGTATCCCAATCTCATATTTTTATTTATAATCAGTTAGAAAGTGAAAGTCATGGACACTTGACCAAGTGCCTGGGAAGAAAGGAATCAAGAGAAACAGATTTTAACAAACGGGTTAGAAGAATTTGGCAGCAAAAATTAAAGGGCAAAATCCAGACCCATATTCTATAGGGTCACATGACAGGAGAATCAGTGTTGTATTGGGCATGAGGTAAGTCCAAGAGCCATCTGGCTGGTACAGGACAGGATGGCTCACAGTGGCTGCTGGAGGCCTGACCAATTCCCTTAACTAGCAGAATGTGATTCCCCTTGTGCATTAATGGACATAACCCATGAGGTAGTGTCCTCTTGAGTGGTAGGTGACAATCCTACCCTGTAACTATGTAAATGCTTAGGGGAGGTGGGATAGAGCAAGAGGGGCTTCCTATGGTCTCACCCTCCAAGGCACCCACACAACACCGGGCAGGATTTAGAACTATGACTGAAGAGAGAGCGACTAAGAGTTAATTGGACTGCGTTCTTCAATTAAATGTCAGGCACACTGGTGATGTGCCTAAATGTGCATTTAAATAGTGGTCTAAAGTAGTCACTAGTTTACAGTCCATAAATATTATGTATCTGAGAAGCACAACTATGGCCCTTATGCAAGTGTGATCTTTACATTGGGCTTCAGAGGACTTGCAGAACAGCATGAGTATTACTGATTACTTATTTATAAAGACTGTGGAATTATATTCCTAATGGAAATGTAGATATCAAGGCCCTGCTCCCGAGCAAAGAATGGCACAAGTGACTGGGGCTCTGCACAGAGGGTCTGTACATGCACAGGGGCTCTGCCTGGATGAGTTCTCTTTGCAGGACTGGGGCCTGGATTATCAAACAACAAAGCCACTTAAGATATCTTATTTCACTATCTGAAAGTGAACATTTGGAAATACGGTTACGGCTTTGATTTCTTTAGTCAATTTCAGAAAGCTTCTGAGTAACCAGTACCCCTCCCTTTAGCTGGTAAATGTGTTAAACTCTATGGGACTATTCCATTATTTTAAAACTTGGTCCCTTTTTTTCCTTCATATGAATTTAGTGGCTGTGAAATCTCTTGGGATTAACAGTCTAGGAAACAGTCTTCTGTTGAGCTAAATAACAAGGCATCAGCAGTGCAAACTTTCCTTCTCTTTGCTAATGAGCCTGAAACAGAACTGAGAAGGACTCAGGGTAAAATTTTCAAAAGCGACCAAGTGAGACTTAAGTGCCTAGATCACTTTTTTGAAATGGAATCTAGACACTTTTGAAAGTGTTACCCACACTTTGTAGATGTGTGAAGATAGCTTTTATACACATGCCTGTTCAATCACTGCCCTCTCTGCTGAGACAGCCAGCAAGAATGCCAGCTAGAGACAAAAGTAAATGGTGGCTTTTGTAACAAATGGCACTCGCACCTTCCAGAGGGCAACCACCAACTCATTTCACCTAGAACGGTCATCACACAATGGTAACGTGTGGTCCTTACTGACCTGGACTGGATTTGTACTGGCAGCCCGGAGCTTTGAAACTCCTTTATCTTATCACCAAACTTTTGTGACAACCACCAATCCAGCTGCCCCCCCTTTCACCCATATGAATTTAAAGTAGCAGCACAGGCACTCTGGATTATCGTAGCAGGGAAATCAAATGAGGATCTAAACAATCTCAGAGCTAAACAGTGATGTCTTAATGGTGAACAAAGTGACTTCCCCACCTCTGGAGCATGCTTTCTGATGCCATTTCAAAGGATGTCTATACAGTCTCCCATTTATCCTGTGAACGAAATTTGATGTGGTCTAGATTGTATTAAGAGATTCTAATCATGTTGGTAACTTCCTGCAGTAGTTTGTGTGTGTGCCATAAATGGCAGATGGGGTTTATCAAACACACATGAGCACATGAGCTTTGCAAAATGGTTTCTTCACATCTGATTTCTTTATCTAAATGTAAATAAGCAGAGAGACATAGAAAGGAGATGGAGTGTAGGCAGAAAAGAAGACTTCAGCACTACCATTGGAACATCAGATTCCTGCATAGACCAGAAATTCCTGTATCACATAAATCTCTTCTCTGTATTTCCGACTCAGGGAACCTGCAACTCACACACTTCAGCACACACGATTCATCTTCAATGAACTCCACTTCCTTTTTAAGCCTTTTGCTATACTGACTGATGCACAGCTATTTCTCCCCAGGCACCTTTTTGTTCCAGCATACCAGGGAGTCACAAGTTTCTTAGGTCTTAAAGAGGCCATCATGTTGTTTGCCTCAGGCAGTAGCAGCAGGCTCCAAAATAATGAAAAAATGGCCAAAGGAAAATTATTGCCCTGCCCCTTTAAGACTTGAGCATGGAAAATGGAAAAGGCCCAGGCTTTCCTCAGCCCTGGGTCCATGGCATGAATTCTTTGGCATGCTCCACTCCACCTTTACCAAAACAAAAGAAGGAGTAGCAGAGAGTCTCATCTCTGTGCCTCTTCAGGCAGAGTGCAATCAAGAAGGCAGACAAGAGGCACTCCACTCCTTGGGGTCTCCTGGCTCTGGTGAGCTCCCATATCTGGTCATACCTAAGCTGGGAGTAGAGGGTTGGGGAAAAGTTCCCTTCTCCTGCTCTTGAGAGAATCTCTTTTCCCTTCCTGTTCCTTTTCACCCACCTTGCTAAGGCCAGGTGAAGGTTCTCTCACTCCAGCTGGCGGGCATACAAATTATGCAGGGAAGGGGAGGAATCCTGCAGTGCAACAACCATACTTGGAAGTGATCACTTAGAATAGTCACCACTGAGGGACCTGATTCACACAAGCCCCACCACAGTGGCTAAATGTGCTTGATTTCACATAAACCCTCCCTACCCCCAGGACCATCAGATGGTCATGAATAGAGCTGGTCCAAAAATTAGCTTTTTAAAAAATGAACATTTTGGAAAATATTTGTATAGTATTTCTTAAAATTATGTTTTAATGTTTTGGATGTTCCTTTTTTTCTTGTTTCTTCTTTCCATTCCTTTTTGGTCGCACTCTCCCTCCCTCCCAGCCTTGTTGTTTTCTTTTTTCCCTATTCTCTTGTTTTACATTAAATTGATTCCCCACCCACCTGAACATTTTTTGGCTTTTCAAAATTGAAAATTCTTGTGGGAAGGGAGAGGGAAGAAAAGTAGGTCCTTTCCAGACCCTGTACAATGCAAACAGATAAACTTCTACATTTCTGCAAAATTTTGACCAATTCTAGTAATGAACTACCAGTTTGTCTCTAACAGTTTTTCGGTGGCAAACCACAGATGGAAAGCTTTGGGTTTGAGTCTCCTCTCACTATGCTTTCACATACTGTTGTAGCTTAATTGATTTCAATAGAGTTACTTCTGTTGTTAACTAATATAAGTGTGAACGGAAGAAAGTCATTCATGTCCAGTTAACTGCCTTCTAAGCTGTCCCGCTGAAGTCTCATTTTCTAGCATTTAATAAACATGTATTGTTTCTTTGATGACCTAACTCTGTTAAGGTAAAAATGACATGTAATGTTTGCTATACAATCATCTGCATTAAAGGGCAATCTGCTGTACCATTCCCTGCTGCCTCCCCTTTGCCAGAGCCTTTCATTGCTGTGGTGGGGAAAGGCTCCAGCCATGGAGAGGCACCAGACCACCACACTGCTAAAAATAACAGTGTAAATGGGGGAGGCACTGCTTGGGTGAGGAGAGAGCCATATAAGATATGTACCCTAAGGTTCCGGCATGTCTTTACTCATCTAAACAGTGCTTTGCTGTTCACACTGCTGTTTATACCCATGCGAGGGGGGTGTGCAGTATATGTACTCTACTTGCCCCCGTAAGAGAACGTATCCACAGAATGATTTTCCACCAACTATAAATGCAGAGCTATAATTTTATACTTGTATCTTCCTTGACAAATGTGTAGGAATTGACTGCAGTGAGCTCACCAGCAAGTTTAACCAGCTATTGATCAGATTTTCCTAAGCTCCACAGGACAGGATGGTCCATGTGCCCCAGTTTAGGAGTCTTGAGGTCATATGGTCTTGAGGTCATATGTGGCCTCAGGCTGCACTTCCAGCACCCCAGTTTTATAGCTATAATTAAGAAAGGCATAAACATATGAACTCACCCTGGTTGTGTAAGCAGCTTCTGGGTCATCCTCCAATACACGCGAGAGGCCAAAATCCGAGACTTTGCACACCAGATTACTATTGATGAGGATGTTACGTGCAGCTAGGTCACGATGGACATAACCCATATCTGACAAGTACTTCATACCAGATGCTATCCCTCGAAGCATGCCCACTAGCTGGATGACTGTGAACTGAGCATCATGTTTCTGCAAACATACAGAATGCATGATTAAGAGACTGATTGTACAAGTTCGCCATGCACAGATTTTCCATTGAAGTTCCTGGGAGTTCTGCATGTGGAGGACTTGCAAGACAGAGACCCAAGATAAAAAGCATCCATGAAAATGCTGTGACTAAAGGAGAGGAATCTCTTAATCAACTGGAGGCAAACAAGGGACAGGCTTTAAGTTCAGATAAAATTTTGCTGTTCCTGCTTTTACTCCCACCTGAATTTCAATTTTCCAAATATAAGATAGGTGCAAATGTCAGATAAATCTAAACTGTATGCATTCACTGAGCTAGGATTTTCAAGGCAGCCGATGGGAGTTAAACACAGAATTCGCACTGATCCGTCTGTTAGGAAAATCCCTGCCTCAGACGGCGCAATCGTATAAGTTATACGGATAGAGAAGCAATTTTAAAAATTGCAAATGCTTATCTGACTCAGAAATTGCTAAATGCCATCCAAATTTAAATTTGTTCTCCAAAATTGTCCTCAGCCTCAGAATCAAAATCACTATGTCACTGTTCTTAGGCTGAAAACCAATATATTCATGCATTCATAATTTGGCTACCAACAGGCAAAGGTTTTCAGCCTCCAAGCTCTTGCTCATGTGTTTTGCTAATTACAATATTGCTTCCATCTTGCTATGTGAATCGACATATGACCAAAAATAAAACGTATTCAGTGATCAGCTTTCAAATACATTAAACCCCCACTCCTGCAGTCACATCAGTGCGTGGGGCCTCCTGTGCCCCATGCGGAGGCTTATTATATAAATGGGACTCTTCACTCACACATGGGCAAGACCACATGAACCCGACTGAAAGACAGGGGCATAAGTTTTATTTTTGACCATTGTTCTTAAGGGACAATATTGGCTGTCTAAACATTAGCTGAACATATGGCAGAGCTGGCACTGAAGTGGCAGTCAAGTGTTTGAAAAGCCTATTGGCATTCACTTTCAGAGTGAGATCATGGATGGAAAGGATGCATTTGCATGAAACTTGCCTTAACTTTGATGACTTGATAAATTAAAAATACAAATTTCAATCAATAAATTAGCAAATAAAAATCAATACATTATATCTGAAATACAGTGTACCAATGAACCGGTTAAACTGCATTATGTAAATAAGGTAGGACATGGTGTATTTGGCCAGTCAGGGTTTGAATAGTAGGCAGTCTACATTATTTATCATTTTATAGTGACCTATAGATTGCTAGCCATTGCACAGAGAACACAAAATAGGTCTCTGCTCTGAAGAGTTCGCATTATCAATAATGGACCATGCAGGCAAACGAGCAGATAACATACCTCAGGGATGGGAACAAGGACAAGTATTATTAGAAATAAGATTGTACAGGTACTCTCTATAGGCTAGAATTTGTATAAGTGATTCAAGCTTTTTGTTTAATTTAAGTTTTGCAGGAAAAGCATTTTTTGTAGGGGCAGAGTTTTTAGGAGGGACTGGAATGAGTTGAGGGTGGAGTCTTGCTAAACTGTGTTTGGCATAAAGGGGCAGCATGGAGGAAGACACTGATAGATGCTTGTGAAAAAAAGAGACACAAGTTATGAAGACCAGTGTTGCTGGTGGAGCAGACAGCATGGATAAGAATGCAGGGAGAGATCAGGCTGAAGATGTAGCTGGGATTGTGTGATGCAGGGCCCCGAAAGCAAAGACAAAAAGTTTAAATTTGATGTGCAGTGCAAAGGAACATGAGGGAAGTGGTATGATGATATAATGTACATAAAGCGGTCACCATTACAAAGTCTGCATTTGAAAAAAGAGAGAAAATGGATATTAATGTATGGCACTAGAACTGGCTGGATAATATTTTTTGTGCAAATATTAGGCTAAACTGATATTTTGGTGAGGAATACAGGTACAGGAGGATCCCTGTGCTTTCCTGAAATGTTTCAAAACTGGTCCGAGACAGTTCAGAGTGATTCAAGGGATTAAGGAGTTGACCACACAGCTAATTTAGCTGTGTACATAGGTGCAGCCCCACCATCGTCTTTCCTTTGCAGCTTTAACATTGCCACTTTATGGGTATTGTGACAAGGTCGGGCCACATGGCTGCAGGAGAGTAATAGAAGGCAGATATATTAGCCACAGGTTAAGCAGGTCCCTTTTTCCTGGCTAAGGTAACAGGGAAGGTTCCAGAATAATCAGGAACCTTCTGGAGACAATTAAGACAGACAGACTGATTGGCTGCACGTGTTCTAATCAAGAAGCTGCTAGAATCAATTAAGGCAGGCTAATCAGGGCACCTGGGTTTTAAAAAGGAGCTCACTTCAGTTTGTGGTGTGCGTGTGAGGAGCTGGGAGCAAGAGGCACTAGGAGCTGAGAGTGAGAACACGGACTGTTGGAAGACTGAGGAGTACAAGCATTATCAGACACCAGGAGGAAGGTCCTATGGTGAGGATAAAGAAGGTGTTGGGAGGAGGCCATGGGGAAGTAGCCCAGGGAGTTGTAGCTGTTGCACAGCTGTTCCAGTGGGAGGCACTCTAGACAGCTGCATTCCACAGGGCCCTGGGCTGGAACCCGGAGTAGAGGGCAGGCCTGGGTTCCCCCCAAACCTCCCAACTCCTGGTCAGACACAGGAGGAGTCAACCTGGACTGTGGGTTCAGAAAAACGGCCAAGCTGAGGGCTGCCGTGAAGCTCCAAGGCGAGCAAATCCGCCAATAAGCGCAAGACCCACCAAGGTAAAGCAAGGTAAAACTTTGTCACAACTGGTGTCGGAAGTGGAGTCTGGTGTCCACAGCGCGGCGGAAGAAGGAGGGTGTTTGGAAGAGAAAAAAAAAAGGGAAGGTGGTCTATTTTCATTTTTTTTCACCATAATGGAGGAGGTAGTGCGGGCACTGATACAAGCCATGGTTACCCAGCACGAGGCTACTCGTGTCCAGGCAGCCACCAACAGGAGGCAGTGTGGCTGCAGCAAGAAACTAATCACCTACTGATGGACCAGGCTATGTTGCGGGAACTGGTAAACCAGGTAAAGGCCCTTACAGAGCTGAACCGCGGCCACGATGGGACGCAGATCATGTGGGCCAGCAACTGGCTGCAGAAAATGACGCTGGAGGATGATGTAGAGGCATACCTCCTGGCCTTTGAGAGGACAGCCCTGCGGGAGGCTTGGCCCCGATCCTTGCTCCATTCCTGTGTGGGGAGGCCCAGAAGGCCTACTATGATTTGCCCGAAGAGGCTCCGGCAGACTACCCGCAGCTGAAAGCAGAGATCCTGGCCAGATCTGGGGTAACGACCGCAGTGCGAGCCCAGCGATATCATGAGTGGAGGTACCAGGAAAACAAAACCCCACGGTCCCAATTATATGACCTCATCCATCTCGCATGAAAGTGGTTATGAACTGGGTCCTGGAGTCCGGAGGAGATACTAGAGGTTCTGGTCATCGACCGGTACATGAGAGGACTACCGCCAGACCTTTGCGCCTGGGTAAGGCAGAACAAACCTTCCACCTACGATGAAGTTGTTGTGCTGGTAGAAAGGCGAAGGACGGCGAGAGAGCTGACCCAACCAGTTAAGGAAGAAGCACCCCGGGTTAACCTAGCAGCACCAAGCACTAAAGCTCGGGTGACTGGGCCACCAGGAGAGCCCAGATGGAAAAAGAGAGGGGCTGAAGGCCCACCACAAGCCACAAAGAGTCGGAGCACTGAGGGGGAAGAGGATCGTGATGTTAGACTACCTAAACCAAGAGACTGGGGAATGCCTAGGGCTCCATACAGATGTTACGCCTGCGGGGAGTGGAGACACATAGCTGCACAGTGTCCCAATGCCGAGGAGCCTATGCGGTGCAACCTGGGGAACTGGGCAGACCCATGCTCCCTAATCCACCTTGTGGGGGTCTCACTAACCCCGCATATGTACACTAGACCAGTGAAGCTAAATGGGGTAGAGACCACAGCACTGGTTGATTTGGGGAGTGCTATCATGCTTGTCTCAGGGAAGCCCGTGAAGTGTAGTCAGCTGCTGTGGGCTACTGAGGTAGCAGCAGGTGTAGTCCCTAAACTCCCATACCCAGTGCTCATAGGGAGGGACTTCCCAGGGTTTGGAGACTTACTCCTGGTAGGGGAATTGGAGAAAGGGGGAAGCCCTGAAAGTAGTGAGGCATCCACAGTAGATTGTCAACCCCCAACCTTCTCTGAAATATCCCCAGATTTGTTCTCCACTCCCAGACAGCGTAGAAAGACGAAAAGGGAAAGAAGGGCAGCTAAGGCCTTGGGAACCCGAATACTGGCCCAAAGTCAGAGGGTAGCTTTCGCAGGTAGGTGGACCTGAGCAGCTGAAAAGGAGGCCACCCAGGAGGGAGAAGCACCCGAGTCTGACCCACACTCTAACGCCTCTGAACCAGTAGAGGTAACAGAGATTGGCCCCCTAGATCTCGGGCAGATTAGCCCCGGGACAGGAAATTTTGGATGGGACCAGGCTGAAGACCCAAGGAACGACAACATTAGGAAGGAGGTGACCGAAATAGATGGGGTCCCCGTGGAAGGGAAAACCCAGGGACCAGGACCCTACTTCATAATGAAGAAGGATCTCTTATACCGGGTTGCATCAGTACAGGGGCAGAAGGTACAGCAGATCCTAGTATCTCAAAAACACCAGAATGCTGTATTAAGTCTGGTCCATAGTCATCTTTTTGGGGGGCATTTGGGGGTAGAGAAGACCCTGGCATGGGTCCTGCGATGATTCTTCTGGCCCGGAGTACATGAAGAAGTGCAGAGGTACTGTGCGTCCTGATCTGACACCAAACCAGAAGGAAGTGGTAACTGAGATGATCAACTGATACCAGGATGTGTTTTCAATCAAACCAGGTCGGACCACCAAAACATATCACCACATTATCACAGATCTTGGGGCAAAGGTAACTTTAAGGCCCTATCGGGTCCCAGCGGCAAAAAGGGAGGAGATCAAGGCAGAGGTAAAAAGGATGTTGGAGCTGGGAGTCATCGAAGAGTCCCACAGTCAGTGGTCAAGCCCGATTGTGTTGGTGCCCAAACCTGATGGCACCACTAGGTTTTGTAATGACTTTCGCCAGCTGAATGAGATATCCAAATTTGATGCATACCCCATACCCCGTATCGATGAGTTAGTTGACTGCCTGGGCAATGCCCAATTTTTGACCACCCTTGATTTAACAAAGGGATACTGGCAGATTCCCCTTGCCAAAGATGCGAAAGAAAAGATGGCACTCTCTACATCAGAGGGTCTGTTTCAATATACTGTTCTTCCTTTTGGATTGCATGGGGCACCTGCCACCTTCCAGCGTCTTATGGACAAGCTCCTACAGCCCCATACCAGTTATGCAGCAGCATACCTGGATGATGTGATTATTTACACCCCCAACTGGGAAACCCACTTAGGAAAGGTGGAAGTGGTTCTGAACACGCTAAGATGGGCTGGACTCACAGCCAACCCAGCCAAGTGTGCTGTAGGGCTAGCCGAGGCTAAATACCTTGGCTACATTGTAGGAAGGGGCACGGTCAAGTTCCAACTAAACAAACTAGAGGCTATCCAAAATTGTCCCCGGCCAAATCGGAAAAAGCAAGTCCGGGCATTCCTGGGTGTGGTGGGGTACTACCGATGATTTATTCCCCATTTTGCTACCAGAGCGAGTCCCCTGACAGACCTGATAAAAGCCCGGGTTCCAGACATGGTGAAGTAGACAGATGCCGCAGAGAAAGCATTCATGGATCTACGGACAGCCCTCTGCAGTAACCCCGTGCTTATAGTTTCTTCAACAAAGAATTCATTTTACAAACAGATGCATCTGAAGTATGATTGGGAGCTGTCCTATTGCAGATGGTCGGAGATGAAGAACACCCAATCTCTACCTCAGCAGGAAACTCCTCCGGAGAGAGCAGAAGTATGCTGTGGCTGAAAGAGAGTGCCTAGCTGTGAAATGGGCCATGGAAACACTATGTTATTACCTTCTGGGACGACGGTTTATCCTTGTGACCGACCAGGCACCCCTCCAGTGGATGCAGCGAAATAAAGAGAAGAACGCAAGGGTGACCAGATGGTTCCTGTCCCTACAATCTTTCCAATTCACCATACAACACCGGGCTGGAAGCCACCATGGCAATGCAGATGGCTTGTCATGAAAACACTGCCTGATGTCCCAAGTTGCCCAATCCCACAGTGTTGAGCAGAGGGGGGGATATGTGACAGGGTCGGGCCAGATGGCTGCAGGAGAGTAATAGAAGGCAGATATATTAGCCCCAGGTTAAGTAGGTCCCTTTTGCCTGGGTAAGGTAACAGGGAAGGTTCCAGAACAATCAGGAACCTTCTGGAGACAATTAAGACAGACAGACTGATTAGAACACCTGCAGCCAATCAAGAAGCTGCTAGAATCAATTAAGGCAGGCTAATCAGGGCACCTGGGTTTAAAAAGGAGCTCACTTCAGTTTGTGGTGCGCATGTAAGGAGCTGGGAGCAAGAGGCGCTAGGAGCTGAGAGTGAGAATGCAGACTGTTGGAGGACTGAGGTGTACAAGCATTACCAGACACCAGGCAGAAGGTCCTATGGGGAGGATAAAGAAGGTGTTGGGAGGAGGCCATGGGGAAGTAGCCCAGGGAGTTGTAGCTGTCTCACAGCTGTTCCAGGAGGCACTCTAGACAGCTGCATTCCACAGGGCCCTGGGCTGGAACCCGGAGTAGAGGGTGGGCCCGGGTTCCCCCCCAAACCTCCCAACTCCTGGTCAGACACAGGAGGAGTCGACCTGGACTGTGGGTTCATGAAAACGGCCAAACTGAGGGCTGCCGTGAAGCTCCAAAGCGAGCAAATCCGCCAATAAGTGCAAGACCCACCAAGGTAGAGGAGGAACTTTGTCACAATTTGTATTGTTACACAGTCTGTAATCACGTGAGTGCATATTATGATTTCTGACAGAACTTTGCTTTTCATTCAGGGCATTATCTAAAGCCCACTGAAGCTGAGTGGGAATCCTGCCATTGACTTAAACAGGTTTTGGATTAGGTTTTCAGGGAATAGTGTGGAACACTGAACAACACAGCAGACTAAAATCACTGAATTATATGTAACAAATACTTGAATCAGCATGTGTGTATATATCAGAGCAATCATTGGTCTTGCAGTCTTGAACGACCAAAGTTTTATTCAAGGTATACAATTTGAGATAGATAGTATATACAATACTTATATGCATTTCATATGCTTCAGCAGACATCGTAACATATACAGTATATACCGAAACAAGAGCTGATAATATATCTCCTTTTGGGGTTCAATGTCTATTTCACTGTTATGAATTTGAGGGCTAGTGTCATTCAACCACGACAGAATCAAGGCAAGGTCTGTAGTCAGAGTTGAGGTCACCCTAACAAATGAAAATAAAACTGGTGCTTCTCCCCAGGAGAGAGTTTACTTCTGGCACACTAGTTGTTTTGCCTTGTGTAAATCTTGGTAACACGGGGAGCATTCAGGTTTTGTTAGGCCCATTACCAGCTTTAAAAGGAAAGATGAATAAAATAAGCAAAACATTGCAGGAGTGGGGAAAGAGGATGTGCTAACAGAGCTTGGCAACACAAAATTTCTACACCTCATGGTGAGAGGTTATTCTCTAAACATCTTGCATTTAAACTCTTGGCTCAACTTAACAGTTTACCATTATTTGGATAGAGCTTGGTATGATGTATAGGCTACCTACCAATATCAGCAAGCATCAGTGCATTAAAGCTATTAATTTAGTCCTCATAAAAACAATTTACGGTTGTAATTGCTAGTGAATCATTCTTTTCCCAAAGCTGGAATGTACTAAATAACATTTCTGCTTTCTTCAATAAATCCCCAAACAAATCTGATTGTAAAGGGTCAAAACAGAATACCAGATTTCTAGATGCCTTTGTGAGCACACAACACACCCCAAAATAAAAGAAACAATGAAAGATACAACATGGGACAAGAGTTCATGGTGACTGAGAGTAAAGCAATAGCAAAGACAAATTGATGACAGGACAAGATCAACACTGTGCCATCAACCTTGTACTTACTCGGAGGAAGCTGTCCAGAGAGCCATTCTCCATATACTCAGTAACAATCATAACCGGTTTACCTGAAAATACATTAAAAGCACCAAGTAAGCATTTAAAGAGAAATACAAAATTCACAATACATGAAAAATGGTTTGTGTATTTAAGAAATTTGCTTCCAAATGTTTTTTCCTCTAAATACAGTTTGTTTTACTTTTAAAAAGAAACGAAGAAGAAACACAAAGAAAGGAGGTTCATGAGACAAATACAGCACTCGTAAACAGTAAATGCAACTCCATTGAAGCCAGCAGAAATGCACCCACTTGTACCAGGGCTCAGTCTAGATCCATTTGATTTGTAACAGTTCATGTATAAAGAAATAAGGATTGGTATTTCTGCCTTGCATTATCACTACACCACAGTCACACCCAGTGATGCAGAGCCCATATTAGGTGCTCACATGGTAGTGAGTGTGGTAAAGGAACATACACAAAACAGAACATTAGTGGTGCTCCCATTCAGTGTCCCTATTCTGTGTTTTAACATTCTCTCTGATAACACCCTGGCTATGATATCTTTTGCCCTATTTACGATAGGGTGGATTCTCTGATCAGCAAAGTCATAAAGTGACAGGAGAAGGCCAATGGAAAATTCCCCCTGTGCATGGAAACTCTCTGACAATGAACAGACTCCTGCACCAACTCCCCCGACCACCCTGCGGTGTATCAGGATGAAGTGGGGCAAGGCAGGGTGTGAAGGCCACAGCGGAGCTCCACTTTGACCCATCTGCCATTGATGTAAATTAGAGTTGCTCCCCTATAACTCTCATTTGCGCCAGGGCTGGGCAGCTTAGGATCAGGGAGCCACAACCAGCTCTCTGATACATCTCCCTCTGCATTGAAGTGAGCTTGGATGTAGTTGAGAATCTGGACCTATATGTCGACTTTATGTTGCAGCAGGGTACTCTGCAAAGAAACAACCCCATGCTCATGCTGATGTCCTCTTCCAGAGCACATCATTTGAAGGTTCTCTGGTCAGCTCTGGTCTGAATTATCACCTGGGAACCCAAAAGCCACTAATCCACTGAGCAACCCACGAAGCCTCTTAGGGGAAAATCCCCCTTTCCCCTGTTTCTTAGAGTGTCTTCTATAGAGCAAACAATGCAGCAATCAAGACATGGATCAGACTATAATACATTCAAGAGTTTTAATTATTAATAAGGGTATCACACCAGCGCACAATTTATCTAGGCAATGCACTTTATGCACAACACATTCCTACCTCGTTAAAATAAGCCATTTACAATATGCTCGAAAAGCCCTTGTTCTACTGCCAAAACCATCGTTAAATGATATCCTTTACATCGTTACCCTTTACACATGGAGATACAGTTTGAGTTTAAGGAGTACGACACATGAGATAACTAACAATTACCATAAACAGAGCACTAGGGTGTGTATTTAGCAAGGTAATTAAGCATATGGTTAATTCAAAGTCTGAGAGTATTCCCATTAGCTTCAATGAGACTATTTTGTGCTCAAAGATAGGCATGTGCATAAGTACCTTGCTCAACTGTGGCCTAAGCTAACCAGCATTATGAGCAGACACTGAGTTTCTTGACATGAAAAACAAACAAAACAATTCACTCTCAAGTAAGATGAAGTACTTACTAATGCCAAGCATTCAAAAATCATGAGTCAGGCCTCAAAAACACCTGAGATTGGCTTAAAAATCATAAGATTATTTTTTTAAAAATGGGTTCTTTCTATTTGCCTTCTGGTTTCTGAACCATTAGGGTACACTCAGGTCACACTACCAATCTTTTCTCTGTCAAAACAAGGGTAGAACCTTTTTTTTTAAAAAAATGAAAGCTGAGATTCTCATCTAATAAATTGACTCCAGAATCTTAGGCTTTAAGAAAAAACACCAAATTTCGCAAGACCTGGGACAAAATCCTGAGAATTGGCAACACGGATGATGATACCCCACTAACTTCCCCCAAAATCCTCTCAGAAGCATGTATGTAGATCTGCAGCTGCACAACTTCCATAGCACTGAGACCTTGCTTTTCTGGCCAGAACTCTTATTTCAGGCAGGCTCCTTCTGCTTATTTTGCTGCTCTTCATGGCTTGTCTGGTAAGAGGGTGCCACACAAATGAATCCCACCTCCTGAAGTTTTCCTGACCCTACCCTGTTTTTTTTCTCCACCCATCCCTTAACCTCTGACTCATCCACAACTTCTGGTACTGTAGCTGAACCCACAAAATGGAGTCATGTATATGATCTCCTTTTAAAATTGTCTTTAAATTTTGCATATGTTTCTCTGTTTATATACAAGCGTATTTGATACCCTGCACCCCAAATTGTAAGCCTTACTAAGATACACTTTCAGTAGTTTATAAAAAAAATGATTATTTCCCCAGTGGATACAATGTACAGTACAGCTGGCAGTAAATATCCCTCAAAGTTGCTCAGGGAAAATTCAGTGTGTACTACAATTTGACCTTTGTAAAACCATTCTTTTTGCATCAAAAATGGGGACTTATGTGGAATTTCACATATTAAAGAGAGACGAATAAAAAAAAAGATAATATAGTGACGTTTCTAGACAAAAGTCACTGTTCTGTTAATTTAATATCATCTGTGTCTATGTATCCTGTGACCGACTCAATTGTACGGGGGGTCATCTTCATGACATTTCAATGGGCAGTTGCTTTGATCCCAGTGGTGCTCATCTTCTTTCTGGGACCCATGTGAGGTAGAGCAGTGCTATTATATCCAGACAGACAGGGGGCAGAGGCACAGCAAGGCCAAGTGACTTGTTTAAGGTCACACTGGAAGGCCATGGCAGAGCAGGAAATCAAAGGTGGGTTTCCTATGTCCCAGGCAAATGCCCCAACCACAAGGCCATCCATCCGTTCCTCATATCAACCTATGAATTTAATTATTTAATAATGCGTTCCAAAGTTTGCTTTATCTGTCCTTTTGCCGTGGAGGAGAAGATGGGTGAAAGTGGGCAATGTAGATATTTAGAGGAGATGTATTGTTATTTCATGTGTCGTGCAAGAAGACATGGGAGTTTAAAAGCATGACAACAGCTTGCATAGTATTCACAACCATAGAGCAGCTTCTGAAGGCTTGTTTACCTGGGGGACTAATGTGCACTACCGGAGTGTAATTTCTAAAGCACACTTGCTTTTGTGCATTAGTAAGTCCATGTAGATTCTGCTAGTGTGCCTTAAAGGTTCTGTACTATGGTTTAATGTTGTGCTGGTTGAAAGAACACCAAGTTCAAGTGCACTAGTTAACCTTTAAGTTGCACCAGCAGGGTCTCACGAACCAATGAATGTGCAACACATTAGCGCTGTTTAGAAATCATACCCCTGTAGTGATCATTACCTCACCATGTAGACAAACCCTAAGGGTAAGCAATGGCCCCGCCCCACCCCTCAATGTGTTATCGAACATAATTAAGTACATGAGGATCACAAAGCGAAAGCTGCACAAATGGTAAAAATTAAAGTTAGCTGGAAACATTCCACTTAATTGTTTTTTCCCCTCCAAAAATGCAATTTCCATAACATTGAAATTTGCAACAGGGAAAATTAGATTTTGCAGAAATTGTTTTACATTTTTTTTGTTGGGAATATCAAATTGAAATATTTCATTTTGTTGAACCAAATTGAAATATTTCATTTTGGGTCAGTTAAACAATAATCTGGGTCCACCTGAGCCATCACAGTGCTTTGTGGGAGTTGTAATTCGGGAGCTTAGTACGTTCATTCCCCTCTTTGGCCCGGGTTCCCTGGCTGGAATACATTACATACATCATGGCAATCATATGACCATGGTGCATCACAACAGACATAGTTTGTCTTCCTGTATCTCTTGCTATAACTGGGGTGGGCAAAATCTGTGTGTCCACAACTTTGACCTTGTATCCAATTATTCTGCAGCCTTTCAGCCTGGTGAAGAGAGAAAAGAATATAGGCTCTCCAACAACCTTCTGTTGATTGTTTTCAATCAAGTTGTCAAGCAAGGTACAGTAAGATAGAGAGAGAACACATATGCGAAAAGCAAACAGTTGTTATTGGTAACACTAATAGCAAAGTGTTACTGATAATCTATGGAGACTGACAGTATCTCTACAAATTCTCAGACTCAAATGTAATGTAGCATCAGAACTGGGCTATCCACAAAGTTTATAGGATAAATTTATGCTCTTATGAAACTGAAGTATTGTATCATCTTCAAATGCCTGGTTACCATACAAATTCAATTTAATGATGTGTCAAAAGTCTGAGATTAGTTAAGGCAAGAAGGAAAACCTTTCAAATTATTAAAATAACATCTCCCTCTCTTATTTGTCCTCCCATATGCTGAGTGCATTGAGTGCAGATTTTCACCCACATTCAGTTGGAAATGTATATGTAATCAGAAACATATGCTCCAAAGTAAAGCTGCGTACTTTCAAAGGAACATTCTGCATTCATTTATCAAAATGCAGCCATTTATATACGATAACAACTTGTGTCAACAGTGTTTCAGAAATTTATTATACTAACAGGCTACAAATTGCCGTAAATTATTAGTAAACTAAGGAGAACATGTGTGCTGGCTATTAAGACTACTGCCTATAAGGCACCCTTGAGACCAGTGTAGAAGGAAAGTTCTGAACAGAAACAAATATGAAACAGGGGAATAATTCAGTGCTGGAACAAAGAATCGAGGTCTTATTTAGCTAATGCACCTCAGCACATCTCCGGTGTATTGTAAGGCACATTGCCCCATGATAGTTTCCAAGTGGTCACTTTTAGATATGGTAGTCATTGCAAATTACTAGGTGTTGCTTCAAAGGTTATGATGAATATGAAAAGTCAATTCATTGCTGAAAAAGATTTTGGTTAATGAAGAAAGGGTCACATTGTCTATTTATCATGTTACATATACCGGGAATGATCCTGTAAATTCTCCATAAACGGACCCTCCACTGCCTGTTTATCAACTCCCATTCATTGCCTGAAGAGTGCGTGGGACGCTGTTAAATGCTACATAATTGCTATTAAAAATGATTATACAGTGTTGCAAACCTGTCATTCAAATGCAGCAGCCCAGGCAAATATGTGCCAAGGCAGAAACTTAGAGGACAGTGTGTCTTCTTTAAGTATCTTGAATAGCGTGATATAAATTGGGAAAATAAAGGGCTCTGGATGAATAATTAAATAGTACTAATTGTGTGTGTGTGAGTGTGTGTGTGTGTGTGTGTGCGTTCCACGAGCTTGATTGATTATTAATGAAAAAAAGATATTTTATTTGCCCATTCAAAAAAATCAAATCACTCCACCAGAATGGATGTGCAGAATTTTGTAAGGCTTCCAAAATACACAAAAGGGATCTCCATGCATGGAGAGCTAGAAGGACAGAATCCATTATTTTCCCAATTTATAATCTCATTATTCAAAATATGTAAAGAATATGCTCTATTCCGTAGGTCTCTGCTGATTTAAAAACATAGGAGACTCAAATCTTGCCTTCTTGTACTTAAATATGACCATCTATATCACAGACCTTTGGTATTCAACACCTGCTACTGAAACAGTTAATAGCCTATTGGAATAAACCAAGAATATAACTGATTAGAGAACTTGCTGAAACCCAGTTGCATAGGAGTACAGCAAGAGTTAGCTATTCAAAGAGTGTATCCGCAGCACACAGTCAGTGATGCACAAAATTGTGTGTGCAGAGAAAAAAAAATTTCAGAAGTGTCACTGGATTATTTTGTGTCACTGAACGTAAGGGATTTGCTCTGCTCAGTTGTGTGCAGAAAACCGTCATCAGAATTTCAAGAAATTCAGGGAATTCTAAATGCAACTCTGACTTTATAAAGTAGCTTGTTAGACATAAGCATGAGATACATGGGATTTATACAGGCAGATTTGGCAGCCTTTTCAGACTTACTTAGATTGTGAGCTCTAAATCAAAGAATAAATTATTTGTCATCTCAAGAAGTAAAGCGTGTTTTGACAGATCAGACCCAGATATGACATTTCTATTTGAACTGTGTAAATTAGCTATATTTTACATGACTTTACCTAGTTTTATACTGTTTATTTTTAGATATGCCATGTCTCTGCTTTTATTTGATTGCCTGTGGGCTTGTGTAAACAAACAAGAAGTCTACACCTATGGCAGCATTTAGACTATATACACTGCATGCCCCATCTAGCACGGGTATAAATAGCAGTGTTGATGGTCAGGCACTGCCCAGGCAAGTAAATTAAAGACATGCCAGAAGCTTAGGGTATGTACCCTTCCTGGCTCTCTACACACCAAAGTAGCACCCTTCCTTTTCATACCATTATTTTTTAGCAATATCGTGTCCCACTGCCTTCCCACTGCTGGAGCCTTTCCATGCTTCAGGAAAAGAATTCAGCAGCAGCAGTGAAAAGCAGAGAAAAGCTCTGGGAGGCAGTGGGGAAAAGCTCCAGCAGCTACCCACTGCAGGAGACTTTCTCTGCAACCACCCCCAGCAGAGCCTTTCACTGCCACATGTAGCCCCAAACCAGTATGGACGCGGCCTACTTTTCACTGAGGTGTGTAGCTTACACATATCTTAGGCACTGCTGCCAGTGTACAAGGCCCTAGTTCTCAGCAAGCAGCACAAATCTACCCTGCACCAGCCTGCCATGCACAAAGAGTTGCATAGCAAGCTCTGATCTACACTGCTTTGAAACAGGAGTAGATGAAATGGCACCTGGAGTATGCATTCTCCACACAGACCTTGGTGCATGGCAGGCTTGTGTGGGGTAGATTTACATCCCAGCTTGTCACCAACTATGTGTTTGTGTAGACAAGCCCTTTGTCCCAGTCAGTTGTGAACTTCTGGAGTTACCTTTACACATTTTGGAAAACTTCTCCCAAGCAATTTCAATAACAGCGGAAACATTTATTAAAATAAGTATACAACCAATTATATCAATTTAAGTTGGAAGAGGTTCCTCACCCCAGCTCCAAGCAAAGCTACTCACTGAAAGAGTCAAAACGTTGCTCCTTCCAGGGGTTTGTTTTATTGATTGACTCCTACAGAATTAAATAGGGAAGGGTAATCTTTCTGTACAATTTTCAAATTAATCCACAGAATTCTAGAGTGGGGATATAATTTTCTATTAAATTCTGTAGGCTTTTAAGGGTAATTCCTATAGGTGCCTTGTGGTCTCATACCTCTTAACTCCTACAGGACTTTTCCATGAAGGTGGAACTTACATTGGATTTGCAGTTCAAAAAGTTCAGCTGGGGTAACTGTATTTAGTTTTTACAACCTGAAAACAAACCAATCGTGGTATTTTTATCTGTCCCTTCTTTACCCTTTCTAATTTTCTCCTTCATTTCTTGTTTCAAGGCCTCCAGGTGGGAGAAAGAACTTGTCTAAAGCGTGTTTTAAATATTTTCAGCAGCCACCTAAGGAGACCCATTTTGAATGGGGCAGGGAAGGCAGGACCAGAGCCTGTGTTCCCCTGGGAGGTCAGGGAAAAGCACCCCAAGCCTCTAAAGTATAGCACAGCTGAGGAGGAGGGGAACAGGAAGGCAGTGCTCACTGGGAGATTAGGGGGCTGGCCGGCAGGCAGTCACACCTGCTCAACGATTGCTGAGCAACCAGTCCTATCTGCCTGTCTCTATGCCTCTTCCTTCTGACCTTTAGTTCTGTCAGTAACAGGAAAAGAAACGTGGCTGTATCGCGCCATTCCTCCTTTCTATCTCTCTCCCCACCGGACACCTCCCAGAGGAAGAGATTATGGGTGAAACTCTGGCCCACTCATAACAATAGCAGTTGTGGTATAGACTTCAAAAGGGCCAGGATTTCAGCCCGTGTGTCCTCACCATAAACAGATGTGCAACATCGGAGGAAGAACAGAAAGGGGATGAAGTCAGCTGGAGAGGACATGGGAAGGCAGCAATCGAAAAGCTTTGTAGGGCTAGCAGGGAGCTCAGCAAAGAGTGGGGGCATGTACAACAGCATCCAGCCTGCTCATATTCTCAGAAGTTCTCCACCTGCCACCTATAAATCTTTTTTGAAGCCTGAAGAGTGCTTCTTAACAGCCCACACCCCCCACATCTCCAGGTTGCATGACAAGCTTGTGGGTGGGAGCATGGGTACCCATCCTCCCCCGTTACCACTTTCACAAACATCAGCATGGTCTGAGGATGGTTATTTTTGTTAGTGTTTTAAGACTAATGCCACAATCCAGGAAAGCACTTTAGCACATACTTATCTTGTTTAACTCAAGCAGTACTTGTGGGACCTCAACCTGGTGTCTGTATCAACACAATCTGACAAATGATTTTAATAAATCATAAATATCAGTGAAAATGTATTTTTAGCCACAGATTTGGAATTACGTCTGTTTGGCAATAAAGGAAATAGCTGCAGCAATAAAATTATTACTAGTAAAATAAATGTTCCGATTTAAAACTCTGGGTCAAGACTTTAAAGGTGACTATTGACTTGGAGTGCCCAACTTGAAGCATCTTGAAAAGGGGCCTCCTTTTCATAAAGTACTAAGCACCTACCCTCTGAAAATCAGATGGGGCTCAAGTTGGGCACCAAAAATTTGAGGCGCTCAAAGTTTCTTAAAAATCTTGGATTTGGTACTTAAAACTATTACTATTAATGACTTCAGAAATGTCATGAGACTGTTCATTACATCTATGTTAATGATAATAGCCTAATGATTTAGATTAAAAATGATGCACCATTGCTTGCATCCAATTAGAAGACCTTAGGAAATCAGGCTCCATAACTCCAAAGAGATTATCAGCAAGAGCCTGTTGGCTGCTTTATAGCAATTAGCTCTGGAGTGCTAAATTGGTTAGTATAATCTGTCAGTTTATAATTTAGCTACAACACTCTCTTTCTTTCACCAGCATGCGCTACCTCAATGGAAGCTTACCTAGTCCTGCTCATCTGAGTATTTGTTTCCCACTTCTGAGGTAATTTAATGTAAATCATCAAAGCAAAGGTGCACATTTCCCTTGTTAGAACTTTAGAGGAGTGAAATAGTTTGAACACATTCTAGTAAGGCAACTGCATAAAACAATTCTGGTGGGTTCTCAGAATGTGCCTTTTAAAAAGCTAGTTTATTGAAACTGTTCAGCATCCCCACAGATGGTGTATACTCTGTGCTCTTACTTTTGGTGACAACTCCCTCGAGACGAATGATGTTAGGATGGTCAAACTGCCCCATGATGCTCGCCTCCCCCAAGAAATCTCTTCTCTGCTTTTCGGTGTAGCCAACTTTCAGGGTTTTGATTGCCACTGAAATTTCCTTTTTAGAAGGAAGCTTGAGGCGCCCACTGCACACTTCTCCAAATTCACCTAGCAAGGTGGAGGGGAGACAAAACGTGAAATCTAGTTATTCCAGCTGGAACTTCAGAGAAAAGGCTTAGCGTTATAGAAAAGTCACTGAGGCAGTATCTTTAGTACACAAGACTGGAGGTCAGGAATCTGAGTTCTAAGCATGAGACTCTCAGGCAGTCACTTAACTTTTCCATGCCTCAGTTCTCCGTCTGTAAAATTGTGTTAATGTCACTAAGCTATTTCACAGGCCCTGATGGCCCCAGAACAATGAGTGCAGAAAGTTCACTTCAGGTGTGAACTGATGCAGTGTAGGACAGCCGCAGGAGGACAAACTGAACTGGTATAGTTATAAGCAAAGCGGTGATGCATCTGCATGGACCTTGAATGGACATAATTCTGACCAATATAGAGTTAAGCTGATTTCAAAGCAGTTTAATTATTTCAGTGTAAGTGGTAAGATAAACCACTATAAGACAATTTGAGAATGGACACCTGGAAGTATCTGCCAGAAAAAAGGAAGGTCGAATTGTGCAGCCTTCCCATGCAGACAGGCCCTTTGTAATATTAATCAGTAAGGACCTGATCTTGCAAACACTCAAAATGTGACTTCTATGAGACTACTTTGGCAATAAACACCACACTTGATAGTGTTTGCAGGACTGAGTCCTTCATAAAGTGCTTTTGGATCATAAGATGGAAAACGGTAGATATTTTCTGAATATTTTTATGCATAATTTCCTGGATCAACTTTGTTCAGTGCATATCAGCAAAAAAGGACGAATTTATAATGCAGGATCCCCTCCAAAAAAATTCTTTCATGTTCCACTTTGACAAACACAAAATGTGTGGACAAATTGCTAGGTTATAATCTCACTCATGCTTTACTAAAATTCTGCATCTACTTAATGAATATAAATACCATAAAACAATTGAACCAGGACACTTTTAACAACATAAAGAAAAGCTGCTATGGCAGTGGATTTTGACTCTCAGTAATCTAGAATCCAAATATTTTACAGGAATATTTCACATAATATAATGAACGGTGCATACAGTATCAAAGTTCCAATATTAATCTTTTTTCTATGCAATATAAAGAACACAATGAAAAATGTAGCAAAAATTGATAAATATGCATAAATTGCATGTTAGGTATATAGGTGACCACTCTTTTACAGTTTATGATTGTGGTAGTAAGTGCATGTGACTTCCCCCGGGTGGTTTAGTTAAAAGATATAGAAAACATTTTGTTGAACAGACAACAATGGAATTACAAAGACTTTTTTCTCCCATAGGCCACAGATGCCTGGGGCTTTTTTTTTTTTTATCGTCCACTCTATATTAATAATCACCTGGTCAGCTCTCTTCCTGAAAATGCTTTAGATTTAAATGGAATGCTGTCCCCTAAATATCATAGTCAGAAGTTCTTGTGTAGAAAAGTTTGGCTTGGAAAGGAACAAAAGCTATGGATTTGAATCTGTACTAGTTCATTTTCAGACTAATCAGGAATTTTGTTCATTTATGTGAATGATATAGCATGTTAAGAGCAATTGTTCATACATTAACTTCTTACTAGTTACAATGTAACAATCTAATGTGAATTAGGATGATCTGAACCTATGGACGACAAAAGCACTTTATAACACAGTGATTCATTCTAACATCAAGGAGTTGGTAAGCAATGTTGCTGAACACTAAAATGACTGAGAAGTGTGGGAATAAAATATTCTGAAGTCCACCCTTTATCTTGTGCATTGGTTTTAATAGGTTTAGTGCTCAGAGAAGCATGCTTGCTGGATTGACAATGCTAGTTCCTCCACATCTACCCATCAGTGTGCCTCCACCCTAACTTGGAGCTATCAACTCTAGGGTGAGGAGGGTCGTCATTCTCCACATCCACTAAATCGTTGCCTTGTCTTCTGAGATTGTGAACAATGGTGCCAAATGAGACTTCTTTGTTTTTTTTTTTTTTACATATAAGACTGCCTCGTTGTAAATTAACAGAGGTCACCAATTTAAATGACATATGCCAACATACATGTATCATAGGGCAACAATTTTTCATCAGCACTACTCTGGATTGAATTTGAACCAACAACCCAGAAGCAAAAGACTTCGTATCACATCACCAATCTCTGTACTATCCAGTCCTCTAGCTAGGAACTTGTTATACCATTAATAGCATAAAAATCAAAGTAAATTAAGGTGGAATGAAATGGTGTGTGGAAATATTTCTACATACAATGGTGTACACTATAATAATAATATACATTAGATTATACCCACATTCTCTACGTTATCTCTACCTACATATTGCAAAGCCACCTACAGGTTGAGAAAATATTGTTTTAAATCATTTCTGAGTTCTGTGGAGTGCTAAATTCTGTTCCAGAACTTACAGAAACCACAAAACTTCCTGATTAACCTCCCACCCCATGCTCTGCAAGCTAAAACTGTCAGTATGCTTTATTAAGAGCAAACAGCGCTTCAGTTCAGCTATTACCCTCAGCTCAATACTGTTAGAACACTCTGTGAGAGGAAGACCAAAGCATGGCTTTAAAACAACAACAAGAATAAAAAAAAGTGCAATAAATCTTGTGATGTCCCAGCTTTGTATTTGCTTTTCTTTATGCTTTAATGATCTGCAAAGCTATAACAAGCTAGTCTCTTACAACTACTGTTTGGTCACTGCCAATAGGGCTTGTATTTATGGTTTCAGAAGCTGGGCATTCAGGCATTCCATCCTTCATCTTTGACCAGAGTCACGAGTGAGCGGTTTATTTGATGTTTGTTTGATTTTTTTGTGAAGGGAAAGGTTATACTTGATGTCCTACATCTCTCTGTACCATTTAGCACCAACTATGCAATTTGGACGTAAGATGAATTAAGATTATTTATAAAAGTACAATATTCTTATTTCAGACCCAGTTTGAAAATCCTATTGACCTGATTTTCAGAAGTGCTGAGCACTCACAAATCTAATTGAAGCCAATAGGAGCTGCAAGGCACTCAACACCTTTGAAAATCAGATCACATACCAATGGTAGACCCGACTTGGCTGACTGCTTCATCTGTGAATATTGAGTTTACCTACATAAAACAATTTTGTTGGCTTTCATGTAAACACTGTTATGTTTTCTGAGCTGCCAAGAAAAACAAGTTAATCCTTGAATAGAGTGTAACAAGGCTCCTGGGGTGTTCTAACTGGATCAGCCTTTGGTCTCTAAGCATACAGTACAGGATGGACACTGTGAGAGACCAGCTAACCAACACCCATACTGACAAGCCAACTAAAACAATTATACCACACCTTTCTTCTATGCACCATTGCTCTGTATCCACTTAGTGGTACCCACCTGAGAAAAATGGACTGGATTCCAGCTGAAAATAAGAGTGGTCACTATCTCAGTTCAGAAGGCAATGGGGCTGTGCATACTACTGAGAAAGGAGATAATGTGAGAGAGGTTTTAAGAAAGAATTCTAGTGGTTTTCCCTGAAATGCTTCAGTATCATTCCCTACTTAGGCCACATGCACAGAGTCTACATTACTTTGTCTTTCAGTCTGGCATGTCTCTTTGTCAGTAGAATGCTCATAGATATTATTGAAGGGCAATTCATGATTTAAATCAACTCAGGGAATACCAAATGTTTCTGTTAAACTGGTTGTTCACTGCATCAGCATTTTGTTGTGAATTTAGACCCAGGGGAAGAATAGTAGATGAGCCTGTGAAATTGATTACTGCCTTTCTTCTGGTGTCTTTTAAATCAAAACTCCACTGCTGTGTGTGGATCGGCCAGTGACATCCCAGTTCCACCACAGACTGGGGAGGCAGCAAGGCTGAAAATTCCATAAACTTTGTGAACCTCACCAATCTCAGAGACATTTATTGCAAACTGTTATTAATGTGCTGCAAACTGTACTGAAAAGGGAGTTGATAATCTCTACATGTTAGATATGCATTGTTTAATAAGACATTACACTAAATGTCTGTGCAGTCTTCAAAAGAAACCCAAACACTTAGGCCCTGTTTCAGCAAAGCACTTGCTTAACTCCATTCTCATTCAACAAAGTTCTTACCATGTGCTTACCTCCCCTTTTAAGGCTGCACTAGGGCCTTAAAAAATAACTGAACTGTTTTAAATAAAGGAACAAATCTGGTAAAAACTTGAAACAAGGGTGGCTTAACTGGAATTTTCTGATGCTCAGCCTCTAACTCATATCCCTTATGTATTGTTTGAGGTTCCACTAGAGATATTTCCTTGTCATGCCGGAGTATATTTTCAAAGTAACATGGTTAAGGAGTGATGAAGTGATGCTGTAGCTCACGAAAGCTCATGCTCAAATAAATTGGTTAGTCTCTAAGGTGCCACAAGTACTCCTTTTCTTTTTGCGAATACAGACTAACACGGCTGTTCCTCTGAAACATGGTTAAGGAGTGTCTTTCCCTACTCCTCCCATTAAAGTCCCATGGCTAAAGCCCTGTGGAACAATTTAATTTTAAAATGTCAAGATTACCTCTCAGACTTTGTTGTCTACTTTTTAATTTCATGTTTAGAAGAAATTCCTGGTCAGTTCTGCTGCTTCTGAATGCAATGTCTTTATCACTTCACTCCTCTGTTCTTACCCGCATTTGTAAAGAAGGTGACTGACAGGCAGGGAAACACCAAGACATTGCCTCAAATAGCATTTAAAATAAAGCTAGAATGCTCCCCTCCACATATGGGAACAGAGAAGAGACTAGGGATGTGGCTGGAGGGAGTGCAAGCTTAATAGAAGACCCACCAGGGTATTTCATGGGATTGGGGTTCTATTAGAGCCATGCTGCCATGAGGCTAGTATGGGACCAGGGATACTAGAGGTAGCAGTGCGGCACAAGACCCCCACAGAACTCATCCATCTGTTAGCTCCTCTGAGATCAGTGTAGATCTCAAGGGATCTGCAGCTCTTCAGGGCCAAACTTATTGCCATTTCTACTGGGGTGGAATGAGAAAAGGAATTTCTTTTTTCTTTTTTTTACAGTCTCTCTTTCTTCTCCTTTGCAATACATTTATTTTCAGGCTTCTCTGAATCAAATCTGTTCCCCCTCAATTTCATATGATATCTTTTTTAAAAACTGAGTTTACTGTTAAATCCCATATGCACCATAATAAAAATAAGTCATAACAATGAGCTATATATATGGCATACAATTGAATATCTTCTGCTTTTAAGATTTCTATGGTGCATGGAGCCTAATGTATTCGCTAGGAACCTTAAGGTTGTCTGGGATGACTGTGGGCAGCTGAACAGAAACAAAATTTGCTCCTGAATTTGGATTTTTTAAATCTCTCTTTCTCTTTCTGTCCCCCACCCCATGTTACCTCTACCACATCTGTGTGTAGTGTGCACACTGCAACACTGCCTTTGTTGAAAGATGATGGAGAACAGTGCACTCTTGTGGGACAAAATTAAAACTACCAGGGAACACAAATGTCACCATTGTGGAAAATAATCTGACTTTTTCACACTCACCCTGGCAGCAGCAAAATAATAATCATAATAATCATAATAATAAAATAATAATGATAATAATAAGGCACACCGTTTCTTTCAGGAGGGGCAGTGGTGTGGTGCACTGAATGCACTTGCTTAGCTTTTTTCTTAAAAAAGGAAAATCCTAACAAAGCTTTCATCATACAACAGAAGTCTGTTCTTTCTCAAATCTCCTCAAAATTTGAATGAGAACAGTAAATATTAGGGGAAAAAGTCAGAAGGAAGTAATAAAATCAATCGTCAGAAAATATCTGGTAATTTTCAATGGATTAAAAATTGATTCTGATTCTCACACAAATGATTTCATTTAGGGGGAAAGCTAAGATGCTAAATTTCTGATTTGACAAACCATGTTCTGTCATTGTACATAGAATCATAGAATCATAGAATATCAGGGTTGGAAGGGACCTCAGGAGGTCATCTAGTCCAACCCCCTGCTCAAAAGCAGGACCCATACCCAATTAAATCATCCCAGTCAGGGCTTTGTCAAGCCTGACCTTAAAAACTTCTAAGGAAGGAGATTCCATGAAGCAGTGAGTATCTATCATACAATGGGTTACATGCTACATTGCAATAGGGATAATGTAATTCAGTGAGATATTCAGTAATTTTTTACTCTTGCTCTGAAATCCACCCATTTTTACTGTTTGTTTTTATTAAAACCAGAATTAATGGGCATCTGTACGGCTCAGACAATTGGTTATGGGGAAGAGAACCCTTCACTGCTAAATCACTAATTCAAATCCAAACCAGTGACCAAAATCGAACCAGTGACCAAAGGTCAAAGAAGTCTGATGGATGTTTGGTGACCTGTATGAAATAAGTTGGAGGTATCAGTCCAGTCCCAATAGTCACGTGCCCATATAACAAAACACACCTTTACAGTTAACACTGTTTCCCGTGGTGACAGATTCTAAAGGAGACTCAGGACTGAATGGGCACGGACTCTGAACTAGCCTTTAATTCTTTATGGTGCTTTCTCCAAAAGCGGGTGGAGTGCAGTTTTGGGAAAGGGATCACATTGTTGTCTGTGCTGTGCCTGCTCTGGAGAAAAATCTCAGATGTGTGTGTCCAGAATTGGCAATCCAGAACCTTTAGCATGCACTAAAGTCAGCTTGTTAACCTGTTCAACTTCATCTCAATAACTGTTTGCTTCTTGCTATGAAAAGAGAACGCTACAGTTACACTTTGCCGATACCTGTCAGAATGTGTCCAGGTATAATCCATTCATGTAAATGGCCATAAAGATTTAGAGTAATATACTGAGGAAATCACCTCATGTCTTTTAATTTGACATTAATTATGGCTGTTACCTGCTCCGACAACTTTGTCAATCGATATACTGGTAGCGTCTAGTTCCTTGGCAAATTCATGGACAGCCTGATTGGGGTCCTCATACGTATGCGGATCTACATAAGTTCTGAGACCTGGAAATTTTACTTTAAAAAAAAAAGAGAGAGAAAAAACATTACTTGGTGTTAATTACTCATTCCTAGGAAACCAAATGAGAGAATAAACTGCAAGATATGAACCCAGAAAATCACTATAGCAATAAAATTTAGCATTACTTCCTCAGATTGAACATGTGAAATGAGCTTCTTTTGCAGGTTTCTGAGATTTCAGGTATTAATAACATGGGCATGAACTTGAAACTCAGAAACAAATACACCTTTTCATGTCATTAATGCATTTATTTGTATGTAGATACCATCAGGTTTGAAAGGATGCTTTTAAACTCACCTGTACTTGATAAACTTGGTGGCTTTTTGAATATTAAAGCTCAATATCATCAAGTTTTCTCTCTCTTTAGATGCTTCTTTACACTTACATTTTTGGGGGTAGCACCCAGAGGGAAGGCCTCAAATGCATATGATAATACTGCAGTGCAACATGAAGAGTTCTTTAAAAAAAAGATTCTACAGAACACTAACTTCAAACCTTTTACCTCTGAATATCCTCAGACTTCCAACTGGATGCATCCTAAAAGATGCAATGCATGAACAAAAGCTAAACACGGTGGAAATAATTAGCACTATATAAGGATAGTGGCAGATTGTTGTGATTATTTAGCTTTAGTGACAAATAATGCTGACACCAACATCATCATATCATTGCCTTCCGCAGTTTTCTGGTCTGTGGTTATCTGTTCATCCAGGGCGAGCAGTAGAATCAAATGAATGCTTGGGACTGTATGGCGTTTAGGGGCAAGTCACAAGTTGATCTCATTATTCTTTCCAGCAGTCGGGCGGGAGGGAGGGGAAACACATTCCAGATTCTCTCCCTCTCTCCCCCCGCCTCTGGCAATTATACTAGAGGAAAGCCATAGCCTTATTCTGCTTCCCCTGCCACTTAGTCATGGGCCGCTCCTGCTTGGGTCTGATAAATGAATACAGGGCCAGTTGTACAATTTAAGTAAGATGTTTCTTTAACAACAAGTAAAATAACCTACACACTCAGGAGTATCCTTTCCAAGTGTGGCCCCACAGATTGTGTTGAATATTGACCTGTGCTCCATTTAAAATATGCTTTGCAGTGGTTATGCAGAGAGAGAGGGAGAGGCAGAGGGAAACAGGGGTGGGGGAGGGAAAGAGACCTTTCCAACATCAGGTAGAATGTGGCATTATTTTAACATTAAGGCATTACAAATGTCATCTTGCAAGGCTTACGAAACATCAATTTTAAGAAGATTTATTGGCCTTGGAACTGACAGAGAAATTACAAAAATGAGTTCCCGCGCTAATTGCCTCTAAAACAATGCAAACTAAGAGTCATACTCTGAACAGAAGGGCTGTGTGTGTATATACTATTAAATGCTGAATGTGTTTCCCTAAAGGGTTTGATGATTAAAGAATCATTCACAAGTAAAACAAAAAGTAATTGGCCGTATATTGCTGTTGGTAAAAAAATCTTGTAAATGCTCCTTTCCGTCCAAGTTGAATGTATGTTACAGGCTCCCTCATACCCCCAATAAAAATAACAGTTGAAAGCTTCTGCATGATGGGGGGTTTGGCTGCTGATTTTTAATGCTGACCCCAGAGGTTCCCAAGATCAGTCAATGGTGAGGCAAGGAGAATAATCCCTTCACACCAATAATTAAGGGCAGCTCGTATAGTAACTGGGTTCTGTCATGAAAAACAGATAATAAACACATGCACATGTGTTAAGCTGTGCTACTTTACAGCTCATTCTGGGCAAACATAATAATTTACATTTCCATTTTACCAGCATGAACTGCCCTAAGGGTAGCAAAAGGTAGAAAGGGCCTAGCTAAAGAGGGCAAGGGGAGAGGATCTGAATAGGTGAAACATTTCTTGTCCTTTGAGGTACTATTATAGGATTTGTAATAAGGCTACAGGGAATAGTTCATGGCTGGAGCTTTTTTTTTTTTTTTTTTAAGTAATTCAGAATTAACTGACTGAAATAGACCAGCTGCTGTATTTAAAATGCAGAAAGTTTATGACAGCCATGGAAGTTATTTTATCCTCTCGCAGTTAATACAAGAGAATTTTTGTTTCTTTGAGTAAGACTGTAAAATAGCAGAAAAAAATAAAGTTTCAACAGCCACATGCACACACACAAAAACAGCCTGACAGCTATAATATGTGTGTATAATCAGTTACTCCTTTTAGGATATTTCTCAGTAAATTTATCAAAACTCAGAATACGTGACCTATTGGATTCTCACCATATCCTCAGGATCAGCATGACACTACTCAGAACACAGTACATAGATAGACAAAGCCAAATTTAAAGCAGTATAATCCACAGGAATTTAAGTGCACTGACAAGTTTAAGAATAGTGATTGTGACATTCCATTGTGGGGGGGTAGGGAGAGCAAACCCTGACCTGTTATTTGTCCATGACACTTTTAGTTAATGGTGGTTTTTATTTTATAACCTAATTAAATTTGAGTGATGAAGCATTAATGTTATGGGACACATACAACTATATAGATTGTTTTAGCCTAGTTTGTTAGCTGTCAACATGCAGCACTAAACAATCTGATATCACAGCCTGTGTGTTCCAGGAAATGGGGCAGGAGGCAGAGACAGAAAGAGAGAGAGAGCGTGAGTGTGTGCGATTATTGGAGAAGAGATGGCTCCAGACAAAAAGTATAATATGAACTTCCAAGCATCAAAGGCCCCATTGTGACTGTAATTAGGAAGCAGTTCTAATTTCCAGGTAGTGCAAGGGAACTCTACTGTGGGAAAAGGTAATTTAATTTTTACTTGGGATACTACTACCTACTACACCAAACCACTGTCTTGCGAAGATGGTAATGTCACTGCTATGTGCAAAAGGGTACATAAAGAGAAAAGCCATTCAGCCATAAACTAAAATAACCTTAAATGGCAATTTACTACACAATATAAATACAAGATACCATATTCTTTATAGTGCTGTGTAGGGGCCTTCATTTGTAGATGAAGCTGTTTAAAAACAGACTATGCACTTATTCTCAGAATGGACTAAGTGCATGAGAAACTGAAACTGTTTATGAATTGTGGCTTCAAAAAACACGTTCTTTTCTGCCAGAATCTTAAACACTTGAGTAATTAGCTTTAAGATGGGTTTCAGAGTAACAGCCGTGTTAGTCTGTATTCGCAAAAAGAAAAGGAGGACTTGTGGCACCTTAGAGACTAACCAATTTATTTGAGCATAAGCTTTCGTGAGCTACAGCTCACTTCATCGGATGCAGCTGTAGCTCACGAAAGCTTATGCTCAAATAAATTGGTTAGTCTCTAAGGTGCCACAAGTCCTCCTTTTCTTTTAGCTTTAAGATGTTACAAGCATGTCCAAAACAGGCCTAAGACCAGGCAAGATCTTGTATCTTTATAAATCACTATTTGGTGATTGTAAAATAAGGCCCTGATCTAAAGACTATTGAGATCAATGGAAAGACTCCCATTCTCTTCAATAGGCTTTGGATCAAGCCCTAAGAGAGCACAACTAAATGCTTCACTCTTGTCAGCTGGCTTCCATGCATTAAGACATTACACAGAACATGTTCTTTAAGCACAGTGAAATTTGTAAATGACAGCACACTTAGTAGGCTTTCCTGTCTTCAGAAACTGCTCCAAAATCTCTTTCAATAAATTGAACCTAATTCAAATGGAAGTTTATTAGCAGACCAATTTTGTCAAGCAAACTGTTTTTGTTGGTCAAGATAGGATTCACTGATTTTGTTTTTTGCTTAGGAAAAATGTTATTTAGATTTCACCAGTGGTTAATAATAAGGCAGTTGAAGCTATGCTTCGCATTTCAGTAATGCACAGCTTAATCAATGTAATATTATGAATCATATGTATCATTTGAGAACAGCCAACACTATTTTGTTCATTACTAATCTGACCCTGGAGGAAAGAGGTTGAAACAAAGATTAATTAGTGGGGAGAACTCTTCTCCACAAAAAAAAAAATCTCTCCTCCCAATTGCATTTCAGTTTATTAGTTTCCTTTTTATTTAATCTGAAAAACATCAGTTGTCTTTGGGATTCACTTAGTAAAACAGGAAATTATAAGTCTTCAGTAACTTACAATGTCCGTTACCAAAATGCAGCCTCTTCTCATCAGCACCATGTTTAGATTTGTTATAGCCACAGAATCTACAAGCAACAGAGAAAAAATGAAGAAACATATACAAGTTTATATGCTAATTGCATATGGAAACAGAATAAAATGGTTTCCCTAAACAATTAAATGGCTGTTTGAAAGCTTAATGATATTTACATTCTCTGTACCCTACAGAGGCAAGCTATGTTCTCAGGGAATTCAAGGAAATTGACTAACGAGAGGATTTGTTGATTTTTGGCCCCTACAATTTAGTTCTACAATTGCCTAAGAATGTGTCTGTAGCATTTTTTAACAACTACTATATGATTGGTGCTGCTGTTGTTAGCAGGCTCATTACAGAGTATGCAACAGTGCTCTGAGCTGGTAGGCTGCACACGAGGGGAAGATGAAGTCCAACTATTTTAATGCCTGACAGCATTTGATTGACTGTGCTCATCAAGTCCCCATGGCAGATGATGGAAAATGGAAATAGGTGTAAATGTGTAAGACAGATGATGAACTAACCTCCCAATCAGGACGTACACCACGACTGTGAGGAGAATAATTGCTACTGCAGCTGAAATGGCAATCATTACAACCTGGCTATTTTCGCTGGAGATGGAGAATGCTGGAAAGTTAAAAAATAATGCAAATAAAATAAAACAAAATGGCATTAAACACATTACAGCATACAAACCCTGGGCAGCTAATAAATTAGGTAACCACTGCTTTGTTCTGAACTTTGAAAACATCTTCCTGCCCTATTCTTAAGTAATTCTTCATTATATACAAACATATGGAGAGACAGGGAAAGTTTCCCCTCATTGCCTTGCCAGTTTGCAAAGGTTTTTGCTGATAATAATTATTGTTGTTATTGTTATGGAAGCTGCCATGGCTAATATCTATGATTGTCATTCCCGAGGAAGGATGACATTTTTAGGGAAGAAGTCCAAGCAAGTCAATATCTATCATTATTATTTACACTTCTATAAGATATTGTAGCTGAGGATCTCAAAGGGCTTTGGTGAGCTAAGCCCCATAATATCCTTGTGAGGCAAGGGATTATTATCCTAATTTTACATCTGGGAAGAAACCGGATGGGAAAAATGCCTCTTCAGAATTGGGGCAACAAGTTTGTGGGCTGTTGAGCAGAGGGAAATGGAGAAAAGGAGCTCCAAGATGGTAAGAATCTATAAACGAATTCAGGGAAGCAACTCACTATGAGGTTCAGTGTGGAAGAACTCCTCAGTGATGGCTCAGTCTCCACATGGAAAGAAGTCACTATGCATTATGGGTATGACCTACCTCATGTTCCACAGATTAGAGACATACAACAGGGCTTGTGTGGCCTTGGTAGCCTAGTAATTGTGATCAAACTTTGGGAAGATTTCACATCTACCCATATAAAATGTACAGCTATTACGGTGATATATATTTATAGTTGTGGCCTGTCATCTTTTCTCCAAAGGTATTGGTCAGCTTCCTTCTATTTATCTTACAGTGGCATCTTCAAAGTGTATATATTTTAATCATGTTAAAAACAACCTAAAATGAACAGAAGTGATCTTTTCCCCCTTATCATTGCTACCATTAATGACTTTTCCTAGGTACTCCTGGTTTGTCCGTTATTCTAAAAGCTGAAAGTCACCACAATAATCATTTGAAACTAAGTGATTTTAAAACAAGGAGCTCAGTTATTTCCCAGAATAAGAGCTGGGTGAAAAAACAGCTCACATACCTCAAACATTCAAACATGTCAAGTGCAAGACCATTTGGCTTCTTGCTAAATTTCTGTGTTTATTTTTAGGACATTGTCGTCTCTGAACAGAATGCTTCTTAAACCTCAGACTCTCAATCCTTATTACAAGTCCATAAGTAAAATTTACCACTACAGTATCTGTGGTATAATCTTGTGTTATGCCTTTGGAATCCTCCCCCCACAACACACACCTCCAAATTCACAGGTATGGCAAATTAATCATGGCTGAACGCTGGATAGGATTATATTTAGAAAGCTGAAATTTTCCCCCCAAAATTTCATGCATACTGTAGCGGGGAAGTCTCTGGCCCAGATGTTCAAACCTGGAAGCCAAAGCGTAGGCACCTACATCCATATTTAGGCACCAAAATAAACAATCTAACTTTTAGAGTTAGTGGGCACCTGCAGCTCCTAGTAGAGAAAATGTCAGCTTTAATATCTAGGGTGAACAAAGGCAGTGATAGAGCTAAAATTTGGATGGGTAGCTCTAACAAATGTCTTTTGAAAGTCACTATAAAACACAGAGAGAATAGAGGCCCCAGTTTAACAGAGCGCTCGAGCACATGCTTAACTTCTCTAGTGCCCCAACTACAAATAAAGGGCTCATACCTGCAAATGTTTACTTATTTCAGTAGTCCTTACATTAACTGTGCCAATGACTTCAGTCAGGATACTTATGTGAGTAAAAGTGTGCGGGATACAACCCCACAAGAGAAGAGTTAATTCATTAAATTGGATTATGTTATTACATTACTGTAAAAACAATTTAATTTCTCTTGGAACTTCTTACACTGGATGTTTGTTTTATGCTCAGAGGGTGTAATTTGCCCCTGTGCACAGGACCAGTATAAGGTCTGTGCACTACTTTGCTCCCATGTATATCATGCATTGATTGGCCTGGAATAGGTACTCTGCACTCTGCAAGAAGGGTGACCATTCTGAAAGCATTTTCATTCCATTCACAGACTGAAATTTTATTTTGCAAAACTTTCAGCTGGATTTTTTTTAATAAGCTTTTTTTTGAGGGGGGGAGGGGCGGGGGTTTAACTATTTGAAATTCATCATTTCTGAAAAAAATCCACCCCGTTAGTAAGCTGACTAGTCAAAACTTGCAAGGCAAAACACCCTGGAAAATGATCAGTGGAAAATGGCCATATTGCCTGAAAGGGCCACATAACAGATGACAAATGACAAACAAAAACTGACAACTGGGCTAAGGAAAACCAAGCTAAACTTTTCTTCTAAAGTTACTGTAAAAAAAAAAAAGGAACAGTTTTTTTAAAAAAAGAAAAGAAAATCATTTGGCAAAAAGTTTCATGTTCAAATAAAGCCCATTTATTACTTTTCCCCTACACCCATCTCTAGTTGTGCAGATCACAGTGTTTTTCCAAGCAAAAATGAAGGGGTATTCGCAGTTCAATTTTCAAACATGGAAGAGTGCTGCACTGAAATAGAGCATTCTAAGTCCCCGAATAGGTAATTTTGCTCATGCAAAGAGTCTCATTGTGACTCACTGCAGACTATTCATGTGTGCAAAGGTAAACTGGTATTACTCATGTGACCAAAGTTATGCATGTGCATAAATGTTTGCTTGACTGGGGCCTAAGTATCTAAGGTCTCGATTCGGCATTGACTTCAATGGAATAACTTGTTTTTAATGTGAGATACATACTTAGTACTCTGCTGAATCAGCATCTAAACGTACATCTTGTGTGCCTACATACTGATCTAAGGCCAAGTCTACACTATAAACTTACATCAGTATAACTATGTTGTTTAGGGGTGTGAAAAATCCACCCCCCGAGTGAACCAGTGATACCAACCTAACCCACCGTGTAGACAGTGCTATGTCGACGGGAGGGGTTCTCCCTTCAACATAGCTACTGACTCTCAGCCTTAATTTACACTACAAAGTGAGGTCGATGTAAGCTGCCTTACATCGACCTAACACTGCAATTGTCTACATGAAAATGTAGCTCCCACCAATGTAACTTGTCCACTGCACCGACTTAATTCCACCTGCATGAGAGTCACGGCACTTAAGTCGATGCAGTTAGGTCAATGCAGCGTCAGTGCCTTTCAGAATCCATCCCACAATGCCCCCACTAAGAGTTAAATCAGTGCAAGTGCTCCTGGCGAGGACGTGTACCGCCAGCACAAGAAGCGTAATGTGGACATGCAAAAGCAATTAAATTACTGCAGTGGCTGTATGTTGCCTTAACTTAGATCAACTTAATTTTGCAGCATAGACTTTCCCTCCTGGAGGTGGATTAACTACACCAACAGGAGAAACGCTGCCATCGGCATAATAGCACCACTACAGCGTTTTAAGTGTAGACCAGCCCTTAGAATTGAAATGTAATATTTGGACAGGTTACTGACCCTCTATTTGAAAACTGGGCCCAAAGTTTCCTTAGAGGAGAAACATCAGGAAAGGTACACTGGACACCATAACTTTCAGGGTTTCTTTTAAAAACATCTCAAAGTCTTTAAAATTGCTCTTTCTAACTTCAGATAGGACCAGCTCTTTCAGTGCTAATGGAACAAATAAAATAATCACTCAACGTTGTACTTCTATGGTAGCTCCATCTAAAATACTCAAAGTGTTTCATAAAGGCTAATGATTAAGCCTCTGTTGTAACAACCAGGCAAGGTACAAACAAACTTCAACAAGACTTTATTTTTAAAGTGGAAACCTCTTTACCAAGCTGCTGCTGCACCCTCGGTAACTCTCACTCAGCCTCCTCAACCCCGCCCCCTTCCTGTTTCCTGTCCTTTCAGACTCCCAACAGCCAGTGCTCCCAGTTCTAAACATCTAAACACCACAGCCTCATATTGCAACTGTCAGGTGGATAAGTATTGTCTCCACCTTATAAAAGAGAAAACTGAGTCACAGCATTAAATGACTTGCTTAAGGGTCACACAGAAATTTAGGGGCAGATATGGGAATAGAACCTCGATTGTCTAAATCCAGCCCTGGGGTTTAAGTGAAACACCATCCTTCCTCTCCTGATTATACTAAATTCACCTCATGGCTACTTAAGGCAAGCAGCTATGCTCCAAGGTGATGAGGAGAATTATGCACTGATTTATGGGAATAGAGGAAAAATGAGACCCTCATTCTCTTGGAGCACAGACTTTTTACAGTTCGCAGAGTGAGGCAACAAGCTTGGAATATTGTGACATTATTGTTACCGTATCAGACTTCCTTTCTCAGCAGGAGTTGCCATCGAGCATAGGATCATATTAATTCTGGAAACAGGAATAAGATAGGACAGGGAATGGAAGAAAATATCACCTGTGCTATTTTCAGTATACTCCTCACCGCATATTTCAATTTTAATGATAAACTATAAAATTATACAGTAATAGTGCCCAAAGAGACACATAATAAATAGTTACAAATCACATATGCTAAACCAAACTAGGGAGGGAACGAAGCTAGCCATTATTGGGCAGGAAAATACTTAAAGTCATTTGAAATAATACATACAATCTGGACTGGTTTCAAACTCAAACTTGCGGCTGTTTGTTCCGTATCCAGCTGCTGTCCGGGCTCGGATTTGGAAGACGTAGGTGGTATCAGGTTTGAGGCCACTGATGGTAACGTTGGTGCCTCTCGCTCTCAGAATAGTATAACTTGTCTCTTGTTCCTGCTTTGGGGAAAGAAAACTGCTACATTAAAACACAACGTACTGCAAATCAATTAAAGCAACACCGTATTTACTACAATATTACCCGGATAGCATTGTCAGGTTTTTTCAGTACTAACAATTATGAACTAAGTAAACTTTGTGCAGCCATGCAATTTAAATCATCATGGATCTGCAGATGAGCAAGAATCTCAAATCATTAGGGATTCTTTTACCTGGTACTATATATTCTATTTATGAGACATTTTATTTAACATTTTGCTATCGCTTCGCCTATACTATTCACTTGTACTGTTACATGAAAATGACAATAAAAACGTTACTTAAAACCCATAAAACCTAGCAACTCCAACTGCACCAAATTAGAAGCCAATTTAAGCCCATTTAAAACCTTTAGTGCCTTGCAGTCCTATAGCTTTGGCTCAGCTTTTACTGCTATATGTTTTACAAGTCATTTTTTACCTTTATAGCAATAAGAATACTACTAAGGAACTTTACCTTAGTTTTACACACAGGTTAATAAGAACTATATGGCACTTAAATTCTGGGCCTGATCTTGCAGTCCTCTCTCATGCCAAAACACTCTAAAGGCAGTGGAGGCTTTGCCTGAGTGAATTCTGGGCTGTAAGAATCAGAGAGGTAAGATGTATCCACTCTTTTTCCTCTTTGCCAAAGAATAATGTGTAATATCCATATCTAGCTATCTATATGTGCGTATATATACATTTGTGTGTATACATACACATATACACACACAAAAAGCACTGTGTCAGAAACCCCCCCCACTAATCTCTATATTAGTGTTTTATTTATTTATTTTTATGACAGAGTGTTTTGTATGTAAAAATTGACAACTTAGTGAGTTTGGGCACATTTTATACCTTGCAAAAAGTTAATTCTGCTAAGAAAATGACTCAGACCCACCTGTAACCATATAGTCCAATGATTTAAACACTTGCTGCTTTATATTGTTTGTAGTTCTAAGGCTGTGCTGTGCTAAAACAGTGTTTTTGGCTTCCTAAAAATGACAGCTGGTTCCCACTTCAGGAAAAGCCTGGACAGAAGCCATACATATGGGAAGCTGTGAGGAACTCAACTGCTTTCGATCACAGAGATTCATGTGAACTTCCTTTTTAGTTTGTTTCAAAAGTTGCTTTATTGCTTGGAAGACTTCAAACTCAAAGCAAAACTCTGCTGGGTTCACTGAGTTTTGCCAGCTGAACTGAATTTCAGGTGCGTGTTGAGAGTAGGCCTACTCACCTAGCTTTGCATTTCCTGTAAAGTTCACAGAGCATTAACATGAGTTTGGAAGGTACTATATATACCCATGAAAGTACTAAATTGAGTACTGAAGTATCAATACTGATCTTGGAAACTACCCTACATACTCTCAGGGCCAAGGCATATTTATTTTACTCACGTGAATACTTCTATTAACTAGGGTTGCCGTAGAGCATATTTACACAACTTTGTAAACCCAGGTCTGTGAGACCCAAGCTTGTGGTCCTGCCGTTTCCAAGCCTGTGCTTGAGCGTCCATACCACATTTGAAACCTGGTTTTATATTTGCTGGGCCCAGGTCTCAGAGTTGTACAAATGTCCATATTGCATTACGCAGACCTATCTCAGGTCTGCGGCTTGAGCTGCGTCCACACTGCAAAATGTCAGGGCTTGGACCCAAGTCACAGCGGGACATGGCCTCTGATCCACCCTCCACCCCCTATTCCCCTAGGACCTGAGTCAAACTGATTTGTGTGGACTGAAGGGGGCTTGGTTTCAAACGCGAGTGTGAGCCCAACCTTAATGTGAAGTGTAGACACACCTTAAAGACTCAAATCCCAATTCACAAAAGTACCGAAGCATGAACCAAACATTAAGCATGTGAGTGATCTCATTGACATCAATAAGACTACTCACATAAAGTACCTTCCAGAATCAGGGTCTTAAACAGGACTCATTGTGAGTGAAAATTGGACTAGATTTATCCCTGAAAAATTATCTACAAAAGCCTCTCTCATGGTCCACTTGCTTTCAGACTAAGAATGAAAAAGAAATCTGTAATTCATTTTATCTGGAACTTCTGCCCCTCTTAACAAAATAAAGCTTTTAATTCAATGTTTAAATATACAGACAAAAAAATCATATACCATATGATATGTGTATATCTAGTTTGAATGGATAGTCAGTTTGATATGATTTTAGGTTATTTTTATGCAATGCAAACATATCCTTATGCATCCATGCACCTTAGAAGAGAACACATGGTCATGGCTGTAGCCATTAATACCACCCAATGTTACTCAGTAAATAAATGTTCAAAACTGTGATATGGTGGATATTATAGTATCTTAGTTTATGGTAAACTGCACATGACATATGTTTTATATGTCAATTTTTATGTTAATCGTAATCAAATCAGCATTACACCACACACAAGCCTTAGTTTATCTTCCATGTGGGAGGAAGTAGAACTTCAGAGATATTGCACTCTATTCACCACAAGCAGCAAGAATATACAAAAAGAAAAGAGAGTCTTTGCCAGGCAGAACTTCAACCAAACACTCAGTATGTTGATGAATTAAAAACTTGACCCGCAAAGTGTATTCTACATAACCATTTCCTCATAGTATACCTGATACCATCTTTAATGGTGAGAAAATCCTGCTGCTGTTAGTATTTCATGTGCAATGAAAATTGTGCAATTTTAATCTATATTTTATTGACGGTACTTCAGCTAAGTTTAACATTTTTAGTGGCAACATTTGTGAGAGTGAAGACTATGTTCTTTTTTCATATACATAGTCTTTATACTGTATTAGAAGGAATTCTTATGTAACTGTTGTGGGTAGCACACATAAGGAACAAAGAAGTTGAAACCTCTTCAAAAGCAATATATAAGTGCAATAATATTTCCTCTTAATCTAGAATCTAAACTGTACACTAATATTCCAACACTCAGAAAATTCACATCGCATACCTGACCTAGCCCCAAAAATGAGGGAGCTGGAATTTGAATGTGACTTAAATCCGACTGTATATAGCTTGCTCTCTACCCTCAAGATCACAAACAGCTTTCTTGTTCTTTATCTTTTCTTTTTTAAAATTAATCTGCTGCACAAATGGCAATATCACTGTTGGGGGCACATCTATCTTAATCTAGTGAAACTCCTATTAAAACCTAGTTGCCATATATATCAATGGTACTTCTGGGTACATTCTCAAAACAGTTTGTGCAAGTCATTATGACCAGCCATTGTGTAACATATACATATGTTTACCCATGTGGAAAAAGTTGCAAATTTTCTCCCCAAATAATTTTAATAACCAGACAGTTGGTTTGGAAGATATCAATATATGCTCAGGTTCTATATATTTGTACATCAAAATAGGGCACCCTTAAGACCTAGAGTGGCAAACTTTTAATAAAAGTGAGTAGACATATTGACTCAGAAGATCTATTTACATGAATGAGTAATTGTGAAAGTAAGGATTTGCAGGATTGGACCTTTAGGCCACAATTCAGTAAAGAATTTAAGCATGTGCTTAACATTAAGCACTTGTATCTTTCCACTGACTACAATGGGACTGCTCACATGTTTAAAGTCAAGCACATGCTTAAGTGCTTTGCGGAACTGGGGCTTTATTTTGTACTCCTCCCGTAGCTGTGTTGGTTTTACAATGTCAATAATGGGGGAAAGTGGTAAAAATTCACTTGTGTAGGCAGCTTGCCAAAAGCTAAGTATTTGTAGAGACAAGCCCTTTGTTTAATTCACTTGAATTAAACTAATTCAGAATAAGGTATTCTTATTTTGGAATAAGAGTGACCACACATGAAGTTAATCAGGAAGAGTTATTCAGATTTAAATCTACACCCTTCTTTATTCCAGATAAATTTGCATGTGTGGACAAGCCCTGAGACTTCATTATCTTTACAAAATATACGAGGTATCGACCAACCACTTAAAATATAATACTATTGTCAAAATAAAGTGAAGTATATTTAGTGGTGCACTTCCCTAGTTTTATTTCCTTCCTTTGCATGCATTCATTTATTCCCTAATTAGCAAAATTCAGTCATTCACAATGGGTCTATCAGTCTTTACAGTGCATTACTGGAGTGATGTAAATTGTAAACAAGACACTAAACAGAGAAATCTAATCCCTCTCAATTCGCTTTTGTGAAAATATTCTTTATGCTGCACTGAAACACCAGCTCATTAGTACATGCTTATTTGAAACATAATATATTTGAGTAAACACAACTGAGAAGAAAAAGGCTGCTTTACATTTCACCTGTTTTAATTTCTACACTAATTTTGGAGCATTCTGACATGAATTTGATGCACAACTCTACTTACCAACTTTTTTCAGATTCTCAGCGTATTCTCCCTATTATTATTAAATTGAACAGTGTCAATATTTAGTTGCCACTGAGAGTGAGTGAATGGGTGCATCCTCCCAGCTTTCGTGAAGGGAAGAAGAAATGATTCCATTACACACACCTCCCCTTCAATCCTTTCCTCCCACCTTTTCGTAGTACTTGACCTCGTAGTCCAAGATGATGCCGTTAGGCTGCTCGGGTTCTTGCCAAGACAGAGAGACACTATTTCGGGATGTCCGGTCTTTCCTAATTATTGTGATGGGGGACGGGGCTGTATGGAGAAGAAGGTAGGGGAGAGAGAAAAAGCAAATGGAGTTTATCACTGTTCTAATCCTTGGCAAGGAGGTATTGTTTCCATTTAAAAGACTCCTGAGTATAGGCCTGGCCCTGTATCAACACTCAGCAGCTGGATTATAGTCTTGGTACACATGTCTTGAAGCATACTGGCCTGAAGGAAAGTGAGCTGAGACTTTCTGTTACTGGTGGACTAGTGGCAAGACAGCAGATGTTTTCAATCTGCTACTATAATGTAAGCAATAAAATACATCTGATATATTAAAAAAAAAAACAAATAATGGTACTACCTATTTGTTATAATGTTGCAGCATTATTATTACCAGGCTCAGCAGTTCATTGATAACGTTTTCATATGCAAGGATACTACAGGACTGGAATACATTACATACAAGGAGTCTCATGGTATCCATAGTTAATAATAATCAGCAGCATATTGCAGAATACATCCTTTTTTATGAGAGTATTTGGTAAGGATTCCCCTGATGCAAATTGTTCCTACATACATCGCATTTCCTTTACAGTGTTCCTTTTAAAATAAAAAATCTAAAATGCAAAGTACATGTGATTTAACTTACACTGCCAGTAATTTTATTTCTGAGATACATTAATCACAAGTATGGATGACAAGCTATGGCATGCCACCCACTAACCCACCATCCAAAACCTGGAAGTACTAGAGGTCTGACAGTAAAAATCCTGATCTCATGAGATTTCCAACATAAAAAATTTCAATTAAGCTTCAGACCACCACTTTTTGGAATCTTTTCCAAACCAGCACTGAAATCCTAGAATCTTCAGATCTAAGGCAAAGCTTCCATTTACTTCACTGGATCCATTCTTTCAAAGATTGGCCATCATCAGTTAGGAGAGGTAACTCAGCAACTATGATATTTTTGCTGTTGGTAGATTTGTTAGTTTCAGGTTTCAGAGTAACAGCCTTGTTAGTCTGTATTCGCAAAAAGAAAAGGAGTACTTGTGGCACCTTAGAGACTAACCAATTTATTTGAGCATGAGCTTCCGATGAAGTGAGCTGTAGCTCACGAAAGCTCATGCTCAAATAAATTGGTTAGTCTCTAAGGTGCCACAAGTACTCCTTTTCTTTTTGTTAGTTTCAGCTATTATCCATTCCCAAGTATTAGCATAGTGCTGTTATGTTTGGATTTCCAGTGCTGCAGGAGAATTTCTAAATGCCAGACAGATTGTTCTCATAAAAATTAAATAAATAAATACATAAATAAATCAAACCCACATTTCTAATCATACTTGATTTTGCTAAATTCTTTAAAGGACTGGAACACTGAAAAAATATATCCACCTCAGACAAATGTATGTACTCTATATACTGTATTTTTATATTCAACCCGGTTCTTTGCAATATACTCCCTAACAACATTTGCATTTCAGAAATACTCCATTTTCATTCAAATCTAAGTAAACCTTTATCTTGCAGTAGTTATGCTATTAATGAATCTAGAGTTCTGGGCGCGGGGGGGGGGGGGGGGGTCTAACTTAATTTTACTTACACTGACCAGATCTACAAGCTCATTGTGCTTGTTAAAAAGCATTAAGTGAGGTATATAGGGTTGGTTTGTAATGTGTATCCTTGAATAATTCCATACTTTCATAAGTATAGGCCACTGCTAGAGGCAAAGTATCAGCCTTTTGGACTGTTGTAGTATAGCAAGTGCTCTGTTAAGTCAACCCCTCCTGCTTGCTGCTTTTATGCCCTTGTAAGTCATTTTTATGCCCTTCTAATTCATGGTATTTGTCATTTTTGTATTTCAATAGCATATACAACCCAGTATCCCATCTGTAATGTTTCCCATTAACACTCACAAAAATATTAATAATTAATAAATGATTAACAGAAATGGTTTTTCTCTAATAAATTACATAAGATTTACTATAATGTTTTGTTGAGACAAACCTAAATAATCGTATGTACTTCAGTGCTGTGTTAAGGCTTTCTTATAACAGTGTGTTAGTTATTTTAAACTTATTTATACATCTCTATGGATGTTACAAGTAACACATCTCACACCAGTTTATTAGAAAAGCGTTTGCTATGCATTTATCAATAGCAATTTATAAGTATACAGCTCTCTATCCTATGGATCTGGAAGAACCTTAGAAACTATATATACATAGCAGTTAACTGGTACATGCACTGGTACTTGTGTGGAATAGATGGGAGGCGAAATTTTGAATCACAGCAAAAATACAGTTAGACAAACTTCTTTGACAGGGTAACAGGCCTTGTGGATAAGGGGAAGGCAGTGGCTGTGGTGTATCTTGACTTTAATAAGGTTTTTGATACTGTCTCACATGACCTTCTCAAAAACAAACTAGGGAAATACAACCTAAATGGAGCTACTATAAGGTGGGTGCATAACTGGTTAGAAAATCGTTCCCAGAGAGTAGTTATCAGTGGTTCACAGTCAAGCTGGAAAGGCATAACGAGTGGGGTCCCACAGGGATCAGTTCTGGGTCCAGTTCTGTTCAATATCTTCACCAATGATTTAGATAATGGCATAGAGAGTACACCTATAGAGTTTGCGGACGATACCAAGCTGGGAGGGGTTGCAAATGCTTTGGAGGATAGGATTACAATTCAAAATGTTCTGGACAAACTGGAGAAATGGCCTGAAATAAATAGGATGAAATTCAATAAGGACAAATGCAAAGTACTCCATTTAGGAAGGAACAATCAATTGCACACATACAAAATGGGAAATGACTGCCTAGGAAGGAGTACTGCAGAAAGGGATCTGGAGGTCATAGTGGACCACAAGCTAAATATGAGTCAACAGTGTAACACAGTTGCAAAAAAAGCAAACATCATTCTGGGATGTATCAGCAGGCGTGTTGTAAGCCAGACATGAGAAGTAATTCTTCCGCTCTACTCTGTGCTGATAAGGCCTCAACTGGAGTATTGTGTCCAGTTCTGGACACCACATTTCAGGAAAGATGTGGACAAATTGGAGAAAGTCCAGAGAAGAGCAACAAAAATGATTAAAGGTCTAGAAAACATGAAAAAAATGGGTTTGTTTAGTCTGGAGAAGAGAAGACTGAGAGGGGACATAACAGTTTTCAGTTACACAAAAGGTTGTTACAAGAAGGAGGGAGAAAAATTGTTCTTCTTAACCTCTGAAGATAGGACAAGCAATGGGCTTAAATTGCAGCAAGAGTGGTTTAGGTTGGACAAATTGCAAATTTTTAAGAGCACGTTGGGCAAACACCTGTCAGGGATGGTATCATAAATATAAAGGGAAGGGTAACCACCTTTCTGTCCACAGTGCTATAAAATCTCTCCTGGCCAGAAGCAAAACCCTTTCACCTGTAAAGGGTTAAGAAGCTAAGATAACCTCACTGGCACCTGACCAAAATGACCAATGAGGAGACAAGATACTTTCAAAGCTGGAGGAGGTGGAACAAAGGGTCTGTCTGTCTGTGTGATGCTTTTGCCAGGAACAGATCAGGAATGCAGCTCAGAACTCCTGTAAAAAGTCAGTAAGTAATCTAGCTAGAAATGCATTAGATTTCTTTTGTTTAATGGCTGATAAAATAGCTGTGCTGAATGGAATGTATATTCCTGTTTTTGTGTCTTTTTGTAACTTAAGGTTTTGCCTAGAGGGATTCTCTATGTTTTGAATCTGATTACCCTGTAAGGTATTTACCATCCTGATTTTTACAGAGGTGATTCTTTTACTTTTTCTTTAATTAAAATTCTTCTTTTAAGAACCTGATTGCTTTTTTATTGTTCTTAAGTTCCAAGGGTTTGGGTCTGTGTTCACCTGTACAAATTGGTGAGGATTTTTATCAAGCCTTCCCCAGGAAAGGGGGTGTACGGCTTGGGGGGATATTTTGGGGGGAAGACATCTCCAAGTGGGCTCTTTCCCTGTTCTTTGTTTAACACGCTTGGTGGTGGCAGCATAGGATTCAAGGACAAGGCAAAGTTTGTACCTTGAGGAAATTTTTAACCTAAGCTGGTAAGAATAAGCTTAGGGGGTCTTTCATGCAGGTCCCCACATCTGTACCCTAGAGTTCAGAGTGGGGAAGGAACCTTGACAGATGGTCTAGATAATTTAGTCGTGCCTTGAGTGCAGGGGCCTGGATTAGATGACCTCTTGAGGTCCCTTCCAGTTCTATGATTCTATGGATCTTTAATGTCCACACAAAGTATGGTTTCACCTGAAACATTCAGTCTACAGCATATTACTTAACTACAGCTGGTTATCCCAGGATCTTGAACCTAACTTGCCAGGAAAATCAGGAATTTCAAACCTGATGTTTAAACTACTAAGCTGCCCCCTATAAAAGGGTTCCAAATGTTATTTCATTAAAAAATATATATTAACCTCCAGTTCCTACAGAAACAGCTTATCTAGTTTGGGGAAGGATTGTTTGTTTTTAAAGGATAAACTAAATTCTCCATGTTTTGGGGCAGAGAGAAGTTTAAAGAATAATACAGAGCAATTTACTTTCTAAAGAAATGTTCTGTCCATTTTCCATATAATCTCAGAATGGGGCTTCCAGTCTGTTCTTGGAAATAGGGGACAAGTTTAAACTTCTTAGGTCCTTATTCAGGCAGTCAAAGGTAATTGGCAGTATAAACTATTTTAAAAAAGAATGAGAACATCAGTCTTTAGGTCCTTCAAATAACTGTAAGAAGATAGAGCTTTAGGATTTCTCTCCAACCTGAACATTCTTAATAACTAGAATAACTTCAGACTGAAGAAAGATATGTCCTATCAGCAGGACCAGCGGAGAACTGCTTCAAATAAAAAAAAAATCAATTTCTTCATATGCCATTTGGATTTTACTTTCTTCAAATGCTGCCAAAAACATGCAGTGCTAGAATGTTTTGAATATACTTTGTCAATGGGGGCATTTTGGGCTGATGTAAACACAGACAATTTTATCGGTACAGTTTGCTAAAACAGGCATTTTGTGAACGGATTGTGTAAACATTCATTTAACACAACTCAAAGGTAATCTAAATGAAAATGTTTTACTTAGGAAAATGTATACAGATTTCAAGGAAAGACTGTTGGAAAAATGTTTAGGTTAAGACTTGTAATAAACTTCCACTGAAAACCATGTTAAGACTGCCACGGGCATCATTGGGTGTTGGATAAAGCCCCATATATCAGTGTTCTAATGTTTGTATTGATGGTGTGATGTATCTATTATCAACCTTAACTTTCTCACAATGTAGGTTTTTTGTTTTTTGATAACAATCTTATTGCATATGTACATCATGAATGAGTACTGAAAGATTAATTTTCCTTCATGAGTAAGGAAGGATGTATATTTTCAATACACATGTGCAATGTATACATCCATAACATTATTTGTCTATATACTGTATGACTGGTTCTTGACCACTCTACGCAGTTAACATGCACAGACTCCCAACACTAGGGGAACTCAGACAAGATGCAAGCTTACTAGGGGAAATTTACTTTGTGCATTCAATATTGTTCGGTGGACTTTTGTAGCAACTGGGGACATGGATGTTGAAAAGGTAACAGATTGTATGGACTGCAGTGATCCAGGGAGCTTAAGCTCACAAGTGTAAAAACCTCTTCACTCACAACTGTTAAAAGTGCAAGCAAGTAACATGAAGGGTCTAGCAGAGAGGACAATAAAACTCTGCTGAAACTGATTTCCCAGAGAAACTGACCCCAACAGATCATTTGTTTTCCTCCAGTTTAATAGCAGCTGTATATAAATCTTCTTATTGACTTTTTTATTCCTTGGTTATTGTTTTCATATGTGACTGGTTTACAGATGTATATACTGTAAGTTAAATTTCCATGTCCTATGAGAGGGAAAGTTCAGAATTAACTCCGGGAAGCCATGTATATGCAACTGGTGAAATGTTTAAAGTCATCTTGTTTCTTGTTTAGTCCTGCTGGTCACAAATTACATTTTATTAAAAATCTCAAAGTTCTGTAGGATTTAGATCTAAAAAGGATATGGACCACTGTCTTCCAATGGCGATGCACCCACTTATATCAGGGCTTAAGTTGGTCCTGTATCTTTAAAGATAAAGCACTCCAAGTAAGTTCAGGTAGCATGGATGGAAAATTAGTGCTTTAGAGAGAATTTGTTCAGGAGTGGGTCTGAGGCACTGGGAGTGCACAAACTATTTAAGAATGTTCCCTGAACTATTTTAAAAAAGAGACTTTTTATTTATTGTGATCTGAAGACATTACCACCTAATCTTGACTTTATAGTCTGAATAAACCCCACCCCATTCCACATAGAGACTATGCCCCCTGTCTCTATAGGGAATCTCTATAGAGATTGACACGGAATGATATATTTTAAATATATTTAAGTTTTTACACTGAGGGTTTGGGTTGCTTGGGTAATGATATACTGAGCCTCCCTTCTCAGCGCCACTTGTTCACTTTCGTCCCAAATCTGTGGTGACAAAAAGACACCACCAACTGGCGACTGTTTTGCTGGTCTACGCAAAATGAGTTGGTGATCTTAGCCCAGTTCTCAGAGTACCAATATCCAAACAATAAAAAAAAAAAGAAAACCCACCACCCATCACTGTCACCCTTGCTAGAAGTCCCGCTGGAAAGTCCAAGGACTGAATGGACATGAAGAAAAAACTGCTTTTCCACATATACACCACACAGACGACAGAAGGCATGTTCTTATCATAGAGCTATTTGAGGAAATGTGTGTCGTGCCAGTGCTATGTAGCTCAATAAAAGGCTTAAGTGTTTATCTCAATCCAGCATCTTTCACAAACAATTAATTCTCTCTCTCTCAACAACAGCAACAGAACAAAAACATTTTTTTTCCCTTTCAACCAGACTTTACAGCAAGGAGAAACCAAGACAGGAATGGTTTTGTGACTGAGCTCTCACAATTTTGGCTTTATCCAACATCCCACTATCCACCAGCATTCTATTTGTTGGACAGTCAAATGTAATGGCAGTGAAGACACATCTGCGTGTCTCAATAACGTCTATTAAAGTTCTCTTTTTCTGAACCATTGTATTTCTCTTTAGATTTGTGACTTCCCCCCTCCCAATCTCCTTCCCCTCACCCCCATCCCAGGTTGGTATCTAACAATGGTTTATTCTTTAACATTGCTTATAAAAAGCAGGAGTTGAAATATTTTTAATAGGGAACTTTCTTTGATTGCAATACAATGTACTCTCTTAATGAAGTGCAGTTAAACATGCTGCCATCATATATAATGTTTTGCTAGAACACGTAATTACAAGGTTAAACACATTCCAAAAAGGGTACAAACAGAACATTGTATCAGGTGGCTCATAAGGTTTGTAGAAGAGAAAGGAAATAGTTATATTTTAATGACATCTTTGGAAACCTGCTAAACCCTACACCTCCCTCCCCCAGATACAACCATCCCACTCTTGAATGTGTGCACAGACACAGTCCTTTGCCCTTTAATCTCCAGGATATGTAGTTAAACTAACATTGCACTTTTGTATGTGTTTTTCCACCTTTTGTTTAAGTTACTACAGACTCAATATATTTTTATGACGTGCACTGTGAAATGTCATCTGATTCTGTAGAGTCATTAAGCGATAGTCAAACCAAATGGAATTTACCCTTCTTGTCCTCCCTTTTCACCAGAGGACTGGAATTTGAGACTGTATCAAGCCCTAGGTCCAAGAGCATCATGTCAGGAGCTCTTACCCTGGATCTGGCTCAAATTTTTGGTGGGACACACTCAGACATATGAAAAGGGTAAGGGTTTCTGACAGAGGGCTGTCAGAAACTAACGGTTTACACTAAAAGAAAAAAATAAAGATCCAGTGGTAGGAGGAGGAAGAAGAGATGTTAGCAGGGGACATGTTAACTTTGGAAGATGTGGAATTCAAACCTGGATTATAAGGGGCTGATTTTGGTTGTATCCCAAACCAGGCTTTTTTCCTAAAAACCCTGTGGCTTTGCTTGTTTTTCATTAAAGTCAGTCTCCACTCCTGAAAATAGGCACCTGGGAGGAAAGCTTTCTCTGGGAAGCCTTTGGCTATCAGAACTTGCCAGGTAAATCTGCAACTTCTGGGACAACGTGGAATAACAGGTTCAGTTTTGGACACGTGTGACACTCTACAACAATTTTAAACTTAAGCTGTTTATTTGAGACCTTTATTTGCACTGCATGGATGGCCTCTGCATAACGAAGAGGAATGCTCAAATGTATTCTGCAGATGAGAGGACTATAGCACTTGGCTGCAGACTCTGGGATGACAGCAGACATTGCGCAAATGACAAAGAAAAGACGGGAAGGCAAAGAATGGAAAGGGAAAAAAAGAAGCTCCAACAGGAACTGCACTAAAATACAGCTGGTTACTTTCACTCTTAAGCACAGAGGAAAGCCACATTCTGGGCAGCAGCTGTCACTGGACAAATGAGTATCAGGGGTAATTTCTCACCATAACAATTAATTTTTAAATTAAAAGCCAGCTTTATTAAGTTTTGCATTTTCACATCCTCACATCTCTCTCTCGCTCGCTGTGTGTTTTTGCTGTCTCTTTTTAAACACCTGCTGCACTACAGGCAAAATGTTTGATTTACTCATATGCTTAACATATGGGTGATAAATCACGGACACACCATGTCCATTTGAGAAGTATCAGGCTGCACAAGGCACTCACTTCAGAAACTAAAAATTATGGTGCCGTGGCATTCACAGTTGTTATTTCACAGAGAAGGGACACCTCCTGTATGCTTTCTTAAGGTTTCCTCCTAAGGTACTCGTAACAACAATGTTATTCTTTCTATTCTCTGTATGAAATGGGAGGGGGCAAGAAGGAGGGAGAGGAAGCTTCTCAGCACTTCATATTTTCACTCAATATTTATAAGGCTATATCAATTAACCGACCAGTCTAGCTTCCCCTGCCCAACCCCACTGTCAGGTTACTTTATGCTTTCCTATAGTCTTGTGCCTCCTGGGGTGAGCTTTCAAGAAAGAGGGAATTATTTACCATGACTGCAACACCAACTGTCAGATGCTTATTAGGCTACTGCTCTTCAGGAAACTAAGTTATCATCTCAGTTGGAAAAATCCCTCCAATTTCTTAGAAATGTCATTAAGAACTACTTGTGTGTGTGCCAGTGTCTTAAACAGAACTCCTGCCCTGAGAAAATGGGTGCTGTTGGATTAAGGATTTCTGAGACAAACATCTTTTTTTGTTCTGAAGTCCTTTAACTGGTCTGCCAGCAAATGTCATCAGAACAGATTCAGTCTGGTTCCAGACTATTGGGGTACATAGTGAACCAAAGCAATCGAAAATAATGTCTCTAAAATAATCAAGATTTCATACCATTTTTATTTTCTTTCACTTTGCCTTTCCACGATTCTTTGTCATTTCATGGTTACACCAATACAGATGAATTCTCAGTTCTTACTTTAATACACATTATCTCTGAACAACACTATCCTTTCACAGAACAGTTGTCCACCAGCTTCAGCTTTAAATATCTAATCAGCATGAGCTGCTAAACTGCTTGCACTGGTAAACTCCACATAAAAAAATGCAACCTGCTCTGGACTTAAATGCTTTCCGCTGAAAGCATTTCATAATAACGGAAAAGTGTCTTCCACTCTTCTAAGCACTTCCATGAGAGATGCTGGTGTCCAAACTAGACAACCCTACAGCCTTTCATTTTGAGCCACCTCTACCACTGGCAGGTTGGAAACAGTTACTCAGTGTCAAAAGTCTACAGAATAAGTTTGGATTTCAGAGCATGCCAGTCTACAAGAGTCTGATGAGGTGGTAGAGCTTTAGGGCTTGTCTACACCACCGCCAAAGTTGATGTAACTTACATTGCTCAGGGGTGTGAAAAAACCACCCCCTGAGTGACCTCAATTTACAGCACTCTCCTGCCGACATGGCTTCAGTTGCATCAACATAATTACTCCACCTCAACGACAGGCAGAAGCTATGTAGTGTGGTAGTGAAGACAAGCCCTCAGACTCACATGAACAATAAGGCCTACAAACCAAACTCCATATAGGCTTTCCAACAAAAGAGGATTCACAGCTTTAAATCAATAATTGCAGTTTAATTGAGAAGGATTTTATTAAGTCCTGCATAATTTATGAATACAAAACTCCCCTTGGCTATCATGGGAGTTTTGAGCATACAAGGAATGTTGGATTTGGCAGCAATTGGTGGAAAGATGTTTGTAGTGTGGATCAAAGAAACAGGTAGTTTTAGAATGGTCTGTCTAACTGACCAGGCTTGCAAGCTGTCTAATAAAGACAAACTTCAAGAGGCAATGCAAGTTGTTAGCTTTTTTAAAAATTCAGAAGTACACCGATTGCCTCTCTCACTAGTCATTCACCTTGCAATGTTAGTGTTTTTGCACTGAAAGAAAAAATAATAAGGGACTGTTATGTGTTTAGCCTGAGAGCAAATGTTTTCCTTGCCTTGATTTCTTTCTTTTTTATTATTTTAACACACTGAGCTGTTTACACAGAGAACCTCAGTGTCACGTGACCTCGCAATTAGAACCTTAAGAAACTCATACTAAAACATAAGTGGATATGTGGATCAATGTTGCTGATGATTATCTATTGACATCCAATCTACCATTCCAAAACCTCCACTTAAAAGGTAGGGAGGGTGGGAGATGGTGGGCATCAGTCACAAGCTCCATATTGGAATTTTCTCAGAGATGAGCAGAGTTCAGACCCACGCTGTTGTTTGGCACATTGAAGAGATCAATGTCAGCCACAAAGTTCAAATCCCGGGCATAGCTTCCCAAAGGTTTGTGGGGGCTGGAATCAAAGGCTTGGATGGGGATCATCTCTATCCAGTAACAGTGGGAGCAAGAAGGATGCTCCTACACTTCCCTTTTTGCCTTGCTACAGGATGACTGTTTGAGTTAAAATGATCCTTCAGCAGCCCTGGGGCAGAACTGTAAAACACATTTGAAAAGCGTAAAATCCTTATTTATGCCAGGAATGTTTGAAACTCAAAAGATAAATGTCATTCAAAAAACAAGCATGTGCTAGGTATCCAATATGTAATGGGGCACAGCTGTAATAACAGTCACTGAACCACAGGCTCCCTACATCATGTCATTAGTTGACTTTTAATAAGTCTATCTTCTGGTCCTTTTTATAAGGGCCAGTGGGAAAGAAAGAAATATATCATGCACCAAACATCTGTGGCTTTGTCATATTGTGTCTCTTAAAAGATATATCTACTTAAGGGACCTGTCTTAGGATACAGATTGTAAAGTGCATACAAGCATTGCTAAAAATGGATTGCATTTAAACAGAGAACATCATACTTTGTATGTGAGTTGCTAAAGACTGCATTTTAGTGTAATACAAAAAAGCATGTATTGGCACCAGGCTCTAAACATTATCTAAGGTACACTTCTGACATTTCTAATAGAGCTAAAGGCCTCACTCGCTGCAATATATCTTATACAAGCCACCTATTCCCTCAAGCTACCAGACACAAGGAAGGGAAAATCCTAAGTCTGAGGTGATTTTGAGAGTTTGCTCCAGATGCCCAGTGGATTTCTCCATTGTAATAGGGTTGTAAAACAATTATTTCTTTTTAAATGTTTGCTTCCAAGGTGAAGTCTGATCTGGAATAATAGTTTGATGATCTGCACTTCAGAAAAGTAGACCAAGGTGTAGCCCGTCCACTAGATCTCTATCTGGAGCCATTTATCCCCTCTGCTCCGCCAGCGATGTCAGCCTAGATATATCCATCAGTTTCAATCATCCCCAGACTTTTTTTCATACCAGCCTCTTTGCTTGGATAGTCTAGTTCACCAAGCCACCAGCTCTTGTCTTTCAAATACCTCCTGAAAACCCACTTATTTTCAAAAAGTTGATAATTCAAAAAATGTTAGGAGAAACACAAACAGGTCAAATACAGTGTAATCTGTGTGTTGGACTCAATATCGAGTTGTATTTACTGTCACTGCATGATTTGGTTCCACAAGATGAGATAAACAGCACAGAATTTTGAGGAAAAAAATGTCATGTCAGTGATGTGCCCTAAGCGAGCAATAACATACAACAGTTTAATGTTATTGCTAGTTTAAGGCACATCATTGCCATTTCCCCTTCACATTTTGCACAAGCAATTTCTATCCTGTTTAATTTTCATACACATCACATTAGGGCAACATTCAGCTCTCTGGTGCACACTGTGTGGCCCTCAATTCAAATATACTATTTTCCCTTTGTGTCTTGAACTCATATTGACTTTCTCTGATTGGATGAGCATAAGCCTCAGATTCAGCTGTGTGGCCCGTAAATATTTGGGCATGCAAACTCAAAGTCAGATTTTTTTAAAGCTTTAATCCCAGTAAAGTAGGATTTGTGTGATTCTGCTCATGGCAAGCAAACATGAAAGCGTGAACACAGGCAAAACTAAATTGTTTAAAACATTCAAATGACTCTTAGTGGAGAACTGTTACACTAGTTCTATGCGCGTAAGAAGAGAGGAATGTCCGAACCATGCTCAGTTCTACAGGTTGAATAATATTTTACCCACAGTGCTGTTGGAAGGAAATTCAGCCCACTCGACTTATCCCAAAAGTCTGATACTTCAAAAGAAGATTCCAATTTAGTCCTCATCATAAGTTTTAAAATTTATTCAATTGGCTGTTGTTATTTATTTGTATTATCAAAGTGCCTAGGGGCCCCAATTATAGACCAAGACTCTATTTTGCTAGGTGCTGTACAAATAAAACAAAAAGACAGTCCCTGCCCCAAAGAACTTACATTCACAATGCTGGACGGAGCCAAACAGAAAATACTTTGCTCTTATTTCCTTCCACTCCATGCTCCTCATTAGTATCCTTTCCCCATGCCATGGCTATGTCTGGAATTCCTCCTCCTCTCCTTGTGAGCTAAACTACCTCCCCCTCTCATTTCTTCAAATCCCACTTCTAACCACATTTCTTCCATGAGGCCCTTCAACATTGAATCACCGCATATAACACATATTTATTTATAACACACACACAACCCATCTCCTTCCTGGAAGATGTCTATCTCTCTGATTTAGCCTGCCTGCATCGGATATGGATTCTAAGCTCCCAGAGGCACAGGCCATGTCTTCCTCTGTCTAGTACTCAACATATTATCAGTGCTCAGTACATAAGGAATGCCGTATAGCTTTTTCCCCTTCAATAGCATGAAGCATAAGAGTAGGATTGTGTGCATGACAGGTCTAGAATATATTTAATGTTATGGAATCAACATTCACAATAGGTTCTGAAAAGTCAACATTTGCACTGGCCTCTTTACACTTGCAGACACATTTGTGCAAGAACACATTGCCAGTCAGCTGCCTATTAACTTTAAATGAGAAACTGCTACAGGTATTCTGTCTGAACTGTAAAATAACTTGTGCCCCTAAAAGACATCAGCCGAGGGATTACAGAAAGCAGAACATAAATGAGTGGCACATTGGGCTAATCACACCCCAGCGATCTAAGTCATGCCTCATCTTGGAGTTTTACCCTCTAAAACCTGCAACACACTTGGGTCTGGAATTAAGTGTGTTTGGTGGCATGGAAAAATCTCAAGGAGCATCAACTGAAGTGTGTGAACCATAACAGTTAATCACGTCTCAGAGAAAACAGTTGTGCAGCTGCCAACAGGTTTTTTGTCCTGAATACACTCTTAAGTGGCAAATACTTTACATATTTTGAGAATGATTCAAAGCAAAATCTTATTGCAACACTTACCTGTGCACTGGAGGTGAATGGGGTTAAAGATCAGCATACAAGCAAACGCAGAGAAAAGTATGGGGAAATCTTATGTGCATACAAGTCAGACCACATGGTCTTAGCTGAAACGAGCACCTTGATTCCCCACAATCCAGAAATAAGCAAGAAGAGATGATGTTATAGAGTAATTTTAAGTTCAGTGAACCTGAATACCCAAGAATTATATTACCATGCTTAGGGGTCGATGCAATGCTCTTTGGTTTGCAGGCATCTATTTTCCTGTCTTCTTTGGTGGATCTTTTATAAGGCTCAACAGACACAGGATAATTAATTCTTCTTCTTCATGGGTTTCAGAAATGCAGAGGGTGTAGGAGAAATGAAAGAGAAATATAGAAGAGGAGAGACCTGATTATCAGCCATATCCTCTCACATGGACCCCTTAAAATGAGTTAATATATGCAATGCATCTTATTATTAATAATTATATTATTGTTGTGCTGAGAAATCCCAATTAGCCGCCAGGTCCCGTTGTACTAGACACTGTACAAACTTATAGTAAGAGGAGTGCCCCAAAGAGCTTACGGTCTAAATGGATAAAATATGGGTGAAAGGAATCACCATTTTACAGTTGAGAAATGGAGATAGGAGAGATTGTGACTTCCCCCAGGTCACATAGGAAGTCTGTGGCAGATCCAAGAATTGAACCCAGATCTACTGAGTCCCAGTCCAGTTCATTAATCAGGACACCATAAACAGCAAAGGCCATGTCTTTAGTTTTACACACTCACACACACACACACACTCACACACACTCACTCTCTCTCTCTCTTTTAAACAGACTGACTCTTAGACCCCACCCCTCCTCACCACAACTGTTTCACCACAGCTGATCAAAAGTTCCAGCCTTATTTCATCCTATCCACTCCAGAGACACAGACACAACCCTCAGCAAAAAAGAGGTGAATAGTCATAATAAACAAATGCTTCACATTAGCAGAAGACAGAGTGGCCTTTAGTCACAATTGTACCATGGAGTCAGAATAATGTGCTCATTAAGGGGAATGGCATTTGGATGGGTAAATATAATACTGTGCATTTATGGGCCCTGTCCACATTAGGAAAACAATTGTGTTCTGAAGTCATTTTCAGTGACTGATCTCAAAAGTGTTTTTCACTTACACAAGTAGATCAGCTGGATGGATGGAGCATAACTCCACCAAAAAGGTCTTGAAAATTCTGGTTTTCCAAGCCCATTTAAAAGAAGCTCTGCCCCCATCCTCCCCACAGTGGGCCCAAGTGTGCAAGTGGAAATCCAGACAGGCTGCTAAAACTGAAAACTGTTTCCAAGCCTGCTGAGTTTTCCAGTGCAGATGAACCCTGAGCTCTCTTTTCATATAGGGATTTCAAAGCAATCCACAGTAGTTCCGCCTCATGCCCTCTCTTTGTGAAGAATGGGATATACAGGGATCACTTCTCCCACCCCTGGCCTGGGACCCAGCAGCTGTTTGACAGCACAGGGAATAATGAAGGATCCTGTATCCAGCAAAGAATGCAGAGGGTGTGGAATGCAATTCCCAGAGCTGGACTCCAGCATGGACGTCCCGACCCTTGCAGGAACTGTGATGGAATATTTATTAACCACAAGTGGCTGGAACTTTCTGTCAGCAGAAAATTGCAAAGACTTGAAATCTGGGGTTTAGAATGGAGATGTGGCTACCAAAAGGCTCTCATACCACACAGGGGCTTGAGGACACATTTCAGCTCCTAATAACTCCTCAGTACATGGAGCCATTAGAGCAGTGCCAGCTACTAACATTCTGATGTGTTCAGCACCATGTGCCATCACAAGAGCTGAGGAGCCCAAGAGGTCAGTATCACTAGCCCCATTTTGCAGATGGGAAAAAAATCAAGAAACAAAGAGAAGTGACCACCCAAAGCCACAGACAGTCAGACTCCCAAGCTCCTGGTCTAACAGCTATACCATTTCTGCTTCTCCTGATTCTTGTTCTGAAATCAATAATCTGTGAAGTGACATGGGAAACAGACAAGTCTGCTGGGAAAGACTGGAGAAAACTGTAACCTTAAATCCCTATCCCAGTGCATTGTAGGTGCATGACAACAATTCTGTGATGTCAGCAGCTCACTGTGACATACCTCATCACCTGAGATGATGCAACATACTGAGCTGTTGCCGAGCAATAGCCCAGAACCATCTGGCATGGCAGAGCAGCAAAGCCCCAGGATGGGGAGGAAGTGGTGTATGTTCATTCAAGAGATGACCTGGGGTCTACACAAAAAGGAATAGGGATGCTGAAGGAATGCCACATCAGTCAAGAGAGTGCCATGCGAGAGCTGGGACAAAGTGGACTCCAAGGAAGTGCTGCACCAGACACAATGAACAGGACACCAATGGAGTGCCATGGTGTGACAAAGGGGACACTGAGGGAGTGTTGTGCTGAAGGCGATACCAAGCTAATGCCATGCCAAAGGGAACACCAAGGAAGTGCTGGGACTGCTGGATCCAAGAGGATGCTACGGGAGCCCCGTGCCAAAGGGGATGAGGAGGGAGGGTTGGGCTGAATGAGCCGCTGAAGGAGCTGTCAAGGAAGCAGTGCACTAGCCAGGCTGAAAGGGATGCTGAAGGAGCACTATGCCAAAGCTGATACCAAAGGGGCCAAGGAAGCCCAGTGCCAGCTGGCACTGAAGGGGACACCCAAAGAATACCATGCCAGCTGAGGGAGTGCCTGGCTTGTCAGGCCCAAGGGGGCACCAAAGGGGATGCTGAGGAAGCGATGCATCACCCAGGCTCAAGGGGTTGCCAAGGGAGCACCAAGATGAAGACACTGCTGAATGAGCACTGCACTCACCAGGTCCAAGGGCATGCTGAGGGAGTGCTGTGTTGTCTGGGGTGAAGATAACACTGAGGGAGAGGAAATGAAGGAAGGTTCCATGACATAAGAATGACGACACCTGAGGGATGAGAGAGGAGTGACAAAGGAAGAGTGGGGAGGGATAGCTCAGTGTTTTGAGCATTGGCCTGCTAAACCCAAGATTGTGAGCTCAATCCTTGAGGGGGCCCTTTAGGGATCTGGGGCAAAAATTGGGGATTGGTCCTGCTTTGAGCAGCAGGTTGGACTAGATTACCTCCTGAGGTCCCTTCCAACCCTGAGATTCTAAGCGAAAGATACTCTCACATCCTAGTGGGTCCAAGGCAGGGCTTTGTTATTAATCTCTGTCATGTTTCTTTTCCCATGGATGAGTGGGGAATAAAGTATCTTTGTGTTTGTACAAGGGGCATCTCCTGTGGTTTGTTTCCCAACCCTGGCAGTTACCTCGGTGTGGTGAACAGGCCTCTCTGCTGCTCCATTTCTAAACTAGGGAGCGCTGAAGACTCCCAACTCTATTGCATCTCTGTGTGTGCAACAATCTGTATCTTAAGCGTGTGTGTGTACTTGGAAGACTGGAACAGACCCTCACATCTTTAAATGGTGAGGTTCAAATCAGGATACGTATCCCCTGTGACTCTTCCTGCTTCCTGTCTTCCTGGGACACTCTGGACACTTATGAGCACAATACACCAGCCAATCTTCCAGAGATGCACTCAATACTGATATTGGTTTATTGCAGGTGGCTGACCTGATCTGTGGTCTACATTCCCTGATGCACTACTCAGACATCATCATCTCTGGTTTCCTAAACATTCATTCGTTCAGACAGCTAAATATTCAAACTACGTGTACAAATTATATAAGTAATGTAAGCTGAAATATCCCTTTGATGAAGTAAGGAACCAAAGGGTCAGCCCTAAAGTAACTTGCAAGTGCTGGCACGACCTCCTTGTACACCCCGCTCCCCCACCAAGCCGTTCCGATTCATGGGTAAAATTCCTACCCAGTCTTTTTCGTTCATTAGCTTGCTGTGAGGAGTCCCTGGTGAATGAGATCTCTGCTCATTAAGCATCCATCTGATTGACAGGACCTTCCCCTAACAACCAAGCAAATCAAGCACAAGCACACACACAATGATTAAAACCTTCATAATGTTCTTTTAATGATTAAGAAAACAGGCTATTTGGTTGCTAAACCACAATACAGTAAAGATACTGGAAGCCTGCCCTTTAGGCACCTGCTTTTGTGTTTATTTGATCCATTTAAAGTTAACTTGGAACAATGTGGTCCTTGCTGTGGAGTTTGGTAGTTGATAATTATACTACCAGTCCTTTGGACTCACTGATTCATGTTGCCCAGACCAGGGGAAACAGCATAAATGCTCAGGAAAATGCATGTGGAGGGTGTGAAGCTCGAAGATGGAATAATTCATCAGCCTAATACTAAGCAGCCAGCAGAGAACCAGGCTGCTGCTGTCATTGCAGGTTATGGGATGAAGTAGTGGACTTAGCTCACTGCTGTCTCCAACTTTGTGAAGGGTTTTGATTGGCCATATCCATGAGCTCTGGCGATGCTCTCAGTTAAGCCCATTCCCTGTTCCAGTCTGTGTTTGAGTACAAACAGCTACATTTGGTGCCTGAAGTGGCTACACAGAGCCATTTATGTTATGACCAATAGAAATTAAAGATAGAATGGTCCATCGCATCCACTTGACAACACAAAATTGTTCCTCACAAACCGCTTCCCAAGAGCATAGTTCCTTATAACTAAGAAGCCCCATGAGCGCTTCAAACATAAATTAACTGTCTACATGGGAAAACAGTACTGGTTTAAATTTAAATTGTTTTTTAAACCGATTAAGTTACATTGGTGCAAACCTCCATGTGGACACACTTAGTTTAAACCTATTCCCAATCAATTTAAGCTATCCCAAGTAAAGTCACTCTTAAACTGGTTTTATAAGAGTTCCCAAACGCAGGAGTTGTGGGGGTTTAACATCAGATTAAATTCACAATGGAGGTTATTCATGGGGCTAATCTTTCTTGGATGTGTGTGATTGGGGATGACTCCCTCAAGCTGCATTCGGCTGTTTCTCAGTGTTAAAGCCCCACAACAGTTGTAACCGTGGGCTGAGAGAGGACTGGGCAAGAATATCCAAAGGATTCCCTCTTCCTCACACCCTCCCAACAGCTGCTTTTCTCCTATACAGTCAGCCCTAGGCATAATGAAGATCAAGAGTGAAGACAGTGTGACAGAAATCCAATCTGGAAGCTCACCACAGACACACTTTGGATTGTGAGGATTATACCCAGAGACTTTCAGCTTTATCACGAGGCCAAAAAATGTAACTGAATAGACAATGTGTGGCATCTCTTTTGTGCAGCTTATTATTCAGCTTCTGGATATTCTATATCAATCCAGAGCAGACAGCTTCCTGAAGGCTGAATGGCATCACTGATGTGTTAAAAACTATAGGAGTGTATAAATTGCGCTGTGGTCTACCATTGCCACGCTCATATTTGTTCCCAGAGAAACTGCAATCTGCCTGCATTTCAAAACCAATTGAAAGTGAACCATACAATGGGGCAAATAGAAGTCTAAGGTCTCAGATCAGCATTCCATCCCTGTTCAGCAAAGCACTTTAAGTACATGCTTAACTTCAGGCACATGCTTAAGTTCCATTGAATTTGCTGAATAGGAATGAATTTAAGCATGTGTTTAATTTCTTTGCTAAACTGGAATCCAAGTCCCGTATTATGACCTGCTCCAGCTATGTCTCAGTTTTGCCATGCTGTGTTATTGCCCACTTAAGGACTCTAAACTGAAATAAATTAAGGAGATTTTCATTATTTGTTTTGTTTTATATGATAAACACCATCAGCACTTGGAATTAAGGCATGCTACTGCTGTCTAGTTTGCAAATATTTACATTTGCTAAAACTAACAAATGTAAAACAAACAAAATAAGCAAATATTTAAAATTAAGTAAATGAAAGCTATCCCCAAACACTGAGGATTCTCCTTCATCACTGCAGTGGTCATTCAGATTGGTCAAGGTCCTTTGCGTCTTCTCCAAAATTGCAAGCACAAATATTCTACACATTTCTATTTAAAGTGTAGTTAAATTCATAAAAGCAATTACAGGGTAACATATCTTTTTGCTCAATACCTAGGTGCAATCAGGTTTTACTAGTGTTTGCACTATCAAGCCAGTAATTTTACAGAAAACAAGATATTCTGCCCCATGCACCATCAGCAAAGATGTTGGCTCAGTTCTCACTGAAGAATCTTCATAACTGGGTGTAAAGAGCAGAAAGATCATGGATTAATTTTTAGATCTTAGTGTGAGCTTTCAGTGATGCCAGATAGAAAATCATCTTTTGACTGGTAAAATGAGCATATTTGACACAGATGCCATCAAGAAAAGATAAAAAAGCACACAACTAAATTCTACAATACCATTCTTAGAGTCAATTTTCAGACGAACCGCATGTTCCATTTGCATCTTTCAAACTTTAACCTCCAGGTCAGATATGGATTGAATTCTCCCTTTCCCTGCTCCCTCTTAACTCCTGAATCAGTCTGAAAGAAAGCAAAATCTGAGTGGTATGAAAACCAATCTTTTGCCTTTTGAGCCTTGAGGCTAAAGGAGAGGCATTGCTGTTTTCTTTTCTTTTGGGTTTTTAAGTGAGGGAGAAGGGAAGGAAGAGGTGAACTTATCAGAAGCTATTCATGCACAACTGTGATAGTACATCACTTGGGGCTGAAGAAAAAGCAACATTTTCTAACAAATCTTTGGTCACTAGATTAGGATAGCCCTGACACGGGGGAGTTTTGCAAGTGCCAAACTGTGATTATAACCAGGGTGCAAGGATATGTACCCTGGCTAGAACATTTGAGTCATCTGCCCTGCAGGTAGCATAGCTAGAGGTTCTGAGAAGAACCTGCACAAACCAAGTATGAATCACTAGCCCCAAAATCACAGGAATTGCTGGTATGCTCTGTCCAATTTAAAAAACCTTTAACCCAGTGGTTCTCAACCAGGGGTACATGTACTCTTGTAAGTATACAGGGGTCTTCCAGGGGGTACATCAACTCATCTAGATATTTACCTAGTTTTACAAAAGAATACATAAAAAGCACTAGCAAAGTCAGTAGAACTAAAGTTTCATACAGACAAACCGAGAAAGTAAGCAATTTCTCAGTACTAGTGTGATGTGACACTTTCGTATTTTTATGTCTGATTTTGTAAGCAAGTAGTTTATAAGTGAGGTGAAACTTGGGGTATGCAAGACAAATCAGACTCCTGAAAGGGGCACAGTAGTCTGGAAAGGTTCAGAACCACTGCTTTAACTAATGAGAGCAGTCAGAGTAAGCAAGCATTGACCCCCAATGCTGGAGCACTGAACAGATCCACTAGAGCTGCTGTGTTGTCCCCAGTTCCTCTCTCAGGAGTGGATTCCACAATGTACAACTCCTGTTGACTTTAATGAGAGCTCTGTGCGTGGCAACATGTGCCAAAACTCTTTGACTTGAGAACAATCCAGAACGGGATAGCATCTTATCTTCATTTAGGATGCTGAAGTGACCGCTCAAAAAGTGGCAAGTGGCTGTGGGAACCAGCCAAATAAGTATAACCTAGGGAGCTTAAAAAAGAAAAACAAAAAACCAAAAAAAACCCCACACAAAAGAGCAAACTACAACCAGGAAACCTACATAGCAAATAAATCTGCACATGGTCCAAAAAGACCTGAGAATTCTGCACACAGACCAGTCAGTGTGGCACAGCTGTCAGTATCTCTGCATGACATTCATAATTAACACCCCACCTCCAGGGATTCTGATTTCCATATAATCTCCTGTAGCAGTCAGTGACCCTTCCTAAGCATGGTTGATTGGTGTTATTAGGAGATAACATCTGTGTGAAAGCATATTGATGTGAGACGGGAAGAAGAGTTCTTCCCTTCGGCATGTGTGGTAGGCAAAGGTGTACTACTCCAATTTACAATATCATAAAGCATAATTCAGAGGGTGCCACGTTATGTGGGCATCTCGAGGTACATTACAATGCAATTAAGAGGAAAAGCAACAAATTTAGCCCTATAAAGTAGATTAAAATGGAAACCCATGTCTTTCCTCTATTATTTCCATGTCAAAGACAGAAAGAAAGGCTTAGAAGAATTAGAAATATTGCAGTGTCATATCAGTAGGAGCCATATCTTGCCTGAGGGCTCATTTTTCAAGGCTGCCAGTTCATCAACTTTAACTGGAACAGAAGGAAAACAAAAATGAAAACCCAACAAAGCAAACTTCCACCAGGAATGGCATTGTTCCCAGTCTTCCTTTTCACACACGGGAGTTAAAGGAAAAAGCAGTCATTCAACTCCCAAAACAGATATTAAACTAATGGGACTCATTTGCTGTTCCCCTGGAGTTTTCACCCAGAGCATTCCACTGAGCTCAGCAGTGTTAGTCCTGATTTACACCAGTGAGAGAGGAGAATCAGACCCAAATATTTTACATGCATAAAGCACCTTTCATCACAATTTCCCCCCCACTTAAAGGACTTTACAAACTGCATGAAGCCCTAGTGAAGTGCAGCCCCATCTGGGTTGGCTATCAGCTATCAGCAGAACTGCTGGAAGGGATGTTTTAAAAAGACTACATTTGAAAGACTCATACACAATACATGCCATGGTACTCAGTTAATCTGTCTTGGAAGCTACAAGCTGAGTCACCTCTTGCTGGGGGTTAAAAGCTGATATGTCAGGACGCTGAAGGGCTGGATCCTGGTCTCACACCGTCATAACTCCACTGATTTCTCTGAACTTACTCCTGGATTTACACCAGTGTGAGATCAGAATCTGGCCTTGGGTGTTTCAAACTGAAGTTAGACCATAAAGCACTCCCTGCCTCCCCATCAAAATTGAAAAAGATCTACTGAAGTTTCATTGTGATTTATATTTATATAGTACTGTACTTTTCACAAGTGCTAAGACCTAGAACTCTGTAGTCATTTTACAAACATCAGCTGATTTCTCAGCAGCACTTAAAATGGTTCTCTGTGGTTTATTTATATATATGTATGAAAAAAGATGTGTTGTTCCTTATAGCTTACTGACTTGCCAAAGCATCACCTCCATTTATTTTAAAACAGCCTAGCAGAGCTCTCAGAGGCCGCATTCCCAAAAATCAGCACTGTCTTTGTTCTGAACTATTAGGTTGCTGATGGATCCATAAGCAGAAATGCCCACATGAACAGTGAAAAATGCGGATAGAAATATTTGCTCACTTTTAGGGGGCTTTTGGACTTCAGAGATACAGCAATTATAATGTAAACTGATGGTTCTCTTGAAATTTTCCAACTGGCTGAACGGCCGTAAAAATCACATTTTCACCAGTGAGGGAAGTAAAACATTTTGCCTCAATGTCTTCATAAATTTTCCTCTAGGAGCAACAAAAGGCAGTTTTGTATAGGTGAAAATCCTCAATCTTCACTTGGAACAAAGATGTGCAAAATAATCACTTTGTACCAGGCTAGAATTTCTACATTTTTCACCATAGAAAAAAACTGCCCATCAGTGCGAAAGAACAAAATTTCATGACTGACCATATTTGTGAATTAACATGAAAAACAATGGGGGGAAAATCTCTTGTGACTGTCTGATGAAGCAAAACGGGATGGTTTTGTTCAGCTCTTTTCTGAAATCTTTGAGTATAAAAACCAAGTAAAAATCTGAACACAAGCTTCCACAGTGAAAACACTGTAAGCCTATAAAGCCACTTATGGTTTGGGTCCTGTGTAACTTGAAAATCAGGGGGCAGATTCTTAGCTGAAACTCTCAGGAAGCCCAACCTGTGGAGAGGAAGGTACTTCTGAATTCTCAGCATAGCTGGGGGCCAAACTGGCTCATGATTAAAGTTAGTGAAGCCCCAAGGACTGCTGTGATTTACACTAGCTTTGAGTGACATTCAATCAGCTCAATACAGCCAGAACACAGAGAACTCTGGCCATACCTCTATTACAGGAGGTGTGTGAGGAACTGGTGAAGAGGCCTACACTGGCTTTACACTGGCTGGGGAAGCATCTGGCACTGGCCACTGTCAGGAGACAGGATCCTGAGCTAGATGGACCATTGGTCTGACCCAGGGTGGCTGCTCTTATCTTCTACAGACCACAGAAGAGTTAGACATGAATAATAAGAATACAACAGTTACATCAGCTATTATGATTCTTATTTAATATGTATATTGTAGTAGCAGGATAAAACTATAAGAGATTAATTTTCATGCTTCAAGCTATAAGGTCTGAAGTTAGGAAGAAACTTCTCTCACATGCATGTTATTGGGAAATTGTCTAATATGGAAGGTTTAGTCCCTTCTCTCATGCTTCTAAAACCGGCCACCACAAATTGGATACTTGCAAGCTGTTCAGTGCAGAGAGCATGTTTACCTGTACTCAGAGTGCTTGCACTAGTGGGGTCCTAATCCAGAGCAAGCCCTCTGGGCACTATGACAAAATAACTGACATCAAATAAATCTGGAAAAATACAATGCATTTGCTCCTATGGGCTATTGGGTAGATGCGTTTTATTAGGGCTGTCAAGCGATTTAAAAAATTAATCACACCATTAATTGCACTGTTAAACAATAATAGAATACCATTTATTTAAATATTTTGGATGTTTTCTACATTTTCAAATATATTGATTTCTATTACAACACAGAAGACCATGTACAGTGCTCACTTTTTATTTATTTTTGATTACAAATATTTGTAAAAAACCAAAAGAAATAGTATTTTTCAATTCATCTAATACAAGTACTGTAGTGCAATCTCTTTATCATGAAAGTTGAACTTTAGAATGTAGAATTTTATATAGAAAATAACTGCATTCAAAAATAAAACAATGTAAAACTTTAGATCCTACAAGTCCACTCAGTCCTATTTCTTGTTCACCCAATCACTCAGACAAACAAGTTTGTTTACATTTGCAGGAGATCATGCTGCCCGCTTCTTGTTCATAATGTCACCTGACAGTGAGAATAGGTGTTCGCATGGCAGTGTTGCAGCTGGCGTCACAAGATATTTACATGCCAGATGTGCTAAAGATTCATATGTCCCTTCATGCTTCATCCACCGTTTCAGAGGACATGTGTCCATGCTGATGACAGGTTCTGCTCGATAACAATTGAGAGCAGAGTGGAACGACGCATGTTCATTTTCATCATCTGAGTCAGATGCCACCAGCAGAAGGTTGATTTTCTATTTTGGTGATTCAGATTATGTAGTTTCTGCATCAGAGTGTTGCTCTTTTAATACTTCTGAAAATATGCTCCACACCTCATCCCTCTCTGATTTTGGAAGGTACTTCAGATTCTTAAATCTTAGTTTACCGAGTGCTGTATCTCTCTTTAGAAATTTCACATTGGTACCTTCTTTGCGTTTTGTCAAATCTGCAGCGAATGTGTTCTTACGGACTGGTCCTGCTTTGAGCAGGGGGTTGGACTAGATGACCTCCTGAGGTCCCTTCCAACCCTGATATTCTATGAAGGTTGTGCTGTACGGGAAAAGCCTTGCTAATGCGCCGCTACCCTTCCTACAGCCCGTTAGTAACATGTACTGAGTCATCATCCAAGACTACTATAACATGAAATATATATGGCAAAATGCGGGTAAAACAGAGCCAGAGACATACAATTCTCCCCCCAAGAAGTTCAGTCACAAATTTAATTAACACGTTAATATTTTAATGAGTGTCATCAGCATGGAAGCATGTCTTCTGGAATGGTGGCTGAAGCATGAAGGGGCATATGAATGTTTAGCACATCTGGCACGTAAATACCTTGTAATGCTGGCTACAAAGGTCCCACGCAAATACCTGTTCTCACTTTCTAGTGACATTGTAATGAGAATTGGACAGCATTATCACCCAAAAATGTAAACAAACTTGTTTGTCTTAGTGATCGGCTGAACAAGGAAGAGGACTGAGTGGACTTGTAGGCTTTAAAGTTCTGTACTGTTTTGTTTTTGAGTGCAGTTATGTAACAAAAAAACCCTCCATTTGTAAGTTGCATTTTCATGATAAAGAGATTGCGCTACAGTATTTGTATGAGATGAACTGAAAAATACTATTTCTTTTACCATTTTTACAGTGCAATTATGTGTAATAAAAATAATAATGTAAAGTGAGTAGTGTACACTTTGTGTTGTGTGTTGTAATTGAAATCAACATATTTGAAAATGTAGAAAAACATCCAAAAATAGTTAATAAATTTCAATTGGTATTCTAACAGTGCGATTAAAACTGCGATTAATTGCGATTATTTTTTTATCACGATTTATTTTTTTGAGTTAATTACATGAGTTAACTGTGATTAATCAACAGCCCTGATTTTTATAAATCTAAGTAAAGTAAGGAGACTAAAAATAAAATGAAATAAAAATGTAGTTACTTAATCATAAGGGCTTTTTAAAGCCATATTCTAGGGATAGTGCCTAGCTATTTGTGAAGCTGATAAAATATATGGTATACCTAAATTTGAGAGTGATCTTGAAGTCATACCTATCTCCTTTATACTAAGGGCCATATTTTGGCACAGACTGCATGGCCATGCAGGGGAGTAATGGGTCAAGTTAGCCCCATGTGCCTCTGTTCAGGGCACACATACTGTGAATAGAAGCACAGAGAGAACTGTAGCCTTTGAAGTGCCCTTAAATTCTCCCTGCACAGTGGCTACAAATGGGTGAGGAAAGAGCAGAGCAAAGGCACCGGTTAGCAGAACTGCTGGTATGCCGGGAAATGTATGCTACCCTGGGCATAGACTCAGCACAGCATTCTTCCCCGTTGCAGCAAGGTAGAAGCCAGACTGTGACTCTCATAGGCACAACCAACCTTCTGGTCTGGCTCCATTGGCAGCTGAACAATGTTATGTCCCTTGCTTATGGCAAAGCCACAAATTAATACTTAGTTATTAGATAAGCCATTCATTTTTTTGTCCTTGGGCCCCTGCAGACTTGCTTTTACCTATCTGCTCAAGTGTGATTATTCCTCTCATTTATGTGTTACTTGAACGAAAACAACTATGGTTTCTGAACCAAAGGAAACTGCAGTTACACAAAGTATCATAACTCATTGTCATTTTTGGTATTTGGTCAGGAAGGGAATGCTAGAGAAATCTTGCTCTCATGACTGCAATTCCTGCTAGAAGAAAGATGATTTAGATATCTATTTAAGGCCTAATTCTGCCAGCTTTTACTCACATAGTCCCATTCGTTTTTGTGTGCATACTTGTATATTAAGGCACTCCACACGAGCAGGGGATGGCAAAATCAATACAGTGGTCATTTCTGGCACTTATGTAGAGTCAGAGAAACTCTTGGCTGTTCCCCCAAATGAACAAATTGCTTAAGAAACGTCACAACATATTGCATTGCACACAACAAATCACTGCTGCCACATGTTGGGAATCACGTCTGACAAAACACAGGCAAAAACAACCCAATGGATCTTGCATCATGCCATAAAGGCTACCAACTTTGGGTCTTGGTGGACTACCAAAGGAAGCAAGTTCCAAAAGCTGGAGTCCTCTACTGAGAAAGCCCTGTCACTGGTCCTGGAGAGTTCATTCCCAGGAACTGTGAACAAGAACATTCTCCAGCTGATTTTTAACTAGTGCCATGGAGCACAGGATGAAAGAGAAGAATCTCCAATATACAGCAACAACAACAATAACAACGAAATAGAAGAAAAGGGGCTCTCCTTGAATATGGGAATGGAAGACCCACCCCAACAAATGATTGGACATTTTAGGAAATAGGAAAAATGAAGGCTATTTTTGTAAGACAACACTGGAGAGCAGACATTCCACAAACACACATGCTTTCTGCCAGAAACTTCCTGATGATTTATTGCCCAAAATAGAACTACAAAGAGCTAGGGGGAATCTAGTCTTCCCTTTATCAGCAAATATTACCCCAATTTTGGGACCACTAAAGGAAGCTACACAGCTCCCTCAGATCTGTTACATAAATGAAATTTTGAAAAACGAGAAGCAAATAGTAGAAATGAATGAAGCGTTGATCCTATATTGTGACCTCTGCAGGCAGACTTCTGTGTTCATGCAGAACCTCAGTGATTGTAATAGGGCTGCAATGAAGCCCAGCAGTCCACCTGTGCACTAGCAAATACAGGATCAGGGCCTAATTAAGGATTCATATTCACATCCCTGTAATGCGGGCAGTAGTCTGGACTTGGATGAAAAATTAAATGTGCTAAGGAAAAAGAAAAGTACAGTGTTTTAAATCCCTACAATTTAAAACTTAGCTTTTTATGTGCCTAACATCAAAGCATTTTTCACTTCTATTTAATCAAATTTTATCACTATGATTACTACAGTAATTTACGTTGGAGATTAATGAAATTTGTATTTTATTAAAATCTGGTTTTATTAATAAAACACATTCCAGCGAGGGTGTCATTAGAGACTACTGACTAGAGGCTGGAAGACCCTTTGACAGCTTCGATTTTCACTGGTGTAATCAGGAACAACTTCACTGAAGCCTACTGTTACATCAGTGTGTCAACATTCATAGCACATGTGAAATAGGAACGGGTGATGGGACTACCCAGTCCTTGGTATTTTAAATACTAGAGAGGAAGACCAATACAATCACACTCACCAGCCTGATTAGTTGTGATGCTGACTGCGGCAAATTGCCTTGAGAACGTACTCAAGTCGGACACCCCATTGACTGCATCAATCTCAAATGTGTAGTTGGTGTGTGCCAGGAGGTCTACTACGGTCACTGTGGTGTTGGTGAGTCCAATCTGACGGGGTAAGAAGCGCACGTTGGCGCTACACGGTTCACACAACTTGATGTTCCCCCCACATTTTTTGCAAATGATGTTGAAGGTGACATCTTTCCGGCCTCCTGCATCAAGGGGCCAGCTCCAGTCTAGGATAACCGATGTTTCATTGATATTAGAGATAACGTTTCTTGGTGCAGATGGAGGTCCTACAAAGGTAAAAATATCCTATTAATCTCCCTTTTGGTTATCTGGTGCTTTTCCACAAGAGCAACAGGACACACAAATATGGAACCGACCACAGCAAATAACCATATTGTCTTTATTCTTCGCCTCATGGTCCTCCTGAGATGTTCCCCTGGATTATAGACTCACACAATTGAGGATTGTTAACTATCTTCAAGACATGACTCAAGCTGGAAGATGCTTTTGCAGAAACATAGAAAACAATTTACTGCGAACTACAATACCCATTTGATACACTGTTCTGAAAACACTGGTATTAGTTTTAAACATCTCACTCCCTTTTTCCTATTCAATTTGACAGATAACAGCACAGAGGAATTGAAAATAGAGATATATAAATCCATTCCTATAAGCTCTGATAGCCTGTCTAATATAAAACAGGACCTGAAACAAGAGAGATGAGGAGATTTTGTTTGGAAATTGAATTTACTCTGTATTTGAGAAACAAGGTGCTGAGACAAATCTGGAGAAGAATCTTTGTACACAGCTAAAGAACTTAAATGGGGCAGAGGACAAAAGACAATCACAGCCCCAAGCCATCATAATACTACTCACTGGTGCAAGCCATGGATGGAGGGTCTCTCTCAGATCGAAAGTAATTCTTCTCACACCTGCAGTTCACAGAACCATCTTCGTAGGTAGAGCTGTGAGGTGGGCATTTGGCACACTTCACATTACCAGCAAAGGCCTTGTAGAACCCAGGTCGGCACGCTGCAAAACAATGAAATAATTTTAAATTTCATGGGTGCCTGGCTCATTGTAACATTCTGCCTTTATCATCATTTTGGCATCTGTTCATACATACATTGCATTTTTCTATGTGTTTATCATCCATAAAATATGTACTTTCTTACAATGAGGGAGCTGATGGCAATAGCCCTCTTGCTACATAGGAGTTCTTTATGCAAAAACTTAGCTTTATCTCTCATTTTGTGTGTCTCACATAACACTGTACTCCACAACAGGAGGAAGCAGTTTCTACTTTTCATTATCAAAGCTTTACTCCCACCGCATCCTGGTTAATTTAGAAAACTGGCCCTGTCATGCAAAGAGGCTTACCGTCACTCTCTTGCCAAGGTTTGCTTATGGAAGCAGCACAACTGTAACCTATGTTTGTTCCATTGAGCATGACTAAGCAGGCCAAAACCAGAAAATAACCTGCATGGTGACAGAACATTTTCATTTCTGAAAGACTAAGCCAGGCTCGATGAACTGGCTCGGGTATCGAGTAAAGATCAGGAACTCTCACCAAGTGTACTACAACACATTAAAACACAGTCCTCTAGAAGTGGTGCCAGAGCCTATATGAACTGCATCTGACAAACTCTAGGTGTTGTTTCATTAACATTCACACACGCCCCCAATTTCCCTCTTGTTGCATTTGAGATTGATTCAGTGCCATACTCGCCTCAGAAGGAAAAAGGCCTTTTTTAAAAAAACATCACAGAGATGTGAACAATTAAGTACACAAGAACCTTTTACAAAATCCCCAACCAGCAAAATAATGCTGTTGATTTCTCTCTGTCAAGATGACCTCGCTATTATCCCAGAATAAAATCCACAGATAAGCACCAAACTCTCCCGCTCATCTATAAAAGAAACATGTACATCTCTATCTAAGAAATGCACCTTCTCCAAATCAGGTTTAGCAAATACTGCTGTCTTGCTGAAATTCTGCCATTCTACACAGACATACATCCATTAAACGGTGGTATGCAATAATAGCAGCACCAACAGATAACATAGCAAAGTTAATGTCTTTGAACATGTTAGCTTTACCGTTTATTTTTTCCTATAATGGTCTGCATTAATACTATCCAATGCACAGACTTTATGGGAAACTCCCCAGTATCTTCTAAATGGCATATGTGACAAAAGAAAGATATTCAAAAGCATTATTTTCGACACAAAGAGGATACTTTTTCTTTCTGGGGCCAGAGCTCCTTCCCACCCTGTAAAAGTGTCTCTTGGGAGTGTGTCCATAGCTGGGTTCAGGCCCCTTTGCCATGCCCAGTTATCACCATGGGGTCAGCTCAGTTCAAGTCCCAGTCCCTAAGTCTTTGTAGTGGGCCCCACCCTTGCAGGCCTGCTTCATTTATTATGAGTGGGGAAAAGCATGTTAATAAGAAAAGAACCAGTTTGAGAAATATGACACGTTCCACAAGAAGTTCTCCCCATCTCAGCCACCCTTTAACTCTCTACGAACCTTACACATAAAGCCTGACTGGATGCAGCTGCCATATCTTAGCCATTAACATGTCCCAGAAAGAGACCCCAGATTTGAAAGATCTTTCCTGTTAGCCTTATGAAATGATCCCGTGTTTAATCTATGAGGTGGAGGCCACCAGGCCATTAATGAAAACAAATCTGGCAAGAATGACTTTGCAGGCAAAATTCACATGGCCTAGTACCAATAACTGTATCTGCATAAACTTACATGATTTCCTCCCTAGGGCCATGGCTTCTCGTGCCACCTCTGGTTAAGATTTTGGAGGTATGTGGGGTTTGAGGTTTTGTTTTGTTTGTTTGTAAACAGGAGTCAATCCTCAGTCCCCTCCCAATAAAGCTGAATGGACAAAAATATCAGAGCCATGGTGAGTCACTGTATTTTAATTCCTGTGACCAGACGACCACCACATTATCCTATTTCTTGGAATAGAAAATCATCAGCTGAGCGCTAAGAAAAAATTCCAATCAATGAAGACCTGATATCAGTGCAGACTTTAGATGTGATAGTTAGGGTAATTACTTCAAACTATGAACTCACACTACGTTTGAATGGATGTATGTACAGTGCATGTCCACCAAAAACTCTTTCTTCAAATGCAACTCTAGTTATCTAGTTCAAATGGTTTCACATAAAATCATTTACTTGGATTGGACAACCATATATAAATAAAATTATATATTATTTTAAAATAAAGCTGCAAGGTCTTCCCTTGCAGTGATACAAGGGTTAATAACCTAAAACAGAAGTCCATATCATGATGTCATCCCTTCCATAAGACATAGCAACAATTGCTTTTTAAAATTATTTTATTTACAACACTGGTATCATCAATAATGTGATTACAAGCAACTGCTGGGGGTAGAAGTTACAATATGAGAAATTTTATTACAGGCATTTCCAAAGCACATACCACCATCATATCTAAACCATTGTTCATTTGTCATTGGTACATAAACTTGTGGGAGAGATAAGTATATTGTTCAGTTGGAATGGAGAGGGATGGAGGAGAACGAGGAGCAGAGCTGCTTTGTCACAATGTTTCTCCCTTTTGACCCCTCTGGGGAAGGCCCATAGACCTCATTTAAGAAAAAAAAGAGAAAAAAAGAAGCAGGATAATGCAGGGAGCATCTTAATAAGCCTAGATTAGGCTTTTTTCTTTTCTTCAGGGGAAGGAACTTCATTGTCTTCATCCTTTCTGTGGTGCTTTGCTATCACACTATGAAGTCAGCAGTCAGAAGGGAAATGAGCTGGTTAGACCCCTGCTGTCCCAGAATGCCCTGGTGGGAGGATTCCGATTCGTTTCTTCCCCTCAGGCTGTCTTGCACTTTCTGTCCTTGTCTGTCAGACCAATTTCAGATAATTCAGTGTTCTACAACCCGAAGGAGAAGAAACGCAATTATACTAAAAATTAAAACCTGGAAAGAGGGTGGGACTAAGGGGGAATCACACCATTTTTTGTATATTTTTTTTATCAGTTATTTTTGACATACAAGAGAGAAAAGTGAAATCCCTCATTTCAAGAGAGATTACTTTTCTGATGTAAGTAGGATTGGATTTCTTTGGTTGAGGGAGCAGAGTTTGGCTCTTCGGGATGAACAGCACTGCATGGTTTCAGGCAGGTAGAAAATAAACACAATGGCACATTCATCTTCACAATACAGTATTTTTTAGTTTCAACAGAGACCCAGCTGTGAGCAGCATTTGCATTTATTTAAAATATCCTTCTACAGTTAATGTTTGCTCCTCATTGCCTCTCTCTCCACTTCCACATTCACTTTAAATTAGAGGTAAGAAGTACATTATCCTTCTCTTTGGTTGCTTAAACCCCCATTAGCTAAAGCTTTACCAGGGGAAAAAAAGGGAGATTGGCCAACCCTGAGGGATTGGGCCAGTGTCCTGGATTAAATGGATGCTGTGCCTGAGAAAATGGAGTGTTTCTAACCACTGGGGAAAGTGACTGGGTCAAGGCATAGCCAGGCCCTGGTTCCATGTGAACCCACAGACATTCTGGGTGTGGTGTTGTCTCATCTAGTGGCACTGAGACCACTGAGAGAGAGAGAGAGAGTGTGTGTGTGTGTGTTAAATGAGTCTGCTCTACAGCCTTAGCTAACAGCCAGCTGGCTTTTAGCTCATGCAGTAGAGGCTCATGCACTAAGCTCCAGAGGTCCCCAGTTCAATCCTGCCTGCTGACGACCGGGGTCTATCAGCATTATACATGCACTTCCATCTACTTTCTCAGCTGGCTTTCCTCTCTTTCCTGCCAGGTCCTGCTTCCTTGCTTGCAAAGGGAGGCAGCAGGAGGTGCAGCATGTACAGCAGCAGCAGAGGTTGGAATTAGGTCTTCCTTGTATGGATCCCAGAAGGACTCCATCACCATTAGCCCATAATGGAAGACTCCTCTGAAGTATATGGAAACACTGCAGCCCACTTCAGCCCCACTGCAAGACTGTAACAGTGAGGAAGGAAATGTGCCATCCCTTCACAGTAACATGAATTCTTCCCATGCTTCACAGGTAGTAATAACTATACCATATCAACTTGGAAGCTCTGAAGTAGAAACTAATGCAAGAGGAAGTAAATGCATTGAGTTAGGTCGAAAAAAGGTCTGAACACATTGCAACTGAGTAAAGCAAGTTTTGTAAATGATTAAGTATGTGGTAACTGTACGCTGAGATTATCAGAAGGAACCCAGAAAATTAGGTGGCCAACACCCACTGACGTACAATGGTAGCGGAGCATCTAACTCCCTTAGGCCCCTTTGACAATACACTAAAACATTATTTAAAAATTCCTCAAACGAGACTCTGATCTCTTATCTCAGCGTAAAGCCACTGACTTTACTCCTCATATACTCCCATCAAACAAGAGTATTTTCAGGACTAAAGTCCTGTCATATTACCAGATAGTAATTGAGTTCCTTAAGCCGTAACTATTGGGTCTGACAGAGAATGGGGAAAGTTAACTTAGTGAAAGTAAAACAGATGTATTTAGCAATCCATGATAGTTACTGCTAAAAGAAATGAGACAGTCTTCAACTGCAAAGTGAATTTTGCCTCAGTTTGACTTATGTGTTTGACTTTCAGAGGAACACAGGATCCTAATTAAGGGTTAAATGGATCATTTCAATCTGAATTAATTTTAAATTAAAATATAAAGCTGTTGGTAAATAAGGGCCTTTTAGTATTCAGCCCTTCAGCCCCTTATACACAGAGCAATATCACCAATTCCCAGCCATAAACACGAGCTAATGACCTGAACCAGCACTGACTAAACAGATGATTTCCAGGCCCTGCTATTCCAGGCCTGACAGGGCCCATTTGCCTATACAAGGTCAAAGCAACTGTTTATATGCAAAATGAACTGCACTCCACAATCCTACAGGAACTTCATTCTTTGCACTCTGAATAGAGGTAAAATGCTTTGAGGCAAGGCTGAAGTATTTCAATGCATTGGAAGTGGATATATGCAGTCATTAAACACTACGTGCAATGGGCAGCATTTATAAAGTGATCAAGTGTTTCCTTTATTTGTTCCTCGAGAGCTCAATAAAAAAGCCTGAGGGCACAATGCCTCTATGGAATTAAAACTCAATGTTTAGAAAATAAGGGGATTCAATCATAAACTGGTACGGCTCAGATACCTTAACAACATTCCCCTCCACCTGCCCCCCCCCCCACATGCTTTAACAAGGCAGGTGTCAGTAGCTCTGGAATATATTTCAATCTCCTTCCTCCACAAAGAGAATGCTAATGCACCCCCACCCCCAGAGCAGATTGTGTTATGGAAGCCTTTCAAACCACTCCAGCTTTCATCAGCAGAAACTAGCAGCAGTGGAGGTTCTTACTCCAGACCTGCAGCTTGCTGTGGAGCGAATGCTAGAGAACATTTCACCTTAACTCAGCGGTAAATCTTAAACTTTTGGAATGTTCTTCTAATCCTTCGAAAATCATCTGTGCAGCTCTCTTGCACAATATGTATATTAATCTCACGCTCCATAGATGACACAATGCTGGCGAGGGCACCGCATTTGCCATCGGAAAGAAAATCGCACAAAAAATGAGATGCGACACAGTTCTCAGGATGTGATCATGAATGGCACAACACACCAGTATGTGATTAATCTCATAACGTGCCCACATACATTTTATTTTAATTATGTTAGGCATTTCCTCCCCCTTCTCTGTTATTTCTGTCTTTTGATAAAGAAGAGATTAAATCAGATATCAAGTATAAATGAAGATGATCTCAGCACTGTGCATTTCACGCTGGTGATGTCACGCAATTACAGTCACTTGGGAAATACAGAGGCAAAATATTAAAACAATGCAAAGGCTCTGGCTCGAACAAAGAGCAGAAAATTCAAAGTGAACATACAGATCCTGGCTTTAGTCATCCTGCTATGCATTCCTGCTGCAGGTCATGCGCTATATTGACAGAATGGTGAAAATGGCTGGGTTTTTCTCCCATTCTACTTGGCATCCCTCACAGCCGAAAATAGGGCATTATAATGTAGATTTCCTGGCCTATAACTACACTTCACAGAGTACTGAGCGGGCAGTGTGGTGGGAGCACCCCCCGCCCCAGTGTGCCAGGCGTGCGGCATGGCCAAAGCACCCCCAGCCGCAGCCCCGGAGGTGGCCAGAGTGCTCCTTACCACAGCGCTGGGCAGGCGGCATAGTCCCAGTGCCCCCAACCCCAGCATCAGGCTGATGGTGCAGCATGGCCCCGGCGCCCCCAGCCTTGTGAGCCCTGGTTCCAGCCTGCCTGTCCCAGCCTCTCCACCATGGAAGAATGGGAAGGGAACTAGAAGCAGGCAGGTGGTGGTCTGGGAGCAGAGTGTGGGTCTGGCCACACCAGGCTGTTTGGGGAGGGACAGCTTTCCCTGGCCTATGCTACCTGCCGCCCATGTGACAGATCTAAAAGAATCACTACAGATATTTATCTTTGTCCATTGCAAAAAGGAAATAATCAACTAACACAGCTCGCGCAATTTCTGTCCCTTACCCAGACCTCTAATTTTATTGACTGGGGTCAGGAAACCTAAGGACACAGGAAATTATCAGAGTTACCCTGCCAATAACCTTCTCCAAAAATCGGAGACTGGCTACTAGCGGATAGTTAGCCAGCCACAGTGTTTGTATCTAGAGTTTGTTTCTGGAGCATGGGCCTCACAATGGCTTCTTTAAAAGCCACTGGGCACCCTCCTCCTACTAGCCCCTTAAGGAAGCTTTCATATCTCAACCAACAATGGACCTATTACTTCATTGCTGGCCTTCAACAACCAGAAAGGTCAAGAGTCCAGCTCACAAGTTATAGCACAAAGCTGTTCCAGCACCTCCGTAACTTCAGAGAGAGACACAAACACAAGCAGATTGTTCTGTTTCCCCAGTATTAGATGGGTCAATCTGAATCCAATCAATTTTGCCTGCAAAGTAAAGAGAAAATTCTCCACAGAGAGAAAATCTCAAATCCGAAACCCAGCAGAGGGAGCGACATAGTCAACCTTAAAAAAAAAAATCTGTATGCTTCAGTGACTAACACCAGATCTGGAGCATGCCCAGCCTTATGAATGGAGTCAAAGTGAATATTCCATTGGTTGTAGTGACAGCCAAGGAACCCAAAGATCTAGAGAAATCATCAGCTGCTGTACTGGACAGTGAAACCACAAAACACTTTTTGCCTAGGTGACTCCAATTCCACTGTAGTGAGGAATCTGATCAGCTCAAAGAGTATCTCTGCAATGAAGCAATGACCTATGTGCCAATATTAACCCTACTCTCTTTCCTTGAGCACCCCAGCCTGGAAACCATAGTATTTCTGGCTGAACTGAGGTTGAGAAAGTTCCATGAGTTCACTTCCCCATGTAACGGGAGGTATAGCACAGTCCTTACAGCATTGTGTAAATACAGATTTTGGAACCCTTCAAAATATTAGATCCTGTTTCCTAATTATTTCCCTTTTTTATTTACTTCCCAATTTTATAATGCATTTTTTTCAACATGTGGTGCAAATAGCTTGTAGAATTTCAGTTTATGACAAAGCAGGCTGGTTCTATAGGCTTTCTACAGACTCATCACTTTAGTATCTTTTTCCTTTTTTCAGGAAATACGAATCTGGGGATGCTTCTTATTTTTATTTTTTAGAGGAGGTTAAAGGTGGGCCCGATCCTGCATTCCTTGCGTATGGGTGCTACAGTGGCATAGCTATGGCACTGTACCTGTGCTGCTGTGATGCCATTTTGTAGACACACCCTTCAGTAATGGAAGGGGTTCTTCTGTTACGGTGCTCACCGCTGAGCACCATACCTATGTCGACCTATGTTTCAAGTACAGACTGGGCCTTCGCGTAATAATGCAAGATGAGGTGCTTCATGATGTCAAAACCAATTTTCTTCAAATTCTGTAACAAATTAAAACCTTTTTTTGGTCAGGAACTTGGTAAGGCAACTTTCCAACCACAGCACACTTTTTTTTATGGATGAGCTGGTTATACAGAAGTCAGGGAATTTACAGTAGGAATGACAGAATCTTAGTTGCTGAAGGGTGAACTTCATCACTATCGATAGTGCAAGGATTCAGTGCAGCGTGACATTGCAATGCCTCTAGAAGAATAACCTTTAGAATGAGCACTTTTCATATTTTACATTTGAAAGCCGCTGTTAGTGCGGAAAACATATTCCATAGCATTTAATCTTACCCATGAGTAAACCTCTGCCATTTACTTCCCACTTCATATTTTACAGTGATCTGTGACCTTAACATATTTTAATCAGATGCCTTTTAAATTGGCTTTACTCCCAGGTCAAGTTATTCAACAGAAACAATTCCTACCCTTTGTTTAATAACTGTTACTGGCAGACATATTAATTATATGTACATAAGAGATAGCTTTCTCCTGAGGGAATAACACTGTACTTTTCAACTGTAGTCTGTAATAGCTTCCCATTATCCTTTGCAGGCTTCTGTATCTTTTTTTTATGAAGTACATTATAACAATGATTGCAAGTAGCAACATAGTTAAAAGGCACACTGTCAAAGATGGTAGGTTTAAAACTTAGCTAGACTGGAAAAAGTTATTTTGTTTGCAGGCACACATACAAATGCCTCACACCGTAAGGGTGGTTACATTTCAACCCACTTGCAGCCACTGTTTTCAAAAATATATAAATGTTTCAGTAGGAGGAGGACAATGACAAACTACAAAACTGATTCAGAAAAACAGTTAGGCATGTGCTTAATTCCATTCCTATTCAAGAATGCACTTAAGCACACATTTCGAAGTCACTGACTTCAGTGGAACTTACTTGCTTCAAGGCTCTTCCTGAATAGGGATGCTTTCCTGAATCAGGGCCTGTGTGCTACACAGTAGGTCAAATTGTGAACTTGTCAATCTTAGAATCTCTCACTCTCTGCTAGTGGAACACAAAATGCGACTTCCCAGTCCAAGTGACATTGAAAATAATCACTGTGGACTTGAATGGGCAGAACTAATCACACATACATACACACATTTGGGAGTTCTAGATGCTTTTTTGGCAATCAATAAAAGTCAAGAGTTTCATTTAAAAAAAAGTAAATTACAGGGTACAGCTACTTTAGGAGGTACAGGTGTGATTATCATATACACATACTTGTGCTAGCTTTCATTGAGCTAATCTGCTAACAACAGTACTGTAGCTATGCCGCATGGGCAGCAGCAAATGGCATCATGGACTAGCGCTCTCCTCCCCCAAGTACTAATCTGCCTGAATCCCATGGGTGTGTACATATGCAGCCCAGCTAGCCTCTGCCTCCGCTCTCTACTGCTCGTGCTATCCTGGCTATGCTACCATTTTTAACACACTAGCTCAATGAGAGCTAGCGCGAGTATGTCTGTGCGACCTGAATAATCACACCCCTACCTCCTAGTGCGGACAGACCCTACAATTCCTGGAAGGCAAACTAATGACGCAATCTTAACAGCTTCACAGAATATGTGTTTTAAAAAAAAAACCTTTTGTATAAGTGTGCGGTACATGTATGCACCATAAGGACTCCAAGTGAGTGAGATAAGAAGGTGTTGTTGTGAATCAACCTTTCTGCAGCCTCCCATGTGTGTGGCAGAGCTTTTAGAACAGGTCTTGCCTGTGAGTCACTATTAACCTCACTGGTGTGAGGACACCCGCTGCTGAGTGCGAACACAGGGAAACGTAGCTCAAGCTCCGTGGAACATGTAGGCTGTTCATTAAAACAGTCTCTCAGCTATTTTCTCTCTCTGAGAAGAGAAGTCAAAATGGCACGTGCCCATCCTCCTGGGACAGATTTAGCCAGTCAGTGAAAAACACATTTCATCATTGTGTGACTAACGTGATCTATCAGGAACAGCTCAAAAGAGTCATGGAAAAATTTGACACTGAACATTCAGTATAGTTTGCTGGCAAAAATATGGACACACTTTTTTTTTATTAAAGAACACAGCATTTTTATAAAATAGCCATGTTTCTACTGAAGTGCAAAACAAGTTGGGTGAGGTAATATATTTTATTGGATCAACTTCTGTTGGTGGAAGAGACAAGCTTTTGAAGAAGCTGGTCCAATAAAATATATTGCCTTGACTACCTTGTTTTCTAGCAGAAGCAGGGCAATTTTATGAAAATTCACCTTGTCTCTCCTGGGACTAACACAGCACACTAAAAAGGTAGACCTTTTGACAGAATATTAATATTTCACCTAACACACGGTCTCACTAAAAACTATGTGTAATGGTGAAAATCTAATGGTCCCTAATGATTCTCAGTGAACAAAATTGGTGAATTTGGGATTTCTGATAAAAAGGCATTCTGATTCAGGGGTTTGGATGGCTCAGGGAATTAAAGACAGTCTCAATTACCCATATCATCTAACCATGAGAGGCATATATCATCTAACCATGCAGATCCAGGCCAGGTCAGTTGTGATTATTATTAACAATATTGTACTTATCATAGGAACACAGAAATTGCCTGATGGGATCAGACCTAAGGTACATCCAGTCCAGTATCGTTTCTCTGATAATAGCCAGCACCAGCTGCTTCAGAGGAAGGAGGAAGAACCAGGCAGTAGCAGATGTGGGATATTCTGCCCCCATATTAGGTCTCATCCTTATTTCCAATCGTTAGAGACTGGCTTACATCCTGAAGCATATGGCTTAATATCCCTTCCAAAAATATCATCATTATAACAACTCTGGATATTCTTGTTATCGCTATACATGTTTAATCTTTTTTGGATCTTGCTAAGTTCTTGGTCTGAACAACTACCTGTGGCAACAAGCTCCACAGTTTAAAAAATACCCATAAAGCAAAAGAGTATTTCCTTTCATCCGTTTAGATTTTACCACCTTTTAATTTTATTCACTGTTCCCTTGTTCTTGTTACAAGCGGGGAAGAATAGACACTCGCAGTCTACCCTCTCTAGATCATTCGTTATTTTATATATTTTTACTGTCTCCCCTCTTATTGGTCTCTTTTCTAAGGTAAACTGTCCCTAACTCTTCACTCTCATTTTATGAGAGTTCCTTCCTGCCCTTGATTAGTCTCACTCCCCTTTTCTGAACCCCTCTCTACTTCTGCAATAATGTTTTTGAGATGGGGCCCTCAGTATTACACAGTGTTCTGCGTGAGGCTGCGCCACTGATTTACATAAAGGCATAATATGTTCTGTATTACACCCCATTTAATTCCTTATGTATCCTAATATCTTCTTTGTATTTTGATCAGGGTTGCATGCTAAACAGATGTCTTTGCTAAGCTGTCCTCAATGACACCCAGGTCACTTTCTAACTTAACTGTGTCAGTTCAAGAACCTTGTAAGGTATAGGAGTAGTTTAAATTTCCCCTCCAGTATACATTACTTGGCATTTATTGACACTTAGCTTCATTCCAAAGCTTCCCACATACACTAATTGGAGGTAGGTGACCATTACTGTCCCCATTTTGAGATGGAGAAATCGAGACAGAATGGATAGGTGAGTTGCCCAAGGTAACACAGTGACAGGACCAGAAACCAAATCTTCTGAATCCCAGTCCTGCACTTTATCAAAAAGTGGTTTGGTGAGTTGGCTGGAGTTGAGGGGATCTCAGTCCAGCTCCCAGCTGACGTGGGAGCACTACTGCAATGAGCATGAATTAATATTTTTATTTGTAGCCTCAGCAGAGCTGTCAAGTTAACTGGAAAGGAAATTTAACAAATGTCTTGCCCCTTCAAGATATTCTTTTAGATCAGCTTTGAGGCACATTGATTGATCAGTGTTGCTTCTGCCCATGCTGAATCTGTTATTTTCATATCAATAGAGGGTTATTGGGGCTACTAATCTGGTAGTTTCAGTTTCTTGGGGCTACTAATCTGGTACCTAGAATTCTGAATGACATTTTATACTGCCTTGCTGCTATTTAATGTCTACCAGCCTTCATCTCTCTCAAAACTATTGCCCACCTCCATTGCTCAATATACTGTATCAAACTAAATAGATAATTCAGATTGAAAGAAACATTAAAAAGCCCTTGCCATTCTAACAAATCTTTAAAACAAACACACATACATGCAAGAGTAAATAGATATCATCCATGTTTTACTGTGTCCCCAAGGATTTGGAGTGGGGACAGAGATGTTTCAGTGATTACTTTTGAGAATAAGTTTCCTCTTTAAGCAAAGATGTTGTCTTCACAGTTCATCTCTCTTCTCCCAAGTCTTTATTTAATTGGCTGAATTTTCATTCTCCTGCTGGAACTAAAACTTGAAAATTAAACACCTCGGGCCTCTAGGGACAACTCTAGGCTGACAGTCTTCTGACCACAGCTGAAATGAAAAGCTCAAGGCCACTGAAAAGCTACCATACCACACAAGCATAATATTCAAGTATTTTAACCTTTATTTGGACTTCCCTGGCTTTTGTGGTTTGAAGACAAAATCTTGTAATTTCTTAACATGGGTTTTTGTGTGCATGAAAAATTCTCTAGCATTCCAAAGTATTTAATTCACAGACATTTATGTTTGTGTGCTGTAGCCCATAAAGCTACCTTTAGCATTTATTTTATCAGTAATGCAAGCAACCTACAGGCCTGTATGCTGTAAGACATAGGCTTTGGCAGTTAGCAGAAGTTTTGAGACCTATAGACTTTGGCACAGATAAATGGCCCAACGTCACCCCGAAGTTTTGAGGAGAGTGTTTAAGTGGGTACATAACACCAGGTAACCACAGGAATACAAACTAACACCAACTTTTGGATATTTTAGGATAGGAACATCTGCAGATGTCTGACCACAAGAATGCCCTGGCAATGAATTGACTTATATGACAATAAGTTGAGATCATTTACATACTAAGCTGTAGGAGAAAGGCACCCCAACATTAGTAGGGTGAGGAAATACAAATAAGGACGAGAGGATAAATCCCTCCACTGAATATACATTAGGCTTAGTGGTGTCAGCATAACATATTATAAAAGTTTTAGCCCAGCCTGTGTGCAGGAGGAAGGGAAGATGCAGTACTCGGGAGGTGCCAGGATGATGCCCACCAGTAATGGTGATAAGGAAGAAACTAGCTAACATTTCAGGTTGTTCTGTAAGGGATGGTGTGAGTATATGGCTGTTCAGATGTACATTTTGTATTATCTCACTCACCTAGCTGGGTTACAGTGTTTGTGACTTTGCTAACTGTATTAATAAAACTATTTCGACTACAGAAAGGTTCCTAAAGTGTGTTTGTTGCAAGTGTGCACATCATGGTTCCCCGCTGAACAGTAATTTTAATAATCCTGGGCTTAAACCTGGGACAAGAACCTATCAAACCTCAGAGTGACAACTGGGAATTCTTAAGTAATACATATAATTAATACACAATCCATAGACCAGGCAACACTACTCAGCAAAGAATGGTAGAAAAAGGTGGCAAAAAACAGTCTGGCCTCTTCACTCACTAGTTTATGACCTTGCACACCTTGAAGGCTTAACATTTCGTCTATCCTGCAGAAAAGGACACTGAAAAAACAAAACAAAACCTGACAGGAACTCAGTGCTCTTTAACAGCAGTTACTATATTGGCTGGGAAATCACCAGGAGGACAGAGGGAATATTGAGTTTTCATGATTATGTTCTATATATTTTTATTTTTTAGTCAATTATTAAGACCCATTTTCTCTGCACATACCGGGCCAAATTATCTCCAGATAGCGGTTTTCAACCCAGCTGGAGCTGAGCCAATTTACATGACCACAAAGCTTGTGCCATTTTTTAAAAAAGAGAATACATCTGACCAAAAGTAACAAAGTACTGTGAACTGTATGAGTTATTGGTTAAAGAATTGCCCTGGGAATCGTACACACCTTTAACAACCTGAAATGAAGTTACTGCTCAAATTTCAATACTGGGCAACCAGGGGCTATTTTGTTTGGTGAATCAGAAATTTCTCATGCTAGGAGACACTACAATAGTTCACAAAATATCCATTTTATTCCAAGTTCCACCTTTATGGTTTTGGGTTAGAACAAGCCTGAAATAAAACAAACCTCAAAGGGTGGGGGGAGCCTGTCTGAATCAAATAAAACAAAATCAGAAGTATTGAGGTGAATCCAGGAATACTCCACCTCTGTGGTTACAGCACTAAATTGTACAGCATATTTTCATACCAACCTCTCTGCCTAGTAGAAATATCCCTAACCAAGCCAATGAGATTTTCAGGATTTATCTCAGAGCCTTATACTGCACAGTGTGTGGCTAGTCCTTGTAACTTTTCAATTTTACCTGGGAAAAGGTGTGGTTGGTTAAATGTGCTTGGCACACAGAAGGGATTTCAACACTTTTTCTTCTTTGTAGAAATAATGTCTTTGACTCATCAGAAGAATTGCATCTGAGAGATCTAGTCTGATAATTATGTCCTTTATAACCGGAACAGACCATAAAATCTGATGCTTCAAAAATTTGATAATAAAATTATTTATATGATAGGATATTGCTCCAAAATTGAATGTGACTGGCTCAGGCCATTCTGTTGCTGTCTGGATTATAAGTGACATACTTTCATATTGATGTGTGTCAAACATAGGAAATTGTGAAGAATTAATACATTACTAGTTTAATTAACCCTATACAGAATACTGCATGACATCAAGAACAGAAGCATTCTTATCTGGCTGTAAAATTAGCAGAAAGGACAATATTTCAGCATTTAATGTGGCCTTTTAAAATTTTAATTGCATGTGTTAAAAAAATGGCTGCCATAGAAAGTGGAGAAAATCTCAAGTCGCACAAAAGTTTTCTTCTTTTTTTTGGCAAGGTCATCACGTATTTCAATTTATGCTATATTATTAAAAAATACAATACAAAACAAAAAAGAGAACAGCTGGCCCAGGTTCTGAACACCCCTGTTAAAATATAGAGTTATGTAAAATAACTTTCATAAATATAAAGTTACATAAAATCCCCTGCTTTCTTCCACTACACAATATTCTATTGCAGCAGAATTTAAGCAAACTTAAGCCCCCTCCACACAGTCATCCTGCTGACCAGGTCTTTAATTCTCCTGCCTCCAAAAAAGAAAGGAAGGAAAGATAGGCCCCGAAGCATGCAAAAAGTTCAGTATATTTGAGACAAAAGGAAGAAGGTTAGTACATTTGAAAGGTGAGGAAAATACGCTACCACCAATCCCCTCTTATTTTTATACCCTGGGGGCTTCACAAGTAGAGTTGGGCAATATTTTTAGTTGAAATTTTTTTCTTTTTTGGGGTGGGGAAGGAAGGGGGAGAGACAAAAATGCAGATTTGGTGACATCAAAATCCCTCATGAATTCATGTCAGTTTTGATACCTGTTCATTTAAAAAACAACAAAGTACCTGAAAAAGTTGGAATATTTCACATCGTAATTTTCCAAATGAAAATTTGTCAGTTCAAACTATTTTTCGTTTAGAAATTTCTTTTTTAAAAATTCAACAATGTTTAAAAGGGCTCAAACTCAAAACATTTTTTAATTCACTGAATTTTTTTTTAAAAATTGGTTTTGGTTTGACCCAAACCTCCCTCCCTCGCCCCACCCCATGACTGCAAGTGATACACCCACCTCTCAGCTCAAGCAAGAGCTCCCAGGGACCTCAACCAGACCAGTATCTTGTCCATTTCAGTCAAAGCTTTGGAGCTTTCAGATTCCTAGAAGTATCCCCATTTACAGCATATGCAGGCAAAGGAATTACACTGCTAAGGCACATTATTAGAAGGACAATGGGAGTTACTCCACACATGGAAAACCATAGTGCATTCATGGCAGGACAGACCCCTGATTTTATCTAAGATATGCAGCACATATTGTCATTTGTCTCAAGAAATACACTGCTGGAAATATAAAGTTTCTCAGACTGAGACGCATGTCATGTAAGGAGCCTCCACCAAGAAAAGAGGAATTGTTTATAAACATAACGATCACCATTTAAAAGCAATGATTTAGCAAGAGCTACCACTATATGTATTTGGACAATTAGTCTCCACCATAAACCTCCACTAACATCTCTTGAGCTCTTTGTCGCCAGAACACTTTACAAATATTAACAAATTAAGCTGGGGTGGGAAAGCATCTAAAGGAATTAGGTGCCTAACTCCCATTAACATTTAATTGGATACCTAATTCCCTTAGGTGTTTTTGAAAAGCACACTCTCAATCTTCACAATACCCTTCAAAGGTAGATAAGGCAAAGGTAGTATTATTCCTCTTCACCCCCTCCCCTCAACCCCGGTTTACTAATGTAGAAATTGAGGCATATGATTTTCATTAAGTGATTTACCCAAGGCCACAAAAGGTGTCAATGTCAGAGACAGGATTAGAAATCAGGAGTTCCTGGCTCCCAGATCAGGATGCCATCAGACTACTAGTCCACATCCCTCTTCATACACTGGGTAAGAGCAGTAGAAAGAGGAGCAATCACTTCTTGATTAAGTAAGCACACAGATAGCACATGTATATGATTAATCATTTGTACTTTTAACCAAAGATGGATTGCGTCAAAGGAAGAAACCAAAAAGTTCATTCCCAATGAGAAGCAGTATGTTAGTGTATGCCATCCATTGTCTCTTGTTTTTCTCAGAGGTGAAAGTAAGCCGGTATGCCCCGATATGGCGTACAGGCAAGAGCCGGTGCACCGTACTGGAGTGGATCGGCTTCCCCAGGTGCAATTTAAAGAGCCTGCGGCTCCCAGCAGCGGCTGGAGCCCCTGGCCCTTTAAATTGCTGCCAGAGCCCTGGGGTAGTGGTGGCAGCGGGGCTGGGGCGGCGATTTAAAGGACCCCAGACGGTAGCGGCGGCCGAGCCCTGGGCCCTTTAAATCGTCCCCGGAGCCCCACCGCTGCTTCCCCAGGGCTCCGGCAGGCTCTGGGGATGATTTAAAGGGCCCAGGGCAGTAGTGGCAGCCGGAGACCCGTCCCCGGAACCCTGGGGAAGCTGCGGCGGGGTTCTGGGGACGATTTAAAGGGCCCAGGGCTCCGGCCGCCACTACCACTCAGGGCCCTTTAAACCGCTGCCAGAGCCCCCGGCCGCTGCTGTTAACCCGGGGAGGGGGAAGGAGGCACTTGCTGCTTCAGGGTGGGCCAGGGCTGGCTCTGACTCCCCTTCCACTTGAGGCCCCTCCCCTTCCAGGGGCCAGAGCCAGCCCCAGCTCAGCCCCATACCGGTAAGTCCCTAGACTTACTTTCACCCCTGGTTTTTCTCCAAAACTAAAGTTGAGGACTGTCATGCTGAGAATTACAAGCTCCTAGACCCAGATTAGAGTTGTGCCTTAAGGCTAGACTCTTATGGCCGTGCAAACTGTAGCCAACTTAATAGAATTTTATTTCTGTAAAAGCATCATTCTGCTGAACATGAGGGAGCACTGAACCACCAGAACAGTAACATATATATAAAAAACATTCCATTGCAGTCTCTCTCCAGCACAAGTGCTCGTGTTTATCAGCCTGATGAAAAATGTTCATTGAGTTCCTTCTTATGAATACATTCTACCAACAAATGCAAAAACTAGAGATGGTCGGGAACAGAAATCGGAGACTATCAAAATAAAATGTTTCAGCTTTTTCCTGTTGAAAATGTTCATAAAAAATGACATGTTCCCCCAAAAGTTTCAATATCCCTGAAATTGCACTTTTCCATGGAAAAGTGTTAGGATGAAAATATTTCAACCAGCTCTAACAAAAACAGCTATAAAATATTCTAGATTAGAAGTATCTTCTATATAAAATATGAAAACCTTATACATTTTCTGTTACAGCACATTTAGTAGGGACAGGGAAAAGAATATGTCAGATAATAAGTAGAGAACTAGCAATTGTAATAGGCAAGTGCAAGCTGTGTATTTTGTTAGACACTGTCACAATACATTAGTGAAATACCATATTAGATAACTAACGTGAAATGATGTTCCACTGATAGGGATGTCACCGATACTGTAATCTGTTATATTGACATCATGCAGTAAGGCAGCTATTCACAGTATTAAACTTGGCACTGGGCATCCAAAATAAAGCCAGAGAAGCTGTTTTAAGTGCTTGCATTCCCACCTGGTCCCAATAAAGTGGCACACAGCATCCTGGGTTTTGGCTAATTTTCATCCTGTAATTACCTGTACATCGAATCAGCTTTGGACCCATTCCTTGCTGACAAATGCCGTCTTCTGAATAACGATGGTCAGCAATGTGTGAGAGAGGAGGGAGGATGCTCTGATATTATTATGCTCTTCTCCCTTGTTTGATGTCACTTGTACATTAAAAGGGTCATAGACATGTACTGAAAATGTGTAGAATCCGTTTCAGGGGAGCATAAGAATGTAGAAAAGTTTTTTTCTCTTTCTTGCAAAGGAAGAAGATTTTCTTCCTACATCAAGAACACGCTTAATTAAAGAATGTGGGTTTTTCCCCCTATCTTTCCTGGTCAGAGAAAAATCCTGGATTGAACTGATGTACAGCAACAACAAGAGATGATTTGGCAGCTGTATCCTACTTATTAATTTCAATGATTACTAGATGGTAAAAGCGGGACTACTTAGTGCTGACTCTAATAGCTGCCCACAGTTCCAGTTTAGCAAAGACTGGTCCCCGGTTTGCAGTCTCCCTCCAAATACCTAATTCTACCCAGAGTCCTGGGGCCACAGCAGCAGGTGACAATTTTGCTTTTTTGGTCACTCAGAGGCTCCTTCCTCTCCCAGTGTCCAATCTGCAGCAACAGCTCCCAGATCTCCCTCTCCAGCCACCTTTCAGAGCTACACACGGGGGGTAGATAGATACCGCAGTTATGAACGCAATATAAGAACCAAAACAGATGAAACGGGGAGCCAGTGCTGAGGGAGCAAAAGCAGTGGAGATCAAACTCTGTAGAGCGACATGGGAAAGAGGGAACAACATATTTCCAGGAGATGATTTTTTTTTTTTAAAAGTTGAGGACAAGCACCCCCTGGAGATTTCATGCACAAAACCTTTAAGAAAAATATAACTTAAAATGCATCAAAATATACCCAACAGCTATCTGATGGCTGGAGGCCTGGGGTTCCCACACCTTGGTTGATTAGGAGAACTGTACCTGGAAATATTTTCCATATGTTGGCAACTCTGGCTCTTAAATTAAAGTATGACTACAGATTTGTAGACCCATTGCTTCTGACAGAATAAGACATGCTGGCACCAACTCTTCTTGCTGTCTAATGAATATGAATGGAGAAGCTAACACTACAACATCAGAGAACCATACCTTATCCTAAAGGAAACAAAACACAACAAGCATTCTCCAGAGACTTCATCAGCTTACAAGTTCATTTTCTATCACATTCAGAGAGATTTGTCTCCTCTTCCCCAACTACTACAGCAGGGCAAGGTCAGAACTTCCACAGAACCCAATACCCAGATAGCAGGAAAAGATATTCCATCAGATCTGCCTGACTCGTTAAGCTCTTGGACTTGTTGTATGCGCACCTCACAAGGTTAGAAAGACACATCCAGCCACTGGAATATAGCATCATAGACTTTAAGGTCAGAAGGGACCATTATGATCTAGTCTGATCTCCTGCACAATGCAGGCCACAGAATCTCACCCACCCACTCCTGTAACAAACCTCTAACCTATGTCTAAGCTATTGAAGTCCTCAAATCGTGGTTTAAAGACTTTGAGGTACAGAGAATCCTCCAGCAAGTGACCTGTGCCCCAAACTGAAGAGGAAGGCAAAAAAACCCCAGGGCCTCTGCCAATCTGCCCTGGAGGAAAATTCCTTCTGGACCCCAAATATGGCGATCAGCTAAACCCTGAGCATGTGGGCAAGACTCACCAGCCAGACACCCAGGAAAGAATTCTCCGTAGTAACTCGGATCTCACCCCATCTAACATCCCATCACAGGCCATTGGACATATCTACCACTAATAGTTGAAGATCAGTTAATTGCCAAAATTAGGCTATCCCATCATATCATCCTTTCCATAAACTTATCAAGCTTAGTCTTGAAGCCCCCACTGCTTCCCTTGGAAGGCTGTTCCAGAACTTCACTCCTCTGTTGGTTAGAAACCTTCATCTAATTTCAAGTCTAAACTTCCTGATGGCCAGTTTATATCCATTTGCTCTTGTGTCCACATTGGTACCGAGCTTAAATACTACTTCTCCCTCCATAGTATTTATCCCTCTGATATATTTATAGAGAACAATCATATCTCCTCTCAGCCTTCTTTTGGTTAGGCTAAACAAGCCAAGCTCCTTGAGTCTCCTTTCATAAGATAGGTTTTCCATTCCTCGGATCATCCTAGTAGCCCTTCTCTGTACCTGTTCGTTTGAATTAATCTTTCTTAAACATGGGAGACCAGAACTGCACACAGTATTTCAGATGAGGTCTCATCAGTGCCTTGTATAACGGTACTAAAACCTCCTTATCTCTACTGGCAATACCTCGCCTGCCGCATCCCAAGACCGCACTAGCTTTTTTCATGGCCATATCACATTAGCGGCTCATAGTCATCCTGTGATCAACAATACTCCGAGGTCCTTCTCCTCCTCCGTTACTTCTAAGTGAGGCGTCCCCCGTTTATAACAAAAATTCTTGGTATTAATCCCTAAATGCATGACCTTGCACTTTTCACTATTAAATTTCATTCTATTACTATTACTCCAGTTTACAAGGTCATCCAGATCTTCCTGTATGATATCCCAGTCCTTCTCTGTATTGGCAATAACTCCCAGCTTTGTGTTATCCGCAAACTTTATTAGCACATTCCTGCTTTTTGTGCCAAGGTCAGTAATAAAAAGATAAAATAAGATTGGTCCCAAAACCGATCCCTGAGGAGCTCCACTGGTAACCTCCCTCCAGCCTGACAGTTCACCTTTCAGTGTGACCCGTCGTAGTCTCCCCTTTAACCAGCTCCTTATCCACCTTTCAATTTTCATATTGATCCCCATCTTTTCCAATTTATCTCATAATTCCCCATGTGGAACTGTATCAAATGCCTTACTGAAATCTAGGTAAATTAGATCTACTGCATTTCCTTTGTCTAAAAAATCTGTTACCTTCTCAAAGAAGGAGATCAGGTTGGTTTGTCACAATCTACCTTGTGTAAAACCATGTTGTATTTTGTCCCAATTACCATTGACCTCAATGTCCTTAACTACTTTCTCCTTCAAAAATTTTTCAAAGACCTTGCATACTACAGATGTCAAACTAACAGGTCTGTAGTTACCCGGATCACTTATTTTTCCTTTCTTAAAAATAGGAACTATGTTAGTAATTCTCCAGTCATACGGTACAACCCCTGAGTTTACAGATTCATTACATTTTTTTGCTAATGGGCTTGCAATTTCATGTGCCAGTTCCTTTAATATTCTTGGATGAAGATTATCTGTGCCCCCAAATGTAGTCCCATTAAGCTGCTCAAGTTTGGCTTCTACCTCGGATGTGGTAATATCTACCTCCATATCCTCATTCCCATTTGTCGTCCTACCATTATCCCTAAGCTCCTCATTAGCCTCATTAAAGACTGAGGCAAAGTATTTGTTTAGATATTGGGCCACACCTAGATTATCCTTAAGCTCCACTCCATCTTCAGTGTTTAGTGGTCGCACTTCTTCTTTCTTTGTTTTCTTCTTATTTATATGGCTATAGAACTTTTTACTATTGGTTTTAATTCCCTTTGCAAGGGCCAACTCTACATGGCTTTTGGCCTTTCTCACTTTATCCCTACATGTTCTGACCTCAATAAGGTAGCTTTCCTTGCTGATCTCTCCTATCTTCCACTCCTTGTAGGCTTTCTGCTTTTTCTTAATCACCTCTCTGAGATGCTTGCTCATCCAGCTTGGTATACAACTCCCGCCTATGATTTTTTTCCCCTTTCTTGGGATGCAGGCTTCTGATAGTTTCTGAAACTTTGACTTGAAGTAATTCCAGGCCTCCTCTGCCTTTAGATCCACAAGTTCTTCAGTCCACTCCACTTGCCCAACTAATTTCCTTAATTTTTTTAAGTTAGCTCTTTTGAAATAAAAAAAACAAAGTCCATTTAGTTTGAACTGAATTAGCTCATGATCGCTCAAATCAAGGTTGTCCCCTACAACCATTTCTTCTATGAGGTCCTCACTACTTACCAAAACCAAATCTAAAATGGCATCCCCTCTTGTTGGTTCAGCAACTACTTGGTGAAGGAATCCATCAGCTATTGCATCCAGGAAAATCTGAGCCCTATTATTATTACTAGCACTTGTCCTCCAGTCTATATCTGGGAAGTTAAAGTCTCCCATGATCACACAATTCCCATTAGTATTTATTTCATTAAAAACATTAAAGAGGTCCCTATCCATATCCAGATTGGATCCTGGCGGTCTATAGCACACCCCAACACTATCTCGGGGAAGCTCTAGTAGCTTTCTTCCCCAATGTGATTTTTGCCCAGACAGACTCTGTCTTATCCATTCCATCACTTCTTACTTCTTTACCATCTACCTCATCATTGATATACAGTGCTACTCTACCACCTTTGCCTTTCTTTCTGTCTTTCCTAAACAGCACATACCCTTCAATACTTGTAGTCCAGTCATGACTACTATTCCACCGTGTTTCTGTTATCGCCTGAAGGATTTCAAAATGGCAGGAGAGAGAAAATGAAACCTTCAAACATTAAGAATGTTCATCCTCATTAAAGTTTTATTACGTGTGGCTCTATCTCCAATAACAAACTTGTGGCAGTAGTTATTATCTAGGGAAACCAATTCTCTTGTGGGGAATGGGGTGTTTTTCCCCCCTTAGCATCTGAAATATGGAAGAAAGTTCACTTTCCTCTCTCCAAAACAGTTCTGTCTCAGAAATGAGATAATTTAAAAAAATACTTTGGATCTTCATGGCTCTGACTTTGACTAGATAGCCCCCAACTAATGAAGGCATTGCCTATCCAAGAGAGTTTCAAAATTATATCTCATAAGAAAGCCCCAATTTTTTTACCATGCAATACTATGGAATCTTTGCCACAAGGTATCACTGATGTTGAAATCTTAGTAGGATTCAAAGAAGGACCACACATTTAGATGGATAATGAGAACATCCCAGAATTGCAATAGCAAGAGTTGATTTTTTTAATTTTTTTTTTAACCTGTGGCCAGGTTATTCCTTAATTTTCTACTGAAGCGTTTCTTAGATTTTTTTTTTTTGGGGGGGGGGGGGGGAGTGGGAGACATCTGATTCTAATCCACCACTACCAGAGACAGGGCATTAGAGGAGATGGACCACTGGTCTGATCTACCTATTATGGCAGCCTCTGTGTTCCTAGATTTCAATTTAGCTAGACATGTCAGTGTCCTGAGATGAATATTTTACTTTTTTTTTTTTTTAAACATTCTATGTTGTTTCTGCTGGATACCAATATTTGCCTAAGCTGCTTCTTCACACTGTTCCATATGTAGCCAGGACTCTATTTATGTTCCAACAAGAAATTAAGCCATTCACCCTTTATGGCAATAAAGGGATGTAATTAACTGACATAGACCTGGTTTTCACAGCAGCATAACAACTTTTTAATCTATCTTTTGAAAGCTCATCCTAAGGGCCTTATTTTTCTAACATATGGCTTTTCTACATACAGCATTGCAGTGGTTTATCTAATGGAGTGATTTTAAACTGAGTTTGTTAAACCAGTGCAGGTTTAAATCTATCTTATTTCAGTGTAGCTTAAGTCAATTAGACCTTGTCTAAATGAGAAAGCCACACTGGTTTAACTAAAGATGCAATTTTAAACTATTCTAGTTAAGACTATCTATACAGGTTTGCACTGCCTTATTTTGTTTTGAGAGGTTTCAGAGGAACAGCCGTGTTAGTCTGTATTCGCAAAAAGAAAAGGAGTACTTGTGGCACCTTAGAGACTAACCAATTTATTTGAGCATGAGCTTTCGTGAGCTACAGCTCACTTCATCAGATGTATACTGTGGAAACTGCAGCAGACTTTATATACACACAGAGAATATGAAACAATACCTCCTCCCACCCCACTGTCCTGCTGGTAATAGCTTATCTAAAGTGATCAACAGGTGGGCCATTTCCAGCACAAATCCAGGTTTTCTCACCCTCCACCCCCCCACACAAATTCACTCTCCTGCTGGTGCTAGCCCATCCAAAGTGACAACTCTTTACATAATCAAGTCGGGCTATTTCCTGCATAGATCCAGGTTTTCTCACATCCCCCCCACCCCCATACACACACAAACTCACTCTCCTGCTGGTAATAGTTCATCTAAACTGACCACTCTCCAAGTTTAAATCCAAGTTAAACCAGAACATCTGGGGGGGGGGGGTAGGAAAAAACAAGAGGAAACAGGCTACCTTGCATAATGACTTAGCCACTCCCAGTCTCTATTTAAGCCTAAATTAATAGTATCCAATTTGCAAATGAATTCCAATTCAGCAGTTTCTCGCTGGAGTCTGGATTTGAAGTTTTTTTGTTTTAAGATAGCGACCTTCATGTCTGTGATTGCGTGACCAGAGAGATTGAAGTGTTCTCCGACTGGTTTATGAATCAAAAAAGAAAAGGAGTACTTGTGGCACCTTAGAGACTAACCAATTTATTTGACTAACACGGCTGTTCCTCTGAAACCTGGTTTATGAATGTTATAATTCTTGACATCTGATTTGTGTCCATTTATTCTTTTACGTAGAGACTGTCCAGTTTGACCAATGTACATGGCAGAGGGGCATTGCTGGCACATGATGGCATATATCACATTGGTGGATGTGCAGGTGAACGAGCCTCTGATAGTGTGGCTGATGTTATTAGGCCCTGTGATGGTGTCCCCTGAATAGATATGTGGGCACAATTGGCAACGGGCTTTGTTGCAAGGATAAGTTCCTGGGTTAGTGGTTCTGTTGTGTGGTATGTGGTTGTTGGTGAGTATTTGCTTCAGGTTGCGGGGCTGTCTGTAGGCAAGGACTGGCCTGTCTCCCAAGACTTGTGAGAGTGTTGGGTCATCCTTTAGGATAGGTTGTAGATCCTTAATAATGCGTTGGAGGGGTTTTAGTTGGGGGCTGAAGGTGACCGCTAGTGGCGTTCTGTTATTTTCTTTGTTAGGCCTGTCCTGTAGTAGGTAACTTCTGGGAACTCTTCTGGCTCTATCAATCTGTTTCTTTACTTCTGCAGGTGGGTATTGTAGTTGTAAGAAAGCTTGAGAGAGATCTTGTAGGTGTTTGTCTCTGTCTGAGGGGTTGGAGCAAATGCGGTTGTATCGCAGAGCTTGGCTGTAGACGATGGATCGTGTGGTGTGGTCAGGGTGAAAGCTGGAGGCATGCAGGTAGGAATAGCGGTCAGTAGGTTTCCGGTATAGGGTGGTGTTTATGTGGCCATTGTTTATTAGCACTGTAGTGTCCAGGAAGTGGATCTCTTGTGTGGACTGGACCAGGCTGAGGTTGGTGGTGGGATGGAAATTGTTGAAATCATGGTGGAATTCCTCAAGGGCTTCTTTTCCATGGGTCCAGATGATGAAGATGTCATCAATATAGCGCAAGTAGAGTAGGGGCTTTAGGGGACGAGAGCTGAGGAAGCGTTGTTCTAAATCAGCCATAAAAATGTTGGCATACTGTGGGGCCATGCGGGTACCCATAGCAGTGCCGCTGATCTGAAGGTATACATTGTCCCCAAATGTGAAATAGTTATGGGTAAGGACAAAGTCACAAAGTTCAGCCACCAGGTTAGCCGTGACATTATCGGGGATAGTGTTCTTGATGGCTTGTAGTCCATCTTTGTGTGGAATGTTGGTGTAGAGGGCTTCTACATCCATAGTAGCCAGGATGGTGTTATCAGGAAGATCACCGATGGATTGAAGTTTCCTCAGGAAGTCAGTGGTGTCTCGAAGGTAGCTGGGAGTGCTGGTAGCGTAGGGCCTGAGGAGGGAGTCTACATAGCCAGACAATCCTGCTGTCAGGGTGCCAATGCCTGAGATGATGGGGCGCCCAGGATTTCCAGGTTTATGGATCTTGGGTAGTAGATAGAATATCCCAGGTCGGGGTTCCAGGGGTGTGTCTGTGCGGATTTGATCTTGTGCTTTTTCAGGAAGTTTCTTGAGCAAATGCTGTAGTTGCTTTTGGTAACTCTCAGTGGGATCATAGGGTAATGGCTTGTAGAAACTCGTGTTGGAGAGCTGCCGAGCAGCCTCTTGTTCATATTCCGACCTATTCATGATGACAACAGCACCTCCTTTGTCAGCCTTTTTGATTATGATGTCAGAGTTGTTTCTGAGGCTGTGGTTCTATCTACTATTCTATCTACTACCCAAGATCCATAAACCTGGAAATCCTGGGCGCCCTGATCCCACTGAGAGTTACCAAAAGCAACTACAGCATTTGCTCAAGAAACTTCCTGAAAAAGCACAAGATCAAATCCGCACAGACACACCCCTGGAACCCCGACCTGGGATATTCTATCTACTACCCAAGATCCATAAACCTGGAAATCCTGGGCGCCCCATCATCTCAGGCATTGGCACCCTGACAGCAGGATTGTCTGGCTATGTAGACTCCCTCCTCAGGCCCTACGCTACCAGCACTCCCAGCTACCTTCGAGACACCACTGACTTCCTGAGGAAACTTCAATCCATCGGTGATCTTCCTGATAACACCATCCTGGCTACTATGGATGTAGAAGCCCTCTACACCAACATTCCACACAAAGATGGACTACAAGCCGTCAAGAACACTATCCCCGATAATGTCACGGCTAACCTGGTGGCTGAACTTTGTGACTTTGTCCTTACCCATAACTATTTCACATTTGGGGACAATGTATACCTTCAGATCAGCGGCACTGCTATGGGTACCCGCATGGCCCCACAGTATGCCAACATTTTTATGGCTGATTTAGAACAACGCTTCCTCAGCTCTCGTCCCCTAAAGCCCCTACTCTACTTGCGCTATATTGATGACATCTTCATCATCTGGACCCATGGAAAAGAAGCCCTTGAGGAATTCCACCATGATTTCAACAATTTCCATCCCACCACCAACCTCAGCCTGGTCCAGTCCACACAAGAGATCCACTTCCTGGACACTACAGTGCTAATAAACAATGGCCACATAAACACCACCCTATACCGGAAACCTACTGACCGCTATTCCTACCTGCATGCCTCCAGCTTTCACCCTGACCACACCACACGATCCATCGTCTACAGCCAAGCTCTGCGATACAACCGCATTTGCTCCAACCCCTCAGACAGAGACAAACACCTACAAGATCTCTCTCAAGCTTTCTTACAACTACAATACCCACCTGCAGAAGTAAAGAAACAGATTGATAGAGCCAGAAGAGTTCCCAGAAGTTACCTACTACAGGACAGGCCTAACAAAGAAAATAACAGAACGCCACTAGCGGTCACCTTCAGCCCCCAACTAAAACCCCTCCAACGCATTATTAAGGATCTACAACCTATCCTAAAGGATGACCCAACACTCTCACAAGTCTTGGGAGACAGGCCAGTCCTTGCCTACAGACAGCCCCGCAACCTGAAGCAAATACTCACCAACAACCACATACCACACAACAGAACCACTAACCCAGGAACTTATCCTTGCAACAAAGCCCGTTGCCAATTGTGCCCACATATCTATTCAGGGGACACCATCACAGGGCCTAATAACATCAGCCACACTATCAGAGGCTCGTTCACCTGCACATCCACCAATGTGATATATGCCATCATGTGCCAGCAATGCCCCTCTGCCATGTACATTGGTCAAACTGGACAGTCTCTACGTAAAAGAATAAATGGACACAAATCAGATGTCAAGAATTATAACATTCATAAACCAGGTTTCAGAGGAACAGCCGTGTTAGTCAAATAAATTGGTTAGTCTCTAAGGTGCCACAAGTACTCCTTTTCTTTTTTGATTCATAAACCAGTCGGAGAACACTTCAATCTCTCTGGTCACGCAATCACAGACATGAAGGTCGCTATCTTAAAACAAAAAAACTTCAAATCCAGACTCCAGCGAGAAACTGCTGAATTGGAATTCATTTGCAAATTGGATACTATTAATTTAGGCTTAAATAGAGACTGGGAGTGGCTAAGTCATTATGCAAGGTAGCCTGTTTCCTCTTGTTTTTTCCTACCCCCCCCCCCCCCCCCAGATGTTCTGGTTTAACTTGGATTTAAACTTGGAGAGTGGTCAGTTTAGATGAACTATTACCAGCAGGAGAGTGAGTTTGTGTGTGTATGGGGGTGGGGGGGATGTGAGAAAACCTGGATCTATGCAGGAAATAGCCCGACTTGATTATGTAAAGAGTTGTCACTTTGGATGGGCTAGCACCAGCAGGAGAGTGAATTTGTGTGGGGGGGTGGAGGGTGAGAAAACCTGGATTTGTGCTGGAAATGGCCCACCTGTTGATCACTTTAGATAAGCTATTACCAGCAGGACAGTGGGGTGGGAGGAGGTATTGTTTCATATTCTCTGTGTGTATATAAAGTCTGCTGCAGTTTCCACAGTATACATCTGATGAAGTGAGCTGTAGCTCACGAAAGCTCATGCTCAAATAAATTGGTTAGTCTCTAAGGTGCCACAAGTACTCCTTTTCTTTTTGTTTTGAGAGTGACTTACTTTGGTTTGGCCTACATAGGTTCCTAATCAAGTTAAGATTAAATGAAATAAACTTGATTTAAACTAGTGCACACAACAGAGTTTGCACCAGGTTAACTAAATCAGTTTAAAATCATAACCTTACTTAAACCAGTGCAACTTTCTACTAGAGAAAACGCCCTTTGGAACAGATTTAAACTAAATCAAAATAAGGCACTCTTGAACTGAAATCAGGCTATCCACATATGCACACATTTAACTAAACTGGTTTCACTCAATCAGTGCAATCCTGTGTAAGACAATGCCTTATCATTCTAAATCCTGCAAATGGAACAATAGGACCTTCTATTAATCATGATATTAATGGAAACTATAACTCCAAAAAGTCTGGGTTTAAACACACACTCCCAAAGCACCTTCTTTTAAATCTCTGGTTCTGGCATTCCCAGCACATCTCTAAAGAGCCTGCAAAGCATTTAGAAAGCGTGAATGAAGTTATATTTTAAACTAATGTAGTATTTTTGTGGTTTATTAATTTAATCTTAAGAATTCTAGATGACGAGATTGCTCATTGCCATATTATTCTATCATTTCCCTTCAAATCTCTTTCTACATCAGTACACAAGGACCCTTTCCTCCATGATTTCACACATTTACACAGACTTTCCTTTTTTCTTGGCTACATATGATTCTGCTGTTTTCCATTTCACATTCACAGACACATTATAGTTTCTGAAATGTCTCTCATATTTGGTCTCCCTCACACATTTAAACCCTGGTAGCTGGGCACATATACAAAGTACAGAAAGCAAGTATGCTGAGATGACATCTCTCTCATCAAGAGAGTTTTCTTCTCTTACCTTTGTAACTGTAATACAGGCATTATGCATGGTGTGATTGCTTGAAAGCTCATGATCTTTTAAGCACAAAGTCCAGCTGAGTTCATTACCCCAGTCTTTTGAAGAACAATTATTTTAAAGCTGTTGTCATGTAGGATTTTCTACCTGTCCTATAATGGAGATCTGTATCTTCACAGTTACTTCTAATTTGCAAGGCCTGTCACCCCTTCCAACATTCTTGTCACAGTCAGGCAGATCACAGATCAATCAGCTGATAGACCAATAAGATAGTAAATTATTAAGGCACGGACACTGTTCACATTCTGCTAGGGGCTCTCTTTTGATAACAAAGTTTTTCATTCAATGTAGTATTTCCTGTAGTGTTACATGAAGTTGCCTGTTTGGTGTTTGGTAAATGGCACAGCTATGAGAAGATTTTTTTTTTAATACAAAATATAGAACTTTGAGGGATACTCCCAACTCAGACCATGAGCAGTTAACGGGAATTTGATCCATGATCATTCAAATTGTGTTCTGATTAGCTGACATAGCTGCAATCCAGTAACGTTTAAGATCAAGAGAAATCCATAAACAGAAGTGAGAATAAGGTTCTATGTAAAAAGAAGGCAGATAATGCTTTGTGCATCATTTCTACCTTTTCAAACAACACTGCATGTTCCTGTTTTTTTCCATTTTCACAAATAACGATGTGACATTTGTGTTTTATTTCTGATGTCTCCATCTTTTGAATATCCACTGACAAGATGATTCAATAGCTCTCCTCCTTTCCCAAAAATAGAATATTTGAAGCCTAGCATTAAAGGAAATCTGGTACATTGCATTAGAGTTGAACAGTTTTAGAGATTTGTTGTTTTTACTGAAACCTTGTAGTTATTTCAGTTTTTGAATTGCACAGTATCCTGCTGTCATGAATGATAAAGGACAGCATATCATGCTCTACAGAAACTCAGTTTCTCTTACCCAGAGGTCTAGTTTCCGTGGAGGACTACAAAGCATACAATTGTACCTCTGATATAGGTAAAGATTTTTACTGTACTTCCTTTAGCAGAGAAACTGACTTGGTGAAATATCAGTTGATTCCTACTTATTAGAAATCTTCATACTCTTAAACTACTCCAGAAACTACAGGTAACTATGTGTGTCTCTGCAGGTGGCTACAAGCTATGCAAAATTCTTTTGTTAGTGCACTAATTTTTACTTCTGGAGACGAATATTAAAACTCTGCCAGAGTTGCCAGATCTAACATATGACACAACTGATATATAAATAAACACATGTACTTTCTAAAACATACTGGGTAATCATCAATGAAACACCTGATGTTTACCCGAACCATTTGAAAATTCTAACCACACCAACCTCTGGACCCAAGATTATTTTAGCTACCGCAAACCGTAAGTGACCAGAATTGGTACAGTATGTGGATTTTCACTTTCAGTTGATACTGGACATTTCAAGAGAATTAAAGCTCTGTAGATAAGACAGTCAGATTGCCTGAATTTTATGTTAACTTTCTATAAATTTATGGTAGACAATAATTCGACATCAGCATATCATGGCATGCTTCTTCAGAAAAGGCAAATGTTATAGTGCAAGGAAGAGAAAAGAGGTATTACATGGAGGACTGAACTGGTAATTATTTAACTTCATTTAACAACTTTAACAAAGCAGGATCTGGAGTGTTGCACACATTTATAAAAGTTATTGTTAAATTATAGAGATGTCAGTGGAACCTACCCATGGTAGTGGGAAGGGAGCTGTCCCTCAGCTGAGACCCTCAGGCAGGCTCAATCTTTCAGAACATCTAGCTGGCATGCTGGAATAATTTGGCCCACCTTCTTTCAGTCTTATAGTGATGGAGTGTATGTTTGTGTATATGTTCACTAAGGATAGCTTTCCCTTTGCCTCTAGAAAGCAGGGAGACAATCTATAGAAGAGGAAGAAAAATGGCGTATAGGTTTAGAAAACTTGATCTATGAAAACAGGTTAAGACAAGCAATCAGAGATAAAATGTTACTAAGGAGCAATAAGTTGATGCTACGTAAGTGTTGTGAGGAATTAATAGAAGATAGGGGACAAAATGGGAGGAAAATTACTGTAGTCAAGATCACAGCCAAAACTAATGCCTTAAAATAAAGAAAAGACAAGAAAAAAAAAACAGAAAGAGACTTATAACAGTGAGATCAAGAAGTGCAATAACCTGGCACAGACGTTGTGAGCTCACTATTGATTGAGACATTCAAGGTTGTCTTTGAGAAGGGACTAATGAAAAATTATGTCAAAATCCTATTCTTCAGTAATGCAGGAGGAAGAAGAACATTACCAAGAAAGCCCTTTCCAACTCTAGTCTCTCTGAGACTAGCTCTCAAGCTTTGCCATGCTGCGGTTCTGTTACAAACACAAAGTTCCATGACCCCACTCCCAATTCAGCCATAAAGAAACCAAGGGTGGTCTCCACCTAGTGAAACCTGCTCACAAAGCCCCAGCTCAAGAACATATCATCTATGACCAGGAAACCTCTGCTCACTAATGCATAATTTGCTAAGTCTCTGCTGAAAAGTGGCCCACAACTTGAATAGTAGCACTGTTACCAGTTAAAACTCAAGTGTGTTGGCAGAGTTGTGCAGAGACATTTGCACAGCACATTGCCTGCCCTATTCCTGGCATGAGCTAGCATTGTTAATCCCTTACTTTCATAAGAATTCAATTCATTATTTTAAATAGGCACAGCAGATGCTGTTGTGATCATTAGTCTTGCATGTGAGTCTGAGAACTTAAAGTCCTTCCTTTTGCCCAAGTGATGTAATTACATGGAAAGTCAATGTCCTTCAAGCATGGAAACTTTAAGTTCAATATTATTATAAATTAAAAACCCAGGTTTCTGTAGAATAAATACAAAAATTTTAAAACCAAAGATCTAAAGAAAATGGCAAAAGATATTTTCCCAATACAGGCTTCAGTATAAGTGAGATGCTTCAGAATCACTATGTATTAGCTACGTAGCTAGATTCATATTTTCAAAGAGAATATTGAAACCAAAAGTAACAAGTTCATATATTGAAATCAGTAAAAAAACCCACAAAAAACAAACAATGCTAACTTCTCATATTATACAATTTATGTGCCTTAGTTTTCTCCTGAAGAGACCATTCATGGTTTCAGGGAAAATCCAGGACCTCTCTGTTGAGATGGTTTAACGAGAATGTCAATTCACATTGTAATTCCTTATTAAGATGGAGACCACCAACTCATTTCCAGCAGGCCACCTAACATCCTGAAAATGTTAATAACTTTCACTCACTAATGAACTGGGCTGGATCTGAAGGAGCGATGTATAAGATAAATATGCTACAGCCTTTTACAAACTGCCTAAGCAATCCAGTCACCTTCTGATAATGCATATTAGTTTGTAGAGGAAGGCTGGATGCAATGCTGGCAACAGCAGCGGAAGCGAAATAAGCCTGAAATGGACTTGTTACAAAAAAGACAGGGAATCTGGAAATGAGGAGACTTCACTCATTGTCAGAAAATGAAGCAACAGTAGCTAGATGAGGTAATAAAAATTTAAAATGAAAAGGAGAAGATGGCTATCTCCAGCAAAAAAGTGCCACTATGCCACTGAACATTTAATTGCTATTTCTAAAGTTGTGTCTTAAATAAATCCATTGTTCTCTGCTCCATGGCAAGTTTCTTCTGTTTTCAGAAATTACACAGTAGCTGTTCCATGCTACTGAAGAATGGGCTAACCAGCCAGCAGATCCTCTGAGGTGGATAAGATGTAATGTTGAAAGAGTATCTCTCTTTAAGAGGGCATGCTAACAGGGTGGCTATTATTGTGAATATACTGTAATTATGTTGGGCTTTAATTAACTTAGAACCCGAGAAGATTGTAAAGTCTGTACAAAAGACAAGAAAAATAGGGCAGGCAGCCCTAGCATCAAGGTGGCAAGGAGTTTTTGACATTTACAAACAGTTAACTGGAAGTAGAAGGTAAAGGTTTGGCTCCACTTCAGATAAGCAGTTATTCTGATATTGCAACACCAGTAAACTGATGTATTCCTTTAACTGGTTGGCTTTCTTCTGCCGTGGGTCGCATCCTTTTGAGTCACTTTCTGCATGTCAGATTGCTGAAGCTAACTGGTTGGCTTTCTTCTGCCGTGGGTCGCATCCTTTTGAGTCACTTTCTGCATGTCAGATTGCTGAAGCTAACACTTTTTGAATAATTGGACCTAAAGACATTGTTTCTCTTTTTGCTATTTCCTATGTCACCTTTCCAAAGCTCAACACACAGACACAGATTTTATCGACCAACACCAAGCAATATCTTAATCAATTCAAAGGTTTTATTGAAAATTTTCTGCTGTTTTGACTTCAGTAATTCACTCCAAACTGTATGCCTAAACTTAATACTTAAGCAACATTTCCATAGGATACAGTCATTTGCATTGGTTGAACTTGCTCTTGTGATGTTCACACTTTTACAAAAATGCTTAATAGATGGTAAACAAAACAAATGTGCAGTTTACCTACTTATGTATAATTAACCTGTGTTGCATTTCAAAGATCTAACACATACAAACTGTCGAAAACAGCTGAAAACATCAAGACACACACACAAAAAGATGTTTTAATATATGTTATCAAAAGGCGCTTCCATTACTAGGTAAGCACAAGTAGAATGTTCACATGTTTTCAATAGGGCTAACATCTGTCATGCATTTTAAGAGACAACACTTATTCGGTAACCAATGTCCCACGAGCCTTAAATAATTAGGAGCTATTAAGAGGCATCTGACAGGATGAAAGTATGGGACCATTTCCCCCAAATTCAAGAGTACACCTTCCACAAATTTTAACTCAGTTCCCTCTTCATTCTTCCAAGGTGAGGGTTGGTCATGCCCTCGCCACTTGTGAAAGAAATTGGGGGTTTCATCCCCCAACACACACGGATCTGGGGATTTCCAGGGGACAAAGAGTGCCACTGATGCCCATTGTCTTTATGATGCTGCCCAGCCTCACCAGCTCTCCCTGGCCCTTGGCCAGTTGAGCTTCTGTGGCTGTCACCAAGGAAAGGAGATTCCACAGCCTGGAAAGGAAAGCAGTGTAAGATACTGTAGTGATTCTAGCTTGTGCTGCTTCCTGCTGTGGGTTTTTGGAGGGGAGTCAAGCTAGGCTTGTCCCCCTCAAATGCTCAAAGTTGGAACTCTGTAGAGAGCTAAAAGTAGGGTTCAAATGCAGCTTTCCTTCATATGCAGAGCCAGAGGAGAAATGGACTATATCTATTCAAGCAGGGTGGTACAAATGTCAGGTACTTGTACCAGAAATAAAAGGTTATTGATTGACCCATCTTATCAATAATGTGTATCACGTATTTCATGCAGTTGTAGATGTATTTCTATGATGCATACAGGTTAGTGTTCATCCAAATTTGAGAAGGGTGTGATCTTTGGCAAATCACTTAATTTCTGTGTGCCTCAGTTCCCCATGTTACAAAAAAACGGGGATAATGCTTCCCTATATTTGTGGGTTTGTATTAAATAAATTCATTAATATATGTGAGGTGCCCAGATGCTAAAATGATGGGCTCCCTAAGTGAACATAGCTAGATGGAGGGTATGAAGATGCACTTGAGGTAATCGTAGCATTGCCTTGACACTAGCATAGCTCAGTACACAAAGGAGAAACACCTCTTACCAAAATTCTGCAACATCTTGAGAGTGCATGAAAATTAGTAAAGGAAGAATGGACAGTACATGCTGAGCTGCTCATTATTCAGATCAAAGTTATTAAAAATATTAAGGGTAGAAATTACATTTTGAAATAATGCTTCTTACATGATCTTGGCTGGTAGTCAAATTAGTACGATTTTAAGCATTTACTAGTGATTCAGTATCTATGGGTTAATCAAAGAAATTAAATATCAGAAAATCTGGAAAATTTCACAGGGCCTCACTTCTTCAATCCCCTTGACTCTAACCCTAGTGGCGTCCTTATAGATTCCTAGATTCCATGGTCAGAAGGGAACATAGGGATGATCTAGTCTCAACTTCTGCATAGCACATGCCATAAAACTTTCCCAATATAATTCCTAGATCATATGTTTGAGACTAAACATCCAATCTTGATTTTAAAAATATCAGTGATGAAGAATCTACCATGAACATTGGTAAATTACTCCAATGGTTAATTTCTCTCACTGTGGAGAATGTACGCCTTATTTCCAGTCTGAATTTGTTTAGCCTTAACTTCCAGCCATTGGATCATGTTACATGTTTCTCTGCTAGACTGAAAAGACCATTATTAAATATTTGTGACCCATGTAGATTCTTATAGGCTGTAATCAAGTCACCTCTTATCCTTCTTTTCGTTAAACTAAATAGATTGAGCTCTTTGTGTCTAATTTGCTTTCTCTTTGCTTTCTAATGCTTTTTAATCCTTCTCATGGCTGTTCTCTGAACACTCTCCAATTTATCAACATTCTTCTTGAACTGCGGACACCAGAACTGGACACAGTATTCCAGCAGAAGTTACACTGGTGCCCAATACTGAGGTAAAATAACTTCTCTACTCCTACTCAAGATTTCCCTGTTTATGCATCACAAGATCGCAATAGTTCTTTGATCACAGTGTCACACTGGGAGCTTATGTTCAGCTGATTATCTACCACAACTGCTGTCATAAACATACAGCTAAGGGTAGCATAAAATCCCTCCTTTACCTGTAAAGGGTTAAGAAGCTCAGATAACCTGGTTGGTACCTGACCAAAAGGACCAATAAGGGGAGAAGATATTTTCAAATCTGTGGGGAAAGGTTTTTGTTTTGTGCTTCTGTCATAAATATAAAGGGAAGGGTAAACCCCTTTGAAATCCTTCCTGGCCAGGGGAAAGCTCCTCTCACCTGTAAAGGGTTAAGAAGCTAAAGGTAACCTCGCTGGCACCTGACCAAAATGACCAATGAGGAGACAAGATACTTTCAAAAGCTGGGAGGAGGGAGAGAAACAAAGGGTCTGTGTGTCTGTCTATATGCTGGTCTTTGTTGGGGATAGACCAGGAATGGAGTCTTAGAACTTTTAGTAAGTAATCTAGCTAGGTATGTGTTAGATTATGATTTCTTTAAATGGCTGAGAAAAGAATTGTGCTGAATAGAATAACTATTTCTGTCTGTGTATCTTTTTTGTAACTTAAGGTTTTGCCTAGAGGGGTTCTCTATGTTTTTGAATCTAATTACCCTGTAAGATATCTACCATCCTGATTTTACAGGGGGGATTTCTTCATTTCTATTTACTTCTATTTTTATTAAAAGTCTTCTTGTAAGAAACTGAATGCTTTTTCATTGTTCTCAGATCCAAGGGTTTGGGTCTGTGGTCACCTATGCAAATTGGTGAGGCTTTTTATCCAACATTTCCCAGGAAAGGGGGGGTGCAAGTGTTGGGAGGATTGTTCATTGTTCTTAAGATCCAAGGGTCTGGGTCTGTAGTCACCTAGGCAAATTGGTGAGGCTTTTTACTAAACCTTGTCCAGGAAGTGGGGTGCAAGGTTTTGGGAAGTATTTGGGGGGAAGGACGCGTCCAAACAGCTCTTCCCCAGTAACCAGTATTAGTTTGGTGGTGGTAGCGGCCAGTCCAAGGACAACGGGTGGAATATTTTGTACCTTGGGGGAAGTTTTGACCTAAGCTGGTAAAGATAAGCTTAGGAGGTTTTTCATGCAGGTCCCCACATCTGTACCCTAGAATTCAGAGTGGGGGAGGAACCTTGACAGCTTCTTTGTGTTCTCTCCAGAGACAAAGAGAGAGACCAACCAAGTAATCCAGCTCCTACTGAATGATACATCTAAAATTACAGAAATAGTAAGTAATAGCAAGGAAATGCATTAGAGTATCTTTTGTTTTAGCTTGTGTATTTTCCCTATGCTAAGAGGAAGGTTTATTACTGGTTGGTTATTTTTGGTAACTTTAAAGTTTTGCCTAGAGGGGAATCCTCTGTGTTTTAAATCTTATTACCCTGTAAAATTATCATCCATCCTGATTTTACAGAGGTGTTTCTCTTACTTTTTTTTCTTTATAATAAAAGTTCTGTTTTTAAGAATCTGATTGGGGTTTTTGGTGTCCTAAAAACTCAAGGGTCTGGTCTGTGCTCACCTTGTTTACTCTCAAGTCTCCCTAGGAAAGTGGGTGACGGGTCTTGGAGGGATATTTTGGGGAAACAGGAACTCCAAGTGGTCCCTTTCCTAAATATTTGTCTAACTCACTTGGTGGTGGCAGCGATACCATTCCAAGGACAAGGAAGAATTTGTGCCTTGGGGAAGTTTGTAACCTAAGCTGGTAGAAATAAGCTTAGGGGGTCTTTCATGCGGGTCCCCACATCTGTACCCTGGAGTTCAGAGTGGGGAGGGAACCCTGACAACTGCCAAATCTTTTTCAGAGTCACAGCCTCCCCAGGATACAGTCCCCCATTCTGTATGTATGACCTACATTCTTTGTTCCAAGATTTTATATATTTATACACACACACATACGCATACATTTAGCCATATTAAAACAGAGTGTTTGCTTGCACCCAGTTCTCTAAGCCATCCAGTTCACTCTGAATCAGTGACTGTCCTCTTCATTATTTTCCAGTCCCTCCAATTTTTGTGTCATCTGCCGACTTTATCAGCAATAAGTGCATGTTTTCTTGCAGCTCATTGATAAAATTGTTAAATAGCATATGGCCAAGAACAGATCTCTGCAGGATCACTGCAAACACACGGCTTGATGATGATTCTCCATTTACCCTTTGAGACATATCAGTTAGCCACTTTTTAATACATTCAATATGTGCCATGTTAATTTTATATTGTTCTATTCTTTTAAATCAAGAATGTCCTGTGATTAACTCAAACACTTAGATGTCTGTAAGTATATTACATCAGCATCATTACCTTCATCAACCAAACTTGTAACCTCATAACAAAAAAAGAGAGATCAAGTTAGTTTGACAGTATCTATTTTCCATAAACTCATGCTGATTTGCATGAATTACATTGCCCTTATTTAATTCTATATTAATTGAGTGTTGTATCAGCGACTCCATTATCTTGCCTGGGATTGATGTCAAGCTGATAGGCCTGTAATTACCCGGGTCAGCCCATTTACCCTTTTTAAAAAACACAGCATTAGCTTTCTTCCAGTCTTCTGGAGCTTCCCTACTGCTCTAAGACTTTATTGAAAAATCAACATTAATGATCCAGCGAGCTCCTCTGCCAGCTCTGTTTATACTCTTGGACGCAAGTTATCTGGATCTGCTGATTTAAAAATGTCTAATGTTAGTAGTTGCTATTTAACATCCTCATGAGATAATAGTAGAATGGAGAGTGTGTTATCACCACATGAGGAGATTATACCATCTGTTTTTCCCCAAAAACAGAACCAAAATGTTTATTGAATACTTCTGCCTTTTTTCTTTTGCATTATTATTGAAAATTCTACCATTTCCATCTCATAATGGATCAATATCATTGTCAACATTTTTGTCCTCAACTCTCATGGCCACAGATCTCTTCTTGTTTCCCTTTGCTTCCATTTTCAGTTTTTTCCAATTCTAATTTATATTCATTACTATCGACTTCCCTTTCCTTCCTTTTATAGCTGCCTTCACTTTCCTCTAAACCAGGTCAGCATTTTAACCAGTGGTGCCTTCTTCCCTGACTTTGTCTTTTTAGGCATCTAGCTAGGTGTTCTTAAATGATTCCCAAATATCATTCACATTTTTCTCATTAAATGCTTCCTCCCAGCTGATCTGGTTCATAATTGTTTTCAGCTTTGTGAAAATAGCCCTATTAAAAGGCTATATATATATATATATGCAGATAACAAATATGATCAAGTCATGATCACGTATACCTAAACTAACATTTTTCAGTTCAGTTCATTCCTCCTTTTTGTTCAGACAATGTCTCATTTAGAAAATCCCTCATGTTGGCTGCAACACTTTTTAAGGTAGGGAATTGTAATCTATAAAGTTCAGAAATTCCAAGGAAGTTTTAGTATTGGCAGCATGAGATCTCCAGCATGTGTCACTCAAACTGAAGGACCACACAGCTTTGTTTCCTACACATTAGAGATAGGTGTGTAAGGAAATGGTCATCCTGTTCCCTAGTGTGATTTGGTGGTCTAATACCTCATCTTGTGCTTTATCTGTTAGGACATCGATCCATAAGCACTCAGGACCATTTTCTTTTGAGTTAACGGTGACTCAGAAACAGGTAATGCCATTTTTCACAGAGTGCCACTTCCCTTTCCCATTTGCCCACTCGATCCTTCCTAAATAGGTTAGAATTGATTTTAACATTCTAGTTGTGCAAATCATTCCCCCAGGTTTCAGTAATACCATCTAGACTGAATTTATGCTCATAAATGAATTATTCCAATCCCTCTTGTTTGTCACCCAGGGACGGTGCTAGCATTGGTATATAGGCAATTCAAGAATTTCTTCTCTTCATGTCATAAGTATTAACACTTAGATCTTTTCCCTTTATTTAGTTTCAGAGAATAAACATGATTTAAACAAAGCTGAAAAGAAGCTATGGCACAGTATGCAAAATGCACCATAATTACACAAGCAGTAAATGCATTAGAAAGTACAACCTATAGTACTATAACCGCTGAGATCATATAACAGTGTTAAAACCTGCCTGGTCTATTGTGTTATATTGTCTTACATCAAGCCACAAAGCATTAGTAACATTGGTGACAGAAGCATCCAGTATTGACTGAGGAGAAATGACCACTTTTGAGTAGTGTTTTATTTATTTAGGTGTAAATCAACTAAAAACATTCATTTCCAGAGGTTTATGGAACTGGGGGACCCCAAGTGACAGCAAGTCCTCGTCTTCGCATAGGGCTAAAATATAAATCACATCAGATGCCTATGGCTCAGCGGGGATGTGAGCACATTTGTTAAGATTTGAATGCCAGGCATCTCCAATTTATCTCCAGTGACTGGGCACTGAAGCTGTCATAAGGCACAGTGTAAACCTGCTCAAAATACATCAAACCTCACATGGAACATGAAGCAATTCATCAAGAGAACAGACATTTTCATACATCATACCAGCCAGGCACAAGTCAAATAAATCAGCCAAAACTTTTAGCCAGGCAAGACAAAGTTCTGTTCTTCTTGCTGTCAGTAAGCGACGGAGTTATAAAGTAGAGCAAATGATCCTTGCACATAATCTCATGCAATGTTGCACTTCAAGGTCCTCAGTTAGTGGTTTAATAATAACTCTTAAGCCTTAAGTACCTAAATTGCCTAAAAGATACTTCAGATGTGCAATTGATCTTATTATTCAAATATAATGTAAAATATTCTCTTGTCCCTTCCCCCTCCTCCAGTCTCAGGCCTTTGTTCAAGAGTAAAATAAGTAAAACGGCAGTTATTACTGTCCTTAAACATCTTTGCCTATACATCAAGCTGTTTGAACTATTCTACATAATTAGGTTCTGGAGCTTTGAAACACTGTAATTTTTCTCCAACCCAGGGGTACTTCACATACTTCAGGAATGCTAAACAAAATAGTTTCACACACAACTTTTATTCAGCAAGGTCACTTAGAAAAATTAAACAACAAGCTAGTAAAAAATGAGGTTTTCACTTGGCTTCTCAAAACTGTTCAGTGAGAAGTGCCAATATATGAATACTAGGGATACACTGTGAGTGACATCTACCATGGCCTGGGAATTCAGCGTCTGATTTTCTTGTGCACACAGTGAACGATCGGACCAATATCCAAAGAAAGGAAAATGACATTTTAGGGTTTAGGGACATTCACCACCAAACAGAAATCAAGGAAGAATCAATAAATAGAAGAGATGGTGATTTCAGAGGGGTGAGAGTAAAAGATCGAGGTTCTGTTCTTCAGTCTGTCATTGTCATGGACTCAGTGTGTAACCCCAGACATGTCACTTCATGTCTTTAAAACAGAACTAATACCAACTGACTTCCAGGGCATGGTGCTCTGTGTATGATTTTATGTAACAAAGTAGTCTTTATGGATGTCCTGATGCTGAAAGATCTTATATATGCATTTTCTTTGCTTCAGCAAATGGTATCTCCTTCATGATTAACATTTACAGGAATGGGAGTATTTTTGACTCTGACCCCTTTATCCAATAACCCATTCCCATACACATCTTTGGTCACATGCCAGAAATTGCATATTTTCATGGGTGAAGGAAAGTGGCTACTTATGATAGCTTTACACCATTCTGCAAAGTGATAAATATTTACAGAAAATCTAACTGGGTTTCCAAAAACTTGTTTCCAAAACAGAAATGCCTTTGTGTGGACTAAATTCAGCAGTTCTGCATGCTCACTGAGACTGTTAGAAAATGTTAAATATTTTGGCTGGTCAAAAGTTGCACTCCAAGAGCACAAATTATTCATCTGTACAAAGCAACTTAGGTGCAAATTCATTTTAGTGTGTATAAAGGCAAAAAAAAAAAAAAAAGCCCCAGATATGTTTTACAAGTGCACAAAGGATGCAGCGTAATACACTCAGAGGTTCAGAGAAGCAAACCTGTTACAGTCATTATTGCCTGGCCTCCAAAGTTACAAGGGCAGAGATCATGCGGCTGTGGATCGAGTAACCGACTGAGGCTGAGAGGGTGATAGTCTACAGTGGCCGCCTGGCTAGATAAAATGATAAAACTTGGGACTTATAAAGTATACTTTACATTATTCTATGATTATTTATATGGTACTCCAAATGTGCAAGGCACATCACAGGCAAATAAAAAGCATAATTCCTATCACACACAGCTTGCAATAGGCAGGACACAACAAACTAAAACAAAATGAAGGGATGGGGAGAGGAAGAAAAGCTAGGATACAACAAGGTCACGTGTAGAGCCAGTCAGAAAATGTGTTATTTTCCAGAGGAAATTTTTGACAAAAATGGGGGGGGGGAAATCCCCTCTTGTTGAACTGCCACCATGATTCATAGAGCTACAGGCCAGGCAAGGAGTCCAACCCACAAAAAAGAACAGTGGCATGAGAAACCTGAACTACAACTCCCCTAAAGTACCACAATGGAAAATCCTAAGAAAAATATTCTGTGTTTGGCTGAAAACCCAAAACTTTTCAGTTTGCAGGTGTTCAGTTTGTTGAGGGAAAAAAATCACAGAAAGCCTCCCATTGCTTTATACAGGTTCCCTCAAAGTTCTACCTCATTGTGTGTGCTGTGAGTGGCCTGATTAACCCCAGTCAGGGCAAACGTGGAAGGCAAACAAAGAATACAGGCTTAGCAAAGGAAGTTCTTAATCATGGACACTTTTTCAATTAAGAAAGCACCAGAGAGTCATAGGTCTTTGCAAAATAACAAACAATCCTGAGATGTCCCCTTAGTCCGACTTCACCCCCTTATTTGGGACCAAAGGTATGGGCAGTGTTACAGGTTAGGCAGAGTCCCTCCTGCTTCTTCTTGCTCTCCAGCTAGGGTGACCAGATATCCCGATTTTATAGGGACAGTCCCGATTTTAGGAGCCTATATAAGAAAAAGACCCAATTACCCTTGCCCCCGTCCCGATTTTTCACACTTGCTGTCTGGTCACCCTATCTCCAGCCCAGACTTCTGGCATGTGGCAGTGGACATCCCCCCTTTTCAGAAAGCAGACAGTCTCTCACCCTGTTTTGCCATGTGCACAGACTGGGAAATTCCAACCCCCAGCCAGGCAAGTCCCATGTGAAGAAAACAACTGTCCCCTGTTTAGAGTCGTTCTAAGGTGATAGCCCTGTCCATAGTGTTCCATACACCTCTTCTGTCTGTAATGCTGGCATTGTTAATGGCAGGCTAGCTTTTCAACAGAGAACACAAAATGGCAGTTAGCACACAAAACAGGAGACACAAAATAAGTTTGCAGATATATCGTATTCTGTCACATGTACAGTTTTACAATTTCAAAGCTATGTTCAAACAAATTGAAGTTGTTTCACGTCTTTATAAGGGGAGGATTATGTATCATCATCCTCATTTTACAAATGGTTGAAAAGAAAGCAAAGAGATTAAATGATTTCCCAAGACCATTTACAGAACCAGCTCAGGACTTCCTGATTCCCAACTATGTATTCTGTCTCTGAGACCAGGACATATTTTCAGTTGTTTGCCCTTGGAGCTTTAGAAGAGCATTTATACTCCTCAGCAGTGTTTGCATCGAAAAGCCATCATGTGTTCTGAAGAGAGTGGGCTCCTGGTCAAAACGTGGCTCAGTGGAGGGAGAAGAGTCATTGATTGGATGCGTTACACACACACGATTCTGAAAGCATTAACAATGACTTGCATTTCATTTACAGGGTTTTTTTGTTTTCCATTCTTCCACGTATGCTTGCTGTATACAAACAAGATAATACCTGGTCTTTGTAGTTTGTTTGCACATCCACGGAAGTACAGTCAACAGCATCATTCTTCTGCTCAAAAAGCTGTAAAGAGGTCTCTTTAGCAAGAATGAATTACATGGGAAACTGCCACTGGACATTCTTTTTTTGAAGAAACCTGGTCTTTTCAGAAAAGGGTACATGATGACAAACTTATTGAGCACTTGTTAATAATAATGTTCAACTAATTATCAGCTAGTAAAACAGAGTTTGCACCCAATTAGTTCACCCAAAAGGTCACCCACTAAATTGTAATCTAAAACCATGCACTTTATATTGATCTAGTCTAATGGGTGGGAAAACTGCACCGCCTGGCTGCTCCTGTCTTTGTTATAGCAGCGAGGCTGCCAATTCAATAAATTACACAAAGTAGTAAGATTTCAAGGCCTGATGCTGACAAGAAAGAAAATAATAAAAGACACAAGACGAAAAACCCTGAAAATTCTTACGTATTTTTTTCCTTGCTGCTTTTTCTAAAGACCCAGAAGGCTTTCATTGCAACTGCTCTATCATACTACTTTATATACACGCACACATAATGGGTGATATTGTGGCCCAACTGAAGCCAGTGTCAAAAGTTCCATTGCCATCATAGGGTCAGGATTTCATCTTTTACACTTACACACACACTTTCTCTCAGAATGTCCTCATAACGTTTTCGGGTAGACAAAATATTACCATTTCCTGCTCTGTGTGTCTTACGTTGGTAAGTCTCACATTTTCCCCAACCATACACACAGCTATAGGAATTATGTACAATGTACTTTCCATTCTAAACATTTGTATGAATGGCTGTCATAATATAGTTTCTTGGTGTGCTTAGTTTTAAGCTGATAGTGTGCCTTCCCTGATACAAATGAAGTACTATGATGCAGTATTGCGTTGACATTTATAACCCTTTTCATAGATTATCTCATATAGATTCACAGGATATGAAGTGCACAGTATTGAAGTGCCTGTGTGGAGGCAAACACAGCAATCTTTATACGATGAGCACTGTTGTATTCATGACTGTTTATATTAGTACTATTTATTCTACAGGGAATTGGGAGACAAATACAAACTTGTACTTAATGCAACTCCAGTAGTATAGACCTGCAATTGCAACTGAACAATGATCTAGTATCACAAGACTGAAATAATGTCCTACAGTTTATCTGTTAATAAATATTGCTTTTGCAGGCTTTTGTGTATGACTAAGTATCAAACATAAGCCTACTGTAACAGTTGCATCATTACATTTATTGCCAGAGGCTGTTTCAGAACCAGTGTTATTACCAACAATTTTGTAAAGTAACCATCCTCTGATACTTTTGGACCATACATACAATTCTTCCAAAAAAAATGCTCTGGCCCCCTCCATGCCACTTCTCTTGGAGTGAAGTGCATCCCTAGAGATAAACCAAAAGAATGGTTCCTATGCCTCCACAAGGACAGGGACCGAATGTCTGGCCTCAGAACAAGGTGTCCAAGACATGAATGTTTCTTGAGCCCATCCAGCAAGGGTCAGGCACAATCCAGCCATTAAAGAGGACATGGTTTTTCTGGTGTCACTGAACTGATTCCCTCACTAGTTTACTCTTGCCTGTTTGGCTTCACTTGGGTCTCTCTCTCACTTGGTTCTCTCCATCCATCAGGGTAATGACAATGTTCAAAATCAGTTCGTTAAAACTGCATTCACGCCCAATTACTCCTTCTGAAAGGTCACTCCCTAACCTGTAATCTAAAGCCATCCACTTGTATTGATCAGGTCTCTGAAAAACACACTGCCTGGCTGCTCCTGTCTCAGCTAAAGTACTGAAGCTGTCAATTTAAGAACATGTAAGGCACATAAAAACCATTGAAATTTCATGCCCAGGCACTGTAGCTGCATGCCCTTAACCTCTATTGATCAATCTGAGATTGATCAATCTCAGACATAAAGCCAACTTGATAAAAAGAATAAATGTGCTTTATGGTAAATCATACAAGTACAGCTTGAAAATCCATAACACATTTCAGTTCCATTTCTCCTAACATGCCACATACTTTAGTAATTTGACTACCACTCATGAACATACCAATACCTTCCATAGTAGCAGTTCTTTCTAGAGTCACACTGACTTGCAAAATGTAATATACTGTAGTTAGTACTGAATCAATTAACACATTTACATTGCATGCTCTCACTTATGTGCAAAAGAATTTGCTACGAATATCTGCACTGGGAATGCTACCAATAACACCATTTTCCATAAATTTTACTCCTTCCACACTTACAAAAAACAATTATGCTAAAAAGAAAAATATATATATATTAAATTTGGATGCACTCACACCAGTATTACAATATAGGTACCTTAGAGTCTCTTTACCACCTATTATAGATTGACTATATGATCTTGATTTTATAGATAGGGAACTGCAGCAGAGATAGGTGAGGTGACTTACCCAAGATCTCATACGAAGTGTGCAGCAGAGCCGGGAAGTGAACCCCAGGTCCAGTGCCTTACCCACAAACCATCCTTTCCTCTCATTATGATAGAAAAGTTAAAATAATCTGGAAAGTTGGAATGACTTTACTATTTTATGAATCAAAATGAATATCTTTCTATAAAGTCACTTCTGTATTACAGGAACTTCCAGATAGATTCTTGGGCAAGGCACTTGAGGAAAAGGAAAAAATAAATCTTTTATATGAATGGAAGAAAAACCTCACAGTAAATGTCAATGCTTTTTATAGACCCATTAGATGGCGAGGGACGACGCTCCCAATTAAGTACATTACCAAATCTGACCCAATTGCTGATTGGGATCAACTTAATTTGGGATCAGCAATGGGTCCACTACTTTGAGAAGCAGGGATGTTTACAGCTAAGTATTAAAAAATACCCTAGATTCCAAGAATAACCTATCTCAAAAAGTTAATGAGAAACCACCACTCCCCCAACTGAGCAGTTTACAGATAACCACCACATCACACCGATTGAGCAGTTTCTCCTCTTCATTAGATACCACAGCGTGCTCTAGAAATGAATCTGCAAAACAAATGGGAAGTTTCATAGCTGGGAAGATTATAGAATACACAAATTGGCCAGCTATATCATGGAGACAGTCTAATGAATTTCCAATAAATTAACTATTGCAGGTTTCAAGTCTACCCTTTTGCCAATATTTACAACTCCAGTAACGTATTTATCACAAAACTAATAACTGGGATTTAACACAAGATTTAAAAAAGAATTTAATCACTGGGTAATAAGGGTACCATCTCACAATTCTGTAGATATTTTAGCAATAGGAACATAAAATAACTCATCTGGCTTCCTGAACATTTGGGAAAAATATAATTGAGAATTGGCAATGTAGTCTTAGATGAGCTTTTTCTATATACACAGTCATAAATGTAAGCAATTAAAAGGTGCCTCTGGCGCTATATCTTAAAAAATAATATTGAGCTATCAGGGACCAACACTGGAGGAGATTTGGGAACAAACATATAAAACTTGATTCCTATCTGGTGCAGCTGCCCCCAGGCACAAGATTATTAGGACAGGATTATGTATCAAAACAGGTCAATAAAGTAGTCTTCTTATGTATGCAATAGTAATCTTTTAAAGATTTAATGGTATGGCCTATTGAGAATATAAATCTTTAACAATAAATTTATTAGCAGCAGCAAAGCATAGATGAAAATTGGAAATAAAAAAAGAAATATTCCCCTCTTTTAGTAGCATGTATAATAAAGTTAAGGACACAGTGGTAATGTAAAAATTAACACACCGAATTATAAGTCAATAAGGGAGACCAAAAAATCCCAACCACATATCTTTGTACTTTGCTTCCTTTTATTGAATTTTTGTATTAGATATATTCACTAGTTGTAAAAGTCTATTGAAGAGGACTATCTACAATATCATAAAGTGACAGACCTACACAACAACCCCCTTTCGAAACACAAAGAAAGAAAATGAAGTTACAATAAAACTATCACCAAAACAACCCTTACCTCACCAAAAAGGGCAAAGAAATATAAAATAATTAACATATTTTACAGTATTAGATAAGAAAACATATAATGAAAATGGAGACCACCACCAAATCAAATTGTTTAGCACTCTGATTGCAAAATTAATTATACGAGTACCATATAAAACACTTCTTGTTCAACTCACAAGGCATCTTATGATTTCAATATTTTAAAACTGTGGCAAATTGCTGGAGCTACTATGATGGGTCTCGCGCTTTCTCTTCGGGGGGTGGGGGTGCGGTTCAGGGCACCATTTCTTGCCCCTGAACTGGGGTATTAACTGCTCCACTAGTGTCCTAGAGGAGGGGAGTGGAGAGGGAGGGACACGGGCCCGCCCTCTTCTCCAGGTCCCAGCCCAGGGGCCCTAGGGATAGCGGTAAACCACTAGAACTAGCTGTTCCTTCCCCTGGGCTACTTCCCTCTCCTGCCCTTCAGCTTGTGGGACTTCCTGCCCTCCCTCTGCACAAACCAGGTGTCCCTTTACCTAGGGTCTTGGTCTTCTTAGCCCACCGCAGCACTTCTCCAAACTCTCCTCTGCTTCCCTCCAAACTGCTCTCTGCTCCAACACCAATCCACTCTGCTTCAACTCCTCCTCTTGTCTGATTGAAGCAGGGGGGTTTTATCAGGTGACTGGCTTCAGGTGCTCTAATTGGCTTCAGGTGCTTTAATTAACCTATAGTAAACTTTCTTCCCTCTACAGGGAATAAGGCTCTCTTCTAACACTGTCCTGCTTCCCAGATACTTGTCCCTTTTGCGGTGTGAGGGAAACCCTAGCGCACGTATATTTGGAGTGCACCAGGCTGCAGCCCCTGTTCCGGCTCCTCACAAATCTTCTATTATGTTTTTGGTTGCATTTTTCCCCTCACCTTTTTATTTATGCACTCCCCATCTGTGGCCTCACAAAGTCGCGGGATCTCCTAGTTAATCTCCTCCTAGCCCTGGCTAAAACGGCCATTATATAAAATCAGAGAGAGGAGGTTGGCTAATGAAGCGTCCTGCGATTGTGGGGCCGTTTTCCGATCCTCAGTACATTCACGTATCCGGGCGGAGTTCCTCTGGGCGGCGTCCACCGACTCTCTTGACACCTTCGAGGAGCGGTGGGCGCTGTCCGAGGTTCTCTGCTCGGTGACCCCGTCCGGTTCCCTCCATCTGACCCTCTGATTGAGGGGAAGACCGAGAGACCCCAGCCCCAGCCGTTGCCGCTGTGGATACCATCATCACTGTCACCTAGGAGGGGTCCTATCACACGTGGGTGTACGTCCCCCCCACCTCTAAACCGCCACCCCGCAGCCGTGCCCATCTTGTCGGGCACTCTCAGGAGAGGGATAATCGGTGACACTGGGCATGGCACTAGGTAACTCAGGAGGGTGGAAGACCACGAGTGTCGAGGAAGCCCCCCTGCTCTGGGCCCAGGCTAGCCTGAACATTTCTCCCTCCTGAAGGCTGCTGTGTTATACCTTGTGTTTGCTTTTGTTTTGTTGCATAGTTTTGCTTTATTCTTTTTGGTGATTCTTTGTAAGTGTTACACAAATAAAATTCTTTTCTGCTTCAAAAAAAAACAAACACTGTCCTGCTTCCCAGATACTTGTCCCTTTTGTGGTGTGAGGGAAACCCTGGCGCACGTATATTTGGAGTGCACCAGGCTGCAGCCCGTTCCGGCTCCTCACAAATCTTCTATTATGTTTTTGGTTGCATTTTTCCCCTCACCTTTTTATTTATGCACTCCCCATCCGTGGCCTCACAAAGTCGCGGGATCTCCTAGTTAATCTCCTCCTGGCCCTGGCTAAAACGGCCATCTATAAAACCAGAGAGAGGAGATTGGCCGATGGAATTTCCTGTGACTGTGGGGCAGTTTTCTGATCCTCGGTCCATTCACGTATCTGGGCGGAGTTCGTCTGGGCAGTGTCCACCGACTCCCTTGATGCTTTTGAGGAGCGGTGGGCGCTGTCTGAGGTTCTCTGCTCGGTGTCCCCGTCCGGTTCCCTTTGTTTGACCCTTTGATTGGGGGAGAGAGTAAGGGACCCCAGCCCCAGCCATTGCTGCTGTGGACACCATCACCTTAGAGGGGTCCTTTCACGTGCCCTCCCCCCGGGTTGTCCACCCCACAGCCTGCCCCTCTTGTTGGGTGCTTTCAGAGGAGGGAATTGTTGGTGACACTTGGGCGTGGCGCCAGGTAACTCGAGGGGGTGGCAGACCTTGAGAGTCGATGAAGCCCCCTCTCTCTGGGCCACCAGGTAACTCGGAAAGGTGGAAGACCACGAGAGTTGAGGAAGCCCCCCGCCCTGGGCCCAGCCAAGCTTGAACATTTCCCTCCTCTGAAGCTTATGAGAAAACAATTGTGATTGGTTGCTGTGTTACACATTGCATATGCTGCTGTTTTTGCTTTGTAAGTGCGTTATGCAAATAAAAAAACACTCTCCTGCTAAAAAAAACAAACAAAAAACACTCTCCTGCTGCCCTCTGGCCATGCTGTATCACAATACATACCTCTAAATTGTTTCATTAAATGGCCATAATTTTAAATAAAGTATGATTTAAAAATAAAATTAAGCAAAGGCTAGATTCTAATTTGAAAAGGTATGTTTTTTATTTAAATAAAAATCACGAGCATGAAATGAACTAAAATAAGATATCAAACTATTCATTGATATAAATGTATAAATTTATTTTAATAGATTCAAACAATGTTTGTAATTTTTAAAATAAGATCACATTTAGACATATTGTATTAACATAGAACTAACAGAGATAAGACATGGTATAAAATTCTTAGCTAACGTAGGCAGGGGCATCTCCATTGGCATCCAGGAAGTTGCAACCACTTACCCCAGCACCTATTTGGCCCAGAAAATATATTGTAAGGGACTGCCTACTTCCTTTCCTAAGTTTGTGAGGACTCCAACCAGACTGAATGGCATCTTTTGTTCAGTAGGGCTCTTCACTGAAACATATTTTAGTTAGCTGGATGTTTTAAAGCTGGCAAGGCATAAGAATTCACAGGTCTAGAACCTAGGATTACAGAGTCTTGGGCAACTGAGGCCTCCATCTCACCCCTAGGGAAGCCAGGTGAAGCACTATCCAACAGTCATTGAAGGGTTCGGCACCACAGGAAGCATAGCCCAAAGAGGCAAAACCAACAGAATCCTGCAGCTGCCTGATTGGTCCTCACCAACTACTTAAAACACAAGCCACAATGGACTCTGGCTTGCGACTGCTACAGACCTTAGCTATGTCTACATTACCATTTATGTCAATATAATTTATGTTGCTCAGGGGTATGAATAAACCACCCCCCTCAGCGATATAAGTTACACTGATCTAAGCACCAGTATGGACAGCGCCATGTCGGTGGGAGAGTTTATGCCTAAGGTTAGCTCTTGAGAGAGCTTCCAGTCACACAGACAGTTACAAAGATAGTCCCTGGCCAAGAACTTACAGTATAAATAAGCATTCCCATTTTAAATGATCTGCAACGTTTGGGGACAGGGCCTGGCTCCTCTTTTCTGGATGTGAAAGGGAGGAGGAGGAGGAACCCTTTCCCCCCTGTACTTCACAGGAAAATGCAGATTCCTGGTGTTTCAGCTTCCTGAGTGATGCCAGTGATTATTTTGTGCCAAGGCTGAGCCCCGGCATGTCTAGGTTTGGCAGTTCACAGCCCCAGCACCTCTAGGCTTGCTGCATCACTTATGAATGTAAAAAAATGGTTTGGGCCCTGGCACTTAATTACTAGAGCCCTGGCACCTCTTTCATTATAAATTAAGTACTGCCAGAAATCTCAAGGTAGCAGGGCCTTGCTCCCTTTCTCTTTCCACCTGTGGCTCAGAGTGAACAACGGGAAGAGTGCATCCCACACATTTTTTAAGAGTACAGTAGTTGCTACTCCTGTGGTCATTTCTTCACAGTGCTCTCAGAGGCATTCCAACTGTCTCTGTCCTCCACTGGCAGGATGCCTGTGACATTAGTCCCTGGTGATGTATTTCCATATTCCGTAACATAGCTTTGGCTTTAAAAGCCGCACATAAATAAAAGTGAACATAGAGAAGAGTCCACATATGCTCTTAAGAAATACAGCGGATGCCAGTTATTAGCAATTTCTCAGATCCCAGCACAATGTTGCCATTATCTGAAAGTTGCCAAGTAGTGGAAGGGCTTGTTTTCAAGCGCATGTATACATGCATTGGTATGGGACAACTATATACTGTAGTTATAGAAACACGGCATTAACATGCATTTATTGATTAAATTTTTGTTTGGTAGATTGTTAAAAACAACATTTGATAAAATAAAGCCATAAATTCTGTTCACGTTCAGATTCTATCCTACCTCCCTACCAGCTGTTTGCATGACCCAGTGTGTAAAACAAAAAATGTACTATACAACTGTCCTCACACCAAATAAAGGAAATACCAAAAAAATCCGTATATCGTACTTAGTAATCAATATTCCAGGTGAGTCACACAAAGCAAAGTAGCAATCATTCTGCAAAACATAAAATACGCATCATTATAGGATGCACAACTTCAATAAAGAGCTGCCCAAGCTATTGGATGAGACTTTCAGCTGGCATAAATCAGCAGGCATCACTGAAGTCAATGGAGCTACACCAGTTTACAGGAGCTGAGAATCTCACCCTTCACCTTCAACTTGCATTATCACATTTGTTGTTTGGCATGGTCCCGCCTCCTCCCAGGTTGGTCCCATCCACTTTGTGAGTAGCATGGCCATCCCCAGGCTTCCTGGCAGAGGTTATGAGCAGTTTGTATTCCTGGGTTCTCCCTCCAGGTGGGCTTTCTGTCACTGGAAGCCCATAATCCAGATCACACTGGAGGAACCCAAGGGCTGAACCTCATCTACTGGATATTCACTGCATCCACACTCCTGCATACATTATATTCTTACCTTCTAAGTACAAAACATTTAACATATCCTGAGCTTACTGCCTTGTCCACAGTAAGCGTATGCTACATGTATACAACTATGTAATGTAACTATGTATATAGATAGCTGTCTATATGAGCTACAGCCCTTTCTCATAACTGTATCGATGGATCTCGTAATACATTTGAAACCTGATTATAGCACACTTGACTCTCTGAAAAACAATCATCCCCTCCAGGATAGTTCACTCAGCCCTGATCGATGGGAATAGAAACATCACTTGTCACTCCTGAAGTGCTTTGATTTGTATTATCTGTACGACAGGCAGCAGAAACAAGATGACAATTTTCCCCCTGGTATTCCTCACCAATTCCCAGTAGCCTTCCTATTGATCTCATGTTAAATCTGAAAAGCTCTCCCTACACTATCACTAAGATGCAGACAGACTGTCTATCCCAACACTCAGCCTTAGTCTATGTAAAAAGGCCTCCAGCTTCCTATTTGACCTACCAATCTTTAGTGTCTCAGAAAAATCATGTCCAGGAATCCTTGTGAAATATGAAGCATCACTGAAGAAATACCAGTGCATTTTCCAGGACTGTAAACCAAGGATCTATGTTCTTTATACCACTCCAAATATTTGTATGATTTGGTTGTTCTTTATATAGTGCCCTGCATTTTATATCCTGGCACAGACATCCAGGTTTTGATTTTCAAGTCTTATTAGTCCTTTATTAACTCCATGTAATATGTCCCAATATAGGAAATGATTTCTTTTGGGATCTAAGGAACACATGGGTTATTGATTTTTGCTTTCTCAATATAGAAATGAGAATTGGAATAAGCTAGCGACAGATCATATCTTCAAATCAGTGTTACTGTCAGGGAATAGTAATTGTATTGATTTATCAGGGATTAGGCATTTTGTATTATATTAAAGGAAATAAACTCTTGTCCTTTTAAGACATTGCAAAATGGATTCAAAAGCATTTATTTTGAAGCCCTGTGTGCAATTATGCTGAGGACTCAGATACTCCACATGCTCTTTATGACTCATCATTGACACTTTGGTTCCTTATTTAGTTTTAAAAGGCTCTAACCATAGTTTAAACTAACAATTAATGAGAACAGCCTACAGTAACTAGAGGATATAATGCACATTTGCTCTACCTACACCTCAGCATTGTCCCAAATATGCATTTTAATAGAACACTATTGAAAGATGAATGGACTCATTTAAGAAACAGTGGGATGTCACTTGTGATCAATTAACCAAAATCCTACATGTACGACTGGCTGACAGACCAGCTTACTTCACTGAATATTGAGTAAATTGAGCCATTTCTCTGAATTTTCAGCACCATTTACCCTGGACATTTATTAAACAAACCTTTAAACCCTTAACCAATTATCTACAGACAGCTGTTTAAAAGGAAAGTATAAAATTAATCATGGATAGCTCGAGATGTTACATTCATAAATTAGGTCTTATCCAATGCTTTATCTGTAAATAGTACAGTGAAACAATTGTACCTCATTGACCTTTTCCCTCTCTTCTTTGGAAGACAAGCTGAGTGCAGATATTGTATTAGCCAGGACTGCACAACCTGTTAAGTAAATTGTTTCGGACACCGAGAAGAATTTATACCTGCCTGATAACAGCCTACATTGAAGTCACAAAAGGCCACCTTTAGCTGGCAGCTATCCTGTTAAGTAAAACGATAAGAAAAGGAAACCCTCCTGTCCCTTTCTGAAAACCTTTTTGGGGAGATTTTCCAAGGCACAAATGGCATTTCGGCGCCTAGTTCCCAATAACAGTCAAAAATAAATAAAGGTAACATTCTAGTATCCTTGCTCCCGTTCAGTAAAACACAAACATACTCCCTGAAAAAAGAAAAGGAGTACTTGTGGTACCTTAGAGACTAACCAATTTATTTGAGCATAAGCTTTCGTGAGCTACAGCTCACTTCATCGGATGCATACTGTGGAAAATACAGAAGATGTTCTTATACATACAAACCATGAAAAAATGAGTGTTTACCACTACAAAAGGTTTTCTCTCCCCGCACCCCACTCTCCTGCTGGTAATAGCTTATCTAAAGTGATCACTCTCCTTACAATGTGTATGATAATCAAGTTGGGCCATTTCCAGCACAAATCCAGGTTTTCTCCCTGAAGTGAATGGGTCTTGTGGACTAATGAGCTGCTCAGCATGCATAAGGGTAGAAGAATCTGGCATTAAACAAAGATGTCCTTCTTAAACCTTCATCTACATTGTGTTTTGAATATGAGGACATTAAGGTAAAAAGAATCTAAAAGGTCACTGGTGCAGTTGAAAGTCATTAGGAATTCTTTGTTCAAAGAAAGTTTTCCTAAACACAAATATTTTAGGTACACTGCCTGAGGTACTCTGTCACCTGATGGCCTTGCACCGTTTACACAGAATCTATTTTCTGCACATATCCATTTGGAAGAGAAAAAGACAATGGAAAACCAGACCAAAAGCACAGGGCACTACATATGAAGTTAACAAGACCACAGGATGACTTTTCTATGGCAAAGGAAGTCGACAGAAATACTGGAATGTCCTCCTGCTGTGTTTACATATGGTATTCCACTCAGTGCATGAAAAACTGAATTGTTTCATTATAACAAACACAGTGAGCAAGGGAAACTCAGTGCTGCTGAAGTTCTCATTTAATGAACTTAGTAAACTAATCATGTTTCCATTACTCAGTCTGACAAGCTGATTTCCCCAACTGGAAGAATGGACCTTCTTAGGCCTGTAACCACCTACAGTGCACCCACATGCTCACTGCTGCCTTCATTCAAGAAAAATGATACACATGGGCTACCAATATGCAACCAAAGACCAGGAATACACTGGAGTAAAATCAGGGACTGCATCTGAATAGTGTAACAATATGGATGGGATTAAAAATAAATCTTTCAAAATGAAAAGTAGAAACACCAAAATAATATAACAAAGTAGCCTTCAGGGTAATTCGCATTCAGCAGAAATAATCTGAAGTTCATTTTAATGGACTTCAGGGGACTTAAAGACTTTTTGAAAGGCATCAAGCCCATCATGAAGCTCGTAAAAGCAAAGATCCACTGTCAGAAAAATGAAATATGATCAAGGGGAACCTCATGAACTTAGTCAGTAAGGCAGCCAACCTTTTGCCACCAGTATGGTGTGTGAGCGGTCACACAGTTAAACAAGCCATTGCCACCCTGTCACATGAGCATTCAGTAATCAACAAATCCAAGTTTTCAATCAGCATTGGAGGTGGGAAATGGAGGACCCAAAACAGTGCGGTTCTAAAATGATATGGGTGAACCCAGCGGAAGTCACAGTCTTAAATATTCTTGTTCATTTTTATTTAGATTTGCCAAAACATTGTAGTTAAACTTTTTAACCTCCACCCAGCCCCAAATGATTTGTTCAAGTTATATTTTTTTAGCCAAAAAGTACAAAGTTATGCCATGCATTGGGACTGGATGAATACTCCTGAAAAAGTTAGGCTTGCATCCTTTTTATAGTATAAATTGTATCTAATTTTTCTCTCCCTCCTCCCCCCCCCCCCAGACTCCACTCCTTTTACTTGCAGTATTTGTTTTTCTCTGATTTTTATACTGTTGCAGAGGATTCTGCTCTCTACTGCCCCAATTCAGGAAATGTGCTTAAAATACATGCTAAACTTTAAGTATCCGCCTAAATCACTTTGAAGTCTGTGGGACTTCAGCATGTGCTTAAGTGCTTTCCTGAACCAGGGTCTTTGTTTCCTTTTACTAGGGTTTTTATTAAGCAAACTGGAAACCTGAGAGTGCTTGAGTCTGAGTTAAACCCACAAAGTTAAGGTGACTCGGATTGGGGAAAATGAGTTTGCATATTACTAGTTCCAAATTCTTTTTGTCATTTGCCATATTGCTGTTATAAAATGGCATCAGACAAGTCAGAATTAGAGTTGGATTGAAACTTTTGGTCTCAAACACAATTGCAAATCTGGAATAACTCCACTGACATCAGTAGGGTTACACTGGGGAAGAGAGAGCAGAATCAGACCTCTGATTATCTGAATTCCCTAAGACTCGGAAGTATGGGTCTTGATTCAGATGTAAACTTCTATGAAGCTGACAGAATAATAGCAATTGCAAGCTATGCTGACTTTTAGTCACAGTATCATGGTATGATTTAAAATCTTGAGAATAAATGGAAAATATTGTGATTTTTAAATGTGTAGAGGAAAGAGGGCAATTAACAGCTGAAGCTTTTATTTGTATAAAGCGAACACTCTTTGAAGTGCAATGACACCTCCAGTATTATTACACTGAAAAGTGCATAAAAGAAAACACTTTAACAAATCATTGGAGTTATTTTCCTCTCATATCAGTTTTTCATCTGTAGCATCTGTTGACTTTGATGGAGTTACCTAAAATTTACACACCAGAATCTGGCCCATATTGCTAAGGGTGACGATAATCCAGACCACATTCAGTCTGTGTTAGCATCCCTGATATGGATTGAAAGACACTGTACATAGCTTACCCTTTCAACTTTGCCCTTTACTGTATAAAGCATTAATATCATAGACTGTATACATGCTATATGCTATTTTGTAAGACGCTCAATATTATGTCTTCATTAACTAAGCAAATGTTGCTTATCCACTCAAAAACAAGCATATAAACATAGTAGCTGTTCCCAGACAGATTTTGCTTTGTGTGACCTTTTGAGTGCTAAAAAGAGAGAAGGGAACACATTCTCTGGTGAGAGTTTGATTCATGAGCACCTCCGGAGTCAAATATAACCCAAGACTACCACACAAAAAGACATCTCCAGTTCTGTCTCTTTCAGTCCACTTCTTTGTTGATGGGTGCCAATTCTCATCCTTCAACTTAATGCCAATGAACCCTTGTTTACTTAGGAGCAACATATCAGTACACATCCCTTACAATATAAGGGCTGATCTTGCCAGGAGCAAAGCTTCCCCTGTAAGGTACTACGGAGTCCCCCATCTCATTGACTTGAACGAGTGCTCATGGTGCCCACTACTTTGCAGTGCACTACTGATTCTGTTCTACTGTACAGGATCAGTTCACAACTCCATTAACACGTAAGTAAAATGAAATTTAGGAGAAGTTCTAGACAATTTCTTTTAATATAATCATTGCATTAAAAACAACCAGTTTAACCCTGTGAAGCCTGGCTTATTAATGTTGGCCCAAAGGAAAAAAGACAAATTACTTGTATGGCCTAGCCACAGCCACTGTCTCCTGGAAGTTTTATAACAAGATATGTTCACATTTAGTAACATACATGATATGCATGAGAGGTTTTTATTATTAAAGCAAACTTAAAGTAATAAATCTTAACTCAGAGTTTCAAAATTACTTGAAGTGCTGGAGTATACCCAGGCCTTAGGCACACTCCATCGCCATCTACTGCAACTCCATGACAAAGCCTGGAGTAAAGCCTGAAAGATTAATGGACTGAGTAAAGAGGCAAAGCATTTCCCAACGTGAATACTGAACTCCCTATCTGGCTATCCACAGCGCATAAAATGTATGCCACTTGTATGGCAGCAAGCAGGCCAAGGTGGCCTTTAAAGCCTTCTATGCTGAAAGTCAGAAAAAATCTCAGCTAACCATCCAATTGCCCAGTTTGAAGCTTTAATTTAAAAGAATATAATTGCTGAAACTCTAAGTCAAGTCTATCCTTGATTTAATTTTTTAAATGCAGATCAAAATTACTGTAACCTATCCGAGTTAAGACTGCAGCTGCACTGCCTCAACACAGCACTGACTCACAGATAGCTCCTTTAATACATAATGTGTTCTTTAGTGCTACAGAAAAAAATACATCATTTCCTGTGTTCTGTGGGAACCTAGACTTCCTGAGAGAGCCTTCAGCATAGTATCGTAAATCTTTCCATCGAATACAGAAAGCAGGGCAAAACTTATTCTCTCACTCAATCAAACTTATTTCAGGAAGCTTTTTTTTTTTCTTTCAAACATCTAGGAGGTAGAAGTAGTACTGTGTCATTCTCTGGTGCTTTTGGCTTCTATGTTTTTTAATTTATATCCACATTTCAAATTGCTATATTAAAAATAGAAGAGAGCACGTTATCTTGGCATACATTATCATCTGAGCTTTAATTAGACATACGGTAGGAAGGCCTCTGCAATACCATTCTCTTCACAGGCAGACAACCATTTAAAAATTCCTTTCCGTTTAATCACTTTTTGTCCTTTCTATAAGAATCGGCTTGTGACAGGTAGAATAATCAATAATACATGCACACAGGCTGTGAAGTCTCAGCATGCTATACGACACTTTCCTCATATAGAGGACTCAGTTGAACCCTATTAAATTGCCTTTTAAATAGCACGGTATTTTCACTGCTACTTGACAGCATTATCATCATAAAACCCTATTCTTAGGAATCTATAACTCCAGGTAAGACGGTAAAATCAGAAAAGGTTTTCAGCAGCAAGCATACAAGACTACAGATTGGCAGCCTTGAAGGGTAAAAAGTAAACCTCTATTTACTTATAGATGAGCTTCCCAATACTACCTCAGCAAAGTGACATTAACCTGAACTAGAACAATGACTCCAAGAGATGAGTGGGCCATTCAGGGTTTGTCTACACTGCAACAACCTGCCTGTGGCTGGACCAGATCAGCTGGCTCAGGGTGCGGGGCTATATAACTGCAGTGCAAATGTTCGGTCCAAGCTCTGCGATCCTGTGATAGGTCAGGGGGTACCAGGGCCCAGGCTCCTGCCTGAGTCTGAATGTCTGCACTGTAATGTGATAGTCCTACAGCCCAAGACCTGTGAGCCAGACTCACCTGACACAGGCCAGCAATGGATGAGTTATTGCAGCGTAGACATATCCTCAGTCTCAACGTCCATGCAGTCCTCTGCCTCTCTCCTGAGACTGTCAACAGACTGGAAAATGATGATGATAGATTTTGCGATGCAAACTAGAAACTGGGCCAGTCAACACAACATAGTCATGACTTTTGGTCATGGAATCAGTCAGTTTCATCTTAGACAGCTTAAATTCACCATTTTTGAGAGACAGAAAAATGCATGTAAGCTAGGGTGACCATTTTATAGGGACAGTCCCGATTTTGGGGTCTTTTTTTCCTTATATCTGCTCCTATTACCCCCCACCCCGTCCCAATTTTTCACATTTGCCGTCTTGCCACCCTAGTGTAAGCTGATGAAAATGGCAAAATATCACCACAGATTAACTATGTCAATAGAAAACATTACTGTTTGCATCTGAATAACTTTCTTGTCAGTCTTTTGGCAAAGAGAAGTTGATTTTTGGACATGTCTTCCATTAGGGGACCTGGGTTGGCTTAAACAAATATGGAGGTCCCTGAAAAACGTCAAATCAGGCCTCCCCTCCTGGCTCTAAAGCCCAAAGATAGTGTGCACCTTTCTTCCCTATCCCAGTAAACCTCCACTGAGGGACATATTCCCAATGGGGCAGGGAGAAATGTTTAATCACAAGTATTTGTGGAGGGAGTAAAGGGAAAAGCGGATAGAGACCTTCAGTTAACCAGAGGAAGAGACTACCTGTGATGTGCCCCAGCCAAGAATTTGATAAAAAGGGAAGTATCTGGGACTTCCAGGAGGCTCAACAGAGCCCTCTCTCCCAATCTTGGTACTTGCGCATCCCCCATCATCACAGTATCTGAGCACCTCTCAAAAATAATGAATTCATCAGCACAATACCCATGTCAAGGAGAAAAATATTATCCTCATTTTAGAGAGGGAAAATTGAGGTGGAAAGATTAAATGATTTATCCAAAATCACACAGGTAGTCTATGGCAAAAATGGGAAATTAGCACATTTCTTCCAATCCTCAGTCCAGTACCTTAATTATAAGACCATCATTCCTCTCAGTTAAGTTATCCTCACAACAGGTTGGCCTCCACACTACACAATACTGAAGTATGAGGAGTAAATATTTCACTAGCAGTCAATGCTGCTCCTGGTGGGGCAACCCTGATGTGATGGCATTAAGGCAGCCTTTTCTCAACCAGCCCTGCACTGGTAGTGAGGATGGACTCATTGTTTTACTTCTCTAATGACAATGATGTTGTGACACTACAGCAGGAGAAGAACTGAGCCCAGGCTAGAAAAGGAGTCTGGCCGGTGAAAGAAATGCCTGGAGTTTTAACCTGTAAGCAAGAGCAGCTTGCCTTCAAGAAACTCTGCAATCTGTCTAAAACAACATTTAGGGTGAGAAATTGCTAGTTATAACCAGTTTCTTTAGTATATTAAGCTTAGCTTGCATGTTTGTTTCATTTGCTAGGTAATCTGCTTTGATCTGTTTGCTATCCCTTATATTCACTTAAAATCTATCTTTTGTAGTTAATAAACTTATTTTTTTCAGAGTAGCAGCCGTGTTAGTCTGTATTCACAAAAAGAAAAGGAGTACTTGTGGCACCTTAGAGACTAACCAATTTATTTGAGCATAAGCTTTCGTGACCTACAGCTCACTTCATCGGCTGCATAAAGTGGAAAATACAGTGAGGGGATTTATATACACACAGACCATGAAAAAATGGGTGTTTATCATACACATTGTAAGGAGAGTGATCACTTAAGATGAGCTATTACCAGCAGGAGAGTGGGGTGGGGGGAGAGAAAACCTTTTGAAGTGATAATCAAGGTGGGCCATTTCCAGCACATTTCCAGGAGTTAACAAGAACGTCTGAGGAGCAGTGGAGGGAGGGGGGAAGGGAGGAATAAACAAGGGGAAATAGTTTTACTTTGTATAATGACTCAACCACTCCCAGTCTCTATTCAAGCCTAAGTTAATTGTATCCAATTTGCAAATTAATTCCAATTCAGCAGTCTCTCATTGGAGTCTGTTTTTGAAGTTTTCTGTTGAAGAATAGTCACTTTTAGGTCAGAAATCGAGTGACCAGAGAGATTGAAGTGTTCTCCGACTGGTTTATGAATGTTATAATTCTTGACATCTGATTTGTGTCCATTTATTCTTTTACGTAGAGACTGTCCAGTTTGACCTAGGTACATGGATTTTTACCAAACCTTCCCCAGGAAGTGGGGTGCAAGGGTTGGGAGGATTTTTGGGGGAAAGATGTTTCCAAACAACGTTTTCCCAATAAACCCAGAAAAACATTTGGTGGTGGCAGTGGAAGTCCAAGGGTAAAGGGTAAAATAGTTTGTACCTTGGGGAAGTTTTAACCTAAGCTGGTAAAAGTAAGCTTGGGAGGTTTTCATGCAGGTCCCCACATCTGTACTCTAGAGTTCAGAGTGGGGAAGGAACCTTGACATTGTAAAAATCCTCACCAATTTGCATAGGTGACCACAGACCCAAACCTTTGGATCTTAGAACAATGAAAAAAACATTCAGTTCTTGAAAAGAAACATTTTAATAGAAGAAACAGTAAAAAGAATCACCTCTGTAAAATCAGGACGGTAAATACCTTACAGGGTAATTAGATTCAAAACATAGAAAATCCCTCTAGGCAAAACCTTAAGTTACAAAAAGACACACAGACAGGAATATTCATTCTATTCATGTACATTGGTCAAACTGGACAGTCTCTACATAAAAGAATAAATGGACACAAATCAAATGTCAAGAATTATAACATTCATAAACCAGTCAGAGAACACTTCAATCACTCGATTTCTGACCTAAAAGTGACTATTCTTCAACAAAAAAAACTTCAAAAACAGACTCCAACTAGAGACTGCTGAATTGGAATTAATTTGCAAATTGGATACAATTAACTTAGGCTTGAATAGAGACTGGGAGTGGTTGAGTCATTATACAAAGTAAAACTATTTCCCCTTGTTTATTCCTCCCTCTCTCCCTTCCTCCCCCCCCCCCCTCCAGCTCCTCAGACGTTCTTGTTAACTCCTGGAAATGTGCTGGAAATGGCCCACCTTGATTATCACTTCAAAAGGTTTTCTCTCCCCCCACCCCACTCTCCTGCTGGTAATAGCTCATCTTAAGTGATCACTCTCCTTACAATGTGTATGATAAACACCCATTTTTTCATGGTCTGTGTGTATATAAATCCCCTCACTGTATTTTCCACTTTATGCAGCCGATGAAGTGAGCTGTAGGTCACGAAAGCTTATGCTCAAATAAATTGGTTAGTCTCTAAGGTGCAAACTTATTTTTGTTTTCTCTAAAACCAGTTTGTGGGATTCATAACTGAATGATGGGTGGGGGTAATAAGCTGTGCATATCTTCCTCCACATCGAGGGAGGAAGCAAATATCCTGAGTTTATGCTGTACACTTCTCTGTACAGTGCAAGACAGTATAATTATGGGTTTATACTCCAGAGGGGATGTGCACTTTAGTGCTGGGCAGTTCCCTAGCTGAGCTTTCCCATGCAGTGCTGATCTCAGTGTCTGTGTCTTTCTGAAGCTGGGTTTGTCCTTACCGGTTTGTGCTCTGGAGGAGGCTTGAGGGCCTGGCTCAGCAGGACACTTGAAAGGAGCCCAGGCTGGTGGAGGAGGCCAGAGTGGGGGGTTACCCATCACAGATGTTACTTGCCTTTTTGCATAGTTTTAGCTGAGATAAAAGGCAAGAAGGCCAGTTCTCTTACCTTCAACTTGCAGCACTGCATCTTTAGTTTAATAAATTAGAGATGGATTATTGTCCCAATTTTGAATCATCTGAAGAACTAGGAGCATGCTTGGCATTTCACAGGTGAAGATGCTGAGATGCTGAAAAATTTTGACCAACAAGACACTAAGCTAAAAGATGCTGCAGAAGAGTACCAAAATCAGGTAGAAAGGAAAGGAATGGGAAAGGGGGCCGGGCAACACCGCAGACTGTTGAGACACCTAAAGAACAATGGACAGAAGGAATGATGATGGAACATGACAATGACAGTAACAAAGACAAATCAACCCTGCAGCTGGACTACTCTTAGGCGATCCTGACTGATTATGGCATTTCTTCCTTGAATCCTCTGAACAGCTTCATTAGAATAGGTGCCAGGGGAACAATCATTAGCCCTAATTATCCTGAAAAAACAGCCAATTAATGATGGTTCTAATGAGAAAATAGCAGTCATACAAGTACAAAACTGAGAGTATAATTTTGTGTTTGATGCAATTTCTCCTGCTCTAAGCTACTGCTCATCTATACTGCCATACTGGCATTTCACAGGTGATGCCAGTATGGCAGTATAGATGAGCAGTAGCTTAGAGCAGGATACACCTTAACGTAACAAAAAGCTTAGTTTTATGTGACCATCCTCTGGACTTCCATATTGATTAATCAAGTTCCAAGTCACCGCACATTAAACATGAAGAGCTGTCATGTATATACAAATATGTGCAGACAAAGAGAAAAAATATAGAGCTGGAAAATATCCATTGGAGAGGAAAGAATATAATACTCTCAAAAATATCCTATAATCACAATTGAAAAATAGAAGTTTGTGCAGCCATACTGTGTCCCCCGGTCTGTTTTACGGGAGAGGCAATCTACTAATTAGAGCGGAAAACTAGGGACTAAATGACAACTAAGTGGGCACAGATCCATCCTTAAGTATTTGAAGGTATCAACACTAAGGAAAGGGAGGAATGACTGAGAATAGTAGAAAGGGCATATTAAATAAACTAGGAGTACAGGTAATAGGATGAAACTATGGGGAGAAAATTAATGAGTTTCCTGGGGGAAAAACCTGATACCAAAATAGACTGGAGTACCTTCCCAAGAAAAACAATGGAAACCCCACTATTTAGGATATTTAAAACAAGATTGGAAAAGCAACAGCAACAACACTATAAAGAGCAATCCTGCACTAAAAGAGAGAGACGGACTAGGAGAACTAATGCATTTTTTCTATGATCCTGAATTTGTCACATAAATTATTAACATAATTAAAAGGACACTGCCAAGGCATTTTTCCTAAATATGTTATAAATTTTCATTGTCTTTTATAACAACTTCTTCAGTGACTGAAAGGAAAAACACTGAGTTTTTCTCTTAATCTCATGCTGATTTATTGTGGTAGGAGTGTTGGCATTCAATATTTTAATTCTGTTTAGAAAAATAATGCTACAATGTTTGACGACTATGCTCTACAAATATATGAAACAAAAGTAAACCCGGCAAATTTTCAATACAACAAGCTTGATCGTGTTTCTTTAAATTTTAATGTGATGAGCTACCTTACATTTCCCTCTCTTATGGCTTCTCACCAAAGAATGGAGATTAGCAACACATCTCTCAGCAACAAAATTAGGTAACACTTGCTTTGAGAAGAAGGAAAGTTGATCTTTTGGAGGAGTTTACTTCATCAACACTGTATGGTTACTGGAAGCAAAGCTGAGTGAAATATTCACAATGAAACCCAAACTATGTGAAGCTTAGCTGGTTTGAGATTTCATGAAAAACTATTTCTGGTTGTCATAAAGACTCAGCACTTAGATCAGGTTTGTCAAATGCTTCACAAAGAGTCTTCAACCTTTCATGTGAACCGGGGATTATAGATCCTTTTGCATAATTCAGATATGCAATTTAAATGTTACTATGGCACTATAGAGAACCCTAAGGCATCAGAGCAGGGCTATGCAGGGTCAGCAGAGTATGAGAAAGCTCCAGGTTAACGGCTGCCAAACTGATACAAGGGCAGAGGAGGTGCTGGGGCCACAGAAAAAGTGGCCCAGGGAAGAGATGGCAGAGTTGGAGGAGGGGTAGTACGTGGCTGCCAGCTACAGGGTCCCTGGGTTGGGACCCGGAGTAGCGGGCAGGCCAGGTGCCTCCCTCACCCCATACCCCCACTTGCCATGAAAGGGAGTAGCCCATGCATGGCCTGCAGTTTGCCACTGAGACGAGTGGCTAGAACCTAGACTGCGGTTTGCCACTGAGGCAAGTGGTTGGACTGAGGTTTGTCGGTCCCCCGGAAAGGGGGAAAGAGCCAAGTGTGGCACAGCCGGACGGCTGTGTCCAGAAGAGGATGATGCAGTCCAGGGAGCGACACGGGTCCTGGAGATGGAGACAGAAGTGATAATGGGCAAGTCACCACCTGAGGAGGTCGCATTGGTAACCCCAAGCTAATTCCCAGGATGACCAACAGGAGGCACCGCAGTGGTGAGTCTAACTCCTCGTTATACTCTGAAATGTAAACTAAAATGTGGATTTTTTAAAAAAAATCTGAAATACTATTTGAATTAACAAATAATCACATAAATTTCAAAACAAAGTGTAAGAAGATTAGCTTCCCATTCATTTACTGTAGTTAACAAGACCAAGTTTTACAGTTTAATATTTCCCCCCCAATAATCTCTGTTAAAATCACTAAGGTCAAACCCATGTTCTACCACTATTCTAAAATACTCATTTAAAAATTACTTATTCTTACAAACCATCAGTCACTAAAAACATCCAGTTGCTAAAATAATCTCAGAAAATTAACCCACACGAAGTGCAAATGCAGTTGAAGCAAAGTAACTGCAGAAGTCCAATTACTATTTGCCAAAAATGGTCCCCAGTCTTTTGCCCAGCTCTTGTTTCAACCATTTTGGAAGAATCATATAACCCGGAACTTGGCAGGTAAACAGTTCCTCTTTTAATTCAATTTTAACAACATTTTGCTAAAATAGCCAAAGTAGGTGCCTTTCAGATGTCTTTGTCAACCAAGTTATCACAGTAGTTACTATTCTAAATATAGAGAAAAATGGCTGTACATGATATAACTGTGAAAACTTTTGGCCAATGGAGTAAAGAGGAACCAAATGATTTGTACATTATATGTTCTTTTTCCTTCTGTTTCATCAATAAAAACTTTAAAAAACATTTTAAATTAAATCAATGCAGGTTAAGTAAAGCACAACAGTTGCAACCTTTCTCTCAACTAGCGTACCAAGATCTGACACCAGTATTTCCTGATACTTATTTCCTCCTGTATTATTCTACTCCTTGATTTTCAGGGGGAATTACAATGCTGTTGCTCATACTATGGCATGTCAGGAGTAGTTCCTGATTCCTCACTTTTTTTTTAAAATGAGAAAAATACCATGGCCCAGATAAGCCTATTTCATAGAATCATAGAAGCCAGAGATGGAAAAGACCTATTAGACCTAAATAATTTAGTCCATCCCTCTTATCAGTGCAGGATTGTTCCCAACAATATATTTCTTTCCTTTTGTTGGGCAAGTAACATCTAAATTATCCACAGTGTAAAATACCCACAGATAATTAATTACATGCTTTCAGTGACTGTACAGTATAAATGACACTGAAAACTTAAGATCCCATACTAGCAGACAGCCACTAGAATTCATTTACAAAGCAAACAGTAATGTTGTTCACCAGCTCACTAATTTACTACTGGGGGTCTTATAACATTTTCTTTAACTTTCACAGGATAACATTACTTTTCCCACTAACACAGTTTAATTTTCTGCTACATGTTTTATTCCGTTTCATTTCCAACTTTGTTACCAAAGAAAAATAGCCCAATCTTTCTTCTTCACTTCTGTCAGGCAAGCCTGGCTGTACTGTCACCACAAGAGAGCATACAATATATCTAAGCAGTGGATAAAAGTTTAGGAGGAGGGTGTAGGGAAAGAAATTTCACTTAAAAAATATAAAAAATCCTTGTATGGCATTTTGTTTTAAATATTTTTGTAAAGGTCAACTATTCTTGAAGGACTTTAAAGGTTGAATAGGTGGATCTCGATGTCTGAGCAAAACAGAATATATCATAAGATACTGAAGCAGTGAGAGATGACATGCATGGGGAGATTGATAAATTACAAGGTCAGTGATCATCATACTTCACCTACTTCATTTTTGCACTTACCATTTGTGTTCCAGATTACTAAGAAAATAAAGAATTTTTCCATTTCGTTTTCTTGACTCTCCTTACATACAGTATTATGGGTTCGTCACAGTTACAACATAAGTTGTATTTTAGATCCCTTTGCAGTACTTCTCCAGGGCAGCCCTCAGGTGACAGGGTTGGAGTTCTTTACCTTTCTGAAGATTCAACCACTCCTGGACTGGGTTATAGCTCCTTCCTCCCCACCCCCACACACTCCATTTCCCAACTCTTTAAACAAGACATATCCAACTGTATTTGGCATCTGCAAGAAAATTCCTCTCCCAGAGCCTGTGACCAGCTGCTGATTAAAGTGACTCAGAACCGTTTTATCAAAACATACATTTTTTGTCCAAACAAAAGGTACATAACAAGCAAAGAAAGGGGACAAAACAACAAAAGGGTCATAAGTCTGGGTCTTACCCAAACCTTATCCTTCTCTTGGAAGCTTTTGGTAAACTTGACTCAGCCTAGGCCCCCTACATCTGGGCAATGAGGAACAAGCATTCTTTCAGGGTCTCTCTGTAAGAGTCTCATCTCCTGTCCATACCTCCCCACTCCCTCCCCCTGTATACAGGAGGTTTTAATGGTTTAATGTCCCTTTGATCCTAAACTCTGACATTGGGAGAATAAATCTGCTAACCTAGCTGGAGACAGGTAGGTAGGCAGTTCCTGATTAACATCCCACCATTGTTCTCACAGGGACTCTTGGTATTCTCTGTGAAAGCATCTTCCCTCTGTCATTGTTTCTTTTCCTGTTTGCTTTTTGCCTAACTGCCTCCTTTGATTTAACTCTGTGTACTTAGAATAATATCAAGCAGGTGAACTGAGATACGTAAGATAGTCACAAAAATGATACACATCTCCCTCTTTCTCTGCATGGTGTCTGTGTTTTTTGGGGAGATATAACAGGAGGATTAATTGCTCTTTGGATTTCCTACACACAAACATCAAGAAGACCTATGGAGAAGCTAACCACACTGACAACCTGAATTACTACCTGAATGTTATGAAACACAATCTGAATAGGAAGATCATGCTCAAAGACATGTGGAGATTGTGTTACTTTTTATTACCAAGTGAGTCAACATCTCATGACTGGTGAACTGTCTTAAAGCCCCACCTGTTTTCAATCTACAATTTATATGGAGAGTCAAAAGCATAATACTGTATGTACTAAAAGGAAGGCGAAAGGCAGCCTGGCAGTAGGGATGATGTACCAGCACTGGAAGTGTTAAATGGACTTCTCTGCTCAACAGCTCCTGAAATGGCTTCATATCTCCCAATATAAGGACCTCCTTTCATGAATGGGTAACTACTTTATTTCTCATTAAGTTGAATCCTGTACTTGTCTTTGCCCTTCTTCCTTCACAGAAGGAAGGGCTGAAGTTATTTACCAGTGTTGGCCTTTTGGCCTATGAACTTTCATTGAAACATTGATATACGAACACATCCACACTGACTGGTCCACCATCTGTTTTTTTTTTATTTATTTTAAAGAAGATATTACTTTCATACAGATGTGTGCAACACACTTGATGCTAAAGTCTCAAACACACTCAGAATGAGACTTGGTTCAAGTGCCTGAACCTTGCTTCAGTGCTTCGTTTAGCCCAAATTCTGCTAGCTTTTGCCAACCTTGTCAAAACTGTATAATTTATTGTTGTACTTGCATAGCCACAAAAACATTCTAAAACTGCTGTCCATATGCTCTATTGTGAGTTTCAACTGTGTGTGCTGGGAAAAGTTGCAAGATTTTTTCTTTTCTAATACAGCTACCACTAGACCTACTTCCAGAGAATCAGTAAATTGATACAAACATGTCTGAGCCTGAACTTTGTAAAAAATCTCATTGTGAACCCACTGGTCATGTGAATATCGAGGACATTCAAACCCCATCTCTTTCCACATTTCAGGGTCTGAAAACACATGACTCAAAGTCACAAATCAATTATGTACAAATTGGTACCACTGAAGTTTTAGTCTTCCCTCCCACCTCTGGAATATTTGAGGGCACCATCTCATCCTTAAAAAGAAAAAATAGGGTTAGTAAAAATTTCTTTAAATAACTAACTCCTCAGTATTTCAAGTCTAACTATGAAAGAATTCTGCCACAACATTTCAGAGTTATGTGCGTGTGCAAGAAACTCAGCTGCTCATCTTTTAGCAATCTGTGTAGAAAAGCTCACATACAACTCAGACTATCAGAAATTCAGTTTCACCACACTGCCAGGAAAAAAAAAGGGCATATAAACTGCATAGAAGCTTATTTTGAGGATATTTCTGCTCCCCAAACTCTTGGGATCAAGTGCAAGATGATATGAACTGCTTATCAAATGCTACTGAAAAGAACAGCTGAAATATAAAAGACACCATAATGAACTTACACAGTACCCTGCCGTCCAAAGCAGACAGCCATACTTTTGTGATTTGTACTTTATTTTTTCTTCCTAGAATCTCTCTACTATCAGCAAAGCTTTGAAGCTAGTTCAAAACCACAAGTATTTAAAGGGGCAGCTTGTGCTCTACTAATCAAGGTAAGTGCTTATTGAGAACATCACTGCCTGAACTGAGTAATCTCCCTGAAATCCTCCTCTCTTTTCTTTACATGTGAGACCTGAAGCTGGCCTTTATTTTTAATACACCATGAAACTGGGACCTGATCTCTCCCTATTATACATAGGGTCACTGTTGACACACTCAATCTAAAGAATTAATATGCATTACAGCTCTCAAGAGGCTAAGTGAAGTTACAGCACAGTAATAACAACTAAGACCTACCCTGAACCTGAAGAGTTTTTGCAAATTCCCTTTTGTATTTTTTTTTAAAGGGTGAGGGGAAAGAAGGTCTTCTGAATATTATGTGCTGGTAATTTTTCATACCTTTTTAAGTCTGCAAATTCTCTCTTCATATACTAAAAAAAAAATCTAGATCCACTAAGCAGAAATATACTCAGGAATCTCCAGCACAAATGGAGGTGATATTAGCCTCCATAAGAAGGACTCCAGGAAGTAATTTATAGTTATTCACAAGGGGAAACTTTACAAAATTCTCCAAAAATGCAAGCATGGCAGAAACTCCTGCTGGGATCAGGAGTATCATTTGCAGTACTACTTTAACCACTGTTTCACCTCCCCACTTGTCAATGCATAAATCTTACATTATCACTGGGAATTACTGAATGACACCTGGGGACTGGACTGAACAAGGATAAAAAGAAAACACCAAAAAACCACAAAAACCCCACATTCGCTTCTTTATACCAGACCAGTTTGAGAGGAGACTGATTCAATATGTTTTGGTCAGGCTAATTTAAAGTGTGTTTATTTTAATCTACGGGCATTCATAAAATGGGATAAAGGAAAAAATGGAGCTAATACATTTCACTTAGTTATACTGTAAATTTATTTTATAAAACAATTTTATAACAGCTAGTAAACCTTTCCCCATTCTCATCAACATAATCTCCATAATTTAACACTATTTTCTAAATAGGTGAGAAATCTACAAAGTCTGCCATTTTTCCAAAATCATTTCTGAAGTCTATTGTCATCCTCCAGATATTGCAAAGGAACTACTTGCTCAAGATGGGCTCAAGCTACTATATTCATATCTGAATTCTTAATAGCCCGAAGTTTGAAGTGAGCAAATCCAGGATTTTAGTTCAATCCTCTCCCAATGTCTAGTTTGAGCAATGCTGTACAGTCAGAAAGTGGACAGTGAAATTTAGGAACATGTATATGTGTAGCGTAATTGCCCACATTTCTGTCTTGCACATTCTCTCATATTTGAAAGTCCAGTCGCACACTGTAATCAGCAGATTATGCTGCCTTCCTTAATCTTTTAAAAGTCCTTGCGAGTTAAATTCTTCTAAGTATTTAAACAAAAGACAAGTAAAAACTTACAGTTGTGGAGAGGGTGAAGGAATTTTACAAGCTAAATTTGACCCCATTGTGAATATGCTCAGTCAACTTACAATCCTCTGAAACACAGAATTTAAAATACAAACAGGGAAATAATTTAGACTATCAAAGCATAGAAATGTTGTGGAGGGCTGGCATTCATTTCTAAGACCGCAAACTATTCAGGGCAATATACCAGGTCTCCCAATATGTTTGGAAAGCCTGGAGCACACGGGAGTGCCAGAAGCTGATAGAGACCTCTGAGCTCTGTGTGCCTTACTACAAATATTAAGTGAATATACTAATGTAATAATAGCAGTAACCACCAACAGCAATAAAATATATTAATAATGCCAAATGCGATTTGCATTGCGGAAAATGGATCTAAGCTACCAATGACCTAACTACATGGATTTCATAACCTGGAGTATACTAGATGGTAATATTTACAACTACAAGTATAAATAAGGGGAGTGGGGGAAACAGCCTCCTCATGCTTGCAAAGAGCTCTTGTAGACTTTAGAATGAATTTTGTGGGAGTTGCACATTCTTACCCAGGCAAATCCACCCTCCATTTTTATAGATGGACAGACACACACAGATAGGGGCCATTTTAGCTTTTTTTTTTTAAATTTGATTATTTATTTTTACAATGACAATAATACAACAAGGAGGCAGGAGCTGAGAAAGCTGCCCTCCACAATTCTGCCCATTCATCTCAATCCTAACCATTAAGCACCATTGTTCATTAAATGCTCATTCTCCCCCTTGAAATGGTGTTGGCTAATTCTATTAGACTGTGTCACAGATCTGTGTGTTTGTTTTTAAGATAAACCAATGCCACTTGGACGAGCCTGAACCTGAGACCATCAAATTTAAATCACATGTGAACCAAGAAGCTGTACATCTATCCTGGTCTTCCAAAAAGTAGTAACGCTAAGTGGTAAATAGAAAGAAAGACAAAACTTTCTATCTCCCCCCGCCCATTGAAGTACTTGATTTTAGTAGTTGCTGTTGATGGAATGTTCAACACTTGGCAACATTTCACATTTATAGATTTGTATTTGCCATGCTACCATTACAGGTGGGTTAGCACTTGAAGCACAATATGTTATAAAGTACTTTCAAACTGAGGGTTTTTAGTGTATCTTTCTGATCCTCATGCATGACAAGTTCCCCTACAGAAAGTAAAATATCCCTTCCATTCCACAGCAGTATAATTAAAAGGAAAATGTTGTATTATTGTTGATGGAATAGATGGGCCAAACATGTTAATATTACCCAGTCACTGACCAACAGTAAACAGTGTTAAACAAAGTCTGGGGTTTGGCATACAGATACCTCAGCCTGCTTAGTACCATGGCAAATACATTATTAATCATCATCTTAACCTTTTATTAAAGATAAAGAAAAGACAGAAAACCAGTCAAAACATTTGAAATGTAAAGTATTAAGACTTTCATTTTTAACAGCATTCATTGTTGCTTTTCCCTTTAGCTGAAGAGAGTTTTTAGAAGGAAAGAAAACCCTTGTTTAACTATCTCTTACTTAGTACCAAAGATGGTAATAACTGTCCTTTTGGGAAAAAGAGAAGAAGTCAGTTGGTATGAGCTGCAACTGCTGTTGCTAAAGTCCAATCCCGTTTCCACTCAGGTGATGTTTGGGATTCAGTTGGAGCTGGTAGGGATGGTGATGCCATCTGTATCCTTCTCTCTGGCCTGGTCTGTCAGGACATCTCTTAGGATGAGGATGACTAAGGCCTGGGGTCCCAGGACTTGATGAGGGTGACAGATATGATGGTAAAGCTTGCTTCATAGCCTCCATCTGTTCTTCATATTTTGCCCCAACCTTTTTTCTTTCAGGACCCAAAAAAGGAAGTGATGGGTGCCAGAGCCCATCCCTTCACTATTTTGTCTACCAATTGGGTTTAATATCTGGGATAGTCATTCTGGGTTTTTTCCCCTAAGCATGATTTCAACATTGTCCTTGAACAATATTACTAGGCTTGTTTGTTTGGAATAATTTAGTTTTCCTGTCTGGTTTTCTTGAACCTGTTCCCATCAACATTTGTTAGTACAGGTTATTATGGCATCTTATGAACTTTCACATACCTTTTGCAATGGAGCTTACAATTAGAATAAATGTGTAGACCCAATTATCACAACCCAGTCAACATCTTTACTGCACAAAATGTACCTTCCCCTTAACAGAAAGGAAATTCCAAAGCATGTCTCTGGAGGAATCATGTGTGTTACACATACACATGCAAATTTCACTGGTACACAAATTCTTTCCCTCCAAGAGTGCTGCATGGCATTTGCCTTTATCCTGTAGCTTCTTCACTGTTCAGAGTCTTAAATAAATCAATACTTAGAGCAAAAAACATACACGAACACATATCTGTCTTGAGCCTCCAAAAAAAATTAAGTAGGAACGTAAGAGTTGCCATACCGGGTCAGACCAATCTTCCATCTTGCCTAGTATCATGTCTCCCACAGTGACCAGTAAAAGAACTTCAGGGAGAGTGTACAGATGGAGCAATCTTTGAGTGATTCAACTGTCTTTGTCTCCTAGCTTCTGGCAGTCAGAGGTTTAAAGTTACTCCAAGCATGGGATTGCATCGCAGAGCTTTGTGGCCAATAGCCATCGATGGACCTATCCTCTACTAACTTATCCAGTTCTTTTTCAAACCCAGTTATACTTTTGGCCATCACAACATCCCCTAACAATGAGTTCCACAGGTTAACTATATATTGTGTGAAAAAGTATTTCCTCTTATTTGTATTAAATCTGCTCCCTGTTAATTTAATTAGGTGTCCCCTGGTTTTTGTATTGTTGGAAAGGATAAATTATACCTTCTCTGTTCACTTTTTCCACACCATTCTTGATTTTTATAGACCTGTCATATTCCCACCCCGCTTAGTTGTTTCTTTTCAAGCTGAACAGCCCTAATACTTTTAGTTTCTTCTAATACATAAGCTGTTCCATCCTCTTGACCATACTTGTTGCCCTTCATTGAAGCTTTTCCAGTTTCACTATATTATTTTCAAGATGGGGCAACCAGAATTGTATATAGTATTCAAGGTGTGGGTGCCCCATGGATTCATATAGTGGCGTTACAATATTTTCTGTTTTATTTTCTATCCCTTTCCTAATGGTTCCTAACATTCTGTTAGCCTTTTTGACTGCTGCTGCACATTGACCTGAAGTTTTCTGAGAACTATCCACAGAGACGCCAGCATCTCTTTCTTGAGTGGTAACAGCTAATTTAGAACTTATCACTATATATATATTGTTGGGATTATTTTTTCCAACGTGCATTACTTTGCAAGTGTTGAATTTCATCTGCCATTTTGTTGCCCAGTCACCCAGTTCTGAGAGATCACCTTGTAACTCTTCACAGTGAACTTCATACTTATCTATCTTGAATAAGTTTGTAACAACTGCAAACTTTGCCATGTCACTGTTCACTCATTTTCCAGATCATTAATGAGTAGGTTGAACAGTACAGGATATTGGGGACCCCACTAGTTGCTTCTCTCCATAGTAAGAGACCTGTGGAAGCCGCTCAAGTGCCATCCTGACCTAGCAGGGTCAGATTCACATAGCTCACCAAAATGAACTCTGAAGGTTAATTCATTCACTGCTAGTTAAGAAGGTCCCTTCACATTTTTCTCTGTGGACTGGGAGCATGTTTAGTAACTTGATAATAGGATCTGTGGACTTTCAAGTTCCAACTCTACTGAGGGCCAAATTCTGGTCCCACTGAAGGGAAAATTTTCATATGATTTCAGTGGGACTGAGATTTAGCCCTAAAGACATAAGTGGGAAAGAAAAAGATAATATTTATGCTTAACCCATACTTACAGAAATCACTCCTTATACTTAGGTCAGATTCTGATGTTCATAGCAGGGATAAAAAGTGATTCTGATGTTCACAGTAGTGCCCAAAGCCAATGGAAATTTTGTCTGAGTGAAGGCTGCAATATTCAGTCCTTCATCAAATAACATTGCAATTTGTTTCAGGTTTGATTGCACCTTTTTGGATAGCTAAATGGGTCTAATTTTTTTTATGTTACCTTTGTTTTTGTCCTGAGTCTTAACAAAATTGAAATATCCCCAATTTTCACAGAACAAAAAGATCAGAAAAAAAAATCTATTTGGAAATATCCAAGTAGAAACTGCCAACATCTTTAATTCAAATTAAACCTTCCAACAGCTCCCATAGAAAATGTCAATTTCGACACAACCACAATATTTCATCAGTCACATTTTCCAATCTAAAAACACTGACCAGCTGTACTTGAAGCTTCACTTTTCCCATAGGAAGAAATGCTTAGCATGACAGCTAGAATCTAGAATAGCTCAACATTAGAATCTAAACCTGCCAAGGCGGTTTATTGGGGTATGGCTGCTGTCACATACCTACAGCTACTTGGAGCCACAGGTGACAGCTGGGTGTACAGTGAGGACCAGAGAGAAAAAGAACCACGCAAGGAGTGAGGCAGTTCGAATCACTCAAAGGTACTACCTCTCCCATATACCTCATACACTCCTGGGCTAAAGCAGGTGAGGGTAACTGGAAGTGTGGAAACTGACAGTGATTTAGGGATTGCTTTCCCAAGCATATGAAGACTGTTCTGGTAGCCAAGGTGGAAGAGACCATATATTGGTCCAACAGCTTGAAAAGCAGTGCAGCAACATAATGTGGAAGGCATGACATGGCACTACAGAAGTCCTGGCTATCCACTGCAGCTAAAGAAACCTCCAGTTGTAACAGTCTTTGTGCCACTGGGTCAAGCTTCAGCAGCCGAGAGAATGGAATTGTCTCAGTGCAACGACTCCCATTTTAATCAACCTCACGCACATGTCAATCCTTCATCCTTTAACGTCATCGTGGAACCGAGGGACTACGCGAAGGAAAGAAGAATCCAAGCCAGCTTTATCACAATAGTGTGCTGAACAGCAAGGACAATAACAAGTCAGAAGAATCAGAGAACACTTTGCATTAGCTTTACATTTACTATAATGGTTTCCAGCAATGTTAGGCTAAAAATCAAGGTCTGAAACAAAAAATCTACTGCTCTCTGGACTATTGTATACTGACCTACTATCCATATTAAAAATCTAGACCTACAGTTTCAAAAGTGACTAGTGACTTTGGTTGCCTAAACTGAGGCACCTTAAAGCGACCTGATTTTTCAGAAAGTGCTGAGCACCCACCCTCTGGCAATGAGATAAGCAAGTCCCAAGCTTGGCCTCTAAAAGTCAAAGCACCAAAAATCACTAGTCACTTTTGAAAATATAGGCCCTATTTTTTTATGTGGAGCAAATTAAATGAAGAAACTTGTAAAAAAAGACTGATAGATCGACAGAGAAAGTTGGGTGAAGAAACAAAAGAGAACAAGAAAGCTTGATCCTTGACTATGTAAAATACTGTTTGATATACTTTATCAGGGAGTAAAGACCTATTTCTAGGGCTAAGAATTAAAACTAGTTCACTCATAACTAGGTAGACAAGTTGTGCTTGGACACCTGGGCAACTCTTAATACTGGAAAGGAGGCAAATTTAAAAACTTAATGAAATCTCCTATTCTTCCCCCACAAAGTATTGCTGGTCTCCTAAACGTAAGATGAAAAATTATTTTTGGCTCAGAGTACTCCACATGGAACCATTTCTATCTTCTATTCATTACAACCTATCAGCTGGACCAAAGTTTTATATGGAATATTTTGGACTCATCCTTCCTATTAATAATAGTTGGAAGAGGCCAAGTAACTATAAAGCATAATAATAAGTAGAGATACACGTGTCCTTCAGTGTATCAACAGGTAGACTTTCACATTTGATGCATTATGTAACAAGGTTCCCCAATTTAATAAAAATAAATTATTCCGCTTTTGAGTTGTAGGTGTGTGAATAAAAGGATTTCTTCTTATTCTAAGCATCAAGCTACAAACACCCATACTGCCTAAAAGCACAGATTTAAATTCTCTTAGGGGTCCATTCAACTTTCCATCCTTTGGAGACAAACAGATTTCCATGCAGTTCACTGTGCAGGCATACTTCAAGAAAATCCTTAACATTTTCTTTTCTTCATGGACATTAAAAATATGCAAAGCATTTTCCACTGGGAGTATGATTTTGCCTTGGTATCCAGGATGAAAATTTCTCCTCCTTGATACCGTTGTGTGGCATACTAGTATGGTACCCTACCTTCACATAAAAGGTTGCTATAGTATAATAATGTGTATGTTAAGGTTTGTGGAATGCTATAATGTTTAATAATAATAAATAGCAGCAGCTCAGTATTTTCTATATCTGAGCTGTTTATGCAATAGCACTTGATTTTTATGGTGGTGAAAAGTACATAGCCTTGGTTTAAGATTTAGCAAGTTTAATCTCTACGCAGAGTGATCAGGGACATGGCCCACCCAAACCTGAATTATAAACTGCTGAAAATAAGGTCTAAGAAAATAAATATCGGCGGATTCTTAATTGTACAGCAGCACCAGATTCCACAATCCTGCAGAAGTTACTTCTTGGGATATTAAAACCTTAATGTGCACCTACGTCCCTGCTCGTCAGAGGTTCAGATTCTTACCAATAAGGGCACTCCCCCTTGAGTTATTATAGTCCACGACCCACCTTCTTTCAATGGCAGAGGTCCCCAAAGGAATTCTAATTTAGTCTACGAAGCTCAGTGAAATTATATCAAACCATAGGCTTGCATTTGAAATCTGCACCCAGAACTGCTTTCTTGTTGCAACTATCATCTTAAATTCCTGCTACAATAAACCGAGCAGCTGTGCATAATATTGCATGGTTTTGTACACACTCGCACATAAACAACCCACACCCACTGTCCTTAAATAAATAATTCCATTAAATCAACAATGTTTGCAAAACATAAAAAAGGAAGCAGCTTTTATTTTGGGACACAGAATATCAGAAAGATTCTGATTTTAAAATCAATGGCGTTACACTGGATTTACAGCAGAGTAATGGAGATCAGAATCTGGCCTATGGTACAAGAATAGTTTAACTTTCTATACATTGTAGTTCACAACTTGCTTAATATGGTTGAGAATAGGGGAAAAAAAAGGAAAATATTCAAAATTCATATTGGTCAAATCTTTTGGGAAGGATAAATAAACATTGCAAATATCCAATTTAATGCTGTGCCAGCATTTCATTTTTCTCTTCCCCTGCAATTGGCAAGGAGCATAAGTATATGTTCATTTTGTGCATGGAAACCTGCAAACTCCTGATTCACGAACAATAGCTAATGTTCAGTTAATTTGATTTAATATGGACACTTATTTTTTTTTTGCTCACACATTGATACATATTGCACAATCAATGTTTTGCCTCAGGTACAGGACATAAAGGCATGGAAGAGAACATGCTGCCCTAAACCCAGTCCTGATAAATGTTTAACTTTCATTGACTTCAGCGGGTGTTGCGAATACTCTGTACCTCGCAGAATCAGGCCCTAGCTGACCATCTCGTTAATACGCTACATGCACATTCCCAAGGGTAACTCAGATCATCCTGTGTTGTGTGATGTTACTAATCACCATTTCCTTGTTCTCTCATAGGAAAAACAAATGTCACAGCACAAAGCAACAGACAAGGGAGGCAAAACTGGAAGGCACTGATGATAGATCTATTGTATCACAGCCTCCTCGTTTCTTGTCTGTTTGCTCTTGCTGCTGCTGCAGCTAATACCAGCATGGCATAATTTCTAGAAAATAGCATTAGATGTTGCAATCTTCTTAGAGCAAATTAACTGCTAAGAAAGAGATAAAAGTGGTTTTTAAGAGAATGAATTATATTGTGTCGCCGAGTAACCTTGCTTTCCAGTATGCTCCTGTAAGGAAGTATTTCATGTCGTATTATTGAACACTTTTGGAAACTTTTACTGAAATGTCTGTGTTTAACATATTTGCCATGAAAGAGGCTGTGGCTCAGACAATGTGTAAGTAAAGATTCTGATGAGCTCAACTCCCTACACTATCCGTGAAAATGGCTCTCTCAGAGCATATATATGTGCACTCAATAAAGAGGGCTCTAAAATGTTGCATGCCATGCACACATGCTATTAAGGACCCAGATTCTGTATTTCAAGATGCAAGAGTGATACTTTCTTAAGTTCTCTTTCTGGAGGACAGTACATCACATAGCACATTACCTCTAAATATTAAAAACAAAGTCATTGTTCCTAGAAGAACTCTGTAAGCATGCCCGGATGGCTACTCCTATGAAAAAGACAACACCATATATCCTAAGATTAGCATCACTGGTTCTTCGCCAGGGTTTCCCCTGTGACTGTCACACTAACATGTTATTTTAACAGTCTGATAGCCTTCCCTCCCTAAACTAAAATGTCAGGAGGAACAGCTCCCTTCTTTGGCCCCAGTGAGGTTAGAAGACAAACTCTTGACCCTTCACCTTGACTGTGCTCAGTTGTCAATTTTGCCTACTGCAGCTGTCAGATATTCTGGAGGATCAGCTGGCCAGAGCGAGCCAGGGAATAGACCTATTAGCATCTCTATGGCTCAGCCCAGTCTGCTTGATTACAAATTCATTCAAATTAATTAATTTTTAATTTTGTACTACCTCAGCTATTATAAATCTAGTCAACAGAGCCAGGGAAACATTCACTGAAATATGAAACCGTCTATGAGACGCCTGATCAGAGGCTCAACTTTGGCAATCTGTCACTTGAGAGACAAGAAACAGGCAAATTACTCCTCACAGAAATTATTGGAAAATATTGCCTTGATTAATCATGCTGTTTCAAAAAGGTCACTCAGGGAAAAATATTACAGCAGTTTTGAACTCTCTAATCCAGCAGTTGGGACTCAGGCATGCCGAATGATTTATTCAAAAATCATCATGCAAAACCATTTCCATTTTTTAAAAGAAAGAAATAGATTTTCTTTACATAATTAAAAATAATAATGTTTTAAATATTAACAGTCCTACACAGTCCTAACAGATCCAGAGACATTAGAATAGTAACTGTGATCATTAACAGACCTCTCTCTCTCTCTGCAGATTTCTCCGTAACAGCTCCAGGGGGAATGGAAAAAATAATAATCTTACCTTGAGATATTGGCAGCTGATTAATAATCACCTAATTTCTCTTTCTCTCTCTCTCTCTCTCTCTCCTGATAATGTGGTCACTCACCAAATATTTTGCTTCCCTCCTTACCAACAACGTGCTTGAAATTCTCTGAGAATGAATTCTAAATTAAAAAAGCATTTGCCCTCAGCAACTAAATCCTTCTTGATTAAGTGGCTTTTGATGGTCTAGAGTCTGATTTACAGAAAAAATTTAAACAGTATGCGTATATGTATTTATTTATTTATTTTAAATTCAGAATGATGGAGACTAGTATTAAGATTTAAGGGCCAAATCTGACCCTGATGTAAAGCAGGCAGAACTCCACTTAAGCTGCTGCTGCTTATACCAAGTCTGAGTTTAGCCCTGAATTTTACAGACTGTGCTGTGTGAATTCCCATTCACTGGGCCAAATTAAGTGGTGACACAAGATTAAGTTAAACATTGGGTATAAGATGTAAAGTAATGTATTTCCAGCAATCTGATGTTCAGTGGGCATGCACCAATTCAGTGTAATTTACCTGCCAATGAGGCAAAATGGGGCTACAGCAGGAAAAGCAACTAATAGGGGGGTATAAGCTAAAGCAGTGCCCCCCCCCACCATTCCCACACACTTTATCTTTAACCTTCCAAGGAGCTGCTTTCCCTGCTATCCTAATTTCTATCTGCTTCAACATTCACTTTGCACACATACTGAATGTCAGTTGGTGCAAGCGAATATAATTTAACACTTAAGGTTACAAATCGGCAAAACCAATATCCTCACCAATGACAAAGAGATGAGCACGTTATGTACAATAGAACCTCAGAGTTACGAACACCAGAGTTATGAACTAACCAGTCAACCACACACCTCATTTGGAATTGGAAGTATGCAATCAGGCAGCAGCAGAGACAAAAACAAAAAAACAAAAACGCAAATACAGTACAGTACTGTGATAAATGTAAACTATTAAAAAATAAAGGGAAAGCAGCATTTTCTTCTGCATAGTAAAGTTTCAACGCTGTATTAAATCAATGTTCAGCTGTAAACTTTTGAAAGAACCATAATGTTTTATTCAGAGTTAAGAACACTTCAGAGTTACGAACAACCTCCATTCCTGAGGTATTCGAAACTCTGAGGTTCTACTGTATGTTATCACAAATAAATGGTGATAAACGATTGTCCCATACCACCATGAACTCTGCATATTTCACATATGTTCCTGAAAAATTATTATAAACATGTTTTAATAAATATAAGGATGGCCATACTTGGTCAGGCCGATGGTCCACCTAGCCCAGTATCCTGTCTTCTGACAGCAGCCAATGTCAGGGGCTTCAGAGGGAATGAACAGGGCAATTTTGAGTGATCTATTCCCTGTCATCCAGTCCCAGCTTTTCGGTGTTGGAGGTTTAGGGTCACCCAGGACATGGGTTTGTGTCCCTGACCATCTTGGCTAATAGCCACTAATAGGTAAGTTCATGCAGAATAGGTTTAATTCTTTTTTGAACCCAGTTAAGCTTTTGGCCTTCATGACATTTTCTGGCAATGAGTTCCACAGGTTGACTGTGCGTTGTGTGAAGAAATACTTCCTTTTGTTTGTTTTTACAAGTTTTGGAGACTTTTTTTTTGTAAGCATTTACCGATGAAGCCAGGTGCTTTCATTACTGTGAATCCAACTATGGCTCAGAGGGGGCCATAAAAACCTCTAGGTATCTGTAATGAACACTTGGTATAGGAACACTTTACAAATGATCTGAAATAGTTCTCTCTATAAAAATGACAAAGCTTTACAGCCTTAAATCCCAGTCCCTTCAAAGCGTAGAAGCAAATGCTGTAGGATTCAATGGAAAGCTGGGAATCTTTCCTTTCCCTTGGGCTAAAACAACCAATCCTAGCTCTGTTGTGTTGTGAAATATCCAACTTTAAAACCATGACACTTTTAAGTTTAGAAAAAATGGCGCTGATTGAATTTTGATGAACTTGGCCTAGGCCGGGGTAGATTAGGAGAAAAAAACTAACCTTTGGAGAAGGAGGCAACATTTTACCTTTTTTTTTTTTTTTTAAATGACAACTTTGAAGTTGCCCAGAGATTTAGATTAAGAGCTGGTTTTAAAAACACTTTGACGTTTCAGTCTTCCCTTAGAAAATGCAGTTCGAATTCGACACAATGTGTGCACGCATATATGTTTGTGTGACTGTCTAAGTGAAGGAGTATACATTGACTAACAAAAAGCACATAAAAATAATCGATAGGCCCTGGAATTAGATCATTGGACCACTGGAATGCTACACTGTTCAGGATTTCAAAATTACTCTTTTGATTGTGCATAGATCACTCAGTACTATACTCCAACTTAATTTGGGGTTAGGGTGTGTCTGTGTGTGGGGGGGTATTAAACATCAGCTGAAAAGTGTTGTATCATTATAACAAAGTTTGCACGAAGTGGGATCCTTCATTAGTGAGGGGAACAGAGAGCGCTGAGATGGGGAGGGATTGTGCAGGATTTATGGCCTTAAAATAAAATTACACTAGCACTTTCACAGACTCCACTGTGTGAATTCTCAGAGTGTGCACAGATTACTTGCATTATTTGACTGACAGCATTGAATCTTTGCCTCTCTCATCAGGAAGAAGCTGCATTCATAGTGTTTTCAACGGTTTATTCTTGAATTCTACATGTATAAAAATTTGGAAGCTAGTACCTGCAATGTATGGAGAAGCTCACTATGGCTCTCTTCCTCAAATGCATTTAGGTGGGCAGACCCAGCCCCTCAAAGGGAACCTCACTGAGTTCAGTGGGGCTCCATGTGGTTGCATGGTCTAAAAGAGTAAAGGTCATTGCAGGATTGAGGCCCAACTCCAGAAAAGACATTTGCTGAATATTTAGCTATTTGACAATGCTTCTTCATCTACTGTAAATAAATGAACTAATAATGAAAAAGCCTAAAACCAGGATTAGCTTTCTCCTGTATTGTCTTCATAAGTAATTTGATTTATGTAACCTGTACCTCAGGGACCCCACTGATCTGTTTTGTTTGATTCAATATCATGTTGCACTACTTCATCATTTTTCTTTTTTTCTCCCCTTTGTATTTGCAAGGAGAATAATAATAAAACACAAGAAAATATCAAAAGGAAAAAAGAAGAAAATAGTAAAGGCAACACACTCACTCCATTACCTAGGGCAAAATATATTCATTTAAACACAAACACAAAAGGCTTTCTTACAGACTTACACAGTATACATACCTGGCATTAACACTACAAAAATAAATTGCATTGTCCTCATCTCCTACCCCGCCCAAATTCTGAGACAAGCTAATCAATATATATCATACAGGAAACACATATATAGGAACCACCAGAAACAATCTGGTGCTTTCTATATCAAATTCCTTCTATTAACAGGCCAAAATGAGAACTTTTTCTCCTAACATCTCTGAAGTATGATGGCTTGTATAAAACAGAATCTGGATCTGAACCAACCACAATGTGGGGCTGATTTTGCAAAGCCAAGACGCAACCAACAAGTCTTTGCAAAATCCATATGTGGGTTCCTTCATCTTATTTTGTTGAGTATTAACTCACAACCCCCCAGCCATTAAACTCTTAATCATACTGAATAAAGTCAATATATCATATTATGATTTGCCAAGCAGGTGAACACTAAGAGTTAGATGGTTTGCTTTAAAGCTACAGAATGTAATTTCAGCAGAAGCAGAACTCACACACAACCAAGTACTGTTCTAAGGCAATCTTTCCAGACTACTGTACCCCTTTCTGGAGTGTGATTTGTCTTGCGTACCCCAAGTTTCACCTCACTTAAAAATTACTTGCTTACAAAATCAGACATACAAATACAGAAGTGTCACACAGCACACTATTACTGCAAACCTGCTTACGTTCTCATTTTTGCCATATACTTATAAAATAAATCAATTGGAATATATATTTTGTACTTACATTTCAGTGTATAGTATATAGAGCAGTATAAACAAGTCATTGTCTGTACGAAATTTTAGTTTGTACTGACTTTGCTAGTGCTTGTTATGTAGCATGTTGTAAAATGAGGCAAATATCTAGATGAGTTCATGTACCCCCTGGAAGACCTCTGCATACCCTCAGGGGTACATATACCCCTGATTGAGAACCTCTGTACTAAGGGGTTTTCATACACCATACAAACTACACTATACTAGTTTTATTCTCTCTCTTTTCACAAAAGAAAAACCTCACTTTTGATTTGTTTCATGTTCCTGGGCTTACTCTAATTTGAGAGAGAATTTTAAATACAGATCATAAGAGTAGATCTTGTAATCATTCAAAGGCTAAACCCTGAATGAAGCCAACAAGATCTTTCCCTGAGTAAAGACTGCAGGCTTGGCTCCCCAACAAATGCCTTCACTTACTACTGAAAGGTTTCATTGTTTAACCATATTACCAGTACATATGCATGTGTTCAGAGTCATTCACCACTCTCAAACAGCAAGAGGCTGCTATGGTACAGTGCAATGACCATGGACTGAGAATCAGGAAAATTGGGTTCTATTCCTCACTCTACTGTGGATTACTGCATGACCAAACAATTTAATCTCTTTGAATTTCAGTCCCTGCCACAATCTGTAAACTGCAGATGATGGTATTGAACTAATGCTCCAAACCTCAGTGAGATTTATGAATTAAATAGCCAGCATAAATGCTGAGTATTATTGCTAATTGATTTTTAAGGGAAAAGACATCTTGATAAAATAATTATTGGTACAGTGAAACATGTGCAGAAGACCTTTCATTAGGAAACTTTGTATTTTAACAGATCACCCTAAAGTATCCCCAAATATGTCAAGTACTATTTAATTCACCTTAATTAGAAGGCCACCTTAGCAACCAAGTTTTGTAGGCCACTTAATGTGTCACAGATGACAGTTTCACTGTACTTACAAAAACATTCATTCTTTTTGCTTTTCATTACCCGCTGCAAGCAAAGACGCTCCATGTAAAGTCTGATTGAGCTAGAATTCTGAGGTCCTGCAAACATTCACACTCTCTCTCATTTCGTCAGTAGTCTTAGGAAATTCTGATAGTGTGTTCTCTTTCTAGGCTCCTCCAGCCCACTCCCCCAGAGAAATATATGCCATAGTTTCAGAAGTGCTGCCATCTTAAAAATGTCATGGCATTTCATGAGGCAAAAACTACAGAGTGTGTATCAGCTGGTTCTTAAGCCTAGCAACATTCCCAGAAACCTGCACCTGAGGGAAATAATTCATATTTCAGAGAAAAGAAAATGACACAAAAATGTTCTATCATAACAAAAATGTAACATTAACAAAGCTAAGAAAATATGAACTATGAAGTATTAATGAAAGTCATTCATTTAGATTACATTTCAGTAATTTATTGCACCATTCGAATAATTATTTTAAAACAATGCTCTGTACAACATTACGAGCCTTCCTCAGGGTAAAATGGACTAAAACAGCTGTTACACGGGGAAGGTAATTGAATCACAGTTTAAATTAAGCTCAACACAAACAATCTTTGCTTCAGACACTCAGGTTGTTATGGGATTTACATAATATACAATTCTTCATTTTAATGTCAAGTTCGGATTCCTTGTTCAGAGGCTCCGTAATAGCTACACTTTAAAATGAAATTCTAAATCTGGTTTTCCTATATGCCTTCAGCCGATAGGATGACATTATTATTTTCTGATATAGTTTGTCTCCCTTTTTCAATTAAATTAAATCCATTTCCTTATTTCTTTCCATATTAGCTGACCTGAGCTTTTAAATAAAATGTAGTGTGCACGCATTACTCTTTAATATTAAGTCACATTTTTCTGCTGCAAGTACTGCCACTGGGGCATTTCCAGACTGGCCAAAACACTATATGGCAGCAGCGGTCTGGGGCCCAAATGTGTCTCATGGTTACTCTAATCTTGGCTCATGGAGACTGCCAATCCCAGCATGGGATCCCTTTAGCTTGATCCCATTGGCTTCCGCTCAGATTACGATGGAGCACCACATGCTGGGACAAGTAGTCTCTGTAGGCTGCACCCCCCTGGTCTCCATATGTTTTCAAATAAATCTCCCTGTCCTATATGTTATAAATTGCTCTTTCATGAGATGCAATCTGAGTAAGGCTCACCTCCTCTGCTGGGACATATGTGTGGAGAGAGGGAAGGGAAAGCGGAGTTAGTCCTTTCAGTGCTGTAAAAGACAGATCTGGACCAAAACACTAGATCCAAAAACCTCAGATTTCCAGAAATTTCAGACCCACATACCAACTTTGCAATTCAGATCCATATCTAAATTATAATGATGAGGAATTAAAGCTCCACATTGTTTCAGTGTACTTCAAACTGAAGAACTTTCAGTGTACTGCAGGGCTGCCTCAGTGAAACTCCTCTTAGGGGGATTGTGTTCTATGAAAAAAATGGTTTCAGAATAAGATGATTCTATCGTAACAAGACATATTGGCTGATAGTGATATTTGCTCTTAGTCCCAAACTTTTTAGCCTTGGAGGTGAAGCTGGGAACTAATGATATTCAAACATGTAGAGCCGGATAATGTTATCCTTAATCCACAATGCTCACTCACAAAAGAACTCAGTGTGAATAAGGGTGGCAAAATAGAGCTGCATGAATAGTGGAAACAGTCCAAAAATAATCATCTGAATTCTAGAGTGAATTTCATTTGCACCATATTGTAACCCCATCATGTATAGTTACTGCAAATATTTCAGCACTTAATCTCTACTACCCCAAATACTTGTAAAAAGCAAAATTTTAAATGGACTATTTGCTAGAGAAAATTTCTAATTGTATATTTGATTATAAAATTCACAATTTGTAATTTGTGCTGTTCACTTCCATGTGAGTTTCTTTTGATTTCATACTGGATAATTTACATAATAAATGAATACTACACAAATTTGTAAGTGTGTATTTCACTGTAATGTTTGCAATTTGCATTCATATTAGTTATATAAGTCATCTGTCGGACAAAACCAATGCCATGTGACAAATATAACTAGCATGGGTTCAAATGGTGATTTACAATATCCTTTAAAGTGTTCTTGGATGAACAGCAGATCAGAAGTTATCTGCTAGAGAAGATCGTGAATGATGATATTTAATATTTTGAAAATTTCATAATCTGAAGACAATTCACACACAACAGTAATTGAAATTCATTCACTAATTGTGATTCATTTCTTTGACTTAACCTGCATGGAGATACGTTTCTATTTTAAAATAATAAGCCACCCAGAAATTCCTCATCTATCCAAAAAACAAAAAAACAACATTTCTCATTTCTTGACATATTTTTACTCAATCCTGCTCATACTAAAGTAAATGGGAGCTTTGCCACTGATTTCAATGAGAGCAAGAGCAGGCCCTATGTGTCAGAGAGTTGGCACTTTAAAACTACAAAAATATTCCACAAAGCAGCTCTCCTCCACCGCCTCCCTTCAGATAATTTGAATGAAAGCTCAGCCAACGAGGACAGGGTTTCCCTTCAGTTACACCACGGCCTTTTCCAGCCGACAGACTCCAACGTGCAGTCATCTATCTTAGTCATGTGTTCCACCGACTCCTACTGAGAACCAGCACTGAGCATCAATCCTCAGTCTCAAAGCCCGCCAGCAATAGCTATCCAAGAAGAGAAGAGGAGAAACCTGGGTAACTCCCCCACCCTATGCTCTCATACCAAAGAGCAACACAGTAGATGGGGGTGGGGGAGAAGGCAGCATGTGCAAAGGTCTAAGGGTCCATCACAGCAGGAGAAGGAGAAGTAAAAAGTCATGTCAACAACAACAAAGAAAAAATGAATGCTTTGATGTTATGAATAGCTGCTGATGCAGAAGGCAAGACATGCTGCTCATGGCATAACATCCACTCCCATTAGAATCAACAGCCAGACAGTCACATTTACAGGTTTTTGTTGAATGGGGAAGTCCTGCAGAATGAACAGGAAACCATGATCTGAGCAAAGCATTTGAATAGAAGCATTATACTTCTGGGTTTTTTTTAAAGCCCTATAACCATGTTGATGCTTTTTAAACTTTTCCAGTAAGGACTTTTTTAAAGTTCTGGATAGCTTGATAAACATTTATATTCACACAGAGTTTTGCTTCAATTTTACCTAATTTAAAAACGAAAGCAAAAATGACAGACTTCTTAGAATATTGTCAGCATGGTATATTGGGAGTTACTAATAATACTGCTTTGGATTTAAAGAGCACCATTCGTTCAAGACTCTCAAATAATTATGCTTCATAAATAATTATGCCTCACAATCAATACCCACAAGTTTCTCAGACAGTCCAAAGTAATCATGAAGGGGAAGAAATCATGTCATTCCCCCTTCTTCGTTAAGTATAAACTTCATCAGATTTCTGGAGGGTTTATCTCTTTATCACAACAAGTCTAAAGACTTCCAAACTGGGTGCAGATACACTATACAACCATATATTTTTGAAATTTATATTGAGAAACCTTTTAGAGATATGGGCCATATTTTCAGCTTATGTATATCAGCATGACCTCGCTGCTGTCCACTGCATGCATCCAACTAAATGAGCTGTAGCTCACGAAAGCTTATGCTCAAATAAATTTGTTAGTCTCTAAGGTGCCACAAGTCCTCCTGTTCTTTTTGCGGATACAGACTAACACGGCTACTACTCTGAAACAAATTTACACTGCATGAAGTGGAGTGTTATTAAAAGTTCATTGCTATCATGGCATTATGATGGCTAACCCTGACCCTACTTTAAATCAATCGTCAGTAAATGGCTAGCATACTTCCAGTAAGTTTGTTGGAAAACGCAAGCCACTACTTTCAGGGAACTTGATTATGTTGTTTTAGCCGAGGACATTGCAGCTGCTCCTTGGCTCCTAAACTCTGTTCTAGGTGAAAAAGGTCTCATTTCATCTGATGGACTGTTATACTAGCCATCTTTTTTAACTTTGGCAGGGAAGGGGTCTTGTGATCTTTAAGAAAATGTTCTCGCAGTCCATGTCCCCTCCTCTTTCTGCCAGAATTCATGCCACGTTACATACCCTTCAAGGGGAGCAGTTTGTTAACCAATGGCCTTTTCAGTGTCTTGCCTGGGTGCAGCAGCCATATTCCCGCCATCCGTCAACATGCTCCCACATGTTGACCACTTGGATTCCAGCCACTAAGATGCTAGAGATGCTCTGAACAATGTGCTTCTCTTCAGCCCCATCCTCCACCCCCATCCCCTGGTGGGACAGAAAAATATTATAACCACTAATACTTTTAAATGTATGCAAAAGAGATGGAATGTCGCTGCTTCAAATATCACAGTATTTAAAACCTCAAACTTTTTAAAACCAAACCCTCAGAGACCCATGGCACATTTTAAATCCAGAAACAAAAATTAGTAACTTCTCCATGGCCATTTTGGGATTATTTGGTAAAATGGGAAACCTAGAAAATATGAAGCCTTCTGATTTACAAAAAAACAAAGAGCACCAAATCCCCTTATAACATGAAAAATACATGCTGAAAGGAGCAAATTCATGCACATAAAATAAGGACATTCTTTGGATATCAAAGTCTGGAAGAGTTACTGAGTTAAGCAAAGGTTTGACAGATTTCAGGGACTGAAAAAAACCCGATCATTAGTTTTAGACGTAAATCCTTATAATGTAGCTGAATTATAAAATAACCCTAAGGTTTTTGACTGTCAGGACATCTTCCCTTACTATAAAAATATTTTATTGGAAAATGCATACATTTTAAAATTGTTGTTTCAGTGTCACACTAAATCTTCAGCTTTCATCTAGGTTTTGTACAGGTGGGATGTGGGTTACTTTAGAAAGCAATAACCTTTGACTTTGAAAGGTACTGTCATATGCCCAATGTGAGGCTATAATCAAGCAATGGTGTCTGCTCAGTCTTTACCAGACTCTATTCCATAGAACTAAACTCGACTAGCTATGTGTGTGTTCAGGAATGACCAATGCACCCTGGATTACTTTGTTTTCTGAGGGTGACCTTTTCAACCCATGGCTGATTTTCATAGTGTAAGCAAAACACTGTGCCTCACTACGTATCTGCCTGTAGAACCTTATTGAAAAAAGGAGAAGTTCAGAGAAACTTCAGCCAGCTGGCAATCCAGCTTTAGAAACAAGTAGACAAATAGCCTCCCACAACTTCCCTCGTCAGAAACATTGGAAAAGAAAAAAAACAAGAGATAACTTGTTCAGGAAAAAATAACGAGGAGACCTTGTGGCACCTTAGAGGCTAACAAATTTATTTGGGCATAAGCTTTCATGGGTTAGAACCCACTATATCTGATTATATACAATGGAGCAGTGACGAGCTGCCAAAATCTTAACAACGGGTTCCCTCCTCACCCCACGAGGGGGTCGTTGCCCACCCCTGCCCCCTGGGACTCCTGCCCCATCAACCCCCCTGCATTCCTTGACGCCCCCCTCCAGCCCTATCCACCCCTCTCTTGTCCCCTGACTATCCCCAGAACTGGGCAGGAGGCTCTTGTGGGCCACCGTAGTGGGTGCCCACCCCACCCTAAGAGCCAGAGGCACCTGCCAGGGGACGAGGTGGGGAGTCCCGGAGGTGCTCACCTGGGGCAGCTCCCAGGAAGCATCCGGCAGGTCCCTCTGGCTCCTAGGGGTGGGGGAGCATAGCTAGGAGGGAAGCAGGGGGAACGGCCGCTCCCCCCAATGATCACATCAAAAGTGGCGCCTTAGGCGCCGGCTCTCTGGGTGCTCTGGGGCTGGAGCACCCATGGGGAGAATTTGGAGGGTACAGAGCACCCACCAGAAGCTCCCCGCCCCGCACCCGGCCCCAGCTCACCTCACCTCTGCTCTGCCTCCTCCCCTGAACGCACTACCCCGCTCTGCTTCTCCGCCCCCCCGGCTTCCCACGAATCAGCTGTTCAGTGGGAAGCCAGGGAGGGCTGAGAAGCAGGCGGTGGCTTCCTGCTCAGGCCCAGGGTGACAGAGGTGAGCTGGGGCGGGGAGCAGTTCCCCTGTATGCCCCCCGCCCCAGATTACCTGCTGCGGCGCGGGCGGCCCTCCTCACACCCCGTCCCCAGCTCACCTCCACCTCCCTTGGCCTGAGCAGGAAGCCGCGGCCTGCTTCTCAGCCCATCCCGGCTTCCCACGCGAACAGCTGATTCGCAGGAAGCCTGGGGGGGAGGGGGGGCGGAGAGGCAGAGCGGGGCAGGGCGTTCAGGGGAGGAGGCAGAGGCAAAGGTGGAGAGGAGGTGGGCTGGGGCGGGGCTGGGGCCGGGGCCGTGCCAGGGGTGAGGCGGGGAGGGGAGCTGCCGGTGGGTGCTCTGCACCCACCAAATTTTCCCCTTGGGTGCTCCAGGGCTGGAGCACCCATGGAGTCGGCGCCTAAGGCGCCACTTTTGGCCAGTTAAATTTGGAAGCCCTTTTAGAACTGGTTGTCCCTCACGGAACTACCGGTTCTAAAAGGGCTTCTAAATTTAACAACCAGTTCTAGCCAACCGGTGGGAACCGGCTCCAGCTCACCACTGCAATGGAGGACCTATTTTTCTTCCATCTTTTCCTGAGAACTGTACCCAGGAACTTTTTTCTCCAGCAAGGAAAAAGTCACAGTCAGCAACTACTTATATTCAATACATGTTATTATAGATAGATAGATAGATAAGATAGATAGATAGAGAAAAAATAAACAATGCACTGACTAGATCATGGTTTCAACCTGGTGGTTCTGTGGTCAGACTTGATAGCCATTTCAGTGTGAATTAAGAGTTTGACTGCTATGATTCCATAAAAGAAGAGGCAGCCCAACAGATGGATAACGGACGGGCTATAAAGTACTCCCTAATTATAAAAGAATTTGGGATGGTTAGCATGCCTGGTTTTAAGGAAGCAACTTAAACAACATTAGACTGCCCCAATTCCAAGGAAGTGTTTAATCCAAGTTTACACAACCCCCATCTAAACACCTTTGTGACTGAACACCTGCTTTTAGCATACGGTTTTTTTAAAAATTAGATAAGACAATAATGTCTAGTTTTATTAGGGAGGCAGCAAGGTCTATTTGTAAGAGCATGGGGAAGTGAGTCAAGAGACAGGGGCCTGTTTTTGATATCACACTGTAGTAAGTCAGAAATAATTACTGAAATCAATGTAATCACACTGGTGTAAAATTGGTGTAACTGGGATCAGAATCAGGCTCCTGGTTTCTATTACTAACCCTGTGACAGACTCACTGTGGGCTAGATTGTCATAGCCCTTACTCTGCTGCATAGGGGGATTGGGAGAAGCAAGTCCCCCCCCACACACATTGGCTCACTTCTTAGATTGGGACTGAGGAGGTGAGAAGGGGCTAGTCAGTTTATACTCCCCACTGAAAGCAAGTGAGCAGGGAAAGGCAGAGCGTGGGAGGAATCCCAGCTCTGCCCCTGGGCCCCTGCCACCTCCTCCAGCCATTGTTCAGGACAGCCGGCTGAGTGCATGGAGGGAGAAGACAGTTCCATGAAATGAAATGAACTCTCTAATTCCTCCCAAGGATAAACTGCACCTTTAAGTCCCATTTCAGTCCCTGCTTTGCTCCTTGGAGCTCCCTTATCCAAGGCAAATTGTAAATTTACAATCCAGCCCTATGTGCTTATGGGCAAGTCTCACAACCTCTCGTGTAGGTTGGGATGAAGAGTCCTCTCCTACTCTGCCATTGGATGGAAGGTTCTATGTCAGTGCTAAGGTGTATTTAGGGGACAAATAATTCCTTAATCTGACAAAACTCCCAAATGAGCTCAATACAAGATTTGGCCCTTTGCTTCTATGTCATGAAAAAGTGCTTTATCCAACAATCTAACATAATTGAGCTATTGTGCTCTCAGCACTTCTGAAAATTAAGCCACTTATTTAGATGCCTAAATATTCAGAAGCCTAATTTCAGGCAGCCATTCCCTAACATCTGCTCAGTGCTTTCATTGTCTCTGTCAGATAGATGGCATCCAAGAATAGGTGGAGTAAAGCCAAATCCAACAAACCAAAAGGTGACTCCTTTTCTAAGAATGCTCCTAAAAGCAATCAGAGACTATCATCCTTCCTCTAGCTTTTCCCTTGAGGGCCTCCTGCCTCTATTTTTTCCCACCTGGTTTGCAGGCACCAGCACAGACAAATGGATGAGGCACACCATTTCCAAGAGGTACACCTAGAATTCAAAAGGATCCTCTGCCACAGAATTCTCCCCCTCTTCTCTTCCTCAACCCATTCGAAAGGAAGGTAATATGTAGGCAAATCCATCACCTTCTCCAAATTCGGGAGCAGGAACTGTGTTGGGGGGTCATACTCCATGCTATTCCTGGTTCTGAAGAAATCAGGGGAAGACAGGGCAGTTCCGGTTTTAATGACACTCAACAAGTCAATTAAGTCCCACAAGTTTAAAATGGAGACCACTCAGTCTACCAGGGGGGTTTCCTAACGTCAGTGGACTTGAAGGAGACATTTCTCCAAATTGCCATTCTTCTCACAGATGGTACTTTAAATTTGCATATGGCACTCGGCACATGCAGTATGAAGCCCTTTTTTTTTTGGCAGGACCACTGCTGCCAATATTCACAAAGCGCCCAGTGGTAACAGTGGAAAAGGGTACATCAGAAAAGGGTAAATCTTTCTCAGTGATGTTCTGTTAAAAGCCCCCTCCCTATAAAAGTCAGTCAGAAACCAACAGAGAGTACACTGCCTTCAACAACATGGGTTTATAATAAAACTGGATAAAAGCCAACTCATCCTAACACAGACAACGGAACAGCTGGGGTTTGACTGGACACCTCACTCCGAAGGGCATTCTTCTCCAAAGACAGGCAGGCATGGATTTTGGAGCAAATGTACAAAATCCTTCACCATCTATACTCCTGCGTGAAGGACTTAAGTCAACTAGGCATGTTCGTTTCATGCATATACCTACTCCCATGGGCAAAGTTTCACCTCGGGTGTCTCCAGTACTATCTTCTGAGCTTCCCTACTCACATTCATAATTTCAGCCCTTGCACTATAAGACTTTCCTCCACAGGAGAAAAAACAAAAACAAAAAAACCAAGCGCAAAAAAACCTCAGATGGCAGAACTGTAGAGAGACACCATAACAACAAATACCAGTTTGGAAGGATGGGGAGCTCACACTATTTAACACATGGTACAAGGTCAGCGCTCACACATGGAATCTCACTACACCATAAATTATTTGGAAATGTGAGTAATTCACCTAGGCATTCAAGCACTCCTCCCTACCTTAAAGCCAGACGCATACCTGCATTCACAGACAACACTACTAGCATGACATATGTAAACACACTAGGGGACACCTGGTCAAGCTTGTTACAAGCAAAAGGTACATCCTTCCTCAGGCAAACTGAGAAAGAAATTCTGTCAGTCCAAGCCATGCACATCAACAGAAAACTGAATGCAATGGCAGATTGGCTCAACAGCAGAATCATGGACCAGAGGAGCTGTGGCTCTATCAGAGGGAGTTTGATCACATAGTCCAGACTTTTAGGAGAACAACTTGGAATCTCTTTGTATACAGTTCCAATTCCAAAATGAATAATTTCTATGCCAGGAGGAGAGACTGTTGTGCCAGGAAAATCGACACTTTCTCCCAGGTATGGCCAAAGGCTGTGCTAAATGCATTCTCTCCTTTTCCCATACCAACATACATTATCCAACAGGCTATAATGTTTTAGCTGCACTGCACTGGCCTGGATGTCCTGGTTTTCAGACCTCATGGAGATTTCTGCAGTCCCTCCCCTACCACTACCCTACAGTCTCTAAACCCCCTACAGTCCACTTTGGATCTAGAAAAGGAGTACTTGTGGCACCTTAGAGACTAACCAATTTATTTGAGCATAAGCTTTCATGAGCTACAGCTCACTTCATCGGCTCATGAAAGCTTATGCTCAAATAAATTGGTTAGTCTCTAAGGTGCCACAAGTACTCCTTTTCTTTTTGCTAATACAGACTAACACAGCTGTTACTCTGGAACTTTGGATCTACTATCTCATGGCCATCCGGGCTACTGCAACCTGGCATCTCTGAAACTGACTGCCTGGTTACAGAGAGCTCAGTTTAACTAAACAAGGATATGCTGATGACAGGATTTCAACCCTAAATTTCCACTGATTCTCGGTATACAATAATATGTAGAAGATTTGATTATTGGTGCACCTGAAGAGGATACGCAGCAAGATCAGCTTTGGTCAAATTACTCCTAGAATTCTTACAAACACATCTGTCTATGGGACTACAGTACCACACATACAGAACTCAAGTGTCAGTTATGTTCTGAATTCTGGCAGGGGTCATTCTCCCTTATCCCAAAATCCTCACATCCAAAAAAATCCTCAAAGCTACCGGCCTAATGAGATCTCTTCCTATTTAGTGTAACTTCCTGGGATCTTTCCCTAGTATTGAATGCACTCTTGGGTACGCCTTTCAAACCCCTGTCCGAAGTGTGTCTATATTTCCTGAAAAAAATCACTTTTTTTTAGGGGCCATAACATCCCCATGACCACATGAAGGGTCTCAGAGTTGGGAGTCCTCTCTCATCTCCCTCTACACTTTATTTTCCACAATGACAGGGTGATACTAGGAACACACCCTTCATTCATCCCTGAGATAAATTAATTCTTCCAACACTCCCAGAAGATTTTGCTCTGCTACTTTTGCCCACATCCAGCCTACTCTCCCAAAAAAAGAGCATGGCACACCTTAGACACCCAGAGAGCAATTACAATCTACATCAAGGGAACAAAACCCTTCAGAAAAACACTCCACTTGGTTCACTCTAACATACCACACGGTTAGGAGACAGAAAACTTCCAGGTCCTCCACAGCAAGATCTATTAGTTGGGAAATTTGTGACACACAGAAAGCCCAGGGGAAAACTCCTTCATTCAAGATTGAAGCCCATCCTATGGGGGCAATGGCTGCTTCATTGGCCAACAGGTCCAATACACCATGTGAACAAGTGTCCAGGGCATCTCTGCATACATTCACCAAATTCTACAAGTTTGATATATTTAAATTGAGTGAAACAAACCACAGCTCTCTCTCAGTTCATGGGATTGCAGGATACTGCTACAAAAATCCCATCCACCTTGTGGACCCATCCCCTACAGTGAGAATGAGAAAATTTGTCTTACTCACCTGAAGATCTCATTTTGGTAGGAGGATTGGTCCATAAATTCATCCAACTGCATATTTTACATCTTCTTCTTACTGGAGGTTAATTTTCAACAGTGTTGCAATGTCTCTCCCCCCACCCTTTTAGGGAGAGCTGATGGAAAACAGGGTTCTTACATTTAATCAATGTCCTTTGGGTTCATCTCAATTGATATGCAAGTTTTTTTCCCTTAGGATACACAGTTCTTCTTAGTAGTAGCAGACATGTGTGAACAACTAAGAATTAGGCAATGTTATCTGTTATTGTTAATATGTGTTGAAAGAGTATTTTATTCAGATATGATAGCTATTAGCTTTGAGACTCTCTGGAGGGGTTCCTCATGTGGAAAAGTTATCTGGAGAGTCATCCCAGCCAATCAAAAACATCTGACTCTGCCTCGTAAAGTAGGGGAGACTGAAGAACTGATCACTACTGAATTTGTGGACTCATTCCTCTACCATAATGAAATTTTTTCAGGTGAATGAGACAAAGTTTCTCTATGTCTATTTCCTTTTTCCATTTTACTCCATCAGCCTCAAGCAGGGAGACTCAGCAGCCTGCTCCTTCGTCCTTCTTACCCTTAGACCACGAGGGAAGGGATCCACTATTGCTAATTAAATGTTAATGACAAGTGTAATTATCTTACTCTATTCCTCCTGTTCCTGTAACCCCTAACCTGTAAATGCTCATGCAAGGTTTTGGACTAACAACCTCACAACCAAATTTCACCTGAAGTCAATAGCATTTTGGTTACAGGTCTGAGGTCTTCATTTGATTCATGGAGCAGACAGAGCATCTGCAGTGGCAGTTTAAGATTTCCCAAAACTTCCTCCTGCTAATATGTCTCCCATCCGACTTCACAGTCTTATTTTCTTTCCAGTATGAAAACTAGATTTAGAGATGGAATGGCTATACCTCTCTCATTTTCTTCACGGATACACCTAGAGTTCTCCTCAAGTGGCAGTCTCAGAGCCCTGAAGTTGCTTTTATTTTTCATATAAGTCTTCCAGAAACTGAACCTGGAAATTCCTAAAACAGATTTGAAGAACTGCTTGTTAAAATAATTGCTTATACCTGTCAGATCATTATTATGATCATGTTACAGAAAAAGGGCTCCAACAGCAGGATTTTATATCCTGTAGACTTTCCGAGAATTCCAGTGGTTTCACAACCTGAAAGAGAACTTTTTAACAGCTGGAGATACCTCCATTTAATTGGTCCTACCTCACATTCCAACATTTGCTTGCATTTCTTTGTACAGTAATCATTAATACATTATTCAGTTCAATATTAAAGCATATAAGTAATCTTTAGTTTATAACCAAGTGTACATTATTTTTAAAAAATACATCTCTACACACCCAGATAAAAACATTTTCCCCCTTCAGGGAAGAATAAGCTTTGTTATAAAAGAACATGTAGAAAATAACTCTGAGGCGCCAATTTAAAAAAAAGCTTCTAAATGTGTATGGGTAATTTTACATGTACTAACAGATGCACATGCAGATTGCAAAGAATGCGTGCAGAGAGAGAATCTGCATGTTAAAATCAGATCAAATCCTGTAAATTCTATGTTTGCAAATGATTGTATGCAGAGAACGGTGCAAGTATATTGTACATAATTTCTGCTGTATTGCACTTCATCCATCATTTTAATTCGATGACTGCTGTTAATTCACATATCTGCAAACAGATGACCGTTTCATAGTATCTTAATTGCTTTATCAGTGGTTATATTCTGTGAATAGAGTAATCAAGTGATGCAGAAGTGTTCTCATTTTTCTTAAAGTATGAGATGTAAAACTGTTGTCTTGCACACTCATACCATATATCTTCATGATATGTTATTAGAAAAAATATGGCTTCAGAGAGCAAAGAAAAATATGGCATTTCTCTTTGAGATTGAGAGCTGGACACTTGTGGTTTATCTTTTCTATCATTCTCTTCTCAACAGAGAGTTGTGAGAAACCAAGGGGGGCGTGGGGAGGGGGGGACAGGGACAGAGAGAGAGAGCATGCCCAAACCTGCAAGTAGTTCCATATGGGCTGATGCCTGTAGCCTATACAGAGTTCATTAATGGATGAGCTATACTCATGTTTAACTTTATTTTATTCACATGCTTAACTTTAATAGAATTTAAGCATGTGCCTGAAATCAATGGGACTTAAGTGGATACTTAAATGCTTTGCTGGACAGAGATGGACCAATGAATGTAGGCCATAATGTAATCCCTCCCTAATGCAGTAAGTCTATTTGCGAGCTTTGAAGCATTATTTTGTGAAACAGTAATATGTTTGTACTAACAGCAGGTTGGACAGGGATATGATGTATATGATTTTTTTTAAAATATTTTTTTTTGGTTAGCTTATAATGTTACCTACCGATCCACTATGTGCCATCGTACATCATTGTCAAAATTTCAACAAAGAAAAAAAATCATTCCAGCAAGAGTAACACATGATACATTCAATAAGCAGTACACTTGACCAGAAACACAAAGGTTGGAAATACCAATGGCAAGGAAAACTGAGTTATTTCAACCATATCGTTAAACAGAATTGTCCCATCTCATTTATGCTGTTATTCAGGGTTGGCATATTGTCAGCCTTTACCATGTTTTTTTCTTCCCTTGTTGAAAATGAATCTTCCTTTCAAAGAGCAGCTGTTCTAAATTATCACATCAAATTTTAACCTTACAGTAGACAAGAGTTGAACCCACAGATACATGATAGTGACACATTTTGCCCCTATGACGCTGGAAGTATTTGTACTTGTTTGTGTCGAAGCTTCATTTGTGTTTAAACACAAGACCTGAGTGTGGGTTTTTTTTCCCTTGACATACCAGGTATACTGATTTACATGGCATATAATGTTGATAAGCACTCAGTGCAGAAACTACAAACAATGAATTCCTAATCACTCTGACTCCTCTAACAAGTGTGTTAAGACTAAATCATTCTGGATCAAGATTATGCCATTACGGACCAAATACTGTTCAATGCAATTTCAAAGCCAAGGAAAGTGAACCATTATGGATAAAATTTTGGTTATCCAATTTGTAATGCAGAGTAACAATCAATTCTGCAATTTTGCTTGCAGTCATAAACGTTCAATAAAGTCTGATATCAATTACTGGTTATTTAGATGTCTGCCAACAGCCTGTTTTGACAACATCCTGTACTTCAAGCTGAGGAGAAGCAGTCATATATATGATTCTCAACTACTCATACTCATCTTTCAAGATGGTTCTTACTTTAAGAGCATTTTCCTCAAATGTTACCAAACTTACACTTCTCATTACAATTGCTCTCTATTAAAGTCTAGTACCAGCTGTCAGTTGTAATGCAAACCCCTATTAGCCTTTATAAGTTCCTCTCCGGAACTAATAAGGGATTGTCAAATAACTCTAAACACAGGCACAAGTGGTGAAGAAACTGCTGGGTGGGAAGCAGGAGAAGGGGACTGCAAAGTGTTCAATGAATTCAAACTGACACTACAATCTTTGTGTAACTATTAACGAAATCTTACACCTGAGTACCCGAAAGCTAGTGCAAGGTAGAAAGCAAGGGGGGAAAAATCCCTCAAAACCAAAAAAAAAAAAAAAAAAAAACCCAACAACACTGAAAAAAAAAAATCTTGTGAGAGCCAACAAAGAAGCAAAACCATTAAAATGAAAAAGGCTGAGGAAATGCCAGCAAGGTCCCTTAAGAGCCCTTATCATACATAGCTGAAAAACATTTGCAGCAAAAACCCAAAAGCAGATGCTTTGAGGATATCTTGTACAGTATCAAAATCAGAAACAAACTGCAGGTTCACAAATAGGAACCAAATGGTCCTCAGATACCCCTTAATTTTCAAGCAGGGGCTGGGATGTTCTAATTTGTGTGCCTTCTCTTGCTTAAAACGTTTCATTACTAGAGATGCATGTTGCAGAGTCAACAGTGGCAGTTCACAGACATAGAAAATCACCTTCTGTGACAAACATAAATTTGAGTTATATAAATGTACAGTACAATTTTCCTATTTTAAGTTGCACTAGGTGCACTTCTTAAAATATTGCCTTTTCTGTGCATGCACAATTGTGTTTCCCGCTAGCTTGAAGTGCACTCTGAAAATCCAGCCCTGAGTATCAGAATTACAAAATATATAGACACTGCCCTTTTACACATCATTTTGGAGGGAAATATTAGAATTTAAAAATGTTCTAAGATAAGATTATGATTTGGTCTGTTAGTACCAAAAATGATTATGTAAATAAAAGTAAATAAGCACAGAATCTTTATAGACATTTTTATCACAGCTGGCAGCAAATTTGTTCTGCATTATTGAAAGGCATCATCTCAAGTAAATATACATGACTGGAACTATTCCATACTATTGACTAGAGCTAGTTATATAATACTGATTCAGTGAATTTCTCAATTTTTTTTTTTTAATGAGAGAATTTTCTATTTTAGTTTTGCCCATCTACAAAACTGGTCTGATAATGTGACTAATATGTTTGCAAATTACATATTAAATTCACTTTGCAATATTTGTAAATAAGTTACCTGATTTTTTAATTATTCATCTAGCTCTGCTTATGACATTCAAATCAGAGAGGATATGATTACCATCGACTTTCAGGGAGAAGAGTTAGGCCAGTGCTGAGCACTTAGGAAAATCCTGCCTAGAGTTCTGTTCATGAACTTTTAGGATCTGAACTGAATGAGAACAGTGCATATTTCATAGTTATAAGTAATGCATACATTGTAATTTATAGTTATCTCTACGTAATGTAATTTTAGATAGATAGCAAAAAAGCCTAGCAATCCTCCTTTAAAAAAATTGGTTTTGGTGTTAAAAACAAACAACTTTTTCAAACTTAAAAGGAATAACATTTCAAATTCCGGTTTCCTAATAAATGTTTATAGTGTAGGACCAGTGCTTGATTTTGTGGCTTTTCCAGATTTCTGTAAAGACACCATATAAATGCTAACTTTTGATGTTACTGTTGCCACTATGTGATTGTGCAGTCCTAGTGTAACAACCTTTTAGTTTTTAATTAAGTACAATATGATCTTGTAGATAGGTGCATAACCGTAATTAGTAGTCTAACTTAGTGTCCCTGATTGCATCTGCAATCTGTCAGATAGTTAGCCATTTCATGGGGAAACTACTGATCTTGGCAGCATATAGATCAATAAACCTTGCTCAGAAACACACTACATGTCCCGTCTCCTGTGTGCTCCCATCACATTAAATAACTCCTAATTGCTCCTTTCCCTCCCTTCATTCAAAAATTTTTGTTGAAAGCAGGAATACAATTATTGGTAGATGAAAACTTATAATTAAGTATGCTGATATCAAAATTGTTATTTATATTTAAACATCTCTCTCTTCAATTCCTTTTTAATTCCTCACAGTGTATTAATATCATTTTTCATAACTATACCTCAGAAATACAGTATTCATTCCTCTGAAAGAGTTCAACAAAAATGAGATTGTTCAGATTTATATAGGTAGGTTTGGCATTCTTTTCATATTTCCATGAATTGAGAGATATAAATCTAGTTTGAGACATTGCACCATAGAGCTTAAGTGTTTGAATAATTTAGTGTTGGTAGAGAAATTGAGAAAGCATTTCTGTGATAATCATGTATGTTACACATAATTTACCTTCCCCCACAACTTCCCAGTAACATTTTTCTCCTTTTACTTAAGTGGATTGTTCAGTTGAGTAAGAACTATCTGCATGAGGAAGGTTTACTGGATTCAGTCCTTCAAAGGTTTTTTTTGTATTTTGTTATATAACATTTGTCTGTCGGTTGTAGCTGAAGTTTTAAACTTTATCACACAGGAAATTGACAAGACAAAAAATAAAAACCATTTCATAAATGCCTTTATACAACCTCTCAACAATTTGAATTTTGACAATGCAAAGCAAAACATTACAGTAAATCAGGATTACTCAAAAGTAGAAATCCACCATCTAAATTTTAAACTGCAGTTTATAATGCTAGCATGTAGAGGAACATGCACTTGTGTGCTTAGAGAGCCACTCTCCTCTGGCTTGTCAATTTATTTTTGTTCTACCATTTGGAAACACAATGTGTGTTGTGCTCTGAAGTGTCACTGTTGAAAAAGTACTCAAGTGAATGTAAGTTCATTTTTACTCCCAAATGGGGACACAATTTCCCATTGTATGTTTGCAAAGTTCCCTTGGGAGACTTCCAGATTATTACATAGGTAGTTGTCAGGCTAATTTTTCTAATATTTTACCTAAATTTCCTTTTTAATTGTTTTTCATCTCATTTTTCCTAGTTATAAACCCTTGCACCTTTTGCAATTTACTTCATCTCCCTCCTTCATTTCTGGAAGAGTATAAACTTAGCATGGACCCCCGCACACACCCCAGAGTATTAATTAGTCATGCTATACACATTTTTATTATCCTCATTCATTTTTGTCCTTCTTTGGAGAGCATCCAGTTTATCTCAATCTTTCTAGTTATGAGGTACCCATAACTGATCACAATATACCAGATGAAGATTCTCCAGAGTCATATAAATGTCCACTGTATTACTGGAGAAGGACTATTTCTGTATTCTCTATCATTCTGTAGAAAAGATTCCAACTGGAGAAGACACCATCTTGGCTCTTACCAATGGAAAGGAACTGATTGATAATATGATATTTGGAACCAGTGACGCAGGGCTTAGTAGATTCACAGATTGAAGCAGCAGTGCAAAGTGTTTAATTGCAGGCAGGGCCGCCTCCAGGCACCAGCTTTCCAAGCAGGTGCTTGGGGCGGCATTCAGAATTGGGTGGCAGCCCGTGTCCCGCGGCGGCAATTTGGCAGCGACTGCTAGAGCCGCCCCTGATTGCAGGAGACCAAAATTAGAGAAACAGAATACTTTTGTGAGTAATTGTTGATAAGTGGACATATTAAAGTCCAGCCATGTAAAAGGCAGATAGGAAATCCTAAAAGATATGATAATTAAGACACAACTAAAAATTCCTCCATGTCACCAAGAAAAAAACAGAAAATGTATTTGAATAATTGGGAAGTGAGTCAAAGTTTATAAAAACAGACATTCACCTAGCTAGGTATTTATATGGCAACTATCACCATAGGATAGAGTGCCTTCATAAAAAATAGGTAAACCATTAGCTAAAGATATACATATGGTCAATATGCAGGATAGAGAATTACCAAATGAATTTGCTGTACCACTGACAACTACTTTCGAAATGTCATGGACAACTGAAGGTAAAATTAAAAAAAAAATAAGTACAGCTTGATTAGATGATGACTAAGTGTGGAGAAATGAGAACAGTCTACAAATATTTAAAAGGTGCCAACACCAAAAAAAGGAAAGGAGTTATAAAGCATACTGGAAAGGGGCATGACGAGGAGAATGGAGGATGAAACTAAGAAAGAGAAATATCAAGATGACTAGCAGGAAGAGTATTCTAACAGAGAGTTCTATTAGTGTGTGAAATAATATCACAAGGGGAAGTGGTGGAAGCCACCCATCACTTGGGACATTTAAATGCAACATATAAGCAAAATTACAATAGAGAACAGTCCTTTATTGGTAGGGGACGGACTAGGAGACATAACATCTAATTTCTAAGATATCCATAATGGTCTCTTGGGAAACTTGTGCACAAGTTTCCCATAGTTCTTCATTCTAAAGAATTAAAAATTAAATGTCACTGCTTTGGAAGAACGGAGCTAGGTCATGTAATCCTTTCACACATCCATCTTCCACGTCCAGGGACTGACACCGGAAGTTCAAATCTGATTTACAGCTGAATTGGAACAAGTCAGGTGAAAATCCAGTTCTAAGCAAACATCAGAAAACTACCACAGAGTCCAACATAAAATTGGTAGTCTTTATTCAACCGAAGCCTAATTCTGTCATTGGGAAAGAGTGCTATAAGTCAAGTCCCCTAACACACTGGCAAAGTTATGTGAAGAGAATTAAACCCAAACACATATTGCTGTCCACCTTTATAACAAGCATCTCACTCAGTAAGAGGCTTCAGTAATGTTTATAGCATTCCAAGGCCCTAATCCTGCAAAGACTTACACACGGGTGTACTTTACATACCAAGTAGTTTCACTGACTTTAACTGGGACTAACCACAGTGCCCCAATTCAAATGTGGGTGTAGGTCCTTTGCAGGATAAGAGCCTAAATCTTAACAGTTACCCTGAAATGGATTAAATAAGCCAAATTCCTCAACAGGACTAACCGTACATTTTCTAAAAGTGACTTTCCCTCACACATATTTGAACAAAGGTGGCTACAAGAAAGAACAAAGAAAATATGAATAAGAACAACATTTTGCTTTCCTGAAGTAAAATAAAGCCCTGATTATGCAATTGATAGCATGTAGGCAGACAGTTAGCCCACATGAAGCCCCCTAATCAATAGGGGTTTGCACTGGAGCAGCCGTAGGCTCACACACTGTCAAATGCAAGATTGGGGCCAAAAACTAAGTCAGTCAATTTGTCTGATCTTGACTTAACAACATGGAAACAAACATGAAGCAATACTTTCAAATCACATTTGTAACAGCTAAGTCCAGAGCCTGTGCCCCGAAAACTTACTCATTTCCTTGGCATGCAGTAGAAGCAAGGCTGTCTTTAAAATGTACGTGAAAAATGGTGTGTGTGCTGCTTATTTGAGGGCAAGATTGGGCCACAACATTTTTGCCAATATGAAGAGAAGTTATGCATGATGATTTCAAAACCAACCTTACGGACTCATCAGACCTCATTAGAGTACCTAATTTCATTACCAGTGACAATATTCTTCTAATGCAAGCTGACTGTGTATTTGAAAATCTGTTATGAAATCCTTATAAGAGCCAGTATTAGAGCAGAGATAGAATACAATAAAAATTGCTGGTGTGAAAGCAAATCAGAACTTCATATAGTGTTTCCACACAGGCTCAACTGGCAAAATCCCTTACATAATTAAATGTTTTTAAAGCACTCTGAAGATAAGCAGTGCTATATTATTGCTTTTCCCTCTTCAGATTATATTAAATTAATTTCAAGTAGGGGAACTATATTATTTCCAATTCCCCATTCATTCAAGCCTATGTCTGTAACCCCATTTTGTGTCTACTCCAAACACCACAATCCTGAATCTCTAGTTCTCTTGCTGACAAGCAAAAAAAGGGCAGAAGCAGCCAAACTGAGCCAAAGTGGTCAGTTAAAAAGTATGTGAAAAATTGAACTCCATTCCAAGCTTTCCAATTCCTGCTGCGGTACTGACGTCAACAGCGGTGAGGGGTTGGATTACCAACTGCTTTGAGAGTGCCACTTAAATCACACCAGGGTGAAAATATTTGACAAATATGAGTCTCGATAAAAGTTGTCAGGGCAGCAGGACATTACATGCAAAGCCAGAACAAACCAGAATGTCCCGTCACTTTTGTGAATGGTCTAATCATACAAAGCCCATTTGATGAACATATGCAGTTGAAGCCAAAAGAACAGGACAGAAGAACCTGATGCCAAGAAATGATTGCAGTGTTAGTGTCGGCTTTTGTGTTTTAAATTCACCGTCAAAATCTGCCCTAAAAAGCAGATGCATAACCTTTGCTGACTTCAGTAGGAACAGCACATGCTTCATCTGAGAACAGAATCTGATCGCAAGGGGAAAAAATATCTTTTTTTTCACTGAATACTTCATCATTCGTTCAGTTTTTTTTTTCCTGATACTTTCTGGAGTGACTGTCTTTTCATGCCCCTGTGTGACTAATTCTAAACCAAGGGCTTTTCATCATTTACAGAGACAAGGACTCTAATGTTATAGCAAGAGTATATATGGTGGTTAGAGTAATACCAATGTTTTCCCCAAACTTTTCAGGAATTTAAAATGTGGCTATAGAAGGCCCAGAGATCATGGGTGCCCGAACAATAAAACTCCAGCTCCTATTGATGTCAGGGTCTAATAGAAGAATCTAATTTGTGGGTTTTTTTAAATTTGTCTATTGGTAATTAAAGGAAAAAATAATAAAAACTTCAGCTCCTTAAACCACCCTTTCCAAGGAAACAACACACAATGTACACTTGGTCCCTGCGGTCTCCCATCCTCCTCTCTCACATTCTGTGGGAAAGCTATTTTCGTTAGAATGGGACTCAGAATTGCATAGCTTTGGTTGCGGAATCGGAGACGGGTGCTCCCAGCTCCCACGATTTCTCCTACACATATAAAGACTGTTGGATGGCCTATGTAAAAGGAGTCTACCAGTCTCGAGGCAGTTCAAGGTAATGGTCTAAACGACAACTTATTGCGCTAGCTGTTTGCTGGGATAATTCTAATACCCTTTTTTCTAAGAGCACATTTCAAGAAGAATCATCATAACTGGCACTTTTGTTGGCACGAAGAGGCTAAGGATTTAACAGAAAAACTTTTTCATAATGAAAATGAATTACAAAATGGCATTTCCCACAAAATGGAAATTCTGAGTTTTGACCATCTCGAGTCCGTAGCGACCAGTCAAATTACTGACCAAGGCACCAAGAGACTAAAAGAAAGAACCAAGTATCTTTGAGTAAAATGCAAAACATAAAATCATAATTTCATTGAGACAGCTGAGCAAAAGCTGAAAGAAATTTGCAAATGAATCTAGATTCAAATGCTTCAGTAACTTGGCTTTAACCAATCTCAAGCCCCAGTGTGTTCCATTTCTAGGAGTTTTCACTTAACCAAGGTTCACTGACTTACACGTTTTTAGAAAATGCTTTTGAGTCAAAAGTTTGAGGATTCATGGAACTGTAACTTAGAATCTGCAAACATTAGTATTCACTTTGCAAGCATTTGCACACACAACCAATTTGGAACTAGAATCAATACCATGTATTTTCCAGGACCGGTCACAACTAACCAACACAACTCACATATCAAATACTAAACACAGAGGACTGCAAGCAATCAAGCCAGAATTTAAAAAATGCAAATACTTTGACACAACATATACATTTTAAGAAATTGTAATGGGCTGATAGAAAGTCTGTGAGAGGGAAGCAAGGCTAGATTTACTGAATTCAGTATTAGCTGTGTATTATTTACTCAACCCTAATAAATACACATGGTTAAATAACATTATTTACACAAATTAAACAAGAACTACTTTAATGAGCAATTTTGTGATCTAATAAATCTCTCATTAGCTTCTAAAAAATTAACATAAGCCAATATATGGAACATAGACAGATGGTGAAACCCTTGTTAATAACTGAACGGTGAACATGCAGTGCATTGTTACCTTGGCATTCATAGCCTCTTTCTTCATAGCCGGCATTACACAAACACTTTCCTATGGGCACTAGCCATTCGCCTTCTGTACTGCAATACATCTTGGGTGGGTCTTCCTCCTTTGAGTGATTGACACAAGAACCTTGCACCTCCACCAAGGACTGAGAGTCCATAGGTACTGTATCTGGAAACATGGCCAGGTTTTTTATAGTGAAAGGGCACTTCTTGAAGTACACTCTCACTGATACTAAGGCAACACATGCACCCACATCTTGAAAAGCCAGGTAGAAACCTTTCCTGCTGACAGGTCCCACCTCACGAACTTCTGTATTGAGCTTGAGAATTCGATCCCCAAGATCCATTTGAGTGAAGCTCTCATCAGCTGCAATAGTGTCAATCTTTGTAAACTGATGTTCTCTGAACTTGACCAAATGGTCATCATCAGACTCCATATAATATAGATTGAAGGTCTCTTTGCAAGTGCCCAGAACCAGAGGAATGCTATTACAGTCCCTCAAGGTAAACTTGAGCTCCACGTAGATTTTCTGAGCTGAGTTGCGTGGAATCCAGTTTGTTCTCAGCCAGTTGTTCTGACTGTGATCCATAACATTGCATACCTGGTAAGTTCTGATTGGTGTATAATGTTCATCAACACCACTAATCTCTTCCCACTGAAAAAAAAGAAAGAAATATATTAAGTATACTGATTATGTCAACAGCAATAGTAATTGCATTTAGAGCTTCACATAATGATCAAACAACAAAATGAAGGGTCTGATTCCACTTTAGAAAATGGCCCTGCTTTACCTAGACATTTGATGGGAAAACCTTGTCAAACGCACACTTCTTGTTCCCATGAATACATTAAGCATACCTAGCAGTTACCATTAAGTAGTCAACATTTATCAAGTTACCACAAAGTTTACAAGAAAATTGATAGTTATTTCCCTATACTTAGAAGTGGCAACTGTTAAATGCTGACTTTTTAAATGAGAGACACAAGGTGAGTGAGGTAAAAAAAATATTGGACCAACTTCTGTTGGTGAGAGAGAGAAGCTTTCAAGCTACACAGGGCTCTTCTTCAGGTCTGGGAAAGGTAATGTGAGTGTCACCGCTAAACACAAGGTGGAAGAGATCGCTAAGGAGTTAGTACACATTGCAAGAGATCATTCAAGGTGAAGTCAGCAATTAACACCTCTGCAGTCGTAGGATAAAGGAGGGTTAGTGGGCTCCAGATTGCTCTAAGGAAACATAAAAACAGCGTCTTGACTGAGTCCATGATTTTTAGTGTCTAGCAAAGAGATGAATTTAAGCTCCCCGGCTCATCTTTTAAAGGTGTTGTGGAGGTTTCCTTTGGGGACAAGGACTGAGAGGTCAGATATGGAGTGATTGTTTTATGAGAAGTGTTTGTCCACTGGTGTTTTTGTCTTTTATAATTTTTCTGTGTGAGTTCATTCAAGAGTATAGTGATGGACTGCCTTCATCCACACAGTTGTTATTGGGGCATTTGATGCAACCAGTGATGTCTTTTTTTTAAGGCTGATCATTGTGTATATCCTCATACTCTAAACAGTTGAAAGAGTCCCTTACAAGGTTTAAACAGACATCTCTAGAGAAATTCATGGTCTGTCATTGGCCACTGTTGGAATTCAATTAGTTCATAATGAAATTTTAGGACTTTAACAGTTTCTTTAGATGCCTCTCACTAAAAAGCAACCTACTTCAGAGATTTCTGTTCATTTCACTTGGTCTCATGACCCAGTCCACTTTAGCTTTGCAACCACAATTATTTAAAAAAAAACAAAAAAACATTAGCTTACCTTTCATAGCATCCTGATTACTCAGGTCCTCCCAGTGCTAGACAGGATTTTACACCACACTCATCACAATGGTATTTTACAAATATGGTCCCATCTTACAAATATTTTTGGATATTTTATCTAGCAAATTTATATATTTTTCCCATTTGCAAAATATTCATGAACCAGTCCCAATGTCTGCCCCCATCACGTTAAACACAAATATTTGCAGGTTACTTTACAGAGCAAAATAACCACCCGGGGAGTGCTCACTTTAAGTATTCTCCATTAGGCCAGGTCTCCACTACAAACTTACATCAGTAGAATTACGTCACTCGGGGGTGTGAGAAATCCACCCCTCTGAGCGACACAGTGATACTGGCCTAACCCCTGGTGTAGACATCGCTATGTCAATGGAAGGGTTTATCCCGTCGACAAAGCTGTTGCTTCTCTTGGAGTGGATTAGCTCTCTCATCGATGGAGTAGTACCTTCACTGGACCACTGCAGTGGTGCAGCTGCACAGGGCAGGTCTCCCGCTGCAGCATTTTAAGTGTAGACCTGCCCTAAGTCACTCAGCATGTGTGACTGGACTCTTCAATACCCCAGTATTTTTTCTGCTCCCTGAATGGATGACTATAGCAAGTTTTTAAATGAACAAAAGCAAGCGGTGAGCAGCTCTTATTGGTATATTAATACTGTTTGCAAATGACTAAGAACACTGCATTCCACCAAAACATTAAGCAAACAAGAATTTGGACATGCAAATGTTCACAAGTATTGAATAATAAGGAGTATAAACAGGACTGAACTTTGAAGATATTTGTTTGAATTCTTCAGCATTGCTAACCATCTTTTTGTTTCAATACAGGACAAGCTCTAGGACATCAACACCAACATCAGGCTGCTGCCATGCAGCATGCACTTTACGCATTATTACAGTCACCATGGACAGGTTCTTGATTGCTAGCAATTTCAGAATATCCATCAACTGAAGAATGGAGCCTGACTTATGTGAAAGACTCAGAGGAGTGAAGTTCTGGAATAGCCTTCCAAGGGAAGCAGTGGGGGCAAAAGACCTATCTGGCTTCAAGATTAAACTCGATAAGTTTATGGAGGAGATGGTATGATGGGATAACATGATTTTGGCAATTAATTGATCTTTAACTATTCATGGTAAATAGGCCCAATGACCTGTGATGGGATGTTAGATGGGCTGGGATCTGAGTTAGTACAGAGAATTCTTTCCTGGCTATCTGGCTGGTGAGTCTTGCCCACATGCTCAGGGTTCAGCTGATCGCCATATTTGGGGTCGGGAAGGAATTTTCCTCCAGGGCAGATTGGCAGAGGCCCTGGGGTTTTTTTGCCTTCCTCTGTAGCCTGGGGCACGGGTCACTTGCCAGAGGATTCCCTGCACCTTGAAGTCTTTAAACCACGATTTGAGGACTTCAATAGCTCAGACATAGGTGAGAGGTTTATCGCAGGAGTGGGTGGGTGAGATTCTGTGGCCTGCCTTGTGCAGGAGGTCAGACTAGACGATCATAATGGTCCCTTCTGACCTTAATATCTATGAGTCTATGAGACTAACATTTTAAAATGAAAACAAAACAGAAAACCGACAGACAAAATACACCCAACCTTGAGACTTATAAATTACCTGTTACAACTCCCAAACCTATTCTTATAGTTTTAAAGGGGACTGCATGTACACATGGGAATACAACCAGTGGTGAGCTGGAGCCGGTTCGCACCGGTTCACGCAAACCAGTTGTTAAATTCTGAAGCAGTTGTAGAACCGGTTGTTAACTCGCTTCCCTGCAGGGGGCGCTGAGGCTTTGATGGGCTCCGGCCGGGAAGTGATGCAATTCCTCCTCCGGCCGCCGGGGGCGCTGCGCTGCGGGAGCCATGTGGGCTGCCGCCTGGCCCTGGGCACAAGCCCTGTTGCTGCTGCTGCTCCCCTGGCCCTGGGGCTCCCGATGCTGCCTGGTGGGTCCCCGGCTGCTCTGCTGGGCCTGGGCTGCGTCCTGCTGCTCTCCCCGTGAACACCCACCACTCTGCCTGCAGCCAGCCCCCGTCTCCAGCCAACCCCTGCTGCACGCACCCCCTGCCCTGCCCGCAGCCACCCCTGTCTCCAGCCACCCCCACACCCTCTGCCCTGCCCGCACCAGCCCCTGCCGCACCCCCTGCCCTGCCCGCAGCCAGCCCGTCTCCAGCCAGCCCTGCACCCCCCTGCCCTGCCTGCAGCCAGCCCCTACCTCCAGTCAGCCCCTGCCCTGTTTCCAGCCAGCCCCACATCCCCTTGCCTCCAGCCAACCCCGCACCCTCCTGTCTCCAGCCAGCTCCGCACCCCATGCCCTGCCTGTAGCCAGCTCCGCACCCCCTGCCTCCAGCTAGCCCTGCCCCACACTCCTGTCTAAAGCTGGCCCCACATCCACTGGTGCCCTGCAGTTCCCAGGGCAGTAACCCTGCACACCTGCTTCAATGAGGGGGGCAGGGAGCAGCTGGGACCCACACATGTGCACACCCTAGGGTGACCAGTGAGCAAGTGTAAAAAATCAGGACGGGGGTGGGGGGTAATCGGAGCCTATATAAGAAAAAGACCCCAAAATTGAGACTGTCCCTATAACATCGGGACATCTGGTCACCCTAACACACCCCCAGGGAGTGGCGGGGACCCACACATGTGAAACAGAGCTCATTTCTAGTTCAGGCCCATCTTTTTAAAAAAGAACTTTAGGCAGGGTTAACATACATCCATATTTTCCCAGACAGGTCAGGCTTTTTGGTTCTTAAATCGCCGTGCAGGAGGGGAAATACGGACATATGGTAACCCTGTTGGTACAAAAAATACATACTGGGGCACATCCCTTAAATCAGAACTTTAAATCAGAACTTTTTATAGGGAACCGGTTGTTAAGATTTTGGCAGCTCATCACTGAATACAACTGTTGTCATACTGAAGTCTGGCTGTTTTTAGCTGTTACAGAAATTCACCTCACACATCACTGTCACTCTTAGAGATACACACAACACATTCAAAAATGCAAACCCTATGTCATGCCAGCAACCTGATGTAATATAACTGGGGAATACTCAGTCCTAAAAAAGAGCTCCTGCATGGTACAAATTTTGGAATGTGTGAAGTAGATGGAAGTAAATATTTTCAGAGGGACCACAACTATTCTTCAAGACAGATCGGATTTTTTTTCCAAAGAAGTGCCTTCCTCAGTGCACCCACATCAGTGCTGCCTTTAAGTTTTGATTCTGATCAGCATTCATCTGATACAGCATCTGCCATCCAATGATCTCAGTGTATTCCATGGTAAACATTAACTCACTAAGCTTCACAAATAGGGTTGCCAGGCATATGGTTTTCGAGTGAGGGTGGGGGAGAGCAAGTGATGTAGGGAGGGGGATGTAGTGAGGGGGTGGGGCTTTGGAGAAGGGGGGGGGGGCAGGTGTGCCGTTTTGCGCTATTAGAAGGTTGGCAACCCTACTTACAAAACCCTTGTGAGACAGGGAAGTATTATCAACACTTTACAGATGGCAAAACAGTCCCAGAAGGGTCTATTGACCTTTCAGAAGTCACATAGAAAGTCAGTGGCCTAGTCAGGAATAAAAACCAGCAATTGTTAATCCCAGCTTCCAGTTCCATTAAGCACATTCCAGGGCTTCTAAGGGCCTGTCTACATGAGAACATGGCATGGGTTTAATTTAAGATATAAGACACTATTAAACCAAACTAAAAGTGTCCACATAGAGGTTTGCACTGGATTAACTATATCAGTTTAAAAGCAGCTTTAAATTAAACCAGTGCAACTTACGTATATGGACAAAGACTAAAAGGAAAAAAACTATTTATATGTTACTCATCAACTCTTGCACTTTAACTATGAAATGTAGGGTTTTCAGAACAAAGAAGGTCAATTATTGAAATTTCTCAAGATTAAATTAGATAGGATGATAAATAACAGTTTCTAACCTCTATAGTAACTGGAGTTCTTCGAGATGTGTGGTCCCTATCTATATTCTTCTCTGGCATTGTCATGCACTCCACACGCCTGAGACAGGGTAATTTTTGCTAGCAACATCCATTGGTCCTCTACTGCACTCTTCCTCTCCTTATGCTCTGGACCAAGGGCATAAGGAGCAGTGCAGAGCAACTATCTCTCCATTTCCTTCTCTGCCACGAATCATGAGTGAAGGTTTGAGACAGAGGAGAAGGAGTGCAGGAGGTGGAATACAGGTAGGGAGAACACATCTCAAAGAACTCTAGTTACTGTACAAGATAAGTAACTTCTTTTTCTTCTTCAAGTGATGGTTCCTGTGTATATTCCACTATGGGTGACTGACAAGCAGTACCTACTACGTAGGAGGGTGTGATGCCCTATGTGGCTGTGAGGTGGATCGCAGCTCTCATGAGTCCAGTCAAAAAAAATTTCTTGACAGGAGGCTGGGAAGGAGGAGTGTTGTGTTTGTTTCTCTGCACCTCTGCCACTTTTGTGGCAGTTCATATCCCCTTTGGTGGTAGAAGGCTTGTGGTACTTGTGAGGCTGCCTATGACTCTTCTTCTGTGTCTCCATATATATATCCCCAAGGAGCAGAGGGTCACCCTTGAGTCTTTAATTCAGTCTTTTCATTAAATAAGCTATTTCCATCAAATCCTCCACAGGGGATTGAACTTCCCTGGGGAAGCCTGAGGAATAAAGTCAGGATTTGCCGAGCATAAGAATGCAATCACCATTGATCCTGAGGCTGTCATCCCCTATAGGGATGTTCTAGCCACCAATTTACCCTCCTTGATAAGGGCTTGAAATTGTTCTCTATCCTCCGAAGTCAACTTGCCTCTGAATTCTGAAATCTTACAGCAGTTCACAAAATCATACTTTTACAGCAAGGCCTGGTAATTGCCTATTTGATGTAAATACCTTCCTTCTGAGGCGGTCCAAATTTTTGGCCTCTTCATCTGAGATGGTGGACCTTGGGAAATGTTGTCCACCCCTTTCCGTGGCACCTTGAACCACCAAAAAAAGTGTGGGGCAGGATGAGTGAACAAAAACTCTGCTCCCCTGTCTGTATCAATTCAGGATATTGCATGGACAGCTCCCATGATGATCATTAAGACCAGTGAGGAGGCTCCAGCATTGGTTAAAGTGGTCCCAAAGAGATAGGTTACCAACAGTCCAAAGGGGGTACCCCATCTTCTAAAGTCAAGGTAGGTCCCAGAAGATTATGGCTCCCCTACCTGGACTCCCATCTCTGAGTGGAGATGATACTGGTCCCTCCCAATGTCAGATTCACCCAAAGAGGAAAATGTAGGTTCCATTTGTAATGGTGGTGCCATCAGGACCATTGTGATGCAGAAATGCCAGGACTGGCAGAAGCGGGATTGACTTCTGTCATAGTGTTCGTGGATCGATGGTGTCAGCATCTCCCTTGTAAGGACCAGATCTGATAGGAGGGGAGATTCTGGATCCTGACGGATGACATTTATCCCCACTCAGAGATAGAGAGAGAGAGAGAGAGAGTGAGACTGCGAGCAGAAGCATGCCAGCCCTTGGAAGCTGATGTCTGCTTCTGCAAGCATGATGCTGCATGTGGTTCTTGGTGCTTGCACTTTGTCACTACTGATAGTTGTCCTGGCCTTGGCTCATGTCTCTCTGTGCTCAGTTTCAAAGGTTCCACTCCTGTCAATGGTGCCAATATAGAGGCACTCAATTTTTGAAGTCTGCAGATCAGTATAGTGACCCTTATGGACTCTTGATCCCCCCAGAACTGGGTACAGAGACACTTTGACTTGGAAGGTGCTGGTGAAGAAGTCCTCCACTTAGAGGTGGATCTGGAGGGGGATTTCTCTTTAGGATTTTGAGAGGGCTTTCTACCCTTATGGTGAGCCTGGGAGACGGAGTCTCTGGCTCTACCCTTGCTTACCCCTGTATCAGAAGTGGTAGTGCTCGTGGCTCACTCCTCAATACCTCTGTCCAGTGTACGGGGGGTGGGAGGGAGGTCTGCCCAGCCCAGATCAGACTGGGGCCTCAGGGCACTCTCCCTGAGATGTCCACTAAGTCTGAACTCCTGTGCTTGCCAGGTTCGGCTGGGAAAAGAGCAGGAGATACTACAGTTAGTGGACGTATGAACTTCTCTGGGGTGGTATAGGCAGCTCTAATGGTTGTTGCCAAAACAGGAAGGACCATGGGCAGGAGATTCAGCTTTTGAAGCAAGAATCCTGAACATAACCGGTGTCCCGTACCAGGGAGTGTGCAGAGGAGAGGAAGCTTGGAAGGAGGGGTTCCCAAAACCTTTAGCTAAACTAACTACTAAAAACTAAGAACTAACAACCAATATTTATATTTACAATATTTACGGATTAGAAGTTGAAGGACCAGTCTGTGGACACTGGAGGGTTCCATCTCAGACCACTACCTGGTAGAGGTAGAAAGGAACTGGAGAGGCAGGCAGTCAGCACCACCTCTGATACCCTCAGTCTGGAGCACAAGGAGAGGAAGGGCACAGGTGGAGACCAATGGACATTGTTAGCAAAAGTCTTCTGGACTCAGGTGCATGGAGAGCATAAATAGCCACAGTGGAATTCACACAGGGACCAGCACTTGCAAAACAACAGGTATTTTATCTAGAAATTTAAAGTAATTCACAATGATTTACAACTGATTTATTTACCATTATCTGCATCAATATATACATTAATATACTTACACTTCCTATGGTAGATACAAACAAAAATAGGAACTCTATTTGCAGAATTAGAATTGCTCAATAGAAGAAGAATTTTATTGCAGTAATTTCATTGCAGTTTCCCGAACCCTAACCCAACAACTTTCTAAGTTGCCAAATTTACGCAAGCACTTGAATGTAGACATATTAATTATATGAAAAAGCAAATAGCACCATCTTCTCCACATAGACGACTGCAAAAAGCAATTATCACTTCATTAATTCGTAATGAAGACCAAATTGCATGTAAATGATTGCAGATTGCCATTTCAGTCCAATTGCTCCAACGGGAAAGCTCCAAATACTGAGGCATTTCTGAATAAAGAGCCCAATCCTGCTTCTGTTGAAGTTAACAGAACGTTTGCCATTGACTTCAATAGATACATGATTGGGCACAAACAAGCAGCATTATGAGCCCTAAATTACACTCTTCATGCAAGAGACAAGGTGGGTGAGGTAATATCTTTTATTGGTCCAACACCTGTTGGTGAAAGGGACACACTTTTGAGCTCCATAGAACTCTTCTTCAATTCCGTGCAACTCTAAGTCTTGTCTCTTTCACCAACAGAAGCTGGTCCAACAAAAGGTATTACCCCACCCACTTTGTCTGATTTATATCCTGGGACCAAAATGGCTACAACAACTCTTCATTCAATATATTTTTCCAAAAAACGTAGTGGCCAACCTCACATGATAAAACTCATGCATCAGCGCCCCCCCCCCCCCAAAACATAAGAGTATTGTAGTGGGGCAGTTACCCCGGTCCTGGAAAACAAGGTTAAAGGCTGATTGGGGAGGCAGCCACAGCTGTGGCTGCACCCAATCAGGCCACACCTGGCCCTGTTATAAGGGCTCAGGGAGGAGCTGTGTCAGTCTCCAGCCCTGGAGGGAGAAGGGCCTAGCTGCCTGGGAGCACAGGGTACCGGAAGCAGAACAATACTGGGAAAGGGCAAGAGGAGCTGGGGAGCTCCAGCCTGGCAACTCCCCAGGCTGAGGCCTTGGTAATGGCCTAGGGAGCTACTGGGGCTGCAGGGAAAGGCAGCTGGTCCTACCCCCTTACCAGTGATGAGCGGCCATTACAGACTGCAGTTTGCCCCAGAGAAAGGGGGCTAGAGGATGACTGGCAGTAGCCACTGAGGTAAGGTGGCTATAGAAGGTTGGGGGTTCCCCTGGGAAGGGAGACCCAGAGTGTGGGAGTACTGCTGGGGCAGAACCCTGAGGTAAAGGGCACCGGGGTCCAGGAGGGACATGGGGGCCTGAGGCAGGTGAGACACTGGCCAGCAGAGGGCGCTCCGAGAGCTGGAATTGAGCTAATTCCCTAGGCAACCAGCAGGAGGCGCCACACCAGTGAATCTGCGATCTGCTACAAGTATCTTAAAATAATTATAGATTTTAATAATAATAATTTGGAGTTCTTTTTATTTGCATTCTGACTTTTGCACCTTTAAGGTTCACATATTCAACTTTATCTCTGGTTTCAGAGTAGCAGCCGTGTTAGTCTGTATCCGCAAAAAGAAAAGGAGTACTTGTGGCACCTTAGAGACTAATACATTTATTTGAGCATAAGCCATCCGATGAAGTGAGCTGTAGCTCATGAAAGCTTATGCTCAAATCAACTTTATCTCTGCAACCATGAGGGCTGGAAACTTTCATTTTAAGAAAAAATAAATAATGAAGAATAAGATTCTGGTATATTCACATGATTCCAGCTTTGAGCAAAAAAACATGAGATTCAAAATACAATTACATAAGTTAGCAATATTGAATAAATGAGACAGCTGTTCTCAGTACTAATTTTACTCAAATGAAGAATAGCACAGCCACATTTGCTATGACATCTAATCCTATGAAGGCATATATGCATAATTTATAGGGGCCTTTTTGATCAATCATATCCTACGGGACTTCTCATGCACAAGATTGCTCTGAACATGGCTAATCCCAAGGCCCCATGTTGTTTGACTGTTGCTAAGTGCTACATTCATGCCCTACTTCATACCATCAGAAAAGAGAACAAGTGAGCTCTCTTTAACGTAAAGGTCACTGAGATATAAACCATCACCCTCCCTCCAGAACTGCAGTTGTAGTACTCCCTTTATGATGTACTTGAGCTCTGTTGGTATAGAAACAGATCAGATAATGCTCAAATAAATCTAGGTCTCCTAAAATGCAGCACCTTTTGTTGGCAACAGCAAATGTACTTCTATTTTTTATCGTATGTTAACAGATAAAATAAATAGTTACCTGAACCTTTAATAACAGTAAATGGATACTTTAGCTTGGTAGGGAGAGGTAAATGCCACTGGAATATTTTCTGATTACAGATCTTGTTAGAGGCTAAGTATCAAAGGAGAAACAATCAAACATCCTATTTCAGGGCATCATTACACAGTCAATGTAACTTTACATGTAACGATTTACAGACTGAAATCACATTAGGAGACAGAAAGCTTCGTAAAGGGAGAGAAAAAATAGACAAATAAACATGAGATAAAGTTGCTTTCAGCTGAGGTTTGAAAATACAGCATAAAAAGTGTAGAGATACAAGAGGGCTGTTCCAGATAACAGGAACTGCAGTGGGGAAGACAGTCACTTTAGTAGTGAGATTTTGAAAAGGGCCAGCAATAAAGCGGAGAGAAGGTTAGAAAGACAAAATGAAAAAAAAAAAAAAGTATGGAAGTCTTTTCAAATAAAAGGACATTTTTGAACTGGACCCAGAAATGCCAGTAAATGCAGAGCCCAGGGGAGTTATTTGAGAACTGCAGTGATGAGATCACAGTTCTTTCTGTATGTGAAGTAGAGGGCAGCATTCTGACTATGCATGAGCCTGGACAGCTGGGACCTCAAGAGGTCACAGAGAAGGAAAATGCAATAGCCAATATGAGAGAGGACAATGGCATAGATGAGGATCTAGGCAGAAGTGGCAGTAAAGCAGTGGCATAGATAGAAAATGACATGGCAGAAGCATGACATGAGGAAGAAGAAAATTTCAGGTTCAAGGCAGATAGTTATAGACTGAGACAACCAGGAAGTCTGAGTTCAGGAAAAAACTGGAGGAGACAGAGCTATGCTTGAGGAGAGCTTTGAACATGTTTTGTTGAAAGAAGGAAAGAGCCACACATTTACCTCATCAATGTAATCAGGAAAGGTGGATGCAGAGAAGAAATTAAAATATGTCAAGAGATGTTTACAACTAAGTATCATCAGCATAAAGAGGCCAAATGACAGGAACTTATCAACCGCATAGAAAGGCCACTCAAACTTTGGCCTCTTCCCAGCTGTCCAAAATGAGCTATTTTTGAAGTGTTCCCGTCTGAAGTTATATACTTCTCAGATGATTCCAACCTAACACCCTCGCCCAGTTATCCTACTGCCTTCGGACTGGATCACTTCTTGCCTCCTTCCCTCAAGATGATTATTCTAATGCTATTAGCATACATAGCACTGTACAGAACAAACAAGAAAGGTCCCCTTGCCTCAAAGACTGACAGTCCAACCCAGAAAAAATATGATACATTGGAAACTGTTTAGGCATGAAACTTGATGGACACTCAACCCTGACATTTCTTTGATCCTTTCATTCACTCTTTGAATGAAAATTGAAGAAAATTCCTCATCTCAATATAAGCTGCCACCATCTCCACTGTTACATTAAACCCCTATTCTGCAATCTCACAATAAGGGTCCATTCTGAGTCAAGGAAGCAAGGTGGACAGAGAGATTATGTAGCAGTACATAGTTTCATGGCAGAACTGAAAGAGAGCTGTGGAATTGTGAGTAGGCAATTTTCTTTTAAGACAGAGGTTAGGAAAAGACCTAGAGGGGGACAACCGAGTAGAAAAGGAATGAACTGCCATTATTTACTTGTAGAATGTCCAGGCTGTGGTGGCAGTTGGGTGGAGAGGATGAGGAAGGGAATTATTTGGGACATTGGCAAGGCAAGTGAATAGAATTTTGTATTTATATAATGTACCCAACAGTGACAGATGAGACCAAAAATTTAATTCTGGTCTTAGTTATACCAGTGTACAATCCAGAGCAACTTCATTCTCCTCAATGGAGTTACCATGCATTTACACTGGTGTAACTCAGGAGAGAATCCGGTCCACTCTGCATTACTTCTAGAATCTGTGCTGGTTGGTTTCAGATCATAGCACTGTTTGCAATACTCTGCTATTGCATCACCATTACCGTAAGTGAGCAACAGCCCACTAAACAATCTGACTGAGATTTTCAAAGGCACCTAAGGGACCTGGCAGCCTAATTCCCATTGAAATTCAATAGGAGTCAGGGGTTTAACTCCTTTAGGTTTCTTTGACAGTCTCAGGCAATAGGTTGAGCAATATATATTTACAAGTTTAGTTTTTATTATTTGTTACAAATGTGATATTTGATGTGATTTGACACGCAAACTGTTCACGATTACTTTCAACTATTCCCCATGTTTAGACTACTGTTTTTTGTAATGGTTGGCAGTTAAAAGATATATAAATGAACACATCTGACACACAGCACTGTACCCTCCTAGAAAACATTGCTGAGAAAAAAAATCAAAGAGGAAACAACCCACTGGAAGATACTGGAGGCACATGAAGATTGTTTCGTGTCCTAACAAGCCCCAGACATGTTGGACAGAAGGGGAAAATCACCACTTAATTCCAAATAAAAAATAAATTTTGTCTGATATTCTTGTTGTCAGCCTAATTGACTTGTGCCATCTGTGAGCTCCTCACACAGGCAATAGCAGGACCACCACCACCGAGCTCCTAACAGAGGCAACAGAATTTGATAATGTTCAAAATTGTCATAACTCTCAGTTTAATGGTTTTCTCCAGCGTACTCAGTAAAATTTTGCAGCAAAGAAGGAAAAACATCTTTAGTACATATGTCTGGGAGATGGACATATACACATTTTTATACTATTTTTTTCAACCTTCTGCTATTTATTAAACGAATTTCTGTTCTAAACAATATAATCACTGCAGCGGGAATCTCAGATTTCAGATAGTCTGTACATGAACATTAACATTTTACTAACTGAATACAAAGGGACTGATAATGTTCTTTGCTTGGTTGCTAAGCACTTGCACTAACACAAGGTAAACAAAAAAGAAGAGAACGTATTAACACACAGCTCAGTTTCGGTGCCTACTACTACAGGATTAGTGTAGGCAATGGGTGGGGTTTATTTATTTATTTTTTTCTAATTACTGTATAATCCAGTTCTGGCTAACATTTTAAACTTAAGTGCCTAAAGTTCGGTATCTAGGACCACATTTCAGCATCTAAGTGGCCTAATATTCAGAAGTCCTGAGCATCCTTGGAGTAATTCAGTTCCTAGAGGTAGAGATTGCCTGTCACCAATAATGGACAACAAGCACGTAATTCATAATATTTTGTATTATATTAGACCTGGTTGGAAAATGGGTATACTTCTTGGTAGAAAATTTTGATTCTTTGTCAAGAAAACGAAGACTGGATTTCAACGAAAAAGCTGGACTAGAACACTCAATATTATCATCGGAAAGCAGATTGTTTGTGTGAAAAAATTGTTTAGTCAAAAAATTAATATTCCATCAAAAACTGTTTGGCAATTTTTCACCAGTTCTATATTATACCCTCAACAAGTAGTTGATAGAAATTAATTTGTCACTAATCGATAGCGAGTCCATTGAATTTCACTGCTTTTTGAGTATAAAGAAATTCAGTCAACCAGTATTTTCTTAACCAAAGCTTAATTCTATTGAGATCCTCCCCAAAGTGTAGGAGTAAACAAAATATTTCATAGAGTGAAAGCTGAGCATTACATAATCATTAGAGCTATAGTGAGCCCTTTGCCAGTTATCTATTAATCCTCAATCTCACATAAACCCTTACACAATTTGGTGTAAACCTGAAACTAACCTAAGGCCCTTAATCTTACTCCCCAAGGGAGCTGTGCCATTAACTTTAATAGTAACAGGAAGAGACCTCTTTCTGCTATGAAGCTTCCAAATCAAAGAAATGAAAACAAGAATATTGATAAATAGCACAGCAAAATAAATAAACAAACCTCCTACTCACCAAACAATGGTCATTACAGTCATCAGCAGAAAAGTCCTCCTTTCTTTTTAGTTAAATTTTTATGACACTATCAAATTATTTCATGTAATTTTCTGCCTTTTTCTGCTTCTTTTCTCCTTAATTAGTTAAAAATATAATTGATGGTATTAAATATCTTATCTACTGTATATCATTGCAACATAAGGTGCCAATCCTGAAAACTCTATGCTCACAAATATTCAGCACTCATTCAAATACAGTACTCTGGTTAGTTTCAACTGGACCACACTTATGAGAGACTATTTTTGTGAGTTATGGTTTTGGAGGATCAGGCCCTAAACTGCTGTCTCCATATGATATGGGAAATACACTAATACTTCTATTTAATTTCTACTTTCCACTCTATTAAAGTCTTTAAATGATTTGTATGTTTTTAATAGCATTTTTGGAAAGAGCACTGCAAAGATTCAAGATAAAAAGGAATGATTAGGTGCCTTTTTGTTTTTAAGATGATAGTTTTCTAGTGAATGTTTTATACTGTAGTGCTAAACTTCAGCAAATACTGAGCATTACATAAAATATCATGATACCGCAGTTCCTGTATCTTTTCTCTCATTTCATCATTCAGCTTCACAACATGTGGAACAGAGCAAGAGAAAGAAATTATAAGGTAAATATGGCTCAGTGATTGTGTGAATGTCATAGAATCATAGAATCATAGAATATCAGGGTTGGAAGGGACCCCAGAAGGTCATCTAGTCCAACCCCCTGCTCAAAGCAGGACCAATTCCCAGTTAAATCATCCCAGCCAGGGCTTTGTCAAGCCTGACCTTAAAAACCTGTAAGGAAGGAGATTCTACCACCTCCCTAGGTAACGCATTCCAGTGTTTCACCACCCTCATAGTGAAAAAGTTTTTCCTAATATCCAATCTAAACCTCCCCCACTGTAACTTGAGACCATTACTCCTCGTTCTGTCATCTGCTACCATTGAGAACAGTCTAGAGCCATCCTCTTTGGAACCCCCTTTCAGGTAGTTGAAAACAGCTATCAAATCCCCCCTCATTCTTCTCTTCTGCAGGCTAAACAATCCCAGCTCCCTCAGCCTCTCCTCATAACTCATATGTTCCAGACCCCTAATCATTTTTGTTGCCCTTCGCTGGACTCTCTCCAATATATCCACATCCTTCTTGAAGTGTGGGGCCCAAAACTGGACACAGTACTCCAGATGAGGCCTCACCAATGTCGAATAGAGGGGAACGATCACGTCCCTCGATCTGCTCGCTATGCCCCTACTTATACATCCCAAAATGCCATTGGCCTTCTTGGCAACAAGGGCACACTGCTGACTCATATCCAGCTTCTCGTCCACTGTCACCCCTAGGTCCTTTTCCGCAGAACTGCTGCCTAGCCATTCGGTCCCTAGTCTGTAGCTGTGCATTGGGTTCTTCCGTCCTAAGTGCAGGACCCTGCACTTATCCTTATTGAACCTCATCAGATTTCTTTTGGCCCAATCCTCCAATTTGTCTAGGTCCTTCTGTATCCTATCCCTCCCCTCCAGCGTATCTACCACTCCTCCCAGTTTAGTATCATCCGCAAATTTGCTGAGAGTGCAATCCACACCATCCTCCAGATCATTTATGAAGATATTGAACAAAACCGGCCCCAGGACCGACCCTTGGGGCACTCCACTTGATACCGGCTGCCAACTAGACATGGAGCCATTGATCACTACCCGTTGAGCCCGACAATCTAGCCAGCTTTCTACCCACCTTGTAGTGCATTCATCCAGTCCATACTTCCTTAACTTGCTGACAAGAATACTGTGGGAGACCGTGTCAAAAGCTTTGCTAAAGTCAAGAAACAATACATCCACTGCTTTCCCTTCATCCACAGAACCAGTAATCTCATCATAGAAGGCGATTAGATTAGTCAGGCATGACCTTCCCTTGGTGAATCCATGCTGGCTGTTCCTGATCACTTTCCTCTCATGCAAGTGCTTCAGGATTGATTCTTTGAGGACCTGCTCCATGATTTTTCCAGGGACTGAGGTGAGGCTGACTGGCCTGTAGTTCCCAGGATCCTCCTTCTTCCCTTTTTTAAAGATTGGCACTACATTAGCCTTTTTCCAGTCATCCGGGACTTCCCCGGTTCGCCACGAGTTTTCAAAGATAATGGCCAATGGCTCTGCAATCACAGCCGCCAGTTCCTTCAGCACTCTCGGATGCAACTCGTCCGGCCCCATGGACTTGTGCACGTCCAGCTTTTCTAAAAAGTCCCTAACCACCTCTATCTCCACAGAGTGCTGGCCATCTCTTCCCCATTTTGTGATGCCCAGCGTAGCAGTCTGGGAGCTGACCTTGTTAGTGAAAACAGAGGCAAAAAAAGCATTGAGTACATTAGCTTTTTCCACATCCTCTGTCACTAGTTTGCCTCCCTCATTCAGTAAGGGGCCCACACATTCCTTGGCTTTCTTCTTGTTGCCAACATACCTGAAGAAACCCTTCTTGTTACTCTTGACATCTCTGGCTAGCTGCAGCTCCAGGTGCGATTTGGCCCTCCTGATAACATTCCTACATGCCCTAGCAATATTTTTATACTCTTCCCTGGTCATATGTCCAACCTTCCACTTCTTGTAAGCTTCTTTTTTATGTTTAAGATCCGCTAAGATTTCACCATTAAGCCAAGCTGGTCGCCTGCCATATTTACTATTCTTACGACTCATCGGGATGGTTTGTCCCTGTAACCTCAACAGGGATTCCTTGAAATACAGCCAGCTCTCCTGGACTCCTTTCCCCTTCAAATTAGTCCCCCAGGGGATCCTGGCCATCCGTTCCCTGAGGGAGTCGAAGTCTGCTTTCCTGAAGTCCAGGGTCCGTATCGTGCTGCTTACCTTTCTTCCCTGTGTCAGGATCCTAAACTCAACCAACTCATGGTCACTGCCCCCCAGATTCCCATCCACTTTTGCTTCCCCCACTAATTCTACCCGGTTTGTGAGCAGCAGGTCAAGAAAAGCGCCCCCCCTAGTTGGCTCCTCTAGCACTTGCGCCAGGAAATTGTCCCCTACGCTTTCCAAAAACTTCCTGGATTGTCTATGCACCGCTGTATTGCTCTCCCAGCAGATATCAGGAAAATTAAAGTCACCCATGAGAATCAGGGCATGCGATCCAGTAGCTTCCGTGAGCTGCCGGAAGAAAGCCTCATCTACCTCATCCCCCTGGTCCGGTGGTCTATAGCAGACTCCCACCACTACATCACTCTTGTTGCACACACTTCTAAACTTAATCCAGAGACACTCAGGTTTTTCTGCAGTTTCATACCGGAGCTCTGAGCAGTCATACTGCTCCCTTACATACAGTGCTACTCCCCCACCTTTTCTGCCCTGCCTGTCCTTCCTGAACAGTTTATAACCATCCATGACAGTACTCCAGTCATGTGAGTTATCCCACCAAGTCTCTGTTATTCCAATCACGTCATAGTTTCTTGACATCACCAGGACCTCCAGTTCTCCCTGCTTGTTTCCAAGGCTTTGTGCATTTGTATATAAGCACTTGTCAAAACATTACAATGTCAAAACATTACATGTAGAAAGCCTTGGACAATGGCAATTGAGGATTTTGTAGGGGGTCCCAAAAAGTATTATGTAAGTTGGAAAGAGAGTCCAGAACTCCTCCAGTGTACATTATGATATAGTGTGAGATGGGGCTGTGATGCTGGCAGACCAGATGCCAGCTCATGCCAAGGCCCCAGGCCTCACTAAACACTTACAAATGAATAGCTAGAAACCAGTCTTGCTTACGTGTGTGTTAGCGTTGTCAGAATACATATTAAAATGTTAAGTTAATAAGAATATGTCTAGAGTTTATGAAATGCTTGTTAGGATGTTGCATGTATTGATCCCACATATATTTACCTCATGGTATAAAGTTATATTGAGTGTTTGCATTGTAAACCTCTGTAATTATGTAACCCCCCCAAAACAGAAAATGCAGCGTTAATCAAGGTAAAGTGCCCATCCTGCATACAAGATGGCCCTTTGAAAGTTAATGAGATATTGTGTAGCACCAAAGGACAAAGGCCCTGCATTCCTAACTCCCTCCTGGAGACCTATGCATCAACTCATCCCATCACTTTGGACTCTCAGGTGGAGGGGATACAAATCTCTGACAAGGAGAAACTGGATCTCTCTCTCTCTTCCCCTCCCCCCCCTTTTGGACTCTCACAGGGCTGGAGGTATGAAACCGAAGCAGAGATCCCAAGGGTCAATCTGGGTTAGCCCTAAAAGACATTCTGTCAGTTCTACAACTCTGTCACCTTTCGGAACCACAGACAGTAGGTTAATTAAATTGTGTCTATATGTTGCCTCTTTCATTCTGTAAATAACTCACTTCTTTTCCTAGTTAATGAATCCTTAGTTAGTTTACTATAGGATTGGCTACAAGCATTGTCATCTTTAGTGTGATACTGGAGGTATAAACTGACCTGAGGTAAGTGACTGGTCTCTTTGGACTGGGAGCAACGTGACTTTTTTGTGATCTTTAGTGTATAGCAACCAGCTGTCACTCTGTCCAGCTTGCCTGGTTGGCAAGATAGACTGAAATGCCCAAGGAGACGGTCTGTGACTCCATGGTAAGACTGTTATAGTGCTTCAGGAGTTCACATTTGTTATTGGGCTAGTGAAATCTAATTATAGAATGTACAACCAGCTTGGGGGGTCTGCCCTGCTTTTTTGACATAATAATATTTACAGTTCTTTCCTTTTAACTGTACTTCTTGAGAAACAGATTTCAATTTTTTTTAACAAGTGACTATTATTTTAAAAAGAAAAGGAGTACCTGTGGCACCTTAGAGATAACCAATATATTTGAGCATAAGCTTTCGTGAGCTGCAGCTCACTTCATCGGATGCAAACCTATTATTTTAAAATAAATTAAAATTTTTAAGTGTTCTATCACAATACCACCCTTGGCTGTCGTCCCTTACGGTTATCATGGTATGTAAAAACAGCACCTTTCATCCTAAGGAGCTTTACAAACCAGATACAGGACACTTCACTACCCTATAAAATGCAGCTACTTAAGGAGTAGAATCCAGCAGCTGTTTAGCATAATGGGTACTTCGGTGAACAGAATTTTATCCAAGTTGGAACTTGCCAAGGCACTGAGCAGAACAATTCTAAGTCTGATGAAAATTCCATTGGGTCCTTGGGTTTTCCACTTCATGTGAAAAAATGGCATGTCCATCTGTAGTACTCGTAGCATGATGCTGGGCTCTTGGTCAATACTTATTAATATTATTAAAATCTAGCTTTTCGTGCTTTTCCTTTTAATTGTCTGATGATTCACTAATACAGCTTCCTGCAACAAGACAGCCAGACAAGTCCTGACCTAGCTAAACCCTCCTTATTTTATGAGATGGCAACCTACTGTGAAATGATTAAAAAATAACTATGGTGTACAGGTTAGAGTGGGAATTGGTTCTAATCCTGACTATCATTTGCTTGATAGGTATCTTTGGCCAAGTCAAATAACCCATCTGTACCTCAGCGTCCCCATCTGTAAAATGAGGCAAATCTTGGCATCAAAAGTGCCTTACAAGGGCAAATTGTGATTTCACTTGTGTCCTAACCTGCAGCTCAGAATAAATAACTTATATCGTGGTTAATTTCCACAAAGTGTAACTTGCAAAGGTAAAGTCTGTGGCTTAATTTGTCCCAGTTTTAGCAAACTGGCATAGTCCAAATATATTCCTACATAATAAGGGGCAGCAGGGGCAGATTAGGGTTTTGTGGGGCTCTGGGCCCAGAGCAAGTAGGGGGCCATCCCCACCCCTCTGCCTGCAATCCTTCCTAACACACATACACCCCGCACTCATGCTGGGGAAATGGGGTCGGGGCGTGGGGCTTGTCCTGCTCTGCCCACCTGGTATTCTTGCTGTGGAGCGGGGTCGGGAAGCAGCGGGAGCACCAGGTGGGTAGAGCAGGTCAGGGTGCAGGGATACCCATTTTTCCGGGGGCCCCCAGTTGGCTGGGGCCCCTGGGCATGGGCCCCGTTGGCCTAGTGGCTAATCTGCCACTGCCTACATTTACAGATTTAAGAGATGATCATACCAGTTTACCAACCTAAAAAAATATAAATGTATCCTTTTATGTACCAAGTACAGCTAAGAAAGAAAGAAAGAATATTTGAAAAAAAAGGCCACCATCATAATAAAAGGGGAAAATATTTGCAACACTGAAGCATTATGAAATTCATGTTTGGAAAATTTTTTTAAAGTTATGGCTTTCCTTTTGCCAGCTCAAAAACGTGTTTACATCAAACTGCACAAGCAGGTGCATAATACATCATTTCCTTGGTACACTCCCTCTTTCAAAACAATATATTACTACACAATGGAATTTCCTATAGAAATCCCAATTCACTGCATGTACTCCTATTTAACACGACACTGAACGTACAGTGAAATTCAGTAGTTTTGTGCTGAACGAAACTGTAAAAAGCACCAGCTGGCTGAATTAGAAATGGCATTCTTCCAGGTCTCGAATGTCTTATTTATGTACAATGGAATTCTGCCAGGTGTTTAATATTTAAGGCTAATAAATATAATTGGCAGTACTACTACACAAGGACAAGTAACACAAATATGTACAAAATACTTCTCAAAGAAAAATTTGACTTGTACTTATTTCACGATTGAACTCAAAACAGGATGAGAAGCTATGTTTTAAATAACTTTTATATTTTAAAAAAATCTAAACAATATTTGCTCATTTTGTCAATGGAAAATGAATGGGAAAGCTTGGCATCTTCATGCCAGCAGCATAAACCCAACAACGCCTTCTGCCAGTATGCACCATGGATGTAACATAACATAAGAACGGCCATACTCAGTCAGACCAAAGGTCCATCTAGCCCAGTATCCTGTCTTCTGACAGTGGCTAATACCAGGTGCCCCAGAGGGAATCAACAGAATAGGTAATCACCAAGTGATCCATCCCCCATCATCCATTCCCAGCTTCTGACAAACAGAGGCTAGGGACACCATCCCTGTCCATCCTGACTAATAGCCATTGGTGGACCTATCTTTCATGAACTTATCTAGTTCATTTTTGAACGCTGTTATAGTCTTGGCCTTCACAACACCCTCTGGCAAGGAGTTCCACAGGTTGACTGTGCGTTGTGTGAAAAAATACTTCTTTTTGTTTGTTTTAAAGAGGAATCATTGAGGATGGCAAAATGAGGAGCAATCTCAGGACATTTAGCAAAAGAAAATTTAGGAGGAACATCAAGAAAAGTTTCCTGTTATTGAGATTTACAGCTCTATGACCTGTCTTTCAAAGGAACTGGTGTAACCCCATTACTTGGAATATTCAAACTGTGGCCTGATCCTACAATTGATTCAAGGAGGTGGGCCCCTGCTCCCACATGGAGTCCCTTGGATTCTGACTCAATTGCAGGAATGGGATGTTATGCTTGTAATATTCAAACTACTCCCAAAGCATTTTAGAATTAACGATAGGGAACAATTCTCCACTCTCAGGCAATGAAATATGTGTCCCAATGGCTCTTTTCCATCTGTAACATCTAGGATTCATTGGAACTCTCTCCCTCTCCTTGCCAGCATGACCTAGGTGGAGAACTGATCTAGAAGTGAAAAAAGCTTGATTGAATAAAGCTTCATTAGCTCTAAATAACTTCATATACGAATGACCACATTTGAAAAACTGGTGGAAATGATTTCTTTTCTCCTTTGTAGAGTACATTGAGATCTGCAGATTACAAGTACTGCATAAGAACAAAAGTAATTTACTTCCCTATCCATTGAGGGCCATTCCCACCTCCCTATATCAGATCTGCAGTTAACCTAGTCATATCTGCCACAATGAGTTGGCAGGATCAAATAACATCTCATCTGCTAACAAGGCGGCTCAACCACAGAATCCTGTCACCTTGTTATATTCTATTACAATAGGGTGGTAAATGCTGAGTTTTTTATGGTAACCACTGTGAGAGAAATGCTCTTTCCTGCAACAAACAAATCTCACACATGGAAAACAGTGTTTGTATCTCTACAGGCCATTCAGGCATCATAGTGGCCAATAATTAATTTTTTTTTTTAAATCACATAATATAGGCGAGAGAGATTTCCAAAACCATGCTGAACACTCTGTGGACCTGTGTGGTGACAAACACAAAAGCAGTAAACAGAAACTGCATTCACAGCGGAAAAACAGTGAACAATGTAAACAGAAAGGAAGTATGGTCTTGTGTTTAAATCTTAAGATGCTGAAGGAAAGAAGATTTGAGTTTTACTACTCACTGCGCCACTGACTTGACATGCAACTCTTGGCAAGGTATTTAATGCCATGCCTCAGTTACCTCCTCCATAAATTGGAGACACTACTACTTACCTACCTCAAAGGCATATAGTGACATCTAATCAGTCATGCTTGTGGATCACTATGAGGTACTTGGCTGGTGCTACAAAAGTCGTACTAAGAGGACTAGTAAAAATATTAAAGTTTATTTATTTTCCTTATTCCACTCGCTTCACATTTTAAAATCCATGAACCTCTTATGGTTTTGAAAAATAACCACACTTTGAAAGCAGAGCTGAGTCAATATGCATAAGGCTGCATAAGTAAATATCCTTCTATGAAGGCCCATTATTAATTTGTCAAATGCTGGGTCAAAGGGGCAATTACAATTATATTTTCACTGTAATGCTATGAAAATTATTTTTCCCCACCATGGCTTAAGCAATTTGACAAAGTTAATTCCGTGCATGTAAATTTCCAGTTATTTCAACTGCAAAATATGTTTTTCTTTGACATAAAGACTGTGGTTTGACATTTCACATTTTGGGAAGAGGAACTTTTTTTTATTTAGACAGAAAAAAAAGAACAATAGAGACTAGGAATATTGGGGCTAGTCTCCAGGTGTTTTATCAACTGCACTGCTAGCTACATTGCCCTTAACCTCTTGTAATGGCGTGGAAATCACCCCGGTACATGCAATTTCAATCAGACATGAAGCCACAGGTGAGCCCTGCCACAATTCCCCTTCACTCAGCTTATAAACAAATCCAGACAGACATTTTTATCAAAGAGCATCCCCTTTGCAAAGGTTTCAGTGATTAACAACAGTCATAAGCATAACTACGATCTTACTCAGATACATTCAGGGGCATTTGTCATCTCAGGCTCAGTACAGCTAGCACTCCCTAGCTCCTTACTGCAGGATACTCTTCTTTCCTGCACCTGGAAACAGTCTCTCTTTCTAGGACTCTTTGCAGTTACTTCTTTTCCACCCTCCCTTAAACAGTAGTCCCCAGCTCTCTTCTTTAAAGCTGGGCTGTATTAATTAGTCCTGCAGTCTCTCACCTTAAGCAACTCCTTCCTGAGCTCTCCTCTCTGATCTGAGTTCTGTGAATCAGATTCACTTGTCCTTCTTAAGTAGGAGCCCTCAGTTTTCTTCTCTGGAGCGGAGTTCTGGGTTAACTAATTGTAGGGCCTTTGCCAGCTTCGCCATCAGCTGGCCACTTTCCTTTAATTAGCCATCAGGCTTGTGGGTGCTCAGCAGGCCACCCTTCTCCTGCTCATATTTCCTGGTGTCTGCCCTACCATCAGAGAGAAGGCAGTCTTTATGCTCTTCCCCTTCTCCCAGCTCATCCCAATTGGTTTGGGGAGAAGGTAGCCTTGTCCTGCTCTCTCTGAAAGGCTCCTGGTTCTGGGACCCTAAAAATACAGTGATGGGATTTCCTCCCAAGTACCACTCATTCCTGGGACTGCTTCCTCTCTATCCATCTCCTCTGTAAGCTCTTAGAGATATAGCTGTCTGCTGAAACTTTCCAAACCTTGAAAGGCCACGCCACATGACAGGGCAGGCTGACCACTAGCCACTACTGCCTTTGAAGGGCAGACTGCCCCATCATACCTCACATGACCCTAGAATACCACTCAATGACTGATGTTAATATGCTGTATTACATATATAAGAACAACTCATGCTCAGTTTAATATCCCAATTTCTGAAATGTAAGCAAAGCTGTCTTAACCAGGATTTCAACAAGGACCCACTCAAACTAGACCTTCAACCAACTTTCAAGCTCCTCTCATACAACAGACTGAAAATCCACCACTTGGTGAGATGACACTCTCATTTCTTTGTGTGATGAGTTATACACAGTCCTTTTTGCACAGTCCAGAGCTGTACAAAAAGAGGGGAGTATGAGGCAAATATAGTTTTGTATGTAAGAAAGCAACAGTCATCCATAACAATAGGGTGAAGAGGCAGTTTTCAGGTCTCAATTAGGTGTAATATAGGGTCCAATGTTACCAAACACATCATTAATTTTTACCACAAAACGGTGACTCAAAACATCAGAAATCTTGCAAGAGCAGTTCTTCTCATGACATCGCCTACATTTTGTGCTTCATCTGTACCCTATCTGGAAGACAGGCCAGTTCCAGTTTTGTGTCCAATTCAGACCCCAAACCATAAGGCCAGGTTCTTCTGGCTCAAACATCTACAGAGGGAGGGGATCACACAGAAGACTAAAATTAGGCCAGCCTCATATTTTAGAAAAGCCATGGATCAAAACCACAGATCCAAATACCATATTTTATGTGTGTACTTTTATTACCTAAGTATGAGACAGGACGACATCTGCATAAGTACAGGAAGTCCTGAGTTATAAGTCTAGCTCTGAAATGGACAACATCCTCCGCATCTGAAAGTAATAATATTTACATTCCTACATCCCAGTGGTATTGTAGGGCTTGTGAAGTGCTTTGAATGTCTACAAAGGGTTAATTACCTTCATCATCACTGCTGCTGCTTTAATTTGGAGACGAAATATGGTATCAGGAATTCTTACAATTAGATCTGAGAAGTCCTCATTATAGAAATATTTTTAAATTGCAGATAATTTAGACTTTATTGACTCAGGCTTTACTTCTTTACCATAACTAACTAATCTTTACCATGGCATCTGCAGTTTTTGTATTCATATATTCAAATTACCCAGTCTCTAGGTCTCATGGTAAAGAAATGAAGTTAAACTTTCACTGCTCTCAGTGAGACACTGATCACACACTGTGACAAGCTCAAAAACTGAAAACAACTACACACGGAAGATTTTTTTCACCAACCTGCAGCACTAAACACAAATGAAACCCTACTGGGAACATGTATCTACAAGTGTGAGTGTGGTTGACTCTGTTCTCTCTGTTTGTGCCTGCATGTGAAAAAGAAGACGACAGACAAGGATTTCATTGTTTTATTTATTTAGATTAATTGTGGCTCCATACATTAAAGTATAAGCAGCAGTAGAATATAATGAAGCCTTCTCTTTGTCTACCAGTCGGACCCACTGTAGTTAACCATACAGTCGTCCATACTGCCCTGACAATGACCTCAGCCCCAACAGAAGAACCACCGCTCCAAAGATAAGGGGTGATTTAACCTTCATGCTCTCTCAATCCCCTGGACTTTCGCTGACCAAAGGTTAGCAATTGAGTTACTATGTCATATTATTTGTGCTTCTGATTAAAAACGATGCAGTCTCAGGGTGTGAGATAAGATCACCAAATTCATTCTATTTCTGGTCACAGAAGGCAAAGGCTAGTCATGCATACCCTAAGATAAAATTTTTTTAATATACTGTACATTGATTAGGAAAGTTAGCCTATGAATGAAATACAGAAGACAAACATTTCTGAGAAAGGAATCTAAACTGTCAAGAATCACGGATACTCTTGGAGCTCAAACAGTCTTGTGCCACGTAGACGGTGTGTAACATGAAATGTCACATGTGAAAAGAGGTGATTAAGACTGTTCTGCAGTCCACAGGGAGTAGAAAAATACAAGTATTGCTACTGATTTATAGCCTGTACTATGCAGCTAATGATACAGATTAACTAAAGTTGCAATATACTTTGAAAAGTGAATTTCATGAACAGTGGTGCAAGTAGATTTTAACTCTTACTCGTACGGCGACTCATGGGAGGGACACAAAGGAGCGCACCTGCTAAAGGGTGGCACATGACCTGCCCATGTGACACCCCCTCCATGTGACTCCTCCCCACCCCATCCCCAGTCCTCTGTCTGTACAGTGGGGCTGTACAGACCCCAGGAGATGCAGCTGCATGAAATGGCTCAGGGTGGGGTTGGGGGTGGTACAGCTGTGCCAGAGGAGCTGCTGGCATGGGGCCGCCTGGTGACCCCACGTTCTGCTCCTTTTGCTGCTGCAGTTCCCAGGAGAGCGCTGCGGTGTTCAGCGTATACCAAATGTGTCTTTCCAGTATGGTGTACCAGCAACAAATGTCTTAATGGTACAGCATACCTGATTGTACCAACTTACTTGCACCACTGTTCATGAAGCTGTTTCATGTCCATATGCCCAAAAGCCAGCATCACAATTGGCACTGTTTGGTAGCATGACAAACACCCCGAACATCTATCCCTAATTCATAGCTCAGAACTAAGGAAAATGTGTGTGCGGGGAGGAATGTGGTAGTGGGGGCCTGACATTGAGAAAAATTCAAACCTGTCTATTTGAAAGGACAGTGAAGAAACTGACTAGGGCAGAGTCATTCAGACAAGTCTAAGAAGTGCGGTATCCAAACCAAGGTATTCAGTCTTTAAGATTAATCATCGTTAAATGGTCTTTGTAACCTCAGTGGCACCAAACCCCCAAATTTTGTGTCAAAGCTTGCTGCAGGAAAACTGGAAGTTTTCATCAGAAATGACATTGTCCCATCAAAAAAAAAAAAAAGGTTTAAAGACCAAAAATTCATTTTTTTTTTTGTCAGGAGAAAAAAATTTTGCACAAAAAATGTTGGCCATCTTTATAAATTTTAAATCAATCTTCTACCCTTGATGGGAAGCTATTAAACATTGATTTTGTGTCCAGCACTTTGGCAAACACCTGTATTGATGTAAAAACATTTTGTACTGATATAGGCCACTACTATAAAACCAACCCCCATTAATTATTAAATGAGGCATCACGCTTACCTTGAAATGATTCTAACCCACAACATATCCATAGCACTGCACAAAAAGTAACAGTACTGCTGACTGGAAAATAACTGCATAACCAAAAATGTACCATTGCTTAGAAAATATCCATTTATGTTGGTTTTAATGATGTTTTTAACAGGTCAGTAAAAAAACCTGAGAAATAATTCCATGCTTATTCAGAGTACAGTATCAGATTTAATTCTGTTTAATGTTTTATTGGCTATGAGATTTTGAAAATAAAATAAAAAAAACTTACACCATGTGTTGACAGAGCTAGAACATTGACAAACGTTACTACATAAATCTATCTAGGTATGCAGGGTAAATGACAAAAAATATAGTAAAATGGTGAAAAGGAAAAGACAAAATTTGTTAGAGTTACAGTTTTAATGAGAAATGACACACTATGTTCTATGTGTAAAAGCAGCGTATCGGATTAGTATTTAGTGAACTTTAGAACAATTAGACTACGTTGTCTGCATGTGTACAGATGACATTACTGTTATGTTATTTTATTTCACAATGTCTATTAAAGTCCTTTCGGACTTTGTGTGAATTTCTGTTCTTATGGCAAGTGCCAGACTGACAACTCCGCAGACTCAATTTCTTATTTGCCAGAATAAAAGCAGCACATTAGTGCAATTATAAACCTGCCATTGAGTGCATGACCACACAGACACATAGCTTGAGTTCAAATATGAAATTGTAATTTTGACTTCTAAATTCTATTTTCTTCTCTTTCTCCCTTTTTTTCCCACTAAAGACTTGAAAAAAAATCACAATGAAAATATTTCATTTTTGTTGAATATTTGCAGGGGAAAAAAATTCTTAACCAGCTCTATTTATAAGGTTTGGGCAGTCTACTCAGAGAAACAGATGCAATGCTGTGAAAAACCACACAGCAAACCTTGGAAGCGATAATCATTGTGAGCAATCCATTGGTTGAAATTTGTTCACACTAAAGATTCAAACTACTTCAAATGTGGACAGACAAGTCTGTGAATGAGCACAGTCTGTTCACGGGCAATTTACAGGCAGGAAAAAAAAAAGTCAAAATGTACCGAACAAGTTGTTCATTGTGAATTGTTTGTGCTGCTCTGTCTTTAAGTGCAAGACTACGTTCCAAGCAGGAAGAGGAAAGGATTGTTTTAGAGAAATGGGAAGAAAAACCAAACAAGAATTAACTAAAGCCCAAGTGTTTCGGATCAGACAGGAAAGGAGTGTGGGGCCAAAGATGCTGTCAGAATTGCTAACCTAAGTGACAGGAGAATGGAAGGATAGTGAATGGCACAGAAGAGGAAAGTAGTGTAAATATGGCTGAAATTAAGAAGGGGAGAAGAGAAATGAATCAACGGTCATCTGAATCCAGAGGAAAAAAGTGGGTAGGATTCAAAAACAATCAAACTAAAGAGGAGGGAGAGTGGGAGCAAAGTCCGAGAAAGTAAAGAATGATGGCGGCGAGAAAGCAAACCATGTAAAAATCGATGAGGTAGAGTAAGTGAAAGAGCCTCTCCCAGTTATGCAGAGTTGTGGGAAAGGGACAGAGGGAACAGAGCCTGGAGAACAGGTCAGTTGTTAAAGCCAGAGAGGGATGATGGAGCAAGTCCACGGAGTGTTTCAAAAGTCAGGAAGGGGACAAAGGACGGGGGTGATACACACAATCTTTTTTTTAGCAGAAGAGCAGTCTGGCTATAGCATCCTGGATTCCTTCATACTCAGGGTATGTCTACACTGCAGCTGGGAATGTGCTTCTCAGAGCAGGTAGACAGACATGTGCTAGCTCTCCTTGAGCTAGCACACTATAAAAATCGCAGCATAGCTGGGGGTAGTAAGTTTGGGTGCTTGGGCTAGCTGCCCCAGTACGTAACCTGGGAGCCTGAACTGGTTTGAACTCATGCAGTTAGCCCAAGCTGCCGCCCGTCCTACGCTCAGCTGCACTATTATCTTTAGCATGGAGAGATGTGTCTGTCTACACGCACTGGCAAGCACACTCCCAGTGTGGACATACCCTTAAAGAGAAGTGATTTAAGAAAACTCAAAGGGAGGGAACTGCAATGGTTAAGACAGGAAGTTCAAAATATTAGCTTTTTTTCCCAATCGTAATTAAATTGTGCCTCTGAATATTGTATTCGAATATACTTTGACTTACTTCCAAGTTAGTTCTTAAAAATATCCAATGACTGTATGCTGCACCTGCAAAACTTGCAATTTAAAAAAGACTGGACTAAAAATATCTTTTAACGACTTAGTTGGAAAGGGTCTAGAAACATGGGTACAGGCTGTTTATGTCGGACAGAAATCTGGAGGAACTTTTTGAAGCAGACAAGCTATTTCTCCCCCTTTCTGTTGTTCCACTGTTCACAAAGAGATATTTACAAAATTGTATGAAAATTTTGCACTAAGAATTCATTAGTAACTTCAAACGGACTATGTGTTGTCCTGTGGTTCTTAGCTGTATGGACTCGCTATTTACTGATTCCACTCTGGGACTGGTCACCTGTGGTGTTGTTGCTCTTCTCAGATTGGATGAGAGCAATAATAATAATAATAAAGAGGGAGATGATGTGATCAAGGCTTTTGACACCCTCAAGCAGGTTGGGAACAATCTGGGGACTTGGGAGGAGCTAGGCCACTGTAAGAGGAAAGAATTTGACAATTTTAAACCTTTTGGTTCTTGGGTCCCTTAAGTCAGGGCTTGCCTATATTCCACTGCTAAGAAAATATGGCTATTGTAATATTATAGACCAGAGTTAGATTTAGAATGACTTTTTATACACCATACTCATACCAAGTAATTGTTGGTGGCAACTGCATGCACAGTCTCTACCACAAGGGTGTGGCCCGTTTCTTTAGCAGTTTCTTTAGCTTCTTGTTTGGCTTTAGCTGCCTCTGTGCCAGTGTTCTGCCTAAAGATTCTGAGCAGACTTAGCTAGGAAGACTGTGCTTGCATATATGTGACCTTTTCATTTAACTCTCAGTAGTAGGGATCCAACCTGGGGGTTTGACAACCCCATCTTCATGACTAGGACCCCACTGTATTAGGAACTGTACAAACACAATAAGAAACTGTCCTTACCCTGAAGAGCTTTCAATCTAAAAAGGCAAAGGGTCTGAAGGGAAACAGAGGCAGAGAGAGTTTAAGGTACTGCTAATAACAGAATCCAAGTCCTCCTGAGTGTCTGTAGTCCGATCCCTGCAATTCTCTCTCTGTCAGAGCTCTGTGTGTTCTGGGTTGTTTTTAAGCACTGCCCCATACGAAACATCTCATCTATACATATACCAATGGTAGTTTTAATCTACTGGTCTCTGCTTTTCTGTCAGGCATCACTATGGTCATCGTCACTTCGTAATTTTGGGAAGCCTATTAGTGTGTGATCCTAGCTGTGAAGAGTAAGATGAGATCACAGGAACTGCCACTCTGTCAGGACTCTGGGGAACATTTCCAAGTCTGGCCAGCTGTTGCGTTAATTAAGAATTGTTCTGTTTGTAACTGCTTTTACTGGTCATCAGCACACACAGTGACTGGGCGGTAGTAAGGGAGACCTCTAAAAAGTAGAGTTATACACCCTGTGTAAGTATCGAGATGATGTCCCCAGGCATCATCAGCGTAACTCTGTCATCAGAACCTGGCCATTGTGCTAATAGATGATATCAACCATTGGCTGCACGCAAATACCAATCGACATTGCACAGTTTGGCTGAGGAAAAGCAAATTATATCAGGGACCAACAGGTCCCCACCTCCCCCTTTTTAAATAGAAATGATGTGGCATAGGCTGCTACTCAACTGAAAATGATGCAGATAAGGTCAGTGTTTGTTATGTGTTTCAGGATTACATGTGCTATCTTTCTTTCCTCTGAGAGAAAATGAAGCAAATAGCCACCATGGTGCTAATCACTCTAGTAAAAAGGGGGGCAGGATGGCATAAAGGAGGAATGGTACATACGGCTCACAGAGGCTACATCTACACTTGGAGGTAAGAGTGTGATTCTCAGCTCAAGTAGACATACTTGCGCTAGCTTGATGAATAGCGTAGCTGTAGTGGCGTGGGCTAGCCGCCCCAACTAGGTAACGTGCCCAGGGGAGGTGTGTACTTGGGACAGGTAACCCATGCCACTGCTCCCAGTGGTACCACAGCTATGCTACTCATCAAGCTAGCACAAGTATGTCTATTTGATATGGGAATCACATCCACAGCTCCAAGTGTAGACATAGCCAGACAGTGAGAACAGGACATGGAGGAGGGTAAAATGTAGCGACTAAACACTAATATGTATGCACCCCATCATGTTCTCCATGCAAAACAAACCAACAACCTGCTAGCTGTTGTCTTACTCACAGAGAGCACCTGCTGTCTGTTATTCCTGAGGATCATTTTAATTCAATTAAATTGGGCTATGGGGCACAGAAAAAATGTGAGACACTCAGGATACTTACCTCCGTACTCTGGATTTGGCACCTGAGAGGCAGGCAAGACACTCAGTAATCTTATGGAAGCAGGTGTTTATCCGTTATAATGAAGGCCAGTCTTTCTGTACTGCCTGTGGATAGGCGGTACACATCTGCTCATGACTATAGCATCTGCGTGCTAAAAAGCCACTCAGAGTCCGTCCTTAACAGGACACAGCCTGGGAGTTGTACAGCTATGTAAAACAGGGCCTTCCTGAACTAACATAATGATAAAGATGTATAATGGCAGACAAAATAATCTGCCTTCTTTGCACTCCCTTCACCACGCCAAGCTGGTGAGAAGCAAACTGAAAAACTCCTACTAGTTCTTATACCTTTGGAACTATATGCAGGAAACGGCCTGTGCCCTTTATGTTCATGCTGACATGCCAATATAAAAAGGTGTTACTTTTCTCAAATTAATATAGAAGCATTTGGGAGGTCATTCTGTCTTCACTGAAGGTCTTCTATCTAGGAAGTCAGAGTGCAAGAGGAGCTTGAAAGCATCTTTTTTTCTTTGCAAGTGGCAGTACATTATTTTATCCAGTTTATACATAAACAGCATATCTTTAGACATTCACCAGCTGCCTCTATGCTTTGCTTGTTTTAGAAACAACCAGAATAAGAATCCTTCTAGCAAACCTCCTGCCATGAAAAATGTAATTACCCTGACATGAAACTGCAAATACAGTGCTCATTTCTTGATTTTCAAAACAAGCTCACTTTCTATGTTCGTGAATTCGTTTAAAGCCTATCTACCTTGTACAATTGAACACAAATCCTTGTTATATTCATGCTTTACTGTCATAAAAATATGGCACTGTTTCAGGGCTGAAGATTGAGCTAAAATTAAAATGACTTACTCTACATTAAACTAGGACAAAGACAAATCTAGATTTACTCTGTCAACAGAAATTGCAGACAGGGAACAAAAAGTCTGTTGTGAAAAGTTAGAGAAATAACTTTAAAACCTCTCTATATACTAGAAACTTTAAAAAAAAAAAGTCTGTGAAGGAGTGGCCAATTGGTTTGTCTACCCTCTGGTGCCTGGACACTGCATAGCCAAGTTTCTTTCTCTTGCTCCACCTGTCAGCAGCCCCTCTGGGCATCCAGTGCTTCATCTTCTCCTTCGATTAAGCCCTATGACCAGCTCGTGTTCACAGTCACACCCCCTTTGGAGTACCAAAATCCCTAGTCCCTAAATACCTAAGTCAAAACCACAGTCACTCTACCTTTGGCCCCCCCTTCCTGAACCCTCAAAACAGATAGCTCAAATCTCTCCAGCCCCAGCAGACCCACTGCTGTGGTCTAATCCAGTCTCTCAGTTCCTCACTAGACCCTGTTTTGTATCCAGCATAGTGAGGGTCTATCATAACCATACAGCTAAGGGTAGCCTAGAATTCCTCCTTACCTGTAAGGGGTTAAGAAGCTTAAATAACCTGGTTGGCACCTGACCCAAAGGACCAATGGGAAAACTCCTTCTCCTAAAATCATCCTAAAATGAGTCTCAATATTGCAAAAAGAGTAAGTAAATAAGGCAAGGCGCATTAGATTATCTTTTGTTTTTAGCTTGTGAATTTTCCCTATGCTTAGAGAGAGGTTTATCCCTGTTCTTTGTAACTTTAAAGTTTTGCCTAGAGGGGAATCCTCTGTGTTTTGAATCTGATTACCCTATAAAGTTACCTTCCATCCTGCTTTTACAGAGGTACTACTTTTGCTTTTTTTCTTTATAATAAAGTTCTGTTTTTTAAGAATCTGGTTTACCTATTTGGTGGGTATATTATTCTCAAGCCTCCCCAGGAAAGGGGGTGAACGGGCTTAGGGATATTTTAGGGAATAGGATCTCCAAGTCGTCCTTTTCCTAAATCTTTGTCTAACTCACTTGGTGGTGGCAGCAGTACCCAACCAAGGACAAGGAAGGATGTGTGCCTTGGGGAAGTTTTTAACCTAAGCTGGTAGAAATAAGTTTAGGGGGTCTTTCATGCGGGTCCCCACATCTGTACCCTAGAGTTCACAGTGGGGAGGGAACCCCAACAGGGTCTTTGTCTCCTGCAGCCTCAGTTCTCTTGTGTCCTACCTCAGGCTTTTCCTGCCCCCTGCAGTCCTCCTGACATCCTCAGCCTTCTGGACCTTTTTCCAAGGCCCCTCTTCCTACAGGGTTTACTGATGAGGTTTACTATGCCACCAGCTGTCTGTTCTCCCTAATTAACACCTTCTTTAGGCTCTCATCCCTTCCTCTCAGACTTACCTCTTACCCCCCACTACGCTGGGCTTTCCTTCTTTATAACTCTGCCCTGCCAGACACAAACCCCTTCCCCAGGTGCAGCCAGGCAATGCTAATTAAGGTCTTACCTGCTACTTTAACCCCTTCCTGAGTCCTGCTCCCTTTATACAGGCTCCTTTGAGGGGCTGTGGTGGAGGGTGGTTTATACCATCAGGCTTAGAGCCTAAGACCAGCCCGGTGACTGTCATCAGATAAATATGGTGGTATTACCAACATGGATGGGGCATGACTCTGGAAAAAATCTTTAACATATATTTTAAACAAATCCTTTTGTTACTATTATTGTTATTTATTACTTGCACTGTGGTAGCACCTACACGACAGGACCCTATTGAACTAAGCACTGTACAAACGTAAAAAAAGAGTGGGCCCCTGCCCTGAAAAGCTTACAGTGTAAACAGCACAGAATACTTAGTATTATTTTGAAGTGTAGACTTAAGAAAGAGGGTCCCCCCTTTCTATAAAGGATTATCCCAGATGAAGAGCACAGTAGGTTTCACTGCAGGAGTTACAGAATTTAATAGCTCTAAGGCTAAGGAAGCTAAGGTGTGCAATTCTGCTATGTGTGCATGAAAATACTTGATTATGCATATGAACGGGTACACTCAGAACCTGTGGCAGCACTTATGTGAAACTCATCTGAAGTTTGGATCACAAAGCATGTAACTCATAGTGGGACAAGGTAAGATTCTCCCAAAGGGGTGACTCAAGCCCTAAGTTTGTGGGTTTCTAGTATTCATTAACTAATATAAACTTAACTGATAGAATATGTAGTGCAAACAAAACATTCAGTAAACTTTTGTCAAGCCCATGTGAAGAGCCACTGCAAATCAATTTACACTGAACAGATTTTCAGCCCCATTCTGCCTACAAAAGTATAACTTCCCTAAATCAACAGCCCAAGTCCTCACTCTTTTCTGCTTGTCTCAGTAAAGCATGTTATGGATCATTCATATAACAAACTTAATATAAATATGAAATCTATATTGCACTATAATATGCACTATATTCTCTCCGAGTTATTTTCTTTGACAGAAAACTTTGAATCAAACCACCCTGCCTTTGTTATAATTGTCCTCTCTTCTCCAGAGAATGTCTGGCTTCCTAAACAGTAACATTTTTTCTGGCAGCTTCTCTTTGCTTTGTTTCATCCTTATTTGTTCTTTAATAAATAAATTACTAAGCAAAATAAAAATAGCACAACCCAGCAGCCCTACAATGATATGAAACAGTCATCTACTCATTCAGACAGGGAAGTCTTTAAGTACACTTGGCATAAACAGGACTAACAGCCCGGCAATTATCAGTAATTTGAATCAAGTGACCAATGCAAAGGTTAACTTGGAGTAAAAGAAATCACAGCAACTAATTAATATGTCAGAGAAGTATACCCTCTTCCAAAGGAGTTAATAAAGCTTACTAAGGACACATGTGTACCTTTTGTAGGCCAGCCCTGACTGTGCAGCATGGTGCAGCTGAGCTACATTAAATTGTGTATTTGTTACTGGCCAGTTGGCCACCACCTAGCTGCTTGTGCCACCATGCTCTCCTCCCCCTATATCCCTCTTCTCAGCATTGAATGGCAAGCTGCTACTATTAAGCATCAACTAACATCTGACAACTTTTTGTCACGCAATGGGCTCCTGACATGTGAATGAGGGGCATGGATACAATATGAATGGGGAGATTTTCCCATTTAGTTTCATAATGTAAACAACAACAAAACCCCATCCTCTGTGTCTGTGCAGCCATTAGCATTTATAACAAGATGCTAATAACCTTCAAGCTAGCTATTACTATACAGCCAGTAGATTGATGGCTTCAGACACTGACAATAAAATAGGTCTTACCCACTACGAAGAAGAAAAGTGGTTTAGAGTCTTCTTTTCGAAGATAAGGAGTACTTGTGGCACCTTAGAGACTAACCAATTTATTTGAGCATAAGTTTCGTGAGCTACAGCTCACTTCATCGGATGCTCCTATTTACACTCAGCTTCCATCTGGGAAGAACTGACAAGGAGTCCCACCCTGCTGCTTGAGAGAAATTATCCTTCTCCAATTTTGCTGTATGTGGGACACGAGTAAATGTATATTGTAAAATAAATATTTGAAGAATTTGCACAAAAGTAGGGAAAGGGCTGTCTCGACAAAAGTTCCTCAGAACAGAACAGAGCATGTACAATACTGTACATAGCAGTGGTTGTGAAGATAAGAAAGGAGCCATGGCATTTTCCACACCAGTAGGAAGTCAGTTTACTTTTAGCATCATCTTTTGATGTAATAGCTTTTGAAGACTAGATTGTTTACTTGTAAGATGATCTGTTAATTTTTCTGGGCATTTTAATTCAAAATTTGATACACTTTAAACAAATATTTATGTGCATCCACGTGAAGTAATTTGTATTTCTGGTTTTGTTGCCTTATTGTTCAGTCCTCTTCTATGAAACAGAGAGTAGATTTACACACATGCTTAATGCTCCCTGCCACCTCCTTGTGGTATCACTCATTCAGTAAAATCCTCAAGAACTAAATATCAATTTGTGTAGTCTTTAAGCAACACTTAAGAGAGAGAAAGAGAGAGAGAAGAAACCACCCTGCTCACTACTCAGCATGATAGCATTAATTTCTTCTGACACTCAGAAAACATCATTAATTCTGATTAGTGATATTTGATCACTTATGACAGTTGCTTCTGTTTCCATGACTATCTACATTTGTGTTGTGACACCATGAAATCGAATCTACCATGCTTCTACCTGCAAAAATATATTGCTCAGGACAGCAGACATTTCTGATATTGCTTGCATGCTTTAGTCCCCACCATCATGAAGTGGCCTTATAAATAATCAACAGAAGATATTAGATATTTGTTATACTAACCTACAATGCACTTTCTTAACAAACAACATTCATAAGGACCAGCTTTCATGTAGAACATGAAAGCCTGCTAGAAATGCTTGTGTATAATTTGAGAGATACTGTTATATACATGGAACCTCTTACCAACTCCAATGAGAAGCAAAATCTTTTAAGTGTCCCTTATCCCCAATGGGGACAAGAAACAGCAGAACTGAATTGTTACAAAACCAAAGTAGTCAGTACAGAGCAACCTTGAACTTTTCAAGCCCTAAATGCATCTGTTTATCAGGCCACCATGATAAACATGCCTGATGAAGAGATTACTGAGCAATTTCTACATGTATTCTACTAAAGAGGGGAACAGAACACACGTTGAGGGCTAGAAGAAACACTCATTCCAAACGGAGCATACATTATGATAGCTGACCTTATTTAAAGAAACGCTCACTGAAGATACTAAACGAAGCATGTAATGTGACCAAAAGTAGGAAGGCGTAGCCTTTTGCTCCAGTGTTTTGCATGCTGTCTGAAGCTAGCAGACAGGCTAGGGTATCTGGAGAGGAGTGACATTTCATTAGTGCAATATATTCCATGTACTTCCTGGTATAAATCTACATGAACCCTAACAGGAATTTACTCAATAGGGAGCTGTCTACCTACAAGTGATTTTATACATCTTTCAGCTAAACTCAGAGATCTACATGCAAAATCCAGCACACAGGGCACCAAGTGGATACCTGATACTCTCTAGAAGACTTGGAGATCATAAACCAACAAATGTATTGCATTCAACCATTCACATACTTTTCTCATCTGTGAAAGGCAGACGTGCAGCAATATAGTTGTTTTTTTTTTAATTTAGTTAATCGTTTGGGTATAATTCAATCTAAACTGATATAAATTACAAATATTCTTCATTTTGTAATACTTTAGACCATTGTGTATGAGAAAACACAACCAAGTGGAAAAGAGTAAGAGGGGACTGCAGCATTTTGCAGTGCATGGCCAGAATCTTGGAGAAGTGAAAGGCTACACCCGGTGTGATAAGGACCAGCTACACAGATAGCTTGCGGGTATTTTGAAATTAGTTCATTTCGTCCACTTTGGGAAAACACACTCACCGAGCGCTCCAAGGACATATTAAAAAAAAGTTACTTCAGAATCAAACACACGGCTAAAAGCTAGAACCCTACTCTTTCCCCACATCCCACTCAAACTACTCTCTCAAGGAAAGCCTTGAAAGAGATAAGCCTCAGCACATGCCCTGAAAATCCACACATGCAGGCTCTGTAGAGCCAAAAGGGGAGATAAATACCAGAGCTGTGCACCTTGTGCTGAACATCCTCTCATTTCTCCCATCTACAGCACCTATTGTTATCCACTGGATCCTCAAAAGAAAATAATGGAGCCTAGGAAGGACCACTCCATTTATACCTACCAGGTTCTTTGGGGATGTCGATCAACGGTAAGATCTTAGGGGCATGCAAACTTAACTCTGTCCCCTCGGGCATATACATCATGATTCAGTCAAATAATATTACATTTCCCCCCCTAGAATCCCTGCCTCATTCACTGCATGCTGGATAGTGCTTAAGCTATGAGGTAACTGCTCAATATTTGGCTTCATACTCAGACATAGAACCCCTGTACTGATAAAATTATGGCTTCTGCAGACATAGCCTTCATCACAGGATCCTCTTGGCTCGTTCACCATCCATGTAATACACCAAGGGCCTGATCAAATGAACTGAGAAACAAACTGAGATCAGATGAAAAACTCCTACAGACTTCAGAGGGGTTTTGGCTCAGGCCTGCCTAGGACAGGTTTCAATGGAAAAGTATTTAGTTAAAGACTACATCATAATGGCGCTTTTCTTAGGAATCGGGTTTTGCCCAGATATGTGTGGTCAAAATTTTCTTTTCTGTCCATTAGCCTAACGCGTTGATTGGCTGTCACCTTCTACCCCAGAATCACCTGCAATACAGTAGAGTTGGATAGCGTGTCCACACGGTAACTTGGGAAGTTTTGGGGGAGACTTCAGTATTCTAACTACTAGATAAATGCAAAGTATTACAAATGGAAGCTTGTGTACTGACTCTATTTCATCTTTTGCAAGTTTAAACTGATATTAAAAAGATTAAATCAAATGAAGTTTGGATTGCAAAGGAAGAACAAATGCAGTGAACGAGTTCCACAAAGAGGTTGCTTTTTAAAAAAGAAGTTGACCCGCAGGAAAATGTAAATGGTCACAAAATAGCCATAATAGCCTTAGTTAATATAGCCAAACCTGAAAGTGGGAAAACAGCTCAGTTCCCCCAACGTGGAGATTTTTTTCCCAATTGTATAATTCATATTTCTGGCATAAGAACCTCAACCATGATGCAGCCATATTGGTTTCAAAGTAAGTTACATGCAGCACAGTTCCCTATTCTCCAGTGCTCTATTCAACTTATTCTGGCCATGCGCAGGAACTGACTTCTTCCTCGCCCCATGGGAGACTCAGGAGCTGCTTTATGGGCAAAACATACACCTAGAGAGATTATTTACCAAGATTAAATGTCTCCCCTCGTTTTTTTAACTTAACTTCTCAATTAAAAAAAAGGCAAATTTGATTCGGGTTTTTAAATGTATCCAAAGTAAATGGAAAGGATGAGAAATTGAGCATGCAAGCCAGGAAAAAAAATAAGGTTCCTAGAGTGCTATAAACTTGGTCACAATGCATGTGTCAGAATATAGTCTTTTCTGTTCCCGTCTTTATTGTTCCATATGTAAATTCATATTATTCCATGTATACAGTTAAACTTACAAGACAGTAGTAGAGTTAATAATGATGCAAAAACTTAAACTTTTGCATTTCCTGCTGTGTGTGTTTGATTTCTCAATCTTAACATTCCCTTAAGCTCCTTTGCACTGAATATTTGCAGACACACTATCCATAGAATGCAACTTTTGTGGCTGCAATGCTAGAATTTCTGATATTGCTTTGATCATGGTGCATTGACTGATAGAGGTCTACCTTGAACATGTCAGCCTAATAAAAAGAACCAACTGTTTCCAGTCCCAAAGATTTAAAAACAAAAATTCCACAGTTCCCAAAGTTATCTGCTTCTTATCAAGATCCATGTTTGGCACCAGATGCATTTGATTCATTCATCATTGTCAATGCACTAGCACACTAATTATTTCAAATTGTTTCCTCAGGCCGAGGTCTAGGACAAATGCAGGCAAGCCAAAAATAGCAGTTATGAATAATTATGCATAATTTACCTCAAGGCCGGGGCCAGTCTATCATTAAAACTTTTACTTGCCACCTGTGATCCATGCTAATTGCAGCTTTTAAATGAGTTCAAGATTTTTTTTTAATTCATTGCCAACCTTTAGCCCTCCTCTTAGTGGATTTCTGATGCTTTAAACATTTCTAATCAAATGCCAATAAGGATGGGTAGGTTTTGTTTATTTTTTGGTTTTCTTTTAAGACCTTTATATTTTGCAACCCCCCAACAAATTCACGAATATGATGAACCTTCAGAGCAATGGTCAGTATGTGTGACCTAACTGTGGGAATTCCATCCCTCTTCAGCTGTCAAGCAAGGTTCTCAGCAATGGACAAATACTTCTCCACAACCTCAAGGTGAATTCCAATGCCTAAACCTAAACTTGTTTTTACTTTTCCTATCACTTTGTCTGTTACATTCAGATCTTCCTACTGAGAACAGAGTGAACTCTCCCTATATTTAGATATATATCCTAAGGGGGGTGGGGAGGAGAGCATTATGAGACTAGCCATGATTTAAAAAAAAATAAATTCATAAAATACAATTGACCTAGTCCTGCAAACTTTAAGATAGGTATAACTTTACACATGAGCAGTCATGGGAACTTCAAAGGGACTCACATGTATAGAGTTATTTAGGTGCGGAAGGGTTTCCGGGAACAGGCCCTATGTTGCTAAGTGTATCATGAACTGCATCTTAGTATACCAAGTTAAATAATGACATTACCCATATAGAATAAAAATAATGGCTGGGGAAAAAAACATTGAGACTGACAAGACAAGACATGGATTATCTTTTAAACACAAAAATTGAAAATAGCATATTGGTAACTCCCAGAGACACATGAAGGCTATTCCAGATGGCACAAACAACATGAAGGTTTACCATTAGTTAAATTTTATTTCTAGATAACTAAGAATAAGCCACAGGAGCCAAGATCATTGACACGTATTAAACAAATATGTTGCCTACACAAGAAAAAACAAAGAATTCTGCTCTTCAGATATGGATACACAATCATCAAAACTGTCTAGGACAATCAATGCTCCAGATGCAGCATTCAAAGAGGACTCCAAGAAAAAGGTGCAAGACCTAACAGACTACTTTTAGAACCCTTAAGACAAATGCAAAGTTTAAAAAATTAAATAATGTAAAGGAACTAGTGAAATTGCATGCATTCTTAAAAAAAGACTAGGTGGTAATCAGATTTTCCCATACAATCATACATAAAACAGTTATAAATAGGCAGAGAACGCAGAAACTAAGTCACATGTAGTATAGGAATCAAATGGATGTAAATTAAGTTCTGGAATGGAATTGGAAGATCAGCACGCTTGACTCATTTGAGTTTGCATGAGTAAATTTAACAAAAACAAACAAACAAAAGCAAGATTTAAATCGGTCTACAACTTTGCCGTGGCTTGACCTGAATCAGGCAGAAATAAGTACAGAGGGAGACATGCAAGTTCCATAAAATGAAAGAACTTCAAATTCCAGGGTAAAATGGGAATAGTGTTCACGGTGAAGTTGATTATATAAATTTTAATGGGGTGTGACATGCTTTCTATACAAAAATCCCATTTGAACAATTGCAGAGTTCATATCTGAATTCACATTAATTTAAAATATTTCTGAAAAAACAAAAGTGCTGGGCACCACCCTGTTGTGCTCTGATTCAAGTAGGCTACAGCCAGCAACACGAAGATGTCAAAGATTAAATTGGGAGGGCTCTTGTTGATGGCTCTCCACTGTATCAGGAATCCTGTCCTCTGGTGGTATCAAAATGTGAATGCCAGATATCTTCCCTCTCTCAAAAGATAAAGAGCAGCCCCTATATTTCTGGCACTGTATAAACAATGTTTCCTTGTCTTTTCATACTTCTATTTTATCTTGTTCCTTTTGCATTTGAATTATATGTAAAAGTCTCACACACAAATAATTGCAGTTTTTCAACTTCAGCTTATTAAAAAATAAGAACTAAGGCCCTGACCCTGCAAACACTTCTACATACGATGAATTTTATTCACGTGAGCAGTCCCATTGAAGTAATTATTAAATAACCCATTGCCTCTGTCGCAGATACTCGTTTCACATATTCTTTTTAAATATAGCCAACATCTTTAACCTCCTCCAGATAGTGGGAGAAGAATGCACATGGAGAACTTCATTCAATTCTGGATACTTTTATCTGAAAGATATTGACAACTGAAGAGAGTTCAGAGAAAAAACAGCAAAAATGATCAGAGGACTGAAGGGATTGACTTAGGAGGGAAGATTAGAAAGAGCTAGATATGTATACTTGCCCAAGCAGGAAGAAAGTGAAAACATGACGACGGTCTAATATTTGAAGAGTATAAACAACAGGGGAATTATATAAAGTAGTACACACAAGGGTAAAGTTAAAAAAAAAAAGACTTCTGGGGAAAAATTTAAAAAGCTAAGACGTAACAGACTGACCATCAGCAAATAATTCCAGGCAGTGAGATAAAGCAGGCTGTGGAATGGTCTCCCAAAGGATGTGCTGGAAGCCCCACTGGATTAGTTAGGATTTTAAAATTAGACTGAATGAAACACTCAAAAATGAACTATGGGAACCGATCCTGCTGGTCAGGGAGGTGGCCTAGATGACCTAAAAGGCCTTCTCCACCTTTCACTTCTGTGGTTCGATCAGGGTTGTTTCGCTTCCTCGTGTGGCACACGTTTATGGCACGTGGCTCCCATCTGGAAGGTTCATAAATAAGAAACAATTGAAGAAATAGTGTAAGAGTACCAGCTTTCCTCCCAGGGAACAGACACCAGTCACGCTGGGTTTAGTTCAAAAAGATATCCCACCTTGGGGAATACATATGTTTGAGTTTAACAACAACAACAAAACTACAATCACTTTTCTTAGGGTCACGAGCCAGGAACTGTTTTCTCCGCAAGCAAACTGTGGAAACCAACCAAACAGTCTAGAATGAAGTGGAGTTTCCCCTAGTTCTTTTGGCAACAGTCCTTTCTGGTGGACTTTTCAGTTTGTCTCCAAGATCGTCTATCCCCCAACCATAGACGTCCAGCAAATTATAGATATTCATCTAAGTTAATAACAGCATGATGAAGTCCTAACTACTTCTTGACTACACTGGGTCTGAATACATCCTTACAGTAAACACAGGAATAGTGGGCCTAGTTTCCACTGACATTTTGGATGCCTGGATCCTGTCCCTGGGGTCTGAAAGGTCAGACTATCCCAGCCTCACACCACTTTAAATCCTTTTCTCCCCGTAATGTTCTTTTCTTTGAAAGCTCAGAAAAGAGTGAAGTGCAAAGAACCACATTGCGTGTCTTCACTTCTTTTCTCTTGAAGTATCATGCACAGCTGACACACTACAAAATGACACAGCTGGAATTGTCTGGTTATGTATCACATTTACAGAGACAGCTGCACAAAACAACCTTGGTGCTGATCCACTGAAAATTTTTTTTTACAATATTCAAGTGTCCCACAAGAGTTTCTTTTCCTCCTATGGTTGCCCTGTTTTTCTGTACTATCAAGCACACTTGTTATACTTACAGCAGAATAAATATTTCTGGTTTTAACAGAAAGGGTAACAAATAATGAACTTCTTTATCTTTCCATAACAGGGGTCCTCTACCCAATAGTCCTCCTTACCTCCCTGTTCCTTTCCAATATCACAGCGTGTTTTTTTGTACACTGAGTGCTGACTTTTTGTGCTATAGTTATCAAAAAAGCAAAATATTTTTCCTCTTGGACTTTGTTCATGCATGCTCCCTGCAAAATATATTTATAAAACAAGTTTTATTGTTTGTCCGGTCAAATATAAACCCAATCGTTTTAAATATCACCAAAAGGCATATGAATTGACACTGGAATACATAAACTCAGTCCTTTAACCATTGGGACACTAAAGATACTGGATGCTTCTCACCCATGTCTCATTATGTATGATTTTGCTACTGACAGTACTGCTCCCCAGGGGCTGTCTTTGATGTCTATTTAATGTAACATCATTAAATTATTTATAAGAAAACATCTGGATTAAATAAACCAAAACGTATAGAAAAACCTTACATGTGAAGGCCAAACTTTGCTGATCTCATTTTCACAAGCATACCAACAGTAATCTATGGTGTGAGTAAGGCACTAGGTATTTATTCCACAATCTGGACCAAATTTGAAGATGTGGTTAATGGTGGCATAAATTACATGTATTTACATGGGTGTAATTTGTGTGCCAAAGGGTGGAAGGGTGTGGCTGAAATGGAAGGGGGGACCTACAAGAAAGCTGGAAGAAAGCAGGGGGCCTGTTTTACTTCACACTGTGTTACAACCCCCTGTAATTTAGTTCTCTTGCTACAACCCTGACCTCTCACACATTGGAACGTAGCATCTATTTACAGGGGTCACCAGTAACAATGTTCCCTAAAAATCACCTTCAGTAGCTAAGTAACTTTATCTCACTATTCAAGATCTTTCCTATAGTAAATACAGGAAACCAGAAAATATACTGGAGACACAGTGGTAACCTCCTACGTTTATCAAAGGCAAATCTTGTCAGCTCCTGACCCTCTAATTTTTGGTCAGTTCCTGGTATTTTCCTATCCAGCTCTGTTTTACTTTAAGTACACAAGAACAGAGTAACTCTTCTTTGTTTTTGGAGCAATAGCCTCGATGAACATTCTGTGCTCCTCTATCGAATTCCAGCCTTTCCATAATCTGAATTTAACTCTGCAATTCATTTACCTATTGACTGCTAAAGAATCCTTCATACACTACCACCTACCAAAAATTATATAAAAACTTTTTGATATAGCTAGAGTATCATCCCTTCTATTTTACAAAATATTCGACAGAGTTTAATTTAATACATTTCCCACACCTTACATTCAACAAACATATGGGTCACAAGACTGCAAAAATGACAAGTAAATATGTTTACTTGTTAAGTCTCAAAAAGACTTTAATAATTTATTAGACATACACAATATTAAGGATGCCTCTTTTCCTACCTCTCTTTTTAAAAAAAAATTTATATGCTAGGCAATGTAAAGTTCCTTAATGACCATGAAGGGAGACATATTTATTTGTCAAAATGTATTAAACATAATGCTGGATATCAAAAACCTGTTGACTGGATCATTTGTGATGACTGATAAATATAGCTATATTCACACACACACACAAATTATAAGTGAAAGAAACATTGTGCCTCATCTGAAGATCCCAAAGCGCTTCGGATGAAGCATCGAATAATAGAGTTGAATAGTCACTTTCTGTCAGAAAATGCAATTCCTACAAAATAAAAACTTTATGCCTGAAAATTTCAATTTTTCCAAAAAAATTCAATTTTCTATTGGTAAAAATCAAACTGAATTGAAACACTTCAGTTTGTCAAACCAAACTGAAATGTTTAGCTTCTGGTCAGTTCAACATTAATCTGTTTCTAACTGAGGGTGCCATAGTGCCTCATGGGTGCTGTAGTTTGATACCCTGTGCTCCCATTCCCCTTTATGAATCAGAACATGTGGCTGGACAACATCTCCCAAGATGCACCTAAGCGCCCAGTCTGACTGAACTGCTGTGGTACATCATGAGAATCATATGACCACAGTGTATCAAGGGAGTCCAAATCTGGTGATCTTCTGGGCACATGGCAAAAGAGGGAAGAGGGTATGTTTTGCACAATGATGAAGAGGTAGAAAGGAGTTTCCATAGATGGCTGGGTGGGTAAGTGGCTGTGGAGTTTTATTAGTGATACACTAGGGTGCCTAGAGCCTTGGATAGGCATCTGTATAATTAATTTTAAATCTATATAAACACAGTCTGCCCGGGAGACCAGTCCATACAGGAGAATGGGGGCATTAGGCATACAAACTGTAACTTCCACGAGCAGCCAAAAGGGGCACAGATTTAATGTTGAACCAGGCTGGAGTGAAACGTTTCGATTCAGTTTGACAAACCGAAACAAAATGTTTCGGGAATGCTAAAACATCTTGTTTAAATTGAAAACATCTAAATGAAACACTTCCCAAACTGAATTTTTTCTGAACTTGTCGTTCCACGAACACTTCAAACACTTGGACTTTTCATCCCAATTTGGGATTGAAACACATTTCAAAATAGTGGAATTTCTCTTGAGATGGAAATTCTGATGTTCAATCACCTCCATTAATTAGGCATTGCAACATTCCTGGGAGGCAAATATCATTCCCATTTTACAGATTGGTAAAGTGAAGTACAGGAGTCTTATGACTCAAGAATTCTGATTCACAATCTCCTGCTCTAAGCACTAAGTCAACATTTCCAGAAGTGTCCTACAATTTTGGCTGACTTTTTTAACAGGTGCAATGCTGATCCTAGGAAGTCCAGAAAAAATGCTTCATATTACTAAGTACCATCTACTGGCACCTTACCTATTGTTTACATACACACACCTCCCTTTTTTAAGGCACTCCTGTAACACACAGTTTGATATGGTAGATGAGATTTCCAGAAGAATGGAGCACCCACCACTCCAAACCAAGTCAACAGGAGCAGCAGATGCTCAGCAGCTCTGAAAATCAAACCTAAGGAGTCCAAAGTGCAATGGTAGGAGATGCAGAAACATCATCGCTGATATGCCAATAACCACTGCATTTTTGCAGCCCTGTTTATTGGTAACACTGAAAAGGGTGCGTCTCAAAAGTTTAGCGCTCAGAAGGAAGGTGGGAGCTTTTTGGCCTTTTTAATGTTTGCATTAGTTCATTTTATTTTCTATTACCTCAACGGCTAGAAATCACCATACAAAAAACAGCAGCTAACAGCTTCTCCTTAAAAATGTCCTTTGTAGTCCACAAAATAAAATTTTGGTTTGATGCCAGTTTTTCGGCCAGCCACAGACTGGCACTTTGGTTCCTTTTTGCAAAAAACACACAATAGAAAAAACACAAAAAGGCTTTGTGATAAACCAATCCTCTCTTTTTTGTATCCGTCACTGAATAACATACACCACTCATTTTAGTCTAAAATATCCACCAATTTTTCATTTTAATTACTTGTGTGTTTGTGCTTTTTTATAAGTGGAAGATTCCTAGATGTTCAAATAAACCTAACCTCTAAAACACCCTGATACAAAGGAAGTGCTTTCCCTAACAACCAAAATTATATACAATCTACCATAAATTATTTTTTTCTGATTCAACTGCCTACTTGTAATTAATTATAAGAAAAGTTTATGTTGATTAATAATAATCTAATATATAAAATATATAATATCTAAAATATCAAAAACATCTGATATCACCATTGCCCATTTACTTTTTTTGTGGGGAAAACATTGGATTAAATACAAGGAAGTTAGACAAAATTATTATTAGCTCATATTCCAGTGGTTCCCAAACTTTAACAACCTGTGAACCCCTTTCACTAAAACGTCAAGTCTCGCAAACCCCCTCCTAAAAATGAATATTTCCAGAGATTTTCTCCTTTACCTGAGTATAAATGATAAAAGCAGTGATCTTGGAAATATAACATTTGTTTTATGACATGATTACACACTATTTATTATTCATTATTATTGATCATTACAGTATTTTTATTACATTATGAAAACGGCAAAACTCTTCCAAGAGCTCACTTTCGTAGCGTGTATCACTTTGAATAAGCCTGTTATAAGACAAGGCTCCTATGTTTCATGAAGGAGAATCAGATGTGAAACAGCATGAAGGAATTTAAGAAGCCAACTCAAGGAGTTCCTCCTACACAAGCATTCAGGTCTTGAGCAGTCCAGGGAACCAATGCACATTACAACAAAGCTTAAACTTGTTCTTCATAATAATTTTAAAAACAGCAAAAAATATCTACCTCCCTTTCCATTTCTTATAAGGAGTCTTGAAGTTTAAATCTGTTCAGTGTGATAGATATGCTTGCTTTGATCTGCTTAGCTCTTGGAAGTCCAGGGGCTCCGGGCTGCTGGCCCCGTGCTGGCCAGGGATCCTTGGAAGAGCTCTGTCTGCCACTAGGGAATTTTTTCCTGAGAACCCCCTGTAACATTTTGAGAACCCCCAAGGGCTCATGAACCCCAGTTTGGGAACCACTGCCATATTCTGATGGTCACACCTGTGTATAGCAAGAGTAACTTCTCTGAAGTTACTGGAATTACACCAGAATAAAAGCAGTGTGAGATCAGAATTATACCCTGTGAGTCTCCTTATTAATATTTAAATTAACTTGCATTACAGAAAAGATTAACTAAAGCATAAAAAGCCCTCAGACATCTTGATTACAACTGCCATTGAAACTATTCTCCAGCCTTGGAAAGACTCATTGCAAATTACTTGTCTGTCAGTGGGTGCATTCTTTCCTCATGACTTTCAAATTAAAAATGGATTTATTTGAAGACCACAACACTATGAGTGCACAAAATGCCCAGTCAGGTTCATTTTCCACTGAATGCATCCGATGAAGTGAGCTGTAGCTCACGAAAGCTTATGCTCAAATAAATGTGTTAGTCTCTAAGGTGCCACAAGTCCTCCTGTTCTTTTTGCAGTCAGGTTCTGAGTGCCAACACCTGGCAGGACCAGGATCCACGTCAGCATCATTCTTTAGCATACTGAATCACTTAACAATTACAGCCATCAAACTAATATTATGTATCGCATATCACTATCCGTTACTGGTCATGTATTTGTTCAGTAATAATCAACTGCAGCTTTTTTGGCATAAACATATTTAGCGTATCCTATTTATTATCATTTTTAATTTGAATTTAACCAAACCTGGGTGCCTAAAAAGCCAGGCTCCTAAAGCCATACTTAGCTCCTGAAAGTAAGTTGCTATGATTTTCAGAGATACTGAGCACCTGAATCTCCAGCTGAAGTCATTTTGAAAATATGGCTTTTTAACTACCTAATTTTAGGCATCTAGAATTTCAAAACTAGGCTTTTTTCCCCTGCAATTTTCTATTTGTCAGTGTTCCTACCATTCTGAAATACAGTTTAGTGCTGAATGCCCATCTCCTGGGTTATCACTGTCCAGGTGTTTATTGATCCCTTTAAGGATTCTGCACCTACCTAACTTTACTCATGTGAGTAGTCCCATTGTAACTGTTATAGTTCCTTACTGTAACCATTGCTCCCATTAAGGTTATAATGGGGTTCTCTGTAAAGTTTCAGGGTGAGGAGTTTATTTCTTTATTTATTTTCAGGAGGAGGCACCAGATTTTCCAGAATGTAGCACTTCATCTTTTCACTCTCCAGTTAATGTGCTTAGCTTCTTAAGGGTCAGTCCTGCACAACAAACATGCATCTGAGTTATCCTCCCAGAGTAGATAAGTTTCCTGCCTAGCGCCTGAGGACACTTGACAAGATGATGGCACCCTTGAAGACAGGCAAGTGGGCAGAGTCCCTGTAAGTTGTTGCATATATATGACATACACAGGACACCTGGTGTGGCATGAAAGTTTGGTCAGCATCAGTTTGCAAGGGGCTGATCCCTGAATTCATTCTTTCAAACCAAGTATGAAGGGCTTAGAGGAAGCCATAAAAACCTTCAAAAGCTACCTAGGACAGCTTTTCTCTGCCTAAAAGTGTTACAGGGTTAATGTGCAATATCTCATGGTTTAAACTGAACACTAATGCAGGATTGAATATAGCCCATCATGGGCCTTGGGTCCAGGGAAATGTTGGCTGCTTTAATTTCACAATTTGTGGTGAGGAAAACCCATTTCTGTGTCAAAATGATTTTTCTACTTCTACTTGAAACTACTCAGACCTTTGGAATGAAAGAAATAGCCCGAAAGGAGGTGGATTAGTGAATATAGGGGAGGTGAAGAGGTCACAGGTACATGATAAAGGCATTTGTCATATGGCTATTAACCTCACACACATATGAAGAGATTTTTATATGTAAAATCTCCATGTGTGATATTTACTTACACACACACACACACACACACAGAGTGAGATCATCACATAGGAGGAATAAGTGGCAGAAAGAGGCCCGAAAAGCCTGCTGACTGAACAGGAGGAGGAGGAAGATTCCCCCAATGGGGAGACGCTGGAAGACAGCCATATAACTGCCTTGTTATAACTTAGTCAAGCCCACAGAGGTTTCTAAATTATGCTGGGGTCCCACCTCTCCAAGCCCTGGAACAGTCCAGGATTGCAAGAGCAGCTTAAAGCTACCATAGAGCCCCTTCCCCGTGGGCTGTGTGTTATGCGCTATACCTCTTCTAGGTGCAGCACAGAATATCATCTGCACCCACCGTAGTTCCTACATTCCCTGTCGTTTGTATAATTATCACAAACCCATTCAGTGCATCTCTCCTCTGGAATCTATTTTTCATTTTCTGTAGCTAAATCTTTGTTTCTAGTGAGATTAATGCAGTAATTTGTTGCACTGAAAGGCCTGAATACTCTAAACATTCCTGGATTCAGTATGCAGCACTAGACATAAACGCATTAAACAACAAATAAATAAGAAGTGAGCTGTTCAGTTCTTGTTACATAAGAAAATGTAACTGCAAATAATACATCTTTAAGACCTCTTTGTTGTTACCAGACGTTATTTTCTCTAAAACCATGAAATGATTGACATCCACTATAAGATCAATAGTAACGTCACCCAGTCAGGATTTACAGAAAAGCTGAACTTCTTAATTATGAATAGGAAGGTTTCACATCTAAAGACACAGGAAAAATGCATGGTAAAAGAGACAATATTTTAAAGTGCAAGTCAAATTAGGTAAATAGCTTGCGTCAAATCCTACTTGCCATACCCTTGTCTAAGTCCCACAGCAATCAAACAGGACCGTTCATGAGAGTAAGGCAAGCAAGGTTTGGTCTCCTTTCTTTTTTCATGCTGCATGGTCTGTTCTTTTACAAAAATGAAAGATATTCCTTGAAAGAGGTTTCCTTACTTTAAGGATGAGAAACAACTCAAACTTGGGAAGACATCATATTCTACATTGTCAATCCATTATAGTAAAGGATCAATGACTATTCAATTAATTTGGTATTCATTGTAGTACCATTAATCATGAAGTACTTAATATCAATACAACAGTCTGGTTTGTAACTAGAATTACCCTCAATTCTACTACAGTTGCTTTTCCTGCATTAGTTTCATTTTTGCATTTTCACTAAAATAAAAGCTGTTTTCTATAACTTGGCCACATTTCTCTTCATCCATTCTGTATTATATTTAGTGATTCAGTATATTGTGGAGCAATGTAGTCTACAATTCAGTAATTGCTACTCTACCAACTTCTATGAAAAGTGTGCATTTTTTAATCTGTTTGGAGATATTTAAAAGTTTGTTTTCATATGCGCACATGCTTTTTAAAAAGTCATGCACTGACTAGTACTATGAAATGAGATAGATTTCCAGAACATATTATAGACATGTTAAAATTGTGAGAAGCATTACTATTTAGTCTCTTATAATTCAGATCAATATTTGCTATATATTGGATGCCATATGCTATAGGTATCCAGCAACTGCCCTCTTGTATTACACATCATTGATAACAGCTCCTGCGCCAGGAGAGAGAGAGAAGTCCCATCTTGAATGATGCTGAAACACCAATGCCTGGTTCTGCCTCAAGATTTGAATCTAATTAAAATGATTAAAGCAGAAAGCAAACTTCCTTGCTGCTTGCCAAAACTCCCCCAAAACGAAATTACATCACAAAACAATCCAAGCATTTCTGTAACGAATGAACAGTTCTCCAACTCTAAGAAAAAATGTTTAACGCTGTGTGTAACAGCACCATCTGGGACTCCCACCATAACAACACAAATTAATATCTAACTGTAAAACTGATCAAAATGTGATACATGCTTGAAACTTTAGAACAAAATATATGGAGGACTAAGTGGCAATACATCTGATCACATGTATAAACTGGTCCCTAGCTGGTTGCTTAATTTACCAAACATTTTTCACAGCAAACTTTGGAAATTGTTCCTTCATAGGAGAACAGCCCAGATCTGGGAACAAGGTATCAGAGTAGCTCAAAAATTCAAGAATAAAAGCTTCAAACCACATCTCCAGGGGAGTGGATTCCATCACTTTATTCATCTGCTCATATTCCTGAAGTGAGATCGCGCATGCATACAGATATTTGGTGTAAGGGAGCTCTGTAGAAGAGGAATATTCCTCTACCCTCCTACACCAACCTCTCAAAAGGCCGCACAAATCATCACAGCTGTTCCCGCAGACTCAGTAGGGAAGGTAGCCTGGATAGGATGAAAAATCCTATGACACCCACCCCCATCCATTCTTTTAATTCCCTCAGTGCTTCCTATCATAGAACTGGAGCTGTGTAGCACATACAATTTGCCTGGGCTCCCACCATCCTACACCCTGTGCACTGGTTCTCCTATGGGCAGGGCCCCTGTGCTGCAGGAATGGGATGAGAATAGGCCTCAGAAAGCAGTGTTAGAAATCTTTGCATGACAGAACATACAAGCTGACTGAAAAATAGGACACGCTTGAAAGCAAGTTTCAAATCTTGTTAAAGGAAAGTGAATAACGTGGAAAGAAAACTGAACAGACTGGGGAACCACCTGGACCCAAGTAGAACTTGATGCCTCCAGAAAACGTGAATTGACACAAGGGATTTGAAAAGAAATTAGTACAACAGACAAATTTACATTCACTAAGTATCTTGAACAGCTGCCGAGACAGGATTCAGTTTAACCTAACAGATAAAGAAAGTTTTTAACATCATATCCATTGAAAAGTTTCTCTCTCATCTTCTCAACCCTACACCACTAGACTTTATAAGTCCTCAATAGGTCAGAAATTATTATAGGATTCTACAGAGGGAACCCTTCCAACAAAAAGAAACCTGGGGGAAGAATGAACATAGCTGCGTCAGGGACAGGATACTGAAGGGGCTAGCATAAATTGTAATATATTTTATGATGTTATTTTTCCCCTAGACCTAAGCCCCCTTATTCAGAAGGAAAGAAAATAATTAATGATTAAACAATGTTTTAAAGAGCATTTTATGATTGTCCTATACCCCCCCACACACAGTAAATTTATGTGCAATAAATAATAAAACAACACAAAATAGCAATAATAATAAATAAAACAATAATATTAATAATGTAGCTCTAATGCAGTGCTTTTTTATCCTTAGGTCTCAACACTTTAAAAGGAGGTAAGCATCATTAGCCTCATTTTACAGATGGGGAAACTGAAGCACGGGGAGGGGACATGACCTGCCAAAATTCACATAGCAAGCCAGTTGCCAGATACGCAGGTATCCCGAGTCCCAGTCCAATGCTACATCCAATGGTCCACCCTGAAATGTCCAAAGACTATTGTATCAACTTTATAAATTTATATATATCCCATACAGATATAGTCCTGTAGGAAACTCCAGAATACAAGCTCTAGGAGATAGATAGATAGATAGATAGATAGATATCTGTACGGGCTAGAGTTTGTATTCTGGAGTTTCCTGCAGGAACTAACATCACTGGAATTAATCCAAATCCCCAGGTAGGTAGCAAGTCTGGAGGAGTCTGCTCCCCTGGGGGAAACTGCATAGACTGACTTGAATTGTTGAAGAAAGCTACCAAAGGAAAAAAAATCAACCCCTCCCGCCCCTGCTGCTCCCCCTGCCCCCCACAAAAAAGAAAACCTATATAAAGTGAGCAACCTGACATCAGGAAGGTCATTCAATGGAAGAACTGACATGACATTGTGACCAAGAGTCACTGTGGAAAGGGTGGGAAAGTATTTGGGTCCAATCAGTATTTCCATTTGTAAAATGGATGACTGCTTGGTAAGCTAATTCCTGATCTAGACCTGAAACTTAGGTTGTCCTAGCTACATGGCTCAGGCATGTGAAAAATTCTGTGCCTTAGGCACAGTAGTTTGATTGACCTAACTCCTGATGTAGATGCAGTTAGGTTGATGGAAGGATCGTTCCGTTAACCTAGTTAACACCTCTCATGGACTTGGATTACCCACATGGACAGAAAAGCCAATGTAGCACAGGCGGGGCCTAAAACTTGCACACAAGCTCTTTATTGTTTTCAAGATATGTTTTCTCCAATGCTTGTATGCTGAGTGAATACTCCTTTGCTTTATGACAGCTGACTGGTTAACGCTGTCAATGGCGTTGTCCCTGAGACAACAGAACTGCAGGTGCTGAACTAAACTCAGACTTGCTAAGGTGATCACAGTGAATTGCAGGAGGGCTTGCAGTGTAAATCTGCAGTTTAGATGGAGGGTTCTGGGATAGCTAGCGGTCTGACCCCTAAGTGGGAGTTGCCTTCAAGGTGGTGACAAAGGGGCGAGAAGTGCACTTACAAGCAGTTGAGGTACTACAAAGGTACTACAGTTTGGTTATTTGGGGCAGCAGATAAACTAAACTCAGGGAAGGGGATGGGGAGAGAGGTAAATGCAGTTACAGTGGAATTAGAAAGTGCAAGAATGTGCTGTCTCCTCAGCAGTAAGAAAGGGAAAACTCATGACACTTAGCTGCTGCAAGAGAAGAAGAATGCTCCTGCCAGTTACAAAGTGACTTATTGAGGACTGCCAAATTTCAGGGGCTAGTCCCAGAAATAAGTATTTCTTTTTTAAAGGAAGCTATGCACTGGGGAGAGTTAGTAGAGACTAGGCAGTCACTGCAGAAAGCGTTCCTGGAGAAGGGGTTCCCTTGATGTTGTACCTATCACCACTACCGTATATCTCAGAAAATGTACGTAGTGTAGTTGCAGCTGTGTCAGTCCCAGGCTATTAGAGACACAAGGTGGATGAGGTACTATCTTTTATTGGTCCAACTTCTGTTGGTGAGAGAGACAAGCTTTGGAGCCACACACAGCTCTGACACCCAGATCTGAAGAAGAGCCCTGTGTAGCTCAAAAGCTTCTCTCTCTCACCAACAGAAGTTGGTCCAATAGAGAACATCCATTATTAGTTAGTGCCCATAATTTTCTTTTCTTCTGCATTTTAATGATATGGCAGAAGTTGTAAGAAGTCATGACTATCAGAGCCTGGTAAAGTAATTTGGGCAGGTTTGCAAAGCAAGTTTTAATGTCCTCCGTTCTTTGTCCAAGTGTAACTGTTCTGTAGCTCCCATTGTCATCATCTTATGCACAGGACCAGCCTGACGATTCTGGGAAGGTCAGTGAGATGATTTTTGGGATATACCAATTAGGTAAGATGAATCAGTTAAGTTTGGGGATGTACATGAAGGGGAAGGACATGAACTCCCCACATCCAGCCAAATGCTGCAGAAGTGGAGAGCAGCTGCTTCTTCCTTTAATCAGTTTATAAGAAGTTTTCAAAGCCATCTTCTCAAGGAAAAGGGCCAGAAACTTTTCATTTTTAAACGTATAGCATGAATGTTATGGTTTTCCTTTTTCAACATCCTTGAAATTATCAAGTTCCAAGTGCTGGCTCTGAGCTGAACCTTTCACAAAAATCCTGGAAAAAGGAAAAACTCAGCTACTTTGAGATTTGAATGCAGAAATGCAAACAGCTAAAGTTTTGTACAAAACTCTTGGGCCTCAGAAATCTATCACCACAACTTGAAAAACTCATGCTTAAACAGAGACAGCACGAAGTTTTTCCTTCTAAGACAGAGACTCATGCTTTCATTTCGGTTTCATGCCAACACATTTGACAGTGGGACACAGGGTATGTCTTTAGAATAGTAAACTCCTGTGACACTTTATAAAGCCATACACAATGCAGGGACATGAACAAAATTTACTACTTTTATTTTGAGTTTCATCTTCAGCATAGCAAAAACAAAAACTAGCGGGTTGTAAAATCATATGACAAACTCACCAAAAATTAATTCATTAAATAAACTCATTGCAAACTTGCGGAAACTGTCAATTTATACAGCTTATAGATAACAAATACGTTATTGAAGGCCAGGAAGAAAGTGTACATGTTCATATACTGAAAAATGCACGCAGAGTTAGCAGCATGTGACTTTAAAAATCAAGTGCCTATAGTTTCAGCTACATCAGCATCATGCAAAAGAGAGCGAGAGAATATAAAATGTGTGTGCATTAGTAACCTCGTAAGGGAAAACTGCAGGGGAAGCTTTTATTATGCCTAGGAAAATGTAGATTAATAAAAGCATCTAGTATGTAATTTTTTATATTGTACAGTTGAAACCAGGATGTCTTCTTTGCATTCATTTAACCTGCTAAAATACCTCGTAAAATCATGGATAAGAACACAGAAGATTAAAGGCAGCAAAGGAAGCACCCCCAAAGCAGGTAGCTAGAATACTACATAGGTAGCAATTCCCCACTCCCCCCAAACAACTGAGGAACAAATTTTACCTACAGATACAACAAATCCTTATTTTCTGAAGTTGTAAAAACACAGACACATATTTTACCTGGAACAGTACAAATGGCATGTTTTTTAAATTAACGTTTTTTTTAAAAAACCCAACAACTTTAATTAGAAATTTGAGCTGGTAAGAAAGACTTTTCTGGTTTTTTTCCCCCAACAAAAGCATTTAACAAAGATTTCTGGAGGAATTTCTGGAGGGCCAGTGGGGAACAATGCACTACTCCTGCCCCCTCACTCACACCTTCGTGTGTGCATCCCCAGACCCATGGAGAGCCCTCTGTGAAATCTAGGGGAAAGAACCCATATTGCCACTAGCCTTTTCCATGCAGAAGGGTGTGATGCCACATGAATTCTACACTACTGCCATAGCAAACTATGGGCAAAGTTTATTCCTTCCTAATCTCCGATCAGTCTTTAAACACATATGCAAATAATGAGACCTGTGTGTTTTCTGAGGCTTGAAAGTGTTCACTACAGTGGTTCTTCACCTTTCCTCCCATAGGGTACAACTGGAAGATGCACACCCTTTCACACTGTACCCTTGACAGTGGCCACCATCTTCTTACCTCTGTCTCTCTTTATTGACTGTTCACTCTTCTCTGTCCTGTCTTTTGTCATTTTTCTTTCCCACCTCTCTTTACTTTTTCCACTTTTTTGCTGACTTTTCTTCTTTGCAACTGCAAAGCCTTAACTATGTCCCTGACTGCGCAAGATTTATTAGAGACTTTTATTACATTATCTACTATCTTTTCTGCAATAACCCCACTTCTTTCAGCATACAGGATGAATGGTGCTCAGTGAACAAGCTGATTAATATTGAACTGGTCCATGATCAGTTACTCCAATGCAATCTTGTTTTCACTACTTCTTTTTATCTCTGGAGAAATGCATTATAAAGGTATACATGTTTCTGTAATCTTCCTTGGCCAAAGAACTGTGGTCATTCAAGCAAATCATTAACTCACTTTGAATTAAGCAATATTTATGGTCATTAAATTATCCCACTTGCTTCTAAGAGGCTACACCACTTCCTACATAGACCACTTCTTCCTCAAGTAATTTAATACCTTCTTATTCTTTATTTTGACCTTTTTGCACACTTCCTTTACTATCAATTTTATATGGTCGTTAACCATCCTGTAATCTTATATGTTGCTTACTCCACTCATCATTGATTGCTTATTACACTTCCGTGTTCATTCTCTCTTTTCACAGCAAATGCATTTACAGCCATTTGAGACCAATAACTTATCTCTGGGCACTTACTTCCTCTCCATGACTTTATCCCTTTGGATTTCACTCCAACTTCCCATCGTGTTCCAAAATGTGCTCTGTTGAAATTTAATACTTTTTATTTTCACTTCACTTTTGTCACATTTACAAAAGAGTCCAGGTTATGAGTACTACTAAACCGAGACAACAGAGATGAAAAACCCTCATTTGGTTATCCAGTCCACCCTTGTCCTACTTAGTGCATGAATGTATCTTGCAATGGGTCACGTTCCACACTCAGTTACACCAATGTAAATCCAGCTTAGTTGAAAGGCAAAGTAATTTAACATTATACTTTCTTTGTCCAATCTATTTTATTTGCCCTGAATGATGCAGCTTCCATCACTCCCGTGAGAAATATTCTACATCCTATTAAACATCAGAGTCAGGAAAGTTTCCCTTGAGAGTCACTCCATGTAATTTTGCTTAATTCACTCCCATTTCTTCTATTTATAGCTTTTTCTGCCAGTTTAGATAATTGCTCTTCATGTTTCCCATCTCAATGTTTTCAGTAGTATCTTCTCCAGTACTGTACCCGAGATCCAGCAGCAGCTTCTCTGCTAGGCCCTAGGGCAAAGACCAGTGCAAATTGCCCAACAATCTGGAGCTTCCGTGTTACATTAGCCGCAAGGAGTCTATTGACAGAAAACTCCACAGTAAAAATTTGATAACTTTTGATGCTTGTCTGAACTGAAAATTCTCTACTTCTCACCTCACATCTAATTAGAAGCAATGGTGTCTTTTGCCTTTATTTTTTCCCTAATGTTTTGCTTCTAGTTCATTTTGTTCTGTCCGTAAGAGCTGATGTTGCTGACTTTGTTGTTCTGTTGCAATGTTCATAAATTATTTGTTCAAGTGTGCTCTCCTACTGTGCCTACATATCTGAGATGTTTCTAGGCTGCTCATCACCCTGGTGTAAAGCCACATCGGGTGGGATTTTTAAAAAGCACCTAAACGCCTTAGGTGCACAAACAGTTGAGTTTTCAAAGGTATATGTGCTAAGGCCAATGTTCATGTTTTAAAAATTTAAAACAAACAGATGTACTGCCAATGGACCATAGGCTGTGTGCCACTGCTCCAGATAAGGAATACCCCTGAAGTCAATGTGAGGTATAAAAATTATGACAGGATATAACACTAAAACAGTCATTGTGTTCACACTCAGATCAATCCACGTAGGAGTGCGAGTGTGTGTATAGTACATGCACACACACCACCCCTTCACAGTTGACAACCCATCCTAAAGGGACTTTGAGGGGAGCTGCAGTGAAGTGAGGCCTTAACTGAAGCTGCATGGCAATGGGGAGGATTACTAGGATCCTAAAGTCAGGGATGAGGTACAGGGCAATTGTGAGGATGGTCCTGACCTCCCACATTTCCTCCAGTATTCCTGGGGCTGGAGAACAGAACCACAGCTTATTCTGCACAGGTGGAAAACACAGTCCACAGTACAGCAGCAGAGGAAAAATTCCCTACTTTTCACCCCCTCCCAGTGGTTTTATTGGAGGAGGTCGTGTCCTGGTGCTCAGTCTTTAGTGAGTGAATTCTCTCAGTGAAGTCAATAGGATTTAGCCTTATGTGCTATGCAAAGTGGCCACAGAACTGGGTCAAAGGTGTTCATTGGTCAAGGAAATAGTAGTCCTGTTTGTGTAAGATTGTGTTCTATTGTTATACATTTCCTTCTATTGGGTCAAGGAGGAAATTTACCCTCATCAAGAAAGGAGACTAGCTCAAGTTGAACAGAGTGACCACATTTGTTTCTTCTTCTGATTGCAGGAAGCTCACAAATTATGGGTAGGTTGTTGCACAACTGTTTCCTAAGTCATTGCTGGCTGGGTAAATCTTACTATCCTTGAGAATTTAAAACATGTTAAGGGGTGAGTAAAAGTTAGCTTAAAAAAAAAAAAGAAAAAGCCCACTACTCTGTTTTACAAAAGAACTCAAAAGGAAAGTCTGATCCTGTATATCTAAAACCAGGTCTTATAAATGAGGAATAACTAGACAGATGAAAACCAGGCCCCATTCACTAAATGAACTGACTTCCTACACAAAATGCCCTGCAACTTGGCATGCCAAAACTTGTTTACATTCATTCATTGCAATGCCTTCAACTCAACTACTAAACTAGGTTAAACAAACACACATCACGTTTGACCAATGTTTGTAAATACCTCTGTATGTACCAGTTATAATACATGTGGTTTTTAAAAATTACTTCAAAACATGTCAGACACAATTAAACACAAATGTTACATGCAACATAAAACACACTGGCAGATGCTCCCCAATGATATTACTATGCAAACTACTCAAAAAGAACCCAGCGGTACACTTTTAGCTATTATCATGTACCACACTGGTCCCTCTTCCATGATCCTGCCATTCTTCATATTCATTTTTAAAAATAGAGATTATGCTATTTGATCATAACCAAACCCTTTTGTTCCTTGTACAACTTCAAAATAGATCCCTGCCACTTTTCAGTCTCCTCGGGTTGAAAACTGACTCTCGGACACATGAGACTTCATTGTCTGTATGCAGGTCTCATAGTCTCCAGTGTTCCAGGCTCAAATACAGTGAACCACACATATTTCAACAGTTTATGTGCATCCGTGTTATTAACTGTTCTAGCCAAATATATGATTTAGCCCTATGGTTCCAATGCTACCCTCTGCCTAGTAAAACCAGAAACTCCACTGGCACTGCTCGTAAACAGCAGCTGAAGCGCCATGATTCAGTGTTGGTACAAGTACTAGTATAAAGTGCAGTTTTGCCAGGGTAGCTGAATCCACACAAGGAGCACTTTGCTGGCATAGCATTCCTATAACTATGTAGTATTCCTATACTGATAAAGCACTCCTCATGTAGAAATAGCCTTAGTATTTCCCCAAAAGCCCCTGAATAGCACTCCCATCATATTCATTTTCTATCCCCATGTTTTCTTCTCCCCAAATTTCTCCCAGCTTTCCATGTATCAACATGCATTGAAAAAAGTTAAAATAAATCTGCCAGCGTTTGAGAAACAGAGATAATTGGGGTGGCTTGCATTCTACCCTCTGCTATAATTACAGGGGAAAACAGTATTTTTATCCTATCTTTTTTCTACATCAGGATGACAATTGCAATTATACAACTGTGCAAAATCGTTGCCTTACTTATTGTCCTCTCTTCCCACACACCCTCATTTCTTTAATAGCCCGTAACATTTGTATCATAGTGACATCTCAAGTAAGCTCACCCCCCCAGGTTACCAGTTTATGTGAGGAGCTCTTTTTGCATATAATAGACTAATATTCAGGACAAAGATTCAGATGGTCCATGCCGGCTGATAGTGTCGTAGTGGGTAGGTTTGCAAATGGGCTGTACATTCATTTTGTGAGCTGCCTCTCACTGCCCCTTACCCCTCCCAATCCAAACAATACGATGATATAAATTCTGCTAATGTTCACCCCTGTAGATGTTTTCATGGTCAGAGAATGTTCTCATTTGAAAATCATTTACTCCTGAATAGATGCCACTGAATTACAGTGCCAGCAGGAGGGGCAGAGTTCAGCTCCTCCACAAAACATTCCTTCAGGCTACAGCATATTTCCACAAATGCTCTGCAGTCTGTGCATTATTACAGGTTTCATAGTGAAATTAAATTACCTTCACGGATAAATAGCAATAAATGCAACACAAATATTAATGCAACAATAAGGGTTCACAGCTGAGCCACAAAAATATCAGGAAATGCAAAAGCTCAAGTTTCAGCAGCAACATGAGCTTAGCCATGTTGCTCATCCTGTAGGTTTCATTTGTCACGGGGTGGATGCTCCAGTGAATGAAGTAGATCCAGTTCCAGGACAAGGGTTGCCATATGGCCAATTAGGAGGGTGGGGCCACACCTGGGGGTGATAAAGAACATGGGGAAAATCAGAGACATGGAGACACCCACTGAGTTGGGAGAGCACAGACTGGAAGAACAAGGAAAGTGAGCTGCCTGAGTCAGTCAGAGGCAGGTGAGAATTGCCAAAGACAGAACTACAGGGGACTGTACTGGAGAAGGTCCCACAAAGAAAGAGAAGGTGGTTCCTGGGAAAAGACTGAAGGCAGGAGAGCAGCAAGATGGGTTTGCTGGCTGGCATCCCCAAGTCAGAGCCAAGGCCAGAGGGCTGAAGGGGTCTGAAGGCAAAAATAGCAGCAGAGAGAGATGTCTGCTGGCTCTGAGCCAAGGGCTGGAGATGGCTGAAGGAAGGGGAACAGCAGAGGATCTTACCCACTGACATCTTCAGAGCTTGGAGAGCTGGACTCAGAGGAACAGTGAGAGGGCCAGGAGGAGTGAGGGATACTCCCCAGGCAAGGAGGCTGTGGGGGTCCCTGCTGGGAAGAGCAAGGGCTGGGTGGCTGTCATGATTACACGAACAGGAGAGGACTGATAGAGCCTGGGTGTCCTTGAAGATGTTGACATGTGGTATCTGGGGCATTGAGGGATGAGATGTCTTGAGTTTTAATGACTGCTTATGTTGGGGACATCCCAAACCCTGCAAAGTTTAAGATTTTCAGATTAGGGGTTTTGGTTCAGGCCTAACACTACAGTTAATAGGCAATTAAAAGAATGCATACTCACTGGATTTCTATGCATTGAGCTCCCAAATTAGTGTCAAATCCAGCTTCTCTTAACCATACGAGTATCCCAACAACTTAGTTTCAGCTTCCACTTGCATGTACCCTGTATCCAGTATTCAATTCTCTCAGATTTGGTTGTTAATTTCTAACATTTCTCATTCAAATTACATCATGAACATATTCTTCAGTGAAGTCTATTGCCTTGCAGCATTTCAGCGTTCAACTGTTTTTGATTTGTGTAAGACAAATGTAAATACATGTGGTCCTCTTCTTTACACCAAGAAATAGGTTTATTTTTCCAAACACACAATTCAAAAGTTAGTTCCATTTTTTTTTAAATAAAAAACCCACACCCTTCATCTCAGGAACCCCCCCCCCCTCTTTTGGGCAGAGACATGACTTAGATCATGATCAAATTGGAGAAATTCATGGGAGGAAACTTTCCAGTTTCTAGCCAATTGCCTCATCTGATAAAGGGTCATTTTGTGGGCAGAGAGTGAGTAGGGGACATGGGTTCTTAATTTTCCAGGAGCTCAAGAGAAGTGAGCCTTAAACCTGTGAGGTAAAAACCTCTGCAAGGAGGGCCTGATCCATAGTGTTCTGTTGTCCCCTCTTTCCCATAAAATCTGCATTCCTTCAGGAACCAAACTGCTGTTGGTCAAGTCCCCGCATTGTTGAGTAACCGCAACTACAGGTGGGGTACAATGGAAGTGAATGCTGCTTGAAGGTAATTTCTGTGTTGAAACTTTCATCAGGAGACAACGCCAGAGCAGCTACACTCCAGATCCATCCCACTTCTTGGATCCCTTCTGCAACCCCAGCGGGGGTTCTCTGCATGTCAGTCCCCCATGGAAGCTAACATGGTAATGGGCACGTCATCAAAACCTAGCAAGACCACGCTAGATCATCTGTGTCACCCACACAAGAGAAATTTCAGCAGCAAGGAGTAATTTCAGACTATTGTGAGGGATAAATAGGTTCTAATTTAAATGTTGTAGCCTCAGCTACAGAACTCCCAGAATCACCAATATTTGTTAGCAGCAATTAAGTAAGTAGGTCTCAAAAATTAAGGCACACAAAGCCACTATTGAAAATTCAAAGCAACAACACTTAAACCTGGACAGACCTGAACACAGGTAGAGGGCTGGTTGAAAGCTAATTTTATTATAGAGCTTGTACACTGGCATTATAGCAGAAAGGAATGGCTAAGGGGCAAGAAAAAATTCCTCAACAGCAAAGATAAGTATTTCCCTTTTCTACATGAGATGTAATGTGGCTGATATTTGGAATCTACAAATCTGATGCATTCATCCGATTAGCATGTATATCCTGTACGTAAAATCCTTTATTTTGGTTTTAATTTATTATTTTGTTTTAAAATCAAAGATCATATGCAGAGCTGTTCCAAACTTCTTCCTTGGAGTCTAAATAAAATCCATTCTCAGTCATTTGAGGAAGAATTGAATCAACTGCCTCTACTTGCCCAATGAGTTGTGCGCTCAGCTCACCAATCACACTGTAGGGTAGTGTGTCAGTACGTGTGTACACAGACTAACCAGCAGCTGATGATCATTCTGCATCTCTATTTCCTTTTGGGGTGTATGAAAATCAACTCTTTCAACAGCTGGAAAATGTAGCTCCAGTCTGAGTGCCATCAATGGCTATTAGGCAGGGAAACTAACATATTGATGAAAGGACCAAATATCATGTAGCATAGTACAGCAAAACTCACAGATTTCATCACTGTGCTATGTGTTGTAAGACAGTATCTACATATCATGCATACTGCCTTTGACCTCACCATGCACCTCACTTTGTGCTTAATGGTAGTTCAGTCACAGACTAAGAACAGTGAATATAAATAATACAAATAACCTGCACTTGTATAACACCTTTCATTCCAAAGGATGCCTTTTGAGCATAAATTGAAATACACAACGTACTCCCATTTATCCAAAACCCTATTATCCAACCTCCATATTATCCAAATCCCAGCATGAGATACAAGCCCTCTAAAGCAGGGGTTACCAAACTGTGGAGCGCAAACGTTTGGGGGAGGAAGGTGCACAGAAGGGTCCGGGCCAGCCCCGTTGGGGAGCAGGGAGGGAGCACTACACATCCAGCTCTGCTCTGCCTCAAGCCTCACTCCTCCCCAAACCCCGTTCAGCCCCCAGGCCTGTTCTGCCTCCAGGCTCAAGCCAGCCCCCATAGGGGGCAGGGAGGGAGCGTCACACGTCCAGCCCAGTTCTGTCCCCAGACCAGCTACACCTCCAGGCTCTGCTTCACCTCTTGCCCCAGTTCCTATGCCATCCCCAGTTCTGCTCCCAGCCCAAGCACCACTGCCAAGGAAGCCTTGGCTGCGCAGTAATGGAGGGGGGCACAGACAGATCCATTAATAGTAAGGGGGCTGCGTGACTCGAAAAGTTTGTGCATCACTGTTCTGCAGCACATATCTCATGCTGGGGGACAATGAAAGGATTTGGATGAGGACAAATAGGTTCAGATCATAGAGCAGAGTCCCCCAGCCAGTACAGCGAGGACTCCTGCTGCAGGGCAGGGAGCCCTCTGCAGCCCTGCTGTCATGAGCGGGAAGGAGCAAGGGCCATGACAGCGGGGCTGCAGGGGGCTCTCTGCTCCGCTGCAGTGCTGGTGACACCTGATCCCAGCAGGCGCAAGGTGTTGTGTGGGAGGCTGCAGTCCTGGCAAGGCAGAGCAGAGACCCCCAGTGAGGAGGAAGAGAAGGAGGAGGAGGGGAGGTCTGCAGGGGAGGCCACCCCACTGCTGAATGGTTCCTGAATTCTCAAGTGTATGAACTCCTGATTATCCAAATAAAATTAATGTCCCCCCAGGCTATTTGGATAGTTGGAAATATACTGTAAACCACTTATCAGTATTACTTCGCCCAGACCCAATACATCTCTGCCTCTGGGGCTAAAACATAGCAGCTGCTTAAGAGAACATGGCAAGTCTAACCAACTTCAGGGCAAAAAGTGAAGAAAACCACCATGTCCACTCGAACGTGGTTAGATCAGTTTTACCTGTATTCCTCCAGCATGACACTGTCCATTAAAAACCCTGTAGGACTGGTTTGATACACTTCTACAATATTGCCACCTACTAAACCATTAAATCAACTTCCTGCAGCACCCAAATATTCAATCAACATCTCCCAACTAAGTATCGATTCAGATCAACCATGTTTAGCCGGTGAGATCTGATGGGATCACAGTATAAAATGGTCTGGCTGCAGGTTCTCTGAAATCTGGTAACATCCAAATTCAAAATTTGTAACTTATTTCACTTTTTCATGTTAATATTTCCTTGCAATTAGACACATTCTTCTTTTTCAGTTCCTGTACTGATCTGTTTAGTGTTGCTGCATGTTTCCCCCCCCCCCAGCCCCGCCCGCCAATATCTGCAACACGCTACCCATAGGCAGCTGCATTTTAGGAGAGGCCTAAGTGCTTCAAATATATATGGTTTGTAGAGTGCTTTGGATCCTTTGGGATGAAAAGCGGTAATATGAATGCAAGCTGATGTGTCCAGCTAAACAGGTTTTACACTTTTTCTCCCCCTCAGCTCCTTCCACCCCCCTCAAAAAAACCCAGACAACCCTGGAAGTATCTGTATACACCATAAGTGTAAGTATCAAGTCAACAATATGGGAGTAGCTATGCAAATGAGACAGTGTAATGGTAGCATGGGAGTGACTGTTGACTAGAACAGCCCTGCAATACTCCTAATAAAAGCATCCTATCCCAATTATTATCCAGTCCAATAGCCAGATTATTATCCAGTGCAATAGCCAGATGAAATGGCTATTCGATGAAATTATCCAATCCAACAGCCAGATTATTATCCAATCCAATAGCCAGATGAAATGTCTGACTTTGTTGTTAATGAAGTTCCTTATCTGCACATGCTCACCATACCTCTCCCCCCGCTAACTCACAAGACATTTCTTACCTCCCCATATATCTGATGAATATAGTCACTTCTTTATGGTCATCTGCTCAGATTCCATTCTGAGCATTTCCCGAACTCAGCACAAGCCACTGCTACTTTCAATCCCTGCTTCATAGTGGCACAGTGCATGAGGAGCAGGACTCGGGAAACACAGATCCCACCCTCCTGTGAGGCTAGGTAGGATAGGGACTGCTAGGGGTATAGCAGAGGAGGGAAGGGTGGCAGAGAGGAAACTGGAAGCAAAGGAGGAAGAGCTGATTGACACTGGTGGAGATGGATGTCTTTGGCTGCCTGCTGGGGTTAACAAGAGGATGAAGCAGTATAAGTGACTGGAGGCACAGAGGAGCCCTAGGGTCTAGGCCTCGAGGAAAGGGAGAAGGAGGTTATGCTAGTAGTGCAGATATTGCCGGGGACAAGCAGCTGAACTCCTAAAATATCGTAACCCACACTTACACGGCATGGCTTGGTCTCCTCTGGAGGCTGGCCAAGAGAGGTTGATGAGCCTGCTACTGAGCTAACAGATTTCAGTCTTTAAGCTCAGGCTGGAGAGGCTCATTGTTTTTGATCCAGAAGTCCAGGGTTTCAATTCCTGATGCTGAGGGGCTTCAGCTAAAAATACTTCACTTGCCAGCTTCAAAATTAGACTCCATGAGGAAGTGGGCAAATGCGATATTGCCAGACAGAATGAGATGTTGTCAGAAGTCTGAGCAGACTGAGCTAACTGCTCCTGCAGTTAATAAAGTGCTATTCCCTTGTCCTCAGCCAATCTGACTCCAGAGCATTTGTAAAATATGACGCTACCTCCATGTACAAGATGTACTTTACAGTCCCGCATTTTGTAAAACAAGTTAATGTGTTTACAGAAGCCCACATCAATTAATAGGCAGAACTGGACAGCAACAAGGAGGAAAATAGTATCTGTGAAGGTAGAAGGGAATGGCTGCATTGTCAAATAGATTGTTAATGGGGATTGTCATTGAGTCCTTATCAAGGAGCATTGCCTAACGGACACAGAAGCCGAAGCAGAGATAATGCCTACTTGGCTCAGGCCCAGAAGGCTGTATTATCAATTCCATTATTTTCCAGTACATCACCTCCAATAGTAAATTATTCCATTTATTCCTTTACCTCCAAGTGTCCCTTTAGAAAGTAATCTTTTGTCACAAGTTGTCAAGGTTCCTCCCCCACTCTGAACTCTAGGGTACAGATGTGGGGACCTGCATGAAAAAACCTCCTAAGCTTATCTTTACCATCTTAGGTCAAAACTTCCCCAAGGTACAAAATACTCCACCCGTTGTCCTTGGACTGGCTGCTACCACCACCAAACTAATACTGGTTACTGAGGAAGAGCTGTTTGGACGCGTCTTTCCCCCCAAAATACTTCCCAAAACCTTGCTCCCCACTTCCTGGACCAGGTTTGGTAAAAAGCCTCACCAATTTGCCTAGGTGACTACAGACCCAGACCCTTGGATCTTAAGAACAATGAACAATCCTCCCAACACTTGCACCCCCCCTTTTCTGGGAAATGTTGGATAAAAAGCCTCACCAATTTGCATAGGTGACCACAGACCCAAACCCTTGGATCTGAGAACAATGAAAAAGCATTCAGTTTTCTTACAAGAAGACTTTTAATAAAAATAGAAGTAAATAGAAATAAAGAAATCCCCCTTGTAAAATCAGGATGGTAGATATCTTACAGGGTAATTAGATTCAAAAACATAGAGAACCCCTCTAGGCAAAACCTTAAGTTACAAAAAAGATACACAGACAGAAATAGTTATTCTATTCAGCACAATTCTTTTCTCAGCCATTTAAAGAAATCATAATCTAACACATACCTAGCTAGATTACTTACTAAAAGTTCTAAGACTCCATTCCTGGTCTATCCCCGGCAGAAACCAGCATATAGACAGACACACAGACCCTTTGTTTCTCTCCCTCCTCCCAGCTTTTGAAAGTATCTTGTCTCCTCATTGGTCATTTTGGTCAGGTGCCAGCGAGGTTACCTTTAGCTTCTTAACCCTTTACAGGTGAGAGGAGCTTTCCCCGGCCAGGAGGGATTTCAAAGGGGTTTACCCTTCCCTTTATATTTATGACACAAGTCAGCTACGACACATGCAAACTAGTCCTCACAAGTGACTGGATTACTTGTTTGTGGAGAGACATTTAATTTTAAAGATATTATTGACATTTTAGAAAATTAGATTAATTAGCCACAGACAAACAAATTAGATGGTAAAAGTTATGAGGCAGTAACAGCAACATTATCAAGAGAAAAAAAATTTACAAGGGATTTTTAGTAGAAATTATAGCCATCAGTTTTGTGGCTCAACTTGTTAGAAAACATTTATTTTTCCCTAATCTTTCTCAGAGTAGTCCTGTCACAAATATGATCTACTCTTCGCATTTAAGACACTATATGACACACCATGTTTTTCTTTTTGTTTCCCAATCATCTTTAGTATTTAGTTATTATATTTTATGCAAATAAATTCTGCACAACAGAGAATTGGAGACATTAGAAACGTAAAGGTAAAACATTCCTTTAGAAAGAGAAAAACATTCAATGGTCATCTCTTTTCTGATAACTTACCACAAACGGTCTGAATTTATCCTGACAGACTGACAGAAATAAAATTCCTGCCCACAAAGGAAATTATACACTTTCTAAGCTTTGAAGTTCAAAGGAAAAATGGGACTCTGGAATGTGTACAATCCTAGTTCCAAATAAAATCTTTATTTAGGGCTTGGAATGGAAGTTGAAACTTGCATTTCTTGAAACCAGAGAAAAATGATACCCAACCTGCAACAACCTATAATACAAATAGCAGAATGATTGATTGCATAACTAATGAAATAGGATGGACTTTCAATATTTCCCCCCAAAACTAAATAAGGGAATTGCACTTCCTCTATGCTTATCTGCTTTTTTGTTTGTGTAATATTCTTTTTTTAAAATAGAAATGCAGCAAATAATTTGAAGCAGCGTGGTAATGAACTGAAAAGGCTAATGTCCAAAAGGAAAATAATAATAGGAGATCATTGCTGTGGGAAAGAGCAAATTTGAATTGGAATAAAAATGAATTTTCTATTACTCCACAAAGAGTTATCAAAAAACGTGGCAAGATACAAACATTCCTATAATCAGATTGAATTTGTAAATCAGTCAGTTTAATAATCAAAGGAACACAGATTAAGATTAGAATATACTAAGCAGTCCAATAGTTTATACAATGAATTTGGCAGTTTTTCAAACATTTTAATGAGAGGTTTTTCATTAATATTCACTCATTCCATAGCACTGGAAAAATAATTCACAAATCTATATGAATGTCAAAATGTTTTCAAATTATTTCCCCACCTCCTCTTTTTCATTCAGCTCCAGCTAAAAATGATGATGATGTCGTTTTCTAACTTGTAAACCTTGGCTTGGACTTTTTATTCTAAAAACTGGTTTTAGCAACTGAAGTTAATATACTGGTCAAAAAGCATCAAAGCTGACTAATGTACCCAAGAAGTCTGTCCTTGAATGTACGTGCATGGTTTCCATTCACTTCAACAGAAGCTGCAAACATGTATCTGATAAAGAGTGATACTGCCATTAGGCTTACGCATCAGAATTCAAACAATTTAAAAAAAATTGTATTGCATATCCTACGGTTAAAGCTCTAAAGTATAGTAGCCTTGAAGAGGAAGAGTTTACAGTATAGACATGACTCTGACTTCAGCTATCATTTAATAAAATGAAGAAAACACCGACTCAAAAATTTCATCTTCACAATCTGACTCATGGCTGTGACAATTTAAATGAATGACATTTTAGTTTAAAATACTGAGAGAAATTTTAAAAGCTTCATGGAAATACAAAGCAAAAGTCTTCACTTTACGGGTGAGAAACACTAAAATCTGCCTTAATATTGAAAATGAAGTTTCAATCCAAAGGAATGAGAATTTACACACACATTTATACATAGTTTCAAGGAAATGAAGAAAAAATATGTAGGGTATGAATTGTAACACTGCTCTCAAATTTAATCAGAAGATCAGCCCAAAGGTGAAAATGCTATATTTAAGATATATCCGAAACAGCACATTTCCAAGTGACCAAGAATCATAGAACACATATGTCAAAAAAGTTGATTTCCCTCAATCAACTATTCAGCATATGAAGGAACAATATAGTGTGTGATTCACAAAGACAGAATCCCAGATGGTTTTTTTCTGACAACCAGTTGTCAAAATACTCTGTCTGCATTTCAGATATCATCCACAAGCACTGAAAGCTAAAATGACAGTATACAATGTATACAATTGTTAGGAAACCAGAATTCATGCATAACATTGAGAACCTAAAAAACAAACGCGTAATTTTTAATAAGAGCTCAATAACCTCTAGAGAATAAGCAGACACACTATTTTAGACAGTAAAACACATCCTGTTTCCATTCTGAAGTAGGCTTAAATATTTAACAATAAAGTAGATATTTTCTATTTTATTTTTTTGTCTTACACAATATTTAGCATTCATGATTAGTTACTTAATTTTTGAAGTACTTTACTAATGTTTCATAAAAAAGCACACAACACGCAGCTGAGTTGTGTAAGTACTATCTCCTTTTCACGCAGGGGAAAAAGTGAGAGGATAAGTTACTTGTCCAAGGCCAAAGAGTGAATCTGAGACCAAGGTATCAGTCAACTTTAAATGCCTAGCAACTTAGACCTAGAAGACTAAAATTAATCTCCTCCATGGGATCATATGATAGTTCTAAAGGTTTTCACACAATCACCTGCTCCCCCAATCCTTGATCTGCTGTGAAATGACCCATCTCTGCAATAGCTTTTTCATAATTAATAAATATTTACATTGCAATATGAAAATAAATAAATAAAAATGCAGATGAAGCTTGTCCTTTTTCATCTGAGAGACTGCTATCAAAGACAAGGACCCAATCTGGATCCATGCTGTATCCAAGCTCTCAGGACTCCCTTGGGCACCAAGGATCTCACAGTGGCTAGACTACTCTGCTTCTTTGATGCCAATATTGGAAGAAAAATGTATCTAGGTGGATGTCTCTTCCCTGTGGGTTGTTTGATCAATTGGCTTTTTACCAATTGATCAAACTACCCACCAAGGACTTCTTTTGCTAAAGGCAAATACAACCACAAAGATCTCCTTCCTCCACATCTAGTTAGGAATGACAACCAAAGGGATATTTTACACAGATTCCTCTTCCTCTCTCTCTCTCTCTCAAATCCCATGAAAAAGACCAGAAATTGAAGATGGTGTCATGTGCCAAGTATGTCAGCTAAAGACAGGAAACAGAGCAAGTTTAGCTGGGGGCTGTCATTTCAAAGTTAGCACTCTGGTGTGATGGAAATATTGTTTTTTCCCAAGAGGAAAGGGGGTGGGGGGGCGGGGAGTCTTTTTACAGCATCCTTTTAAAAGGAAAAGGTCTCAGGAAAAGCACACATAGCCCTTCCTTATTCTGGCACAACTTCAGCAAAACTTGATTAAGCATGTGCTTAATTTGAAGCATGTGTTTAAAAAAGTCCCACTGAAATCAGTGGATAGAATCAATGCTGAACAAGGGTAGAGTTAAGCACATGCTCAAGGGCTTTCATGAATCAGGGCCTCAGTGGGACTTCATGGGTCTAAGTCAGTGAAGAGAAGGGAACTACTAGCATGAATAAAGGACCCAGCGCTGAATTTGTGTCTTTGAATATTTTTCCTGTTGGGAGCCTGTTAGTTTATTCCTTAACCTCCCTGAAGTTAAGGCATTTGCCCAAGACTTGGGAAACCTGGGTTCGAGTCTCTGCTGCACCCTAGATTTCTAATGTGACCTTGGCAACTCAGTTAGCTTCTTTGTGACTCATTTCCCCATCTGTAAGATGGAGATACTAGCCCTTCTCTCCCTCATCAGGGTGTTGTGAGGATAAGTTCATCACAGATTGTGAGGCGTGCCAAGATGACAATGATGGGGGCGGTCCATATAAATTCCTGAGAGACACAGAACAGGGATGTGGGACCAGATTCCAATATGACAGACTATTTTCAGCCTTTTGAAAAATCTGAAATAAGCCATTTTCCTCATTCTCATTAAGGGTTGATCCTGCTCCCATTAAAGTCCATGGAAAAGCTCTCACTGACTGTAATGTGCAGGATCTAGCCCTAATTGGGCAACCCACATTTTGCAGGAGTGGGAAATGCTGTTCTTCTCTCCCTGCCACAGGCTCCCTAATTGGGATCTGTAAGTTCTCTCTTCCAAATGCCATGAGTGTGAGGGCAAGGGATAAATGGGCACACAAGCCAAAATGTTCAAGTGTCTATAGTAAGTCCCCTAATCTATAATTAGGGACCTCAGTAAGTCCCCTGAATTTCAGCAGTATTGAGCAACCACCAGGGCCGGCTCTAGGTTTTTTGCTTCCCCAAGCTCCGAGAGCGCAACTGCTCAAGCCCCACCCCCACCCCCCCCCCAAAAAAGGGTGACCAGAATGCCGCCCCTGGAATTGTGCCGCCCCAAGAACGTGCTTGCTTTGCTAGTGCCTAGAGCCGGTCCTGGCAACCACAGCTCCCAGTAAAGTCAGCGTGAAGCTGCAGGTACTCAGGGATCATAAATGCTACCTATAGATTTAAGTGCCTTACTTCAGGCACCCAAAGTTTGAAAATTTTGGCCATAATTTATTAATGGTGATTATATGCAAGACAAATGTATGCACAAATAGGTAAGGCATATTAACCATATATGCAAGGAGTGCTTCTTTTCTATGGTTAGTAACAGAAAGAAAATACAAGAACTGGTTTTATCTTTTTTTTTCCTGTGAACCATAGAGAAAACTAATACATTTTCACAGCCAAAAAACATTAATGGTAACATTTAAAGATTAGGCCCTGCCCTAATGATACTGTAGTACATCTAGTACCTTTTATATTCAGGTCATGTCATGAGGCGGGTACATGAAGGTATCTGAGATTAATGATTACCAAACCAAAGAACACTAACCTAGGGCCAAATCCTAGTCAGCCTATTTATGCAAAAAATCACCCTGAAACCAATATGACCACTCACATGAATATGCAGAACGGGATTTGGACTCTACTCTTTTTGTCCTGCATGAATTATCCATCCCGTTTGTATTGTATATTATTAAAAGTCACTTGCTTTTTTATCTTCCCAACCCCCCCAACATCTGTGCTGCTGTAATTTACGTGAATTGCAGTTAATGATCAGTTGCGTTATGCTTAATCAGCATATCAATAATATACTCTGTAAAGACTAAGCAGCTCTTCCTTTTTCCCCGTTCAATGAAATCTACAGACATGGAGCGGGTATTTGACTGACAGGACAAAAAGGTTGCAGAGGCAGGTGCTAGTGGTGGCAGCACAGGATACAGGCTTTGTGGCTGCTGCCGATCACATTCAGATATAAGCAAACCCAGCTATTCTATTTTTCAAAGCAGTTGCTTTGCCGTCTGGATGGGCCAAGGTTTTATCTTGAACTGGTCTGAATGAGTTTGACCAGATCGGTGTCACTGATGCCAAGATTACGGGGTGTGGGGGATGGCTCAAGGAATGATCACGGTCTTACAGGGCCATATTATTAACCAGGGGTCTGAAACACTGCCATCAGGGAGTTATGTGGGACACACAGATCTCTGAATACCAATGAGCTATAAATCTTAACATAAATATTCAGGAATTTCTCAACGCTTCTGTTATATAACCCCAAGTAAAATCAGATTTTAGAATGAGATGTACCACAGAATACTGAGCATGACAATCACTTCGAGTCATTTTCTAGAATCGGGTAAAATGATTAACCTGAAAAATCTCTATGAGATACCTTTTGATAAATCACTGGATGGGGGGTTATTTATACAAGTAACCCTCCTCAGCATCTTGACATTCACGGCTTCTGATGGGAATACTGCTGGATCTTGGAAAAGAGCTGGCACAATACCAGCATCCTCATTTGTGAATCACAGCCTCAAGTGTAGCTCTGTTAGCTTTACCTTGTAAATCTCTACCTCACGATTAGCAATGCTTCAGTACGATGCGACGTCTTTAGTATCATGTTTTTTCCACTGAAGTTTAAGTTCATATTTTAGTTAACTGGAAGACAGATGCAGCTGTATTTACAGGGTTTAATTAAACCAGTATAAATAAAAGGACTATGAAAAGGATGTTTCACGTTTCCACTCCCATTTAACTTTCCTATTATTACATCACTTTTATGGCACAGTTCATAGTACTTTCTTTCTCTATTTCTATTTTTTAAAATTTATATTTAAAATTTTAAGCTTAAAATATCACAGCATGTAAAGGAACACAGTTTGGGGCCTGGTTATGTACCACAATCACACCAAGATAAGAGATATAAGTGAATTTACTATTCTGTGACTTCAACCTAAGAATCTCATTATTTTAGAAGCACATCAGTACAATTCTATGTGTATTGTACAGTTTTGTTCCCCAGGGATACTATGGTAGGTAGGAACCGCACATACAGGAAAAGCTTAGGCAGACTTACCCAAACCAACACTGACTTGCAAAGGCTAAAAAAATTGCTCTATGGGATATGAGAGTCCTGGTAGAGTAATCTAGCAAGTCTATTTTTCTTACAGCCATCATGATGCCCTGTATCATTCCTCTGCCAGCTGCTTTGCCTCTTGCTGCTTTAGGCCTCCAAGGCAGGAGAGGCACAGCTGCAGGGAGATCAATGCAGAAGCGGAGTAGAGCAGAGAGGCTGCCAAAAGAACCAAATGAGGCTTTCGAAAAAAAATACAAAATGGAGACTAGAAACTGATGAGCTAGGAAATAGCTGGGAAGTTCTGTCCTGTACACCCAACTCACCAAAAGTTGCTTATTGAACAGTCTGACAATAACCATTGGAAACTTTTCATTCTGGAGTGGGATGAGTAGGAAGAGGAATAGTATAATCCAAACACTTATTCATGGTCCCATCTGGACACACAGAGATTTTCTTTGTATAAACATTTTAAACTATTATTTTAAGGCATTGTGATCATACAAACAATACTATTTAGCATTTCCAGGACACTAGCTATTCGCAGAGCACTTCATAAACATTAACTAATTCTGTCCTGTGAGGGAGAGAAACAAGTGTTGCTATTTCCAATGTACAGATGGAGAAGTAGACTAAGACGACTTGCCCAAAGCTACTGAAGGAGTCACTCACAGAACTAGAAGCAGAACTGTGGCGTTCACAATTCCCAGGCTTGCATTAAAACCAGGGGCCAGATTTTGACATGATGATCAGAACACACAATTGGCGGCAGATTTTTAAAATAGTACACTACCATCTAGGCATCTAAGTGTATTGGCCAGGTTTTCAGAAGCATTCAGCACCGAGCAGATCCTATTGAAAACTCATTATACTGAGCAGTTAAAAATGGATCATCCTGGGAAATGAAAAATCTGATTTAAAAAAAAAGTCTCCTGTCAATACCGATGGTTTGAAAACTAACTATTCTGTGTACCCATCATTTCATTTATGTATGTACCATGTCATAATTCAATGGATTTCAAACAAATTCAGATAGGGGAAAGTGCAGAACACCACACACTGAACTACAATTAACGCTGCATTATTTATAGGGAGGCCTGAGGTCAGATTTTCTAGCTCAGCACTCAGCAGTTCCCATTTAGATATCTAAAGAAGTGGCCACTGGCCTGCTTTTTAGGAGTGCTCAGCGCCCAGTGGCTCCCACAGAGAACGCTGAGTGATGACAGGGAACATCCATAAAACAAAACAGATGCGCAGAATAAAGTTGACAAATGAGCAGTTTTGTCAGATTTTTTTATTAATATTTTAACTGCCCAACAGAACTTTGAAATCTGAGACTTCACACACTAATAACTTCTCACTCCCATGTTAGTCATGTGAGTCATCTTACACCCTCAGACATGCCAGAATCCTGACTCAAATCATACCACTGCCTCCTCCAAACAAGCTGATGAATCACAGGATAGTGATGTTTTGGATACTCTAGAAGATTGGGCATTCGGTCAAACTCAAGGTGTGGTAGGAAGAAAGGCAGATAAAGATGACAGGTTTCAGAGTAGCAGCCATGTTAGTCTGTATTTGCAAAAAGAAAAGGAGTACTTGTGGCACCTTAGAGACTAACAAATTTATTTTAGCATAATCTTTCGTGAGCTACAGCTCACTTCATCGGATGCATTCAGATAAAGATGAGTGATCCCTGAAGTATGGATAATGGATCACCCATAGTAAAATAGGAGATGGAAGTACCTTCAATCTATAGTCTAATATCTCCATGAGCAAGAAGCAAAATGGCTATTTAAGTAACATTTTTAATCAAAACTACCAATAATCTGGAAGGAAAAGGAACACAGAGCTCTGGCCCAATTAAAACATATTGCACTGTTTCATCTGCTGTGTGCCAAACGGAGCTCTCAGATGCATGTGTGCAACGCCAAGTAAAGACTCCACCAAATCCAAGGAGAGAATTTGGCCCCAGGTGCTTTACTGTCACATTCAATTACTCAAACAGCAATAAAAAGAGTATTAGATTTCCAAATGGCTCTTTTTTTGTACATTGTTCTTCTAATTTACAGTTGGGAAGGGATGGGGTGAACACCAAGAATGGAGAGGAATAATTTAGTATGGTACCCAGGAGCATGACACAATGAGGCATAATGGAACTAAATAAAGAAAGGAATATTTAGACTGAATATAAGGGGGAATCTTTCTGACTAAGACATATATTAAGCTGTGGATTACTTTCCCATTGGACAGTGAGAAAGCTTCATTACTTGGGATTTTAAAATTGACTGTGCAAAGAATCTTTTTAAAAATGTACTCAAGTGAACCATCCTCCACTGTGAAACAGGAGTACTGGAGTTTCTTTTACCTACTGGAAAATCATAAAGTTTCAGCTATCAAATGGCTGACCGCTCCTTCAGTAATAATAATAACAAATAAAGAGGTAAATGTTTGGTAAGCCATAAATCAAGTATTTAAAAAAACTCAATCAAACAGAATTTATACGTGTCTCTTTTGCTTCAAAAAGTTTAAAAGCTAGAAGTGTAAGAATCCTAACACTAGACAATTTCAGTTACAAATAAGAGATCCAGTTGAATTTGTTCTAGACAATATTAGAAAATGTACAAGAAAACACACAAAGAAATGTATCCAGATATTTGCCTAACTTTTACCACAGAGAGAACAGCACCTTTACCACGTCAGCAAAAAAACCCCAAAAAACAAAAAACAATAAAATAGACATTTGTGACATCTACTGAAAATTGGTCTACACATTTCCATGTCAGTTCTAGTTTCATCTAAAAGCATCACTAAGAAGAATAGTTCCACACTACATATTAGAAAAGCACATCATACAGGGAGGAAGATTTAAAGACAATTTGCATAAAATGGGGAAGCCCCACCCCTTTAATTCTTCTCATTAAGGATGACCTCACCATGGGGATTACATGCAGTATGATGTATGTTCTAATGAAAAGGTAACATACTAATACAGCACAAACCATAATTTCGAATTTAGAATAGACTATTTTTGACACTCCAAAGGGCCCCAGCATAGTGTTGTCTGAAGAGGAAACAATAGTTAAATAGCACATTGATCTGTAGCAGCACTTTCCCATTTCACAGTCTAGTGAACTCACCCCATGTGATGGGTAGGAGATCCAGCCCAGCTCCCCTTGAATTGCTTTTGAATCCAGCAGATTAACTATAAAAGAAGACAAAAAGAAGAAGAATGAGTTTCATTTGCCTCTGTCCCTTTAACCACAGTTACTCTCTACTAAAAGATGTGTTTATTTGGGGGCCTCGTGAAGTCGTTGATTTGTTCAGGTGGTCAGACGGTTTACTACGAAAGAGATGAAAGGATCAGCTTGTTTATATTAAAACATTGTAAGTACAGAGGAGGTAGAACTTTTAAAACAATTGGCAAAACTAAGCAATGGATGGATCTCTGTCCAAATCATTACAGCGAGACGGCTGGGGGGAAGGGAGAGGAGGGAGGAAATTGAGCTGTTCTATCTGCAGCATACAATGCAAGGTTCTCCCCTCATATGCCTGAAATTTGTGTCAATGCATCTAACTACATAGGTGAGATGTGAATATTTAAATCTTTGATTAAAAGCTTACATTTTCCCATATACACTTTTCTCAGCATACAAAAATAAATAATAAATGCTGACTAAGGGCTTTACCCTTTCTGCCTTCTGATCAGATTGATTCTCCAAATCATCTTGCACTAATGGAGTATTTTCCAGAATTATATTAAATAAAATATTAGATATTTTTAAACCACGGTGCTTTAACTTCAAGAAAACTTCTTAAAGATGACTGCCACTGGATAGCTATCATCAGGGTTATCCTTTTTCTTTTAACCTTCTGTAGAAGAGTGCAGATTTTATTTTGGAATACCTTTGAAATGTAAACTATCTAGTTAATTAAATAAGTTTTTTTTAAGCTCTAAAATAGATCCAATAAAGCCCATTATTCCCTGATACTGCTATTTTGCAAAAACAAAAGCAAGTTTTATTTGTAGACTCTAGTCAAGTGAAATAACTGATCAGATGGCTCCACAAACTACACATTTATTTATTAACGTGAACCAGGACAGATGAGCCAACACACATTAGTGACAAAGAGTCATTGTCAGTCTTAACATTAGCACCAGTCAATGAGACATATTAATACACAACAACAGGGATCCATGCATCTCTAATATTTATCATTTACAATTTGGGATTTTTGTTTTAAATATAAAAACTATTGACAATGACAAAAGGAAGAAATCTCATTCTATATACAAGGGAGTTTTAACATCTCAGTATGATGTGACTTTCAAAAAGAAATAACCACTGTAATCTAGGCAGTAATGTTGTAGGGTTCTTCTGTTTTTAAGCCTGAAGGGTTGTCACTGTTCTCTGGACCAGATGGTGTAGGCATTGGTGCTCAGAGAAAGGAGAGGAATGGGATTAGGAGGGGGGAAAACCCTGAAATTATCTATAAATCTGTTAAGTAGAGCTATCTGTATTAATTTTGGCATCCTTCATGACTTGCTATTTAATTATGGCCATTACTAAGAAAATAAAGCAATTAAAACTTTTTTAAAGGTACCACACAGGGGAAAAAAGGGGTGGGAAAAGACGGATGTATGATCTCAGAAATAGACAAAAACAATACATCATTATAAGGATATACATATATTTTTGAAATTGTATTATTCCATAGTGAATGAGTTATTCTCCAGTCTGTGAAAACAAAAGTACTTCCGTGACAATTACATACCCATTTTTAAAGAAAATTACATTCTGACTTATTTCATTTTTTCTAAGGCCTGGTCTACACTACAAATTTAGGATTAAATAAACCATGTTAAGTTGAACTAATATTGTATGTGTTTACGCTACCAAGTCCTTTCCGCTGACCTAAGTGGCCTGTAAAGTTGACTTCTGTACTCCACCTCTGTGAGAGGCATAGCGCTTGATTCAACATCTATGGGTCGACATGGGGATAGTGTAGACACTGCATTGTGTAATTCGAATGAATTGGCCTCCAGGAGGTGTCCCACAGTGCTCCGCTGTGACCGCTCTGGAGAGCACTTTCAACTCCACTGCACGTCAGCCAGGTACACAGGAAATAGCTGCTCCCCTGGTAAAGCCTTGGGAACTTTTGCATTTTTATTTCCTGTTTGATCAGCATGAAGAGCTCACCAGCACAGCTGATCATGGAGACTCAAGGTCGCAAACGCGCTCCAGCATGGAGTACACAGGAAGTGGTGGATCTTATTGCTGTGTGGGGAGAACAGTCTGTGCAGGCAGAGCTCCGACACAGCAGAAGAAATATTGACATCTATGCCAAGATTGCGTGGGGCATGGGTGAGAAGGGCTACACCAGGGACATGCAGAAGCACCACGTGAAAATAAAGGAGCTTCGGCAAGCGTACCAGAAGACAAGGGAGGCAAACAGTCATTTTGGTTCTGCCCCACAGACATGCCACTTTTATGAGAAGCTGCATGCTATTCTTGGTGGCAACCCCACCACTACCCCAAAACACTCCATAGATAACTCCCAAGAGCCCCAGGCGACCTCGAGCAACAACAAGGAGGACACTGTTGATGAGGAAGAGGAGGAGGAGAGTGCAAGGCAGGCAAGTGGAGGATCCATTCTCTCCGACAGCCAAGTACTGTTTTTAATCCTGGAACCCACCCCCTCACAGGACCAGTTGGCAGCGGAGCATGATGCCGGGGAAGGCACCTCTGGTGAGTACACATTTCCAATCAAACCGTAGAGGTTGCATGCTTTTATTTTTTTAGTTTAATCTACACAAAAGTAGATGTAGTGGGTTTCTGGGAAGGGCTGCCTTATTTCGTCCACCACGGTAGGACACTTTCCCATGCTACTCCAGTATTAACTCTGCTGGCACCATTGCAGCATAAGGACCAGGTCTGTACTCAGACGCTTGCAGCATCTGCTCCCTTGCCATAAAGTGTTGATCCACCAGGCCAAGGAGGAAACATCTGCTGTCCCTCTTCCATAGCTTGGGCTCCAGGGAGCTGTGGCATCTGTGTCAGAGTGTTTGACAGCAAAGCAAATCCACCAATCATCCTGACTAAGCATTTAGGTCCCGGCGGTCTCCTGCCCAGCTCCAACTGCCATTCTTCACAAACTCACTTCTATCAGACTAATGATGAGCATAGCACTCCACTTATTTCAGATGGTACCTACCATGGTTGCCATTAAAAAATTCTCAGTAGCCAGCAATTACCACAATTGAGTATGAAACATCATAGCTTCATACAAGGAGGGGGCAGAGGGTGCAGAATGATGGCAACCTCGGCCCACAAGGACCACAATGTCTCACCCGATCTCCTGAGCTTCAAGTCCATCAGCAAAATCCCAGGTCTTTTACCTCTGGGAGCTGTTCATTTTATCCCCTTAATCACACTAGAAACTGGCCACAGGGGACACCAGCAACTAGCCTGGTTGCACCCCACCCAAGCTAGGTATTATTATTTGAATAAATGGAGTTTCAGGGCAAGACATAAACAAGGGAAGCATACAGGTATGACAGATATGTGGGGGAGGATAAGCTACTCACCCCTAGCACATTGGATTTTCCAGTGCATTTTATGATTTTATGGCTATCACTAGGTAAAACGGCCTGTGGTTATAACCTACACTCGCTTTAACCTACACCTCACAGCTGAGGAGTTAACTTGATTGCATGTCCAAGTGGCTCAGCTGCATTCCTTTCAGACACATGTTTGATATCTGCATGTGTGGATATGCTGTCTGAGTTGGCCTCTTTACCTCAATACAAATAAAAATGACATGTTTGAAGTTTTCCCCATCCTAACCATTAGTGTACATAGCATTCATTTATAGAACACTATTCCCAAGTTAGAATGAACAAACAAATTACAGAGCAGGAGAGAGTCTGCAATTTAGACGTAAAAATAGCAACCAAATCAGCTAATAGTATCCATCTGGGGGGGAAGTGGGAATTCTTCCAAAGGGGAGTGAGGTGTTGAAAAGCACAGTATTAAGCAGTAGCAGCCAGGTTATCATCTGCAGCATGCTGAATGCACAAACTGAATGCAATAGAGGTCTTCATCTAACTTCCAGTTCCTTTTGTCCCTGCTTCCACTTTTCCCATCCCCCAAAACAGAAACACCAGACACACCACTTTCACATGCATCCCACACATTTCGCTAACACTGGCAAATATTTATATAGTGATAAATTCAAGAAGGCAAAAGCTATGCTCCAGACCCGTCATTCTGATTTTGTGCTGAGCTTATTGATCAACTTTGTACTGTATAATCTTGTACATCCCCCATCACTTTCTGGGAGGGGCCGAGACTGAGAAGTCTACTGCACGTTACATCTCTGGTGGAAAGGGATCAGAAAGCCTTATGGACCCTCACTTGACTAACCAGGTTATCCCCACTCATTATAAATGCAACCAATTTCTCTTTCTCTGTTAAATGGTGGGAGGTAAGAAGAAAGAGCGCACGGGTGGAAAACAGTCAAAGAAAAAAACCTGAGGGATATGGATTGTCCTGGTAAAACATCTTGCCCTTTGCTCTGTGGAGTCATCAGTTGTCTAATGGGATTCATATTGGAGGTCAGAAAATCTCAGTCTGGCTTCCACTGCATAGGAACACAGAGATAATTTCGTTTCTCAAAAGATTTAGGTTATCAAGAACCTCACTCGAATTTGAAGACAGAGCATTTTCCCCCTAGAAACAGCCTTCAAAGAGATTTTCCCCCCAGAACATCTTTATCTGTATCTAGAAATATACCACTTCCCACCCCACCTGCCCCCCACGTATTACTTTTTAAAAATAAATATTTTGCTCACTGGAAAAAAAAAGTCATGAGATATTCAGCTCATTTGTCCTAAGGCCCAGAGGAAGAGCAAAAACATGCAATCTCATTTCCACGTACTTCAATACAGGGCAAACAATTAATTCAGCTAGACCTTATTAGGCTGCAACAGGCACAATGCATGGCACAAAGGCATGGAAGAGGAAAATGATTGATACAACTAGACATCGTGTGTCACAACATGATCCATCATGCTAGAGATCTAGAGGGAGGAAATTCTTTTCCTAGAATATAAAATGTACAGACAAAGACAAATAAAAATGTGAATTAGATGTTTGTGGCCTAAATCTTTTTGCAAGGAATTACTGGATTATAATAAAGTAATATGTCAGATTATAGAGATTATTGACCCACATAATGAAATCACTTCAAAGATTTGATTAGATGGGTGGTAAATATACCGTAATATACTAAGACAGCATGTTGATTTATAAAATCAACCTGACTAACTTATTAAATGTAATATAAACCAACATCCAGCCAGACCGTCAGCTGGTGTGTATCAGGGCAGACCAGCAGGTTTTTAAATATGCAATTAAAATACTTCTTAATTAAGAACAAAAAATATATATTTAAATTGAATCTTATGTGTTTTAACATGAAAAATCAGGTGACCTGCATAAAGTTTGAAAAAAAGTAGATAAGGTGTGCAGCTATTTACATGACAGTATTTTTTTCTGTATGGGAAATTATTATATCCAAGAACACTATTAGCATAACCAGGAACCACTCCAGTGAAGTCAGTGGTGGCATAAACTGTTGCAAGTGCACTGAACATCTTGTCTGATTTTCAGAGATGTTGATTTCAATAGGATCTGTGGATGCACAGCATGTCCAAAATCAAGCTACTAACCTCCCTGTTTTGCTAACTTTGGGAAGGAAGGAGGGGTGAAGTGTCTAATGGTTATGACAGGGCACTGAGAGTCATAACTCTTGGTGTCTTTACAGTTCTCCCATTGATTCACCTTGTGTCATCTCAGGCAACTCACTTAAGCTCTCCATGCCTTTGTGTCTCTACACTTCTAAAATGGTTGGATTATTTATCTACCTCAGAGTTGTGAAGTTTATTTTATTCAAGTTTTAAGTGCTCTGAGATTTAAGCCTGCTGAGTCCAGTCCTGCACAATGTTCAGCTTCCTCAACTCTCACTGATGCCACTGAGAGCTGAGGGTGCTCAGAAACAGATTCTATTTCCATGCCAGCTGGTATTATCGAGCCAGAATCTTATTTAAAATGTTGCCTTCAGAACTTGCTGTTCATTCCTTCAAACCTCCAGCCTTACTAGCATTGCAATATTTAATTCTTTGGTCAGTTTGTTACTGTGGGAGATGTAATGTGGACTCCAGCTGAATAGAGACAATGCCAGGTATTGCTGCTTTAAACCGTTTTTTTCTCTACAAAATGTTTATGCCCCATCTGGGGAGTGGAGGGTGTCACTGGTATACAATTGTCATAAAAGAATGGCAGTTATCATACCAAGGAGAAATGAGCGCAGAAGTGTTCTTGTAAGACAGAGATAAAAATCAACAGCTCACTAATACCTCAGTGCATTGCACTAGTCCACAACACATGACTGTTTTTAAAACAATGCTAAATATTGGTGAGAGGGACTTCATAACCTTGCTGCTTGCCAGTATTTAAATATCACAGTGATCTACAAAATGAGCAACAATCACAATTCCAGCTTTGGGAATTCAATGGCTTTAGTCCTTTCATATAACGGGCTTGTTCACTGTACAGTATGCTATGGCTATTTATGCCATATGGCAACGTGCCTGCAATGCTGTCTATTAACAACATGTTCTTTCCTAAGAGCCTTGCCTCCTTGCCTGCTGCTTTGGGCTCCAGAGTAGTCGACTTCCCAATTTAAGAGAAACCATAATAAGCTACCTCAGTTCAGGCTGTGCTAAATTGTAAGAAAGAATCTCTTCCCAGAGCTTGGAACAGGAATATAACACACATGGAATACAAACTTGCTTGCATTTTTGTAGGTATTGTAGTACAAGGAACTAGTGAAATGAACGGGTTTGAGATGTGTTTGATATACAGGCCCACTGACAACAGAAACTCTAAATTTATCGACTTGTTTCTGTTCTCATGTATACCATGCTAAATCAGGAGTAATTTCACAGAAGACAAAAGAGTTAGGCAGAAAACTAGGAAGGGATCAGAATCACATTCTCCACCTGAAAGAGGCAGCACTTCAAGGAAGACGTGAGGTTCAAACTTCTATAGTAAACCGAATACAAAATAAATACATTCCCCATCTGAAGAAAAAACAATTAACCAAAATGTTGTGCCAAGGAGAATCATCCTGAGGTAGCCCGTGTTTCATAAAAACTGGAGGAGAGAGCCTGCCAATAGTCAATTTTCAAGATCTAAAGTACAAGGATTTGATAACAGCAGCTTTGTTTGTCACTAAACATTCCCCAGTCATGTGAGGTAAGAAAGGATCACTGATTTGGCTAAAATAAATGATTTTTCAACTACTCAAACATTTTTCAAGTTAAAGTAAAACAACACCATGTAAATGTTAGAAAGTCAAGGTGGATGAGATAATATCTTTTATTGGACCAACTTCTGCTGGTGAGAGATTTACCTCACCCACCTTGTCTCTCTAATATCCTGGGACCAACACGGTTACAAAAAAACACCACATACACATAAATGTTGTCTGCTCTGGTTAATTTGGAATAATATTAGTTATTAGAAAAATGCTAGCAAAGGGGAAAAAACCTTATTGTGGCTATCCAACACAAAAAACGAGGATGCTCATAACCAAAATATGCTGTGTAACTCTCTGGGAAGCAAAGAAGGCACTTTGAAGCAGGAACCTAGCCAGGATTTGGTTTTGGGGTGGGACAGAGCGGAGTCTGTTACATACTTACATACATTTTTAGAATGGTAGCCTCCCTGTTGCCAGGACAATCCGCACCTGAATTTTTATACACTTAATCAACTATGTGTACAGGTCTGAGGGTCGGCTCCTCTAAACTACCAGATTACAGGCAGAAGGGAGGGAGCTGAAGTTGCAGTTGCTCAGATTTGCACCCAGAGTTTGTTTTCTGGGTGGAAATGGCAACTGCAAACAGGCAAGCTGGGTTGTGGCCAGGGTGAAGACATGCCCCATTGTGTACAGACATCTGGGACGAACCATCATGATGGTCAAAAATAAGGTAAAGGGTTTCTATGGAATTTCTGGTTATGGACAGGAAGCGGTTTGGAGATTAGGAATTCTGGCATAAACAGTTCTAACCAATGCTATGTCCCTGTTCAAGTAACAGCATTCAGAAACAACATGTGATTCTAAATTACCCTTGCCCCAAATCCTTTTAAGTAGCTGACTTGGGGCCTGATTCTCTACTCATTTACATGAGTATATATTCAAAATAGTCCAGATTCTGTAGTGACATTAGAGCCACTTTATGCTGCTCAAGTGGCATAAAAGGGCCGTAGTTCATGCTGCAAATGCCCAGCTGAGAACTCCCCTGGTATAGGAGAAGTCTGCTCGGTCCAAGTGTGTTGCTCTGGCACCTTTGCCTCCTCAGTCTCCGGCACATGGAACATGTCAGGCATCTGGTCATGCTGCACTCCACCTATCCTTCACTGGTGTAAGTGCCCTAGAAACCCCAGTAGAAACTTGCTATTTCTTATGCTCTCCTGCTCAGGCGCCTCTAAGATTTGGCCTTTTGTGCTATACAGTTCTCATTCCAAATGTGGACCTTAGGGGGAAATCTTCTGGCAGATTAAGGCCATGCCATAGCCTTTGGGGAGACACACAATTGTAGTGAGAACTGCAGTTTTTCTGCTATGCCCCTCTTATGTTGAACAATACAAAATAGGATTTTGTGCAGAGCATTACAAATTTGGCAAATGCCATTTTCAATCTGTGGTTAAACTGCTGACTACAGAACTGTACAAGCAAAAAAAAAAAGCCACATCCAAAAAAATGAAACAAAAACAACTTGCCGTAAAATTGAGTGCAGCGGCAACCGAGACAGAAAACAAACTGGAGGGTACAGGCATCCATCATTCTGGCAAAGATGTTTATTACATAACAAATAAGCCATGCCCCAAATCCAAAAGTTATTGCTATGAACTCAAATAAAAAGCACAGCCCAACCATATTCAGATGTGTCAAGTTACCTTTCAAATTATTAGTGTTCCAGAAATCTATTTTTATTAAAACGGTAAGTTCTCTATATTAGGTTAAATCATTTATTGACTTTTTGTTACATGTCAAATCTTGCAACATTGATATTTTGCAACTTCTGGCAATTGGCCTTGTACTTCAGGAGCAAGAGAATTTCATTTTTCCCTCAGTTTTATTCTTTTCAGCAAACATGCTCCCGAACTCCTGGTGGAGCCAGATTCAGGTAGTCTGTTCTTCCTAGGGTTGATCAGAGAAGGTACCAAAATAGGAATCTCATTGTAATTCTCTCTCACAGGACTGTTGTTAAGCACTTAACGAGGGGACTCAGCACACTGATGAGCACTACAGAAATGCCCACAAATAAAGAGCTAGATTATAAACTGCAATGCCGTAGGACCAGACTAAGGAGGAACCTGTGATTGAATCACAATTTTCCCCCGACTCAACGATTGCTCCATACAGAAAGTGCTTTGCTGCTGGCTCAGATCAGTAACACATTTCCTCACTCCCTCTTCCCTCGTTGGCTCAACCAGTGCTAGCTAGTAGCCAAAGGCTCTATCCACTCCTCACTCCTGCCCATTCACTCTCCACCCACCTGCACAGGCAATGGAGATGTTCCACAGGGCTGTTCTGCTTCCAACTCTGAGACCCACCAGATGTAACGCCTATACAGCTGAGTTAGGGACAAGTTACATCCTTCTAACTCCCCTGCACATGTACAGAACAAAGGACAATTGTGCCCTCCCCCCAAAGGCGTGCTAAACACTATGAAATCCTCACACTAAAGGTGTAGAAGAGCAAAATATTATTATTGTATTTAAAAAAACCCATAACGCTGAAAACGTTTGGAAACAAGAATTAAAGTTACTAAAATTTTGTTACTGCAAAACGTAGAGAGCTCACTGCATGCTAAAATACTTTCCCCCTCATCTCAGTGGGGGGGGGGGGGAGTGTTCAGAGGATAGCCATGAGATGCAAAATAGTTTGATGTATAAACTAATCTATTTTGAGCATGATCCTACAGAGTGCCAAATGCCCTCAAATTCCCATTGAACTCAGTGGTTCACAGAAAGACCATGCCCTATTTCTCCCAGGATAAAAGAAAAGGCACATGTAGTCATCTCTACTCAGAAAGCATCAACACTGAAATAGTAGATGTTTTGCCAGTCAGTAGAGAGCAGTTTTGGCAGAGATACATGGTGGATTTTCTCACACCTGTCTGTGTTATTTTGACAATTTGCCTAGAAAATATTTTTATGTACGATCACCACCAGAAACATAAATTGATTTTTCTCAGTCTTAAACTCTTATACAAGAGGAGTACAGTGCTGTTAGTACTGTGTGTAACTCACTCTCCAATTGTATAAAAACACATCATTGGTGTGCTGGAACATAACATTTATCAAATGGGCCTAATAAAGTTTCCGTTTTATTAGCCTCCTATTTCCTGTAGAGTTGTTATGCTGCCAGTTCTTTTCATTACGCCAGGAATATAAAAACTAAGAATGGATGAGCCTAATGAGGTCCAAACTGCAATGCAAACCTTCAACTTATTTTTGTGTAAAAAAATCATTCTAATGCACAAAGATTTCCTGTCAATTAAACCTATTCTTCCTCCCTCCTCCAGAGCAGTACTTACAAAAAAAAAAAAAAAGTAGACTTGCACACATGAGCACTCCAAACCCAAACGGGCACAATATGTCTGTATTCACGTTGCCATTCAAATTTTCTCCCCTGCCCCTTTTTTAGTGTTTCCAAATCCCTTAATACCTGATTTCAAGTTCAAGTTCGAAACACTTAGGGACTGATTCTACTGTTACTCCGTGTTAAATCAGGAGCAACTCTGCTCACTTTAGTGGAATTACACTGATATAAACCAGGGTGATTTCAGAATCAGGTCCACATAACTAGGGAAGGTGTGAAATTAGGAAAAGGCAAGTTTACCCTTCTATAAGGACCAAACATTATGAAATGCCAAATGCCACACAACTGACTTCAATAGGAGCTGAACACTTCCCAAAAGGATCTCAGCACCTTGCACAATCAAGCCCTAAAATTCTTCCTGTGGCCATAGCCTGCACTCCCTACTTGAGATAACTTATGGAAATCAGTTGTATGAAACCTTGTATGAAACCAATAGGAGTTTTGTAGAATGGGTCTCTTTTTGGGTCTGATAAAGCTGGGATCTACAAAGGGCCCCATCCTTAGAGACGCTGAGCATCTCCAAGATGCTGTGTGCCTTCTACTGACTTCAATAGAGATTGAGGACACACAGCATAGCACCTCATAGGATGGGGCCCTTTGCATTAGATCACAATACTCTACCCATATCTGTTAAATATGTCAGCAACTCAAGAAACAGCACAATAGCCTCAGCCTCTAGAACTCTTGACAGCAGCAGATGCCATAGAAAGCAGAGATTTCATCAGGAGTAGCATTCACACCTAGAATGGTTCCCCAGATCATGGAAACTTTCCTTATTACTGCACTGCAAACACACTGAAGACCCTGATCCTAAGAGTCTTCAATGTGTACAACTCCCAGTGAAGTCAGTGGGAGTTTTAGGTAATCGGTCACTCTTTGATGTCAGAGTCTGTTGAGACAAGGACCAGAACCCAAATAACCAAATGTTTGTCAGCTAATAGGGCAAGTGACTGTTGAATCACACTGGCATTATTACAGATTTTAGAAGAAGTTGCTTTTCAAATTTTGCTTAGGCAAGAAAAAACCCTTACCATTTCTTTAAAAGCTCAGAAATTAGTAAGATCTATCTATGTATTAAACTATGTTCAGAGGGCCATCCAGACAAGTGCATCTCCCGTAATTTCATTAATCTCTTCTTCTCTTACAGATTGTTATGAAGGATAAACTTTTATGAACCAAACCTTTCAACTTGCACTGACATGTTTGAGCTCTTACCCAGTTACCCATATGTATAGAATATATCCATAGGGCAAATGGTTAAATGTTTTGGTGTGAATTGGGAGAACAACATGCTCATAGCATCAGAAAGCTCCAGAAGTGTCATGTTGAGGAAACCAAGATGTTAAAACCAGTTCTATTTTCCAATACACTGATGTCACCAATATGCTATTCTCATTGTTTGCTAGGTTCACTGAATTTATGGAGGTAATTAATGCAGAACATGTGTGCTGTGCTATCCACATGAAAAATGGAACTGCCCCGACTTAATTTGATGCCGTTCCAACCCAAACCTTGCTAACATTCTCTTGCTCCTTCCACATGTGAGAAATATAAATATTTATAGCAAAGAAAAGGTAAATGCTAATGTGGCTGTTGAATTCTCACCCGCCGACCCATCACAATTTCTCACAGACCTTAACCTTCTGCTTTGTCACCTCTGACCATTAGCCTCCCCCACACACCATAAGCTCCCAGTATTTCCTCATCGAGCAGCCCCTCCCTTCTCCAACTGAGCACATTCTTTGTGCATAAACCCCACTCTCTGCCACTCCTCTCTCCACTCTTGAGTTCTAGGCTGGTACTGTTGAGTGTACTGCTGATAGAGTGCACTGTTTGAGTAGCGTACTCCGCCATGGCCCCCTCTGGGAAACCAGGGACCAAAGGTTCTCCCTTCTGATTAGAAGTGTGTGGGTGAAAGGGAACGGGTAGGAGGTAAAAATCAAAATTTCCCACCCAAGATAAAAGAGGAAAGGGAATATGCCTTACCTTGCTTACCTGATCATGGTAAGGAGGTAAAGAATAAATAGGGATGGGAGAAATTATGGGGAAAAAGGAAGCAGCAAAGACAGGGATGGTGAAGAGGAGCAACTGAGGTGTGATGGAGAAGAAGAGGAGACTGAGGAGGTTTAGGATCCCTAGATCAAGTTCTGACCTCAGAGTGAATGCCTTTTTTCCACAGCCTCTCTACCTTTTACTTCCCCTGGGTACTTCATCCCTCACCCTCACTGGGACAAACACTCACTTCCTTTCACCTATTCTTTTTCTGGGCTCGAGTAATGTTTGCGGGATTGGATCCTTACACTCCGAGACCTTATTTACCCCAAAACTTTGTAGCTGTAAGTTCTCCAGTAGTGCCCCTTGATGGATGATCACATCTGTGGCAACTACAGCATACACATGGATTGCATGTTTTTACCATCCTGTTATTTAAGTGTTAAATAGGGTGGTAAAAATGCCTGAACCCCATCTACACTGCAGCTTCCACATACACTGGCACCTGTGGAGCTGTACTGCTGAAGAATCACAGCCATGAAGCTTGCTAATGTAAACAAAGCCTGAACATTTTTAGGAACCGGGAGACTGTCTTTATTTATGCCTTAATTCAGGATTGAGCGACACTGTGAGCACTGAATTAAGAATTATAATAATGCAGCTAATGAGAGATGGCTGTAGGGGTTATGTATTTATTGGGTTTCAGCTCAGAACTTCCGCCACAAAAATAACTTCACTCCTTGTTATTTACTACTGGGCAAAGTCTGTGGGAAGCCTAAAAGTTGGGCGGTGAAGGAGATTTTGTGGTTTTAAAATTTCCAGTTCAGATAGTTATTCTCTTCCTTAGACATTTTCTATAAAACATTCTCTTTCCTGAAGTGAATAAATTCAAAACAAACTTTTCAATTAAGTACTTAAAAATCAGGGAGGCATTAGAGACCAGCTTTCTAGCAGTCTTTTCATTAATATTTTAACATGCGGACTTAGGTAACCTTTTTGTCCTCGCCATCAAGAGGTGGATATAAATATGGTGTGGGAAACAGGCTGGACAAAAAAATAAATGCTTTCACTGTTCCCATAACATATTACATTCAACTGCCCTGACTGAACCTTATTCCGTAACATTCATCCCATTGTTTTCTTAATTGCTAGTAAGTTTCTACTACTGTTCGTTTTGTCTGCTATTATTCTTTCATCAATATTTTTCCAGCAGATTAATAGGATTTTCCCTCCATACTTTGCCTGAAACAGCAGGATACAGTAATTCAAGAAAAAAGGGAGGCTGGCAGTGAAGTTTCTACTTACAGTTTGTCTCATTTAATAACATCTCTGCAAGTTTAAGACTTTATTTGGTGTGGTTTCATTCATTCCAGCTGACAGTCTCTCAGGCTGGGGCTTAATTCTTTTGTCTCTCTCCCAACATTTTCTTTGAGACAGGATTATCTTTATTTCTAGTTCTTTATTTCTTTTAGTCACACCATTTATTACTGAGTTTCACAAGCAATCTGAAATCTTTGGGTCCTAGTTCTGATTTCACATTGGTTTCACACTGGTAAAAGAATTCCTTGAGCTGGGATTTTCAAGAACTCCGAACAGAGTTAGGTACACAAGTTTCCTTGAAAGCTCATATGTCTTAGGTGCTTTTGAAAATCGTGTCCCATGAATTTCAATGAAGCAGCTCCTGAATTATACCAGCGCAAAATCAGATTGTGCCCTTTGAATCTGTCTTAAAAGTAGATTTATAAAGCAGTTTATAAAGTTTTGTTTATGATTTAGAATATAACTGCAGTTGACAACAATAGCTTTTATTCTTTTAAATGTATTTAATGTTTCTGGAAATAAAAATGGCTGTAACACTTTAATGGATTTTCAGTCAAACTGATAACTTTAAATGTGATTTTGCTGGTAAGTAAAGAAATTATGAAAATGCTGGAAACATTTCTATAGCAATAGATAGGAACTGAACAGGGAAAACTCTTTTTAACATGCATTACCTTACTCAACACCAGCTATCATTAGATCATAACATATGAGTGCTACTTGCTTAGTGCTATTTACTTTGGACTTTACTATTAAAGATCCCACAAGATTGTAGTTGAGAAATGTGGGTAGCAGAACACCCTTTCCTACATATTTTTGTCTTTATTTTCTCTCTACCATTGCTACCCTTTCCCCCTTGTAAATGCTTTCCAGCAGCCGAGCTTCTTTTCATAACTAACAGAGCTTTGGTAAAAAGTAAAATTGATATTGACTTTCCCAATGGAGAATCCCCACATCAATGCCTAGCGGAGCAACCAAATTCTGTCAGCTGGAATTGTGTCTCACAAGGTGAAGAACCTATTAGATACTTGTTCCTTGCCCGTGAACTTTTCCTAACATGCGTACCGCCTCCTCCTTGCCTGGTTAATTCAGTAGTTTAGGTGCCTATCTGATTTTCTAATAAATGTCACAATTCTGGTTCTGTAGAGCACAACTTTGAACTTTAGGAATTTTGAGGGATGTCACCCCTCCTCCAGAGGATTTCTTAAAGAAATCAAATGGCAGCCTAGGACACCATTATAACTGGATGAATAATAACCTATCGGATGCATAACAGAACTAGATCAGCCTCTGTTTAAAAGTCTGCAGATTGTACTCTCACATTTGGTAACAGCTCTGTAGTGACCCTCACTGGTGATAAAATCCAGATCTCTAAAAACAGAAACGAACACCTGCATCTGTATTTCTGAACCTTTCATCAAATGGGGATTACAAGAACAAGAGTAGTTACATGCTTTCCTGGAAGAAAAGTTGTATATTTTAAAACAAAATCAAAAGCAAGCATACTGACTGCAAATTTGCTGAATTCAGCATTATTCCAAGGATGATAATTTTTTAAACAAATGCCAATATTCCTGTCAAATGTACGTGCAAATAAATTACAGTTATTCATGAAGCATCAAGAACTTGCAAAGATTTTACTGTAAATAACAGCCTAAACTTGATGTGTGTCATACATGTTTAAGATTTTCAGATAGCTGATGATCGAAAGCTTGTAGCTGCGTATGCTTTTTTAATACACTGAAAATTTTAAAACACAATCTTTTACCTCTTTGGTTATTACTTTTATGTTAGCTTTGGGTTAGCCCTGTTGGGAAAAAATGTATATAAATAAATTCTGGGAAGAACCTTACATTTGGATATGGTTTGATTTTTTAAACATTTTAAGTAAATTTTTTGAGAAGCATCTTAATTTTTCCTTTTAACAATATTTTCATTATAATGTGCTAAGTCAGGAAAGATTCAAAAGTGACAAACAGAAAAGGAAACAAATTATTCAAAATATTAAAACCTCTCAGTAAACACAGGCATACAAAATAACGAATCCACTGAACTTTTCCCCCCTGTAATACTGCATTTTACAAACACCATGGCGTGAATATTAAAGCATGCTCATTACTGGTCTGGTCATATAGCTAAGGATTAAAACACAGCAGCTTTGAATACGATACAGCTGTACAAAAAATAGCCCTTTAAACCTCACCAGTTTAAATCTTCCAAATTCCAACTTTAAAAAGACAATATATTTTTGTTAAAATTACTACCTTTATAATTACACTTTTGCAATTAAACTCACAAAATTAACAGCCGCTGAACTTTAAGTGCTTCAGGAATTATGCCACGATACATCAAAACTGGTCATGATCTAATAACAGCTGACACAGAGTAAGATAATGCTGGTTAAAAGGAGGAGTTTTCCCCATACAATTCCTTTTCACTGCTATAGAAAAGTTTCCAGCACTTTCAATATTTCCTAATGTCACTAAAACAAAACATAAAAATGTTCTTGCAAAGTCAGTTGTACATGCCACTGCACATACAATACTGGCATTTTTTAAAAATGTAATAGCTGACATTGCTAGCAAACACATTAATATTAATAAGTCTTTGTAAACAGTAAATATTCACACCAATAAAACTATGTAATTTAATTGCTAAGTTATGCAAAGTTCCATTACAGTAATGAATGAGAAAAACATGAAACCTCATACACACTGGAAAGAGGGACTGATTACAAGTTGTTTACTGTTTACCAGAATGGAGACTATTTGTAACTCAGTACTGCAAACAGATTTACAATTTTGGTCCTCTTTTCAGCATCGTTTTCATAAGAAATTAATTTTATGCTAGATTGAGAAGTTACAAGAAGTTTCCTGTCTGCACAGTCAAAATATTATTGAAGCAATTCAGGTTGTCAGTAAAAGCTTAAACAAATTTGCTGATAATCCTGTTAATGACCCAGGTCAAGTGTTAACTGTTGTGGGTTATAAAACAGTGAAATTAAGGTTGCTGGTACCCTCAGGCAAATAGCATAGTTACTGAAAAGGATCAGAAAAAGCTATTAAATTACAGAATTGTATAACTCATTCAATTTCTGGATACTATATAAACTGTTTTGAAAGAAACTGCATCCCTCTAAGTGAAAAAGTGTAATCCTCCAAAAGTAAAAAAACTAGATCAAATTGAAATAATAGTGTCTGTGATTTCTATGCACCTTAAGCGCACAGCACATTCTCACCCTAAGGGTTTTCTGCTTGTGTGTTGAAAATAGATGTCAACCCTAAACTGGGGAATGATCCACTCATTCAGATGTTAATTCTTTCTGACATTTTCCTATTACTCCAAGAATGGTTCACACTTCACTACTGTACATTGATAAAGCCTCTTTCGGGACTACTGAGATAGTTTAAGAGCTAAGAAATGTGTGGTTTAAAAAAAAAAAAAGCCCAGTATGTGGCAGATTTCTTAAGAAACAAGTTTAACAAAAATTACCTGTTTCCATAAAAGAACAGGTTTTTTTTAAATAAAACTTTTGGTGATGGTGACAAGTATCATATGTTCCATCTCTCCTGCACAAAAACCCCCAAACTGGATTAAATAACTAAAAATGAAGTAGACCTACATATAACTATTACTACTGCTATTTTTCCTGCTGTTGCAGTGTTTGTATTGGCTGTAATGACCATATATTTTAAGCAACATTTTAGCACTAAAAACGCTTTCACAAAAATCTGCACAATTCTTCCAGATAAAATAAATCTGGTATATTTCTGGTTGTAGCCCACAACTACCTTCAATATGCCTAATGTACAGTAGCAGTTACATGTACTGTAAAGCAATTTTGATTGTGTTTCATCCTTTCTTAAAAGACTCGATGAGAAATTAATTGGTTAATCCACAGTAAGTTTTATACAACTCACATATGTTCTATTTATCTATCCACGTATCAAAACTGGTATACCCAGACACACCCCTTGACCAAATTCTTAGTTAAAATTCTTACAGTTTGTTCATTCTCACAATTGGAAAAAGAAAACTTTTCTAAATAATTACCATAAAATCATATAAACATACATTTCCCCTTAACTTCCTTTTTATTTGGGAGGGTGGGGTGCTGGCCATGGAAATTTAGAGCAAAGGGGTGGGAAAGAAGAAAGGTGATCAGGAGAAGATTATTTCAAGAAAAAAAGAAAAACCTTTTTGAACTTAGATTTTTAAAATGCATGTTGATAATAGATTGTCAAATGTGTGTGTGTGACTCATGTTAGCAAATTATAAAAACTCAAATTCTTAAATTCACTGTATCCATCTAAATATATGGTAAACAAATCAAAAATCTATTTCAAGCCTTCCGAAGTTACCACAAATATTAAATTGTTGGAAGTTAGTTTTATTTTTAGAAGAAACACCTAGTTTCCATTATGGGGAAGGAATATAAAAATAATACTCAATCTGGAAGATTAAGCACTGCTGTCCAATTTTGTTGTCGCTTCCGTTGGCTGTGCAGAAAACATTACATCTATTTCATACTGTATCTTGCACAAGATTTGTAAAGTAATGATAAAGAAAAAAAAACTAAAGTCAAACTGGAGGAGTCATAATGTACAACACTGTCTTATTAGAAGCTTCCTTGGACAGCTATACCTAGTACACATTTCGTATTGCATAGGAATTTTTTTCCCCACACTTTCCTTAATTTTTTAAATTAAATCTCAAAACCAGCAATTCTCAACAAAAGAAAAATTAGTGATATTTTAGCAAACTTCAGTTCTCAAAATTCTTTTTGCCTTAATTATTATCTTAGTTTACATTATGTGTCTGCCTGCAAGTATCATGGAAGCGGAGCTGCTCTGCTTACTGCCTAACAGAACTACATACTTTGTGAAGAATCTTTTGTAATAAAAACACACACAGAAAGTAACCCCTGCGAACATGCTTGTTTTTATGAGCCAAAATCATTTGCGAAGGGCGACACTATTTATAAAATAGCGTGTTGCTGGAGAAAGGCTTAGCTGTGCACAACACTCTGAAAGTGTGTTCTATTAAATAACCTCTGAAGCATTCTCCATACAAAAAATATTTACACAGACTATATATATTACAGCTGTTCTATACTTTTTATGATAACATTATATAATTGACTCTTCCCAGCAATAGAAAGAGCTGATGTAAGAATTACTTGGATTTGTAAAGTTTTAATCTTTTTTTAATTGTTTTTTCCCCTTTACAGAAAAAAAATAGCTTTACACAATAATTGCCTTACTCCAAAAGCAGTTAGGGCGTCACTCAGTTCATCACCATTACTTGGGCACCAAAAATAATTATCTTAATAGCTAATATATTTTCTTCTGTATGCAAATGCTATATATCAAGCAGGTGTAGGTTTTGTACAATTGTTCGCTGTGAGAAGTTCTTCATCACCTTTTGACCTCTGGATTTTATAGATAAAAGTTGCTTTGGACACACTGATCCCAGAGGCTGTGTCCAGTGTCTTGTGGCACCACTTCTATTTATCCATGGGGAATGGCTAGCCATGTCTTTTTCAACTTAGATTTTAAATTAGCTTTCAAGACTGACTGTCCAATGGGTATAATTATTTTGCTGAAATTTGTGTATTTTAATCACATTCAATTTCACACATTAACTTAGCAAAAGCTAACAAGAACGATATGCCAATGCCTTGTTTAGGGATTTTTTTTAAAAGGTGACTATTTTGAATTAAAGCCTGAAATTAAATTGTTACAGCAATAAAAATAGGTTATCTAAAAGGAGCAGTACCACTGGCTGCTTTTTATTACATTAAAAGTTTCTGAAATGAAATAAACCAAGACTCATCATATTACTATCATTATGCATATAAGCAGGGTTTGTGGTTTAGTTATGAGCAAGGAAATAATTCATGAAAAAGGACAGGTGCTGTAAGTTTTTTGTATTTTTTTTAAAGATGCTGAGAAATTAGGTACATTAGATACAAAGAGAACATTAGGAAATTAAATGACTACTTTATAAATGAGTTATATTCCATGCATTAATTGTGAATAAACAGTAAGATCAATTTGATAATTGTGTAGCTGGGAAGGCATTTAAAAATATAACCTCAAGGGAAGAAAACACAAAATTCTCTATACTTCTCTTTCCTTCCTTTTCTTTCCCAGTCTTTCCTTCCCTCCTTTATCCTTTGGGCTATCCAGCACAGAATATATACTTTTCATACACATCACTATATGCAAACAAGCACACTGGGCATTACTATCATGGTTCCCATTAGCGTTACTTATGCTCATTATAACCTGTACCACGGAGCAGCCCATCACCTTGTGAGATGTAATATACAACTTCCACGTCGTCTGTGAAATCCGGCCACTACAGAAACACACGGATACGCTCTCTCTCTCTTCCATCTAACGACCAAACTCCCTTTACTTGTGTCATGGGTCACGGTCACCACCCAAACATGTCATGCTCCCCCCACCCCCACCGAGCTGCTCACACGAACAGAGCTACGTTTTCTTTTTTAAACTTTGCTATAAGACGACGACTGTGAAGAAAGCAACCTCCCCTTTATATAAATTAACACACAGCATTGTGTACACTGCTGTCCATTATGCATTGCAATTGAAAGTTATAATTGTTCCAGCTGCCACCATCTGATTTTGCAGGGTTTCTTTTACCACTCATTTGTTCAATCAAAGAAAATCTCAGTCCACCCGCTCAACAAACAGTTATCACGCTGGACCACCTTAAAAAAATGGTGCGGACCCGGTTTTAAACAGGATCCCAACGTTAAGAAAAAGGGAAAGTGTAGTCACCGCTGGGATCTCTATCTGTGCCTGGCTTACTTACCTTCGTTGGTAGGATGGAGAATCAGTTCCCCAACGCAGCTGAGCGCAGAGCAGATGAGAAGGAGGAGGATGGAGATGTGACAATCCATGTTGCTGGTGCAGAGGGCAGGGAGAGGAGCATATCTTCATGCAGCATGCCACTGATGTGAGAGCGCTGATTGCAGGAGAAGTTACCATGCTCCGCTTGCAGGCTGATGTCAAGTTTGACACTGGAGATAAGGAGGAGTCTGCTGAGCTGCCTTTCTGCAGGCTGCTTCAGAGGCAGCTCGCTGGGTCCTAGTGCACCCCTACCACTTAAAAGTACAAAGGTAACACAGATCAAGAAGTGATCAAGTGGTCATAGTCCGGGCGGGGGGTGGGGGGAGGGAGGGAGGAGAGGAGGGAGGTGCAAAACTGGGAACCAAACCATAAGAAAAAAAATCTCAAACGTTATGAAAAAATGCAGCACCGGCTTCAATGTAGGTTGCTTTGTTTTAATGCTGTTTGCAACATCCTTCTCTGAAGAGATGGGAAAACATCTCACAAATGGGATGAGTGAGAAAGAGCAAACAGAGTGCAAAATAAAAGTTGCCTCTGGCTCCAAGCCCTAGGATAATGAGCGGAAAGGCAAACTTCATCTGCAGGAGAAAATCAATCATACCTGTAATTTACAAAGGCTCATAGGAGCAGAGATGTTAGTCACCCTCCTTCAAAAATAATTGTTAAAGGTGGGTCAAAACTGCCTCCCACCCCAAACCATAATGCTACTTAGATCCCTAAGCACACCTGAGAAAAACCCTTGTCCCAGTCACACTTGCCTCTGCTTTTTAAAAGAACAAAGATCCCAGGTACATTTCCCAGGTAAAAGAGCCCCTCTTACCCTTCATTCACTTGCTGCCTGTCGGTTCTCAGGACCCTTTCCACTCCCCCTGAAGTCCCAGACCAATCTGGTTACAAATATTTGGGCCTTAAAGTTACACGTTCAGAGTCCAGCATTCACACAAGCAGCTCCTTCATAACCCTGTGTTCAGCTCCTTCACAGCTTCACACAGTGTGATCTTTCTGTGGTGCCACGTGTAAAAATAAGCATAATACAAATCAAACACACACTATCTACTAATAAATCACAGGAGCAACCCCCTTCACATGCTGCATTAAGCAGCTCCTAGGGCCTCTGCAATAAAGGATGACATAATTCACATAGCTCAGGACTCTCAGTTCAACATTTCATCCATTTACAATCTGATAATATTCAATTACTGTTCTTTCCTGGGCTGAACACAATTGCAAAAGTAGTAATGCTATCAGAGCTCAATACTTCCATGGCAGAGTTATTATATAAATTGTCAATCTCATTCTTAATCCCTGTGCTGCCGAGGGTAATTGTAGCCTGTTCTGCTTCAGGAATTTTGTGATTTGGGGGCTAAGATAATTCATATCCCAATTACTATGTTCTCTTTGAGATAGCCTATGGAAACTACTGTGTATTAGCCCTTAGTCCCCCTATCCACAGCCCTGCTTGTTTTAGTGGCACTAAGGCTTTTGTGGCTTTCTGATCTATCAGAAGTTTCCACCCACAACATATCAATCAACTTTTTTTTTAAAATGTCTGCTCTGTTTCCCTCATCATAGGCCCCAAATTAGGCCATCTCTGGATCTGCCAGAGGAGAGTTACAGGCAGCTCCTGCTAGGGCTCATCAGTGCTACTCCATGTGTCTGCCAGAGGGGATCACTACAGAGCCACAATTTCTGAACCGTTTCATTTTGTGGATCACCTCTTTGGATTGACACACTCTTGTGGACACCTTCCCTCCCTGCCTTGGTTGCTTAATCTCCCTATAGCAATTACAGAGCTTGTGCCAGCTCTGGAATTGTATACTTTTGGCAGGTCACTCTTTTGATTTCTTTTTGGACACAGCCCACATTGTCACTAGGTAGCCATCTTGTGGCCAAGGGAAGTGGGGGATTGAATGCACTTTTATTATTTGCACCAAGACTGTGTATCCATTTGCTTTGCATGTACATAGAAAGACACAGTCACTTCCCAGATGAGCCTGCAATCTAAACAGACAATAAAATAAAGAGAAAGGAAATATCCCCATTTTACAGATGTGGAACTAAAGCACAGAAAGATTAAGTTACTTGCCTAGAGTCACACAAGACATTGGTGGCAGAGCCAGTCTCAAGTCCCAATCCGGTACTTTAAGACACAGGGTCAACCCTCCGCTGATGTACACAGGTAAGTCAAGAAGCACAGATGTACGTCCCTGGGAGTTCCGCTGGTCACGGTTGTCAGCAAGATTCCCTGGCTACTGCTGTCTGTAGCACCCATGGTTGCGTACATGGTGCCAACCCATGTTGGCTGTTAGGCAACACAGCACAAGAGCTGTAGAAAGAAGGAAATATCCTCAAAGAAGAGTGGGATGCAGTACTGCAGGAGGGGCACTCTCGGCCTTTTGCTTACACAGTACACCTGGGCCTAACAGAAGCCATTTTTATCTGCCACAGTCCTTTGCCACTCCACTATGTGTTAGGTAAGTGTGCATGCAGAGTAGCTGGAGACAGGGAGGCACAAGGACAGGTAGTGAGCAGACTGGGATATACCTTGTCCTCTACCAGCTCCATGGAGATAACACAGAAAAGGTAGCTTGGTTCTGCCCTCTTTCCTACCTCTCTCTAATTTTGGCATCATCCACAAATTTAACCACACTTCAGTTTACACTATGGAAATACACAAAATAGCCACACAGGATGCAAAAACCTGTGTTTGAGTTTTGTTTTATTTTGAAGAGGAGGGCAGTTCTTGAAAGCTGAATGGATTCTCTCTCCTTCTAGACCCTGAGTTGGGTGAATACCTCCCAACAATCCCTACACATTCACTCAGCTAAACATTCATCTCATTCCACTTGTGTTTCCACCACTTAGTAATCACTTTCTGGGAACCTTTTACTGAATGAACTAACCAGCAGGAATAAGCTTGGAAATAATGCATTTTAAGGCAGTATTTCCCAGAGTGTTCGACATTGTCCACATGCACCGGGAGACAGACTGACAGACCTCTAAATTGTTCTCCAGAATCTAAGCTTTCCAAAAGTAGCTGTCTCTAGCTGTTATGATCGCAAAGGGAGCCTTCAAAATATGGAGGATAATTTATACAGAAATGTCTTCCTGAGTTTGCAGAGAGCCTATAACAATAACTTTCAAGCAGTAGTTTCCTTAGTCATGGGTGTTTAATTTAAGGCCAATTATAATTTAAAATGTCAGTATTGTTAATTATTTCACTGCTCAAAGCATGTAAAATAGGAGCAGAAGGATATTATTATGAATATCTATATCAGTGTTTCCCACAGTGGGGTTGGAGTGGGGGTCATGGAAGATATATAAATTAAGAGATATATGGTATTGCCAAACTCAAACCTTCAAAAATCATGAGTCAGGATGTCCCCCCAAAATGAGAATTTTTTTAAATAATATATGTGGGGATAAGTTTTCTTTGACTTCTAGTTTGAGTATTTATGGTGCACTGGGGTCACATTTCCAGGGTTCCCCCCCCCCAAAAAAAAGCTGTGAGTCTCATGCAGAATCTTGATTCCAGGAGTAAGGTGTTTAAGGGGAGGGGAACCCCTAAATATCAGGCAATACAATATGAGAGTTGGCACCCCTGTAGGCTTTTATCATCAGACGATGGAATTGCAGGGAGTGCAATTGGTTTCATTTTGCTTAAGGGGCACAGCTTTCCAAATACTGAGAGTTACTATTTTAAGCAAATATCAGATATTATTCCTGGAAAACAAATTTTGGATTTGTATCCATATCTACAGTAGAAGACTTATGCAATCAGGAACACAATATCAAGTGAGACAATCCACTCAGATCCCATTTTGGATTTCATGTATTGACAAAGAATAAATCTCAGGTTAAGAATGATTAACATATATGATTCACAAACAGAAGGAAAGGTAAAACTTCTGTTCTTAATACAGTATATCAAAATGTATAGTCTGTACTGGTATTCTGTAAAATCACAGAGTATACATGGCACGATCTTCTCTCTAGCTTCCATAAAATCAATCTAGAGAATGACATAAGCGTGATTTACGGTTTTCTGCCAACATTATACTTTTTTTAAAATACATTAGAGATTAAAATCCTTCCTAAACACAAATTTTATCTCAGACATTTTTCTTTTCTAAACAAGAAAATGACACATTCTTGTAATAGGACGATGCGGGGTGGGGGGAGGAGGATTACTACACAAGGGCAGAGTGCTCTGGACCTCATGATCTCACACAAAATAGGAAAACAACTTTCTATCTGATGAAAAATATTACAGGATTATTAGAAATAACTACAGAAATAATCAATCACTTCATCCACTGGGACTATAAATCACAATCTGCTTCCAAAAAGGCTTTTTTAATGTCTATGGAGCTTGATTTGTACTTTTAATTAATTGTACCACACAAACTTGCATCTAATCTTAGAGATTTAAAATCAAAATAAATATCACTGTTTTTAAAGCACATAGTCAAATGTAAACTCAATTTTTGCAAAAGGTCTAACCAGTCTAGAAGACCTGAAACCCTCCATTTATGCATCTAATAGGTACAGCAGCACCCGTACAAACTTCTCCGTGATGCCCTGCCAATATGCTTGGCATCCTTGTGCTGATGGGATCATCTTTAAGGGTGACAGGATGCTTTTGCCTGCATGTTGCTTCAGTCTTCAACCTCTGTTGCTAATTCATGCCATTCCTGGGCGTATATTGTGAGGTGGATCCCTCGCCACCATAAGTTGGACCGACACCACCAGCTCATTAAACATAAGCCACATAGGGCCACATTTTCTTTAAAAAACAAAAACAAAAAAACCCCAAAAAACAAACAAACAAACAAAAAAAACCCACTGTACCCAGAATCAAGACCAGATTTTAAAAAGAGCTCAGTTTCCATTTAGGCACCAAAGTAAGTAGCCAGGTTTTTGTTTATTTTTAATTCAGCAGGTTGAATGTTCAACTGTCAACATTTTGGCCCTAAAGTTTCATAATGAGAACTGCTAGGTGCTGAGCCCTTCAGAACGTAGCTGTGACAGACTGAAAATATCCTGTAATATCCTGATCCAACATTCTGGAATTTAGATAAACTTTACTGAATTAAGGTGAATACCTTTGGGGTCCATTGTATTAAAATGTGATTGTGTACGTGTTATTGTGGGATTGTATGTACGTTTTCTACTGGGGGGGGGGGCGAATATACTTCCTCTGTTAGAAACACTTTGAAGACCCCCCTCTGAAGAGGAATGGATATATACTAGTTCAAACTGGATTTGCCAGGGACTGACAGAGATGAGGCTTTTGGATAAATAGCCTGGTTTTAAACTGTCTCAGGCCCTCCTTCCTGATCCAGCAAATAGACAGGACCCTTGATCCAGAGAATGCCCGAGTTCTTCGGGTAAAGTTGGAAGGACTGGGCCTACTGAGGCCTCATAAGACTGGGTGCTTGTTTTGAGCTGAAACTGCGATGAACTTGCTACCACAAGGAATCCCCCTTGGGTGGGAAGTCTGAAGGATAGTTCCTCACAAAATCCTTGTCAGAGTTGCGGTGACCTCTGGTGAGCCTATTAGAATTAGGGTTGCCAACTTTCTACTTGCACAAAACTGAACACCCTTTTCCCCACCCCCTGCCCTTCTCCTCCTCCGAAACCCTGCGCATGACCCGCTCCTTCTCAGAGGCCCTGACCCTCACTTCATTCCTCCCCCTCTGTCACTCGCTCTCCCCACCCTCTCACTCACTCACTTATTTTCACTGGGCTAGCTCAGGGGGCTGAGGTGCGGGAGGGGGTGGGGGTGAAGGCTTGGGTGGCGGCGGGGCATAGGATCTGGGGAGTGGCCAGAAAAGAGGAGTTCTGGTTGCATGAGGGGACTCTGGGGTGTGGCAGTGGGTTAAGGATGCGAGCAGGGGTGAGGGCTCTGGCTGAGGATGAGTGGTTTGGGGTGCAGGAAGGTGCTCCGGGCTAGGACCGAGGGGTTCAGAGGGCGGGAGGGAGATCAGGGCTGGGGCAGGAGGTTGGGGTGTGGGAGGGGGTCAGAGGTGCAGGCTCTGGATGACACTTACCTCAAGCAGCTTTTGGAAGCAGTGGCGTGTTGCTTCTCCTGCTCCTGCTCCTATGCAAAGGTGGCTCTGCGTGCTGCCCTGTCCACAGGCGCCACCCCCACAGCTCCTATTGGCCGCAGTTCCCAGCCAATGAGAGCTGCAGAGCTGGTGCTTGAGGCAGGGGCAGTGTGCAGCGCCCCCTGGCTGCCCCTATACATAGGAGCCAGAAGGGGGACATGCCACTGCTTCTGGAAGCCATGCGGAGCCACAGCAGGCAGGGAGCCTACCTTTGCCCTGCTGCGCTGCCAACTGGACTTTTAACGGCCCGGTCAGGATCCCTTTTTGACCTGGTGTTCAGGTCGAAAACTGGACACTTGGCAACCCTAATTAGAATGCATGTACTTTTTAATTTTTTTAATATATTTCCTCTGTAATGCTTTTAAACTTAAGAATAAAAGAAGGCATGTATAAGAAGTGCTACATGGTACCTTTTATAACTGTAGCAATGACAACTGTTAACCAACTCTGAAGAGAAAGCAAGCAGCTGGCCTTGGAGAGCCTGTCTCTGCTGGGGATACCACAGTATAGGCAGGGAACTGTGCAGCCTGGAAATACCCCAGCCCAGTCAAAAGGAGATGGGTGCAGGTCTCCTCTATTGAGAGGCAATGGCTAGGTAGCTGGAAGTCTGAAAGCAGGTGCCCTTGCGGGACCACTGTGGGAAAACACAGGTGCAATTGCCCTGAACTGTGACACTAGCCCCTCACATCAAATGGCAACAATCCACATCCACTCTTAGAACTGGTGACCAGGCAGGGAAAATCTGCATGTTTGATTACTATGCCCTGAGCCAGCCAGTCTATGGAATTGGTAATTTTAAGTACTGTATGGGAAATTCATTAAAGAAAGAAATACCTAAGGCTTTCCATGCTGTACAGTATTCACCAACATCATAACATTTCTCAAATGAATGCTAAGGAATAAGGGAAGTGATCTAATAAATAAAGAGGATGAATGAAGGATGAAAAGTTACTTATTTTAAACTGAACTTCAACCATTTAATCAATTCTAACATAATAATTACTTGAAAATTCACAAAGACTATCTGATTAACTAGAGAGAAAGCAAAATTAATTCAGCTTTGAACAGCAACTTAGCTGCAATCTTAATTAAGGAATGGCTAGGTACAAATTCCATAACAAGAAAAACACGTGACTTAAAATGGCAATGGAATATATTAGGAAAGTATATGAAATGGAATTGCAATTAAGCTGGGCATTTTCTCCATAAAGGGTGAATCATTTGCTAAGTATGCAGTAAAAATGAGTGAGTACACACACTTATACTGACTTTACCTGAATTTATTTATTTCTAAACAAAAATGTATATTAGTCATAAAAGATAAGCTTTACTTGCAACTTTGCCAGTTTTCAGGGAACAGAAAAAAATAAGAGAAAAAAAGAATTACTGGTTTGTATGAACACTTGTGAAATACTAAGTAGAAATATATGCAAAGGGGGGAAAGTGTCATGGTAATAGGCACATGCATGCCAAGTTTCAACTTGGAAAATTATATGAATCCTAGAAAGTAAGGGGATGTTTAGAGGTACTGGTAGACCTCGAGACAAGAGTAGTGTGAATGATAGCACTACATTTTTGTAGGACTGGAGCAAATGTTCACAGGAGATTTCTCTTATAAAGAAAATGTCATCTCTTTCCACACTGGACATCAAAAGGTGAAATGATGTTCTGTTGCCTGTCATTCATTCCATTGCTTCCTTCCAAAGGATATTGTCAAGCTTAGGACCCAAATTTAGAGAGACTAAAAATAAACATATCTCATGACACCATTCATACTCTCACTTTCTATTCTTACAGAAAGTGGGTGGGTAGAATTTAAATATTCACCTGAGCTTTTGGAACCAGGCTTTCACATAAGACTAAGATGCTTAATGCCTACTTTGCTTCAATCTCAACTAAAAGGGATAACACAATTCTTATTATTCTTAACACAATTAATGTTAATAACAAGGGGGAAGGAATGCAAGCCGGAATAGGGAAGAACAAGTTCAAGACTGTTTACGTAAGTTAGACATAGTCAACTTTGCAGGGCCTGATGAAATTCACCCGGGGGTACTTAAAGAACTAGATGAAACAATGTCGGAACTATTAGCGATTATCTTTGAGAACTCATGGACGACAGGTGAGGTCCCAGAGGACTGGCGAAGGACAATCATAGTACCTATCTTTAACAAAGGGGAACAGAGAGAACCCAGGGAATTATAGATCAGTGAGTCTAACTTTCATAGCTGGAAAGATAGTGGAACACATTATTTCACAGTCAGTTTGTAAGCACCTAGAGGATAATAGGGTGACAGGTAATAGCCAACATGGATTTTGGGGAGGCAGGAATTAACCCCAGAATGAAAGACACACTCAGATGCACCATCAGTGACTATCTGGGCAGCAACAGAACTCAGAAAACAGGACTATTCAGAGTTCCCTATGGGGAGTCACACATACAACCCCAGCAGCAGCACAATATGCCATGTCCCCAATGCTTAAATATACTGAGTAACACTAACAACAAAGAGTCCAAACTACAGCCACCCTATGTCCATTTGTCCCAAAACAACATCCCTTTTGTTCCTGGTGGTCACTGATGGTTGGGTACAGTGTAAGCTCAGAGTGGTGGATCCCAGGCTCTGCCGTCTGTCCCTCTGCTTCTCATGGTTTTCTCCACTGAGTCCAATTCATTCTTCCAGCCTGGCTATGGCTGTGTCCCTGTGGCCTAGCCTCAGGTACTGGCTATGTTCAGCCCTGCATCCTACTGGAGCATATGCTCTCGACCAAGCTGGCAGCCTTCTCCCAGCGTTGATCCTGTGCCAATCTATTGGCCTTGTACTGACCAGGTAGCTTGTCACCAATCCCCACCTTTACCTGGACAGGGCTGAGGCTCCTGGTCCACAGGAATATTCTTCTCCTCCAGTGACAAGTGGGTTGGCAACCAGAAGTCAGGAGTAGGATTTCTTCCATCCTTCAGACAACCAGGACTTAGGGGCAAGGGGCCAGCTCCACTCATTACATGTCCCTTACTCAATCCAGGCTCATGAGGGGTAGGCTGGGTCTTCATGCATATGTGAAATGGGGACACCAGTATCACAAAAGAGCCTCAAGAGGCACTGTTTTGTCGAATGAAAGAAAAAGATGCCGAGAGATCACGTAGTGAAGGGTCTGCCTCTCCTCACTGATGGCAGGAGCAGAAGGACATGGCGCCCGAAAGTGTCGCACGCATAATTGTCGGAGAAAAATCTAAGGCCCAGTGGGCCCCTCTCTTCCCTGTGGCTAAGCTTTGAAACAGAGCTTGCAAGAAGACTTGGCTTTTGGAATGCATTCTCCCTTTTATGTTCTGCCCTGGTTAATGTTCAGTCAAGATAGAAACGCCAACCCCATTTAGAGTTAAGTTTTATGCAGTCCCAGAGAATTCCCTCAAAATACAGGATGAGACAAAAGCTGGGAATTGTTGAGAGAGATGGGAACACTATCCCTCATCATAAGGAGTATTCTCCTGGGCTGCCTATCCCAAAAGGCCTATCTTAGGACAGCAGGTACAGAGGTTCAAGACCTCTATTTCTAGTGTACTATACATACAGAAAAAAAACATTACAACCTTTTTCCCGCCCTGTTCTGCTGAGAGAGAGTAGACTGGTAAACTTTCACTGCTATGCTATCCTATGCCCAGCCCTGAAAATCCTTACTTTTGCATGAAGACTTTCCTGATGCAAGTAGTCCCCATGAAGTCAATGGGATTACTCACCTGAATAAGAGTTTGCAAAATTGGCTCTGTGCTGTCTCTTGAGCTGTCAACTAACCAAAGGTGAAAATGTATGCATGTTAGTAGTATGGTACCAAAAAAAATGTTGAAAGCCAAATTTACTAGTCATTTCTATCACTGACTTAAAATAAAGTTGTCAAAGAATGTCACTGAGACTGAATCTGTCATATTTCTGAGAGAGTGTTAAAGGGAGAAATCAAAATAATATCCATCTTCCAGAATCAGAATAGCTTCTGTGACAGACGTGGAGTGGCTATGTAATAACGTTATGAATACTGAGATGTAAGAATTTTATTAACCTGGTATGTGATCTGGGCAGGGAAGGGAAGTTATTGTCCGTTGGGATTATAAGGATGAGTTGCCTTCCCAGCCTGTGCTGCTTCTGGGAGAGATGATGATTGTAGCTGGCTGTGTGTTGGTTAGCCTATCAATTAAAAATTTGTGAGCCGAGTTTTTGGCTACTGGGGCCAAGTAGTTGCCTGCTTTGCTTCTTCCAAGATTGGTCTTGAATAATACAATTTTATGCCAGATGGTCTTCTGCTCCCTCTGCTTCTCCCCCTCCCCCCAACGCTGCAAGGCACAGACAGGTGACTGCAAATTCCTTCCTCTACCATTACAGAGGAATTGGGTTTTTTAGAAGCCTCCACCCTTTAGGAGCTTGAGGGGAGTTCACAGCCCCTAAGTGTTTAAAAAAGCAATTGCTATGTGAATTAATTTTAACCAGTTTAAAACTAAATTAACAGATGTTAATAATGGCAATAGAGCTGAACTCTCAATGGACATACCATACCCACTGAAAGCATAGCATCAAATTCTGCTCTCAGTTGCAGCAGTGAAAATCCAGAGTGACCTTTGTTACCACAAGAATGGAGAAAGATTTCAGTCAAATCAGATTTTAAAAGCATTAGTCTGCTGTTTACCTCAGTAGCAGTACCAGTTCTGGCAGCTTTTTCAAAAACATTTTTTTTTCTTAAATCTGACTGATACCACTGGTGAATTCCAAGTGGCTACAAGATTTACTGTTTCATCCCCTCCATGCACTCAAAGCCAGAACTAGTCTCCTATCTCTGAGCATTTGTGTTACTGGAGAAAGCAAAAATCTATTAAAAACAGACAGTAACACCATCAAAAATATTGGTATCTTTCAGAAGTAAATTCAGGCACACACAAAGGTACAGACATAATGTTTTTATCAGCTTTCTGGCCTAGCCTCTAACAGTTTATGCAGTAGGCCTAATATTATTTGGGGACATTTACCAGTTTTCTTGGCTCTTTTGTCATTTTGTGCAATTTTTTTCTCCATAAACAACCTGCTTGTTTATTTTTATGGTGTCTCAATGTCCTGGAATGAAAGGCAAGATCTTTGTGTATTATTGGTACTGCCTGTTCTTCATAGATTGTCAATGCACCTCGAGTTCTTCCAATAGCAGTTTTTATTTTTATGTTGTCTATGTTTGCCATCAAATATTCACTTGCATGCGGATTCTCCACATATATTAAGCACCATTATATTCTTCAGGTTTCTAAAACTATTGGTTCCTCCCGGTACCAACTGGAGTTCTTTTTCAGTTACTTTCTTTTCAGTCAGCAGCTGCTTGAAGTCTTGATTCTACTGTCTCAGAGCATCTTCCAGCTTCTTCACTTGGCTTCAGATTTCATCTTCACAACTTCATTTTTCATACCTTCACCTTTATCATCACATTCTAGATAATGCTGTTTGTAAAAGCCCAGAGATTCCCTATCCGCTTCTAATTCTAGTTAGAGTGCACTGTGGCTATGACAGGCCATGAACTCTCCTCCAATCACATAAATATATTGAGTTCCCTCTGAATCAGCATAGTCTTTCCTTGTAGTCATTGCCCGACAGACCTGCAATACACACCTTGGTTGTATGTATGTTTGCATTGTGCAGCATAGCAAATGTCTTCCCTTAACCTGACTTGAATTTTAAATCTGTTTATCTGGATGCAATGATGTATTTTTTTTCTATCTAGTATATTTTCTTGCCAGATTTATGGTGTTCTTCCCAAATGGTGATCAAGCCAAGAATCCTCATGGGTGGGATAACAACACACCACATATGAGTTTTTTAGAATCTTACATCTTGAAACTTGTCCTGATGTAACTATAGGTTTCCATGACTTTACCACACAGACACACACTTTGCTCATAGAGTCACAGGCCCAGAGGATGTAGAACAAACAGTCTCATAACGTGTCCAATGTTAGTTCTGTCTTACTAAGAATTGCCTGGATGATAATGTTGCAAAATTTGCATCCTTTCACAATCCAAGCTGGCAAACTTGTTTGGGTGCACCAATCTTGCAATGTCTCACCTGATTTTTCTCTCACTTCCTGAAGACAATATGTTTTGTATACCATGTTGTTTTTTTTGAGGGAAGAGTCCAGTCCGATCACTAAGAGATTTTCCAAAGCTATCTTCTCTTCCAGCTGCTGTGTAGGGCAGTGAATCATAAACGTACTTTACCTTCCCAGAGACAAGTGAGGTAATATCATTTATTGAACCAATTTCTGTTGGTGAAAGACACAAGCTTTCCAGCTACACAGAGCTCTTCTTCAGCTCTGGTAAAGGTATTCAGTGTGTCTAAGCGAAAAAGTGGGACAGATTGCTTAGTGTAGTTAACACCTATGGTGAGAAACTATTCAAGGCAAAGTGGCCTCTGCAGTCACAGGACAAAAAGGGGGATTACTGGGTTACAAATTGTTGTAAGAAGCCATAAATCCAGCGTCTTTATTAAAACCATAATTTTTAGTGTCTAGCAAAGTGATGAATTTAAGCGCCCAGGCTCATCTTTTGAAGTTGTTGTGCAGGTTTCCTCTGAGGATGAGAGGTCAGATATGGAGTAATCATTTTGTGAAAAGTGTTCGCCCCCAGTTGACAGGGTGTTCTTGTCTTATCATTTTTCTGTGTGAGTTCATCTAAGAGCATAGTGATTGTCTGGTTTTACCCACATTGTTGTTGTTAGGCATTTAGTGCATTGGATAAGGACCCTGGATCTTGTAAGATGTGTTGTGGAGGGGTACTGATCATCATAGCAGTGGAGATATATACCTGCAGGTTTTGCATCTGTTATGGCAGGATCTGGTGCTGGTTTGAGTCGGTGTGGCTTGGTGTGTGGGAAGCTTGCTTCTGACGATGAGCTTGCTGAGTCTGGGGTGTTTGAAGGCCAGAAGAGGGGGTTCAGGAAAGATTTCTTTCAGGATGTGGTCCCTATCGATTATGGGTTGTAATTTACCTTCTCACTCAGAATGTAGAGTGGGCAACTTTTCATTTCGGACTTTCAATTCTGAGTGTAGCCGTCAGGTGCTTGAATCCATGTGTCTGTTTCTGCCATTTTTGGGCAACTGCTCCATCAGGGTTTGAAATGGAAAAAGAAAATAGTGGTAACTCCCCCAAAACATGCATATGAAATACCAAAGTGAGACAGATACTGCCTCCCTGGAATTCAGTAAGCTTCTTGCTTCCCTTTGAGCCCTGAATATGGAGAAACGCAATGCCACTTTTGTCCCACTGGTCCCACTCTGCATCAATCACATCTCAACAAAACAGAGAATTGGGTCCAGGGATTTTCAAATGGTAATTTCAATTTGTACCAGTAAGTGCAGTCTCTTACCTCTGTGTCTGATCAGAACAATACAAGTGGAAGTGCCATCTAATGCTACAGTTCCATTTTTTTAAGTGTCTAAATTCAAATCAATATTCTGAAGTTTTGCCTGACTGCGTTCAAGGCAGATTGTGACAGTTTCAGAGCCATATCATCCAGTGAAAGAATAAGACTCTGAATTTCAGACCCAAGAGCCTTTGATAGCATTTCCAGACATAATCTAGATCACGTAAGACATTGATTTTACCTCGTGTATATGTAGTACATAACAATACATGTGCATTGGAGCAAAATTAGGAGATATTTATAATTTCTAAATACTACTGAAAATTAGGAGTGGAGTACACTGGCATTTGAGACTTGCTTATCATTATATGCATTTACAGACACAGGAGGTCTGGATGCTCTATCCATTTTCTTGTCACACTTAAAAAAAAAAAACTTCCCATAGTCAAAGAAGAATGCAACATCATTTGGCAAAGCCTTAAGTGCCCTTTGCCGGATTTTTTTTTTTTACGCCATTTCTACACGACCACTTACCTTGGCAAAACTTATGTTGCTTGGGGTGTGAAAAAAGCACTTCCTTGAATGACAAGTCACGCCGGCACGAGCGGTGGTGTGTACGGCGCTATGTCGGCAAGAGAGCTTCTCCCATGGACACAGCTACCGCCGCTCGCTGGGGGTGACTTAATTATGCTGACTGGAGAGCTCTCCCCCATCTGCACAGAGGGGCTACATGAGAGATCTTATGGTGGCACAGCTGCATCAGTATGTCTGCGCCACTGCAAGCTCTCCAATGTAGCAGCTCCTGAAAGGAATGCGGAGTACAGTGATGGAACAGGCACAGAGTTTAACTTGCATGATTTGAAATGGTGGGGCATAGAGACCTTGCTGAGAGGAGCCAAGGCTCTCAATCCCTCATGTATGTTTTTTGAGGAGCATTCAGAGCAATCTTACCAATTCCAAGGGCAAATGTTGCTATCCACAAGTATTTTTATGGGCCAAAAGGATAAATCATCTTTGGCAGGGGGTGATTCCATCAGAGGCAGGGAAGTGATTCAAATTCTGCCACAAAAACTGAACGACAGGTTGGAATAAGGGACTCCCGCAAGTTCCCTCCAGCATCTCACTGCACATTTCACATTTACCTACAGGGAGCCTGTTCAGCCACACAAATGTCTAGGCTGTGTTTCTCTTTGCTGCTTCTGCTTATTATAGATCAGACACTGAGTCCCACTCTGTATGCATAAACATTTTCGACATTGCTTTATTTACAGGGATTTTTCCCCTGGAGTACAACTGCCCTCTTAGGAATTAAACTTGTGCTTTCATCATTTCTCATTCCACATAGATTGGGGGAGGGGGGAATAAAGGGAACACTAGTTGGTAGTAGTATTTTTCCAAGAATTTCCCAGCATTGTGTTTATAAGTGCATCCTACTAACAGCGAGAACACTTGGGCAGACAACACATTAGTGTTTTAACTATCATCATTTATTCGTGTTACAGTAAAGTCTATGGGTCACAACCAGGATTAGAGCCCTTTTGAATTAGGCACTCTTGAAAGATAGCACCTGCCATTAGAAGAAAAGGAAGACTTGTGGCACCTTAGAGACTAACCAATTTATTTGAGCATAAGCTTTCATGAGCTACAGCTCACTTCATCGGATGCATACTGTGGAAAATACAGAAGATGTTTTTATACACACAGACCATGAAAAAATGGTTCTCTCCCCCTACCCCACTCTCCTGCTGGTAATAGCTTATCTAAAGTGATCACTCTCCTTACAATGTGTATGATAATCAAGGTTTCAGAGGAACAGCCGTGTTAGTCTGTATTCGCAAAAAGAAAAGGAGTACTTGTGGCACCTTAGAGACTAACCAATTTATTTGAGCATGAGCTTTCATGAGCTACAGCTCACTTCATCAGATGTTTACCGTGGAAACTGCAGCAGACTTTATATACACACAGAGAATATGAAACAATACCTCCTCCCACCCCACTGTCCTGCTGGTAATAGCTTATCTAAAGTGATCAACAGTTGGGCCATTTCCAGCACAAATCCAGGTTTTCTCACCCTCCACCCCCCCACACAAATTCACTCTCCTGCTGGTGATAGCCCATCCAAAGTGACAACTCTTTACATAATCAAGTCGGGCTATTTCCTGCATAGATCAAGGTTTTTCTAGCACAAAGCTATTGAGAATTTAGAATTTAAACAGACAAGACAAAGGATAGGAGGGAAAAGAAGCACAGAGAAATGAAGTGACTTGTCCCAGATCACAAAGCAGTTCATTAGCCAATCCGGGAATGGAACCCAAGTCTCCACACTCTCAGGCCAGTGCCCTAGGCACTACACCATGCTGCCCCCACTACCACATCCTCTGGACAGGTCTGAAGGACATAGTGATTAAAATGTTAGTGTACCACCCTGCTAGGGCATGGCAGGAAATTTTTAGAAAATACTAGTGTAGATAAGGCCAAAGGAAAGAAGAATACTAATCTGATGGTGGCTCAGAGCAGCAGGATTGAGGTGGATGCTACAGTAGCTTTCTTAAACGACAAATTGTCAGTGTTTCACTATGAAGCCTGGGGTGATCTTAGGGAGATGTGCTTGCTCAGTGAGTGGCCAGTGTTACCTTTCAGGTGATCACCAAAAATTAGAGCTGTGAAATGAAGTCTTCAAAACAAAAAACAACAACAACAAAAAGGTTTGCACATTGAGGAAGCACCAAAATATACTTCTTTATTGTTGCCTCAGTTTTTTGGCAAAGACAACATTTTATTATTATAGATAGGAATCAATCACCTTTCTGCAAAAAAGGTGACATTTCTGCCGAGGGCAAATTAGAGAAACCTTTGTTTGACAGAGAGCAGAATGTTACCAATTTTGCCATGAAACTGGGTTTACTCTTGGAAATGGTGACATCTGTATCTGAAAGCTAATATGTGAAGAACTGTGAAGCAAAAACTGATAGTTGCCAAAGACAAAGGGGGAACTAGGGTTTGTTTTGATGTTATGATAAATCCATCCTAGAGCTATCTTTTGGGTAGTGCCAGCCATCTTCAGCAACCCACTTGTCTTCACCCCCTTTGTTTTAAAGATAACGGTGGATCTAATTTTCCACAGGAACATCAATTTTACACCAGTGCAAGGCCACTGAACTAATTGTTAAGAGTATGGAGAAACAGAGTCTGTTTCTCCAGATACCAAAATCTGGAGTGATTCTTTAGCTAGCCACTAGGAGGCCAAGAAGAGCATGCAAACTCTATCATGCTCACTGTGGGTACTGGTATGGTCTCACACTTAGAATACAACCAGCTTCAAGTGGCTGGTAGGATGGGAATCCCTTCCTCAAACACATACATCTCTTGTCCCAATACCATGTATGATTAACTTTAAAACAGCTCAACAACCTTTTCTATTCAAAACCTGCACTGCTAACTATGAAATAAATAGTAATAAAATATAGGATGTAAATTTTGATACAGTTTTCATTGTATTTAAGCAGAACCGCAAGCCCTGCCAGATACCTAGGGGTGGACAGGATCAGGTAAAGTATACTTTAAACAAACTTTAAAATACAGCACTATTGTGAAAAAATACCCTGTAAACATAAAGCAAGTTGAAGGGAAACATATTCAAGGAAAAACCAGAGGGAGAAGGGTGAGCGAGAAAGGTAATAATTAATTATAATTATGGTACAAATGTGATCCTGGCTTTCAATATGCTGTTTTACCAAACCCATTAGCTCCACTGGAAGGGCAGAGTTGACAAGAGCTGGAACGTTTGTGCTGACAGTAAATAATTACATTAGCAGGTGGTACATTTGATCCCGTATGGTGGTAGAATTTTAATGCTGGATTCTCTGGTCCACTAAGTTGACTTCATGCTGCATAAGTGGTGCAAAGTGAACTTAAAGCAACCAGGGATCTGTGCTGGCTAATTTGGCCAGCATAAGGGGATTCTCTACCAGCTTAAAGCAGGTGGAGGCAGCTTTACTGCTTCCCGCATCAGCTCTGCAGCCCAGCTGCCACCTCCTGTGTCACCCAGCATCAGGGGACTCAGAGGTGTGTACCCGAAGGAGACATGGAAGAAGGCATGGCAGAATGAAGTTCCAGTATACCTTATTCTCCAACTGGTGAGAGGGGCAGCTTTAAGTCGTGCTGGGGCAAGGTGAAAAGGGGCATAGGGACTCCAAGAACAGCGAGTATTAGCCATCCCAGAGGGCAGCAAGGAGCAGAATTCTGGACAAAGTTGTTAGAAAGTAACTACTAATTCTGAATGTCCAACCTGAGACACCAGGCGCCCATTTCTCAGAGGTGCGGAGTAATTTATGAATTGGAATAAGTTGATATGTGCAAAAAGCTAAGGAGCCAAAAACAGAGGCACCCCAAGTTAGTGGAAACCTAAAAATATTAGTCTTCATATTCTCCATTTTCTTCTCATGGTGAAATACTTGGGCTGGGGGGTTTAATCTCTGCTGATTCAGATTTCCCTTCTTCTGTGAGAACCAGTCTCATTCCTTCCACCCATGCACCGCTGGCTATCCACAGCTTTGTTTTCCTGCATATTCCCACTTCACAGTACGGCGTGGCCACACAAGCATGTTGCCATTCCTCATTCCCTTTGCTCCTTCCAGATCTCAGTGCTGCAATCCTGCAGTCAATAATGGATGCTGACTGTCAGTTGCGGCCAATAACCAGGGACACAATTGCTTTCCCTGCCCAGTTGCTCACCTTGGCTATAATGCTGTGAGCTGTTCCCTACAGGCAAATCCTAAACCTCAACTTCAGTGGTATCTCCACTGGTCTAAGGTCCTCTTGCCCAGATCAGCTTATAGTATTGAGGCCCTTGACTGTATTTGTACTACCTTTTTGAACAGCCCCATGCGCTCATTGAAGAGGGGTATGTGCCAGTCAAACATGCTTGCTACTAGCTGTGGAATGTCATCCCCACAACTTGTAGGGTTGGTCTCATGAATATTGCCCAGCACTGCTTCTGCACAGGTTCACACCCTCCCCCTGGCCCGCCTCCCCATGTGCTATTTGGAAAGATAAAGCCATTTAGACTGGACATTAGGATATACAGCCTTATTGGATTAGTGCCATTTTGGATTGTGCCGAAATCATTCTGCATGCAAAAGATTAAAACCAACTGATCAGGCATTTGGCAGGTGAAATGATTTCCCACAAGAAGCAGGTTCAATGAGTGCTTAAGCGTGTATACTTTAAGTTCAAAGGTATTCAATTAACAAGTTCCCTTTGGAACTCACTGTTCATTTCTGAAGCATTGGCATATAGCAGGCTTATTAATTTAATAGCTCCAATACAGTATTTCATCATGTGTTTTATGGGTGGTTATTCATTTTGATTTGTTTATTCCTCTTCAAATATTAATTTAAATAGGTTTCAATAAATTGCTGTATAGTAAATGTATCCTTTTGTTCTTATTCATGGAAGCTCAAAGATACACATACTGCATACTAAATTCTAAGTATCCTATTCTGATACTGGCATCATTTAACCCTTCAAACTGAGAGATGCTGGTGCATCGTAAGGAAGAGATTAAACAAAGGCAGTAGAACCTAGGAAGTAGTGAAATGCTATTTATCCACACAGATACCCCCACTGTAAGTGTGGTATATATTGAGTTGTCCATTTAATAATCTAACTCAGGGGGGTAATATTAAGTTTGTAAAGGGGCTACATTATGAGCTACAGCTAAAAACTAGTGGATGACAAGGAAATAAATCCAATAAATTATCTCCGAAGAAGTAGTGCTGAGTCTACTGTAACGTCTGACATTTATATGCATGCACCTATATTTGGGAGCATGAATGTGATTGATCAAACCAATTACCTCTGTTAGGATTGGGTTAGATCATTCCATTAAGGCAACCAGTTATTCTCGATTAACAAGGAATCAAACAGCATGGTCCAATTCATCTCTCATGTAACATGGAATATATAAATATATACATATATAAATAAATATAAAATGTTCCTTAGCTAAATATCAAAAGAATTGAATAAGTAGTTCAATAATTCCAAGCAAAACAAGGCTTTGCCAGCTTGTTAGCCTCAGAAAATCACTCCTGAATCTGCTTTTGTTAATATTGAATATTCAGTGAAGGTGGTTAACAGACAAAGTATTTCATAAACATGTCAGACACATACTAAAAAAACCTCACACTCTTTGCTGCTTAAAGCAGAGGGATTTCAGACTCAAACTTTGCAGGGCAGAAGCCAAACAAGAATTAAAATCTCATTGATTCCAAATGATTAAAGATTTGCCACAAGGAGTTCTGAGCTAATGAGGAAACAGTTTGAGAGCGGGTCAAATTGATCCCTGGTTTAAATCCATAACAAGCAATTGAGTCAGACGAGGAATGGTTTTGTCATTTGAAAGTCAGTGAAAGAAAGGAATGTATGTTCATGCATCCAGATACATGCACGTGCACACACACCCACACCCACCCCTCTTTCACAAACCCAGTCTTGCACGCCCAATATTTTTGCAAGAGGGAAGTTCTCGATTTGTGACATTTCTTTTTACTTTCCAAACACAGTCAGTCTTCTTTCTATTCTTGCGCCCCACGACAACAGCATGTCGACTTCTAAGGTTGGTAGTTTGGTGGCAGGCAACCAAGCAGATACCAAGTATATGTAACACTTCTGAAGCCCCAGAGCCAAACTGCAAATTGGAAATGCACTCCTGGTTACACCATCAACAAAGGAGACTCTTGGTGTGCGACTCCACTCATCATCCCTCTTAAGCCATTATCGGACAGCTGAGATCAGACAACAATGAATGCACATGTGCCTGATTGTTAACATGTCAGACATACACTATTAAAAACAGTAGGGGCAAGGAGCGAGATGAGAGGAAAAGCATTAGTTTCTTTGTTCAGATGTTTGAGGGCTTATTTGGGAAGAAAGGAATTGTAAGATGCATCACCATAGATAGCAGGACTTTCTATGATGAAGGCATCGAAAACTTATCTGTTCATTTGGGTAAAGAAGAAGTTTGGATGGTGGGTTTGTTCTGTTTTGTTTGTTTATTTTTGGTTGGTTTTGAAAGGATTACATCTACAGTTTGTCTGAACTGCAGATTCATTCTCACACCTGGATGAATTACTAGTATTTCTTGATATTACAAATATGCGTCTCGTTTGGCAACTACTTAAGGTCTTCCCACTGTTAAGTCAAAAATTATCAGCCCCTCAGCTTGCCTGTAAAGAACACGTCTCTGCTGGTGTTCAATTTACATCTGCTATTGTAAGCAAAGAGAAAGCACAGCCCCAACATTTTTACAGCACACCTCAACTGCCAAGTTTTAACAATAATGCTTATCTAGTGCTTTTAATCAGAACGTTTAACAAACATTAACTACATTATTCATAACATCTTATAAATGGGAGAACTCTTACAGTACAGTTAAGTGACTTGCTTAAGGCCCCAGCTTTGACAGTGTCATCAATGCTACTGGGAAAGAAACTACTGAAGAAAATGCACACAAATCTTGATCTTCTATATTTGCAGCACTAGACGCAAAGAGGACACTTTAGGCAGATTTACCATTAGCTCAGCCTCGTGTAAGTGTGAAGGACCTAAACTTCAGTGAAATAAATTCACTAAGATCTAAATCATAGCCCTAATCAACACAAATTTTAAAGAAAGAAAGAAAAACTAAAAGAAGAGCACAAATACAAAAAGCCACTGAAAATACCAGCTAATGAAAACTTAAATCACATTCCTAACAGATAGTAGGGCCAAACTGCAAAAAACATTTCCAGTGAAGAGCTCCACAGAAGTTTAAAACTAAACTGAGTGGCAAAGCTATGCTAAATGACAGGCTCAACAAAAAAAAGTGCAATGTGAAGAGAAAGCCTAGAGGGGAAAAATAAGGGAACTCTCCAACTTCAGATAGATACTCGGCATGTACATTGAAATGCTGAGCAACTATAAATCAAGGCTTTGGTAGAGTCACAGGAACGAAAATTTGATTCAGATTGAAGTGTCAAAAGACACTAATTCTTTACACACCTGGAAAGGACTTGAATCCAATAAATCATTTTAGCAATCCAATATGGTAAAATTTGGACTGCATACTTCACGAACCTATTCAAAAGCATCCAGATTTAAATCCTTACCCAGGAACACTCAAATTTTTGAAAAAACAGACACTTGAATTCTGTTAATAAAGGCTTCCAAAATCTCTTCAGTGACCCATGAATCCAGTATTACAATAAAGTGTAACAAAGAGGTTAGATTTAGAATCCCCCAAAGGCTGAATTTCCCAGGGTTCAAGTCCCCAACTACTCTTTGACCTTGGCTTCTTTGGTGTTAGGGTATAATCTGTCTTCAGTTTTTTCTCTCACTTTTCTCCTCCTCTCATTCTTTTGCCAGAAGGTCTCTTTATTAAAGTCCCCAGGATCTGTTATACATGCGAAGTCCCCCAGGCTTCTGCCAGCAAAAGTGAGTTTTGTGGTCGGTCTGAAATATAAAAAAGCGTCCACTGCAAAGAAGACACCTCAATTGATATTTCTCAGAAGAAAAGAACATTTGAAAGTTCCAAGAGACAATTATTTTCTCACCCCTAGAGCTGACCCCTCTTTATCTGGGTTAGTGCATGCTGGATACTTGGTATGAGGAAAAGGATTTACAGAAATCTACAGGAATTCTGCCTCCGTAGCTGTCAATCTGATAATAATTTCAAAGAATGAAGCCTGAAGTCAGTGTGTAAGTGCATTCAGACACCACACTTGTGCATTCCATTAAAATTACACATACAAATCCAAATGCACACACAATGAATGGATTTGTCTGAGCACCATGGTGGTAGTTGAACATAAACGTTTCTATTTCTGCACATGCAAATGGACCTTTGTCCATGGAAAATGTAGCACTAAATTCACAAGAAAATACAAGGTGTGCGCTTATCTTTAGCTGACAGTCTCGTTAGTTCCCTGCTCTCAGGCCCTCTCCAACCATAGTCATGTGTTTCTTCCTCCTCTTTTATCCTCCCCTAGCCTAGCCCCCAACCTTCTGGTCAGTTGTCATATTCTATAAACAATGGATTGGTAATAAACATCTAGAAGGCTATTACTATGCATTTGATCCCTTTCCCACACCATTGGTCAGCACTCATTCTCTGAGTCTTACTATTCAGAAGCGTTGCAGTAGCAAGCCACTATTTTCTCTAACTGTTAAAGAAGAATTTCTTACTTTTAAGCCCTTTATTGTTTCATCTGATTTTTATACATATATGATTTTTATACACATATCTCCCAGGAGCATCTTTTAGCACTGGAATTTGAAAATTCTATAAGGAATGGGATGATGAGAGCAAAATAATCTCGAGTTCTTTTCCCAGGGCTGCCAAATGTGCCAAAGCTGGAATCGGCCAAGAGACTTGAGGAAAGCTACTTTGTTGTAGTGTTCTTCAGCTAAGTAATATGTCTCTGCAGTTTCATAAGAATAAACAATTTCTGTTTACAATGCTTAGATAATACGTACTGTGCATGCAAAGAACATGGTAAATATTTTGATACGATTAAAGAGGGCTTAATATTTTACCTTCTAAATACTAACCAATGTAATATGATGATTTTCAAGCATCTGTGTTGCTTCTGTTATTGATTGCGGAGTGTTAGAAAGCAATCATATCCTTTGCGCATACCCAGATGAGAAAGGTGCTTGTGTAAACATGTTGATTCTCAACAAGGCCATGACACTTATTATGAACAGACTGAAGACAAATACATCCTCAAAATTGTATTACTGAATGCCTTAATGAGAGTCATGCACCAACAAGACACTGTATACGCTCTTCTTCTAAAAGTCTATCTTCCCTCCAAGAACTAGACCAGATCTGGGAGCAAGGTAAGTCAAATAAAGATAGAGTACGCCATCTCCGATTAGTGCGTTTAATAATGCAAAGCCCCATTTGCACTGACCCTAAGAAGATTATATTCAGCACACAGTAGTTCAGAATTACACCAAGATTTTAATTAGCAAGAGAGAAAGTGAGGCAATGAGTGGTTCATGAGAAACGTTTTAATTACTTTACATTTATGTTTATCTTCTACAGCTTGTGACTGCTACCAATTACTCCGATTTAAAAGTCAGATTGCCCGTATCAGTTGAGTATTACAATTTTGCTTCCTCCTGCATGAAAGTAGGGACTCTCGCCCCCAAGATTTGCGCATGGGAAAGACATAATCTGGGCTCACAGCACTGAGAGGTTTAAGGCTGGGGAGGGGAAGACCAGTTAGCTCTGCAGACAATTTCTCCTGCCAGATCATGAATAGAACCCATGCCCCACCCCACACTCTTGCACGCAGTGATATTGTGATGGCTGTACTCAAAGGAGTACAGACTCCATCTATTACAAAGGTGTGTCAAGGGGTACTCAGTAGTCCATTTCTTCTAGCAACAAGGTGTTATGCCTACTGGGGCCCAATGATTCCACCATCTGTTAAGATGCTGGATCTCCTGGCCTTAGAACTGTGCATGTTTCAGCCTAATATTGTCAACAGCAAGCATTCAAAAATCTTGAGCTAGACCCCCAAAATCAAAGAACTATATATATTAAAAAATTGGTTTCTTTTTAGTTGTCTTCTGATTTCTGAGCCTTGGGGGTCCACTCATATTATGTTTTCACAGCTTTTATTTACAACCATGGGGGTTAAAAACTTACTTTAAAAAAATGAAGTCTGAGATTCTCCTGATTCCAGCAGCCAGGTGTTTAAGAAAAAGAAAACATATCACAAGACTCACACAATTTTGATAGTTTGCAGTTCTGCAATAGATATTGCTCTGGCAAGTTATCCATCTCTGTAGAGCACCACTGCACAAAGCAAGTTGTGCTTCAACACCACCACAATTTTCTTATGAGATAGCGAAAACGGACACAGCCAAGGTCCTCAGTAGGGGGGTGCTGTAACAATTTGTATAGTGAGGTGCTCAGAGCCATTAAACCAAACTGTAAATCCTGTATGTGATGGAAACTACTTAAAGACATGGGGTGCAGCAGCAATCACAGCACCCCCAGTTCCGGCACCTAACATTGTAGAGAACTGAGGCCAATGTAGCACCCAGATTGGTTGTACTTTAGATTATTATTTATTATTATTATTATTATTATTATTATTATTAAGGTAGTATCTAAGGGCCAGCCAAGAATAGCTTGCCATTATACTAGATGAACACACCATGTTAAATTTACATTGTTGATGAAGAATTACCTAAAGGAAGCAGGAACAACCACTAGAAGGCACTTGGTGCTAGCCAGTAGGATCACTGCTATTAAAACTGAGATAAGTCAAGACCAAGAGCTGTAGTTCAACAACAAACAGAAATATCTAGTATGATATCTGTTGTGAACACTATTTTTTGCTAGCTATCATAGCTACACTTGTTCTATTTAGACTGGATGGATATCCTGCAACATGGTAAACAGAAGGTCAATAATTAGTGTATGGGGCACAGAAACTACACAGTTTTCTCTCTCAGTTTACAACTAACTTGAGCTATTCAGTTTAATATGAGGGATATTTAAATTCCGTTCGGAAGTATGATATTATATCTGTTCCTATTGGAAGACACAGCCTTGCACTCAGTAAGGATTATTTGTGGAAAAATAAAGAAATCATTTGCAAGAGGTAAGCTTTTATAGCAGTATTTTTGTCACAACCTCTTTTTACTGACTGTGAGCTGTTCAGGAAATTAACACTCCCAAGCTTTAAAAAGGTCCTCAGACAGCACAGATTGGAAAACAGATTGCTCCCTCAATTCCTACAACTTCTTGTCACACCTTAATAATGATGCCCCTTACGCATAAAATAAATTCTTAAAAAGCTTTTTTGGGGCATTACTCAAGCAAATAGCTGGTGAAGAAGACTATAGTGGGTAAAAGCAGTGGGTCAAGTTTATTAACTCCTTCCACCATCTACTAGAGGTTACAGACCACATACTGGAATTGGATTAAAACAACCGTACGTGAAAGGAAGCTACACTTTGAATGCAAGTCTGGAGGGGAAAAAAACCTATCCACACTATCATCTTTTAGTTTGATAATGGTTGCATGGATGGATGCTGGCTCACAAAATACATACTGGAATAATTTTCTATTGATATCTTAAAATATTACAAAGCCCTTGACATTTTTGACAGCTTATTTCACCGCACTCATTACTCCCCACACCAAAAAAAAGTTAGATCATCATTTCATTAGGTCTCCTCCTGTGCTGACTTGTCAAAGAATCAGGGAACATTATTTTTTAAAATGGCTTAATATTGACACAGTGAGCAATCCCTCCGGGGACATTACACGTGAAGAGATTGTTATACTATCAACGTCTCAGCGCCACTTTTAATGCTGGAGTTGCTATCGATACACATACATGACAAATAGATTTGAAACACTGACATTACGGTAGAATACTTACCTTCTTTTTCGCTCTTTTGCAGCGAAACAGTTTCTTTTTGCTGCTGGTAATCCTGCCTAGTCACTGCTTTCCGAAGCAAAATTAGTCTGCCACTTATGACTTGCTGCACATAGACCAAATTTATGAACTTGTGCTGGGATTTTCCAAAGGAGCACCAAACTAGTTAAGCACCTATCTTCCATTGAACTTGCATAGGTGTTTGGCACCTAACACCCACCAGCAATTTTGAAAATCCAGCCTTCATAAGTGTTATTTAAAATCAAAATCACTGTTGAGTCCAGTGATTTTATTATTAATTGGAACAATTCTGAAAGTGAATACAACGCTTCCCAAATAGCACTAAACTGGGCTTCATAGAGCATGAAACCCTCAAACTTGTTCACAGAGCAGGTCTGGCAGGGAAAGTGACAATGCCACCTCCCCAACAGCACACTTTATATACACCTTAACTACATTCTGAAGGTTTCAGAGTAGCAGCCGTGTTAGTCTGTATCCGCAAAAAGAACAGGAGGACTTGTGGCACCTTAGAGACTAACACATTTATTTGAGCATAAGCTTTCGTGAAGTGAGCTGTAGCTCACAAAAGCTTATGCTCAAATAAATGTGTTAGTCTCTAAGGTGCCACAAGTACTCCTCATTCTTTTTACATTCTGAAGGTAGATCTCTGTGCAAACAACCACTTCTAGCTATGATGGGGAAAAACAATCACATTTAAGCTGCTTCTGTGAAAAGCAACAAGTTAGAGCTGCAATTTGGTGACTCTGTTCAATTCTAATGAAAAAGAGAATATTTTCAAGTACTAATTTTAATAGTAATCTTCCCATTTGTTCAGTATTCAAACAAAAACTGCTACAAATACCATTCTTCCTTCCTCAACACTGATTCCTTATCACATATAAGCTTTGTTAAGGATGTGGGTGTAAATCAATGTTGAGTGTATATTTCTTTTGGCATTAAACAAGTATTTAAAAAGAGAGATAAGGTCAAATTTCTAAGAAACCCAAACATATGGACCATAGTTAAGGCATCAAAACCACCTTAACTCTGCCCTCAGAGATGACAGACTACCCACTTCCCTCTTTAAATGTAGAGTATGGAAAGAGTTTACTGCAAAAGATGGCTTTTATAATTCCGTTTCATTATTAATGATTTTCATTGTGGTAGCCCCAGAAAGCCAAACATGGTTATGCCCCATTGTGCAAGACAGTGTATAAACACCATAATTGTCCCTACCCCAAAGTGTGTTTCATATATACATCTCTAAGACTACTAAGTGTGAGGATTCTGTCACCATAGAAGTTTCTTCTTGTCTCATGCCATTTCATGACATGGGCATAGGAGATTTTCATGTGGAGGGAGATTCTCTTATCTGATGACACTAGGCTTCAGTCCTGCAAGGAGCTGAGAACCATCTGTGAAGTACTGAGTGTCTTCAGCATCTTGCAGCACCTTGAAAAAGAGAGGGCTCAGGATGATTGCCTTCTGTGTGCTATTTAACGAGCAATTGTTAAATGTGTGTGTACACGTACGTACGTACTAGATATGACTGTGAAAGGATGTGTAAAGGTACCACCACAATGCAATTAGGCCCTCAGTTTCTGTGGTCATTGATAAAGTAACATTTCTGGGTGCCTACCGTTGTATGGCTTTCCCTTCTTCTCAGGGTGTCACCATGGAAGCAAAACTGAGACACCTTAACTGAGAGTTTGAATACTTTCAAATGGTTGGCTCTGGTGGCTACTTCCTGCAACACAGCAAGGAGATGTTTTCCCTCTAAGAAATTTGTACATCCAATTAACTCAATTTTAACAAAGTCCCATTGACCATTTTTCAAGGCAGAAACAGATAGCATTTTTCTTCCTGACTGCGGTGTCCAGGAATTTTTAGTGCACTTAATTTACAAGAGCCTGTCTGATTAACTTAACTTTCGGTGGTAATATTCTCCTCCTTCCATGGACAAGCCTCCAATCAGTTTACACTTGTATGTGTCTCTCTGTAATGAAAAAGGGTTTTTTTGTGTTTTTTTTTAATTTTTATTAAAGGAAACCTTTTGTCTTCAGCACTTATTTTAAAATGCCTGTGGCATAAAGAATTAGAAAATTCTTTCAACTCTAATGCATACCTTTCATTGTCGGACATCACCTCATAGTTCCTTTGTCCGATTTACTTCACATTTGGTAGCAGAACCCTTGCTCACAACTCTAACCTAACAATCCTGATAAGACTTCTTTGCAGGTTTTAGAAGGGGGCAAAAGCCTCGTTTATAAGTGGAAACCCAGATGAAACCTTAGCTCTGTTAGATGCATAATCCATAATCAAATTCTGCATCTGTATATTCATCCTGTGATGAGCTGCCAAAATCTTCACAACCGGTTCCCTCCTCACCCCACAAGGGGGTCGTTGCCCACCCCTGCCCCCTGGGACTCCTGCCCCATCCAACCCCCCCGTGTTCCTTCACGCCCCCCCAGGACCCCTGCCCCATCCACCCCCCCCGTCCCCTGACTGCCCCCAGAACTGAACAGGAGGGTCTTGTGGGCCACCATAGTGGGTGCCCACCCCACCCCTAAGAGCCAGAGGGACCTGCCGGGGGGCAAGGTGGGGAGTCCTGGCAGTGCTTACCTGGGGCAGCTCCCAGGAAGCATCCGGCAGGTCCCTCTGGTTTCTAGGGGCGGGGGAGCATAGCTGGGGGGAGCATAGGCGGAGGTGAGCTGGGGCAGGGAGCGGTTCCCCTGCGCACCTCCCGGGTTACCTGCTGTGGCACGGGTGGCCCTCCTCGCACCCAGCTCACCTCCGCCTCCTTGGGCCTGAGCACAAAGCCGCCGCTTGCATCTCAGCCATCCCTGGCTTCCCCATGAACAGCTGATTCGTGGGAAGCCAGGGGAGGGGACGGAGAAGCAGAGTGGGGTGGCGCGTTCAGGGGAGGAGGTGGAGCGGAGGTGAGCTGGGGCCGGGGGTGGGATGGGGAGTTGCCGGTGGGTGCTCTGCACCCACCAAATTTTCCCCTTGGGTGCTCCAGCCCTGGAGCAGCCATGGAGTCGGCGCCTAAGGTGCCACTTTGGGCAGGTTGTTAAATTTAGAAGCCCTTTTAGAACAACCGGTTCTAAAAGGGCTTCTAACCGGTTCCAGCAAACCGGTGCAAACCAGCTCCAGCTTACCACTGTATTCATCCCAAATCGAAATATAAGTTGGTTTAGCATTAGGTTGATATAGACAGTATATAATTACTGCAATTTCTGCTGATCTTGATCTGGACAAAGTTGATTTACTGTTGGTTTTTCCCAGGTGCCATTCCTCTCCAATTTCCTTGTTATGTTGATTTCACACCTTTCTAAGGGAAACCAATCTAAGGTTTTACATTGGCCTCAGGTCGTTGCAGTAGTGATTGTTTTTAATAATTTTTTGAGGTGCTCTTTGCCACCTTTCTAGGCTGAGACCACTGCTTTTATAGGAAAATAACTAAAATGATGGCTTTGTCTTCTCCTCTAATAGTAACAATATTTGTGGAACTCCCAGAGTGGGCTATTCTTAGGTTTCAATTAATTCAGAATTAATTGAATGAATTACTGCAGCTTGAATTCTCTCTAGGTCCAGTCTTTCCAGCATGTCAACCTCACCCTTAAATTGTTTAACCAGCTCTGAGTAAAATGTCATTGCTCTAAGCATCTTGGTAATTTCCTACAAACTGAAGGTCTTGTGCTGATATCAGTACTAGTTTAAGGAATGTGACGTCCTAGAGAAAGGAAAATCCGTTTTGATGAGCCCTTTATTATTGGATGTGAGATACTATGTCATGATACTATGTCATGCAACTTAGACTCAAATAAGAGTTGATGTTCCACATGGCACATGATCATGGCAGCCAAGCTGAAGAAACCTTATTCAGACGAAATGTTCTAGGCATGGATTTAAGACCTAAGGGTTTGCATCAGTATTTGGTGGTAGCAGCTGTCTGGAATGAAAAATGAGTTCACCATTCACTCGGGCAGCTGTTTCTACTTGTGGTTTCTGGCATATCCCAAATATAAACTGTTCCGATTTAGGTATTAAATGTACTGTGTGAAACTGAATAATTTTTTTAAAAAATAATTATTTCACGAAAATATTTTAGGTTTCATTTGGGTCACTTTTATGTCTGGATAGTTTTGATTTTTGTGATGTTTCATAAAATGTTTACATGTTGAAAATATGCACATTTGTGTTTTCATTGCAAATCCACCCTTGCTTGAAAACAGGCCATATTGGACTTTAAAAAACATCCTCTTTTTAAGCCAATTTTTTGGCCATATGTTTGCATATTGGCCCAGTTATCTGACAACTGAGTCAGAGGTGAAAAATGTATACTCAAATCCCATTTAAGTTAATGCCAGTTTTCTGCCTGTGTAAAAACTGAATAATGATTCAGAATTTGAGGCCATGAATTTGTGTTGTTCTTGTCCCTCAAAAATGTGATATTTTAGGTTGATTATTTGTTTAGTGTGGACAATGTGCTTGCAGCTGTACTATATAAACAGCCCTTGCACCAAGAAGCATATAATTCGTCTTGGCTGAATTCCAATTTCATTTTTTTATCATTTTGATAGATAATACCTATGTAAAAATCTAAAAATATTGCTTACAAGTTAGCGATTTAAATTTTCACAGTTGCACAAAATTATGGATTTCAAGCATTTTTTTCAGTTTTTATCCATTTCAATTTTAATTGCTGTGGGAAATTATGGGGAGCAGAAAATTATGTAATGACAATTGACACTGAGATTCAAAAAATTAAAAAAACTGTTAAGACACAAATTGTCAACATCACATGTCAAAATATATGAAGTAAATATCCTTAAATCAACAAATGATACCTGCTTTTACTATTCGTTGACTAGTTCATTTGTAACAAGACTAATTCAAAAGGCTAAGTCACTGGATTTTGATTATAATAAGTTCTCAAGCAGCATTTTTCTTACTTTGCCTATGTGTAAATTGTGAGCATCATTGGTGGAAATATTTTTTCGTCAGTTTGTGTGTACAGTGAAACTTACATTTACTGATAAAAATCTAATCCCTCCAAGCCTAGATATAGTCTAAAAGAGAATTTTTTTAATGTTACAAAATTGTGCATAGCTAGCTACTAGCCACTATATAACATGACTATTCCATCCGCTATCAATTGACTTTGAAACAAAACAAAATCTCATGTTTATGTTTTTACAGCATTATAAACTAATTATTTCATGTGGAATATTGTGTCACAGACAGACATTCCATTAAGAAAAAACACTGGTTCTACATTATTTTAACTACTTGGATTAAGGTAAGTATGTATTCTGAAGTTCACAGCATGCCGATTGGCTAATGTACTTCACCTATAAGTATCTTAAATTTAACACTGAACTGGGCCAAATTCCACCCGCACACCTATATAATCTCTGGGCTCAGTCACGCCATTAACTACAGTACAGTGTAACTCCACTGCCTATTGGGATATATGACTACACACTGTGGTGTCTCGAAATCAAACAAAAAATGTCAGATACATTTTTAAACTTTTACTAAAAAATAATGGAAATAAAATTCTAGTGTAGGCAGGTGGGCACTATGTGTATAATTTTAATAAAATCATAGTTTTTCTTCTGGTTAGGAATCACATGCAGTAATATATTATCTATTGGATAGTTGTTATTAAAGCATCTGATGTTTACCTAGCATTTTTAATGCAAAGATCCAAAAGTGCTTGACAAACATCACAAACGGGTAACAGATTATAAAGAACAGGAATGGAAGAGACTATACAGTTTGGAACCCAGTCCTCCAACCTTCAATTACACAGGTAGTCCATACTCCTGCAAGCAGTTCCAGTGAAGCCATTAGCATTCCTTGTTCCAGTAAGGACTACTCATGTGAGTAAAAGTTGCAGGGTCAGGGCTTTATCCACAAGCGCTGCTTATACATCAAAGCCTTTCCCCAAGTTTATATAAAATCCATATTTCCCCACACAGGAAAATTCTCCCCGACTTCTTTTTCTCTGTGTGATGTAGATATAAGCAGATGTGGACAGTCTTTACTTCAAGTAGCCTATTCCTTCCCTTTGCTGTTTTTTTGCTGCATGCTGCTATGAACCAGCAAAAGAGGGGTCTTCTGACTAGAGGAAACAGGTACAAATCATCGTGGAGAGCAGGTGTTGAAGCAAGAGAGACCACAAGACAGGGTAGATCCCCCACCTCTGCTAGAATCAGGGATAAAACTTCTCCCTTCTCCCTGGTTTAACTCACTGCTTGCGAGAGTTTTCCTTTGTTGGTGAATTGAGCGGAATCAGAAATGGGAGCAGGTAGAAGATCTGGGTGTCTCCCTGGGGAGTTTCTGGAGATCCATCCTTCCCACCAGCAAATGCTTGATGGGAGAAGAGGTGCACCAACTGTGTGTCTATCTAGAAACTCTCCTTTGCAGGAAGTTACCCCTGCCATCAGCTCCCCTTCCCTGAAAGTGAATAGGGTGGGGAGGAGACCCTCCACTGAGAGTTCCCTCTGCCTGATGGGCAAAGATAAATACATGATCAGTATTGCCAGCCCCAAGCATTCAAAATTTATGAGACTGGCTTGAAAGTCATGAGATTTTAAATAATAAATATTGGGTTTCTTTATATTTGCTTTCTAGCTTGTGATCCTATTTTCAAGCTTTCCCCTGCAACCAGGAGGGTTAAAAACTTTTCCTCCTCCCCCAAATCAAAGCTGAGAATATCATGTAAATACTCCAGGATCTTGGGCTTAAGAAAGACACTAAATAACACAAACACTTTATGCAAAAATCTGTCTTTTTAAAGATCTTAGAAATTTTCTCAGAGACAGGAAATCGCATTTAATATTTCAACATTTTCCCAAGAACCAGCCCCTGCTCTGTCTTCCCCCATTATAATTTGTTTTTAAAAGGAGTACAGAGCTCCATCCTAGTCAAGTTCACATGACAACATTTATAGGAACAGGGGATGGAAAGCAACGGAGGTGTGTGCCCCAATCAGAGCTACACTATGTATATGTTGGCTGAGATTTTCAAAGCCAGCTAGAGGATTTAGCAACACAAATCCCATTCTTATTCACATAAGCGCCTCTAGTTGGATTTGAAAATCTCAACCAATACTTTAATTTGGCTGACTATGATTATTATTATTTTGTATGCATTTTTTTCTTAAGATTATAATTTCCAAAATAGATACACACATCTCCTTACATATTATCTGCACATACATTTAACAAAGATTGTGACAACCAGTGTGACACAGGCTTTCAGTAGAAACCTTAAATGACATTCTCTGGTAAATTAGCATTTAAACAGCAGACCCAGAGGATCTCTGTAACCCTTATACATCCCTGTGCCCACTGCCAGTTGGCATCGAGAGGTCCTTGGGTCACAGCCTCCAACCAAAACATAGGGATGTCACTGCCCAAAACAAAGGCACATGTGAGGCTGCTCAGAAATTTGAACTCTGTGAGCAGGAGGGCTTCACTGGGTATTGTTTTAGAAGATGTTTGTGTGGGTGGGAGGGAGGGAGAAAGAGAGAGAGAAACAGGAGAAATACCACAGAAGGAGACAGGAAGCACAGCCACAGAAGCACTGTTAGCGAAAAAGCCAAGACAGAGAGCTTTTGGGTTCAGTGCTTGCTGAAAGATGCTTGGAAATGTGAGGAGAAAAAAATCTCCTGTTGTCTGATTCCTACTGCGTTCAAAGAAACAGGGCTTTGTAAATAAACAGGGCTGCATCAAAGAAATGCCTAAGTTTCATCCATTTCTCCTCCAAATGGAAAGACCCTGCAGGACCCTGAATTTTGACTCACCGCTCAGTTCAAAAAAGGGGAACCTTTCTCAAAAGGTACACAACACTCAGATAAATTGGCTTAAAATAACAGAGACCTGTACCCAATATTGTCGTATCTATGCTTGGCATTTCTCCTCTTTGGCGCCATTGGTAGACATGAGTAACTCTCGGTGCCCCCTGTTGTCTTACCAACCGAGTTACAGCATGCCCGCTGCAGACCCCTGACTCAGTAGGTGTCAGACTGCAGCAGCTGACATCCCTTTCTACTCTTCTCTTTCTGAAGGGAATATTGTTTAACAGATCAGTATCTTTTGATCTCCAGATTTTCAGCCATGGCAAACTAGCTATGCCAGCAGGATTGGGACTTGGAAATCACCCCTTCGCAGCTATTAACCTGGCTATTACGTTTGAGAGTTTCCTGTGATGCTCTTACCTAGGCTATCATTTCACCTTGTGCGCTTTATCAACCCTTTTGTGCTCAAATTCCATAGCAAATATCCCATCATAAACACAGAGGCATGAACAATATTCTTTCAAAATAATATAGGTATTTGCCAGTTCTCAACAGTCTAAATTTTAATCATTTATACTGAAGATGTTTAAATGTACTTTACAAGGGTTTTGAGTGTAACATTTAAAATGCTTTCCAAATTGGGAAAAAAAACCTATTAAACAAAAATGAAATACAAGAGGAAAGAGAGGGGCTGTTCATTCTAAGGGCCCAGTTCTCATGTACACTAAGGTTGCTGTAAAGAAACCTTAAAGTAGCCTGAAATGAAGATTATGTTAATTTTGATGCCCCTTTCCACAAAAGCAGTGTAATGGAAGCTTTGTGTACATGAGAATCAAGACCTAAATTTCCAGGTGTTTACAAATTTTAAAATTTTGACCTCAAAATTGTATTGCAAATATTTATGTATTAGTGTCTATATACAGATATAATTACAGATATAATAGAAGATGATGTTGGGCCAGTGCTCTTTCCATCAAAGTCACTGGCAAAACTTCTATTATCTTCTGTGGAAACAGGATCAGATTCTTAGACCTCTGTGTACAATACAGAAGTGCAGTGTGCTTTACAGAGAAAGAATTAATAATGGATGGAAACCACATTCAGTAATTTTCTACATGTACTCTGAAGGAAAAAGAACACTATGGAAAATTTTATATTCATATGTCATATATTCATGACCTACCTTCCATGTACATATTACAAAAAATTACATATCAGTCCATGGCTCTAAAAGTCTCTAACACACTTAATTTATCTTGGTTGTAATCCTAACTGTCATGGACCCTCAAAGGCTTTATTGTAGTGTTACTGAAACATGCAAATTGCTCAGCTCCTTGGAGCATCTTTCGACACTGGACAAATGAATGCACCTAGGCTGTTAGCAAATACCATAGTAAAAAGAACATGTGTACAGGTATACTTTTTTCCTAAAAAGCCTTTACATTTCCAAGCTTTGTAGTTGCTAAGAATGTCATCTGGCTTTCTGGTGCTCCAGAGAAGGAAATATTGTGGTGTAAGAATGTAGTTTTAAAACCTCTGCAATCTTTTTATTTAAGATATAATTTAAAAAATTCAGGGGGTTCACTTGGGTCATAGACAGCTAAGATGACTTCACAGTTTTCTCACTGGTTTGAAAATAATGCTGCACTCAAAAGGTTTATAGCCCATTAAGATGGCATGTTTTCCCTTGTAATATCCCCTCCTGTGCAGTACTAATTTCATTTTAACACTATGATTTGAACACCACACATACAATTAGTTTCTATCACATGTGAAAACCCTTTCATTCAAGGTCAAATTATATTAAGTTTACGAAGCAGGATGAAGAGAGTCTCAGTTCAGCAAAGACTGGTCAAAGCCACATTGTCTGATTTTATTTTTTATATATACACATAGATGTGTATGTACACACACATGCTCCTTATTCTGTTTTTATCTAAAAAGCCTCAGTTTAGCCAAACAACAGATCTGAAACTGTTAAACAAAACAGTTCATTTTCTGCGATTAAGGCTATTTGTGCTCACTGCAATTCACTTTTGGTCAAGTTAGCAGCAACTGTCTAGAAAGATAATTAGAAAATATAATGAAGCACTGTTTTAGAATTTCAGCAAACAGCTCTCTCAATTAGTTCAGGAAAATTAAATAGGAATGTCTAATGGTGTAACTGATGTTGCATAAATCACTCTAAGAGAATATTTAGACATTACTACTTCCAGTGCTACAGAATCCAAGAAGGAACCATGGAAGTGCAACCAGTGTACCTCTTAAACATACTTATTTTGAAGCACATCATTCATTTTAGTCCCAAATTTGGTGCCCCATCACTTACTTTCAAAAAGTATTTACTTCAGAAATAATCATGAAACTGTTGTTCTAGAAAGAGAGTTATTTAACACTAAATAAATGAATCCTACAGCATTTAAAATTTTCCTGAAATAAAAATTTGTTTCCCATACATTTTGGATCTTCATCATATGCTGCATCCCACAGTTGGGCCTTGATAGTTTGAGAGGGCTTTGCTGTTAAGAATTGAGAGGCATGACCACCCCATCTCCCTCTTCCTCACCCCACATTTTAATACAGTTTTTAAAGATTTGTTTCTTATCCTTAGCTATTTTGTTGAGGTGGGAGAAGTTGAAGCATACTGTATACAAGGCAGTGTCACCTGGGGTATGTCTACACAGCAACTAGACAGGGGTGGCCAACCTGTGGCTCTGGAGCCACATGCAGCTCTTCAGAAGTTAACATGCGGCTCCTTGTACAGGCACCAACTTTCCAATGTGCCGGGGGGTGCTCACTGCTCAACTCCTGGCTCTGCCACAGGCCCAACCCCCACTCCACCCCTTCCCGCCCCCTCCCCGAGCCTGCTGTGCCCTCGCTCCTCTCCACTCCTCCGCAGAGTGTCCTGCACGCCACAAAACCGCTGATCAGGAGGTGCGGGGAGAGAGGGGGAGGAGCTGATTGGTGGGGCTGCCGGTGGGTGGGAGGTGCTGGGAACAGGGGCACGGGGAGCGAATGGGGGGCTGCTGATGTATTACTGTGGCTCTTTGGCAATGTACATTGGTAATTTCTGGCTCCTTCTCAGGGTCAGGTTGGCCACCCCTGAACTAGACACTCACAGTTGGCCCATACCAGCTGACTTGGGCTTGTGGGGCTCAGGCTAAAGGGGTTGTTTCATTGCTGTGTAGACTCCCAGGCTTGGGCTGTAGGACCCTGAGAGGTGGGGACAAAATTCCACCAATCTCAGTTTTCCTACCAACTTGTAGAAAACAAATCACCTAATTAATGGAACATCCGACATCTTATCCATGGCACACATTTATTTTCACTTCTTACTTCATCATAATGTCAGTAGGCTGCCTCAAAAGTAGCATCAAGGTCACACCTGAGCATCCACTACCTCTAGCAGTAATACTGTTCCAGAAGTGAGCCAAAAAGTGTACAGCAGAGCTTACAACTTTGAAAAAAGCTCACTTGAACACTTTATACCTATATAGCAACACCTTAGACTGGAAGCAAGTTGTGGTTGGTGTTAGAATACCTACATCTGTAATTATAAGTCAAGTCCTCATTCACTTTTCTTTTCCGCGGTTCAGAGATTTGGAGATTGTTATAGAACTACTATATGAGTACCACCAAATCTCTAGGTGTTTCTTGTGAAGAGAGACACACTGATAAGCTTTGGGGCTACCCTTCAACGCAAGGGGAATGTTTCAGATGTGGTCCATTATTACTGATTAACTCTACTTACCCAACAAGATCTGGAGTGCCTGCTTAGAAATAGAAATAGCTACCACAAGTGATAAAATTAAGCAATAATAATTTAAGAATGGAATATGTTCTTCATGCTCAAGTTTGAGGTAGAATGGATGTTTTTCAGCTTTTTAAAAACCAAGACTTGTCATGTTAAATTTTTCTCCCCCACTGCTCATGAAAGGGATATTTTAAATTATAGTATTGTTCTATGATTTATACAGATAAGGTAAAATTGTGCACTCTAGTGTTTGCAAGCCCCCAAATATTACATGCATGCTGTACATTTAAGGGTAGAACACCCACCACTCACTTTAGCACAGTAGCATCCACAAATCCCTATTAGAATCTGCACCTCATTGTGCTAGGTGCTATACAAATACATAGCAAAAGACAGCCCATTTCCCAAAGAATGTACACAGTCTAACATTTGGTGGCAAGCTCTACAATGAGCCCCTCACAAAACCCAAGAAAATGAGCTTTTCAAACAATTCCAACTGGGATTTGTGAGAGAGAGAGAGAGTGATGGAACCCACTCTCCAAACTTGGGGAAGGATAGGGGTCTGCATCATAGCTCCTTTGGGTCCTCCATAGTAGCTTCTCCAACCTAACAGCTACTGCCCTCTGTTCTGTATGTCAGGGATCACTGCCACTTAGAGTAACCAGACATCAAGTGTGAAAAATCAGGACGGAGGTGGGGGGTAATAGGAGCCTATATAAGAAAAAGACCCAAAAATCAGGACTGTCCCTATAAAAATCGGGACATCTGGTCACCCTAGTGCCACTGGACTCATTATATTCAATCAAGTGGCCTCACCCAAGCCCTGCCATCAATGCCCTGAGCAGGCCTATCAGGATTCAATGCAAAGTGCACTATTCTGCAGCTCTTGTTCGTGACTGCACCACAAACACTAACCTCCCATCTCTGGAACGCCGAGCAATGCAGGCTCTCATCCAGTGAGTCAACTTCACACAAAAAGAAGGTCAACTGATAAACACAGACTTTGCTTTTGTCTTCTATACTTGTACAATGTAAAAGGTTCTACTTCTTTGTTAAAAGGAAAAAGCTGGTGAGTTGTGTGTATTAGTTTACCTTACCATGTCAATGAATCGTACCAGGAATATGACTAGCTAAGATATTGTGTCTCGGTCTACAATAGCCTTTCATTAAAGCACATTATGCTTAATTATAAAGTAGAATGGGATTTTCAGAAAAATTCCTGTTCTTCCTCATACTTCTAGATAAGTAATGCAAGAATGTTCCTGGGAATGCCTGTTTCTCTCTTTTAATGCATTTGCTTTGGCCATACTTGAGTCCCTGTGCATTTGCTTTCTGTACACATTTGAATGGTCCAGCTTCCTGGCACAAATGTGGATAAAAGAATTTAAATATTAGTCCTGGAAGTTGCACTCTCATCCAATCAATGAACAGGATTGATAAAATGTAACGTGCCTGATTAAATCACAACTATTCTTTGTGGTCTGAATTTATAACATTCCTGGTCACTCCACTGAGTACGAAGTATCTGAAAAAAAAAGCTATTCCTCAAAAATATTTGAACAAATGAATTCAAGGGAATTGTGATCTGCTTGAGGTTATCCCATCAGTAATAAATGGGACTAAAATCATTCAATAAACTATTCCGTTTGGTTTATTCACTCCGCTCCATTGAACAGCCATAAGCACATTCAACTATTAAATTAGCACTGCTGAGCTGTGCTATTTGCGTGAGCTATTTTTATACACAGCAGGCAATAATCATTCCTTAGTGAAAGAGCAGGATTTCACCCTATATTTGATTTTGTTGTTAGGAGACCTATTTGGTTACTTCTTGTACTCTTCACTTAGAATTTCTAGGCCCCACCAGCAACATCTATTTTTGTTTCTCATTGTTATGCACTGAGTACTGATTGCAAGCTCCCCTGGTGTGCTGCACAGGGCCTGATTTACATTGCTTGTTGTAAACTAATGTAACACATTGCGTCCTGTGAAGATGTGTAGTGTAAGTGTGATTTTGTCATGTACTCTGAATTAGAGATTGCTTCTAATTTGACAGTCTCTTTTTGTTAGATTTCTGCTGTCTCCTTTGAAAAAAGAAAACTCTGAGCAAGCCTTTGGTTTTTCATATGTGTTGTTGGAATGAATATGCCTCTTCTGTTGCAGTACTCATTCCAGGAATGAACATTCTTCTTCCAATATAGCATTCAGTCCAAGAACACTGTGTGGCAAAAAGCAAATGTCTTGATAGCACTATTGACTAATGGTCAATGTGCAAAGAGCTTAGTTACTTGCTATGGTTGACTCCCTAGTTTGCCACTTAAATCATTCAACCAGAAAGAATGCTGCAAAAAATGAAGGGTAAAAATGTGTAGGAAAATACACATGAAATTAATCAAGACACCTACATGTGGTTCTCAAGAAAAGGTCCCAACATTTCAATTCTGAAATAATAACTGGTAGAACACACTGTCACAGCCCCTGAGTAGGCTTCCCCTTTTGAGACCCTAAGCCAGTCCCCTAAGCTCACCCTTACCAAGTGGCAGGCCTGTACATCCACTTCTCTCTGGGGTGGGATCCTGCAATCCAATCTCTCCCCAACTGGGTTTCCAGGCTAAAACCATTGGTTTCCAACAGTGACACCTACCAGGCCCAGAGGGCTTGACACAAGCAAGAGCTTCCCTTTGGGAACTTGTGGACAGTAATAATATACAGTGCCAGGGAATCAGCCTCTAAAATCAAATATGATTTGACAAAAAGTGCATAGCACTCACAGAAACCGATTTTAAACAACAGAGACCTATATGGGTGCTATCTTACCTACTCTTGGCATTCCCCTCCAGCCCCGAGGTAGACATGACTTAACCTTGTGCCCTCATCCCTTCTCTTGGGATCAAGTTACTGCCTGTTTCCTGAAGACTGACTCTCAGTCAGTCTGGGTGGCTCCCTGCATCCCTGTCAGCACTCACTTTCACTCCCTGTGCAACCCCTCCAGACTCAATCAACTCCTCCTTCCTTTAGTAGGCCAGGATCTTGTAATGGCTTAGTATCCTCATTTTGAACCTAGTCTAAGCCTAGGGAAGAATAAACGGTTTGAGCCTGGATGAGTGTGGTATGGGGGTGTTATCCAGCAAATGGCTTCCCCATTGTTTCCTCAAGGACTCTTATCAGTATCATTGTTTTGCCTGTCCTGCTTGGTCCCTCGAAGAATCACTTTTGAATAACTCCATGGTGAGTAACGCATTGCGCTCACTCTCTCTCTCTCTCTCTCTCTCTCTCTCTCTCTCTCTCTCTCACACACACACACAGGTATACACAATACTAATTAAAAAATGCATATATTTACCAGTCATCACAGTTGTCATTTGTCTCATGATTATATGTCCTAAAAAAGGCAGTAAAATTAGTTTTTGTCAGTAGCTACCTTTTTACTTAGTGAACATTAGCACAAATAGATCAAGCAAATATTTGAGTTCCCCCTCCCTCAAACTAATAAAAGGATCTATCACCCTTTACAGGAGATTTTTAGCCACGTTATGAATACATTATATACATATATATATGAGAGAGAGAGACAGATTTTTCTTTTAGCACTGACTGCTGGGAAACCAAAAGAATGCATGTTGTATTGAAGTGCATGTTAACAACACGCAGTTATGGCCTGGCTGGATCAAGGGATTGGTAATGGAATACAGAGCCTTTCACTTATAGGTTGTAATTTTGAATCTGGTCTAGGTTGGTAATACTCTGAACTCAGTACCAATTGCAGCTGCTCAAGGCTTACAATGAAACTGAATTGTAATTCAGTCCCTTATCTAATGGAACTGTGTCAATGCCACAAAATTCTCTCAATTATTGGTACTTTTGTTGAAAATCTCAGCCAAGACTCTAAAGACTAAATAGCCAACGAGACTGAACTACCCTCATACCTTGGTCCCTCTAGATTCGCACTGGAAAATATTAGTGGTATGGTATAGCGTGTTTGGGCAGGGAATGGGTGGGGGGGATGTGTGCAATGCTGATTCATTTCTGTGACTAGAAGACTTATGTCTCTAGTATTGTCAAGCCAGCACCTTCGTAAGTAATAACGATCAGCTTCAAAAGCATTTATATAATCTGAACTTTTGAAAATCCCACCTTAAATTTAGGTTTCAGAGTAACAGCCGTGTTAGTCTGTATTTGCAAAAAGAAAAGGAGTACTTGTGGCACCTTAGAGACTAACCAATTTATTTGAGCATAAGCTTATGCTCAAATAAATTGGTTAGTCTCTAAGGTGCCACAAGTACTCCTTTTCTTTTTACCTTAAATTTAGCTGCAATTCCATTCACTTAGGGGCTACTGCTCTTTGTCTCAACTTCCCCACTTTAAAAGGGGGATAATACAGTTTGCCTATAGTACAAGGGAGTTCTGCAGATTACTACACTAATTTTTTATAAAATTATTTGACTGAATAAAGTGCTGTGTAAGTGCTGACAAGAATTACTGGGCTAATATACCTTCTCTCCTTGAAACCAATAATTGCTTTTTTGCCTTTTCTCTGCTGACCAAAGCTTGTTTTCTAGGTATTATGTTACTGCAGTTGCATCCAAAACATAGTAATGTTGCTGACTGCATTTTGGAAACAGAAATCCAAACAGCATAGAGCATCCTGAAGAATCTGGGGAGTTGGAAAAAATATCAAGTGTCTCACCTGCAATATCATCTTCCTATAGAAAACTGGGCTAAACAGGCAAGGAACACAACCCAACATTTCTTTTGTTCTCTGGAGGAATCAGTGTGGAACTGATTGTCTGGAGGCAGTGAGTTCTGAACTTGGCTCTGCCACTGACTCAGTGTGCTACCTTGGGAAAATCACTTCAACTTGGTCTCAAGTTGCTAGGTTTGCAAAATAAGGAAAATATCTGCACATAAATTTTAGCTTGAGATAGTTTGAGCAGACACACACCAGAGTCCATGTGTTTAGGCAGAGATCTAGAAAACGGTTTCCCAGCTGTAAACTGCTCACTTCATTAAGTCCCTCCAACAACATATCCTGGTCTACTTTAGGAACTAGAGAACTAAACACTTTACGAGTTTTCTCAACATCTATCTCACAAGGGTGTTGTGGGGATAAGTTGCTGCCAGTATAGCACGGTGAACATATAAAATGATATATAATAGCATTTAAATATTGTCATTATGAGATTAGCTAAAGTAGTTTGCTTTACAAATAAGACCTTGCAGCATTCACAAACAGTGACTTGGAGAAAAAAATGCCGGTTAAACAAAGATAGGTAAGAGTTATGGATGAAAAAATATGTTTTCCATCTGACACTGAAGCCTTCGTGTCCTTACCTAATCCTCCCCCCATCCCTTTTAAAGTTTTGCTTCCATCACTGACGTCTCTAAAAAATGGAGGATCAGCAGTCACTCACACACTACCTACATTTTACAGCAGACAGGAAAGGACCATGTTGTGCTTTTCCCCTGTGGCATACATCATTAAAATCTTTATGCTATGCTTAATGCATATACTCACCCACGCAGATCACTACCACCACCATGACAAAGGAGGAAAATGCTCCAACAGCGGCTTGAACATGGATCATTGCACATCCTGCAGTAAATGGTCCTTTCAAATCACACTATTTTCTGGCTGAAAGCCACAACTTGAGTCTTGTTTGCTGAGGAGCTATTGTGTTTTTCTTCTAGCACTGGCTGCTATACAATAGTTCATAGGGAATAGCAACATCTTTTCTAAAGGGGATACTTTGAACACATAGAAGGCTGTTCACATAGGGTATGTCTACACTGCATTATGGACCTGGGCTTTTGGACTTGGTGTTTCCAAGCCCGTGCTTGAGTGTCCGCACTGCATTATAAACCTGGGCTTAAATCGCTGGACCAGAGTCTCACAGCCATGCCAACACATCCATACCATATTATGCAGATCTTCTGACTCGGGTCTGTAGCTTGTCCTGCAACATGGCAGGGCTAGGACCTGAGTCACAACAAGATCTGGGCTCTGACCCACCTCCTAGGGCCTGAGTCCTGAGTGCTTGGTGACTTCAGTCAGACTGTTTTGTGTGTGGACAGAAAGGGGGTTGGGCTCAAATCTGAGTCAGAGCCTGGCATTAACGTGCAGTGTAGATGCACCCACAGTGTAATTCACCACCACCTCCTCCACGTGACTCTACCTGCTCACCTGAGTGACACCTGTAGCTTACTGACATATGTTCTATGGCTATGTAGAAGCCACCTGGACCCTGGTAAAGAACACAGCTGCTTCATGAGAAGTGTAATTGGTTGGCAATATATTAATATTCTTTAGCTATTTACCAAGTCAAAAAATCCTGATCTCAGTTGTCCATGTATGTGTGAACTGTCTGTTATCCAGTCTGTGCAAAAGCCACTACAAACCAGAAGGCTTTAAAACAGACTAAGCATTTGATTGCAATTGTCTGATTTGAGTGTATTACAGAATTAAGAAGCTACACATGAACGAGCTGATACCACCAAGCTCCATTGCTTTGTTTCCTACTGCACTACAATTCTCTTGTCAAACACCATACCTGCACCTGTCTTTTCATGCTCCCCAAGTGCATCCCTTTGAGACCATCCCTTCATCTAAGGGATTCTTAATCCTCCCCTGAAGGCCACCCCATCCTGTACAGTGATTACTTGATCCTCTGCCTAAGAAGCTCCCTTAATACGCCTGATTTAGTCACACTGTCATTGCGACCATTCTTCCTTTTAGCAGAGGGCCTGATCCTGTGTTCATCCACAATTCCCTCTGAAGGCAAGGATATTTGCACGTACTCTGAACCTCTATGGTCAGGATATATTCCTGGAACTCTAACCACTCACTCAACAGGAATTGAGGGAGCTCAACCCCTTCCTGCTTTTGGATCATTGTCATCATGATTTGTATTGCTGTAGTACCCAGGATCAGGACCCCATTGTGCTAGGTGCTGTACAAACACAGAACTAAAAGACAGCCCCTGCCATATACATCTCTCAGCAACTCCTCTAGTGGAGCATCCATTCATAACACACACAAAAATAGACTGCACCAGATATTTATGAGTGTACCATGAAAGTTCATTTACTGGAGGTACATTAACTGGTGATAACATTAAAAGAGTTGAGAGAGCGATACATAAACACGTGAGCAATGTTGAAGACATTTTTACATAGCAGGGGGAAGGAAAAGGCAACAGAAGTGAGTATCTGCAGAATGGGGAGGTTGGTCTGACCTTTAAAAGCTCACAAAAGAGTGTTCAATGTGTGGCTCTGTCATTGATTTCCTAGGCATATTGTAAAGTGTTTCACCTACACTGACAAACTGGAAGACTCTGGGCTGATTCACATGAGTCAATATTTGCATGTGAAGTTTATCGCTTACCTCTGCTGCAGCTTCTGTCAGGGAAGTTAGGCAAAGCTCTTTCCATATGCTGTCCTCCTTACCGTATTCCCCATATCTACAATTAGTAAAGAAAACACGTGAATACGTCAAATGTCACTTCATTCACCGCCACTATATTCTAATTGTAGTTCTTGAGCCATGAACATTAGGGCAAGTAGTATTTAGATAGTTCAAAAACGTGACTCAGTCTCTAAATTAATGGACTTTTGTCAACATCCTATTTACTGCATTAAAGTATCCATTTCTTAATGTTCTCACCACTGCGATGCAATGTGTGTTCTCTTCGTGGCAACAAGAGCAGAAAATGCTTTTCCCTTTGAATTTTTGCTCTCTTGTTACATTAAGACATACTACACCACTTACAGTCCTACACCAGTTGGAAAAAAGTCTCTTCGATAGGGCCAAAAAAAACCCCAAAATGCGTGTGGTGCTTTTAAACCCCAAATCATTTTAAAAGTGGCAAGCTTCTTCAATCAGATATGCCTGTGCAATCCCTATGACTCTCAAGTGCTGCAGTTGCACAGGTATAATTAAATAAACTTTACAATTTCTCTGTGAGGTAGGACAATAGCATGATCCTGGAATTCCCCCATATTACAGATCAGGAATCCGCGAAAGGCTGAGTGACTGGCCGAAAACCACAAAACTAAGAAAATGCTATCACCACATGACTCCAACACCTAGGCCTTTACATGTCTTGTGGAGAGCTGCTCAAAAAACATTATCTGATGGAACAGTTCTCTTCCAGAAAATGCTGATTTGACTAAATAAAAATGTTTTGCCACCGTTTGATGGAAAATATTGTTTCAATGTCAGAACGTTGCATTTCAAATTTACCATTTCAACATTTATGTTATGCTATCTGAGGTATATATGATATGATACAAAAGTCAAAATATTGACTTTTATTTAAAATTATAATGTAAAATAATATAAAAGTCAAAACAAGATGTTTCAACCTTATCAACAAAATGTTTCCGTATTCTGCAATATTTCATTTTGCAAACGAATTCTGCACTTTGGACCTTTCATCCCACTTTGGGACAAAACAAATGCTGAAATCTCTATTTCCTGAGGGATGGAAATTTCAGGTCTACTATGTCTTAATGCTGTCTTGAAGAGACCTTGTATAAGCGCATAGGCGCAGGGGTTCTCAAACTTCATTGCACCGCAACCCCCTTCTGACAACAAAAATTACTACATGACCCTGAGAAGGGGGATCAAAGCCTGAGCCAAGCCTGAGCCCTGCCATCCCCAGTGGGGGGCTGGGGAGGTGAAGCCAAAGCCTGAGGGCTTCTGCCTTGGATGCGGGGGCTGTAACCTTCAGGCTTCAGCTTCAGCCCTGGATGGTGAGGCTCAGGCTTCAGCTTTAGCCCTGGGCCTGAGCATGTCTTGTGTTAGCCCTGGCAACCCCATTAAAAAGGGGTCACAACCCACTTTGAAGTCCCGACCCACCATCTGAGAACTGTTCACCTGCTAGAGATCAAGAATTCCAATTCCGGCTTCAAATCAGCCTTTTTAAGCACTGTTCTCACAAGATGCTTACAATTATATGCTGAATCCTCTTCTTGCACTCATTCAAAGTTATGACATGCCCAAGATTTATGTTAATGGAAAAATTGTTATATATTATGGATTTGTAGTGTCAGAGCTGACCAGAAAATATAGAAGCTTTTCCCAGAACACACTTCTCTTATATTACTGAAGTTCCGTCCCCTGGACATCCTAGTATCATTTTCCTTTTTGGCAATAACAGTTATACTTCGTGACTATGGTAAATTGTCATTACTTAGTGACATTATTGGATAAAGCCACACAGCATAACTCATTGTAATTGCTGAAAAAATTGCAGAACTAGGAAAAAATATTCAGAACTTGGTTTGGAAGCTGGACTCAGACACACTCCAAATGCCAAGAGTAATCCCTATTTTAATTTGAACCTAAGTAAAATTTGACAAAAAACGGTGTACATGGTTTGTGGTATTCCCAAACCATGTTCAAAAAATGTTAACTGTTTGAACTTGAACGCTTCCAATTTTCTATTCAGGCAAATCCTGATTCCAGACTAGTGTAAATCTGTAATAACGCCATTGAACTAACTGGAGTATGAGTAGTATGAGAGGTCAGAATCAGGCCCTTTGTATCCAAGAGTTCAAAAGAGCCTGCCCTTGCTCCCAAAGAGCTCAATGGGAAAACCCACATTCCCTCCAATGGGAATAAAATTAGACCCACAATTTTGGATCTGGTTAGAGGTTAGAGAAAAACAACTATTGCTGCACTGCATTTTAGTGTCTGGTAAAATATAAAAATGTATTACGTTTCTGTAGTGCAGAAGTCTACTCAAAGCCATTTTGAGGGCTGTCGTATGGAAACACCATTTTTTAAAAAGATCTTATTTCTAAGTGTCTGTTTCTGCTCCCATTGAAAGCAATGGCAAAGTTTCAATTGACCTTAAGAGCAGACCTGGGCATGAACCCCTCCACCATGTACATGACCATGGTCCTAGAAGTGAACTGAGATGCCCACAGTTTTCTGTGTTTAACAGTAGCTAAGATCTCAGAAGAAATATGGACATTCCATATTGTGTGGATCACTTGCACAACACACTATAATACCTGAGAAAACTCAGGTGCTACTTTAGATTCTTTACTGGTTATTGTGTTAATATGAACTATAGCTCCACACATTATTTTCTTAATCATTTGGTTGATTTCTTTGTACCAGAGACAGAGGACCAGTTCCTCAGCTGAATTAGATCAGTTGCACTTCATTGACTCAAGCAGAGCTTCACCAATTTATACCAGCAGAGAATCTGGCCCAAAGGGGTTTACTTCACGTCCATCTTGACACTTCAGTTTTGGAAAAGTTCAAATTTGTATCCCAGCTGTGTAGCTGAAGCCCTCTCTCCACTGTTGTGTTTAGGTATCCTTTGCTATTTCCTTTTCTCTTTAACCAGACTTAGGCTGGAACATAAATTAAGGAAGCAGGATTCAAAATTGCACTATCCCCTTATGGGAATGGAGGCACCCTGATGCATTTGGGCCAATTGCCAGCCAGTTGCAGTAGAATTGGAAGAATACCACTTCCTTGAAATGGTTATATTTTGTATAGAGAAAATTTCACAGGAATCAAGCCAACAGCTATTTTTCCCCTTTTTATTGTTGGCAAAAGGCATGGAGAGATTCACAGTAATTGCTACAGTGTTATTGCTAAAAAGAATAAGAAACAAAGTTTGTCACAGTAACAACCCTGCTTTCTGTTCTTTACACAGCAGATGAGCTTACAAATTGGAACCCAACACGTCTGCCACCAAAAATAGTCATTGTGTATATCGGGGATCAATCTGTGCAGTAAAATTTAATTCTAAAGAAAGGGCTGCTTAGTTTAAAAAAACCCACAAAGATGAAAGCAGAGTTAAGCTTTTCAAACCAATAATATTCTGTGTGCAGCAATTAATTCTTGGAATTAGAAAAAAGCATACAGGAATCAAATGTGCTCTTGCAATATACTGTGTCAGCTGCTTGGAAGTTAACACACACCTTCTACTTGGCAGTGCAGATGCTTACTACTAGATATGAATGCGTTGCTCAGCAGCAGCTGCAAAATGATGCATATGATGAAGAAGTGTAAATGTAGTAGTTTATATTTCTTTTTGCCAGGAAAATTTCCCTTAGGAAATGACAGTCCTACAGTCAAAAATTCTTCCCTTACATGCACGGCTTTCTCTGATTTCAGTAAACACTTGGCCTGATCCAATGCACAGTGAAGCTAGAGCCCATCTTCAGAGTCCTCACAACCTGTCATGTTAATAACTCATATGAGCCAAGTTGTGTAAACAAACAAACAAATCACCATGTTGGAGATCAGGAGCTTTTTCTGCTTCTTTAGTAGTGCTGTTTTTACACTCCAAAAACTTACAAATGGATATCAGAGGTAAATATATAGTTACTAAAGAATTGCTAGAACACAAACACTTTTATGACTGACCTGTAGTTCACCTATCTCCTATGCCTAATACTTTTGAGTTGATGTTTTCTTCTCAGTCACACAGAAAACACACACACACACAGAGCACTTTTAATCTAAAAAAACCTATGATCTGTTTCTGCTTTCATTTACGTATATAAGGGAAGTCAGAGTTACATGGTGTAAAGGAGAAATAGTATTTGTCCAAGTTTTTAAACAATTAAATCATGTCATGTATTAAGCTCCTGATTCATCAAGGTACATAACCATATTCATAGCCCTCTCAAGTCAAAAGTATTCTGTACGTTCTTAGAGTTATAAATGTGCTTATGTCCCTTGCTGAATTGTAGCCTAACAATGCTAAGTACTAAAATAGCCCAGTTGCTTAGCTATTGTTTTTCTGCATATTTACATGCAAGAAGTCTACTCAGTCACATATGAAGATGGGGGCCATAAGTACCTAGATAAATAAAAAAAGACAGATAGATACAAGCTTGGCTTCATATCTATTCTTGAGCTGTCACTCCCTAGGATGATAGGGGCTGGGAGAATGAATATTTTTCAATTAATATATTCACCTTGCCAAACACACTTAATATTTCTAGACTCTGGCAAAATTACTTGATTCGCCAATCCCTAGTGAAATGTCTTGCTGGGAAACACAGTGCATTGTAATACTGGCCCGCAAACACACACAGACCTACAAGAATTTATCTGCACAGTCAGTGAAGGTGCATTGCTATAAATGCAAGTACAATGTAAATGCTACCTGATAAACAGATTAGCCCAAAGCAATCAAAATTCCAGAGTGTTTTAATTTATATCATCCTCAGGCAGAAAAAAGCGAAGCTTGACAGACATTACTTTTCCTGCTGGTTGACTGTGGAGCTAGTTTTTCTAGAACACACCACCAACCTAACTACTAATTACTTTTGCCTAATTGTTTCAGACATTCGTAGCAAGAGAAGTTGACACTGTTAACAACCAATTTAAAGAAATGCAATAATTTATAGCTTTTAATTAAAAGGCTTATCAAATAATCAAGCTTTCAAGCATAATTTTACCTAGGAAGTGAAGTACAAAGACGGACAAAGTCCCAAAGGAACACAGACCGATTGCCTTATTCAAAGCACTAACAACATATTCTGGTATCTAGAACAGCTTATTCTAATAATGTTGAGGAAACAGGATTTAAAAGTGGCATCCAGTGCTTATGGAATAAGGAGAAAAATGGGATCAAATGACTTGGGGCTTGGAAAGCAGTTTTCCATGGAATACATTCCCAAACTAACATTTCTTTACTCAGCTATAGCAAGCTAGGAAAAGTTTTGAGAGTGATGTGTAAGAGGGTTTTGGTAATAGCAGGTACCAAATACATAGGTTTTTTTTGGTACTGGTGAAACTGAATAAACCCTATGGAGGAGTATGACTTGAAAAAGCAAACCTTGTGTGATAAAATAAACATGCATGTCAAAACTGAGTCCAAAATTCAGCCAGATTCTTGACAGAAGTGTATAGCAATGACCTGGCAGCCTTGCAGTTTATACTGCTGTGTTGGTTTAAAGGAAATTTTCTTTAACTAATGCTGAGACCTTGAAGTGGGAAGGTTTCTGTCTTACTGGGATTCATCTATGAAAAAGTGGCAGTCAGCCATCTTAAATCTCATCCTGTCCGAAGAGAAAACGTTACACCTCACACCACGGGGTATAAACATATTCCTGTGCCCTGACCATAAAGGAAGACATTTTTGTTTAGTTATGCATTTACACTAAACAACACCGGACATAAAAAGCCTTTAAACCTACAAAGTCCATTTTAAAGTCCTTTAAAGTCTATTTGAATCTATACCATTCATAGTAAAACTAACTCCATGTAACAAAGTTGCTGACTGATGACTGCTTTCATTGAACCTTTCAGATACTGCCACAGTAAAGCAATGTCCCACACTGAAGGCTAAGGGGACTGTAATTGCTTTCAGACTTACCACAGTTGTACAGTTCTTGAGGCTCTTCTTGATCCAGACTTTCAATATTCCTTTTAGGCATCTGCTTTGTGTTACTCAGATGCTGATTGTAGGTTATGTAGGTACTAGAAATGCTGGAGGATTTCCTTTATAAATCAGAGTATGTGCTAGGGATTTCACAGTATTTGCTGAGATTGCTGAACAAAAACAAGCCTCAGATGCAGAAAGAATATAGATGTCTTATGAAAAGGCTACACAAGTCAAGTTCTGGTCTCACCGAGGTCAATGGGAATTTTTCCATTGACTTCAGCGGGACAAAGATTTGGCCCCAGGGATGCAACATCAGGCATACTGTTTTCTGATTTCAGGCTGAGTGGACAATCGGGAACGTCTACACAGCAGGTGGCTGGTATAATTCCCAGCTCAGGTACACATGCACACACTAGCTCTGCTCAAGCTAGCACCTAAAAATAGCAATGTGGGGCCTGAGCTAGCCAACCAAGTACATACCCAGGGGATTGGGCAGGATTGTACTCAAGTGGCTTGCCCGTCGCCCTACCCACCCTGCCATTGCCACACTGCTATTTTTTAGGCCCTAACTCGAGCAGAGCTAGCATGGTGTGCATCTACTAGAGCTGGGAATTCCACTTCCCATCTGCTGTGTAGATGGACCCTCACAGATCAACATGAATGGACAGTGTACGCTAAGGTAATTATGATTTGTGGCTTGTTTCTGCAGGGTTGCATTAGCACCCAAACAGATTATTGACCAATCCAAATGAATAAAGATTTAGTTGAATAAATATATTATTGAACTAAAAGTAGAGTAAGAAAATTGTCTACATTGCGCTTAATGGACACGACTGTATCTATTCTGGTCACAACAGTTACAGCTGTGCGGTGGCTTTGTACCTAGGATGAGGTTTAACCGGGTCTGGAAATCTAAATTAACTAGACAAGCTGTGAGAGACCAACTTTATTTGGACAGATGACCTGTACTGTATGTACAACAGCATGAGTGATGTGACCCATTTATGATACTGATTACTTTTACCAGAGAAATGTGGCTGCTTTGCATGATTATTATTCACAATTTGAAAAAGCCTCTCCCTTTGCCCATTCATAAATTCAGAATTGTATACCCCTCCCTGTCCCCAATTTAACATTTATTTATTTAATATTGGACTGCCAGCTTCTGTCAAGAGGATAAGGATAGTTCTTTGGCGTTATGAGAAATGCTCCTAATGGTCTGAAGACACTCAGTGCTTATTCTGTAGGTCTATCACACCTACTATAGAATCTCCAAGGAATAAGCCTCCTTGCAACCTGTTAAGTAAGTGCTATTCTCCTTTTAAATGTGTGGAACTGAGGTACAGAAGAGGTAAGTGACTTGCCAAAGTTTAAACAATAGGTCAGAAACAGAGCTGGGACTAGAAATCCAGAGCCATATCATACAATCAGTTGAAATCAATAATGAAGTCTGCTCAAAAAACCCAGAATAGGAGATCACATCAAGAAACTGATTGCAGGCCCTGCTCCAAGTACTGAACATGCCATCTGTACTTCATTGTCTTGTCTGGGAGGTGGTAGGGGAGACACAAGTTTATTGGTACGGGGCCAGTACTCCCATAACCCTGGGGTGGGGTGAGGGCATGATAGCCTCGCGGCGCAGCCACTAGGGTTGCACCCCGCCTCAAGGTTGCATGAGCCAATGGCCAGAGTCAGCGAGACTCCCCAGTCTGCAGGGAAGTGCAGCCCAGTGGCCAGAGTCAATAGAATAGGGATTTGGTGGGCTGCGCCCCTAGAAAGAGAGGGGAGGCCTGGTAGGGGCCCTGGTAGTGGTAATGTGGTTTGTCACGTAGTCGGCAGGGAATCTGCCCGCAATACGCCAACTACTGCGGGGACTATGGCTGGTCCCTCCCTGGGCTGCTTCCTACCTTGACTCCTGTAGCTGAGGCTGGGTGTCTTCAGTGTCTAGGGGTGCTGTGGGTATCTCCCTGGGGCCTCTGTGGGTGCCTGCCTGGGCCGCAGCGTTTCCTGCTCCCTTGGTCCGGGCTCCTGGCTGCTCCTCTTCTGCAACCAGCGAGGTGCATCTTCCCTCCTCATCCCAACTGAGCTGTGCAGCTCCTTTTATACTGCAGCAGCAGTTGGAGCATGTCCAGCAGGGTTAAGGGGGCAGGGCTTCCGCAGCTAAGAGTGTTGCCTTAACCCCTTCCTCTTCAGTGCCGGGCCAGTACACCCCATCATAGTTACCCATGACTGCTTTAAAAAAACAAAACACACAACTATTTTTGTCCATGCAGTGGGGGGTGGGGAAAGCGGGTGAGAATGGGTAATCATGTTTAACTTCATCCTACTTAAAACATTATGCTTTTCCCCGGTATTGACAAGACCCATGTTTAAAGGAGGTGCTATTGCATTTTAGCAAGCTGACCTTGCTTTTACTTCAATATGCCAGGGTGTGGGAGATGACTTTTACTGACAAGTCCAACATTCATTCTTTCCTGCCTTGTGTTTTTCTTCCATTTCGAGCTCGGAAAAAGCTGTACTACCAAACATAATCCTTAATAACAGTGCAGCATTTTAAAACAATACAGAACCAAGCACAGAGCTCTGTGGCAGCCAGAATGATTGACACAATGGAGAGGTTTCCCTTTGGAGGCACACACATGTAATTTCCTTTGTGTTATGCTAAGGCAGCCAACATGAGAGTTATTTCCTTAAATGGTCACTTATGGAGCAGATTTATGCCTTACAGTCCTAACCGGCCACATTCAGGACAGTGAGGAGAAGCACTATCCAAGTGGCAGCTGCAGGAGGCAAAGGGAGGTGTGGAGAACAATGGCTTCCATACTCCTTAAGGGAGTAGTGTATGTATGCAGTGTATGATTTTCTGGGAGGTTGGCCATCTTCACTCGTGAATGCAGAGAGAGGCCATGCCATATGCTTAGGCCTTGACTACAAACAAATTTGCACAGATTTAGCTAACCCAGGGTAAGCGCCTGTATGGACATATTTTCATTTATCTTTGTATTCCTAACTGATGTAAGCTTCACCAAAAAAAAAAAAAAATGGTTTGAACTAAAGTGTCCACACAGCCTTTTGGCAACTTAAGTTAAACCGGTTCAACTCTGCACATAGGCAGGCCATCAGTCTGAGACTAAAGGAAAACACAGAGCAGAAAAAAGTCACGTATCTATGAGAAAGCAAAGCAAATCTCTCCTCTGTGAAACGCTGGAGCAGCTCTATTTCACAAAATGATGACCATCTCCCTGCACACAGGCAGACTGCTTAAAAATTTAAAGGTGTAGTACAGAGAGAAAAAAAGGCTTGATACTTACAAAGACGCATACAACCCAATATGCACAAGAGATTCCAGTCTATTTTCTTCCTTTTTAACATTTGAAAATGCTTTCATTCTAAAGGAGAATCTATCCCTACACAACATCAATAACTGAAAGAGGAAATCTTTTTTGGAATAGGTAAAATATAAAATAGCACCAAAGAGAATCATTTCAGTCAGATAAGGTTTACACATTCTGCCCTGCTAGCAAATTCAAACATGATCTGAATGGTAAGAGCAATTTATGGACAATAAGTAATAGCATGACATGGCTAATTAATGCCAGTTCAATCCAGGATGTTTAGACAATCATGCCACATTGTGCTAAGCAATACGATGGTTTTATATGGACAATGGTGCATGGGGGACTCAGATGAAGATTTAAAGCTAGAGACAGACTACTATTATACTGAACTGGATTTGCCTCAGCTGCTCAGCAAGCAGGAATGTTGTACAGTTATTTAATACATAAGTGTATGCATCTCTGTTATGCAGGTCCCTACACTCTGGTTGTGGGTGGCAGGTTCGCATCGTTATAATATTGAGACTAACCATATGGTGGAGTGTGTAAAACTCTGCAGTCTGATTAGCCCCTTCTAGTCACTTAGCATTCAGGATGCCATAATGTAACAGAACTGTGAATGTATCTATTTCTTTACTTTCATTGGTGTCTCAATGTAGAATTTAAACAGTGTGCCAACAAAGATTCCAATGAAATATTTTACTCACTTCAGTGGAAATAGACAAATTCCCAAGTTTACAAAAAGAGAGGGGAAATATTACAAAGCAATCAATAGGACTATGAAACTGGTGGAAGACAAAGTGCTTTCAAAAACCCTGTCTTCTGTATCCTATGTCTCTTCCTACTGCTACCTCCCTTCTTCCAAGCCAACACCCTTATACCCACAATAGTTACTCACAAGTATGTGTATTTCCCTTTTTCGTCTTAAATGTAAACCATTTCATCTCTCCCAATTTGGGGTTGAAAGTAAAATACTCAGTTATCTCCACATACTGCACAGTTATAAAGGCTCCCTACACCAGACACTCTCCTCTTGCACACCCACCACACAGACAGTCACAAAGACTCACCTCCCCACCGTCATATAGGCTCTTCTTCCTCCTCACCACATGCCCCCACAAAAATTCCCTCCTCACTAACAGAACGCTACTGACTAGAGCTGACTGGAAACTGGATTGTCCATTCTACAGAAAATTCTGTAATTTAATATTTTTTCTGTTCCAAAACATCAAGAAAACAAAAAATTAAAAATCTCCCATGAAGTTAATTTTTTGGTGGGAAAAAACACATTGGGGTTGAATGAAATTGTTTTGATTTGATATTTTATTTTACAATTCATATAAAATAAAATTAAAAATTGAAATGAAAGGTTGTTCTGAAATGAAAATTGAAATACGCTGCTCTGAAAAGGTCAAAATGGAAGCTTATCCATATGCTACATTCAGATTCCTCCCCCCCCCCAGTAAATTTTTATCGAAAAAGACTCATTTCTGTGAAATGTTTTGCTTTCAACAAATCAGCATTTTCTGACAGAAAAACACTCCACTGAAAAATTTGACCGGTACTACTGATGACCAATTAGGACACAAGAGAGTGAGGAAAAGTAATGAGGAAAATGAAGCAGAAAAGAGATTAAATGATAGGAAGGAGGTAGAGGAAGGTCAAAACCTTATGTTCTTTTTATAAAACAAGCAAATAAATAAATAAAGTTTTCCTTTCAGCAGTTACCCGATCTGTATTTTTTATTTTTCTTTCGAGTTTCAATATGCAAGTACTTCATCATAAGAGTAACAGAAGCAGCTTGAAAGTGGTTCTGTAAACTTAATAACAAGCATGGCTGGTGCGAATAAACTTTTGATTTAGGTTTTACAATTTATTGACAATAAGCACCTTGACCTTGGTGTTTACTCAATCCAAGATACAATTATTAATTTGCAAATGATAAATATCCTCAAGTTCTCTTTTTAATGTAATCTTATATTTAGACAGGAGATATCATCTAAAAGGACTCCAAAATACCTTGCAAATTTAAGAAATGGATATAAAATACAAACTATAGATGAAGAGATGATGACTTATTCAAATGCAGTCACATTTTAGAAGTGAAACGTAGCAACTAGTGCAATTATATGCAGCATTTTAGGATGCTAAGCTTCATGCTTTTTCAAAAAGTGCACACTGAATTTGTGTCCATCAGTTTCTGCATGTGCAACTTTCAAGAAGCACTGGATACTTGTAATTCCAATTTAAGTCAATTGGAGCTACAGGAAGTTAGCAAATCTAAAAACCAGACCCAAAGTGTCTCAAAAGTTGGACACTCAAAAATTGAAGCCAACAAAATCAATAGCCACTTTGAAAACTTGATTTCACATGAAGAAATTAGGAGTCTAGTATTTGGAGACTAAATCTTAATTTCAGACAAAGTAAACATACATATGTAATACATTACTCCAAATTTCAGGATTTATAGTGGTATTAATTTATATTACAGCAAAAAATAGAGCTCTTACATGAAGGGACTTCAGTAGAACCTACAATGTGTTAGGTGCTACTGAAAGATCTTAATATCTTTTTTTAAAAGTTAGCACTTTACACTCTTATTTTGTTCCAGTCACTTTTAGCACATATGTAGTTATATATTCAACTTTGCCTTTTTACCTTTGTTGTCTCAACGTAAAACCGGTGGTTCTTTATTGTCATTCCAATTAATCCTTGTTACAGGGCTCTGCAGCAATTCTCTTCTGCAACATCCAAGCTGGCCAGCAATTTATGTCACATTTGATACTTGGGTTCTTCTCCATAATGACGATTTTAAATACATTATCTGACATTTACATTCCTAATGAGAATCATATACTTCTGTGCATGTCCATAATGCTAGTAAGATAGTTTGATTTGTTACACTGAAAAAAAAAATCAGACTTTATTTTTACATTTTGGCTGAGTATAATAGCACTTCACAGATGAAAGATATTGTCTTTTTTTTTTAAAAGGGATAAATATAGTTACCAATTTTACAGATGGATAAACTAAGGTACAGGGACAGATTCTCCACTGCTGTGTCCCCTGTAATAATCATTTAAACCAGCGTGACAGAGGAGATAGTTCTGATTAGCGTACTACCCCCACTTTGCACAGAAGTCAATACTAGGCAATGGAGAATCAGGCTCACATAGTTAAATTGATTTGTCCTTTGTCACACATTGAGCATGTTGCAGAGACAAATAGAACTGAGGAGTCCTGAGTCAATCTCCTGCCCTAACCTTCCTCTAGCCATATTCTAATGATAAGAAAAATGGTTTACTTAAATGTTCAGTTGGATTTTCATTTAATTTAAAATTCCTGATTCTTCTCTCACCGATTTTACACAGGCATAACTCCATTCATTCAAATGCAGTCACTCCACATTCTGCCTCACGTATGTGAGATCAAAATCAGACCCAAAGATTCTGAGAGTCATAATTTTAAATAGGGTAGATGGTACTCCACTGTCAGGGAACAGAAGAAACAGCTTTTTTAATATTAGCAAATGGGCGGGATTTAAGACGTGGACAGAATAAGAGAAATACAGATGATGAATTAACATATATTTGTATTAATTGAAACCTAGGTTGGTGGAACCTCATTTTCTCCCAGCATAGCCTAGAGCAAGTGACCTGATGTTAGACAGCAGAAGGAGCCAAAACCAATGTGTTGCTGAAACCATAAGCATTTATCCAGTCCCAAGCAGCATGTAAAAGAATTTTAGTGTATCCAAAGAAAACGAACCCAAAGGTATTGTTTCAGGATATTGGGTATAATAATATCGGAAATCTGGGTGCTGGAATGGTTATTCTGGGCATTTGTTTTAGGATGAACTATGTGGACTCAGTGGTAAAAACATAGGACACCCTGCCCACTGCACATGTTCATTAATGACAACATCGATATGAGTCTTAATGTGGTTCTGATGGCATGATGTGATCCTAATATAACTGTTCTCTGTGTTGAAACATTAGTGACTAAGGATGCCATCCAAAGCCCATTCAACCCAATGGAAGTCTCTCCCTTGACTATAAAAGACTTGGGATCAGGCCCCAAAATTAAAAAGGTACATTAATGTTGGTCATGTTAACAGTTTGGAGTTGTATCTGTATACTAGTATTCCCCTAAGCACAGGGTCTAGTTAGTGACTATGTTCTGACATGACAAATAGAAGAGGGAAAAAAAACCCTTAAAGTAGTCACCACCTATGTTATAATTTCCCACCTCTATGCAATTAATGTGCTTAATTTGTTTCTGTTCACGTGCAATATTATAATGGCACAACAGATTAAACAAATGTAGTGTAATTCTTGAAGTGTGTTCAGAAGTTGGGTGCTTTCTCCAATATTAAATACCAGTCTTTCATGAGGATGAAAAGTAGTAAGTATTTTTCTAATGCCAGAATTGATTCTTACCAATGGAGTTTGGATAAAAGTGATCAAATCATCTTCAGGTACATTGCTTTTGTAGCTGCTCAGTGGATTGTCTATTTTGCAGAGCTGTCAAAAATCAAATGCATGATAAAAAATTCCTCTTCAATAAAAGAAGAGAATTTTTACTACCCTTTAAGACAGGTCTCTCTCCTTTTAAAATATGGCATGTGCATCTTACTGTCTTTGTCATTTCACTCCCAGTATGCCCTCTGCATACAAGTTTTTAGGTACAGATGCTTAACTCTCAACATTAATAGTAAAAATGGAGTCATATAATTAATCCAAACACTATACTATGTGTGAGTTAAAGTAGCTGTACATATAACACAGATTACTTAGATGGGCCCTTTGTTGCACCTGTACAGTGTCTAGCACAATAGGGTTCAGACTTTCTAGGCACTGTTGCAATTTAAAAATAATTACCAACCTGACAATCTCAAAGCAATAAAATGAGATGACTTAACTTTTAAGAGTCCATAACTTCCATTGCTCCACGCAGACACACACACCTGGGGTATAGATTTGGCTCCACAAGTCAATGGCAAAACCCCCATTGGACTTCAGTAGTCATGATAGCTCCCTAATCATTATCTTGTAGTGCAATAGTAGTTACACAATACACCATAGCCTTAATTGCATACTAGCATGGATACCATTAATCCAACTTCTTCTTTCCCAAACTCCCCCACTACCAAACAGACCAGATTTAACCCTACTTGTACCCGCTACACAGTTCTGGAAAACCACACAAGTTTGTGCAAGAGGATGCTTGAAAGCTGGTATTCCTATTGGGGTGGAACTAATGTCATGGTGCATTGTCAATATAGTATCATGGCTGTGCTAGCGGTCCACAGTGTCTTGGGATGAAGGAGTAAAGGGTGTGTTCTGTTAGACGGCTTAAACTTTCCACAACCTTGCTTTTGAGGTTGTATCAGATATGTTGCATACAACACCCTTTAAAAACCCCACATACTAGTTTTGAATTTTCCAGCTGCTTACTTCTAGGAAGGTTTCAGAGTAACAGCCGTGTTAGTCTGTATTCACACAAAGAAAAGGAGTACTTGTGCCCCCCCCCCCCAGACGTTCTTGTTAAACTCTGGATTTGTGCTGGAAATGGCCCACCTTGATTATCATACACATTGTAAGGAGAGTGGTCACTTTAGATAAGCTATTACCAGCAGGAGAGTGGGGTGGGGGGAGGTATTTTTTCATGCTTTGTGTGTATAAAAAGATCTTCTACACTTTCCACAGTATGCATCCGATAAAGTGAGCTGTAGCTCATGAAAACTCATGCTCAAATAAATTGGTTAGTCTCTAAGGTGCCACAAGTCCTCCTTTTCTTTTTACTTCTAGAAAGCAACTCCAGCACAGCAGTGGCTCTTTTCACAAAGAGCAGAACCTTAGTGACAGGGTTTGGCTCCTGATCTGACTGGGAACTTATTGTGATCCTGTTTGTGAAAGGATTCACCTCTACTGGTGAAATTAAAACAATTACAGTGCTAGATGATGAATTAAATGCTCCTCTCCTTTTTTTCCAAGACTTTCTTCACAACCATGATGTCAAAACAGAATTAAAAATTTGATATTTGACTATTCAGTGACCTTTTTTGATGAATATCACAGTGAGACAATAGCTATGAATAATAAGTTTATTATGTAGGCTATTCTTTAGGTGATGCTAAAATCTATAAGTGAGTCAATTTTCAAATCTCAGAAGGGATATCAATGAGAGAGAGGCCTGAAAAAACCCCTAAAGATCTTATTTTTAATTAATTAAAACTCAAATTAACTAAGAGATTTATCTACAAAGCCTTTAAAAATGTCAGCGCCTCTTTATTCACAGATTGAACTGTACATTTGGGGAAGAAGAGAAACTGTATCCTTCATACAAAACAAAAAGGCTGAAACCCCATTTAAAGTGGAAAAACTGAACCCAACATAACTCAGTCAGACCTTTCAGCAGCACAAATATATCTCAAATGAACAAACATCTCGGGATGAATTAACCATGCACAGAAGGCAGACACCCCATTTCTCCCTAGGAAACTCACCTTCCAGGGCAGGGTGAACCACTTTCAATTCTCAATTAAATCAATAGGCATTGAGGGCACTCCACATCTTTGAGGAGGTGCCACATACAACTGTAGGGCCTGATCCCTAGTAGGGTATCTTCTCCCACTTCTGTAATGCACTCATCTTGGCAGTGCAAGGACCTTCCCACTTACCAACCTGTGTAGCTTTCTTCTCCTCACCTAAATGTTTATTTATTGAGTTCTTTTTTCCATCGTACATCATTTCATCATATAAGTCTGCGGTGCCTCTCTAAATCCTTGTCTACATGAGAGGTTTTTTGACACTTCCCTGCCCCCTATTTTCAAGCAGATAATAACTAAGCTAAAAGAGTGCCTCCACTTTGCTCTGCCTAAAGCAGCTGAAGCGTCTTTCCTTGTGAATCACACTGTCCACATAGTACTATGTGTTTTCAAAATAACACGCACACAGCATTCAGGGCTGCTCCCCGAGGATGCACTGTTCTACTGCTGGTCTCAATGCATTACAAGTTGTTTATCATGGTAGATTGTGGGATACCTTCCAGAGCCTATTGGAATTTTGGGTCTTGGGGGTCAAACTCCTTTGATTCCTTCCACGGTATCTCGTCACTAGTTCGGCGTTCCCTGGTCAGTGCCAGTTTCCAACTTAGTTTCAAACAAAAACTTTCAAACTACCCTTTGGTACAATGCAGGGAGCACTACTGACCACTATGGCCCTAACCATCATTAATACAGGGGGTTGCATATGTACTGGCAATCACACAGGCAGGTGTGGGTTGACAAACCCAGGCTGACAAGCAGAACGCAAAAGGTCACCTTCCACTTTCCTTCACATTTGTACAGTCTGTGATGGGGTTCAACTCACCAGTGTGGCTCCTCCTGCTGGTTGTCCTGGGGATTAGCTCTGTAAGCCAGTGCACCCTCCTCTGGTGGCATCTTGCCACCATCACTTCTGCTGCAGGGACGCATGTCACTCTCAGGACCGCAGTGTCCTCTTCATGACACAGCCTTTGGCCATGCTGCACACTGTGCTCCCACCTTCCTGGTGACATCATTGCAGTCCCTCAGTACAACCTCAGTGGTGAGTGGGGAGAGGGGTAGGGAGACCTGGGCCCGCCCACTACTCTGGGTCCTGGCCCAGGGACCCTGAAGATGCCCGCCACTGACTGCATCCCCTCTGAAGTTCTTCCTGGGCCACTTGCCCGTGGCCCCAGCACCCTCTTAACCCTAGCCTCAGGGCCTCAGATAACAACACTGTTATGCCCTGGGTGCTTGCTGCCCTCCGCCTGCAAGGCAGCCAGTCATCCTCCCTCTTCAAGCTCCAGGGAGTGCCTCAAGCTGGTCTGTACTGCAGCTCTTCCTATATGGGCCTGCCTGGCCCTGATTGGCTCCTCCTATAAACCCTTTTGCGAATGGCTGCCTTCTGCACAGCCTCCTTAGGGCTTCATTAACCCTTGGGATCCCAGTGTGGGACTGGCGCCTCATCACACAGTCCTTTTGGTGTTTACCATCCATACACCATACAAGAATATTAATGATCAGTGGTGTTACTTCATTTTCCAATGGTATCTTACACAACACCTGTTAGATACATATTATAATATAATTGCAGGACATCGAACTGGTCAGGCCAGCTGAAACTCACTACTTGATACCAGTGAGTTCCTTGCCTTCTGGCACTGGGATGCTCTTAGGGTCCTACTTACCAATTATTTGTCCCCTCCACCAGACCTTGGAGTTCACCAACAGAAAGAGGTACTTCTCCATGATCATACAAGGCCTGCCTCATCATCATGACAAATTCACGGTGAAATGGTCTGGAAAGGTCAATGATACCACAATCTGTGGAAACTCATCCCTGTTTTATGCAATTAAATTTGGAGATGGACATTTTTGTAATTCTGAAGCAGCTCCTTGCTTTGGTTCTGGGACTACCCCCCTCCCCCATTCTCCTGCAATGGCTCTTCTAGCAGCTTGTAGACTTTGGTATTCTGATGACTACTGGACCGACAAGACTGCACTGGCTCCTCTCCCCAAAGGGCAAGGAATTTTAATTAAAGCCAAGTGTTGTTATCTAAAGGTGGCTTATAGAAAGTTTACAGAAAAAACCTACCTATCGTAATTTCTGTGATAGGGAATTTCAGGTATTCTATTTTCCACTCTGCCATGTCATGGTGAGATCATCTGTCTCCTTTCTTCAAAGTCTGTGTCAGAATATTTAGCTAGATATATGATAATGGACTGCATTTTTTTCAGCTTTGGTAAATCCCGACAATATTTTGGACCAGTTTTAAATTCGGCCCTTGATTTTCAAACATTTACCTTTGCTATCTTTTTGCTTTATGTAACTTGTGCTTTTCTTTCCCCTTCAGTTGATCGGTCTCTCTCTCTCTCTCTCCTCCGCCCCGCGCCGAGAAGGAGCAAAACCTTGGGGTTTGCAGAATTTATATTTGTAAGTATAAGCTTTCTGCCAAGACGCATGAGATACTTAGTAATTACTAGGTTTGTGTGAAATCTGTTTTTGATAGTGCTTACTGCTCAGCAGCTGATCCGTGTGCATGGCTGAAGTACGTATGTGAGCACCTTGTCTGAGCTAAAAATAGCTGTCATTATCCAGTAAGTGCTGACTTCTCATCACACACTAAACATGGGTCTGAATCTGAGCTGCTCTGATAACTTATGAGCACGGTCAGCTAGATCTCATTGATTTTTGGTTTCTGGACTGAATACACAGCAGTTTTCCTATAAACATCCCAATATGATTGATTCAGGCAACATTTTTCTCCAAATCGCTAAGTGCTAATTCAATTTGATGGGCACGGCAGGGAATGGAATGTACCACAGGGAATTTTCTTTCAACAACATACAAAGTGCAGCCTTTTCATCCAGTCATGTTACTGTTGCAGATCTAATGGGTTTTTATATAAACCCTCTCTTGGTTGCCTTTCTGTATGACAGCATGTTAGAGCAACATTATACTTGTCCTGTTGCTTCTTTTGAAGTTTCCTGAAAAGTCAGGGAAACAGTATCAATACATTTGACTTTTGTTTTTTGCACAACGCTACAGCCCAAGTGATGAGTTACCAAGACAGATGCTCTTTCCTCAAGCACAACACAGAAGTGATGTGCTGAAGGGGTCTTAGGGAATGGTTCCCATGAGCTCTTGTTAAAATTAATTTAACTAGCGTTTATTGTTAAAGACAGACAGTGTGCCTGGCAGTGTATAAGACTGCAAAAAGCTTGCTGTGCTCTTTAAGACAGCACATAAAGACAGGTTTCAGAGTAACAGCCGTGTTAGTCTGTATTTGCAAAAAGAAAAGGAGTACTTGTGGCACCTTAGAGACTAACCAATTTATTTGAGCATAAGCTTTCATGAGCTACAGCTCACTTCATCGGATGCATGCAGTGGAAAATACAGTGGGGAGATTTTATATACACAGAGAACATGAAACAATGGGTGTTACCATACAGACTGTAACAAGAGTGATCAGGTAAGGTGAGCTATTACCAGCAGGAGAGCGGGGGGGATGGACGGACGGGACGACCTTTTGTAGTGATAATCAAGGTGGGCCATTTCCAGTAGTTGACAAGAACCTTGCACAATGACTTAGCCACTCCCAGTCTCTATTCAAGCCTAAGTTAATTGTATCCAATTTGCAAATGAATTCCAATTCAACAGTTTCTCGCTGGAGTCTGGATTTGAAGTTTTTTTGTTGTAATATAGCAACTTTCATGTCTGTAATCGCGTGACCAGAGAGATTGAAGTGTTCTCCGACTGGTTTATGAATGTTATAATTCTTGACATCTGATTTGTGTCCATTTATTCTTTTACGTAGAGACTGTCCAGTGTGACCAATGTACATGGCAGAGGGGCATTCCTGGCACATGATGGCATATATCACATTGGTGGATGTGCAGGTGAACGAGCCTCTGCTCACGCGATTACAGACATGAAAGTTGCTTATAATCCACAGATTATCAGGGATTTAAGGAGCTTCTAGTAATCAGGATTTGAGCTATTTTGGATGTTAACTACATGATAAAATTATGTGTCAATATATTTTTACAGTGAAGAGTTTATGTTTTTCCAACCATGCCTAACTGAACCACAGATTTTTCTCATACCTTTAAAGTAGTTCACCAGCCAAGAAAGGACATGGAAAAAAATCAGGGAAAAATGTTTTGGGAAGTTATAAGCTAGTGATTACAGCGTGTTTGTAAATAAGTTGTTTGCAGTCTAAAAGAAACACTCTTTTATAAACCAAATTCATAACCAGTGTACACTTTGTGCAATTCTGCTGAAGATCACACGGTTGTTTGTCAAAGATGACTCAGTCACCCCTATAATTACTGGGGTTTGAATTTCATCTAGGCTGTTTCAGACTCCTACATTGCTTAACTGTACTTTCAAAATTCTTTTAGTGTTGTAAAAGGACATGTGCCATCCCTTGCAGCCCTGTATGGCAGGTGGATGTGCCCCTGCCTTACCTTCCCCAATTGTACATAAATAAGATCACTTTAACAGATCAGGGCAAAGAGAAGCCAAAATTGAAGTAGCTTGTCCCTTTTAATAAGATCTATGGGAACAAGCACTTACAACAAACAGTTTGTAAGGTCCTCACCCTTGGACCCTGGTTCAGAGCTCCCAAATGTGAAGTCCCCAAACCAAGTCTTTGAAGCTAGTCTTCTGGAGCAGGAAAGAGAGAGACCCATCTCTTGTCCCCTCTCCTAGGCCTCTGTGGTTTTCCAGGCTTTTCATTTTTCCATACCTGCTCCCTCTTGAGATCTCTGATCCTTAGTGACAGCCCGGCTGTATAAACACCACCTACCTCCTTTCCTCTGCACCTGGATAACGCATTGGGCTGGCTGGTCCCAGCCCTCTGACCCTTAAAGGGGCAGACCAACCTGTCACAAACGTTTTCAATTGATACTGAAAATTGTAGGTTAACAAGAGAGAATGCATCATAAAGGGGAGAATTGGAAAGTAGGACTTGGGAGTTTCATTCACAGCCATTGCAAGACAATGGACAAGTCACTTAGGCCGCAACTGAGCAAAGCACTTAAGCAGATGCTTAATTTTGAGCACTTTTGGATGATACCCTGAATTATGGTCCAGTGCTGTAAGTGACCACAATTGCCATTGACTGTGCAAGCCAAATGCTTTGAGCAGAGTTGTAACTTTTAACCCTTACTTAGTAACCATTTGGGAATTTGATAGTATACCATTTCCCACCTCACAAAGGTAGTGTGAGGTTTGTTTGACTTAAGGATCCATACAACTGCAAAGAATTATTATTATTGGAGTTGGGTGAATCCTGAAAATGTTGGTGAAGGTTAGTTTGAATTTTTCAACAAGTTTGATTCACCCGTGTTGGAGCCTCTTGGTATTCAATTTCTGCTAACCAGCTCCAAGGCTCACTGACAATTAATTCTCAATTCTAATGTTCAGCTACAGAAATTGAATTCTGAATCTTGATGGTAAGGGTTAACTCATCTGATTAGGGAAAAGAAACCAGTAACATGCAGCTCTTGTGACCAATAATTAAGCAACACAGTTGTAACAGCAAGACACCACTGGAATTTATCTAAAACTTCATTATGTAGTTTTTAAAAATGGAGAAATAAAGAGGTCTGATACATCGAGGGCTCAACTTAATTAATTCTGAGCCCATATTAACAGTCAGTACATAGCTACACTGCTCCACAAGCAGATCAGGGAGGGAACTGCGACTGGCACAACTAGCTCCCTGGATCACTCGTTGCTCTGGGTGGATGTAGGGCATCTGCCTCTAGTAGTAGATGACTACTCCTGCTGTTTTGGTTCAGTTACACACAGTGGTCAGAGGGAACAGAGTCAAGGCTACGTGCGTTTACATGTCAATCTTCCTGTGAGGGAGAGTAAGAGCCCCACAGAGGCTGCTCTCCCTGCACCCTGTGACCTGGAATTCAGGTGGCCCACCCACAGAAGAAAGATGGTGCCTTGCTTTCCAGCATGGGCAGTAGGGTAACCCATTATATTGTCTTAACTATTTTAATGATGAATTACTTGCTTTGCTCAAATCATCGCCATCAGAAGAGGGCCTTGCTCAGAGTTCAAATCCAAATCTGAACTTCAAAGTTGGGAGTGGCAGCTGGATCTGTTTTGACTCAGATGAATTTCTAGTTATTTAAATTCAGATAAAAGCTAAAGATATTCATTCTAACTACCTATTTTTCTAGCACAATTTCTAATTAGAAATTGTCCCCGGTAAAGGTAAGAGTCTAAGCTGAAATGTGGTTAATGGGGAGGGTAAAGATTTATTGCGCCTCTAGAAAAAAAAGAAATTCCAAGAACAAACTCAATGTCACTACTGGAATTTTCAATCTAGTCAAAAGCAAAGTAGCCAGCAGCATTACAATTGATACTTGTTTTTTAAATGTAGTTGAGCATGGTTTGCTACTGTCACAATATTCCAGGTTCAAGAAATGATATAGGGTAAAATGGGTAAAGTGTCAGGGGAAAGTTTTATTATGAACCCCATAAAGCCTCAGTCTGTATAGTTTTGTTTAGAGTATGTAAATACTGCCAAACAGTACATGAGACTGAGTTGCATTGCTTTGATACAAGTTCTACACATTACTTCCCCCTGGTAGTTGCATCTATTTTCCTCCCCCAACTCCCAATAGAGCTCCTGAAAAAGTAAGGGGGAACTCATAAGCATTTAAATTGATACATATTAGAGCTTATTGCTGGGAGAATATAATCAATCAATGTCTGATATGTCATAACTGAATTTGCTTTGGTGGTTCGTGCTCCCCTTTGTGATCATCATGAATAGTTTAATGTGCAGGTTTACTGGCAGAGAATTCTTCTTCTCTATTTAAGTAGAGGCTCCAAAACCGTATCTGACCCATCTGCATGCCCAGTGGTATCTATTAATTGTCAGTTGATAACAGCTATTACAGATGAAAAAGACTGCTATGTTTGGGAGGATGGATGGCCTTGTGGCTAAGACACAGGACTGAGGTTCCTGGATTAGATTCCCAGCCTTTCCTGTGGGACCTTGGGCAAATCATGTAAACTTCCTGTGCCTCAGCTCCCCAGCTGTACAATGGGAATAATAATTAGTCCCTTTCTCCCGCATGTTGCCTGCCTTGTGTTAGTCTGCAAGCTCTCTGGGCAGGCACTGTCTCTTGGTAGGCGTACGTTCAGTGTTTAGCACAAGAGGGCATCTATGTGCTACAATATGACAAGTAACATAATGAGGTCATTCTGAGTGACAGCAAGTAGAAAACCCCTTAATTTCAGAAACGGTGTCACAGCATGGACCAAGAATACCTATTATTGTGATGTCTTATTTTTGTAATAGCATTTTTTGTGGTATAAAAATGGCCCCATTGCATCCCGCCCCAAGTATAATACTTGAATACCTGTACAAGTTGGCTCAATATCAGAAGCTACCACAAATTCACAAATATCCCTTTGCTCTCATCCTGTTAGGCAAAAGTGTGGCAGTCCATACCCTTATGTTCATCTTTTTTTTTTTACAAGACCATGATGAATTTTGTACAAAGTATGCCTTGTAAGGTATCATTTGAAAACTCAGTCTGGTGAACATTATTGTCCTGGTAAAATATGTGTGGGAACATTGTATGTGACGTTAAGATCTATTCCAAGTCCAGGGAAACAGCTTCAAACCTGTTCCCCAGAAACAAAAGAGTAGCCAGCACCTCAGCCAGGTGTCAACATAATCAAATAGACTATCACCTGATTAAAGGGTCATTCTTTGGCAGGAAGAAGTGTCTGAGTGAGGAATGTACATCTTGGGAAATGGACTTGCTGTCTCTGAACATCAGCTGGAGAGGATTCTCAAATAAGAGAATTGCTAAAAGAAAGTGTAACAGAGGACCCCAAACTTCTTTCTCTCTCTGCCCATGACATCCACAATGCCTGAAGGAAAAGGAAAGGAGCATTGAACTGCAGGATGAGTCCTGGCTGGAAAGCATCCAGCTAATAAGACTGCAAGAGAACATGTGGTGAGAGAGACACTTTGCTTTGAATTCACTTAGCCTGTTCAGTTAGATATTAGTTCATTTTTTACCTTTTATTTTCTTGTAACCAAATTCTGACTTTTATGCCTCATTACTTGTAATCACTTGAAGTCTTTCTCTGTAGTTAATACACTTGTTTTATTGTTTTACCTAAGACAGTGTGTTTGGAGTGAAGTGTTTGGGAACCTCCATTTGAGAGAACAGGGTTTGTGCATATCATTTTCTATTCATGAAATTACAGACTTTCTATGGGTTTGTATTGTCCAGGAGAGTTCCAGGCAGTACAAGATGCACATTTCTTCGGACAAGTCTGGGACTGGAAATTTTCTGTTGTCACTCAGCAATTCAATTCAGGAGTGGCTAGCTAAGAGCACTCATATAACAGTAAGTTACATGCTAGACCCTGTGTGTGACAAAGGCCAGGAGTGGTTGCACTCACAGCGAAGCAGTGTAAAAGGCCCCCAGTTTGGAGAACTGAGGGGACACATCTGTCCAACAGTCCAGATTGCATCCTGGGTAATGTCACCAAAAAACAGAGATTAGCTGGACTGTATTGTGGCATCAACAGGAAACTACCAACAGATAACAACTAGGTACAGGGCCAGTAGGGCCTTATTTCATGGAAAGTAGGGATTTACTTGGGCAGTGTAAATACATGTCCCTATTACTGTTTCCTTTGTCCACATACCCAGAGGCCTTCTGATTGTTTTATATCACTTGTGGCAAGCTCTTTGGGCACAGGAACTCTCTCTTACTGTGGCTAGCACAGCAGGAACGTGATGAGGGGCCTGAATGTACCAGAATGAACAACAGAAACAATGAACTTGGGCTCTGGACAAAACAGGGAAAGCTAGTTTTCAGAGTTGAGGACATATGCTGAGAATGATGCACCATGTGCACCCAGATGTTCAAACCTAGGGCATGTTAACTTTAATGATTTTAGCAAGGAGAGAAAGGCCATTTGAGGGGGTATGGTCAAACTATATAAAGGCTTTCAAGAGCAATACCAAGTTTTTTAATTGCACTTACAAGTGAACAGGTAGTCTTTAGTGCAATAGTCTAACATATTTCCTGCACAACACAAAGCAAACAAGCTGGCATATCTAGGCACCAGCAGTCACTTTTGAGTGGTCAATGGTAACCAAATTCAGAATGTGTTGTGTGGATACCTCATCTGGAGATGCCTAAGGCAGGGACAACAGAAACAAGGTCCACATCCACTGATTTAGCCAAAGATGAAGGCAGAGATGGCACAGGGCAGCCAAATCTCTTAGATAGGTATGAAAATCTCAGCCAAAATCCATTCTAAACACGTCCATTCGCAGGACTCTCTTTGCTTTATTCCAAAGCGGGTAAGTATGGTGATAAAACTAAGACTGGTTACTACCAAAGAGAGCTTTATTTTGTTACCACATTTTTAATGCTGCACAGATGACGTTAAACTGAAAAATACAAACATTTCCTGATGCAATGAGGCTTCCATGCCTGATTCACCAACTTTTTTTAAACACTTTTGAGAATTCCTTAATCCATCTGAGTTTTCAGCTCAAGCTTTTAAGGTTCAGAATGACAGCTGAGACAATCTCTGTTCTAATAAATCCAGTAACACTTTCAATGAAACATCTACAATATGGATCCAATTTACCATTAATACAAAGTCCATATTTTAAATAATCAATTTTTAAAACATACCTATTAAGTATGGCCTCTTATGAGATAGGCATTTTATACAATTAGTCAAAATGTTATATAAACACATCTGAGTCAATTAAAAACGACTGTCAAATCTTATTCCACACTTAGAATTCCTACTGATATCCACACGAGTTTGACACATAAGGGAAGGGAAAATATAGATCTCAATTTGTCAGTTATCCATTATAGTTTATTCTTACCATAATTAAAAAATACTTATTGGAGTCGTTTAAATTTAAAAACTGTTACCGCAGACCCAAATCTGAAAGAAATGAAGTTGAAATAAATCTGATGTTAAATTCTCAGTAGGAACTCTTACAGATCTTTGTTTATTTTCAATAAGAAACTAGCTGTTATGGGACTAACGTTTAATAAAACAGTATGTTCTGCCATAGTTATGGGAATATGTATAATATGCTCCTGTTAGACTCATCTTTGATGGGTCTTCTGATATTTTGCTAATTACAGTGAACAAGCATAATTTCCTGTAAAACAGATGCAGTCATCCGGCAGATGTACATTAAATGTTACAGCTACCATATCTTTTACACAGAAGGAAATGTATTCGCAACACTGACCTGACCTAGGGCCCAAGCCTGCAAGCATGGATACAGCATTGACTCCATAATGTCCCAGGTTCCTGGGATGATTACTGTGTGCTTTATCCTCAACTGTCCTATTAAAAATCCATAAACATTCCTAAAAGAGTTTGGTAATGTCTGATGTTTTCCTTTAATTGCTATCATAAAGCAAGCAGCTAACTGTATAAAGAACAGGCCACCATGAAAATGGCCTCTCTGGTGTCTTAAACGTACAACCACCTCCTCTGCAAATACTTGCAGGGTCACAGCATCAGCTGCATTTTACCCAGCTTTTCTCTTTTACCTTTTAATTCCGTTGGAAAGAGCAGATAGTGCCTGCACTACACATCATGGGACCATAAGTATTAAAACTGACTAGTTCTAGAGTTTTTTGCTAGTACTGTATGTAATCTATACAAGAGTCAGGGGACCGGGAAAATGCATATACAGAAATGGTGTAGCACTATACTTACAAAACAGCTCATTGTAAATATAAAGGGACAATGTCAAGGTTGGTGGACCTAAATATTATGCATTTGTATTTCCAACTGATGCTTCTAGCATGGAAAACAAAGCCTTGCTCTGTGCCTTCCTGTGAGACTGGCAATATAAACAAGCCATTGAACTTAACATGCTCTGATTAGAGCTGTGTGAGATGTTTGTAACAAAACCTGAAACCACACAGAATTTACCTCATGTTCCCAGGGAAGCCCACGGACCTCCTTATCCTACCTTCTGATCAAAATCAAGAGCGCTAGGTTGACAGCAATTGTGTATTTGAACCGTTACTGCTACACAGTCACATTTGTTCTTGTCAATTTCAGATCCTCAGCTGCAGTTGTCTATTTTGAAAGAAGGGGAGAGACTTGCAAATTCATTTTCTTGCACCATATTTTCATTTGTCAAATCCATGGACTTGCTTTTCAGTGAGTTATTTCAGTGTTTTAAGAAATGGCAAAAAATTATTAATAAAATCGACTTATTTCAATATCAGTTCAGTTTTTACTTAGCAATCATGCATTCCAACATATAGCCCAAGTTTCCATGATGGAAAAGAATGGAGCAATATATTTAAGAACTTCAGTTTACCATATTATGATCCAAAGACCTCTTGATGCCAACTGTCAGAAGGCATAGAGGTACCTGAGGGTTTGGGAATCCCCTGCGTTCACCAAAAGAATGTCATGTAAGGTCTCTACTGAAAGCTTGTGTCACACTGTTCATCATAGCCATTATAAGGTGCATGTGTGGAACATATGAGAGGTGTTTTTATATATATATGCTGAAAAAATTGTTCTCTAAGTCCACAGTTAAAGGCATGTCATCACTCAAGCTTCTCCAGACAGGAGGTGGGAGATGTTTCTCTCTCTGGCAGACCTCTGTGTGTCTTACAATAGAAGTCTATTAGCATACTGAGTCAAATGCTAATGAAGAGTTTAGGAAGACTTCAGAAGGAAATTAACAAGAAGGGGTAAACAGCAGGGGTACCCTGTTTTCAAATGAAGATTAAAAGGTCTGGTCTCAGATATGTCAGGGCGCAGAGAGACGCTCTGGTATCTGTCTATCTATGAAGACAAGCTGCCAGCGAACTTGATCTCATGAAAAGACAGATCTCGGCCATCTTAGTTGAAAATACTGGGAAAAAGACTTGGGGGAAGCTATCCTAAGAGATAGGGGAAGGTCTTACGACTTAAATTTAGGCTCTAGCAAGCAAGTTATCATTTTGTTTTATAAGTAACCATGTGTTTCCAATATTCTTATTTTCTATCATTTGAATCTTTGTTCTTTGATACACTTATTCTCAGTGCTGCATGTTAAGTGGAGTGGTCATTCTGACGTCTGGTAATCCGGTGTGTACTCTTCCTTTGGGAGCAGCAAATCTGAGTTCTGTGAGTGTTCAGTTGAACAGGGGCTGGGCACTCCAAGAGGAGTCTTGGAGGGTTTAAGCATTGATATGTGCCTATAGCTAATCTGTATGGAGACAGCCCGAGGCCTGGGGGACAGTGCTTGTGTTACCAAAGTCTGGTGGATTCAGGAAACTGATCCACAGCAGACAGACAATACTTGCTCACGCTAAGGGAAGGTGGTAGCAAGGGGACTCACAATCCTGAGTACTTTCGAGCCTGAGAAGCATCACACTTACAGGATAATTGATGTCATTTTTTGTTTCTGTCAGGCATTTCACTGACTAAAATGTTGTTTTCTTATTGCTGAGAAGCAGCAGCATTCAATAAATCCAATTTTATTTAGATAACATTTAGAAATTGGGGCCTGATTTACACAGTTGTTAATCAGAAGCAATTCCATTAAATCAATGGAATTACACTGGTATTAACCCAGTATTGGTGACAGGAAGATCAAACCCTTAAGGTAAGAGGTGTACTTGCAGCCCATAGGAAAGATCTAGGGTGGATTTGAAACCACCATTGCACTCTTCTAATTTTGTGGCAGCAAAGGCCGCAAAATCAACGTAGACCGAGCTGGACGAATGCCTAAAATGTGGCAGTCTATCCCCTGCTCCCCATAGGCGCCAGCACTGGCTGGAATCCCCACCACGATATGTGCTGTGGCCCTACCTCCTCTTACACCAGGCCTGACTCAATAGACCCCTAGTCTGGGGCTTGCAAAGAGCCCTCCTAGGGCAGCAGCCTCGGGGAATTCTTCCTTAGCCACATCTGGAGCTTTCACAGCAGTAAAGAATGGCTGTAGCACAGGGGAGAAAATCCTTCCCATAACATTTTAGCATTAAAGGGATGAAACTGCAAAACAAGGGAGTAAGCAAGCTTGACTTCTCTTCCCTTACCACTTTCTTGGTAAGCAGAGTACTGGCTCTGGTGACTCAGCTATCCTCCATGGCTTAGCATGTGCTGTGTCTAATGTGAAACTGATGCTTAGCTCTTCCACCTGCATGCATTACACAGGGCACAAATGTGCCCTGAATTGCAGTTGGCCAAGATAGGTGTTGCATATAAATTCGGTGCTTAGTCACCGAAAACTCGCTTCCCTTTTTACATAAGTCTCACTGTGTAGCATTCTAAGTTTCTGTATCAATTACTTATCTGTGATATACAGTGCCAGCATCACTGCACAGTAAAAGCTTTAGATTCACAGTTCCAGAATATGCAAACAAACATTTCCATAGTGCTAAACCCCCTGATATTAAGAAAAAGACCCAAAAAACCATTGCCGCACATCCATGTGCTTTCTCACAGGCATGACAGATAAGTTTCTGAGAGCTACGGTTTTGAAGTTTCTCACTCACAATTACATGAGGCTAGTAAAATAGACCATGAGCACCAAAGCAACACACTGCAGAGAGTTCTATATGGCAGTACAACAAAAGATATTTAAAGATGCACTGCAGAACTTTTGGTAAAAGACGCTGAGTCCTGTTCTTGGCATTAGATACATATCCAGAACTCACAAGGACTTCAGACGCATTCAGCGGTAGCTGATTGTCCATGAAAACTTTCCAGCTAGCTCTACTTGGGAGAGAGTTTCCTCTGAGCTTTACTAACCAGGACTAAGGTGTATGCAGCAGCTTCGCTCCTGTGGGCCATGGGAGCTTCACGGGGAAGGTTGAATGGGTGTGTGCTGGGGGAGGGAGGGAGAAGCAGCAAGATGGGATAGGGACATGTAAGGGAACTCAGCCGGGGCTCGTCCCTTGGCAGGGCAGTGGAGCACCACACAGCCTCACTACACTCTCTGCTGGGTTGGAGAATACCCAGTCTATGGCCCAGACCTTCAGGCTGGGTCCCACAAGCAGTTCAATATAAGCCCAGGCCCTGGGTCAGGGTGGGACAGCAAACAAGTAGTCAGGGGCTCAGGCCCTCAGGCCCCTAGCTTTAGCAACCGGGGGGAAGGGGGAAACTGCCATCCACGAGGTGGGTGGCAGGGGTGACGCAGACCCACCCACTCCACTGCGTCCCAGCCCGGGGTCCTAGCAGCGGCCGAAGATTTGCTGCTCTGTCAGTGGGGATCCTGGCCGCAGCACGCTGACATTGGCTCTGGCAGTGCTGGAGCCGGACTGGGGTCGGCTGCCCCTGGGCTACTTCCGGACTCCCCCAGGGTACCTGGGTCAGGGTGGTGTCCTCGGAGGATTCCAGGACCATGGGCTCCTCTGGGTCGCCGGCGAGGGGTAGGCTTGGCCACTCCTCTGGGCGTCGGTCAGTGTCAGGCATTGGCCGGGCCGGCCAGTTCTCGGGTTGGCCGCAGCTTGCCGGGGTCTCCCAAGCTGGAGCCAGGCTGCTGTCGCCCAACTGAGCTCCGGGGTTGGGCTTTTATACTTCCTGTCCTGCACCTTGACCTCTGCGGGGCAGGCGCAGGATCCACTGGCTCCACCCACTTTGGTGTCTGGGGAGGTTCTTCCCTTGGTGGGCTGGTGGGGCACCACACTGCCTCACTACAGGACAGTAGGCCCAAAAGTACTTGTAGGGGAGGAAAAGGCGTAGTGGGGGTAGCAGCCACCACATATAGATTCTAAGTCCTACCCTGATAGTGGTGAATAATTCAGTACAACTCTGCTTTAAACTAGGGTCACTGGCCCTAATCATAAAGTTGCTGCCTAGTTCACAGGGGTCTCACCTATATTAGTGTATATAGACTACTGAGCTATCAGAAAGGAAGGGGCATTAGTCACTCATTTCCTAAACTGGCTTTAACAAATTCAGTTGTGTCAAACAATCGCTAGATAAGTCATTAAATGCAGGAGTTCAGATTTCCCTCAGCTCCTATGGGAGAGGCCTGTGCTTTTGGAGCTGAAGGAGATCACTGTTATCTGCAGCACACTGATTTATTGTGTTATCAACAAGAGTCACATCAGGTAATTAGGGTCACTTTCTACTGCCTCTTTATCTCCTTCCTACAATGGCCATGTACTGATTTGCTAACACAATCTTGCCACTTGATGTAGTGTCAGGATAGTGGCCATGAGTACACATTTGAGTTTTAGGGCATTCCTCTGTTCTCAGCGTGTGAAAGCTGCGTACATTCCCGTGGTTATGGTTTAAGGGGACACTTCATTACTCCTGCTGAAAGCAGAATTTACTTCTGATATTGAAATATTAATACTTACTTCCCCAACAGCATAAGGACATAGTGGTTTGATTCTGCTTCCAGTACATGGGCACACATCTGGTAAAATCTCACACTGCTCTTGTTTTTCCACGTTTTAGCTGCTTTTACTGGCATATAGGTTTGCTCTTGCATTTGAAGGTGAGATCAAGTGTTTTGTTTCGAGTCTTGCCCTTTTTTCTTTAATCTTTTTTGTACTTCTGTTTCAAACCAAAAAAACCCATAAGAAATAGGTAAGGAAGGCCAGGATTAGGGGGTGGGAAAGTATGCCTGGGCATTCTGGAGAAATGCAACGTGTTCTTTCCTTTTTATATTTCCTTTACTTCGAAAAGGTTTAGTAGTGCTAAACTGAATGGGCTACTGTGAAAATATTTGAACTGAAGCTTTTTTGAAGGGATTTTTTTTTCTCAGCTTGTCTTCCACAGACCAAAGCAGCTGCTTCTAGAATGGTGTTTGCTGGTAGGTGAAAGCCTAGTCTCTTATGATCTGATCCTATCAGATGAGCATATCCTCTGAGGTACTTTGTGTTCCCAATTGTCAGTTAAAGGCTGGCTGCTGCTCCCACTTAAGTCCATGACAATCTTGCCATTGCATCAAATCAGGTCAGGGTCTAAAACATCCAATCCTTTGAGGTGGTGAGCATTTCACGAAAAGTGCTCTGTCATCAGAGCAGATTGACTGAAGTAGAGAAGCAGTGGTTCTTCACTTGACAGGAATAACTCATCACTTTCCAATATAAAGCTTTGCTGTGGCGGTGCCCAGTAGTTGAGGGAATGCAGCATTCCCTCAGGATTGGGCCCTTATCTCTGAAAAATCTTAAGGCAAGTGGCAAAAGACTTGAGAGTGTACAGGACTCAAACCATAGAAAGAATAATAAAAATTGTGGCACAGATATTGCCCCTTTTAATATTTAAGCAAATCTCAGTAAAAGTCAAGTGTTATGGTCCCATCTGTCAGAAATCTATCTTCTTAAAAACGAGTCCCCAGTTTCTTTTTAACAATAAATAAATAAATAAATAAATAAATAAATCAAGTAGGGTTCTGTTAAGCAGCTATTTCACAGTTCTTTTCGTGGCAAAACACAGATGCCTGCTCTGCAGAATTCCTGATGATGCTTCAGGAAACTAAGCCTCTGTGGAGCCATTTGGAGGATATCTGTGGGTGCTATCAGCTTCTGGAGCTACTCAGGGTGGAAAACTTCATTTAAATACTTATTTTCTTTCACCAAGACATGCTCACAAATGAATAGAACTAAAAACTATGTCCTTATGCTGTTGGGGAAGCCAACCTGAGGAATCAGGAGAGTAAAGGCAACTTTTGTTCCCCCCAGCCTTGGGTCCTGTACTGAATGGCGTTCAATAAGACTCATGGATCAGGACAAGACAATAATTCTTAAAATCAGTTCCTAGGGCATCATTCTTAAATGGAGTAGAAAAAAAATTAAATCTATACTTTAGTAGACCTGGGTAGAAAATGGTTTTCCTATCTCACAATTTTCACATTTTCAAAAATGTTTCTTGTGCTGCATTTAAATGAAATGGAGACCTTTCAAAATTTGTAGAGAGAGCATGAGCCCCACCCCAAAATACCCACTTTCTTGGGATGTGGGAGATCCAGGTTTAAGTCCCTGCATCTCCCACATCCCAGGTAACTTCCCTAACCACTAGCCTATACAGTCACTTTCTCTTTTATTTGTGCAAAGTGGAACTGCTCCAACAGAAGACATTGAAAGAGACCCACCACAGAATAGCTAATAGCCAGGTGATAAGGGCACTCACCGGGGCTCAATTCATAACAGGCTTTTGGCTATTTTGGCGTGTCTCTCTCAGAAACTCCATCCCAGACATGAGAAACCTTCCTGCCAAAAGTTTCATCAAAACATATACATTTCTATCAAAAGTTGGTTTTGACTAATCAACATTTTCCGACAAAATGTCTTGTTGAAAAATACCAAAGAAGCTCCAGTAATTACAGTCACTACTCTGTTTCCTCAGGTTTTGTCTGGTAAGGGTGGAGAATAGGATATAGGTTAGACTTGATTTTTAAATTTGTTTTGATGTTGGTCTAGTCTGTCTTAAATTGGAAGAGCTTTAGGAATGTTTTGGTATTAGGTTAACCATAATTGCACCCTTTTTGGAATAATTTTGTGGTTTTTAACCCAACACCTACAGAAGACAAGTACACATCTAAAAAAAAAAGGAACAAAAATAGCATAATACACTAGGGGAAACAAATCAATGTTTGAAAACCATAATGATGCATTTAATGAATGGGCTAATGTTAACACTTGATCAGTTTACTGAGGATATATATACGGTGAATATCTACAGAAGGCATTGGAAGCTTTTACTCTCCCTTCTAATGTACTAGCAGTGAAGTCTTACTGGGTTACCATTTTCTAAGTTGGGATTACTTTTTTCCCCCAATTGTAAGTCACCTGCACACAGTTGTCTATTCTCTGTCAAGACCTCTGTAGACCAATTCTGCTAAGTCTCTCAATTTTCTTCCTACCAAAATTCATACAAGACTCAGGAGATTGCTTGCAAGGTTCAGTGGAACAGCACCACTGATCACACTGAAGTAACAGAAAACACCAACTTCCATAGAAAACATCAATCTCCAGAAGCAACATACTGAGTATGCCATAGCACATTTTATTCTGAGTTTTTAAACCATCAACAAAGCACGTTTATGTGCAGAGTGAAGAAAGTGACACTAAAGGTTATTGGTTTCAGAGTAACAGCTGTGTTAGTCTGTATTCGCAAAAAGAAAAGGAGTACTTGTGGCACCTTAGAGACTAACCAATTTATTAGAGCATAAGCTTTCGTGAGCTACAGCTCACTTCATCGGATGCATACTGTGGAAACTGCAGAAGACATTATATACACAGAGACCATGAAACAATACCTCCTTCCACCCCACTCTCCTGCTGGTAATAGCTTATCTAAAGTGATCACTCTCCTTACAATGTGTATGATAATCAAGTTGGGCCATTTCCAGCACAAATCCAGGTTTTCTCACCCTCCGCCCCCCCACACACAAACTCACTCTCCTGCTGGTAATAGCCCATCCAAAGTGACCACTCTCTTTACAATGTGTATGATAATCAAGGTGGGCCATTTCCAGCACAAATCCAGGTTCTCTCACCCCCCCCCCCCCCAAACACATACACACAAACTCACTCTCCTGCTGGTAATAGCTCATCCAAAGTGACCACTCTCCTTACAATGTGCATGATAATCAAGGTGGGCCATTTCCAGCACAAATCCAGGTTTTCTCACCCCTCCCCATCCCCACACACACACAAACTCACTCTCCTGCTGGCAATAGCTCATCCAAACTGACCACTCTCCTTACAATGTGTATGATAATCAAGGTGAGCCATTTCCAGCATAAATCCGGTTAAACTTGGATTTAAGCTGGAAATGGCCCACCTTGATTATCATACACATTGTAAGGAGAGTGATCACTTTAGATAAGCTATTACCAGCAGGAGAGTGGGGTGGAAGGAGGTATTGTTTCATGGTCTCTGTGTATATAATGTCTTCTGCAGTTTCCACAGTATGCATCCGATAAAGTGAGCTGTAGCTCACGAAAGCTTATGCTCAAATAAATTGGTTAGTCTCTAAGGTGCCACAAGTACTCCTTTTCTTAAAGGTTATTGGTTTACTTTGCAAGACTTGCACTGCCTAATCTGTTATATTAATGCTTTTCATTTTATCTTGAAAGATAAGGAACTTAAAGCAACATTTGAATAATGCAGTCTCATTTTGCATTCCAGAAAGATTCTTGTGTTGGTGTTGCAGAGAGAACACAGTAGAATGCCTGAGGTCAGTTGAAACTTAATTGTTTCCATAGATAGTTAGTCCTAACACATTTTAGGCAGCACATGCACCTTGCACAGAGCACGTATGATTTTTTTCAGGGAGAGCTTCATATTCAAATCAGGTAAACTTCAAGCTTAGATGCATCCATGAATGCAGCAGTAATTACCGTGCTCTACGGACATGTTGAAATGACATTATCATTTGTCAGCAGGATACCACTGGGTGCTGTCATAGACAATTTACATTTAGCATCTTTGTTAAATATAGTCTGCTCACTAGTTTGTTAATGACCTGCAACAAACAATGACTTCAGGATGTAGAACACCGCCGTGGAGTAACATTAAAATCGTCTTGGGAGATGGATAGGATTGACTTTATAAAAACAATAGTTGTGACCAAACTAAAATAAGGATTTGTTTAAAAACAACTTCGATCTCCAGTTCAGACATTACAAGGAAATTGTATGCTGTGTGGTAGGAGGGGAGGGAAATGTGTAGGGACAGAGAAAAATTATAGTGTATACGGCTATAAAGTATTTTGTTACCACTTTTTTAAAAAAAGGAAGACCAGGATAACTCATGAGAGGCTCCACTCCATCTCTGATTAATGCAAGACTTCCCAGACAATTGACAATAAAATATTTTATAGCACCCTAAACCATCACATATTTTGTTTACTCCACAGAGGTTTGTCTTTAACAACATTTTGGTTTGGTAGTCTGTGTTTTTTCTCCCATTTGAAGTACATTAGTTACTGTCATTCCACTGCTAAACAGTAGCAGATTCTCTGGCGTTTTAGATCAGCTTCCTGTTAGAGGAGAAATCAGTGAAGTGGAGTCTGGGTATATTCTTAGTGCATCTTCATTTATTTGCATGTATACACCAGTCCTGGAACAAAGGTGGTCACAAACAGCATTCAGACAACCACCTCTTCCACAGGGATCTCAGTGAAAACACCAGTGCCTGTTTTCTACAAAGCAACTCTGCCTAAAAAATTGACTCATTCAAGGGATTAAGGTAGAGAGAAAATTTCCTTGATGCTTGCCGAAGCTCCCCCAAAATAAACTATCACTAAACAATGCAACATTTCACACTATACAAATAAGTTATATGTAAAATGTGTAGTGTCTTGCATCACCATCTGATGACTCCTACACTAATAATTCTATAGGGACAATAGGTTACACTGGCACGTGTGGAATCCAGCTGTAGAGATATGTCTTTATGTCTAGAGTCAACTGGAACATTTGACTAAATGAATTTTCATCAAAATATCCTGTTTCAAAGCCAAAAATGGTTGATTTTTGGTAGGGTGGGGGGAGAAGAGGGATGTATACATTTCAAAGTTTTTGAAGGGAAGTTTTTTGAGGTCCAAAGCTCTCTGGTCATTTCTGATAAGCAAGACACACCCAAAACGTGTATCACTCTTTCACATGGAGAAATACTAAAGGCTTTAGAACAGATGATGGTTATATCTGAGCTGCTACTGAAACACCAGGAAGGGGTAGTCGGTATGAGACTTACTATTCACATTTCAGGACAGTATGAAACAGCTGATGTGTGTGTGACAAAGTATAAAGTTCAAACGTGAATAAAGGGGACTATGCAAATCAATAATAAAATGACAGGAATGGACATGGGACACAAGATGACTAAATATGATACAAATTGGCTCTGGAAGCCAACAATTTAAAGCTCAGCTAATAATAATAAGTGAAATGAAGATTTGATTTCCAAAAAGCCCTTTCAGAACAGAGCTGAAGCAAACTATCATCACCCTAACTGTACTTGAAGTGATTTGTTTTCTCGAGTTAGTATCCTGACATCTTTTACCAACAACACACTCAGTATTTCAAAGAGAAGGTTTTTAAAAGGATTAATCTCACAACATTTTAGGTTGTGCTTTTACCTTATAGTCCTTGTGTGGTTGGGATGTTAGAACCACAGAAAACTTGAGTCCCCTATTCTTCGATATAGTCACTGTATAGATAGAGGAGAATTCCAGAAATGTGTGTGACTTGACCCAAGTTATTATATTTATAGAAGAAGTGACTAATGGCAGTGTCTGCAGTGGATCAAGCATATATGGTTGCTGTAAGGTACTGCAAATGTGTGTACTGTGGCTTGTTACCTTGAGAATGTGTCTGCAATGTGCATATAAAGTAAAAAAGGCGATAAAAAGAAAGGGATGGCAAATACTTATTGGATATAAGATTCCCTGAGTGTGTTTATTCTGTCTGACATTAAGGGTTTCCAAAGCAAATAATTTGGAAATGCCAATAATGTTTTGCAATAAATGTAAGAACATATAAAGGCTCAAATATGTTCAGTGCCAAATTTCCCTTGGGTGGTGTTAACCCTTAGATCAGCAGCAGAACACAGAAATGAAGTAACAAATCAGTACCTTCCTGAGTGTTACAAGTGAACTCTAAAAGGAAGCTAAAGGAAAGTAGAAGAGTTCCAATTGCAGCATTGCATTATGTGTGTGAAAACTTACCGACTACAAGGCAGGTCCTTAGTCACAGGAGGGACCCACTTACCATAATTGGGACCACTCATATAAGTAGTCATTTGGAGATGAGGAGTGGGTGTTATCCCTAGCAAAGATCCTAACCTTGCAGTAATTTTCTGGTAGGTCTGGTGAAAGGTCTGTTAAATGATAAAATTATCTCAGCATCACATGGGCAGCTTATAGCCTCACCTAATTATATATCTGACCTTGGTTACAAAGATTATGTTTCTCAAACAAGCTTCATGAAAGGAATTTTAAAAAATGTAGCATTGGTGCTAGGTGCAATGTTGAGGTGCCGGACAATGTGTGTCCTACTAAAGGGCTAATTGTTACTGTTCATTACAGTAGCAGCTAGAGGCCTCAAACAAGAGCAGTGCCCCTTTGTGCTAGGTGCGGTGCATACACATAGTGGGACAATCCTTTCCTCAAAAGCTCACAATTTACACAGACAAAACAAAGGATGAAAGAGGATATATTATTATCCCCAATTTACACAAGGGAATCGGAGCGACTAAGTTACTTGCCCAATATCACTCAAGAAGCCTGTGGAACAACTGGGAGTTGAGCAGATCTCAGAAATTCCAGTCCAGTGATGTAAACACAAGACCATCCTTCCCAAAGTTAATTGGAGGACAAGACAGAAGAGATGCTGACGGCTTTCTAGACGCCTTTATGAGTACCTACTAACCTGCAGTAAAATTAGCAGTTCACAGGATCCCTTACATGGAAACACACAAGCCACCAAGCAAACAGGTCTCAGCATCCAGTACATGCAATGAAACAAACTTGAAGGCTTGAAACACAAAGCAAAACGCTTTTGACCCCTTGTTCCTGCACAATGTGGAAGCGAGACACACACATACACACACACACATTGTCTTCTCTCAGGAGGGTCAGAAATACTGTAAGCATATCTGAAATGGGGATAATATTCTCCTTGTCTTTCCTTTTATAATAGGTACTGGACTGATTAATTTTCTTTTTTTTTTTTCCACATCTGTATCTCCATTTTCTTCCTGTTACTCCAAATGAAAACTGGCCTGACATCATAATCAGCCTGTGTCTCAGTTTTCACTTTTTTAAATAACAAATTTCTAGTCAATTGTCTCACCTCTAAATGCTTAGTGTTGGTTATATTGCAGTGCGAGTATTTTATAAGCTTTAAGAATAAGTCTATTAACCTATTAGAGGTGAAATTTCACTATACACAAAACCTACTGTTATATCTATAGCTATCATTTTGTTAGTATGTCAACCCGAATTCATTTGCTTGTAACTTTTGCAAACTCGTGCCTCTTTGGGAAGAAATTTTCCACATTTAGTCTTACCCTGAGGGATTTTTTTTTTAATTTGAAGAAAAAATGATTCCACCATTTTTGAACACAAAAAGAATGAAAAAAAATACAGTATAAGCCATCTTTTAAAACAAGTTTGCAGCACTTTTTTGAGCAGTTCCAGTGGCTCAGTGAGTGAGTGGAAGTAGAAACTTAATATTTGGCAGAGAGATAGTTACAGATGTGCTTTTGATTGGTATGATTGTTTATAAGGTTAAGGTTTTTAGCATGCTTTGCAAATGCCCATTAATTCTGTTACACAATAACTTTTTACACCAACATCCCCAAAATGCATGGGTTCTAGGCATGCATGCACAAACTACAGGAGTGGAATTTTCATAAATGTGTACATGCAGTTGGACTGTGATCTGTGAGAAGGTATGTGGAATGAGGCAGGTTTCCTCTGAAGTTAGTTAAATTCAACCTTGAAATAAGACAGTTTCCTAACTGTGAGGGTAATTAACCTTTGCAATGGCTTACCAGAGGGTTGTCACACCATTGCTTGGAATCTTTAAAGGTGAGATTAGACCTCTTTTTAGAAGATATGCTTTAATCCAGTTTCAGGAAGAAATTCTGCAGCCTGCATGTGCTAGGTGTTTCAGTTGGATGGTCGTAGCAATCCCTTCTGGCCTTAGAATCTGTGAATCTGAGTCCTCCCCATTCTTTTCCTTCTTTAATGGCCATGGGAAGAGGGCAGGGACTACACTACTCTCAGGCATGCTCATGACATTGCAGCGCTGCAATAAGATGATGACTATAATCAAAGCTCGTTCTTCAAGGCGTCAGCTTGTTACCTACAGGAGTCAGGAAAGACATTTTTTCTCCAGTGCACAGTTGGCCAGATGTAAGCTGGATGGCAGTGGATAGGTTATAGGGTTTTTTCCCCACCTGTCCCTGAAACATCTGATTGGCCACAGCTGGACACAAAAAAGCAAATGGGGTAGATCAAGACCCTGAGATGGGACAAAGAATCCTCTTTGTAGATGTCTGGCTAGCGTGTCTCACTAACACACTCAGGGTGGCTTATCAAAGGGTTGATAAGGGAGGAAGTAAATTAACATCTCCCCTACCTACTAGAGAAGGAACATTCAAAGCCACAACAGCACATACACAATTGTATTTGAATACAATCTATCCTAAAGCTATTAGCCCTGATTGAGTAAGGTTTATATTAATTCCGTATGGTTTGTTCAGAATACTATAAGTCTGTCATATGGCCTTCAACGAAAGGAGGCCATACCAGGGCTTCACACTCTTAAAAATTCTTTCCTTTGCCTACCAGCATCAGCTGGCTTGTTTGCGTTCAGCTTCAGGCAGCTCTTCTTCATTCATGAGATGATCTCATCTAAGCATGGGCCATGTTTGTTGGTAGTATAGTGGTCATAGGTGAAGGATAGGTAAAGTTGTGTATCATCTGCAGATCTGGCCCATGAGTCCATGTCCTGTGATCAGCTCACCTAGTGGTTGCATGTAGGTGTTGAAAAGGAGCCAAGAGAAAATTGATTCTGGTAGGACTCCACCTGGGAGGGGTTTAGTGTTGGAGGTGTAGTTTCCCATCACTTGTCATTGGATACATCCCTGTAATGTTTTAGTGCATTACCCTTGACCCCTGTCAGCTCTGCCAGTTGAAACAGCAGTATCTCATGGTCAAAAGTGTTGAAAGCTTCAGAGAAGATGTTTGTACACCAATGTGAGGAGCCTAGGTAACAAAATGGAGGAACCAGAGCTACTGGTGCAGGAAGTGAAACCAGATATTATAGGGATAACAGAAACATGGTGGAATAGTAGTCATGACTGGACTACAGGTATTGAAGGGTATGTGCTGTTTAGGAAAGACCGAAATAAAGATAAAGGTGGTGGAGTAGCACTGTATATCAATGATGAGGTAGAATGTAAAGAAATAAGAAGTGATGGAATGGATAAGACAGAGTCCGTCTGGGCAAAAAATACATTGGGGAAGAAAACTATTAGAGCCTCCCCTGGGATAGTGCTTGGGGTGTGCTATAGACTGCCGGGATCTAATTTGGATATGGATAGAGCCCTTTTTAATGTTTTTAATAAAGTAAATAGTAATGGAAACTGTGTGATCATGGGAGACTTTAACTTCCCAGATATAGACTGGAGGACGAGTGCTAGTAATAATAATAGAGCTCAGATTTTCCAAGATGCGATAGCTGATGGATTCCTTCATCAAGTAGTTGCTGAACCGACTAGAAGGGATGCCATTTTAGATTTGTTTTTTGTGAGTAGTGAGGACCTCATAGAAGAAATGGTTGTAGGGGATGATCTTGGTTCAAGTGATCATGAGCTAATTCAGTTCAAACTGAATGGAAGGATTAACAAAAATAAATTTGCAACTAGGGGTTTTGATTTCAAAAGGGCTGACTTTCAAAAATTAAGGAAATTAGTTAGGGAAGTGGATTGGACTGAAGAACTTAAGGACCTAAAGGTAGAGGAGGCCTGGGATTATTTTAAATCAAAGCTGCAGAAGCTATCGGAAGCCTGCATCCCAAGCAAGGGGAAAAAATTCATAGGCGGGAGTTGTAGACCAAGCTGGATGAGCAAGCATCTCAGAGAGGTGATTAAGAAAAAGCAGAAAGGATACAGGGAGTGGAAGATGGGAGGGATCAGCAAGGAAAGCTACCTTATTGAGGTCAGAACATGTAGGGATAAAGTGAGACAGGCTAAAGTCAAGTAGAGTTGGACCTTGCAAAGGGAATTAAAACCAATAGTAAAAGGTTCTATAGCCATATAAATAAGAAGAAAACAAAGAAAAAAGAAGTGGGACCGCTAAACACTGAGAATGAAGCGGAGGTCAAGGATAATCTAGGCATGGCCCAATATCTAAACAAATACTTTGCCTCAGTCTTTAATAAGGCTAAAGAGGATCTCAGGGAAAATGGTAGCATGGCAAATGGGAATGAGGATATGGAGGTAGATATTACCATATCTGAGGTAGAAGCAAAACTCAAACAACTTAATGGGACTAAATCGGGGGGCCCAGATAATCTTCATCCAAGAATATTAAAGGAATTAGCACACGAAAATTGCAAGCCCATTAGCAAGAATTGTTAATGAATCTGTAAACTCAGGGATTGTACTGTATGATTGGAGAATTGCTAACATAGTTCCTATTTTTAAGAAAGGGAAAAAAAGTGATCCAGGTAACTACACGCCTGTTAGTTTGACATCTGTAGTATGCAAGGTCTTGGAAAAAATTTAGAAGGAGAAGGTAGTTGAGGACACTGAGGTCAGTGGTAAATGGGACAAAATACAACATGGTTTTACAAAAGGTAGATCGTGCCAAACCAACCTGATCTCCTTTGAGAAAGTAACAGATTTTTTAGACAAAGGAAACGCAGTGGATCTAATTTACCTAGATTTTAGTAAGGCGTTTGACACCGTGCCACATGGGGAATTATTAGTTAAATTGGAAAAGATGGGGATCAATATAAAAATTGAAAGGTGGATAAGGAATTGGTTAAAGGGGAGACTACAACAGTTCCTACTGAAAGGTGAACTGTCAGGCTGGAGGGAGGTTACCGGTGGAGTTCCTCAAGGATCGGTTTTGGGACCAATCTTATTTAATCTTTTTATTACTGACCTCGGCACAAAAAGTGGGAGTGTGCTAGTAAAGTTTGCGGAGGATACAAAGCTGGGAGGTATTGCCAATTTAGAGAAGGACAGGGATATCATACAGGAGGATCTGGATGACCTTGTAAACTGGAGTAATAGTAATAGGATGAAATTTAATAGTGAGAAGAGTAAGGTCATGCATTTAGGGATTAATAACAAGAATTCGAGTTATAAGCTGGGGACGCATCAATTAGAAGTAACGGAGGAGGAGAAGGACCTTGGAGTATTGGTTGATCATAGGATGACTATGAGCTGCCAATGTGATATGGCCGTGAAAAAAGCTAATGCGGTCTTGGGATGCATCAGGAGAGGTATTTCCAGGAGAGATAAGGAGGTTTTAGTACCGTTATACAAGGCACTGGTGAGACCTCACCTGGAATACTGTGTGCAGTTCTGGTCTCCCATGTTTAAGAAGGATGAATTCAAACTGGAACAGGTACAGAGAAGGGCTACTAGGATGATCCGAGGAATGGAAAACTTGTCTCATGAAAGGAGACTAAAGGAGCTTGGCTTGTTTAGCCTACCTAAAAGAAGGTTGAGGGGAGATATGATTGCTCTCTATAAATATATCAGAGGGATAAATACTGGAGAGAGAGAGAAATTATTTAAGCTCAGTACCAATGTGGACACAAGAACAAATGAATATAAACTGGCCACCAGGAAGTTTAGACTTGAAATTAGACGAAGGTTTCTAACCATCAGAGGAGTGAAGTTTTGGAATAGCCTTCCAAGGGAAGCAGTGGGGGGCAAAAGATTTATCTGGCTTTAAGATTAAACTTGATAAGTTTATGGAGGAGATGGTATGATGGGATAACATGGTTTTGGTAATTAAATATTCATGGTAAATAGGCCCAATGGCCTGTGATGGGATATTAGATGGGGTGGGATCTGAGTTACCTGGGAAAGAATTTTCTGTAGTATCTGGCTGGTGAATCTTGCCTATATGCTCAGGGTTTAGCTGATCACCAAATCTGGGGTCAGGAAGGTATTTTCCTCCAGGGCAGATTGGAAGAGGCCCCGGAGGTTTTTCACCTTCCTCTGTAGCATGGGGCACGGGTCACTTGCTGGAGGATTCTCTGCTCCTTGAAGTCTTTAAACCACGATTTAAGGACTTCAATAGCTCTGACATAGGTGAGAGGTTTTTCACAGGGGTGGGTGGGTGAAATTCTGTGGCCTGCGTTGTGCAGGAGGTCAGACTAGATGATCATAATGGTCCCCTCTGACCTTAGTATCTATGAATCTATGAATCCCACAAGGATGAGAATAGATGTCTGCTCTTCTGTCATTGACAAGATCATCCATCAGTGCCACTGTTTCAGGTCCACGTCCTGGCCTGATTGTGCTGGGTGTAGAATGTTAGCTGTGGTTGGATGAGCGTGTGCTTGGCCTTTGGCTAGCTTCTCTATGAGCGTGCTCAGGAATGGCAGATTTGGTACTGGGCCATAGTTGGCTAGAACCTATGTATTCAAAATGGGTTTCTTCAGTGCTGGACTACTGTGTGTTTGAAGGAGAGGGCAAATTCCTTTTCTAAATGAGGCTTTGGCTATTTCAATCATGAGAGACACCAGTTCATTACTCTTTCACTAACGAAGAAAAGCCTGGGTCAGATTCAAGAGTCTTGGACAAAGGCTCCTAGGATATCAAAAACTTCTTGATGAGTGAATGTATTGAACTGCTTGCTGTGGGGGAGGGTGTAGGTGTAGTGGATATAGGTGGTTTGAGAAGGCTCCCGGAATGCGTGTGATCTTTTCAGCAAAGTAATATGATAGTCCTTCGAAACACCTTGGTACTCGATTCTAATACACTCAGGATTGACTAAATGGTTTACCACTTTGGGGCAAGATTTGGCAGTTTCAGCCAAGGCTGAGAAGGAGTTTCTTTTGGCCTGTAATACAGCCTGAGCATAAGCTTTGAGAAATTCATGAAGTTTCATTTCATGATGCTCAAACAGCCTTTGTTTTCTTACTATGGGTGCTCAAGTTTCAACCCCTCTCTTGATCCAGCATGGGGTATCAGAAAACCAAGTAGGTCTGAGTGAGTGAGGGGGAAGAAGGGTCTGTTTGAGAGACAAAGCCAATGTGTCAGTGGTTGAGGATAGCATACAGTGATAAATGATTCACCAGGCCTTCAACTCCTCATCCTGTGGATGGAGTGCTGTTGTCCTTTAACAGGCTTTGGAATTCATTGGAGTTCATGAGTCTTTCTTGTTGCCTAGGCACTGGAAGGTCTCTCACCACTGTCTTAATGAGGTGATGGTCTACCCAAGATGATGGCTGGGTTATGATGGCCTCTATCTTGACATCTAGGTCAAAGATCAGGTCAAGAATGTGACCAGCTGTGTGGGTTGTACCATAGATGACCTGTGAATAGCCTAAGGAGGCAAGTGTAGAGATGAGTTTTGGGGCTCTCTCATCTCCCAGGGCAACACATCTGGGGTACTTCACCACCATCACCAATGAACTCCTTTATGAATCCTTCAGTCTGTAGTGGTCTGTCAATGAGTATAAGATCTATGTTAGCTTTGGCTCTGGTTTCTGCTGTCAGATGAATGAATTTGAATGAAGTTGTCTTACCAAAGACAGCTCTCTTGGATTTGATGTTTGCAGAGAAAAATTAATACAGTGCTGTTTGCCTTCTTGTCTGATCTAGGATGCATCAGCTATTAGATGTATATGGGTCACATGTGATAGCCCATTCTGGTGCCCAAACATATTACACATCAGATAGTAACTTGCTGGTGAAATTTTGGGGAAAGGGAACAACTTCTACATTCCCTCAAAGGCTTAAAAACTATTTGAGCACCAAACTATACCATCGTAATGTTGGGCTATGATACTATCCTACTGGATAGCTTCATATGGAATTTCTATCTGGTTAAAGACTACCAGTGCTTAACTGGAACGTAAAGGGGAATCTGTGCTCCTACGTTAGATTTTGAAGTGTTCATTTATTTTTATCTTATACAATAGTGATCTTGTGTCAGAACCACAGGCTTCCTCATACTTCAATAAGATTTACACAAGTCACTACTGCTCATCTCTCTTGGCCTCTCAGTCTCAACTGTGGCTGTACAGAGACATGTTCTGAATTAAACATTTGTATGCTACCTTTTTTCCTGTTGAGACATATCATCTTTCTTGTACTTCAGAGTAAATTGCTGTAGAAAAAGACCCTGCTCGTAACCTGGATGACACAACTTATTGGCTTGTGTGAAAAATAAACTTAAGTATTAGCATCAATATATTCTTATTAAGCTAGTAGTTTACTATCTCTTGGTTGCACTGGGTACTGGTCCATTACCCTTGACCCCATCAGCTCTGCCAGTTGCGACAGCAGTATCTCATGGTCAAAAGTGTTGAAAGCTTCAGAGAAGCCCACAAGGATGAGAATAGATGTCTGTCCTTCAGTCATTGACAAGATCATCCATCAGTGCCACTAAAGCTGTTTCAGGTCCATGTCCTGGTCTTAATTCAGATTGTGCTGGGTGTAGAATGTTAGCTGCGGTTGGATGAGCGTGTGCTTGGCCTTTGGCTTTTGGTCCAAGCTTAATACTGAAACTCTATTTTCATAATTAGCGCGTGCGAATGCTGACAAAATAAAGGTAATGAGAAAAAAGTCTGCCTGGTACCTACTTACCTTTTTGTATCTGGTTTGTTTAACTATCTTTCAAAGTCAACTCATTTGCCATCAATATAACTCCATCTGCCATTTCATGGCATGTACACAAAACTGCTGCAGGAAGATGCCAAGGCAATTTAGAATTTCTTACTGCAGCCTAGGCTGAAACTAATTTCATTAAAGGGATAAATGAGGAAGTATCCCTTTGCCAACTGACAAAGTGTAATGATTCATGATTAATGAAACTTTTTCTCCTCCATAGACCTCTCCCTTAAATATGCTACGTTGTTATCAACTGAGTGGGAGAAATTGTGCTTTCAAACAAACAGAGCAGAAAATGCAACCTGCACTTGTACTACTAGAATCCACTCCCTATTGAAGAAGGGAGAAAATAACAATTAGAGAACCAGCATTTGTTTCTGCAGAATTCCAGAACCATGGGCTTTCAAGGTATAAAAACTTACCTAAATATATATGAAACAAAGCTGGATTTGTAGGTTCTGAGTTGGGCTGATTGAAAATATTCAGATGAAAAGTTGGTCAGAAAATGGTGTTTTGATGATGATGAAAATTTTCCTCTGGAAAAGTTAGTTTGATAATTTTTCCAATTAAAAAAACCCAAAAAAACCAAACCCGCACACCAGGAGAAATCCCCAAACATCTCCTTTTAAAATTGTGGGTTTATCCCCACACTTCCTTACTGTTCTCGGCTAGGAAATAGTAAGTGTGAGAAACTTTAAGGATTGTAGTGTTCCTTTCTTTCTGAAACTAACTTTCAACAGTTAGCTTGTTTTCAAACTGATAAACTTGGGGACAAAGTCAATGCAAGAAAGTAGATTTTTCCTCTCATTTCCTCCAAGAGTAAGTGTCGTGACTCCCAAATTCTCAGACTCTTTTCCAAGTTCTGTCAGCAGGGAAAAGTGTGTGGGAAAGTGGGGAGAAAACTCCCTCAAAAATTCCTGTGGGAAAACAGAACTTAATCCTGATAGCAAAACATTGAAAGGGGATTTTTCTGCAGGTATATTCCTGCTTTTCAATCATCTCTACTTCTGCATGGGATTTTCAAGAGTGCTCACCATTGGACTAGTGCTGCTCGCTTTTAAGTAATGGGAGTTTGACCACTGACTCCAAAAGAAGCAGATTTAGGTTTTAGAAAATTGTCACCATCTATGAACAGAACTGCTATCAACTTCAATGAAAGTGTATAGGCACTCAGAGCTTGCAGAACTATGTCCAACAACTGGCTTTCGTGAATACATCTTGTAAATTCCAAGAATACCCTTAAACTCTGTTCTAATTATAACAATGTATTTGTCATTCTTTTGACTCATGGAAATGGTTGCTTAAATATGTAAATTCAAAGGGGTTGAAAATTCTCCTGAGATTGGACAGTTTGCTTGATCTTGGTAACAGGGATATAAAGCACAGTTTATTGAGAAGACTGACAGACTGTGTTTGTCATCCCTTCTAATGCGGCTTCAACAACCTAAGTGAAAAAGGTATAATGTAGCATAAGCCTGCTGTAATTAAAATATACTATAAATGCTCCCTTTTAAAAAAAATACAGGAGTGAAACACATTAACACGCAAAGACATTAGACATCTTGCCCAAAAGTTATACTGCTGCCTTGGAGAGGTGTCCTTGTGACGCCACTCTGAATGCACAATAAGTTAGACTCCTTCTATATTTTATATGTATTCACATTGCTAAGCAATGTGGCATTCCAGACATCATCGTATCTGATGAAATGGGAAAATGAATGTGGTCACAATATGAAATGGCGATTAACTAGAGATAGAAAGGTAGGCATTAAACTGATTAAAAACAAAGCAATATTTGTAAGAGCTTAGATTAAAAAAGATTTATAAGGTGCATGCAAACGCTGTGTTGTACAGAGATTGTGTTCTTGATAAAACTTTGCCGTGTTAATATATTTTATGCTGTAGTATAAATCTAACAAGAAAAGATTAGCTCAAGGTGCAAAATTGGGATGTGGATCTCAACCACTCCAAACCTCAAGAGGGCTGGGATGCAGCATCTTTGTGTTGCTCCCTCCGACTATGTACATAACACGGGATGTGAACTAAAAATGGACAAAACCCGGGTTGGTATTGCAAGTCTACCGATCAAGATTTGTTCTAGCAGGGACAATTCAGATCCTGGGGCCAATTATCCAAAGGCCCCAAAAGTGATTCTGATTTTGGCCAATCTCTACCGTAAATATAACAAATGTGTTACAATGGGATGGATGATTGGGACAAGGAGAAAGATGCTAGTGGATTCCCCTCAAGAAGGAAGCTGATAATGCCAAAATGTTTGTCATTAACTGAGAAATTACTTTAACAAAATTTGTCATTTTTATCATTTCTACAAGCTTCAGGAAGTATTCTAAAGCCACTCCACATGTGGAATTGCTGCTCACGTCAACGAAATTTTGGCATGGGAAACATGAGCAACTACAGGATCATAGACCCTTAAAGAGAACTACAGGAAGAAGAAGAGGTTAGAGCATTTGTGTCACTGTAAACAGGGGAGATGCTTCCATTCAGGGGTGGTTTTAGCATGGTTTCAGTTGCACTCACAGAAATCGTGAAGCCAAAAGTGCATAAACAGGCAAACACACACTTCCCCTGACCCCATGTACAGAGGAGACCCCAGGGGTGCGTGGTTGTTTAGAAAGCAAGCCCATTCCACATTCACCCTGCAGCTATGGCTCCTGTCCTGGAGGGGTGGGCCCACCTCCTCACTCTGGGTGTTGCAACCTGGTACTTGGGATCACAGTGCCACTCAGGTTTGATTGAGTTGCCCTCCATCATGACAGAAGGGGCTCCAAGCCAAACCTGAGTGGTGCTGCGAATCAGTGTGCTCAGTTGCAACTCCCAGAGCCAGGAGCTGGGCGAAGCCCTTCTTCTGTCCTTGTCACAAACTAGATGTTTTTCCAGAACTGTGCACAAGCAATGGCTCTTTCCATCGCTGCGGCGAGGTCTTCCTTCGTTTAAGTCTCTCCAAGGAGTCGGCAAACAAGCTGGTGCTCCAGGGTCTGCACTTCACCACACTTTCATATATTCATGTCATTAGAGTAGCCCCATTTGATCATGTTAGTCTTTGATCTGCTAGTTTGTGTGCCCTGGGGGTTCAGGCTTCGCCACATTGACAAGTCTGTATCAGCCCCTCCGGGAAAGTCCTCCTGGAGTTCCCAATCTATTTCAGTGGTTCTGACTGTGTGTAATCTTCCATTCCATAACCTCAGTCATGCCTTGCCAGCTGTCATATCCAAAGGCACAACATGGGTCATAAAACTCTTTTGAGATTTAAGGTGTTTGGTTACTCCTGTTTAACGATAGAGTGGATGCCTTGAGTCTTCCATCCGCTGTGATCTTTCCCTTTGGCTTGCTACCTTCCTCCTGATATCAGGTGGTTCAGCTTCCCCTCGTAAGTCATGTGCCCCAACCCCCTGATCATTTTTGTTGCCCTCCGCTGGACTCTCTCCAATTTGTCCACATCCTTTCTATAGTGGGGGGCCCAAAACTGGACTCAATACTCCAGATAGGGCCTCACCAGTGCAGAATAAAGAGGAATAATCACTTCCCTCGATCTGCTGGCAATGCTCCTACTAATGCAGCCCAATATGCCGTTAGCCTTCCTGGCAAGAAGGACACACTGCTGACTCATATCCAGCTTCTCATCCACTGTAATCCCCAGGTGCTTAGCTGCAGAACTGGTGGTTAGCTGGTCGGTCCCCAGCCTGGAGCAGTGCATGGGATTCTTCCATCCTAAGTGCAGGACTCTGCACATGTCCTTGTTGAACCTCATCAGATTTCTTTGGCCCAATCTTGCAATTTGTCTAGGTCACTCTGGACCCTATCCCTACCCTCCAGCATATCTACCTCTCCTCCCCAGCTTAGTGTCATAAGCGAATTTGTGGAGGGTGCAATCTATCCAATCATCCAGATCATTAATAAAGATGAATAAAAATCACAAACTGTTTGGGAAATACACACTAGTTTTAACTGTTTTCTATTTACTGTGAAAAGCAATTACTGATGACCAACACTTTCACTATCCCAGATGTAAAAACTCACATAGACATTGTCCTCCTCATAATCTCGCTCAACATTCTCACATTAGTTTTCCCCCAACAAGTCATCTGCCCCTTCAAATTGTGCAGAAGCTCAAATGCTGATTTAGAATTAAAAAAAAAAAAAAGAACTGAAAGACACTTAATCCACAGTGACCCCCCACACCCATTTCAAGTAAATAGACATTCTGAAGCCCAATACAAATTTCATCAGTCTTCAAGGTTATTTCCCAGACCACCAATATTTTACATGGTCTTGTAAGGACCAAACCCAAGCACATAATCCCATCATGTTTGGAGCATTTTCAAGACAATTCAGCTCTCAGGATATCACAGTGTGTCAGAGGAGACAAACAACACTAAAATAAAACCACCACCACCCATTTGGCCTTAATTTTGTATGGTCAGGCACACAAATTTACATGCAATAAGAGCATCCATTTGGGCACCTATTTTGTGTGCCCACTTACAGTGATTGATAATTAATTATCCTCATGGTACATTTGCATACATAATACCAGATTCACATGGTAACTGTGATAATTGCCAATACGAACTTGATAAATATATGGACATTTACACACTTCTTTTGGAAAAGAGTCAAGTCCATTAGGTTTCATACTCAATCTGAAATGGGTGGCCTAATAAGGTTATCCTCCATTTGTAGATACTATGAGATGAGGTATGGAGTAAATGGATCTTTGGGCACAACTGCCTGCAATAATTCTAGGTTTCTTACCAAATCCCATACTACAGTGCAGTTGCCTGGGTGATAGTTCATAGGGATATGCTAAAAGCGGTCCTGAAGAACAGATGGATGTACTGTTCATTAATAGAAGAGTCCTGAATATTTGGAAAAAAAATACAGGCTAAAGATATTTGCATTTCGGGTACGCATTTTAATTTCAAGTATGCAACTCCAGAGGCACTGAATAAAAAGCAGTGTTATTCCAGGGTCAGACGGATAATGTTTCAATATCAAGGGATCTGAATCTGATGGGTGGAGTAGCTTCAATGAAACTGTTCATTCCTGGAAATTTTGAAACGGTTAATGTTTCTACTGAGATAGGAAAGCACCACAAAAATAAGTTAGTAAATCACAAACTGAACCCACCACTACTACTTGCTCTTTAATTTTTGGCACTGCTTCCAATAAATTTGCGTCAAGCCCTGTTGTTGCACCATGATGTTTTTGCAAGTGTGGTTCTCTGAAGATTTCAGTGAGAGGATGCTCAAAAGGAGATGGACATGTGCTATCTATGCCTTACCCCCAGGATACAGATAGGGACCCAGCAGTACTAGTGCTCTCATAGCCAACTGCCTTTATGGCCCCAATACTGAAATAGGACCCACCTCTGGTGGACCCCATTGTAGGATTATGGTCACAGAGAATTTTAGAGGCTGATGTTTTAATCTACCTTATATCTCATTATTTAAAATGTGTTCTACTTGCCTTTCACGATACTGTTTCTCCCCCAGACTGATTCCTATTGCCACTATGGCAGCCTGCGTGCCATAAGCAGCCTGCAGTGAGCAGGCATTGTGTTGGGTCGCTACAGGCCCCCTGTAAACCCTGGTACAGGGGAATATGCCGGGGTGTGGCCATAGCAGAATGCAGCCGAAGATTCCGGGCTGCTCTGGACAACGGAGCAGCCTACAGACAATTGCAGGGAGGCTGAAGTAAATTAGAGCAACCCCTGGCTGTTTTAATTTACACTGGGGCCACCCAGAAACCTGATCACCCAACTGTGACTTAGGGTCACACTGCAATTAAAAACCTGTGGCTGGCCCATGTAGGTCACCGGGCTCAGGCTAAGAGGATGCTTAATTGCAATGTAGACATTTGGGGTCATGCTACAGCCCGAGCTCTGGGATTCTCCCACCTCGCAGGGTCCTAGAGCCTGGGCTCCTCCTGAGCCTAAATATCAACTTCAATTAAACAGCCCCTTAGCCCGATCTCTGGGAGCCTGAGCCAGATGGCATGGGCCAGCTGCAGGTTTGTAATTGAAGTGCAGATATACCCTTAAAGAGCCATCTTTGACCTCCTCCCACCCCCTTCTTCTTCTGGTCTGCGCCATCTGGAGGCACAGAAAAGAATTTAAACCTTCATTCTCCTGTCCTGTTTTATATACCTGGAGCACTTTGCCTCCCTCCCACCACCCCCACACCTTCTTTCCCACAATCTCAAAAAAATCCCCATGGTACTAATTTATGAATTTGGATTTATTTCAATAAAATTTTAATATTTACATTTTTTAAAAAAGATTTGCCATGCCTAAGGCCTCCAGTAGCCTTACATAATGATTATAAAAGTTAACTAGTTGAAGGACCACACACACATGCACCTTCAAACAATTAAGTAGCTAGATAAACCAGCAACTACCCCTTCATCACACCCAGGAAATGCAAACATGAAAATGCAGGACACAGAGCTACTTTAAGATCTAAATAAAGAGGCTCTGAAAAGCAGGATTTTTCTTAAGGCAAGTAGGGCTCCAGCCCTGCAACCTTCTTTGAGACACATAAGAAGCAACTTCATAACCCCCCTCCATCTCCTCAAAGGCAAGTGTCATCATCTATTGTTGAGCAAATGGTTCAAACTATTCTCTGTCCTCCCCTGTAGTTCTTATAACCTTTCTCCCAGAGCAGGTCTCTCTTTTGTGTGTACGCGTGGCTATCACATAAGCAAAGTCTAGTATAAGACCAAGTGAAAAAGCAAACTGAATGTGGACATTGACCTTCTTCCACAATCCTCAGATGCCCCACGTTTGATGACTGCCAGCTTAATCAAGCTGTGCTAGTTGAAATCTCTTCTTTACTATTTAGGAATTTTTAGTCAATTTTCCAAGGTAGAAACTCCTAGGAAAATTACACAAAAAGCGCATATAAAAATAAGACTATCTGGAGACAGCTTTAATTTGTATAAAACCTTCCTCAGGTTTTATGTGCCTGTTTAATCTTGTAACAGCTGCTTCTCCAAGTACTCATTTGAGCTAAATATATATCACATGACACAATACATATGCTCTTTCTAAAATAAAAAAAACCTGAATGCCTTCTTAAATGATTCTGCACCTAACAATATTCAAGCAGCATCTATTGTTACCATTAAAGTTAAGTACCTGAAATAGCTATTACTGTCAGGGGAAACTTTTAAAATTTTCCCTTTCTCTCTCTCTCCTCACAAACAGTTCTTGAGTTACTTCAGTGAGTTAAGTGCTGTGAGAAATGCTGGAAATGAAAGAGTAAAACTGGCAAAAGTGCTTATGTCCCACTGACCTACAATGAGGCTCAGGAGTCTAAGTCAGATAGGCCATTTTGAAAAGTGTTTCCGAAGTAGAGAACACTTTCATAACAAGTGCAGAGCAGATGCATAACAAACAGCAGGTCTCCCCACACTGTCCTGTCAGCATCCCCCAAACCTCCTCTGGAGGAAGCAGAAGGCTGAAAGGTTCACTATGTATTGGTGTGGGTTCTTGTCCTCTGTGTATTGGGGTGAAACCAGTAAGGTCACTTCGTACAAGCCACCGATACGCCATAGGATGGTGGCTACTTTTTGACCAAAATTTACCATTACAGCTTCTAATTGACAGGTTTCAGAGTAGCAGCCATGTTAGTCTGTATCCGCAAAAAGAAAAGGAGTACTTGTGGTATCCTTAGAGACTAACAAATTTATTAGGTTCCCAATTTTGGGGTTCCCACACTATGTTAAAAATAAAATCAGTTCCATGGTATTTGAAGTTAGGTATAGAAAACTGAGGCACATAAATTAGAGGCCAGTTTGGAAAACATGGGCCTTGATCACTACCAACCAGGTCAGACTGGAGCTACTATAGTGATAGAGTGAGACTACTCATGCCATTATCACTTCTCTGAGCTACCCTCTCCCTTGAAGTTCAGGCGCCCCTGTGAATTCTGTAGTTGTGCACAATAATGTTCTTATGCCCAGGGAAAACCCTCAAATTTTTGCATTGATTCCAGAGATTTAAGTGGAAAAGCCACTGATCTCAGGAAAATGCTGATTACAACTTTTTAAAACGGAAAACGTCGTATTAGATTTTCAAACAAAAGAAATGGAAGTACACAGAGGTATTGTCTCCAGTTTTCATTCCTCTGCTGTGCTTAAGATTTGTGGAATATGCTTTGTCCTGAGACTCTCATCAGATATAGATCAAGATAGAACAAGCTGTGCACAATGTGTTTGCCAGAAGCACGTTACAGTCAGGTAAAGGTTTTTGGAAAAAAAAAATCTGTAAAAATGGCATGATTCCAGTAGAAAAAGAGGCAGAGAAATGTACCTTCCCATAAATGCCTGTAAGTTTCCCACCAGTGCTTGTTACTGAACTTCAGTGGTCATGAGAACTAAAATTAACAGAGTTGCATTTTCTCCTGGAAAACGTTACCAAGTTAAGTAGGGTTGAGAAACAGACAGAGTGGGAGAGAGCAAGCAGCTACATTTCTGAATCTCTGCAGTGGGATGCAGTTACTTACTGAGTGGGTAGTTGATCACACCTGACACCCACATAGTGAGAATGGGCAATGTATTCAACCACAGAGCTATCCAGTCAAATATTCCAATATTAAGTTGAGAACATCATGATAGTTGCACTATATAGTACCAGAATGACCAAAGTAATTGGAGGATAATCTAACTTCACAGCTGTTAGCACTAGTTTTCTCTACCAGTGTACACTGCAAATACATAGACGATATCTCTATCACGCAAGTTTGGAAAAAAAAATTAGCACTATTTTTTTCTTTGTAGGCACTTGTACAAGACTCATCATCCCAGAGTGACCCCTTGCAGCAAGACCTGCCATTGCAGAGTTCTGTCTCAATTTCCCCACAATGATTTTCAGCCTACTCCTGATGTAAAGGTGTAACTTGGCCCTCCAGTGAAGTCATTAACATAAGCCCACCCCTTCCTGGGTATCCAAGTCCCAAACAAATAAAACACACAGTCTCAAACTGGGACAAGCCCCTCCCTCCTGAGGGCCTGTCTTCTCTCCTCTTGTTTAAAGCACTCTTCTACTCACTCAGCTTGCACCCTTCCTAGGCTCCTTTCAACCGAGGGTTACCACATCTGAGGTACAAAAAACCTGCTCCCTTGGGGTTGCACTCCGCTCTCTCCTGAGCAGCCACCCCACCCCCACCTGCCTACCTAGAGTCTTCCACAAACCTCTACCTGCCTTGTGCACTCATCAGAGCTTTGTGTTTTCCTCTCCAGCCAGTCCTACGCCACTGGGCTTCCTTCCTCCTAAGTCCAAACCCACTGTAAGTGTAGCAGGGCAGGGTTAATTGATCAAGGCTGACAGACCCAAGGGCTCCCGGCCCTCAAAGGGGCAGATCTCTCTGTTGCAGCATTACTATGGAATATAATCAGTCTTTCTAAAGAAGGATCTTTAGGCACAAGTTAGTTGAAAATATTGAACTGTCTTAACATGTGACAGTTCATTTAAAGCTTGGAATATTTCTAAAGAATTCATGGACATCCAGTACATACGCTACCATCTTAATCTTGCAAGTATCACAAGATCAACTCCTCTATATGGTATTAAATAAACAGATCATTTTGAAATATAAAATGCACCCAGTACTTTACTTTGTGACACTGCCTTCCATACTTAAAACTGGAGAGATTTGTTTCTGCGCTGTTACAATAATAAGTTCTATCCCCTCTCTCTCTCTGCTAAAGCCAAAATTAGGAAGTTTCTTTAAAAAAAACACTCTGAAACATTATTGTATTTTGTCCCATTTCTGGGTATTTCATAACCTCAAACCCAACATACGAGGGTGATGCGTTCCGATTCCCCTTCCCAATCACTTCTCAGGCTCAGCAACGCTCAGCAGGCAGTCGTCAATGTAGCAAGAGATCTCCTCCATCACTGCTGAAAAAATACTGGACATTGCATGATGAGTGGAAGGATCACTCACATGAGGGTAGCCCATTCCGGCAGGGCTGCATGACTCGGACAGAGCCCTGCATGAAAGCTCATTGTGTGCTTGCCTGTACAATTGGTCATTTGTAGAGTGTCGCTCTCCAATGAGATCAGTCCCTTCTCAGTATGAAGCCCTCTCCCTTTATCCCCATCAATAAAGGTGTCCAATCTGTAAGAAGGGAAACCTCAAAGCAACGAGAAGCTATTATGATCTAAAATGTCAAGTTCAGGTAGGCTTTGGCTTTGTTCGCTGCTGCACCCAAAGCCAAATGCAGCCACTTCTCATCACCCAAATTGGGGGGGAGGGGTGTGGAGGAAGGATCCAGCAGGTGGTTTAAAGCATTTTAATGGTGCTGTAGCCTATAGCTCCTTGAAAGCAGTACATCTCTCTGACTGAAGCCTGTTTATTATTACTCAGACCAACAATGTCTCTCTCTAACAGATGTCTACTTGCTATCTCCTAAGGGTGGGTCAATGCTTTCCTCCCCCCCCCAATACTTTGACACCCGAGAAGTGAGTTCAACCTTTCCTCTTGAGGAGCAAGGAAGACGCTAATACTCTCAGCCACTGCCTGTCATGTTGTCCTTGATACCAGAAAGTGTTCTATTGTGGAAGTGGAGATGAGGGAACTACTTGTGAGGGGAGGGAGGGTGCATTTGCTAAACAACTTGCAGGGGCTACTGAAATGTTAGAAATTACTTTATCCATGGTGAGTGAGTTCTAGACCAGCGGTAGACTATTGAGAGTTAATTTTGTTCACATTTTAAAGTGTGGTTTTATGCTGGGAAGTGACTAAGTAAAAACACCACCTTCTTAATTAACAGATGTGCTCCTCCTGTGTTCGGAGTCCTATCTTTTACTCCAGCTAGCCTTGCAGAGCCAACACAGCAACGAGTGTGTGAGCTGCAGTTTCTATTCCATCTTGCATCTCAATTGTTTAGAAAGTGCCAATTAGCTACACCTGTGCAATCCCACTGACAACTGGAGGGATGCACAGCTGTTACGGAGGGTTTAATTGGAAGACAATGTTGCACAACAGGTTTCAGAGTAACAGCCGTGTTAGTATGTATTCGCAAAAAGAAAAGGAGTACTTGTGGCACCTTAGAGACTAACCAATTTATTTGAGCATAAGCTTTCGTGAGCTACAGCTCACTTCATCGGATGCATACTGTGGAAAGTGTAGAAGATCTTTTTATATACACACAAAGCATGAAAAAATACCTCCTCCCACCCCACTCTCCTGCTGGTAATAGCTTATCTAAAGTGATCACTCTCCTTACAATGTGTATGATAATCAAGGTGGGCCATTTCCAGCACAAATCCAGGGTTTAACAAGAACGTTGGGGGGGAGAGGGGTAGGAAAAAACAAGGGGAAATAGGTTACCTTGCATAATGACTTAGCCACTCCCAGTCTCTATTCAAGCCTAAGTTAATTGTATCCAATTTGCAAATGAATTCCAATTCAACAGTTTCTCGTTGGAGTCTAGATTTGAAGTTTTTCTGTTGTAATATCACAACTTTCATGTCTGTAATCATGTGACCAGAGAGATTGAAGTGTTCTCCAACCGGTTTATGAATGTTATAATTCTTGACATCTGATTTGTGTCCATTTATTCTTTTACGTAGAGAATGTTGCATGAGTGGCTGAGGGCCCAATTTGACTGTTACAATTTTTTTACTGTGGATGACGGAGTAGAAAAAAACTCTACGTGAGTCTTAGACACACAATAGTATTTGTAAGGCGGGGCAACAAAACCCACAAATCTATTTTAGGTTATTTTACATTAATAGATTGGCGCATGTTACAAATGGTCATTGATGTAATAAACACAGAAACCACCCTGCCTTCTTTGCAAGAACACGTGTCAGAATAGCGCTCCACTCAACAGGTTTTTGTTTTAACTTGTGTTATGTTAAATATTCTATGTACCTGTTTAAACAGGTCTTGCCTACCCAGAGAAGATGTAGTTTGTGAAAATAGGGTCAAAAGGCCACATTTCATCTGTTCTAATCTTCCTCCAGGAGAGGCTTAGCACAAAAGCAGCCAAAAAGTCGATTTGGTAAAATTGTTGCAAACCAAAGTACATTTTGGATTGCTCTGATTTGCACTCAAATTAATTGGAAGTAGTCAGACAATCACCTCAGAAATTCTGAAAATTTTAATGCCACGTACATGGCAATTTTCATCAGTAGATCTCAAACCACTTTATGAAGGAGGTCAGTATTATTCTTTCCATTTTACAGATGGGGAAACTGAGGTACTGGAAGGTGAAGGGACTTGCCCAACGTGACCCAATAGAGCCAGTGACAGAGCCAGTAATAGAACCCAGATCTCCTAGTTCCCATCCCAGCCCTCCAACCACTAGTCCACACTGTCTCCTATAAAAGTTTCATGAATTTTAAAAGATTACTTTTTCTTGAGTTTGTTAGTCTTTTTTAAAATGACTCATTCATCCAAGTACATAGCAGAAGCCTTGCCTTGTGACACCTTGCAAGCAAAATACACAATAGAAATAGTCAAACCAAACAACCTATAGTCTGAATTACTCATGCAAACTATTAGACAAATGTGAGTACAAAGAAAATCAGAAACTGTTTTTTGAATAATTAGCTAATGCATGAACAGGGCTAAATTCAGGACAAGAGAGTTAAATGAATAGTTTGGCTTCAGCAAAATGAAAGCACTGGTGAAAGCTACTCTGCTCTTAGCAATTAAAAAAAAATAAACCTTAAAACTTTGTAAGAGTAACCTGGGGCCAAATTATGTGGCTTTAAAAAACCCAAGAGTCCCACAGCTCTTAAGCTCTATGACTCTTAACACAGAATTTCTATAGAATGTTTAGTTAAGGGCCACAGAATCTGATCCTTAATTAGGACGTTTATATCCAAATATAAACAAACTGAAGTTATTTTATAGGATTTATTTGTAATGCAAGGATCTTGTGTCTTAAGCAAATGGCTCATATTTCACTCTACTAGTAGCTGTTTCAAATCTTCAATAAAAATACAGGCTAAAGGTACATCATTGTTTGTATACACAACAAAAAATGTTAGACAACCTTAGCAGTTCTTGTTGCTACCAGCTTTACCTATAAGTTCCCAAGTTAAATCACCAGTTTTCAGTTATGAAAAAGGAAAGGCAGAGGAAATGACATTTACAAATACAAAGCTGCTGAATTTCTTTGATCCCAAACCAGCTGCAAGAACATGTCTCATAACTTATTTTTATTGCAGAAATGGAGTCTGGCATGGAATGAAATATGTCATAATAATTTTATTATTTGACTTTGCTTTGGTGTGGTACTGCATGGAAGACTCCAAAGGTAATTCTTTCTCCTCTTCCTGATCCTATGATTACAAGAGATTGGATTGAATTAATTCAATCCCGAAGTGTATTATTCAGATAGCTATGGCAGAAATAACTCTGTATTAGAAGACAAGTTAAGTAACTGCCACCACTGCAGAATGAAATACCTATTGTTGTCACCAGAAAGCTCTACATTGATTCTAGGCCATCCAACTTTGTAACTGGTCGGGCAGTTCCAATTACTTTGTCAAAAGTTAGAAGTTCCTGATTTCCGCTAGCAGCCAATTACTGGAACACACCATATATATACTCGGGGGAAGAGGAGGAGAGAAAGGATAAAACCAAGGAAGACAATTTTTCAATCAATGAAAATCAAGTAACGTTTTCTATACCCTTATGTATTGTTCACTTGAAAAACGTGTAAGATGATCATATTGAAACAAATTTTATAGTTCTCACTCTAAGTCAATGGGAAGTATTGACTGAGTGAGGACTCCTACATTTAGTCCATTTTTGACATTGAATGAAACTTTTCCTTTAAATCTATGTACCGTAACAGAAAATGCTGCAAGTGATTACAGTATACTCCAGGAAGAAAGGAGATGGTCAAATGATAAAACCTGTACCCTCGAAGGATGCATATTTCCTTTTTATTGCAATGCATCTTTAGATCTTTAGTCAGCCCTGAAGATTCAGTGTTCCAGAGGTTATGCTGCAGTGCAGGACTATCTGAAATACGGGTTTCACTGCAATCAAAAGTCTCTTGGTAAGCGCATTTTTGGGGATCAGCCTGACTCTGTCACAGCCAGATTACAATGCAAAAATCAACCTAGTCTTTGTTGCAGAACATGTAATTCCAGCACATTATTTGGATCTTAAAGGTTACTTTGTAACAAACCTGCCCTCTTCATGGGAGCGTAAAACACCATTTGATGTTATTGGAGGTTACATGTTACTAGTGTGAAGAGAGACTTCTCCTAACATTTTCTTAAGGAGCGGTCACTCTTTTGGCTACAAGTTGCCCATCCTTTGCCTGTGAAAATAACAACAAATACACTATTTCTAGTAATGGAATAGTATAATCAAACAGTACCCAGAACATATGGGCCTTTAACTTTTTTTTTTAAACATGGAGTGGAAACTCCTGCTGAATGCTTGTTTCAGTCACTATTTACCGTCATACTGTTCAATACATATTTTTTCAGTGCCTTTAAAAAAGCACACACAGTATTTGTAGGTGCCCTAGTTTATAGTTCACTGTAGGTTTGTGCACAAATACCTTACAAGCCTCATAAAATGACCTAAGCAACTATAAATATATATAAATAGTGACCTAAAAAAATATTTTTGATGTAGGAAAATCAACAGGCTAACAAGTTCAGATGCACAGTCAAAGGCTTGAATAGCCAATCATAGGAATGTTGTAAATAGATCCCAAAACTCATAAGTTTGTAGAATTCAGATTGGGGATATGACATATATTCAAGTGAATTTGGGTTTAACATTTACATGTCTTAATGTCACAGTAGATTCTTCACAACCACTCACATAACTTTGGTTGGAGAGTATATGAGAGAGAATTCTATCTTCTACCACAAGGAGTAAAGGATAGAGGTCTTCTAAAGCATGTTCTTCTCCCATCTCCGCAGAGACCCACTTTTGGCTGTCAACCTTCCTCATGTATTCGACAGTAGGAAGATGATCCAGAGATTCAAATGCCATCAAGTCTCTTGATAGAGTGGGGAATGTATTTAAATATAATTAGTGGAGCAGTGATCAGAGCACTTGATTGCATCCATCAGTGTGTATGGCCAGAAGTTCCTGGGATGCTTTGAAGAGTTTAGCAGACCCTTTAGAGAGCACTGTTCCAAAAGTGGAGGTGCTCACTTATGAGATTGGGAAGTTTGGCCTCTGGCCTCATTATCCCAAATGTCACAATGTGACTTCTGCGGCTTAGGTCTAGGCAGACCTCTCAAAAAGGCCTGTTGGGAGCCAAAGGTTGGGTCACTCTAGTTTGTCAATCCCTGTTAATACTAAGTGGATCACCATTTAGAACCAGTGGCTTCAGTGACTGGATAAAACAGAATTGCCTGAAATCTCACTTTTTCCCCTTTATGAAAGAATTTAAGTTTGGGGGGGGGGGAAATATTTTGAGTAATATCTAGTGAAAGTTTGTGCTTCTGAAAGGGAACTGATAGCATCAGCAAGAGCTAGGTTTAGCACCTCAACTACGCTATTCCCAGGGCCTTTCTTAATAAGCAGACTATTAATCATGCTAAAAGAATTTGGTAGTTTTAGGACTTAGGTAAAACATCGCTATGAAAAACTGGTAGAGAGTAAAGGGAAGAAAAGGGAATCAGGTTTTTTGGGCTCTAATACTAGCTATTCACTTAACTGTGGTGTGACTTTAGGCAGACTTCTTAACCACATTCTCTGTCCCTCAGTATAACCACCTATAAAAAGGTATAAAACTAATACAGAAGTGTTGTGAGCACTTGGTAAAATTCTTTGGGATCTTCATATGAAATGGAAAACCATGTGAATAGATAGTACTGGACTGTCAAATAGAATCCAGGTGATACTTATCAATGATAATGTAGTTAAGTGGTTTTAAAGTTGTGGTCCTGCAGACCCCTGAGGGTCTGCAGACTATGTGTAAGGGATCCACAAAAGGTTATCATTACCATAGAACAGGGGTTTTCAACTGCAGACTATGTCTAAGATTTCCCAAGGTGTCTGCACCTCCATTCAAAATGTTTTAGGGGTCTGCAAATGAAAAAAGGTTGAAGACCACTGGTATAGTTAATTTCTCAAAGTTTTATCAGGCAAGGTTTGAAAACCAAGTTATATCGCTATAAAATTTCTATGTGCTTATTTTCCTTATGTTATACAGCTTAAGGGAGTTTAATTTAAAAACTTGGAAACTGACAGTTAATTGAGCCATAGGGTAACTGTCACATTTCAAGAGGGATGGAGAGAGGGAGAGGCAAAGTGAAAAAGATGCCACCCTTCACACGTAAATTCCCCTTACGTTTCAGTGATCTGTTTAGTAGCAGCTGCTCTGGTTTTGTCTGGAGAGAGGACTGTGACCTGGTTCTCTTTCTGGGATGGGAATGGAAGCAAACAGATATAAGAAGGCTTTTCTCTTATCCAATTGCTACCCAGGTTTGTTAAGTCTGAGTTACCTAAAGGTGGGATACACCTTCAGACTAGCTTGAGCAGCACAGCCAGCCAGACTTCTCTCATTCTTCTGAGTCTCAGCTTTAATGTCAGAAGATTATCCTTTCACCATTACGGTTGTAAAGAAAATTTTCAAAACTCTAAGCAACTGATGTAGATGCTGGGCTAAGTTTCCAGAGAGCCTTAAAAAACCCTTGTGTGGTGTCACCTCCCCTCTTCATTCAATGAACTAAAGTGCCAATTGGCTAAAGTGCCGATGTTGATACTTTGAATATCAAGATGTTTTGAGCAGTGAAATAGTTAACTGTATAAAAAAGGAACAGACATATCATATGATGAACATCTATGCCAGTGCTTCCCAAATGGAGGTAGAGGAACGGCACAAAGGATTATCCAGGAGAATATGGAAGATGCCTACTTTAAGATCCATAGGCCTTTATCATCACATGGCAGGGTTACAAGGCAGCTGCAAGTAGTTTCATCTTCCTGGAGGTGGCCTCAGCTTTGAAAACTATGGGAAACACTGGGATAAGGAGTGTGTCTGCAGCCAGCTGCATGGAGGCCATTATATCTCACTTGTTTGCTTCCAGTGTTTACCCTGGTTATAGCTAAATACGAATGCAGTGGGAATACTGCATTCAGCATGTTGTGTGATGGGTCAAATGGGGCAATAGTTCTTCCTTGGAATAGCAGCCTAAGATTACAACCAACACTACAAAACACTGGTGGGAGGACAAGCTCCCTCATTGTGGGACTCTAGCCAGATATAATTCCAACAAGTTGTTTTTTTCCTACAGAGAGGTGAAGCTTCATAATGAGATTTGGATACAGTCACTTAGTAGAAAGGTGTGATGTAATTAGTGGGCATGATGTGATTCAACAGGCAGTGTGACCTAGAGGACAGAGCACTTAACTGGGAGGTAGGAGAGGAGACCTCAGTTCTACTCCTGGCTCTGCCACTGGCCTGATTGACCTTGGGCAAATCACTTCCCCTCTCTGTGCCTCAGTTTCCCCTATCTGCAAAATGGGGATGATACTTAGACTCAGGCTAAGGTCAGAAGGGAACATCACAATCATCTAGTCTGATCTCTTGCACGTTGTAGGCCACAGAACCTCACCCATCCATTCCTGTATTAGACCCCTAACCTCTGACTGAGTTAATGAAATCCTCAAATCATAATTTAAAGACTTCAAGTTGCAGACAACCCACCATTTACACTATCTCCCTTTGTAAAGCATTTGCGGTGTATTGATGAAAACAACTAGGAATTATTATTAGTGAATTGCATTTGTAGCCAGATGACATGAAATAAATAGCTTCACAATAGCAGCAAAATATAAATAAGAGTAGTACTTTACAGGGTGACTCATCAGTCTATCAAGAGGAGTACTCTGAAGAAAGAGATAATCATGCTACATACTTTACCATTGAAAAGGGTGAAGATACTGGTCTGATCATGTGATGCAGAAGCTACTCTCCAACTTATGTAACTTACGCAAGCAAATTGCAGAGTCCACTTCAAATTGGCTAGCAACGTTGGCGGACTGAAACAGCAAAGAGTAGAGCTGGTCGGGAGTTTTTTGACTGTTTTTTTCAAATCACAAATGCAGATTTGTTAAAACTGAAAATGTTAGAAACAAGGCTGGATTTGACACATTTCCAAAGTCGAGAAAAAAGTTTCAAAATTGTCAAAACATTTCAGCAATGTTTTTTCCGGTTCAACATACTTTTGTTTAGAAATGTAAACTAATTTGACCGAAAAAAAGTATAATGAAAAAAGACCAAATTCAAGATGAAATGTTTTGAAATGATCAAAATGAAACATTTTGATTGTCTGAAAATTTAAAAAGTTTCTGTTTTTCAGTTTGTGAATATTTTCAAAATGTTGACTTCTTGTCCCGATTTGAGAAAGGGAAAACATTTCCAAACTCTTGAAAAAATTTGAGAGGTGGAAAAATCTAAGCCCACCTAGCTCCAGTGCAGAGGGCATTTTGTTAAGTGGGAAAGCAGCTGCTCCTCTCAGTTACTAATAAAAGCAAATGGTAAGTAGTTTCTGCATTGCTCTTATCTCAAATTTGTACTGCAGTAGCACCCAAAGGCCCCAGTGACTATCATAATACCACTGTGCAGTGCTATGCAAATACCTGAGATGGTCACAGCCCTGAAGACAAACATATACGACAAACATTAATTCATGAAGTAAGTAGTGCTAGATGAACATTTTGAGACAGAATAGCTTTCAATCAGAAAATGTTGATTTGATGGAGTTTAATTTGTCCAAGGGAATGTATTAATTCTGTCAAAACTTTTGATGGAAACGCGGCAAGTGGGCAGGTTGGCAATTCCCTGGATCCCTTCCAGGTTGCAGGGGAATCTTGCAGCCCACCTGCTTATCTGTCATCCAGATAGTTTGCCAGCCAACTGATTGCTCTATATTGCCAGAAATTCTGGGATGGAAACGTTTTATTCCAGTGCAGAATGAAATGACATATTGATGACCTGGAATGTCATGCTAAATGTGAATTTCCTTTTCCAGTTAGCTCTGAAAGTAAGTAACATATGAAGGTACATACTTTAGAAGCCAACAAGAGAACTAGCAAGTTGACCTCAGCAGACCAGAGGGGCATGGGTATGAAGTCAACTTTTGAGTTGAACTCTGAGTGTTTGGGGAAAGAGAAGGTTAATAAAACTCTTCAGTTGGGGGTATAATGTTCTTCTTAGGAGTCATTTAACTTTAAAGGACAGATTAATGAAATTTGGGAGTCTTTCCATGCTTCCAGTAAATAAGGGGAGATGGAAAAAATTAGGCCAATATAGTTTAAAGTGGACACATAATAGCGGTATATGAAATAGTAGTGTTGAGATGGTGGACTGGGTGCTCCTATTTACCTTTTTTTATAATTCAAATCAAGAGAACAACAAATGAAAGTGAACGGGAAATTTTAAAGCTTAAAGAAAACACTATGCACAGTTAATCTGTGAAACTCATTGCCACAAGACATAACAGAGATCAAGAGCTTCACTGGAATCAAGGAAAGTTTCATTTTAACATGGATAATAAGAACAGTCACATCTGTAAGATATGTAATTAAACAGTGTGTGTGATAAACCCTTCTGCTTCATGGCATAAGCCAATCACTAACTGCTTGGTATTTAGGAGGAAACCTCCCATGTGGATAGCTCATGGCACAATTATCCATCATGAGGCATCTTAGACATCCCTCTGAACTGTCTGCTGTTGGCTACTGTTAAGAAAAGACACTAGAATAAATGGATCATTAGTTTGATATAATATGGTGATTCTTATGTTTCTACAAAAAATGTCAACTTCTGACCAATTATGCATTTCTGCATTTATATCTGATCAATTGATCATATTTTCTTAGTGATTACAATATATGGGAGATGAATAAAGCTGAAAAAATAATTGGTCAATCCCGCCCACCCAAACTGTATTAGGAAGATTAATAGAAATCAGGAGTGTTTAGAAATGTTACAGAAAGGCTCAGCAGAAAAAACCTAAGTCTACAAGCCCCAATCTTTTTGAATTCATTGTCATCATATTAAAACTAGATCACAGCCATTTGCCTTTGGCTTTTTAAGTTTAAGATAGGCAGTAACCTTTTTTACATAATTACAATTATGCACAACAGTGAGATTCCATCTTAAAAATATAACAACATCATTCTGAAACAGAAAGGAAAGGACAGATTACTGGACCTGTTTTTAAAAGAAAAAAAATCTACAAAATGGCACTTAATATTGTGCCATGCACACTGTGTAATTTATCAACAAACAAAATGCCATACAGAGACAAACAGTGTGTTCATTCTGCATAGTAAAAGTTCATTAAGAATCCATAATTATGCTGAAATCAAATGTAAAGTACAAATTGACCTTTAAAAAATGAAGTTCAGGCCAAATCCTGCTTTTAGTTACACCAAGGCATCCCTACTGATTTCAATGCTGGTTACAGAATGTGGCTAACTCATTGAGTATCCCTGATCACATCAGTATTTCATTGAGTTACAATGCCTAGAAAACCCTTTACATCCTAGCTAGATACAAACGTTCCATGAGTCTTTAATATGTAGTCAAAAACTTTGGGTCGTCAAAAACTTTGGGCCAATTTCTGAACTCATTTACACCAATGTAAAACCAACATCACTTCGTTGAAGGCAAAAGAATTAATTGATGTTTACACTGGTGAAAGAACAGGCTACAGTCCTATGAATTCATGATGACTGTAGATTTGTCATCTATAAACATGTCCAAATAGCCTTGAAGCATGATCTGAAGGTTGTCAGAACCAGGCTTTTGGCAGATGAGAAATTGATTCCACAGCCAAGGACTCAACACCAAGAATGTTGAGCTGGCACCAGCTCTGATACATTTGAACCAGTAGACCACACCTTCAATACCAGGCCAAGGTCCAAACCATGTAGGATGTTAGATTGAAAACAACTTCACGAAGGGTATGTCTACACTACGGAATAAGGTCGAATTTATAGAAGTCGGTTTTTTAGAAATCGGTTTTATATATTCGAGTGTGTGTGTCCTCACAGAAAATGCTCTAAGTGCATTAAGTGCAGTAACTTGGCGGAGTGCTTCCACGGTACCGAGGCTAGAGTCGACTTCTGGAGCGTCGCACTGAGGGTAGCTATCCCACAGTTCCCGCATTCTCCGCTGCCCATTGGAATTCTGGGTTGAGATCCCAATGCCTGATGGGGCTAAAACATTGTTGCGGGTGGTTCTGGGTACATATCGTCAGGCCCCCGTTCCCTCCCTCCCTCCGTGAAAGCAAGGGCAGACAATCATTTTGCGCCTTTTTTCCTGAGTTACCTGTGCAGACGCCATACCATGGCAAGCATGAAGCCCGCTCAGGTAACCGTCACCCTATGTCTCCTGGGTGCTGGCAGACGCGGTACTGCATTGCTACACAGTAGCAGCAACCCCTTGCCTTGTGGCAGCAGACGGTACAGTACGACTGGTAGCCGTCATCGTCATGTCCGAGGTGCTCCTGGCCACGTCGGCCACGAGCGCCTGGACAGACATGGGTGCAGGGGCTAAATTTGGAGTGACTTGACCAGGTCATTCTCTTTAGTCCTGCAGTCAGTCCTATTGAACCGTCTTATGGTGAGCAGGCAGGCAATACGGATTGCTAGCAGTCCTATTGCACCATCTTCTGCCGAGCAGCCATGAGATGTGGATGGCATGCAGTCCTTCTGCACCGTCTGCTGCCAGCCAAAGATGTAAAAGATAGATGGAGTGGATCAAAACAAGAAATAGACCAGATTTGTTTTGTACTTATTTGCCTCCTCCCCCGTCTAGGGGACTCATTCCTCTAGGTCACACTGCAGTCACTCACAGGGAAGGTGCAGCGAGGTAAATCTAGCCATGTATCAATCAGAGGCCAGACTAACCTCCTTGTTCCAATAAGAACAATAACTTAGGTGCACCATTTCTTATTGGAACCCTCCGTGAAGTCCTGCCTGAAATACTCCTTGATGTAAAGCCACCCCCTCTGCTGATTTTAGCTCCCTGAAGCCAACCCTGTAAGCCATGTCGTCAGTTGCCCCTCCCTCCGTCAGAGCAACGGCAGACAATCGTTCCGCGCCTTTTTTCTGTGCGGACGCCATACCAAGGCAAGCATGGAGGCCGCTCAGCTCACTTTGGCAATTAGGAGCACATTAAACACCACACACATTATCCAGCAGTATATGCAGCACCAGAACCTGGCAGAGCGATACCGGGCGAGAAGGCGACATCAGCGCGGTCACGTGAGTGATCAGGACATGGACACAGATTTCTCTGAAAGCATGGACCCTGCCAATGCATGCATCATAGTGCTAATGGGGCAGGTTCATGCTGTGGAACGCCGATTCTGGGCTCAGGAAACAAGCACAGACTGGTGGGACCGCATAGTGTTGCAGGTCTGGGACGATTCCCAGTGGCTGCGAAACTTTCGCATGCATAAGGGCACTTTCATGGAACTTTGTGACTTGCTTTCCCCTGCCCTGAAGCGCATGAATACCAAGATGAGAGCAGCCCTCACAGTTGAGAAGCGAGTGGCGATAGCCCTGTGAAAGCTTGCAACGCCAGACAGCTACCGGTCAGTTGGGAATCAATTTGGAGTGGGCAAATCTACTGTTGGGGCTGCTGTGATGCAAGTAGCCCACGCAATCAAAGATCTGCTGATATCAAGGGTAGTGACCCTGGGAAATGTGCAGGTCATAGTGGATGGCTTTGCTGCAATGGGATTCCCTAACTGTGGTGAGGCCATAGACGGAACCCATATCCCTATCTTGGCACCGGAGCACCAAGCCGCCGAGTACATAAACCGCAAGGGGTACTTTTCAATAGTGCTGCAAGCTCTGGTGGATCACAAGGGACGTTTCACCAACATCAATGTGGGATGGCCGGGAAAGGTACATGACGCTCGCATCTTCAGGAACTCTGGTCTGTTTCAAAAGCTGCAGGAAGGGACTTTATTCCCAGACCAGAAAATAACTGTTGCGGATGTTGAAATGCCTATATGTATCCTTGGGGACCCAGCCTACCCCTTAATGCCATGGCTCATGAAGCCATACACAGCCTGGACAATAGTCAGGAGCTGTTCAACTACAGGCTGAGCAAGTGCAGAATGGTGGTAGAATGTGCATTTGGACGTTTAAAGGCGCGCTGGCGCAGTTTACTGACTCACTTAGACCTCAGCGAAACCAATATTCCCACTGTTATTACTGCTTGCTATGTGCTCCACAATATCTGTGAGAGTAAGGGGGAGACGTTTATGGCGGGGTGGGAGGTTGAGGCAAATCGCCTGGCTGCTGGTTACGCGCAGCCAGACACCAGGGCGGTTAGAAGAGCACAGGAGGGCCCGGTACGCATCAGAGAAGCTTTGAAAACCAGTTTCATGACTGGCCAGGCTACGGTGTGAAAGTTCTGTTTGTTTCTCCTTGATGAAACCCCCCACCCCTTGGTTCACTCTACTTCCCTGTAAGCTAACCACCCTCCCCTCCTCCCTTCGATCACTGCTTGCAGAGGCAATAAAGTCATTGTTGCTTCACATTCATGCATTCTTTATTCATTCATCACACAAATAGGGGGATGACTACCAAGGTAGCCCAGGAGGGGTGGTGGAGGAGGGAAGGAAAATGCGACACAGCACTTTAAAAGTTTACAACTTTAAAATTTATTGAATGCCAGCCTTCTTTTTTTTGGGCAATCCTCTGTGGCGGAGTGGCTGGTTGGCCGGTGGCCCCCCCACCGCGTTCTTGGGCATCTGAGTGTGGAGGCTATGGAACTTGGGGAGGAGGGCGGTTGGTTACACGGGGCTGTAGTGGCAGTCTGTGCTCCAGCTGCCTTTGCTGCAACTCAACCATACACTGGAGCATACTGGTTTGGTCCTCCAGCAGCCTCAGCATTGAATCCTGCCTCCTCTCATCACGCTGCTGCCACATTTGAGCTTCAGCCCTGTCTTCAGCCCACCACTTACTCTCTTCAGCCTGCCACCTCTCCTCCCGGTCATTTTGTGCTTTCCTGCACTCTGACATTATTTGCCTCCATGCATTCGTCTGTGCTCTGTCAGTGCGGGAGGACAGCATGAGCTCGGAGAACATTTCATCTCGAGTGAGTTTTTTTTTTCTTTCTAATCTTCACTAGCCTCTGGGAAGGAGAAGATCCTGTGTTCATTGAAACACATGCAGCTGGTGGAGAAAAAAAGGGACTGCGGTATTTAAAAAGACACATTTTATAAAACAGTGGCTACACTCTTTCAGGGTAAACCTTGCTGTTAACATTACATACATAGCACATGTGCTTTTGTTACAAGGTCGCATTTTGCCTCCCCCCATCGCGTGGCTACCCCCTCAATCCTCCCCTCTCCCCGTGGCTAACAGCGGGGAACATTTCTGTTTAGCCACAGGCAAACAGCCCAGCAGGAACGGGCTCCTCTGAGTGTCCCCTGAAGAAAAGCACTTTATTTCAACCAGGTGACCATGAATTATATCTCACTCTCCTGAGGAGAGCACAGAGAGATAAAGAATGGATGTTGTTTGAACGCCAGCAAAGATACACTGCAATGCTTTGTTGTACAATGATTCCCGAGTACGTGTTACTGGCCTGGAGTGGTAAAGTGTCCTACCATGAAGGACGCAAAAAGGCTGCCCTCCCCAGAAACCTTTTGCAAAGGCTTTGGGAGTACATCCAGGAGAGCCGCGAATGCCAGGGCAAAGTAATCCTTTCACATGCTTGCTTTTAAACCATGTATAGTATTTTAAAAGGTACACTCACCGGAAGTCCCTTCTCCACCTGCCGGGTCCAAGAAGCAGCCTTGGGTGGGTTCAGGGGGTACTGGCTCCAGGTCCAGGGTGAGAAACAGTTCCTGGCTGTCGGGAAAACCGGTTTCTCCGCTTGCTTGCTGTGAGCTATCTACAACCTCATCATCATCATCATCTTCTTCGTCCCCAAAACCTGCTTCCTTGTTGCCTCCATCTCCATTGAAGGAGTCAAACAACACGGCTGGGGTAGTGGTGGCTGAACCGCCTAAAATGGCATGCAGCTCATCATAGAAGCGGCATGTTTGGGGCTCTGACCCGGAGCGGCCGTTCACCTCTCTGGTTTTCTGGTAGGCTTGCCTCAGCTCCTTAAGTTTCAAGCGGCACCGCTTCGGGTCCCTGTTATGGCCTCTGTCCTTCATGCCCTGGGAGATTTTGACAAAGGTTTTGGCATTTCGAAAACTGGAACGGAGTTCTTATAGCACGGATTTCTCTGCCCAAACAGCGATCAGATCCCGTACCTCCTGTTCGGTCCATGCTGGAGCTCTTTTGCAATTCTTGGACTCCATCATGGTCACCTCTGCTGATGAGCTCTGCATGGTTACCTGCAGCTTGCCACGCTGGCCAAACAGGAAATGAGATTCAAAAGTTCACGGTTCTTTTCCTGTCTACCTGGCCAATGCATCTGAGTTGAGAGTGCTGTCCAGAGCGGTCAGAATGGAGCACTCTGAGATAGCTCCCGGAGGCCAATACCGTCTAATTGTGTCCACAGTACCCCAAATTCGAGCCAGCAAGGCCGATTTAAGCGCTAATCCACTTGTCAGGGGTGGAGTAAGGAAATCGATTTTAAGAGCCCTTTAAGTCAAAATAAAGGGCTTCATCATGTGGACGGGTGCAGGTTTACATCGATTTAACGCTGCTAAATTCGACCTAAAGTTCTAGTGTAGACCAGGGATTAGAAGTCAGCTGGCAGCTAAATACAGATCATGGAGCACAGATGTAATATGCTCTGTGTGATATGTCCTTTAGTAAGTGGGTTGCCAATTTCTGTACTATCTTCAACTTCAGGATGGATCTGTGTGTTATAATTATTTATGGTAGTGCATACTGCAGGCTAAACACTCCAGGAGGACAGTCCCTGCTCAGAGGAGCTCACAATGCAAGGAATGGCAAGAGGTTATGGGCAAGGATATGGGAACAACAGGCAAAATATACAACTTGTATTCAAGGCAATATAGTTTGCTGTAGACAGCCTGACAGAACTGGATCTTTAGGAGGGACTTAAATGTGGACAGGATTTACATTTTTGAAGATGATGATGAAACTTTTATCTGATGTAATAGTGGATTGGGGGCGGGGGGGCTAGCTGAAAGATTCAAAAGAGGCACTACCTGATCAAATTGGGCAAGGATGATTAATTTAGCATCTGCACTTTGTAGGGACTGAATGATCTTCAGGTTTGGTCCCATGCAAAGCTCATTAAAGTAATTCAACTTTGGTGAGACAAAGGCTTGGATCATGTATCAAGATCTGCATCGGGGTGGACAGAAAAGGAAACTAACTTCTTGACAAGCTCAATGATTAGGAAGGCACTTGAATCACAGCTAGCCGGACATTCAGAACCAGCAGCGGACCCAAAGAGATCGTCAAGTTACAAAACTACATAGCTAATTGTGAGCACGCTTCCTCAAGCAAAAAAAACGTTGCTAGAAACGCTTTCAATACCTGCAGGGTGCACTTTCATTCTAGTAGAAGAAAAAGAGTTGGTGTCAGGAGGTCTGCTACTCACCACTTGGCTGTCTCCCCTTGTGGCTCATGTGGGGAATTAGCTCGCCACTGGCCACACCCTGTCTGGCAGTCATTCAGCCCATTGACCCAAGCCCATTGTTCTGCAGCTGCTCGCTCTCTCTCTAGTCCAGAGCTGCTGCAGCACATCTTCTTCCTGGCTTAGTTGTATAGCCAAATCACCATCATCTGCCCCTTCTGGGGATTATCAGAGTCTCCTTCCCCTAAGTCTCAGGCAGGCTCCATCTCCACTGTGCTGATTGTACCACTCTTGCCATGACTTGTCGGGGAACCTGGGCCCACCCTCTACGGCAGGTTCCAGTCCAACGACCCTCAAACCAGCAGATCAGGTCTATCCCTCTTGGTCCTTACTGCCCCTTCCCAGGGCTGCTTCCTACCTTTCCTTGCTGGCTCCTACTCTCCCCCTTTTATCAGGGAGCATGACTACAGGCTTACCTCACTGCAGCTCCCTGCTCTACCCTCAGCTTCTAGACATTAGAGAAGCCCCACCTGTTCCTGCCCAGGTGATCTTCATTTTCAATCAGCTTCATGGTCCCTTAGCTCTCCAGGACCTGCAGCATGAGGCTAATTGGCCTCTCTTGCAACTTTAACCCCATTGGTGCTGGTGTGGAGTGAATGCCCCTTCACAGTTGGGTCAGAGGATATAAATTCCTTTATGAGAATTATGGATGCTCTGCATCTCTGGGGAATGGGAGGGAAATTAGACTATTTGGCTACAGCTCTGATCCTGCCAACTGATGGGTGCAGGTGGGCTCCATCTCTTTGCAGAATTGGAAAACAAGCAATTACTCTACTTTGAAAAGGTTGACATAATACTTTAAAATCACTGCCAAATCTTAGGGAAGCCAATATAGCAATAGTTTATTTTAAAACATTCCAATAACTTTAAAACCTTCACAGCATCTTCTGTTATGAAGATAGCATTTTATATTAACACTGAATTATACTTCAGGTGACAGAAGGGAAAGAGTGCATATATAGCATCTATACACTCTATTAGTTGAATGAGGTTTCCATTACTATTTTCACTTTTGAAAAAATGAGTCCGACTATGAAGGCTACAAACTGCAAAAATGAATGTTGATAAAAGGTTAATACTGTCGTATAAAAAAGAAAGTTGTCCATCTCCATCAGAAGATGGATTAAGTACCTCCCATATTTTGTTTTTAAACAGGAGTACATGCATCAAACAAAATATTTTCCCAGTTAAAGTTACTTGAGATTAGAGCATATGGCTGGACTCACACTAAAAAGGACCTAAAATATTACAGCCCCATTTTCTATTTTAATGGGTAATTGGTAACACTAGATTACAGGATTTGCAGGGTCCAAAGTGCTGTATTTTTATATGGAAGAGTTTTTTTTCTTTCTTACTTTCTTTCTTTCAGTCTTAATAAGCTTGGCCTATATCAGCTTTTCTCACATCAGTCCAAGTGTCACATTTGGGTTGGGGGAAGCTTGTTAGCTGTAATTACCAGCAGTAGGTTCTATTGTTTGCCAAAGTAATTTTCACTGCTAAGTACCACCAAAACTGCCTCAAGCCTTTAGTTTCCCCCCAGCCCCCTTCCTCTTGCCTTCTTTTAAGTTAGTGAATTTTCCCATGATACTGCTCTCTGTGGTGCAGGACAGGGGAGAGACAAGGCGCTGGGTATCAATGTGATCTTGAGAGATGGGGTCAGGCCTAGCGAAAGCCCTTCACAAACAGAGCCTGAACTCTATTAGAGATGCAAATCCACTCTCTAAGTGAGGATTGTTTCGGCAACATAATGGAGCCCGAGGAATTCCACTGCAGCCCCCTTTTCAACATAGGCCTTTTGTCTGCGTCTTAGCAAATTTCTGCAGCCTGTTTAAACTGCAGCTATTGTCCTCATGGCTTCATTGATTTCTCTCCCTGCCACCAGCTCACAAAGGGCTGATATGAACATCTTTGTTACTGCTTTTGTACTATATATCAGAGTAATGTTTCAGCAGATTGAGGCCTAGCAGGAAGAATTAAACCTGTACTACACAGGGCATGATGAATTGCAGGATTTACATATCATTTTAAGGGGTATTTTTTGGTGGTTGCTTCTGAATGGTGTTGTGTCTCGAAGGATGTAGTCGGAGGATAGAGTGACAGAAAAGGAAGTGATTTAGATATTCCCTGACAGCTTAATACACAAGACACAGGCAAATGGTGGAAATTCTCAAATCACATCTTTCTGCACTATCTCCGTGTGTGCGTGCATGCATGTGTGTCTGTGTCTTTGGCCCTAGCCATTTAAGATGATGGAGAAAGAAGGATGTAGCAAATTTAGTTCATGCAGTAAGAGATTGGTTGTTTCAGGGCAAAAGGTGCCAAGGGCTCACCACCTCGGTGTTTTTGATCCTACTGTTCTTGGCTAAAAGAAAAACTGCTTATTGAGTCAGGTCTTGACATTACACGCCAACATATTTCCAGGTCCTGACGTGCTGTGCAGCTTCCTGAGTGAAATTGCTGAACTCTATGTGAGACTACATCACTAGACATAAGCTAATAGTACCTAACACTGCTGCATCCTTGAAAGATTAATTATGGGGGGAGGGGGGTAAATTAAACCTTAAAGCCTAATAGGTAGATATTTTGTCACCTTCAAATCAGTAATACTTGGGAACAATAGATTTTTTAAAACAAGGTGTATTTTTGGTCAATACATACATCATTCTATAGCTCCATTATTAATGGGTTTAAGAATAATTTCTTAGTAGAAACTCACAATTTAATCTTATAAGCCTTGACAATTGACATAATTTATAAGTGCAAATCACAGCAGACATATATGGTGTATATATTACATAACTGACATTAAAATAATACTTATTCTTCTCCCTTAATTGTAAGTCTTTAAAATGATGGGTAACCCAACAGAAATAATTTAGGAATAATATCAGTAAGGTTCTGCCATCAGAAGAAAAATTTTATTGCCATTAAATCAAAACTAAATTACAAATATGTAAGAGATACACGAGGAGAAACCTCCCCAGCCTGGCTTTCAAGACATTCCTCCAAGGCTAGGGTGACCAGATGTCCCGATTTTATAGGGACAGTCCCAATTTTTGGGTCTTTTTCTTATATAGGCTCCTATTACCCCCTACCCCGGTCCTGATTTTTCACACTTGCTGTCTGGTCACCCTATCCGAGGCCAGGCATGGAGCCTTTCCGTCCCAACATGCACAGTCTACCCAAATTAAAAACACTACATAGATTTGGGCTGTTTTTGTAGGCAAAAGCCAAAATAACGTTACTAGGTGATTATAAATACTATTTCCTATTGAAGGGATTCACTTTCAATTAAAAAAAAAAAACTCCAAAAGGCAGATCTTCTGTCACTTACACACACAGGGACTAAACATGGATTAAAGGGCACAACCACTTCAGAGATAAACATTGATCTACCACAAAGGCAGAAAGATGACAGACAATTCACTGTCCCGAATGTTTCTGTAGTAGGACTACTTGGGATAGAGTTGTGGAGTAAAATTCTGTCCCTGTTGAAGTCTATGGGAATTTTTCTTAAACACCTACCTCCATCTGCAAATGTAGAAATAAAGTGGTGTCAGCAGTGCTATGAATAATATTTTCTTGTTTGGAAGTGCACATTAAACAACCTCTACCTTCTTTAGTTATTTAATATATAAACTGATTAGGGAAAAAAATCCAGCTGGCATTCTAAGTACTTAGGAACAAGGCAAGGAATATATTTCTGAAGTTTCTCAGTGCCAATTTGGCCTTTTTGGGATCCCTTTAAAAAATATAGCCACAAAAGCTGACCACAAAATGATTTCCTAACTTGAAGGTTGGGGAGATATGGGAGGAACTTAGCACCACTCAGCAAGAATACTGGAAACAAATGGTTACCTATAAAACAAAATCATAACCCACTTTTCAGAGACTAACTGACATGTTAACCTGCTCCCTAAAGAAGCTTATCTCACCCAAAATTCTCTTTAGCATTTTCAACCAAGACTTGTTAAGGCGCCTCTTTTCATGAAGCAAACATGCTAGCCATTTACTTCCTTAGGGAAGGATGACCAAGTATCTCCTTTGTCCCCCTTGCACATCAAAGCAGACTTGCCTTGTTTTTCTCCTCAAAATTTGCAGGTGGCTACTGTCGAGTCCATTCTGGAATGTCTTTTTGTTAAACCTCACGTCTCTGGAAATTTTCAGGACTTCCACAGGAAAGGAACAAACAACCTTGTCAGGCCTTGCATTTGCCTTTGTCATTTTCTGGTTTCCCAGTGGATATTTCCAAGGCTTAGGCTTTGAGCAAAAACACATGCTTTTCTGCCCAGGCAGCTCTTAAAAATGAATTCAAAAGAGGTTTTTTCAAAAGAGAACTGAAGGTACTGTGATGAGATGTTTCAGTTTAGCAGATGATTACCAGGGGAGGATTTTATATTGTTGAGTGAGCCAACAAAACTATTTTTTGCCTCCCTCTGCTTAAAAAAAGGGATAGCTACCAAAAAAGGGGATATTACAGATTTCTGTCCACTATATGACATATGGCTGCTTAAAGATATGCTGGAAACTGGATATTTCCAGACCTGGATCTAGGTGTGTTTCAGACACTTAATATTTTGCTTCCCTTTAATACTGTGTTTCTACATGAGAAGTCATGTGTGTGACTGTGTGTGATTGGCTGTGTCCTGACTTAATGCTGACCTCCACTACAACAGAAAGTTAAGACAACTTTCATGATGGAACGTTGAAAAAGTCTACCCTGGATCATTTCCAATCTAGCCTGCTTCAAGGAATCCCCAAACTATAACTCTACAGAAATCAATAAATAGGAGATAAACATCCAAATTTAATCAGTCCCTTAAGACAGATTTCACTGTAGTATTGTTCCATAAATGCTCCTCCAGTCTAGACAAATTCACTAACACCATCAACTCTCAGAGAAGTCATTGGATCAGTCTATTCCATACTACTAACAAAAACCTCACCCAGTTGAAAACTGATATCTGAGCACTTTCCTTGTGGGCGGAGGTATGGGGAAGCACACCCTGGGAGTGGAGCAGCTCACCAGTGCTTTCACAGCCCCCATCAAGATGTGGATGGAGCATGTTGAAACATGGAGTTGGAGCATGTTGCCTCATCCTGCTCAGGAGATGGGGAGAAGATAATAGGGCTGTACCATATGTGAAGATATAGGTGAAGAAGTGCACCCTAGTAGCAGAGCAGCTCATCACTGCTTTTGCTCTCCCTGCCTCAGTTAGCTGGGGTGTATTGTCTCTCCCTAGTTGGGAAGAGAGAGAAGACGGCAGGTCTTTCAACCACTTGGAGGATGATGTGGGTTGGGGGAAGATATGCCCCTCTATCTAGCCTAACCTGATTTAGCTTATATTTTGAAGCAATTGTTTCCTTATCCCCTTGGTACCTTCTTACATATATTATACGCAATATGTTGTACATAAACAGGTAATGGATTTATAGGCCCCCTGAGATGACTGCATCCTCCTAGTTTCAAGTCTGATACCACCCCTACTTGCACTGTAACTAATTTTTCCTATTGCAAAACTCTGTCCTATTAGCACAAGAAAGAAGCGTATTAGAGCTTCCCCCCCGCCTTCAGACAATTAACACTATCTCCAGTGCTGCCAACGTCAACAAAATCTATAGCTCTGCTCAGCTGTATGCCAAAGCCTGGCACATTTTTTAAGAATCTAAGGCCCTGGTTTATTTAATTACCAGAAATGTTTATTAAAACTGAGGCTTGCAGTCTTTTAAGCCAGTTGAGGACATACCAATATTTGTTCTATACATAATTAGTATTTTATTACTAATTAAGTGAACAAAGCAGTCTTGTGCACCATACAGAAGGAAAAGTGTAACACAGAACTCACTCTATGAAAATAAAGAAACGTGTAACTATTTAGTTGAAAAGCTTCTTAGATCTGCTACACAAAAAAGCTGTAGGTAAAAAGAGTTCTGCTTGAACTTGGGTCTCCCATCTCAGAGCCCTAATTACCAGACTGTAGAGTCATTCTCACTAGCTTTCTGCCCGGAGATGATCCATTGTCATTTGTAGCCATTCATGACGAAAATGGAATGGATAGTCATTTGGCCATGACTACCCAAGTTCAAATACCTTCTCATGAAGCAGAGAGAGGAACTGAACCTGGATCTCCCATCTCGGTGCCCAAACCACTGGGCTAAAGCCTGTAAGGGGGGAAGCAGCTCTACCACTTCCTCCTCCTGCTGCTGTTTTGCAGCTTCTTTGCTTTTGTCAAAATTCCTCAAAGTAAAAACAGAAATTTTTTACATTACCAAAAGATTTCAACTTTCAACTGAAAGGTGTTCAGTGAACTTGACACAAATTTAGTAATAATTTTGGTTGACCTGAAATGGACATTTTCAATGAAAAGTATTTGTTCAAAAATTTCACCCAGCTCTAGTACTGAGGGCTTTTAGAAATTCATGAAACTTAATTGCTGTACCTAACAACTACAAGTCACCAAATCCCCTTTTTGCCCTGTGTTCCTGTGTACCTGAGCTGTGTAGAATCTCTTAAGAATTTATACTGCTGGACATCACTCTTAGTATCCAAGTGCTTTCCATTCAAAATCCATAGCAATAGCAAAGTCCAAGTGGACTGCATGGAGTGGCTGGTACCCTTCCTTTTGGAAGAAAAAGTCCCTGTTTGGTCTGAGGTTAGGTTTTTGGGGTGGAAGGTTGTTTGATTTGTTTTAAGGTTTGGGGAGGGGGGTGGAGTTGGGTTGTTTTTTTGTTTTGTTTTGTTTTTGGGAGGGCAAGAAAGCATGTTTGGGTAGGTGGCGGTCTCAGGAATGAAGAACATAGCTTTCATTAAAGGTGGCATTTAAACATGATTTAGACATTTAACTATTGCTTTTAATGACATAAATGGTATATTTCCATATCAAATTTCACTGTGTATAAGCCTGATTCTCAACTCATTCTTTGAAAAGTTCACTCTTGAAATTAAACAAATATTTAAATAGGGGAGTTTAAATAGAATGTAAGCTAATTACTGATTCCCTCCCCCCTCCCCCCTCCCCCTTAAGACAGTTAGCTTATTCCAAGGAAAAGAGATAATCCTCTTCATATTGTGCTTTAAGAAACTCTAGGAGCATTTAGATAAAATGTTATAAATAGGTAGCCATTGAGAATTAATTTGGATTTCAGCATAAACAAGTTTGGACAGTGGAAGGGGGAGAATGAGCTTGGACAATAAGCTTCTGAAGTTATTGCTAAAAAACAAACAAAAATAGATTGCTTCACAAATAATACCCTTTATCATTTCAAATGCTACCATGCAATCATTAAGCCACATCCTTATTGTAAGATGTGCTATTCACTATTCAAACCCAGTGGGTCCTTTTGTTCCATTCAAGGTGATTTTAATGATTTGTAAGATCAGTTTCTGGTTACACAGATATTTTCTAATGTTTCCAGTTAGGAGCAGTGAAAAGCAGGACTTTACTGCTGGAGCATTTGGAGGGAGACACAGACATACTAATAGAACATGAAGAGTTCAAGGGAACAACCATAGCAATATTAAGAATATGGGGCAGAAAAGAAGAACCAAGAATATAAAGATCAAATTGTCTCTAAAGAGAGTCCTCCTTACCTCTCTGCATCTCTTTTTATTCACATGTAAAATGGGAGTAATGATATTTACCTCTCTGTAAAAAAGTTTTGAGATCCACAGATGAACACCATTATTTAAATGTTATGTATTATTATTTTGAAAGGTTTTCCTGAGAAAGTTAGCCTTGTAAGTTTGCCTCTGTAAAAGCCAGGAGTTTTTCTCTGATTGCTCACCCTGCTCCTTACCTTTCTGTCAATGACCCCTTTACTTAGTCCAGCTGTTGCCATATGTAAGCAAAACCTAAGAGGAGGAGCAGGACTTTGTGGCATTGCTCACAGTTAAAGCTAATCACAATATTTACAATAAAAGTATTCCTATAATGTAGCCCTTTTTGCTGTTCTCAGATCATTCATGAAAAAAACCCACCAAAATATCATTTTGGCCACACTTTTTATTAAGAGGATCCATTAATAAATAATTAATCACTTATTCAAACATCTAATAATCAAGGGTTAGAGTCCAATAAGCCAGTAGGATGTTTATAAGCATACATCCTACTTTTGTCTGTAACACCTATTATTTATTAACCCCTTTTAAACCATTTATAAATGTATCTAACAAAGTGTGACCCTCTTCTCCAGGGATGTATTCAAAAGGGAAATGTAGGTTAGACGTTCAATAGGAAAAACTTTCTAACTATAAATCCTAAGGATAGTTAAGTACTAGAAGAGGTTATCAAGGGAGGCTGTGGAATCCCCATCACTGGAGGTTTATAAGAATACGTTACACAGACGTCTGTCAGTGGTGGTCTAGGACTTGGTCATGCCTCCATGTGATGGGACGGAATAGATGACCTCTCCAGGCCTCTTAGAATCATAGAATCATAGAATATAAGGGTTGGAAGGGACCCCAGAAGGTCATCTAGTCCAACCCCCGCTCGAAGCAGGACCAATTCCCAGTTAAATCATCCCAGCCAGGGCTTTGTCAAGCCTGACCTTAAAAACCTCTAAGGAAGGAGATTCTACCACCTCCCTAGGTAACGCATTCCAGTGTTTCACCACCCTCTTAGTGAAAAAGTTTTTCCTAATATCCAATCTAAACCTCCCCCACTGCAACTTGAGACCATTACTCCTCGTTCTGTCATCTGCTTACATTGAGAACAGTCTAGAGCCATCCTCTTTGGAACCCCCTTTCAGGTAGTTGAAAGCAGCTATCAAATCCCCCCTCATTCTTCTCTTCTGCAGGCTAAACAATCCCAGCTCCCTCAGCCTCTCCTCATAACTCATGTGTTCCAGACCCCTAATCATTTTTGTTGCCCTTCGCTGGACTCTCTCCAATTTATCCACATCCTTCTTGAAGTGTGGAGCCCAAAACTGGACACAGTACTCCAGATGAGGCCTCACCAATGTCGAATAGAGGGGGACGATCACGTCCCTCGATCTGCTCGCTATGCCCCTACTTATACATCCCAAAATGCCATTGGCCTTCTTGGCAACAAGGGCACACTGCTGACTCATATCCAGCTTCTCGTCCACTGCCACCCCTAGGTCCTTTTCCGCAGAACTGCTGCCTAGCCATTCGGTACCTAGTCTGTAGCTGTGCATTGGGTTCTTCCGTCCTAAGTGCAGGACCCTGCACTTATCCTTATTGAACCTCATCAGATTTCTTTTGGCCCAATCCTCCAATTTGTCTAGGTCCTTCTGTATCCTATCCCTCCCCTCCAGCGTATCTACCACTCCTCCCAGTTTAGTATCATCAGCAAATTTGCTGAGAGTGCAATCCACACCATCCTCCAGATCATTTATGAAGATATTGAACAAAACCGGCCCCAGGACCGACCCTTGGGGCACTCCACTTGATACCGGCTGCCATCTAGACATGGAGCCATTGATCACTACCCATTGAGCCCGACAATCTAGCCAGCTTTCTACCCACCTTATAGTGCATTCTTCCAGCCCATACTTCCTTAACTTGCTGACAAGAATACTGTGGGAGACCGTGTCAAAAGCTTTGCTAAAGTCAAGAAACAATACATCCACTGCTTTCCCTTCATCCACAGAACCAGTAATCTCATCATAAAAGGCGATTAGATTAGTCAGGCATGACCTTCCCTTGGTGAATCCATGCTGGCTGTTCCTGATCACTTTCCTCTCATGCAAGTGCTTCAGGATTGATTCTTTGAGGACCTGCTCCATGATTTTTCCAGGGACTGAGGTGAGGCTGACTGGCCTGTAGTTCCCAGGATCCTCCTTCTTCCCTTTTTTAAAGATTGGCACTACATTAGCCTTTTTCCAGTCATCCGGGACTTCCCCCGTTCGCCACGAGTTTTCAAAGATAATGGCCAATGGCTCTGCAATCACAGCCGCCAATTCCTTCAGCACTCTCGGATGCAACTCGTCCGGCCCCATGGACTTGTGCACGTCCAGCTTTTCTAAATAGTCCTTCCAGCCTTATGATTATATGATCTGCCAAATGCCTTGCCTAGTGATAACTAATCACTTCAACTCTTGACCCTTTGTAGTGTCTTATTGGTCATCTAAGTTACATGATGTTGCCTCTACTTCCTGTATGGAAGCAGGAGAACAACAGGTGATGACTATAGAAAAAAAGCATTTCAAGTAAGAATTTTCAATCACACAAGTCACTCATTCTAAAATTCTTGAAACTTTCAGTATTTGCAAACATTGTCATGAATAAACTAGTGGTCGCTTCAATACTCACAAACAATGAATAATACGACGCCAGAAATAATTGTAGAACTAACTTGTCATGCTTATCTGCAAAATGTATGGTCAATCACTGTGTTCCATGGGCTCTGCTCAAAGAGACTGTAGTGACACTACATAAGGGAAAGAAAGTGGGTGTGAATGAGCATGGGAACAACTGACAGGCACCTGGTAAAATTTATGGGCAACGCTTCCCCTTTAGAGTACAGTATTTATATTATCTTGCCACTTATTTTTTTTTTTAGCCTGGACTCTTAAATGTTATTGGGAATGCATGCAGAAAGATTATTGCGATAGGCAAAGTGAATAAATTGGAAACTAAATAAAGAGCGGGGGACATGTGACGAAGCTGGGCTATTTATTATTGAGAAAGATTCTGGAGTCAGAGGAAAAACAGAAACTTGGAGAGAAGTCAACTTTAAAAGACACATGGATTAATGGAGATTAGGTCACAGAGGGGAAAGAAAGAATTACAGCCCCAGAGGAAACATCTGTAAAAAGGAGCACCTCCAGTCAGAGGTGCAAAGCATGCTAACAAAGTCCACTGCCTTCCAGAAAAACTGCAAAGGATGGTATATGCAGAACAAAAAGAAATATCAACTCAATGGTATAAAAATCTCTTTTTCTTCTGAGACCTAAGGGACAGCAACTCTTAGACCATTATAATGCATATGTGATGCATGGCTAGAAAGGGTTAAACAGCTTGCAGGCTGAATGACCCAAAGCCCACCTTTAAAGTCATGTTAGAAAGGTATGGGAATGATAATTAGGGCCATTCATGCTAAACAGGCTAGAACTTTGAAATGCAAACCTATATCGTTAGAAGTAATATTAATTGTGTGTATCTAGGGGCTTGTCTACACTGGCACTTTACAGCGCTGCAACTTTCTCGCTCAGGGGTGTGAAAAAACACCCCCTCCCCCGAGTGCAGCAAGTTTCAGCGCTGTGAAGCACGAGTGTAGACAGTGCACCAGCGCTGAGAGCTATGCCCCTCGTGGCGGTGGTGTTTTTAGAGGGCTGCTCTCTCCCAGCGCTCTGCCCTGACTACACAAGTCACGTTAAAATGCTGCCGTGGCAACGCTGCCATGGCAGGGCTTTAACGTTGCCAGTGTAGACTAGCCCTTAGATTCTACCCCTAAACAGACAGTTCCTGTCTGTCACTATAACTATTGATTCAGAGATCAAAAGGGAATATTAACATTGAGATGAATCTTGGGTAAAATAATGTCATTGTCTATATGTCTCTTTGAAGTTTGTAATAGACTACCAAATGGATAAATTGCCCTATGCTAATTTGTGTAACTAATTACTGGTGGTGTTTAGAAAGCAAAAGTTACATCAAAAGCCTATTGTTTAACCAGGATTGTGTGGTCATGTGGCTAGAACACTATATAAAAAGACTCTTGGGTCCTAATGCTGTTCATCTCAGATCAGCTTAAGCTTCATCGGGAGAAGTTTGAGTCACAAGACTGAGATCCCAGTTATGGTGGTATGCACTGAATAGGATATTTGGACATTGGACCATAACCTATGAACTATTTCTGAAAGAACTCTTTGCAACTACAAAGCTCACCATCTCTGCTATGAATCTGCACCTCAGTGAACTGAACTCATGTCTGTCTGTATATTGATCTTTTCCATACTCTCTCTCTTGTTTTTTTAATAAATATTAGTTTAGTTAGTAAGAATTGGCTGCAGCATGTGTTTGGGTAAGATCTGGAATATTCAATAACCTGGGAGGGAACGTGTCCGATCCTTTGGGATTGGTAGAACCTTTTCTTTTATATGATGAAATAAGAGTTTCAGAGATCATCATATTTGACATGGGTACCTGGATGGAGACCTGAGGCTGGGTCACTTTGAGGGAACTGTGTTGTTTGGACTTCTGAGTAACCTGTGAGGTAATAAAGAAGCTGTTTTATGCTGTCTTGGTAAATCTAAGTATTGGGATATCCACCAGCTTTTGGGGGATTGTCTGCCCCATTCTTTGCAGTTCACCCTAATTGAGTGACCACAGCTGGCTCCCCACTAGGACCCCGCTCACAGCATATAATGTAGATTGATGCAATTAATGGATTCAAGAACACCTGCAGGGGGAGTGGGACTATCATAGAATCATAGACTTTAAGGTCAGAAGGGACCATTATGATCGTCTAGTCTGACCCCCTGCACAATGCAGGCCAAGGAAGCTCACCCACCAACTCCTGTAACAAACCCCTAACTTATGTCTGAGCTATTGAAGTCCTCAAATCGTGGTTTAAAGACTTCAAGGGAAAAATTAGCTGAGGCTTCTCAAGTTCACAGCTGTTAAAAACCAGCAGTTAGACATCAATCCATATTGTTTCTTCCCTGTGGGCCAACCACTAGAGGGCATCCTAACTGATTCATTGAATCAGGACGTTACACCAGATTCAATTCACTAGCCAAAAGCAGCATCTTTAAACATGTCTGATGCATGTCTTCCTTTCCCACCACCTTATTTTAATAGTTCCTATCACCTCTCACACTGGTTATCAGCAACAAACTTCATCACTATCAGGTGCGTAGCCACAACAGTGCCAACACGTTTGGGGGATAAGATCTGTCTTTCTTCTTTGCTGTTTCTCCATGTGGTGTTGAGTAAGTAAGAAATCTGATTTATGATGTAAAAAGTTTTGTCAAAGCAATCACTCTCAAGCAAAATGTACAACATAGTGCCACACAATGAGGTTTCGCCTTTTGTGGGTGTGTGGCGGGGGTGTGTGTGAAGGAGAATATCTTATCCTCTTAATATTCTAGCCCCATTAGCTATAGATTCTGACTTTTCTTTCTGGTTTATTAGATTTCCACTTTAATTCATATAATGTACTTTGATGTTCATACTTTCAATACCATTATGTACATTACCAGTCCTTGAATGTCAGATGTTAAGGGCAAAGTTCAGATTCTGTCTGAATACTGAGTGGTGTTTATCCTCCGAACAAAACAATCATCTGCATGATCTTCTGGACTGTGTATCCGTCATGTTAACACTCTCCCAGCTCCCTTATCTCAGCGAGCAGGAAATTGTGTTTATGATATTCTTTCATTATTCCAAAGTAACTGTGGTAAAAGGTGAAAGAGTCCTTGATGAGATCGAACACACAATGGAGGGCATGTTGAACCAATATGCAGCCGGCTCTACGATTTGCTAAGTAGCCTCAAATGTCATAGAGCAATTATACATTGAAAACTGTTTGGAAATAGTGACTGTAAATGGATACAGTCTCACCACTTTGCATGAGGATTTAGCTAGAGAGGTCCCTTGCCATGCAGGTAGCTCTGTAACTGTAAGGCTACACTTGGCATCTCTGGTACAGTATAGACTGCGGGTCCTTTACCCTTTCCACAGATGCAGCCCCCTGTGAATTAGCTCATGACTGCTGATATCACAGAGTGAGTTATTAAAGCAGGAACTGCCCCTGCAAGAAATGGTAAGTGGGTCTACTTTAAAACTTGATTGTGTAGAATAGAAAATCCAGATAGGTAAACATTTGTTGTCCAACCCGTATAAAAAAAGCAAAGAGCAGCTTCCCTCGGTCATGCTGGGAGGGAGGGCAGAGGTAGGCAGAGGAGGGACCCCATCACATGCCAGTCTATTCGTGCAATGGGTCTCCTAGTTTGGAGAAGGAAATTACTGTGGGCTCAAGTGTGCAGAATCAGAGCACGTTCACTCTGATAGTTCATTTGTGCTGTTGCTTGTGCCACATGCCAACAGTTTGCTTATCTCCATTTGATAGGAATACATTTTATTGTGGGGATATGCAAATCTGGAGCATATTTCTCATTAGTTTACTAAAAATCCATTTCCCACCACACATTGCCAAAATACTTGTACCTGTATATCCACCAATCAGCAGCCCTTTGGCCTTCAGTGTGACTAACCCAAAAATAATCCAAGGAACAGCTTTATTGTGCTAGTCTAACTTGCACATCCATTTTCTCAGAGAATTCTATTGAATGGCCCCCTTTACTGTAGTATCTCCTCGTCTCACAATCTTTAGTGTATTTATCTTCACTACACCCCTGTGCAGCAAGGAAGGACTACTATCCCCATGTTACAGAGGAGGAACTGAGAAAGAGAGAGGCTAAGTGCTCTGCCCAAGGTCACACTGGAAGTCTGTGCCCGAGAAAGGAACTGAACCCAAGTGCCTAGGCTAACCACAGGACCATCTTTCTTCACTTCTGTTTGCTTTCCTGCCTCAGTACAACTTGCTTAAAAAATTCTTCAATGCTTCCTGAGTTTAGCAGGAATTAATGTCATTAGATTTCCAGCACAGAACAAACTGATAAAGGAATTGCTTTCTGTTGTTTCTAGAAACTGTACAGGAATACAATTGTCACTTATCAAAACCTTTTTAAAAGATCCATAGATGTGAAATGAAGGAGACATTATTAGAACTCATCCTGGCTACAGAGTTTGGGGATGTTTGGATGTCAAGACTCTCTCTATACATTATACTTTAGAGGCACCCATTATAGTGAATCAACTATCCGTATTATCCCCATACTCAACCACTGTTTCATGCTATGATGGAAAAAAACCAAGCTTGATTATTCCTACAAAATTATGTAGGCAATTTATCCATAGTGGGCCCATAAATCAGCACTCCAACTACTAATAGCACTTGCAATCAATTACAGAGGCTAGACTTTGGAAAACATAACCCTTCAGGTAAAATTTTTCTGATTAAATACTATTCCTGCTGGAAAAGAAGTCAAAAACGATACACAAGTCTTTCTCTAGATGGAAACTCCTGCAGAATATGAATGTGTACATTTGCAATATTGCCAGTCCTAAACTTTCAAAAATCCTGAGGTAGGCCCCCAAAAATCACAAGATTTTTTAAATTAATACATTTGGGATTCTTTTCAAATGAAAATTGCTTTCTGGTGTTAAAACCTTTAACAATCATATTTTCAAGATTTTTTGCACAGCCAAAGGGCTAGGAACTTTTTTTAAAAATTGAAGATGGGATTCTCACGTAATCACATGACTGTAGGATCTGGGGCCTGAAGAAAATTATCACTTGTGGGAGCTGGCTATACTGTGTATATGGGCTATGATCTTCTAAAAGGAAGTGCCTCCTCCACATCTGTCAGAACCCTGAGGATATATTCTTCTGTGCTTTTAAACATCAGCTGCTCCATAACCCTCCTTCTGGCTGAGAGGGAAATGATTCTTTCAGAACCTGTCAATTCCATTAATTCAATCAGATGCTGCTGAGCAACAGGAGATTGTCCCTTTCCCCAGATATTAAGTGAGCTTCCCACATGACATTCACAGCTCCTGCTAGCATAGAAAATGAGCAGCTTGGACCTGGAAATGATCCCCTGCTATGCTGTGTGGCTGTGCAATGGATAGCTGAAATGTAACTGTATAACTAAGATGTGCTTGAGTTATAACGCTCCACTCCTGTCTCTCAAAATCTCTCATTATTTGTGATAAACCAAGGGTTGGTTGACACTACAGACTGATGTCGGTACAACTACATCGCTCAGGGGTATGGAGTTCCGCTCCCCCGAGCGACACAGTTAAACTGAACTAACCTCCGGTGGACACAGTGCTATGTCGATGGGAGGGCTTCTCTTGCTGACATAGCTACCGCTTCTCAGGGAGGCTGAGTACCTACACCAACGGGAGAAGCTCTCCTGTCAGCATAGTAGGGTTTTCACTGAGTGCTACAGCGCTGTATGCATAGACAAGCCCCAATTAACATGCACAGTGTTTGTAACACAAAAAAGTAAGAAAGCCAACAGTGTTACGGGGCATTTATTCTGGAATCTGGAGAGTAAACAGAACTACTATTATTAGGAGTTAAGGTGCATGAGAGACTATACTGAGACAAGGAAGGACACTGGTGAGATTGAAAAGGTCAACCAAAATGATAGTAAGTAATTCAAAAGCAAGATGTCAGGGACTGAAGTTATGAGGAAAGGATCAACCTATAAGCAATTCAGGCAGAAGTTTTGTTTTTTTAGTACACAAAGGGTAGTTGAAATACAGCATGGAATAAATTGACAGGGTCAGCACTGGCATCAAGTGATCTAAGAAATATCAAGAATGAACTAGAAATCATTTCCTGGAAAACAGAGAATTAAAATGTACAACTATAAACTAGAAGCAAGTCGCATATAAAGTTATCATGTCCAAATGGTGGTGCAGTGAGGTATTATTCTTACTCAGGGCTAGGGTGACCAGATAGCAACTGTGAAAAAACGGGACAGCGGGTGGCGGGTAATAGGCACCTATATAAGAAAAAGGCCCAAAAACGGGACTGTCCCTTTAAAAACGGGACATCTGGTCACCCTACACAGGGTAGACGAAGGCAGAATGCTTTAAGGAGAACCAGTGGTCTCTGCACTATACTGTACTGCAAAGTGTTCCATCCTTACTCTTGCTACAGAACTTAGCATGTGCTCTCTTCTGTTCAGGCATTAAAATGCATTGGGGGAAAATGAGGTGGGGAAAGCCATGGCCATGCCTCCGTCCTCATCACAGATGTAGAGTGCTGCAGAATGTATTGCTCCCACGCTTGTGCTCAGGCAGCAGTCAATCTGGATCCTTTGTGCACCAGACACCAGGACGAGGCAGGGGTGGCTCTATTTTGTAGATCAGCCATCATTGCATTATATATGTTTGGCAGTAGAATGACAACATATAGGCTAATTTTTATATCCAAAGGTTGCAGGCCCAAATACTGATGGACTTTCTACATGATCTCTTAGGGCACGATCAAAAGTCCATTGAATACAATAGAAAAACTTTTCTTGACTTCAGTGAGGTTTGGACTAGGTTTATATTGAGCCCTGAATATTCCTATTGTATCACCATACAAAAAGTACTGCAGAAAGAAAAATCTTACAAATGAGTTCCCAGAAAGCCTATTAAAAGCAAGTGAAAGTTACACTTGATTTCTCAGTACCCACTGTTGCTTCTCCTGTTTACACTAATCTGACGGAAGCAACAGCTGCTGAATTTCTGGTCCATCTGATGGGTTTGTACATTATCATCAAAAATACAAAGTCTAACTTACCTGGCTAAAAATTGCTGGTTGCGAAGCACAAAGCACTTTCAAATACTATTTGAGGAGGGGCAGGGCACTTTCAAGAGGTACTAAACAGACCAACAGCACAACAAAACATTGATTCAGACAAAAAAATTAACACACAAAACCAGACATCGTAACATCTTGCACTGCAAACAAAGAATGAAAGATTCAATAAAAAAGGTTAAAAGATGTGAAAGCTGCAGGTGAAAACCAAGTCACGGGGGAAAATGTTGAAAGCTTGTGATGAGACCATCGATAAAAATCACTGAATTTTTCAAAAAATATGGGACAATGAAAAACCTCCAGAAGAATAGAAAATGGCATCACAGTCAAAATTCCAGAGACAGGTGATCTGAGCGACTGCATTACACTCCTTTCAGTGATAGGCACTATCCTAAGCAGAAAAAAGGAAGTGACTGAGGCAAAGTTAAGGGAAGAACCATCTAGTTTTCACATAAGATCACATCAACCAGATTTTCACCCTAAGATTAATCATTGAAGAGAGCACTGAATGGAAAAAATCACTCCTCAAACGTCACAGATTAAGAAAGCGTTTGACAACAGCCATCACGATTCACCCTGTAACATCTTAAAATGTTATGGGATGCCAAAAGAAGTAATCATCGTCAAGGTGTGGCTTTCACGGTTACAATAAATGCCGATTTGGATTAATGGTTTAAACAGGCACTAGTGTCAAACAAGGATGAACTCTCACTTCTCCTGTTTGGCTTTGCCGTTGAGTTTGTTCTGAGAAAGCATAGACAGATGCAACACAGGCAAGGCACGGCTCAGTAGCAGTATAATAGAAGGTTTTGATTTTGCTGACAGTATGGCTCTTCTAAATGACAGTTCAACCACCATGCATGCAAAGACTGATAAAGACCATCCAGCATCACAAAAAAGATGGGGTTATTAATTAGTTATGAAAAACTGTAAGGAGAACCCCAGCAACTCCCAACTCAAGCATAATGTTAAAAGGCAAAGGAATGTGAGGGGTGAATCAATGTACATACCTTGGCAGTCATGTGCAAGCCACTGGGATTGTCCAGAAGGAAATAATTACGTGGATTGGTAAGGCAGCAGCTGCATTCACCATCTTAAGCAAGATTTGGACATCTAAAACCTTAAGATATGAATCTTCAACTCAAATGTTATTTCTACCTTAACATATGGATGTGAAAGCTGGAAATCCACCAACGGAATAGATGGACATGTATATGCCTTCAAAAGGAGAGTCTTCAGGAAAAATACTAAGTATTAAATGGAATGAATTTATAACAAATGCTGAGATTTCAGAGAGTTCAACAATCCCTTATCTCCAAAGTTACCCAGAAAAGAAGACAGAAATATCTGGGACCTGGGTTAAGAATGAAGCCAGCACGGTCGCCATGGCAAGTGCGCCTTTGGTTAGTTGGAGGAACATGTAAAAGGGCACTGACTGAAAGAATCTCTCCATTGAACAGTACTCGGAGATAAAATTTATGGGATTTTTCAACCTGAGGACATGCAAAACACAGCCTCATGGTAGAACCTTATTTATGCCCTAAGTAACACTTGACATCACGGAAAGGATTCAGATTCAAATCAGAGGAGGAACTCTGCTAGGAAAACGTGTGTACAACAAGTTGCTAAACTATCTTGCTTCCCTGGAAAGCGATCAGTCAGAACACAAATCCATATACCCATTACATGGTGGATGAATTAGAAGTCCAGTGAAAAACAAAGATATAATCAAGTCGAAGCTTTGATGATCAGAAAATAGCTATTGCTACCCTGTGTTCCAACTTCAGTATGGTATTTGCCATAATGTGTGGTCATACAGGCAATTTAAATGTGATTTTTACCTGCCATCATTTTGTTAAATCTTCTGCTGGTGTTTCTTTTGGTATTAGTACAATTCTATAAGGGGAAAATAGATATGGGCTGCATTCAGATTATCAGTTATGGGTTCTGTGAATAGCCAGAAAATATTTTTAAGTAAAATCTTTATATGAATATTCTTATTAGAACTGGTCCAATTTGCCATTCAAATAATTTGACAGGAAATTACTTATTTTAAAACACATTTTGGCAGAAAAATTCCCTTTTGTTCAAAGTTTCAGGGGCTTTTTTTACTGTGTTTTTGTTTTTTTAACCTTTGCCACTGGAAACAGGGAGAAATATGTTTTGAACACAAAAAAAAGTTTTAAAAAATATGTGAAAAACAATTTCAAATGTTCAACAAGCTCTACTTATTTATATTCTTGTATGTCGGAGCCAGGGCATGAGCAGCTTGGCCTGGGGTTAGTATCAGGTGCAGGCTGAAGGTCTAGGGTCCAGGAGCCAGTTACACTAGCAAACAGGCTGGGTTAGAACACCAGGAGATCAGAATCAAGAGACAAACCAGAGGGCAGGGTTAGAGAGTCAATTACCAAGAGTCAGACAAAGTCAGGATGTCAGGTTCGGGTGACAGAACCAGAGGGCAGGAACCAGGAAGCAATAATCAAGAGTCAGGTTGAGTCAGGATACCAGGAGGTCAGGGTCAGAAGGCAGGAACAGGTAAACACCAGACCAGCAAGCTACAGCAGGATGAAACCCACTTGTATTGACAACTTTCTTTGCCTTTTCTCGCTTAAATAAGGGCTGCAGCCAGTCAGGAGCCCTGGCTCTCTCCCAATCAGAGTGTAGGAGTGGCCTTTGTGCCTCAGCAGTAGCAGTTGCGGTCTATGAGCTGCCAGGTGGAGGACTGGAGTGTGAGGACTGCCAAGGACCTGGGTTCTTCAAGACCTGTGGGGCCTGACATTGTAGCACCTAGATGCTACTCCATGCTAGGGGTAGTACCAACAGACAGTTCCTTCCCTGAAGAACATTCTAAATACTGAAGACAGTCAATGGGTGGGAGTGGAAGACGGAAGGAACAACCTGCACAACAGAGGTGAAGCAACTTGCAAGGTCAAACAGCAGGTCAGTGCCAGAGCCAGGAATAGAGCCCAGGTCTTTAAGTCTCCAGTACAGTCCCCTGTCCACTAGACTGCTGCACTGCCTCATATATACCACTGCTTCCTATATACCTCTCCTCAAAAGTGTCCTACAACCCTGCTTCTTGCATCACATCAGTGCAAACTGGTTAATTTCAGTCAAGCTGCTCCAGATTTACATAGATATAAGAATAGAATTAGAACATAAATGACCAGTAAACCTCAACATGTATAGCCACCTAGTGGACATTCCAGATTACAGTATTGGTTACATTATCACACTGTGCTCAATAAAGCCTGCTGTTACTTGGAAAAGTGTCTCCTGAAACAAGGTGTCAGAAATTCTGAGACGGTTTTAGGATTTTTGTGCTATTAAATCAAACACAAGTAAAAATAAATCACTCTAAAAGGAATATAAATTTAAAAAAAAATCCCAATAAAAACAGACATCCTTTACCAAAAGAGAATCTTTTGAACAAAATTAGCTATGCTGAATTCCTCCACGTGTCAGATCAGCATCTGCCCCACATACCAAGATACAACTAGCAAGATAAAATACAACAGATACTTTAAACCATGGTTTAGGATGGATAACCAGATATGAAAAAGTTCCTGAGAGCGTTAGGGAATACAAGGCATATTGGGCCTGTCTCAACACGCCGTTACAGTAGCGCTGAATCCACTAGCTTAAGGGAGTCACAACAGAATAAAACTGTGATAGAAATCTTGAATCAAGTCCAGAGAGCTCATTCAGGCAAGGTACTGAGCACACTCAACCACCACTACCTCCAACGGGAGCTGAGGGTACTCAGCAATTCATATAAATGGTCAGTCCCTTGTGTGATCTAATGCATAGTAAAGAAATTACTGTGCAAAATGGAATCCCATACAAAAGACCTGCTTTCAGCACCTAATCAGACTTCAGTTAGATGCCCACAGTAGTAGGCTGTTACCCTCTGTGGACTAGCCAATAGAAGGGGATGTGTCACACACACTCTACAAGCATGTTGTACAGTCTCTGCAGACCTAAAATGGAAAGAATAAAGATTTATTCTAGTCAGCAAAGGAAGTAAATATGACTCAATACTCAGAGGAAGCAGATCCAGTGAGTAAGAAAGTAACAATTTTACGTGGCTATAACTGCTTCAACAAAAGCAACATATACATGGAATACAGTGGAGATGAACAAATGTTACAATGGCGCATATCCACAATTGACGATAGCAAGTATGCAGATGTTGTTTAATGTTAGTGGGAGTTGAGAGGCTAAACCCTGTGCACCTCTTTGAACTTAGGTTCAAAATGGGGGGTTAGGCTGAAAATAAAAATAGGTTTGGTGATTTAGCTAATTCCTCAATGGGACTTCAGTCCCCTCAAGGAAGAGAAATCCAAAAAAAGGGGGCCAGATCCTGAAGCTGATGGAGCTATCAATGTACACAAGCTGGGGATCTGACTGAAACATAATAGCTTCTGAAGCAGAGGAAAGTCTTGATATGAGCAGAAAGGTGTGTAATGTTGCTACTTTCCCCAGAAATACACTGAACTAGTGATCTTACCTATTTAACAATCACATACTCAAGTGTAGAGGTCAGAAAGCATCCACTGAACTCGCATATCTCCAAACAGTGGATGTAATGGTTTCCTAATTTATAGCCAAACTGTCTTAATCTAATTTTAATAAGACACTGGAGAGAAAGGATGGTCTTGGGGTAGCAAATGAATTGGGACAAGAGAGATTTAGGTTCTTAGCTCTGCCATAATGGACAAGTCACAAACATTCTGTGCTAAATTCTCTTACTAGGGTTATTTTTTTTCCATATTTCTCAGTGTTTCAGTAAAGGGAAATGGGGGAAAATGCATACTGCATTCACTACAGCAAGGCATGATGAGGCAAATTAAAGTGATAAATTTCAAGTTAACAGGAAATATTTCGTTGATTGATACTATATATTTATTTGGAATAGCTTAATATGTTCCTGCATGTGGTATATTTGATTCTTCTGTAGCGTCAATCATTTATTATGTTTTCAGCTTAATGTTTGCAATTAATGAGACATGGGTTCTGAATAAAAATGTTTAAGAATAAATGGTTGTTTTCAATGAGTCATATAAATCACAGCACTCAACCTTTTCAAAGGATGATTAGTGTCTGTTTTAGTTTTAAGTATTGTTTTAGTGTTTAAAGCTTTACTGTTGGTGTTGCAATAACATCATAAATCATGTAGTCAAAGTAGAATGAAGCACGCTGCAGATATTTACTCTGATGACTGAACTTGTTATGGTAAATACCAACGTCTCTTCAGCAACATTGCTCTAAATAAAGATTAAAAAAAAAAAGAAAGAAAGACAGACAAAGCCATCACCATGCATTTAGCTGGAGATGTTCCAATTGAACATCACTGGAAATTGGGCATCTCTCTAATGCTCCTTTGAAAATCCCAGCCTTACTTTCTAAATTTTTTTTTCTTAAAGAGAATTGTAGTGCCTGTAAATGGAGCTGGCTTGACTTTAGCTCTGACTGCAATACAGCTACACACACAGCACAGCATATGCTGGAAACTGAAGGTGCAGTATGGACAGTGGCAAACTCTGACACAATGCCTCCCCATGGTGTTCAACCTGGTTCAGGAGAGACCTCCTCAATGGTAATGAATTACTTCAGTTTCCAGGCCCATTCAGACATTGGCTTCTGCTGAAATTGCGAATGAACAATGCCAACAGGGAAGATCCTTTTATGGCCTGGTGAAGTTGTTCCTCAGAACTGAATTCAGACCACCGACTAATGCCATAGGTTGCCAAACAGATGGCAACAACTTACCCTAGACTGTGAAGTAATTGTTAAGCCATGTGAAGGTTCCTTCCCACTCTGAACTCTAGGGTACAGATGTGGGGACCTGCATGAAAAACTCCCTAAGCTTATTTTTACCAGCTTAGGTTAAAACTTCCCAAAGGTACAAACTATTTTACCTTTTGTCCCTGGACCTTATTGCTGCCACCACCAATTGTCTAATAAATATAACAGGGAAAGAGCCCACTTGGAAACGTCTTTCCCCCCAAAATTCCCCCAAGCCCTACACCCCCTTTCCTGGGGAACGCTTGATAAAATCCTCACCAATTTGCATAGGTGAACACAGACCCTAACCCTTGGATCTTAAGGACAATGAAAAAGCAATCAGGTTCTTAAAAGAAGAATTTTAATTAAAGAAAAAGTAAAAGAATCACCTCTGTAAAATCAGGATGGTAAATACCTTACAGGGTAATCAGATTCAAAACATAGAGAATCCCTCTAGGCAAAACCTTAAGTTACAAAAAGACCCAAAAAATGGAATATACATTCCATTCAGCACAACTTATTTTATCAGCCATTTAAACAAAACAGAATCTAACACATCTCTAACTAGATTGCTTATTAACTCTTTACAGGAGTTCTGACCTGCATTCCTGCTCTGGTCCCGGCAAAAGCAACACACAGACAGAGAGAGAGAATCCTTTGTTTCCTCCCCCTCCAGCTTTGAAAGTATCTTGTTTCCTCATTGGTCATTTTGGTCAGGTGCCAGCGAGGTTATCTTAGCTTCTTAACCCTTTACAGGTGAAAGGGTTTTTCCTCTGGCCAGGAGGGATTTAAAGGTGTTTACCCTTCCCTTTATATTTATGACAGGCCATATCGCAGTACCAATCAGATCCTTGCTGTGTGTAATATATTTTAAATCAAAACATTCAGTTTGTTTGGTAAAATGGGAAATATGCCTTCCAGACTACTCTTCTCTGGCTTTTTTTTGCATCAAATGGGTGAAATCCTGACTTTTTCCTCATTTTTACTCAGAGACAATGGTAGTTTGTCTAAGAAAAGACGGAGGACAAAAACTAGAGCTAGTCAAAGGAGGAGACCTTTTGTGGGAAATTTAGTTCTTTTTATTTTTACTTTTTTACATTTTCTGAGAATTTTCCAATGAAAAACTGAAACTAACTTTTTTTTGATTTTCAGTAAAAATTGTTTCCAAGAACTTGAGTGTTTTAGTTTGGGCTTGTTAGAAAGAAGAGTATGAGCATGAGAAGTCAAAGTATGAGAGGAAAAAGCAATCAAAAGAAACTAGCCATTGATTCTACACCTTGCTTAAAAAACCCAGCGACATGCCTGTGAATGACTTAACTCATTTGCTGCATTGTAGTCGTTTAAGTAATCAGCTAGTGCAATCCCCTGACCTGTCCTGACTTACTATTTTAAGACCTAAGCAACCCTCTAGTCAGACTGCATATAGTTCATGAACTGTCACCTCCAGCTCTTCTCCTAATGAATGAAAACTTCACTGAGAACCCTCATTCCTTTTATATCAATATCCAGACATCATCTATTCATCCTTTGTCCCCATTTCTTTCCCATTTGCAAATTTTTGTTGTAAACTCCCAGATTGGTTTAGGAATCTCCTGGGTCTCATTTATACTCCACAGTGCATTGAGGGTTTTTTTTCCCCCATTACATTTTTTAAAAGACCCAATCCCAAGAGAGCAAGGTCACAAGAACCACTAACTAGTGTGTTTAGTAACACAAAGGCAATGTTCTGCTCTTATAAAATTCAACAAAGGTTTAGTCAGGCAGATTTACATACCAAAATCCCTAGGCAATACAATCCATCAGCCTCTGGAATTATTATAAATGAACAAGGGCATGTGTTTATCAGGGGCACACTACATCCTTTTTGCCCTGATACTGTAATTCAGTAACAGTTTAATTTTAGCTTGTTGGAAAGCGTATACAATGCATGAGGCGTATATAATTTAAACTACAGCTGGTCAAGAACAACAAAAATGAAGAGGAAAAGATGTATGTCTCACACCGGGGAATCATGCAAGTGACATGTACTCTGCTTTAAATTCTGTAATTGGACTATGTTGTTTATCACATACATTAATATCTATTCACCTTGGTAGAGTTACTTTGAATTTATACTAGCTAAAGGATAAGAATCAGGCCTCAAGTTTTTAAGCTGTTACGAATTGAACACGATTTTAATGTAAAACCTTTGGCTCTTTTTCGGCTTTGCTTTGAATTCTTTAAAATTCAAGTAATGGGAGGACAATTGCATGATTTCTAAAATTAGTACTGTCATCCTTTAAGATCCTCACATGGAAAATTTCTAGTAACTACTGAAAAATGCTCCCATAATGATCACTGCAACTATGACTCATTTGAGGTTCACTACTTACTTAAGTCAACATCCTTATTTCAAGATTTTGCTTGCAGCAAACAGTATATTTTTCAAAATGTCATGGTTTCCTTTCTAAGTACAGTTATCTAATTGTGCTGCCCCTGACTCAGCAAGGTACTTAAGCGCAGGCGTGAGTAATAGTGCTTACAGTTACACACGCATTTAAGTACCTTGCTCAATCACGGTTACCATCCCTCCGATTATGGGGTTATCGTCGTCAAGTATACCTTTTATAATCATGTTAATTAACTGTTCTTCACCTACTGTACTCCTCTGGGAAAAAGAAACTATAGATCAGGGGTTCTCAAACTGGAGGTCGGGATCCCTGAAGGGGTCGTCAGGTTATTACATGGGGCGTCGCGAGCTGTCAGCCTCCACCCCAAACCCTGCTTTGCCTCCAGCATTTATAAAGGTGTTAAATATACAAAAATATTTTTAATTTATAAGGGGAGGGGTCGCACTCAGAGGATAAACAAGATAGCTAGCTCAGATTATGGCATTATCCTTGTGCAGCTTTTTTATTTCATAAAGTGGGATATTCCAATGACATAATTTTCAGTGGTTATTAAACATCTTTGTGCTATATTAAGGCTCTGTGGGCCTGAGTCTCCCATCATTTACACCAGTTTCACACTGATGCAATTCCACTGGCTTCAGTAGTGTTACTATTGATTTATACCTGGGTGAGAGGAGAATCAGGCCCTAAATAACCTTTTAACAGCCCTGCTAATCAAAAACAAAACTGGGGATACACAACAAAAACAAAACAAAAAATCTTCACATTTCAGAATCTCAAAAATATTATCTGTATTACACTAGTACCTAGAGGCCCTAATGAAGCTCAGACCCTTAGAATCATAGAAGGTTAGGGTTGGAAGGGACCTCAGGAAGTCATCTAGTCCAACCCCCTGCTTGAAGCAGCACCAATCCCCAATTTTGGCCCCAGATTCCTCAATGGCCCCCTCAATGATTGAACTCACAACCCTGGGTTTAGCAGGCCAATGCTCAAACCACTGAGCTATTCCTCCCCCCAAATCTAGTCCAACCCCCTGCTCAAAGCAGGGCCAATCCCCAATTTTTGCCCCAGATCCCTAAATGGCCCCCTCAAGGATTGAACTCACAACCCTGGGTTTAGCAGGCCAATGCTCAAACCACTGAGCTATCCCTCCCCCCTTATTCAGCTAAGCACTCTATGAACACATCGTAAGAAACAGTCCCCTATCCAATGATTGTCAATCTAAATAAGCAAAGCAAAGGGTGGGAGAATATACCATTATTCTCATTTTACAGATGGGAACTGAGGCACAGAGAGATAGAGGCCCCATTTCAGCAAAGCATTTAAGCACTAGACAAGTATCAGGGGCTGTAAATGGCACCCTGTCTGCACTGAGCACTCCTCAGATACAACTCAGCATCTGGCTGCAAGATAAGTCAATTTTCGGACACAGATGAATATTTAAGAGAATTAAAATCCTTACTTCCCTGAGCACTGTGGAACAACACTCTTCCACACCAGCCCCCACCCTCTTAGCTAGCAGATCTTAAGCTTCAGTTTAAAAAAAAAAAAAAAAAAGGAGACAAAATACTTTAGCATTCATTTATACTCCAAATCTTGGCCTCTATGCACTCATTTACTTCTTTGGATTCACCATAAGCTTGAACACAAGCTTAAATTAAAGCACCTGGTTTTCCTGCTCTATCTTATAAAACGGCATACAGGAATTAGTTAAAAATGGAAAAGGATGAAACTGCAAGTCAAACTCCATGATGTTTTCATGCTTTGATATTTAGGGACCATATGTACTGTAAGGGAGAAAGTTACCTCACTCTGTGTTTAACCCTTTCTCTGACATCAGTCTCCGATCTCTTTTTCATTATTAAGTAAAATTAACCTATGAAATATACACACAGAAGACATGAGTATAAAGAAAACAGGTCACAGCACAATGCACAACCCTACCAGCTCTACAAACACAAGTGTTGTGATGTTCTTTGAATGATGATGAGAGGTAGATAATGTTGTCGAAATATTCTAAGAACAAGGGAACAAATCTTTAAGGGCCAATTATCCCATGGTTTAAGCAGTGCATTATGGGCTTAATAAACTAATTTCCTCCAAAATTTCAGTGGAAGTTAAGTTGGTCTTGGATTTCGTTATTCCAAGTGTGTTGATGACTCGATGAAATAAAGCCATCAGGGTGCAGCACTAATAGCTTGTCCTGGGAGCACCTCCTTGAAAAGTAGCCCACAGTTTGGTGGAAGAGTGATAAAAAGCCCAGTGGGTTACAACTGCTAAACCTAAATAGCAAACATTCCAGGGTCATGTTGGCTTGGACACTAGGGCTGCCCACTCTCCATGTCATTTAGAGATTGGCCCAGGCCTTGAGGGAACTTGAGGAGAAGCTTGATGCTTCTTGCTCCTAACTCGGAAGCTGAGGCATTTCGCGAGTGTTCCGCCATAGTTTCATCATGATTACTAATGAATAGTAACGAAAGAAGAAAGTAAAAGAAGAATCAAAACTCTTTTGACAGACCATCAGGACCTGATCTCTGGGCAAGCCACGGCTCTGGTCTTTCAAACTGGCATCATTCTCTCTCCCCTCTTGGGAATGGAAGTGGTGGCTACTATAGTGGTAAATTCACTAGTTGGCAGCAGTTTCTTCTTTCCCTGTGGTGTTTGCAGGATGTGGCAATACATACTGCACAAGCAGATGGCCCAGGATGAGCACTAATGTGACTGACAAGTGCTCTTTTTGGCAACAGAGCAAGCAAGGCTCCTGCTTCTGCTCTGAACTGTACCTCTTCTCCCCCTGCTCCATTTAGGGGAGATAATCTCACTTTGATGTCTATGTGCCCACATCAAGAAACCTTCTCCGCAGAAGCAAGTCTGCAATCGCCACACTCTCAGCCATTGGCAGGCTCAGATATTAACTGCTTTTCTAATCTGAGTTGCAGAGCAAAGTAAACATTATGATTGGGTAGGTGTGCAGGGAGGCACGCTACTGTAACATGCTGTAGAACACTGAATTGTAAAGTTATGATTTTGAGCCCTTACCCTAGCAGCAGAGAATTTGCAACTCATGCTTCCTTCAGACTTGCATCATGATGGATGCGAGATCATAAAAGCACCAAGGGACAATATAACCCAACAATGCAAAGCATTAATTTAATAAAACTGTTGTTCTGAGCAACTTTTGGTGGATTTACAGGCATTAGGAATTCTTTTGTTCTTTGTCATACTGAATGTTTAATGCAATAAGACTTTTTATTGCAGGATTTGTAATGGTGAGAATTTCTTACTGCTCGAAATACAGTTACCTTTATCTCTCAGACCCCTGCTCTGGCAAGTACCTGTTGAAAATGCGAGAAAAGCACATTTTATGAAGGGAATCTATCTGTTTACCTCTAATCTCCTGGGGACAGAGATGGATAGTGACATAAGTTTTATTAGACTAAAGTAAAGGTTTTAAAACATAGGATTTTAAGACCTAAGAGGTCTTACATGTATGAAAATGTAAGTATTAAGTGGGTAAAAATTGTCCAATTATCTGCTTTGTTCATTTTTAAAATTTAAATGGACCTATTTTCTTCATACTGTTCCTAAGGGGCCTAATTTTAATGGATGAAGGACTGAGACTTGTATCCCTTTGAATCCAGTGTTCAGATTCAGCATTACTTGTTATAAGTAGCAGCAGAAGAAGTCTCTGAGCATTTGCTAACATCAAAATGCTTCAGAGCAGGTAGTTGGATTTGTAATGCTTTGGAGCAGGTAGATTGCTTTGTGAAGCCAAGTATCTTTAACAAATCTGGTAATGGCCAGCCAACTACAAAAATGTCTTGAGTGATACAGGTTTATCTCCAGGAGGTGGGTCGTCCGTCCCCCCAGCCCCCGCTGCCATAGTGCACTAAAATAACCCACAGCACTAAATCAACATAAACCATTCTATGCACATATGATACAAGTGGAGTTCAATAGATGTTTGAGATGGCTGAGGCCAGATCGCCCCAGCCCCTATAAAAGTTATCCCTTTAAAAGAACAGGGTATTAGACATAGCAGTGTAAAAATGGGACCTAGAGACCAGAAACAGGCAGAGCACTATGCCTGTTTTATGTCTGCTTTGGACTCTGTTTGTCCAGGCACTATATAAAGAGCCCAGAGATGTACTGTACTACAAGTCTTACTTTTGACTGTTACGGCTGTCATATAGGTTCATTTTTAAAGAGACACCAAAACACAACAGTTGATGAGGAACTACGTCTCATTGATATCACATGATCTGATTGGACTAGATGACCTTCTGAGGTCCCTTACAACCTTGATATTCTACGATTCTATGATCTGCTGTAACAGAATATAGCATTCATGAAATTTGAATTAGTGGACATAAATAAAATAAATAGTATGTACTTCTGTCATTACTTTTACACTATAATCTATTTGTATTGTGGTAGAGCCTAGATGACCTAGCCCCACTATACTAGGCCCTGTCCACACCCTAGGAATTTCCCCACAATAAACCTCTTCACATCTACATGAGGTAGATAAATATTTCAATGTCCATTTTTCATGCAGTGACCCAAAAAACCACAATGAGTCTAGCAGAACCAAGTAAAGAACCCAAGATTTCAGATTGCCTGCTCCTCCTACAACCGCAGAAAGGACTGCCTCTTTGTCATACACAATGCCAGGCAATGCACAACAATCAACATCTTGTCTGAGAAAATGGGAGAATTGTCTGAGAAAAGAATTGGTGACGGTCCTAATTTTATAAAGTAAATATGTGCTCAACACTTACAGACCACTTTGATGTTCAAAGTTATTTTTACTTACATCTAATTTAACTAAATATTGCAATTACTTTGTAATGATTTTCAATACAAGTAAAAGAAGAAAAGATAAAAGAAGCAACTGATGAATACAAGAGGACATTGTAAACAATATCTAGAAACTTCACAGCCTTTCCTTCTGGTTTGGCTGAAATTCTTGGCTGTGGTTAATTTAGGGAAGAGAGCAGCACTAAGCTAGTTTTGGATAAGCATAGTACTAACCACAGTGTACTTTAGTATTTTCATTTCCACTCTATAATCCAGCTTTCAGTGGTTTGTCAACTATGTGAAAATTCATGTGGGCTAAAATTCTGCATTTATCATAAGGTTTGAACCTTGGAAGAAAAAACTTTGTTGTTATTATTGTTGTTAAACCAATTTTGAACAATGCATCATCATTTAATATTATGAGTTGAAAAATTCTAGACGTTTATGAATCTAAAATACTTACCATGTATTGCTTGTACTGAACAGTATTATCTAGAGATTCCAACTGAGAACTGGGTCTCGGTGTGCCAGGCCACGTTCAATCACATAGGGCCAGATCCTCAGCTGATGTCACAGGCCTGCTGACTTTAATTGGACCTTGACCATTTACACCAGTTCTCCCCAAAAGTGAGAGATTGTCTACCCTGAAGAACTTACCATCCAAACAGCGCCATTCAGAAACTGCAACATAGTGAAATCTATTGGATCCTAAGGAATCATAACAAAAACTTTGCCCCAGTTCGTCCAGTACAGAGAGTTAAAACTCTCCACAACACTTAAGCACCCCTTTGGGACTGGGGTAGGGTTGGGTGTTTGAGCTGGCCTTGGCTTTCAAGCTGCAGAAGCATGCCATTATCCTCAAAATGTCCCTATTTACATCTTCTGCACTGAGATGCGTAGGAGGATCATGCACATCTGAGAGAAGAATTGATAACTGGAATTTCTATTGTTAATGGTCTTGTGCCGTCTACTGGAAATCCTTAGTACATACGTTCATTGGTATAACGATTGAGTAAGTTAACCCTACTCACACACACTGGACCTGTGGTTATATAAAGAAATCTTGTTTTTTTTATTGGCAAATCCCTTAGCCTTTAAACAAACAGTATTATAATCACATTTCATACCCTAGGGAAAATGGAGGAAATTACCACAATCTAGTCATTATGTATGCTACTAAAGCTATTTTTTTCAATGGTGTTAGATGATGAATTACCACTCTCAGATTTTGCATACTAGTCAACATTACTAACTGAATACCTTGAGGTACCATAATCATGACTAGCAAATTACTATTTCTGATAGCCTTGCTACATAGTACCATATAGTTGTATCTACCCATTGTGTGAACACCATGTATGGCCAGTCTAGACATAAAATGTCATTTCATTTAAAAATTGTTCCTGTAAATTATAATTGGAATTTAATTGTAGTCCTTGATTGGGAAAATTAAGATGAAATTAATTCTGTGGTGAACGTGGAGCTGATGAGTAATAGTTTTATGAATACTGTGTGTGACCTAATTATTGAGATAACTATATAACTAGACTAGGCTTAATGGATGTTTGTTATACAGGCTATATTGCTAAAATTCAAAGGGGGATGTTGGAAGAACAAGCAGGAAGACAACATAATTGGCTTCCACGGTAAGAATATCTTAGCACACACTTGAAAGACAATGGGAAAAGCCATTAGTTCGAGGACACTATATCCAGTCTCCAACAAAGATGAAAGAAACTTCGGAATCAAAAGATCACTGAACAATTAGAAAGCCCCTCTGAGGAGAGAAGAGGTGGTGGGAATCACCTGTCAGAGGCTATCCAGTGGGACAGGCTGATAGAGGCTTTGCGAAGGGAGCCTGAAAGAAGCTGGGCCCTTCCCAGATCCAGGGAATAGTTAGCCTTAGGGAGAGGCAGGAGGGCGTATAGGCTGGTTTATTGTTTCAAGATTTGTTTAGCCCTAACTAAATAAAATTTTGCTTTAAGAAGGCTGTCTGGTCACTGGTTACCACTACCATTGCTCCCGGAGGGAACAGAGCTGCCGGTACCGAAGATAAATCACGCCTGCTGAGGTCATTACAATTGATCACATTGGGACTGCTGCCCAGGGCCCAGTCTGAGAATGGAAGAATCACGTGCTCTCTTGGGATGGAAGAGGTGGCAGATTGAGATCTGACACCTGATGGGAGTGCACCCGAAGAGACCAGAAGGGGTCAGGAGGGCAGTTAGCCCGGTAGCTGTGACAAGTCATTCTATCATTAAGTGACACTCAAAGGATGGCAAGCAGAATGTGCACTGATCATTTTTCTCACAATCTTCCTGTTCTTCAAATAATACCCAGTGCAAATACTATGTTCCTCAAAACATGCAATGCTGCATTTCCCTGTTCAGCCTTCATTTTTATTCCTCTGTGTGAAGCCTCATTCATGAAACATTTGATTACTATTTGTTTACCATATCAACATACAGTGATACACCATTCAAAACTGGACATTATTCTAGTTACTAGTTAAACTAACGTAGTTAAATTAGTGGTTAAATCTACAGTACTTTCCACTACACTTAAAATGACGTAGAGAAAGGTCAGCATTATAGTGCAATATATATCTATTTTAATGAGACTTATTATTATTTCTCTATGACCTGTGATTCAGCAAGCTATTTAAGCACATATGTAATTTCAAGCAGATAAACTTGGAAGGGACCACTCATGCTTAAAGTTACACATGTGATTAAGGTCCCTTGCTAAGTCAGTTGGTATTGTTTTTCAAACAATTATCTTCATCCCTTCTACTGTCATGACTATTAAGCTAAGTTTGAGAAGCTCCTACAGTTGATGATGTTTAGACACTAGTGTTCAAAAATAATTAGTGTCTGAGGCCTGTTCCATAACTTACTAAATGAGTCATCTCCTTAAAGGCACCTGTCCACATCATAAAAACAAAAAAACAATCCCATTTATGACTAATAGGCATCTTTGTTGTCAGTCTCAATAGAATGCCAAATTTCTTTATATAACCAATGTGAATTACCAACTCAGCAATAGAAAAAGAGTTCAACCAGAATGTTCTTGAGGGAACTTGGAATTCAAGCGTATTTATATCTGTATTTTTGTTTCACCAGTCTTTATAATGTCTCAGTCATTTACTGGGCCAAACATCAAGTTTTGTCTCCTCACAATATTCCACACCTGACATTGCCCTTATCTGCTTTACCGGGGTGATTATTTTGAAATGCTGTCTTTCATTTAAATATTCATGCACATACACTTAAACACCTAACAGTGCTGCTTATTATTCCTCTTTGCATTGTAAGAAAACACATATTTCAGACAAAGGCAGGAAAATTCCGGCCTCCTCCTATGTCTTGGTCTCTTCATGCCCCAGACACAGTACCTGTGGCGTGGGAACATGATCTCATTCAATCCTCTCTCTGTATGGCTGTTTGGTTTTTAGGGGTATTTTTTATTTTATTTTATTTTGTTAAAGAGGATGATGTGGAGAGAGGAGTTACATGTGTCCACTGATATGCAGCAACTTGCTACAGTTTAGTGTTTTCTGTAATGGTAATGCAGTGCACTCTTTGGGGGATTAAAATTGATCTCTTCTGAAGATATATAGTGTGCCCCATTAACTGACCCAGCCTCTGAGATTGCATACTGCACTAAACAGTGGAGGATGAGAGAGCAGCTTTCAGGGTACCAAGAGGGCAGTGTTAAGACTTTGGGCAAGAGCAGACTGCATTAAGACCAACATCCCTAAGAATGACAGCATAGCTGCCTGCCTCAGATATTTACAGGACAATGGACAACCCTCTGATATCCACCCCAAACACATGGCCAAACTCATCCATTTCATCCTCATCCATAACAATTTTACATTCGACAACACACACTTTGTCCAAACCATGGGAACAGCCATGGTCACTAGGATGGCTCCCCAACATGCCAACTTCTTCAAGGGTCAGAAGAATTACTGGACAAATGCACCACAAAACCAGATACATTGATGTATACCTCACAGATTTCCATCACAACTTCAGCCACCACCACCCACCCATTAAACTCTCTCTGGAACAGTCCTATACTATCACCAACTTCCTGGACACAGACAATCAGCTTCAACAGTAGAACCCTACAGACAACCATATACAAGAAACCCACACACCTACCTTCACAAATCCAGTAACCACACCCAACACACCAAGAAATCTGCTATCCACAGTCAGGCGCTCTGATACTATCTGCAGAGAAGAGTCAATCAAACCCACTAACCCCTCTTTTTGTTTTATGATTGGAGAGATGTTAACAGGCCACTCTACCGTGAATGATCCCTTACAATATGTGCTAACTACTTATGCTAAACCGTCTCTTCCACCTTGTATTTTGCTGTGCTGCTGGGAGTACCTTTCCCAGACCTGAAGAGCAGCTGTGTGTGGCAGGAAAGCTTCTCTTTCTCTCTCTCTTTCTCGCTAACAAAAGTTAGTCCAAGATATTACCTCACTGACTCTGCGTCACAGATTGCATTAAGGCTGTTTTATAACCTGATCTAAAAAAACAAAAAAACAAACAAAAAAAATAGTCTATTCCTGGGACTTTTTACTCAGTTAACTTTGTATTTCTAAATGAGACCATGCAAGCTTATTAACCATATTTCTTGACTATTAGCTTCCCTTTTATATTTGAGAATTGCTACCTGTTCAGTGGTGACTGGTTTCCCTCGGTGTGTTTTACTTTGTGGTTAGCACTAAGGATAGGCCTAGATATCTCAGGGAAACAGATTCAGTGGCTGTTCAGTCCTGTAAGTTAAATAGGTTTGTAGCCTTTGTCCTTTTCGAAGGGGAAAAGTGCAGACAACTGTAACAGAGTGCTAGGCACCTGCATCTATTGAAGTCCAGGAGGTGGGCGAGCACAAGTCCTCCTGCATTTGAAGGCAGGAGCTACTGGGCCTGGGATTCAAATAATGATGGGGAACAACTGATGAATAACAGGGTCAGGAGTGAGGGTAATAGGTACAAAATCAGGCACCAACAGCTGACCCAGCACTTCGGTCATTAAGGTATTAGCTGTCCTGCTCTGGAGTTGACTTAATTGGGAGATGAGTGCTCAGTGGCTTAATTGACAAGCTGCCAAGCTATTGAGAGCAATTGACCCATTAGCTGGGAACAGTTGAAGGTGAGGAAGGAAATGCAAGGGGAGGAGGCTGATGGGCCAGGCAATATAGGATCTTGGGATGAGGAGATCTCCCTCCCTCCTTGGAAAGTGGGCTAAGGGGGAAGTTCATATCCACTTGCATGTTGCTGCACAAGACTGTACTGATGAACTGGTGGAGGAAACCTAATAAATAATACACTGGTCCATATAAGCCTGGAAAGCATCCAGACTGTTTATGGTGGTCCAAAGAATTGAGGAGTAGCCCTGTCACATCATCCATATTGGCAGTTATTTGCAGTCTCAGAACCCATCAATTAACAGCCATGGAGAGTTCCCCTTACACCTAGTTACAGACTCTCCAAGCCTAGCTTGAATCCTATTAGTGAGGAAAGTGGCACGCTTGCACAACTACAGATGATGCTGCAACCTTTATCCAGAGTAGGCTGCACAAATAATTATTTTTAAAGTACTGCCAATGAACAAAACAAAAATTCACTTCAGAGCTGCCAGAAAATGAAATGTTCAGTGGACCAAGAAGTCTAAAAAAGGATTTTATTTTCAATTTCAAGTGTTTTTTATATTTTATATTTAATAAAATGGAAATAAAGTTTGCACCAAAAAGTCACGATTCACTGCAACTTTTTCAGAATTGTAGGGTTTGGGTTTCGCCCTCACCCACCAAGACTGACACTTCAGTGAAACTGACAAACTCACAAAATATTTCAGTGATCCCAAATCTGTCAAAATATTTCACCCAGCTCTTATCTGCAGAGAAGAATTCAGTTCTTACCCTTTCATCAGTACTAATTTTGCCTTTTTTAAAAAAAAAAATTAATCTATTTTGCCGATGTCCCTTGGGGTTTCGTGACCTGTTTTTATGTCATCCTCTGGGGGCTGGGCCTTTGTTCGCTGCACATGAAAAGTTGGCTGAGGTGCTCTCTGTCTTTCATTGTGGACTCAACCACGACACTAGTATCTCTCATATACCTGTGGGAGGAAGAAGACAGTTAATTTACATGAACAGTACTTGGGAACCTCTTTTTTTAGGTTCTGGGTTCCTTATCTCTGGAACAAAAAATCTCTAAGTGCTTTGCTAGAAATTTACTATGAGAAGCCATATAAAGCGACATAGAGAAGTGCTGGTAAGAGACCACACTTGATTTGATGCTCCTTGTCATGTGATGTAGGATCAGGATTAAAAGAGACTACATCCCTGATATGTAGGAGAGGTTAACATCCATTGCCAGAGCCACAAGGAGTTCAAGCATTAAATGTTTTGATTTCTGTTACAATCTACAACCCATCATTTTCACATGGGTTCTAAATTGGGCAAAAGATATTTCTCACAATCCTCACTGGAAACATTTTTTGTTTTTAGGGTAGATATTTTATACCCTCTAACAGTAAAAGCTGTTGGCAGTTAGCTAGATAGTTTAGAATGTACGTTAATGTTGCTTTACTCTTACAAAGGCCACACGTATTCCCCAGTTCCATAGACATGAAATTTCCTTCAGAAATGAAACTTATTTTTTTAATTACTGTATATCTGTAGTCCTCACAGTTATAGAGGAAAATTTAAACTTAATGTAAACTCATGCAGTGTAATATTCCTGAGCCCAAAGACAGTTTGATACAGCAGCTCTGAGAAATTATCTTCTTTAGGTTTTAGAGTAAATGTAAACAATTACCTAGTTCACCACTGATTATTTTAGTAGAAATATGCAGGCATCAAACTTATCCCATACTGCCAAATTGCCCCCCATACCTCTCTAATTACTGTGACGGGGCAAGGCCAGATGGCTATAGAAAAGTAGTGGGAGATAGATATATTAGCTCCAGGCTAAACAAATCCCTGGTACCAGGTTAAGTGAAATGGAAGCTGCTCCCGGTCAATTAAGACACCTGGGGCCAATTAAGAACTTTCCAGAAGGCAGGGAGAATGCTAGGTTGATTGGGACACCTGAAGCCAATCAGGGGCTGGCTGAAACTCGTTAAAAGCCTCCCAGTCAGTCAGGTGAGTGTGCCTGTCAGGAGCTGTGGAAGGAAGTTGAGCTGTTGGAGAGGCTGAGCAGTACGCACCATACCAGGCACAAGGAAGGAGGCCCTGAGGTAAGGGTGAAGTGGAGCTTGAGGAAGTGAGGGCTGCTGTGGGGGAAGTAGCCCAGGGAATTGTACATGTCATGTTTCTAAAAGGTCAGCTACCACAGCTGATACTATTAGGGTTCCTGGGCTGGAGCCTGGAGTAGAGGGTGGGCCTGGGCTCCCCCCCAACCTTTGCCCCCTGATTAATCACTGAGACTGGAGACAACAGAGACTGTGCAAGAAAGGATAACTTCTCCTCACCTCCCTCGCTGGCTTATGATGAAAATGGCTCAGTAGACTGTGACCCTTGATTCTAGAGAAGGAAGGGTTACGTGGAGGGTCACAGTGAGCCTCTGAGGCTAGCGAAATCTGCCAGGAAACGCAGGACCCATGAAGGCAAGGACAGAGCTTTGTCACATTACCAAAAGTCCTGTTATCCTCTACCCAAGCTTCTAAAACACCCAACTTCCCCATGACAGCTTCTCTGCTGCAGTTACATGTTGTCAATACAAAAAAGTCTGCAGCATATCAACCTGCTGATGGTATGACATTGAATTTACCATCAAGATAAATGAAGCACAGGCTACTTAACGGTGACACATTTTCATATATTTCATCCATCTCCATGTTTTCAGATAAACGGAGTGGCCACAGAATGTCCATTTTTCTACACTGAAGCCCAGTTCAGGCAAGGATTTAAGCACATACTAAAGTCTATCCGTATTCAAGCATTTACATGCTTTGCTGAATAAGAAGGTACTGCTGAACTCAGCTTGAGAATCACACAAGCCAGGGATGTTACAGTTTAGATCCAGATTGCTGCTGAGTATACAGAGCCCTATTAAGATTACCAGACTGTTGTTGGTTAGAAGTCCCTAGAATAAAGTAGTTTAAACAAGCTGCATGCTATTGTTACTCTAAACTGTTCTGAGCATAAGAAAACCTATTAGAGACAAGAAATTTTGAGCTTGAAACTCAGATTTATGGTCCTGTAATTTCTGGGTGTTGCTGAGGCTGAAAGCAGTGGGGGATAAGCATATAGCAACAATGCTTTAGGCACAACAGGGCTCATTACATATGAAAGTTGAGCTGGAACTCTGAATTTCTTCTCCTCAGCGGGTGTCCAGTCATTAATGAACTTTATATGGTTTCTGTGATTTTAATCTGGTGAGAAATTAGCACAATCTGTGTTCGGAGGTGTGGTTTGCCAAACTATAGCCAGATGCTACTACTAAATGGCATGTATTCCAGGATTTTATGTTGATGACTGCTGCACAGCCAACCCACCTGTCACGAGTCAGACAGAACTTACTTATAAAGAATGCCTACTGTAAATCACATATTGATGTAAAGATCCCTTAATCCCCTCCTACCTATTTCCACTCCACATGGCATTGTGATTGACAATTTCGGGCATATTTACTGAGTTCCTTTCACCTTTCCTCCCTTCATTAATTTGCTGGAAGAAGCTAAATGGATAGATAGGAGCTTGTCTGAAGTATAGATGCTTTTTATATATACTGCAGATTCTGAATGGCATCTCTCACACCCCTCTACTTAAATTAGAGACAGACAGACAGACATGCTGCATAGTGTAGTGAAATATGTAGCTCATGATTGACATTACTTTTGCATTACATAATACTGGAATGTGTTGATTTAGTGTTTTACCAGTTGTGTTTTAGACCAGCTGATAGGCCTGAGCTTCCCTTGCTCTACTTGTTCTTGGAAGATTTAAATTACAAGCAGAGACACAAGGACTTTCTGTGCAAAATCCATCTTAAGCCAGATGTTTTTTTCTGATGGGAAATACATCTATGAACTCACAGGGTTCTTTTCCTTTATTTTAGGGATCTGGCTACTGCCCAGACATACTATTTTGGCATTGTCCACAGTTATTTCTTTTGGTCTTGAAATAAGAAATGTTCAAGGAGAGAAAGTGAGTGTGAGGGAGTGAGAGCGAGAATGGAATGAAAACAATGATGGGGGGGGAGGGGTTGTTAGGAATAACATGATCATGAAGCTGAGATAATAAACAGTGACCCATGGAGACTGATTGAACAGCTACAAAAGCATTGGGGGAAAAAAGAAACAGCAGTCAACTGCAATGGAATCTCTTAGGAGAGAGAGGGGCCACTGCCTGCCAGGAGCTGCATCTAGTTAGCCAGATCATTTCATTGGTCCCACCACAGCCCAACCCAGGGAAGGCAAACTGGTGGTGCCAGGAAGAGGGTGATGTGGGACAGGACACTGCAGCGAGAGACCCGAGCCATACGCATCATGTGATGCTGTAGTGAAAGCCAACAGGCTGGAGTAGGGAGCTGAGCCCAGCCCTGCAGGACAGAAGCCACTGCTGTGGTGCAAGTGGGGGATCACTCTCTACTTGCTCACAGGGCCTTACTCCCACCTACCCCGGGGAAGAACTAGACCCTCCCCACATCATGCACCATAAGGGCAGGACCCAATTTCCCTGCCCACATATCATACTCCCAGCCCGCCAAATGGTAGTAGTGGATTTTGCAGGCCTCCACTACCTTAAAGTTGCCCATGCCTGTAGGAGGAGAAAGTTCCATGAGGTGCTGAATACCCGTTCAGATGGTTTGCAGATCAGTAGTGTGTGAGGAGGCTAGGCAAGGCACATGATCCTGCTATTTAAAAGCAAGCCATCCTTTCTAATAGTGTATGTACAAACAGTCCAGAAGATAAATAGCATCAGTTCTATTTCCTTATTTTAAAATCAAGTCTTGTCAGAGTACAGAAAACATGAACTGTTACGCCCCCCCTATGTGCTTCCTGACGGATACAGGATGCCGTCTCCCATAGCAATAAAGGAAATGATCACCTCCCGTATATGTTCAAGTAGTATTAATATAATAAGAAATACATAATTACAACCAGAGCCATATGAAATATGTACTTCCAAAATTAAGCTGGAGAAATGGCTAAGCATGAAAGGTCAGGGCTCATAAACTGAACATAATCCCCTGTGCCTTACGCGTTCCCCCTCCCCACAACAAAATTAAATTGTAATGATTTTGGAAACTCAGACCACTGACTATTCAGAAATGTGTTCTTCTAACTTTCCTTGTGAATGACAGCATAACACTAACATTGCCGAGCAAAGAGCCAAGGCCATATGCATTGGAATCTAAGGTGTTGGATCATTCCCTGACACTTCCTACTGTGTTAGAAATCTGATGGATTAACATGCCCAGTTAGGTTGAAACACAGTTTTGGAACATATGGTCAGAACTCTGGAGGGCTGATTCTCCACTGGGTTGTGCAGAGATCCAAACAATAAGGTGCCGTGCTTACTTTGCATGGTTAAAATAGCCACTCTATGGGGCAAGGCAGTGGAGGATCAGGCCTAAGGTGTTCAGTACAAATGATGTACAAATATATACTCAACATGTATCTTATTTTGAAATGTGGGTTTTTTTAAATCTGTGTCAGGGTTGGCTGCCCCCCATGTATCTCCTCATGGCCAGGGTTTCCTCTGCCTTGCCTTGCTAATAGTTTCTCCCTCAAAGAGCTCCTTACTCAGATCCCACATGCTTTTTCTGAGGTGAAAATACTCCTCTTTGGAGTCTGGTTTTATTTACAGAAAATAACTCAAAATACAACTCCAAGGCCCAAATGACAGTCCCACAAACAAATGTTTCCCTTCCTATGCCCAGGGCTCCCTGCCTGGAGAGCTTTTGCCCTCTTTCCCTTGACAGCTTTGGGTTTCTCCTGCATTAGCAGGCTGCTCCCAGCCCTTGGCTGGAGTCTTAGATCCAAATCCCAGGACTCTGCTGGAGCCTGCTCACCCCTACCAGTCTCATTTCTCCCCAGGCATCTCTCCCCACTCTAGCTTCCAGCTGCTTTTTATAGAAGAATTACCTAATCCCCCTCAGGTAGGTCTCATCCTATAATCAAGGTTTGCTTAGCCACAGGCTCTTCAGTCCAAAGGCAAGCCACCTTTTAAAAAAAGTTCAATGAAGTGTCCACACATACCACATTTAGGGTTCTCTATAGTACCAAGATACTACAGTAATGGGAGCCATATAACCAACTAGACACACAGTAGGGTATGTCCATTATTCAGACAAAGATTTATAGCCTTTTTACAGCCCTTGAACAATTATATGTACAAAACTTGAAACTGACATGGACCAACAGTGACATGAAATTAATGTTGACAGTAGCAATGCAAGGTTTGGGAGGCTTCATGGTCTAGTCAGGTTAGGATGAGGATTAGGAAAATGAACCGATCTTAGATCATAATACAGGCTGAGCTGCTCTATGACCCTGAGCAAGTCACTTGACCTCAATGTGCCTCAGTCAAGCTGGAGAAGGCAAACTCATGGCCCTTACCAAATAGTGCATCTGTGCACAGCTTAACTGGATAAATAAATTACATAATCAAAATTTGCAGCAGTTATTTAGAGGGTCATTCATTGATCAGCCTTTCCAGCACCTGGTTATTCAGTTTATATATTCGCATGAAATGTGATGGTTTTCCATGAGTGGTTAATAAATTACACGGCGATACAAAGTTAATATTTTGTATTACTGACATATAAAATGTCTGCATTTCAGACAAAAAGCATCTTATGTGGGAGGACTTGAATACATTTAAAAACATTCCACCATGGACTCAGATTTACCAACTCAATCTGTACCAGAAAAGGCGGCTGTTGTTTTTTAAATGACCAGTACAAACGGACAATGAACCCAGGCAGTTCAAATTCATGAAGTTCACATTAAAAGTCAAAATGATGTCAACAGGATAGGCCTTTAGGATTCCACTGAACTAATAAATATAACTGTTAACTTACATCTGCATATCAGCTTTCAAGCACTTAAAACTAACAATTATACCAATTTTACAGATGGCGAAACTGAGGTAAAGAAATTAAGTGACTTGTCAATAGTCAAACACAGGCCAGGTCTACACTAGGAAATTAAGTACATTGTGTACAGGTGTGAAAAATCCACACCCCGGAGCAACACAGTTCAACAAAACGAACCCCCAGTGTAGACAGTGCTAGGTCAATGGGAGACTTCTGTCAACATAGCTACCATCTCTCAGGCAGGTGGATTACCTGCGCCCTCCTGTTGGTGTAAGCAGCATCTTCGCTGAAGCACCACAGCGCTGCCGCTGCAGCATTTTAAGTGTAGACCTGCTCACAGTCAGTGGAAGACTTTTGGAATATAATCTCACTTCCAAACCCCCTTGCTCTGCTTACTAGACACATTGGGTACATCCACACGTCAACACACACACACACACACCCCTCTGCGGCACCCAGCTGATTCAGACTTGTGGGGCTCAGGCTGCTGGGCTAAAAACTGCAGTACAGATGTTCAGGCTCGGGCTGGAGCCTGGCCTCTGAGACCCTGTGAGTGCGGAGGGTCTCAGAGCCCAGGCATCTAGACTACAATTTTAGAGCCCCACAGCCGTGGCTGTGCTGGCCCAAGTCAGCTGACTCAGGACTGCCACGGTCACGTTATGGGTCATTTATCACAGTGAAGACATACCCATTGTCCCCCTCTCAGGCTTTAGCAAACAAATGTTCACACAAGTTTATTAAGAAAGATATTACGGTCACAAAACAACAATTTCAATGGAGCACTGCAATACAGTTGCCAAATATATCACCATAAAAATCTTTCTGTTGATATTGGAACTAATTTAAACACATCGGGAATTAATGTCAACTTACAAATGAAATATTTCATGTATCACTGTTACTAGAACCTAGGAAGTATAACTTGCAACAAAACAGAGGAAATTGGGATTTATAAATTTAAAAAAAACAAGCTCTTTATAACGTGTGACTAAGTTAACAATGATTTGCAGAGCAAAATTTTCTTTATAAAATAAAGATCAACTTGAGGTCATATCCTATTAGCAAAATCGCATGTTTTTTTGACTTTCCACCATTTATGTGCTGGCCCATCTGCTATTTAGAATGGGTGCTTCCTGTTCTCTCATGCACCAAATGCAATATAAAAGCTTAGAAATCTGCAGTATAATTAACGTGCTTGAAGAATGGAATTCTAACGAATTCACTAGAGACACACAATACTGTAGAAGAATTCCTGTGCCTCCAAAAAGTATGGTTCACTGCTTAAGCCTCAACCATAAGCTTGGTGGATTATGGGCAAACATTTCTGAAGGATAAAGGGGTACACAGAGCCTCATGCCTTTCAGAGAAATGTATTTTGTGCAAAAACTGGTCATCACTTAGCTTTCCCGTCTAGACACAGACCAGAGGCCCTTTCAAAAGTACACTCAGTACAAATAAGGAAACTTAATAATGAACTCCAAAAACTTTGCCAGCACTGCTGTACCTGCTGTTTTCAGCTGCTTGAGGATGCTATGGAACTATTATACCTCTTCACATGTAAGCTGATCTCCTATTTCCTTTTGAAAATGTTTCCCTGTACATATAAGTAGGGAGGGCTCCAGAAGTTATAGAGACTGATTTTAGGTCTTGTTGAAGCTCACAAACTCTTAGGCAACCCCCTGTGTCTCTACCTCTCACTTGGAAATAAATAGCAACTTGGTGTTAGTTTGTTACAATCACAGGCCAGTGCCCACATGGACACACACACTTGGGGGTGGGGGGGGAGGAAGAGACTCATTGTTTTTCCCAACTCAAAACCAGGCATTTCAATACAATGCTGTGTCTGCAAAAACACTCCAAGCTGTTTTGTCCATGTTCCAGTGGGGAACAAAAGCAAATGTTACCTCAAAAGTTACAGTGAAATGGAATAGTCATCCTCCAGTCAGCTCTAATATGTCTCCATAGATGAGAGCACATCCTAAAGGAACCAACCAGAGGAACTGGTACATCATTAACCTCAGATCATCATCCAGAGGATGGTACATCAGGTTCAAGTGCTCAAAGGCCCCCACTTCCCACTCACCCACACTGTCCCTGTCTCAGGAGTGTCTACTTTCTGCTAGGCCAAGTGTTTCCATTTCAGACAGCTCATTAGTCCCTGTGGAAATACTGAAGATTTTAATCCTGCATTAACTTGTTGGTATCTTGCACTTCAGGCCTTCAGTCATGTAACATAGCATCCTTCAATGTTTTTCATAACAAAATTGCAGCCTGTGACCCTGACTCTCCACCACCTAGCATCCTGGGTAACCATTTACACCTGTGACATGCAGCTGCAAACACACAGCCTTCCTGACTCCGTACTGTAGCAGTTTATCACTTTGCACATAGCTAAATGTCCACACAAGGCACAACACAATGGAGAATCTAGCCCATTCTGTCCTACAGACTAGATTGCTGTTTTCCTGAGGTGGGAAGAGATGTGATGGAGAATCACTGTAGACCACATCATCATTGGTATCTCTAGGACAAGTACCTTATCACTTACACTGATGCTATATTTATGTTTGCTGGTTTTTTTTTTAACAATTTTTATAACAATTTAAGATTGTTTATAGGGTGGTTTACTTTTGTTAGAGAGCTGCAATGGCAACTCCTTTTGAGCAGCCAAGAGAGGGTGATCACCACCAGCACCGTGGTGTCTTTTATTTTGTAAAGCTACTAATGGTGGTTTGGAGATAAAGAGCTGGACCAGTTTCTCCAGAGTTATTCTGAGCTTTGAAAAGCTTTCCTCTAAAGGAAGGCTCAGGTAATGTTGTTGCAGAATCACAAAGGGTTTGTGACTTTCCTTGGGACAGGAAGCATGTCAGCTGTGCCTTTTTACCAGGATTGAGAAGGAGAAGCTAGAGAAGGTTATGTCTGTGTTAGGCTCTGACTGTGTCCCTAACACAGGTAGAATTATAAAAATGATCATGGAGCATTGCAAAGTTGTGGTGAGCAATGACCAACTAGAGAGAGAAATTGCTCCCAACTACTGCTTCTGTAGTCCTGGGAGCCGAGGATTATGCACAAGATTAATCCCATGTAGCATTAATATGACAGTATTGCCCATGGTTTAACTCCTGTACGTGTGTTTCATTCTCCCAGTAAATTATTTTTCTTTAAAGAAACAAAGTTAGAGCATCCCATTTGCCTTCAAACAACATTACTGGCATATTCTCTCACGCTGGGACTGTGGATGCTCTGGTTCTTGCAGCTTGTTCAGAATACAATGGTTGTGCACTGGTTTGAGCTATCCTATTATGTCCACTCTGCATTCTGTGCATTGGCTGTCTGAAAAGACTGGCTTTATAACAGCACTGATGGTTTTCTAAGCCCCTTTGTGGTGTTGGCTTGGCCACGACTGGTTACGGTTTCCATCACCATTTGTGAAATGGAGCTGTTGGTCATAATGTCCAGTAATCCTGGGAGTCAGTGCATACTGTTCCATCACATTACAGACATGAATTACTTCAGAACACTGACCTAGGTCACATGCTTGGAGCCAAGAGATAAAGTTCAGTTTCTTGCTGGCATGGCTGTCAAACCCTTACCATATAATTTTTTGGTTTACGTGAAAATTTAAAGTTTCTAAAACTTTGGGCTAACCTCAGCTCTGGTGTAAATGGGTGTGTCTCCAGTTGTTACCAGCAGTTGTCTGTCAGTCCAGCATTGAAATCAGCCCTATGTCTGTAAAACAACTGACCATACGTATAATGGAATACTGTAAGTGTCAATCCGAGCCTAATTAGTGCTTGTGAAGGTACTTCCTGGCAATAACTGATTTCTTACTCCAGATCCCACTCTGCTCTACTGATATTCTATAATGACTTTCTGAAGTCAGTGATAAATTGGAAAAGAAAAGATGTTTTCATCAGTCTGGAAGATTCATAGGTGACCCAAAGACTGGGTTAACATGCTGATATTGCCAAGAGTCACTGAGCAAACAGTGTCAGCAATTACAATTCACTTCTCTAACTCAGTTTCCAGCAAGAAGGCAGCATTTTTAACTTTAATTATGGCTGCCCCAGTGTAAAGGAGGTGAAAACAATTGCCTTCCATTACTTACTTTATCTTTTGTCTTTCACACTCCTCAGCAATCTTGATCACTTAATTAAATTATAAAGCCTATTTGCTGACAACCTGTGGTCAAAATGTAAGGGAAAGAATTATCTCAAGTTAGGTGCCCTCCTTCCTGTAGTAGTAGTATCTGCCAAAGTGCTTCCTTCGTTCAAATTACCGTATGCCAGAATCAAATGATTTTGGAAAAAGAGATGGGGAGATGTTGATAGTATCATTGTTCGAAAGGAATTTCATTATTTCTTAACAGTCCATTTTTAATCATACGCTGCATACAACTGAAGGCAAAAGTAAATCCTGTTCCTGTAGTAAATTTAATGACAGTGCTACTAAATGGGCTGGTTGGTTTGAAATAGTCTGGTTACATGTATATATTGTATCTCACTCCTTTCTCCTCTTTGGTCACTTTGTGACTCAAAGCCCAAATCCTGTGCTGGGAAGAGAAGGCCTGATTCTCTTCTCGCGCTGGTGAAAGCAATGTTGTTACACTGAGGTAAAACAGAGGAGTGGCAACTCAGAGCTGGTCTACGGAAGATGAGAATGGAAGACACTGGCATATTATCAGAACATCACTGACAACTTTTGCACCTCAATGCTTTATATTTAGCTAAGCATGCCAATGCTTAATATTTGATTGACAATGCAATGAGGATGCCCTGGGATTTTCAATATTGCCTCCAGTTTCACATCCAAATATTTTAACATCAAGAGAGACACCTTTATGAGATTAAAAAGAAAATAAATGAAGGCAAAATATTTGAATTCCTTCCCTCCACTAGAAAAAATTTCTAAGTTTAGATTCCTTTGGAAAACTGTGACAAGGAGAAAGTTCCTTCCCGTGGGGCTGCATACTTCTGTAGGTTATCTTCTCTCTCTCGTCATCATCTTTATTCCCTCTTGGTTGCCCAGATTCTCTTTGCCTAAACTCTCTACCACAATCTGCAATTCTGTGCCTATGTTGGGGTAGAACCCCACAAAGGGACCCAGGAGGGATGCGATGCATCCACTGTTGTTCCTGGGGTTGCCAGGGATACTTGTGGCCCCTGCATAGATTACAGTAGCCCAGAGGGCTCTAACTTGCTCTCCGAAATATAATGGCCCTTACTAGCTGTTGTGCTACCAGAGAATAGCTAGATCTTAGGCACACCCAGTCACGCTGCTGACACAGCCTGTGTTGGGGGGGAGGGGGATGACTCATCTAGCCCCGCTCAAAACAAAGCATTTGGGGACCTTATGCACTATGGTAATTGGAGACCACTACCCTCAAGTTTCCCTGCACTCAGGCAGTGGGAGTTCTTTGCATGGGGGCGGGGGGGGGGCAGATCTTGGCTGCCCCACACTCACTGCACAGTGACTCCTATCCTGAGGGACTGGCCTGTCTCCTTGCTCCGGCCTGTTGGTTCTCGCCACAACATGAAGGTGGAGCCCTCCCCTCATGGCACCTTGTGTGCACATGTGATTTTTTTTCTCTCACTCCCACAGGCAGAGGTCCCCAGAAATTAAATAGTCCCTACAAGTGCCTTATTTCACTTTGTGACCACTTGACATTTGCTCCAATGCAAACAGGAATTTCCCTCCCTCCTAGTTCCTTACCTCAGTTTCCCTAGATTTCCCCCCTCCCGGTCTATATCCTAAGGTCTTTCCTTCTTGGCTCTGAATCACTCTCTCTGTTCCCAAGACTTATCACTGCTTAACAGTTCCTAAAATTGCCTTTTCCCACCTTTTTTGTTTTAGTTCTTAAGTATGGGTGAATCTCATACTCATGAAAGGTTTCAGAGTAGCAGCTGTGTTAGTCTGTATTAGCAAAAAGAAAAGAAGTACTTGTGGCATCTTAGAGACTAACAAATTTATTTGAGCGTAAGCTTTTGTGAGCTACAGCTCACTTCATCGGGTGCATTCAGTCATGAAAGGGACAGAAATGGCCTTTCCTACAATAGTTCCTGGAGCATTAACTAGCATGCTTAATCTGGAGCATTCTGCTATCCAGTCCTGGACCTTTCGTGATTATGTATTGCCAAGAGTGCCAAATTATACAGTTCTTTCAGGGTTGTGGATAAAATGTGCCCTAGGGCCTTGCATGAAAACACCAAACTCATTTTCCCTTGTGACCTGAGGACGATAACTACAGGCTAGGTTTCCAGAGGTGAAAGGCTTCTGTCACTAAGCCACTGCACCAAACTTAATTGAATGTTTTCTCTCAGCACTTGCAGAAAAGGCTGCTTTTACCATTTGATCTGGGTTGGGATTAGTCTGGAGTATTTGCCTGACTTAGCTCTGAACAAAAATTGAAAAAAGAAAAAAAAATAGTTTGCAATAGCTTATTGAATGTCGTTCTGCTTTTAACTTATCCAAGGGTCATTCACATAGACTTCCAATCACTCCGGGTCAAAACTCATTTCTGTTTTGGTAAATCATACTGAGTCGGCTTCACTGCATGTTACAACCTGTCTCATATCTACAGTTCATCATGCACCTAAATTAAACAGCACAAACTCCAGTATTTTATTTCTTTTCTCCTCTGGAGTTCTTTTCTGATTGAAGGAAAAACAAAACAAACGAACTAAAACAAAAAAACCCAAAGCTTCCATTTGTAATTCTATGTCTTCCACAGATTACAGCATTTCCAATTTTCCATTCAATTGCGGGGTAGGGGAAAAGTCATCTAGATTTTCTTTAATTTCCCAGTAGGGCTATGCTGATCAATTCACGTTCTAAACGTGATAATGCTCGCTTTTCCTCCCCATCCCTTCACATACACACATACATAATGGAGATGGAGGAGAGATAATAAGGGAGGGAACAGGCAGCTCTTCACCATTTGTAAGGCTAATGAGCCTCTTCATTTGGTCTCATTGTACATGTGCCACTTCTGGCACTGGGCTTTGGTTCTGTTCCTGGTTACATCAATTTCCAGGCACACTGATGCATTACTAACATTCTCCGTGGCCAAATCTCTTCTTTTCAGCCCCTTTTTTCTTGTACTATCTGAGACCTTCCCCTTTTCATTGCTCCCCTTCTGAGCGTGTCACAAGCCTAGACTGAAAAGTAATGAGACTATTAATTAGAGTCTCTGGAAAGGAGGGTTATTCTGCCTGGGTGTTGTCTCTGTCTCTCTCTTTGTTCCAGGCATGTTCTGAGAGATTAATTCCTGTTTACACAGATTAAAACAAGAAATGAATATCTCCAGCTAGGAAATAAAATGCCAGTCTGAGTAAACAGCCTAATTCTTCTTGATGAGGACAGGCTAGATTCATATTAGGGAGACAACCTTTTTGTCTGCCAGGCATTTTAAAGGCACCTAAGAAAAAGGGCCCCATTTCTTTTTTCAAAATTTGTTTTTTTTATGGTAGGCGCTGATTACAAAAAGACACAAATACCACAAATATGACACAAACAGTATGTGTTGTCATGGGGTTCTCAGTTCAAACCTTGTCCAGGTGCGTATGGACAGAAAGCCAATAGCACCTGCTGGCTGCACAGATGCCTGTGTGGAATGAGTTTGTGGTATCCTTCCAGTTCTCAGGAGATGTGTCCCTGTTGCACTGGCAGGTCATAGCAGAGAAACCCAGGACGGAGGGGACATGGTGACTGGCTGAGGCAGATTAGCAGGGTGGCCTGCACTGTTACCCAACTGTTCTGCAGCAATAGTCCACCACACTACCACAGAGTGCTTTTCATCAGTATATGTCAAAGCACCTTGCAAAGGGAGTGAAGGATCATTATCCCCATTTTACACATGGGTAAATAGAGGTAAAGTGAGTTGCCCAAGGTCGCCCTGCAGGCCAGTGGCAGAGCCAGGAATAAAATCCAAGCCTCCTGAGTCCCAGTTCAGTGCTGTATCCACCAGGCTACACAGAGGCCTTCAGTCTACAGGATGTTGAATCAATGACTTCCATATACACTATATTCACTTAATTATCCCCCCATAAAATAAACAAGATACGGTGGTGGGCACCACAGATATTTTTTGAGAGCTGGTTGAACAACGGAGACATAACATCATGAAAAAATTCAAAAATTTAAGTTGTTTCCGTTTTGAAAAATGGACCAATTTTTCAGGAAACTTTTAAATAAAAACATTGGCAAAATTATATTGGAATCTTTTAAATAGCATTTTGTTTACTGAAAACCTGGTTTTCACTGAGACCATGGGTACTGGAATATGAAGAATGGCGATAGCTATTTAAAGAAATATTTCAATAAAAGAATGCTACAATAAATATTTTGAGAAAGTTTGGTAACATCAATAATTGTTTATGTAAAGTTTCATTTTTTAAAAGCCATTTATTGACAAAAATATTCCCGCAAAAAGCATCAACCAGCTCTATATTTTATAGATTAGTTAGTAGACACACTGAGTCAAGATTAATTCCTGATGTCACTCCAATGAAATAGACAGACCACTCTCAATCAAAGAGCAAAAGAGGAGGAACAAAATCTAGGAAAAACAGATTGAAGGAAGAAGTGTAGGAAGGGGGAGAAAAGGATAAGAAGAAGTAAAGCCAATGAAGAAATAAACCCTAGGAGAGCATGAGCAGAACCTTATAATAGCCTTCTGCCACTCTATATATCTACACTTGCGGCATGACATGTGTCGAGCCATGGGTTTTGCTCCTACCCCGCTATCATTCGCACAGGAAGGCCTCAGACATGTGTCCAGAGGTGTGCAGAATGCGAGTTAGCACACCCGCTTGGGGAAATGGATGAGATTGACATGTGACCCACCCCTCTATTCACCCATTTAGCGGTACGGACGTCGCAATGAAACAGTGAGCCCTCCTTGACTCAATGTAATCCTCCAGTATCATTCCCAGAATTCCCTTTGCTGTATCTTCCTTCCTTTCAGCTTCCTCACTTCCCTCCCTGGACCACAAGTTTACCTCTCCCATTTTGCACAGGTGGACTGCTTCGCTCCCACCATTTGCTCCAGCTCAGCCCTGCCCCACCGTTTCAAAGCATCCACACCAGCTGGAGAACCACACCAGGGTTCTGGTTACCACCTAGAACCACAGTTTCAGCTGGATCACACAGAACATTCACCTTTATGAGAAGATCTCAGAGACAGGTGGAGCAGGCATCCACCAGACAGACATTTCACATCCTTATACTGAAAGGCTAAGGTCTCCAACAGCATGTACAGTAATATGCCCAGCACATGCCCCTGCTACAAGAGGCTTCATTGGGTGCTTGGCAGTGTCCCCAGTGTAGCGCCCACTATCTGCCATGATATCCTCCTCTAACCAGAGGTACCATACTCCTATGTAACTGTCTGTGGCTCCCATATCCACCACTGTCCACTGACCCTTCAGTCAACTGGACATCACCAAGCTGAATATTGGGATATGGTCACCCATGCAGTGAACCCATAGTGTGTGCTGGGGGCATGTGTGGCCCCCAGAATTAAAGTGTCCCCCCACCTACCCTTGCAGAAACACAGGTATCTGGAAGCGACAGGGGAAAAGTGGCAGCATAGGTAACATTTATTAAGAATCCACACAGCCCAGGGCCCCATTACAGCATCACACTTCATTTCTTTCAAGCAAGCATGTGGGCACACAAGGCATCCCTTATTTCTCTTGCAGGCCAGAAGGCAGTTCCACCCCTGACAGGTGTATGTTCTGGTTGCATGACCTGGCCTACAAGTCAGTGGTGTCTTGAGTCCACTCCACATATAAATGTTTGCATTTAACCTCACATGTGTTGTGGAGACCACAATCACAAGGATTACATTGGTCACACTGGCTTCCAAACAGTTCTGTAAACAACACCATCTTGCCTTCAGCCTGCCAAATGTGCACTCCACCACCATCCTACACCTGCTAAGCATATAACTGAACCTTCTCCTGCCTGGTCCTTTGTGGCAAGGGTCTGGTTTCATCAGCTGTGTTAGGAGCAGGCAAGCAGTACAACAGTAAGCACCAAATCCCCATTAATAACTATATCATCAGGAGAGAATAAGGTTCCTTCTTTTCCCAACAGGTGCAGTCCAAATCTCCTGAAAACCTCTGCATCCTGCACATTGGCAACAGGGGTAGTACTGGCATTCCCAGGCCCTCCCTCTGTGGTTCACAAGGCCTGTGGTATGGTGGAGCAGAACCCCTTCCAGTTTACATAATCACTTGCTCCCTGGGGGCGGGGGGGGGGGGGGAGATTATGGGCACGTTTGCCATAGATGACCTCAGAGCAGATGGGGAACCCATTCCCTAAAAGCCAACTATTATTTCTGGCACATTTCTAGTGCCACCCATGTGGGTAAATCACAGTAGCATCTGCCTGGCAAACCACCACCACCACTCCAAGACTGACAGAAGGTTTGCCAACACCAAACTAGTAAACCACAGATCTGTAGCACTCAGGGGTAGCCACCTTCTAAAAGGCAATCACAACCTGCTTCTGTGCTGGTATGGCATCCCTCAAATCAAGTGTTCTAGTGTTGAGGGGTTGGGGCAAGCTCTTCACGCAGCTCCAGGAAGATCTGCTTCCTCATACAGATTTCTGGAGCCACTGCTGGTCATCCCAGGTCTTAAGGATGACGTGGTCCCACCACACTACGCGAGCTGTCCTGCACCAGAAACTCTGCTCCACACATGGAAAGGAAGCACCAATTGTGGCATTAATTGGGACAGTGCAGTGAATGTGTGAATGGACTCCCCTCCAAGTCCCACCGCCTTCATCTCTGAAACTGTTCCCATTATGACAGGTTTCAGAGTAGCAGCCATGTGAGTCTGTATTCGCAAAAAGAAAAGGAGTACTTGTGGCACCTTAGAGACTAAATTGGTTAGTCTCTAAGGTGCCACTAGTACTCCTTTTCTTTTTGTTCCCATGATGCCATTCAGCATCTCAGCAAATTTCTGCTCCACAGTATAAACGCTTCACCCTCAAGCAGGAGCAGCTGATCAAATGGATCCATGGTTTGTCCTTGGATCGGCATGGACAGAAGGGAGCTGCTTGCACAGCCAGAAGAGACTCAGAGAAAATGGCATTCACTCGGCGGCAGGCAGGAAGCACTTTTGCACAGGAGGCAAGTTCTCCCACAATACACTGCAAACCAAACACTGGAATGGCTCCAGGTGGTGAGGAGGTGACTCAGGGCTATGGGATACGCACCCATGAATCCAAGCCTCAAACAATGTGTAGTTACAGCATCAGAGTGGACATGGCTATATGGGGCACGAGGCGCAGGCGGCTCTGCAGCATGGACTCTGGCGGCAGCTTAGCTAACACACAGACACGTGCACATGAGGAAGGACACAGGTACACACCCAACCAAGACAAACCCCTAAATATTGCTGCTTACATACAAAGGTATTGGTGATCTCTTAATGTGACATATGGATGATAAATGATCAGTAATTTTCAGACTATGATACTCCACTATACAGACAGAAAAGTGATCACTCTGTTTCCTTCTCCACTGTCCCAAAAAACTACACATGCCTAAGGCAGTAACTTAAGGCATGGGGTTTATCCAAGTGTGGGCAGAGGGTTTTCCTCAGCCCGTGCCCTTTGGCCCACCATATGACCTCTCTTCCCTTTCCCCCAGATATTTTACCACAAAAACTGCCTGGGAACTAATATTCAAGTAGGAGATAGTGTTTCAGGATTCCTTAATTCTGTTCCTGGCAGCCATCAGGCATCCACATCATAGCAAAATACATACACCTTCAACAAAATCACTTCACTTCTGTTTCCCTCACTTTCTGAAGTTTTACAACAGCGAGGATCATTCTTGCTGGTCTCGCAGGTAATGCGCCTTATATCCCACAAAAGTCAAGTATTAATATTGCCGCATACGCTGCACTAACTTTGTAAACTGCAACTGAGTGAACAAATACATCAAAACCCTCTAACCTGAGCTCTCCAGCAGTCTGAGATAGAGCTGTGCTGCCCCACACTTGGGTCTCACACCTGGCAGTGCTCTATGCTGATAGCTAAGCCATTAGACTAGTGTGTTAATAATTAGTGGAGGATTACACATCCTATAGACAGGAAATACTGAGCTGTTAGCCACTAATCTTTACACTTCTCCACTATTTCCTTCTTCCTGCTTTTAAATCTCATGCGCACAGAATAAGGAAAGCCTCCGACTCCAAGCAAATCATGAATAAGGAATTTAACTCGCTCATTAGCACGTAGCACAAGGACTAGAGGTCAAAACCCCCTCATTTTGATATTGGTAATTCTTATGTTGCATACTGCCTTCACTACAAGTTGTGACAAGTCCCCAGTCCACAATTTCTCAGACACCTATTGAAGATTAAAATGCAGCCACGTACAATAAACTCTATCAGTTTTATCAGGACAGTCAGAGAGAGGCAGCCAGGGTGATATAAAGAGAGTAGAGAGGACTGAAAGAGGCCAAGTCAGGTTTTTTTTAAAGGTGGTATGAAGAGGATATTATGGGGCCTGGCTGAAAACTGTCAGTATTAAATGCATTTGACACAATTGTACGTCACCAGTACTATAAATCACCGCATTGCAGTGGCACTATGACCTCTTTCCTTGAGAGAGTTGGTGGGGTCTCGTAGCTAGAACACAGGAACGGGATGCAAGAGACCCGAGTTCTAAGCCTGGCTGACTGGGACAAGACACTTTCTTCCTCTGTTCCTAAGTTTCGTCATCACGTGTGGTTTTCATTCTGAACCAAAAATCAACCCAAGCTCATTAAGATGTGGTTCAGGTCCATGCAAAGGTTTTTGAAAAACATGAGCCTAATTTTTCAATGCCTGTTTCACGCCACTCTGCTAAGGGCCTCACCTTGATGTTGTCCAAAGCCCCAAACACATTTCAGTTGCAAATATTTGAAAAGGTAACTATCAGGAAATCCAAAATGCCAGTCATCTGACATCTTACAAATCCGTCTCCCCATCCAATTACTTTTAGTCTGCAATATCCACTATTAGAATCAGATAACACAAATTATTATACGGAGGTACGGGAGCTGGGATCTGTTTTCAGCTTTGCTAGTCTCACACCAGGAATGCCTAGGGTTCAGTTTGGTGGATTTGGAGTTCTGAGACATCTGCTTGACTGGTTCTATTAACTACATTCACCAATTAAAAAAAAAATGCATGGATGACATTTATCTCAATTGCCAGCCCAATGAATGTGCCAGGAGGAAACCTCTAAGCAGTCCGGGCACTGAGCGAGAAAAGAATTCAAAATAGCAAAGCAATATCTGCACATGAAGTTAGCACAGCCAGTCCTCTGCATGTAATATAAAAGGTACGGAGAAGAAACTATTGCAGCTCAAAACGTTTCACAGCTTGGTAACACAATTATGGATCATTTCTTGCATGGACAAGGATAACCTGATTTGCAATACATATTTTTATTTTTAGAATTATTTGAAAGACTTACTCATCATGCTGTAACTTATCTGAAATGACTTCGGACTTCTGAATTTTATTCAATTCCCAGATAATTGCTTAGCGCTGTGTTATTCTACAGCTTAAAAATTCCATATTCAAAAATGAAATGGGCAAAGCAGCACACGTTCACAGAAGGCACCCAAGAGAACGGGTTTTCAGAACTGTAAGTGGGGGAGAGGGGAGAGAGGTGTAGTTTCCAGAAATACATTGGCATTTTCCCCGTTCATTTAAAAATATCTAACTCAGGAAATGCATTTCTGGAAGTACATAATACAGTGAAGCATATAAAGGGAGTCATGGAGGTTTTGGACTTCCTACTGGAAATTGACACATTACAGATTTTGCATTTGAGTTCATTTACATTCAGCAGCACATAATTCCAGAATGACAAATTACAGGAAGAATTTAAATACTGTATCAGCAAATGACGACAAAACACAAGCAACTATGGGTGGCCTGAGCCGAAACTTAAATTTAAACCAAATGTCTTTACATTTATCCGTTCTATAATAAAATATACTTTTCACAACTAACCTCATAGCTGCAAATTCCCAGCGTGAAGCAGTGAAACAAGGAAACAGAAATGATCTGCTACCAAACTAATGATCCACTCCCAACCTAATAATAAAATAATAATAATAATACCACTGTATTATTTGGTTTTAACTTTAAGCTAATTGAAATGAGTGGAAAGACTCAATTCTCTTCAATGGGCTCTGGATCAGGCCCAGTGTGCTGACAGCGAGAGACATGCTGAACAGTTAGAAAATAAATTCAGTACATCAGTAATACATGGGGCGACAGAGATACTGTCGCTTCATTCTCCTCCAGGTCACAAAAATTAACTGTGAGCAGCCACTGCTGGTTTCTGATGCTGGTGTTCATTTTATATTTCTGGCATGTCTCCTTTTTACCATCTGATGTGATATGAAACAGATTTTCTTTTCTCATGCATAAAAACTGATTACTAATAAGATGAACTAATGCTGTAGAGTGTGTGTGTGTGTGTGTGTGTTTAACCTGAGGATAAAAAACCCAACACATTTTGCTACTTTCCATGAGCACATATTCACAGGCGCTTGCTGGGCACATCTGCACTTAGCCAATTAATTTCTTCTTTCATTTTATTCTCTCTTCCCCCCGCCCTTTTCCTCTCTACTCCCAAGAGCAAAAGCAGAGTGGTTCCTACCAACCCTGGATCTTTATCAGTCTTCTGTACTTCAGCATTTTCTTATTCTATCTCAAGTTAGGAATTCCTTTCCTTTCGCCTAAACTCCAATCCACCTTAAGAGCAGCAGCCACATTCCAATCAATTCGGTGAGATGAACATTATTTACACTTCAGTTTGCACCTTTTTGTAAGATTTCATAAGAGAATAAATCCACACTTCCAGGGACGGTTGTGCGTGAGGAAGTCTGGGGCTGTTAAGCGGAGGTGTTATCCACGTATGGGAATGTATTACTAAGGGTTGCACCTCCATCTCTAAGATTTCCAAGTGACAGTGAGAGCATAAGAGAGCAGGATGGTGAGGAGAGATTAATTACATGCAACTTTTCCTTCTTTATCACTATATATTTGATACTGTCACCGAGACAAACAGGAGACTTGGAATTAAGGCTTCAATAAATTAAGTGCAGTTTACCATATATAACATGAGTATCATACTCAACACAATAAGGCCAGATAATTTCCAGTGCTCAACTTGTTCCAAAGTTTATTAAAGACCTACTTAAATAGGGATTTAGTAAAAATCTGCTGGGATTATGGGTGGCTGCTGGCAGCGTTTCATACAATGTGTAATTTATTTGCATATGTCCCAGACAAAAGGATTCATTAGAAATCTGCCCCAATACATGACATCTAGGACATACAATAAAACACCTTATTAATCCTTTGACATTGGCTCCCGCTTACATTTTTAAGGGTCATATCCCTAAGAGGTGCTGAACCCCTGCAGCTCTGATAAAAATTAATGAGTTAAAAGTACTCAATACCTCTATGGAATTACCTCATAAAATTTGGCCCATGACCTCCATTAAAAAGTCAATGCTGGTTGTGTGAATACATCGCATGCAGCCCACTGGAAACATATGGGAAATAGAAATGTACAGTGCACAGAGCTGAGGCTGGAGATGCATGAGGATCAGAGAAAGTCTGGTATAGGCACAGATAAATTCCAGATTTGAATTGTATCATCCTTATGCTGAGCAGTAGTAGATTTCAGAACACTGAAGGTTCATTTTCCAGTGGAAGAGAAATCAGTAATGCTGAATCTGGGTATATCCTAAATGCAACTTTTTATTGTTGTTGTTTACTCTACACACAGTCCTGGAACAGAGGTGGTCAAACAACATGCAGGAAAAAAACCTGTTTTAGGAATCACTTCCAAAATATCAGTGCCTGGCTCCCAGGGAGCAACTGTCCCAAAAGTTGACTCCAGATAGAGAGATTAACGCAAGGAGAAAACTCGCCTGTTGCTTGCAGCAGGTCTCCCAAAAATTAATTCCATCACAGAAATAACATAATGCAGCATTTCTTTCAAGGCTGAACAGTGGTGCTCTCACACTCAGAAAAAGAACCTGTAATACTATGTGGTGAAACAGTGTCACCTGGTGATTCCTGCCATAACAAGAGTACTTGTATGGACACTGACAATGGGTGTGAGAGAAAAGGACAGCCCTCCCACACATGGACATGAAGAGTGAAGTACAAGGATTCCATGATCTTGAAGCTTCCAACTCGATTGCTGGTTGGTTCTGCAAGTAAAAGCAAAATTAAGGGCCAGATCCTTGTGTACAGTTGAACAGTGGTTGTTATAACACTTGAGAGACATGAATTATGCCACTATTTTTCCTAATTAATCTGTTAGCAGAAGCTGGTGCCGTAAAATCTCTCTCACAAAGAATTGCTCTCCGGCAAAATGACCCCCATATCTTTTTTGTTCCCAATGAGAATAAAGCTAAACTGCCCCTCTGATTTAAGGAGGCAGAGATGCTCAGTTCCACGGGGAACAACATGAGAGAGTCCTTCTGAAAACTGCCACCAAACTGAAGGCAGTTGTGGCATCACTTCCATTGAGAGCAAGAGGAGACAGCAGCCTTGTTGAAAAAAAGGTGGTTACTTGTGGAATTCTTGGTAAGAGAATACTATTGTTCAGCTCCGACTCAAGTAGTAACATTCAGTTATTAAGAAGAAGGGGAAAAAATCACTAATCCTGAAAAAAAAAGTCTTCATATGTAACAAAGATTTCAGTGAGTTTTAACAGAAATGGAAGTTTAAAAGGGCCTCTGTTGTACTGTTACTGAGATCGTTTGGGACAGAAAATGTCTAACATAGCATAGTAAATGTCTTAAAGCCGTGTTTCCCAACCTTTCTGATACCAGGGACTGGCTTGCTGCCTTCCTAAACTGTGTCAGGGAGATCAGGGACCACACCGGTCCATGGACTGGTCATTGAGAAACACTCTTTAAAAAAAATCCATTTTAAGCTAATTAACCAATTTATTTGTGAATTCTACAAAAATTAATTCTATACTCAAAGAATAAGTGTGTGTGTGTGTGGGGGGGGGATATTCAGTGCTCTTCATATGTAACAAAGTGTTTGAATCCCTTATTTAAGTTTCAGAGTAGCAGCTGTGTTATTCTGTGTCCGCAAAAAGAACAGCAGTACTTGTGGCACCTTAGAGACTAACAAATTTATTAGAGCATAAGCTTTCGTGGGCTACAGCCCACTTCATCAGATGCATAGAAAGGAACATATAGTAAGAAGATATAGATAGAAAGATAGATATACACATACAGAGAGGGTGGAATTTACCATACAAACTGTAAGAGGCTAATTAATTAAGATGAGCTATTATCAGCAAGTTTTTTTCTTCTGCTGATAATAGCTCATCTTAATTAATTAGCCTCTTACAGTTTGTATGGCAACTTCCACCTTCTCTGTATATGTGCGTGTGTGTGTATGTATATATACACACATACATATATATCTTCTTACTATATGTTCCATTCTATGCATCCGATGAAGTGGGCTCTAGCCCACAAAAGCTTATGCTCTAATAAATTTGTTGTGTCACCTTAGAGACGAAGTACTCCTTATTTAAGTGAAACTCAGCCCAACCTTAACTATGATTAGCACTTCAATACACCGCATTTTAAAAGGCTACCCCTGTTTTCCCATTACAAATTATGGAGAAACAATTGGTTCAAAAGGTCACTTTAAAAAAAAAGTCAGATCTATTCCAAGCAGATCTCTTTTAAAAATTTCTCCAAGCAATCACAAAAAGTTTGGCCTTCTGAAGTAGGTTTATTCCTCGTTGGAGGAACAATAAAGAGAAGCTGACTCAGTCTTTTCTATCCTTATTTTACTCACATTATGCATACAGGACCAAATTCAACTGTTTGATATACTCATGCAATTTGCATTGAAGTCGATAAGCATGGTACACACATATGCAAGAACTGACTATGGCTCAGGGTTCCTATTAACATTTCCGTTGAGAATAGCAAAACATATTTAACAGTAGAAACATTTTCAGAGCTACAGCAAGAAAACAGCCATGTCTACAAGTTCCAGCTGGACTGTACATGTCCACAACAGCATTGCAAAATCTGTATGTCTTAACTCCACATTTGTTATTTTAAAAAATCCAATCATATCCAGGTGCCATATTGTCTGTGGTTCACTCATTTAACACAAAGGAAGCAATTTCAAACAATTATATCTGAAAGGAACTTACGCTTTTGAGACCATAGATGAGACAGTGTTGTAGTGATTAGAGCAAGTTAAAATATATATGAAGTTTAGCCCCATTCTCTGCATGAATCATTCACAAACCAATCCTGATGTCTGAAAATCAGATTAATTATTCTCAATTATACACTAAATAGCGTGGAAGAACTTTTTTTTATCATGGTGTTCACAAATGTCTCACTTTGGCTATTTGTTACTTAGATTACATCACATGGTTTCTCCTTCTAACTGGATGACTGAAATATTTTTATTGGTAAAATAATGAGCAACAGACAGTAAATAATGAATGACAAACACTGTGGAATAACAACCTTGTATATGCAAACTTGGGAGTTCATACAGAGAACAAGCATTGTGCAAGCAAAAGTTACCAAGCAGTAAGAAAATGGGTGATCAAAATTTGTCAAATTAAAGAGTGGTTTATTATTCAAATAATATTAAGAGTTTGCAGCATTTAACTAATTTTAGTTAAGATTCCCCATATTCCCTGTTTAATTGCCATAAGCACCAAGACATCCATTCAGCATCCTTATTCAAGTAAGCACTTCAAGAAGATCCTAACTTGGAAAAAAAGACATGCATTTAAGCACACACTTTAAGTATATTTTTAAATCAAAAGATTCTTCAAGTTAAACACATGCTTAAACATTTTCTTGAATAAAGGCTTCAGTCAGTTAAGGCCTTGTTCTTACTAGGGAAAAGAAAGTTGTGTGCTTACCACATCAACTAACATGGTGATTAACACAAGGTAAAAGCCTAGTAAAGACAAGTTTGTCGTTTCACTGTGAGTTAGCAGGGCCTAGTGAAGAAGCATGCTAAGTCCAGTGGGGTGCTCTAAATAGGACATACTGCAATGGATTTATTATTTTCATATATTTGCCACTTCTGCTCAGTGCCATAACTCATTGCATGTGCAAATGCATATAAAATAAAACTTGGTTTAAAAAGAGATATAGAATTCTCACATTGTAAATACGTGCTTAGTAATACAATTTCACAAAAGATCTTATTAATATATAACTTGTTAATTAGAAAGGGAGCTTTTTTACTGCACAAAAATTGGGGGAAATCTGCTTTTAAATGTGTTTTTAAAATCAGAAGCCTGCTATTTTTGAAGCATTTGGAATTTGAACACTGCCAAATGTATGAAGATAATAATAATAAAAAAAGTAACATCTATGGTACCACATCTACAAAGTCATATGGGAAAGTTTTAGTTTCCTCTAAATCCAGCAGTGTTATGCATGAATCAAATTTTAAGGAGAGCCACCAGCTGGTTTTTTTCCTGGGCTTCAAGGGGGATCCTTGAATCTAACAGAGCTCTGCATACTGCAGGACTCAAAAGGCAAGGACAAAAGTATTTATATACCATCTTCACACTACCCCCAACATTTGACCCCTGGTGCAATTTAGATCAGCCTCAGTGCTGATATAAGATCCACTAGCTGGTAACAGCCCCAAAATGGCTTTTTACACCAGGTGAGGATTGATTGAATGTGAGCTGCAATGCAACCTTGTCCCCGAGAGATGCTATTTTGAGAGCTATAACATAGGGCCTGTTACACCAGCTCTTCACCACCAAGAGATTCCCAAAGGGCTTCTTAATCGGCCAGATTTATGAACCCTTTGCACCCCCAAAGCAATGAAAGGGGGCTGTAGCAGGGGATAGGATCTGACCTCCTCTTATTATTTAGGGCAGTGTTTCCCAAACTTGGGACGCCGCTTGTTCAGGGAAAGCCCCTGGCGGGCCGGGCTGGTTTGTATACCTGCCGCGTCCACAGGTTCGGCCGATCGCAGCTCCCACTGGCCGCGGTTCGCCACTCCAGGCCAATGGGGGCTGCGGGAAGCGGCGGCCAGCACATCCCTCAGCCCGCGCCGCTTTCTGCGGGACGCGGCAGGTAAACAAACCGGCCCGGCCAGCCAGGGGCTTTCCCTGAACAAGCAGCGTCCCAAGTTTGGGAAACACTGCTTTAGGGTTCAGAGTAACAGCCGTGTTAGTCTGTATTCACAAAAAGAAAAGGAGTACTTGTGGCACCTTAGAGACTAACCAATTTATTTGAGCATGAGCTTTCGTGAGCTACAGCTCACTTCATAATTCCAATTAAGTTTAAACATATCAGGTACTTACTTCTATTTAGTTAAAGCATAAGAAAACCATGACTTTTAAAGGGTTTAATAAAGCACCTAGTAATCTCTTTAAAATGTAAGACATAAAAGCGTTGTGATAGACAGCATCCTAAAAGTGTTATACACAGATTCCATTTAGACAGTCAAAGTGTATTTGTGCATGGCTTCTTGTGGTTATTTAATTACAGGCGAGTATCCCTACAGTGCAAGGGCTATATTTCAGAACTGGTTCCTGTTTCACAGTGCAAGTCAGAATTTTGATCAGGTATCCATTACATCTTTGAGTGCAGCATATCTCCTCACGTCCTTTGTGGCCAGTTCTCTTAAGCCCATTTTCCCTTGTATCCTCCAGCAAATTTACATCTTCCATGTACACACACACAATACCTTAAATATAAAAAATATTTCTTAAATAAAACCAATGTATTCTTCTTCCCCCCATAATAACAGCTTTCTTGGAAAAGGCACTTTTGTAAATGTCATGAAGCACTGGAATCAGTTATAGTACATACCATTTAAATAAAACAAAGTGATTCCTGAGAGTCGTGGTATTTCCAGACATACAGGGTAAACATGCAGTTTTATTGGTGCATGGATTAATTGTCCGGCGATACAACAGTTAAGCAATACCAGAAAATTCTATAGTTGTAGCTGAAACATAAATGGAAGGAAATGATATTTTAGCAGACATGCGGTCAATTTTCTTTGAAAATAAAAATTTGTGTGGTTTGCTGAAAATATTTGACCAGGGAATTATTTTCTGCTTAATAAAACATAACTAAATGTGTCTAAATTTCTCCAGATGGATATTGTTTATATATTGGGGGAGAGAGAAAATTAATTGGAACATCAAAGATGTGCTGAGAAGTCCCCTGATTAAATATAATCTGACCTCTAAATGCTCTTCCTCTGTATTTCCTGCAGCAATTTGGCTATTAGTCAACCTGTTAACTGTTCCATCTGCAGAAATGCAGATGTTAGATTTATAAATATCCAAATCAGTGCTCGATTTTGAGATGTCATGCTGATTTAATTGTAGTTCATAAAAGATGAAATTCACCTCTGGGACCAGATTCTCTGGTCTACTCTTCTACCCGTGCACCATTCCAGGGGTACAAAAGCAGCAAAAAAGCAGCTACATCTCTGCTGTTGGCGATTTCCTCAGCATTCATAGAGCCAGTGCAGTCAGCTACTATGCCATGCCCTGGAGCCAGAGGGGCACATTGGGAGGGCAAAGGGCAGGAGCATGCTGTAAGAGATATTCCTGAATGGCCCCTTGAGGGTCATAGCAACTCACAGGCTGCTCTAAGGGCTGGGGTCAATACACAACTGGCTCCAGTATCAGCCAGCTGAAAAGGACTCTCTTTTTTGTCTCTGCTATTAGCCTTTGTGCAGAGACTGGTGCTAAGCCCTCCACATCTCTTAAGTCTTAAATAGGAAAGTATTTTCTGTCGTATCTGGCTGGTGAATCTTGCCCATATGCTCAGGGTTTAGCTGATCGCCATATTTGGGGTCGGGAAGGAATTTTCCTCCAGGGCAGATTGGAAGAGGCCCTGGAGGTTGTTCGCTTTCCTCTGTAGCATGGGGCACAGGTCACTTGCTGGAGGATTCTCTGCTCCTTGAAGTCTTTAAACCATGATTTGAGGACTTCAATAGCTCAGACATAGGTGAGAGGTTTTTCGCAGGAGTGGGTGGGTGAAATTCTGTGGCCTGCGTTGTGCAGGAGGTCAGACTAGATGATCATAATGGTCCCTTCTGACCTAAATATCTATGAATCTATGAATAGGAACAGCATGGATGGTCAGCTAGCTGAGCAGCCATGAAAGGCTATTTACACCCCATCTGAGTTACAAAAATAGCCTCTGTGCCACCCTATAGAGGCCACTGCTGCAGACCACTTTGGAGGCAGAGCTATGAACATAAGAACGGCCATATTGGGTCAGATCAATGGTCTATCTAGGCCAGTACTCTGTCTTCAGAGTGGCTAGTGCCAGGTGTTTCAGAGGAAATGAACACAACAGGGAAATTATCAGTTGATCCATCCTCTGTTGTCCGGTCTCAGCATCTGGCAATCAGAGACTTAGGGACAACCAGAAGACGGGGTTGTGTCCCTGACCAGCTCGGCTAATAGCCATTGATTGGCCTGTCTTCCATGAACTTATCTAATTCTTTTTTTAACCCAGTTCTACTCATGGCCTTCACAGCATCCTCTGGCAATGAGTTCCACAGGCTGAGTGTGTGTTTTGTGAAGTAGTATTTCCTTATGGTGGTTTTAAAGCTGCTGCCTATTAATTTCATTAGGTGACCCTTGGTTCTCGCGTTATGTGCAGGGGTAAATAACACTTCCCTATTCACTTTGCACTTATCAGTATCAATAATTGAATTTCATCTGCCATTTTGTCACCCAGTTTAGTGAGATCCCTTTGTAACTCTTCAAACTCTGCTTTGTCTGCAAATTTTGCCACCTCACTGTTAACCCCCTTTTCCAGATCATTTATGAATATGTTGAATAGTACAGCTCATAGTACAGATCCTTGGGGAACTCCACTATTTATTTCCATTCTGAAAACTGACTATTTATTCCTACCCAGCTTTCTATCTTTTAATGGTTACTGATCCATGAGGGGACCTTCCCTTTTATCCCATTACCTCTTACTTTGCTTAACAGCATTTGTTGTGGTTCCTTGTCAAAGGTGGTCTGAAAGTCTAAGTACATTACATCAACCGGATCACCCTTGTGTTATGGACTGGGATAGTCTGGCCTAGTAGTCAGAGCAGAAGTCATGTCTAGTGGGTGCAGCAGGTGTCCAGGCTGGGGAACGAAGCCAAGGGGTCAGCACCTGAGTCAGCTGCCAATTACCAGAGCCGGGTTTCAAGCCAGAGTCAAGGTCAGAAGTTGGAGGCTGGGGTCAGAGCCATGACTGGTAACTGAGGATTGGACATGAGGCGTAAGGGCAGGAACTGAAGGAGGGTCAAGGATCAAGCATGGAACAGGAGCACGGCATAAACTGGAACAAAGGTGGGGGTGAGGCAGGAGTCAGGAACAAGTTTGGATGCAGGAAGCAGGCACAAGCAGGATCTAGTGTAGCCACAAAAGGAAATCACTTTGTCACGCGAACAAACTTCCTGTGTTTTTTTTTTTTGGCTTAAATAGCATAGTTGGCCCAATCGGTGGAGCTCAGCAATCCTCCAATCAGAGCTCCCATGGGTGGTGCGTTGCCTGAAGCTATAGTCCTAGTAGTTTCTCAGCCCACCAAGTTTTAGCAGACATTGGGTGGAGGCTGTCGGGGGACTCCCAGGTCTGGGTTCAAGACCCAGGACATCACAGCTTATTCACATCATTGTTGACACCCTCAAAGAATTCTAACAGATTGATGAGGCATGATTTCCCTTTACAAAAGCTGTGTTGACCCTTCTCCAACAGACTCTGTTCATCTATGTGTCTGATAATTCTGTTCTTTTCTATAGTTTCAACCAGTTTGCCTGGTACTAAACAGCAGCACAGCTAGGAGTGGAAATTTTGGTGGGCACCGACTTATAGGTGGACGGGTAATGACAGTCTGTACTAGCTCAGCTTCTCCCCCGACACCACACCCTCTCCCTAACCCTGGCCCACAGACACAGAGCTTCACCTTCCGAGCTGGGTATGTGCATGGGGCAGCTCAGAAAATGGCCAGGCAGAGCTGCTGGAGTGTAGCTTTCTGAAGGGCGGGTGCATAGTTCCGTCCTGGATTTCAGGTGCCCGAGTTTCGGAGTAACAGCCGTGTTAGTCTGTATTCACACAAAGAAAAGGAGGACTTGTGGCACCTTAGAGACTAACCAATTTATTTGAGCATGAGCTTTCGTGAGCTACAGCTCACTTCATCGGATTCATACTGTGGAAAGTGTAGAAGATCTTTTTGTATACACACAAAGCATGAAAAAATACCTCCTCCCACCCCACTCTCCTGCTGGTAAAAGCTTATCTAAAGTGATCACCTTACAATGTGTATGATAATCAAGGCGGGCCATTTCCAGCACAAATCCAGGTTTTCTCACCCCACCCGCCACCCACACACACCCGAGTGACACTCTGGGCCGCTGTGGCAGCACTACACCCCTGCTCAGATTTGGGAGGGCCACAGCCCATGCAAGGCTCCACCCCCTGGGAGTGAAGTTAGGCTTCCTGGCCTGCAATTTGCAGGATCATTTCTGGAGCCTTTTTAAAAATCAAAAACAAACAAAAAAAACCCACAACGTTACATTAGCTCTCCTCCTGTCATCTGGTACAGAGGCTGATGTAAGCAACATGGAGGTATGTTTACCTAATTCCAGTGGCTCCAATACCCAACAATAAAGGCAGAGAGGTCACAGCCACTTTTCCAGCCCATGGACAGGCGTAGAGTTATGCAGGCTTTGCCCTGTAGCCCTATACACTGACTGTGGGTTTCAGGGACGGATTTCATCTCCTTGCTCCACCTAAATAAAGCTTAAGTACTTTCACTGAAAAGTATTTTTTAAACGATCTGCCTAATTTCTTTAGTGATCCATATTGCACCATTACAGTAGTGTGTCTAACAAATGTCAAACATTTGTCCCTGTTAATGCTTTCATTAATATTTCCGTATAAGAAAATACAGCCAAGTCTTCCCTCAGAACACTCACACCTGCTTAAGTACCTTGTTTCATGTAAACAAATCCTAGAGATCATATTGCAGACACAGAGAAATCAAAAGCCAGCCATGCTTGGTGAAACACAAGTTTGCCTCCCCTCATGCACATACACCCTGCCCCCCAGGAGAAGATTTTGAAGTTCATCAAGTTCACATTCTGAAGTTAAGTTTAATAAAAACCAGAGAGGGACAAGCAACGGCTGTTCACAATTTGAGTAAGAACAAATACTATTTTGCCCTTCTATAGTATCTTTAATCAAGGCATGTCAGTTCATTAAGTGGCAAAACAATTGAGTGGTATTATTATTATTATTCCCATTATATGCACTGGTAATTTTACTACTGTACTGTGAGATTTATAGAAACACGTATGCTGCGCTATAAGGAGCCTCCTCCAGGATCATCTGTAGGGATTGAATTTTGGATTCTGGACCTGGATGCATGGACCTCTACTGCCAGGTCTATTAGCTCAAAAGCAGACTCAAAACTTCCATACATGGTAGAGTCACTAGACTACACTAGTGACAAAAAGCTATGGTGTTAGTGTGGTTTAAAGTCCCATAGTATGTACTGCAATAGAAAAAGGGAACAGCGCACAAGCAACATTGAATTGCAAGTCTGTGTTGGATTGAGATTGATTTATTCAGCAGGTGAGTCTAACTAATGTTTATTAAGGCAAAACACTCAGCAAGTAGTGACCAGTTACTCCCAAGTGGAAAGCTCATCAGGAATACCTCATCACAGTCACCTCCAGCACCGGACAATATAGCTTCAACCTCCCTTTGTTACACCAACTTTTTGTTATCTTTCCTTGTAGATATGTATTAGTCTTATTTTCATGTTAATCTGTACAGATGTGGGAGGAGAGTTAAGTGTTAGTTTAAACCTGTCTTTTCTAGCTTTTTAGTTACTTTATCTTTTCTTTTTCTCACAAACATGATTATTCTGCAGTTTCTTACACATGCACAGTTCTACTTGTACTTATGCTGTTAAATGTTGTCGGAACAACCTCTTAAAAACCACAGCAGGCTTCTGAGAGACCTAAGTACGACTTCGCTCCCAACAGTCTACCCTCTAAAAATAGGCATGTGGCATTGTGTCCACCACCAAATGCAATAGTTTTAATGCCATTTATCACCAAACTACTTTAATAAAAATGCTGAAAATCCTATCAGCCTGAGCTAAAGGGCTGTGAAGTAATTACATGCAATGCAACCTCAATAAAAGACATCACAGGAATGCTGCGGGGTTGGGGGGGGGGAGAAGAGGATATTGTGAAGAATAAGAAATCCCTTGCATTTGCTGACATCCAACATAAATTACATATATTCAGTTAGAGACACACGGTGGGTGAGATATTGTCTTTTACTGGACCAATTTCTGTTGGTGAGAGACAAGATTTTGAGCTTACACAGAGCTGAAGAAGAGTTCTGTGTAAACTTGAAAGACTCTCCCTCTCACCAGCAGAAGTTGGTCCCCTAAAAGAGATTACCTCCTTGCCTCTCTAATACCTAGCACCGACACTGCTACAGCAACACTACATACACATATTCAGTCAAACATTTGTTCTGATTTGCAAACTAATTTGCTTCATTCTAGGGGAAAGATGACCAATAAGCACCTTCTGAAAAGAGAGAGCAATTCTCATTGGAGACTTGAGGGAATCTTTACCTACACTAGAAAAACGAACCCCCTGCACTGCCTTCAGGAGATTGTTAATAATGGTTTCCTCTGCCTTCCCTCCACTGGTGCCAAAATTACAGAGTTGCTAGTTAGGGCAAGACTGTTCCAAGAAAGCAGAGACCTGGTAGAACCTGATGTTATCTATGCTTTTCTGTAGCGTTACTGAAAATGTTTTCACCCAACCTGCTCTTGGAACTAAGTGGTTTTCAAAGCTATTTGAATGAGCCCTCCTGCTAATGGCTAGTGAGCTGTAGCTCACGAAAGCTCATGCTCAAATAAATTGGTTAGTCTCTAAGGTGCCACAAGTACTCCTTTTCTTTTTGCGAATACAGACTAACACGGCTGTTCCTCTGAAACCTGTCATTTTTCTAGTGTACAAAAGGCACTACCAAATCAAAATCAGTCTTCTGCACTGCTGCTGCTAATAAAGACAGCAGTGGTGATGTTCTTGTTAAGCGGACAGTTGGTCACTATGAATTGGACTGAGACCATAAATTCATTTTTAAGAAGAGGCCAAACAGTCCCTGGAAGCTAACAACTTTTGGATTCTGCCAGTTTGGCCTGGATTTTAACAGGTGTCATGTTACCCATGCCACGAATCACTTAAAAAAAAATTTAGTTGGCAGATTGAAGTTTAACACCTCCTACTTTCAACACAGATTTCCACCCCCCCCCACACACACACACTATACACAAATGTATTGTTAGAGATTCTTTAAACAGAATCATGTTTTGAATTAACAGCAGGTACCACAGTCACTACTGACGTAAGCGGATGTAATGCCATTGGCTTTGACATATAGTACCTTGTTCCCATTTATGTCAGTGGTGAATTTAGCCTCATATGTATTATTTGCCACAGTGGACGCCACTTAGAAGCGGTACGGTTGCAAGGGGAGGATGGGATATCAATTCTGAGTGCTTTTCAAAATGAGAATACAGGAAGGATGGAGAAAGCATAGAAACTGCAATGTGAATAGGAAATTGCAGTTTTCATCTAGTAGATTCTGTATGCATACAATATACCACTCTAATGCACAAGTGTCCACCATATGAGTCCATGAATGTCAGCCTAATAAAGCACTGCTCTCGCATAACCTTTTTTAAAAAGAGGATTTGGTGGCCTGTTTCTATAGTAATCAAACTAAAAATTTTCATCACGATGGCATCTCTTTAAAACAGAGTGTTAGAATGCTCTGATTCTCATATTGGAACTTACATTCGCTTACTCCAGAGATGGAGTCAAGTGTGTTTGTTGTGCTAGCTCAAACCATGGTACTTTTTAGTGGGTTTAATTTTTACTGATCCTCAGAGAGAGCTTTCCTTTAAAAGACAACCCAGTGATGTCCCATGAAGTACACAGGGGACTCCACTTGCTTTAGTATGAATTAAAAATGCACAATGATTTTCTCCTGTGCTATAGGTCAGTATTAGACACCGCTGAGTGCATCCAAGACCTTGATATTTTTCAAAAAATTGCTCAGATTGATTTGCCTTATGCTAGCAACTCCTGGCTCATCTGCAACAGCTGAGTGATCTTTCGGAGCCACAAGACGACTGAAATCCTGGCGGAGATGTACCATGGGACAAGCTCTCTTCAATCATATTGCTCTTTTACGTGTCCACGAGGACATAAAAATGGACTGGGCTAAAGTACATCCTTTTATGTGCAGGAGGACTGTCAAGTTTCTGCAGATGTTTAGCTTCTGATCTATGTCCTGAAGGTTGTATAATGTTGTGTGAGCACTAAACCACATATTTACCTCACATGTTATAATACAACATAAAGCTGGAAAAAAGTATTCAGTTAATTTATTCTACGAGTTTAGCCCTTTTTTTTTTTCCTGTTTGTGAATTATCTATTAAGATGCTTTTTAAATACAAAATGTCTGTATTTGTATAGTGGGTCCACTGAAAAACTTCATTCTAGTTCTAGAAATAATACTGATTCCAACACTAGTCTCCATTTTAGGGAATCTTTCATAAACATGTTCTCTTTCAGCCCCGCTTCCCCCAACTTTTGAAAATGTGCCTACTGTAATTGTTGGACGAATAATTTGTATGAACACATTTTAGCCCTTGAACTGTTCACAGAAGAGTTGCAACCAGTATTTGTTTTTCATGAGTTACTCACACCATATGATCGATTACCTGAGTCACAAGACACTGTTTCTATTCTCCTCTTGGATGGCCTTATAAAGTAGGAAGAGTCCCTTTTTAAAACCTATCCTTTAACACTCAAGAGTTCTTCGACACACAGTCCAAGCAAATAATAAAGTGCTTTTTGAAAATATCCATAAGAGCCCTATGGGTACCCAGAGACCTGTGATTGTGCATGCTGCTATTCGTGCCACGTTTGCTTTACATGAACGCTCTTGCCAGTCAAGCCTCGCTATTCTGAATATTAACTAATAAAAAGGGGTCATCATAATCAGCAGCATGTCAGTCTATGGATTGTTTTCATAAGACCTTTCATAAACATTTTTTCCTCTCTTCACCCAGCTCTAAGCAGCACTGTATTTTGCAGAAAATAACACCTGCTGATCATTTAAACTCTTTGTCAATCTCTTTTCTGCAGAATTTACACAAAATCAAGGTGCAGGAAGTAGTAAGACCAAGTAAAGCCCACACTAGTATTTAAGCAAAGCCTCTGTTTACCTATACAGAAGTTTTTCACTCTTCATACTAAGTAGGAGGCATAAAACTATGATGGAATAAAACTGCACTTAGGTAATATAAACTAAGACAAAAAGCAATCTTTGCAAAGTTTATGTAATTACTAGCACTACAAGTAGATCCAATATTGTCTAGGTTAGCCCCACCTAAGGTTTAATATTTGGCCATATACTACATACTGAACTTTAGGCAATTATTTACTGTCATGTAACTGTCATTACTATAATAGCCATTAACCACAGGCAGTTACTATAGCAACAGTGCAATGCCTTTAAAAATAAGAAATCCAGGATTGTGCTGCTGGAGAGTGAGTTTGTGTGTGTGGTTTTTGGAGGAGGGCGGAGGGGTGAGAAAACCTGGATTTGTGCTGGAAATGGCCCACCTTGATTATCATTCACATTTTAAAGAGAAGGAGTACTTGTGGCACCTTAGAGACTAACCAATTTATTTGAGCATGAGCTTTCGTGAGCTACAGCTCACTTCATCGGATGCATACCGTGGAAACTGCAGTAGACATTATATACACACAGAGACCATGAAACAATACTCCCTCCCACCCCACTGTCCTGCTGGTAATAGCTTATCTAAAGTGATCATCAAGTTGGGCCATTTCCAGCACAAATCCAGGTTTTCTCACCCTCCGCCCCCCCCACAAACTCACTCTCCTGTTGGTAATAGCCCATCCAAAGTGATCGCTCTCTTCACAATGTGTATGATAATCAAGGTGGGCCATTTCCTGCACAAATCCAGGTTCTCTCACTCCCTCACCCCCCTCCAAAAACCACACACACAAACTCACTCTCCTGCTGGTAATAGCTTATCAAAAGTGACCACTCTCCCTACAATGTGCATGATAATCAAGGTGGGACACTTCCAGCACAAATCCAGGTTTTCTCACCCTCCGCCCCCCCCCCCACACAAACTCACTCTCCTGTTGGTAATAGCCCATCCAAAGTGACCACTCTCTTCACAATGTGTATGTGTATCAGGAGATTGAGTTTGTGTGTGTGGTTTTTGGAGGGGGGTGAGGGAACCTGGATTTGTGCAGGAAATGGCCCACCTTGATTATCATACACATTGTGAAGAGAGCGATCACTTTGGATGGGCTATTACCAACAGGAGAGTGAGTTTGTGGAGGGGGGGGGGGGCGGAGGGTGAGAAAACCTGGATTTGTGCTGAAAATGGCCCAACTTGATGATCTTTAGATAAGCTATTACCAGCAGGAGAGTGGGGTGGGAGGTTTCATGGTCTCTGTGTGTATATAATGTCTACTGCAGTTTCCACGGTATGCATCCGATAAAGTGAGCTGCAGCTCACGAAAGCTCATGCTCAAATAAATTGGTTAGTCTCTAAGGTGCCACAAGTACCCCTTTTCTTTTTGCGAATACAGACTAACATGGCTGTTACTCTGAAACCTGTCTTTAAAAATAAGGTACACACAGCCTAAAGATTGCCGGAGTACTGCCTGACTTGAGCATTTCAATTTTTTGCCTGAGTTCTGTTGTGTTCACAGCAGCACCAACAGTTAAGATTACAGCACTGTTCCAGGACTCATATCCATTCATCGTGCAAATATGAAAAGAGCAAATACTATTAATTCAACTACACAGCTCATTATGATTAAATATTTATTTATAGAAACCTTCTTGGTTAATGACTAATGCATTGTTAATCTTAAACATATCCAACAGGAGAGGGAGAGAGAAAGTCAGTGAGAGTAACTGACATCAGAGGGAATACAATCTACTAGCCCAATGAATACTTTATGCCATTATTCACTATACAAACACACTTTTGCAACCTCACTCGAACAATGAAGTATTTAGGAAATACACACAAGCATGGGAAACCCATGAGAAAATCAGCACTGGTACTTATGCAAGTAGCAGTCAGGAATCTGGAAAGAAAGAATGAGAGAGATAGGTCAAACAAAGGGATGCCTATTGGATAGGAAACTCTCCTAACATATTATGTATTAGTTGACAGCACTGGACATGCCTTCTACCTCCATTACCCAACCCCTTTTTTCAAGTGCTTGGAATTATATTTCACTTGGGCAACTATTTCCTATTAAGAACCTATGCTTAAAGAGCAATATTCTTTTTGTTATCATTGTTTGCGTCTTTGGCTTGTCTCTTCTTTAGCTCTTCTGAAGAATTATAAAGAGGTGATAAATAAAAGTGCAGTACTTTGTATTCTGCAGTGATACGTAAGCCTCATATCCACATATTAAGCCTCGTCCCTGCAAAGTTCTTAAGCATGGAGGTAATAGTTTGGGAGTAGTCCCTCTGACTTCAATGGGATTAATCATGCACTTAGTGTTAAGCACATGCTTTGCTTGATCAAGGCAAGAGTGCTAAGTGTCTTGCAGGGTCAAGCCCTCAGCATACAAATACCTTTCAGTTTTCCCCTTTTGTAGGTATTCTAAAATTTGCTACCCACAAGCTTTCTTGGGAGCTAGCTGTTTTGCAAGTTTCGTTCATTAGCATGAATAGGTAATGCATCTCATGAACTCATTCTTGTACATTTATCATAAGGATTCAAATCTAATACTTGCAGGCTATTAGATTTCTATCTTTGCAGCAAGACTCTACCATTGAGAGTCTATCCCAATTAGACAAGAGAGGAAAAACTAGAATAAAATACATTTACCTTTATCCCTAGTCTATGCTCTATTTATGGCCATTAATTTAGAAGATTCTCACAGCAATAAGTACTTATATAATTAATTTATGAATACACACACCAACCTGGAGCTCTAAAAGCAAAATATAAACATACAAAATGGAACCAAATATGAAAAATTTCAGAGGAACAGCCGTGTTAGTCTGTATTCGCAAAAAGAAAAGGAGTTCTTGTGGCACCTTAGAGACTAACCAATTTATTTGAGCATGAGCTTTCGTGAGCTACAGCTCACTTCATCAGATGTATACCGTGGATGCAGTTTCCACGGTATACATCTGATGAAGTGAGCTGTAGCTCACGAAAGCTCATGCTCAAATAAATTGGTTAGTCTCTAAGGTGCCACAAGAACTCCTTTTCTTTTTGCAAATATGAAAAAGTTATCCAACAGCTGACACTCTCCACAAAGGAATCACCAGGGTTACCCCCAGGTGAAAGTAGAAGCAGAATCAACCCCACAGTTTCCCTTTAGCCCACCCACAAGGACTAGAATCCAAATTGCAGGTCATATCACAAAGTTCCTTGGGCATATCCAGAACCTCAGTGACCTATGCTGGCTGAAACTCAGGCCAATGGAAGAACCATGCAAGGTATCAGCTCTGATGCCCCAAATGGTATAGCACTGGTCTGAACATTGCACTAAGGAGCTCCAAAACAATAGAAAAAAAATCTTCATTGGAATTCTCTGCAGTTGCTGTGCCATATTTTCCAAAGGGCTCTTTAATAGTGAGAACACATAAACCTAAGGTGAGTTACAGGCACAGCTAACTTAAATTTCTGACCTAGAGCTGCCACTGGAGCACATCAAATGTATGTAAACTTCCTTCATATTTCAATTAAAAACTATCTGAATTTCTATTAATAATGAAAAGAGGAATTAATTTTGGGGACTGCTGAAATAGTCAATTTGAAAACAAATCAAAACACCTCTATACTTTATGGCAATCTTAGATATTTTCCTTTGTCTTATATTACCAGTGAAGCAGTTTTGCCACAGAAAAACTGATTAAAAACAAATAGATTGTGGAATAACTGACGTGGAGACAATTTTATTCCTGGACACTCAGTGGAAAGAGATTATGAGATAAATATAGGAAAGTTTACAAAGCTTGAATAGAATTAACACAATAAGTTAAAAGTGGGGAAAAGCTTTTGACTTCCAAATGTAAGAGGCAGAATGGAATGAGATGATAATGTGCACCAGAAGTAGTCTGTAACTTCTTAAAAGTTCAGTATAAATTTTTATAAAATCTATTATACTCATGCTAGGCTGCACTCCATGAAATAATTACCACACAAGCTGCACTGGAGATGTTAGAACAAGGAAGGAAACTTGAGAATGTAATTTGGTATTGCTGTAAAATAAAGAATTATTGGCAGAAAAGTATAAATGAGAGCAAAACTGTCACTGAAATGAGAAATCCCCCCACCCCCACCTCCCCATGAGGTTGTTTTAGAATAGATACCAAAAACATGCAATTTTTTAAAAAGTCAGATTTTCAAAAGAACAGGGGACAAAGATTGCATTGCTCATTCTAAATTCTCAAGAGTTGGTAACACTGCCATCATTGACCGCTCTGTTAAAAGTCAAGAGATTAAAATGAGGCCCTTTAGCTGAAATTCACCTCCATGCTGAGACCATGCATGAGGCCCTCTGAACCCCAAGAGACCCACATAACATCTGGGTTAAGGGTTTATAGGCTTGGTGTGCACCATCAGCAATGAGGTGAACTGTACCCTAAAGAAGTTGCAGTGCAGTTGCTGTGTCCTATGTTACCAGAAGCCTTTAATACACTGTGTTGAAAAGCCATTTAATTTCAAACTTGGTTGCATGGAGTTTGGCCAGGAACTGAGGAACCTACATTTTCAAAAGTGGCCACTTGTTTATTTTACCTCTGGTTTTGGGAGACCAACTAGAAACCCCTTGGGCTTCATTTTTAGAAGTGCTGAGCACTCTCCTAGGGTAGCCAACTTTCTAATTGCACAAAACCAAACACCCTACCCCTGCCCCTTCCCTGAGGCCCTGCCCCCAGCTCACTACATTCCTACTCTCTCGGTGGCTCACTGTCCCCACCCTCACTCACTTTCACTGGCCTGGGACAGGAGGTTGGGTTGCGGGAGAAGTGAGGGCTTCAACTGGGGGTGCGGGCTCCATGGTGGGGTCAGAAATGAGGGGTTCAGGGTATGGGAGGGGGCTCCGGGCTGGGGCAGGGAGTTGAGGTGTGGGAGGGGATGAGGGCTCCAGCTGGGGGGGGCAGGCTCTGGGGTGGAGGTGGGGCTGATGAGTTTGGGGTCAGGAGGGGGCTCCAGGCTGAGGGGGAGTGTCAAGGGATTCAGAGTGTGGGAGGTGGCTGCAGGTTGAGGCAGGGGTTGGGGGGAGGGAGTACATCAGGGGTGGGCAAACATTTTGGTCCGAGGCCACATCTGGGTATGGAAGTTGGATGGTGGGCCATAAAATGCTCACAAAATGGGGGTTTGGGGTGCAGGAGGAGGTGAGGGCTCCATCTGGGGGTGTGATTCTGGGGTGGGGATGGGGATGAGGGGTAGGTGGTACAGAAGGGTGCTCTGTGCTGGGACTGAGGGATTCAGAGGGTGGGAGGGAGATCAGGGCTGGGGTTGGGGCACGGGAGTGGGTCAGGGGTGCAGGCTCTGAGCAGTGCTTACCTCAAGCAGCTCCCGGAAGCAGTGGCATGACCCCCCCTTTGGCTCCTACATGGAGGCATGACCAGGCAGCTCTGCATGCTGCCCCATCCACAGGCGCTGCACGTGCAGCTCCCATTGGCCGCAGTTCCCACCCAATGGGAGCTGCAGAGGTGGCACTTGGGGCAACATGCGGAGGCCCCTGGCTGCCCCTATGCCTAGGAGCCAGAGTGGGAACATGCCTCTGCTTCTGGAACTGTGCAGAGCCGTGGAGCGGGGCAAGCCCAGAACCCCAATTCCCAGCGGGAGATTGAAGGCCGGATTACAATGTCTGAAGGGCCAGATGTGGCCCTCAGGCCATAGTTTGCCTACCCCTGGGGTATGTGCTCTGGGCTGGGCCTGGGGATGAGGGATTTGGGGTGCAGGAGGAGGCTCAGGGCTGGGGTAGGGGGTTGGGGTGTGGGCTTACCTCAGGCGGCTCCTGGTCAGTGGCGCAGCGGAGGGACTAAGGCAGGCTTCCTGCCTTTTCTGGCACCATGCTGCACCCCGGAAGCAGCCAGCAAGTCCGGCTCCTAGGTGGGGGGGCCAGGAGGCTCTGCGCATTGCTGTCGCCCGTAGTCACCCCCTTGCCCAGCTCCCATTGGCCACACTTGCCAGCCAATGGGAGTTCGGAGCCAGTGCTCAGGGCGGGGGAAGCACGCGGAGTCCCATGGGGGTCTCCTGCCTGGAAGCCTGACCTGTTGGCCGCTTCCGGGGCACAGCGTGATGCCAGGACAGGTAGCAACAGCCCCCACAGCACCGCTGACCGGACTTTTAACGGCCCGGTCACTGGTGCAGTCCGGAGCCGCCAGGGTCCCTTTTCAGAAACAGACATGGGTGCCAGGGAGGGAAAAAGAGCAAAGGGAACTGAAGGCTGCTGAGTGACCTTTACTTTCAGCACAGACAATGACTGTTTCTTTTTGAAAATAGTTTCTCGTTACAATAAGACCCCTATAAGATCAGGAATGGTTTTTTGTTTGGTATTTTACAGATACTCCTTTTGGGAAATGCTGTACTTTTGTAATGTACATACATATAGAAACCAAATTCTACCCACACACATGAATGGAATGGCAGCCATGCCTGCATATCTGAGGGCAGAACATGGCCGAGGGTACTTGGCCTGACTCGAGTACATAGCTGTAACTGACATTTAAAAATGGGTTCTGCAGTGGCTCCCCTCCACTTTCCAGGCAGCATAATCCCAAAGGAGGCATGCTGCAGTGGGTACTCCTCCGTCCGCCACTGGCCCTGGATCCTCCCCAGGGTACTGTAGGGTTCTGGAGAAAACTGAAAAAAGCCAGGGAGACTGCACGGGTTTTAGCCGAATGTCTGAAATACGCATAGGGATGTCGTGTGTACCATGCCAAGCATAGCTTCCCTCCCATCCCGGCCTCTCTCTTTCTTATACATAGAGTCCCAACCTTGCAAAAAGCTCTTCACAAGGTTTAGGGGGAGGAAGGCAGTGATGTGTAGGAGGCTGAACCCCTCAGCCTTTCCATGGCAGCAATTTTTAGTTCCACACATGAAGGGTCCTCTACCTGTGCAGATCTCAGGGACATAATTAAGACCTCAGTTTTCACTTTCTCAGGAAAGGCTCAGTAACTGATTTGGGACTGGGTAAAAAACTGAGTAAGGCCACTCAGGATGTGGCTCAAACAATAAAATTCTGAAGCGTATTTTTTTAAAATAATTTACTGGTTTGACATCCTGGGTCAGGCCCTCATACTGGCCCTGCAGTCTGGCATCCTCATTGGACTCTGGTTCTGGTAACCCTGTGTAGACAATTTGTTCACTGCTTGCTACAGTTTTTGCTGAAGGCCTTTCTTCTGGCTCACAGCTCTTGCTTTTGGTTTCCACAGATAGCTCGGCTGGTTCTCAGCTCAGCTCTGGTATTTCTTCTTGGTTTCAGTATAATACTTCTCATGACTGTGTTGGCTTCTGTTGGCTCCTCTATTAATCTGAAATTCCTCTGTAGTCAGCGAAGCTCTGAGAGGGTAGCCTGCTTTCCTTTGCAAATGTGATCTCAAATAAGCTGGGCTGTTTTGGCATTTTTAGATAGTTTACAGGTCTCAGTGGTGCCTTCAGTTTAAGTGGTTTTCCTCTGGTTTGGTTATCAGCAGGCTGGCCAAGATACTTGTGGCTCCAAACTCAGGCTCATCAGGTGATTCCGGGTGGTTTCCTTTTTTCAAAACTTCCTCTGGATAGGTCAGTTGCCCCACTTGTGGCAAAAAACAACCCCTCTTCAATCCTGACAGTTTTACGTGGCTCATATCAAATTCAGATCCTGGATGTCACTGCATTAAGTGGGAGTGGGGAGCACAAAAGTGGAAAAGGAAGGGAAAGCCGTCACAGGGAGCATTTCTGTATGGCTCCATTTGGAAGGGGAAGGCTGTGGTTACCATAAAGGATGTGGTTTGGGATGAGGAAGTTGGGCAGAGCCTTAGAGTGGTTGGTTTTGTTTTTGTCTGCCCTGACTGACGGCAGCCCTGGCTATAAAATTTCAAATGAAATCATGTTTATATTATAAAGCTGCCTCCAGAACCTCTCCTTTCCTTCAATTTTAAAATACCTTTGAATTCCATCAACTGTCTAGGTTTTAAGCTCTAGGGTTTAGAGCTTCAGTCCTGATTCTCCACTGAATTCAATAGAGTTAACACCAAGGCAGAAAAGGTATTGAGAGGAAAATCAGGCCCTTCAAATTCACACTGGAAAATTGGTATGCAACTCTTCATGATGTGCCTCAATGTAACACAACCTGCACTGGCTTTTAAGCTCTGGATACAGGTGGAGCTTTCAGATTTATTATCAATTATGTCATACTGGTGATAACTCCCAGTAAATAATTGGGTATAACAGCTGAGAAAAAAATCAGTTCTGATAATAGGTATATGACATGTTTTACAGTGAATTGCTGGAGGATTATTGTACAACTCAGAGGACTAAAATCACTCATCCTTCCCTGCCTCATGCCTCACAACGCACCTGTGATTCAGAGTCCTCCCTTTGAAATGCACTGCCTGTTGCGTGTTATTGTTTAAATAGCATGCTCAAGTATGCTCGTTTGTACGCTGCCCAATTCAAAAGCTGTTCCATTGCTAACAGTGATCTGCAGGAGTCTCCTTTTCTCCTCTTTGTCAGCAGCATCACTGGGAAAGGGAAGCAACAACACTAAAACACTGACAGGAAGCCAAAAGGAAGGAGAAATGCAAACCAAGCCAAAAGGCTAAAGAATGAGAAAGAGGAACATTTTCTAGGAAAGGCACATTTTGTCTTCATTTTGTAACATTTGTTGAGTTTCATAACACAGAAAAAAATATTAACCATATAGATCCTCATTTTCCTTTCATTAGGAAGATTTTACATTTAGTCTCATTGCCTTAAATGGAGATTATATACATATACATACACACACACACCAGTGTGAGATCCATAAATTGTACCAAACCAGAATTCTGTCACAAAACATTCCTGTATCAGTGGAAGGAGACACAGGGTCCCTGATCATGTTATGAGACTGCAAAACAGTGTGAGAGACTGACACTCAGGCTGCCGACCACTCTCTTTTGCAGCAGAGTGCCAGTCACTTTGGGCACTGTGAAGCTTGCTCTCTGACCCCATGCTGGTATCCAGAGTGACTGTACTGATGTTAATAGAGTTACACCTGTAGGGGGTCAGAATCAAGCCCTCTGTGTTTCTGCTTCAGCCCAGATTTCCAATGGCAATTTTCACATGCACAGAGAGAGAACAACTATATATTGACACAAAACAAAAGGGGATCTCTACTATTCCCCTCCCTCCCCAGTTCAATGCTCTAATTTATTAGATCAGCTGTAGAGATTCTACAGTCTGAAATACAGATTGTAGGCACACCTTGCACTGGAAATAAATGGAGATAATGCAAATAACACAAAACCAGAAACTATGTTGGTCACGTGGTCCTACTATGTCTACACATCTCTGCAAGATGAATTCTGCTTTTCCAGGCACCTACAAGTCCCTCCTCCCGGTCCTGCTAATAGAATGAGTACCTTCTTCATCCCAACTTGCCTCCTGCAGCTCCTGTACTCTGACCCATCCTGTCTCTCTAACTAATATAGTGTGTGGAAGAGAACCCCACATGACCCCAACATACACAAATGTATATCTCATCTGCATTCCTTAGCCCCTGATCTTGTCCATCTCCCGATCTCACACTCCTCGCATCCTACCAAAGATCTTATTCATTTTTTAAAAGCAACACTAGGCAGAATGCAAGCCATATTTGCAACCCATACCTAGTGCTCTGACATGTAGTGCCAAAGGGCTTTCTGCTAACCTTCCCCCACACGCCTTAGTAAGCCCTAAGGCGGGGTAAAGCCTGCTGGGGTACCAGATATAGTGCTGTTATCACAGTAGGGCTCTGCTGCCACTTTATCCACTCCCTTGCTGCTACCGTGACACTAAATGTAGGCATACAGACTTTCTAAATAAAATCTAGGACCTTCTCTCATGGGATTAATGAGATCTCTGGCAAAATCTAAATTTCATATTTTATGTGACCCCATTGAATATAACCAATATTTAATTTGGTTTAAAATAACACAGGACAAACAGCCTATTGACTTTGTGTTTTATTTTAGAAAGTGACTTATCTATGACAGCCAGTGGGGTTCAATACATGTAAGGAGGTTGGGGTATTCACCTACACACAAGTGCAGTCAATATTAGCATCTTCAACTACTGACTGGAGCTCCATAGAAGATCAGCCAGAGTGGGCTGCCTAGAGATTCTGTGAATTTTTGCATTCTCTGGGTGTCCTGGCCACCTGACTCCCTCCCCTTTTGTAACACGATGGCCAAGCTGTAGGTCCCTGTAGCAGACTTCACTTAGGGGCCAGCAGGCCCAGTGGGCAGGCCATGGCTCAATAGACCCCAAAGTCCTGGAATGGCCTTGCCAGGCAATGTGAGAGCCATGCAGTTGAGTTATAGTCCTTCGTCCCCCGGCGTTCCCCAGTGTCTCTTGCTTGGACACAGGGTGGAAGGAAAGGTAGGGCCTCATGGCCCAAGAAAGAAGGGATGACGAGCATCTCAGTTCTGTCTAGCTGATACACCAGACCTGGACGACTTCCTATCTCACCTGTTCTCTCTAACTTTGAAGCATGATCACAGCACTGTGCTTCCCTCCCTGCAGGTTACTCAAACAAAACAGTCTCAAAGATTCAGACAGTCAATAGGAGCTTCCTAGCTCTTTTCTCAGCATCCACTTATTTTTCCTTGCCAAAGAAAATGGGAGAGAAAAAGGGATCAAGGCCAGGCTGTACCCACAACCCAGATCCTTCCCCCCACAGACTTCTCTGTCCCAGAAGCGATTAACTGGCTTCCCTTCTGCGGACAGCCTCCCCTTCACTTTTCCTCAGCTTATCTACCAGCATCTCCTTTTAAGGAGGTCCTCCAGTTGAATCAGACCTGCACAGATAGTAAAAGGGGCCTTTTAATCCCATGTCCATGACGCTACACCTCTGTTTACATAATGATGCAAGGTTGAGAGTGATGCAGAATATTTTATTTAGTTAATGCTAGGTTATTGTCTTTTTCAAAATAAAATTATCTTTTAAAAGAATCAAACACACACACACACAAAAGAAACCAGTAAAGAAAAACAAAATGTCACTTTGATTCATGAACTCTCCAATAGGTCCAATCATGCATCCAAAAAATTGTCACCAGCGTCACTACTCTCAGTCTTGAGGCGCTAATTGGTGCAGCAGTTGCTGAACTTAGTATTTTCTGCTGGCAAAATAACATGGCATGCTGTGGAAATACAAGAAGCCAAAGAATTTGCAGGTATTATACAGAAAGGTACAGCAGGACACTGGCTCTGATTCATGAGGACCAAAACTATTTCGCAGTAAATACTGGGGGTCTGAGACAGAAAAGATCAGCAGCCTTTCGAAGAGTGGAAAACTACTGTCCCACAGGTTTAGAAGTGACCAACTGTGTGATGAGACTGCCAAAGCTACACAACACATGCTCCTCTCCTACTCTCTAAGTGCTGGGGGATTTTGTCCACTACGTCTGTTGACCGTCATGCTGGAAGTTGACCTCAGTGCCTACTATGGCTGATTTCAGGAGTGATTGTATATTTATGTATGTTTCTGAAGTATTTATTTGAAAGGGGCTGGAGCTGCAAAATCTTACTAGCTCTTCAGTGACTTTTCAGAATCCAATGTGAGGGGATGGATTACTTATACCTGCATGCTGTAGGAACCTTGGAACTCTCATACCCTTTCAGACCAGTGGTCTGTCTAGTCCAGGTTCTGCCTCTAACAATGGCCAGGGCAAGAAATTTCAAAATCAAGTGCAAAAAAAATTTTGTAATTTAATTTTTTTAGCCCATTTCTTATTCATCCTTTTCTTTTGTTTGCTTTTTTGACCACTTCTGGGCAGATGTTTTCATAGGTCTCTCCACAATAACCCCCAGGTCTTTTTCCTGAGTAGTTACATATTCCTGGGTTCTCAATTAAGTGGATGTGTAGTTGAGATTATCCTTTCCAATGCCTCATTTTCTAACCTGTGCATGTGCAAATAAGATCATATTCACTGGGCAAGCTTAGTTACACCAACGTGGGAGGAGAAAAGAGTAGAAAAGCTCTCCATTTCGAGAGATTAGCATTATGCACAGAAAATAATTATATATAGCACGTGTGTGGGAAGATTGCAAATTGCCCAAATATTTATTGTTTTGACTTCTGTTTGTTTGCAACAATAAATCACTCTTCACCGAAGAAGCTGAGCTGAACCTCTCATTTTTCCTAACCGAAATATCACCACTGGCACAGGCTACAAAAGCTTTACTGCCCTGACACCACCACTTATTTTGCTTGATTTGGGCCCCCATTTTTTTTAAAGTCTTCCTGTGCTCTTAATACTAAGTACATTTGTTACTATGGAAACAAAGATCACCAGGTATGGGTGGAGCTTCATGATATTTGCAAGTGCAATATAAAGTTATGTTTATATAATGGATTGAAATGGCAAACGTGCATGCTGGTTTTCATGACCACTTACTACATAACATGTCTAAATATACTACATCAATATAAAATACAAAGAAAAAATAGCAAGCAAGACCCTTTCTTGCTGTGACAAAATCCTGTTGCATTATTACATGCAATATAATGAAATGAGAGTCATGAGAAATTATAGATAAAATATTTATCAAGAGAGTACTTTAGTCCAGGGAATCAATTTAGACGCAACTGCTTGGGCCGAGAAAAAGTGAATAATACTTAATAGTTATACTGCGCCATTTCAGCAGAAGTGGAGAACGTTTTATTTTCCAAATGAAGGCAAGATTGAAGCTATTAATAGTTTTTATTTGCCAAGAGAAAATATTGATTTATACTATGCTTTTAAGTACACTTCATAGAGTAACAGTCTTATGGTTATGTAGGCAATGCATGGTGGTGTGTGGTGGTATAAAGGTTTTATTGGAATGACTTTTGCATTACCACATTACTCACCCACACATCATATATTTTGTTTGTACTACATTTTGGAAAAAAATATACTCAGTTTTCTTTTAATTTACTACGAGTTCAAATTTTCATATCCTTCCACTTGGAAAGCTAAGTTGCCTTAGTTTACATACAATATAAAGGACTCTAGAGATAGAAATATTAGTACCAACACATTTTCTAACACTCAACGATTTCTACACTAGGCTTTCCATAAGTCATAATGGACCAAAGATTGTGGTCTTCACTCAAGTTAAACTCCACTGCACTCAGTGAAAATTAGCTTAGTAACATGAATTTAAAGTCTGATCTCAGGTCTGAGATACCTGATGGCTCTTATCTAATCCACAGAAACATTTTTGTAGTAGATTTAAAAAAAACAAACAATGGTAAAGGTTTGGACTATTAGCAGGTCCAGCAAACTGATGAGTAGGCAGAGTACAGGTGACTATATCATAGGTGTAAAACAAAACAGAGAATGATAAGATTGCACAAGTAAAGGAACGTTCTCCATGAATATCATGTCAACGTATGTTAAACAGGGAACATGTGGAACATAATATCTTGACTTTGCTTTATAATTCTACATATAAAAAATATTCAAAGCAAGACTATAATTCTTGGAAGCATGGAAGTGCTCTCAAACAAAAAAAAGAGTACATAACAGACGGTGAGTGACAAAGCTGCTCCAGCAGGATCTATTCAAAAGCAAAAGACATTGCATGAATTCTTGGCTATAAAAAAACATTTATATTAGGAAAGTAAATACATGTATAACGTAAGGGCCAAGGCCTGGAAAGTGGACATCGCAAATTCCCTATGTAAACTGATGCTGCTATATTAATTTGATGTCTGTGGAAGCTTTCTGTCATTGATAGCTTTAGCAGATTCAGAGTACCTTTCCTTCCTAGACATTTTTCTTCCTGGAGAAAGGCCCAGCTGTTCATGCTGTATAAACATGCAAGCCACCGAGAAATCCAAAGATCTGACTCACATCATTGCTTATAAGGCAAAAGTATCCAGCTTGGTGGCAGCACATCTGAATTATAACTGCAGTCAAAACTACATGAGAGAGAAGTCTGATTTTGTTAAGCCTTGGTATATTGGTTTGAGATGTGGTTTCCAAATTTTGGCTCTCGAGAGTAGAAAAACTGAGATACAGAATAGGGAATGATAACCCCTCTAGAAAACACATCCATGTGGTCTGAGAGTTACATGCATTATTCACAAGCTGAATGCTGTTCATGAGTGCCATGCATGATGACACCTCACTAAAGAAACTCATCCCAACATCAGCTGCCAACACTCCCAAAGGCTTTAACAGCATCTAGGGAGCACTGGCTACACCTATTTCTATGGACAAGCCCTGTTTACTTAGCTGCAGCAAGGGAGACTGGTGTAGCAAACAGTATGCTGACTCTAAACCACCAAAGGATACTCCCTTCACCAGGGTGATCATCCCATGGCAGCAGGGCCAATGTACACAGGTAGCATAGCTCAAAGCAGCCTGAGCCCAGGAGAGAATAAGCACTTGCACAGGGAAGAAGCTGGGTCAGAAAATTAGAGTGGCTAGAAAATTTTGACAAAAATTTTTAAAAATGTTAGCCTCTGTTTCCCACTGAAAATTTTAATTTTTGGCAAAAAGAAAAAAAAATCAAACCCCAAACATTTCAATTAAAAAATACCACCACAATGACTGATGGAAATTGTAATGTGTACACTTCATGCATCCATTCTCCCCACGTCCCGTAATACACCACGGTCCCCCCACTTTTGTTGAGCCACCACAGTGCATCTTGGGAGATGTGGCCAAGAAGTACAGCCCACAGAAGAGAATGAGGGCATGAGGCAACCAAACTAGGTCCCATCAGGTGCAGCCGTACATTCATGAACAACATATATTTGGTTTTTTTTTTTGACAAAAACAGAACTTTGAAATTTCTGTCAAAAAAAACAGAAGTTTTCCATGGAAACATTTTTTTGCAAAAAGTTTCATTTAGTTGAAAACCCAATTTTCTGTCAAAAACAGCTTTGATGGAAAAATGTTAACCAATCCTAGTCAATCTCTATAAGGGGTAGAATCAAAACCAGATAGAGATTTTGGTTTCAAGTGCTCCTATCTAGTTCCAGTCTTTTCCGGCGTTTGGGGCATTGGAATTCAATGTGCAGCTGTGTTGCTATATAAATTACTACCAGTTTCAAACTTTAATTCAAATCCAGAAGCAGATCCAGAGTTTCGATATGCACCCAACTCTCAAAAGAAAGGGAAAAAAAAACAAATATTTTCAGAAACTACTCAATTCTAAGAGGACAAATAAAAGGAGCTTTTTCTATTTTGTATTTCACTGAGTTTGAATCACAAGGTTCAAAAATACTGGTCATATGGCTAGTCTGAAGGAGGATCTAAAGAAGAGCAAACATAAAATCCTCTTTGCTGTAATTAAGAAATCTATCACAAGAAATAGATTTGGAATAACTGAATGATGGAAAGAATGACACAATACAGTATGCATCAAACAAATGCAGCACAGTTACACAAGCTACAAAAAAGAATCAACATCATCAATCTCAAAACTCTTACTAAGCTACAACATGTTGAGAAACTGACTTTCCTAAAAAGATGACCCTACTGAACTTTTCCTATAAATCTGGGTTTTTAAAAATCACTTTTGGAGGACACTTCTACTGCATTAATAGGTATCTATTGGGGTCAACTATATCATGAATAAATAGTAAAATAAGACCTATATGCTAGTACATTCCCTATAACACACAGCACATTCAATATTACCGGTGGTGTGTGAAATGATTGATTGTCCTCACAGATGTTCATGTCTTTCTCCATTGGTCTTCATATTTCCAAACCATTGCCTGTATCTGTAGCACATTTGACACATAATATTGACAGCTTTATGTGTAAGGCTGAAGGGCCCTCTACTCATGCGTATGGGGCTGTGGTTGTGTGCAGGTACTTATTCATGTTTACAGTGATTCCTCATTTTCCTATCCAGCCATTTCTTGGAAGAAAGTGAAATAAATTGAACCTTTGAGTGTTGGATTTTGAAACATATTAGGTTAAATGTCTGAGAATGAAGCATTCACAAACAAACCAATTCACAGTCCAGAAGTAATCACAGTTACTAGCAACCTGATCCTACTTAAACACATTGTGAGTGTTAGTATCTGAAGCTGACCACATGAGGTGCTGAGAATGCACTGATTTCAATGAGGGTTGTGGGTACTCAGAAAGCATGTCAGAGGATCGGGGACCCTATGTTATTGTATGTAATTGGGGAGTAGCTAATTTCTTTTTAATTCCCTACTGACAGGGAAGACGGATATTGCTTGAATATTAATGTGTATCTATTGCAGTAAAAAGCACTTATCCCCCCAAGAGCTGGTGCTGTTGTATTAAGGCCTCAGCCAGAAACAAGTCTCTGTGCACTTGCTGGTGCAGTTGGGTTTTCTCTTGATCCCAGACTTAATTGTCTGACATTATGCGACGATACTATAATCTAAAGGACAAATTCTGGGTGTAGCAATTCCAGGATTGATAGCACAGTGTAGGTTATTTGATGTTAAAGGATCATTCAATGAAGTAGTGCCCTGTTAGCAATATCCTGCCTAAAGATAGTATGACCACAGAAGCCATTGGGATTTTGGTCATGAACTTTAAGAATGGGCCAGGAATTTCCATAGTTCTAATCCCATCTCTACTACTTGCGCTGCGTATGACTTTAGATAAATCACTTTGGCCCAATTTTTCAAAAAAAAACGTTCCACTATTTTTGGGTGCCTTAAATTTTGGGTCTCAATTTAAGACAGTTAGGGCCTGATTTTCAGAGGTGCCAAGAACCCACAGTGTCAACTGAAGCAAACAGGAACTGCCTCTGAAATATCAGGTACTATGTTCTGCAATTTGGGTACCAAGAAACTGAAGAAACCAAAAACAGTTCACAATTTTCACCTATACCTCACTGCGTGACAGTTTCCTATCTGTAAAAGAGGGACGATAACGACCGGGGCAACATTTACTCTTGCTCAGATACTAACTTTTGATTACAGCTGAGAGTGACTGCTCCTTGCCCCATATTTCCATGGAACCCAGATTCCAGGGCACCCATGAGGGAGAGACTGAATGTTGTCTGAGAATAGGTGGGAATAACGCTTCTCCCTTCCTACTCACCTCTTTGCTTCCCCCTTCCTACTCACCTCCTTGCTTCCCCTAGTTTGTCTCCTTAATGTTTGTCTCCTTATTGCCCTTAATGTTTCAAAGACAGCAAGTTGGTACACTAGTCAAGTGTGGGGGTCCTAGTGGGGAGTCAGCTATGGTCACTCAGTTAGGGTGAACTGCAAAGAATGGGGCAGCCAAACCCGCAAAAGCTGGTGGATATTACAATATTTAGATTTACCAAGCCATCATAAAACAGCTTCTTTATTACCCCACTGGTTACTCAGAAGTCCAAACACAGTTCCCTTAAAGTGATCCAGCCTCAGGCTTCCATCCAAGTACCCATGTCAAATGTGATGATTTCTGAAAATCTTATTTCATCATATAAAAGAAAAGGTTCTACCAATCCCAAAGGATCGGACACGTTCCTCCCAGGTTAAAGAATGTTTCAGATCTTACTCAAGTACACGCTACAGCCAATTCTTATTAACTAAACTAAAATTTATTAAAAAACAAGAGAGAGAGAGTATGGTTAAAAGATCTGAGATGTCAGAATCAGGACCCAAGGATTTTTTATACAATTTCATGTTTTTTGACAATTTGGGATTTCCTCAGGGAACAAAAGATAATTACAATGACTTTGAAGGAGGTCTATCACCAGTACTTAGCTAAATGGCTAATTAACAAAAGGACATTTGCTTGTTCCTCCACCATTCACAGTACATTTCAAGGAGAGATGAACACCGAGATATCCCGTGTTTACAATTCATTTGAATTCTAGGCTGTTCTTTTGACCTCTGAATTATCAGAATGCAGAATATACAGGCACTGTTGATTACACTGTGGACCCTACCCATACATATGTAAATACATAAAGTCACAAACATTATTTCCCCACATGACTTTTGAGGGGTATTTATTTTGCAGTATCCTTAATCCTTTCTAGCCATGCGTTACAGTACTTTTATGGGTGTCTAATATTTCTTTTATTTAAAAGCAAAACACACCATCCTGGGTGAGGATTTTAGTACTCCAAAGCTTCCTTTTATCTTCCTTAAGGGAGAGAATATTCTTATTCCCTATGGTAAAGAACTTGTCCAGTACAAAGGTCAAACTAAAAAAAAGGTCAAAAGAATATAAACAGAGCCTATGAAGGCAGGCTGCAAGTAAGTCAGTGGATTTGAAGGTGATGGATGACATCTATTGGTACCTGTCCTCTGGTTACTCTTGGAAGAATAAGTTTGTATCATACTTGTCAAAGTTGAAGCCTCAGTTTAAGAAGCTCATGCTAATCAGGCTGTGATTGACATTCTCCTTGGGTCTCCTCAAGTCCTAGGAGTACAGAAACTTCACATAAGGCTAAAACACCACTAGAGAATCATAAGTAGGAAATCAAACTGATTATGGGGAGGAAAAAAACCCTCACCAGCGTGTATTTTGGACCGGTTAATACAGTCTAAATCCATTTAGAAAAAATAGGAAACATATCCAAATAGGGGCTAGATTGTTACAATTTGCCAGTGACCTGCATGGACATTTGTGCACATGTATGCAGACACTAACTGTAGGCGCTCCAGGAAGGATTACACTTCATTAAGAACAGAATCTCCCCCCTCACCACCACCACCCCGAGCTCAGTGGTGCATCATTCCTTTGCCTGGCAGAGTCTCTTCTCTCAGTCCACAGGCTAGTGTGGATTGAGCACAGGATTCGGCAATAGCTCTTAAGGTCTTGAGCAAAATGTACTGACTTTGGAGAGAGCCACCGTTCCCCCGCAAACCCTCACAAAGACTAACACTTTTGGGTTCTATTGATAAATAAAATCTCACCATTTATGTTTTCTTAAGTAATAATCCATATTTTTGTCATGGGCTAGTAGTTCCTATGTGATTTCTGCAGTAAGCATACCTGATGCTGTACCGACACTAACATTCCAAAACACCACTTTTGTTTATTTAATTACTGATTTGAATTATTCCTACTTTTAAAAAATGTGGTTTGTATTTCAGTCAGTGAAAACTTTCACCCTCGATCATTTCTTTTTGGGGGAGAGGTGAAAAAACACACAACAGGCAGACTTGTGTCATCAGGTGTGAAACGCAAGACATACAATTCAAATGCTCTAAATAAGCAGGTCAGCTAGTTATTTTAACCATTTATATTTCCCTCAGCCCACCCACCCACAAGTAGCTGCTTCTCTCTAACTGTATAATTTTAGAATCTAAAGGACTTTTCACTGAAAATTAAAAACAGCAATTCATTTAAGAATGAAAAACACAAATACTCACACCTTCAATGGCACAGTGATAAGACACGCCTCTCCCCCAGCCCCAGACCTGCTGTGGTGGGGAGAGGTGCCTCTCCCCGAGCCCAGGTGCTGCTGTGAGGACAGAGGACTGGGGGCAGTCCTCTCTTCCCGCCACAGTCCTGCCAGGGCAGCCTGCACCACAAACACCTCATCCCTGGCCCCACTCAGAGCCTGCACCCCTAGCCAGATCCCTCACCCTCCTACATCCCAACCCTCTACCCCAGCCCTGAGCCCCCTCCTTCACCCTGAACCCCTCATCCCCAGCCCCACCCCAGAGCTCTCTCCCCCTGCACCCCAACCCTCTGCCCCAGCCCTAAGCCCCCTCCCACACTCCAAACCCCTGGGCCCCACCCCTGCCACACAACACCTCCATAAATGGTAGACATAGCAAAATTCATTCTGCATGTGGATGGGAAAAATTAGAGGGAACACTGTCCCACACATCCCTTTGTCCTAAAGTTTAATTTCCCTTCTTCAGTGCATACGTTCATTGCCCTGAAACAAACTATGCAGAGGAGGATTTAAATAATCTTTGTGGTGTGAAGATTTTTCTAGCCTGTAAGATTCCCAGAAATGTTATCATCTGTAGTCCTGTCCCCATTCAGAAAATTTGCAACAGTGTAACTACTTCAGTACAAACTCTTAAGGTAGGTGAAAAAATGATAGCACTTGGTATGACTTACTTCCCTAACTCAGTAAAGGAAATGGCATGACTGGAAGCCCAATTTTACACTGTTGCAGAGAGTCTATACTAGGGCTTTTCATCATCATAGCTCCATCAGCATAGCTACACTGGTGCAAATTTCCTAAATGTAGTGTGGAAATGGCACTCTGAGTTCATTAAGGGGACCTCAAATCTTAAACTATATGACAGGAACACATCACTTACAACAGAAATGGTACAACATATTGAATCCACAAGACATAACTATACCGATTAATATTTTCTAATCTGATTAAGAGTCCAGTTTTATCGTCTAGTCCCCAAAGCAGGATACTTTCTGCTCCTTGCAGCCGTCCCTGCTTCCTGGATGTGAAGTTTCCGTCAAACTTGGAGGGTGAATCCTGGTCTCTGCATGACCTAGGGCTTTGACTGGTGAAAATTTTCTGTGTGTATGTATGTACATACATGGGCCGGGCCGGGCCGGGCCGGGCCGGGCCGGGCAAGCGAGAGCGAGAGCGAGAGAGAGAAAACGCGCGTGCATGGAGTTTGATCCTGGAAGAAGAGAGAGAAGGGACTTTTGGGTTTGATGCTGGCTAAAAGTTGAATGGGGCTTTAAGCAAAGAAACAATCTCCTTTTGTGTTTGGTTCCACCTGCATTCAGAGCAGCAGTACTTTACCCTCATTCCTGGTAAATAAAGAAATGCCAGCCTCAAGATCACTTTCTTCTTCCTACTAGAACACCTGCAGGTTGCTGAACTTTGACCAGCCGCTTGGGTTAAAAAGGGTAACAATAACTTAAACCAACTTCATAGTAGTAATGCTGATATAACTGCTAAAGTCTTTCCAAAAAAGGAGGAGGGGGGATAGGATAAGGTCTGTCAAATCCAACAAATCCACATAAAGGATTTATTTCCTCTGCACCTCAAAACCTTCATTTATTCTAAAGCTCCAGTGTCATCCTTCCTTATAAAAAGAAAAGGAGTGCTTGTGGCACCTTAGCTACAAGCTCATGCTCTAATAAATGTGTTAGTCTCTAAGGTGCCACAAGCACTCCTTTTCTTTTTTTACGGATACAGACTAACACGGCTGCTACTCTGAAACTTATCCTTCTTTATGTTGGTCTCCAGATTTCTGAATGTTTAAACTCTTCAGTCATATGAAGCAATGTGATCTGGGGCAGAAGCATGAACCAGAGAATGGTTTGGCACCAAAAGACCTGTTGTGCAGAATGAAACATGAAAAGAATGACTGTGGTTGCTTTAGCGTTGTCTTTCAAAGCCTCAAGGGCTACCTCAGTTATGGGAAAACAAAGCAATTGACCTCAAAGCCTGAAGTCGAACCTGCTTTTGCGGTCAAGAATTTGTCCATTCATGTTTCACTAGCAAAACCCATAGCTCACTACATATCTATTACTTCTTCTCATACTTGTCACCAGTATGTCCATTGAAAACACGAGCCAAAGTCTTTGAAAATCATGCAGGATATCGAGCATCCCATGGGGTATGTACTTTATCTGAGTAACATTTTCCAGAATCCCAACAGAATCCCAAGAGTTTAATATCTTCTGGCCTCAGCTGCCACAAAAGGAGAACCAACTGTGTGTCAACAACAGCAACGTTGCTGAATCAAGTGTATTGCTTAATCCACTGTGTAAAGAAACAATGCACAGCTGTGGGTCCATAAAACCCTTAATGGATTTTCCTTCTGAGAATGAAAGGTGCTGAATGAGTCTGAATTCCCCAGGTTTCCTTTCAGGCCCTATGCCACAAAGTGAATATTGAGATGTGTGTGTGTGTGTGTGTGTGTGTGTGTGTGTGTGTGTGTGTGTGTAATTACAAGTTAAACACACATGATTGCCTGACCAGTGTGTGTTATATATGAAGGATTGTGGTTTTAACATTGCATACACTTTCCCCCCCCCCCCAGTTTTCTTTTTTGCTGTCCCTCAACACACTGTTTTTTAGAAAATTGGGAAATCCTGCTCACATTTCTGTTAATATTAAAAATATTAGTATGCACCTATCTTTCATCACTATCAATTGCAGTTCTAAGTTATTTAGTTTCAACGCCATTGCTTGAAACCAATTTTTGCACTCTTGGCTTCATGTCAAATTGGGAAGAAAGAGACCAAAGTTCTCAACCTGTGTGCAAATGAAAACATCTACAGACATTCCCACCTCAAAATTAGAGGCCAAATTGAGGTCTCTAAAAATGTAATGTTTGATTTTATTTTTTCATGAAGTCATATTTCAGTTTCCACCCTGACATTTTCTAGGCTTTTTTATAATTGATTTATTAAATGCTTGTAAATATAGTTTCACTGGTGGTTGAATTTAGTAACAAGGAAACTGATGAATCTGACAAGTGAATCTGGTTGCGCTGAAGCCAAATGGCAAAAACTACCACTGACTTCACAGGGACCAGGATCTGGCACTTGGACCTAAGAGGGCTGTTCCCATATAGATCTATTAATGTTACAGACATTTTTTCCAGAACCACATTTCCAACAATCGCTAACCTAAACCATGATTTGATATAAACACAACTAGTCAGTCTTAAGTCACTATATGGATTTATGGCTGGTTGTTCTGCTGCCCCTCTGTTCCTTCCCCACAAAGGGAGGATGGCACACCATGACTTCTGCCTTTTTTAAATTAAAGTCAGACATCAGGAATTGAGCTTCAAACAGCTGTTTTCCCCCAAGCAAGGCACCCAAGAACTCTTTCTTCCCCAATGAGTTTCCAGTCACTAACAATGATGCTTCAGATTCCATTGCACTACCTAGGAATCCCCACTCACAGGGGCAGTCTAATGCCATCATGGGAGACCTGTGTTTGTCACATGATCTCATTACTCCCACTGTGAATTGCAATGTGCTGCACTGCTGTCCAGTCAGGTATGCTTTCCTGTGAATGACGAAGTCCCCTGTGTTTTTCCCATGCCACTTTTCATTGGATATCACAAGCGCCGTTTAATTTCAGGTACTTCATGCAACAGTAGTGTCCACTTAAGTCACTTTCTGTTTGCTGGCATAGAGCCAATAACAACTATTATTTTCTACCTACAGTGAAAATAATATCAAAGGTGCACTTTCTTATGACAGCAATCACTGCTGGAGCCATGAGTAGTTCAGAACTGCCAGCAATCCATAATAGAGGGCCCACTGAGAGTTGGATTATATATAACAAGAGGCCAGTCACTGCCAGCAATTAAAACACAATAAGCTGGGCATTGCTGGCAGATCAAAAGAGTGGCCTCGTGCCCACTGGCATGATCAGACCTAAGAACTGCTAATGAACATCCTATGGTGTTTCATATTCTCCTGCAGTTTGGGACACCAAGGCCCCCATTATGGTACAACTTTTGAATGAATGGCGCAGTATTAACTCTCCTTTTAAGAGCAAAAGGAGACTGCACCTTCCATGATGGACCCACCGATCTAATTACATTTAAGAAGTAGTTCGGATCATGGGCACTGGAGCGAAACTAACATTCAGAAAATATCCCTTCCCTATGTACAGCTGAATAAATTAAAAAGATCACTTTATTATTATTTTTTGGCTACTCATCAGAATTTTCTGGGAAAATGTTAGAAAACCATGATTTTCTAAAGCTCCTTGTTGTTTTTTAATCAAGACTGATCTGCTGACTGGTCCACTAACAGCCCATTACTCCCCCCTTTCCCTCTCCAACTAGGGCATCTGTGGCTTTTTGGGAAAGTTTTGGGACAGGAAACATGTAAATAGTAGCTACGAAAGATGGAGAGAGACCTAGAATCCCACATTTTTCGAAATGTTTAAATGAGTGAGGAATGCATTTGGTTTGCACTGGGTGAGATTATGTGGGCCTCAATACAGGAAGGGACTTGAACATATGCTTAAGTCCATCCCTATTCAGAACAGCACTTGAACATGTGCTTAAGTTCCATTAACATCAATCCTGAATCAGGGCTTTGAACAGGCAAAGTTAAGTATAAGTCCCCAAAAGTGCTAACAAGAAAAAGGAAAGACCAGATAGCTATTGATCTTTGGTAAAATGAGAAGCTGGAGTCCAAGGGTGATTGCTACTGCTCACTATTTATATATATGAAAAAGGAGCCATGATTTCAGATATTTCCTGCATGCATTTTTTAAAAACCAATCGTTTTGTCCATGTGCTGCACTTTCTGTAAAAGTAGGGACGTGTTTAAGCAAGACAGGTCTCAATTTAAAATTATTACAATAATATACAATTGTAAATTAAAGATTTACAGAAGGTTTTGATAAATTCTGTTTTGTATTAGAGATGGGATCAAGTCACAGCATTCAGATCCAAAGCCAAATGCCCCCAAATTTCATGGCAAACTGGTCCACTAATTCAATTTTTGCTCCACTCCCAAAATAGCAAGTCCTTCCCTTATCCTCCAGCTTCAGTGGGGCCATGTACTAAAACTACTTTTGTACTAAGTGTTTGCAGAACTGGATCCTTTGGACTGTTAGCTCTCCAGAACAGAGACTGTGTCTATAAGTGTAAAGACCCCACCTAGCAGGGTTTGAATATTATTGTAAAACAAATAGTGAGCTGTAGATGAACGCTACAGCTGAATTAACCAAAATACACATAGAACAATTAGTCTCAATTTTTTTCTATTAACAAATTAAGATTTCCAATGAAACAGAAAAATTCTAGTTAATTTAAACTGTCATTTTATTTATATTGATGCAGAATGTGCAGATCACAAACATCTGGATTGTGACAACTAGAGTGCCAATTCCAATTGGGTTTCTCTTGATGTGAACATCCATCCAGTAGAACATGGGATGATTATTAATGTACAAAATTAACAAGGTGGTAGACATGTTAGAAACAATTTTAATTTTACACACACACACACACACACACACACACACCATGATTTTCCAAATGTGACTAGTGATGGGGTGCCCAATTTGAGACACCTCAAAGCAGTTTGATTTTTCAGAACATTCTGAGCTTCCAGCTTGTGAAAAATCAGACTCCTTTAAGATGTCAAGCTGGTATCTAAAAATAGAGGCACCCAAAATATGTTACATATGAAATACGAAAGTCTTGGCCAAATGGAATAAAGATTTCCATTCTCCTAGTTTGGAAATACTTGTCTGAGGAGAGAGGACAAAGGGGAATGAGATGACCAACTCCATTCACAGTAATAAGCCCACTTGTAATGACACACAGAAGGCTCATTCTTGTGTCTGGTACATGTGATATATGGTTGTATATTTTGGGAAAGTGGACAGTGATTTTTTCCCCCAAGGTACACTGCAAATCATGCTGTGAATTGGAGGACAGGATGGAGCCCTAAAGCTAGACACAAAAGTACGCTGCGGAGTTCACTCAGCACATCCTAATGTCTGAGAATTCCTAAGAGAACAGTGAACACCAACTGACACACAGATGAACTTAGAAAACCACTGATTTTTTTTCCCCTTTTGCTTCAGTACTTCTGAGAAACTGGATGGATAAAAGATTGCTTTAATATCCCTACTTTGATTTATTTACATTTCCCATCCCTCAAAACTACCTTGTTATGATTCATTCTAGCTCCACAGCATTTTATCGGTCATAGCCGCGAACAGCCCCGCTATATTTCCAAGACAGATTTACATACACTGCACTGTATTTCACAGTATCAGAACGCAGGCTGAGTCATGAACACACATTCTGCTGAGGCAACAAGGTCAGCAGGGTTCACTTTTTCTTTTTCACTGAAAAAAAAAAACAAAACCTGAAGTACGGCCTGCCCTGGGACAGCACTACTATTTCATTGTGACAGTGTCTGACATTTACGTGAGACAAGTATAAACTATATAACATTACAATACTGTATAATGCACTATGAGAACTTACGTAGTGTAACACAATGATCAATGTGTGCAGATATAAACGTAATTTTCAAGACATATTCCCTGCGCTACTTTAAGTTATTTTCAGTCAATTGATTGCTGTTAGGAAAGATTATAAAAGCCTAGTTGTGGCGGTCACTGTTCAAAAACAACATATATTCAGAACAATCAATAACTGCAGTATCTCAGATACCAACGCTTGTTAACTATGGACAAGTGACTTTTTAATGGTGACCTCAGTACTAGATTTTTGCTTCAGAAGGAAGCATGTGGATATCTGCTTCTGTTTGAGGTAGGAAGGCTCATCTTGTGGTTAAGGAACTCAACTAGGACACAGGAGATCTGGGTTAAATGCATCTTTCTTCCATTGATTAACTTCTCTGTGCCTCAGTTTCCTATCTGTAATACTTCCTTTCTCGCTGCCTTTTCTATTGAGACTGTACACTCTTAGAGGGAGGGCCTGTTGTTACATGTTTGCACAATGTCTAGCACAACAAGGCTATGTTCTCAATGGAAGTCTGTAAGGCACTACCACGATAAAATATGTGAAATAGGAAACCGGATTTTTCCATTTCAGGGGAAATTCCAGAATTTTGAAAATTTTTCCATTGTGAAACCTGAACACAACCAAAATTCCTCAGCATGAATTTGGGAAAGATCAAAAAGTTTCATTTCTATAAAATCAAAATATTTCACTTTTATTTTGACTTTAATTTTTTATAATATAAAAAATATTCTTAACAAAAAGTCATCGTAAAGTGAAAAAAAATGGACATGTTCCCTTCCAAAAGTGTAGAAATCATGCTTTGATTTTAGCAATGCTCTCTCTCATCTTTTTCTTTAATCAAAATTTCGTCAAAATAGACACATGTTTCTGTAAAAAAATGTTCCACTGGTGCTAACTCACCATTTTTATCGGAAAATCCTCCAGTTGGAAAACTTCTGACCAGCTCTAATAATAATCCATAAAGATTTGCAACCCCTAACATTTGCTTTGAGCTTCAGATTCCAGTGATACCAAAATCTAAAACCAAACAAATGAGCTATCAATTGGTCTGGGTTCCTTGAAACTGGGCCCAGTTGCTCTAAAGGATTGCAAATCTCAGTGGATTTCTCAACAAGTCTGGCTTTTGTGAACAAAACCCAAGAAACAGTCAGTCTTGTGTAGTTACAGTTTTTGTTAAAAATGTGTTTGTGGTTCTGCTAATTAAGTGCCAAGTAACGACTGGTTTAGGCAAGTGTGATAGAAGTGAGAAAGCACACAGAGTTTCAGTTCTCTCCCACTCCCCATGCTCCTATACAGGAGGCAGTGATAACCCATGCTCATGACCACAAAGGGGTGTAGCAATGGGGGTGGGAGAAAGGAGGCACTATATTGACTGCACTGGGCATTAGTCATAACCCCATTCACCTCCCTGGCCCAGGCAATGCTTATATTCCTAGACTATAAGGACGACTGTCTAGGTTTTATACTTTCACCACTGTGGTATCTGAGGAAGACTTGTTTGTGAGGAGTACAAGGGACCCATGGCTAGTGTGTTTTCAATTCAGTATGTCTGTACAAGGCATCAGGATTGCTCCTGGATTACATGGGTATAACTATCTCCAGCCACTACTGCTTGGAAAAAGCAGCCTGTGTGCTAGCATCCTTCTGCCTCTAGGAACTTTATACCCTTGTCTTGCACACACACACAGACGCATGTACATATCTTTGTGGTAAATAATGAAGAGGATAAAATTACTGATACACAGCCCTATGGATCACTTGGTGAGCTGGGCTGAATCAAACAATATGCATTTTAATATGGCCAAATCTTGAGATGTATCTACACTTATGGCAGCATGAAGAGCACGGACACTACAGGCCCAGCTAGCGTGGGTATAAATATAACCCACATGGCTTTCTTGTCACCCAAGCTATGCCTCCCCATCTACACGGCCTGTTTTTAGCCGTGCAGTGTCCCACTGCCTCCTGCTCCTGCAGCCTTTCCCCATGACAGTCAAAGACTCCAGCAAGTGGGAGGCAGCTGGGAAAGGTTTGAAGAGCTCCTCATTGCTTCTCCCCTGCCAGATCCTTTCCCCACTGCCTCTCCTGGTCCAGAGCTTTTCACTGCTGCATGTGTGGGCACAGCAACAACCTGTTTTTCACTGCAACATGTAGCTGCACCTAGTCTACACACTGCTGCAAGTGTAGACAAGGCCTTAGGAACAAAGAATATAGGCCATATTTACACAGTGGGGTACTCGATCATGGGAAGCAACGAGTCTGAAGAAGACTTGGGGGTGATGGTGGATAATCAGTCGAACATGAGTTCCCAGTATACCGCTGTGGCCAAAAGGCCTAGTGAAATCCTTAGCTATACAAACAAGAATCTCAAGTAGGAGTCCAGAGGTTATTTCACCACTGTATTTGGCACTGGTATCAAATACAGATGGAGTACTGTGTCCAGTTCTGGGGACCACAGTTCAAGAAGGATGTGGATAAACTGGACAGGGTTCAGAGCAGAGCCAGGAGCATGATTAAAGAACTGGAAAACTTGCCTTATAGTGATAGACTCAAGGAGCCCAATCTGTTTAGCTTAAAAAGAGAAGGTAATGAGGTGACTTGATTACAGTCCACCTGGGGAACAAATATTTAATAATTGTCTCTTCAGTCTAGCAGACAAAAGGTATAAGATCTAATGGCTGGAATTCAAAGCTAGACAAATGTAGATGGGGAAAAAAGGCACACATTTTTAATACTGAGGGTAATTACATAATGGAACAACTTAACCAGGGTTGTGGTGGATTCTCCATCGCAGAAAATTTTTAAATCAAGATTAGATTTTTTTTATATTTTTTTTTAAAAGAGGAAACAGGAAAATAATTCAAGGAAGTCCTATGGCTTGTGTTATTCGGAAGATTGGATAAATGATCACAGTGGTCTCTTCTGGCCTTATCTCTGAATTGACTCGTGAGTTATAGCACTGAAACTGAATTAAGTTAGTCACATGCCTCAGAGCTGGCGAGATCGGACCCTTGGACATGTTATTTCCTTGCAGCGTGTGAAGGATAAAAAAACGTAACTGCTAAGTTTGGAAAAAAGAAACCCCATCATATATTCTGATTAAATTCATTTCTTTTTTTGGATCCTGATGATTGTGCATTCTAGATAGTAAAGCCTATAACATAGCAGTCTTACGGCAGAGTAGTACTATAATTCTTTACACTATATTCACACAATGATAACGGATTTGGTTATACAGATTGGCTGTTCTGCTCAGACTGTAATTATGATGCAACCAAATTATATGACTTCCTTTATAATGTAAATAGAGACGACTGAGTTATACAAATATGTCATTATTAATTCTGGCAAGGGAACCAAACATAAAAAGATCAAATTCATCCCTTTTTTAATTCCAATCAACTCTATAGTTTTAGAGAAAAGCTAACTTCAGGCCAATAAGCAATAAATGGCTAAGCAGGGATTTAAAAAAAAAATTATATTGACACAGAAAGACATGCCCTTTAAAAGTGGAATTTTCTTTTGGAAACCTACAAAATTTTAAAGGTTTGTTAAGCAAATTACATGCTTATATTGACAGTGAGGGAACATATTTGCATAGAGCTGTTCTTAATAAAAAAGTTGGTTGAACACAGCAGATGTGCAAGGTGGTTTACCAAAATATTCTCTCTTGTGATCTCTAAATCTCTGAAATAGATCAAACTTTTTCCTTATTTCTTGGTGTGCCAGAAAAATATAGCAGTGATCTAATGTTCTGAGCCACTGTTCTGGTTCCAGAGGGCCTTTATACATTATATTAAATTGCCTTGCTTCCATTTAAAAAACAAAATCTGCAAAGTTTCCATTTTAATGGAAACCTTGCCTTTACTCTCCCTTAACTTCGATGAAAAGCCTTTTGACATCTGATACACTTGTGTGTTAAGCACAACAAAGCAACTAAACAGTGGATGTCCCAGTGTCAGGCCCTCAATATGCAAAATACACTGTTCATCTCAAAGAAGAACCTGATTCCCTTTGTCCTTGGGTACAAGAGAGCTGATGTCATGAAATGGCTATGGGGAAGAATAATACCAACAGAATTGTTTATTTAATTAGTAACAAGGGTAAAATCCTTCTAATGCAGCTTGATCAGAGGTCAGTTTGAAAGGTCTTTATCAGAGTATGGGCAGCCTTCAGCAGCTGAGGCTTAATAATAATCACTAGACTTCAATTTCCTACTAATAAAGGGTAATATAATGTAGTGTAAGCCCTCTTATTTGTTCAGATCTTTTTAACCACTGAGGAGCTAATATGCAACAACTGAACAAACAATGGCCACACAGGTTTCACTTTTAGCACCACAGATGACCTCTGATGAAAGAAATGATCAGTCAAGCCCTGAATCAAAGGTGGAAAGCAAACAAGAGCATATTTCCTTTCTGTGATTGTACAAGAAGAGTAATTTGCTCTTACATTATATATTTTATATATATATAGTTATTCATCATCATATAAATGTGTCTGAAACATGATTGAAGCATGTGCAAAGGCTATGACATATAGTAAGTTTCAACAGGCAGACTCTGAAGCAATCCATTCAAATCTGTAGAAAGTATTTTGTTAAATGGAAACCGTGGAAGGCATAAAAGTTGTCAGCATTGCAGACAGAATCACAATCATTTTAATAATTGTCTCTGATAGAGTCTCAGCAACTTCATTTTTCTTAATAAGTCACCTCTTCTCTAGTTGTTCTGATATCCTAACTTTGTGCTACTGTGAAATCCTGACCCAAGCACAACTAGAGTTGAAACAAATGGGAGGAGATTCACCTCAGTGAGAGCTGCAGAAGGACTCAAAAGGACTAGAGTTAAAGGAAATTAAAAATCTGGTTATGTTTTCCTTCAGTAGATAACTTGGAACCATTGACAGAACGTGGCTATTTTTGTATCTACATTTATTGATTTCAAACAAGGAAGCCAAATTCAGCATTGTAAGCGTGCATCTTTATGGACCTCAGTGAAGTTACATCCACTCACACCAGGTCTGAATATGGCCTAGGACATCTAGTATTTTGAGTAGTCTTTTTTAAAAAGGTACATTTTCTCTCAGGTCCGAATATCCAAGGATTTCTTAACATGGTCAACATTTATATCTGATGTCTTTGGGCCTGGTTTGTAGCTCCTTTTCTCACCCATGTTTTTTTGAAGGAAACCTACCTCATCTCTTCCCTTGAAGCTGTGGCTTCTGATTTGCCTGTATGATTGTTCCAACAGCAGCTCCCTCAGGAAAGACCTTAACATTCCATGTCAGAATTTTAACCGACTTAATCTTTTTTCCCTGGGCTGTGTAATCAATATAGAGGAGTCAGTTTTGTACCCTTCTGCATCTCTAAGCTATGAAACAAAACCCAGAGAGTTTGGTGTTCTCTTTTCACATAATTTGGAGTACAGCTGATAAGAATGACTTGCTGTTATATCTAACTGTTGTGTTTAAATAGAGCAAAATGTATGACAAAGCTGATGAAATAGGATTTTGAAAATATTTGCTAATATATTGTATACCATAATATTTTACACTGTCCCAGATCAATGTAACCTAACAGTATATTTTCAAAATATAAAAAGCAAATTAAAGCATCTTGTCTCCACTCAGTAGCAACGTGTAAATCCTATTAACGTTTATAAGAATAACACCTACACATTGAGACCACAGTATACAAGACTTTAAACTGATTGCCTGACAAATGAGTTCTACAATGAAAATAACTTCTTAGAACCTCCACATGATTCTATTTCAAACTCAGAGTTTATGGATCTTACAATTATGGAATAAATTCATGTGGCTAGTAAAAAGAATATGACATACCACTATGGGAGACAGCACAAAAATGTAACATTTACATTAAAACCATTAAAAGCTAGGTAGTTAATCTGACACCAATAAACTAGCTATGATGGCTGTAACTCACAATGCCAGTCAGAAACACCATCTCAGATGGCAGAGGAAAATTCTAGGGCTAAAAAGGGAAAAGAAAAATGTTGGTTCTCTCAGCCCACTTCCTAGTGGACAAAAGAATTAAGTGGAAGCAGTCGCTTTGCAGAATCTCCGAACATCAAGTCACTTCTAGGTAGGTGTCTAACCATTCATTTAGGAACCTAACTTGAGGCACCTGGGTTTTAAAAATGTCAGCTGTAGATATATATTTTTAGTGTGTCAGATTTGTATTGTGAATTTGTAACTGCAATATAAAAGTTGTCAGGGGAAAACTGGAGTTCTGGAAACTTGATGTGGGAAAATTGGGTGCTTGTGGCACTCAGGAGGGCCTACAGAGTGGTGTGAGATTGTGGGGGAAATAAATTAGCTGTCCCTATCTGATAAAAATGATCAGCAGTTCAATAGTTAATCTCAACTTTTAAGATGTCATCAGTAGGTTCAGAGTCAACAATCGAGTGAAGCAGTTCATACGGCTCAAACCCGTTATGTCAGGCTGTCTGCAGAGAGAGATAAGCAGAGCTCTACACTGGATAAGCATTACCAGAAATATTAAGAGCTGCCTGAAGGAGCAGTAGGTTCTTCATGATCTTCTGAGTACAATTAGGTCCCTTAATTTGAATACAAGCTCCCTGTTCTGGTTTCGACGAGAGAGATTATTTTTGCAAGTACTGTTGAATTTTTGTTTCCTGGACCCCATTCTAAGTGCACTCCAGAAAGCAACAACAAGAGGTGTTTCAAAAAACTTTGAGGGTAGTAAATTAGAACCACAGTACTTCACACAGCATACAAACTACACATGGCATTCACTGGTGAAGGTCATCCAGGCAAATGCTTTGGCTGGACTTCAGAAAAGTCTGGGTAATATTACTACTATGACATCTACAGCTATGCAAACTGGATGAATGGTAATAAGGGGGACACTTAAAAATAGAACCAGCCTAATATCTGTGGGAAAAATGTGAGATTATTTAATGAACAGTATTTAACCAGCTAAAAGAGTTGGTCAAATAGCATAGTCACCAGTCAAATATGTTATTCAATGAATAACACCAATGCATTATGAATAATTTATTTCATTAATCATATTTGCTCTCTTGGAGAGGTCAGGAAAGAATCTGTCCCCAACATACAAGCTACAAAATTGCCTAAATACCGAGGGAGAGGGAAGCCTTCCTCAGAAGCATCATATATTGGACTGATGTGGGAGGTCACATACTGGACTAAATTATGTTTAGAGTAGTCTCAGAAAATAGCCAACAGGGAAGCAGAACCCCATAGTGAGTTGGTGGGCAGGGCAATAAAGAGGAAGTGCCATTTAAGCCTTCTGTTCGGGGAGTTTATTAATTTCATTTTCCAGGGTTTATTCTTAGCAATTTTTGAGATCTATGTTGATGTCCAAAATTCCATTTTTCATGGCTTCCTCTGATACAGTGAGAAAAAAAATTGGGGGGAGTCCCAAAAGCCTTCTCTAAATAAGGTCTACTTTCACTTTTATTATATGTATAAAAGTGACTTACATGTTTAAACTTTGTACCTTGGTTACTGAACCCATGGTTTAATGTTTAGTGTGTTTGTTCCACAGTGAGCTTTAAGGTATTACTGTTTCAAACAGCACTACATTCAAGCTCACTATAGAACTTTTAGTTTGCACCAGCAGGGTCTACATAAAGCATAAACCAATGAGCAACACATTAGTTCACTTTAGAAATCACATTCCTGTAGCCCGCATCACTGCTGTGTGTGTCAGGTTTCAGAGGAACAGCCGTGTTAGTCTGTATTCGCAAAAAGAAAAGGAGTACTTGTGGCACCTTAGAGACTAACCAATTTATTTGAGCATGAGCTTTCGTGAGCCACAGCTCACTGTGTGTGTGTGTGTGTAGGCAAATCCTTACATATAAGCCAGGGAGCAGGGAAACTGCCTATATAAACAAACTGCACTGGAAAAGGGGTGAAGTCAACACAAATTGAGTAACAATTTATGGGGGTTTCTGATGTTTACTGGACAAACACTGATTTTTTTACTTTTGTTTTGTGTTTTTTTATTGGTGCTTATCAATGAAACCTAAAATTTGCCATTTGGCAGTAATGCAATCTGTTTGAATCTGATCAAGATCCCTGGTTTGTGACATCCTCTGATCAAACTCTGCCTGTACAAATTCTCTAAGGCTACGGAATGCCCCAAATGTGACTCCTTTTCCTGTTTTCCAGGATTTTATTCCAAGCTGAGGTAATGTTAATGCCTTCTGGACAGATTTAAGAATAGTCACTCCAACAAAATTAGCATTTAGATTGATGCAAGTAAGATTATTGGTTGTTTGACTTTTCTGTAATTCCTTACATACCCCAGACTGTCAGACAGGTTTGTTTTCTGTGTGTTCCCATGTATTCCAAGCAAGTGTTCAGTGTTATGTTCTTCTCCTCAGTCTTATTCAACTACCCTATTTTGGGTCCTCAATTCCTATTTGATAGAGTCTTTTCATGCTTACTCTGACTCAGGCCTCCACAAACGGATTCTTGCAAGATAAAATCATCATCAATTTTCTCTCTCCTCGTCCTCAGACCGACCTCATTATTGATTAATGACTTAGCACTTTGGCCGCTAGTATTTCCCCATAGATGACAAGTATTCAGCTTGTCATCACAAACTAATGTGGCAGTCAGCAATGTCTGAATGAAATGGAAACATCCCATCGCACCATTCCACTGTCCTATGCTCCCTTTACTTGATATTCCCCCTATTCTGGGCATATTATTGTCACTCATGCATCATATTGAAATAGGTTGTAGCTCCCCAATGCCTTAATGTACCTGAAATGTAAATTAGCACAAAATGTGTGTATGCCATGGAGGTGTTGCAATTATATTGAAAATAATCCATGGTTGCACAATATAAGGTTAACAATACTGAGAAAACTGGGCAATATCAAGAAGTATCCCCCATTTTGCCTACACAAAAAAAAATGCATGCCTTCCCTTGCACAAGCACAAACGCTGTATTTGCGCACAAAATTGGAAAGTTAGATGTGTAACTGCAGAGTGTGTCTGTATTGTGGATTTCCCTCACTCCTCCCCCAAACATGACCTTTGCACACAGAAAATGGCATGCAAATGCAATTTTGTGCAGGTAAATTTGGTGGACAGTTAATGCCTTTGAAAATTTGGTCTATTGTATCTGCCTATCTGCAGCTCTTGATTATGCAGAAGCAAAAATCAATTTAGTCTTAATCCTGTATCACTGGTGCAATCAGATCATTAGACAATCAAAACAACAATACTGGCCACAAACATAAATCAATTAGTTACCTTGGGACCAGATTATTCATAACATTGTAAGGTGGCATACACCCCTCAAGGATCCCTTACACTGGGAGAAACTCCATCAGTCAGCTACTGCAGCTTTAGGGTTGCTTTGTGCCAACAAAAAAAACACAAATGTGCTCTAACTCTGGACCTAATTGTTTACCTCGGACAACGTAGCTTATTTCTTAAAAAAGGCATCAAAGCAGCTTTTTTCAGCGCTCAAAGACTTGTGGCATTGCAACAAGTGTGCAATTCAATTTGAATGGATTGTTCCCATTTCAGAAAGAAAAGCCAGTGTTCTAGACATGGTTTACATCCCAAACAACTGTAGAATACATCTGATCCGTATAAGAACATGTAAACAGAGTGTACGGTACGCATTTTAGATGATATCTTGGATCTTTCATATAGAGTGTATCCCAAAATGTTTTACAAAGTTAAATACACTGAAGGGGAAATCCTATGCAGAAGGACAACGTAAATGCTGCATTAAAGTCCCAAATAAGCCCTATTTTGAGGGGATGCATAAGCAGTGGATTTCATCCACTATAAATTGCTCTCCAACAGAGGGAGCAAAAAACTAAGAAAGAAGAAAGAAAAATATGTATTTTAGGCAAGACTGGACAAGAAAATATGGAGCTGAAAGAACAAAACTGCAGAGAACAGTGGTGATATCATGGGAAAAGACAAAAAAATGGTCCGCATTAGATGATCAGGAAGGGGAACTGGAAGAGAAACCATCTGACATACATACTGAACGTGACACTCTCCTCTTGGGACAAGGCTAGCACAAGTTCTAAGCAACATTTAAGTCCTACTTAGGCATTCAAAATAGGGCATCACGAGTACTTAAAGAGCCATGCAGGTCATATGCTGGGTCTCTGCACAGGGGTAGGTATCACTCTAAATGCATATTCTTTCTTCATATGATTAATCTACTGCAGTGTAAGCCAACATCTTCTGAACAGGGTTTGTACACTACCACAGTGACAGGGCGGGCTTTGGGGAGGGTTCCGGTTTTGAAAGAGGTCTCTTGAATTATTATTTTTTTTTAATCTAAGCCTCATGAAAAATTGGTCTCCTCAAAAATATCAGACATTATTCTAGTAAAATAGTTGAATGAAAGCTGGCCCTTAAATTTATAAATAGGGCATAACATTGCTCTAAGGCAGCAATGCCTTCCAGATCCAGCCACCACCAAACCCCAGAACAGCCTGACTAGGAGACACACACAACAGAAAATCCTGTCAGAGAGTCAGCAGAGGTGCCCGCCAAAGAGCCAATAAAAGACAGATGTGACTACTGGAAAAATAAGTGGCTGAGCTGGGCATGTGAGAAAAAGAGCAATTAAAACCTTTCCATTTTTAATCAAGGAATGTTTTGCCTTGAAAAAAAGGAAACCAGCTTTCCAAATTTTGCAGAAGAAATCATGGAAAAAGCCCACACTGGGTGTCTACCTCCTTTAACAACTCCATGCTGGGCCCTTTTCTTTCCCCCAGGGTACATATGGAAGAAGATTTGTTCGACTTTAAACTTGCCATGAACGTAGTTGCTAACATTTCACCCCCATGTTCAGATGCTCCCATGATCCATTTCTCTGGTAATTACTCAGTGGGTACACCGCAGTGAGTGTCATAAGTTACAGCTAAATCACTCATATGCTGGAAACAGGACTGTATTTGTGCAAAGAACAGCAATCCAATACGGTAAGCAGATGGCTGTTTCTTGTCTTGTGTTACCACACTGTGCACAACAAATTACGATGTAATGGATTATCAGCACTGATGGATACATTCGCACCATATGTTTTTATCAGATAAATAGCTTTTGACATTTTAATATAAATTTGATGCCCCAATTCTTAAAATCTGTTTTTATTAAAGAAACTGCAGATGTTTCCAATAAAGTCTTTGTGCTTTTCCTACATCCTATTTTAATTTGGAACATCAGTAATACAATGTACTTTACTATAAAAAACCCCACAAAATTAATTACAAAAATTCCAGACCTTTTAAAAATCTCTATTAAACATTCACAATGCTAGAAGCTTTTTGCCAATCAATTCTTATTCACAAATGTCAGTGTTTTAAAGCTGATCAAAGTTTCTGTTAATTTGTGTTGCATGAAGGCTCTTAGAGAACATTTTATAAATAGCCATAAATAAACACTTTATTATCCACAGAGACAGGGTGGGTGAGGTAATATCTTTTATTGGTTCAACTTCACATGCACGTGCACCCACCCGCACATACCAGTAACTAACTGGTAACTAAATTTTATCCCTTAGGTTTATGAGTTTATCTATAGGGTGGAGGGTTCTACAGAACAGTAAAATCACAATTCTTAATCCCAATGGAAAGTGTGCCCTTAAGATTTTCCAAATCTTATACGAAGAAAAGAAAAGAACCAAACCTTTTTTGAGTTTGGGTGTCAGTTACATGTAATGTTGTAAATGAATGACCGAACTTCAAAAGACATGCATTCCACTGTTGACAAAGCATATATTTCAAACTTGGCTTTAAACAGCTCTCACATGCAATCATACAAATGGTGATCGGCAAGTAATTTCTATTTCCATTGCCTCTACAGTAGCAAAACACTAGCTGCTTAAACTGCAACAGAACCTTTAATAAAAACATGTTCTTCCTGGAGACAATACACATTTTCAGTATTTCCATTCAATATCTGACAGTAGTTCAAACAAATGTAAAAGTCTGTGCAATGTCATGAATCAAAAATTACTATGGGTGCATGTGCACTGCTTCCCTGTTCCTTTAGTCATATACTTAAGTTCTCAAACAAGTCATCCGTTTGGTGTTTGTTAATTGCTCATCTGCAATCACCTGATCTATCAAAAACCCTTCTCTCTCTGCCTACACTGATCTTGTCAGTAAGTGACCTTTTTTGAAAGGAAAATGTATCAACAGCGTCCCTCAACACAGTGAAAGACATCCTGCATTAGCTTTGTCTTCAAAACCAGCCTGTTCTATTATAATTGACTTTCTCTTCTTGATTATCACACAAATCATAGCCCTTTGCTCCCCCCCAATCTATTAGAGTATTTCTCCAGTAGCCATTCAGCTGCCTGGCTGCAGTTGGTAATTGGATTCATGTTTGGAGGACAGCATTCTAAGAAGAAACCTGGAATAATTCAAATGGAACACCCTGTCCTAGGGCTGCAGCCATATGTTAAGCTCAGATTTGTGTCAGTAAAGCCTACACTGCTCCAGCAATAATATAATCTGCTTTAATATCAAAGTTCTGTTTTATTAACAATCTCAATTTATCTTCTCCTGTAGATATAGTAAAAATTCAATGTCAGTATTATTTTAAGATGTAAGCATAATGCAAATGCAATACTTTGACTTAGTGAAACATAAAGAACACACTACTTTGGCAACTGCCTGGCTGCATTGTAGGTTTCAGGATACAATGCAAGCAGCTTTCAATTACAGTATATAACAGAGAAATTAAAGACCATCAGAAAACCTGGCAGCATGCTTTGGATGCATGCCGCGCTATTTAGCATGCAAATTTCAGGCTCTGCAGACTCTGGTTGGGATATACAAAAGTGAAGTTTCTGCTAGCAGCGTTAACTCACTCTCATCGCACATAACATGCCGGACGCTAACTTACACATTTAATAAGTTAACAAGTAAAGGAAATTAATACAAAAGCATCAAGTGGGCAAATTCAAGTTGCCACTTCAAAGAGACAATGATAATGGAAAAATCTCAATGGCCTGGGCCAGATACTTCTGCATTGGAGGTTTAGGGACACCCAAGCATGGGGCTGCAGCCCTGACCATCTTGGCTGATAGCCATTGATGGATCTACCCTGAATTTATCAAATTATTTTATGAACCCAGTTATAACTTTTGGCCTTCACAATAACCACCACCACTGAGTTCCACAGGTTGCCTCTACTTTGTGTGAAGTACTTCTTTTAGTTTGTTTTAAACCTGCTGCCTATTAATTTCATCAGGTGACCCCTGGTTCTTGTGTTACATGACAGGGTAAACAGCACTTCCTTATTCACTTTCTCCACACTATTTATGATTTTATAGACCTGTTTCAGATCCACACACACACACCCCCCGCCAGTCACTTTTCTAAGCTGAACAGTCCCAGTCTTTTTAATCTCTCCTCATACGGAAGCTGTTCCATATCCCTAGTCATTCCTGTTGCCCTTCTCTGTACCTTTTCCCATTCTAATATATCTTTTTTGAGATGAGGCACCCAGAACATAATTCAATATTCAAGCTGTGGGGTTTACCATGGATTTATATAATGGCATTATGATATTTTCGGATTTATCATGTACACCTTTCCTAATGGTTCTGAACATTGTTCGTTTTTTTTTGTTTTGTTTTGTTTTGACTGCTGCTGCACAATGAGCAGCTATTTTCAGAGGACTATCACAATGACTCACTCCAAGATCTTTCTTGCATGGTAACAGCCAATTTAGACCCTATCATTTTTAATGTATTATTGGGGTTATGTTTTCCAGTGTGCATTACTTTGCACTTAACACTGAATTTAACCTGCCATTTTGTTACCCACCCACCAAGTAAGTGAGATCTCTTTGAAACTTTTCACAGTCCACTTTGGACTTAACTATCTTGATTTTTTACCGTCTGCAAATTTTGCAGCCTCACTATTTCTCTCTTTTTTCCAGATAATTTATGAATATGTTGAACAGCACAGATCCTGGTATAAATCCTTGGGGGACCCTGCTACTTACCTCTCTCCATTGTGAAAACTGACCATTTATTTCCACCTTATCATTTAACCCATTACTGATCCATGAGAAGACTTTCCCTTTTATCCCATGACTGTTTACTTTCCTGAAGAGCCTTCAGTAAGGGACCTTGTCAAAGGCTTTCTGAAAGTCCAAGTACACTATATCAGCTAGATCACCCTTGTCTATATGCTTTTTGACTCCAGCAAAAACTTCTAACAGATTAGTGAGCCATCATATTGTGTTCATCTATGCGTCTGATCATTCCGCTCTTTACTATAGGTTCCACCAAACTGCCTGGTACTGAAATTAGCATTACCAGCTTGTAACTGCCAGGAATGTCCTTCTGGCCTTGCCGGTTCTACCCTTGCAGCTACGGAAAGGCATCCTGACAGGGAAATGGGGCAGAGCTACTCAGCAATGGGAGCCTGGCAAGTATGACACCACAAAAGGGCATGAAGAGCTATTTCAGCTAATAGGCTGAAATAACTTCTTCAGTGACTCTACAGCCTGCAAGGTATGACTCATCTAGAGTGACCAGACAGCAAGTGTGAAAAATCGGGACAGGCGGCGGGGGGGTAATAGGAGCCTATATAAGAAAAAGACCGCAAAATCAGGAGTGCCCCTATAAAATCAGGACATCTGGTCACCTTAGATTCATCTCCCCTGTGCATCTGTTCAGTGAAGCCCAGCAATTCAGCTGGGAATTGACATGAGAATTTGGGCAACCCCCAGTGAAAACGGATTTTGGGGACAAAGCCTGCTTTTCACGCAGGGTGAAAAACAAGCACAACTACACAGTGAAAAATTATTTCCATCTTCGTTCCTTCCAGTACATAAAACCGAATACAAACTTCATGCATTGTATTATTTTATTTTGCTTGTGAAATTTGTCAGGGAGTTTCTATTAATTACATAGAACCACAATTCTGCTTGTAAGAAATAAAAGCCATCAATAAAGTATATTAAAACAATCACATTGCATAATTTGTCTCAATCAGTATTTTTAAGCTGTAAAAATATAGTCATTTTAGCATATTAAGACTTCTTTCTGAAACGTCTGAAATGCCACAGTTTGCCATCTGCTCAAATTATTTCTGAATAATTTGGCAGAACTCCCTGTCTGTTGCAGAATTACAAAATCAGATTTCATTGATCTCAGTTACAATGAAAATGTTACTATGTACTTAAAAAAATAACAAAACATCTGGACAAATCAGTAGCACATGCTCCAAGATTTGGGATACCAAGACAAATAGATAAACCAGGTCTGGCTGCTTTTACTTCTTTGTGGAAAGACAAAAAAGGGAGAATGGCTGGCAGATGCAGAAATTAAACTGATATGAATTCTTCTGACAGATATTTTGCTACTTTTCTTGTTTGTTTTTCCAGGGGTTTCTAAATGCCAGAATTTATCAGTCATATAACTCTTGTTCTTATAGTATCTGAGCAGTTCATAACATGCAAGAGAAAAATTAGCATTATTATCCCATTTTACAGCTGGAAAACTAACAGACAAAGAGTTCATGACATATCCAAGGTCATTCTGGAAGTTTTAGGCAGAGCTGGGAATTGAACCCAGATTTCCTGAGTCCCAAACCAACGCATTACAAAACAATTACAAGACCATACTTCCTTTGTACTACAGTCACTGCTACTGACCTGAAGTTCTTGGGAACAGGGACAGTCATTTACTATATGTTTGCACAGCACCTAACACAATGGGATGCCTACCTAATTGGTCACTACACATTGCCATGGTATTAATGTTAAATATAATTAACATTAGTGTTGACAATACGAAGAAAGTTTCTGGAGAAACGTGAGAAGCAGGGTAGTCCAGCATAAGAGGCAGCATTGTAACGGATGGGACACTGAACTGGGACTCAGAAAACCTCCACCTCTGCCACAGACCTGCTGAGTAACATTGGACAAGTCATTTCATCTCGCTTTCCCTATCACCTTTCAGAAATCTCTCTTTTTTTAAAAATCCAAATGAAAGCAAAGAAACAGTCCCTGACACAAAGAGCTACGTGTTTGTCCAGTACTTCACAAATTGAGACTTTCTTGGTTGGGGCCTCTTAAAGCTACTGTAGTACCAAAAAATTAATACATAGTAACAAAGAACAGCAATACACTATGATGGTATTTACAAGAATAATCATTCCCTTCTTTAGACAGGTAACATTCAAAATTATTGGTGCAAATAACTGCTCTGAAGTTTTTTAATGTTCTCTTCAGGGCCTAACTACCCACGGCATCTATTCTCCCCCTTCATCCTCCCCTCCTCTCCCTTCCCTCCCCTGATGCATTGCCTACACATTCAAACACTGAAACTAAGAAAAAATACACAAAAACTACAACAGTACTGGTCCCAATTGCTGTTTCAATAGGTCAAATAAAATGTGTGTGTGGGTGTGTGTGTGCGTGCACGCGCATGTGTGCGTGTCTGTCAGAGAGAGAGAGAACGAACCCCACAACATATTTTGAAGCTGGGGCATTCAGAGTATCAGCTTTTTCCTCATGTTTCTGATCTGACGCTAATGCCTGCTTTATTGTGAGAAGGATTTGTGTTATGTTGTGCGAAGACATACATAGTGATTATACCTCCACTCCATTTATGAAGCCAAAAACATGTACAACCTGATGTTTTCATGGCGATTATACCATTGAGAGAGGCAATGGTCTGGAGGCATATTCACAGAGTTAGAAGTCAATAAGTCCTGAGCTCTAATCCTAGCTCTACCAGTCTGGTTGTATGCTATGTCTCTCCATTAGTGAAGTGGAGATAATTCCAGTCATATTGTGAGTAGTTAATTAATGCTGGTACAGCTTTTTGAGCGTATAAAGTGCTATGAAAGGTCTAGAAATTATCCCAAGATTGAAATGCCATGACAAGACCAGACCTTGTGTTATTATGGCTCCCTGAAGCATTAAACAATGCCTGTGGAAAGTAAAATAAGAACCTGAATCACAAATACTCAAGCCTGCACAGAGCAGCAATCAGAATATATTGTCAGCTCAACTGTAACTAGTTGCATTAAGGCATACTTTAAAAATTGAGCTTCTTTCAGTGTGTCCGTGTGTAGGGAGAGAAAAAGATTGTGTTTGTCCTTTTTTCCCCTCTCACAATACACTTACACACAGCTTGGGATCATGATGAAGAGCAATTGTCTTTAGCCTTGAAAGTTAACTACAACACAGGGGCATGTTTTACAACTTTTCTGATTCCCCTCTACATAGGCCGTTACATTCTTCATCACAACTCCAGGCTCTTATAGAAGCCTCATTCAGGAAATATCGTCCACAGGAACATTTCCCTGTTTTAACCGATACAAATAAATTCACATACTGCATTATCCCTTGCAAGGAGGGAAAGAAGAATCCTTGAACACAGTTTTGTTTTTAATCTTTAGCCTACGAATTTGTTGCAATGACGAGAGCTGAGGTGTGGCCTGAGAGCTGAGGTATGCAAACTTCTCTGCTTAAATCTGTTAAGGTACCTCTAGCCATATTTGCCAAAGGACTACTACTCAAGACTTGGACTTCTGAGTGGAAAAAATTCATTTTGCCAAACTGCATAGAGGTTATTGTGACCTCAACAAATGTCTCTTGTGGACTAGGTTGTGACCACCAGATTAATGTTCATTTGTGTAATCTAAAATAGGATGGATTTCAAGGCCAATTTTTTCAAAAGTTAATAGCGATTTTGGGGGCCTAAATTGAGACTCCTTGAAGGTGCCTGATTTTCAGAGGATGGGTTATCAACACTGAAAGAAAGTCAGGCTTAGTTAAGGTTTCCTTCAACTGATCGTCCAAAAATTATGATATTCAAAAATCACGAGTCAGTCTCTTTTGAAAATGGGAAGGGTTAAACTCAACAAAACCACAGAAAATATTTCATTCAAGTCTTACCAAAACCCGAACATTATTTTTTTTCTTCAATTTTCAGTTTTTCCACATGGAAAAAAAAATGAAAAATTACACAAAAAGTTACTTAAAAACCTAATTGTCTCATTTCTTTAAAAATTGTATGGAAAATATTCACCATTTTCTAACTAACTCTAGTGATAACCATGATATTAGAGCAGGACTTTTTCCAAAAACAGAACATACATGACAGCAAATTTTGTAAGAATCTACAGACCAATTTCAGCCTTAGTGTAAGCAGAGGCACTCCTGTTAGCTTCCTTGGAAAAGGCATCAGAAGGTAGCAGGGAAACAAAGAAACATGGAAATATGAATGCAGAAGAATGTGGCAGTCTGCCAGTAACAGATAGGAGAGTAACTTCAAGTTTACGTAAAGAAAGAAAGGAGTGAATATCAAGAGTGGAAAATTCCCTAAATTGTCTTAAAGGTGAAACACTGAAAGTGCTTGGTCTTTTAAGCAAAAGTCTACACTGGAAAACATGAAAACTACCATGAAGAAAGATCAGGAAAAAGAAGGGTAAGCACTTAACATATTTCCTGGCTCAGCAGCCTAAGGTCCAACAATTAAAGAAAGCAATTAGTGTATTTTCACTTATTCTATTCACTTTGTCCAACAGACATGGATTGAAAAGAGTGAGGGCCAAACTCATCTGTGGTGGAAATGGGTGTAACTCCTATGGTCTTCAATCCAGATTCATAGATTCTGAGGCCAGAAGGGACCAATGGGATCAGTCTGAATGCATTTATAGCACAGGCCATAGAGCTTCCCCAACATAATTCCTAGATCATATATGTTTTAGACAATATTCCGGTCTTGTTTTTAAAATGGTCAGTGACGGAGAATCCACCACAACCCTTGGCAAATTGTTCCAGTGATTAAATACTCTCACCATTAAAAATTGACACCTTATTTCCAGTATGAATTTATATAGATTCAACTTCCAACCATTGGCTCATATTATACCTTTCTCTGAGAGGTTGAGGAGCCAATTATCAAATATTTGTTTCCCATGTAGATACTTCTAGACTGTAATCAAATCACTTCTTAACCTTCTCGTCATTAAGCTAAATAGATTGAGCTCCTGGACTCTATCACAATAAGGCATGTTTTCTGATCCTTTAGTCATTCTCATAGCTCTTATCTGAACCTTCTCTAATTTCAGCGGATTATCCACCATGATCACCACAGAGTCACTTTTCCCCCAAGATAGAATCCCCCATCCCTGTAAATAAGGCCTACATTCTTTGCTCCTAGAGGAATATATTTATATTTAGCCATATTAAAACACAGAGTTTTGTTACACTCAGTTTACCAAGCAATTCAGATTGCTTTGAATCAATGACCTGTCCTCTTCATTTTTTACCACTCCCCCAATTTGTGTGTCATCTGAAACGTTATCAGTGATTATTTTATGTTTTCTTCCAGGTCATTGATGAAGATTTTATATAGAGTAGGTCCAAGATCCTACTAGAAACAGACCCATGATAATTCCTCATTTACAGCTACATTTTGAGACCTATTTTGGACTCACTTATGTAAAGAATTAATTTGGTACTGAATTTGGTATTAATTGTACGTAGAACTCTCTCACAAAAAGTAGACATTTATTCTTAGGACTTATTAACAAACTCCTGGGATCACATTTTGTTTTCATTTACACCTGTGAAAGCCCACTGATTTCAACATGACCAAGCTCACATTGGATCGCAAGCTTTAAAGTGCAGCTACACTCTGAAAAGTGACTATAAGATGACCTGGTGGCCAGGGCCATATTTAATTTTCTTTCAGTGATTTCACATCCAAGGTATATAGCTAAAAGATGTTTTTATCTTAATAGAAAACTCTGCCTAGGATCAGAAACTCAAGCTGTGTTCTTGCTGGCTTGTGCTTCGTCACCAGAGACACAGAATTTGCACTCTAAATTTAAGAGTTCTGCTGATGATGTGGCATTCAATCCAATTTGTTCTTCCAGAGCTGCATTGGGTTGGCAGGAGTCAAGAGTAGTCAAATCTTATTTTATGATTTTAACAAGCACATATCAGTTAAATGCTTCAGATACAAATGGGTCTATACAGACATCAAAACATTTTCTTCCTCGGGTTTGCAGTCTGAAAACTGGTATAAGCACTTTTAGACTGACAGAACTGCAGCTACACTAGGGAGAAGGGTTGCTACTTTACCACGCCAGCATAGTTAAAATGGCTGAATTTTTAAGGGTAAACGGGAAATAAAACAAAAATGTACTGATGGGCTCAGAGGTAGTGTTAAATTAGAATGTTAGACTTCCTTCCTCATCTCTCCTTTCATCCCACCAACTCAACTACAGCATAGGAGTACACAGGGTACTAGAGTAATGAAAACTAGTGTGTGACGTTATTGACATGAACTGTGACCATATAGATCATTGTTGCAACCAGGGTCCTATGGTTGCACCAGGTCTTGTACAGAGGAGGTCAAGTGGGGTGTCTATGGAAAGGTTGCAGTTTGCTGTTTATGATTATGCTGACTGTATGTGTGAATCATTTTTGTATTTGAAGTTATGAATATTGGCTATGTACTTGCATCTCTATGTGTTTGATTCTAAGTAGCCTCAGTGAAGCACTTGGTCAGCTTCTTGAGATAGGACTAGTCTCAATAAGTGCCCAATCAAGGAACACTTAACTGACAATGGACTTTCGAAGATGCCAATCCACATCTGAGCTTTCCTGGGAATGTTCAAACTAACATGCAAACAATGGCGTCAGCCTGCAAAAAGCTGAATCATTCATGGACATGTGACAGGTGGCTACAAACTCCATCTTGTTGCTGTGACTTTGCACAGAAGAACAAAGGGGTTTCTGCCCACAAGAGAGAATATTAAAAGGCCCTGGAAACCCCTCCATTTTGTCCTCAGCTGGCTCAAGAGATGGCATCTCCACTTCCAAGAGATGCCTGAAAGAAACTGGAACAAAGGACAGTCATCATGGGGGTGTGAGTGATTGCTGGACCTAGTCTAGGAAGGAGTCCAGTCTGTGAAAGAAGCTTATTGGAACACCTCTAAAGGTGAGATTTACCTGTATGCAGTTTCTTAATGTATTAGGCTTAGACTTGCGTGTTTTGTTTCATTTGCTTGGTAACTTACTTTGTTCAGTCTGTTACTACTTGGAACCACTTAAATCCTACTTTTTATACTTAATAAAATCACTTTTGTTTATCATTGAACCCAGAGTAAGGAATTAATACCTGGGGGAGCAAACAGCTGTGCATGTCTCTCTATCAGTGTTATAGAGGGCGGACAATTTATGAGTTTACCCAATATAAGCTTTATACAGAGGAAAACAGATTTATTTGGTGTTGGGTGTCTGAGTGCTGGAGACAGAAGCAATTTTTAAGTTGTATTCAGTTAGTCTGCAGCTCTGGGGCATGTGGTTCAGACCCTGGGTCTGTGTTAGAGCAGACTGGCATGTCTTGCTCAACAAGGCAAGGTTCTGGAGTCCCAGGCTGGCAAGGAAAATGGGTTCAGAGGTAGTCTCAACACACAAGGTGACAGTCCCAAGGGGGCCAGTATAATGGATTTATTCGGGGCTTAGGCTCCCAAAAAGACTGAATACTGGGTGCTGGGAAAGTCCCTGCTAATTAAGAAGCCCCTGAGCTGAGTGGATCTCAATTTCAGTGAACTGCAGAGATGTGTGGCCCAGCCCTTGGGTCTGTGCTGCAGTTGACTGTAGTGTCTAACTCAGCAAGACAGGAGTAGAGGGAAGCCTCTTCTAGCAGGGGGGTTTGTTCTCGGTGGTATCCCAGCACATTTAGTGACAGTCTTAAGGGGGTTTCTGTGACTGAACTCGTCACATAGTGTTTAAGAACACAAACAGCAGATCCTCTATAAAGTATCAGTGCTATTTTTTCCCACAGTCACTTTTCTGACCATAACTTCACTCCAACTTCTTAAATTTTGACACCTGTGTGTGCTTGTTTTCTGAACACAATGTTGAGGAAAAGAAATGAAAACCAGAAACCCTTCAGTAATAAATAAAAACAAAGGAATTCTGTGCACAGAGCTTCCGTTTGTTGAAAGGACTTTTCCTGCAGGATCCCATCATCCCACAAACAGTGAATGATACTACAGACTTATTATTTTTACATATAACCATGTCCTTGAGGTCTACCTTCAATTGTTACGAGATGCCAGCAAAGTGGCGAAAAGGGGAAACAGGGACTTTCAGAGATAAACCAAGTACAAGCTGCTACAACTTGAGCTAAAGAATCAAGGCTCACTAGCTGGGACCAAAAGACTCATCTGCTCTGCAGGTCAGCAGAGAGAGGGACCTGTGACATACTTACCAATGGGTTATATTCATGCTAAAATTTGCCAGAATGCACACATAATCCCCCTTGGGCCCAACACCCCGGCTTCTTCACTGAATTTTCCTTTGATATTATCTTCTAAGGGTTGCCAGCAAGGTTTGGCTACCATAACAAGCCGCAATCTCTCTCCCCCACACACCCTTTTTGTTTTCCTACATGGACAAAATCCTTTGTTAATTTGTTGTTAAGGCTGCTCCGGCATACCTCCTCCCATCAACCCAAAAACCACCAAGTAAGGAAAATTAAATTTTATATAATTTATTTCTGTATGCAATTCTTACATGTGTATAAATGTTTAGAGGTTTTAACAGTTGTGCATCCAACACTCATGGACAAAGTCATTTATAAGTAGAAAACAATACATTAATGGGCAGGGGAGAGCAGCATGGGAAAGGAGGAAGACCGGTCAGGTTTCCCTCTATCTGCAGAAGGGCTCGCTTTAGTACTATTTTTTATTGCTCACATGAAAGTACCTTAGGGCATGTCTATAGAATAAGCTATAAGTATTGAAAGTATCTTTTTTATACTGATCCATCACCTTTAACTATGTGAGAACCAGCCTGTAAGAGTGCAGTACCCCACCATCAGTCACCCCAAGGTCCAACAGAGATCTAATGCTCTGGCTTGCTTATAACTCAACCAGTGAAGCACTGATTAGCATAACCAACTGAGCAGCAAGGCAGTTCTATTGGTATTAATTTCTCAAAGTGCTAAGTACACAGGCCCAGAACGAGCAAATCACTGAAGAACACTGCAAAGAATCCCAACAAGAAAAAAACAAAAAAAGTTTAAAAATATATCACCTTTAACAAGATCTCCAGGAAGGAGAAGTCTCAATTTTATGTTTCTAAATTCCTTTCTCAGGGCACTGATTCAGGGCTCACAAACTTAGAATCAACAAACAAAAGTTTCTGGGCCCTGTCAACCTAATCCCCAGGAACCTGAGAGATACCACAGTCTGCATGGCTTCTAGTCCTCTCTTTCCTGCTCAACTTCCTTTTCCTGTTTAAATAGCCCAGCCCCAATTGTGTGAACAGGGCAGGAGTGGGGAGCCTGTCCCTTAAAGAGGTAGTACATTGCTTCACAAACATGCTTAACTTCAAGCACATAAATAGTCACCACTGAAGTCAACATGGACTACTCAGGTGCCTCAAGCTAAGTAGTACTTAAGTGCTTTGCTGGATTGAGACTAATGTGCTTAGCACCTTACCGGCTCCAGCCCCTGATTAACAATGTTTTTTGTCAGCTTCTACCTTCCCCCTAGGTGATTTATATCCTAAATTATACAACACATTCTCCACTGAAACTAAAATGACAATCCATTATTTGCTGAAATATAGGATTATGGAAGAAAGAAATGTTATGTGGCAAACACTGCAGCAAAAATGGAAATGGTTATTACTAATGGTGCTTCCAAATAAAATCTGCACTTTAATAAACAATAACTAACATCATGTTTAAGATTTTGGACTAATTTCCAAGCGGCAAATTTTCAGCTCTCTAACTTCAAGAATTACATTGCTAGAAAATTATATCTAATAAAATGTATCATCTGAACTAAATATCTTGTAAATTCTCTGTGAATTCATTCTGTAATCAGTAAGTGCTGTATTATTCACACATAACGAAGAGGTTTTAAAAAATCCAACCTTAACTTTGGGGCCACTATGGTGCTCATACAAGAATATCGAATGAACACACACACTTGCACACAAAAACAAAATGAAAATCCTTTAAAATGTGAGATTCCTTGACTATTTCGATAGCATATAATTTAAGGCTCTTCATGCAACCTAAAACTATTAGATTAAGCAAAATACACTCAGCTGGCAAAAGGAATTGAGTGAATTTAATCATGTTGATTACATGGCTTGGAACTGACTGGAATCAATTTAGAATTTCAGGTTCTCTTCTAAGTTTACAATATGTATAGAGTTTTAAGTCACATTTTCCAAGAGTTTAGTGTTTGTTTAGCACCTCATGTAAACAAAGTTCCACATGCAAAGCACTAGCAGACTTGGGCCTTCCTCTTTTGCCTCTGGCATCAGTGGACAGATCAAGCCATTTCTGAGCAAGACTGAAATGAGGCATTTCATGAAGTCCTAGTTTTAAACAATTCTTTCAAGTTTTACATCTGAAGGTCTAAGTGAAATGAAGCTGGCGGGGGGGTCTCTGTGCAATCCCTATTGGAGAAGTCTCCACACGTCAAAAACAAAGACATAACTGAGCCCTTTGTTGGTAGTTTGTCCAAAGGGGCAGAGGACTGAATTGACATTTACTCTGGGTAGAAATTATCATCCTTTAAAAGAGAACATATTGGCAGGTGAGTGTAAAACACAAATTGTCCTCTGAGTGGCTGTGCCAGGAATAAATAAAGGACTTAGATTTCAATACTGGCATCATCCACCTATACTATATTAATATAAAAAACATTTTTAAAACAAGGTGAAAACTACACAAGCCCTTACGGATCCAAATGCAGAACCACGGCCTATAACAATGAAGTGCAAGAAATACCCACTTGGTATTAAACACTTAACAATTCACTGAACTCAGAAAACTAGTGAAAAAGGTGCATAAAGTTACTGGAGAATTCCCTACCAACTCTCTACAATAGTGCTATAGTGGTTTGCCTATCAGGGGTCATTGAGGTATCAGCACTCAGACTTCTCATTAAGGAGACTGTGTGAAGTCATCAGTAAATCTATTGATGCCAACTCACAGGGGTACATTTTCTCTCTGCTGCTCAGGAAATTAGGCATCCAACTCCCATTAACAAAAACAGGAGATAGAAGTTGTATGCCTAATTCCCAGTTCACCAGGCTACAAACGTACCCCATAATATGAGGGAATTATGACTTAAAGACTGCATTGTGATGGAAAAATCACTCGTGATGAAACAATGCTTAAATGGTGGAAAAAATGTCTCGTTTCTAATATTAAACTAGCTTAATCTTAACAAGGAACTTCAGACAAGTATTAAAAGATGGAAGAGTCCCACTTCAGAGTATCTTTCTTATTTTAAGGAATAGCTAAAAGTTTTGGTGCTCTAACTTATTAAACATGGTCAAGCCCACCTTTATGAAATGCCCATCTCCATTCAATTTTGTGTGAGCAATGCTATTCTGTTAAGCAAAGACTTTGATCTACATTTACTTTTTGTAGCAAGTATAATGACTATGACTGGAATTTTAATGCTGGTCTCTGAAAGAGGGGGTAGAGCATCCATAAAAATACAAAATGACCCACTTCCAGTGCCATTATTTTAATTGACATCTGTGAGCATATTTTGTTAGGTTGCACCAAGACAGATGAAGGCCCTTTGTGCCCTTCTGACAGTGATGGCAATCATTAAAGATTTACAGGGGGTCATTAAAGTGAGAAATAGCAGTAATGCAGAGCTGAATCTCAGTGTCCCATGTGCATTCAACTGAAGCATGAAGAACACCAGTGTAGAATTAGTTAAGATCATTCATTGCCCTAATCACCTTAACCCTATTTTATAAAAATCACTAACTTGCATAAAGCAAGTTAGAGCTGTAAATTTAGCTTTAGATGGCAGGTATTGCCAGTAAAAGACACAATGCTTCTATTTATGTTAAGGGCTCTTTGGTGCTTTCACAAGATACACAGCTATGATGAAGGAGCGTGTGAAGGCGAATACAGGGTCGCTGTGTTATAGCACTAGTCCAAGGAGATTTTCTGTCCATCAAGTACAACACCTCTGGTTAACTGGGGTGAGTGCATTCAAAGGCATCTCCTACACTTGCTTCTTGGAGGTACAGCATACAATCCCCTCTGCTATCTGTAGTCCACCAGTTGGTGATGGAAGAGTTGACACAGATTGCTCCATCCTTTTGGGATGGCCAGAACTTCAGGTGATAGAGCACAATTTTTGGTGGGGAGCTCTTTTTGGACTTCTACCCTTGCTTTGTGCACTGAGGCAAGGATAGTTATGATCCATCTGTAAAGATACTTACATTAGATTTAGTCATAACGTGTGGCAGGGGATGGACAAAAATCTGTGCCTCTTGCCATGCCCTGGCAAGTAGCCCATGGAGACCTGCCAGCACCCCCTTTTCAAGGCCCAGCAAGTGTCACAGCCCAGTGCATTACCCCCAACACCACAGTGTCTCCTTCCACAACATCATTCACTGAAAATGCTCCCTCTTCTCCCTTTATGTTCTTGGGAGCCATCATTCAGCTCAGTATGGACAAGGAGAAGAGTTAACAGTTTATCCTTAAATGCGAACACACCATCACAAACCCCTTTGATATGTAGTCAGATGCACAGTGCAACTTGTTTCCATAAGAAGTATTTTGCAGGTATAATACTTTTAAACACATTTGACCACAACTCAGGTGACTGCATTCGAAGACATGTAGCATGATAGAATAATTGTATTTAAATTATTCCCAGGATGAGGAATGAAACTTTTTTTTTAAATTATCTTATCTGTGTTGAATTATTATTATACCTTGTAAACAGACATCATAGAAAATCCTAGGGGGGAAAAGGTACAGGAGGTTTCTAACCTGTGCTTGCCTGGCTTTGATTATCCTGTTTGTTATAACAAATGGAACAGAAAAGTGATCTCCTACGGGAATCAGACGTTGCTCTTGTTTTAATCCACTCCCTTTGATTTCCCTGAGTAGCTCAGATTAAAGATAGGCCTTCTTTTCTGTCTGATGTTCTATCTCACTGTAGAGTTGTGAGAAGGAGCAAGCTTTACAAAAGCCTTTGTCTGACATGGTCTCTTTAACCAGAGAAACAGCTTCCTGGATAGAATGCCAAGATGTTTGATGTTGGCCGAACTAGAAAATGGTTCCTGCCAATCAAATGAAAAAATGAGCAACTGGCAGCAGTGGGCTGCACAAAAAGAAAAATCATAGGCTAAAAGTAAACTCCCTACGAAAATCAGTATTTTTTCACCTTTGCACGTACAAGACCTAAAGTTATAGAGGCAAAGAATGAAAAGATAATATACACCCATATAAAGAGTATTTTATCTGAGATGGTTACATCTTATTTATTAGTATTATATATGTGTTGCATGTCTACTGCATTACAGATGTTAGTATTAGGGCTCCAGAGCTAAGACAGACTTCCCCAGACATTCACCACTCTTGCAGAACTCAGTCGAGAGCTAACGCTTCACGCATGTATCACTTCACAATTGGTGTGTTGGTACTTTGGAGCCAGACACCATTACAATTGCACAACACCAAACAGGTTTTAGACATATGTTTTACACCATACAATCAATCAGAATACAAATAGTGTGTCCATTATTTTGTATACAGCAATAATACACCCTAAGACTTGTGCTGTGGTGAGATAACACATTTCCCAGGTAATTGGTGGCACTGATTTTACCTCATGCCTCGTGACACTTCCAAGGAGTGTGTTATCTCAGAGTAACACACTCCTGCTTGTGCCTAACCACTTAATTATTAAACACAAAACTCCAGATCAGAATAATCATCTCAAGTTACCATTATACACCGTAGGGCCCTTCTGACTTTTAACGGAAGTGAGCAATTTTAAACTATGTTGTAAATGGAATGACCTTGAATAGAAGTTTACCCCAACATTGTACCATAGATTTTTACAGGTTTAAAAGAGAAATCCAACTAAGCAAGGAAGAGTGCAAATTTTATCTTTTCTTCTGTTCAACATAGAGCACATTCACAGCATTGTTACTTTTTAAATATAATTTGTTTGTTTGTCTTGAGTTTTTTTTATTTTTAAAGTGAGGATGAGGCTACACAAAGTATCACTTTGTTGGACATACAACACATCACACTGGCTGAGAAGAAAATGAACACATGAAAAACCCTAAAGATTGCAGCAAGGGATGCATCCTGTCTAAGGGCCTTGAAAAATGTGATGTGATCTTGACCAAATCCAGGAGTGACTACAGGGTTAATACAAAAGTGAATCTGTAAAAGTACTGGAAATCCATCACAAAGTACAGACCCACTAACCAAACATTTCTAAGTGACCCTTAAAGGGTTTCAGTGCAGAAAATAATGTAACATAATGCAGATTATTTACAGCTGGTTACTTGTAGACCCCTTAACGAAGGTATTGCTACTTTTCGATTGTCTCCATTATACTTTATATATCGTAATTATTTATAGGGCCACACACAGCACACAAAGCTTCCATAATGTAAAATACGCATTTTGGCTGGGGCTTTCTAAGACCTGTAAGGGAACTGGGTGTTCAATCCCATCAACTCAAGTGAACTGAACATTTAAATTCCCTTCAGATACTTTGAAAATCCCAACCTTAGAAGCATTTAATATATTGAACTTTCTAAAATTATTTTGAAAAAAGAAATGAGGCAGGTCACAGAACTGAGGCGTGCTGCCAGTTCAGAGAATTATCATGTCTCAGAGTCTTTGAGACATTTAAGGCCCTATAGGAATGAACCTAGCAACCTGAGAGATCGCTTCTCAATCAGCAACCAGGGTTTCCTACAGCCAACCACTTTCCACTGGAGCAATGACACTGTTGTGGAAGGACAAGGCTCATGAGGGCAGGAGGGAGAACATTCACAGGAGCTAGACCCAGATTAGGGAAACTTGTTCTTGAGAGATCAGAAACACCACAGCCCTTGCTGAATTCAGGCCTACGTCCCTGAGCCAGCAGTGAAAGCTACAGGGATGCACCTGCATGATTCTGTTTGCAACTCTGGAGCCTGTATGAGTATCTTGTCTCTGACAGAGGTTTCCCTCAATAAGTTTCTTTCACTTTTTCACACACACACACACACACACACACACTCCCAGAACCTCCAGTAAACCAATCAAGTATTTTAGTTACATGCTGGAAAGGGAAACAAAGCAAAAAAATGTTATTGTTATTTCTATTTTTACATAGATCGGGAATCACTCAGGATGCTAAGATGACCGGAGCCATTTAGTTATCTAGTCAGATACAAAAGCAAAAAACTTATGACTTTTTTTTTTAAAGCACAAATCTGATTCTTGGGCATGCTTAGTTTCATATCATTGCTGTTGTAGTCTCTGGTGTCAGGTGGCACTATCAAGTTGTATTGCTACACCTTAACAGTTGGCTTTCTGCTCCTGATTACGGTGATATGTCACTGTTATCACATATACTAGAGTATACAGTTGCACAGAACATATCCGGCAGCATCTTGTTTATAAATGCCTTGGATGATTAACAAAAATATTTAAAAAGCCAAGAGAGATGGGCATATGGCTACAGCATAAATGGAAACAACAATTCCTAAAACACAATGCAGCCTTGAGCACACAATGAAAGCAGGAAGGGTTAATAACATTAAGAAAATGGGAAAGGTTTATGAAACAGCCTGCAAAGAGCAACAGACAATTTCCACATTTCAGCTGAGACTGGATTATTTCATGTACCAAGAAACTTTAGAACCATCAGCCATCTAAGACAGCATTCATTCGCTGAATATGCGTGTCACAGTTAAAGAGTGACTGCACCTCTGTCCCTTCCTGCGGTCTGCTCAAGGGATGCCCCTTTAGGTCTCAGGCCTCCAGCTCTCACCTTCCTATAGTCAGAGTCCCGTGACACTTCTCTTCCAGATTGGAGATTTAGGCTTGCAGTCCCAATTGAGGTCTGACCTTAGCTCAGCACCTGCAGTTTCACACCCTCTCAGGATGCTACGACAGTGGTTTACCAGAGACCAGACAGCCTTCACAAAGCAAAGTACATTTATTTAAAGGAAAAAAGCATCGCCGACAAAACAATAAAACGCCTAAACCCACATTAAACTTACTCATCTTCTGTATGGGTGTGGAGTGGGGGAGGAGGTCGTCTGATCGCTGTCAGAGTCTTTAAATCCTTCCAGCTCTCTTGGTTACAATCTTATGTCAGTTTTTGGTCTCTCTTATGGCTTTTCTCTGCCCTGGTCCATTAAGCGCCCTTTCCTACTGCAGAAGAGAGAGAGACACCCCCACACTGTGCTCTCTCAAAGAGCTTAGTTTTGTTCTTTTATGCCATTTTCTTCACATAAACTCAAGGGTGCTCTGACTGAAAGGACGTGCTTCCTATTTGTAGTTTTAAGTAGCCTACAACAGTCACTCAAAAGGATGAGAGTTAGGTGAGTGATGCCATTGCCTTAGAAAATCAGCAGTATGAATTCATATCAATGTTCTTATTTTCAAAGAAAACAGAAATCAGAACAGATTTCTACAAACACCTGTTGGATTTTCTTAAAACCCAATTAAGAGAGATAATGTCATCTTTACTTTGTGGAGGGGAAGGGGGGTTTACCCTTCCTTTTATCATAATAAACTTTGTTTAGAAAAGAGCAAGAGTTATGGCCATTGCCTCATCTAGTTCCTGAAATATACGTTAGTTTATAACTACCAACCTATTTACTATTTTTTTAAATGAACATATGGAAGTGCTATTATGCCTCTGAGTGAAACAGAGTGTTTCTGTAACAGACAAAAGAGTTCATTGAAATTCATTCTAAGTAAAACATTCTTCCATACTTTCTGTCCTATCACACTGTGTATTCTTGTTATGCATTGTTAACTAGTTGCTACTGTGCATACCAGTTGTTAGGGGGCTTATTCCTTCACCCACTTACTTCCCTGGTCCTTCGCGCATGAACAGAGAGCAACAATACCCGAAGTCCAAAGGTGCAAACAATTCGATGTTTATTGGGGTGAACTTCCAGCAAGCATGATTCCAGTTTCCTTCCTTAGTATCCTCCTTCCCAGCTCTGACACCACAGAGCCTTACACCTGTGTCCCTGTTCCCATTCCTGCCCTTAGCCAAACATGATTCCAACTTCCTTACTCCCATTCCCTGTTCCCATCTCCCCCTTTAGCAAAACATGATTCCAATTTTCTTACCCCCATTCCCTGTTCCCATCTCTCACACCCACTCACTTCCTCATTGACTACAGATTATATAGTAAAACTTGAGTTCTGCTTAGCTATACCTTAACCAATCATTTTCCTGAAATTTAACTAACCAATCCTAACATATTGTAACATGATTATGTAACCAATTATATCCCACCACCTTAATTAGTTTATACCCAGCAAAATTAATTATACAGCAGACAGGAACAATCACAGAACCAGACAGAGATTATACAGACAAACAACAGCAAAGTGGGAACTATAATGACAAAACAATACAGAAGTGAGGATTTCACATCCCAGCTATTGATAAGTGAGTTCTTGCCAGACAGGATGCTATCAAACTAAGTTTCCTTTTACATTTTCTAGGCACTTCCCTTTCTCTGGAGGTGATAGGAATACAATCCTGTCCTGATAGTGCCTAACAGCCCAATAGCACCTTATTTCAATGTGACTAGTTTGGAATGTGAGGATGTGACCGTTCGCTTCCCAGCTTATGGCTGCCTCTGCTGCTTAGCCAAAGGCCTGAGCCTAAGCACAGGGCCACAAACTGTCACAGTAAGAGAAGGCCCTTACACTGGCAGACAGTGGTTTTGATTCTTTCTTTTATACCTCTGGAACTAGCCAAGTGATAAGAATACACCTAAATTCTTAAAGTACAGGCCTTTGCAGACAGGCCTGAATATCTATATCCTAACACCAGTGGGAGGTGAATTGAGTCCTGTATGCAGCAAATGTATAATAGAGCTTGCAAAGTTTTTGAAGCACCTTTGGATCTGCGAGAAAGATAGATATTTACATTCAAAATATTGAACAACGTAAGCCTCACTCATTTAGGGCCCAATCCTGCACCGCTGGAAGTCAATTGCAATATTCTTGTTGCTTTTAGCAGTTGGAAAATCAGGCCCACTTTTAGTGAGAAGCAAGATAAAAAGGAGGAGAGTTTCAATTAAACTTGCTTTTCCTCATCTGGCTTTGGAATTTATTCTACCAATCTTCTTCATGCAGAAAGTACAGCGATAAGCTTTGAATTTCTCTATGACTGCAGGCACATCATGCACACTAACTGCAGCTTCTTTCCTAAATAAAAAAAGTTGGATTGAAAACAAATATTGCAAAAATAGAAACTGTACATGGAAAGACATGCAATGAAATTGACTAAAGGAACAACTTGTAGCAATCCAACTGATTCTACATTATAATTATGTTCTTCTGCCATGTGTTGCTGAACAAAGGCATGCAGAACACTATGAAATGATTTAATTCATATGTCAACAAGTCTGAAGCCAAAGAACTTCATGCCACTCTTGCGAGTTACCGTTGCTGAGCTAGAGTTCAAACTATGCTCTGTGATGGCTGCAGAGAAGCCATTAATGCAGACTGACCATGATAACCCAGTTATGGGGGAAGGGCAGAGGCAAGGATGGTGGACCTGCAACTTCATGGATCCACTGGCCAGTCAATTTGCAGGAAGGAAGGATGAGGAAAGAGGAAAAGATAAGGAAAAAGCAAAAGAGGTAGAAGAAGATGGAAAGAAGAAGGCTGGAAATGAAACCGTAGACATGCTAAGAGAGAGAAAGAGAGAGAAATCAGAGACCTTTCCACATAGTTTAATTTACTGTGGCTTTATAATTTTATCTGGCAGCCAGATATTACCGAGATGGACCATGATTTAAACAACAAGAGACTGAATAAGTAATTAGATAGATCTGAAGAAAGCACCAAATCCTGTTCCCCGTGAACATTTTGGGTGACCAGGCTGTGTGAGGAGGAGGTCTGTTAGGGTCAGAGTCCAAGAATCACCATTCCAGGTCATCAAATAATCTAGAGAACTCTATGGAAAGTCATAGTTTCCCTCATAGCTGCTGAGCTCCCCTCTCCAGAGGGACTGATCAGCTGGAAATCCAGTGGCAATACCTTCCCAATTATACCTCACCCTCATTTGTCTTTCTTTGTCGGTGTGCAGTGCTAGCCCGGCACAGCTATGCTCCAGAACACACAGTGGGAGGACACCCTTTGTCCAGGTTTCCCAAATTCTACCCTGCACACTGTTTCCTTTGTGTTCAGGGCCCTCTGGAGAGACTTCCAAGATAATGAATAAGTCTATCCAAGTCATTAATGATCTGTCCATGTGAGACTTCCCTTTGTTCACCAGGTAGAGACCCAACCACGAAAACATGAAGGCAGCACACAGAGTGACCTAGAGATTGCTCTGAGTTGTACCTATGCAACATCAGTGAAATTGATAAAATACACTGGGGTAACCCAAGGCAGAATCTGGTCCAGTGACTACAGTAAAGTTACACCAGACATGAATTTAGCCCACTGAGACCAGTCAAGTCATGGGGCACTGTCATAAATATAAAGGAAAGGGTAAACACCTTTAAATCCCTCCTGGCCAGAGGAAAAACCCTTTCACCTGTAAAGGCTTAAGAAGCTAAGATAACCTCACTGGCACCTGACCAAAATGACCAATGAGGAGACAAGATACTTTCAAAGTTGGAGGGGGGGGGGCGGAAACAAAAGGTTCTCTCTGTCTGTGTATTGCTTTTGCTGGGATCAGAGCAGGAATGCAGGTCAGAACTTCTGTAAAGGGTTAATAAGCAATCTAGTTAGATATGCATTAGATTCTGTTTTGTTTAAATGGCTGATAAAATAAGCTGTGCTGAATGGAATGTATATTCCTGTTTGTGTGTCTTTTTTTGTAACTTAAGGTTTTGCCTACAGGGATTCTCTATGTTTTGAATCCGATTACCCTGTAAGGTATTTACCATCCTGATTTTACAGAGGTGATTCTTTTACTTTTTCTTCTATTAAAATTCTTCTTTTAAGAACCTGATTGCTTTTTCATTGTTCTTAAGATCCAAGGGTTTGGGTCTGTGTTCACCTGTGCAAACTGGTGAGGATTTTTATCAAGCCTTCCCCAGGAAAGGGGATGTAGGGCTTGGGGGGATTTGGGGGGAAAGACGTTTCCAAGTGGGCTCTTTCCCGGTTATATTTTGTTAGATGCTTGGTGGTGGCAGCAATAAAGTCCAGGGACAAAAAGTAAAATAGTTTGTACCTTGGGGAAATTTTAACCTAAGCTGGTAAAAATAAGCTTAGGGGGTTTTCATGCAGGTCCCCACATCTGTACCCTAGAGTTCAGAGTGGGGAAGGAACCTTGACAGGCATTTTGCTAATTACTTAGTTCCAAGGTACTGTCTGGCCATCAATTGACAGGAACAAACAGACTAAACATCAATGGTTGATTAGCTTAGCAGATACGGTCATGGGACCACCACAAGGACAATCTTATAAATGCACGCTATAAAATATTTGCACATTCTTCTCACCATTACAGTGAAGTCTGTCACAAAACCACAACATTTTTATATATCCCATGGATACATACTTCACATTTTACTGCACTAACAGCTGCATTAACAAAAATAACAATGGACAAAAATTTTGAATACTCTCGCTATTCATATCTTTAACAGCAGCACTTGTATCTCCATTTGGTATGTAAATAACCTAATTATGTAATTATCTGATATGAAAGTAACTGAAGTAGCAAAACATGTAATCTAAAACGGGCTGAACAGATCCAGCTGAATCCTAGACAGATATAGATTGTGCAATTAAGCATCATGCACTTAAATTGGCTGCCTGAACTTGTTTCCCCAGCTTATGTTTATGGTTTGTATTTTTTTGAGGGGAGGAAAGAAGGTATTAATTCTGGGGTGCAATGGAGTTTTTACAGCTTTTCTTTGTCTTTCGTTTTCTGAAATTTGTCTTTTTTATAAAAAAATTTTGGTCACTACTTATCAAGAGCAGTTAACTAAAGCAGTCCATTCTACTGATCAAGGATTCTCCTTTCTATTTCTATATTAAAGGAGTCATGATTCCTTCCCCTATACCGAGTCCATTTCAAATTCCCATTACTTGGAGTCTACAATTCAAAAATGGTTATTTCTGAGTCAGCTGCTTTACTCGTGGCTTGTTCTTCCCTTATTTGGCTGGCATTCAATGCTATAAACCATACTCTCTTCCCCCTCCCCTTTGTTCCCTATTTAATTTTTTACTGTTGGCTGTTTTGAAACAGTAGCTTTTCCTCTCACCCTCACCCTGTTCCTGGCTTTAGGCAATTTTCTTTTGACATTCCAAATAAAATGTAGTCCACCTTAGTGAACCTCTGCACGCCTAGTACACATTTGTTATACAGTAATATATAAGGAGAAACCAAAAAAGTACATTGTCTTTCCATTTCCATATTAATAACAATGGTGAAGAAAAGAAAACGGTCAGATACATCTAGCCAGAGCAAGTTTAGCTATTCCTAGTGCTAGGAAAAACTAGATCATATTTTCTTTTTATAGTTTTATACAGATATTGCCCACTTTAATTAAATGTGGATGATTTATTTTGCAGTTTATCTGAATTATTTATTTTTAGCACTGCATGTGGATATTCTGAATGCACAGCTCAATAAGATCTTGTTTACAGGTCTTGTGCATCTTCACGTATTTATTCCTGTGCTTCCAATTACATTTTTAAATGTACAATTCATTATCAGTGAAGGGAATTGAGGACAATGCCATAAAGCTGTTTCCTCATGGCATTTCCAATCTATGACAACTTTCACACTGTATGAATAGAAAATAACAAAAAATCAGCTATCTGATACTGTATGAAATGACTAATTCCTGCAAGGCTGACAGATATTTGGAGTCATATCATAAAAAATACTTGGAGTACATGGAAACAGATTAACCGTTTAATTGTATTTGGAGCCAATTTTCTTTTCACAATCAGTTTATCATATTTTACAAGTTGTACACAAGCTAGCAATTACCCATTATCAACTCTAGGGCCCCGATTCTGCTCTCATTCATATCAGCATAAATCAAGAGCAACTCTACTGAAGTTAACAAGGTTATCCAGGATTTACATTAGAATAACAAAGTAGAATTTGGCAATGATAAAATAATCTTAACTATACCAGGTTTATCAGTGTGGTAGCTCTTGATTTTAATGAATTTACTCCAGATTTACTCCAGTGTAAGTAAGAGGTGAATCAGCCCAAAGGATTACAATGCAACTGAGTTTTAAAGTATAATGAAACAAGAGGGGAAGTGCTAATTTACCAGGAACCTGATCCAAAACTTTCCAATGAGTTCAATAGGCTTTGGATGAGGTCCCATCTGAGGATGAAGGGCTGCTGCTGACAGGGGTTGCTTATTTGAGTGTACAGGAATAGGGTAGTACTCCTTTAAATTGTCTGAGAAATCTAGTGGCACTCATTGTGTTCTATATTTGTGAAGCGACCATAAACCAGTCAGAGCAGTGGTATGTATGTAACTAGACCCTGTATGTTTGTATATAGTTAGTGAACATGTATTTGGGACTCAATTTTGCCTGGGTGGTTTCTACATATTTTTAATATTGTGTAAAGGGCACAAGACAGAGCAAGTAAGCCAGGGACAGGATGGGGAGTTCCTTCTGCTTTTAACAGAGAAGCAGAAACTGCATGCCTCAACCTCTCCATCCCTTTTACTTCAATCCCTGCCTTCAACTCTCAAACCCCTCTCCACCTACACAAAACAAGGGATGCCAAGAAGCAAAAGGTGTGAGAAGGCAGCAGTCAGAAATGGAGTTGAAATCCACACAACAGAAAGGAGTTAGGAGTATGAAAGTTTTGAAAAACTCCCTTGGAATCAAAACTGTAGTGTGTGTATTGTATCAAGTACATTACTGCAGGTGATAACTCTTCAACTTACAAACTCAAATCTTGTCCTTAGCTTTGGCTCGGGACATTGGCTTTAGGTGAAAAGGTTAATTGAATAAGGACTTCAGGATCTGGCCAAGAATTTATAATTACAGCTACATAAAGATATCTATTTTCTGTCTGAGGAGACTCTGAAGGATAACTTTTCTAATGTATCTGAATAAATGCTATTAGGACATGATGGGAAAACTAACTATTGAATGTCAACATCCTGTATCCACTGTTTACATCACTCACATGAGAAAACTGTGTGACTCTGGGGATAGGCTGTGTATCCCATTACCATCCACCTAGATCACGAGGTTATAATCTGAAGCAGACTGGTAAAAACCAAGAGACAATGCCATCTAATTCCTGTTCTGTGACTTCTGTGAAATTAAGCTGTGGTCTCAGGCCAATTGCTGTATTACAGATATAGTAACCACATGAAAAAGTGTCACCACAAGTGGCATTCTTTCTGGCAGTGAAAGCAGAAGATAGCCCAAGCTTATTCAATTCTTGGCCTACCTTCTCATCCTCAGATGCGGTCACTCCAAAACGAAGCTGAGATACTTCAGTGGAGCAATGAAAGGAAACCGGCACTGCTGCTGCCTATGTAACATTTGTTTGGAGGCTGATGAAGAACTATCAGTCTCCATTGCTAAAGTATTGGCACCTTTCACGGAGACTGAAATAGCTTTAAGTTTTCAATAAAAAAATATGTACTCATATACAGTCAGCACAGATTACACTGTGCAATAAATCGTATAGATAAACTATTGATTTTCCTTACTGCACATATCAAATGAACTCTTTAATATCACTTGCCTGGCAACATACAATTTTCATCTCAAATGAAGTAGAAGGTAGTCAACCAGCAGCTGCTCTGACATGAACCACTCAGATCTTTGGAGCATTGTGCATCATCACAGGAATAGGCACCTAGAATTAGTTTGAGGTCTAAGAGACCAGATATCATTCAAAATCCCACTCTGCATGTTCAAAGCTAAGCAAACGAATATGCCAAAGTGACACCAGGCTCCACACACCCTCACTCTAAACATATGTATTGTACAGTCCTTAAGAAATTAATGATATTGGTTTAAGATACAAAACATTCTATTCAAATACTGAAAGGGCAATAACCTTCCCAGCACAAGAAGCGTTATAAACAATATAAAAAAAAAAAAACTTAAGAGAAGAGGCACAGTTAAAATACTCAGTAATGAGCTGAAATCCAGGTGCTGGACAAACACAGGCGCCCATCAGAAAACCTCACAAAAGAGGATGACAACGTGCAAACAAGTTGTATTCTTATCCCCAACCTTCCAGCAGATAACTGTGAAGCTCATGCAGGAAGAGCCGGGGCGGGGGGGGGGAGGAGGTGTGAATACCATCCTGAGGCATAGCAATCCAAGCGTTTGTGTGTATTACTGTATCTATATACCCCCTCACCTTGCAATAGCACTATGCTCCCTACTCCCATCTTCAAAGTAGATTATTCTTGCTCATAGTAGGAACAATTTTCAGGGAGGAGTGTTATGGTCAGACTATGGGTATATAATAATCCTTTTGCTGCATATATTGGACCAGATTTATGCAAGGAAGAATAATTTTGACCAATTTGTCCTAATATGAACTATATAACCCAATGGAGCTGTACCTACACCAGTTCTGATTTGGGTCCTTGCTATAAAGACGTCAATATGCTTACACAAATTTAAGTGGCAATCGCATATGCCTTTTAGCGTGACCAGGCAGCAAGTGTGAAAAATCGGGAAGGGGTGAGGGGTAATAGGTGCCTATATAAGGAAGACCCAAAAATTGGGACTGTCCCTATAAAATTGGGTGGTCACCCTAATGCCTTTCTGGTCACCTTAATGCCTTTCTAACACACCCTACCCATGAAGCATCCGTAACCTGAACTCATGCTTCTAAAGCTGCGATTGGTTCACCAGCATCAAAGCTTGGTTGTTTCCATCTAGAGTATATTAATCCATGCAAAGTTGCAATTCCTGAACATAGAAATTCTTATATTTTACAACTTCTTTCAGGGTGTGATTTTCAAAGCCAACACTCAGTTCCCACTATTTTCTATTGTAAACTGAGCATACAAATTCCCCTAAACTGCTTTGAAAAATCTCAGCCTTAACGTTTCCAGCGCCATTCTTCAATAATATAAACAAGGTCAACTCTAGAACGGAAAGGGTGCAATTATTTTTCTAAACATTTTCTGTAGCACTGAGAAAAAAAAAAACCCAAACTCTCCTGTTCCTAAAGGATGTTTGCAGGCGGGCAGGCAGCTAGCCTCATCTGTGCTTGCAGGCGTCATGACACTATCTGATCCTGCTCTTTGTAGCTATTCCTTACCATTGGCAGGAAATAGTGCATATTGACACTGAAGTGTATTTCAGAGCCAAGCTCCTCAAAACCACGCTTCAGGCAGAAAAATCCTTTAAGAAAACAAAAAGACAAAAAAAGAAACATTTCTGTTGACAGCAGGTACTATCGACTCATTTCGCTGAAAAATCCTGAGCTGCATCCACGGTAAAACAAAAACATAAGCTAGGAGAGAGAGCTGGAAAGTGGCGGTTTCTTTCATGGAAACTACCTGCTGTCAGTCAGGTTGGCAGTGCTTTTTTGGCAGCAGCTGCTCCCTGGGATAAATTGAAGAGATCATTAAATAGATTTTTCCCCTCCGATTTCCGTATTTGACATCTCATTGCTGGGGGTTCTAGTCACGAAAGTTTAGTTTACCCAGACAAGATAGCTTTTTCTTCACACTATTGACCTGATTACTGGCCTGTGACAGAATGGGAGGAGGGGGTGAGGGGGGAGAAAAAGAGAATGAGAAAGGCAGGCAGAGAGTTTGCTGTCTTCCTTCCCCACCTCCTTCTTCCTGAGTTAAGTAAAGCCATTCCATACCAGAGATCAACAGGAATGTATTTCCCTAAACCCAATTACTATGTTTTTCAAAGCTGTCCTTTTTGACAACTTTGATCTCAGAGAAGATGATTCATCGCATTCTGTATAACATTACTGGGTTTTAGAGGGAAGCTGGCTGAACTGACTGCAAAGGTCACTAGATTAAATGCAGGTAATTCAGTTATGTATTGTTGGTCATAATTTACTCACTGGGGTGGGGGCACTGAAGCTGGAAAGGTTTTACAGCATGAATTAGTGTTCTCTGGTGAAACGAGGGTGCTTTGTGTTGATTAAATTGTAAGAATGTGCACCTGGGCCACATAAAGACCTAATGTTCCTTCAGTACAGGTTGACTGATAACATAATAATGGACATCTATTTCAGCAGTATCTGAAAGCTTAATACATGTAATTGAGAGTTCCATTTTGAAAAAATGCAAACAGAGCAAAATTACAGAATTGGTCTTATTGATGAGTCATTGTTTGTTTGGACATATACAGAGGGCTAAGCCACCCAAATATACTGTTATTTATTTCCATGTGAGTTGGTAGGATGTCTCAGTGGTTCAAAGAGAGCTCTGGGTCAGCTGGTGAAAAAGAAATGATTTGGATTGCTAGCTTTTAATTGAAATGAGTTTGGTATAATCTCATTCTTTCTTACCAAATTCTGTTTAGTGCACTTGAGGGAAGAGTCAATCCAACAGCATCAAAGTAAAACAGGTTAAAATACAAAAATACATTAATTAGGAAAATAGCGAGATCGTTTAGCATCAGCACTTCATTCTGTTATATTCCTGTTGGTGGAGAAATGTGGAAAAAAAACAAAAACAGCTTGGAACATCATTGGCTCCAATCTGTTAGAAGGATAGTGGTAAGAAAATCCTTTCCTTTTCACAAATGAGTGGTTGACATCTGATTTACTATCGTGTCTCCATTGTCAAATACATTGAAGCAAGGGGGGGAAAGCAAGACCAACTCCATAGATCTGAGATAAACCCATAGTCAAAACTTATTCTTTTCAGATGTTTTAATTGGAAAATTTAGATTGTAATAAAACCCCATCATCCCAGTTTGGACATTAAGACTTTCCATTTTTGTTGTTGAATAGTTAAATGTGAAATGAAACCCCCCCTAAGAGAATGTATCATCTGCTGCAAAAAGAATGGGTAGAGTAATATAAATAGTACGGTACTTACCATCTGGAAGAGAGAAAGCTGCACCATTGGCAAAATGGCCGCATTAAGGCTACCACTGTTTCTCTCTACCAAAATTCAAAGACCAGCCCCAGAAAGGCATTCTGGGAAAAAAACTATAACAGGACAATCCTGCAGTACGGAGAAGTAATAGAGAGTGGAAAGTCAATGAAAAAGGTATTTCTGGGAAAGGACTTGCTTTGCTTTTGGTCCTACTTGCTGTATCTCACTTTATTAGCCTTTGGGGCTTTTGTTGAAAGTTTATAAGGTTTTTTTTTGGGGGGGGGGGAAGGGGTTATCTTTTTGCTAGTTCTGTTCTCCATTACACATTTTTATACCAATATCATTCCTTTGAGTGAAATTATTCTTGGCTTACACCACTATAAATAAAAGCACAATCAGGTCTATTCTTATCCACCTGGAAAAAAGTTGAGAGCTGCCCGACTGTTTTCTTCTGTTTCCCTCAGCAGAAGCAAGCTTCAGATGCTTCTCCAATGCTGCCCATTGAACTGAAGGATAGTATATCTTAGGATGCTTCAGAGTACATTGGATGTAACTAGAGAAGCCTCAATCTGAATGGGAAGTGTGTGTGAATTTGAAGAAATCTCTCTCTCTACTGACCTTAACTCAATATATTCATATTCATGAAAACAGATCACACTTTCTTGGAAATGCAGTAGATAATGCAAAATATTAGCACACTATGGAAGCAGTGTCGGAGGCAGTCGTCAGTAACACAGGCAGACATGTCAAAATGTTAGGGGGTTCCTGAAGAGGACCTGGCTTCCTGCAGTGAGGAAGTGAATTGGAATCTCATAATAAATAGTCTTACAGCAGCTGGGAGTAAACAACATACCAAAAAGACACACTAGCATTACCTTGCATATCTTTCAGCAACTGAGGTTTTAGGTTTCCCAAATCCAGCCAATGACACGTACCGAATACACACATTCCACAGGAGTATGTAACATGATTTCCAGGCAAAATTGCAAACCCTCCTTCCCGGATTCCTTAAAAGCTGAAACAAATAGGACTCAGTTCCTCAAAAGATACCTAAAAACCTTAAGGTTTTTAGGTGTCAGGTGTGATGTCAAGAAAAATACATTCTTACCAAGCAAAGGACCTTGGAGCATACTTTGGTTTACATTATTGGTTTCAGAGTAACAGCCGTGTTAGTCTGTATTTGCAAAAAGAAAAGGAGTACTTGTGGCACCTTAGAGACTAACCAATTTATTTGAGCATGAGCTTTCGTGAGCTACAGCTCACTTCATCGGATGCATACCCTTTAGTGCTGGCCTGAGTAAAACTGATGGTCATTATTTCCTCCAGGTGAATGAGAATATAAGATCTAAAAACCTATATAGAATAGAATTGAGGTGGAGACATACTTTAAACAGCAGCTCTCTGAGAGCTTTATATTAAGCTGGAAGCCCTTACCACTTCAGGTCCTGACACATGGGGAGCAGATCAGTATGGAGTAAGTTGGTACCGCTCCCATGGAAACGCTGTGCCAAATGCAGCAGTAACAGCAGTGCTTCCGCCGACGTGCACGGGCTGAAATTGTGGAAAAGCAGCATCACTTGCCCCATAACCTCAGCCATGCGGAACGCAATGCCATCCACAGCCTCAGAAACAACTCTGACATCATAATCAAAAAGGCTGACAAAGGAGGTGCTGTTGTCATCATGAATAGGTCGGAATATGAACAAGAGGCTGCTCGGCAGCTCTCCAACACGAGTTTCTACAAGCCATTATCCTATGATCCCACTGAGAGTTACCAAAAGCAACTACAGCATTTGCTCAAGAAACTTCCTGAAAAAGCACAAGATCAAATCCGCACAGACACACCCCTGGAACCCCGACCTGGGATATTCTATCTACTACCCAAGATCCATAAACCTGGAAATCCTGGGCGCCCCATCATCTCAGGCATTGGCACCCTGACAGCAGGATTGTCTGGCTATGTAGACTCCCTCCTCAGGCCCTACGCTACCAGCACTCCCAGCTACCTTCGAGACACCACTGACTTCCTGAGGAAACTTCAATCCATCGGTGATCTTCCTGATAACACCATCCTGGCTACTATGGATGTAGAAGCCCTCTACACCAACATTCCACACAAAGATGGACTACAAGCCGTCAAGAACACTATCCCCGATAATGTCACGGCTAACCTGGTGGCTGAACTTTGTGACTTTGTCCTTACCCATAACTATTTCACATTTGGGGACAATGTATACCTTCAGATCAGCGGCACTGCTATGGGTACCCGCATGGCCCCACAGTATGCCAACATTTTTATGGATGATTTAGAACAACGCTTCCTCAGCTCTCGTCCCCTAAAGCCCCTACTCTACTTGCGCTATATTGATGACATCTTCATCATCTGGACCCATGGAAAAGAAGCCCTTGAGGAATTCCACCATGATTTCAACAATTTCCATCCCACCACCAACCTCAGCCTGGTCCAGTCCACACAAGAGATCCACTTCCTGGACACTACAGTGCTAATAAACAATGGCCACATAAACACCACCTTATACCGGAAACCTACTGACCGCTATTCCTACGTGCATGCCTCCAGCTTTCACCCTGACCACACCACACGATCCATCGTCTACAGCCAAGCTCTGCGATACAACCGCATTTGCTCCAACCCCTCAGACAGAGACAAACACCTACAAGATCTCTGTCAAGCTTTCTTACAACTACAATACCCACCTGCAGAAGTAAAGAAACAGATTGATAGAGCCAGAAGAGTTCCCAGAAGTTACCTACTACAGGACAGGCCTAACAAAGAAAATAACAGAACGCCACTAGCGGTCACCTTCAGCCCCCAACTAAAACCCCTCCAACGCATTATTAAGGATCTACAACCTATCCTAAAGGATGACCCAACACTCTCACAAGTCTTGGGAGACAGGCCAGTCCTTGCCTACAGACAGCCCCGCAACCTGAAGCAAATACTCACCAACAACCACATACCACACAACAGAACCACTAACCCAGGAACTTATCCTTGCAACAAAGCCCGTTGCCAATTGTGCCCACATATCTATTCAGGGGACACCATCACAGGGCCTAATAACATCAGCCACACTATCAGAGGCTCGTTCACCTGCACATCCACCAATGTGATATATGCCATCATGTGCCAGCAATGCCCCTCTGCCATGTACATTGGTCAAACTGGACAGTCTCTACGTAAAAGAATAAATGGACACAAATCAGATGTCAAGAATTATAACATTCATAAACCAGTCGGAGAACACTTCAATCTCTCTGGTCACGCAATCACAGACATGAAGGTCGCTATCTTAAAACAAAAAATCTTCAAATCCAGACTCCAGCGAGAAACTGCTGAATTGGAATTCATTTGCAAATTGGATACTATTAATTTAGGCTTAAATAGAGACTGGGAGTGGCTAAGTCATTATGCAAGGTAGCCTGTTTCCTCTTGTTTTTTCCTACCTCCCCCCCCCCCCAGATGTTCTGGTTTAACTTGGATTTAAACTTGGAGAGTGGTCAGTTTAGATGAGCTATTACCAGCAGGAGAGTGAGTTTGTGTGTGTATGGGGGTGGGGGGGATGTGAGAAAACCTGGATCTATGCAGGAAATAGCCCGACTTGATTATGTAAAGAGTTGTCACTTTGGATGGGCTAGCACCAGCAGGAGAGTGAATTTGTGTGGGGGGGGGGTGGAGGGTGAGAAAACCTGGATTTGTGCTGGAAATGGCCCACCTGTTGATCACTTTAGATAAGCTATTACCAGCAGGACAGTGGGGTGGGAGGAGGTATTGTTTCATATTCTCTGTGTATATATAAAGTCTGCTGCAGTTTCCACGGTATGCATCTGATGAAGTGAGCTGTAGCTCACGAAAGCTCATGCTCAAATAAATTGGTTAGTCTCTAAGGTGCCACAAGTACTCCTTTTCTTTTTGCGAATACAGACTAACACGGCTGTTCCTCTGAAACCTGTCATAAACAAGACTGTAAGTTGCACAATGGATGTGAATTTGATAAGAAAACTTATGTAAAAAAAACCAGGGTAAATTGCTCAGATACATTGGTTTGTGAAACCAGCTTCGAGGCAAAATGCTGGGCAAGAAGTTACTCATTGGGTAGGAAGATTGTTGAGCTTGAGCTGTACAATGCCCACAGAGACACACTAAATGACTATTTATTAGGTATCCTATTTTGCCTCCCTTTCTCTCAGTGAATAGTATCTCACTACACACACAGTCCCATTGGGACTATTATCAGAGTAAATTACTATTCAATATAAATAAATGTGGTAGAGTTTGGCTCTAAGCTTATAGGAGGTTATTTATTTTAATGTTTTAAATTTATTCTTTAAATATATTATGTACAAGATGGGAGCAATTCTATAAATAAAGTTAATTGTTATTACTAATTAGGGACACAGACATACAAGAGAGATGTTTCCTAGAATGCAAAAAATTAGGAAGGGACTTGGCCATTGTTTAAAGTACCATAGAATCACTTCTGCTTGTCTGTGGTATAGCAGCAAAAAGTACAAAGAAACAGATCCTCTGGTTCATAAGCACAGTCCTGTTCTATATAGAGGAAACTATGAATGCAAGCTGATGGATAGCTCATAATACACAGCCCAGATGTGCATACAATCAGAGAAAAGAGTGAAAGTACCAGAATCTTTCACATTCCTGAAGAACACTTGGAAGGAGCGTTCTTTGCCAAAGTACAGTTCAGTGAATCTCATATCAAAGTGGAACACTGAATGATGAGAGTATACAGAGTATATGGGTATGGAGAAGGCAGGGGTAATGAACAAGACTGGAAAAATCTATTTTGCGACATCAGTGAGGTGAAATCTTGAGCAACTGAATGGGGATCTCTCTCTCCAGGTTGTACATCTCAGAAGTGAGAAGATCCTCTGTTTGTAAAGGGGTAAAATGGGACATGGTGAATTGTCTTACTCAATATTTAATAGCTGTGTGTGTAACTGTCTCCAGGAGAACAGATAGGAATTCCCTACCTCCATCATTAACTTCCTTTCAGATGTCAAACTGTGCCTAATAGTAATACAAATAAGCACAAGTATTTAAATCTTATATATAATTCCTTCAGATAGCTCTGTGCAGTAGCTGTGTTCAACATAGGACCTTAACCTGCTGGCTAATTATCAAAAGCTTATATTCAGAATAAATTTGCATATTTTAGCATTTAACAACATGAAAAGAAATCTTATTAAAATACTCCAGAAAAATGTGTCCATTCAAGCCAATGATAACCTAATAAGTCAAGACTCACCCTGAACACACACACACACAAATTCCTCTTATTATGGAGATACGGTCGATGATTATTTACAAAGATGAATGTAGAGGTTCTCTCTCTGACAGTTCCAGATTGCTTTGTCTAAATTAATACCAACTCTGAATAAAAGGCATCTAATACACTGGCCTCTCTGGGGTCTCTTCTCATACCTCATGTTTATGGACGAGACATAAATGCCCCTGTATGCATCCGCAGAGATCGGTGGACATCTCTCTCTCTCTCTCTCACCCTTTAATATCCATCAACAATATTTCCTACGATTACACTAAGATCATGTCAAAATAGAGTTATCCCTTCAAAGCCAGAGAAAACGTACTGAAATGATCCTACAAACCCTTCTCATATGAGAAATACGGGGTATTCAATTAATGGGTAAGTGGTGCAGGAGTGGACTCAAATTAGTATTTGACAAGTCCTTGTTTGTTCCTACTTAGCTTTTCCTTTTTGCTGCACAGCATGTAATGTATTTACATTGCTCATGAAAATTAAAGAACATATGGTAAAATAATTACAAAACACTGATTAGCCACAGAGAGGACGGTTGGCCTGGTAGTTAAGACTATCCGGGTTCAATTCTGGGTTCTACCAAAGATTTCCTGTGCGACCTTGGTCAAGATACATCTACTCTCTTACACGCATCTTAGACCTGCATCTTTAACCTAAGGATTCTACTATTACTTCCTTTCTCCCAGCCTTTACCTATTTGCCCATTTAGGCTGTAAGCTCTGCAGGGCAGGAACTGTCATCATTGCTTACTATAGATTTGTACAGGGCCTACCAAAGGAGTCCCTGATCTATGGGAAGGGGACTACAAATCTTCAGTTTGTGTAACTGCGACATTTTGGGGATCACCCAGACCAGTAAGGGGTCATCACTCCCTGCCTTGTAACTTTGTGTGCTGTAATGGGATGCTGCTACGGCTCAGACCCCAGCAGCGAGCCCACAAGCATGAAGGTCTCACCCTAGCTTCCACTAGCCTCACTACTCCTTGCAGGGTGACTCCAACAGCTCTTCCAGTCCTGAGTCTCCCCAAATCCATTTACTGCAAGCTCCAAACTACCCAATATTTGGTCCTTTCCCCTCTGGTTCCTCACCCCCGAAGTTGTGAAACCTCACTTAGCACCGCAGTTATCACCTCACTTTGGCACGCATGCACACACGCACACACTCCAGATTGTTTACTTTTTATCCCCAAATAGGGGTCTGTTGTGCAAACTAACATCTTATTTGATAGAAAAATGACAGATTCAAAGATGAACTAGCAAAGGAAGTGAACGTATACAAGTTACACAGAATATAAACAAAGACAGCTTCAGGCTTTACACTTCTACGTCGGATAAATTACCTCTTCCAATGCAAGTTACCTATTGCCTTTGAAGAGTTTCCCGGAGCGTCCCCTGCCATAGAGGGGATCCAGCATTCATAGACAGTCCCCTCCTTTGAGACCGTCCCTCAGTTCTGGATGAAGACTTCAGTTTCAAGACTCCTTTTAAAAAAGATCTTTTTTTCCTTCCTTTATTTATTTCCTGGCATGGTGACACTCGGTTATTTATGGTGGAGAAATTCTAATTCGGAGACCCTGTCCCCCACTCGGTCCTGTCCATCCATTCACCCCAATCACTTCCCCTTACAGCTGGTAAAAAATGGGAGGGACCATGGTCTCTGCGCCCTCTCCCCCTCCGCCTCGCCCCGTCAGTTCCGGCACCCCTGCATGGAGGTAAAGCTTTATAAACCTTATTCTTTATATACATGTATTCAAAACCACACCTGTCTACCTAGATCATAATTATTAAGTTTTGAATGTTACAATCTTTCAAACTCAACATACTTTTATCCACAATAACTGACTGTATACAATCAGTTCATTCAATTGCTTATTCTTGGGGGCGGGGAGGAGGTCAGACCCTCTGTTCTCCCCTTGGGGTTTTTGGACCCTGACTGTCACTGTCATAACTCTTGACTCTATAGATTGATCTTAACTGGAGTCAAATGCTATCATATTTTTGCTGCCAGGTAGGTGCTCTGCTGGAGGGGCTGGAGGGAAAGGTTGGCAGTTGCATCCAGGAATTAGACAGTTATGGAAGGAAATTAAAGAGATGCATCTTATGACCAAATGCCATCTTCCTACAGATCCCTGACCTCCTTACTTAATGCACCATTAAAGGATCTTCCTTTTAAACAGAACAAATGAATTTCTTTCTTATTGTTTGCAACAAGACATTGTATAGTATTGCACATTACCACAATTACAGAGGAGTCGTCACGTTTTTCTGGCATAGTAAAATATGGGCTGTTGTATTGCAAAAAGCTTTCAAACCAAGTATGTGCACAAGAAAAGCACCAAAAAAGGGATAAGTGTTTTGAAATTTGGTCATCCTTCTATCCATTCTAGCATACTCAAAGGAGGAAGGCTTTCCTGGCTAAATATTCTGGCTTGCAGGCTGATTCTTTGTACATTACTACAAGTTAATATTTAATGTAGCATGTCAATGTTTTACTGAAATTTTGCCTTAACAGAGTTTCAAATAAGGCCTTGATCTTGACTGGGGCCTGAAGGTAGTGCTGTAATACAAATAAGTAATAATAAAGACCAATTTTTTAAAAATTATCTTTATTTTAGAGAGGTGAGTAAACATTCTTATCCACATTTGACATGATTTCACCCTAAAACTGTTAAAATTTGATGGAGATTTTAAAAATGAGTCACAGTGAAAATAAACCAGAATAACCATTATAAGTTTTTGCCAGTGAGCATACATCATGCCCCTCAACACCTCTGCTACTCTGGTCATGAGTTTGTCTTCAGCAGTGTTTATTAATTGTGTTCTCTTGCTTGATAGCTTTATGATGTGGACAAATGTCCATTTAAACCTCAGATGAGCCTATGAAACTAATTTCAATTGTGACCTATGCTAGTTATTAAACCTAGGTCTCTGAAAATGTATTAATAAATTGTCCCACACAATGCACTATCAAATAATATTGAAGTGTTAAATCAACTTTGTCACCGATGCATACAAAATAATTAATTACTTTTTATGGGGGAAAGGGGAACCAAACATTTATTGTTCCTGAAGCTTCTGTTTATAGAGTCAGCCTGTGTTAAACATACATTTCAGTGACTCATAACATAGCTGGGGTTTGGTCAGGCAATAAAAATATTAATATCCTACAACTTGTAAAGTATTATCCCTTATATACACAGGAATATTTTTCAGTATGGTGTGAATTGAAGCCATATAGTTTTACTGACATAACTCAACATGTGGACACTCTTATTCTGATATGTGTGTCTTTATTCCGTTTAATTTATGTTGCTTGGGAAGGGGCTTAAGGTAAACCAAAAAAAGCTACTCTCAGGGCTTGTCTTTATGTACAGCGCTGCAGTGAAGAGCTTTTCCTGTTGGTGTAGTTAATCCACCTCCCCCAGAGACGATAGTTTTCTTCATAGGCGCAGACTACGTGGGTGCTCCGGGGCTGGAGCACCCACAGGGAAAAAAATGGTGGGTGCTCAGAACCCACCGGCGGCCCCCGCATCAACGCCTCTCCACGCCCCCAGCACCTCCTGCCCGCCAGTGGGCCCCGCCGATCAGCACCTTCCCCTCCCTCCCAGTGCCTACCACCTGCCACGGATCAACTGCTTCACGGTGTCCGGAGGCCCTGGGGGGCAGGGCGGGAGGAGTGAGAGCACAGTGCGCTCGGGGGAGAGGACGGAACTGTGCAGGAAAGAGGCGGGGTAGGGACAGGAAAAGGCGAGGGGGGAAGAAGGGCGGGAATAGGACATTGGGGGAATGGGTGGAGTGAGGGCAGAGCAGTAAGGGAGCACTCCCCGGCAGATTCAAAACTCAGTGCCTATGGTACTGTTGACACCAGTGGCTAGTGTAACTGCATCGCTCAGGAGAGTGCTCAGATGGAGGATGAAATTGGCAGATGCTGGTCCTTATGCTTCAGTTCTGAGTCTCCAATGGAACCGGCAGATCCTTCTTCCTACCCACTTTATCCACCAGTCTAACTTTTTTTGGTGAGCCGGTTTCTTAAGGTCCACGCACAAGGCATGCATCTCGATGGGCATGCGTTTTTTATGGACAGTCCTCGACAGGTATCTGTCCTTATGCCCATGAGAATGCCCCTTGCTCTCACGGGAAGCCCTGGAGGAAGAGTCTTTGGGCTTTGAATCAGGGGGCTCCTGCATGTGCTCGGAGGGGTGCTGCTCAATTGGTGAAGCTGATGTACAAGAGGTCTCCCTGGCCCAGATCGGAGAGGGGCTTCATAGCCTTCTCCATTAAACGTTTTCTAATGTGAAGCTCATGGACTTAACGAGTTCTCAGTGGAAACGAGCAATAAACGCTGCACTTAGCCAAAATCTCTCTCTCACCCAGACAGTAGAGGCAGTGTCTGTGACCAATGGGAAAGGATCTAGCGCAGGGGTCGGCAACCTTTCAGAAGTGGTGTGCCGAGTCTTCATTTATTCACTTTAATTTAAGGTTTCGCGTGCCAGTAATACATTTTAACGTTTTTAGAAGGTTTCTCTCTCTAAGTCTATATATTATATAACTAAACTATTGTCATATGTAAAGTAAACAAGGTTTTCAAAATGTTTAAGAAGCTTCATTTAAAATTAAATTAAAATGCTGATCTTACTCCGCTGGGCCGCTCAGCCCATTGCCGGCCTGGGGTTCCGTTCACCTAGGCCGGCAGCGGGCTGAGCGGGGCCTGCGGCCAGGACCCTGGCTGGCAAGGGGCCGGCAGCCAGAACCCCAGACTGGCAGTGGGCTGAGCGGCTCAGCCCGCTGCCACTCAGCCCACTGCCGGTCTGCTGTTCCATCCGCCGGCTGCCGTCCCCGCTCAGCCCGCTGCCGGTCTGGGGTCCCGGCCCTGCCCACATAGAGTGGGTACCTACCTTCTCCCTGGTTCTGGCCCATTCTCTTCCTCTCTGTCTGCACCGAGCTGAGGGTGGGAGTGCACTGAACACAGGGCTAGGGGTGAAGAAGCAGGCTGGGGGTTGGGGTGTAGGTTCTGGCCAGGAGCTAGAATGCGGGAAAGGGCTCAGGGTTGGGGCAGAAGGTTTGGGTGTGGAGTGCTTACGTGGGCAGCTCCAATTTGGTGCGAGGGTGCAGGTGGGAATGTGTTGGGGGGTGCAGGAGCTCCCATTTGGTGCTCAGGGTGGGGGTGGGAATGTGGGGGGTGCAAGAGTCAGGGCATGGAGTGGGAGGGGCTGGGGGGTGTGTGAGGAGGGTGCAGGAGTCAGGGCAGAGGGCTGGGGGCATGTGTGGGAGGTGCTAGAGTCAGGGCTGGGGTCCTGGGGAGGTGCAGGGCTCAGGGCAGAGGGCTGGGAGTGTGTGTGGGGGGGTGCAGGGGTCAGGGCAGAGGGCTGGGGGCATGGACTAGGGTTGTGGGGGTGCTCACAGCCCCCTGCCCAGAGCAGCTCATGGCAGGGGGATGGAGGGGATATGCCCTGATTCCACCCCCCTTCCCCAAGGCCCCGTCCCCACCTCCTCCCCAGAGCAACAAGCGCGTTGCAGCTCTGCTTCTCCCCCTCCCGCTCAAGGGCCATCAGCAGGTCAGCGGCAGGGAGAGAGAGGAGGAGGGGCAGGAACCCAGCATGCTGGGGGAAAAGGCGTGGGAGGGGGGTGCTTGCCTGCCCTGCAGCAGCAGCCGCCACAGAGCAAGCTTCTTCACCCTACCCCTGCGGGGAGGCGGTGCAGGAGGGTGGAGAAGAGCAGGCCTGGGCGGGGAGAATTTTTAATGGCACGCTGCTGCCTGCCGGGGTCCCGGCCTGGGTTTGGCAGCAGGCTGAGCGGAGCCGGCAGCTGGGACCCAGCAGGCAGCAGCTTGCCATTAAAAATCAGCTCGCATGCAGTCTTTAGCATGCGTGCCGTAGGCTTGCTGACCCCTGATCTAGCGCAAGAGATGCAGTTTCTGAAGCCCAGGAGTTGGCACAGTCCCTGATCGTGAAGAAGGAGCTCCCACTCAGGGAAACAAACTGCACTAACTATACTAAAATAACTGCCCCAAGCTAAAAAGAGAAACTATTTACAATTGTATTCACAAGGTTTCTGAAAGGCTAAAGGAGATGACTCTAGATTCTGACCTAGACCATAAGGCAGTAAGAAGGAACTGAGGGGGCATTGACCTGCACTGCCTCTTACGCCTTTGCTCAGAAACACAAGGAGATGTACTGCACATGTGCAGGCCAACAAACACTGCCTGTTACCGGCTCCAGACTCCGGTGCTTCGTGTACATGCATATCCCCCATGTGTAGAATACACAGATGGCCCAGCAATTGAAGAAGTCTTCTCTTCCCCGTTCTTTTTTTGCACAGACCTGTGCCTGCCTCTAATGGGGAGGAGGGGTCCGAGTGAGGACAGTGACTTCAGCAGATGTTACTGAGCATGCCTGGTACAAGCAAAGCAGCAACTCTGGGTCACATGTTTTATTTGTGCCTGCCTTTCCACATCATTGGCATGCACAGTGACCAAGAGAACTAGCAATGGAAACACAAGGGAGTTTGCAAAAATGAGCACATTCAAGCCCAGTGCAGACAAAGTGACAGATCTAACCTGGGCACATGTAGCATAGCCCTGTTCTTACCACCTAGCGCTTCTGACAGTGACAAAGCACAGTGAAACTAATGTTTAAAAATTATATAATACATAGGTTGGGAAAAGAGTATCTGTACATCTGGGTATAGTGCTTAGATTCTCCACAAATGCAAAGTTTGTTTTTTTAAAAAGTCATATGATACATAGAGTACATAATCAGCAATAACCCAAAATTTAGTCAAATAGATTTAACAATACAGTTTAGATATTAGAATCCAAATACTCGCGTACATCACTCATGAAAAAGTTATACAGAGATTTGGTTGTGGAAAGCAAAATATATCAACGAGTGGAGATTTTTCTCTCAGTTACTGAGAAGTAGGATAAGTTGTCCATTTAGAGGAAAAAAAACCAGTCCATCAGGAAAGTATTTCAGTTACTTTCTGGACTGCGCTTCTCATCGGCTCTCCAGCTCATCCCTCCTGGTATTGCCAATGTCCAATGATATGTTCTATGTAGATGTCCCTCCACCACTTGATGGCGTCTGACACTATAGTTGTCGCATCAGCTGAGCGTAGCGCTGACCGATTCCGCATTCTCTCAGCACTTGCTTGTTACCGGGGTCCCATGCACCCAGGGCTCCAACAATCAGTGCATGAGTTTGGACCTCATAGCCCCTAGCTCTCAGGGTGTCAGCCGGAGGGGTATATTTCTCCAGCTTTCGAGCTCGGGCATCATGGAAGGCCGGGGTCCTGTTTTCGAAGGACACTGTGATGTCCACCATCATGATCTTCTTGTAGTCCTTGTTGGTGACTTAAGACCTTTAGTCCTACTGATGTTCAACGAGACTTAGGCTCTTAAGACACTTTTGAAAATGAGACTTAGAAGATGTTGCAAATTTTATTTTTGTTTAAATGGTCACTTGGCTTTTACTACTTCCCCCTGAATCAAGTCACAAAATGTATTTCAGTTAAGTGCTCAAAATAAGTTTTCTGAACAAACCCTCAGTCACTGAAATATTTGCAACAAACACAGAAGTGGTGGAAACTTCACAAGTTGAAATTCAGTTTTTAATTTGCTGATCAGGAATAACTTCTCTCACTCTTTAGAAACAAACAGCAGCTGCCACAGTGACCATGCACAAGCGTTCTGTATAGCTGGCAGGAATACTTTTTAATGCAGCATTTCTGTAAAACAGTTGAGAATCTAAGTATCAAAAATACCACACAGTATATCCAGGAATTCAGTTTGATCTCTCATATTTTGAAGAAATTAACTTATTTGCTGGTATATATATCTGCTAATTTTTGTAATCAGCACAAGAGCTCATTTCAAGTGCTGAGTCAGTAACTTAACTTGATGTTTTCAGCTACCTGTATTGCAGCAGCTGTTGTACATTTCATGTCTACTTGAGCAGCATTTGGTCCTAATTGTCACATTGCACAGTACGATGCACAGAGGACAGAATAGTCTCTCTCTTTCTAAATGATTGTTTGTGGCAGGTCTACAACATCCATTCATACAATGGCACTGACAGCCACAGGTCTGGATCATCTGGTGCAATGCACACACTATATTGCAGCCCCAGTGGATTACGGCCCTAAACCTGGCAGAGCTCCACATTGGGAGGATCATCTTCATATTGATGAATCCTCCAGTAGCATAAGACTCATGTTGCCACCCCTCTACAAGCATAGCAGTTTGGGGATAAAAGGGAAGCGCATCCCTGTACCTGCCATATCTGCTCTTTGGAGCTGAGGGCAGCTGACTCAGATCGAGCTTGGCACACAGTTTCAGGATGAAGGGTCTGGAAAATTCACCTCTGGGCCCAGTTTCTGAGCTGCCCTGTGCATTTCTTAGCCATTGTTGAGGATCTGGGCCACAACATACACTTTGGAGATACACCAACTGCTGAATTGTGGGCTTTAAAACCCCCTGTAAAGTTATCCTAGAAGACTGTACTCATGTTGTGATGTAAATCAGAATTAATGGCTTTAGCTATTTGTTCTCCTCCCCTCTTAGCAATGTCAGGAGCCTCATAAGTCTGCTTCTTACTCTGTAAGACTTTCAGGGGCAGGGATTGCACTGGACATTTTATGGACACAATTTCCCCAGCTGTCTCTTTATTCTGTACACCATTCTTGTTTTCCTTACCTGAAGTGTCTATATTTATTTAGTATAAGCAGGATTAACTCTACTGAAAAGCTATGCTGTCATTCTACTCATTTTGATATGACTGGAATTCCCAAGAGGATATTTTGCACAAGCCCCCTGGGAGGCTATAGTCAGCTTTGCTGATGGAAAAACCATGTGAGCTTTTCAAGAAGCATCTTGGATATGCAGCAGGGGGAAAAGCAGATGCATAAATTCTCTTACACTGTTACCCTCAAGAAGAATTAATCAGAAAACAATTCTAGTTAGTCTGCCCCCTGCAGTGTTAGCCCCAAAGGGAAATTTGCGCAAAAGATGAGTTGAAGCCACAAAATGCAGATCCATATTCTGAACATCCCAAAGGTCAGGAGTGCCTGGCTCCTGGGTTTTGATTTGGCTATTTATAAACTGAGCACAAAATAGGGATCTGATATTTTGAATATTCCCAAAGTCCATCTTCTCAAACTTGTTTCAGGGATATTTGTGAACCATCCTGCGCTTTGAGTAAACACAATACACGGCAAAAATATAATGGGCTTTTTGCTATGGCTGCTACAAGCATATACAGTAAGGATTATGGAGCAACAGTTACATAATTAGGATTGTAAAGAAGTTTCCATTAAAAGACATTTGACTCCCTCCTACCTGAAATCTACAAAAAAGTCACAGCAGTGTCAAAAGTGACAAGTTTGATCTGGAACAGATATAGATTTCCTCCCCACCATGAACTGTGAACTAAATTGTTAGGAATTAGGGCTTGCAGCTGAGTCTGGGACCAGCTAGCTCCACCTCTCTAAAAAGCAGCAGAGGACTCACAACTGAATCACAGTTGGCTTGCAGTGCAATCACCTGATTAGCCATAACACCCAATTGGCTGAAGGAACCAGGCATGCTCTTAAGCCCAGCAGCTGCATGAGGCCAACAGCTGTTTAATCTTAATGCCCTCATCTGTGATTGTTCCTGTGTCTGCCTTGTTCCCAGCCCTGCTCTGACCACTGGGCCCAGCCACCCTTCTCATCAGTCTATGACTTAAAACAGACAAAAGGGTTCTTTAGTTGACCCTCTAAAAATAGAGCTAGTGAAAACAATTTCAAAAACTTTTATTTTTTTTTGGCCAATTTATAGCAAAAAAACAAAACAAAACCCCTCTGAAAGATAAAACCTAATTCACTGGATACTCAATAGCAAGGAATATGTGTTAGCCTATTATGTCCCTCCCCCCACAAAAAAAGGAGTATTGTAATAACAGGAAATACACCTTTCTAACTTTATCACCAAACAGTAAAGCCCTCACCCCATGGATGTAAGCAGATATATGCCATACTCATGATGGTATACAGTTTTAAGCAGGTAGCATATTTTTTTTAATTGAGCTTCTGAAGAACATACTACTATATATACATAGCAAACTATATCTACTGCTTTAGGGCCATATTCTGCCACTCACACCTACAGTGTGGTCAGTGAGGCCACTTGAACAAGAAAGTGCTAGACAAAGAGGATAAATGTGTCAGAATCTGGCCCACAGTGAACATGCTTTGGGCACAGACCAACATTTCTAAACTTAGATGCCTAAAGTTTGGCACCAAAATCCATGGATTTGCAGCGCCCAGTGAGACCACTGTTCAGCACCTCAGCATCCCCCATTACAATACCTGAACATGATTTAGGTGCTTAATTTTACATTGAAAATTTTGGCCACAATGTCTGCCAAAGGACAACATTTAAAGGTGGCATTTACATCATAAAAGTGATACATCGCAGTGAGTAACTGTGGAATGTACAATAGACTGCAGGTCTACCAGATGAGTCAGCAGAGAATATCCCTTGAGGTAGAACTAGGAGGACAGTAACAATGTGTTAGAAGCAGCAAAGAGTTTAGTATCAGGCCATCCAAGATCCCTGTAATTTAAATGTTTTCCCACCACAGCTTCCAGAAAAGCTTTTTTCTCACGCTGGGAGAAGCGCTTTCTGTTCAAAATGTTCAATACCAAAACTCTCTCACATTATTTATGTCTGTTCCAAGCGGCCCAAGTTTTGTGCTTCTCTGTTGGGTCAAGTCCTCAGCTCCAGCCAACTGTTGTTCAGTGCATGAGTATGTGAAAGGGAGTTCAGCATGTTATTCCACCCTACCCACCCACCCCACCCCCCTCACACAGAGTCCTGGGAGCGGGGACAACCAGGGGTCAAATCAGCCCCTGGCAAATTATCCAAACAACAGCCCAATAACTACTCCACCAGCCCAATAAAGCCAGAGTGCTCTGGCCATACCCCTAACATTCCCTTAGCTCGGATGGGGGGAGGGGGCAAGATCAGGTAACAGAACTGGATAAGCTACCTTTATGTCACCAGGAGGAGATTCCCTTACTCAAGGGGAAACTCCAGCTGTTTGTTTAAAATTCTGCTTTCCATCCTCTTTGTGCCATCAGAGCTCCTTATTAGTAACTACTTCGATTTTGTTTCTTTACAACAATTATTACAGTATAAAATAAGTAAATAATGAGGTACTGCTCCATATTAACATTGGGATGCAATGAAAAAAAGTGACCTGCAAACTAGTATAATTGCACCTAGGCAATAGTAACTTATACTTGGCAAAAGAATAGTTGCCTATGACCTAAAATGTCATTACATCATTTGAAGTGTTGTTTTTCAGGCCACCCATGAAGCATATAAAGTCAGAAAAATCAAAGGGATAAGAAATAACTGTCTCCTTCATTATTCTTTTCTAAAATGAGAGGAAATAGAAAAATCAATTAAAGTAGCCCAAGGAGGTTCCAAAGCATATTGCTTCACAGGATGAGAGGACGATCATACGTGTTTCAGAAAACTTGGCCAAGAAACTCTGACAGAGAGATGGTGTCATGGAATAAATACAGCTGTGCAAATAATGGAATTTTCTGTTTGATGGCAAATCTGAAAAAAATAATTTAAAGAATGTTTCAGGTTCACCCAAGACCAATTTTTTTTCATTTTCAGCAAACAAAAAAAAAAACAAACACACACAAAAAAAAACATTGTAGGTTGAAAAATGTTTTGTATTAGGAATTTAAAAATGAAAATTTGTTTTGAATTAAAAAGTTAGAATGTTTCATTTGGAAATTTTTTTTTTCAAAAAATATTTTAAGTTTTTTCATTGACTGAAACATTTTGCGAATGTGTGTCAATTTTGCCTAATTGCTTTGGTGTCACTGAATGTGCATTTTTCTCAAAAATAATTTTGGTCAAAAAATTTCACCCAGCTCTAGCATTCACTCAGGCAAGAATAGAAAATGATCATGATCCAGAAAGAAACTCAAAATAGAACAGATGTGTCATCAGTAAGGTAAGTGCTTCTTGGATAGGAGCATCCAGAAGAAGTGCTGTGTCAGCAATCATGTATTCATTCCCTGAATCTACGTAATGTCATGCCATAGCAAATGGGCCTAACTGATACACTAACCAAGTAGAAAAGAAAGACAGCCCAATAAGTAGGTATAACCAATGTCAATCTAGAAACCAGAAAATAGATTACTGGTAACAAAATACAACAGTACGTGGGGGATTGGTTTCTTCAGAATTCTCTCAAAGCCCATAATGATACAGCTGGGAATCTTTTGTTTTTTCTTCCACTCATGGAGATAGAATTGTTGAAACTCAGAATTTGACTTGGAAAGACAGTTGCATATTTGCGTAGATGCCCCCTTTATTACTGAGCTCCATTCCTCTATTCTCCAAAGTCTCACTGGACATCTCCCTGATCCTTTCCCTGGATAAACCAAACAAACAAAACAGTCTGGACAGGAGTGGGAGATATGTGCTGGAACTTGCTTTGTCAAGAGCTTACGTTAACTTTTAATTTACTTTTCCTCTGGGGCTGACACTGAGCAAACTTTATATGAAAGAAACCCCTTCAATTCAGAGTGGTGGTCTTAATTTAAATTTGACCTTGTCTTCATACATTTTGTTTCCAGATAAATTATATTTTGCAGGGAGAACCTGGAAGTGAACCAGTTTGGATAAAATAAAATCCAACCCACAATGTTCACCCAAAATTCAAATGCAATAATTTCCCTAAATGTTTATTTCACTTATTTTTGTGCTCCTCTGCACTTCCTGGTTCCACTGAAATTCCTGGGCCCAAATGCAACATAAAACGGTCTTCTCAGTGTATTTCTGATTGGACCAGAAAGTGGAAAAAACAGGAATAGCATGAAAGAGCCTATGATTTTTGGCTGTGCTATCAATGTATTTACATCACTTGCCACTTTTCCTCCCACTCTGAAATGGGGTCTCTTCATGTATGCACCTATATCAGTATATGTAAGATAAATGTTTGTGTAACTGCCTCTAGATTTTTTGTATTGTACTATCCCTTTGTACTGACCTAGTGCTTCGACACAAAACATTTAATGCATAAAATTAACTCAAGAGACTGCAGTCTTTGCAAATTGACTTTTGCAAGCAGATCTGAGAAAAATAAGTTATGAATTAGAAATTTTGAAGAAGACATTTGAGTATTTGAAAAAGTGTTTTTGCTAAATTACATGGAATTTTGTTCACAGGAAGTAGCAAGAAAATACATTGTCATATATTAAATAATATTAAGTGTATGTATTAGTATTACGTTATATTAAGTACATTGTTTACCTTTATTGAACAGGAGAAATCGAAAAATACTTCCTAGTTTTGTGTCTTTCATCCAAGAATTTAAATATATAGTACTAAGGTGTTTGGTCTTGCCATCTGTATATCATGCAAATCTTCTTCATAATGAAAAACACTGATATCTTTTACTAATAAGGGGACATTATGTCGGTCTTTCACCTTCTGGCTATACAGTCTGGCAACAAAAGCTTTAGAAAGTTTTTGCATCTTTCCACAAATTCATTTTGCACATTGTTGACAAACTACAAGCTTCACTGCATTTGAACTGCTTACAGAAAAATCCCTGCCTTCCTGAGATGCAGCACATTTTTTAAAAACAATACTTCCTAGATATATTAAAACACCTTCAGACTTTTTTGTTCAATTTTCACAAGACCTGGAATGAAAAAAAGTATCTTAAAGTAAGAAGAATAGCTCAGAACACACGCTGATTGAAATACAGCTAGATACCTTTGGCTTTTATCATTGAGGTGTCTGTTATCTGCTCTTGTCGTGCTCAGGCTTCTGTTCTAGAAACCCACAGTTGCAAAAGCTGAGAAAATGAAAGGGATACTGGCTTCTCAATGATTTTGCTCTCCCTACACAAGAGTTGTGAATTAAACTACCCATGAGCTTCAATTGAGTCACTCGGTTCACATCCTGAAAGCGTGTCTGTCTCGAAAAATGCAGGGGAAAATGCAAGATGTGGAAAGGGAGTCTAACAAAGATTTCAACTGTAGTGACACAGGTTTATGCGTACAATGGCATGAAATCTAATGATTTCCCAGGAGATTCCAAAACAGGCCATGTTATTGGAAGCTGTTACCACCAGTACAGATGATCAACATTTTTATTGGAAACTTATTTTCCAAGACAAATTGCCTTCTTTACTACTAAAAATTTCCCACCAAATTTAGTATTTTCTAAATATTTTTTGTTTTTTAAACCAAAATATGTATTTTCCCCTCTTGTTTACTCCTTTATAAAACTTTAGCAATAAAATTATATAATTTTCCCGTTTTTATACCCTTTGGAATTTTCTAAACTTTGGAAAAATTGTAGAGTGGCAAAAGAGAAAAGTGAGAAAAAATGACAACTATATTATAGTTTATTGGTTGTTGTGCGAAATCAAGAATGGAATATCACAAAAGTGACAGAAAAAGTAGTTTATTTTAAATACCATGAAAAACTGAAAGCAATTTAGCAGTTATTTGTTGTTTATATTTCAGTAGCACCTCAGGCCCCAACTGGATTGAACTCTAATATGCTGGAGGCTGTATAAACACAAATACGCGGTTTCTGCTCTGAATATTCAATATTGTCCAATAAGAGATCACCAAAAGACTTCTTAGAGTTCTTGAATACTTTTCATTTTTGTATTGTTTCAAGCAGGACAGTTTTTGCATGTCTTCTGTATAACATGAAATAGCAAACTTATGCAAAATTTATAATACATTTAGTGTGAAACATATCAACACTTGAAAGTCGCCATTTGAAATCTAAAATAAACTATTTTTGCTTTTCATGTGACCAGAACAAAGTGAAAATGTGCCACATAGACCATATGACTCAGGATGTTTTACAAAAGTTTGTCAAATTATAAGAAATGAACATTTTGGGAAATGCCAATAAGTCAATTACATCCTATTTATATTCTGAAAATAAAATTACACAAAATAAGAACTGACTAGGCATTGTGTTTTGGAGAGATTTAAAAAAAATGTTTAAACCTATTGAATGAGTTCATAGTTTCATATTTACAACTGGAGAAAATGCTATCAGAAGAGTCCTTTGGGTAAATGTCTCACAGCTCTAAACTAGAAATGATGCTGAAGAGGACAACAAAGTTAAACAAAAGCATCAAATTACAGTATATGTTAGATCAACCATCAATTTTAAGGGCTCTTAACTTACTGTTGACAGGCCATATGTACTATAAAGCATAGCTATACAAATACCACATCAAGCATGATTTCCTAAGGCTGAAGAATGCTGCACAGGTTTTAAGCCTATGTTCTCGCAAGCCTTTCACCACCAAGGTACAAAGTCAAAACCAGACCATTGCAGCTAGTACTGAATCATGTTATCATCTGGTTGTTTTCTGGTTGAAAAAGAATTGGGAATTTCAGTCTAATTCCTAATAGCAGTTTGCGTTTTAGCATTTTTACCAAGCCAGTAAAACAGTTAGCCACCAAACCCTCACTGTCCTCTAGCTCAAAAGATAAATAAAAAGCCACTGATTCCTAGTCCTAACCTCCTGCCCATCAGAAAAAGTCAACTGAATTCGCTACAATGCTCACATCCCACTCTGCATTCATATAAATGAATAACCCTTTTTTAAAAATACACACACACACACACGTCCTTGAAAGATCTCCCTATTTTCAAGTTCTGTCACTGTCAGTCTGTCAGACAAAAGTGTTTTGTCCTAGTATATGTAATTCCCAACAGACAGGATATTGGAAGGAGCCACTGGTTAATGAGCTGGTGAAACTAACAACCAACAGGGTGAGCACATGTACACCTCAGATACCAAGGCCCTCATGTCCATCATACAATTATGTTACCGCTTTGCCCTTCATGAAGTCTCACAGTGACCACGCCTTTAAGCCAGCCTTTCCCCATACACAGAGAGATGCATGCAGAATTTGAGGCCAAAGTTCTCAAGCTTCATTGTCCAAAGTTAGGCATCTAAAACCATGTGTAGCCACCTATGTCACTGGCCTGATTTTCAAAGGTGATGAGCAAGCTGCAGCTTGCTCTGTAGTCAATGGAAGCTTCAGGTTTCAGCATTATGAATTTAGGCACCTAACTAGACACCCAAGTTGAAGATTTTGGTTTACGCAAATGGATAGAGACCACAAATGGCACCAGTTTCAGAGCTGGGATTAGTTCTTGGATAGGTCCACTGAGATCATCATGCTTTTCATGCTATTAAAATGCCTCTGCTTTTGGCCAGAGACCATGCTGGCTGGTCTGCCAACGAACTGATTGAACCTTAGGCAGCTAGCTGGGAAACAGCTTAGAGAGACACGAGCACCATCAGCAGTAGCTTGAGAAGCACCACCTCCCTGCGAATGAGCTAAAAATCTAGGGACCAGTGTCTGTGGTCTTTCCAAAACCTCAAACTTCAGTGACAATCTTGTCACTCTAGTCATCAATTTGCTTATATTTCCCAGCTAACTTCACAAGGAAAAGGATTATACTTTACTTTTTCTTTAAATATTAATTGAAACAAAGATACATATTTATACCATAAGGGACCAAGGTGACCGTTACTCTGCCTTGTACTGATGCCAAGAAGAAAATAATGAAAAAACAAATCATTAGAAGTCTGTTAAATCTATTCTGGGACTGAAACACTAGAAATCATTCAATCATATGTTTATTTAGAAACTTTGTCTTTGTTTATTTTTAATAACCACTCACGCTTCACTGAAAGCTATGTACTTTTCATGTTTCTTTTAAACAGAGTCTCATGAAGGCAAATCATTCACTGCTCTATTATTTTCATCTATACATATATGAATCTCTCTCTCTCCTCCCCACCTTACACACCCCTTTCCTACTCCCAAATAACTATGGGCTGACCAGAATACAAGAATTCTGTTTTATGAAGAATTTTGAGGTTTTGAAATTTGAAATCTTCTTCAGAATGAAATGGAGACTTAAAAAATGCTAATGAAACAAATATGAGAAACACACCCAAGAGTAGCCAACAGCCTGGTAGAACTAGCTTTCATCCTAGAGCTGAGAAAACTTTCTGATGGACATTTCATTGAAACTGATATGTTTCTCCAAAAAGGCTCAGTTTTGACAAATCTGCATTTTCTGATGGAAAAATTTCCCAAAGAATTCCCAGCCAGCTCTAACAAGAGCATAAAGTATTTACATGAAAGTAGGATTGGAGATTGACTCTGTACTGTAGTAACACCAAAATTATTTGGGTGCCTTAAATGTGCTTTTCTAGACATGAAACATTTCAATTTCTTTCAAGTTTCATCTTAACTACTTCGCATTTCCTGGGTTTATGATAATAATTTTGGGTATAATTGCATAGTTCTTGGAATATATTTTAACTATTAGGTTACTGAAGTGTACTCTTTACCTCAATTCCATTTTAACTTGGTCTGTGTCTGGGAATAATATAATTGCCTTGATTCTCTTCTAATTTAAACTGCTGTAAATCAGGAATAACTCCTTGGAAGTCAATGGAGTCACACCAGTGTTGAACTGGTTTTACTGAGAAAAGAATCAGACACACATGTCTCCACCAAAGGAATATTTTAAGGGGTAAGTAATCCCTCCACAAGAGAACTAATTTAGAACTATATTTAACTAGTATCTTTGTGCATCTTTTTGAAGTTTCCAAATCCTTTAGAACTATATCCACAGAGATAGTTTATTTTGTTTTTTCAGACACCACATATCCCAAAAGCGAAAAGGGCTGCAACACCTTTGGGCATGTTACAGTTGTCACTGAAGTGAGAAACATGTTTTCTACTATGGCACATCACCTGAGCTGTGCTTTGCCATAAAATTGCATCATGGCACAACTTTCACTGAGTGAGAAGTGTAACCACTGAAGCCTCAGCGGATTTGCTGTTTTGACTGATTCTGTTTAACACCTTCAGATAAATTACTCTGAAAAACTCAAATAGTTTCAGGTTGTCCAAGTTTTGTAGTATCACAACAACGGCGGAACAATAGTTAGCACAATGACAGGTATAGCAAAGAGACATAGGAAGCTTTGAATAGGATAAGGAACCAGGGACCAGAAGTTTGTTTATTTTGTCAAGAGATGTGATACAAGGCATCTAAGGAGACCCAGCAGATTTCTTATTAAAAGGATTTGAGTTAGATGAGATATAGGAAAGAAGACTTATGGATAATGGCAAGAGAAAACTGCATGAAGCAAGGTCACAAAATGTGTCCAAAGAAATTATTATAATGAAAGGCAATAGGGTCAGTGGGGAGGTCACACACCCTGGGGTGGTTTGCACTTCAAATCAGAGATTCAGTCAAAGATTTCAAGTTTCAAAGGATTGGGGATAGCGCAGGAGGCATTTCAAAAAGTGTCTATTTTTGTTTCAACCATTTCATCCGCAACCTAACAAAAATCCATTAGAAAGCAACTGAAAATAAAATCACAAATGTGATGACTCTTTAGCTCTGTACATCTGGATTCCCAGGTTTTAGGCATCATCGCTGGAGAAGTAAAGGAAAGTGAGCACAGAAGAATTGGCTGGTGAATGGAATTATACACGTGCCTGGCAAAAGGAGGTGTGGGTGTAGGGCAACAGTTTCTCCTCGTTCCTTCCAATTCCCTTTTACAAACAAACAGACACTTTTAGTTAGGGATCATTATTACATTGCTGGGCATTAAATTATTTTCCATTCCATCAATTAAAAAAATACTCATGGAATGAGTCAGACTGACTTCTCTGGAAACTATAGTTCTCTAGCAACAAAACAGGCGGAGCATGGGCAGTGGCAATACCAGTTTTCACCCACACCCAAACAAGGGCAGAGATGGTCTCTGCCCTCTCCTCCAGTCATTTCCTGGAAGCCATCAAATTTTACAGCAGACAGCTAGCTATCTGTCATCCATACACCAATCACTGCAGATATTAGGAAAGTAGAATGACTGAGCGCGCTCTCTCTCTCTCACACACACACACACTTTCCCACACCTTCTCCAGATTTCCTCCAGCAAATTAGCAAAAGGCAATAGACTAATTAAATCCCTTTTACATTTGAAAAGTTTTTTAAAAGCTTAATTCTTGATTTTGTTGTTAGCATTATTTTAAACTAAGCAAAAGGTGAGGTGAGTGAATGCAGGGAGTGCGCACAAATAGAAAAATTAAGTATGGTGAAGTCCCCACCGAATTTTTTGGCAAGAAACCTGTTTATCAAGATGAAGGAACAAAGAAAATCAAATCAATGTTACCCCTGGAGATATTATTCTGTATTACTACAGCCCTCATAAATCATGAAATAAACCATTTTATCAGTGAATTGAATTTTTGTCCTTATTAGCAGAGCATATTCTTTTTGCTTCTGGTCTGCATAGCTTATCTTAGTAAATCTAAAGCATTTATCACTAGGTTGTCTAAATGTCACACCATGGCTCAGTTTGTAAAAATTATTTTTTCCTCTGAGCCTTGTGCAATTTGTTTTTGCCTTTGTTTTTTCAGGAGGGCTTTCTGTTCAGGCTGTTCTGTTCAAATAATTTTCCATTTTACTGTTCGTTGTAAAACCATGTTGATATCAAAATGTGTGTTTCCTAGTACCTTCGATACTAAAGAGATGTTTTTCTAATGACAGAATCAAGTCAAAAATACAGAAAAAGGTGTTTTCCCCCTCCCCCCAAGGCACAAATTCTACAACTCAGTGTTTCAGCTATTTGGAGCTGAATAAGACTTGGGCCTGATCCTGCATTTCTTGCACACTCAAAACTATTCTCAGTGTAAGTTTTAGGTGTACAAGAAAGGCATGATCGGGGCCTGCTGTTGTAGTTTCCCTTGTGTTGCACCTAGAGAGTCATAATGCAAATGAATGGAATGTGCTCTTCAGTTTGCTTGTTTCTCGAGGAACTAGATTTGCTTGCTTTACTCATGGATAGGGAGGCCACCAATTATGGTTTGAACAGTAAACTCCAGCTTTTGTTAAAATGTGTCTTTTTGGGGTTTGCTTGCACACACACACACACACACACACACACACCCTTCACCTGTGTCCTGCTTCCAGCAGTTAAAAAACGCAGCCTGGTAGGACCAGCTCAGATCATCCCACCCCCTAGGAAAGGAGTAAAAAACCCTGATAAAGCATCTTCTGACATCATCCAGCAGAACAGGCCATGGGACTTACTCCCAGACTTCGCAGAACCCCAGGATACTAGGGTTACCTACATGTAGACCCTGTGCCTTTATGACCTCTGGTGGCTTCCACCCTGTATCCCATGCTACCCTAGATGCAGCTGTGCTCAGGATGTCACAGAGTGAAAACCTCATCCAAAAAACTAATGCAGCCCTGGACAGTAATCTTTTCCAGATTCGTTCTGGGGTATTGGAGGCACAGTCTATGCCCCATGCATACCAATTTTTGCCCCAGGCCCAGGCAATTTACACCCCCAAGCCATAGACCTCTCTAGGATCCTAACGGGAGTGGGCATCATTACTACAGAAGACCCTTCGTTTCTGTGCGGTAAGAGAAAATCCATACATGAAGGGTGCCTGCTCTGCTCAAATATCAGAGGCACAATCTGGGCCACTAAATTTAACATACTAACTTCCAGTGAAGAATATTGAGTTGGTTTAAATTCACATGCTATGGGGACAGAAAGGAGGAGCAGAGAAGGAACAGTAAATACTAAAGCAGGATAGTGTGCAACAATGGAGCGGTTAATATAGAACTCGATTAATAAGGAATTAAAGGAGGGTAACATAATTAATGCCAATCACTATGGGTTTATGGACAACAGATCCTGTCAAACAAACTTGATAGCTTTTAGATGTGATTACAAGTTTGGCTGGTAAGAGTAATTGTACTGATGTAACATACTTAGTCTTCTGCAAGGCGTTTGACTTGATACCACGTGACATTCTGAATAAAAAACTAGAATGGTACAAAATTAATACAACATATACAATGGATTAAAAGCTGGCTGATTGATAGGTCTCAAAATGTAATTTATAAACTCGTGTGTTTCTAGTGGGTGTGTGGAGGCATGGGTTCTTGGTCCTACACTATAATATTTTTTCTCTATGACTTGGAAGAAAACAAAATCTTCTCTGATAAAATTTGCAGATGACACGAAAATTGGAGAACTGGTAAACAGTGAAGAGGTCACTGATATAGAGCAATCTTGACTGTTTGTTAAACTGGGCGTAAACAAAAAAAATGGCAAAAAGAAAAGGAGTACTTGTGGCACCTTAGAGACTAACCAATTTATTTGAGCATGAGCTTTCGTGAGCTACAGCTCACTTCATCGGATGCCCTAACCAATTTATTTGAGCATGAGCTTTCGTGAGCTACAGCTCACTTCATCGGATGAAGTGAGCTGTAGCTCACGAAAGCTCATGCTCAAATAAATTGGTTAGTCTCTAAGGTGCCACAAATACTCCTTTTCTTTTTGCGAAGACAGACTAACACGGCTGTTACTCTGAAAAAAAATGGGTTTAATACAGCTAAATGTAAATATATATATTGTGGGGAAAAAGAACTTAGGCCATACTTGCAGGCTGGAGACTATTGTGGGAAGCAGTGTCTGAGAATAAGATTTGGGAGTCATGGTGGATAATCATCTGAACATAAGCTCTCAGGTCCAATGCAATGGTCAAAAGGGCTGATACAATCCTTGGATGCATAAACAGGGGACTCTTGAGCAAGAGTAAAGAGGTTTTTAGTTCTGTATTTGACACTGGTCTGACACCGCCTGGAATGCTGTGTGCAATTCTGGCATCCACAATTGAAGAAGGATAAATGGGAAGAGGGTTCAGAGAAGAGTCACAAGAATGATTAAAGGATTAGAAAACCTGACTTATAGTGACACTCAAGGAACTCAATCTATTTATCTTAACAAAGAGAAGGTTAAGGAGTGATTTGATTGCAGTCTAAGGGCTTGGCTACACTTACATTTTATAGCACTCTAACTTGCTGGCTCAGGGGTGTGAAAAATCACCCCCCCCAGAGCGCAGCAAGTCAGAGCACTTTAAAGCGATAGTGTAAACAGGCTCCAAACGCTGGGTGCCATGCTCCCAGCGCTCTGAGCTAATCTCCTCGTGGAGGTGAATTACCAGGAGCTCTGGGAGAGCACTCTCCCAGCGCTCGCGCACGACCATACTCACACTTCAAAGCGCTGCCGTGGGAGCCCTCCCGCAACAGCGCTTCGAAGTTTCCAGTGTAGCCATGCCCTACGTACCTACATGGAGAACAAACATTTGATAAGGGACTCTTTAGTCTAGCACACACAGGTATAACACAATACAATGGCTGGAAGCAGTCACTAGATTGATGGAGTCTGAAAATAAAGTGTAAATTTTTAAGTGACAGTAATTAGCCATTCAAACAGTTTACCAAGGGTCATGGTGGATTCTCCATCACTGGCAATTTTTAAATCTCAATATTAAAAAAAAAAAAAGAAAGATCTGCTCTAAGAATTATTTTGGGGAAGTTCTATGGCCTATGTTATAAAGGAGCTTAGACCAGATGAGCACACTGGTCCCTTCTGGCCTTGGAATCTGTGAAAACAGTGCACACTTTCAGGCTGTTGCTTTTCCTACTACACTCCTCTCTTCTAGTGCTTCAGTATGTAAGTTAGACCAATTTAACCTCCCTTCAATTCTGTGGATGACAATCCGTGCTAAAATGTAAGGAGACCTAAATTACATATTGGTAAGTGGAAGAGAGTGTAATTGTTGCCATGTATATGCTTCAGAGACCACACGAAGGTGTCAGTTACATCACCTTATACTCCATTAGATTCAGCCCTAGATTCATCTCTGAATTTAGCCTGGCATGTAGTGTCTACAGATACACACCAGCAAAATTCTTCCTTTCTCCAACACCTTATCCATCAGAGGTTTCAGTGTAGCAGCCATGTTAGTCTGTATCCACAAAAATTTCTTTTTATCCATCAGAGTGTAAGAAACTCTTGTATAGCATGCCACTTCCAAAGGGATCTCACTCCAGCATATGATATTCATTTCTGATTTATTTTAAAAAGGACCCTAAGGCAGGACCTGTACTTTAATAAATCAAGAAAGAATCAACAATGCTGGAACTTTTGGTGCAGCTATGGAGATCCCCACAAAAGTAAAAAACATTTCCCCCCCCCCGGCCTTAGTTTAATTTTTATTGGCGCCAGTAGTCTCTAGAAATTGTTCTCAGTTTCTTTTATTACTACCACTGGCAATATCTGAAACCATTGTAAGCACAAATAATTGTAGCTAGAAGGAGAACATTCATACCAAAATGAACTCTCTTAGCAAAGGGAATACAGAAAACTACTGGCCTTCCACACCAGCCTCCACCACACCCTCCATGTTAATGTTTGCATAGCAATAGTTTTTCTTTCGCCTTAATCCTCAATTAAGTTTACCTGTGTGTCTGAAATCATAGCGAATATGCTGTTTTATTACAGTAGTGCTTAGAGGACCTCAATTAAGATCGGAACCAGATTGTGCTAGGCACTACACATACGTGTAGTTAGAAATAGCCACTTTGCTGAAGGGACTATATAGAAGCCAGATAAAGGGTGGGGAAAGGAAATACTATTCTCCCCATTTTACAGAAGGGAAGTGGAGGCACGTAAAATAAGTGACGTGCCCGAGGTAACGCACAAAATCTGTGACAGAGCTGGGAACTGAACCCAGATCTTTTTAGACCCAGGCCAGTGCCTTTGCTACCACTTCATCTCTTATTATGGATATGAGCACATCACTACTGCTTTGCTGCAGAACCCAAATAGAAGAGATCAGCTAGCCAGATGTTCAGCCCTAGAATAAAATACATCTTCAATAATTATCATTTGTCCCTTCAAGAAACCTAGAAGGTCAAGAAGAAAAGTACTAGATGACATTTCTTCTCAGATCAGAAGGTGGTAAGAAGAGATAGACCAAAGTGAATTGTGGGTGCACAACAGCAGGAGCAGGAACCTCTGAAAGAGCAAGGACCCTGTCACTCTGAACTACAGGTTCTGTGGACAAAATATTTAGAGGACAGAATCTGTGCCATGCCCACCTCACATTTATAAATTATACCTTGAAACTGAAGACATGGATTCAAGCCTTGTCTTGCCTACATGCTTCTGCATTGGGAAATTCTCATCTGGCTCCTCGTGGCTTGTCTGTTTTCTACCCATGCTGCCAAGGTGCTGTGAAGGGGGTAGAGGAGGCATCTGAATTGGGTCTTACCGTTTTATAGGACAATAATTTCACAGATGCCAAAAAATAGCATGTAAAATGCATAGGATCACAGCTGGGTGGAAAGTGATAATGGTTTTTCCAAGGTAAAAATTTCACCAGAAGTGTATTGCAAAAGTTGGTTCGCTTTTTCAATAAAAAACCCCAAACTGATTGGTTTTTTTCCCCACTCCTGCCTTCAGGTAACACACACAGAGGAGGTGATGGGAAAGAAAAGGAGGAAAAAAAGAATTTTTCATGTTGGGGTGGAGGGTCTTAACACACAGAAAAATGTCAAAAGAAATAACTTTTTTCCTGAAAATTTTGATTTTGATAAAAAGGCCAGTTATAACCAAAAATGTCTTCTAAAGTAAAATATTGACCAATTCTAAACAGAGCACAGTTTTTCAGATAAAAAGACATCACCATAATGTTTATTCTGGGTTTATCCATTAGATTTAATTTGAGGATAATTTAATTTGAAAGAGATTATTTGTACTGAATTCAATTGACATTGAAATATTCTAATATCACTTGCTTCAATTTATCCGAATTTACTGGTATTTTCAATAAACTATCTTCAGTTTTAACAAGTTTCCCACACACTATGTTTCAGAAAAGTTGTATGTGGAAGGGGGGGGGACAAGGGGTTGTTCATGGGGGAGAGGGTTTGGTTGGTTTTTCTATACAAGACACATGATAGATTTGTGAATGATGAAGAAGAGACAGACAATTTTTTTGGCATATACTCTGGAACTTGGGAGTTCATGTTTTTTCTTTATATATATATATATATATAATATATTCCTGTGAATGAGAGTTACTGTATTCACGGATAGAAGATTTCTCATTTACAACAAATTATTGTTGAGAAATAGGAACCAAGAATACAGATGCTATTCAAGTTCAGTTGGATGCATGGAGGGAAATTCCAACTAGATGACATATGTCAGCATAAGCAATATGGGTCTTCAAGCTATTTAGAGTAACCAACTCTTTCGCTCATCCTTGATAAGGAAACTTTTTGAGCTCTTCAGTTTACAGTGTAGGAGATGGCAATATTTTAGCTAATTTTCATAAAAAAGTACCACAATTAACACTTCTTTTATAAAGAGATACTAACACATCACTGTTACCTTTTCGGGCATCTCTCACGTCAGGGTGGCATGTTGGCTGATAAAAATCACTGAGAATGTGATTCTGACACACTGCTTTCTTAACTAAACATATATTAATAAAATTTGAACAGAGCTGCTGAAAATCACACACTGGAACGCCTTCAAAAACTTGAGTTCTTGAACAAAGTGCCATCTTTAAATTAAACTTATAAATGCAAAATTGTTTGTGTCAACATTAGTCCAGAAGTGGATACACAAGTTGCGTGTTACCCAATTCTATTCAGAGAGAAAAGTTTTCATTGTTGGAAGTTAGGTGTATCAGTCCACTAGAGAAGAACTTCACTTTCACATCCTTCCAAATGCCACTATCACCACATCTATACATCTGTCTTTTCTCCCATTCATTTACATAGAGATCTCTATGATCCATAGTAGTTCTCTTTCTGCCATCTCCACATGATCAGGCTGAGTGACCAAACTTCCCTATACTACTGACTCCAAAATAACTATCTAACATATTTGTGTTCCTTCATGATATTCAAAAAGTACTCATTAAGAATCTTATCTTGCCAAGTGCTGAGTGATGACTGTGGGCTGCTCATACACCTTAATTTATTAGCTTAGTAAGACATTAGTACATTTAGTACCCTGCAAGAGGTGCTCAGCACCTTACTGGATCAGATCCTACAATATTTTTAGTTTACAAAACCATGTCTTCACATTTGTTCATTGATTAGCCTTTAGTTTACTCAATTTGTGCCCACAACGTAAACTGCAAATCAGAGTACAAACTGCAATCAGGTAGCCAGAGGTGCAAGCACCAAGAACTGGGAACATCAATTCAATTGACAGGTTTCAGAGTAACAGCCGTGTTAGTCTGTATTTGCAAAAAGAAAAGGAGTACTTGTGGCACCTTAGAGACTAACCAATTTATTTGAGCATAAGCTTTCACTTTATCGGTAAGCTGTAGCTCACGAAAGCTTATGCTCAAATAAATTGGTTAGTCTCTAAGGTGCCACAAGTACTCCTTTTCTTTTATCAATTCAATTGTAAGTAACAATGAATATGCAAGAAGCAAAGAAACGATGTTGAGGCATAAATTGAAGTTCATTTTTGTAAGTGTCTGTACAGGCCCCTTGCCAGGGTTGGGAGGTAATTAACAAATAGATCTACTAAATTTTGTAGCGAACTGTGTTCAACTAAACACACCTTTTTTAAAAAAATCCACTATACCCACAAGCATCGTTTTCTTTCTTGATCCTAAACCAATTCCTGGATCCTGATCCAGGAGAAAGCATTCTGTTAGTTTCACAACAAACTAAGATATTTTTACTTATATTATTTATATAATATATATTAATGAATATAGCTCTGTGATTGGGGCGGATAAAAAATGGTATGAAAAAATTCAAATGTTTTGAGAGTGCACCTGAGTGCTAATGCTGCACAAAATATGCCTACAAGTGTAACTGATGATAACTGTGTGTTTTTAAGTACTGGTTTCAGAGTAGCAGCCGTGTTAGTCTGTATTCGCAAAAAGAAAAGGAGTACTAGTGGCACCTATGCTCAAATAAATTGGTTAGTCTCTAAGGTGCCACTAGTACTCCTTTTCTTTTTTTAAATACTGTGCATCCACATTAACTGAGCACATATCATGCACAAACACTGATTCTATTACTTGGCAGAATCTCTAATCCACATTATATTAAGTGAATTTTACAATTAAACTGAATGACAGTCCTTAATTTCATATTTTCTCCTACAGGTTATGTTCATAGAATCATAGAATATCAGGGTTGGAAGGGACTCAGGAGGTCATCTAGTCCAACTCAAAGCAGGACTGATCCCCAATTAAATCATCCCAGCCAGGGCTTTGTCAAGCCTGACCTTAAGGAAGGAGATTGCACCGCCTCCTTAGGTAACACATTCCAGTGTTTCACCACCCTCCTAGTTAAAAAGTTTTTCCTAAGATCCAACCTAAATCTCCCCCACTGCAACTTGAGACCATTACTCCTTGTTCTGTCAGCTGCTACCACTGAGAACAGTCTAGAGCCATCCTCTTTGGAACCCCCTTTCAGGTAGTTGAAAGCAGCTATCAAATCCCCCCTCATTTTTCTCTTCCGCAGACTAAACATCCCCAGTTCCCTCAGCCTCTCCTCATAAGTCATGTGTTCCAGTCCCCTAATCATTTTTGTTGCCCTCCGTTGGGCTCTTTCCAATTTTTCCACATCCTTCTTTTAGTGTGGGGCCCAAAACTGGACACAGTACTCCAGATGAGGCCTCACCAGTGTCGAATAGAGGGGATCGATCACGTCCCTCGATCTGCTGGCAATGCCCCTACTTATACATCCCAAACTTCCATTGGCCTTCTTGGCAACAAGGGCACATTGTTGACTCATATCCAGCTTCTCGTCCACTGTAACCCCCAGGTCCTTTTCTGCAGAACTGCTGCCGAGCCATTCGGTCCCGAGTCTGTAGCGGTGCATTGGATTCTTCCGTCCTAAGTGCAGGACTCTGTACTTGTCCTTGTTGAACCTCATCAGATTTCTTTTGGCCCAGTCCTCCAATTTGTCTAGGTCCCTCTGTATCCTATCCCTGCCCTCCAGCGTATCTACCTCTCCCCCCATCTTCGTGTCATCTGCAAACTTGCTGAGGGTGCAATCCACACCATCCTCCAGATCATTAATTGAAGATATTGAACAAAACCGGCCCCAGGACCGACCCTTGGGGCACTCCGCTTGATACCGGCTGCCAACTAGACATGGAGCCATTGATCACTACCCCTTGAGCCTGACAATCTAGCCAGCTTTCTATCCACTGTATAGTCCATTCATCCAGCCCATACTACTTTAACTTGCTGGCAAGAATACTGTGGGAGACCATGTCAAAAGCTTTGCTAAAGTCAAGGAACAACATGTCCACTGCTTTCCTTTCATCCACAGAGCCAGTTATCTCGTCATAGAAGGCAATTAGATTAGTCAAGCATGACTTGCCCTTGGTGAATCCATGCTGACTGTTCCTGATCACTTTCCTCTCCTCTAAGTGCTTCAGAATTGATTCCTTGAGGACCTGCTCCATGATTTTTCCAGGGACTGAGGTGAGGCTGACTGGCCTGTAGTTCCCAGGATCCTCCTTCTTCCCTTTTTTAAAGATGGGTACTACATTTGCCTTTTTCCAGTCGTCTGGGACTTCCTCCGATCGCCATGAGTTTTCAAAGATAATGGCCAATGGCTCTGCAATCACATCTGCCAACTCCTTTAGCACTCTTGGATGCAACGCATCCGGCCCCATGGACTTGTGCACGTCCAGCTTTTCTAAATAGTCCCAAACCACTTCTTTCTCTCCAGAGGGCTGGTCACCTCCTCCCCATGCTGTGCTGCCCAGTGCAGCAGTCTGGGAGCTGACCTTGTTCGTGAAGGTAGAGGCAAAAAAAGCATTGAGTACATTAGCTTTTTCCACATTCTCTGTCGCTAGATTGCCTCCCTCATTCAGTAAGGGGCCCACAGTTTCCTTGACTTTCTTCTTTCTTCTTGTTGCTAACATACCTGAAGAAACCCTTCTTGTTACTCTTAACATCTCTTGCTAGCTGCAACTCCACGTGTGATTTGGCCTTCCTGATTTCACTCCTGCATGCCCGAGCAATATTTTTATACTCATCCCTGGTCATTTGTCCAATCTTCCACTTCTTATAAGCTCCTTTTTTGTATTTAAGATCAGCAAGGATTTCACTGTTAAGCCAAGCTGGTCGCCTGCCATATTTACTATTCTTTCTACACTTCGGGATGGTTTGTCCTTGTAACCTCAATAAGGATTCTTTAAAATACAGCCAGCTCTCCTGGACTCCTTTCCCCCTCATGTTATTCTCCCAGGGGATCTTGCCCATCAGTTCCCTGAGGGAGTCAAAGTCTGCTTTTCTGAAGCAGTGCTTTCTTTTTCAGTGCTTGTGAAAGCAGCCAAATTGACAATACAGGGAAAATGCAGTTTAGAGTGCCTAAACTAGGGGTCCTTTGGGACATTGTGATGGGATCCCTGGAGTGCAGCCTGGGACTATGGGACCACTGTACCCCCTTAACTCTCCAGCCTGGGCTGTCTCTCTCAATGCTTTGCTAGTGACAAGCAGCAAGCCCTCCAGGCGCTATCACTCAGCACAACCGTATGTGGAGCCCCACACCCAGCTAGATTGCATGAATGCTCCACAGTCACTCACGAATCACACAGAGAAAGGCACCAGACAAATCCCCCCAGCTCCCAGCACTGTACCTCAGGAATATATAGTCTTGCACTGCTCAAGACAAGCAGTGCAAATTTATTAATTGGTTCACCACTTCATCAATGGCAAATGGATATACACCAGCCTTTGTAAACCTGAGCAGATTTACCAAACACTTCGGGCAAACTCACTGGTAAAGAAACAGTTAAACAAATTTATTGGACTACAAAAGATAGATTTTAAGTGATTATAAGTGATAAGCAAAAAGTCAGAGTGGTTAATAAATAAAATAAAATAAAAGCATGCAGTCTAAACTTTTAACCCTCTTAGACTGGGCAAAGTCTCAATTAAACAGTTTTTTCTCACCCCATTGGATATTGCAGTTCATAGTACACAGGTTTCACCCCTGAAACCTGGGCCAGTCTCCTCTGTGGGAGTCTTCAGTCTTCTGAGTGTCCTTGTTGCATGCAGCATTGGTGGAGGCAGGAGAAAGGCCAAGCAAGCATGGTCCCCCTCTGTTCTGCTTTATACCTTTGGTCCATGTCCTTGGAGGGCACAAGTCCAGGCATGTCTGGTGGGCACTGCTGAGTCACAAGGTGAAGGTTGAGCAATTCCCCTGGTGTGGCCTTATGCAGGTGAGCCATTGCATTGTAACTCCTCTGCTGGACAATGACTGGTGATGTCTGTTCAGCACTGACTCAGGCATTGGTTACCTCCCTTGACATTGTCTCTGGAGAGCTAGTATCTGGGCCCTTCCCAAACACAGAGCATATTTTAGTGACAACCATACAACAAAATTCTCATAACTTCATATGCATTAATGATATGCATATTTAGATGAACAGTGACTTTAAGCAGATCATAACCTTTCCCTTGATACCTCACACAGCCTGCTTTGTATGCAATATGACAATTATATGTAAATGAGGAATATGGGGGTTACAGGATGCTCCCCCAAGGTACAGAATGTCACAGACATTACAAAATACAGCTTATAGGATGTAGAGTGGTTGGCCAAGCTTCCTCAAACTGCCCTACAGCTGCCTCTCAACTTTTTTTTTTTTTTTTAAATAGGGACCATTTCCAGGGCTCACTCTGTATTCATTCAGTCCTTGGATTCTCTCTCATTCATACTACCAACACGTGTGCCAAATAGTACCAAACACAATGGTAGCTTCATGCCAGTACTTGCCCACCAGAAACAGGTACCTAAAAAGCAATCAGCTGGTAACTACTTTAGGAAACTATTGATTTGAATCCGTGGCCTAGAGGTGAAACACTGTCTTCCCCAAAATCACTCCTCTGCATAATCTAGCCCCTTTACCTTTTTGAGTTGTCCATTTTCTGGATGTTTTTCTGCTTATCTGCTCTATTATTTGAAATTATCTCTCAGAAACTCGAAACCAACATTTCCTTTTTAATATCTATAGGCCAAATTCTCATCTCACTTATACCAGCATAAGATGAGTAACTCCAGTAACTTCAGAGTTGCACTGGATTTATACCAGTTTAACTGAAATTATGATCTGGGTTTGTACTTATGTACTGTTCTATTTGAGAAACACTTATGAGATGTCCTTTTAACATCTTGGCCCCTTTGTGAAGTCAAGAGCAAAACTCTCACTGACTTCAACGGGACCAGGATTTCCCCCATAGGGCATAAATCCATATGACTTTGGGGTACTTAAACACATGCGAAAAGCACCATTAATACATAGCAATGTGCCGATATTATCGGTATGGGATCTGTTGACCCATTTTCCTTTTTCAGCAACACCACAAATGTGGAAGGGTCATGCATTAGCTGTGACTGCTATTTTTAATTAATTCATTTTTCAGCATCAGAGTGATGGAAATAAAAAAAGAAAAGAAAACAAGTTATTTCAAAGGTCTGTGGGAGGGGACTCTCCCCACCAAGGTCTGATTAAAAGTCAGTCTGAAGTCAATTGAAAGACACATTGAGTTTAATGATCAGGCACTAAATTGCTCATTTTAAGATAGGTCATATTCAGAGCATATTCTGCTTCACAGTGGCCTTTTAAGGATGCTCTCCAGAAAAGCAGACGGATGATTTACCATGGTTTTATTTTTATATGTTTTGTATATGGAACTAATATTTACATTATTGCTACATCACTCAACCCCAGTAAGGATTATGGCTACCTGAAACCAATATTCTAAGTATAAAGTCATCACAATACAAGTGGCTGCACTTGCATAACTATGTCTGCATAATACACCCCATAGCGTTGCAGATTTATTATCAGTTTACTATGCAGATGTATCATTTTATTAACTTTTGTCTGAATGTGCTCTCCCCTCAGGAATGAGAAAGGGAAAATATTGAGTAGTTAAAAGAAGTTACTAGCTGGAAGAGAGAACTAGAGAAAGCAGCAGTCAGTTACTAAAGAACATTCTTTCTGTGTTTTATGTATGGTCACTATAGAAGAACTTGTATTATTGCTATTGATTCATTTACAAAACAGTAGTAATGACTTAAAATCTGGGGCAGTTATTTCCAGAAGTTCAGCATAAGCTTTAGATTGCAAGTTTGATACACAGGCTTCAGGATTTTAATTCCCACACCCAATAGGAAAAAAAAACAAACAAAAAAACAGACTTGTTTCCCTGACCTGAAAACAGCAAAAGAAGAGAATGTATGGAAACTTTTTTTTTTCCAAAGTTTTCAGCAACCAAGCCTTTTTCAGTTGGCGTTGTAGGTTTGAGCTACTGAAAGGGAGAGCAAGAAAGGTGTTTTGGGAGAGGTGCAGTGGAGAAGAAGGGGTTCAATTTGACAAAAAATGAACAACTTTTTTGAGTATTAATGTTTTTGGGTGCCAATGGTTTACATTACCTAACACCAGAGGCTACTTCACAATCAAACATCAACAATGACAACAAAGTCAATCTCTTGCTCTTATTGTAAAGATTTTTTGTACTCGCACTTCACCGTAATACATTGTATGCACTGTACGTCACCCTGGCTAAGGGTGTCTGCTAAGCAAACGAATACTGTAATAACCCAAATTAAGTATTATTCCACAACAAAGTGCAATCTATTTATACAGTATCCACTTGTAAATTAAGAATGGATAAAGTCACTCATTTTGGGTGAAAGAGCTCTTAATTTGCTCTGCTTCCTCTCAATCACAATTTTGTTTTGAAGATGGGATTCAATGTCCCAAAGAGACCTGTAAAGCCTGTCACCAAGTCCCACTAGCTGTTGAAATGCCAAAGTGTGTTCAAAGCCTTCAACAGCTCAAAATTAATTGGAGGTGGAACTTCATCAAAATCATTCTCACTCTCTTGATATGTTTTATCAACACAAGCTCATTTCTCAGGCCTTGCAGCAGATGCAGTACTCAGTAATTCCTCATCAGTTAGCTCTCTGAACATGAACAAATCTTCATCTACAGCATCTAGTAAGTCCTCTTTTTCCACATGGACTGGAAGCAGAACATTGTTCAGGGGGTCATCAAACTCTTCTATATCCTCATCTTGCACACTTTCCACTAGCTCAACAAATTTGCATTTCCTGAAGCAGTTGGAAATGGTTGTTGACTTTACATCTTGCCAGGCCTCAGCAACAAGATTAGCACAATCGAGCAAATGCACAGTTTTCAGGACTGTCTGAACATCTGCGTTGGAGTCTACATCTGTGTTCCCTCTCTGGCATGTGCCTGCGCGGCCACACAGGAGGCCATCCAGGGCTGCGCAGGCATGCGCACAGGTGAGTGTGGAGCATGTGTTGGGTGGGTGGGAGCAGTGGGGGATGGTTATAAGGGCTTGGGGGAGCTTGGGGTGTGCAGGGCTATGGGGAGAGGGAAGAGAGACGCCTGTCCCTTCCCCAGTCCCAGCTCTGGGGCTGCGGTGGCAATGGGACAGTTGTCTCTCCCTCTCCCAGCCCCGGGAGCCCCTGCAGCGGAGATGGGAGAGAGACCTCCTGTCCCCCGGTTAGCACAGTATCTTGATTAGCAGAATGTGTTTTGTCACCATCTGAATAGCCAGGACATAATGCCTCAATAAAACAGTCAGTAGTCTGCCAGAGAGATGCTTCTAGCAGCTCCTCACCAGCTGATAAGTTTTAACTTCATGTAAAGGTCTTATAAACCTCATTCTTGGCCATTACTTATTTAATTTTTTTCTCCATTACACTATCTACATTATTTTTCTCATGCTTTTCAAAATGGCAAAAATAGTATTTCAGTGTCCCTGGTTTACCACTGCATAGAAGACGAATGACTTGAATCAGCTGGCAGAAATTTTCTTGCATTGAGGTTAGTCACTGGATCAATATTACATTGTCCCTCAACTTGAACTGTGCTCTGAATTCAGAAGTAAGAGCATGCATTAAGCATTCCATGAAAGCTTTAAGTATCAGCCTGAAGGAGCGAGCCTTTCCCATTTATAGATTGCAAAGGAACAGTCAGACAAATAAAGTTAAGACAAACAGATAAGACTAATAAAGTTAAGACAAATTCTGATGGTAAACAAGTTTATTTCGGTTGAGCTCCCCTTGGGAAAACTATAGGGTCTGATTGTTGCCATGTGCAACCCACATTAAGGTTAATGTCAGCTGTGCACACTTTTGTTGAAAGGAACATAGATGGGCACAGAAAGTCCCCCCAGTGCAGCAGAACTGTCGTGGTTACACTACATGTAAATAGGTAACTTCCGTGGATGCACAGAAGACACCGTACCTCCTGCATCGGACAGAGATGGGTTCCACACTAGCTATGAATAGGCCACTACAGAAAGGGACTCAAGGAATGGGCCAAGGAATGGAAAAAGTCCCTGGTTACATGTATCCAGTGGGCATAGCAAGGAATGTTATTAGACCAGTGTGCAGGAATCAAAGGATCTGGTACAGCTACTGCAAAGAGGGTATGTATCTGCTCTGGCCACAGGCTGGGATGTTTATTCTGTATCCCCCCTCACTCCACACTGTGCTTCACTTTCCCCATTTTCCAGATGGGGATAATGATACTGATCTTCTGTAAAACACGTTGTGCTTTTCATTTCTAAATATCAAATATTGTTGGCTTTTTGATTTGTGTTTTAAAAGGAAATTACCAAAACTAGAATTAATAGAAATGTTTTTGTCTGATTTCCAATGACAACATTCCCTGTTGTGGATTTAAACCTCCCCTAGCAGTGTTTGCAAAGCTTTTTGTGGGCAGGAAGACATGTGGTTTATCTAGGGGCCTGATCCTGATAAGTGTTACTCATGTAGCGGTTACTCATGTGAGTGGCCTCATGGAAAGAAGTGGGAGAACTTCATGTCACATGAATGTTTGCCTGAGCCGATATGTTTGTAAAGTGGTGTGTAAATGTACACAGCTATGTGCGTTTCACTGTAATAACTGAGACACTGGAACATTGCATGTGTGCATGAGAGTCTGAGGGTGAACTTGATTGTGCTACTTTATATCTTTACACTGGATCAGCTTGGACAATTAAACAGGAAGGTTGAATAGTCTATAAGACTTTTAAAGTGCTTTGTATTGTTAATACAAAAGGATAGTAGTAAGGGGAATTTGAGTTTTGTTAAAATTATTTTAATTTAGTGTCCTGATGTAAAAATAAACATTTACTTTGATTTCTAATACTGTGGTATTATATTTTACATTCAGGTAAGACCTTTACAGATGAAGCCCTGTCTGAACATTTAATATCTCAAACGTTTTGCATAAGAGGAAAAAGGTTGTTCCTATCCAAAATTCCCCTTCTCTTTCCAAATTACTGCACAGTGCTCTCTGTGCTCTTCGCCTAGCTGGCTGCTGACTTTCCTCCCCAGAGGTGGCTGCATTGCAGTGGTGCATTTCTATATATAGTTTGCAAAGTGCGTGAAAGGAGGCTGTAGGAATGAACAGAGGGTTACTGCAGACATCACCTGAAGACAGACCTTCCCAAAGACCCAGCTAGGTGCTAGAAGTACAATGTTGTGAGCTCTTGGTGGGATAAGGCTTGCCATGGAAGTACGGAGGTGATGGTGCACATCCGCATCTTACCTCGATATTGGTGCTGCACATAACAAAATTCATTCCGCACATGGGTGGAAAAAATTAGAGGGAACACTGGTCTACATAAAGAACAATAATCCAGTTGACAATTTTTGATTGGTAATGTCCCTTCAGGTTCTTAATCACACCTTGACCCATAGGTTGCATCAAAGATATAGTGAACATAAAGAATTCGTGCTGAATATTAGTGAGGACCACTCCTTGAGGGTGTGCAGATTGGTAATGTCCCTTCAGGTTCTTAATCACACCTTGACCCATAGGTTGCATCAAAGATCCCACAAGAGGCATATCTTACAGCTCTGCAAGCAAAGCTGACAATCCCACTGTTTTAGCCAGTTGACGAAAATCTCACCTGTCATCCAGGCATTCGCTGAACTGACATAATTGAGGGGAAGTTTACTGAAATCCTTTGAAAAGCATCTGGGTTGTTTTGACTTCCCGATCATGAACAGTGGGCGTTCGGCACAGATGAGCACACTTACTCTGTCCTTTGAAGCTTTCCCTCCCTTCCAGCTTTTCATTTTTTTCCCCCTACACGTCCTCTGTCAGAGCTCTTTCAGATAAAGTCCTGTTACATCAGCATTGTAGATGTCAGCCAGGAAAAATACTTTCCAAGAATGTGAAGAAGTATTTCGCCCTGCCACTGCTCAGCTGCTGGTTCGTCCACTGACTGTTTTTCACCATGCTCTTTTTTGTAAGTGACATTGAAGCGTTTCTTCCATCTGGTAAACCAACTATCACTTGCCTTAAAATCATTCAATCCAAGCAAAGGGGAAAGCTGAAAGGCTTCTTCCTTGATTGCAGGTCCAGCAAGCAGAGCTCCCTGCGCCGCCGCCTTCTTGAACCATGGTCAGCCTCAGCAGCTTTTCCTTCACATCCATGCCTATGGGAGCTATTCAACTCTCCGTCTTTGTATTTAGCCAGAAGCTTATCCTTACGCCTTCACATTCTGTATACAGCCAACGTATGCAACCCCCCTTGACTGCAACTTGGTTTTGAAAAGCCCCCAAAATTTGACATTTTTCTTTCTGGGGGAGACTTCTTGGCATTTGGTCCGTTTTTGCCACAAAAGAATGATGCAAGGAAGCAGAGGATGTCACAAATGTTGCTCTTATGCAGCGGCTATGTTGTTGGTACTGAGTGGGCAATTCATGGTAAGGAAAGTGTTCCCAGGGGAAATGTTGCTCATAAGTGGCATTTGCTTTTACAAGGCATTGCTGCAAACAAGTGTCTACTATAGTGTCAAAAGTTGCCAAGAGGTCAAGAAAGATGTGGCCCTGAGATTTGGACAGACGGTGGCTAGTTTCAGTAGAGTGAGGGCAGTTTCAATGGAGTATAGAAGGCAGAAGCCAGATTGGAGAGGGTAAAGAATGGAACTTGTGGAAAAGAACTGCAGACAGCATTTGTAGATGCAGGAGAGATGGGAGAGTGGACAATCCTTTGAAGATGAGGTGGATTTTAGGGGGACTTTTTTTAAAAAAGATATAGATACCTCAGCATACTTGTAATGGCAGGGGAAGGAACTTACTTCGAGTGAGGCTCAGGATAAGAGAGGCTGAGTGAAATTAGTAATGTGCTAGGTGCTTTACTGACAGATTTGAAGATAGCATCCCTGCCCCAGAGAACTTACACTCTTCATAAAATAATGTACAAGAACTTTTCACACAGTCTGGAGCTTTTCAGAAGTTCAATCTGCATTACACATGGATCAAACTCACAAATGAGCATAAAGTGTGAAAAATTCCATACTGCTTGTAGCACTCACCAACCTTTAGACAGAAATAATAATAATGTGGTGAAATGGGATATGCCGCACACCATCTGGCAGCTGTGCAAACAATAAGAAGAACCTCATGAAGAACCATATTACGTTTTTGGGAACCTGTTGATTACATTGCATGTCTAACAATAGACATTTTACTGTGTAAAACGTGAGAACACAGTCTAAATCATGGATAATTTAATTGGTTACACATGGACCTTACCATTGGTTTAGTCATTCCTTTTAGTTAGCAGTACATCCTTTTAAAAATGCTGTCCTACTTCTACAGTGAATGAATTAAAGAACTGTAAGTTCCATGCCAGAATATAAGAAACTAAAAAGAGAGTTATTGTTTTTCTGTAACAGCGGGAACCCTGATAGTGGTCTGATTCTGTAAGGATGTTTAATACATTCATGTAGCTGACAGTCTCATATTTCATATTAACACACCAACTCTGCAGCTGGCAAAATGAGGTTAAGGGGTTTTTTACTAATGTGGTTTTTCTGCATTTTGACGGAAAACAACAGAAAGTGATTAAAAAAATGTGAATAAAAAAATTTCTTTAAACCAACAAGCTTATGGATTTTGAAGGACTGCCAGGAGACTCATTAACTGGAACTACTCAGAAGGGCACTGAAACATGTTCATCTACTTAAAGAGATGAGTTTCTCACACATCAGGAGAAAAAACAGAACAAAAAAACCACAACAATTAAACTTTAAAAATCATAGGCCCCTTTCTAGGGTGGCCAAATCTCCTCAGTATGATTATTCAGCTATGCATTTGATTATCTATTCCAGCCTAGATGCTCCAAGCAACTGTCTCTTCCTTCTTAACTTCCAAGGGACAGTGCACACATTCATCCTTTTTGTCGCTCTCAATTTGACCAGTACTGCTACCAAAGGTCGAGTCGCCTCACTGTTAAAGCTCTTCTTCTGTCCCTATGTTCATGGTTTTGGGTGCCTGCCACATACCATCCACTCTCTCCTTTTTTAGTCACCTCACATTCCTTTATCCCAAATTCCACTCTATTCTGTTTCTCTTGCCATCTTTATACTCAAACTGTTTTGTGAGCAAAGGTGGGGAAAGGAATAGGGCGCACAGTTCTGGTGAACAACAGACCTTCATCACCCCAACTTCCCCAAAGTACAAAGTCTGTCTGGACCAGACATTAAGAATGCATCCTAATTGCTTTGATTTTCAAATAAGAATCCCTATGGGTAGTACCATACAACTACGATTATCAGGCCACAGTCAAGATTATCATCTACCAGGACAAATGGGAGCAGCTCTCCCGTCAACACTTGCCCTTTTGTTCTCTCCCCTCTCCTCCCAACTCCTCTCACTGTTTCTAGTCCCTCTTCTCTTGCACCCCCTGGGCCTTATAAAACAAAACCCAGCTTGCACCCTTTTTCTAAGCCAGGTAAAACAACTGTCGTAGGGGCAGCATGGCAGGCACACGAATGTGACAGAGTCAAGTGCCTCCTTTTCAAGGGAGGAAGAAAATAATAAACAGCACTCCTTGATGTCTCCCCCCTCATCACTTTCCCCAGTTGCTCTATGAATCAGACACCCCAGTTTGCCATCCCCTCACTTGCTCCCCAGCTCTCTCTTTTATCCATGCACTCACGTCACATGCACCGTGCCCCAGTCACTCTTGATACAAAAACAGACTTCAACGAGAAACTGCAGAACTAGAATTAATTTGCAAACTGGACACCATCAAATTAGGCCTGAATAAAAACTGGGAGTGGCTGGGTCACTACAAAAAGTAATTTTCCCTCTGCTGATACTCACATCTTCTTTTCAAACATTGGAAATGGGTGACGTCCACCTTGATTGCACTGGCCTCGTTAGCACTGCCCCCCTCCCCATCACTTGGTAAGGCAACTCCCATCTTTTCATGCGCTATAATATTTGTACTGCTAACTGTATTTTTCACTCCATGCATCTGATGAACTGGGTTTTAGCCCATGAAAGTTTATGCCCAAATAAATTTGTTAGTCTCTAAGGTGTCACAAGGACTCCTCATTGTTTTTGAAAGAAATTCAAGTTATGGGTACCGGGCGGGGGGGGGGGTGGAAATGGCTCTCTCATCAGTTAAAAGCAAAGAGAAAGCTCCTCCTTTCCCTAGCTTGCGGGGCTTTGCCCCACACCTACCCCTGCTTGTTAGATGAGGTTGTAAACATTCACCAAGCAATCTCTCTGTTAAGTACCACACGATGGAATGGGGGATTTGAATAAGCTTTCAACTTTTTCCAAGGGAAACTGAAAAACAAACCAATTTGAATCAAAATTAAACAGGTTCACATCAAGCCCAGAAATCAAAAACCATTGAGTTTCATACAGTTCCAGTACTAAGTTAAAAAAAGTCAGCTTTAGATGGGTAATAAAAGAGGGAAGTAGCAGGGCTACATCCTGAAACCAAATGAAGTAAACAGCGAAGCTCTCGCTGACTTCTGTAGAGCCACTATTTCGTCTCTAAAAAGAAAAGGAGTACTTGTGGCACCTTAGAGACTAACCAGTTTATTTGAGCATGAGCTTTCGTGAGCTACAGCTCACTTCATCGGATGCATACCGTGGAAACTGCAGCAGACTTTATATATACACAGAGAATATGAAACAATACCTCCTCCCACCCCACTGTCCTGCTGGTAATAGCTTATCTAAAGTGATCATCAGGTGGCCATTTCCAGCACAAATCCAGGTTTTCTCACCCTCCACCCCCCCACACAAATTCACTCTCCTGCTGGTGCTAGCCCATCCAAAGTGACAACTCTTTACATAATCAAGTCGGGCTATTTCCTGCACAAATCCAGGTTTTCTCACATCCCCCCCACCCCCATACACACACAAACTCACTCTCCTGCTGGTAATAGCTCATCCAAACTGACCACTCTCCAAGTTTAAATCCAAGTTAAACTAGAACATCTGGGGGGGGGTAGGAAAAAACAAGAGGAAACAGGCTACCTTGCATAATGACTTAGCCACTCCCAGTCTCTATTTAAGCCTAAATTAATAGTATCCAATTTGCAAATGAATTCCAATTCAGCAGTTTCTCGCTGGAGTCTGGATTTGAAGTTTTTTTGTTTTAAGATAGCGACCTTCATGTCTGTGATTGCGTGACCAGAGAGATTGAAGTGTTCTCCGACTGGTTTATGAATGTTATAATTCTTGACATCTGATTTGTGTCCATTTATTCTTTTACGTAGAGACTGTCCAGTTTGACCAATGTACATGGCAGAGGGGCATTGCTGGCACATGATGGCATATATCACATTGGTGGATGTGCAGGTGAACGAGCCTCTGATAGTGTGGCTGATGTTATTAGGCCCTGTGATGGTGTCCCCTGAATAGATATGTGGGCACAATTGGCAACGGCTTTGTTGCAAGGATAAGTTCCTGGGTTAGTGGTTCTGTTGTGTGGTATGTGGTTGTTGGTGAGTATTTGCTTCAGGTTGCGGGGCTGTCTGTAGGCAAGGACTGGCCTGTCTCCCAAGACTTGTGAGAGTGTTGGGTCATCCTTTAGGATAGGTTGTAGATCCTTAATAATGCGTTGGAGGGGTTTTAGTTGGGGGCTGAAGGTGTCCGCTAGTCTCTAGTTTACACTAAACAGCCAAGTGTCCTAATTTCTTCTTTTATTAGGAATTTCTCTTAAGATACCCAGTGAATTTGTTGACATTACTTTATTGTTTGTACTGAAAGAGAATCCATTTCTAATTTTCATGAGAAGTTAATCTAAAAGCCAAACTTCGTATCTCATCAGAATATTCTATTTGAGCTGTTCCAATCACAACTAAAAGACAAAGGCAATGCTTGATGAAATAGCTTAACATAAAATCAACCAATCCCAGCAATTCCTATGTTTTGTAAATGTGCAATACACAAGAAAAAAAGGCTTCAGAAGACTAGATCATAGTTTCTTGATTATGTAACATTCACAACTAACATTTAAGAAAATTTGAAAAACTCGAAGGTTAGTTATTTTTAAAATAGTGAAGGTGGTTGAAGATTTTGAAGAATGAGGAAAGATGCTCTAACCAGATTTTCCCTCTTCTTTCTCCAGTCAGCAAATAATTCAACTGAAAGGAAAATTTACAAAACACAATAGTTTTTGCTAGGTGAAGTCATTTTTGTGAATCCCTAGAACCCAGCAAAATATAGTCCACTCCTGATTCACCACATTATTGACAGAACTCAATGTACAATGGAATTAATGATACAAAGTAGTGCAAAATAATGAATGTAGAGGTATGACTTAATGAGCTTCTTCAGAAGTTACATGTTGTAGTTTCAACTCAGTTCAGGCCAGAAAGACATGAATCCTAAAATGTGTCTCTAATTAATTGATAAAGCTAATTGGATCTGAGTTTGCTCCCTGATAATAGCCAGTGCTGCTGAAATAAATGGTTAGACAAAGCCAGGAAACATTCTTTTCCTCTCCTTTAAGTGATTATTAGGATATAAACTGTGATTTCACTGACATGATCCCAACACTTAAAGTGTGTTATTAAAAAAAAAAAAAAAAGGAGTGAGCAAGCGAGCAAGAGAGAGACTGACATTTTGTTTCATGGATTTGAAGAATAGCAGGAACTAGAGAAAATGGGATAAGAGCAACTTTCTCCACCTAACACCTCTGTGCTTCAGGGACTCAGTGGTTCTGGACAAGGTTGGGTAGAATCATGAGGAACAGCTTTCCTCTTTTGTCTGGTTAAGATGATCGTAGTTTCAAAACATAAAAAGGAGATACTTTTGTGGCAACATTTTTTAGGTTTGTGGAAAAAAAAAATCATACAAATGACAGAAAGGCACTCTTTTCAGGGCTTGGATCAACCAGTATGTGGTGGTATAATATATTGACACCTCTACCAAGTTGCTGTCTTGTGTTCCAGAATCTCCAGCTGCATGTTTTAAAAAGGAGCGGGAGAGGAAGAGATGTTCAATCCTACAGAGCACTAAGCACTCTGGCCTGATTCAGCCCCCTACTTCCCCCCTCAATTTTATCATTTTAAAAAAATGAATACTAACACTACTACAGCCAGGTTGCCAACTAGACGGCAAAACAGGATCTATTTCTTGGAGTGGAGGATTCCCCCTCCCCCCCAGTAATTTACTGTTCTGAATGAGTTTATCATGAAACAATCAAGTAATGTCAGTAACATTCACTGAATAAAAGAATAGCTCTGATAGAACGCACACTTGTTTGACTTTTCTCTTCACCCCAAGCTCTGTTCATTAGAGCTGATAAAAAAAATTTTCCATTCTAGGGAAAACCCTAATGATTTTGACAATTTTCCTCCCAAAATGAAACAAGTACCAAAACTTCTTGTGGAATGAAAAAAGTTTTAAAATTTTCTATTTGGGAACGTCAAAATATTTTCTTTTGACATTAGCCATCAAAATGAAACACAATGTCAAAATGTTTTAGTTTGTCAACTGAAAACAAACAAAAAAAAGTGTTCTATTCTGGTTCACGTCAACCCTAATCTGCATTTGCCTGAGCAGCTGCAGTGGCTCATGGGAGATGCAGTCCAGTCCATAAGAGATTATGGGGACATGAATTACATAAACTACAGGTCCCTTGAAGTATAGCAGCAGATAAATTTAAGAGAGATTATTGTTGAACTGACCCAAACCAAAATATTTTGTTTCAATTTTCCATCAAGAAAATTGGGGGGGGGGGGGCGGAGGAAGGAGTTGGCCAAACTGACATTTCCCCTCAAAATGTACATTTCATGGAAGCCACAATTTCCATTGAAAAATATTGAGATAAAATTCTTTACCCACTCTATTGTTAATCACACCGAGCACTCATTCCACTGTACTTTTTGGTCTTGGTCAACACAGAATAGATGCTAATCCATATAGCATTATATCTTGTAGAAATATTACATCTCATCAAAAATTCAAATTTTTCATGGAGGAAGTTTCAGGCCGATTTTAAATGAAAATTTTGGTTTAAACTGACATTTTGAAAAAAAAATTTCATTTGCTTCAACTAAAAATATTTTAAAAAATGAAACGAAAACACATTTTATGTCAAAACAAAGTGCCATTTCAACATTTCCTGGGGCAGGATGGGGGGGGAGGGGAGGGAGAAATCAAAATTCCCTTTTTCCCCACAAAAGTTTCTTTACTTTAAGTAAAAAACGTTTTTTCAGTTGGAAAACTTTCCCCATAAGTAATGCTGAACATCTCTAGCAGCTAAACTGCTAAGCCTTATGGCTGTTGAAATGAAAGCCCAGGACACTTCAAGCATTCTGGAAAAAGTACCTGAGAAACTGGAAGCATTAAGATAGGGGTTAGGGCACTCACCAAAGACCCAGGAAAGCCGGATCAATTCTCTACTAAATGATAGTATAAGGTTTGGTTCTCCTTCATACTTTAGTTTTACATATCACTATTACGCCGCATGTGTCAGAGTTGCTCCTGATTCACCCCAGCACAAGATAGAAGACATTCAGACCTATACTACTTTAAGAGGTACAATTCATCAGTTCTCAACAAGCCAAGGTTTGGGGTTTTTTTATGTTTTAAAACTTCAAGGATAGCTTTTGTTTGTATTTTATTTTTGATTTTGTAACAGGGATTTATAGCCTTTCTAGTCCAACTGCCAGTCTGTAATTCAACTATCAGTGGGACCAAAGATGTGGCCAACACCGTCTTGGTGGACTAGAATGATTACTTTAAGGAGAAGTTGATTTCCAACTATCTAAGCTTTTGTGCATCCTTCCTATTATCTCAGTGTGTTTTCTGACTTTTGGACTTGAAAATCTCTCTTGCATTGTCTAGATTTCTAATCTCATTTGAACCCATATTTAAATGCAGCACAGATTAGCATGTCCCATTTGTGATATACAACAACCAAAGTGTCATGCTTTCCTACTTAAAAAGGTCATGGTTTTTATTTATGTGACCTTGAACTGCAACAAGCAGATAACATATTCATACAGTCTACTTTACACTGCTAGATGTGAGAATATTGCGTGATGCCACTGAAATACAATAAAGACAGTTGATCAAATCTTCCAGCCAATGTTTTCAAAGATTATTCTTTGCAAATAATTTCAGCTGGCACATTCTACAGTATACGAGAACTGGAACCAGACACCCAAGTTACTAAATACCAAATGATTCTGCCAACACACAACCAGTGTATAAAATAAAATTCTCTAGAATCCTTGTTTCTTTACAAATACAACACTAGTAGTATGCCTTTTGTGGAAACAGACTATACAGCACTGTAAAAAAATTTTTTTTAAATGTAGGTATTGCAGCAAAAACATGAACTCATGCCATTCTTTATTAGCTCGCTTTAGGGTTCGGCCAGAATGAGATTCAATCAAATCCTTGTTTTTCACAGTCTGTACAACATAAAGCAACAAACTGCTGTTGAGTTTTATCCAAGCAATGGAACAATAATTTCTCCCTTACATTTGAAGTCGATATAAAATATTTTATAAGTCAATATTTTACAAGAGTGTGATTATTTTAGCTATATATGCAAAGTGAGCAAATCAAAAATGTTTTTAACAATATGGAGAGAGTAGGAGAAAGGAATGAAGACAATATAAGAGGAGAGAGCTGCTCCTATCTTCCTTGGCATTATTTTGAAGTGGAAGAAATATACACATTTGATGTGTTCAATATTTTACAGCCAAAATTGCATCATTCCAGGTTACACTTGCAATGAGAATCTGAGACAGCTGTGGGACTTCCTGGACACTACGGTGCTAATAAGTGATGGTCACATAAACACCACCCTATACCGGAAACCTACTGACTGCTATTCCTACCTACATGCCTCCAGCTTTCACCCAGACCGCACCACACGGCCCATTGTCTACAGCCAAGCTCTACGATACAACCGCATTTGCTCCAACCCGTCAGACAGAGACAAACACCTACAAGATCTCTATCAAGCATTCTTACAACTGCAATACCCACCTGCTGAAGTGAAGAAACAGATTGATAGAGCCAGAAGAGTTCCCAGAAGTCACCTACTACAGGACAGGCCTAACAAAGAAAATAACAGAATGCCACTAGCCATCACCTTCAGCCCGAAACTAAAACCTCTCCAACGCATTATCAAGGATCTACAACCTATCCTGAAGGATGACCCATCACTCTCACAAATCTTGGGAGACAGGCCAGTCCTTGCCTACAGACAGCCCCCCAACCTGAAGCAAATACTCACCAGCAACTACATACCACACAACAGAACCACTAACTCAGGAACCTATCCTTGCAACAAAGCCCGTTGCCAACTGTACCCACATATCTATTCAGGGGACACCATCACAGGGCCTAATAACATCAGCCACACTATCAGAGGCTCGTTCACCTGCACATCTACCAATGTGATATATGCCATCATGTGCAAGCAATGCCCCTCTGCCATGTACATTGGTCAAACTGGACAGTCTCTACATAAAAGAATAAATGGACACAAATCAGATGTCAAGAATTCTAACATTCACAAACCAGTCGGAGAACACTTCAATCTCTCTGGTCACGCGATTACAGACATGAAAGTTGCGATATTACAACAGAAAAACTTCAAATCCAGACTCCAGCGAGAAACTGCTGAATTGGAATTCATTTGCAAATTGGATACAATTAACTTAGGCTTGAATAGAGACTGGGAGTGGCTAAGTCATTATGCAAGGTAACCTATTTCCCCTTGTTTTTTCCTACCCCTTCCCACCCCACCCCCGTTCCTCAGACGTTCTTGTTAAACCCTGGATTTGTGCTGGAAATGGCCCACCTTGATGATCATACACATTGTAAGGAGAAAGAAAAGGAGTACTTGTTAGTCTCTAAGGTGCCACCAATTTATTTGAGCATAAGCTCTCGTGAGCTACAGCTCACTTCATCGGATGCATACTCTGTAAGGAGAGTGATCTCTTTAAGATAAGCTATTACCAGCAGGAGAGTGGGGTGAGGGGAGAGAAAACCTTTTGAAGTGATAAACACCCATTTTTTCATGATCTGTGTGTATAAAAACATCCTCACTGCATTTTCCACTTTTATGCATCCGATGAAGTGAGCTGTAGCTCACGAAAGCTTATGCTCAAATAAATTGGTTAGTCTCTGAGGTGCCACAAGTACTCCTTTTCTTTTTGTGAATACAGACTAACACAGCTGCAACTCTGAAAGCTGTGGGACTGAGTACCATAGGGTAAAATATCCAAATTAACCTAATTTATCTAGTTATCCACAGAGTTACGAAGCCCTTGCTGCAATTGACACTGCTTTGACATTTTAACACTTACATTTTGTGTAATCAGGAGAAAGGCAATTGTTATTAACGCTGACATTACAGAGCACACAAGCAACATTTATTTTTGTGGTCTTTATGCTTAGCTTTTGCACATCTATGTAATGCAGTATGCAAAGCCAAAATTTACTTATAAATGAATCTAATATAGTATGCTCCTTCTTGAAAGAAATTACCCAATTTTCTTGTGAAATGTAACAGATTTTAAACAGAAATATTTGATTTTAGTATCTCAATTACTGCAAAATCATCAAATCCATTAAGTGGACTGTAACCAAATTAAGTATATATTTATGCTCAAAATTATTGAATTCTTAGAAATAAATTCAAAGCAAACCTTACCACATCCGGATTTTATTTGCAATCACAACTTGAATAGTCCTTTATTCACAGTACATTTTGACAAGTGCAGCTAGTGGGAATAATCTTTAAAGGATATTTGATTTCTGTACAATCAAGTTTATTATTCAATCTCTGACATAAGTATGCGGACTAAATCCACAGACTGAAGTCTCCCAATTCTTTTCATCTGCCAACCATTTGCAACGAAGAACACTGGTGTGATATCTATCTCTAAAACTCTGATTTTTCTGAATCAAAGTACACACACAATAATTACTGTCAACAACCATTAGCACTGCTGTTTCTTAAAATAGGATTAATAGTTTAACATATTGGGAGGAAAAAAAGACAATTGAGTAGTATTTTTAATTTAGTTTGATTCATTTGGAAAAAATGAAATTAAACTTACCTTGATTAAAAACCAAGAGGCATAGAATAATTAGAACAGGAACTGCACTGTAGGCTAATTACAAATTAATAAAGCTGTGTTTATAAGAGAAATACTTTCTTCTTCAAATCAGTTTGATCACTCAGTACTGTACTTGCTACTAATCTCCTGAAAGTAAGGTTGACATGACTACAGATGTGGACTATGTGCAGTTTTTAAGTAATTATATAATATTTTGAAGACTAGAAGAAACAGCTGGAGCAGCAAACCTGAAATGAAGAATTAAGGACTCACTCATGCAGATAAATATTGCTACACACTAGTCTGTGTTTTCCATTTCTGTAGCTTTTCTAGAGAAAAATTAGCTCTTCTTTTTAGACACATTTAAGCATAAAATTCTAATTTACCACTGCACCATAAGACATTTTCTGACCATGTATCCCTTGAATTCTATTTGTATTTTTGCTTTTCTCGTATTAGCTGTTGTTCACAAATGTGTTCCGGCTTTGATGAGCTTTTCTGTAAGGCTCCTCCAGTTTAATTGACAAGGGCCAATTGAAAAGGAATATTGCACCTTCAGGCTAAACATTTCATTAGTGTTATTGCAGGAGTGCTATGCAGACATAATAATAATTTAAAAAAAAAATCCCATGTAAACTGGAAATATTTTTCCCCCATATGCAAGATTTAGCAAGATGTGTAGCACTAGTAAAGCTTGGGGCGGGGGAGGGGGAAGAAATCCTGTTCTCGTTATGTTGGCTAAAAACCTCTCCTTGCGTGATCAGAACAAAAAGAACAAGCATGACAGATAATCCCTGAATACCCAAGCTTTAAATATGCAAGAGCCTTATGCACGCAAAGGCAAGTTAGGTAACCACATATATTACCCAAATTGGAGGTGTGGACACACCAGCCAACAACAACTTTCAAGCTACTTCTTTATAAATAGAAATGTAACAATTCAGAGGGAGCCATTTCTCAGCTCTATTGGTGAAATGGGTAAACAGGAATAACTAACTACAAGTACACCTGAAACAGGGGTGTGACAAAACCACTTTTTTCCAGTGTTTGATTACTAAGAAGTTGCTTCTCGTGCTCACTGATATATCACATTTGTTTGTCTCTCTGATCTTCACAATATCATTGGTATAAAAACAAATGTTTTTCCACATCTCAGTTTACATTACATTTAAACAGTGCTTTTGAAAAGGTCATATGAAAATGATTCATGGCATATATTTTATCTAGTGAAACTAGAACATATATGGATAACCATAACTATTTGATAGGTACACTCTACAGAGCCATCTGGTGGCTGCACTCAGCAATATCCTAGGAGATGGATGTGTCATGCATTATAGGACTCAGGGATTGAATGCAATGTCACCAATGAAAGATCACAAAGAGCCCTGTTATTATCTAGTTCTTGTATTAGTTTATAGAGCACTATTGAGTGAATATGTGTAACCACAAAATGGCACTATTCTTATACAAACTGAATGGCAATTTGTCACTCACTCACTTAAAAGGGCCCATTCTTACACATTAAGACCTGCTTGGTGTCTGCCAGTTAGAGAAGGAGGTGTGATCAGGTCACCCCGCACATCTCCTGAGCAGACCCAGCCATAAATTATAGCTACTCCCTTTCAGCAGAGCCTCTTAAGGGAAGGAAGGAGAAATACCACTGCTTGCCCCTCAAATCAGTCTTGTTTAGCTCATGCGAATAATCCCTTTTGTTTGCAGTCTTTTTCATGTACCACTTGCTGGGTAAATAACATGAAAGGACTCCATGCTTGTAAAACTAAACTGATTGTTTACTAAAGTAACTATTTACAGAGATGTCACAACTGTAGCTAGCATTCCAGCCATGTGCACAGGGGCTGACTTCCTTGTGCCTCCTCCAGACTCTTGCAACCTGTGTTCCTCCCTCCAAATTCCATGTATGTTGCTACACAGTCTACCCTTTTTTTCCCCAAGTGCACCCACCCATTTGCACACCAGTACTGCCAACTCTGATCATTCTCTCAAAATGGTTAATGTTTTCTTAAAGCCTCGCTCCTAGAGTCCGGTGAATCTCAGCTTTCATCTTAATAAAAATTAAGTTGTTCAACCCTCATGGTCCTCAGGAAATAGCTTGAAAATGTGAATCCTAGAAGCTCAAGAAGCAGAAGGTAAAGAAAAAAAAGTTTATTTTAAAATCTTGCTTTCTAAATCAGTCTCATGCTCGGGACCTGATTTATGATTTCTAAATGCTCGGAGATGACAATACTGTGTGTCAGATCAATGCACGAAGTTTAGTACAAAACCAAATCAGCCCTGCAGTCCCTACTGAGGCAAGAATTCTAGGCATTTCTGACTAAGAAAGAACCATAGGAACTGGTCCCTTGTATACTGTACTACCTAGGCACAAGCTGGGTGAGCCAAGGAATTAGCAACCCCCACTAAATGAGAGGTCCACATTGTGCTATAGATCTGTGAACTTCCCACTGATAATATAGGAGAGTGCTCATTTAAAAAAAAAAAAAAAAACCCAAGAGCATGAAGTGGCCTAAAGTTTCAGTTACTTGTTTATGTCAGCTAGTCACAAAACCTTCGTTACTTACATTAGTGTTGGGTGAAACTCAGAGTTGAGAGGTTGAGTTAAGCACCTACAAGTACCATACCTTGACCCAAATCTCACACTACAAAATAGGATCTTTAAAACCTCTGCATTTTCCCCCCTGAATTTCTTTAGTAGGAAGTAGTTGGAAAGATGGGAATGTGTGCAAATTTGTTAAGTTTTTATTCCTCTGAAATTTAATTTTGTTGAAGCGTTTTGACTACTTATAATAGCTGGGAGGAAAACGTACCATAAAAACGTCTGAAAAACTTCATTTTTCATGAACATTTGATTACATCAATTTTCTGACCAGCACAATTGGGTTTCAGCTCCGATTGATACCCCAGGTATAGGAATAGAATACATTCAGAGATAATACAGTCAAACTTGCAAGTGATGGAGTAGTAGTTTGGGGCAAAAGACAGCATCTTACTATATGGAAACTATTCATCCTACCCCCAATTTAAATATAAATTTGTGGGATTAATCAATGTCTCAGAGTATTTCTTTCCAGGTAACACAAACATTTGTAGCTCACTTCACTGAAAAGTTCACAGTTGCAATTCCTATTAATTTGATAGGTGTTAAGGTTTGATACTAACATACCACAAGATAACCAATTTAAGTGAATGTGTATCTTTTGAATAAAGAAATACAATATAATACAGCCTATTTAATTCCGGTACGGAGTTCAAAAATAAGAACATCATTTCAAGCTGCAAACGTGGCTTTTCATGGCACAAGTAAGGAAATTTCCTTCTATGGACATTTATTTTTCTTTTAATTAAAATAAGCACAGGCAAAAAAAGATGGCTTTTCACAGTTCCTGTCCCAGACAGTCTAGACAGCAACTTTGTGGTGAAACCAGAATAGGAACAGTCAGTTTCCTGTCTACACTTCACTTGCTGATATGGGTTTCAGATAGGTGCCTCGGTACAGCACCTTCCCAACTCTAGCACATTTAAAAAAACCACACACGTCTAAAACAAGTCAAATTACAGTTTGCAAGGTGAATAAAGTCTCTGGGCTGCTTGACTTGTGAGCGTGTTCCAACCCCCACAAATGAATAAAAACTGAGGTTGAAGGCATGAGTACATTTAACAGCTAATTAAACAAAACCAGTGGCAACACAAAGGCACTAGTCATCACAGTCTCTCTCCATTTATTTCTGTGTTCGAGAAAAGCAATAACAATAAAAAAGCTTTATTGTCAGAGTGCCTTTTTATAGTAACCTTTTTTTTAAAAAAACGAGACATACACCATGCACCTCATAGAAGAACTTTCTCTTCCACATTAAAATTCAGTCAAGAATTCATCATGATTAATGATGCAATACTAACATATATGAGCAATTTACAACAGAGTTAATCCTATTTTTCTAGGGGCCCAACCCTGCAAAGGCTGAGCACTCCCAACTTCAGCTGAAATCCCAACCCCTGGGGCAGAACCAACCCCTCTCTCCCCTGCATCACACTGGCCAACCAAAGGTTTTAGTGGGTACTATGGCCTTCTACTACCTTAAAGTTGCCCACTCCTGCTTTATAGAATAAAATGCATAGTACAGTATAAGAAGAAATCTTACCCAATCTCACCAAAGATGGAGACCATTCAGATTCGGTCATGGCCCCATCATGATTAAGTGATTAATGGAATTCCAACTACTTCATCAGATTTCTTTTTTAAATGCTACTGCTGTCCATATTCTGACTGGATCTGAGCTATGTTTAATAGCCTCTGTACAGCAAATTCCTATCACTTCTAAAATGAGAAACAAGGATATAGGGGGCAGATGGTAGGACCAGACCGTGACTCTCCAAGACAAGGGAATGTGAACTAACAAATGTTAAGAATAATAAAAATATCTCTCAAGCTTATTAGAGTCTTACAGAAACAGGAGTACAAAAATAAATCAACCCAACCATCAGGGGAAACCACACCCTAATGAATGAGAAGGCTGAACACCTCTACTAAAAGAAAGATTGAAATACACACGTAACATGCATGATTGTTGTCAGTAGGACAGTACCTTGCAATACAGAGAAGTAATACTTTTCTATATATTAACAAAGCACCCAACTGTGGTAGTATTTAAGTGCTAGGACTCCTTGGATTATGAGCATCTATTAGCAACATTGCCTTGCATAATGCCTTACATAATAATTAATTCATTACAGTTAAACATATGCTTGCCTCACATATATGCTCTGTGAGAAGTGGGAGAAAAGCATTTGGGGACAAATCCTGCAGTCCTTATTGACACAGTATTCCCATTCACTTTGATGGGATTTTTGCTTGAGTAAGGAATGTGAAGTTGGAAACTAAAACCCTGATTCTGGAAAGCACATAAGCACATACTTAAATGTCCTCTTGACTTAAATAGCTTATCCCAACAGGAAAGGGAAGAACTGCTGTCACCCAGTGGTACTAAAATGGAAAAACGCAATTCTACTCATATGTGACAAAAAATTGTGTTACATGTGACAAAAAATTAAGTTTTCAGCTATTGATCTGGCTATGAATACTATTTCAATCAAATTCTTCATTAATAAAAATCAAATATCATTTGAGTAGTAATTTGTGATAAATATATACACGTACAGAGAGAGACATGACAACTCCACACATTTCACAGAGCATCAAGAACAGTGTGTTCATGAGCCCAATTCTATCAATTATACTGATGTAAATCCAGATACACATCACCCACACCCAAGAACAGAATTTGGCATTACATGTCACTAACAGTCATTTATTTATGACAATGGCAATATCTGAGTGTGCTTAGGCTTCTCTTGTTTAGTGGATCATGATGGATCTAAAAACAATCCCATTACAAATGTAACATATATGATTGTTTTGCCTTTCCTTTGAACAGACTGCCATAGAAAGAATATTTTCTTAATAGCCAAATTCTGCTTATTTACAGAGGAGTAAATCTGGAGTAATTTACTTTAGATGAATCTAAACAGAGAAAAAAAAGATAATTTACCCCATAATTCTCCAGTTTATTCCAGCAGCCTCTAACTTCTTCCACAATGGAGTTAAACTGGAGTTGTCACTGGCCACTATTAATTTGTGGTATGTCTGATAGTATTCTGAAGTTAAAATTATTATATTTTTATTTCCTTGACCACACAAATGCTAATTTAAGTATTCCAACTTCATGCATTTTTATAGGAAGTTGGTTCAAAGCAGGACCAAATAAAAAAATTTGTATCACTGTCAAATAAGTGTCAAACCATTGTTACTGACCCTAGTATGCCTTAACAACATTAATCATGGTAAATTCTTTTGGTGTTCATGCGGATATAATGTAATTAAATCAAATTCCTGAAGCTATTTTCTTATTCCCATTAGTCCACCATCTGAAGATAAAAATGGGAGGTTTCTACTAAGGAAACAATAGTGCAGGAACTGTTCTCATAGAATAAAAGATTATAGATTAAGGAATAATGAGAGATGAGGAACAAGTAATAAATGTAACTAAAAGTTTGGATATTTTTCCTATAAAAACGGTACACAGTCAAAACTAATCAATCATCAAATGGGCAGTTGCTGGGTTTTTCATCTTTTAATACCATTAATGAAAGTGACAAAATTTTGAACATACTTTCCTTGAACCACAACTGCCGTTACTCCTAAAATGCTGACAATGCAAAATTAATGACTTAAGAAACGTGTGGAAAAATTGAGAACTATTTAAGCTGCAAAAATCTGAAATCCGTAAGCACTAGAAACATACATGAGATTTATTCCCTCTGCCAAATGGAGCCAAACAAATTAATACTCCATTATATATTAGCTTGTTTTGATGAGCATAAATAGTACATCAGTGATTTTTTTTTAAGATACAGAATTTAAATAGAATGTTGTAACAATTTTTCCTCTACGTGATCATTTTTATGCTGCTGTGTGTTTATTATGGACTTCATACTGCAAGTTTTTCAGTGTGGGCGCAGGGGGCTTGCACACGCAGAACAACTTGCAGGAATGGAGCCCCAAGATTTCAAATCTAATTAATTGTTAGGGCACTTAGAGTTTTTGTAGGGACTTCTAAATCATTGTTGAAGCTAAAAGAATTACTACATGTATATTTCAGCATATTGAGTATACGGTTATATAGAAGTACAATTATTAATGTCACATACCGATTATTGGATACAATCCTTCAAGCACTTTTTATGCACAATCTCCATTAAGTCAAATGTTTTGAGCATGGAACACTTGCAGGATTGGGTTATTTGTTAATATACTATAAAAGCACAATCATTAGATTAACTTGTTACTTTTGCTGATTTAATTAACTAACATGCACAAACGTATTGCTAAGGTCTGGTTCAACTCTATATCATCTCTTATTAAAAAAAACCTCCCAGATTCCCCTGTTTTCACACTTAGAAAATAGAGGATAAATTCTGTACTTACATTTGTGCAACTACCACAAGATACAATGAAAAAAAATATGCCCCATGATTTGGTGAAATAGTTTTAAACTATTGTTTTTATCATGGAAGCCTGGACATGGTTTTTGTTTTAAAAATAAATCAATAGAAGCTTCACTGTAAATGTACACAGTGAAAATTTGGGATTAAAAAAAAAAACACTAATATTTTGGGTACAGCAACATTTGGTAATATTTTAAGGATATTAAAAATATATTCCAGCATTTCCATTATAATCCCCTAATTGCAAATGATTAATAACTTGTTCAAATCAACCCATTTTTGGAAGCAGTTCAGTCAGTGAGCAAATCAATCAATTATGTTGTTTTTAACTTAGAAAAGTAAAGAACAGAAATTTAATTTTTTCAGATGCCCTTTAGCTAGAAGACAATGTGATCTGAAAGATTTTAACTGAGGACCTGGTGCAATTAAATAAAAAATGTCTAGCATACATTTCTTGACCTTTGATGTTGCAGAAACCAGACTCTCCTCCTCACTCCACAGATCTATCTCCCTAAGCAAAAGAATTCCAAATGGAATTGAAGTGCCTGGAAATAATCGAAGAAGCTTTGTGTGTGGCTTATATTCATTGGTTAAAAAACTAACAAAATAATGTCATGTTAAGGTGATAACACATAAATTGGGCCAGATCCTACCACTGTGTCCTGTTGGGATTTAGGGTTTCCCCCTGACCACAGCAAAGGTTATGGTAACCACCCCAAACCTCAAGGATCCTGGGTCATCTGTGAGTGGCCCTTTCCCATTTCAATTGGGGTTACTCCAGATTTATACTGTTCTAGATGAGGTATTCTGCTCCAGAGCACAAATTTGAAAATGGAATTTACTTACTCCTGATTGTTGAAAGTCTTACCCTCTACCTAGGATTGTTCCCTTAACTTGCCCCACTGATGTAATACAAAGCCAAACTGTAATTAGTGGGAAATCACCTGGAATAAACGTGAGTTTGGGGTAACCACAGAATGTAGGGTCAGGCCTATATTGATCTGAGATTACTGCAGTACTAAAACTGAATCAACAAAATTCATTGAGATCAAGACTTTTAGAAATAAGTGCCCCAAATTTGGCTCTTAAACCCACATTTAAGCAGCACAGAATAAGTGGCCTATTTTCACAAACGCTCAGCATTGAACATCTCCCACTGTTCTGCACTTATGCAAATCAGGCCACTTATTTAAGCTCCTAAACCCATATTCTGGAGCTATTTTAGATGCTTATTTTTGAAAATCTTACCCACCCAAACCCCATTCTTTTTGCTGTGTTATTGTTTTACATTAAATCTAGTATTGATAGCACATGGAAATGAATGTGAATCATTAATAGCTTTCATGTGGTATTCTGCTGGAAATTACTCCAAATCACAATGATTTTGTAAAGCCCTTAAACTGCTTATTGAAACGATAGTATATTCAAACTGTGGTTAGGATTAGATAGTTACAGGATAAATCAACAGAACTTAAAACTCGAAGATTGTAAACTTTCATGTGTGTTTATACACTGTCTGCCAAATTATGATTTCATCTATGTTTGTACACTGCCTGCCATATGGGGGCCCATTCCTGATCACAACCTGTGGACATTACCGCAATCAAACATTAAATAATAGAAATGTTTGCCTTTGTAAATAATGTCTGTTGATAAGAGCAACTATAGTTAAGGAAATAAATAGTATGTTTAAAAAAGAAAGATGACTGTTTACCAGTCATTTTTATTTTTTAATATGTTGACCAGCAGCACAATATTTAATGTTTTGACAATACCTCATTTACATCTTCTGTTGCCACAAATATAAATGTTGTTGATCGCAAATGTCATCTTTTGGCAGTTTACACAGGTTCACTGGTGGTGGAGTACCCTGCATATTTTCAGCTATTTTTAAAATCAGCCCTCCGCTCCCTCGAGCAAAAACACAACATCTATAAAAGTGTGTTTGAAACTATAGCACAATTCAGATTGTCACACTACAGAGCAGCCAAAATATAAAATACTTTCCACAAAGATCACAGATTAGCCCTTTTCAAAATAGACACCTTTGTTGTAAAGGAAAAAAGGGACACTAGAGAATTTTAATAAGCTGAGACTTCCTTTTCCAGCTCTTTGCATATCAGACATCAGAATTTTCAACCACCAGTCTATTTCGTATGTAAAGAGCTAATGTAACAAAAACCAAAATCCAATATTAAAACCTAGAGAATAACCCTTGTCCCCCGGACCCGCCAATTCCCGCACATATTTCCAATTATTTTAAATGGAAAAACACAGATGCACAAAGCTCAATAATGCATTCAGAAATCCTCATTTCTAGACTTAAGGGCCACTATTCATCCTTGGTTCCTTATTTCCCTGCTCTTTAGTTCATCTCCTCGCTGTTGCTTGGGAAGGAGGAGGTGCGGAGGGATTGGGAGGGGATGGAAAGATGGAGGAGAGGTAAATATTGCAACGTTCCCAGACCTCCTTAAACTGCTCAGTGCAGCATGGCTAATCTGACCACGCAATATTCAGAACAAGTGCTCAGACAAGGAACCTTCCCTTTTTGTCCACACACACACACACACACACACACCATTAAAAGCACTTGAATTCTATTCTCTACTCCCCCCACCTCCCATTCCAAAATCCTCTTAGATACAAGCAATGTTGTAGGGCCTGAACCAGCCAATATTTGCACACAAGAAGAACTTTACTCAGAAGAGTAATCCTTGTGAAACTGATGGGACCGCCCAAGTGAGTAAAGTTGCTCAAATGCCTATATGTTTGCAGGATTGGGACCAAGGAGAATAGACAAAGTGCACGCAATATTTATTCTCTGGTTTTAACATGTTCATGTGATTCAAACATGCATACATCTATGGACAGATTATTTACTGTGTTGCATCACCCTCTTCTACCAAGGAACCGCTTCTCCACCTTACAGCAGATTCTCATGCTGCTTCTTAGCTAGCTAGGCTCCTTATGTATTAAATGATTTATTCCTGCCAAAAGATGAAAATACAGGGAAACCTCATCTGCTTGAGGCAATTAGACACTTGACAAGTCCGGTGACAAAGTGGCATGCAGTCCTTCCATCCTATACTTATAATTCCAGTGAATTTCATGAACTGTATTGGACGCTGGCTGGCAAAGGGGGTGTTTTAACACCACACAAAGTGAGTGGCTCTTCTAGTTCTGTCACCATTTTTTTCTTCCAGTGTTTCAGGGATGTTAATAAAGGAGAGGTGGCTCTTCATAGGGAAGAGGGGGGGACTGCCACTTCATTTCTATCTGGGGGTTTTACTTAATACCCATTTGTTCAGCTGGTTCTGTTTGCAAGAAGTATTTTTTGGATATAAAGGACATTGAATAATTTATGTAATATTTAATAATGCAGTAAACCAGGGAGCGTTCAGCAAGACAGGCATGGCACTCTAAATTATTTGCCTGCCTTGCTTTTCCAAAAAAAAAAAAAAGCCACACACTTAAGGACCATTAACATACACAAAATAACAAAAAAAGAAATACTGGCTAATTCGGAAATTAAAATAAAAAAGGCTTATTCTAGTTTGTAGGATGAAACAGCAGCTTCCTAGTCATGTATTTTTAATAGTAAAATAAAGGCTCAAAAGAACAAAATCAAAATGAATGGAACGGGATTTATATCTACATTCAGATCTAGAGCTTTCCATCCGAGCCTAGCAGACATATGAGCTATGCAGTAGCAAGAGCGTTAGGGTGATAAAGGACTAATAGTTCTTTCGTGTACTATACAGAATGTCTTGGCAGCAAATACATTTTAAAACACCAATAATTGTATCAAAGCCACATACAAAGCTTTCCCAATATTGTATAGGCCTCATGACTTTTCATTGTTTAAACTGTCTTAATATGCAGATGAAATATACCATTTCATGGGGTTTTTTGTTTGGTTTCTGTTATGCTTTTAAAAGATGACATTCCAATGTTGCTTTCTTCCTTGTTGTTCTTGTTTCTAAGCTTTTGAGCTTTCTTTACTTAGCATCTGCTTTAAAATAAAACCAATATATATCTTGCTTTTTCAGAATATACTGTTTTGTTGGTGCGGGTTTTTTTGGGGGGGGGGGGTGGGGGAAGGGGGAAGGAAGGACCTTGTAAATATAATTTGTGGTTAAATGTTTAATCAATGGGAAACAGGGTGAACATCTACAATATTTCTTCCAGGCAGAGATTTTCAGAACTAACTCTTGATACTTGGTACCCCCTTCACAGAGGTCTGATTTTTAGAGTGGGTACTGAGCACTTTTTGAAAATCAGGCTTCTAAGATGTCTGGAACTGAAAACCCAGAAGCCACTAATCAACTGTTGAAAATCTTTATCTCACATATTAAAAAAATGTGTAATTTAGCATAAACCTACATTCTAGATAATATGGTTTTTCCTTGTAGACTTCTTTTCCATAAACTATGATTTGTTTTTCTAAGTGAAAAATACCTTTAACGCCTTACGAGTTAGTTAGCTGAAATGAAAACAATTCAGCATCTCTTAATTTAATCTGATCCACATTTACTAATTTACCATTTACATATTGCAAACTATTGAAACCCACAGAGGCAAAATGAGTGATAACATCTTTAAATTATATCCACTCGTGTTACATAAAGAAGTTTTATGGCACAGTGATATCAGACTACCACATATTTGTTCTCAACATTTTTCTTTTTACATAATGACCTTAAAAAGTTCCAGAAATAATATACTACCTGGAGGACATCTGTAGTTTTACCCAGTATGCTCTCACCAAGCTGAAGCTTGAAAAGGCAGGGTTTTGATGATAGCTACCTCTCTAATGTAGGATCTTTATGATCATCCACTTAAGCCAAGACACTTCCCTTTATATTCAGTGAATCACAATTTGCTATTAAAAAAAAATTCTTACAAAAATTAGGCTAAGTTCTAAATTATGTTTGATACACAGATACCATTTCAAATCAGAATTTCTGTCATTTGCTATGTAGTGCATTAAGACATTTGGAGACTCCCCCATTTTCCCAAAGATTTATTGATTTAATCATTTTAAAGGGATTTCACTGCCTCAGCAACATCAAGTTCTCCTATACCATGCAACGGCTCAGAATCTTGGTATAGATTCTGTCATTAAGGAACTCAGCGTGTCACTGCTGTTACAGTTGTTGCGGAAGCTGGATATTGTTTCTGCTTTTATCAGTTTTGATTATACCAATTGTTAATTTTAGTGTTTAGTGGGTATACTTTAAGAGCAGTGTAAAAAGTTGATAATGCACATAACAGATAATTAAAAATAAGCTCCTGACTGTTCAGAGATTAATCATGGGAGTAATTAACCTTCCGGAAGATAAAAATACATCTAGACAAAGAAAATGGGTTTTGGACTATTAAATGAGTCATTTAAAATTCTACATGCCAGTCTAGTTCTAAGCTGTTAAATTCTCCATTAAGACTAAAGCAGATGAAATTGTGTGCTAAAAGTGTAATTTTTGCTAAACAAATTGAATATATGCAATAGTGTAAGGAAGGGGTTTTATAGTTAAAACGCCTTATTACGGTTCATGCTGATATTTATGGAACAAATACCACGGATTTTTAATGGAAGAGCTCAATCGTTCAGCTAAATTTCACGTTTGCCTATTTATCGCTACACCCACTGTTAGCTAGTATTTACAGTCCCAGGAGGGGGGGAAATGTCAGGCGTAAGAGACTGATCATATTGTGTGAAGACAGGCACATGTATTGCCTTGTTCTATCGAGACTCCTAGCAGCCAGCTTGAATAGCAAGTCAAAGCCTGCAAAAGGCCTCTTCCATTTTCAGCAAAAGGTAGGGGGAGGAGGGAGAAGTGGAGCGGGTAGCTGCTGAGGCATAGCTAATCTGAGAGGACAGTTCATGCTTATTATAGACCCATTGCTGATAATAAAATCTGAATCCAACTGCTGACTGAAATCCACTTGAGACTCTCAGCTTCTTTAAAAATTTAAGTTATGGAGGCACTTGACACTGAGGTGGATCAAATATCACTAGTTTGCGTGCAAATACTTACTTAAGCAATCCAGTGTGCCCAAATCTGTGCAGAAATTTCAGGTGAGCACCCGTATAAAGGCAGCTAATTATAATGTTCCATTACCCCTTTCTAACTGTCACAATTGGCCCTGAGTGGTCATGGCTGATTTATTTCAATTAGTTTTCACAGGCCTAAAGTTATGACAAATTTATGTTTTGGCTGCAGGAAATTGGTACCAATCACGAAACCACAAAAACATCAAAACAGAAGGGAGTGAGCTCCTGTTAACATGCAGACTGCTCAAATCCCAGGACAGAGTACAGTTTACTACAGCTCAGTGACTGCATGGAGGCATAGCATTGCCTACAGGCCACTTACAGCTCTTCAGCTGGTACTTGATGATCAAGGGTTTTTTGAAGATAGCTGGCCCGTTTTATAATGGATATTTCCTGTGCTTTTAAGTAGGATATTAAATAATCCATCTCCTCTAGATGGCAGCAGAAAAAATAGGTTTTAATTAACTACTTTATTTTATGTAAAGTCTTCCTTTTGAGACACACAAAATTTCTCTTTTGCCTTTTCCTTTCCTACAGAGAAGGAAAGATGTATGAAAAGTAGCTCCACAACACAACAGTCCATCACATGTTTTATATGGCTGGTATCAAACATATTGTACATTTATGGGGTACTTTTAAAGGCAGCATATGGTGCTTTAACCAAAAAGTTAGAAGAGAACAACACAATTACAGACCAACTATGGACCAAATTTGGACCTGGTTCATGCATAACTACCTTTGAAGTCCATAGGAAGTCATGTGCTTACTTCATACCCGACTTTGGCCCATTGGCTTTTTTTTTTTTTAAATATTACTAAAAAAAAATCCATGTTTTAAATTGTTTACTATAAACATTAATTTTGTCATCCCCTAAGGTAAACGAAACTGATTGGGTTTCCTTTCTCCTTAATATCCTGAAGCACCTTGCTTCCGCCCTGGTTGGTTCCAAGGGACACTCCGCTCATTTAGTAATAATTCTACCAGATAAAAAGTATTTGAGCATGGTAGAATTTGTTTCTTCATTTTATTTTTCCTAAATGAAGCAAATAAATAAATAAAATTTGAAGAGCCACTTTAAAAGAGAGTGTTAAAATCTGCAATTTCGAGTGTGGAGCTAGGTGACATTTTTTGGCTGAAATGTCTTTTAGCAACAAATGAAAATTCAGTGACTATGAAACATTTCCTGAATTTGTGTCAGTTTTACTTAATTGTTTATAAAGAAAAAAAATGAACAAATTGAACATTTCTTTTTTTATTTGTAATTCCTTTTGGCATTTCCTTCAATGTTATGAATGCAAACACTTAAAAAGTGCTTGAAATGGACATGAAATATTTTGTTTCGGGTCAAATGAAACATTTTGTTCAACCAGACTTTAAAAAAAAACAAAAAAAAAAAAAACTTTCAACTCACTGAAGATTTCAGAGTTCATTTTTGTGTTCACCTGAAACTAATCCTCCTCCCGCACCTTCAATTTTTCAGAATAGGCAGCAAACTGGGGGTGGGGGAAATCAGATTATTCACTCATCTCTAATCTAACACTCGAAAGTTAGGAAATGGAAAAAAGTTAAGACTGCACGGCCTTAATTCAAACCCATTATGACCGTCTTATTAAGTTATCACATTCCTTTTTCTTCAGGATCTTTGTCTTGGTGTTCAAGATGAATATTGGTCAGTGAATGAGATTGCTGTCCAATATTATTTAACATCATCATACAGCATGAGGTGCCATGCCTTATTTACTGCACAACATCCAAAAACTGCACTAGTGAAGTATTTTCTCACTGTAGCTTTTCTATGGGACTCACTGGCACAATATCCAGGTGCCATACAAAACATTAATGAATTCACCCTCAACACACTTTTGGGATTGGAAAGTATCATGGTAGTCATTTGACACACGCTAAACCAAGGCACACAGACATTGACTTGCCTAACATGACTTATTTAGGGTTTGTAACTGGAGTCATAGGAGTTTAAGGTCAGCAGGAACCAGCAGGTCAACTATTCTGACCTCCAGTATATCACAGGACACTAAACCCCACTCAGTTACCCCTGTACTAACCCCAATAATCTGGATTGGATTAAGTATCGCAACCATCAGGGGATTTAACTATTGTGGTCCACATACAAAGCATAGGAAGGACTACGGTGCACCAATGCCTGAGGTGATCCCAAAAAAAAAAAAAAATTGACAGAAGTTTTGTCAAAAAAATGCAGTTTTGTTGAATCAAAACATTTTGTGGGAATCAATTTCAATGATTTTTTCAATAGGAAGAGAAATCATTTCAAACTATATTATATTGAAATAGTAATTTAATAATATACTATGTTTATATATAATGTCTATATGAAATTTACTATTTGAGTATAATAAAATTTGAAACAAGAGGTTTTGACATTATTCAATTTATCTGGACGGGAACAATTCCTCACCCCCCAAATGTCAATTTCCTGCAGAACTGTAATTCCAGTTCCTGACCAGCTCTATTTGTGGCAGATGCAGGAAAACACCCTGGACCTTCTGGGTTCCAGTCCAGTGCCTTCAACAAAACAGCTACCTTCTGAATCTTCTGCTCAGTTTTCAATGTAGTTGTAGGTATGAAATTTTCTATGTGAGTTGAAAAATAAATTCTATTGTATACAAGTATCTGCTAGAGAGCAGTAGAATTCTTTATACTGTTAGTGAGGCAGGAGACCTTGCCTTCTAGTACACGGGGGTCCTGGTCTAAGAGTCCATCTCCTAGATATTATTGTATATTATACAAAGAATAAATAAGGCAGAACTCTGTTTAAGTCCAGCTTCCTTCCATACACATCATTGTAGACAAAGACCCTGCAGACAATGAACTTTCCTAAGCTACACATGCATGCGCAAAACCAATACAACTATATCAGAAACTTAGTACTATGCATTACAAAATCTAGTGACCATGTGCAAAATACTTGAATATATCCCAACCAGTTTTCACCAGCCTTCTGAAAGGAACATTCATGGTCGAGAGATTATCTTCCCACCAAATTTCAATTTTCCACCTGGCATGATACAGCATTTTTTTTAAGTCACAACACATCTTTTGTAACTGGAAACATTTCTTCCCTTCCTATCCTCGTACTGCTTTTGAAAATGTCTGAAATGGTTTTGCCTCAAACATCCTAAAAATATTTACTCCCAGACTGAAAACAAAGCTGCCAACTTTCAGCAAGCAAGGCACAAGATTGAAAAGAGCTGAAAATGAGCCTGAACATGACAATGACAACGCCTATACAGCTTTAATTATAGGTAGACATTGAGCAAAGACCATGGAAATGGGCTGAATTAGTTCCAGTACGACTTCACGATGATCACACCAGAGACCAATTTGGCCCAAGATTTATAAAGCATCCTAACTCTCCATGCTAAGACAATGATGAAAATTACTGGTTTTCTGATGAAAATTAGAACACATTTTTAGGTTTTCAAATAAAAATTCAGAGACATTTTCCATGCACAATATAATTTTGGTCAAAACCCCAATTTTCTGTTAAAAAAAGGCCTGGAAAATTGTTGGTCAGCACTATGCGGAGCTCAAAACCTTGATCTGCCAACACAGAGAAAGAAAGATTCTCCAATTTGAGGACAGAAGTAGTTATAACCTGCGTAAATTTAATAGTGTCCCTGAAATTCCAGGAGTATAAGAGAGTCTAAGTGGGAGGTTTTCCGTTTTGGTTTTTTTTGCCTGGGTCACACAGATATTAAGGAGACAGTCTCAATTAAATGGAATGAAGAAATATTTGGGAGATGAATGGTCCGTCTTAATACCACCATGTATGGAAAAAAAGAAAGTAAGGGCAAAGTGTGTCTCTATGTATTAAATGTTTCCAACTACTGCATGTCTCTAAAGAGTTGAGCTGTAAACCAGAAGCTTCACACCTTCAGAGAGGGGTGCTGGAAGATGGTGTATTTAAGTGCAGAGGAGTCTGAAGGGTCACCATTGTGCCCAAGGGCGAGGGCAGTGATTCCCAAAACTTATTGCACTGCTTGTGCGGGGAAAGCCCCTGGTGGGCTGGGCTGGTTTGTTTACCTGCCGCGTCCGCAGGTTCGGCCGATCGCGGCTCCCAGTGGCCATGGTTCGCCGCTCCAGGCCAATGGGAGCTGCTGGAAGCAGCAGCCAGTACGTCCCTCGGCCCGCGCCGCTTCCAGCTGCTCCCATTGTGTGCACTCAGAGTGTGCCTAGAGACCCAAGATTGGGGCAGTGGCTGTACTTCACTCAGGAACATAGGATCCTGGAACATAGAGGCCTGCATTCCCCTCAAAGTAGCCCAGTGGACGTGACTAGCTTGAGTAACTTGTTTTTGAAGTAGGAATTCATAATCAGGCACAGGAAATTAAGTTGCGAAAGGCTCGGGTTATTAAAATGACAATATCAATTTCTGAAATAAACAGTTTTGCTTAAAAAAAATTCAGACTAGATAGAGTAGCAGCTGGCTGGCTAGGACAAAAGAAATCCCATCTCTCTTCTCTGCTCCCAGAAAACCAACATTTTGTGCAGCAACTTCATGATCACAACCTAGATTTTTAATAACTGCCAGCTAGTGCTCAAAGCATTCTACTGTTCTTGGGATGTTGGCATTTGCATCTAATGATGGTTTCTGGGACAGCTGGCTTACTAGACCCAGTCCAGAGGGGATGGCTAATTTTTCCAGAGAGGTGTTCAGAACTGTGACCCAGGTGATGCAGGAGTGCTAGGCCTCTTTTTTTGTGAGCAGGCCCCATGAAGTGGAGGCAGCTCATGACAAGAGACTATGGAGGCAGCCTCTGTCAGCGTTTCCCAAACTTTTTTGGCCACGGAACACTTTTTAGCCTATTACGGAACACTTATAATATTTTGTAGTCATTTGGTTTTCTAATAAAAAATTGTGTTATTTATGCTCAAATATATTTTATTTTATAAAACAAAAGGAAAATACAAATTTAAAATAACTTGAACTAACAATTTCTAACTGGAAAGTGTGTATAAAGTAGTACAAAAATCAAGTGCAAGAGTCAAAATTAAATTCTAGATTCTTTCATGGAACACCTATTCACATCGTGCAGAACATCAGTGTTCCGCGGAACATAGTTTGGGAAACGCTGCTCTATGTGATGAAAGCTTTGGGAGAGGTCTGGAAGTTTCCAGGAAGTTGTGGTGGACAGAACTGACCAGCACAGGCACCTCCATCTAAGTGAAATAAACCATGTCTTGCTTTTCTGGATGAACACCCAGAACTCATAAAGGTCCTGGTCCTTTAGGAACTGCCAGTTAGGAGACGGGACTCAGTGCCTGAGACATGCTGTCATTCTGCAAGTCATGAGCAGGACAATGCAGCATGAGCCCCACTGGCATTCACCACGGAAACAGTGAGCTGACCCTGGGCAAGTGGAGCATATTGTGGTATTGTCTCTTCAAAATTTATCATATGTAATTTTAAGGGGGGGGTCTCACACATGATGCAGACACACACTGGGTCTGACTGCTCAGAGATCATTGGAGCCATCTTGTTAAGTATCTTATAAAGAGAGCTCTGGTTTTAAAGACTTTATATCCCTGGTCTCACTCTGGTTTCCTGAACTACAGAGGCTGCAGCATACTCACAAGGAAGATACTCTTGGCTGTTGATCCACATTAGAAAGCAAGACAGCAAGTACACAGTTCTGTGTGGCATCTATCTGCACTTGTTTGCTGTCACATATCTACTTACATGCCCCCTCTTGGAGTCTCAGACTGCTGTGAGGGAATCCAAGGACTGAATCCCAATGCTCCTTAAGCCTCCAAAGTCTGAATGGACTCCAGGTACTATCCTAGCTAGGGTCCTAGGCATGCTCTTAGAGGTTCAGATCTTCTTTCTGGCACCATCTCCTAAAAGTGGAGACCTTGGTTCCAGTGACTAGAGAGTTGGATCACAAGTTCTGACCTCCCCGTCCCAGAACTCCAGCCACATGGGTGCTCTAGGTCCACAGATAATTCTTTAAGGGTACATGATGGGTATAACACACAGTCTTTGCACAGGATTCTAAAACATCTTTCCTCTTTACTCAATAGCATGAGAGAGAACAGATGGTTTAGAAAAACACACAACCTGAACACAGTGCCCCTCACTCTAGCTTGCCCTCTCCTTGGAGAGCCACCTCTGTGTTAAGGTAGTGAGGGTCTCCCCAGACTCCTGCCTCATCAGGCTCCTGAAGTGGCTTTCCTTGGTCTGAGCTGGTGAAAACAGCCAAAGACCCCAAATAGATCAGCTTCTGACCTTTTATAACTTTCTACTCCCTGATCAGCCTCCTCAGGTGATTCCAGACCTCTAACCAGGTGATTTCATCACCTGGTGGTCTCTCCACTACAAACCAGTTCTTCTGCAAGGGATACCATTTATTATCTAGGATGTTCATATTTGAACAGTGAACCACTTCAATTTAAAAAACAATTGTTAGCTATGTGCCACTACCCCCGGGAATGTCAGTCCAGTGCAGAGGTGAAAGGAAAAAGGTGGCAAAAAGGGCTGTGCTTTCAAAATGGAGTTTGCAGTCTGATAAAGATACACACAGAGTTCATAATCTCCCACCAAATTAATGAATTGTATCTGTAAGCAGTGTCAGGATGAGCTCCACCCTGACATCTGGTGGTGAGGTGTGGCAAGTTGTGGAAAAGAACTTCAGGGGCCGATCTCATTTGCATAGGCACACCCACCACGCCTAGAATGAGACCATAGCTGCCCAAATGGTCACTTTGGCTGCTGTGGGATCCCCAGTGTCTCTGTTATTGGGGCAGGAAGAATAAATTGTTATTACCCTGATTATGGGAACTGTGCTTGGAACTGTACGTGGCCTTTTGTTATGATGGAGGGATTCACCATCAACTAAGTAGCACTCGCTAGGCAAGGGTCATGGGTTCTGTTATTAAAAGGCTTTTGCTACACTCAGACTATGTGCTTGCGAGAGGGGAAGTATTGCCTCTTGGAGGCGCCCAGCGGGGGTGGTATATATTTGTCCCAGGTCACTGGGTGGGGGCTCGAGCCGGTTTGCATTGTGTTATTGGAATGGATCCCCTAGATATTGAACCCGGCCCTTGTTGCTGCCAACTCTGACGGGCAGAAGGGTTACGTATCTATTCTCCAAATCATCACACTTCCAATAAGAAACTTGCAAGATATGCAAAGCAAAAGCTATTCTACAAAATATTAGCTCACATTGATTATTCACCCTGCCAACAGCCACCAAGGTGGGACAGGGATTATAATTTCTAAAAGGCACAATCTATTTCAGTCACAAGTTATTGGCCCTGATGTAAGAATTTCTGGGTGAAGTTTTATAGCCTGAGTTATGCAGGAGGTCAGACTAGATGACCCTGGTAGTCCCTCCAGGCCTTAAAAAAAGCAAACAAACAAAAAACCTACCCATCTATTTTTGGTTATTGATCAATGGTAGTAATTTTACAAAAATAATTTTAAAGCATGGCTGTATTTGCTGTATCTGCTTAATTTATCATTTATGATCACCACCACCCTGATACACTTCACATGATCATCCTAATAAAACCTAAATTGAGCATATCAGTGATATCAGAGCACAAGCTGTGATGCAGTAAACTAACTCCCTAAAATAACTGTCAGTCACACACTTCAGGCTCTCAAATCAGTCACTGTTACCTTGTCTTTCTAAGGTATTCAAAGACATTCTGCTGTTTGTGATCAAATTATGGAGCTTTTCAATAAAGATTTTATGCCTTTCATTACTTTATCTGTCAGCATGCCTTAATAAACAAGAAAGATGGCACTGCAGTCCCAAGCATTGCAGAGTGTTTAGCCAATGTAGGAAATTCATAAACCACTCTTCCAGAAGAAAGTGTGCTACTAACATTTACCCTGTCCTAAATACATAGATGTTACATTTTGATAAGAATTTGGGTGGCCTCGGCCGTCAGTTAACTAGACACCAGAATGCCCCTAGCCCATGCCACACAGACCACCAAATGCCCCTCCCAACCCTCCATTAGCCCCACTTATCCTGACAGCTCCCTCACATATCTCAGGAGCCCTGATACAAATCCTACCCCCTGCAGCCCCACCCCCAACATCCTCCATTATCCCCCCAGGCCCTTCCTGTCCACTCACTGGTACCACGCTGGCTAAACACTCCAATCCCCTCCGTGGGCTAGTGCACCAAGCAAACATTGGTTAATCTGGGCCTGGAAGCCATGATTCGAGGCTTTGCTACAGACTTACCATGTGTCCTCGACCAAGTCACTTCAGTGCTCTGTGCCTCAATTTACCCAGGTGTGAAAGTGGGATAATATTATATATCTGCCTGGCAGAGGCGTAGTGTTTGTGGAGCACTCTGTCATCCTCAGAAGAGCAAGGTATTACTGTTATTACTAGACTGGGATATTAAAATCTCCCTCAGAGTTGGTTGTGTGTATAACTGTCTTGAAGTCCCTTTACAAATATTAATTCTCACACCACCTATGAGAGGTAGCCTTAATTTTACAAATGGGAAAACTGAGGCAGGAAGTTAAAGGTCATTTTATTCTAACTTCTTTTGGAATTAAAGGCCCTGAGAACAGAGATTAAAAATAAAGAGATGGCTGTCTCCCACCACAACAGTCAGACCTCACTTTATTTTATTTTTTAACTGCATGATGGTCCTCCAGTAACTTTAAAAACTAACGCCTCCTGATTCAAATTAGACCAAGGAAATAATTAAATTAATGGGAGTATTGCCGTAGATGGCATAGAGATAAGGAAGTTGGGTGTCTTTTTGGGGGGGGGAGGGGGGTGCAGGGGAAATATCATATGCCCATCAGGTTACTTGTGTGGTATTTTCCTGCTTGAAGGCATAAAGTTAAGTCAAAGGGGTTGTTAAACAAACCAAGCAACAAAGTCGAGACAATGACAGAGGAGTATGTCTACAATGGAGCTGGCCAATGTAATTTCCAGTTTGGATAGACATACCCTCACTAGCTCTGATCAAACTAACAAGCTAAAATTAGCCGTGTAGCTGCAGTGGCACAAGTGGTGGGACGAACTAGCCGGCCTGAATACGATCCCTTCTGAAACCCAAGGTACATATTTGGGTGGCTAGCCTCTCCGGCTGTTAGTGCTACAGTAGCTGTGCTGCTATTTTTAGTACACTAGCTCAATCACAGCAAGTGTTGGTTTGTTTACCTGAGCTGGAACTAAAACCTCTATGTAGACATACCCTAAGGTTAACCCTTGGATCAAAGGGTAACCTAAACATTAAAGATGCTGGTCTAAGGAAGAGTGGGTGGAGGGGCTGCTCAGAGAGCTCACGGGCTGGCCAGGACACACTGCAGGCAAGGGCAGTCTGCTTCTCACAACCCAGAGATCGAAGTGATTGGCTAAATGGAAACGTACATGTTTGCAGGGAGAGATTAAGGGTTAGGTAAAGGGAAACACGTACATAGACCTCTACTCTTTTTGTCCTCTGTGTTCTGTACCGATGGGCGATTGAACAAACAATACTTTGTTTTCAAGTAACTCAGTTTCTTCAACAACCTCGCTGCTTTAGGTTGGAAAATAAGGGGGCTGCAACCCAGAGATTCAGCTTACACAGTGGCTTACACAGTTCCACCTAGAATGAGATGAAGGAAGCCAGGCTCATCACCTGAGGGGTGCCCTTGAGAGGGATGAGAGAGAGTCGATGGTGTAATTTTCCCTGTAACGGTGACAGATGGACTTGTATAGGAGCAAGATAGGACCTTTATGAGCGCTCAACATTAAGGGTTTCAATCTTTCATCTCGGTTTGGCCACAAATCCTACTACTATTACTTTTGACAAATCAGTTGTGGGCAACTAAAATGCCTACAAGCCTTAGCTTCCTATTTTCCTTCTCTCCTAGCTCTTTCATCAGAGCATCTCTTATTTCTGAAATCTCTTCATTTGCCAAATCCACCTCTTCAGAAATAACAACCTTTAAGCTCATACGAAGGCTCCAGCTCTCTTGCAGCCATTCTATGCTGCTGAATACCAGAAGAACCATTATACTTCTGATCCCTCTCAACTCCTTCCCAAACTCTCTATACAGAGTTTCCCTCTGATCCCCTTCAATTTCATTTCAAGGAGCTTCAGGGTCATGTACATAGTGTACACAGCAGCCTTAAGGCTGCTAAATTCATCTCCTAAATAGTATACTTCATGTTCAGAAAGTCATAGTAGAGGCTGGCTTCATTCGGTTAATCCTACAGAATCAATCTGGACTAATTTATGCCAGTTGGCAATGATCTCCAAGGGACCATATGATAGAGGAGCATAGCCAACATGCAACAGGCTCTGGCCACACCCCACTTGTCTAGCTGTGACCAGATATGCAGCACCTGAGAGCTCCTGCAACAGCAAGGGAATTTTCAGATGGCCAGATCCAGCTTCTTTCCATCCCTTTGGTGATGCAATAGAACTGGACCAGGTTTTTTTTTAATATTTCACTCATTATTTAATGACTCATGATGGGATGGACATCTGTCCGACACACACACATACACAGGAGGAAAAAAAGTGTTTCTTACCATACAATAAGAATAGTTCTTTGAGATGTGTTGCCCACATATATTCCACTGATGGTGCATGTGCACCATATGCACTCAAGTTTGGATTCCTTTGGACAGCAGTGCCCTCTGGGGCTACTCCTGTGCCGAGTGCCCTTGTGCTTCAAAGGTGGAGCAACCCCAGCCATTATAAATTCATTAACCAACACCGAACTCAGGCGTTATGGGACTCCACAGTAGCAAGGAAGGAGGGTGGGTTGTGGAATATGTTGACGACTACAAAAATAAGTCCTTGTGGCACCTTAGAGACTAACAAATTTATTTGGGCATAAGATTTCATGTGTTAGAACCCACTTCATCAGATGCATGGAGTGAAAATACAGGAACATTGATGATTATCATGGATGACTACAGTCATTGTAAGTAACTGTTTTTGAGCGCTTATCCATATATATCCCACTGTTGATTACTCACAATCACCAGAGGTGGATGCAAGAAGTCTACCTAAATGATGACTGTAGGACAGCCCTACCAAAATGAGCCTCAAATCTTGATGGTTCTGCTATGGAGAAGTGCTCAGTAAACATATGCACTGATCCCCAATAGCTGCCTTACATCTCTAGTATTTGGAACGTTTCTTAAAGAAGCTGCTTGAGATCTCATGGAGTGGCCTCTTTCAATGGCAAGTCTAAGTTGGCTATTTCATAGCACAACATAATTCATGTAGAAATCCAGTTAGAAAGTATTTGCATTGACAGGATGAAAGGTATGGCATATTCCTGTAAAATACAAATCATCTGGGAGATGCCCTAATTGCTTAGTCCTGTTGAGATAGAAGGAGAATACCCTAAGAACATCTAAGGTGTGAAGTTTAGCCTCCCCTTTGCTAGAACGTGGTTTCATAAAGAAAACAGGTAGACATATTACTTGGTTGACATGGACTACCTTCGCGAAGAACTTCGGGTGAGGTCTCAGGGTTACTCTGTCTTTATGAAAAACCGTATGTGGAGTTTCTGCCACAAGATCTTCTATCTCCCCTAACCTTCTGACAGATGTTATTGCTACCAAAAAGGCTGTTTTTGATGGATGGAACAGACAACATGAAGTTCAAAGCATGGATCCATTAAATTTGTTGGTAAAATGTTGAGATCCCATGGAGGGGGAGGCTCTCTGACTAGGAGAAATAAATACATGAAGGGCCTGGGTGTCTTAGGATGTGAAAACGTGGAATACCCCTAAATTGGAGGGTAGAAAGTAAGACTGCTACTAGGTGGACCCTCTCAAGGGAGTTCACGGCTAGTCCAAAGTTCTCTTAAGAAAGACTATTAAATGGTGTCAGATACCTAGATGTTAAATGGAGTCTATGGATGATCTTGAGCCCAGACAGTGAATCTTCTCCACTTGGCTGAGTAGAGTAGAGTCTTCTATACTGTGGGTAAAGGTGTTTTGTACCTCAGATGTTAACCAGCCAGCATCCATGTCATGAGGTGCAAGGAAGGTAGATCTGGATTGAAAATCTGTTCTTGTTTTGGGGATTTCACATATGGGTGAAAAGACAATTTAATTGGAGATTTAATTCAGACAGTCATTAGATCTGAGAACCAGCACTGTCTCATAGAATATCACGGTTGGAAAGGACCTCAGGAGGTCATCTAGTCCAACCTCCTGCTCAAAGCAAGACCAATCCCCAATTTTTGCCCCAGATCCCTAAATGGCCCCCTCAAGGATAGAACTCAGAACCCTGGGTTTAGCAGGCCAATGCTCAAACCACTGAGTACCAGCGGGGAGGGATAGCGATCATGATCATCCTGGATGAATTTGGTAAAGGACATTCCTTACCCATGTAGTCACTGGTTTCTGGGAGTAGTGAAAAGACTTAGATGACACCACCACTTTGTACAACTGCTGATTCTGCCCTTGCTTAGAGTTGCTTAGTATGTTAGGTGTGCGTGGAAGTCTCCAAAATACAAGTTAGGTAGAAACTCTAGTAGTTCTTCTAGAATGGAAATTCACACTCCTTTTCTCCCCTTGCTGCCACTCCTGCTTTTCCCATCATATACCCTATATCAGGGGTTCTCAACCTTTTTCTTTCTGAGCCCTCCCTTCTCCCCAGCATGGTATAAGAACTCCATAGCCCATCTGTGCCACAACTGTTTTCTGCATATAAAAACCAGAGCTGGTGTGAGGGGGTAGCAAGCAAGGCTATTGCCCAGGGCCCCACACCACAGTGGGCCCTGCAAAGCTAAGTTGCTCAGGCTTCAACTTCAGCCCCAGATGGCAGGGTTCAGGACCCTGGGCTTCAGCCCGACATGGTGGGGCTTCGGCTTTTTGCCCTGGGCCCCAGTGAGTAACACTGGCCCTGCTTGGCAGACCCCTGAAACCTGTTCATGGCTCCCCAGGGGGCCCCGGTCCACTGGTTGAGAACCACTACCCTTCATGGGTCAGATGCACCAAAGTACATAAAATGTATGCCCAAATACCTGCAGAAGTGTGGATGTGTGTTGTAACTAAATTACAAGCGGGTAAATGCATTTATTACAAAATATGTCAGCATATGTTAATGAATGGTATTAAAACAACTTATTTTGTTCTTGCAAATCATTGTTTAATATGGGTTTCCTTTATTATTATAATGAAGCCATCTCTTCCGGGGTTTTAGCAGGCAGCCAACAACTGAAATCTCACCATGAGAGCTCTCAGTCTCAGCCACTGACTGCCAGCAGCCCATCAACTGCTGAACAGAATTGCTGATCCAGTCCCCTTTCTCCATAAAAAACATGAGGGTTTTTGTTTTGTTTTGTTTTTTAAAAAAGAAGACATCTATATTTTAACATCTTCATATATTATCCCTGATTTGAAGTTCCATTTCCATGGAAACAGGGACCAGCAGCTAAGTGGCAAACTCCTGTTAGTTTCATCTCTCAGGTCAGATGCTCTTTTGAGAGCATGAAATGGGATGATAGTTTGCTAGCAAGACAGGATGAATTCAAGTTAAGACTTGATTCCACTTGAAAGTTAATACTAATTAAGGTTGTATATGAATTTGAAGCACAATAGCTGTTCTTGAATAATGCCATGTGTGGAAGCTCTTATTATGGGTCATGAAGGCCTTGTTCTCTTCAAAGTGAGTTAAGCGGAGTTTGTTCTGGAATAAGATAGATCAACCCAGCTATGCTGCTCAGGGATGTGAAAAATCCACTCCCGAGCAACATAGTTAAGCCAACCTAAGCCCCAGTGTAGAGAGCACCAGCTAGAATTCTTCCGTTGACCTCCCTACCACCTGTCAGGAAGGTGGATTGCTTACAGCAACATGGGAACCCCTCCTGTTGCTGTAATGTGTGTCTACCTTGAAGAGCTGCAGCAGTTCCAGTGAAGACACCACCTCTGAGGCCAATCCTGCCAGCACTGACTACACAGTACAGTGTCTATTGCGGAGAGAAAAGGAGTACTTGTGGCACCTTAGAGGCTAACAAATTTATTTGAGCATAAGCTTAACTATCATCCCATTTCATGTTAAAAAACCACTTTGGACCTGAGACATGGAACCAATAAGATTTTGACTTCAATGGGACTACTCATAATAGCAGGCCCTATACTCAATGCTAATGGTTGGCAGGATCAGGTCTTAATGCAAGACATAATTGAAGGCCTCAGTTCAAGAAAGCAGTTAAGCACATGTTCAGAATTAAGCATGTGCTTAAGTAGTTTTCAAATCAGAGGGACTTACACATGTGTTTCAGTGCCATCCTGAATAGGAATGAATCTAAGCATAGACCTAAAGTGTTTCCTTGCCTCCAGGCCTTAACGAAGAAGGATTATAAACTCCACATGACAGGCAAAATTAAGTTAACAGTAGTTAAACAATGAAAGATAAAAGAAAAAAGTTTGGGTGACAATGTATTGATGCTGAAATCCTTGTCTCTCCAATGCTTGTTGCTCTCTTATTGTGACTCTGGTCACATACAGTGTGACAACAATTAAACGTGTTTCATGTGGGAAAACATTACAGTACTTTGAGTGATATCAGTCATCCAATATAGGTGTTACAATCTGCATTGTGAAAGTCAGATACTTGTCCTTAGAGTCTAAGACTTAGCAACATTAAAGTCTCGACCCGTTTTTAAATGTAAAATTAGAGCCTCCGGCAGAGTATTACATTCTGAAGAACTTCTGTACAGAGCCGGGGAATGGGGTGGTTAAATGTGCGTTCCAACCCTTGGCCATCTCCTCTCCACACAGAGCATCTATAGAAGTGGGTACAGGAGAGTGCTGAGGAGGTATTTGCCTCCTACTCCAAACAGGCAGGAACCGGTCCACACAGAGCAGTTTTTTTCCGCCCCCAAATTGAAAATGTTTGAAACGGCTGCCAAAATTTCTTATTTACCAAAAACAAGTTTTCAATATAAACAAATGGGTGCATTACAAACCCTTGGAAACTAGAACAAATTTGAACTGCATTTATAAAAAAGTCATACCCTCTGTAGTAAAGTGGTCACGATAGGTTACCCACAACTAGGTTACCCACAGCGTTATGGGACAGCCATGCTCCACACTGCCCTTACAAACACTCTTGTGACACAGCTAAATCAAACAGCAAGTTCCCAACCTGCAATCTTAATAGATTTATTTTTGTTGCACTGAGTGGTCCTTTCAAAAAAACAATACCCAAAAATCCGAGCTCTTTGGACACTGCATGCTGTGACATTGATTGTTACACAGTGAACTAAAGAACCACACAATTTGTCTACACTCTCTGAAGACAGGATATCCTAGGGGAAGCACACTTCAACATCCTAAAATGTACAGGCTCTTTCACCGGACCAAAATGAAAGACACCAACAAGAGTAAAATAGAATTCACAAGTGGAGAACGTTATTGAAGTCAGAACTTGAAAACTGGAAAGTATACAACACCCATCTTAGAATTAAATGTCATTTTTTCATTAAAAAAACAGTTCTATAGAAAGAAACTATAAGACTGTATATTAAAGTGGAGTTTAAAATATTAATATCAGCCACATAGCAGGTTCTGGTCTGCTTAACCCGAAGATTTATTTGCGTAATTTTGAGACCTAGAGAACTTTTGCATTCTCTGAGGGCTTGAAAGGGCAGTTTGTTGGCTTTGATCTTTTAACAGTTCTGCTTATAAACGTTTTCTGTATAAATGAATAATTTCCTCTTATAAAAATGCATTAATTGTATTTAGGAAATTATATAACTATATTACATAAGCTGAGTGTATCTGAACTGTAGCACTCATACTGTAACTTCTTAGAAAGTCAAAAGAGCCACTCTGCATTGTAAGGAACAGAAACCACTACACAATATGAAGGGACATTTAGCACATGGAACGTTCTAATTGCATTACTGTAAGAGTTACAATTCAGGGGAATGCCCTCAAAAATTTAGTGGGAATAATTAAATAAATCTGAAATATGACTTTTTCCCATTTTCTTTGAAGTGAGTGAGTTAACACACTATCTTTTGTATTTTTCATCCAGTATTAATTTTCAGGACTGTGAGAAGGGGAAGGCCTGGAGGGCGAACTTGAAAAAGATTAGTCAAATTCAAGCCCTATATACAGAAGAGAGTTTTATCTGTCAGTTTGAAAGAGAACTTTAAAGACGCTGTGATATGAAGCGGAATTATCACCACTATTAATTGCACAGGCATATTAAAAAGACCCCGGAAAGTGACCTCCTCTAATACAGAGAATGCATGTAGAAAAATAGGTCTTAATCTACTTTTCTGCGGTTAGATAAATGTCAAGTGTATCTATCACCTCAATTAACCATAGGAAAAAAGCTGTCAAAATCTAATTCTTTTTTTGACAAGGCGTTTATTCTGAAACTAGCAGAGGGAGAAACAGGCAGTTGTATTAGAAAGAGATGAGTGTCAAAGGGTTCTGAGACACATGGTGAGTTTTCCATGTGCAAAATGCTGATTAGAACCATGGTAAATCAGTGCTAGTGTGTTCTGGGTTTGTTGCCTGAGCTACAGTAAAACGAGGGGCTTTGTGCATGGTTTACTTTAGCACTGAGGTTATGTTAACAAAAGAATGTTTTTCAGCTACAGGACCATGAAAAATGTGAAAGAACTGATGAAATGAAAGAACTTTAACTTCAGGAACACTAAAGGCGTTTACAGGATATTGTAAGATATATTTATTGTAGGAGTATGTTTATACTTTGGTTTGTTTCTTTAAACAGATTTGAATCCTTTTTTGTTCCTTTCTATGCTCTAGCAACTTGAGCCAACCAGAGTATTAGAATGAATTCACTCATCAGAGTTTGATTTCACAAAATTTGTCGACGCTACTTTTCTGATTTGTTAGGAAGAGCAATAAAAAGGTACACCACTACCTTTCTCCGCTTCTGTTCCATTTTTCATTCATAGGATTTTTAAAAGCAAAACCACTCAAATACTGCTAGAGCATTGCCCATCAGAATTATGTCACTAATTGGGGGGGGGAGGGAAGATACACTGTTTCTACATGTAGGTAGCAGCATAACAAAACCAGTTTTCTCACCCAAAACAGTTGAAAAATATGCATCAGGACCCCCTCCCCAAATCATGAGATATTAAATAAATTCAGGATTCCTTCTTTCCCTTCTGGTTTCCGAGACTTCAGGGTACACAGTTGGATCACATCTGCAAGCTTTTCTCCACAGTTAAAAAAAGCTAGAAATTTACTTAGATTGTTCAAATGAAATCAAGATTCTCATGCATTCTTCTGACTCCATCACCTGGGAACACATACCAAGTCACACAAGACGCCTAACAAAGTTCCAGTTCCAGTCAGGACATCGGAGATCACAAGAAACACAATTTAATATCTGCCCAAAAGGTTTTGAAGGGAAACAATGGAAGTTAAATGGTAACAAATTATTTCCCAAGTTTAGTAAAACAAATACCTGTATAAAACACTTGAGTAAATGCTAGCCATCATAAATCAGATTCATACAGACTCTCATGGTCTCATTGTGTACATCCCATCCACAAGTCTCAGGCCTAGAGCAGTATCATGCAATTCTCCCACTCAGACTGGGCGCTGGCTGCAGTCCTGGGGCAATAACCACAGTTACCTCAGCAGGTCCGATTTCAGCTCAGACCCCACAGTGCTATTCCCTCTGGGGCAATGAAAGATAATCAGTGATGAAAACCTCCTTAAAGCAACATATTTAACATTAAAGCATTTCAGAGACAAAATACCTTAAAAACACCATGCACCATACGTACATTTAGCTTTTCCCCAACGCATACCATTCCTGGGATCTTGAAAGGCCCAATTCCTTTAGACTCCCTCTGTGGAGCCTCTGTCAGCTTGTCTCTCTGTTAGACCTTACTGACAACACCCTGACAACTCAGCCCATTCTCCCACTTCCCACTGCCATCTTCCCAGAAATCAGGATGCTAGCTATAGCGCTTTTGATCTGTCAGCTCCCCAATCAGGCAAAGCAAGGCTTACAGTGTGTTGGAGACTAGATACAAGATCTTTGAAGCCCCCACTCTCTTTCAAGTGTCTACCTAGATATTCTTATGTGGGAAGTCATTGTGTTGCTTCCCTGTTTGTTCCTTGCAGAGCCCTCTCTCGCTAGATCAAGGCATTCACTCAGGGAAATCCTATAATTCTGGTATAGAGTAACCTCCACTCATTGGCCAGGTCATATACACAATTCCTAAAATTGTTACATCTCATTATTCATAATATTACATTGCACTCCACTCCTGTCATACCCCAGTTTCCCTGTGTATAAAATAAGCATAGGAGCGGCTTGCTGAGGAACAAATATCAATTCCTTGGCAGAACCTGGAATAGAACAGAGGTAATCTAGCTTCCACTCCAGTGCCTCACCCCCTGGATAATACTGTCTCATTGAACTGGATATTTGTCCCTTCCGGAAATGGATTTTGGCTACTACTTCAGATTCAGAACAGAGCATAAACTTTATATTCTCTAGACTTCAGAGGGCATCAAAGGAAACAACATGACACTAATTACACATTATAGCCTGCATGAATTAAACCCAATTGGAAACCTAAAGTGGCATGTATAAAGCAGAACGTTGTGTTTTGATTATTTAGAAATTGCATGACCTGTTACCATATAAAGGCTGGAGTGCACTGTTTGATAAGAAGCCTACAGTTGCAGGACTTGTTACACCGTAATTAAAGACTGACACATCTGTTTCAATTTAATTCAAGTTCTTTTGAACATAATTTCATAAAGCTTCAGGAACAGAAATTCAATAGCATCTGATATCCACTACTGAAGACCTACTCTTGTTAAACATAAAGTACACACTTCAAGAGCATTTTTTAAAGTGATGTGGTCTGGACCTTTCTCACCCCCTCCCACAGCATGACAAAGATAAGATCTCAGGTTTTAAAGACAGCATTCATAAAGCTTAATTAGTTAAAAGTGCTGGTGTGGGTAAGAATGCACACTAAGGGGCATCTCTGTGGAGAAGCTTATAGCTGTAGTATAGCGGCTTTTCATCACCACTATAGTTTCCAGTTCAAAGCACTTTGGCACTGTACATGGTAAAAAGGGCGGTGGGGGGGGGGGAGGGAGGAGATATACTGCAATAGCAAAAGGAAGATAGTCCAAGCAGACTTTGAACTTTATAATTTCCAAAACTAAAAACTCAGAATAATCTGATGACAGCTGCATTATAGCAAAGCTTGAATACTGTGAACAATGAGTGCTTAGTAAAAGATAAGGAGTACTTGTGGCACCTTAGAGACTAACCAATTTATTTGAGCATGAGCTTTCGTGAGCCACAGCTCACTTCACAGCTCACTGTGGCTCACGAAAGCTCATGCTCAAATAAATTGGTTAGTCTCTAAGGTGCCACAAGGACTCCTTTTCTTTTTGCGAATACAGACTAACACGGCTGTTCCTCTGAAACCTAGTAAAAGATAGTTGCTTCACAGCCAGGACAGTTCTGTCCCATCTGATGACTAACTCAATACAGAAGTAACAGAAAGAGGGTTTGATTAGGCCTTTTAAGTATTTCTCTAAGGTGTTGGAGCCCATAAACATTAGCTGATGTTTTTTCTCAGGCATTAGCCAAAATGAAACAGATGGAAGAATCTATCTGAAATGTTCAGTGTTTGTCTTCCCTATTTATGTTTTCATACCCTGAACTGAAAGACATAAAAAGAGAGAGAAATGTAATCAGGATTAGCAAACAAGTAGAATCTTACAGTGAACAGGGAATCATTAAGATTTATATAAATATTTGCAGGAACTGAAAAGAGCAGATGCACTGTCAAATAATCCAGACAATGTGTGTGCATTTGCTTTTAGAAGACAACAGCACTGTCCAAAGCCAAAAAAAGAAGGAGAGAGAAGGCTTATCAGCCAGAGAGCTCCCAAATCCTTCAGCATTCTGGAATCGTTACAGAAAATATAACCAAGGTATAAACTAGCTTTTTTGAAAGTTGTTTCAAAACATGTTCTAGTCCATATATACCTAAAAAGACCAAACTAAGTAAAAGAATCTAGGCCACCATTGGTATTCATACATAATAAAGCCGCAAACAAACTTTAGTTACAAAGCAGAAAAAACAGGTGAAATTTTACAGTTCAGGGGGTTCAATGCACACTCAAAACTTGGCTTCATCAAGAGGCTGGGCCCAGTTTCAAGTAAAGACATCCAATTCATGTGACTGCATCATAACAGTTTGTGAACACGGTTTTGTATAGCTTTGCTAGTTTCCAGAGTTTGACAGGACTCAGGGGCATGAAATCACACCAATTAAATGAGTCATAGGAATGGTTTGCTCAAATCTCATATGTCCAGTGTGGTAATCCATTTACATACTATGTTACTCCCATTACTAATAATAGTAATTAGGTAGGCAGGTGGTGGATTAAACTTCTTGGTCCTCAGATATGTGTCAAAGTTCAAGCTGCGCTGGATCTGGAAGAGGATTTATGTTTATGTGATGTTGTTCTATATTCACAGAGCCGTTGCAAGCTATTTTACTCACCACCACTCCCACCCCTTTCCTCCACTAAACTGTAGGGAAAGGGACTGGTCATATTCTTGGACAGCTCACACTAGAGCAAGCATGCGCTATATAATGAGCATGCTCGATTGAGTGGAGTCAAGATTTCATGGTAGTTGAAGAGAGTAACTTGTCTGTCAGTGAGTGCCAATCCAGACTGGTGCATGAGGAAGGACTCCACTGACACAGGCTCTAAGAAATGGGATTGTAGTCACCTTCGACACTTTGTGAAGCTCAGTCATGCTCCTGTCACTGATACCATCCATAGTGGGACAAATCTGGAACTAAGTAGGAAAATGTGGAGCTCCTTCCTACAGACAACCACGATGATCGGGGGGGATTTTGGGGAGGGGCACAGGGGTATTTGTTTTATCGTCCCACAAGGAACTCTAGATTAGCAGCTGAAACTTGTTAAATTTCATATTCTTTTAAGAAACTCATCTCTCTTCACTGAATTCAATATATTTGATCACTTTTGCTAATAAGAAGTTTGACATTTTGGCTTAAATGTTTCCATTGACCACAGATGGTTTGGAAGAATTTGCTCCATAGCTGAGGCCGTAGCTAGTCAAACTATTAGTTGAACCCAGTAGGGTTGTGTGCAGCAACCTGCACCTCTACTATGCTTACAATCTAAATTTATTTGTTTTGGATTTAGGGGAAAACCAACCAAGAACAAAAGTCTCCATGAGAGAGCACAACGTGATCTCTCTGTAATGGGGTGCATCTGACTCGAACACACAATAGCAGCTGCCAACAGACAGAGTCTTAAAAATGCACTGCACAGAAAACAAGATCAAGAACAGTTATATTGCTAAACACAGAACGATTGGGAGCACAGAAAATGAAAGTTTCCTGTTATGAAGAAATAAATTCAAACATTTGTATTGACATAATCTCCCCAATCAAGATGACCTATACTTTTTGCACAAGTTTGAACATGTTTCTTAGTTCTAGTTCATTTACACCTAGCTTCAAACAGATATTGTGTGCAATTAATGAAACCAGAATGCTCAATTTAAAACACACACACACACACACACCAATAGAAAAGAATTTTAAAGTCAATATATTTGGCGTATCACGTGCAAATTTCAGATCCTGCCTGATTAAATCCATCATCTACCACAAATATCTTCTAAAGTCACATGAATGGAAGCTCCTGAAATTCTCCAGGACTAAGATACTTAATACAGGCTTTATAATTCATTGGGAGACCAGGAGCCATGATTTCCCTCCACTTGTATGAACACAGAATCTTACGACCTGTGAAACACCATTTGACCCAACAGTAGTATTGCTCCAGAAGCTGTGAACTTATGCCTCTGTAGCAGCTGTGGGTATTGCAATCAGTTAGAAAGAGGTGTAACACATCGCATATAAAATTATTTTTCTTTTGAGTATTAGATATTTATCTAGAGCAGTAAAAGATTAAGTGGGGGTGGGGGAGACCAAGAATTGTTGGTTGCACAGAAGTGATAACTTCTGGCTTCATCTCCTTTCCATATTTAATTATGTATGTGCTATGATATATCGTGCAAACAAGTCAGCATCTGGACACAGATTAATGACTGCCAAGGAGTCCTAATGTATCGTATAGCACAGCGTGTACAGACACAAAGAGTTCTGCCTTCTTCCACACAACTCAAAGAAGTGTTCAATTAGCTTTTATCTGCCAATACAAAAAAAGTATGACCTATAGACCAGATATTGATATAAATGGGATCCTGTTTTCAGTGCAATGAGTAAGAGCTAATGAACTACTCCACGATCCATGCCACTGTTGTAGAAGACACTGACCTTTCACTACACTTCTTTCCTTACTTGGAGCTCAGTTTAGAGAAGGAAGCTATCACTGTTACAGATGTCTGGCCACATTAAACCACTGTATTAGATTTAATACAAACTATGTTTATTATTATTTGTAACCACAATTTAATTCCATTGTTCTAAGGTCTATTTCTATCCAGAAAACATCTGAACCATCACTTCTCTCTGTCACAATCCTTCAACTTGTACAGTTCCAGGTACAGTCATTTCCAAACCTTGTCTTGCTGCTTTCCTTGGCTTGTCCCTCTGCTAATCTCTTTATTCAAAAGGCATAACAATTTATTTATATCAATGATTAAAGCAGGAACAGGGATGCTTTTTCCATTTTTAATCCTGTGTCATGGAGAAAAGTGACTGATTTGACATGCACTTTGACACTGTTCATGAACAAAAGTGTCTCCAAGTGATTTTCCACATTCTGCCAACAGAAGTGATTTTTTCACAACTTTGGCACTGTGTGAAAACTTCAATATAGCATGTAAATAATGGTCTAAACTAATATTTACAGACCCATCTGTCTCTCTCTTTCTTTTTAAACAGTAGCTAACTAATATTAACTCAGTTTATGGTTTTTACTTTCATTAACCTTTAATGAAATGATTATATTGTGGCAGAAGTGGAGTTGCTCTGTAATACTTTGACTGCTGTATTTATTGGGATGTTTACTGTATGAATATATTTGCTTAGTTTAATAAGGGACCACTGGGCAAAACAAGCAGAAAAGGAAAATATGGCTCAAGTTAACAACTCAAGTATTTACTGAGAAGTGGGTTAAGAATCAAGACAGGAAAAGTCCCAGACACACTATAGATCAAAAAAACTCTTTTTAAAACACTCGAGGGTGGGCGGTGGGGTGGGAGAATGAGTAGGTTGGAGGGAACAAAACAGAAATATGGGGAGCGGGGAATTCTGAATAAGTTAGGCTTGCCTATGTACCATCAAGGAACAGTAAGGTCTGGTCTACACAACAGACTTATATCAGTATAATGACATCACTTAGGGGTGTGAAAAATCCACACCCCCGAGTTAAGTAGTTATGCTGACCTAAGCCTTCATATAGATAGTGCTAGGTCTGCAGGAGAGCTCCCACCAACATAGCTACTGCCGCTCAGGGAGGTGGATTAACTACGCCAATGAAAGAGCTCTCTCCCATCAGTTAAGAACATCTTCATTAAAGGGCCACAAAGGCACAGCTGTGGCGATGCAGTGTTTTAAGTGTAGACTTGCCCTAAGACTTAAGGGAAGATAGACATGAGTGTAGACCGACTTAAAATCCTATTTCTATAAGTGCTTTGTATATATTGCCTTTTTATATATATGACTTGCCTGCCTGGTGCGAAGGTTGCGGATCTCTCGAGACATCTAGATAGATGTGTGTGTAGTGCAGGGGAGGAGCGGGTGGTCGTGGTACACGTAGGTTCCAATGACATAGGGAAGGATAGGAAAGAGGCCCTGGAGGCCAAATTTAGGCAGAGGGGCATTGCTGGCACATGATGGCATATAATCACATTGGTAGATGTGCAGGAGCAGGAGCAGCCTTGCAGCCGGAGAGAAGCGGCAGCTTCCCCTTCAAAGTGCCGCTTCTCCCCGGCTGGGTGCGTGGCCACCTGGTGCTCCTCCCGAGTCCTCTGCCCGCATTTGCCGTGCTCCCACCACCTGCACTGCCCGCCTGCTCCACACATACACACACAGAATCATGAAAAGGTGATGCATCTGATGAAGTGGGCTGTAGCCCACGAAAGTTTATGCTCAAATAAATTTGTTAGTCTCTAAGGTGCCACAAGTATTCCTGTTCTTTTTGCGGATACAGACTAACACGGCTGCTACTCTAAAACCTGTCATTATGCAAGGCACTGAATTGAGCCATATGGAATGGAAATCCATCAACTTCATGAAAAAACTCATACAGATACAGACAGACATCTTCCTTTCCAAATGGAAACAGATAGACATCATACCAAAAGGATGAAAAGTAAAAAAAAAAAATCCATTACAATCTACATACCACACAGACTATGCTGAGAGATTGTGCCACACACTCTCAAAGAAACAGCAAAACCACCTGATCAACATCCTATACAGCAAACAGGGAAAGATGAAGAATGAGCTCTCAAAAATGGATACTCTCATAAAAAAAAATAACCCACCTTCCACACAAACTTCCTCATGGATAGATTTCACAAAAACTAGACAAGCCATTTACAACACAAACTTTGCTTCTCCACAAAGAAAAAAGGACACTAAACTATCTAAACTGCTACATGCCACAAGGAGCCACAAGAGTAGTTCCCTTAACCCACCCAACAAAATTGTTAATCTTTCCAGATATACTCTCAGCCCGGCAGAAGAGTCTGTCCTATCTTGGGGCCTCTCCTTTTGTCCCTCCAGACCCACAAACATGATACAGTTCTGTGGTGACCTAGAATCCTAGTTTCAATGTCTCCGACTCAAGGAATATTTCCAACACACCTCTGAACAACATACTAACCCACAGAATCCTTTCTACCAACACTACAAAAAGAAGAATGCTGCGTGGACTGCCCCTGAAGGTCGAAACAACAGACTGGACTTCTACATAGAGTGCTTCCGCAGACGTGCACAGGCTGAAATTGTGGAAAAGCAGCATCACTTGCCCCATGCAGAACACAATGCCAACCACAGCCTCAGAAACAACTCCGACATCATAATCAAAAAGGCTGACAATGGAGGTGCTGTCGTCATGAATAGGTCGGGATATGAACAAGAAGCTGCTGGGCAGCTCTCCAACACCACATTCTACAAGCCATTACCCTCTGATCCCACTGAGGGTTACCAAAAGAAACTACACCATCTGCTCAAGAAACTACCTGAAAAAGCACAAGAACAAATCCGCACAGACACACCCCTAGAACTCTAACCAGGGGTATTTTATCTGTTACCCAAAATCCATAAACCTGGAAATCCTGGACGCCCCATCATCTCAGGCATGGTCACCCTGATAGCAGGATTGTCTGGCTATGTAGACACTCTCCTCAGGCCCTGTGCTACCAGCACTCCCAGCTATCTTCAAGACACCAGTGACTTCCTGAGGAAACTACAATCCATCGGTGATCTCCTGAAAACACCATCCTGGCCACTATGGATGTAGAAGCCCTCTACACCAGCATTCCACACAAAGATGGACTACAAGCCATCACAAACAGTATCCCTGATAATGTCACGGCAAACCTGGTGGCTGCCCTTTGGGACTTTGTCCTCACCCACAACTATTTCACATTTGGGGACAATATATACCGTCAAGTCAGCAGCACTGCTATGGGTACCTGCATGGCCCCACAGTAGGTCAACATTTTTATGGCTGACTTAGAACAATGCTTCCTCAGCTCTCGTCCCCTAACGTCCCTATTCTACTTGCATTACGTTGATGCCATCATCTGGACCCATGGAAAAGAAGCCCTTGAGGAATTCCACCATGATTTCAACAATTTCCATCCCACCATCAACCTCAGCCGAGACAAATCCACACAAGCAGTCCATTTTCTGGACACTACTGTACTAATAAGCGATGGTCACCTAAACACCACCCTATACCGGAAACCTACTGACCGCTATACTTACCTACATGACTCCAGCTTCCATCCAGGACACACCACATGATCCATTGTCTACAGCCAAGCTTTAAGATACAACCGCATTTGCTCCAATCCCTCAGACAGAGACAAACACCGACAAGAGCTCTATCAAGCATTCTTAGAACTACAATACCCACTTGCTGAAGTGAAAAAACAGACCGACAGAGCCAGAAGAGTACCCAGAAGTCACCTACTTCAGGACAGGCCCAACAAAGAAAATAACAGAACGCCACTAGCTGTCACCTTCAGCCCCCAACTAAAACCTCTCCAGCGCATCAAAGATCTACAACCTATCCTGAAAAATGATCCCTCACTCTCACAGATCTTAGGAGACATACCAGTCCTTGCTTACAGACAGCCCCCCAGCCTAAAGCAAATACTCTCCAGCAACCACACACCACACAACAAAGACATGAACCCAGGAACCTATCCTTGCAACAAAGCCCAATACCAACTCTGTCCACATATTTATTCAAGTGACACCATCATAGGACCTAATCATGTTAACCACGCCATCAGGGGCTCATTCACCTGCACAGGTTTCAGAGTAACAGCCATGTTAGTCTGTATTTGCAAAAAGAAAAGGAGTACTTGTGGCACCTTAGAGACTAACCAATTTATTTGAGCATAAGTGAGCTACAGTTTTTGAATGTTATGATTCCTAGCTCACAAAAGCTTATGCTCAAATAAATTGGTTAGTCTCTAAGGTGCCACAAGTACTCCTTTTCTTTATTCACCTGCACATCTACCAATGTGATATATGTCATCATGTGCCAGCAATGCCCCTCTGCCATGTACATTGGCCAAATGGACAGTCTCTCAGCAGAAGAATAAATGGACACAAATCTGACATCAGGAATCATAACATTCAAAAACTGGTAGAACACTTCAACCTCTCTGGCCACTCAGTAACAGATTTAAAGGTGGCAATTTTGCAACAGAAAAGCTTCAGAAACAGACACCAAGGAGAAACTGCTGAGCTTGAATTGATATGCAAACTAGATACCATTAACTCGGGTTTGAACAGAGACTGGGAGTGGCTGGGTCATTACACATATTGAATCTATTTCCCCATGTTAAGTATCCTCACACCTTCTTGTCAACTGTCTTAATGGGCTATCTTGATTATCACTACAAAAGTTATTTTTCCTCCTGCTGAGGAAATTAATTAATTAATAGCTCTTCTTAATTAATTAGCCTCTTACAGTTTATATGGCAACTCCCACCTTTTCATGATTCTCTGTATGTGTGTGTATATAGATCTATATGTATATCAATATCTTATTATATGTTCCATTCTACGCATCCGATGAAGTGGGCTGGAGCCCACGAAAGCTTATGCTCAAATAAATTTGTTAGTCTCTAAGGTGCCACAAGTACTCCTGTTCTGCCTTTATTTGTGCATGATTCACTTGACTAGACAGAGCTAGCTAAGCACTAGTCAGTGGACAGCCAAAGGTCTGCGGGCCTGATATGGACAGAACGATACTGCAATGCAAGCTATGCTTCTGCACCCATAAGCCCTGTCATGGAGAGAGGGAGCAGATCTAGGGTTAGAAGTATAGTTCATTCTCCATCTCTATCCAAATCTTGATCCATCTGTCTACAGTGCCAGATGTAATGGGTGGCTTTAGCAGTGGCCACGTTTTCCCCCCAGGAATGCACTAAGATAGCCAACTCTTTCCCATAAATCACTCAAAAAGCTTTCCGTGATTATAGACTTGAGCTAGTTCGGGCCACTAACAAAATGGTGAGCAATTTGAATCCACTCCTGGTCTCTCAGCCAGCCCTTCCTGCAATTAGTTTTTTGTTGGTGATAGAATGGAGGACTATTTTCATATCCTTTCTTATTATCCACTCCAATTCCCTGTGTGCCTTCACTTCATTATTTCTTCACTTTAGTTATTTTACTTGACTCCCCATTTTCAGGTTACTTATGGTCTTGTTATTTCCACTGAAGGAAAAAGTTATACGGGTGTAAAACAGGGGTTAAACCACAATCAGATCCATAGAAGTGAAGTTCTATGATGTTTATATGAAGATATAAAAAAATACCAATATAAAGTTGCTTTATTGTTCAAGTTTATATTATATAAACTTCATAGTTGTAACTTAACAATATAAAGACATAATTACATGAACTAGAATCTGAACCAACCAAATTGAAGGACATATTTGTTTGTGAAACCAATTAGTTTTAAACAAACCTCAAGGTAGTTTTACTACAGCAGTGCCTAAATACCCCAACTGAGATCACAATCACATTGCGCTAATTATTGTACAACACACATAGTAAGAGACAGTCAATGTCCCGCAGAGCTTGGCATCTGACGGTGCAATCTTGCAACTCTCCACCTACGCAGATTCCTGAGCCCTTGCAGTGCCACATTGAAGCCTATGGGGCTCCGGACAAGTTTAGGTATCCACCTGCAGTATCAGAGGCTAAGGAGGCTACATAAAAAGCGGGGGGGATCCTCATTTTACAAACAGAAAATGGAAACACAGAATGATTATGATACACATGTTACACATGAAGCCTGTGGCAGGGAACTGAAATCATATCTCCTGAGTCCCAGTCCAGTGCACGAACCATAAGAAAAGCCTCCCTCTTTTAAGAATATAGTATGCTTGATTAATACAAGTAATCATACTTCAAAACTGCTGTGGGTAAAATAATCTCCAATTGCTGAATCACATAAGTCTATTGTCTATGTTAATCAGAGTTTAGCAAAGGAAGGAAGGTAGAATAAAGCTTCTGTAAAAATGCATTTCACTACTATTCAAAAAGAATAGGTATATTATACAAAGATCATTTTTGTATACTCTAACTTACTGGCATGTGTTGATCCAATAAAAAGTATCACAATGTACCATGTTCATATTACATCTACAGATCAATCATTCGGTGTAATAAAAATAAAGTCACTGAAATAGAATGTTGTCACAGGATCAATGTCTCTTGAACTGAAAAATAAATACCTAGCCTTTGCCTTGACATTTATTTTCTATTATCATCTCTGCTTCACCTCCTGCAGCAGAAAATTACTAGCCTGTGATCCTTCTTCATTCCACCTATTTTAATCAATAATTACATATTTACTGTCATTAACTAAACGAAGTATGTATTATAGGACTGAAAAAAAGTCAATATTTAAGTGAAGGCATCATTTAAATAAAAACCACTTATAGTTCTATAGCAAAGATTAATCTTTTTGTGACATTTTCTGTATTTCAAGTCTATCTTGCAACTGTGGAGTTAACAGAGAGCTCCCTAATATGTTTTCATATGAACTGGTAAGGTGAAAGTGATAACACTTCAGTGGCATTTTAAAAGGAACACAGCAGAATCCAATTTTAAGCATTAAATTGGCCAATGCATCACAAACTTTAAATGCATTGATACCAAGTTATTTATTACTATATAATTTTGGTTCTATGGCCTCAAGGGATGTCTCACAATCTTATTGAGCTTCAGTGCTCATATACTGATATCATATATCAGTGAATAACATTAGTATAAAAGTGCATAAATTTAAAATAGCAAAGCTGTTGGGTGATAGTTTGTACCAATTAGAAAAGTTCAAGCAGTTAACTAAACACCTAAGGCTATCTTTTGGCCTTCAAAGTTGGAAAAAAAGGTCTACTTCATCACCAAAGAGTAATTATATCCAGCCTCGTGATTGGCAGTTAAGTTACAAAAAGGTTAAGAAAGCCCTATGGGTCAGCATAGCCAAATAACACTGGGATAACCGCACTGAGATTCCTCAGAAGAAAACAGCAAATGAGGAATAGAAATGTCAACACTTAATCATAGTCCTTACAACTTTTACTAAGCTGGAAGAAGGCATCTGATGCCAAGTTACCAAATGGCATTTGTATATTGATGTCACTTACATTCAAACTACTCTAGATTAGATGCATTGTGTAGCCATTTTAAAGCAAACACCAGTGTTCAGATTTTAGCAGCACCAATTATAGAAAGCATCAAACAATAAGTAATACAAATGTTTAGGCTCAGGAATTTTATTTGAAATGGAGCAAGAAGTTAAATGGCAATTTAATATTAGACTTTTGTTGTCATTGCAATAATAGTCCAAACACATTTCCCATTAGGTAGGCATAAGCTTCCTGAGTGTTTTGCCTTTCATTTTAATTATGTTTTTAAGTAGTGTATTGCAACAAGCAATTATTAATGTTTCTTATTAAGGGCCTTCATCGTGTCAGGTGCTATATAAAGACAAAAGAATCGTCTACACTACAGCTTTTTCCCATGGTTTGTAATGAGGATATGACGAGGCTGACTCCAAGTGTAGTTTATGTTGACAGATACCACGATTAAGACACTGTTCCTAAATTTGTTGGTGTATTGTATTTTGGCTCTGCCACCAGTCAAGGACCTAACATGATTGTCACATCTAACCGTGGTTATTTTGCAGAATAAGAGGTCCTGCCAGTCCTCTCTCCTCTCAGCTGTCTCTGGAAAAGTACAACAAAGTCCTCTACAAGCTATGTAATGGATCATTCTGTGTATGCCCTGTCCATGCCAATCTTCCCACCGGTCTTTGCTGGTTAGATAATCAAACAAGGGTAACCTTACTTGACCTCTCTGGCACCTCCTTTTGCTGGCTAGAGTAAGCAGCTGTGTCCACATCAAGTGTTGATTTCTGATCTCATGCCAAATGCTACCTGCTGCAATTCACATGATGAGGAAGCCAGAAGAGAGCATATGTGTCTGGTCTGATAGGGAAGTCGTGTCCAGACTGCAACCTGGAGTAATCAAAGTAACCAGGCCAATCTGACTTTAAATGAACCAAACTGGCATGTATACTACACCTGACTTCTTAGAGACTGGATGAGGGTGGTAACATCCAGAGGGCCTTCTTGTACGAAGAGAAAAATCAAGGCATTGAAGGTGTTTAAAAGAAGTAGAACCTGCCCCTTCAAAAATAAGTTAATTTTTTATTAACCTAAAAATAACTTTAAAAATAAGGTATTTAAATACTTAAATTGCTAGAGTTGAGATCTCAGCAATGCTATAAACTACCAAGAACTCCAGTGGGCACAAAGACTTTGACGAATTAGGAGTTTATCTTGATTTCAATCTTTCTCCAGTCGTGGAGTACCATTACATCCAGTCTTTTGGAGATTCACTCTCCAGTTCCTGTCTAATCAACCTACCTATTTTAGGGATTACAGAACACTGCTTAGTTTGGAATCTAGGTCCTGCACCACACTAAGGGAAAGTGCTCTATTCCCATCCATCTAAGGTAGCTCATGTTATCATAAGTTTAAGGAGACCCAAAGCATCCACTGATAAGGCAGCATGCTGCTTCAGAACTTTGAGCTCCAAAGGTTCTAATCATTGTGTCATACCGAGAGAGCGAGGATCAAAGAGGGAAGGGAATCTACTACAGTAACTTTGGAGAACATAGACTGTCTGAATGGGTTCACCTCCTGATCAGGATATGCTCCCCTGCAGGTGAATGGTGGTACGAAACAGACATTTCTCCCTTTCCTCCCATTAAACCATACAGTCACGAAGGGATACTCCTGCTGAACATCTCCACTATACTGGAGGGAGAGAAAAGAAAAAAAAAAGTTGACAAAAGTATTTGAGACACTTGAAAACATCACTTGCCTAAATTTATTTTTAAAAAGTGTACCAAACCCAGGCAGCATTATCACAATGAAAATAAGTAGGGCTGCCAATTAATCGCAGTTAACTCATGTGCTTAACTTAAAAAAATTAATCGTGATTAATCGCAGTTTTAATTGCATGGCTAAACAATAGACTACCCATTGAAATTTAATAAATATTTTGGATGTTTTTCTACATTTTCATATATATTGTATTCTGTGTTGTAATTGAAATCAAAGTGTATATTATTTTTCATTATAAATATTTGCACTGTAATAATGAAACAAGAAATAGTATTTTTCAGTCCACCTCAAAAGTACTGTAGTGTAATCTCTTTATCATGAAAGTGCAACTTACAAATGTAGATTTTTTTTGTTACATAACTGCACTCAAAAACAAAACAATGTAAAACTTCAGAGCCTACAAGTCTACTCCGTCCTACTTCTTGTTCAGCCACTTGCTCAGACAGACAAGTTTGTTTACATTTACAGGAGATAATGCTGCCCGCTTCTTATTTACAATGTCACCAGAAAGTGAGAACGAGGCATTTGCATGGCACCTTTGTAGCCTGCATTGCAAGGTATTTACATGCCAGATATATGAAACATTCGTATGCCTCTCCATGCTTCGGCCACCATTCCAGAGGACATGCTTCCATGCTTATGAAGCTCATTAAAAAAATTAATGCATTAATTAAATTTGTGACTGAACTCCTTGGGCGAGAATTTTATATCCCCTGCTCCATGTTACCTGTATTCTGCCATATACTTCATGTTATAGCAGTCTTGGTGATGACCCACACATATTGTTCATGTTAAGAACACTTTCACAGCAGATTTTGCAAAACACAAAGAAGTTACCAATGTGAGATTTCTAAAGATAGATAGCTACAGCACTCGACCCAAGGTTTAAGAATTTGAAGTGCCTTCCAAAATCTGAGAGGGACGAGGTGTGGCGCATGCTTTCAGAAGTCTTAAAAGAGCAACACTCCGATGCGCAAACTACAGAACCCAAACCACCAAAAAAGAAAATGGACCTTCTGCTGGCGGCATCCGATTTAGGTAATGAAACTGAACATGCATCGGTCCGCATTGCTTTGGATTGTTATCGAGCAGAACCCATGATCAGCATGGACCCATGTCCCCTGGAATGGTGGCTGAAGCATGAAGGGAACATATGTCTTTAAAGCATCTGGAACATAAATATCTTGCAACACCGGCTACAATAGTGCCATGAGAATGCCCATTCTCACTTTCAGGTGACCTTGTAAACAAGAAGCAGGCAGCAGCATCTCCTGCAAATGTAAACAAACGTGTTTGTCTGAGCGATGGGCTGAACAAGAAGTAGGAGTGAGTGGACCCACAGGCTCTAAAACTGTATATTGTTTTATTTTTGAATCCAGGTTTTTTGATACATCATTCTACATTTGTACTTCAACTTTCATGATAAAGAGATTGCACTACAGTACTTGTACTAGGTGAATTGAAAAATACTATTTATTTTGTTTTTTTACAGTGCAAATACTTGTAATCAAGAATAAATATAGAGTGAGCACTGTACACTTTGTATTCTGTGTTGTAATTGAAATAAATGTATTTGAAAATGTGGAAAACATCCAAAATATTTAAATAAACGGTATTCTATTTAACAATACGATTAAACAATTGTTTTTTTTAAATTGTGCAATTAATCGCAATTAATTGTTTTAATCGCTTGACAGCCCTACAAATAAGCATATCTTGGCTCAAACTGCAAGGATTATTTTTAAATGGAAGTTCATCTGTCAAGCTATGACATGTGGATGTGATGGTTACAGGCACAGAATAAATATCCCTTTCTTCTTACCCAGCCTGCATGATACTTTCAGCCTCAGGTAAAAGGAGAGGAGAGGGAAAATATATGTAATCTAGAGGATATAAGTAACCCCATAGGAAATAAGCATTTCCTAGAATGGCACACTCAACTGATTTATTATCCTGAAAAGGCAAAAAAAAAAAAAAAAGATCCCCCCATTCTAGATGAGGAAATTAGGTGAGGAAATTACTATTATAGGATTTACTTAACTTTCATTGATCTACTTCAGGAAAGACATAGCAACAGCTAAAAGTTTAGCATCTGTGGTTTGCTGTATCAGTCCTTCAATGCCACTCAGAAAACAAGGGGGGAAATTTAACTTCTGCCCTGAATTGTTATTAATACTCATCATCTTGGCTGCAATTTCAGGTTTGCTGTTCAGAATTTAAAATTTGCCAAATGCCATGGAGTGGCATCTCCATTTTGAAATGCCAGAACAAGTCCATGAGGCAAAATATCATGGTGCCTACTGTTTTTTCCCCAGTTTGCTTTTTTTAAGGGGTTGGGAGTGTCCCAGGGAATTCTGTTTGAATACCTAATAAGAACCCCAGGCACAGAAGACAACTGCAAGTTTTAAAAGTTCCCTATCAATGCCACTTAGCCCATCTTTTGCTCTTGGAGGGAAATTTGCTGTTTATTACCACAATGAAACAACACTTCCCAAGGTAATGTGTTCCTTTCAGAGAACATATCTAGAGGGGGTGATTTAGCAGAGCAAACTGGTGGTATGGATACAGCAATTTAAGCTTCATTTAAACAGAATAAAGAAGGAACAGTAAACAGAAAAGATGAGAAAGCAGCACTCATAGGCCTTATCTAGGCTAAAAGTAAGTCATGCTAAAAAGTGTATTAGCCAACATGTTTTCACTAATATAAATTCAAACCTCCAAGGGCTTGCCTATGATCAGCTAACATGTTTTAAGGTTTTTAAACTCTGTCTATATCTGTCTTTTAAAAACATGTTAGTTAACTACCTATTTTCTTCATTTAGACATAACCACACAGAGAATAGGCTATCACCAGTGTACTAATGTATTTCCCACTGCCCCTTCCTCTCCTCTTCTATAGTAAGCGCTTGACCCAACTCAATGAAGCCAATGGAAAGATAACCAATTACTTCAACAGGAGTTGGATCTGACTCCCAGTTAGCCAGTGGGTTGTCCCTCATACAACAAAAGTAGGTCTCATATGTGAACAATATCCAGAGTTTCTAATATACAATGATCAAAAACATCACCTACTACCACTTTCCCTTCTGGATCTAAAACGTGGCAGAAAATACTAATGAGAGTAAAAGAAACAGGTTAGCATTTATTATTATTACAAGCCCAGTTTTTCCAACTCACAATTTTATTGCAAATCCCACAATACTGAATATTTTTCTAAAAGCCACAGCTCTGGGAAGCACAGGATTAGTTTACAGAGTAACAGCCGTGTTAGTCTGTCTTCGCAAAAAGAAAAGGAGTACTTGTGGCACCTTAGAGACTAACCAATTTATTTGAGCATGAGCTTTCGTGAGCTACAGAGCTCACGAAAGCTCATGCTCAAATAAATTGGTTAGTCTCTAAGGTGCCACAAGTATTCCTTTTCTTTTTAGGATTAGTTTAGAATCTCATCTTTCATTAAAAATAAGTTTGTCACAGTTGCAGAGAAAAGTTTGGAAACATAATCCAATTGTACCCTAAACATTCAACAAGACAAATAAAGAACACCAACATTATTTTTAAAAATCAGATTTTTAAGTCAATCTCATAATTGGGGGTGTGGGAGGCTGGCTCACAATATTTAAATGCTTGGGGCTGGAAATACCAAAGCCCTTATTTCAGGTCCTTAGGACTTTCTGGAAAAGTTAAAAGCTGAAGTACCTCCTGCAACAATATTTATAATTGAGATGTGCAAAACAAAAAACAGGAAAATCTGTCCATGACTATATCTTAGACATACTGTATATTTTATCCTTATTTTAGATTTCAATCCAATTTATAACCAGCTACGCACTTGATCAATACATCTTACAAGCCCCTCAGTACTTTACGGCAGAGGTATACGTTAAGTAAGGCTATGCAAAATTATGATTTTTCTTTAGCACATTGTTTCACGATTTAATTTCAGGCAATTTAACACCCACAAAGTGTTGCTTTTTCAGCTCAGTTCTATAGGCTGGGATTTATTTTGCCAAGACCGCAGACTGAAAGATAACAGAGAGACCTTGTGGTGTTCCAGCTCTTTGCAGGCATCCAAGTCTGCTAACACTCTGCTTTGCAGCCAAGACAGTGGGCAGGGGAAGGAGGGAGAGGGCAAGGGATGAGTGAGCAGAGGACCCACTTGTAAAACTACTCTCAAGCTAACTATTCATATCCACAACCTAAACTATTTCAGCTTCACTTTAGATACGGTCAATACATGTGTAAGTACTGAATGCTAACTTTGTAAAAGAGAGCATGAAAAAAATATTTCATCTGATGAAACCCAGACTCTTGCAAAACTGAACTTTAACCCATTAATGCCCCTCATGGAGTGGAGTATGGAATGATACAGGCTCCTAAGGAATCAAATGCAGTGCAGGAAGCTTTAATGGTTCATTCAGATGTCCAATATTATGTGCAGGTGCCATTATTTCTTTTATATGCACCAAGTGCCCCCAGAGGGCACCCAAGTGGCGAGACACATTTTCTTTAAATTATCAAATATATTTTAAATACATCTTCAGTCTATTTTGTTTTCAAAAGATATGTAGCCAATCTACAAAGCATGTATATTTTATTTGTCCATATGGCTATAATTCAGATGGAAGGGACCCCCATTGTTATATGAAGCCTTAAAAATTAGCCAGCTTTGGTTCTGGAGGATTAAAGTCAAAATCGCTCCACACTATTTCATTAGTTCAGGTGGGAGCTATTAGGTTTCCCTGAGCTGAATGCCTTCAGGGAGTGAAGGAGGGGGAGTCCTCTTTCTGGGATAAACTTTCTCAAGTGCAGGTCAGGCTGGATAAAATTGTTTAGAGTCCAGACTTGCTTTTTCACACTCATATGCATGTGTTCGTGCACATACACCCCTTGTTCACAGTCGGCTTATTTGCCTTAATTTTCTCCATTGTTGCTCCCCACCATCTCATCTGGGGCAATGCTGGTGTAGGGTTTTGATGGCTACCATTCATTTTCGCCATTACGTTGCTCGACCTAGTCAGAGAGTTTAAAACACAAGCACCTGCCTATATTAGCATTGCTACAAATGGTGCTGAACCAGTGGGAAATTTTAGAAAAAATGGCTAATGTACATACCCTTTCACTGCCCCATCCAGCTAAAAGGAAAGCTTACAGTTCTCAAATACAACCAGCAAAATCATGTTTTTACAAAAGGAACTGAAAAACTTGTTAACAACTGTACGTTTGGTCAATGTAACTTGTTTTAAAAAATACATTAGAACATTCTAAAGTGTCCAGTTGTTACCACAGCATATTCACCTGTACACCTGCTGACAAGTTCACCACATTTTGATTTTGTAAAATTTTACTGTTAAGACAGCTTTGAAATCAAATTCAATTTATTAGTGCTCTGGAGAGAATTAACATACCTGTTTTTCTGCACATATGTTCGGAACACTGTGGATATTACCCATTTAATTCATGCAACCAAAACTAAAAGCTGCCCTGGAGGGTTAACGAGAAGGATGTTTTTGTGGTTGACACACAGAACTGGGAGCCAGTTTGGGTGTGTTCCTTTCCCAGCATTGCTACTGATTTATTGTGCAGCCTCCATGAGTTTAAATAATTTTCCCATGTGCCAGCTCCCCTATCTAACAGTATATGGATAACAGTTCTTACTTATCTCATATAGGGGTTATGAGAATTAATTAATTAATGTCCTGGGTGAGTGGGTGAAAGACCCACACACAAAAAGGAGAAACTGACAAACTGTCCGACCAAGGCTTTGTGAATATTCACATTGAGGCCAATGGGACTATTCATAAAACGTCACATGATTTACCCTACATGCCCAAAACCTTCCACCACTTAGGCATGTGAGTATTTTTACACTAAAATCAGTCAGATAACTCGCATGAGTCAAGCTACTACTGGGTGGAAGTGTAATCCACTGGTGAGTGAGTGTTTGTTACAAGTCCCTCTGTGACCAATCCACAGAGGATACATGTCTGTTATAGCCCCAGCTAGAAAGCCTTGACTCTTTAACTCAAGTTGTAGCCATTCATGGTTCTAGCTCAGTTGGGCCCTGGTTCCATCCCCAGTGTGTCTGCCAAGCTGGCGGTTCATAAGTAGTGGTGGATCTGGCCCTACATAAACGTGGAGAACGAGGTATAAATTTGTTAGTTTCTAAGGTGCCACAAGTACTCCTTTTCTTTTTGAGAACGAGGTAGTTATTTGTATTTTTTTTTAATAAATACCTTATGTTCCTCAGGTTACCTATGTATTATCCTGCCTTACTCCAAGGAGTTAAATCAGTGGAGGATGCTGGGGGAAAAACCAACAGGAAACAAAACAATGGCAAAGATGAGGTACAATCCAGAGAATACAGACCTTGAGGAAACCATAATTCCCCAGTTGTATCCCAGCAAGCTGGCCATGTTTATTCTTCCCACGCTGAACCCAGGAGCAAAAAGGATACTAAAAACTGTTAGGTTTTAGAGTAGCAGCCGTGTTAGTCTGTATCCGCAAAAAGAAAAGGAGTACTTGTGGCACCTTAGAAACTAACAAATTTATTTGAGCATAAGCTTTCGTGAGCTACAGCTCACTTCATCGGATGCATGTAGTGGAAAATACAGTGGGGAGATTTTATATACACAGAGCACATGAAACAATGGGTGTCACCATACAGACTGTAACAAGAGTGATCAGGTAAGATGAGCTATTACCAGCAGGAGAGCGGGGGGGGGGGGGACCTTTTGTAGTGATAATCAAGGTGGGCCATTTCCAGCAGTTGACAAGAACGTGTGAGGAACGGTGGGGGGAGGGGGGAAGAATAAACATGGGGAAATAGTTTTACTTTGTGTAGTGACACATCCACTCCCAGTCTTTATTCAAGCCTAAATTAATTGTATCCAGTTTGCAAATTAATTCCAATTCAGCAGTCTCTCATTGGAGTCTGTTTTTGAAGTTTTTTTGTTGAAGAATTGCCACTTTTAGGTCTGTAATCGAGTGACCAGAGAGATTGAAGTGTTCTCCGACTGGTTTTTGAAGGTTATAATTCTTGACGTCTGATTTATGTTAGAGAGCCTCACACCTAGAAAAGTGGGACGGTGTAGCGGGACAGTGATCCCGCTCTGGCCCTGAAGGGGTTAAAACAGCCCTGGGAAAGGGCTGTCCTGGGGAGCCAATAGGCTAGGCTGATTGGGGAAGCAGCCACAGCTGGGGCCACACCTTAATTAGGCCACAGCTGGCCCTGTAAAAGGGCTGTGAGCCAGAAGCTCAGAAGGACTCTCTTGCTTTGGAGAGAGGAGGACTGGGTGCCTGGGAGAAAAGGGTACCTGGAGTGAAGCAGGGCTGGGGGAAGGCCAGAGGACCTGGGGAGCTCCAACCTGGAGAACCCCCAGGCTGCAGGGCTTTGTGAAGGCCCGAAGCAGGTGCTGGGGTTGCAGAGGGGCAGCCCAGGGTTAGGCAAAGGCAGCAGGTCCCAACCCTCCTTGCCAATGAGGAGTGGTTTACAGACTGCCGTCTGCCCCAGTGAGCAGGGGCTAGATGGTGACTGGCAGTAGCCACTGAGGCAAGGTGGGGATAGAGGGTGGGGGTTCCCCAGAGAGGGGAGATCCAGAGACTGTGTGGGTTACTGTTCGGGGCAGAACCCTGACGTAGAGGGGCACCGGGATCTGGGAGGGACACAGGGGCCAGAAGCAGGCGAGACACCAGCCTGCAGAGGGCGGCCTGGGCTGGAAGAGCTAATTCCCGAGACAACCAGCAGGAGGCACCCCACCGGTGAGTCAGCACATTGCTACAAGCGGGTAGAGTGAATTGCCATGGCTACTCAGGGAGCATCAGTGAGCGCTGACAAGGACACAAGAGGAGACAGTCACAGAGGCCGCACTATGGCAGGGCGGTCTGCTTCTCCCAACACAAATAGAGGTAGCTGGGCTGAATGGAACTTACCACAGCTCACAAGGAAAGATTAAGCGTTAGATAAGAGAAAATATTCATGTGGCCCTTCATTGTTAGTCATTTTCTCTGATTGCTATATACCTTTGGGGTGAATGAATAAATAAGGCTTTGTTTTGAAGAAGTCATTTCTGAATCATTTTAAGGAGCTGCTGTCACAGGTTCCTGGAACGAAAGGCCTTACAAGTGCCAAATTCACAGGGACCTGTTGGGTTAGCAGAGTCAGTAAACATGGACAACATCTCACAGATTAATTTTAAGCATGGTTGGACTGCATGAACTCACCCAGAGAAGAGTGAAGATACTGAAACCTGTCCTCAAAGGGGTACGCTTGAGAGGGACAAAAAGGTGTCTAAAAGGAAGTTTGACTGCAAGCACCTCAGCCACCACAGGAAAACAATGACACTGTCTCCACACAGAATGTCGTCAAATGCACGAAGTACACAAACAAAAACAAAAAAGGAGCAAAACTACATTTTTCCTCTCATCTGTTTCAGATACAGTGATCTTATGTGGTAAAAATATTTTTACAAGTTTTCAGTTTATAGAAGACTTCAGGAATTTTTCCTCTCCAGCCAAATAGGTTTTCTGGTGATCATAAAGGCAAAGACAACTTAATTACATTTCTGTCTGAAACACACTATTTATGGAATGAAAAGTTCTTAATATTGTGGCTTTTTTGTTTTTAGAGTTTCTGTGGAGTTATTCTGATGTCACTGGGTTATAACTTCCACACAGATCAAATAAATGCTGTATACTGATATATGAAAACACAACCAAAGAAGAGGGCTGAGAATAAAAATTAAGATGTAGCATTTTTAATCCTCTGGATCACCCACTCCTTGCCAATACATCTGAATAGGAAGGGTTTCCCTTCTCTATCCTCTTTGAAACCCTATTGCAAAAAACTCTAGACACCTAGCTGTAATTTCTCCACATAACATAGATAGAACTGTCAAAGCAGTAAACCATTCAAAAGACTGGGATTTTCTAACAGGCTTTTAAAGACACCCCGGCAATATGTATGGAAGCTGTGAAAAGACAGAAGCAAAAATCAGCTAGACTACAAAGTAAAGCTAAGCAAGAGTTGACAGATCTAAGCCAATTTTACTCTTTAGAGTTTCCCATCCAAGTATCAAAGTCTCTGATAATTACATCAAGAATCACATTTCTTTGCCAAATATGTTTCAGTACCCAACATCACCTGGAAAGAAGCTACCAGGGTTTGGGGGTTTTTTTTGTTTTGTTTTTGTTTTTTAAGCTTGTTTGTTCTGACACAGACGCAAATAATAGCAACCTAAAAACAGTGATCAACTCTCCCTTATGAGCTACAAGGAGGTATTTGTGCTTAATGCCCAAAATGGTCAGAGGGACATTTCGTAAGTGATTTTAAATCAGCCTTTATTAAATTTTAGATCCTTCAAATTCAGAGCCAGTTTCTTGCTCTCCTGGGGTCTGCCAACATGGTGCCTGCTGTGCTGTTGTAGCAATCATGAAACTTACCTGGTGCAAGGAACTCGTATAGGTATTGAATACGACCCGGTTATAAAATGTGCCTGTTTATCCAAGTTTCATTTTTTACATCTTTTCCCTAAATAGTTACACAGCTTATTGTTGAAAGACCTGTTTTATTCCTTTTCCCTGCTAAAAGTATGTGTGTATATTGAATTACAATTCAGTAATATGTGCCAAATTCCGATACCATTACCCCTTGGAATGAATGGGGCAACTTGTGGAATAAAATGCCATTCAGCATGAGACGGGGCAGCAGAATCTGGCTCTATATCAATATAGAAAAGCAAGGAAAATAGTTGAAAGATAATGATTATCTTCACAGTTTGCCAACATCAAAGGGTAAAAACAAGTCTGTGAAGGCCATTCTAAAAATAAAGCTTTGTTGAACGTGTGGTTTACCTTATGCTGGAGGCCTGTGTCATAAATATAAAGGGAAGGGTAAACACCTTTAAATCCCTCCTAGCCAGAGGAACAACCCTTTCACCTGTAAAGGGTTAAGACGCTAAGATAACCTCGCTGGCATCTGACCAAAATGCCCAATGAGGAGACAAGATACTTTCAAAGCTGGAGGAGGGGGAGTGGAGGGGAACAAAGGGTTCTCTCTGTCTGTGTGTTGCTTTTGCTGGGACCAGAGCAGGAATGCAGGTTAGAACTCCTGTAAAAGCGTTAATAAGCAATCTAGTTAGATATGCGTTAGATTCTGTTTTGTTTAAATGGCTGATAAAATAAATTGTGCTGAATGGAATGTATATTCTTGTTTTTGTGTCTTTTTGTAACTTAAGGTTTTGCCTAGAGGGATTCTCTGTGTTTTGAATCTGATTACCCTGTAAGTTATTTACCATCCTGAGTTTACAGAGGGGATTCTTTTACTTTTTCTTTAATTAAAATTCTTCTTTTAAGAGCCTGATTGCTTTTTCATTGTTCTTAAGATCCAAGGGTTTGGGTCTGTGTTCACCTTTGCAAATTGGTGAGGATTTTTATCAAGCCCTCCCCAGGAAAGGGGGTGTAGTGCTTGGGGGGATATTTTGGCAGGGAGACGTTTCCAAGTGGGCACTTCTCCTGTTCTTTGTGTAACACTTTGGTGGTGGCAGCGTTTAACCTAAGCTAGTAAGAATAAGCTTAGGGGGTCTTTCATGCAGGTCCCCACATCTGTACCCTAGAGTTCAGAGTGGGGAAAGAGCCTTGACAGCCTTGTCATACTCCTTGTGGTGATATATCCTATAAAGTGTTTGCGAACTGTTGTAGCTGTATCATAGACATACTATAGTCTCAAAAAAAAAAAAAAAAAAAACACACACACAACACACACACCACCCACCCACCCCATCCCAATTACAACTTAGCACAGCAGTCTGAAAAATCATAAGGTTAAGGGCATCACACTTGGAATGACCTGTGGATTTTGTTTGAAAAATACAGATTTCAGTTGCATTTGGTATCATCATGGCTCTGGCTGGTATGGCCAATGTGCTGAAAAACTGAGACCACCTCTCTCATAGAGCTTACTGTCACAGCATAAACCAGTTCCTACCTGTTTATTGGAATCAGCAATGGCAAAAAGAAGTGTCATAAATATAAAGGGAAGGGTAAACCCCTTTGAAATCCCTCCTGGCCAGGGGAAAGCACCATGTCAAGGTTCCTCCCCCACTCTGAACTCTAGGGTACAGATGTGGGGACCTGCATGAAAAACCTCCTAAGCTTATCTTTACCAGCTTAGGTCAAAACTTCCCCAAGGTACAAAATATTACACCCGTTATCCTTGGAATGGCCGCTACCACCACCAAACTAATACTGGTTACTGGGGAAGAGCTGTTTGGACGCGTCTTTCCCCCCAAAATACTTCCCAAAACCTTGCACCCCACTTCCTGGACAGAAGTGTTGGGAGGATTGTTCATTGTTCTTAAGATCCAAGGGTCTGGGTCTGTAGTCACCTAGGCAAATTGGTGAGGCTTTTTACCAAACCTTGTCCAGGAAGTGGGGTGCAAGGTTTTGGGAAGTATTTTGGGGGGAAAGACGCGTCCAAACAGCTCTTCCCCAGTAACCAGTATTAGTTTGGTGGTGGTAGCGGCCATTCCAAGGATAACGGGTGTAATATTTTGTACCTTGGGGAAGTTTTGACCTAAGCTGGTAAAGATAAGCTTAGGAGGTTTTTCATGCAGGTCCCCACATCTGTACCCTAGAGTTCAGAGTGGGGGAGGAACCTTGACATGGTGGCACAGTGGTGGGATTAACCTGAAATCATTTGAGATCCAGTTGAGATTTTTTGAACTAGAAATACAGATTTTAAAAAGGAAATTTTTTTTTCTTTGGAAAGAAAGTCCAGAAAGCAGCTTTGAAACTGAAAGCAGCTTGGTTTCTCTCTGCTCTGTGGCCAAGCAGAGACAAAAGGGGATTATCTTGTGAATTGCAGGTTTTCTTTGCCTGGAGGCAGGGTACTTAACTCCTGCAGGGAAATTCACAGTCTTCCAACCCAGAGGTTTTTTTTTTCTTTTCTTCCTAAAAGTAAATAGGGGGTGTGTGTTCTACCCATTTGCTTTTTCTTTGGGCTGGGTAAGCAGGTTTCCAAGTAGTTGGAGGTTTTTTGCTTTAATTTGGGCCCAGAGCAGAGACAAGGGAATTGTCTTTTTCTGTAGGCTGACAATCACTATCAGAGAATAGGTATTCTATTCCAGCACAGCAAAATTTTACAGCCAAGTTTTGTTTGTTTATTTCTAAACCTCGGGTGTAAAGTTAGTAAAAACAGAGAGGTTAGAATGGCAAAATCCGCGGCTCGACTACAGCTCGAATTAGCCAAATTTCAGGCTGAGGAAAGACAAAGGGAACATGAAAGACAGATAGAACTCATGCAGCTGAAGAAGGAACAAGAAAGGGAGGCAGAACAACACCAAGGGGCTGCCCACAAGAGGGAAATGGAGGCAAGGAAGCATGTGGAGGAGGAGAGGGAAAAAGAGAGGAAGCATGTGGAGGAGGAGAAGGAAAAAGAGAGGAAGCATGTGGAGGAGATGGAGAGGATAAAGGCCCAGCAGAATATACCAACAAACCCTAGCAATCCTTCTCCAGGTACCACTTCCCATCCCAGAAAGTTCCCCACCTACAAGGCAGGTGATGATACTGAGGCCTTCTTAGAAAACTTCGAAAGGGCCTGCCTTGGGTACAACATCTCTACTGACCAATACATGGTAGAGCTCAGGCCGCAGCTCAGTGGACCCTTAGCTGAGGTGGCAGCTGAAATGCCTAAAGAACACATGAACAAGTATGAACTGTTTAAATCCAAGGCGAGAGTCAGAATGGGGATAACACCCAAGCAGTCTCGTCGGAGGTTCAGAGCCCTAAGGTGGAAACCAGACATGTCATTTACCCGACATGCCTACCACATTGTGAAACATTGGGATGCCTGGATATCAGGAGCAAGTGTTGAATCTCCAGTAAATTTGCCCTTCCTAATGCAAATGGAACAATTCTTAGAGGGTGTTCCTGAGGAAATAGAAAGATACATCCTAGATGGGAAACCCAAAACTGTAATTGAGGCAGGAGAGATTGGAGCCAGATGGGTGGAGGTGGCAGAGAAGAAGAAAACTGGTCGCAGTTGGAGCGGAGACCAGAAGGGACCACCCCAGACCACACCCTATTACTGGGGGCCGCCCAAAGTCCCACCTACCTCCCAAAGAACCCTCCAGACCCCTTATCGTCCCACCACCCCGTTCTCCAGCAACCCTCCTCGCCCCAGTGACCCGTCAGCTGGACGATGTTTTAAGTGTAACGAGCTGGGGCATGTAAAGGCCAACTGCCCCAAGAACCCCAACAGATTACAGTTCATTGCACCGGAATCACACCAGAGGTCCACAGGCCCAGATACCTCCCAGATACCCTTGGAGCGGAGGGAAACTGTGAGTGTGGGCGGGAAGAAGGTCACCGCGTGGAGGGACACCGGAGCACAAGTGTCAGCTATCCATGCTTCCTTAGTGGACCCCAATTTAATCAACCCAGAGATCCAAGTGACGATTCAACCCTTCAAGTCCAACTCTTTCAATTTGCCTACAGCCAAGTTGCCTGTCCAGTACAAGGGCTGGTCAGGAATGTGGACTTTTGCAGTCTATGATGATTATCCCATCCCCATGCTGTTGGGGGAAGACTTGGCCAATCATGTGAAGCAGGCCAAGAGGGTGGGAATGGTCACCCGCAGCCAGGCTAAACAAGCCGTGAGGCCTAGCTCTGTTCCGGGAACTTCTATCAGGACCCAGTCAGAGGTGATGGACCTGGACCCCAGGCCAATGTCTGCAACAGCAGTAGTGGATCCAGTCCCAGAGACCCAGACAGAACCAGTCCCAGAACCGGAACCAGCCGAACAACCAACACCAGACCCCGTGTCAGCACTGAATCCAGTACTTGCAACCTCAACACCAGAGGGCCCCACCGAACCTGAACTGGCAGCAGCCGATAACCCGACCCAAGAGGCTCAGCCGGAGCCTGAATCCCAACATAGTGCACCAGCGGAGAGCGGTTCACAGTCAACAGAAACAGCTCCATCCCCTATATCGCTTCCAAAGGGACCAAGCCTAGGTCCACAATCCCATGAGGAACTGATGTCTCCAGCATCAAGGGAACAGTTCCAGACCGAACAGGAAGCAGATGAAAGCCTCCAGAGAGCTTGGACGGCGGCACGGAGCAACCCACCGCCTCTCAGCTCTTCTAATCGATCCAGGTTTGTTATAGAAAGAGGACTTTTATACAAGGAAACTCTTTCTGGTGGACACCAGGAAGACTGGCATCCTCAGAAACAGTTGGTAGTTCCAACTAAATACCGGGCCAAGCTCTTGAGCTTAGCCCACGATCACCCTAGTGGCCATGCTGGGGTGAACAGGACCAAAGACCGTTTGGGGGGATCATTCCACTGGGAGGGAATGGGCAAGGATGTTTCTACCTATGTCCAGTCTTGTGAGGTGTGCCAAAGAGTGGGAAAACCCCAAGACCAGGTCAAAGCCCCTCTCCAGCCACTCCCCATCATTGAAGTTCCATTTCAGCGAGTAGCTGTGGATATTCTGGGTCCTTTTCCGAAAAAGACACCCAGAGGAAAGCAGTACATACTGACTTTCATGGATTTTGCCACCCGATGGCCGGAAGCAGTAGCTCTAAGCAACACCAGGGCTAAAAGTGTGTGTCAGGCACTAGCAGACATTTTTGCCAGGGTAGGTTGGCCCTCCGACATCCTCACAGATGCAGGGACTAATTTCCTGGCAGGAACTATGAAAAACCTTTGGGAAGCTCATGGGGTAAATCACTTGGTTGCCACTCCTTACCACCATCAAACAAATGGCATGGTGGAGAAGTTTAATGGAACTTTGGGGGCCATGATACGTAAATTCGTAAATGAGCACTCCAATGATTGGGACCTAGTATTGCAGCAGTTGCTCTTTGCCTACAGAGCTGTACCACATCCCAGTTTAGGGTTTTCCCCATTTGAACTTGTATATGGCCGTGAGGTTAAGGGGCCATTGCAGTTGGTGAAGCAGCAATGGGAGGGATTTACACCTTCTCCAGGAACTAACATTCTGGACTTTGTAACCAACCTACAAAACACCCTCCGAACCTCTTTAGCCCTTGCTAGAGAAAACTTACAGGATGCTCAAAAAGAGCAAAAAGCCTGGTATGATAAACATGCCAGAGAGCGTTCCTTCAAAGTAGGAGACCAGGTCATGGTCTTAAAGGCGCTCCAGGCCCATAAAATGGAAGCATCGTGGGAAGGGCCATTCACGGTCCAGGAGCGCCTGGGAGCTGTTAATTATCTCATAGCATTCCCCACCTCCAACCAAAAGCCTAAGGTGTATCATATTAATTCTCTAAAGCCCTTTTATTCCAGAGAATTAAAGGTTTGTCAGTTTACAGCCCAGGGAGGAGACGACGCTGAGTGGCCTGAAGGTGTTTACTACGAAGGGAAATGTGCTGGTGGTGTGGAAGAGGTGAACCTCTCCATGACCCTTGGGCGTATGCAGCGACAGCAGATCCAGGAGCTGTGCACTAGCTACGCGCCAACGTTCTCAGCCACCCCAGGACTGACTGAACGGGCATACCACTCCATTGACACAGGTAATGCTCACCCAATTAGGGTCCAACCTTACCGGGTGTCTCCTCAAGCTAAAACTGCTATAGAACGGGAGATCCAGGATATGTTACAGATGGGTGTAATCCGCCCCTCTGAAAGTGCATGGGCATCTCCAGTGGTTCTAGTTCCCAAACCAGATGGGGAAATACGTTTTTGCGTGGACTACCGTAAGCTAAATGCTGTAACTCGCCCAGACAACTATCCAATGCCACGCACAGATGAACTATTAGAGAAACTGGGACGGGCCCAGTTCATCTCTACCTTGGACTTAACCAAGGGGTACTGGCAGGTACCGCTAGATGAATCTGCCAAGGAAAGGTCAGCCTTCATCACACATCTCGGGCTGTATGAATTTAATGTACTCCCTTTCGGGCTGCGAAATGCACCCGCCACTTTCCAAAGACTTGTAGATGGTCTCCTAGCGGGATTAGGAGAATATGCAGTCGCCTACCTTGACGATGTGGCCATATTTTCGGATTCCTGGGCAGACCACCTGGAACATCTACAAAAAGTCCTTGAGCGCATAAGGGAGGCAGGACTAACTGTTAAGGCTAAGAAGTGTCAAATAGGCCTAAACAGAGTGACTTACCTTGGACACCAGGTGGATCAAGGAACTATCAGCCCCCTACAGGCCAAAGTGGATGCTATCCAAAAGTGGCCTGTCCCAAAGTCAAAGAAACAGGTTCAATCCTTCTTAGGCTTGGCCGGTTATTACAGACGATTTGTACCGCACTACAGCCAAATCGCTGCCCCACTAACAGACCTAACCAAAAAGAAACAGCCAAATGCTGTTCAGTGGACCGAAAAGTGTCAGAAGGCCTTTAACAAGCTTAAAGCGACACTCATGTCTGACCCTGTACTAAGGGCCCCAGACTTTGACAAACCGTTCCTAGTAACCACGGATGCGTCCGAACGTGGTGTGGGAGCAGTTTTAATGCAGAAAGGACCTGATCAAGAATTCCACCCTGTAGTGTTTCTCAGCAAAAAACTGTCTGAGAGGGAAAGCAACTGGTCAGTCACTGAAAAAGAATGTTACGCCATTGTCTACGCTCTGGAAAAGCTACGCCCATATGTTTGGGGACGGCGTTTCCACCTGCAAACCGACCATGCTGCACTGAAGTGGCTGCACACCGTCAAGGAAACTAACAAAAAACTTCTTCGGTGGAGTTTAGCTCTCCAAGATTTTGATTTCGACATCCAACACATCTCAGGAGCTTCTAACAAAGTGGCTGATGCACTCTCCCGTGAAAGTTTCCCAGAATCAACTGGTTAAAATCGTCCTTGAGATGTGGAAAATATTGTTAGTCTTTATGTACTTGGTAGTATATTTAGAGATGCATGTGTCTTATTAACTCTGTTTTTCCTAGAGCTCCAGGAAGAAATCCCAGCCAGTGTTCCACCCTAGCTGAGATTTGGGGGGCGTGTCATAAATATAAAGGGAAGGGTAAACCCCTTTGAAATCCCTCCTGGCCAGGGGACAGCTCCTCTCACCTGTAAAGGGTTAAGAAGCTAAAGGTAACCTCGCTGGCACCTGACCAAAATGACCAATGAGGAGACAAGATACTTTCAAAAGCTGGGAGGAGGGAGAGAAACAAAGGGTCTGTGTCTCTCGGTATGCTGGTTTCTGCCAGGGATAGACCAGGAATTGAGTCTTAGAACTTTTAGTAAGTAATCTAGCTAGGTATGTGTTAGATTATGATTTCTTTAAATGGCTGAGAAAAGAATTGTGCTGAATAGAATAACTATTTCTGTCTGTATATCTTTTTTGTAACTTAAGGTTTTGCCTAGAGGGGTTCTCTATGTTTTGAATCTAATTACCCTGTAAGATATCTACCATCCTGATTTTACAGGGGGGATTTCTTTATTTCTATTTACTGCTATTTTTTATTAAAAGTCTTCTTGTAAAAAACTGAATGCTTTTTCATTGTTCTCAGATCCAAGGGTTTGGGTCTGTGGTCACCTATGCAAATTGGTGAGGCTTTTTATCCAACATTTCCCAGGAAAGGGGGGGGTGCAAGTGTTGGGAGGATTGTTCATTGTTCTTAAGATCCAAGGGTCTGGGTCTGTAGTCACCTAGGCAAATTGGTGAGGCTTTTTACCAAACCTTGTCCAGGAAGTGGGGTGCAAGGTTTTGGGAAGTATTTTGGGGGGAAAGACGCGTCCAAACAGCTCTTCCCCAGTAACCAGTATTAGTTTGGTGGTGGTAGCGGCCATTCCAAGGATAACGGGTGTAATATTTTGTACCTTGGGGAAGTTTTGACCTAAGCTGGTAAAGATAAGCTTAGGAGGTTTTTCATGCAGGTCCCCACATCTGTACCCTAGAGTTCAGAGTGGGGGAGGAACCTTGACATTAAAAGAAGCTTAACATAATTTAAGATCTGGGACCAAATTCATCCCTGGTATAGCTCAAGGAACCTCAAGATGTTACAGTGCTAAGTAACTAAATCAGCTTGCTATGACCATTGACTTTCTTTACCCCTTTACCTTATTGCTTAGCACCCTGTCTCACGTGTCACTGATGTAACTTCAGTCCAGATCCTGCAGATGCATACATGAGCCAAGTCAATGGGAGAGCTGATATGAAATAAGTAACTTTACACATACCAGTGTTTTCAGCACTGGAGTCTTTCAAAAGAGGGACCTTGTCTTTGTCTATGGATGTGTCACACTATGGGGCAATGGTTCAACAACAGTAGAGTGAATTCTTTTCCAGTTCACTGGCAATTCTGAAAATAGTTTTGGGTCAAACAAAAACATTTCCTTTGATGCACCTTGAAACTTTTCATAGCTCTTGAGCATGTAAATTAGAGAGTGGGCTAAAATAAAATTTACGAACATTTTTAAAAAGTCATTTAGAACCAAAATATTTTATTTAAAAAATATTTTAATTAAAAAAAATTCAGCTGAAACCATCTGGCAAAACTGACACAGATCTGGGAAGTGTTTCAGTGCTGCCACATCTGCATTTTTTGCTGGGAAAAAAAAAAGTGTAAAAAATGTCACCAAGCTCTAAAAACAGTGATGACTGACATCTGTCAGGCCAATGGTGTTCCACCATGCATGAATTAGGGCACTTATTTGAATACTAGTGGTGAAAGCCCATACTATTTCATAGGTTAAATAAAGTCACCTGCATAACAAAGCCCCAAAATGGCTGAGAACTTAAAAATTGGATGATAACAGACGTGAATCCCAGTGATGATTGAACATGGTGATATTCTGAACAAAGAGCACTCATCCATGCTTGTAGCTGCTTACGTCACTTCAAACATGGACTCAGTCATTTTAAGCTTCAGAATGACACACACACACTAATATTCCTGCAATCTTATTACATAGATTAAGATTTTAAAATCACTGTTGACAAGAATAAAATGTTATTTACTTAATACAAATTTTGATCAATGAATCCCCTCTCAAGCTCTACAAACTAGCAAAATTTAAACAAAAACAAAAAAAATTGGACTAGCCTATTCAACCAATTTACAGCAAAACCATCCAGCAATGAACCAGGTATAACAATAAACTTCCTTTTCTTTAATTCACCAACCATCCGATCTCTGTCTTTTCAGTCACGGAGAAAATAGTTGTGCCTTCCCCATCTCCTGAAGTCAACAACTTCAGGCTATTTAAAACCATGCAGGTTTTGGGAAACGAAATTAAAAGTGAAACTGTACAAAACAACAGCAGTTAATAAAAATATAGCACCTACTTGAACTCATCTGTGCTGCCACCACACTCCAACCTAGCTCTGCAGTTACCGTCACATCAGCAGCCTGTTGCAGAAAAGGCGAAGCTGTGATAGGAAAGTCCATCACAGGATCTGAAAAGAAAGGGGAGTTTTCAGTTAATAAATGTGTTAGATATCACCCTTAACTTGGGTAAAGGTTATCCTAGTCTCTTTTCTTCCTTGAGCCAATGAGGGAGCATGTCTTGTTGGTTAGAACAGGGACCTCTTTCTGTCAGGAGCATGAGTTACATCCCCACTTCCACCACGGACACACAGTGTGAAATTGGGAAAGTTACATAACCTCTGTGCTTCAGTATTCAGTCCATGTTTATTTGGTGAAAATTCACACATTTGCTTTGACATTATTCAAAACTCTTCATTTTTTTGAGACGGGTTTGTACAAGCAATTTGTTATTTGCAAAAATGCTCACAGAAACCAGTCTCCAAAACATGCAGAAAAATGGTCACACAAAGACTGACAGGAGAAATCTTCATGAGGTCAGTTTGAGATCTAATGGAGTAAGGTACCAGGTAATGCAACGGAGGGTGGCAGAATCAGGCTCAAAAGTAATACAGGCGGTAGTAAGGACAGCAAGAAGCTGACACCATACAGCTTACTTACAAGTACCCCCTAATTACCTTCACATGTCAAGTCTCTCCACATGCCACATAAAAAAGGTTTGCTAATCTGGTTGTATCCATCTTTAATGCTAAAGATATTGGGGACCATGGTTCCAGGACTTTTAATTTATTCTTTTAGAACATGGTCACACACACACAAAATCTGAATCCCATCTCCTATCAGTAGTTAGTGGAATGTTTACCACAGAATATTTGGAAAACAAGAGTGAGAAGTTACACTTACCTAACCTAAAAGGGCATGATTCTGCTCTCAAGTATGAAATCAAGAATAATTCTGTCGAAGTTAAAGTGGGAAACCTGCGTGAGATCAATATCAGGTCTAAGAAGCAAACAAACAAAATGTGGTTTTTATTTTTTTCTAGGGTTGTTTTTTTTTGGTGGGGGGGGGGTGTGAAGAGAAGAGGGTGGGTTTATTGTAGTAATATCAAAGTTGGTTCCAATTCTGTGCTGCTTTTCCCAGGAAGCAATGATAAAATGATACTACTTAAAGATTCCTTTGTTGTATGATGTTCCAGATTTTTGATACAAACTCCATCATTTCATGATATTTTGGAATAGAAAATGCGTTTGAAGATAATGTAGTCTAGTCTGAAGATTTTAGTAGTTATTGAAAAAGCTTTTATGCTTTAAGGATAGAGAAAGCACAATATGTTATACTCTAGGTACATTATCTACTCTTCACAATTTTATTTATTTATTGGAACAATTTGATATTTCTTGGCCTTAAGACAGACTTTTGAGCAGTTCAGAAGACTGTCAGTTAACCAGTTCAATACATCTATTCCACTGCTCTGCTGGTTCACCACTGTCCATTAAAGTCCACTGAAATAAAGCCTATTGCACTTTAGGCCACGTTGTTTCTCAGATTCAACAGCAAGCCCTAGAAGACCATGGATTTAGCCTTTGCTTGTTCCTGCCGACTGGAAATTACCCACAATGGAATCAAGCCTCTGATTCAGTCTTCCAACCTGACTGAGACAGACCCAGGATTGTTATGTTCATGGCACACTGAGAAGTTAGATTTAAAAAACAAAACAAAACAAAACAAAACAAAAACAGGCTGCTCCCAAAGGCAGAGAGGAACAACTCTGTAGAAAGGAGCATTCTCGCACAGCATACTTCTTTTGTCTTTTTACTCTTTCATTGTCAAGTGAAATGAAATCTAACGGTGTTGTGATTGAAGCCCCAATTCAGCAAGATACCTGTTTGTAACTTTAAGCATGGGAAACTCCCACTGGCTTCAATGGGACTACTCCAAATCTTAACATTACATACTTAAGTACCTTGATGAATGAGATTTAAGATGAGAGTTTTGGTTCAAAGCCAGTTAACGTAACATTTAAGTAATGGGTTAAGAGAGAAAAACTGGTCTTTTATTCTGCAATTTTCCCTGCATGTTAAGTAAATAGAGATATAGGGCCTGATTCTGTCCTCATTGATGCTATTTATACCAATGTAATCCCTGTGACTTCAAAGGGCTTTATGCTTGATGTAGAATGCTGAAAGGGAGAGCAGAATCAAGTCCACGAGGTTGAAACCTCAAGAGATCCCTGCATTTTTAGCACTAGCCTTTTTGCACTAAGCAACATCTAATTAACCCTTAAACCATAACAACTAAACAGATGTATCTCACGAAAGCTTATGCTCAAATAAATTGGTTAGTCTCTAAGGTGCCACTAGTACTCCTTTTCTTTTTTTTCTTTAAACAGATTTCTGTTGCTGCTGATGCTGTCACACCTAATTCATTTGCAAGAAAAATGTGGCAATTAAAAAACTGATGAGAAATATTATAGTTAGCGTATCCTAAACAGCTTTCTTCACAAGATTCAAGAAAAATTCCGTCTTTGAAAGCATTGACATGGCTCCCACCGAAAAATAGAAGCCAAGCATATGAGAGCAGATGCAGCCATTACTTTTGTGTTTAAAAGTGCTATGGGGCTTAATACCCAGTTCATTTGCACTTCCCTCAAGTGCAACTCAACTGACTCGGAAGATTTACTTCAGACTTCCATTAGCGTAACAGAGCAGGATGAAGGCCATACAATGAAACTCAAAAGATTTTGCTCAGCTCTACCTCTGAATTATCCAACAGCAACTGATGCATATGTACATATTTACCTGGCTCTTGCAGGAATCTTCAAACAAACACTGACCCCTCCCAGTTTGGAACTATACACCAGTTTTTTTTCCAAACTCAGTTTGTCCCCCAGTCAATTATTCTCAGAATTAACGTTGGGTAGATACAGCTAGATTAAGCAACCCTTATTTTGCAGCACAGTTTTTACTGACCACTATAAAGTAGATTTAGTATCTGTTGCTGATACAGTGCTCATCAGTCACGAATGGCCTGCTCTCTGACAGTGACTTTACCCACTATGCCTAGGGAAGGGGAAATATATCGCCTCTTTGAGGGAGCTCATAAAGAAGATAGTTTTGATGTGTAACCTAACCCTTAATATTTTAAATAATAATAATAATTAATAATTAATGAGTGGGTGTATATTACTGGAGTAACTCAAGTAACAAAAGCTTTTTAAAAAAACAACCAAATAATTTCCCTTCCTGAAACATACAATAGTATCTGGCTGATGAATCTTGCCCATATGCTCAGGGTTTAGCTGATCGCCATATTTGGGGTCGGGAAGGAATTTTCCTCCAGGGCAGATTGGAAGGCCCTGGAGGTTTTTCGCCTTCCTCTGTAGCATGGGGCACGGGTCACTTGCTGGAGGATTCTCTGCTCCTTGAGGTCTTCAAACTACAATTTGAGGACTTCAATAGCACAGATATAGGTGTGAGGTCTTTTTTAGGAGTGGTGGCCTGCATTGTGCAGGAGGTCAGACTAGATGATCATAATGGTCCCTTCTGGCCTAAATATCTATGAATCTATGAATCTATGAATAGTGAGAGAAACAACCATTGGTTCCTAGAGCTCACTACTTGTGTTACTCTTAGGTTTATTCCTGTATTTACTGTAATTTAGGCCCCCATGCAATGAAGTGTCAATTCACTATCTCCGAGGATAAAATAGTAATATAAATATAGTAGTGGGGTGGGGGGGTTAATTTGTATATTTTCCTATATTCCATGTATAGTGTGCAATGAAATCCGATAACCATTTTCAGCATTTTTCATCTCCCTATTGAGTCTATGCACAACTGTCCCCAATACTTTATTATTCACAGACTGGCATATTCAGCAAATGCTGACACTGCACTGAGTGCATTCCTCATAGTGACACCTCAGTAAGCATTTCTGTACACAAGGGTGTAACATAATCACTAGCAAATCTTCATCTACCTAGCAACACCCTAGCAAACAGTGCAATTATGAACATTAGGTCAACTCAGGAAGGAATACCAAATTATCCATCTCAGACTATTCCATTACTTCCAAGCACATTGACTTTTTTCCAAATATATCCAGATCTGCACTGTAAAAATACATTCCATGATCAGTATAATCCTCTGCTTAATATTCTACATGGCTTTCTCACATCAGCTGCCTGCTGTTTTCATTCAAACATTGTCTTATTTTGGAATGGAGGGGAAAAAACCAAACCCATGAAATCCACAGCCTGATTTTGTGTTTTTCTTTTCCTTTCCTTAAGGGAGGCAGAAATCCTAGCAGATGATTAGAGCCTACATGCTTATGGAGGAGATAAGTTAGAGGGATATAGCCTAGCGGTTTGAGTACAGGGGATAGAGCTGGGAATGCCCAAGTTCTAATGCTGGCTATGAGACAGATTTTCTCTATATGCTTAGGCAAGTCACTTAACATCCTCTACCATTTCCCTCATCAATAAAATGGGGGTATAATACTGTCCACCTAGCTCATAGGAAGGTTTCCAAGTCTTAACTCATTTACATTTGTAAAATCCTTCAAAAAGGGTGAAAAAGACTGTAGATTAGGCAGCAACTCTATACAGGACAGACCACTAAAAAATTCGCTCATTCAATTACAACACAACACACCCTTGCAACAGTATCTCAATATATAGAATCATAGAATATCAGGGTTGGAAGGGACCTCAGGAGGTCATCTAGTCCAACCCCCTGCTCAAAAGCAGGACCAATCCCCAATTAAATCATCCCAGCCAGGGCTTTGTCAAGCCTGACCTTAAAAACTTCTAAGGAAGGAGATTCCACCACCTCCCTAGGCAACGCATTCCAGTGTTTCACCACCCTCCTAGTGAAAAAGTTTTTCCTAATATCCAACCTAAATCTCCCCCACTGCAACTTGAGACCATTACTCCTTGTCCTGTCCTCTTCTACCACTGAGAATAGTCTAGAACCATCCTCTCTGGAACCACCTCTCAGGTAGTTGAAAGCAGCTATCAAATCCCCCCTCATTCTTCTCTTCTGCAGACTAAACAATCCCAGTTCCCTCAGCCTCTCCTCATAAGTCATGTGTTCCAGACCCCTAATCATTTTTGTTGCCCTTCGCTGGACTCTTTCCAATTTATCCACATCCTTCTTGTAGTGTGCGGTCCAAAACTGGACACAGTACTCCAGATGAGGCCTCACCAATGTCGAATAGAGGGGGACGATCACGTCCCTCGATCTGCTCGCTATGCCCCTACTTATACATCCCAAAATGCCATTGGCCTTCTTGGCAACAAGGGCACACTGCTGACTCATATCCAGCTTCTCGTCCACTGCCACCCCTAGGTCCTTTTCCGCAGAACTGCTGCCGAGGCATTCGGTCCCTAGTCTGTAGCTGTGCATTGGGTTCTTCCGTCCTAAGTGCAGGACCCTGCACTTATCCTTATTGAACCTCATCAGATTTCTTTTGGCCCAATCCTCCAATTTGTCTAGGTCCTTCTGTATCCTATCCCTGCCCTCCAGCGTATCTACCACTCCTCCCAGTTTAGTATCTTCCGCAAATTTGCTGAGAGTGCAATCCACACCATCCTCCAGATCATTTATGAAGATATTGAACAAAACCGGCCCCAGGACCGACCCCTGGGGCACTCCACTTGACACCGGCTGCCAACTAGACATGGAGCCATTGATCACTACCCGTTGAGTCCGACAATCTAGCCAACTTTCTACCCACCTTATAGTGCATTCATCCAGCCCGTACTTCTTTAACTTGCTGACAAGAATACTGTGGGAGACCGTGTCAAAAGCTTTGCTAAAGTCAAGAAACAATACATCCACTGCTTTCCCTTCATCCACAGAACCAGTAATCTCATCATAGAAGGCCATTAGATTAGTCAGGCATGACCTTCCCTTGGTGAATCCATGCTGACTGTTCCTGATCACTTTCCTCTCCTCTAAGTGCTTCAGGATTGATTCTTTGAGGACCTGCTCCATGATTTTTCCGGGGACTGAAATGAGACTGACTGGCCTGTAGTTCCCAGGATCCTCCTTCTTCCCTTTTTTAAAGATTGGCACTACATTAGCCTTTTTCCAGTCATCCGGGACTTCCCCTGTTCGCCACGAGTTTTCAAAGATAATGGCCAATGGCTCTGCAATCACAGCCGCCAGTTCCTTTAGCACTCTCAGATGCAACTCGTCCGGCCCCATGGACTTCTGCACGTCCAGCTTTTCTAAATAGTCCCTAACCACCTCTTTCTCCAGAGGGCTGGCCATCTATTCCCCATGTTGTGATGCCCAGCGCAGCAGTCTGGGAGCTGACCTTGTTAGTGAAGACAGAGGCAAAAAAAGCATTGAGTACATTAGCTTTTTCCACATCCTCTGTCACTAGGTTGCCTCCCTCATTCATTAACCCTATAAACCCTGGCTTATTAGGCAACTGTACACATACTAAGAGGATTGTAATAGGGCAGGTTTTGTATCATTTATCTTTTGAACTACACTACTGTAACTATTTTGACCATTTTTAAACTGCCAAAAGATTCTGGCCCAAATTATCTGAGAGGCAAACTTCCACTAAAAATTGTTTAAGTCACAGGAGCATAAAAAAATCCATAATTATGCAACTCCTGTTTTATGCATTCATGTAAATTATGGTATCCCTAGAGACTGTTTTTAAATCTACACTATATTTTTAAGTGTTCAAAATAAAATTCTCCCTTTCCCACGTCCTCATAGTGAAGCAGAGGTTTCTACAAGAAATATTGACAGACTACAGGGACACTAGAATGTGCAGGTTTCATCAAGTGACTTTGGATTTGAGTTTGTTTTTTTAAGACAACTAGGAAGAGGAGATTTTTTTCCCCCTTACATTAGTGTTAGGAGGATTGTACTTGTGTTAATGAGAAACATTATCTTACCAAAGAGAGCTTAGTATCCTCATTTCCATTTATATAGGAGATTGATTAATACTTGCTAATTGGCACATTGAAATAAGGATTAACTGAATTTGCTTTTCTTCACAACCCAACAACTATAATTTAGATCCTTATTTAGATTTCAATCTTATTATTTTTGAAGGTAATCATCTTCCTGTTGTTAGAAATAAAATATCAAAGTATGACATTAATTGTATTTTACTTATGTTTCAAATTAGCTAATTAACATTACCAGAAAATTAAGTACAGTGTGCAAAGCTTAAATCCCCAATTTTGGAGTCAAGTCTTCTTCATAATACAGTAGAAGGAGGTATATGTTCTTGAGGGTGTAAGGTCAAATAATTAGGAGTGGATATGAACTGTAATCGTATGTTTATAGTACTGAAGTAACGGGATGATTCACTACAATACATCTGGAAGATTTTTCTAATATTTTGGCTCTAAATCCGCAAGTTGGCTGAAGATGTGTAAAAATCATATGCAGGGAGGTAGCTCCTTTTAGTTGACCCATTTAAAGAGATCTGGGTCTGCACAGTTGATTACAGCAAAGGTTTAACCCAAGTAACATGTTTTACGTTTGTTCCAAAATTCATATCCTACCATCTGAAGTAAGCTCAACTGGTGAGTAGGAATAATTATTTTGGTCTAACCATGCCCCATTTTGAAGCTCTTTAGACACAAAGATACAACTTTAAGTAAACTGTTTGTGTGATCAGCAAGCTGTCAGGAAATGGCAGGATTCCATCAGAATAGTAGATTTGAAGGGCTAGAAAGAGACTCTTCACCAAAGCATCCACTACTCCACACTGGGTGATAAATTCAAGATTAGAGGCAGTATCAAGTCCTTAAAATTAAAGCCATCAGATTCCACCCCCACCACCAAGCATGCATGAGTGCACACTTGTTTGAGCAAGAGGGTAGGTGATTTGATGCAGAAGTTCAGAGAGCCCACATTACTAAAACCGTCCAAAGAATCCTGCATAACTCATAGTTACTGCTATGTATGTGGTTTTGTTGATTTCATGACAACGTACACATTTTAGGTAGCTCTTTTTTAAAAGAGACCTCTCCTCAATCTTCCTACATGTTTACCATGATCTTTAAGATTTAAGTGGAAAAGGGGAGGCAGTGTTGCCTAATGACTAGAGCACTGGACTGGGACTCGGCAGACCTGGATCCTATTATCAATTCTGCCACTGGCTTGCTGGGTGACCTTGAGCAAGTCACTTTCTCTCTCTAAAGCTCAGTTCCCCCATCTGTAAAAGGGGGGTTAATTATTCTGCCCTCCTCTGTCAAGATGTATTTATAAAAATGCTACATAAGAGCTAGATATTATTACCAGGCTTCTCAGAAGGGGTTTGTGTGTCTGAATTTTTCTCTTGTAAAAAATTTATTGAATGTTTTCCACAAATACAAATAGCCCAAACCAACAGTATCAATTTACCTTTAACATTTAAGCTCATATTTAAAGGTTTTGAGGGCAATCTTAACTGAATCCCGTTCTAGAAGAGGTAATGAGGTAAGCAGAGTAAGAAGACTTACACCACACACACACAGGTAACCTGTAAATGATTCAGCACCTTGCAGGCCCACAGTAGGATTATTTTAATTTCCTTAAATATGATGTATTTGCAGGATTCAGCTACAGTTCCTATCAGTCTCCATTTTTCACAGGGCACTCCTACCGTAAACTGGAGCATCCCACTTCCTATAAACCAACAACCTCAAACTGCAACCCTGCTTCTACTAAAGCCTACTCAGTTTGAGTAGAGGTTGGTTATCAGGCCCTAACTTAAACTCATAAAATACTGACAACATCCCAGAACATCTTCTGGACCAGCACAATTTAAGGCCCTCCCCACCAGTCTATACGAACACAGCCAGCAAGATCATTTTCTTTGCCCATTAATGCAAAACACATATCGCCCCTCTCTTGGAATGCCTCCACTACCACACATTTATCCACTGCAAGAAGTTCAAACTACTTGTCCTCACCTTCACAATATTGTCAATCTCTCGCCGTCCCTACGCCTCTGCCCTGATCTCTTTCAGTGATGCATCCACCTCCTCCACTGTTACTGATGCCTATTCAGGATGTTCCACTTTATGCTTTTCCAGTACAACCTCATGGCTTTTTTCTGTGCTACCCAATGATTTGCAATGCCCTTCTCCAAAGTTGGACTACTAAACTATTAAGGAGAAACTTGAATGAGAAGTTACCACCCGGTTTCCCAAGTTTTCTAATATTTTGCCTCTGAATCCACAAGTTGACTGAAAGGGTGTAAAAAATAAATAAATAAAATAAATCGCATGTGGTGAGAACTCCCTTTAGTGGACACGTTTATATAGTCATTAACAAGAACAGTCCTCAAAAAACAAGCATGAAAAAAGTAAATGTTTACTCCAGTGCTGAATGCCTGCAACACCCCTAAATATCTTCATCCAGGCAACACCCTTTCCTCCAGTATTTGGGGGAGGAGGAATATCACAGGGGAATAGAACTCAACCTCGGTTTAGGATGACTAATTTCTCAGATACCCTTTCATCTTGTCCACAAGACAACTCAGGCACCACCCTTCCACTAGACTTCCTGTTCAGTTAGACTCTGCTTAACACAAACCAAGAATGCAGTTTCAAGGTAACCAACCCAAGGTTTTTGAATTAAACAGAACACTCTAATTAAAAAACACAGCTGTAAAATGTAACAAGGAGCATGTGAAACAGAACACCCATATGGTTTGCTTCCTGCAGAAAACTCCATACACCCTCGAGGGTTGTGTTCTTCTCCCTAGAAGGTGTTAGCACATATCCATACTGCCCCAGAAGTTTACAAGAGCCATAATTGTGCCACCAGGGAACAGAGGAGAATTCTCTCAGGGCAATGAAAAGATAGGGCTGTAGTACTGAGCCTTACTTTGCTCCCCACAAAAGCCCCAGGATGGGAGGTATCGACAGCAGGAGAGAGCGTCACTGTAGTCAGTGTAATGTATGACGCTACAGAGATCCTATGCTGTGATCATCAACCGGCAACCCTTGAAAAGCTACCAAAATAGTCACAACTACCCATAGGCCCACTCGAGTTCACACCAAAAGGCTACACCTCTCACAACCTCCATCTACACCTCTCACAACCTCCATCTCAGAATCCAGGCTGCATAAATATGGCTTAAAAACACATCTTGGCCCTCACCCCTCCAGGAAGCACAGCACTGAATCAGAGCCCATTATTTAATATTGCTGCCCACCCATCCCTACACGTTACAATCTAGGAAGGATCAAGCACAACCAAAGGATAATCACCTCAGGGTAGGGATTGTGTTTTTGATTGGCCAGTAAAGTAGCTAGCATGCCTGCCTCTGCCTCTCTCCCTCTGCCTCTTTCCCCCTCCCCCCCTCAAAACGTCAAGCACCAACTGTCTTGACTCACATCCCTTTTCCCCCCTTCTGCTCCCTAAAAGGTGAGTAGTTTATGCTGGCACATAGGTAGAGTCCTATAAAAAAAAGGAGTTCCAAATAAAGGAGTTTATTTCATGGTAAATGGGGGGAAAAGACAAACAGTTCAAGGGAATTAGAACTAGACAAAAAGTAGAGATCCCATTCAGCTTCCATACACAATCAGCCACAGCCATGGTCCGAATTAAATTCATTTGTCACAGGTATTCAGAACAGATCATAACCAAACAAATCCACTCCCTTGAAAATTCTCAAGACGTCAGGAAAACACACATGGATTTCCTTAGAGCTCTTTTCAGAGTAACAGCCGTGTTAGTCTGTATTCGCAAAATGAAAAGGAGTACTTGTGGCACCTTAGAGACTAACCAATTTATTTGAGCATAAGCTTTCGTGAGCTAGAGCATCCGATGAAGTGAGCTGTAGCTCACGAAAGCTTATGCTCAAATAAATTGGTTAGTCTCTAAGGTGCCACAAGTACTCCTTTTCTTAGAGCTCTTTAAAATTAAGTAAGCAATGAACACTGAATAAGGAAAAAAGTCAGAATTTGTCAAGAAATATTAACATATCTCAGAATGTGCTATTGTACAGCAATCTTGCGTTTGTTTGCCAGATAGCTAACACTTCAAGTTTCTATTCTATTACTTCTAGAAATTCTTATATCTACGGTAATAGCAATTCAGCATGAGGAGTAAGAAAAAGAGTAATGTTTTATCTCCTATTTAATTTCATTTTCCCCCCACAATGCATTTTATACCTGCTACAAATTTGATTATGATTACAGCAACTCAGATAAATATGTAATAGTATTTACATTGTGTACATTTGGGGGATCAACTTTGTGTACATCTAGACAATAGTAGTTTTTAAAATACTTGGGTACGAATTTAATCAAGTCTTATCCCTCTCTTTCACTTTATTGAAGGTTGGATTTGATAAACCTGTGTCACCATATATCATTAAAAAGTACATGTTTCATCATTAATTTTTGCTGGTACATTTTGCTCCAATCCCACAAGTGCTTATGAACTTTATTAAAAAGTTAAGCACATTTGTAGTTTTTTTCCATGTAGTGGGGTGCATTTACAACATTTAAGAATTAAACAGATTGGAAATTAGTAGGTCTCTCAATGCCCTATGCATGCCACACACACACACACACACACCAACCATATAGCCAACAAAAGGCAGGGGATTCTGCCAGAAAAGTGATCACAGTGGTTTACAAAACATCTACCACATGTGTGAAACTGATGTTCAGTTGCACCTCACACTGTCTATCTCAATTCTTTTGTCTTGAAGGCAGGAAAATTTTGAACTGGTCAAACAGCAGGGAAGACCAAAAGAAAAATCTTACGGAACACAGAACTGACTATCCATAAGTATCTGTGGTACAGACACCATATCCCCAGAGCTTACTGGGCAGCTTGGCTGATAAGTCATGCTCTTTAAACCTGGCCATAATTTATGACTATTTTTTCTGGAAACCTGAATCCTGCGGCTGTGTTTTAACTCTCATTAACTGCACTATAAATTAGAATGAATAAATGGTTAGTTAAATAACTTGCTAGAAACCATCGGGGCCATTAGCCAGATAGCAGGGTTTATAACCTTTCCTCTGCCTCTGGGAACACAATATCAAATATTGTATTTTATTATCTCCTGCTAGTTAGATATTTATTCAGCTTTAAACACTGGTATTCTAAAGGTTGATAACAAGCAAAAAGATGACAGTCATTGTCTTATAGCCAGCTGTATTCACTCCACATTTAAAAAAAAAGATAATTCAATTTACTTGAAATATTTTTAAAGCTTCCGTCCAAGATCTAACCCACTAATTAGATATCTCATGTTTGTTTATTAATAGGGAATAGGGTGCATGTTAGATGTCAGGTTACTATAGAAATAAACACCACCACTTGATTTTTGCTTCAGACTATAACACAGGAGAAATCAGAAACAAGCAGGTGACAAGTCTTATTAGCATCACACTCATTTTAAAAAGACTGTTGAACCAAATACTACTCAGGACACTGAAGGGGAAAAATTTTCAATAATGTGTAGCCTAAGTTTAATTGCAAGTCAGTGGAGCTTGTGTATTTGAAAAATTTACACTGTATACTTTTTAAAATAAATACACATACACACCCTGTACGTAACCTTGCAAGCACTTACTACCAGAGATAGTACTTATTACACTGAGCAGTTCCATTCACGTCAGTGGGCTTACTCACAGTAGAATGCACTATGCCTCCACCCTTTGGAAGGAATCATGCCTCTAGAGTCAAAGAGCAAGTAACCTCAGATATAGTTCAGGTTTGAAACACTTGTAAGCAGAAGCAGGAAAGACCTTAGCAGAGTGCATGAGCAACTAAAGAAGGAAATGGTGCCAATGCACTAGAGGGGGGAAAAAGGGGCTGGAGGAGTTTGTGGGGGTTTTTTTGTTTGACATCATGAGAGCTAGATGAAGCTTTCGTTTCACCCAACAAAGCAAATTTCAGATCAACCTGAATTTTTTTCTTCTAATTTTTTGGTCTGGCCACTGAACCAACCAACCAGAACAACATGGCTATTTGCACAGCACTGCAAAGGATAGCTTCTGGCAATACTGAAGAGGAAGTGAAGACTTGTCAGGAAAAACTTGCTGGAGGAGGAGCTGTTCCATTGCTCTTACCGGATGCCCTCAGTTCCTAGTGTAAGGGACCTCTACCTACCAGCCCAGCAAACAACCTGGAATTTGTAAATGAAGCTGCATTCTTTCCTCTTTGTGCATCATTGCCAGTAAGAGATGCAGTGTACCTTCACTTACATCTGTGCAACCCCATTAATTTGAATGCAGAAACAAATATAAAACCAAATTCTGCTCTCCTGTACACCCATCCATTAACTCTGGTTCCAAGACCAGAGGGTAGTATTGGAATCATCTAATCTGATCTCATGTATAACACGCAATAAAGAATTATTTTGGAGATCTAAGAAAAACAATCTGGATTTTAAAAATTGCACATGATGGCAAATCCTCCATGACCCTTTGTAAATTGTTCCAGTGGTTATGTATTTGATTATGTTAAAAGTTTACACCTTATTTTCAGTCTGAATTTGTCTAACTTCAAATTCTAACCATTGGATTGTGTTATATTTCTCTCGCTTAGAAAGGTATAACTGATTTAAATGGAACTGTACCAGTGGAACCAGGAGCAGAACCTAGCCTAAACAATATTAACAAACACTCCCAGGGGTTAATTGTTGGATTAACAAAAAGAAAAGGAGGATTTGTGGCACCTGAGAGACTAACAAATTTGAGCATAAGCTTTCGTGAGCTACAGTCCACTTCATCGGATGCATCCTTCCCCCCCTCCCCCCCATCTTTTGCGAACCTGTTTCACGCACAAGCACTGGCAGGGAGCAGGGAGAAGCAGGACCCGGCGGCGTGCTCCGGGGAGGAGGCGGAGGCGAGGGCGAGGTGAGCTGGGGCGGGAGCTGCTGGGGGGGGAAGGGGCGGCAATTATTTCAAGGCCTAGGGGCAGCAAAATCATTAATCCACCACAGATGATTACTCTGCAATTTCGTATACATACACAGCTTTGTATACACTTACATTGTTCTGATGATGTTTAACAGACTCCTAAAATCCACAGCAGGCTTCTGTCAGGCCTAAATACTCACAACAGCAGTGTTGTGGTTTTAGAGTCTAGTTTAAAGTAGAAAAGTTGCTTCTAGCAGATATTCAATTCTACCTGGTCACTTGGATAATCATTTAAGACAGATCTGAGAATTACAGGACTGAAAATACTCTTGCATATGTTTGTGTATAAATATACAGCATGCCCCCCCACACACACACACCACATTAGTTTTTATAGCAAGATTTTCTTTATCCTAAACATTCAATATTGGTCAGATAACCTCATAACAAATATTTCATATAACATCTTATTGATAGTATGTTCCTTGGAAACCAAACAAAAAAATTACACAGGGAGAACAAAAACACCAGAGTTTCTTCCACAAAAATTCTTCCTTCTGTTTCCATCCTAGGGATGGAATGTGGGAACTGGACACTCTCTCACAGCACAGTGTGAGGGCACAAGTCTGTTTTTAAGTCAGCACCAAGAAGAGAACAGGCTACAACCCAATGGTGTGTGAAATGCTGACTTGGGAGCATAGTCAGTTCTACTCAATGTATGGTGCTATTTGCAGAATGTATTGGAGGAAAGGGCATACTCAATCTTTCTGGAGCTACAGTACAATGCACTTCACAAACGCCACCGTGCTTAGCCATCCTGCCCTGTACATGACAACAGACCTGTAAATCTGATCTATTTTGCTGCAACCAGGCACCAGACTTTTTGTTTTTGACTCTGTGCCCTGCTGGAACCTGTATGCATTTGTCCCTCTCTCTCTCCAGCTTTCCCCACAAGAGGGTGTTAAGTTGATTTACAGACCATGCTTCCTGCAGCCAGAAGAGGATCAAGGAGCCAGAGCTAGAGCCTCGCTTCCATCCAGGGAGCAGGGTGGGGAGCCAGAAGTGTAGACTGGTAAACTAAGCTAGCAGAAGTCTAGGGAACCAGCGAGAGAAGTCCATGAAGCTGGCTATAGTCTCCTCTCTTCCCTGTCACACAGAAGGAAAGGAGGGGTTCTGAACTCAATTGGCTGGACAGCATCACAGGAGCATATGGTCTAAGCAAAATTGTTCAAGATAGTGGAGAAAACCCGCATCCTCAAAAATAATCACTTTAAAACAAAAGACTTCAGAGTAGCAGCCGTGTTAGTCTGTATCCACAAAAAGAAAAGGAATGCATCCGATGAAGTGAACTGTAGCTCACGAAAGCTTATGCTCATATAAATTTGTTAGGCTCTAAGGTGCCACAAGTCCTCCTTTTCTTTTTAAAACAAAAAGAGGCAAATTTTACATGTTAGTGTTTCTGAGAATGAGCTATAATTATGTGGGTTTGTGTGGAGGTGGAGAGGGTTGGGAATAAAGTGTAATTTCACAGCAATATAATAATGTATTACTGCTGAGGAATTGACGGTCCCTTACAGAGTCTCAAGTACTGTACCGTAAGAGTGGGATTTTACTCTGTGGTGTATACACTGTACATAACAGTGTATTTGGAGCCTGGCGGAGAACACAACAAGCTCAGTAGAGGTTTGTTGTTTTACTGCCATCATATTTCTCTACAGCTCACAACTGGATGTGCTGTTGGTATATTTCTGCAGTTACTCAATGTTGGGGACACCTTTTTAATGTCCATTTGCTATCCTCATTAATATTCTCCAATGCATGCAATGTTTCTTACCCAGTTAAAATATATTTCTATCTCTGAGGAAAATGTCATCTTGGCCCACATTAAGAGTCTCTTACATGTGTTAACCTAGTACTGTTTGAAATGGGACTATGTGAGAGGTGAAAGTCTCAAATAATCACAGGACTCCATGAGTATAAGAAAAACACCAATTACTGCAAGGGTTGCAACGACATTTCAATAGTTAGCAACACTGCTTTGTACATTTAATGTCTGTGGGTCTCGGTAGCGGTTTATGTTTAATATATCTAAGTTACCAATATTGCAGTTGTAGCGTTCACTCGCAATTCTCCAACAGCGACATTTGAGATATAGCAGTTATTTCCTGTTGTAAGAATATGGAAATATTGTGGCGTCTCATAACCACAAGTGGTATCTCTAGGCAACACAATGACCTTTCAATGGTGACCACTGTGACAAAGTCATAGAGCTAGAAATGTCAGATTTCTCCCTCCTCTTTGTTAATGCACAGAATGGGGTTCATAAAAGTTATAAAAATCATTAGTGAGGAACAGAGAAACTGCAGCAAAACCTGGACAATGCTCATATTGAAAGAGAAAAAACCAAGTTATTTTGTTCTCTCTCAGGAGCTAATACATGCAAATTATTCATTGACTGTAATGGGAATTGTGTCAGCATAACAACTGAATGCTTGGACCCAAAATTAGTCTAAGGCCATGTCTAGACAGACTCTCAGGAAATTTAAGCTGAATTAACGAAAGGTGTGAATTTAAAGTGCATTAGTTAAAGCGTACACTCTCCTCTGTGGATGTTCTCATTCAGAAATGAAGCGGGCTTTACTTCACTGATACTGTATTCTTAAGAATTGTTCATTTCTTTTAGGTGTCACTGTAGTTTACAGGGAGTAAAACAAAAACACAAACAAAAATAAACCCAGATAGGAACTTCTACATCCTGTATACCAAGCACACAACAAAATTTTCGTATTTTGACAAAATTTTGAAACTTACTTCATTTCAGTAGAGGAAAAAAAAATTCCTCCTGTGGAGAAAGAAAATTTTTTGGGTTTGGGTTTATTTGTTTGTTTTTTTTAAAGGGAGAAAAAGTAAGCTTCCCGCCCATCACCACCACAAAAAGGGGGGAAAAAATAAAGGTTAATAAAAAAAAAAATTTACTGGAGTCTACAAAAAGCTACACTAATTTTTAATTTCAAATTTTTAAAACTTTTTTTTTGCAAAGCACTCATTTCATCAAAACGTCATTGCTGAATGATACTCTCTCTGCCCCCCCTCGCCCAAAACAAAATATTTCAGCCAGTTCTACTAAATATTATTATGCCCTATGGTTCCCTCCACTGCACAGCACAGAAGGGAACATGACATGACATGTCTGGTGGAAAGCATACAAAGTAGGGGAGCATGGCATACACTGCCTACTACCCAAATCCCCACGCAGGCAGAAATCCTCCCATGTGAAATCCACATAGTTAAAATGTTTAATTGGAAACAGCATGACCATCTGGATGACTGGTAGAACCAGAAGCAGCTTCTGTACATGGCTTGATTTACTGGGATACTGTGTACTCACCTACTGCACAGCTCCTCTCTCCTCGTCTCCCTAGTTCAACAGCAAAGCTCCAGGTCTGATGCCTAAACTGGACTCAGCTTTCCTCCGTCTCACCTCTCTTTTCCCCAGAGAGGGCTACTCCTTGACTTCTCCCATACTATTCACCAGCCTCTCCCCTTATCCTGGTTCCTCTCCCATTTCCCTCCTCACACCCTCTGCCATGGCCAAACCCAAACTTGCATGAAGAGATGCTCCATTGCACTCCTGTAATCCCAGAGGCAACCACAAAGTCCAGGTGCCACCATGGCTTTGGTAGTTTTCTGCTATGTAGGGAAGCATGCCTCACATCCATTCCCTAATCAAGCAGCTGATTGGGGGCCAGCAGAGCCAAAGCTAAGTAGTACAAAAAGAAAAGGAGTACTTGTGGCACCTTAGAGACTAACCAATTTATTTGAGCATGAGCTTTCTGATGAAGTGAGCTGTAGCTCACGAAAGCTCATGCTCAAATAAATTGGTTAGTCTCTAAGGTGCCACAAGTACTCCTTTTCTTTTTGCGAATACAGACTAACACGGCTGTTCCTCTGAAACCTAAGTAGTACAGTATCTGAAAAATGTCTGTAGGGAGGAGGGAGATCGGGGGCTGGATTCTATTTTTGATGGGCTTGCAAGCAGGATCTAAGGAAACTCTGAAGTCATCTTTAAGTCTTGGGGCCTCCAGTATCCTGGGAGTTGGAGTGTATGTATTCTATGCCCATAGGTACAATATTCAATGGCTATATGTGAACCATGACTCTCAGAATTTGTTCAATAGGCATTTTGTACGTTATGTTTCTATTTGTAAGAGTGTGTGCATTGCAATGCAAGTTTGATGTTTAGTATAGCTCTACGACCAGGCATAAGACAGCACGAGGAAAATCTCTATTTCCCCCCTCATTTAGTTGATAGAAACAGCCACTTAATCATGCAAAGAGCTCAGATAAAGTCTCAAACATCTTTTCAGATAACGAGTATTTACCATTTCACACTTCAGTCACAGCTGAGTTAGCCCAAAGCTAAAAGAGTTGTCATCATACAGATAAGCAAACGATCCAGAACCTAGACAAACATCTTGTTAACATTTAAAGTCAAGTAAAACTTTCTCCTTTTAGAATGCCTTTTAAAAATGAACTAGCAAGCTCCTCATTAAAGATATACTTTGGGGAAAGAGTATGATTTCCAGTGCTTTTGAGTAGCAAATTGGTGACCCTACGTAAAGTGCCTGGTTCTTCTCTCACTTATCTAAGTATCAGGACCTGGTCCTGTCTTGGATCTGCTAGCAAGGACCTCCGCATCCATGATTAGTTCCATTGATTTCAATGCAACTCCACTTGAGTGCAGAAGTCTGCATTAGTGGACCAGAGTGAAGGATTATGGACAGTTGTGCAAGTAAGCTGTACGGTCAGGTACGCTGTACCATTAAGACATTTATTGCCGGTACACTGTACCGGAAAGTCATTTTCAAGAATGAATTGTAGAGCCCAGCACGGATATAAATTTATACCCATGGATGCGGATATCCGCGGATAGAGGATAGAAATCGGTATCCACTGAACTGCAGGGCTTCCCTGGGAACCGCAGCAGTGAAAGGAGCGGAATGTGGGGCCGCCACTCCCGGGAGCCAGCGTCCCGCACTGGCAACTCCTCCGGTGTGGCTGTACAGTCCCAAGCCCTGTCCTCCGGTGGGGCTGCACAGACTCCAGAGAGGAGAGGCAGCTGCATGGAAGGAGGGCTGGGGGCAGTACAGCCGTGCGGAAGGAGCTGGCTCTTGGGAGCAGCAGCCCCATGTTCTGCTCCTTTCACCGCTGCAGATCCTGGGAGAGCTCTGCAGTTCAGCAGATACTGATTTCTATCCACGGATATCCGCGTCCATGGGTATAAATTTACATCCGCACATGGCTCAAGTCACAGAACATTTGTGGGGGTGGGGGAGAGGGGGCCGGGCCATACCGGTATGAATTAATATCTACTAGCACCACTGATTATGGCCTAAACCAAGAATAAGTCTTTTGAATTCAAGATATTTATACCAATATAAGCCTTGTGCAAATAAAGAAATCAGGCACAATCAGGGGGCATTGAAACAAAAAATTTTTTTTGAAGACCTGGATCTGTAAAGGAAGGAAGAATAGAGAAAACAATTGCAGTTTCACTGGAAAGTTCACCACCACACTAACATGATGATATCAGTACTGCCCCCTGATTAACCCTACTGCACAGAGTCTGCCAGTGGAGATAAGGCAAGACTTATTAACTATTAAGCTGTCTTTTTGTTGTTCTTGAGCTGTTCAGGTTACCATTAATTTACTTGGCAGTTCTGCTGCTCATCCCAGAATTAGAAACCACCCCACCAGAGTTCACATTAACCTGCTTTAGTTTTTTTCCCCCCCCTTTAAGAATATTCAACAGGCCAGCTTCAAAGATTTGTTTAACACAAATATATGGACAAGATAAAGTGCACCAGAAATACAAATCTGTTCTGTCATTAACTATAGATTTCTTCGGTTTCTGTGTTTTTGCTATTGTGTCATAAGCTGACAGTTTTATTTTGTTTTTAAAAACAAGGTTCATTTTGGTGCCCTGCAGCATATTCTGCATGGACTGAAAAGATATATATAACTTGTGGTCAAAGACTTCCTGACAATGAGATCTATTAGACTGCGGAACATTCTCTTGAGGGAAGTGGTAGAGACTCCATCACTTGTGACATTTAGATGATGCATTAACAGCAGGACGACAGAAATTAACTAATAACTACATGCTTACTTCTTGCAGCAGTTACTTTTGAAATGTAAAGTTTGCCATGGTTACTCTCAATGTAGGGCCTGAGTAAACAGACACAGTGAAAGCCAGCTAGAGACCACAGAAGCCCACAAATTTATTTCATGGTTTCCACAGTCTAATAGGTTTTGTAGTGGTTTTGTAGGTTTCCACAGTAATAGGTTTTGTAGGAACCAGATGTACTTCATTTTATTTAATTAGAACCTTAAATACTGTGTAATCTGTATGGCCAAAATAGCCACATAATAGTGGAATTACTGGGGAACAAATCTATTTATTATATATAAGCAAAAGCTAGCCACAACTGTCATTTTCCAATTTTTATTTTCATACATGGAATGAAACGTATGGAAAGTGGCAGCATGACCTCAAAGTGTGAAGTACTTAATCATGTTTTAGGAAGAGAGGACACGCTGGATTAATATTGCTGGGTCCAATCCTTCTGCCAAATGAACAACAAGGAAGACACCTTCCTACCCACGCATCCCCACACATAACCCCTTCTAAACACCCATCTTCCCCTTCTTGTGCAGAGGAGGCATGTATCTCTTTGCAGCACCATTCCTCCTCTGGCCTGGACCCTGCACAGAACCCTTTGTAGAGTTAGGAGACAGGGACGGTTATTTGTATTACCTAGTATCTCGATATCCCAGCTGAAAGACTGGGGCCCCATTGTGCTAAGCATTGTACAAACACCTTAAGAGACAGCACCTACCCCAAAAAACTAAAACAAACAAACCAGAAGAAGGGTGAGAGAGAAGCAACAGGGGCAGAGAGAGAGAGTGTGTGTGTGTGTGTGAGAGAGTGACTTGGCACCAGGTCCACGGCAGAGCTCCAACTCCCAGTCCAGACCAAATGCAATGCATCACACTGCCTTCACGGTATGCATAAGGATTGGCCCACCATGCCATATCCAGCTCCCTGGGGAAAGCGGCAGAAAGTTAATATCACACTGAGATTGCCTAGACTTTTCTACCAGACACAGCAACTTCCTGGATCATCCTTGAAGGAGGATTTCTACAGCAGCCCCTGGTTCAGCTGGAGAACTTCAGTGGGCTCACAGAGTCTCCACACAGATAGCCATAGCATCCAAGTGCTTTGGTGCAAAACCTCAGCTCTTCCTGTAACATAGACAGTGTTTCTTCCCCATCTTTTCCCTTAAGGAAAATATATTATATATATATATATATATATAAATATAATCACGGAAAACATCACAAGGAGTTACATGGGGAGTGTCTTCTCCCCAGGGCTCTGTCATGCAGACACTTCTGCAGAAGGCAGCAATCCATGTGCCTCTGCATTGACAGTCTGTGCTCTCTGGCTTATTATTGTTGCTCTTTGTGGGATACGCACCTTGCTTTCCTCACGTGCTACATTTCTGTACAACTTTCTAGGACTACCTATCTAGTTCAAATGAGCCTCTTATTTAAAAACTTTTAAATCAGATGGTATTAGGCCTAACTAATGCTTTTGTTTCAAATTGTGTGCTAAAATGCCTCAGTTGTATTTTCATCATTTAGACAGCAACCCTCGTATGTCAGACACTTCGCTTTCTGTTCTTCCTTGTCCCCTTTTACTTACTCCTATGGGCATCAGTGGAAGTTTCTGAAGTAGTGACTACATACTAAAAAAAATTTAGAAAATTTGGCAGGAAGCTTTCCCTCTCACCCCCCCATACCCCCCGCAAATGCATAAAGGTCCAAATCTCTAGATGCAATTACAATAAAGGCATAAATACACATTAAGAGTCAGCTGAATTGGCAAGATGCCAGCAATTGGGGGGGGGGGGCAACAAAAACAAAAACACACCACACCTCTTTCCCTCATCATCTACAGAAACCAAGCCTTCCCCAAAACTCCATCAACTCTAAAATAAATATAAGCTTTGCAACATGCCCTGAGGTTATCAAATTGTGGTCAGGCCGAGAAGCAGAGGAAGTAGTCTCCTGAGCTAGGGTTCTACGCCAAGTGTGTCGTGTCACCAGTTCCCAGCTACACAAATGTAGGGAAAGCAAGCTCAAGCGTTGCATCTTCAAACATATCAGGGCAAAAACCCCCAGGGAGCTTTATATGTCAAAGCCAACACCTTGATTTGTTCTCCAAAACTAGTTGGAAGACAGGGTGCCCAAACCACTGGCATAATGTACTCCACATGAGAATCATTACTCAATAATAGTCTGCTTTCACAGCCCTATCCAACTCCTATAGAACTCATTGGAAAGTCTCCTAATAGTTTCAGTGTGAATTGGATGCGTCCACATGTGCAAGGTCAGTAGTCTTCAAAGTAAGCCCAAAGTAGAGTTCAACACAATAATCAAACCTGGACATGAGGAAGGCATGAACAACTGCGGAAAGGTTCACATCCAAAAAGTACACTTAAACGCTCCAAACCAGATGGAGCTACTGCTACATCTGGAACATCCAAAAATAGCTGATGTTACAAAGGAACCCAGATATTATCTGTGTTGCATTTAAAAAAAAAAAAGTAACCATATTTACATATCTCCACCTGAAACAGACTAAAAACTCTAAGGTCTGCTTCCTCCTCCCCCTCTACTCCAACTGGTATGAAATGGGAATTTCTTCCTTTTTTCTTGACAGCACTGTTCTACTGTGAACTAAAAGTACTAAACCAATTATTGATTTATTTCTGCTTTGCTTTATTGATTTTATTGAAACTAAAGTGAAACATTCTGACAATGAAGGCTGTTGCAGATCCATTGTTGTGTGAAACAGATTATGAAACTAGAGTCATTTTCTAGAAGGGTCTTTTCTAGTACGTTAACAATGTTTCCTCTTGAAAATAAACTTTAGAGCACGAGTGCCCACAAAAGGGGCTAGATTGACATAACTGACAACTGAACGCCTCTATTTAACCATGGAAGAGATAGGGCCAGAGTAGCAGGAGTGCACATTTCCTCATGCTGGTCTACCAATCAGCCTCAATCCTACCTGAAAGATACCACCTTTACAGTTTATTGAATAGTCCAGTTTCCATGCTGACTCGCTCTTTTTTCCTCCCTGTTACACTACCAATAAGGATGCCATCCACCTGTGCCAAGTGCAATGTGGCTACACATCCGCCATGAACCGGACATAGACCACCAGCTCATTTCACACAGGCAACCAAAGAGTCATCAAGAACTTCTGGTCACCTCACCAACCCACCTGGCTCTGACTCAAGAAAGCAGCCAGGAGGTAAAAGGCTCTGTATCCCAACGCCACTCCCCCGAGCCAGCTGCGCCTGCCAACAGCCACATATTTAATTGTACAGCAAACACAAACAAGAGTCTGATTCTTTGTCACTATTCAAAAAAATCAATTCCATGGAGCACAACTAGACCCTCTAAAGAAAAGCTAATTATTCATTCCACGTCAATGCCCTTCCTGCAGGCTCCCATACATCACGGAATGTTGGAGGCTTTTAATCAAAGTGCTTCATTATCATATTGCCATGTATCACTATTTTAAAAGGATGACATTTTTATAGCTGTAACCTTAAACTATTCAGCTATGCATCTTACTTGTTACGATAGTATTACAACTGATATGATAGTAAAATAAGTCACCCTTTAAGAGAGGACATCCATGTATTTTTAATCATAACAAAGGACAGTGGTGAACCACTTTTGTTCATCACCACTGGAGTTGCTATGCAGGTGTTATTGATTTTAACCTAACTTCCCCCTTTTTCTTGTCTGACCAGGCTAATTAATTACTGTATCAGCAAGGAATCAAGCCACAGACGAAAAACATCTTCAAAACAATGCTCCATGTTGAGCTCTACAGGAATCGCAAGCAGAACTGCTAACCACCAGGTAATGGATCATTCTACAACAATGGGGGTGGGGGAGTCATTGCCTTCAGTAAGGAGTGTAATTTGCGTTATAGAGCTGTGGGAGCAAAAGGGCTGTTTTACATGCATGAGTTGGGATATTCAGCCTCAGTGTACATTCCTCCTGACCACCAAACCCACACAGCCTAACCATTAGCTTCCAAGGGCTTCTAGCTACAGGGGAACAGGCCACCTAGCTACCCAGGCCGCACTCCTGAAAGATATTTCCAATCTTTTTAACTGTGTTCAACGCAGGGGGGAGGGCAATTCACAAATTTACTTCAGAAGATGGATGCAGTCATTAGAATTGTTAGAATATGCACCATGTGAGCAATAGAAAACCGTGATTATATTATTTTTCTTCTTGAAAATACACATTTTTAAAAGCATATAGCAGGTTAATATTACTTTGAGCAAATATTACCATTTAACTTCTGTAGGCAGAGTTGTGCACTGCAACATGGCCATCTGTAAACACAGTGTGTCGGACCTAAGTTCACTTCATGTGACTATAAACCAGGGGTAGTCAATTTTTTGCCAAGGTCCAATTTTCTTGGTCCAGACTCCAAAGAAAATAATAATTAAGAAAATAAAAAGATTTCAAGGTCGTACAGTGGCTTCACTACAGATCTTATGGCAGTACAGCCTCAGATTGGACTCCCAAAAACAGGCACCCAAAGTCATTAGTTAATTTTGAAAAACTTGGCCTAGAACTAAAATTTGTCACAGGTATAATTTGCACAAGAAGTGTGACGGACACTTTTTTGCTTTGCAAAAAATCACGTGTGTCCCCGCTCCCCCTCCAATCAGAGTCTTCCATTAATTTGAACAATTTGTCTCATTTTCAGTGTGGATTTTTGCTACCTTCATGTGCTTTTACACTAACAACAATGACTTACCACTTTTCTAACAGAAAATAAGTGTAATTGAAATAGTGTACTGTGATTATTCTTTTTTAAACTAGAATTCTTACTTTCCCTTTTTTTGGCAGAGCAAATGGAAGCAACAGACCACTGAACACAATCCTTGAATGTGTATTGTTATCATCCACTTCCACATCCTTCACGATTGCTCATCAGAAAACTCATCAGTAGATAATATTGAAACCATAGCTTTACAGCTTCACAAGATTATCAGAGTACTGAAAAAATTACCAATATTTAGGCTGGACTGACCGAATTTATTAGAGCCACTGAAATTAAGGAAGTACAGGATTTTTTTCAATTGTGCTACAGTCCAAACCCCCCCCCTACCCCGCCCCCCCCCCCCCACTTCTTCCCCAGGGAGATAGATAAATGGCACTTTACTTCAAGGCAATGATATGTTGCTTACAAAGTATTTTGTGGGGCTGATTATGCACAGGATCTGCATATTCTGACACTTTGCTGAAGTACATGGCTTTTGAGCATGTTACAACATAATAACTGGTGTTCACTACTATGTTGTACCATGTCAGTGCAAACTGTAGATCTATGAACAAGTAGGTCTTTGACATACTCTTTAGAGCCATTATGGGGTACTGTGGCAGTCAGTACTAGAGAGAGCCATTACAATGTGGATCTCTGACATGATCCATCACAAAGGCTCTGGAGGAGCCATTACAGTATGCCATGTAAAAGCTTTCTATGGAGCCATAAAAATAGATCTTTGACACAATACACTACTATGGGTTTGACCTCGGGGATACATAACAAACCCATCACCTGAAAATATCCTTTTGTTTAATAACAGTTTTAAGTCACTGACGATCAAACAGTAGCTTAATAAAGCAATGGAAACAGGCTGGAACCAATACAGAAGGATTTGAAAAGTGACCTGCAAATGGAAAAGAGATGGATTTGTGCCCTTTTTCCTTCTGTACAATATAAAAAAATGTGTTATGGGATACACCGACTGCCAGAGCACCATCTTGTATCAGCACTCTGCATTGAACGGGTTCTTCCATTCTAGCATGCCCTTGTCTGTCCTCCTGGTTCCACAATGGTCTGCAGGTTCCATAGTCTAGCCTACCAGCCAGGTCATCTCTTAGTCTAGTCTCCTTCCAGAATTAACAGAAGAGTCCTAATCCGGAAAACCCAAAGTGTGGTGGCCTCCATGCCAGGCCTTTGGCCCATCTGGGACTAGTCAATCTTGTTTTCTGGTCCTGAAACCTGTTCTCCCTTTCTTGGTCCAGGGGAGCAGTAGGGGAACACGGGCCCACCTTGTCCTCTGGGTTCCATCACAAGGATACTAATTTAATCAGGTAAAGACTATTCATTCAATTCCTTGCCACTTCCCTGGGCTGCTCCTGCCTTTTCACAGCTTGTCAGCATCTTCCAAAGGTTTGTGGACTTTATTGCCAACATGGATTTTCAGCTTCTTCCCAGTCAGCTGCTGGGAAACTTCTGTCACGCTGCCTGGATTGGCCCTTGACTGAGCACGCCTACCTCGGGGCAGACTGTCAGAAACAAGTCAGAAACCCCAAGCTGGTGGTGTGCTCTATAATTAGATTTCAACAAGCCAGTAATGAAAGTGAATTTCTGGATCATAATAACAGTCTTACCATGGAGTCACAGATAGTCCCCTTAGAATTATCCAGTGTCAAGGTTCCTCCCCCATGCTGAACTCTAGGGTACAGATGTGGGGACCTGCATGAAAAACCTCCTAAGCTTATCTTTACCAGCTTAGGTCAAAACTTCCCCAAGGTACAAAATATTCCACCCTTTGTCCTTGGATTGGCCTCTACCACCACCAAACTAATACTGGTTACTGGGGAAGAGTTGTTTGGACGCGTCTTTCCCCCCAAAATACTTCCCAAAACCTTGCACCCCACTTCCTGGACAAGGTTTGGTAAAAAGCCTCACCAATTTGCCTGGGTGACTACAGACCCAGACCCTTGGATCTTAAGAACAACGAACAATCCTCCCAACACTTGCACCCCCCCTTTCCTGGGAAATGTTGGATAAAAAGCCTCACCAATTTGCATAGGTGACCACAGACCCAAACCCTTGGATCTGAGAACAACGAAAAAGCATTCAGTTTTCTTACAAGAAGACTTTTAATAAAAATAGAAGTAAATAGAAATAAAGAAATCCCCCCTGTAAAATCAGGATGGTAGATACCTTACAGGGTAATTAGATTCAAAAACATAGAGAACCCCTCTAGGCAAAACCTTAAGTTACAAAAAAGATATACAGACAGAAATAGTTATTCTATTCAGCACAGTTCTTTTCTCAGCCATTTAAAGAAATCATAATCTAACACGTACCTAGCTAGATTACTTACTAAAAGTTCTAAGACTCCATTCCTGGTCTATCCCCAGCAAAGACAGAATATAGACAGACACACAGACCCTTTGTTTTTCTCCCTCCTCCCAGCTTTTGAAAGTATCTTGTCTCCTCATTGGTCATTTTGGTCAGGTGCCAGCGAGGTTACCTTTAGCTTCTTAACCCTTTACAGGTGAGAGGAGCTTTCCCCTGGCCAGGAGGGATTTCAAAGGCGTTTACCCTTCCCTTTATATTTATGACATCCAGTCTATCTTCCCATCCAAACAAACTGGGCTTAGTGATAAATGGTCACTCACACCCAAACAAACAAAAAAAATATTCGGGTTCCTTCCAGTCTCAAGAAACCAGCCACAACTGGTACTCTAGATCTTATGCCAAAGACAATGCCTGTAACCAATCCTGTAATAAACTATCTAAAAGTTTAACAGCTAGGAAAAAGGAATAAGAATAATTTATAGGTTAAAGCAAGCAAACATATACACACAAATGAGTTACCATCTGAGAGTCCTAAAGAGGACAGATGTGGTAATCTGTCATCTCAAAAATGTCTTCCAGGGCAGACCATGGGATAACCCTTGGGGATATCTGCCTTTCTTTAAATGTCTCTGGCCCTGTGAGAGTTCAACCAGCAAAGAGATGACAATCCTCCCAACTCCTGGTCAGATACAGGAGGAGTTGACCTGGACAGTGGGTTCACGAAAATGGCCAAACTGAGGGCTGCAGTGAAGCTGCAAGGCGAGCAAATCTGCCAATAAGCACAAGACCCACCAAGGTAGAGGAGGAACTTTGTCACACTATGTAAACAGACAGTTCCTGTCTGTCACCATAGCTATTGATTCAGAGATCAAAAAGGGAATATTAACATTTAAATGAACTGTAAACATAGGATATTGCTGTGTTCGTCTCTCTTTGAAATGTATAACAAATCTCCTGAGAATGATGAAAAATGGGCAATTGCCTTATGTTAATCTGTTTGGATAATTATCAGCGATGCTTAGGAAATGGGTCCACTTCTAAGTCCCCATGAGGCCTATTGTTCGCCTAAGGACTCCCAGCTGTCACAAGAGTGCCTGAAACTGTATAAAAGACCCCTGGGTCCTGTTCCTGTTATCTCAGATCTGCTTGAGATTTCATGCAGGGGAAGCCGAAACTGTAAGGATTGAGATCCCAGTCCTGGACCACCCTGAATATAAACATTGGGCTATAACCTATGAACTATTTATGAAAAAACTCTTTACAGCTACAGAGCTCACCATCTCTGCTATGAATCTGAATCTCAAGAATTGTACTCTTATCTGTATGCATACTGATCTTTTAACCAATGTTCTCTAATTAATTCTAGTTTAGTTAATAAGACTTGGCTGTAAGCAGGCAAGATCTGGAATATTCATTAACCTGGTGGGTAATGTGTCTGATCCTTTGGGATTGGTAGAACTTTTTTTATATGATGAATAAGATTGTCATTAATCCTCATCATATCTGACTTGAGTGTCTGGGAGGAGGCCTGAGGCTGTGTTGCTTTCAAGGAACTGTGTTGTTGGCTTCTGGGTAACCCTGAGGTATTATAGACACTGTTTTATGCTAGCTTGGTAAATCTAAGTACTGGAATATCCACCAGCTTTGGGGATTGTCTGCCCCATTCTTTGCAGTTCACCCTAATTGAGTGACCTCAGTTGACACCCCTGGGGCCCCAGTCACACCAACTTTCTCCCAATCTGGTTAGGCAGTGGAATTAAATGGGTGTTCACCACCACACACACACACAAAAAAACACAAACACTTATTCTCCCTGAAACTATTATTTGTCTGAGTAGTCCCATAGAAGTCAATGGACTACTTGAGTAATGGCTCACTGGTGAAAACAGGGGGTTCATAGTGTGCCCCACAGTGTATCCAAGAGTCCTCCCTTCCCTACCATGTGCTAAATTTTTCCAACAAAAAATTCAGCTGGTGTGAATTTGTGTTACAAGTTACGTGGAGAGGCACCTATTTACACCAGAGGACACCTAGTCCACGGTCTTGTGTCCCCTATGTTATCATAATAGTATTTCTCCAATCAACCATAGATTTCAAGAGTGGATGAGATGCAATGTAAAAACGTAACATAAAATGCAAGCACAAAAATTACTAAAAACACAAAAACAACAAAAAACCCACAAACTTTCAGGCTTTCTCCTTAGATCTTAAAGTAGCAAAAACAAAGCACAACCCTCCTCCCTCCCCCAGCACTTTGTAGGTCACCATTAAAAATATGTCATGATCCAAGAGTTGAAAAAGGACAGTTAAGTCAAATCTAATAGTTATGCTACAGGTTTAGTTTCACGAGACTTCAAAGCAGGGTTTTCCCTAGAAAGCTTCAGCACAGACTAGCCTAAAAGAGAACACATTAAATAAGAAAGCATAGCGACATTTTTTGGTACTAATTAAAAGAGATTTCTACTCTGGTAAAGGTCTACATTGCCTAAGGACCTGAAACAGATATTAAGACAGCCGAACCTAGAACCTGTTGGAATTTGATTTCATACACAATGTTCAAGCAAAGCAAAAATTAGTCAAACATTAATGAGGGCATTTCTAAAGTGCTAAAGGATTTCACACACAAAGTACATGGGTTGCAAGAATAAATATACTTCAGACAGGAGCAAAATAAAGCAATTTACAGAGCTATTAAAAAAATCTAACATCACAGGTAAATTCTAAATATCTTCACACCAATTATCTGAATTTCAGGTATGTCCCTGAATCTGGGTTCACCTATACTTTACACTTTATGCAGTGGCTTCACACAAAGATCTCAGTGCTTTAATAAAGGAAGGCAGTAAGCATTATTGGACTAAAATCATCCCATATGTATGTTAGCTACTGAGATCATAAACAAAGGAATAGTGCCCAAGGCAGCAGAAAACGTCACAAATGGAAGGTGGTGGTGGCGGCACAAAACAGCTTCAACTTTCCTTCTTCTGGATTAGCCCAATGGGCTGCTAATGTACCTCTGAAGTATGCTGTGCTATCGAGGGAGCACAGCCAGGATCTCTAGGGGGTTCAGCCCATATCCACAGCAGGTTCAATTGGCAGGCCCTGGCAGAACCTAACTGCCTTTCCACCGATATAAACCCTGAGCACAGGTGATAATGCAATCACCACATGTCTTTCCCCAGGAGTCAACCCCTCAACTGCAGAAAGGTGTGGTTTGAATCTCTGTCTCAGAGGGCTGAATTCAGGTCCTTGGCCCCATTTTACAGACTAGGATGAGTGGTTCTTTCAATGTCACCCAGGAAAGTCAGAAACAGAACCTAGAAAACCTCTCCAACCTGACAAGACAAGCTGCCTTCCTAACATGTAAATGGGGCAGATGGAAAAGTTAACGTCCCATTCTCCCTCAACTACATACCAGCCACCAGGGTGGGGAAGCTGCCCAGCCAAACAAAGTTTAAACAGCATGCATGTGGCCTCTTGGCATCTAGAAGTTGTGGGGAAATTTTTCAGAAAATGTCTGTGTTCATATGCAGTTTTGCACTGACCCTTGCTATGTACCTTTTAGCCAATCTAGCCCTAAGTATTAATATTTGTTTTCTTCGCATTATTACTTTGAACACCAACTTCAAGCCCTGATTAGTGACTCTTTCAGTGTCTTGCGCACCCTTAGCACAAACTGACCTTAATACTTTAACTGTGTCAGATAAACAAAAATAACATTTCACAACCTGAAAGAACTTGCTATTCAATGAAGTACACTTTTTAAACATTGAGTTCTGAATCTTGAGTAAGAGGTTACTGCCACAGAACTGAAACATTAGGTGAAAGGTCAGCTAACCAATCACTGTCTGCATTATTTTGCATTAAATGCTGCTTTACAGCTTACATTATTCATATCTTTTCAGGGTTCTCTTCTGATTGCCAGGCAGAGGACTATGAATAATTTTATAGAGCATAAGGCCAATTTTCAAATTGTTGGAAGATTTTGATGGTGAAATTCTGTTGAGTAAGCAATGATCCAGAAAATATTTATATTATTGAGCTAAATCAATTCTTCTATAGTCTCTCAATATTAGGTAAGTCTGGCTGTGTTAAGGACAGTTTCAGAACAGTAATTAGATGTTTCTATACTGTTTGGTGTTTAGAGTTTGTAAATCAAGGAACCAGAACATTTGTTAACTCCAGATTTTGGTTTACAAACCTCAACTTCACAATAGCTAATCAACTAACATTGTTTAGCTGCAAGTTCCTTTCAGATGAAACTTCAAGTGCCATGCCTGTAAACAACAACTAGGACTAAAAGTAGTGACCCACGGGAAATGCATGCTATTACTTGATCTCAAATTATGTCTTGCTGTCCCAATAATTTGCATCCTTAATATGGAATTAAGATCAATATAAAGGAGACTTGCATCGTTATTATTAATATAGCATTTTAAACATACAGTGTTTAAAAAACCAAAGAACAAGTTCTCTCCCTTGAAGAGCTTATGGTGTGTAACTGCCTATTCAATTCCTCTTTGTAACAAGCAAGACAAAGCTTTTAATTTCTTCCTGTGTTATAAGGCTTTAGCTATACTAACTAAAAATGTATTTTACCTTTCACTTAGCTAATGTATAGTAGAAATGCCTTAGATAAATCAGTGTTGAGATCTTGCAGCTATTTCATACTTTGGACATAAGGTATTTTTTGTTTATTTGTACCTGAATGTATAACACTCTTATCAACTGAATAGTACATAATGCTCAGTATTTGGGGAAACTTCCTGAGATAATTGGATCTGTTTTGACTGGAACCTAGTATATAACCCCTGCATGAAACTTGAGAAAAAATTAAACACCTCCCTCCCCAGTATATTCTTTTGACTTGAGATGGCTATTTAATCTGAAATGCATAAACTCCAAGCAGGACAAGGAAAAATCACCCTTTAAAAAAAAATTCAAACATTTTGCCTTCTTTAAAAAAATAAATAAATAATCAGAAGATAAAACTGCACTCAAGCCAAAAGGTTAGCTATTGGTGTTTTTAAAGTGACATGAAATGTGACAAGCTTATCAATCAGTAGAAAAGACTGCATGCGTCTCCCCTTGCATTCATCCTGTAGTGCCTGAGGGTTAATACAGCTATACCAAGTCCATTATTTTTTTGACTATAGGAATGAAAAGTGTCCTATTTAACAAAGTGAACATCAGCATCCTGAAGAGGTTCCACAGCTGTCTGTCTTCCATCTTTAATTTTAATTAACAAAACAAATGGACAGTAAATTCAAAGCAAAGAATCAACATTAATCTCTAAATCAAAAGGATTTACACTGAGATTACAATCAATCACATGCATGAAATATTGTATTTAATAGGGTGATGCCCTCAGTTACTTTGGTAAATCACTAAAACAATTCAATTTCCAAAGTTAGAATTTGGATCCCTTCCAAACATATCCCATTAAGATTATCAATTCAGTAAGAACAGTGACACGAAACCTTTAAAAAATAAACTCTGAAAAAAACTTTTCCCATTTGATTAATGTGCTAGTGTAAAATATCTTCAGCCACAACAGTCCTCAACGAAACAGAACCCAAATATCTAATGGAGGAGCTGTCTTGACCCCATGCAGCTCTACCGTTGGTGGCACATTAAATAATCCCATTGGACTTTCTCCTCAAGCACCGCACAGGCCAATTTCATAGGACCAAATTTATCCCTCATGTAAGCAGACAAACACCACTGATATATCAATGGAATTCCATCCATTCAGCACCAAATTTGGCCAATTTACTTTGATAGGATTCTTCCTGCATAACGGGTGCAAGATTGGGCACATCATTTATTAATGTGAGGTATAATTTTGTTCTAAAAGCTATGTAGAACATTACAGTGAGAAAAGAATTTGGCCCAATTACCCGCACCTCAATGACAACTGAATTTAGCCTTCTATGTATTCATATCCCTACAGCAATCTGGTGTACTGTTATCCTTGGGAGCATTTTATTGTAACACCTGCCTGTTTCCCAGTGACTTTATCATTCAAGCACAAGGGGGAGAATTGCTTTCTATGCTCTTTCCCCACCCCCACCCCATATGTCAGTAAGGCTAGTGCAGTAACCTCATGAACTCTCTTTTCTGTTCTGACACAACTATCAGATTTTACAAACCCAGAATTGTTAGCATGGCAAATATATGAAACGGGGCTGGCTTTACCAATTGCCAATATAGGCAACTACTTAGTCCACCACCTCGATGGGTGGCCCTGAATAGCAAGTTCTCACAATAAAATTTTAGTTATTTTACACAATATTAAAGTAAGTTATTTTACACCCAGTAAAAAGATCCCTGCCTTCACCCAAATGCCCCAGAACTCTTCATTCCTTTGCATCAGTTGTTGTGGCACTGCCTTTGGAACATCAATGCAATATCACCTCTTACCAGAACAATAAGTCTGCCCTTCTTTCAGCCTTTGTTACTTCTCTCCGCCTACTTAACTTGAGCTCTGTGGAATGATTCATTTCTTAAAGGTACAGTACATGGTGGGCAAGATTGGTCTGATCATTTATAATGTGTTCTTGTACTCTTAACACCATGCCTTCTGTTGTGTCAACTGTACATTTGATTTGTTTAGTTATGCTGGGTCCACAGTCATGGTGGTGGTACAATTTTACATTACTTGATTGAAAAAGCACTCACACAGACTTAAATAAGCAGAATACTATGACTCATTTAAACTGTATTTCTGCTCTGAAAGGTAACTTCTTAATATCTGCCAACTTCAGTAACTAAAGTTAGTTTTTACTACTATTTATTCCTGTTTGGCTTGCAGAGTCCCCCCAGCTGAGGAAAACTGAGCTGGATTCTACTAGTCCTTGTGCTTCATCAACAGCATTGTTTATTCAGCTCCAGTCAGTTACAAACTGCACAGACCCACCAAGAGCAGCAGAGTGACATCGGTGTCAATGAGCATAACCAGAATGCAGTGGAGCATGAAGACGAGGGCATCATTTGGCCTGCAGAACCTGACGTGCAAGTAGTAAAGAATCCCGCTTGATGTAAAACCCCATATAGAGTTTGCAGGATCACGGGCTTGATAATATGCCAAAACCTTTCACCTCTAGGTCACCACAGTTCAAATATAGCACATGCTGTAGTGAACAACATTTGTTACCAGAGCCATCTCTTTGATGGTAGAAATTTAAATCCTGGTGGATGCAGCAAAAACACACTATTCTAGTTCAACTACTAGCAATCTCATTGTCAAGAACTGACTGGACAGGGACAGTCAACTACCTTCAGATGGCAGTTCCTCAGATTTAGGCTGGAGGCAAATTTGCTGAGTAGCATGAGGAAACGAGTGCTGCTTTCTGGGCTTTAACTGTTTGGTAAATATTAACTTCAGGTTCTAGGGATACAAATCTAGTATGTTTCTTAAACCCAATGAAAGGTTTTTTGTTTTTTTTTAAATGGTTAATGGGAGATGAGAGCGCACCTCTACCCTGGAAATGGGAGATTTTCATAAAGGCACAACGCTTACCGTGCACATGCACACACACAGAATACTAGCTGTTCACTACATCACCCAATACAAACTGCGAGAGTGGCAGGAGAATTCCACAGGTGAGCTGGTTAGTGAGGTGGCAGTTACACCACCTCGCAAAGCTGGTTTGCTTCACGTATAGGTGCAATGTGACTGCCACTACATTGCTGAAGTTCCATGAGTAATTAAAACTTTTCTTTTAACCTTACAGCTTTGGGGAAAATGCTATACTTTATTTGTAAATCGGAGTTGCCTCTGGCTGTAGATTCAGAGAGAGAGAGAGAGAGAGAGAGAGAATGAGAATTATATACATTGATGAGATAAAAAATTACATAATTCAGAGATGTAGCTCCAACAAACTCTACTGAAATCCTAAAACAGAAGAGGAAATCGAGTTTTCTTGTACGATATTGTTAACATAATAAAGCATTATAGGGTTTCTCTCTGAAATTTCTGTTTATTCTTGTTGCTCATTAAAAAGGTAATTAATATTAGATAGATACCAATGGCTTTCGGTACCATCTATTTAGGAAATTTTGAGAAGCCACCTATGTTCATATGAGGAGTGAGATTATTACTACTAGAGTGGATCCAAAAAAACTGAATTCCCATCTCCTGAGAAAGTCTGGGTTTTATTGTTTCATCCTGAATCAGGATTCAATCAAAATGTCCAAACTTTTAGTGGAATGAAGAGTTCTGAAAAGGTTCAGTTCAGAAGTGTCCCAGTGTTTTATTTATCTGGGTCAACCTGAGCTCCTGTAGTACCGCACAGGAGTTGAGGTTTCAGGTCCCCCAGATCCCCGTTCTCTTCAGCAGGACTGTGCCTCTCATCATGCATCACAATGTCTCGTGGGGCTGATCCACCACAATACCTCCTGTGACAGGAAAGTACAGCTTCCATGAGGCACCATGACAATGCAAGCAGATGGAGAGACAAGTGGCAATTTGGAAATATATTTTTCCCCCCAATGGAAAATTCTGCCTATAGTCTTATCTTTTACTGTACAATATTTCAGTTTCAAAGAAGCCTTCTTTTCCAATGGAAAACACTTGGTTATAAATTTTTCACCCAGTCCTAATAATTACAGTAGGTATGTGGATACATCATATGCCCTTGTGGACATTTCAAGTTATGAACAGGTCAAGTGACTTGTGCTTCTCAGGTGGCAGAAGTATCTGAAATAACTCTTCCAAAATATAATATGCTTTATTGTCATCACAATTAGCCGGCTTTTGTTGCCATATCAGGTACCCACATTACTTACCAGTCAAATTAGTTTTCATAACTCCCCCTCTCCAGATGTATGTACCACTGTGCCCATTACACAAAGACTTGGTTAGCCCTTTTGCTACTGTTTTCTGCAACAGTGGAATAGGCAAATGCTGTGTCTTCATTCTGAAGTGTCAGTTAATTTGAACGCAAGTGATTAAGCCATATAAGTGGTGCGATAAGGGCACCGCCATGCTTGTACTCCCACACCATATCACGCAGTAGTAGAGCCGTGCTCAAGGGGTTAATGTGAAAGCAGCACTACCAATGTAAGAATATGAAAGAAAAGAGAGGCTGGTCTTTTAAGTAAAGCAACTTTCACAGCTAACTCTCTGCAGCTTATGTCCCTGATGCTTCAGCCATTAGGCTGAAAATAAAGAATAGGAAATATATCAAATCCAACAAATGATCCTTTTCACATGCTTTTGGAGGAGTGTATAGAAAAGACAGTTTGTTAACTGATTCTTTTTTGCTGCTAACTTTTGACATGCACAAAGGCATGAGCACAGCACTTTGGGGTGCCTTAGAAATCACAAATGAAACAGGGGTTCAGAATCACAAGCAGCATAGGAACAGCACAAGAGGCATGAAATCGAGGACACAGAAAGACTTGAAGAGATTGCAGAACTCCCTCCATGTCACAGAAGAAAAGATAGTATATAATGAAAGAGATGGATGACAAAATTTATACCCTACCAGACTGTGAAGATTGTACAGTGCCAGCACCTAAACTAGAACAGGAATAGGGGAGATATTCCCCTTTCAGTAACATGTATTACATGTCTGTGGAATCTGTAGGATTTGTGATCTTCCTGCATTCTACTATAAGGATAAATTATACTGTCAGCTAGCTTTTGTTTTTCAAATTGCCTTGGGAGGTGGGGGAGGGAGAGAAGATCGCCCCTTCACAAACACCTAAACTCACTCTCCTTCAAAGCTGCCCTCAAAACTCATTCACTCCAATAAAACCTTCACACCACAAGAGCATGTATTCTCTCAGCGCGCACACACACACAAAATCGGGAAGAGATTTTGAAAAGCCTTCAGTGGTGACCTAATGTTGCTCCCATTGAAGTCAATGTACGTATTACAGGAGGAGCAGTTAGGCAAACACTGAGGGCTTTTGAAAATATCACACTAAAGTGCAGTTTCATACACTTCTGGAATCTGTTGGTCATTAAAGTTAACCTCACCTGAGTAGTTGGGGGAAAAAAAAAAACAAAACACCTGGCTTTTGAAGTAAGTTGCAGCTTTTCCCACAGCAACTCCCCTGTGCTGAATAATGTTCTAAAAATATACCAAGACAGTGCTAATGTTGAAGTATTTCCTTCCCCAGCTGGGTAGAGGTATGATCTGTTTCTCACAAAAGACTGACATATGGTGCTGATAGCTCTCTGATTATGTCAACGTTTATTAGTTAAGTAAAAATCACAAATAGTCTTTAAAGGAAGGACCCCAGATGCCTCCAATTAATGTTTCTCAATACCACTGAAGAGAATGTAACTTAATTCCTAATGTCTTTACTTTAAAGAGCTCAGAACTCACAAATTATGTCATTAGGAACAGCAATGGCTAACAAGAGGATTCAGTATGATGTATTTTTGTTAGCTGAGGCTAATTGGAGCCAAATGAATAAAACAATGCTGTAAAGGCAAGCAGCAAAAATCCTTGGATCTTTAGGAGCTGAAATAAATTAGGATAATCAGCGATGTATGCAGAATACGGCATGTTCAATTAATATAAAATAGGACAGCAGTCAACTGCAAAGCTCCACCGATACACAGATGAGTTCTGCTGGGCAGCAGATGTCTTATTACATTGTATAAACACAAACAGCCCAGCCAACTAAGCCAGATCAAATAGTAGGCAAAAAGCAACAGAACCTGGGAGCTAATGACATGTAAAGACACAGGTAAAGACACAGGGGGTTTTTGCAAAGTTTACTGGTATGTATTTAAAGAACATGGTATGGTTCTTTATTAAGTGGGGCTTGGGCAAAAGGGGTGGGGAAGAGGTGAAGGGGGTAAAAGCACAGGAGACAAATGTCTGTCACATCGGGTAAAGCTAACAGTGTACCCGTGGCAGCTTGTATGCTTTAAAACTGCCACCTGCACATGCAGATATTCTGTGGGGGTGGATGATCTGATCCACCCTCTTCCTGCCGTCTTTTCATCGTGACAAATTAATTGTTACAGTAACTACAGTCAATTGATGTCACAATTTTAGCTTTCAGACCTTTCTGAAGTGTGAAGAAACAACTTGTCTTTCATTTCAATCTTCTGCTCAATAAGATCAAAGCTTCGTGTTCAAGTCCCTCATTTTTTCTCCCCTTTTAGCAAAGGGAATCATGACGACTACATCACAGACAAATGCTAAGGAGGTTATCTATAGTAAAATGCATGTTGTAGGCAAACCCCATTTTTGTCATTTAATGTTAGGATTTAAGGGTTGTAAATTGTTGCATAGATCATAATCACAAGATACAAATATGTCTCAAGTTCCAACTTCCTGTAGGTTTTATGAAACAATGGCCCTTTAAAATAGAATTATTAGCAATTTCTTATTCATTTCCCTCAGATTATTATACTCGGCCCAGAGATTTGTGTGAATGTCTCCATGAGAAGGACTGCTACAAGTCATAATAGCCACTTGAGTTGATTGAGGGTAAATGTGGCTTTTATGAACAATCATCCATAATCACTGATGAGCAAGCTGTTTTAATCATTACTTGAGACAAAAGTTAAATGATAGGATTGTCAAATAATGTGTTAGCTAAGGGCAGGTCCTCACTACAAAATCAAGTTGACCTAAGTTACATCCACTTACAATTACTGCGGTGGCTGAATTGCTTTTGAGCGTCCACACTGCGCTCTTTGCATCAGCGGTGCACATCCTCACCTGGAGCACTTGCACCGATTTAACTGTCAATGTGGGGTATTGTGGGACCTCTTCTGAAAGGCAGCCGTCGATGTAAGCAATGCAGTGTCTACACTAATGCTACATTGACCTAACTATATCTGCTTAAGCACTACACCTCTCGTGGAGGTGGAGTTATTAAGTCGGTGTCGTGGGCAAATTACATTGGGGGGGGAGTTGCATTCTAGAGCAGACACTTACACAGCTAGGTCAGTATAAACTGCCTTATGTCAACCTAACTCTGTCATGCAGACCAGGCTGAGTCTCTATGGGGAGTCATCTTTGCTTTCCTTCAATAATGCCATGATGGCCTTTGGAACTCTAGTGTGCTCTATGTTACAATGATCACATTTTTATGTCATTATTTGCAGTAAATCCATATGCATTTGCTTTGTACCCTATGTCCAGTCTTGACCTGCAAGGCACATTTTTAGAGGTCTGATTTCCAGACCTTGCACAAAAACAGAAGGAAGAAAATTCTGGAAAAAACTAACGATGAGATGTTGATACACTGCCTCTGTGTGTAGCCCCAAACTTGCCTTTTCCCCGCCTTTTGTGCCCTATTGCATGGCCAGCACCTATCTAAAAGCATAAAGATGAAAACAGACAGCAAATTATATAGGACCTGGCCATGTAACCTGGCCCAAAAGGGGAAAAATGGTCAAGTTTTGGGCAGCACATAGAGGCCGCTTATCAAGAATTGTTTAGCATGCGGAATGTTTAGCACCAAGACATTACTAGGAATAGTGGAATGGAAATCAGAAAAGTAACCGTTTGGCTAAATCTTCTGGCACGACTTCCTGAGCAACAGAACATGCGTACTCCTTAGCTACATCTGATGCTTTCAGAGTTCCTACAGATAGTCCACCAGCTACATTTGGGGGACCCAGTCATTAACATAGTGTGGTAGGTGTGATTCTGGGGGTCTCCCACTCATACATGGAGTACGGCAGCCTAGAGCCCAAGCTTACCCAGTAAGTGCAAATGAGCTCTGGTACCTACAGTTCTTCCCTTCAGGAAGATAGGAGTGAACATAGTGACCAAACCCAATTATGGTTCTTAAATTTGAGTATTGTTTATTTTAACAGTAGGAATAAAGCACTGAGAAAAAAGGAGTTTAAAAAAAAGTCTACACATGTCTATTCCCCTTAAAGGCCCATCCCCCAATACCTAGTGGGGCCTAACTTCCTCAGACACCCGCAGTGGGGAATCACGTACCCCAAACTCCCCCCTCCCCTCCCACACACACACCTTTGACAGAGTCCCTTTTGAAACTGCTATAGGCCTTTTGATCAATGCTTTCAATGAGCCTTTTCTCTTAACATCCCTCAAATGTTTGCTAAGAAGGCACTTAACTTGAGCCATTCTGTTCCCTTCCCACTCTGTTTTCTTAACAGCCTACTATTAAACTCCACCAGGACAGCCATATAGCAAACATCCTAAACATCAGGTCAACACACCGTATTTATAAATTACACAGCACCTCCAAATCCATCACAGCAAGGCCTCTGCTTGCAAAAAACATACGATTATAACGTTCTAGATTCCGGTTCAAAGTTAATTTTTGTTGCTGCTGCCATCAAACTAAAATTTTTAAGAATAAGAATGCCCTGACCCCATTTAGTTCATTAAATGCTTCACCAACAGCAAGTATTGATCTCTTTTACTTGAGTTTTTACTTCATTTAGCATGCACAGGTCAAGCGATAATCCAAATCTCTCAGCACAGTTTGGAAAGGAAACTAGTGGACTCACCCATAATTTTAAGATAGTATTTTAACTAGTTTGTCCATCCAGTACTTGAATACAGGAATAAAACCGAGCGGATATAGGTATATAGGTCATTCCAAAATACCACAGGATCCCTCCCTGAGCTGATCAAGTTCTTCTCTACAAGAATAGAGATGGCTAGACTGAATCAATGTCTTAGGTAAATTCAAGATGATCAAGGAGGACAAGTCTTTTGCATTAATTGGAGTTCACATGGCTGTAGTGACACAGGAGAGTCCCAGGTGCTTTCTGTTCAGTCCGTAGACTCTTGAAACTTTCCATGTACCTAAAATTAATGGCATTCTTGTGCCTAGCCTATATTTTAAGGAGTATAATTAAAGTAAGTTAACAAGTATTACAGCCGACTGTTTGGATTGTATAGGCTAGGGACACAAGAAAGTAGACACACTTAACCAGTAAAAATCAACAAACAAGATAGAGATGCTGAACCAGTACCCTCACAAAAGCCAATTACAGACTTCAGATGGACAATTTAGAACTTGGTCTCCAAATGGAAATTTACCAGCCCAATTATACTGGTATCATCACAACAGTAAGTTTCCCCTGGTACGGAAGCCCTAGCTGCTCATCAGGCATTAAAGTAAAGCTGCACACACAAAAACATTGCATCCCCTCTTGTGCTTGAAGAAGCTCAGCTCCCCCACCACCTTCTTCAATGGACTGATGAAATCAAGATTCTTCAGATGAGAGAAACTAATGTGGGAGCAGGAAGAGAACTCTTCCCTAGGTGGGCAGTTTCTCGTGTTCTTGCTCCAGTAGGTGGAGCATCACAACATGAAAGAAGAATTATCCAAGATGGGAATACTATAGCCACCTCTTCCACACAGGAAGATCTGTCACCCTAGCTGATTTTCTCCACCCACTCCCTGGAAGAGAGGGAGACTGTGCCACCTTCCCTCCCTTAGCAATAATCCAAGAGAAACAGAGCAGTCCTGCCAGTTCCCTGTCACCAGTATAAGCCAGAGAAGAACTGATGGCTACATTACAGTCTCTACCAGGATATATCTTGCTTTGACATGTTTAAGAATTTCCCTTAGAGAATATATGGTAAATTTCAACATCATCAAGGAAACACAGAATTTCTTCCTTCCACTACTTAGGAAGTGTGGTGCTGCCATGGAAGGGTATACGGAGCTCAGGTTACAAACTTAGACCTTGGCTCAAATACCTGATTTGTTCTCAAGGTACTCACTGCAATGGTTTCTCAGAGCAACACTGATGGCTCTGGAGGGAGAGCTTCTGGAGGGGGGAAGATGCCAGAGTTTTCCAGAAATATATATTACGTATTATGCTGCCTGGCTCCCCTCATTAACAATTAAGTGGCTGTGAACTTGTGTGACATTATCTCAATTCTCTACATTGATTCATGTAGCTTATTATGTCACTGAACTTGTCTCCCAATTAGGAGCACTACCTTGAAACCCATACTGCAGAGCAAAGGAATGTTTGTAATGTTGTAGTCATGTCAGTCCCAGGATAGGACATGTTGACAATTAATTTAAATGATAGGATGTTCTTTTGACTTCTGAATTATCAGAATACAGTATAGACAGGGACTGTTGATTACACTGTCGACCCTACTCATTCATATGTAAATACACAAAAACACAAACATTACGCCTCCACATGTCTTTTGGCGTTATTTATTTTGCAGGATATTTAATCCTTTCTAGCCATGTGTCACACCCTGCATTATCACCTTGTGATGCCTGGTCACCTGAGCCCACCAAACCCAAATCCATCCATCACCTGTGAAACTGATAACTAGGAAGAGGTGAGTATAAGTCTTAAAGGGTCAGTCCAACTTGTGACACCAAATGTATGTGTATAGGGAGCAGAGTGGGAAGAAACTCATGCAGCATAACCCTCTCCCAACTCCAGATTTCATGGGGCCCAGAGGAATCCACTGCATGGGGAGGAGACTCTGAAATTTCTCGTGAGGGAGTTATGAAGAAGCTGTGGCTGGCAGAGAGAACAGGCAATTACTGTTTTGCATGGTCATCTCCCTCCAAACCTGCGGAATTTGCTGCACAAGTTAATGCTGTTTACTGCAGCATTAACTCCTGCATTTCTGCCTCCTACCTAGGGTTGTCAGGTGTCCGGTTTTCAACCGGAATGCTGGTCGAAAAGGGACCGTTGACTCTCATCAGCTGGCTGCTAAAAGTCCGATTGGTCACAGCGGGGCAGGCAGGCTCTACGCACCCAGAAAGTGGCCAACATGTCCCTACAGCTCCTAGGCAGAAGGCAGCCAATGGGGCTCCACATGTTGCCCCTGCCCGCAGGTGCCACCTTGAACGTCACCAGGAACCATGGCCAATGAGAGTTGCAGGAGTGGTGCCTGTGGGCGGGGGCAATGCACAGAGCCCCCCAGCAATGCACGGAACCCTCTGACCACCCCTCTACCTAGGAGCTGGGAGCCGTTCAGATTTCCTCTGTCCCTGGGAAACGAAAGGGACACCTGAGGTCAGTGCTGCCCAGAGCCCAACTCCCTTGGCCCAGCCTAGAGCCCTCTCCTACACCCCAAACCCCCCATCCCAGGTCCCACCTACAGCCTGCACCCCCAAGCCCCCACCCCCAGCCAGAGCCCTCATCCCCCTCCCACACCCCAATCCCCTGCCCCAGCCCTGAGCCCCCTCCCACACTCTGAACCTCTTGACCCCAGCCCAGAGCCCCCTCCCACACTCTGAACCCCTCAGCCACAGCCCCACCTCAGAGCCCTCTCCTACACCCTAAACACCTCATCCCAGGTCCCACTCTAGAGCCTGCACCCCCAGTCAGAGCTCTCATCCCTTCCCACACCCCAACCCCCTGCCCCAGCCTGGTGAACATGAGCGAGTATGGGGGGGGGGGGGAAGTGAGTGACAGAGAGGGCTCAGGGAAGGGGAGGGGCAAGGGGTTTGGTTTTCTGCCATTAGAAAGGTTTCAGAGGAACAGCCGTGTTAGTCTGTATTCGCAAAAAGAAAAGGAGTACTTGTGGCACCTTAGAGACTAACCAATTTATTTGAGCATGAGCTTTCGTGAGCTACAGCTCACTTCATCAGATGTTTACCGTGGAAACTGCAGCAGACTTTATATACACACAGAGTGTATATAAAGTCTGCTGCAGTTTCCATGGTAAACATCTGATGAAGTGAGCTGTAGCTCACGAAAGCTCATGCTCAAATAAATTGGTTAGTCTCTAAGGTGCCACAAGTACTCCTTTTCTTTTTGCCATTAGAAAGTTGGCAACCCTACCTACCACCCTCCTGGAGGGGGGATGCAGGGGACAAGCTCAATTAACATCAGCTGGGGGAGGGGGGGGCTGTCCTTCAGACTGATATCCCAGGACAGTGTGACTTTAGGGCCAAGAACCCAGTGCCCTTTTGCAGAAAGTAAACTCTCTTCTTGCAGGAGGAATTGAGCACGTTTAGACTCATTTTCCATAGCCATCTACCCCCTGGCGTGGGATGGGGGGGTGGGAAGGGGAAGGAGGAAGAGAATGATCAGTGCTTTAATTTCTGCTTAGTTTTCATGTCATGTTGCAGTTTGTCACAGCTATTGAAGAGATAGCCCTGAGTAGTGATGTATGATCTTAGGCAACAAGATACTAATGATTATTTCTTGGCAGGTTAGCGTACACACACACACACACACACACGCCATTTCAGCCTCAAAAGCACTCTGCAAACATTAACTAATTAATACTCAGCATTCCTGCCCTTCCCTTTTACAGCCCCCTTCCTCCAGTCTTCCTCCTTTGTGTTTTCTTTCCCAGACGCACACTACTACCCTCTCTCTACCTTCCTACATCTTTCCCTCTACCTCCCTAGGGAGTCTCTTCCTTCTCCCACCTCCAAAATCTGTCTCCTGCCACCTCAAGCCACCTCCATAGGAAAGTCTCCCTTTCCCAGGCCACTGGTCCTCTCTTACAAGCTCATTCCTTCACCTTTAGTCATGTCTTCCATTACCCAACCCAGCTGGAGCAACAGCAGGAACACTGAAGACCCTGAGAGCAGCAGGAAGTTGCAAAAGGGATGGTGGGGGGGGGGGGAGGGAAGATACAGGAGGGGAGGGGAGGTATTCAGTGCTGAAGGAAAGACAGAACAATGGGGGTGGCAAGCAAAAATGAGGGCAGTAAAATACTGAGGGCGAAGAAGGAACCAGGGGACAGAGGAGGGGACACTATGCTAGTTGGAAAATCGGTCCTTTTTTTCTCCTGATCAAGAAGTTCCTGGGTGTGGTAAGATCTCCTCCTGCAAGTCTATGTGCAGCACAGAATTAGCCCAAAGCAGAGAACAGCTAGAAGCTAGCTGTCTGGAAATATTACTCCCCCCCACCCCGCCAAAGGAAAAAAACAACTATTTCCACTGAACCACGACTCTTTCTAAAAATGGACATTTTCACCAAAAATTATCTTTTTAAAATATTTTCCTTTTTCAACCAGACCTGAAAAGGAAAATCTGTTTCCCCCGCCCCCTCAGTGACAACATGAACACACACACACACCCCACACCAGGAAAATCAAAACCAAAAATTTTCTATGAAAAGGTTTGCAAAAAACAAAAAACACACACAAAAAAATAAAAGGTTAATCTTTCTCAAAACCCAGAGTGAAAAATTTCATTTTCAGAAGAAAAAAAATTTCCCCTCCTTTCACACTAACTGTACTTCTTAATATTAATAAAGATGGCTTTTAAAAGGAAAAAATACATTGCCCTCTTTTCTCATTATTTATGGTATTAAAAAATGAAGCTACAAAAGGTTGGGTTCTTTCCCTTTGCAAGTATAAGGACTAGCAAGTCTGGTGGAAAACTCTTCAGTAATTGTGAACTTTTCCACAAGAGCTTTTCTCAGCATCAGAGCCCAAGCCTCAATTTCAAACAGCTGCCCACACAGTTGTTTTTAGAGCACTCTTGTGAGCCTGAGTCTGTTGATCTTGATTGGGAGCATCGCTGCCCCCAGGCTGTGTAGACATACTGTAGGAATCCTAGTCATGGACCAGGACTCCATTCTGCTAAGTGTTGTACAAACACAGAACAACTATAGTCCCTGTCCCCACAGAGCCTACAAACCTCAATTTCTAATGAGCCCCCCCCCCCCCCCCAACACAGACACACAAAAACTGCTGCTCTTTCTTTAAGAAACCTTGAAGACTTTTTAAAATGAATCATGAAGTTTTCAAGTGTCTACAAGCTCTTTAACCGCACCTTTAAGGAATGGCAAGAGGAAGGGGATGAATAGAAAGCAATAGGAAAGGAAGGAGGAAAAGAAATAGAGAAGCAACAAGAAGACAAAACACCAAGAAAAAAATGCCTTTGAGTCCCTTGTAAACTGTCAGAATCACTCCGATATCATGCTGATGCGCAGGGGGAGCTCTGTCAAGAGAGCTATTGTCCAGGAACAATCAAATGGGTTTAAAATGAGGGATTTCAAACCTGGGGGGCGGGTGGGGGGGAGAGGGAAGGCCAACGTCAGCTCAGATCAAACCACTTCTTTGGGAGATGGCTTGGTGATGTCAGGGAATGGCTCTTCCTTCTGAAGCTAGAAATCAGGCATTCAAATCCCCATGCAGCCTTAACAGGGGAGAATAAAAATTGTTGCCTTCTTTGAGGCTCCCTGACTCTTGGTGACTAATTCACTATAATCTCTCTCTCCCAAGTGACTCTCCTTATAAGGCTCTTTGATTTAAGCTCTTACCTACTGACCATGCCCTGCTTCAATCATCTCAAACCTTTCCACCAGTTTGGATGTCAGCAGCAGAAGGTAATCAGGGCACTAACTCCCTGCCCCAGTGCTAGGGAAAGATTTTTACAGCTTCACACACCCCTGCACCAGAGACTGCTCCATGTTGTAAGACTTCCCAGGTGTCTTTCTGCACAACTGACTTTGCTAGGGCCCACAACACAGAGAACTGTCTGCATTCTGGCCGTAGGTTGTCACTTTATTTCACATTCGTATCCTGATCACACAGATGCACTAATAACCAAAAAACCCACAACCCAACACCACTCCAACCTTATGCAGGATATTCACATTAGCAGTGACAGAAATACTTCTCTTTTGGAGTGGTAGCTGTGTTAGTCTGTATCAGCAGAGAGAATGAGGAGTACTTGTGGCACCTTAAAGCAGGTGTGCTTTCTTGGCTGGGCCTCTGCATGGAGCAGGCTCGACTTATTAGTGACTCTGAGGCAGGGGATTATAAAATTATTTATTCTGGCTTAAACAGAGAACTGATGATTGAGAATTTAGGTCAACAGATCTCCCCCCCCCCCCATTCACATCCCCCTATCCTCACCAAAAAAAAAAAAAAAATCTCTGCATGTTGCTGGCTAATTACAGTAGCCAATATACAAAATCAACTCCTTTCCCTTCCTGTGTGTTAGATATATACAGGGGTACAAGACCTTTGTGCCAGCCATACACAAGCCAAGTAGTGCGAAATTATCAGTCTTCTCTTGGCAAGAATTCTCATGTGAAAGGAATATTGTGAAGAAACTGTGTGGTTGGGAGAGGGGCAGAGGGAGGGGTGAGCCAAGGTGAAAGCTCACCATCTCCAGTGGTGAATTCTGCTTTTCAGTGTGAAAGTTGTGATATTCTACTTTCAGAATTGCCAGCTTCCTTTTCACAGCACCAGCGCTACTAGGATTTTGCAGTGGGATGAGGAATGCAGCGTGAACATTAGTGAGCAGATTTCAGGCTGATACTTCAAGCAATCATTTTTAAATTTAACTTTCATTTAAATAGTTGTCAATCACTTTAGCCTGTGGTGTATAAGCACCGTCGTAGGGAGATATACCAGGTATTTAACGGTTATTCAGTCGAGCAGAGAAAGGCATAAGATTCAATGGCTAGAAGCTGAAGCTAGATAGAGTCAAACTAGAACAAAGACAAATTTTTAACAATGAGAGTGATTAACCATTGGAACAAACTACCACAGGAAATGGTGAGCTCTCCATCTCTGGATGCCTTTCTAAATGATATGCTCTAGTCAAACACAAGTCACTGTGCTCAATACAGGAGTAACTGGAGACATTCCCCAGCCTATGTTATAGAGGAGGTCAGAGGAGACCATCTAATGCTCCCTTCTGGAGTTGAAATTTATCCATCTATTGATCGTTTTCTTGGTAATCAAAAATGGGGGGGAGAAGCATTTCTCCCCCCCCCCATAGCTGTAGTCACAGACAGAGTAAAGAATACCCTTAGCAATGTGTGATATTGCAAAAGAACGAGGCTCCATAGGGCTAGAATTTTAGCAATGGTATTTGATATGGCCTCTTTCTTGCCCTTATCTCCTCCTTCGTTGGTATACAGAGCCCTGATTGTTATCAGGTAAATATGGTAGATTTGTGATTATTCAAGATCATTGTAATTGTATTTGCTGAAATACACAGGCATAACAAATACAAATAACAAGTAACATTGGAGGCAACGTTGCTGAGCAATTATTTATGTCTCAGCAGGTGGGTAATATACACATGCTGCGGGGGCCATTCTGCAACTGGTTTTGCATGCTTCCTTTGGCCGTGTGGAAAGATGCCACAATTAGGCCTAACTAAAAGGTGTGGTCAGCATCCCTTCCTTCTATTCTCTCCAAAGTAGGACACCACATTCTCTCCCTGTGCTGCTGGTATCACTCTGCATGCCTGTCCTCCGAGAGTGCTGTCCTCTGCCGAGAGGATGCTGTGAAGTAACAGACCAGAATATCACAGGATGCACTGGTAAAAATAGATAGGCAGCATGATAGGTGTGAAGTCACAAACTCAGTTGACAGATTGTGATGATGTAAAGCACACTGCTGTGAGGACAACTTTTAACCATGTTTGCAGTAACCAGGTCGGGTGACAGTCAGAAGTAGTTACAGTAACACAGTTGTACTTGCAGTACATGTGGAAGCTTAAATCTCCCCTCATTTTCCCCCCTTTGTGATAAGCAGTGAAACAAATTTGATCAACCATAGGTAGCAGTTCTCTATCTCATTCCAGCAGTGTTTATTGTTAGATCTCCTTAATTGCAAAAAATAATTGTGTTTGGACTTATTCATGGTAATTTTTGGAGGCTGTTCGGGTTTGTCTGCTGTCTTTTTGCTCTGTGTGCCTAGCCCAATAGCCCTGAGCGGGGTTCTTTACACACAACTGCAATACAAATTATAATAGGATTCAATTCTGAGCACCTGCTGCGGAGCCACCATTCCTTCCAAAAATCAAAAGATGACCAGATTCTCTCAGAATTTGACCCAAAAGCCTCACACATTGTTTGGCGAAAATAAAGTGTAACATTCAGGACACACAAAATTTGATGCATTTCAAAAGCTCTTTAATTCCCCAATAAGTCACATCTTAGTCTGTAAATTTATTTGAAAATTACTTTTAGAAAAGTTTATTTTTAAAAAAAAAGTAATGCTCAAAAATCTTTGCTGCAAAAAGAGGGTAAAAACCTCAGAGGCACATCCAGTCACTTCAGTAAGATGCTTTAGTATGCAAAGTGGCGTATGGAGTTTTGCCATGTAGCGCCCATGATTTTAATGGGAATTACATGGTTAAAAAACCTGAATGATTCTTTGAAAGCATAGAGGGATTGTGGCCTGTTACCAGGGTTGCCAAATGTACAAGAACATCTGTATTGTACAAAGGAAAATGTGTGCCATATGCATTTATTAGTTGAAACAGGAAAATAGAGCCATTTCTTTATGATAGGAAGCGATATAATTGACAGGAAAATCAGTGGAGCCTGTGACAATCCGAGACCTGACGAGACCACAACGTGACTCAGACATTGCCTAGGTGGGATTGTGTTGCAATAGCTCCACACAGCGGTTACGACAGGAATCGTTCACAATTACAAAGGCCGTGCCAGCACTTTCGTTGCAGACAGCTTTTCTCTCTATGGCCGAAGAGGAATGGAGTGCAGCACTCTCCATACACAATGTTCTGCTCAAGTCTTCCTCTTAGTAAGACCTACCAAATTCCTAAGCATTTGTACAGAATGCTCTAGGCGCTACCAGAAACAACAATGAATACAACTGGCCTGGCTGGGAGCTTCTCAGAGTACTTTTCATCAAGATAGTGTGAGCTAGAGCAAAGTAGTAATGTATTCTTCTGGTCTCTTCTTCTCCCATCCCTCTCTTTCCCTACACTATTTTTTCCTGCTTTTCTTAGTTCCCACTCCACCACCGATTATACACCTATTTATATTTAGAGTCAAAAATTCTCACAGAAATTGCTCACTTTCCCACAAGTCTAGCTGTAGTTTATAATTCCTCTTTAGTTTACCAGGCAGCCTGGGATTTCACCATCAACCCTGATAAATCTCACCCACCTCGATGAATCATATCATCTTACCATAAATGACAAACAGGATACTCTGAGTTTGAACTTTCTTTTTAACCTTAATTGAAACTACTGTCTGAACTCTCCCTTGGTACAAGGACCACCCCCCTTGTAGCTCTGTCATCCCTCTCTTTTTTTTTTTTAAACTGTATCTTTATATACAAGACATTATATCATAAAAAGGGGCTTCACAAGACAACATCACTTATGCAAAAGAAATCTCACATCACTGAATGCTTTCTGCAGCCTTGTTTAGTAGATGCATCCCTCATTTTCCATCTTTGTCCCATATATGAACCTCAGGAAGTGGAGATAAGTGTCTTTGATATTCTTCTGTATTCGTATGCGCAAAGCTATTCATTCACGAAACACCTATGGACTTCACGGCCATAAATAGTATTTAACACACATGATCTTCCACATCAAAAATATCACACCACCCAGTTCTGATTGTGTTAAAGGAATTGCTCCCCTAGTTGTAATATATCTAGAAGCCCAACAACTAGTGTGTTGTACTCTCATCTACAATACTATGTACTTATGTTAGGATTTACATATTTCAGAAATTCTGCCCTGCAGAGGGCAGTGATGTGTACACACACCACCCGTGAATGACACATTACATATATCAAATCAAAGTTCAGCACTGGTACAAATAGGCACAATCCCATTAGGGGCAATGGAATTGTGTCCATTTATGTTGGCAGTCAGTATAGCCCATTCATCTTAAGTAATACTAACTTTTCCCCCATTACTAGATGACAAGATATTCCTCTCCCTGATAATTTACCATTTCCATTGAAATCCTCTATCTTCCCTGCCTCTTCCCCTTTCCGTGTAATCACAACAAGCCACACCCTCTTCTTACTCCTTCCTCAGGAAGCTGCATGCTTTTGTCATCATCTTGTTGCCTTCAACAGATCCTCTCCTGTATGATCAGCTGCTTTTATGTTTGAAAAACAACAATCAAGCTCCCTAAACAACAAAGAGTCCAGATAGCTTTTAAACCTTAAGAAATAGAAAAGCTTAAATAAAAGGGAACGGTCAAATACTCCCAAGGATTGATTTTTCCTCCCTTTCTCCTCCTCTCCCCAATGTGTTAAAATAAAACACAGCCCTGATGGACACAACAAATTTTTACTGTCTGCTTGAAGACTTGAATGAGGGACAATAATGTTCCACCAGGACTGAGTAAAATAAATTCGTGAATTAGAGCACATGTCCCAAAGTGTAAAGGCCCATGTTTCGCATTAAAAACAGTTCTGAACACACAGAGTACTCTAATTCCACCTGCACTAATTCGATTCTGTCACACTAGTTGCTTTTATTACATTGTTAGAGTTGATCTTGAATTTGGTTTTCCACATCCTGAAGCACAGCCATGCTGTTGCAGATCTCACTGCAGCTGTATGGCAATTTGGCTTTGAACAGATAAATGGCTGAACTCGAGTCAGAATTCTGAGGTTTGGCTTTGACTGATATCTTTTAGAAACTCAATAGTTAGAAGAAAGCACCACTTTCCTCAGCCAGTGCTATTGCAAACTTGATTACTTCTTCTCCAGGGCCTCTTCTGATGGTGGCCCAACGTGCCTTGGGATGGTGAGGAGGCTTTTCCGTCTCTCCTCCTGATGGCCAGTCCTGGTAAGATCCTTTTCCAGATGTTTCTGCAATACCCACTTTTCTGGTATCACACCGTCCCCTCCGCTTAGGGGTGAGTAAGAAACTTGAGATCACAAATTAGATCAGAACTCTGCTTATAGGGCCAGATCCTGCACCACTGAAGTCAACTAGAGTTTTTCCGTGAACTTCAGTGGGAGCAGGATGAGCACCGAAGTCTTCAGAGCAGCCACTAGTCTCATTCCTCACTCTTGCAGTCTGCATGTTGATAGCAGCTCTTTACCACCATTAAACCTCTACTTAAAGGAGGCAGATTTGAATACCCTCATTTAAACTTATATTAGCCCCCTACTTCAATAGTACAAGCAGAAGAGCATTTTAAGTAAGGTCTTTGAACATTCCAGAGTGCATTAGTCTATTTTATTGATCAAATACCAAATAATCACAACATAACAGTTGTTTTTATAATTGATAGAATGATCAATTGTCTTTTTTTGGTAAAGGGTAATAATCGTTAATTGTGGTTAGGAGTGGTATGAACTTTCCATGTAGCAAATCTAATTGGTCTTAAATTGGTATCTGCTATAAGTTTTTTCACTACATGTTACAATTACAACAGCAAGTTATTAAAGTATAATAGAAAGAATTATCCTGAATTCATACATTTGGTTTTGTGTGGTGATGTGTTGACTAAATATTGACTGTCAGTCAATTGACTGGTTTCAGAGTAACAGCCGTGTTAGTCTGTCTTCGCAAAAAGAAGAGGAGTACTTATGGCACCTTAGAGACTAACCAATTTATTTGAGCATGAGCTTTCGTGAGCTACAGCTCACTTCATCGGATGCATACCGTGGAAACTGCAGAACATTCGATGAAGTGAGCTGTAGCTCACGAAAGCTCATGCTCAAATAAATTGGTTAGTCTCTAAGGTGCCACAAGTACTTCTTTTCTTTTAATCAATTGACTAAAGATTATATACCATGCAGGTGACCGTGTCAGTCTGGCCAAAACCAAATAACTCAAATATCTGAGATTTGGACAAATATCACCCTAATTACACAAAGAAATGAACACGCAAACTCTGTGTAGTATCTTTTCTATGAAATGGAGTTGAATTAGCATCCACTGCTACAACCTTTGTTTGGTCTCTCTCTTTTTTTTTTTATTAAATGTGCACATTTTGTTTTTCAGTTTTATCTACTTTGCATTCAGAGAACTCGAGATGAACCAAAGCAAGAACCACTCCCCAGACACCAAGAAACAAAATCTCAGTGGTTTGAATTAACAGGACCTGGATCTGAATCACTCCCAATATAGACATTTGGATTTACAATGCAAAAAACCTATGCCAACAAAATTTTACAAAACCCAGTTTTCTCCTTTCTAGTATGAAGGGGGTGGCATTCCAACCTTGTTCCTAGCATTGTATATGCAGACAGATCTCATCCAAACTTACCACCTTCCTTAACTTTGTCTCTGTTAACTGAAACAGCAATAAAAACTTCAGCTCACAATTTCTCCAGAGCATGGCTCTTCCTAGAGGTTTTCCCTGGCTGGACATCTCTATACCTTGCCCCTAATTCCCTGTACTTCCAAACATTCAAACCCTTTCATTCTCCTGGGTTAGTACTAACAGAACTACCTGGTCTGCTAGGGTGAGTAAGCAGTATAAGCCTGCATCTCTGTGCGGGGTCCTAGCACCTGAGATGAAATGGAGTCAGCAGAAGAACTCTACACATCACAATGCAGATCCAAATCTTAGCACAGATGTGAACTGTACAGCACTGGGGGAGAGAAGATATACAATAAGAGATACACACAGCCTGGAAAATCCCGCATTTATTGCGCCCACATCACATAGCTTCTTTTTAATGAGAAAGTGTTTATTGCACTTCAGTATTATTGTTTTCTCTACTTGGGGTGTGTCAGTTACTGGACGAACTGCACCTCTGACCTGCTTCTGGTCCCATCAAGTTCACCCCCTCTATGTCTCAAGCTTTGGGCCATCTCCAGCTCTCAGGGTGTAATCATGTTATTTTTTCCCATTCTCAGACTGGGCCCTAGCGGCAGTCCCCTGGTACCAACCATGGCGACCTCAGCAGATCAGGGCTCAGACTCTTACTGAGCTAGCATGAGTGTAGATAGCAGCATAGTCGCAGTAGCAGCAGTGGAGGCATGGCTGAGCCATGAGCTAGCATGAATATGTGTACACAAGCAGGGGAATCAGACCCCTGTCTCGTAATGCAGACACAGCCTAAAAAGAACAAAGTAACTAATGTGATATTAGGAGGTACTGCAAAGGAGAAAGAGCACGGCTCCTGTGAGTGATGCAATGACACTACTTGATAAGTTTCTGATGTCTTCAAAGATGCAGACTGCCCTACAAGAAGAGAAAGTAGACACACAATACTGTAAGAAAGGTGTCAGTAGGTATAAAAGGCAGGTTTTGCAAGAAACTTGACTGACTAATAATGTTGGGACAATGAGGGGAATAGAAAAGTGACTGGATAAATTTACTATTTTTAGATGAAAAATGGTGACCTAAGGCTGTATGTAGACTGCAAGGATCAGAAAATAACTAAGACAGACATTACCAGTGCTACAGCAAGACCAGACTTACTTCCTGTGTCACTTTCAACGTGAGGCTTTTATGATACATCTCTGGCTGAAAAAAGCAGAAAGCCAAATTGCTTTTGATACACAATTTGGCATTGTGTCCTGAGAATGTTGTTTGGCATGCACCCCCCAGCTGAGATATTCCACAATTAACAGGTAGAAATTGGAAGAGCATATTCAGAAGATATTCAAGTCAATAAGAAACCCCAATCCAAACACAACAGCAGATGGCACAAATCAAAAAAGCATGAAACCAAGAAAAGAGATTTGAAATTAAGCCACATTAAAGACCAATCAGTTGAGAGTGCAGAAACTCATTTACTTCTGAGACAACTTGCAACTAAAAATAAATAGCTGGACCATGAAAAGTTAGCTGTAAAATAGACATTTAACTCAACAGCACTAAACAAACCTTCACTTTATGGCTTGGGAATTAAAGTTTATATACCTATGCTTGATTTGGATGTTTGTTCAGAAACTGTACGCGATTAGAAAAAACACCTGTATTGCTATATACGTCCACAGGCAACACAATTTACCCTTTCTACCACTCTTCTTGCTTTAGTCCAGAGGCTCTTAATCTTTCCAGACTCCTGTACCCCTTTCAGGAGTCTGATTTGTCTTGAGTACCCCCATGTTACACCTCATTTAAAAAACTACTTGCTTACACAGTCAGACATAAAAATACAAAAGTGTCATGGCAACTATTATTGAAAAAGTTCTTACTGTCTCATTTTTACCCATGTAATTATAAAATAAATGGACTGGAATATTAATATTGTACTTACATTTCAGTGCATAGTATATAGAGCAGCAAATTTTAGCAACTCAAGGACCCCCATTTTGATTTAAAATTTTTTGCAGACCTTGAAACCCCCACCTCAGCCCCAGGCCCAGCCCCCACTCTGCCCCTTCCCCCAAGGCTCCACCCCTGCCCCACCTCTTTCCACCCCCTGCCCTGAGTGCACCCCATCCCTACTCCTCCTCCTCCCTCCCAACACCTCCTTCATGCTCCTGAACAGCTGTTCCCCAGCATTCAGGAGGCACTGGTAGGAGGGGGAGGAGTTGATCAATAGGGCTCGTGAAGCCACTGGAGTACTCTCACGGGCCCCCAAGGACCCAAGTCTGCGGGCCCAAGTCTGAGGAACACTGGTATAGAGAGCAGTATGAACAACTCATTGTCTATATGAAATTTTAGTTTGTACTGACTTTGTTAGTGTTTTTTATGTAGCCTGTTGTAAAACTAGGCAAATATCTAGATGAGTTGATGTACCCCTTGGAAGACCTGATGTACCCCTGCATGTACCCCTGGTTGAGAACCACTGCTTTAGTGCATCTGAGAAAGTTTCTCTAACCTGGTTCAGATTTTCCAGGTCAGAAACAGTAAAATTTTCAGAAATGCCAACATGACTTGGAGAGTCACTGTTCAACTTTTCTCTCTACCCATCCAGATGTGTGTGTTGTTTGTGTAACATGCCTCTGTGTTTTTCATGCCTCATTCTGACTGAGCAGTCCAGGACAGACAAACATACAAGTCATTTTCTTACTGGACATAACTGGACATAGTGACTGAGATTAATGTTATGTGAAGGGGAGGGGGAAAGAACCTACCGCTGTTGGCTGAAAATTAAAACACTGGCGATCTTAGCCAACACCTACATTAGCAAAAAATGTGTGTGCACACACGTGCGCACACACACACCCACGTGTTCAATCAGATATATGTTCATGAACATAGCTGGCCATTAGCTAATTCCCAGTTTGCATTCACACAATTTGCACACGCATGCTGAAGTTAGGCACACACAAATTTTGGCATGTACCTAACAGAAAACCCTGCCTACAGAAAAATACATATAATATAGCAGATAACTATGGTGGATAGTAGCAGTTAAGAATCTCACTCTCTACCCAAAGTGTTACACTACATCCATCTCAGTAGCATCTGAATAGCAGGTGATCAGAACTTAATTAATTACTCCCCGTTTTTCACATGTTCATAACTTTCTAAGTAATTAAATTTAGAATTGAAATCTTTCAAGCTCTGTTTCAGCCCAGAGTGGATTTGGGAAAATGTGAGCAAAAACTTTGCACTTGATTATGACTTCTGTATTATTTGAGATTTTCAGAACAGTCCCTTTTCATTATGGACCAAACTTTTCATTGTGGACCCTTTAATTGCTTACCATAAAAAAGAATTAATTTCTGCATATGCTTTCAGATCTCTGGTTTCACCAAAATGGTAGTAACTTTTAGTAAAATTCAAGAGTAGCATTACAGTGCAAGCAGAGTTGCTGGTCTAACAAAATGTTAGAAGCAGCAAAACAGTATATGATTGTGTTTGAATGATTGCAGCCAAGTAAGCAGAACACATTTGCTGATTTGCCTAGGTCCTCCTGCTAGTGCTTTAACCAGAGAACTCAAACCCCAATTCTGGGCAACTCAGAATGCTTGAAGGCTTGAGACCTACATTAGCTCTGAAGATAATGTTTACAAAGAGACACAGAAGTTTTATTTGAAAACAGATTTTCATGCAGACACAAAGGTTCTGATTTTCCTCTCATTTATGCCCATGTAAAAAAGTTAAAATAAGAAAAAATAAGGGAAGATTCCCCCTCCTCTACTCAAAACAGACTTCAGCTCCCTTGTTCTCTCTGGTTTAGGTAGACAGCACTCCCTTCATCGACCCCTGTTCCTTGACAAGCGTGGCAAGAACTTCCCCTCCTATCTCAATCTACTTTAACAGCCATCCATGGAACTCAGCTGACTTTGGTAGGTTTACACCTAACTTTACGCTGGAGTGAGAAAAGAATCAGTCCAGATTCTGTTATGAAATCTTTATGTTCCTGCACAGATTCTAAACTTTGATACAAAAGGGAGGCCTTTACAAATGCATCATCACAGGAATAAAAGAAAACCAGAAAGAAAAAAATAACAAGAACTCAGCCTACTCACCAGCTGAAAGCAGGAAGGCACAGCCCACAGAAATCACATGCAATATGGCTACTTTAAGGTAGAAAGTGCCTGTTGCTCCCAAATTTAAAGGACTAGCAACCAGAAAGGGATCCTGGGAAAAGTTTTAAATAAGAACATGTAGGTATATTGGGGAGTTTGGTACTTAGGGATGGGCGTGATTTTGAATCTTTCTGAGGCCAAAGGAGTTAGGTGTGAGCTAAACTAAAGCTTTAACAGCTGGAGCATGGGTAATAGTTTTGATTTTAAGTCTTCCTTTGATATTTATGTTTCTGTAATAAAAACTTAAATGTTTTTTGGACTTTCCAATGCTTCTTTTGCCAATAGTTTACCCCACTCTACTGTAGAGTATTTCCTCAGTGGTGCTTGTAAGCACTAGTACTGAAGGAAGCTCTTTTGTGTGGCAGTTAGAAACTCCAGTACAGCCTTTTCATTTTCACAGAAGTAATCACCTATTCCTAGACAGCCCATAGTATTCGGCAAGTGCAAAGCAACATCACTGGATCATCCTCTCTGCCATGAAGAGGAGGCATGCCTGCTACTACTCCCCTCTGTGAACTCCCCAGGGAAATAGAGTCACAGCAGGCCCAGTGTTGCTGATTCTTGTGGTTTTTACCTGTCTCTCATGACAGTTGGTGTTTCTCTTGAAGCTGCAGCTCCTGAAGTCAAGGGATTACGTGAGAAACTCAGCTTTGAAATTGTGACCTGAAGGCTCAAGAAGTAGAAAGCAAAGCAAATAATAAATAATAATACTAAAAGTATTATTTTTAAGAAATCTGGAGATTTTAAGCCAATCTCTTGATTGTTGAATGCTTGAGGTTAACATTAGTGCAAGCCTGGTGCTTCCAAGTGCAGGGATTGTAACTCTGCCTGGCCTGCTTATAGGCTGTGTGAGGCAAAGGGAATATAAAAGTACCTGGTGTGTAACATTAAAACTTCCCTATTTGGATCCAACCCTAACCCATTAAAGGGATGTCTGATCATGGTGATGACAGATGTGGGTAGCTGTCCAAAAGCACGATCTAGAAAACTGCAGTAACTCATTGCGGAGGCATAGGGGCTGCAACTAGCCTGTCAGCTGTATGGATGCTTCCATTTTTGGATGCCACACACTGGTGGCTCTGAGGCCTGGCCTACACCCAAAAATTAGATTGACCTAGCTACTTCACTCAGGACTGTGAAAAAGTTTACACCAAGTGCGACATAGTCAGGTCAACCTAACCCCCACTGTAGATGCAGCTCGGTCGACAGAAGAATTCTTCCGTTGAAAAAGCAGTTGCCTCTCCAAGAAGTAGATTACCTACATCAGTGGAAAACACCCTTCCAATACACCAGCATAGCTGCAGCACTGTAGCTATGTTGCTGAGGCTGCTGTCGTGTAGACGTGCCTGAGAGATTAACTGAGCTCTGAGAGTGTTAGTGAGACCAGGTGGGTGGGGTACTATCTTTTATTGGACCAACTTCTGTTGGTGAGAGAGACAAGCTTCCGAGCTTACAGTGAGCTTCCAGAAGACGAGCTCTGTGTAGCTCGAAAGCTCGTCTCTCTCACTAACAGACGTTGGTCCAATAAAAGATAGTACCTCCCCCACCTGGTCTCTCTTATGTCCTGGAACTGACACAGCCACAACGACAGTGCATGCAACTCTGAGCATGCTGTCAATGTAATTCTGAAGGAAAGTATTGGAAAGGAAAGTTTTAGGGCCCCGTTAATAAACAGGATCAGATGAACATCTAACATTCCGATTTGAACACGATGTAGCAAACATTCCAATCCTAGAATGCAAATATATTTCTATCTTTGTGGGGACTAGGAGAAGTCTCCTCCCCTATCGTCTACCTGCAAACATTTCTTTTCCCTGTTCCTTTAAGAGGAGCTGTGAAAGCTAGATCTTCAATTCTCTCCCCTTTGAAGCCTAGGGAGGGGAGCACAAACAGATGGAGCTGCCCTGGAGGTATTCTCTCCCCTTCTCCCAGTAGGAGAACCACCACACAGGCAGAGATAACAAGAGCGCTGACCTGAACTCATACATTGAGTTTGTTGCTATCAGCAGCAGATTGATGAATGGGTGACAAGAATATACAGCAGTCAGATATTTTCAGAATGGGATTTACTTAGTCAGGCAGTCTAACAACATTGATACCCATGCTATCTGGCAAATGCATGAGTTAGCTCACTCACCCCTATTGATAAGCTAGAGGCCAGCCAAATGGGGGCAGTGATCTGTACTCATTTCACCGGCTCTATTGGCCTGTTTTACACGAAGGAAAATTTTTGAATCGTCTTTGGCTTCTTATTGGATTAATGCGGTAGCATAATAAGGAGGTTCTCTTGGCTGCACCCACTCAGACTGAGCTTCACACAAGGCCTTCCTTTGCTGAAATGGGATAGAGAAGTATGAGAGGGCAAATCAATCATTTGTATTCCTAGTACTAAGTTGCTTGAGGTTTGTTTTTCCTTAATGCAAAAAAATGTTTTACAATGTTTACAATGTTTTAATTAGTTCTTAATGAGAATCTTCTTATTATGACCTAATTGTTTTATTGTAATTGTACTGCATAATTGCCAGATTGCTTATGTGTGTGGTTACTTGTTTGCCAGCCACTGATAAATAAATGGTACATTGGACTGAAATAATTGCTGTTTTGTCAATTGCTTTCTTCTAACTTCTCTCAGAAATGGAAGGCGGGGGGAGGAGGAGGCTATTTTCAGTAATAACTGAACTGGTTAATTAGGCATCATTGATTTTAATTAGTATATAATAAGGCCTGATAGGCTCCTTTGAAACTCCCAGCCTAAGCCAATGGTGTGAGGTGCCTAACTCATACTGTTATTCAATTCACTGGGAGTATGGTGTCTAACTCCCTTCTACACCTTTGAAAACCCCAGCCATACTCATTATTTACTATTAGTTGACATTGGAATATGCTGCATAATAATCAATTGTAGCTGCAACAGGGTTTTTTTTCCCCCTTCCTCGTGTTTTAATATTAGTGGTTGAGAAAGCTGGTGACTAAACAGCAGTGGAGGCTGACGACTTCTATTTCTATAGCCACACACCATAAGGCTTCGTTGACAGTAGGGAGTTGTAGAAGAATATTCCGATGAGTTCCATCATTGACTCAACTGCACCAATGGCAGCCCTTGTGTAGACAAGACTCTGGTGGTTTATTGTCTGTATTTGTATTATGGGAGGGATCGTGGGATCCCATCAGGACCCCATGGTGCTAAGTGCTGTACAAAGACAAGATAAGAATTTGTTCCTGCCCTAAAAAGCTTCCTGCATATCTCCCACTGTGTCAGTTAAACCTTTTCCTCAGAAGCAAGTCTAAGTGACTGAGTACTGAAAACGGTGCAACAGCTGACACCCAGTCTAGACTGGGACACTCAACAGAACAAATGTTAGCAAGTGTGTAAAATGTTCCAAACATTTCCTCAGCACAGACAGGGCTCCAAATAGAACAGCTAGTCCCTGTAATGCAGATGGGGCATGGAGATGGAACTTCCTGTTCCATACACATTCTCTGTTGAGATTGCCAACAAGGGGGACAAGTAGTGGTGGTAATTTTTTTATAATTACTTGTCCAATAGGAACAAGAGTGACCCCACTGCCTTGTTTCCTATAAGCCATTATAGAGAGTTCAGCAGCACATAATTTTTGCTCACAATCCATCTGGTTTGGATTTGAACGAACTATAGTTTACAACATTGTCAAATCCAGGTCCCAGCCCCAAGAATTTAAAAGTGAGAGTACTCAGTATCCTATAGCAAATTCTACACCTCAAAGGCCTGATGCTGAGCGATCTCCACTGCTCTTGACTTCACTATGAATTGAAGATGCCAAGACGCTCACAAGGTTGCAGCCCTATTTACAACATTTGTTTTTTTAATTTAAAACTAGCTCCCTGGGAAGAATGCTATCCATTTACCTTGGAAATAACATATTACAAAATTCTGAAAAATGTCTATTCATGTCAAATAATTGTCAGACACATGCCATGTCTTGTGAGTAATGCAAGACAGAAAGTCTATTTCAGTACTAAAGCTCTATGGTGAAAATGCAAGAATCAAATGGATTAAAGAAAATCCTAAAGTTCAAGGTAATGCATCACACTAAGCATCAGAATGGGGTTTTCTCACCATTAATCTTGTCAGTACTTGAGGCATGGTGTAAATAGATCTAACCAGTAATTACTGAAAAGATGTTACAGAAGACCAATCCATTTCAATAAAAAATGCAAACTGCTATAACCGTTCTTTAATACTTGAAATCAGGACCAGCAATAAATAATATTAATGAACTGAGAAAAGAAATTAACAGGTGAACAAGAACTGACATCCTGTCGCCTGCTTATTGCTATTGCAGAAGAATTGGCAATTACTGTGTTTGAAGTGAAATTCTATTGAGGAAACAGCTGGGGTGTGGGAGTGAAGGCTCTTGTTAAAATAAATGATTTAGTTCAATATATATCAAGACTCAACTAAAGGGAAGGTCCAACTAATTAGACAGCCGACCAGTTGAGTCTTAATAAGAATATAATACAATTTTAGCATATTAAGTACCACAGATGGTTCACATCCGGGGCTAATTTTTTTTAGGCACAATTCATCGTATGGCGCAGAAATTTGAATGAACTCTATGTCCTATAGCATACAACCACATCAGTTGGATGTTCATATGATGGTGAAGGGGTTTGTAATAGTCTTTCATCTACTGAATGGATGTGGATATTGATGGAGAGCTGATGAGACAGATCACAGAAGGCAGAATGATGTTTGCTCACCACCTCCAAATCCTTGTGGGAGCCTCTGCAGTGAGTGAATCCAGAACTAAACAAAATATGGTCTGGTATTTTAGAAATAAAAAACGGCCCTATGTGATTGTCTTTAGATCTCCTCAAATTCTGCTCAATTGAGGAACACATTGGTAACTTGCCAGAGGCCCTTAGAACACACCAAGCTCTAATCAAAAGTCCATGGAGTCAATAGTAGTCTACGTTTACATCTATGGGTTTTGGATTAGGTCACTAATTTGCATAAAATAAAACTTGTAGTTGCTGTGCTTGTCTGCACTGCCAAGGTGTGGCATGTGGCAATGACAGATCCCACGATGCGGATGCTCAGCCTTGATACAAGCAGGACGATCATGTCATGCTGGGACACAAACTGTCTGTGGGACACGTTTTTCTGCTAAGGCTGGAGCGGCTGCGGATTGCAATGTAAAACGTTCTGTGCCACTTTCCTCCTTTCTTGAGAGCATGGGAGGATAGAAGTGCTGATCTGAAAAAAGATTGTTTCTGTAAATAGGTGAGAGTGGTCTATTCTTATTTCTAACAGAAGATCCACTCTATCTTGTTCTGATTTATTTGCATTATTGGTGGTGCACAGGAATCCAATCAAGCAACAGGTCCCTCTCATGCTAACTGCTGTATAAATAGCAAAACAAACTGTCTCTGTCCCAGAGAGCTGAGTCTAGGATCAGAGGGGAAGTGACTGATGGACAAAAAGAAGAAGAACAGGGTGGGTTTGGGTGTGAGGTCAAGGTAACACAATGTAGAGGATTCAGCACACACACAAAAAAAGGGAAAAAAGCATCTGTCTCATCCCTGCTCTCCTATGTGCCTTGTTATGCAAGATTCACCTCAACCACTTATGTGTATGCTATTGTGGTTCTTCTGCATTATCTCTGAAGCACAGTTGCGATGTTATCTCTAAATGGTGGGTGGGGTGGGGTGGGGTGGGGGAGGCATGGATCAGCGTTCACATCGCACTCCCCATCAGTACCCAGCCTGGGCCGGGGAAGCTAATGATCCAACTAGGGGACCAAATTAGATGATGAATCCTGGTCATGAGCCACCTGAGGCATGTTGCGCATATGCTAACAAATAGGGGGAGGGAGGGGCTCTTTCAATACTTTATGGCATCAGCAAAGCTGGAAGGCTGGAGGTCCTCATACTATAAGTACTATTCTGTGTGCTTTTGTCAGGGAACTGACCAAACTGCTTAGCGATGAACATAACTAGGTTTGCCGTTTTTAAGACTTTGTGTTTGTTTTCTCATTCATAGTTGTTGTATAGTTTAGTTTTAGCAATTGTTTGTAATCACGGCTTGACAAGTTCACTATCTCACATGTTAGTGGTGAGTAGGAAGATTCCTCTGGTGAGTGGGGAATTTACCCATCCATTTCTGAAGATATTAGGCTTTCATTAAAAAATAAAATTGAAAAATAAGTCTCCATCTCGTGCAGTTGTGAACATAACTGACTGAGGAAATAGTGCAGGGTTCTCATAGAGAATCTGCAGAAAGACAACACTGAAACATTAGAGGAGGCAAACACTGATGACTCCAATTTACAGCCTGAGCACTACGGGTCAGATGTTCAACAGTATTTAGGCACCTCACGATAGAAATAGGCACCTAGTGGATTTACCAAAGTTCCAAAGCGGTTATGTGCTTAACTTCCATTGACTTCCCTGGTTACATGCTTTGTTAACCTGATTATGTACATTTGAAAATCCCAGTGGGCACCTACCTGAATCTTTAGGTACCTAACCTTTGGGAATCTGGTCCTGACGCCTCAGAGCTGCAGTAGCCTGCACAATACTTCCCTTGCAGTACAAGAGGAAGTGACTGGTGGATCCAAATAGCAGCATATCCACCTAACCTGCCCCTCACATCACCAGTGGGCTCTAGCGCACATTCCCTGCACAGACCTCCCAGGCTGTGCACAGGACCCACACCTGATCTGCTACAAGAGGGCTGTCTGCTTGACCCCACCAAGGGACTATGTTTAGGGTCTAACAGAGATGAGAGCTGTTAACGCTGAAATCCCTGCATTTGTCTTAATTTTCCTTAAAACTGCTACATGTCTGGAACTTCCAGGTGGCTGCCATGTCCCCCTTCTGCACAACCTGAACCCAGCCTGCACTTTGAGCATTGGCAATTAATGGGATAAACCACTGAACTAACGACCTACTGTGATGATCTGGAAAATGTGTACAGTTTATGAATTCTGTGTGACATTATGAACTCTGTGTGCACCTTTACCGGACAGCAGATTCCATTTTGTAAATGGGGTTCTCCCCCTTCTTTGTTGTCCTGTTGCTGCCATGTTGGATTAAAATTCCACAGGTTGGTATCGGGCTAACAAAAGAGTCACTGACATTAGCAACCAACCCCTGATAAACACACTGGATAAATGACTTGCCTTGACCAGGAGAAGCAATGTGGCAGGGGAGAGTTTTCTAGAAATGAAGTTACTTGGTAGGACTTTACGGTCACCTCTTGAGCCTGACCAGGTGATTACCTGACTGAGGAGAGTCAAAGTTTATAAAGGTAGAAAATGCTCTGTTTACTTTTTCGGCCTTTTTTTCACCAGTTTAAGAAGAGGGAAGCTGCTGCAGGAACTGGAGGAAGCTGCTATTTGGAAAGCGATGGGGACATTGGCTGCCTACCTACTTGAAAACAGATGGTCCCCCAAGGACTTGCAAGGGAAGGATGAGCTAGAATGAGAGGAAATGTGTGTGCGGTTTTTTTAAAGGATGTGTATTTCTCATGTGATTACATAAAAAGCAGCAGGGTTGTAGAACTCTGTGCAAAGTGCCTGTATGTGTTATATGCTATATATACCATGTGCCCTCTGAGACAGTTAAACAGGAACCCAGAAGGATCAAATCTTCAGTGGATTTCTAGGAAAGGGTGTGTTTAAGCTATAAGGGGCTGCAGCACTGCTCCCAGGGCTTGGACAGGGGACTGCTAGAAAGAGGATCTGTATTCCAAGAATGTGCCTAGGAAACAAGACTGGGAAGGTGTCTTGGGCTCTGTTCAGACTCCAGACTTAAAACATGCAGGGATTCAGTGACTGGATTCCCCTCACAGCAGTCTTGGGGACAGTCAGCTGGGGAATCTCATAAGAATGGCCATACAGGGTCAGACCACAGGTCCATCTAGCCCAGTATCCCATCTTCCAACAGTGGCCAATGCCAGGTGCCCCAGAGAGAATGAACAGAACAAGTAATCATCAAGTGATCCATTCCCTGTCACACATTCCCAGCTTCTAGCAATATGATATTTTCTGTCTTGTTATCTATCCCTTTCTTAATGATTCCCAACATTCTGTTCGTTTTTTTGTCTGCTGCTGCACATTGAGTGGATGTTTTCAGCGAACTAGCCAAAAATGAGCTCAAAAATCTCTTTCTTGAGTGGTAACAGCTAATTTAGACCCCATCATTTTGTATGTATAGTTGGGATTGTTTTCCAATGTGCATTGCTTTGCATTTATCAACACTGAATTTCATCTGCATTTTGTTGCGCAGTCACCCAGTTTGGAGAGATCCCTTTGTAGCTCTTTGCAGTCTGCCTGGGACTTAACTATCTTGACTAGTTTTGTATCATCAGCAAACTTTGCAACCTCACTGTTGACCCCTTTTATGAATATTTTGAATAGGACTGGTCCCAGTACAGACCCCTGGGGACACCACTATTTACCTCTCTCCATTCTGAGAACTGACCATTTAAACCTACCCTTTGTTTCCTAGCTTTAACCAGTTACCAGTCCATGAGAGGACCTTTCCTCTGTCCCATGATAGCTTACTTTGCTTAAGAGCCTTTGGTGAGGGACCTTATCAAAGGCTTTCTGAAAATCTAGGTATACTGTATCCATTGGATCCCCCTTGTCCACGTGCTTGTTGACCCCCTCAAAGAAATCTCAGCTGGAGCCGTGACACCTACAGTATCATAGAATTGTAGGGCCGGAAGGGACCTCGAAGGGACCTGCACTCAAGGCAGGACTAAGTATTATCTAGACCATCCCTCACAGGTGTTTGTCTACACTGCTCTTAAAAATCTCCAATGACAAAGATTCCACAACCTCCCTCGGCCATTTATTCCAGTGCTCAACCACCCTGACAGTTGAGAAGTTTTTCCCAATGTCCAGCCTAAACCTCTCTTGCCGCAATTTAAGCCCATTGCTTCTTGTCCTATCGTCAGAGGTTAAGGAGAACAATTTTTCACCTTCCTCCTTGTAACAACCTGTTTTGTACTTGAGAACTGTTATCGTGTCTCACCTCAGGCTTCTCTTTTCCAGACTAAACAAGCCCAATTTTTTCAATCTTCCCTCATAGGTCATGGTTTCTAGACCTTTAATTATTTTTGTTTGTCTCCTATGGACTTTCTCCATTTATCTACAGCTCTCCTGAAATGTGGTACCCAGAACTGGACACAATACTCTAGTTGAGGCCTAATCAGCATGGAGTAGAGTAGAAGAATTACGTTTGTGTGTCTTGCTTACAACACTCCAGCTAATACATCCCAGAATGATGTTTGCCTTTTTTGCAAAAAAGTGTTACACTATTGACTCATATTTAGCTTATGATCCACTATGACCCCCAGATCCCTTTTCACGGTACTCCTTCCTAGGCATCTGTCAAGGTTCCTCCCCCACTCTGAACTCTAGGGTACAGATGTGGGGACCTGCATGAAAACCTCCTAAGCTTACTTTTATCAGCTTAGGTTAAAACTTCCCCAACATACAAATTAATTTTATCCTTTGTCCTTGGAATATCCACTGCCACCACCAAACTCTAACTGGGTTTACTGGGAAACGTAGTTTGGACACGTCTTTCCCCCCAAAATCCTCCCAACCCTTGCACCCCACTTCCTGGGAAAGGTTTGGTAAAAATCCTCACCAATTTGCATAAGTGACCACAGACCCAAACCCTTGGATCTGAGAACAATGAAAAAGCATCCAGTTTTCTTACAAGAAGACTTTTAATAGAAATAGAAGTAAATAGAACTAAAGGAATCACCTTTGTAAAATCAGGATGGTAGATACCTTACAGGGTAATTAGATTCAAAACACAGAGAATCCCTCTAGGCAAAACCTTAAGTTACAAAAAAGACACACAGACAGAAATAGTCATTCTATTCAGCACAGTTCTTTTCTCAGCCATTTAAAGAAATCATAATCTAACACATACCTAGCTAGATTACTTACTAAAAGTTCTAAGACTCCATTCCTGGTCTATCCCCGACAAAGACCAGCATATAGACAGACACAGACCCTTTGTTTCTCTCCCTCCTCCCAGCTTTTGAAAGTATCTTGTCTCCTCATTGGTCATTTTGGTCAGGTGCCAGCGAGGTTACCTTTAGCTTCTTAACCCTTTACAGGTGACAGGATTTTTCCTCTGGCCAGGAGGGATTTCAAAGGGGTTTACCCTTCCCTTTATATTTATGACAGCATCATTTCCAATTTTGTATGTGTGTAGTTGATTGTTCCTTCCTAAGTGGAGTACTTTGCATTTGTCCTTTTTGAATTTCATCGTATTTACTTCAGACTATTTCTTCAGTTTGTCCAGATGGTTTTGAATTTTAATCCCATCCTCCAAAGCACTTGCAACCCCTTCCAACTTGGTAGCGTCCGCAAACTTTATAATGATGGTATGTCAAGGGCTGGTTTTCTAAATATGATGACTCTTTGGTCGCATGTACAGTAAAACTCCACTTATACAAACTAATTGTGGATTGAGGAGTTCATAAAAATGGAAAAGTTCATAAAATTGAACATCTCAAAATTTCAGTAGGTATGGACCTAGGGTGCACTATGGTACATTGCATCACTTTCTTTTCGTCTTTCAAACCACTGCAAAGAAATTTTCAATGCATTAAAGACATCAGAACATCAAGGGATCTTCATCTATATTACCTTCCTTATGTATTTTCCCCCTCCCTTCTCCAGTCAGGAAAAATAATTCCAGTAACTGGTCATTTGTAATAACAATGTTTGTAAAATGGAGGTTCTACTGTATGCCTTTTACTGTTAATTAGTGTATTCAGTGACATTTTAAAATTCAGAAAAGGTAAGAAAATATTCAGAATAAAACATATGCTGCAGGACAAGAGCATCCTGAAGCAACAATGCTAGCATTCTCACACACACACACACTCACCCCTGCCTTGACTCGCAAACATTTCAGCCTAGTGACACAATAATACAACACAAGGATGTTGCATCAGCTCTGAAGAAACTTCAGGCTGGCATGACCTACATCAAATCTAGCCTGCGGGGTGGAAACAACTAACCTTGTATACCAGCTGGCAAAACTACACAGATATGAGGATTAAAAACTGGCACAACTCTGATGCAATTGTGCAGGTAACTGGCACGTTACAGGGCAGCCTGCTAGTGTGCCCTATACTTCAATTGCCTAACACTTCCCATTATAAGAACAGGAGGACTTGGGGCACCTTAGAGACTAATCAATTTATTTGAGCATGAGCTTTCGTGAGCTACAGCTCACTTCATCACGTGCATCCGATGAAGTGAGCTGTGGCTCACGAAAGCTCATGCTCAAATAAATTGGTTAGTCTCTAAGGTGCCACAAGTCCTCCTTTTCTTTTTGCGAATACAGACTAACACGGCTGTTCCTCTGAAACTTCCCATTATAATTATCGCAACTTTTTTTTTTTTTTGAGGCACTTCAACACACTCCATTGTTTGCAGCAGTCCTTAGAAATCTGACAGGGAGACAGCCCTTGCACTAAAGAAAAGCCTTTGCTTCTTTCCATTATTCAGGTTTAGCTGAGTTACAAACTGTTAAAAAATGGCCATTTCCTCATCTGTCACTTGCATTGCTCAGCAACATTTTGTTAACATGCCAAAATAAAACTGAGGTTACAAACTCAAGCATTTGAAAGCTAGGAAATGCCAGATTTACTTGTGCCCATGCAACCTTAATTTGCCTCCCTGGTGCATATGCATTGTAAGTCCTCAATTATAAGACATCTACTATTTTCTCCTGCACAACCTCTGGCTCCTTCAGTGTACAGGATGGATGCACAAGTGAATAAAACTAAGACTGTCTTGGGGTCCACCTCCCCTTCCAGTTGCAGTCCCTCCTGCATATCATCTCCCCTCCCACTTGTGATTGCAATTACAGCAGCTGCTTACATAGAAAAGTAATACTAGCGACTGTAAATTATTAATAATAATTGTAAAGTATTTAGTGTATTGTTAGCTGTCTTATAATGCAACTTAAAGGCTGGAAAGGAGCAGGAGCCAGTTCAGCTGACCACATAGTTCTCTACACTCCTTCAGAAGACCACAATCTCTACATTACTATGATCTATGGCACTCATGATCTACATATTACCTGCTCTCTCTCTAAATAGGCCTTCAGAGGACAGAACCTAGTAGCTCTAGTAAGTCATGGCTAAATTCTTTCTAAATCTACAGTCCTAAAAACAAAATGGAAAGGACTTAACGTGTCACATTCTATCCTGAATGTGAGAGTATATTTTTTGTTAGGTGTTCCTGAGTATGCGTTTTGTCAACTTCAAATAGTGGAAGCATCACAATTGTATACCACATCAGGTACCCCAGCCACTTGCTACCACTGACTGACCGCAATTCCTCTTCCAATTTAGTTTGAGAAGTAATTGTGAAGATCTGCAGGCACGGAAGTAAGCAAGTGAAGGAATATCTATTCTATTGCCATCATGGCTCTCTACATTCATTCCTGACATCCTAAACCTACTGAGAGCCAGACTCTAAGAAATGTGTTTAACAGGCCAGTTGAAATTTTGTTGCCAGGCAGCCCTCTCTTTGACAGCTGTCACAGATAACATTTCCCCACATGACCCAAGCAACACCGTGTGTCTCCTGCTTATCACAGCTTGACTTCATTGACTAGAAGGGAGAAGGGCAGATCTTTAAAACAGTGAGACAGTGTTATGATTTTTATCAATGGCAGGTGGCTTGCCTCCAAACGTTCGCTCTGATGGGGTAGAAATATCAGGCACTTGACCAACTGGAAGGATAAAACAGAATGTTGTTCCTGCAGAGAAGCCTCGTGCTTTTCTTCTGATCAAGCCTAAACACATTCCAATCATTTTCCTTGCTTCCTCTCTTATGTCAGCACCAGGGATTAAAGATGAGCCAGAAATATAAGCACACAATGAAACTGCCACAAGGTGTCACCAAAATGCCATTATGCATATTGTAAACAGCTGGGGGTCGATTATTCAAGATTGCTTGCTCTCCATGCAAGGAGTGGAGGAATGCAGAGTACAGTACAACTGTTCTCCCTCATGTGCGTTGGGCCTATCTTCCTTAATAGTTCTGACATTTGAAAACTGAATAAAAACCAAGTGTGGTTCTTTGCTAATAGTTTGTCCTAGCATTCAGCAACTCATTGCCAACTCATTTGGAGCAATTTACATAACAAATTCTAATTAATTCAAGAACAATGAAATTAGTATAAAGATAATCAAATCCAGGTCAATGACAATTTCAAAATGTTACAATCTGAGATGAACTATTCAAGGACAACGGGTATTTTGTTGGTATAAATAGTCCATCATTTAATCATTGTTCTCCTTCCCTCTATGATAAGAACTATTATAATAGCAGCATTCTGATCCCCACCCGATCTTTCATTCTTGGTGGCATGTTGCCTACATATATATCACTTAAATATCTGATATGTCCTTAATCAGAGAATGTAACTGCCCTGGTAGATGGATGGGCTCTGTGCTCTCAAGTCTTTTCATCTCTAGCTCCCAAGATCCTGCTGTTACAGTCTGGGCTGTTTAGTGCTCTGTAAATCTGCCGTCTTATCTGTTCAAGTACAGCAATGCTTCTAAGTGTTGCTCAAACAAGATAAAAAGAAAACAAAATTGCTTTATAACTCAATAGTTTGGGCTAGCTATGAAATATATAGAGCCCCATTTATTTGATGAAGTCCATGTCAGCATGGTGTAGGGGAGAAAAGGTACATTTTAGCCAATGCTTCAGCTTTGTTATTAAAAATAAGAAAAACTTGGAAATCACAGCAAGGCATCCCCCCACAACCACACAGCTCTTTAATGCTCACATGTTGAGCATGAGCCACCAAAGGCTCCCATTCTGGATTTTGTCCCCTCTCACTGTACAATAAGCTCCTTTCAGGATGTTTTCTCCCAAGGAAGCAGCATAACAGCTGTAACTTTAAAACCTGAAGGGCCACTATGGGTGAGAGGTAGTGAATGCTACCATATGTGAATGGTAATGCCAGCAGGTGGTGGAAGTGTGATGACAGTGGGAAATCTGGCAGCCTCCAAGCACAGTGAAAGTGCTTGAATAGAAAGATGTCAGAATCAGGAAGATGAATAACCCTTGAATTTTTCGCTTTTAATTGAAAGGCTAAAGGAAAAAATCTTTTAATTGTGCACTTCCTGATATGCTGCTTTGGGGAAAGCTCACTGACACTCTGGCAGACCAGGTGCTAGCACCTGCCAAGGCCCCTAGGCCTCACTGAACACTGACAAATGCATTGCTGGAAACCAGTCTGGCTCACCTGTGTGCTAGCATTGTTAAAATAGATGTTAAGTTTATAAGAATGTGTGTTATGTTTGAACTTTATGAACTGCTAGTGAGTTGCTGCAGGCATTAATCTCTCTTATAATATCTGTTTCCCATGTTATAAGGGAATCTTTAAGTGTTTGCTTTGAAACTGGAAAGTCCCACAGTCAGGAGACAAGCATTACCAAGTGTGAAATACTAGTTTAGGATGAGAGCTGTCATTTCCTGCCCCAAATGAGCAGATCTCTATAGATACCAGACAAACCATTATGGAACATCAGTGGACAAAAGACTTTGTTGATAGCTCCTTGACACCCACGGATATACACAAACCCTCATCACATCACAGTTTGAATTTTGGGGGAAGGGAATAAAAGTACCTGATCAGAAGGAACTGTAGCACTATGCTGCTTGGAATTTGGAGATGGCAATACTTCTAAGCTTAAGCAAGGAATCCCCCAAGCTGTTTAGCTTGGGTTAGCCCTAAAAGACATGTAGAGCTTGCATAATACAGCAGCTTCTATTACCTTTTTAAATCTAAGACTAACTCATTTCTTTCTGTTTACGGGCTTTAAACTTGTAAACCATTCTATTTTATTTTCCCAGTTAATAAATCTTTAGATAGTTTATCACAGGATTGGCTACAAGCATTCTCTTTGGTGAAAGATCTAAGGTACAAGTGACCTGGTCCTTTGGGACTCGGAGTAAGCTGAATATTATTGATTTCTGATGTAAGGGAACATCTATTACAAAGACAGGCTTGCCTGCACAGCAAGACAGACTAGAGTGCCAAAGAGGACTGTCTATTACTCCATGTTAAGGCTGATATAATGCTTGAGTTCACTCTTGATACTTGGCTGGTGAATCAAATTATAGAACACACAACCAGTTTGGGGTTTTGTGCCCTGGTTTGTAACTGTCTGTGCTGAGTTTGGCACCTATGTTTGTGAGCCATTCCAGACAGCCTGCCACACACTTTGACACTCACCTCAACTATTGTGATGTTCCCCTCTGGTGTTATCTGGACTGGTGATCTGCTAAGTCACTCCAATCCTTGACTCTGGGAGCCAGCCTTACCCTGCTCTGCTGTGAGAACCCCAACTCCTGGGGTGTTCACGCACAGACTCGGGCACATAAGCTGCTCCCAGCTACTTGTAAGCTAATGACACTCACCAATATCTCCGGTCCCAGACCCAACCCTAGGAACCTCCCTCTTGCGGTGTCCAGTTATGCCCGCTGGATGCTGCAAGCTTATATAAGTTCGTCAATTTAACAAAGAAATTGATATGTACCGGGCTTGTTCTCCCAAGGGGAGTCTCTGACACATTGTTTGTTCTCCCTGAAGCAGTGCATGTGTTTTACGAACAGATTTATTAACTATAAAGGTAGATTTTAAGTGATTATAAGTCAAAGCATAGGAAGTCAGATTTGGTCAAATGAAATAAAAACAAAACGCATTCTAAGTTGATCTTAACACTTTCAATGTCCTTAAAAACTTAGATGCGTCTCACCCCAGGCTGGCTGGTTACTTTGCAGTCAGGCTCTCCCCTTTGATCAGTGTTTCAGTGGTGGCTGTAGATGTAGGTAGGAGAGAGAGAGCATGGCAAAATGTCTCTCCCTTTTATCATGTCATTTCTTTCCCTGAATGGCTCATTTCTCCCCCCCCCCCCCCCGAGTCAGGTGGGCATTACCTCATCACAGTCCCAAGCTGCCCAAAGGAAGGGGGTGACTCCCTTGAGGGTCTAACAGATTCGTTTGTTGCTACCTAAGCCAGTGTCCATTGTTCCTGTGCGGCTGGTCTGGTCTGTCCCATCCATGCCCTGACAAGGTGTGAACTGCCTCTCTGTTCTTGGAGAGTTTTTGCATGGGCTTGCTTTAAGCCACGAGGACACATTTTCAGCCTCATAACTATGTACAAGAAATTATAACCTATAACCTTACTATACTATTACTGTAACAAGTACTATAACCGCACTATAGCAACGATGCTCGGTGCCTTGTAAGCCTTCCGAACGACACCCAACATGACAAACTTTGCAATGGATACCACACAATCATTTTATAAAGATGAACATGGGGGGTGTAGGGTGTTCCTCCGAGGTACAGAGCATCACACCTCCCCTCTTAGTTTACTGCAAGAGTTAGTCACTGTTAGTTTGTTATCGTTCTCTTGGCATCCAGCAGTTAAGGTCCTGATGCAGTGTGCCTCAGTTTCTCCATTCTCAGCAAACTGGGTTTTCTTTTTTTTTTTTAATAGTTTCTCTGCTGTGATAAGCTTTAAACCTGTTTACAGGTATTAATTGAAAAGTAGCATCATCATAAGGTTTAACATCAGTAACAACATTCTTATCCCAAAATTTAACATTAATACCAAAATTTTTATCTCAGCTGTGGTAGTGTTGCTCTCTGCTTTCCCCATTCTCTCTTCCTGGGAAAGTCTTAGACACCTGAAGGGGAGCACAAAATGCTTACAATGTTATGTAATGGAAGAGAGTTCTGTACATGCTTGTTAACACAAATACAATTGTACAACATGAATTTAATACAGATGTTCAGTTTGGCTGTATTCCTCTCTTCTGAAGTTGTTTGTGCACTTTCTGTCGATGTGAGTGAAGTGAGTTCATAAAGCATAAACACTGGTATAATTTTAATTTAGCAAAGACAACTAGTTACATTTTGAATGTAATGTTCATAAAGTCATGTTCATATTAGTGCATGTTTAGAAAAATACTATGCATTTTAGTAAGAAGGGAAAGCACAGTACACTTCTACAGGAGACAAAATATTTGCTTTAATTAATATTCAGGGAGGTAGTATCGCTACATAATCAAAAGAGGCACTGTTTTTAGTCTTCGGTTTGCAGTTATTTCCTCCTCTGCACTGCAAAAGTCAAAATCATGAGCATGTAGAGACTTCCCCCACTCCCTCCCCTTTCATAGGTATGCATGGCTACCAATCAACTTGAATCTAGTAGAATACACGTGTGCAAGGAAAGGGAAGTGCTTCACAGGAATTTCAGAATGAAAGCTACTTTTTCTTATTAGAAATTAGGAGCTGAGAAAGCCCTCATCTCAACAGTTCACTAGGAAACAATGTTTCAAACATTGTCCTTCACTCAGTATATAATCACATTCTTTTTAAACAAATCCTGTTGTTGTTGTTGTTAAAGGGACAACTAGAAATCAGTTGGTTCACAAAAGTGAGTTCGAGAGTAGTTTTTTCGGCGCCACACTTGCCTTGTGTCTTCCTGCTACTTATTACTAGTTTTAACCACATTTAAGCATTTCTTTAAAGTGCATACTTCTCTCCCACGTTGTGTGAAAGACCACACAAATAGGAAATAATTATTGGAGAAATAATGAAATTGAGTAGACAAACAACTGTCAAATACTCGAAGCAAGTAAACAGAAAAGATTTTACGTAATCTTTTGTGTTACTTTTAAACACATTAAGAAAACAGAGAAGTGTAGTTATTGAAGTTACCTGAATTCCCTTTAACCTCTGAATTGCTATTACTTGTGGCAATGGAAGAGCGAGCTTATCTGGAAAATCTACTTCTTGTTCCAGCTTCCTGGTTTTAAAAAACTGACATATCCAGTTTAATAAGTCTGCAGTAATTGGATACAATTCTTGATTTTGAGAGAACGTACAGGAACCACCACATGTAAGCTATTACATTAAACTCTCCTGTAAGTTGTATACAAAACAAATACCCAATCAAAGCATCTGGCTTTATAGGAAGCTTAAATTGACTAAATTCCAATGTTAATTCCTTGATCCCACAGAGAGTCAGAGCAAGAAATGGATGCAATGGCAACCATTTAATTTTGGGAGCAGGGGGTTTTTTATTGCAGAGGTGAGGTAAATGCTACTGGAAAATGAAAAATAAATGACAACTATTGATTCAGAACAGGAAAAACATTGCAAGCAGCAGGGCTAGCTTCCCCACATCATCTTATTAAGTTCTCTCTATTTTTTAGTGAAGGAATCAACTTTAGGACAAAGAGAAAAAATCTCTTCATGCATTCAGTGCTTGACTTCTCTCCTGAAACTACCAACAAGGCTGCCAGTTTTGTGGGGGTTATTGGCCCATTAAGAAATTAGACCAAGAATCCTAATGCACTTTTAAGCAGCCACTTGAAGGCAATGACTTTCCAACATAGTTGGGGTCCAACTTTAACTAGTGGCCTCGGGAGAAGCCCCATATGCTGTAATAAGTCCCTGTGGCGTCCAGTTCCTCATAATTGTCACAACCCACATTCCAATACAGCCACATTTTTTGTAAGTGAGGAACACATCAAATAGAAAGAAAAATAAAGTTACTTCATTTCTAAACATGTGTTGTGCAGTTCTAAGTCCTGAAGCAACTTTCTCAATTACATGTTAGTATGGAAGATGGGTACCCAAAAGCAGTGGAGCTCTTTAAGTGTATTTCACTCAGTACTTTGGCATGTCATCAACTTAGCAAACCTGACTAAAGAAACAGACATCACCACAAGTCTGAAGTCATTTAAACATTCAAATATGCACAACTGCTGTATTGTTTTTCAAACAATCGTTATTCCCCCAATTCTGTACGCACATTGCTCAGAATTTGAGGTTCAAGCAAGCTCAGTTCTTTCCCATCGTATAGCTCTCGCAGTTCGTTCGATTCATATTTTATGGACGGCTTTTGCACTTGTGTCCCAGGCTCCAGAGCATTTTCTCCAACTATTTTAAGATTCACTAATTTTATTTTCCAGGTATTCTCTCTCACTGGACAGCGGATGAGTCCAAAGATTTGTTCAAAGATGCCCAAGCAAATGTTGCCTCTATGTACTGTGCCAGCTACCGCCACCACTACTAACCCATGTGGAGAAATTACACACTTCAGTCCACCAGCACCCAAGTTGGGGTTCAGTAAGAGATACTCTTCTTTCACCAGTGAGAGTAAACGGAGGCTCACCAATTCTGCACCAACGTATTCTTCCATGTTTTTTTCTAACGTGTTGTAACAAAATTTCAGTTTGACATCCTCCCAGAAATGCTGTGGTCCCCACTGTTCTTTGGATTGTCTCCCCAAAGGATGCTGAGAGTTGAGAAGTTCAAAGAACCACTGACAGAATTCTCTTCCTAGTCTGTGCCAATCATTCTCTTCCTGTTGTTTTTGTCTCTGTTCATAGCTCTGTAATCAAAAAAAAAAAAAAAGATTCGCTTATTTTTCTTAGAAGAATTTAGCAGCCGTTAATACAGAAGCTTGGTACTTACTATACACAAGTCTTTAATACAGCTCAAAAAATTTGATGTGCTAAAATTTTAATTTTCTATTTTGCACATTCCTGAGCTTTTCAGACAGAATGCTTGAGAAGGAATAAAGCAAGGAAGTCCAACCTAAACCTCTATTCTTAAATAATGAAGATTCTGCATGCTTGTCCATAATTGGTGCCCAGAAACCTCTTCAATAGTCACTTTAGAAATACTTGAAGTAGTTACTCTTAAGAGAAATGAGAAAGGTACTTAAAATTGGTTTGAGGAATAAGCTCAACAACTCTGGATGAAATCCTAGCTCAATTTAAGTCAATGGCAGTTCTGACACTTACTTCAATGGGGCCAACATTTTTCACACTGTTTCTAAAGAGTATGATTTAGTCTTGCTGTGTAAAAAGGAGTTGTCTGTACAAGTAAATTCTAGCTAAGATTTACACTTAAAACCTAAGATTATGGCAATACCTTGTCAAACCAAGATAAAATACAGAACCAAATGGCTTACAATACATATCCTCAATAAACAAATATCCCCATTTACTTGGGAGCAATGGTAGCAGTTCTCATATTAAAGGTAGCCACAGTAATTAACTCTACCCTCAACGTCTCCCTTTATTGTATTTGTCTTTGACAGATACTAGCAAGCTACCTTTATGCTTTGGACCCTCAAATGACCAGATGGACACAACCAGTCCTGATCAGTATCAGCCATTTTTTAAGTGTGTCCTTGATGCAACATTTGAAGCTGCTGGAGTATCTCAGAACCTACCTGATATTTCAACCCGAGGTAGTAGAAGATGCTAACAAAAAGAAAATCTAACCCAGGAAGAACTGGATAGTTTAGGATTATTGGGAGATAAAACTTTTCACCTCCAGATTACCTACTTGAACCTAGATCGGTTTTATTAGTGACAGAAAGTCAATACCACCGGAAAGCTGTCTGGTCACCTATGTGAAGGGAGTCTGATCTTCACCATGTTTCTAATAGAAAAGTGTCCAAATCACAGTCTCCCAGGGTATCATAACTGCACCCTTTCATCAGCTCTAAGACTACTGGAAAAAATATTTTAAAATAGTAACCCAAAACAAACACTGGCAGCATGAAAGAATACAAAAAATAGTCTGAAGCGATCAACACAGCTCCTCACACAAAACTAAATTTAATTTGTTTAAAAAATCTCAAGGCAGCATGGTCCAACAGAGGACGGTATTAAAACTAGGTTCTCCGCTAATTCACTGTGTATCTTGGGCAAGTCACTCAACTTCTGTATCCCTGGTTTCCCGGTTTTTACAGGTGGGAAATTAAACTTACCTGCCTTTGCAAAGCATTTCTAAGATATACAGAGGAGGAACCTATGTAACTGCTAAGTATTAGAAACAAATGGACTAAACCAATACTAACCTGAAGGGTTATTTCCTTGAAGCAGCCCGGCGAGGCTGCAGTCTGTCCTGCAAATGTAGCGGAGAATGATGGAGATGAAAGCAGAAACTAAGTTGTTATACGTAGCCAGTAGCAAGGGGAAGATCTCGTTGAGGATAGAATAGGGATAAATTGCAATACATTTAATAAAATGAAACCAAGAATAGCAACTGTTAAGAAAGGTATTGGGGGACAATGAAAATTGGAACTTTAAGTGTTTTATAGCTGTGTATGTTATCATGTATAGAGGAGGAAGAAATATGAAGACTTAAATATTTGGGAAATAAGTTGTTATATTTTAAGTACATACTGGCGGGTTACTTTTAAAGATACATTTGGCTGATAATGGGATTCAGAAAAGGAAGTTTTCTGTCATCTAGAGGAAAAATACTTTCCCAGATAAAGGGAGAGTGAATTCATGCAAGTCAGGGATCTGTACAGAGGAGCACTAGACAGTTATCCATTTGTCGCCCAGGTAGGCACATCTCTCGAACCAACTTTGTTCTTAAAGACATATCCTTTGCTTTCTCTTACAATACAGGCTGGTTTCTTCACTGAATATTTTATGACTGAAACTTTGTGACGAAAAGATCCTTAATTTTCCATTAAGTTCTAGCCTACTAATGCCAAGCCCCACGTTACGAACAGGAATTAGATTTATAGGATGAACTGCTCATTTTTTCGTTTGCATTTGTTGAGTGAGATACCAACAATGCACATCTACATCTTTTGGTACTTGCCAATTAACAGCATTCCTTAAAAGCAGATCAAGTCAGAAGCAAGTTCAACAAAGCTACTGTGAAGGTCGTGATCATTATCTTCTGGAATCAAAGTTCGGATAATAACTTCTGTGTTTGAATTTCATATTTTAGATTAAATATATACTCCAGAGTTATGATGCCATGACTTCTCACCCCCACTCCTGCCGCAAGGGGTAAGTGGAAGGAGAAGCCTGACCATAAAGCACAGCTGAATTTCCCATTCTTTCTGCATTTCTCTGAATGAGTATTTAACTCACTTTACTTTTACTGTATCTAATTTCCAGTCATGTATCCTTCACTGTCTTAAATATTGCAAGTTGTTTTCACTCTTGCTGCTTTATAGAAAGCAGTCAAAACAGAGTCACAATAACACAAGCCTTACAGTATGGTACATTATTGAGACAACAGAAGAACTAGGTTCCTTAGCATGTCCCATCTTCTGGGTCTGTCTTTTAGATTGTAAATTCTGTGGAGGCAGCGAGTGTTGTGCACAACAGCAAGCATATTCTTGCCACTGAAACAGTAGCATATATACATGACAAATTACTTTCCCCAAGGGAACAAGTCAGCAAAATTGCACATCAGTAGCTACAGAGCTCTTTGATAGTCAGATTGATGACCATTATGTCTCTGAGTCACATAACTGCTTAATAGTAATCATGGCTACCTCAAGTTAGAAACTTTACATCCAAGAATGATAAACTAGTAAAACCAACCAACCAAACAAAAATATTTTGCAAAATAAAATGAGGAGGAAGTTCAGATCACACACAAACTTGTTGATAATGAGGCATATCTAGTCACAGCATATTAAGCAGAGGTTAGAAAGAGACCTATTCGGTAGCAGGGGTAGCGCTGCCGCCAGTCCTAAAGTTTCAGAAGAGTGACAATTTTTCAACATCTGTCGTGCATTTCACTCTCCACTTTCCAGAGATACCAGAAATGGAAAGGAAGATTACTTTTTGCAAGCCAACAGCAATTGGACCATCTAACCAAATGATTTGCCATGTGACCTGTTACTTAAAAACTAAGGGCAGCAGTGCTGTTTCAGTGCTATTGTCACTTGGCAAAGTGGGAGAAGAGCAGCTTAAAAAAAAAAAAAAGAGAGAGAGAGAGAGAGAGAGGGGCACAGTTTATTTTCCCAACAATTGAGACTGTACTTTCAGAACACTTCTCAGAACATTTGTGACCTTGAAGTTTATGGCGTTTCCCACGTCCATTAACTTTATGGGAGTCACATGTTCATCTTTAGACTTATCCAGACTCTGATGTACTATTTAGTCTTAATTTGTGACCTACTGATTCCACTCATTGCAATTCAAAGTCAGTTGTTGTGAGGAAGACACAACATGTTAATTATGTACTCAGACACCAATGAACAAAGGGCATTTTATCTATCAAGATAGTTACAGAATTTCCAGATATGAGATTCCGAATTGCAAATGAGAGGATAATTTTTTTTATTAAGTGAAGCTTTTAAACCAAGAAAAATTTCAGTTCCACTACAAACACAGGAAAACACAACCATCCTCGTGCAAGTGCTGGAGGAACCAACTAGGGGCAGAGCTCTTCTTGACCTGCTGCTCACAAACCGGGAAGAATTAGTAGGGGAAGCAAAAGTGGATGGGAACCTGGGAGGCAGTGACCATGAGATGGTCAAGTTCAGGATCTTAACACAAGGAAGAAAGGAGAGCAGCAGAATACGGACCCTGGACTTCAGAAAAGCAGACTGACTCCCTCAGGGAACTGATGGGCAGGATCCTCTGGGAGAACAGAGGGGGAAAGGAGTCCAGGAGAGCTGGCTGTACTTATTGAGGTTACAGGAACAAACCATCCCGATGTGTAGAAAGAATAGTAAATATGGCAGACGACCAGCTTGGCTTAACAGTGAAATCCTTGCTGATCTTAAACACAAAAAAGAAGCTTACAAGAAGTGGAAGATTGGACAAATGACCAGGGATGAGTATAAAAATATTGCTCAGGCATGCAGGAGTGAAATCAGGAAGGCCAAATCACACTTCGAGTTGCAGCTAGCAAGAAATGTTAAGAGGAACAAGAAGGGTTTCTTCAGGTATGTTAGCAACAAGCAGCAAGTCAAGGAAAGTGTGGGCCCCTTACTGAATGAGGGAGGCACCCTAGTGACAGAGGATGTAGGAAAAGCTAATGTACTTAATGCTTTTTTTTGCTCCTGTCTTCACGAACAAGGTCAGCTCCCAGACTACTGCACCGGGCAGCACAGCATGGGGAGGAGGCAACCAGCGCTCTGTGGAGAAAGAAGTGGTTCGGGACTATTTAGAAAAGCTGGACGAGCACAAGTCCATGGGGCCGGATGCGTTGCATCCGAGAGTGCTAAAGGAGTTGGCGGATGTGATTGCAGAGCCATTGGCCGTTATCTTTGAAAACTCATGGCGATCGGGGGAGGTCCCAGACGACTGGAAAAAGGCTAATGTAGTGCCCGTCTTTTAAAAAGGGAAGAAGCAGGATCCGTGGAACTACAGGCCAGTCAGCCTCACCTCAGTCCCTGGAAAAATCATGGAGCAGATCCTCAAGGAATCGATTCTGAAGCACTTAGAGGAGAGGAAAGTGATCAAGAACAGTCAGCATGGATTCACCAAGGGCATGTCATGCCTGACTAAACTAGTTGCCTTCTATGACAAGATAACTGGCTCTGTGGATGAGGGGAAAGCAGTGGACATGTTATTCCTTGACTTTAGCAAAGCTTTTGATACTGTCTCCCACAGTATTCTTGCCAGCAAGTTAAAAAAGTATGGGCTGGATGAATGGACTATACAGTGGATAGAAAGCTGGCTAGATCGTCGGGCTCAATGGGTAGTGATCAATGGCTCCATGTCTAGTTGGCAGCTGGTATCAAGCGGAGTGCCCCACGGGTCGGTCCTGGGGCCGGTTTTGTTCAATATCTTCATTAATGATCTGGAGGATGGCGCGGACTGCACCCTCAGCAAGTTTGCAGATGACACTAAACTGGGAGGAGTGGTAGATACACTGGAGGGTAGGGATAGGATACAGAGGGACCAAGACAAATTAGAGGATTGGGCCAAAAGAAATCTGATGAGGTTCAACAAGGACAAGTGCAGAGTCCTGCATTTAGAACGGAAGAATCCCACACACCGCAACAGACTAGGGATCGAATGGCTAGGCAGCAGTTCTGCAGAAAAGGACCTAGCGATTACAGCAGACAAGAAGCTGGATATGAGTCAACAGCATGCCCTTGTTGCCAAGAAGGCTAACGGCATTTTGGGCTGTATAAGTAGGGGCATTGCCAGCAGATCGAGGGACGTGATCGTTCCCCTCTATTCGACATTGGTGAGGCCTCATCTGGAGTACTGTGTCCAGTTTTGGGCCCCACACTACAAGAAGGATGTGGAGAAATTGGAAAGCATCCAGCGGAGGGCAACAAAAATGATTAGGGGACTGGAACACATGAGTTATGAGGAGAAGCTGAGGGAACTGGGATTGTTTAGTCTGCAGAAGAGAAGAATGAGGGGGGATTTGATAGCTGCTTTCAATTACCTGAAAGAGGGTTCCAAAGAGGATGGATCTAGACTGTTCTCAGTTGTAGCAAATGACAGAACGAAGAGTAATGGTCTCAAGTTGCAGTGGGGGAGGTTTAGGTTGGATATTAGGAAAAACTTTTTCACTAGGAGGGTGGTGAAGCACTGGAATGAGTTACCTAGGGAGCTGGTGGAATCTCCTTCCTTTGAGGTTTTTAAGGTCAGGCTTGACAAAGCCCTGGCTGGGATGATTTAGTTGGGGATTGGTCCTACTTTGAGCAGGGGGTTGGACTAGATGACCTCCTGAGGTTCCTTCCAACTCTGATATTCTATGATTCTATTATCTCAGTTTGGCTGAGAAAAAAATGTCAGTGAACTTACAAGCAATAGTTGTTCCACATAGGCAATATTCTTAGGTCTTTCAGAACGTAAAGCTCACCTGTTTATTCGGATTAATATCCTCTCTCTCTGCAACACGATCTGTCAGCTGCCCACTCCAGTATTGCTTTGCATGATGAATGAGCTGGTGTTTTTCAGAACAAGGTGGCACCACAACTCCTTCTTTTGCCAGGTATTTAAAAATTATTTCTCGATAGACTTTTCTTCGTTTCAAGAGTTCTTCTACACTTTGACTGTAAACTAAAATTGCATGAATGGCTTCTGGAAATAAAGAAAGTTAAGTCAGCAACTGCTTCTCTCATTAGAAAATGAATCTGTTGATTTTCTGACGAAAGTAAAAATTTCAACTTGAACATTTTTCTCAGTGATGACCAGTATCAAACTCATGCACATATTGTTGAAAGACATTCAAGCAAGCCATATGCAAAAGCCTGAAATGTATCTGTTGCCTCAATGGCCTAACAGAAACCGATCCTTGAATCAGAACTAACTGGCTGAAACTAGAGCTGAACAGTTTGTTTGGGGGCCGAATTGAAGATCCCCAAAAAATCAGTTGAGTTCAAACCTAAACTAATTTTTTAAAAACTTTCCTCACCAAAAAGAAAACCTAAAATATATATATTAATTTTGGATTAAACAACATATTTTTGTACTCAAAAGGATTTCCCCTCCCCACCCAGTTTTTGGGTGTTTACCACCATTTTGGCTGTTTTTAGTAAGTAAAGCTAAATTCCTAAATGAAACATTTTAAAACAAAACATCAAAACATTGTTTCAAAACAGTCAATACAGTTTTGATTTTTTCAAACAAATTCTCTTTTTTCCAGCCAGAACTATTCACCAAATTCCTCCCTAATATGCTAACAGTTTTGGTGCCCTGAAATTGCATTTTTGGGCAAACTATTTGCTGGAAAAATAATTCACTTGGGTCTAGATGAAATTCAAACCATGCAAAACAGAGACAAATGCTTATAGGTTGTGGAAGCAACTTGGCCGTAACAACTCCACTGGCTCAAACTCTCTGCTTGCATACATTAATCATGTATGCAAGCAGAGGGTCTTGCTGGAGCCCCCAGTTCCTTCTGGATGTCCAGTGACTGCCAAAGGGACTTTATTTGAGCTTGTCAAAAAGGACAACCTTTTTACGATGTTTATTTTGCCACTCACAGAATGTGCTCCAAATGGACACTACACTTTCAAGTGATCTGGAAACTCTAGCTGCTGCAGGACACAGCAGCCAACTTATTTCAGGCAAAGGGAGCCCTGCACATGTTCACTGAGATGCATTAGCTAAAAACTTACTTTGGGTTAATATTTAAGTTGGCTTTGACCTAAATTATTTAGCTCTTGATACCGCAAGCTTCCTCCCCCCAAATGATACTGCAACAGCTGTGATCACTTGAATCAAATCTAAAGTCACTTCCACCATTGGTCTGACTAAACCTGGATCTGATGTCCTTCAGAACATGCTGCAAGGCTTCTTTGTGTTCCCAGGAAAGGAACAGTATAGATACAGGGTTGAAAGAGAGGAGAATTTAACAGAATAGAGGGCCTTTTATGGTCTTTCTGACCAGTTGAGTTTTTAATCAATGTATAATTATTTTACTAGCCTGGATAGATACTTTTTTCTGCGAGGTTACAGTCAGAAAAGTTTATCTTCAAGAGGGAAATCCTAATGTTCTAATGTCTGCTTGCCGTCAACGACTTCCCTATTTAGATTTTATCAATAATACATAACATTTTGGTTAACTACCAGCCAGTTCTGTAAACTCAAATTGGGATTTAAAAAGCTGTGTTCTTTCTACCTCACACATCAACAATGCAGATTTCTAGAATCAGAACTTAGGTAGTGATTCTGCCAGCAATAAACAGAACACAGTTCAGTGAGATTCGCCTTCCATAAGCCATTACAGGTGTGAAGGCTGATGAAAGTATAAATGTTTACAATGTACAATAACCAAATATTTAAGATCCAGGGGGATGCACTGTGCAATGTAGGAAGGTGCCATTTTTAATATACAATTTTTCTGACAGAAAGCACATTACTATTGGAAACCCTTATTTTTCAGGGGTTCATTGCTCAGGAAATATTACAAGCTGAAACTTGGCCTTTAAAGAAGTCAAAGTAGCCAATTCTAATTTTAGCTGATGTTACACATCAAGCACTTTAGTATTTGATTCAGAACACCTTATATTTAGGAAAAGACTGTTTAGTGTTAACTTTACTTATCCTTATTGTATTCTATAAGTACTACAAAAATCCTTAAGTTAAAGCAAAACAGTCACAAATAAAAATGAGTCCTCAAAAAGGAATGGAAGATATACAAATGAGAGATACTTTGCCCTATGGGCTAGTAACTTATTTACCACCTGACTGTGCATGTTTCTTTCAACAACTGAGAGTAGAAGTTACTCATGCCAGCAGCAGCATTAACTGGTGTTTCAGTTAGTTGTAATGCAGACCTGCACCTTACCCTCCCCCCCCCCGCTACTTTTTTTAAAAGGACATAGAACTTACATGACACACACACACTACTTCATAAAGTATGAAAAGGCATTTCACTGTCAAACATAGAAGACAGTAAGCATTGCCTATCTTGGTAATTTGTTCAGAAGCCTGAGTGCCTCTCAGAAGAGCACAATCCATGATTTTACCCATTGAAAGCTGCTTTTGGTATGAACATCTCTCCTGCTTGTTTCAGAGTAGCAGCGGTGTTAGTCTGTATTCGCAAAAAGAAAAGGAGTACTTGTGGCACCTTAGAGACTAACCAATTTATCTGAGCATAAGCTTTCGTGAGCTACAGCTCACTTCCGATGTAGCTCACGAAAGCTTATGCTCAGATAAACTGGTTAGTCTCTAAGGTGCCACAAATACTCCTTCTCCTGCTTGTGTAGAGCCTAGCATAATGGAGTACTGATGCTGTTTGGATACCACCACAATACACTAATAAAAAACAGACTTAACCCACAGAAAGATCCATGGAGGAAAGAGGCTCTAAACAGGGATACAATCAAATCAAGTGTCGAGGGCTCACACATGGTGTAATTTTTGGGCTACGAAAACAGCTATGGCATTTACCTAACCAAGGAATTACGAATTATTATTTTCCTTGAAAGCGGCAACGACTCCTGTGGCACCTTACAGACTAACAGACGTACTGGAGCACAAGCTTTCGTGGGCCGACCAAGTAGGTATTCGCCCACGAAAGCCCACGCTCCAATACGTCTGTGAGTCTATTAGGTGCCAAACAGGACTCTTTGCTGCTTTTACAGATCCAGACTAACACGGCTGCCCCTCCGACATTTTCTTTGAAAAATATCAGAAATCATCAAATGAAAAAAAAAATCTAGAAAGCCCGTTTACCCCCCCAGTGTTTCCTATTTCAATACCGCGTCACGCTTGAGAGGCTCAGGCACCCGAGCGGCGCGATGACTTGACAGACCGGCATGAAGTCAACAGCTGGGTAACCTCGCAGGCCTCAGAGATCAACAGAGGCTTCAGCCCCGCCCCCGCCCGGTTCACAGGCGCGAGGCAGGTGACTGGCCAAAGCACGGGCCGCGCTGGGCGCTGTTCTGGGCGAACGCGGCAGGGCCGCCCACAGGCCGCGCACCGGGCGGGGGCAGCGGCGCGTGGGGGCACAGCTCGCAGCGCAAGACTCGTACTGCGCCGGCGCCGAGGAGCCCGCGAGAGCTGAGCGGCGGCCGCAGCCCGTGACCGGCCGAGGCCTCGAAGCCCAAACCCCAAGGAGCCGCTTCAGTGGGCGGGGCGTTGGCGGCTGCGAGGGGCGGGGCAGTGACCCGCCGAACCCGGCAGCGCGAGGCGCCGCGCGACCCCCGCCCCCCCCGCCGCGAAGGCAGGGGCCGCCTGACAAAAGGGGCGGGGCTAGCGCTAGAGCCCGCCCCTTCCTCCCCCTCAGCGGGCCCCAAGCACCGCCCCGGCCCCGGCCCCACCCGCCTTGTCGGCTCTGCGGCAGCACCAGGCGGTTAGTGATCGTGTCCGTCAGCGACGTCAGCTCCTCCGTCTCCAGAAGCTCCAGCAGCGCCCGGCACCCGGCCCGCTCCCGCTCGCTCAGCCCCATCGTCCGCCCAGCGGCAGCCGGCGCCGGGCTGTCGGCAGCCCCCGCCCTCCTCGGCTCGCGCAACCCTGACAACCAGCCAGCGGAAGGGACGAAGCTTCCGCAACCTGCGTGGGCGGCAGTAAACAGCCCCTCATGGGCCGCCTGGGAGCAGCAGCTAAAGGGACCCGGCTGGAAACGGGCACCTCCCGGCACTGTGGTTCCGCCCCTTTCCTAAGCCCCGCCCCTGGAGGCCGCTCGCGGCCGGCTGCGGGGGAAGGAGCTGGCTGGGGCGGGGTGTTGGTGCTTTCAGAGGGGAGGGGAGACCATGCAGACACCCCCACCCTGACCCCAAACCAGGGCAGCTTCTGATACAACCCCCCCCGTCGCCTCTCACCACTAGGGGAGTGAGCCTCAGCCGCTCTGTCTGCGCAGAGAGTAGAGGTTTGAGGACAAAGGGCAGGTGTTACCCTGCAGCTCTAGACCGATGCTGGGTAGGGGTGGGAAGAAGCCACGCCTTGGAGTGATGTAGTTATACCGACCTAACACCCCCCTAGACAGCCCTGGCAGCAGAAGAGCTTCTCCCATCAACATCGCTACTGGCTCTCAGGGAGATGGATTAACTACGCCAAGTGGAGAAGCTCTCCCATAAGTGTAGGCGCATCTTTACTTAGGGCATGGCGACACTTGCAGTTGTAGAGCGCTGGGAGCTAAACCAGCCTTTGGAGACCGCAGCAGGGAGAACGCTGCCGCGTGTTTACACTCTCAGCTGGAAGTGCACTGCTGTGGCTACATTAGCAGCACTTGCAATGCCACAAAGAGCAGTGCATTGTAGTAGCTATCCCAGCTTGCAAGTGGCTGCAGCGTGCTTTTCAAATGTGTGTGTGGGGGGGGGGCGGGGAAGATGACTGTGACAGGGAGTGTGTTGTGTGTATATAGAGGGAGAGAGAGTGGGTTTTGGGGGAGCTGAGAGCATGTCAGCATGCTGTCTTGTAAGTTCAGACAGCAGCAGACCCCCCCCCCACCTCCCTCTCCCACACTCAAAGCAAGCAGCATTCCTCAGTAATGGTTCCTTTGTCCCAGAGTAGATAAGCAGCCAGCTGTCAGAAACAGAGCTTTGAAAGGGCATATCAGCATTCCTACAACAAGTTCAGAACAATGACAAGAGTGGCCACTTGATTTAAGGGGATTATGGGACATTTCCCAAGATCAGTCAGAGCACAACAATGCAACACCTTGTTCACAATGGCGCCACGACGCTCCAGTGGGGGTGGGGGGGGGGGGCGCGTAGCAAACATTATTCCACTGGCTGAGGTGGAGTACCAGCAGCGCTGTAGCCGTGGAGTCAGAGTGCTCTACGTGCCTTGCCAGTGTGGACAGGTAGTGAGCTAGTGCACCTGGGGCTCCTTTATTGCGCTGTAACTCACAAGTGTAGCCAAGGGAGTAGCAGAGGTGTACAGGCGGAGCACTGTATATGGAGACAAGCCCAAATATTCTCCTCTCAGAGCTTTTGGTTACGGGCCAAGTTCAGTTCTGCACCAAAGCAACAGGCAGGCACTCCCTGTGCCACTTCCCTGGGAAGCCAGAGGGTAGTCCAGACCCCTGCCTGACTCTTACCTCAGCCCTGCTACAGCTACCCACAAGGGCTTCATACCACGGTGGTATTTTTTTGGTCACGGGGCTACTTGTCATGGCCCTTGGGAGGAAAGAGCCACCTAATAATTGTAGGCTTTGAGGTGGCACAGTGAAACCTCTCTCTCACTTGTTGGGCTTACTAATTCTTGGTCACATGACCAGGGTCTAACTGATCACCATGCGTAGGGTGGGGAAGGAATTTTCTCCAGGCCAGATTGGCAGTGATGGGGGGGGGAGGGGGAAGAGAAGAGAGAGGGGTTGCCTTTCTCTGCACTATAGGTCACTTGACACAATTTAATCATTTTCTTGCCCTTGCAGGGGCCTTGGGCAGTGGTGCTTCTCGGTCCCTACCTGTTGCACAGAATAGTTTAGTCTCCTGGGGGTTGTACTACTTCTGTGTTCTAATTTCAGATGTTGGGTTAGTGTGCAGATGTTGGTGGCCTCTAACAGATAGAAAGTAAAACTTGCTGATCATGTGATCTCTTCAGGCCTTAACCTCTATGCATCTAGGTCGCTTTGGACCTAACCTTGCTTTCAAGCATCTCCTTTCAGGTATAAGAGGAACAGCCGTGTTAGTCTGTATTCGCAAAAAGAAAAGGAGTACTTGTGGCACCTTAGAGACTAACCAATTTATTTGAGCATGAGCTTTCGTGAGCTACAGCTCACTTCATCAGATGTATACCGTGGAAACTGCAGCAGACTTTATATACACACAGAGAATATGAAACAATACCTCCTCCCACCCCACTGTCCTGCTGGTAATAGCTTATCTATAGCTCACGAAAGCTCATGCTCAAATAAATTGGTTAGTCTCTAAGGTGCCACAAGTACTCCTTTTCTTTTTGCGAATACAGACTGAGTACTTGTGGCACCTTAGAGACTAACCAATTTATTTGAGCATGAGCTTTCGTGAGCTATAGATAAGCTATTACCAGCAGGACAGTGGGGTGGGAGGAGGTATTGTTTCATATTCTCTGTGTGTATATAAAGTCTGCTGCAGTTTCCACGGTATACATCTGATGAAGTGAGCTGTAGCTCACGAAAGCTCATGCTCAAATAAATTGGTTAGTCTCTAAGGTGCCACAAGTACTCCTTTTCTTTCAGGTATAGGCTCCATACCCCATTACCAATCCCTGGCAATAATGCATCTTCCTAATAAACTAAATTTTTAATCATTCAAATGGTCTAATGTTTAATAATGATCATTTAGAGAGCACCTTCAATCCAAATCTATTCCACAATATTTTCCCTATGCATTTGTTCAATTATATATACACACACAGGAATCACTTCTTCAATAACTGAAATTCAAGTCTCTGAGTAGAAATTGATAAACTGGTAAAATAGGAATAGATTGTATCTTAATGTCACCTTTTCAGCACCAATGAAAACCATATGCAATGGTTTTGCTAGTTTAACCCAGTCTGATGATGGACAACGTAACTATACTAACTCACCAACTCCTGTTTAATTACTTCAGTTACCCTCTTTTTTGCCTCTCAGACATCCACGTTGCCTTTTCCATTGTATACAAAATGCTATTATCTTCCTTCCTCTCATTTCAATATATCACATTCATGTACCTCAGTATGCCACACTACCAAATGAGTTAATTTATTAAAACAATTAGAGATCATTGGATGAGTTGCAAAGTACTATGTATTATTATCTGAGGAGGTTGCCTTTTGACTACTACAGAAGTTGGGCAGTATGTGCCAAAAGCAGGAACAGTGGTTCTAACCAGGTAATGCAGTCATCCATGACAGAACCAAAACAGAAATATAGCTCTATGAATAAACTGATTATCTGGTCATTATGGGAAGAGCACTCAATCTTCTATAGTTTAAGTTACAACGTTCTTCCTGCTAAAGGATGAATTGCAACTCTACACTATTTCACCTAGCTTATTAGTGCATGTTGCTCTTCAGATGCTTTGGAGAGTGTTTGTAGATTGTACTGTATGTTTATATTCTGATGACCAGCCCTTGACACAAACAAGAATTATATACAAGATGATGGTTGGGAAAAAAAAAAAAAAAGAGGTTTGAGTAAAGAAATTCCAGAAATTGATGTTATGGTTATAACTTGTTAATATTGCACATGAACTATGTTGCATAGTACAGGTTAAATTATAGACATATGGTTATAATTCTATAGCTAATTTATAATAATATAATATATAATAATATAGCCTTTCCAGCTAAATTTTGCAATCTCCTGCTACTTTATTTACTAAAAAAAAATCCTTTCCATCTTAAACTTCACATGTGTGGGCTCTACCAAGAGAATTTTGTAAGTAATTTGGGGGTTATCTAGATGAGGTATTGAGTTATGGGACCCTTCAATAAGTAAAGTGTACTTAACTGTTTTGTAAAACAAAGAGGTAAAATTTAAAATGAGTTTTATTCATTAGTCATGTATGAGATCTAGTTCTCATGACGTCGGGCACAAAATTTGAGAATAAGTATTTTGAGCATTGACCACCCATCAGATAATGGAAGGTTTTATAAGGTTTTTACATTTTGACACTGTGCTAATAGAGTTTGTAAAGTGTTCTGGCACTGGCTGAAATGCTCATGTTAGAAAGAAGTTACAAACTCTGTCACAGACCATGTGTGTTTCAGTGACTGTCCTCTCTTACATTTTAGTGATTACAACAGTTGTTTTCAAACTTTGTTTCTGGGGATCCAGTTGAAGAAAATTGTTGATGCCCATGACCCAGTGGAGCTGGGATGAGGGGTTTGGGAGGGGCTCAGGGCCGGGGTTCACGGTGTGGGAGGGGGCTCTGTGTTGGGATGCAGGCTCTGGGGTGGGGCCAGGGATGAGGGGTTTGGGATGCAGGAGGGGCTCTGGGTTGGGGTGCAGGAGGGGGTCAGGGCTCTGGGCTGGGGATGAGGGCTTTGGGGTGCAGGAAGGGCTTCAGGTTTGGGGGGCAGCTCAGGGTTGGAGCTGGGTGTCAGGGCTCTGGGCTGGGGCAGGCGATGAGGGGTTTGGGGTGCATGAGGGGGGTTCCAGGTTTGGGGGGACGCTCAGGGGGTGGGGCAGAGGATTGGGATGCAGACTTACCTCTGACAGCTCCTGGTCAGCAGCACAGCCAGGGTGCAGAGGTAGACTTCCCGCCTATCCTGGCGCTGTGGACCATGCTGCACCCCAGAAGCAGCCAGCAGCAGGTCCAGCTCCTAAACAGAGGCATGCAAGTGGCTCCACGCAGCTCTCACCTGCAGGCACCACCCCACTCCCAGCTCCCATTGGCCAGTTCCAGGCCAATGGGAGTGCGGAGTTGGTGCTTGGGGCGGGGGCAGCGCATGGAGCCAGAGGGCTCCCCTGCCTAGAAGCTGGACCCACTCCTGGTCGCTTCCAGGGTGCAAGGTGGTGTTGGAGCAGGTAGGCACTAGCCTGCCTTAGCTGCGCAGCACTGCCGATGGGACTTTTAACATCCCAGTAAGCGGTGCTGACCAAAGCCGCTACGGTCTCTGAGCATACATACTCTGAGCAAGGTGACCCAGTGCCTTACATGCTGCCACCCAGTACTAGGTCGCGACCTGAACTTTGAAAAACACTGATTTACACAACCTTTCACAATTCTAGCAAAATACTTTAAGAAGTCAGTCTATGCAGTTTCCAGAAATGTTTTTAATTACTTTCTAAAAAAACCTAAGAAATTCTCAGAAGTTGCATTGACGTAGAGCTGAGAATTTCCACTACAAACTGTACCGAATAAAGTTATTACAAAAAACAAGCAATTGGTAACTTGGAAATTAGTAATTAAGATTGCACAGCCAAACTTTGTGTAAGAACATAATATAATCTGTATAGCTCCTCCCATGTTCAAAGCACATACATTAACTACTCTTCAAAGCCTTGTGAAGTAGGCATTGTTGAAGCATGAAGGCAAAACTGGCAGAGAAGTTAAGGGATGGCCCTAGGCCACAGAGGGAGTCTATCAGAGGCCGAATAAGAACTTGAACTCCTGATTCCCAGTCCTGTGTTCATATCAGCAGATTAACATCCCTCTCTATGTAAGGTAGATTTGTTTACACCTGTCCATAAACCATTCGTCTTACTCAAGGTGTCTGTTATAAGCCACACTCCCTCCCTGTCAAGTTACCTGTTTCCCTGTGCCCTCTCTTCTCTGTGGACCTAAGCCCCTTTCTATCCCTTTTTGGATAGCAGTAGCTGTCTTCGCCAATAGCTACCATATGAGGAGATAAGTCAATGACTGGGAGATTGAGGAGGCTGCCAACTAGTTTCCTCTTCCTGTGGGATCAGGAGAATCAAAGTCTTCCTGCATTGGGTAATTGGGATGTGCACAGGGATTTGCCAGCTTTGTCCAACGTCTACTGTTTCTGCTCTGATTAGGCTGCAACATAGGGGAACAAAGTAAATGATGCTAGTACTGGACAGCATGGGATGGATCATTTGATAATTGTCCTGTTCTGTTGATTTCCTTTGAAGCACTTGACATTGGTCACTATGGGAAGATAGGATACTGGGCTAGATAGACCATTGATCTGACCCAATGCCAATTCTTATGTCAAATGGTGAGGAAAAAACCTTGCATTGCAGCCAGATCTTGGTTCTTTGCTTCAGTAGTAGCCTCCTGTTGGGCTCCTGCTACTACTGTGGGGACAGGATTTGCTAATGACTGTCCTTATGTTTTATCCTCTACCTATCTGCCATCAATCTACCTACCCGCAACAGCCAATCACCAAACGACCATAAGTGATCTACGCTTCCCATACAAACCCTGAACTGCCATACTGAAAATATAATGAAGATAAAGAACTGGCACTGAGATTAGTTATCAGGATCAATACTGGAGTGACATTTTTGGCTCCAGTTGGTCCAACATTACCTTTTATTACAGTAGATAAAATACCTACCCTCCCCTTCCACATATTTGTGAGCCAGCTGAGAGACACTTGGATCTTCCAATCCTATTGCCCATTAACACACAAGCTCACCACTTCTCTCTCCATTTATCAGTATAATCCAAAAGTACCATTTCTTAGCCTACATTCTTTGATTTGATGAGGAGTCTCATTTACACATTAAAATATGCAGTCTTAAACACCCACATATTCTGATTCCAGTACCACAGTTAGCTGAATTTGGAATTTGATTTCTCAACTCAGTGCTGCCTATATTTTTTATTTTAAACTTACCTTTTTTCCTGAAAGGGAAGAGTGCGGCAAAAGGGTTAACTTCCAAGCCTTAACTGAAGACAGTTGACATAATATGAAAAAACATATTATGCATATTATGCATTATACTAGGCATTTCACCTCGGTCTCAATGTGCTTCACAAGTATTATCACTAGAGCTAGTCCAAACTCAGGATTTCTGTTCTACAGGAAATGACATTTTAAAATTTCCCTTCCCTTCCCTTCATCCCAAATCAGAACAAAAAGTTAAATTTCCTATCAAATGAAATTTGAAAACATTTTGTTTCAACAATGTCAAAGCATTTCATTCAGATTTTTATATTATAAATTATCTTCCACAAACTGGAAATTTCAAAAAATAGTTTCAGAAATATCTAAGTGACCTTATTGAAGTACTCAGAAATGTCTCGATACTTTTTCATCAAAAATATAAACAAAATTAGTATGCTCCTGCAAAACATTTCAATGTCATCAAATCAGCATTTTTCCATGGAAAAGTGTTTCCTCTGAAAATTTTCAACAAGTTCTATCGCCTTCTTACAGAATAGGAAATGGACTCAGTAGCTTGCCAAAGTTCACACAGGAAGTCTTTTGACAGCTATTAGAAATAAATCCTAAGTCTTCTGACTCCTAGATATAGTTTAGACATAGTTATATCAGGTTATAAACAGATAATTAAATCAGTACAATCCCCTTACATGAACACAGTAATATCAATATAATGGTACTTATATTTACATGAATAAGGTATGGAGAGATAAGAACCTTTATACGCACTAAGGTCTCTATTGATTTAACTACATAGATTTCTAAACAGATTGTGTTTGTACCACTATAACACTAAGCATAGTCCTGAGTCTAGACAAGGGAATCTTCCTCCACCTTAAACCACTCCAGGTTAAAAGCAACAGGAAGAAATCAAATTGAAAATTCTAATGCACAGAAATGCTAAATCTTAAATAAATAAATATTAAAAATATTAATGTGATAATAAAAGGCACTGCCTACCCTGAAGACTTTGTAACCTTCCATTAAGTTTTACTTAGACAAGTCAGATGTCTTCAAGTCCGCAGGGCCTGACAAAACACATCCTAGAACACTTAAGGAACTGGTTAAGGAGATCTCTGAGCCATTAGAAATTATCTTTGAGAAACCGTGGAGAATAGGAGAGATCCCAGAGGACTGGAAAAGGGCAAATATAGTAGCTATCTATAAAAAGGGGAATAAGGACAATCCAGGGAACTGTAGACCTGTAAGCTTAACTTCAGTAGCTAGAAAGATACTGGAGCAAATCATCACTTTGTGAGCACCTAGAAGATAAGGTGATAAGTAACAGTTAACATAGATCACATCAAACCACACTAATATCCTTCTTTGACAGGGTAACAAGCCTTATGGATAAGTGGGGAAGCAGAAGAAGTGATATATGTATACATTAGTCAGGCTTTTGATATTGTCTCACATGACTTTCTCATAAGCAAACTACGGAAATATAGCATAGACAAACCTACTATAAGGGTGTGTGGGTGTGTGCGCACAACCGGTTGGAAAACTATACTAAGTAATTATTAATGGTTTACAGTTGAGCTGGAAGGGCATATCCAGCAGGATTCCACAGAGTTTTTTCCTGAGTCCTGTTCTATTCAATATCTTCATAAATGATTTGGATAATGGCAGAAAGAGGACATTTTAAAAGTTTGTAAATAATACTGAACTGGGATGGTTTGCAAGCACTTTGGGGAACAGGATTAGAATTCAAAATGATCTGCCCAAACTGGAGAAACGGTCTGAAGTAAACAGAAATTCAATGAGGACAAATGCAAAGTACTCCACTTAGGAAGGAACAATCAATTGCACATATAGAAAATGGGAAATGACTGCCTAGGAAGGAGTACTGCAGAAAAGGATCTAGCAGGTATGGTGGATCTCAAACTAAATGAGTCAACAGTGTAATTCTGTTGCAAAAAGAGGAAACATCATTCTGGGATGTGTCAGCAGGTGTGTTGTAAGCAAGACAGGAGAAGAAATTCTTCCACTCTACTCAACACTGATAAAGCTTCAATTGGAGTACTGCATCCAGTTCTGGACACCACACTATGGGAAAGAGGTGGACAAACTGAAGAAAGCCCAGAGGAGAGCAACAAAAAAAGTCTAAAAAACATGACCTACAAGGAAAGATAGTCTTCTCTTCTCCAGACGAAACAAAGGGAGGACACGATAACAGTCTTGATACATAAAAGGTTGTTATAAAGAGGAGGGTGATAAATTGTTCTCCTTATCCACAAAGGTCAGGACAAGGAGTAACGGGCTTAAATTGCAGAAAGGGAGATTTAGGTCAGACATCAGGAAAAACTAAGCTGTTGAGCACTGGAACAATTTACCTATGGAGGTTGTGGAATCTCTGTCATTGGAGGTTTTTAAGAACAGTTTAAACAAATATATCAGGAATGGTCTAGATCCTGCCTCAGTGCAGGGGACTGGACTAAATGACCTACTGAGATCCTTTTCAGTCTAACATTTCTTTGATTAGCACAAGTTGTTTGCTATATACCATGCCCAAACTTTGTTTAAATCTATACCTACTTTAAGAGTCTTTTCACTGTCAGGGCAGCATAAAGCAGCATTAGTGTAAATTAGAATCAGGTTCACAGTGTATAAAAGCAGCATTAACTCATCCACTTTGAGCACATCATCATACACATTTCACAACAACAAAAAAAAGCTACAGATTCAACTAGAAAGGCAGGAATAGAAAACATTACTTATGTGCAAATGAGATGACTGCTGTTGAGACCTTCATTTTTGCACTTCCATACAATTAAAACTAACTGTGCAGTCTTAAGGTTGCATTAAGAGATGGTTCTGCACAGTAATTTTATATATATATATATATATACACACACACACACACACACATATATATACACACATATATATAAGTGCTCAATAATGTTTGCATTTAAATGTTTCCAGCTGGGTGTGGGTACTTACATCTAACTTTAAAAAATGAAGACTGATTCTGAATATTTTGTTGAATTCAGGAAAAAAAATTAAGACCCCATTAAAAATCAAGTGATTTCTGGTCTTTCCACACCCATAATTTTCTTGTTCTGATAAAGACACTTTTTTCGGGAGAAGATTATGCAGTGTGTTAATAAGATAGTCATCTTCCTCATGCATATCGCTCCAGCAACACTCCATCCTTGCCTTATCTCACACAGGAGCTTACGTGCATTGGTGACACAAAGTAGGAAGAGCTTCTTTAAGTTCTTAGATGACCATTCAGCATGCTGATGTTCAGAAGTGATTTTTCTAGTGTTTTAGATAGATATTTGAAAGGCTGATTTAAAAAAAAATTAAGCAAGGGCAGTCTTCCTTAGCAGGACTATGGCAATATCTACTCACTAACCCAGGGTGGGCAAACTATGGCCCAAAGGCCACATCCAGCCCTTCAGACATTTTAATCCAGCCCTCAAGTTCTAGCCAGGAAGCATGCGGCTCCCAGAAGCAGCAGCATGTCCCCCCTCTGGCTCCTACGGGTACGGTCAGCCAGAGGGCTCCGACACTGCTCCTGCCCCAAGCGCTGCCCCCACAGCTCCCATTGGCCAGGAACTGTGGGGGCAGCACTTGGGGACCAATGGGAGCTGCGGGGCATTGCCTGTGGATGGGGAAGCATGGAGAGCCACCTGGCCGTGCCTCCGCAAAGGAGCTGGGGTGGAGACATGCTGCTGCTTCTGGGAGCTGCTTGAGGTAAGCGCCACCTGAAGCCTGCACCCCTGACACCCTCCTGTGCCCCAACCCCCTGCCCTGATTCCCCTCCCGCCCCCCAAACCCCTCAGTCCCAGCCTGGAGCACCCTCCTGCACTCCCAACCCCTCATCCTCAGCCCCATCCCAGAGCCCGCAACCCCAGCCTGAGCCTGCACCCCAGTCCGGAGCCCCCTCCTTCACCCTGAACTCATTTCTGGCCCCACCCTAGAGCCCGCACCCCCAGCTGGAGCACTCACCGCCTCCCACACCACAGCCCCCAATTTCATGAACATTCATGGCCTGCCATATAATTTCCATACCCAAATTTGGCTCTTGGGCCAAAAAGTTGGCTCACCCATGCACTAACCTCAGCTGTTTCTGCTGTAGCCCTCTTAAAATAACTGGTTAAAATTTTTACAACATGAAAAGGATTTTCCCCCCACTTGCCCAAACTCAAAATTGACTATAAAGACTTTGCTCAAACTTTACATTAAAAATGCCTTTGGCTAGTGACCAAGAATGCAAAACGTGTCCAAAGGTGAAAGCTATGGAAAATTATTAACCTGTAAAAACAAGCGTGTGTTGAAGAAGCTGTGCTGAAACTTCAAAGTGCACTTGTGCTCTGAAGAGTAACTACAAATGGCACTCTTATTAAACAGGTAATTCCTGTTCTTATTCAGTCATATCTACTTAAATGGTCAACTTGTCATTTATTCCTGTTGACGCTGCAAAGCTTACTCAGATATAGACTAGCATTGGACTTTAATACTAATGCAGGAGAATAAATATAGTTCCAAATGTAGGAACAAACACTGCTGTTTCATGTGTACATCCCCAGTGACGTCAAGAAGGTTGCACAAATGTATCTGGAGGGCAAAACCAGGCTTGTAGTATCGTATCAGTTACTGGTGGTTATGTTTGAGAAGAACCCAGCTTGACTAGGATGCCAGTTAGAGTGCAGACCTTGCAATTTGGAAACAGCTTTTTATTTGAAAACTAAGCAAATTTGATCTGGAAGTTACTGAAACTAAACAAATATTGATCATGTCAATTTTACAGTCACCTGTTAGAGTAAGCATTGTACTTTACAGTGGGCACAATTAGGGACTACAATAAATGGCGTAAGTGCAAAATTTTAGGATATTACATGGGAACACATTTAAATCATACTGGGATTTACATAAACCTTCTCTTTACCGTTTTGTTATTCTATACGAAATGTCCAAACAAAATGGGTCACACATATATCAATCCACATTGTTTATATTAATACCTTATTTGTTGAAACACTGTATATCATCTGCAACTATGTACTATGTTAAAGCTCAAGATACACTACTTTGTTACTGTGCCCAACTTAACTTACAGACTTAACTTCTTTTTCATGTTCATTTTTAAATTGACCTATGTTTATAGCAGCCAGACTCTCCTGACATTCTATTACCCATTTTTCCAGTATCAATGTTAATAGGCAATATAGAACACACTTTCAAAAACAACCTCCTTCATTGTATCAAGCCTGGCTTTTGCTCTTTTCACAACAAGAAATCTAGTCTTCTCAAAGCCATTCATGGTCTTCTATCTACCTACCCCACCTCCTACATCCTTTTTCAGATCAAGGCTGCATTTAACATTATCAACTTTCTCAATATCTTTGATACTTTACTAATTGTTAAGAGCTCCACTCATCCAAAACTCTACCACCTTCACCTCCTTCCTTGACTCAGATCTCAACTTTGCCCCCTATAACCTGGAATTTAGGTATTTGAATCAGAATTAGAAAACATGCCTTATAGTGACAGACTCAAGCTGCTCGATTTATTTAGCTTAACGAAGAGAAGATTAAGGGGTTATTTGATTACAGCCTGTCTATATGGGGAATAATATTTGATAAGGGACTCTTCAGTCTAGCATAGAAAGGTATAACATGATCCAATAGCTGGACAAATTCAAACTGGAAATAAGGCATACATTTCAAAAAAGTTAGATCAACCATTGGAACACTTTACCAAGGTCACGGTGGATTCTCCATCACTGGTAACTTTTAAATCAAGATTGGATGCTTTTTGAAAAGATCTGCTCTAGGAATTATTTTGGAGAAGTTCTGTAACCTGTGTTATACCAGAGATCAGACTAGATGATCACAGAGGCTCTTTGTGGCCTTAGAATCTATGAAAACCTAGGAAAAATCTAGGAACCCCCCACCCCCATACTCTTTTGCCACATCTTTAACAGCTCTAGTAATCTGATGTTAAGTTAAATGGGAAATTTGGCATGCAACTATGCATTCGACTGTATGGCCAAGAGGTAGTTCATATTTTTTGATGTTAAACTACTGTAATTCTTTTATATGCTTTTTTTTTTTTTGGTGCATTTATATATTTATTGCCCTATGTATGTTGAAACTAAAGTTTTGTCCTTCAACGGAATCTAAAGTGTGAAGGGAAGATTAACTCAAAAATGAAATGTAATCTTTTAACCCAGCTTTTTTGTCCTGATTTTACTAATATAGTTCAGGAGCACAGGGAAGAGATCCCTCAACCTAATGAGAAGTGTCTACAGAAGGAGGTTATAAACAAAACTGGGTGACTGAGAAGAGGTACTTGTTATTACAGATGGGTTTTATAATGGTTATGACCCTTGAAAGATATTTAAGTCTAACTGTTGTTTGGCGCAGCTGTCAGTAATAACTGAATTGTAGATTCCCCTTTTTTACTCAAGCAGGTAAACAGAGGATCATAAAAGAAATTCGATAAGTAATTAGAAAAACAGTATACATGGTGAAATTAAATCATGGGAAACTATTTTTCCCCTCAGAAAAGGAGTTTGTCTCATACCTTATAAAAGGAAAGAGGATTGGAAAGTTAGTTTGGAAAATGAATACTGTCCACCACGTACAGAGGAAGGGAACAAACTAACTTCTCTTCATCTACAGGACTTGGTAAAGTAGGTCTTCTTTCTGCGTTCTGTATTGTGCTCATTAATCTTTGATTAATAATCTGATTAAATAATTCCATTTGAGCCTGTTATTTGACAATCTCCAATCCTTATTATTCAAACACACAACAAGATCATTTTCATTTTTGTAGACAAAAGAGTGGGTGAGATAATTTGGAGATTAGAACTTCAAGAGGAAATATTCCAGTTAATTTTGCTAACCTGGGTTATTACTTTAGTGTTTGTTCTTCAGATGCTTTTGTTTTCCAAGCCTGCTTCAAGTTGCATTTTCCTAGTTTTGCATTCTCATGAATAGGTCAGTAGCAGTGTAAGACTAAGCTAGTTAAATACTTACCCATTTTCCCACCACAGGAAACTACTTTGTTTAAAGAATGGGATAGAACCTAGAATAAACTCTATAAGCAAGAATCAGCAAGACTACCTTTACCAGGGGAAAATTTAAACACAGACTATTAGGGAGCCATGAAAGCAAGTTATTTTCCCTATAGTAAAATCATCCAAACTATCATGCAGCCATCTGAATAGGTCATGGGCATGTCTGTCTCCAGAACATAGCCCATATGAAACACTTTGGTAGCCCTTTTCTGAGATTGGTTATTCAAGCCTTCCTCTGGTCTTCAGACAAACTCTGTAAAGACATGAGTTTGAGTAACTTCCTTTGTACACATGCAAAGAATGTAAATACCCTGCTCCTATTCTCGGATATCTATACTGACTTCCTTTCTATTTCACAGCATTAATGGAAAGATCTACACTAAAAGATTCTCCCATTTGCCTCCAAATCCTCAATCTCTTACTTTCCTGTACATTACCAACGCTCTTTAAAAACTGGCTTTTCTTCACAGTGGGGAACAGATCATGGCTTTTCAAAAGCCTTGCCTGCTGAAACAGCCTTTCATTGCAACCGATTTAATTTCAAGGCTATTTATTAATATCTCAGGATTCATTCTCTCGGGTGTATAATTCTTTCCCTACCTACATGTCAAATCTTATTCACTTGTCCTACTGGTTAACCTATGTTGACCCACTCTCCCTCATTTAGTATTCAGTTACCAGGCAAGCTGCACCTTAGTCCGTTTTTGTTCCTCAAGCGCAAGCGTCTGGTGACAAACTTGGCTTCCTGCACCTCTCTAGATGGAAATATGCAACCCGACCACTGGATATCTTGGCTGCATCCCCCATTTCACAACTATGTTAATATGACTGGCCCAAATGAGTATGACATCTGTAAATTTTCTTCTTCAGAATCCTGTGACTGTGGTTGTTTAAAGTGACAAAAACCAGCTTCTTTAAAACCAAGCATTATTTAAATCTTCACCTAAATATACACAGCATGCAGAGCAAAAAGTTAAAACAAAAGTCTACGTGCATGATTCCCCTTACCTAATCCTTAATCTTTTATTGTAAACGTTAATATGTTTCATCCAGACCAGCTACGTCCATCTCTAACTGGAAGAAGTATGCGTGTGTGTGATGCTCTGCATGCTTGTCAGCTCTCACCTACTCACTGAGCAGCTAAGCCCTGCCCCACCAACCACACATACACTTCCCAAAGGAACCTTCAAGGTTTTGGATCCTCTTTGATCCTAGGCTTAGCCATGGGAGAAGTAAGCCATTCTATTCTGGATGGAGCCAAATAATTGGCATTCGCCAATAAACCCTTTCCCCATGTTTTTCCTCAAGGATTCTTATCCATTTTTCATTATTTTGTCATTTCTGTTAGGTTCATTTAACAACCCTTTTGATTCAACTCTATGCACTCAGGCAGGATAATATCACACAGGTAATCTGAGAGGTATATGACTTGTAAACACCAAACAAAAAGCCCCAACACATTCTCCATATCACCACTTTTCACTTCTATATGCCACAAGTTTGGTTTGTACTTGCACAATATACTCTAATCCAAATCTTGTGTTTGCACATATAAGTGCTTCAATGTAGACACTCACAACCGGGTAGGGAAGGGTTCTCCCATTGCTGTAGTTAATCTGCATCCCCAAGAGATTGTAGTGAGGTCAACAGAAGAATTCTACCATTGATTTAGCAAGTCTACACTGGGGGTTCGGTTAGCATAATTATCTCGCGGGGTGTAGATTTTTCACACCCCCTGACACACAAAGCTAGGCTGATAAGTTCCTAGTGTACACCATCCCATCGACTAGGGGTTCTCAAACTTCATTACACCGCAACCCTCTTCTGTCAACAAAAATTACTTTATGATCCCAGGAGGGGGACCAAAACCTGAGCCTGCCAGAACCCCACTACCCCAGGTCAGGGGGCCAAAGCCTGAGCTTCACCCCTCTGGGTGGGTGGGGAGGCGCAAAGCTGAAGCTCAAGGGCTTCAGCCCCTGGGTAGCAAGTCTAAGCCAGCCCTGGCGACCCCATTCAAAGGGGGTTGCGACCCACTTTGGGATCCCAACCCACAGTTTGAGAACAGCTGCCACAGACAGACTGAGGAGTGCCAATTTAGTTTTGTATGGATGTTATACAATATAGTATCACACTGCGTGCCAAGTAATGCTAGATACTGTGGTCAAATAATTTTATCAGGCACATTCCCAAAGAGATCACAAGCTCACTTAATATTAACAACAAAGACAATGTTTTATTGAACAAATCTATGTACAGTACAAAAAGTTTTTTAAAATGAAACACTACTGTTGATTTATTGCAGTTTGATGGCTCAGTTTTAATTTGTACTCTTATATAAATGAAAAGTAAAATAATTTAACATTCAACAAGGAAGCACTAATTTCCTTTCTTGCTGAACCTTTAATAGCTTTTACAAATTAACAGAGTCCCAAAATGCATACACTGCATTTAGTCAGAAAGGTGTTATACAGTACCAAATAAATTAAAAAAAACAATACTACCCCTTAAAAGTCTTTCATCCATACCACTGATGTTAAACAATACAAGTAAATGAGTACAGCTGAACCTTCATTGTGATATTAAAATCACAAGTTTAATGTTATAAATTATCCAAACTATACAATTTATAGGTTTTTTTTTAAATGAATATGGCTAAATAACCCAAGTACCAGTAACCTTTCCCCACAGATATGACCATTTTCAACCTACTTAGCACAATTATTTGTGGAGGGTGCCTATCAAGCAGCAACTTTTGAAAATCAGAATTTACATGACCTTTATAATGGAGTGTGTTCAAGTAGTAACAGATGAGCTCTAAAAAGCTAACTGCCAAGTCAAACCAAGTTTAGTCCACTTGGAGGAAGATGATTAAAATACGATAATCTGCACAAAAAGCACACAGACCTTGATCCAGCAAAGCACTTAAGTGCATGAATAACTTTAAGCACATCAATACTGCCATTAACTTCAATGGGACTATTTGCATGCTTAAAGTTACACACATTCTTTGCTGGATCAAAATCATTTATCAATGTTGGAGTAAGTGTATTTTATATTACACAATATGACACTTAGTGTTGGAAAAAAACAAATCCTAGATTTGGAACTTTTTTAAACCCTAAAAATTGCCAACTCAATTTAGGATGGTGTCTTAAATGTCTCTAAAAAGAAAAGGAGTACTTGTGGCACCTTAGAGACTAACCAATTTATTTGAGCATGAGCTTTCGTGAGCTACAGTTCACTTCATCACTTCATCACTGAATCCCATAAAGCATGTATAATAATCCCACACATTAGAAATATTTTATTTTCAAATTGTAGTTGCTTAATACTTCAACTGAGTATGCCAACAGGTAACATTTTACAGAAGGGACAACATGTCTTTTGAACGAAAATCTGTACTTCAAGAAGTTACCTGCCACTTACTCCTTTAAGTGTTTGCCTCAGTGAAATAATCTAGATTTTTCAAAATTATATATACTGAACACATGTGATATAAAGACTGTTGTGGGCGCAACACAAGCATCTTTAAACAAAAATTAGTTTAACAGGTAGAAAAATTATGGTCACAGTTTATGCATGTGCATAGATGCACATAAACTACACACTTTAAACCAAGAAAATACAAATCCCTATTGTGTTTTTGAAGCAACACACGGCGCTTTAGTACCGGCGAAAAAGCATCAAAGATTAAGTACACTTAAAGATTTAATACATTTTTTTTTAAATCTACTGACCAAGTTTTCAAGTTTTTATAATTTAATACTCTAAAATAACCTTTATTTTTTCCAGATGTATTTAAGCTAAAACTGAAGCTAAAAAACAAAGATGAGCCTGGGAATATTCTAAAGAAGATAACCAGGTTCTTAAAAGTTAGTTGGGTAAAAACTTTACAGTAGATAAGTATGGAAATACATTTGACTGACTTGTTTCCTTAGTTTCACTTATTTAAAAAAAACCTAAAAAATTTTATACACGATGCACTTTATCTTTTAAATATGAAACAAAAAATGCATTCTTTGGTGCCTCAAACGTCATGCAGATCTTTCTAGAAGTGCCCCAGTCATTGGTATTAATGTAATGCACACATACCTGTGATCATAATTTTATACCCTTTTACTTTTGGCCAAACCCAAGTTAGAGAACCATTTTCTAGGATTCAAGAAGTAAGAATCTGAGTTAGCATTCTTTTTTCCCCTAAGCAAGGGGAAAACGAAGGAGAAGTTATATGAACATCTATTTGATTTTACAGAGGATTACTAGCAGAGTCATTTTTCAACTATAGTGTTTCAAGTGTCAGAACAGCATACTTTACAATGAAACCTTTCTGTGTTTGCAAATGTGAGTTGTTGCTACAATGAACAGATCCTGTATCCATATTTTTAAGTGGTATCAATTCTCATATAATCTGTTGAGTAAGTGAGCCAACTGCCTTACTGTACTGTACACATATTGTGATGAATCACTCAACAAGCAAACTAACTGAGCTGGGAAAGCCCTTCTGTATTGTCCTAGGTTACTGTGAAAATCTGACTCATGCCTCCTGTTTTTATCAACGATAGCTTCTGCCTCTCTGAATGTACCCAACCTTTTAGTTAACAGCACCAAGCAGGGTCTGAAATAAACATATAGTTTGTGTAATTTACAAAACAAGGTAGCATAGTGAGTGCGTAATTTTTCATTGCAGTTGAAAATCTGAGCACTTGCAACATTCTCCTTTGATGAAAACTCTACTCCTGGGGGAATTCTGTGCCTCTGTGCATGCACAGAATTTATGTCCCCTGCAGATTTCTTTGCTTCCCTGCAGAAAAATGACTTTCTCACAGGGAAGCAAAAAGAGCAATCATGAGACCCTGCCTAGCAATATGTTTTGGGTGCCCAGGGCAGCCAGCAGAAAGGTAAATCACTGTGGGGCAGGGAGCGGGACTGGGGAAGCCCCGGCTGGTGGCGCCTACCCTGCGTTGGGCTCAGCTGCTAGTCCCAGCTGGGTTGGGGAGGACGGGACTTCCTCTTACCCTGCATGGCATCTGGGGCCATGTCAGACCCACCCCCAATTTCTCCCCTGGCTGTAGGAAGCTCTGAAAACTCTCCCCACTGCGCTTCCTGAGCCCATCGCTCCTCAGATGGGGGAAAGGGGAGGTTAACTATACAGGGAGCTGCTACTGCCCCATCCACACAACTCCTTTGCATCCAGACCCCCTCATACCCAGACCCTCCCGCCGAACCTCCCACTCCAGAACCCACTCCCTCTGCACCTAGACGAACCACCAACAGCTGGATCCCCACCCCACTGAGCTCCACGCCCCCAGCATCTGGACCCCCTCCTCAGCCTCCCACACCAAAACCCTCCTGCTAAGTTCTATTCCCTCCTCATACCCAGACCCCCCTCCACTGAGCCCCAACCACCTTAACCCAGACCCCCCGGCAGAGTCCCATTACTGTTGCACCCAGAACCCTCCAAGAAGCCCCTGTGCATCCAGATCTCTTCCACACCCGGATCCCCCACTGAGCTGTCCGCACCCAGAAACCTTTCAACCCAAATCTGGATTCCCACACACTAAGGCCCTCCACACTTGGATCCTGCCTGGCTGAGTCTGCCTGCCCACACCTGGTGCACCTGGCACAGAGAGACAGGGCCCTGGGCTGTTTCTGGGGCAGGTCCTGTCCTTGCACTATGTTACGGGTGGGTGCAGCCTCATCGCCGAGTCCGTATCCTGGGGTGGAGGGGGAGCTGCACAGTGATCTTCCACCTCCGTGCAGCCAGTGGCCTGTGCTCCCCAATGCCATGCTGGAGCCTCCACATTTATTTCACAAATGAAATTTGCAGAACATTAATATATTGTGTGCAGAATTTTTAATTTTTTGGCACAGAATTTTTGGCGCAGAATACCCTCATGAGTAAAACTCAGAAATGCCTTTTTGTTTTGTGTGTCTTTAGGTCTGTTAGGCGACATATTGAAACTTTCCATCCTTACAGACTCATTCTGGATGCCACTTTTACCAGCAACCTTTTGCTGCCCAAAGTACTTAAACACTTTGCTTTACATTGCTGAGCTCTTTCATTGGTTTCTGATAAGGACCACCACCTTTTTCAGAGAGACTGCCACTGCTGGCTGTACTGTGTTTTAAGGTTGATCTGTTAACATTTTCCCATTCCTCCTTTACATGACAGAGCATTACTTGGTAAATCAAAACTCAGTGCTGATCACTGAGGGATGCTGAGTGGGTACAGAAGTTTCTTCCTGATCTATTTTTGCTAATAACTGACATTCTTTGCTTTGTTCTCTGTTCTATCTTCATTTAACTCACATTTTTAAGAGAAAAGCATCTCTATTAAATTTTATCCATCAGTCATACTAAGAATTAAAGGACCTTTATATTTGGATATTATTTTAGCGCTATACTCCAGTTCAAATTCATCTTTCTTCACTCCGGGCATACATTATTTTTTAGCCTCAATCTGTATGGGTTAGTACCAGCAGCTGCTGTACACATACGCCTTGTGTTAAATCTCAGTGCCTGTAATGGACTTTTTATTTAACATTTCCAAAAAGTCAGTATGTGTAGTTTTGCCCTATACTTTAAGTGGGCTTTTAAGTGCATCTGAATTGTGTCTTGTACAGCTGATATATTTAATATCAGACTCTATATTCTGTGTTTTAACTTTCTGGCTATTGGAACACACTGTCCATCTTAGACCTCTCTCTCCACTCTTCATTTTGGATTCTGAACACAAGTTTATTAAATGACCTCCGTGAGTTTTCGTTAAAGACACAAACTTTGAAAAAAGAATGTCCATTTCCTCTATCAAATTTTTATCCATACCATGAAAATAAATGTAATATTTCTTTAAATTAAATCTTTTTAATAATGTGGAGTGACACCCTCTGAACATGCATGGATAGGAAGGGTCTCTCTTATTAAAACTTTTTAATCCAGTGAACAGGTTACAGTGGTGTTTCTTCTCTAAGGCAACAGCCACTTCTCTTCTCGGCCTGCTCAGCTGAGTGTTTTATTTTTCTTAAGCGCTCATGCCGGACACACTGTGCTGCTGTTCTTTGATCATACACTGAGAATTCATGGGGCTTTCTGGATAACTGGTACTTTGGGGAGTTTGTAGCAACCTTTCTGGACTCAAAACCTGCACAGCTCCTACTATTCCTGTGTGAGTTCTATCTCGAAAATGTGCTTTGTCTTTTATCAAGGTCACATTTTTCTTTAGTAATCTGAGTCTGCTTTATGATTAAGGCCATCTGGGAAACAGCAAACTGATGCTTCTTCGTGTAGTGTTTTCTCACACCACTCCTCAATTGATACATCTTCCCGCAACATTTAATCAGGCACCTATAAAATAGATTAAGTTTGTTAGGTTTCATTTTGTTCCCATGCAAATGGTGCTTTAAATTGGAATTTTGCTTGAGTTTGTCAACATGCCTAGTTTTGAACATGCAAGTAGAAAATGCATAGATTAAACTACCCAAGTCTATCTTGTCTGAATGCTCTCTCATCAAAGCTGTCTGGCTGATTTTCAACTCTCATTTCTTTTCCTAAACACTTAGTTTGACTGAGTTTATCTTCTGGTTTATTAAAATACTTGGTTTTTATTCAGGTCATTACCACTCAATGTCTTTTTTTAAATCTGCTCTGTCTTGAAGCCTGACTGTTTCCAAGGACCATTTCTCTGTTAGTTTCTATCTCTAAATGTATGCATCTAGAAGCATTGTAAGACTTACTTTCATCATCTGAATCGAATCCAAAGAGCGTCTGACATTTCTTTTGTGCAAGGTGAGCCTCAAGTGCTTCTGAGTTACAGTAGATGGTCAGGCAGTTCCCACATCTAAATCTTTCTGCTGATTTGCTACAAGCTTTATCTTGCTCAGAATGGGCATCTATTTTATCAGTGACAGTTTTTCTACGTTTTGGCATGCTAATGTATCGTTCATCAAGGTAACTTGGAGGCAACGGTCTAACATATGGTTTTGTCACAATTAAGCCATACGAAGTATTTTCAGTTGTCTGATTTGGTTTGGAAGGTGACTGAGAGACTGCAGCAGTATTGTTTTGTGGTATATCATTGCAGTTCTGTAAAACTGGTATTGACCCATTTTCTGTCCTTGTTTCATCTGCCACTCTGTCCAAAGCTGCATCTGATGAAGCTGAACAAGTCTGCTCTAGTTCCATGTGCCCATTGACCAGTTGGTCACGAACATTACAGTTTTCAGAATTTGGCTGTACTATAGGCATCTTTTGGTCTATCAAGCTTAAAACTGTAGCAGTAACATCAGATGAATTTTCACTCCCATTCTGAATTACATTGTATGCTTTCTTCTCAATACTCTGGATATATGTCTTTGGTTCTGTAGAGTCTTTCCTTGCCTTCCAAGTTGGAACTGGTAAATCTACAGCTTCTTTTTCACTACTAGATGCATCTTTTTCTTGAAAACCACAAAGTGACTCTGATAGCGTATCTGATGAATTTTTTTCATTTACTTCAGAACACTCTGTTTTGTTTAAATAATGCTGAGCCTCATGTTCATACAGCAAAGGAAGCTCTTCAAAAAGCTCACAGCACTCTGCAAAATTGCACTGAGCTTTAAAAACACTATGACTTTTTGTATGTTCCACAAGCTCAGTGGACAGCTTAAATCTCTGATTACAGTTAAAATGTAAACAAAAGTAAACATTTGGATATACGTGTCGCTTCAGGTGGTCTATGAAATGCTGAGAATCTGCAAACTTTCTCTGACAGAACCGACATTTTCCTTTATTCCACTTCATTATATGCTGCTGCACCTTCAGATCAGTTGGGTGAGCTTTTCTTGCATGTTTATTGAGAAATCTTATCTTTTTAAACACTCTAATGCAACTGTTGGCAGGGCACTTGAAGTTACCTTCTTGATCCATAACATCCAGATCCTTTTGAGAGCACAGAGCTCCATTTACTTTGTGAAGTATAGGAGACTCTTGACTCGGGCTATCGCCACCCTCAGGCAAACTCTCCGTAGTTAAAGGTTCAGGAGTATTATTTAAACAGTTGTCACAACTGCCATTTTCAATAACATTATCCTGTTTGCTTATATGATTTTCAGCCACATCCAATTCCTGGTCAAGGTTTTGTACTTCTGTATCAGTACTTGGAACTACTGCAGCCTCTGGTTCATTATCTTTAGAACAGTTAAAATTCCCATTTTCAAAAGAGACAGATGCATGAGAGCAATTTACTTCACTTAAAGCAGGGGTTTCCTGATCATCGTTATGGGTAGCAGCAAGATGCTGTCTTTGTATTTTCTTGACATGATTCCTTAAGTGCTTCAGCATGATTCCTCTTTGCCTGAATTTCCTACAGCATATTACACATGAAAAACTGCCCTTTTTCTGGTGAGCCTGTGCATGCCTCACAATGTGACCACCAAGAAATTCCCTGTTGCATAATGCACAACGGTGTCTTGGTACATTATGATCTATTTTAGATGCTCCAAGAGCTGCATGGTTCTTTCTGGCATGACCTTTAGATTGGGCTTCAGAGGGGTCTTCAGGGTCAAGCTCCCCATTACTTAGATCTGTTAAAGAGACAACTTCTTCACTCAAAGCCTGATGTTCCGTCGGCTTCTCTGTATTAGCAATAGAATTTTCCAGTGTACTTTCACCTAAGCCAACAGATGCTTTATCCCCCAACAGTGATAAACAATTCTGCTTGATCATCAAAAAATTCCAAAACTCAGGATCAAAAAACAAACCTTTCTTCAAAATTGGAAGCAATTCAAAACGTACACGGTTCTGAACAGAACTAGTGTGCTCATTATACTCTTCATCTGCACATTTATATAGATGTTCAACAGTGTAATATGATTCTAAGGTGCGCTCAAGAAAAAAGATAGACAGCGCACAAATTCGGAGTATCTCCAAGTCATTTGGCAAAAAGTGAGCAATCGTTTTATATATGAGACATTTCATGATTGGATCATCACGAAGGTCCAACTGCAGAGCACATCCACATATTTCAACACAAATCTGCAAACCATCTTCTCCAACCTGCAGAAAAGAAATTAAGATTAATTATACATCATCCCCTGCTTTTATTGTTGGCTTGCGACAGAGGCATGTTTGAATGCAAAATAAAGCAGGAGCAACAAACAAAAATTCAGTTCTAAAACAATACTTGAATTTCAACATAACTTTGTTTTAAAATATTTCAAAGCTAAGCAGAATTCAGAAGGCATCTTAGTTGCAAAGTCCTCCAAAAGCAGATTTTATTAAATTAAATAAAATTTAATATAAATAAAGCAATAAAATAAACTACAGTTATGCTGAGCATAACATTTGGTTTGCACTGCAGGCTGCATATCTAGTGCTGTCAACAAAGCTTCAGATACTTTTGTATTGCACACTTCTGTAGTCAAAGAGACAGCAGTGTTTTGGTTAAGGTTTGCTGAAGCTTGGGCTCTCTAAATTGGTCTCCATCTTGACTCATTTAACTTGTACTGCATAAAAAATGAAAACTACAAAATTTTTCAAAGGTGACAAGTGATTTTGGGTGCCCAACTTGACTTATCATAATGGCCTGACATTTCAGAAATGGTGAGCTATCATCCTGAAAAATACTAATCACTTGAAATTTAAACTAGGCCCTTAAGTGAAATTTATAATTAACATGTGTTTCTGAAAATTCCTCCTATCTGAGATGTAAGATATTTTGATAAAGGAAAAATTTGGGAACAAGCTTTTATTATAACTATATGTTGCATACATCTTCAATATCTATGTATTAACAAGTACATACATATTCACATATTTGTTGGGGCATTTAAAAATCTAAATGGCACTTAAGTGTTTAGTTAAATCTTACTAACAGAGCAGTACTAGATTAACCTAACCATCAGGGATATTTTTTGGAGTATTTACTTAGAGTCAAGACATGGTGAACATAATAGAATTGTTTCACTTGTGTATAACTATACTGTAACATTAACAAAATAGGTTTACTATGGTTCAAGTGAAAAAAATGATTACACTCTTCATCCACCTAAGTCTCAGAATGCCAGGAAGACCGAATACATTTCCACTACTATAAAATCTGCTGTCAGCTGTAAAGTTAGTCAGATACTAGATGTGGAATTTGAGCTATTTGGCACATTAGGATGAGCAATGCTGCACTTTATTACAAACTTCTGTGAGACATGGGAAAGCATATAGGACAAGTACAGGCTGAACCTGGTACCAAATGCCATCAAATGAGTGTCTGAAATACAATGGGTTTTAGCATCTTGGTTTACTCTATTAGCTCTTTTGCATAGAGCTTGTAGAACTTTCTTTTTTCCAGGATCCAGGCTTGATTAATAATCCCTCAGGACACTGCCACTATCATACAAACTCAAGATTCATGTTAAAAGAAATAGATCTATACCTTGGCTACAGACAAAAAGGCAGAGAACCAACTAAGTTTACCATGTCTTCTGCGTAGAACCTTGTTTAGCCAAAGGTAAGTAATACCACATTAAATAGTCCAATTCTTCAGCAAATATATTGCCAATAACAAGGCTACAATTAATCATGTCAGTTTCTTAATTCAAGGGGTCTCAAATGTACATAGTGTGGGACTTGTCTTAGTAGAGGCTGCCTCACAGATCACACTTCCTCTCATTTGAGATTGCCTGGGTCATCAGCTCTCCCACCAGCAAACAAGTAACATCCCTCTGTCAACTGCAGCAATTGCTTACATTGCAAAGGAATATTAGAAAAGCATTTCGAGTATTTTTAGCTCCTTTTAATACAAACAATGAAAACAGCACCATGTAACCAGCCAGGTGTTTGCAGACCACCAGCAAGTGCTGTAGGAGCCACTTGTAGTGGATGGGACGATCGTTTGGCAACTACTGATTTAACGGATAACACCTGCCTAGAGACCATTCAAAAATCTCTATTCGCCTCCTAAATGGTAAATATATACAGCTTGCTTGGGAAAGTACTTCAAAAAGCTTTAGCAGATGTGCTCTTCTGGAATTAGGATGCCAACGGACACAGGACAGATATGAGAGGCCCAGTGAAAGCCATTAACAATAAATGGTGGTACATTTAATCCAAGCGGTAAACAATTCTATGGAAGATACTATTTAATCAAAATGACAACTGAATCTCAGCCACAATGAAGAAAACCCAACAAAAATACTGCAAAATGATCTTCTACTAATCTTGATCTAATTGATCGAATACGAAAGAAATCAGCCAAACCCATCTTCTCGGTGAGAAATATAAGTCTACAATGTTTTCATTCCCATTTTCTTTTGTAAGTCTACAGATGCTTTGATCATTTAGATCACTGGAAGTTTAACTCCCCTCCGTGTGCTACAGATAAGTTACTTGTATTGATCTATTGACACCTATTGTGTTGTAGTATCCTATTATAGCTCATTGTAGAGTGGCTGTTGCGGAAGGAACTCTTAAAGGTATCTGATTTCTGCATGAAAGCATGTTACTATCATTACAACACTTAAGATTATGAGAACAGTAATTAAATTCGAAAACAAGTAATTTTTCTTTTTCTAGTTTGTTTACTTTGTGCATTTATTTATTAGAAATGGCAACATTACGTTGTGTCAATTTCCTCTTTTATTTATGTGGGCTCCTCCTAACCCTATAGAAATAGGAGAGAAAAACAATTTAAATAATAGGAAAAAGTGCATTTGTAAAACCACAACAATGGACAAGGGAACTCAGGGTCATATGAAGTACCCAGAAGTTCTTTTAGCTAGTTTTTTGGGTCTTGACTTAATTTGAAATTAATGTTGTCTAGCTATCCCTTCTTTCCCCCTTTGCTGCAATGGACCAGCACACAAAAAAATGAGGTCGCAATGACTAAGTTAAATTGGTAATACAAGAAAAAATATCACCACTTACTTCATCCTTAATGACCTTCATGAAAGGGAAAATTACTCTGACATTCGTAGCTATCCTTAAAAGTTGGTAGCACTGATCAACAAATACTTGTTTCGAAGGGTTAGATTTAAGCAGCAGTTTACTCCACATAAATATCAGGTCCCTATAAATATAAAACAAAACAGCTTTGTTAAGCTATGGTTGAAATAGAGCTGGCCCTAAGCAAGATGTGTTTCTATAAGCAGCTTGACTATGCATATTGTTTGCATGCTAGTAATTCTGTAACTATAATCATATTTGACAGTTAAGAGCAAAGCTAATTAAAACCACAAATATATGCATGAAGTTACATGATGGAAAAATGTCATTTTTAAAGCATCTATGGTATACCCTATCACGGACCAACTGCAATATGCAACAGAAGATTAATGGATCCAGCTTAGTATCATAGAGAACTGGACAACAAAACAAAAAACTTATAGCATTTACCCCTCCTTTCCCAAGATTATAGGGAAGATGACAGTCAGGATGGCCATGCCAATATATCAATATATTCTGGGATTAAATTACATTCACTTTAAGGTGGGGAAACTTTCAGGGGCACAAATGTCTGAGGGAGACAAAATGAAAGGATGGTAGGGACACACTCTAATCCATTCCATTATTAGGGGAAGCCTATGGGTTACCATTTAGAAGATATCGATGTTTTCCATGTGCAAGTCTATATCACTATTGTACTGTCCTTTTCTGACAAGTGACATCTTCTGTACTATGCAATGTTGTTGTAGCCATGTCGGTCACCGGATATTAGAGAGACAAAGTGGGTGAGATAGAATCCTTTATTGGACCAACTTCTGTTGTGAGAGAGACAAGCATTCAAAAATTTGTCTCTCTCACCAAGAGAAGTTGGTCCAATAAAATATTACCTCATCCAGCCTATCTTCTGTACGAGCCCTTTTAGCCTGTAACATGTATATGGCAATATCAGGCCATCTGTTGAGGATGCTAGGGGAAGTCTCTGGCCTGCATATTCAGGATGAATATAGAAAAAAAAAAGTCTCCTGCCTTTCCATGCAGCTTGACCTCTTTGATGTTATCCATCCCATAGTTGGGTGCAGGGGGGAGTGGAATCTTGTGAAGAAGGAAATGAAGTCTGTACCATCTTGGTGGACAACCCAGTGAACCTCTAATGAGCAGGTACATTTGCAATTTACGGGATACTATTGGGATCCAGGAAGTGGGAGGGCGGAAGCCTGCCCACCGCTAAGGGGTCCCCCCCAGCTTAAGGGGGAGATCCACAGGACCTGGAAGCCAAGTGATTTCAGGGGCCAACTAATAAAACAGGATAGTAGGCAGAGTTTTCACTGGGATACATGCTTCACAGCTGAAAACTGGTAGAGCACATGGGCAACAGGAAATAAAGACAATTTCTTCCAACTTTAACTATGGAGTCACTACTGTGACTTCCTGAGAGATGGATTCAATATAAGATACCTTTCAAAAGAAAGAAGCTTAAAAATAAAGTATAAGGCACCTATACCCCAGAAAGAGGTTCTTGAACACCTCTAGAACAAACCTAAGCAACCACCCTGTGGTGGGGCAGAACCACACCCCGACAAAAGGGCTGAACCAGGCCAGAGAGGCTGTGCGAACCAGCAGCCAACCAGTGAAGGCCCGGAGAGAGCCAATCAGGGTGGGGGAGGGGCAGCCAATCAGGACCGAGCAAGGTCCTATATAAAGGCTGCCCAGCTAGGGCGCAGGGCAGTCTCTCCCTGACTGGCAAGGGAGGAGGACTGGCTCTTGAGCAGAAAGGTAGCACCTGGGACAGAGCAGTGCTGGGGAAGGGCAGAAGGAGCTGGGGCGCTCCAGCCAAGGAAAACCCCAGGCTGCAGGCCCTGCTACAAAGGGCTGAGCAGGTGCACAGGACCGAAGAGGAAGCGGCCCAGAGACAACAGTCTGACAAGGGGAAAGGAGAGCGGGCAGACAGGCTGCCACTAGAAGGTCCCTGGGTCGGGACCTAGAGTAGTGGGTGAACATGGGTCCCCCCCTTCCCCCTTGTACTACACCTGGCTGAGGAGGAGCGTGGCCTGATACAGGCTGTGGCGGACCCCTGCGACAAAGGGGCTCGACTTTGAGGCTGCAGTCGGCCACTAGAGCTGGTGTAGACAGAAGACTGCTAACACCACCAAACCCCCGGAAGGGGGTGAGACTGGAGCAGTGGGCACTGCCGGATGGCAGTGTCCTGAAGAGGACGCCGCCGAGCAGGCAGCAACACAGGTCCCCAAAGCAGCAGAGCCGATGAAGGGCAAGGCACCACACGCAAAAGGTGCTCCATGACTGGACAGAGCTAATTCCTGGAGTAACCAGCAGGAGGCACCAGCAGTGGGTCCTGACCCCGTCACACACCCTTAGTTAATAATTTAAAGAATTACATAGAACTACCTTCCAAATTTCATGGGTTAAAAAAAGAGCCAAGATTGGTTGAATCTCAAACTTTTATGAAATGAGCCTTGTCATGACCAGGTTGCAGTCCTATCAAACTAACAATGAGATGCGATCACGCCATTTGGATTTTTTTCTAGTGAATCCCACAGAACCTAGTGAATTAGTATAAAAAAACCAAAAGGTTTGGCTGACTTTTTAATCTGTGCCAGATGTAAGTCTAGCAAACTGTTTGACATCAAGCTTCTGAAGAACAGCCTCACTAAGCAGAGGAAAAAACATTGCCAGGATTGACTGAATATGGATAGAACACAGACATCACTTGAGAATTTGGGATGTTTCGACAGCTCCACGGTACATTTAAAAACACAATGCAAGTTGGTTCTGATACTAGATCTTGAATCTCACTTATTCAGAACTTAAGTCACTTCCCCCAGGAACATTAAGTTCCAAGTAAAATCTGAGCTCACAGGTAGTGGACTAAATTAAAAATGAGCTTTCCTCAGTGTAATCGCATATCTTATCATTGTGTAAGTGTACGAAGCTAAAAAAAAGACCAATAATTTTAGCCTCTTTGCATTTGGAACTACCTATACTGTGAAGCCAGCCCCCCAAAAAGAGCCTGAACTGATAGCCATTTTTATGCACAAAAATATTGTTCCAACAAATTTCACGAGGGGAAAAAAACCTCCTGCCTTAAGGATTAAACAAAATCTATGAACCACACACTTGTAAAGCTTGTGAAAGCACAGAGAAACTGATTATCTTCTGCATAATCAAATAGCTATTTCAACCCTTCACAAACATTAAGAGAAGATGTTCAGAACCTAAACATCCAAGAGAAGAAAGCTGAGCAGCTAGCGTGGGGCATATAAAAGTATTCATATGGGCCTTTTAGCACAGGATTTTGAAACTTTTCCCCTCCAATTCCTATGTCCACCAAATAGAATACTCATTGTCAGTTTTCGTGCTATTTATAAACACCAAGGGTAAAATTTTCAAAAGCATCCAAAAGACTCAAGAACCCTAAGTCCAATTTTCAAGCCATTTAGGCACATAGGAACTTATGTCTAACTGAAAGTGAATAGGATCTAGACTAAGTGGCTCGGTAACTTTTGAAAATGGGACGTAGGTTCTTAAGCCACTTGGATGCTTTTGAAAGTTTTACTCTAAGCCTCTATCCTCTCGGGGGCCAGACTGACAAGAAGTGTGAACACAGGATATGGTGCAGAGCTTCCCTGGTTCTCTGACCAATGTAGCCAGACATTCAGCCTGACGTGATCCATTATCACCATCCTTAACAAATGCTGAAAACAGTATTTGCCACTGCAAACAGCATTTGAGGCTTTTTGAGGCTGTCTCTCTCCTGACCTAGACCTAAAACCTTTGCTACCTATGTTAAGAGGAAAGGCAAATGTGACCTATTTCCAGTAAATGGAAGAAACATCCCTGCACATAGATATTGGTAACACTAGATGTCCGTTCTGAATGATTGTAAGTTGATCCCTCTGGTGTACCCTACACAAAAGATATTGAACTAACTACCAAGGAGCCAAAGGTCAACAGCAGATCAGATAAACAGATCAACAACTGTATTTCTTTCATGCCAAGCAAGTGACCATGACAAATGTCTGGAAACTATCAAATCACACACCTGGAAGGTGTGATCCTGTTCTAAGTTTGCTTAGGTCAACATCCTCGTTGTCAGTTTGAATCATGACTACCTTGCTATACTTAAAATGGTCGTAGAGCTGTTTTTAAACTAAGGGCTGGGGGAAAGCAGACAAGTGCAGAGGACCAACATGGGTAAACTAGAGTTCCTCGTATTAAATAACGATATTGATATAACAGGCAACACAGAAACCTGATGGAATGAGGATAATCAATGGGACACAGTAATACTAGGGTACAAAATATAGCAGAAGGACAGAACAGTTTGTGCTGGTGGGGGAGTGGCACTGTATGTAGAAGAAAGCATAGAATCAAATGAAGTAAAAATCTTAAATGAACCCATATACTATACAATCTCTATGGATTGTAATTCCATGCCTGAATAATAAGAATATAGCAGTAGGGATATATTAAAAAACACCTGACCAGGATGGTGATAGTGACTGAAATGCTCCGGGAGATTAGAGAGGCTATTAAAATAAACTCAATAATAATGGGGGATTTCACCTATCCCCATATTGACTGGGTACATATCACCTCAGGAAGGGATGCACAGATAAAGTTTCTTGACACCTTAAATGACTGCTTCTAGAACCCACAAGAGGAGAGGCAATTCTTGATTTAGTCCTAAGTGCAGTATAGGATCAGATCCAAGAGGTGAATATAGCTAGACTGCTTGCTAATAGTGAACATAATATAATTCAATTTAACATCGGAGGGGGGGAGGGGGGAGGAGGAGGAGTAAGAGAACATCACAGCGGCCCAACACTGTAGCATTTAATATCCGAAAGGGGGAGTACAGAAAAATGAGGTTAGTGAAACAGAAATTAAAAAGGTACAGCATCAAAAGTAAAATCCCTGCAAGCCGCATGGAAAATTTTTTAAAGACCCCATAATAGAGACAACTTAAATGTATACCTAAATCCCACAAAGGGTAGGAATAAATGGTAAATTTTCAGAATGGAGAGGGGTAACAAGTGGTGTTCCCCAACGGTCAGTCCTAGGACCAATCCTATTCAACTTATTCATAAATGATCTGGAGAAAGGGGTAAACAGTGAGGTGGCAAAGTTTGCAGATGATACTAAACTGCTCAAGATAGTTAAGACCAAAGCAGACTGTGAAGAACTTCAAAAAGATCTCACAAAACTAAGTGATTGGGCAACAAAATGGCAAATGAAATTTAATGTGGCTAAATGTATAGTAATGCACACTGGAAAAAACCCCAACTATACATACAATATGATGGGGGCTAATTTGGCTACAACTAATCAGGAGAAAGATCTTGGAGTCATCGTGGATAGTTCTCTGAAGACATCCACACAGTGTGCAGCGGCAGTCAAAAAAGTAAACGGGATGTTAGGAATTATTAAAAAAGGGATAGAGAATAAGACTAATATCTTATTGCCTTTATACAAATCCATGGTACGCCCACATCTTGAATACTGCGTACAGATGTGGTCACCTCTTCTCAAAAAAGATGCTGGCAGTGGAAAAGGTTCAAAAAAGGGCAACTAAAATGATTAGGGGTTTGGAACGGGTCCCATATGAGGAGAGATTAAAGAGGCTAGGACTTTTCAACTTGGAAAAGAGAAGACTAAGGAGGGGGATATGATAGAGGTATATAAAATCATGAGTGGTGTGGAGAAAGTGAATAAGGAAAAGTTATTTACTTGTTCCCATAATATAAGAACTAGGAGCCACCAAATGAAATTAATGGGCAGCAGGTTTAAAATAAATAAAAGGAAGTTCTTTACTGAGCGCACAACCTGTGGCACTCCTTGCCTAAGGAGGTTGAAGGCTAGGACTATAAGAGTTTAAAAGAGAAGTGGATAAATTCATGGAGGTTAAGTCCATTAATGGCTATTAGCCAGGATGGGTAAGGACTGGTGTCCATAGCCTTTGTTTGTCAGAGGTTGGAGATGGATGGCAAGAGAGAGATCACTGATCTTTACCTGTTAGGTTCACTCCCTCTGGGGCAACTGGCATTGGCCACTGTCGGTAGACAGCATACTGGGCTGGATGGACCTTTGGTCTGACCCAGTATGGCCATTCTTATGTTATGTTCTCAAATTAAAAAACAGCATGAGAACCAAAGAAGTGCTACCTTGGCTAAACAACAAAGTAAAAGAAGCAGTGAGAGGTAAAAAGGCATCCTTTAAGAAGTGGAAGTTAAATCCTCATGAGAAAAATAGAAAGGAGCATAAACTCTGGCAAATGAAATGTAAAAAAATATAATTCGGAAGGCCAAAAAAGAATCTGAAGAACAGCTAGCCAGACTCAAAGTAATAGCCAAAAAAAATTTAAGTACATCAGAAGCAGGAAGCCTACTAAACAACCAATGGGGCCACTGGACGACAGATGATAAAGGAGTACTCAAGGATAAGGCCATTGCAGAGAAACTAAATGAATTCTTTGCATCGGTATTCACAGTTAAGGATGTGAGGGAGATTCCCAAACCTGAGCCATTCTTTTTAGGTGACAATTCTAAGGAACTATCCCAGATTGATGTGTCATTAGGAGGTTTTGGAACAAATTGATAAACTAAACAGTAATAAGTCACCAGGACCAGATGGTATTCACCTAAGAGTTCTGAAGGAACTCATATATGAAATTTCAGGTCTACTAACTGTCATCTGTAACCTATCATTTAAATCAGCTTCTGTACCAAATGACCAGAGGACAGCTAATGTGACACCAATTTTTAAAACGGGCTCCAGAGGAGACCCCAGAGATTACAGACCAGTAAGCCTGAATTCAGTACCAAGCAAACTGGTTGAAACTATAGTAAAGAACAAAATTGTCAGACATAGATGAACATAATTCGTTGTGGAATAGTCATCATGGTTTTTGTAAAGGGAAATTATGCCTCACCAATCTACTAGAATTCTTTGAGGGGGGTCAAGAAGCATGTAGACAAGGGGGATCCAGTGGCTATAGTGTATTTAGATTTTCAGAAAGCCTTTGAAGAGGTCCCTCACCAAGGCTCTTAAGCAAAGTAAGCAGTCATGGGATAAGAGGGAAGGTTCTCTCATGGACTGGTAACTGATTAAAAGAAACAAAGGGTAGGAATAAATGATCAGTTTGCAGAATGGAGAGAGGTAAATAGTGGTGTCCCCCAAAGGTCTGTACTGGGCCCAGTCCTATTTAACATATTCATAAGTGATCTGGAAAAAGGGGTCAACAGTGAGGTGGCAAAATCTGCAGATGATACAAAACTACTCAAGATAGTTAAGTGCCAGGCAGACTGTGAAGAGCTACAAAAGGATCTCTCCGAACTGGGTGACTGGGCAACAAAATGGCAAATGAAATTCAATGTTGATAAATGCAAAGTAATGCACACTGGAAAGCATAATCCCAACTACACATATAAAATGATGGGGTCTACATCAGCTGTTACCACACTCAAGAAAGATCTTGGAGTCACTGTGGATAGTTCTGTGAAAACATCTGTGCAATGGCAATCAAAAAAGTGAACAGAATGTTGAGAATCATTAAGAAAGAGATAGATAAGACAGAAAATATATTGCCTCTATATAAATCCCCTGGTATGCTCACATCTTGAATACTGCATTCAGCTGTGGTCGCCCCATCTCAAAAAAGATGTATTGGAATTGAAAGGTTTAGAAAATGGCAACAAAAATTATTAGGGGTATAGAACAGCTGCAGTATAAGGAGAGACTAATAAGACTGGGACTTTCCAGCTTGAAAAATAAGACAATTGGGGGGGAGGGGATATAAGAGGGCTATAAAATCATCACTGGTGTGGAGAAAGTAAATAAAGTGTTTACTACTTATAACACAAGAACTAGAGGCCGCCAAATGAAATAAATAGTCAGCAGGTTTTAAAAAACAAAAATAAGTATTTTTTCACACAACACACTGTCAACCTGTGGAACTCTTTGACAGAGGATGTTGTGAAGGCCAAACTGTCGCAGGGTTCAAAAAAGAACTAGATAAATTTATGGAGAATAGGTCTATCAATGGCTATTAGCTGGGATGGGCAGGAATGGTGTCCCTAGCCTCTGTTTGCCAGAAGCTGGGAATGGACGGGGTGGATCACTTCATGATTACCTGTACTGTTCATTCCCTCTGGGGCACCCGGCACTGGCCACTCTCGGAAGACAGGATACTGGGCTAGATGGACCTTTGCTCTAAACCCAATATGGCCGGTCTTATGTTCTTGGGCTCTGAAGGTCCTTAGTCCTCTAGTGTGTCAAGGACTGCCCTCTCCTCCACAACATCTATGTGCAGTTGATCCTGGAGAGACCAAGTGCAGCTTTGTGTAAAACACCTATACGTGGGTGTTTTTATTTCAGGCAGGATGCATCTGTATTAACTACATTTGGATCAGCAGACTTTGTTAATCCTTAACTGCAGATTAGACTGATGGCAGCCGAGAGATGGACTGGCTCAGAGGCCATCCTTCTGTGTGAGGGTATGTGAGTGAATGGCTCATATTAAGAGATCTCAGGATAGACCAGGCTTGCTTCAGGTGGAGGTGTGCCACAGATACTGACAATATATGTGGCCATCAGCCCAACATCCTTGCAGATACTTGTTGGTCCTGGCAAATCCTCTTTGCTAGATCCATAGGGCCCTGGATCCTGACTGGGGGCAAGATGGTTTCTTGCTACGCATGACACTAGCTGAGGCATTCCAGTAGCCTCAGAGAAAAGCTGAGACTTGGGTACTTTATCTTTATGGTCTCCAGCCCTCTAATAATGGCACTGTGAGTCTCAGATCTCTTCACAAATGTTGCCCATGATGACTTAACTTTTTGAGGTCTGAAGAGTTATTTTGAAATGTGCGCAGCTGAGATAGCTAAGAGTTTTTATAAACAGCCCAGTAATTATTCCAGCTGTGGACAAAATTATTTGCCCCAGTACTTTTAGAAAATTCAGAAGCTTTTGCTGCTTCTGGTTAAGGACACCAAGCACCAAAAAATGGTAAAGTGTTGCAATTCTGAAGACAAGTGATAAAGCATGAAGCACCTTTACTGGAATTTCTGACCCTGAATGCAAAAGCAAACATGAGGATGAGGAGATCTTTGGTTATAGTTTTTACAACTGACTAAGTACAGTGGCTAAGCCAAAGATCAATTGTATGAAACTTTTAAAAAACTTAAGGTAAAGGAAACAGAGTGAAAAAAATGTCTGAAACCCAAATAGTAGACAAATTATTCATTTGTAATCATGAATTGTGGGTAAAGTCTGCATCTGTATCTTTGTATGAATGCCAAAAAAATAATTTCAGGTTCAGAATTAATTCAACTTTTTTGCTCCATCGTAAGTAGTAACTTTTACATATGAGATATAATACAAACTTTAGCCAGAAAAAATAAAGTTTCACATAATCTCTGTGAACTCCTCTTTAAAAAGGCAAAACCCTCTCTTGTCTTTCTCATCTCCCTTGATAAGCCAGGAAAATATTGGGATCTGAGGATCCATATTTGAATCTGATTTTAAACCCTCTTTTGATCAGTCACAAAGCAGATCAGTAGGATTCAGCAAAACTAACGGAATCTTCTTGCTTCACCACCATGTTAAACACACAAACTAAGTGTACTTTAATAAATGTGTCAAATTTTACCTGGTTTAAGAAGAAATTTCAGAAGTAAAACAGATTATTCTCTGCTCAGACACCTTTCGGACCTCAGAGGTTGGAGCAATACTTGCTTTGATGTATTCTAGAGAATACATGTTATCAAAAAAATCTCAAGCCCTAGCTTTTCCTCTGAAGGCATGGAGATTTTTTTAAATTATGTGACTCTTATCTAAATGGGTACATTTAACTGTGTGATTCTGCAGGTTCTTTGGATTTGTAACACAATAGCCAAGGGAATAAATTAGATTGGAATTAACAAAATTCTCAAATACAGCAGATTTTCAGAACAGATTACAGATCCCGTTAGATATTAAAGCATACATCCATGGGATGCTGTAGGTAAATTACAATAATGTTGGTGCGGCTATTTAAAAAGCTGGATAGCAAAATACTTGTGGTGCCAGAAAATTTAGAAGTAGGTTATATTTACTGATACTGACAGCAGTGCAAGTCTCTAGTTTAGACACTCAGCCTTCTGCTGCTACTTTGAAGCTATCATCAAGTATAATGAATGTAGCATGCATCCACTACAAGAGCTACCTCCCATGTATAACTATATAGAGACAGGCTAGATATGCACAACATGCATACTAGAAAAGAAAGAACAGTTACAACTACAGTTTTAAAGTTTAGCTGCATCTTAAAGTTTACACACTTCACTTCCATCTTGGCAATAAGCATTTATCTTCTAAGCTCCTTAACCAGAAAGAAAGTATTTACCAGATACAATACATGTCCCCATTTTGGAGCTGTGGGACCAGGAACGATTCACACAGCTGTAAGGCTAAGGTAGTCTTCCCTTCTTTTTCAGTGTTGCAGATGATCTCAATTCCACTCTTGCAATCAGTCCTCAATAAGTGCTATGCAATTAAAATAAGACCAGTTTAGATAGGTTTGCTAATGCAGGGGGGGAAAGTTGATCACACCTTGCTATACTAAAGTAGTCATTGATATCTCCAGGAATTGCTACTGACAGGGATTCTTTGGCAAAGGGTTCGTGTTTTTCTGCAGATAATCATCTAAGACAAGTTGTCTTATGCCCAAATAAATTTGTTAGTCTCTAAGGTGCCACAAGGACTCCTTGTTGTTTCTGCTGATACAGACTAACACGGCTACCCCTCTGAAACCTAAGACAAGTTTATCTGTTAGGCATCAGATATTTAGGGTAAAGTTTTCAATGGGATTTAGGGGTTAGTACATATAAAACCTATTCTTTCTAGGCATTGTGTTGCCCTGGAAGCCCACCTGAAAGTTTTAGCTTGATTTTTGACAAATTAGACACAAAACACACTCAGTTGTAACATGTACTATCAATATTACAAGTTTCTCCTATTAAAAGGAGAAACTATATAGTGCCATTTCACATACCAGCATAAACAGAAAGAAACCACTTTTTTAGAAGTTTAAGAAATTTGACAAGGCAGAAAGAATTAAACTGAAAGTAATCTAAAATTAACCTCTTCTGGTATAGCCACATTGTTTAAAACAACTATTCTACTTTGTTACAAAATGTCTCTGAATCTGTTAGAGAATATCTGGGGAAAATTGTGCCTTCAGGTAGGTATATGTAAACGACCAGTGAAGTCACTAGCAGTTGTAGGTTCAGACTTCAGCCCTCAGAAAATAAATTCAAGTGGATACCAATTAGGTCACCTGCTGTTCGGACATTTGGCTGCAGTATGAATAAAAAGTTTCATATGTTTCTCTTGATGACTATACAGGAGAAGAGTATAATATATTACTAGAGGCATAAAAATGTACACTGACACACAGTACCTCCTGGAATAGCTGATCTTCTACTGGAGACATATAAAGACAGGTGAAAAAAGCTTGATGGAAATACAAATCTTTACTGATTTCTGGATGATTTATGCAAGATTTGATAAGAGCCATTGCCTCTGGGATGCGTTCGCAGGCAATAAGGTATCTGGCACGTAGTTCAAAGAACAGTGGATTTTCAGAGCTTAAATATTTGTTAACTGTATGGAAAAGAAAAATTTAGAAGTAATTAGAATCTCAAGTCCCCATAAAAATATTTAAATTACACACATTTTTACAGGCCTTATCTACAAGTTGTATACTCAACTATCTGCGAATGAAGCCAATCATGTATTTAAGTACCATATTCCAGTATTTAGCTTCAAGTCTGGAGTGAGAGGCATTACTACACTGACCAAACTAGTGGTCTTACTCATTTAGTATCCTGTCTCCAACAGTGACCAGTATCAGCTGCTTCAGAGGAATGTGTAGTAAACCTTGCAGTAGGCAATTATGGGATAACTTGCACTCAGACTTTCTCTCTCACCCCCAATAGTTAGAGTGTGGCTCATGTCCTGAAGCATGAGGGTACATCTACCTTCCAAAACATTCTTTAAAATGTCGAACAATCCTGGATGTTCTTGTTATACATAAAAATGGGGAAGGTGGGAATGAGAGAAGATAATCAAATATAATTTAGTTTCAGTTCACATACTGCATGTTTTAGTTTTTAATACAAATGTATTTTATCTGCTTAGATAGATGGAAAACTATAGCTTCTGACAACTATTTTTAAGATTCTGATTTACACAGGGCTCTTTTCAGTAAATACGGTGGGGCGTGGAAACATTTTGAAGTTGAAATTCTGAACTGTTAGAGAACTGAATTTAAATAAAAGCTAGAAACTTCCAGAACTGTTCAAGCTCTGTTATCCCCACAAATACATTCCATAAAAAGAAAAGTAAAAGCTAGGGCATTTGTGCAGTATTAAATGACTACCTACAATGTTATGCTGTGGACACCAGATTTAATGAGTCACACAGCAATTCCAAAGCTAACCTAGATCAGTGGTTCTCAACCAGGAGTCTGGGGCCCCCAATGGGGCCACAAGCAGGTTTCAGGGGGTCTGCCAACCAGGACCAGTGTTAGACTTGCTGGTGCCCAGGGCAGAAAGCTGAAGTCCCACTGCATGGGGCTGAAGCCTGGGGCCCTGAGCCCCGCCATCTGTGACTGAAGCAGAAGCCTGAGCAACTTAACTTCATGGTGCTCCCTATGGCATGGGACTCTGGGCAACTGCCCTTCCTGCTATCCCCTATCGCTGGCCCTGGCTTTTATATGCAGAAAACCAGTTATTGTGGCACAGGTGGGCCGTGGAGTTTTTATAGCATGTTTTGGTGGCTTTGGAAAGAAAAAAGTTGAGAACCCCTGATTTAGATCACCCCAGTTCTACTGTCAAAATGCATTTCTATTTGAAATTATAGGATAACCTCAGACTTTAGTCAATATATAGTTCTCATTAATATCTCCACAAGCCACAATTCCCTCACATATCATTTACAAAAAGACAAATGTTTAGATATACAGTTTATTTCATCACTTCATTGCATCAACCCAAGGTGTCCTTATAATTAGGATTAAGTTAATCTCAGCCTTAAAGGTGCACTAAACAACAAAGAGTACGTTATGGTTTACTTTCAACAAGGACACTAGAATACTACTTATGTGCAACACAACCAAGTTACAGTTGCAGTAGAAACCTTAGAACATATTTCTAAAGACATTTAGGAGCCTAAAAATGCAAAAAGGCACTTTGTAGACATTCAAAAGCACCTAATTATCTTCAAAAATCTGGCCCCCCGACTGAGTACTCAATTTTCAATCTGAAGATTGTTCTCATGCTAGATTTTACATTTAATTTCTTCAATTTGAAATGGAAAAAACTTAAGCGTGTTAATAAAAATAGAAAAAACTAAAGCACACGTGTAACATAGCAGATTTTAGATCAAAGCTTACATTAACATATTCTCTTTAAACTTGAACAGTTTAAGACTCATTCCAGACTACAAAATTGCAGTGTGATGCTTCTAGTTTGAGGAGCATATGTTACATCCTGTCTGTTGTGTACACTGCGAGTACTCTGGGGCGGAGACTGTGTTAGTTACATGTCTTGGACAATGAGGCTGATTTTTAGAGGTATTCTTAGCTGCTATCAAAACAGAGAAATAATAGGTTTATCATAATAGTGAAGTAAATTACTTAAGTGTACACAGCTGTATGACAATCTTATGTAATGCAAATAGTTAGACTAATTCTACCTCAACTTTAAAAAAAAAAAAATCAAAGGTACCTGTATGAGAAAGTTATGAGCAAGTGAAAAAGGAGTGGGAAGGATTTAAATGGAAGGCAGAATTCAAGCATGAACTACAGTAGTTACTGCAGACTACCACTAGAACCAAAATCACTGATATTTCCAATTAAATTAAAAACTACTTGTGTAATGCTAAATCTGTAATTAAAGGTAACCCAACCCTCAAGCACATATTTTACATGCAAAAAAAAAAAAAAAAAAGTCCCTGACAAGCTATGAGATTTCATATTTAACTCCTACCTCTGCTCATGTCAAAAATACTGAGCAATACGATTTGGTACATCATCCATTTTCTCTGAGTAATGAATGGAAAGTCTGCAGTACTATTTCAGCGAATTTATAGAGTTCCCTTTTTCAGATGATACAGCCATGGGTCACCATGCCCCAGCATCCAAAGGTGAGAGAGTTCAATTTCACAGCAGGAACCCTTGACTACTGACTCTGTCACCTACATGGGGACTGACCACAGCCATTCACTTCAGACTTTTAGGTGCTTTTTGGTTGATTAACCCCACCTGTTTTCCTTTCCTCTCCTCTCTTGCATAGAGGGCCCTACCTTCCCAGGCAAGAATACACATGCTGCTGATCTAAGCCCCAAAGCAACAGATAAATCCTAATTACAGGTGCAGTATTTTAACAGGTGTTAATTTAAGAAAGGTAAGACAAAAATAAAATAAAGCATCTATTCTAGTCCAGACAAGGACTATGCAGAATCTTGCTTGAATTTACTGAATGTTCTGATTATAAAGGTTGGTAGCAGAAAGCTTTTATGTCAGAGTCTCTGCCCCGTCTAATTTTAACTCCTCCTGCAATTCATGGCAGGCTGCTTTGAAGACTCAATCGTCTGCCTGAAAGGTCCATGTATCTCTGTATCCAGGAAAGCACTTTTTTTCCCCCCAATAGTAAAGCCTAGATCTTTTTCTAAAGATTGCCCTTCTGCATGGCCATCTGGAAATATTGCTGAAATGCATGAGAGCAAGCAACCATTGCTTGTCCTAGCCTACTCCTCTGTCTACAAATTGCAGGACCCAACACAGCATAATAGTTATTCACACAGTACACACTGTCCAAGTGATTTCCATAGATGTAATACTTAGGTTTTATCATTAAGTCCACAGACAGATGGATGACAGACAGCCGTCACGGGTTAACCAAAGGCAAAATGCATAAAAATCCATGATTTTAAAAAACAGGGCTTTTTAAATTTAAATTGATTTTTATTTATTTAAATACAGGTGCTTTTTAAAAATAAACCTACTTAAAGTAATGACAGCGTATAGAAAGATTTAAACTTACATGATCTATTATCATTTAAACTAAAATACAAAGAATAAAATTAAGCAGTAAGTTTGCTGCCAAGTTTTTTTTTAAACTATGTATTTAGGAAGTTTTAACCAGTTTACAAATCCTTGCCAAGTAAATATCAGAACAAAACAAAGACTTCACTTTTGTTTAAAGAGACATATAGGAATATAGCCTTCAGATCTTTCTATTTAACAGGGTATTACCATATTACAAAGTAAGCATCATTACAATATCTATGACATTTCTAGTGATATTATTAAATTGAGTGAAATCTTTATACACACTTAACAGACCAGGTATGTCTATCAAATGTTAAGATCCAAAAAACTGGATTGGTGTGCTGGGTTTTTTTGGCCACGTGCACGCAATTTCAGTACTGACAAAAGGGTAAGCAAATATCTAAGTATTTATCTGTCCTCTGCCTATTTTACTGGGTATATAATTGGTGTGAATTTTTCCATAACCTCCCATTTTTTGAACCATTCTGCAATGGTTAAGCTATTTTTCTTTTTCCTATGAGAGGCTACCCAGAGCTGAGCAGCTACGAGCAGATGAGAGATTAATTCTTCTTGTCCTTGTGTGAGACCATTTCCACTAGGAAGCCCCAGGAGCATTATCAAAGGATCATTTGGTAATAAATATCCAACAAGTTGTGACAGATATTTACCAATTGTATCCCAATACTCTCAAGTGACTGGACATGTCCATCATATATGCATAAAAACTCCATTTTCACCACAATTTCGCCAACATTTATTCCAGTTCGTTCAGTCTATTTATATTTTTTAACTTGGCTTGTGTGAAGTAGCACTGAAACAGTATCTTAAATACATTTTCTGCAGACTGAAGTTGCTGGTCCTCTTTTCCAGATCAAACCCCATTCCTTTGGCTTGATTCGTCTATCCACATCATTTTAAAAGCATATATGGACATTTTTTGGTTAGGAAATCTGTCTGCACAGATTGATATAAATTAGTTACAATTTTCTGTTTTCAAATTGACTAGATGCCTTCACTTCCATTAAAGTTAGCTTACTGTATAAAAGTTTTTTCTGGAAAGCTGATTAACTGTGTCTGACTTGAAAGTCCTGGTACCAGGGAAGAGCAGGCCAGTTAAAGTTATCCTTAATCTCTAAATAAGAGAAAAATTTACTGAATAGCTGGCCAACCATGTTTATTCCAAGACTCACCCAATCTTTGAAGCTCCCTGGTTCGCAATTTGAGTTAAGATCTGGATTATTTGCAATGGGTGTCGATGTGGAAAAAGAACTGATCTTACCTCTAGTTCTATGCAAAACCCATAGAGAAGCCTTTGCTAAGAGGGGTGTGTAAATTTCTGGCAGATTTGATTTTTTATTAATCCATAATCGCCCAGCAATGTTCACACTGCCACAATTTTCTTGTTCAATACAGACCCAGTGTTTGGCTGGGCTAGAGCACCCCCAATCCACTACTGCTTTCAGCTGGCTGGCTTGATAGTACCATAGAATATTTTGAACAGCCACGCCACCCTGTTTAATGGGACCATACAAAGTATCTGCTCTCATTCTTGGTCCTTTCTGATTCCATATAAATTCTAACAACATCCTCTGCATTCCTACTAGGGCTTTGTCTAGGATAATTATAGAAAGATTTTGAAATAAAGATATCCTTGGCAGAATATTCATTCTCACTGTTGCTATTCTTCACAACCAAGGAACTGCATACTTTTTCAGAGATCTGGAGTGCTGGCATAGTGTTTGACATTTAAATCATCGAGCTCTTCTAGGTTGTTCTGAAACTTGAATTTCCAGGTCTCTTACAGAATATGTTGCCCATTTGTAACCAAATGTTTTCTGGAAGAGGACCTTTTCAGAGTCTGGCAGATTTATAGCTTTATTTTCTTGAAATCCAGACAGTTTCCCAAAGTCCCAAATTTCTTTCTAAACTAATTTTAGGGAAATATTTGGTTTAGATAAAAATATTACATCACTTGCATATACTGCTATTTTCTGATGTGTTCCTGCAACTTTGATTCCTGTGATGGATCCATTGTCTGTTATTCTCTGTACAAAAGGCTCCACAGCTAGTGCAAAAAGTGAAGGAGACAATGGACATACCTGCCTAGTCCCTCTGTAATTCAAGAAGAGGAGATTTAATCCCATTAACTCACAAACTTTGTTGCCAAGTTTTGAAGAAAGTCAAACCAATGAACTGGGGAAGTCACGAGGTAAACTCCTGGAACCAGTCTATTGAAGTACTAAACTTCTGACAGAAGTAAAAAAAGGTTATCAACCTTTCGTAACTGTTGTTCAAGATGTGTTGCTCATGTGTACACACATCAAGCATTGAATGGACGCCATGTGCACAGTTGCCAGATATATTTCTCTTAGTGATATCTGTAGGGCCGGCCCTCACACTTATGTGCTGGTATAATGGGCACCACCAGCCCCGTGCCCTCTCAGTTCCTTCTTGCCGATAACTCCGAGAGAGGAGGAGGAGTGTGGGTCGTGGAATGGTCATGATCAACACATCTCGAAGAATAGTTATGAAAGTTTGGTAAAAGTTTTTCTTCAAGCGCTTGCTCATGCCCATTCCACATTAGGTGACTCACAAGCAGTACCACTGGACGTGAACTCAGTTCACGGATGTGCTGACTGCAACACTGCCCTTTCGAAACTGGCACAGTCCTGGGCCTGCTGAGTGATGGCATAGTGGGACATGAAGGTATGAACTGACAACTATGTTGCGGCCCTGCAAATGTCCTGGATTGGTACTTACATGAGGAATGCTGCTGACGAAGCCTGAGCTCTCATAGAATGAGCTGTCAGGATGGCCGGAGGCAGAACCTTCGCCTGCTCCTAGCTAGCCTGGATGCAGGTGGTTATTACAGGATGAGATTCTCTGGGATGACACTGGCAGACTTTTCATCCTGTCTGTCACTGCTACAAAGAGAGTTATGTTGACTTGTGGAAGGGTTAGTCCTTTCAGTGTAGAAGGGGAGGGCCCGTCAAATGCTATGGTATGCAGCCAGCATTCCATATTGGTTCCATGAGCCTTTGGAAAAGACATGGAGAAAAATGTCCTGGCTGTTATGAAACTACGATACCACCTTTGGTAGGAAGGCTGGGAGGGGAAGTAGCTGAACTTTCTCAGACACGGTATAAGGGGGCTCTGAGGTCAAGGCTCTGAACTTGGAGACCCTCCTGGCCAAGGTAATTGCCACAAGGAAGACAACCTTCCACAAGAGGAACAGTAGAGAACAAGATGCCAACAGCTCAAAGGGGGACCCCGATGAGCCTTGACAGCACCAGGTTTAAGTCCCATGGTGGAATCAGCTCGCAAACCTGCGGGTAGAGCCTCTCTACACCTTTCAGGAACCACACCATCATCTCGTGGGAGAAGACTGATCTACTGTGGACCAGAGGATGGAAGGCTGAGATAGCAACCAAATGAACCCTGATCAACGATAGAACCAGACCTTGATGCTTCAGGTGATAGCCCAGAATGGACTGTAGGGACAACCGGCACAGAGAGAATTTCCATTATGAGGTCCAACAAGTGAAATGCTTCCATTTTGCCACGTAAGTCACATGGGAAGAGTTTCCTGCTGCTTAACAAGATCTGCTGGGCCTGCTCCAAGCAGACTTGCTCTTCTGGGTTCAGCCACACAGCAGCCATGCCATATAGGGAGGAGAGGTTCAGATGGGGTAACCAGCCTTGGTTCTGCAAGATCAAGTCCGGGGGTGGTGGGAGCCCCAGTGAAGCCGCTACCGAGAGGTCCAGAAGCATGCCGAATCAATGTTGACGAGGCAATGCCAGGGCTATTAAGGTAACCTTTACTTTGTCAGTCTTGATCTTTAAGAGAACCTCGTGAACCAGGAGTATTGGCGGAAAAGCGCACAGCAGTCCCCCCACAGCCCAGGACAGCAAGAAGGTGTTGGAGAAGGAGCCCTTGCTGAGCAGAACTGATATTTTCTGTTCTGTCTGGTGGCGAACAGGTCCAACTGGGGGGTCAGTCACTTCTGGAAGGAACCACTCGTGATGAGAGGACGACAACCTGCTGAGGTAATCCACTAGCACATTCTGATCTCCTGGGAGATGCGCTGCCTTGAAGTGGACTGCATGATCCACACAGAAGTCCCACAACCAGAGGGCCTCCTAACACAGGGTTGAAAAGCCATCTCGCCCTTGTTTTTTGATGTAAAACATGGCGATCCTGTTGTCCATTAAGATCTGCCCTACTCCACCTGACAGATGGGGAAAGAATACCTAGTGGGCTAAGTGTATGGAAGTGAGTTTCCTGACATTTATATGCAAGGAAAGTTCTTCCTGGGAGGAGAGGCCCTGGGTTCCGAGACTGCTGAGATGGGCTCCCTTGTCCAAGGTCTGAAGCATCTGAAACTAAGGTCACTGAAGGATACAGGGCAGCAAAGGGCACGCTGTTCGTCACTGACCATGGGTCCACCCACCAAGTCCAAAACACTAAGATGGCCGATGGAATTGAGAGAATCATGTCCAAATGGTGCCTGCCTGGAAAACAGACTGAGGCCAGCCACATCTATAGGTGTCTGAGATGCAGCCACACATACTGCACTATGTAAGTACACGCTGCCATGTGACCTAGCAACCTGAACCACACCCCAGTGGTTGTGAGTGGGTGCACCCCGATGAGGGGATTAGGTTTGACACAGTTTGGAACCAGGCATCTGGTAGGTTGGCTCTGTTGAGTCTAGCATTGCCCCTATAAATTACCTGAACAGGGACTAGCGTTGACTGTTTCTTGTTTATTAACAGGCCCAACTCTTGACAGGTAGTCCATACTAAGTTGACGTTGCACTGGATTTAAGCTTGCGAATGGCCCTTGATCAGCCAATCGTCGAGGTACGGAAAGATTTGGATGCCTTGATGTCTCAGGTAAGCCGTAATTCCTTGGCCTGAAGCCCCTCAAGATCTTGCACTTGTCTTTGATGTTAGCTTCCCTGAGGCACTTCGGACAAGCTGAATGCATGTCCCTCACAGGCATGGCTTTACTGCAGGTGGAGCACGCCTTGAAACGTGGAGTCTTTGCCAGTCTTTGGGACAAAGTCCCTTAAGACCGGGACAACTATCTATACTTTAACCCTTACTGTTTTAACTAAGATAACTAGAGAGAACTATACACAACAGAAACTACGTCAGGTCAGAAAATCATACGAGAGCAAGAAGCTGTTTCTGCAACAGTCATGGACGGTAAGAAGGAACAGAGGGGGGCCGGTGGCACCCCTTATAACAGCGTATAAGTGCGGGGTTCCCAGGGGCGCTAGGGCCCGACCTGAGACCATTAAGGGGAAAATCTCCAGCAACTGCACACATGGCATGTGCACACCTAATCAACATGAGCAAGCACTGGAAGAAGAATCTCATTTCTTCATTTCAGTTTATTCAACTAGTTCAGTTTGACGACTAGTTCATTCAAAATTAAGAAACCAACTGGGAGTTGAAGAAAATGCAGGAAAGCTTGTTTTCCTCTTCCAATCCTTATGAATAAAAAACTAGGTGTTGGTGAGATCTATGGGCTCTAAAATCTTGAAGGACATGATGACCAGAAACAACCAGTTCATTAACTAGAGATAATACTGCCTTTGATTAGTCAAGTCAGTTTTAAATGCAAATCATGTTAGTTCAACTTTTTGAAACTTTTAATGAATCTAATACCTTTATTTAAGAAGAATGTTGCAGTGCTGTTTGTGCATTTTTAAACTGAATTTGAATTCTAACTAGAGCTTAATATAAAATCACAAGAAAAAAGTTAATCTAAAATGCATGGTTTGCCATTTTGTAACAAGAAAAACGCAAAAATTAAGAATCTGAATAAAGGTAACGTAAACTATTTAAATTGTTAACTAAATGTGTAAAGATAAAGTATCCTCCTGGTTAACAAAAAGAAGCACCACATTTAGTGTAAAGGCTATATTTAGTTGCAAACATGTTTTAAGTTACCAAATAATGAAAATAACGAAGTACAAACACAAAACTTGGTTAAAATTGATTATTTAAATCAAGGTTTCCTGCTTCCTGATGTAACCTCATGATTTAAATCAAACCACCCTGACCAAAAGTACCCACTGCGGGAGCAGTTTGGTAATGTTTAGAAAGATAAATATAGCCTAAATGTATTATTTTTGTAGTACTGAATTGCTCACACTAAGGATTCAAAAATCCTCCTATGCTCACTGAAAGCTCTTTCCAGAAGATTTGGGCTTTAGAGGCAGCCAAATTTAAGTAGCAACACTTTTTTTTTCTTTTTTAAAAACAAGGAGATATTTGCCTGAAAGGAAAAGTATAAAGATATGCTACCACCTCAGAGATAGATGTGTGAGAGAAAGCCAGTAGAAAATATGAGCTAAAATACTTAGCAACCGGAAGGAAGGGAGATCCAGCCTGAAGTCATCTTAGGTAAAATGATCATCTGAAGGCTACAGCTAATTTTATTGTGGGAGAGACAAAGAACCAGGTAGCAGGAAAGTATGCCGGGGAAAAGCTTCTACATAATGACTAGCCAGGCAAATCAGAAAATAGATAGCTCTTAGGGAAAGGACTGCATTTATTTTATTTATTTATTTTGAAGGCCAAGAATTTGGATCAAGCCACCTGAAGTGTCCAAAACTGAAGTGAACGTGCTATGTATTTGAGCACTCTCAGAACATCCTGTTGATATTATAAAAAGCCCAGATCCTTTTGGACTTCTATCCCTTCCATTGCTTCTATTACTTCCCTTACCTTCAGATCAGTACAACCAGAAATCCTGGTGGAATTTGCAGCGTGATACAAAACTCTCAAACATTTCCATCCCACCCATCATTATTCCACTTTCAGACAAATGTACCTATAATGAAAGGTACACTACTGACACCTCTGAAGACCCAAGTCCTTTTGTCCACAGACGAGGTACAGCAGTCAAAGCTTCCCCACATTATCTTACTAAATTCCCTCCACTTTGTTCTGGAACAACCATCTATGCTTGAGGGAGGCAACTCAGTTTCCATGGCCTTTCAGTCTTTACCCTCTTAATTAATGCTACCATAAAAGGTGAGAATTATAATGTACACACTTGTCCATTGAGTGAACCAGTTTGTCTCAAGAAACTATGGTGACAACTAAAAATTGGAAAACTAGTGAAAGATGGTGACATCCTTTAGTCAATATCAAATTGAGCCACTTTTGAACTAGTAAGGAAGAGGTAAAAAGGTGCCATAGACCACTGCTAGTAGACCACATTCCCTAGGTTAGCAAAGACATTTATTTAAAATAATTTGTTTAATATAGTTCATAAGGTTAGTGGTACAAACCTTTCACTAATCACCTCAAACCTCAAAATCAGTTTTATTTTCTTGTATAAAGCTATGCATACGTCAATTACCTTGATGTCTTGTCTTGATAGAAATTTAATGAAGAGCTTGCCCCTCCTCCCAAACTATTGTGTTGACAGGTAAATACCTGGCTTCAACAATATTATATGTGATTACTTCAACTAAAAAAAACAGCCTCAGGGTCTCTCGCATCAACATACATCAGAGTAACTGGCTCATTATTCCCCACAGGGTGAGCTAACAGTGAACAAGTTTTTCAAATTAGTACCTATTATATAGGACACCAAGTATAACATGTATAGTAAATTATATCAAAAGTACAACTTGAGTACCATTGACACCACACTTTCCCTGTCAGTATTGCCCCAATATGCACAAATATTTTATAAAATAATACTTAAACATGCATGTTCTAAACTCTTTTTAAAATGTGTGTGTGTGTTAAATCAAGTACCTAACTCCTGAGATACAGGCTTTGCTTTAAGAACTGCTTGTAATACTGGATCTTCCCATGGCCCTCCATCTCTGATAATTCGAGTCACTAATTCCAGGTTCACATTTCCGTATCTGCATAGGAGGTTCTGGCATTCCTAGGAGTAAAAAAGTGCATTAGATTTAAAACTGTCAAGAGGTCTGACAGACCTGGTTTAGTCATTTAATGGCTGAAAGAAGTCCAACTTCATGAGAAGGGTTTGAAAGTTACCATACAAGTTAAATACGTTTTATAAAATATTGTAAACAAGTTTTAAGAAATATTTATTTTGAGTTAAAACTATGATATCGTATACATGTTGACTGAAGCTGTATACATGTTGACTGAAGCTATATATTAAAATAGTACCCATCTAGCTTTTCTGTAATCTACAGGTTATACACAAACCCTAGTAAACATCCTAACAATGCCGTCAACTAAGTCTGACAAGTTTGTGCCATTTCCCAAACGTTTGGGAAGCTGTCTTCTAGACTCCAATTAAGAGATATTTAAGTGGCACACATAGTAGGGCAGCTCTTCAGCTTGCATAAATCAGCACTGATTTACAACAGGTGACGTTTGGTTCAGTCATGCAGTCTATACTCTGGTAAGTTTATTCACTTCTGCCATTAAAATTAACAGTACAAAAAAGAAGTTATCCTGGAACAAACTGGTGATTCTGGAATGTCCTAAAGCAGATAGGGTTTTAAAACCCTATAACTCTTATATCAAGCCAAGTTTACCTACTTCCAAATGTTTACTTATAGTATCTGATAGCAGCAGCCACAATTTTTATGCTGCCCGAGTTTTTCTTTCCTTGTGATTTACTGGTATAAAGTAGCCTTTGCCACCAGCATCAATTAATAACTTAACACCACAACCTGGTATCAGTCATCTGCGAAAAGAAACAAGGTACTAAAAGGAAAGTAAGATGGTATCTGAATTTCTTTTCAGATCATTCTATTCAATAGGATTTATCTATCATTCCATTTTATTGCATACTGAAGTGTCTTTGGGACAATCCATATATTTCATGGAAGCTAGAAAACAGCTTCCAGGCATTTACAATTCACTGCTTTAACATTCATTGCTGCTTTAGGTTATTTTAGCTACTACGTTCTTCAATTCATTCCTAAGTTTGTCTACTATGTTTGGGTGAGTTGTGTTTGATGGTCAAGGAACTGAAAATGATTTTCATCAAGACAATTTGCATGTAGGTGTTTGGTTGAAAAACAAATCTTACAAGTTTCCTCATAAAAAGAGCATTTTGACCATTAACGCACTATTGATTTAAAAGAAAATCAAACTAGTGTGTGTCAAAATGCAAAATGACAACTGATAGGCAAATGGTTTAAGTAAATCAAATAAAAAGGGACAAACCCAAAAAGCTAAAATAAAAACAATTTAAGGGTAAAGAAAAAAAGGCCCATATTTTATCAGTTTCCTCATACATCCCCTCTCTATTTTATAAATTCTTTACGGCAAGGATTAGTCTCAACTTGAATCTGACATAGCAACCATACCTTTAGGTGCCCTAAATATTAACAAAAAACAGTCCCACAAAACTTAAGCAAAACAGACTACACCATGACATGCTGCATTCTTTAAGTGTCTAAACCGGCCCCACCCAATTCTGCAGCATGTGCCTAGGTAACTCATGTCAGATGGTTAATGAGAACATTACCGTTCAATTATAAAGCAGTTACTAGATGTTCGCATCCTATAATACTAAACACATAAGGCACATAAGTGTGAACACAGCCTAGTCCTAAGCAATAAAAGAAGACAGTTTTGCTTTTCCAGTCCACTGTCTAAAATTGTGGATGAGGAAACTGTAGATTTAAATCATAACCTGGAACACCTGATTACTTGAATGACACTAAACTCTGGTCAGATACTTAAAGGAAAGCTGTCAGAAATTAGTCTGGTGATGGTATCTGTATTTAAATTTTTTTTCTGTCTCTTCAAGAAATTCACAAAATAGAACCTTATTAATAATCAGTCATCATTACAAAACAAGGATTGTGCTCTAATTTATTTAGGCTTTTGATATGAACAGTAGTACCAATGGCAAGCGAACTAAAAGATTTTTCCTCTGATAAAATTAGAGAGGGGAAGTGTAAATAAAATGACTCACTATCTTTCTTCACTCTACTGAAGTGTTCTACCAATGCTTGCATCCTCCAACACTCATGAAAGCATGACTTTCTACAAACAGGTTTATCTTCAAAAAACAAAAATTGTGTTTTACAAACATAGAAGCAAGCAGCAACTGTTATTACCTGGATTGAACCTAGAATATCTTTTAAAGGATCTTCATAGAATTCATCTTTTCCAAAGAACAGCAGCAATTCAAAAAAACTCCTACAAACACAAGTAATGACAAGTCAAAAACTAAAGCAAATCATTTCAGCTGTCTTCAGAGCTAGGGATCCTGAAATTATTTGGTACCTAGGCAAACTACAAAAACTCTATTACAAACAGTATTACATATCACAGCAGTTAAAATATAGAGTGTAGTGTTTTCCACAGCACTTACCATTTGTTTGACTCTGACCCAATTTATACCAATAGTAAGAGCTAGGCAAAAAATGTTCAACACTGAAAATCCCACCCATAATGTATGAAAGCTATCCTCAGTTCTGCACCACTTAACTCAATACTTTTGGCTGTAAATGAGAAACCTCAGGTCTGGCCCACCCCTAAAAACTCAAACTACTGTGTAACTCATATGATTGAAACCAAATTAGAGATTTTTACTTCTAGTGTTAACTCAAACAGCTGCTGAAAGCAAGAAAATAGATTGAAGAGTTGATACTTCCTCAACTTTTGGATCTGAAAATTCCCAATATGATTATGATCTCAGGCCACTCTTTTTGCTAGAGAACAAAGGCCTGGACCTATCTGATATTTCTAAACACAAACAGAAAAAACCCTTTGGGGACAGAAAATGCTTTTGATTTCCTTTATATATCAAGATGATGCTATAAATTAAAGCAGAACTGTGTACAACACATTTAACTTGGTTTCTGCTCACTCTAGGCATTTGACATGGAGATGGAAATTGAATAGAATGAGGTGAAATTGTCTCCCTTTCCAAATACATAGTGTGCCATTGTAACAAAAAGATGGCAATACAATTGCATAATTTATATTTGAAACTCAAAGCCACAACACTCAGGAAAAGATTCACAAATTTCTTCTTTTCAGATTTTTGAATCTCATTAACAGCAGCTGCTAGATGGGATTAATTTTAATTGCACTGCACAAAGATTTAGCCCTGAGTTATCACTAGTCACAGCTAAGACTCCATGAAATCCTCTGAAGCTGTATTTCTACAAGCCTGAGTATTCGAGTGTAAGAAAAATTAGCAATTTGAATTTTCACAAATGCTAGAATATACTTCCATGATGTATAATTCAAGTCCTTGTGAAACATACAACTCTTGTCAGTTAGCCTGATAACTTTGCACAGGACTTTGGGTGATAGAGACTTAACCCTTAACATGTTCCTTTCTATTAAATGTCAAAGTCACAAGTAATTTACTTTCTCACCCACAAGTTTTCCATTCCTTATTTTATCTTGTCACTACATACTTATTAATTGTCAAGGTCATGTGTGACTGAAACTGTTGTACCAGAAAAATGACTAAACAGTTGATAATTTGTTTTGTATTGTCTATGGAAAACTTTTTAAGGCGTTTTCAAGAATAATGTTTTGTTTTTACAACCCAATGAGACAATTTAGCTTCTGTGTGACAAAATTCAAACTGGCATACAAATGAATACAAAACTGGTAGGTCTTAATTCTGACCTATTTTCACTGCTCCTCCCCTATATTTGTATAGTTTCTATGTCTTTCCCCTCACTCAATCCCTTTCTCACAAAAAAAAAATGATTTAAAATTTCTTTTTGTAAGGAAAACTGCAGAGTAATAAGATACTGTGCTCTACTCACAGCTCAATCCTTGACAAATCCTGCAGTAAGTCAGTCTCTAGCTAGAAGTAACTCACTTGCCACTATGTGAGCAGAGAAGGAGAGCAGTGAAGTATCCCGTGGCAAAACTCCCACCTCTGCAAGATGCAGACTAACTTCCCTCCTGACACAGAACTGCTGGAGTACAGCTAAGCACTGCTGTGCTACTCTACTCTACTCTATTTTAGCTTACCACGTAACTTGAGCGGATTTCTGTAGGGGTCCACTACATCTAGTTCTGAAGAAGAGTCACTAAAATTTTTTTTTTCAGTACCTTAACTATAAAAATAAATGTACAGAAATTAACCAACTTAACTGCTAATAAAATTCTGCTATTTGATAAGGCAACAGGACTAAAAATCACCCTCAGTGTTAGAAATCTTGAAAAAACTCTAGTAGAATGGTTCAAAGATATATCAGAGGTTGTCATGAAAAATTAATGCACCAATGAAGTACCCAGCAAAATAGACAGAGGACAAACATATTTGGTTTACCATTTATTCAGTGCTCCGACAAAGTACATTCATCAGCCCAAAAAAAAAAAAAAAAAAGCATAATTCTATTTTTTTTGGGGGGGGGGGGGAATATTAACAGTTAACAGACATGCCTGGTCTGTTAAATGTGTAATCATTAGAAACACATTATGGGCATTGTAATGATACTCACTAGAACATGTTACACAGAGCTCCGATGACTATATTACTGTACAGTGTCTCTCAAAACAAATCTTACTATTGTAATAACTATTTTCTTTCTGATATTTACATAGCAAGGATTTGTAAACCTGTTAAAACTTCCTAAACAAACAGTAAAAGAAAAAAATAATGGCTTCCAAAATCAGGTTACTAGTATGAGTAACTGTAGCAAAAGGGCTGATTTTAAGGTTTTGTTTGAAGAAAGTTAAATTTCTAGCCTTTGGGGTTCCAAAAGTAACTTTGCCAATACAGCACAAACCCACTGGGATCCATGCCATTTGTTTGTTATAGCCAGGGGTTCGTTATAGTGAAAGAGCCCCACCGCCTTGAGGGGTGATACAGCTGATAGCTCCTCCAGCGCTGCTGCAGCCATGGGGCTGGAGGTGGGATCCAGGGACCAGGTTTATTATAGCTGAAGGTTCATTATTAGGAACATTGTTATCAGAGTGTGAAAAATCCGCACCCGGGAGTGATGTAATTATACTAACCTAACTCCCCCATGTAGACAGTGCTACGTCAACAAGAGGGTTTGTCCCATTGACATAGCTACTGATTCTCGGGAAGGTGGGATCACTACGCCAACGGGAGAAGCCCTCCCATCGATGTAGGAGCAGCTTCACTTAAGTGCTACAGTGGTGCAGCTGTGCCAATGCAGCGTTTTAAGTGTAAACCTGTTCTCAGATTCTGATCAGTTTCACTCTGCTGTTCAGAATTCTTTGGGAGTCAGAGGAATTCCCGTGAATCATGCCCATATTACATGCAGCTCCTGATTGGGAAAGTTATGAGGAGTACTAGAGCAAGACAGCTGAATTATTTATTCAGAGGATGCAAATTCAGAGTAGTATGGGAAAGGGAATAAAGTAATGAAGGCACTAAGTGTTTCAGCCACAAAGCTCTGGAGCATGGCCAGAGTAGCAAAGGTCCTTTCTCTCACACCCAAATAGTTTTATGTACCCAAGACCAGACAAAGCTCCTTTTTCATTAGAGAAGCTAGTGAGAATGGAGCTTGAAGTTTATCAGACTGATGCCAATCATGGGCGGTCGTGAAATATTAAGGCCCAAACAGGGCTTCTGTGCAAGTCCCAGCATCCTCTGCCTTTGCAGCTGCTGAAGGTAAGAGAGGACTGATCTTAGAACGTACGGGTGGAGACAACTTATCCCTGTCTTGAACACTTTCTCTGCCTGGAACATTTATTCCTTCAACTGTAGGTGTCAGATAAACTTTAAGTAGTGAAAGACCGTTTCAGAAAATTATTATAAAACAGCTTAGAAGTTTTGGTCAACTTAACAGTTCATAAGTTACCTAGAAAATAATCAATTAAAATTCACTTTCTATATTCACTACTTTTGAAATTCATTTTCCAAATATCTCCTAAAGTAAAAGGAAATTGTTTCACTCTAGCTTCAACCCTAAACCGATTGAAAGGAATTAAAGGCATGTACAAATGCCAAGAAAATCGAAGGTGAACAGAATATCTACGTTACAGGCGGCACAGCTGCACTGCTGTAGCATGCCATCTTTCCATCAACGTAGGTAATCTACTTCACCAAGTGGCAACAGCTAGGTTGATTAAATAACGTTTCAGTCTACTTAAGTCATTTCTACGCTCGAGGTTAGGTCAGCTTAGCTACAGTGCTCGTGGTATAAATTTTCCACACCCTTGAGTGACACAGCTAGGTTGATCTACATTTTAAACATAGACCGGACCAACAAACATTTCTGTAAAAGTCATGTTCTTTATAAAGGGAAGTATGGTTGAGCTCTTTGTACACTAAGTTGCACCTAATTCTTCTCTATCCAATGATGAATCAAAAAGTTACTTTGAATTTGTCAAAAAAAGATATTTAAAGATATTCTACATTAGAGTCTCTGTTTTTAAAACGGCATGGTCAATTTTTGTACCTTCCTTGATACTAAAAGCTGTAGTGGTTCTTTTGCACAAGGGCCCTTTAATCTCAATCCTAAAGGAAAATCAGATCAATTTTGCTAATTGAAACAACAAATACCTCCTGCTAACCACAAATTTTCACTGCCATTCTGAAGTAAGATCAGTAAGTTTAAGTCACATGTCATGTGACTGTTTGGAAAACTACCAGCCTCGGGAACTCTCACACTGCTTGGGAAAGACTACACTAACGCGAGCTAATTATCTGTTTTTATTTGGTTTCTGACTGAATTTGGGATCACCTGCAAATACCTTCATTCTAGTTTTTATTAAAAGTGAATTGCAGATATAAATTTTCACATTTCTTCAACATGCGCTGCAAGCTTAAATCAGCAGGCTCAGACGGCCATTCAAAACAAGACTGAAAACTTCCTTCCCCATCGATCTTTTTTACATACATATCAAAATTACAGTAGTTAATTTCATCTCTCCTGATGCTCCAAAATGTGATCTGACACACCACACCTTTTTTAAATAGGTATCTACATTCGTGTTGTTTACTGCAATTTGCCACACCATCTTTTCAGACAACATCGGTGCTACAAGTCAGTGCTTGTATACGTTTGTTTACCAACGACCCCAGTACACAGCTCCTGTATTAAAGTGAATATAGATGTTGCCTCATTTATTATGAATGGTTTGCTTAGTAAGTGCACAGAGAGAACAGCAGCCTCTGCTCTCAGTAGTTTACCATCTGGTTACCAAGGAAACCCTGCTCAAGTGTAGAGAAAGCCCATATGGGGTCAGGCAGATTCCTGTTTTTATTTCTCTCACCCCCCTTCCCTCCCCCCCTTTCTCTCCCCCTCTCTCCTTTCAGAGCTAGGACTTTGTATTGTGTGTGGTGTATTTTCTGAAAGACTGAGACTTCAACACCCTTAGGGCTAGCATACTTCAGCAATGTTTCCTTGGTAACTGTTATGCCCCAGAATAATTTTGTGACATCACAGCAAAACTAAGCCAACCAAAGCAGGGTTTTTTTTGTTTTTTTTCTTTGGGGGGGGGGGGGGGGAGGGAAGAACGGGGGAATACTTTGTTTTGTGCTCAATGCTCCTAAAATTCGTAAGCTGGGGGTAAGCAAGCAATTAAGGACAATCCATTCCCAAACTCACGTGCATAGGTTTAACATAAGGGGTGATAGCAGATTGAGAAACTCATTCCACCCCCTTCTTGGGCAATTAGCCCCAATTTCTGATCAGTACCTAATCTAGACTAGGACAGACACTAAATTTGGTGTCACTGTTATTTATTATTTGTGTTGTAGTAGTACCCACAGGCCCCACTCAGGATCGAAATGACATTCTGCTATGTGCTATACAGACATGTATGAAGGTATTGTCCCTACTCTGAAACACTACATTTTTCTTAGAATGTATTTTGTTTTTACAAGATTCACAGTAGCTAATAAGCATCAACTATGAGCCAGGTATTAAACAACTTGAATCATGCTTCAGAAAATTACTCATCTTTCTCTAAAAGGCAATACTATGACTATATTCATTCTACTCTATAGGGGCAAGTAGTTTATCCTCAGGTACATGTGACCACCATACCTTGATAAATCTATTTTTTCTGGTTTCGCTCAACAGTTATTCATTTTTAAGAGTTATATTTCCACATAAATCTACTCTATTCTTCAGTTTCACTTTTCTAAGTATATCATGAGTGCACAAAATAAAAGCGTCATGTCTCCTGGGATCAGTGATGATAGTTCAAAGACTAGGTAAAAAAGGTGGGTCTGCCAGCTCACGCTGAAGATGCAAGCAGGAGATGTGAAGACCAATAAAGTGTTCCCCTACAGATATTTTTCTAACCCTCGGTTCATGGAGCTAACACAAAAACCCACACTGAGATGACTAATTCTGACCAAGTGAAACTAGTAACAAAACCAAACTAAGAAGAGTTAAAACCAGAGATCAGCAAGACAGGGCTGTTCCACCTGCTGGACAAAATAATTAACTCATTTACTCAGCCAGAACTAGCTCTTATTTGTGAGAGCAACTCTCAGTATGCTTTCAAATTTCCTCTGTCCGCCTACTGATGACAGGAGCCAATATCTATAGGATACAAGAAGTGTTTGTTTTTATTTTGACATTTTCAAGTTTTTGGCATCTACTTCACTGAGTCAGAAAATAAATGTTATGGTGAGAAGGATTTTGTTAGGGCAAATTAATAGGATAACAAAATCATCAGTTCAAGATGTGTATATTAACCCTAAGCAAATCTTTTCCTCAAAAGAAAAATGTTTTCTTAACTATCTTATGTAACAAACTCTTCTCCAAAAAGTGTTTTGTTGAAGAATCAGATTTAGAGTCACAATTTAAACAGTTTTTTTCCTGTTACATAAACGTTAGGCGATTACAATAATTTTTAGTTTATTTACTTTTTGCATTTCACTGCTTGGACAACAGAAATGTACCAGTCAATTTCACTTTTGTTCATAGCCATTTATTGCCACAATGCCACAAGGGTTGGTTTGCAAATATTTCAGAACATAACATTTAAAATGTCAGTGGAAATATAAAATGATCACAGGCACACTTCTATTGTTAATTAGGTGGTTTTGTTAAAAGAAACCCCACACACGTTCACAAGTTTGACCTGAGCATGTTCTTTGAGTAAATGTGATACAAAAAGAACAGGCTAAAGTCATCCCTTTCAGAGCTTCCTTTATTTAATTCACCAGGGATAAGTTTGGTCTTGTGTATTTAAATAGTAGAAAGTAAGACTGCCTTTACAAAACAGGACCTCTTATGACATGCTGCTTTCATTACAAAAGTAGAACACTAACAGTTAGCCTATAAATGGAGTTAATAGGAAAAAGGATGTACTTACAAAGCAAGGCTACTCAAAACATATTGTACGTGCTCACATTCAGCTGGGAATGATACACAGGCAGACGTGAAACAACAAAGAGCTGTCTGAAGCACCTGAAGCTGAGGCAAAGGAACCTGCCATCTTCCAGCATAGTCTTCAACAATCTATAGGGAAAACAGTCACAAACCTGTATTACAACAGAGAATGTTCTCTTATACCAGAAATAGTAAAAAAGGTCTGTAGTTTAAAGGGAAAAAAAGGCTTTTAATGATCAGGTTTCATAGAGGATATCAATATAAAACCACAATTCATTCTTCTACGATGCAACAGTTTTAAAATGTTTCATATACATAAATTTTTTCGTGTTCTTTCATTTTGATAAAGCAAAAATATAAAGGAAGAAGCCCTGTCCTTCTTACACCACAAAATATGGACCAAAAATCATTTCTGACTGATTCTTTTCAAAAAGCAATGGAGGAAGAATTCTTCTCACATGCTATCAGATTAGCAATTATGTTCTATGCTTAAATACATGCTTTTGTTTTGCAACAGAAGAAAAAGGTATAGTCTGCAACCATATTAAGACCTACCACTTTAAATGTCACTAAGCAGGGGAAAAAACGGTTGTTTTCTGATTGACATTCCTTATTCCTAAAGTCAAGAGCAAGTCTGGACTTTTCCCCTGAAAGGCACAAAAACATGGAGAATTGGAAGTCTCACCGCTTCCAAGGCAAGGGGGCAGAATTTTAACTAACAGGCTTTTCTTCCAAATAGACCGGACATTTCAGTTAACTGTTTATGAAAAAGCCCAAACAGGATAAACTATGTTTGTTGGAAAGGAGTACTTGTGGCACCTTAGAGACTAACCAATTTATTTGAGCATAAGCTTTCGCGAGCTACAGCTCACTTCATCGGACAAGTACGCCTTTTCTTTTTGCGAATACAGACTAACATGGCTGTTACTCTGAAACCTATGTTTGTTGGTTGGTTTCATGGTTAGAAAATCCCTTAAAAAGAAGTTCACATCTTGTGTGCAACATTTTTTCTATGTATGTCACATTTAAACTTATTGACTACTCCAGTTTTGTAGGAGAAAAAGTACAATTAGAGAAAGGAAAACAAATTTAAGAGAGAAGTACTTAGAAATACATACTGCTAGCACAATGTACTTTTCTGCAGAAATGACTCTTTCCTAAATATGAAGTACATACAAGTAAAAATAAAGGGTTTGATAGCTAAATGTATTCATCATTATAAAACACTTCTTAAGTGCCCCTCAATATAAGCATGAACAGGTTAATGTGTTCTCATGGTCAAGTCTTGTATGTTCTGCCAAAACATTATTGACAACAGGTTCACCTTAAAAATACAAAGAATTCAAGTGTATGTACGCACACTATATACCCCTCCCTTGATAAATTAGTTTCAACACACCAGTTCGAAGCCTTGGCCAGTTAAAATATGAGGCCAAAATCATCCTTGGTTTAACTCCTCTGCATTAATAGAGTTATCCTAATTCGTGTCTGCATGCAAGATGTTTACAACTGTTAATTACTGAATCCTAAGTAGTCCTGGCTTTTTATATTTTTACACTATTAACAACATTTGTAAAATGTAGCCCATCCAAACTAAACCCCAAACAATTAAAATTGAGACTGTGGCCATACTAGGAACACAAAATAAACTCTTGATGAATCTTATGTAGCACTAAAGTATTACAATGTTCTAAGTAGGCTTTAGAGAATTCTATTCTTTTTTTTCAATTTTTATCAATGTTAGTTTTCACACTTGTGGGAAATTATGGGGAGGTCAGACAATTATTTAATTAAAGGAGATATTGGGATTTAAAAAGTTAAAGCTTTATAACCATTAAAACACAAACTATCAACATCACATATCAGAATATACAGAGTAAATATCCTTGAATAAAACCCTAGTAAGCTCTTAAGTGGCATTTTTTTTTTTTTGCCCATCTGTAAATTTCTGTTATCACTGATGGAAATTTGTGTTTTGTTATTTTGTATGTGTACAATGAAACTGACATTTACTGACATTTAATTGATAAAAATCTAATTCTTCCAAGCCTAAAGTTATCAGAAATGGAACTATAATGATATACTACTGTATCTAAGACTGTATGCAACACAAATTTACAAATACATCAAAAATATTCCTTAACTGATTAAACTTAGGATAGGTCATCAGCACAATAAAGAATGTGAGATTAAAATGAAGATCATTTAGTTCCCATCCAAGGCCATATCCATGCTACAGTTTTCAACTGTAATCCCCATAACAGGCAGAAGCATGGCCACATTAACCAGTGACCAATAACTCTGTTCCATTTGTGTCCATACAGTACCATTCCTGCTACAACAGTATTCATGCATTTACAACTACCATATACTGTCTAACTATGTTCCTTTCAGGGCATCTGGGAAAAATCAGAGCAATTAAATGAAGAAAAATAGAATGTTCAGAAAACATGTACACTGGGTGGCAGTGCATTCGGATGTCCTACCACTGTTCTCACAGCTCTGTGCGGACCAACCAGACCAGCTACGCAAACATGAATAGGGTATCCATTCTACGATCCAAAAAAAGGCATGACCATTTACAGGAAGCCAACCATGTGCCACCTACATCTCTGACAGGCAAAATATTGTTAGCCGATTACCAACAACAATTCTAAATATGCTGTATGCAAATATAAATGGTTAGAGCCGAGCCAAAAATGGCAGTGCAGAAAAAAAGGTGATGCTACCTGGTGGCCAAAGTACAGGACTGATTTAAAAAATGCAGATTCAAAATGGGCTCTGACTCAGGCTGTATCTACACTGCCACTTTCAGCACTAAAACTTTAGTCCTTCAGGGGTGTGAAAACACCCCCCCCCCCCCGAGCGACAAAAAATTTAGCGCTGAAAAGCACCAGGATAGACAGCTACCACCGTTCGTTCGGGGTGCGTTTTTTTGTTTTATTTTGGTTTTTTAATCGCTGGGAGAGCTCTCCCCAAGCGATAAACTATGTCTACACTGCGCACATTACAGTGCTGCAGCGCCGTAAGGTGGGCAGTGTAGACATACCCTCAGACTTCTCAGATACCTTTGGGCAAATCACTTGACTGCTCTGTGCCTCAATTCTCAACTGTAAAAAGGGAATATTACTTTTGTGTGTCACAAGTATGCAAAGAATAAACTCCTTTATTTTTTTTGTGGTGAGCAGATGTTACAGTGAATCGTAACACAAATAGCCAAGTTGAATGGATGAGGTCCAAAGCTGTGATGGGGTTCCTTTTCATTTCAGATTATAACACATTCAGAACAGATCCAGTCTAGAAGAAACTGTGTGCGTTTCCTACTTTACTTAGAGTGGACTGGGTGATCGGATATGAAAATTTTCACTTCTGCGCCTCTGGATCAAATCAGTAGTTACCAAAATCCATTCAAACTAAGATGTTCACTGGCCTATGGGATATGAGTAGGTGGCATCGGTCCTGGTTGTAGCAGATATCTGTCTGCAACATGAACACCTCAGGCACAATTAGCACCTTTGGCAGATGGTTGAAGGACTGAATAGTCATGGAAACTAAACTATGTTTTCAAATTAAGATTTAGTCTCATACAAATCAGGACTGGGATTTAAGGATGGTGTGGAGGGACGTTTTCTGTTTCTACTCTATAAGCAAATGAAGATCTTCCATCTCTAGGATATTACACCAGTATGTTTATTTACACTATTCTATTAACTTCCAAAAAATGTCATTCATTTGCAGATAAACCGATCTTAGTATTACACTTGTTTATAGACTTTGACAGAACTGGCAAAGGAACATATGAATTTCACACGCTGGATCAGACCAGTCATTTAGTTCCATATCCTGTCTAAAACAGTAGCCAGTATCAGTTCCTTCAAAGGAAGGTAGAAGAAACCCCATAGTACCACCTTATGGCATAACATGCCCAGGGAAGGTTTTTTCCCTGACCTCCAATAGTTAAAATTTTGATTTATACTATGAAACATGAGACACTGAATAGCTTTCAATACTTGGGTTTTTTATACTCATTAGATTAATCCTAGATATTTTTGTTACCACTATAAACCATGTCTGACCCTTTGTGAATCCTGCTAAGCTTTCGGGCTCAGCAACATCTTGTAGTACTGAGTTCCATATGCTATTGTGTTGTGAAAAAAGTGCTTTTATCCATTTTGAATTGCTACCTTTCCATTTCATTCTAATTCACTTTGTCTCCCCTCTATTTGAAAGAATATGTATGCATAAATAAGCACGAGAGATGTGAAGTACATATGTCTAGTGCAGGGATGGGCAAACTTTTTGGCCTGAGGGCCACATCTGGGAATAGAAATTGTATGGCGGGCCACAAAACTTCACAAAATTGGGGTTGGGGTATGGGAGGGGTTGCAGGCTCCGGCGTGGGGCCACAAATGAGGAGTTCAGGGTGCGGGAGGGGGTCCGGGCTGGGGCGCTGGAGTGCGGTGTGGGGGTGGGAGGGGGCTCTGGAGGGTGGGAGGGGGATCAGTGCTGGGGCAGGGGCATGGGGGAGAGGCTCAGGGGTGCAGGCTCCAGGCGACGCCTACCTCAAGTGGCTCCCAGAAGCAGCAGCATGTCCCTTCTTACGCGGCTCCTTACGCGGAGGCGCAGCCAGGTGGCTCTACACACTGCCTCATCTGCAGGCACTGCCCCTGCACCTCCCATTGGCTGCGGTTCCCGGCCAGTGGGAGCTGCAGGGGCGGCGCTCAGGGAAGGGGCAGCGTGCAGAGTGGACGCCCCCGGCTGCCCCTACGTGTAGGAGCTGGAGGAGGGGGGCCATGTGGCTGCTTCTGGGAGCCGCATGGAATGGCCCGCAACCCCGTTCCCCAGCAGGAGCTTGAGGGCTGGTTAAAACGGCCAGTAGGCGATAGTTTGCCCAACCCTGGTCTAGTGAGTCGAGCATGCATTCATCACCTCCTGCCAAAATTCATGTCCTGCCACCCATCCAAAGAGTAACTGTAAATAACCAGCACTCAAGAACAGCGCAACCATCAAAAGGAGACATGCTTTAAGTACAAAGAGTAATATGCTTAGGTACAATCACTATCACAAAATAAAGGAAAAACAAGATCGAAAAGGATGAAACGTGGACAAACAAGAGAAATGTAGACAGGAAGACAGAAGTTAGCTAAACAAAACGGAAAGACTAGAATAGCGGTCCTGTGTTTCTTTATTCATTTTTCAATCTACAGTGAGGTCTCCATAAGCCCAAATCTATGAAGTTAGACATTTTCTTCACCCAGCTAACTGGAAACACCAGTACATGGAGGGAAGAAATATACTGAAGTATTTGTTAAGGAAAGAAATTCCAGACAAGATTGAATATTAGTTTTTTGGGGGAAATGATCCATATTTATTTTAAACTTGCTTGTATACTTAAAGTTTGAGCTTAAAGCCCTCTCAACAGCTGTGAATTCTATATTAAAAAAAACCTGAATTTTTCAAGCTGAATTAGCATGCCATACATTGCATATCTTGAAACTGTCACACTACTATGACCTTTAAAAATAAATTTGGATCTACATTTATAATCCAGACTACAAAATAACTATTGGTTTACAAACACTGGAGAAAAGAAGAAAGCTGTAATTCATAGGGTCTACCAAAATTCCTGGACCAAAGAAGGTATCTGCTACCTAGTGTTTAGTCACTGCTTAAAACAGAAAGATTGGTTCTCCTGACTTCACTATTCTGATCAGTTTCTCAAAAAGAATGACAACTAAATAAAATACCATCAGAGACTGCAGCAGACAAAAAAAGCCTGGCTAATCACTTCAAATTCCTGTACTTTGGGAATGGTTCTACTCTAGTACCAGCACTGATCTTAATTACAGTAACTGATGACTAATACACGGCCAGGTCAGCTTTATCCCGGAGTAAGGAATTATGGCCCATTTCCACTACAGGTTATTAAAACTGAACTATTTAAGTTTAACTATAGTTTTAGTTGGAGAAGTTGCTCGTTGCCACTCCTAACATATGCATACTGTTGTCAGTGCAAAATAGATGCAAATTTTCACCCCGGAGTTCAGTACATTTTAGCGGTGAGTGAGCACTTAGTAAGACCTTTTAGGACCCTTAAGAAAGAAATGGGTATTATCTATGTACAACCAACTTTCAATTAATGAAAACATTGTGAGGCAGTGCTGCACCTTCCCTTTGCGTGCAGCAGTCTGGTCTGTGCCCACTGTGGATCAGCTTCCTGAAACCACCAGCCTCCGGCAACTTCCAGGCCTTGTTCTCTCTCTGTAGGCACACCACCCCCAAAAACTTAAGAGGATTCCCTGCAGCACCCACTGAACTCTCAGAATTACCAGGCTTACAATTTGCAAAGGAACAGTACATCAGTTTGTAAGATTCAACTCAGGACCATTTTGCTTAACACCACAGCACAGATATATTTATTGTGAAAACGAGTAAGTTTCTCATCAAAGAAAAGAGATTTGAGTAAATAGTGAGTAAGAACATTGGAAACAAATGGTTACAAATAAAAAAGTAACATTTTCTGCAGACTAAATTTAACTAACAAGAAGCTTATCTCACCCAAAGTTCTCTCCAGCATTTTCAACCAAGCCTCATTAAAACATTTTTTTAATTAAGCAAAAGCGCTGTCCTCTTACTTCCTCAGTGAAGCATGCCTGGGTGTCTTCTAGGCTCCCAAATATAGTCAAGCAAACTTTGGTATACACCTCAAGATAAATTTATCTACCCCATGCTGTGTTGCTTTTTCCCCCCTTAGTTTCTTTCTTACAATCCTACATTTGTATTCAGTTCAAAGGGGTGATCCAGGGGACACACTGTGAACAAGACAACAGTCAATTTAAACGTAAACAGATAGATGACTAAATACCTCCTCTGACAGAAAACCTGTTTTTCACCATTGCTCGTGACCGTACCTTGATAAACTTTAAGAGTAATTTTCCTGTGCATAAACACAACTTCTTATACAGTATCTGTACATACGTTTCACTATACTCATGACCAGTGTAACAAGAGCTATCATTTGAGGTCCCACATGACATCACTTGATGGACTATAATGTACACACCAGTCTCATGAGATTCCCTCTGCATCACCTTGCCAATTGTCATTAAGAGGTCTTGGGTCACAAATTTTTTAACAGTAATTTAAGATATTAATTTGAGGAAAAAACTTGTTAAAGTGCATGCAAGCTAATTCTAATAAATCAAATGCCAGAACATTTCCTGCCCTGCTTCCAATGCAAAAAGCTGCAGCAGGGAACACTTTCCACAGGATTCCTTCACAGAAAGGATTCCTGCACTTTCAGGTGAGGTTTGCCTTCCTCCCATAAAGGCTGAGCAGCTTGCCCCCAGCCTTAGCCTCCTGTGTAAAGGCCTTAGACTCTCATGCTGGCCCTGTACTCCTGGCAGCATGGCTCGATACAATATCACTACTAGGTGCTGCAAGATAATGAGTAATAAGAATAGTTCAAGTAACCAATAAATAGCAGTAGGTGGACAAAGAATACTATCCACAAGAGTTTTCTCATTTACTGGTGTTTACAATTACTTTTTTCATGACCGTGTACTTCAAATTATAATGGAAAATTTAAGATTTGATTTACTTTATTTTTACAGCCTAAATTAAAAATATAGTTCAATTTCTATTAAAAATTTTCACCTATGACTGTGCTGCTGTCTTCAGGAATTAAGAATATTGCAAACATTCTGACTCAGCAGGTATTAGAGGTCAAATTCCGCTCCTAATTACACTAGCCTAAGTTACGAGTCAACTCTACTGAAGTCAACGAAATTATTCCACATTAACACTCCTTCACTATGGAAAAAACAGTGTTACAAGATACATGCTAAGGTAAATTTAACAGGACAAAACAGAGGCACAGTTTACCTACACTGTGCTGCAGCCGCAATTCTTTTTGGAAAAGTGGCATTTAATTTTAACTTGATGTTCTACATGTAAAAATGAGATATACTGGTTAATCAGTTTTTAATTTGCCAAAGTAAGTCTCTCCTTTTGTACTTGAAAAAAGAAGTAGTTATTGGCTATTCTAAAGAAAACAAATTATACAACTAAGTTGTCATGGGTCTTAAGGCATGAAAACTAAGTTTTGCCGTAAAAAAAAGCCATCCAGATGTTCATTGGCATGGGTATTTTTCTTGGGACAAAGTTTTGTTCAGTGAAAACAAACATGGATTTCAATATTAGTGTCATTTGACTAAATATTTATATTTCTGAAAGAGTAAAATCATATTCCCCTCACCTTATTAATATTAATTTTAATCTTCTTTTTTTAGGTCCAGTTTGGATTAGAGAGCTGTTGACATTTTTATAAAATTGGCTACTTTATACAGAGTAACTGATTTTACAAAGATGAAAAAGGCAAATGCATCTGAGATCACCTCCAAATCAAACAAGAAGGTGCAATGACATTGCTAGTACTCAGATAAGAGGTAGGGGGGAGGAATGGAGTCCCATGGGGGGTGGGGGAAAAGAAGAGACTGACAGGCCGAACCCCTCACTGTGGCAGGGGGAAAACATCCCTGACTCCACTAGCTGCAGTGAGAGGCACAGCCACAGAGGGCACACAGCCCCTGCTCCAGAGCTGGCCCAGCTACGGGACAGGGGTGCGTGGCCCCCAATTCAGTCTCCGCCAAGCCCCGGCCGTAGTGGAGTGGGGGCACACACGGCTCTGGGAAGTCGCAAGGGGGGCGCTTGGCCCCAGCTGCTGTCCCTGGTGAAAGCAGCGGGGCTGGGGTACATGGCCCCTACCAAGCCCGGGATGCACTGGGTCTGGGGGGCCTGACACATGACAGGTTCCGGCCCCAGATGCAGCCTCCCCCGGATGAAACAGCAGGAGTGCAGGGTCCTGGTTCCAGCCAGTCCATTGTAGGGCAGGGGTGCAGTCCCGCCTCCTCCTCCCAAAGCCCTAGAAGTCAGGGAGGTCTGGTAAAGTCACAGAATCCCATGACCTCCGTGACTAAATCGTAGCCTTAAACATAAATAATGGTTTTGTAGAAACATTTGCTTCAGAAAAAAATATATTAATGTACTATTCAAGTTACCTTATGGAAAATGAATTTTTCTCCTAACTTTGGTAAAGGTTGAATTTGCAACCTTACCTCTGTACTACTTGTATATATCCATACGGTAGTTTTTGATTACATGATCACATGGTATTTCTGCATAACTTCCATAATTTTTCACAACTTCATATAGGTTTTTCATTCTTGTTATTTTGTTGCATAGTTGCTCAGTAAAATTTCTTTTAGACTTTTATGCTAGTTCTCTTCCAGTTAAATCATGTTGCAACTGTCAACATCTATATATTATGTTTAACACGATATTTTTCATTCTTTTGGGAACAAATCCTGTTATAGCAGAGATATATTTTGCAAACTGTTTTTCAAAGAAGCAATTAAAAAAATACAATGAAAGCGGTCTTAGAGCATATAGTTTTAACATAACCTAGCTTCAAATTGTCTCAAAACCAACCGATACTTCTTTTGCATATAGGATATACTTTTGCAAAAATCTGGGTAATCCTTCTTTAATGGATATTTACATACAGAATACATGATTGTACTTTCACTGGAACGTTATCAATATCTGATTTAAAAATAAATAAAACAAAAATGGATTTCCCCCCATAAGGTGAGAATAATTTGTTTTCACACGGTAGCATTAAATACCAGCTGTTTGAGCAGCACCAGAAATGTACTTGTTGACAGTTTATTTAATTTAAAACCCATAATTTGTCAGCCCCTTTATCAAAAAGCTAAATCCTAGAATTTTACACCTATAACTGGTTAATCAATATTAAAATATTTTACACTAATAACTTATGTTAATAATATCCTAATGAATCGTCATTACCACAGCTCCCCCTAAACTGTGCAAGCATGTACTTATGCACCTTGCTGGAATGGACTACACGATGAATAGTGCAGTGGTTCTCAAACTTTTTTACTGGTGACCCCTTTCACACAGCAAGCCTGTGAGTGCAACCCCCTTTATAAATTAAAAAAACTTTTATATATTTAACACCATTATAAATGCTGGAGGCAAAGTGGGGTTGGGGTAAAGGTTGACAGCTTGCAACCCCCCATGTAATTACCTTGCGACCCCCAGCTTGAGAACCCCTGGAATAGTGAGTGTTACCACAGAAACAAACCCTTTCAGCAGGAGACATCTACTTTGTAGCTGGGGAAGAGTTGGCTTTGGCGCTCATTTTCCTCCCAAATGGAGGAAGAGGATGCTGGTTCTCCTACTCAAAGAGATGCAGGTCCCTTCCTCCAGCACCCATTGTGACCCCTTTTTCCCCTCAGCCAGGAAGTGCGAGTTGTAGACACGGGAGTGATTATCTAAGGCTTGATTGCCCCTTCCTACCAGAGCTTGTGGGAAAAGAAGAAAAGATTCAGGCTTGACCTTTCCCTAAGCTTGTGGGATAGGAAATAAAGAGTGAAGATCCCAGTGCCAACACTATAGAACAGAAGAGGAAAGAAAATCCGAGCACACAGGTAGTGTATTTTTTGTCAAATCCAAATTTCAAGGTCAAGGTCTCGCCAAGATCCAGAACACTCCTCCTGCCCCCCGCCAACCACCCACCAGCTCCCCACCCGGAGAGTAGGGTGACCTTATTTCCCTAAACTGAAAAGGGGACACACGGGGCAGGCGCGAGCTGCCTGGTGTTGCCACTCCCCCTCCCTGTCCTAAGTTCCTCTGTGCCCCAACTGAGCCAAGTAGCAGAGATGGAGGCAGAGAGGAAGAGGAATGGGTATGGGCTGGGATCTGGCAGCAACGCAGGATGTGAGTACTTTTGAGTCAGAGCCAAGAGATGAAGCTATTGGACTATGATCCAGCTAGCGGTGCAATGCCCCTTTGGGTGCTGGGATAGCAAATGGGCAGGAAGGAATCTTCAGGTAGCAGGAGGGACCAAGGAGACTTCAGATACCAGCCCTACGCAGATGCGGGGAGGCCGGGATGTGGCAGAAGCTGACCGGAGGTGGACTAAGGAAGGAAAGAGACCGGTTGGGGTGGGTGGGAGGGACTGGAAAGGGCTCTGGGGACTGGCTCCAAAGGACAGGGGGTGGAGAGCACACGAGGACAGGGTGGGGGGCTCCGGGGACCACTTGTGGCTGAGGTGAGGGGGGCTCAGGGACCACATGGGGGCAGATGGCACTGAGGCCAGGATGAGGGAGGGCCCCAGGTACCGCTCGGGGGTGGCGGGGGAGGGTGGGCATGAGGCCAAGATGAGGGGCACTGTGTTGCACTCAGTGCCCCGGCACAAGTGGATGCTGCAGAATCCTGTCAGGCGCTTACCAGCCAGGTTGCCTAGGGCCCACGAGTCGCAGCTCCATGGCCCAGCTGGGCTTGCTGTCTCCAGGGAAAGAAGACAAGAGTTTGAATGAGGGCCTGGACAACACTGCCCTCAGATCGAGCACGTGACACCCCACTGCTCCCTGACTGGAGGAGCAGGGTATATTGCAGACACATTAGGCTGTCTGTGGGGGAGGTGTGTGTGGAGACATCCCACTGCAAACATTGCCGCTTATCCCTCCCCCACATCACTGTGCTGCTGCCCGTGGGACTGAGGCTGCACAAACAGCTGTCCAGGGACACCCCATGCCCCACAGCCCCGCCCAGTAGGGGGTGGAGGCCCTGCACTGGGGAACAGGCACAGCCCATGCAGTCCACTGGAAAACATCTGGCGGTCCAGATCTGGCCTGCAGCCTGCTTATTGACTACTCCTGTCCTAGCAACTTCCCCTGTCTCCTGGTGCACAGAAGAGCAATAAGAATAGAGACTCCAGAGACTCACTAAGGCCTGGTCTACACTACAATATTAGGTTGACCTAAGGCAGTTTACATTGACCTAACTCTGTACGAATCTATACTAAAAATGTAGATCCCACCAAAGTAACTTGCCCACTACATCAATGTAACTCCACGTCCAGGAGAGGCGTTGCGCTTAAGTCAATGTAATTAGGTAGACGCTGTGTTACTTATGTCAACTATTGCTGCCTTTCAGAAATCATCCCACAAAGCTCCACACTGGCAGTTAAAGCTGTGCAAGCACTCCTGGTGAGGACACACACCATCAACACAAGGAGCGTAGCGTGGACACGTAAAACTAATTAATTCACTGCAGTGGCTGTATGCTGACGTAACTTAGGTCGACTTAATTTTGTAGTGCAGACTTGCCCTAAGACTGGAGGAAGGACAAGCACTAGTTTATTTGGGAGTGGGAGTAGCCAATTACCAGATTTGGGGGGTGGGTGTACAGGGTCATCAGCAGTTAACTGACTTGGGGATAGGCATAAAGCAAAGATGGACTAGATGGTTAGGAGAAACAGTAGGAAGTAATTGAAGGGGAAAATACTAAACAAGCAAAAGATGAGTTGGCATGACCAGGGGAGAATGTAAACAAGGACAGAAGGACTGAATTCAGGGGAGGGTAAATAGGAGCAAGTGAAACAAATGAATAATTTGGTAATATGAATGTGAACAGTTAAGGGATTATGCCCACAGGTATTAAACATTTCCTGCATGATGTTTAGAAATCAGTAGTGACTACAATTAGGCCGGCTTTCTGGGAGAAGTCCCAACAAAACAGCAAACCAAACAAACTGCACCAATGTAGTTCACAGTAATTTTATTTTTCATATTAACAGTGATTTGCACAAGGTTTGCAAGTATCTGACCAAGGAGCCCAGAGTTCTACTACACCAAGTTTCCTGGGCAAGTTATTAAATGGTTGTTTTTCCATTTGTAAAATGGGGCTGCTAATTTACACCCAAATAGTCATTGTTATGTAAAGTGCTTATATGAAAAAGGGTTCGTAATGGACATTTTCATACAATCTTTAAAAGTGGCGACAAATCTAAGTTTAGAAGTAAGATTTTTTTAAAATTTAAGACCAAAAGAAACAATTTAAACCAAAAAAAAAAAGAATCTCACTACAACCTTAAATACACCCATACATGCTTAACACGTACGCAGAACTAAAAAATTTGAATGTTTATTATAAGTGAAATGAACTTCATTCCTTTTTATTGACCAACCCGAGAAAAATGCAGCAAATATGTAAAGTGCACTGACAGATTAAATGAATTTTTAAATTCCATTGGCTTCCAATAATCCAAGATGTTACACACAAGTTTATTTGCAACATATGATTTTCCCTTAGTAGGTTTCAAACAACTGTATTAGATCCATTTAAAAATAAAATCCAATAATATTTATTCTGAAATTGGCAAAATTAGCTTCTATTGGACTTCTGCATATGAAACAGCCTGAGAATCAGGGCCTACACAAAAAGAAAAGCATGCTAACCTGAGGGAGTGGCTATAAGAACTTTGATAGATTTTGTATTATCAGATATTGATACAAGGGGCTGTAACATACATTCTGAGGCCTTGAGAACTACCTTTTTATTATGTGAGAGGGTTAAGATGCAGAGTTATGCATAGGGATTGAACTCTGCAACTCCCTAGAATGTCAGTGAGATTTCAGTGGTTAAATTCCAATGCATAACTTTGAAAAAATATTAGGTATGAGACTCATGAAGGCCCCCAAATACATGAAGGTAACTAGAGGTTGACATAAACCCACTATACTAAGGTTTGTTTTTTGTTTTGTTTTGTTTTTTTGGGGGGGGGGGGGGGGCGTTGCATGTTTAAAAAGTGAACACACTGTTGAGTCTGACTCTAGTTTAAACTGAAAAGTTTTTTAAAAAGTTGTATTTAATAGAAGGGTAATAAATGATTTACCCAAAACAAAAACTCAAACATTCACATTTTTCCTACATTATGGACATATCCAATGTCTTTGTATCTGAATTCCACATGAAAATGAGGCACACACTCAAAACAGATATAGATAAAAACAATATTTAAGACACTACCGTAGCCATTTTATTTCCCGTGAAAAATGCAACAAGTTACACCATTTTGGCCTAAATGCTTACCAAATTCTCTTTTTAATCCCTAGCCTTTTATTTTTAAATTAGAAGCACTGACCAAGTTTTTCCAGTAGCGTCTTAAAAGGTTTTATAAACAGTATTTTCAAAATTGCTCCCTGGCTAAAACATGTATTAAACCATTTCAGCAAGTAAGTTTTCACTACTAAATTATTATCTGAGAACAGAAAACCATTATAGACGAGCTGGCATCTGCAAAACAAAACAGAACCAAACTGTGGTGCAAATGGTGCCACCTCCCTCTGTGCAGGGCTGTAAATTGATGTCACAGTAGAGGATAGCAGGCACTGTTCAGTCCTTACACTCCTTTGCTATTTAAGACCAGTTTTCAGAGTAGCAGCCGTGTTAGTCTGTATCCGCAAAAAGAAAAGGAGGACTGTAGCTCACGAAAGCTTATGCGCAAATAAATTTGTTAGTCTCTAAGGTTTCAGAGTAATAGCCGTGTTAGTCTGTATTCGCAAAAAGAAACGGAGTACTTGTGGCACATTAGGGACTAACCAATTTATTTGAGCATAAGCTTTATTTATTTATTTATTTGAGCATAATCCGATGAAGTGAGCTGTAGCTCATGAAACCTTATGCTCAAATAAATTGGTTAGTCTCTGAGGTGCCACAAGTCCTCCTTTTCTATTTAAGACCAGAATCATTTAGTAATCATTTTAGCAACATTTAAAATAAAATTTAGTATCTTTACACAACCGTATAGACAACTATATAAACCCAATCACAAAATACTAGCTATGGTGAACTTGAATTTAAATTATTAACATATATGCTGTAAACTGATCTACAGAGCTCCCTTTAACCAAGTCACTAGATAAAAGATTTCCACAAGTATTTCTTAGGAACACAGAAAGTAATCTTCTCAAATTTATGCACATTAAGTGACCTGAAAAAAAAAATCAAGTCAGTCACAGCAGTGTTGTGTAACATCAAAACATTACTATGCACTCAGGGGGGCTTACTCACTACACTGATAAGGCATATCTCAATATTGTTTTTACCATAATTGCAGTGATCTGTCAAGATATTTCCATTTTTATGTGCTTCCACAGTTTACCTTTAAGGTTTGTTTTCAAAGCAGCTAACACTGGAAATACTTTCTTTTGCCAGGACAACATCCATAAACACAATTATAACCCTCTAGAGAGTTGCCTTAACCTTCTACTTTAGCCTATCATTTGTCTGGAGCCACCATTTCCAGTTTTGCACCCAGAGGTAACAACTTCCAAATGACTGTTGTCACTGAAAAGAATAAAAACAGAAGTCACTGAAAACAAAACATGCGTTAACGACTTCAAATTTTATGTGCACCATTACTTGTTTTTGTAAAGCTCTTTCAGATACTCAGTTAGAAAGATACTATTGAAGGGCCATGTATAAAATATCAAGACACAGAGGTGGTCACTTTCAGCCTGTACTGGTATACAGAAGCTTTGAATTAAAGATCTTTAATTTTACACAGTTAGAAAGTTTGAATTAGCTCTTCTATACGAAGAAATCATGCTGTGCTGACAAAGAACAAAAACAGCAATCCAGGGCACAAAAAAAATAGTCTAGAAGCAATCTCTTGCAAGTAATCCATTGCAATAAAGGAGTGGTCCTAAATGAACAGCGAAACTAACAAAAGTCTTTAGGTCCTTGTATATATGTTTATTGTTTTAAGTTACTAAATACATTCTACAGAGCTTGAAGAGTTAGTTGTACACTCCTTTGTTTTCTACCAATTTGGTAAATAAGCACAGACATGTACAAACAGAGATATGCTATAGATATGTGTATTTTAATACAGATTTAATGGATATGGGTGAGTATTGCAATAAGTCACACTGGAGTAGGACACAATTGGGTACTAGGTGCAGGCTACCTAAAAGGCTGTCTTGGGTACACTGTGAGGCACAAGACTGAATACCTTCAGCCACTCAAGAAATGCAGCAATTGCCTACTAATACACAATCTGGATGGCTGACTGCTATTGAAATATGGCTCATTCACGTCACATTTTTTAATTTATTTTTTCAAAAGCTTTTTTAACATTTATGTGTAGGTTTAAGCAACTCATTGCCACCCTATAAAAAGTACTTCAGAGTGAAAGAATAAGAAATTAGCAGGGAAATTATATATACTCTCTCTACTATTCTGAAAACAATTATTTTCCTGACTTTTTTTTTTTAAATACCTATTCACTATCACCAGAAGCTCATTTACCCTTTCAGAAGCAAGTGTTAACTTGCTTTCTTTTATAAATTTAAGTCCCCTGGTCTGCAGCAATCTCCACCTATCCAGAGCCTTTGCACCCTGCAGAGCCCCTCGCAGAAATCATGACCTACATGTAGAACATAAAGCATCCATACTTTACCTTTCACCTACGAAGTCTGGCACAAGTGGCTGAAATGGCTACAAACTGCTTCAGAAAAACCATTGTCGGAGAATGAGACAGTTTTAAACTGTCACTTACTACCTCAACCTCCTATTGCCTCCCACTCCCACTAACTGCTGGTTTTGTCTTTCCCCAACATTCCCCACCTCTATTCCACATAATGGGCTCAGGTATTTTGTGAGGAGCTTTTTTTTTTTCTGATCAGATCCCAGCTGCAAACTATTGCATGCTGGCGCACATCTATGACATCATTAAAAAAAAATCAAGCAATTATGTCATTTTAGAGAATCTATGTACCACCACACTAATCCCTTCTTACCCTCTTAAAATGTAGGCACACCTATCTAGAAAAGCACTATTTGATATAGAATATACAACAGAGATATTGTCATAACTGCCTCTCCAGCCAATACCTTAAATTGAAATTCCAATACAATAAAGCACACTTCAACAGAGTAAGGGGTCCTTCTGTTCCAACACATGGTACCTCTTTATAACATATCCCAACCATAAAAATCAGCTGTGTACACATTCCGCAGAGTGCTAGGATTATACCTGAACCCACAATAATATTATTTGCTGACGCTGATTTATACCACTGTCCATATTAACTTGCAACCTAGTTATTTTAACAGTTTGCTTGCTATTTTGGAAAGGAACAAATAGCTTCCTTTAGACAGTTCAACCTCATAGCATCTTTTCTAAGAAATTATCCACACAGCTGCTTTTTCTCTTTGACCAAGGAACAGGAATACAGTGATGTTAATTACATTCCACACTACTGAAGAACTTCAGAAAGGAGAAGTACAAGCTTTTTTTATTGGTACAAAAGGGAGGGAGGAGGTTCTGAAGTGGCCTGTCTCTTGGTTGAACTTAACCAGCACAAAGCTCAGATCAGGAGTCTAGAATGTTGTGATGGGTTCTGAACTGAGTGAAGAGAAGATACTGTTTAGAGAATGAAGAAAACATCTAAATGAGAAAAGGAATGCCAAAGTAACATAGCATTTAATAGCAAGACGGATTGTTTTTGAGTTAGTTTTAAAAGGAGAGAACAAATTGAGAGAATGCAAGTCATTGGGATCTAGAAATTTATATCATCATTCTATATTAGTGAGCAGTTCTGCTGCACGCACACTGAGGTTGAGGGCTTTTTGCACCACTGCAAACCTCACTATAAATGTACCGCATTGATTTAATATGGGGCTTGTACATATGCAACTTAATCCTTTTCCAAACTATGATAAATCATAGCTGCAAACCCTGCTTTACACAGCTGCAGCTCCTCTATGGTGGGGATTTGGAATAATGCAGCTACACAGGAATAGAAATCCCTTATGCCAGTGGTTTTCAAACGTTTTAGGCTGTGTAACCCTTTCTAAATAGTGTGGTCCACCTTGTACCCCCATCTGAGACATGTAATGACCCTAACCGTGATTGGATTGCCAAGTCTTACTAAATAAAGTACACTGTCCACCAATATAGGATTTTTTTCACATATCTCTTGACAAGTGCTCAAATATACCAATGTGAAAACCACTGCCTTATGTTGACAAGCCTTGAGACTCAAGGATACTTCCACAACACGCCAAGGATTATACCTTGAATAAGAACACAAATTTGCATTTACTGTTCATCTAGCCAACACTAAAAATCAGATAGAATGAAAACAAGTTCTGACACTTACTTTGATTTGGATTATTGAAAACTTGTATACTGTCTGAAGAAAAAAAACTGAATCCTTCACACACTCAAAATTAGCACCCACCTCCACTCTTCAAACAGAAGAGTAAGAGGCTGGGAAAGTTTTGCAAAATCTCTAGCCAACAAAACTGCAGCAAAACCCAACTGTTTGGTGCTTTAAAACACTGTATTGCTAATAAAATGGATTATACATTTTTTGTATCCAAGTTCCCTCTCTGGTCTTGGCCTCTTCCTGTTGTCTATTTATTCATCTCCCTGTGTGGGTGGTGGGATTAGCATATACAACTATCACCTCACCAGTACTTCTTCCTGAGGGAAGAGGGTGCATTACAAAACAAGTTTCACTGGAAAGATTTAAGACCAAATGCCTATCCTTGGATAAAAAAGTATACCATTCCCTGTCAAAATTAAGACAGCCCATCAATTTCAAAGTCACAACTTCTGTCTGAATATTTTTCCCTACTATTGTTGCAAGCAACAGTTAAAATATTATAACTGAAATATTTGACAGATTTTTCAGTTTGTACTTTTGACATTGTGTGCTGGCAGTTTATGTTTATATGAGTGTCTCACAACAAAGGGGAAAAAAAGTTTGAACAACAGAAATATGGCTGTAAATCCACTACCAAACTATTTTCGACTCATTTATTATTTTTATTTATACTACCATAGCGCACACAGTCATGGACCATGCTGTGCTAGGTTCTGCACAAACACAGACCAAATGGGCAGTCCCTGAACTAAAGAGCTTACAGTCTAAATCTCAATACACTCAATGTCAAGTTAGTGTCCCATTCAAAGAGACAACAGGAAAGCAAATTACTGAAAACATAAAATATCCAGCATTCTGGCAATATCTGCTGAGAAAATATGGAACTTTGGTAGACGACCCCCCCCCCCGCCCCGTCCTAAAAGTCTCCCGGAGCTGTATGTCAGAAGTTTAGAAATGAAATACATTCACGGACATTTTCTAGGCCAGATACTAGATAGCTGGGTGGCACTTAAATGGGACAATGCTTCCTCAGAAGGTACTGCCTGGTGTCCAATTAAAGGATACAGAAAAAAAACTACCTGCAGTTTTCGGGTTAGCTAGTCGGGAAGCTACTTCAAGATGAATGTCGGAGGCAACCCAACCATTAGGAAAGGCGTTAAGAAGAGGGCCCTGGTAGTACGCTGGGAGAGACGCTACATTTAGAGGAGTGTTTCCTACCGACGGTCAGTTTCAGAAATCCTCCCCGCAAGGATCCCCGGTCACACAAAAGCCACACAACCTGTTTGGCCCCCAGCGCACAAGAAAACAACTCAGCACGTGCTGCCATTTCTCTGGCCAGGGGGGTGCCAACGCCTAACCTGGGGTGGCTGTACAGCCTCCCACCCCCGCCGCAGCCAGACCCATGACCCACCCCTCCTCTCCTCCCCGGCCTCACTTCCCCTAGCGTGGACACGCCCGAGCCCGAGCCCCGGCCAGTCCTCGAGCGCCCAGCGCTCCCCTCCGACCCCGCCCGTGACACCGGGGAAGGCCGCGGCAGAGCCACGGGGCGGTGGGGGGCGGCACATCCGGCAGCCAGGGGAGGAGGCCGCAGATCGGACGGGGAGAGCGGCCGCCCCCAGTCACCGCCAGGGCTCGGCCCCAAACCGACCCCTCGGGGGGAGGGCGAGACTGGGCTCCTCGCTCTAGGGACGGGACGACACCTGCCGGACGGGCCCCCTCCCCCTTCGCGGGCCCGCGGGAGGAACCGAACCGAGCCGCCCTTCCCCCCCCCGGCCTGTGGGAACCGAACCGGCCTCAAGCCACCGGACACCCCCCAGGCTGGCGGGGGGAGGGGCGAGGAGCGGCCCGGGGGCGGGGCGGGGCGGCGCTCACCTGGCAGAAGCGGCGGCAGTAATACTGGCTACTGAGCGCGGGCGAGACCCCGGCGAGGAGGCGCGGCCCCGCGATGGCCTCCAGCTCCTCACCGAGCCGCTCCGACTCTTGATCGCTCTCGTCTTCCGCCATGCTGCTCCGGCCGCCCTGCGCGTACCGAGCCCCCCGCCCCCGCCCCGACACACCGGATGGCCCGCCTGCTCCCCTGCACCTCACATCCGGCACCTCCCACCGGCCGCGATCTCACGGGCTACTGAACGTGCCAATCATCGGCGCACGGGAGAGAGGGAGGAAAAGCGGCCCACGATCTTTCACCCTTAACTCCTCCCTTCGCCCTGTCTCGGATCGCTTGCGCTTGATTGGATGAAAACTACCGTCGTTACTTCGGTTCTGCCTTGTGATTGGTAAGAGGTGAAGTCAATCAATTTCAGAACACTTTTTTTCCCTACATCTGATTGGGTTTGATATCCGTCCCTCATAGTGAGCATCCCTCCCCCCGCCTCCAGATTGGACGAAAGAGCTCTCAACCATCAGATTTTTCCCGCCCCCAACTCTGCCAATGGACGGTAGCTTTGCTCATCTTTTTGCAGTCTCGCCCGGCGACCAGTCCCCTTTCGGTGTACAGCTCACTGATTGGAGCAGACGTCGCTAGGCTGCCACGTCCCGCCTACCGCGGCGGGTTGGGTGGGTGAATCGGTGCGGCCGCTGGTTGTGCAGTGCCCGCTCGCCAGGGGGCGGAGATCGGGGGCTGCCCGGCCGGGCCCCGGCCGCCCTAGGGTGGTAAGACGCGAGATGGGTGGGAGAGGGGGGCGCTGCGCTCTTGGCCCTGCGCGGGGAGCCGGGATCGGCTCGCGGCTGGGGCGGGTAACGGGGGGGCGGGTTGTAAATGGGGCGGGGGGAGAGACTAGGTGGGGGGGGGAGCATGGGGGCTGCGGGCGGGCGGGCGGGGGGGGGGGTGTTTCATTCCGGGGGGCCGGGTCCGCTGCAGGAGCGGGGTGGGCGGGCGACAGCGGGTGAGTGGGTGTTAGCGAGCGAGTCCCCTGCGAGAACCAGACACCTCGCCCCCCGTCATAGCTCTCAGCACCCCCTGTTTCAGTCTCTTTTCTTATCCCTCCCCTAGACACCCACCGTATGCTGCCTTTGTGACAGCAAACTACTTACTGTGAAGGGTTTAGGCCAAACAGAGGTAACATCTGTGCATTCGTCTCAGAGATACATCACCCCATGCTTCAAAAACCTAGGCCCCACTTTTGCAATGAGATGGATGCAAGTTGTCTGTTGATTTCAGTGGGGCCCTGTGAAGGAACAAGGGTTGCCTGTTCCTGTCTAATGCTGTGATCAGTAGGGCTTTCTGTTGGTAATCCCTTAACACTCTTATTTTCAGACTCTAATTTAAATACATATGTATTTGGGATATGAGTCGACAGAGAGTGGATATTCTCAAATTAGTTCTGACAAAGGGTCAAGTGTTTCCATTAGCAATTTTTGGCAATGTCTTGTTAATACTACATTGAGAAGGGTGTATTTTCTGGAATAAAGGGTATTGATTCGAAGGAGGTAAACAGAATGAAGCAATGTTTACTCTCAAAACAGTAGTTATGCATCAAAATCCAAAGTTTGTCTAATAAAAGTAGTTGGGAAGAAGCTACATTTCTCTAACAGTAAAAATCTCTTCTTAAAGTACACATCTAATTTCCAGTGATGAGCAGTCTGAATTTATTTAAAACTGGGTCCTGCCTCCTCTGCAGCTATAGAAACTTTAGAACATTTTACCCTCGTTCATGAGAAATTTCTGCCTCAACAGAAACCTATTCACCATGGCATGAGGCTACACATTCTTCCATTCATGTAATTTTGTCTCAGCTCCTGGAAATTTGTCTGTTGTTCAAGATAAATACCATGTCAGCCAGTTGGTGTAAACATTTTAAAATAGAATAGCTGTAGGTCCTTGTGTCTCTCACAGGCTGTTCAAGGTGACTTATTAACCAAACAAATCTGAATCATAAGTAAAACTCTGCATTCCCCAGACTACTGTAGGATAGTTGAGTGGGATATCTAAATTATCTTGACGTTTCTATATGTTGTTTCTTGAGTACACGTCTCTCACATTGGCTTCCTGGTGGTCATATCTAGCATGTACAATATTTTGCACACAGTTATATCTAAAGTGAATAAAATACATCTAGATATATAAATGTGGAGCCTAGGCCACTTGACTTACGTGAATCTGATATGTATTTGTCTTGTTTTTTAAAAAAAGCGTAGTGAAAACAACAATGGAGCGATTTGGAGTGAAAGCTCCTCCTTCCCGTAACCGTTCTAAGACGGCTTTGTATGTGACCCCTCGGGATCGTGTAACCGAGTTTGGGAGTGAACTGCATGAAGATGGAGGGAAATTGTTCTGTACTTCCTGCAATGTGGTCCTGAATCACGTTCGCAAGTCTGCAATCAATGACCATCTCAAGTCTAAAACTCATACAAAGCGGAAGGCAGAGTTTGAAGAGCAGAGTGTCAGAAAGAAGCAGAGGACTCTGACTGCTTCTCTCCAATGCAACAGTGCTACTCAGACAGAGAAAATCAGTGTCATCCAGGACTTTGTGAAGATGTGCTTGGAAGCTAACATCCCACTTGAGAAAGCTGACCATCCATCGGTGCGAGCTTTCCTGTCTCGCCACGTGAAGAATGGTAGTTCCATTCCGCAGTCAGATCAGCTAAGGAAAATGTACCTGCCTGATGGATATGAGAATGAGAACCAGCTCCTCAGTACAGAAGACTGTTGAGAAGATGACTATTTTCGGGATGGAGTATTAAAGTTACATATTGATGGTGTGGTTTATTTTTATATTCATGCATACACAGTGTTATATATTGGTTTTACAGCTTATTTTGTATTACTGTCGAAATGACAATCTATCACCAAAATTAGTGATGTGCCACAGACTCTTGATAATCCTACTGTAGAGTTTATATCCACTGTGATTCAGAACTCATTTTCAAGGTAGGGAACATCATATTGCTGACTATGTAAAGGCCAACCATAACTGGTTGTGACATTAACAAACGCTCACTTGTGCATGGGAGACTTTCTATGCCAACTCAATCACCAACATGACATCTTCATTACGCAAGAAAAGACCAAACAGTAGGAATTACTTTACTACATCAGACCGATGGACCATCTTTGTCCAGTATTCTGTCTCTGTCAATGACCAGGAATAAGTCCTGTACTGTTAGAGTGCAAAAAGTCATATAATGGCCAATTACATAGTAACCTGCACACAGAAGCAAATTCTAACTGCTGGTAAAGGTTGACTTATGCCTTGCAGCATGGGGACTTATATCCTTTTTAAAAACACTTTTTATCCTATCTCATGTAACTCTGGATGTTCTTGTCTATCTAAATACCTAATTATGGCTTCACTTTTCTCTTAAAGCAAGGAGTTCCATAGGTTTGTTACACATCGCATAAAAGAAAAAGCAGTTTCTAATCTCAGTTTTAAATTTGCTGTCTTGCAGTTTCAATGTGCCTCCTTATAGTAAGCCGACAGACTAGTGTCTTTGAGCAAGGTGCTGGCCTATGAAACACATGCCTGATCACAGTCACTTATACTATATTTTGCTGTGTGTTTTCCTAGCATGACAGCAGAAGCAGAACATCTTTTTAATCTGTTACCTATAAACCAGAACCCAGCTGGAGCTGATCAGGACATGGGAGCTGCAGTTCAAGAGCCCTACTTGAGGATGGGGTCACTTAAGCTCTTGCACTCATATCCTTTTCCTGGGTCTTGTGCTTGTCGCAGACTAAGTGACCTCAATGTGTTTTTAAAACAGTTAATGTTGATGCCAAATAGCTCATGTAGCTATGAGGTAAGTGTACCGAAAAGGACGCAACAGAAGAATAAGTGTTATCTGGGTTTCAGTTCCTTTTCCAAGCCAGTGCCACATTCACTGGATCATAAAAAAAGGGAATTACTGTGTTTCAGTAATGTATTATCTCTTTCTCTAAATTGTGTAATTCTCAACCCTTTTCACATCTTTTTGAGGGGGAGTTGTGTTATGCCTATATTAAGTATGATGGTAGCCCACTAAACTTTAGGGTCCAAGAAAGCTCTTGGGTGAGGAGAGAGAGAATATTGTGCAGAGGGAAGTAACACAACTGCCTTTTCTGCCTGCCTCCTCAGGGCTGGGATTCTGTGAGGTGCTGAGCATGTCCTAGGCAGTGCAACATGCCCTCCACTCACCATAAGTGTGCTGTCTCAGGTTTAGCTCCTATTTTACTGCTTTTTCCCTGTCTTGGTTTTCACTAACTATATTTCTCATTTTTCTTCATTTTGCCCATTTAGTGCTGACAGTAGCATTAACTAATTGCGCTTACAGGTGGGGTTGTAGAGGGACACAGATTAGCCTATTAATTTGGTTGGTTTCTGCAGCTCGGTAGTGTAAAATGCACATCAGCTTGAAGAGAGGAAACAGTTTAATGTGGACTATTTTTATGCAATCTTCGAGAACTTGTCAGATGAATGGCTCAAAGTGTATTCACACAATTTAATCATTTCTTTCTTGCAACTGGTTGCCTGCTGTGCAAGGTGTCTTTGCATAGACACAGCAAACTAAATGAATAGCGTGCAGGCAAATTGTTGCACCGGTGCTGAGCCCCATTGAAGCCAGTGAGGCTTGACATAGAGCAGTCTCCCCATTCAATATCAATTGCTGGCTTAGGACTTCAGAGAGAAATAGTAGATGAAATCTTTCTCCTCATCTTGGATGTCTCAATTTGCCTTCACAAATGTGATTAGCTATGGGATGTGTTTGTTCCAACTTAGGATCATGCATTGCCTGTTTCATATAAATCCTCTTAAGACATGAATATAAGTCACCAATGCCAATAGCCTTTTCTATTTTAAAAAAATTTTTCTTCCATGACAGCTCCTCTTCTTGTTCAGTGGAGTCATGCTATCTGCACTTCATTAATCAAAGTTAGATATCATTGAATTAATTTTCTACTCCATCCATACAGTTGTGGTAGGGTTGAATCACAGAGGGGAAACAGTTGTAAGTATTGAGAAAACAGCTTGAGTATGAATTTTTGAAATCAGTCTTCCATTAAAACAAAGAAAAAAGTGCAATTTTAGGTGCTAGTTTGAGATGACTAATTCTGGCCTTGATTTTTTAAAATCATTTTACAGGCTATTGTTGAAATTAAAGTCACTTTAAAAAGACCTAAACAGAAATGTTTTTTCTGCTCTCTACTATCAAACTAATAAACCCGCTTCAAAAAGCTATGCTAGCATTATGATTAAGGATACACAGACTAATGAAACAAAAAAGGCCACTTCGGTCTTGTGTTGGAAGAAACAAAATGTGTCAGACAACTTTGGTAAATAAATTATGTTGTTTTTCAAGTATCTAAGGAGATTACTACAGATAATGGAAAATAAAGCTCTTGATGTCAGCCTTTTAAAACACTATATTTGTCTATATAATGTGATAAAAATCTGTGGTCTAAAATTAGACTTCCATTATATCAATTTACAAGTTTGATGTAGTTCTTCACAGGCTTCCTCAAATACTTCAGTGCCAATTTTTCTTTTTTAATGAAAAGTCAATGCTAGCAGCACACCCTTGTAACAAACCTTAGGCGTGTCCAGATATCTTGGTGTCACTAAGTTTGCACAAATGTCCAAAATAATAATGGAAATACAGTGGGTGTTATGAAAAGAATAAATAGACATGTTAAATACAAGGCACATACTGTCTATATAAGATAACGGGTGCTGTATAGTGAAACCTTTTTGAAGTTTCACTGTAGCTGTACTAGTGGAAAAATGATAACCATTTTTCTCTCTTGAAACTTTGGTTCAGAAATACCAGACATCAGTCTGTTATGGCAAGTATTCATAAATAAAAATATTAAAAATACAAGTGGCATTCCAGGCAAATTTGAGTCTTGAAAAAGTAAGTGTGACAGGCATGTGATATCGTAGAGTTAGGGGTCTGCTGCATGTGAGTTAATTTATTATGTTTCTTCTGTAATTCTAATCCAAAATGTGGATTCCATTTTAATCCAAATTGCCTTTGAGACACTTGTTTTCTTTTAAAATTAGAAATGGGTCCCATGCAAAGTCCCAGAAAACCCCTGCAAACTTTGTCATGCTCAGATAAAAATTTTGCCCTTGTCTAATTACACTTGGTTTTGGGGGGAAATTTCAATGAAAACTTCAATTGGAGCTCATCTCTAACTTTCATAAATAAGAGACTGTCTTAAGAATTCAGTATTTTATTAAATAGTTTATTTAAAAAATCCCATGGGTTTTCCTTACTTTTACAAGAAATCTGCATTATTTTTCCAAATGCTTCCTTGCGGGGAGAACTCTTAGTCAGTGGGGTGGGATGGTAGAAACTTCTGGTTTTCAATTACCTCTAATATGGTAGAGTTAGGGGTCTGCTGCAAATGGCTTTACCACTGTTAAAATATTTGCTTGTTGTGGTTGTTTTTTAACCTTGTAAATAAACTAGATTAACTAATTGGCATCTGTACACTACTTTGAAATGCATTTTTAAAAGCCAGTTTTCAGAGTAAGAAGGTAGGCAAAAACAACATTCCATATTTCACAGTCGTTTGTGTGTTTATGCACCAGGTTTATTGTAGTTTGTTCAGGCAGTTTGTGTGTCACCAGGACACAACCAATTCAAGTTCTTGATTTTTTTTTATTTATTTATTTCTTTTTTAGCTCTAATTATTTTAAAAGCATTTAGAAATCTGTAATTTGGCTGGTCATTAGTTCATACATTTTGCATAGTTGGAGAGAGAATGGTTTTCAATTAAAAGAGAAACTTGGTTCTGCAAAGTGTTGGACAATCTCATGACAGAAAAACTCATTAGCCTGAAAAGGATTATTTTAGTCTGGGTTTATTTTTGTATTTTATTTTTATTTTTTTTACTGCTTGTACGGAACTGAACAGTAAAGCTCTCCAGCCCTGGTTTGTTTGATACCATATTGACCTAGTTTTCACAGAGTCTCTGGAAGTCTGGCAGTGAGATATATTCTTTGTTTATTGTGCTGACTTTGTACTCATTGCTAACTTTTATTTGCGCAAGCATGTAACCTGAGCACTCATTGTCTGTGTAAGATTTTAAAGTTGTGTGTTGAATTCAATAAATTTTTAAGCAAAAAAAAAAGTTGACATTACCAGCTGTTTGAATGCACCATTACATATGAAGTTCTTAGAGGAACAGCCGTGTTAGTCTGTATTCGCAAAAAGAAAAGGAGTACTTGTGGCACCTTAGAGACTAACCAATTTATTTGAGCATGAGCTTTCGTGAGCTAGAAGTGAGCTGTAGCTCACGAAAGCTCATGCTCAAATAAATTGGTTAGTCTCTAAGGTGCCACAAGTACTCCTTTTCTTTATATGAGGTTCTTGAGTCACAGAAAGCTTGCAGTGATTACTAAAGAGGCCCTCCTATGCCTGTTTTTAAAACTGAAGATTTTATACTCGGTCAAAATGGCATGGAAAGAGTTTAAGAAGTTGATGTTCAAGGAGGAAGGATATCCCAGTGATTAGGATGCTAGCCTAGGACTGGAATTGGACTCAGGTCTGCCAAAAGTCACCTAGTCTCTCCATGCCTCAGTCTGCAGGTGTAATATGGCAATAATGAGTGTTGTGAGGATAACTATGTTAAAGATTAAGAGGTGCTCAGATATTATGGTAATAGGCTATATAGATAGAGTCCTTTCGTTGCGTAAACAAACACACTTATGTATAAACTGCATTATCTTATACAGCTTAAATTTCTTCATTTGTAATGCAATTTATAAAATTACAAAGATAAATACAGAATAAATAAGAGTCACTAGATATATAAATATGTCTGGGAATGAATAAAATATTCAGAAGTTGCTGCAGTTCAGTGTCAAGGAAAGGCAGCGGCCTGTCTCTGGAATCCTGAAAGAGGATGGCACTGAGGCTGGAAGTGTTACTGACAAGTAAAGGACATTGTCAAGTGGCAGATCCCCCACTACAAGAATCACACGATTTGCTACATAATCCCATGACTGTTCTAATGCAGTTTAACTATTTAAATGCCTATGCAATGACCTATGAATCAGATGTTTCATCCATGTTTATAAAAAGTCCTACTTCCCCATTATCATCATACTGTAGTCCTGGTAAGAACAAGTATTGTGCATTTGCTGAAGCGGACCACTTCTGGTACGACACAGGAAATGTTATTTTAATTAGCCTGTGTTCTGCTTTATCTGGTGATAAATGGAAAGATTTTTATATTTTATACTAGTTTTTCATTATGTAGTTAAAATAAAAGCAAAGTTAAAATTACAAAAGAATGCTTTAAGAGCAAATACTTATACTATACTTATAATACTAAATAATACTTAGTCCTGCCGTTAATGCAGGGAACTGGACTAGATGACTTCTTGAGGTCCCTTCCAGTCCTATGATTCTATGAAAGCCATCCCATAATGTGGGATTACAAGCTGGTGGTTATACCAAAGGAGGTGAGCTTGCGCACGCTGATGCATACTTTAAGCCTAGTTTTTATAGTGGTTCAAAAAATTACAACTATTGCAGTTTTGCTGGGTGATAATATTGCAGCAAAACAATAATATAATGCAAATAAAACAAACTGCAATATAAAAAAGGAAACCAAAAACAGTGGAAGGTAGGCCTGGCTTGACCTGCATAATAACATGGGTGAGGTCTCATTTCTTAGGAGACAGGATTTGGGAGTTAAATGAATCAGCAGCCTGGAAACAGAATGGGTTTGCTAATTAGGATACATTAATGGGTCGGTAAGCTAAGTGACAGAATGTCTGTACTAGCTAAGATAAGGGAAGACACTCAAGGAAGCATTTATAATAGACAAGATAAACCTAGAACACAAGATGAGGTACAGAGAAAGTCATGCATGGACAGTGCTTCTATTGAGCATGCTATAACGGGCTGGTTCCTACAAAGTAACCAAGTCAGTCCCTAAGTGTGTGATGCTATGTATATGCAATGTAGTGTGTAAATGTACACAAAGGAAGAGGTTTGGTGTGTATTTTTAGATGTATGGTATGCCCTACACCCACCCCCTATGCTTGAGTCTGATCAACTCAGCGTAGCTTTCCTGTATGCCAAATAAAGATATCTGAGTGACAAAATCTGGATTGAACTGACTTCTTGGAAAGCCGAGTGGAAAGAGGTGTTGGCAAGAATCCCAACATGTAGGTTCCTCCTCCTACTGTCAGAAGCAGTCCCTGAAGCATCACCTCCATCTCAACTGAACACTGAGTGAGTTAAGTCTAAATGCCTGAATTTAGGTCTGTTGTAAATGTTAAAAATAGTGTGCAGTGTAGTTGTAGCCATGTCGGTCCCAGGATATTAGAGAGACAAGGGGATGAGGCAGTATCTTTTACTGGACCAACTACTGCCTCACCTACCTTGTCTCTCTGATATCCTGGGACTGACCTGTCTACAACTACACTGCATACCACAATACAGAACTTGGGCCAGTAAAAGATATTACCTCACCCACCTTGTCTCATTAAAAATAGTAATTAGACAAGATGAAGAATAAAGATCCACAGTCATAAGTATCTCCAGGCAGGTGATATGTGTACTCCTGGTACCTCAGAAGCAGCCACCTATCAAAAGAACATGTAACTCCATGTGGAAAAGATGTGTGATCAGGGGCAATTTAGTTCTTCATATGACCTGCCAAAAGCTGTTCATACCTTCATGACCCAAGTCTACTAAAGATTAACTTCATCCACTCTTAAATTGAACAGATATTTCAGCCAATCATGAACTAATCAAAGATAGGTTAGTGCCTCATCAACCCCGTGTTATGAACTTCACAGTCTATTCCCTTCCCTCCCCTGTTTTTGTTGTTGTGGTATAGTAAAGTGCTTCTGACATAAGCTCTTTTAGAACCTTTCAATTCCTGTCAGTTTAAGTTTCTTGGAAGGTCATTCTCTTGGCTCAGTGACTTCAGCTCCTCATAGAGGTCTTTTTTCTCTCACAATTAATTTTTCTGTTTTCTTTGAAGTACATTTTTAATTCTTACATTGATCTTATTAAATGTGCTACTTTGGGGGTTGGTCTTCCCGCATGGGTTGAAGAAACTAATTGCACCACATAAATTAGCAGGGAGTGTTGCTTGTGGCAGCCGGGAGGGGTCCTGGCTTGTGTGCTTCTCCTATTATTGCTACTCTCAAGGTTCAAAAACATGAAGATCTTGGAGAGTTTTGCCAGTCTTATATTAAGGAGCTAGCACACTGGAGAGAGCATCTCCAGCAAAACTCAGTGTTAAAGAGCAAGGGGATATTTTCAGGGAAGCAGAATTACAAGGCAAATACTTTCTCCTTTTTCACATAGATTAATGCATAGCTGGTTAGGTGCATTATGAGCAACAGTGCACTTACCTCTGCCAGATTTAGGGTAAGAGACTAGACAGACTACTGGCTTGAGCTGGAGTGTGAATCTTGTCTTCAGCTGAAACACTTAAGAAAAGGGGAACTTTAATCCTGATTTTGGTGTGCACAAAGAGCTAGGTATTATTATTTTTACTCTATTCATAACAATAGACTTCTCCATCCCAATACTACATAGGAGGAAAAAAGTGAAGTTGGATGACAAAACATACAACAACGTTTAAGGCTCTCAGCTCATCCTACTTTTTTGGTCTTTTTTAGACTATGCTATTCCGGGCAGGGACCAAGATATATCCAGTCTACAAGACGTGTCAGGAGTAGGCTTCAACCCTGCTCTTACTTTTGAATGTAGTATTGTAAGGAAAATGGCTTTTGGAACAGAACACCTTGGATCATGCCCAGACCAAGGACTCTATACACATTACTGAATTCATTCTCAAACTTCATAGCATGATATGATTATCATGGGACAGGATAACAACTGACTTTACATTTGTGTCTTCACAGCACTAGAGAAAACTGTTGGTCCTTCATAAATAAATTGAATGAACATGAGCTCATATTCTCTAGTAACACCCCACTCCCATTGAGTGCATACCAACAACATTTTTAATGGACCTCTAAGCTGTTTCACTTCAGTGAGACACTGCATGACTGGGAGAAAATAATGGCTTTAGCTGATCCATTGGATCACCTATGCTACAGAGGAAAAGTGCACATTCCTACAATTATGCTCTGGCAACATGAGAAAAATTGATTCTAAAAATTTTAGAGCTATTGAACTTTCTTGTACATCCCTCAGTTTGACTCTTAATGTTATCTCTCTACTGTCCTTCACTGTGTCAGATAATTTCTTCATCATCATAAATCCAATTTTCGAATCCAGCTTTGGAACAGAAACAAAAAAAATCTGATACCTCCTTTTCTTATATCCATTTTGGTGGACTTTGTTACTGTAAATACAGTATACTACAATAATTGGTTTTAAATAACTCTTTTATTCTTCCACCATTTGTCGAGTTTGTATGGCTAACCTGCCCAGGAGATAGGATGTCACTACTATAGAATAAGATCAATAATTCAAGTAAGGTATCTTATTAAATATTCAGGATTATTAAAGTATGTTTTCTGTGCAGTCAGCCCCTTCAAAATAACTCCCAAGTCAGTCTAGATTCTAAAAACCCACAAAACTTCTAAGTCACTTATGGAAATATTGTCAGATAAAATTGCCATTCTCAAGTCTAATGAAAACTTGCAGCATAATGCATGTGTAACATACTCTTGCATCAGAGTTTGACTCAACCAGGAGGGAGGATACCACTCACCTTGCTAAATACAAAGGAAGTTGGTTATATCTACTGAAATTGCTCAATATTAGCAGGGGTTGCAAAGTGGCCACAACTGTGGGGCAAGAAGTCGAGGAGTCATATATAATTGAGATTTGTTGGAATTTGATGAGATCAGTCACCTTGAGATGTAGCAGAGAAGGGATTTGCAGCTAGTGGTAGGCAGTAGCAGTTTTATTGAGCTTTTGAAAGGACTCTGCTTGAGGGCTTCTGATCAGTCCGCACCCACAGTATCTTGTTTATCTCCTGCTTTTCCAAAGCTCCAAGTACAATTATCAATACAGGAACTCCTCACTTAACGCTGTAGTTATGTTCCTGAAAAATGCTACTTTAAGCAAAATGATGTAAAGTGAATCCGATTTCCCCAAAAGAATTAATGTAAATGGGAGGGAGAGGGGTACGGTTCCAAGGAATTTTTTTTCGCTGGACAAAAGACTACACACACACACACATAGTATATGTTTTAAACAAACAATTTAATACTGTACACAGCAGTGATGATTGTGAAGCTTGGTTGAGGTGGTGGAGTCAGAGGGTGGAATATTTCCCAGGGAATGCCTTACTACTAAATGATGAACGCGCTGAGCCCCAAGGGTTAACACATTGTTGTTAATGTAGCCTCACACTCTACAAGGCAGCAGGAATGGAGGAAGGAGACACAGCATGGCAGAGAGAGAAGGAGACACACAGAGTGTGTGTGTGTGTGCGCTGACTCCATGGATGCTCCAGGGCTGGAGCACCCACGGGGAAAAATTAACACCCACCGGCAGCAAAGCTCCCCGCCCCACCTCACCTCCGCCTCCTCCCCTGAGCGCACTGTGTCCCTGCTCCTCTACCTACCTCCCAGCGCTTGCCGCCGTCAACCAGCTATAGCAAGCTCTGAGAGGGAGGGGGAGGAGCGGGAATGTGGTGCGATCTGGGGAGGAGGCGGGGATTTGGGGTAGGAGTAGGAATGGGGCAGGGAGGGGGCGGAGATGGGGGTGGGGACTTTGGGGAACGGGTTGGAATGGAGATGGGAGGGGGCGGGGCAGGGGTGGAGTCGGGATGGGGCCGGGGGGCAAAGGGAGGTCGAGCACCCACCGGCGCCAGTAGAAATCTGGGTGTGTGTGTGTGTGTGTGTGTGTGTGTGTGTGTGTGTGAGAGAGAGAGAGAGAGAGAGAGAGAGAGAGAGGAACATATGTCATGTGTGAGAGAGACGTGCATTGGCCCGTTAAGTATGCTGACCCCACTCTTAGTATACTGCCTTTTTAAAGTAGATCAGCAAGTTGAGACAGCAGCTGCTGCTAGCAAGCTCCGACCTAAGCCCTGTCATGTCCCGCCCCTGGTCTGTGGAGATGGGGTACAGGAGTGGGGGGCAGAACAATTGAGATCAATTGCGAGATCAATTGCCTTGACATCTTCCAAGAGGGCACATAGCTCCAGGGACTGTCTGAGTACCTCCGATGCCAGAGCTAGATAAAGGTCTAAAGACCCTAACCAGTCAGACCTACACGTGTCAGCACCATCTCTTGGCACTGGAGACTGAGACACGAGACCTTCAAGAATGGTGCCAACCGCCCAACCAGACCAACTTTGAGCACTACGGCACCGGCATCGACAGCTTTACCAGCACTGACATCCATTTCAGCACCAAGCAAACCCTCAGCACCAATCAAATCCTCAGCATCGAGAAAGTCCTACACCCGAAGCAAGTCTTCAACTCCATCTGCTGGCTGCTCAAGAGAATGCACCTCTCCCTCAGCACTGATACCTGTGCAGATGCTGATGATGCTCCTCCCTCCTCTCTAAGAATTCAGATACCCCAAAGACATACTTGTATCAGATATGCCTGAGTCAACACTACTCAGACACAACCTCCCTCCACTTCTGCCCTCCTCTCCGGAATCACACCATTCTTCCTTTTCCCTTCTGAAGATGGCACTGTCCTTCCCCAGCGATGCAGAGGAGGAGGAGTACTACGTTACACTCTCATACTTGGGACTGGCACAAAAGTCATCCTCTACACAGCTTCACTATCCACAATTCTAAATATCCAATTATGAGGCTCTCATGAACAAGTACAATTATCTGAACTATTATAAAATACAGACTTTCCTACCAAGACCTTCCTCAGGACAAAAAAGAGCAACTCCAGGCCCTCTTGTCTGAAGGACACCTCTCAGCCTGTACAGTTTACAAGACTCTTTGGACTCTGTGGATACTGCTGCCCATTCTATTACAATTGCTGTAGTCATGAGATAAGTGTCATGGCTGCACCTCTCTGGCCTTCCTAAGGAGGTATAAACCACCATTGAGAACCTACTCTCTGAAGGTCCCAAATTACTGAATCTCCACACTCCCTTAAGGACTCTCGAGCAACTCTCTGCTTTCTCAGTATTTACACACCAGTGCCAAAGAGATACCTGGGGAAATACCAACTTCCCTCATGACCCCAACCACCACAATACACTCTCCAGTGACACTACGATACTCAACACCGTTGACAGAAGCCCCCTACCAAGCGCAGATATACGACTCTTCAAGGGGCTACCTCTCATGCATGTTCGACCAAACAACAATTTTGAAGGGGTGGTTGGGGCCCCGAAAAGCCTCCTCCTGTTCCAGTCACAAGCACCATCTCTCTGACATCCCACCAGTCTGGCGACCGCCCAGCCCCTTTCTTTCCATCATGGCAGCTAATTACCTCAGACAAGTGGGTCCTAGAGATCATCAAGGAAGGATACTCCATCCCTTTCCTCTCTCTGTCACCTCCCCTCTCTTTCCCAGTCCCCTTTCAAGGACCCTTCTCACAAACCCATACTACGAGAATGGAACTGGAGCCATAAAGCCAGTCCTATCCCAGCACAGAGGGAAGGGTTTGTACTCCCATTATTTATTTATCACAATACACCCTGCCCACATATGGTTCCTCTGATTCATCATGGGGATTGGTTTCTCTCAATACAAAGTACTGCCCTTCGGAGTCTCGACAGCCCCTCATGTGCGCTCTATGTCCTTGCGGTAGTGGCTGCCTACCTACGCAACGAGGGCATTGTCATCTTTCCATACTTAGATGACTGTCTCCTCAAGGCCACATCCAAAACTGATGCCCTGTATGCCGTCCAAATGACAACGGACCTTTTCTTGAGCTTCAGCCTTTGCGTACACCTAGAGAAATCTACACTAACAACCATGCAACACTGGAGTTTACAGTCAATTTTGTATCCAAGGAGAGAATCTGCCCTCACGTCTTAGACAGGACATGTTTCCAGCTACTCAACCACATGGCAATGGTCATGTTCGTGGTGAAGTACACACGGTTATACATGAGGCTTGGCTCCAGGCTTGGCTATGTACAGTCTATGTACCTCACAGACATAGCCTTCCCAAGCTCCTATCCCTGCTTATTAAGGTCAAGGACTCACCCCTCTGGAGGACACAGTTCAAGAACATCTGTGTTGGGGTCCCTTTTCTTCAACCAGTGCCATCCACGATTCTAACAACTGATGCCTCCTTAATCGGTTGCCTCATACAGTGCAGGGCAGATGGCCCTTAACCGAATCCACCCTACACATCAACCTCCAATGCCTGCTGATGCTTTCTCCCACTGATCGCACATTGCACTATCAGAATCATGATGGACAATATTGCCTGCATGTTCTACAGCAACAGACAAGGTGGAGCGAGTTCCCATTCTCTGTGTTTGGAGGCCCTGAAATTATGGAACTGGTGTATCCAACATGGCACATACCTTCCTGGGTGCCAGAACACCACCGTGGACTCATTAAGCAGGAGATTCTCCCATGATCACAAGTGGTAATTAGATACGTTAGCCCTTCAGCACATCTTCAACCGCTGGAGATTCTCCACCATACATCTCTTTCCCACACTGGAGAATGGCCACTGCCCTCAATTTTGCTCAAGAGCGGGCTTAGGACACAGATCATATGTATTCCTCATAACATGGGACGTGCTGCTACTTTATGCCTTTCCTCCCTTCCCCCTTCTGTTCCGAGTACTCCACAAGATCCCAGGGTACTGAGCCCATGTCATCCTTATATCTCCGCAATGGCCACAATAAATCTGGTATACTTACCTCATTCACATGATGGTATGCCTGCCAATCTCTCTCCATCCGACTCTGCAACTTCTTTCACAGGATCCATCCTCCATCCCAATCCACAGCTGCTCCACCTGAAAGCATGGCTCCTCCATGGTTCCAGGATTCAGAAATAACCTGTTTAGAAGCAGTTAAACTCTTCAGTTTAACAGTTCTAAGTACTCTTGAACAGCAGGCGCGATACAACTAGATGCACTTACCTCCACAATTGGACTACATTCCAATCCTGGTGCACCTCCAATCAGGTCAAGGCAACAAGCGCTCCATTGCTACTTATCATGGACTATATTTTATACCTTAAACAATTGGGGTTATCCAGAAGCTCCATTTGTGTGCATTTGGCAACCATCATGACTTTTCACTATGAGATAGATAGCCACTCCGTCTTCACCCACCCACTCACAAAACTGTTCCTGAAGGACCTCCAAAAATATTTACCCTCACATATGGGATCTAACTCCAGCTTGGGACCCCGACCTTATCCTATGCTTTCTTACTAGACCTCCATTCGAATCAATGGCAACGTGCTCCTAATGTCCATTAGGGAACTCAAGGGGAGGGGGGACAGTCCGACTGCACAGCATTTTATATATGTTCCTCTCATGGCGTGAGATGGGGAGTTGTGCACGTGTGGTCAGATGGGCCCTGCTGATGAAGATCCCCGATCCCAGGTGCAGAGGCACTGCCCACAGAGAGACATCTCCAAGAACCTCAGTTATTTCACAGGATGAGTCACCGTCTCTTTTAGTGTTTCACAAGCTGTTTTCTAAAAGAAATTTACGTAATTCAGTCATTTACATTTAGAGGCCCAAAAGGTGTAGAAAATGTCAGAGTCCAAACAGGTTTCAGAGGAACAGCCGTGTTAGTCTGTATTCGCAAAAAGAAAAGGAGTACTTGTGGCACCTTAGAGACTAACCAATTTATTTGAGCATGAGCTTTCGTGAGCTACAGCTCACTTCATCAGATGCGTACCGTGGAAACTGCAGCAGACTTTATATACACACAGAGAATATGAAACAATACCTCCTCCCACCCCACTGTCCTGCTGGTAATAGCTTATCTAAAGTGATCAACAGGTGGGCCATTTCCAGCACAAATCCAGGTTTTCTCACCCTCCACCCCCCCACACAAATTCACTCTCCTGCTGGTGCTAGCCCATCCAAAGTGACAACTCTTTACATAATCAAGTCGGGCTATTTCCTGCATAGATCCAGGTTTTCTCACTTCCCCCCCACCCCCATACACACACAAACTCACTCTCCTGCTGGTAATAGCTCATCTAAACTGACCACTCTCCAAGTTTAAATCCAAGTTAAACCAGAACATCTGGGGGGGGGGAGGTAGGAAAAAACAAGAAGAAACAGGCTACCTTGCATAATGACTTAGCCACTCCCAGTCTCTATTTAAGCCTAAATTAATAGTATCCAATTTGCAAATGAATTCCAATTCAGCAGTTTCTCGCTGGAGTCTGGATTTGAAGTTTTTTTGTTTTAAGATAGCGACCAAAGGAGTACTTGTGGCACCTTAGAGACTAACCAATTTATTTGAGCATGAAGGAGTACTTGTGGCACCTTAGAGACTAACCAATTTATTTGAGCATGAAGGAGTACTTGTGGCACCTTAGAGACTAACCAATTTATTTGAGCATGAAGTCCAGAACAGAGTCCAGAAATGCCTCAGGATGGGCAGATGGTCTAAAAACTGCCCAAAATGGGTCAAAGAGATAATCAGATACCAGCCCCCATACAAGTTAATGCAAAAGCCATCATGGAGAGAGATCCTCCACGGTCAGCTTAGTCACCAGCTCCAATGTGATCTCCAATAATCGTCTTGAGCAATACAACCCAACAATCAACCCCCAAAATACTCCCAAATCCACACACGCTACACAGTCCAGAAGATGTCGCCCCCAAAAAACCAATGCCCATATAACCTAGTTCAAAAAGACCAAATGCTAGTCACTAAAAACTTCAGAAATAGCCTGGAAGACCACCCCTAAACAGCACAAAAGAAAAAGAGACTCCCACTGTTCCCTAAAAAAAATAATTAAAAATAGAGGCTTAATCAGTCCCCAAACACCAAACCCAAATCCAGCTCCAACCCCCCTTCAAAATGTCCCTAATAGCAGAACATTCCTCAACTTACTTAAAGGTTAAACATGACAAAAATTCATCCAAAGAAGTTCCCCAAACCATTGAAATAGCATAAAAAAGTGAGCTAAAGCAAGCCAAAAAGGTACCCAGAGTAGGAGTACAGTGCTTAAGGTTTGAAAAGGTCCAAGAAGTGCCCAGAAATGCCCAAGAGGGTTTATTTGTTTTATAAAAATATCAGGAAATGGTCCAAAATGATTTTTTGTTTTCAAATGGGGTAAAGCAAGCACCCAATAGCACTCAAAGGGTCCAAACATAGCCCAATGGTAAAGAAGGTGTCAAATCCTATCTAAATTGTATCATAAAAATGTCAAGAACTCATGCGGTCCAAAAGCTGCTCCAAAAGACCTTACCCTTTTACTTGCTGAATTGTTTGGACAAATAATTTTCAGGCTATGAGTTGCTTGCCAACTGTTCACTTTAGACAAGTCACTATTTGAATGATGTGGTTATTCACTACACCATTCAGTTATATTATTTCTCCTCCCTAATTAGATAAATGAAACTTTAGTAGAAAAAACAGTGATAAAACAGCAACAGCAAATATTACACTTCTAGTATAAATAATCATTAACACTAAAATGCCTAGAATTTTCATGATCATGAGCATTTTCCTTAACATCTTTCTGTCCCATGTAATAATGTGCACTTGCAGTATATTATTTAGTCACTAGATGTCTTTGCGAGCCACACATAATTCTAGATTGGGTCCTGTCACTGGTAGACAAGAGACAAAACTAGTATTTAAGCTAAGTGGAAGCCTTCTGTATGTGTCCATAGTCTGTGGTTGTTTTCTTTAATAAATGGGTCCTGATTAGGATGGACTGAGATTCCATATTTCAGAACATTCCTCAAATGCACGTGAACAACAAATTACATGGATCGATAAAATCGTAAAAAACTGAGCTAAGCACTTTTTTCATGAACATTTTGCAAACTGTTTTTAAAATATTGGATTAGTATTATTCCTAAATATTTTATGCTATTTTTTCCCCCACTGAAAGATTGCCTTGAAAACTTGTCTGGATTTAGATCTTCATTAGTGGATCATCTACAAAAAGCAGTTTTTTCCTTCTGATAAATGTATTATATGCAGAGCGGGCAGTACTGCTTATAGATATAGTTGCTTTACAATTCCCCTTATAAGACCATGTTTGTTCAGTTGCTTGTAACCATGCTAAAACTTTAACTGTTTGGGCTGAAATTTTCATGCCAGGTATCTGTCTTAGGTTGATTTCTTTTCTTTTTTCTTTCTTTTTTTGAGAAATTTCAGCTTAAATGGTTCTGTTGGTTTTGAGACTGAGGTTAGAAAAAAATAAGTTTTACCCATGTTAAAAAAAATTCTTACAATTTTTTAGATGCGGAGCTCCTGCATCTCCATGCTTGGAAGCAATGTCTTGAATTTGGTGCATCTGTGGGCAGAGTCTGGTGCCAGGAATATGCTTTTGGCCATCTCTGCGAAAATTCACCCAATCTGGGTCAATTTATAAACCACTGAGAAATTGCTGTTCACACACACTCCAAATCTTGTCGGAATTTGGCAGCTAAATTCTCTGAAGATTCCATTTGTACCGAGCATGAGGAAACTTACAGTTGATAAATGCAAAGTAAAGGACATTGAAAGGAAAAAAATAAACCACCCATATGCCTTATGAAGTTCTAAAGTACCTGTGTCAACCCAAGAAAGGGACTAGAGCATCACTGTAGATAGCTCAATGAAAACCTCTACTCAGTGCACGGCGCTGGTCACAAAAGCAAACAAGAAGTTACAATGGATAAGAAATGGAATAAAAGATATTATCAGAAATATTAGAATGCCTTTATATAAATCAGTGGTGCTGCCTCATCTGGAAACTGTGTGCAACACTGATCACCCTATCTCCAAAAAAATTGCAGAACTGGAGGGAGTTCAGAGAAAAGTGACACAAATGATCAAGGGCCTGGAAAAAACCTCTTCTCAAGAGAGACTGAAAATATTGAGTGTTTACCTTAGAAAGGAAATGAATAAGAGGGGACATACTAAAAATATATAAAATAATGAATGGTCTAGAGACATTAGACAGGGAATATCTGTTTTCCTGGTGTCATAACACAAGATCTGTGGGAATTTCAGTGGAAGTAAAAGGTGGGAAATTCAAAACAGATAAAAACGAAATACTTTCTCACATGTGTGATGGAAAATGTAAATGGTGGAACTCCTTGCTACAGGAAGTCATTGTGGCCAAGAATTTAGCAAGATTCAAAAAGAGATTGAATATTTATATGGATATTAAGAATTTGTGGAGTTGTTATAATTAAATGTCAATGAATGTTTGGAAGGGATTTTAAACCCCCTGGCTAAGGGTTTAAACTAATCTCTAATTATCAGAGACCAGGATGAGCATATGTGGGGCAGGCAGATTATCCCACATCTGCTACTTCAGAAGTCTTACACCTTTCTCTGAAACTTCTGGTTTTAGCCACTGTCAAAGACAGGATATTGGACTAGATGGACCTTGGGTGTTAATGTTCGTGATTCTTATGTTCATGCTCCATCCCTTCACGGCTCTGACATGTGACTGCACAATGCCTGTTTCATCTTCACAGAACAAGTGAGTATATTCCATCTCAGGGGCTGATATATATAACTGATGTTTCTACGTGCTGGGGGGCCTCTGGGTGTTGGAAGTGAGAGCAGGGGGACTGTCACTTCTGTACTTTCAATGGACCCCCTGCTGGCATCCAGGCAACGAGGAGGTGAAGGAGGCACCTGCCTGACTGGAAAGCACAAGGGGAGAGTAGGTTGCAAGACCCAGAGGGTAGTGAGGAGAGAAGAGGGAGGCAGAACAGGAACCAGAGTTTTCAGGGGAAGCAGATGTAGAGGGAATGGAAGCTTGTGAGAAGTGGCTGGTGGATACGAACAGCATTGGATGGGGGAAGGGACTGTGGGCATATACAGGAGCTGAGGATAAGGGGGTTCTGGGGGGAAAAAGGTAGCATGTGCTCATGTAATTACACACCGTATCATTATGCATATGTACAAGGGAGCCAAACTGAAGTTGCACAGGCAACCTTAATTCTGGCATTTCCTAAACTGAGTGCTTGACTTTGAAAGAAGAAGTTACTCACCTTGTGCTGTAACAATGGTTCTTCAACAATGGTTCCCTACGAGTGCTCCACAACCCGCCCTCCTCCCTTCTACTTCAGAATTCTTGCCAGTGACTCTGTGGTAGAGAAGGAAGTAAGGGGCAGGGGGCCTTGCCCGTACACGCTGGCTAGCCTCATGGCATGGCCCAAGGAGGGACAGCGCATGTGTGGGCCTAAAGGCTACTGGTACCAAAGTTATCAGTTCAGTTGTACAGGGACGCAAGCCAGAAGTGGCAGAAGCTCCCTAAAAGTGTGTGTGTGTGTGGGGGGGCACCAGAACCTGAACTGTGGCCCTGTCCCCGTCACCGACCGCTCTTTCTCCCCAAGGCCCTGCCCCGCCTCTTCCCACTTTTAAAAGTGATAGGGCCATATCCATGTTCTGGTTCTCCTGATGCAAGCATACCTACAGTGGAGCACCCACAGGGACACTACTCAAAGAACCACTGTAATGTTCCTTTAATGTATGGTTTTTTTAAAATGTACTATGAAAATAAAATGGAATAAAGAAGCGATCCAAAAGGGTTGGAAAAAGTGTGGGGGAAGAAACCCTACTGTGCAGGTGTTAGCTTTGAATTTACTGTTGTTTGTAAGATTAAAATCTCAGCCTTAGTGTTGCACTAACCGAGGATTTTCTTATAGTTTTAATTCTGTAGTTCCACTTACTGCACTGAAAAAGCACACAGGGGAAAAAGAGAAGTTTTGCAGTTCAGAGATTTTGAAAGTAAGCAAGTGATGGATAATGATACAACCACATAAAAGTACACCATGTAACTTGTCAGATTTTTGCATAGTATGCTACAGAAAACTTCCCCGCCCTTTTCCCCACCCCCAAATCTCCTTCCCTGTCTAAACTTTTCAGTCAAGAGAATCAGTTCAGAGACACTATGGGCAATCACAGAGGGGTGTAAGTATCTACACAAACTGCACTTCTTTAACCTCAGAGGAATTTCTCCCATCTCCACCATGCTGATGAAATGAAGGCTCCTCCAGGCATGCGGGCGAACAGAACTGTACTGCACATCCTTCTTGTGGTGCTGTCTCTGGATCACTGTCAGGTTTATGGTAAGATGCTTTATCAATCTAATGTGACTTAAGTTACTAGCCTTCATAGAAAGCCGTGTACTCAAATGATTTTCAGTGCAGTCTGGGTGAGGAGAAATTCAGACTGTGAAACTGTGGTATGCTGGATTATGATGGAATAAGATACAGGACGTGAATCTAATAAGGTAAAATAATGAGCACATGGATAATGGATATTAAAACCAGGCCTCTAAGTTACTGTCTTGACTGAAATTCAGCTAATTGGAACGGGGATCTCTCCAGTTCCTGACCAAAGCCTCTGCCAGCTGTGCAAGGGTAGAACCCAAGCACCTTGTTAAAGTCCTAAAGTTCTACCAGGTGTGGTTTGACCCCAGAGTGCTGGCAGAGTGCTTGCATGTCCATACCTAGAAGTTACCAATGTGGCCTCAGTCACATGTCCTAAAAAATCCAGGGCTCTAATTTTCCTCTCACTTTCTGCAGTGAAACTGTTGACTTTAACAGTGGTTCTCCTGATTTATACCAGTATAAGGGAGAGCTGATCCCTGTATTTACAAAGACATTGTGCCTAATTCATCTATGATAATTTTTCTGAACTCAGTGGCATTACAACAGAGACTTTAGCCCATGTGATTATGGAAAGAGAGGTTCTGGGTTATCTCACAAAGAAGAACAGCCCTTTAAATTTATCCTTTGTGTTCGTGGTTAAAAAAATTTTTTGTCAACGATGACAAAGACGAGCACATCTATTACAACTGCTTATTGCCTCTCATGTGTTTGCTACTTTTAATTCAGTCTGGATTAGTCCAGTCCATTCCATTTGTCCAAAATAGTGTGAAACAGTGCACATAATATGCTGTAAGCATTAAACTGATTTTGAATAGTTATGCTATGTTAACCTTAAAGTTGTATTTCCACCACGGCTATAATTTACGGCAAGGTACATAGTCGTAATATTGACGAAACACTGCTATTAATAGCATGAGACAACGAATTAAGTTAAGGTGCATGTCATTAGCAGTTTAGCCACAGATCATGGGAAAGTCAGAGGTGTGGGGTAAAGGACGTGCCCTGCCCAGTTAGCGATGTGATCGTCTCTACCACTGACTCAGTGTGTGACCAGATTTTGGGCAAGTCACTTAATCTCTCAGTAATTTGTTTTACCCATTTTAAACTAACAACTATCTACCTCAAAGATTTTGTGAGCTTCTACAGCTACTGACCATCTCCCTCAGGGCTCTGTGGAAGTCTACTCTTCCCTTCTTAAGCTTCCTTGTTGAACTTAGTGTCACTCTGCCATTGCCCACTCCCATGTCTGGCAAATGGCCAGTGTCTCAGATAATCACTTCTCTGCCTTATTCCACATGGTCCATGTGCATGGGTCAGCCTCTCCAAATTCATCACCTTAGCCTCTCCACATTTAAGTCTTGTCAAAAATCTATTTTTGCTGCGTGGGCTATAATGAATCTTGTTTTTGTTCCCTTTCCCTGACTCTACATCTAATGCTGTCTGTCTGTCCTTTTTGAACTCCTCAGAGCAGGGGCCATCCATTCTTATGTATTTAGAAAGTGCCTTGCATATCATGCATGCATGCAAACAAATAACAGAAAGGCATCAGAAATATTACACAGTGCTGAAATTTGCAAAAGCAGTCTCCATTATTGCCCCATGATTTCATACGTTCATAACTTTCTGACACATTTACATTTTGGCCATGAATTTCTTATGCTTGTTATTCGCCTAAAAGTGCATTTATCTGAAGAGTTTAAGCCAAATTGCTTCAGCCATTTTTGACATAGGACTGAAAATGTTTCCCCTCCCCTAACACGGACAAAAACTGACCCTTTTTGCCTCTACAGAGGCAGCTCACCCTTGACACTTGATGTAAGGAGTCATCAGTAAGGAGTGTATGCTTTCTTAAATTTGGAAAAAGTAGTATTACCTCACAGGCACAAAATGTCAAATGAGTGGAAAATCTCTGAACATGCTCAGTATGCCTCTATTATTTTTAGCCTAATAAAACCACACCAACTCTGTGACATGAAAGTGTATTTTTTCCCCACCCAGCCTGATGGGCACAGGAACTGCTGCTCTCAAGCAGCTGCTGAGGCAATCTGCATGGAGAATACTATAGAAGTCTCCCCAAAACAGAGTCCTGCCAAAAGTATTGCCTTAACATCAGGGAAAGGAGAAGATTGGATGGAAAAAATGAAGGACTCATGGTTTTTGACTCTCATACCAGTATGGCTGCATTGTACACTACTCTGCAAATTCTAAACTTCTGTTAAAAAAAACCAACAACTTATTATCAAGCTGCAGCCAAAGTGATTTCTTTCCATGGTTGACATGACCTTGCAGAGAACTTTCACCAGCCAGAAAACAGCAACAACTTTTCTATCAAGCACCTCAGTGGAAAGATGAATTTCAAACAGTAATTGTTATTGTTATTCACAGGAAAATTTCTCTTTGTAGATAAAGAAGTACGTTGATGAAGCATTAAGAAAGCTCTGATAAAATAAAGCAAAGAAAGGCAAAAAATAAGCATCTAATAACAATATTAATTCAACCATGTTTCATTTGTGGAATATTTTGTGACTTTTTAAAAAATATCATATTGGATATTTAGCTATATAGAACACGACATTTGTGCAACATGACTGAGATAGTTCTGCTGTGGGAACCTTAATGTGTGCACTCGTGTTTTATCCATTAGTCCACTCCAAACGTCAAGGAAATCAACTAGAAGAGTGCCTTCTGCAATACTCCTCTCTTTGGTCTCCTTTCCCTGTATTGCAGATGGGAGCAGCAGCAGATTTGCCCCTGAATTTCTCTCTCTCTCTCAGGTAGCAGATTAGCATAACAAATTAGCAGATGTCACTGCCACTCTATGTTCTTTAAACCAGAGGCTCTCAACTTTTCTAACTACTGTGCCCCTTTCAGGAGTCTGATTTGTCTTGTGTACTCCCAAGTTACACTCACTTCAAACTACCTGCTTACAAAATCAGACATAAAAATACAAAAGTGTCACAGCACACTAGTACTGAGAAATTGCTTACTTTCTCATTTTGACGATAAACTTATAAAATAAATCAATTGGAATATAAATATTGTGCTTACATTGCAGTGTACAGTGTATAGAGCTGTATGATGTAAGTTAGGTCGACATAATTTTGTAGTGTAGACATGGCCTGAGTCCTTCTAGAGTGCCTCTTAGCATAGTACCTCTCTCGACACTTACAGCAGTGCAGCTGTGCTACTGTAGTGGTTAATGAAGATGCTACCTGTGCTGATGGGAGAGCTTCCCCTATCAGCGCAGGTACTCCACCTCCCCAAGAGATGGTAGGTATATCAACAGGAGAAGCCCTCCCGTTGACATAGTGCTGTCGACACTAGGAATTCAGTTGGTGTAACTGCGTTACTCAGGAGTGTGGATTTTCCACACCCATGAACAACATAATTATACGGACGTAAGTTTGTAGTGTAGACCAGGGCTGAGCATATAAAGAGTTTTACATATCAAGAACACAAATATTCAGAGAGTTGGCAAACTGGTTTTCCAAAATGTAAGATCACCCAAGCCCCAAACTTTTGTCCCAAACTTTATGTTTACATGTGATCTTGCAAACGGGGGTTGGTTTGTGCCCTTTGTTGTTTCTTTATGATGTCTAAGTGTGGCTCAGAAAGTTTGCTAAACAAACAAAAATGTTCTTGCTTTTGTTCTGCCTTAGAAATATCAATCATGTCATAGAATTTAAGGCCAGAAGGGATCACGTATCCTCTAGACCAGGGGTTGGCAACCTTTCAGAAGCGGTGTGCCGAGTCTTCATTTATTCACTCTAATTTAAGGTTTCGCATGCCAGTAATACATTTTAACATTTTTAGAAGGTCTCTTTCTATAAATCTATAATCTATAACTAAACTATTGTTGATTGTAAAGTAAATAAGGTTTTTAAAATGTTTAAGAAGCTTCATTTAAAATTAAATTAAAATGCAGAGCCCCCTGGACTGGTGGCCAGGACCTGGGCAGTGTGAGTGCCACTGAAAATCAGCTCACATGCTGCCTTTGGCACGTGTGCCATAGGTTGCCTACCCCTGCTCTAGACTGACCTCATGTACAGCACTGGCCACCAAAGACCACACGGTCTGTTCTTAGAAACTAAGCAGCATCAAGTCTAATTAGTACTCAGATGGGAGACCACTTAGGTACTGGAAGACTCAGGAGGAATTGCTCTTCCCACCTAGTCAGTACCCCAGAATGGAACTAGGGGTTGCTAGCATTGCTCTTTTCTTTAGATAAAAGGTGAAAGCAAGCTCCTGGCCAGCTGTGGTTCTTAAAGGGAGTGATTTTTACAAGAGCACAGGGTCTTGGCTTCACTGTTTTTGACAACAGATTCTTACGTGACTCAAATGTAAACTAGTACCAGCTGTTAATTGAAAGATCAGGATGGTCAATTTTTAACACAGCTAACTCAACCCATGGGTAGAAAAGTGTTGCTATATCTCAATTAATCAGATTCCACCTGCATGATTAATCATAAACACCCAGTTCTCCAGTTCTCCTTAATGTTTTCCAGGACAAAAACAAGGGTAAACAAAATTGAATTTCTAATGTAACCAAACGAACAACAAAACAAAATAAAAAAAGAAGGGCTGTCAATTAGTCGCAAGTTAACTGACGCAATTAACTAAAAAAAAAGTATCAAGATTTAAAAAATTAATTGTGATTAATCACACTGTTAAACAATAGAATACCAATTGAAATTTATTAAATATTTTTGGATGTTTATCCACATTTTCAAATATATTGATTTCTATTACAACACAGAATAGAAAGTGTACAGTGCTAACTTTATATTATTTTTTATTACAAATATTTGCACTGTAAAAATGATAAACCAAAGAAATACAGTAGTATTTTTCAATTCACCTCATACAAGTACTGTAGTGCAATCTCTTTATTGTGAAAATGTAACTTACAAATGTAGATTTTTTTGGTTACATAACTGCACTCAAAAACAAAACAATGTAAAACTTTAGAACCTACAAGTCCACTCAGTCCTACTTCTCATTCAGCCAATTGCTAAGACCAACAAGTTTGTTTACATTTATGGGAGATATTGCTGCCTGCTTCTTGTTTACAATGTCAGCTGAAAGTGAGAACAGGCGTTCCCATGGCACTTTTGTAGCTGGAGTTGCAAGGTATTTACGTGCCAGATATGCTAAACATTCGTATGACCCTTCATGCTTTGGCCACTACTCCAGAGGACATGCTTCCATGCTGATGATGCTCATTAAAAAAATAGTGTGTTAATTAAATTTGTGACTGAACTCCTTGAGGGCGAATTGTATGTCTCGTGTTCTGTTTTACCCGCATTCTGCCATATATTTCATGTTATAGCAGTCTCGGATGAGGACCCAGCACATGTTGTTCATTTTAAGAACACTTTCACAGCAGATTTGACAGAATGCAGAGACGGTACCAATGTGAGATTTCTAAAAATAGCTACAGCACTCAACTCGAGGTTTAAGAATCTGAAGTGCCTTCCAAAATCTGAGAGGGATTGGAAGGGTGGAGCATGCTTTCAGAAGTCTTAAAAGAGCAACACTCTGATGAGGAAACTACAGAACCTGAACACCAAAAAAAAAAAGAAAAGCAACCTGCTGGTGGCATCTGACTCAGATGATGAAAATGAACATATGTCAGTCCACTCTGCTTTTGATTGTTATTGAGCAAAACCCGTCATCAGCATGGATGCATGTCCTCTGGAATGGTGGTTGAAGCATGAAGGGACATATGAATCTTTAGTGCCTCTGGCACGTAAATATCTTGTGACGCCGGCTACAATAGTGCCGTGCAAATTCCTGTTCTCACTTTTAGGTGACATTGTAAACAAGAAGCAGGCAACATTATCTCCTGCAAATTGTAACCAAACTTGTTTGTCTGAGTGATTGGCTGAAGTAGGACTGAGTGGTCTTGTAGGCTTTAAAGTTTGACATTGTTTTATTTTTGAATGCAGTTTTTTTGTCCATAATTCTACATTTGTAAGTTCAACTTTCATGATAAAGAGATTGCACTACAGTACTTGTAAAAGATGAACTGAAATATACTATTTCTTTTGTTTTTTACTGTGAAAATATTTGTAATCAAAAATAATAATATAAACTGAGCACTGTATACTATGTATTCTGTGTTGTAATTGAAATCAATATTTTAGAAAATGTAGGAAACATCCAAAAATATTTAAATAAATGGTATTCTATTATTGTTTAAGAGAGCAATTAATCATGATTGATTTTTTTAATCACGCGATTAATCACAATTAATTTTTTTAAGCGTTTGACAGCCCTAAAAAAAGCCTTTAAAGTATAAAGCATTGGAAGGAGGATTTTCCTCTCAGTGAGGTTATGGCATGTGCATTAATGTGAGTGGAGATATTTACCTCAGTGACACAACAGAAAAAAAAATATCCTTATTTATGAAGAATCCATTCTAACCAGAAACTAAAGTTTGGATCTCTGCATTCAAAACATTAGAGCAATCAAATGATCTAAAAGAATCTCTGCTTTCTGCAGTATAAGTTATTAGAGGACTACAAGGAGTAGTTTGATACACAAGCAATACATATTTTATAGATTCCTTTGTCCTCTTTGAAGTCTGGCATCCAAATACTGATCATGTGTGGCCACCCCTGTTTAGCTTTTCAAGACACGAATTCCACTACATCTGACATCAACAGGCCAGCTTTTTCAAGGCCTCAGCTAATGACTCTTGAATTACCATGCACTCACACATCTACAATATCATTTCTGGAGTTGGTTAGTTACACCACTATTGTGAACTGTTAATAAACCACAGCACAGGAAACAGGCAGAAATGTTCAAGAGATATACTCACAGTAAAAGGAAGGTGAGCATTATTCACTCTCAGTAAAGCTTGTAAGAGCTCATATAAACTCTGTATAACTGCACTAAAGTCCAGAGTTTCCCCTTGCTAATGGATACTCTGGTTAATAGAGAAAAAAAGTCTCCCACTTCCTAGGATGCTATGTTTTATTTAGGCACTTAAACCAAAACAAATCAAAACCCGAAGGCTTACCTCAGACTACTTCTTCCCTAAGTCAGAGGCACACTACTGCTTTTTAAAGAGAACCTGCAAAGAACTTTTCAAAAATTGGCCTTATGCCCCTTAATTACATATAAGGCAGGCCTGAAATATTTTTATGTTTGTTTTTTTTTACTGCTTGTTTTTCCGCTTAGAAAAACCTGGAATGTCAGATCTGATTTTCCACTGGCTTTGTGGAAGGCTATTGGGAGGTCTCAAAGCATATTCATTGTAGGCTCCAACCATTTAACTGAAGGAGAGAGTATGCTGGATTTGAACAAAGACTTCCTTTGTCCCAAGTGTTTAGTTATTGCAGTTAAATAGGTATAAACCAAAACCCAAAACTGGATGAATTTTAAATAGTCTGTCCGAAATTGTCTTCCACTGCAATACCTCAGGTTTCACTCATCTGATTCTCATGATGTTACCATTGCACTAGCTCTCCACTCTTCAATAGCATCTTTCAGCCTAGACAGGAACTGAATCTTTAACATTAAAAACCAAGCAGACGTGGCTTTTTTGTTTTTTTAAGGTATACACACACAACATTATGCAGTAAAGAAACAAAAAAGGGTACAAGCCCATTTTCTTTTTGCAGATCACTATTAGCAGCAGCTGGGTGACCTTGGGCAAGTTACTTCCCTCCTCTGTGCCTCAGTGTCCCCATCTGTGAAATGGGGATAATGATACTGACCTCCTTAGTCAAGTGTTTTGAGATCTGTTGATGAAAAGCACTAGATGAGAGCTGGGTGTCATGTTATTACTAGGGCTCACACTTATGGGCTGAAGGAAGTGGGCATGGGAGAGCAATCCTTCTGGCCTGTGAGGAGTCAGTTTTGCCTCCCCAGCACTCTCATCACTGCAGCAAGCCTGATTGTTGTGGTTTCCTACAAGTGACGCTGAATGAGCAAATAGCAGTACTTGCATTGCAGTCAAGGACAGCATCCCACTTCTCTGAACACTGACATCAGACAGGAAAGAAAAGGATACTGCCCATGTTCATCACTTTGTGCCTACAGAGTCCTATTTCTACAAACAAGGCAAAGAGATTGTTCCATAGTGAGGGCTTTCTGCTGCCCCAGCACTTGCTATTGTTCAAATGTTAAGATAAAGATGTTTTGTAGTCACAAACACACACGCTTTTTTTAAAAAAGAGGGGAAAACATGAATCACATTGTCCTGGCTGAGAAGCAGATGAAAACATTTTATTCAAACTCGATCTTTAAAAAAAATAAATCACCTTTTGGATGAGACAAAGTATGAGCACTCTCAATGCAAATGGAAATTTGTGTAAAGTTCAAAGCAAGTGAAACATTTGTGTTAAGCATGGAATGGCTCCTTCTGTCTTAACTGATAGCATTGCAGGGAGTTTACAGGAGGGGAATTTCCCTCAGTGATCATCTATGTAGGCTGGTTACATTTGGTCTGGAAAACTGAAGTCCTCAATCTCACAGCAGGTATGGCACAAGCAGCAGAAGTGCAAGTTTTCCATGTTTCAGTACCAACTTGCCTCCATCAGACTGCTTCTGTGTCAAGAGCTCCCTTTCCTGGCTTTTGCTTGTCAAACCCTGTTCAGGAAGACAAGACTGGATTAACTCTCTTGTGGGCCTGGGGCTATTAGATTTTGTGGGGGCCATGGGGGTTGGGAGTGGGCTCAGGGCTGGGGCAGGGGATTGGGGTGCAGCTCCAGCTGGGGGGGTGGGCTCTGGGCTGGGGGTGCAGCAGGAGGTTCGGGGTGCAGGTCATTCTGGGGGGGAGGGATAGCTCAGTGGTTTGAGCATTGGCCTGCTAAACCCAGGGTTGTGAGTTCAATCCTTGAGGGGGCCATTTAGGGATCTGGGGAGTTGGGAATTGGTCCTGCTTTGAGCAGGGGGTTGGACTAGATGACCTCCTGAGGTCCCTTCCAACCCTGATATTCTATGAGTCTATGAGTTCTATGAGTCTATGAGTTTGGGTGCAGGAGGGGGCTCCAGGCTGGGGTAGGGGTGAATGAGGGGGTGCACGGGTGGCTCCTGGTTGGCAGCATAGCAGGGTCCCTGGATCCCTGCCTGCCCTGGCTCTATGCTTCTCTGCTCCCCGAGGTGGCTGGCATGTCTGGCTCCCAGGCAGAGGGGCCGCCGCTCTGTGCGATGCATGCTGCCCGTGCCCACAGACACTGCCCCCACAGCTCCAGAGCTGCGGAGCCGGCACTGGGGGCAGCACGCAGAGATTACCCTGAATGCCCTTCGCCAAGGGGCCGCAGGGGCACATTGGCGAGCCAACACTCGCAGCTCCAGCCCCAGGGGATGGCACTGAGGCTCGGGGACTGGTATCCGGCCCGCGGTGCGGAGACTTGCTGCGGGTCGGATGAAAAGAAGCAGCGGGTCGCATCCGGCCCCACTTAGCCTGAGGCTCTGGGCTGCAGCCCCTAAAGCTCCTGCATTAATCCGGCCCTGCAGGAGGATAGCTCAGCAACCTCTTTAAGGGTCTGAGCCCAGCTAGGCTCAACCACACCTCTTTGCCACAATCTAGGGTGGTCCTTCCACTCTATCAGGGTATCTTGTCCTGTCCTAGATGATTATTTGGGTGATGTCTGCTTTTTAGTTAAAGACGTGGTTGAAATGGAATGTGGTTTTACGAACATTTACAAGAATTAATCTATGTTGTTCTTTAGTTCCCGCTTAGAAGAGACTGCCCTCAGCTACATATATCATCCCTTAGGAGTGTTTATGAAATGTTAATTGGGTGATTCTTCCTTAACTAATAGTGAATGGTGATGTTTTTATTTCTATACCACCATAAAAAAGCATGATGATTTGCAGACAAGGCGAATACCACATCCCTGCACTGAAGAGCTCAAGATCTAAGGCCCTATTCCTCCAGAAAAGTCTGCATGGGCAGACCCCCGCAAAGCTCACTGTAGGATCAGGAGCTAATTTACAACAAGACAGGGAAGTTATTGCTGGTGTGAAAAGGGAAAGAAGAAAGAAAAAGCTACAGAAATAATATAACAATGTTGCTTTTGCTACTGATGCCAAAGTAGTGAGGGTTACTAAAGGTTTGTGTTAAAGCTGTGTCAAAGGAAGGAAAGACTAGACTGCGTAGGCCTCCTAGAAAAATAGATTTTGAAGAGAAAATGGCAGGAGCAGAGTTGGTTTGTGTTACTGACCATGGACAGCTATTTGGATGAAGGATAACACATTTAACATAAAAAGAAAAGGAGTACTTGTGGCACTTTAGAGACTAATCAATTTATTTGAGCATAAGCTTTCGTGAGCTACAGCACATTGCATCCGATGAAGTGAGCTTTAGCTCATGAAAGCTTTTGCTCAAATAAATTGGTTAGTCTCTAAGGTGGCACAAGTCCTCCTTTTCTTTTTGCGGATACAGACTAACACGGCTGTTACTCTGAAACCTGACATTTAACATATTTAGGGAAGAGCCATCAAGTATATACAGTATTAGACAGGCTTACTACAAAAAACTATACAGCAAATTTAACATTCTGATATAGGCATCTGTCACTCTCAGTGATAGCATCGAAAGGGCTGCTGGTAAGGTGTGATCATTGCAGGTATTTCTGGAAGATTATTATAGATGTTTTAATTGTTGTTCTGGTTGAAACTTTCTGCTTTCTAATTCTAGCTCTTTGTTTCTATTTTCAGACTATTCAGCCACGCGCAGCTGTTGTGCACTGCACACTAACAGTCTATTTGTATTTTCCTCTCCTCAGAAATGGAAGGGTCTGAGCTACAGACAAAGATGATGATCTCACTTTCTGATTTAGGCTCCATTCCTGCAAAAACTTTCACATGTGCTTAACTTAAAGCATATATTTAGCCCTATTGAGTTCAATGGGACTAGGACTGCATGCATGCTTACAGTTATATATGTGTGCGATTGCAGGAGAATATTAAAAACAGATTAATATTTTGTAGGTTTAGAAAGTTAATAATTTATTTTATTCCAAGGCAACTGCTCTCAAAGTCCTCTGTGTGCCTTAAAAAAAGTAACCTGAAAACACAGTTTACAATAACTGGACACCACTATTAGATAGTAAGCTATTTGAGGCAAAGATTGTTTTTATTTTTATATACAACACACTGGCAGCACGTTGTCATGACTAACCAAACCACCAGCACCTCAAATAAATCCAGAGTAGCAACAAAGTCTGAAAGGAAAAACGGGGGGGAACCCCTCCCCCCTAAACCCAACACACATAATTGTGTCCTTTCTTCCTGACAAATAGGATTCCAAATTCAGAAGTAAAATGTGAGGAGCAAATTACACAACAGTGGGAGGAAGTGGGTTTAAGGGAATCTAAACTGGCACCACATTCACATTCTTCCAGATGGTATGCTCAGCAAGTTACCATAGCTTAAAATCATTCATACATCATTTGTAAGGGCTTGTCAACACAGGGGGAGAGCAGGAGGTTAAATCCACAGCTTTTTGAGTTTATCTGCTTTGACTAGACTTGAGTATACACAATGCAATTTATTGTGAGCACTGACTCTGCACTTATCTCAAACTCTGGATTCCTCTTTCAAAGTGAACTAAACTTTGCTGTGAAGTGAGTTAGTCTAGTTTATTGTTCGTGTGCACACAATGCTGCTGCTAACTACTTTGGCAGTTTTCCAAAGGCTATACCACACCACTTTGGAGGCGACAGTTACTGACCTATCTACCTCTGTGCCCTGCCCTACTCTGGAGTCAAATTGATCAGATGTCCCCTTCCTTGTTTGGATTTAGGAGTGGTGGACAATGTTGGGGGAGAAATGAGGCCAGATTTAAGATACTTTCCCCCTCTCTATTTTTCAATTAATGCACAAAACCTCTAAGTTGTGTGAGAGCTAAGGGGGCTCTATACATAACACACATAACAGAAAACCACAAAAGCAAGGAAATGAAGAGTGAAGGCATCTAATAGTACATTTCTCCAACCAGAGAGGCATAGCTCACCAGTAGTGCAGCCAGCATAACCTTAACTCTGTCCCAATTTTGCAGAAAGTGCATTTTCCATCAAAAATCATTTTGACAGAGAATTCTTAGCCTACTGTAATGTCACAGCTGGGCTAGATTTGAACCAATAGACAAAAGTTGCATCACATTACCAGTCTTCTGCAAGAGCCAGTTCTGTATCCCTTGAGATGAAATAACCCATAATCTGTGCTTTATCTTCTTTCAGTGACCCATATAGAAATAATGAGGAGACAAGGCAGAGAATGGGCAATGACAGTCAGAAGAGTAACAGTAATACTAATTCATAGTAATAAAGCTAGAGGGGGAAGAGACACTATGAAACAATGATAATCTTTCAGGTTTTTCTTCACTTCCAGGAGACGTGACTGTGAACTGTACTGTTGAACTTCTGGTTACAAGAGGTTACAGATACCCGAGAAAACCTGGGGACTCCCTCAATATAGAGTGTCCAGTGAAGTACTGCACAGAAAAGCCGGCCATGAACTGGTGCAAGATACAGGAGACGCACTGCTCACTTTTGAAAGATGGGCCAACGAGACATACAGCCTGGAAAGACGGGAATGTGTTTGTTCTGAACTTTGTACCTGTTCATAAGAACGACAGTGGATTATATCGTTGTCAAGCTACTGTAGGAAGTTTAAGGAGTGAGAGCCATGCAGTAGAAGTTCTTGTTCAAGGTAAGCATTAGAGGATAACTAGTTTTGAGGGAATTTCTCTTTATCAGAACTGATTCTAAAGGTTAAAAACTCATTCTACTTGGAAGTCTGTTTCTACAAACAAACACACTATTCAGTGGCACAGTAGTAATCCAAGTGGCCTTCTAAACATGCTGACCTCTCCTATTCTGCTCCTGTTAATGTCTGCCTTCCCTCTTTACGGCTCTCTTAATGGTCATTAGGAAGAAATCACGAAAGACCCAAGAGGATCAGGAAAAGAAAAACACAGTCATGGGGGATTCTAAAACTCTTGGGATTTAGGATGATCCATGAAAGGTCAATCTAGTCATAACAAATATAAGTCAGTCAAAGCCAATGAAGGTCAGGAAAGGTACAGTCTGGTCACAAGCTGCACAAATCAGTCAAAATGCAAAAAGGTGCATGTTACTGGACAAGGTCAACACAGTACAAGGAATGAAATGGCTTAGGAGAAAATCATGCTGAAGACATTTGTCTTACAGAGAATACAAAGGGAGCGTATGAGTTTGTGCTATGCCTCTTGGAGGCATAGACTACAGTACAGTCCCAGCAGCAAGAGGGATATGCTGCCCTTGGGATCCGGGCTTGGTGCGGTTCCCAGAAACAACTCAGAGGTTTCCTCTAATTCATGACAGCTCTGCCTGGGCTGCTTATAAGCAGCTCTGCAACCAGGAACTGCTCAGTATGGCTCCGGCACAGTCCTGGCCTAGTCCAGCTGTAAGGCTGTCTTACACAGTGCCTGCACCAGGAGAATTCTCTTCTAGCGTGTTAAGGAGCTTTAATGGCCCCTGTTCATTGCTGCAGCAGTGTACATAGGGTGCAGGGATAGAGAAAATCCCTCACCGCATTTATTGCTGAACCTTGTGAGGAGGTTTAGCCTGTGCCCAGCTCATACTAGTCTCTTGGTGTGAGCTAAACTCTAATAGAAAGCGCTGAGCAAATAAGAAAAAAAAAAGTATTCACAAAAGTATTTTGAAAAAGTGACATAATATCTATTTGCAGATGATTCACTTGGCTGGTTTTTTTAAATGTCAAAGAAGACTTTGAATAAAGTGTGTGTGTACTACTCAAGCAGCCTTAGGAAACAAGTTCTGTGCCCTCCCACCAATTGCCTTCTTTCTTGTTTTGTTGTTCCCCTTAATCGAAAGTAGAAGTCATGGAGACTTCACTATAAGATTGCTCTTTGAATATGGAAAACATAACCGGGACATAAAGTTTACCAAGTTCTCAGCTCAGTTTCAATTCTTCTCCTGCTTTTCTTTTTCAGAAGTGACTACAAATGCCCCTACAAATCCACTATCAAGTAAGTTATGATCTTCTCTTGTAAAATAGGGGAACTATCTCATATTTATATGACTGTGTGTGGGGAGGGTCATATATTTTTGCACATACTGAAATACTGTTTAACCCCATCACTAAATCACTGTTGCTCACGCTATAGCTTGAATGCTTCACTTGGAACTAAACAGCCATCACCCATGCCAGAATCCCCTGCTGCTGCCCACCCTAATGCATGAATATATCAGTGTAAGCGAGACAAAGCGAATTAGACACTCCATCATAGTGTAACAGATTGTTCAGTTCACACACATTTCTCTCATACTGCGTAATACATGCTACTCATGCTGTTCCAGGAGTCACACTGTATCAGAATTGTAGTCTTTGATTAATTTACAGTGCAAAAGGCACAAGGCACCAATAACAGGTTCTTTTACTCAGGTGACTACTTAAATATTTGTTAGAGGAAATGAGATTGGTGAATCACATATATAGAGATATGAAGACTTTATTTAGTACCCAAATGCAAGCAAGCAAGGATAATTACAGTCATAAAAAAGTCAGATGAGGATAGAAAAACAGTTCCCTACAATGTGCATATTTACAACCTTATGGAGATCATCATGAGTGAAGATGGAATGAATAGTACATGGAGAAGCACTGTAAGCGGGAGTGATGACAAGCTTTCCAGCCTGATGTTCCAACTAAGGACTGAGTGTACCTTTTTTATACATCTTTCCATTACACCCACACATGTATGGGACCTTATTTGATTGAGTCTCAGCGCCCTGTCCTTGTAAAGCAGGTGTCAAAGGCTTGCTATGTGAAAGGGGTCACCAGTAAAAAAGTTTGAGAACCACTGTTGTATAGCATTCTAAGGGGCCAATGTTAGAGTTCGGGCTACTTGCATGGCCAATTTGCGACAATGTATTTCACAATAGTTTTGATGGGTAAACTTAGTTTTGCTGCATGGTTACATATACCAAAAAGCCCCTAAAATGCTATTATTTTAAGTTTAGTCTATTCCTTTGCAGTTTACTTGTTTACCACAGGATACATATTGCTAAAAATTATAATTGTAGGTTAAGTACTTATGCTAAATATTTAAGCCTTATGCTATCTACTAGTCTCTGTTAGATGTTAAACTTGTTGCAAAGCCTATTTCAACTATTTATACATGTTGTTCTTCCCTACTTACATTACAGCTTGAATATCCGCATTTATAAGCATGTTAGCTTTTAACATATAGATTATAGTTTAAACACAAGCATAAACTTTCCAAGATCAGTTTGGGGTCAAGGATCAACAGAACATAAACAACATCTTAAAGAGTGGTAGTGGACAATAATTACCCAAAGCCATAATTTGTTCAGGGGTGTCACACCCACACACTATGAAGGGCCATATACTCTATAACCAATGATGCACAGCTGTGACCTTGTCAACAAAAGAGGATGTGTGTACCCTATACATTACATGGGTTTTAAAATAGATACGGGGGAAATAATCCTTACTATCTTTGTCACCCTCATTTAACATACTGTTCTCTTGAAATATTACAGGCAGCAAAGGTACAAAATCTCATAGTTCCCCACCAGCCTGACTCCTCTGCCAGACCTTCTACTTTCTAAGCTTTTCCTCCTGCCGTCCCTTAAAGGGAACCCAAAGCTCCTGAGTCCATAGTTGTGCACCTAGATATGTGGCCTGATTTCCAGAAGTTCTGAGCACCCAGCAGCTCTCATAGACTTCAGTGGGACTTGCTGGGTGCTCAGCACTTCTGAAAATTAGGCTGGTGCCAAAGTCTGGACTCAGGAGCCTGTCTTTAGGAATCCATTTCAGAAAGTCTTGGGCTTTGTGTTTAGTTGAGAAAAATAAAATGGAACCTCCCAAGTTAGTTTTTTCTATGCTGCAAAAAATACAGGAAATGAAAAAGAGAAGAGGAGGAGAGAATCTGGAGCAGAAAAAGGAAGTTTTGAGCAGCCCCAACCCCAATCCCCCTTAGAATTTCAGACAGCCTTTCACCCCTCACTAAATATATTCCTAATGAATACTTCAAAATGCTTGGTTAACTAGCTTAATTCAAATTATTCTAAAAAATGTGCGGTTAGCAGATTAAACAAATTGGTACATTGAATTTATGAACTAATTGGATGGCTCAGAATAATCCAGCCAACATCCTATATCATGTACTAATAAATCTTAGAGGAATTTGCAGGTGCCACTAATGTCACAGAAGCTCCTCAAGGACCTAGCAGCAACAATAAGAAGTGGATTATTTATGCCCTATCATCTCTGGGGGCATTGTGTCTCCTCATCCTTATCTGCTTATGCCTGTTGTGTTGTCTGCGGTGGCACTCAGGTGAGCTCTCATACCACCTCCTGTTCTTCCTTGTGCTCCTGCGGGCAGAGTCATTTTTTCTTCTTTGGTTTCCACTATTTAAAACGTCTTCTTTAAGTACTGTTAAAATGTCTGAGAACAATCATCCCCAACTGACAGTTGAGCTAGAACATGGCCAAGGCCTAGCTGGTTATGATGATGATTTTTTGGCTGTTTTATTTGTCACCCATGCTATTCTCATCTAGCAATAGTGCAATAGTTATGGATAAAATAAGAACCCACCCAAACCTCAAACTCCACTTCTTTAATAGTTTGAAACGCTGTGACTTGCTCTTTGTCTCTCCCTATCCCCATTTTACAGAAAAGACATTAAACAAGAGTCTTGACCACTTTATCCCTTGCTACAGTTCATAAGAATGGGAGAGTTAACCTTGCAGTCCTGATCACACTCCAACTAATTACATTCTGCTTCCCTAATTTCCCTTTGTATTTTCAATTAGATACAATATTATTCTTCCCTTCTAAAATGTAGGGTCTTGGGCTGTTACAAAGATGCTATCCTCCACCTCAGAAATGGAACCCACAGTTCCACTACATTGTCATTTCAGTGGTGGGAAATGATGGGTCATTTCCCTTACCTATTTCTCAGTGGCTTTCTGAGGGTTAGTTGGTTAATATTCGAAAAATGCTTTGAGACTTACCAATGAAAGGTGCCGTAATTGCCTACTAGGTGGCTCAAGTTTATCGAGTGTTTTCCATGCCTGATGCCTATGGCTAGTATGTTCTTGTTTATGACTAGAACCGCCTCCCCTCAAGGTAATCTAGGAGAATCTCTCCCCCCCCCCGCCCCTCAATATACTAGGAAGATATTTTTTCCACATTTCTGGGGCTACGGAGGGAGTCATATTTCCCAATAAGATGTAGAATATGTTTATTACCCTTTGTCAAAATAGATCTTCCTAATCCAACCTGGGCATACTCTAACTGGATTTTCATGTTTTGAGGTGTATCCAGTAAGGAAAGGGGTATTTTACTGATGTCCATAACCCTTTTCTACTAGCAGAAAGACAATTCTCACAGTTGTTTTATTGATACACCATCTTCTTTTCTTTTTCTCTCCAGTGAAACCCAAGACAACCCCAGTAACCTCACAGAAGGAAATGAACATGGTGTGTTTGAGCTCTGTGCTACCAGGCCTTGTCATATCCTGTATTATTGAGTGCTGACAAAGTGCTTAGTATTTTACAAACATATAGGAAGACAGTCCCTAGCTCAAGGAACTAACAGTCTAAATAAAAGACAGAGAATACCCCTCAGTCATGTAACACCACATAGGCTGAAGTTGCAAAATTCAAGTGAAGTAGTTTTGTTTTATTAGTCCACGTTCTATAGTTGTTGGGTCGCAGCTGTATAAGGACTTGCGGAAGAAAACTGCTTTGAATAGGGTTTTGAAGGGACAGAGGGATGACATTTCAAGTATATGGGAAGTACGGAAGCAGATGCAAAGAGGATACAGATGGGGTTTTTAGGACAGGAGCCTGGAAAGGGAAGTGGAAACGCATAGAAGCAGAGATCCTGGTAAGGTTGGAGCTGGGTAATGCAGTGAAGGTGAGGACAAGAAGTTTGAACTTGACATGGAAAGTGAAAGAAATTTTTTTTAAAAATGTGGCTATCTGTATTACCGTAGCAGTTAGGAACCCCAGTCGTGGACCTGGACTCCATTGTGCTCGGCATTGTACAAAGGACAAAAAAAAAAAGACGACCCTTCCCAAAAGATCTTATAGTCTAAGTATAAGACAAGAGGCAATAAATGGGTACAGACAGGTGTGTATCAGGAAACCATATTCATTAGTATGACAGGCAATGGCCTCAATGCACCAAGAAGCCAGAGGCCAGTGATCCGATCAGAGTAGCAAGCGAAGGAAGATAGCGTTAGCAGCAGCAGCATTTTCTGCGGACTGCTGGGGGACTAGAAATGACAGTAGGCAGCCAATGTGGAGTAGATTGCAGTAAGCAAGGTGAGGGAAGACAAAGTGGGAAGGAGTGAGAGGGAAGAGTGGGTTTCAGAAATGTATAAGAGGAACTGATAGATTTGGAGAAAGGAGAGACATGGAAGAAAAAAAAGGAAAGACAGGAGTCACATTCAATAACTTAACAGGCTGATATAGAAGATGGAACAGCTGTCAAAGGTGATGGAGAAAAGAAGGGAGAGGGATAAAAAGTAAAGAAGGGGCGTTTCAATTTTGTCACTGTGAGCTTGATTTGTCAGTGGAACAGCCCAGAGACAGCGTAAATGTGAGATTGCAATGAGGGGAAGAAGGCAAGAGATTTGTGAATCACCCACCTAGTGATGGTAGCTGAAACTGTGAGACTGGATGACCTTGCCTAGTGAGAGTACAGAGGGATAAGTGGAGGGGACAAAGGACAAAACCCTGAGACAAAAGGAGAGGGGAGAAAGGGAGAAGTTACTCGTGGAAAAACGGAAAGATGGTGGAGAAGAAGAAGAAAATTGAAGCCCATGGAGGAGAAGTGTCAAAAAAACAGTGGGAAAGATGAGTGAAGAAAAATGGTACTTAAATGTGGCCAGCATGAGGTCATGTGACACTGGCACGGACTGTTCCAGAGGAGTTGAAAGGTCACAAACCAGACTGCACAGGATTCAACAGGGTGTTACAGGAGAGAAGATTGAGATAGCAGGAACAGATGTCCCACTCAAGGAGGGAGATGGAATTTAGGTGGATAGGCAAGTGGGGTCCTAAGGAGGGTTTCTTTAGGAAAAAATATATGAGTGAACTTGTAAGCAGACAGAGATGCTGGACAAGGGATGAAAGAAGGAAAGACAGATTCAGAGATGGAAGGATGGGGACAAATAGAGAGAGTCTTGCAATGTGAGACTGGATGGGTGATGGGCAGGCAGAGCCATGGAAGTGAGAGGCACAAAACGAGTGAGTTAGGAGAGCTCCTGCAACGCGATGTTCAATTTTACCCTGAAACTGATGAGATCACATGGAGAGAGGGTAAGGGGGAAAAGAAAGGAGACAGAGAGTTTGGGAAGGGAAGTAAAGGTAGAGAAAGGCTTAAAGATGCAATGATTTCTAACTTTATCCCATAAATTGGTGCATTACCCGAAAGTATATTCCAGGGAACCTGGTTGTCCACCTTTGCTCCAACGTTTATCCATCATTTTTAATGCAATTTTGAAGTGGTAGAGCCCACCTGAATGAAACCTTATGCCGCATCTCTGTTACATCTCACATGTGTGCTTTGTCCAGCCGACACATATCTAATATACAGTTCCACACAGAGCTGAACACCGTTCTGTTCTCTTGCAGGTCAGCAGAGCTACATGTGCTCCATACCACACCGATAGGACCACGCATGCCCCCAGTGAAGGATCGACACTTTACTATTGCTCCATGGCTAGCCTGCAGCAGCCACTGGATGACAGCACAATTTATGATAATCATGTCCCTCACTGGAATGGTAGCAGGGCAGCAGCTGGCAATGCCTGTGACAGTGCTGCTGTTGATTCCTACCAGCCCACATCCGAGAGCGAAGATGTCCTTGTTTATGCTTCATTAAACCATTCTAGTATTATAGAAAAGCTCCCGAGAAAGGAGCAGAATGTGGAAATGGAACTTACAGAATATGCCACCGTTTGTGTGAAGAAATAGCCCTGGCAATGACATCTCTTTAACTCGGCCAGCACCGTAACGGTTCATGTCCTGCAGTGACTCAAGCGTTACAGCAGGAACATAAGTACACCTTCTTCTAAACAAAGAGGAATTCTCATCAATAAAAGCATACTGATTCTTATGATATGTTCTGGAATTCACACTTAAGTGAAGCCCATGTTCATGGTTGGATATTAGCAACCGCATGTTTGTTATCTTCCACATGCGTTCATTTGAAGCTTTCATATTCCAGGAACGCCCCCTGCTCTGATCAAGGCACTGCCCAGAACAAAGTCAGAGTTTGGACAGGATCAATAAAAACTGAATAATAAAGGTTAGGAGCACTGGAAAAGAAAACAAATTTAAAGGACAATGAGCTCTATTAGGTCCACTGGGGGAAATTATGAATTATTTTTGTTGAAGAAAATTTTTCACGATAAGAATTTTGCTTGAAGAACATATTTAAGCATAAGACTTATGCACCACTGGGAGGTGTTCTGTGACTATGAAGAACATATTCACCTGCTACTAACTAAAAAGCAAGCTAATGTTTTTTTTTTGTTTTTGTTCTCAACCAGCAGCCTATCCCCATCAGTGTAGGTGGGGTTATTTAGACAGTATGAAAAAAAATATAAAAGAAAGAGATCATGTTTGCAATGACAGACAAAAAAATAACTATGTGAGGTTAAAGAGGCAACAAAGAGGAGGAATGTATTGATAAACTGCAGGATACACAAACAGGGTAATAGATGCATACATTAATTTATGCATTTACTGATAAACAGATGTCATGTTGATAAGACTCATTACAGATGCATGGATGACTCAGCCTGTTCAGATGGAAGCACAGACTATAGGTCAGGGTTTCTCAAACTGGGGTTTAGGACCCCTCAGGGAGTCGCAAAGTTATTATATAGGGGGTCATGAGCTGTCAGCCTCCACCCAAAACCCCGCTTTTTATCCAGCATTTATCATGGTGTTAAATATCTAAAAAAGTGTTTTTAATTGGGGGTGGGGGCGGTTGCACTCAGAGGCTAGCTATGTGAAAGGGGTCACCAGTACAAAAGTTTGAGACCCAGTGCTATAGGTGAACATGGAATTCATTTTTCTGTGGAAAATTCATTTCTGTGGAATTCATTTTTCTGTGGAAGCCAAACACCAGCAGTTTGCTGAATGCTGCTGTTCATCTTCTTACATGTAAAATGAACAGCCACCGTATCACCTGATTCTCACACAGCTCTACTAGCTTCCCATTTAGTTCAGGATCTGGCTAGAAATTGCCCTAATTTTTAAACACTTTCTATGGATTTACTCCAACCTACTTCTGACACTTTGTTCCTCCCAGCCAGGCTCTTTTCATGGCCTTCTCCGCATCCCATCACATCATCTCAAAACGGTTGGCAAAAAGAGCCTTCACCCTTCATAGATCCTGCCCTCTCCGTCCTCTTTCAAAATCCTATCTGAAACATATTGTCTCCCTTGTTTATATCAACTGATTTCCCCCCACCTCTGATTTCATGTTTAACTGTACTGTTTGTTTATGTGGAGAGCCTGGGACATGATTGCATGAAAGATATTATGCAAGACCAAGAGGTATTGTGCTGCTGAGATGATAAACAAACAGGAAAAAGGAGTAAGTGTATATCTACACAGCAAAGAAAAACCTGTGGCTTGCTCGTGCCAGTCAGCTCAGGCTATGGGGCTGTTTCATTGTTGTGTAGACTTCCAGGCTCAGGCTGGAGCCTGAGCTCTGGGACCCTCCCATCTTGCAGACATACCCTAAGTGTCAGTTTATTTATTTCCTATAAATATTTCATTTGTGAACAGGCTGATTTTTTATTTATTCACTTTTCCATAACTATTTGATTAACAGTTTGTGTGGTCAAATTTCAGCGTACAGGTTGTTCACAAATCGTTCCCTTAAAACAGTGTTTCCCAAACTTGGGACCCCGCTTGTTCAGGGAAAGCCCCTGGCGGGCCGGGCCCCGGTTTGTTTACCTGCCGCGTCTGGAGGTTTGGCCGATCGCGGCTCCCACTGGCTGCGGTTCGCCGCTCCAGGCCAATGGGGACTGCGGGAAGCGGCGCAGGCCGAGGGACATACCGGCCGCTGCTTCCTGCAGCCCCCATTGGCCTGGAGCAGCGAACCGTGGCCAGTGGGAGCCGCGATCGGCAGAACCTCCGGATGCGGCAGGTAAACAAACCGGCCCGGCTTTCCCTGAACAAGCGGGGTCCCAAGTTTGGGAAACACCGCCTTCAAGTATTCATAATTGGCTTTCCTGGGATTCTGCTTGGTTATTTAAGTCACATGATACTGCTTTTGTTCGCGGACTGAAAGATGGAACTTTTTTGAACAGGATAACAATGAAAGATGAGGAATGAATGTTCTTACTCAGGCTTGATCAGCTTTTATTGGCAAGTAAGTGTGGGTAAGTAGCGTACAAACAGCTTTTCTCCAAACACTGGCACAAACAAAAAGCCATTCATGTCAAACTTTGTGAATACAAAGGGGACACCAGAATGCCATTTTAAATTTGAAAGAATGTTTGCAACTTTGGTTTACGCCATTTGATCAGCTCTTGCTCGGCTACCAGGCATCTGGTGCTGCAAAAAATGTACTTAGGAAGAAAATTACTCATAGCAATATTCATATCAACAGATTAGTGCTGCAACAATGAGAGTCTTGGTTAAAATTCAGACCACAATTCAAAAGGAAGGATGTACTGCTTCTGTCGTTCGCAGGGTGCACGTAACATACCAGATGATTTGTGCTCAAGTTAATGGGAAAGAGAAATGCTTGTATCTTATCTCTGTACTATGTCAACTAGCAGCACAGGTATTGGCAGATTCTTGACCATTCTTTCCCATTGCTAATAAAGAATATTTATTATTCTGACGGTACATTCTTCTGTGTTAATTTCACCTGCCTGAGCTAAATCTGTAACGCTAACAAAGCCCTCATTGAAGTCAGCGGCAGTTTAGCCCGCATAAAGATTACAAGATCAGGTCCTTAGTTTTTAAACAAACACAAGCCGTAAATCATTGCTCTCCTTTGTTAAAATAGAGGTAACCACACACAGTTAATTTATTTGCCAGAAGAATTTTACTATGAAATGTTCTGTTTTACGCTGAGCCAGATGAAATAGTATCTATCTTATCCTGGGAGAGGGGCCACTGAATTCAATGGGACTATCATGGAGTAAGGTACACTCCTTAGGCTGGCAGAAGTGGGCCCCTAATGACATCAGGTGTTCAGTTAATGAAAGTAAAATGCTTTTCATGAGCTACAAGTAACTAGGGTGACCAGATTCCAAGTGTGAAAAATTGGGATGGGGGTAATAGGTGCCTGTATAACACAAAGCCCCGAATATTGGGGCTATCACTATAAAATTGCGACATCTGGTCACCCTATAAATAACTAGGGGGCGTAGTTACATGCGTCTCTGGAGTGAGTTCTGCCATGTTCATCTCAGGAAGCATGTGAAAATGGGAAGCAGCAACTGCCATTAAATAAGATGCAGGTGCAAGACTGGGAACTTTGGGTTAGTGTGCTCCCTGCAGCCTCACGTTTGCTTTGGAAAGTAAGATCTCTGCAGATAAACAGGAAGTGCCTTACCACCAAATGTGCTAACTGCAAAATATAGTAAAAGGAGCTGGCATGCACTTAAAATGGGTTCGGTTTTTAACAGAAGACCAGACATCCTGAAGCAGTGAAATGTAAAGAGCTGAGAGCACCTACTATTTAAGATGGAAATAATCTGTGCAGATAAAATGCAGCCTGCTCAGCCTCCATGGGCCTTTCTTCTCCTGGGAAAGATTGAAACTGATTTCCATTTTCAGTTAATCCTGTAACATGCCATGGCTCCTAATCCAAAACTAGAAGGACTATCCCATTCTCTGGTTCAGGAGTTAGTATATTCTGTTTTAATATCTACAGCACATGCCAATAATTCAATCAATCATTTTTAAGGCTCAGCTGAAAGCCCCAGAGACTGATATACTTTAGTTTTTTAAGGGTATATCTACACTGCAATTTAACACCTGTGGCTGGCTCACGTCAGCTGAATCAGGCTCACGGGGCTCGGGCTATGGGGCTATAAAACTGCAGTGTTGATAGTTGGGATTTCTGGGACCATACAAGCGAGGGTAGGGTCCCAGAGCCTGAATGTCTACACTGCAATTTTACAGCCCTGCAGGCCAAGTCCTGCAAGCCTGAGTCAGCTGACACAGGCCAGCCACGGGTGTTTAACTGCAGTGTAGACATACTTTAAGTCAGAGGCACAGCACCAGCAATGCCCGTGCAAGCTTCTTCCAATTTGTCAGACCCATGTACCTCAACCCTTGACTTAGAAGAGCCAGGTCTAGGGGCCAAAGGGTAATTCATGAACTTGTCAAAATATGGTGAGAGAGAAATATGAAAAACGTTACAGACAACGTTTACTTCGCATTCAACTTACACAGCCACTGTAGCACATTAAAGTAAGAAAAGAAGCCTAGGATCCATTCCATACCTGACCAGCCTTTCTGAAATACAATGTGAGGCTGTACTGCATATATTAGAGACACAAGGTAGGACAGGTAATATCTATTATTGGGCCAACTTTTGTTGGTGAGAGACAAAACAAGTTTTTGAGCTTACACAAAGTCCAAACCAGAAAAGCTCTGTGTAGCTAGAAAGCTTGTCTCTCTCACCAACAGAAGTTGGTTCAATAAAAGATATTACCTCACCCACCTTGTCTCTCTAATATCCTGGTTACAACAACACTGCAAACTGCATATATCATGCATTCTTCTTCTTGATCTTCCTGGTTACTAGCAAGGTTTGTATCACACATACTGTATAGACTGTGTATTCAGACAATATGCCAGAAACACACACACAGGGATGTATTTTGCCCTCTGTTACACCCATGAAACTCTGAGGATGTTACAGGCAAGTCTATGGAGTTGAGCGTGTGGGTCAATTAGAGCAGGATTGAACCATCACCTTTCATGATAGTTCATTGACCTCATTTGCACAAGAAGAGCTTGTAGTTACAGTATAAGCGATGCCAGGTAATTCTGGGAACAACAGGCATGGTATTCAACCTTTTAAAAGGATTATGTACTATGCAGCAAATGGGCTTTTAGGACAGGGAGTAAAATACCTATGCCATCTTTTACTGTTTCATTTTCCCTATTCCCTCCCAATCAAAAATTTAGTTCTTTAGTAGGAAAAAATAATAGTAAATAGCGAGGTAAGTACTGATTTGCAGATTTGCAGGCCCAAAGGTTTGTCAGACCTGGGACTATCTCAAGTGAACCACAAGTTCTGTTTTCTCCCTTGACAGATCAGGAAGCTCCTCAATGAAGCAGAAGTTCTCTGAGGGAGCAGCAAGCTGTGTCTCTCCAACAAGCTGAGCTGCAATCGTCTCCCTCTTACTGTATCCTATCTCTTGTTACTTACAACAAAGAGCAGGCATGAGGTGTGGGGACAAGAGCAATAGCCAAAGATGCCTGAGAAGCAGAGTTTGCAGCTCCCCAAGGGAAGAAGCATCTCAGATTGTTGAACCTTTTGGTTTGTCAGAGAGCAGCCCTTGGTCTGAGGCACTGCCAAAGTGTGTCATTATGTTCACAGCATATTCACACAGCAGTTAAATTAACATTAAATAACTCAGGAGAGTGAGTTTGTGTGTGTGTGGGGGTGGAGGGTGAGAAAACCTGGATTTGTGCTGGAAATGGCCCAACTTGATGATCACTTTAGATAAGCTATTACCAGCAGGACAGTGGGGTGGGAGGAGGTATTGTTTCATGTTCTCTGTGTGTATATAAAGTCTGCTGCAGTTTCCACGGTATGCATCCGATGAAGTGAGCTGTAGCTCACGAAAGCTCATGCTCAAATAAATTGGTTAGTCTCTAAGGTGCCACAAGTACTCCTTTTCTTATTGGACGGTTGCAACATACCTACTTTATTTCTTAGAATTCAGAATCCTAACACAAGAACCGCAAAACAGAGAGAGACAAAGCAGGCTGCTCCCTGTGAGGCACAACTCATACCATCTTGCTCTAGGCTAGCTTTCTGCAGACAGATGCTGATCACATGCTTCACTACAGAGCCCCTCATCTGCAAGCAGGACCCAGAAACCTCTAACCTTTAAAGTGCTAAATTGTAATTTTAACACAGTTTTCAATACACCACAGTCATGTCTGAGGAAGGATGGAGGGCCATGAGGAGAGGGAAACAAAGGATGTCAGGGGGCTGGGCAGCCAGGCTCCTCACTGGACTTTCTGGCCCTTGCTACACTGCTATCCCCCACACCACTGACCCATTTCCCTGACCCCAATTATCAACTAGCTCCAAAGTTCCATGCATCTCCACACCCATCAAAAGTTTTTCCACTGTGAATGGAACAGATAAGGGAGGGGAAGGGACAGAGAACCAGGGAACTGTGGAATAATGCTGCATAGTGGGTCTGTGTACAGTTAGTGCCATTGTGCTGCCCAGCTCCTCAGTTCTGTTCCCCACCTTCCCTGCCCACACTGATTCCATTAGTCAAATCTCCAGTCTCTGCTCCTTAGGATGTGGGGAGGGTGTGCAAGAGACTACAGTAGCAGTAAGACTTTAGGGGAGGGAAGGGGGAGTGACCAGAAGGGGTCACAGGCAGTGGTGAGCTGGAGCTGGTTCACGCGACCCGGTTGTTAAATTTTGAAGCCGGTTTAGAACCGGTTGTTAAAGGGGTGGGCAAACTGTCCACATGTGGCCCACGGGACCGTCCTTTCTGTCCCGCCTGAGCTCTCGGCTGGGGAAGCTCCCCTGAGAATTTTAACTCACCCAGCGGCACTCCGGGCCTTTGGTGGCACTTCGGCGGTGAGTCCTTCAGTGCCGCTGAAGACCCGGAGCGACTGAAGGACCTGCCGCTGGAGTGCCGCAGTGACAGAAGGAACCGGTTCTTCAGCTTCTGACAGCTCATCACTGGTCACAGGGAAGATGCTTTGAAATGGGGATGCAAGAATGTAGAGGGCAGCAAGGCGGACAACCTGGCATGAGTAGAAACACAGGTGGGGAGAGTCTCAGAATTAGGGCTGGGACTTGCAGGTCGAAGACTTCCGTTAATGGATTTTTAAATAGCAGCAAAATTCCTCCACAAAAACACTACATTAATTTAGTGTTAAACTTGCTCAAGTGTGTTTCCTGCCAACACACTAACTAAACAAACCAACAAAAAAGATAATAATCAAGGACAGCACTAATTAAGGCAACGTCAACATCCCAACCAACTTGAATTCAGACATCAGAACACCCAAACCCTCAGCTTTATCAACTGCACAACCAACTCCCTTTCAGTTTCATCACACAGCCAGCCACAGTGCACACTCCCAGTTCCTCACAACTGCATGCAAAGGCAAAACCTGAACTCTGACCTCATCCTTTTCCCATCAACAAACACGACACTGAAGATGCATACAGGGGATCTCTGTAACTGAAACTGGTGTTCTGCTGCACATTTGAGTGTGGTTGGGAAGAAGTCGATGCGTGCACTGTGGGTAGTTATATATTAACATTAAAATAGTTTGTTGTAGGGCTGAGTATTATGACATTTGACTTTAAGTCATAGAATACCAGGGTTGGAAGGGACCTCAGGAGGTCATCTAGTCCAACCCCCTGCTCAGGGCAGGACCAATCCCCAATTTTTGCCCTGATCCCAAATGGCCCCCTCAAGGATTGAACTCACAACTCTGGGTTTAGCAGGCCCATGCTCAAACCACGGAGCTACCCCTCCCCGCATTCAGCTTCCCATTAGCTGAAGCTGGTATGCATGTTTACATTGCCCTCCGTGGTGGTTTCCTTGATTTTTAGCAATTGCGTTGGTAGAATTAAGTCTGATGAAGTGTATTTCCTAAGTTAATGGTGCAAGATATACGAAACAAAACTCAACTTCACTAAGGTCCTTGAGCTCTGCTATTGGACATTTCTCACCAACTCAATGATAAACTTTGCTGCTTTTCACATTTCTCTACGTGCGTTTGGTGCTTCGGCGAGTTTTCCATCCGCATGGCAGTGTTCGCAGCTGAGCCAACAGGAATGCTCTTTTCGAGTCAGATTGTGTGAAGTATAAGGGTATCAGGGCAACCCAGGCACATATTGGAAGTCATTGTGTGGTTGCACATGACAGTCTTTGAACTGAGCTCAAACCTTGGTGCTGTTTTCTTCGCAGCAGCGTTTGCTGTCTTCTGCTGATTTTTCCCAGACATATAAACCCTTATACCTGACAATGAATCACAGATAAATTTCCACACCACAGCTGCAAAAACAAAAAAGGGACAGAGACACCTTGAGGAAAGGTTTCAAAGTCACAGCCGTGTTCATCTGTATCCGCAAAAAGAACAGGAGGACTTGTAGCACCTTAGAGACTAACACATTTATTTGAGCATAAGCTTTCATGAGCTATAGCTCACTTCAATCAGATGCATTTTCCACTGCATGCATCTGATGAAGTGAGCTTTAGCTCATGAAAGCTTATGCTCAAATAAATTGGTTAGTCTCTAAGGTGCCAGAAGTCCTCCTTCACCTTGAGGAAAACATTACTACAGAGCACACGCGTCACTGGTATATGTAAAAGGAACATTAGGATGCTGTGGTCGGGAGCTAATTGCAGCAGAGAAACACTCACTGCTGCATCCCAGCCATGCAGTGCTGAGAGAGGCTGTGGTCCAGTGGCCCGAGAACAACGCTAGCAGCCAGTAGCTCCTAAATTCCAACCCATGCTGAACACCAAGTCTCCCTGTGGCCCAGATCCCTCAAAGGTAGGTAGGTGCCTAACTCCCATTGATCTTAATGGGAGTTAGGAACCTAAATACTTTTGAGGATATGGGCCTTGGCCTCAGTTTTCGCATCCGGAAATGTGGATACTATTACTTGCCGCGCAGGACTTGCTTACCAGTGGGGGTAGTATTAGTTAAGGCACACAGAGTACCTTGAAAACGCTACGTCTTGTTGTTAGAACTCTCATCGCTTGTACAGCATTTTGTTCACAAAGACAGCCCTACGGACATGTTTATTCAGATCCAGACCTGGGATTTTTGTCATCGTACTTTACGAAGTCTTTGTATGTTCCATAACCATTCATTAAGGGCCAGATCCTCAGCTGATGTAAATGGGTGCAGCTCCACTGAAGTCAATGGGGACTGGGGCTAGTCTATTTTACATTAGCTGATGATGTGCCTCTAGATGTTTAAATTCTATTGACAGATATTGTTTTAACTGAGTACTGTATCATTTCCCGTAGATTGGTATTTGTGGTCTGCGTAGTTCAAGTGGGCTCATTTCCTTCCTTTCTTGCAACTCCCATCTGCTGCTCTGGAACATTGTCTCTCTTGGTCTGATAAGTCAAGTCTTCACTGCAGAGTTAGCTGGGGTGTTGCCCCAAACTGCCCCTTCCATCCACACAGAAAAACCTCGAACCTGGGTTTGAGAGTGCTTTGAGCCTGTGCTAGCAGTCATAGCTGAGCCCAGGCTTTGCTTCAACCCAAGCTGGCGACCCACCTACTTTGCCATGAGAATGCAGGCTAATCAAGCCCAGGTGCTGTTAGTCCTACAAGACTATCTCACAATTCCATCTGGGTCGTACTTTCTTGTCTAGCTCCTCCCTTATCACCTACAGTGGCTCTCTGTTTCTGCTGCACTTCGACAGCATTTCATCCAAGAAATCCTCCTCCCAAGAGGCCAGTTGGCCAGACATTGACACCAGCCTTCTGATAAAGCTGTGATGTGATATCAGTAAGACCCATAATTTGGGGAAATGGATCCACAATGTCATTTTTATGTTAAGTGGACCAATGAAAAAACAGAGAGGCCCAGCAGTCAGTCAGGTGCACTACAAATCACGCTGTGGTTTGCAGATTGAATTCCTTAACAACGCTCTCATTTAAAGTTCTTGCTGCCAAATGCCGTGCTTTCGCCTTCAGAACTGTCTGCGTTAATAAGGAGTAGCTCCGCTTGGAAATTAGTCACATAAAGCATGGCTCTCCTGTCACTCTCAGACAGCTGCTCTGTGCTAGGCGAGAGACAGTGAAAGTACACTGCTAGCGAATTCATAGAGGAACCCAACTTAATGCACCACTGCAGACCATGGGCATCCCACCAGAAATCCTTGCCAGCACAGGCTAGTACAGAGCCATTGTGGATGCAGTTACACAGGTCTGGCATGGCAAGGGCTTTTTAGTGGAGATCTGCTGCCCAGGCTAACTCTGTAGTGAAGATAGTAGAGATGGGATTTGTTGACCTTCGGAGTATTCTACAAGCCTTATCTATTTTCTATGATTTTAAAAGGATGGTTAAAGTAGGGTCATTTTTACTGTACTATTGCAATTTACAGCTTTTTTTCAATCTGTTCATTAATAAGCCAAGTGATTTGTACTGGGGATTTACCCTCTGTAAAGATGTTTAAATAAGTCTGCTCTAGACCCTAAAGCCATTTGAGATGTACTTTCAATATAGGCGAATACGTATTTAGTGCCTGCCTTGGCTCAGGTGCTGGTCATTGCTATCAGTAGTTGTTGCCAGGAAGAAGTGGCTGACTACAGCAGAGCCATGAGTTTTTGTGAGGAAGCCAGATGTCTTCGGTTAACTATAGAGACAACCTCAGTCATAAAAGGAAAGTAAAATGAGAAGTTACCTTATGTAACTGTGGTTATGGTGATGATATCTAGCCTCAGCCCATGGCCTGATAAAGGGCATGCAATTGTCTGTTATCTAATGCATGTGGCTGTAAAATCCTTGGTGTCATCTATCAATTTCTTCTTCTCTACGGTCAAGAAGGGTCAGACTTTTACAAATGAAGTGATGACAGTGGTTCTTTATGTCCCCTCCCCCCCACATCGCTTCTCACCCCTAGCTCAACACACTTCTCTGCAAGGTTGACTATGCCCACAGCTTCCCATTTTAACCATTAATCTTTTATCAACATTAGAGACCATGACAAGAGACAGAGAGCCGTGAGGCTGCAAATGGGGGAAGAATCAGTTGACACATGGGAAGTTTAATTTTGGAAAGCTACTGGCACATGGTAGAATGAAGGCTGAGCAGAATGGTTTCCACCTCTCCCCTCACCCTCCAGTCTCTCACCCTCCAGCATGGTTTCCACTCTCTCCGCACAGCTCTATCATTTTAAATCTGAGCATAAAGAAAAGCTGAGTCACACATGTTAAAATACTGTAGCTCCCCCATTTATGAGAGAGAGAGAGAGAGAGAGAAAGTGGAGAGCCACACTCCACACCCTCAACCCCACAAACCCAGTGACACTGGGAGCCTGACTGGCAAGACACTGACAATCACCCGCTGCTCTTTTTAATACCACATTGTAAGGAGCAGCAGCTATTGAGAGAAGCCTCTGCCAGAATGCAGAATACCACAGAACTGGCTGACCTGATGAAAAGAGAGAGAGAGAGCAAATTTAAATTAATAGAATCATAGGACGGGAAGGGACCTCAAGAGGTCTTCTAGTCCAGTCCCCTGCACTCAAGGCAGGACTAAGTATTATCTAGACCACCCCTGACAGGTGTTTGTCCAACCTGCTCTTAAAAATCTCCAATGATGAAGATTCCACAACCTCCCTTGGCAATTTATTCCAGTGCTTAACCAATCTGAGAATTAGGAAGTTTTTCCCAATATCCAACCTAAACCTCCTTTGCTTCAATTTAAGCCCATTGCTTCTTGTCCTGTCCTCAGAGGTTAAGAACAATTCTTCTCCCTCCTCCTTGTATAACAACATTGTACGTACTTGAAAACTGTTATTATGTCCCCTCTCAGTCTTCTCTTTTCCAGACTAAACAAACCCAATTTTTTTCAATCTTTCCTCATAGGTCATGTTTTCTAGACCTTTCATCATTTTTATTGCTCTTCTCTGGACTTCCTCCAATTTGTCCACATCTTTCCTGAAATGCGGCACCCAGAACTGGACACAATACTCCAGTTGAGGCCTAATCAGTGCAGAGTAGAGCGGAAGAATTACTCCTCGCGTCTTGCTTACAACACTTCTGCCAATATATCTTGGAATGATGTTCTTGCACCAGTGTTACACTGTTGACACATATTTAGCTTATGGTCCACAATGACCCCCAGATCCCTTTCCGCAGTACTCCTTCCTCGGCAGTCATTTCCCATTTTGTATGTGTGCAACAGATTGTTCCTTCCTAAATGGAGTACTTTGCATTTGTCCTTGTTGAATTTCATCGTATTTACTTCAGACCATTTCTCAAGTTTGTCCAGATCATTTTGAATTTTAATCCTATCCTCCAAAGCACTTGCAACCCCTCCCAGCTTGGTATCGTCCGCAAACTTTATAAGTGTACTCTCTATACCATTATCTCAATCACTGTTGAAGATACTGAACAGAACCAAACCTAGAACTGATCCCTGTGGGACCCCACTCATTACGCCCTTCCAGCATGACTGTGAACCACTGATGATTACTCTTTGGGAATGGTTTTCCAACCAGTTTTGCACCCACCTTATAGTAGCTCCATCTAGGTTGAATTTCCCTAGTTTGTTTATGAGAAGGTCATGCGAGACAGTATCAAAAGCTTTTCTAAAGTCAAGATATACCATATCTACCACTTCCCCCTCTCCACAAGGTTTGTTACTCAAAGAAAGCTATCGGGTTGGTTTGACACAATTTGTTCTTGACTAATCCATGCTGACTGTTACTTATCACCTTATTATCTTCTAGATGTTTGCAAATTGATTGCTTAATTATTTGCTCCATTATCTTTCCAGGTACAGAAGTTAAGCTGACTCATCTGTAGTTCCCCGAGTTGTCCTTATTTCCCTTTTTATAGATTGGCACTATATTTACCCTCTTCCAGTCATTTGGAGTCTCTCCTATCTTCCATGACTTTTCAAAGATAATCGCTAATGACTCAGATATCTCCTCAGTCAGCTCCTTGAGTATTCTAGATGCATTTCATCAGACTCTGGTGACCTGAAGACATCGAACTTGTCTAAGTAATTTTTAACTTGTTCTTTTACTATTTTAGCCTCTGATCCTACCTCATTTTCATTGACATTCACTATGTTAGACATCCAATCACCACCAACCTTCTTGGTGAAAACCGAAACAAAGAAGTCATTAAACACCTCTGCCATTTCCACATTTTCTATTATTTCCCCCCCCCCCCCCCCATTGAGTAACAGGCCTACCCTGTCCTTGATGTTCCTCTTGCTTCTAATGTATTTGTAGAATGTTTTCTTGTTACCCTTTATGTCTCTAGCTAGTCTGATCTCGTTTTGTACCTTTCTAATCTCCCCCTTCATACTTGTGTTATTTGTTTATGGGGGATGAGGGGCTTGATTTAGTACTCTCTCTCAGATGGGTATTTCGGCTGGGTCTGCATTCTGGAGGGGTACTCCTGTCACCGGGGCTATCAGTCCTGCACCTTTAACCAGCACAAAATTCACTGAAAATGTCCCCTAACACACTAAAAAACATTATCAATAATAATATAAATATAGACACGATGAAATATATCATTACCCCAATGTTATAGATGAGGAACCTGAAGCACAGATATGTTAAGAACTTCTTTAAGAGCAAGTACATGGCAGGCCTAGAACTCTGGTCTTCTGGCTCCCATTTCTGTGTGCTAATCACTAGACTGCACTGCCTTCTTAAAAGCTGTACATTTCAACTTTAAAGCCAAATATATGTAGTTTGCAGGTGTTTTGGTCTAGGTCCATCTGTGCAATAAAAAACCCCTTTACTGCGGCATTACGAGGTGTTAAGGGCACCATATAAACGGAGCAGCTGTTCTACAAAACAGATGCACACAGCTTGAAAATCTGTTCCTGAACTGAATGCATTTATGCAAGCACCATATGCATCAACCTTGGACCTGACTCAGCTGGTAACACCTGGTGTAAAGACTGTGGAAAGAAAAGAGGAACTGCTACCAACCTCCAAAACCCCCTATTGCCCATACATTGAGCTGTGAAAACACTCCGTCACTTCAGGAAGAAGCTGTAAGTATATCAGTCTGTTGCCTTACCGAAATGTCGCGGGGATGTACAGACACAAATTACTGGTGTAACTTAATTCTTTGGTCTGTGATGGAGTGCTGCAGAACTGTGCGTTTCAGGTTTTAGGAATTCCTGCAAACCTCAAACCTGAGTTCAGATCATGGAGCAGCTCTTGTTTCTGAGTTGTGCTCTCACACTTTGTTTGAACAAACTCGGAAACTCCATGGACACCGCCAAGTAGAAACAAATGATCCCAGCGCTACCGGAAACTAGCCTACGTTCACTGAAGCCTCTGAAACTTCTTGCAAACCTGACCCTATTTTTGGATTTGTAACATGAATAGCCCAACTCAAATGCATAGCTACTGTTGGGCTACTGCGTCAACAAGTGGGCCTCTAAGCCACACAGACAGACAAGCCACCATGCAGCTTGGGTTCCAGCTTAGTTTCCTTGATATACCAGGCAGCACATCTACTCTTTACAACACACAAACATCTAGTGGCCGAATAATTTACCACAAGCGCACTTACCATTGCAGACAAGTGCTCACTTACCCTTTCTCCCCACAACTGTTAAAGCTACCCATTGAACTGGTTGAAGGCATGAAAGGAGCTGGAAACAGGCCCTTTTTTTTTCTTCTGAGACAGCTAGAGAAAGAAGAACTCATCATCTTCACAAGAACACTCATATGGGTTATCATCCTGCCTGAGCATCCCTGCAGAGAGAGAATGAGAGAGGCAACAGGGAGGACAGCATCTAACCTATCTGAACAACTTGCTGCCAGCCAGCAAACCCATTTCCAGTCACTGCACACTACTTCCCATCTATGTATTGGAGAGTAATAAACTTTCCTGTTATTTTAGTTAGAGGTAGTTAGGTTGACAGCTAATGGATATTACAGCAACATCTCCACTCTAAACAGAAAGACCCTATGCAAAGCAGATTACTCACCACATGCTGCATCAGCACAGTGCAGTGACTAAGGCCCCCAAACTATGAGTTATTACTATTTAAAAACCGCCCAAGTATCAAGGCTTTTTGGACAGATAGAACAGAGGGCTCAGAGAATAAAAACCCAGTGTCTAATGGCTAGATTTCTTCAATAATCTGAGAAAAACTCAGAGTTACTATAGATTTTTACGAGAGTGTGCTGCTGGTACAGCTAAAGAGACTTCTGCTTTTTCCCTTTCTGTGAATGAATTACATTTTTAAAAAATATTTTAAATTGATATCAAACATGGATATTATGTGACGTACCAGATATAGCAGTAAAACAGGGAAATTGATTGAATCTAATATTATAAATAAAATGTGTATAAAGGGAAGTCAACTGTAAGGGATATAACTTTGGGCAAAATATTGTAAACTTTAACGACAAGGTTTACCTCATGGACAATCCTGTTCGAAAAGAAAGAGGGTGCATTCATATGGATTTATTTTAGGTTAAATGAAGAAGTAAGGATAATGTGCTGTGTTGAAAGAGGCAGTAAACAGAAGGAGCTGAAACCAAATACTGTGTTTATAAGGACACTTGACCACTGAGTGGAATAAAAAGAAATGTAACTGTTTGGTTAATAAGGCAGAGACCCAGCTCAGCCATACATACTAAGGTCCCACCATTATTGTTAAAATGAGGGGAACAGAAATGGAAGATTTATACAGCTGCCTGGTCTGCTAGAGAACAACGGTTCTTGAAGTGACTTTGCATTCAATAATGGACTATTAAAAAGAAGTTTAAAGAGAATCAAAGAATATAGTGGGTCTTAGGTCTTATAGTGGTATAAATTATATGACCTTTAAATTGGACATTTCAGCAGCAAGCAGAATTGATGGAGAAACTGCAACTTGAGCAAGCATAGCTGCAAGGAGGGCCAAGAGATGCACTGCAAAGGGGCCCATGCAAAGTGACTTGGAGTGGTAATTTGCTAACCACAATAAAACAGCCTGTGTTAAAGGTATGTCTCAAGATGGTTGGGCCTAACTTGCCTTACACAAACTGGTGTGACAGATGTGTTACACAAAGAGACTGGAATATTCCAGTTCCAGCAACAAGTATTCAAAATCTGATGTCTTGTTTCCTGATTGAATGGTGAGAGAACACAACTCTCATTTTGGTTGGATATTTAGCAATGCTGGAATAGATAACTAACTGGCAGAAGTGAGGCCCTGTTCTGAGGGACTCAGTCAAAAATCTAAACAAAATCACCTTCCCAAGATAGTAACTGAGCACAAGTGTTATTTTCTGTTGCGGTTATGTGATTTGATTCTGAAAACCCGAATGGCCAAATCATCCAATTTTCTAGTTTATGTTAGCCAAATCATATTCCAATGCTTTTTTGGGGGTCTTTTAAAATTAGTTGCTGCTATTAAGGTTATTTAATAAAACTCTATAAAACAAAATTCAGCTGTGGTATAGGTAATCATTTAAGTAGTTGTTTAACTAAGGTGTGTTTTATACCCCATCTTTCTCACGACAGTGTGTTAGATATCACTTTTCCCTTTGCTCCAGGCACAGGTGCCTTTTGACAGCCAGTTAGATTGAGAGTGAGGAGTTCCCATTGCCATGCATGTGCAGTCATCTCTAATTACCTGCTGATATTGCTGGTTACTTGGCTTTCCTTTGGTTCGCATGAAACTTATTCAGAAAAGTCACATTCTCAGATTTGATTACAAAGCACAGCTAATTCAGTGTCCGTCATCATTAAGGTGAGGAGCACCGGAATTGCAGACAGGCTCTTTTACTTCATTTTCCTCAAACTCAGAACTTTTGGGTAAGTGTCTTGAAGTGGGCTCTCAAGCCATCTTATTTATTTAGGAACGATCCCCACAGTGTGAGGCGTAAACAAAGATGGGTAACATTTCCAAATATTTCTCCAGTATAGACAAAGCCAGAATGAGTTGCTAGGAGGCTGACCGAGCTGAAGATGTGACAAGTGGAGACATGAATCATTGTGTGATAAACCTAGCAGCTTGGGTGACAGGAGAGAGGCAAGCAGACATTCAGGTGTAGGAGTTCTAACCTTACTCAGTTAAGAAACAGTAAGGTGCAGCATTTATCCTAACTGGTTTTTTTCATAGCATATTTCATTCTTGTTTAATTCTGTTTCCTATGTCACATAACTCTTGCTTTATTTAAGTCCAGCGGTACTGGTGGTAGTTATGAGAGGACTATCACTTGGGACATTCCTGAGAGAACGAAACTAAAGCAACACTAGAAGGGGTTAAGTGGGGAGAAAAGTACCAGCTTGAGTACTCAAAGGCAAGAGCCAGGAAGGGGGGGCCACACATGGTAGACCTCAGGTAACAATAAGCAAGGGAATATTATTTTCTCACCTGACCCTAGCCTTTAAATATGACTGAGGCATTGCAACAGAAGTTACATGTTTTGTGTGGTGGGTTTTTCCCAACGCTAAATGACAGGTTTCAGAGTAGCAGCTGTGTTAGTCTGTATTCGCAAAAAGAAAAGGAGTACTTGTGGCACCTTAGAGACTAAACACATTTATTTGAGCATAAGCTTTCGTGAGCTACAGCTCACTTCATCTGATCCAACGCTAAAATAAGTGAAAGGTTGTCTTTTCTCCTGCACCCACCAGGTGGCAGGAAAGAGCATACCTTCAGAGCTCAGGGACAAGCTCTAGTTTCTTTCTACACTGAAAGTGCCCTGTTCCAGCAGAGAATTCATGGTCAGACCCTTACACCTGATCAGAGGTTTGGTGAATTCAGTGGGACTCTGCAAAGGTATAGTGGGGCATCTGCCTGCACATGTTTGCAGCAGTAGGGTCTAAAATTAAATCCAAGTCATAATGACCCCTAAGGCTTATTTAGTGGAAGCACCCTGACAAGTTCCCCTTTCTGTGATGTTAAGATTTTTTACTGTTGTTATTTTAAAAAAACATTTCACCTGTTAATGTGTTACTGCACGATAGGACAATGCCCTTGAGTGCACAGATGCAAAATGCAACTGATTTCCCTTCTGAGAAAGATAGAGGTGTTTTTCAGCAGTTCTTTAGAAAAAGAAAAGATTATGCTGCATTTGGCCATGTGATCACCTGGAAGCCACGTTAGTCTGTGTTCCAGTTACGGGGACTTGTCTGTTTCTGAGTTGCAGCGGGAGAGAGGGGAACAAATAAGAGCTCAGATACTAGGAGCCTTTCCTTTTTTTTTTTAGGGCTGTCAAGAGATTAAAAAAGTAATTGCAATTAATCGCACGATCAGTCGCTCTGTTAAACAATAATAGAATACCAGTTAAATTTTTGTGGATGTTTTCTACATTTTCAAATATATTGGATTTCAATTACAACACGGAATACAAAATGAACAGTGCTCACTTTATATTTATTTTTTATTACAAATATTTGCACTGTAAAAAAACAAAAGAAATACTGTGGTATATTTCAATTCCCCATTACAAGTACTGTAGTGCAGTCTCTTTATCATGAAAGTTACATTCTTACAAATATAGAATTATGCACAAAAATAACTGCATTCAAAAATAAAACAATGTAAAACTTTAGAGCCTGCAAGTCCATTCAGTCCTACTTCTTGTTCACCCAATCGCTCAGACAAATGAGTTTATTTACATTTTCAGGAGATAACGCTGCCTGCTTCTTGTTCACAATGTCACCTGAAAGTCAGAACTGGCATTCGCCTGGCACTGTTGTAGCCGGCGTCGCAAGATATTTACATGCCAGAGGCACTAAAGCTTCATATGTCCCTTCACGCTTCAACCACCATTCCAGGGAAGGTGTGTCCATGCTGATGACGGGTTCTGCTCGATAACAATCCAAAGCAGTGTGGACCGACACATGTTCATTTTCATCATCTGAGTCAGATACCACCAGCAGATGGTTGATTTTCTTTTTTGGTGGTTTGGGTTCTGCAGTTTCCGCATCGGAGTGTTGGTCTTTCTAGACTTCTGAAAGCATGCGCCACACCTCGTCCCTCTCAGATTTTGGAAGGCACTTCAGATTCTTAAACCTTGGATCAAGTGCTGTATTTTTAGAAATTTCACATTGGTAACTTCTTTTCATTTGTGAAATCTGCAGTGAAAGTGTTCTTAAACCGAACAACATGTGCTGGGTCATCATCCAAGACTGGGTCATCATCCATAACATGAAATATATGGCAGAATGTGGGTAGAACAGAGCAGGGGACATACAATTCTCCCCCAAGGAGTTCAGTTGCAAATTTAATTAATGCATTATTTTTTTAACGAGCATCATCATCATGGAAGCATGACCTCTGGAATGGTGGCCAAAGCATGAAGGGGCATATGAATGTTTAGCATTTCTGGCACGTAAATACCTTGCAATGCCAGCTACAACACTGCCATGCGAACACCTTTCACTGTCACTTTCAGGTGACATTGTAAATAAGAAGCAGGCAGCATTATCTCCCATAAATGTAAACAAACTTGTTTGTCTTAGCAATTGGCTAAATGAGAAGTAGGACTGAGTGGACTTGTAGGCTCTAAAGTTTTACATTTTTTTGTTTTGTTTTTGAGTGCAGTTATGTAACAACAACAAAAATCTACATTTGTAAGCTGCACTTTCATGATAAAGAGAATCACTACAATATGAGGTAAATTGAAAAAATACTATCTATTTTATCATTTTATAGTGCAAACATTTGTAATTAAAAAAATAAAGTGAGCATTGTACACTTTGTATTCTGTATATATATATTCAGATATATATTGGAAAATGTAGAAAAACATCCAAAAATATTTAATAAATTTCGATTGGTATTCTTCTGTTTAACAGTGCAATTAAAGCTGCGAGTAATTGTAATTAATTTTGAATCAAGATTAAATTTTGAGTTAACTGCATGAATTAACTGCAATTAATCATCACCCCTATTTTTTTTTAAATGGGTGCTTAAAGAACTGCTTTCCTTGAGTTATATGAAAAGTTACACTTGCTCACCTCCCTCACTGCTTTGTCCTTCAGGACTGTGTTTCCAGAGAGAATCTCATAGCAAATGTGTAAGAATCCAAGTTAAATGGATCCTTTTAACAAGCTGTTTTCAAATGCTGCAAAGATAGCACCATTTTTTTTAAGCCTGCAATTTTCACTTGGGGTTTTATTGGTTTACACAGGAATCCCCACACAGAGCATACTTGGTTAATTCTGCCAAGTGCGTTCAGTTTAAAAATCTTCTCTCATCCTCTGAATTTTGAAGTGAATTTAGGGTTGGTGGAGGGTGCCAGCCTAGCAGATCGAAGAGCCTTCTTTTTATCCAAGGAAGAGATACAGCATAGGCAGAAGCACTGCGAATCCCCTCACACTGCTCCCCTCTCCACACGCCTCGTTCCTCACTTCGGGGGACCCCTTTCCAAAGCTCCATTCTACAGCCTATTCTATCCTTGCCCTCGCTGCTGGGAGCAAGTTATGCTGTGGACTGTGCATCCCTAAGAACCAATTACCAACCTGAAGTAATGGATATATTTTGGTTAGGTCATTCAATAGCTCTCAGACGATGACAGCTTTCAGTCACTACTGTCTACTGATATGGCCAAATTCAAAGCACATTATGTCTACACTCAAGATTTTATCTTCAGTGGACTGATTGCCAGTTAACTTGAGGTAGTTAATGTATTTGTAAGGGCTAGTCTGGACACTCCTCAAAAGTTTGTGGTTTATCAGCTAGGGTAAACCATAGATAGCTGTAGCCCTGAACAAGCATTTAGGCTATTCAGAGCCAAAAATCATGTGGTTCCCCCCCGCCCGCCCCTTCAGGCATATAACTAATGCAGGTTAGTTATCTTACTGTAAAACCCTAGTGGGGACAAGGCACGGGTAATATTTACTGTAGCTAGATGAAGTCGATGCTATAACCCCTATCCATGGTTGAGCTTGCCTAGCTATGTCATGAAGAAGACTACAGTTTTACAGCGAGATAGCCCATGTGCATGAGTTATGTTGCTGTAAACATACCCTTTTGGGGGCAGTGAAGGTGCAGCCTTAAAACTAGTCTGCACTTGAAAAGCCAATTAGGATTAAGGTTTGGTATTGTAGCAACCTGCACAGAACCTGGAGGGAGGAGCACAGGTTGCAAGTGGGAAGAGTAAGGAGAAGGCATCAGGAAGCCAGAGTGTGTGCACAGGACTTGATAAAGTTGCAAAATCTCTATAAATAGTTCTGTTAATAAAGAGCCAATTCATTTTACAACCATGCAGTGGTTTTTGTCCTATGGGGGCCCCCTGCAAAATTCAATTCAAGGTCCCCTTCCAGGGGCTGAGAGGAAAATGGGGGGAAGAAAGGGAGCTGAGAGAGGCCCAGGGAAGCAAGGGGTCACCCACTCCCACAGCCTGTCCCATCCCTGCCCCACCCCGGTACTCAGCTCTGGTTCTGGCTCAGGGTCCATTCCAGACTCCCAGCAGCTTGGGCCGATGCACTCCCCCACCTAGGCCCAGCACCTGCCAGCTCAAAGGATGCTCTGCAGCAGAGGGAAAGGGGCTTCCTAGCAAGAGAGCACAGGGACTGAACTGCTGGTGAGGGCCTTCTGTTTGGGCCACCAGGCATCGGCTGTTCCTTCCTTCTCCCTACTGGGAGCTCTGCTGTAAAGGCCACCTAACTACCCAGGTCTGGCTGGCCCAGGGTTCCTGGGAGCTCCAACACTTGTGCTTTCTGGCTGCAGAACATCCACCAAGGTGGTGAGTAGGGATGCGGTATGGCACTTAAAGGTGGTTCAGCCTGGGAATGCTGAAGCTAGGACCAGGCAGGGAAGTACAGGTGCCAGAGCCACCAGAAGCCCGAGCTGGAGCTGGGGAGAGGGGCAGTCCTTATGCGTAACCCCCAGAAGGGAGGAGATGGAACAGCTGACACACAGTGGGCTAAACGGAAGACCCTCATGGGCTTGATCTGGCTTTCAGGGGACTCCCTTGCTGCCTCAGAGCCCCTGCAATTGTTTGGGTTGTAGGTGCCTAATGCCGCCACTGCAAGCATGGAGTCCTTGCATCTTATTACCCAGGGTGCAGTACATGAAATGGATGTATACATTTAAAGCATAATAGTTATGTCTGAATAATTCCAGGTATGAACACTTAAGAACATAAGAATGGCCATACTGGGTCATACCAATGGTCCATCCAGCCCAGTATCCTGTCTACCGATGGTGGCCAATGCCAGGTGCCCCAGAGGGAGTGAACCTAACAGGTAATGATCAAGTGATATCTCTCCTCCCATCCATCTCCACCCTCTGACAAACAGAGGCTACGGACACCACTCCTTACCCATCCTGGCTAATAGCCATTAATGGACTTAACCTCCATGAATGTATCCACTTCTCTTTTAAACCCTGTTATAGTCCTAGACTTCACAACCTCCTCAGGCAAGGAGTTCCACAGGTTGACTGTGCGCTGTGTGAAGAAGAACTTCCTTTATTTGTTTTAAACCTGCTGCCCATTAATTTCATTTGGTGGCCCTTAGTTCTTATATTATGGGAACAAGTAAATAACTTTTCCTTATTCACTTTCTCCACGCCACTCATGATTTTATATGCCTCTATCATATCCCCCCTTAGTCTCCTCTTTTCCAAGCTGAAAAGTCCTAGCCTCTTTAATCTCTCCTCATATGGGACCCGTTCCAAATCCCTAATCATTTTAGTTGCTGTTTTCTGAACCTTTTCTAATGCCAGTATATCTTTTTTGAGATGAGGGGACCACATCTGTACGCAATATTCAAGATGTGGGCATACCATGGATTTATATAAGGGCAATAAGATATTAGTCTTATTCTCTATCCTTTTTTAATGATTCCTAACATCCCGTTTTCTTTTTTGATTGCTGCTGCACACTGTGTGGATGTCTTCAGAGAACTATCCACAACGACTCCAAGATCTTTCTCCTGATTAGTTGTAGCTAAATTAGCCCCCATCATATTGTATGTATAGTTGGGGTTATTTTTTCCAATGTGCATTACTTTACATTTATCCACATTAAATTTTATTTGCCATTTTGTTGCCCAGTCACTTAGTTTTATGAGACCTTTTTGAAGTTCTTCACAGTCTGCTTTGGTCTTAACTATCTTGAGCAGTTTAGTATCATCTGCAAATTTTGCCACCTCACTGTTTACCCCTTTCTCCAGATCATTTATGAATAAGTTGAATAGGATTGGTCCTAGGACTGACCGTTGGGGAACACTACTAGTTACCCCTCTCCATTCTGAAAATTTACCTTTATTCCTACCCTTTGTTCTCTGTCTTTTAACCAGTTCTCAGTCCATGAAAGGATCTTCCCTCTTATCCCATGACAACTTAATTTACGTTAGAGCCTTTGGTGAGGGACCTTGCCAAAGGCTTTCTGGAAATCTAAGGTTTCAGAGGAACAGCCGTGTTAGTCTGTATTCGCAAAAAGAAAAGGAGTACTTGTGGCACCTTAGAGACTAACCAAATAAATTGGTTAGTCTCTAAGGTGCCACAAGTACTCCTTTTCTTTTTGGAAATCTAAGTACACTATGTCCACTGGATCCCCCTTGTCCACGTGTTTGTTGACCCCTTCAAAGAACTCTAATAGATTAATAAGGCATGATTTCCCTTTACAGAAACCATGTTGACTTTTGCCCAACAGCTTATGTTCTTTTATGTGTCTGACAATTTTATTCTTTACTATTGTTTCAACTAGTTTGCCCGGTACGGATGTTAGACTTACCAGTCTGTAATTGCCGGGATCACCTCTAGAGCCCTTTTTAGATATTGGCATTACATTTGTTATCTTCCAGTCATTGGGTACAGAAGCTGATTTAAAGGACAGGTTACAAACCATAGTTAATAGTTCCGCAATTTCACATTTGAGTTCTTTCAGAACTCTTGGGTGAATACCATCTGGTCCCAGTGACTTGTTACTGTTAAGTTTCTCCATTAATTCCAAAACCTCCTCTAGTGACACTGCAATCTGTGACAATTCCTCAGATTTGTCACCTAGAAAAGACAGCTCAGGTTTGGGAATCTCCCTAACATCCTCAGCAGTGAAGACTGAAGCAAAGAAGTCATTTAGTTTCTCTGCGATGACTTTATCGTCTTTAAGTGCTCCTTTTGTATCTCGATCGTCCAGGGGCCCCACTAGTTGTTTAGCCGGCTTCCTGCTTCTGATGTACTTAAAAAACATTTTGTTATTACCTTTTGAGTTTTTGGTTAGCTGTTCTTCAAACTCCTTTTTGGCTTTTCCTATTACAGTTTTACATTTAATTTGGCAGTGCTTATGCTCCTTTCTATTTACCTCACTAGGATTTGACTTCGACTTTTTAAAAGATGCCTTTTTATCTCTTTCTGCTCCTTTTACATCGTTGTTAAGCCACGGTGGCTCTTTTTTTAGTTCTTTTACTGTGTTTTTTAATTTGGGGTATACATTTAAGTTGAGCCTCTATTATGGTGTCTTTGAAAAGCGTCCATACAGCTTGCAGGGCTTTCACTCTAGTCTCTGTACCTTTTAATTTCTGTTTAACTAACCTCTTCATTTTTGCATAGTTCCCCTTTCTGAAATTAAATGCCACAGTGTTGGGCTGTTGAGGTGTTCTTCCCACCACAGGAATGTTAAATGTTATTATATGCTTTTATATATTATATGCTTTTATATAATATATAAAATATTATAATATAATAATATATGTATATAATAATTATAATAATTACAAATTATTAAATAATAAAAATTAAAAACAATATGCTTAATATGAATAACAATAATTATAATAATTCATATATTTAAATAATAATATATTTATATATTATAAGTTTTTATATATTATATACTTTTATGCTGGAATATGAGTGCCTCATCCTGTTTTACTTGAACCAATGAACTAAACAGGAGCAAGGAACTCACATTCCAGAATAAGAGTGTTCACATATGGAATTATTCAGGAATATCTGTTCCTCAACAGCTATTCCTAAATAGCTCCATATGTTAACAAGTCCTTAGAGAGTGTCCAGACTAGCCTATACTTCAAATTAATCGGTCATTAATTATCTTGAGATTAAAAAAGAACTGTGAAGATGAAAGACCATTTACAATTCCCAGCTACTCCATCCCAACATGGTCAAGTTTCCAATGAAAAACACACGAAGACTTTTTAAAAGCAAATGTTTGTGATTTGAAAGAAAATGCAAACTCTGTCCCAAAGATTCTCTCAATAAAAGTTACCTGTTAGGGAAAGTCTATTGACTACTTTGTCTCTTTGCTGTCTGTGCCTCTACTCATCCTGCTCTGTGGACACTTTATTTTTGATTCCTTTGTAAACTTGGACAGTTTTAACTGTTGATTTTCTCATGAGATGATAATTAGATCTGTGTGTCTTTCTCCTATCAGGATTTAGACTTCTCTGATCCAGCATAACTTGTCAGAAACAAAGACAAGTTTTTCAACACTGAAGTCTCTTTCCTCCAAGTTTCTGTTCGGTTAAAAATAAATTAAACAAAAGGATGGATGAGGGAGGAGTAGGTGGGGGGATCTACACCTCCATCTCCATTCTCCCTGGGATCAATATTTTTCTCCCCCAAGGCCTGGGGAACAAATACCCTGATAGCTGCAATCTGGATGCCTCAAGCTTATTGTCCCCACATGATATTCCAGCATCTCATTCTTCTAGGATCACATCTGCTCCTTCAAACACTCCGTTATGAACCACACTCTCATTTTCCATATTGCTACTGCAATTTCCACAGCCCCAGTGCCCCCCTGTGATTTAATAAGTGAAGGCCTTTCTTTTACAAATCTCTAGGAAAAGGTTTCCTCAAATAGCTTACGAGTCCTGGTGCGGACCTGCCTCTGCCTTAGCAAGTGGCAGAGGCTGCAGTGCCTTTCCCGTTCCTGAGGCGGCAGTATTCTTGCCTCCCTGTCTTACTCCGTTGTGGGAGCAGGAACAGAAAAGTTCTCTTCAGCAGAGCATGGAATAGCCTCCCGGAGGAACAGATGGAAAGTGAAATTAAGCAGAAGAAAGGGAAGAGGAAAAAGGAGGCAGTGAGTCCTTTTTTTTTCTTCTTCTTTTTAAGTGGGAGGAGAGAATGAAATGGTCGGGCCATTATGACTAGCTTAAGTGGAGCCTTGCCAATAAGAAATCCTGCCCTGTTCCTATTACATCCAGACTTCCAGGGCTCACATAGCTCATAGCAAGATTACTAGTGGTTTAACCAAGGAGAAGCATGCTTTTGGCTCAGCTAGCATGCCTGCTTTTTATGGACTACCAAGGTCCCAGTCCAGCTATAGTAATATGTCAGGTGCACATAACCTGGCTAAATTCAGGCAGACATCAGAGAGTGATGCAACGCTGACTTTCATTGACCTGCACCTGCTTTACACCATGTCTGAATTTGGTCCAGCGAGTCCAGACTCAGAGTGGAAGACCTCTCCAACTGGTTAAGCCATTCTAGTTTACAGCTATCAGCTGGCAGATGCTCTGCAGTTAATTAAATTATTGTAAGCGGATAGTTACTGTAAACCACATGGATGAAGGGAATCACACTATTCATGGTAATCTAACTGGGGGGGGGGGACTTGTATTATAAATCCCTCTTAAGAAGTAAGAGACATTCCCTATTGTGGTTTACAAAGGAAGGGGGTTATTGTAGGGGTGGAGGGGCAGCCAATTATGATGTATGAGTAACACGGTGTTTTTTTCAACAAGATTGGGGGAAGGGGGAGGATCAGGGTGAAATTTAAGATGCATCATGCAAAATAATATTTCTTGATTCCAGCCCTTAGCCTCCACCTCCTCTGCCCACACCCAGAACATTTTTAGGAGAGATTGTACAACCTGGCTAGAAGTGGGAAATTCCTTGGGAACACAACATTGGTAATGGTCTGATAAAACAGCTTGCTCAGCAGCTGAGAGCTTGCGAGGAAGGACAATTGCAGGAAGATGTTAAATTGCAGCCTTATCTCTAACAGCCAGAAAGATTAATACAAAATATAAGCAATTAAATAAAATCATAACAGTACATCCTTTAAAAAGCGACTTTCCAACCATTTCTACTTCCCCCAATATCAGAGATAACAACATGCTGTAAAAACTGCCAGACTTATGGGAATTGGAGGTGGAGAGTCAAAAAGCCAAAATTAAACCGCATTTTTGGCTGTTTTAAAAAAGGTCCCGTTTCCCCCCCCATCCCCAAATCACAGAACATGCCAGGGAATTGCTGGCACTTGCTCTATGTCTGAGAGCAGCAGCTGATGTTTCTCTTCAGTCTACAAGGGCTTCAGTCCACTTAATTCTGATCATGAGAAAGAAAAGGTTACCTCCTATTTGACTGGGTCACGGGGGAGTTTTCACCCTACGGGCCAAACTCCTCCATGATTTACAGTCAGTACAAGCCTATCACAGTCAGTGGGGTTGCACATGACAATCTCTGGCAGAATTTGGCCCAATTAGTGTAAGGAATAAAAGTGAGTGTAAGGAGTATGGTTACTAAGAGTCTTCTTTCCAGCTCTACATGCCTCTCTTAATTAAAGACAGAGTCAGCGGAAGAACCCCCACGAGGGAATAATACCCCTTAGCTCTTATATAACACTTGTCATCAATAGACCTCAAAGTGCTTCACAAAGGTGGTCAGCATCATTCTCCCCATTTTACAGATGGGAAAACTGAGGTCTAGAGAGGTGAAATGACTTGCCTAAGGTCACACAGCAGGCCAGTGGTGAACCAGGAAGGAGAACTCAGGTCTCCTGAGTCCCAATCCATGGCTAGGATTCCTGTGTTCTGTTCCCCCACACTGCCACTGACTAGTTGATTTTGAAACTTTTGGCAAAAAACGCAACCTCTCCATAGCTAATACACTAATCTTTGTGAAGTGCTCTGAGTTCATCAAAGGGAATACTTGCCCTATGCTAACCATGGAGAGAGCCAATGCAGTCAAATTAATTTGGTCAACCCTCAACCTTTCTGGCATTTCAGGCTGCCCTCTTTCTTGCTTCATGCTTTTCCCCAGCCTGCCTCTGTTCTAGCACTTATAAAAATGTAACACAATAAAAGAATACCTGCTTGGAACCACTGGGAATCAGATTCAACCGCTCCCCCCAATCCTCACCACAGTGCTTGTGCACTGGCTATGAACAAGCTTGTTCTTTGCAGATACTGTAGTAGCATAGACAAAAGGGGGGAAAAGTTGCATTTAACATCCTGATATTGAAACAACACAAGGGAGAATAAAACTCATAACTGGTATCATTGCATTGAGGAAGGACAGAAATACATTTAAATAATTGTCTGTGGTTTGAAATTAATAATATTTTAACCAGACATAGCTAGTTGATAAGAACATAAGAGCAGCCATTCTGGGTCAGACCAAATGTCATCTAGCCCAATATCCTGTCTTCTGACAGCGGCCAATGTCAGGTGCTTCAGAGGGAATGAACAGGACGGGTAATCATCAAGTGATCCATCCTCCCCAGCTTTTGGCAAACAGAGGCTAGGGACACTTCAGAGCATGGTTTTGCATCCCTGCCCATCCTGGCTAATAGCTATTGATGATCCTGTCCTCCATGAACTTATCTAGTTCTTTTTTGAACCCTGTTATAGTCTTGAACTTTACAGCATCCTCTGGCTAAGAGTTTGGTGAAGAAATACTTCCTTTTGTTTTAAAATGGCTGCCTATTAATTTCATTTGGTGACCCCTAGTTCTTGTGTTATGTGAAGGAGTAAATAGCACTGCTTTCTTATTTACTTTCTCTACACCTGTCACAATTTTATTGACCTCTATCATATTCCCCCTCAAGTCATCTTTTTTCCAAGCTGAAAAGTCCCAGTCTTATTAATCTCTGAAGCTGTTCCATACCCCTAATCATTTCTGTTGCTCTTTTCTGAACCTTTTCCAATTCCAACATTTTTTTTTTGAGATGGGGTGACCAGATCTGCACACAGAATTCAAGATGTGGACATACCATGGATTTATATAGAGGTAATATGATACTTTCTGTCTTATTATCTCTCCCTAGCTGAACTGCCTGGGGTCCATTCGGTGAATTAGATTAGGAATGCTTATTTAAAAATGTTTTTCTAACCCCACCGAGCCTTTTTTCTCCATGGATCCTCAGCGGCATGATCCATTTAAGCCAAGAGAGCCAGATCCTGAGATGGCATAAATTGGTGCAGCTCCACTGAAGACAAAAGGAGCAATGCTAATTTACCCAGCTAGGGATCTGGGCTAAGAGTCTATGGTCTGTAAACCCAGAAACCATGAAGGAAAGAAGAAACCAGATGGGATGGGGAAAACTTGAGTCAGAACCCATTGAAATGAGAACAATTGCAATGAAAGCCGTTTCTTAGCCTGGTCTTTGAGATGCCTCATTCTCAAGATGTTTGGCTCTCTGATTTCTTCCTTCCGCTGATGTTTTTTTGGCCAGTTTTCCAAATGGCATGCCTTTGTGAGTCAACACCACCATTTCTAGCATCAGATTTCCCATGTTTAGTAATTGGTCTTGGCCAGATGGAAGACATTCACCTACAAAGCCAGAGGCTGCTAGAAATGATGGGGTTTGACTCACAAACGCAGGCTTTTTCCTCTCACTCAGTATGAAATAATGGCCTAGCATGATTGTCAAGACAGTGGTTCTCATACTTGCTCATAGCATGCAGCACATGTTAATGCCCTTAGGATCAAGGATGCCTTGACTGACTCAGAGTCCTTCCCTCCCATTCATGATCATGTAACACCCTTGTGGTAATTACAGCAACTGCTTACATGGAAAGCATTTAATATTTTAATACAGTTTAACAGCTGTCGTCCCAGCTAGCACCTTGTGAGTAAGCCTGCTCCCTGTGGGCCAAGGATTAGAGTTTGGGAACAGAGCTGGTCAAAAAATTTCTATCCCATGAGAAATTCAGATATTTTTACATTTATTTTCCATCTCAAATCGGGATGAAAAGTTGAACTATTTGTTTGCAGGATGGAGAATTAAAAAAATGTTGATTTGGAAATGTTGATACGCTAGATTTTGGGTTGGTTCAATATTAATCTATGTTTGCTTGCGATGCTACGGGTGCCCCCATCTCCCATTTTTCTCTATTGGCAAAAGGAAGCCAAATTAAGATTGCACAGGCACCCTTCGTTCTGCCATTTCCTAACTTCAGAGTGCTTGGCTTTGCAATTTTAATAGTGTTCTTTTAATGTAATGTGTGTGTGATAAATGCTAAATATAAATCACTCATTTATTTTGTGTTTTTGTGTTTTCTCTCTCTGCAGCCATCACTTGTTCTTGATGCTCTTGATCTTACGGCAAGCGCGCAGAGAAAAGCACCACAGTCAAAATGAGGCATAGACTCCATACAGGATCAGGTGCTTCAGAGGAACATGGGATAATCTGACATCATGAAGGTTTCATCCTAAACTACAGTACAGTTTGGTTTCAACCCTGAAGTATGAAGTTTTTTCTCCTTTCCACAATTATTTGTTAGCATGAACTATAATAGTTCTGGCTATTGTCATTATCTGTATAAATGTCCTATACCTCTTTCAATCTCACGGCATTCTTGGTTTCAACATTATCATGTTGCAATATGTTCCACAGTCTAATTATGTGTTGTCTGAAAAAGTATCTCTCCATCAGTTTTGAATTTATCACACTTTATTTTCATGTAACATCCCTTGGCTAATTACACAGGGAGAACAGAACCTACTCTCTACCTTCGTTAGGCCATTTATTATTCTATATATTTTTATCATGCCCCCTCTTGCTCATATTTTCTTTGGTGAACAATCACAATCTTTTCAATCTCTCTTCATATCAGAGTCTTTTCATACCTCTAATCATTTTCAGCTCCCTTTAATTCTGCAATGTCCTTTCTGAGATGGGGTGACCAGTGCTGCACATGAGGCAACACCATTGCATATTCTAACACCGTGGGGTTTTTTTTTTGTTTTACTTCAGTTGCACATTGACCAGTGGTCTTTACTGAGTTGAGATGATACAGTCAATTTAGTACACTGCAATACGTATGAGCAGTTTAAATTTTTTCTTCCAATCTGCATTATTTTACGTTTATCAACACTGAACTTCATCTATCATATTGTCCATTCATGTGAGTCCCTCTGAAGTTCTTCACAATCTTCTCTGCACTGCAACTAAGTAATTTTGTGCCAAACTATCTACCACAACCTCTACCTTCAGATACAAGATCTCCGACACACCGTTATATGTTTTGTTAAATATGCCAGCCCAGAAGTCTGAAAACGTGTATGTCTAAATTTAGGCTCCTGAATCTGTATTTGGACACCTACATGAAGGTGGCCTGATTGTCCAAGGTGCTTAGCATCCGCGAATTCCACTGAAGTCAATGGGAGCTCCAAATACTCTGACTCTGAAAAACCAAGACGCTTTTATTTACATGCCTAAATACAGATTTGGATGCCTAAATTTAGGCACTCCAGTTTAGATTTTTTGTGTAAAATTTTCAAAAGCATCTCAGTGACATGGGATCCTAAATCCTATTTTCAAAAGCACCTCAGTTGCTTATTACCTTTTATCCTTAAGCTATAAGAAAGTTGGATCCTGGAATGCAGAGAGAAGAAATAACATGAAGGCTAAGGGGCTGTTAAAAATTGTGTACCAAAGTGCTTTGAAATGCGTTTGTGTTACAACAATATTTAAGAAAGTCATAATATAAAGAAACCTATAATAGCTCCTTTCTCCCACCTGTTGTTGGTTTGATCTACTGAGGATGTAAGCTCTTCAGGGTAAGGATTTTCTCTTCCTATGTGAATGTACAGCACCTAGCATAAAAGGGCCCCCATGTAATGTTGATGAGGACCCCTAGGTGCTACTGTTAGATAAATAAAACAATAATCTGCATGGTACTGAACTGAATCTAAGACCTTGGCTATCAACATGACCGTATGAGAACCGGAATTTTACTCTTTTCATAAAGACCTTATGCTAACATCACATGCAAGGTATTTTAATACAGTAAGTGTCCTATTTATGGAGAGATTTCTTGCTATCAAGTAGGTAAAATTCTTATTCTTTGTTCTCACTTTAATTGAGCAAGACACACAATAGATACATCTGTTTTGCTTATTAGTTTGCATTCATGCATACTCATCTGAATGTGGAAACATGCTTCATTTGAACTCTGTACCTCAATAGACAATTTTTCCCCTTGTAATTTTTAATACCTTTTTATTCTAAAATAATCTCTGCAGATTCCCATGACTGCTAGCCAAATCTTGCATAACCCATTGGATGAAAAGCCCGTTTTATGGGTCAAAGTGACTTAGTTCAAATCTTTGAAGGGTTATTTTTTAGAAGAAATTCTTTGTAATGGGCCCCATGACTTCTATTCTTAGTGTCAAAATTAATCATTATTTTTTGGTACTTAGTTAGAGAGATAATCCACATTTAGAAAAAAAACATTTAAACAACTTTCAGTCTGAGCAGCAAAACATAACATACAGTAAAGAAAAATTCAGTGCAATAATTTTTGCCTGTGTACTAAATGGAAAGGAGCCAAATGAGGACCATATAGTCAAACTTTTTTGAACTTTATGGGATGTTTAACCTTCAGTATCTGGATGCAAGCCTTCCCACCATAGTTTTGGTTCTGACTGGATTGATTTTTTGGTGACAACTCATCTGACAGAGATCTCAAACAGCTAGGACAATGAAAACCTATTCACATGAATGTATCTCGGGGGGGGGGGGGGTTTGCTATTCAGGATCAAAATCTCGTGAGATTGCTTCATTAAATTACAGTGCCTTCCAATCCAGATCAAACCTGAACCATAGCCCACCCCACTGCAGCCAAATTAAAATATTGCCCTGAGCAAAGCATTCCTCTGTCAACTGCTGAACCTGCTAGTATGACATAAGAACTTGAAATGTGTGACAAATGAGATGTGGAACATCTGCAGGGGTTCCGCATGCCACCCTATATTACAGATTATATTTAACTATAAAACATGTTTTCGATTACATTTTCTTACTGTGTGAATTAAATAAACTAGTTCTATCTTGTGGAACCATAAACCCCATCCCAATATGGGTCATCAAGAAGGTCACAGACCTTAAACACAGGCCCCTACGCTTGAGCTAAGGATTAATTTATCTTCTCTGGGCACTGGGCACAAGAGGGGGATGTGACACACACTTTGCTTGTGGGTTACACAGTTATCTGTTAGACAGCAGTAGAACATTGGGGGTTAGGAGCCCACAAGCCTGAGTCAGCTAATGTGTGCAATATCCTGCAAAATTCACTAGATTTGAGAGCTCTGGATCCTGGTTATGAGAAGAGGCTACTGACACTGTTCAGTGAAGTATAGAGAGAAAAATTACTGTACCTTGAGTAAACCACAGGGACTTCGGTATGGTTCTGTGAAAACAAAGCAGCAACAGGAAGTCACAGGGGCTCCTCTGGAAATAAAATACAATAGCAGAAGCAAAGTTAAGATTAAATACGCGAACAGCTATCCTACTGAGGGGGAAAAGGTGGCAGCTCTTGGGAGTGAGAAGACACACTCTAGTGAAGACATTTACCTCTGTCTACAATATAGTTCATTAGAAGCAGCCAGCACCCTGAATAGCCCCACGCCGCTTGCTTCCCTTCTGGACTTGTGGCCCCATAGCACCACGCTGTTTAGCACGCTCCCCACCCAGAAGCTGCTCTGGCCCCCAGAGCTAGCTCCACAGAGAAGTGGTGGGTGTGTGTAGTAGAGAAGGAGTGGGACTTAAGGAATATGAGAAAACATCTGCCTTAACGAGGGCTGGATTTCCAATTAGGCACATGCTTAGGGGCACCAGCATTCTAGGGGTGCCTAAAAAGTGGGTTAAAAGTTTCATTTTTTACAGAAGACATGAAGGTCAGCTGTAGGTGGGGGGAGGGAGGAAGCTAAAGGTGCTGTGTGTAAGGGCACATAAGGTGGAAATCCAGCCCTGGCCTTAACCTCAGGATTTTTGCGAGAATGGGGAAATTGGTTAAAGAAGGTTGAGAGCCATGCATTTTGTTTTGGGGGGCAGTAGGGTGTATAGGATTTCTCAGACTCTAAGGACAGTTTGTGGCATCACAGCCAATGGTGCCCCAAGTGCCACAGGCACAAACAGCACAACTGAGGAAGTTATAATAAAGCACACAGAGTAAGAACAGAAAGCTGGTACCTGTCCAGTGTGGAGACAGTCTATGATTTACTGAGACCCACTGTTTCCCATAAAGCAGATCAGTTCTTACATTATGGAAGATTTATATGAATGAATATATCTTCCCCAAAATGGCAGAAAGGAAGCTGAGGAAGAGGAGGAATTCACCCCAAAGGAAAAGCTCCGGCTTTTCAGTCTCTTTTGAGGTAGATTTTTAGGACAGCAAATGCCTCTCCATTGCTACTGCTCTGAAGACTCCAGCTAGAGGGACCCTCGAACAGCACTCCCAGCCTCTGCCCCAAAAGCAGGGAGTGGAGGCTGAAGATAAGATTTGTTTAACTTTTTTTCCTTTAAAAAATTAGAAGTCTGCATTACTTTGTTAAACAAGTATTTCACATGTAGGATTCCACACACTCACCAATGCTTGTTTACTCTGTATGAGCAGTGCAACAGCTCACTTATTTCTAGTGAGGCTCTTTGCCTAAACAATCCTTTACGTTTTCACAGCTACTTTTCATCCAGGCACATCCTGAAATGTCTTACAAACTATCACAGGACATGCTCTCTTTCTTTCTCTCTCTCCCTCCAATGATACAATGAATCCAATCCTAAATAAGGCACCTAGTTGTCCTCCTTCCAAGGTATAGAAATCCAAATCAAAGTCTTCCCTTTTATGGGCAAATAGACCCCAAAGTAAAAAGCCAGCATGCTTTATAGTCTAAGCACAATGTAGTGACAAAGTCCCTTCTTCCTTTGATTCTAATCTTTCCCAAGAACCAGCCACTGCCTTTCTCTTCCTCCTTTTGTACATAGCACCTGGGCCTGAGAGGATAATGAGCCCCAGCTGCATTTTCCCCAAGCTACTTAACCACACCTGGTTCCAGGCCTGACAGAATTAAAGGTGTTTTGGTCTTGCCTCCAGGTATGGGGCCACTGTTCAGGCCCCATACCCTCCTCAGGACCAAGAGCAGTGGGTGCTATCCAGGGTTCTCTGCTCAATGTCCCTTTGTTTTGACCCTTTGACCTTCACACCTGCCCTTGTTATATTTTCTGTTGTCCCCCGTAATCATTTGAGTTCCCGAGCTCAGTGGATCCTCCCCATAGACTGGGGGAGGGACCTTTAACCATGAGCCAGCTTGTGCCCACCCACCTCCCTGGAACCCAATAGGACCAAGAGGGGTGGTATACCCTATCACACAAACTACGGGCCAAATTCTCTATCAATCTCATTGACTTCAATAGAGTTGTACTGATGTAACTGAGCCCTGGTCTACACAAGGACTTTAGGTCGAATTTAGCAGCGTTAAATCGATGTAAACCTGCACCCGTCCACACAATGAAGCCCTTTATTTCGACTTAAAGGGCTCTTAAAATCGATTTCCTTACTCCACCCCTGACAAGTGGATTAGCGCTTAAATCGACGTTGCCGGCTCGAATTTGGGGTACTGTGGACACAATTCGATGGTATTGGCCTCCGGGAGCTATCCCAGAGTGCTCCATTCTGACTGCTCTGGACAGCGCTCTCAACTCAGATGCACTGGCCAGGTAGACAGGAAAAGAACCGCGAACTTTTGAATCTCATTTCCTGTTTGGCCAGCGTGGCAAGCTGCAGGTGACCATGCAGAGCTCATCAGCACAGGTGACCATGATGGAGTCCCAGAATCGCAAAAGAGCTCCAGCATGGACCGAACGGGAGGTACGGGATCTGATCGCTGTTTGGGGAGAGGAATCCGTGCTATCAGAACTCCGTTCCAGTTTTCGAAATGCCAAAACCTTTCTGAAAATCTCCCAGGGCATGAAGGACAGAGGCCATAACAGGGACCCGAAGCAGTGCCGCGTGAAACTGAAGGAGCTGAGGCAAGCCTACCAGAAAACCAGAGAGGCGAACAGCCGCTCTGGGTCAGAGCCCCAAACATGCCGCTTCTATGATGAGCTGCATGCCATTTTAGGGGGTTCAGCCACCACTACCCCAGCCGTGTTGTTTGACTCCTTCAATGGAGATGGAGGCAATACGGAAGTAGGTTTTGGGGATGAAGAAGATGATGATGAGGAGGTTGTAGATAGCTCACAGCAAGCAAGCGGAGAAACCGGTTTTCCCGACAGCCAGGAACTGTTTCTCACCCTAGACCTGGAGCCAGTACCCCCCGAACCCACCCAAGGCTGCCTCCTGGACTCAGCAGGCGGAGAAGGGACCTCTGGTGAGTGTACCTTTTAAAATGCTATACATGGTTTAAAAGCAAGCATGTGAAAGGATTACTTTGCCCTGGCATTTGCGGTTCTGCCTTTGCAAAAGGTTTCTGGGGAGGGCAGCCTTATTTCGTCCTTCATGGTAGGACACTTTACCACTCCAGGCCAGTAACACGTACTCGGGAATCACTGTAGAACAAAGCATTGCAGTGTATGTTTGCTGGCATTCAACCAAAATCCGTTCACGCGGTGGGAGGAGGCAAAATGCGACCTTGTAACGAAAGCACATGTGCTATGTATGTAATGTTAACAGCAAGGTTTACCCTGAAAGAGTGTAGCGACTGTTTTATAAAATGTGTCTTTTTAAATACCGCTGTCCCTTTTTTTTTCTCTACCAGCTGCATGTGTTTCAATGATCACAGGATCTTCTCCTTCCCAGAGGCTAGTGAAGCTTAGAAAGAAAAAAAAACGCACTCGCGATGAAATGTTCTCCGAGCTCATGCTGTCCTCCCACACTGACAGAGCACAGACGAATGCGTGGAGGCAAATAATGTCAGAGTGCAGGAAAGCACAAAATGACCGGGAGGAAAGGTGGAGGGCTGAAGAGAGTAAGTGGCGGGCTGAAGAGAGTAAGTGGCGGGCTGAAGACAGGGCTGAAGCTCAAAGGTGGCGGCAGCATGATGAGAGGAGGCAGGATTCAATGCTGAGGCTGCTGCAGGACCAAACCAGTATGCTCCAGTGTATGGTTGAGCTGCAGCAAAGGCAGCTGGAGCACAGACTGCCACTGCAGCCCCTCTGTAACCAACCGCCCTCCTCCCCAAGTTCCATAGTCTCCACACCCAGACGCCCAAGAACGCGGTGGGGGGGCCTCCGGCCAACCAGCCACTCCACCACAGAGGATTGCCCAAAAAAAAGAAGGCTGTCATTCAATAAATTTTAAAGTTGTAAACTTTTAAAGTGCTGTGCTTAAAGTGCTGTGTGGCATTTTCCTTCCCTCCTCCACCACCCCTCCTGGGATACCTTGGTAGTCATCCCCCTATTTGTGTGATGAATGAATAACGAATGCATGACTGTGAAGCAGCAATGACTTTATTGGCTCTGCAAGCAATGATTAAAGGGAGGAGGGGAGGGTGGTTAGCTTACAGGGAAGTAGAGTGAACCAAGGGGCGGGGGGGGGTTCATCAAGGAGAAACAAACAGAACTTTCACACCGTAGCCTGGCCAGTCATGAAACTGGTTTTGAAAGCTTCTCTGATGCGTATCGCGCCCTCCTGTGCTCTTCTAACCGCCCTGGTGTCTGGCTGCGCGTAACCAGCAGCCAGGCGATTTGCCTCAACCTCCCACCCCGCCATAAACGTCTCCCCCTTACTCTCACAGATATTGTGGAGCACACAGCAAGCAGTAATAACAGTGGGAATATTGGTTTCGCTGAGGTCTAAGCGAGTCAGTAAACTGCGCCAGCGCGCCTTTAAACATCCAAATGCACATTCTACCACCATTCTGCACTTGCTCAGCCTGTAGTTGAACAGCTCCTGACCACTGTCCAGGCTGCCTGTGTATGGCTTCATGAGCCATGGCATTAAGGGGTAGGCTGGGTCCCCAAGGATACATATAGGCATTTCAACATCCCCAACAGTTATTTTCTGGTCTGGGAATAAAGTCCCTTCCTGCAGCTTTTGAAACAGACCAGAGTTCCTGAAGATGCGAGCATCATGCACCTTTCCCGGCCATCCCACGTTGATGTTGGTGAAACGTCCCTTGTGATCCACCAGAGCTTGCAGCACTATCGAAAAGTACCCCTTGCGGTTTATGTACTCGGCGGCTTGGTGCTCCGGTGCCAAGATAGGGATATGGGTTCCGTCTATAGCCCCACCACAGTTAGGGAATCCCATTGCAGCAAAGCCATCCACTATGACCTGCACATTTCCCAGGGTCACTACCCTTGATATCAGCAGATCTTTGATTGCGTGGGCTACTTGCATCACAGCAGCCCCCACAGTAGATTTGCCCACTCCAAATTGATTCCCAACTGACCGGTAGCTGTCTGGCGTTGCAAGCTTCCACAGGGCTATCGCCACTCGCTTCTCAACTGTGAGGGCTGCTCTCATCTTGGTATTCATGCGCTTCAGGGCAGGGGAAAGCAAGTCACAAAGTTCCATGAAAGTGCCCCTACGCATGCGAAAGTTTCGCAGCCACTGGGAATCGTCCCAGACCTGCAACACTATGTGGTCCCACCAGTCTGTGCTTGTTTCCCGAGCCCAGAATCGGCGTTCCACAGCATGAACCTGCCCCATTAGCACCATGATGCATGCATTGTCAGGGCCCATGCTTTCAGAGAAATCTGTGTCCATGTCCTGATCACTCACGGGACCGCGCTGACGTCGCCTCCTCGCCCGGTATCGCGTTGCCATGTTCTGGTGCTGCATATACTGCTGAATAATGCGTGTGGTGGTTAATGTGCTCCTAATTGCCAAAGTGAGCTGAGCGGGCTCCATGCTTGCCGTGGTATGGCGTCCGCACAGAAAAAAGGCGCGGAACGATTGTCTGCCGTTGCTCTGACGGAGGGAGGGGCGACTGACGACACGGCTTACAGGGTTGGCTTCAGGGAGCTAAAATCAACAAAGGGGGTGCCTGTACATCAAGGAGTATTTCAGGCAGGACTGCACGGAGGGTTCCAATAAGAAATGGTGCACCTAAGTTATCGTTGTTATTGGAACAAGGAGGTTAGCCTGGCCTCTGATTGATACATGGCTAGATTTACCTCGCTGCACCTTCTCTGTGAGTGACTGCAGTGTGACCTAGAGGAATGAGTCCCCTAGACAGGGGAGGAGGCAAATGAGTACAAAACAAATCTGGTCTATTTCTTGTTTTGACCCACTCCATCTATCTTTTACATCTTTGGCTGGCAGCAGACGGTGCAGAAGGACTGCATGCCATCCACATCTCATGGCTGCTCGGCAGAAGATGGTACAGGACGACTGCTAGCAATCCTCATCTCTTGCCTGCCTGGCAGAAGATGGTACAGTACGACTGCTAGCAGTCCGTATCGCCTGCCCGCTCACCATAAGACGGTTCAATAGGACTGACTGCAGGACTAAAGAGAATGACCTGGTCAAGTCACTCCAAATTTAGTCCCTGCGACCATGTCTGCCCAGGCGCTCCCAGCCGACGCGGCCAGGAGCACCTCGGACACGACGAGGACGACTACCAATCGTATTGCACCGTCTGCTGCCAGAAGGCAATGGGTTGCTGCTACTGTGCAGCAAAGCCGTACCGCGTCTGCCAGCACCCAGGAGACATAGGGTGACGGTTACCTGAGCGGGCTCCATGCTTGCTGTGGTATGGCGTCTGCACAGGTAACTCAGGAAAAAGGCGCGAAATGATTGTCTGCCCTTGCTTTCACGGAGGGAGGGAGGGAATGGGGGCCTGACGACACGTACCCAGAACCACCCGCGACAATATTTTAGCCCCATCAGAGTGCTCCATTGTGACTGCTCTGGACAGCACTCTCAGATGCCCGATTGTTTGCCATTGCTCTGACGCTGGGAGGGGCGCTTACAGGGTTGGCTTCAGGGAGCTAAAATCAACAAAGGGGGTGGCTTTACATCAAGGAGTATTTCAGGCAGGACTGCACGGAGGGTTCCAATAAGAAATGGTGCACCTAAGTTATCGTTGTTATTGGAACAAGGAGGTTAGCCTGGCCTCTGATTGATACATGGCTAGATTTACCTCGCTGCACCTTCTCTGTAAGTGACTGCAGTGTGATCTAGAAGAATGAGTCCCCTAGACAGGGGAGGGGGGGAAGCAAATGAGTACAAAACAAATCTGGTCTATTTCTTGTTTTGATCCACTCCATCTATCTTTTACATCTTTGGCTGGCAGCAGACGATGCAGAAGGACTGCATGCCATCCACATCTCATGGCTGCCTGGCAGAAGATGGTACAGTACGACTGCTAGCAGTCCGTATCGCCTGCCCGCTCACCATAAGACGGTTCAATAGGACTGACTGCAGGACTAAAGAGAATGACCTGGTCAAGTCACTCCAAATTTAGTCCCTGTGCCCATGTCTGCCCAGGCGCTCCTGATCGACCTCACAGAGGCGACCAGGAGCACCTCAGACATGACGATGACGGCTACCAGTCGTACTGTACCGTCTGCTGCCACAAGGCAAGGGGTTGCTGCTACTGTGTAGCAATGCCGTACCGCGTCTGCCAGCACCCAGGAGACATAGGGTGACGGTTACCTGAGCGGGCTCCATGCTTGCCATGGTATGGTGTCTGCACAGGTAACTCAGGAAAAAAGGTGCGAAATGATTGTCTGCCCTTGCTTTCACGGGGGGGGGGGAGGGAACGGGGGGCTGACGATATGTACCCAGAACCACCCGCGACAATGTTTTAGCCCCATCAGGCATTGGGATCTCAACCCAGAATTCCAATGGGCAGCGGAGACTGCGGGAACTGTGGGATAGCTACCCACAGTGCAACGCTCCGGAAGTCGACGCTTGCCTCGGTACTGTGGAAGCGCTCCGCCGAGTTAATGCACTTAATGCACTTAGAGCATTTTCTGTGGGGACACACACGCTCGAATTTATAAAACCGATTTCTAAAAAACCGACTTCTATAAATTCGACCTTATTCCGTAGTGTAGACATACCCTGAGAGGAGAATTTGACAGTTGATACACTGTCCTCAGGAAACACTTCACTATCACCGCAACTTTATGAGAATTAACAGATCTTTTTCTAACATAGCTTTAAAAAAAGAGAAAACACATGAAATGGTTTTGATTAGATCTTACTGAAAGTGAATTTTCTCACAGAACTTTCCTCTACTAATCTCATATCAGTTGGATCTGTCTCTCTACTAGGAAAAGATATCTGTGTCTACATGTATCATATCATATCAAAAACACACTGGAAAAACGGAGCTGTCTCAGCAGGAAAAAAAAAGCTATTAACCTGAAAACTCATTTGTATATTTTAGAACAAAAAAGAAATTCCGTGGTTCTTTTAATTACTCTTTCCACAGTTGTTATCTAGTAAGAATTGCCCTGTTTTTCTTGGTGACAGAATATGAGTCACTCAGATAAGACTTACTAGTCAAATGTCACCGATGGTGCATTTTTCAGTAATTTCCTTTGTAGCTATCTATTGATCCTGTTTAGGGCATGTCTCCCTGAAAAATGTTTTCACTGCTTTCTGTACATGTCTCTTCCGGTTTCACAAAAAAACAATATTTTTATCTAATTTGTGTAAACCTCACCTGAAGGATCTGTTGGCCATCTAAGCATATATGCACTTCAATGTCCAACCCTTCGCACCAGGTTTGTCCTCTGCTGACCATGATCTGTATGATGACTCCCTGTGGGCATTCTCCCCACCCCTAGCAAGTGCTCCCATAGATAAATACAACCACATGGAGGTCAGAGCCCAGACATTTCTGTGAATGGTGATGATTCCAATGGCAGCTCTGCCACATTACCGTTATATATGCAGTGAGCTGGTATACCCAACCTGGGCTAGCATCTGCCTATCTCCACTACATCCCCTGTGAGCACTGAATTGTGCTGGGATACAGGGGCTGAGGGAAGTGGAGAGACAAAGGACAGACAGAATGTGAGAGAAAAGAGTGACTATGTGGGGGGAGAGTGAGCAGGGAGATAAGAATGGGAAGCCAAGGCAATAAGAAGATAGGGGGAGAAGACTAAAGTATAGGGGAATTAAAGAAATGAACAAAAAATAAAGTGAGATAAAGGAAAAAGAGACCGAAGCACAGAAATATAAAGAAGGAGTGGGGACCTTTTTCCCCCCTTCCCCACAGCTATCAAAATCCTTCTTTGCTCATCTCCCTGCCCTTACCCAATGCCATTCCATACAATCCCCCCCTCACCCTCACCAACAACAGTGTCCTGTTTTTTCACTAATGTTTTCTGATCTAAAATCCTAACCTGATGTTATTGTTTCTTCCTGATGATGCTCACGCACATCCTGACCTGAGAGGTAGTGGGCCACATAATAAGGAGAACAACCCTGTGCCTAGTATGGGACCACTTCAAACCTCCTCCCCACAAAGTTCTGTCTTCAGGAAATTAAATCACACCATAAAGGAAACCAGCTCACGGTGGTGCTCTAACACATCCAGCATGGGGTAGTTCCACCATTGTCTTGAATCTAGTTGCCTGGATCAAAAGGAAGAATTGCTCACCCGGAGCAGCCAAGACAGTAGTCTAGTGTCTGACCTCTTCCTGCATGATAATTTGGAAGGAATGAGCTAGAGCGTGGAGAGAGAACAGCAGAGACTTTCTCACAGGCTTTATTGGGGTATGACTAAAAGGGCAGTGGTTGCTTGGAGTACTTCCCTCAGTGTTAGGGAACAGAAGGAAAACAGGATTCCTGACTTGAATACAATTGGAAATGTTTCACTAAGTTGTGTCTTTTGGCAGAGGTCACAGAAGCTAGTCTTTGCTTGTCTACCACACTAAACATAACATTATATATATGCATGCCAAAGAGGGAGGCAAAACAAAGTCTCCATGTTATTCACCCTTCCAGGATATCTGGCCAAGTTGAGGGAGGTTACCCGCCATCTCATCATTCTGTACAAGCACATCCTCCCCTCCTTGTCTCCTTCTTCCTGGCCGGAGCCCCCTCTCCTTCTGTAATTAGGAGAGTGGCAGTACCTTTGGAGTTTTACCATCTACAGGTTGCAATGCATACTACATCTGGGATGCGCTGCTGAGAGATGGGGTAGTGGCTGGGAGAAAGGGGACTTTTTATGGCAGTGCTGCCAGTTCCTTTGTTCCTAGAAGACAATGCTGTGCCAGTGTTGTACATGTAGATCTTGATGTGGCCTGTCAGTTAGACTTCAGCATGTTTTTATATATATATTAAATGGGATGTGCAGATGAGAAATAGTTTGTGTGTTCATTAAAAAAATGGTGATATGATGGAGTTCACCAAGATAATATTCAGATAATCAACAAACATGTAAAACCACACTGGTTGTAGTACAGAACATTAGTGTACCCATTGATAACCTTCTGCATGCTGAAAATGTATCACTCATTCCTACTCTTCATTTTCCTATTTCTTAGCCAATTTTTGATCCATTCTGCACTCTCTTATCCTATTTCTACCAAATTTCCTTAATAGCCCCCTGTAAGGGACTTCGTCAATAGCTTTTTGAAAAGCCACATTGGTTGTCAGACATATTCTCTTTTTTCCCTGTTCTACTGAGATGTTTAAAGAATTATAATAGGCTAGAGAAGTATGATTTTTCTTTACCCCTTTCAGTTCCTGTTCATCTAGGTGTTTTGCAGTTCTATTTAATTATCATTTCTACCACATTACCTGGTATGAAATTAAAGTTTACTTGTCAGTAATACCCAGGAGGATCACCACTAACCCACTTAGTAAAGATAGGAACAACTTCTGTCATTCTCTCGTGCAGTAATTGATTTTACTGAGAAAAATGCATATTTTTGTCAGCAACTCACCTACTTCTGTCTTGAATTCTTTCAGAATTCTTGGATGTACATCATCTGGCTGAAGTAATATATTGCTCTTTAATGTGTCACTTTCTTCCAGCATCTTTTGACATAGAAGCAGAGAGGTGTAGGACTGGAAGGGACCTCAAAAAGTTTTCTAATCCAGTCCCTTGCACTCAAGGCAGGACTAAGTATTATCTACACCACCCCTGACTGGTGTTTGTCTAACGTACTCTCAGTCTCTAACAGTATCTTAATCTGTATCACCCAAAAAGGAGTAGGTAATCTAAGAGGGATACAAAGATGATATTTAGCATCTCTGCAATAACCTTATTTCCCTTTATTTGCTTTAGTAGTCTGACCAACAAACTGATTCTCTCACAGGTTTTCTTCTTTTGATATACTGAAATAATTTTTTATTTGTGTTTATATTGGAACCATCCAACATGCTATGGGTTGCATGTTAATTCCATCCCTGTATAATAGAGAAAAAGAGACATTTTACATAATAGATCCAACTACATTAACCATGTGAGAATTATATGGAAACAATCCCCATAACATGATAACTAGTGGTGGGTGATCCTCAAGAGGTTGAGTTTGGGTATTCCACAGCCAGAAACTTTTTGGAAGTTAAGCATCCAGATGCGGATCTGAACCTGCCAGAGTCTGCAAAATTTTACAACATGCAATTTCTGATACAATATTATATCATATATTATATAGGCTGGAACAACAAACAAACAAATTGAGCACTTCTGTCACAGCATTTCAGCACTTCCATTTCTGGTGGGAACCAAAAGACAGAAGGCATCCTTATGAAAGCAACAAAATCAATGATAGAAGCTTGAAAAAGCAGCAAGCAAGTACTGCACTATTCTCAGGTTTGCAAAATAGCCACACCACAAAGTGAACAAACATAATATGTCTTCTTTATACGCACCACTGGCTTAGTCCCTGGGTCACCTGGAAGAGCAGCATGGAGTTCTTATCCATACGCCAAGAAGAAAACCTAGAACACTTCAGTTGGGTCAGTATTAGCTCCCATAAACATTGCACACATTTCTCCCCTCAACCCCCCACCATACTTGGATACAGTGCTTGCTTCTCACTGGCTTATTTTATATCCACACACACATTTGCCTAAGCCACAGAATTTGGGTCTTGATGTAAACTTCTTCAACGTTCAGGGGTGTTCAGATCAGGGGGCTAGCTCAGGCTCAGTTTTAGACAAAGTGATACTAGATCTTTGTGAGCTGGAGATTTTATTTACATTTTCATATAAAAACCCCTTCAGAATATCAGTAAGAAAGGGCCCATAGCCCCTATAGGAAATACTAGCTGTTCTCTCAGGGTGCAAGAGCTAGCTTTGCCGAGGGTTATGAAAAGAAAAAGTATCTTTCACAGACCTGTAATAATGTACGTTAATGACTTGAAGAAGAGCTCCATGTAAGCGCCAAAGTTTGTCTCTCTCTCACCAGCAGAACTTGGTCCAATAAAAATTATTACCCTACCCACCTTGTCTCTTTAAAACTGACTGGCATTTATATGACCCATTTAGTCCACAGATTCCAAAGTGCTCTGTAACCTGTTTTACCAGTTATACACAGAGGTGGGATCTTTATTAAAAATGCTACAGCAGGAGAGTGAGTTTGTGTGTGTATGGGGGTGGGGGGGAAGTGAGAAAACCTGGATCTATGCAGGAAATAGCCCGACTTGATTATGTAAAGAGTTGTCACTTTGGATGGGCTAGCACCAGCAGGAGAGTGAATTTGTGTGGGGGGGTGGAGGGTGAGAAAACCTGGATTTGTGCTGGAAATGGCCCACCTGTTGATCACTTTAGATAAGCTATTACCAGCAGGACAGTGGGGTGGGAGGAGGTATTGTTTCATATTCTCTGTGTGTATATAAAGTCTGCTGCAGTTTCCACGGTACACATCTGATGAAGTGAGCTGTGGCTCACGAAAGCTCATGCTCAAATAAATTGGTTAGTCTCTAAGGTGCCACAAGTACTCCTTTTCTTTTTACAGTAGAAGTGTTACTATGGTATTTTAGACGATCTTCAAGCTGCATTGTGCATTGTCCATAGAACAGATACCCTGTTCTTTTTGACAGGTGTCAGAGTGGCAGCCGTGTTAGTCTGTATCAGCAAAAACAACCAGGAGTCCTTGTGGCACCTTAGAGACTAACAAATTTATTTGGGCATTAAATAAATTTGTTAGTCTCTAAGGTGCCACAAGGACTCCTCGCTGTGTTTCCAGTTCTTTCTGCTGGTGAAAATGGGGAAGGAGAAAGAATTCCTTGATCTCAGTACAACCTTCAATACAATGGATGAGTCAGTCCCCCAGGCCCATCTCCATAGACATGTAGGCATGTCTAGTTCCCTTCTATTTTCTGCTCCTGTTTATGAAGCTGTATTTTCTTTCACTCTGGCCCTTGGATTCTGCCTCTCCTTCTCTGCAGTTCCAACTCCCATAAAGGTCCCTTTCCTGTCCTTGCTATTTCCCTCCTCTTCTTGAGGAAAACAAGTACCCACAGCGTGTGGGGGAGGAAGGCGGCAGGAGCAGAGAGGAGGAGAAACATTCTAATGAATAAGAACACAGTGTACTCGTCTGTGTCAGTTTAGCTTCTGACCTTTTGTTCTATTGTCAGAACATAGGGCAGTATTCCATTTAGCTAGAAAAACTTTCTTTTTTTCTTTTTTAAAGAATCACTTATTTTCAGAGAAAGCCATCAATGATTTAAGTGACAGCTCACAAACCAATTAAAACAATCTAGTTTTTCTTTTTTCAGTTCCATAAATGGAAAAAAGCTAGGTGGTTTAGGTATATGCCCAGTTTCAGCTATCTCATAGCTACAGACAGCCAATAGATGGTGCCTCCTATGACACGAACGTTTAACATCTTTTGTGGCCTACAGTGACTGCCTCTGTGACAAGACGGATAACCTGCTTTTCCTCATTATTTTAAAATCAAGAATTTTGTATCTATTTATGGACAATTAGCCACCCTGCCTACTGGCAGCTGGCCCAAATTGATACAGAGAGTGTCAGTGAGACTTTCCATCACATGTTATTTAATCGCTGAATATCAGCCTTCGGGAAACAGGCTAGATCAGCAATCCTGTTTTTGTCTAATGGCTGTCCTCCTCCATGTGAGATAGTCCAAAGCTAAAGATAGCCTTCACACAGCCTTTGAAAGCAGCGCTATAGCTGAAGCAGCATTTTGCTGAAAGCCAGGAACCATGCCGCCTAGAAAGGCTAACCTTTACTGCTTACCTGATTCTGCACCTGTCATTCCATTTGTCTGGCGAGCTGGTTTAAACGTTAACATTTGCAAAGGTACTTGGGGGATTTGACACATCTTGCACGCATTTCAATGGAAGATATACAGCTAAGTCCCCTAGACAGCTTTGCAAATCTCAACCAAATATTCTGACAGCAGAGGAAGAGACGAAAATTTCAGACCTCATGCAGTTTAGCACATATAAACAATGGCTCGAGGGGAGCAAAAAAATCTGCTATGCCCTCAGTGAGCTTTTATGTCCAAACTGGTTGTTAACAATTGTGCATTGTATGACTATTATGACTATTATGCAAGCAATCGAAGGAAGCCAAGATAGTAAAATCAGCCTCTCTCTACCCCCACCTCAAGTAGAGGAGGAAGATCCGAAGAGTCAGGGTTAGGTCAGCTTTAAGAAATCTACATCACTTGTCAATAGCCTCAGGGTCCATTGCCTCACTTTAAAATGATAAAAAGACAGCTAACAAAATCCAGACCCAGAATTTGTGCAAATGTATCATCAGTTAGGCATGACCCACCCAAAAAAAAATCTCCAGTCACATTTCCTAAACTAATCTACTGAGCTTTCAGCCAACAGAGACAAGAAATTCCAGCCCACAAGAAGACAATAGCGAGTCTACGTTAAACATGGTGAGATATATATTTGGGGCCAAATCCTTGTATGGTATAATTGGAGCACTGTTGAAGTCAATGAAGCTAGAAGGACTTGTAGGACAGCAATCATGCAGTCTTATATTTTTAAGACACAAAACATTATTCAGGACAGTTAGGCCATCTCCTAAGCTACTGTAAATATTGGTGTAGCTCCCCTGCCCTGCAGCTATAACTGAAGGCAGCATCACTGAACAATAATAGTTTTCAATTCATTTCTCTGTGACATGGAATTAAACATTTATTAAATCCAAACAACATTTGTGTTTCAATGGAACAGATATTGTAGTGTAGTCTAGCTGCTGGCAGGGCCAGATTAACGCAGAGGCTTTAGACGCTGCAGCCCAAGGCCCCGGGCTAAGGAGGCCCCAGCGCAGCAGGGCTCAGGCAGCCTGCCTGCATGCTATGGCCCCATGCTGCTCCTGGAAGCGGAAGGCTTCTGGAACATCCCTGCGCTCCCTGTTATAGGGAAGGAGGCAGCTCTGCATGCTAGCCCCGCCCCCAGCACCGTCCCCGCAGTTCCCATTGGCCGGGAACCAGGTGTGGGCAGTGCACGGAGACACGCTGTCTCCCTCTCCCCAGGGGCATGCAGAGACGTGCCAGCAGCCGGCTGTTTCTGGGCACAGTGGCCATGGCATGCAGGCAGGCAGCCTGCCTGAGCCCTGCTGCACCGCCCACCAGGAGCCGCCTGTGGTCAGCACCTCCTGGCTGGAGCCAGCACCTCACACCCCCTCCTGAACCACAACTCCCTGCCCCAGGTCAGAATCCCCTCCTGCACCAAACTCCCTCCTAGAGCCCGCACCCCTCACCTGCTCCTGCACCCCAACTCTCTGGCCCAGCCTGGAACCCTCTCCTGCACCCGAACTTCCTCCCTCTAATAATATAACAGTTGTTCTAAGGCAAGAAGTAGGCTATTTTGAATTAACAACTATATTCTACATGTTTTAAGACTGGAATGTAACCAGAGAACGGCTTTATGTTAATTAAAAGGCAAGTTTAGTATAGCGTTAATATCTTCGATGCCATAATTGTGATCATTTTGTTTTAAGTTAGGAAAAAGACTTGTATACAGGGGCCCCACAAAATCTAATAACCCCGGGCGCACAGGAGAGTTATGCAATCCCCATGCTCTTGCCTTCTGTAATCATTTTACCTCTAGATTCTTTACAGTTAACAGAGTGGCAGAAGCAAAAGCTGTAGTATTTGCACTGGGAAAAAAAAAAGCAAGAGTTGTACAGACTGGTGCTAAACTACAAACGTTTAAAATAACGTGGTAAAACCAACACGGCAAACTCTTTTTGTTATTGTGGCTGCAGCGATTGCATTTTTAGTCAGTTTGTCACTAGAAGCCCCTTGTAGTTTTTTTTTACTTTAAATAATTTTGCTGCAGTATAGCAAGCCATCTACAATAGTAATGAGACACACTATTGAATAAAATAATGTCTAATCCCCTGACAGTACACTGCACTGTCAGTGAGAAAAAGATATCCTCTTTTAGTTAGCAAAGATGTTCATTCTTTTGCAACTGCTGAGAGAATTTTTCCCATGATAGGACTAACATGCTAAAAATAAAGATTGTGATAAAAAAACAGACTAGAATCCCTTATATTGATTTTTAGGAGCTGTTTTCTCCATTACAGACAGTTTAACCCCTTTTTAGGTTTTAAGACCAGTTTAACATTTCTTACCCTAATTTCTTTTGCCAACATTAACAGAGATGAATCTGCAGGAGCCACCCTACGAGGGTGCAACTCTCTGATAAGCTTTCACAGCTGAAGTCAGTTGAAACATTCAGACTTTGTGGCAAATAATATTGGGAGAGTGCTCCTGAGGCATGCATCCCAGCTCTTACACAAGATTGAGTGCTAGCTGAAAATTTATGGCCTGATGCTTTGTGCACCTTGTGTGATCATTCCCGCCTGTGCACGGTGAGTGCAAAGGGGATACAAATCCTCCCCATGGCTGAATGGTAGCATTTTACATCTGCTTTGCCCAGGTATAAACAGCAATACAAAATATTACACCTCCAAGAGGCACAGCACATAGTGCACTACGGGGCAGTGGGGACAACAGTGGTTTTGAGCCTTGCACCCTCCTAATCCTAGTTTGCTGTGTCTGGGGCCTGTCTAAATTACAGTAACTCCTCAGGATGCCTCATCACATCCTATTGGGCTACATGCTATCACTCTGCCTCCAATATGATCCTCACATCCCCAGAACACCGCCTGCACACTCCTATGCCAGCACTTGCAAGGGCGTCCTAAGAAGGCAACTTCATGGCTGTCTTCCCTAATTCTGGTGCTACAGGACTTCTCCCTCAGGTAGAAGCAGGGCTTTTAGAGCCACTCTGTGCTGCTTTGGGCCTCTTACATGGTGTACGGGGGCCAGAGTGGGGCGGGGGAGTGAAGAGCTCATTTCAGAGTTTGTCATCCAGGTAGATAGCTAATTAGTGCCATCTTCTCTAAAAATTGGAACTATGCTAGTATGACTTCCAGCACCCCGTATTCACACCCTGCACTCCAAAAATCTTTGTACAACATATATCTTGTGAAGTATCATTTGAAAAGTAATAACTTGCTGGTCAGTAATATCATAGTGTACGTAGCAACATAAAGTTATGAATTTCCCCTGCGTGAAGTTGATAGCACATGTTCAAACCCTGAGCGCTCCGATTAGGCAGGAATGGTTACGCAGGTCCGTCGTAAACAAAGGAACGTGTGTTCATATCAGTTTATACATAAGAAGTAAAGAAGGTGTGACACTGGGAGACCAAATGCCAGATACCGCCAAGACTTCATTGCTGGAAACCAGTAGTTTTCACCTGTGTGTTACTATGGTTAAGATGGGTATTGGACTTATAACAATGCATTTAGTGTTTAGACTTTATGAAATGTTTGTAAGCTGCTGCACGTATTAATCTCACTTATAATCATTTATCACATGCTATAAGGTAATATTAAAGTTTTTGCTTTGTAACAGTAAAAAATGTTTGCTCTGAAACTGTGAACCCACTCAGGAGGGACGATCTTCTGCCCATCAAGCAGGCCTATCCAAACTAAACTGGCCTTTATGGGCCATTAAAATACAATGACTTTGTTAACTGCCCCCTCACACCCAGGAAGAATCTACTGTGCAAAAGGGCTTCTCCCATCAGCTTGAATTCTGGAAGAAGGAAATAAAAATAGCTGACAAGATAATTGTTCATATTTTGCTGTTTGGACTGTCTCAGGGCCGGAGCTTTGAAACAGAAGCAGAGATCCCCACGATCTCCTGGGTTAGCCCTAAAAGACATTCGGAACTGACAGGGGCGAGCAAGCCAACAATCTAAACTTTAGTGCTATGGACCTGTCCTGGATGAAGCTTCAGAGGGTCCTTCAAAAAATAAATATAGAACTAGATCTCCCTGTTCCCACACAGAAAGAAAGTGACTGTGGTTTGGTTAGAAATGTGTCTGTAAAGATGCAGTTAAGGGAAGCACATCTACAGGGGATTGGGGATGGCTTCCAGCCATAGGTCATTAGGTTAGGGCTTTGGAAAGTGTACTTGACCCATGCCAAAATGGCCTTCTCCTGAGAATGACCTGGCATGTGGGTCACAGTGTGGTCACAGAAAGCACTAATCTGCCTATAAGAAGTGAATGCTGATGGCTACTTAGGAGCAAAAGTGATGCACCTCTCTGTCTTTTGTCATTAGAAGCTCTCAATGGCCCTTTTGCGGACTGATGTGGTTACATCAGCAGTGGACTATTTTTCTGGTGAACTGTAAAACCAAGCAACTGACTGCTACCAGTCAGTAAAGATCCCATGTGTTTTTGACAAGAATAGCCATGCTAACCCTGCTGTCCTGGCTAAATGCCAACCTAGGTAATTAACTTCTGCCTGTCTTTAAAAATACACATCCTGTTGTCGTTTTTAAAGTTAACTCCTCCTTATTCTCCTGCATCTTATTGTGTCGTGAAGCTGATAAAGAATGGCTGCTGTGTCCCATTCTAACCCTGACTGGATTTCAGTGGGTAGGTGAAGAGGTGTGTGGGGGGAGGGAGGGTGTCAGTCAGAGGAGCAAAGCCTCATGGCAGTAAGGTGGAATGTCCAGACAAGGGCAGGTGAAGACAGGAGAGCAGAGGGAGTCAAGGAGATGGGGAAAAGGTCATTTGGGGGGCAGATGGAAAGGGCATTGTGTGGTTATGCAGAAGCCGAGAGGAGGGATAGTGAAAGCTTATGCTTCCTCTTTCTTGGAGGCTGAAAGAAATGCTGATTTGTGCCTCATGGATGGGGGGGTATGACAACGTGAAAGCAGCACATTTACAAAAAGAAAAATGGGTCTTTGTTTTGAGCTGGTGACATGGTTGTTGTTTTTCCCTGCAAATTTAGCTTTGCCCTTGTCTGCTGGGGTTTCTCTGCCAACCCTCTTTAATCACCAGTGGCATATGTGGAAATGGAAATTATTATCTCCAAATTGTTATCTGACCTCACCTTCCTGCCTTTATTATGCCACTGAAACGGAAGTGAATTCTCAAACCTCAGAGTTAAAGCATCCCTCAATGGGTGTCAGTCATAAAGACTGAAGAACTGAGAGGGGAAATATCTGTGGGCAGACATCAATGCCTCTGAACAGTACATTTACTGTAATTGAAATAAGCCACTGAGGGGAAAACAGACAATGAACAGACTGATCTACTGCTTCTGAGCAGTAAACATATTGTCACCCACAAAGGAGGGGTGGAACAGTTTCTTAAGGGAGACTGGGGAAGCACATGGGGAAGGGGGATGCTCTGATTGGCTATGTTCTTGTAAAGTCAGGTATAAGGAAAGGAAGGATGGTCAAGCAAACTTCTCCCAGGTCACTTGTGCTTGCTATTTATTGCACAGTGCACTTCAGTTACCAATCAGCAGTACCTCTTGCTCTTTCATTCCTACCCTCCTCTGCCAGTGCAACTCATCATAGTTTATATGTTGCTCTGGTTCTGAGCCCTACGCAGCTCTACCAAATGCATTTCAACTCTAATCCATATCACCTTCTGCTCTTCTAAACCAGGGAAGAAATATTAAGAAAACTGTAATAACAGAAGACAAGGGAAAGAAAAACATATACTCATGACTAACTGCATAGAATCACAGGGCTAGAAGGGACCGCTAGGGTCATCTAGTCTAACACCCTGCCAAGATGCAGGACTTGTTGTGGCTAAACCTTCCAAGACAGATGGTTATCCAGCCTCCTTTGGAAAAACCTCCAGTGAAGGAGCTTCCACAACTTCCGTAGAGTCTGTTCCATTGTCCTACTGTTCTTACAGTTAGCAAGTTTTTCCTGAGATTTAATCTGAATCCACTATGCTGCAGTTTGAACCCATTTCCTGTTGTTCGTCCCCCCTGTAGCAAGAGAGAACACCTTTTCTCCATCTTTTTTTATGGCAAACTTTCAAGTATTTAAAGACCGCTATCATGTTGTCGCTTAATATCTTCTTTTCCAAACTAAACATACTCCGTTCCTTCAGCCTTTGCTCATGTGGCTTGCATTCCATCCCTTTGATCATCTTTGTTATTTGCCTCTGGATCCTTTCCAGTTTTTTTACATCCTTTCTATACATGGTGACCAAAATTGGACACCGTACACCAGCTGAGGCCTAGTCAATGCCAAATAGAGCATTCTATCACCTCTTGTGACTTGCATGCTATGCCTCTGTTTATGCAACCTAAAATTGCATTTGCTTTTTTTGCAACAGCATCACATTGCTGACTCATGTTGAGGTTGTGATCCACCACTCCTCCCAGATCCTAGTCAGTGGTGCTGCTGCCAAGCCAGTTATCCCCATTCTGTATTCGTGCATTTGGTTTTTCTTCCCTAAGTGTAGCACCTTACATTTGTCTTTGCTGAATTTCATTTTGTTGTCTATAATCAAGTTCTCGAATTTATCAAGATCCCTCTGAGTTTTAGCTCTGTCCTCAAAAGTGTTGGTAACCCCCACTAGCTTTGTGTCATCTGCAAATTTGATCAGTATGCTCTCTACTCCTCCATCCAGGTCATTAATAAAGATGTTAAATCACACTGGATCCGGAGCAGATCCCTGTGGAACTTCACTTGAGACTTCCCACCAATCTGACATCATTCCATTAATAGTTACTCCTTGTTTGTGGTTGTTTAACCAATTATGTACCCACTTAATGCTAGTTCCGCCAAACCCACATTTCTCCAGCTTACTTATCAGTATGTCATGTGGCACTGTGTCTAAAGCCTTGCTGAAGTCCAGGTATATTATGTCCTCTGCATTCCCCCGTCCACTGAATTCCCCCATCCACCCTGCACCCAGGGGCTGTAGGGATGTGCAGTCACTTCCGGGAGGAGCGCAGGGCCAGGGCAGACAGGGAGCCTGCCTTAGCCCCGCTGCACGCCAGACTTTTAGCAACTAAAATCTCCCGGGTTGGCTTCAGTAGCCTCCGGGAGATAGAGCCTGATTCCGGGAGACTCATGGTGAAACCGGGAGGGTTGGCAACTCTAAAGAGACAGCATGTTGACACACTCACTTTCTTCCAACACACACACACTCTCACATACACACTCCCACACCACACACTCTCTCTCTCTGCCCCCCCCACATTACTCCCCTTACAACTCCCCCCTTCCATTAAAAAGCAGCTGGCAATCTAGTAGGATGCCCATGGAATGATGGGATTGAGAAACCTGCATCACGTGACGCTGTACCTGCCCCATGTGGCATTGCAAACCCTTCCCAAAGCACCCTGCAGCCACTTGCACAGTGGGATAGCTACCCACAGTGCACTGCTCTCTATGGTGATGCAAGAGCTGCTAGTGTGGATGCGTTCTGCTGACACGAAGAGCATAGTGTGGACACGCAACAGCGATTTAAAGCGGTGGCTGTATGTCAGCATAATTTGTGGTGACAAAACTCTGAAGTGTAGACAAGGCCTAAGACTATGCCATTATCCTTCTAGTAAACTTCATCTAAATGCTAAATGCAGGCCTTTTGATCTAATGACAATTTAGTATAGTTGCATACATAATGTAAAAGTAATATAGACTTACAAGACATGAAAAGGATTTAGGAACTACAGGTTAATTTGGTTACACAGATATACATTTAACAGAATGTAGGTAGATACAATTAACATCTATTCTTGATTTTTATCAGCACAAGAGAATGGCCTGTGTCTGCTAAGCTATTTACATACCTTTGTTACCTCCACATAGTGAATTAACATTTCTTTGAGGTCATGCCCTGAGCTGACTAGCTGTCAGAACCACAGGGACATTTTGCAGAAGCCATTAACAGCTGTGGGAGTTTTTCTGAAAGGTCATCAAGTGGGTTAGGGTGCTGCAAGCTCAGAATTCCTCCAGGAGTCACCATCTGTCCCTCTCTACTAAGGGCTTATTTACACTACCCAGTTTTGTTGACAAAACTTATGTCAACACCCAAAAGTCGACAAAACAAAAATCGCCAAAGGGTGTTCACACTTGCTCCCTCTGTCGACAGATCACATCCACCCTGGGACACCATCATCGACAGGGTGAGCAATGCACCGTGGGTATGTATCCCACAGTGCACTCTTGTGGGAAGGAAGAGCTGATCGCTGTGCATCTTGGGATTCTCTCCGAGTTCTCCCACAGCCCCCTCAGCTGCCAAGAGCAGCACCAGGAGTAGCTCTGTGAGCTCTCCGTGCTGAGGAATGGCAAAGCAGCACAGCAGTCTGTCCCCCTCCCCCCGCAACAGCCGTCTGTATTTATATTTAATATAATATTTGTACTGCTTTCTGTATTTTTCACTCCATGCATCTGATGAAGTGGGTTTTAGCTCACGAAAGCTTATGCCCAAATAAATTAGTTAGTCTCTAAGGTGCCACAAGGACTTCTCGTTGTTGTTGCCTGCTGCTGTGTTCCTAGTGCAGAGCAGAACAGGAGAATTCCAATGATCTGCTCTTTGTTTGTTCCCCAAAGGGAGCAGCTTTGAAAGGAGAGGGGCATGCAGAGATCAAAACACTGAGCAGAGCAATCAGGGCAGGCATTGTGGGATACTGTCGGAAGCCAGTTCTGTCAACAAACCAATCAGCAGTGTCTACACTGGCTCTTTGTCGACAATAAAGGAAAGGGGAAAGAGAAAATTCTCTGATAGGGGTGGAAGTTTTTTGTTGCCGAAACTGGGCGTTTTTCGCGACAAAAGTCCCATTGTAGTGTGTACACTCTTGCTGTTTTGTCGCCAAAAGGCAGTTTTTGGTGACAAAACTTGCCAGTGTAGACAAACCCTAACTCTCCATATTCTGTCAGCACAAGGCTCAGACAAGGAAACAATTTCCCCCCTTCATTAATATTTTCAGATAGGGCCCAGGACACTTAAATCCCACTATCTTAACATAGTTTTTTAAAGGGAAGAATGACAGTATTCTACCCCGTATCTGAATTTTCACCATCACAGAAACATCTTCTCAGAGTTGGATTTTTCCCTCTCCCCAAACTGTCTTCTGTCCTTTTGAACTGCGAGTTGAATGGGTGTCAGCTCACAGCCGTTTGGTGCAACAGCACATTTAGGTGGCGGGTGCCAGAATCTAAACTTAATCTCTTTTAAAATGAAAGTCAGCAGCCATTATGGCTGTACAAATAACTATACTTTTACAATTCATCCAAAAGACTGCACCTCCAGCAACACCTTAAAACCATGCTGGGGCTTTGGGTCATTTCTAACTTGTGGGAAAGTACCACCTACTAAGTCATGAACACAGCTCCTTGCAGCGGCTGTGTGTCTCTCTCTGCCAGGTACCAACTTGCTTGGCTTGTTTCTGTTTTGCTCAGATGGAGGAAATGGGATCACAGTATAAAGTAATGTGCAGGCTACTCAGAGAACAAATGCATAGAGCCTTTAATTTTCAAAATAGCTTTATTTGGTCTTTTTTCAGCATAGCTAGAACACAATGATGAATAATAGAATCAATGAATTAGTAAGAGAGGTAGCTTCAGGTGAGAGAATCATTAAGCAGCAATAACAAAGTCCCTAGCACAACAGTAACTGTCAGCAACTATCTCTAATGGCCTTACAAACACAAAGATGAATACACATTAATGCACATACAAATGCTTGTATCACACTGGGGTATTGAAACAGCTGCAGCTCTGGAAAACTGAAGAGATCTGTCTTTCCTCACACAAATAGATTTGAACTTTGAATCTGAAACAGTTACTTTAGTTTCAAGAAACTCAGCTGCTAAATGTTCCCTGTTGCCTTAATAAATATGCATATAGTGTGTACATAAAACTGTAACCCAGCATGTCTTACAAAAAGTTAAATAACGTGAAACATGACTGATGCAAGAACAAAAGTTAATGGAATAGAATAGCCAAATGCCTTATAGGAAGGTAATAACAGTGCTCTAGATGGGATACAAGGCTTAAACCACTACTGCTCTGTCTGGTTGATGGCTTGTCTTAATACTCATTCACCAGTAGTGCCAGGTAAATGAAGTGTGGCTGGAGCCATGTTGAAGATCAACAGCAAGAGGAGGAATGTAAGGAAGGGAAGCAACAAGTCTTGTGAATGAATTCCATGGACAGATGATCCGGATCCATCAGTCATTCACTGCTGAAAAACCACCTGATCAGCTAGATAGGAGGAAAGAAGCAGGTGGATAGTTGCTGTCCAGTGGGACTGAGACAAATGACATTAGGTTTGTCCCCTATATATCTGAATCTGGTGCCAGGTTTTTTACTTCCTATCTTCTAGCTACTGAGTCTAGGTTGGATCACACTTCCCTTTATTGATGTAACTTTCAGGCCACTCCAGGTCACTGCTTCTAATGCTGAATCAGGTTTGCCAAGGAAAAGATCCAGTAAATGGGTTAAGATGCTTTAGATTCTAGATGGAAAAAAAAAAAAGGGAAGAAAATCTTGTTGATTGTTGAAAGCAAGAAAAGAGGACTGACCGACTGCTTAAAATACAGCAGCAGCTGTAACTAAAGGCTCCCCTAGTCACATTATATTGAGTGTTGGATTTCTTATCCACAGACAGGCTCCCATGTAGCTTGAGTTCCACCTTTATTTCCCTTGCTTACCAGGAAGCATACTTCATCTGGAAATCTCCGTAGCACAGAGAGACATCTAGTGAAAGAATAACACAACTGCCAGTAAATATATAATTATGTAACATGTGATCTTTAGGGTTTTACCCAGGACCTATTGACCTAACAACAAGAGCTCCAGTCTGTTAGTTCAAAGACTATACAGACTCAAATCTCTATGAGGTCCAGCCACTAAAGGCAGACAGAGCACCTTAAGGAGTTACAACTACATCTACTCATGCTCGGCAGCTAGGTCTCCATGCAGCAATTGCTTATCTGTTATCAGGTTCCCCTGTGTGGGCTTCAGTATACTTCTGACAGCAGTCTCCTCAATGCCAGGTTTACTACTTTCTCCCAAGGAAGAGGATTCTTAAAAGTGAAAGCCTTCTGGAGGCTGTGTTTTGTTTTTTGTTTTCTAACTAGAGAAAGTGCCTTGAGAATCTGTTTCTGAAAGAGGCTCAAAAGAGATGATTCAAAAGTTAATGACTAGAGCATACTCTGTGCCAGTTTTCAGAGTAGCAGCCGTGTTAGTCTGTATTCGCAAAAAGAAAAGGAGGACTTGTGGCACCTTAGAGACTAACCAATTTATTTGAGCATGAGCTTTCGTGAGCTACAGCATCGGATGCATCCGATGAAGTGAGCTGTAGCTCACGAAAGCTCATGCTCAAATAAATTGGTTAGTCTCTAAGGTGCCACAAGTCCTCCTTTTCTCTGTGCCAGTTATTTCTCTTTTGGCACAAGCTGTCCCGATGGAACACCGTCCTTTTCTGTAGATTCGTAACAGTGGTGATGGTGGGGTTGCTGGTTTAACTTGATGGAGCATTTTATAATAGATCACTGAATCAAATCCACCCCAGGTCAGTAGTGAGTAGTTACCAGTGGTAGTTACCAATGGATGACTCTCCAGGACCATGAATAAAAATCAGAATAAAAATAAAATAAAACAAACCAAAACACCAGATTTTTAAAATTTAAATTGGAGTTTTATTTTTGAAAACAAACATGTTGAAAATTAAACCTAAAGTTAAGGCCTGTAACAAGGCCAACTGCCTCCTGAGTGACCCCTCATGGCTGGAGATCACTCTGCAGCACCCCACCCACTGTTTCTCCTCTCCTTGAGGCTCCTAAAGGACCGCACTTGGGCTTCTCTGAGTTACCACCAACCATGCCCGCTTTAATTGAAACAGTTCACAACAATCCTCAGAGTCCCAAAATGACATTCATCACCACAACAGAAAAGTTTATACTTAGCTGTGGCATGTTCTATCACCACCAGAGCTCTTCTTCTGCCCTAATCTGTTCTCCCCTCCCTGCTCAGCCTTCCAGTTCTGGCCTCCAAGTCCAGACCCAATCAGGGTTTCCCACAGAAGGCTCCAAACTCCCCTGATATCAGACATTTCCTGCAAGAGCCTTTCACTTTCTGCAGTTTCCTGATCCCCCTCATCCCCAACAGCTTTTTATGGGGAAATCACATGATTTCTCAGCTGTGGTTCATTCAGTAATCAGGTTTCAGAGTAGCAGCCGTGTTAGTCTGCATCCGCAAAAAGAGCAGGAGGACTTGTGGCACCTTAGAGACTAACACATTTATTTGAGCATAAGCTTTCAGCTTTGAGCATAAGCTACAGCTCACTTCATCGGATGCATGCAGTGGAAAATGCAGTAATCAGGGTGTGCTCACCCCAGGCCCTCCAACCCATAACAGGCAAGCCACACCTTACACGGGCTGAAACATACTATAATCTACTAAAATAATTTTTTTAAATTATATGCTGAACCAATGAGCCCTCCTTATATACTGTGAGTCCAAGATTTTGTTTTATATACAGGTTTCAGAGTAGCATCCGTGTTAGTCTGTATTCGCAAAAAGAAAAGGAGACTAGTGGCACCTTAGAGACTAACCAATTTATTTGAGCATGAGCTTTCGTGAGCTACAGCTCACTTCATCAGATGCAACCAATGAAGTGAGCTGTAGCTCACGAAAGCTCATGCTCAAATAAATTGGTTAGTCTCTAAGGTGCTACTTGTTTTATATACAGAATCAATTGGGGGCAAGCCATCTTTAACAAACTTTTGAACTCCAGCTCTATAAATATGGCACAACATGCCATGTACTGCCTTAAGTTTTTATATTATTTTTGGTCTTTAGAACGGAGTGAACTCTGGTAATTTACTTATTTCCAGTTGTTAGTTGTTTCAGCCTGTTGTGCACAAAAGATCTGCAGAAACACTTTTAGTTTCACTTTTTTTCTTATGTAATCTATACATTTAAAGTAGTTTTATTTAACTAATTAAAACAATTTTTAAATGCTGATTGATATGTGCATTTTTTAATTCAATTCCAATTTCCATCCAAAAGCAGCTTGATAGAAATCATGGGTAAAAAGTTACCTGGTAAATAAGAAACATATTTTCTACCAATGAAAAAAATGGAGTAATTAAAAGTCGAAATATAAAAAGAATATTCAGAGTCTTAATTTTTGAAGGATGGCTACATAGATGGTTAAATCAACGTGCATCAATGTGTATCGTGTATCTGTCTGGTTAAAAAAAAGTCATACCAAATCTAATGTAAAAGCTATATTTAACTATAAATAATCAAATCAACATCTCTGTCTGTGACAGCATCAGAGGCAAGAAATTCCCATCTCATTACATCATGAGGCCTGGGAAACTATACATCTGGGATCAAATTAAAGGTCTGATTTAAGAGTTATTGTACAAAACAAAATTGTATTTGGTTTATTCTAAGGACCTACCCAAATATATAGTAAGAAGATTAATTGTATTTTTCTTCCAGAAAATAGCATCCAGACTCTCTGTGCATCATAGACTAGCTATTATTACATAGTAACTGGCATAATCCTGACTGCTATAGTGCAGGTTGCCAAAGAAACATGTTTTGATAGTTATATCAGCCTTTCCTTAAGAAAATAAGGACAAATGGAAAACATGATTAAAATGGGTGATATAAAGCAAAGTTTTCTGTTTGTTGAATTAAATCAACCATGTTCTAAATCAATCCAACTGCTCTCCAGAGGCCTATGAAAAATGACTTGCTATGTTTGCAGTCCATTTCCCAGTGAATAAATATCCTCTCATCACAAAGATTACACAACAAATGGCACCTTGCTGTACAGATACAGTGGCTAAATGGACCCAGCAGAAAGAAGTTCCAGCCAAGTTTTCAGGAACAATATTGGGATACTTTAACTGCTGCTGCCTGTGGATTATTGATAAAGGTTTTAGTCCCTAGGACAATCAAACTGTTACTTTCAAACAGCAATGAGTTCTCCTAAGTAAGTTGTTTTGCATATATAAATACAAACATATTCAATAAATACCCCCAAAACATTGTCTTCTGCTTCCAAACCATCATGACACAAAGTTCACGATATTGCACCACATGATGATGTTACATTACCCGAATACTATCATAGATTTAATAAAGAGAGACCCCAACTTGAACATACAAAACTGGCACAATTACATACACAACCAGAGCAAACAAACACAGTTGTAAGTGCAACTATATATTCACCAGGTGGCACTTATGAGTGCCAAGTCCACTGTATACTGAAATAACTGGGCAAAAATAAGAAAGCGTGTTCAGAGAAGAGTCAGGGACTATAGCTATATATACAACAGCCTGAATGATCATCTCATCTTAATGGAATTTTAAGCATCTAATTTTAGGTAATCTATTTGCACATGATAGGAATTATTGATTATTTACTGGAATCATTTAGAAAGCTTTGCTTTCCATTTCCTATGAATTCACTCACTGCGGGATAGATCAAGATGATATTATTCTGACCCTAATTTCCTTGGTAGTGCTATCTTTGCGATAAAGGAAGACTAACAACTAATTTTTGGATGAGACTTCATATTTTGGAAAAACGTTATTGCATAATAAAGACAAAAATAAATCTTGCATAATTTGTGTGCAATTCAGATGAAAACAGCTGTTTTAAAACAAATATTCCCTTGCAGCATTTGCAGCCTACACATTGCCACTTCGAGAGTTTGAAGGTGAGATTGAAAATAAACAAAAGCTAAATCAATGTTATTGTAAACAAACAGAATAGAATAAACAGTGAAAAGCAAATGCGGTATTGAATTTTCCCTATTTTTCAATAATGCAAGCTATTACTAGTAGCACATAGATAAGAACATTTGTTCAAAGTACATATACCTAATTTTTCAAATTTTACTCACAATATTGGGAGTCCAGCTTGAGACACCTAAAAAGGAATCTGATTTTCAGAGGGCAGTGCTCAGCTCTTCTGAAAATCGAGTGTCAGAGCCAGGCGGTAGGCAGCCAGATCTAGTGGTTAGTAACCTGATTCAGGAGTGTCATGTTCATGTTACCAGGAATCAGGCAGGAGCCAGTCAAATTAACCCCAAGAAGGTTAGACAATATTTGGGTCACCAGGAGTCAAGCCAAGGTCAGGATACCAGGAATCAAGCAGGTCAGAGTCTGTAGCATGAGGCAAGAGGGCTGTAGTGAGTGGAGTGGCCTCCCTCCAGACTTGAGAGTGAGGGACCATTCCACTCCCCGTGATGGGCAGAGCCAAACCCTCCCCACCCCCTGCCGGAAGTAGCGGGGTACAACAGGAAGTATAAAAGGGCGGGCTCTGCAACACAGTTGAGGCTGCACAAGGGAAGGAAGCAGATGTCTCTTCTAGGCAGGTTGACCCTTCTGCAGGACCCTAGTCCAGCAGCCGAGCAGACCAGAACTCTACTGAATGAAGAGGACCCCAAGGAGTAGCTGAAGAGGCTGCTGCCCCACTATGAGAAAACGAGACAGAACCCCAGCTCGATGGAGCAACGCTGACTAGCTGGAGTAGGAAGTAGCCCTGGGGAACCAGACTTCAGCCAGACTGTGTTGCCAGGAAGCCAAGCAGCGGATTTTGGTTTCCCTGCCAACCCAGGGGTGGGACTACCCACCACTAATAGGGCCCTGGGCTGGGATCCAGTGAAATAGGGTGGGGTTGGGTCCTTCTACCCCTTTTGCTGCTACCCCACACCTAGGGATTGGTAGCACACTCACCCTAGCCCTGAAGGCCTATACCTTGATTGTTGGTTGCCCCAGCCAGGAGGTTGTGGGCTCTAGATTATTGATTGCTGTCTGTCTTAGCCAGGAAGTTCAGGGCTAAAGACTGCTTATTGCTCTGCCCCGCTTGGGGGCCAGAGCCCCTCTGACATTATCTGATTAAAATGTGACCATGTAGATTATTGTTACTACTACTGTTATACAATTGCAACAAAGCTTGTGCACAGTATGTCATGTAAGGTGTCTAAAAAATTATGGTTTGCTGAACATGATTATCCTATTTGTATCATGTATCGCTTTTGTTTCTGGAGTTATGTACATTGACTATGTACCTGTATTTCAAATGTGTTTGCTCCTGTGGTAAGACCCACAAGGTATTTAGCCATCACATTGTGAAGGGACTATTAAAGTTGAATGGCCCATCAAAGAACACTTAACTCACAATGGGCCATGGCAGAAGCTCATCTACACCTAATGGACTTTCCTGTGGATATTCTAGCTAGAGTATGGGTGATGGTTCCTGCTATGACTCAGCGGCGCATGCAAAGGCCTGTGTTGAGACCATGTGACACTAAACACCATCGTGTTACCTGAATTTTTCCACAAGCTGTGCGGAGGGCTTTGTTTGAAACAGTGGCTTTCCCTCCATATAAACTAGGGCAGAAACTATAAAAGGCCCAAGAAACATCTCCATTTTGCCTCTTACCTGATCTGATCTCTGGACTATGAACTTATGCTAATGGGAGTATTCTAACCAAGGGACTGCAGACCTTCCAGATAATTGGGAGCAACCAGAGATTTAACCAGTTAGCAGTTTATGCCATCACTGCTTCAAGAACTCTTTGCAACACTAAAGCTCACCATCTCTACTATGACACTGATTTCACAGCTGTACTCATGTCTGTTTGTATAATCTTTTAACCAATACCCTCTTTTATTTTTTAAAAATTTTAGTTTAATTAAGAATTGGCTGGAAGCATGTATTTGAGTAAGATCTGAAATATTCATTATCCTGGAAGGTAATGGATCTGATCCTTTCGGATTGATTGAACTTTCATATTTGACATGGCTGTCTGGCGGGAACCCAAGGGCTGGATTGCTTTTAAGGAAACTGTGTTTTGGCTTCTGTGTAACCAATAAGGTATTATAGAAGTTGTTTTGTGGCTAGCTTGGAGGATCTAAGTATTGGAATGACCACCAGCTTTGGGGATTGTCTGCCCCTTTCTTTGCAGTTTGCCCTAATAGAGTTACCTCAGTGTGGCTCCCCTGGGACTCTGGTCACAGCCTTAGACTCTTAACTGTTATTTGACCACCCAGGAGGCTGTGAGCTATAGACTACTTGTTGCTTGGCCACAGCCAGAGGGGCCTGAGCCCGACTACTGTTGCCACATGCAATGAGGTGGAATGGCCTCCCTCCCCACTTGAGAGTGAGGGATCACTAGAGTGTCCATACAATAACCAGATAGTGCCTAGTAGTGCAACCAATTTCCTGTACCTCTCTTTGTGTTTAAATAGGAAGCCCTGACCAATCAGAGGTCCTGTTGTTCCTCAAGCAGGCCCAAGGGAAGCCTCCCTCATGTAACTTCAGGTTGTATGGTTGCTCCACCTGGTCAGTTGGGAAGAAGCTGCTGGCTGAGAGCAGGGAGATAGCACTCAGTTGGGAACCTCACAGACTCAGGTTCAAAAGCCACAGGGTCATGACATCAGGCCCCCATAAGGTGATGAAAACTGGGCACCAAAAAATAGGCACCCAAAATCATGAGTCAATTTTGACCATGATTTTAAAGTTGCACAAATAACTTGATATGACAAAATACCTGTATTGCCAACTATCATGGTTTTTTTTTTAATTCTTTTATTAGTGCCAAAATTTTAGAGCATTCTGGAACCCATCTCACGATGATGCAAGAAGCTCCAGGTGCCTTGCAAATTTTTGCCCTGCCAGAATCCAGCAGAGTCTCTACTCTCGTTCTCCATTCTCACAGGAGGGGGGAGGATGCAAAGAGCCCATCAGCTCAGTGAGGCTCCACTCCCTCCTCCCTGCCCATGAGCAACCCAGACAGAACTGTGCCTCCCCTCCTTGCCCCTCCCCCTGCTGCATCCAGCCTGGGAAGAGGTAGAGGGGGGTGAAGAGGCACTGGAGCTGCGCCCCCCACTCTAGAAAGGGGAGAGGGAACCCCTCTGCTGTCAGCCCACATCTAGAAAAAGTAGGGTCAAGAACCCCAGGTGGGACAGAGATGAGGCTGGGCTGAACTGATGGGGAATGTGGGCTGGGTGCAGACTGAACTTTTGGACAGGGCTGGGGGACAGGATTAATTGGTGGGCAGGGAATGGGCTGATGTCGGGGTGAGATCTCATGCAGCAGGGGCCAAAATCACGTTACCCAATACATTTAGGAGAGTGAGCAATGGTAATTGTCACACACACACAGGAGATGGGCAGGAGGCGTTCAAAATCAAAAGATGGAAAAAATAATATCATGTTTTAAAATCTCATTAGTTTGCGGGGGGGGGGGGTCTAATTCAGGGGTTTTGATCTTGAGGTTAGCAACAGTGAAATACACACAACAAAAAGACACCTGACAAAAGTAACTATAGTGGGAATAGTTTACAACTACATCTGATGTTTCATCCACTGAGTTGACGTCTGATTCACTGTAAATATTTATTCCAATAACAAACAACTTATTCAGAGGGAGACCCACCTTTAGATAAGAAACTACATAAAATCTGACAGCCCAAGGCTGCCAAATAAGCTGATCTAGAAATCCTATTGTATCATGAGTTTTCACAATTTATGTAGATAAAAGAGACCGAAATGGAATGGTTACTCTCCTTACATGGCAGAGCCAGCGTTAGCATTTCAAAGATCACGTGCAAATAATTTCTGTGAGGAATTAAATAGGGATTTGTAAGAGTGAAACAACTGTTCATATGTTAAGGTCATGTTAATTTTTTCCTCCATATCAGTAAAATAAAGCTTTCAAAGGCCAGTGATTTTGAATATGGCTACATGATTTGAATGAACAGCCAAAAGGAGCTATTAGAAATCATTTTACACCGTGAAATGACACAAATGAGGTGTGGGAGGCAATTATGTGAAATTCCCCCCTGTGCAGAGAGCCAACAGATGGCTCATTTTGAAGACTATGTACTGGCCCTTTGCACACAAGAGAATTTCTCTCTTGGTTACTGAGTTACCATGTAGCTGGGAGCACAACAGACTCTTTCTTCTGTAACAGATAAAATCTGAAAGGTTTCATGTGTCCACACTTAGATATACACAACTGCATGTACAGCAAATACAATTAGTTTCAGTTGTACTTGGTCCTCCAGGAAATAAATGCAATTGCCCATGGAATTTTGCATACACACGGTCAAATTCTGATTTTGGTCACACAAGTATAAATCTGGAGAACCACGATGGACTGAAACTGAGGAACTCTACATTTAGAGAGGTGTAACTCACAGAAGAGCGATGAAAAAGCAATCAGGTTCTTAAAAGAAGAATTTTAATTGAAGAAAAAGTAAAAGAATCACCTCTGTAAAATCAGGATGGTAAATACCTTACAGGATAATCCGATTCAAAACATAGAGAATCCCTCTAGACAAAACCTTAAATTACAAAAAGACACAAAAACAGGAATATCCATTCCATTCAGCACAACTTATTTTATCAGCCATTTAAACAAAACAGAATCTAATGCATATCTAACTAGATTGCTTATTAACCCTTTACAGGAGTTCTGACCTGCATTCCTGTTGATACTGGCAGATGCATGAGTAATCCTGCATTCGTAATTCTTCTTTTAAAAATAACTCTAAGTACAAGTAGAGAGCAGTATGGGCATAGTGTATTATTAAACCAAGAACAGTTCATAAATACTCTTACTTTTGTGTTGTGCAATGTTTATCCTTGGATAGGGCGGGGAGGATTTGAGTAACTTAATTACCACAAAATTACCCCTTTAATTATACCATACGTCACTGTGAGGGATTGTTGTAATGGCTTTCTTTGTGTTTTGTAAGATTATTTTCCACATGGATCCAAACCAACTCACTGTGGCAAAATGTATTTCTGGAATTGCAGAATATTCATCTGTCTACAACCAAAATACTCTCCCCTTTACAAGAAAGCCACACCAGACTAAACAACGGCAATTCTAAAACAAGACTCCAGGGTCAGGACTCTAGTGGCAATGAGACATTCTGACTGTGATATTCTGCCACCCTGGAAATACAGGAGGACTTCAGAGTTACGAACACCTTGGGAATGGATATTGTTTGTAACTCTGAAATATTCATAACTCCAAACAAAACATTATCATTGTATTTTAAAAGTTTACAACTGAACACTGACTTAATACAGTGGGTTCTCCTTTCAGGTGAATTTTCAGTGTCAGACCTGCTGGGTCATTCTCAAACCAAAAACCCGGGCTAAACCTTCCAGTCAGGGGCAATTACTACGTACCAGCAGTAGTGCCACATCAGACACTTCGGCATAGATTTCACAATCCATTTTTGCCTACAACAACTAAATCTTCAGCACTTTTAATCACAGTGCTGCAAAATAGCATTGAGACAACAGAGGAGTAATTCTGAAAATAAGTACTAGACATTTACATGAGTAAGAAGTTAATCAAGACAGTGTGTTCCATTCTTCCAGGGAAGAATTGGTAGGGGAAGTAGAAGTGGGTGGCAACCTGGGCAGCAGTGACCATGAGATGGTTGAGTTCAGGATCCTGACAAAAAGAAGAAAGGAGAGTAGCAAAATACAGACTCTGGACTTCAGAAAAGCAGACTTACACTCCCCTAAGGAACTGATGGGCAGGATCCCCTGGGAGGCTAATATGAGGGGGAAAGGAGTCCAGGAGAGTTGGCTGTATTTTAAAGAAGCCTTATTGAGGGTGCAGGAACAAACCATCCCAATGTGCAGAAAGAATAGCAAATATGGCAGGCGACCAGTGTGGCTTAACAGTGAAATCTTCTGTGAGCTTAAACTCAAAAAGGAAGCTTACAAGAAGTGGAAATTTGGACAGATGACTAGGGAGGAGTATAAAGATATTGCTAGAGCATACAGGGGTATAATCATAGAATGTCAGGGTTGGAAGGGCCCTCAGGAGGTCATCTAGTCCAACCCCCTGTTCAAAGCAGGACCGATCCCCAATTTTTGCCCCAGATCCCTAAATGGCCCCCTCAAGGATTGAACTCACAACCCTGGGTTTAGCAGGCCAATGCTTAAACCACTGACCTATCCCTCTCACCTAAATCAGGAAGGCCAAGGCACAATTGGAGTTGCAGCTAGCAAGGGTTGTGAAGGGTAACAAGAAGGGTTTCTACAGGTATGTTAGCAACAAGATGGTGGTCAGGGAAAGTGTGGGACCCTTACTGAATGGCAACATAGTGACAGATGATGTGGAAAAAGCTGAAGTACTCAATGCTTTTTTTGTCTCGGTCTTCACAGACAAGGTCAGCTCCCAGACTGCTGCATGGGCAACACAGTATGGGGAGGAGGTGAGCAGCCCTCAATGGTGAAAGAACAGGTTAAGGACTATTTAGAAAAGCTGGACACACACAAGTCCATTGGTCCGGATCTAATGCATCCAAGAGTGCTGAGGGAGTTGGCTGATGTGATTGCAGAGCCATTGGCCATTATCTCTGAAAACTCATGACGATCAGGGGAGGTCCCGGACAATTGGAAAAAGGCAAATATAGTGCTCATATTTAAAAAAGGGAAGAAAGAGAACCTGGAGAACTACAGACCGGTCAGCCTCACTTCAGTCCCCAGCAGGTCCTCAAGGAATCCATTTTAAAGCACTTGGAGGAGAGGAAGGGGATCAGAACAGTCAACATGGATTCACCAAGGGCAAGTCATGCCCAACCAACCTGATTGCCTTCTACGATGATATAACTGGCGCTGTGGATATGGGGAAAGCGATGGATGTGATATATTTTGACTTTAGCAAAGCTTTTTGATATGGTCTCCCACAGTATTCTTGCCAGCAAGTTAAAAAAGTATGGATTGGATGAATGGACTATAAGGTGGATAGAAAACTTGCTAGATTGTCGGGCTTAATGGGTAGTGATAAACGGCTTGATGTCTACTTGGCAGCTGGTATCAAGCGGAGTGCCCCAGGTGTCAATCCTGGGGCCGGTTTTGTTCAACATCTTTATTAATGATCTGGATGATGGGATTAATTGCACCCTCACCAAGTTTGCAGATGACACGAAGATGGGGGGAGAGGTAGATAAACTGGAGGATAGGGATAGGTTCCAGAGTGACCTAAACAAATTGGAGGATTGGGCCAAAAGAAATCTGATGAGGTTCAACAGGGACAAGTGCAGAGTCCTACACTTAGGAAGGAAAAATCCCATGCACTGCTACATGCTGGGGACTGACCAGCTAAGCAGCAGTTCTGCAGAAAAGGACCTTGGGATTACAGTGGATGAGAAGCTGGATATGAGTCAGCAGTGTGCCCTTGTTGCCAAGAAGGCTAACGGCATATTGCGCTGCATTAGTAGGAGCATTGCCAGCAGACCGAAGAAAGTGATTATTCCCCTCTATTTGGCACTGGTGAAGCCACACCTGGAGTACTGCATCCAGTTTTGGTCCCCCCACTGCAGAAGGGATGTGGACAAATTGGAGAGAGTCCAGGGGAGGGCAGCAAAAATTATTAGGGGGCTAGGGCACATGACTTATGAGAAGAGGCTGACGGAAATAGGGTTATTTAGTCTACAGAAGAGAAGAGTGAGGGGAGATTTGATAGCAACCTTCAATGACCTGAAGGGGGGTTCCAAAGAGGATGGAGCTAGGCTGTTCTTAGTGGTGACAGATGACAGAACAAGAAGCAAGTTGAAGTGGGGGAGGTCTAGGTTGGATATCAGGAAACACTATTTCACCAGGAGGGTGGTTAAGCACTGGAATGGGTTGCCTAGGGAGGTGGTGGAATCTCCATCCTTAGAGGTTTTTAAGGCTCGGCTTGACAAAGCCCTGGCTGGGATGATTTAGTGGGTGTTGGTCCTGCTTTGTATAGGGGATTGGACTAGATGGCCTCCTGAGGTCCCTTCCAACCCTGTGATTCTATGATTCATTCAGTGAGGTTTAAATGATTAACTAGACATGCAAAATAAAAGAAATCACATCACAACCTGCTACTTTAGAACCAAGCCTGGCTACACAATAATCTCAACAGGGTTGGTGGAAATTTTTTCATCAAATCTGTTCTATGATGGAAAATTGGGTTTTCAAATAAATGAATTTTTTAGCAAAAAAGTGTCTGCTTTCTGCTGAAAATTTTGGGGATTTTTTTGGTAGAAAAATGGAATGTCCAAAAATCTGAAAAAAAAAAAATCAGTTCTGAAATGCCAGTGTGATGCATTATGTGAGTTGCAGTTTGGTTCCCTCATATTTCTGATCTCCTGGATGGGCCAGGCTTCCCAACTGGCCTTCATCTCCCATGATGCATTGTGGCCATGCAACTGCATGAAGCACTGCCTCATTTTACTAAGAGAGGAGACTGTGGTGCCTAATGGGAAATGTAGTACAGCCAGAGAACCAAGTCTGTAGAGAGAACAGGAGCATGAAACATCTGAAGTACAATTTCGATGAGACGAGGCTGGCAAATTAAATATTGTGGTTTTTGGCCAGAACATTTCAGTTTTCGATTTTCACTGAAAACTCTAAATTTTCCATTGAAAAAGCCCTCCATTTTCTGACCAGCTGTATGTCTCAGTAACTTGCTCTTGATTTTTGTCTGTACATGAGAGAGAATATGTATGAGCACTGAATACTGTTCAAAAGCTGCAGTTCTCAAATTGTGGAGCCTTGGCTGGTGGACCACAGAATTCAACTTTTTGATAAATACACACCTGTGGTATTAAAAGAGGAATGATCTGCAGTATGAGAGAGCTGGAAAACCTCTGGCTATGTTACTTATGACAATTTGAAACATCTTGCTCAATTTCTCTCTCTGGGAGTAGCACAGATAGGATAAAAATTACAAGGGCTATAAAGTCATGTCATTTCAGGACATAAACTGATCAGCAGCTGGGGTCAAGAGGATATTCGCCCCCACCCCACATGTTACAGTATGGATGTTTAACACCTCTCTCTGGAGAATCCAGCATTGACCACTCTCAGAGACAGGATAGTACAAAAGATGGTTGAAAAACTGTCAAAGGAACAGTTTTCTGACGGAAAAGGTAGTGTCATCAAAATTGAAACGCTGTATGAGAATGTCTCAATTTTGACAAACATTTTTGATGGAAGACAGTTGAAATTAATGGTTTTGACTTTCTTGTTCTGGTAACATCAATGTTTCATTTAGTTTTACTTTACAGTAAAATATTGATTTTAATATTATATACCTATATTTTATATTTGTATTTATATTAGAATGTATCCATAGTATTGAAAGGAAACAATTCAATGTTTCTGAGTGACTCTTAGTGTCTACACTGTAATTTTTAGCCCCGCAGCCTAAGCCTCAGAAGTCTGAGTCAATTGAACCAAGTTCTGAGACTCAGTGCTGTGGGTTTTTTATTGCAATGTAGACACACTCACAGTGTTCTCAGCCAAGACCCTACATCTGTTGGATCAGCTCCCTCTGAGAATCTACCATGCCTTCAGGGAATGATGCAAGTCTTTTAACTAATTAGGCTTGAACTACTGTAGAACAGTAATTTTACTAAATCATCCTTCTGTATGTTGATGTTTTGTATTTCTTTTTAATTACTGTAATGTACTCAGATACAATAGTGGTGGATATCATGGAAATATTTAAGTAAGAGCTTCTGGGGCAGAGAGTCTATTTTATAAATCTAGAGATATGTCAAGCACACCCCCACTCATTTCACCTGTTTATGGAAAGCCTTGTCCATCTGTGGTTTATAAATGACGGACTTGCAAACATTACGCTTCCAGCAACGTAAGGAAGACAGCCTGATATCTTTGTTCATCTCACGTGACACTTAAAATTTTTATTCTTGCTAGAGCTGTAAAACACAAATTCTTGCTTTTGGCAAAATCGGGGGTAAGAGGGGATACTTTTCTCTCCAAGTTTTGATGAGAAAAAACAAAACCATTTTCATTCACACCTCATATATATTTTTGGGAAATATGAGGTGGTAAAAAGCTAATTTTGCACAGAATAGTGTGGAGCTGATTGGTGAAAAAAAGCAAAATTTTTAAAATTCACAATTTTGCCTTTGGATGTAAGTTTGCCATTTTTCCAGCAAAAAGCCATATCATGGCAAGTAGGTGAGAACCTTTGTCCTGGATCAAATTAATGAATACACAAGTAAACATCCATTTTCAATCTCAACTACAAAGCAAAATTTGGTGGGTTAACTCAGATAAGTCTAAGTGAGTGGCAGCATATCAAGAGGGAGTCAAAATTTTGGCAAATTTACATCTTCTACATTCTCCGGCCTACGTCCCGGATGCCAGTGGACACTTAACAGACTGCTTTACTTAGGCTTGGTCTACACCTAAAAATTTTACTGGTATTACTATTTTGGTTAAGGATGTGATTTTTTTTAACTGACATATTTATATCAGTAAAAGTCTTAGTGTGGACATAATTATGCTGATATAAAGGTGGTTTATACTGGGATAGTCATTCCCCTTTCGGTACAGGAACAGCTATACCAATATAAAACACACATATAAAACAAATGCATCCATACAAGGAGGATTGTAATTCTTTAACTATACTGTTATAATTAAGGTTGCACAACTTTCTAGTATAGACAAGCTGTTAGATGCACACTCACTTACTTTTGTGTAACTTACAAACCCTCTTAAAAGTCACCTTTGAATATGGGTCTAAATTTGCACAGCAAGACGAAACAGCATCCCTTTGCTAACCCACTTACTCCTATGACAATAGAATTATTACATATTTAGGGTGAAATTATGCTTCAATGGAAATCCATGTGAATTTTGTCATTAACTTCTATCAGACTAGGTTTTGGCCCTAGTAAATCTGAGGCTATTCTGCTGTGCAATCAATTTCACTGCTTATCCGTCCACTATGGCATATTCTGTAGTCATTCCAGTGGAAGACATGAAAGATCTGTTTTGGGGCTACCAATCGGACAAAGTCCAGTGGTTTCTTTCTAAGCCACAAAGATGCAATGCTTCTTCATATGATCTTAGCCATTAGTTATGCCAAACTAGAGGGGAAATCTCATAAAATCAGAATTTCTTGGCAGACGCTTTTGTTACTTGATTGGAGAGTTTAGCTAAGAGAACATTAAATCCAACCTTTTCCTCCTCAGAAGAGATTCATATCAAGTTTTGCATGAGTTCACCTTTATTCCAGCATGGTTTGCCAAAGTCCCTAGTGAGGACACACAGGTTAAATTTAGCAGCATAGAAGATGGAAGTCTGGCAGATTATAAAACAGTATGTTGTCATCATGAGACAATTACATCATCTGGTCGGCAGTATCAAGTGAACAGCGTTGTTAGGGCTGCATCCATGCTTGGCTGAGCGTGAAGCTTCAAGCTTGTAGATGCTGTAGCCTTAACACTTAAGACTAGAAATATTTGGAACATTTCTGACAAAATAAAATTTAGACAAATTACGCTTGTAACAGGTTAGCCTGCCAATTTAAGGGTGAGAGGCCCAGGATAGACAGCCCTGTTCAGCTAGCCCCACCTTGCCACACCTGTACAGGGTGTAGGATTTAAAGGGGAGGAAGGCCAGCAGTTAGGGGCTGGGAAGGTTGGCCTGGGCCCAGGCCCAGATAGGGTGTCATAAATATAAAGGGAAGGGTAAACACCTTTAAATCCCTCCTCAGCAGAGGAAAAAACCCTTTCACCTGTAAAGAGTTAAGAAGCTAAAGATAACCTTGCTGGCACCTGACCAAAATGGCCAATGAGGAGACAAGATATTTTCAAAGCTGGAGGGGTGGGGGTGGGACAAAGGGTTCTCTCTGTCTGTGTGTGGCTTTTGCTGGGACCAGAGCAGGAATGCAGGTCAGAACTCCTGTAAAGCGTTAATAAGCAATCTAGTTAGATATGCGTTAGATTCTGTTTTATTTAAATGGCTGATAAAATAAGCTGTGCTGAATGGAATGTATGTTCCTGTTTTTGGTTCTTTTTGTAACTTAAGGTTTTGCCTAGAGGGATTCTCTATGTTTTGAATCTGATTACCCTGTAAGGTATTTACCATCCTGATTTTACAGAGGTGATTCTTTTACTTTTTCTTTAATTAAAATTCTTCTTTTAAGAACCTGATTGCTTTTTCATTGTGCTTAAGATCCAAGGGTTTGGGTCTGTGTTCACCTATGCAAATTGGTGAGGATTTTTATCAAGCCTTCCCCAGGAAAGGGGATGTAGAGATTGGGGTGATTTGGGGGGAAAGACGTTTCCAAGTGGGCTCTTTCCCAGTTATATTTTGTTAGACGCTTGGTGGTGGCAGCAATAAAGTCCAGAGACAAAAGGTAAAATAGTTTGTACCTTGGTGAAGTTTTAATCTAAGCTGGTAAAAATAAACTTAGGGGGTTTTTCATGCAGGTCCCCTCATCGGTACCCTAGAGTTCAGAGTGGGGAAGGAACCTTGACATAGGGCTTAGCTGCTAGGCTGAGGTTTGAGTCAGGCTGAATGCTGGTGTCTGGCTGAAGATGATGACGGCAGGCTATAGGAGCAGGCTGAGTGGATGGCTGCAGCTGGCCCTGGGCCCCCAGCTGAAAAGAGGCTGAACACTAAAACTGATAAAGGAGGTGGGGGAGAGAAGGACAAGGCTATGAAGGAGAAGCAGCAGGGGATGAGGAATGGTCTCAGCTTGGAAAAAAGAAAAAAAACACTTTACATTTCAGGATTTGAAGAAGAAGGAATCCATAGAAACAAACAACAAAAATAGGATAAAAGTCAACATTTCATCCAGGACTGGCTCTAGGCACCAGCAAAGCCAGCACATGCTTGGGGCGGCACAATTCCAGGGGCAGCATTCCCGCCACCCTTTTTTTTTTTAATTATTTTTTTTGCTTGGGCAGTTGGGGAAGCAAATTTTTTGCTTGGGGCAGCAAAAAACCTAGAGCCAGCCCTGATTTCATTGTTGTCAAATCAGTGGCAGAAGATGTGAAAATAGGAGAGGTTAATGCCCTGAAAATGGCAGAATGGCTCAAGTGCAGTGTTGGTGACATACAAAGAGCTAAAAAAATGCAGGGTGGAAATCTATTGATAGAATGTACACATAAGTAGCAACCTGAAAAGCTTCTTAAAACTGTAACCATAGGGAAAATGAAAGTTACTTGTCAACTGCCTAAATTCCTGACAGAAGGAAGAGAGGTAATGTATGGAGTGGTGCTAGGGCTGTCCAAGGATGATAGAAAAAAAAAGAGTACAGATGAAGATAGTATTGTTTGTTAAACAGTTACTTTGTAGGAAAGAGGGAGAAACATGGCCACCTACGGCCGTAAGCATAACACTTAAAGGTTGGATACTTCGGGATACGGTCTAAATGGAGTATCAATCTTGCTGGGTAAACCATATATTCCCCCCCCCCCCGGTGAGGTGCTATAAAATTGTCAAATGTTTGGATATGCTGCAGCTATTTATAAGGGAACAAAGAGGTGCAGTAAATGTGGAGTAAATCACTCATATGAGAATTGTGTAGAAGGAACAGAACCTAAATGCAGCAATTACAGGAGAAAGCAAGGTGCAGCATATAAAGGATGTGCAGTAGCAGAACAAGCTACAGAAATACAAAGAAATAAAACCATTCAAAAGGTATCCTATGCAGAGGTTACCAAAAAGTATCTACGGCAGAAAATAGTAAAAGAAAAATACTCAAATATGAGAAAAGATGTATGGCATAATAGAACACACATGTGGTCAGGGAGGAGAATGTGAGAGGAATGGGAGATGATGTATTGCTTCTAGGTAAAGAGAAGTTTATAGAAGTAATTAACTACCTTGCACACAGGGAAAAAACCTGAAAGGATTAAAACCAGCAAAAGCAGCAGAAAAATATCTAAAAATAGACAATCTCTTGATAGACCACATTTACGCAATTTTAAATAAAGGCAATAATACAGATTAATTAAAATGGTTTTACCAATCCTTAGCTGGAATGCACATAGTTTAATAATGCATGGACAGGAATTTAAGAAAGCCATCTTTGAAATGGGAAAAAAACCTGATGTAATGTGTGTGCAAGAAACACAGCTAATAAGTAAACTTGTGTTCAATCTATTGAGGCATGATATACTCTGCAGGGACCGAGAGGAGACATGGATGTGCAGAAACTAAGTTTTAACTATAATGCTATTGAGTTTCCCATGCAGAACAAAAACACTTACCGGTATATACGGATTTATAATGTTTATAATCCATGTAAAAATTAGTTATTTTAGAATCAGAAAAACTGGTTATTTTAGAATGTCAAAAACCCATTCATAATTTGCAGAGACATTAATACAGGTCATAATAAGTTATGAGGAAGTAAGAAAACTTACCTAAATCATAAATGCTTAGAACAATTTATTGATATGCGTAATATTGAATACAGTATTTAATTCTATGGATGGATCCTTTTCTGTTTTGGATGTGGGAATTGCAGCAAATCATATAGCTAGTAAATGCCGCTCAGAAATTTAGAGAGAAGATAATGGGAAGTGATCACTTCCCATTAACTTATTGAGTGCCAAGGCTGAGAAAATGTTGAAAACACCAAAAGAGTCCTAGCTGGAATTTTCGAAAAGCTGACCAGGAGCTTTCCTAGATTAAATGTGATAAATATTTATGTAGTAACTGTACAAGTGACAACCTAGGACAATTCTACAACAAATGTAATAAAAGGAATTACAACAGCAGCTGATCCGGCCATTTACAAAACATCGAATTGCCCTGGGATAGTCAATAGGGAGATTGGGGGCCAAATCCGGACCACCAGACTCTTTTGAATGGACCACAAAATCTTTTTATTTCCTTTTTATCATTGTTGTTATTTCTGTAGTATTTTCTCTGGAGTCTGGACCTTGACTATACCTTGACCAAGAAATTTGGACCTTGATAAAAAATAATTGATTACCCCTGCCCTAGACTTAGAAATCTGGTTCCCTGGTGGAATGAGGATTGCAAATGATCAATCAAGGTAAGACATAGAATCATAGAATATCAGCGTTGGAAGGGACCTCAGGAGGTCATCTAGTCCAACCCCCTGCTCAAAGCAGGACCAATCCCCAATTTTTGCCCCAGATCCCTAAATGGCCCCCTCAAGGATTGAACTCACAACCCTGGGTTTAGCAGGCCAATGCTCAAACCACTGAGCTATCCGTGGCAGGTGTATCGATGCAAATGAAATTTGAATAGCTTTAGGGACATGACTCTTGTGGTGGGCTTAGGCATATAGTCTCTTTGGGCAAGCAGGTGTTTGGGAAGTTTTTCAAACTCTGCTTATAATACTTTCTTTCAATCCTAAACTCAGTTTTGCAAAGTAAAGAGTGCCCTTTCTTTTCCACTGTTGATGGGAAATGAGCTTTAAAAACGAGTCAAATGTTTGTATGCTTGGGATTAGTTTGTATGTAAAGCTGATAAATGCTAATAGCAAGAAATATAATCTAAACTAAGCAACGTTGTGTTGAAATGCACAAATGCTAAGAAAAGCAGTTTTGTTACTGGGAGAGAACATGTCCTGGTTTGTGTGAAATTTACTTTGCAGGTGCCAGCTTGGGAATCACCAGTGATGGGTTTTTTGAACTTGAAGAATTGCCCAGGTAAGCAAACCAAAAAATAGACTCTCAGGACCAGCAAAATCAGCTATCTTAGGCTGCTCTCAGCATGCTCCTCAAAGCAAAACACGTGGGACTCCATTTGTTGTACCCTGCCCCCCCATTGTGCAGTAATTTATTCCTGTGCAAAATGGGTATAAAACACTGCCTGATCAGAAAGGGCCAGGACAGTCGTGATTCTGACCTCTGGCTTTGTGTTTATTAAAATACAGGATTTTTTTTAATTTTTTTTTTTTAATTTTTTTTAATAACTACATTAGGGCAGCACAGGACTCTTTGAATCTTTGCTTCTTGTCTTTCATAAGGCATGCAAGCAAGCAAAACACACAATGAATAGTTAAGACTTAATGAATTACAAAAGATGTAAGGTGGTGGCACAAAGGATTATCAAAAAGACAAAAAAAGAAAGTTGGAGAAATTTCTGTGGGAAATGGAACAAAGATGCAAAGCTTTCCAAAATTCTATGAATGAATGGGATTCGATGTAAAAGTAAATGTATACTTGGTCTTATCGTAAACAATGAAACTGAGGTGTCCAGCCTAGGAAAGGCAGACATTTTAGCAAAAGAATTCCAAAAGGTCAGTAGCGATATGAATCAAAGCAATAAGTTTCATGAGGAAAACTGTGAACTATTAAATGGCTGGAGAGAATATACTGATGATGTGTTAAACAAAAATTTTAGTATGAAGTATTGCAGCAATTAGAAAAAGGAAAAAATACAGCTCCCAGTAAAGATAATATAAAGTAATGAAAATGCTCCAACACTTGTCAGAAGGGGGCCAAAGATTCTACTGCATTCTATAATAATATATGGGAAAAGGATTGCTGCCAATAGAATGGAAACAAGCAATGGTAATACCAATTCGGAAGCCAGGCGAGGTCCATTCAAGACCTGATGCTTATAGGCCTATTGCCCTCACAACATGTGTGGGGAAAATCATGGGAAAAAAGTGATACATGTAAGATGAGTGATATATTTGGAGAAAAATGATATTATAACTGAGGTACAAAGAAAAGTAAAGGAAGATGTGCAGTTGACCATATAATAAGATTAGAAATGAAGGACAAAATAAGCATAAGGACTAAGAACTTTATGCTAACAGTCTTCCTGGACACTGAAAAAGCATCTGACATGCTATGGATAAAAGGCCTCCTATAAACTAGCCAAAACTGAAATAAAGAGAACATTTTTGGTGGATACGGGCCTTTTTAAGAGACAGAACTATACAAGTCAAAGTGGGGACAGCTTTATAAAAAAGCTACAAGCTTACAAATGAAACTCTACAAGGGAGTATTATTAGCTCTACTTTGTTTTTCATTGTGATAAATGACCTCCCAGAAAGCATGCAGTCGGAAATAGGTACTTCCCTTTTTGCAGATGTCTATGTTATAAGAACTAAGCATAAAAGACAAAGTAGCTAAGGAAAAGACAAATGAGGAACTTCAGCAGAATGATAGGGGATGTAAATTCACTTGCAAAAACAAAGGGAACACTTTTAACCAGGAAGAAAATTAGTGAACACTGGAACTTATTTCTTTATGGTGAAAAAATTCATATAGTTCAAAAGTTTGTTTCTGGGAATAGAGTTTAATAATAAATTAAGTTGGAAAGGTCACATAGATAATATCATACAAAAGTGTACAAGTAGGATGAACTTACTTAAAAGTGTAGCTGGAAACAAAAAGGGTGCAGATAAGATGGTATTGATGATGATGTATACAGCAAGACCAGTTTTAGACTACAAATGTCAACCTTTTGGTTCAGCCTCAAAAACAACTCTTAGAAACTTGGAACTGCTCCGGGTCCAAGCTCTGTGATTGGCATGTTGTCCAATGAGACCACCACCACTGCAGATACCCACGGAGAAGCACCTATAAATCTAAGGATGGAACTATTAGCTCTAAGCTTTTGGGCAAAGGTAAAAGGGAACCATGAAAACAGAAGTTCACAACAGATTTATGAAAATTACTGGGAGCTTAGTAGACAAAATTATATGGATTGCCACCGATTTCCTCAGAATATCAGGAGATACGTAAAAAAAGAAAAATTGAGAGAACTAAAAATTTGTAGTGATGGGAAATCAAATTACAGCTTGAAAGTTATTCCCCCATTAGTGGTTTTGGAATTGTATGAAAAAACTGAGAGAAGAAGAATCCTCACACATTATGGCCAATGAAATTTCTGAATTTATTGATGAAAAATGGGGCCAGCTTTGCCAAGTCCATACAGATGGATCAAAAGATGATAGAACAGAGAGTGGGAACAGCCTTCTATGTTCCCAGTCTTGGAATCCAGAAATCTAGAAGGCTATCAAATTATGTGACAGTTCTGATGGCTGAAGTAATGGGAATAATGTTGGCACTAATCTGCAACCAGCTGCAGGTTTAATTTTATCTTATTCCTTGTCAGGCATTATGACAATCAAAACAGGGACTTTGGAGAGTGGACATGACATAATAAGTGACATAATATTCCTAACATCAGAAATAATGCAAGGAGGTATCTGTGTAACAATGGTGTAAGGGGACTGTTGTCCCCTCACTAACAGTCAGTGGGGGTGTTTTAGTTGCTAGCTCCCAGTACTCAAAGGGGGAAGGGTCAATGGGGAATCAGGACCCTGAGACCGCCAGTCCCTAGGAGCAATGGGGAGAGGCCAATACTCCAGGTCAGCCTGAATGACAGGGCGGGCAGGCTAATCAGGAAGTCAGGAGGCCAGGGAGGTCCCGACCTCTGTGTGAGCTGGAATTGCCTGGGTCAGACAGAGTGGGGCTGAGCTAAGGAGAAAGCAGGGGCCCGAGCTGAGCTGGGGAGCAGAGCTGGGCCAGATCCAGAGAGAGCAGACCCTGTCCTGGGAGCAGAGCTGTAGCAACCGGAGGCAGAGGGGCCAAAGAAGCAGCCCAGGAAGTTGGAGGCAGAGCAGCAGCAGCAGCAGTGCTGAGACAGAGTGGTGGAGCTGGGGCTGGAGCAGTCCGGAGCTGGGTGCAGTGAGCAGCTGGGAAGAGCGAGGGGGACCCTGGGCAGCGGGCCCAGCACAGGGAGACACCTCAGCCAAGAGGCTCTGCAGGCCAGGCTTGGATCGTGACCCTGCCTCCAGGGGGCGACACTGGGAAGAAGGGTCCTACCACTTGGAGCCTGGGAGCATGTAGCCACCACCAGAGCAAGTGTCCAACCCGCAGCATCCCTGCAGCACACCCAGGGCCTGAGAAGAAGGCCTGGGACTTACAAGGAACAGACTCTGAACTGCCCTGACATTCCAGAGACACTGTTTGTGATGTTCCCTGCCACAGAGCGGGTTGATGTGTTTAATCTTTCCCATTTTTCCTTATTCTTTTTAAAATTAATTGTTGATTAAATAACTTGCATTTGCTTTAAATTGTATGTAATGATCAGTGGGTCAGAGAAGTGCCCAGTGCAGAGAGAGTACCCCGGAGTGGGGACGCGCTAGCCCCTGTCCTAGGTGACCACAGCAGGGTCGGGGGTTAAGCCCCCCAGGAATCCTGGGCCCAGCCTTGTTGGGGTTACGAGGACTCTGTCAGACAGGAGAGTGGAAGGGGAGTCCTCAAGGGCAGGGAGGCCACTGGGTAAAGGAAGTGGGAGTCAGGACTCAGATCCTTTCACTAGCCCACTTCACTCGGGTAGTGCAGAAGCCAGGAAAGTTCCCCACAATAGCGGGACTATTCCTCTGCTTACAAATGCATGGATTCTGGCACATATTGGAATATCTGGATTTGAGAGGGCTGACAGAGCTTGAAAAATGAGGAGGTGGATATTAAGATACCATTAAGTAGACAAGAATGTACAAGAATGGTCATGAAGGAGCTTGCAAAGGAATGGCAAGACCTATGGACTAAGGAAACAAAAGGATGAAGAATGATGTATGCTCAAAAATCAAAGATAATATTATACTCCACATTCATCACAGAAAAAGCAAAGTAGTCATTTTTAGAGTGTTAGTCTTAGATGATACATTAAACTTATTAAAAAGATATAAAGCTGGGTTAGGTAAAGCATGCAAAACCAATGAAAATGTTGATCATCTTCTATGGCATTGTGGACAATATTCTATGGAAAGAAAGGTTCTTTTTAAAAAAAGAGCTGGCTTGGAATCAAATATTTTTCTCAAAAGGGAGAATGTCAGGGAAATGGAACAATAAACAAAAAAGCAGCCTTGCTGTGTTTCCTTAAGGATATTAGACAGAGCGAAAGGATATTTTTTTTAAAAATGGCTAAAAATTAATAAAGAAAAATGGCGGTCATAGCCTCACATGATGAGGCTGCTGTGCCAAAACACAAGACAAAGACAAAGTTAGGGGCTGGCTGTGGAGGAGAGCAGTTGAGCTGGGTTGTGGCTGGAGAGCTGAGCCCCAAGAGTGGTACTAACTCCTGTGTGGAGCCTCTGGAATGAGGCTCCAGGGAGGCAGTCCTGGGGCTGGTGCTCTATCATAGAAACTGGGAGCTGAAGAGGAGCCCAAGAAGGATGGGAAGCCTGGGGAGTTTAATTTTGTTTGTAGTTCTGAGCTCTACTGAAGGGCCCAGGGATAAGTCCTGGGATCTGCTCTTCTGCAAAAGAAGAGTGATTCTGTTAAGTTCTGTTTGATTTTAGAAGGACTTCACTGTGGACCCAATGGGAGACGGGTAAAGGGACTTTGAAGAGGTCAATTGGAAGAAGCCAGCTTACAGCAGGACTTAGATACCCTGGAAGGTGACTGAACTTTAAGTGTGCGGATGGTCTGCAGAACCAAGTTGGCCGACAAACGGGGCACTAGAGTGAGAAGAGTCTCTACAATGCTGCCTGCATCCTAACCCAAGGGGGAGCTCTGGTGGCAATGCTGTTTCACTGAAGCTGAAACATTTTGCATGCACACATCTGGTTCAATGAAGTTTTGTTGGGAAGATATTTTGAGAGAGATGCACACAACCTCTCTGGCACTCTTCAGCCTGGAAGCTAGGGCACCCGCCTAGGATGTGGTAGACCCCGCTTTAAGTCCTGGCTCTGCCTGGTTAAGAGTGAACTACAATTAAAAATTCTCATCTGAATGAGACAGAGTACCTTGAATTTGGTTCTCCTGCATCCCAGCCAATGTCCTGTCCTCCAGGACACATGAACAGACACTTGGGGAGCTCAGGTTTCAATCCTAGATAGGTAGAGAGAGACAGAGATACACAATTCTGTTTTCACAAAAACCTTTGAAATGTTTTGTCTCTGTGAAACAAAAACAAATTTTAAAACCTTTCAAGTTGCTGTGGAACAGAATTGTCCTCCAGTCAGCTCTACCTGAGAATACTGACAAGACACAGTGAATAGCTTTTTCTGGCCTAACCCTCTGGTCTCTTAGCTCCTTTTTTCTCTTCCAAGCAAGTGGAATCAGACTGACATATGTATGATTTGTTCTTTGTTCCAGCAGGCTCTGGCAACAATAAATTAGTAGCATAAACTGCCCACGCAGGATGTTTGTCTCTTTCCTTACTAATTTGCTCTGGCCAACACTTTTAAAAGCAGTAATGGATTGCAAAGGCAGCCAAGAGGACATCAGTCTCTGCAACACCAAGTCTAAAGGTAACAATTTTTGGGGGGAGTAAACTAAGAAGAAATGAGGGGAAGAGCGAGAGTGAAATCTGAAGGGGACTCCTTACAAAACTGTGTTCACTTTGAAATATGATTATAGTTTGAACATGATAAAAGGTTACTGTGGGTGTGTCATAAATATAAAGGGAAGGGTAAACACCTTTAAAATCCCTCCTGGCCAGAGGAAAAAACCCTTTCACCTATAAAGGGTTAAGAAGCTAAGATAACCTCGCTGGCACCTGACCAAAATGACCAATGAGGAGACAAGATACTTTCAAAGCTGAAGGGGGGGAGAAACAAAGGCTCTCTCTGTCTGTGTGATGCTTTTGCCGGGAACAGAAAAGGAATGGAGTCTTAGAACTTAGTAAGTAATCTAGCTAGATATGCATTAGATTCTGTTTTGTTTAAATGGCTGATAAAATAAGCTGCGCTGAATGGCATGTATATTCCTGTTTTTGTGTCTTTTTGTAACTTAAAGTTTTGCCTAGAGCGATTCTCTATGTTTTGAATCTGATTACCCTGTAAGGTATTTACCATCCTGATTTTACAGAGGTGATTCTTTTACTTTTTTTCTTCAATTAAAATTCTTCTTTTAAGAACCTGATTGCTTTTTCATTGTGCTTAAGATCCAAGGGTTTGGGTCTGGGTTCACCTATGCAAATTGGTGAGGATTTTTATCAAGCCTTCCCCAGGAAAGGGGGTGTAGGGATTGGGGTGATTTGGGGGGAAAGACGTTTCCAAGTGGGCTCTTTCCCAGTTATATTTTGTTTGACGCTTGGTGGTGGCAGCAATAAAGTCCAGGGACAAAAGGTAAAATAGTTTGTACCTTGGGGAAGTTTTAACCTAAGCTGGTAAAAATAAACTTAGGGGGTTTTCATGCAGGTCCCCACATTTGTACCCTAGAGTTCAGAGTGGGGAAGGAACCTTGACAGGGTGGTTCCATAGTTCTTCTTGCCATTATATGAGCTCAAACTTGCTCTATTAACTAAACAGAGCAATGATTCCCCCACCACCCAGGTCCCAAATGGCCTGTGCTGCAAACAGCCTGAGATTTAGAAAAAAATATAGCAGAAAAAAACCATTTCTGCCTGTCCCACCACCAGCAGCAATACAGATTCTGCAATCAGGACTTAGCTGACACTTCTCTTGATGATAGAAGAAGCGAAACAGAATCCTGCTCCCTCTGCAGGACTCATGGCAGTGCAAACTGTTTGTGACAATTGAGTTAGTAGATGTGACTTGATGATGCTCAGGGAGCTGACCTGGTGAGTGACAATGTGCTGTTATTAACTATTTTTCTGATTTTGTCTGCTTTTTTATCAGTTTGGGGGTAAGCAAAAAGCAGCCAATACAATGCAGACCTATTGTACACCATCTTGTATGACTGACCCTCCAACTAAAATGGGAATTAATTTAAGAAAATTGTCTACCAAATAACTCTTGGGGGAAAAAATCATACACAAGACGAAGAGTCTGTCAGCAGTTTTCAGTAAATAGATAAAAACAAGTAGAAAACCAGATGCTGGAAAGTGAAAAAAAGTGATTAGACTGGGCAAGTTCTGGAGAGTATTTTACAGCATAAACTAAACAATGAGGCCTTCAGCGAATCTGATGTTTATTAAAAGGATGGGAAACACCTTTCCTCAGTTTGTCCCTCACAGCAAGGAATATAAAAGGAGGTTACAATGACCTTAGAGAAAGTACTGTTGTGCAGAGGACTTTACTCTAAGTTTTCCAAACTAACAAAAGTACAACTCAACGTGTTCTATAAAACTCTTTGTATGTAAAGAAAAGTGAGAAATTAATAGACTGGTCCAGACCTGCACTGAGTACGTTAAAAGAACTGAGGTAAAGGGTCCTTCCAGACTTCTGGTAAAGTCACATATTAACATAACAATGAGCAGGCAGATTTTAGAAATGGGAGGAAATATTTAGATTTTAAACGATCAAAACGTATTTTGATCGGTTAATGTTACTGGGATGAAGTTGCCGACAAACACTGGCATATGGGACTCTGTGCTTCTCTATCTTCCACTCTTTGACCCCAAGCTCCAACAGTGAGCTTCTGGAACACACACAAGCCTCTTCTGGGCTCGCAGCATGAAAAGTATTCTGTGTTATATCTGTCAGGATGCAACATCACAACACAGCACTGCGAACGTGGTGAGTGTGTAAAGGGAGGTCTGTCAAACCGAATTTGCAATATTTGCACTGAGTTGAGCAAATTTTCAGTGAAGAGACTGATATTTACTTCCGGAGAGCGCTAAGCTCCAGCTGATGATAACTATTTCAGAAGCCATATTTGCAAAGCTCACTTGCAAACCTTTGCATTTCAAGCAGTGTCTCCAGAGACCAGTGCTAGTTGTCCATATATCCAAATCTCGGACAATTCAAAAGCAATTGCATTCTGCTCTCAGCCTCTCCCTGGGTGGGTTTTTCACCATCCATTTCATCACTATTGTAAGAGGACACAACTCTGCTAGTTTCAGTGGAGTTGCACTAATTTATGCAATTGGGATATTTTGACCTAAAGATTCATTCTGATATATTTTGATTGGAAAAAAATACACTCTTATGTTTGTTTAATCAAAACATGTTTCAAGAAGGAAAAAATAGTTTGGCTGCTTCGTGTTGTTTGCATGGAGGAGGAGATTTCTCTCTCTAGCTTGCCGGGCAGATTCTTTTTTTTTCCTGGGAAAAAGTCAACTTCCCAATTCTGCAGCTTGCTCCCATCAAATCTTTTCAGAAACCACATCATCTCTTCTATTTGTTTATAAATTCATTTATATTAATTGTCTATGCACTTTTGCATTAATTCAGATGTTGTTAGAATTAGCTACATTACAAGCTGGGGCTGGGCTCTTACATTTTATAGCAACATAAGGAGTGCAGACCTTTCTGTCATTTTGAATATTTAGGAGTTAATAAAAATAAATACAAATAAGGTTTGGGTTGAGAGGAGCAAGAGCGTGTAGGGTGGGGGGATGGAAACAAGGAGACCATGAAACCAGGCAGCTTGACTAAGTATTAGGCCTGGGAAATTAGGAGAGGCATTGGGGTTGCGCACAGCTGTTCAATGAGGAGGTCTAGTCTCCCAGTGCTGGAGCCAGGAGTGAAAGTAAGGTGGTAAACGCCAGTACAGTGCACTGGTAAGAAGTGGCCACCGGTACAGGTCCATATCACTGACTTTAAAGCGCTGCCCCTTTTGAGCCCCCTGTCCATGTTTTACTGGTGGAGGGGGAGAAGGAAAATTGAATTTTCCCTTAAAGAATTATTGTGTTTATTTGGGAGATAAAATTCATTTATTAGAGTGTGAAGCAGAGGGAATTTAACTTTAGGAGGGAAAGCCCATAACCACCACAACATAGCACTTGCTTGCACGTATCAAACAGAAATGGGTTTTTCATGTGAAACCTGCACAGAACAATGGAGGCCAGAATCAGCTCTCACCAAGACTCCCTCTTGTCCATCTTGTTGCAAAGTAATGGGATTTAGTGAATGATACAGTTTAAATTGGGTGTGGGGGGTTGTTTGTTTTTCAATCTTTATGGGACCATAACAAGATTGCGTGTGCTCTGCATCAGTAAAAAGATGCCAAGGACTATATTAGGGAATCTGATCAGTAATTAAAATCCAACTGATGATCAGGTGAGATCCCTTCTTCTGATGGCGTCTGTGAGTGGGGTCATTGTTTAAAAATGAGGGAAGAAGTCATCTGTTTCCTTCCTGAAAATCCTCTCAGAGGAGACTTGGATTGGACTCCTGTGTAAGACCCTGTAAAGCCAATAGAGACGGGAAGGGTACCTGATCTGCGCAGTCATAACTCTGAACATGAGATTCAGAAATTATGCTTTGCTGTGACTTTAACCTAATTCTGCTAATCTGGAGTTAACTGAAATGATATGCATAGTGTATTATCCTCACCAAGAGAATCTCAGACAAATAGTTTCCAAAATTGTAAGAAACTGAAGCAACCTCTAATAAACATGGAAATAAGACTCGCAAATGTACCTCTCTCATATGGTACTACCACATACACCTCAGCAGGCACAATTTATCCTGTGCAACTGCCATTTTACAAGCGCTTAATACCACCTGTGTGAAAGCAACACAGTCAATCAGCTATTGGCTTTCACTTGAAAGAGTGACTCACCGCTTTGCTTTTTCCTGCGTCTTCTCCAGCATACCACAGTCAGAACCAACACAACAAAAACTATGAGTAGGGCCGCTGTGGCCAGCAACCAAGGAACTGAAAACCACCAGCCTGTGGGAAATAAAATCAAACAAAGGCACTTCAGATACATGAGAGAATGTAGAGGGCGTAATGGGGAACACGGCGATGGTGGGCTCTTTCCAAGTTCTATTTAGGTCATCACTAGAGTTGTTCAGAGCAACATTGGCTGAGTAAATTTATCTTTGACAACACACAAGTCAAAATACCTGCAGTGCCCATCTTCACCACTTATTTCTCCCCTATTCTGTTTCCACATCCTCTGGGAAATCAGAAAACATTTCATCAAGCTAACAAGATGTAACCAGAATCATTACCAGCAAAGAAACCTTACTGTCTCTCCATCGCTGTCATGATAAATAAGCAGGACCTTGTGTATTCAGAAGCCATGATATTTTTTGAAGAATCCTACCCATTCCAGATTCCAAGTTTTCATTTATGAAAGAAACATGCATTTCTTCTTAGTTAATATTTCTATTGTAGTTGCAAAGGTTAAATTAACCTTCAAAATATGAATTGAGTGCATGTAATGATGCCTGCAAGCAGGCTTAAACAATAGTTCAAAGACATGTAAACTGCTTTCCTTCATCTCAAAGCGGAATTAGCAATGGAACCCCAACGATGACAATTTAAGGGCTTGATCCAATTCTCATCTAAGTTAATGAAAAGACTCTCGCTGACTTCAATGAGAATTGGATCAAGCCAAAAATGTCCATGGTGTCAATAAGAGATGGTTGAATGTTTTCATCTGAAATTGTTTTTCTTTGAAAAATTGCAGGTTTGTCCAAATTGACACATTTTGCGAAAACAGTTCGATTTCACATACCTTTTTGATTTTTCAACAAAAACAGTTAAAAAACCAAAATATTGTTTTCTTTTCAAAACTGAAATTTTCACCTCTTTTCAAAAACCTAAACCAGAGATTCAATTGCAGATGAAATTAAAATGGTCATTTTGAATTTTTTCAATAAAAATATTAAAAATCCAATTTTTTGGTGGAAAATTTTGATCAGTCCTGGTTGTTAACCATTTGTGTTAAAAAGATCATTAAAAATCATACAGCTTAATTGATTCAATCCACAGTCCCAAACTGCCTTGCATGCCTTCCCAAGTGCTATAAAACTGGAAGGATTGTCTTACAGTCAAGGCACCGAATATACTATAATTCGGGCCATGTGGGTTTCATTCCCATTTCTTTCACAGGATTCTTGTGCGACCTTGGACAAGTAACTAAAGACTGAGTGCTCAAAAGCAATCAGGTTCCTAATTTCTATTTAAATCAGTGGAAATTAAACAATGAAAGGAGCACTTGTGGCACCTTAGAGACTAACCAATTTATTTGAGCATGAGCTTTCGTGAGCTACAGCTCACTTCATCAGATGTATACCGTGGAAACTGCAGCAGACTTTATATACACACAGAGAATATGAAACAATACCTCCTCCCACCCCACTGTCCTGCTGGTAATAGCTTATCTAAAGTGATCAACAGGTGGGCCATTTCCAGCACAAATCCAGGTTTTCTCACCCTCCACCCCCCCCCCCCCACAAATTCACTCTCCTGCTGGTGCTAGCCCATTCAAAGTGACAACTCTTTACATAATCAAGTCGGGCTATTTCCTGCATAGATCCAGGTTTTCTCACATCCCCCCCACCCCCATACACACACAAACTCACTCTCCTGCTGGTAATAGCTCATCTAAACTGACCACTCTCCAAGTTTAAATCCAAGTTAAACCAGAACATCTGGGGGGGGGGGGGTAGGAAAAAACAAGAGGAAACAGGCTACCTTGCATAATGACTTAGCCACTCCCAGTCTCTATTTAAGCCTAAATTAATAGTATCCAATTTGCAAATGAATTCCAATTCAGCAGTTTCTCACTGGAGTCTGGATTTGAAGTTTTTTTGTTTTAAGATAGCGACCTTCATGTCTGTGATTGCGTGACCAGAGAGATTGAAGTGTTCTCCGACTGGTTTATGAATGTTATAATTCTTGACATCTGATTTGTGTCCATTTATTCTTTTACGTAGAGACTGTCCAGTTTGACCAATGTACATGGCAGAGGGGCATTGCTGGCACATGATGGCATATATCACATTGGTGGATGTGCAGGTGAACGAGCCTCTGATAGTGTGGCTGATGTTATTAGGCCCTGTGATGGTGTCCCCTGAATAGATATGTGGGCACAATTGGCAACGGGCTTTGTTGCAAGGATAAGTTCCTGGGTTAGTGGTTCTGTTGTGTGGTATGTGGTTGTTGGTGAGTATTTGCTTCAGGTTGCGGGGCTGTCTGTAGGCAAGGACTGGCCTGTCTCCCAAGACTTGTGAGAGTGTTGGGTCATCCTTTAGGATAGGTTGTAGATCCTTAATAATGCGTTGGAGGGGTTTTAGTTGGGCGCTGAAGGTGACCGCTAGTGGCGTTCTGTTATTTTCTTTGTTAGGCCTGTCCTGTAGTAGGTAACTTCTGGGAACTCTTCTGGCTCTATCAATCTGTTTCTTTACTTCTGCAGGTGGGTATTGTAGTTGTAAGAAAGCTTGAGAGAGATCTTGTAGGTGTTTGTCTCTGTCTGAGGGGTTGGAGCAAATGCGGTTGTATCGCAGAGCTTGGCTGTAGACGATGGATCGTGTGGTGTGGTCAGGGTGAAAGCTGGAGGCATGCAGGTAGGAATAGCGGTCAGTAGGTTTCCGGTATAGGGTGGTGTTTATGTGGCCATTGTTTATTAGCACTGTAGTGTCCAGGAAGTGGATCTCTTGTGTGGACTGGACCAGGCTGAGGTTGGTGGTGGGATGGAAATTGTTGAAATCATGGTGGAATTCCTCAAGGGCTTCTTTTCCATGGGTCCAGATGATGAAGATGTCATCAATATAGCGCAAGTAGAGTAGGGGCTTTAGGGGACGAGAGCTGAGGAAGCGTTGTTCTAAATCATCCATAAAAATGTTGGCATACTGTGGGGCCATGCGGGTACCCATAGCAGTGCCGCTGATCTGAAGGTATACATTGTCCCCAAATGTGAAATAGTTATGGGTAAGGACAAAGTCACAAAGTTCAGCCACCAGGTTAGCCGTGACATTATCGGGGATAGTGTTCTTGACGGCTTGTAATCCATCTTTGTGTGGAATGTTGGTGTAGAGGGCTTCTACATCCATAGTAGCCAGAATGGTGTTATCAGGAAGATCACCGATGGATTGAAGTTTCCTCAGGAAGTCAGTGGTGTCTCAAAGGTAGCTGGGAGTGCTGGTAGCGTAGGGCCTGAGGAGGGAGTCTACATAGCCAGACAATCCTGCTGTCAGGGTGCCAATGCCTGAGATGATGGGGCGCCCAGGATTTCCAGGTTTATGGATCTTGGGTAGTAGATAGAATATCCCAGGTCGGGGTTCCAGGGGTGTGTCTGTGCGGATTTGATCTTGTGCTTTTTCAGGAAGTTTCTTGAGCAAATGCTGTAGTTGCTTTTGGTAACGCTCAGTGGGATCATAGGGTAATGGCTTGTAGAAACTCGTGTTGGAGAGCTGATAGAGCCAGAAGAGTTCCCAGAAGTTACCTACTACAGGACAGGCCTAACAAAGAAAATAACAGAACGCCACTAGCGGTCACCTTCAGCCCCCAACTAAAACCCCTCCAACGCATTATTAAGGATCTACAACCTATCCTAAAGGATGACCCAACACTCTCACAAGTCTTGGGAGACAGGCCAGTCCTTGCCTACAGACAGCCCCGCAACCTGAAGCAAATACTCACCAACAACCACATACCACACAACAGAACCACTAACCCAGGAACTTATCCTTGCAACAAAGCCCGTTGCCAATTGTGCCCACATATCTATTCAGGGGACACCATCACAGGGCCTAATAACATCAGCCACACTATCAGAGGCTCGTTCACCTGCACATCCACCAATGTGATATATGCTATCATGTGCCAGCAATGCCCCTCTGCCATGTACATTGGTCAAACTGGACAGTCTCTACGTAAAAGAATAAATGGACACAAATCACATGTCAAGAATTATAACATTCATAAACCAGTCGGAGAACACTTCAATCTCTCTGGTCACGCAATCACAGACATGAAGGTCGCTATCTTAAAACAAAAAAACTTCAAATCCAGACTCCAGCGAGAAACTGCTGAATTGGAATTCATTTGCAAATTGGATACTATTAATTTAGGCTTAAATAGAGACTGGAAGTGGCTAAGTCATTATGCAAGGTAGCCTGTTTCCTCTTGTTTTTTCCTACCCCCCCCCTCAGATGTTCTGGTTTAACTTGGATTTAAACTTGGAGAGTGGTCAGTTTAGATGAGCTATTACCAGCAGGAGAGTGAGTTTGTGTGTGTATGGGGGTGGGGGGGATGTGAGAAAACCTGGATCTATGCAGGAAATAGCCCGACTTGATTATGTAAAGAGTTGTCACTTTGAATGGGCTAGCACCAGCAGGAGAGTGAATTTGTGGGGGGGGGTGGAGGGTGAGAAAACCTGGATTTGTGCTGGAAATGGCCCACCTGTTGATCACTTTAGATAAGCTATTACCAGCAGGACAGTGGGGTGGGAGGAGGTATTGTTTCATATTCTCTGTGTGTATATAAAGTCTGCTGCAGTTTCCACGGTATACATCTGATGAAGTGAGCTGTAGCTCACGAAAGCTCATGCTCAAATAAATTGGTTAGTCTCTAAGGTGCCACAAGTACTCCTTTTCTTTTTGCGAATACAGACTAACACGGCTGTTCCTCTGAAACCAATGAAAGGAGCGTAACTCCTTTTGAGTATTCAGCCCTTAATTTTTTAATGCTTCCGTTTCCTCTCTATAACAACTGGGCTAATAATACTTCTCTACCTCACCAGGATGCTGGCAGGACAAATTCATTAGCACTGTGATGTGCTCAAATACTTTAGTGATGAATCCAAAAATACCTATAAAAATTGAGCCTCAAATGTCTCCCTCCCAGCTACCCAAAACACCAGTCTCCACTGACATTGTTGGGTTGGCAGTAAAAAAACAAAAAGTTGATGTCACACTGAAAATATAGGGGCAGAGAGCACGTAACTGAATTCATTATTAAAATAAACAACAAGTGATACTGTACTGACTGAATTATTCATTTTCATATTTAAGTCAATAAAGACAGGTTTCAGAGTAACAGCCGTGTTAGTCTGTATTCGCAAAAAGAAAAGGAGTACTTGTGGCACCTTAGAGACTAACCAATTTATTTGAGCATGAGCTTCCGATGAAGTGAGCTGTAGCTCACGAAAGCTCATGCTCAAATAAATTGGTTAGTCTCTAAGGTGCCACAAGTACTCCTTTTCTTTAAGTCAATAAAAACGCTACATAGAATTTTCAGCCTGAGGCATGGGTTTGCCACAGGAACCATGGGGCCTTGTCCCAGAGAGCATACTGATACCAGTCAGCTCTGTGTTCTTGGGGAACCGGGGCGCAGTATCCAGCCTGTTTGACTCATGAAAGACACCCCCCGCCCCCAGCCTCTGCTTGAACCAAAACCCATCAGAAGAAAGACTTACAGAAAGCAATGAAAGGCGGTGGGAGACACACATAAACCCCTCCTGACAAGGGTGACAAGATTAAGGCAACTCCCCTCACCTCATCTGCATCAAAGATGGGACAGGGAGGCATCTCTATTAGCATACAGAATGGACAACAGAGATTCCAAGGCACTGAACTCTGGGACCAGAAAAACAGGGAAGCACTGCATCCGGGGAGATCTCTGCTCCAGATGTTAATGAACCTACGCCTGCACACACCCAGCTCAGCAATTATCAGACCAATTCTAGTAATGAATCCTTGACTGATATCCAAAATACTGAAACTGCCCAATTGCATTGTGAGCTCCCTGGTAAGAACCAAAGGAGTACTTGTGGCACCTTAGAGACTAACCAATTTATTTGAGCATGAGCTTTCGTGAGCTACAGCTCAAATAAATTGGTTAGTCTCTAAGGTGCCACAAGTACTCCTTTTCTTTTTGTGAATACAGACTAACACGGCTGTTACTCTGAAACCTGGTAAGAACCACCACCCATAGCCAAGAGTGATCAGTTCCTATTGTCTAGCCTAAAGAAAACCCGTGAGTCAACAGTTTACCCATAAACAAATCTAGTGTTCTCCCTTGAACCATTGTTATTTCCCTACAAAAAACCCCTACCCACACTCAAGTAAGTGTTCTGATGCCTGGATTCAAACACCGCATCCATTCCACTGGGACTCCCTCTTCTCCTGACTGATCGTGCTGGGGGCTCTGCCTGTCTCCTGAGCTACCATCATCACCTGGGAACCCCAACCAGTTCAAGCTTCGTGGAGTGGTGAGACCCCATCTCTCTCTTTCTGTTTTCTTTTCTACCTCAGGTATAACTTTTTAACCCTGACTTGTTTGATCAGTTTTTGTACTCCTTAATCATGTAACTGTTGTGTCTGTTTAGGCTCTCCTGGTGTGGTTATCACTTTTATTCAGTAAATAACTTTTATGGTTAAGCTGGTTGCTTCCCTCTTGCTCTCTCTGAACTTTACTCTTTTGTGTTTCTGGCTTTCCCATTTACTTTGCAGCAATGCTCCTCTTACCTAAGCTAAAGATCCCTGCAGTGCCCCAAAATCCTGTGGGGTTTGCTCATCAAGTGGGTTACTACCAGAACAATTGTAATGTGAAAGTGGGGATAGGGACGTGCTGAACCTGTGACATGTGAGGGTAGCAGCTTGGAAGTGCTCCTCGACCCAGACTACCGAGTCCAGGGGCAAATAAGGGGTCAGCTTGAAAGTGTTGCTTGACCCTGTCCACTCAGACTTGGTTTGTTAGTCTGTGTGTGTGTGTGTGTATGTGTGTGCGTGCACACCTGATTCTAGAGTTGAGGAACCCAGCCCTGGGGCACCTAGGTCCTGCAGGATAGCTCCATTGGGAGGGGACTTGCAGAAGGGAGAAGTAGAGCTACATACAAAAAACACAAGTGACACAAGCAGTACATTGACAGAATTACAGAACCTGCCCCCCTCAGAAGAGTAACCCTAATAAATGAGCATACCCCGAAGTAATGGGAAATCTGGTAACAATACAGAGCTCTCTAACTTTTTTTCCCCTCCAGAGCACATAGTGATAGACTGCCGACTCCTGCACCAAACCCCAATGCAGTGCTGAACTCAGAGTAGGATCCTCTCTCTTTCTCCCTCCCCACCACACAAACACTTGCCTCTCCTCTTTCTTGGACGTTAGTTTCCCGTTATCTCCCCCCATCCAAAAATGGGGCTGAAGATATGCTAGTACAAAATCTTGCAGCCAAAAGGACATTAACACTGGTCATGTATATATCACTAACTGACCGTCTTCCACTTTCACACTGTAATCTCTGTCTTTCTCCATGTGCCGTACTCTGCAGATCAGCAATTGCCCAGCCAGGCTTGTAGAACGGTTGACATAGAGTTTGCTGATGACGGACAATGTTCCATTGGGGTGCGTGACCACCTCTTCTGTCTTTTCACTCTGAGCTTTCGGCACAATCCAGGAGATCACAGGACGAGGCCAGGCATTAGCAGAACAGGTGGCTGTCAAGTTGCCTTCAGAGATTATATAATGGAGAGATCCTCTGAGCTGCTCTGAAACACACACAAACACAAGGAGCTTTTGATCAAATGGAATAGCATCGAAACCAATGTACCTCATTGCATTCTGATGCAGCCCCATAGGGAAGGAATACAAACAAGTCCACCTGCCCCAGACCCTTGCTATGATTCATTCCCTATTCCCTTGGTCCCCTATATTGAAGGGAACTATCATGGAGGCATTAACTTCTTTTGAGATCCCGGAATTGAGGGTTTCTACCAAGAGATAAATCATGTGGCCGCTTGACAATGTTCTCCTAGCTGCTACCAATAGTGCTGTGCAATGAGGCTCACGCAGCCTGAGTCCTAGCCATGACTGGGAAGACCCTGCAGGGAGGAAGATCCCCCTCCATGAGTTTTAGGCGGCACTTAGAGGACATTAAAGTAAGGACGCTCACAGTGAGAGTCTCCACATGCAGTAACAGGGGCCTGCAGTGAGGCGGCTCACATTGCTGGAGTCCCTCTAGCAGCAACAGATAGGGTATTCTTCTAACGCAGTTCCAGCTAGTACAGACATGGTACTGCTGTGGGGAAGCTCCCAGTGCTGGAGTCCTTGATGCAACTGACCAGTGGATGCTGCAAGCAAATGCTGCAGCTAGAAAACACCTTCCCTTCCCTTTAGAGATTCTTCCCCACAGAGAACCTTACCATAGACAGTAAAGCAGGTGTCTTGTGGGATGGCTCCGGTGGGAAAGGTATTAAAGAGGCATTTGTAACATCCATCATCCTGGATTCCAACTCTCCAGAGGGTGATGGCCGTATCATTTAGTGACAGGCGTGTGAAATTTAATCGACCTCGGTATGTTTCAGCAACAGTTACTCCTTTAGATACACTGTACGTAGCCAAATTCTCTCTAGTATTTGTCTTCTGCCATGTAACTTGCAGAATGTCATAAGATCCCATCAGAAGGCAGCTCAAGGTCACATTGCCACCCACCTCCACCACTTTTTTCTGTATCACTGTGTCTGCTGTAGTGATATAAAACAATACATGAAATAGACAAATATCACCTTCGGTCATGCTTAGAAGTCTCTTGCTGACTTTCTGGGCCAGATAACCAGCAGATGTAAATTGGGGCTATTCTATTGACCTCAGCGGAGCATTGTTGATTTACATCAGCCGAGGTCCTTGGCCTCCATCTTTATTAGACCATCAAAAAGCCACTTACTGCATCTCCTTACCAACCCCTCTATGCACCTACCTCCACTTGATTAAATCCACATATGGCTTCTGGTTCTCCCAAAAGATTTTTTTTTTATAAGAGGTTAAAGGAAGACTGGCTAGCAAGAGAGACCCAAAGCCATTCCCACAGAGTCAGATGGAGAAAGAATCCATTAAGTTATCTATGTACACAGAGAAAGAGGGAGACTGAAATTAACTGGTTTCTGAGAGCAGTGGTTCACAAAGTTATTTGCTTGCATCCCCCTTCTTTCTGCCTGAAGTAGTTTATGGCCCACTCCTGCCACACAAGTACACATACCAATTAAAAAAAAACCAGCTACGTGCAACTTTCACTAAATAGTAAAAACATTAAGGCATTGATTCAAACAGAGCCATTTAAGTATATAGTAATGTAAATTTTAAGTGAGATACTGCTTACTGGTATCACACTGTTGTTACTGGTGTGAGGGGTGCACCTGGTTTTGTGTGTGGAGAAGAGCCATTCCATCTTGGGCTGGTAATACCATACCACGCTTACTTCTGTGCTGCTAGCAGTGGCGGTGCTGCCTTCAGAGCTGGGCCCCTGGCCAGCAGCCGCTGCTCCCCAGAAGCCCAGCTCTGAAGGCAGCCAGCTCTCAGAATACATTCCGTGCCCCCCCGTTTAAGAATCTCCGTCTTAGAGGACCCAGTGAGCTGTCACTTTACTGCTCTGGTGGAGCCTCAGGAATCAGAGACCAGCCCCCACACCCCTTGTAGAAATCTGAGAGGAAATACCACTGGCCTCACCTTCTGCCCTGCAGAGCATGACAAAGACCACAGTCAAAATCAGACCTTGGCAAGTCATCTGAGAACTGATCTGTTCTTTCACCTGGAGAAGCAAGAGAGATTTGATACATGAAGTTATGGGCTTAACAGTAGATCTATTTCCAATGATAATGCTCCCATTTATGGAGCCATGACAAGACCGCTCTTGGGTGTAACAGGAACACATTTGCAAACTGCAGAGAGAGTCCATTCTAAAGTCCATTACACTACCAAATGCGATTGAGGTGTAGGAGCTGGAAAGTTACCTGAAGTTAAATCTCTTTCCTCCCCCCACACCTCCAAAGTTCTACATTTAGAGCTAGAATTTCAAACAGCCTCTAAGGTTGTGTAACCCACACACCTTCTGGGTGTGGTGTTCTGTCCCATCTAGTGGCACTGAGATCACTTAAAGAGAGAGCAATTAATGAGTCTGCTCTACAGCCTTAGCTAATAGGCAGTTGGCTTTTAGTTCATGCAGCAGAGGCTCATGCACTAAGCTCCGGATACCCCCGGTTCAATCCTGCCCGCCAGCGACCAGGGTCTGTCGGCGTTACAGTTGCACCCGAAAAAACTTTGTACATGCACTGTACATGCAAAATAGGCATTTGCTCATGTAAATCATGTTTGTGCACCCAGCACCTATATGCATGGAAAACTCTTGGGCCCAGTTTTGGAGGTATAATTGAAATGTTGGCATTTGGAGGCTTAGAAGTACCAGGGATGGAGACATACAGGGATTTGGGAGCTTTAGGACTTTGCTGGATGTTTAGTTGTTTTCTTATGATAATTTTATCTACTAGGATACAATTATTGTCCATGAGTGAGTCACTCTGCTGCTCAAAGGCTAAACTGGCCACCAGCTGTGGATGCTGGGTACAGAAATAAACGTCTCCTCTACGTATAGCATGATTAGATGAGTGGTCTCTGTCACAAATATTTCTAAGGCACTTGTACCTTAGTGCTATAGCATCTAAGAGCTACAGGGGTATTTATACTAGAGCTGGTTGATAGCCAGGACACATATTTTCATTAAATTTTCACAAAAAAGTTCATCCTTTTTTGTGAAAATTTTCAAAATTGTTAAATTTTCATTCAGCCCTGGTTTATACCCTATGTCTGGCAATGGCCACACTGGAGACAAGATACCAGACATGATGGATGTGTCTTCCTTATGCTTTCCCCCTTCAAAGACAGGGAGAAAGTAAGAGGCACACAAACACATGCATGTTTTCAACAGCATTAATAGCAAAGCATCCATATATAGTATTGTAACCGCCTTTCTTCCCTGGGTTACTCGGGAGCAGGCAACACTCACTTGTGTCCCTGGGCACCTGACGTTGTTGACATTAAAGGAGATCCTGAGTATCCCAGTGGTGATGTTGGAAAAGTGGGAATCCTCTGTCCACCTCTCTGCTGCAGTCCCTTTTCTCCTAAAGGAAGTTAAAATTGGTGGTACCTCCACCTGGCTGTTCCCTGTACACACTCAATGGCGTGCCTTGGGAACCACCAGGAATAAACGCCTTCAAATAGTAATAATAATAATAAATAATAATAATAATAACAACAACAACCTGTGGCATGGGTCTAACTCAAATACCAATTATAAATAATATACATCCAATATACTTAAATTAGAGCTAATGTAACGGCGACAGACCCTGGTCGTCGGTGGGTGGGATTGAACTGGGACCTCTGAAACTTAATGCATGAGCCTCTACCGCATGAGCTAAAAGCCAACTAGCTGTTAGCTAAGGCTGTAGAGCAGACTCATTTTATCTCTCTCTCTAAGTGATATGGGTGCCCCTAGATAGGACAGAACACCACACCCAGGAGGTGTGTGGGTTACACTAACACTCATTTACTTAACAATTTAAGAAACAGGGTATAACAGACTAAAATTAAATGTCACTACTAATTTAAATCTACAGAAACAGTTGAATAAAATCAATTAACAAATATACTATACAGTAATAAATTAAACTTAACTGGCATTTACACTGCCACCATTCACTGCACCCCACAGTGCACACTCTGGATCTCAGAGTCCTAAACACTTGCTTGCGTGGGTGCGCTTGAAGATCTGCAGCTGGAGACAGCACTCTCTTGGTTCCGTGTATCAGTCCAGCCAAGTCAAAAAGCTGCAGAACCCCTCCGAAACTGGAGCTGGCCCCACCAAATGTCAGCAGCTCTGGGTCCTAGTTCGATGGGAAGATCACTATGCCTCTCCTCAGACTCAGTCTCTCTGCGGTGCCCCTTCCCTTGCAAGTACTTTCCCAAACAGGAGTGTGGGCTACTCATAGTTCCTTCACTGCAGCCCACCTCAGTCAGCTCTATGCACAGCAATAGTCTCTGCTCTTGACTCCAGTGAAGCCATCAACAGCCTCTGAGGCTCCCTGCTCGATCAAAGCCCCTGCAGGCTCTCAGCAGCAGCTTCTGGCTTCCTAGCAGCAGCTCCCGGTATGGACCAAGCTCCACAGCAGCAATCTCACTTCTTTTCCCAAAATAGAGTCCACCGCCTGTTCTCCCTGCAGGAGGAGATCTCTCCCCCTTTCCCCAAGGCATCATGGGAGTTGTAGTCTCTAAAGCTAGATTGCAGCACACAGGCTTTTCCCTTGGAACACATAGAATCATAGAATCATAGAATCTCAGGGTTGGAAGGGACCTCAGGAGGTCATCTAGTCCAACCCCCTGCTCAAAGCAGGACCAATCCCCAATTTTTGCCCCAGATCCCTAAATGGCCCCCTCAAGGATTGAACTCACAACCCTGGGTTTAGCAGGCCAATGCTCAAACCACTGAGCTATCCCTCCCACCCCCCAAAAAGTTCAGAGGCCCCTCTAATAAGGGGTGCCTACATTCTCCCCCCACCAGAAAAATCCTTAATGTCCCCATTGAGGAACCAGAACAAAGAAGAAAAACAGTTTAATTTACAATATAATACATACATTCTTAATTCCTACTGCTAGCTGGGGTAACAGTCAATGGAAGATAAAGTGTAGGCCCACTAGAATTGGAACAATTTAAGCATCTAGCCTGAGGTAAGCACCACCATAAAAAACGCTTGAGCTTATCACATATTCTAGTTTGGAATCCACAGGTGTTTTAAAATCTTTCAGCACAACCACCCCACAATGTACTATGGGGATGGACACCTCACTGCTGACTCCAACCACATCATATGTGAACCGCTGTGGGGGCCTGAATTCTTGCTGGAACCTCCTTAAGGGCTGTACCATCCCTTCTTCATCTTCTACAGGAGGTGTTAATAAAGCTCCATCAGAATTAGCCATTGTAGAAGGAGCAACATCTGTAGCAACCTTGTTCCCTACAACTAAAGACCCAGGGGGATTGTTGCATACATCTACGCCCTCCCTGAGGACTTCTCCCACCGGAAAGAATGGAAGAGCTTCAGGGTTTAAAGGAGGTGTGCTAATTACGCTTTCAGGTTGATCTGGCTCAAGTGGCAGTACAACAGACCCAGTAGATATATCTGAGGGTTCTTGATACATAGTTATATAGTCGGGGCAAAGCTCCTCAGAATCAGTCTCTGATGTCCATCATGGTAGCAGGGACTGGCACAGGATTAGACCACTTATGGAGTTGTGGGAGGAACTCTTGGACGTCAGAGCTCTTCTCTGGTTAGATGATCTGGGTAGAGAGGTAGGCTCGATATCTGATGGAGCATCCATTCTGACGTGTTGCCCCAGAGGAAGTAAGTGGTTTTGATGTAAAGTCTTTAATGGGCCACCATTCTTTTCAGGCTTTAGTTAAAGACAGGTAGCCCAGGCATTTGATTCTCCACAATGTAGGTCTGCGAATTCCAGCAGTTTGCAAGTTTATGTTTTCCAGGGAGACCAAGATTTTTTTGATAAGAACACGATCACCGGGTTGCAGATCACAGTATCGCATCTTCTGGTCATAACGTTCTTTATTGCCCCGGTTCATCTTATCAGATGCCACCTGAGCAAGTTGATGAGTAGCACACAGGTCTTTTTTTAAATTAGCCACATACTGGAGGTAAGACTGGCGGGAAGATCTATCCACTGAGACCACAAAACAGAGGTCTACTGGTAATTGTGCTTCATGCCCAAACATTTGGAAATACGGAGAATACCCAGTGGCCTCATTTTGGGTACAGCTGTAAGCATGCACAAGCTGGCTAACATGCTGGCTCCATCTAGATTTCAGTTTGGTATTCAAGGTTTCCAACATATTAAGCAGGATCCAATTGAATCGTTCAGGCTGTGGGTCTCCCTGTGGATAATAATATACCTAGCATAGTCAGAAGTTCTTGAATTAATCGATTTTCAAAGTCGCATCCTTGATCAGAGTGCATCCGCTTGGGCAGCCCATATTGCACAAAGTACTTTTCCCAAAGAGTTTTAGAAACAGTAGAATCTTTTTGATCTTTAGTGAGAAAGGCCTGTGCATACCTTGTAAAATGATCAGTTAGGACTAGCACATTACAAGTATTTCTGCTATCGGGTTCAATTGTGCGAAAATCCATATAGACCAAATCCATAGGGCCTTCACTGTGAAGACGAAACAGTCGAGCAGTTCACTTGTGTATACACCGGCCACATGTCTTACAATATTCCTCAACATCAGTCTTCATCCGTGGCCAGTAGAATTGGTCTTGTGCAAGCCAGTAGGTCTTATCAAACCCAAGATGCCCACAGTCATCATGTAAAGATTGTAGTACAGCTTTGTGAAACTGTTGAGGTAAAATCAGTTGTTTTTTTGCGTGTTGCCCGGGATGGTTAGTGATTCTATACAAAAGTCCATTCTACAGGGAAAATCGATTCCATTCTTTCATTAGGAGAGGAATATCAATGTGCCTGTGCTTATCCACAGCATCAGGATTCCCTTGATCAACTGCCAGCCAAACCTTTCCAGCACAGGCATCATTCTGTTGTGTGGCTTGAAGCTCAGAACGATTCAAATGGGGAAGATGGGAGGTGTCTAAAGAAGCAAGCTTGCATTAAGCTTGGGGAATAGCATCAATAAGGCAGGCAGGTAACATTTTAGTCAGTTTCCCACTAACAGTAGAAACTTGACACAAAGCTCAAACCCCAGGGGCAGATATCTCTTCCCACTCATCCTCAGGTGCCGTCATCTAGACAATGCATCAGCATCCAAGTTCTTGCTACCTGGGCGGTACACTTTAGGCTGATGTTGTAGCTGGACAATGCTGCTAACCACTGGTGACCAGTGGCATCCAGTTTGGCTGATGTTAAAATAGAAGTCAAAGGATTATTATCCATGTGAACCTCAAACCTCGTCCCATACAGATAATCATGCAGCTTGTCTACTATAGCCCATTTTAAAGCCAGAAATTCAAGTTTGTGCACAGGGTAGTTTTTTTCAGTGGACGACAAGCTTTGGCTGATGAAGGCAACCGGCCTGAACCCCTCAGGGTGTTCTTGGTATAATACACCTCCTAATCCATCCATTCTGGTATCCACATGCAAAACATAAGGCTTTTGAGGATCAGCAAATGCCAAGACGGGAGCTTTGACGAGGCTTTCCTTAATTTTCTGAAATTTTCTTAATTCTTCCTCACCACAACAATTGGGAGGGATACGGGTTTTGTGACTCAGAAATTATTCCAGCAGCCATCAAGCCATGTAAGTGTCTCTGAACATCTTCCACATCAGCTGGGGCCAGGCGACAGGATCGTTCTCGAAAAGGTTCAGAGTCAGTTAGACAGATCTCATGCTGAGTACTTTTTGCACAGCCCACATCCCACTCATATCGGGAGAAGACATCAGCATGTTCTAACATTTTCCTACAGAGGCACTGTTTCCATTCCTCAGAGATAGGGGAATCTCCATAATCAAAAGAATCGGGTGTCAAGTCAATAGTGTTGTTCTTGTCCGCTGCAGCATGCATCTGAGGTACTACATCAACTGGGCAATCACTGTCCCACGCCGAATGATCACTTCGTGAGCAGATACATTTCTAACAGTAACTGTGATCCTTCTAGCAGACCCTGCCGTAGTCGCTTGACCTCAGGCCTGACCACAAATCCTCCAGAGAGAGAGATTTCCTCTGTTGTTTCCAAGAACAACAACTGATCAGTCGACTGAATAAGAAACTTAGGTCACTTTATGGGTGCTGCCGGGTGGTATGCAGACATTTTTTTTCTGTGCATACCACACATTGCTGTATCTGTTAGCATCCTCATCAGAAACAGAGAGATTCTCCTTGGAAGAATTTATAGGCTACACGGATGTTAGGGTGAATAGGCAAGGTATTGATGCATTGTTTTTTGCATACTTTGAAAAATCGCCAGACCAGACTGGTGTTGGTTTCAACCAAGATTGCAACATTACTCTTGACACAGGAGTCTGGGCACAGTAGGACTAAAGTGTCCAGCTTCTCAGGAGCTCCCATAATGGACTATGGGAACTCAATATGAATGGAAAAGTACCCCTCATATGGGTATTTTTGATTACTCAACCCCCAGATTTGCAAATTATCTAAGGGTTGGATGGGCAAGTGATGAAGGTGGGTGTTGTAAAATGTCTTATATAGAATGGTGACCTGCGAACCAGTGTCCAGAAAGGCTTGAGCATAAATGCCTTCTACTTGAATAGGGACAATGGGAGCTGGACTGACCAGTCCTTGGGAAAAATCCCTCCAGGTACGAGCAACCTGTTGGTAGCACTTAGTGGAGCATACCTTCCTTGAAACACCAGTTCGCTCCTTCACTGGGCTTCTCTGAAATTTCCAGAATTCTTTCTGGCTTGGATAAGCTTGCAGGTGACTATCCGTTAATCCTCTTTTGCTTCACAGTCTTGTTTTGTGTGACCATTCTCCCCACATTTGTAGCAGATGTCGTCACTTCTACAAGTAGTTTCCACAGAGCCTCTTGAACGACAGGTGGTAATATCAGCACCTGCATCATTGGTTCTCACAAAGGCATCCCTCCTTTGTAACTTAGGATATCTGTCAGGTTTTTCCACTAGAGTATGCAGCTGGAGTAGCTGATTAATGTGCTCAGTTAGACACAGCAGGCCCTTCTTTAGGTCAGCTATTCCATCATGAGGAGCCGCTGCCAGTCAATCCTCCTCTTCCTTAATATCCCATACCAGTCTGGAGAAGGAGGGGGGATTCCAAAGTGAATCAGAAAGCTGCAGTTTCAGGGTTGTTAGAATGCCAGGAAAAGCATCCTTCAGTACTTGCTCCATCCTCACCTGATCCAAGTGGGTAGCAAGTGTTCCCTTCTTTACCAGTACCTTATGTAGTAGCTTATCCAGACAGCATATGCACTGTGAAAGTTTTTCACCTTCTTCTTGATATGGGGACCAGCTATGCCACCATCAAGCTCCCAAGAAAAGGCATTCAACATAAACAAGAAACATTGTACTGGTGACATCCTCACTGGTAACATTCCATCTCTGAATACTAACAAAATACTGCTGTGTCCTGGCCCTTTCATCTTGTGCACACAGCTTCTAATTAATTTACTGTCACTGTGACAGCTACCCTCTCTCCGCCTCCTTGGCTCACAAAGGGCCATTACATTAATGTAGGGTGGAGAACACTTGATGACAATAAAGAAATACACTTATCTCAAGAGTGACCTCCCAAGGCAAGGATCTGCGTTTCAGGAGCAGAGAAGGAAACAGATGTGACAAGAACAATAAGGAGTGCAGCATTACTCAGAAGAAAAACAAAATTCTTGCATTGTCAATGGAAACACAAGAGACATAGTAAAAATAAGAAGTGCCCTCCAGCGAAACAGTAGGAAAAAGATAAAGACCGATAGACAATGAGGGGAAAGGTACCTGAGAAAGCAGCTGTTTCCCAGGACACCTGACCACTGAAAAAAAATCTCTCCTTGAGCCCAGAGTCCTGCAGCCACGCAATCAGCCCTTAAGGCTTAACAGAAAAAAAAACCCATAAGCCACTATTTATTATTATTGTTAATAATAATAATACCACCACCTGCCCATCAGGTTACTCTCCAAACACATGTATTCTATTTTGTAAATCATTTAATGCATATAGTCAATAATGAATTTGTAAGGAGATGATGTAAAACATCTAGTTCCTGGTTAAATTCAGCTTGCCTTGCTGCACTGCCAAGTCACTTAGTAATAAAATTCTTCACTATGGTGGCATTTGATCCAGTTGTTCTCAGTGACTTCAATCTGCATGTAGATTTTAAATCTTCTAAGGCAGTTTAGGATTTCCTGGGTGCCAAGAGGACCATGGGCCTATATCAGGTATTTATTGGTTCAACTGAGACAGCTGATCACACTTTGGACCTGGTTTTTGGATTGGGATTGGAGGCTAAGTAACTTCACTTAAACCCATGTCACAGATCAACCATTACCCCTGCACTTTGAGGTTGGGGCTCATCTTTCCTTTTGAGGCAAAGGACCTGTTTTGATGGTCTGCCCCCAGAAATTAATGGAGCCAGAAAGATTCCAGAACACTCTGAGAGAGAATTTCATTCGACAGACAGACCACTGCCTGGATGGGTTTAGTGGAACATAAAGGGTATGTCTACACTTCAATAAAACACCCCTGGCTGGCCTATGTCAGCTGACTCAGACTCACAGAGCTATGGTTGGGAGGCTATCGAATTGCAGTGTAGAGGTCTGGCCTTGGGCTGGAGCTCGGGTTCTGGGACCCCTTATTAGAGTATTAACATACCCTATAACACTTTTTATCCTCCATCCCTAGGTACACTCTTCGCTGTCTTGTTTCTCACAGATCACCTTTGATTGACAGATGATCTGCCACATTCAGAAGAGAGAGAAAAGAAAATCCTTTGTATTTTCCTCCACCAGAGCATCTTCAAAATCTCAGACAGCACATTTGTTTTGGATGACAAAGTATCTGATAAATCCTAACGGTCTCAGCTTAGTAGTTAGCTGGGTTCCTCTCACTGTGAGAAAACTATTTGTTATTGTATGGACAAGATTGATCAACTTAGAGACAGGCTGTCTGTTTCCATGGTGACCAAGCCAGGTCTTGAGGGAACAAGGTAAAGTCCTAGTCTTGTTTGCTAGATCTTCAGCTGGTAATGCTCACTGAGTGTGACACTCTGTATCTCAGGGGAACACCCTGCACCCCCATCTTCATCCTTATAATAGGATCGTGTGGTATCCAATGCAGAGTTTGTCATGGTGCACTGAGCACTGTTGTTATAGTAATGTTATAGGTTGTAAAATTTCATGTATATAGTTATGAGGCTGAAAATGTGTCCTCATGGCTTAAAACAAGCCCAGAGAAAACTCTCCAGGAACAGAAGGGCAGTTCACATCTCATCAGGGCATGTATGGGACAAACCCAGCTCAGCCTCATAGGAACAAAGAACACTGGCCTAGTCAGCAACAAAGGATCTGTTGGACTCTTGAGTGAGTCACCCCTCTTCCCTTGGTCAGTTTGGGACTACGATGAGGTAATGCTCACCTGACCCTGAAAGAGTGGGGGGGAGGAAGCCAAGAGGGAAGAAAGAACATGATAAAAGGGAGAGATGTTGCCATGTTCTTCCTCTCTCTTCCACGTCGATCTACAGACATCACCACCAAGTGACTGAAGCACTGATCAAAGGGGAGAGCCTGGCTGAAGGGCAACCAGCTAGCCTGTGGTGAGAAGCATCTAAGTTTGTAAAGGCATTGAAAGTGTTAAGATCAGCTTAGAATGCATTTTGCTTTTATTTCGTTTGACCAAATCTGACTTCTGGTGCTTTGACTTAAAAATCACTTAAAATCTATCTTTTGTAGTTAATAAATTTGTGCATTTGGTTTGAAGCATGTCAGAGACTCCCCTTCAGATAACAAGCCTGGTACATATCAATTTCTTTGTTAAATTGATGAACTCATATAAGCTTACAGTGTTCAGCGGGCATAACTGACCACTGCAAGACAGAGATTCCTAGGGTTGTGTCTGGGACTGGAGATACTGGCTAGTGTCATTCGGTTGCACAATCCAAGCAGCTTACGTGCCAGATGCTGTGCATGAACAGCCCAGGAGTGGGGGTTCTCACAGCAGAGCAGGGTAAGGCTGGCTCCCAGAAGTCAAGGATTGGAGTGACCTAGCAGATCACCGGTCCAGATAACACCAGGCGAACGTCACACTAAGGTACTGACTGAAATGTTGAAAGAGCTTTAGCCCACAACCTGTGTTTTAGATCCATGTGCTTCCTGGCTGGTGAAGACCAGTGGATAACCACAGGATCTGTTGCTTGCGGAGATTGTCGATGCCTCTCAGAGAGAGGGGGCAGGGTGTTGATTGCTTTGAAGGAAACATAAGTGCGACCTTTGCTCAGGAACTCATAATTTGATGTTGACTATCTTGCCAATTATCTATCAGTATCATATCACCTCTTTTTGGGTAGATTGTGAAGAAGGTTGTGGAAAAACAACTCTCACCGTATCTAGATGCCCTTGATCTCTTTGACTCTTGTCAATCTGGTGTGGACCTGGCTTTGGCACAGATACTGTGCTGGTAGCTGATCCCTTCCTAGCAGTGGATGAAGATCAGGTGTCCACACTAATATTATTAAATGCATCAGCTGCCTGACTGATCACAAGGGTTGACAACTCACCTAGGGACCCCAACAGCAGTGGAAGGGGTTGCTCTTCAGTGTCTTTGTTATTTTCTCTCAGAGTTTGCAATGGATAGTTGTGGGCAACCATTCCTCTTCTCAGAGAGTCCTCAAGCATGGGGTGTCACATGGTGCCATTCCATCATCCTCCCTATTCAAAATGTATATGGGGGTGTTAAGGAAGTCAGCAAGGAGGTATGGGGTGCAATGTTTTCAATATGCTGAAAACACCCAGCTCTATGACTCCACCTCGTCAGACCCAGATGATGCAACTCAGTGCCTCAACTAGTGTTTAAATGAGACTGGGGTATATATGAGAGTAAGCTGGATGAAGCTCAACCCAGACAAGTGAGGATGGTTGGTTAGGGGAATCAGAGGGGATGGTGGAGGGAGTAGTAATCCTGTTAGCTGCTAGGAATAACTTGTATTAGTTACCAGAAGAGCTGGTCAGAAAATAGCTCCCCCCCCCCCCCCCCCACACACACAAACACCTCTTGGGAAAAATTTCAACATTTTGGCAAAATACTAAAAAACTAAGTATTTCAGCTGAAACTAAAACATTTCTATTGAAAAAATGGCATTGCAGGTCCTTATAGGAATTGTAGTTTGGGTGACTTATGCTCCTGTTCTCATCTAGGCGGCTGGCCTCTGTGATTGGACTACATTTTCCATGATGCACCACTTGCTCCCTCTTGGTGAAGGGGGAGGGTACAAAATAGTTGATCAAAGTGCATCATGGCTGGTGATGGCCCTGCCAATAGAAAAGAGAGAAACATAAAGCACCCAAATTAGCACTCCCATAAACCGTGGCGGTGCCACTTTAAATCAGAACGTTTCTGTTTTCATGTGTTCAGTTTTTTTGATGAAATATTGACGTTTTCCACAGAAAACAACCACTTTTGTGAAACAATTTTTATTTAGTCAAAACCCCAATTTTCCAGTGAAAGTCACTGTTGATAGAACATCTTTGACCAGCCCTAGCTAGTCAGATTCACAACTTGGGGGTGATTTTAGACCCTTCCAACTTCTGTGTTATGATTATATTACAGTCATAATTCAGTCAGATTGTTATCATCTGCGTCTGGCTAGGCAGTTACAACTTTTCCCAATGATTGTGGGCCATACCACTGTTCCCCATGCTTTTATTACCTCAAGATTAGACTGGTGCCAAGCACTCTGTGGGGCTACCATTAAAACCATTCAGATTCTGAAGATGGTGCAGAATGTAGTGCTTTTTTATTAAGGCAGGCACTTCACTGAGAACACGTCACCATGTCTCTGGGATCTGCACTGGCTGCCTGTTGGTTGCTGGGTGGAGTTTAAGGTGTTGGTTATGATCTCTAAAGACCTAAATGGCCTGGAACTGGACTAGCTGAAGGATCACCTCTTGCGCCAGGAATCATACTGCCATATCCGTTGTCTCACAGGGAATAGGTGCTGACACCAGGGGTGGTCTGGGGCTGAAGCACCCATGGGGAAAAAAATAGTGGGTGCTCAGCACCCACCAGCCACAGATGTTCGGCGGCACTGCACCAGCAACACAGATCAGCTGTTTGGTGCTTGGGGGAGGACCTTGGGGGAGCGCAGAGAGCAGCAAGTGGGGGGCAGCAGGGAAGCGGGAAAAGGCGGAGTGAGGGTGAGGTTTCCAGGGAGGGGGCGGAGCCTCGGGGCAGTGGAGCACCCCCGGGGAAAAATAAAAAAGTCAGCTTCTGTGTTGCAGGGGCACTCAAACTGAATTCCCTTCACTAAAAAATGGAGGGGCCAGATAGAAGGACGTTCTCCGTGAGGGTGCTAGGACTCTGGAACTTGCTTCATCTCTCCGTCCAAAATAGATTGAAATTTGGTAACCTTCCAAGCACGCTACAAAAGATATTTGTTTCACCAGACTTGAAGAGGGCTGAAGGTAAACTTCCTAGAATGATGAAGGGGCAGAAAAGAGGGTTTTTTGGGGGGGCTAGTTGACTGGCTGGATTCCTGTACAGCTAATTATTTTAGTGCTTCTGAGATTTAATTGTATGCAATGGTATGTTATGGTGCCTCGAGCCCTGGTTAGGTGTCTTTTAGTTATTTAAACTGAAATCAAGAGTAACCAAACTGCTTTTTCAAGATTCCTAATGTGCAACAAGGATTACCAACATCAGCCAAACTGACTGACTTTTTCTGTGAAGAACAATTTCTGTGAAGAAAGAAAAACACTCAGAGATTATTAGCTTTTTTCAGCAAGATTCAAGGAAAGCACTGGAACACAGAGTTAATTGCAAGTTATTTCCTGTGTCCTGTTATCACTTCTGTTCTTAGGGAGGGAGGCTGCAATTTAAAAACAGAACTTCTTTCAATTTCCCAAACAAATTAGAGGAAATGGTAGCATACAGTCACACACAGTAATGAACAATCTATCAATAACAGACTAACACGGCTTCTACTCTGAAACCTGGTTTATTAATATAGCCTTTTAGCCATAGGTCATAGCTCACAATACAAAATAAATGCAAGTTTTAAAATAAACACAGCTCAGTCAGATGGATACAGATTTGAACAATCTGTCTTTATGCTTCAAATGGGCTAAATTCATCCCTGATGTAACTCTATGGAGAAGAACAGTTATACCAGGGTTGAACTTAGACCAAGGTTTTCCATCACATGGAATAAAACGGTAAAACTAGAATCTACCAGCAATGACACAACTAAATAAGGAATTTGCCAAACAGCAAATACCAGCTACATTCAGCTGGTGGATCATAATCCAACCATAATTCAGCCATAATCAACTGATGGATATTTGAAAGCGCACACATCCAACCATATTGAGGGTAATGGCTAAAGGAAGAATTGCACATTGTGTGAGTATTTCTCGACCACAGAGATAAGTGCCTTAGATATATGATGTCACATAGCCATGTAAAGATGCCAATAAAGTTTTGGACAGAATAAAATACTAGTGATTGTGTTTTAATGTCATGCCCTGTCTTTTCTGTGGCTGGTAATGTCACTAATGGTGTTAATCATGGGGATCGCAGGGGTTACATTTGTGACTGGCCTTTGCTCCTTGGCAAGAGGAATGGGGGAAGTGAGGGGTGAAAAAATTTCTAGTGCTGTCTCCTGATTATGTATTTGCACAGGAACTAGTCACACTGTGCCATTTGCTACAGAGAGGAAATTCACAGCGTTAGTGATGGTTACTACGGTTCACTCGGGAACAAAAGGTTCTGCTGATGTCAGCAGGCAGATGAGATGAGTGAAGCAAAATCCCTGTTCCTCCCAACAGATTGGAAGTGGGGTGCTTTTAGAGGCCACCCTGCAAGGAAGTCATCCCTAGAGCTCTTGCTCCAGGCAGCTGGGGGATGGTGCTGTGGTCCTAGTACTCCAATCTCTAAATCTTACTGCTACTCCCCGCTGTGTCCCAGTGCCTGGTAGGTCCTGTCTTTGGCCCACCCTGGGACTCCTGCTAGTAGTTTATGATCTCTCTACTTCAGTGGTTTTCAACCTGTGGGCCAGGGACCCTGTGAGGTCCACAGACTATGTCTATTGGGTCCGTGAAAGGTTGTCCTTACTGTAGAACAGTGGTTTTCAACCTAGAGGTCCGTGGAGGTCCGCAGACTATGTCTAAGAATTCCCAAGGAGTCTGCACCTCTATCCAAAATTTTTTAGGGATCTGCAAATGAAAAAAGGTTGCAAACCACTGTTCTACATAGTTTGGGTCCTTGTTTAATAGAGGACTTGAAAAGTGTAAAAAATTGATTTAACCTTGTTTGAAATATAAAATTGACCTTGGTGGTTTCCTATTCTTCTCAAAAACAAGTTTGGGTGGCTTTTTCCCGGTTGTATAGCTTTCTATATTAGAAAGGTCAGGCCTTGTGTCCTAGAATACACTATGGCAACTGAGGAATTGGCATAAATACAGAGAGGGAGAAATCTGATCATAAACATTTCCATTAAATCATTCAGTAGGTTTAAAATTCTTGTTTGTTGTTTTTTTCTTGAAAACATCCATTTAACCTGAAGAACTGAGAAACACTTCTCTGAAAAGACTTTTGTTCTAGACTGATCACTTCCCACTGAAATGATTCGGAGACCTCTGACAAGTCTTGCAGCAAACCAGGCTTTATATTCCTGATAGTTCCAACGTTAAAAAATAAAGCAAACAGCAGCTCAGCTTCCCCTACCCCGCATCCACTCTCTCTCTCTCTCTCTCTCCCCCCATGTCTTCTTTACATCAAAAAGAAGCAAATGCTTTTCCCTTTCCCTTTCAGGTCACCATTAAATAAAAGATCATTATACAAATATATACTTGCTAGATGTGGATACATATATTGGCTTACAACAGCTTCTCCCCATGCCCCCTATCTCTTCTATTTACAAATTCTGATGGACAGAAGGAATTATCACAACATGTACAAATTACAATTGTAAAGGATTTCAACCCCACAGATTTTCAGAAGCATGCAAACTGGTGTGTCATTAACTGAAATTAAAATAAAATCTATTGTTCTTTGAAAGATCACTATTAAAAAACCCACAGCCAGTTGTGTTATTTGTGGGTTGGGTGGTTTTGTTTTGTTTTGTTTTGAATAATCAAGTATAGATTTAAGGAGTTTAAGGCCAGAAGGGACACTACATCATTCTAGTCTGACTGCTTGTATGTCACAGGCTATTAAATTTCCTCCAGTTACTCCTGTATTGAACCCAATAACTTGTGTTTGGCTAAAACTTATTTTAGTAAAGCATCCGGTCTTGATTTAAAGACAAAGAATCCACCACTGCCCTTGGTAGTGTGTTCCAGTGGTTTAAAACCTGTGCTTTATTTGAATGTGTCTGGCTTCAGCATCCAGCCTTTGGTTCTTGTTATGGCTTTCTCCCTTAGGCTAAGCACCCCTGGTATTTTCTCTTTGTGAAGTAAATAATATGCAATCAAATGGACAACCTCTAACCAACCCCCGAGTTAAAAAAAATGGGACAGACCCGCAGCTGATATATGTGGGTGTAACACCCTTGACTTCAGTAGAGTAAATGTCAAAATAGATCAGGTGAGGAGCTGGCCTTTTGTTAATTAAGAAAAATATCTATATTAGTATTACCACGCAGTTCTCATAATTGTATGTGCAAAATTGTTTTATACATTGTGTTACATTTACAACAATTCAAGAGCAAAGAGAGCAGTTTTAAAAGACTATCTAGGTTGCTGCTCTAAGAGTGCCAGGGAGGTTGCTCAAATGAATGCTTTGAAGGGTGCTAACAACTCACCAGACCTTACCCTGCAAGAACCAGATGCTTCCATTTGATCTCTGATACAAGCAAATTTACACAGATACTTTATATTGTCTACCTCTAAAAACCGTATGAGTTGCTCCGTTTCATATCTACATCCTGCTAATTAGACTGGTTTTCACCCAGGATGCTTAGACTACCTCCAACCTTAGGCTGTTTTTAAGAGTTGTCAAACACCTTTTTAACCTTATGTTTTTCGTACACATCAGTCACTGGCTTCTCCTCCCCTCTCCACCCAAGCCACAGATGCAAAAGGACATGTACAGACGATAATATTATTAGTGCTCCTGCGGAGATTTGCCCTTCTCTGAGGAGAATCTATGCCTGTTGTTTCAGCCTCCTTACCCTCAGTCAGATCAGATTACCGCTCCTTGATTTTCCTCCTCCTTGGGAAGAGCCGGGCTTTGGAACCAGAACTTCCAGGCGCCGTGCAACCGAGTCCACAGCGAGAGCCTCTGCCAGCCGAGAGTGCACACCGGCAAATGAACTGCTGCTCCGGGGTCTCACAGGGCTGTCCTCACAGAGTTGGATCAACAGCTCTCTCCCCCGCCCTCTTTCTGTGGGTTCCAGGCTGTGTATGTATATGAATCTCCCCACTGTATTTTCCACTGAATGCATCCGATGAAGTGAGCTGTAGCTCACAAAAGCTTATGCTCAAATAAATTGGTTAGTCTCTAAGGTGCCACAAGTACTCCTTTTCTTTTTGCGAATACAGACTAACACGGCTGCTACTCTGAAACTTTTCCAGCTGTGTGGGCTGCTGCTCTGTGGCAGGGAGAGGGAGATCTGTCTGCATTGCTCTGTCTGCCTCCACCCCTGCACAGAGCGAGTCTAATGAGATTCCCAAATGCCCCCACTAGCAGGACGGCTGAGAGCCCGTGCACCCATTAACCCCCGCCCCCAGCCCTCGCAGCAGGGATTTCCCTACACCCCCCCGAATTCTCTCGCCTCCACCCCAGTTTTGTGAACTAGTTACATGCAGTGTTTCCAATTTAGTGATTGTTTGGAAATTTGAATTGAAATGGAAACATTAATAAACACTTTAAAAGCATATAAAGTTTATGATAAAATAGGTTGTATCTGAAAAAGTATAATAGATTTGAAAAGTACGAACATAGACTAGCTTCCTTATACAGCTGTTGTTTTTTATGACAATGTCAGTGCAGTCATTTTGGAGATGTTTGCTAACCTAATAATTTCAAATTATGAATTGTAAGCAAAGTCTAAATGAGCTCTCCCTGACAGCTAGTGATGAGCTGGGGGCTGGGAGAAAGGCTTCAGGACCAGATTGTATTTACATTCACACCTAATCCACCTAGGTATCCAGCAAACAGAGCTCTGTTGCCCAAGTGACAGATTTTGGCTGGAGTTGGGTTACAAATCACTTGAATGCAGGGGGTGGGGGGTGTTAATGAAATGTTGTTATTCTTATTGTATGAGTAAAGGGCAGTAGAACTGTACTTAGCCTGTGCTGACTGAGGGCATCAAGAGGGGACAGGTGTTTTGCTTGATGGTCTGCCTCAATCACAAGTACTATTTGATCTGCCCCTTGACACTGTTTAAAGACAGAGCTGATCAGCCTCTGAATTAAAATTATTGGGAGCCCTAAGTACACCCATGATATGGGGTAAATGATAGTTCCACTATAGCCTTGCCCCATGCGCCTACCCAGAGCGTGAGGGTCCCCTTTCCTCCCACAGAGGTAGCGACAACAGCATGGGGCCCCCAGTTCCCACCTCAAGAAGCAGCAGCAGACAGCCCCTCTCCCCAGAGAGGATCGGGGTGGCCGCAGGGGAGCCCCAGTCTTTACCCCAGCATCTGGGGTGAATCTGCTTGGCTGGGCCAGGCCTGCTGTACACAGAGTCCATGACCGGCGTGGTGTTAGGAAGTGTCCCAGAGCAGCGTGTCTTGGAGTTAATATCCCATAGGGAGTCATGGGTCAGTTCACAGGTCTCGGAGTTCTCATTTCTGGTTTTCTCTAAACTCAGACTTATATCCTGGATTCTTCCCAGGCTAAACAGTAGTGATCCACGTGACAGTTTGAGGGATATGGCCGTGGCCAGTTATGAATTCCATTTGGTTTTATGAACATTATTTGTACTTGTAACCATCAGTGCGGATTAGAACCTATTATGTAGCAGGAACAGACTGTGTCTGGGAAGCTGAAACAGGGCCATCAAAAGCGCATTGTTTTATCCCCATTACTATTGACAGACCCATTGACTTTTAATGCCTCTTTTCCCACTAATCCCCCACATGGAGGTTGGAGCATGGAAAATCCTCAATGGAAGCAGAGAGACAGAAAAAGTGTCAGAGCCTGCTTTTACAAATAACAAGCTCTGTGAGCAACCAAGACAGCTAGTCCACCATCAGAAACAGAAGACACAGCAGGAGGAATGGAGACAGGAGGGGCTCTGTTTCGCCCCCCCCCCCCCCCCCAAGACACTGACCAACACTCCCAGTGACTCTCAGGAATGACAAGAGGGCAGGGAAGGTATAAAATTATGTTCAGGCTTTATTGTTTTGCCTTGATCTGTAACTCTGTGCTGTTGACAACTATAGTTGCTTTGCAGAGCTTATGTTCCTTATTTTACCTGCCATGTGTCCCTGTCACCACTTCTTGGGCTGGTCTCTGGAGGGGCCTCAGCTGCTCCTGATTGACCCTCCTTACTTTGTTCTTTGTCAGCCCAGGTCCTGAACTCTCACCTCCAATTAAACCTGTTAGTCCTTCACTTTATGGGCTTGCAGTCTTATGGCTAGTTTCCTGGAGGTAGCCTGGTGCAGGGCAGTCACACCCTTTGCTGTCTCAGGCCTTTCTGCCTCCCTTTCCTTCTCTGTACTCTCCCCTTTCTAGCAGGCCTTGTTTCCTCTATTGGCCGCAGCTGTGGTGCCTGCCTCCATGACTGGCAGCTGTATGGGGCTGTGATCAAGCTGCTTGCTGGTAAACAGGAGAGACTCTCCTTTCCCTCTGTCGATGCTCAGTATATCATTTGTAAGCCCCATTACAGTCCCCAAAGAATTAAACTCTAAATCAGAGCATTCACGCGGGTGCAGTGTGGGAGAGTGCACAAAATGACTGAGGAGATTTGGGAGGGTCATCTCTGGTTTCAGGGTCTAAGGCCACATCCCAAGGAAGCAGGCCAGGTAGAGAGTTCTGCATCCAGGAGCAGGGCTTGGAGATGCAGAGGTAGAACCAGTGACTGGATGCTGCCCAGAGTCATCTGGCTTGATAGCATGTGGGCTCCAAAGGATGGTGACAACTAATGCAATCTAGTGGCCATGCACCAGTATACTCAGTCAGCGCTGTGAAAATACCTAATGGAGAAGCTATGCTGACTGTTCCTTGTTTCCTTTTGCTTGCACGTGTCCAAGATCTCCTTCTCTCTTAAAAAGAAAAACAAATGACGCTAGTTACTTTGAAAAACAGATGAAACAAGAAAGAGACAGCAGCATGTCACAACACGAACGGCCAGGGATGCGTGGATCAGAGAGTGAGAACCGCTGGGTCAGAATGTTCAGACCATGACACAACAGCAAAGGTTCTGCAGCCAAACGAGCTGTAAAGAGACTCGTGTGTGGCTGTTCCCAGCACAGAATTGATGTCTGCAGCTCCCTGAAGCTCTCTCCTTCTGTCAATCTCTCTTGCACTTCCCCTCCTCTGAAGGGAGAAATGCTGCTAATGAAAGAAGCTGAGAGAGAGGCACAGAGCAGTTAGGGAAGCACAGAGAGAGGAACTGAATGATCAAGTGTGTCCATTCACTCACACCGCAGTTATGAAAGAAATCTCAACTGTCAGCTTTCTTCCTTACCTTCCCTTAGTTAATGTTCTTATTTTAAATAAAACCTCAAAGGGGATCACAGACCCAAAGAACAATTCAAGTAATTTCAGTTTCCCAAAAGAGCACTTAGACCCAGCTGGGTCTGAATCACTCAGCAAAATGGATCCTGCATCTGGGCTACAGCATAGGAGGAAGGGGCATCTTCAATCTCCTATCAATGGAGCCTGGAAACTGAGTGGAGAGGAGAAGCCAGCAAAGTTTGGAGCAGACCTGCTTTTGGCTCCAAAATTAACTCAGCAAGGATCCTGGAGGAGATCTCTTTGGATTGAGCCTGAATAACCCAATATTGATCCCTTGGTGCCTATTTTCCCAGAGAACTACCCATTAACCAGGGAGGAGAGTAGATTTTGTTTTTTTTCTATGTTACCAGCCCTCTGTGTTCTATGACAATCTCACTGCATCTAGCAGGGGCGGCGCTACCAATTTTGCCGCCCCAAGCAGTCGCCACCGCTGTGCCCAGAAGAGCGGAGCTGCCACCGAATTGCCCCCGTGGGACACGGGCTGCCACCCCATTCCGAATACCGCCCCAAGCACCTGCTTGAAAAGCTGGTGCCTGGAGCCGGCTCTGGCATCTACCCTAGAGCTACAGTACGTGGCCTCTCCCCGTCATCCCTAATGAGGGAAAAAAAAACAAGTTCATGACAACACTATAAAATTGAGCAGTTTTCAATAATCAAGAAAATTTGCCTTATTTTTGCCATTCATTTTTGCATTTCACTCAGCTTGGACATGAGAATAGACTGCTCTGTTTCACATCTAATTATTTTGACTTTCTGGATCTCATCCCCTAACCAAAGGCTACAATGTTTGAGGATATGTTGGGGCTGCAAACACAGCAGGGGACTGTTCATGTATTAAAAAACATATCATTAGGTACATAAGAATTGGATCAGACCTGAGGGTCCATGTAGTCCAGAATCCCTTCTCTGACAGTGACCAGTAGCAGATGTTGCAGAGGAAAGTGAAAGAAACCTCAAGAAGACCCATACAGACCAACCTGCCCATAGTGGAAGTTTCTTTGTAACTTCAGTTAGAGGTTGGCGTATGCTGGGAAGCAGGAGAGTTTATATCCATTTCACACTTTTACAAAGGTACCAAACTAAAATGATTAACGATTTTCTTATCATCCGTATAAACATCCTGCTCTTCTGTAACCCCACCGAGCCCTTGGCCTCAGTGACATTTTGTGACACTGCATTCCACAAGTTAATTGCGCCGTGTGTGAAAAGGGGATCCTTTTATCAATGTTCAAACTGCAGCTTTTCATTTTTATTGACTCTCTCTTTTTTTTGCATTAGGAGGGGACAAAAAAAAAAAGAGCACTGGATTGCCATACTATTCCTTATTCCCTACGCCACTGACCGTCTGTCGTATTTATCTCATCTCCAAGTGAAACAGTCCCATGCTTTTCACTCTCCAGATATGGAAGGTTTTCCCATTTTCCCATGAATCATTTTCTCTGTGTCCAATCCTCCTCTCTTTCTGCAGTAAATATTTTTTTTAAAAAAAACCGTGAAAATATTTGTATTACTCTTCAACTGTGCAACAGCCTCCCCCCTTTTTTTTAAGTGAGTGAGTAATGGCACAGCTATTTTCTTATAATTACTCAGGCTGAACTTGCACAGAGCAAGGACACAAATGTTTGGGAAGGAGTTAACTATTGACCCCAGTTTTATTTGTATCTCAGAGGACACCTATTTCCTGCTGGAACTCTCTAATGCCATCTCATTAGCTAAACACAGCAGGAAATCTGATCTGTAAGTGCTGGGAAATTTAAAATTCATTTGCTTATTCTGATTAAAAAGCAAGAATGTAGACAATTATCAGCAGCTAACATGAAAAATCAATTCTGAACTGTGAGCCCTCTCTCTATCTCCACCTCATTACCCCTCCCTCTCTGCTTGCCTGACAGGACTCTCCATGTCCATTCTCTCCTCCCCACTCCCCTTGTTTATGTCCCTTATTCTCAGCTCTCTCTGGGGCTGAATCACCTAGTGATCCCCCTCATGCATCTGGATACGAGTGTGAGGATACAGTGAAACTCCTGCTCACCTATGACTGGAGCTCCAAGCAAGCAGAATCCCCAGAGCTGACAGTCAGAATTCACAAAAAGAAAAGGAGTACCTGTGGCACCTAAGAGACTAACCAATTTATTTGGGCATAAGCTTTCGTGAACTACAGCTCACTCAGCTGCTACTCTGAAACCAGTCAGAATTCAGGCCACCAAACTCTCTGCAAACACATCACTGAGCAGGTTTATTCCTGCTTAATATTTTTCTTTCCTTAACCTGCAGGCAAAGTTTCTCTTTCCATGAGAAAAACTTTGGGTTTAGCACCTTTTTCATATTCTTTAGTGACTAATCAGAAGACATTTAACACTAACACTGACCTCCAGTTCCACTCCTACAAGATTACCAGTGTTTATCCAGGTTTCAGAGTAACAGCCGTGTTAGTCTGTATTCGCAAAAAGAAAAGGAGTACTTGTGGCACCTTAGAGACTAACCAATTTATTTGAGCATGAGCTTTCGTGAGCTACAGCTCACTTCATTGGATGCATACCGTGGAAACTGCAGCAGACTTTATATACACACAGAGACCATAAAACAATACCTCCTCCCACCCCACTGTCCTGCTGGTAATAGCTTATCTAAAGTGATCATCAGGTTGGGCCATTTCCAAATGGTCTGATGATCACTCTAGATAAGCTATTACCAGCAGGACAGTGGGGTGGGAGGAGGTATTGTTTCATATTCTCTGTGTATATATAAAGTCTGCTGCAGTTTCCACGGTATGCATCCGATGAAGTGAGCTGTAGCTCACGAAAGCTCATGCTCAAATAAATTGGTTAGTCTCTAAGGTGCCACAAGTACTCCTTTTCTTTTCACCATTGCAAACATTCTTGTGGCTACTATGCCTAGTGGCCACATTTTGCAGTCTCATGTGTGGCATTTAGTGCAAATGGTTAGAGCTGGCCAGGAATTTTCCAGCAAAATGACTTTAATGGAAAATGCAGTTTCTGTAAAATCAGATTTTTTTTCCATGGGAAAATGTAAGTGTTGTCATAAATATTGATTTTCCATCAGGAAAACCAAAATATTTCAGTTTCTTGCACTTACCTGAAACATTTTCTTTCAAGTCAGTTCAGTATTAAACAGTCTCCTGATGTTTCTCCTCTGCTCAGCTTCTCTTTCACCGCTGTGATCCAACAGTGGGGCAGTGAGAAGGGCAACAGAGAAGAAACATAACTGCTTAGCTAAGAGTAGAGCTGGCTCCAAAGAGACCTCTTGCAGTTAGCAGCAGCAACTGCAGCTCATTCCTGCAGCCCAGCTTGAGTGCATGAGCATTGCAGGGCTGTGTGAGCAGGTGTGTGTGCCATTTGGCACCCCTGAATGCACGAACCCTTGTTCCACAAACCTAACTGTCGGCTTTCTCTGCCCTAGCTCGAAAACATGCAGTGCTGGAAATCCAGCCCTTCCATGATGTTCCTGGAGCCACCCTTCCCTGCTTCCCCACTACCTGTCTCTTACGCCTTGTCTACACTATGGGGATAAGTCGACCTAAGTTACGCAACTCCAGCTACGTGAATAACATAGCTGGAGTTGACATAGCTTAGGTCGACTTATTGTGGTGTCTACACCACGTTGTGTCAAAGGGAGACACTCCCGCATTGACTTACCTTACGCTTCTCGATCTGGTGGAGTACCGGAGTCTACGGGAAAGCAATCTGCGGTCGATTTAGCGGGTCTTCACTAGACCCACTAAAATCAACCCCTGGTGCATTGATTGCTGCAGCGTCGAGCTCTGGTAAGTGTAGACATGGCCTCTGTGTGGACCTTACCTGGTGTTAGCTAACACTTGGTAACTAACATGAGGTAAAATTCTAGCAAAAACAAGGCAGTGTATAGTTTCCACATGCATTAGCAAGCTGGGGGTGGGAGCTTAGTGTTTATGTGATGTGCAAAAACTACAAACTGCCTTGTCCTTGCTAGGAGATCACATGTGTTAGCTCACACTTGGTAAGAACACACCTTTTCTCCTAAGAAAGACAAGGGCCTTATAGAATGCCGCCCTCCCAGACACCCTGAGCCCCAGATCTTAACATGCCCCCTCCCACAACTCAGAAACTTGACACCACCGCACCATAGACCTCACTCTCCCCTTCTTGTATTAGAAATATCCATGCCCACGATCCCCAATCCCATTGCTCAGAGCCTCAAGAAACACATTCTTTCAGCCTCTGCTCCTTAAACTGCCCTTGCATCTCCTCAGTGGCCTGACTCTTCATTCCTATGCTGGAAAAACGTACCACCTTGGTACTTACAGATAGATGGCTAAAATAGGAAAAGCCTCATGCTCCTTGCAGAGCTGTGTTAGGCCATCATAAACAGGCTAAGCCTGGTTGTTAAAGGTTATATCCCTTGTGCAGTAGTGCACTGATTCTGAGTTATACTTTTGTTTTATATGTGACCTGTTGTTCCTATTATCCTTACTCAGTAGCTCTTAAATTTTAGCCTTTGATAATAAATGTAGGCTTGTTTTCACGTATAACTAACCTCAGTGCTGTGATGTTATCAAGGACCGGATCCTGAGTTGTCCCAGTCATACTGTGTGTACACTGTTCTCTTGGGCACAGCAAACCTGGTGCTTTCTGTGAGTGTCCAGTGATGGGCTGGATACCACACAGGGATGATTTCAGAGGAGCTGGGCTGGGCCATAGGCATGACTATGGGTGATCTGGGGCTGGAGCAGCCAAGCAAAAAAATTGGTGGGTGCTGAACACCCATTGGCAGCCCCCCCCCATCTGTCCCCCCTCCCCCCAGCGCTTCCTGCCCAATGCTATCCGCTGTTCCGTGGCATGCAGGAGGTGCGGGTGGTGGGGAAGAGGTAAGGTGTGGTGCTCTGGGGAGGGGGTGGAATGGGACAGGAAGAGGTGGGGCAGGGGCAGTGCCTTGGGGGAACGGGTGGAGTGGGGGGGCAGGGATGGGCTGGGGTACAGCGCGGGGTCTAGCATCCCTCGGCGCATGAGAAAGCCGGCGCCTATGGGCTAGGGTATATCTAGCATTACCTGTAAGGCAAAAGTGTAGGCTGGCAAAGCACTGAGGAGATTGTTTGAGTGGCTCACAGACTGGTGGTGTCAGGGAGCCGACATCCCATTAAGCACACACAAGTCTCTCTTGTTAAATCTGACTCTCAGTCCTTGGGACCCCAAGAAGCAAGACAGAATTCCTACCCATATGGCTCAGAGTCAGCCAGCGTGCCTCAACCCTAGGGACAGGACTTTCTTTCTTCCTTACATGCTAGTCATTTATAAATATTTGAAACAGAAACCAAAAGGGGTCACGGACCCAAAATAGCACATGAACTTAGTTTCCCAAACGAGAAGCTGAATGTGGCCATTACCTGCTAGGTACCTCAGTTATCCACGAAACCGATCCTGCACCTGAGCCAAACATGGGACGATAGAGAACGCAAGTCACCTCTCACTGGAGCCTGGAAGAGGGAGTAGCTGGGGTGAACAGCACAGAGCACAGTCTCCTCAGCCTTCAGTGTCACTTTACAGACAGTTTGGAGGAGGTTTCTTTAGCTTAATTTTTCATCTATCTCCCTCCTGTATTTTTAAAGAATATTAGTAACAAAAAGAGCCCACATAATGGTATTGGGTCAATTCCTAGATGGAAATGGTAGAATTGCCACTAATAATTCAGATGCGACAGGTATGAGCAATAAATATTTCTGTCCTGTATTTGGCGGGGGGGAAAAACCCACATCACGTAGTTATATCACATGATGCTGATTAAACACTTTCCATTCCTCTGGTAACTCGAGACAATGTTAAACAGCAGTCATTAAAGTTAGACATTTTTAGATCAGTAGGTCCAGATAACTTGCATCCCAGAGTTTTTAAAAGTGTTGTCCAAGCAGTTTGTTGGACCATTTGTGGCAGTTCAATGATGAGACAGAACACAGCTTTATGCAAGAAAGCAGGCTGGTCAGCTGAGATGGGCGTTCTGCCCCCCGCCTTCCACCTTCTCCTTTTATTATATTTCTCCCCCCTAAGCATTACACACTGCTACAGCAAAAAGATACACAAAAGAATGTATGACATTGATTAATATACTTAGTTGCATCTTTTAGCTACTACAATCCTGGTTCTCAGGCCTTGAGCCCAGGCTAAGAAAGCCTCCCGCAGTTACTGTCCCAACAATCAAGTTTTCATGGTTCATATCTAGCCCTTGTCCTTGGATAGAGCAATGTGTGCATTGCTTCTACAAAACAGTCAAGGTGTGCCCTGCCTGCTTCCAGGTGGAATAGCTAAACATGAACCCTTCATCCCCCCGTTTTTTATTTAATGATAATTGGCCATCTCATTGTAGCCGTCAATTTGTTTTGTCATGCTATTTAACTCCCAGACAGACAAGGACATAACTTGGGGAGCTTTCCAGGGCAAAATTTCACAAAATCTTAACAAGGAAGGAATACATTGTACACAGCAGCAGCAAAAAATAAGCCCAATAATTACAAACACAAAATAACCAAAAAGCTGTCGCAGCCATTCTAGAGAGGGCAGCCAACCTGTAAGCCAATTCCAAAAGCCCTCAAACCCCAGATCTTGGCGTATGTGTGTTGTAAGATTGGCCAATTCAGCCAATCTAGTTTCTATGGAGCGACTATTATCAGTTAAATTAAAGCAACACATGTGCTGAAATGTGGAGCAGCCTAGATGGTGTTTTAGGAGCAGAAAATCAATGGCTGCTCTGTTATCCAAAATTGCATCTCTTAATTCGTGTTGTTCTGTGTTAAGTAAGGCAATAGCCTGGGATGTTGTATTAATTGCCTTTGCTGCAAAGCATGCCAGGTTATTTAAAGTTCTGGCTGAATATGTGGCAAGCGCGGGGACCCCAACAATAGAGGCCGCTAAAGCAATATACTCAGCATGACTAAAAAGCTCAACATCTGCAATACAATCATCTGAAAGGGGTACACTTCTTTTACTACGATTTTGTCCAGCAAAAGGCAATATAAGGGTCATTCTACTAAGACAGCAAAGGGTGCCATCACTTAAATTTGCAGGAATATAATTAAAGGTGCGAGAGCCACAAGTAAAAAACCATCCTGATGGTAGGATGATATGGCCATAATTATATGAAACATTAACAGCATGGGAACAATTTAAAAGGGGTTGAGAAATTTTTCGACAGCCCAAGGGCACCTTTGTACTAGTGCAGTTAACTATACGCGCACAAGTAACATTATGAGCCCCGGCCGGGTACGGTGTGTGGAGGGATATAGCCGTGCGAGGCAGAGTATAGTTGGCTGGGCCCCAATTAGCCATGCTAGAATACTGGGAGGAAAGATTCGCATAAGCAGAGAACAGTGTCTTATTCTCCATCTCCTCAGGGTGATGACATACTGGAATAAGGCATGTGCCTAACAAATCTCCGGCTGCTACAGAATTAGATAGACAAAAGTGGGTAACATTTGCTATTGAAGCCAATCTTTCCCATATGTTATATGTCATTCGGGCTCGTAGCGGGGGAAGCGCGTCCGAGCCAACCCCTACAGGAAATAGCAGGCACAAAAGGCACACAATCATCACAGAATTAGCAGTGATTTGGGCAAGAATCGCCACAAACAAAGTCTCAGGAGTCTCTGGCTGTTGATCTGCTGCCAGCCTTCGTTGGGCCGCGGCAACCAATGCTTTTACTGCTCCCCATGTCACGGGCCGGTTTGGGACACTACGCCTCCTCCGTTTCCGTCCCGTCGTTGTCGACTCGGGGGGCAACGCGGTCTCCTCCAAGGTCAGCTGAAACTCTGGTATGGGATTCGACAGTCCCTGGTGCCATGCCATGTTGTTTAAGTGCCGGTCGCACACACCGAGCTGGAACCCACAACGGTCCTGCAGGGAGAGACACAGCAGCATATCCCCGACCCCAAGTGATTAGAGGTACTGGGCCCAGCCACTGTGGATCGGGCAGCTGACGATAAAAGACACGCGGTCTTTCCAGTACCTCAGATTTGTGAAAATGCCGATCCGCAGGGGTCTGCTGATCTGCATTCAATGTTAAATTATTTAAAGTAAACAAGAGGATATGCATTTGTTGTTGAATATCTCCTAAGGTTCGGAGACGCAGCTCCCCTTGTTTTAATTGTTTGTCCAGCAAGGTTTTGAGTGTGCGATTGGCACGTTCAACAATGGCTTGGCCCGTAGAATTATAAGGGATGCCGTGTTTAAGACGGACGTCCCAGCGGGCACAAAAGGTGGAGAGGGCTGCAGAGCAGTAGGCTGGGGCATTATCTGTTTTAATTTGGCAGGGGCGACCCATAACAGAAAAGCAGGCCAGCAAATGGTGAATAACTTTGTTAGTGGCTTCCCCACGTTGTGGGGTTGCCCAAAGGAAGCCCGAATAAGTATCAACGGAAACATGTAAAAACGAATAGGGGCGGAATTGTGGCACATGAGTAACATCCATTTGCCACAGCTGATTTGCTGCGGTACCTCGGGGGTTAACGGCATAAGAAAAGGTAGGAGCAGCAGCAGCACAGTGGGGGCAGGAACGAACAATGGAACGTGCATGATCAGCAGGAATGTGAAACTGCCGGGCCAAAACAGAGGCAGACTGATGAAAAAAGGCATGGCTTTCAATGGGGTCAGAAAAAAGGGAATTTACCTGACCACGCAACGCGCGATCGGCGCGTGCATTGCCCTCAGTGAGTGGCCCAGGTAGAGGGGTATGACTGCGAATATGAGCAACAAAGTAAGGGAAATGACGAGTGGCAAGAAGATGCTGCAAAGACAAAAACAGGCGAAGGAGGTCTGCATCCACCTGAGGGGTAATGAGGGCAAGGGGTAAATGATCAAGTACCTGATAAACATAATGGGTATCCACAATTAAATTAAAGGGACAATCAGCAAAAAGTTGAAAGGCCAAAATAACAGCAGCCAATTCTGAACGCTGTGCAGAACGCTGAGGCAGGGTAAAACGAGAATGCCAACGAGGGGGGTCACCCAACTGATAAGTGACTACACCTCGGAGGGGAGAGCCATCAGTAAAAAGAGTGACAGCGGAAACAATGGGTTGAGAGCGGCTAAGACGATGAACAACTAGGGGTACCTTTTGGGTAATGACCAACCGAGGATCTTTTGGAGGATTGTAAGAAATCTCTCCCACATAATCACAAAGAGCAACCTGCCAGGCCAAGGAGGTGTGGCACAAAGAGTCAAATTCAGTACGGGACAAGGGGAGCACAATAGCAACTAAATCAGTGCCAGTGAGTTGCACTGCACGGTGGCGGGCTTTACGAACAAGATCAGATAGGGCATCTAAATACGGATAAATATTTCGAGGAGGGGTGGATGAAAGGTATAGCCATTCTATAATAGAGACGGCTGTGTCTGTACGAGGTACAAACAGAGCCGCAGTTGGCGTATGAGGGGTGGCAAGAAGAACTAATCGTAAGGGACGGACCTCTGGGAGTCTGTCCACAAACTGCTGACTCAATGCTGCATTGATTTGTCGAATGCAGGCAGTATGTTTTTCAGTGATGGCAATAACTGCACCCGGTGCCCGGGCTCCACGGAGGAGCTCAAACAACGGCTGCAGCATGGAAGTGGGGAGACAAAAGTAGGGCCGAATCCAATTTAAATGACCCAAGATCTGTTGCAATTTAACAAGGGTTAGGGGTTGAGGTAGAATTAATTCCGGACGAACCGGAGCAGCATAGGTTTGTAAAACCTTATATCCGAGGTAGTGGTAGGGATAAGAGCGTTGGATTTTTTCTGGTGCCACTAACAGGCCATTTTGGCCGAGAATCTGAGATAAAGATTCAAGCTGTTGTGCCATGACCCGGGGACCACTTAGCAAAATGTCATCCATGTAATGGTAGACCTTTAGCGAAGGGTACCGGGCACGAAAAGGGGCAAGGGCCCGATCCACAAAAAGCTGACACAAGGTTGGACTATTTTGCATTCCCTGGGGCAAGACCTTCCACTGATATCTTTGAGAGGGTTGCTGATTATTATATTGTGGCACCGTAAATGCAAATTTTTCATGATCTTGAGGGCAAAGGGGGATGGTAAAAAAACAATCTTTTAAGTCTAACACACAAAGTTGATCGGTTTGAGGAATTAAATTTGGATTTGGCAAGCCAAATTGCAAGGGGCCCATAGGTTGGATGCGTTTATTTATTTCCCTTAAGTCATGTAACAGCCGCCAAGCACCCGATTTTTTCTTAATAACGAACACCGGGGTGTTCCAGGGACTAGTGGAGCTCTCCAGTCGCTGTGCTTGCAAATGCTGCTGCACAAGCAACTGAAGTGCTTTTAGCTTTTCTAGAGGGAGGGGCCACTGGTCAATCCATACGGGCTCTAAGGATTGCCACACCAAGGGTAATGCGGAGGGCACGGTGGGTGAGGGAGGGTTTTGGGCCATCAGATGTTAATATCGAGGGTGGTGTCCAACTTTGTAAGTAAGTCACGGCCCCAAATATTAAGGTGGACAGGGAGCACAAAAGGGCGGATAGTAGCAAGGGTACGGCCTCCCGGTTTAGAGACCGTGACCCAAGACAAACTTTGGCGCCCGGGTTTACTACCCCCGATCCCCCACAATTCTTTAGAAGGAACCGTAGGCCAACTAACCGGCCACTCCAGATCACGAATCACCGTAACGTCAGCTCCAGTGTCCACCAGCCCTGTAAAGGGAACATCATTTAAGAGAAGTGTTAACTGAGGTTTCGAGGGGCGGACTGACATTGTCAGAGCAACAAGTGGAGAAGATGCGCTGTGAGACGGCGAGTGAGACAACGTCGATCCAAAGCCGCCTCCGCCCCGAGTTCGATCCTCGGCAGCTGGCACCTGATAGGGGACTAAAATCAATTGTGCAATTGACCGTCCACGCGGGAGCGACTGTGGAAGATGAGTCCACACCTGAACCTTAACAATGCCAGTGTAATCAGCATCAATGACCCCTGGAATGACAAAAAAACCCTGTTTTCCAGCATGTGAGCGAGGGAGAACAAGACCTACAAAGCTGGCAGGGAGAGGTCCCGTCACCTGTGTAGGTATGGCACAGACCTCCCCTGGCAGCCGAAAGTCAGTGTCCTCCTGCATGATCAAATCAAGCCCTGCACTTCCAGCAGTCGCTGCCCTCATAGAGTCTATGGATTTTAAGGCAGAGGAGCGGTTGTCTGAGTGGGAAACACCCCCGTTTGGCCCTGGGTTCGGGGGGGACCCGTCGCGCGGTTTCCCGACCCGCTACGACACTGATTAGCCCAGTGATAACCTTTCCCACACTTGGGGCACTTCTTTGAGGGTCGGGCTGGTGCCTTAGATGAGCGGCACTCCCGCTGAAAATGATCCTCCTTACCACAGCGGTAACAACGCTTCCCCTCCTTCCCAGTTTTTCTGAGGGCGGCAGCCAGAACTCCAGCCTTGTGGGCATGTGTGCCAATGTTCTGGCACGCCCGCAGCATGTCTGAGAGCTCTAAAATACCAGAGGCTTGCGCTGCCTGGAGAGCACGGCGGCAATCCTCGTTTGCATTTTCAACTGCCAATTTTAACAGGAGCTCGTGAGCTGCCTCAGTGTTATCCACCTACCGGAGGATAGCCTCATGCAATCTGTTGGTAAAATCCAAAAAGGACTCTGAGGCACCCTGACGGATACTGACAAAGCTTTTGGTAGGCTTGCCTGAATCCGGGATCTTCTTGAAAGCATGCTGGGCACAGGTGGAAATAATGGGGAAAATGGCCTGAGGGAGTTGAGACTGCATTTGAATAGTAGCAAACTGGCCCTCCCCTACCAATTGATCATAAATGATAGCCCCTGCGTGTATCTGAGCTTGGCGTTCTGCCATCTGCCGAAACTCACTAAGCCAAATAACATACTGACTAGGTGATAACATCATGCGCAGCAGCGTTTTCCAATCCTCAGGGACTAGGGAGTACCCAGTACCTATCCCTTCAACAAGACCACGCACAAAAGTGCTAGTCAGGCCAAACTCACGAATTGCTTTCCTCACCTCTCTAACCACCGAGTATGACAAAGTGGTCCAGGTGCCCACGGGGTTGCCCTGGTCATCATTCTGCCAGGTCACCGGGCAAACTGAGAGCAGATCAGCCAGCTCCTCAGCTGTAAGATCTGATCGAGCTTTCGCCGCGTGAACCATTTGTTGCACCAGCGAAAGCTTCTGAGCAGATGCAGATGACCCTCCGGGGGGCCCCGGAGCATGGGGCCCCACGGAGGGAGGGTGATCACGCACTGGCTCCGGTGGGGAAGGCAAGGGAGGCGGTGGTAATGAAGACACCGGGGGCAAGGCAGGGAGAGGGGGGGCTGTGGGTACGGGAGAGGGTCTTTCCGAAGCGACATGCTGGGTTGTGTCAGTAGAAGGGGGGATAGCTGCAACGGGGATGGCTACAGGAGCCGACGGGCGTGGCGAGAGCACCAGCCTCGTGAAAGAGGGCCTATCCGAGGTGACACGCAGTATTGCGTCGCGACAGAGGTGCCAGGCATGTAAAGCCTGCACGGGCGCCCGAGGCTCTTCGTGCAATGTCTGGCCCAATCGCTCCCAGTCCGCCAGCTTAAGGCTTCCGGCTTCAGGATACCACGGGCACTGGGCACGGACCTCCTGTAGCAGGAGAGTAAGTGCTCGAGCCGGGCAGTCATGCTGAGCCTTACGCAGCAAATACTGCAGCTCATTGCGGTGTTGCACTTGCAAAGCAGAGAGGGAGCTTCCCATACTTACCACAATGAAAAATACTCACCGGGATCCACGAAGCGGATGAGTGACGCGTCTGAAACCCTTGCCGGGCGAGGTGAGTGCTGAGGGCCCCACGTTTGGGCGCCAGTTGTGGCAGTTCAATGATGAGACAGAACACAGCTTTATGCAAGAAAGCAGGCTGGTCAGCTGAGATGGGCGTTCTGCCCCCCGCCTTCCACCTTCTCCTTTTATTATATTTCTCCCCCCTAAGCATTACACACTGCTACAGCAAAAAGATACACAAAAGAATGTATGACATTGATTAATATACTTAGTTGCATCTTTTAGCTACTACAATCCTGGTTCTCAGGCCTTGAGCCCAGGCTAAGAAAGCCTCCCGCAGTTACTGTCCCAACAATCAAGTTTTCATGGTTCATATCTAGCCCTTGTCCTTGGATAGAGCAATGTGTGCATTGCTTCTACAAAACAGTCAAGGTGTGCCCTGCCTGCTTCCAGGTGGAATAGCTAAACATGAACCCTTCAACCATTAATATTGACTTTTCTATAATTCTTGAAACACTGGGGTGGATGTTTCAGAACACCAGAATAAAGCTACTGTTCTGTCAATATTTTAAAAGGGGATGTGTCTATGTACTGTGGAAAAAATACCATGTTAACAAGACCTGGAAAGGCAATGGAAAATAATTTCCTATATTATGTTTTTAAGTCTCTGTATTAAGGTCTTACAAGATAAAACTACTTCTACAAACTGAACTAATTAACTGTCACTGGCTTGATCAGATATTTGTTCATGATGTGTTTATGCCACAGACTTTTGTACTCTATTATGACACTGCATTGCATGTAGATGGATGTCCTCAATACTTATCTTGCAATCTCACATTAATTCAGATGCTGGCATTTTCTTGAAATTCTAAAATTGAATGGTAATGTCACTGGTTTTTTCCTCAGCTCCATGGAAGGCTTTTGTCTTTCTCTAAATGTTCTTGAGAGTAGTGTAGATGTAGATTTTATGGTCTCCTACTCTTTCAGGAATTATGTCTGTGTATTCTGCTTTGAAAATAAAACCACCACCAAGAGCCCCTCTCTCTTGTCCCTCTTTCTTCCACACCCCTACAACAGGGGTGTAGCCAGGTCTGACCAAATCCAGTGTCAGACCTTTGAGTTGTTTCAATTTCCCCCTTTTCTTCAGTTAAACCACCACAACTGTTGCTGTTGAATTACTCTCCCGTTTTGGGGTGTCTTGTTGATTAACATAAAATAACAATTGGCGTCCCCTAGCTTTCTTCTCCAGGCTCAGCAGTCCATTAAGCTGGGTCTCAGAATTGCCTCCACAATTTTGCTCCTGCCTCTCCCTGCAAATAGTTCCAGACAGAACTTTTCTGCTGGTTGGTAGGGAGAGCTTCTTCCCCAAACATCACTGACCCTGGGTCTCCTCAGGTGCCTGCGAAAGCCATCCCATTCCTTTCAAGTTTCTTTACCCTTTTACCTTGTATCAGGGACACCATGCCCCTGCTCTCACTCATTTCCCAGATCTCTCTGAGCAGGGGAGATCTGCTGGGCCCACTCCAAACTGTAGGCTTCCTTGGAGAACCTCCTCAAAGTTTTTCATAGCCCCTAGTTTTCCCCTCTCTAATGGAGCAGGTTCCCTCTTAGACGAAGTTCCACCCAATGCTACCATCAGATGCCTGCTCACTAGCTCAAACCCATCAGCTAGGAGGCAGATAACTAGTCACACCATAGGCAGGTTGAACCCAATTCCTATGCTGTACTGCATTTCCCAGTCAGCAGTTCACACCTTATTCTTGCAAGGATGTTTTTCTTTCAGCTAGTAAGTGCTTTTGCATGTTTGCTTTTTAAGACAGACATTACCATACCTTTCTTACATTATCCCTGCCTTCCTGATGAGTGATTTGGAGTGTCTTCTTACTGGGTGTGGAGGATGTTAAGCAACCGAGTTCTCTCAGCCTCTGAGGAGATTTGATTTTGATTTTTAATTACAGATAGTTCATCTCCAGTTTCTTTTTATACTGGTTATAGTCAGTTTCTGATTAAATACTATATTGGTGGCATTTGTGAAATTGTCCTTGTTTTTTCTATATAAACTTGACTTTGTTCCAAATATGGCCTATCTAGATAGTGAAATATATAATCATACTATTCCATACTTAAGACTGAAGCAGATTTTTCTCTTCTCTTTTTCAGTTGTTCCTGTTTTCCTATTTTTTTCCATGTTGCACCTTGAATCTGTTACTTTTAAATGATGAACGAATGAATAATTTTAAATGAATCAATTGAGTGAATACCTTTACATGATGTCTTTGCTCAAAATGGCAGAACGTAAATGGTGTTAACAATCATATGAACAGACAAAATAATTTCCTATTTACAAAGCAAGAGTGTTGCTCTGACATGGTTACAAGAGACATCTCTCTGATTAAAGGCACAGGGAACTGAAAAGCAGTTGGCTCAGAGAAGTCGGTACTTCCTTTTCCCACTGACAGAACAACAGTAGTACCAAATTTTAGTGCACAAATCCATTAACTCTAAATTGTAAAAGAAACCACAAGGTAAGTCAGGAAGGTACATAATTCCAGAGGGGTGAACTGACAGCACCCTCAGAATATTGGACATCTCTGCCCCAAATAAGGGAGCATCTCCCTTTGCAAAAAGATATATTTGTTTTCTCCACCTATTTTGGGTTTTCATGTATGGTTGGAGAGTTTTATGCCGCTAAATCTGCACAGAATCTGCTAAAGAATATTCTTTGACAAGAAGATGCACATGAGAAGGAGGAAATTCCAATGCTTAGGATGCTACCCTGGGACTTTGGACACCTGGGTTCAATAACCCACCCCTGCACAGACTTCCTGCGTGACCTAGGTCAAGGCCCTCTGTGCCTGAGTTCTCCATCAGTACAATGGGGATAACAGCACTTTCCTACCTTACAGGGAGGATAAATACACTAAAAACTGTGAGCTAAACAGTTACAACTATAATGGGGTCCTATCAGGGGCCAAGGCTGTCCACACACACCCTCTGTTGGCCCAGGTGTAGACCCACTGCCCACATCTGGGGTTATGCCCTTTGCTTCTTTCTTAGTAATTACTTCACAGACTGCTTTTGCCATTCCTCCAATTCTGAGGTTAGGTATTTATTTATTTGATCAACCCCATTCCATGCACCACAATCTTCAGGCCTTTGATCATCTTTTTCTGGGTGCACATCTCAGTCCCCCCCTCTCCCCTCCCAGTCAGCCCAAATTAATGTCCTCCCATTCTAGGATAATTATAGTCATTTACAGTTCAGATAACTGCCCTGCCTGGTAATTTAGGTAATTGTCACTGTTTTTTACCTGGCCATTTTTGGGCGCTCACAACTGGCTTGAGTTCCTGTCTCTGCCCAGGCTACCTTTTTCCAGAAGGGCTTCCATGCAGCATTTCAGTGCAAACCCTTTCTCCAAACTCCCTTCCCATCCTACTCTGAGCTGCCTTGCTGTCACATCTCCCTCTTCTCTCTACAAGTCCCTCCTTAGTTTCAAAGCCAAGTGCCGCCCTGCCTCTCACCAGGCGCCCAGCTGGATGCACCTGCTTGGTCATCAAGAAGGCCGGACCCTCTTCTTTTGAAGGGGCCAGCCACCCTGTGACAGGGCCATATAAGTACCTAAAATATATAGATGCTACTGGAGTGTCATATTATGGATTAGGGCCTACCTGATATCTAGAGAGAAAACACTACTACTAGCAACGGGTTCCCTTTTTCTCAGCTAAGCGCTCTTAATATTCTAGGCTGGATTTTTCCTTGATGCCTTTAGAGAGGCAGCTATGTTAACAAGTGTTTCTCCATTAAATCTCGCCCTGATGGATGTTGGTATCCAGCTGGAATACCTACAGAGATTAATTATCTAGGCGCGTTAATGATTTGCTTATTCAGCAATCGTTGTGACAAGAAACCATTCTGGATTTTTAGGAAAAAAGACTTTCTACTGAATAACAATACTGGTGAAATGAAACAAACTGATTTTTATGGGGTGCCGCTAAAGCCCTATTGTGTGGGAAGTTATTTTAAATTGCCTCTTAAGGGAAAAAATGCTTAGATTGTAGAATTGGAAAGGAGCCGGAGATCTTCACAGTTAAACCATAAACCATATGTGCTCTGGTGATCATAAAACATTATTGATATTGACTAATCTAAGTGAAACACTCAATAAGATCCAAAATGAAAGAACATTATCACTTCAAACTTTGTAAGAGCAGATTTTTTATTCTCTGGCAGTAAAATGGACGCTGTTGGCTAAGTAGCCCTGTACACATGTACAAAGAAAAATCACTGAAATTAAAGCAGACAAGAAAGTTTACAAGGATTTGGGGGGAATTAAAAAACTGCATTTTACAATTTCTCTACATTGTATTCATTCATAGGAAGTATTAAAATGGTACATCTGCTTTTCTATCCAATGTCAGTCTAATCTATCTAGATTTCCAGATCAGAATTGCCCTCTTTGATTTTAGAACTCCTGCTGTTTGCTCCAAATGAACTTTCCTCTGCATTTCTCTCCACTCATCTAACAGTGACTACCTCTTTTTCTTTTCACTTAATTTGGCCACAGTTTCTCTACCTTGGGAAAGAGAGAGGACAGGCTGGGAGAGATGTTCCACTTGTGTCTGAACTCTTTAAGAGACAAAAAGAAAAGGAGTACTTGTGCCACCTTAGAGACTAACCAATTTAGCTCACGAAAGCTCATGCTCAAATAAATTGGTTAGTCTCTAAGGTGCCACAAGTACTCCTTTTCTTTTTGCGAATACAGACTAACACGGCTGTTACTCTGAAACCTGTCTTTAAGAGACAGGATTTTTTTTTTAAACTGAGGTCAGTATAGCAACAATGAAACCCCATTCAATTTTTTCATCTGCCTGATGTAGCAGGAAACAAGTAAACTGAAGATTAAAGAGTCTAAAAGGGGAGATAATTACTTTTAAATGTAAATTTCCATGAAAAGGGTGTCACAGCTAGAGATGGGTGAAACTTTTCAACTGAAACTTTATTTTTGGCAAAAAAAAATGAAGATTCAGTGACACCAAAACTTTTGGTGAGTTTGCGTCAATTTTGCTGAATTGTTTTTGTTGGGGAAAAAAAGTAAAAAAAAATGGTTTCCAAAAGCTGAAACATTTTGATGTCTCCAACTGAAAAACCTTTTTGTTTCAAAATTTACTTTAAAGGTGATTTAAGAAATTAAACGTTGAAGTGCTTAGCCAAAACATTTTGTTAGAACCAGAAATGAAACATAGCCTAGATCTGCTGAAAATTTTGAAAAAAAATTGTTTTCGGTTCGACCCAAATAATTGTTTTTTCAATTTTTTGGAATTGCCAGCAAACCAAGAAATCCATTATTCACACAGCTCTAGCCGCAGCTATTCCTTTGGGGGAAGGGGTGGTGGCGAGAAGGAAAGGCGTGTGACCTGGTTTTGTTCACCTGCATGTTTTCCGTCTCCAAGTCTCAGGTCAAATGGATTCTCTGAAAGAGACACATACCTTTTACGTACCATAAATTGAGGGGAGAGGGAAATGAAGTCATCACTCTTTCCCCTCCCCCTCGCTTTTTAGCTCTTTTTGTGTCAAAGTCATGTTGTAAATAGGTCCTCTCTCCAAGCTAGTCCACAATGCTTTGGAAAAGTTCTTCATTGGGGCAGGTTTGAATGCTGAGTCAATGATATTGGTTTCTCTGCTTTTTTCATTTTCAGTAGTGAAAGTTTACCTTCTCTCTAATTTTTAAAAAACGGAGTCATCAATCTCTTCAATCCCTTCCATAAATGAATGATTCAGATTGCCTTCCTCGTACTTTTCTTTTCCTTTTGAAAACACTGATCTGGGTACCAGTGTATCTGTTTGACTCTCCTTTGATTTTGAAAACGGTTTTCTCTTGCGCGAACTTCCTGGGGTTCCCTATGTAAGAACAAGTGATACAGTTATGTGGTACTAAAGGTAAAGGTTTAAATTATCAGAGAAGGAAAAGCAATGGGGGAAAACACTAGCACACAGATGAACTGAACAAAATTCCTAGAAGCCAGTACCATAAATTAGAACTAACACATTAAAAAGGCAATGGGTATAAATGAGTCAGATTAAGGAACAAATCAGTAACCTGGTGGTGCTTGCAAGATGTGAAAGTTTTATAACTGCCACTAGTCATATTATTCTCCTTTACATCCATGTGACCAAAAGGGCAGAACAGAGAGTTTTGGGGAGAAGCATCTGTGCGATGCTGAATTTTGAAGAATCTAAACTGTGAACTGATTCAACCCATCCCTTCCCTCTACCCCAGGTACCTTTCCCCAGCTCCCCAGTCCCTTTTTAAAGTAAAATATTAGTGAGGATCTTACTTCAAGTGTCAGATAATTCTATCGGGAATCACAGCTTCTCAAAACAACTGATTTCCTGGCAACTGATTTATCGATTCTAAGTCCAGAAGGAACCACTGTGATCAGCTAATCTCACCTCCTGTATAACACAGGCCATAGAATTCCCCCAAAGTAATTCCTAGATCATATCTTTTAGAAAAACATCTCATCTTGATTTGAAAATTTCCAGTGAAGGAGTTTCCATCACATCCCTTGGGAAATTGTTCCATTGGTTAATTATCCTCTCTGTTAAAAATGCACATGTGATTTCCAGCCAGAATTTGTCCAGCTTTAACTTGCAGCCATTGGATCTTGTTACAACTTTCTCTGCAAGACTGAAAAGTGCATTATCAAGTATTTGTTCCCCAAGCTGGTACTTGGACTGTGATCAAGTCACCTTTTACCTTTCTCTTTGTTAAGCTAAATAGATTGAATTCCTTGAATATATTACTAGTGCCCATGTTTTCCAATTCTTTAATAATTCTTGTGGCTCTTCTCTGAATCCTCACTAATTTATCAACATCCTTCTTCAGTTGTGGGCACCCAGACCTGGACATACTATTCCAGTAGGGGTCGCACCAGTGCTAAATACAGAGGTGATAATAACCTCCCTCCTCCTACTCAACATAGGAGCAACACGGACCAATGAACTAGGAGTGGAGAGAACTGGCCTCTATCACCAGCACAGCCGCTGACTCACTCTGAGACCATGAGCAAGTCAATTCAATGCACTCTACCTCAATTTTCCATACTTTCAAAGAGGGATAATAATATGCCCCTGTGGCAGCATACAGGAGGCAGAAATGGCCCCCTGAGAATACTCCCAACAGGTTTCCATGAGAGGGCAGGCCAGGGTGGGAGGAAATGTTACCAGAGCTCACCATAGTACATCTAGTCACCGATTTCCAGGATAGGATCCACCTTTCCCAAAATGTAGGAAATGAAAAAGTGACCTGAAGCCACCTTCTCCCACTCTCTATTTCTGACACAAATACAGAAGCAGAGTAACGGAGAATGGGCCTTCATCACGTCTCTGACATTCTCTCTCCCTCCACCTCTGCCCCTTCCTTACACTCATTTCCCTGAAACCACCCCCCGCCCCCTCCAATTATCCTTCTTTTATAGTAAATTGAGACAGACCAATGATTCTTGGGTTGCAGGAACTGAATTTCCAGCAGCCAATGTACTAGATACTGCTATGGGAAGCAACACGACTAACTGGCCACTGCAATAGAATAGGATCAGGCTTCTACTGCCAGCAAAGCCATCACCTTGACAGCTGACTTTGAGCAAGGTATTTAACGTCCCTCTGCCTCAGTAGTCCCAAGTGTAAAATGGAGGAAATGTTTACTCACCTATACATAGGACTTTGAGATCTATGGGTGAAAAGCACTATGTACGTGATAAATTATTATTAAGGCAGATTGTAGGACTACACGGGTGATAAAAGCAGTGCTTAATTTGTGCCAGGGCTGAGCCCCGGCACTTCATGGCTTGTCAGTTCAGAGCCTTGGCACCTGTGGGTTTGCCACGTCAGATATGAAAGAAAAAATTGCTTGAACCCTAGCACCTCTTTCATCGCAAATTAAGCACTGTGATAAAAGTGAAGAGCAAAGCCAAACCAGAAGCACTTTAAGGTTTTGTGCTGTACCACCCCTTTATGACATGGTCTGAACTTCCATTGTCTTTAAAAGAAAGGCTTCCGTTCCTGTTCATTTTCACATTGAAATCTCATCACTGTCATGCCTTCCCTCTTCCATATTGTTGCTGGAGGTGCTCAGTGAGTTCTTTGGGGGGCCTGAATGGTGATGTCACCTGAGGTGTCAACATGAGCTTTGATTCTCCCTCCCCTCAACTGAGATGGAGGGGGCTGATTCTTAAGGAAACACAGAGGAATAGGAGGGAGAGCTGAACATCAGGTTAGAGCTTCTTGGAGCATCAATATTCAGATCCTCCAAATATCTTGCCAGACTCCTGCACAAAAGATGGGAAGTGAGGGCTTGATGTTCTCCAAAGTGAAGAACATGTGGAACATGTTTGTAAACGCATGTGTCTATCTGGACAGATAAGGAAGTCAATTAGCCTGCAAAAGAAAGTCAATGTAATGTTTAAGTGTCTCTTTTAAGGAGGACATCCAATGTCTGTATTGTAGCTGTGTCAGCAGTGCTTAATTTGTAATGAAAGAGGTGCTGGGGCTCAACAATTGTTTTACTTTCATAACTGATGTGGCAACCCCAGAGGTACCGGGGCTATGAACTGCCAACCCTAGAGGTGCCAGTGCTCAGACCTGGCAAGCCATGGAACAAATTAAGCAGTTTGTGGCAGACCTCAACTCCCTAGCATTCGGCATTGCTAGGTTGTTTGCCTCATATAAGACATGAATGTGAATTGCCTGTCTATGATTTGCTGTTACCTCATTTTGATAGGAAACACTCTGGCTCTTAGGTGTTGGCAGGCACTGGTGTCTGTCTCCTCCATCTTGCTTCAAATTCTTTTTCTCTGCAAGAGTGCAGGGCATGCTGCTACTCATTGGTCTGTGAGGTAAATATTGAATATTTATACAGTGCCCAACAGTGTGCTAGACATTTTACAGAAATATGGTCCTTGCCAAAAGAATGTAATGTCTACTTAGATAAGAGGAGACAAGTGACAATGACTATAATGGGCTAAGACAGTGGAAGGGGAGACAGATCTCAAAAGAAAAGTCCTGAGGTGACTAACGTTTATGATGACATCCTGGTTGTTCTGCTCTATGGGAGAGTTCTCCTTTCATTTCAAGTGCCACGATGAACTGGAATGGGCTTGCATAAGTCCCTTTGTAACAGATCTGGCCTTTGGGCCCTGTGAGGGGGAATCTCAGTTTCATTTTTTTTAATGAGTAAGTTTCTTTTCCTGTGAAGCTAGATATAACACAGAAATCAATGTGAGCCAATGATGAGGCTGAAGTGGAACAAGCAGCTGGACTCCTCTTCTGCAGCGAGAGACTGGGGAGCAGTATGTTTCTGGGAGTGTTGAGAACAAAAACTGCACTCTGTCCAAAAGGACTAAGGCCGGCTGCGCTTGTGAAAACCGTTCAGTCACCTCTGAGGCTGGTACTGAGCTGTATCTTGCTCATTCAGGAAGCATCAGTGCTGCAGGGTATCTCCATTATTGTGTGGTAAAACTGGGTGGTCAGAAGGGAACCATCAATAGCGATTCTGAAGCCACCGCAGCCTGCCATTTTCCCCACTGGTGCCCACCTGCTCATGCTCAGCCTGCAACTGGAAGAACTTTGAAACCCATCTCACCTCCGCTATTCTCCCCACCCCCACTAGCAAGGGAAAGAGTGTGGAACTGATACAATGTGTGGCAAATTGCCAGTACAATGATGATGGGTCCCGCACTACTTCTTCTTGGGGGGGTTCACGGCACAGTTTCCTGCCCCTGAACTAGGGTATTTACTGTCCCACTAGTAACCCAGAGAAGGGTAGTGGAGAGGGAGGGACCCAGGCCCACCCTCTACTCCAGGTCCCAGCCCAGGGGCCCTAGGGATAGTGGTAAACCACTTGAACTAGTGCTTCCTTCCCCTGGGCTACTTCCCTCTCCTGCTCTTCAGCTTGTGGGGCTTCCTTCCCTCTCTCTCTGCACAAGCCGGGTGTCTCTTTACCTAGGGTCTTGGTCTTCTAGCCAGCCACGGCACTTCTCCAAACTCTCCTCTACTTCAATTCCTCCAAACTGCTCTCTGCTCCAACTCCTTCCCCTAGCTGATTGAAGCAGGGGATTTTTATCAGGTGACTAGTTTCAGGTGCTCTAATTGGCTTCAGGTGCTTTTAATTAATCTATAGAAACCTTTCTTCCCTCTACAGAGAGTAAGACTTCTTCTCATCCTGGGACTTACATATCTTTCCTATGTTTCAGAGTAGCAGCCGTGTTAGTCTGTATTCGCAAAAAGAAAAGGAGTACTTGTGGCACCTTAGAGACTAACCAATTTATTTGAGCATAAGCTTTTGTGAGCTACAGCTCACTTCATCGGATGCATACTGTGGAAAATACAGAAGATGTTTTTATACACACAGATCATGAAAAAAATGGGTGTTTATCACTACAACAGGTTTTCTCTCCCCCACCCCACTCTCCTGCTGGTAATAGCTTATCTAAAGTGATCACTCTCCTTACAATGTGTATGATAATCAAGGTGGGCCATTTCCAACACAAATCCAGGGTTTAACAAGAACATCTGAGGAACAGTGGGGGGGGGGGGGAGGGGGAGGAATAAACAAGGGGAAATAGGTTACTTTTTATAATGAATCAACCATTCCCAGTCTCTATTCAAGCCTAAATTAATTGTATCCAATTTGCAAATTAATTCCAATTCAGCAGTCTCTCGCTGGAGTCTGTTTACGAAGTTTTTTTGTTGAAGGATAGTCACTTTGAGATCAGAAATCGAGTGACCAGAGAGATTGAAGTGTTCTCCGACTGGTTTATGAATAATTCTTGACATCTGATTTGTGTCCATTTATTCTTTTACGTAGAGACTGTCCAGTTTGCCCAATGTGCATGGCAGAGGGGCATTGCTGGCACATGATGGCATATATCACATTGGCAGATGTGCAGGTGAACGAGCCTCTGATAGTGTGGGCTGATGTTATTAGGCCCTATGATGGTGTCCCCTGAATAGATATGTGGGCACAGTTGCAACGGGCTTTGCTGCAAGGATAGGTTCCTGGGCTAGTGGTTCTGTTGTGTGGTATGTGGTTGCTGGTGAGTATTCGCTTCAGGGTGGGGAGGCTGTCTGTAGGCAAGCACTGGCCTGTCTCCCAAGATTTGTGAGAGTGTTGGGTCGTCCTTCAAGATAGATTGTAGATCCTTGATAATGCGTTGGAGGGGTTTTAGTTGGGGGCTGAAGGTGACGGCTAGTGGCGTTCTGTTATTTTCTTTGTTAGGCCTGTCCTGTAGTAGGTGACTTCTGGGAACTCTTCTGGCTCTATCAATCTGTTTCTTCACTTCCGCAGGTGGGTATTGTAGTTGTAAGAATGCTTGATATATCACTCTCCTGCTGCCTTCTGGCCATGCTGTATCACAAGTGGGACAGAGGTGGAGAGTATTTTACCCAGGGAACATTGAATGCATCACTGACTGAGACAGAACATTTTGGAAGCAGACCCTTGTTAACATTATGGCAGCACATCACTAGCTGGAGGTGTTTTTGAAGCTGAAGGACAAGATTTATAGTCCCAGCTTGCCATGTGTAAGATTTATCCAGCAGTCAGTCTGCTGCACATGGAGTCATGATAGCATTCCATGATAGCATGGAGTTATTCTGCACAATCCTACTTCTGAGTTTTCTTCCAGAAATATAATAATTCTCCCATCTATGCAAAAATCCTAGAAAATAGATGAGCCTTGCAGCATATCCCAAAGATCAACAGAAAGCCCTACAGGAATCCAGGGGAAAGGATATTGTATATGCAGGTCTCAAAACTTGTCAACACTTTGGATACAGACTACAAATTTCCTGCCGGCCCCAAAAACTGACAGAGCCCTGTCTACATGGGGGAGTTAGGTCGGTATAACTATGTCACTCACGGGTGTAAGTATAGGTCTGTTGTGTAGACCTGGCCTAAGTCTCATTTAAAAGGCACCTAGAAGCCTAAACTCATTGACTATTAATGGAATAGTGGCTCCTAAGTGCCTAAATCACTTTTGAAAATGAGACAAGTTCCTAAATCAGTTAGGCCTTTCAGTACTGAGTATAACAACATGTAAATACTTCTAAAAATCTGGGACAGACACCAACGTTTGTTTTCAAGATCTGAAGAAATTCAGGTGACACGTGCTTTATTTTAGGCTACATTATAGATTGAGAACATCATCTCTGAAAACAGATCAGAGAGGAAAGGATGTGTTTTGTATGTGTGCACTGAAGTTTGTAAGTGTAAATGTTATGTGGAAACTTTCCGTTGTAACATGGTGTTAAGCTATGGAGCAGGAAAGAGGAGTGCAATAGAGTTCTGTAAGACAATTTACTAGAAAATGATCATTCAACTTACTTATTCCCTTTGCTTTTCTTGCGTGTCAGGATGATGATGGTGACTCCTATGGCATTCAGAGTAAAAGAAATTAGGCAAAGCACTTGCCAGATACATATTCCGCTCTCCTCATCAGATGCTGAAATGCAAATTAGCAAACACCAAATGTTACACAGAACCCAAATGGATGTCAAAGCGTTTCTTATGTTTCCTGTCCAGATACTGGGAACCAGCAATCATTGAGTTCTAAACTAAGTTTAGAAACTGGACATGTTGATTAACCTCTCTGGGTATCAGTTTTTTGAAGTATAAAATGGGGATATTCGTTAGAGCAGGTCAATTATTCATGATGAATAAATAATCTGATGATAAAACTTTTCTTTTGTTTCTGAATTGTTCACAAATCATTGCTGATCTCTGGTCATGTCTTCCTTATTCACAGAACAGTGTACCAGATTTTTTGAACAGATAGGGTAATATGAGCTTTTCATTTCCATTATCAGCTCTTCTAAATGTGATCGGTCACCTGGGTTACACAGTTCTGTTTCTGCTCTCTGATTGGATGGAAGTTTTTGTGAACAGGAGAACAAGGATTGATGAATAGCCAATAATAAATAGTGAGTAACCTTGTGCTATATAAACACAGAGATTTGTTCATTCTTAAAATAGGTATGAATCATGTTTTTGCATTATTCTTCTAATTCTAGTAACACATATTTCACAGATGTGTTTTGAGGATTAGTTAGTAGCTGTGAAATGCTTTGAAAGTGCTTAGTGATTCTTAATAAAAATTACTATTAGTGAAGAGAGAGTCCCATGAACACTCATTTATACTGCTATTGCCTCTTAGACCTACTTGAAAAATGGAAAAAAAACAGGTTGCAAGTTTCAAAAGTGTCTCCATTTCACAGAGTTTAGAATGAACCCTTTTAAATCAAAGATTCAACAATGTGGGTTTTTAATATATACTCAATTTGAATATATTCAATTTTATTGTCAAAATCATTATTACATTTTTGTTTAGCAAAGTTGTCAATAAATGAAAAAGTAAAAATGAAAATGAATATTCAAAAAATCAGTTATGTTGAAACTGACCAAAAATGAAAGATTTTGATCGTTACAATACTTCTTGTAAAAAATTTCATTTCTAAAAAATAGCCCCTTTGGTGATCTTTTATAAGAAATAAGGTAATTTGTTGTAAGAAATCCTTAGTAGAGTACATCCTTTAATCTAAAGCTCCAGAAACAACTCTAGGATTGAAATATCAGGAAAAGCTTTGTCTTCTGAATACCTAAGAGTATGTCTACACTGCAAGGGAAGGCCTGATTTTAGCATGGGTAACAATAGCAGTGAAGATGTGGTAGCACATGTGGCCGCTCAGGCTAGCCACCCGTAGGTGCTCCAGTGGAATTAGTTACCCCCTGGCACCATCCAAGCTGCCACAGCCACTCTGCTATTTTTAGCACACTTTCTCCATCTAAGTTAGCATATTTCTGTCTACCCATGCTGGGAAGCACCCTGCCAGCTGCTGTGCAGACAGACCGTCAGGGTTCGTGTTCATAGCACACTCAGTGCAAGCCGTAACTCGAGTGTTATCCTTAACTCGACTCCCATCCACACACAAGTCTCTAGCTCAAGTTAAATGGTGTTTTACATTTGCGTGAGCTGGCCTATCAGGGGAGCAGGTTGAAATAGGAATGGTGCTGAAATTACAAAATCTCATTAGCAGCTGATCCAAATCACTCTGCTTATCAAAGCACTATGTGTAGCTGCAGTGTAGTAACTCAAGTGCATTAACTTGAGCCCGCTGTTGCAGTGAAGAGAAGTCTTCAGATATGAGCCATTGAAAAAAAAGCACGGTTCACAGGGCAAGTCTATGACCAGGCAAGATTTAAGCACAACTGAATTCACTGTGATTTTACATTAAAATTTTCTTTTTAATTCACTGGAATAGAACCAACATTCTTTGGACAACTTTTTTTTTTTTTTTTTGGTACGGCTTTTCTCTGCTCTCCACTCCCCAGACTATCATATACCAACACCCAGATCTAACCTACCTTCATATTCTTCTAGCGGGTAAATTATCTTCTCTTTCCTTCCCACAGGGTGGTTTATTATGCAAGTCAAAGCCTGGAGGTTCTTTGATCGCAGGAGCCTCACGGAGACGTTGCACGTGCTTGTCACGGTTACTGTGCCATTTGCATTCTTAACTCCCTGTATCTGAGGCTGGTCAATCAGGATGCCCTCAGGCTTCCATGTGATTTCTGGGGCAGGTTTTGCTGTAGCTGAACAGATTGCAGTCAGGAGCCCCGGGGTACTGGCATTTGAATGGAGTTCAGTTCTTACTGCAGAAATCGCTAGGAGAAAAAGTAGAGTGCAATGGAAATGTCAATATTCCTTACACAGTAACCAAAAAACTAAAACATTTTCAAAGTTTTTAATAGAAAAAAACAGACTATTCCTGATATGTTCAATATGTTCCTTTATAGTCTTAGATTTTGTTGTACCAATAAAATAAAAGCCAGCAGGATCTTATTAAAGGGGATAAGGCAAAATGCCACATTTATTGTGAATATAGAAAGAATCAAAGTAAGCAGTTAGTTATAGCTATAACATTCCATTCAATTTCATATTTATTCACACACACACACACACACACACACAGGTTCTGCAAGGTTGTTATCATAGTTACCAGCCTTAGAGTTGCTCATGCCAAGCCACTGGCCAGGTGGCCTGGACAGGAGGAGGGAGCAGGGCCTTGTCAGATGCACATCTGATGCTCCTGAAAGTTGGTTTGCAGAATCAGACCCCAAAGTTCTCACTTTCTAGAGTCCATTTTTATAGGAATTTCTTCCTATGCCAGTCTATGGGAATTGCTTCATCATGCTGTTGCTGAATCAATCAGCAGCTGGCACATTCCTGACGGCTCCATGCTGCCAGATGTTATCTTGTTCTTTGGTTCTCCCATCCTTGAGGCTGTGGGGTGGATTCCAGTCTGCCCTCCGGGGGTCCTCTCGTTGTTTCCACTTGACGCCTTCTTCGGCTGATGGACACTGGATTCTTAGGCTGGCACCTCCCTGATCATTCATTTATTATCCACACCAAGCATCCATCCACATACATCCTCTATCTCTATTTTTATCACAATTGTTAAAGCGAGATAAATACAACAAAAGGGCGGGGAGTCTCTGGGTGCTGTTTCGGTTGTTACAAAGTATCGCTTTGAGTCTCTCTCTCTGTGAGTACTTGTTACAAAGTATTGCTTTGAGAATAGACTCCCTCTTAGGATGTACTAACACAATTAGCAGCTTGCAAGTTTCACACTGAGAGGGAGAGAAACAGTAAAAACAAGAGATCAAAAACCAAGAGACCTCTTAATTAGTAATACCCTGGAATTTAAACTATGGGGAATCAAACTCATTTGTGATTTTAATACAGAACTTCTTTAATATGATCCAACAATTTTAATGGTGTATTATTATATTTTAACTGTTTGGTAGGTGTATTTATGCAGGAGGCATAGGGCTGGAAATTGAAGAAAACTGGGCCAGATGGTACCTTCTTCACAGATCCACAGGAAACTCCCTGCACAGTCATGTGTCCTGTTGCTGTGATGGGAAAAAATGTGCTGATAAACACTTTTGAGGCACCATCTCCCTGTCCCTAAATCCAAGGAGAGCCCTTCATTGAATGGAGGATCCAAATATGGGGAAGGGGAAAGTTGGGAGTAAGCCTGGAGACACATCCTCTTGCATCAATCCAGGAGAAAATCCACTCAGAAATTGCTGTATTAACTTCTGAGTGGAAATTCTCCATGCTATGGGAGCCCCCTTTGGGAGTTGGATACAAGAACCATGGCCAGAAGGGAAAGCCCTGTCAATTCAGCTCCATAAAGCAGATCAGCGGTATGCCTGGTATGTTCACAGGGCCTCTACACTGATGGACCCAGTGGAACCCTCAGTGGATTTTAGGGCATCAGCAATACTTGAGGAAGAACTAACTTCTTCTATAGGAGTGCAGCGGGGCTCGGAAAGGGTTAAAAGCTAGCCCTTGGAGAGAGGACTGGGGTTGAAAGCAGCCAAGGGAGACTGATTGGGTAGGCAACCGCAGGTGTGGCCACACCCAATTAGGGTCCAGCTGGCCCTGATAAAAGGACTGGGAGCTGGGCAGGAGGAGACTCACTTCAGTGGGGGAGTGGGAAGGACCTGGCTGCTGGCTAGAGAAGAGTATCTCAAACAGAGCAGTGCTGGCGAAGGACAGGCAGAGCTGGGGAACTCTGGCCAGGCAAGTCCCCAGGCTGATGCCATGCAAAAAGAGCCTGTGGTGGTACTGAGGCTGCAGCGGGGTAGCCAGGCCAGGAAAAGGCAGCAGGTCCAAACCCCCTTGCCAATGATGAGCAGCCATTTCAGACTACAGTTTGCCCCTGAGAAAAGGGGCTAGATGAAGACTGGCAGTCAGTCACTGAGGCAAAGTGGGCTTCAAGGAATTGGGGCTCTCCAGGGAGGGGAGGACCCCGAAGAGTGGGGTACTACTGGGGGCAGTGCCTGAGAGAAGGGGCACCACAGGCCAGGAGGGATGTGGGGCCTGAACTAAAGTGTGGGGGAGAAAAGGGAGAAGCAGGCAGCAGGAAGGGAAACACTGGCCAGCAGGAGACGCTCCAAAGCTGGAAAAGCTAATTCCCACACCAACCAGCAGGAGGTGCTGTACTAGTGGGTGTTCCACCTTGCAACAGGGAGTATGTAGCAACAGCACCTCCTCAGCTGAAAACTACTGAGGAAACATCACAAGAGAAACCTTGTAAAACTTTCCTTCACTCGAGACCTCCTGTGGATTTGATCACAAGGCTGGGGGAGGGGCTTGTTCTGCTATATAATCATGAACACAGCTAAACTTTGGGTCTACAGTGATGAAACCAACATAGTCTTTGAGAACCTGTGTGTTACACAAGGAGGAGAAGGATGTTAGAGGACAAACTGACTTAAACTTGGATGGGCTTCTTCTACTGATCTAATAGCTGAATATTGTTGTACATTAGAACATCTTATACTGTTTCATCTCATGTCTCTGCTGATTCTGTGTCTCTGTATTTATACATTCACAACCTTTTATATTATCAGGTCAAGTGCTAGCAATCCCTACATTTAGGTTGTGTAATTTTTTTTTTTTTGGTAAAAGAATAATGTGTTTTTAGAAGCTCTAAAACCTTCCTGGTTTGCAGCAACCCTTTGAAATTCAGCAGGGGGAAAGCCCTCTAGCTGAAGAAGTGCCTTTTCTTTGTCCCATGAAATTCCATTCAGGTTTAGCTGAGTTCTCAACAGTTAAAGATCACCATTCCCTTTCTCTTGCTTGCCAAATTAATAATCAAAGATTTGAACACTGAACACCACTGCCAAAGCAGCAGCAGATGCACCAAACTAGGAATGGTTGTGAGAATAGCTATAGCAAGAAGAATGTGGGGAGATCTGGACTAGACAGAGAAACATGCCCTGAATCTCATCTCTCCCAGACTTGCTGCCCCAGCATGGAAGAGGAGTCCCTGTCTCCTGGGGATAGGGAAGAGAGAAATCTGGGCAGGGCTGGCTTCCAATCTCTGGACCTAGCACATAGTGCCAATGAGCCGTTCCCCCTCTGGAACAGCAGCCTTCTCCGGCTGCCAGTTAGTGTTGTGGAGGTAGCAGTCTGGTGCAACAGCAAAGGCTCAGGGATCCAATCTTATTGATGATACATGATAGGGGCTTGTTACAGGTAAACCTAAGATAATTTGTTTTAACCTTGTCCTTTAGTAAACATATCAAATTACACTAAAAGACTACATTGGAGAAAAGTTATTTAACTGTATTAGTACCTTTTTGGGCATTATACATGATACAACTTTTAATTACATGATCATATATTTTTTCTAGACTACCCCAGCCTCCTTCAGTGTAGTGGGTAGGGGAGAAAAAGAGGTTAGAATTAAGGTTGTTTGGTGATCATACACACAGAATTTATTTTCTAACTTTTGTGTGCTTAACTTTGCAACCTTCATAACATTCTTTTAACACAGAACGTGTAAAAAAACCACCTAACTAGATGGTAGAGATTTAGTAAGAGATACCACAAAAACCATTTCCATGTTTAGAAATAGTTCTTGTGAAAGAGTTTGTATACTCAACATATATTTTTAAGTTAATGAAATCAATATGCAATGGATGTGCCTTCTGTCTCCCGCTGGGGCTGGGAAGGAGGGGGATCTCTCCCTCACCACAGCAGCCACAGAGCTGAGGCTGAGAAGGAGGGCCATCTCTTCCTGGCAGCTGCAGCCCTGGAGCTGGGGAAAGTCGCCTCTTTCTCTGGCTGCCGCAGCCCTGCACATCCCAAATTCCCCCCACTCCCTCTTCTCACCTCACTGCCACTCCCACCTACCCCCTACTCCCCCCAAGGCCACCACCTCACCTTACATGTGCATCTTCACCAGGGGTCAGGCACCAAATTAGTGGAGCCACACCTGCATAGCTCCACTAATTAGGTGGGTGGCCCTTCATTCTCTCGTGTGCAGCCGCCAAGGTGTGCACCTTAGATGGAACTACCCACGGACCACCTGAATGGAGCTCTCACAGTTTGAGAGCCTCTGAGCTAGATGTTGTCCAGTCTAATAGGGTTGAGAGTTTAGACTGTTTATCTTTATCAGCGAGTTTGTATGAAGTGTTTGGTAATCTGCTAAGGTTTGCAAAGTCTGGTGTATATCCACTTTCCATTGATGAAGTGTCAAACCAATTAATACATTTGCACTGCCCATCTTGAGAAGCGCAAGATGGTATATTCCTGAGGTACAGTGCTGGGAGCTGGGGGGATTTGGCTGGTGCCTTTCTCTGTGTGATTCATGAGTGGCTCTGGGAGAATTCAGACAATCTAGCTGGCTTTGGGGGCTCCTCATGCAGTTGTGTTGAGAGATAACAGCACCTGGAGGGGTTTGCTGCTTGTCACTAGCAAGGCATTGTGAGAGACAGCCCAGGCTGGAGACAGTTAAGGGGGGTACAGTGGTCCCGCAGTCCAAGGCTGCACCTCGGGGAACCCGTCACAACAAGGTTGAATAGGCAGTTTAGCACAACTTTCCTAGAGACTGAAAATCATGGTCTTACTAAATACAATGCATTTATGGCTTATTTCTAAGGCCCTACTTAATTTGTGATGTTGCAGAAATTGCAGATCTCGCAATATTAGGCTTCCACTGTAATTCTGACAGGAGACCTCCCGGGCAGAGTGGGGATCCCGAGGTTAGCTTTTCCAAATTACTGCAAATAATATGGCTCCATTTTTACTTTTCTGTGATTTTCCATGTCTTGTCTGCAACTCAGTTGCAATTATTTGACAAGTATCCCATGACTTAAGTGTGGCCTTAATTATTCTAACAATCTGTAACCCACTATGACTACAGGGGTGTTAATGGGTTACTGGACTTTGAATGGTCCCTTAGATTTAGAATATGTGCTAACTGCTTATGCTAAACAATCTGTTCAACCTTCTATTTAGCTGTGACACTCCCAAACCTGAAGAAAAGCCCTGTGTAGCTCCAAAGCTTGACTCTCTCACCAACAGAAAAATGGTCCAATAGAAAATTACACTGACATTCTGGGTCCAATCCACTAGAGGGTACTGCACCATTAGAGAAAAAGGGTTTAAAACTCACATTGTACAATGAGGCAAATTTCTCTGCCGAAGGAGCCATGTGGAAATGCGTTGAAGATGCACTTATAACATGTTTCATCCTCCAGTATCACATTACGAAGAGTGATGGATGATGCTTTCAGACTTGTATCATTGAAACAAACTCTCTTCTTGAAAGGCCCTATGGATTTAGTTCCATGTGCCTTGCTGTAGGTAGCTATGTTTTTGAATGAAGAGCCTTCCAGCTTCTGCCAGGTGACTTGTAAAAATCAAAAGAGGGTCTGAAGTTACATTTCAACGTCACATCTTCACCTAAGGCTGCTGCAGGAACTCTCTCACAGCTCACTGCTTCATTGGCACCTGGAAATAGAGCCACATCAAGGATCACATTAAAAGAGAGATGGCAACGTCCACGAAGGAAATGTCTATGACAGCCCTGGAACACCACATTGTGCATGCATGTATTTTACATAGTCCCCGGACCACCATGTGGATACTGTATGCAGCTCAGATGATACTAGCTGCCTTGGTCTTCTGTGTGAGAGATACACTTCAAGCGTCACACACTGTCCTTGTCTGTGTGGTCATGGGAAAGTAATAATTAACACAGCATGAGGTTTTTCAGGCTAAGTTAACAGCTGGTTATAGGCACGCTAGAAAAGGAAATGCTATATATGATCCTTGTTTTGCCCAAGTAACACGAGGAGAAATAGGTCCTCTGGACAGCCTGCTGAAATGTCCCTCCATCTGCCTCTTTCCTGTCTGGGGAATCCGTGACAAAACAGCAAGCTGCAATGACTTCACAAAGCCACAAGATGGCAGCAGGTATCACAGAACTGAGAGGAAGTTCACAAAGGAGCCCTTTATTTAGCCTGTTATAAGCCCAGAGCAGGGGTGGCCAGCCTGTGGCTCCGGAGTCACACGCGGCTCTTCAGAAGTTAACATGCGGCTCCTTGTACAGGCACCGACTCTGGGGCTGGAGCTACAGGCGCCAGCTTTCCAATGTGCCAGGGGGTGCTCACTGCTCAATCCCCGGCTCTAACACAGGCCCTGCCCCCACTCCACCGCTTCCCACCCCCTCCCTGAGCCTGCCGTGCCCTCGCTCCTCCCCCTCCCCTGCAGAGCCTCCTGCACGCCACGAAACAGCTGATTGGGAAGTGTGGGGAGGGAGAGGGAGGCCCTGATCAGCGGCGCTGCTGGTGGGTGGGAGGCGCTAGGTGCAGGGTGCGGGAGCTGATGGGGGAGCTGATGACATATTACTGCGGCTCTTTGGCAATGTACATTGGTAAGTTCTGGCTCCTTCTCAGGCTCAGGTTGGCCACCCCGGCCCAGAGGATGCAAAATGAAAATTCTTCACTGAAATCCTCCCCGGAGGGGAAGGGATAAAATAAAACACAAGCTTAGACAGTGATCTTTGTCCAGCGAGTGCAGCCTCATGCACTTCCTGAGCTCTGTTTCAGATTCATCGAGGTAGTGCCAGATTTAAGGGGTCTAAAACCTTTTTCTAGCGTGGGCCAGATCTTACAGAGATCGACTCACAGACACCTCCCCTTCCATTCTGTAGCATGTGAATTAGCCTCCATCAAATTTGTCATTACACCATTAACCTGCACAGCTTCAGCAACTCCTCACCTGACGAAGGAACAGCAGGGGCGGATTAGTGAGAGTTTTCGGCTGTCTAAGGAGAAGTTTATCACAGAGTTTCTTTGCTCTTCACTTCCTCTCCCTCTCCTCTTTGGTCTGATCCCCTCTTCCCTTATAATTGTCTGCCACCTAGTCCTTTCCCTATCCTGCCCAGTCCCTTTCTCTCCGGGGACATCATGCTCCCACTAGTAGCTCCTTGTTCTTCCCTTCCCAGTGGAGAACCCAATGCTGACTCATTTGTTTCCTTCAGGTTTTAGAGGTGTGGAGCCCTTCCCACCACCTTTTAATTATTGTTTAAATAACGATGCTTCTAGAAGTATCTGGAAACAAGACAGACAACACAGAACCATGTGCCAGACCAAGGCTCTGTAGTGCAGAATATGAGAGCTGCTGGGTTAGTGTGTTCAGATAGGAGAGTGACACTTCTGCAGCCTGAAGAGATCTAAACTGTTCTTGGTGTGTGGCTACTCTGGGGGCTGAGGGGGAATAATTGTTCCCTGGAGCTGTCTCCTTCTCTCAGCTTTCCTCAAGTGTACACAACTTCCAAAAAAAGGGGAGAGGGGAGACAGAGCAGTTAGGGAAGCACAGAGAGAGGAATTGAATGGCCAGAGAAATACTACATGCTGAATCATGCAGGATATCGATGAGACTGATCCAACCTGCATGCTAGCAATGCTTCCTCCACTCATGTCATCAGAAGAGACTTGTGACATGTATCTGGACTGTCCACCTTTCTTCCCTGCTCCCTCTTGGTTAATTAATATGATCTAAAACAAAACCCCAAAGTGGTCACAGACCCAAGGAGCAACTCAGGTGAGCTTAGTTTCCCAAAAGAGCACTTGGACCTGATTTACATTTAATTTGCCAGCAAAACTGAGGTAGAGCATGGGAGAAAAGGGCATTTCCTGTCACTTATCACTGGAGCCTGGAAAGATGAAGACAGGATAATGCAGAGAAATGAGCTCCCAGCTCACAAACATCTTAGGGTCGTGGGAGTTCTCTCTGGATTTATTCTTTCATTTCCCTCTTTTACTGCAGGGACAGTCTGTCAGGTGATCCCAGATTCTTCCTCTGGCACCTTCCCCACTCCCTCATTAACCAGGCAGGAGAGCAGACTTTGATTTTTGCTGTGAATGCTAAGGCACTCTGCTTTCTCTGTGAATTTCACTGCTCCTAGTCCTCATTCAGGTCGTGTTTAGTAGCTGTTGTAATCCTAAAAACGAGGGACTGGAATAGGATTTTGAGCCCTTGAAGCAATACTTGGCTAATAAAATTGTTAAAACCAAATTTCTAACACCACTTCAGATTAACAACATGGAACACAGTTTAAAATAAATGAAATGCACTTTCTCCCATTTGCTTTTTCACTTTCATTCACCTTGGACATGAGAATAAACTGGTCTGTTCCATTTCTGTTCTAATCAGTTTAACTTTCTGGCTGTCAAGCACAAACCAAAGGCTGCAATGTTTGGACTACTATGTAGGGTTGCAAACACGGCAGGGGACTGTCCATTTTGGTAACACCTAAATTCCACTGGAAACTCACGAAAGCTGTAGCTCACGAAAGCTTATGCTCAAATAAATTGGTTAGTCTAAGGTGCCACACGTACTCCTTTTCTTTTTGCGGCTGTTATTCTGAAACTGGAAACACAGGCATTGCCATACTAGAACAGATCAATGGCCCATCTGACTGCGATGAGTAGGAGGGGCAGGAACCCCCTGGTGGGAATTTATAGAATCACCTCTCTACAGTGGCATTTCTTTGTAACTTCAGTTGGAGGTTAGCTAAAACACTAAAGTGGGAAAATGTATATCTATTTCACACTTAAATATATCCTAAATAAATAGCGGTGGATGTTCTCATTATCCAGCTAACTGTCCAATTCTGGTGGATCCTGCCAAGCTCTTGACCTCAGTATGCTGTAGGGATGAGTTCTACAAGCTTATTGTGCATTGTGTGAAAAAGCGTATCCTTTTGTCAGCTTTAAATTGGGTGCTTTTCCTTTTTATTTAATGTCTCCTTTTTGTATGATGAGAGGACAAGGAGGAGTACTTGATTTCTGTAGTATTCATTATTCTCCAAACCATTATCGTGGCCACTCTTGTTTGCCCCAATCTTTTCATTCTCTCTAAATATTGAAGTTTTCTCCAGCTTTTCCTGTAATTATTTTTACTGGCTGTTTCAGAACTGCTTCCTTTTTCTGCAAAAAATATATATCACATTAATAATGTGCATTAGTCTTGAGTTTTGATAAAAATGTGGGGCCAAGGTGAACTGATAGTGTCTTTCATCACCTGCACTGCTAATTTCTCAGGGCTTTCTCAGGCAGAACTCATGAGAGTAAGGATGTGGGGAGCTGGCAGACCTGAGTTTGGGAGGGAATTTGATATGGACAGTTGCATTCTTAGTTGAGAGGACATGCTTTTTCCCTCCCAGAATTTTCTGATTCTATCCTATTAGTTAAATTGATCAGGACATTTTTCTCTAATTGCTGGGAAATTCAAAATTAATTTGTTTATATTTATTATAAGTGGGAATATATAGAATTATTGGATAAAGTAAAAAAGAAAAAATTCCTCTCACTTCCCCTGCCAAAACATGCAATTACTAACCCTTGCTAGTATCATTATTAACAATTTAGAATTGCCTGACAGGACAGTCCATCCGTCCATTCTCTCCCTCACTCTCTCCCTTCTTTATGTTGCACGTTCTCAGCTCTGTTTACGACTGACTCATCCAGTGATTCCTACCATGCAACTGATATACAAAACAGGATAAAGGATAAAGGGAAACTCCACTCACCTGTGAATGGAGCTCTAAGCAGGCAGAGTATCCAGAGCAGAATGAGCCAGAGTTCAGGCCACCAAACCCTCTTCAATAACATCTCGGGGAAGGTTTATTTTATTCTTATGGATTTTTTTCCCCTTTTCCCCCTGGATCTGCAAAAGGAGCTTCTTTCAAAGGGTGACTTGAATGTGGCACCTTTTTCTTGCTTATGACTCATCTTGTCTGATTGGCCACAGCTCAAAACGGCTGAAATTCCTCTGTGAGATTCCCTGCCTGCATCCAATTGCACGCGCTCTCTCTCTTCCCACTCCTCATCTCCTAGTTGCAGCTGCTGTAAGTGTAGCTGACACCAGAGTGCCTGTCTGGCACCAGCAAGACAGTGGACCGGGTATGTCAATCATTAACCAACTGCCCCAGCCCAGGGTTTTCACTGGAGCAAATCGACTGTTCGCAGAATAGGGTGCTCACTCCCCTTCCTCTCGCTCCACTTTCCTAAATCACCCACAGAAACCCCTTCTGTAGACATACCTTAAATGAATTAGCCCTTCCCCTACACAGCCTCAGCATGATTTCCTCCTCAGATTGCACAGGCTGACGCATTTGATTACTTACCTAGGGCTCAAAGTGGCACTGCACTGGGGGAGTTTGTGGATCTCCCTCTTAATGCATCTATCTTATCCATACAACGCTTCATATTCCCGCGTGATCCCCTTCACTGCTGCCCAACGTTCCTCTGGGTACTACAGTCATCTTTGCTTCACAGAAATGCCTGAGGAGGTAGGCCGGGCTGGAAATCCAGCTCTTCATAACTCATGATGTTCCCGGAGCCACTTTCTCTGGCTTTCCCATTACCTCAGCCCTTAGAACCCTCCCCATAGCATAGACTTCCCCTCTTCAGCTGCTTTCCCTTACACACCTCAGAAACTTCCCCAAATAGTCCCTACTTCCCTCTTCCAATGCTAAACACATGCGCACCCAAAGCTCCCCCTTTCGGCGCCTGCTCTGAAATCTTCCCACAGCCCAGAGCCTCCAAAACAGACACCCCCTGCTCCTGCTCCTCCCTGTCCTCAGCCTTCCACAGGTCAGAATCCTTCCCTCCCCCACCCTTATCTGCCCAGAAACGTGAATGGTTTTATGACCACATGACTGAGTGCCTCTACTTATACAGTTCCCCTTCAGATGCACACAACTCAAAGGCAGGAATCATCATATGGGGAGGGGGATATGTTCTATTTTATGCTGAATTTTGAAGAATCTAACCTCTACATTGATTCAAGTCAGCCCCTCTCTCTGCCTCTCTTTCTGCCTTCCCACGCCCATCCCTTCCACACTACAATTATTCTGTAAAAAACCTCATTTCTCCTTGAGCCAGAGCAGCTTCGTAGTCTCACCATAAATCACAACTTCTCCAACAGCCCCTTTCCTGGGTGCAGCTATGGGAGACTGCATGGTCCTCAGTACAGAGCACTGGACTAGGAGACTAAAGACAGAGCTGGCAAAAGCAGCAGTCACTGAATCAGCATGTGTCCTTAGCCAGGTCACTTCACTGCTCAGTGGCTCAGTTTTCCCAGCTGTAAAATGGGGGAGAAAATGCTTACCTATGATGTAAACTGCTTCGAGATGCACAGATGGAAAGTACTATGTCAGTCCTAAGATTATTTTAACAGGTTCTGGGTATATACAAGCTTAGCAAGGAGAGCAATACAGACAACAGGAGCTTTGGGGTTTTGCCGTTTATCACATATCAAAGACAGGTTCAAATTTTATTCTGCTCATTTTTTTGTATTGGGCATGTGAGAACTAGTATATTTCCCACCCTCGCTTTTCGCAGGTAAATTCTTTGAAAGACCAGTTCATTGATGGCAGGTGGGGCTGTAACCTGAACTTCAGCTCTCCCTTCCCACAATGGGGGAGGGGCAAACCAGGGGTGATTTTTAAGGCTCCGGGAGAGCAGAACTGAGGAATAGGGGGAGACTCTCAGTTTGGAGGTGGGAGGGGGAAGAAAGATTCTAATCTAGTGACAGCCTCACGTAGTATCATGCTTCAGGTCCTCCTAAGGTCTTGCCCAGTTCTTCAGCAGAGACAAAGTGAGGAGCTGATATTTTGAAATGTAAAAAAGCAAAATGGGAAGGAAAAACTTTGAGCGTGTGAGGCTGTCACATCAGAAAGGAGCCTTTTTTTTCTTTTATTTATTTATTTTGCTGTTCATTTTTAAAGCTGGTTGTGAATTTGTTGTCAGATAAGAAAAATAAACTTAAAAATTAAATGGCAAGCAGCTAACTGAAGGAAGGCATGCAATATCTGTATCACAGCTGGGATTAGACATTGACAGGTCAAGCACCACCCTTTTGAGACATCAACAGGACAAGCACCAGTTCTGGCAATGCGTCACTCACTGAAACTATCAATGTAAATCATATCTGTCATTACCTTCTTTTCAGAGGAAACACTGGGGTCACTGGCGAATGCAGCTGCTCTTTCCTTCCTCCTCATTCTTGGATCTGATGCTTTTTCTCTGCAGGAGCACTGGGCACGCTGCTATCCTGCAGCCAGATGCCATTATTTACTTATGCAGTCCCACAAGGGTGGCAAGTGCTTTACAGACAAATAAAGACATAATCCCTGCCCCCCAAAGTGTTTACAAACTAAGTTTTTAGACATAGTGAGACAAGTGATAAGAAACGCAGTCTGGGAATAAGGGAGAGGGAGACAGGTTATAACAGAAAGGTCATGCCGCCAGTAGGATTTGTTATGTTCAGATGGTGATTCTGACATACAACAGAGCTCTCCTTTTGCTGAACTGCTGGACACATCAAAGCTGAAGCAGCCTGGGGCTGGGGGGTGAGGGGGCACAAGAGTCATGCAAGTCCTTTGTTAACAGAGTTGGCCTTTGGGTCTATGCAAATAAATCTCAACTTTCGTGGGGTTTTTTAAATTAAATTTCTAAGCATTTTTAGGATCTGGGCTTGTTAGGAGACTGTAAGTGGGATCTGTTCTGTTCCTGTACCTTAAAAGGAAAGTCCATGTGAGTTCTGCTTCCTACTGCAAGCTTAAGGAAGTACTTCTTCCGACAACACAGAGTCAACCTGTGGAACTCATTGACATGGGATGTTGTGAAAGCCAAAAGAGTAACTGGGTTCAAAAAGAATTAGATAAGTTCATGGAGGACAGGTCCATCAGTGGCTATTAGCCAAGATGGTCAGGGACAGAACCCCGTGATCCAGGTATCCCTAAGCCTCCAACTGCCAGAGTCTGGGACTGGATGACAGGGGATGGATTGCTCAAAATTGCCCTCTTCTGTTCATTTCCTCCGAAGCATCTGGTACTGGTCACTGTCAGAGCCAGCGTGCTGGGCTAGATGGACCATTGGTCTGAGCCAGGATGGCTGTTCTTTTGTAATGAAGCATAAGATTAGATGAGACTACATATGCATGTAGGCTATTTCTTGTTTTGAAATAGTTTTTTCTAATATTTTGTTCCAGGCACTAAATAAAAATACTTTGTTTTAAAGGGGGCTTTTGGTGACCATCACTGGTCACAAGTTCCCCAAGGGAAGAAAAGCAGGACCCCAAAACCAAATTGAACCTGCTGGGTGATAAGCGCTTGGTTTATATGAGGGTAGCCTGACCTAGACCTTGGTCTAAGACACGGACAATCGCAAGATTACACCCCAAGACAGGTGAGGGCAAAAGGTCCAAGACCTGAGCTGGGTGCACTCAGAGAGACAAGAGAGGAGCAACTAGTCCTATAACCATGACAAAAAAATAAAAATCAACACAGCATGAGGGCAAGCTCTATTACCAAAGTAATAGGCCCAGTGGAGAACCTTCTGGAATTTACACCTAGACTGACTGTTCCTAAACTCTAATTCACTCTTTAGAATTGTTACAGACATCTCAGTCCTTGCAGTGAGAAGTAAGGAAGTTGTAATGACTCTATGCAGACACGAGATGGCAGCAGGTATGACAGAGCTCAATGCCGTGGAAGAGGCTCACAAAGAGGTGCTCAGAAGTTGCAGTAAGCCTAGAGGCCACAAAATGAAAATTCTTCCCAGAAAGCCCATCCTGGACACCAAGCAGTGAATTCAGAGGCAAAGTTAGAAAGTGATCTTCAGGCAGTGGGAGCTCCCTCTAGCACCTTTAAGCTCTATGTTGGGTTTGCAAAAAGCAAGTCAAGACTGCTTGGTTCTACAACTTTTTCCTAACAGTATTGCCAACCTCTAGTATTTAAGAAGTCAGTCACAAGAATGGCTAAAAATCAGATTTTTATTTTGCTTTCTCAGGTTTGAACTGTCCAGGTGCATTCGAGTTAATTTTTTAAAGCTTTTCTCCACAACACCAAAGGCTAGAACCTTAAAAATAATAATAATAAAAATATTTTCTTGAAATCACATGGCTCTGGGAGCTGGGGCTTTAAGAAAAACACCAGATATAGCAAGACTCAAGGTAAAATTTGAGCTGGAGCCCTTCGTAGAGGAACTGACTCCTGGTCACCTCATTTCCTTTTCCTGATCACGGGAATCACCTTCTGTCCCATATAACACTCCCCACCCCCATCTTTCATGTGACAGCTTCTTATTTGGTAGAGGAATAAGGTGTGGGAGGAAGGGGAGGATTTAGGTAACTTTAGCTGTCTAAGTTCTGAAAAGTGCTTTGCATCTCCTCCTCCCCCTGGCCTGGTCCCCTCCCCCGTTCTGATCATGTGAATGCACTACCTCACCACTTAGTTGTCTTTTCCTCCTTTCCCTTGCACAGGCTGCCCAGTCCCCTTCTCCCCACGGCAGTCTCCTCCCCACCAAAGCATTCCCTTCCCATTGGCTCCTCCTGGGTCTTCCCCTTCTATGCATCAGTGATCTCTACTGGAGAAAGCTGTGCTAACTTAACCAGGTTTCCTTCTGTCTTTAACAAATGCCAAAATTCCCCACCCTCCCACCCTCCCTTAATCTTTTTTTAAAAACCGCCTAGATCCTGTGAGAACAGACCAGATTATGAGAACCGCTGCGTTAGAACTCTCAGACTGAGACCGGAGAGTCATGCGTCTGCAGCCCAAAAAAGACTTTCTTCCTTTGGAAGACTTTCCCCTGCTAAGGGCAACTCATTAACCAGGCTGAAGCGTGCCTGCTGTGTGTCTGAGAATCACACTGCTCTTAATCCTTGCTCTGGTCAGCTCAGCAGCTATAGGAACCACAAGTAATGCTGGACTACACTGCCTCTTCCCATCATCCCCCATGAGGGACTGGGATTTTAATTCACTGAAGGGACACTGGTTAAAGAATCATATTTTTACGTACGTTTCTTTAAAGGTGCTAGCACCTAGGGGGATGTCTACATGGGGATTAAAAAAAGAAACACCTGTGTCTGGCCTGGCTCAGCTGACTTGGGCTTGAGCTGCGTGATGAAAAATTGCTGTGTAGATGTTTGGTCTCAGGCTAGAGTCAGAGCTGTGGGACCCTGCAAGGGTGGAGCGTACCAGAGCTAGGGCTCCAGCCTGAGACCAAATGTGTACACAGCAATTTTTAGCCCTGCAGCCCGAGCTCAGCAAGCCCGAGTCAGCTGACCCAGGCCAGCTGTGGCTGTGCCACAAGGCTCTTATCCCCATGTAGACGTACCCTTAGATTATTACAATGGAATGGATTCTGAAAATCTCATGGTTTTCACCATGTATGTAGTTTGCTTTTTGCATGTCACTCACCTCAAATCACAAAAATAGTTTGGACTGTATCACTTCTGTTTCCAGTCAGTTTTACTTTCCAGCTCTCAGGCACTAGCCAAAGGGTTGCAAAAATTGGGTTGCTAACATTGCAGGGGACTGTTTCTTAAAAACCAAATAAAAACCAAAAACCCTGACCTCAGTAGGAATATAAGTAATGCAGTTCCAGCTCAGATGAATAGTCATCAATAGAACAAGAGGCCAGTATCAGATACTTACAAGTTAGATTCAAGAAACCCCAAGGGGGTAATTATTAAATTATCGGCCTATAATGGAAGTGTCTTCCTTACATCCTCCATTAGATATTGGCTTGTATCCCGACACAGAAAGGCTTGTATCCATTTCAGGGCTGTGAGCAGGAATTTGAATTTCACCACTTTTGGAGGGGCACGTCAGAGCAGTGGCCAGGGCTGGGGGCCGGAGCAGAAATACATATTTTTTTGATGAATATTGCTTGTCGTTTCCCCCCCCCCCCATCACACTATCCTTTAAATTCTGCCAAAGTCTTGGCCTCCCTGAAATCTCATGCCAGTAAAATTCTACCAGCAGGTTGTGCGTGGTTTCTTTTATCAGTTTTAAATTAGCTGCCTTTCAATTTTGTTCTATGGCCTCTTGCTCTTGTATTATGAGAGGGGTAAGCTGGAACACTGGCTTTACCCTCTCTGTACCATTTGATAGGATCACCTGATTTCCCTTTTGTACCATTAAATATTTTATCTATTGACTTGTCTTATTTGTCTCCTCTGCCACCTGCCCAAGTCCAAACCTTCTCTATTTCTGCAAAAGATTAAAAAGGGGAAATATTTCCATTCATCTTAACTTTTATAGAAGCTTGTTTAATTAAAAATACTAAATTATGAATCAAAGAAACCAGTCCTGGCTCGCTAATGGACTGCACAGTTAATTTCTCAGTCCTTAATCAAGCAGAGCTCCAATGGAGAGCAGGGACTTCAGAATTTGGACTCTGTCCTCTCCAGCGCATCCAACTTTTTCTGCCCACCAGAACTTTAATTTTTTGTCTTATTAGCTCAACTCCGCAGAGAATCTGAGCTGTAAGTGCTGGGAAGTTTTGGATAAATTAGTTTTCTTTTTCTCAAATTCTTTAGAATTATGACTGGTGAAAAATGAAAAATTCCCCAATTGCGAGCGTTTTCCAGCTGCATCTTTTTGGTTTCCTTTCCCCAGCCACCGCCAAGCTGCGCTATTACTAACCATAATGGTACTAATAAAGGCTTGTATGATAACACTATATTTATTCATTCTTTCCTCCTCACACTTTCATTTCATATTGTTTGTTTGCAGCTCTAGTGTGGACTGAATCATTCGGAACATGTATCTGAGAAACAAAAGTGAGACGAAACAAAGATTGCACTCACCTGGCGCCCAAAGCAAGGGGAGATTCCAGAGCCCACAGAGCCCAGTTTCAGTCCCCACACCAACATCTTGGTGGCTTATTCTTTCTTACTATTTTTTTTCCCCCTCTGGATGTGCATTTTCAGTAGGCGACGCTCAAATAAATTTGTTAGTCTCTAAGGCGCCACAAGTCCTCCTTTTCTTTTTGTGAATACAGACTAACACGGCTGCTACTCTGAAACCTGACATAGGATTTGGTGTCTTTTACAAATGATTCACTAATTACCAATCTGAAGCGACTTCTTGTTGTGCGAGTTGACTTTAGAACGATGCGCAGAACCAATTTTTCAGTTCGGCAGCTAAACAAAAATTTAAAAGAACATTTCGGGTCCACCCAAAAATGAGAAAAAAACCCCCCAAAAAACAAACACCCCTATTTTCTAGCCAAAAAAGGGGGGAAATTCTTTTGGGTTGAACAAAACATTTTGTTTGAGGGTTTTGTTTTTTAAAAACCTACCTTTTTCAAAATGCTGCCTGTACCATGTATTCACCCACCCATGTACTCTATCTGTCCCCTTACTCTGCTTTCCCCCACTTAAATTCTGCTTTGCAACAGTTGTAATTTTAGGGTTTACCAGAACACCGTGCATCATTAAGGATGGAGAGGAATATGGCCCAAAATCATTAATTAAATGAACTGGTTATTGTTTTTTACCAGAGCAAATTGACAGTCCATACAGCATGGCACTTAACCCCTCCCACCCATCCAACAACCCATCCAAACCCAGTTCCATGGGCTTATCCAGAGCCTTCTCTTCCAACCATCAGCCCTGCACATCATCTCCCAAAGAGTGTCACAAGATTGTAAACAAAAGATTGCATTAGGTTAGACAAAGTGCCATCAAATGTGCTACTCTAGGGGGTCTCAACCTTGTTTATAGCGTGGATCCCCCTCTTAATGGAGAAATTGCCTCTTGGACACCTCCCATCCCAGCCTCCCATGATCCTCTGCACAACTTCAGACACCACTCTGGCAGCTGTAGAAACACTTGCTCCATAGACCCAACTGTCAGCTTTCTCCTCTCTTGCTCAGAAGATGTGCTCAGTGTTCATGAAGTTCCTGGAGCTCCAACCTCCCTCCCCAACCCCCTCAGACCCCCCCCACAACCTAGCAATCTTCCCCCCACCACAAGCACCCTCTCAGCCCCAGCTTTTCCATGTCCCCCTTTCCATAGGACTCCCAGAAACCTGCTGCGTCCTACTGACCTTACTCCCCTCTCTCCTTGTTCAGAACCCTCCATGCCCAGAAGGGGGTCTGAGCCCCTCCTCCACACCCAGCTGCTCTCTAAGCTTTTCCCTTCTGCTACCCACAACCGCCACGACAGACACCCTTCAGCCTCTGCCTCCTGAGCTCCCCCTTTCTTTCCTTCCCCCTATTCATAACCCCCCTCCACCACACACAGCCCCTACAGCTGCTGCAGAGAGTGCTCTTTCTACATCCTCTCCTGTCCTAACTTCCCTCCTCTGTCCAGACTCATTCTGCTGACATGCTGGCTAGCTTCAAGCACCAGCCCTTTCTTTTCCCCATGTTCCCTTGCTTCAAGGCCCAGCCATAGCTTTGTTCCTTCTCCACTCTCCAGTGTCTCCCCCTCCTTTGTCCTGCCCCCATAATGAACATCTGGTGCATGGCCTCTTCTCCCTGCTGGGCTAAGTATCCCTTTATCGCCTACCCCCAATGCTCTCCTCCAAACTCCTTCCTGCAACTATGATGCAACAGAGTCAGGGCACGTGGAGAAACCAATTGTGGTCAGAGCAGGACACTGCGGAAAGAAGGGAAGTTAGTTGCGGGGAATGGAGAAGGGATGAGGAGAAGAGAACAAAAGGTTCCCCTTCCTCTGACATTTTCTCTTTCTGGGAAAAGCCCCAAGATCCTGTTAGTGCCAGTTAACAGATTTCCCGTTACTGATGGTTTGTGGCTTAAGGCCTGCTCCTGGCTCCAGTCCCTCAGGGTAGCTACTGGCCCTGCTGCAGCCTTTGGGTTTATCTCTAAGAACTTTGAGGTTCAAGTCCCCATGTCTTACAGAAGCTTATTATAGGGGTCACTAGTGGCTGCTGCTTTGCTGGCTCCTCTCATTGTTATTTCTCTATCACTGTATTCGCAGCAACTCTCAGAGGAGTACCCACCACAAAGTTAATTCTTGCTTTATCTATTCCCTCTTTCAGATAGTTCAAAACTCCCAGCATCATAAAATACAGCACAGCCCCCCAGGCCTCGAAGAAACAGCCTTTGGGTTCGTGGCATTAGAAGCAACAACAAACAATACGCATAATACAAAGATGTTAGAAAATACAAAACTTGTGTTTTATTGTGCAGATCTGCAAAACTATAATTTAACAGTCTCTGATAAATACCTACTGCATTATATATACAACTATGCTTATTGGCTCATTTATTCAAACATAAATAGAAATAAAAAAAAATTTGTGGGATTTTTTTTTTTTATAAAACATGGCAAGTTGCACGTAATGTGATTCATGTGGAAGTCTGAGATGTTACAAATACAGCTAGACATCAGTTTCACACATCCAAACCCAGCAATGTTTTCATTTCACCACGGTAAGGCAAAATTCTCCCAACACCATGCATTCATCTGTCCAAGAGTTCTCTAAAGGGAGGAAGCTTGTCAGGGCCTTGTTTATCATTTTTAGTGTGCTGTCCATGCCTCATGTCCTTGGTGCATATGGGAAGAACCTGGCAGAAGAGAAAAACATTGCTTTTTAATAAAATGTGAATGATTTTGGTGCTGGAGTAAGGCGCAAGGCTGACTGCCTTGTCTGCTGATGGACTGCTTCTGCCTGTACCAGAGATGGAGGACAAGTTTCTCCCACATGGTCCCACCAATGGGACTCTAGTGATTAGAGCAGTACAGCCTCCAAAAGCGATCTTTAATCTTAGCCTCTCTGCACAGTGCTGCTTTCTCTACAATGTTGAGCTGTTGCTGAAAGTATTTTCCAGCAGTGGTTCCCCTGATTTTGTACTGAAAACTGTTTAAGGACCATACTGTAGATCAGACTAAACCATTTCCATTTTGGTTTCTCAAAACACAACTGAGGCTTGCTTCCAACAAGATAGGCATCATAGACCGGTGAATACGGACGGAGTCAGATCTGGATGATCTCTAGAAAGTCACTTCACTTTTTCTGTGCCTCAATTTCCCTACCTGAAAATGGAGTTAATGATATTCACCATCCTTTTCAAAATGCTTAGATATAAAAATGAAAGGTCATAGGCAAGAACTAAGTAGCAGTGTAAGGCATGCACAAAAGGGAGTGCTATGATTTTCCATTGATAGTGAAATTTACACAGTGATTGATTTTTGGGACCTCCCTCCCCGCACCCCCCTCTGCCACATACACACACAAATAGATGGGGTAATTTCTAGATACTCCCTATCCTGGCTCAGGTACAGGGGCAGCTATTTTAATCTGAGCCCTATTTCCTACAGATCTCTGAGTCACCTTCTGCTCTGCATTACAGGTGTGTGCTATAAGTTTATGGTTTCAAGAGTTCTAAAACATTTATTGCCTCAATTTAAAATGGTTCAAAGTATTAGGAATATGTGGCTACAAAACCGTAGTTTCAGTTTGTTGTTTTACTCTATGTTAGGCCAAGCCATGGGCACAGAGCACTGTAAAGGAGCAAAAGGCTTAAGCCAAGTGGCTTAGTGTTATTAGGCTATTTAATCAAATTGTTCAGCCATGTGTGATGGGGCAAGGCCAGATGGCTATAGAAAAGTAGTGGGAGACAGATATATTAGCTCCAGGCTAAACCAATCCTTGGTACCAGGATAAGTGAAATGGCAGCTGCTCTAGGTCAATTAAGACACCTGGTGCCAATTAAGAACTTTCCAGAAGGCAGGGAGAATGCTAGGTTGATTGGGACACCTGAAGCCAATCAGGGGCTGGCTGAAACTAGTTAAAAGCCTCCCAGTCAGTCAGGTGGGTGTGCCTGTCAGGAGCTGTGAGAGGAAGTTGAGCTGTTGGAGAGGCTGAGTAGTACACACCATATCAGGCACAAGGAAGGAGGCCCTGAGGTAAGGGTGAAGTGGATCTTGAGGAATTGAGGGCTGCTGTGGGGGAAGTAGCTCAGGGAATTGTACATGTCATGTTTCTAAAAGGTCAGCTACCATAGCTGATACTATTAGGGTCCCTGGGCTGGAGGCCAGAGTAGAGGGTGGGCCTGGGCTCCCCCCCTCCCCACCTTTGCCCCCTGATTAATCACTGAGACTGGGAGACAACAGAGACTGTGCAAGGAAGGATAACTTCTCCTCACCTCCCTCGCTGGCTTATGATGAAAATGGCTCAGTAGACTGTGACCCTTGTCTCTAGAGAAAGAAGGGTTACGTGGAGGGTCACAGTGAGACTATGAGGCTAGCGAAATCCTCCAGGAAATGCGGGACCCACGGAGGCAAGGACAGAGCTTTGTCACACATGTTAAACTGGTTTTGAGCCATTTTAGTTTGAGCCCTGTTCCACACAGACCCCTGAGTCTCTCTTTGCTCTGTATTACAGGCGCCTGTACTATCAGGACCAGAAGAACCCTGTGACTTCGAAGACTGGAGCCTGAGTTTGACTGTGTTACAGCAGCATTGTCATATTCTCAAACAAGATTACACAGGAATCACAAAACACTCAGAGGCAAGTTTGACAAGTATTGACAAACCCAATGTTTAAAGTCTAGGTTCAGTGTAGCAGCCATGAGTTTATTTACTAGCACAGACTAGCCCCTGAAGAGGTATTTTGGGAAGACTCACCCAACAGAGATCAGCTTTGTTTCTATCCATTTGGTGTTGTCGCTTCCAGCGGATGGACAAGATGCAGAAGCAGATGCACAAGAGCCCCAAGGGAATCAAAGCAACCAATACGTAGATTGTTACAGCATCGACTGTTGCTGATTGGCCTGTAGGGAAATCAGTAAGCCTTTAACATGGTCTGCCACTGAATAACTATCTGTCAGACACTCCTTCACCATTCTCCAAAGGAAAGAAGAAAAAGGGAAGGCTATGGGTACAGGGGTCTGACAGAGAAGGGAGAGGGGCAAACATGCAGTGGCATATATGAGGGGCACTTCCAAACAAAATTCCTTTCACCAGGGCCTCATGCACTGTTTATATACACAACAGTTTGTGCCCAAGGTTTTTGTGGGGGCCATTTTATTTCTGTGGCCTGGTGTTAGGTGAGTGTCACCACCAGTCACTCTTCTCTCTCTCCCATGTGTACCAGACCCACCTCCCCACTTCTCTCAGGTGCCCCAAAGGTCCTTGTCCTCTCTCCCTCCTGTGCCAAGAGTTCCATCATTCTCTTCCAGCTTTTCTGGGAGCACCTCCCTTTCTTCTGCCCCAGCCTCCCCTCCTTTGAACTGCCTCTTTCTCTTCTCCCTCCTGTATCAGAGAACACAGCTTCCTTTTTCCTCTTCCCCACACCAAGCTCACACTCACCCTGGACCTGCCCATCCTTGGACAGAGTCAGCGTCACGTTTAAGAGCGGATGTTGGATCACACAGCCAGCTGGGTTCTCCCAGTGAATCCTGGAGGGGACATGTGTGAAATTGCTGATAACAGTCACAGTCTGGTCTGAGTGATTGATGAGATACTGTCCTGGCTCCTGCTGAAGGTGATGGGACAGGTTCCAGCTGATCACTGGAGCTGGTTTCCCTGTTACTGAGCAGCTTATTTCCAGCACCTCCTCCTCACCATTGTCTGCACTGGACACGAGCTTGGCCTCCAGTATGGGCTCTGATATTGCTGTTAAGCACAAGAAGGAAAACCCGTTATTAACACTTGCAGCTCTGTCACTATGGTAACTTAGCGAGCATGCTTGGGCAAAGAGGAACTTGGTGCCTGTGTCTACTGTTGATTGAAGAGAACAAGGACGGCATTCGGTTTTACTGCTCAGTGCTGTCTATCGTCTCAACCTGACAGGGTCCAGCTTGTGATACATGGACTTTCAAAATGTCAGACAACAATGCCAAAATGAAGAAGTCATGGAGGCACAGGGTCTGCACTAGGCCATAGCTTTTAAACAATCCCTTAGAGGAACCCCTTCAGTGCACCAGACTCCCAGGGGGATTTCACTCTTCCTTAAGGGTATCCCACACAACCTCAACGGCTCCAAGACTGAGGGTTGGTCCACACAAGGAAAGTTAGGTCAGTCAAAATCCATTGCTCCAGTGTGTGAAAAATTCATACCGCTGAGAGACATAGTTAAACTGACTTAAGCCCCAGTGTAGACAGCACTAGGTCAACCTAGTTACCACCTTTTAGAGAGGTGGATTTACTACAGGGAATGAAGAATCCTTTTCGTTGCTGTATTGTGTGTACACTACAGCTCTATAGCTGCATTGCTCCAGCTGTGCCACTGTGTCATTTCTAGTTTAGACATAGCCTGAGCCTCTGGGCTCCAGCACACCTGTTTCACACCCTGAGCTCTGCCCCGCAAGTCCAATTGAGATGGTCTCTGAAGAGGAGTCTTTTTGTCCTATTCTGGGATCAATGCACCTCAGCTAGTATTTGCAGTGATCTCAGGCAGCCTTTCCAAAACAGAGTAGGGTTTGTTAGCCAACTAACACAGTGTTACCAGGTCCTTAGGTTAGTATAGAGATGCAAAGGCCAAGACAGAGTTCAGACTGGCCAGTGTCAGGGCTCTAACCAGCCAAGCTGCTGTAGAAGCCATCTTGGCCGGTTTCAGCCTGTCCTTAAATGACCCATTCAGACCTCCCCAGACAGTTAGGTGACCCAGCACCTCATATCTTCTGCTCTGCCTCAAAAGCAGCTTTTTAAACTCTTTGTGCTCGGTCCATAGCAATTCAAACTTCAGAGGGAAACTGAAGTATGCATCGGAATAATAAAAATATTAGCCAAATTCCCACATTCCTCAAAGAAGAAAGCAGCCAAATCAGAGGCGGGGAGAATAGAAACGTGGGTGTCACAGACCAAGACTCAATAACATCATTATCAGATTTCAACAATAGTGCTAAAGAGTCAGTAAAAAGCAGCAGGTGGTGTACATGGGAAGTAAAAAATCAAATGTAGCTCTAAAATTGGTGATCGTCTCCACTCAGCCAGATTTCTGTTTCTTTTCTGTTTAATTTTTTAAGGGGAATTACTGCTAGATGAAAGATTCTGGGGCTCTCAGCCCTGCAACTGAAGTCCTCTGTTTATACAAAAGTAGTGCAAGCTTCCCCACACAGACAACTTCCAATCAATGTATGATAACATTTACTGCATATTTCTGTGGTCATGTAACTGCAGCTGATCAGTGTCTGTCAATAATGTGCACATTTTTTTTGTTTCTTTTACATGACATTTAGGGTGTGTTTATATTTAGAGATTATTATCATTGTCAAGGACAAGATTTACAAAAATGGGTTCCTGAAGTTAGGTGGCAAAATATGGCTTTAGAAACCAGAGGCTTGGTTTTCACAAGTGCCGAGTGAGCATCCAGCAGCTCCCATTAACTGCAACAGGAGCTGATGGGTGCTCAGCACTTGTGAAAACCAATTCACTTATTCAGATTCCCCCATCCTGCCAAGATTTATGTGGGCACGTAACTTCACACATGTGAATAGTTGCATGACGTTCGGTGCGACCACGCATCTAAGTGACAGGTTTCAGAGTAACAGCCATGTTAGTCTGTATCCGCAAAAAGAACAGGAGGACTTGTGGCACCTTAGAGACTAACCAATTTATTTGAGCATAAGCTTTCGTGAGCTACGGCTCACTTCATCGGATGCATTCAGTGGAAAATGTTCACGAATGTTCCACAGTGGAAAATGTTCCTGTTCTTTCATCTAAGTGATGCATCTGTGTAGGATTAGAGCCTAAATATGGGATTAGGAGCCCAAACGTAGCCACCCATTTTTGAAAATCTTGACCAGAGTATTATGTAATTGCAGCCACAGCAGCTCTGATTTAATTTGAGTCAGAGCTAAGAGTTCTGCTGTGATGAATGAGTATATTATGTGGGCAATGCAATTTTTATGCTGTGATGAACTATTCATTACCTAACTTTGAAGTGCTGGGCTTGTGAGTGATGTGATCGATAACTTCATTGCCATCATTAGCAACTGTACCAATTTTTAAACAAACATTTTTATTTTTGGAAATTCCCAGGTTTATGAGTGTTTTATAAATCATTGCTTCCTCTTGCACAGGTAAATGACGATAGTATTCTTAAAAATTCATATTCATGGAACAGACGAGAAACTAACTTAAAGGAAAGTGTGGGATCAGCCAAGTTTATATTGGCTCCTGCAGATAGCTGTACCATTCAATATGCACCTGACAAGACTGGATGAATTTTCCAAGCCATAGTGGTAGGAGGGCAAAAGTAGGACATCATGTGGCAACCTTAATAATGGAGAGGCTACAGCCACTCCGTACTCAGAGTTGGAGACAGAGACATTCTAGAGGGGAACTGTCATAAATATAAAGGGAAGGGTAAACCCCTTTAAAATTCCTCCTGGCCAGAGAAAAAAATCCTCTCACCTGTAAAGGGTTAAGAAGCTAAAGGTAACCTCACTGACCAAAATGACCAATGAGGAGACAAGATACTTTCAAAAGCTGGGAGGAGGGATAGAAACAAAGGGTCTGTGTGTCTGTCTATATGCTGGTTTCTGCCGGGGATAGACCAGGAATGGAGTTTTAGAACTTTTAGTAAGTAATCTAGCTAGGTATGTGTTAGATTATGATTTCTTTAAATGGCTGAGAAAAGATTTGTGCTGAATAGAATAACTATTTCTGTCTGTATATCTTTTTTGTAACTTAAGGTTTTGCCTAGAGGGGTTCTCTATGTTTTGAATCTAATTACCCTGTAAGGTATCTACCATCCTGATTTTACAGGGGGGATTTCTTTATTTCTATTTACTTCTATTTCTATTAAAAGTCTTCTTGTAAGAAAACTGAATGCTTTTTCATTGTTCTCAGAGCCAAGGGTTTGGGTCTGTGGTCACCTATGCAAATTGGTGAGGCTTTTTATCTAACATTTCCCTGGAAAGGGGGGGTGCAAGTGTTGGAAGGATTGTTCATTGTTCTTAAGATCCAAGGGTCTGGGTCTGTAGTCACCTAGGCAAATTGGTGAGGCTTTTTACCAAACCTTGTCCAGAAAGTGGGGTGCAAGGTTTTGGGAAGTATTTTGGGGGGAAAGACGTGTCCAAACAGCTCTTCCCCAGTAACCAGTATTAGTTTGGTGGTGGTAGCGGCCAATCCAAGGACAAAGGGTGGAATATTTTGTACCTTGGGGAAGTTTTGACCTAAGCTGGTAAAGAGAAGCTTAGGAGGTTTTTCATGCAGGTCCCCACATCTGTACCCTAGCGTTCAGAGTGGGGAAGGAACCTTGACAGGAACACTAAGCTGATCTTATTTTTTATCTTATGTCTCTCTCCCTACAATGAATTTCACGTACATTAGATTCTATGGCATGAGCAGTTTTTTTAAGTTGTACTTAATTTGTTTACAGTGGTTGTGCTTGCTCATGAGACTTCACCATCAGCTTCTCACTTCCCCGCATCACTGATCAAGAGAGGGACTGTCACATTACCCAACTGATAGTGCTGATAAATTACAATAGCGTTTTTCTTAAAACTGCAGTGTCAGAGCCAATGGGGATTTCAGCTGGAACTTCTCAAAGTCTCCCATGTAAGTCTGGAAATCGAAGGGCTCAGTCTCACAAAGAGCATTCTGTTTCAGTTCACAAATAACACTTTGAACTTCTTCTTTTTTTCACTGGGTACGTAAAAATAACAGCTTTTGACTACCTCCGCCCACTGCATTGGCTTCAAAACTGGATTGTGACATCCAGAAACAGCGAAGCAAAACCTACACAGATCACACGGGCCAATGTTTCCTGCAATGTTCCACTGGGAGGGCTTTAGGGGATCATCAGCAAAGAATCATTTACAAGAATGTTTAATAATACACAGCACTTATATGACACCTCCCATTTCAAATCATTTTACCAAGTCACAGAGCAGTCACTGAGGCACAGAGGTATCGGAGCTTGCCTAAAGTCACATACATCTACACAGGGGCAGACTAAGGTAGCAGCAAGTTTCAGAGCCTCAGGCTGTGGACTCAGACTCGCGCTACGGTGCACAAATAGCTGCCTAGACATTACAGCTCAGGCTAGAGCTCAAGCTCTGCTGCCGCAGGAAGGGGAAGGTAAGTCTACATGGCTCGTTTTAGTGCCATAGTGGGTGCTTGCGTCTGTAGATCCGGGCTCGGAGACTCGCCGCCATAGGTACTTTTTTCCTGTATAGACATACGAGGAAATGGCAGTAAATGCTCCACTAAAGCCCTCCCAGTGGAACGTTGCAGAAATAGAACTATTGTCCCAAATCTCATTTCCTTCCAGTTCTGACTAGACTGTCCTCTGCCTACCCATATTAGAACAAAGGGTGATCACCACAGAAGACATATACAGCAGATCTCACCAATTCTCTGCCTAATTAGCTCTCCAACTTCAATATACAGAGGATGAAAAATGTTTCATTCATCTTTACTAACATTTGACAACTTTGGTTGTATTTAATTTTATTGTCTGTTATTAAATAATACAAAGGACACTCAGATATAAAGAATATAATCTACTCTAAGGGCCTGAACCTGATCCCACTGAAATCAGTGGAAGTTTTGCAACTGACTTCAAATGAGAGCAGGACTGGGTCTTATTTTAGGGCTTACAATTGTATCAGTTGATGTAGACAGGAATTGACTCACTGCATGGCCTTTGGCAAGTAACTAGTTTCTTTGCACCTCACTTGCTCCATCTATGAAATAGGGATAGTACTTATCCATCATGCTTTGAGATCTTCAGAGGGCTGGTGCCATCTATGTGTAAGTTATTTATAACATATCTAGATACACATGAACAAATTCCTAAAGGATTCTGTAAACTGGCCAATCTTGATTCTCCCTAAACTAGCCACTAGTTAACAATTCGCAAAAAGAAAAGGAGTACTTGTGGCACCTTAGAGACTAACCAATTTATTTGAGCATTTATTTATTTATTTGAGCTCAAATAAATTGGTTAGTCTCTAAGGTGCCACAAGTACTCCTTTTCTTTTTGCGAATACAGACTAACACGGCTGTTACTCTGAAACTAGTTAACAATTGTTTCTCTCCCTCAGATTTAAACTTCGGCAACTTCTATTTATTCTTCTTTCGTAATATTTTGTAGATCTTAAATTCTGAAGGATATCATGTAATAAAAAACATGTTGGAGGGGATGCTTGGAGGTTTTTTTAAACTCAGGGAGTGTCTCCTACACACTATCATTTTCACAAGGTTTCTCTCTCCTGTTCTAGCAAGGCAGCTTTGAAATTCCCACCTGAAAACCTATCCATTCCCCCATATCTATGCTTCCTGCACGTATGATATACACCACCTGATTTGACTTCACTTCCCTTAAACAGGTAGAAAGAAGTTACGGTGGCAACACAGGAAATAACGCACATATGAAATATAGAGGTCACAACTACCTGGCAATCACTAGAAGGTAAACTCCCTTGTAATCCCCACCAACCCCTCCAGGGCAAGTAAACTGGGATCTCCATAAATTGATTTGCACCTTGCTGTGAGAGTGACTGTGGGTTTCAGAAAGGCTTTGGGTCCATTCTCATATCATGTCCCTAGAGAGTAGGAATACTCCCCCCATCCTTTTTAAATATGTTAACTCCCATTAATAGCAACGAGAATAAATACATAAATCAGGGCTTTAAGTAGCTTTGAGACAGGGACACATGAATTGTGCAAAATGAGGTGCCTGTGCTGGGGACACCCAGTGCAGACTAAAAGATTTGTAATCTATTTGGACAGAGAGTGCAAAATATTTTTTTGAGGATAGCACTGGATGCGAAACAAAGGGAAAGGATCTTAGATATGATCTGGAATCCATCCAAGTGCTAAATCTTATTTTATATTTCAGAAAAGGTATGTTTGCCTTGTGTATTAAACAGTGATGAGATCCTTGTGTGTGTGATCCATCAATAACTAACATCCCTGATAAGGAGATGTCATACAGTCTTATTTGAGCACCTAGAAAGTTTAAACATTTAAAACAAACCATTCCCTGGCCTGTTCCTGTCTGGAATTATTAAGTGTTCTTGTAAACTGCCTGGACAATAGCCACTATTTGCCAGCCCTAGGTCAGTGGCCCTATGAACATAACTAGAGTCTTTTCCAACATCTTTTTAAATACAGTCACCTGCTGGTTTAGCCTCAGACCTCTCTTCCTTCACAGGGTGCGCAAGTGAGTGATGTAGAACAATATTTACTCTGTGAGGGTGAAGTCCCACCAACCAGGATAACACAGTCCCTACTGCTATTTTTTTAATTAGATGTTATCTCACCCTACAGGATCCTGAAGTACTTTATAAACTCTATTTGGTACAAAAAGCTCCTCAGAAATGCAGCTCTCTCTGTAGCAGATGATGGTAACCATAAGGTTTACATACAGGAGTGTGAGGAGAGAAAGAATTTTGGCCACCGGTATCAGGACAAATCCCTGCTCTTATCAAGAATGCTTTGGGATCTTAACACCCACATAGATCAGCCAGGACCTGGGCTTTTACAGTTTCATCTGGAAGACCCACATGCAGTAAACTTTATAGAATTCAATCTGTTCACTTGAGAACAAAGAGCCAAGTTAATGCACCTGGGATCTGATTCAGCAGTTCCACCCATTATATTTCCATCATTAGAGCCAACATTTACATGGGAGCAGAATTCACCTTTCCTGTACTTGAGTGCGACCTCTGGCCCTCAGACTGTGTGTCTCACACATTTGCTGGAATGTATCCTCTGACTAAGTTCTCCATACAAAAACCTTAGCTTTTAATTAGTGTGGAGAAAAGGAAACGTGGGATTCCAGTAAGAATGAGACTTGTGATTATCCCCAAACTATAATTAACATTTGTCACCAACATAATTAAGAGTTCTCTGGTTACTTGCAGATATAAAAGTTTCCTCAGTTACATAATAATAAAATTAAGATTTTAAAGGGATATCAACTCTCGTGCTTCACAACCAGCCACTAACTGCTTGTGGGGAGGTTTCTCCTAGCCCAAATGCATATTATGATGTAATTGTTGCATATATGGATTTTATACCTTCTTCTGAAGCATCTGCTACCAGCTACCATGGAAGGGCTATTCGTCTCATTCCATATGGCAAGACCCACCATCATCCATTTTAACCAGTATTGTTTAATTTATTTATAACAGCACTTCACCCTTTATGTAAAAGTAGTAGTATAATGTTAAAAACAAAGACATCTTGCTCATATGAGACCAAACAACAACATTCAGCCAGTTGTTTTTTTTTCAAAAGTAGAACAAAACCACCAGAAAACTCTCAGAAACTCCAAACACTAACGTTTGTCAATTAGAGAAGTGAACAACGGTGAGGTTAGACTGTATACATTACGACCTAAACCACAGAAACAAATGTTCCTGAGAGCACGTGCATTCGCAGAAAGTAAGTACTTTTCAAAAGGAGAAGTTTGCTATTGGGCAGATCAGAGCAACGCAGAATATAGGGCTGAGTGCTCTGTAGACTTTGGAGAAAATCTCCCTGGTTTCAATGGTAAGAGAAAGGACTTGGATGTGCAGGGCCTCCATTCTTGAGTTTACAGGATAAACAGAAAAGATATTTGTACACAATTCTTAATGCTATCCTGTAGCAAACAACCCAGTATTTTTTAAAAGCACATTTCCCTCCCCACTACCTAAAACGTTAAATTGACTTCTTCCCATAATTTGTCTCTTTAGGTTTAGGAATTAGTCATGGGTCCACTTGTCTCCTTCCCACCGGAAAGACAAAGCCTTTCTTCCTAGCCCCTTCGACTCCTCCACACTTTTTGTTCCTTCAGTTTTCCAGAAGTGTTTCAGGAAGAAAAAAAAAACCACCTTTAAACATCTGAATATTTTGTTTTGACTTTCTAAACAAAATATTTTGGTTTTTCAGTTCAAAAAGACTGTGTCAAAATTTCCTTTTGTTTCAATAAAAGCAATCAAAAACATTTTAAAATGGTCAAAATCTAAACAAAACATTTACATTTTGTCAAAACTAAACCTTTTGTTTGACCCCCAAATGAATTATTGTTTTTACTTTACAATTTCCCCCCCAAAAAAAATTTTTTTAGATTATTTTTGGTTTGACCCAAACTGTTTTGGTTTAGGTTTTTTTTTTTTTTTAATTACCATCCATTATTCACACAACTCTGCTCACCACTGCTTCCCTATCAGAGGTAAAAAACCAATGAGGAAGGGAAAATTAGGTCGCCTTCCCACTGAGAAAGAGAGAGATTAACCAGCGCTGCCACTAAAGACAATCACAAACTAGGGAAAGGCTGGAGTTTCTGAAAGGTCAAAGCCCCCCTTTGTGATGATGAGGTCTTACCATAAACGTTGAGGCATGTCCTGCCAGTGACGGATCCCATGGGAAATGTGTTGAAGATACATTTGTAACAGCCTTCGTCCTGCAGGGTGACTGCATGAACAGTAATGGCAGAGACTGTCAGCTCACTCTGGGTGAAGTTCACACGGCTGCTATAGTTACCCAGGATTCTGTGTCCGTTAATCCTGCTGTAGGTTGCTATGTTGCCTTTGCCCTCTCCACTCTCCTTCTGCCAGGTGACTTGCAGCACTTCATGATCCATGACAAGCTGGCATTGGAAAGTAACATTTTCTCCAATCTTGGACGATTGGACCTTCCTATGAACGACCTGCAGTGAGCCTGTGGGCAGACAGGACACATAATTTTGAGATTCCCTTTCATCCACCATGGCACATACTAAACAGAAATTCCATTATTTACCAAGGCAACACCCCTCTGCAACTTCTGAGTGAGAATTCTTGGCATGCTTTGCCTGCAGACCTTCCATAAAGAGATTCCCTGTGAATCAGACTGGGACATTAAACTTCACCACGACGAATAAAGCAACTCCTAGCCCATTCAATCCTAGGCCTGTCTGCTCAAGTTTCCAGCAAGAAAGCCAGTTCAGATCACAAGAACAAGGGCAATTACATTATTTGTGATGAGGACATTTGTCTGCTCGATCTGACTCACACAACACTTACTCTTAAGCTAATGAACAGCTCCACTATATTAATGATTTCTGGACCCTGTGGACATCTGTCCAATTGGAAGGGAATTCATAAAGCCCTAGCCCCCCACCTTGCCCTTAACACACATTTTGACATCCCCTACATACACATCTATCAGAGACCAGAAAGGTTAGGTCAAGTCAGACTGAAGTTTAGAGTGAATGCTTCAATTATAACTTATTTTCCAACCACAGTCCATGGACCACTAGCCACCTGCAGAGCCCTTTCTGACAGCTCGTAGAATAAAATGTTCTGAGAATCAGTATTAGTGGCAGGTTTCAGAGTAACAGCCATGTTAGTCTGTATTCGCAAAAAGAAAAGGAGTACTTGTGGCACCTTAGAGACTAACCAATTTATTTGAGCATGAGCTTTCGTGAGCTACAGCTTATCAGTTAGAAGGGGACATGCCCATGAAAACCTGTCTCTCTAAGCCAGAGAATCATGGGAGTGGAGCTCACCATGCAAAATTATTGTCCTTCTTCTCTTTAAATGAATAGAAGCAGGCTGAAATGCCATTAAGGCGACAAGTGGGAGATTTCCAGTCTTAATCTTTCACTCAACACTACTTTTCTCACAAAGCCAAAGTTAACATTACTTGGTTAGTTTACATCAGTATGTGTACCATACACCAGCATATGAAGAAAGATGCCAGCAACAACAGGCACAGCATTGAAAAGAGTGTTTTGTACATTCACTGCTGCTTCACAATCCACATGAGAAACTACATATAGTGTTCTTGAAGAGGTAGACGGTTGTCCCATAATACGATGTGGCTATATTTCCTTCACACAGGGTGGTGTGGCAAGGATCAATTAGCCTGTATATCAGTCATTACAAACGACCCCATCTTGACCAGAAGGAATCCATTTACACTCCATAACCAAAATCTCTGTCGTAACGTAAGCTGAAAGCAGTCGTAGTTTAGGTAGCTCGTTTGCTTATTGTAGTTTGTAAATAAATATGTCCACATACCTCGAGCTAATGGATACACTCCTTTTAAATCAAACTAAAGACACTATAAATAAAATCAGAAACATGAATAATGCAGTGACAGCACAGGAAGCATTATCAAGCTCATTTCTGCTTATCTCCAGGTCACATCACCAAGCACAACACAGCTGTGTGTCTGGCTAGAAGTGTTATATCATTGATGGCGTTAATCAGGAGGTGGTAAATGAGGAGCAAGGGGTTCTGCAAAGATCTTATAAGAGCTGTACATCACCAGGTTAGCAGGATGTTTGGTCAACAAAGTTTCACATACAATTTTAGCCAAAGAATAGAAAATTTACCTGCTGCTATCGCCCAGACCCAAGAGAAGAAAATGCATGTGAATATCATCTCAGCTGTGCGATCAACTAGATGAGCAGGCAACAGAAGGCATTCAGTTCTGAACTTCCCTTTTTATACACTACTCCCTTTTGGGACACGCCAGTTCGTCATCTACTGTAAATTATATAATTAGACTCTTCCCTTCCGCAATAACAGTACATTTCCTTTGTAGAGCAGCTATGAGAAATTCCCATTGAAACCTGTATATACTGATGACTACTGCTGCTTTGTAATTCAGAAAAACAAGTATTGGCAGCTAATATGGATGATCTTTCATCTGCACTCATGGAAATTTAAACACAAAGGTAAATGCAGTTGTGTGTATGTGTGTTCATCTGGCTACAAATAAAGGAGAACTAAAAGATGGGATATTGGGAAAGGGAAGGTTAGATGTCACGAGTGGATGCATGTTGGAGGATCTAATTTTCAATCTGCCGGTTGATAACAAGGAATATTATTCTGAAGGTCTCCAGCATAATCCCAACACTCCATAATTCTGCATGATCTACTGGAGAGAAACATGGGCTGGAATAGCCAACTGTAGTGTCAATCTTGAAGGAGATGTATGGACAGAGCGGAGTGAGAGTTAAAAAGACAAAAGAGGGTTTGTTGGAAATCAGGACTAAGGTGAATGGGAATAGCAGGGGTGTTGCAGGAAGTATTGCCAAACTCAAAAAAGATTATCTTGTGGTTTTTTGGCCTGTCCTTTGATATTCCAATTCCTCCTCCCCATCCCCTGGCTCTCCCTCTCTTTGTCAATTAATGCTGTCTCTTCCCTCAAATTTATTGGGTTAATGTGATTTTGGCCCCAACTGCAGAAGCTCTCACCCCCACATCTGTCTGTTTCCTGCCCAGCAAACAGTCCTGTCTCTTCAGTCTCTGGTTCGAGTCTGTCCCCCAGCCTCAGATCTGCTTCTCCGAGGCTCTTCGCCGCCGCCCCCCCCCCCACCTACCAGGCCTGGGTGATGCAGCAGAGTCCCTCACTCCCCTTTAAAGGCCAGGTGTTACAAGGTGGGAGGAGCAGAGACGTCAGAGGAGGCAGAGGAGGTGTTCTGTTCCCCCTCGCCCCATGAGAATGGCGTCAGGTTGCTGAGGAGAGGAAGAGAGCTCTGCCTGGAGCTGCTGATTGGTTGCTTTGGCCCAGGAAGCTGGCAAGTAGGGCAGGCAGCCATTCAGAGAGGGTTTGCTCCCCAGCATGGCTCAAATTCTCCTGGGGACTGTAGGGTCTCGTGTCATTGTCTGATGGGTGCTAGCCCCTGCCAAAATCCAGTCACTCAAAATCATCATGAGAGTTGGCAACACTATGAAAACTGGTGAATACTGAACACTGGGGAATATTCCAAATCTGTTTATAACATTTTCTGTGTACATTACATTTGTTTACTACAAAATGGTATGGTACTGTTTCTTTGAATTTTGGCAGTCAACTACTGGCATCTAATTAATCAGGGTTTTATATACAATAGCCCTGAGGTTTAACTCCATGTAACACTTTCTGAAAAGTCCTGAAGACAGAACACTAGACTTTCAGACAAGCTCAAGCTCAGATTTTCAGAAGAGCTCTGCTCCCATGCAGGCAGCTAAAGAGAAAGGCCAGAATTTCCTAAGTGCTCATACAACAGCTTTCAACGTTAACGCAATGGGCACCAAAAACTCTTGACAATGTGGTATAGATTGTGGGTAGAGTTGGCTGAAAATTTTTGTCCAAAACATTTTCTTGGCTGAAAAATGCAGATTTGGGTCAACCAAAACATTTCACAAATTTGTGTCAAATTCATTAACTAATTTTGGCTAATAAATAAATAAAATCAGAAAAAAATCAAAATGTTTCATTTTCACATTTTCAAGAAGAAAATGCCACGTTTTGTTCAGGATTTTTACTGCAATTTTGTAAAAATATTAAACTCAAAAGCCAAACAAAATGTTCGGTTTCAAGTCAAATAAAATGTTTAATTTTACTCAATGATTTTTTTTTCATTTTTTGGTTCACACGGTTGTAATTGTGGGTACCAAGCCTTTTGACAATTCTGGCCATAGTTCTTACTCTAATTTTTAATGGTTCAGAATGCACATAAAAGATAGTTAAAACTTAGAGAGGCAGCATGGTCTGGTAGACTGACCACATGACTGGCAGCTAGGTACTCCCAAATTTTAATCCCTGCCACTGATTTTCTGGGTGGTGTTAAACAAGTCTAAACAAGTTAAACAAGTCTCTTATTCTCTCTGTGCCTCAATTTCCTCATCTGTACAACAGGAATAATACAAACCTACGTTATTGGATGTTGTGGGTAGAACTTAGAGTTATTTTTATGAATCTCTTCATTTGATTAGTTTAGTCCATTATTCTCACTGTCAGTTGTCTGTAAACAGGTAATTATTCGTATTAATTTGTTGATAATGCAAATTCTTCAGTAGCTTAAGCCAGCAAATCTCAGCCTGTAGATTGCTCACAAACAGCCTTCACTCAGTTACTCTCTATTCAGAATTTGCTTCTTAGACGTCAATTGATTACCTGAATCCTATGATGTTCTTTCGGTTTCCTGACTGGATGACCTTTTATAAACTGTTATGACACACACAAAAATTGTTTTTTTATTAAGCAAATCTTAGATGCAGGCCTGAAATTTATGGTCCTTGTATGAATATTCAAACAATCTTTGAGTTGCACAAATATTTGTGAAAGGCAAACAAAAACAGCAGGCCCAAATCAAAATATTATTCCAAATTCTCCAAAATGTTCACAAAAACATTTCCTTTTGTGTCTTAGCTCTCATTCTGAGGATTAATTAATTAATGCTATAAGAATGTAAAGGGTTAAGTATCAGTATTACTATATGATTAGAAAAAATATTTTTATTGTGGGTTTGAATAGGCTGCTTGTTTTATGAATACCTAAATATGCTCTCTAGGGTGTCTTTGTAAGACAAACATATCACACTGCTACCAGGAACAAGTAATCTGGCCTGGATTTAAGAAGGAACCATATTCTCAATATTTCATTGCCACTTTAAATGAAACTCAAATCACTTCATGCTTTCATACTTCTTTTTTCTTTTTAAAGAGATCCTGACAGTGTGGTTTCTTTCTTTATTTTTTTAAAACATTTATCATTTTCAGTGTCCCACTCTGCTGCTTGATTCCTGCTAGGAAGCTGTTCTCCCTTTGCAGTGTTTCTGGCCCAACCAAAAATATTAAGTACTTGAAATTTAAGAAAGACTGTCCTTGTGAGATTTCCAGCACAATTTTCCAGATGCTAGAAATTCAGATAGCTTTAGCTGCAGAATGAAACACTGGAATACTGATTCCAAGTGACAGGAAGAACTTGTAGTTCTGAACAGGTGAATTTTGTAGTTTACAAAATATCAAATTTATAATTTCTCAAGGTGTCAGAATTTCTCATACCTGCGTTAAGCCAGCACAGCTCCACTGAAGTCAATGAAATTTGACTTACATGCATGCATGCACTTACATCAAGTCTGGCCTTAGCTCCCACATTTTTCACTAATGGGATACTGATCTGTAGAGAGAAAAGCCCAGATATATTTCAGGCTTAGCTAATGCAGTTTCTTCAATTAGTAGTGTTATATAATTATTATATTATAATATTTAACTGAAGCTTTTCCAGCTGAACTGCACCATCCAGTGATCAAAACAGGAACTTCATTTTATTATTTGTTAAAACTCTATCATGGTCACCATTAAGAGTTTGAATTGCTATTTGCAGGAAGCATAGGTGCTGGAACCCTCTGGCTTGAAGTCGTAACAACAACCCAAATACATAGTTTCCGCCTTCAGTGCCTCACAAAATTTTATTCACCCAGAGTGAATAAACTTTTATAGAAGAATAAAAATAACCATTCAACATTATGGTAAAGGATAGATATTGTAGCTGGTGTATCATAGAATCATAGAATATCAGGGTTGGAAGGGACCCCTGAAGGTCATCTAGTCCAACCCCCTGCTCGAAGCAGGACCAATTCCCAGTTAAATCATCCCAGCCAGGGCTTTGTCAAGCTGACCTTAAAAACCTCTAAGGAAGGAGATTCTACCACCTCCCTAGGTAACGCATTCCAGTGTTTCACCACCCTCTTAGTGAAAAAGTTTTTCCTAATATCCAATCTAAACCTCCCCCACTGCAACTTGAGACCATTACTCCTCGTTCTGTCATCTGCTACCATTGAGAACAGTCTAGAGCCATCCTCTTTGGAACCCCCTTTCAGGTAGTTGAAAGCAGCTATCAAATCCCCCCTCATTCTTCTCTTCTGCAGGCTAAACAATCCCAGCTCCCTCAGCCTCTCCTCATAAGTCATGTGTTCTAGACCCCTAATCATTTTTGTTGCCCTTCGCTGGACTCTCTCCAATTTATCCACATCCTTCTTGTAGTGTGGGGCCCAAAACTGGACACAGTACTCCAGATGAGGCCTCACCAATGTCGAATAGAGGGGAACAATCACGTCCCTCGATCTGCTCGTTATGCCCCTACTTATACATCCCAAAATGCCATTGGCCTTCTTGGCAACAAGGGCACACTGCTGACTCATATCCAGCTTCTCGTCCACTGTCACCCCTAGGTCCTTTTCCGCAGAACTGCTGCCTAGCCATTCGGTCCCTAGTCTGTAGCTGTGCATTGGGTTCTTCCGTCCTAAGTGCAGGACCCTGCACTTATCCTTATTGAGCCTCATCAGATTTCTTTTGGCCCAATCCTCCAATTTGTCTAGGTCCTTCTGTATCCTATCCCTCCCCTCCAGCGTATCTACCACTCCTCCCAGTTTAGTATCATCCGCAAATTTGCTGAGAGTGCAATCCACACCATCCTCCAGATCATTTATGAAGATATTGAACAAAACCGGCCCCAGGACCGACCCTTGGGGCACTCCACTTGATACCGGCTGCCAACTAGACATGGAGCCATTGATCACTACCCATGGAGCCCGACAATCTAGCCAGCTTTCTACCCACCTTATAGTGCATTCATCCAGCCCATACTTCCTTAACTTGCTGACAAGAATACTGTGGGAGACCGTGTCAAAAGCTTTGCTAAAGTCAAGATACAATACATCCACTGCTTTCCCTTCATCCACAGAACCAGTAATCTCATCATAGAAGGCGATTAGATTAGTCAGGCATGACCTTCCCTTGGTGAATCCATGCTGGCTGTTCCTGATCACTTTCCTCTCATGCAAGTGCTTCAGGATTGATTCTTTGAGGACCTGCTCCATGATTTTTCCAGGGACTGAGGTGAGGCTGACTGGCCTGTAGTTCCCTGGATCCTCCTTCTTCCCTTTTTTAAAGATTGGCACTACATTAGCCTTTTTCCAGTCATCCGTGTAGTGTAGTGTTATTATAACACTGATTTACTATATTCCTTATACTGGTACAAAGAAGCCTATATTCCCTAATTCATTGGAATACTGTGGTAATAACTATGCAAAGGCAAAGCTGTAAGAGTTTGACAGGGGCCACTATGTGAGAAACGACACATTGACTCTTATTGCTATCCTAATTTAATATGCAGTTAAACATTCTAATCCTTTTAATAATGATCTAGATTCTCTCTCCACTTCAAAGTAACTCAACAGAAGACTTCAGACTTATTCTAACCCAGTCGTGGAACAGTAACAATGCTGTGGGATTCATGTAAACTATCCCACCTAAGCAACCCAGGCCACGAATGAAACTACTAAAAAATATTGCAGAATGAATACGTTCAGGAAAAAAATCACAATCTGTTCTCCGAACAAATAGCCACATTCAAATACATTCAGCTCTTGTACGTGTGCAGCATAGACAAGTTTCATGAAGCAGAGAGTTATGTAACGCATTACTGGGGTTTCAGTGTCTAGTTTCAAGGAGCTGCCAGTAACCTGGACTCAAAACAAGGCTCTCACTTCATCCACCACAGAATTTCAGCCATTCCTAGAGTGAGGCAAACATCCATTTAACTGCAACCCCATGCAACAGTTTAGGACAGGAAGAAGTAAAGGATCCTGTACCCAAATGAAGGTCCTTGATGTCATGCTCAAGTGTTGGTAGACCGAATGCGTGGAAGCAGCGAGGCACAGCACTTGCAGTATCATAGTAAACCCTCTAAATCCATGCTGGGATTTGGAGACCTACAACATGACCAGGATAAGGAGACCAAAGTGTCTGTATTTTGGAAAGGCATAATAAATAAAATCCCACAAGGAGGAACTGTCCTTTAACTATTCTAGCCTATGAGCAAATTACTGCAAGGCTCCAGAGGGAGTGGAGGGCTGGGTGCCTGTAGAACCATGCCATGCTACCAGGGGGCGTGAACCGGGACAACCCTCTGTCAGAGTAGGCTACAGTTAACACCTGTTAATTAAGACTGTAAACACACAGTTAGCAAGTGTAGCATAGATAAACGACAGAGAGAAGTTGCTTAGCTGCCACATCTCTCACAGTGCAACATGTTCACCTGTAAAGCCACAAGCGCGCACCCTGCAGCATGTGCTGTGAAATCATCTTTAGACAGAGTCAGCTCTTTGGTTAACCACTCTCTGCTAGTTAGACCTGCACTTCAGGTGACACTGCTGCAGTGCTTCATGCCTTATTGCACCACCACTGGCGTCTTATCAGTGTCCCCCCCATCAATATATCTACGATAAAATGGCTTATTTAAGAAGCACTGGATCCCTGAGCTCTCCCCTCTGACTGATTTTGTTTCAGGTTCCTCCATTGTTCAGAGGTCTCATTCTTTCCTGTAACTCCATTGGCTCTGAGCAAACAAATAAAAGCAAGGAGAGTTTTTGTGCTGCTCTCCTAGTGGAATCATAAAAAGAAAGCAAAAATGAAATATAGCTGAGATTCAGTATCGATGTTGAGTTTTGGTTTTTTGTTGCCTTTTTTTTTTTTTAAACTAACTTTTGTTGCTCCGTTTCTCAGAAAAGCTGGGTAACAAGAGACTGTGGTTTCTGTTTGGCAAGAAAACCCAGCAGTGATGTTTTAGTCTCACATCTCAGTAACAACTCAGCTTCTCCTTGTTTGAGGGTAGAGGCCATGAGCAACAAACTGGCTTCTCTCTCACTCCAGCATCTCAGGAAGTGACAGCAGTCATTCTTCCCTTCTGTCTTCCTGTCCACACCCACACTTGTCAAAAAGAGATGATCTGCAGTGGAGATTTGGTATGCTGAATTTGGGTGCACATGAAGATGGTGTCATAAAGTGATTCTACCTGCCCACTAGGTTTTTGATTTATAAAAGTCCTGGTAGAAAATACAACTAAAACAGGAGTCAAAAAGAAGAAACTACCTGCTTTCCAGAGCTGCTGAGATTCTTTGAAAGGATGGGGAACTGCCTACCAAAAATGAGGTAGGTTCAATATCCATTTATGTTCAAAGATTGGCGTAAGAGACTAAGGAGAAGGGCTAAAGCTGATAGATGTTTTGTGAAACGTAGGAACAAACAGGGACAAATGGCACCCAAGACTGAACCTGTCTTATGTGATCACTTAAAGGGGCCATCAGAAATCTGTTGCTTAACTGAGATGATCTGCTAATCAAGGCCAAGTAAAATTGTACTCAATATGTTTAAAGATAGAAAATTACCTCATTATAATATTTAGCTCTTATATAAAGCTCTTCATCCGTAGCTCTCAAAGCACTTCACTGACGTGGTAAGTAACAACCCCATTTTATAGATGGGGAAAATGAGGCACAGTTCAACTGACTGGCCTGGGGTCACACAGGTCAGTTGCAGAGCCAGGAAAAGAGGTCAGAATAGATGATCACAACAGTCCCTTCGAACCTTAAAAAAATCTATGAAAACCCAGATCTTGAGTCTCAGTCCTGTCTTCTATCCCTAGCATGTGTTCCTTAAGGACAGTGTCTTGTACAGTTATACTGGATAGCAGGCTGCAAACATAAGAAAAGACATCACACTGGCTGTTTAAGATTCTTGGGATCCCTTCACTGTATCAAGTAAGAGAAGTACTCTATTTAAAATCACCTAGTTTCTCATAGGGCATACATAGGATGTCTAGCACCAACAAGTTGCAGGTCCAGCTCTGCCGGGGAGGGGATGGGGGGTAACGGTTTCTAAAAGGTTTGATGCCAGTTCAGAGCCAAAATTCTCAGCTGATGTCACAAAGAGGTGGGAGATGGTCGTAGATGTTCCCCTTCTAGCTCTGGCAGATGAACTTATGGGATATTTCTAGAGTTTAATCACATCCCAATGTGCCACTGTTCCATACTATATCTGTAGCTATGGTACCACCAAGAAAACTGTCTCAAGGGGCTGTTCCCACAGTACTATAGAAATACAGATTTCATTCAAAAAAAGTAGAAATAGTCACCCGATGACATTCCGGGGTGCAATCCAGACCAGCAAGGGGATATTTCACCCCTGCCTGCAACCTGCAGTGCCTCAGAATGCTTTGCTGCAACAGCTGCCACCTGGGCTGCTCATAGACAGACAAACAGCGTGCAGGGCACACCCAGAGTGTCTATATACAGCCACAGCCATGGTCCAGCAACTCTGACTCCAGCAGCCTATTACGAAACATCAGCCATGCTCTGGTTTCCAGTAGCCTTGGTTATTACTTGCAGGGTGATCCCAACATACTCCCAGTCCTGATTTTCCTCTCAAGAATGCGTGTTCTGCGATGTCTGGCCCTCTCCTGGGCAGTTCAGATAGATTAGGTCCATTACCCCTCTAAGGGGATCAACATACAACAGTCTGCTACTCACATCATTCGGTTTAAAGACAACACCAGATTAGTTTTAATTAAAGAATAAAACAAGTTCATTTAACTATAAAGAGATAGATTTTAAGTGAGTTCAAGTATTAAAGCAGGTTTCATAGTAGCAGCCGTGTTAGTCCGATGCATCCGATGAAGTGAGCTGAAGCTCACGAAAGCTTATGCTCCAATAAATGTGTTAGTCTCTAAGGTGCCACAAGTACTCCTTTTCTTTTTAAGTATTAAAGTGTTAAACTCAGAAATAGTTACAAGAGATAAAACACTTTCTAAAATGTTAAAGATAAAACGCTTTCTAAACTTCACAGACTAGACTTGGTTGAAGGTAACATTCTTACAACAGGTTCCCAGCAACATTGCTGAGCAAGTTTCAGGGCAGGATTTGCTCCCAAACTCCATAGTCTGTGTCTTTTGTCTTCTTAGGTGGAAAAGAGAGAGAGATGGACAGGGAGATATAATATGGGGTAGTTTTGCCCCCTCACTTTAATAGTTCTGTCACCCTTTGAAATGCATTTTCCTGAAGGTTAATCCTTAGATAAAGGTCTTTCCAGCATGGAGACATGGGGGGGGGGGTCTCATCATGAAAGAGGTTTCATGCTGTTTGCTAAAATGCAGTTTTGCCTTGTCTCCCTCTTGCTGTTTCAAGGACCTCGTTTACCACTTATACATAAATTCAGGTACGCACACATTCCTTTATTTAAGACCTGCTTGACGAGTCCTACCTAATTGAGGCTACATGGATTTGAACATGTGCTACCAACATTACTCTGGGGGAATTCATAACTTTACAGATAATGTTGCTACACACATTTCATCATATTATTGACCAGTGAGTTATTAGTTTTCAAATGATACCTCAAAAGACATATTTTGTAGAAAATATTATTAGAATGGTGTGTACGGTGACAATCTAGGGGTGCATTCGGTCACCCAAATACACTGGATTATAACTTTTGGAGACTTCTTTATGGAAGTAATTGTTTTTCACTCAACAAAGAGAGGTTTGCCCTGTGAGAACTGCAGTCTGCAAACTACACTGGATTGGGGCAGTTTAGGACTTCCATGGTACTTGGCAATAAACTGCATTTCACTATTCTGGCCTTGCTAGCCACTGTCCACAATTTGCGTTTGCTGAACTTAGTCATTCACCAGGGTCACAGGCTGGGATATGCCAGTCTTCTAAAAGTTAGAAGTCATTTCTCACACATGAACTTCCTCAAGGCCATTCCCATTTACCACAATGGCTATTATCTTTCAAGCCAGGCTTCTTGTTCTTTGTTTCATACACCACACAGAAAGTGGCAGGTGCTGTCAGAAAACAAGACGTAGGGGGCAGATGTGTGGTTTCCTCTGTGATGCACATGTCGGCACGAACTGACAGAAGCAATTTTTAAGGGGAAAAGGCTTTGCCTTGGTGGTTTTTTGGCTGTGGTTTTAGTAGATCAAAAATAGATTACCTCAGAATGCGCTGATGGCTCAGAGTCAGCTTATGCCTTAGGAAAGCCAAATGAGCCCCTTTGTTGTTGCCGTCAAAATCTCCAAACCAAAATTCAACCTTTTGGACAAAGTACTTGGTTACTACTCTGAGTAATGAGAGGACTGGAAGAAACAATAACCTTACTACACCTGTCTAATTCCAGTGTTAAAAACAGGACACATTTTTTAAGAGCACCTAAGTCTCATTTTCAAAAATGACTTAGGCATTTAAAAACTGAAACCCTATTAACTTTCAATGCTTACTATGGTGCAGAAGTGCCTAAATCACTTTTGAAAGTGGGACTTAAATTCTTAAAAATTTTACACACATGCTTCCAAGCAGCATTCAATCAGAAAAATGTGGGAAAACTGAATGCCCATGCAGACATTTGCACTGTCTAATGATACAGCAAATGAAACCATCCATTTAAGTAAGTCCCACACGAGGTGCGAGGAAGAGGCTCCAGCAGAGAAGCAGTTAAACCCCAAATGCAGCTCTGCATCTCAGTTCATGCCTGCTTCCCTCCCTGTACCAGTCTCTTCCTCTGGTGAACAAGTGCTGGATGAAGGAAATATAGGAAGGACATTAGATGGATGTGCTCTCTGTTACCCATGACAGATTGTATTTAATGATTCCATAGCACAACTTATAATTGCTGTTATCACCACCTGACCTGACTCAGCTTGACTGTCAAGGCTCGTCAGATTGCTTTCACATGGCAGGAAGGATCCTGACTGTGATAATTTTTGTCTGTTATAACCTCCTGAATGCTGACAAATCCACATCTATTTGATCCATCATTTAACTTCCCTCACCACCGCAAATGACTAGAGTGACAACTTGCAACAATGAGAAAGTCTGATCCCAGGTTACACAAGGCTTGAATAAACATGTTAAATACTCCTTATTATGGTAAAGGTCTAGAGCTTTGCTGAAATTCATCCTATTTGGCAGGAGGTTGCCTGGCTGCATGCATTTCATGGTCACAAAAGGAACCAAAGAAGAACTAAAGCTCCTCTGTTTTGAAAGCATAAGTAGCTGCCATTTGGGCTAGAGAATTATCTCAGTAACTGTACTAGGATTAGGGTTTGTGTGTCTTTACAGGTCGTCAGCCTGTGGACATGAACAGTCATGCACTCTTGGCAAGGTCTGATACTCCATCCAGTACATCATCAAGTCTATACTGATCCCACTGAACACTTAGGGTGCTTCTACACAGCAAAGAAAAACCTGTGGCTGGCCTGTGCCAGCTGACTCTGGCTTGTGGCCTTGAGTTGAGGGGCTGTTTCATTGCTGTGTAGACCCCGCAGGGTCTTAGAGCCTGGGCTCCAGCCCGAGCGCTATAGCCTACACAGCAAGGAAGCAGCCCACTCCCAAGTCAGTTAACACTGGCCAGCCATGGGATGTCTAGTTGCTGTGTAGACTTTTGTGTCCTGTCCCAACACTCATTCAGCATTGTGTAATTTTTTTGGAAGGCATCTGCGGAGCTGCCTCTATGTTTCCTGTTCCAAAGTGCTGGCCAGGATCAAAGAATACATTTTCAGGACCTTGGGAAAGTTGATCTCATAGAGAAAATGAAACATGCTAGGTGGGTAACTCCATAATGAACTCCACTATCCTGAAACTTTTAATCATCATTAACCAGAAGAGCAGCTGACACATCAGGGCCCTTTAAAAATATTATGTTCAATAGGCCTGCACCGTGCAACAGCAGGCTAAATGTCCCACACAGCTGCAACTCTACCCATCAATGTGCTGCCACCCTGACCAAGGAAGCCCCCATTTAGGAACGAAAGGGACATTTAAGTCCATTCAGTCCTTGGCATCCCTGCTGTGATGACTGAAGCGGGTGCCAATCAGTACCAACTGTAGCGGTGGGTTTTGAGATGTACATCGACTAAGAACTACAATGAGATCAGGAACTCATTTCTCCCAAGCCACAGTAAAGTTACCAGAGTAATATTCTCTTTGGTACCAACACATGCTGGAAGCAGGGAAATGGTAACCTAGAGCTTAAAGATTTCACATCCTGTTATTAATCCACTGGCCCATCAGCTCTCCACTATTATGTTTCTTGACCCTATTTTCTGCTTTTCATTCTCCCCGACCCCATATTTGGCCTTTTGTCTTCATCAAAATGAGTTTTAATCTGTACATATCTATTTTTGACTCAGCCACTTCCTGCATCTGTAACCGTCTCTGGGAGGCTTGTAGGACAGAGCACTAGTCCTACAAGCAGCTTCTTTACACCAAATTGAAAACAGCTTTGGGGGAAGATTTCAAAGACATTTAGGTGCCTAAAAATGCAGGACTCTGTTGTAATGCTATTAATTAGGACGAACAATAATTAGCACTTGGATTTAGACAGTGCTTGAAAATTATATCAAAAATGATGGAACACTTCCCTTTACATGCACTAGGGCTGGGCTGTCACTGACTTGTGTCTTCCAGCCACCTCCTGTTTCACGGCTACAATCAGCCCTTATAGCACCTTTTGCGTTTCTCCCACATCCTCAATTTAAATGCCTGTGGTCACTACCAACTTTCTAGAGCAATTTCTCACTAGTCAGAACTTGGAGCAGATTACCTGCAGGAGCCCAGAGCTGTATGTCCTTGCTGCAAATCTCCAGGGAGTTGCTACCAGGCTGGGGATAAGACCCCAGGTTTCAGCAACCATGAAATGTGATCGGAATCTGCCATCTCCTAGTTTCTTTCTCTGCCCACTTGCCACTGTAGGCAGGCATGAGTGGCTCTCAGCTCCTTCTGCTGTGGCCATTCAACACTACCACTATGGGGGCCAGGATTAGTGCTCCTGTTTCCTCCCTTGTCAGGCCCACCATAGACAAAGAGCCATGTAGCTTCTTCCCTCTCTTCCTAACAGTTCCATGTGTCAGGAGGTATGCTCACAGAGCGAGGGCAAGATGGAAAAAAAAGCGAGAGAGGGGAGAAGCTGGGGACGATAACCCACGTCAACCTATCTTGGGGAGAAGAGAGCAGGCCATCCCCACAGATTGTGTGCATCTGGCTGGAGAAAGTGAATGCTGTGGGGGACCATCAGCTAGAAGTGGATGAAAAAAAGGGAATCAATTTCTGGGACAAGTCTCATGTCTCTCTCTCACCAGAACCAGGGCCTCTGTGTTCTGCCTCATTTCCTCAGAACTGTGGGGGAAGGGAGGGGTGGCAGAGTGCCCCAACACTCTCCCTTAGCAGCCTTCAATAAAAGCTTTTGTCACTTTCTGTGGCAAAGTGAAATTGTCTACAGCCTTCCAAGCAGGCAGCCAGAGAGACATTTTAATTTTCCCCAGTGGCTTATTTATTTTTTTTTTTTTTAAGCAAGACTGAAATTCTCACAGAAACTGTCAAAAGTCTTTCGAACAACATTTTTGACCACCTCTCTCATCACTACCAAGCTTAACATGCCTCCTTTTATTTTCCAGCCTAGAATCATGTGCCGACCTCAGGAGGAGGAGACGCCCACACCAGCATGGTAAGCAAAATGTGGCTGTGGCTTCAGCGGATTTCCCCTCTCAGGCAGGAGCAGCCGTTCCTAAACACTGGAAGAAGCGTTTAGCCATTTGCAGTGCAGTGCCTTTGTCAACATGGTATCCCAGAATTCTCATAATTAACTACGACACATAGGGGAAACCTCTCATGCATTTCACATCCTAGTCAGGCTACAGGTCCATGCACAAGCACTCAACACAGATGGGGAATATACTCCCCCTTTGCCACAGTCCATAGACCAATTGCCAGACTCACACTAAAGAAACAGTAACAACATGCAGGATATTCAGGGCTGTTTTCAACACTAATTTGCTGTAGAATTAGTACTTTTCTTGGAACACCTGGCATCCAATGCTGAATAGTGCCCACGCCTACAACTGTCAGCTTTATACCAGGCCCACAGTTTAACTGGCAGTTATGCTTTCATCCTAGTTGTGAAAGATATAAAGTAGCATAGCCTGAATTTATCTGGAATCGCACGGGTATGCAAAATGAGTGTAATTTGTGACGCACATGTAGCATAAACAGCTAGAAACAGAGGATAAGATAAACCTGGAAGAGTGCCAGCTCTATCTTAAACCCTCCCCAGTCACCTTGATTTTTCAGTTACCCTTGGTTTGGCATGCCCAGGGAATGCAAGTTAAACTACTTTGTTCCTGTTCACTGACCAATTGATACCCAAAGAGTATCTGCCATTTACAACAATGGTGGATTTGGCCTATTTGCACTAACAGTTACACTCTAGCCTGGAAATACCATTGCAGGAAGGGAGAATCATTTTTACGGGAATTCACTGTGAACTTAGGGAAGCCACCTTACACGAGAGGTGAAATGTTAAGGCATCCAAGATCACACATGATAATCGAGGAAGAATTCCAGATTGCTAGGTATCATGAAAGAGAGGCTGTTTACTGCATTAGGTCATGGACGTAGCAGTGTTCCTGTGCAACTGTCTGGGCATGCCCACTTACACGGTCTATACCAACAAGTACAGAACCATGCTTGTGCTTTTGGAAATGCGTTCAGGCACTTGTATCAACTCACAAGAGCTAGTGATATTAATATTACTGTAAATATGGATGAGTGTTTTGGCACTTTAAGTACATGCCTGAGCATATGCATGTCAGCATGTGAGCACATTTAGAATTGTGCAAGTCTTTTAGAACAAACCCCTAAACAGGTCAAAATTCACAGTGTTGATGACTCACGGTGTTATGAAAACCTTTTCTTTAAGATGGGTTGACTTTTAAGGGCACCAAAGTTAAGTTTCAGGTCCTGAAAAGGAATGCATGGTAAAAGATGCAATTAAAAAAAGAGTTTTAAGTGAGATTCCCTGAATTTTAGGTTTGGACAAAATAGTGTCATGGTCCAAACCTTACTCTAAGAATCAAAATCATTTGAGGATTCACAGACTATCAGGTCTCTGAGTAACATTTTTTCATAACTGAAATGTAGAAAAGGGGAAGAATTGTCTAGTGGCTAGAACATGAGTCAGATCATCTGAGTTTCAGCTCAGACTCTGCCACTGTTTCTCTCTGACACATAGTGAGGTTACATGACTTACCTGAAATCTATTACCTGTTCTTTTCAAGAGGCATGATCTTTCCCCACCGCAAATGCACTGGAATTCTTACTGCTTTACTTAGACTAATTGCTGAGGGCAGAAATTATGTCTCCACTTAATTCTGTGCAGTGGCAACCCCAATTTGGTGCTCAGCAAGTAAGTACTAATAGTAATATTACTAACGTGTCTGAGATCTTTAGATGGAAGGTGCTGCTAAAGTGCAAAATATTAGTATTGATAAAACACAGTGAAACCAAATTTCAAAGGGGGAAGATATCCACATGTAGGCACCAAAGTGAGTACAGTATAAGGAGATCAGAAAGAAAACATTAGCCTGTCCTACGAAGGATATAGCAAGCCACTCAAAGATACGTGCCAGAGCCTAAATACCTGTTTTCAGTGCCTTAATACTGTACTGACTTATACTAGACTTGATGTACATTTTAGGTGCCCAAAACTGAAAGTTTGGCTTTCCAAGTTTACAGAAACAGCAAATAGTCTAGCAAGCCTAAGAACAAGAAACAAACCACATGTACTGAAGTGTAAATCAGTTGATAAAGATGATGTTGACAATTCCCCATTTATACATCAACAATTGGAACAGAAACAGTCACCAGGATGAACTCTGCATACAGTCCACCAAACCACTGTGCAGAACGGCTAACATACTCACTGCCATATAGAACATCCCATACACTACCAGGCTTAGATCCATATTTACTACACAAACGTAGGCAGGATAAAACTATATAGTCAAAAGGAACAATCTTGCGTTACTGAGGATGACAAGATTATGCAATACGAACTACAGAGCATCACTTGAGCTAGGAAAGTACAGAGGATCCCCATCTCTATCAGGGGCAGTCTCTGAGCCTGCCCAGTCAAAAACAAAAGGGAAAGCATCAAAAGGCATAGAGCTGTGTTTTATAATGCAGTGAGAGCAGTCTGAAGTCCACACTAAGCTCAGAAAAAGGTAACTAAAACTGCTTATATATGTGAATTTTATTCATCCGTCTGTGACAAGTTTCTAATCTCTTTCCACGGTCAGTTTCACACAGGTTGGTAGTTTTCCAGGGATTGTGTTGATGAAGCAAGGACTGTATCTGTGAGAGTCCTGTTATAGAACAGAGTTCTCCTTGTCCCTTTGATAGCCAGTCTCTCACACTTTTGTCTCTCCTGCCTCCATGATGTGCCTGTGCCAAAGGCTTGAAATTTACACGTTTTGCTTTTCTCTCTCCAGCACAGGCCCACAGAAGTGCCCCAGCTGCCACTAAGGTAATGAAAGCTTTTCTGCAGTTTTAAGACAATGCCTTGGAGCTGGAAAGCTTTTGATTAAACCTTCCAGTATAAGAGTAAAGTATGAAATCTTTGAGTGGCTGGCTAAATCCTTGGTAGGACTTCCCTAATACCCAAGGTGGGAGAAAAGGGGAGTAAACAGACCAGATCTGGGAGGTCTTTAGAACCTTGTCATGGGGAAGGATGGGTTGAAGTTGTACCCTTCAGTAGGTTTTCCGCAGATGAGCAGAAAACAGCTGGATTAAAGCACAAGGGAACTGGTCCATCTCACATTACTATGCAGAATTAGTCAGGGCTGATATTCTGATCAGGGGGCTGAGGGTGAAGAGGAGAAAGTATAGGAAAAAGCCTGTAGGTTTTGGTGATAATGACTCATGGGTACCATAGAATCTGCATATTCTCATTTCACAGTCAAGCAGGAGGCATGCTGCTGCTGCTTCCAGTCTTCACACTGCCAGACAAAGCCAGCTACGAAGAGAATAATTTACTGTGTCGCGGATTCCAGCCACCCTCTGATTAATACACTCTGCCACAGTACCCAGTTAGGGAAGCAACTTTACTGAGCATGTGCAATCCAGTCAGACAGCTACATTAAACAAAAAAGTAGCTGTAAAAAGTAGCTCTTAACCAAATATGTACTACTAATTATTTGTATTGCAGTCTCATCTAGGAATCCCCGTCGCAGACCAAGACCCTGCTATGGTAGGTATTGTACAAACACAAAGATGATCCGCTTCTGTGTCCAATATTGTATAAAACCTAGGAAAGCCTTCAGGGATTGTGTTTTCTTCAACAGTTCATACCTGTTGATAGAGAACATGGAGAACGATTCCTTGAAGACATTAGCATAGTGGAGGACAGACTACCATTCTATCTCTATAATATAAAGGGTGGCTACAGAAAGCACCTAACTGAGTAGGACCTACTTAAGTACAGTTCTAGTCATACAAATGACTAAAACTGGCACCATAGAGGTCCATGTTTAGTGCTGCTTAATGATTTCAGATCTCGTTTACAACTAAATATGTTTCCCCGCAATGCCCAGCCCTGAATACTTTTGCCCCCTCACATATCCCCCCTGGGATAAGTTAAACCTCTTTCATCTATTATCTGTTTACACACACACACACACACACACACACACAGAACAGGTATCAGAGTAACAGCCGTGTTAGTCTGTATTCGCAAAAAGAAAAGGAGTACTTGTGGCACCTTAGAGACTAACCAATTTATTTGAGCATGAGCTTTCGTGAGCTACAGCTCACTTCATCAGATGCATCCGATGAAGTGAGCTGTAGCTCACGAAAGCTCATGCTCAAATAAATTGGTGAGTCTCTAAGGTGCCACAAGTACTCCTTTTCTTTTTACACACAGAGAAATGAGCATGCGGAATAGACAGAGGAGGAGCAAGTGATACTTCTACCTACGCCTTTTGTTCTCTTGTTAGTGGCTTTTCCTGCTTCTCTTCACTCTTCCGGTCCCTTGGCCTTGTTATGTTAATTTTGATAGAATTAATGAGTCCAACCAGTCAACAGTACTAACATGACCCTGTTGCTGTACAACACTAAACAGTTAAACAGATTTGGAGTTCCAAGCACAGAGACCTCTGCCTGCTTACTCCCATGGCCACCATACTATTAAAAACCTTAATCTTTTATTTAAGATACAGAAAAACGTATTACAAAGGCCTTAACTGAAGTATTAAACAAGGCTTTCATGTTAATAGCCCTTGTTCCCTTTCTCTTTCCCTGTATAAAGCTTTTAGAAGGAAAATCCCCTGCCTGACAGGCTCTTAGATGGAATTAAAGAGGGCAAATAACTCCTTTTGGAGAGAAAAGAGAGGAAGTTAATTGAGATGGGCTGAAGCTGTTGCTGTAAAGTCCAATCCTTTAAGGCACACAAGAAGAACACACCAAAAAAAAGGGAGAAAAAAGAACAGCAAAGAGAGAAAAATGCAGCTTTTGTCTTGTGTACTGACTTACTTTCATTCTCACTACTCAAGCAAACATAGGCCCCGTAGGCCCACTCCAAGATCTGGAAAACTCATACCAGCAATGGTCTGTTTAGGGCATTACTTTTAGCTCTCTGTCATAAGCTTACAGAAATGTTCCAAAATATGCAGTAGTGGCCAGCTAATCCAGACTTATCAAAGAGAAGGCAAAAGAAGAGGGCTAGAAAAGAGAAGAAACAAGGTGGGGAAGAAAAAGGACACATGGGGGAAGGGAGGACAGCAGGAACCAAAGTCTCACATTCCAGGTGGCGTCTGGGATTTAGCCAGAGCCAGTCAAGTGGCAGTATCATCAGTATCCCTCCCTCTGGCTCAATCTGGTCAGGACAACAAAGACCTGGGGGTCCCAGGAGATGGTGGTGATCGTAGTCATTATGGTGAAGTTTGCTCCTTCCTTTCCTCCCAGTCCACCAACTTGATTCTTCCCCTGAAATCCTTTTATTAACAACCCTGAAAGGAGTGATGGAAGGAATACCCATCTCTTCATTATTTTGTCTACTAGCTAGGTCCAATTTATGACACACCTACATGGTTTCCAGGCCAACACTCCTCTTGTTTACCTGATTTGATCTCACTCCAGTCCTTGGGTGGCATCAAGAGGCTTTTTGGTTTGGATTAAGTCAGTCTTCGTCCTTGACTTTTGCTGACTTGTAGAAGCAGTTCTGTGTTACAGGGACAGCTAGACTCTTGTTATCTTGAATAACTTATAGCACAAGCCTCTGCACAACAGCCTGCAAGCTGCACCAGTTTTGGCTTCCCCGTACTCAGAAGGTCAAACACAGAGGTGATGTGTAAAGGAGTTAGGTGTATGTTAGATGCTAGTAAATGGGTGCGTCTCTCTTAAATTATTCTAAATGGCCCCTAGACTAAGTGTAAGTTAGGCTAATGTATATATTGATTGTGGGGAACACAGAGATGGTGTAAGTTACACCAGCTTAGACTGTGTTCACCTCTGAATTTATCCCTGCATATGCATAAGCAGTATTTGAATAGTCTTCCAAGCGCAACTACTTCTGAAGCACAATTGAGCTCTTTACCACTGGGGGTAACTGTCTGACTGCCCCCCAAAACAAGATGGGAAACTTTAATGACCCTGAAGATCAGGTCTGCAATTTTACATTCCATTAGACAACAAGCATGCATAATTGGATGCTCCTACGCATGGTAAGCTGCAGTTTACACAATACGGAAGTGATTGCAGATTTGGCCACAACAGTGAATATTGTTGTCAGTCACTCAGTACTGGGCTAGCAACAGGGCTACCACATGAGTCTCACTCACTGTATAGTCTTCAGTTTCAGTGCAGGGCAAGAGATTTTCAATACTGCTCTCTCTTCTCATTATCAGGCTAATCTTGAAGAAAGAGACTTGACTCATCCTAATGAGATATGCTACGCCACCATCAATCATGGCCTTAAGGAAAACCCCCCCATGATAAACAGCAACCATGAAACTGAATATGCCTTAATCTGCATGCCTGCCAAGAAAGTGACTTTTACCAGTCACCAGGACAATGAATATGATTATGTCCTGATAAGTTAGGAAATCTGCTCCTCTCTTTACTGCATCAAAGGAGCCTGCATATTCTAAGCAACTAGGATCCGTCTTCCAAACCATTTTCCCAGTAACATCAACAGTTACAATAAACCCAGGGGCATCCCTTTAACATACACAGCCTACACTTTGGGGTAGTCCTGCCATTCACTGTTCAAGTGACACTTTACCATAAAAGATTTAACACAATGAAATTTACACAACATGATGTTGGGACTAGTTGGGTAACAAAGCAACACGAATCAACAATATCTGCCCATTGCAAGATGGTATAGTAATTTAGGAGCTTCATTATTAGAAGCTGCTAAGGCTTTCAGTCCTCTTTGCAGAGTTTTAAATAATTGCACAATTTATTTTAGAAGGGGACTAGTGAACATTTCCAGTGACCCAACTGTTGGTGAAAATTTCAGTGACTCTGGTAAAACCTCACCAGAATGCTTGTTTACTTAAATTATAAAACAAAGACCTAGAGTGCCCTTGCACTGGCTGATCTTGCTGTAGGATGGTGTGGGTACAGAGCTGTGGTGGTTAATTTGACCATCTGTACAGTGGTTTTACAACCTGTGACCCAGATCTCAGAGAAGTCTTAATGAAGTTGCATTTGAATGAAGAAATAAAATTACACTGCTGAGGATTCGTGTGCAAATAATGCTATTGCTAGTCATACTCACTGCCACCACCTAAAAGAAGATGAAGTCTTACCATGGAACCTAATGCTGCCTTCAAATGCACAGGTGCTATCCCTGTCATTTCCAATAGGAGCTCTGCTGGGACACAGCTCTTGCAATTCACTGCACTCCTGGCTTGCAGCACCATATTGCAGATTTGCATATTGCAGCACAGCCTACAGATGGAGTCATAACTTCTGCCCGCAGTTTTGAAAATGTAACTAGTCCTGGCCAGCAGAAGCCCTACCTCCCTACTGTTCCAGTCCTGGGATTTTTCCAGAGACACACAAATATGACATTTTTGAGATGGATAAAGGTTTACAGTCAACTAGATGAGACAGCTGAACTCATTTTGTCTTGCAATTTCAGCGAGACTGAAAACCAAGTATTAAACAGATTAGAAGAGTTAATGCTGTGACACTAAGCCCCCTGTATCCTTGCCTGGACATTTGAATGCCTTCAAATTCTGTATTAGAACACATCTGGAAAAACACATATTGTGTCTTTTTTCTGGTTTTGAACTTCCCATGTACATAACTGCTGACAATACCTCTAGCATTTCTGTGCCTAACTCCTCCCTCGTTTGCAGCTCATTCATCTTAATATTGTCACATCTCCGTGCTACTTCTTTGAAAGACAGCTAGGACTCATGAGTCATGGAAACTCAGCCAGCATAGCACAGACATTGCTAAGGCAAGGCAGTCTTATCTGCATCTGGAGTTTCTGCACACCAGCAGAGAGGAGAGCTGCATTTAGAGCACCGTAGCTACCATTGGTTGTTGTACAGAGGACAATAGACAGAGTTATCAGGACTAAATTTTCTCGTCCCCTTTCATTTTGGTTCCAGGATCTTGGACATTACATTCAAATTAGTAAAGCATTTTAAAAAAGATACTAGCCAAATTATTGTATATTTTCATGTTGGATAACATTAAAACCCATTCATCTGCCATGTTATTGTCTTGTATGGTTTAAACTTAAACTCAAAGAAAAAGGTAAAGATCATTTTAAAAAAAAATCTGTTACTCATGTAAATGAAGTGCACAGTTGGAGGATCTATTTTATAATGGAGGCCTGACTGTGTGAAGACTGCTGACAGCCCCTTTTGTGCACAGCCCTTCAGGTTTACTGTATATAAGCCTTACTCCATGTTAGGATCCTGGTGCATTTCCCCCACAGCACTCTTACTGGCCCAACTCCCCCTCTCTGTACTACAACAGTTGGGAGCTACTCCTTTCTCCAAGTATGGCAAAGCTGGCTGGGATAAGGGGAGGACTGGAGAGTGGTGAGTCTCCCATTAATTCTCACTCCAACACCGCTCTCGCTCCTCTCACCGAACCCAGGTGGAAAACAGGCAAAGAAAGATTATCAATTGTGCTGCTTCCCTGCAGGGCCCAAGGGCAGGTACAGTCACCGCAGACAATGCATCACAGGACCAAGCAGCAGTGCAAAGGCAAGGGGACTGGGCATGACTCCCATTGCTCTGGAAGATCTTCATGGCCCGTTGCTTTGCAGGAAAGACTACCTGTCACTTCTGTGAGGGTGGGAGTGAACTTTATCTTCCTCAGGCTAAGAATCAGGAAGACAATATACCACCTATGTGCAGAATATGGCTCTAAAAGCACCTATATCACATTGGTGCATTAACATCAGCCACATTAAAAATGAGAACTGACACCTAGTAAGGAAACATGAAGCCCCGGCCACGTTGTACCTACCAATGTGGTGCTGGTGGCAATAGCTGTGTGACAAATGGGAGAATCAGGTGATTCGCTCATTTATCCTGCACCACTGACCAGACTTCCTCATCGAAATTGACCTAGCCCAAGTTCTGAGTCATTGCTGGTTACACAAGTTTTGCACGGCTCTATCTTTATCGTCATCTTTCAGCTCAAAGTCACCAGTCAAGGCCTAGAACTGATACAACAACAATTCAAACAAATGTTAAATAATATCGCAACAAATAATTTAATATATGAGCTACAGTTTTCTCATTTTCTAAAAATAGATTACAATTCTTTTTAAAAAGTGATTTCCCATATACTTGTCTCTTACTGTAATGCCATAAAGTTTCCTAAGATAAATCTTACAGTAAAAATGTATTAAAATTCACATTTCAGTATAAACCTTCACTTCAAAATTCAGAATTCACTGCAGGAAGTTGCACTTCCATAGTATAATGTTGAAGTTCTCTCTTCAGCCCACATGAGTCACAAAAGTCATAGTTCAGTTTCTCCTTAATTTTTCTGCCATGTGCAAATTCAGTATTACTGTCATTACATGATCACATGTTGACTTTCTGATGTGACATGTTTAGAAACAAAGGATTTGCCTGATATTACCACTGACCAATCTAGTCCAGTGTTTTGCCTAGAACTGTGACTAGTATTTGATCATACAAAAGGCCGAAAAACCCCATCTCCGGTCATATATCGTATCTGTATATGGAGTGTTGGTGAGTATTTCCTGACCCCTGCAGACAATCAGGATATGGACCCAAAGAAGGGTTTTTAAAAAAACAAATGATAGTTGTGTCAAATACTTGCCATTTGACACACATATTGTGGACTAATTTTATTAAGTTAGCAAGTAAACAGGTATATTGACCCATGAGAAATTCCTAGAACACTGCATACTGGAACATGTCACTGAGGAGCACATTTATCCTACATACCTCTGGGTAAGCAGTCCTAAATTCACCTTACTCATATCAATAATCCCACTGAATGGAATGGAAATATTTGTGTCTAAGTGCTTGCAGGGCCAGGCCATGAGACAGTAGTAAAGTATCATAAATATACATGGCACTTCACTGTACCAATAAAGATAAAGTCACTGCTCCATCAGAGCTTACAATCAATCTAAATTAAGGCAAGAAACAGGAGCAGACATCTCCAGAGGGAGGGAGAGAAAAGGGAAAGATGAACAAGAGAGCAACATGACAGAGGTCTCTGGAAGAGACTAATGCAAAAGTTTGAAGGTCAGTTAAAAAAATCAGGAAAACGGTGAAGAATTTTAGTGTGTTCAGTTTGCAAGAAATGGGTTTGGAGAGGGATTTCCGGTTGAGGGATGAAGTATGGTCGATGCAGTCAGCATGAGAGAAGCCAGGAGGTGAGTGTGGGAAACAAAGTTCAGGGGGCAACTGCATGGACAACTTGGCATGTGCAAAGAGGAGAATGTGACTGGCAGTAGGGTGGGAAGAGTGGAATGTTACAAAGGAGCTTGAGGGAAAGAACAAGTTCTGGAGTCAATTGAAAAGGCAATGTAAAACTAGTGAAGGTGCTGCAAAAGTGGATGAAGGTGATCAACATCAAGTTACATGATTTTTGGCAACAAAGCTTCAAGTGGATTGGAGAAGGGTGGAGTAAGTGTCAGGCAGCAGTGAAGGAGATTGCTGTATTCAAAGTGTAAATAGCTGTGATAAATATATTGCATTTGCTACATACATTATTGCATTATGTAAAGTGTTCACAATAGAGCCAAATTCTTCAGAAACGTTTCAAAATAATTAAAGTAATTCTCATTCCTCAGGATGGTAATAGATACGGGAAGCACATGTTCTCAAGTAGCCGTGGTAAACTAGCAGTCTTTCCGCTATTACTCTGAAACAGAAACAGTACATTAAAAAAAACTTAAAATTAAATGTTAAAACAATCTCAATACATACGTTTCTTAACTACTTTGTGTTTTTTTCATTCACTCCATTACTACTTGAAAAATGAAGTAAGTAGTGCAAGATCTAAAATGACAGCACGAGTCGGCTTTCTGTCCCATGCTTCAATAGCTGGACTATATTTCTTGCAACTAATGTGAGAGCCTTTTTTACACACACATTACACGGCGTGATATAGGCTGGGATTTTTGAAAGCGTGCAAGGTTGCCCAACTGCCATTGCCTTTCAATGAGAATTGGGCATTGAACTTCCTCCTTTGAGACCCCCACACCAAAGGAACTAAAAATCACTGAAATGAGGCTTTACAGACAGGTTGGGAAAAGGTAAGAAGAGGGTCTAGAGCTTTGAATAAACTATCTCCTAACTGACCAAAACATTTTCAGAGTCTGGTTTGAATTTCCTTCCTGATAAAGTACTTCTACAGTCTTTTTACAACACAGTACTTTTTACAGTGCTTACATTCAGCAATAAGAAAGAAAAATCACCTGACCCTGGGACTTCAGTCAAACTTTAAGGCAATAGGATTTTTAGCTGGTATGTATACATTGTCATTTTGAAAACAGGGGATAGTCATCTCATGAGTTCCAATAGGCCACAATATAATGAGGGGAAGGAGGGAGGAAAGTCAGTTCTCAGGGTCTTTTATAAAAACCTGATCATAACAGACAATTTCCATAAGCTTTATCCCACACCTATGTACATATGAAGCAATATTGTTCCTGCACATTACATTAAGGATTTAACACTCTTTTACAAGCATCTGAAAGAAGGGCCTATACTAATGAAGTCTTATATAATATATAATAATAATATAATTATAATATATATAAAATATAATAATAATATAATTATAATATATATATAATGAAGTCTTCATTACTGAGACCTCTTGTAACCAGTTTTCAAAACTTATTGTTCTTTGTCTGGGACCGTGGCTGGAACTGTAGTGTGAGAAGCTGGAGAGATAGGGCAGGCTGGTGGAGCACAGTGATCTTTTCAAGTATCAGGGGGTAGCCGTGTTAGTCTGTACCCACAAAACCAACATGGAGTCCAGTGTACCTTAAAGACTAACAGATTTATTTGAGCATAAGCTTTCGTGGGTGAAAACCCCATTTATGCTCAAATAAATGTTAGTGATATTTTCACAACTCTTTCTGCATCTACTCCATCTAGTACTAAATAAATCTCTCTCAGAATGTACGCATAAATTAAAGTAAGAGTACAACAATGTTATAAACACTGATTGTTGATATTTTAGAACATTACCAGTACCTCTATGTGCATGAATATATTAACTGCCAAGTCTCATTATCTTTCCATAAATACTTCTTTCATTTTAAAGAACTGTGAGTACTTATTCTCTTTCTAGAGATAAATTCTATTATATATGGCACTTACAAGTTAGTGTGAGAGAAGCTGGATCAAGCCTTATCTTAGTACATTCAGGTGCTTCCTGATCATAAGTATCTTCCTGATCATAAATATTTTGTCGCAAGACATTCATCACAAACTCTTCACTCATCGTGTACTTCATGAACTCGTCAGCCACTGGTGGTAAGGAGAACACCAGCTGGTAGAATGCAGTGGCATTTTCATGTCTGAAAAAGAAACAGACCTCAGGAGGAATAAGCACTGAAAGCTTTTAGAATTGCCTTTCCTTTCAACATGAGCATTTATTTTGAAAAAACATGACCTAAGGAGAAAACATTAAAAACAACGGCATACTTAAACTAACATGTTGTCCGCCTTCGCCCCGCAAGAGCAATTACTGTTGATGCTAATGGGATTTGTACATATAATCCAGATATAGCACGGGGAAGACTTTCAAAGAGTACAAAAACGCACTGAGAAGTCAAAAATCTCCCCCATATGGACATTATTGTGAGCAATCCAAATATGGTAACACCAGGAGACCTGGTGCAACAGGACACCTTTATTTTACATAATAGCTCACAGAAGTGACTGCTTTCCTGATAACATTTTCCATTCTTCCCTCTAACAATATCTGATAACAAGCCAATGTTTCTAATTCAAATTCTGGAGTATATTATGTAAACCACTGAATTGAAGTCCAATTCTGGAGTGATTTGTGAATTCATTGAACTGGAATCACAACATTATATTTGATAGATACAGATTGCTTTTTTTTCCTGGTATCTTTTATCCCAAAGGATCACAAGATATAGCATGCAGAGCAAATTGCCTCAGCACATGCCTATCTCTGCGGTATTCTACCATAACCATCCTCACCCAGTGTGACCCTAAGAAAGCATCACACCAAGATCACTAATGACCACTCCCTAGGTGAATCTGAGGGGGTTTGTCTCTGTCCCCTGGCTTTCAGCTCTGTGCTGCCTTTCATGCTCTTCATCATAGTCTTTGCAAATCTATGTTCTCCTAGTTTCTCCCTATTTTTTTTAGCCTTTTATGTCATTTTATGTCTTCTGTGGGCATCTCCTGTACCAGGTCTCCTTTGCTTCTCCCCTCCTACCCCCTCTCAGTAAGTGATTCCATAAGTTTCCACAATTTCCACTGCCATCTGTACGTGGACAATTCTATAATCTACCTCTCAATCCCCTCTCTAACCTCCTCTTCTGTGTTAAAACACTGCCCTCAAATTCAGTCTAAGCCCTTAACCTCCCTCCAGTGCCATACTGATGCTGACAACTCCATTGTCTTCCCCTGTCTCCCATGATTGCAGCTTTCTCCTGCCTTTCCAGAAAGTCCTGTTACTTCTTACTCTGTATCACCACCACAATCTGTCCCATCCCTTCCTTTCAACCTTGTTGCTAAATTTCTCTCCATAGCTCAGCCACCCATTACCTTTATTACTGTGACCTGAACCTCCAGCAAACCCTCCTCTCATTTCAACCTCTCCAATCTATCCAAAATACTGCTACTTTACTCATCATCTGCTCCTGCTACTCTGAGCAAGCCATGTAGAAAATGGAAATCAAGTGTGATTTTCTTGTTGCTTGTGTGTGTCTGTGCTGTCTTTAAGTTCTTTAGAGCACATACCTCTCATTTACAGAAACACCTACCATGCTTTTGGGCACTGTGATTGGATTTTAAAAAAGGTATTTAAGCAATGCTTCGCTCATTGCAACATGTAACTGATTTAGGAGTCTAAATCTCATTTTCAAAAGGGATTTAGGGGCCAAAATCCCATTCCCTAAAATCCTAAGTACCTAAATTGCTTCAGAAAATGAGATTTAGACTCCTAAATCAGTTAGGTTTCAGAGTAACAGCCGAGTAAGTCTGTATTCGCAAAAAGAAAAGGAGTACTTGTGGCACCTTAGAGACTAACCAATTTATTTGAGCATAAGCTTTCGTGAGCTACAGCTCACTTCATCGGATGCATACTGTGGAAAGTGTAGAAGATCTTTTATACACACAAAGCATGAAAAAATACCTCCCCCCACCTCACTCTCCTGCTGGTAATAGCTTATCTAAAGTGACCACTCTCCTCACAATGTGCATGACAGTCAAGTTGGGCCATCTCCAGCACAAATCCAGGTTTTCTCATCCCCCTCCCCCCCCCCCTTCCTCAGACGCTTTTGTTAAACCCTGGATTTGTGCTGGAAATGGCCCACCTCGACTATCATACACATTGCAAGGAGAGTGGTCACTCTAGATAAGCTAAAAGAAAAGGAGTACTTGTGGCACCTTAGAGACTAACCAATTTATTTGAGCATGAGCTTTCGTGAGCTACAGCTCACTTCATCGGATGCATACCGTGGAAACTGCAGCAGACATTATATACACACAGAGATCATGAAACAATACCTCCTCCCACCCCACTGTCCTGCTGGTAATAGCTTATCTAAAGTGATCATCAAGTTGGGCCATTTCCAGCACAAATCCAGGTTTTCTCACCCTCCGCCCCCTCACACACAAACTCACTCTCCTGCTGGTAATAGCCCATCCAAAGTGACAACTCTCTTCACAATGTGTATGATAATCAAGTTGGGCCATTTCCTACACAAATCCAGGTTCTCTCACTCCCTCACCCCCCTCCAAAAACCACACACACAAACTCACTCTCCTGCTGGTAATAGCTTATCCAAAGTGACCATTCTCCCCACAATGTGCATGATAATCAAGGTGGGCCATTTCCAGCACAAATCCAGGTTTTCTCACCCCACCCCCCACCCCCATACACACACAGACTCACTCTCCTGCTGGTAATAGCTTATCAAATCAGTTAGGTGTTTCAACACTGAGCACAGCAATACCTAAATACCTTTGCAATATCTGGGCCTAATAATGTATATTAAAGCAAAGTTGCTCTGAAGCAATTCCAGTTTTCTCACTTCAACAAGTGTGATAAAGCTGGCAGTTGAGACCACCAAGGACTGAGCATATGGACAATACTTAAAGATATCCTATAACTTAATAACATGTTCTATTGGTAGGCAACTTATCCTTTACAAATGTAATTGGTTAATTTTGGTGGAATCATAACTTCACTGATTGTACTGATATTTCTCCTGAGAAATATTATTTCAGAGTTTTAGAATGTTTTGTATGTCTGTGTGACAGATTCAATTCTGCTAAACAAACACTTAAAGAAAATTCTGACATTAATTTCCTACCTGAAGGAATCCACTTGAGCAGTGATAAAATAGCGCCCCAGGGCTGGAGATGAACTGTAGACATCTATTAGCTTGAAAAGAGAATCAAATATTTCTTTCATGGCATACCTTCCAACACAAGTAGAAGAAAATAGAGTAATTTAAGTTTTCAGAATGAGGGAGTGTATGGAACCTTGAGGTCAAGTCCTGGCAGATATCTGTACAAGGAACTCATTTTATTTTAAAATCTAATGGTAAAAATCAGTTTCTGCTCTCATTTGGGAGTTCAATTTCAGTTTATTTTCTCTGTGCCAACTAAATTTTTTTTTTAAAAAAAAATACATACAATACTTTTCTGTTTATCTGGAAAAATCACTCGGGATTGATGTTAGAGTGGGGACTTCAACAATCTCTACTTATCCTTTGCATTGACTGAACTAAAAACCAGGATAGGAAAGTAGGTGATGCTGCTCCCTTGATAGTAATAAGCAATGTCAGACCGGCCAGGCAAAACTGATCCTAGCTTCTCAAGCCTTCTAGGATTTACAATACTCGAAGGAGCAAGCCTGAGGTTGTGTTATATCGACACTTAATAGAACTGTGTAGCAAATTTGTAAAGTAAAAATACAGCAAACAGCTTAGCTAAGCTAAGGGAAAGTTCATGGTTCGGGATGTAAACCAGCCAGTCTACAGTTTAAAAAAAATAAAAATAAAAGTTTTTTTTACAGCTGCTTTAATTTCCCTGCTAAACTAAGTCAGTTTTTTAACCAGTATGGCTTCTTCCTCAATCTTAGGATTGTGGGATTTTGAGCACATAGTAAAGTGTTCTTAAACAATTCCCAACTATCACTTCCATTTTTCTGAATCAATTCTTCCTCCCAGAGATAAAATTGAGAACCCTTTGACCCAAGAAAATAGCATGGATGAAAGTTTAATGTCAGCAAACACAAAGGAAACACCAAATAGGTGTTATGGTCAGAATCAGCTATGGTGAAAGCTCTGTCATAATTACCCTCCTAGTAAGATCTTCAGAATAATTTGATTGAGCAGCACACTTTACTTGTAGTGTTCCAGAAAAATTGCGGTAATTTCCACTTGATACTGATTCAGGATCCCAATATTCATCTTCATCGATGTAAACCTCTGTAATACCAAAAAATGAAAGAGTGTGTTCCCAATTGGCTGCTACAGATAGAAAAAGTTTGGTATCATCCAACAATGGCAGCTCTCAAAGCATGGTCAACAGAACACTGCCGGGGGAGGGGGGCGTCAAACTGACACTGTCAGAGTGGAGATGTATTTGTTAGTGCTCAGATAAAATACTTCCTGCCATATGTAGCCCAGACCTATTTCCAGGGACATTTTGACTGGCTGAACTCAAAGGAACTTGTGCCTGGAAGCAGCCCCTATGACTGCTTTGTCAGGTGTTTCTTAAATGTAAATTTAGCCACAGTGAAAACTGGAGGGTTACAGGCTGACAGGCACAACACATAAGTTATTCGAAGAAATTCGAGCAGTTGCGGGTGCAGGCACTGCTCTGACTCATATTAGGAAGACTGACCCCCAGGCAAAGCTAATGAATTGCACCCATACAAAATATCAGGATAACACCAATCTGGCTGCATTCATTGCATTGACACAAATATGATTTTCATCTTGTCTCTTTGACCTTGTCCTAGTATTATTTTCTCATGTAACCATGCTCTGCAATTGCCATAGAGAAGATATGGGATCAGACTGGGGAGCTGGCCGTCACAGGATTTTAGCTTAAGAAAAGGCCCAGAGTATAACAGTTTGAGAACCTTTTGTCTAGACTTAGTTATTATATTAACAACCTTGGCATACCCCTATTCAAATCAACGGGCATGTTGCCATTGGATTCAAGCAGCAATTATCTTGAAGGCAAGCTACCAAGCAAATATAGTTTAACAGAAAAAAGAGTAATAGATTTAAATGTACAAGCATCAGCCCCTTAAGATCTCTAGGTGCCTTAACTGAAAATCAGTACTAGTTACAACATGGCAAGAAGAAAATTCCTCAAATACACCGAATACCCAACTGCTCAACTCAGCACATATTATAAACTACCTCCATGACAAAACTCAACAGCCAAACTCCAGACAGGCTGCAGCATGCATCTAAAAGAAAACCACAGGTCATTTAGTTTGTGAGACACAAATTATCAAAAGTAAAGTACATACCTGAATAAAGAATTAAGCTGATAATAATCACTAGAAGCAGCCCTAGGAAAACTGAAGATATAACCATCCACAGTTTACATTTCCAAAAAATTGTGTCACCACAAGACCTCCGGTAGTAGGCTCTCCCCTAATCATACAAAGAATAAAAGAAGTTGTCTGTTAAGAAACTAGGATGGAAAAGGGGAGGGGGGGGGAAGAGAGAAAAAAGAGCTTTTCTTTATCTTTAGGATAAAGAATATAAAAAAAATCTATATAGAGACAGGAGATAATATATTGCATTTTTACTGTGCTTTTAATTCAAGGATATGAAAATATTTTCAGAAGCATTAGGATCATGTATCACTTTAAGGCCTGGTCTACACTGGGGGTGGGGACCGATCTAAGATATGCAACTTCAGGTACGAGAATAGCGTAGCTGAAGTCGACGTATCTTAGATCAACTTGGAATCACTTACTTCGCATCCTCGCAGCACAGGATCGACGGCCACTGCTCCCCCGTCAACTCCGCTTCCGCCTCTTGCAGTGGTGGAGTTCCGGAGTCGACGGCAGAGCGATCGGGGATCGATTTATCGCATCTACACTAGATGAGATAAATTGATCCCCAATAGATCGATCACTACCCGCCAATCCGGCGGGTAGTGTAGACATGGCCTAAGTAAACCAGCATTAGTTATAATTAATATCAGTCGGTAAATTGACTTGCCTAAGGTTACAAAGTGCTAGAGCTAGGAGTAAAACCTTGTCTACTTTTGAATCAATCTGCTCTGATAAGTGAAGACTGTAGAAATGATGCAATTTTAACTCAATGATGAAACCAAGTGGTTGTGTATAATCTAGTTGACTATCAACTGAGTTTTTCCTTGGAGATTTGCGTCTATATTATTTGCAAGGGCTTGATTCTAGGCACAGTTGCATCTCTTCAGTTTAAGGTATAATTTTAAACTGATTCTGCTAAACTGCTGCAAAAAAAAGTGTGAACACACTTATTGATTTCAATCAATCAGACTTACTTTCACTAAACTTAAATCAATTAGGAATAGGTTTAAAATAAACCAAAACAAGCCACATCTTAAACCAAAGTCTCTACACACACGGGATTTTCACCAGTTTAACTAACCCACTTTAATTAACCTGTTACAAATTTCATATTTAGACAAGAGCCAAGTTTCTTGAAACAGTGCAAAAAGGCTTAAGTATCTAGAGTCTCATGAGTGGTTCTCAGAAGCCAACATGGAGCTTAGATCTTGCAGACCTTGTAACCTGCATAATGGAGCTTACAAGGTCTGCAGGATGGGTCTCTGTTCTTAGTGAGAAGAACTGGAAAAATATACTATTTATGAATATTATGTGTGATTCCATTTCCCTGTTCAGTTGCATATTGGTGCCTGACTGAATGCCCAGAGCTCAGGCAAAGGAGGCTGTCACGGGGCTGCTACAGAACTCACTAAGAAAGGGAAAAGAATGACATCTAAGAGAGCAGCAGAATACGAACCCTGGACTTCAGAAAAGCAGACTCTGACTCCCTCAGGGAACTGATGGGCAGGATCTCCTGGGAGGCTAATATGAGCGGGAAAGGAGTCCAGGAGAGTTGGTTGTATTTTAAAGAAGCCTTATTGAGAGTGCAAGAATGAACCATCCACATGTGCAGAAAGAATAGCAAATATGGCAGGCGACCAGCTTGGCTTAACAGAGAAATCTTTGGTGAGCTTAAACACAAAAAGGAAGCTTACAAGAAGTGGAAATCTGGACAGATAACTAGGGAGGAGTATATAAATATTGCTCGAGCATGCAACAGTGTCATCAGGAAGGCCAAAGTACAACTGTAGTTGCAGCTAACAAGGGATGTGAAGAGTAACAAGGAGGGTTTCTACAGATATGTTAGCAACAAGACAACGGTCAAAGAAAGCGTGGGAACCTTACGGAAAGGGGGAGGCAACCTAGTGACAGATGATGTGGAAAAAGCTGAAGTACTCGATTCTTTTTTTGCCTCTGTCTTCACAGACAAGGTCAGCTCCCAGATGGCTGCACTGGGCAGCACAGTATGGGGAGGAGGCGAACAGCCTTCAGTGGTAAAAGAACAGGTTAAGGATTATTTAGAAAAGCTGGAAATGCACAAGTCCATAGGCCTGGATCTAATGCATCTGAGGGTACTGAGGGAGTTGGCTGATGTGATTGCAGAGACTTTGGCCATTATCTTTGAAAACTTGTGGAGACTGGGGGAGGTCCCAGACGATTGGAAAAAGGAAACTATAGTGCCCATCTTTAAAAAAGGGAAGAAGGAGAATCTGGGGAACTACAGACCAGTCAGCCTCACCTCAGCCCCTGGAAAAATCATGGAGCAGGTCCTCAGGGAACCATTTTGAAGCACTTGGAGGAGAGGAAGGTGTACAGGAACAGTCAACATGGATTCACCAAGGGCAAATCATGCCTGACCAACCTGATTGTTTTCTGAGATAACTGGCTCTGTGGATATGGGGAAAGCGGTGGACATGATATATCTTGACTTTACTAAAGCTTTTGATATGGTCTCCCACAGCATTCTTGCCAACAAGTTAAAAAAGTATGGGTTGGATGAATAGACTATAAGGTGGATAGAAAGCTGGATAGATTGTGGGGCTCAATGGGTAGCGATCAATGTCTCGATGTCTAGTTGGCAGCCAGTATCAGCGCACTGCCCCAGGGGTCAGTTTTGTTCAACATCTTCATTAATGATCTGGTAGATGGGATGGATTGCACCCTCAGCAAGTTCGCGGATGACACTAAGCTGGGGGGAGAGGTAGATATGCTGGAGGGTAGGGATAGGGTCCAGAGTGACCTAGATAAATTGAAGGATTGGGCCAAAAGAAATCTGATGAGGTTCAACAAGGACAAGTGCAGAGTCCTGCACTTAGCATGGAAGAATCACTTAGGCTGGTGACTGACTGGCTAAGCGGCAGTCCTACATAAAAGGACCTTGGGATTACAGTGGATGAGAAGCTACATATGAGTCAACAATGTGCCCTTGTTGCCAAGAAGGCTAATGGTATATGGGGCTGCATTAGTAGGAGCATTGCCAGCAGATCAAGGGAAGTGATTATTTCCCTCTATTTGGCACTGGTGAGGCCACATCTGGAGTAGTGTGTCCAGTTTTGGGCTCCACACTACAAGAAGGATATGGAAAAATTGGAAAGAGTCCAACGGAGGGCAACAAAAATTATTAGGGTGCTGGGGCACATCACTTACGAGGAGAGGCAGAGGGAACTGGGCTTATTTAGTCTGCAGAAGAGAAGAGTGAGGGTGGGATTTGATAGCAGCCTTCAACTATCTGAAGAGGGGTTCCAAAGAGGATGGAGCTTGGCTGTTCTTGGTGGTGGCGGATGACAGAACAAGAAACAATGGTCTCAAGTTGCAGCAGGGGAGGTCTAGGTTGGATATTAGGAAACACTGTTTCACTAGGAGGGTGGTGAAGCACTGGAATGGGTTACCTAGGGAGGTGGTGGAATCTCCATCCTTAGAGGTTTTTAAGGCCCGGCTTGACAAAACTCTGGCTGGGATGATTTAGTTGGTGTTGGTCCTGCTTTGAGCAGGGGGTTGGACCAGATGACCTCCTGAGGTTTCTTCCAATCCTAATCTTCTACGATTCTAAGACCGCCCCTCAGGTACCCAGCTTTAAACAAGTTAAGATAATAATGGATGGGCCATCAATTGAACGGAGAAGTTACTTAGCTGGCTCCATCCAGACCAAAATGTTTTACTCCTCCCAAGGCAAAGTCTAGACTCAAAGAGGAGTCAAACAGCTCATGGACTACATAGAAGGGGTGGGCCGAGAAAACAGCCAGGATATCTGAAGACTTGAATACTGCGTGCGGTTCTGGGTGCCCCATCTCAAAAAAGGAACATTAGAATTGGACAAAGGATGGAGATAGGCAGCAGAAATGTGTAGGGATATGGAACAGCTTCTGTATGTGGGGAGATTCAGAAAAAAAGATTGGGATATGATAAAGGCCTATAAAATGGTGACTGGTGGGGAGAAAGTAAAGAAGGAAGTTTTATTTACATAAACCCAACACACAAGAACCAGAGGTCACCCTATGAAATTCATGCACAGCAGGTTTAAAACAAACAGAAGGGAGTACTTCTTGACACAATGCACAGTCCACCTGTGGAACTCACTGCTGGGCAATGCTGTGAAGGCAAAAAATATAACCGGAATCAAAAAAGAGTTAAAGTTCTGCAGGATAGGTCCATAAATGGGGATGCAACCCCATGTGCTGGGTTTCCCTAAGCCTCTGACTGCCAGAAACTAGGCCTGGATGATGGATCTCTCACTAATTGCCCTGTGCTGTTCATTCCCTCTCAACCATTGGTCTGACCCAGTATGGCCATTCTTAGACTCTTATGTGTGAGTGAAAAACCTGGCAGCCTGGACAGACACATACACAGACAGAAGGAGAAGGATGCAAGCAGTCAGCTGGTTCTCCCAGCTCAGAGGTGGGAAATGAGCCCTGACTAAGCTGAGGATAAAGAGGCTAAGCGTAGGTGAGGGAATAGGTGTGCACATCTCTTGTTTTGACTCCAGCTCTCTAAGTGCTGCATATCTTCTGAGCAAAATAAATTATGCCTTTTGTGCAAGACGTCGTTTCTGTAGCACTGCCAATGCATTCTGTGTCAGGCTCCCAAGGAAAACTGGCAGGTCAGGTTTTCCCCCAGGTCAGATTGGCAGTGACCTTCAGATTTTTACACCTTCCTCTGAAGTGCATGGGTGAGAGTTAGTCATCAGGATTATCTAGCTAAATCTCATTTAATCATTTCCCTGCCACTGCAGGGGCGGTAGGCACTTGTGCACATTGGTCCCTCCTATTCTCTGCCTCTGGCACATAATAGTCTATTCTTCTGTGGGCTGACACACATTGGTCTAGTTTTGATGGCTGGATTTAATGCAGAGGTCCTGGGTGGTGTTTATGGGCTGGTTGGTGTTGGTGAAATACAGGATGCCAGACTAGATGATCTGGTGGTCCCTTCTGGCCTTAAACTCTATGACTGTGACCTGCTGAATTAGTTATGGGCTATAACCTAAAGACTCAGCGAGAAATACACAAAGAGAGGTAGAGGGATAGGCCTATTCCTTGAAAGGAGTTCAATCTGGTGACTGGAAAAGGGTCTCAGCAGGGGCAGACTACCCAGGAACTTGTGACACTTAGTAAGGAACAGGCTGCCCCTTCAGACCTTGCAAGCTACCTGTGTATAATAGTACCTGGGTAACAGAACATCTTCCTAATGGTACACAGTTCTTCAAGGGGATTAAATTTATGTATGGAGTTTTATTCAGTGGAACTTCTGAACCCAAAACTGTCAGGCTGCACTTACAGACTTCCTATTCTCGAATCAAAACTAAAACATTATACTGTAATACCCAGCGTCATTTCAAAGTTTCTTGGACCAGACCACTTGGTTTATGAAGTTTATAGATTCCTCCGGGTGTTAAAGTATTCATGGAGAACTTTACAAAAACATCCACACCTATGAAGTTTATAATATCAGTCCACATAGCCCTTATATACAAACTGTCATAGCAAATAGCAGAAAGAAGTTTTGAGGGGGTTGTTTTTTGGATTGTGGGGTGAAGTAGAAATCATTTACATTGTTAACTAGGGCATTGCTAATGTTAAGGTGTTGATGTCTACATTAAAAAAATGAAGAAAATATGGAGAGACAGACAAGAACCATTTGATTATTGTACATTTAGGTTTTCACTTTTGGGGGCAGGTTGCAGGAGGTTGGCAAAGGAGACAGTGAGTAAGGCACATGTGTAGGATGTACTGTTTTTGTTCGGATATTTAAACACATGAGGTTTATAGTAAAATTAATAGGAATGTTGTGTTTAAAAAAAAGAAACAGGGATTTTCTAGCTTTTAATTTAACGCTTGACGCTAGTGTATCACGTTATTTCTCACAACACTTCTGTGTAATCAGAAGGAACAATACCCATTTTATGGGTAAGGAAACCGAGGCAGACACTTCCCAAGGCTACAGACATGAAGGCACGGATTTCAGCTCAGGTTCCCAGCCTTGTGCTCAGACCATTACAGAATGCTGCCTATAGTAAAGAAGTTTTAACTGACTTGATGTAAAGTACACATTCAAATCCTGGATTCCTCCCTAGAACTGAACAAACACCCTCTTTACTTAGATAAGAAAAATCAATATGTCAGAGAGCTCGGGGGAAAGGTAGCGCCTGAAAACAATGAATAGTTTCACAGACGTGTTGGGCAGTGCTGTAGGGTTGATTACTGTGCAACAGGAGTGAGGCAGAAGAAGAAACCGGGAGTAACCGTGTTCAAGATCATTTTCAATCACGCTTTAGATCTCGTCGATAGCTCAACGCCTGATTTGCCAGTGCAGACAGACACACACTTCTAAACAAAAACTAACCACAAGAGTCTGGTGGGTAAATCCCTAGACTGGGTTTTAGGAAACTGGATTAAATTTTTGGCTCTGCCACAGACTTCCTTTGTGGTCTTGGGCAAACCACTGAATGTGACTGCGTCTGAATTCTCCATCTGCAGAATGGTGATACTACTTCTTTTCATGTATTTGACTAAGCTCTTTGGGGCAGGAGTCATCTTACTATGTGTACATGTAACATGCTCATCGTACAAATTAATAATCGTTCGCACTCACAAGTTACAAGCATTGTTATTAACAATCCTACTCTCGTTTTAGCAAAGTTAAAGAAGTTTACACTAGCTGACAATATCCCTCTGCTGGTGATGTTAATGATCTAGAATACAGAATTTATATCTGCCGTTGCTTCCTTTGATCACACTACACACTTACTTATATATTAAAGGAGAAGTGCTAAATAGTTTTGGCCCAAAGGTTAGATTGTGGAAAGGAAGAAACTTTTTTAAACGGAAACAAATCCTAATATTAGTAGTAGTGTTTTCCTGGCATTTTAATTCTTTTCCAAATGAAAAGCTTTTAAATTTGCATTTTAACATCTCCCTTTAGTGACTGCAATTCATCCATTGCAATACTGATATCATGACAAACTGAAAGCGAAACTTGTAAAATTACAAGTGTGATTAGCATTTCACTCCAAAAAATGAAATGAACAAACAGCATTAAAAATGGTAAATGAGTTAGATTTTAAATATCCTGTTTCAGTCAGATTTCATTAACAGCAGAGGAAAAGAAATCTGCTTTTAACCTTAGTATTTCTGACATTTAACTATAAGTCAACAACAACAAAAAAGATGTAAAATAAATTTTACAATAAAGCAACTTATTCCACCAGAATGCTCCTCAGTTATTTCAATCACTGTACAATGTTTAGGTAACATGCTTATAAGTAGAAAGTGAATGAATGTGAGTCCTACCTTATTTGTGATAGATGCTTCAGGATTAAGAGGTCTATTATGGTCCGCCTCATTTTCCTCCTCAAGTTCTCTCCCCCCCCGTAATTCAATAGCCTGACATTCATGTTCAGGAACACAACCATTCATCGCTTCCACTTCTGTGAGGAATTTTGACTTTATGGCAAATACCAACAAGATACACTTCCTTCCTGTTTATGCTGCAATAATGTTGGTGTCTGTTCAGGGAGAAGATCTGATATGTCAGCAGCCAGGGTCAGCATAATTTACAAGCAAGTGATCTCAGTAAGTTGGGTAAACAAGGGAAATTCCATGGAGCAAGGAGTGGACTGGGACTGTATCCTCTGAAAAAGAAATGGAATGAGGCGGAAGTATTGATTTGCCTGTACTTTTGAAACACAAATGTTCATTCTCAAGTTGTGTCATACTAGATTTTCCAGTTTGGTTACCTTACCACACCAGCCCTTAGCCAGCATAAGCAGCTAAGTGAACCTGAGGCAACATGGTGCTTGCTAAAACAACAAAGTCAGCAGATGAAGCAATCTATCTTCGTTTCGGAAGAGAAGACTGTGTTTTCCGACAGGGCAAGCAAGCAAGCAAGCAAGCCAGCCCCCTGTCACATTCTGAATACCACTATACCTTTACAATACAAAGGAACTAAAGCAAGCTTATATTTATACAGCACTTTTCCCAAAGAAAAGAAACCAAATGGGTCAGTAGACAAAGTAGGTCTGAACTGTCAAGTTCAGTTCTGAACTACCCTAAAACTCTGGCACCTGCGTTCATGCCTTTGTTTCATGTAGTGATCGCCTGACCCAGAGGCTCCTGGAGAGGTCTCAGAATATTCCTGATGGATATGAGCTCCTTTTGCTCTTAAGCCAGCAGTTCCTAGAAAAGTAGGAAAACTCAGCAATACACTTTCAGATGTTAAGATCTGCAATCATGAACCTGGTGTAAGCTTTGTGAAAATGTCATTCCTATTTCACTTACCTGTCAAGGCCAACATTAGTTCATTCACAACTAATAAGTTAGACCTGCACACTAACTCCTGAAATATGCATCCAGATGCGTACTTCGTGGTTTACCTCTCGCATACACACACACTTATATGTAATGGGCTGAACTAAAACCCAGGTTTTGAGACCCCACCTTCCTAGTGTAAGGGACTTTGAGAACTGGATCTGAACTTTGTGGCCAAGGCTCACGTCTTATCTAAAACTGTAGGAATGCAACATCATTCTCTGGTGATGATATTCAGAGTCTTATCAATATAAAACAAACTCAAACCTTGGCAGGTTAAGCGCGTCTCAGTTCAACTTTATTTAAATAATCAGGAAACTTCAGTTGATTTTAACTCATCTGCAGCTTAAAAGCTGCGACTGCAATTCTAAGCATACTAATAATTCAGGGTGAATTACTTTATTTCAGAAATGCAATAAAGCTAATAAATACTTAGTCTCCACATTTTATTTAAAAGGAGGAAGTGAATGACGATTCAAGAAAAACCTGTACATTAATAAAATACTTTTAGAATTTTAATGTCTTTTGAGTTTAGAATAGACAATGCTTTTACATTCAATTAAAAAACCTGGAGAAAGTAACACACATTTTAATGAGAGAATTATATTAAAAAAATGAATCTTAAATACATGAATTATGTAACATGCAGACAACAATAAAATTCATTCCTGTACCTAAGTGTAATTTACAGAACGCCTTCCCCGATGTACTGTACAATGAGTCAGACTACGAAAGTGAGCTAAAAATAAGTGAGGGTAGTATTGCCAACCTCAAGAGAGATTACAAATCATGAGTTAGACTCAAAGTATGAGGGTTAAAAATAAAAGAGAAAAGATTACATAGTGGTTTCAGTCTTGATTTTTGAATGCTCTCCCATCCCCACCCCCAAGAGAGAGAGCCACAATTACCGGGGCCCACTCTCCCAAATTTATTAGATAAGTAGATTTTGGCTGTTGCTGCAGGAGCGCTCATCCCCACACCAGCCAACCCCCTGCCCAGCAATTCATTCTGCCCCTAGCCTCTGAATCACTCCTGTCCCCTCAATCCCGGTATCACTTCAGTCCCTGGTAGCCCCCGCCCCTAAATCCCACATCAGAGCAACCCGGCCTCCCCTCTTCTCCTCCGGGGTTCTTCATCCCCGTCTCCCAGGTGTGGGGGGGCTCCAAAGGGGTCCTATTTCCCACTTTCAGGCTGGAGGGACAGATCCAGGGTTCTTCAGTTTCCCCAGCCCCGCTGCTCCTTTCCATCCCCCAAGGCCAGGTGCTGCAGAGGGGAGGAGGGAAGAGCAGTGGAGTTGCCCTGAGCTGCTGGGCTCTTTCTGCTACCTCCTCCCCATGCCCCTCTTATGAGGAGGGCTTTGAGTTGCTGCAGAGGGGAGGAGGAGGAGACAGCGCTCTTCCTGTGGCAGCTCTGGTTGGCTGCCTGCCCCATTTGCCCGCCTCTTGAGGAAAAATAACCAAGCAGAGGGCTCAAATACACTAGAGGGCTTGAGTTACTTGCATCATTGTGAGACTAGCTCCAGCCCAGCCAAAATCCCATCACTCATGACAAAGAAAAAACAAATCACAAGAGCTGGCCACACTATGAGGGGCACGTTCATCAAACCATAAGCAAGCTGTGCGTTTGTGAGCATGGCAGGGAGTGGCAGCCATGTCGCCAACTGCCGCCATCATCATGTTACCTCAGGTCTGAAAACCTAAAACTACAAGTTCTAGAAGGGGAGACAATTAAAGCTGTCTAGCGGGGTTAGACATATCTTCCATTCATTTTAATGATACAGGTGCTTTAAATCCCCTAGACAGCTTTGGAAGTCTCAGTCAGGATCTATCTACTGATTCCAAGCAAGGAGAAAAACTTGTGATCAGTCTGCTAAGAAGGAACCCCCTCCCCACTGATCTGTAACCCCCTGGGATGGACATTCAGGCAGGCTCATCCCCTTCTGTGGGCCAGTAGGGAAAAGGGGCAGAAACTATGAGAAACCCTGACCCAGAAAGTAAGCTGGCACTTGGGGAAGTGGGGCAGCAGAGAAGCTGATGTCAGAGGGAAACTGCCAGGTGACTGTGTTCAGAGCAGGCTGCAGCAGGAGCTGGGAAACCACATATGGAACAGTGACTGATGGACATTGCAGCCAGGTTCAGGTACGTGTGGATGCAGCAGAGGCTGGGCCGGGAGCCAGCATAAAGGGTTCTAATGAGCCACACCACTAACTGATCCAGGCCTGGAACTCTGCACAGTCTTATTAGCTTTTAAAAGAAAACTGGACTGGAGAAAGCACCCTGGGCACTAGGCCTGACAAGCTGTTTAGTGGGCCCAAATAAGAACCACTATAGTTTCACTTTGAGCTCTAACTGTTTAAGCCACTATACCTAGGGTGTTTGCAACCTTTCCCTCTCCTGCCAGCCCTAGTAAAATGCCCCTTTCCTTTCTCCAAGTGTCTGGGGGGTTCTTGGGACACACCAGGGCTAGCATGACAAGGCCTAGCAACTGAAGCACTTCATCCCTTACCTGCCAGTTGCAGTATCCCTGACACACTACTAGTACCTTAGAGGCTGGGTGTACTACAGCCCTAAGCAGATAGAATAATTGCAGCCTAACAAGTGCTATAGATCCAGGTGAACCTCAAGCTGTTTTGACTACAAGATAATCATCCAAAAAAGTGTAGATTCCTATTAAAATGTACTCCAATTGTTTTAGTTTGGAATATCCTAAGGTCAAGCTCCTGGCTTTCTTTGTATAGGAGATAATTCAAGATGAGCCTCTTATTGCAGTCTGACACCCACGAAAGAGTTAATTTGAATAAGGCTATTACCATAAGTAGCTAGCAATAGGTTTGTTCTCACAAAGTATAATCAGCTTATGAGACTGTGTTGTGATTATATAGTTTAACATTTGATAGCAGCTAGGGAGCTTGTGTGTGTGAAGTTTTGTTTGTACCAGACTGAAAAAGAATTCTCTCTCCATCTAATAGGTGCAGTTCCCTTTAGATTAACTGAACTGAGCTCCTTTTAATAGCATGTTAAATCCTTTAACAGCATTTTCACCTGTTCTAAAATACCGTCACTCCAAAGACACCAATAATGGTATTTAAGTCCTTGCAAGTTTAGGGCCAGAACTTCAGGTTTAATATGACTGATTTACGCTACACTACTGATGGAATTTGATCACGTTTACATAGGCGCTGGCCTAGGGATACCTGAGGGTGCTGCCACAACCCCTGGCTTGAAGTGGTTTCCATTCTATACAGGGTTTACAGTTTGGTTCAAGAACTCTCAGCACCCCCACTACACAAATTGTTCCAGCGCCCCTGTGTGCTTGTCTTAACCACCCCAGGGAGCATCATGAGAATCATAGAATCTCAGGGTTGGAAGGGACCTCAGGAGGTCACCTAGTCCAACCCCCTGCTCATAGCAGGACCAATCCCCAATTTTTGACCCAGATCCCTAAATGGCCCCCTCAAGGATTTAGCAGGCCAATGCTCAGACCACTGAGCTATCCCTCCCCCCAACATTGGCATAGAGCTTAGTGTTATCTTTGGTCTTGAATGCCAAACACCCTCCCTGCTGCTAACTTAACAAGGAAAGGGAGCGTGGCTACCAAAGCGGGAGAGAGTTTGGGGTGCCCCTACATCACAACAAACCTGAGCTATGTTTTTGGCCTCTTCCAGCTATTAAAAACCGTATTAAGGTAGAACAGTCTGAGACCTCCTCTAAACACAGCACAGGAGGCAGCAGTCCTGCATAGCAGCACCATGAGCAAAGGAGAGCTTTAACCCACCTTTGCACACCACCCTGACTTGCAGTTTGTGTGCTTTGACCAGATGTGAGAATTGGGCCCTTGATCCTGTCTGAAACCCCAATACATTGCATATAGAGAGTACATGTATATATTTATATGTGCTGGGGCTGGAGAGGAGGGGAGAGGAAAGGAATGATCCAAATATCCAATAAGGTTTGGTTAGAATTTGGCCCAAGGTTCCACTCCATTCTTACTTCATTCAGCCCTGTTTGTCTTCATCACCAGAAATGGACAATGAAGATGGAGAAACAATTACTTTCAGTTCAGACTGTTCCTGAAATGTGCAGAGAAGTTAATTACAATTTTTAAATATTTATATTTATATTTATGAACTTCAGCACAAACATCTACAGTGTTTCCTTATGATATCAGAAAAACATATTTCATGGATTACTCCAGTAAAAATAGTGACTTTTGTTTTCTTCTAAGCACATCAGTTTGTGTACTGACGAATCCAGTCATAAAGCTCTGTCACCTTTGTATATACACCAGGGCGGTTACGCCGAGCACATCCTTCACCCCAGCTGACAATGCCGGCAAGATACCATCTATTTCCCTTTCCTACGCAGGCCAATGGACCTCCAGAATCACCCTAAAGCAAAGGATACAGTTCAGTCATTAGAACAAAACACATTGCACTGTAATACGAAGATTAGGTAACATATGGACAAAAGATACTCTCCCCAAATTATTATATTTTCTATTTCTGGACAGTGGCTGTACATTTGTTCATGCATCCAATTCACGTTGTGACATTTCATTACAACCAAGACGACCAAAGAATGCAAATTAATAGAACTCTGCTAGGGAGGATTAGATTTTTATTAGTGAAGGCTGGTAAATGTTAGTTTTACCATATACACCACAAACTGACAAAAGATATTTCCAACAATAATAATTAAAATTTACAGCTAGGCAAAGAAAGAAAAATGCTGCTTGAGAATTTATTAGAGAGTTTGATTTAAGGATATTTACTTTGTGTGTTTTGATGTGTGATGTTGACAATTTGTTTTTTAACTACTAGAAAGTTTTAACTTTTTGAATCTCAGGATCTACTGTCATTACACAATTATTGTCCGTAAGTCTGAGCATTTAAAATTGATAAAAATAAAAAATGCTTAAAACAAACATCAATATAACCCATCAAAATTATTTAAAAAAATGAAAATCTAATTCTGCCAAACCCAAATGGAACACAATGGCAACAACAAGGGGATGCAAAGGAGAAGAGAAGAAGATGAATGGTGACTTACCTCTCTTCTCCGAATCATCCCATTGAACAAGCAGCTGGCCATAGGGCAGTGCAGGGACAGTAGAAAGAGATGAAAAGAGGGAATTCCACCTTGACTAGCCCATGAGTTCAAGAATAAGAAATTCATCCTTAAGATTCCACAAAGAACCCTAACTCAAACTCCTTGATCGCTATATCCCTGTTCAGCCAAAACCAATAGAAGCCCTCTTATGGCAAAACAATCTCAACAGACTGGATCTTACCTATTGTTTTGAAAGGCAGCATTTGTTTCAAAGCATGGGCAGCGTATATCAAAGGCAGGGGAAGGCTGAGCCTCCCCAAATAGCCTTGCGTGGCCCCACCCATGCTCCATCCCCAGGCCCGTTCCTGCTTCTCCGTGCTGTGCTGCAGGGGACTCTTCTCCTAGTGGCCAGCGCCCCAGACTGGGGCTGCAGTTAATGGGGACCAGCCTGCGCTCTGGGGCTGGGGGAGGGGGCTGCGCCACCCACCCACCCGGCGCTCCAGGGCACACCGCCCGCTCACCTGCCTGGTGCTCCAGGGCTGGGGGTGGCCTCTGGGCTTTGGCAGGAGGGGCAGGACTCGGGCAGAAGGAGCAGGCCGGGCCAGGGGCTAGCCTCCGCGAGCCTGGGGTTCATCTGCCGCCCATGTTTCAAAGGATGCAAGTATTGCCTGTCAAACTTACCTCCCTGCTTCTGAGATCCTTATGTCATGTTACTAATTAACCACATTCCCAAAACACTGTGCTCCATTACTGCATTAAAGCCAAACGATCCTGATATACAAAGGAAATACATAGTGATAGTTTTCCTACAGTTTTCACTTTTACCTGGCATGCATCAATGCCACCATTAAGATTTCCAGCACACAGCATTCGAGATGTAATCAGATCATCATATAGCTTGTTGCAAATACTTTGATTAATTATTTTCACTTTAGCTTCTTGCAGTGTTTTGGCAAGGTAACCTAGAACAATATAAAATGTAACATATGCCGGTTTTACAGTTCTGAGGAAAAAGCAGATACATCAGAAGGGAGGAATGTGTTTAGAATCTACCGAGCCGAAGGATTACTATGTACTGTAGTTTAAATTGCCCTTCCCCACAGCTTTTGAATGTCTGTCACTAATGCTGCTTTCATATAAGGAGGGCAGGAAAGTTTACAACCCTCTGCCATTGTTGCCTTCTTGCATTTCCTTAGTTCTTCCTTTGATAATGATTAGCCAAACCTTGAAGCAGGGGATGGCATGGAGATCTGCAGGAATTATCAGTACAACATGTAACACCCATTCCAAAATTTAACAGGTTTTTGGTTTTGTTACATGCTTTGCCCTCACTTGGGCTTTTTAATATTTCTGTGTTATTTGTATTGAAATTGTACCCAAAAGCCCCATTCAGGTCCTAGTATTTGGCAACCCAGTGCTGCTCCTAGCAGAGAGGGAATCGGGAAGGAAGATGTGGATAAAAACAAACCTGCTTTGATTAGTTATAATTCCCAATGATAGTAGCTGATTGCTAAATTGCATCATGGGCCATATTTGGCACCCTGCAGAATACCAGACTGGTGTGAGCGTCAACTGTTTCACCATCAATATCTTTCATCTGTGCCACAATTTGTACTAGCAACCTGGTCTTTAGGACCTTTTTAGGGCTTTGGAGAGGGTTGGGGGGGGGGGGAGGTAACTGAAATTATCAGAGGGGAAGGTGTTCAAATATTTTAATTTCACAGTTTCAAATTAAGTTGAAATTATATATATCTCAATTTTTATTGAAAAATGGACACTGTATAATAGCTGTTTTTATATTATAACTTCACTTAAAGTATATTTAGGTATAAATAATCAGTCTTGGGTTCAGATGTTAGATGAAAGGTATGTTAAGAAAGCCAAAGATACCCTGGTAGATAAATTTGGGTCCAATGTAAAACCTTAGATTAGTGGTGGGCAGCCTATGGCCCATCAGGGTAATCTGCTGGCAGGCCGTGAGACAGTTTGTTTACATTGACCATCCGCAGGCACAGCTGCCCACAGCTCCCAGTGGCTGCGGTTCACCATTCCCGGCCAATGTGAGCTATGGGAAGCAGTGACCAGCATGTCCCTGCGGCCCGCACCACTTCCCACAGCTCCCATTAGCCAGGAACAGCAAACCGTGGCCACTGGGAGCTGCGGGTGGCCGTGCCTGCGGACTATCAGCGGAGTACCCTGACAGGCTGCAGGTTGCCCACCACTGTCTTAGATCATAATGCAATTTAAGAGATTAATTTAAAAAACTGCGAGCTTGAAGCACTTGAGTTCTAATTCTGGATCAGATATAGACTACTTCCTAGTTTGTGCTAGTCTCAACTTTTTTCCTATTTCTCTATCTATAGAATTGTTTTCGAAGTACTGCAGAAATTAAATGAGTTGTACATGTGAGAAACAAGTGCTAATCCAGGGTAATTATCTTTCTAATGGCCTATGACAGTCTTCAGTGCCTAATGGTAGGACTCCTAATTGACCTAAACTATTTCTACATGCCCACATTAAGAAACTCCACAGATGTTCAGCTGCACCTGAGCCAAACCACTGAAGTTGCTTTGACAAAGAAGGAATATTCTAGCTTTTAAAAGACCAACCAAGTCAGGGGTTCTCAGCGGGTCGCAAGGTGGTTCCATGGCAGTCGTGAGCTGTCAACTCCTTGGGGTTGACGGCCCTGACCCCCCGCCCCGCCGCCATTAAATTAGACACACCCCCGTTTTTAATTTCTAAGGGGCTTCACAGTCAGCGGCTTGCTGCGTGAAAGGAGTCACCAACACAAAAAGTTTGAAAACCACTGTGCTAAGTAAACCGTGATTATATTTGTTTTTAGCATAATCACATCACTCTTACAGTTTAAAATTAGAGTCAAACTTGCAAGAAACATATCCAGGAAATGAACATACTATTTTCTTTTAGGGCTCCCCAGCCAGTTACATAGCAGACAGTTCCATAAAAAAATACTCTAGGACTGCTGGGTAAACAAATGGGCTGTACCAGCTCACTGAAGAATACTGGTGTCTCCATTTCCAACAGGGCAATGTCATAGTCTGAGATATATTGGTCATACCGTGGATGGACAATAATCCTTTTGATTGATCTCATAGCTACATGATTGCTGTTTTTGTTAATGATCCTTATGCCCATATACGCTTTCCAGCCAGAAGGCACAGAGTATCTGCAAAACAGACAATATTTATAAAATGCCCATCGGATAAACATCATCATGCCAGGTTGTTTGTTTAAGAGGTATTCACAATATTTTGTGAGAAATACCAAAGTCGGGGGGAGAGGGGGGCCCAAGGGGCACAATATGAAATCAGTAGGACTGATACATCTCATTTTTATTTTAAGTAGAATATTAGTTTGCGTTTTTGTTCATGGTTTCCAAAGGGATGCTTTCTGGGAGTAATATGACTAATACTTTGCACTTTTCATCTAAGGATCTTGAAGGACTTTACAGGATAGGCGAGTTATCCCCATGTGACTAATGTGGAGAACTGAGGCACAGATATGTTAAGTGACTTACGCGGGTCTCACCGAGTTAGTGGCAGTGCTGGGATTCCCAGTCAGATTGAGCCAGTAATGATTGCTACAGTTCCAATTATATGGTGAGCCCCATCCTTTAAGCTTTCTTAAGAAATAAAGTTTCTGTTCCTTCTGATTGAGAACTAATACCACCATTGTCACTGCTGCACCAGCCAGCAAACCAACAGGAACAATAACTCAAACACATAAGCAACAATTGCTCATATTCATCTCAATGAAGTGTTGACTCTGAAACCTAATAATACTTTAAAGGCACGTTATTCATAATTGCAGCTGATAATCTATGCCTATTTTGTCTGATTTTTTTTTTTATGCAAAGTGGGTAATTGTGCTTCCAAGTGGCCAGTTAGATGTATAGCTACCCTTTTTCTGAACATAATTGCAGTAATTACATTGTACAAATCTGAAAAATCAAGGTTCCTAAACATCAACATTGCCAACTGTTTCACTACTTATTTTGGCAGAACTTCCAGCTGCTCAGATAATGCAGATGGAGTCTGAATGGAATATTGCCATGTTTATCCCTCACTATGACTCTTGTTGTGAACAGAACCCAGGAGTTCTGAGTCCTAGACTTCAGGTATTTCACCTAGCCATCCAATTAAAACCAGGAGGGACTACAGCTTGCTCCTAACATTGCACTGATGGGCTACCACTCACTCATTAGCTTGATAGGAGGATGGCATTTTAAACATAGAATGGGTACTTGGGATCCATCTACAGTTCAGGAAGTCCAGCCTTCCAAATCCCTCAAGGATACAACACATGAGTAATCTTGATGACACTTTGCAGGATATTATGCATCACCATGCCTGTCTTCACTACACCACCAGCCCCTAACACCAGCCAGTTTCCATACTTTTCCACTGTTAGCGGTGCTCTAATCTTAATGGTTAGGAGTATTATTTTGGAAACATTTTTTTAAGCTGTGTTCACAATTAACTCCATGGTTCAAAAGCAGGATTTACTTTCTGGTTACAGTGGTGGTATAGGTTTCAGAGTAGCAGCCGTGTTTCTGTATTCGCAAAAAGAAAAGGACTACTTTAGAGACTAACAATAATTATTCTGGATACTTTATACTTTTGATTATTAGATGAAGTGTGCTCTGGGTCTACAAAACATACCAATTAGACCATATGCACAGAACTATGCATTCAAAGCCACTATGCCAGCATCATGGATACATAAATTAATGAAACTAAAACTGTTAAACTAAACTGTGTGTACTCTGGATTGTACAACCTGTACTTACCTTATAGAATCAGAGTCCAGAAAACAATGAGCAGCAGATAACAGCCACCTATTTGAAACAACAGATGCACCACAAATATGGCCATACATTTCCATCTGCAAGCTTGCTTGCCAAGGCCACTTTCCAGATCTTGCATCTTCACCTCCAACAATTCTAGATTTTTTTAACAGGATTCTTCCACAAGCTAATAAAGAAAGTTTTGAATGGGAGGATTAAGAATTTAATACACTTAAGGCACTGAGTCATTTTACTTAGGTTTATTAATACTTGCCTCTTATACTTTGTTCTTCTAGCTGCCGATCCCAAAATGCTTCACAAAGGAATGTTAAGTATCATCATTCCCATGTTACACATGAGATGAAGTGACTGCAAGGCAGGGACAGGTCCTCAAGGAATCCATTTTGAAGCACTTGGAGGAGAGGACGGTGATCAGGAACAGTCAACATGGATTCACCAAGGGCAAATCATGCCTGACCGATCTGATTGCCTTCTATGATGAAATAACTGGCTCTGTGGATATGGGGAAAGTGGTGGACGTGATATATCTCGACTTTAGCAAAGCTTTTGATATGGTCTCCCACAGTATTCTTGCCAGCAAGTTAAAAAAGTATGGATTGGATGAATGGACTATAAGGTGGATAGAAAGCTGGCTAAATTGTCGGGCTCAACGTGTAGCTATCAATGGCTCAATGTCTAGTTGGCAGCCGGTATCAAGCAGAGTGCCCTAGGTGTCAATCCTGGGGCCGGTTTTGTTCAACATCTTCATTAATGATCTGGATGATGGGATGGATTGCACCCTCAGCAAGTTCACGGGTGACACTAAGCTGGGGGGAGAGGTAGATACGCTGGAGGGTAGGGATAGGATACAGAGGGTACTAGACAAATTGGAAGATTGGGCCAAAAGAAATCTGATGAGGTTCAACAAGGTCAAGTGCAGAGTCCTGCACGTAGGACAGAAGAATCCCATGCACTGATACAGTGTGCCCTTTTACTAAGAAGGCTAATGGCATATTGGGCTGCATTAGTAGGAACATTGCCAGCAGATTGAGGGAAGTGATTATTCCCCTCTATTTGGCACTGGTGAGGCCACATCTGGAGTATTGCGTCCAGTTTTGGGCCCCCCACTACAGCAAGGATGTGGACGCATTGGAGAGAGTCCAGCGGAGGGCAACAAAAATTATTAAGGTTCTGAAGCACATGACTTACGAGGAGAGGCAGAGGGAACTGGGCTTATTTAGTCTGCCGAAGAGAAGAGTGAGGGGGATTTGATATCAGCCTTCAACTACCTGAAGTGGGGTTCCAAAGGGGATGGAACTCGGCTGTTCTTGGTGGTGGCGGATGACAGAACAAGAAGCAATGGTCTCAAGTTGCAGCAGGGGAGATCTAGGTTGGATATTAGGGAAAACTATTTCACTAGGAGGGTGGTGAAGCACCAGAATGGGTTACCTGGAGAGGTGGTGGAATCTCAATCCTTAGAGGTTTTTAAGGCCCGGCTTGACAAAGCCCTGGCTGGGATGATTTAGTTGGGATTGGTCCTGCTTTGAGCAGGGGGTTGGACCAGATGACCTCCTGAGGTCTCATTGAATTCATGTCTTCTGATCCTGCTCCAGTGTTCTATCCAAGCTAAGGTACAAAGTGGACGCTCTTGATAATACTAAACACACTATTCTTACAGGTATTACAGGTAAGATCTAACTTAAAACGAAGTTTAAATATTAAATTTACTTTTCACCGCATATGTGACTTCTTAATTTTTTTTTTTAACTTCACTTGGCTTCGACACGTCAGTTTCACTTAGTGCAGTATTTTAACTAATTGTCACTTTCTGGGCGTCCTCAATTGGCCCAAGATTATTGTGTTTGGGTTGATGATAAAGCAAAGAAACATGTAAAGGAAATGTTTTCATACAAATATTATCAAGGAATTATTTTTATTCATATGTGGTTTTATAAATCCTATCTTTTCTTTTTAAATGTATACTAAATTTGACCCAATTTTTGAGCCAAATACATAAATATATATTTAAGTTTGCTGCAATAATTCACTCATGAATTAACTTTCATTTAAAATGTATTTCAAATGAATTAAACTTCACATACCACAGTTCATTTCATCAGATCCATCTCCACAGTCTCTTATTCCATCACATTCTGGGTTTGGTTTTGTGGGGCATTTTCCATTCAGGCATTTATATGCATATGAGGAACAACTTTTATAGGCTGAAAGAAAACATAACTGAGGTGAAAAAATGGAGTATAGGAGCGGACGGAGGAAGGCAAGCTACTGGAGAGCTGGGCAGTGCAGTGCAGTGCAGATGCTGACAAGCATTACGAGAGGAGCCACACAGGTATAGAGGCGAAGGGTAGGAGAATCCCTGCCCAACAGGGCGGACAGCCCTTCTGGGCCCCAGAGGTCTGAGGAAAGAGACCCTGCCATAGGGGAGAGACTGAACCAGGTGTCTGGTCTGTTGCCACCACGTCTGGAGGGGCTACCAGAGACCGAGAGACTCCCCTTCACACACACACACACCCCCTGCAGCCCTCCAGTCAGGAAGGCTGGGAGGAACCCTGCTCTGACAGAGTGTGGACAGTAAACCCAGGGGCATGGGGGAAAATTCTGAGGGAAAAGAGGAATACCCCAGCCCGCTGCTAAACGGAAGCATGGGACCCACCGAGGCGGAGAGGAAGCTTTGTCACATTATTTATAAATATGATTTGGACAAGGGCATTGAAGGTCATGTCTGTATGGGGACACTCAAGACATTTAAGTCACCATATGAAGTTAATGTGCAAAAGTCAAAGTGCAAAGTGCATTAGTCCCATGTGGCTGCTGTCATTCAAGAATGAAGTGGCCTACGTTGCCAAAACACAGCCACCCTGCTTTACCTCTAAATTATGTAGCTTTAAGGCACTCTATTACTTTTATTGCATCACCAATACTTTCAGCATTCCGAATACTTCCAACATCTGATCAGCCTGTTGTCCAATTACGTGGCAGTTCATCACCATAAAAGGGGCTTTGGGGGTTTCAAATTTGAGTAAATGACTTCCTTTTATGATACCACCTCCTTTTCCAGGTACATTTTTAGAAATCTATTACAATTTATTACTTGAAAATCCTTCCAGAAACCTCAGCATCATGCATTTATTTATTATTATTATTGTTTTATGGTAACATCCCAAGTATACTGAGCTATTTGCAGACAGACAAGAGAGTACAGCCTCTGCCCCAAGCAATTCACAATCTACAGGAAAACAGATATTAGGAGGAAGGAATATAACATGTAAGTAGAGCTATTTCTACACCATCAGATTGTTAGTGTTTATAAAGATCCTGAACTTTATTGATCAGTATACTAAATGACATTTGTTTACAAGTTCTTATCCATTCCTATGCCCCAAATTGTGGCATTTTTGTAGGTATTGTATTTGTGTGGTAATGACAATTAAAGTAGTCAATGCCTCTTGCTGTTTTACTGTCCAAAAAGCTTGTCGCTGTACTGCTTTGCATTGCTGAATGGAGCCAAGTTCCTAGACATTCCTTTTATATTATGTATCAACGGAAAGGGTAGTATGTCATATTGTGGGTATTCAACTGTCTGGAAAAACTAACAGAAAACCTATGGCAAGTAAGAGAACAAAGTAGATATTTCAAAATCAGCCACTGTCTGTCATTCATTAGATATTTAACTGTCCATCTGCCTTCATACTACACAGCTCTTCCAGTCAAAAAACAAAAACAAAAAAAACACAGAAGTTGGAGATGGAAAATACCTGATTTCATCATCTTGCTCATTCTGGCCTTAAGTCAGAATAGCATTGTTCCCTGTACTATACTTGAGTGCTTTGTCTAGTCCAGATTTTAATGCATTAAAAATAGGATTTCTACTAGTTCTCTAGGGAAACTTTTTCAAATAGTGGATACACATATTTTTGTGCACGTCTAGCAACTTGGATGGATATATATATAGAGAGAGAGATAGAGAGAGGGTAAAGTAATAAGTTTCACATCAATGAAACAGTGAGTTGTCTGGAGACATGTGATTTCATTTGATTATACTGTGGAATCCCATTCCAGAAAGCACTACTTGCATCGAAGATGTTACTCTCACACATTCTTATAAGCCAAAACGGTATACTGTTAATGTACTCATTTTATATTCTAAAGCTTCCTCCACATTACTGAAGGACACCAGAGACACACTTGGATTCTGAGACTAGGGCTTACTTTGGTAAGTTAAAAAAAAAAATTTATAGCTAGTTTCTCACACGGCAGTTTTAAACTAACAATTTACTTCAGATTAATAGTCTTATACAGAGATTGCAAATCAGATACGTAAAAAAAACAAAAACAAAAAGAAATTTACCCAACCATAATTGAGGCCTCTAGCATTTCCCTCTAAATAAACATCCTGCCTGCAGAGAGTCTGTGATCTTTAATTTACAACAGAAACAAGTGACTCTCTTCTAATGATCTGTATCTCTTTATGGTGGCTCCTGTGATAAAATACACCCCCTATCCCACTGGTAGAAAGGCTAGTGCCAGTTAGGCATGCCTGAAGGACATGCTCCACCTGGAGAAGGGGAGCTCAAAATGGGTAAAGTGACCACAGAATGGGGGGCAGGAGGAGTTTGCTCACACTGCTAGGGACTGCCAGTATCAAGGGGAACACAGCCCATGGCTCTGGCTAGCCTTTCCGCCTTCCCTTTACCCCCTTTTGGTTGGGGCAGACTGACAATATGAGCGTGATGCAGGCAAGGAGCCCTAGAAGGCTGCTTCCTGCCTACTACCTGTGGCAGGACCCAGGGACCTGGGTAAGTGAACTGTAATTAGATGCTGAGAATACCCCAGGAGTAAGCTAAACTCCCAGTGGGAGGAGTGAGATTCCCCAGCAGTGGGGCTCCCATAGGGGACCCAGGGGCAAGAGACTCAATGACACTAAAACCAAGCCCAGGCTGAGGGTCGGCTGACCACAACCGAGAGAGAAGGCAGGCATGAAGCCTTGCGCCTGATACAAGACCCTGAGACAGAAACAGGTTCCACACCAGCCCTTTGAGAGGGGACTTCAGCTGTGATAGACCCTGAGCACTGGTGTAAATGGATAGCAGAATGGCAATAGCAGCAAGCCAACTAGCAACAGCAATTCCAGCAGCCAACGTTGCAGCATTGGATGTCCCAGCAGCAGTTGTTGCAGGAGGTTGTGTCCAGCAGCACAAATTCCAAAGGGACTTTCTGCAACAGTTAAGACCTGCCCCACAACTCCTGCACAGGGAGGCCCCGCAGCGCCCAATCCCCTAGAGGGAGCTCTGTCAGCTGTGACGTTAACTAAGATGGGTCCTAACAACAATCCTGAGGCATTCCGAACCACTGTTGAGAGGGTGGTGCTGGTCTCTCAATGGTCTCTGGAACTTTGGGACTTAGTTTTAGCTCCCTACAGGATGGGACAGGCACAGCTGGCCTTCTGCAACCTTGACCCAGAACCGGACAGAGACTACAGTTGGGTGAAGACCACTGTTTTAGATTACCCGGCTATCCGTGAAGATGCCCATTGGCAGCACTTTAAAGCAGAGATGTACCACAAGGGGGCGGGTGCCTGGTGGTGGTGCACTGATTACAGAGCATTGCTGGTGGTAGCTGCGCCCAGGCGAGAGCTCTGAGCCAGTCCAGGATGCAGAGTTTGTATCCAGACTTCCAGCAAGGGGCCTGGACTGGGTGCTCCAGCATCACATGGTGCAGCTGATGGGTCATTAGATATGGGACTGTGCAACCTCTGTCCGCTAGCCAACTAGGGCCACTCATGATGCTGGATGCCTGCCAGCAGATACTGAACCGCAGGCAAGACAGAAAACATGTACAAATACCAGCCCAGTGACCCAAGCTACCTGCACGGAGAGGGGAAGACCTCGACAATACACGGGGGCAAGCTTTTCTATAGTCAATTCCATCACAAAGTTTTACACTTACCCAATGACAAAGGTGGCTGAGCTGTTAGAGTGGTTGGGCCTGGCGTGATACCTCAGCATGGATGAGCTTACAAAAAGCTATTGGCAGATCCCCTGGTCTCCATTCTCCCAGGAAGAGAATGTGTTCTCAACCCCCTTTGGCCATTTTCATTTTAAAACCATGCCATTTGGTCTCCAAGGGGGGTGGCAACAACTTTCCAGCACTTTATGAATTGAATCCTTGGACACCACCACCAATACGCTGGGGCTTACCTTGACAACACTGTAGCCATAGTTGTATGTGGGATGACCACCCTAAGAGGGGTTCTGGTTCCCTACAGGAGGCCAGCCTCAGAGCTAATCCTGCCAAGTGTAAGTTGGCCGTGACAGAAGTGTCTTACTCAGGGTATCAGTTGAGAGGAGGCCTCGAGACACTGATGCTAGCTAAAGTCCACATATTAAATTCATGCCCCACATGTTGGCTCAGAAGACAGATACGCTGCTTCCTCAGTCTGGAAGGATATTATTACTGGTTCATCTCCACCTTTGCATTGATTGAGGCTCCCCTGAATGATCTACTAAAAGGCAGAGACACCAAAAAGGTCTGGTGAGACAATTGATGAGATGAAGCTTTTAACAGTCTGAAGGCATGGCTGGTCTAGGTGCCTATCCTCGCCAATGCAGACTTCTCCCAGCAGTAATTCATTCGCCAGAGGCCAGCCTGGAAGTGGTGCTCTCCGAGGACTTTGAAGGCAAAGAGCACTCAATCCGATATTTAAGCAGAAAGTTGTTCCCCATGATGAGAACATATTATATTATTGAGAAGAAAGCTCTGGCTATCAAGTGGACTGTGGATTCCCTGAGGTATTACCTGACCTGCTGGTAGTTCCTTTTCCCTAGTCACAGAGCATGCATCGTTGTGATGGCTACATTCTATGAAGGACTCAACCTCCCAGATTGTGCAAATACTATTTTTTCCCCAGGGGCTTGGGACAGGGGAAAACACTCAAGCAAGAAACATTTTGTTTTTTGCAGCAAAGACATTGACTTAGTTTCAATTTCATCTTCGGAACCTCAAACTCTCCTGCACTTTTGCAAGGAACATTCCGGCACTGACAGAGCCATGGATATGATGGTAAATCACTCTCTTCCATCGCTGACACCTTTGATTCTCCAACAGTCTTTATTCCAACATGTATAAATACCATCACTCTTTTCTGTTCCTCCAGCAAGTTCATCTCTACCCTCGTCGGTATCCAAAACCATCCAGTTCACCCAGTCAATCTAAGGTTCAGTTGTTATGTAACAAAATGGAGAGCACGTAGTGTGATCAACACATGCTAATAGTCTAAAAAGCATAACATGATGCATGCGTATGAAAGTTCTAATTATCCTCACACCACACATATAACAATGCAGGCTATTCCATATATTTATCAGATGATTCACAAAAACTTTAGACAGTAAGAAAATGAACATATCCCTATCCCCCGACTCCCCACCGATATTCTAAACTATTTTTCAACACACTTACGGCAATCATTTTCATCACTATCCTCTCCGCAACTGTCGTCCCCTTTGCATGTCTTTGAATGGTGTTTACACTTCCCATCACCACAGTTAGACTCCTCTGGACTACAGCCTGAAGAAGAGAGATCTATAAATTTGGTGGCACTTCCCAGTCACAGCATCATTCATCCAAGGATCTGAAAACACTCAAGAACACAATATTCTGAAGTAGGCTAAGATTATCCTTCCCATGATTTTAGTCCTGTCACAGGAAGCTCTGGAATAAATATGTTAAACATTATTGACTGTTTCTTGGAAGGTCTGGTTCTTATGCAATATGTATTTTATTTTTGGTAGGTGCAGGGTTATATGGTATTATTGAAGGGTATTATTTCAAGTATTATTCCCTCTGATTGCACATTTTAAAAAAAAGTGTTTTACAGCCCTCCAAGTGCCTTGCTGAAGGACTGTTTTTAAAAATAGAAATTGAATAAACTTACCACAGTCTAATTCATCACTGCCATCTGAGCAGTCTTTCCAGCCATCACACTGATTGTTTAAAGGAATGCATGTTCTGTCTGTACATTTAAATTGTCGAGGACATGCTAGAAGAAATAAAGAATAGAAGTAATGAAAATGGTGTTAGGGACCAAATATGCATTGAGGACAGTAGTACCTCATTTATTTTTGTTCTATAAAATTCAACTAAGGCAAATGCCATCTTTCTTCTTCTTCTTCTTGTTTTTTTAAAAGGTAAGTGATTTTAACAGGCACTCTGATTTACGTGAATTTAAATGAATGGATAGAATGGAGAATTTAAATTAGTATTAACCTTCTTATCATTGTCATTAAAGAGGTGGAGGCCACACAGTTCTGTTTGCTGTGAGCACTAATAATGCAGATGTTTAATGATTTAAATAGACCAAGAATCTCCAACTGGACAGCAACACTAAGACTGAAACCTGTAGGTTATCATTACTAGAAAAATTTGTTAGTAACACGAGTGCCCTAGCATAATAACTGGAGCACGCCAGCCTCTAGATTCTTAGGGACAAGGTTTAATACTGTTTACCTGAAAATTTGCTCTCTATGCCTAGATCAAGTCAGCAGAGACTCTTTTCCCCTCACCTCTGGACCAGATAGGCAGGATCAGCAACCAATCAGGTTGAAGGACAACTCCTGTTCATTCCACAATTACTATGAGTTAGAGTGTGGAACATAGGTCTATGAAGCAAGGTTTCCCCCAAAGCTATAACATGGACCCCTTAAAAATTAAAGTGCGCTTGTATTCACTTACGGTCCACGTGACTGAAAGCTTTATATTCAATATAAAACCCTCTCTGCGTGACCAGTTCATCTGAATGGAAATTAATCGCAACTGAATAGCCATATTCCTTGTTTCTGTTGCTTTCAGCAATAGCTTTACAATATCTGTCAAGTGTAGAACAGAATAATTACAACTACAGTTCACCTTCACCAAGTCTTAACACTTTTTGTATGTGTTACTTTACTGTATCTTGCCAGCTCAGCTACCCTTACTATTATTACAGGTACAAAACTACTAACATGTAAAGAGGGTGATAAGGTTCGGATAAACCTTTACATTAAACATGTGCTCCCAAAACTTATCTTTGGAGGTTGAAAATACAGCGTGTGTAACTTTTTTTTCCCCCCAAACTATTTTGCATGTAATGAATTTCCTGGTTCTCACTGAGACTGGAAGCCTAAAGTTCTAAAAATATAGCAAGAAGGTCAATATTGCAACCACATCCTCTGCCTTTAGAAAACTAAGAAAGCTTGTTTAAAGGTTTTCAGCTCCGTTTTGCAAACCCCGCATTTTCACTTCCTAGACGTGGTTCCAAACATTGTACTGCCACCTTGGTTTTTCTCCTTCTGAAGGATGAATGACTGGCCACTTCTAATTTTGTTTTCAATAACCAAGGCAAAGAGCAATCATTAAAGAGACATTGGAAACTGAAAACAAAGCTTTAAAATGGCAAAGGATCTCACTCCCTAGAAAAGAAGCTAGTTCAAGATGGTAGCCAGGAGTTCACATCTCCAGTAAAACAATGCAAGATCCTGCACTCAACATCTCTTGAACCACCAACCTTTGTCATGAAATGTATAGATTAAGTATTTTTTTATTGATGTGAAATGGGCATGAGGCTTTTATTACCATTGGTGACAACTATTTGACCTGTTTGCTGCATGGCATAATTAGGAAAAATACATCCTTTGAAAGCCTGAATAAAGATGTCACAATGTCTGCAAAGTTGTATGTTTCTGCACTGGAAGTAGCTGGAGAAATCCAAGATTAGAGTACAGAACGTTTTGTAGAATGACAAATTGCATCCTCGCTGAGTATCACCAATGAATGTCAATGTCAAATAAAATAGTGAGCAGTGTTTTAACTCACCTAACTCCATCAATTTCTAACCAGTCCTTATCGCATTTATTGGACCCTGGAGACTTCTCTTGAATTTGTATGACAAGGACTTTTAGCGACAACTTATACCCAGGCAGGGGTGCCTACAAGCAAAGTGTTAAAGAAAATAAACAAAAACCAATCCAAACCAAGGAGTTTACATATGGTTAATACATTCTGTTCTATTACCTCACAATCAAGTGGACAGCCATTCATCAATCACATTCACGTCATCAGATTATAAAAGAAAATACCTCCACCACCACCTGCTCCCAGCAATAGGCAAGAAAGGTATGTAATAAAAAGGAGATTTCCTAAGGCACAAATTGCAGTTAGGCACCCAACTGCTTTGGTCTGTTAGGGAGCTGGAAGCCCAACTGCCATTTGTGTCTTTGAAATTTTCCTCCTAAACCTTTACAGTTAACAATATTGGTGTACAGATAGGGCCCTACCAAATTAGTGATCCATTTTGGTCAATTTCACAGCTATAGGCTTTTAAAAAAAAGTCAATTTCACATCTGAAATGTCACAGTGTTCTAACCTTGGGAGTGCCCTCCCAAGAGAGGGTTGTGGGGGTATTGCAAGGCTATTGTAGGAGGGTCGTGGTATCGCCACCCTTACTTCTGTGCTGCTGCTGATTGAGGCGCTGCCTTCAGAGCTGGGCAGCAGGCAGTGCAGAACGAGGGTCACATGGTATTGGGGGGGCAGGGCCAGCCTTCTGGGTGGGGTGACAGTCCAGGGCCCTGTTGTCGGGGGGCACTGTGGTTCCCCCATCCAAACACTGCCAGCCCAAGGCCCCTTTAACCACAAAGCCCTGGGTCTGGAGCCGGGGAGGAGCAAGTATGGGGCAAGGGTGCCGGAACCTTTGTAGAAGTGGGGAGACACAAGTGCCATTTCCAGGGGGGGCCAGGAGCCATGCCTCCCCCCTCTAAACTGCAAGCCTTGGGCAGGGTCAGAGAGGCACTGGCAGGGGCTGTGTGCCTGCCCGAGGCTTGCAATTTGGGGGGGCAACATTGCCCCTTCCTCCCAAAACTATGCCCATGTTAAAAAGGGGGGGCATGGCCCTCAGTCCCCCAGTTCTGGCACTGTTGGCTAGGGGTGCTCCAGCCGGGGGGCTCCTACTATGTGCTGGGCTCCAGCTGCTAATCCCAGCCGGGTCAGACCCACCCCTGGGAGCTGCTCCCTGTAATGACCCCTGGGGAGCAACCTGTACAGTGACCTGGCTGGGGAGCGATGGGGGCAGGAAGTGGGGTGGAGGTGCGGAGCTTCCCGCAGCTGTGGGAAGGTTTCTGGAGATGGGTCTGACCCTGCCCCAGGAGCAGCCTCCGCAGGACAAAAGGAAGTCCCATCCCTCCCCAGCCCTGCCAGGACTAGCAGCTGGAGCCTGGTAGGATCCCCAGCTGAGGCACCCCCAACCCTGCCCCTCCCTGGCAGATTTCACAGGGGAGACCAGATTTCACGGTCCGTCATGTGTTTTTCACAGCCATGAATTTGGTAGGGCCCTATGCATAGATTATAGTGTTATACTGTCAAGTGTTAATGGCTGCCATCAAGCAGAAGTCTGATCTACAGACAGTTTCAGGCCTTTATGTAATGACAGCCAGAAATAATAGTAATCCACTGCCCAAGGCAATGGGGCTGCATGGCAAAGCCTATTAGAAGCTAAGGCCAGTGGACTGCAAAGTTTCCCTGGGACTGATTGCAAACATAGGGGAAAAGGCATTGATTGACATAGAAAGCCACGCATTGCTGTAACCACAGGCAGAAAGCTCCAAGAAAGCCTGCAGGTAGTGGGAGAAGCAGAAGTTTACATGGCCCTGTGAGGAAGCCGAGAGGCAGAGCTTCTTTTGCGCACATCTTTAGGAAAAGCAGACTTAGATATCTGAACAAGAAAGCTTCTTCCTGTTTGTTTCTACTATGTTCAAGCAAACAGGACTGTGTGCATCCTTTGGAAAGGAACAGGATTGTACCAAAGTAATATGTGTCTTGTATCATCCATTTCTCTTCCTAGTGGAAATGATCCAGCAAGGCCCCAAATAACCACTCACTGCTTAGGCCAAGAGGGTAATAATAGGATCTGCCAAGTTAGAACAAACTAATAGGCCTTCTGGTCCAGTATTTTGTCGCTACCACAGGCTAATTTGTCATCTCTTGCCCCACTTGCAGAGGTACCTAAAGCCTAGTCTGCAGCACAGATGAAAACATGCAATCAGCTGCCATATTTATGCACAATGGTTGCTAGCAGGGTTCTTGGCATGGATTCCCTTGTTTCATCCATAATGGAAGACACGTTCTCCCATTTTTACTTCTGGTATGTAAAATGAAAACTTAATGAAATCACTACTATTTGCACACACTTACTCTGATTAGCCAGCTGCAGTCAATGTTTGGTGGATAGTAGCTTGGATAATAAGGGGAGCTCACTGTCCCATTCCAAGAGATGTAACGCCCACCACAGACTGGAAGAGAAAAATACCAATAAATCTACACTGTTACATAAATGGCACTTAAGAGGAGTATTTAATTCACTCTCTGTTCCTTCTCTAAGTATAGACTAGAGATAGGAGAATGGGCCATGACACTTCCCATCTCACTTCATCCTATGTTCCCAGAGAATAACTATCCTACGTTGTCATCATTCTGGGATTTCTTATCACATCTCCTATTTCTAGATATAATTACAACAATTAACTTTCAAATGAGAGCAGTAGGTGAATCAAAGTGCTGTTCTCCAGTATTAGCTAAGTAAGGGTATATTAGATATCCATGATAAGAGTAACCAAATATACTTTGCTTCCTATTACAAAGTACTTGTTGAACATCCATTTTGTTGTTTCATATTGGATACGATAGTTTTGTGTCTTTAACTGTTGTATATGTGCATCTACCCCAGCAGCAGAAGTCTTTCAGTGGCAGGTGAAGTGAACATTTCCTCCCTCTTGTATCTACCACACTGCCTCATCCCCTCCCTTCTCCTGGTATGTATAGTGGTTCAAAGTTTTGCTCTCTCTTGTCTTCAGCAGGGTTACACAAGTGCTGAACAGAAGTCAGAATAGTATATAGACTTGCATGCTTTGGGAGGCCCTTAGAACCAGAGGTGCAACACAAATGAGAAATTATACTAATGTATTATTAAGACAAGGCAAAATTCCTCACTCAGTACAACAAACGTTAAGTCTGCAATCATATCACTGAAGTCAATGACTGACACTGGTGTCAAACTGGTTTAAGTAAAAGTAGACTCAGGCCCCTGGCTTTGCTAAGTGTCAATATGGTTCAATACAATATGGTTGAATACAATATGGTTGTGCATAGCAAATATTGGTACTGCTTCCTCCTTCTTTCCAAGAATAATATTTCTGCAGTTATACCCCAAGACACGCTTTGTTCATTTCAGTAGGGAGGCCACCTATTGATTTACTTCATGAAGATAATAGAGTTTTTTTGACAAATTAAACAGAAGGTATATTTTAGTAGGAATGGGAAATACTCTTGCATGAAATTTTTCACTACTACTATAGCAGACTACATTCACAGGTTTTATTCCTTTCTGGTTCCATCTGTGGGCTATGTATAGAAGGAGTAACAAGGAAAGATCAACCCACACATCAGCAAAGAACAACTGTAGTCAAATAAAAAGAGAAGCTGTTCGACCTAACACTCTCATTTGCAACTTCACTGTGGGAGGAAAGAGCAAACATTCTACACGAAGAGGATACAAGAATGGAAAATCCCCCAGTGCACTCTTTGTAAACACAGTGGCCTGCAAAGAGGCATTCACAGAAACACACCACACCTGTGAATGTACCTCAATACTGATATGCAGAAACAACCTCTCCAAATGGTCATTGACCTCTCTGAGGAGTTTGCCATAGAATGAAGATGGCATTTTTATGATGTTAATGCTGAATCATTAAAAAGTAGACGGAGATCTTCAATTAATTTCATGTAAGTCAAACAGTTTGTGTATCTTTAAGACTTGTGCTGCACTTGAACTGGTGACTGCAAAGCTCCACTTCCTACTGACAATACTTGTAATCATCCAGTCCCTGCCCCGCAATTCCTATTGACTGTTTTCTTGAGGCAGTATAGCAGTGTGAGAATTAAGAAACCATGAGTAATTGCATTTATGTATTACATTTAAAATTGCATTCATTTCCATGGCAAAATTTGTGTGTCTAGTAATTTTGGGTGCCCACCTTGGGCAATCTTGAAGGGGTCCGATTTTCAAAAGACAGGTGCTGCTGAGCATTTACGTAAAGTAAGACCACTGAGGGTATGAAGTTGGGCATGCAAAAACCGATGTGCTCAAAATTACCTGTCACCTTTGAAAATTTAGCTTCGTAGGGGCTATTCCACATAATTTACTCCATAGGGACAAAAGACGTTGGACATTAATCCTGTCCATTAATATCAATGATCCCTTATGTATCAGAAGAAGGGGGAAATATTCAGTAATGGCAAGCGAGTAAATAATTATTGGTATTAGTTTAACTTCAGAAGTGTCTGCAGCAAAATGCAGGTGACTCAAACCATGGCAACTCAAAGTATTCCACGCTAACCAGACAGAATTGCGAGCTTACCCCATCCACACTCTACCAGTGTGCCTCATACTGGAGCTGGCAGGAGTACCAAGAGAGGCAAGATTGTATGGGAGCCTTGTGCCTCTTTACTGAGATTGCCAATGTGCTCTCTTGGGAGTAGTATATGTGAAGAGTAAATATGACATTTAATGAGTTTGAGCCGGGGCAAATGCAACCATTTGGAGAGATGGTCTAGTAGTAACCAGAGAGGAAGATTAATCCTACCAAATGGAAGGATCTCAAATCTCATCTTCTGCTCAGCTACCTGAAATCATCTTCAGGGAGATCAGAATGGAAATTTCTTTTTTCCAGAAACAATAACCTCCAAGAAGTAATGTCCTAAATTAGTAGTGGCTAAAGTATGACCTTGCCTACCTCAAATACATAATTGATTTGAGTACATACCAACTTTAGGAATAGCTTGGAAGTATGCTTTTAGCATGTTACTTTCTTTTCTTCTGTCCAGTGAGAAGGTGACCAGCATAACATTACTCGATGAAGTTAACCGTATGACAGGAGGACTCCAGGCCCCTGGTACTCCACACCATCTGAAATATATACAGACTGAATTAGATAACATTCTGTATTCCTGTCCTTCTCTGAAATTAGACTGCATTTCTTCCAATACATTAAGCTGAACTTTGACATAACTCCCCTAGACACTTGCTTTTCTTTTATCCCATCAGTGAACTGTTTGTCATTTGAGAGCCCAATACATTGACCTGTAGTTTCCCAATCTTAGATTTCATTTACTCAAAGTGAGGGTCTGGGGTAGTTTTAAGAGATGCAGTCTCACTGCCAAAAGGATGCTGCTAATAGGTACATAGAGATTTGCAGTTTTACAAAGCCATCAGATATGTTCAGCCTGTACATAGTGATAGTACCTAGAAGACAACTAGGCTGGGACTCCATTGTGTTAGGTGCTGTACAAACAGAGTGACAGTCCCCTGAATTTTGGGGGGTAGACAGAAACACACATTCGGTCAGTGAACAAGTGTGACAGATTATTAGTACCCAATAGAAACATCAAAACAAGTGAAAAAAAGTATTTCCCGCACTTGAATTGTACATTGCAGATAGTGGGATTGGAGAGAGTCTCTCTTTCCTTTGTATATACTTAATTTCTCCCCGTGTATCAGCTCCTATTTTTGAGACTCCTGTTGGCAAACATGAGTGCCCAGGTGAGTTCAAGGTACTTTGTACGAGATAAATACATGTAATTGAAATTAAAATGTCTTCTCTGACATGAAGCTTTAACTGACAATATCACAAGCCTCTTGATACTAACATCAACTGAATTCAAGCCAACACATTTCTTCATTGCTTTCTAAATAGTCGAATTACTGCTTGTAAAACACGATGGGTTGACAGCCCTTGAAATTGATCTCTACCCACAGAACGGATACAGCATGGACAGTAGTGACACAGAGTTCTCCACAGTGCTCACCCTGTGTGTCTCAGTGCTGATTTGGAGGGAATGAGGGTCTACTACTGGGCAATGAGTCAACCAGTCTGTGCCCTTTTCAACCCCTGGCCTCCTTGCTGAGTGCATAAACAAAGGTGAACGTGAACGCCAAATATTAGCAGATACTTATGAGTCCAGATATCTCTTTGATAGGAACTGCAAGAAGACTACATACTTATTTCAGGTAGGTTACCAAAGAGACCTCACATGGTACTGAGTTCTGGTCACTGCTAAACCAGGCTGGATCTTGACCTAGCCTTTTAAAGCCTGTATGTTTCATTACCAATCCTTTGAGCCATGCAAGCCTCCTTTTTAGAAAAAATAAAAATGTTTGTTCATGAAAGGTCAGGTAGGTGATGCATACAGATAAGATTTGGTGTGTGTTTTGCCAGAGAAAAAAGTAGCTTTCCTTTATGATCATACCTTGTAATGATCTTGTTCTGAAGAGGAAGAAGAAAATCATATGCAGATAATCTGTGCGATGCACAACTCCCTGGAGTGACACCATGCAGAGTAAGGACTACAAGTCTCACAATATAGTTAGAAGGAACACGCAGCCTCCACTGATAAAAAGATTTCTTGGGATTCAGCAAAGTTAAAGTCCTGTTGTTACCTGGCTTTGCATACAAGTCGAAGGATACCGCTATACAAAAGACAAACTAGATCAGTGTCTGAAAAAATGTAGACAAAAGGGTAAATAAGAAATTAACTGGGGAAATCTCTGTCCAGATCCTTGTGAGCAGTTGTCCACATCACTCAAAGACCACCCCAGCTGGCATTCTTGTCAGTCTCAGCAGAGAGGACAAGGACTGAATATACACTGAAGCCATGCTGTGATTCATTCTCATACCCAGAGGTGACCCCCTTTGGGACAAAGCTGAAGCACAGTGGTATGGTAAGGGGAGCTCTGTGTACCTGGCCTGTGAATATAAAGCCAAATTTCTACTTCTGTTAATCCGACATCTTTCACGAATGCTAACTGCAGTGCTAGAGTTAATTCAGACCAAAGCAGCACTCATTACTTTTAGCATTAGCAAGTGCAATTAGGCCACAATCCGTTCTAACCAACTAAACAATTATCACGGCAACCAAAGTGCACACAAAAGATGAAACCCCCCAAATTAGGGCTTTTTTTCCATAACTCAATAACTTTGTATGTGACCCTCCAAAACTCACCACACGAAACCTAACACAACATAACTGATCTCACTGCAAGGCTGAAAGCACATGTGCCTTAGGTTTAGCCCCCAGTGGATTGTTTTCGTCGTTTCCTTCAGTCAGTTGGGGCTTATGTTGCAGCATGGGGCCAGTTGGCTCAGAAGAGATACTCTGCCATCATCTAAATATCTTTCAGGTACAAGTCTCCAGACACAAAAGTGCTTCTCCAAGACAAGAGACCCTTCAGTTACAGATCCGCATCCAATAGCTCCCTCTGGTCTCTCACCTTTTATTTGACTCTGCCTGCACTCTTCTCTTTCTTTTGCAAATCTTCAGACTACTGCTGGTGCATTGTTCGTTTATGGCATTACCTTGACTCCACCAAGGCGGAAACTCTATCCACACCGACATCTGCAGTGTTTGATTATTGCAAGTCTGTGTCCCCACTATCCCTGCCATCAACCCAACATATACAGAGGCTGCTGCAACCTGCCTTCTCACAAATACTGGCTGCCCATTCATTTCACATTCTTCCCAGAACTCCACCAGCTCCCCACTCATCTCACATTCCATTAGCCTGACAAGCCATTTCTTCAGCTCTTGCCATATCATTTGAACTCTCCGCTGTAAAAACCTTGTCTATGCCTCTTCATTTCTCTCCCTCTACTATTCTTGACACTATAAAGAACTTGGGGATACCATCGGTGTAGAAAATAACATACAAAAGGATCGCTAATTATAACGGCCAAAATTTTCTAAACTGGCTGCCTAGAGTTAAGTTCTTCAGTATATATTTAAGCAATATATAAGTGGTTTGATTTTTCGGTGCTGAGCAGCTCCAACTCCCAGTACAAGTCACTGGGAGCTGCTGGCTCTCATCTACACCTTTGTATTCGGGTTGCTAAATATGGCTTTAAAAGCTGAACATGCGAGAAAGTTTTGACCAGCAATTATAAAAAATACTCTCTCACTTAGTCTATTACAGTGTACTCCTGTTCATCCAATTATCTGTACCTCTGCATTACCTGAATCCCTTTGTTGGCCCACAGCATGAGATACTTGTCCTCTGCAGCCTGCATCTCATGGTGGGGCAGAAGGAAGGAACCTGGATAACACAGAGGTCCGGATAATAGGTCAGAGACATCCCACCCACTTCCCCTTCCCCCGGCCAGGACTGTGAAGAAAATCCACCCCTAGTTGTGGGGGAGGCCACCCTGCTGCTGAACAGCTCCTGTGACAGTGCAGGAAGCCGTCTGCAGCCCCGTTGTCACAGGAGTGAATAAGGCAGGCAGAGCAGAGACCCCGTCCAGGACTGCAAGGTGGAGGAGGAGGAGGAGGAACCCCTTACTGTGGAGGAGGCCACCCCGCTGCTGAATGGCTCCTGCACTCTCAATTATCTGAACTCCCAACTATCCAAACAAAATCCACGTCTCCCATGCTATTCGGATCATCAGGAATTTACCGTATTTAATGTGTAAACTCTTCAGGGCAGGGACTGTCTACTTCTGTCTTAGTACAGAGCTTACCGTAATGGGACCCAATTCTCACTAGGCCCTTAAACATTACCAGAATAAATATAATTAATAATTATTATTAACATGGTGCTGCCACTGTTTTATTGTTAAAGAACACTTAGTTTTGCAAGTAGTAAAGTTGTGTATTTAAGAATAGCAATTACCTGACTTCAGTGTCACATCATAGTCTGAAGAATCTGAAACTTAAATTAAAAAAGGGACATTTGTCAGCTATGTGAGCAAAACACAACCTGAAGGAGTTAAAACTTTAAAAAAAAACAAAAAACAAAAAACAGTTAGGTTGTTACCAAAAAGCTCCATTGTTAAGAGATCAAAATCCTCTTCCACAGGAAAGGATTCAGCAGAAGAATTAGTAGTCTGAAGTGTATGTTTTCTGATTATTTCCTTATGTTTCAGTGAGGTTAGTTTTTTGAAAGAGTGCACTATCTCTTGTGGTGCCCAGAATGTATTCCAGTAGTAAGCTCGGAGACCATCTTCTCCTTCGCTGTGGGGGGAAACAGTACATTATAAATGGATTTCAGTTGTCATTTTCAGTTTGATTTTGATTAGTTCTGTAGTCTCAGCTAGCATATGTCAATATTAACTTTCTGCACAACTGTTTTGCTACTGCTGTATATAAAGGTACAAAGCCCTCTTCTTGCAAAGTTCCTCTTTTCCCATAGACTAGACCGACAGAAGTTGGATACAGGCAGATCCATCACTAAAACAGTGAAGCATGAATGCTGAGAACAATTCCCTTGAGGAGAAATCCTTTTAAACTGTTCTATAGACTCGTAATTACTTTTTTATTTTATTTGCCATCATGTATTCAAACTCTAGAGCAATTTTTCCTAAGGGCCACCTATGTGGTGGCTTTTTGATAAACTTTGAATTGCCTTGTCTGCTCCCATTGAAGTCAATGGTAAAACTCCTGTAATACTATGAAGTCAAGTTTCATTTGCCTTTTGAAAAATGCCACCACAAAAGTATATCCATATTCTGCCCAGCCAGAGAACCACACAGTCCCTTGTTCAAATTATTCGTGTGAAGAGGAAAAATAGTCTGTGTGCACATGTACATGAAGAAGCCATGGCTGGATCAACCGATTTATATGCATAAAAAGGCAGATGATCATGCCTCGTGATCGCTAGACTCCATCCCAAAATGGCCAGTAGCTCAGTCTTTCAAAAAATTACAGATGGAAATGACTGTAGGACCATTCTACTCTATGTGCTGGTTTTCCTGGCAGGTACTTATGTACAGTGCCCCACCAGAATGTACCCCTGTATATTTTGTTTTAGGACGTCAGAAAAGGTGTTGCATTGGAAGGCATCTTACATAAACAGGTTATTCAAAAGAGTGGAAGAGAAAGAAAAATGTCTGTTGAAAACTACTTTATAAGATCTGAAGTAGGTGGATATACTTAAAAGCAATCCCTTCAACCAGCATGAAACCAATCCACAACCAACAAACTTGGATTTTGTCTAATAGTTTTCCTCAGTAACAAAGAAAGTATTGAAAGCAAAAACCTTAAGTATTTATCTCATAGCATTTACCCCTTGGTTTTAAGTATGCTACAGTACTTGGCTTTATTTCCCATATTATAAAATTCTACATATCCCTCCCAGGAAAGCCATTAAAAACAACACACACCGCAAAACACACACACACACACACTTTATTTAGTACATCTAGAAAAGGACTTACCTAAACGCAGCAACAACAGATTTCAAGTAATATCTCCCTAACGTAGAAGACTCGTATAGTTCTGAAAACTGACAGTTAAATAATTAGAAAGCTAAATATAAGAACAAAAGAAATTGTTAAATTTGATTGTCAGCTAATCACAAACTTTTTGAAGAATCATGCCATAAACACTTCACCAGTAAATTGCATTTGAAAGTGACTACAGAGTATAAAGCGTTTTGAGTCAGGTAAGAATGGTAAGCAATGTACACATTTCAACTTCCATTTCAGTTTGAACAAAGTTGAAATGAACTCTTCTTTAGCCAAGAAAAAAAAGTGTGTGTAAGGAAATATAAAAAAATTCAAAACTAGATTATGTGTTTTAATTATTTAAACTCTGTGACATTTCTGGTTTATAATCCAGTCACGGACAACTCATGTCGGCCATGCACAAAGCAGTTTTGAGACAGAAGATTAACTCTGTTGGGAAATACAGGCTAACAGAGGGCGGCTTTGTGCTTAAAGACCTCTGTTAGCATGGACCCAGGAAACAGCATTGATCTCACAAATACAAACTTGTATGAGAAGCGCAAGAAAGCAAGCATTGTTGTGCTGGTGAGGAGTGGGGAACCAAAAAAGAGTTTGTGCAATAATTTAAAATTGTAATTAAAAAAAACACACCCAAGAAGCAACAAATCAATACAGGGTATCTAGGCTGAACAAAAAAATTCACTTATAGTTCTTTTACAAAAGCTGAATGCTTTCAGCTTTGAACTACCCTTTTTTAAAAAAACAACACACCCAAGAAGCAACAAATCAATACAGGGTATCTAGGCTGAACAAAAAAATTCACTTATAGTTCTTTTACAAAAGCTGAATGCTTTCAGCTTTGAACTACCCTTTTTTAAAAAAACAACAACAAATATTGCTATTTAGTGTAAGACAACAAGGTTGAATTTGGCTAGTTACATTCCTAATGCACTGTGGCAGTGTAACAAGTTTAATTGTCTCCCATCCACTTGCCCTGTCTTAAAGAGGGCACTTGTCTTAAGCTTTGTAACTTGACTCTCTCCCAGACTAATCCTCGATTTTATTACTTTGAAAGAAAAGAACAAATACCCATGACTCAAACCTCAGCTTTCTACTATACCTTTGAATTTTGAAGAAAGGATTTCAACGAAACAAGTGATAAAATATTTTCGAGTTATAGGTTATGTCACCTGTGAGTACTTACATAGCTCTGGATTGCTTCTGCTTGCCTTATAAATTTCTGTGACTTTGGATCAGTGAGGTCACTTGTATAGGTCAAGTTAGGTATTTCTACACTTCCACCAATATAGATAAAGGAGAATGCTGGAGCTACAGAAACAGGATCATGCATTAGCAAGGTTAACAGTCTAGCCTTGCTCCAAACATTCAAGAACCAGATGCTTGTGAAAGAATTGATTTAACCTTGATGTTACTCAACAGAATTATGTGAAAATAAGCATGTTAATTAATCAAACTATTGCCATTCAGTGGCCGAGGATAATACTCAATATAGAATAACACTGTATTTGTAGGGGAGTAGGCAGCACCCAGGTGTTGGATTTCTAGCTATACATTCAATTTGCTAAAAATCAAAGTTTCCAACATTACTGGCTCACAAGGATAGAAATTGGATGAGTTTAGGCTGGGATTTGAAAAGGGCGAGTTTCTATAGGATCCAAATCCCACTGCAAAGATGACTGAATTGCAGTGGCATGCGGGCGCTAACTCCCTTAACTGTAGCCCTACTGATTATGGAATCTACCAAGTGTCCAAGCACAGTCCACACCTTCATGAGTCTCGAACTCCTGCTAATCAACACATAGTTGAATTAACATTAACTCATCTGCCTACTTTTTAAGTTGTGCCTGTCCAAACACGGAATGGATTCAGCACTTAAATGGGTATTGAAAAATAAATGGGGTTATTGAGGAATGGCACTTACATAATGAACAGTACAGGACCAACACGAGTACAGTGACTGCTAAGGAAATCAGAGGTAACATTCCTAGAAGCCATCTTCTCCAGAAATGCAGATTCATCTGTTTGAAGAAAGAATGTTGCACACATGAGATTTCTTTTTGAGGAGACTGGAGATGAGGAAGATTTGGACTCTGTCAAAGAAAAACAAGTGGAAAATATCAATATCTCAGACAACAAATCAGGTGCTGTTTTCCTTGCCCAATTTATAACTCTTGCTTCATTTATGAGCTGTTTTCCAAACGTGAACACAGTCAGCTACATCCCCAAGAGTAAAACATGTTTATTGTGCTTTGTGCAATAAAGCTTAGTTGCAATCTCTTACCTGTCCAGATCCATGTTCAGAATCACTGGGAGCTGGTATGTTGTATACCACAGGGATCCGTTTGGAGGGGAAAGACTGCATCATTATGCTTCAAAAGACTTGCTTCTGACAATTCTAAACATCAAAATCCTGAAAGGAACTTGAATAAGGTGCACTTTTTCCTACTGCATCTCTCATTTCACCTTCGGCATACTGCTTAAAGAGAGAGCCAGTCTGCGTTCAAGGTAGGTGGGAAGGAAGAGTCATCACTGCTGTAACTCTTTGTTTTCCACACAGGCTTAATAGATCCCTCCAAAGGAATGATAGATCAGTTATTCCTCTCCCTTAGAAATACATGAGCTAGAGAAACTTTCAGTTACTTTTCCAAACAGTGTGTGTACAATAAATGATCAACAGAAGCTGCTGCATTTAAATCAGCTTGGATTTAATTTGTTTTTGAACACCTGATAGAAACCCTGGAGATATTCACAGGAATCTGTGGCGCACCATTTCTGAGGAAAATGGACTTCTACAATTCTGAACAACAATGTAGTGCCTATGGCACAGAACAGAAGTACTAACAATACTTTTCTTAGTGTTCAAGTTTACCTTTTTGAAGTAAATTGATTTACTACAACTGAAATGAAATTCCGCATGTCAATAAAGAAAATGTAGGCAGAGATGCTGAAACTAGCAGGTGCTGGGGGTGCAGCAGCACCCCCTGGCTTGGAGTGGTTCGCATCACATACAGGGTTTACAGTTGGGTTCAATGGCTCACAGCACCCCCACTATACTAACCATTCCAGCGCCCGTGAGCGTAGGGTGCTTAAAATATTAAAGGTCCTGGTACTAAAGTCAATTCAGGGAAAAAGTAAATCCAAAAGTGATAGAATGCAGAAGGAATTTGCTTGAATGCAATCTAGTCCCTCTCATGACTTAGGAATGCAAAAAAGAACCACACAAACGTTTCTCTTTCAAGTCCTCCTCCCCTTTCCACCTACTCCCATTTTATACCTGGCTCGCTGATTGACTGGTATTTGTCTGACTTAAGTTAGAAGAAACTTTCAGATAGAAGAAATGCATTAGGGAAGAAGGCCTCTTAGATTTTCTTTTTTTCTTAATAGTGTTAGCCCTAAATAAACTAAACGATACTCACAAAGAAAAATGCATGAGAAGCCTTGTTTCTAGTTTATAGTACCCAATTTGCTGCAGTCATTACTTAGCAAAAATGTACATGGATTTTTAATGACTTTTGCATAAGTATGGTCTACAGATCAGGCATATAGCTGGTTGAATGCAAAACAATACTTGACCACCCTACTAAAGTTCAGCAAGATCCTTGCATAAAAACTAGTGTATGTGCAAACTATTAAACATTATACTCAATTTAGGGAAACTGAGGCTGAGAAGTATGGTGACTTTCTTAAGGTTACATAGGGAGCTGGAATAGAAACGGGAGTAGTTTGAATTCGAATCCTTTGCTCCGGCAACTTAAACTTATCCCATTTTAGGAATTTGTAAACTACAAAGGTTCGGGCCCTATAGATTAGAGAGGAGTAAGTTATAATTCCCTACACTGTAATTTATTAGTTGCATGGAGATTTAAGATTCAGATTTCAAAGATGCAAAGCTCAACTAAGTGCCCAAATCCCATTTGGTCCTCTCATAATCTCCCCTTTAGGGCACGTTTCAGTTCTACCCTGATCATTTATCTGCTGGAGTTTATGCATCAGGTAAGAGTGAAATCACAAAGGCATGTGGACATGTGTAGGGAGGCTTCATCAAAGAAATAGGTTTAAAGATAGGGTTTGGAGAAAAAGGGCAATAATATGCAGGCACTACAGTGCCTTAGAGCTAGCATACCATTTAGTGAAAAAACAAGCCTCAAAGCTGCTTGTAATTTAGATATAACCACCACTATTCAATGCCTCAGAGGAGGTATTGCTATTCCACTGCACATTTTAAAACTTTGGTTTTGAATTGGTTCCTTCTTCAGAGTACATTTAAGAATGATATGAAAATGTATTATATTAAGGCCCCGATCCTGAAAAGCCTCATAGACTTTAACAGCACTGTTCAGTGCACACATTTAAATATGTATTTATTAGGGCTGTCGATTAATCGCAGTTAACTCACACAATGAACTCAAAAAATGAATCACGATTAATTGCAGTTTTAATCCCACTGTTAAACAATAGAATATCAATTGAAATTTATTGAATATTTTGGATGGTTTTCTACATTTTCATATATAGTATTCTGTGTTGTAACTGAAATCAAAGTGTATAAATATTTGCACTGTAAAAATGATAAACAAAAAAATAGTATTTTTCAATTCGCCTCATACAAGTACTGTAGGGCACTCTCTTTGTCGTGAAAGTGCAATTTACAAATGTAGATTTTTTTTTGTTACATAACTGCTCTCAAAAACAAAAGAATGTAAAACTTCAGAGCCTACAAGTCCATTCAGTCATACCTCTTGTTCAGCCAATCACTAAGACAAACAAGTTTGTTTACATTTACAGGAGACAATGCTGTCCTCTTCTTATTTACAATGTCACCTGAAATGAGAAAAGACATTTGCATGGCTTTTTTGTAGCCAGCATTGCAATTTATGTACCAGATATGCTAAACATTTGTATGCCCCTTCATGCTTCAGCCACCATTCCAGAGGACATGTTTCCATGCTGATGATACTCATTAAAAAAAAATGAGTTAATTAATTTTGTGACTGAACTCCTTGGGGGAGAATAGTATGTCCCCTGCTCTGTTTTACCCGCATTCTGCCATATATTTCATTTTATAGCAGTCTCGGATGATGACCCAGCACATGTTGTTCATTTTAAGAACCCTTTTCACTTTTCACTGCAGATTTGACAAAACGCAAAGAAGGTACCAATGTGAGATTTTTAAAGATAGCTACAGCACTCGACCCAGGTTTAAGAATTTGAAGTGCCTTCTAAAATCTGAGAGGGACAAGGTGTGGCGCATGCTTTCAGAACTCTTAAAAGAGCAACCCTCCGATGCGCAAACTACAGAACTTGAACCACCAAAAAGGAAAATCAACCTTCTGCTGGTGGCATCTGACTCAGGTGATGAAAATGAACATGTGTCAGTCTGCACTGCTTTGGATGGTTATCGAGCAGAACCTGTCATCAGCATGGACACATGTACCCTGCAATGGTGGTTAAAGCATGAAGGGACATATGAAACTTTAGCGTATCTGGCACATAAATATCTTGTGACACTGGCTACAAAAGTGCCATGAGAACACCTTTTCTCACTTTCAGGTGACATTGTAAACAAGAAGCAGGCAGCATTATCTCCTGCAAATGTAAACAAACTCATTTGTCTGAGCGATTGGCTGAACAAGAAGGAGGGCTGAATGGACACTGAACGCTCTAAAATTTTACATTGTTTTATTTTTGAATGCAGTTATTTTTTGTTCACAATTCTACATTTGTAAGCTCAACTTTCATGATAAAGAGATTGCACTACAGTACTGGTATTAGGTGAACTGAAAAATACTATTTCTTATGGTGTTTTTTTACAGTGCAAGTATTTGTAATCAAAATTAAATATAAAGTGAGCACCGTACACTTTGTATTCTGTGTTGTAATTGAAATCAATATATTCGAAAAATGTTGTAAACATCCAAAAAATATGTAAATAAATGGTGTTCTATTATTGTTTAACAGTGCAATTAATCAAAAAAAATTTTAATTGCTTGACAGCCCTAGTATTTATGTCTTTGCAGGACTAGAATCTTCTATTTCAAGTTGAATGCTGGAGCTAGTTGCAATTTTTCCTCAATGAAATTGCTCAAAATTTGGCCTTTTCAAATATGGATTCAAATGTTTTTAACAATTAATTTATGTATTTTACAGTTTTTCAACAAACTTTAAGTGAAATGTTTTTTCTGGCAACTGTCCCAAAAATATTTCTCCCCCCTCCCCATTTTTTCAAGTTTGGGTTTTTTCCTTTTGTTTCAAAATTGCCTGGTTTGATCCATCAGCTTAGTGAAATTTTCCTCTCTCCACCCCAAAGCTAACAAGTTTGATTTTAGAATGTTTCCCCACTTATCAATCCCTTCCTTCTTCCCCCACTCTCCCTCCCAATCATTTAAAAATATTCTGTGAGAAATTTGGACCTTTATGGGAAACAGAATAAACATAAAAAGAAAAGGAGTACTTGTGGCACCTTAGAGACTAACGAAAGCTTATGCTCAAATAAATTGGTTAGTCTCTAAGGTGCCACAAGTACTCCTTTTCTTTTTGCGAATACAGACTAACACAGCTGCTACTCTGAAACCTGTCAGAATAAACAGTTTCAAATTTGCATAACATCCACAAAATTTAATTTTCATTCTGCAACCAGGTCTAGTAACTATGCCCCATATCAGAATATATAAAACTTGTTTTCACAAAGACAATTATTATTAGTAGTAAATCACAACTATAACAATAATAATAATAATGATAATAATTAATAAATTGTATATTAAGCACTGCAATAGTGTCTAGAGGCCAGAGCTCATTCGTGCTTAGCAATGTACAAATACATAACTCATCATCACTAATGAAAATATTGGCCTATAAAATTAGTATCAAATGTAACCAATCCATATATAAATTGGTATAGGCATATTTTGAGATCTGGTAATACTCATAGTAGTAATCATTATTTCTTATGATGGTAGTAACAGCATCTAAGTAGACAATCTACAAATTAAGTACTGGTGTCAGAATCCATCCTAAAGTCAAAATGATGAGCAGTAGATTTTAGCATGTCTAAACTAGTTCTGGGATTAGAGTCTTCACCCTCAATATTTTAAACATCTTTTTAGTACACGCTACATCTAGATGTCCAACACTTTCAGTGTAAATTCAGGATAAAAGCCTCAGATTCCATTAGATTGTATTCATAATACTTTTTATTCATTCTTGACAAATATCTGTAGTAGCAATTGTGTTCTCAAGAGCTTTTAGAGAGAGAAAAAGTGTCAAATACATGTACAAACACAGGCACACGAGCACTCTTGCAGGGAGGGGTTGTCAGCTGTTTTGAAGCTGCAGTTCTCAGCCAGCAGAGCAGAAGGACTTATTTCTCCCGGTCAATTAGTATACTTGTTCCATTGATAGGTAGTCACCAGTAGATGGCCAATGATAATCCCTGGAAAGTGGCTTTTGGAATTCAGACTGCTGGTGTCTGAGGAGGAGCAAAAGGAAAATGAAACTCGTCTACTATCATTTATCCTCTTTTACTCTCAACTCTTCTGCCATGCTTTTCAACGTCAGTCTGGTCTCCTTCACTTGATGTTGTCTTCTTGCTGGAAGAGGTGAAGAAAGGAAGATTAGTGGGCACAAATACTAAGGTGGATGCTACTTCATGCTCCCACCATGCAGGACATCAACAGCTACGGGGAATGGATTGATTGTGACATAAGTACTGATCTTATCTCCTGCTTCCTGACAGAAGGCGCCACTGCTGATTGTTTAGACTATTACCAGGTAATATTGGAGAAATGGGAAGAACAAGGAAAAGACTCACAGGTCACAAGAAAGACTGGATTGATTTCCTTTGGCTGCTCATTGGCCTGGCTTTTCTTTTTGTTTTTGCATGCTTGTAGAGAAATACAGCTGCTGCCATGGGACCCAACTCTTCCTCTTGTTTGCACTAAGACTGGTTCTTGCTCACCTGCTCAGAGTCAAACTGATTGCCATGTGTGGGGTCAGGAAGGAGTTTTCCTCCAGGTCAGACTGGAAATGACCTCGGGTTGTCTTTTTTTTTTTTTTTTTTTTTGCCTTCCTCTGCAGTGTGTGGGCCTGGGTCACTTGCCAGGATTATCTGGTTATATCTCACTTAATCATTTCCCTGCCATTGCAGGGGCCTCAAACACAGGTGCACCTTGGTCCCTCCTATTCTCTGCCTGTGGCACATAATAGTCTAGTCTCCTGTGGGCTGTAATCTCATTTTGGTTGTTGAGTTAGCGTCTGGATGCTGGGTGGTGGCCTGCGATACACAGGAAGTCAGACTAGATCACGGGTCTCAGACACATGGAGTTATTTCCTGTGGCCGCCAAACTCCCCTCACCTGCCGCCTCGCCTCCCCTCCCCCCCAGTGCGCCGCGTCCCTGCTCCTCTGCCTACCTCCAGGCACTTCCCACCACCAAACAGCTGTTTGGCAGTGCTTAGGGCTTTCCAGCAGGCAGGGGGGAAGAGCGCTATGGGGAGGAGGCGGGGAAGAGGCGGGGCCGTGCCCAGGATTTGTGGAAGGGGTTGGAATAGGGGCAGGGAGGGGGCGGAATTGGGGTGGGGACTTTGGGGAAGGGTTTGGATGGGGCGGGGCTTCATGGAAGGGGTGGGGCTGGGGCAGAGGGGGGCAGGTGTCAGTGTTGTGCCCCTCAGGCCAATGTACTAGTCCTCATGTGGACCGTGTGGTGATTTAAGTTTCAGAGTAACAGCCGTGTTAGTCTGTATTCGCAAAAAGAAAAGGAGTACTTGTGGCACCTTAGAGACTAACCAATTTATTTGAGCATGAGCTTTAAGTTTGAGATTCCTGGGCTAGATGACCTGGTGGTCCCTTCTGGTCTTCAACTCTATGACTCTTCTGCCAAAACTGCACAATTGTTGTGACTTGCATGGTCATTTCCCATTGCAGTCATTGCTATGTCCATATTGCTTTTAAAAGTTGACACTTATTCGTCCTAGCATGCCTGTGGTCTACCTTAAACATCCCTTGCACTAGGCTTTCCAGACATGCGAAATACAATCTCACCCTCCAGCTGAACAGATGCCCTGTATTTTCTATTGCAGCAAGTAGAATTTGTGGACCTTTTGAAGATAAGGCATTTGTGTGATCTGTGATGCATGCAAAAAAATTGAACTTCCACCAACTTTTATTAATAGGATTTTAATGGAGATAATCCAGATACAATATACTTTGTTGCCATTTGACCATTTCCAGATTACAAAACCAAAGGCACATATCTGTGAATCCACGGAGAAAACTTTGACACCCTTGTGTATACACCAGGGAAATTTGGTCTTCCACAGCCATAACCCCAGCTAACAATGCCAGTCAAAAACCATTTTCCATCGCCGTTGCTTCGACATGATAGGGGTCCCCCAGAATCACCCTAAGAAAAGAATATTTTAGTTTAGATATTCTATTATAAAAAGAGTAATAAAACCTAGGCAAAATTCCACAGTATTTTGGGCAACAACTTGGGCAACAACTCCATGGAGCTCAGTGGAAATTTTGCTTAATGACAGAAAAACTTGGCCCAGTAGGTCTGGCTAGGAATAAAAGAAATGAATGCCATTAAGTACAAATGGATAAGTCTGATCTGCATTGTATCACCTATTCTACTAACATTTGCTGTCATCTAACATGCACTGGATATGATCTTAGAGTTATATAGACGCTTATTTTTTTGTCCAAACTAGGGGTACCTTCACTTGCGATTGAAAAGTATAATCTTTATTAATGGATTTAATGCAATACATTTTAGGATTCAATATCATCCTTGCAACTTAGAACAAAGACCAAATTCCGCCCTCTAATAGATGCACACATCTCATTGTCTTCTAACATACCAGCAGCTGCATGAATGCATCTGAGGAGCAAAGATCAGGCCCTACACAAATAGTTCAACAATAATATTCCACAAATAGCTTTTTTAACTCCAAAATAAAATATGAAATAACATTTAAGTGGGAACAGGACTGGACCTTTAAGTCAAATACAAATAGAAACAATGTGGAACTCATGAGTGAGAGATAGCCAAGCATATTTGTTTTAAGTTGTGTTTCTTCCTTTCTATGTCACTATACAGTTTAAACAGGCTTCAGAATGAAGAAACTATGTATGGAAAAATAATAAAGGCATTTGAAAATAGGGGAGTATGATAAAGAAATCTGCTCTGAACGATACTAACCCTTATAAAAACACAAGGCAACTACAATGCTATAAAAGACAACCTAGTAGCAGTATTCTCTTTATCACTAGGGTACTCTGGTAACAGTACTATTTGCAAAATTTCATAGAAATAGATGATCCATGGTATAGTTCCTCCACATTCATGATACAAATCTAAAGTCGACATGATGATTCAAGTCTACTCTACTATGAGATTTTACCCCACATCTGGCAATTGGGAGCCAATCAACAAAGCTCCATTAGGGTGGTTACTAGAACTGGTCAAAAATTGCAAGAGAGAAAAGCTGATTTGAAAGCTGGAGTAAGCTTTCAGAGACATGTACTGATTTCATCCAATATTTTGAAGGAAACAATTTAAATGTTGTGTTTCAACTTCACTGTTTTGAATTTTATCTTATACTTATCTTTTATCTTTATATACTTATTTTTATACTTATCTTATCTTTTATCTTTATCAATACACTAATAAAATAGAAGTCAAAATCAAAGATTTTGATCAGGTCATTTCAATGTTACCAAAACAAAAGTTCAGAAATTTCAATGTTTTTGTCCCAATTTGGAAATTCCAGGTTTTGACTAGCTCTAAGAATCACAAAAATCAGCCAGTGGTGCTTACTCCAGCTTTCAATGGGACAAGGCATCAATGCTGCAAATTGTGGCTTTCCTTGACTATGTATGACACCCACTCACATAGCTGTAGTAGCGTTAACTCCTGATTGGTGGATTGGGGCAAATTCCTTATGTAGGCAAGGCCTTAGATACTTATTTTTTCACTATCACTTTCCAACACTAGCAAAAGACAGGACAGGTTTATAGGTCAATCCCACTTCCATCCTGGCCAGGACAGGATTTAAAAACACTCAGATTCTGGCCCTCAAGTTTTAAAAGAGCAGATATACTCATCTTAGTGACTGAGCAAAGTGATTGTACAAATGACATTACAGAATTCCATGTTTATTGTCTTTCAGTGACTCCACATCAAGTATGCCATTCACTTGTGAAATTATGCTTGCTTGCTTGCTTTCTTGCACTTCAGCTGTCAACCTTGTAATCCCAACCTGGCATCCAAGAGTCAGGCTAGGTTCAGGCTTTCTTTTAAGTCTTCATCTGTTTGAAGGCAGTATTTATCCTGAGACCTTGTGATCCTGACTTGCATTTGTGTGACCCATTGGCCCTGTAACTGAAACTTAGCAAACAGTGCTATTGATGCACACAAAGAAGTAGGTCTCAGCTTCTTCTTTGCTGTGTTGGTTTTGTAGTACTAACCAGAGTAATAATATTTCCTTTCCCACCACTGCCAACACATTTAATGCTAGTGAAGTCAGCAAGCACACAGATGGCAGATTTACTGATAAAAAGGTCTTTTGCACAGCTGTTTTTCAGAGCAGAACTATACATACATCAAGACAGTTAGCCAATAGTTCTTTACCACTTATAAAACTACAATGAAAGATCAAAGAGAATGATTTAATTTGAGCTGTATTTAAAAAACCTACTTTGCAGCCATCTTTTGTCCCAGACATCATCCCCGCACATAGCATCCGGGCTGTGATAATCCCATATGTGGAATGACACAATGTTTGGTCAACAATTTCTACCTCAGCTTTCTGCAGAATTGCTGAACCCTGGTCATCTGGAAAACACATTGAAAGAAAGCCAACCTGATTTAACAGACTTCAAAAATACTGCTCATGTATTTGACAGTGAGTGTGTTAGCTTCTGGAGACTCCCTCCCAACAGTTTAACTCCTGTTGCTCCAGATCTAGGCAATTATCTCAATACAACCCATGAAGATAATGTATTGTTCAATACAAATGTAAGTTCAATACAACTTGTGTTAAACAATTAAGTTCCTTTCTTTTAAAACTTACATCTCATTGTCTTCTAACGTACCAGCAGCTGCATGAATGCATCTGAGGAGCAAAGATCAGGCCCTACACAAATAGTTCAACAATAATATTCCACAACACCTAACACCATACAAAATTAGTTCCATGCAAGTTTAATCCAAACTACATAAACACATGAGATTTTTAGTTCTACCTGGTTCTACAGAAACTCTAGCCAGTTGAATTCTCCAATCAGGATGTCAAGTTACCATCAGAACGAACAGTCGTAGTGTCTGGAGTTAACCTCCCTAAGACACTTCTAGAAGCTTACCCCCTTCAGACAGGAAGAACAGAACACACGCACTACAGGGCAGTAGGAAATAAGGAATCCTGCCCCGTCCTTCCATTTGAGTGTAGTCTTGCTTTATGCAGCAAAGAGTGAAGACTAACCAGCCACAAGTCAAATTCAACCTTGGAGTGAGCCAGTACAACTTCACTTGAGTCAACGGAGATGCATTTGCTTACAACGGAACTCAGTTTGGACCTATGAGTGAACGAAAGTAAAGAGCTCACCTGCTTCTTGCCTTTGACCCCAGCCTGTTATCCAGCACTTCTCGCCACTGTGTGTTTTATGTGAAAGTGGAGGGATGCAGATCGGTTGAATGACGTGTTTCATTGTGTCAGGCCATGGCAGGCTTAGCTGTAGCAGTGCAACATCATAGTCATAGTTTCTGCTGTTATAGTATTCGTGAACAATGATTCTTCTCACTGCAGACGCAAACTTGGCGTTCCCTTGCGTGCGCATGCCTAAGTGCGCAGTCCAAGCTCGAGGATCGGATAGCCTGATTGACAATGGATTAATGTACAATCAGTCTTCAAGGCAAATTCTTGGAAACATCTTCATGACACAATGCCCAGGAAAACCCTGGTGTTGAATTATAAAATGCAATTTTTAAACCCAAAAGAAGAAAACCAAAACCACAAAATATGGAACTAACAGAATACGTGCTGGTATCACGTTTTACCCAAAATGCTTTTACTGCAGCTTCCTATTCCCTTTTTAAGCTTCCTTGTTGTCTTAGCTACATAGTAATTCTTTGGGACGAGGACCTTGTCCTCACACCTCCCTGTAAAGGCGTCTAACTTGCTGTTAGCAGCACACTGTTAGTAATACCACCTTGTAGATACCTGCATCGAAGGCCTTTTCTACACTGGTGGCAGCATATAGGGTATGTGTAGTTACACGCTACAGTGAAAAGCAGGCTGTGTCCACACTGTGGTGTGTAGGTAGCTACATGTGGCTCTGACAGTGGGAATGCAGCAAGACACTAGTCTGCTAATGTTCGCATGGTAGACATGAGAGGCCCTGCTTGGGCATGTAGAAAGGTGCGTAGGATATATACCGTAAGGTTCTGGCATGTCTTTACCTGCCGAAGCAGATCCTCACTGGCTACACTGTTATTTATACTCATGCTGTGAGGGAATACAGTGTACGTACTCAACATGCCACCAAAACTTAATTTAGGCTATGTGAAATGAAAGGTAAATTTTAAAACTGGACCCCCCGACATCATTAGGATTTCTGTACATGTGAAATGCAGGGGAATTATTTTTGTAAGATGATACTGGTTAAACCCCCTCATTATTTAATTCATAGTATTAAATGAACTGAAATCAAGTGACAGTGTTCAGTTAAGTCACCCTGTGCCATATCTACCAGAAACCACCACATTCAGAAGTACTGAAAATGCTTCAGGTCCATTAAGTGGATGTCACTGTTTACCTGTTTCCTTGAAAACAATGAGCGGCAGACAGAAGCCATTCCCTAGAGATCACCGATGCCCCACAATAAGCAACTCCAACAAAATGGAGGCTGACTTGCCAGGGCCATTCACCTTCCTGTGCATCAGAGCCTCCTATGATTCGATGGTAGATATCGCTGATTTTACTACTGCCGCAGCCTTTAAAAGAAGATTGATAAGTTTATTATTTCTATGACACTAACACCCATCATGTGCGAGGATGCTTCCCAAACGGAGGAAGAAAGAATCCTTCTTCCCACCATCATCTTCAACAAAGGCATTTTGAAATGCATTTCACTGAAAGGCCCTGAACCAAAAACCCTGGAGACAGGGGTCCTAGATTTATCTTACCTATTCATGGAAAGAAAAGATGGTCTTGTGGTTACTGCACCGGACTGGGGAGTTCTGGGTTCTCCTCCTAGCTTTGCCACAGACTTCCGGAGCAATTGTGAGCCAGTCACTCACGCTCTGTACCTCAATTCACCCTCTGCAAAGCAGAGATAACCCTTCCCTACCTCGCAGAGATGTTGGGAGAATAAATTTATTGTGGGTGGGTTTCAATATATAAACTAGATGGGGGAGAGGGGGAGACCAGATACTTTTGGAGGAGCTACACAGCATTACTGAACTACTCTAATTGTTGTTGCCCTTCTCTTGAAACTGTGAAGAAAGCGGCAGTTGAGTGGGAGGTTTATGACTTGGATTCCTGTCCACTCAGGAATGGATTGGGGCCAAAAAAGTTTATTTCACACAGACTACACTTGCAGTGGTCAATAACTTGGCGTAGAAACCACTGTTGCCGGCTCCTGTAAACTTACGAATACAACAATTTTGGCCCCTGCTACTGGCAGTCTCACAATGACATGAAAAGCTCCACACATCATGTGACTTAGGACACAAGGGAGAAAGATTTCCCCCTTCCCGCCCTATCCCGCAAAGCCCTGTTACCTAGAAGACGATGCACTAAACTACAAGTCTATATACCATGAGCTCTTATCCCAGCTCTCCACTGATGACTGTTTATGTTTCTAGGCATTTCACCACCTCTCTTATGAGCCACTCTTTTTAGGAGTTTCATACCCTTCAGGGGTTAACTATCACTCACCCATCCCACAGATGAGGTAATTAAGAGCTTGCACAAGGTCACTTCAGAAAGACTGGGGACTAGAACACAAGTCTCCATTGTAAGAGAGCTTAGTCTCACCCATTTTGCCACAGGGCATTCAGAAGGAAAATGGCAAATTAGGTGCTTCAATTAGCTACATGAACCATATGGCTCTGTCTCACTCACTAGCAGTTGGATCACTCAGACCTTTATGACACTGCCACTATTTCCATGCTAAGAGTTCTGCGGGGGGGGGGGGGGTATGCTCAAGTGCTAGAGGCTCATGCTTTTAGATCCATCAGTCCTTGGTTCAGCCCCCAAGGGTGACTCAAACAGGAGTCTTGTTACATGTCTCCCTCTATAGACTGGTTTACAGCAAAGATAACAGCATGCCTTCCCTCTCACCAGTTATTCCTATAACTGGAAGAGGTCTGTGGGAGGGATCTGAAGGTTGTGCACTTATGGTGTATGCAGGGGTAAAAAAACATATTTCTGTATCCAAGTTAACATAAGGAGCCCAGGATGTTTTATGTAGCAGAACACTGGATTTAGAAATGAATTTGTTGTATTAACATTTGTTTTCTTGTTGTCCTTTCATAGCCTGCATTTTCAGTGTGTGTGTTTTGGTTAATGGGAGCCATCACTTTAAGAACGGGATATGGCCAATAGAGTATTTGAGACACAGCAATGCGTGGAACATTCTGCCTGAAGTCCCCCGAGAGGAGTGGAGGACCGTACCTGCCTCCAGAAAGATCAGACCTGAGTTAGCAAACTTACCCTTTCCACAAAGCAATGCCTCCTTTTCAAAGGTTGTTTGGTGGGCAGCCCTATACAAAAGGATCTTGGCTAGTCCCATTCCCAGCTCCCGTATCACAAACTCATTGCCATGCTTTGCATGAGAAGGTAAGCTCTTCAGGTGAGAGATGCTTTTGTGTTTGGACAGTGCGTAACAATGAGGTTCTGACCTTATTTGAGTCCCCTGGCTAGAACTTATTTAAAAAGGGGACAAAAAATAGTCTCAGTATAAATTAGCAGGAGCTGGCAACATTAATTTGGCACGTGCACTGGGGTGGGCAAGTGAAGTTCAAAAGTCAGATGACAGACAAACACCATGATTTAAATGTTAAGTGTCGTGATTTTTTGGTGTCCAGCTTATGTTTTGGGATTGGCAATACTGGGATGTGTATGTGAACGACTTGCTGGTATAAAGAGATACGAATATTCTCTGACTTATATTTGTAGCTAACAGATTGGAAAACAAACCAAGATTCTACCTTCTCATCATGCCAACGTAAGATTTTTATTATTATTGATTACATGTATTGCAGTAGCACCTCGGATCCCAATCACAGAACCGTTGTAGGCACAGTCCTAACCTAACATGGAACATTCCCTGCCAAAAGGCGTGAGCCTACACTAAGTAATGGAAGAATAATACAATAAATGAAATAAACAGATGCCACTGAGATAGCACAGATCTTCATTATAGAGCATCTCTTTTTTCATGCTTTGATCTGCATTAAAATAATTCATGTTGCCATTTAAGTTCCAAATGGTGCCAATAACACTTGACCTTGAAAGAGGCAGGTTACACTTCTCAGAGCGATTTGTCTAAGACCACCTGCAAATTCAGGCAGATATTATTGCATTGGTTTAATCACTATGTTCCATGCTATACTTTTTCCCGTGCACAGAGGACTACTATCCTGTGATGTCAGCCATGCACCATTCATTAGCACACAGCTCATAGTAAAAAAGTTAGATTTTATGTAACTTTTCAAGATAACTGTTTATCCTTGGCAGCTCTCCCTTCTCCCTCCAAATTTATCATGATCCTCAGAAAATTCAAATCACCGATGGTTTGCTGAGGCATCCATCCTCTTAATAGGATTTTATCATCATGTAATGGGAACAATATCCTCTAAATTAAGTGACTGAGGAAGCTGGTGCATCAGTTAAAAAACTCTCTGCAGTGTTGGCAAATTTTTAACTTGAATAGATCTGATTCTTTGACTGACTACCCAACTTCACTCTGCAACTCACCCTGCTCTCTAGCTCCCCAGACAAGAATCTATTTTAAACCTGAAGATTAAAACCACACACACAAGTTTGAGTTAAGGCTCCTCACAATACAAACACTAAAAAACGATGGAAGTTCCGTAACAACACAAATCAGACCTAATATCACTTGATTTCCAAACTTCAACTTATTAACAATGTTCTTAACACGTTCTGAACATACTTACCACTGAGTAGAAAGTGTATGTACTTTAAATAGGAAAAAATGTAATTTAAATATAAAAAGCTAAAATTTGAAGATTAATAATTGAGAGAGCCTCTTACTGCAGTTGCTTTCATCACTTCCATCAAGACAGTCTGCTGTTCCATCACACTTTGCATTTTGCTTTCTAATGCAAATATTATCTCTGCACTTGAAAGTTTGGTTGGTGCAAGGAATACCTGAAACAGGAAACAAAAAGGAACCATATGCTTCTGGAATGTCAATCCAGCAACGTGGACTAAGAAATGGTCTCCACTGGTTGGCCAAACCCCCACTACAAAAACCCCTTGTCAAGGTTCCTCCCCCACTCTGAACTCTAGGGTACAGATGTGGGGACCTGCATGAAAACCTCCTAAGCTTACTTTTACCAGCTTAGGTTAAAACTTCCCCAACGTACAAATTAATTTTATCCTTTGTCCTTGGAATATCCACTGCCACCACCAAACTCTCACTGGGTTTACTGGGAAACGTAGTTTGGACACGTCTTTCCCCCCAAAATCCTCCCAACCCTTGCACCCCACTTCCTGGGAAAGGTTTGGTAAAAATCCTCACCAATTTGCATAGGTGACCACAGACCCAAACCCTTGGATCTGAGAACAATGAAAAAGCATTCAGTTTTCTTACAAGAAGACTTTTAATAGAAATAGAAGTAAACAGAAGTAAAGAAATCACCTCTGTAAAATCAGGATGGTAGATACCTTACAGGGTAATTAGATTCAAAACATAGAGAATCCCTCTAGGCAAAACCTTAAGTTACAAAAAAGACACACAGACAGAAATAGTCATTCTATTCAGCACAGTTCTTTTCTCAGCCATTTAAAGAAATCATAATCTAACGCATACCTAGCTAGATTACTTACCAAAAGTTCTAAGACTCCATTCCTGTTCTATCCCCGGCAAAAGCAGCGTACCGACAGACACAGACCCTTTGTTTCTCTCCCTCCTCCCAGCTTTTGAAAGTATCTTGTCTCCTCATTGGTCATTTTGGTCAGGAGCCAGCGAGGTTACCTTTAGCTTCTTAACTCTTTACAGGTGAGAGGATTTTTCCTCTGGCCAGGAGGGATTTTAAAGGGGTTTACCCTTCCCTTTATATTTATGACCCCTATTAGATATTCAGCTTATACTGGCAAAAACTGAACAGAGTAAGCTATACCAGCAAAAGAAAATTTTCCTCGTATAAGCAGCATCTCCAATAAGGCTTTTGGTGACATAGCTATGCTGGGAGGTGTGATTCTTTTTCATGCTCCTAACCAGCAAAGTTATGCTATAAAAATTTAAGTGTAGGCAAGGCCTAAGTGTAGACTGGAAAACAATGAAAGTCATTAGCAAAGACGTCAACGCTTTTATTACAACAGCATAAGTTAACCATAGCAACTCAATGAGGGAAGCTTTAATAATCATATTTTAGGTAAGGTGTATTCCAACCTCTGAGTCCTTCATATCTTTTTCTAGTCCTTCTTGGGTCACATTAAATAAATGAAACACTCATTTCTTGCCAACTCAGAAATATCCTATGAAATTTCACATGGCTAGAATAAAAGTTAAATAGACCTAAAACATGGCTAGCCTGAAAAAAATATTTTTGTTGCATTTCCCCAATTTTGGTCTTTTGGTGTCTTGCTGATCTGAGAAATATCTGTGCTTGAAACAAAACTATGCTGACTCCTAATAAGACTTACCTCTTACATAGCTCTTTACAGGCACTGAATCCTAAGAGCAGCCTCAGAGGTTTGTTGGGCTTTTTTACAAGCATCTCAGGAAGCTAAGCATAATTTCATGCCTACACAAAAACAATTGTCTAAAGATTTTCATGTTAGAGCTTGTCTATGCCCTTTAGAGTAACTCATTTGGGCCAGATATTCCAACTAGAGTTGGGTAAGTGATGGAGAGGAAACATACATGACCAAAAAGTAACCATACTTTTGGTGCAGTTCTGCTCATCTCTGCCATCCTCACAGTCATGTATTCCATTGCAGGCAAGTGAAGTATACTGCATCAAGAAGCTGGCATTACAATTCTCTTTGGGCACAGCTGGAGTAGGAAGAAAGCAAGAGATCAGCAACGCAAATATCATGGTTAAGTCTGGAGGTCTGTGTAGAATTTTATTAATACCAACGCTGCCACCATCTAAAAGATTTATACATCTTCCTCTATCACCAGGTGCTTTACAAAGGTAAGAATTATTACTGTCTTATGCATAAGGAAACCAAAGAGAAGAACACTAAGTAAATCACCCAAGGTCACAAAACTAGTCAGTGGCAGATTCAGAAATTAAACCCACATCGGTTGTAATTATTGAGCCTACAAATTTATCCTAATTGTGATGTCAGCTGTAAAAATTGAGTGTAAGTTCATAAGATTTCACAATAACCTGTAACAACAAATGAGGATACGCAAAGATACAAAAGGGAAACAAAGACTGAATTAGTCCAACTAAAAAGGCCTACTGATATAACTCCAGGACTGTGCTATGATCATGCCTGGTAAACAAGGAAAGTGTGGAACAGGATATTAGGGAACCAATATTGGTGTGTTGGAAACTAAGCCTAGTTGGTGGCCAAAACAACGAGAGGACGGGCTATTCCATCCATTGCTGCTTTGGGGCTCCTTAAAGAAGGAGACTTGGAGAGAAGTCATCATGGTTGCCACCCCACCATCTCCTGGGGCACCGGAACTTCATCATCCTAATCTGAACAATGTCCTGACCAGACTGGGCCAGAGAGAGGAACCCAAATAACATCGCCACCTCCCCTGGCTCCAGCTGAATCCCAACCACCACCTGGGATGAAACGGGATTGGATTTTAACAAGAACAAACAGCTCCAGCCAATCACAACTAATTTCTTCTCTTTCCCCACAAAGGACAAATATTAACATCTTTAATACCACCTAAGAGACTGTCAAATAAGGGCATTTTCCTTCTGAGACCTCTCTCTAGCTAGAGAAAAAGGGAACAAGCAATATTATTAAAATTAAAGTCTTAATACTTTACATTTCAAATGCTTTAACTATTTTTCCTTCTTTTCTTTCTCTTTAATAAAAAAGTTTAAAGTGTTTACCATGGTACTAAGCAGGCTGAGGTCTCGATATACCAAACCCCAACCCTTGTTTAACACTGTTTAAAGCTGCACGGTTTCAGGATCATGGTAACAACTTCAACTCTTTGGGCCTGTATATTCCATCTCAATTAATACACTACACCCTATTGATTTTAACTGTAACTGGTTATTTCCAATCTGATGTTCAGCCATCCCTTCCATTATAGTTTTCAGATAATGCATCCTTAATGACTGAAGGCTAGTGCACTAACCCGCTATATAGCCTGTCCCCAACAGCACCCATTAATGTGCATTTCGAATAAAGTCGCATTGCTAAGATGAAGAGGATGAGGAAGCGGGTGGGACATAGAATGTTTTTGTTTTCCAGAGGAAAACAAACATGACTTCTTTCAGTTATTTTTGGATAACTGATTGACCTATATCCCCTTGCTCTTTAATATCACCATCGTGGCTATAGCAAATAAACAAGGCTCAAAAATTTTTCACAATTGTTTAAGCAACCAAATCTGAATTAATCTTAGGCCTGCAAAAACAGGCTGGAAATCTCAAGTTTTCTAGTACTATCTTCTTTAAATTCCAACAGAAAAAATGCTAACACATACTTTGGGTGTCCGTTTGCAAATAATAAGCAAATACTAACCACAAAAGAGTTCATCGCTTTCATCAAAGCAGTCATTTACCCCATCACAGCGCTGAGCCTGCTCAATGCATAAGCCGGTGGAACATTTGAAGTACTCAGCTGGACATGCTGAAGGCAAAATGCATAATCTATCAATTCTCTGCTTCCAAATATTTGTAATTCACAACAGGAAAGTAACGCGATAAAAATATTGTAAGAAAACAAAGTAAAATAGCTCATCTTAACTAATTAGCCTCTCACAGTTTGTATGGTAACTTTTGTTAGTTTCTAAGGTGCCACAGGTACTCCTGTTCTTTTTGCAGATACAGGCTAACACGGCTTCTACTCTGAAACCTGTTAAAAAATATTCTTAGCTGTGTTATTACTGCCCCCTTAACTTACTGGAAAGCATTTAATGTTAGCCATACTCTTACACCCTACTCTTCACTTAACTTTCACCATAGAAACAAGAATGGCCTGGTTCTTTTTTTAATATTCAGATTCCTTTCTGATGTCCATTTCTGTTTATGCATGTCAAATGCAAATGTCACTGCAGTATGGACCAGTCCAGTTCCAGTGTAGAAGATGGGCATAAGAAAGTTTAGAGTATAAGATTTATACACACAGTCCCCCTCAATTAAACAGATCTCAGTTGGGATTTTTTCCTACTATAGCCTCATGTATTTCCCCCTCCCTCACATACATCTTTTCTGTGTTACGCTGCCCAATAAAGATTCCCTATAGTTTTACACCAACGACCTACAACTTCTGCTGTTCATAGCTGGTTCTTTAGTTATGATTGCTGCATGGTAGAGTACGCAAACCCATAGAAAAAACTGTATGGTCAGAGTTTGTTAATTGGTGAACTGTTTAATTGAGGGAGCTCTCTGGAGCAGCAACAGCAAAGACAGGCATTAACAATGGCTTTGGTGTGTGTGTGTGGGGGTGACAGAATGGCAAATTTAGCTGACATTTTAGAACACTGTGAACCAGTTGATAAATCTCAGGGTAGGTCATTGACTTATTTTAGGTTTAAACTCTTTTACTTAAGGTTAATGAAGAAAACAGGATTTACTTGGAATATTTATTCTCAAGTTAATTCAGTTTCTCGGGAAATCCATTTGTCATGAATCTTAATAAAACTAAACTTGTGATAAATATTTTAATTCAAAAAGGGATTTTATAAACATGCATGGCAAAAAACTGAAATCCATTTTACGTTGGCTGATGTTGTAGCTCCCATATTCCACCAGAAGCGGCTGCTCTGAAAGCTTGGAACTACACTGAAGCTCAACGTTCACTACAGAGCTTGCGACACGGAAAACTGTTTGGTGATCAATGTAGTAGCCACAGTACCTAAAAGTGAGTGATGATAACATTAGTTAAAAAGCCGCTTTTGCACTAAAGTGCTTCACATATTATTTAAGTATAACATCGCCAAAGTGCAGCCACCTAGTACACAGTATAGCTGCCTAACAGATTTCAGCCTAGGAGACAAGGGAAAATGAGAAGTGTGATGTTATCCCTCACAGAGCAGATGAGACTGTTTTCTTTTTGGAGGGGATGGGGGAGAAGAGGTCTCATCTGAAAGACACATGCACAGTAAGCTACATAGCTCAATGTACTTCTCACTGAACTACAGAGGGGGAAATCGAACCTACTGCACTATTGCCAACCTCAAGCATTCAAAAAAAAAATAATCATGGGACTGACTTAAAAATTGAGAGACTTTATTTAAACACCACATTCAGGATTTTTGCCTTGTAGGTTCTGAGCCCTGAAGCTCTCACTGCATGCCTTCAAGCTGTTCCCTGCAGGAGTGAGGGAGAAACTTAACTTTCTTTAATGAATACTGAGATTTTGCATGTAGCCTCTTGACTCCAGGAGCTTGGGCTTGAACATATACACCAAAAATCCCAAGACTTGTGATAAAATCATGAGAGTTGGCAACACTGCTACTGGGATTTGAACCTAAGAATTCAGTAAGCCCGTGATTTTAGATAAGGTATGGTGATTGGTTGTGCAGCCAAAGTGCTCGGGCACCATCGGGGGGAGGAAGGGAAATCATCATAAGCCATCTACACAAAGTTCCCATTACTGCAGGAACAGGCTTTAATGGATAAAGTGAACTAAAAATGTTAACACTCCAGATTTAAGGTAGAAATGAGGAAACTATGGCAACTGTGTAAAACTGCTGACCGGTACATGGAAGTGTTCATCTTCATTGGAACATAACTCTTAACATGGAATACAGTGCTCTACTGCATTCGTTGCTATGTCCAGAAGCACCGGCACCTGGCAATTAGGTTTTTAAGTTCCAGAAATATTATTTTTTCTTATTGAAACTGTGCTGGGGGAAAAGGAGAAGCTCAGCATTGTGGATTGACTGGGGTAGGGAGAGAAGGCTGCTTTCTTAAATCTTAGTACAATTTTACTATGGCTAGCCTTCTCCTTGTCAGTTTGACTAGTGCCATTTGCAAGAGAAAACTTAATAGCAACAGGCAGCTCCTTAAGTCCCCAGTGTATTGATCATAGAATCACAGGACTTGAAGGGACCTCAAGAGGTCATCTAGTCCAGTCCCCTGCACTCATGGCAGGACTAAGTATTATCTAGACGAGTGGTTCTCAACTCTGGTCCACCGCTTGTTCAGGGAAAGCCCCGGTGCACCGGGCTGGTTTGTTTACCTACCACGTCCGCAAGTTTGGCTGATCGCGGCTCCCACTGGCCACGGTTTGCTGCTCTAGGCCAATGGGGGCTGTGGGAAGGGCAGCCAGCATGTCCCTCAGCCCGCACCAATTTCTACAGCCCCCCATTGGCCTAGAGCGGCGAACCGCGGCCAGTGGGAGCTGCGATCAGCCGAACCTTCGGACGCGGCAGGTAAACAAACTGGCCCGGCCCGCCAGGGGCTTTCCCTGAACAAGCAGTGGACCACAGTTGAGAACCACTGATCTAGACACTGACAGGTGTTTGTCTAACCTGCTCTTAAAAAATCTCCAATGAAGGAGATTCCACAACCTCCCTAGGAAACTTATTCCAGTGCTTAACCACCCTGACAGTTAGGAAGTTTTTCCTAATGTCCCTTGCTGCAATTTAAGCCCATTGCTTCATGTCCTATCCTCAGAGGTTAAGAACAAAAATTCTTCTCCCTCGTGGTAGCCTCTGAAACATTCCACTGCATGTACATTAGAAGGGTTTGGAAAATATCACAGGACCAAAATCTGAAACAGAATCTAACAACTTAGGGAGCTTTCTTATGAGCTGGGTGTAGTGCAGGTAACTATGAGAGGTGACTTGTTTGTACTGCACCTTTAACTTTCTAGCAGTCTTCCTGCCAAGGGCAGATGCTATTCTGAGAGGTAGAGCTGATGCAGTGCAGAAGAGAACACACGTGCTGTCTCTTGGAGACTTATTCTGTTTTGTTCTTTCAGTTAGTGTGAAATAATTCAAAATGGAACTAGATTATAATTCTGTTCAGGGCAAAATAAATACTGGAACCCAAAAACTTCACCATGAAAAGTGAATGTTTTGAAAACATTAAGAAAATGTTACATTGAAAGTATATTTGGTATAGATATGACAAACCAACTGGTGGAAAGAAGTTCTCCAAATGATCTTCTGGTGACCAGCCTAAGTGGTCCCCCTGTCCTCATAAAAATGTAGCATTCCAGCTGCCCTCTTATTCCTAAGGAGAGGGCAGGAAACAGTCAGAAGGATAAAGGAGGACCTGGATGTTTTGAGAGAAAGGGTACCAGGGAAAAAATAAGTTACCTGGCAAGCAACCACCAGGCCCACATCTACTATTAATATTCAAGGGCTTTTCCCTTTGAAAGCAAAGTCTTTAAACAAGTGGACTGAATGAAAGATGGAGAACTGCCTTGGGTGCACATCTCGTTTAAGCTGCCATCTTGGCAAACAGCTTCTCTGGATTTCTGCCTAGATGCCACTTACTGAATCTGAGAAAGCTAAATTGCCCATAGATGCCAAGAAACACTTACGCCAGCCCGTCCAGCTGCATTTCTATGGCACCTTTAATCAAAAGATGCCACAGAGGCTGCACGTGATCTGTAGACACTGCCATAAAACAATATTTATATTTAGCATGTGTATACACACACACACACAATAAATATATATATAAAAAGAATGCCATCCATCAGCCTTTTAGACTCATTTTAAAAATAGGGTAAGCTTTTGAAAGTGGAAAAAATTCTGAGCAACATTTAAGCACTGAGGCTCGTCTAGAATTTGACAGTAATAAAGGAAAAGTTCCCCAAACTAACAGTTTATCATAAGGAATAATCTGTCAGCTTTAAGGCCTTACCTACACTAGCAAAATACCCATCATTATCAAGAGGTGATAGCAATGGAAGCAGTTGAATTGATGCTGAACACCTTTAATTTGTAAGCATAGCCAAGAGCAGAATTGTTTCAAAAACAACTTTGGTTAACACCTACTAAACTCAAGAAAGGATCGTAGGAATTATTGGATTTGGGGCACTGTTTGAGAAGGACTGATTTGTAGGCTGGAACTAGAAGTTACATTTTATTCATTCTGTTTATTATGGTACTTCTGTTGTATTAATTTAGGCTCAATATCTGGGCCAAATATCTGTTTAATGTTGGACAGTGACTGGGTTATGTAAACACTTTTAAACAAGGTTTGGTATACAGAGACCTCAACCAGCTTAATACCATGTCATACACATCGTTAATAATTTTAACCTTTTATTAAAGATACAGAAAAAAAGTAAGACTGGTGTTGACATTCACTTGCAACCTCACTGCTTGAAAAACACCAGGACAGCACAGAGTCTTACTTTGAGACCTGGCAAACTTCTAACAGCATCGGGCCTTTTAGAACACTGCTTTTAGTTGTCACTTTCTAATCACAGGCTTACAGCAGTGTTACAGAATACATAGGTTGGCCAGCTAAGCCAGACACTTATTAAACAGAAGGAAAAGGGAGAGAGATAGGCAAGAGAAAAAAGAAGGTAGGGAAGGAAAAGGACATATTTAGGTGCACAGGAGGAGAAAAGGGGGCAAAGTCTCACATCTCAGGTGGTGTTTAGGATTTAGCTGAAGCCAGCATTGATGGGGATGTCATGAGAGTCCCCCTCTGGCCAGGATATTTCTCAGGATGACAAAGGCCCCGAGGGGGGGGGGTCTCAAGAGATGGTGGGATGGCAGCCATAATGGTGAAGCTTGCTCTAGTAGCCAATTATTCCCCCAAAGTCTCTTTCAGAACCTCAAAAGGGAGCGATGGGTAGAATTCCCCAGCCTCATTATTTTGTCCAGCAATTAGGCCTAGGTTCTGACACACCAATTTTCATTCACTGATCTCCAGTCCCCAACTCCTCTTGTTTACCAGGTATAATCTTAACACTGGCCTTGAGTTATATCAGTAGACCTTTTTGTTTGGCATAATTCAGTCAGTCTCTGTTTCGTATCTTTTCCTCCACATCACCATTTATCATTACAAGTTATTGTGACATCTTATGAACTTACAACTCACTTTTTACATTTGAGCTTACAATTAGGGTAAATTTCTAGGCCCAGTTATTGCAACAGGACCGGAACCACATTGTGCTAGATGCTGTATAAACAGATAAGAGTATATTCAATACAGAAGATAGCAGAGAAGTTAATCAGTCCACTTGTCATGAGGATTCAAAGAACTAATGGACATTAACCGGCATCTGTGTGCACCACAACCGTCTACTGTATAGAATGGAAAAGTTGTTCCTGTGAGGGGTTTTGGTGCAATAAAGCTCCCATGCAAAGCAAAATTAAGTATGAAGGAGATTCTGCTCCAGCAGCAAATGGAAAGAGGTATATGGCTTTTTAAATGGCACAAGAACAGCTATGCAAAGTGTGAGTTGTAAAACCCCAAACCATGTTCACACAGCTGAGCAGAAGGGAGCTCATGCACGTGCATTGTTGACCAAGCCCCCCCCCCCCCCCAGTTCTGTTGCCCTACTACTAGGAGCAGGGACTTACTGCATTTTGTCAGTGCCAATAGGAGTGTGTGTGGTTCATTTGCCACATGCTTGCTAACACTCCCACAGCAAGAGAGGACCTGCCAGAATGCGCACACAGCAGGAGGTTTATTAGACATCTGATTCCTCCCTACTAGCTAGCAGAGACCTGCTCCATACCTCAACTTCCTTCAATACAAGGGGGCCCCACTCTGCACCCAACACCTCCATAGTGAAGAAACCAGCTACCATACTTGACCACCTGCTCCCAAAGCCAGGAGAGACTGCCTCCTCTCACCCCCACAAGATGACCTGCCAGTGACTTCTGATGGGATGCACAATGAGGTGCTGAAGCAGAGTAGTTTTTAAAACAGTCCCTTGTGGAAATGTTTACAGCTTATCACAGTATGTGGAATTCTTCTGGTGGTGTTTTCACACACAGAAACATTAACTATAAGACATCTATTTTTAGAAGCCTGTAAAAACTTTAGCAAAATCAGTTCTCAGAATGTGTGTGCTCTCTGGGTAGGCAGAAGTTTTTTGGGCTCACTGAATAGACAGTGAAAGTCATACAGTAGGACTAGTGGGTCCCTGACTGATTACTGTCCCCATGTAATTAGAACAGACAGCTGTAGTAATTTTCGGATGCGGGGGTCCCAGTCATCACAGCAACAGTATATTCCAAGGCCTTACTCCAATCCTCAAAACCACACCAGTCTCCAGCAGCGTTTTAACCAGGTTCACCCAACATAGTTAATGCTGTCGTTAGAACTGGTCAGAAGTGCATTTATTTTCCAGACACTTGCTGCAAAAGTTTGTTTAGTTAAACATCTGGTTTTCCTTTGAAAAGCAGTTTCAATGGAAAATTTGACCCAGCCCTAGCTGTAATATCACCAGGTTACCAAGATCAGGAATATGGTCCCAGTCCTCACATTCAAAAATTACACCACTAAAATAAAGTTACCATGGGCCATACTTTAAAAAAAAAAAGAAAAAAAAGTCCTATGACTCAGCAGGCAAGCAGCTGGACCATAATTATTTTAAAAGAGGCTCTTCATGGAGAGATTCCCACTAATAAAGCCCCACCCCAGCTTCATTTTCAGATATCACATTGGATATGAAATCGTCCCAGAAGTCTTCTTACATCCTAAATCCTTCAAGGTACTGTGACAATATGTATCCCTATATTGACTCTTTTTACAGTTTTGTACAAAGTATGCCTTGTGAGGTATCATTTGAAAACTCATACTTTGCTGATCATTACTGTCCTGTAAAATATGTTTGACAACATGGTATGTAAAGTTGTAAGATTCTACTCTATGACATTGCTGAGACATGTTCCGAGTTTAGAAAAGCAGGCACAAACCAGTTCCTCAGAGACGAAAGGCAAACTGATGCCTCAGACAGATGTCAACAAAATCAAATCGACTATCACCTGGTTAAGAGACCATTCTTTGGCAAGAAAAAAGGATGTGGGCAAGATATCTACATTTTGGCAAGGAAATAGCGAGAGGTTCCTGTCCCCACAGACTTGGTCTCCTGAACCTCAGCTGGAGGAGATTTTCAAAGAAAAAGAGAACTATAAGAAAGGGGAACAGATGCCCCAAAATACTCCCCCCTTTCTCTCCACTCAAAGTATCAACACCTCCTAAAAGACAAGGCAAGTAACACTGAACTGGAGGAGGGATCCTGGCTGAAAGGAATCCAGCCAGTAAGACTGCTGAAGCATGTGGTGAGAGAGACCTTTTCTTTGAATTCATTTAGCTTAAGTTAGATATTAGTTTGTGATTTACCTTTTTTTTTCTTGTAACCAATTCTGACTTTTGCGCCTCATTACTTGTAATCATTTAAAAATCTCTCTTTCTGTAGTTAATAAACTTGTTTTATTTTTTTTTTTATCTAAACCAGTGTGATCAGACTGAAGTGTTTGGAAAACTCCATTTGAAATAACAGGATTTGTGCATATATCATTTTCTATTAATAAAATGATGGACTTTCTATGAGGTTGTGTTGTTCAGGAGAGAGCTTGGCAGTACAAGACACACATTTCTGGGGGAAAGTCTAGGACTAGGAATTTGCTGGTGTTACTCCGCAGTGTAATTCAAGAGTGGTTGGCCATAGCACTCATACTGTATAGCTGGAAGTAATTTACATGATGGAGGCTGCGTGTGAGCAGACCAGGAGTGGTTACTCACAGCAAAGCAGTGTAAGAGACACCCCAGTCTGGAGAATTGAGGGGATACAGCTATTCAACAGTCCAGATTGTACCCTGAGGAATTTCACAGGTACTCTATAACTAGTTCAGGAAAAAATGAAGTCCTCCGGATGTCTATTTGATATGGGAAGTACTTAGTGTCCATGTAGTACAGTAACCAGCTTCCATAAAAAGTCAATGCCAGAAGCTTCAGAAGGAGGTTGAGCCTCTCATTTAAATACTTAACTGTATAGGATTATAACAATGGGAAGGCATTTTTTCTAGCTAGTGAGCTTTTCATATCCTTAAGTAGGCCCAAACTTGGACTAGTTTCCAAAGCAGCTTCAGAAGTTAAAGTTTGAGTTAACAGCTAACTGGATTTGATGTTCCAGTAAAGCAAGATTGTGGGGGCGGGGGAGAGCGGGGAACCCAACAAGTAAAGAGTGAAGGGAAGGGTTAAAAAAAAACAACAACCTGCAACAGAGTGAAAAATGGATGCAAAGAGCCTGTGGGGGGAAAACTAAAGAATCAGCAATATTCTAATGACAGGTAAATGTACCACACACAGGGCACCCAACTATGCCAGCTTAGCACTTTGGGTAGGGGATGGGGATAGGGACAGAAGAACCATGCCTTCCCTAATAAAGTCCTCATGATACCTGATATGCTTTCACTAGACTCCAATAAGATTCAATATCTCTTTTGAGCAATCATGAAATTAAGTTACAGGTTAAAAAGTTGTACAAAAAATTCAGTTTGATTAAGCCGGTGAACCCAAAGCTATTTTGCATGGTTCACAGGACATCCGTCTTCATAACATTCTCCCATTCCTATCTCTTGCATGAGGAGAGAGAGAGAGAGCCCTTCTCTTCAGCCTAGCTGTTCTTTTAATTAGAAAAATATCTGATTTTAGGTTTATAGTTATACAAATCATTCCAAACAAAGGGGCATGTTACAGATGCTATGCTTGTTGCTGAATCTCTCTTCTTCCCCCTTTTTCTAAGAATTACTTAACCCAGATGCCTCAGTAGCATGAATGAGTTTACTGACAATTCCTAGTTTAATAACCATGTGGAAATACTTACATGTGTTCATTAATTCTCCACCATCCCCGCTCACAGCCCTTGATGCTCTTCTCACTGATAGTGTAGTTATGAAACTTCAGTGCTATACCCAGGCTCTTTTGAGGAGTCTGTAGCAAACAAGCAGGAAAGCTGGTAAAAACATTTTGTGCACACAGGGAATTAAAATCTTTAGATTTGTCTTAACAATTATTATGCTCTCGGGATACCAAGCTACAGGGGAGCACTGGCTTGCACAGCTCAACAGAGAGCACCTGAGCAGGCCTGATGGTTTTTCAGCTGCCAGCAAAAGCTCAGGTTGGCAGAGGCCAAGTGCAGCTGCAGGCTTTCCATCCCTCTTAAGCAAACAATCCTTTCATCTTCTGACCATATATGGAATGCGGCTTTCAAACTGAGATCAAAGGCCTCTGGCTATTCCAACTTCATTAGAGCAAGGGCAGACAGCCATGGCTGACTGACAGCTAAGACTCTGAGGTACATACTGAGTTCTCCATAACATTATGCTTTTTGGTAGCGCATTGCATCCAGAGGATTTCAAAGCATTTTAAAACCCAGAGTAAGCCTAAGGATATCACAGACGTATGTAATCAACAGAGGTTCCACTTTACAGGAACAGAAGGCAAGTGACTAGAAGCTAGTAGTCATGATCTCATCCCTACCTTTTAATGATGAGAGAAGTATAATTTGGCCACACGCACAGCATTTGCACAGTGCAGCACTAGTGCTTGGCTAGAGTTAGTTCTTACATAACAAAAAGCAATTCCTGTGTATGTTGTGAAGGGCCTTTTGAGTTAAGAATAGTAGGGGACAAGGTAAAAGCTCTCAGCAGTCTGGAGCAAGTTCACTATAGCCCCAGTTCTTCTCCCTTCATACTCGGTCATTCCAAATGTTCTTATCTAGTTTCCAACAATACAACAGCCACTCAATCTGTTCCCTTTCTATCTCTTATTCTTTGCCTGGTTCTCTAGCTCCCTTACTCATCCCCTCCTCGTTATCTATATATGCAGTTCTTTTTCACTATTCACCATGCAGCACTTCATTTTATTTGCTTTCTCACTTTTTGCTGACTTCAGTTTGAACATTCTAACATGCACATAAGAACACCACTAACTCCTGCCTCTTCAGTGAGTTACTCCTTCCCCCCCCCCCAACTCCTTGAGTGTGATTGATGGCTCTTTCTGATGCTTTGATTTCCTCTCCTTTAACTCTAGGTTTCCATCCATTTCCACTCTACCAATACTGCATTTATCAAAGTTCCCAGTTGTTTCCATGCTTTCTATTGAGGCTCACATCTCTCCTCTGTTTAAGTATCCTAACAGCTCAAGACCAATGTGGAAAAATCTTAACTCCCTCCCATCACCGTGAAAAAACACCATTGTCCTCCTCAATACACATGTTTGAAAGCTTTTGTTTGGTTTTGACTCTTTCCTCCCACATCAAAACTATTAAGTCCCGATGGATTTCCTCCATCCTGTCTCTAGAGAGTCCAACTTATCTCCGGTTTCAGAGTAGCAGCCGTGTTAGTCTATATTCACAAAAAGAAAAGGAGTACTTTTCGCACCTTAGAGACTAACAAATTTAAGCTATATCTATATTTTGGCTCTTCCACATGAACCCTGCTCCCAAGCTACTCAAAATCCTACCACCAAAAAAAGAGCAGCTACTCACCATTCTGAATCTCTTCACCTCCTTCCTCATCCAATTCAAAATTTTTCACCACTTTTAATACACTATTGCTGTGTAGATCACTGCTCTTAGTTATTTCCTTTGATGCCCTCCTGCTATCTACACTGACTCGCTCTTTGTTTGTTCCCTAATACCTTAACAAGTTCCAAGGGTACAAGGTAAGTTAAACAGAGTTGTCGGGCTTCCATTTTCCAGAAGGGACCAGGATACATTGCAGAATGCAAAGGGAGGGACTTCCAAGTGAGAGCTCATTCTTCAGTTCTCTGGTAAAGCACAGAGTTTAGTGTCCCTGCAGCTCTCATGATAGAACTCTCTTTTGTCCTCTAGATAAACTCCTCCCCACATTCATGCTTGATAATAGTTAGGCTGCTGGTGTACCGAGAACACTAGCTAACATGCTGACCAATATTGTCTCATTGATTCCTTGTGCACCCCAGTTTGTCTGTATCCATCTGCTGGCTGATCCTTAGACTGTAAACTCTTCGGGGCAAGGGCCATTTTGTAGTTGTGTTTGTGCAGCGCACAGCACAATGGGGCCCTGGTCTATGACGGGGACTGCTAGGTACTACCACAATACAAATAAGGACAGTTAAAATGAAAAAAAAGTTCTAACATACTGAGAAAAGTGACCAAAGTTTTCCCAAAAAGTTGTGGAAATTGGTCTGTCTCCACAGTGAAACAAGGGCAACATTTTGAATCTGTTTTTTTTTTTTTTGGTTGTTTTGTTTTTAAACCAGCTTCGTTTTCTTTGTAATAACCTGAGCCCAATACTTCCTATAATAAGATCCTGTTTTCAGTTGCTTACAACTTCAAACCTAAACTGTGTGTGGGCTGAAGTTTTCTGTGCTGGAAGTCTGATACAGGCTAAATATTTCTGGCAAACTAGTTCAGCGGTTTCTGAGAACAAAAACTCGGGCAAAATGTTTTGCCCATGTTAAAAAACTGACAACCAGACTGGGTGAAAAAAAATTTGCCAATATTTTAATGACCAAAAAATGCAATTTCAGTAGCAGCAAAACTATTAGTGAATTTACTGAATAGTTTCAACCAAACCAAAAAAATCAAAATGTACCAGTAATGTTGAAATGTGCAGTTACATTTCAGTATTACCAAAACATTTCAATTTTTCAGGCCGGAGTCACAAAGTGGGGGAGGGGGAGGAAGAGGAGGTGGTGGTTCCACTGGCCTCCTCATAATCTTTAGCCAGGGGATAGGGCACTAACTGAGGATGTGGGAGACCTGGATTCAATTGCCCCCTCTACCTGAGGTGGAGAAGGGATTTTAACTTGTGTTTCCCACATTTGAGAAGAGTGCCTTAGTCACTGAGCTACGAGATATTCTGGCATGGGTCTCTCTATTCTATTCTACACAGGTTTTTATATCGTGCTCATGATGGTAGTATTTGAGCACCTTCCAGTTGTGAGTTAAACCAGGAGACTGCACATCTATCATGCAGCGTTTGTTCCCTCAGGCTGTCTACACTTTGAGCTATGGGCATAATTCCCAGCTTGAGGAAAGATACCCAGGCTAGTTCTGACAGAACTAATGCACTAAAAATGGAGCATAGCCACGGTGACATGCTGCCCTGAATACGTGTCTCAGACAGCAAGTGCTCAGGGTGGATGGCCCCTCATACTGCCACAGCTATACTCTTTTTAGTGCACTAGCTCTGATGGAGCTAATGCAGGTATGTCTCCTCAAGCTGGGAATTACACACCGCCTCGAAGAGTAGACATTGCCACACTCTCCTGTTGAAGCAGTTCCAATTTGTATAAATAATTAATATGACTGGAGCAGGGACTTGAACCTGGGTCCCGCACCCCGATGACTGCTGTAATCCCCAAGCTACAGACTCAGCCTCTTTTCCTGGTGAAGTGACTCTTCACTGACATCACAAATAACTAGGACTTGTCACTATGAATCCTGAAATGTACAATGCACGAAGAGTGCCTGCAGATCCACGGATATGAGAGGAGAACACAGAGGCATTCAAAGTAATATTACTACAATTCAAGGTGTATACAAGACCCCACTTTTATTAAATGACCATCCAAAAAGGTACCGAGTATTTTGCAACATTAGTTACCTGCATTTATCAGCCACCTCTTCAACACAAGTAAAGACTGTGCAGAATCAGTCTGAGATGTTTTAGAAGACTGGCTGAACTGTTTGGAGTTGAGATGATCAGAAGGCAAACACTGTCTACACACAGCCTGGGGACAGGTGTCACTGCACTTCACGCTGTTTTGCATTGCTTTACATTTGTATACATTAGCACCAGGGGCCAGATTTTCCAAAAGAGCTGAGCTTCCCTTTAGGCAGCAAAGTGACTGTTGGGTGCTAAGGTGTTGACAAATCTTGCCTTACACGTTAAATGAGAGGCGCTTAATTCTGGCGCAGAGGTGAAAGTAAGCCGGTACGGTCAGGTCTGGAGTACCTGTAAAAAAAGATCCAGTAGTGTACTGGCAAATAAGTGGAGCATTCAGTACCGGCTCACTTTCACCTCTTTTGGCTGCAGAACAAAAAGTTCAAACTAAAAGCTAATAAAAGCTTGGAAAGGGAAAACTCATTGTCACATTTGTGTTGTTGTTTCTCTCCCTCTCCTCCTCCAGCCCATGGTTCACCCCGACCCCCGCACTAAGCAGGGGCTGCAGGGGCTCCCCTCTAGCTTGTAGCAGGAAGCAGGAGGACTGGCTGAGGGAGAAGCCTCCCCAGGTAGCCTGCTGCCTGCATAAGAACAGTTTAAATTTAGCTGTTCACTCTGCGGTCTGAACCACAGATTCAGGGCTATTTCTGGCTTCCTTGTTAATTTCACTCAGGGTTGTTGGTGGGAGCGGGGTAGTGGGGGTTGTGTGAGACCAAGGCAGGGGCAGAAATACAATAGCCATTTGGCTGCACAGCTTAAATCCAGAGGTAATAAATGCCAGTGGAAGCGGAAAACTCACTGTCACATTGGTTTCTCTCCTCCCTCCTCCTCCAGCCAGGCTGCGACAGGGCTAGGCTCAGTGCTTCCCCGAACCCTCGCACTCAGCAGAGGCTGCAGCGGCTCCCCTCTAGCTTGGAGCAGGGGGACTGGCTGAGGGAGAAGCCTCCCCAGGATGTGTGCTGTTTGCATAAAAACAGTTTAAACTTGCTGCTCCCCCCCTGGTTCAGACTGGGATTCGCCGCTCTTTCTGGCATCCTTGTTAATTTCATTCACAGTTGTTGGGGGGGGGGGGGGGAGAAGGGGAGGTGAGACCAAGGCAGGGGCAGAATATAATAGGCATTTTACTGCACAGCTTAAATCCAGAGATAATAAAAGCCAGTGGAAGGGGAAAACTCACTGTCACATTGGTTTCTCTCCTCCCTCCTCCTCCAGCCAGGCTGCCCAACAGCCTAGGCTCCCTGTTCCCCCCACCCCCTCAGCAAGGGCTGCAGTGGCTCCCCTCTAGTTTGGAGCAGGGGGACTGGCTGAGGGAGAAGCCTCCCCAGGATGCCTGCTGTCTGCATAAGAACAGTTTAAATTTAGCTGTTCACTCCCTGGTCTGAACCCTGGAATTAGGGGCTATTTCTGGCTTCCTTGTTAATTTCACTCAAGGTTGTTGTACCAAAGCCTGGGCAGTTCTTTTCTGCCCCCTGGATGAGGCGATCTTCAATAATATAACACACAAAAAATACAATCAAAATCAGGAACCATTTCCAAGTTCAAATCTATCCCATTCCCTCCCCAGCAGAGGATTATGGTTGTGATGTCCAAACTGCTTGCAGATCCTCTTTGAAATGTTACTGTTTAAAGAAAAACAAAAACATGGAGAACATGGTGGGAAGATGTGTTCTGATGATCGGGGTTTATTTTGGGCAAAGCAATTTTGGTAAAACAAATAAAGATTCACAGGGAAAGCAAATAGCCCCATAGACAAAACCACAAAGGACTGGAGGGGAAAACTGGATATTCAGGGAAATTATTGTGCCTCCTTTGAAAGAAATAGTAGTTTTCATTCCACCCTCTTTATATATTGCATTAAACACCTGAAATGTCCTGAGGACATAGGGGCTCAGATCTCTTTTTGTTTTGTGGGTGTTGGTGTCCTGCAGAGTGCGGAGGCTGAAATTGACAAAACTTTCTCTAAGTATCTTGTATATTTCATGGCAGTTATTCTAGTTGTCCTTCATTCACCCCGGTCTTCCCCTACTAATAGCCACCCATTAGTGTGTCCCTGCACCCTTGCAGCTAACACCTCAGGAACTTCTGCTTAATGTGTGCTGCTTAATGGCACCTTGCCCCTGGGCGGGGGGCTGTTGGTCCGATTCCTACACTAAAGAGCTATCTTTTCTGAGAGATCCATCCATACTGGACATATACATTTCGAACATACCTGGAATAAGAATAGATTTAGATCTAAAAAGTCAGAGATCAAGGATTGTTTAATCTCCCTCCCAGGCACATAAAAGTGTGGGTTGCTTGTATTTGGACTGTAGGGGTGAGAAATGTAACTTACTTCCACCTCTGGCCCCGCCCCTTCCGCCTGAGGCCCCGCCCCTTCTGGGGGGAGGGGAAGAGTGGGACCCTTACCGGTAAGAGCTGTATTTTACTTTCACCCCTGCTCTGGTGGAAAATGCGATACCAGCTGCGTGAATGCTGATCACTTACAATCTGGCCCCACATCCCAGGTGAATGGCAGCAGACAGAACACACTTTCTGTTACACAAGTGACTTCACACCTGCACATTTTAAATTATTTATGTCTAAGCATTTCATGAATAATTCTTGTTAACAAATAAATCTGATTTAATCTCCTGGCTTTTCAAGTAAAATTCGCAGCCACTGTTATTGCAGACCCGCTTGTCTATTTCGAGATGCTACTTTCTGTTGGGCCTTTCAGTGGTTACTTTCTAGAGGTGCCAATGCATTGCATGTATTCAGCAATAACCATTCTACAAGATGACTACCCCATTTCTCAGAAAGCACGTCACTACCTACCAAAAGCCTCCCTTTGGCCTACTCTTAGGATTCTGTTGCCTAAATTGTGCAAAATACCTAAAGAAGAATAGACATTACCTGAAAATTCCACGTACAAATGCATTTTGGAGGATAGTAGCTTGGATAATATGGACTCACAATTCGCCCCTCAAAGTCAGTTTTCTCTTTTGTCAATATACTTTTTCCACATTCTAAAAACAGAAATATTTTGGTGAGGTTTCACATTATTTTAAATATCCCAGTTTTGGAGCCTGTTGGATAAGTGTCTAAGTTAGTTGCTGTCCTTTGGCTACACAACAGGACAACTTAAATGTTCTATTCTGGCCCACCCACAAAAGATCAGAGGTCAGAGCTGTACAAAAATAGCAGCAGCAGAGTGGCACTGAAAATGCAGACACTGAACTGGCAAGCTCCAAGAATGCTGCCTCAGAAAATCCACTCCATGTCTCTCCCAAAACAAGAAAGTCACCAGATCACATTAACTGTTCGGTCCTCAACAGCTGCCAACTAACAACCTCAAGCCAACACACTGCAGCTCAAAAGTAGAGGTGGCTCACAGAAGTCATTTTACAAGACCTTGTCAGACTGATGAGCTGTATTTCGTGTTTGTAAAAAAAAAAAAAAAAAAAACCCACACAGTGAGTTTATGTCTGAAAGTTTACTTTTTAAAAGTTTAACCACACTCAGTTATACGGACCTAAAATATTACCAAGTAGTATATTTGCAACCAAAACACATCTGCATTGTAGTAGTGCATGAGAATCTCTGTTTTATAAAGCCCAGAAGGACCATTGCCATTATATTGTCTGATCGCCTATATAACACAGGCGTTAGGGACTTCTCAAAATAATTCCTGTTTGAACTAAAGCATATCTTGATTTCCAAAATTGCTATTGCAGGAGAATCCACCAGAACCTTCAGTAAGTTGTTCCAATGGTTAAACATCCTCAATATTAAAAATTTGCACTTATTTCCACTCTACGTTTGTCTAGCTTCAGCTTCCAGCCATTGAACTAAGTTATACCTTCATCTGCTAGATCGTAGAGCCCTTTTTCATCAAATTTCTGTTCCCCAAGCAAGTACTTTTAGCCTGATGAAGTCACCTCTTAATCTCAAAGAGAAATTGAAAAGAAATGGATTATTTACAAAGGTCTAAAACCTGCTTGTCTATATTTATTGCCCAAACAGAGAAATTTAAAACGTAAACAAGATCTGAAGAGTTAAACAACAAAATTGCTTGAATGCTGAATACTTTAGTACTCAACACCTTCAGTCTTAGTACTGCCAGTCAGACTCCAGCCTGTAGGAGCAGCTGCATAAGTAGCTAAAGCAGGGACCCAGGAATGCTAATAATCTCAGAGACTGGACTTGCTCTGCTCTGTGCTGATTGGCTGTTTCCTCCAACCCCTCCCTCACCATCTCTCCTCTTCAGCTTCACGCCACACCTGCCCCTGCAACATCCCCTCTCCTTTCAGTTTCCTTTCCATGTAACTTTTCCCCTCCTTACTCCCCACAACTCATACCCCACAAGCCAAGAATAAAATTGTGGCACCAACATGTTTGCCACCATCATATCATTCACTCTACTTGTCCATTATACCCATTTCCCCTACCCTGTGTCTGTCTCATTTAGACTATGAGCTCTTTGGGGGCAGAGACTGTCTAGTGCGCTGTATTTGTACAGCACCTAGCACAATGGGGCCCCATTCCTGGTTGCCTCTTAAGCATTCCTCTTATAAACATGATTAATTAAAATAACATGTCCAAACACAGTATTTGTTTATGTTTATAAATGGACAATGGCCCTTCAGTTGGTCAAAAATCTGCAACAACTTCTTGTCTCACCCATAGTACTACACTGTGATCCCGAAAAGCTGCCTGCAGTAAATAATGACTTCTTAACAGGAAGCTGTGAGTGGGAGGAATAGTTTACACTTGTGTGCCTTATTTATAGACAGTCACTCAGTTAACACAACAACTCCATCTACTGGCATATTGGAGTACAGGACTTGTGATTAGTTTGAAATACAAGTTCAGTCAAGTTGTTTTTAAATGTACTTCCATGACTGCTTTCACTTAACAATAGATAATCCAAACAAGCATGACCACAGGAAGGGAAAAAAAAATAGGGAAATTTTATCATGCTGGGAGTCAGCATGATAAAAAAACAATTCAGAAGAGAGAGAAGTTGGTGCTGAAGCACATGAGAGAGAGAGAGATGATATAGGAGGTAGAAGAGAAAGAAGGACTAAAGGAAGCTGACCAGGAGTTATCCAAATTCATTAAGTCAGCCTATGGGGTTTGAGTGGCATCTCCATGAAAAATACAAATTCATTTAGATAATAACTTACTTTCTTGTGTAATGACCTCAAAGTACCCGTGAACTTCCTTCAGTTGCTGTATTTGTGTTGACTTAAACGTTACCAGCATCAGGTTATTTGTGGAAACAAATGACATTAATGAGATGGTTGGTTCACAAATTCTAAAGGGGAAAACAGTGACAGCACACACATGAATAGTATTGTATTAAAAGCACATCAGTCTTGTTATTAAATGTGCAAAGTTTCCATGGACAACCAAGTTTGTAAAGCCATCTTCCGTCCAAACTCTACTTTATAATCACTGACCTGTCCTTCTAGAACAGAGGTGGGCAAATGACAGCCCGCGGGCCACATCCAGCCTGCGGGTCCCTCCTGCCCGGCCCCTGAGCTCCTGGCCTAGGAGGCTAGCCCCCGGCCCCTCCCCCGCTGTCCCTCCTCCCCTGCAGCCTCAGCGCCCCGTGCCGCACCGCCAGCCACCGGTGCTCCAGGCAGTGCGGTAAAGGGCGGGGGGGTTGGATAGAGGGCAGGGGAGTTGGGGGCGGTGTTCAGGGGGCGGGGGTGGGGATAGGGGTTGGGGCGGTCAGAGGGCGGGGAACAGGGGGGTTGGATGGGGCAGGGGTCCTGGGGGGGCAGTCAGGAAGGAGAGGAGGGGTTGGATCGGGCGGCAGTCAGGGGACAGGGAGAAGGGGGTTTGGAGGGGGCAGGGGTCCCGGGGGGCAAGTCAGGAATGAGATGGGGGGGTTGGAGGGGCGGCAGGGGGGTCCAGGGGTGGTCAGGGGACAGGGAATGGTGGATAGGGTAGGAGCCCCAGGGGGAGCCATCGGGGGGTGAGAAGCAGGGGGTGTGGGGTGTTGGGCCACGCCTGGCTGTTTGGAGAGACACAGCCTCCCCTAACCAGCCCTCCATACAATTTTGGAAACCTGATGTGGCCCTCAGGCCAAAACGTTTGCCCGCCCCTGCTCTAGAAAGACATGTGCTTTTATACTATTTTCTGGTCAGCAAACAGTGAAGCTAGCTCATGGTTTGCTACTATTGCTTTTAGCGGGGGTAGGGAGGTGTTTGGGGGTTTTCCATTTTAATACTGAAAATAAACCAGACAATGCACAAGTACTTCTGATCAACTGCACCATATTATTCTTTTTAGTTATAAAAGGACACTCCTCAGAGAAAAAAATCTGGCCCTGTCAGTTCCGGTGGCATTTCAAAGAGCAACACACATTTGATCCCCACAACTTCTAGTGATGCATATGCCCTTCCATATTCTAGTCTTATTCACATTTCCAGCCCTCAAATCTTGCTTCCATACTAAATATAATTGCCAAAGTCTGCTGCTCTGTGGAACTCAAAGCTGAATGAGTCATTCAGAGACTTCACATTACTCATCTCAGCTGCAACCATAAACAAAGCTGGTGGTGGGAAAGTTTCCTAAATGCCTTTTCCTTTTCTTATCCGTTAAACATGCCAGCTCTCCTTCCTCTCTCGTCATCATTTGACTCAGCTCCCCATCTCTCCTGTTCAGCTGCTTGACCATTTTGCCACCAAATGTCTCAGTCATTTATGCGATCACCAGACATTCTCCATAACAGTTCCTCCCCCTTCTTCCTCACTCCCTGACTGACTGAGAGGTTGGGGGCATGTCACTTAATCCCTTAAGGTCTCTTCCTTTTCCTCCCTCAGGCAGTATTGACATTTTTGATTCCCTCTGGATTTTTAAAGACACAAAGAGCAGAATGGCTCAAATTAAGTTCTTATCTATCCAGGTAGGTTAGATTTTCTGCCACAGAAATAAGATTTTTTTTTATTCATATTGACACTATTGAAATGTTTGCCAAGATAATAATATTTTAAGAACTGGGTATGACAGAAGCCAATATCCTGGACTCGCCTTATGAAACAAAGATAAAAATTTGCTGAATTTTAAACTCCACTGACCTGAAGCCTAGAGTGGGCGCCCTAGCAGGCCCATGGACAGGGGGGAGAGGACAGGTACCATTTGTGATGCTGGCAGGCCAAATGCCAACTCTTGCCCAGGCTACAGGCATTAGCTCAGAACTGACAACCTCGTAGCTGGAGACCAGGCCAGGTCACCTGTATGTGAGTTTTGCTCAAAATAGGTATTAGTCTCTAAAGAATGTATTTAGTGTTTAGACTCTAGGAAATGCTTGTATGTTGCTGCATGTATCAATCTCACTTATACTATAAAGATTATAAGGTAGTATTTAAGTGTTTGCTCTGAAATTGTAAACCCCCCCAATCAGGAGAGAAGCATTACCAAAGTGTGAAATACTAGTTTGCCACAGGAGCGGTTATCTCCTGCCCAACAGAAGAAGGCGCATAGACACCATTCAAACCATTGTGGACGAAAGGACTGTTGATTGCTCCCCTCCGCAATCCACGAAGAGAAGAAGTGCACATGAACTCAACCCATCATCATAAATTCTGGGAGAAGAGAATAAAAATCTCGGACAAGAGGAAACTGCATCTTTTTGGTTGTTTGAACGCTGGAGGGCCAGAGATTCTAAACTGAACTCAGAGATCCCCAGGGGCTGTGCCCTGAAAGACACTTTGAATAGACAGATCACTACAACTCTGTCACTCTTAGGATTTAGATGGTAACTCACTAGTGTGTGTGCATACGCTTGCTTTAACCTGTAAATAAGTCAGTCCTTTTTTCTAGTGAATAAACCTTTAAATAAATTTATTACAGTACCGGCTACAGGTATTGTCCTTGGTGTAGATCTTCTAGAGTATCAACTGATCTGGGGTAAGTGATTGGTCTCTTGGGACTGGAAGCAACCTGAATATGGTGTGACTTTTTGTTTAAGTGGCCATTTTCCACTAAGTCCAGTTTGTCTGGGTGGCAAGATAGTCCCGTTAGACTTCTCCAGTCTGTCTGTGACTCCATAGTAAGACTGATATAGTGATCCAGACGTTCACATTTGTTACTGGCTTGGTGAAATCTAATTATAGAACTCATCGAGTTTGGAGGGTCTGCCCTCTTTTCTGAGAGTGTGCCCTGAGGTAGGCACTCTCGGTCATGAACCACTCCAGACAGGGTACCAGCTGTAAGGGCGAGCGCTGGGGGTGTGGAGGTGGAGACAAGCGAGCGGGAGGGTGGGGCCTCAGGGGAAAGGGGTAGGGCCAAGGTTCAGGCTCTGGTGGTCTCTCTCCCCCCACACACACGCACACTTACACTTTTAGGACGCTTTCACCCCCCTGACTCCAGGCAGCTTGACACCATTTCCCTGAACTCTTACATTCGTTAGTGAGACACATAAGAGTACAGATGACAAAACCAGTAAGAAAAAAAAAATGGTCTTATCACCTTTCTAAGAACCAAAACATTTACATTCTGAAGCCAATCACAGTCTGGCTGGCTCGGGGAAATTGTATTGGCCTTTCACAGTTCACTTACGGAAAAGTGTAACAAGGATGTTGCCACTAATAGTGGTCTGGAAACCTGTATGAACTGAGCCAGTGATCTCAGTAAAGTTTCCACAGGATGGGTGTTCAGAATACAAAATCCTCCACCCTCTTACTGGGCAGGAAAAAGGGATTTAAAGGGCTACAAAATTAAGCTTTCCATCTGTACATGGTGTTCTCTCCAGGTCAGAGTTGAATCACTTGAGCAGAGCAGAGTGGAAGAAGCGGTCACTGCCCATATTACTCCTGTACTCTATATTATTATTCCAATAGTATCCAGTGGACCCAATCAGGGCACAAGAACCCATTGTGCTAAGTACCACACAAACACAGAACAAAAATATCTGTCTGACCCTCCAAAAAAAACCCTGCTCACCAACTCTCTCCAGCTACAAAAATTCACAGTACTCAAACTTTTAAGTAAGGTATAAACTGTACAATCCTTAAAATACAAATATTACTTGCACTTGAAAGCCATAGGACAGCTGAGAAAAGATCACACAGTGGAACTGGAGTAGTGTCAGCAGAACCAAGATAGTAGTTTTTAGAGCAGTGCAAGGTAATCAGTTTTCACACAAGAAAGCAAAGTTTCTTGTCATCTCCTAATTTATTCAAAGGATGAAATTTTGAAATTTCTTCCAGTCTACCCATGCTTCCTGAAAGGAAATGGAAATTCTGCCCAATAACAAGCTGCATATTTTCACACTTTTGCATCTAAGTTAACAATTTACCATTTTCCAAATGCCTTTTCATTAGCAAGACCAGTTTTTCCACTCATTTCTTCACGTAAGATAATGAAGTTCATTATCATCATTTGTACAAAACACAAAATTTAGTGAGTACTTAAACTAAAAAGTAAAAACACAAAAAAAACTCATGAAAAGTTTGCAGAACCAAAGAATTCTCATTTAAAATATATACATACCGGTAGAGTATCTTACTTTTGATTGGCATCAAGGAGTCATAAATGGTCAGTGAGTCAGTGATGCAGTTATCTGCTTCAATGCGAATAGACGCTATAGAGAGACGAATTAGATGGCCCACTAATGCAATCAATTTGAAATAACAAATAATTCTCCCTGAGGTAGCAGTGATGTCCAGTGGAAAGTGCCGATGCAGACGATCTGCGTATAGATCATATATGCAATTTGTTCCTGTAGAAATACCACATTTTCAACATTAATATTGACTCACTGCACCTAGTCAAGTCGGGGTTGGGTGCGGGAGAAGGAGAGTGAAACAAGATGGACAAATGTAACAAGTGTATTCATAAAGTTTCTTGTGAACAGAACATGCCAATATATCCCACTGGCTTTTACAGCCTTATTTATCCACAAGTCTATGATTAAAGACAGTTATAGCCACAAGAAAATTGGGAGAGAATAAAAGCAGGGTGCATGCCAGCATGAATAAATATTTGAAGAAGCATTTGCACTAGAAGTACTGTCATTTTGAAAAGCTGCTATTTGCACAATACATTTGACATACACAAGGGTTCACGGGTCAACAGAAAAAAGAGGTAAATTCTAATTGTTCATTGTGAAAAGTTTGTCCAGCCACATGGCAGAAATCTGTGAGATTTCTGGTCTCCACTGTGCACCATTGATTTCTAAGCTTCAGAACATCCAAAGTGCACTGTTGTGTTGCTGTCATTAAGGTTTCTCAACTGAAGTGTCCATCTGCTTAGATATTGCTCTTTTACTTGTTAAAAGAAACAGGCTAACAATTCTGCCAGCAAGTCTACAGCGCAAATAGTACAAATTATTAGGGTTTGGTGCAACATTCCCAAGAAAGCCCCAAACCACATATAACTTGTCTGGTTTCAGTTTATGACAAAAATTGAAATTTGAACAAAGCTCATTGGAAAGTACCATTGAAGTTGGCAAACTTTAATTTAAGTTAAGATGAGCCAGTTTATGTAACTGTCAAGCCCTTAGTTTCAATTCAAAAAGCTTTGGGATTTTCAATTTATTCATACCTGAAACTCTTAGCACTATTCTTTAAAAGGAAAGAGGGGGAATACAAAAGAATTGGGCCCACACAAGGTAATTACCTCAGTCTTTACAAATGAAAAGGGTACATTTTCCTCAGCTCAGATAGTTACCCCCTTGAAACATCAATGAAAAGATTACTGGAATATTTGTAAATGCATCTGTGGGTGAACCCAAAAGCAGCTGTATTACTATGTTGCAACTGGTAAACCAAATTAAATATTTCTCTTAACATGACGAGTAGCACCAAGCTCCTAGCAAGGTTGCCAACAAGTCTTCTTTGCAGAAGTGTAAATTATTAGAGCTGAGAGGCTAATCAGTGGTGAGTTAATGCAGGAAAAAGCAGGTATTTCTGAGGCTTTCAAATGTCCCTTAATATTCTTGAAATATTTATTCACATCAATGACTGAACAGCATAAATGTCACATACCTTCAACATAAACTCAATTTCTCTCTCACATAGTTCTTTTTTTTTTTTCAGAATTAGTGCAGTTATTAGTCAGCAAAAATCAGTTTTTGATTCATAACAGATGTTCATTCCACCCACTGCCCCCAGTACAAGATCAGCTTTGCTGACAACTAATTTTTATTAATTTCATTTGACTACAGTAATTTTGTGGGTTATTTTAGTAATTGTGAAAGTAAATCATTTCAATAACTAACTGAAGTCAGGCATGAAACAAGATAGCACCAGTGCAAGTTTTCCTAGATCACTCTGGAAAATTAATTTAAATGTTTACCTGCAGCCCCATGGTATTCCAGTATCAAGCTTCTTTTAGATACCAATTACCAACTGCTCTCACATACACAGTGAGTGTATCATGTGGACAAAGGAGGACTAGAACGTGATGTCATCTTTTCCATTCATGTTTAGGAGAGAGAATCTCAAACATCTGTTTGTATCAAATGGTCCTCTTTTTCCTTCTCCCCTCCCTCTTTTCCCATCTAGAGGAGCCACATACAGGACTAAATTAATGCAAGATCTGATCTTCATGTTATTGCCATTACCATGGAGTTGGAACACACATCTTGTACTATTTCAGTCCCATAAGTGGCTCCTTAACATACTTAAAAAAGCATGTAGAAAGAACCCTGTAGACCCCGTGCCAACTGCTGCTATGGCCTAGAATGAATCCAAGAAACCATCAAGTACATGAACATTTTAGCAAATGAGATCTGAGTTTCAAGCAACTCCGATTTATGGCAAGAGTGTGAAACCAAGTGAGGCTCTGCATGGTGTCAACCCCTAAGGTCAGGAAAAACTAAGCAGTTTTGAGCAACTTTTGCTTTAAGTTATGGGATTCATTCAGACACTAAACTCATTATGTAATTTCAGAGGGAACAAAGTGGAGGACAATAATACACCCCGAAAACCTAAGCCTTGGAGTTTCACACAGACATAATTATAAAGCATATATCGATAGTGGTTTGTGATGTCTATCAAAATACCACCAAACAATATTTTCAGAGACAGATTCTGTGCTTGGGCACAAGCAGGACTTTGACTGCAATGGCAGCTCCACACATACATGCCATGGCTGAATTTTACCCTGGTAGAACAAAACTGAGCAAATGCACATCTCATTACAAGGGAATAAAACATAGTGACTATGGAAACAAAACAAACAACCACCACCACCAAAATTACCTGTTCCAGTTGTTGAAGAATAATCTGATCGAAGCCCAGCTGCACTGGAAAAGAAATTAAAGTGAACCTGCTCATATTTTACATGGAATTCAAAAAATCTAATATTTAAATCTAGCCAAATCCATATAAACTTAGTAATGACTACACTTTACATATTTCAGCTATCAGTTTCATAATACTCTGTGGAGAGTGTCTGACACCTGAATAGGCTCAGCAAAGAAAGAGCAGTGAGAATTCTGTGGAATAAATTCATATAATTTTAGTAATTCCAGCTCTCACACTTTTAAGGGAGATTCAACACTGAGAAAATCCCATCCATCCTAGAACCTGTCCAATTGCTGATCATCAGAAACCCTATTTGTTTCTCAGGCTACACACCTGCCAGAGTGTGCTATCTGGCCACTATGGAGGCAGAACACACAGTTTTGTGTTAGATCTTAGGGGCCCACACTGCTCAACTTGCACATGTTGTAGTCTGATTTAGGGCCATGTCATCAGTGAATGCACTGAATGATGCATCACCCGTGTCCTCGTCCTCACTAAAATCTAAAGGCCCCCAACTGCGTGAGCTGCTGAGCACTCAACTGCCACTGAAGGCAGTAGGAGTTGAGCATGCTCAGCACCTTCAAGATTCGGCCCTTAATACAGGATAGGAACTTCCTGGTCATCAGTCACATAAGAAGTCTCTCACTGCCTTCCACAATCAGGGCACAGCCCCCTTTCTAGGCAAACATAGATGAGAAAGGTCCTCACCAAAAAAGCATGGTCCTTTGCCTTTGTTCTTAAAAAAACAACAATCCTTAGATTAAAGGCAAACAGATTGAACTAATGTTAGTGAGAGGACTGGGATTTGTGTCTTACAAAATCAGGAAGTTCACTCTTATGGTGCCAACAAATTAAACTGAATTCAAATCTTCCCAAAGTTGGGGAGCCTTGGGATTCAGTGCTTCAGTTCATCTTCCACCTGAAATGGGGCCTCGATGTAGCTTTTTGCTTTTATCATAAATTAATAGTGGAGCTGAGGATAGGAGACCTGGTAGTTTTATAACAGTTGCTATTCTAGGATAACAGACTTCTAATACATGAAGTAATTCATTAAGGATGCAGACATGTACAAATACTGACCACTCAACACAATGGAGTCCATGTCGACTGCAAGCCCTTGAAGGCTCCCCACTGAGGTCCGGTTGATGATACTTGTCTGAACAGAGTCCTTTAAAATGGCAGCCACACAGTCCTCGCAGAACACTTGGCCTTTAGCCTTTGGTACCACAAATACGATCCAAAAATGAATAAGAAGGCCTCCATTGTTGTTGTTACTGAAATTAAATGTACATATAAATTCTGTCATATTGCAATGTTCGTCAAATTGGACATTTTCATGGGCTTCTGGATAGTGATTTAGAAGAGTACGGTTCCCACTTTATATCTGGGTTCATTGTTTTGGCACACTGGGCAGTCTCACTCTCTCTTCAGAAGACACGATTTATGATCATAAACAATTAGAGTAACTTTCAGAGGGCCCCCACCTTCTACTGAGGCAAATGGAAATCTTTCCACCTGATTTGGAGTTGGCTTGGTTCCCTAAGGAATGAAGTAGGAATGAAGGAAAGATCATCTCTCCCATAATGTTATCCTTGAACAACCACTTTGTGGTATCCTAAAACAGTTTCTACTACTATTTAATCCTATCTTTAGGTTTCATAAGAGAACTGAGCCTCTATCTATCTTCTGTCTGCTCCCCTGGCTGAAGCCTGGTCTACATTTTAAAGTTATATCAGTATAACTACGTGGCTGGGGTGTGGTTTTACCACCAACTTAGTTAAACTGATACAAGCCCAAGCCTGGGCAGAGTTATACTGGTAGAAAGATACCTTACTGGTATAGTTAAATCTGGTCTATATATTAAAAAGTTTTTCTGACACAACTGTGTCAGTTAAGAGTGTGTTAAAATAAATAAAAAAGAAAAATTTATTTATTTATTTTTGTCACACCCCAAACAGCTAAAGCTATTCCAGCAAAAGCCCTAGTGTAGATGGAGATATTCTGGCAAAAAGTGTCATTTTGTCAGTGTAGAATGTTTTTTTCAGGGAACTGGTATAATTCTAAGTTGGTAAAACAACTCTTTTGCTGGAATAAGCTGAACCTGCCCAAGAGAGTTTTCTCCTACAGCTATACTGGCAGACTTTTTTCAGTGCAGGCAAGGTTCATTCTCTTTCCCCTACAGGAATAGCTACATCAATATAAAACATCTTTATAGCAGTGTAACTGCATCCACACTAAGGGTATGTCTACACTACAAAATTATGTCAACCTAAGTTACATCGATGTACAACCACCACAGTAATTAAATGGCTTTCGCATGTCCACGCTATGCTCCTGGTATCAGCAGGAGCACTTTACCAATTTAATTGTCAGCGTGGGGTGTGGGAAGGCTTCTGAAAGCCATCAAGTCGATGTAAGCAACGCAGTGTCTACACTGACACTGCATTGACCTAACCAGGTCAACCCAAGCGCTACATCTCTCGCAGAGCTGGAGTTAAGTTGACATAGTGGGTGCAACATTTTAGTGTAGACGCTTACAGATTTAGGTCAATGTAAGCTGCCTTGCGATGACTTAACTCTGTAGTGCAGACCAGAGCTAAGGGGTTGTACTGCTTTAAACTACACCAATAGACAAACTATTAGTTTATTTCGTTCAACTGGTGCAAATCCCCAGGTAGACACCAGTTCAGATTAACAGACGCTTATTTCAAGTTAGCTTAAACCAATTTCTAACAGACAAACTAAACTAAAGTAAGCCTAGTTCAAATGGATATAAAACAGTGTATACGCACCCTTTTGCATCGGTTAACTAAATCAGTAGGGTAAATTCATCTCTTTAGTTTCAAGTGGCAACCAAGATTTCAGTTCATGATTGTTTTGCCTCCCCCCAAGCCCGCCCACAAGTTTCAAACCCTCGACCTTTGTCTACACAGAAATTTGCACTGGTGTAATTAAACCTGTTTAAACACCTTTATGAGCTTAAGACTGATTGTACAGCATTAGCTAACCCCTAGCCAGGTTTAAGTGTTACCACACATGAAGCGGCACTGGTTTAACTCAGTTTAAACAGATTTAGTTTTATCAGTGCAAATGTGTACATGGACCAGGCAGAACCAAAATAACTCCGAGTGAGTTTCACACAAAATTTAGTTTGTATGGTGAACTACACTCCCCAGGATTACGGCATTCAAGCATCATCACCCCACCTGACAAAGACATGCACACACACTGCGTTGAGTTTTACCTGACATCGGAAACAATGGACTGTTTATAAAATTTGGAGAAGGCAGAGGTTGTGTAAACCAAGTTCATCTGGAAGAGAAAGAAAAATGTTATGTGGATGAAAAAGTTAGTGTTTCTACAAGTCAGCTACAGCTTGTAACTTCCAGACAGGTCTTAAAGAGAATGGGCACGTGCTCAGTATGCTAAACATGTATTTAACTATGTGTAGCCATGACTTAACTGCACCTTCCGTGCAATGACTTGTTTATATTGTATTTACATTTCAGTGTATAGTATATAGAGCAATAGTTATATTCCAATCAATTTATTTTATAATTATATGGTAAAAATGAGAACGTAAGCCATTTTTCAGTAACAGTGCACTGTGACACCTGTGTATTTTTATGTCTGATTTTGTAAGCAAGTAGATTAAGTGAGATGAAACTTGGGGGTATGCAAGACAAATCAGACTCCTGAAAGGGGTACAGTAGCCTGGAAAGCTTGAGACGCCACTTCTTAGAATGTTCCAAAATAGAGTTATAACTTGGTTTTCCTACCATATTGTTGGAAGAAGCATACTACACTTCGCCACTAGATGGCATATGCCTGAAGTAGTTTTGAACCACTTTCCCTCCTGTAGACAGCATTTAATTCAGCATGGACATGAATGGCTAGACACTGTGGCCATCTCTATTGGAGGAAGGCATGAGCTACAAAATCAAGGAGGGACTGATATTTTGTTTGTGCCCAATTTATAATGTTAAATGTAAGGAACTAAATAATAATGTCAGGAAACACTAATTAAAAACCTGTAAATCAAAGGGAGTTGTGAATGTTCAATACTTCTCCAGATTAGGCTTGAAGTGATTTATTAACAATTAGGTCTTTTCACTGAGGGGAAGGAAGGTAACTTGATGAGTTTCCCCTATTTCACTGCCTCTCATGTGAAAGCCATATACTGCAGTGACCTTTGAGCCAGAATGGAAGGACAAAGGTGCATCATTTCAAAAACATGTTACAGAATACAGGGGCAAAAGAACTTCCCCTCCTTACTCGGTGTGTCACATTAGACTATTCCATTTAATTTTCTCTATGGTTACATGAACAATTCCCTTCTCAAGCAGATAAGATTCAGGTGAAAAAGAAGCAGTCACCACATGGCCTCTAAAACACATTCTTTTCCTTTTAAAAAGCCCTATTTCTCCTACCCTCCCCAAAATTAAATTCTGTGGAATGGTAAAGATCAGAACTGGGTGTGACAAGGCCACTTATGAGAGTGAGACACAAACAGAGCTCACACCTGGATTTAGAACCTCCAATAATCAAGCAGGTTTGTCACTTTTTTTTCCAGGCATGTCAACATTCAAATACCCCACCAAAAACGTGTGAAACAGAACAAGTAAATTTAACTTATCCACTTGCAAGTATTTTGTGAGTCAGATCCTACAGTTACCCTCCTCCCCATCATGCTGCTATTTATTACAGAAGTGCAGTACATCCATATGTATATGGAAATAAGTTGCCAGTAGATAGAGCTCCAGAGCACGTAACAGATGATGGGTTTTGCAGGAACAAGAATACTAGTGATGCACTGTAAATGGCTTCCAATGACTGCTCTTGTCAGCATTGCAAACTCGCAACATTTTATCATTAGTCTCTCACTATATTTAGTTGACAATACACAGCTCTTATATGAACATGTAACGGTTTCATTTTTAAAAGTTTCTGGTCCTCCTGGCTGCAGGAAAAACTGCAATACGTTAACAAAAAGGCTGAAACATCAGAAAGCAAATAAAAGAGACCTAGCATTACTCTTCAAAATCTCCTGATTTGTTGCAGCCTGATTCATGATTGCTGAATGCTTGTGGCTGACAACACTGCCATCTCTGAACACCAGACTTCTCCCTCTCTAAATCTTCACTATTTTCCTAGAACAACTGCCTTCATGTCTCCATTTTCCTCTTTGGCACAAACTCTTGTGTTTGACCATTTTCCCTGAGTTCAGCAGTTCCACTATACTATGGAATGCTCTGTGAGCTGCTCCTGCTGTGTGTGACTGGAGCAAAGCATTTTGGGAAGAATACGCTTCTTCAAAACAGGCAAGCATTAGGAGGAAATTAAATGCATTCAAGAGCTCTAAGGACATTACTGATGCTGCAGGCCAGGAAACAGTCAACAGATATCAAGTTAATAAAAAGTCTTCACATTCAATATCTTGAGCTTAATATTAAATGGCAGTTCATTTCTGCAGAGTGACCCGAAAAAAGGGGTTTATGGGATTCCATGTTGGTTTCTTTTCAGTGTCTCCCATATCAAGTACATCCATTGATGGATGCAGGACTGTGTGAAAGGTTTGTAAACTTAAATAGACCCATCCTGAGTTTAATTTGTAGCAAACAAGACTCAAAAGCAACCAGGTTTTTTCTTCCTTCCACATGGCTGGTGAGACAAAGGCAGATAGGAGACTAAGGGAGTTAGCCAGCAGATATTCTACACAGAAGCACTCATTATGGGAGGAAAATGGCATGTCACCAACACCACTGCCAGCTCTTTGTCTGCCTGTGGGATCCCCCACCAGACAGGCATCTTGAACCTAGAGGCTTCCACCCTAGGCCAGGGGTGGGCAAACTACGGAGTAAGTTGTAATTAAGTAGATTAAGCAAAATAAGAACACCAAACATCTAAAACGCAGACAGACACAGAATTGGTAAATAAGTTGCCACAGGAAAAAAAGAGTTCAGGCGAGGTAGCATCTCAAAGAGATGCTATTACAGGCACAACTGCAAGCTATACGGATACGAAGAAAAGATAGGAAGAATAAGAACAGACCAATATGGCTCCATCAAAAAGTGGAAACATGGATAAATTGCTAAGGAGAAATGCGGAAGAATAGCTCGAGCAGATAGGGATAAAATCAGAAAGACTAAGGCACGCAATGAGTTAAACCTAGCAAGGGACATAAAAGGCAATAAAAGAGTTTCTTTAAATACATTAGGAGCAAGAGAAAGATGCAGGAAAGAGTAGCTCCTCTACTTAGTGAGGAAGAAGCGCTAATAACTGATGCTATCAAGAAGGCAAAAGATGTTTAATGCCTATTTTGCTTCAGTCTTAAAAAAAAGAAAAAAAAAGTAAATGTTGACCCGATGCTAATATTAACTGTGTGAAGTAACAAGGAAGGAAGGAGTTCAAGCCAAAATAGAGAATGAACAGGTTAAAGTTAGATACATTCAGTCAGCAGGGCCTGAAGAAATTCATCCTGGAGTACTTAAGGAACTAGCTGATGCCATCTTGGAATTGATAGCAGTTATCTTTGAGAACTCTCAGAGGACGGGTGAGATCCCAGATAACTGAAGACAGGCAGACATAGTGCCTTTCTTTAAAAGGGGAACAAAGAGGACCTGGAAATGTATACAGTAGTGAGTTTAACTTCAGTACCCAGAAAGATACTGGAACAAATTATTAAACAATAATTTGTAAGCACCTAAAGGATAACAAGGTTTTAATGAATAGACATCATGGATTTGTCAAGAACAAATCATGCCAAGCTAACCTAATTTCTTTCGTTGGCAGGCTTACTGGCCTAGTGGATGGGGGAAGCAGTAGATATGTTTTGATTTTAGTAAGGCTTTTGACACAGTCTCACATCTCATAAGGTAAGTAGGGAAATGCGGTCTAGATGAAACTACAATAAGGTGGGTGCACAACTGGCTGAAAGACCATACTAAAAGAGTTATTATCAATGGTTTGCTATCAAACTGGGAGGACGACATCTGTAGTAGGGGGTCAGTCCTGGGTCTGGTACTATTCAATAATTTCATTAAGTGACTTGGATATCGGAGTGGAGAGTATGCTTATAAAACTTGCAGATGACACCAAGCCAGGAAGGGTTGCAAGCACTTGGGAGCGCAGAAGTACTGATCTTCACAAATTGGAGAATTGGTCTGAATTCAACAAGATTAAATTCAATAAAAACCAAGGGGAAAAAAATCAAATGCACAACTACACAAGGAGAAATAACTGGCTAGATAGCAGTACTGCTGAAGAGTATCTGGGGGCAATGATGATCACAACTTCAATGAGTCAACAATGTGATGCAATTGCAAAAAAAGGCAAATTTTTGTATTGTAAGGTGTATTAACAGGAATATTGGATGTAAGACATGGGGAACAGGGGGTAATTATCCTGCTCTACTCAGCATTGGTAAGGCCTCTGATGGACTACTGTGTGCAATTCTGGGTGGAAAGATGTGGACAAATTGCAGAGAGTCAAGGAGAGCAACAACAACAACAGAGGGTAAAAGGTTTAGAAAACCTGACCTATGAGGAAAGGTTAAAAAACTGGACTTGTTTCTCGTTTGAGAAAAGACGATTTCGGTGGGAGCAGGGGGAGACTTGATAACAGTGTTCAAAATATGTTCAAGGGCTGTTATAAAGAAGACAGTGATCAATTGTTCTCCATGTCCACTGAAGGTAGGACACGTAGTAATGGGCGCCATCCGCAGTTTGGGAGATTTAGGTTGGATATTAGAAAAGAGTTAAACACTGGAATAGGCTTCCAAGGGAGGTTGTGGAATCCCGGTCATTTGCGGTTTTTAAAAAACAGATTAGACAAAACACCTGTCCGGAATGATCTAGGTTTACTTGGTCCTGCCTCGGAGCAGCAGGCTTGACATGATGACTTCTGAAGGTCCCTTCCAGCCCTACATTTCTAGGATTACTCCAGGCGGCAAACCCTTTACACAGCCAGTGTTACTGCCAAAACTGAAGCTTCTTCTAATATCATTCATGGCTCTGAACTGTTTGCTAACACTGTAACATGATCTATGTTCTTACCACTTGCTGCACGTTCTGTGCCACTGAGAGGAATTCTCTTGACTCCTTCTGCCTATATTCTGGGAGAAAGTCTATGTTGGCGACACGAAATAATCCAACAAAATACAAGGCATCTTTGTTTTCTGCTTCAACTGCAAAATAGTTAGAGGAAGGTTAACTTCTTTTTTTAAAATTCTTTTTTAATAGCAACTCAGCTAGGGGAAGTATGTAACGCACACACCTTCTGGATATAGTGTTCTGTCCCATCTAGTGGCATCAAGACCACTTAAAGAGAGATAAAATGAATCTGCTCTACAGCCTTAGCTAACAGGCAGTTGGCTTTTAGCTCATGCACTAAGCTTCAGAGGTCCCCGGTTCGATCCTGCCCGCCGATGACCGGGGTCTGTCGGTGTTATACGAGCATTCAAGTTAGCATGGTTAGCCACCATGAGGAGAGAATGCTTTGCATCTCTATAAAGTGATCACTTGAAGTGGCTGATGCTTGGAGCTGCAGTGAGTTATTCCAGCAACAGTCATGTTCCACATTGAGCTAAAGCAAAAGTCACTGTGATGCAGGTTCCAAGGGTACGTCTACACTGCAATTAGACACCTGCAGCTGGCCCATGCCAGCTGACTTGGGCTCGCACAAAGAGGCATTTCATTGTGCTGTAGAAGTTCAGACATGGGCTGCAGCCCAAGCTCTGGGACCCTTCCACCTCGCAGGGTCCTACAACCTGGGCTCCAGCCTGAGCCAGAACATCTACACACAATTAAATGCCCCTTTGATCAAGCCTGGCAAGCCCAACTCAGTGCAGACATACCATAAGGGACAAAGGAAAGCATCTTAAAAGACCATCGTGAATCAATTCATGTGCAATGCAGGAAGAGACCTCGGATCAACTGAGGCCCTAAAAGCAATTTACTGAGTGCCTTCAATAACATACTGATGTGTGAAATATGCATGAGCTTTCAGTAACTCACCAATGAAGAGCCACAGTAAGGTCCAAGTTATAACACCTATCACAAACAGCACCAGCGTAAAAAGAATTATTTTATTTTGAAAATTCCATATTGTTCTCTTTACTTTCCTCTTAGATTTGGATTTGCCATGGTTTTTCCTTGGAAGTATCTTCTTTGCCAACTTCTCTTCTGCATTTACTATTTGGATTGAAATATTTGATACCTAACAAACAAATAAAATCAATGTACAGTGAGCCACGGGGAACATTTCAAACAGCACTTCAGCGAACCTGCACCCAGAAGAGAGGAAATTTTTCTTTTTACATTTCCCCCCGAAGTTACTATACAAACCCAATTTATTATTAAGCCAGCACTATATCTAGGAACCTCCCCTCACCCACCCACCCCCACCTCCTACATGGTGTGGGGCCCAGCTGTGCTAAGCACATACAAACACAACAAAAAGATGGTTCCAAACAATTTACAATCTAAACTGTATGTATGCAACCCACACTGCATTTGTGCATGACCAGCCCCCACATGGGGGTGGTGGGGGAAGTATCATTTTGGCAGGAACAGAAAAGTAAAGAGACAGCAGCTACTGCAGCTTAGGGTAGTAGTAATAAAAAAGCATCATGAACAATGTCGCCTATCACAGTGCAACGGTGGATAGAGCTGTGAGAAAGCAAGTTTTGCTTTGAGAATTCTTTGCTGACCAATTCTATTTTGGGGTGGAGCTAAGCAAATAGGTAACAGGAAATCCTTTCCAGTCCCTCGGAGTATTGGTTATGTCCTTACCTTTTTGTATATTTCAGCAGACAAGCAACAGAATACAAAGAGCAGCGGGAGAAGGCAGAGTGGAAGCTCAGTTAGGAGGCATTAGTGCAAATTGGGGCAGAGAAGGAGGTTGGAGTACAAACTAAATTTTTCCCCTCCAGAAACTGTCTTTCATCAGAAAAAACCATTTTGGGAAGAAATACTATGTATTTTGCTTGTTGCAAATCCAGAAAAGTTCACACTGGTTCTATCAACAACAGAGGTTTGTTTTTCTGTGCAGCTCTGGTTAAGAGCAGCATGCACATCTGTAGCTTAACCACCAGCCTAAGCCAGACTTAATTGGCTTTTCAGTTACAAAAGCAGCTGTATATTAACTTCCCTAATATAGTACTCCTTTTAAGAGAAGGGCTCTTGACATCATTACAGAAGGAACAGATATAATACAATACAAGATCCAGAAAAATCGACAACAGGCAGATAGGACGGGCAGTTCTCACATGCCCCCTAGCCTCTTAGGCCATCTTTAACTTTGTTTACCACAGACAAAGCAAAATAGGAAGGTATGAAATGCCTGTATTTAACCATTAAACATCTAGCATCCAACCAGTCTATGTCATGTCAGTTTCTAAATAATTAGCAATTTTCTATACCCTTATGGAAAAGCACTACAGACTTAACAGACATCATCTCTTTCTTTAAGGTATCCCATTGAATACAGTAATCGAGAAAGCTTAAAAATAGAAAAAGGATATTGTTGTCTATTTGACAGCTGCAGTCAAAAGTTTTCAAGGAACTAGTAAATGTGGGTGTCCAACACGACAGCTGAAGGACCCTATCTTCAGAAAACACTTAGGACCCATCCTCTTTTTAATAAAAGAGTCAGGCTCTTTTAAGATACCAAATAGGACACCCAAAAGTCACTAATTGCACGTACAGGTCAAGATTGATTTCTATAGAAGCTGAGCCATCTTATTCCTATTCATTTCTTTCGGGCCTAACTGCAAAGACGGGCAGGTTTAAAAGAATTTTAGTGTAAGAAGGAGATGCACATACTCCCTCAAACTGTAGGAATGCATGATGGCTGCCTAGTACTTGCATTGTTAATGAGTGCATATGTAAATTCATACTTCAGATTTGATCAGTCTGTTAGCTACCATCATTTTATCTGGGAGAAAAAAAAAAGAACTTAATGTATCAAGCCTTTTGTGCATGGCAAGCTTTTGTGCATAATGCCGGAGCACCGAGTTGATGATAGCAGCGCTAATGGCTAAGCTGTATATTTACAAAATGATTTACTGAGAAGAGGTATTTAGTTTAACCCAAAACATTTCATAGTAATAGAAGCATTAAGAGTTTAAAACATCATGGATTAGGTTTTCTATTTTATTCAAACCATGCATCTTTCTCCTGCTTCTGATCAATTTTTGCACTATAAAATGCAGTTAAGCTAATAAAGCAATTTAAGTATCACAATACACTAAATTATTTAATGACTCCTCATTCTTTCTGCCACATGTAATCTCCAATGCAGTGATAGCCTTAGTTATACATTTGAAAGGTAGCTATACTTAGTTTAATGCTGGATTTCTTTCCTGGAAATAGATTTCTTAGCAGAAATCTGCTCCTTGTCATGAAACCAGTCTATCCCTTCCATTTTGTCACACTGACATTTGATATTTCAATTCTGTCAGTGAATGCTCATTGCAATGCATCAGAAGACACACGAATAGACTGAATTTTTAACTCAAAGCGATAAAACATAATTAACAATAAAAATTTAGAGGTTGTCAATTTATGAATAGGTTTAACCCTCTATGCACAGTGCACAGGTCTGGTACAATAGTGGAGGGTACTTAAATCACCTACTTACACTTAGGTCATCTTCAGGTTTGGCGGACGTGTGACTGTTTTGTTCATCCATTCTGGAGACTTATTTGTCAAGTTCACACCAGGTTTAAAAGAGACGCTATTCCTAGGCCTTATTCCCAGCTCCGTTCCAAGGAGAAGTGGTACTCATATCCAGGACAACTTGCTAAGGAAGGCATCAATTTACATTCATGAATTTCCAACTGTAATTTCATCTGCCTTGTTGCTCTGTTGTGATCATTAAAAGGACACTATCAAGTAACTTTAGCCCCCAAATGTTTGGGACCGGAGGTGGGGGAGGGTGGTGTCTGTTGTTTTTTGGTGTTTTTTTTTTTTTATAGAGTTTTAACAGACTCCTGCAGCATGTTAATGCACCAAAATCAGACTATTGACATTAACTGAATAAGAATTAGAAACAAGCAGACTTAACTAGCTGCAATGGAGAGAGCAAGAAATGAACACATGGGTAAGTTACATCACTTAAGATGTAGATCACAGAAATTCTTTCAAAAGTATGAAGAGCTATTAGTAACAGGTAAGGATTTTTATTGACAAAAATTTGACTATAGTTTCTAAAAGCAAGTCAAATAAATAAGTACTTTGGGTTGGTTTTTTTTAACACGCATTTTGTTTTGTACTGTGATATACAAATAAGTTGATCCAAGTAAGCCTCAAGTATCTTATATTGTTAAATAAAGCACCCTAAGAATTGGGATTTTTAAAAGTCTCTTCAGGGATAATTTTTTTAATATATATTTTATATATTAAATTGGGTGAACGGCTTCAGCCAAAAAATGATAATAATAATAATTTTTTTGAAAAAAATTTAAAACTATTCATTTCAGTCCTTTTTAAAACAGCTGCTCACTTAAAAAAAAAAACCCTAATTTTTTCAAGGAAGCAAAAAATGTGGGGGGGCGAGAGGGGGGATGACACAAACCTGAAATGAAAAGCTGATAAAACATGGTTACAGTAAGAAAAGAAAAGAAAAGTAATTTTGGTTTGAAGCAAACTGATTTTTTTGCCCCTGATTCTTCAGTTCAGCCTCCCCAAAAACCAACACACACAAAAAAGGGGCAATTATTCATTAAGCTCTATTAAAAAGACTAGTACCCCAGCAGTGGATGGGTAAGGAAGAACTAAGAATTTGACAGACTTCTAACAACAGTCTTGCAGAAAAGAGTTCCCTAGGCAGGGACAATGGATCAGACGAACAATCTGTCTAGTCCAGTACACTGTTTCAGGCAGTAACCAGTACTAGATGATTCAGAAGAAAGTGTACAATGTCCCTAAAAGTAAGTTTCTTCCCATATCTGTCCGATAGGAATTGGCTTATGCCCTGAAGCAGAAATATTATGTTTGCTTTCTGTTCATTTTCGGCTTAACATACCCATAGTTGCTTTCACCCATGTAAATTGAAAATGTAAAATCTTGGCCTCAATTATGCCTAGATAACCTAGAAAAACCTTATGGCTTATTATTGCAAACAGGAAAGATGAAGATAAAACCCAGTTAAGACTGTTTTCAGAGGTGAAAGTAAGCCAATATGGTAAGAAAGTGTCAACCATACTGGCTGGGCTGCTGATGGGCGGGTGAGGTGCAAAAGGGGAAGCTGCCCTGGGACTCTGGCAGCGATTTAAAGGGCCCGGGGCTCCCAGCCGTCGCTGCTGCTACCGCACCTGGAGCCGGAGCCCCGGGCGACGCAGGCCAGGCAGCGCTGAAAGGCTGGCTGAGGGATTTTGGCCCCAGCCCTGCCACTTCCGCCTTGCCCAGGACCCCAGCCATCCTGTGTACCAGTAAGTCATTTAAGTTACTTTCACGCCCGGCTATTTAGATATTTTAAGTCCTCCAGGGAAGAAGCCATCTCTTACAACGTGGTTGTACAACTCCTACCCTGTTTAACTCCTGATCCACACCTCCAGGAGCTACTAGAATATAAACAATATATTAAAGAGTGAGTCCCACAGATCAATGATACACTGTCAATGTTTTCAGTATTTTGGACACACCTGTTCCTGTGTGTATTTTACAAACGTCAAGAACCGTGACAAAAGAACCACTTGTTTTATATTTGAGGCAAAGACAGCCAACTAAAGTTGCAAGTGAAACTAAATGAGGCCAGGTCAAGAAGTGTACCAATATTGGTTTGTTTCTGACTTCCAATCTCCCCTACCTCTTGGAAATATTGTGAAGTATTCTAATTAATTCGACACCTTGTATGAAAACCATACAGCTTATTTTCAATTTTACTGTTGAATCCAGTAGTTGTATGGGAGCCTCAAAATAATAGAATCTCCTTCTCTTCCACTTAAGCTCTTAGTTAACTTGTCACTTTTCTTACTTAAGAAGATGCATGACTTCTCCCCAAAGACCGTTGATTAAACGAAATATATTCTGATAGACAACACCATCTTGACAACTGGCATCTGCAATGAAAAGCTATCGATCCCTTGTCAAAGAGATCCAGACCCTACGCCAACAGTTGACAGAATGCACAGTCTGAATAAAGCAGCCGGCTTGCACTGCAGTTTCCCTGAATGCTAATAGAGCAATTAACTCCGCTTGCACAGACTTAAAACTCAGTTTGGTTATTTGTATCCCACCATCATTTTCAATTAATGCAGAAAGGGTAAGCGAGCACATCTCCTAACGAAGCGCCCATTCGTCTCTTTGTGACATTCTAAGGACAAACGTAATCAGTTAATATTTATGCATCACTTACCTCGTATTGCGCCCACCAGTTGATTTTATTCTTGATTTCTCTGTTACTCATATGAAGTTACATATTTTCAACTGACTAGGTGCAGCAAAGCGAGCAATAACTTGAGCGAAAATGATTGGACATAAAGAAAGCAAAATTCTGTCCTGTACAGGGTCTGAGACCTCATCTGAACCCTGGTGTAGTCACAACATTACACCTGTGTGTGATGGGGCATCTTCCCCCACTGCCAGAAAAGGGGTTAAAAGCAGCCCTAGGGAGGCTGCGCAGGAGGCAGCCAGTCACAGAAGGGCTTATAGGAGCAGCCAGTCAGGGCCAGGCTGGCCCATAAAAGGAGGGCTGCAGAACAGAGTAGTTTCAGTCACTCCCTGGAGCTTGAAAAGGGAGGAGGCGAAGGACAGCAAGCACCCTGGACCAAGCAGTGCGGCAGGCAGAGACCCAGAGAGCTAAAGGCAGCTCCTGGCAGGCTACTGGGATCTGCAGACTGAGACCCTAATACAAGAGCAAAAAGGGTACTGGAGCCATTGAAGGAAGTGGCTAGACTGTGGGCTGCAGTTTGCCACTGAAGGAAGTGGCTAGACAGTAGACTGCAGTTTCCCCTGAAAGGGGGGAAACAGAGTGTGGCACAGCCAGAGGGCAGTGTCACTGAAGAGGATGCCTCAGTCCTGGGAGTGATGTGAGTCCAGGAGCAGAGGGGACAGCAGGTGAGACACCACTGGAAGAGGGCGCAGTGCCAATTCCCCAGATAGCCAGTAGGAGGCTCCGCAGTGGTGAGTCACGCTCCATCACACCTTGCTACGGGATTTGCTGCGTTTTCCAAAACATAAGAGTGGGATTTTCCAAGGAGCTCAGCATTGCCATGACACCAGCTCAGTGAAGTCAATGATAAAATTCCCACTCACTTCACAAGAAGAATGTGAGTGCTTTTGAGAAGTCCCCTATAAGATACTATTCACACTGCCTATCAAAGCCTTTCTGTTCTTTCATCTAGTGAAGATGTGCTGACACACAAGCTCAAGCTCTTTCTATTCAATTGCACAAGTTTAGAAAGGTCAGGCCTGGTTGGAACTTCAATAGGAGACATGCCAAGAACATCCATAAGCTACAGAGTGTGGATATCAGTGATTTATTGTAGGGGACTCCCTCCTGGTAAATCAGTACCCCAGACTGGTGTTGGGAGGCACTATTCTGCTCACACATCCATCACTTGTCAGAAATGAGGTTGCAAATAAGGCCCTAATAAATGTGTGATATTGCAGATCGTGCTATACTAAGTTTGCACCACAGTTTTGACAGTGGGAGCCCCCTGCCATCAGCGCTGCACATGGTGGGGTTCCTGTTATCAGCTTTTCCAACTCTGTCGACCAACAGGTCCCCAGTAAACTCTGAATTGCCTTTTCCTTCAACCCCTTTTCCTTCACCTTCTTTTTGTTTTCTTTGTGTACTCCTATTAGGGTGATGGGCACAGTATAAAATCCTATATAGAAGGGAGCTTGTTTCCACTTTAGAATTTAAGGTCCTTGCTTCATTGTTTCAGCTTAAAGAATTTGACAAGATCCTGGGAGCACTTACCCATAGGTTTCAAGGCCAGAAGGGACCACAGTCTGACCATCTGCCATAGGACAACACCAGCCATAAGTCTTCCCTGAATGAATGGTGAAAATCACATAAGGATAAACCAAAGCAACAGCTCTGCCAGCTTGAAATCCAGGAATAGGCTGAGATTTTATACAGAACGCCCCAAACGTTCTCCTCCCCCCCACAGGTTTCAGCCTCCTGATGTTGCCATCCAAGTGCTCTACAGTTATTTCCCTCAGCTTCCACAGCAGGGAAGAACTCTTCACTTTCGTTTTCTGCTGTCGGGGTGCGAGGGAGAGGCCACACAGCCTGCCATCAGCTTCCCTCAGGAATGCTGTGAGCCACATATATATTACACCAGAGTCAGTGTCCACAGTTCAAGAAGGAGGTTGATAAATTGGAGAAGGTCAGAGAAGACCTTTGAGAATGACTAAAGGATTGGAAAATATGCTTTATACCGATAAAGCTAAACAGATAGACTCAAGGAGCTTAATCAGAGAAAAGGTTATTGGGGACTTGATCAGCCTTTAAAGCCCAAATCCACAAGTGAGCTTCAAGTCAATGGAAGGTTGGAGCCTAAATTCCTTTGTGGATAGTCCATGTAAGCCTATGTACCTACATGGAGAACAGAAATCAGCTAATACAGGAAAAGTCAGTCTGGCAGAGAAAGATGTAACAAGAACCAATGGCTGGACACTGAAGCTAGACAAATTCAGACTAGAAATAAGGCACACATTTTTAACAACTTTGCAAGGGCTGTGGTGGATACTCCATTACTGGGAATCCTTAAAATCAAGATTTTTCTTAAACAAACAAACAACCCATCCAAACAAACAACTCTGTGTATACTCTAATTCATAGAGTAATTAATCCAGGTAAATCTTATGGCCTGTGTTATGCAGGAGGTCAGACTCGATGATCACAGTAGTCCCTTCTGGCTTTGTAATCCATAAAGATATGAACCCCACCTGAAAAGAAGTAGGTAGGGAGAAAATCTTGATAGAGTTTTGGCTAAATTACATATGGTAGCCACCCTTCCCCCAACCACCAGCAGCACCTTCTTGTGAGGTAAGCAGGGTGATCAGAGGCTATTTTTGGCTGGATGTAAAACACTGACATATAGGACCTAGGGCTGGGGAAGTGTAAAAAGAGTGGGAGGGAAAGTAGCCAGTTCTGTACTTTTCACATGTTATGTACGTTTACCTCTTGTCAGTCTATTCCTATTTCTCTCTGGTCTGCTTATATAATGACCTCTGCAACACGTGGACCATCTTAAAATGTGTTTGTACAGGACAAAGCAGGCTGGGGCTGAGACCCAGTTGGTGCCTAAAGGCTAGGCTACCATAGTAGAAATATAGTAGTTCTCATGCTGTTACCCAGTGCTATTGTGTTTGAAGTTCTAGACCTTAAGAATCATATTTCCATTTGTATTAACTTTGTTACAGTTTTATCAAAGTTCATGCCAACGTTGCTATTTGTATTATACTTTGTGAAACATTTAAGCAGTGACCCACAATATGGCCTCAGTTGCTTGACAGTTGATCTGGAAACCAGGTAATGGGAGTTAAAGTTCATGTCTGTTACCTTCTGTAGAAGCTATAGTTCACGGATGGAAAATGTCCCTTTCCCCCCTTCCACACAGTCTCTATAGGCGAATCCACTGTTTCTGCTCACCGACAAGTTCAGATCCCTCAAATATTCCATTTCCAGCAACAGTGGTTCTTTACCCAACTCTACAAACGGCTTTTCTCAACAGAACCATTTGTTTGCTTCTCCGCTGGCAAAGCCATTGCAGTGTCACAGAAACACCAACTGGGAATGGGATCATTTTGTTCTCGGCAGAAGATGGTGCATTTCTCATCAGCAGGGCAAGTTTTCTGTTTCCTTACACATCCTTCTGATCTAAACAGGATTTTACCCTCCTTCAGAACCTGGGTGTCGTATATGGTGTTCTATTTTTCCTTTAGCTAGCCAAACAAGAAGAGACCACCAGGAGACAGTGATTTAATCAGACACTTTCCAGATTGGGGAAATCAGGTAGCATGGAAGAGATCCCCCACAAGGAAAGTCTTAATCTCTCACTCACATGATCTCATCCCCCCACCCCAAGAGAACTATTATGGACTGGGAACACCAAGGACCTCCACCACACACACTGTCTTCTGCTGGAGTAGATGCGTTGTTGGTGTCCACTCAGGGAAGCATGCTCTCTGTACATTCAGGTAGGTGTCAGTTACCACTAGATCACCATTTCAAGCTTTGCTTCCACACTATGAGGGCTAGAAAATGTCCAAAAAGGCAAAGGCAATTCATCTTCCTCTAGGAGCTGGGGTTTTATGCACGGGCCTATAATGCTTCTGTCATAGAGAGACACATACATCCCAAACAGTCTGTATCTCAGTATTTTCATCCTCACTAGATGACATACTACATGTTTATACTGAAAATGTTTGTTGGAAATGAGAGTTTTGATCAAAGCCACAAATGAGATTGGAAATGGTTGGAAACCCTTCAAATATTCTAGGATAGCAGAAGAGGCTTACCTATATAATATCTGACCATTTTAAGTTTCCATTACTAGAGTTTCCCCTCCATAAATGCAGCTGGACCCTCCCTCTTCTAACAGAATACTAGTAAACCCATTGCTCACCCCTGGGGGTTTTCGGCATGTGTGTCAAGCTAAATAAAGCTGTAATTATGTTGATTTTTGTTAGCTAGACCAGATGAGACCAATATATACCAATAAATGCTTCATTTTACACAAGAGCTATTGATGAACCCACGCCTACCGTGGAATGCCAGGATAGTCAGTAGGGCCCCAATCCTGCAACAACTTCCATATATGTGTAAAACAAAGCACTTGAATACTATCATTGAAGTCTACGGGGCTACTCGTGTGCATAAAACTAAGCATATACCTAAGTCTTGGCAGGCTCAGAATCTAGAAGAGGAGGGTACCCAGCACCTTGCAAAATTATGACTTTGGCTAAGAAAATATTGAACAGTACACAACAGTGGTTTGCATTTCCAGGCACTACCTAGGCTGCATGCTAAAGCTGTACCTTGCAGGGCTGGTTCTTTCTAGTCATAGTTAATTTACACAGCTCACTCCTCCTCCTCCTTTCCCCCCCCCCCCCCCCCCCGCCCTTTACCAAGTTCTTATCCTGGCAATAATCAGTCAGGAAGCAAGTTGAACTAACAAAGATATTTACAAGCCACATTGTAAGAAACTTTATTTTGTCAGCATTTCCAACAATCATGCTGCGTACTGAATGCTGCTTCTGACAATTCTCTCTGGGGCACACACTTACATACAGACACATGGTCCTCACTGTATTTTGCAGGATATTCTTCCCTGCTCAAACTGTATATGCAACCAGGTCGATGGAAGAATTCGGCCTAACTACTGGCTCAAGGAGGCCCTTCTGACATAGGAAGCATCTACTCTACAGCTACCTAGCTGTGCTGCTGTAGTGTAGACATATCCACCTAGCCCTTCATAGTTTTAGGGTAAAGCTAACCTAAAGCGATTATTTAACTACTTAAAATAGCTGGTTTTAGTTATTGGAAAATTTGTGGTTTTCCACTTTTCGTATGGATCTTGTGCCCAATTTTGTTCAGAAACTGAACAATAAATCTAGGAACTGTAGCGTAGACATCATTATAGAGCATTCTCTACATCATGAACCGTTAGCTGTGGACAGATAATCCAGTTGATTTACCATTACCTACACAAAGTGTTTATCTTGTGCATTTCATTTAGCCCTGTCAGTAAAAGTAACCTAAGCAGTTTCACTTACGTTTATAGATTGCTATAGTTGAGAACGCAGAAGCAATGCAAACTAACACGCCAAGGAATTGTATTAATTTTTAAAATATGTTTTAGAACATTTGTGTTTTTAAGATTAAGATACACTATTTATGTCTGAAGCCCAGATTGAGCTGTGTCCATTTAAACAGATGTCATATCAAACAGGGAACTGCATCATTTTCTTAGTGCAGACCTACTGAAAATAAAGCTGTTACTTCCAGAAAATATTAACTACATTTAGAAATAAAAATTCAGTTTTGCAGATCTGATTGGCTTTGCAATTCATTTCATAGAGCCAGTACACAGTCTTACTAAAACCAAACAATACTCAGAGCAATGAAATCTCATTGTTCCATACTTTGAAACAAAAGGAGGCTGCCTTTATACTTGGCAGAAGGACCCCAAGACCATCACTTCTTCAATTAAATACACCCTAGGCCCATTTATCTGCATCTAACAATCCAATTTGTCTGCAACAGGAGCTCGATAGAGAGCAACTGCAGAATACAATTCTTAAGGGACTCATCATAGAGAATGCCATTTCAAATACAGAACATATTCTACCATTAAATGAGATACACACATGCTGTCCACAACAGTGATTTTACATCATAGTTGTGGGATGGCCATAATTAGAATCATAGAATATCAGGATTGGAAGGGACCTCAGGAGGTCATCTAGCCCTGCTCAAAGCAGGACCAGTCCCCAATTTTTGCCCCAAATCCCTAAATGGCCCCCTCAAGGACTGAACTCACAACCCTGGGTTTAGCAGGCCAATGCTCAAACCACTGAGCTATCCCATTAAAGAATTCATGCTTAAAAAATACATCATGCATCTAAAAATGAAATTCATTATAGTTCTAAAGAGCTGATTTCCAGTATGACTCGTTTGATGATCGCTCTTTGGAAAGCATTAGTAATGAACATGTTCAACCGGAGCTGATCATTTTGTTTTCAGTCCTCACACTCCAGGAAAATAGTCAAAATACTGTACGTTACAATAAAGGATGTAATCATTCCGCTTATTGGGAATCATTTGGTAACAATAATGGCTCAGAATCCAGTTAGCATAAAAACCTACTTCAATGATTTCCTTAATTCATTTGACTGCTGTTTATTCACAGGAAGTTGATAGGAGTTACATTTATGATTCCACAAACACATAGTCTAAAGCACGGTGTATTTTACATTCATGGGGAATCTCTTAGCCCAAAGCATTTCATATACTCTATATTTTCCATTCCACACTGCAACGCAGCTACATCTGATGGAACAGCTACAAGCCAGCCCAGGTCACAGAGTTGGAGGAGATCATCATATTTTTGGTCACAGACACTTAGGACTACGTATCACTTTTGCAAAACGTGCAACAGGAATTTTTTAATTTTTGGTGAGGCAAAACAGACAAACCCTTCATTTCAAAGTCTTTCTGAAAATCCCACAGAGAAAAGTGCCTTTCATCATTTGAGTTCCTCATAGAGGAAAGTAGAGTTAAATTTATCGGGGTCTGACACTATGATTCCGAAGAGCATAGGTCCTGTGAACTTGTTCCTTAAAACCACTAAAACTATCCTCTCCGATCAAATGCACTTCTGATAGTTGTGATACCATTTACATCTAGCATTTCAGGCCCTAACTTACCAAGTGCAAAACTCCTCAGACTCCCAGTGACTCCTGAGAGACCTGCAGAGTCTCTGCATCCTTTTATTTCATAAATTTCAGCTCTTAAGAGTTTTACCATGAGCAATACCACCACTGCTCCGAGTTGGAGTCACCCATCACCATCAAGCAAGCTCCTCAGTGGTAGGGACTGCACCAAGAAATGCCAAAAGAAGTAATGCCTATGGCTACTTTGAAGTATTCTCTGCACCCTCTTTCCCACTGAAAACAGACATCCATGTGTCAACACACTCAGGACTATTGCACTGCTAGCCCAATGCATTTCATACCCACTAGCCACAAATCATGCAAGCCAGGCAAAGTGAAAAATGGGTTCCAATTCCAAACCCCCTATTTAATATAAGAAACATGAAGCAATTAACTGCTTACAATAGCATGCAGACACACTCTCTGAGCAGGCATTAAGTTACTCACTGTCATCTCCCAGAGCATCTGGCTGATTAATTTCAACACAATACAATGCCTGTTAAGGGAAACAAGTCCTTGCCACTGAATAGATGTACTATATTTCATGGGATCTACAGATACACGGCTTGACACAGCCATGTTCCACACTGTGGTGGTCAGTAATCACTACAGGCCCAGCAATCCTCCATACTCACAACTACCTCTGACTAGCAGAATATGGGCTTCTGCAGCACCCCTTAGCCCCAGACTTCCTACCTGGGAAACTAAGCCACTTAAAGGTGCAGTTCCAAATATGCCCATAACAGAAAGTTCACAGAAGACCCAGGTTAACCACCCGTTCCACAAAATGAATTCTCCCTCATGCTTCTAAATGAAATTTTTGTTCAACTAAAAGTAGAAGCAAGTCTCTGGCCACATTCTACTTTCACTGCTCAATAACTAGCAAATGCCTACTGCTTGCAAAACAATCTGTACATACTGACCCCCTCTAGCATTTCAAGGTGTACAGGGATATGCCTAATTAGCTTCAGCTGCACCCAACTGCCGCAGCACAGGAGACCCTCCCAGGCAAGGCACTGAAAACCCTAGATTTAGTATCACAACCACCACCATGCCACCGGCTGGTTCAGCATAGTCTCTTTCTAAGGACACCCCTGGACTGGCAGGTCAGGGGCAGGGGTGTCTCCCCTTCAGGGAGCAACAAGGGTAGGACAATATGGGAAGTCAATCCCTGCAGCACCAAGTCTCAGAGCCTGGGTCAAGAGACTTGGGCTCATGAGTCTCATGCTGTGGTGCTATAAAGAGCCACATAGACAAGTAGGCTTGGAATCTGAAGCCCAGGGAGTGCGTGGGTTTTAGAGCCCACACCCAAATGTCTGTACAGCTATCCTTAGCACTGTAGCCTGGGCTCTGAGACTCACTGGCACGGGGCTGGTTTGCCATGTAGACATACGACACAGAGGCACCATACATGACTATCAGTTTTCTTGATTTCCCCCTAACTCTCTTCTAAACTAGTACCAAACACATTTATTTTTCCTTGGTCCAGATGCATTGCCCTCTCTCTGAGATACTTTCATGGCCCCATCACCACAGTACGTGTGCACCTCACCATCATTAACATATTTAAGCTCACAATTCCCCATTGGGAAGTACACTTATCCACATTGTACAGGTGCAGAGCTGAGGTACAGCAAGGCTAAGGCCCAGCATCTCAAAGGCAGTGAGGCTCCTAATTTCCACCGAAGTCACTGGGAGTTAGGTGCCTAAATATCTGTGCGGGGCTGGACTGGCTTGCTTAGCGTCACAGCAGAATTCTGTAGCAGAGCAGGGAATTGAACATGGGTCTGTCATGAGCCAAGCTAGCAGGCAAACCCTTGAGCCACTCTTCCTCTCATTCAGCCACTGATCATATCATCATCCTGGGCATTAAACATCAAGGGGTGAAGTAAGAAATGTTAGTTACCAGTGACACCTATTTGAAAACGTGCCACTAAAGCGAGTCATTGGGATACGTGTTCCTCTCTTCTTAGACCTTGGTAAGATGTGAAAGCACAGAATAAAGACAGAAGACACTGCCTGTAACGTCAAAGGTCTGACTTCTTCCAAGGTTTGAGCAGCTGGACCTGGGCTCTCCATCAGTGAATGGTCACAGGTCTTTCTCCAAACACTCCTTTCCATTTTAGTCTCATGTCAGTATAACAGCTTCTGAGCCTTCACTTCTCCACAATCTCTCCCCTCGGGTAGGCCTGGTATGAGGGATTTTAGTATCAAAACACAGGGATGCATCTGCACCCTACAGAGAGAGAACTTCTCTCTGCTACACAATCTTGACTGAATACCACTACCCAATGGGAAGGAGCCTCACATTCTCTGCTCTGTGAAAAGGCCTCCCCCTTGCCACTGACCTGATAACTCATATTATTATTTGCTTGTATTACAGTAGCTCTCAGAGGCCACACTCAGTCTCAGGGCCCCATTGTGGCACAGAGCACAGTATAGACTCAAGCCCTTAGCCTGCAGTGAGCTTTATACGGGCAGGCCCCTATTATGGATCCTTGTTGACAGGATTTACAGGGGCAGAATAGACGAGTAACATTTCTCCTAAAGAGAGTCATTCTATATAGATTTCATTAGAGATAAAGGTCACCTCTCTAGCACCATTTATAAATCCATTAGGACTACAGACTCATTTATTTCTGCTGCTCTGAAGAGCATTATATCTTTATTTTAAGGTCACAACTGCATGGATCACTGAAACACCGCAAAGTGAGAGCTAGAAATCTCTTTCTGGCTGAGTCCATTCCTCCCTATACATCCCCCGTTCAATGGTTAATAACTCCCCCTCCCCACATTACCTCTTGGTCTGCTATTTCTCAGGCTTAGTAACAGCTGATCAGTGATTTTTTCGAGGGATGGATGTAGGGAAATGTAAAGAAAATCAGATAGTTGTTTTTTGTCTCGCCTGAGGGCGATCAATAGATGGCATTTCCCCAGAAGTTGAGACAGGCATTGTGTTCTCTTTTTTGCTTTTCTAACTTGGTTTTAAACCATGCAAGGTGTTATTTATGTAACTTTGTGAGCTTTGTTAGGTTGGAAAGCATTGGTTAAAAGCATACGGTGCACAAGACATGGGCCACACCCACACTCTGCACCCTCACTCTCTAAATTTGGTGACCTTCAGTCTCAAACACAGATCCCAGCTCAGGCCAGTCTTGATGGTGCAGATACAAAAGATTAATTTTCCTTAACAGTTTAGTTGGGCAGTGAGTGCTAGTGTTTGCATTTACTGGGGCAGGATAGCATGCTTGAGCCCATCTCCTGGGGGCACAGTATGACCTTACAGGCCAGCTACCCTCTTTCAGTTTTGCAATGATTTATTCACACCTGGGGACTGAGAATAGAATCCTTTTTTTTTTTTTTGTGATGGTCTCTTTTATTAACTCCTTTTACAGAGTAAAAAACCCCTCCTTGCTAGACCCCCAACTCCAAACCTTCTTCTGGCCTTGAGGTTAATACCATCAAGCATCTTCTCCCCCTTTCAAAAGATGCTGGCTGTCCTCTCAGAGCTGAATTAGCACGCAAAACATACTCACACTCCACACATAGAGAGTCCACAGCTCTACTCCTGGAGTTTAGTGATGCTTTAGGACTCAGTAGGCCTCACCCAGCTTCTCTGCAGCTAGACCCTATTTTCTCAATCACTGGGAGCAAGTCTTTCTAGAAGCCTCACCCTCCAATTGAACTCTGGTAACCTTGCATCAATCCCTGGTGCTCATTAGCCAGTTAACTGCCTAAGCAGCTGGTTGGCAGTTAATTGCTTACAGGTGGGCCAAAATAGATTTGTTCCCCTTCAAGAAGCCCAAAATGGGTACATTGGGCCTTAACTCCCTTAAAAGGCCAGCTAGTCTGTCACTGACTGACAGAACGTGTGTGTAACTGTACACGCACGCACGCACGCACGCACGCACGTACGTACGTGCTTATGTTACCATATTTGTAAACAGCTCTCGAGTCCTCTGGACACTTCCCTTAGTCTAGCATGCAATCCTTTGAATAAGATGTACCTGGGTCCTCTTTCACTTTACAGAGTAGCAGAAGGGACTCAGGACATACGACAGCATTTCTGGCAGCCTTCAGTACTTCCCCTCTCAATTTCTAAATGCTAAATGTACCTACTGGTTATTAGGTATTTCTGGCATGTTTTGTCATTGTAGTATTGAAGCTACTCAAACATTAATGAGTTAATGCCACCTCAGTGTGATACGTATTACTGTACATATGGGGAAGTATTACTGTACATATGAGGCAGAGAAAGAAAACAATGTGGTCAAGGTCAAAGAGAATCAATTGCACAGATGGGAATAAAATCCTGATCTACCAACTTTCCAATCTGGTCCTTAACAAAATCATTGCCTCAGATCCACAAAGGCACTGAGGCAACTAAAACCTGTATTTAGGCACATAAATCCCAGTTTTGAGCACCCTTGTGATCCAGAACCCCTTCCCTTACTCACACACACACACCTACCATCTAAACCTATAGGAGCCTAAACTCACTCAGCCCTTAAATTTTCACTGTAAAATTCCCTAGGTGCCTCAGTTTCTGCCTCTGGGCATGCATACAACGCTTCACTTTAGGCACCCAGACAGCTATATCACAAAGAAGCCCCCATGTGAGCCACAAATTAGGTAAGTGTTCACCCATCTATCTTTCCTGTGGGGTCCATTCAGGTAGGCATGCTCAGAGCATGCCCACCAGGTCATATACCATTCATGGTCTGGTTGGCAGAGATGGTGGTACCCACCCTATAACTTTTAGCTCAGTGGTGAGAGCACTAACATGGGATGTGGGAGACCCAGGTTCCATTCGCCTCCTTCCCCCCGCCCCGTCCAATGGGGAGAAGGGATTTGAACAGGGGTCTCCCCTATCCCAGAAAAGTACGCTAACCACTAGGCTGCGGGCTAGGCTGATGTGGGTTTCCTCTTCTGTTGAAGCTGTCCCACTGTATACAAATATTTAAACAGAAACTGGGCCAGGGAGTATGAGTGAGAATAATTCTGTAGCCTGGTTGTTATTGTACCCACCTATGAGATGGGAGACCATGGGTTTAAAGCCCCCTCCCCTGGCTTAGGCATTTAAGCTGCATGACCGCAGGAAAAAGGTTCCTAGCTGTGGATCTCAAGCAAAGATAAATGCCTTCCTGGAGCCTGGATTTAGGTACCCAGCTCCCTGAGAGGGGTGGAGCCGACGATATACCCTTCTTGTCTGCATCACCCTGCCTAGCAGATCACATTCTTATGCACCTGTCTCGCCCCCTGCATTGTATAGGGAGTCCAGGCACCCACACTCAGGCTTTGTGGATCACTGTGTTGTTCCACTGATTTTCTAGGCATCTAAAAGTTAGGCATTGCAATGCCTAAGTCCCTTTGTGGGCTCTGGGCACCCTTCCTCCCTTGATGCCATCTCCATTGCAGTACAAGATATTTGCAATTGTCATTGACTCATGATTAAGTACTAAGCTTTTGAAAATGATGAGAATACCCAGTGAGCAACGAACACAAAGGTAGTGAGCAGGACTGTCTTATTGTTAACACTCTATTTTCCTCACGTCCTCACAAAGAGTAGGTGGTGTTATCTATAGAAATGTCTGACTGGGAGGTTACAGGCAACACTAACGAACAAAGTCTGTCACATGGGTCACCTTCATTATTTGTTATTTAAAGCAAGTTTATGTTTTCTTAATTGCCCTTTGACTTCTCTTTAATTGAGCTGACTGAATTTTGTAAGGAATTTCTGTTGAGTGCATTTTCTTTCCCATTGTCATTATAAATAGGTCGAGCCTGGACTCAGTTCTCATGTGTGTTGCTCACACTCTCATTATATATACTGTGGTTTGTCACGGGTACACTGCCTGATGTTCCAAGTTGCCCAACCCTGTAGTGTTGAGCAGAGGTGGGGGATATGTGACAGGGTCAGGCCAGATGGCTACAGGAGAGTGATCCTATTGGCTGCTTCATGGTTGAATGAAGAGGAAGCCCATAGGTCAACACATGTATTTCTAAGTCTGTATTAGATTAAAAGCAAGTCTAGAGCTGCTGAAACTTTCAATTGCTTGCTATCAAACTCCAGATAATATTGCCTACTGGAATGAAAATGTCCTGCTAAAGGATCCCCCCCCCCCCCCCCCCCCGCCGCAGCCTAAGAAGGGGATCCACAGGACCTGGAAACCAAATGAGTACGGGGGACAACTAATGAAATAACAGGGACAGGAGTGTGGTCAAAGGGTCAAACAAAGGGAACCAGATGGGGACACCGAGCAGAGAACGCCTGACAGCACCCACTGCTCCTCGAAGGCATCAAGGGAGTCTGTGGACGCCGCCCAGAGGAACTCTGCCAGGATACGTGAATGGACGGAGGATCGGAAATAGGCCCCACAGTCACAAGAGACTCCATCGGCCAACCTGCTCACTCTGGTTTTATAGATGGCCATTTTAGCCAGGGCCAGGAGAAGGTTGAGCAGGAGGTCCCGTGACTTTGTGGGGCCACAGATAGGGAGTGCATAGATAAGGAGATGAGGGGAAAAGTGCAACCAAAAACGTAACAAAATATTCATAAGGAGCCGGAATAGGGGCTGCAGCGTGGCACACTCCAAGTATATGTGTGCCACGGTTTCCCTTACGCCGCAAAAGGGGCAGGTGTCTGGGATAGAGGTGAACCGCGCCAAGTGCACGCCCATGCTCATGGCCCCATGAAGAAGCCGCCAACTGATATCCCCGGCGGGCCTCAGGACCAGGGTGGAGTATAGGCTGGCCCACCGGGGCTCCTCACCCTCCAGAGGTGGCAGGAGGTCCCACCATTTTGTGTCTGGGTGGGACACAAGGGTGAGGACATGAAGGGTGTGGAGCACAAGCATGTATAGATGTTTCCTTGGTGCGGTCTGGAAGCGGACCAGCTGCAGATCGTGCAGGCGGCTCACGGTGAAGGGGCGGGGGGAGGTCGGTTGGGTCCACGGGGCAGGGGCCCAATGAAAAGGTCCGGAGGGCCTCGGGTGGAGGGGTGTGCCCTCGTGCAGGACCCGGTCGAGGTAAACCCGAGCAGCGGGCAGCAAAGCGGCCCTCACCTCCTGAAGTACATGCCGGGGAGTACGAGGCCTGGAGAGCCCCATGTGCTGAGCGAGCATCAGGGGATCCAGCCAGTCTCCCGGGTCTTAGTCCAGGAGGTCTCTGACTCTTGTGACTTCTGCCAGGACCAACCTCTGGCACACCGAGGGGGACTCTGCCACCTGCACACGGAGCTGGGGGTTGTGTAGCAGGGGCTCCGTGAGGAGATCTGCCCCCACAGTGGCCGCCACAGACCTGGTCGCTGAGAACAGTTTCCAGGTCCGGAGGAGGTCCTAGAAGGCAGATATATTTGCCCCAGGTTAAGCAGGTCCCTTTTCCCTGGGTAAGGTAACAGGGAAGGTTTTTTTTTTTTTGGAAACAGAAAAGAATTTTATCTGTAACACTTACAAAGAATTACCAAAGGAAACAAAACAACTATGCAACAAAACAATGCAATCAGAAGGTATAACACAGCATCTTTCAGGAGGGAGAAGTGTTCAGGCTAGCCTGGGTCCAGAGCGGGGGGGCTTCCTCGACACTCGTGGTCTTGCACCCTCCTGAGTTACCTGGTGGCCTAGAGCGGGGGGGCTTCCTCGACACTCGTGGTCTTCCACCCCCTCGAGTTACCCAGTGCCGTGCCCAGTGTCACCGATCCTCCCTCTCCTGAGAGTGCCCGGTAAGATGGGCAGGGCTGCGGGGTGGGGGGTTTAGGGGTGGGGGGGGTAGACACCCATGTATTATAGGACCCCTCCTAGATGACAGGAATGATGGTATCCACAGCGGCAACGGCTGGGGCTGGCGTCTCTCGCGCTTCCCCTCAATCAAAGGGTCAGACGGAGGGAACCGGACGGGGTCACCGAGCAGAGAACCCCAGACAGCGCCCACCGCTCCTTGAAGGCGTCAAGGGAGTCTGTGGACGCCGCCCAGAGGAACTCCGCCCGGATACGTGAATGTACTGAGGATCGGAAAAAGGCCCCACAATCGCAGGACGTTTCATGGGCCAACCTCTTATCTCTGGTTTTATAAATGGCTGTTTTAGCCAAGGCTAGGAGGAGGTTGACCAGACGATCCCGCGACTTTGTGGGGCCACGGATGGGAAGTGTATAGATAAAAAGGTGAGGGTAGAAATGAAGCCAGAAGCGTAATAGAATATTTGTGAGGAGCCGGAAAAGGGGCTGCAATCTGGCACACTCTAAATATACGTGCGCCAGGGTTTCCCTCACATTACAGAAAGGACAAGTGTCCGGGATGGGGGTAAACCGTGTCAGAAACACGCCCATGCTCACAGCTCCATGAAGGAGCCGCCAACTGATGTCCCCAACGGGCCTTGGGACCAAGGTGGAATACAGGCTGGCCCACCGAGGTTGCTCACCCTCCAAAGGTGGCAGGAGGTCCTGCCACTTTGTATCGGGGCAGGACACCAGGGTGTGGGCGTGAAGGGTGTGAAGCGTAAGTGTATATAAATATTTCCGTGGTGCAATTTGAAAGCTAACCGGCTGCAGTTCGTGCAGCCGGCTTGCAGTGAAAGGGTGAGGGGTTTGTTGGGATCTACGGGGTAGGGGCCCGATGGAAAGGTCCGGCAGGCCTGGGGTAAGGGATGGGCGGGGTGCGCCCTCGCACAAGGCTCGGCTAACATAAGCTCGAGCAGTGGGAGTCAAGGCGGCCTTCACCTCCTGAAGTACGCGCCGGGGGGTACGGAGGCTGGAGAACCCCATGCGCCGAGCGAGCGTCAGGGGATCCAGCCAGTCTCTCCGGTCATAGTCCAGGAGGTCTCCAACCCTCGTGACTTCCGCCAGGACCAACCTCTGGCGCACCGAGGGGGACTCCGCCACCTGCACACGGAGCTGGGGGTTGTGTAGCAGGGGCTCCGTGAGGAGATCTGCTCCCATGGTGGCCGCCACGGACCTGGTCGCTGAGAACAGTTTCCAGGTCCGGAGGAGGTCCTAGAAGGCAGATATATTTGCCCCAGGTTAAGTAGGTCCCTTTTCCCTGGGTAAGATAACAGGGAAGGTTCCAGAACAATCAGGAACTTTCTGGAAACAAGACAGACAGGCTGATTAAAACACCTGCAGCCAATCAAGAAGCTGCCAGAATCAGTTAAGACAGGCTGGCGAATCAGGGCACCGGAGTTTAAAAAGGAGCTCACTTCAGTTTGTGGTGTGCATGCGGGGAGCTGGGAGCAAGAAGGACAAGAAGCTAAGAGTGAGAAGATGTACTACTGGAAGACTGAGAAGTACAAGCATTATCAGACATCAGGAGGAAGGTCTTGTGGTGAGAATAAAGGTGTTGGGAGGAGGCCATGGGGAAGTAGCCCAGGGAGTCGGAGCTGTCACGCCGCTGTTCCAGGAGCCACTGTAGACAGCTGCAATCCACAGGCCCTGGGCTGGAACCCGGAGTAGAGGGTGGGCCCAGGTTCCCTCCATCCTCCCAACTCCCTACTTGATACCAGAGGAGTTGACCTAGACTATGGGTTCCACCAGAGGGGAAGGTCTCTGGCCTGTTCTCTGATCCACTAGGTGGATCAGCAGAGACTGCGGGAATTGTTCTTCTTCCTTTTCTCCATGCTGGCCAGTGATGAGGCTAACTGAGTGAATGGCAGATTTGAGCAACGAAAGTGGCCAAACTGAGGGCTGCCGTGAACCTCCGAGGTGAGCAAATCCCGCAATAAGCGCAGGATTCACCAAGGCAGAGGAGGAACTTTGTCACAATTCACACAACACACACATACACCCCATCCAGCACAATAGGGCCCTCATCACTGCTGCTGTAATATTCAAATCAATAATAAAGCACTTTACCAGCATTAGTTGGTTATGTCTTAGTTGCAGCACCCTTATGGAGACTGGGAAATCTCATTCACTCATTTTATGGAGGAGGAAACTGAAGAACAGAGAGGTTGAGAGACTTGCCCTGTGTCCCTGAGGGAACCAGTCTCCCTCAAGATTAGAGACCAGTGCCATGGCTAATCCACTAAATCAGGGGTGGCCAACCTGTGGCTCTGGAGTCACATGCGGCTCTTCAGAAGTTAACATGCGGCTCCTTGTACAGGCACCGACTATGGGGCTGGAGCTACAGGCGCCAACTTTCCAAAGTGTCGGGGGGTGCTCACTGCTCAACCCCCGGCTCTGCCACAGGCCCTGCCCCCACTCCACCCCTTCCCGCCCCCTCCCCTGAGCCTGCCATGCCCTCGCTCCTCCCCCTCCTCCCCCAGAACCTCCTACATGCCATGAAACAGCTGATCTGGAGATGTGGGGAGGGAGAGGGAGGTACTGATGCGTGGGGCTGCCGGTGAGCGAGAGGCACTGGGGGCAGGGGGAGCGAATCGGGGGCTGCTGATGTATTACTGTGGTTCTTTGGCAATGTACATTGGTAAATTCTGGCTCCTTCTCAGGCTCAGGTTGGCCACCCCCGCACTAACTCATCATCAACTCACATGTGGCCACAAGCAAGTCCCCTCCTTCTGTTTCCTTCTCTATAAAAGCAATGCATTAGTTACTTACTACTCTAAGGTACACCTATCTTGGACCCTCAGTACAGTCCATTAACTGGAACTAATTGGTTTGGTCACTGGAGAGGTGTGGGAAAGAATTCCGTTCACAACAGACTTCTAGCATTTGTCAGACCATTGACATTATAAGCCAAAATTCAGCCCTGGTGCAGCTCCATTGCAATCCCACACCTTACTTCAGGAGCTGAATTTGGCTCTAGCTTTGAGTACGGCCCCGGTTGAAGCTTCAGAAGTAACTTGGCCATGGAGAAGCAGGGTCACAGATGCAGCAGCAGTATGGTGGGCAATGCCATTCTGTGCACATGCAGTTTCCAGCAAGCACTTTCTGCATGTTGCACAGGAAAGAGATAGAGGAGCTGGTCAACTACCCAGCTCACTCCTGGGGGTTCCTGGCACCAAAGTGCTACACATGGCAGAGGGGTTCACGTAACCCCACTCCACAGGCAACTTGTGTTGGAAGTTGTGGGCTTTAAAGATTCAGTCTAAATGGATTTTTTAAATGTCTTTATTTTTAGAAGATCAAACAATATTGTCACTGATCTGAAGGATGAGGTTACTTGTTGAGATACAAGATTGAGTTTTGTAAGACACAAATGCCGAAGGTAACAATTCGCAAATAAATAAATACAGAAAACCAGAGTCTTTGCATAGTTCAGAAGTGAACAGTAGGGGGCAGCAGTGCGCGGGGTGAATTGGCACACAACACACACATCCATGTTCTTAGTCAAAAAGTTGCAGCTGAAAAAAAAATCCTAAAAAGGGCAAACTATTAAAAAACATGTTTTCGGCTGAAAGGGAGCTAGCTATGTGTTTGTAATCAGATCATGCCATAGAATGCGTCTCGACAGACAGCCATTTACATAATCTGCCTCGGCATCCCATAGCCTGTCATGCCGGACTGTGATGCGCCTTTGTTGCTCCCCATCTGAAGGCCTATGACATTCTGTCCCCGACGAAGCTGCTCTTCCGAAAATCCTCGCCGATTCTGCTGTGCTTTCCTGTCCAGACACAAAAGCAATATCGGATCAACCTGATTATGCCTACATGATTTTAAAAGGCTTCAGGGCTCTGAAATTGACCCTTCACAAGTGTTCTCTCTGCACTGCAATGCTTTATTCTTTATTTCAGCATCCCATTGGCTACACAACACTGGCAGCCTAACTGCTTTTCTGCACTGCACACCGTGATGTACATGCCAGCCAAGGCCATACCAACACTTTGCACCTGTATTGTGCCATTCATGCTAGACTCCTCAAGTGCGTACAAGTATGCTGACTCCCACAACACCCTAGGAGGTAAAATACTTGTATGATGACGTATGACACAGTCATGAGAAGGTTAAGTTGTGTAAGGTTATGGCATCCAGAAGCAGCTAGCAACAGCGTCCTGGCCACAGGGTATGATCAATGAGACGGTGTCTGTGATGGAACACAATTTGGTATCCAGCTAGAGCACCAGTGTAAATTGGGAGTCATTCCATGTAAGTTAATGGACCTATTCCTGAGTTATACCCATGTAAATGACAGCAAAATTTGGCTCCATTCCTTCGAATCCAGCAATTATACCTATTTTAGTGATAGGGCAACTGTGACAGAGAAATTAAGTGATTGGCTGAAGTTCACAGGATGAGTTAATGGCAGCACTAAGGACTAGAACCCAGGAGTCCTGATTCCCCATTACCACTAAACAAACCCTTGCGGTAATGACAGTCCCTGTCTTTTAGCAAAATCTATGTACCACTGCTGCCTTCCCCTGCCCCCAAAGTGCTTTAGGTGAAAGTATTTCAGTAGAACCCAAAGATGTCTGTCTCTTCCAATACAGCCAGGAGTACACAGCGGTAGTTATGGCAAAGCCAGTAAGGCTTTGGGCTCTGCTGTTAGATCTCAGGTTGTGGGTAATTTAAATAGGCATTCCGCTTAGATGGGTTTCTTGCTTACGTACCTGGGTGGGAAAAGTCATTTAAAAAAGGGAGAGAAACCAGTATAAGGGCTTGAAATGATACTAGCTGACATACAGCCATATAGGCCACAAGACAGAACAGTGTCACAAATTGAGGCTAGCCTTCACAAGCAAAACTATGATCTCACCCAGGCAGGGAACCCACCTGCTTCTATTCATCCTGCAGGTCAGGTAACCCTGCAATGTTGCATTATCCTGTTTTCATGTATGATCACAACCACCAGCATACTGTCACATCAAAATCCTCCACCAGGAAGCTGCAGTGTTTGGAATCAATTCAGGGCTCTACAAGGGCTGGATCCTTGAAGGGGCTGCGCACTATGGCCTGCAATGCTTGTAAGTACATGGTCAACTGTTTGGCTGGATTTGGCTCACGGTGCTAGGCAGATTGCAGGAGGCAGCCCAAATTTCTCATGAGACTCATAGACTTTAAGGTCAGAAGGGACCATCGTGATCATCTAGCCTTTCTGACCTCCTGCACATTGCAGGCCACAGAACCTTGCAGAAACATGGAAAAGATCTAGGAAAAATCAGCCATGTCCTGTGGTTTTTCAGAATGGATGGCCATTGCTCATTTTCACTTATTTACAATTATAAAAGGGCTCATGAGTTCCTACCCTAGACTCTGGGAACCCTCCTATCACTTAGTTAACAATTAACAGAAATCAGATAATGGACTCTCTTCCCACAAAACATTGCTCTTCTAGGAGGGATGCAAGCCTAGCCTAGACCTATTGAAAAACCAGCCATATTTTCATTTTCTCTTGATTTCTTTTCCAGAACCTGAAAAGCAAGCTTACTATCTACAATGCCATCTAGAGAGGATTTCTCCCCTCCCTATTTTTATAATTTTCCCAGCACTTAATTCTAACAGGGATTCATTTGCTCTTTGTTTTATTTTAATTAAAACCTTGGGAACTAATTCCTCCTTTTATTTTGATTCCTCTTTTATTAATCATGTCAGGCAGGTATCTCTGGATAATTTGTTCATTGGCTACAGAAAGTTGAAATGTGATTATTAACAAAGACAGGCAAAACTGTGAATGAGATAGAAGACATCAAAGGAGATCCAGGCATATTAATAACAGTTGAGTACAGCTACAGTTTATATTACTTAGCATTATTCCTACCATCATATGCACTTCCATGGGCTAGGTGTGCTGCGTTTGGCATTAAGTGGTCCGCTGGATAGCAAGATCTACTGCTGCTTTTCATTCAGGGTGCTTGATTGAAATATGAGGAATATATATATGCTTCTGCTGTCACCAAGGTTTTACTTTTGTTCAGCTCCATTCAGCCTGATTCTCCATTACCTTGCACTTCACTCCAGTGCAAACTGAGTGTAAAAAGCCACCATGCTGACCTGGTGGCATTTTACTCCTACTTTGCACTGACACAAATGACGATACAAAGTGCAAGGCAATAAAGCATCAGGCCCACTGACTTCTAAGGAATTATCAGCGCAGGCGAGTGAGAGAAAATCAGACCTTGAATATCTATGGCTTTGTCCACATATGAAAGTTCAACCAGTTTAACTTAAATGAGTTTTTAAATCTGTGCAAATCCCTGTGTGGACACTCTTATTTCAAGTTAAACCAGGCTTTATTCACTTCAGCTTAATTCAATTAAGAACTAGTCTGAAACCTGGTCTACAGCTAAAACTTAAGAGGACCTAGGTACCTCACTCAGGACTGTGAAAAATTTCCAGGACATTTTGGGAAGACTGATCGGTCCCCAGTTAATTTCCTAAATCCATTTGGTGCTTAAAGGCAGACAGTATTCCCACCATCCAATGGCAATTAGCTGTGGGAGGTTTTGCTTGGCACTTCACCTGTGAAACCAGGAGGGATCCCCTCTGTAACATCCATCATCCTTGGTGACAGCCAAGCTGCCTAAAGACATTAGGGTTCTCTGCACGGCCGCCATGTCCTTCCCTAAAAAGCCAGACATTGAAAATCATTAAAAAAATCTGCTTCTGAAGTAGATGATCTCAGGATAGCAACACTGTTTTCCCACCATCATTTAGCATCTTCACAGAGGTTTCCACCCAACATCTTAATTAAACCCTTCAATGCCACTGGTGAGCATAATTATCCCAGTTTTGCAGATGGTGAAACTGAGGCAGAGATGTTGACTGATTTGTTGAAGACCATGAGAGGAGTAGAAAGCAACGATTAGCATTCAGGAGTTCCTGCTTCCCAGTCCCATATTTATTTTGATACTATAGTTCAGGAGGGAGCATGTAGAGAGAGGGAGCTTGCAGAGTAGCAGATAAGAGTTTAAAATCCTGTGTGCCTTTAAGAGGCAGGTTCCATTACAAAAACCCATCCCTGCTTCAAGGGAGATTGCTCAAGCACAGAAACATTAGCTGGGTGCAGGAACTTCTGCTTTAGAGATATTACTTAATACAAAAAGTTGGGAGTAAGAAATCAAGAACCATTCAGTAATAGATGTGTGCCTAGCAGACAGCAATGGCATTGACAACTGCATTGTGCTCTATTATTATTATTTTTATTATCATAGCACCAGTTAGCACATGACACGTTAGTACGCACTATAGTTCACCCCCTTCTGGCGCAGACTAGTGCACTGTGTAAAAAAGCCTCAGTTTCCCCATCTGTAAAATGGGGATAATGATGCTTACTCAGCTTTCTGAAGAGCCTGGAGATTCCTGGGCAAGAACCCTCTGTTAACAGAGCATATTCCCATCCCTTAGGAATTACTATGCCCTTCATTCTCACCAATTTTTGCCCAAGTACCCATCCACTACTGCTGCGAATCCCTTTAACAGCTCCCTATATTGTGCTATATCAAATGTAAGCTCCTTGTCTTTACTTTCATGACTCTGTGTCACCTCATGTCTATCTTCCTTCCTTCATCTTCCTCTCTGTCCTACTCCCAGTGTTATTCTTGACTTAGTTCTCCCCCTTTATCTCTGTCACGATCCCACTTTCTCCCATGCCACCCCTGCACCTGGAACAGCCTCCCACTCCCTGTCCACCAAGGGCCAGATTTTCAAAAGAGCTCAGGCACCTACATAGGCACCAAATCAAAGGCCAGTTTTTTTCAACAGAGCTCAGCATTCCAGCTGCTTGATGTTTTTTCATCAACACATTTTTTAACAAAAAAAATGGCTCTTCAACAACAGTTTTCCCTTTTAGTCAGCATTTTACAGTTCTGCCCCCACCCTCAAAGTTTGCCCCTTCCACCTTTAGTCTCTCTCTCCCACCTCTCCAATCTTTTGTGTGTGTGTGTGTCCCAGAGAGAGAAAGGAAAAAGGAAGAGAGAGGGAAAAACCAAACTATCTTTTAGTTTCCATTTAGTAAAAAAAAATCAAAAATGCTGTGAAAAAAATAAAACAAAAAACCTTTTTTCCATTTAATCTTTAAAAAGTCACAGAAATCATATAGAAGATTTACCCACATTGGGTGCTGGGCACTTGAAAAAGCTTTCCCCATGTGCCCTGTCTTTTCTCCTCCTCACATCCCATTTCTACTACGATTCCTTCCTACCTTCTTCTCCACCCCAGTTCTTCCCTGAATATTCTCATTCTACCCCATTATTCTCTTTCCTGAATAATGTTAGGCCTTGTCTGTCTTTGACTGTAAACGCTTCAGAATGGGGAATGTATGGTTTAATCTACACCTGAAAATTTATGATGCTAGATACATGATGTTTTGTAGTAGATATAATGAAAAAAAAGATTGCTAAACTATACCAATTTCCAACCAACCACTGCTAAGGAAGCCATTGCAAGGCAGAGTGTGTGTCTGGGAAGTCAAGCCTCCTGTTTTACACATTTATATTCTACATTTCCCTGGAAACATACAGATTAAATTAAGGGATATGACGTACGCAAACCTTCAGACACAAAGCATTTGGACTGTTTGTGATGAGTAAGGTCCCTAAGCTCAACATATGTAGCAGCTTCCAACGGTGTCGAAATGGCCCATGATATTGCCCATTTAAGTTTATTTTAGAGATAAAATAAGATATTCCACAGATATCTGCATTTGCAGATGAGTTTGTATTTTTACCATTTTTGCAGATCAAGGATTGGATACCAGAAGCTGGGAGTGGGCAACAGGGGATGGATCGTTCAAGGATTGCCTGTTCTGTTCATTTCCTCTGAAGCACCTGGCATTGGCCACTGTCAGGAGATAGGATACTGAGATAGATGGACCATTGGTCTGACCAAGTATGGCCATTCTTATGTGGATCCAAATGTTTGTATCCGTACAGGACTCTAACAGTAAGATAAAAGAAAAGGAGTACTTGTGGCACCTTAGAGACTAACCAATTTATTTGAGCATGAGCTTTCGTGAGCTACAGCTCACTTCATCGGATGCATACCGTGGAAACAGTCAGATGCAAATACATATATAAAAGGTGGAGTGCAGATTGTGGGTCGGATCCAAGTTAATTATTGGGGATGCAGATTGGATGCGGATCCAAGTTTTTGCATCCGCGCAGGGTTCCAGGAATTTTATTCACAAGGGCTAATTTTCTCATAAAATAAATGGCCAGCCAGTGACCACCTTTACCACAAACTGAAGCAGCTTTGCCCTATTTTAAGCAAGGAGCAGTCTAAGAGGCTGCTATAACGTACGCACACACAGAGCACGGCATGAGGTTTCAGCATTATGGGCCCCCTAAGGTAGCAGATGTACCATATGCTGTAGCAGATGCTAAGTATAATGTTGCCCATGTGACACCTCCCCTGGAGCAAGCACCACCGTGGTTGGAGCAGAGAAGCAGGGAGGGGAAGAAAAGTTGAAACTGAATGAGCTGGATGATGCTGGCAATTTGGAAAACAAAAGGCCGGTAGCAAAACGTCATGATGAGCCTGCCTGAGCCATCTGTAGCCTCCCCTGCATCTAGCATTCCGCTTCAGCAGGCTGCCACCAAAGCCGTGCTTTAACTAGCAGTGGGGAGTGGGAGAAGCGACACCGGAGAAACAGATGGGGTAGGGGATGATTGTCACATAATGAAACAAAGCAGCCGTCAAGACTGGAATCTGAGCTACCTCCCCGACAAGCGTGTGAAGCCTGATGGAGAACACAGGTGATGCAAGCACAGACTGTAGTTCTGTGTGGAGACCGAACATGGCTGTGGAAAGAGGGCAAATACCAAAGGATACAAGTAGTTTAGGAAAGGCTGAGAAGGAGAAGGATGAAAGCAGGAGGCCACACCACAGAGGAATGCTGGGCATCTCTTGCTGTCTGACAGTCAGACTGGAGCATCATCGTGAAGAAAGATGTGGGAAGATGTATATTTGAGATGGAAGAACAAGTCAAAATAAGACCTGATCAGACACAAAATGCAAGTCATTCTGCATTCTCAGCCTCCCCTCAAGCCAAACTCAACAACTCAAGACTTTAAGATGCAGAAAAGTTTCGTTAAAAATTTCTCTTCGGCCCCCCACCACACTTGAGACTCCACAACAGGGTCTTACCTGTCTCCCCGACCTTCTTTTGCCTCTCCTGAATTACGACAATACCACTGGCGGCATCTTTTCTCGGCCCCTGCTGCCATTTCTTCTCAACCTGAAATGCCCTTGTGCAATGCACACTGATACCTATGGGACAGCCTGGCCTAGCAGAAAAGCTGGGCACTACCAGTGCTGGAGGAGGGCCTCTAACTTGTCCCGAAGAGGAGCTGCTGGAAAGAGTCCCTTCTCCTTGAGACAAACCTATCCAGAAGTCCCTGGGCCTTCACGCCAAGTGTTTCTATGGGACCTGTGGGATCAGCCTCAGGGGGACAGAGGGACTATTTTGGAGGGGATCACTGAACCAGAGTCCTCAAAAATGTAGATAAAGATCCAAAGCTGCATCTCTGAACTCTTTGGGGTTGGCTTATTACTGATTTAAGCTACCCAGAAATATACTAGGGAATGCACTGAAAAGGAGCACGTAAGGTAATCGGGATGTTTGCGAACATAGTGCAGAAAAGCTTCTTGGACCAACACATGCAAGTAAGAAAAGTACTAGAGAGAAAGCAAGGCTTCACCTTGCTTGAAGCAGCAGCCCTGGTGAAGGAGCCACAGAGGTGAAGATGGGTACAGGCTGGTCTACTGTGTTTGAAACAGCCTACCAAGCAGTGGGGGTGGGGGGTGTATTTTTGGCTCTCGGTTTTCAAGAACCTTGCAGCAAAAGCTGTTGGAAAAATATTAGTGGCAAAAGGGGCTGTTTATCTGGCCGTCCGCCTTTGTTTTTGGTTTAGACAACTCAGAGCATAGCTCCCTCCCAACAGAAAATAGGGTTCACGCTCCTACTGCAGAGGACAACCTGGCAATCTTTTCTAGTATGTGAGGTGATACAAATAGGAAGTGAATGTTGGACTTACACACACTCATCTCCTCCGTCCTCTGAATTGCTGCAACATTTCCATTTTCTAACTCTTCCCAATCAAGAGCCTCAACAGTGAAATAACAGGGGTGCCTGAAGCCCCATCTATGGCGAAGGGGGAGACATTATGTAGGGCCCAAGACTGGGATAACAAGGGGTGTTTCATTTCAGGACTGAGATGCATTGGAAGACCTGTGGGGGTGCCAGGACAGGAAAATAGAGGCTGCAGAAGAGGGTTGAGATGCACTGCAATTGCTGCATGAGGAAAGATTGTGCCTGCCCACACTAGGTTTGGCTTCATCCAACCCAGCAAAATCCACACTTTCATGCATTAAATAAAATAAATAAATAAAAAACCAAAATCTTGGGAGAAAGTAATTAGTGCAAAAGAAAAGCAAAGTGGGGGGAGATTGATTATCTTTAGGAACTATTCCCTACAACTGAAGTCCTTTTCTTAGTAAGAACCAAGCTGATGCAATTTTACGTGCATAGAGTTAAATCACTACTGGACACGAAATGCTGCCAAAACAACATCTGAAGTGGGCTAATACTGAAAACAGATTGAGCAAGAACACACACAATAAACTTCCCTTGCAATAGCTTACTAGACGGTGGAATCTTTTTCCAGGGCAAGAGGAAGGTCATTTACTTCAGTCATTTAAAATGAGTAGTTAACCCAGGTGACTGGCACTCGAGTCTGAGCTCCTGGCTTAGCCTTGCCTGGGGGCGAGCACTCCCACAGCAAAGCCATACCTACAGTTCTGTGTCGCCACTGTGTCCACTCTCGCCGGTGCGTGTTGTGGGGCATAGCCCATGGTTTGTTGCGCTGAGATGCTCTAGGATTCTTTCCCAGTCAATTGCATGAGAACTTATCTGTCGTTTGGGAGAGTGGGGGGGATTGTGGGAAGGCAGTGGAGGATTATCAGCATGCAAGCGATTTTGTCTGCATCCTTACTGCAAAGCGGGTGGGTTCCAGTCTGAGAGAAAGCAAGCTCAGGCTCTAACCCACACTACCCCTGGCCGGGCCTCAAAGCACCTCCAGTCCCGGGATGCACAGGTTTTTGTGTGGATAGAGGAGAGATTGGGCTAAAACGTGGGTGAGAGCCCAGGTGAACTGTGCAATGAAGATACACCCTACATTCGACAAAACCCCAGAGAAGAAACGGTAAGGAACAACCCTGCACTAGGGTCCTCCACGCAGCCTCCCCTCTTACTCCAGTGAGTGACCATCTACAACCGATCATTTCCCCCATCCATTGTTTTGTTCCCTCTGTAGCTCCCTTTCACCCCCGCCCCCTAAATCTCAACTCCTGTCTTCAACGACGCTAAGGCCATCTCTACGTCAAGCCTTCGCACTGCGCTCTACCATGTGGCATTAGCGATGCCCCAGAGCACATGGCAGGAGCACTAGAAAGTGATAGATCACCACATAGGAGGTAAAAGGCAGAAGATACAAATAGCCTTTCAGAAAGAATCATAGGTTCATGGGGAAATAATATAGACCCCTTCTCGTTCCTATGTGGAATGGCATAAATCTTCACAGACCTGAGCTATTGCAAACTCACGGGGGCGTTCTCAGGTTTTAGCTGAATGTTTCCATGGTGATCTTTTTAAAGAGACTTTAATGCTGGTAAAAAACGTTGGGCTGACAACTCTGGAAACCTAACCCTCCTATATGTCAGTGGTGATTTTTCGTTTTAGCTAGTCATGATTAAGATAAAAGACTTCACACAAACTGAAAAAATCAAATGTCTCTTTCCCTTTTTGGGGTAGTGATTTTTGTGATCCAATTTTACAGCTAAAATTTAAGCCTCACTTTTAATTTGAAACATTCAATAAAGGTTTGTCACAGGAAAATAGAGTTTTTCATATTTGTTATTAGGAGCTGTTTGCTTGGAAATAAGTGGCATGGGGGAACAGTTTGTTTTATTACCTTTATGCCTGTCACAGTGATGGCTTTTGGGTAACACATTAACTTGCAAAGATTCCATTATGTCCTTAGGGTAATATAAATCCCTTGGAGGAGCTAATGCACCACCAAAAGAGAATGGTAATGAGGTAAAGCAAACAGAAGCAAAAGATAATTACATTAGAGATTTTTTTCCTTAGCCAAAATGCACCGCTAGTGGAGATCGAAGCAGAGTAGAATAAAGACTGTGAGCTCATTTTCAATATCATTTTTTTTTTACCTTCCCATAAATCCACTGTCTGGAAAATATCTGTAGTTCTTACTCCATAGATTTCAGCAGCTTTTAAGAATTGAGAAATTTGTTCCATCTGCTTGAAAGCCATTTTTGATTCAGAGATCTTTGGAATGGGTTCTTTTCCCTTTGGATGTAAACTGTTTATTAACTTGCACAACAGCTAAGAGATAAAAATAGAAACAGAAGTTTAAAAAAAATCGATTAGTTCCAGATCACTAAAGCAGAAGGTAATTTCTGTGTGTTGGATTATGCTGTGTGAAGCTCTGACATGGGGAGAATCTCTCAGAGAAATCATTTCTTTAAAAAAAAAAAAAAAAAAAAAAAGATAGAAAACCACCACTGGTATCAATCTGAGTATTAAAGTGCCATTAAAGGTTTTATTAAATGACACCGATAACCTGATCAAATATACATTGATTTACTGCAAGAAATAAAACAATTATTTACTAGGGGTTACGTAACAATTGACAGTAGTGGGAGAAAAAAGGAAAACACTATCAATTGAAATATTGTTAAAGTACCATTGGCAGAGATTCAATAATTAGCCAGCAGCCAAGTCTTACTGCCCTGTGCAAACAGCAGCATTTGTGTGTTTATTTGATAAACCAATGGAATACAACATAATAGCTCTAGAATTATTCCCAAGGAGAAAGACATCATCAAACACACCAGTCTGTGTGTATTACACACACAAACAGCAACACTCTTATTTTCTTCGCAAAAAAGTACAAACCTGATTGTAAAAGCAAGTCTCTTGTTCCTCTATGAGAAATTATAGCGAAGGAATGAGTCAAACCTAACATACATATCCCAATACAGTGGCAGAAAAATTATTCTGAAATATCAAAAAGTCCTGATCAGAAGGAAACCAGTAATAGTACAGTCAATACTAGTATATAGTCGAAAATAACCCATGACCTCAGTCCTATGCAGTCAGATGAAAATACACAGTTAGGGTATAGATGTTAATAGACTAAGATGCATTGTACACATATAAATAATTCTTATATGAAATTAGATCAACACTTACCGTTCCATCCATTAGCCATTTCTGAAAATTTTGCCTTCCAGGAGGTGGATGCTCTATCTTTTCACCACTCTGTATAATAATCCAATCCACCAGCTTGTTCTCTAATTCCAGGTCATATTTCTGTTCAATCTTTTCCTGCACTTCTCGGCTTAAACCATAGCTCGGTCCTCTGTTAGCCATCTCTGGAACAAAAATACCAATTGTTTATTTATAGGGTTCTGATAACACTGATTTAAGTATATACACCAGCCCAAATCGATACGTCAATGCAGATCGACTACCAAAAATCAAAACAAAAGCAGGCATTGGCTTTAATTGTTTTGCAGGGGCAAAAATTTAAAAAAAAAATAAATCATTTTTCCCACAGCCAAACAGCAGCAAAAATCAAATTACAGTTTAAATTAAAATAGATTGCCAGTGAGATTTCTGCTATAGCAACAAAGAGATTCTAATAGAGTTTCAGATCAGTATCATCACTGCCAGCAAATCCAGAAGTACTTTAAAATTGCCTACATAATACTTGCTAATAACAAGAAGACTATACATGGGAACTCAAGGGATCCTTTCAGAGATGCAATCGGGGTGTGAGGTTTAGAAATCCAGAGACCATCGAATGGAAAAGCACTGAGAAATTTAAGAAGAGATGAAGACTGCTGCGATACCCTGCTGCTGCAGCATCGTGATTTGAAGAACAGTGTATTGATTTGATTTTCCTCACATGTGAGGAGGGTCAAAGCAGGGGCGTTGCTAAGAGCCATTGAAAGGCCTGCCTACTCAGCATAGCCAAGGAGGTATCTAATCTGCAGTCTGCTTAAGTGCCAACTTCCCCTGCTCAGTTTTGTTCACTTTCCTGGTCCAGTTCTAGTTTACTTCGGTTCGTCCACTAAACCCAGCATCAGACTAACTGAGCTCACTAGAGTTAAAAATACTTATAGGAGGACTTGGTTGGTATCATTTCATTACCCAAATGTAACAGGAACCAATAGATATTGGAAAATGTGGAAAGTATTTTTCTCCCTGCTCTGCATCCTGTGTGCTAGCATCATTGGAGAGTGAAAGAACAAAACCAAAACCCAGGCTGGAGAGTACTAATTTAAAGTACTAACAAGGGCATAATTAGGGGTGGTGAATAAAATTAAACAAAAAAGAGAAATTGATTAGGCAGACTAAAGCAAGTCTTCCTAGCAGCAAGATGTCAAATAGTCTTCCAAGGAAAAAGCTAGAAGCCCCATCACTTGCGACATTAAAAACATGACTGGACTAAAAATGAGCAAATGTGCTGTAGAGAACAAGGACCATATCCTCAGCATGTGTGAGTCAGCATGGCTCTGTTGAGCTCTAAGAGATCTATGTCAATTTAGACTAGCTGAAGACCTGACCCTAACACTGCAGTAGCAGGGCGGGAGCACTAGATAACCCGAGAAGGGTGTTTTTTGGTCTAACTGGTATGGTTTTAGAGTTTATAAACCAAAATTCTTTTGATCCTTTCTCTAATTACACCAAATTTCATCACACATCTTTTTGTCCTTGCTCTGAATCCATCCTGCTGTAATATGGGCTCTTTTAGACACTCTTTTAGAATTCTGAATGCAAGTGGTTTGTAAAGCCTGGATGTGGATTCAGCATCATCAAGTCTTTTCCAGTAAAACTGTATATTATTTCTTTTTACAGCTCCTTGTATATCTAGCACATGATTCTCTCCTCTTCCATTTCCTTCAGATTCTGAAGCTCTGAGCTCTCAGATTTATATTGCTCAGGACACCCTCAGGCTTAACCAGCTGCAGTAGATGAAAAATTTAATAGATGACCTCATTCATTCTTCTCCATAAGTATTGCATTTAGTGCTTTCTGTTTTGGGCAGTGGTAAATTTAAAACCAATGAAATATATTCTTACATAATTCAGCTGTTCCAGAGAATGCGTTACGTGACAAGGCTATTATTCAACCAAGGCTATTATTCCGTTTCATGCTGCCTCAGGTGCACAGAAGCGATCAGCTACAGAAAACAAGAACAAAGACCTCAAACCAAGCCTTAAGAAGGTGGGGAAAAGAAACTGCAGCAGTAGCACAGAAAAAGGAAGAGCAGAATGTGAATTTGGTTGCCTTTACATAAAGGCAATGGTTATGGGCCGTATCATTCACTGTTTAGCCTACTCCTGCTTAAGGGACAGGGAACTCAGGGCTTGAACTTGCTTGGAATCCTTCCATTAAAAGATGTATATATATCACTGGGATCTCGGTGGCAGTAGCAGGAGGCTCAGTACCCGCTATCTGTGGCCTCCACAGAAGCTGTGTGCCAATGCACCAATGCCAAGCTGGCCACAGCTCCTGTTGTCTTTGAGGCAGCACAACGCTCACAGGCTGCGCACCAGCATATTCCCTCCCACCCGCAACCCTGCCTCCCCAAGCTGGCTCTCAAAGGGGTGGTCCACACTGTAGAAGAGGAGGAGTGCGCCGGAGCATTCATGTTGATTGTTAATAAGTCTTGGGCCAAAGGGGAAGTTTCAGAGGACTGGAAGAAAGCAAATATTGTGGTGGTAATTAAAAATAATTACTTGTGTTGTACATGGGACAACACAAGTAATTATCGTCCTGTCAACCAGCCAGTGAGCTCAGGCAAAATAATGGCTAAGAGGAGACTTGCTTAATAAAGAATTGAGGATAATATCAGTGATATTAATCAACACGGATTTATGGGACAAACATATTTTGTCAAACTAATCAGATTTTTTTAAAATGAGATTACAAGTTTGGTCGATAAAGGTAGGAGTGTTGATGTAATAGACTTTTGTAAGACATTTGACTTGGTATCGCACAACATTTTGATTAAGAAACTAGAATGATACAAAATCAACACAGCACATGTTGCGGATTAAAAAATGGCTAACTGATAGGTCTCAAAATGAAACTGTAAGCAGGGAATCATCATCAAGCACTTCTTTATAGTGTGGACTTTCTTGGCTCTGTGTTATTCAATGACCTGGAAGAAGGAAGAAATCACTATGATAAAGTTTACCACTTCCCCAATCTTCATATTGTCTATGAACAATAAAGAGGATGGGTCTCTGATACAAAGTGATTTAGATTGTTTGGTTAAAATGGGATTTTATTACAACCAAGTGTAAAGTGTAGTTTGGGGGACTTTATCCTGGGAAGCAGAAGCTGCAAAGGACTTGGGGGTCCCGATGGATAATCAGCTCAACATGAGCTCCCAGTATGACACTGTGGCCAAAAGGGCCACTGAGAACCTTGGGTGCACAGACAGGGGAATCTCAAGTAGGAAGGAGGGTATGTTACCTCTGCATTTGGCACAGGTTCCACTGTGTTGGAATACTGTGTCTGGTGCTGGTGTCCAGAATTCAAGAAGGATGTTGACAAGTTGGAGACAATTCAAAGAAAAGCCACAAGAATGAATAAAGGATTGAAAAACAGGCCTTATAGTGATAGACTTATAGCGCTCAATATATTTAGCTTAACAAAAAGAAGGCTAGGGGGTGATTTGAGCAGTGTACAAGCACCTGCATGAGGAAAAGAAATTTGATCACAGAGGGCTCGTAAATCTAGCAGACAATGGTATAACAAGATCCAATGGTTGGAAGTTGATGCTAGACAAATTCAGACTAGATATAAGGCACAATTTTATTTTAAATAGTGAGGGTAATTAACCATTGGAACAACTTACTAGCGGTCGTGGTAGATTCTCTATCACTGGACATCTTTAAATCAACATTGGATGTCTTTTCTAAAAGACATGCTCTAGTTCAGGGGTGGCCAGCCTGTGGCTCTGGAGTCACATGCGGCTCTTCAGAAGTTAACATGCGGCTCCTTGTACAGGCACCGACTCTGGGGCTGGAGCTACAGGTGCCAACTTTCCAATGTGTCGGGGGGTGCTCACTGCTCAACCCCCGGCTCTGCCACTGGCCCTGTGCCCACTCCACCCCTTCCCGCCCCCTCCCCTGAGCCTGCCGTGCCCTCGCTCCTCCCCCCCCCCCCCCAAGCCTCCTGCATGCCACGAAACAGCTGATCAGGAGGTGCGGGGAGGGAGGAGGAGGTGCTGATTGGCAGGGCTGCTGGTGGGTGGGAGGCACAGGCATCGGGGTGGGGGAGCGAAAGGGGGGCTGATGACGTATTGCTGTGGCTCTTTGGCAATGTACACTGGTAAATTCTGGCTCCTTCTCAGGCTCAGGTTGCCCTTTCCTTCTCTAGTTCAACCACAACTATTGGACTTGAAGTAGGAATCAATTCAGGGAAGTTTCAGAGTCTGTGTAGTGCAGGCAGTCAGACTAGCCGATCAGAATGGTCCCTTCTGGCCTTAATCTATGAAAATGGATAAATGAACGCTGACAAAAATCAGCATTAATTTACCCATTGACTTTGGGTAGGTCTGCGGTGACTGGACGGTACCGAATCTCCACAAAGTGGGACGATACTGAGGGCAGAATAGTAACCTTTCATCACTGCCACATATACAGTCCTAATCCCAGTTCAGATTCACCACTTTCATGCCTCCCTTTATCCACAGAAAGAATGATACAAATCTAAATGATTCAAAATGTGGAAAATATAAGAAATGGCTAATTTAAGTCACATTGTGTAAGATCATCACATGTGGAATTCATCTAGCAGTTAGAAAGAAAAGCTGAATCCTGCCAGTGGCTGACTGTAGGACCTTGCACAAGTTATTAAAAAAAATAAATCTTTCCCTTTTCCTGAGCTGTAAAATGGGTACAGTACTTATCTGCTGAACCTCATAAAGATTGTTGCAAGGGTGTTAGTGGATGAACCACGTGCAAATTATCTGTTGAAAGGTAGTCTAGAAATGCACAGCTGATGGTACAGTGCAGTAGCAAGGTTTGTCATCATGACTATGAGATGGACACAGGAGTCATGAGCTATGAAGGCACAAGTAAGATATTCAGCATATGGGTTTTATTCATGCTCTTGCTTTGTTCTACAGCATATTCACATGTTTTCTGACTATATTGCAGAGATTACAAGAAAATCATTGGTTTCAGAGTAGCAGCCGTGTTAGTCTGTATCCATAAAAAGAAAAGGAGTACTTGTGACACCTTAGAGACTAACAAATTTATTAGAGCATAAGCTTTCATCAGCTACAGCTCACTTCATCGGATGCATACAGTGGAAAATATAGTGGGGAGATTTTATATACTCAGAGAACATGAAACAATGGGTGTTAGCATACAGACTGTAACAAGAGTGACCAGGAAAGGTGGGCTATTACCAGCAGGAGACATCAAGAATTAAAACATTCAAAAACTAGTCGGAGAACACTTCAATCTCTCTGGTCACTTGATTACAGACCTAAAAGTCGCAATTCTTCAACAAAAAACAGACTCCAATGAGAGACTGCTGAATTGGAATTAATTTGCAAACTGGACACCATTACATTAGGCTTGAATAAAGACTAGGAGTGGATGGGTCATTACACAAAGTAACAGGTTTCAGAGTAACAGCCGTGTTAGTCTGTATTCGCAAAAAGAAAAGGAGTACTTGTGGCACCTTAGAGACTAACCAATTTATTTGAGCATAAGCTTTCGTGAAGTGAAGCTTATGCTCAAATACATTGGTACTCCTTTTCTTTTTACACAAAGTAAAACTATTTCCCCACGCTTATTCCCCTTCCCCCCACTGTTCCTCACACGTTCTTGTCAACTGCTGGAAATGGACCATCTTGATTATCACTACAAAAGGGCTTTTTTCTCTCCTGCTGGTAATAGCTCACCTTACCTGATCACTCTTGTTACAGTGTATGGTAACACCCATTGTTTCATGTTCTCTGTGTATATAAAATCTCCCCACTATATTTTCCACTGTATGCATCCGATGAAGTGAGCTGTAGGTCAGGAAAGCTTATGCTCTAATAAATTTGGTAGTCTCTAAGGTGCCACAAGTGCTCCTTTTCTTTTTAAGAAAATCATTCTAAGTTTGTTTTTAAAAAGTTATTAGGAATATTACCTTATTATAAGTTATTAGGAATATCTTACCTATGAGCAACTGCTTTATTTTTCCTCAGTTAGCTTGTACAGATTTCTGAAGGTGAGGGGGAAAAACATTAAAGATAATATTTTTAAAAGCACTTCTAAATTTGAACTTTTTTTTTTCTGTATTCCACAGATTTAAAGTCCAATATCTAGGCATATACAAGAGTGAAAAGAAAGAACTGTACATCTGAGAGATGTCCCCTTTACATTGGTATAAAGTGCTCCTCTTTCGTTCTAAGGGTAGCGCGATAGCAGGGTTTAAACTTCTCATGTGTCCAGGACTGAACACTTCCCACCTTTGGCTTTAGAGATGAATGATTTGAGGGTGAGAGCAGGAAGAAGGGGAATTCCATATTTGTGGGGAAGGAAAGATTGCACTGGCAAGGTGATTTACAAAACAGCTGTTTGAGGCTGCCTGTGGGTCTTCAGTTTTACATGAGGTCCCTGGTCAATGGATTAGCAAACAGAGCATTCCCAGGTACATAATAAACATAGTTTATCACCATCACGGCTGTGTTATATTCAAAAGATTTACAAGGAGACCATTGGGATCATCTCGTCTGATCTCAGACCAGAAATTATACAGTTTAGCAATTTCACAGCATCAAGCCAGTCACTTCAGGTTCAACTAGAGCATCTCTTTTACAGAGACGTCCAAGTCTTGATTTAATTTCTTCAAGTAGAGGAGAATCCCCCACTTCCCTAGTTACGTTGTTCCAATGGCTAACTACCCTCACTAATCAAAAAGGCAAAGACATGACAGTATCCAATAGCTAGAAGCTAGATAACTTCAGCCTAAAAGCTGGAGATTTTTAACAAAGAGCCTTTAGTTTTTTCCTCAGGCAGGTAGTTATAGCCCACAATCAAGTCAACTCAATTTTATTACACTGAGCTTCTTTACAGTGAGAAACTAAGACTGATTTTCCAGACTTCAAATCATTCTTGTAGCTCTTTTCTGAACCCTTTATACTTTATCAGCAGCCTTTTTGAAGTGTTGACACCAGAACTGGACATAATATTCGAGTAACAGTCTCACACGCAGTATCTTGTGTTCAGTGGTCTAACATATCTGATTACTGAAAATTACTGGACAGTTCTGATTTTGCTGACTGAGATGTCATTTGAGTTGTTTTTAAAGAGCAGTGCTTTTATAATGAATAGGTCATGTATTTTAATCAATCCTCTGACAGTATGCAAATGTATTCAACAAAGACAAAAAGGAAGTTGATTGGCTGATTTGTGACATTACAGTTCAGCTAGAGAAGATACCATATTCCCCATCAGCAGAACACAGAGTATGACACAAGAAGAGAATGGCAGAGCAGCACTTACGAACCAATCCTGGGCTGGGGTCCCAGCTGGTTGTATTAGTTTAAAAATGTACATAGCCAATGGAGAGCTCATGAACAAACAAGTCACTTCACCTGCCTATGATGTGATTCACGTTGCCATTAGACAACTCACTCACTTTTGGAAGGTTAACCTAAAATTTAACGCTGGATAGAAGGAACAATGGACATAATTTTGTCTGAATCTTAAAATGTTTCTATTTCAGTTGGAAACCACATAGCACTTTGTGCTTTCAGCTCAAAATGAGTGGAGATTTTGGCTGTTCCAGCTTCATTTTCACTCTAACCCCAGTACTGATGGGATGCCAGCTAACACCTCAAACAATAGTTGTCAAAGATAAATCTAGACAACAGGGTTATGCCTTTGGGATGGAGTGGATCTCATGTCCATAAGGGCTACTGGCCAGCTTAATCCTGTAGAGTCACACATTTTAGCAAGCTTATTCTTAAGTACACCATTTTGTTTTTCAACTGCACCTGCACTCTGTGGGTGGTAGGGACAGTGCAACAGGTGTTTGATACGCAATATACGGTCCAGGTGTTGAACAAGTTGTCCAGTAAAACGTGTACCCCGATCACTGGACAGAGTAGCAGGAATTCCCTTGGCAGGCATAATATGATTTAACAAAAATTTGGCAACAGACAGTGAGTCAGCCTTGTGACAAGGAAAGGCTTCAATCCAACTGGAGAATAAACATACCATAACCAATATAAATTCATATTGTTGACACTTCGGCATTTGTGCAAGAACGGTGCTTGAGGCAGGCCCCGGAACCCCTGGGCCACTTTTACAGGTTTACCTGTAAATATTATGGCTTTGGCAAATGGTACAGGCTGCACAGTGGCGGCTGCAAAAGAGCTAAAATGGGGGGGAGGGGCACCATCCTGTCTTAGTTACAGCAGAGACCATCCCCTCCTTTCCGACGTGCGAAACACCGTGTAGCAGGGTGGCCAGAGACGGGTAGAGTGAAAAGGGGGCTACAAAGGTGCCAGTAGGCAAGCACCAAAAGGAATCGGGATGTAGAGAGCAACCTTGGGCAACCCAGGATTCTCTCTCGGTTTCTGGGGCAGAGTCTTGGAGCAGGGCGAGGTCAGTGAGGGACCAGGAGGGTAAGAGGAGAGCGGAGAACAAGGGAATCAGACATTTCGACTAGGCATGCTGCAGCAGCCACAGCACGCAGGCGGGGGGGGGGGGGTAAGCCTTGGGCAACAGGGTCTAAAGTGGCAGAGAAATAAGCCACTGGGCAGTTCTTTTCTCCATGCATCTGAGTGAGAACTCCAAGTGCACACCCAGATTGTTCGTGGCAGAAAAGGGTAAAAGGCTTAGAATAGTCAGGCAGCCCTAAGGCAGGGGCAGAAGCCAAACCCTGTTTGAGGGAAACAAAGGCAGAATTGGCCTCAGGGGGCCACGGCACGGGGTCAGGCACAGAGAATCGAGTGAGTTTCTGGAGAGGTTTTGCAAGGGAGGCATATTGGGGAATCCATTGTCTGCAAAATCCAGCCATGCCTAAAAACTTCTGGACCTGGCGTGGGGAGCAAGGTCGGGGAAAGCTAAGGATAGCTTGGACGCGGGTGGGAGAAAGTGCACAGGAACCCTGGGAGAGGAGAAAGCCAAGGTATGTGACAGAAGCTTGACAGAGTCGTAGTTTAGAGTGAGAAGCTTTGTGACCCTTATTTGCTAGGGCAGTAAGGAGCACTAAAGAGTCAGTTTCAGAGGCAGACAATGAAGAGAAACAGAGGAGTAGATCATCTACATATTGGACTAGTGTGGACCTGGATGGGAAAACAAGGTCAGCAAGGTCTCAGGCTAATGCTTGGGAAAAATATGACGGGCTTTCAGTATACCCCTGGGGCAGTGTGGTCCATGTGTACTGTTGTCCCTTGTAAGAAAAGGCAAACAGGAACTGGGAGTCAGGGTGAACCGGGACAGAAAAGAAAGCAGAGCACAAATCAACAACAGTAAAATGAGTTGCATCTGGTGGGATAGAAGCCAGAATCTTTGAGAGAGGCAAGTTTTGATTCTGTCCACCTATGATTTGCCTCTTCCCACCACTGCATGAAACAATCAACCTCTCCTTTTGCCAATTTAGTTTTAGGTTGGCCGAGTTTGTCTTTTAAGACGTCTACTCGGTCTTTGTCCCAAGATCCTAACAGTGGCCACTGAATTTTGGGATTCTCCTGAGTTAGCCTTTTGCATTCCCATACACATCTTCCCCTCCTCCCCCCGCCAAGGTCAGCCTTTTGAAGCCATCCCTCACCCATGTCATGACGTTTTCTGTTCATTAAAACACAACAATGCTAGCAACAAGACAAACACCACAGACAAACAACACAAAACATAGATCCATGGTATTCTGAGTTATTCTTCCGCTAGCGCCAGCTTGCTTGTAGAGTCTAAAAACAAAAGAAACAATTTCCACCCCCCTGGTGGGGACAGATTATTGCTTCATAATAATACCACTTTCTTTTACAAATTTCCTTGCTAATTGCAGGAAAAACAGAAGAATTACCTCCAGGCTGAACTTATTTTGTTCTATAGTCAGGCTAGTGAATTACCCCACTCACTGGTCATTTATGAAATCCATGAGGTGGTGTACCTCAGTTTCCCCTCTTGTGCAACAGACCATGTTTGCAATAGTTTCTCTGCTGTACCAAGCTATAAGTTTATTCTCAGGTAATAGCTGAGACACAGCTTCAGATTTTAGCACTATACACACACACAAAATTCTCTTTTGCCTAACATCCCTTGCACTGTGATTACTCTTTTACACAACTGTACCCCGATTACACTTCCATCTTGTACAACTAGACACAACCAGGAGCAGCCAAGTTAAGTTCCAATAGAAACCCCTTACATCCTTTAGTGATTTTGATTACATTACCCAATAGTCAAACAATTTTGATCAGATTCTCTCTCTGCCTGCAGCAGTCCCTTATAGACCATTTCTGTGGGAAAAGGGCCCATTTTCCCTCAGAATAGCTGTAAAGGCTTCTGGGGACAGAAGCGTAGTGGTGGTAGTAGCCACTCTATCTGATCCCCTTTTTCCAGACCATTAGACCATTTTTCCAGAAATTTACAGGAGTCCGGACTCTTCCTAAAATACATAAACTGAGCCGGCATTCCTTTAGGGAACTGTCACGACTTAGACGTCTGGTTACCCATACAGGAGGACTTTACACACCAATCACACAAGAAGGAAAGTCGGGTTCGTCAGAGCGATGCCCGGTGCAACACACAAAAGGAGCCCGCAGGCTATTGCCTTAATCGCCCTTGCTTTCACACCAAGGGTTTTACCCAAGGCGCGGTGCGGCTGCGATTGTGCAGATTTCACTCAGAGCGTGGGGACAGGAACCCTTTGGTCAGCCGATCCCCGGACGGAGACGGCGCCCAGACTCAAACACACCACAGGGAGGACAGATAGACACAGAGACAAGACAGTCCTCAGTCCGGACAAAATACAGAAATAATTACCTGACCAGATTCCTGATGTCAGATCCCGGGATCCCTACCAGAACAGAGTGGGAACCAACAGGTTCGATGGCGTAGACTTCACTGTGGTCATGCACCCTTCCATTCTGGCGGAGGACCGCTCGGGCCAAATGCCCAGGTGCCGGCTTGCCACGGCCGTCCTAAGAACAGTCAGGAGTCACACAGCCCCAGAGAAGACGGTTGCCATCTAGGTGGAACCTCCAAATTGTCAAAGTCAGATTCAGGACTCACATAATTTGTCAGACCACTCTGTTTATTAGCAAAGCGCTTTGCTAATGCACCCAGATGTGAGCCCCTCTCTGAGGCTCAAGATAACTTATTTATACAGCTAAGCCAAAGCCAATTTAACATAAGAGACAAAAGAAAGCAGAAACTGACAAATATACATACATATCTTATTTGCATACTAACGTTTACCAATCTCCTAGCTCAGTAGGAGCTCTAAGTTAATTAGTTTGAGGACCCATTGTCTCACACTCCTTAATGTTTCTCTTCCTGACAACTATATTTCAACAAACCCTTCAAGTAGCATTTCTTTAATGAATTATAATTTCAATATAATTCATTCTACTTTCACACATGCATATTTATGTAAATTATTATAACAACTGTTCATTACTACTGCTTTCCTTTAACTGTTAGGTGTGCCTGTTTGCATGGCCCATTTCACCTGCAGTGTATGATCAACAATAGCAGGCTATTAGCTTAGCAAAAAACATACAGTCCTTCATGGAGGGTTCACAACCCACTACTCTTCACACTGAATGATACGTGGGAATGACATAATAAAAATGGTTAGGGACCAGTCCTCAGTGACCAGGATGTGGGCACTCAGGCCTAGTGGTTAGAGCAGGCACCAAAAGCCAGGGATCAGAAGCCCAGGCTCAGAACTACACTGAGAGACCAGATGCCAGAGCCACGGACCAGAGCTGAAGTCAGAGGTCAGGAACTGGGGCCATGGGCCAGAACCAGGCAGGAACAGGGCTAGGTCCAAGCAGATGCAGGAGCTATCAAAGTCGTGTACTAATGCCTTGCAGAGCCACTGAACTTCTGCTGCTGCTGGGCTTAAAAGCTGTTCTGCTGACCCTTCCAAACTATCAGGTGGTATCGCCAATCAGGCGGCCAACTACAGGCTAGCTGTGGTTGAAGGTTGCCCAGAGACTGGGTCAAGGGTAACCAGACAGCAAATGTGAAAAATTGGGACAGGGGGTGGGGGTAATAGGAGCCTATATAAGAAAAAGACCCCAAAATCGGGACTTGTCCCTATAAAATCGGGACATCTGGTCACCCTAACTGGGTCCGCTGCAGGCCCTGGTTCCTGACACCAATGCAATCACCTTGAACACCATCATCTCTCTATTGAGTAAGACACAGCTTCAGACACAGCTTCCCTATTGTGTATAACAGCAAGACTAGAGGGATCCGTATAGCTTAGCAGCTGCAGAGGCATAGCTGAATAGAATTTTTCCTCTTAAAGAGAGTCTACATTTTTATTTGGTTTTAGAGGACTGTGATGCTATAAATCTCAGGTCCTGAACAATGCCTATCTTGGATTAAGGGACTGTATCTAATCACAATTAACAAAAATGATAGGTAGGAGGCAGGTTCAGTAAGGTCTGGCCCACTCAGCCAATAATGAAGAAGTAAACAACAGGCTAAATTGAAAGCTGATAAACAGGATTACATTTATTTACTATTTAACACAGGGGGAAAAAAGGTATGTTGGATGTAATATAAAACCAAAAGTATTGGTGGAGGAAGAACAATCAGACAAACATGGCATAAATACACCACATTAATATAAATAAATGTAAATAGAACTGCATGAATGAAACCGAGTACACACAAAACAGAAGCATTCTCTCAATGGCTGAATATTTTAAATACACAAAGGAATTAAGATGTCCAGATCTGTGTCCATCATTATAAAAGCTTCTTCCCTCACTCTGTGGATTATATTTACCCCAGGTAAATTTACACCTAATTTTTCCCCCTGACCAGAATTGTTCCTTCTTTTTGATGCATTCATACCAGTTTCTTTGAGGGTTGCTCCTTAGTGTCAGACAGGTAGCACTGCCCCCCATTTTGGAAGACAGTATTAAAGATGGTTTTGTAGATTAAATTTGGATAGAGTCATGAATTTAAACTTCTGTTGCAGATCAGTTTGTAAAGTCAATCAGTCGATCCACCTACTGCACTGGCCAGCTAGATAGCTATTAAAATTCTTTTATAAAACAAGGGATATTTATAGAGGTTATAATTTATTCTTCAACAGTGATTCTTTCTCTATTTTTCCGCTCTATCTTGCTCACCTGCCTGCTCTACTTTTAAAGCTGAAAACAATTTCAAAATCATGAATATTTGAATGACCCTTTAGTGGCATATTGGACGCAACTGGATACCGTGTAAATAGTATCATGGCGGGATGAACACATCTATACGGCTTGTCTTCACTATCGGGGTAACTCGACCTAAGTTACACTACTCCAACTACGTGAATAACATAGCTGGAGTTGATGTAGCTTAGGTCAGTCGACTTACCCCGGTATCGTCACTGCGTCGACGGGAGACACTCTCCAGTTGACTTCCCTTACTCTTCTTGGGGAGCTGGAGTAGCGGGGTTCAGTGGAGCGCACGCTGCCATCGATTTAGCAGGTCTTTACTAGACCCATTAAATCGACACCCGCCGCATTGATTGCGGCAGCATCAATCTCCCCAGTAGTGAAGACAGACAAGCTCTTATTAGCGTCTACAACATACACATCAAAATATACTACACTAATACATACACTAATCAAAAGCAGCAAGGTTCCCCATCTGAGTTTCTCTGTCAATGTCCAGAGCTCCTTTGTGTTGCTGGGACACCATTCTTAGCTCAGATAAATCTGCAGTGAAGTCAATAATCAATAAGCCCAGTAAACCTAACAAAAACTGCCAGAAGTGGAGGACATTTGAAAAAGCAACACTTTAAACCTGGTGACCAAAACGGTAACATTTAAGATGACCAACATTGATTTTGAAGGCGAGGAAGGATAATGATTTAATTCTTAAAATTTCCTTTGGAAAGAAACTGATTCTACTCAGACAACTAGGTAATTGTAACCATTTTCACCATAAATACAGGGAATAAATAATGATCTAAATCCTCTGTATGTCCTAGCTACAAAAAATTGGTTGTGGTCTAAATATTCCATTACTGGAGTTTTAAAACATTTCACCCGCAAATAGGAAGTTCAGATTCAGCCCAGAGTAATGGCACCTAAATGTAGATATTCTGATGACTACAAAGTGAATTTTTTGGTTTCGGTCTATTTCCTATTGAACAAGCGAACACGTTACAAAAACCCACTACCCCAAACAGTAAGTGGTAACATTGCTCGCGGGAGGAGAAAGGCCAAGGATTGAGTGGGAAACAGGATGACTCCTCATTTCACTTTGAATATCAGATGTGTGACAAAATGTGAAACCCTGAACATTTTTTAATAGGCCACAAAGCCAATTTGAAACTTTAAGTGATTCGTTGATCATCAATAATACTTAGCCCTGGTCTACACTACGAGTTTAGGTCGAATTTAGCAGCATTAAATCGATTTCACCCTGCACCCATCCACACAACGAAGCCATTTTTGTCGACTGAATGGGCTCTTAAAATTAATTTCTGTACTCCTCCCCAACAAGGGGATTAGTGCTGAAATCAACATCGCAGGGTCGAATTTGGGTTAGTGTGGATGCAATTTGACGGTATTGGTCTCCAGGAGCTATCCCACAGTGCTCCATTGTGACCGCTCTGGACAGCGCTCTCAACTCGGATGCACTGGCCAGATAGACAGGAAAAGTCCCGCGAACTTTTGAATTTCATTTCCTGTTTGGCCAGCGTGGCAAGCTGATCAGCACAGGTGACCATGCAGATGTCATCAGCAGAGGTGACCATGGAGTCCCAGAATTGCAAAAGAGCTCCAGCATGGACCGAACAGGAGGTAATGGATCTGATTGCTATGTGGGGAGACGAATCCGTGCTATCAGAACTCCGTTCCAGAAGACGAGATGCCAAAATATTTGAAAAAAATCTCCAAGGGCATGAAGGACAGAGGCTATAACAGGGAGTAGCAGTGCCACATGAAACTTAAGGAACTCAGGAAAGCCTACCAAAAACCCCAAGAGGCAAAGGACCGCTCGGGGTCAGAGCCCCAGACATGCCGCTTCTATGATGAGCTGCATGCAATTCTAGGGGGTGCCCCTACAGCTACCCCACACCTGTACTTGGACTCCTGCAAGGGAGTCTCAAGCAACAGGGATGAGGATTTTGGGGATGAGGAAGATGATGAGGAGGGGGAGGTTGAAGATCGCTTGCTGGTGTACGCTGAGAAACCATTCTCCCCGACAGCCAGGAACTGTTCATCACCCTGGAGCCAATACCCTCCCAACCCAGGCTCCCAGACCTTGAAGGCGGAGTGAGTGTACCTTTGTAAATATAATACACGGTTTAAAGGCAAGCGTGTTTAATGATTAATTTGCCCTGAAGCCTTGGGATGCCTTCGTGGCCATTACAGCTCCTGGGAAAGTCTGTTAACATGTCTGGGGATGGAGCAGAAATCTTCCAGGGATATCTCAATGAAGCTGTCCTAGAGGTACGCCCAAAGCCTTTGCAAAAGGTTTCTGGGGAGGGCAGCCTTATTGCGTCCTCCATGGTAGGACACCTTACCATGGCAGGCCAGTAGCACGTAATCGGGAATCATTGCACAACAGAGCATGGCAGTGTTTGGTCTCAGTGTTTGCAGGCATTCAAGCAACATCCATTCTTTATCTCTGTGTTATCCTCAGGAGAGTGATATCATTCATGGTCACCTGGTTGAAATAGAGGAATTTTATTAAGGGGACATTCAGAGGTGGCCGTTCCTGCTGGGATGTTTGCCTGTGGCTGAAAAGAAATCCTCCCCGCTGTTAGCCATGAGGTGGGGAGGGAGGGGCGAAGCGATCATCCCAGAGAATTGGGTGTGTGGGAAAGTGAAAAAAACACACTCGCAATGAAATGTTCTCTGAGCTCATGCAGTCCACTCAAACTAAAAGAGCTCAGCAGAATGCGTGGAGCAGACAAAGGCAGAGTCCAGGAAAGCACAAAATGAACGCGAGGACAGGAGGGATGCGTGAGAGGACAAGTGCGGGAGCAATAGGAGAGGCGGCAGCATGATGAAAGGAGGCAGGAAGCAATGCTGAGGCTACTGGAGGATCAAACGGATATGCTCCAGCATATAGTTGAGGTGCAGGAAAGCCGCAGACTGCCACTGCAGCCCCTGTGTAATCAACCACCCTCCTCCCCAAGTTCCAAAGCCCCCTCACACAGACGCCCAAGAACGCAAGGGGTGGGGGGGAGGAGCCTCCGGGCACCCAGCCACTTCACCCCAGAGGACTGCCCAAGCAATAGAAGGCTGGTATTCAATAAGTTTTGAAGTGCAGTGTGGCCTTGTCCTTCCCTCCTCCACCACCCCTCCCAGGCTACCTTGGCAGTTATCCCCCTATTTGTGTGACAAATTAATAAAGAATGCATGAATTTGAAACAACAATGACTTTATTGCCTCTGCAAGCGGTGATCGAAGGGCGGAGGGGAGAGCGGTTGGCTTACGGGGAAGTAGAGTGAACCAAGGGGGTAGGTTTTTATCAAGGAGAAACAAACAGAACTGTCACACCATAGCCCGGTCAGCCATGAAACTGGTTTTCAAAGCTTCTCTGATGCGCAGCACACCCTGCTGTGCTCTTCTAACCACCCTGGTGTCTGGCTACATGTAATCAGCGGCCAGGTGATTTGACTCAACTTCCCACCCTGATATAAACATCTCCCCCTTACTCTCACAGATACTGTGGAGCACACAGCAAACAGTAACAACAATGGGAATATTGGTTTCGCTGAGGTCTAACCGAATCAGTAAACTGCGCCAACGCACTTTTAAACGTCCAAATGCACATTCTACCACCATTCTGCAGTTGCTCAGCCTATAGTTGAACAGGTCCTGACTACTGTCCAGGGTGCTGGTGTATGGCTTCATGAGCCATGGCATTAAGGGGTAGGCTGTGTCCCAAGGATAACTATAGGCATTTCAAGATCCCCAATGGTTATTTTCTGGTCTGGAAAGTAAATCCCTTGCTGCAGCTGTTCATACAGACCAGAGTTCTTGAAGATGTGAGCATGATGTACCTTTCCCGGCCATCCCAAGCTGACGTTGGTGAAATGTCCCTTGTGATCCACCAGTGCTTGCAGCACCATTGAAAAGTACCCCTTTCAGTTCATGTACTGGCTGCCTTGGGGATCTGGTCCTAAGATAGGGATATGGGTTCTGTCTATCGCCCCACCACAGTTAGGGAATCCCATTGCAGCAAAACCATCCACTATGACCTGCACGTTTCCCAGAGTCACTACCCTTGATAGCAGCAGCAGCTCAGTGATTGTGTTGGCTACTTGGATCACAGCAGCCCCCACAGTAGATTTGCCCACTCCAATTGATTCCTGACTGACCAGTAGCTGTCTGGCGTTGCAAGCTTCCAGAGGGCTATTGCCACTCACTTGTGAACCGTGAGGGCTGCTCTCATCTTGGTATTCTTGCACTTCAGGGCAGGGGAAAGCAAGTCACAAAGTTCCATGAAAGTGCCCTTACGCATGTGAAAGTTTCGCAGCCACTGGGAATCATCCCAGACCTGCAACACTATGCGGTCCCACCAGCCTGTGTTTGTTTCACGGGCCCAGAATTGGTGTTCCATGGCATGAGCCTGCCCCATTGCCACCAGGATGGCCAAATTGCTGGGGCCTGTGCTTTGAGAGAAGTCTGTGTCCATGTCCTCATCACTCTCGTCACCGCGCTGCTGTTGCCTCCTCGCCTGCTTTTGCAGGTTCTGGTTCTGCACATACTGCATGATAATGCGCAAGATGTTTACAATGCTCATAACTGCCACAGTGATCTGAGCGGGCTCCATGCTTGCCGTGGCATGGCGTCTGCAGAAGAGCAGGACAGCAGAGTTGCAGGGGTAGCGGTGGTTAGATGACCAGTGTTGCAGACCTACTGCACCATCTGCTGCCAGGACACAACAGCTGAGCGGGCTGCACGCTTGCCATGGTATGGCGAGACAAGAGCAGCCGAGCAGTTGCAGCAGAATCGGCCCTGCAAGACCACCAGGAGAGCAGAATGGCAGCAGAAGCGGTGGATGAGGATGGTCATATAGAGGACCTCCGAGGTGGATTCATAGCATCGGGAGAGCAGGAGAGCAGAGTGGCAGCGGAAGCGGTTGTTCGATTACGACAGTTTGCAGACCTACTACACTGTCTGCTGAAAGCAGTATGGCTCCCGCAAGGAAAAAAGGCGTAAAACAATTGTCTGCTGTTGCTTTCACAGAGGGAGAGGCGACTGATGACATGTACCCAAAGCCACCCATGACAATGTTTTTGCCCCATCAGGCAATGGTAGCTTAACCCAGCATTCCAATGGGCGGCAGAGACTGTGGGAACGGTGGCATAGCTACCCACAGTGCAACGCTCCGAAAGTCGACGCTAGCCTCGGTACTGTGGACACACTCCGCTGACTTAATGCGCTTAGTGGGGACACACACAATCGACTGTATAAAATCGCTTTCTAAAAAATCAACTTCTATAAATTTGACCTAATTTTGTAGTGTAGACATGCCCTTAGACTAAGGAAACGTTGAATGCTTCATATAACATCATGTGAGATAGAAAGCAGAGATATGGGGGTTACTGTATGGAAAATAAGATTAACAAGTACTTGCCTGGGCTGTTACACTTGAATCTGCACACAGAATTTAAATCATTAGATTTCTTGTACAGCAAGCTAGATCCAATTAGTATGCTACATGCTCTTAAGTTATACTTTGTATCTGGCAATGAATGGGACAGGGAGATTAATATAAAGAAATGACAAAGTACAAATTGAAATCATTGTGAAAGCAGGTGAATTACGTTTGATATAGAGAATAGGAAGGTACCCCCGCACCTACAATAGGTCAAATAATGATTTTTAACTCACTGACATCAGTTAACTTATTTTTTAAAAAATGCATATGATTAGTGTCAGCATACAATATTTCTACAAAGATAGCAAAAATAATTTGGGCAGGTGGTCATTAAAAATATTCATTGTCTTGGTGATTATAAAGGAAGATGGAGAAACAGATGCCACAGACAAGTAGCCCATAGCATACAGAGGCATTACTCAGTGAGATTAGAATCACACCAGAACATGTGAGTGGTAAACTTCATGGTAAAACAGAGCATCCATCCAAGCCAAGAGTTTGCAGAACCCATTGAAACACATCCTTATCAGCAGCTTGTAAATCTCTCTGGTACCAGGAATCCTTCAGCAGGCAGCCTCTCTCCACAGTAATTTTTTTTCCTTTAGGCATCCCACCATTATTTTCAGTGGGATAGCCTTAGCATGAGTATCAAATATAAATAAGGTGCCAACTTTTTCTTCACCATGTCCTCCCATGCTGCTTTGACTCATCTATGCATGTGCAACTGTGGTATGTAACCTATCATTGAAACCAGCGTCTGTACCACATGGCTGGATGATAGCTAATGTAACACTTTTTTTTTTTTTTTAAAAAGGGTCCAGAGGCAATTCTGGCAATTACAGACTAGTAAGCTTTATTTCAGTACTAAATAAACTGGTTGAAACTCTAAGAAAGCGCAGAATTATCAGACATAGTTGAACATGATTTGCTGGGGAAGAGTCAACATGGATTCTGTAAGGGGAAAATCATGCCTCATTCATCTATTAGAATTCTTTGAGGAGGTCAAACGAACAAGGGCAATCCACTGAATACACTTGGACTTTCAAAAAGCCTTTAATCAGGTCCCCCACCAAAGACTCTTAACCAAAGTAGGCAGTGATGGGATAAGAGGGAAGATCCTCCAATGGATCAGTAACTGATGGAAAGATAGGAAACAAACGGTACAAATAAAATGGTCAGTTTTCACACTGAAGAGAAATAAATAGCAGTGTCCCCCAGGAATCTGTATTGGGACCAGTGCAAGATAGAAAAAGAGGTAAACAGTGAGGTGACAATACAGAATTACTTGAGAGTTAAATCCAAAACCAACTGCGAAGAGTTACAAAGGGAATCTCACAAAATGGCAGCTAAATTCAATGTTGATGAATGTAATGCACATGGAAATCATCATCCCAACGATACAAACAATATAATAGGGTCTAAATTAGCCATTACCATTCAATAAAGTGATCTTGGAGGTATCGTGGATAGTTCTGTGAAAACATTCACTCAATGTACAGGAACAGTCAAAAAAGCTAACAATGTTAGGAAACAGATCAATAAGAGGACAGTAAATATCATGTCATTCTATAAAGCCACGGTACAACCACCCCAGGAATACCGCATGCAGTTCTGGTCGCCCCATCTCAAGAAAAGATATTAGAAATGGAAAAGGTACAGAGAAGGGCAACTGTCAAGGTTCCTCCCCCACTCTGAACTCTAGGGTACAGATGTGGGGACCTGCATGAAAAACCTCCTAAGCTTATCTTTACCAGCTTAGGTCAAAACTTCCCCAAGGTACAAAAATATTCCACCCTTTGTCCTTGGATTGGCCGCTACCACCACCAAACTAATACTGGTTACTGGGGAAGAGCTGTTTGGACATGTCTTTCCCCCCAAAATACTTCCCAAAACCTTTCACCCCACTTTCTGGGCAAGGTTTGGTAAAAAGCCTCACCAATTTGCCGAGGTGACTACAGACCCAGACCCTTCGATCTTAAGAACAATGAACGATCCTCCCAACACTTGCACCCCCCCTTTCCTGGGAAATGTTGGATAAAAAGCCTCACCAATTTGCATAGGTGACCACAGACCCAAACCCTTGGATCTGAGAACAATGAAAAAGCATTCAGTTTTCTTACAAGAAGACTTTTAATAAAAATAGAAGTAAATAGAAATAAAGAAATCCCCCCTGTAAAATCAGGATGGTAGATACCTTACAGGGTAATTAGATTCAAAACATAGAGAATCCCTCTAGGCAAAACCTTAAGTTACAAAAAAGATACACAGACAGAAATAGTTATTCTATTCAGCACAGTTCTTTTCTCAGCCATTTAAAGAAATCATAATCTAACACATACCTAGCTAGATTACTTACTAAAAGTTCTAAGACTCCATTCCTGGTCTATCCCCGGCAAAGACAGAATATAGACAGACACACAGACCCTTTGTTTCTCTCCCTCCTCCCAGCTTTTGAAAGTATCTTGTCTCCTCACTGGTCATTTTGGTCAGGTGCCAGCGAGGTTACCTTTAGCTTCTTAACCCTTGACAAGTGAGAGGAGCTTTCCCCTGGCCAGGAGGGATTTCAAACGGGTTTACCCTTCCCTTTATATTGATGACAGCAACAAAAATTATTAGGCAACTGATGAAATAACTACCATATGAGGAAAGATTAAAGACTGGGGCTGTTCAGCTTGGATAAAAGATGGGGGGGGGGAGGGGGAGATAAGATAGATGTCTATAAAACCACGAAAGGTGTGGAGTAAAAAAAAATGCATGTATCCAACCTTTTTATTTAAAGCAGTCTTTATTTCATCTCTCCTGTTCAATTTTGAAATCTATAAGGCTTGTATTATTTTGTATACTGCTGAGAACAACCCACACAAACCCCACTTCACAGGAAGACATTCAGAAGTCCCTATATCCCTGCTGAAGTAATAGTAAAACCTCCATGTTAAAAATGTTAGGGATTTGATAATCAAGTGAGATTCTTCTGAATAGCTTGCCCCTGTAGTAGCTTGGGTCTCAGTTTACCATACTGGAGCAGTTTACCATTTGAATTAAATGAAACCAGTAAACGCCAAATTATTTTGCTTATGGTTGAGGTGTAACATTGCTCTAGTTTGGTAATCAATTTCAGGCTCCCATCTAGATATGCTCATCTTGTAATTCATACACATAGACAAGGGTTCATTTTTGGATCAGTAGGTCAGCAACATGTGAAATGTAATCCACACATGATCCAGCTACTGAGGTAATTTATATTCTCAGGAGATACATCTGACTGCCCACCTTTTGGTTTCAGTTGTAAATTGTTCAGGTTTGTAATTTATCATGTAGCTTAGGTTTGCTGTCTATTGAGTTGTTCTGGTTACTAATTAAGTGTTCCATTCAAGGGCAAGAATGAGTCAGCCATGGCCTTTCTTCCCTTTTCATTTTTAAACACACATGCTAAGATACCTTCCACCCCTATGTAACAAGAAATCAAAAGGGAGAAAACCAGATAAATTGAAGTATGGTCAAAATGGTTACCTCACCCAGGGCAAATGCATCCAGCTGTCTTTTCTAGTGTTCCCATAAATGTAAATACTATGGAAAGGTAGTTACACCTAATAAAAGCCATTCCTGGAATGGATATTAGCCATACTTGTAAATGGGACAAAGTCACGGAGTTGTTGCAGAAAAAAGTCAAAAGCATCACAAACAGAGATGGGTGAACTGACTGGTTGAGTAGGCTTTCATGATACACAAATAACCTATTCTATAAATAGGAAGCTCCACAAATGTTGAAAAATAAGTATTATTTCCTGATGTGCCAAGATAAAGAAGGGCATATAGCTTTTGAAAGAAGTGTAATTGTGTATGTAAATTTCTGCAGGACATTAGGGAGGGATATTGGGCAACTCCCGCTTCCTTGCTTCACTCTGCCTTAATAGGATAAAATATATTCACAGATGCAGACATATCTAAATCTTTCAATGTAAGTGACACACAACTCTTACAGAATACAATAGTAGAGATCAACCTCAGGACCCTAGAACAATGACCATGTGATTACTTTTCATCTGGCATAATGAGCTTAGAAAGACATTTGTAGAACTGAAATTTCAGTTTTTAGTTATTCTGAGCAACTCAAAATCAGACTTGCTCATCACTATCCCAGGCACGAAGGATATGAAAATATTGTGCAGTTGTTTTATGGCTTAATATCAATACTAAAACTCCATTTTATATTTGAAGCCAGGTTTATTATGCTGCATTTTCCCCCATTCTGTTTCTAGGGGCATTAGTTTAATTGAACATTTCAGGTACATACTTGGGGTAGGAAGGCTCCGACACAAGTTTCAGAACTCAGAAATGGAAAAATGTTAAAGCATAAAGCACAATATTTTAGGATGTCAAAAGGAATTTAAAAATTAAGTTGTACTGTACAGTTCTAATAGTAGCAAACATTAACCCTTGGCACAAATGTAAGAAAGGTAAACATATTTCAGTACAAAATAGTGTAGGAAACTTTTTTTAAAAAAAAGTCACAGGAAATCAAGCTGAGGGAAAGTTTTCCAACAAACAGCAGCATTTTCTTCACATTTTCTATCACTTGTGCAAATGCAGCATTAAGAAAACACCTTTATTTACAAAACAGAGGTAAGGAGACAGAAGTTAAAGCTCCACTTCCTTTCTTTTGTGACCTTTGCATCCTTCCAGATTCAGCAGTGTTCCATTGCCATAAAAAAAAAAATGAGGTTTTGGTTAATCACAGAAGAGATCTGAGTGTTAAGCTCATGCATTAGTGCTAACATGCAACTCATGCTAGGGTTGTCAGCTTGTCAATTAAATCATCAACAGTGTACACAAGAAGTTTCATGTCATCCTTCTCACTCATTCGGTGCTGACCAACTTTGCGGAGGATCACATCCACATCTGTGCTGACAACATGATCTGCAATTTGCATGGATACCTGCCATGGGACATCTTCATCCTTCATGCCATGGATAAGTTTTATAGGGCAGGTTATAGGAATAGGATTACTCAAGAGACAGTGGTTTTCTGCTTCTTTAATGAACTCGTACGACAAACAATAAAACCCCTCCTCGTTGTGTTTTGTTGGCAGCTTCCATTCACCCTTTTCTTCTATTTCTTTTTGGACCTATTTAGAAAAGGCAAAAGAATATTCCAGACAAGTGCGATTCACTATTAAACAAGGCAACCAGACCCCTTAACTCTGTTTTTAGCACATTACTAAGAGCAAAAAAAAAAACAAAAAACCCCAAACTCTTACAAACTTATCCTTACCAGTTGAGGTCAGAAGGAGGAAGAGGGGTGTATTTGACCCATTCCTGTAACCCCCCTGACATTTGCAGGAGGGAAACACCCACAGTGAGCCTCAGAAGCCGATCTGTATCTCCCTCCCACAAACTTCAGCTATTCAAGGCTCTCACACAGCAGGCCTCTCAGCCATTACCCAGCCAAAAGACTCAGCAGCTCCCTACAACCGGTTTTAGTCCTGGTGAAGTCAACCAAGGCTCTGAAGAGTTCACTAACTGTCAATGAGTGAAATACTCATGGGGAATAGGGGTTTTTCCACTCACTGGCCTCCAAAGGCTTGCCATGAGCTCTCTCCTCTATCACACCTCAGGAGCTCCACAGAAAGGGAGAGGTGGAAATATTACCTGATCTGCTTTCCCCATCCGAAGACCCCTGCACCCTCCAATCTCAACTGACTTCCCCCAAGTCTCCAGAGGCTCAGGGTTTCATTCCTTTGGAACTCCCAAAGAAGTCACCAAGGAAGGGGACCCAATGAAGACGGGGGGGGCTACCAGTGGGGGGGAGGGGAGAGAGAGATGATCTGAGGCCTTCCTTCCTTCCTGGGGAAATTCGTTCAGCATGCAGGAGTTAAGGCTCACAAAAAGAGAGACACATTTAGGAAGCCCATCAAAACCAAACCCTCCCACCCCAAAGCTTTTTGGTGGACATTCCTTCCCTCCACCCTTGAGGTCAGGTTATATTATAAGGTATCGCTAGCAAGAGCCAAAAAGCTACTATGCTGGAGTTCTGCACTCAGATGAATACTTCAATAATTACTGTGTCAAATTTGGAGCCCAAATCCAGTTGGTTTCAAATTATGCAGAAAAATCCTACTTCAACCCCATATCTAACCTACCAAATTTAAGTCAGGTTCAACTGAAAGTTCATTTGCAACCTTAAAAGTAGTTGTCACAACTGTACCTGTATTCCCACACTGTGCTCCAGCAAGGACACACATTTTAGTCTCCCAGACCCTCAGCTGTTACCTCTTCCGTTGAGAGACCCGTATCTCTTGCTCCTGATAGGGGTATTTCCAGGCTGCACAGCTCCCTGCCTACACTGTGAATTCCCCAGAAAGACAGACTACTTAAACAGGCCTGTGTCTGTGCTTTGCTTTTTCAGAGGCTATAAACAGTGTAATTGCCACAGTTACAAGTTACCACACAGCTTTTTCCTAAGCATGCACATTTACTCTTAAGATGAAAGCATTACAGAAGACCTACTAAAACAATAAAACCTACACGCAGGCTAATAAGCTTACCAGAGATCACCTCCAACTCCAACGAGGGCTCTGGTAAGCTATCGGTCCTTGAAACCCCACCAGAGGGTGTGTGGTTTCAAGTTCAGACAAGCTTTTACTCTGAACAAGCACCCATAGGCATACACCTTTCTTTCACTTGTGTCTTCAGAGACCATGAATAATCAATCAGACAATGGGTCTCCCCTCAGGGCACAGCTTCAAAAAGGTTGGGATAGGAACCTGCATTCACCTCCCCGCAGGTACTTCCTAGCGAACCCATTTAACTTGGTTTGTCCCAAAAGTTCCTTTTTGTCTGGCATATCGTTTGAAATAGTCCTTTGAAGCTTATTACACTTCTCCAGGGTTTACACTGGCCCCATATTCTTCCCCAAGAGATGTCATGTACAATCCCACAATAATACATCAATTTTGCATTCATGACACAAAGGATTCCAAAGCTATTTCAACTTAACACTGTAAGATCTTCCAAAGATATTGCAGGAAATTGCCCTGTCACAGTAGTGTTGGTATATGAAGTTACTTTCTAGCCTTTGACATAGAATAGCTACACTTACCTCACTCTTTCCCTCCCCAACTCTTTGCTCAATCATCCTGCCTGTCATTCAGACCCATATCCCAGAAGTCATTTGACTCAGACTTCTCTCTAGGTCCTCAGTCAGGCTCTCCCTTTAGATCTTCTTTCTGCACAAGATCTTTAAAAAACAACCTTCGTATCCATCCACGAAACTAAGACTTATCCAAGCCCTAATCATCTCACGTCTCAATTACTACAACATTCTTCCCTTTGGCCTTGACAAATGCCATTTTTCCCCATTCATATCCACTCAGAATGCTTCTTCAAATATCATTTTCTTAGTCTGCTGCTTTGACCACATCACCACTCTATCACCACTCTTTTCCCATGCCCCTGCACCCACCTCCCAGTTCCTTTTCTCTATCAAATATGAGCTACATGTCTTCACTTTCAAGGCTCTTCACTGCTTATCTCCACCCTACTTATCTCTCATTCACTTTTGAAATGTCAATTCCTGCCTCTGTTCAGTCCATGTTACCAGCCTCAATGGGCCACTTGTTAAATTTTCAAACCAGCATCTTTTTGCTTTCTCCTTTGCTGCTCCTAATATATGGGAGGTGCTCCTGGTAAAAAGTGCAGAGCTACCTACCTCTTATCCCCCTTCATAACCCTCCTCAGAACTCTTTGCCGTGATGCCTACAAAATCCTGACAATAGTTAGATTGCTGGTGTGATGAGACCACTGCCTATTATGCTGACCAATACTGTCTTTGTACTCCATCCATCCGATGTCTCTTTTTCTTATACTTAGATTTTAAGTTGCTTGGGGCAGGAATTATCTTTTTGTTTTGTGTTTGTACTGTGCCTAACACAACGAGGCCCTGGTCCACAATTAAGGCTCCTATATACGGTGGTTGTAACAAGTCTTCATTTTAACTAATTCTGACAATTTCACTCAGAAATTTCACTATTTTGCAGGCTGTTCACTCATCAACTCTTACAGTTCATTTAACCATACGACACAAAATGAAAACTTTTCGTAAAGGGATTTCACACCAGCAAGTTTTCAAAATTTGCAAAAACAGAACATTTAAAGCCATTAGCATTTACCTCAAGGGGAAGTTGTTTAAAAGTTGTTACAAGATAGTCTGCAGCTACAGCTACTCCGACTAAAGCAGCCACCTTTTCTGGACGAGCTATTGCTGCATGAAGCATAAGCCATCCACCTAAGCTGGATCCCACTAGAATCTTAAAATAAAATTTGAAAAAAAAAAAAAAAAAAACAAGAAAAAGTCAGTGATTTTTTTAATCTAAAATTTACTGTTTTTTTTTTTATTAAACCAAAATATTTTCAGTTTTGTTTAGCTACTTAACCCTGGGGCATAATCTTGCTGCCCTTACCCAGCAGAACTGCTGTCATTTCCAGTGGGAATTTTGCCCGAGTAAGCATCACAAGATCTGGCTTTTAACTACTGTTTTTTGTTCGGTGGGCCAAGTTATTGATTTTTCAGACTGACCCACTGTAAACAAAATGAGAATTGAAATGTAGTTGAGTGTCAAGTACTTTACTTTTTATTTTTCCAGCTGTGGAAGTGCTTTAACATTTGATGTTTCTTTCTTCTCATTAATAAAAGTCAGACAAACACCACACAAAACAAGTTTTAACACATTACAATAGTTCTAATATTCACTCTGAGCTACATTAGAATTACTTAGTAGAACTCCCTCATTAATTTAAACTGAGCTGTATGTAGTATTTGAAAGTGACCATTGCCATGGTATCTATGCAATGGACAGCTTAACACTGACTTCTTGACTTTATTCTGTTTTGAACTAAAATGGTTTCTCCTCAAATTGTTTCATTACCTAACCTACTTTATTTTACATTTAGTGTTGTTCTACAATGTTATGTCCATTGCTATTAGCTTGTTGATCAGCACCTCCATCCCTGTGTAAGGTACTTCATGACTTACATGTTTTTGTTCCATCTGAAACAACTCAAACCAGAAATGATTATAAAGGTAATTCTTTTTTTTTTTTTTTTATAGATCATTCACAAGGACCGTTAAAGCATTACATAGCCAGAAATACAGTTTAACTTGGGAGAACAGTTTCTGCTACATTTAAAAATAAAATATAACCTGTGGTCCATCTGTGAGTTCATCCAGTACAGACAAAACATCCTTCCTCCACTTTCCAACCGTACACTCTTGAAGATTACCATCCGAACTTCCACATCCTGTATAATCAAATCTGCAAGTTAACAGTCGAGATAAAAATTTAATATTACTTACAAAACAAGCTGCATCAGACAGTACCTACACAGAACAGGAACAATACTCTTGACTATTAATCAGAATTAAACAATTGCAATAAAGACAACATACCTCATAATCATCGAGGTTTGCAGAAATTTCAGTTGAGAGAGAAAGTTACTCTCAGACGTCAAATCATATACATAGGGATTTGCGAGCACGAGACAACTAGGAGATGCAGTGCACCCATGCACTAAACTAGCTCGTTAAATCTGCAAATCCAAATTTAAACCGGACATATGGACAGGACTGTCCTTGAAGAACGAGCCAAAGACGTACATGATTTTTTCATGGCAAGCGTCTCCTTCATATACTATACATGGTTCATAAATGTGTTGTCAAGTACTGAGACTGCACATCCTTATTACATTCTGTACCTTCTTAAAACAATGTTTCATCTGTACTATGCAACTCCTTTCACTAGTATACTCCTTTAAACCCACTCAAGATACTTGACCAATAGACACTAATCAGTATTCATAAGATTTAGCAGTGGAGACATCACAAATAGCATTCTATACAAGAGCTAAAACGAGAGCTCTGTTCTAAGGCCCAAATCCCGGGGCTCCAAGCAGGAGTCCACCAACACAGTGCCCCTTGCAGGATAGAGTTTAAGCATGCAGTAATTATTTAATTTATATGTATTAACCATAATATAAGTGAAGATTTCCAATTTCAAAGATTTTTCATTTTTATTCTGATACTCTATTTCATGAAGCATATCACTCAGGTTAGAACAGAGATAATTACAATTTCAATGAGTCATGCAAGTGTGCTGAAAAATTCATTTTACTGATTTAAATAACCTCTGCATAGAAAAGATGAACATATCTCCGAAACAGATTGGCAGTGACACCATCACAAGAAGCAGATGTTCTCTTATATTGCATGCTTTCAATCAAAATCTAAACAGGCTGAAGTGGGGGAAGAATTTTCAGCATCTTAGACATATTTTCACAGAATTCCTCATTTCTGGCTGCCCTACTATAATACATGCTAGTTGCTCTAACCAATCTTCTTGACTGTACCTTACAAAGGCATGACCGAGAGATTTGCAGAAGTCCTCGAGTGCAACTGCTTTCTGCCCATTCATATTTGAATTAAGGCCTGGGAGGAAGACAACACCTGGGTTCTTGCCTTTTATCTTATTATAAGCTAGATTTGGACGATCAGGTCGACTAAGGAAACTGATTGATGACTTCTGTCTGCAAGCTTTAAAAAAAACAAAAAAAAGACATTTTATAAAGAAAATCCATCATCAGAAATACTTAAGTACTTGCGGTAAGATACCAGAAAACATTAGAAATCATCTTGAAACAAAATATTTTAGTTTAAGTAAAACAGTCAATCACAACACAGCTTGGCAATTATGTTCAATACTATCTATTCGGACAATTTCAAATCTTCAGGGACCCCCCAGCTATTCGGATGAAAAAAGCAAGATGATATTCAAGTCATTCAATACTAACAGTTTCACTCTAATCAGAAACGTGATTGACTAACCCTTGCCAGTTTTTAAAAGGGTTTGCACACAACTGAATGTTACTGAATCTTGATTTGTTAATGATGTTAATTTCATATTTCCTCAATAAATTTAAACTAACCGGATAACTAAAGTTACTTATTTGTGCTTCCTTTTTATTTGCCTCTCTGCTATTCTGAAGTAGGTTTTTCAAAATTAATCTTAAGAAGTGAAGTTATTATTTACATGGTACCATAGGTGTGGAACAAGCTACAATCAAAGGCAATCAATCCTCCACAGAGAACTAAAAACCCAGACCATCTCCTGCCCAGAGTCCCACTGTAATCAATGTTAAACAGAATGGGGATAGGTTGGGAGGAGGTGAGAACAATGAAACAAGCTTTGGAATTTTCCAGCATAAGAAAACCAATACATGCAAGTAACATTACTGTATGGAGAGCCCAACAGAAATTCAATAAATAAAAGGTTAGTCAAACTTTAGTAGCGCAACGGACATCATCCCAGTAATGCCAACTTAGTCTGGAGACTACTGCTAGTTATTTTGTTCCTTTTCAATTGATTCTTCAATATTAATGGGGCAATCAGAAATCTGTATGGTAAAAGCTTTTTTTCCAAGACTCAGAACTCCATCCTAAATTGATGCTACTTATACAGTCTCAACAGTATGTATCAACGAGGAAAAAAATCAAACATTTTCCTCTTTTTTCAGCTTACTAATCAGAAAAACCTAGAAGTCTTAGAATTTCATGTATTGGAGTCTTGAACACCATGTTCTCAAGTTGCCCAATTTAAAAAAAAACAAAAAAACAACAAAAACCTTAGAACTGACACTTGGTCTTCGTGTCACTTGTAGGTGTACAGACACTACTCTTTGAAACAACAGGCTTGAGAGTGGATACCAGTGGGTTTTCATTGCTGAGTAAAGCTCCTGTGAAATGTCGTTTTCTAAATTTGCTATTCAGTTCTTCATCCACATAACATAGGCTTCTATATCATATAAAAGAAGAAGCTGAAGGTGTGAAATTCTAGCATCTGAAAACAAGACACAAAATCTCTTTTACAGACGGGTAAGCATTGTTTTTTTTAAATAATTTTTTTTTAGTTTAAATTAAATACAAATTCACTTTCTAAAAATAAAGCTATTTAAAATTAAATCTGAAATTGACAACCTATATTAAGGCCTAAACTTATTAAAATAACTTAAAATCATTTAAATTAAATACAAAAAAATTGTATTCAGCAGCACATGTTTGCTGCTGAAGTTTTAAAGAAAGTCAAACCACTGAACTAGTGGGAGTCACTGGCTAAGCACCTGGAATCAGCGTTTGCTGAAGGGCTAAACCAGCTTTTGACAGCGGTAGCCTCTTCTGCCACTATAGAGACAATATGTTCTTCATTTCAATATATCCAATTAGTTCAGTTCAATGACTAGTTCCTTCATATAATTTAAAATAAAATAAATAAAAAAAATCAACTGGGAGTTGAAAAAACAGCAATGCTTGTTTTCCTCTTTCAATCTATGCATAAAACTAGTCGTAGATCTCGTTCTCTTATTAATTTTAAAATCTTGAAGGACATGTGGAGACCTGGAACGATAAGTTCCATTTCACCAAATTTAAACAACACTTGCTTTGCTTAATAAACATTCATTTTAAATTAAAACATGTTGTGATAAACTTTTTTTCTTATCCATCGTTCATCGTTTTCTAACATCATAAAGCTAAAAATTAACAAGTTCTATATAACTGCTTAAATGAGCGCATACAGATAGTGTGTACTCATGGTCAGCAAAAAATATCAAGTTTAGTATAATGGCTATATTTAGGTGTAAATCAATGTGTTTGAATGGTTATCAATCAATGGAAAAAACCCAACCTTTTTATATGAAAAATAGATAAAATGTATAAATATAAAACGCTATTAAAATCAAATGACTTAAATCAAGGTTTCTTGCTTGCTGATTTAAAGAATAATTTTCTTTTTTTCTTTTAAATCACAGATCTTCAAATTAAGATCTGTGATTTAAAATCAATCCACTCAGCTTGAAGAAAAAAAATCATGTAAAAAGTTATAGAAAGTCTTCAGGCAACATTGCTGCTTGCTCTGCTACAGTTGTATTTGATATTTGAGTCTGGCAAGGCCTAAAGCTATCCTGTGATTTATGGCTCAATCATAAAATGATTAATTTGGCAAAAGCAGCTTTTAGACGTTGCTAGAAATATGACCCCTCTGCAAAGTCTGATCAACCATGAGAGTCTGTGCTGATGAGGTAACAACTGTGATTAGGAGTTATTGTTTCATTATCTTTTCACACGTTATCTTGCTAGATACTTTTAGCAAAGGAGATCTATGGAAACTCTAGACATTCTCCTCTCTACCATCTGAGGTTCAGTAAAGGTCTTATTAAGCCAACTCACTTTTGTAAATCTCCTCTGGACTCAGTTACTTCAGTTCCAAAACCCCCTGTCACTACTAAATCATTTAATAACATCAATGGAGACACTATCTAGTTATTATGCTACATGCTAAAATGACAGTCGCCTGTCTAGGCCGTTTACATAATTGATACAACAAAGATTGCCTGCATCATTTCCCGCCACTGGGCTTTTGATAGTGGCGGGTCTGCTTTGTGCGATCAGAAACCAAGTTTGGTGGACCCTTTCCATCTCTATGAAAGTCTCAATGGCCAGAAAAAATGCTTGCTATGTATTAATACCACTACTTTTTAAGCTAGATCCCTGAGTTGAGGGGTTTTATTTCAATCAATGTGTATTACAACCTCATGCCTTTTCTTCTGATTCCTCATATGAATTGAGCATGCTCAATGCTGGTCATTTTTCACATTCTCCTTTGTAATTTTAATATTCTGTATCAGTAAAGAACACAATTCAGATCCTTGAACTCATTGGGAGCATTAAATTTTGAGCAGTGATAGCCAAACACCTCATTTCAAATCCTTAAACCTTTCTAGAACCAACAATGAGCTGCTTGTAATTGACTATTCCATCTCATGGCACCTTAGCTAAGTTAACTGTATCTAATGGAAATAACTGTTCAATTACGTTAATTAAGTACAAATACTGACACACAAAATGATGCTTAATTTCAAATTTTAAAAAAATATACCCCTCTACTAGCAACACTGTAGTTAGACAGCCAACCTCTGAAAGGCAAGTTCAAGTACATTTATTGCTGTATGATAACTTCAGTCAGAGAATGAAATCCATCACTTATTTAAGAAGTTACAACAGCAGTTTTTTCTTGATTTAATTTCAAAATTAATAAAATGAAGCTCAGAAAAGCTTCAGTGAAAAGACAGAATTGCCACAAGGGCTTTCTAAAAACTAAAATCCTTTATCATAAAAATGTTTTGGTATAAAAGGCTGGCTGAATATTAGAGAAAAATACTCAAGTGGTACAAACCGTCCCCAATGTTGAGAGATAGCACAGATGTACCAGTAAGTAAACAACAGTATGCTCCCATAAACTCACTGCCATTAGGCAATTTCAGTAAATTGAGAAATTTGCTGACTCAAAATGAAATGGTTATTTTGGGTGAAAATTTTACCAGATTAATCACAGATTAAAAGGCAAAGTTAGTTTCTGGAGATACTGAAGAGTACATACCACTAACATCCTGAAAATATTTTGAAGTCACTGTCATACTTAGAGGAATCAACTTGTTGCCAAACAATTTTAAACTCAGACTGAAGCCAGTCTTCCCCATGAAGTCTCTTAATACAGTAGTTATCTTAATAACAATAAAACAATATTTTCAGGAGTCCCACTGCAGCTAGATAAAGCATCCTCCAAGTAATACTGTAGAAGATATTTCAATAAGCTTCTCCGTTTAGCAGAAAGAACCAATCCCAAACACAAGGAAAGTAACTGTCTGAGTTGTTGTTTAGAAGATGATCAAGTTACCAGTTAAATATAAAAGGCTTATGATTAATAGGTAGGGGAAAATTTCAGAGATTTAAAGCCAAATTTTCATGTCCTGTTCACTCAAAAGTGAGTGGAAACAAAAACAAAAAAAAGTCAATTTTTAAGTTCAAGAAATGCATTCTAATAAAGGGAACGCTCCCTAGGCCACAGGAATAGGTGTATTCTAAAGGAAGCAAATTTACTCCTGATGGGAGAAGCTTCCTGTGCAGCTCTAACCCCTCTGGTTATTACTGGACATGGCAATGTTGAGTGAAATGGGGCTGTAGCATGGAGACTAGGGGCAGTTGCAAGAAACTTAAGGATCCCCGCTCCAAAATGGTGATAAATCATGGACTTAACATTGCGTGTCTAGATATTGCAACAAAGATGAAAAAAGTGACAGACAGTTAAGAACGGGGATCTGGTTCTGATACCATTTTATTAAGTCATAATGACTCCATTACTAGGTATCCCAACCCTATATAATGGGAAGAATAGTTACTTTTCAGCAACTGATGAAATACTGACACAAAGAAACTGGTTCAGGACTGAGCTTCACCCATAAAAGCAAGGAAACTGAGTGATCAGTTCCTCAATGTCATTTAAATATAGTTCTCTAGTTTCAATGCCATCTTTAGAAAGCCCTTATCATGTACCTAAGATGACATGATGGACTATAATGATTCCTTGGAGCCTTTATTTATTGTACAGAACCAGGATGAAACCAGCATTTTAGCTGGAGTTGTTAGATTGATCTTTCAGATAAAGATGACCACATTTGTCATGTCAGCTAAAAAGCCTAAGCAAAAGTATCTGGTTTTCTCTCTCCACATACCATAAGAGCAAGAAACCAGTTATCAACAAGGATATGTGACAGAGGAGATACCGAATGCTGTACGTCTGAACTGAAGGCTGCATCTGGAATAACACATGTGAAAATGCATAGCACAAAAGGCTACCAAATTTACATGTCATTTCTGTCCAGTAGGATTCTGATAATTTATCATTCCTGCCCTCCTCCAAGCTTTTAAGATGAACACTACCACTATGAACAATGCTGCTTAAAATTCATGGTATACAATGAAGAGTACTTTTAACATAAGTATCTCTCTGTTGTGGTTGTCTTTTTTCCCTGTCTGTTTTATTCTATTTCTGCTTGGAGGACTCCAGCGAGAAACTGCTGAATTGGAATTCATTTGCAAATTGGATACTATTAATTTAGGCTTAAATAGAGACTGGGAGTGGCTAAGTCATTATGCAAGGTAGCCTATTTCCCCTTGTTTTTTTCTACCCCCCCCCGACTTTCTGGTTAAACTTGGATTTATGCTGGAAATGGCCCACCCTGATTATCATGCACATTGTAAGGAGAGTGGTCACTTTGGATAAGCTATTACCAACAGGAGAGTGAGTTTGCGTGTGTGGTTTTTGGAGGGGGGTGTGGGGGTGAGAAAACCTGGATTTGTGCTGGAAATGGCCCACCTTGATTATCATATGCATTTTAAAGAGAGTGGTCACTTTGGATGGGCTATTACCAGCAGGAGAGTGAGTTGGGGGGGGCGGGGGGAGGGCGGAGGGTGAGAAAACCTGGATTTCTGCTGGAAATGGCCCAACTTGATGATCACTTTAGATAAGCTATTACCAGCAGGAGAGTAGGGTGGGAGGGGGTATTGTTTCATAGTCTCTGTGTATATAAAGTCTGCTGCAGTTTCCACGGTATGCATCCGATGAAGTGAGCTGTAGCTCACGAAAGCTCATGCTCAAATAAATTGGTTAGTCTCTAAGGTGCCACAAGTCCTCCTTTTCTTTTTGCGAATACAGACTAACACGGCTGTTCCTCTGAAACCTGATAAATTTAATCTGTCAGAAGTGCATTTGCTTGGAAAAGAGTATACGGACACAATTTCTAATGACCATCTGCTAAAGAGGTACAGATTCCTCACTGTGTGATTTGGGGGATTTTTGCCCATGCAGACACACAAGTTGTTCTTATAGTTCATGTTGTCCCACTACCCACAAGTTCCTGAGGTTTGAAAATTTCCATGGTCTTGCACATATTAGAACAGTTAAATTGGAGGGCCTAGTTAGGGTAGGACAAATCATCTACATCAGGGGTTTCCTCAACCTTTTTCCTTCTGAGCCCCCGCAACATGCTATGAAAACTCCAGGGCCCAGCGGGTGGAAGGGCAGGCTTGGGGCTTTAGTGCTAGCCACTGGGCAAGGGGGCCCTCGGCATAGTTGATTTCTACTTTGGAAGGGAGCAAGACCTGCCAGGGCTTGGGCCAGCTCTGCACAGCAGGGCCCGGGGAGGGAGCATCACCTTCACTCCCAGACTCACCTCAGCCCACCTTGTCTGGGTTGTAGGGGGCATGCATCCAAAAATTATAACTTGGAGGGGGAAGAGGGGGGAGCACTCAGCTCAAAAAGTTTGAAAACCAATCATGGTGCAGGGAGAGGAAAAGCTAGGGGCAGCATGGAGGCACGGGGGTAGCTCAGGGTGCATTCAGGGAGTAGCTAGGGGCTATGTGCTGGGAAGGTTGCGGTCACTGCTCCACAAGGGCTCTGGCCACCCTAGAGCCATGTCCCCCCACCTGGGCAGCTCTTACTGGCTGCAGGAGCAGCTCCCAACCCCCTTTGACTGAGAAGCAGCCACAACCCTGGGCAGCAGCAGGAGACGACAAGGGAACGCTGTGGCTGCCCACGCTATGGCACTGCCCCGCACTGCCTGGCTCCCCACCTCCAACCTGGCCAGGAAGCAGGGCCTGTGGGGGAGGAAGGGTGGTGGGGAGTAGAGGTAGGGGTGTGGAACTGCCCCAGGACTACTCTGCTCTGGGGCTGCAGTTTGGGGGGCAGGGGGCAACATCCCTGGTACCTACCTCTCAACTCCCCTGATGGGCTTGGGGCTTATACCCCGCAGGGCATCAGGACTCAGGGCTAGTAGATCCCCTAGTAGATCCTCAGTCCCATAACGGGCCACATACCCCCAGTTGAGAACCACTGATTTCCACTACATAATTATAAACTAAGTCAGATTTTTATTGGTGTATTGAACACAATAAATAATTGTTAGTTTAGTTAGAGGAACACATACAGGCACACTAATTCAAGGTGGCCACACAAGGCTTTTCACTTTTGAAAACACAGACTAGGCTGAAGGCTTCAGTGCCATTAAGCTTGATGCAAATTTATGGCTGAATTAGTTTTACACATTGGAGAGATTAAGAAAATGCTCATATACTGTACACTTCAAAAGACCTCATGGGTTTCTATAATATTTAAAATTAAATCCACTTTTTAGCAGCTTTTCAGTTGTCAACGAAGCAAAGTCATTTGGGAACATTTCCCCTCCTATATATTATCTGTGAAATGCTAAGGTGAGTCTGAACCTTTTGACATATTAGCTCAGATTCTTAAAGCTATATCATAAGCACTATATAATATTGACACATTAATAATTTCCAGTGACCAACCTTTCACTAATGAAAAACAAATGCATACCCAAATAAAATTTGCTGGGCCTCTATAATATTAATTCAAGGTTGACCTAGTGATGTAGTTCAGTAGATACAGAAATGCTAGGCATTAAAACAAGTGGACCTTGACAGTATCACACCACAGAACTGTCCTGCAGCAACTAAGATCTAGCCTCCTGTTACCCTAAAGGCTATGTTCACAACATCTCCTTTTTACTTACACATGTGCACAATTATAACTTGCAACAGATTTACTTATCAACATAGTGTGACAGTAAATATTGACCATTGCTCTTTAAAGCTGCTATAGTACTTTGAAGCAAAAAGTTAGTCATGTTTGAAGAATTGTTTTTTTAAAAAGGTTACTATCACAATGAAAAGCAAAAAAACCTTCTATACTTTTTCAGTTCGCACAGTGCATTTAACAGCATTGTCTGTAGTCTGGTATATTATCTTGTTCTGTAGTCGAAGGGGTTGTTTGCACACCAAAGAATTAAAAAGAAGAGACAGTACAAGCTAAAAAAAAAAAAAAAATCTAATGCTATTCTGGGCAGACAGAGAACCTAAAAGCAATGTTCCTCCCTCCATCAATTTTTTTTTAAATTGGCCCTGAACCTACAATCTGATCCACCCAAGCAGGCAGATGCCTGAAAATTTGGAAAGCTAATCTGGGTTTATCAATTTCTGTACAGCAACTTCTATGTTCTCAATAACTCATTCAACTCAGCACAAACATAGAAGAAAAAAACACTGTTCATGGTAAACAGCTTTGAATATATATAGTTACCACACCTTGAGCCCTTTTTGTCATGACTCCTCCCCTTTACTTTTCCTGACAAATAGTATGAGATGACAACACATGAACCATGTAGTTCATACTTTATATATGGCTTTTATAAGTGCTTCAAATTATACAACACAAAGTAGAAATGACTGCAATTCAAAGGTGAAAAGTGGTAAACAGTCAGTATATAGCACAAACACTTATCTATGGGAAAGGAGTGTATAAAACAGGGGAGAGGAAAGGAAAGAATTTTGGCCAAAGGAACATTCCTGTACTCTTACACTCCTTGTCCATACAGTGCTGGAAAAATTGCACCACTTTAACTATACTGGTATGGTTTAGCAGTGTAAGTGGGGATGCAGTTACTTCAGTACAAAACGTGTTTGTATTGGTATTGATAGTACCATGTGGAAAGGGGAATAACTACCAGTAAAAGAGATAAATTTGTTCACAGTTACTGTACATTTTGTAGCTCCAGTTTAAGTGGTATATAACAAATTATTCAAAAATCAAGTTCTCTACAGCCTCTATATCTAACAGGCTCACAGACTGATATTGCTAAACTGGTTCAGAACTCCGATTCTGCTGAAACAATATGGCTGGATTGCACAGACTAAATTATATTTCAACCGATTTCAGAAACAGTTATACAGGTAACACTCTACTGATGAGTTTCAGAGTAGCAACCGTGTTAGTCTGTATACACAAAAAGAAAAGGAGTACTTAATAAATTGGTTAGCCTCTAAGGTGCCACAAGTACTCCTTTTCTTTTTACTCTACTGATGTTGGCTAGATAAATAATTGCACTTAAATGTGAGTTCTGAATTAAATTTAGCTAACTTCAGTTGAGAACAATGTAATTGGGTCTGTCTGTACAGCCTGGTGATAATACTTAAGTAGTAAATAAGCTAAGTCTGTTTCAGATAATTTTGGTGCCATTTTCCTGGAATGACAGATTTGATATATCTCAAGAAATACTATGTGAACAACTTAACATTTCCCCTTTATTGTTTTATTGCAAGGGCTTGCACACTTTGTTTCAGTGAAGGTATGGACTAAAAGCTTCCTAAGGGCTCAAGGCTGCTTTTAATATTTATTAAAGCAATCTACAGTCAGCTGTAACCAGCATACAGTTTCTTAGGGGAAGTCTACTCAGATCAAGGTGGAGCATCAAAGGCAGTGGGAAGGCATGGTAAGCCTCACCACACCATGAACAGATGACAAGGCAATGGCAGAATAGGTCAGACCCTAGCTACATGTCAAAAGAACAGGGTTTAAAAACAAACAAAATAACAAAAACACAACTAGATAAGTTCATGGAGAATAGGTTCATCAATGACTATTAGCAAAGATGGGCAGGACTGGTGTCTCTAGCCTCTATTTGCCAGAAGCTTATAATGGATGACAGGGGATGCTGTTCTGTTCATTCCCTCTGGGGCACTTGGTCTTGGTCACCGTTGGAAGACAGGATACTGGGCTAGATGAACCTTTGGTCTGACCAAGTATGGCCGTTCTTATGTTATGTTCTTATATTCTTAAGGCAGGGTGAAGCATTGTCCAAGCTGAGACCTTCCTCATGAGCCCTCCAGCCCTGACATCCCCACTATGAAGCAGCCTGAGAAAGAGCTACACTTCTGAAAAAGGACACTACATGTATGTATGCCCCTAGAACACCCAGCACGGCGGTCCACAAAAAGATCGAGTTTCAGAGGAACAGCCGTGTTAGTCTGTATTCGCAAAAAGAAAAGGAGTACTTGTGGCACCTTAGAGACTAACCAATTTATTTGAGCATGAGCTTTCGTGAGCTACAGCTCACTTCATCAGATGCATACCGTGGAAACTGCAGCAGACTTTATATACACACAGAGACCATGAAACAATACCCCCTCCCACCCCACTGTCCTGCTGGTAATAGCTTATCTAAAGTGATCGGGTTGCCACCTCTGAGGTGCCACACGCCAGGGCACCGAGGATGACCCTGAGCCTGGAACCCGGGGCAGCTAGCGGTGTGGGCCTAGCACGCCACACACTCCCTCAGGCAGTTACTTCGAGAAAAGAAGCGCTCCTGGGAAAAGCCCGACGGGGGGCAACCCTAGTCTTGACACCAGGGCCGCAAGAACAAGTGACATCCAACCCTGGAGGGCCGACGGGTGGTAGGGCTCCCCTCCCCCGTAAACAGCACGAGGGGGGAGGGAGGGGGTCACAGGGATCACGTGCTGACAAAGCTCCTCCAAAGGACCCAGGCCCCCTCCCCGCCCGCGGGCGGGACCCACGTCACAGCAGAGCGCGCCCAGGCCCCGCCCCCCAGGGCCACCTGAGCCGGGCTGGGCGCAGGTAACGGCCTGGCCCCGCGCTTACCCGCAGACCGCAGCAGCAGCGAGGCGCGGCCGGCCCCGGACCCTGCGCAGCGGGCAGCGGCCCTGCCCCAGGTCAGTCCCCGCAACCACAGCGCCCAGATCCCGCCGCCCGCCGCTGCCATGGCCCGCCCTCGTCGTTTCCCGGTAGCTTGGGGAAGAACTGAGCATGCGCCGTTGCGTTCCCAGCTGAGCGGGCGCCCTCCAACGTGATACAGACGCTGCGTCGCGCTTAAAAACCAGACTACGAGAAAGTGCGCAGGCGCTTGCGCGTGACCAAAACAGAGGAAGGACTGCGCAGGCGCCTCCTCCTGGAGGCGGACAGGCAAGGGGGAGTACGCGTGCGCCTTGAGGCCGAGCCAGGGGAGCTGACTCATTGGTCCCCTGGGGAGGGAGGGATCCTCATTCGTCGGAGGTGCAGGCGCCAATCAGCGCCAGGGAGAGCTTGGGCCAGCCCCAAGCAGGGGGAGTCCTGCCGTGCCTGGGGCATATGTCGCGTTCCCGGCAGAACAAACCGCCTGCCCCGCCAGGTTGCCAACGTTCTAATAGCAGAAAACGGAACGCCCCTCCCCCCCCCCCACTTTGCAGCGGGCGGGGGAGCTGGGGCGCAGGCTCCAGCTGGGGGAATGGGCTCCGGGGTGGGGCTGGGGCTGAGGGGTTTGGGAGGGGGCTCAGGACTGGGGCAGGGGGTTGGGGGGCAGGAGGGGGGGTGAGGGTTCCCGCTGGAGGTGCCGGTTCTGGGATGGGTCCCGGGGATGAGGCGTTTGGGGTGCAGGAGGGGGCTCTGGGCTGAGGGGATCAGAGGGTGGGAGGGGGCTCAGGACTGGGGCAGGGGGTTGGGGGCAGGAGGGGGGGTGAGGGTTCCCGCTGGAGGTGCAGGTTCTGGGATGGGTCCCGGGGATGAGGCATTTGGGGTGCAGGAGGGGGCTCTGGGCTAGGGCTGAGGGGATCAGAGAGCGGGAGGGGGCTCAGGGCTGGGGTAGGGGGCTGAAGCGTGAGCGAGGGTACAGGCTGTGGGCTTCAGGAATTGCTGACATCTATGTGGCTGCGGCTCCCAGGAAGCGGGGAGCAGAGGGACTACTCGAGGGGCTCCACGTGCTGCCCCTGCCTGCGAGCGCCGCCCTGAGTGCCAGCTCCCCAGCTGGCCAGCTAAAGCTATGGAGCTGGCACGCAGGGCTGGGGCACTACGCAAAGCCCCTCCGGCTGCCCCTCTGCCGAGGAGTTGGAGGAATTGCCACCGCTTCCCAGGAGCCTTGTGGAGCTGCCGGGCAGGGAGCCTGCCTGGCCAGCTGCGGGCGGCCAACCAGATTTTTAATGGCCCGGTCAGCTGTGCCGACCGGAGCTGCCAGGGTCCCTTTTCAGGATTTATATAAAATAAAGGTGGTAGTTTTAGTCCAGCTTTTAGGCGTCCGCAGTACAAAACCCACCACCCCATATTTGCAGCCTTATTGGGAGTCTCAGCAGATGAATCAAGGATTACATAGGCCATAGAGACTAAACTAACATCTTTTGCCTTCAGGTCAAGATCAAGCATGGGAAAAAACTTGAACTTCTGCTGTTCCTGTTCTGTGGATAAATAAAAATTAAGGGCTGGCAATTCACAATTCTCAGACTAAGGTTTATTACAAAAAGAAGGAAGGTTAATGAAAGATATGCACATGCGATGTAGGCAGGTAGTATTCTTCAAAAGATAGTTTTTAGGTACAACACACACACATACTATTTTCCACAGTTCTTTTATGGAAAAAATTATTGGATCATCAGATTTCAACTACTTTTTGCATTTGTCAACAATATTAAATATATGCAATTGAAATGATTATAGTGATAAGAAAAGCAAGACTGTTTCATAATGAGAAATCAGGCCAATATTTAAAAATAAAAATAAGCATTTTTTAAAACATTTATTTAGAAGTCTTAATTGCATCATGCAGGATACAAAAATCATTATTATAAAACTTGTGTAACCATACATAAAAGTAAAATTAAGGTACAGTCACAGAAAAAAATATAATTATATAACTCAAAGCAACTATTTTCTGGTATTGGTTTTATGTTTTAAAATCATTAGATTACAAATTTCTTATAGCTCTAATCTGCACAGAAATTAAAGATAAAAATTATTCCTGGTGATAACAGTTCCATCTTTCCCAATTCATAATGTCAAATCTGTTGCACGTCAAAACGAATAAAATAATTCTAGAGCAATCATGTGACCTGTGCTACCACACCAAAAAAAAAAATTTCATACCCATTCATGCCAGATATAGGATTTTAAAAGTGCAACATTTTCTGCAAGCATAATGTATTCTGCTTTCATATTTTCATTTGTTTAATCAAAAGCTACTTTCTTCTTTGCTTTTAGTGTGGTTTCTTTAATTAAATGAACAATATGGCACATTCAAATCCAGAATACTAAACTAAGGAACTATTTGGAGATTTGCCTGAAGTCCAGGTTTCATTCAATAATAATTTATTTGTATATAATAGTCAAGGGCTAGAAAGCAGTTTTTAAATGGGAGAACATTTACAAGGAGCATACATTAAAAAATAAGTCTTTGCCATGTTTGCTACTTAAAAGTTTTTATTTATATTACTGTTTTAATATGTGCTCTCACAACTTGCCTTTCTTTGTGCTCTACCCTATCATACGGCGAAATTCTACACCGATGTATACTTTGAACAATCTCCCTGTCAGAGGTCAATGGGAGTTTTCATGCAGACTTCAATTGGGCAAGGATTTCACCCATTGATTTCAGTGGGGTGTTCAATCAGCACATGTTAACTTTACACTAGAATCATATCTATGGCAAGACTGAACTCCATACAACAGAAATTGTTACAGGAACCAGAGAGAGAATCAGTTCAATGCTTCCTGCAGAGAGAATGTAGAAAACGTATGGCAAAGTTAAGTTTGCTCCTCTTGTCTCCATTCAGTTTTATCTTGTCAGAGAGACCATCTTTGTGAAGCTATTGCTTCTTTGTTGTGCTTTATGTAAATGACTTTATACATGCAGTTTGTACAACTGGTAATTTAAGTGTACAGAATACTGTCGCAATTGAATTATTAAAATTTAGGAAGAATTTTGGCATTGTTCCATTACACAAAGCTAAATCGCAGCTCACAATTTGAGTTATTCTTACACAGAAATCATGTAAATCTTTGGCTCTGTAGTAATATTTTAAAATACTAAGACAAGAAATACATGTATTGTAGGCTGGTGTGTTTGTTTTTTTCATATTTTTTAATTTTTTTTATAAAATGCATAAGTAAAATTTTTTAAAAGCCATCTAATTATCTATAAATGTCAAATACTGCATATTAAAAATATATGCTATTATACCTTTCTGTTCCGTTACTAAAATGTTTGCATACCAATGAGCACACACAAACAATTCTGTAAACTGTTCAGTTTGTATTTTTGAAGACATCTTCTACATAGAATTTGTAAGAAATTACTACTGAATCAATATACCATACTTAAGTTGACTTGATTACCCATGTTAGAACACTATGACACTTTCAATAGCTTTAGTTCTTTTGCTACTATAATGATCAACTAAAAGAAACAAGTAGTCTTACTTTCACTTGTGTGTATAAAATCTTTTGATTTTGAGAGTTTGTGTGCACATCATAGGGAGAATTCTTGTGACAGTTACCAATATTGTATATGGCTTTTCAAATTCACTTGCACGTGGCTAAATTCATGAATAAGGTTATTGCAATATGCCTTGTGAATGAACTTTTGCACCATTTGATTATAACATGAAGTGGGTGTAGCCTTCTGCTCCCGTAACTATAACATCCATCCATATCCTCATGGCTTCTGGCGTTGGAGCAACCATGTAATATATTCGGTCATGAGTCTTAACACTGAAAGTGAGTAATGGGTTAGGACTCTAAAATAAAAAAGAAGCAGCAAAATCAGTTGTATGACATGAGAGCAGTTTACTGACAGTGAGTAAAATTCTGTACTTGGAGACTGTCAAGGAAAAAGCCAGTTGAGCAACGGCTACTTAACATCTCATCCTTAGTAACTCGGGATTTGCTCAACCCCATCTGCTACCTCTGCAGGAAACAGTTTGAGAGTACTCAGGCCTAATGCAGACACACTGTGTGTGACTTACTTCTAAACTGAGCAGTAATATGTGAGACCAAACATTGCTTAATCTCTAAACCACAATTTCTCCCGTGCACCTGCTGCAGCAAGTGATCAAAAGTCATTTTAATTCTTAAAGTCCACTTCTTGAGGTTGGGTTGAAGCAGCTCACAGTCCTTCCAAAGTGCAGATGCTAGTCAGGGGTACTCCTCCCAGAGCTTCAAAATCAAATCAACTCCCATCTTGGGCTAGAAACACAACTACATCCCCTGATTTAGGTCACCTGTAGCTGCAGATCTAGTAACCTAGGATGAAATCTTGGTCCATTGAAGTCAATGGCACAACACCCTTCACTGGAACCAATATTTCACCCCTAAAACACCATATTCAGGAAGAACCGCTGTGTATGTGCCAGCAGACGCATTTTCAGCATCTGGAACTGGTGGCTGATACGAAAGGCTCCATGTGGTCATCTCTCGCCTGCTGAGTCCTCCCTAAACCCTAATGCTGCCAGATACTCTACCACCATCTCTGTCTTTTGAGACCACATCACTTGACACGTTGACTACATCTCTTCTGTCTCTCAATAGCTTGTTTTATATATGGAACAAACAAAATTATGTATGAGAGACACAAGGTGGGTAAGGTAAGATCTGTTATTGGACCCACTTCTGTTGGTGATGGAGACAAGCTTTCAAGCTTGTACAAAGCTCCTCTTCAGGTCTGGGAAACGTACTCAACAGTGTCACTGCTAAATACAAGGTGGAACAGATAGTTTACCATAAATAGTTAACACATCTGTTCCACCTTCTATTTAGCTGAAACACTGAATATGTTTTCCAGACCTGAAGAACTCTGTGTAAGCTGAAAAGCTTGCCTCTCTCATCAACAGAAGTTGGCCCAAAGAAAGATAATATCTCACTCACCTGGTCTCTCTAATATTGTGGGACTGACATGGCTACAAGAAGACTGCATATAATGCCAGTCATTGCCCTGGCCAATTCATTGATATGTTCTATGCTTTTCTATGCCTTGTGTGTGTGTGTAAGGGATTTTGGGTTTGGTTTTTTTAGCTCTTTGAGACATGAATTTTATCCTCCTATGTCTGTACAACATCTACCACATTTTGGATGCTATTATAGGATAATTAATAAAAATAACAAAAATGATAATGTTTACCTTATATGCATTCTTTAGATGATCATAATAGACTTCTTCAATGGCTTGGAAATATATTACTCCTTTTAATTTAGTTTCATGCTTGTCTGCAAATGAGAGAGAAACTGGGCTTTGAAAATTGAAACAAACAATCTACCGTAAGGGTTGAAGGGTTAATTGAATTTGCATGTTCACCACTGTATTAATCAAAGACTGCACGCTAGCACTTTTGTTTGCAAAATACCCCAGGGAATTTTCAGCCTGCCTTTTCAGTTGGGTAGCATATTTATAGTAGGTAAAATTGCACACAAAGTTAAATGCAGTGTTCACCTTAATTTTTTTTTTATTAGATCATTGTTGCTAAAACATTACAAGAAAACTGGCAAGCTAACAGTGACTTTCACCCTTCCTCCCCCCCAAAGCTGCCATGAAGACCAAATCTGGCAGACAATTTGATCCGGAGTTTTACTTCAAAACCACATTGCGTGAGGTCTTTTACTATTTAAAAAAAAATAGTTTTCCTGTTACGGTAAACTCTCAGAAGCCGCAAACTAAAATTTAACTTGTTACTCAACAATGGTGCAAGCGGATGTTTGGCATATTTATAATACTACTGGAGCAATGATGGCATTAAGAGACCAAGGAGAAGTTGACTCAGGGATGCCTTTAATTAGGAGACATTAAAGAGAGAAAGATTATGGACTGAATTTTCTGCACACCCTCCAACTGGCCTCCTGTTTGGGATTGATTCCTGTCATTTATGCAGACATGTTCACCATCTAAGTTCCATTTCTTGTGCCTGCAGTTTCTACTTGCAAAGAGGGTAGGCTGCTTTCATCTCCCCCGCCCCTCCAAAGTCTGGCCCTATACGCGCATTTCGCATTTCACTTTAGACGTGAGTAACCATTCTTATCGTTTTGGAAGAAATATTCATACCAAAATATTAATCTGATGATGTAATGTTTAGTGCTTAGACAATGCTTAGTCTTTGTACAAAGAAAGTTCTATATAATTTTCAGGTCAAGAACTAACTACTTGTACATTTTAGTCTTTGTGCTACATTACAGGCTTCGGGGTCAATTCTCTTTCTGCTCAATACACCTACAATCCTAAGGACACTATACCTGTATGTTCAGTTATAGGCCATGTACTCTACATTTATAGCATCAATACTTATCTTGGAGATTTGCTGTATTGTTAAAGTCACACTGACAGTTTCTAATACAGGGGCGGGCAAAGATTTTGGCCTGAGGACCGCATCAGGTTTCTGAAATTGTATGGAGGACCGGTTGGGGAGGGGGTGCCTCCCCAAACAGCCAGGCATGGCCCGGCACCTGCCCCCTATCCGACCCACCCACTTCTTGCCCCCGATGGCCTCCCCAGGACTCCTGCCCCATCCAACCCCCCACCTGTTCCCTGACGGCTCCCTGGGGATCCCTGCCCCATCCACCCCCCCTTGCTCTCGGTCCCCTGACCGCCCCCGGACTCCCTGCCCCTAACTGCTCCCCGCTGCCCCATCCAACCCCCCCTTTCCTTCCTGACTGCCCCCCCCCTCCTGGACTCCGGCCCCATCCACGCCCCCGGTCCCTGTCTCCTAACACGCTACCTGAAGCACCGGTGGCTGGCAGTGCGGCTGCACCAGGACAGGCAGCCGCGCAGCACAGAGCACCCGGTCAGGCTGGGCTCTGCAGCCCCGCTGCCCAGAGCATTGCACCGCGCAGCAGAGTGGCTGCAGGGAACGGGGGGACAGCCTCCTGGGCCAGGAGTTCAGGGGCCGGGCAGGATGGTCCTGCGAGCCTGATGTGGCCCACGGGCCGTATTTTGCCCACCTCTGTTCTAATGCATACCAACAGCTGCATTTGTACTCAGCTGGTATGAGGTTTTCATTTAATTTTGTTTGTTGGCTTGAGTCCTCAAGACATTATGAAAAGTTTTCTTTGATAATTGACACTACATTAGAGCAGCTGTGCTGAACTCAAAACTGAAACTGGTAACTATTAAAGAAACTATCTTTTAAAAATCAGTACCAGATGGGAGCGCTATAGTATTTGTTAATAAACAAACCAGATATGCAGAACAGTAAAAATGAATGTTTCTGTTTAATTTTTCCCACAACTAATATTGCAAACTATGCTGAAATATTATGGACATTTAGTGACTATAAGTACCAATTTTTCAAAAACATAAAATGGATAATTTGTAATATATTCCTCTACTATCAATATTCAGTTCCATTCTGCCTGCTTCTAATGTAATGTCACGTGAGGAAATGGAACTGTTCAGTTTTTATATCATATATGTGTTCCTTTGCTTGGTAACAGTTATCACCGAGAGTAAGCCACTACCTGATTTCTTTTACCAATGGAAGTTATATATTAATTATATTTCTGGGTCCATCCCAACTTTCACATTCAAACAACAAGCCACATATATGTATAGTAGTACTGCAGATTTTTTGTATTTGCATCCGTTTGTATATTTCCAGTATTTTTATTTAAAACTAGACTATGTAACAAAGCAATTTAAAGCCTGAGATTTGAATCTTCAAAGATGGTCGTAATCTAGATGTAGCTGTTTCTGAAATTTATTTATTGGATTTCCTTAGTCTAGAAATGACAGAAGTTTGGTTGGTCTCTGTTTTAACTGCCTTTAGGAGTATGACAAGTAAAAGCAAGAATCTAGTTCGCATTTATCATTAAATTATGATGATGATCTTCATCATCTCCAGACCACAAGAACATTGTTAAAATATGATGAGATATTACGTTAAAGAAAGTGGGTTACAAAGGCAAATAATTAATCTGATTTTTTTTTAAAATAAGTTAACACGAATCAAGTTTTTCTGTGAAGCCTACCAGAAATCAGGCCACCGGTGAGGACTAGGCTACACCAAAGTCAATTGTCACTGATTTTTATTTATTTAATAATTAAATAACACAAAACCATCATGCTGTACAGTAGGAACCTGACAATCTTATTGTTGTTACCCTCCTCTGCCCTTTTCCCTTCCTTTGTCTGTTGCACTCATTTGTGTCTCATCTCAGATTGCAAACTCTCCAGAACAGGAGAAAGGAAAGAGAGACTGTGGGTGGGTGGGTGGTATATGTGTGTGTATGTAAATGAAACACCCAGCATAATTGAGCCCCTTTCTGACTGAGGACTTGAAACGCCTCCACAACACCAACAATAGTAAATAAAAATGAATAATAAAGAAAATTGTGTAAATGACACAACATAACAATAGGGTCTACATGACAAATGCTGGGATGGGTGCACATAAGAATGGTACTGCCACAGAAGGACTCAATCCTAGATGAAGAAATACAACCTACCTGCATAATAAGAAAATGTTCTCTTGCTTCTATCAAAAACAAACCACCGTTTTTTCCATGTTTTAATTTTCCCTCCCATTTTAATCAGAAAGCCTCGACAGGTCTTCTCCGTGAGTGAAATGTGGTAACAGGTCTCTATGTTGTGACCAGCTGTTTCGATGTGACCTCGTAGATCGAAGTCTTCCTTTCTGATTGGCAAGTAGCGAGTCAAGGGGCGGGCCTACCACAGAGCAAAAAGATACTCCATAAATCTTTCATCTTTTTTCTTTCTATTTGTGGTAAGCAGATAAAAAGTACAAGTAGCAGCCATGTTCAAATTATGAAGGTAGCAAAGATTAAATTTGTGAGTTGCAGCCTTGGATTTTCTTAAGAGAAAAGACAAATTTTTGCAATATGTACCTATGTAAACTGTTGAATACTGGCATAAAAAAAACAGATTTTCAGCAGAGAACATAGGTTTCTTAAAATCATCCATTAAGAAACAGAGTTCAAATCACAGAAGAGTTTTTTGGGGGGTTAAAGCACAGACGTGTGTGTCAAAATGTCTGTGGCAGCTTTGGGAAAAGAAGAACTCTGTGTGAACTTGGACAAGTCACTTAACAGCTCTGTGCCTCAGTTTCTCTATCTATGCAATGGAATGGTATACATCTAACTCGTAAATGTTTTTCAAGTGCGTTGAGACACTTAGTATCACTGCATCCTTCTACATACAGTGGTGGCCTTTTGTATTGTGTATATTTGGCACCCTCTGAAATTGTACATCGCAATACTGAACAAGCTTGGGGTAGCTTTGGTTTCTGCAGAACATGCTGCTCCTTCCACTGTTTTTGGTGTTTAAATGTCAGGAAACATTGAAAAGAAAAACCCAGAATCCTAAAATTGGGTCTTTCTGGGTAACCAAAAGAAAAACTCATAATTGAAAAAATATATATATATACACTGCTCACGAAAGATCAGTTATATCATCATGTCAATCCAATGTCTCTGCTTTGGGATCCATTCACCAAATATGAACTATTGTTTCTTTCATATAATGTTGGCAAAATAAATATTCATCACTCAGTTGGTTTGAAGAGGCTGTGTATAGGAGGGAAGGGGGGAAATAAAATTCTTCTTTTCTGTTCTTTTCAGCAAAATATTTGGAAGAGGACAACTCACAATCCAAAATGTCCCATATATAAAAGTCATCGTGTACTCTCAGAAATGTCCATTATTCAGCAGAGTTGTGATACAGACTGCACAGCTGGGCCATGAGTGGATTCAGTGACAAACCTTATAGGATTAATACAGTATATTTACAATGCCAATATAAATGTGAAGAGATACCTAAATATTTATTGATTTAGATTTAAATAACTAAAATGACACCTATCCAAGGCCCTTAACAGACCACTGACAAAATCTTAGAAATATTAAAATAATCAATTCAACAGGCACTCAAGCAACCAGCTACCTACAGAAACTCCTTCCCTTCAACACTGTGAAAAGCTTGCTATATAGCTGTTTCAGTGTGTAGATGGTAGATAGTCAACACACCTGTGCTCTTTGTCTCTCACGTATCTTGACTTCCTTTTCAATTAATTTTTGCCGCTGGCTAGTTTCTTCTTGTAATCTTTTTTCTAGTTGCTCTCTGCGACGCTTTTCTTCTTCCAGGGCTCGTTTTTTGGCTTCCATTTCCCGTTCCTATATACCACAGTGCACACGGAGTTTCAGATATAGGCTATGTAAAACTATACCTGATGAACTTAAAAGTAACTTGATCCCACCCAGAGCTCCTACAAGCCCCTTTATAACTCTCAGGGAGCCACGAACATATGCAAAGTGGATTGGGAACAGGAATCAGAATCACATTTGAACAAGGTTGTCACAAGCACGGTTTCTCTAATAAACCTGGATAGTTTGGGGGGGGGTTGTCTGGGAACCATATCACATCAGAAAACCTAGAATGCTGCAAATAGTAAAGTATCATTGGTTCATTATATAGAGTATGATCTAAGGTAACAGTGAAGTTTATAAGAGGGACCACTGTCTATTATCTGGAGCAATGGAGAACAGAAAGCATGGTAGTCTACCACACCAGTAGGCTACAAAACAGTTCTCACAATAAAATAAATAAATAAAATCCATGTGCACATTATGTCATGTTAAGTGCACTAACACTATGGTAACAGTAATGGTGTTTAAACACCGCTAGCAGGTTCCAATCCCAGAGTGATCAGGGCCATATTAAATAGAAAGCTAGAAGACAATATATTTTTATACAGAAGTACTGAGTTACATTAAAGCTGCATCTACATAATATAATCTCACCATTCCCCCCTACAAACTGGGGTGTAAACAGTTGTCCACCAACTTGAACAGGGTCTAATTGAGCTCAGTATAGCCAATCCTAGCTTTATCAGGGATTGACCCTCTGTGCCATCTAGTCTTTTAATTTGACTGATTATGAAGGAAACTCATTGTTAAAGCATTAATATTTTCTTGTAAGAAGGTCAAAATATATTCCTGAATGCAGAACAACCTAGCCACTGTAATATGAAATGAAATACCACTTCTTATCAAACATTTTGCTGACTGGGATTTAAGTGTATTTGTTAACATTAAGAGACTGAAATAGGACTGTAAATCTTTTGTGCCCAATTTAAATGTAAGCAAATATAACTAACATTCACGAATGTCAGTTCTAAAGTGCAGTATTATTTTGTTTCATAGCTAAAGCCTGTTCTTCACTCATGAGTCACTTTAAAATTTGAAAATAGGGCTGATTTTATTTTAAACCATCTAAAATCATTACCTGAAGTCCAGCAATAGGGACTGGTATACATATACTAGTAGACTAGTGCCATGCTATTTGAGAGACTTCGGTTCAGTTACAGGGGCTGGTCTCTTGCCTCCTAGGCTAGTAGACTTTAAGCAGCCCCATAAAGATGGGGGTTGTAAGCAAGTACTACTCATCAGCCATCCCTTTAGCAGATGAAGGAGCAACGCTGATTAGCTCTTAAAGGATTTCTGTCCACCTCAGCCACAGAAATGGTAGCTGATGCACAGAGTATCAGGAATGGCAGGATTCCAGTGGGACAAAGTTGGGGAAAGTGGAAAACGAATACTTCAGTTCTGTATTAGGCAATTGCAATTTAGGAATGGCCAAATGAAATGTGTATTATCCGAACAAAGTATCTATTAACCTCTGTCAAACAAATCTTTAGATTACCCTGAATTCAAGCAGTCGTGTCTTTTCAGCATGAGCTTGTTTCAGAAGTCTCTCCATCTCTTCTATTCTTGCAACATTTGAAGTGCTGGCACTGTATACATTAAAAAAAATATAGTTGAAGACTGAAGCCATATTTTACAAACTAACTCTGGAAATTTTTATCAACTCTATTATAAAATTACAAGTCCAATTTAGGGCCAAATACAAATAGTATATTAAGTAGAGTATACTCTCAATAAATATAGTCTCTCATCCAGAATTGTCCAAAAATGTAGATCTGAGAGTCATTAGAGTTTGTGGGTTCACTGTGGTTTGCCATCCCTATAACATGTGGGTCGAAAGAGGCCACATAGCCCAAAACATAGCACTCATTTACTTCTCCCCTGCATTGACACCAGTAACCATCTAATTGTAAAATTGAAGTCCCTCTGGCCGTGAACTGAGTGTCTTCTTTCAGAGTAGCAGCCGTGTTAGTCTGTATCCGCAAAAAGAAAAGGAGTACTTGTGGCACCTTAGAGACTAACAAATTTATTTGAGCAAAAGCTTTTGTGAGCTACAGCTCACTTCATCGGATGCATACAGTGGGGAGATTTTATATACACAGATAACATGAAACAATGGGTGTTACCATTCAGACTGTAACACAAGAGTGATCAGGAAAGGTGAGCTATTCCAGCAGGAGAGCGGGGTGGGGGGGGGGGGGGGAGAGGGTGCTTGGAACCTTTTGTAGTGATAATCAAGGTGGGCCATTTCCAGCAGTTAACAAGAACGTGTGAGGAACAGTGGGGGGGGGGGGGGAATAACCACCCTATACCGGAAACCTACTGACCGCTATACTTACCTACATGCCTCCAGCTTTCATCCAGACCACACCACACGATCCATTGTCTACAGCCAAGCTCTATGATACAACTGCATTTGCTCCAACCCCTCAGACAGAGACAAACATCTACAAGATCTCTATCAAGCATTCTTACAACTACAATACCCACCTGCTGAAGTGAAGAAACAGATTGACAGAGCCAGAAGAGTACCCAGAAGTTACCTACTACAGGACAGGCCCAACAAAGAAAATAACAGAACGCCACTAGCCATCACCTTCAGCCCCCAACTAAAACCTCTCCAGTGCATCATCAAGGATCTACAACCTATCCTGAAGGACGACCCATCACTCTCACAGATCTTGGGAGACAGGCCAGTCCTTGCTTACAGACAGCCCCCCAACCTGAAGCAAATACTCACCAGCAACCACACACCACACAACAAAAACACTAACCCAGAAACCTATCCTTGCAACAAAGACCGTTGCCAACTGTGTCCACATATCTATTCAGGGGACACTATCATAGGGCCTAATCACATCAGCCACACTATCAGAGGCTCGTTCACCTGCACATCCACCAGTGTGATATATGCCATCATGTGCCAGCAATGCCCCTCTGCCATGTACATTGGCCAAACTGGACAGTCTCTATGTAAAAGAATAAAAGGACACAAATCAGACGTCAATTATAATAACATTCAAAAACCAGTCGGAGAATACTTCAATCTCTTTGGTCACTCGATTGCAGACCTAGAAGTGGCAATTCTTCCACAAAAAACTTCAAAAACAGACTCCAACGAGAGATTGCTGAATTGGAATTAATTTGCAAACTGGATAAAATTAACTTAGGCTTGAATAAAGACTGGGAGTGGATGTGTCATTACACAAAGTAAAACTATTTCCCCTTGTTTATTTCCCCCCCACCCCCTGCCCGTTCCTCACACGTTCTTGTCAACTGCTGGAAATGGCCCACCTTGATTATCACTACAAAGGGTCCCCCCACCCCCTGCTCTCCTGCTGGTAATAGCTCACCTTTCCTGATGCTCTTGTTACAGTGTGTATGGTAACACCCATTGTTTCATGTTCTCTGTGTATATAAAATCTCCCCACTGCATGCATCCGATGAAGTGAGCTGTAGCTCACGAAAGCTTATGCTCAAATAAATTTTTTTGTCTCTAAGGTGCCACAAGTACTCCTTTTCTTTTTGAGTGTCTTCTGTATCATTGAACTTGTGATCAGAAATTACCAAATTAAATTAAATCAGAAATTACCTTGTGAACTGTAACCTCTGAACTGTATCACTGAACTTGGCATCAGAAATTACCAAATTAAAATAAAGGGAGTAGGGAGTATCAGTAAAAAAACACTGAATGACAGGACACACAATCATATATTCTGAAAGGCTTACATCTCAGTACTGAAGAAAGGAGAAAAAGGCTGAAGGCCCTTGTAGTGGGGTGGTCACCCGTTCCCGGCCCAAAGGGGGTTAACAAGCCAGCCCTTGGAGAGGGCCGGGGCTGGGAGCCTTCGGCTGGGCTCATTGGGAGGCAGCCTCAGCTATGGCCACATCCCAAACAGACTCAGCTGACCCCAAAAAGGGGCTGCTGGGCTAAAGCTCAAGAGACTCTCTCTGGCTTCTGAGACGGAGGGACCTGGCTGTAGGGACCTAAGCAGAGTACCTAGATTGGAGCTGGGCTGGGGAAGGGCCTGAGGAGCTGGGGAGCTCCAGCCAGGAAAGCCCCAGGCTACAGCCTAGTATTAGGCCCAACAGGCACTGGGGTTGCAGGGGACAGCCCAAGGTTAGACAGAGGCAGCAGGTCCAAACCCAGCCTTGCCTGTGATGAGTGGCTTATACTGCAGTCTGCCCCAGGGCATGAGGGCTAGCTGGTGACTGGCAGTAGCCTACGACTGAAGTGAGGTAGGGATAGGGGGTGGGGGTTCCCCGGGGAGGGGAGACCCTGCAAGTGAGGGCTTACTGCCAGGGGGCAGCACCCTGACGTACAAGGGGTATTGGGCCCGGCGTTAGCGGGACACCGGCCTGCAGAGGGTGCTCCAAGGCTGGAAGTAGAGCCAATTCCTAGGACACCAGCAGGAGGTGCCACAGGGGTGAGTCCCACACACGTACAGCCCTATTGTAATCATTGAGTCCTAGCAGGTCTAGTTTAATTGTATGCCTAACGGGTGGAAAATGGGTAAAGATTCATGAATTTCCACAATGCCCAGTTATATAAAAGGATTTAAGAAAGAATGTAAAGAAGAGACATAAAGGCTGAATTAATTTTAGCAGAGAGGGTCTACTGATAACACAGTCGTGGGGTGGTAAGAGGAGGAGTAGGGTATTCAAAATGAATACACCAAAAATAGTGCTTTGCAAATTAGGCCTACATGGTGAACAAAATAGTAAGAGGATGACTATTGCACCCATCACCCCTTTTGAGGGCCCCTAAAAAGACAATTTAGGGAAGAAAAATAGCTTCTACTATCACTGCAGGTGCAGCAGAAAGATTTCTTATTGTGACAGCTAGACCTTGGCAAATAGTGGGGACACCGGACCGCTGCACCACCAACAAAATGGTGCTAGACTCTGGTGCAATAGAACAAAACTATCCTTCTTGCCCTGTAAAGGTTTCCTTGCTCAATCTCTGCAGTAGACAAATGCTTGGACTACACTTTAAACTCACTGTGGGAGTGCACTGTTGCACATCGGACTGAGTAACCATGATCATAGCAGCTCCCTGTTCTACAATGATTCCCTATCCAAGGCAATTAACTTTGTTTGTCCCTGCTGATTTTGAAGACCCTTAAAAATGTAAGCCCTATTAGAGATATTTTTAGAACTTATTTTAAAGCCCAACCCAGACCTGAATCTGAGCCAAGCACAGCCAACCTGAACATGATCCGAGAGTGTCAGGTTGTTTTCAGAACTGACCTCTCCCAAACCTGACACTTCGCCCCAAATGTTGGGGCTTGGCCTTATGGGGGCTGCCCCATGCCTGGGATCCTTCTCCAGCCACCTTAGGCCCTTGAGGTTGGTGCATCATCAGCTGCTGTCTTGCTGTGTTGTGCATGCTGCCGAGTGAGAGGCACAGCAACTCATCAGCACATTCACTCTGGAGCATATACAGAGTCCAGCGAGATGGTGGCGGTCAGCAGGAGTGGAGCATGCAGCTACCCTGGGGCAAGAGGAGGTAATCGGAGATGACCCAATCCTCCTAAATTCAGATCTGGTTATTTTCAGGTCCCACCCGACCCAATCCCAACACGTGTCGTTGGGTCCTATCGGGTTCAGATAGGGTTGTAAAGCTCAAGGCTCTACACTCTGATACTTCAACCAGGAAAACTGAAGTTACTAATGGTTCGTGGGACCTCTTATTTTTATAGGCTAATGAACGACCTTTCAAAATTTATACTTCAGTTGTATTTTGAGAACTGTGGGACTTCAGGTATTCCAGCAATTAACCTCTCTCCTTATCCCTAAACTAGCTCTTTTGCATATTTTATGTTGTATGTGACTTAGTAAACAGCAATGTTGAATTTTCCCCTAGCGCTGGGACATGGCTGGCAATCATTTTAAAATATTCCATGAGACCACTGTAATTCAATATGCCTAATGGTCCTGGAATCTGTCAAAGAAGAGGAAGACATCTGTCAGCTATGCGCGATCAACAAAAATAAACAAATACCCACCCAAACTAACTTTATCTAGTGAGAAATCATGTGATCCATAAAAGTACTGCATGCATTTGTGTGAGAGTGTTTGTGTGTAAACAACATATTTAGAAATTAGGCTGAGATTTCCAAAAGAACCTGAAAGAATTAGATACTCAAATCCCAGTGAAATTCAATAGGAGTTAGCCACCTAACTCTTTTAGGGATCTTTGAAAATCCCAGCTTTAAGCTTCTATTTGCAAGCTTGTCTGTGGGTAGCCTAGGTGCACGATGCCTGTGTTAAAGAGAATCACAGTGCAATAAGTCAATCATAGCAAAAAGCCAGACTCAGATACCATTACCAAGCTGAACTGTACTGTACAAACCGCATCATTGAGGCGCTGCTCAGCCTGAGTAAGGATATCAGAATCTGGCCAGCAGCCATTGCTTCCCTACATCAATATACATTCGACAGAAAAGTTTAAAATTATATTTGCAACTTAGTGCAACAACACGTAATGAAAACTCTGTCACTGGATCAACATTTCCTGCTTTGAAAACACAAACTTCTGTTAGGCCTCTACATCTATCTTCTATATTACAGTTGGCTGCTCTAAACAAAACAAGAGGACTGCAGCAAATATTGATCCTGAATATCTATTTCCAACAATTAACCAACTTCTTCATTACATTTAAGTTGGTAATACAATACCGCTATAAGGAGACTATTCCTCAAATTGCTCCATAACATTAGTAAAAACTCCAAGAGCACTGCCACAATAAAAGAGGAGCGCGATGGGCGGATACTCAAGGAAACAGATGCGAGACAAAACACAATATGGCAGCCAAAAAACTTTCCTCATGTTCAGAAGAAGTGCTAATTCTGTGACAATGGTCTATTTCATTGACAGGATTGCTTTCCCAAACTACCCAAACAGGGATTTGGCAGAAATCAAAGTGCTATCACCACAATGGGATAAAGAAAAGGAGTACTTGTGGCACCTTAGAGACTAACCAATTTATTTGAGCATGAGCTTTCGTGAGCTACAGCTCACTTCATCAGATGTATACCGTGGAAACTGCAGCAGACTTTATATACACACAGAGAATATGAAACAATACCTCCTCCCACCCCACTGTCCTGCTGGTAATAGCTTATCTAAAGTGATCAACAGGTGGGCCATTTCCAGCACAAATCCAGGTTTTCTGTGCTGGAAATGGCCCACCTGTTGATCACTTTAGATAAGCTATTACCAGCAGGACAGTGGGGTGGGAGGAGGTATTGTTTCATATTCTCTGTGTGTATATAAAGTCTGCTGCAGTTTCCACGGTATACATCTGATGAAGTGAGCTGTAGCTCACGAAAGCTCATGCTCAAATAAATTGGTTAGTCTCTAAGGTGCCACAAGTACTCCTTTTCTTTTTGCGAATACAGACTAACACGGCTGTTCCTCTGAAACCTGTCACAATGGGATAGTCAGAGAAGAAAGGGTTGTCAACATGCTGTTTTCAGACCCCAGCTGCTGTGCAATTTTGTTTTTAAATAAATACAAGATATTGCTTTTATCTTTAGTGGTTAAATTGATAAGATCCTAAAATAAGAGAAGCATAGCCTAGAGATTAGGGACCATGTTTGGGAACCAAGAACTCTTTTTTAAATTCTGATTTGGAGAGGGGAGACTAGATTGCTAGCATTATTGGCAAGAAATCCAAAAAGTTCAGCAATCCAAGCCCCTAATGAGGTAACATCTTAGATACAGACAGAGAGTAAACTTAGTTGCTGGATTATGGACTTGACAATGAATATCCTACGTAAGAAGTCTACAGCAATCAGAGAGGCAGTCTTATGCCAAATCCACTAAAACATGCAGAAAGTCAACTCCTCCATAGGTTTAATCCCAGCTGTGACACTGATTCTCTGTGCGACCTTCAACAAATTACTTAACCTCTCCATACTTTAATTTCCCATCTGCAAAACTCAGGGATGAGATGAGCATTAGTTACATTGATTTGAAAATGAAAAACAGTATCCAAATGCTAAATAGTATTTCTGTCCAATTCTTGCAGATTTTCTTATCCAGTTAGTAAAAGCTTCAATCTTATCTTTCTCACCTTAAAGAGATGTAATACATTTCAATTGCCCTAGGTATATACAGCTTCAATGATTATAACTTGTTCTAACAGTTTCCATTAAGAAAAAAATATGAGAAGTTAACATTTACCTGGAAATATTATCAGGGGAGCACGCAGATATGCTGGTCTCCATACTGTCAGAACTGTCTAAGCTTAATGTATCAAATGCATAGTCCTTGTAGCTATGATCGGGGTAATGGAAACTATTCAGATACACATTAGATTCAGATGCAGTTCTGCTGTAGAATTCAGGAGATTTCTGCCTTTGTTCTTCACATATATGTTGATGATTATACCCTACAGAGTGCAATCAAAGAAAAGAAAAGTAAGCTTACCTAATTTTTACACTTAAAATTCTCTGAACTAAAAATTAAATGTTTAGAAATAGCTGCAGAAGCATTTTGAACACCATCTTAATCTAAAATTGCACTGTGACCAAAGTAGTAATGTTCTACAGAATTTAATAGAATAATCATAAACATACAGAAGATTTAAGAAAATTGGATTTGCTTGTGACTGACACAAAGGAATTCACTTTCATCACTTGTGAGATTAGTTTACTGGCTAAACTTCATCAACTTTCAAATAATTTTTTTTAATATTTATTTTTTGTATGTGAATTACGGAAACAAAGATGCAAAAGCTACGCCAAAACCCTAAAACTAAGGTGTGACAGATATTGCAACCCCATAAAATATCTTTGGGGTCTATTGTATTAAATTTATGAATGGTTATATATGACTGTGTACCGCTCCATAGAGGAGGGTTATCATAGCTCCTCCAAGAACTAAAAATAGTGGTGAATGATAAGGTGGATTGCTGAGATTGTAAACCGCTCCAGAGAGGTACCATCCTCTGGGGTGGTTTGCATATACTGATTCAAACTGGGTTTTCCAGAGACTCAAACAAAGAAAGGGCTTGTGGCATAAAAAGTAGAGTTTAAACAGATTTGTGTCTTTTTTTGACTCAGCAAATAGGCAGGAGGGGACAGAGGGCACCTCTAACCCTTGCTGAAGGGATTGAAAGACTTTGACCTACCAGGGCCCCGGAGGATTGATGGGCAATTTCTGGTACATTCAATAAGCGGGTAGATCTGTTTATTGTTTTTATTATGGTGTCTCTATAATGCTTTTATCGTTACGAGAATAAATGTGCTTGCGTAGAAAGAGCTGTGTGATAACTTGTAATTGCTGCCAATACACAGTTTATAGTCCTCGGAGAGAAAGCAACACACAGATGCTGGCCATTAGGCAGACGGGCTTGCTGGGGTATCACCTGGTATGATGGGCTGTGAAGCCTTATAACTGCCAGTCAGAAGGGAGTGAGACATAGCTCCCCACCCAGACACTAGTGACAGATAGAGGCCTGAGAACTGACTTGGCATTCCTGGAGTGAACCACAGGCTGGGATGGGATGGGAGGGGGGGCTTTAGGGTTGCCAATTTTGGTTGGATGTATTCCTGGAGGTTCATCACATGACATAATGCTTAATTAAAGATTAATCTTTGTCCTGGACAAAGTCTCCAGGCATTAATTGTGGAGGGTTGGCAACCCTCTGGGCTATAAGCACAGTTACCCTGAAACTGTGACAAAGGGTAGCTAAAGTTAGGCATCTAAATCACCACCTAATTAAAATGCCCTGATTTTCAGGGGTGCCAAGTACCTGCAGCTCCCACTAAAGTCAAATTTTGTATTGGCCTTAATGGCAACTGAAGATCAGGCCTTCAGTTTATATGCTGAAAATAAAGAGCATATACTTTAAATAATCCTGATTCACATTACTAAGGTATCTCCCTAAAACTTACTAGTACTACTTGAGATTCCCCTTACAAGACTGAAACAGACTTTTGTAGCCCAATGCCTCATGAAATACTTCCTTCTGTGTGCATGTTTTTTTTTTGTTTTAAATACCACTATAAAATCACAAGTAGTTCCTGCTTCCTGTGAGCATCCATCCAGCATGTACGGATGGTAAGCGTGCAAATAGAAACCTTAGTTCTTGACCGGTGTAAACACACTATTTGTAATGCTTATTTTTTAAAATAAAAAATCAGGTTAAATTATCATGATTGTGGAAACATGGGTGGATTGGAATTATTCAGTTAAAGCATTTGCCTTCTTGGACACAGACATTTAATCTGTTTTAACCAAATAATTTTGAAAACTTTTGTAAATAAAGCTACAGCATTTATACAGAGTGCAAGGGATCATGTTCATGTGATCTAGGGGCTTGTCTACATTATACGGCAATGCACACTACAGGGGTGTGAATTCTAAAGTGCAGCAATGTGTTGCACACTAACTGGCCCCTGTAGACCCAGATGGCATGAACTAAAAATACCCTACTACACATTAAGATAATACTTCATTACCACATTTAACACATGCTAGGGAACTTTAATGCATGCCAGGAAGATCTTCACGGAGCAGTTAAGTGCGCAGCATGTTGGTGCCCTTTAGAATTCATACCCCTCTAATGCACATAGCCGCACCATATAGATAAGCCTTTGATTTATAAGCAGGAGGTGTAAAGGAGCCTGCCAGTTTGGTGCATAAAGATATTCTATAAAATCCCTTTTAATGCTTGTACAGTATTAAGGTATTATATTTGTCCACATTGGGTCAGAGATCACATTCTGTTTGAAACAACCGAAGAACTGCTTGCACTTTGATTCTTAAATACCTCAGACTACATTGTGCATAAACCTGTGATAAAATATGAGCATGAGTTAGAGCAGGAGATGAACAGCACCAATTGGAATATATTAAAATCTCTCCTGAATCGAGAAACAATCTACTGATTCATAATTAATCCAAATAACAATTTTTCCGAGGATTTTGTCACATCATATTTTATAAATTTTTTTTTATTCGTCACCGTTATTAATGACTTGAGAAATACAAATTGGGAATATTTTCCACAGTAATTTTTAGTAACATGCCTTCTTCCTCTGGTATTGTACCTACACATGAGTTGGTTTGGTTCTGGGATAGTTTCTCTGGCATGAGAGTAAGCAGAATTCCATTTTAGAGAGCAAACTATTGTCACTGGAGCGTCATCAAAAAAGAGCTACAGTATTCTCAAAAATGTATCTGAATCGTGCGTAGCTCACACTGAATCATAAATGGCATCACTTTATTAAGGAAAGCATGAACTCCACACATCTCCAAAACAACATACATTATTTCTCCATTTCAGTTAGTTACTGAATGTTTTCCTATATACAATTAAAGCTGATTTCCAAGATGCCAATAGCATTATACTTGTCATTCAAGAAGAGATTAGATTTCAACGGAAGTTCAGCTGAACTAGTTAGTAGAGGAGAACAAAGTGACACATACACACACACTTCAGCTTTGATGGATAATAATAAACACCATGTAACAGTTTCTATAACAGATGTTACTGATTTTTATGTGTAGTTTGTTTTTAATAATAATTATGACAAATGATGATATTTCCAACATTTGATAAAATTACCTTTAATACTTGTACCTTTGGAATGATTAATTGTTCCTTTAAAAGAGTTTTCAGTTATTCATTATGAAAAGAGAAGGAAACAGAAATTACTGAAAGGAGAAATATTATTCTAATGGGTATATTTTTGAGTCCTAGTTTACTAATATAAGATTGCTAAAAAAAACCCTTAATTTTACTTTTAAAATTAAACATTTCCCATATTTCACTGGAAAAAATTAACCCTATTTTTTTTATATCCTGAATATAGTGAATCCTTTGAATCTTGTTGATTGTGAAAAGAGAGGGTTTTAAACTGTTCTTGTGAGAATGCTTTCTGTCACCAATGGTTATCTTCTACCCTCTTCACACGCAGAAAGAATGTAAGATTCATGACAGGTATGAAAACTCACAAAATTGTTTTAAAAATGCCATGCAGAAAAAAGGATAATTTACAACTTTGAATACACATTGAAATAAGCAGAGTATCATTTCCCACGAAGAAAAATTGCATTATTATAATAATTAAAAAGTATTGCTCCTTCAATTGAATTTATGCCAATATAACTCAATGGCAAACTGTATCTCTTTCTAAGTACAGTATGTATTCATCTGCAGAAAATATAATACCATGTTCTCCTTTTCTCTTTGTGCCTTAGTCAGGCAGTTTACTTTATCCCACTACTAACATAGCTCAGCATCAGCTTTCCAATGGCACCAAAATACAACCTACCTACGTCCATTACAGCCCTTCACTGCTTATCCAGAATCTTTTTGTGAACAGATTTACTCAAGGTATATCTCCCTCTCCACCCCCAATACTGAAGTCAGGATGATAACCAAAGAAACTAAAATAGTCTCTGACAAGGGAGTAATAAGGACCTCAAGCTTATTATTTAATAACAAAATAAAATAAAAATCTGAAGATAGAGTCATGAAGGTGATATCCAGGATCGAAAGTCAAGAGAAAAATATATACTACACGGAAAGCATCCATTGCTTACAGACATTTTGGCAATTAAGTTGCTCAACCATAGAGGCTGCTACTAAGAGTAGTAAGTTCCCAGTAAGATGTCACTACAATATTCTGCCCCTTTCCCATCCCTTCCTTGGGGTTTGCAAAAAAGACTGTAAAAAGCAAACTGTGATATAATAACAAAAGAACAAAATTAAGGTGTTTTTTTTAAAAGAAATAAGAACAAAACAAAATAATTTTAGTAACTGTGTAGTTAAGTCAAAGAATGCATATGCAACAACAAAACTAGCTCATTAAACACACCAAGACCAACAGTTGTTAAAAATCCACAAATCTAGTAACTCTGAATAATTGTGAAGTCACAGCTATTACTCAAGTTGCTTTCAAAAGAGACACTGTCAAGTATTTTTAAAAACTGATCTTTTAAAAAACTGTTTCCTTTATCTTCTTAGAAGGTTAAAAATAACATCTCTTTTCCTGTTTTTTGTTTGTATGTATGCAACACCTCAGTCATTTTTGTATGGAGCATATACCAAAATAGCACTGTTGGCTTTACTTTCCAGTCATCAGACATAAAACAGCCCAGCTGTGTGAACCTAGTTCTGTTTTTTTGTGCTCCACTTGTTTGGTTCTCAGGCACAGAGCAAAAACATTAGGCTAATGCACAGGCAGCGTCTCTTTTAGCTACCCGTGATAGTCATGAGTTTATTTTGAAAAGCTATTTTTTTTTTAAAAGTGGGAATCTGTAGAAGGCTCTACACTGATTTTCAACAACTTTACAATTTACACAGATTTTGGTCCTGATCTACTTGACAGTGTCACTTTGATCAGTGACTTCAGCAAAACACCTCAGGGATCACACAGACAGATAAAAGGGTGTTCTCATACCTTTTTTGGTTTTTCCTGAGTTTGAGAAGAAGAAGAAGAAGAAGAAGAAGAAGAAGAAGAAGAAGAATTAAAAAAAAATCATATTGTATCCATTTAAGAGGTTTTTGGTTTTTTTTAAACAGTGCCCATTATTCTAAATTAGAATAAGTCATGTCCCAAGACCTTGCTCTTACAAGAGTGCTTAAACTATGTATCAATTGTACATACAACACAATAGAAATTAGGGATGAAAAAGACCACCTTCATTATCTTGGCAGCTGGTGATGAGTGCTCTCTACACAGCATGTTTTCCAGTGCTTTCCTTTCTTGTTTTTTTAACTCACGAGCAGTGCAGTTTCGACTACTTTCTTTGGGAGACCACTCCATAAATTGGTTAGATTTAATTATGTGGACAAGTCTCATATTCCTACTTTAATGGCCTTTTAGCCACACTACCCAATATACATAGGCTAAGCCGTACAAGTGCATGGAGTCCCACTGAAGTTGCAAAGGCCCAAGGGTTCACCTTAGCCTTAGCTCCCAATTTTTCCTCAGAACAATCACTTTCTCCTTCTCTTTAGGTGGCTGAAGTTTAAAATCACCTTTACTTGTAGACATCTTCGTTTAAACAGGATATCTTATTAATCTATTGGTAGCTCTTAAATCAATACGATGTATGCCAGAGTTGTACTTCCAACACAAACCTTGAGAAATCTATCAAGAATGACAGCTAAGAAACAGTTTTTCAGTTAATAGTTTATGCCAAAGATATTTAAAATGTGACAAACTGCTCTTAACTCAGAGAATAATTAGCTAAAATAGTATTTGGAAGTCCACAGGGGTGGACTGTGACAGGGCAGGAGTGGAATGCAGCAGGTGCAGACTGGAACAAGAAGGTTGATAAGTGTGTTGGCAGTGTCTGCGGGGGATGCATGGGAAAGAGTTTTGTGACAGTGGCTTCAGGGGATGACAGGCGCGGAGCTGCTCGGTTTACAGTCCTGGTAGCGCCTGGAGCATGTCCGTTTGGCACTCCATAATGTTTAAGAGCTGCTCTGTGGCTTCGTTCTGGTGTGCCGCATTCTCCTTTCGGTATCTCTTTTCACTGTCCTGCCACTCCTTCAATTCATGTTTTTCGACCACCGAGTGCATCATGACATCACACAAAAAGTCCTCTTTAGTTCTTCATGGCTGCTTTCTAATTCTGCGCAACTGTTCAGCCACTGATAATGAAGAGGGAGGCTGGGCTCCCAAGGTCATGTCTGTGAAGCCAAAATGCAACATTTTACAGAAGCAGTATTGTTTGCAACACTCAGACCACTAATTTAAAACTCAGCCACTATTCACATAGCTGTCCCTAACTGGCTGACCCCAAGCAAGCATGCATGAGCCACAAAACCCCCCAAATGGTGAGTAACTGCAGGGGCTGGGGAAATCAGTGTTCCAGGACTGTACTGTACATTGGGCACATGGCTCTTGGGGAGAGCCAGCCTTGTGTGTGTGTCGGAGGGGCTTATAATCATTACTGTCCCCACATTTTCCACAGGCTGTGTTCATTACGAAAGAGATTTCACTGCTGAGGGTGAGCAGGGAATCAAGGGAGGGTCTTCTTCAAGACTGTGGCTTCCGCCCTGGCCCTTATGCGGCTCGCCTGTGTGTATCAATGGTGTCCCCCTAGTGACGGCAGAGTGGCCGGGAAAGTTACCCTTAATGGGGCAAGAAACAAAGCAGCTCTGCCAAAGAACCTGAGGCAGAGCATTGCCCAGTATCTCCAAGAAAGTTTCCTGGAGATCTCGGAGGGAGATTCCCATGAAATGCGGGAGTCAATCAACAGCCTGTTCCACCGCTCAGACTAGACATGTAGTGGGAGATAAGACTGCTTTCTGCAACTCTCCTACCCTCAACAACTCACTTCAGAGATTCCCAAATCAGATCCACTTACCAGGGGCCTCCTCTCCTGTTTGCACTTTGCCAACATCCGACTGCTGTGACTGGCTAGGCTCCTCTGGGGTAGAAAAGAGCTCCTGACTGCATGCATCTCTGATCTCCGAATCATCCTCTGCCTCTGGGTCCCCCTCCCACTCCACATCCTCATCCATATTTCCTCCTCCGGGCTTGGTCCACTCTCGACTGGCACGTGAGACACGGAATTATCCACAGTGGCCTTCGCAGTGGTGGTGGGGTCGCCACCGAGAATCGGGTCCAGCCCTTTGTAGAACTGGCAGCTCATGGGCGTAGCACCGGAGCAGCGGTTTGCCTCCTGCACCCTGTGGTAGGCGTTCCACAACTCCTTCACTTAGACCCCATACTGCAGTGTGTCCCAGTCATGGCCCCCTTCCGTCATGCATCATGAAATCTGTCCACAGGTATCATAATTCCTATGGCTGGAGTGCAGCTGGGACTGGACAGCCTCCTCTCCCCAAATGCTGATGGGGTCCAGCAGCTTGGCATTGCTCCAAGCGCGGGCTCACCTGGTGCATGGAGCAGGAATGGTCACCTGGAAAGATGCACTAAGACCACTGCATGCGTCACCGAGCAAACAGGAAAGGGACCTTCAAAATTCCCAAGGAATTTAAGGGCTGGGGATGACGATTGGTCACCTGAGGGCAGGGTAGTAGAGTTCAAACCGATGACCAGAGAGGCGAGAACAGGCATTGTGGGACACCTCCTGGAGGCCAATCACAGCACTGTAATCGACCAGGGTGTCTACACTGGCACTGTGGCATTGTGCCCCTGCGCAGAAGGCTCTACACCTCTCGTTGGGGTGGGTTTTTTTAGAGTGCTGCAACTGCACAGTTTCTGCGTGCTAAGTAGCGTGGCAGCGTGTGCACCTCGGGAGTTACACCGCAGGAAGCTGCTTTCCTGCGCAGAAACTTGCCAGTGTAGTCAAGGCCTTAGTTATTTCCTTGTGAGTCTAGTTTTCTAAATCAGGTTACTTGTCACTCACACTTTTGGTAGTCTTTGCAAGTAAGTCTATTTAGTATGAATAGATCTGAAAATACTTCCAAATGAAAACCATCGTCCTCTGGTCTTAAATTTATTTGCAGATGAGGCATCAACTGCCCCAGAATCAAGATATGCAAAGTTGCAGTTCCCACATTAAATTTAAGTCAGTCCCCTTGCCTATCTGTTGTGTTTTCTATTCCTGCATAAAGCCAAATAGCTTAATGAATATGCACAACATGGTCAAATTAAAGTGAATTTGAAAATGCTCCATTTCCTGACTTTGGTGAAATTAAAATATTCATCTTTAAATTTATATTTTACTTTCTTTGGATTTTCAAATTTACATTTTTTGGGTAAGTGATGTAGAAATTAGAGAGAAATAATTTTAGGACTATTTAATTTAATACTTCTTTAGAAAAACATTTCTGAATTAGCTTAGCTATCAATTCCTCCAGAGACAGCTGAATAACTTTCTACAGAATTATACATATGCACACACAGATATCTCTGGCCTAAGGATTTCAGCCCCAAGACAGCTTGTAAGCCACTGGAAACACCATTAACACCTGAGCAGCACTTCAACTCTATTTAATATTGCAGTTTATGTGACACAGTACTATATTTATGGTATATGCTCCAAGCAGCAAGGATAAAAAGGCATTCATCATACAAGACTATAATTCACCACTGGCATAAGCATATATAATGCCAATAAATTGAAACGGATTGTGCATGCTTATGGAAGCAATAAATTGGAACTATCAGGTCACCCACAATACATCACCTTCAGCGCAGAAACCCACTGGAGTGTCAAGCCTGTACTTTTTACATATGCTGTACTAACAAAATGAGCTTTCTGGGGGAAGGGCAGGGGATATTAAAGATCAATACATAGTTTTATTGTTTTAACATGTCTAAAGAATTTTATACATGTTTTCTCTTGATCTGTCCACTTAAGCTGAACAAACAGACAATATTTATATCTATCTTTTATTTATTGGGGGGAGGGGAGAAAACAAACTACTTATCTCTGCAAAGCCACAGAATATACTGAACAAAGAATTGTGAAGTCCTCTAGCACATTGCAGGATCATGTAAACCAGGAGGGGTGACATCACTTGCCAGATCTAAAATTAGACAATAGCTATATTTTGGTTTTCACAAATGTCTATATATCACAACCTTATATACCACTATATAAACCTGCCCGCTGTGTGGGCTGTACAAGAATCTTCCCTTCTCTCAATTAATCTTTTCTGGGGTTCAGTGTTATTAAGAGAAATGGGAAAGATGTACAAGATCAACATATCAATCCCCCTACAAGAGTAGCATATAACTTTCCGAGATATTCAACAGCTGTTACTCTTTTTGGTAGCCAAAAGGGCAAGCTTATCTTTCTGATGAATTATGTTTATAAAAATAATGATTTTATTTAGGAGGAGAGCTGGCAAAGAAATAAAGGGATGGTAGTAAGGAAAGGAAATCATATAGTTGTCAGAACTTAGGAAAGAAAGCAGAATAAATTTAACTTCTGCTCACTCCTGATTTGTCTTCATTCTCAACTATGTGTTTGTGAAGTTATGCGGAACTTGGTCCTTAGTTACACTAATCCATCTTCTATGGAATCAACCGGAGCCACATTTAAGAACAGAATTTGACCTGTCCCTAATAACAAATAAACTAAATTAAAAATTATGTTTAAATCGTAGGACATGAGTGAAAATTTTTACCCAATTTTCACTATTCTAAGGCAACACACATTCTCCATGGATACTATTAAAGAGAATGTAAGTTCTACTGAATGGACTAAATTATGCCTCTGTATTCACGGTATAGGCCTCCCCACTAAATTCTATTGGAGCCCCATTTGTGCCTGTATTCAAAGGTTTTAGCACTTGCCCCTCAGGTTTCCACACACCGAATGCTTGTTTGATGATGCATTTTTGTATTTCTTCACTGATTTGTTCAAGATATAGGAGTATTTAACAAATTGTCTAAAGAAAAGTTTCTGCAAACAATTTAGATGCCTATTTGTGAGATTAAAGAATTTTCCCCAAACCTTAAGACAATCTAGGAACAGAAAAAAGCGATTATATCCTTCAAACTCCTCCCACAAAAATGAATCTGAGCAAAAAGGTAATAAACATTAAAAATATCCCTAAGGAAGGAGAGTGAAGCAGAGACCGTTCTGCATGTTTTCTGCATTTATTCTTAGATCCCCTCTGTTTTAATTAAATCTCCCACTTTTTAAAACCTGTGTGAGTGCAAGCAAAGCATCTATCAACAGCTTTAGTTCCTTATTATGTCTCAACACATCAAATTAGGCCATCAAGAAATTTCCTCTTTCCCAATGAGAATAAACCCAATCCCCTAAACCTCTTCTAATAATTTAGGGTCTTCACACCAGCTATCCTCTCTGCCACCTCTTTTAAGGCAATAATTATCTTCCTGTGATATGGCAATCACAAAAGCACATACTATTCCAGATGGCATCGAAAAAAGCACCTTGCACAGTATCAATATACCTCTTTTTTGTATTCTCCATCTGCTTGAATTAGACTATATATTTTTAGTCTACACCACTACTATACTTACTAATTTCAGTGATTCTCTTCCCCATTCTCTCAGCATTTTCCTGATCTATGTATTAGGCAATTGTTCATATGGCACATATCATAGTTTGGTTGCATGCTGACAAAAGAAATTTGATTGGCAGAGTTTGCAACATAAAAGATGGGCAAGGAATTTCAAAATTAGTGGGTCTATCCTTTCCATAATAGCCAGCATCTTCAATTTGTAAAAAAGTATTTAACAATTCACAGTTGTTTCACATCACCTACTCTAAATGCAGTCTTGAAATAACTTTGCAAAAATCATTCCTATTTTTAAGAATTGTGATCTTCTAACTTAAAAGAATTGCTTAACATTTGTCTCTTACGTTTTGTAAGCCAAAGCAAACAAATTATGTCACAAAAAATAGCAAAATCGTATGGGTACAAAATATTGTATTGCAAAATACACAACAGAGAAGCTTTCCAGGCTGACAATAATTAGTCTGTTTTTGTGGCTGCTTCTGAAATACTTCAGCGTGGAAGTAACGACAAAAAAAAAAAATTACAGAAAGTTTGTGCAAGGCCCTCCAGATTACTGAAGCCCTGAGAGGCAAACCCAAAAGTGTGGTTCAATTCTGTAAGGCGACTATACAAAAATGGTGCAATTTTACTCAGCAAATCTGCTCCATATGTATTCAGTCACCTCTGTTGATTTGGTCGACCTCAAGCATTTTCTTAGGCTATAATCATGCTTTTAACACATTAGCCCTGAATAATCAACACAGATATGGGAAACGATCATGGAAAAGTACTGTGGAAAAGTACTACGGGTTCTATTTTGGCTAATGCACAATTAAGACAATTATTAAGTAAATTTCTACAGTAGAATATTTATTTTTGGTAATGATGCACATGCCAGAAAGAACTGATATTGATTCTCAGATCCCAGAAATGGTTGAATTTGCAGAGTTAACAGAATCAAACATATTTTTACTTAAAAAAATTGAGCACGAATGAGCTCAAGCTGAGAGAAAATAAACAGAACACCAAGGCTTGCAGGGACATGTTTCAGAGCAGTACTGTACACTGGATGCAGAATGGTCATGTCCTTATTCCAGAGTTGCACCAGCACAGCTACAACCATCAATATTTTTAGGCACACACATCTATGATAGATTAAAATGAACTGTAATCTGTTATAAATCTTCATCTTTAAGGGACAATCATAAACCCTAATTACTCCACCCTGGCAAAAGTATCTGCACATGAAGAGTGATTTACAAGATCAAGGCATTGGAGAATGTTCTCACACACACACACACACACACACACACACACACACACGTCGTATCTTTAATAAGTTGTCTCCAAAAAAAAAAAAAATCACTCAAGATACAGTAGTTGGAGTTACCCAGTTTACCCAACACATATTCTTCAATGCACCTTTCTTGTTTACTACAGCATGTGTGAAAATTATGTACTTTCAAATTGAAATGGGAAATGCCAAGGAGCCATTGCCTGTGCTCCTGCAATATAGCTTAATACCATTCATCTTATTTTGCTGAAGTCTAAAAATTGTATATGCAGCTTTTTATTTTCATATTGAAAGGAAAATTATTACTTCAAAGTCCTCATATAATCTACAGCATTTACAAGTACACTGATTTGGGATTTACTTTCCAGAAGAATGAACATTAGATACCCATGAATAGAAAGTACTGGTAAATGTTTTAAAATAACTTTACCTTTATGCATTCTTCTTGATTCAGACTCTTTGGTTATGGTTGCCAGACAGTGAGGAAGTACACTGCCACAGCTGTTGCTCTGTCCTAGTGGCAAATGACCCTGCATAAAATTTTGTGAACAGATATTTACAAAATGCACACCTTATAACTTTGTACATCAGCAATTCCGAACAAAACAAACACCTCAGATGGATTTCATGACAAAGTATCAGCTATAAACTACTTTAGCTGTACACATTCTCAATTTCTGAAATATTTTCAAGTATCTTCTCCTCCTAAAATCACATGAAGGCTCTTGTTGCTCTACAATGATTCATGGTGCCACAATCTAGATACAATTTTCAGTTTCATCTCCACCTTCTAGTAAGACCATGAGGAAAATCAGAACTCTAAATTTTCTTTAAAAATCAGTTCACTTTCATTTGAAATTGGAATCACTATTATATAGTAATCATAAATTAACTGTTTATGCATGCGTGCTTATTGCATGACATCACTACAGGTTTAAATTAAGGTTGTTTTGGTGCCTTTCCATATCTTAACATGTTTGGATTTCCTTTACGTTTAACTCTGAATTTATTGGTTTGTAACATCTAGGGTTTATCTACACTGAAAAGTTACATCGGCATGGTTATGTCTCTCATGGTGCAAAAAAATCACTGTCCTGGGAGACATAGTTAAGCTGACTTAACAACCGGCGTAGACAGCGCTATGATGATAGAAAAATTCTTCAGTCAACCCAGTAAACACCTCTTGGGGGACATGGATTACCTACGCAGATGGGAGGATCCCTTCTGTTGCTGTAATAAGGACATGTCTACACTTACCTCCAGAGTGATCAATCCAGCGGGGGTCAATTTATCGCATCTAGCGAAGATGTGATAAATTGACCGCTGAGCACTCTCCCGTCGACTCCGGTACTCCACTGGCGCGAGAAGCATAGGCGGCGTCAACGGGGAGTGTCAGCAGTCGACCTACCGCAGCGAAGACACCTCAGTAAATAGATCTAAGTACGTCGACTTCAGCTACGTTATTCACGTAGCTGAAGTTGCATAACTTAGATCGGACACCCACCCCTTCCCCAGTGTAGACCAGGCCCAAATGTCTATACTAAAGCTCTACAGCGGAACAGTTGCAGAGTGTTTTAGAGTGTAGACATAGCCTTAGTTTTGGGATAATTACAACATCCGATGAAGTGAGCTGTCGCTCATGAAAGCTTATGCTCAAATACATTTGGTAGTCTCTAAGGTGCCACAAGTACTCCTTTTCTTTTTGCGAATACAGACTAACACGGCTGCTACTCTGAAACATCCTTACGTTACTCAACCTTAACTCCTTAACTTTTCATAGGGGACAATCGCAATGGAAAAGCTATATACAGGCATATTACTTACTTTAGGAGTAACACTTCGTCCGAGAGTAGCGCTACTGAAGTGTGGCGATACAGAGGGAGTGGTTTTCTTGCGGGGTAGAGTATCACTCAAATATGTGCCCTCCTTGTGCTGTTTCTTTCTTTCTTCCAGATTTCTAAAGTGCTTAAAATATAATTTGCAACACTGTTTTGACAAAATGAACTGAACTGTTTGGTATATTATGTTTCACACAGAATATAATGAAATCTACAGTCTTGAAATTTCACTGTAAAGAACCTGTCTTGTTTTAAAGCTAAATATTCTGTTTCACATCTTGTCCAGAATTTATTTATTTTATTTTATTTTATAGGCTGCTGCAGTACTAAAAACATATCACTAGTCATAGAAATTTATATGGTGCATGGTAAAACAGTAACCAATTGTCCCCAAAGATAAAAACGATCAACTATTCTCAATTTAGAATAGCATTAAAGACTCTCTGAAGCTTGTGCAGTCCTTAAGGTTCTCATTTAAACACTTATCATTAATGAGTTCTGCCAGTTAAGACATATAAATGGCCAAATAAAAATGGTGTGATTTCCAAGATTCAATGGGACACAGAAATACGTTACAAGTTCCATTTCTTTTTATGGAGATTGTGGACCAAATTAATGACAGGGAGATGATTTTAGAAATAACAGTTTTAATTCTTCATCCTTTTAAAACTAAAAATGTGTTTCCATACAGGTGAGTTGTTAAGAGATTCATCTTAAACAAAGCTCTCAAAAGCTATCACACACATAGAATGAAAAATATTTGTAAACAGAAAGTAAAGCTTAATGTTAAATTATCACCAATTTGAAACTGAATCATACTGTACATAAAAATGGGCCTGTAATTTGACATCAGTACTGCCTGTTGATTAAGAAAACATTGTAAGAACAGGAACACATTGCTGGCCCTGCACCCAATTATTGTTTTAAAAACACAAGGAGTCTAAGGCTCTGTCTACACAGCCAACTGAATGACAAAACTTTTGTCGTTCACAAATGCTTAAAAAAGCCCCCTCCCGAAAGACAAAAGTTTTGTCTTGGCAAATGGCAGTGTAAATGGCTCGTTACTGGAGGAGTGCACTCCTGTTAACAATACGAACCTCGCTCATAGGGGGTGGAAGCATTTTGTTAACAAAAGTGCCAACAAACAGCGTTTAGACTTTCCGACTTTTAACGACATGGACGTGTTGTTAAAAGCTGTGTAGACAAAGCCTAAGTTTACAAGTGGCATCCTATTAGGCAACAGAAAAATAAACCCCTCCAAATGCTAATGAACTGGTAGTTTAAAGGCAATATATTTTTGGAGTCCATTGTTGGACAGTATTAGAAAACTCTCCATTTAAATATGACGTTAGATCTAACCACTGGCACTTTACTGTTGTAAGAGCTTCCAACAATTAAGATAGCTCTCAAGTGTCAGCATTTTCCACTGTGTTATTCGTTTGTTTTAACAGCAAACAGACATACAATATGTACCGTACCAGGGGCTATTATGAGATCTTTTCTCATCTCATTGTGCATGTCTCTATCACTAAACACATTTACAGACCACCACAAGAAGAGACTATTTATTCAACACCACTCAGTAATAATTCATAAACATTTCAGAAAACCCTTTAAGTACAGAACTCTGCGAGTCTGAATCAATTATGGATTCTTAGATAATCACATCACATGAAAAATTCATGTGTAAATGACTTCATTGCCACCATAAAAAAATCCAAGATGATCAGCTTTTAATTTGTTACCTGTTGTTGCCTGCGATGTTTCTTAGCTGGAAGAGGAGGTGGTGTATCAGATAAAGGAAAAGGATCTACATGTGTAACCATGACCTCAGGCCAATGGACTGATGGAAGTTGAGCAATAGAGCGAGGAGAAAGAGAGTGAGGAAACACAAATCCAGAACAGAGAGATGATCTTAGCTTTATAGGAAAGAGAGAAATTACACACAGAGTTTTGTACTAGGAATTACTCAATACACATGGCACACACAAGCTGCAGTTTATAACAATATTTCATTGAGAGAGTTCTGAATGAAAAGTACACATTATACTGGAACTGGTAAGATAAATATTTAAATATTTGAAGCAATGTAAAAATGCTAAATACCAAGTTTATTGGTAAACTATAGCAGCACAAAGATAGAAATTTTTTAGTCATAAAGTTACTCCATTTTTACACAGAGTTGCTTCTCTATTTTTTAAACAATGTAAAGGTTGATATCAAAGCAAAAAGTGACAAACACAGCACAAAAAAGGCCAGAAAGAACAGATTGGAACAACAAAGAAAAGTGAAGGTATTGATCTGTACCCAAAATATTAAAGATAGATATTACTTCTGCATAGATTCACCCCACAAAAATGAGCTACAATAAGATAGGAAATAACGCTTCACCTCCATCATACAAATTATCATTATTATATGACTTGAGTCTACTTTTCCAAAGGATATGCTACCCCTTCCTATTTGAAAGGCAATGACGTCACTTATTTCTGATAGGGGCCTTCTTCTTAGCCTCTAAAATCCCAAATCCAAACGCAAACATTTTATAATTGGAGAATTCCTTTGGCCTTTCTGTCAGACGAACATCTGACCCTTCATCGCTAAGTCTACAGTTCGTTTTAGGGTTAAACTTATTACACTAGAAATTTAAAAAAAAATAGCTGTGAAAGAATGATGTAAACAAAGGGAAATGTCTCTCAAACAAACCTCTTTATTTTGTGGCTGGTTCGCCAGCACAGCCGTGGAAGGCTCAGTGGCAACAGCGTCAGCATCTGTGGGGGGCTGAGTGGAAGGGGATCTATTCGTGGAATTGCCATACAGCTCACTAATTTCACTTACACTGATATAACCCTAAAAGGAGGAATTCAGAAATTAAACACGAAAAAGGAGTAAAAGCCAAAAGACATGCAAGAGTGTTAATGTATCCAGTACAATGAAGGTTAGTTTGGAGTGATACAGCCAAGTATCTGTGGTCTTATCAAATATTTCATTAAAGCAGTAATAACAATTATATTTTTAAAATACTGAATACTTCAATTTTGAAGAATGTTTTTAGTCATTCTAAACACATTTGTCTTACCAAAAGGCAAATCAACTGTAAGTGAGCAAGACACTTTATCAAAGTAAAGCCATCAGTGCTTCTTGTTTTGTTTTGGTATGTTTAAATTTGAACCACTTAGCTAGAGCTAAACATAACACTAGCATTTCCTCCAAAACAAAAGTCTTATTCATGGATGCTTAATGCTTAGGATTTTCCTCTGTTCACTTTTTTTTTAAAACCCATCCCTATTTATTTCCTGATACATCTTTCAACTAAATTTGTGGGGCCTGGATGGCTCATGGGATTGGTATTATGATGTGGTGGTGTTATTCTGTAAATTACTCTAATAATAGTCCCTTAAATTAGTAGTGTCTTAAAGTTGCTTCCCTCTGATGGCTGTTTGGAGGCTTATGTAAAATGGGTATCAGTCTGGTTCCTAATGGACAAGAGTCCACATCTTAAAAGTAGCCATTGCAATTTGAATCTCTGTAAGCAATCTTAGATAAGGAGGGTGCAGGGCTGACTGAAAAAGTATGGAGGCGAGGCACAATGGCAGGATAGTTGATGTACATGTTCTGATGTCAAGAGAAATTCAGTGTCTAGTGCTGTCAAATAAATTCACTTCAAAAATAAAATACAGCTTCAATGCGCTGATTATAAAATCAGTCAAATGCCACAGCTCTTGATCTGTGGGAAAAGGTCATTTTAAAGGGGGGAAGTCACTGCTGAATTAGTGTCATAAAAAGTAGACAGAAATATATTCTTTAAAAAATGAAACAGTGAACCACTTTTAAAAGGAACAGGTGGAAAGAATGGAATATGGTTATAAAATTGCACTGATTTATTAATACATGAAAAGATGTCCTATTTTGGAATTCAGATGATCAGAACAGCTACAACTTATTGCTACCGTAGTTCTGCTTTTAAAAGGGATCTTTAGGTATGAGCAAAAGAATATTTTGGCTGCAGAGGGAAGCATTGCAAAGACGCACTAGAAGATGGAGGATTTTATTCACTTAATCTCAAGCCAGATGTTATTCAGGAAACTCAAGTGTGATTCTAAGTTAAGGAAGCTGCCTTAGAGATCTGACAATTTATTCAAAATGCTAGTATTTTCTGTTTACAACAAACTGCAATCCACAGACACAGAAACTTCATTATGATGAGTTAAGATGATAAACACATTGATTCACTGTTGCTAAGATATGCACTGGCTGAATCACTACAAAAAATAGGGACTGTAGCTCAGGTCCCTTCAGACTTCTTCCCCAGTTTAAAGGCTGTGGGTTGTGAGGACTCACAACGGTAACCTCAGAGCTTTGGAGCTTCACAAGTGCAGCAAGGTCTAGGTTTTCCTTCACATTACCCCTAACTTACTCAATACCTCATCCAAAACTTTTGAGCCTCTTCCCTTTTGACTGCCAACGGTGATTAAATAAATAGAGCTACAACAGCTCAAAGTCTTCAACTCAGTGTTTAAATGATGAAAGGCTGAAATACACATTTACAATGGATTTTTTCTATCCCAAAAAAGGAGAAGTCAGTGGCAAAAAAAATGTAAAATATACGATATAAGAGCAAGAACACTAGAACTTAGTCGCACTTGCCCTTAGCTGTTTCTAGATCTCTCTTTTCTGGTGTCAGTTAGGTTCAAGCATTTATTTAGAGAAAAACAGATTCTCTAACAAATGCAAAATGGTAATATATCCAGGGCAAAAGTTTAATGAATGGGAAAAACATCTGTGAAGCAATTTTTTGGCTTAATTTGGATTTCCAGAAGTAACTCAGCTAAGTTTCCTAATCATAGCAAGAACAGAATATTGAAAACCACATGAACCATGGATTGCATATTTTACAAGATTTGCCAAACTCTAAATCACTATTGCATACAATGTTAATAAACATTAAGCTTACCAGAGGTACAGGAAAAGCTTACCTCTTTTAGACTGCTGGGACAGACAGGAAATCCTTTTCCTCCAGAAAGTCCAGAGTATTTCTTTTCCAGATTACAAAGATTCTCTTTTTCCTGTGAGGAATAGATATTGCATTTATTTCAGAAATGAATATTTATCCACCTAAAATGAATACCAGTTATTTATTTAAAGGGTATAAGGAAACCCTCTGGTGTGGCCAGAATTGCAACAGCAGTTTCAATTTTATTTATTTATAGCAGAACTGAAACTCTCCAACAGTTCCCAACAGATTCCTTTTGGCTTAAGTGAGCTTTGGATCACACCCTATGTGTCCAATTGCAATTGCCAAAGATTGTAAAAAGCGACCAGTGATTTGGGATGTCTGAGTTTTGGGGTTTCCAAGTTGACACAGTAAAGAAGCCTGACTCTTAAGGTCTGTCTCCAGCATACAGGTGAGATCAAGGTGTTCTCAGAGAACAGAATCCAATCCCTCTTTGTGGTCTAAACCAAAATGTAGCCCCCTAGGAGAAAGACACATTTTTTCATTCTAGAATTTTATTAGCCAGAAGCTGGTCATGGCAAGTAGTCTGATTTTGTGGCCAATTACTGGCCCATTATATGCTGATGGTTTGGGAGGTGCAGAGGTTGTGCACATTCCCAGATAGCCTTGAAATGTTGGCATTTTTTATATATTATATATATATAAAAAATCCTAAGACAGAGGAACAGCTTTTGTTTACTATATTTTTAATGCAGAGCCCTTGTTCATTGTGAGGTAATCTTTATAAAACCTCTTATAAGACGAAACACCACTACAGTTTTTAGTTAGGAAACCGGCTGGTAATAATAAGGGTGTTTTTTTTTAATGCTATTGGAAAACAGAAGCCTGTTGAGATAATTTTGTTTTTCCAACTTCCATGTAACAGTTGGATTTTTTTATATTGTTGATTTTTTAAAAAACATCTTACAAAGAAAAGAAAACGCTTACTCTTTGCAGCATCATTATTAAGTTATTCTTCTCTTTTACAAAATGATCTTGTTCCCTCTGCGACTGCTGAACGATATGATTGGCTTGCTTTTTGAGAGCAGAAATCTTCTCCTAATATACAAATATAATAACCACATTTTACATATTTAAGTTTGAAAGGACAATATATGCAGCATGGATCTTGTTCAGAGAGTGCACATGCTAGCAAATATAACGTATATATTTCATCCATAAACTTGGCAAAACAGAACTGTGATAATTAATAACTATTTCTTAAAGTTAAGACTGTAACTACTGGAAAAGAATTTTTAACTATTAAAAATGTATGAATCCTTAATGTAGTACAAGGAAAACTGTTAAAGATGACAAGCTATCACTTCAATTTGTAACGCATTTCCTGGTCCTGCTTGGAGTCTCTGTAGGGAAGAATGCGATCAATCAATCTGCAGAGAGCCAGCCCAGAGTAAGATGGGTTGAGTAGTGCCTGTTTTTTGGGTTCTTGTGTGTCATTATTCTGAATTCTAAGAAATAAAGTAGTGTTATGTTGCTACCTTCCAGCAAAAGTTTTTATGCTCTAACTGCTGTGTGTGTGTGTGTGTGTATGCATATGGAACGTCCCCTATCTGTGAAAATAAATAATTGTTTTTTTCTCTTCTCCACCTTACAGTGCTATGCTATGAGGTGTTTTATCACATGAGAAGAGGACTAGGAACCAGGAAATCCTGAATTCTAATTCCTGATCTAACCTCACTTCTTCTGAAGTCTTGGACTCTTAATATCTCTGCCTCCACTGGCCCCTCTGTGAAGTTAGGATAATAATACTTGCCTGAGGTTTAATTACTTTAAAATGTTTAAATGCTTTGAAGATGAAATGCACTAAGTGGCAAGTATCATATAGAAAGTAATACAGAACTAACAAAGAAATTTCTAAATGACAGCCAATCGCTCTATTAAATGGGGGGAAGGATTCAATTGGAACCAGACACTATGGAGAGTGGCTCCTTGTAAGTGCCATAGATAGGAGAACAAGGCAAGATCAGCTGGGGGGGGGAGGGGGGGAAACGGGGAGAGACAGACATTCTCAGTCTACTTTATTGTGTTGAAGTAGAACAAGTTATATTCTGCCATGATGCTGACATTTTACTGCATTATTTTCCATTTGTTAAAATACAGATAAGAGATGGGCAAGATTGAAGCAGCAATCAGGTTCATTTATTGAGGTTGCAACAGACAAACAAAAGCAATGATGGTTTGAAATTTTTTATCTCACTATACTCCAGGTTGTTCCACAATGAAGGGGAAAATTAAAACATAAGATCCTGAACACTACTGCCCTCATTTAAATAAATACTTGTTTCATTACCTGTGCCTTGCCACATTGTTAACTTATCCAACTCTGGTTTCATCTCCTACACTCCCTACTGCTTCTTCAATGATTCTGGCTGCTTCTGTCTCTTAGCCCATCCAGTTTTGTATGTTTGCCAAATAGCTCCATAAAACCATAAACATCTGAAGACCCACCTGGTGCAATCAAATATTTCAGCATTAAGACTGCAACCTCACTCAAATCTATTTCACCTGTTTGCGTCCCTAGGTTGGTAACTTCTTTGGCTTTTACATGCATAGGGCATTCAACTCTTTCTGAGTAGGCACTGTAGTGCACAGAGTAGTAACAAACAGCAGTCACCATTAGTGGCTCTTCAGTTGGTAAGCATAAAGCTGACATGGGGAAAGAGGGTATGAATAATTTTTCTACCTTATACAGACAGAGCTGGGGAGGCCTGCATAAAAACATCAAGACAATACACAGTAGATGATCTGGGTCTTGATATATTGTGATTGCACCCCAGCATAAGGCTGGTATCAGGGGATGTGTCAGAGGGTGACTGGCCCTTTAAGGGGTGGTGGATCCAGCCCGACCTGTCTCCACAGAAGTACAAAATGAATAATGCCACATGATAGGCAGATCATGTGACTAAAGTCAGGCCTTTGGGGTGCAGATAAAAGAGAAGCCTTTAGAGAGTCAAAGGGAAGAGAAGGGAGACTCCCTGTAGGAAGCCCTGGGAGTCACTACTTGATAGAGCGCAGGGAGAGATGCAGAGGAATAGGAGGGCTACAGGAGTTGCTTTATACATAAAGACTCTCCTTAGCTCCTAGGCAGAGGGGCTGCAAGCCTGACAACATCGGGAGCCAGATAAGAAGACTGGAGCATGGAGGGCAAGTCTGCTACAGGGAAGTCTTGGCAGGGATAGGACTAAGACCATTGCACAAAGGGTCATGAGCCAGCTACGAAGGCTCTATGGGAGTTCTTGTGTTTTCCTGTGAACTTTGTTAACAACCCAGACCCCAAGGAGGAGTGTTCATTGACACCTGAAAGTCTGTGTTGAAGTTATTGGGGAATCCAAGAGGGGAAAATGAGGTAGGAGCTAACCCAAAGCCAGACTGGGTAAGTGGTCCTGCTACAGGTAGAAATGCAACTTCTCACCTCTTAGTAAATTTATCTTTAAAGGTAAAGAGTAAAGTTAATAAAGGTGATCATGGTAAAGGTGTTGCTTCCCATCATCATATTATCAGAGAGCTTCCTATATAATGTAGCAAGAGTGAATTCCCTAGTGCAGTGGTGGGCAATCTGCGGCCTGCATGCAGCCCAGAGCAAGCTGATTGCAGGCCGTGAGACATTTTGCGGACGTTGACCGTCTGCAGGCACGGCCCCCCGCAGCTCCCAGTGACGCGGTTTGCTGTTCCTGGCCAATGGGAGTTGTGGGAAGCATGGCCGCAGGTTGCCCACCACTATCCTAGAGGATATAATGAATATCTGGCTCTCCTACCTTTTAAGGATATAGCCTTGCTTGGGATATTTTTTGTGGTTGTGGTTACTTGTATTTTTGTTTTATTTTATTTTGGGGGTAGAGATGAGTTTGTATTATAGGACTTTGTTCTTTAGTTTAATTTAATTTTTGGAGGGCAGTGTGATTGGGAAGATGGGGTTGTCATCATTATGAGTGTCATTCTTGCTATGATGCTTTTTGAGAGAAAGGTTTTGTAATGTTTCCTATGGACAGTCTACCTCTGGATTCACCTAAATCCCTTTTATGTGCACCAGCAAAGAAACAGGTAATGGTGAAACAACAGTGCTCTGAATTTAAAAAAAAACAAAAACACATCAAGCAAAGAGCTGAGTTTTAATCCCTTTACCTTTCTACTGACAATGCTGCGCTGATATTCAGCTACTTCACGCAGGAGCTGCTGTGTCAGGTTCTCTTTCTCCTCATCTAACCTGCTCTCATGTTCAAGTTGCTGAAACTCCAGATCTTCAAAGTGTTTGCTTTCTACATCCAACAGATCAGCATCCTTTAAAGACAGACAAACAAACAAACACACATGCAAAAATTTTGCATTTACAGTGATCAGAGAACGGTTACTTAACAGCATTAAATCTCAGGAAAAACTTCCTAACTGTAAGAACAGTAGGACAATAGAATAGACTGCCTAGGGAGCTCCTTCACTGGAGGTTTTCCAATGGAGGCTGGATAGCCATCTGTTTTGGATGATTTTTTAGACATAACAAATTCTGCATCTTGGCAGAGTGTTAGACTAGATGACCCTTGCAGTCCCTTCTAACTTGGTTCTATGAATCAGTCTAAAATGATTATTCAATTTCATTCCACAAATCTGTCTGAACAAATACAAAGTTGATTTCTTTAGTTAGCATTACCATCATCATAAACAGAAGTAAAAATGGCTGATCTTTACTTTGGGGTTACTTCGTCAATTACTGCCAACATCCCACTATCACACAGAATTCTATTTCACAGGAATTAAACATGAAAAGATGGAATCACCTGTGCATACACACATTTGAAAGAACTTTCTATTCAGAACAGGTTCTTATAACATGCTCATCACCAGAGTGTCTGAGTGCTTTCCAGTAGTGGATTAAACAAAGTGACTGACATCTGTCATGTTTATTCTTTCATCCTCTCCCCAAGGGAAAAAGTGTATGCAGTGGAATCTTTTGTTTTGGATTCTTTACATATAATATATATACATACACACATTGCTATCTATTTGTTTATCTTAGAGAAGGCAAGGTCAAAGAAGTGCACCTTGCACTTGGAGTGGAAGGTGGTCAGGTTTATGATGGTTCTTAGTTTTTAGGGAGTTCATTCCACAGTCTTGGACCAGCCCCAGAGAAAACTGCTTCCTGCACAGATAAGCTTTACCCTAACGGCAGAAAGTCCCATTGTCCCAGAGGAGCACAGTTGTTGGCCACAGTCTTCATCCCAGAGCCTCAGCTGATGTTTTAGATATGCTGAGCTCATGCCACGGAACTCCCTGAAGGTAAGGACTGAAACCTTGAATCTGATTTGATAGTCTATGGAAAGACAGTGTTGAGAGCAGAAGACAGGTTTGATGTGCTTGCAGTAGCCAATGCTGTTGAGGAATCATGCTGCAGCATTTTGTTCAAGTTAGAGTTTCCTAAGTGCTGAAAACTTAAAGCCCAGCTATATCACATTGCTGTAGTCCAGCTAAGAGTGAACAACTGAGGCCGAGTCAGCATCCACCAGGAGGGGGCTGAGTCTCCTAGCCCATCAAAGATGACAGAAGGACAGAACATAATGGCAGTAGTACACTAACAGCACATTGGTTCATTTTGTCTCACTAACCCTTTCAACAACCACATGTGCCCATTGAATAGAAGATGAAGAAAAACAATTTCCAAATGCTAGCCTCAGAGATCTGAGAGAAAAGAACCCCACAATGCCATTTTTACAGTCTTTTCAGTACCTAACTATACTTTAACTTAGACTGTACTTTAACTTTGTTATGTTACAGGCAATAAAGTCAAGTTAGACTGTGTAAGTGTTGCATAAAATGCAACAGTGCCGCTGCAAAGAATGAAAGAGTAACTCAGATATGTAAAAAGAAAAGGAGTACGTGTGGCACCTTAGAGACTAACCAATTTATTTGAGCATGAACTTTCGTGTAAATCAATTGTGCAGACACACAACCTCAGGAATGACATCAGATTATAAACTAAATTATGTATTGAAGAAAATAAGTACGCACAACAGCATACAGAGACCAGCTGACAGTGTGGCAAAAAAGCAACAGATAATTGTGTCAAATAGCAATGAAAGTTAAGTGCTAATATAGTTTATCCTAATTACTGAAACCACGTATTTGTCTTTGCTTGTTCAGTTACAAGGTGATGCTCTAATGTCCATCTAAACATCACAATTCTTATCAGCTTTCACATCAGCCAACAGGCGCAGGCTGTTAATTATGTGTGACTGGGCTACAGCTTTTAAAATAGTACAAAAAAAATTTTAATCCACTGATTTGCATTCTACTCAATTGTCACCATGCAACATATTAATTAAGAATGCACTGAAACAAATACTTAACCCTCACAACTAATCTGCAAAAAGTTTGCAGATGCTTCTTTGCATATGTGAGATAGAATATATTACAATTAACGTAGCCGTAAAAAAAAAAAAAAGGTTTGTGCAATCTTGAAACTTGCTACTGACCCTCTTCAGCTGCTGCTGTAACTGTTCCCTCATGGATTCAGGGCAATTATCAAGCTGGGTCTTCTGCTCGGAGTAAAGCTCCTGAAGCCTCTCTAGTTTTTCCCTTTCAGCATCAAGCTTTATTTTTTCCTGAAGTTTGAACCAGAAAATAAAGAACAGAATTACCTTAAAACCCAAGCAGTTGTTAGCAATTATGATAATGAACTCTAAAACTCTAAAAAGCCTCAGCATGTAGTTCAAAGACAGATATTTGCTGTTAGTAGAAATTGCAATGATAAAAAAGGGTGTAAAGTTGACATCAAACAAAAGTTAATCATGACAGTGAAGTAATTAATTCTCTTCCTAGTCCTTGTTCTTTGTGCATAGGAGTTACATTCCTCCCACTCCCATGCTCAAAAGGCATTGGCTAGCCCTGTCCTATCTTTCTTATCTAGTAAAAAATGGTTAAGGAAGCAGCAGGCATGTTAGTCTGATAATGATAGAGTGAAGTGAAAAATGGTTTTTGCAAAGAGCAGGGTGAAATATTATATATACTCTGGTTGTACAGGAAAACTGGAACTCTCAAGGTGAGTAAACTACCTGTCTACTTCCTGAGCACAGGTTAGCAAGCAGTAAAAAGATTAAGTGATGCAGATTACGGTGAAGAAATACGTTTGGGACAGGAAATTCTGTTTCAGTAGCTAAAACATATTGAATCTGTTCAATTAATCCCGTAGGAAACTGTACCCTGTTCTCTAGGATGCATTTACATACTCCTCCCTGAAAACTCCAGCAGCATCCCTAGATAGATCTTCTTTTCATCTCTCCAGTGTACATAACAGTATTTAAGGCAACTAACTTCAACACTGGCAAACATAGTTGGTACATTCCCCTAAACTTTCTTGCAATGTGTCTGGAAGGAACAGTATGCCTGACATGCCATAGAAAGCGGCTGCCAGAACATGTACGTTCCAGAAACCTTGATAGGGTAAATTAGTCTCTAACAGAGGATACCCATCAAGAACCATCTTCACCTATGAAGACAGCCAGGTTTCTTAACACTATTTTTAGTCAGCTGCTGCTCACAGACTCACTCAAATATTGTTCAATCCCTGCTTCTTCTCTTCCTCTTTGAGCTACACATGGGCTTCTCATTTCCCAGCAGACCTCCATGTCGTCTTGATATTTTAGGTGCCCTAAATGTTCCAGCCTCTTTCTTTGAGCCTTCCAAGGACAGTTGAATTCTGGACTGCTACAATATCCAGTTATTTGTTCTCTTCTCCATCTTCTTTTTCTCTGTCTTCTGAAAACGAGTGCCTCTTTTCAGCAGCTCCTCACACTCAGGTTTTGCGGTCACTGTACATGATTTGAACACCTTGAATAGACACGCCTCTCGCCATACAAGATCTTCTGTTTCATGAGCACTGAATGCTCTTTCATATTCTGTTCATTATTACTAAAACAGTCCTCAAACCTTCACAGTACCATCGAGATGAGGAAGCAAAATTATTTTGTTTGATTAATCTCCTTATATTCTCCTCTCCTCTAAAACGGGGAATACCACTTTCCCAAGACAGGTTGTTGGTTTGTTTTTAATGTTTACAATCAGGTCTTATGTGAATTGAAATGCTCGTTTTGGTCATTTCTCAGGCCATGCTATCAGGCCACCGAATTGCCCAGAAAAATGGACAATTTTCACAAACTCAATAAAAACCGAGAGATTGAACCATCATATTCAGTCACCTGGACTCCACACCCTCATCCCTATTCTCAAACAACATAAGCAGAGCTCACTGACAAGTACAGAGCAGTCCCAACTTGACTGAGGTCACACAATGACACAGCAATATATAATTGAGAGTAGAACCCGGGAGACACGACTCCTAAAGCTCAATCCTTCATCTATTTATTGTCAACTGTTCTGAGATCAAACTCATTCCACACAGGACACCAAACAGTCATCAAATCACTGCTTTGTCACTACTAGCCCAGAATGAGGCAGAGAGAGTATCTGTCAGGATTTTGACAAGGACAGTCGGGACCGAGGTCAGAGGAGGGTCAAACCTGAGGTTGAGAGTAGCAGAGGAGTTTGTAGTCAAGTTCTAGGCTGGAGTTGATATCAAGGATCAGAGTCCAAATCAGGTTTCAGAGTCCGGGTCAAGAAGCGAGGTCCAAATCAAGCTGAGGTTGAAGCCAGGAGTTCAAGAACTGGGAGCAGGAAAGGTCATGACAGCAACAGGAGATCACTGCTGTTGCCCAGACACTACCCGGAATGCCTCTTGGGTTTACATAGGGTGGGGAGCCAATCAGGAGCCATGAAGCTGCTGCCTGTCAGACCCCTTGAGGCAGAACTTCCCATGGTTTGTATCCACAGTGAGTAGTGGCTTCTGGAGCAAGAGCTGGTTATAGCTGCTGCTGGGTGGCAGCATGGTGGTGTCTGCTACCTGGTAGCTATGGAGGCCTGGGTTTGAGACCTGTTGGGCCTTGCAGTGTCTCACATCCTGAGTCAACCCTTCCCCCCAACACAAAAGGGAATCTAAATATTTCACAAATCAATATCCAGGTCTTCACAACCATAGCTGTCAGTTTCACATTAGTCCTAGACACAATCAGATTGCTCTTTTCTTCCTGATCCCACCCACATAGCAATCTACAGCAACAAGAATTACTACAACCTTGAGCATAGTTTCATTACTCCAATAATAGCTTCCTGGAGATCCAGGCAACCTAACAATCACACTAGCTCATTCAATTATAGGCAAGTCAATCTAAGTGTAAACAGCTAACATCAGCAAGTATATAACTCACTGAGGACTATACCAGAAATATTATTACTTCCATCAATAAACCAGTAAGGTATTCCTTGAAGACTGAAAGAAAATGATACCCATCTCTTCTATTTATAACTCAGGAAGTTCTAACATCCCAGCAGACTGGTTCACTTGTGCAATCATAGCAGGAAATGTCACCTTAAGCATTTATAGGTATTATATGTTTTGCAGCCCTTTGGTAAATTCCACCAGCACTACTGACTTTGCATTGGTTTAGTTCACACACTGATAATCTGATGAAGAAGTGAAATGAATAATAAGTTATCTGCACTTCAATAGTATCTTCCTCCTAGGATCTGAAAAAGCTTTATAACCGTGGATTAAACCTAATGGCCCTGTGAAGTAGGTACTACGGTCCAACATACTGGATGTGATACAGACTGTTTAAGTGAGCCGTCCAACATTACAGTCAGTGACACAGCTGTCACTAGAACCCATATGTTCTGGCTCCCTGTGCTGCCACATAAACATCCTGACTCTAAAGGATTGCTGAGATTTTAAGAGAAGGTTTGGAAAACTTGTAGGAGAAAGATACAATTTAAAATGGCATTGACCTAGCTAATAAATGTTCTACTGTTATTTTATACACTGTGGTACTCCTCCCACCCTCTCTGTGCTCTACTCCAAAAAATTTATTACAGAGCAAAGTTATAAATGTGAGTTAAAGCTAGCTTCAACAGAGAGAGCCACAAAGTCAACTTCTGTCTGTTAAACACCTTCCCCACAATTCCAACTGCTTTCCAAACTTAAGTCTTCATTCCATAACAAAATTAGATTCAGATGAGTTGCCCTTTAATCAACACCTACTTCCTCAGGAGAAAAGGAAAACCCAGGAATAAGACGTGTTGCTCTGCCATATTTTCCACTTTGGACCATATTCCACCTTCGGATACAGGTGCTCATCTCCCATTGAATCTAACTGCAGATACATGTAAGTATATTTGGGGGGGAATTTTGGGCATTTAGGAGCACCCTTGAAACAGATAATTTTGCCCAGTAACCAGTTATGGGATACATAGCAGGTATATTTATTACTTTGAAATGTGAAGCAACCTTGATAATTAAATCTAAAGTATTTGTGATTTGGACGCTTATTTACTGGTCTTGCAGGTCATTCAACACAACCTTTCTTAGAAAACTGACCAACAGAAACACCAACATCTGTATGCAAGCTATTACATTTTCTCTATAAATTCAAGATTTAAGAGGACATTGCAATAAGGTTAGTAAGCCAGAACTTCAACCACCAGCTTTGTTTTGGATGGCCACAGCACGACACATTCTGTGCATGATGACTTTGTTCAAGTGAACCAGCAAAGTATTAATAGCACAAACAAAAAAGTGTGTTTGAATATAGGATCCTTAAATAAAAGCTAAATAGGAACAGTACAATATAATTGGCAACCCAAAATTAACCCAGCATTGTGGGTTTGTTAGGAATTGGTCATTTAGGATCACAGCCTGGATTTTGACATAGTACAGCCTTCTGTTTTGATGATATTAGTGGGGGAAGGGTTTGATCAGTTGTCTTTCCTTGTACCTCGCAATTTGTGGGAGAGGAGAAGGACAAGCTGGGGAGAAATTTTAAAAAATAATGAGTGGAAATTATAAAAAAAATTGCTCAAGGTCATTGTGAAAGGGACTGCATGGTCTGGGTACAAAGGTCTGACTCTGCTACCTTAAAAAAAAGAAAAAAAAAAAGAAATGTTATTTGACATGAGAAACACAACAAAGAAGAAAGAACAAACAGGCAACTCTACATGCAATAATAAACGTACACCAAAGCTCTCCACACAGAGTCAACTCTCCTACTTGAATTACTCCAATGTGAAATACCTCAGGATCTGCATCAGTCAAGAATCCAAACCCTCATCTGTTTAACACTGTTCTAAGATAGAAGACTTTATATGAGGATGTCATTCCCATCATACTTATTACCAGTGATGAGCTGCCAAAATCTTAACAACCGGTTCCCTCCTCACCCCATGAGGGGGTCGTGGCCCCGTGCCCAGCCCCAGTTCACCTCACCTCTGCTCCGCCTCCTCCCCTGAACGCACCGCCCGGCTCTGCTTCTCCGCCCTCCTCCCCCAGCTTCCTGCAAATCAGCTGTTTGTGCGGGAAGCCTGGGAGGGCTGAGAAGCAGGCGGCAGCTTCGCGCTAAGGCCCAGGTGAGCTGGGGCGGGGAGCGGTTCCCCTGCACCCCCCCCCCCCCCGGGGTTACCTGCTACGGTGCGGGCAGCCCTCTTCGCGCCCCCCCGCCCCAGCTCACCTCTGCCTTCCTGGGCCTGAGCACGAAGCCGCCGCTTGCTTCTCAGCCCGCCCTGGTTTCCCGCGCGAACAGCTGATTCGTGGGAAGCCGGGGGAGGCGGAGAAGCAGAGCAGGGCGGCGCGTTCAGGGGAGGAGGTGGAGCGGAGGTGAGCTGGGGCGGGGCGGGGAGCTGCCGGTGGGTGCTCTGCACCCATCAAATTTTCCCCGTGGGTGCTCCTAAGGCACCACTTTTGGCCGGTTGTTAAATTAAGAAGCCCTTTTAGAACTGGTTGTCCCTCGCAGGGAACAACCGGTTCTAAAAAGGCTTCTTCATTTAACAACTGGTTCTAGTGAACCGGTGCGAACCAGCTCCAGCTCACCACTGCTTATTACCCTTTCAAATAGACTAGACTATTAAATCACCAGTACTTCCCAAACAAATTCTTCTAGAGCTTTCTGAAAAGCAAGCAAGGACCTAAATGGGTCTTCATTCTGAATAACCTCTACACACACTCCAATTGTTTCCACGTATGGCCAGACAACCGTAACCACATCCCAGAAAAGCCCTCCTAAGCCTACAGTCAGTCAGAAAGATGTCATGAGAACTGGCCAGTAAGCAAAGGAGGAGAAAGACATTTCTTTCAAAAATCAGTGGCTGGCCTGTGTGAGCTGATTCTGGCTCATGGAGCTCAGGTTAAGAGGCTGTTCAATTGCAGTGTAGACATTCCAGCTTGGGCTGGAGCCTGGGCTTTAGGACCGTGAGAGGTATGAGGGTCCCAGAGCTTGGGCTGCAGCCTGAGCCTGAACGTCTACACTGCAATTAAACAGCCCCTTCGCCTGAGCCCCTTAGCCAGAGTCACCTGGCATGGGCCAGCCATGGGCTTTTAACTGCAGTGTAGACATACCCACTGGTGCCAACTGGCAAAGGGTTCGCTATTTTTTACAAGCAACTCCTGTCTTAGACCTGACAAACTCACTACACCTAATAACCATTTTCATGATATTTACCCATAAAGAGTAGCATTATGAAGTCTCCCTTGAAAACTTGTAATTCAGTGATATTCATAATTATTGAGAGATGTGTGTATGGGTAATATTTAAGAAATACTGTAACTATATTGAAAACTATACCCTTATAGCCTTGGAGCGGAAGTGAGTCACCAGAGAATCAAATGCTCAGTAATGACCCATTCAGACAAGAGGGAGCTGTCAACCCTCCCTGGCTAGCTGAATATGTAATGCATTGCACCATTGCAACAACTCAGACAAACCAATGGAAACCCATCAAAGACACATTATAAACAAGGCTCTATCAAATTCATGTCCATTTGCATAAATTTCACAGTCATACCATTTTAAAAATCCTGAATTTCAGTTTCAGACAATTAAAGCTTACATTTCACAGGGCTTTAACAAAACAGGAATACATATTTTAAAATAGCAAAATATAAACATGTAAAGCCCATGATGACACCCCAAAAAGTGACAACCACCCCATACCATTGCCACCCTTACTTCCGTGCTGCTGCTGGCAGCGGTGTTGCCTTCAGAGCTGGGCAGCGGGAGAACAGCAGCTTCTGGCCAGGTGCACAGCTCTGCCAGCAGCAGCACAGGAATAAGGGTGGCAATACCATACCATTGCAGTCTTTTTTCGGCTCTGATGCTGGTGGCGGTGCTGCCTTCAGAATTGGGCGCCTGGCCAGCAGCTGCCGCTCTCCAGCTGCCCAGCTCCGAAGGTAGTGCAGAAGTAACGGTGGCAATACCGCAACCCCCTACAATAGCCTGGCAATCCCTTTTTGGGTTGGGACCCCCAGTTTGAGAAATGCTGCTATAGGGTATAAGTACACAAAAGACTAGACTTCACGGGTGAGACCAGATTTCACCGTCTGTGACATGTTTTTCACGGCTGTGAATTTGGTGAGGCCTTAACTATAAACATCAAAACCACTTGGGAGTTAAAAGGAACAATGTGACAGCGAGGGGCCCGCCCTGGCTAAGAGTAAAGACAAGAGACAGATTCGCTATATCACGGTCCGGAGAAGACACTCTGCACTCATTTACTGAGAAGGTACGTCAGTGAGTAGGGGTAGTTTATGAAAGATGAGGTCCTGGTTCCGTGGGGCAGCAAATGCTGCAAAAGACTGAACTTTGGGATGAGAATTGACTCTATCAGGTAAAGAAGGTAATTATTAATAAAGTGTAGGCCTTAGTTCATGTTTTATTATTTTGTTTTGCATGCAACCATTTGTTTCCATCACTTTGCCTTGTTTCTATTTGGATCTCTATTCTTTCTTAAAGGAATTTCTTCTTTTTTTACTATAATTGAACTCAAATGCTCTGTGTGATCCAGGAGTGGTGGGCTAAGATAAAACTTAGCAAATGGGGCTACATTCTTCCTTTGGGAATGGAGGATCTGTGATTTATCCAGGGGGACACTTTGAAGGGATTCTGGGGCTGGGGTACATCTATTGTCAACCAGCAGGACTGGTCCCAGAGGAGAGTGCCTAAGTGACTGACAGGCTGGGACACACAGGTGGCACAGGCAAGCCTCCCTCATGCAGGAGAAGGGTGTCAACAAGGTGACTGACAGCCTTGGGTGCCCCGAGAAGTGTCACATCACTATATAGACATGTATATGTTCCCAAGGGAATCCTCACCTTATCCATAAAATAAAATTCTTAGTAGCATTGCATTCTGACTACTTCAATGGAAGGAGGATGCTCTGCTTTTAGTGATTTGCTATCAGTAGAGCTGCAACATCTGTAGGGAATTTGTCAGGATATATTCCACCCCCCGAAAGTCAGCCTTAGCCCTCCAACTAGACAGCAGGTGGGGAATACACCCCTTGATGGTCAGACAGTAAAGGAGGCTAATGGAATAACTGTGAGATCGGGTTGAATGTCAACCTTTCTAGTGTTTCTAATATATTGCCAGTTTCCCAGAACTGAAAGCACTTGCAACGTTGTGGCTGGATTTCATAAAAAAAAGAGGGCTGCCTGACGTTCTGAAAACAAAAAAACAAGGATGGAATGAAGCAGACAAGTTGTTTGTTCTTCCCTCTGTACTTTCCCGTTTCTTTAGGGCCTGTTTCTCACTCTTCTGTCTTACAAGAGAAGCACAGCTGTGGATGGAAGCTGGCACAATTTAATTACTAATGGTAAAGTTATGGTTGCCACTCAGACACGAGCGGTGGGGAATGATAGGTGCCTGCCAGACACGGGGAAAGGAACATGACATGTAAGGGAAAGCCATTTCCTTTTCTTTTCCCAATACTTCTTGTGGTGGAACAAGGGCAGGCTGTTTCTCATGCATACCATAACAGATGACATACATTAGGACATATCATAGGAGGGGCTCTCTCTTATGAATCAGGAGCTTTCTATCAAATGCTGCAAGCATAAAACAACTACAAAGCTAATCAATTCTGTATTAGACTAAACAATACTTCTGCTTTAAGTACAGCCCCACACTAGCAGACATCAACTTATTTTTTTTAAAAAAATCAAGTTTTTTTCCAGTTTGTCAGCATTTTAATATTCAGTACACCTTAAGAACTTCATGTCTTCCAAATGCTGCTCAATTTTAAAATAATTTAGCCTAAAATATCCTTAAAGTATTATCCCCATTTCACACATGGAGAAACCGAAAGATGTAGCAACTTGTTGACAGACACACAGCAAGGCAATGAAGAACAGGGTTTCCTAAACTCAAACTCTGAGCATGCTTCCTCACTGATTAAAAAAATATCTCTTTCTAGAAAAGAACACCTCCAACAGCACTGCCAGAACAGAAAAAGGAGCAGTCTTTCCAGCTAACCATAATATCCCCAGCAGCACAAAATGATTTAAATAAGAAAACTTCAAAATATTGGACAATCATAGAATATCAGGGTTGGAAGGGACCTCAGGAGGTCATCTAGTCCAACCCCCTGCTCAAAGCAGGACCAATCCCCAATTTTTGCCCCAGATCCCTAAATGGCCCCCTCAAGGATTGAACTCACAACCCTGGGTTTAGCAGGCCAATGCTCAAACCACTGAGCTATATTGCTCATAACATGCCCGAATGCAGATTATCATTTACCTGCAGGGAGAGTTCTTCCTGGGACCACAGGCCCTGGGTCCTGAGGCTGTTGAGGTGGGCTCCCCGACCTAGATCTGATACATCCAAGACTACGTACACTGATGGCTGGGGGGCAACAAAGGGAACTCCCACAATCTTAACAGATACTGGTTGATGACAAGAGGATAAAAAACGAACAGGTATCTTTCTAGCAGTACAACCCACTGTTCAATTTACTTTCTTCATAACTGTCTCAGAATGAACTTGAGGTTTCCAATTATCCATTATCACCTATAATGATCCTTTTCCAATCAGGATCCTCATTGCTGCAGGATCCTGTTCACAGCCTTTATGAACTTCAGAATGTTTATTACTTGTAGGTGGTAACCAGTACCCTGGACTTCAATGAAATTACTCAACTGCTTAAAATTATACATATACTTAAATATCTTGCTAAATTGAGGCCTTAGTAGGAAAGATGTAAAAATGTATGGAGTTATTAATCTGCCTGATTCTTTAGGCTTTGCACATTTTCACTGAAGCACAAAAACAGTAACCTGAATTTTAGATCCAGACTCAAACCATTAGAACTACCAATGTGTATAATTTTGTTTCTTGGAGTCCATTTTAAAAGATTGGCTGACTGGCATCCTTTCCTTGGCTCAATTTCCGCAATCCTTACAGTACAGATTTGGCTCCATAGAGCCAAGTTTCAAGTATCCTGGCAAGTGTGAGATGTTCTGTTTTTTATCCCCAAAATACTTTTACAAAATAAAATGTAAGGCAGGAAGGCGCGTTATCCTCTGCCAACCACTGCCTGACTTCTGTATGGAATTTGCTCTTGAGGAGATGGACAGGAAACACTATGGATAAAAGACATTTCAGCAAGACATGAGAGGGGTCCTACAGAGGAAGGATAACTCTTCACTCCTAAAATTTAGATTTAAACCTCTGGGCCAATTATTTCCAGGCAGGTAAACCTTTCTGCCACAGCTTCTATTAATCTGTGCCAAAGTTCACGAGCACTGTCCTTTTGTCATGTCCACATATTCATTATTTCATTTTCTTTTTCACGAATTTTCATCCCTATTTTTTTCAAAATGCTTTAACTTGGTTATGCGTAAACCAAGTCGATGATGGTATTCAGCTACATATGACAAAATTTATTTCCACATCTGCATATTTAACATGGATAAATATAGTTTTATACAACTTTCATAAAGACAAAAATCACTCGTGGACTGAGATAGAGTAGGGCAGGTCTCCATCTCAAAGTGTAATTCTTAGGAAGCCGTCATTGAAAATAGCACAATGGTACAGAGGTGCTAATTCAGCTGTCACAAATGTGTCACTACCACATAAGTAGAATGCATACATGGTCCTTCCAGTAAACAGCAAGTTGGGGAAGCGAGACAGGGCGGGGGGGGAGGCAGGAGCAGGGAATGTTTATTTTTTGTACTTGTACAGTTTGGTTCTATCCAAAGAAGGCAGGTTAAAATCATTTTGTCAAAATCTGTAGTAAAGTTCTTTCCCAGGAAGCGTGAAGCTACAACCAAGTATCAAATTGCATTAGCACTGAATTATTTCTGGTGCTGCTTCTGCCAAACTAGAGCATACAATCAATAGCTTGCTATTGAAGTCTGAGCAATTCCATAACTGAAGTGTTTATATGCTAGATTAGGCTTCAGATGGTTAGGCTTCAGAGTGTTATCATTCCCGCCGTAGATGATAACGAATATGCACAAAATGACACTGTCTTTTCAATCACATGAACACTTAAGGTGAAAATGCTTCTCGTTATTACAAGAATGGGAAGATTGCAAGCTGTGGTAAAATTGCTTTCTTCATCTACAACCTTTGTGGTAGCTTGGAGGCAAAAACAATTTCCACATATGCAAAAAAAGTCACACCTTGCTATGTAAGCTAACATGGTCTAAAATTCCACTGAACACTCAAAAAAACCCAAGTAGAAATTCTGCTCCATAGCCTGGTTACCAGAGGCTACCTAATAGCACTAGAAACAATCAACCAAAACCTCTGTAACTTTCATCTTGGGAGAATCTTGGCTCCGTTGGCCCATCTACTTTCAGCAAGTTCCTACACATGTTTCAGCAATGGTGCAGTAACAGTGCCATGCACTAGTAGCAGAAAAGGTTTTCATGGCATGGCATTAAACACACTGTCTAGAGTAGTCACTTGCACTGGTGCTAGCAGAGGTGCAATCGCACCACTGTCACAATCTGGGGACATATTTTTCTAGTGTAGATCAAGGCCTAAAAGTGGATTGGTATGTACCAGATTGCAGCAATAGTGGTAGCACCAGTGCAAATCACATCCTCTCTCTCTCTAAAAATCCTTCCTGGGAAAATACCATTACACCAGTGATGAAGAATGGGGGAAATTAGATTTATTTCAGAGTGTTGCATTTTTTATAAGTTAAAATGCAAGGCACTGAAGTCTACAATAATGTTAATGACAAGGGGATGGGTTTTTTTCTTTTTTTTAGGAGGTGTGAGCAAAGAGCTTTATTTAAAAAATACTATTTTCTCCCCCTAGCCCCACACAAAAAAATGTGAGGGAATATTTGCAAGACTAAGAGAACTGGCTGTTTAACCAACCATGAGAGAGTATATTATGCAAGATTTGTGCCCCATTGCCTTTCAATCCTGCCTTGTATTACAGTAGATTGGAGCCCTATTGTGCCAGACAATGTACAAAAACTCTGTAGGAAACAGTCCTGATTTACAGGTGAGAAACAGGAGAAGAGAGAGATTAAATCCACACAAGCAACTCCACAGCCATGCCAAGAATCAAACTCAGATTCCCCAGTCCACGTCCAGGGCCCAAATCACAATGCCATCCTTTCCTCTCTTCTCCCCTGCTCATCTAATTTCAGTCCTGGGTTTCTCCCAGGCCAAGACAGTTCCAGGTCTCTTTCTTTGTCATTGGTGGGTAATAGACATTTTACATTCTGGAGCACTAGCACTACTTGTGCCTCACAAGAAGATCGCCAAGTAGTCAGAGAGTATCTGTGTTGGCCAAATTTCTAACACATATGCTCTGGGAGGCAAAAAAAAGAAGGCACGGAATCTTTAATGATTACAAGGGGTCAACAGATGGCACCGGCAAGCACCCAACTGAGCCCTGACACTATTTAATTTAATTTAATACTGCCTCAGAGGAAATATGCTGAATCATCAGCATCACTTTAGGCAGCATTTGGGAGGAGAGGGGAGGGAAGGGAAGGGGGGGCAGAGAAGGGGAAGGGTGTTTCCCATCCTATTGCAGGATAGGCAAGAACTTGCTTAGCTCATGAGATATGCAGAAAGTATAATCTTACATAAACAGCACTATTAAACAAGATACTGAAAATTATTTCTCTCAGCTAGCTAAAGAATGATATTTATTTGCATTACATGCCCAATCTTTTTTGTTAATGTTTCCTTCCTCCTCCAGAATATTACAGCTATGATTTTATGACATTTTACTTCACAATTTGCATGATGCAATGTTTTTTTTTCCTTTTTTAAAAAACTTTCTATTTTCTTTAAGCCTCTCAGGGCACTACTGGAGGAGATTTGTATTCTCTCACTTACATATTTTGTTTTTAATATAAAAAACTTCAGACTTTGGCAAAGCCATAAGTATGAGTAGTGAAAGCATTCTGAAAAGATTTTTTTTTTTAAAACCATTTATAAAGGTACACTCAAGACAAAACTAATTAAAATATTTTAACCTATATTACTAACACCATCTTGCATTGTAAAAAACAAGTATTTTAAATAAATTTACTTTTCAAATAAGAAAGGTCTCTTTAGGCAGCTTGTTTACTTTCTGCTTTGCACTCAGCTGGAAAATTAAACTAGACTTGCCATTTTCATTTGCTGATTAGCATACACAAGTGCAATGCTGCTACGTTTTGATTCACAGCTCTGTCAGGGAATATTTAAAAGTGCTCCAAAAAGTGTTAAAACGTGGAAAAAAATAAGGATTAATTTCCATTTGTCATAAAGTTTGAGATTAAAATAGAACAAGTACGAGAGAGAGAAAGAAAACATCACTCAGACATTCAATTTCTATCTACTTATCCAAATATTTAAGGGGCTCACACCATACAGTCTGAGAATCTCAACTGCCTGATAGCATCCCTTTAAAGTTAAGCTGTTTGCACAGCCATAACTTATCACCATTTCACCTGAAGCCTGGCCAGTGACCAGCTTTAGACTGGTCTTTGGCCAATAAGAAAAATAAAACCTATTAAACTGATTTCATGCTCAGGTTAAAAATGTGACTAAAGAATCTGCAAGTTGAGCATTATTGATAGTTGCAGCAACACTGATATATAAAGTGAATGCAGGCCTGAGGAAGGAAACAGGTAAGGAAGCCTAATAAAGTTTAAGCATATTTACATGTGTCATTTCATAGAACAAGGAGGCAACAGTACTACTCTCTGTGCAGCTTTAGTGAACATGCAGCTGGAATGTAGAGTTCAGGCTCAATACATGAGAGACAGCAATGATGTGGAAAGAGTTCAGAGAAAATCAACAAAAGTTATTAGGGGCTGTAGGCTTGACTTAGAAGGAAAGTTTGCAAGAACTAAAAATGTTTCGTTTGTCTAAGCCACACAAGGGGATGGTGAAAGGTTCATGGAATAAATGCAATGAAGCCTGTTTCAGGCGACCATCCAAGGAACAAAATCTAAAACCAAAGGAACAGAACATCAGTCAAGTGACTAAAGGATGGAGAAGAATTATTTAGAGTAGTTCCAGGGAGACAGTTTTAAACCATGAGTTCTGGGATGAAATTAAGAAAAGAACAGTTATTGGCTGAATATCCAGAAAAACCTCCTGACAGTGGGATATAACAGGCTGTGGAATGGTCTTCCAAGAAAAGATATGCGGACTTAGAAACACACTAGACAATAGGTTAGAGGAAACAATTCATCTCTGGCTTGATGGGGACTAATAGGTCTTTTCCATTTTGGGTGTCTAAAATTTGTATTAAAGTTAAGTCAGTATTTCACAGAAGTAACTGTATTAAAAAACAATTGAAAGTTATGACTACACATACTAGAGAACTAATTATTTAATTTGTACACGTTTAGAAAATTCTTTGTAGATTCCCAAAATTTAAAAAGTTAACAATTTCCAAATTGAATGAACCTGCATAATTGTATTAAAAGTGTACATTATTAATTTATTTGGACAGGTGTCTTATTTATCATTCTGCATAGTGTATGTTGTGTATTTTGTAAGTGAAGTCTCAATAAAGTCAAACTGCAGCAATCTGCTCTTACATTTCTTTGCTGAAAAGGAAAAATATCCTTGGATTTTTTGAGAGAATTAGTGAGGGTCTAATGTGAATACATTTTAAAACAAATAACTTACGATGGAAGACTGTGGAAAAGTCAAATGAATACCACCTTTTTAAACAATAGATAACATAACCACAATAGGACATTGTAGTCCAAGATACGTGTTGTGATAATTGGTCTATAGTGACTGCACACCCAGTGTTCACTCTGCTTTACTTGGCATTTAACGCACCCAAAGTATCCCACATACCTTTTCAACAAATTAGGTCTTTCTATTTTATCACTTCATGTTGCTAATCAAAGATATCTCATAAAACAAGTGCATTCTAAAGGTGAAGTTCTTGAGATAATTATTTTCTATCATATATAAATCAAGTAACCCGCCTATCGCCAGTGCATGTTACAGAACTCCTCCTTTATGTTAATTATTTGAATATATTTTGAAGATCAAGGATTAAATAGCACAAAATTAGTGAAGATAACTTTATTTACCTTTGTCTTTTCACCAATAACATTTCTCTCCAGCTCAGCTATTTTCCTGTTCAGATGATCCAATATTTCCTTCTCTTTCAGAAGTTCAGTTGTTTCAGATTTCTGTTCCCCATCCAAAAGAGCACATTCCATATCCAGCTAGAAACACAAAACATTTCTCAAAAGCAGTCCAGCTTATAAAGAAATCTTCGTACACTTTTTTTTGTTACATTTTAAAAAGCAGTGTTGATGCCACCAAGCATGAGCTTCTACATGTTACAAGGAGATCACAGATATGTAAAAAGGAAAACCTCACCATAAAATATTGTAACAAAACAACATTTAAATATTATTTGTTTAGCACTTATTTTCTAATTCTCCTCTTCTTTGCTTTCTTCTGTATGATACCATACCTACTACTTGAGCCAGCCTCTGCACTAACCACTTTTGGAACAGCTGCTTCTTTCCTGTTGTTACTAATTAGAGAAAGGACAACTTTAAGGTCCATACAGCTTGGTTTGCAAGTGTGAGATTTCAGAAACCAACAGTGCTTCATAGTCTTGCCAGCACAAGGTTGAGGAGTTTTAAAAAGAAATTATCTCACATCCTTACCCTTTAAATGGCTACATGAGATACAATACTCCCAAGTGAGACAAGATTCTCAGATGAATCCATCAACCATTCAATAATCAGGACTATTCTAATTACATTTAGGGGCATAGTAGTTAGAACTAGAAAAGGACAAATAGATCATGTTATCCAGCCTCCTGCAAGGGAAGAAAATAGTCCCCATAGTACGGAAATATCAGTTAATACGATACTGCACTTAATTTTGGCCAAAAGGCAGAGGATTTAAAGGCTATGTGGATGCATGAGACTCCTGTATAATTTATATATATATACGCGCGCACACACACACACACACAAAACAAGATACATGCATATATTCAATTTTAGCTATTTAATGAGCATGACATTTAAAATCAAAACGTGAAAAGAAACAGGAGACCTCATTTCTTGATACCTCTCTTGAAGATTCATCCATCTGGTCATTTAATTCTTTGATCTTCTGTTCAAGTTCCTCTAAGTTATTTAGTATTGCTATGTGTTCTTCCTCCAGCCGACCAAGCTCCTGCCCTCTTTGCTCATCACTTGTGCATTCTGGTGTCTGCAATTAGTCATTAGGCGGTGTTTATTAATAAAATTCCAAAGAAGTACATTTTTCTCCTTCCTCTCACTCTGTGTTCAACTACTTTACACAACTGTTGCATTGCCAAGAGTTCTGCTTGTATGCCTGCTAATTGACACTTCACTTGTAAGCATTGGGTACCGAACTTCATACTATCCAATGAAGTGAGCTGTAGCTCACGAAAGCTTATGCTTAAATAAATTGGTTAGTCTCTAAGGTGCCACAAGTCCTCCTTTTCTTTTTGCGGATACAGACTAACACAGCTGCTACTCTGAAACCATTCATACTATATCAAGTCTTTTCTCATTAACTCTTCTTGTTAGCTGTATTCTTCAGACACTTCATACGTTGTGTTATTTTGGTTGTAATAATCCATCATTCTCTCTTCCTAAGTAAAACAGATACAGGAAGATACATTTCTCCTTTTAAAAAGTATACTTCAGTTCTATATATAACAAAAACCTGGATGATACAGCATTTCATAAGCAAGTGTCAAAATGAGTGGCTTTTGTAAGATGGGTGCACAATTAGCATGGCAAACAATCTTTAAAATCCCTCTCTCCTGCCTCAATTATTTATTAGACAATTATGACAGATATAAAAAGCAATGTTAAAGATATTTTGGGAGTTTATTTTACCCAGGAAAGCCTCATTCCAAAACAGCAGCTAGTTTTTAAAGTGCTCCTGCAAATTATCCTGTTTTCTAAAGGCTGAAGCAATAGGGTCAAATTACTTTTTAAGGTCTCTCATTCATTGTCTCCAGACAGAATTAGAATCAGATCCTGTCTCTCAGTCCCTTGCTTTAAGTGCTGTACCATATGGCCCTCTTCAAAACCCAGTGAAACTCAACTACCTAATTACTATTCTGAGGGCAGACATTTTAACAAGAGATCATGTGCAAATCTGACCTTGATATTTGAGAACAATGAACTGCATTTCATTAACACTCAGGTGCCTGTTACTGCTCTTCTCTTCCTTTAACAGAACACACTTTACCATGAATGAATGGTATTCCTTACTTACTAGTGCTAGTAATCCTAGCAGGAAAGCTTCTTTTTGTCCGGTATCCTGTTTGGCTAATGCTGACATAACATCTTCAATTTCAACTTCCCAATAGAGATTAAAAATAGGAACTTTCATTTATGGAAAGAAAGTAACAGTCATGAGCATGGAAGGGTTTCAAGAGCATAATAACTTGCACATGAAGTGTTTCAATGTAAATTTCAGATAAAGAAAGGAGAGAATCAATATTTTAAGGTGTAGATACAGGGAACTGGTTTCTGCTTAAAATACGCTTATTTCTAAAGGCTCGTCAGAAAGAGTTCTAGAGGAGCATCCATCTCTTTTTTTCTTTAAAGTAAATGATATCCCCTTTTACCCATATATGCACAAAACCAAGTCAAACAGAAGATACCCTTAAACATGAATTATATTTGAATGCAATGAAGCTAATGTAGCCCTTACTACAAAGGGGTAAGGAGAGAGATAGAAAATACATGAAAGCTACCATCAAATACTGGAGCCACCATCAAGCAGACAATGTGAAAAATCCCCTACTATGAGGTGATGACTAAGATGACAAAACTGAAGAGTTGTGCCTTGACCTCTCCTTTATTTTGAAAGTCCTTAAACGGTTAGCATTGAAATGGATTAGCTGCTGAAATAACAAAATGATTATCTAGTTATATGGTAACTGATTAGATATTCCTGTTGCAACCTGATGTAATCTATCTCAGCGTCTCTCAAACTGGGGTCCGTGGATCCATGGGGGTCTGTGAGGTTACTCCACAGGGTCCGCAAGTCATGTCCGGGCCCACTGGCCCCGCTGATCAACTCCTCCTCCTCCCTCCCAGTGCTTCCTTCATGCTGTGGAATGACTCTTTCCCCTCCCTCCCAGTGCCTCCTGCACGCTGTGCAACAGCTGTTCAGTGGCGTGCAGGAGGTGCTAGGAGGGAGGGGGAGGAGCGGGGATGGGGCGCACTGGGGAAAGGGGTGAAAAGAGGTGGGGAAGAGGAGGGGTAGGGGTGCAACGGGGAGGGAAGAGGTGGAGCGGGGGTGGGGAAGGGTCGTAGCCATGGGTGGGCCGTGGCCAACCCACTTAGCATCCAGGCCCACATCCCAACCCCAGCTCTGCTCTGGCCCCAGCACTTGCCCCGCTCCATCCACCTGTCCAGAGCTCTTGCTGGGGAGCGGAGTTAAGGCATGGAGGCTTGTCCTGCTCCACCCGCCCGATGCTCCTGTCAGGCCGTGGAGTCGAGATGCGCGGGCTTGCCCTGCTCTGCCCACCCCGTGCTCCAACCGGGGCATGGGGTCAGGGTGCAGGGGATTGCCCCATTCCACCTGCCCGCCCACCTGGTGCTCCTGCTGGGGCCGGGTGGGTGGAGCAGGGTAAGTCCCCGGGCCCCAACCCGCTTAAAAATCTGAGGCCAACAGAAACATTTCCATTATGGTGGACATTTTAGGGAGGAAGGAATGAGGGACGATTCCAGTTCTTTCCTCTTCTTCTGGCCACAGACCTGATTGCTTGAACTATGAAAACAAAGCTCGCTGGGAATGTTTCCACTAAACATTTTTTGAGCAGAAAACTCTCATTCATCAAAACCAAAATGTTTCATGGAAACGTTTCAGTTTCAATGAACTTTTCTTGATAGACAGGCAGGGGTCTGACAGAACCAGGGCTCTCGGGGCTTCCAGGCTTCCTGTTCCATGGCAGAAACTCCTACAACTCCAAAGTCTGCAGGGGAGGCCCCTGGAGTCTGAGGCTGAAGGAGGATGGCACTTGTGATTTCATTTAAAAATAAAACAGAAAAACTTTGATTTTTCTGAAACAATTTTTTTTTAAATTTCCTTTCTGCAGGAAATTTTTCAAAATGGCGGAATTTTCCATGGAATGGAAATTCTGAATTTCAACCGGCTCTACATGAAAATTATTCTAAATTATTTGCTCATTCCATGCAAACTGGTCACAGGACCACTGAAAGTTACAACATATATTCAGTGCAAAGGAACTTACAAGTAAAACTAAACACAACACAAAAATGTAGAAGATTAGCCTATCACTGTTCCATCTGAAGGAAAGCTCCCCAAAAGGTAAACAGACATAATGAATAGCAAAATATGAATTTGATTTTTGAAGTGTTAGCTATTAATAACATCACTAAGGAATTAATTTTATTAAAAGGAGCACCCCCTTTAACTTACAAGACTGCACTGTGAAATGAATGGGGAATATTCGGTAGCAGTTTCTTAAGGAGCAGTAGGTGTTTAATGGAGAAGATCCTTGGACAGATTTGGTGGTGTGTGAATAGGTCAACTGTCCCAGTACACTTCACAAGAGGCAGCATGTTGATTGACGCAATGGCTTTGTTCAAAATAAGAAAAAGGGATGGTGGAGTAAATTCAGCCAGGCGATTCTTTTCTGCTCCCTTTAAAACTATTCTGGTTAGCTGGTCAGAAAAAATCTGGTGATCTTAGAGCAGGCAGAAATCTCAGTCAAGGGGAGGAGAAAAGTTATGTCATTTCCTCCTCTTCTGGCAACAGGCCTGAATACTTAAAATGGTAAGTCTCCACCTGACAACAATTATACATTAATTTTGCTCATAAAACTCGAGCTGTCTACAGGACGTTTGAAATGCTGCTTATTTAAATCATTTTATATTATTATTTACCAAACTCCCTCCTCCTGAACTGTTTATCACTTGGGAAAGGTACGTAAAATAAATAGCTTTCATAGCAAACAAAATCACCAACATTTCAATTAATACTGGACCAAAACAGATGTACTGTCTCACTAAAACTTATCTTTAAGCCTTTTTCTTTGTGATTTCCGCCGTAAAACCTGAATTCAGCTGGAAGACTTCAACCAAGGGTTCCCAATATGTGATGTTCACTTCTCAAGAATCTTACCTTTGGTATGATACTTAGGTAAGAAGACTCGTTGGAACCCTTCAAGAAGGCAGAAGAAGCTAAAGCTGGAGTCTTCATATTGTCACTGAAGTGTTCATCAGCTCTAATCCCTCTAGAGGTAAGGAAAGTGGCAACACTTCGATTGAGATTACTACACTCTGAGAAATCAGAATCACTTGTTGACGATTTCAAGTGGTTTCTAAATCTTGTTTCTGGATTCATTTGAGAATCTTCAAATACAGAATCTTCATCTGACAGCTGAAGTTTTTCCAGTTCTTTATTAATTTTTTGAACATCAGCAACAGTGGTAGCAGCAGCAGGATCGCTATCAGGTTTGGAATATTCAGCACACAGGTTGAGGATGGTCTCCAGCCGCTGTCGCTCCTAGTAATTGAAACAGACAGTGCTAAACTTAACATACAAATTTCAAGCAAAGAAAATGTCAAAGCTACACACTTTTTTTAATGTAATTTTTAAAGTCATTAAATTTCCTTATGTGTCTTTACCAATCTAGGGATAAAGTATTATATATGTTTATACATATACATAAAATTATGGTGTGGCAGAGGAAACGAAAGTTAATGAGGCAAGAAATCCTAAAAATGGGAAATAATTTCTGTAGAAAAGAGTTTAATGTAAAATTAGTGTAATAATTTAATGCTATAATATATATGAAAGTATCATATAAAAAGGGATTTATAAAGCAATTGAGTCAAAAGTGAGTTGTAAGATAGAGAACATAGAAGCTGTTCTCCATAAAAGATTATGATCCCACATTCAAGTTTCAAATTTCCCTTTTCACCACAGAAAAAAGATTATAATTATTATTTATTTCCAATAGCACCCAAACGTGAATGGTCATGCCCAACACAGCTTACCACCTAAAAGATATGTCAACCTACTTAGACTTTTGGTGATGCTCCTGGCAGAGATTAAATGATTACGCTGATTTTACACAGAACCAATTTACACAGAAATCATTCCCCTTTTTTAGGATTTCCTGTTTCATTAACTTTCATTTCCCCCTTCTTCTCCACACTCCCCCACCAATTTTGTAAGTTGCTTTACATCTTGAGACTTCCACTTTTGATCCTTAGGAGGTTAAGATGGAAAATAATATGTCAGGACCAAAAGGTGACTAAAATGGAACAGAACCTAAAACAGGGGGTTATTGCTTTGCCAGCAAACTGTTAAGTTATAAAAGCTCACACCATTTTCTTAACATTGAGAATATGAACAACTATGACAGACTTCAAGAGGTCATGGCTCAAGCTATTGTAGAAACATTTAATTCCTCAGAAGTTTTGAACAGCTCTGAAGTATTTTTAAAAATTATTAGAAAGCAAAACCAGATTTGTTATGTTATACATAATTTCTTTTAACATAAAATTCAGAACAAAGTTATTAGATTTTTAAAAATATACTATAACTTAAGTTCATGTTCCTTTTGTTAAAAAAAAGAGAAAAAAGATTTAATTGGAAAACTGCTTACCATAAGCCTACCTAAAGATATTACTGGAAAAAACCTCATTAAGACAGCTTCATGTTTTGCATTAATACCAACACTAATGAATAAGGTTTTTGTAAATTTTTCATCTTATCTCTAGGAAACACTTCTAGACTATCACTCAGGAGATTTAAAAACAATAACAACAGCAACAACGTCTCCTCTGAACTTCTCTCCTGCCAGAACCACCACAGGCTTACTCAGTTTCCGAATTCTACCTGGCAGTAAATCCAAAATCAGATTTTGCAAGATAGCTAACTTCTTGTAATCCTATCTCACTTGAGTCAGCAGCAATTAGAAACAAGAACCAAGTAGAAGAGTTAGAGCAAGACATTCTTTCTGGTTTCCCTGAAGCAAGTCATGAGTGTAATAAAACTTAACACAAATTAACAAGTACTCAGCTTTTAGTAGGATACAGTGAAGGACTACAAAGTTACATGGGTGAGAGCATCCACAGTTATTGTTAAAGAGAACAGATGTATGTATTTTTTAAAAAAAGATCTAAACCTTCCTGTTTCAGGGCATAAGCAACAGGCATGAGACAGAAATGTCCCCTTTGGGTAGCTTATTCCATGTTGTTCACAATGGAGTTTCTTGCACCGTCCTCTAAAGCCTCTGGTACTGAGACCATTGTCAGAGATAAGCTGTTGGACTATATGGTCTGCTCGCCTGATCTGATACGGTAATTTTTATCCATTCTTCCATAAAGCATATGGCAGATTTAGCAGACAGATGTCAACTCCAAACCTATGACACACACACACGCACGCACGCCCCAGTCTCCAACGAGCCCTCTAGTCTATGCAACTATCCCCAACCTTCTAAGCCTCTCCTTATTCCCGTAAAAGGTTCATCTTCCTTTCCTCCTAGCTCCTACCTTTAGGGCAGGCAACCCAGTCCCTAAAACACTGCGCAACGGCTGGCCAGGAACTCCAGCATTTATGTATCTCTTGCCGTTGCCACTGGGTGAGGCCTGGCCCTTTGATACTATTGTCATAAGAGATAGCAATGAGACAGACAATATTAGAACATACAGTCCCATCCCCCCCACTTCAGTGACAGGATATATTTCTGGTCTCCCACCTCGTCAATACAGGACATACCTGATTTTAAACCACAACTACATTTTATCTTCGTTAAAAGGCTTATGGGAGCAATGATAAACTACCACTTTGTCAGCTGATGGGAGGGAGAGTCATTTTAGGTATCTTTACAAGTCTTAGCAATGCAGAAAGCTCTTTCTAGCACAGAGGTGGGCAAACTACGGCCTGCAGGCCACATCCTGTCCATGGGACCCTCCTGCCCAGCCCCTGAGCTCCTGGCCCAGGAGGCTAGCCCCCTGCCCCTCCCCTGTTGTTCCCCCTCCCCCGCAGCCTCAGCTCACTGCGCCGCTAGCCCAATGCTCGGTGTGGTGGGGCAGCAAGCTTTTGCCGGGCAGCGCAGCTGCAGAGCCGCAGCCTGACCTGGTGCTCTGTGCTGCGCGGTGGTGTGGCTGGCTCCAGCCGGGCGGCGCGGCTGCCTGTCCTGGTGCTCTGGGTGGTGCGGCTGTAGCATCGCCAGCCACTGGTGCTCCAGGCAGCACAGTAAGGGGGCAGGGAGCAGGGGGGTTGGATATAGGGCAGGGGAGTTCGGGGTGGTCGTCAGGGGGCGGGGGTGTGGATAGGGGTCGGGGCGGTCAAAGGGTGGGGAACAGGGGGTTGAATGGGGGCAGGGGTCCCGGGGTGGCAGTCAGGAAAGAGAGGGGGTGGCAGGGGCAGGGAGATCCGGGGCCAGTCAGGGGACAGGGAGGGGTGGATGGGGCAGGAGTCCCAGGGGGGCCGGCAGGGGACAAAAAGCAGGGGGGTCAGATAGGGGACCAGGGACGGGCCACACCTGGCTGTTTGGGGAGGCACAGTCTCCCCTAACCGGCCCGCCATACAATTTTGGAAACCCGATGTGGCCCTCAGGCCAAAAAGTTTGCCCGCCCCTGCTCTAGCACTTGGGGAAAAAACACAAATTAGGGCAAAAATCTCTCTCACTTTTCAGAAAGTTTCTGATGAACTTCTATATTTGAGGACATGTTATAGAAATGCCTATGTCCAGTACCAAAAATAGTGTCTTCTGCTGTCCTCACTACTAAGAGGGGAATAAGTTATCTCACTTCTATTTCAAAATGCGCAGCAGTGTATTAAGAGGCTTACACAGAGGAAGTTCTGTCTAATGCTATTTCGTGTAGTCTATTTTCATCACTTTGTTTGCAGCCAACTTCTTCTAGTTCCAACACACCTGCATTCACCAGTTCAAGCCATAAATTTTTAAATCAACTGGCAAGCCAAGAAAATATCCCAGCAACTGATGAGATAAAGAAGGTGGTATGTGGATAAAAATATATTAAACTAAATTATGCAAGGAATGTATCATACTAATTTTCAGGTTACACGCTCCAGAAAATATAAAATATGTCAAATTGGGTTGTGCTGTTTTATGTTCGGTGCATGAGGCTTCGAATCATGACTTTTAAGCCTTTTTTCAGTATATTTTCCTTTTTAAATTTCCTTTCTACTACTGTACACCATTTGCCTGCGTTTTTAACCCCCATGCCTACAGCGCTGCGTGGATAGAAAATGTGTATCAACGGATGTGGATACCTGCGGATATAAAGCAGATACCCACAGAGTTGCAGGGCTCTAGCCACAAGGAGCAGGGCCACGGCCAGTGACTGGGCCAGGAATCACAGTGGCAGAAGCAGCAGCAGCATGTTGGGCCGCCGCTCGTAGGAGCCAGCAAGCAGCAGTGCTGCTTTCACTGCTGCGGTTCTCGGCCTGGTCGCTGATCATGGCCCTGCCGGTCTTCCTCATTGTCGCTAGAGCCCTGCAACTCCATGGATATCCACAAATATAAATTTTGTACCTGCGCAGGGCTCTAACCATGTCATCTGCTGTGAAAAGTGATAGGTACAACTCTAGTGCCTATATTACACTAACACTCACACCACTGATAGTACTGATGAAGCACTGGACAGTGGGAAGGCACGGCCTCCACTTCAACTACTCCTTTTTTCTGTGCATCTCATTTACATGCCAGGTGTATGAATTATGTAAATGCAAAATGGTGATGCTAGATCAAGATATCAGCGCAGGACTTGAAAAATCCACTTGATGAGTCATCTGTAGCAAGTAGGAAGCTTTTCAGGGAAAGAGGCATTAGGAGAACCTAAGATTCCATTAATAAAATATATGGAAATGGAGTCTCTACCCCTAATTATTGTCAAGTTAACATGAACCAGATATAATCAATGCAACAATGCCTACCGCTGTTAGCAGGCAAGATTGCTCCAATGCCTCTGATATGGCTCAGTGCTTTGCCAAGCAGCAGCAGAAGACTGAAAATTGACCAGAGTTTCCACCACTACTCTTCAGAATCTTGTGAGTAGCAAACAAACTAACAAGAAACTTATCAGCTTCATGGTGCATCAAGCAGCAACAGTATGTGCACTGGAGCTACTCAAAGGGGAGAAAGACTCAAAAAGAGAGACTGAGACGGGTAGAGTAGTAGAGAGACACCCCCTCCTCCCAATCACAGATCCAGGAGTTTATGGGAAACAGAAGACAGAAAGAGCAAAGCCTTCTTTAATAGAATTCTAGAAATGTAGGGCTGGAAGGGACCTCAAGAGGTTATCTAGTCCAGCTACCTGTGCTCAGCCAAGAACAAGTAAATCTAGATTGTCCCAACAGGCGTTTTTCCCACCTGTTCTTAAAAACCTCCAATGATGGGGATTCCTCAATTGGAAGTCTATTCCAGCTATCCTTGTAGTTAGAAAATTTTCCTAATATCTAATCCCCTTGCTTCAGATTAAGCTTCTCAATTCTTGTTCTACCTTCAGTGGACATGGTGAACAACTGATCACCATCCTCTTTATAACAGCCCTTAATATATCTGAAGACTTACCAAGTCCCCTATCCCCCTCACTAATATTTTCTCAAGAGTAAGCATGCCAAGGTTTTACACCATCCCCCAAAGGTCAGCTTTTACTAAACCTTTTATCCTTTTTGTTTTTCTCCTCTGGATTCTCTCCAGTTTGTCTGTATCTTTCATAAAGTGTGGCAGCCGGAACGAGATACCCTACTCCAAATGAGGCCTCACCAGTTCTGAGCAGAGCAGGGCAATTACCTCCCATGTATTACATACAATGCTCCTGTTAATATACCCCAAAGTTATATTAGCCTTTTTCACACCTGCATCATCACATTGTTGACTTACATTGAATTTGTGACCCACTATAACCCCCAGATCCTTTTCAGCAGTACTATCACCTAGCCAGTTATTCCCCATTTTGAAGTTGTGCATTTGATTTTTCCTTCCTAAGTGAAGTACTTTGCAATTGTCTTTATTGAATTTCACCTTGTTGAATTCAGACCAATTCTCTAATTTGTCAAGGTCATTTGAATTCCAATCCTGCCCTCTTAAGCGCTTGCAACCACTCCCAGCTTGGTGTCACCTTCAAATTTTATAAGCGTACTCTCCTCCCTACATTATCCAAGTAATGAATAAAAATATTGAATAGGACCAGACAGGACTGAACCTTGAGGGACCCCATTTGATAGACCTTCCCAGTCTGACAACAAACCTTTCATAACTACTCTTTTAGTATGGTTCTTTCAACCAGTGGTGCACCCACCTTATAGTAATTTCATCTAGGCCACATTTCCCTAGCTTGCTTTTCTTCCAGTATTAAAGAGAAGGAGATGTGGGCTGGGCTTCACATATACCCAAGATAATAGACAAAGGCTTGGGGGCGTTACGGGAAGGCTTCGGAGCCAGAGCTCCATACCAAGTTGTGACAGATTTTTGTTACTAATTTGCCTCGAGCCACAGTTGATTATGCTGGGGCCATAGGATCTCTTTGGGGAGGAGATGACGAGGCACACTAAGTGTTTAAATTTTAAAGCTTTATTAATAAAATAATAAAACAACAGCAGAGAGTGTTGCGAACACTTTTATGTTACTTAGAGGAAGAAAAAGTCTTAATGCCCCAAGCCCTAACCCACTTTTATACTTCCATATGCATGACCCAGACTAGCCAAGTCTGGGTGTAACGTTAGAAGAAGGGTGGGGGGGAAGGTGGACGGGAGTGCTGTTTTGGGCCTAGGCTGTTTAAGGATTTGCTGTGCTTTTTTAATTGCTTTAGCTTTTAGGAGGGTTTTAAGTTTTGGGCTTTTTGGGGGGTGTTTTATTTTGCGACTTTTGTTTTTGGTGCTTTTTGTACCAGTTTAAACCAGGTTTTTTGGGGGGGGGGTGTTAACACTTTGGCTTTAGGGACGCCTGGCTTGGCTTTTTTTGTTGTTGCTCTGTGTTTTTAGATTTTGCAGCTTTGGGCTTTTTTTTTTTTTTCCCTGGTTTTGCTGTTTTGAGGTGCGTGTTTGTGCAGTTGGATTTTTTTTTTTTTTTTTTTTATGGCTGCTTGGGCAATTTTTAAGCCCTTGGTTTTTTTGGCTTACAGCCAAATATTGGCTGTGAGCTGCGACCTTGGGCTGGCTGGGGCCAGTGTTTTATTTTTGGATTGAGCTAGCTGAAGTATTGAATTAATTTGTTTTTTGCTTTTTTTTTTTTGGCCTCTTGTACCCTGTAAAGGAAACTTCCACTCCCAACTTGCACAGCTTTGACCCTCCTCAAAATGCTTAGCAAGCAATATACGGTGCTGATCTGCCTTCCCAGGGGACTCCCTGAGGGAGGGGGTGGCCATTGGGGTGTGACATTCCCCCCCCTTGATCTCCGAATCAACATTTTGTCACGAGGGGTCACTAATTAGGGTTTTGTTATTTTTTGATACAGTGGCTAGGGTTACTGTTGGCTTTTTATATAAACAGCAATATAACATACACAAAATTGTTAGGGCAGCAACAATTGCATACATTAGCCAGTAGTGGCTTTTGGCTTTATTAGTAATATAGCATAACGTTTTTTTGTTGGCATAGATGCCCCGTCCGAATGGCGGTTGTAAATGCAGCTTTTTTTTTTTATTAAAGGTGTGCTGTAACACCGGGAAGGAGGAGGCATTAGCCTGGAACACAGTTAGTTGTTTTTGGGTGTGCGCCAAGGGCAGGAAAACATTGGGTGCAATTTATGAAATATTAAACACAACATAGTGAGAGATATTAACCATACTTTGCATAACTGCAGGCCAATGAACTGAAAAATTTTGTGCCTGAGACTGTAATAGCAAATTAAGGGACACCTTAGGGTTGGTGGGTTTTTAAACACATGTAGAGGTATTGGTAAACACATGGGCTTTAGTGGGGGTGTATTTTGATGCCTTTTTTTCCCAGCAGATGTGTTGATTTACCTTGTAAAAGTGGCCTGGCCTTACTTTTTTTTTTTAATATATTATTGGGGGGGGCTTTATAGGCTGTAATTGCTAGGTGTTGCTTTTTGCAATTTATATGTGCTGATGGTTAGTGGCCGTGGTCAGCACATAGTGGTTAATTGTGTTATTGGGAGGAGCCATTTGTTATATGTTGCGATGGATCACCCAATTTTAGATAATACGTGATGTTACATTTTTAGGATGCTCAGCCACAATTGCCCCCCTGCCAATGGATGATTGACTTTTTTTTTTATTATGGCTAATTTGGAACAGTGGTAAAATTAACAAAGGAGGACAAAAATGTTGGACACCCGAGGATTCCCATAGATATGTGCCACCATACATACATTGTATTACATTAATAAATTTTGCAGGCCTGAAGCAGCATGTGTGGTTTTACTACTTTTGTTTGGGGTGTTTGGGGGCTTTTGCTATTACTGTCTTGTTTTGTTAACAAAGCAAGAGGGAAAGAAAGAAAACAACATAAATGCACCTACTGGGGAAATTGAGGCACAGATGAAAAACTTTTTAAATTATTAGTTGTTTTGTTACAGCTTTTTTTGGCTTTTGTTATGGATGTTGTTTGCTTGGTTTAGGAGGTTACAATAACAATATTACATTTTGAGATTAGTAATTGCTATTGATTGCTAAAGGGCTTTTTATTTTATTTTAGGCCACCACAGGAGGAACAGGGTTTGTTTTTATGGGATTTAGGGGAGGTCTGGGGCCACCCATCAGGTATTTTGCGGTGGCCCTGCTGTGTCTAGTCGGCCTATGCACTGTTTTTAAGGCACCCCTCCTCCAGCCTCCTGCCACATTGCGGCTCTGGCCTTTTTGGCCACTTGAGCTAGGGAGAGCCTTTAGAGGTATTTTTAATTATGATTATTTAGATAATTTTATGGACAGCTGAAAACCCGGATGGTTTAGGCAGGTGGCTGGTTTATAACTGAGGCCCATGACGTCATGAAACCTAGGGGGAAGCATATGTTTTGAGCTGATTGGCATGTTCCCATTTGAATTTACCAGTAGCTGAAGCTGGTACACTACCAGGGAGATGTGGTTTACGATGCAGTACGGACCCACCCACTTGGCGTTTAGATTGTGGGTCACCTTTCCCAGCTTTTGTAGTATTATTTTGTTTTTAATTTGCTATTTTTAGATGTTTTTAATGATGATTTTTTTATGCTTGGCTTTTTTTTATTTAAAGCAGTTTTTATGGCTTTGCGGGTTTTAAAAAGCTTTTTTTTATTGGTCAAAGCTGAGACTTTTGGTTGTGGCAAACAGTAAATGTGATTATTGGTAAACACAGTATTTACATTACATTTACATTTGTTTACTAGCAGGTTGCTAACATTTTAATTTTTTTTAAACTTTTTTTTAGGAATTAACACATACATATTGCCCATTATATAGTATTTTGGTTTTATTATTTAATTTATTTTGCATACAAGAGTTTTAGTGAAATGTTTTTAACAGGGCTTTGCAGCAACAGGCAAGGATAAGCACACCCACTTTTGAGGAGTCCACTCAGTACAACCTCTGGTGTTTAATTGTTTTTTTGTTTTTGTTTTTGTTTTTTTAAGCTTACTGGCTCGAGGTCCGGGGTAGCCAGAAGGATCCCATGTGCAATATGGGGAGCGCGCTAACTTTATATATTTTTGCCTTTAGAGCTTGTTGGTGTGCGATTTTAACAATATTTTTTTTAATTAAAAGGTTTGGCCTTACTATGCTAAAAACATACTGCATTTATTTGTATTGATAAGTATTAAAAGTGATTTTTTTTTTGCTTTAGCACATGTTAAAGCCTTAGTATTTTTTGATATTTCTTAAAACATTTTGTGTTTTAAGGTGAACAAAACAAGTATTTGCATTTTAGTACATTTAATAATACTGCAGATATAGCAGTATGTTTTCTTAATTTTTATTTGTTTTTGTATTTGCCTGTCCTGTAGATGGGACAGAGAGCTTAATTTATTTTTACGTTTATAGTATTTATAATTTTTGCTTTAAAACCGTTTTTTTTTTTAATACGGCGTTTGCTATTTGAGGAAGTTTTTTTGCAGCATTTGGTACATAACAGTGCTAGCAATGAGACAAACAGCACCAAAAGACAAAACATAGAACATTAAAAACCAATTTTTATTGTGACAGTAGTTTTATGGTATTTTGGGTTGCTTTTTAGCTGGCATTGGCTTTTTTTTTTGTTGTTTTGAAAGACAAGAAAAACATATTTTTATTTTTTGGGGGGTGGCAGATTATTGTTTAATTTTTATTTTTTATTTTTTTTTATAAATACCCTTGCTGGTTGCAGGCATAACAAATGAATTACCCCCATATTTTTTTTTTGTGTTTGTTTTATAGGTAGGCCAGGTTTTAATGGCTTTTACTTTTATTAGTTAGGTAATTTGCATTAACAAGGTGCTTTTTGGCTTGCTTTTGGTTTCAAAGCCATTAGCTGCTTAGAGACTTTGTTTTAAAAGGGACACAATTAACTTTTACTAGAGTTTTGATTACTGTTTACTTTTAATTTTTGCTTTTAAAATATATAAAAATTTGAAAAAGAAAATACAACCTACTGTGGCTTCCTTTGGAGACCTAATAGGATTGTAATGAAGTAGCACGGTATATTTGCATTTTTTTTGTAATATATATTGCTTTGTTTTTCTATAGCCGTATATAAATTACATTTTTAAAATATATTTGGGTCAGTTAAGTTTTAATAGAACCCTTTTATATAATATATATATATATATATATATATATATATTTAGCAAATTTGGCTAAATTGTTTATAGTTTTGTTTTGGGCATAGGTCTGTGTTGCAGTGTGGTTCGTAATTTGCGCTTTTAGTTGCTTTATTTTTACCAGCTGTTGGGTACACACTTTTTCTTTTTATAGCTGCCCCTAGATTTTTATTTTTTTGCTTTTTATACTTGGCATACAGGTTTAATAAATTCTGCCACATATGCACACTTTTTTGATGCTTCGCCACAGAACCCCGGGGATTGTATTTTACCTTGGTGAGAGCCCTCTCCAGCTGGGAGAGGTTTTTACCCTCCTTTGAAAGAGGCAACAGGGTCCCATCCCTCTTTGCTGCCTCCCCCGTGGCTCGGGCATCAGGTTCACCTGCCTTCCGAGACGCCAGCTGACCAGGCAGCCGGACTACCATGTTTGCGCTTCCTAATGCCCGTACGTCCGGCATTGAACCCGTTATTGATGCCATTGCCCATGACTGTGGGACTTCCGACTACTCAGCTGTACCATTTTGTTTTTTAAACATGTTTTTACAAACTGTTTGTACCATTTTTAAGGTTTTTTAAATAACTTAGGATTTTATGCTGCTTATGCTGGCACCGGGGCTTACGATGCTTACTCCCCGCTTTTTGGAGGGGCCGGAGGAAGAGACATTAAGCCTCCCTTCGTATTACTTGGTCCGATTCCACCAAGGGTGCATACACCCCTGCAAGTTCCTTTTTTGGGCGAAGTGAGAAACTTCAAAGCTCTCCTCTCCAAGTGCCCCTTTTGGGCTGAGCGAGAAACTCCAAAGCTTTGTTTTTTAAGTGCCCCTCTCAGGCTGAGTGAAAAACTTTAAAGGTTTTTTTTTTTTTAACTTAGTTATACTATGACTGGGGGTGTATGCACCGGGGATTGTTTTTGTTGCTTGGAGCGTGGATTTTTAAGTTGTTTTTTTTTTGCCCGGTACTTTTACAAGCGGGCATAGACCTAGCTGCATCCTTCCCCCACCAACCAGGGTGGAGAGAGGAACACTAAACCTCCCTCTGGTTCTCTGTTATGCTATGACTGAGGGTAGGGCTTACCTTTAATTATAAAATTTTTAACATGCAATACCAACAGTGCCGGACAGAGCAAACATGATATACCAAGGGCAAAGCATTTGGTGCGCTCTGCAGGGCTCCCCCCGGCAATTCTCCATCAAAACTGTGACAGATTTTTGTTACCAATCTGCCTGGGGCCACAGTTGATTAGGCTGCGGCCACAGGATTTTTTGGGGGAGGAGATGACAAGGCACACCAAGTGTCTAAATTTTAAAGCTTTATTAATAAAATAACAGCAGAGAGTGTTGGGAACGCTTCCACATCACTTAGGGGAAGAAAGAAAGCATTAATGACCCAAACCCTAACCCACTTTCATACTCACACACGCACGACCAGACTGGCTAAGTCTGGGTGTAACATCAGAAGAAGAGGGCGGGGGGAGGGAGGTGGACGGGAGTGCTGTCCTGGGCCCAGGCTGTTTAAGGATCTGCTGTGCTCTCCAAATTGTTTTAGCTCTTAGGAGGATTTTAAGTCCTGAGCTCCTTTGGTGGCGTTCCATTCCGCGACCTCTGTTCCTGGTGCTTTTTGTGCTAGTTTAAACCGGCTTTTTGTGGTCTCTTTCCCTTTCTCCAAACACCCCGGCTTCAGGGATGCCTGGCTTGGCTTCCCCTTTTGTTGTTTTGTTTGTGGTTTTAGATTTTTCAGCCCTGGGCTTTGTTGGGTTGTTGTTTTTTTGCTGGCTTTGCTGTTTTGAGGTGCATGTCTGTGCAGTTGGATTTTTTTTTTTTTATGGCTGCTTGGGCAACTTTTAAGCCCCCGGTTTTTTCGGCTCACAGCCAAATGTCGGCTGTGAGCTGCGAGCTTGGGCTGGCTGGGGCCAGCGTATTATCTTCGGATTGAGCTAGCTGAAGTATTCAATTAACTTGTTTTTTGCTCTTTTCTTCTTCCCCCCCTTTTTGGCCTCTTCTACCCTGTAAAGGAAACTTCCACTCCCCACTTGCACACCTTTGACCCTCCCCAAAATGCTTTGCGATGCTTGCAACAGCGTTAGCAACATACAGTGCTGATCGGCCTTCCCAGGGGACACCCTGACAGCGCGGGGGGCCACTGGGGTGTGACAAAGTTGCAACTTCAAAGCACTGTCTGCACAGAGTTTTTAGAGCGCTACACAAACACCACAAACAAGTCTGTTGACCTGAGTTGGGAGGCTCACTCCTCAGGATCCAAAACGCTGTGTAGACATACCCACACACACACAGACTCTCAAGGTGGAGGGGGGAAAGGTTAGTTAAACAGAAGAGGGCTACATGGGGAAACTGACCAGAAGAACTATAGCAGAATAAACTATTCCAGAAGAGATCTCCATGTGGATACTATTCCAGAATAAATCACTTTATTCCAGAATAATCAGTACACTTTGTGAGCACACTATTTATTCCAAAATAAAGTGATTTGGGGGGGAGGGATAGCTCAGTGGTTTGAGCATTGGCCTGCTAAACCCAAAGTTGTGAGTTCAATCCTTGAGGGGGCCATTTAGGGATTGGGGCAAAAATTGGGGATTGGTCCTGCTTTGAGCAAGGGGTTGGACTAGATGACCTCCTAAGGTCCCTTCCAACCCTGATATTCTATTATTTTTATTTTGGAATAGTGTATCCACATGGGGAGCTATTTGGGAAGAGCTATTGTTTATTCCATAATAGCTATTCTGGTCAATTTTTCCAGTGAAGACAAACCCAGAGAGAAAGCTCTTTTTCTCTTCCAGCAGCCAGGAAAAGGGTGGGGAAATTGGGGAGCTTTGAATTGATCAAACACCAGCTTCCCAGCAAACATAAAGCCCCTGAGCAGAAAGTACACTTGCTAGGAATCCTAGTAGTCTCACCCTCCCCACCTTTTTTCTTTTTTTAAAGCATTTTCAGGCAGGGGCTGAGGTTTTCACCAGGATATTGCATTTTGCTCAGACTGGTGCCTTCCTTCCCTAACCGTACACACACACACTAGTACTTATTTTTCATATCACACTCAGGCTAGTAGGAGTCCAAAATTATTGAAGCCCTCATATGGTTCCATATTCTGAGCTCTGTGTAAAAACAGAGTAACTCCATTGAAATTGATTTCTATTCTGGCCTATAGTGCACCTTCTAATTAAATACAAGGCTGGAGAAATTAAGCTAAGTGTGTGTGCATGTGTATATATAAAGTTAGAGAGAGAGAGCAGGAAAAAATAAAGTTAACCGCTTACATTTATTTACGTCTGTTGGAAGAGATCTAGTTGGAAGAGATCTAAAGTAAAGTCCTCCTTAACACTTCTGATCATTAAAGATTCTACAGTGCTATTTTGCAAAAATAGGGGTGTTACCTAAGATGGAAATTCACCAGGATACCAGGGTTAATTACATCCTGTGTATCTAAAGCATCTAGCGGCTTCAACCTGATGTGTGGTATTTGTTCCTGTATTAAATTCAACTGCTCTTAAACAGCTGCCCTGTAACACCACAAAGATTGCTAAATATAAACAGTGGGAGAAATTATCTATATTTAGCCTTCAACTATCTCACAGGGCTGTTTGCAAAACTTAATTAGCTAATGTCTTTTACATAGTGCTTCGATATCCTAAGTGATAAATTTAAAAAAGTGATTGAGATTTCAAGCAGTATGGAAGACTGATCAGACATCTTCTATAAAATTTAATTGTAAAATTAATTACAATTATTTTAATGGATGATATGTGGGTCAATCCCCTGTACTGCTTTCAGAATCCTACCTGTGTTTATTTGTTTTTAACTCACATGAACACACCACACATAACTATGATGATGACACAAGCTTTCTATATTCAACCTAATTTTGTATTATTTCCTGCTTACAGAATAAATTTTGACCATGTTTAAATATTCAGCAAACTGAGAAAAACAAGTCTCTTAAAATATGTTCTCCTCCAAGTCCATATTCATAATACTTGTTAATTCATTGCTCATTTAAACTAAAATCTCTCATGAATACATTCCTCATTTCCAGAAAGGCTGCTTGACCGATAAAAGTATGCTTTACATATCCATACCAAGAGATGGGCTGCGGACAATATTTTACATAATTCCAAATAGTAATTTTTAAATATGTGGCTCCACCTACAGGTAAAATATCGTACTGCCTTTAAAACAGCACTAGACAATCTCCAACAAGGTTGTGACTATTTGACAGCACCTAAGTATCAACTTGCCTAGACTGGCCTTAATATTTATCCAGCTTGTCTCTGTCAGCTTGTGTACAATTCCTTACCACAGTCATTATTTCAATCAATACTGCTATTCATCCCCTTGATTTTCTTAGATTCAGATGACTAATTGTATTTGAACTTCAATATGTATTGGGGTTTATATCATACTCAAACATGTGAGGTTTAGCCAAGTATTTTATGAATGTTTATTTGTCTCATAGGTCTTCCCTTTAACTATTCATAAACTACATAGTTATAAGGGGGAGATGTGTTGAAAAACATGGGCTAAGTTCAGCCAGAATTTACAATGGCTTCTGATGGTAAAAATTCTGAAATAACCTCCCCACACTCCACTCCAAGATGCAAAGTCCAATCAGCCTATCTCCTCAGCAACCTTGATCAGCATAGCTCTTATGGAATTCTGGCCATAACCCTAAAGCTGTCTTCCCTGCCCTGCAGCTCATGACACATTCTCATACCCATTACAGAAAATCCAGAGAGGAGGACAAGATCAGGGACATATAGCCAGCGTCATGAGACAGGGAAACAGGCTGGCACAGGAACGTTTGATTGACACCTCCATGTACCAGTTTGGACTCTGGCCCATGGATATATATATATTTTTAAAAAGAGAGAAAGATCACCAAACCTTGCTCTTAAAAAGCAAATTACTTTGTCACATGAGTAACAAAATTAGAATTACATTACTGAAGCTAAAATTATTCCAGAAATTGAAATGGACAGTTCACAGTTTGTGCTGTTCGTTTACTTTGGTGTTTTACTCTCTGTGAACAGTAAAAGCAGACCAGTTAGTTTCATATTCAGGGACTAACAAAGGCTGCAGTTTCAACATTCTCCACCAGCCTGTGCAAGTTAAAAGCAAGCAAACAAACACAAAAAGCAGTTTCACAGATAAAAGAACAGGAGTACTTGTGGCACCTTAGAGACTAACAAATTTATCTGAGCATAAGCTTTCATGGGCTACAGTCCACTTCATCGGATGCTCAGAAGAGAACATATAGTAAGAAGATATATATAGATAGATATAGATATATATACACACACACACATACAGAGAAGGTGGAAGTTGCCATACAACCTGTAAGAGGCTAATTAATTAAGATGAGCTATTATCAGCAGGAGAAAAAAACTTTTGTAGTGATAATCAAGATGGCCCATTTAGACAGTTGACAAGAAGGTGTGAGGATACTTAACTTAGGGAAATAGATTCAATATGTGTAATGACCCAGCCACTCCCAGTCTCTACTCAAACCCAAGTTAATGGTGTCTAGTTTGCATATTAATTCAAGCTCAGCAGTTTCTCCTTGGAGTCTGTTTTTGAAGCTTTTCTGTTGCAAAATTGTCACCTTTAGATTATCACTACAAAAGTTTTTTTCTCATGCTGATAATAGCTCATCTTAATTAATTAGCCTCTTACAGTTTGTATGGCAACTTCCACCTTCTCTGTATGTGTATATATATATATATATATCTTCTTACAATATGTTCCATTCTATGCATCCGATGAAGTGGGCTGTAGCCCACAAAAGCTTATGCTCTAATAAATTTGTTAGTCTCTAAGGTGCCACAAATACTCCTGTTCTTTTTGCGCATACAGAGTCACACGGCTGCTACTCTGAAACCTGTTATTATGCAAGTTTCACAGATGTTTTTTTAAAAAATCATAAAGATAAAAAGAGAAGAAAATAATGGGTTAGTTCAAAGGAAAATGGTGGGCCAAACTACACTGACTCTTTAAAAGTATTATAATGCCTGAAAAGCAAGCTACTGTTTCAAAACAGATGTTTGCATTGCCAGAATCTCTCTCAACACATTCTATCTGGCTTACCTGACCTCACATTAAAAGGTCAAATATTTGGACAAAAACCAACTTCCCCAAATCATTTCTCTTCAAGCCATTCAACCCACACTTCTACACACCACTTTGAAACCACGCATTTTTGGTTATCTATCATCTTTTCCACAGGAAACATGCTATACAAATCCACATTCCATCAAGCAGGAAGAAGAAGGGTTAAGTACATTTAGCAGGTCTTCAAACTGAAGCTAAAAGTAAAGAAGTCCCAAGGAGCTGTGGGTTCTCAGCCCATTCGAAAAAATCCATCTCTGAATGCATGGAGACCCAACACTGACTTTTATATACAGGGTATAAAGAAATGGTATTTTTACAAACATATACTTTCTGCCAGGGCTCAGCTAACTAATTATAGTGGTTACTCAAGCTCTCAAATCCCTGAAAAAATGCATTGTTCTAATTTCCAATCCTTAACTGGATAACTTCAAAAAGTAATACATAGCAGGATGCTGAAGAGAAGACTAAATCAAGAAGGAGCAAATTCCTTCATGTGTAAGTCATACAGCACCTAAAACAGTCACTCTTTCACACATTTTAACACGTTGAGAAAACATTAGGCTAATTCTCCTTTTATAGGACCGGTACTCTGGGGAAGTATTGAGCTGGGAGAAACAAATGCTAAATAAAAGGAAAGATTTAGTCATCTCATCTAGAAACAGAATCAGAACATATCTTTAGATTGGCATTTTACTTTCAAGAGAACAGCAGTACTAACTGTAGAAGCATTCCCCCCAAAATCCAAGTTTTTCCTCTTAAAAATACCAAACCACTATACCATACTTGGTTTGAATTTTTCAGAGACGGAGTACCTCCCTCTTGCAAGCTGGTAGCATTGTTCACTGGAATGTATTCCAGTATTAGGAGTCAATGGTTCTAACACAGTAAAAATGTTAAACCAAAATTTTCCACATTGGACACTTCAAGTCTGGCACCAAAATAAATCACCACATTATCAGAAGCACTGATAACTCATACCTAAAGCTGGCCAAAAAATGGGAGACAATACTTATTTCAAAAAGGATTTCAGTAAAAATTTGATTAAAATGGTGATCTTCCCTCCGTCCCCAACTTGTCTATCTAACTTTATTTGCAGCACTCACTGACTTTAATGAAAATCAAAGGCCCTCAGTATCTCTGAAAATCTAGCTAGTTTCATTTAGAAATCCAACTATGGATTTAGGTACCTTACTTTAAGCACCCAACTTTGAAAATGTTTGCTTTGGTTTTTAAAATAATAATAATAGACTTTAGCTCTGAGTATACTATTACAGTATAATATGTTCAGAGTCTCTAAATAGCTAATAATGGTGAAATTAATGACAGGTTTCAGAGGAACAGCCGTGTTAGTCTGTATTCGCAAAAAGAAAAGGAGTACTTGTGGCACCTTAGAGACTAACCAATTTATTTGAGCATGAGCTTTCGTGAGCTACAGCTCACTTCATCAGAAGTGAGCTGTAGCTCACGAAAGCTCATGCTCAAATAAATTGGTTAGTCTCTAAGGTGCCACAAGTACTCCTTTTCTTTTTGGTGAAATTAATGCCTCTCTACTGCTATGAATCTCATGTAAATGAGGGTGGGGCCAGGAGTGGGGGTGAGGAATACACAGGATTTAGGGGCAAGAATTAAACAGAATCCAGTCCTCAACCAGAGACCGCTCTCAACTTGGCCTAGATAGGGCGTCTGAAACATGCGGCCCACGGAGTTATTTCCTGCAGCCCGCCATAGATAGAATGGAGATGATTCCCCTCCTCCTGCCTTGTGATCATTAGAAAGACCAACAAGTAGAGAAATCAATGCTTTGATGAAGATACTCGGGAGGCAAAGTCTTGACCAAGCAAGGCAAATGGTGCTCACTAGACATGGTGACATACAGCATCAGGTAATTTTGTTGTTTGATTCTTTGTTGCTTATTGAAGCATGACCCTGAAGTCTTATAGTGGAGACATAGATTTGTTTTTGTTTGTTTGTTTTTTTTTTTTACCTAGTGTTTATCACAAAACAGTGCCATCAACTTGGAAAAAAAAATGAAAAGAGTGTTAGATCCCTGCCAGGCAATTTGTGGGTTTTATGTACATAGATATTTTGGCGGAACCCACAGATTGAACTACCATAATTTCTGTGAGTTTCCTACATTTTTTTCAGATGGTTGAATGATACCATCTGAGATGTTGATGCAGCATACTATATATCCATTAACTTTAGAGACTGACATAGTAAACAAGTCCCAGCGCACAAGGTCATGTATTTGAATTTCAAAACACAGGAGCAGATGTTTTGCATCTACGGTATAGTCTTAACAGTTTGCTTTGAAAACTTAGTTTTGCAAGCATTAAACACTGGTGAAAACTAAAAGGAAAAGAAAAATTACCAGTCGTTCCATCTCCTGTTCTCTAAGCCTCTCTTCCCTTTGTCTCCTGTGATAGTCCATTAGGTCATCTCTTCCAGAAATTGAACTAATACTGTTCTTTCTCTCCCGCAAGGTAGGTGTCTGTCTGAAGCTTTCCAGGTCAGTTTCATCAAACTCCATGGAACTAGTGGAAATGTTTCTTCTGACAGAGAATGTTCTGTCAAGATCCACAGGGGGAAAAGAATTACTGGGGCTTGTCCCTGAGAGTCCAAATCTATCAAAATCATCAGAAACATGGGAGAAGGAAGATGCTAAAAGCATTTTCCTGGCCATTCGGGGACTTGCAGGAACACTAAAAGTTGAACTAACATAGGAATTACTGTCAGACACAGAATTTGTATATGGTGACACCCCTGAGCTGCAAGAAGAAAAATTAAGGTAATTATCAGCATCTAATGCACTTTGAGGTAGATCTTTTTCTCCGTGTTTTTTTCTTTTGGAATTACCAAGAGAGTTTCTTGGAGGCAAACTTAATGGCATCAGCTGGCTTTCTGTTGATTTGTACAGCCTGGGCAGAGAACGACTATAAACTCCCATATGACCCAGTGACCCACCAGAATACTTCCTAGTTCTTGAACCCAGAGTCTCAGTCATGGCCTCCTTATGCTTAACTGGTCTTGAATGAAGAGTTAGGTGGTCTTGAATATTCATCCTCCTGCCTTGTTTTGGGCTGGAGGGCATGCTTGCGGCCCCTGAACTGCTAACAGGTGAAAGAATTATTTCACTACCTGAGCTTCCATTCCACATTGCAAGAAGAGAGCCTGAGTTCTTCTTCCCATCCAGCACTGCTGGGAAGAAGACATTGTCATACGATTTATTTTTTTGACTATATTTTGAACAGTGAAACTTATCCACATGTCCAAAGAGTTTTTCATTTTCTCTGTTGGCATGAATATCAAAGTCTGTCCTTCCTAGGCTGTACCCACTGGAGGATGGAGAAGTGGAACCCATATGCTTTACGGAGACACTTTTATCTGAAAGATAAGGGCTCTCACAAGAAAAGGGTTTACATCCTTGAATTTTGGTAGCGGAGTGTATATTTTTAACACTAGATGAAGGGCTGGGTTTAGCTGGCACAGGTTGTGATAGCGTTAAATAGGAACCAGAGGAGTCCCCATTTGTTTTAAATTTAAGGCTCGATGAATATTTCTTCTGGTTGAGACTATCCATAATATCCTGGAGATCATTTTCAAAGGAATTCATCACAGAGCTTTTTCCTAAACTAGTATTTTGTAATTCCAGCTGGTTTTGTATGTGGCTGTACTCTGCCATAATCTTACTGGAATCTGTGAGAGAGGAAAAAAGGGGAAAAAATTAGTTTTCAGCAAATACATGAGAAAGCCTCACCCCGCAATTAGTTAAAAATAATCGTATATACTTAATCTATCATGGAAAAATAACTTGTTTCTAATAATATCATTACATATCTTAGAGCACTTTACAAAGATGGGTGGGTAAATTTTATAATCCCAATTTGACAGAGATGGAAATTGAGTCAGAGGGCAGTCAAGCGATTTCCCCAAGGTTACATAGCATATCCGTGACATAGATGGGAAAAGAATTAACATTCCTTGACACCTGTTCTGGTGCCCTACCCACTAGAAATACTGACTCTAGTTTTTCAGAACAGGTTTCAGAGTGGTAGCTGTGTTAGTCCGTATCAGCAAAAACAAGGAGTCCATGTGGAACCTTAGAGACTAACAAATGTATTTGGGCATAACCTTTCGTGGGCTAAAACCCACTTCATCAGATGCATGGCTGATGAAGTGGGTTTTAGCCCACGAAAGCTTATGCCCAAATACATTTGTTAGTCTCTAAGGTGCCACAAGGACTCCTCATTGTTTAGAACAGGGTTTCTCAACCCGTGGGTCAGGACCTAAAACTGGATTGTCGGAATGTTTCAAAGGATTGTGGGGCAGCTCCAGTGGCTCCTGTCCAACAGGGCGGGCTGGGCTCACCTCCCTGCTGTCTCGCAGATCCCAGAACCACTTGGTAGCAAGTGTGAAAAATTAGGACCAGGGGTGGGGGGGGGGGGGGGGAATAGGTGCCTACATAAGAAAAAGCCCCAAATATCAGGACTGTCCCTATAAAATTGGGACACCTGGTCACTCTAAGTACCACTCAGGTTTAGCCCAGCCATTATGATGACGGGAATCTGGGTAAGCCATATTTGAGTGTCTGGCACTGCAACCCCATGAGCCAAGTCACAACTCTACTCACGCAAATTTGGTCCAGTCGGGGCTGGGGCCAAACTTGAGCGGTGCTGCAACCATGGAGATTGCAACACCCGGATTGGAGATCCAATCCCAGCCAGCCCCACAGCACAGGGGCTACAGGAGATACCACTGTGGGGTGAGTGCTGGGCAGGACCCAACTCTCTGGGGGTCAGTATCTGACTGAAACCACCCCAGGGCCTCCACCCCAGACTATTTACTGGGTGGAAACAGGCCACGAACATTTACAAATGGGTCCTGAGCCCAAAAAGCTGGAGAACTGGTTTACAACACATGAGAAGGAGACACAAACTCATGAATTCTAGTCCTACCCCTATCTATCTATGTTAGGTAGATATATAGCCCCCATCACTACAGAATCTGCGCAACTCACAATCTTTCATTTATGTATCCTCTCAAAACTCCTGTGAGGTTGGAAAGTGAAATTAATCCCATTTTACAGATATAGAACTGAGACACAGAGATACTAAGTGCAACCTATTAACTATGTGCTTGGTCCATACTCAAGTCAATGAGAGTGCTTCCATTTGCTTCAGTGGGCTTTGTACCAAGGTCCTATATAAATGTGGACAAATCACCCCTTGCCTCAGTTTCCCCTGAGAATACAACCTATTTTTCAAGGGTATTATGGCTTAGTTCTTTGATGTTTGTAGAGCACTTGAAAGATGAAAAGCTGTCTCTAAGCACTATAGTCTTTAAGATGTAAAAAAAATATGAAGTTAGCCACCTTGCCTTCATTAAAGGGGAATCCAAGGTTGTTATAAATACAGAAAGCTGTTTAAGATCCCCTGTCCGTGGTAGAACAATAGTTCAGAATTACAAACTATAAATACATAGATCAAGAGATGAAAAATCACTTTTTGTTCAGTTACGTATCAAGACCCAAATTTCAGCCCAAGAGTTCTGAGTTTCCCCTGTTAGAAAGCAAATCACTGGTACTTAAAGCAATGGAAGGAATGCAGTTCCTGCTCTCCTTCTGTCAATGATAGCATCAGCCACTGCCAGAAACACACAAAATGCTGAGGGGGCTTGAATTCAGGCCTTGACTGATGTAAAACGTCTCACTAAACCTTTAAAGCAGCTCTTTGGCAGGCTAAATCAATGAATTAGCTGTGTATTTGAAGTTAAGGAAGCAATTATCCTTCAGAGCAACCAAGGTCTTGTGGTGAGAGCATGCTGGATTATATTAAAGAAGTTCTGTATTAAAATCACAAATGAGTTTGATTCCCCATAGTTTAAATTCCAGGGTATTACTAATTAAGAGGTCTCTTGGTTTTTGGTACTGTTTCTCTCCCTCTGTGTGTGAAACCTGCAAGCTGCTAATTGCGTTAGTACATTCTAAGACAGTCTGTTCTCAAAGCAATTTACACACAGAGAGACTCAAAGCAATACTCTGTAACAACAGAAACAGCACCCAGAGACTCCCTGCCCTTTTGTTGTATTAACAATTGTGATTAAAATAGAGATAGAGGATGTATGTGGATGGATGCTTGGTGTGGATAATAACTGAATGATCAGGGAGGTGCCAGCCTAAAAATCCAGTGTCCATCGGCTGAAGAAGGCGTCAAGTGGAAATAACCAGAGGACCCCCCCCCCACCCTTCCCCTGGAGGGCAGACTGGAATCCACCCAACAACCTCAAGAATGGGAGAACCAAAGAACAAGATAACATCTAGCAGCACAGAGCCGTCAAGAATGTGCTATCTGCTGATTGATTCAGCAACAGCATGATGAAGCAATTCCCATAGACTGGCATAGGAAGAAATTCCTATAAAAATGGACTCTAGAAAGTGAGAACTTTGGGGTCTGATTCTGCAAACCGACTTCCAGGAGCATCAGATGAGCATCTGAAAAGGCCCTGCTCCCTCCTCATGTCCAGGCCACCTGGCCAGTGGCTTGGCATGAGCAACTCTAAGGCTGGTAACTATGATAACAACCTTGAAGAACCTGTGTGTTTGTGTGTGTGTGTGTTTGTATGAATGAATGTGTGAATAAATATGAGATTGAATGGAATGTTATAGCTATAACTAACTGCTTACTATGATTTTTTCTGTATTCACAATAAATGTGGTATTTTGCCTTTTTCCCTTTAATAAGATCCTGCTGGTTTTTAATTTATTGGTATAACAAGCACAGGACTGGTCATAGGCCCAATTTTCTGAGAAGTTGAGTACCTATAGTTCCAACTGAAATCAATGAACTGGAAAGGGTTATCTCATCCCTATTCACCATGTGCACACAGTGCAGTCTGTTTTCTTATTGCTAAAGTTATGGTCTCATCTAGTGGTTAAGAACATAAGAATGGCCATACTGGGTCTGACCAATGGCCCATCTTTCCCAATACCCTGTCTCCAAGAGTGGCCAGTACCAGAGCTTCGGGGGGAGTGTACAGAATAGAGCAGCTGGAATGATCCACCCCCATTAGTCCCTCCCAGCTTCTGGCAATCAATCAGAGGCTAGGGTCCTCCCAAGCATGGGGTTGCATTCCTAACCACCTTGGTTAATAGCCATTGATGGACCTATCCTCCATGAACTTATCTAATTCTTTTTAGAACCTAGTAATACTTTTGGCCATCACAACACACCATGGCAATGAGTTCCACAGGTTAACTGTGCACTGTGTGGAAAAAGTACCTCCTCTTGTTTGTATTAAACCTGCTGCCTATTAACTTCATTGGGTGACCCCTAGTTTTTGTATTTGGGAAAGGGTAAATAACATTTCTCCATTCACTTTTTCCACAGCATTCGTGATTTTATAGATGTCTATCATATCCCCATCCTTAGTCAACTCTCTTCTAAGATGAATAGCCCTAATCTGTTTAGTCTCTCCTCGTATGGAAACCATTCCATACCCTTGATCATCTTTGTTGCCTTTCTCTATATAGTATCTTTTCCAAATCTAATATATCTTTTTTGAGATGGGCAGACCAGAACTGCACACAGTATTCAAGGTGTGGGCATACCATGGATTTACATGGTGGCATGATTATATTTTCAGTCATATTTTCTATCCATTTCCTAACGGTTCCTCACCTTGTTAGGCTTTTTGACCACTGCTGCTCACTGAGCTGAAGTTTTCAGAGAACTATCCATGATGACTCCAAGTAACAGCAAATGTAGAACCCATTATTATATATGTATAGCTGGGATTATTTTTTCCAATGTGCATTACTTTGCATTTATCAGTGTTGAATTTCATCTGCCATTTTGTTGCCCAATCAACCAGTTTTCTGAGATCCCCTTATAACTCTTCACAATCAGCTTTGGACTTAACTATCTTGAATAATTTTGTATCATCTGCAAACTTTGCCACTTCACCGTTCACTCCTTTTTTCAAATAATTTAAGAATATGTTGAATTGCACAGATACCAGTACAATTCCTTGGGGGACCCCACTGTTTACCTCTCTCCATTGTGATAAATGACCATTAATTCCTACCATTTGTTACCTATCTTTTAACCATTTACTGATCCATGAAAGGATCTTCCCTGCTATGCCAGCTGAAAACTCTATCTGCAGCTTCAGACCTGAACCCAAGAGTATGACATCACATACCCTTTCATGCTGTAACATGTAGGTCCCTAAAAAGAAGACAACACCACCAACTCATTTCACAGGGTCAATCAGCATTGAATGTTAATGACTTTTAAATACTAATTAAACTCGGCTGGATTTGAGGCAGTGAGTTTAGTGATGAAAGGCTTCATATCTCACTGCTGGTACTTTAAAATTTCACATTATAAGGAACTGTGTGGCTCAGTTAGAAAACTTCAACAGGACTTCTACAAGTTTTATTTAGTGGTGACAATCAAGTTCAAATTGACAAAAAGAAAAAAAAGCCATTCGTGTTCTGGTAAAACCAAACAAAACCAGCTGAAAAAGATAAAGCGCTTGTATGAGTGGTGTTTAGAAGTTCAGAACCCAAAGACCAAAAACGTGAAAGTTATTTGTGATTGTGAGAGCTTATTCTTCATATCCACCCCTCCATTCTTAATAGTACTTAACAACCCCCCTCACCCTCCCCATTCCAAATCTCTCTCTCACACACTTTCAATTAATCTCGCATCAAATACTAACTATTCAAAACAAGATCATGATGCAACTAGACTAAATTAGCATCAAAAGTTACCCTATTTTTGGCATAATTTCCACTGACTCCTGTACAGAAATATGTTCAGGCACAGTAATGTAATGTTAGGGACTGTTTCATTACTACCCTTCAACACTGAAGGGGCACATTTAATCTTATGAAAAATAAAGCCTTTTGCCAAAGAACAAGTAAACTCATCAAAATTATCACACTTGTTCATCAGAGCAAAGAAGGGTTCATTGTACTTCATATGTCAAAAAGCAAAACAAACAAAAGTCAGACATACTTCTATGCAGCCGCTTGAATTTAACCGTTCCATACTTTACCTTATGTCAATTCCTCAGCACATCAGCCTCAAAGAAGCAAAGCACTTAAATCAAGAGGGCTTCTGCACATGCTTAACTGAATCTAGCTGACTGTCCACAAACCAGATCTTTGGTGGAGTTTTTTAAAGTTATTGTTTCAGTAATGACTCTCCGAATGTATCATGACTCCTTAGATACTCTTGCTGGCACTCCATACACATGAAGACTAGAGGCAGGGTGTGCTTGGTAATGTGTAAGGAATTCATTCCTTCTGGAGGTCAGCCAGAGCTCTAATTGGTTAACCTTCGGTGCACAGTGCAAGGATCATCTTTTAAGCCAAGTATTTGCTGGAGAGAGTTATAAAGAGGCAGCATCTTCTCTTTTCTTCCTTGTCTGGTTTCTCTGTCTAGGTAGTTAATCTGAGGGTCAGTTCTGCTACTCACTGAGGACAGACATAAAACTGAAATTTGTTCTTGTTTGTGATGCACCCAGATGCTATGGCAATAGGTCCCTCTCAGTTAGTAAACTAAATTATGATGATAACAAGAGCAGAGAACTAACAATTTACAGAGCAAACAAAATTATAGCACCAAAATCAATGAAGTCTTCAGTAAAGTTACAAAACGTGCTTTCTGCATTTTATACCTGATGCAATGCTCTGGAAGGAGGAAAGGTTACCTCTGTTTGGCATCATGTTTTTTCTTCTATAGCATGGTTAAGACAAAGCTAGTTTGAATCATCCAGGTAAATTTTGACCTGCAAGTAACAGAAGAAAAAATATTTTAATAATGCAGAAACTTTTTTAAAAGGCATTTCTTAAAATGCACAACTAAAATGAGTTTTTCACAATATTCTCCTGATTGACAGGAACACTACCAACAGCTGGAACAGAAATGGTACAAAGATGTTTGAATGGATATATCAAATATACAAAATAGGGGTCATCAACATTTTGGTTTATTGTTAGACTTCTTTTGTCAATCTGAAAGTCCATGTAACTTCTTTATGGTTTTCTCCTGTTCACACAAAAAAATTGTTAACCTCTCTTTTTCCTTTAAAAGAGAGAATATGCCTAGTCAGTAGACGGGACTCCTGGGTTCTATTTGCAGCCCTGTCTATCTTTCCTTTAGAAATCGTAAAAATTGTGAATACTTACTTCACCAAGGCTCTTTTGAAACATTTAATGCATGAGTCTTCATAAAACTCTGAGACAGATGGGAAAAGTGCTATAACAGCATTATCAGTTGTGACGGGACAAGGCCAGATGGCTATAGAAAAGTAGTTGGAGATAGATATATTAGCTCCAGGCTAAACAAATCCCTGGTACCAGGTTAAGTGAAATGGAAGCTGCTCCCGGTCAATTAAGACACCTGGTGCCAATTAAGAACTTTCCAGAAGGCAGGGAGAATGCTAGGTTGATTGGGACACCTGAAGCCAATCAGGGGCTGGCTGAAACTCGTTAAAAGCCTCCCAGTCAGTCAGGTGAGTGTGCCTGTCAGGAGCTGTGGAAGGAAGTTGTGCTGTTGGAGAGGCTGAGCAGTACGCACCATACTAGGCACAAGGAAGGAGGCCCCAAGATAAGGGTGAAGTGGAGCTTGAGGAAGTGAGGGCTGCTGTGGGGGAAGTAGCCCAGGGAATTGTACATGTCATGTTTCTAAAAGGTCAGCTACCACAGCTGATACTATTAGGGTCCCTGGACTGGAGCCTGGAGTAGAGGGTGGGCCTGGGGTTCCACCCCACCACCTTTGCCCCCTGATTAATCACTGAGACTGGGAGACAACAGACCCTGTGCAAGGAAGGATAACTTCTCCTCACCTCCCTTGCTGGCTTATGATGAAAATGGCTCAGTAAACTGTGACCCTTGTCCCTAGAGAAAGAAGGGTTACGTGGAGGGTCACAGTGAGCCTCTGAGGCTAGTGAAATCTGCCAGGAAATGTGGGACCCACGGAGGCAAGGGCAGAGCTTTGTCACACAGTATAAAAATAAACTTGAACAGACTTTTATGCCAGCAGCCCTGCAATCACACACAAACATATATCAAAACAGGGTGCACAAGCCAAGATATAGAAAATATTTTAGGAAGGACAAATCTCCATCTCAAGCTTCTAAAGGAATTAAACCATAGGGGAACAACAAAGACTGTTTCATTTTTATTAAAAAATAAAAATCTCTGGATATGGTTAGGGTGACCATATGTCCCATTCTGGCCAGGACAGTCCTGTTTTTAAGCTCTGTCCCAGCAAATCCTGACTTTTTTGAGAAAAATGGGCATTTGCCCCATTTGCTCTTCCCAACTAATCAGCTGGCAAGAGCAAACAAAGAAATACCCAGTTTACCTAAAAAGTTTGACGCACCCGTCCCCCCCCCAGTGGGGGCATGGAGGAACATTGAGGGAGGGTAGCAACGCGAAGTGCTGGGCATGAAGCTCTGGGGGAGGGGAGGGTGTCAGTCCCAGTCACTGGTGGTGCGGAGCTCGGGGGCATCAGCCACTACTGCGGGCAGTAGGGGGCTCGGCCCCAGCTGCGGGTGGCAGGGGCACAGAGCTCAAGGGAGGTCAATCCCAGTGGCTGACGGTGCGGAGCTTGGGGGGGGATCAGCCGCTACCATGGGCGGTACGGAGCTCAGGGGCACAGAGCAGTGGCATGGGGCACAGAGCAGTGGGGGGTGGCTCTGGCTAGCCCTGCAGGTGGGGGTACGGGGGGCAGCTTGGGCCTGGCTGTCCCATTTTTACTTTAGAAAGTATGGTCACCCTAGATATGGTTACAAAAAACCCACAAAACCCCCAGCTTTTAACAGGAGATTTCCAGTGTGCAATCCTTGCCATTAATTAGAGATCTAAAAATAAACCAAAATTAATATGGGAAGTGTCAAGTAGGCCCTTGTGTAATAAGGAAATGATAATAAAATGTCTTTTTTTAATTAATGCAACTGTGATTACAAATGAGTGAAATAAAATCCTTTAAAATACTTAAGAACATAAGAATGGCCCTACTGGGTCAGACCAAAGGTCCATCTTGCCCACTATCCTATCTTCCGACAGTGGCCAGTGCCAGGCGCCCCAGAGGGAATGAACAGAACAAGTAATCATCATAGAATAATAGAATATCAGGGTTGGAAGGGACCCCAGAAGGTCATCTAGTCCAACCCCCTGCTCGAAGCAGGACCAATTCCCAGTTAAATCATCCCAGCCAGGGCTTTGTCAAGCCTGACCTTAAAAACTTCTAAGGAAGGAGATTCCACCACCTCCCTAGGTAACGCATTCCAATGTTTCACCACCCTCTTAGTGAAAAAGTTTTTCCTAATATCCAATCTAAACCTCCCCCACTGCAACTTGAGACCATTACTCCTCGTTCTGTCATCTGCTACCATTGAGAACAGTCTAGAGCCATCCTCTTTGGAACCCCCTTTCAGGTAGTTGAAAGCAGCTATCAAATCCCCCCTCATTCTTCTCTTCTGCAGGCTAAACAATCCCAGCTTCCTCAGCCTCTCCTCATAAGTCATGTGTTCCAGACCCCTAATCATTTTTGTTGCCCTTCGCTGGACTCTCTCCAATTTATCCACATCCTTCTTGTAGTGTGGGGCCCAAAACTGGACACAGTACTCCAGATGAGGCCTCACCAATGTCGAATAGAGGGGAACGATCACGTCCCTCGATCTGCTCGCTATGCCCCTACTTATACATCCCAAAATGCCATTGGCCTTCTTGGCAACAAGGGCACACTGCTGACTCATATCCAGCTTCTCGTCCACTGTCACCCCTAGGTCCTTTTCCGCAGAACTGCTGCCTAGCCATTCGGTCCCTAGTCTGTAGCTGTGCATTGGGTTCTTCCGTCCTAAGTGCAGGACCCTGCACTTATCCTTATTGAGCCTCATCAGATTTCTTTTGGCCCAATCCTCCAATTTGTCTAGGTCCTTCTGTATCCTATCCCTCCCCTCCAGCGTATCTACCACTCCTCCCAGTTTAGTATCATCCGCAAATTTGCTGAGAGTGCAATCCACACCATCCTCCAGATCATTTATGAAGATATTGAACAAAACCAGCCCCAGGACCGACCCTTGGGGCACTCCACTTGATACCGGCTGCCAACTAGACATGGAGCCATTGATCACTACTCGTTGAGCCCGACAATCTAGCCAGCTTTCTACCCACCTTATAGTGCATTCATCCAGCCCATACTTCCTTAACTTGCTGACAAGAATACTGTGGGAGACCATGTCAAAAGCTTTGCTAAAGTCAAGAAACAATACATCCACTGCTTTCCCTTCATCCACAGAACCAGTAATCTCATCATAAAAGGCGATTAGATTAGTCAGGCATGACCTTCCCTTGGTGAATCCATGCTGGCTGTTCCTGATCACTTTCCTCTCATGCAAGTGCTTCAGGATTGATTCTTTGAGGACCTGCTCCATGATTTTTCCAGGGACTGAGGTGAGGCTGACTGGCCTGTAGTTCCCAGGATCCTCCTTCTTCCCTTTTTTAAAGATTGGCACTACATTTGCCTTTTTCCAGTCATCCGGGACATCAAGTGATCCATCCCCTGCCGCTCATTCCCAGCTTCTGGCAAACAGAGGCTAGGGACACCATTTATGCCCATTAAATGACAATATGAATGTTGATTGGTTTTACGTTTCTGCCATTTAAAAAAAAAAAAGGGTTGCAGGAGACAAGCAAAGAATAGAGGCAGCTGTGTAATGTTCTCTATAGACAGGCAACCTGTCCAACTTTAATAGTCACAAAATATGGTGTCTCAGTTGTCTTTGTACAGTATTTGCTTGTCATTCTTTCGTACATTATCTTCCTGGCAGTGAAGCACAGCAAGCAATCCATGGCCTTCCACAGAGGCCTTTGTCTTCTCCTACCTTCTATCATGTTGCCCCATACACTTGGAATATTCTCTCCCTTCTTGTACACCCAGTCCCCTTCCCTCTCCTCTGTCATAGCCCCTTTTCTAAAACTCACTTCTGTGACTCATTCCTGTGCTAACCCCACTGATGATGCTTTTTCTTTAGTGAGTCACCTCCCACCCCTTCTGCGGGTGGAGAGTTTTTGCTCCATCATAGATCTCTCACTGTGCTGAGGAGGGAGCTGCCATCCTGCTGTTGTCTTAAAAAAACTACCAGCTTTGTTGCTTCAGGGATCAAATGATGGAAGAGATAGCCTTGTACCCCCGTAAATGAGTGCCCTCCCGAGTCTTCCAGAGAGCGCTTAAGCCTGGGTTTTAAACTTAATACATTAGTTTAGTGTTCTTGTGCCACTGAGAGTTTACTGTCACATTCACCCCCCTGTGACCTCTCCAGGGGTTCTTAAAGGAACAGAAAGGATTTTTCTCCATTGCCTCTATCTCCCAGCTCCCTCAGCATCCCCCTTCCGTTAACTGTCCTTACTCAAAGTGTCCATGTTGCAGACGCTCACGAGCAGGAAAAGGGTTGACCTTGCTACATCTGCACCCCATCAATCTTTCAGTCCCTCGGGGAGCTAATAGAGTATCATGTGCAGTGCTCCCAAGCCCCTACCAACTGCCTGAGAACAAAGCAGAAGACTAAGCATTCAGTCCCATTCTCCATGGCAACATGTAATCACTGTTGATTTTTAGCTGGCTAGGTTTGTAGTTAAGAGATAGGGTCAATTTTTAACTATTACTAAAACATACTGTAAGCCAATTAGTCTCCACACAGTTCTCCTTACTAGTGCAAGAACTTTCCCTGCTGCTGCTCCTACAGCCTTCAGTATCACTTTCCATTTCCTTAAGCATCTCAGCCGAAAACTTGTCTTAACCCTTTCCCCAACGTTTAAATCCTATTTAGCTCTGTAATTGCATTAATATCTTGGGGCACTGTTTGTAGGAAAGGCAGTATTAACAAAACTTTATTCCACTGTAAATATACTTTCTGTAAAGAAACAAATTCTCTCAGCATATACAAGCTAACCACATTTTAAGAACCTGTGGCATGGGCAAATAGTCCTTTCTTTTCCAATGGCCATACAAATTACAAGCATATCACAAGCTAAGGAGAACTGGCAGTGATGGAAAACTCAAAACTCACATATGGTGCACATCTGATGCTCACACAACAGTGAAAGCAATAGGTATTTTAACTTCCCAGTACGTGTTCAATTTCTTATCAAAGAGCAGAATTACATACATTTATGACAATATTTTACCACCCAAAAAATATAATTTATATTTACCAATCAGTGAAAGGAAAAGATGGAAAACTAATAGTGGAGTAGGGGACAGAAGCACTACAGTTGGGGGGCGGGTGTTGGGTTTTTTTGGGGGAAGGTTAAGAAAGATTTTTAAGTCACAACTGCTTATACATTCTAAAATATCTGTAGTGCAGAATTTAAAAGGTAAACTGAAAAGGAAAACAACATAAGTGAGCTTGTTCCTATTTTAGCTGCTTTGTGATGTATGAAATCAGCTGATAAGACTTTTGTTAAAAACAAAGAAAAATCTGCTTGTTTTTATATTGGAAGTTCAGGTCTTACTTCCCATGAAGACTCTATGACAATCTTGTAACCAATAAAAATTGTATATGACAAGAGATTGAACACTGAGCAACCAAGAGGGGAAGTGTTTTCAACTGTTTGAATGAAACAGTTGAAAACATTTTTTGTTTATTTTTGTGAATACCTAATTTATTTCCATTGCCTAATAAACAAGCAAGAGAAAGAATGTAATGTCTTTGTTAAAAATTACGTGTCACACTATCTCAATTCAGGTTTGAGAGTTCTCAACGAACATCTGTGTTATCACCTCCCTCAAGAAGACCTCTAACAAAATCAGATAACCCAAACTTGACATTTCTGCTATTTCTAGTGTAAAAGCACAAACTAGAAAAATTAAAAACAAAACTCTTCAGGCCTGCTTAATAAAAAAGAAAAAAAAAAGCACAATTATAAAAAAATCTTTTGCATGTCATCTTTAAGGATTTCATTGTGTTTACTGTTTGTATATAGAAATTACAACGGAGAATAAAATAAAAATTCACTTTTTAGAGATAGTATTAGTATATATATAGCTATCACCTGATTAAACCTGTCTTTTTCAAACTTACTTTATGTTACAAATCAGGTAATGCTGCGAAATATAAACTTTTGGGGAAATAATTAAATGAATAGGTCAAGAAGCATAGTTTATTGAATACAGTCACCCACACATACTCAGATTAGTTATTTACAGCCTGATCCAACTTCCATATAAGTCAATGGGAGTCCAACTACCATTAATGAGCATACAGTGCACTCTGCCTTGTTTGTTAGGAGACAAAGTGATTTCATCTGGGACTTACAAAGTCATCTGAAGTGCACAGAATCAGCTTTAGGACTGAACTCTCATCTTTACGTTGCCCAAGCCAAACTTTTAAGTTTTGTTTTATTGACAACCATCAAACGCAATGATTCACTACTCAAACAGGCTCTTACTCTAACAAAACAGTCCAGTTATAATTAGGGTGACCAGATGTCCTGATTTTATAGGGACAGTCCTGATATTTGGTGCTTTGTCTTATATAAGTTTCTATTACCCCTGCCCCCACCCCGATTTTTCACCCTTGCTATCTGGTCATCCTAGTTATAATACAAGTATTACTTCACATTTAAAAACTAGTTTATAAATTGTATACCAATATTCCTCCACACCAATTCCACCAATCCACAGAAATGGCTTTATCCCACCCTCAGTTTACAAAACACAGAAATTTGAATGGTTTCTTCTCTCCACATGTGCTGTTCTTCCTCTCATTTACACTGAATGTTTAGCCTTGGAGCAGCTTGTCATGGCTATGACACAGTCTGCTTTTCCAGAGAGTGGAAAGTTTAGTCTTTTATTAACAAATGAATCACAAAGACAAGTCCAAATAAATCTGACAGGGATATCCGATACCATAGATGCACATTTACTAAGCAAGTAATCTTATGAAACAAAGCCCTCAAATTTGACTATCTACTCCAGAGGTGGGCAAACTACGGCCCACAGGCCACATCTGGCCTGCGGGACCGTCCTGCCCAGCCCCTGAGCTCCTGGCCAGGAAGGCTAGTCCCCGGCCCCTCCCCTGCTGTTCCCCCTCTCCCGCAGCCTCAGCGTGCTACGCTACCAGCTCTCTGGCCCGCCACTCCTGCCTGGCTGCATGGAGGCGTGGCTGACTCCAGCATGGTAAGAAGGCAGGAAGCGGGGGGTTCTGGCGGGCAGTCAGGGGACAGGGAGCAGTTGGATGGGGCGGAGGTTCTGGTGGGGGGGGGCAGTCAGGGGACAGGGAGCCGTGGGGGTTGGATGGGGGTGGGAGTCCCAGGGGGTTTGTCAGGGTGCGGGAGTGTGGATAGGGGTTGGGGCAGGCAGGGGACAGGGTGGGTTGGATAGGCGTGGGAGTCCCAGGGGGCCTGTCAGGGGTCTGGGGTCTGGATAGAGGTCAAGGCAGTCAGGGGACAGGGAGAAGGGGCGGTTGAATAGGCGGTGGGGTCCCGGGTAGCGGTTAGGGGCGGGGGTCTCGGGAGGGGGCGGTTAGGGGAGAAGGTGCAGGGAGGGTTGGATGGGTCGGGGTTCTAAGTGGGGCAGTCAGGGAGCAGGAAGTGTGGGGGGCTGATAGGGGTTGGGAGCCAGGCTGTTTGTGGAGACACAGCCTTCCCTACCCGGCCCTCCATATAGTTTTGCAACCCCGATGTGGTCCTCGGTTCAAAAAGTTTGCTCATCCATGACCTACTCTAAGACTTTGCTGAATTCAATTACTTTCTCACAAAGTATAGTTACTCTCTGGAAAAGATATGTACCCCACTTTCTTCTCATCCAAGTGCTCAATGTAGCTTGAAAGAGTCTCTTTTATCAGCAGAAGATGGTCCAATAAAAGACATTACCTTACCCACCTTGTTTCTCTCAAGATTCCAGACCAGCTTACATTAAAGCCATGGTCTGCTGTAAGCAAAGACAAAAACTTTAGCTTTTCTATCCCTGCCTTCTAAGATAGCCACACATCATCACTGCAGTTCAACATGTTCTAACATGTATGGGTTTCTGAATTATTAGACCCATCTCCTGGAGAAGACTCTGATTCAAGGTGACAAAGAAGAACTTTCCTGTCCTATAAACATGAAGGATAACTCAGCTAGAAGTCTGGCTACATCATGAGCAGAGAATATGACTGTCTTGGTTGCAGGGCTTGTTGAAGCACACTCTCTCTCTCTCTCTCTCTGTGCAACCTCTCAGGTGTCAAGCTTCAAGATTTCATATCTCATAGAATTCCACAGTCCTCCCACTCTGAGACTGGGCCCTGGTCTACAGCACCCTGTGTATCAATTGTGCTTTCCCAGAAAGTCTAACTGGATCTGTACATCTGTGTTTTTTCCCTTTGGGACTCAGTCATAGAAGCATAGCACTGGAAGGGACCTTATGATGGGGCGGCCGCCCCTCACTGGGATGTAAGGGGTTAAAGCAACTCAGGGGGCGGGCGCTGGGCGCTGCATGGGACACAGCAAATAAAGAAAAGGCTTGTAGTGCCAGCCAATTAGAGGAAGGTTTATTGGAGGAGCCAATCAGGGCCAAGTTGGCCCATATAAGAAGGGACTGCTGAGCAGAGGGGGAAGCAGTAACTCCCTGGAGTTTGAGGGAGGAGGGTGGGCTGGCTGAGAGGGTTGGAGCACCATGGACTGGGCAGGGTCAGCAGAGTAGGAGAAAGCTCCAGGCTGATGGCTGCCAAACTGAGGTCCTGATACAAGGGCAGAGACAGTGCTGGGACCATGGGAGAAGTGGCCCAGGAAAGAGATGGTGGAGTTGGAGGAGGGACAGTGACTGGCTGCTGGCAATAGGGACCTGTGTCAGGGCCCGGAGTAGTGGGTGGGCCCAGGCTCCCCCCCACCTCTCCCTTGCCTGCACTGGCCACTTGAGGGAAGTGGCCTGTGCGTAGACTGCAGTCTGCCACTGAGACAAGTGGCTAGAACCTAGACTTCAGATTGCCCTTGAGGCAAGTGGTTGGACGGAGAACTGTCAGTCCCCTGGAAGTGGGGAAAGAACCCGAGTGGGGCACAGCTGAAGGGCTGTGTCCAGAAGAGGATGACCCTGTCTGGGGTGCGACATGGGTCCTGGATGTGAGACAGGAGTGAAAACAGGTGAGACTCCACCTGAGGAGGGTGCACTGGCAACCTAAGCTAATTCCCGTGATGGCCAGCAGGAGGCGCCACGGTAGTGAGTGACGTGCCCAGTTACAAACTTTGAGAATTCATCTAGTCCAGTCCCCTGTCTGTGATCAGTAGAGAATATAGTGACCAAACAGCTTCTTTAAAGTATTATTTATTTTAACAGTAAGAATAACAGTCTGCATACATCTACCTTGATCACATTTATAATGTGCAAACAGAATAAAGTCTAGATCAAGAATATATATAATTGGTGCTCTAAAGGGGCCACTTTCAGAAAGCTGAAAACAATTATAAGCCATATCAGCTGGGAGGTACAATTTAATCACAAACATGTGAACAATAATTGGGAATTGTTTAAGACTAATCTACAAGATGCCCAAAAAGCCACAACTGAGGAAGGCCATATTGGTTAAAAAAAAAAACTTGGTTTACAGAAGCGAAAGCAACTCTAAAAAATATAACAAATGGAAGAAAGGGGAAGTTGATAGTAATGAATATAAATCAGAAGCTAGGAATTGCAGAAAATTGATAAGTGAAGCAAAGGGACACAAGAGAACTTCATGGCCAGTAAAAACAACGAGGACTCCTTGTGGCACCTTAGAGACTACCAAATTTATTTGGGCATAAGCTTTCATGGACTAAAACCCTCTTTATCAGATGCATGGAGTGAAAAATACAGTAAGCAGTATATATATTACAGCACATGAAAAGATGGGAGTTGCCTTACCAAGTTGGGGGGGGGGGTCAGTGCTAACGCGGCCAATTCAATTAAGGTGGAAGTGGTCTATTCTCAACAATTGACAAGCAGGGGTGAATATCAGTGGGAAAATTACCTTTGTAGTGACCCATCCACTCCCAGTCTTTATTCAGGCCTAATTTGATGGTATCCAGTTCGCAAATTAATTCCAGTTCTGCAGTTTCTTGTTGGAGTCTACTTTTTGAAGTGTTTTTTTTTTGTTGAATGGCGACTTTTAAGTCTGTTATTGAGTATCCGGAAAGACTAAAGTGCTCTCCTACTGGTTTTTTAATGTTACAATTCTTGCTGTTTTCAGAGTAACAGCCGTGTTAGTCTGTATTCGCAAAAAGAAAAGGAGTACTTGTGGCACCTTAGAGACTAACCAATTTATTTGAGCATGAGCTTTCGTGAGCTACAGCTCACTTCATCAGATGCATACCGTGGAAACTGTAGCAGACTTTATATATACACAGAGAATATGAAACAATACCTCCTCCCACCCCACTGTCCTGCTGGTAATAGCTTATCTAAAGTGATCATCAGGTGGGCCATTTCCAGCACAAATCCAGGTTTTCTCACCCTCCACCCCCCCACACAAATTCACTCTCCTGCTGGTGCTAGCCCATCCAAAGTGACAACTCTTGACATAATCAAGTCGGGCTATTTCCTGCACAAATCCAGGTTTTCTCACATCCCCCCCACCCCCATACACACACAAACTCACTCTCCTGCTGGTAATAGCTCATCTAAACTGACCACTCTCCAAGTTTAAATCCAAGTTAAACCAGAACATCTGGGGGGGGGGGGGGTAGGAAAAAACAAGAGGAAACAGGCTACCTTGCATAATGACTTAGCCACTCCCAGTCTCTATTTAAGCCTAAATTAATAGTATCCAATTTGCAAATGAATTCCAATTCAGCAGTTTCTCGCTGGAGTCTGGATTTGAAGTTTTTTTGTTTTAAGATAGCGACCTTCATGTCTGTGATTGCGTGACCAGAGAGATTGAAGTGTTCTCCGACTGGTTTATGAATGTTATAATTCTTGACATCTGATTTGTGTCCATTTATTCTTTTACGTAGAGACTGTCCAGTTTGGCCAATGTACATGGCAGAGGGGCATTGCTGGCACATGATGGCATATATCACATTGATGGATGTGCAGGTGAACGAGCCTCTGATAGTGTGGCTGATGTTATTAGGCCCTGTGATGGTGTCCCCTGAATAGATATGTGGGCACAATTGGCAACGGGCTTTGTTGCAAGGATAAGTTCCTGGGTTAGTGGTTCTGTTGTGTGGTATGTGGTTGTTGGTGAGTATTTGCTTCAGGTTGCGGGGCTGTCTGTAGGCAAGGACTGGCCTGTCTCCCAAGACTTGTGAGAGTGTTGGGTCATCCTTTAGGATAGGTTGTAGATCCTTAATAATGCGTTGGAGGGGTTTTAGTTGGGGGCTGAAGGTGACCGCTAGTGGCGTTCTGTTATTTTCTTTGTTAGGCCTGTCCTGCAGTAGGTAACTTCTGGGAACTCTTCTGGCTCTATCAATCTGTTTCTTTACTTCTGCAGGTGGGTATTGTAGTTGTAAGAAAGCTTGACAGAGATCTTGTAGGTGTTTGTCTCTGTCTGAGGGGTTGGAGCAAATGCGGTTGTATCGCAGAGCTTGGCTGTAGACGATGGATCGTGTGGTGTGGTCAGGGTGAAAGCTGGAGGCATGCAGGTAGGAATAGCGGTCAGTAGGTTTCCGGTATAGGGTGGTGTTTATGTGGCCATTGTTTATTAGCACTGTAGTGTCCAGGAAGTGGATCTCTTGTGTGGACTGGACCAGGCTGAGGTTGGTGGTGGGATGGAAATTGTTGAAATCATGGTGGAATTCCTCAAGGGCTTCTTTTCCATGGGTCCAGATGATGAAGATGTCATCAATATAGCGCAAGTAGAGTAGGGGCTTTAGGGGACGAGAGCTGAGGAAGCGTTGTTCTAAATCAGCCATAAAAATGTTGGCATACTGTGGGGCCATGCGGGTACCCATAGCAGTGCCGCTGATCTGAAGGTATACATTGTCCCCAAATGTGAAATAGTTATGGGTAAGGACAAAGTCACAAAGTTCAGCCACCAGGTTAGCCGTGACATTATCGGGGATAGTGTTCTTGACGGCTTGTAGTCCATCTTTGTGTGGAATGTTGGTGTAGAGGGCTTCTACATCCATAGTAGCCAGGATGGTGTTATCAGGAAGATCACCGATGGATTGAAGTTTCCTCAGGAAGTCAGTGGTGTCTCGAAGGTAGCTGGGAGTGCTGGTAGCGTAGGGCCTGAGGAGGGAGTCTACATAGCCAGACAATCCTGCTGTCAGGGTGCCAATGCCTGAGATGATGGGGCGCCCAGGATTTCCAGGTTTATGGATCTTGGGTAGTAGATAGAATATCCCAGGTCGGGGTTCCAGGGGTGTGTCTGTGCGGATTTGATCTTGTGCTTTTTCAGGAAGTTTCTTGAGCAAATGCTGTAGTTGCTTTTGGTAACTCTCAGTGGGATCATAGGGTAATGGCTTGTAGAAACTCGTGTTGGAGAGCTGCCGAGCAGCCTCTTGTTCATATTCCGACCTATTCATGATGACAATAGCACCTCCTTTGTCAGCCTTTTTGATTATGATGTCAGAGTTGTTTCTGAGGCTGTGGATGGCATTGCGTTCCGCATGGCTGAGGTTATGGGGCAAGTGATGCTGCTTTTCCACAATTTCAAATTCTTGCTGTGTGATTTGTGTCCATTTATTCTTTTGCGTAGAGACTGTCCAGTTTGGCCAGTGTAATTAAAGACAATAAGGAGTCTTTCAAGTATATTAGGAACAAAACAAAATCGTAACAATGGTATTGGTCCATTATTAGATTAAAATGGTAGAATTATCAATAATAATGCAGAAAAGCATATTTACAATGAATATTTGTGTTATATATTTGGGGGGAGAAACAGATATAGTGCTTTAATAAGTGGGCCTAATTGTGAGCTCAACCATGGAAAATGAATGAAAGTTCATAAAATGTCACAATAACCTATGATTACAAGTGTTGAACAGAAAAGATGCAGAAGGGTGACAGGAAAACTGAATTAGTCTAAACAAAAAGGCCTTGTGATTTAATTCAAAGACTGTGTTAGTCATAGCTAGTAAATAAGAGAAATGTGGGACCAAATATCAATGGACCAAACTTGGTATGTCAGAAGTTAGATGGTGAACAATATAAGGAGGGGATGAGCTATTCTACACATCATTCTCTTTGGGGGGGTCTTTTTAAAAAAAAAAAAAAAAACACCACAACAACTTTGTCGGGAAAATATGGATGAACAGATAGGAGATTAGGAAGGAGAGAGTTTCACCGTGATGGCTGCCACCCTAACTATCTCCTGAGACCCTCGTATCTACCATAACACCAGTGGGCCTTTGTTATCCTGATCCCAAGGGATGTCCTTAGCCAACTGGGCCAGAGACAATGATCCAGATAACACTGGCACTCCACAGGCTCTGGCCAAATCCTGAACACCGTCTGGGATGTGAGACTTCATCATACCACCTTCCCCTTTGTGTGTCCTTTCCCTTTCCCCTTTATTTCTTCTTTCCTATCCCTCTCCTTTTTCCTTCTGTCTAATAAAGAGTTTGGCTTAGCCAGCCAAGACTGTATATTTTACAACACTGCTGTAAGCCTGTGACAATAGAGGCAGCTAAATACAATGCCTTAAATAGCAACACTGGAACAAGTTTACCAGGTCTCAAAGTGGCTAATAAGACCATGTGCCAGGCCTGTGTTTTTCCAGCAAGATTCTTGCAAGTGAGCATCAACACCAGAGACACAAGATGCATTTTCTTATCTTTACTGTTCTTTTCATTCTCTCTGTGTTTGTCTTGTTTTGTCTTCTAGGAAATATAATGGGATTTTAACAGCAAAAACAGCTCCAGCCAATCTCAACTAACGTCTCTTCTCCCCAAAAGGACAGTAATTACTATCTTTACCCTCTAAGACTGTCAAAGAGGGGTGGGAAGGGTGTCTTCTAATGACTCTTTCCAGCTAAAGGGATAGGGAATAAAGAATGATCTTAAAATGAAAGCCTTGCTTAACATTTTACATTTCAAATACTATAAATGTTGTCCCCTTTTTTCTGTATCTTTCATAAAAGGTTAAGAAGGATTTTTGGTAATGTATGGTACTGACCAGGCTGAGGTTTCTGCATACCAAACCCCAATCCTTGTTTAATATTGGACAGCGACAGGGTCATATTAACACATTTAACTCTTTGGGCCCATTTATGCCATCTACATTAATCAATAGTAGTGATAGCTGATGATGATGATACTTTTTCCATTCTATTAGTACCTTAGGAGGATATTCAACAGCAGCTACTAAAGTTAGATATTTTTAAATCCACAGTTCCGGATAACTTGCATCTAAGAGATTTTGATTACAAAACTAGAATGGTATAAAATTAACATGACACACATTAAATGGACTAAAAACTAGCTAATGGATAGGTCTCAAAATGTAATTGTCAAATGGGAAATCATCATCAAATGGGTGTGTTTCTATTGGAGTCCCACTGGGATCAGTTCTTGGCCCAATGCAGTTCAACATTTTATCAAAGACCTAGAAGAAAACACAAAATCATTGCTAATAAAGTTTTTCAAATGACACAAAAGTGGGGAAGAGATAAATAACAGAGGACAGCTCACTGGTACAGAGCTATGTGAATCACTCCTTGAACTGAGTGCAAGCAAACAATATGTGTTTTACTATGGGTAAATTTATACATCTAGGAACAAAGAATGTAGGCCATATTTACAAAGTGGGAGGCTCTGTCCTGGGAAGGAGTGACTCTGAAAAAAGATTTTGGGGTCATGGTGGATAATCAGCTGAACACGAACTCCCAGACAGTGCAATGCTGTGGTCAAAAGGGATAAACAGATCCTTGGACACATAAATGGAGGAATCTTGAGGAGGAGAGAAGTTATTTGACCTCTGTATTTGGCCCTAGTGTGACCGCAGCTGGAACACTATGTCCAGTTCAGCATCCACCCTTCAAGAAGGCTGTCGATAAACGGCAGAGTGTTCAGAGAAGAGCCCCGAGAATGATAAAAGGTTTAGATAACAGCCCTTATAGTGACAGACTCAGGGGGCTCAATCTATTTAGCTTAACAAAGTGAAGGTCAAGGGGTGACTTGATTGCAATCTATATGCAGTTACATGTGGAAGAAATATTTGATAATGGGCTCTTCAATCTAGCAGAGAAAGGGGTAACATGATGCAATCACTGGAAGTTGAAGCTAGACAAATTCAGACTGGAAATAAGTCATATTTTTTAACAGTGAGGATAGTTAAGCAACAGAACAATTTATCAAATTTCCATCACTGATTTGTTTCCCCCCACCCCCAAAAGATATGCTTTAGGAATTATTTTGGGGAAGTTCTATGGCCTGTGTTATATAAGAGGTCAGACTACATGATCACGTTGGTTCCTTCAAGCCTTGAACTCTATTAATCTTACCAAACAGCTTACGCTGATGGTAGCTAGAAAGGCCTACTTTCTTCAGACATCCTTGCAGGTCCCATATGTCAGACTGGTCCCCCCCCCCCCCCCCCAAACAGCTTCCCAAAAATTACTTCCTCTATTGAGGGTTCCTCTTTAAACCAATCAAAGTTCCTCTGTTCTTGTCAGTTCCTAGGCTTTGGATCTTCTGCACAAAACCAGTCCGATTGGCTCAGCAGAAAGTGAGGCCAGCCTCCTTGGAACCAATAGCCCTGCCATTGTTCTATAGCAACCCTCATGTGTTTGCTCAGGGGTAGCTTATTTTGAGCTATTCTTCTTCCTCTTCCTGCTTGTTTTTCCTTACAGTCTGGTATGAAACTAAACCAATATACTCATATAGTAAACATCCAAAAAATCAGGTAAACATACAGTAATCCATATATTGTTAAAAGCTGCAACTATGGCTACAACTTGAACAGAGAACACGACCACCCCTTTAGAAGAAAACTGCAAGGCTGGTACCTAAAAATCCATCCAAACTCTTCTCCACTCCCCTTTTCCCCCTTCACACTCCCACAAAAAAAACCCCACAATAGACTAGAACCTTGAGCGACATCAAATGCCCAGATACAATCAGAAGTTTCCTGGAAATGCTCAGTCCTTAGCTTTCTAGGATACAGACTGATTTTTTACATCTGCCTCTGTGGTGCTAATGAGCACAAAGTCTAATTATGTGAGGAGAGAGGTTTTTGGTCTCCAAACCTGGCAATCTGGCACCTTTTGCAAACCCTCAATTAATTCAAAGTATTTTTCAAACCGTAAAGTCAAGCATCCATTTGGTTTTGTGTTAATCAGCTTTGCCACTGTAGAGTCCTTCCCTGGCAATCCTACAGGTTTCCTGATGTGGAACAGGGAGTGGCAGAGGAAGCACCCTTTTTCCTCTAAGGAAATGGCATGTGAGATATGGGAGAAGGCGCCTTGTAGAGACAAAAAGGAACAGCACAATTTTTCACCCAGCTAGGCTTGTCTGCCTGAAGAAACCACTTTTGGATCACATCTGTTTTATCAGAAGTATGGCTTTAGCCATTCCAAAAAGGTGCCCCCAAATTAGGCTTTTATTTTTCTCTTTATTTTTATGAAAGAAATTGTGCACAAGCATCACACTTTTTGCCAGAAAAAAAAAAAAAAATTAGAGCACACTACTTCATAAGAATTGGTGGTGTCGTGTCAGTTGGTTCTGCTATTTCTGGTACACTGAAGAAATACAAACCACATATTAAATTTAATCAGTTCCATGAAAGATGACAATTTTAAATGTGTTTTGGAAAAGGAGTACGTGAATTTCCTGTGGATATTATGGTTCGGTGACTATAAAATTGGATGTTTAAACGTTGACATAAGAGAAATCTTTGTCCGCTGAGGGTGTCCGATTGAAAATTGTTTGTGGCAAAAAGCTAAAGATTTACTAAATAATTAGTAAAAAGAAAAGGAGGACTTGTGGCACCTTAGAGACTAACAAATTTATTTGAGCATAAGCTTTCGTGAGCTACAGCTGTCTCTAAGGTGCCACAAGTACTCCTGTTTTTTTGCGGAGACTAACACGGCTGCTACTCTGAAACCTGTCAATAAATAATTAGTGGGATTCATAGGATAAAGTTAAAATTTAAGGATTTTCTAACTAATATATTCCAAGGGCTCCCAATCTCAACCTTCTTAAGGATTCCATACACCTTGAATATGAAAGCAATAGATTGTATTATTTAATATTTTAATGTGTATGCAAATAACAGATTTCATTTCCTCCCTAATTTGAAGTCATATAAGCCATTGTTTCCCCTGTGCTACTTTAGGTGATTGAGGCCATATGGAGACTTTACATCTCCAGCTGGATATAGTTAATTCATTTTGCACAAGCACAAAACTACCACTAACAAAAATAATACCTTTTAAAAAAACCACAGTCAAATCCAACTTTTCATGGAGCAAAATGGGGGTGAAAGAGAAGGGCAAGGAATCCCCCAAGTTAAGTTTTATCATCTTCTCCATTTTGGAAGGATTAGTTCCCCATCAGGTAATTGAAATTAAGAATCTACAATTATCACTATGACTTGCACAACTCACCCCAACAATAATATGCTCCCACTGTATTCCTGTGACACTGTTCCATTACATATTTTCCTGTTAAAACTTTGGGTACAGTGGAAAAGCTTGTAAATCAAGGCTTCAGAAATACATTTACCAGTGGCAAGTGGAAGGCTTTTTGTGTTGACTATACGCCTAAGTCCATTTCTGCCAAGTTCCCACAAAAAAAGAAAATGTACACCTCTAGTCCTGATGGTTGTGAAAGAACAAAAATAGACTGAACCTATTTGATTCTTATTCCTTACTCCTCTGGAAGATATACTAGAAAAAGACAGGGAAGCCAACACTAGATAGATATTCGTAATACTTTTAAGGTAAACTACAGAGGGAAAGGAGGGGGACTTTTGGAAAACAAAATAAATTGTGAATCCAACTTTATACATCATAAAATAAAAAAATAAAAGTTTATCCCTTTACATCCTATCTTAACTGACACCAATAAAGACATTTAAATTCTCCTTTAGGAGTTATATGCATGTGCCTACCAGGTTTAATGAGAGTTTGCCACACAAAGGAGTTGAATAAACCCCAGAATGTATACACTAATCACAACAGCTCCAAGGGTTTTCTGCTCTTATATTATTATTTTTTTATCCTCAGATGTTCTTGACAATTTCCCCCATCTATTACATTGTTCCTCTTCCCACTGTCTCTTATGCACTCTTTATCCTTAATCTAGTTTTCTTTGATCCTATGTCTTTTACTGCCTCTTTGCATCTGTCAGTTTCTTTTCATTGATCAGTTTCCTTCAGCCTCCACTTATCCTAAGAAAATTTCCTTCTTTTATTTTCTTTACCCATTCTCCTAATTTTGTCTCTTTTTTTATTATTCTTGTCCCATATATCTGAGTGCCCCCTCTAGTTTTTATTCCTTATTAATTTTCCAGCATTTTTAGAGCAGCTTACACAGTCCCCCATTAAATGCTTCTCATCAAAAGAGCTTTACAAGCCAGATTACTATAGTTACAGTGATAATGGCTTGAAATTGACAAAATGCACTTTAGCTATTGTGCTCCTTAACTGTGATACAGGTCAATCTTAATGAATACAGCTACATTTTACAAAGGGCTCAGGAGGTTGTTCTGTTAACACACATCCAGCAGGGCAGATGACCATCATGCCAGTAATTACACCATTTGAAATATTTATTGCAGGTAAGAAAACAGTTCAATGCAAATCTCATTCCACCTACAAAGGACGTTTGGGCAGGAAAAAAAGGAGTTCAGCTGGACCAAGTTTACATTTTAAGGCTCCAATCCTGCTTTGCAGTCCATGTGGGCAGAAAACAGTGTGGTTTCAGAGGGAATGACACCCTTCGTTTTGAGGGGACTTTGTGTGGGCACATCTATCCAGATCAGAACTCAGGATCAGGGCTCTCAAGCAGCACCTAGCCTGAATCCCACTGTACAGGGTATCAATTTAGAGCTCTTTATTTAAGACTAAGGGAATCATAGTTGGTTTGAAGGCAGGTATGCTGTAAGTGTTGCCAGTGCACAGCAGAAGTAACTGCTTGTACTGACAAATTAAAATGGAACAAACAAGTATATTGTACTTGCATTAAACACAATAGTGAGTCTTACACCATCACCAGCACATTTTCCACACCTCTTTTCTTGGGATCCTCAAGTGGAAAAGAAACAGACATGCTCTGTGAAGTGACTTGAACTCCCCACCCTACATTCTTTGCTTTATTATCCCAGTCTCTGATTTCAAGGTGGACTCCCTATATACATCTGACCCACCCTCTGTTTCTCTCCCCCTAAAACCCCATTCCCAACTCCTCCTGGTGGACTTTGCTCCTTCCTTTCAGTGTCCAAGCAGTATCTTGTATTCCCTTGTCCTTAAAAAAACAAAACAAAACACCTTGACCTTTTCAGCTACTGTTGTTTCTCCTTACTCTATTTTCCCTCTAAGCTCCTTGATAATACTCCTCCTCTAACCACTCCCACTATTTCTTCTCATATTTCCTTAAGATTCACTTGTAGCTTAGATTTTACCTTCTTTCTATTAAAACAAGGGACTCCTCACAAAAATCCCTGGGCATTTCTTTGTAATTAAGTCTAAGGCCCTCTTCATCTTCATCCTCCTTTATTCTTCTGTCACCTTTCCCACAATCCATCATTCCACTGCTCTTGATTTCTAGGACCCTTATTTCCAGGGCAGTTCCTCCACCTCTTGTCCTTCAGGTTCCCCCATCAATGGGCAACCTCAACTAATGATTTCAGCTGTAATTCACCTCACCACTTCCGTTATCATAATTTGTATTTATATTACAGTAACTCTTAGAGGAACCAACCAACCATTCCGAGGCATTGTACAAACATAGTGAGAGACAGCCCCCACCTCCAACGAACTTGCAATCTAACTAGAAAAGACAGACAAATAGCGGGAAGGGAACCAGCAGTGAAGTGATTTGCTCAAGTTCACACAACATGCCACTGACAGAACTGGGAATAGAAACTTAGGTCTCCTGACTCCTCGTCCACTGGAGTATCCATTAGGACAAATTGCCTCTCTAGCCACTATCACGCTTACCTTTCTGATGTGTATCTCGGATGTTTCACCAACTCAACAGGGCAAAAACTGAGCTCATCTTTACTTTACCGTAACATCACCCTCTCTGCCTCCTCTTTCAGAGTTATTGACAAGACCACAATATTCAGTCACTCAACTTTGTAATCTTGTTATTATTTTCAACCCCTCCTCCTGTTCCCACATAGGCAGGTGGTCACCAGATCCTGTTACTTCTTTCTCCATAACATTTCGAAAATATCCATCCATTCTTCTCTCTCTCACCCCCAGCCTACCCCCAGCTAGAATACTTGCCTTGGTTACCTCCTCCTTTTTTATCTCCCTGGTTCCCTTGTCACTCTCTTTCAGTGTACCCATAACCTAAAAGCTGAAAGACATCTTCCTTGTCTGCCATTCCACATTGCTTTGCCAGTGCCCATTAATTAACACCAACAAGACACTATTGTTTTAAGAAGTACCAATTGTGAGGAATTGGACCATGATCAGTGGTCATAAGAGCATGGAGAAGAAGAAACTGGAGTAAGATCTTAAAGTCCATGTTCACCTGTGACACATCAACATTTTTACTCCAGCCTTCAAAATTAAAAGCTCTACAAACTCATTGCATCACCTGACTGCCCCCACTTTCTCCGCATATACCACTTTAAATAATTGGGGTTTTCAGCTAATATTGGTTTAAACTATGATAACTACCTCTTGCACATATGTCCCTCGCCTAGTCCTCATAAGGATCATTTTTAATTTCAAGATGTATTTACACAGTAGAGCATAATACTATCAGGTAGGTAGCTTTTTATCAAGTGTGAAATTACTTAAATGCACATTTACTAAACATATAGCCCTGAAAGCTTTCACTGCAATCCTCAGTACATAAGGTTTACATCCTCCAAGTAGCTTTGAATACCAGTAGGACATCCTCCTATTTCTTTCATGTGGCTGGCAAAACAGAAACATATTGTGCTAAAAAGAAATGTGCAGTATACAGATATACACTGCACTTTAGAAAGGACAGTCTGTCAGTCAGTCAGCATCAAGCTGGATACAGAGCATTTCTCCTTGCCATTCCTTCTCCCTCCAATCATCACCATGCTGAAGCATGGATGGGGACCTAAACAGAGAAGCAAGTAAGGGCCAAGTTTGGAAACAGGTAAAATTGTCTGCCTCCTACCCCTCTCCCCCTGAAATAGAGCATACACGTGCCAAAAGCGGATCATTACATGTTCACCCACGTTCTGAATGGCAGTATTACACAGCTGCCCTTGAAGCGGAATAATATATTTGTGTAAGGGGTTCTGCTTCGAAACCATTGCTAAGTCAGAGAGTGTAAGTGCAGTCCACACCTCTGACACTCCACAGCACCTGCCACAAAGAAATTTCTCAGAGCATGTTAGAGTAGCATCCTGTGCTTCTTTTGCTAGTGGGTAGTCTTATAGAAGGAGGCTGGGCTACAAACATAATCTCTGAGGCTGCATCTCCATGGGGACAGTTTAGAACTCACCGCAGCCTTCACCATTACCACTAGCAGAGGTACAACAATGGTGAATTGGGAGTCCGAAATTTGACAGTGAAGATCCAGTTTAAAAGTCATGATTAATTCAAGACGATCAGATTTCATGCTGGATTCACATTCTTTTACTATAACTGTGCCTAAGTAGAACTGCTCACCAACTGAAACCCTGCCACGGCCATAAACAGCAGAATGGCTTTGAAGGGTTACTGCCACACTGGAGGAAACTTGAAAAAACCAACAGTAAAAAACCAAAGAGTCATTGACTTAGTCTTGCTCTCTGCCATCCCTGCTAATAGGTATGGTACGATATCAGTGATTGAATAAGAGCCTATTTCCTTCCTTCACATCCCAGCTTTGCGTTTCTGCTGGATTGTACAATCAAGACTGCAGCCTCGGTTTATAGCATCCGAGTCTGTTGCTGATAGCACAGATGTAACCGTCTGGATTCACCACACGCTAGGGTGAGATGGGGGAAAGCGAGAGGGGAAGCTTTGTTTAGTAAAAGGAAAGTCGCAACAATTTGTATTATCCAACAGAAGAGGAAAAACACACAAACAAGAGAGGAAAAATTACTTCAGTTTAAAGGGCCAATGAGAGGGAAAGGAAGCTACTTTTTATTTATAGTATTGTCATAAACATTTATAAAACCAGAACCTATCACACAATCTCTAAACAACAGGGGTCATCCCCCCCCCCCAACCAAAGTACCAGCGAAAGATCCTGTTCAGCTCAGTCACTAGTCCTCAGAGCACAGGCAGAAAGCGAACCTTAGTCCATTTTCATAGCTGAGGCACTGCCCACAATTTAATGGGTCCCTTTGAGGGCACATGTGACCTTTAAATCAAATGCACCACAAATTATGAGAGGAAAAAGTGGGGACCAGACAGCAGAAAGAGACAAGAGCCTCCCTAAGGACAAACTCCTCAAATCCAGTGGCAGGGGGGCATTTGGAAAGATCTGAGTTTTTAAGGAGGTTGTTTCCCCCCAACAGGAAATCTCCCCTTAGCACCCCTTCCCCAACCCCCTCCCCCCAAAAAACCTTAAAAGGCCGCTTGGAGTCTCCTCACTTTGTTTGGGCGAAGCCCCTTTGGGGGTGTTCGAATGTATGGGGGGGGTGAAAACTACTAAACTGGCAACACTGCGAAACTAGTTGTCCACCGGGGGGGTGGGGGATGACGGAGTTTTGGGGGGTAGGGAAATCCCTGACCCAAACACAAGTATCTCCCTCTGCCCTATAGTCTCTGCTCCCCCCAACCTCTCACCCCCCACCCCCACCCTTTCGTCCCCAGTTCCCCCGCCACACACACACACACACACACACACAGAGCCCCCAGCCACCCCAGCTCCTCAGACCCACCGGCAGCAGCAGCAGCAGCGCACCCCGGGGTGACCGTGCCACACTCACCTCCTCCTCCTCCTGCAGCGGCTGCCCCCGGCGCATCCCTCTCCCTCTCCTTCCCCCGCCTCGCCGCCAAGCCCCAGCCGCCGGGGATCCGCCTCCCAGCCCTGCGGCCAGCAGCGCCCGGCCCCCAGCGCGGCAGCGAGCCCGGCCTCCCCCGAGCTCGGGGGCTGCCTCATGCCCGCCCCCCGCCCGCCCGCCCGCGCCCGGGCCGGAGGGGCTGGGCTCCCCCTCTGCCCAGCCCTGAAGCCGCCTGCGAGCTGGGGCTGGCGCACGGGAGACGGTGGAAGGGGAGGGAGGGATTGGGAAAGAAATCAAGGCAGAGAGGGAAATGAGGGAAGGAAAAGAAGAAAAGGGAGGCCAGCAAAAGAGGCGACGAGGCAAACAAAGGAGGGAAGGAAAGGGGAGGGGGGTTCTGCTGCTGAAATAATGGCTCCCGTATCAAGCCCCGAGGGCGCAGTGCTTTGGGACACCGAGAAACTTCTCGCTGAGGGAATTGCAGTCGCGTGAGCCAAGAGGCGGGCTGCAATTTGGGCGGGGATGCGCCTCTTTGTGCCCGCCAGCTGCTGGGCTCCTGGCGCCCAGTGACATTAGAGGGGACACAACATGAACCCTTACACTCCCCCCCTCCCCCCAGGAAAGTTTGAGGACGCTGCCTATGGAAGTAGCTCCCCGGGGGCTGCGGAGGGGGGGTGAGGTGGGGGCGATTTGGAGGTTGTGCAATTTGACCATGAGACATGCTTCATCAAACTTCCAGCGAGATTCAGCCGAGAGCCGCCTGTCGGCGCTTAAATCACAAACAATAAAAATGAGTCAGTTTCCTATCTGAGAGTTGGAGAGAGTTGATTGCTATGAAAACGCATGGCAGATTTTCTCTGAATTGGGAGTGGAGTCAGACCTACAGGAAAAGGATGTATGCGCGGCAGCCCGGATTGCACAGGAACCCGGCTTGTGTTTATCTGCCCTGCTTTCCACAGTAACTTGAGGACACTGAGTCAGTCTGTTTTCCATGCACTAAGGCTTCACAAAAAAGCAGCTTTCCCGATGCTTCAAGAGGCACAGCACTGCTGTAACAGCTGTATAGTCTGCTGCTGCTAGGTTTGGCCAGCTCAGCTACTAACTGGTGGAAAGCTCAGTTGCTTGAACTACTAGCTGGAGAAAACACAAGCCAGGGTCCCAAGTTGAGGCCTCCCCTAAGGTAACATGTACACAAAGTGAGGCTAGTGACTGGATTGTGGCCATTGCCAAAGAAAACTCAGTTGGTACATTGTCAGGTTCACAAGTATCCTAAATTCTGATCTTGGTCCTTGCTGTGCGGCCTTGGCACTTAGCCTTTCACTGTTTGTTCCCCAATGAATAAAGAGGGGATAGTCATATTACCTACTACACATTTTGGCGGGGGGGGGAGCGGGTAAGGAAAGACTGTGAGGATTAGTGGATTTTTATACAGTATTTTGCAGATGTAAAACAGTGTATAAAAGTGCTCACCATTACTATCATTTGCTGGGAATAGTGTTAGTTATGATCTAGCTCATGCCTTGCAATGTACAAAGGATATTTTATTTGGCTAAGACCATTACTATACCATAATATAAACTTTAAAAATCACTCCTAATGCCTTGAGTCTAGACTATGTACAATAGGAATGCCCAACGCACAATCCAAGGAGTCCTAAATGTGGCCCACAGCCATGCTGAAGTTCACTGGAGTTTATATAAAATGTAAGCCTTTTGAGATTGATTTCAACGTGCCAGAGCCCAAATCTGCTATTCCTCTCTGAGGTTTCTGTGAATGCCTGCTGGGTGCTTTTTTTCCCTCCATTGGTGTTGAACTTGGCCAACAGTTTTTGCTCATCTGTCAAACAAGAAAGTAGTATAAGTGATTAAAATAATAAAAACATGCTGTAAGCGGTGCTGCACACTCCATTGTACCCCCTTGTGTCAGGGCATGGCACTGCCTCAGGGCAGAGCAGCCTATGCTGTGAACTCAGTGTACAAATGTGTAAATGGTTGAAAATTAACCAACTCAGAATCCGGCCATTCACATCTTTGAACAAACAAACATAAAAGGCAGCTGTGCTTTAAGCCCAGGCCATAGCCTGGCCCTGGGTTAGCACTGAGTCACAGACTCTCACCCAGCACGATTTTCTCTTGAAAAGCAGGCAAGGCTTCTTAACTGGCCTGTTGGATCCCTACTGGTCAGTGTCATTTCCTGTCCCTTCCAGGCCTCTGGCAGATTAAATTGTGCTCATCCCAGCGTGAGTGGGTTTTCCTTAAGCAAGGAATGTGCCAATGTCTTCAGCAGGGGGCTAAGATGGCCTGATAGATCCTATCATCATGTAATATGGACAAGGGCATGCACTCTGCTAGAATCAATACGAATATTAATGTTGTCACATTCACAGGCTAATGCACCTATAGGCTTTCTTTCATTCTCACAAATTGGTTCTTTTTAAAAAAAAAAAAAAAAAAAGAACCAGAAGTCTGTTTCTCGGTGGCAGAAGAGGGAGACAGTGAAAAATGTATGTTTTTTAAAGTAATGGCTAGTGCTCAGCTACTGTAGTGGAAAAGGCCATCAAAGTGGACAGATAGGTTTTAGAGTCCAGGGGTACATTTTAAAATCAATATTTATTTGGACTTTTTTTAAAAAAAATCAATAATGAATAAACTAACATAAGTAACAGAGCTTCAAATATTTAATCTAGTTTGAAAAGTGAACCCAAAGTACTGCTGTTTTGAGGAGGGGGAGGAAGGCTTGAATCAGAACTATACATTTAAAGTTCTAAATGGACCCAAGAGTCACTCCAGCTCCTTGTTAATCTCTTACCTGCTTTGGTTTCAGTTGTGATTTGGAAAGTTCTGCCTCGGTGCTGTGTCAACAGCAACATCCTATTCATTACCATGTGCACTCCCACTGTGAGTGCCCGCACACATGTATTTAAAATTCACTATCCCTGCGTATGCAACTGTTCCCAGTAAAAGTTTACTTTCCATTATAATTCATGCAAGTAAAACTTAAGGGGCTGCAATGTTTGCAGAAAGTGTACACTACAGGGGAGCAAGTATAGCCCAAGTGAGTTTATAGTGAACATTCATGAAAGATGTTTTATTCAGTCATTTCTAACATTCTAGCTCATCTTTCTTCCAAGCATTAAGGAAACTTCTTGATACCTTTGTTGTAAATAAGGGTAATAGAGGGATCACTTACAACCATCTCTGGAGTGAAACACAGCAGCTATTAACCAATGGAGATTAATAACATACAAGCGCTTAGTTCATGAAACAATGAAAACTGTATATAATGGATACTTCAGGTGGAACTTTGAGGCAAAATATGATTCTTTTATTGGAATTTATCCAAGACACTTGTCTACACTGCCCTGCCATTGGACAATGGAAGTGTGATTATCAGTGTGGACCTAAGTGCTTCTCTGTAACTCTCCCATGTGAACTCTGCGGCCGTGAACTAAAATGTCTGTACTCCATGTTAATGGTGTGTTCCTCACACAGGACTATATTAAGGCAAAGTAGGAACCTTTTCATTCTTGCCCACAGCATCCACACTGGAGAGCTGTAGTGCAGCACTGCTGATCACACCAAGATAGGTAGAACTGCGGAGCAGTTTAGACACAGCCTGCGTGCTTGTCTTTGGAGGGACACAACCAGAGATGTGACTGCAGCACGTGTATATTACCTGAGGTAGCTTTGATCTAGCTTGTTACCAGATGGGCCTGTTACTTTGGGGTATGCTCATTTATTCGGGTTACTCTTCGGGGGGGAGGGGGGGGAAGGGTGCTGTAATTCTATTAATGTGCTGCTTACGTCACTTGTGTGTTCATATGGAGCTCTACTCCTTCCTTCTGCAAGTCCCCTCCCAATGGAGCTATCCTGCAGGCCCTAGGTTCCCCGGGGCTGGGTCCCTCCAGCCCTAGAACTAGATGAACCTACGCAGGCGCACACCACAAGTCTGAGCAGACTGGGTCAATCAGCACTCTTCAGCTGATCCCCTCATATGTCCTTGTGCTCAGTGAGCTGTGTTAAGTAGCACTTTTCAAGCTGATACCCTTATGTGCTCCTGGTCTCAATGGGCTGAGTTGAGCAGCACTCTCAGCTGCCCCCCCACTTAGTGCTCCAATTTTAGCATGTCCCTATCCCACTTTCATGTTATAATTGTACTGATAGTAACCAACTTGATGAGCAAACGCCACAGTATTTTTGGGCACTACAGGGATCTTTTAGCTTAAGTAAAAGAAACGTTGCTGAAGAGTAAACGGGAGAAGCTAAAGACACAAACGAGTAAAATTCAGAGAGCGAGAGAGAGAGAAACACCCAAATTAACCATAAGGGTTATTTATTGAATAATAATGATAACCATACAGGGAGAGACTAAACCAACATAACATCCATTATTAAAGGGTAATACCTGAGGCAGAAAGGAAAATGGGGTGGGGGGGGGGAGATCTCATCACTCCATGAAGCGTGAACTGGTCGGGGTTCCTAGGTGATGGTAGCAGCTCAGGGTCCTGAAGATAGGAGACTGACAGAGACCCCAGCACGATCAGTCAGGTGATGATGGAGTCCCAGTGGAACAGATGCAGAGTTTGAGTCAGAACCCTGACTGGAGGGTGAGTAGGGATTTTTGTAGAGAAAATACAATGGTTCCAGGGAGAACACTAGATTTGTTTATAGGTAAACTGATGACTCAAGGGTTTTCTTTAGGCTAGACAAAAGGAGCAGATTACTCTTGGCTCTGGGTGTTTTCTTCCAGAGAGCTCACAATGCAACTAGGCTGCTTCAGTATTTTGGATATCAGTTGGGTGTGTGCAGGCATAGGTTTATTAACATCTGGAGCAGAGATTCCCATGATGCAGTGCGTCCTTGCTTTTCTGGTCCCAGAGTTCAGTGCGGTTCTCCGTTCTCCATTCTGAATGCAAATTGAGATGTCTCCCTGTCCCATCTTTCATGCAGATGAGGCTAGGGGAGTTGTCTCTGTTTTCCATTCTGTATGCTAATGGAGATGTCTTAATCTTGTCACCCTTGTCAGGAGAGGTCTAGGTCTGTCTCCCATTCGCTCCTCCTTGCTCTCTGCAAGCTTTTTCTCTGATGGGTTTTGGTTTAAACAGAGGCTGGGGGTGGGGGTGTTTTTAATGAGTCAGACAGGCTGGATACTGCACCCTGGTTCCCCAAGAACACAGAGCTGACTGGTATCAAGCTAGCTCAAGTAACAAAAGCCATGAGTGAAGTCATGGCAAGCCAGTCTGGGACCATGGGTATACAGCTTGTCTTGTGTGGTTTCACTGCTATTGTTAGTCGAACTAGCTAGGTCAAAGCTAGCTCAAGCTGCAGTCACACCTCTGATTACAGTGCAGACATATCTGGAAAGTTAAGGTGAATCAACTAAAGGAGTGGTTCTTAAACTATATGGCGGACCTCCTAAGGGAGGGGCAGGAAGAAATGTGTCAAGGGAGGTCCAAGCTGTGTGCTTTTAAGATCTGTGGCTGTGAGCCATGGGTGGCTGGGGTTCATGCAGAAGGGCTACATACACCAGGAGGTGGGGATAAAAGGGAGAGCCAGAGCCCTGCCACCTGGGCTCAGGTTCTCCACGCACACCCACACTCCCTCATGGGGAAGTAGCAGGCTCCAGCTGTCAGCCCCAGGCTAGCAGCAGTAGCGCAAAAGGGTGGCAATAGGGGGCTATGTCTGCTGTGAAGAGTGATATTAACAAATATAACTTTTTACATTGCCACCCTTATTTCTGTGCTCCTGCTGGCGCGGTGTTGCCTTCAGAGCTGGGTGTCGGCTGGCAGCTGCTGCTTTCCACTCTGCCTTCAGAGCTGGTGGCGGTATAGGTACTTGTAGGGTGGGGGCTTAAATGACTACAAAGAAGGGGCGGGGGCGGGGTGCAGGATCAAATAAGTTTGAGCACCACTGAGCTAAAGTTATGAAGTAAATGCACATAAATAAAAGAGCGTTAACACCACCCCGGATATTTCACACGTGGATGTTTTCATTCAAGAGTAAAGTGGCCTTAGTTCATTGTAACTTAATCCATCTCCAAGGCACAGACTGATAGAGTGACTTGCTGCCTCACAGTCCCCTGCTCACACTCTTAGACAACACGCACACATAGCAAAGCAAAAATCATCCCTAGGACTGCTGTTTTGAAATAGAATTTACGCACAGAGAAAGGAAATAAGTGAGTGCATTTACTTGATATTGTAGATCTAAGTAGGGCATCATGTATAGCCAGTCAGAAAAAAAATCTAGCTGTCAACTACTCTCAGATTATACACCGTATAAGTATTCCAGAATGAGAATGTCCACACATGGAATCAATCAGGAATATTTAAATCAGGAATAATTCCTTGTGTAAACAAGCTTTAAGAATCTACTTTTCTTGAAGCATCAAATACCATCAGTCTCTCACCTTTGTAGCTTTTTGCGTCCCATCCTCAGTGTCTCTACACTATGCAGTCAGTCCCATGTAACACTGATGACAAATTCACAAAGTCATGACCCCTTCAGTTAGCACCACACAGGACAGCTGGATTGGAGAGCAAACACTCACTATATACTCTTAGTTACTGAAACACGTTAGAATATTTTACGGCTCTTCATGACTGTTTGCTGAGAAAAAGTCCCCATTCCTTTTCCAGTACTTCAAGTTTGGAGTACCACTGTATTTAATAGGACCTTTCTGCGGACAAAAGCACTCACAAATTACACTGGTCATGGCGAGCTTAATAAAAACACCCAATAATTTATGTCATAATACAACAAAGTTCTACCAAGGAACAAGAAAAACAATCTAAATTTAAGTTCAAATCAATAGATGTGCCCCTGTAACTTGGGCTGAATCTTCCTCAATTTGTTACAAGAAAGCTACTGAAGTAAGTTAAGGGTAATCAAATATCATGCTGCAGGAGTCGAGAAAGGAATTCCATCCACCTCTTCTGGTGCACAGCTTTACACAATTAACTAGGTCTAGGTCCATTCCTGCAAGGTAGGGAGGTGGTATTGTTTTACATTCTGTGAATCATCAGGTGTTGGCCACTTCTGGAGATGAATTCTGAACTTGAAGGCCAGTGTGTGGTCTGTTAGGGCAAATCCTACCTTCCACTCACATGAAGTTTTGTTCAGCTTCACAAAGCAATTATAGTGTCAATTCTTCTTCAACCAACTGCTCAGCTGGTAAATTTTAGCTTTATTACGGAATCATTCTGATAGAGATTTGATTAGTTAACCAGTTATTCACTTTCTGTCAATACTAAGTGGTTACATCAAAGTGTCTCCATCAAGATAAATAACTCAATTATTTACCACAATGAAATGGTGCCTTTCAGTGATCAAAGGAATTTCTGCTAACATTTAGGCTGGACATTGGTCCTCTTGAGTCACCAGATAGTTGATCCATTAATTTGGATATGGGTATCAGGGTCTCTTAATCAGATTAAGAACTCCATCCCACACCCTCCAGAATGAGCATGCTTCCATGTATGGGAGTGGGCAGATCTTAGGGCTAAGATTTTGTTATGGATATTTTTAGTAAAAGTCATGGTCAGGTCACAGGCAATAAAGAAAAATTAATGGAAGCCCGTGACCTGTCCCTCACTTTTACCAAAAATATCCATTACAAAATGGGAAGCCTTTGGGCCGCTGTAGGGTGGCTGGGAGCTTCAGGGTCCCCCCTCCACCCAGATTGGGAGCTCTGGGGGTCCCCCTGCCCCCGACAGAGGGGGTGGGGGAACTGCGGCAATCCTCCTGCTGCCCATGGTGGTGGGGAGCTGCAAGGATCCCCCTGCCGCCTGTGGCAGAGGAGAGCAGCAGGGAGCTGTGGGGGTCCCATTGCTGCCATGGCGGCAGGGAGCTACCAGGTACCCATGCAGCCTGCAGGCGGCAAGGAGTTGCAGGGATCCCCCTGCCTCTCATGGAGCCAGGAGCTGCGGGGTACCCTTGCCGCTGCAGCTCCCTGCCGCCACAGAGGGCAGAAGGACCCTGAAACTCCCAGCCGCCATGGAGGTCTTCCGCATCCTTCCTGACAAAATTGTAGCCTTACTGATGGTTCAATTAATCAAGCTTTGATACTGTACCTAACCTCACTGCAGGGTGTCACTAAGTTTTGTTGTACATGAATATCTTTTAGATATTTGGTAGCATGAACTGCCAGCTTGTAGGCACTCCAGTGACTGGGCTCCACAAACAGGTCTTTGGTCAACAATCACTCATGTCTAGGAAGTATGAATTTTCTTTGCTAGGACCAGCAGAAAAAGAAGTGGTTCAAATGTAGTAATTGGCTCAGAAAGATTAACTCAGTTATTCTTAATTCCAAATCTAATATATGGGCACAAGGTCAACCTTCGTCCCATTGGTAATCTTCTAGTCCATCAATCTACAAGAGTGCAATGAAATATAGGTCCACAGGTCTCACCAGGCCACGTTCAGCCATGTCAGTGGTCTTATTGGAGGTCCCTCTGTACTGTATGTCTGTCCAGCTGTGGCAGTTTTCTGGACCCCTGGCTTGTAACTATCACTATAGTATCAAAGTGCATCACAATCTTTAATGTATTTTATCATCACACTAGGTAGAGAAACACTCCTACAGAGTATCCGAGGCACAGATTAAGTGATTTGCCCAAGGTCACATATGAAGTCTAGGGAGAGCTAGGAGTTGAACCCAGGTGTTTTGAGGATAGGCTACTGTCCTAACCATTTGACCATCATTCCTTTATCAGTTTTGCAACCAGCTCCCAGGTGGCTGCCTCCTCTTCCTCATTCTCTCCCTGTGCCTCATTTTCTCTGGTCCCAAGATCACACTTCTATTTTCTAACCATTTTATGTAACACAGAGCCCTATATTAGGTTAGATACTGATCTGCATTCCTGCCTATGCAGAAATTACTTGTGACTCATTCCTTTCCCTCCCTCCAGCTCATTCAGGTGAAATTGGGAGTAAGTTAATCAGTAAGGAGCCAAGAGGCATGACACAATATGCAACATGCCTCCATTAGGAAGCAGAAAAGATCATCACTAAACACTTCATCCTCTTTGTTTTGAGCGTTTTGTGTTTTAATTGAAGTGAAAATAAAAGTCCTCCAGAATGTCTATTGATGATGTGCACCATCCTACAGATCAGCTTGAGGTGCTTTTGCTGACAGCCTTTAAATGTGCACTCATGAGGGAGGGTGGGAGATGGTCCCCCAAAGTGAAATTTGTTCCCTCTGGTAATTCAGATTGGTTCACTTTCAGAACATTTTGCAAGATTCTTATTTCAGAAACCCTGAAGTCTGGCAGCATCTAAACCTTGGTGTCATGTTCCAATCTTAGGCATCTTGTTTTTTCCCTGATAGCGGTCATGAAAAACAAAAACAAATACATAAATCAATCACTCACCTCCACCACTCTTGGTGCTTTCACAAACATCCAATGTATTAAAAAGCCAAGGACAAACACCCAGAATACACACACGTGTCCCATGTAAAACTAAGACTAAAACAACACTCGGCCAAGGTAATAACCACCCACCATCTAATTACCTCACAGGTCTCAGCCCACCTCCTCAACAAAAGCCTGAAACAAATGCAGGCTCTGCCAGACCATATGGGGGAAGAGAGAAAGGAGCAGGAGCATTTCCTGTCAGCTTTCTAACTAGTTAGGGCTGGGGGCGGGGGACGGAGAAGCCAGCTTCTAACCTCTGCCCATTCTTTAACCAATTGAAGGACAAGGCCAACTTCTGCAACTGGCATCCTGCTGGCATGTGAAGGGAAGACAATGCATGTAAAGCTCCTTTCCTGAACATACCTGTCACCAGGGAAACCTAGTGCCAGGCTCAGATGGATCCTGTTCTTCTCTTCCTCTGTTCAGGGCCCTTCCTGCTCTGAGCATGTGGGACACCGAGACCCATTCCAGGTATAATGGAGTTACATAAGAGCCATTTATTTCACTGTTGTGGTTCCCACAATAACCGTGGGAATACAAATGCAGTTTCCCATTCAACACTATTATATAAAACACCTTTGTAACATTGTCATGGATGCACCCTGGCTAACTGGTCCTTCCTTTAGCACTACTGCATCACTTGGTTATTGGGAACCCCCATCTGTGAGAGCAACAGGGTGTTCCTAGATACTCATCTTGCACCCACAAGGACGAGGTCTGTTATCAAAGGGGAATCAGCGCTTACTGCAGGGTGTGTCAGCTTATTACTAGTGAATATTCTAAGGTACTTACCTCTTACAGACTTACAGAGACTAGCTTTTCTTGCTCTCCACTTTGTTCAATAGTTGAAGCTTTAAGTGGCAACATGTCAGCACACTCTAGTGAATGATCTTCTAGGGTCTACTTGCAGGCTGTGCAGATTGTGTACACAGAAAGTCAGTATATTCTTTCTGATCCAGTTCATACCAAGGGCCATGATTCTACACACTGTAAATGAAATTCTCACCGCCTAACATAGAATTCAGCCTAAAGGAAGCAATAAAATAATCCAGAATATCACAAGAAATTAAGACATGGCAACTTTTAACCAATAAGATTTTTTAATATATGCAATGTTGTACAATTTTTACTTTAAAGGACACCGAAACCTGAAAAGAGAAGCCATGAATGGCTTCTCTTCCTTTCTTCGGACCTGGTTGCAAAATTGCATGTATATTTTTCCTAACCTGATGAGTTTTTGTTCCTCGAAACATTAACTCAGCACTCGTGAGCAACCTTACAACACCACAGCCAAGCACCAAGCGTGTGTGCATGCCGGGGGGCGGGGGGGGAAAAGAGGGGAGAGAGCGCAGGGGAGAGAACCATTTCAAACTCCCTGAGGTTTATTCTAAGCAGTGAAAAAACAAATCCTTTGAAAATGATGAGAAATAAATTATCTTGGCAATGCTAAAAGTGTATATATTTTCAGCAGCTATGTGAAATCAGCCCACTAAAAGTAGTAGTTGCCAGTGTAAGCCAAATGATTAGGAAATATAAAAAGGAAAAAGGTCAGTAGTGGATCCATATGGTAACTTTACTTCTGAATTATTTAATTGTTAACTTGCTTTGAGGACTTACAAGTTTAATGGAGGAAAAAAGTGTACATGTACGTCGAATGCCTCAGCTTTACAGCTCTCTTCTTCTCCAAGTGGAAGCTCCAGCCCCCGCACACCTCCTTCACTTCTAGATACACTGCCAAGTTTTCTGAAAGTTAAAATGCAGCAAGTTTCTGTTAAACATTACTTCATGCGTCTGGCATTAATGTAATAGAGGTCTGCATTGGGACAAGAGGGAGAAGGAATGAAAGCTGACTTCCTGGCATGCAGTGGAAATCCTGAGAAAATTGAGATCTGCCACTAATTTTAACAGCTGCATGACTGCTTCGCTCTATATAAATACATAGTTATACAGCTCTTTATTATACCAAGAGGAAAACACAGACACTTCAAGAGGCAAAAAAACCTAATTCCGCCAAAGGTTTGCTGCTGTAAAGATCCCAGTTTACTACATGGTCCAACTGATGTGGATGCAGTGGCAAAATGAGGCCAGTCACATACATGAAATTAAGCAGCAGGGGGCTGCAACTTTTATTAAACTTTAGCACAGGGGAGAGGGTGCTACTTACCCATCACCCATCCTGTCCTATACCAAGCATTTAATTGGTTCCAGTGCAGGGGTTACAGGGCTCCATGCCAGGGGTGCTGGAACAATTTTTTAGTGGGGGTGTTGAGAGCCATTGAACCAAACTGTAAACCCTGTATATCAGTGATTCTCAAACTTTTGTACTAGTGACCCCTTTTACATAGCAAGTCTGCGTGCGACCCTCCTTATGAATTAAAAACACTTTTTAATGTATTTAACACCATTATAAATGCTGGAGGCAAAGCGGGGTTTGGGGTGGAAGGTGGCAGCTCGCGACCCCCCATGTAATAACCTCATCACCCCTTGAGGGGTCCCAATCCCCAGTTTGAGAGCCTCTGCTGTTTATAATGGGAACCACTTCAAGCCAGCTGGTGCAGCAGCATCCCAAGTTCCAGCACCTATGCTCCTTGCCATACAACCCTTAATTCAGCATGGGTTATTCTCAGTCTACCCCCAGGACTCAGCACTTTCTGAGTCTTAGCAACCTCCCCGTATTCCCCCCGCAAGGGGGACAGAGGGTGCTGAGAAGTGAGGACCTTCGCCTGCGACGGCCACAGGATCTGACCTCAACTTGCAAAGGCCACAAGGTCTCACCCTATCCTGTTGGATCATATTAAAGTCGTTCTGTATTAAAATCACAAATGAGTTTGATTCCCCATAGTTTAAATTCCAGGGTATGACTAATTAAGAGGTCTCTTGGTTTTCAGTACCGTTTCTCTCCCTCTGTGTGTGAAACTTGCAAGCTGCTAATTGTGTGAGTACATTCTATGACAGAGTCTGTTCTCAAAGCAATTCTTTGTAACAACAACTACTCACACAGAGAGAGACTCAAAGCAATACTTTGTAACAACAGAAACAGCACCCAGAGACTCCCCACCCTTTTGTTGTATTCATCTCGCTTTGTTAACAATTGTGATTAAAATAGAGATAGAGGATGTATGTGGACGGATACTTGGTGTGGATAATAACTGAATGATCAGGGAGGTGCCAGCCTAAAAATCCAGTGTCCATCGGCTGAAGAAGGCATCAAGTGGAAATAACCAGAGGACCCCCGGAGGGCAGACTGGAATCCATCCAACAGCCTCAAGGATGGGAGAACCAAAGAACAAGATAACACCTGGCAGCATGGAGCCATTAGGAATGTGCCGTCTGCTGATTGATTCAGCAACAGCATGATGAAGCAATTCCCATAGACTGGCACAGGAAGAAATTCCTATAAAAATGGACTCTAGAAAGTGAGAACTTTGGGGTCTGATTCTGCAAACCAACTTCCAGGAGCATCAGACAAGGCCCTGCTCCCTCCTCATGTCCAGGCCACCTGGCCAGTGGCTTGGCATGAGCAACTCTAAAGGCTGGTAACTATGATAACAACCTTGCAGAACCTATGTGTGTGTGTGTGTGAGTGAATAAATATGAAATTGAATGGAATATTATAGCTATAACTAACTGCTTACTATGATTCTTTCTGTATTCACAAAGAATGTGGCATTTTGCCTTTTCCCCTTTAATAAGTTCCTGCTGGTTTTTATTTTATTGGTATAACAATCCTTGGTGCCCAAGGCCCATCACCAAAATCCCAGGTCTTTTACCTCTGGGAACTGTTCATTTTACCCTTTTAACTGCACGGGCAACTGGCCACAAGTCGTGATGAATTAACAACTCAACCCAAGTACCCCAGTTAGGTACAAAGCACGTTCCTACTTAACCCACTGTGACTCAAAGGTGCTGCAAGGAAGATGTAAAACTCCCTGGTCCTCTGCCAATTGGACTATGAAAGAAAAAAAAAATCCTTCCTGACCCCACCACAACAGGCTATTGGTTAGACCCACAGCATCCGTCAGGCCAGGTTCTCATTCCTAGTTCAGGGTGGGGCTTCTGGAATGGAGCCGAAAGAGGCTCCACCTGGTTCCCACTGCAGTTTAAATCCTGGGAGCTGGGGAACACTGGCCAATCAGCACCCCCTTTCCCCTAGCTAGTCAATGGGTACCAGAGACTCTGGTGAGAGAGGAGCTACCTGGTGTTCCTCAGTGAGTGTCTCCTTCTCTTGCTGCTGGGACTGTTGCCTTTCATCACTGGCCTAATCAAGTTCCGCCACCTGTTGAGGCATGTGGGTGGCATTTAGCAAAGCTGGAGATGTCAGTACAGGTCATAAGGTTGGGTAAATACCTAAACAAACTATACTGTATACTCAGTTAAATAAAGCCAAAAAGCCTCTTTCGCAGAATTTGCAACCTCTTGTATTCAATTTCTGCGAATGTCATTTGTAGTAATGTTCATGGAAACAGAAAGCAAATATGTATGTGAACAAATATTTACTAAGGAAGTGATACAGTAACCACTCTGAAAGCTCTAAGTGAGCATGGGAATCATGCAATCAGGGAACAGAAATGATAGTATGTGATTTAGGTCAGGGGTTCTCAACCTTTCCAGAGTACTGTGCCCATTTCAGGAGTCTGATTTGTCTTCACCTTTCTTTCACCTCCACTTAAAAACTACTTGCTTACAAAATCAGACATAAAAATACAAATGTGTCACAGCACACTAGTACTAAAAAATTGCTTACTTTCTCATTCTCTCTGTATGAAATTTAGGTTGTACTGACTTCGCTAGTGTTTTTTATATAGCCTGTTGTGTAAAACTAGGCAAATATCTAGATGAGTTGATGTACCCCCCTGGAAGAGCTCTGTGTACCTTGACGGGTATGCATACCCCTGGTTGAGAACCAGTGATTTAGATGACAACTCACAGCACAAATGACAGATAGTGAATACTTGGAAGTCCCTAAGATAGCAAATAGTTCTTTAGCATTTAATAAGAAAATATGGTTCCATAAACCATACATTGAATAATTATCAGTAACACATTTGTAAAGAGCAGAGTCTGTTTGTGAATAAACAAACATTTTAAAAGGCTACATTCACTGAGTGAATTGTTCACTGTGAATAGTTTGCCCAGCGCTGCTGCTGACAATGGCTGGTATGACAATGTTCACGTACGTCGTTCTTTACTCTAAACGTTAAAAAACAAAACAAAACAAAAAAACACAATTGTTCATTGTTCCCCTCTTTTCTTATTTTATGCCAATCTGTGTTCCCCCTGGTTCTCAGACACCATATGGCCCAAATCAGAAGTCATGTTGCAGTAGCCAAGATTCTTACGTATTGATGCAAAGGAAGGGAAAAATGGTGCTTGTACTTTAGCTTGAACCCTGTTTTTCTGTATAATAGATTATTGGCTGATGTTTCCATAGGGTAACCAATAGGTGCTAGGAAACTCATTTTGGAACCCCAAATTCCGATGTTTCTATTTTGGCAAATCATCTGAATCTCCAGAGAGTCTTTCCTAGTCTCAAGGATTGATTGCCTATTGGTGCATTGGACCAACAGAGTGAAGACAGCAGCTTATTTTCTGTCATGTTATCTTCAGTGAACTATTAGTGGATGTGTTATGCTGGAAAGTGAGAATGGTTGCCATCAGTCACAGACATGGTTAAAGTAGATACGTGTATTAAGTTCCTTTAATTCAGGCTAAATGGAAGGAGCAATTAAATGCCCTTTTATGTCACAATAGCTTAAACAATGGAAGCCACCATCCCTGAAGGCACTAGCCAGCATGGTCAGGCCTCAGCAGAATCTAAGGTATGTGGACTGAAAGGTTTCCCTGGGCACTGACTGCAAATACAGAGACTGGAGCCTCTGTGTGAGAGAAAGAAAGCAACCAGAAAGCAAGGAGAATGCTTCCAGACAGGAAGAGAAACAATGATGAACAAGTCCTTGGAAGGAAAATGAAAGCCAGAGCTACTTCTGGGCACAGTACTCACTGGAAAGGCAGACTTGGATTTCTGGACAAGGAAACTGCTTCCTATGTTTTACTTCTGAGTTCAGGGAAAGGGACTATTTATATGTAAATATAAATGTATATGTAAATTAATGGGATTGCACCAAAAAGGAGACTTGACACCTATCATGAATTTCTCCTCCTAATGGAAACAACCCAGCAGGGCCTTAAATATTGGAGAACTATTTGGGACAAAAAGGGACAATAATATAATTAACTACACTTTTGGCCACACAGTGATTTGCTGCTTTTTAATTACAAAGCCAGGGCCTTTCTTCTATCAGTTATCTCCCACTACTAAGTTCTGCACTTTTTCTACATTTAGTATTAACTTCAATAGGATCAGAGGCTCTGCTTTCAGCTTCTCCTAATTTTCCATTGTAATTGGCTAGACAGGATGTGTATGTATTTAGAATTACAGGAATATAGATTTTAGCATTTTGCATAGATTTTTGAATAAAGCGTGAGCTTCAAGATAGCCAGGTACTGGATGGCTGTGGGGAAAGACCGGTCTTCCCCCTTTGAGAGAATCTCCTTTTTAAAAACAATGGTGTCCCATGATTTTTAGAATATTGACAAATGCTACCAACTTTTTTTCCATATGCCTGACTACATGGAAGCGGAGAGGGGGCCGTGGTTAGGTGTATCTGGACTGGCAAAAAGCCTCAGGAACTGGTTAAGAAAACCGCAAAGCAGTAAATCCAGAGAAGCATCCTCACATTTTATAATCTTCCTGTCACAAGGCATCTTAGAGGCTGCTACTAGAAAGGCCTCTAATTTCAGTTGTTTACAGATTGAATTTTTACTTACTCCATTTCTTACCTTTTTGTGGTCTTCTGTAATTAACCCATCTATACCAATCCTGGTGTGGCCCAAGAACTTCTTAATGCCAATTTACAAGCTGATGTGGAGCTGTACAGGTATCTTCGGATTCTGTTATGTACATTCTGGTTCACCAGAGACTGGCCTGTGAGGTCTCAAATGAAAGCCAGTGTAACACAGGTCATCAATATCATTGTGAAATGTATGTACAGGTAGTATGTAAGAAGTTATGTATCTGTACCAAAAAATGTTGTTCTTGAGCATATAAGGTAAAAGCAGGTCATCAGAAGATGATAAGACTTAGACCAGCTCCTCCAGAACAGAGGTATGAAAAGTCTCTCTCTTGTTGGCATGTATATTAATCATTGTAAGCTAACACAATGGTTGCCCAAGGACTTGGGGGTTGGTGTATGCTTGTCGCTACCTACACAGCGAGAGCAAGGCCTGTGGAGGCCTGGAAGGCAGCGTTTTTCCTGCTAGAGGCTGGTGGTTTCAGGCAGCTAAGCCACAGCAGGCAAGACAAGACTCCTTCATGCTAAGGGCAAGTAGTGTTGAGGTGCCTCACAATGCTGGGTACCCCTCGGGAGCATCTCACATGGTCAGTAGCAGCCTGGTGCTTTTGTGCAGAAATTGAGACCTGGCGGAAGCTTATTTAACATCTGGGGCCTGATTCTGGTCTCACATCAATTAATGGATTTTGTGACAAAGTTCCTCCTCTGCCTTGGTGGGTCCTGCACTTATTGGTGGATTTGCTTGCCTCAGAGATTCACCGCCGCCACGCCCTCAGTTTGGCTGCTTTTGCTAGTGGCTCAAACCTGCCATTCACTCAGCTAACCTCATCACTGGCCAGCATGGGGAAAGGGAGGAGAACAATCCCCGCAGTCTCTGCTGACCCAACGAGTGGGTTGGGGGATAGGCCAGGGACCTTCCCCTCTGATGTGACCCAGGTCACCTCCTCTTGTCTCAAATAGGGAGTTGAGGGGGATGGGGGGAACCCGGGCCCGCCCTCTACTCCGGGTTCCAGCCCAGGGCCCTGTGGATTGCAACTGTCTACAGTGTCTTTTGTAACAGCTGCATGACAGCTACAACTCCCTGGGCTACTTCCCCATGGCCTCCTCCCAACACCTTCTTTACCCTCACCGCAGGTGCTTCTTCCTGAAGCCTGATCACGTTTGTACTCCTCAGTCCTCCAGCAGCATGCCTTCTCACTCCTTGCACACCCTCCCCTAACTGATGGGAGGTCCTTTTTAAACCAGGTGTCCTGATTAGTCTGCCTGCCATAATTGATTCTCGTATGTTCTTAATTGGCTCCAGGTGTCTTAATTAGCTTGCCTGTCTTAATTGGTTCTAGCAGGTTCTTGATTGCTGTAGTGCAGCCCCTGCTCTGGTCACTCAGGGAACAGAAAACTGTTCATCCAGTGGCCAGTGTATTTGCCTTCCACCAGACTCCTGTATCCCACTGGTCTGGGTCTGTCACAATTTACACTACCCTATAACTAGGTTGTGTGGTAAGAGAATCAAGTCCCTGTTGCTAAACTGAGCCCACAATTGCATCACTGAGTATTTACCAAGATTGATTCCAAGATCAAATGAACAAGACCAGGAATGATAAATGTTTCAAATAATTATCAGGTTTACTTTGACTTGAAATCAAAGAAACAGCAGCCACAAAGCCATGAACACATTTAAGGGCCCTAAAGCAATTTAACACTTATTCTGGCTGCCTGACATACAAAACTTCTAATTATGATTGTTATGTTTATTTTGAGGAGCAGTGCTCAGTATTTTAAAAAATGAAGAAAAGTAATGACATTCAACAGGAGACATAACATTAAGTACTATGATTATGTAGCTGAAAATGGGGCTCATTCAATAACTGGACAGGAGTGTGCTGTATTTTAAAACATAACATTTATATTTGTGGCAGGGTTCCCAGGGTGCAACGTGAACTGTGGGACCACTGAGCCTTCCAAACTCACCAGCCTGGGTTGTCCCTCACATTGTGATGCTAATGTAAAGCTACAAGCCCCTGACAAGCACTTACACAGCCATCCACAGGCAGGGACACACCCAACTGAGTTACACAAATGATCTCCCCGCCATGCATGAACCAACAATAGAAAGGCTCCAGCCAGTTCCCTCAAGCTTCAGCCATACATTCCAGAACTGTACCATCTTACCTTGCTCAAGGATCCCTTGGGCAGCGCAAGTTCATTAATTAGTTCACCACTCCCTCAGTGTGGAATGGACACACACTAGCTTTTGAAACCTGAGCTGAGATTTCCCAAGCACTTCAACTGAAACCACACTGTTTTAGGTAAAATATCAAAACAGATTTATTAACTACAGAAAGATAGATTCTAAGTGATTATAAGTAGCAGGCATAGAGATCAGAGTTGGTTACCTAAGAAATAAAAATAAATTAGCAGTCTAAACTCTTACTTAAACAAACTAAGCAAGATTTGAATCAAACAAACAGTCTTCCACCTTAATACATGGAACAAGCAGTTTACAGTTCCTTAATACAAAGACCGGACCTCCCTCCAGCCTGGGACCAAACTCCCTCATTCAAAGGTTTTGTCTTCCAGAAGATCTTCCAGGTGTTGAGGTGGGGGGAGGGAGGCAACTGATGATGTCACTGTCTCTTTTTTTTATACCTTCTTCCAGCTGCTAGACAGACCCTTGCTGTGGTGTGGAGGTCAGGCAGTCCACCCGTTGGTCAAGCAGTCTCCATTGCATATGTGCCTTCTCTAAGGAGCCTCTGGGTTAGTGGATTCTTTCTGTTAAGCCATCAATGCCTGTCAGGCCCTCCTTTTTGCAAATGAAAGGCTGGCTGTGAGCATCTTCCAACCTCACAACATATTTCAATAGCACATAAAGCTCTACTTCATTACTTCACATACAATGATAGCACATACAATTCAACAGGAAATTAATGTTCAGCAGATCAAGACTTTTAAAATGATACCTCACAAGGCATTGCATCGTACAAAATACATCATAATCATAGGAGAGTGGTGAATATGGGGATTTCAGGGTGCTATTCTGAGGTACAGAATGCCACAATATTCATCTTATTTCTCGTGGCAAATCTCTTCCCTAGCATGAAAATAGGACAATGTAAAGCAAGAGGAAGCTCCTCTTTCTGCTTCTTTTTTAAAATCAGTTCTATGAGGATTTACCTCTTCTCATTTTGGATTTCCTGCCTTGTACTCTGGGGAAGCAATAAGCCATGAGAAATAGCAGATGCTTCCTTGCTAACTTGTTTTCATATCAATAGGCCACATTCAGTCCTGGTGTAACACTGTTTAAGTCAATGTCTCATTCACCTGCCCTCAGCAAGAAGTAGTTTTAGACTTGTCACAAGACATTTAATACTCACCCCATTAGTGTAAGTGAAACCCCTTTCATCTGATATTACCATTCTGGAACAAATTAAAGAGGGTTAGATTAGCCCACGTTTTATTATGGAACTCTTTTTCTAGTTTCTTTAGCCAGGACCCTTGCATCGGGTTTTTCTTTTCAGCGTGACTGGGAAAAGGAGTCAAGAAGTGAAGGGAAGTGGATGACTGTGTTCAGAAAAAATAGGAACCGAGTTGAAACTTTTCCTCAAATTAAAACCAAATCCAAAACATTTTTAGACATTTGAAAACATCTCTCTTTTAAATGTGTTTTTGCACATCCTGCAAGCCGAGACTGGAATAAGAAACAGCACAGTCCACCTTCAGTGACCATTCATGGGACCATCCAAAATCAGTTGCTTAGTAGCTAGGACCACTAACTAAAGGTGGAATGAAATTGTGCTGGAAACCACATTATACCAAGGGGATACGTTAATGTGAGAGGAGCGGTCTATGGAAGGCATGGTTTGACTGTCTTTGTTGAGTTGGAATATTTGGTCAAAAAATGTTACTGCGATTATTGAGACCTAGCCAGCTACTACCAGAACTCCGTTGAGATCCTCTTTTTAACAAGCTGTACAGAACCTACCTCTCAAATACGCCCAGATTCTGCCCTGACTTATAGTTTAACAACCCTGCTGATCAGGTGAAAGTTAAGGCAGAATTTAGCTAACTGGGGGGGACACTTGTGCCATAATCTGTTGATTTTCTCATGTAAAGAGAGAAAGTGGTGGTAGCATTTAATGAGATAGGGCTCAGTGTAGTGATAAGAGTGTGCAGGAAACTTTGTGAAAAGTAGCTCCCTGGTAATCTAAGAGCGGGGCCGAGATTAGTGGTAGTCAAATTGACTGAGCAACCTGAAAAAAAGGCAAACCTCCAAACCAAAGTATCAAGACTGGCTGTCCCAAATTCAGCCAAGAGAGTAGCACCCACTTCTTGCAAGGCTGGATTGTAGTATTGGGTTTTATCCTGACTAGGCCATTGCATTTAGTTGAAATCAATTTTCCTTTACCTCTTCTGGTGTGAAAAAACTCTGCCTGTGGAAGGCTCACTTGTTGAAATGTGGGTGGAAACAGAAATGCTGCCATTACAGCATTGGGGAGAACGATAATATTGTTATCCCTGAGCAGTTAGCAGATGTTCAAGGCCTTGCGGGTCGTTTCTGTTCAGAGGAGAAATTGATGGATGGAGTCAGGTAATTCTTTAATACAATTCAGTTTATTTGGAAAGAATGTACAAAGTACTGTTTTCCTGAACACAGTAGGAATCAAACAACTGGGCACTCTTCCTTTGCTTAAAGTTCAAAGGCTCTTTTTAGCCCGTTCCTTATCCAAAAGCTTGTGCTCTCAGCTTTTTCTCAAGGTCACACTACAAGTGCTTCTCTGCCTGTCCTTGAGGTTTCCTTGCTGTTTTACCTAGCCTCCCTGTGTTTGCATTCAGCCACAGTTAAACCCTTCCACTCACATGCCTCACATATCTATCCTGCCTTGCATGTGGCCTGTAGTTTGGGCGGTGGCTTCTAATGTTTCTGCTATCTATTCCATAAAGGGGTTTAATAGCTTTTTACATTCATCTTAAATGAAGGGTGGCTATTGCGCTTTCCATCTTCAACAAGTTTTCATTCAACGTGCAGCATGATGTTTAACAAAAATCTATTCCAGACATGCATTTTGGTGTCCAGACAAACAAGTGTGATTATGTACCTTAAAACTGCTTTAACAATGAAGAAACTAACTAATGTCCACAGATTAACAAATTTCCCCCCAAACACAGAAACTGATTCCATATAGTTGATAGCACAACAGAAGAAGTCCATCTGGAGTTGTGACCCCTCCCCCTCTACCTTCATGGAAGAAAGAGGCCCTGCATTGAAAAGCTCCAGGGCCCCGCTTCTTCTGACAGATTTCCTTTTAAATAGTCCTCTTTTCCTTAAATCTGCTAACAGCCTCTTCTCTCAAATGCCTGACTAGTCCAGGTGTGCACCCCCATGAAGTCCAAACCCCATGTTACACAATCAGCCCAGACTGATACCTAAAATGGTTTGGGGGAAATGGGCTAACAGCTCTCACAAAAACATCCTCCTATTTTGTATTTTTCCTGTGCCGTTTCCAGGCCACAGGGTTTTGGATAAACTTCAGATAAGCAGTTGAACTTTTTGATGCTTATCTGAACTACAGCCAACCCTCCCACAAGTGCTAAGGTTCTCTCATTGTCACTACTTTTCAGGCAGAAAATTAAATGGAGTTCAAGGTGGAACATTGTCCTTTGTGGAGGTAAGCAACAGTTATTCTGAGCACATTAAGAAAAGTGGTTTGCCTGGGTTTGTTTATGGACAGGAAACATCTGCTCTTTAATGGATGGCTCCCCACGAACATTCTGCTCTTTCTGGCAGTCTCACTTCGTTCAGCTTTTCCTGATGCTGCAGAATCTTTATACATATATAGATTTATCATCGTATGATCTAGTTTCAAGATCACTGAGCAATCCTTGTTTACACAAAGATCTGCAAGGAACAATTACAGATATCAGCCTGAACTGGAACAGGGATGACCTTTCATTGACCCATGTGGCATGGCAAACTTGTGGGTTTCTCTACACTTTGCAACATGCATTTGGCAAGCCAGCTGGGGCTTTGCCATGCAAAATAAGGACAGAGACTTGTTTTAATGCTCTCGGCCAAGACTGCTTGTGTGACGGAACAAGTTGTTATTTGATTACATGATGGGGACAGCATCCTCCTGCTTGATGGACTTGCTCCTGTTCTCTGTTGACAGGACATCTCTGCTGTAACCAACTTGGTAATACTGGTTACCCTGTGGCACCACAGGATCTCACAGTTCAGGAGAACTGCACCTGTATTTCCTTGCAGTGGTCCAGCAAGGGCACCTGCTCTCAAGCTTCTAGCTCTTCAGTCGTTGCCTCTCTTTGGTGGAGACCTGTGTCTCACTCAACTCTGACTATGGTATGTCCAGGCTGCACAGTAACTTCTCTTCACTGTGTATTTCCCAGCACAGACCGGCTGCCTAAATCTCTTCATAGATTGATAACAGAGTGATTGCTACAGATATAAGTTACCACACCGTTCTTTCTAAGCAAGCCCATTTTCCTAGGGTAAAAGCACAACAGAGAAAGCATATTTAAAACAATAAAAGAAACTACATGCAGGCTAATAAGCTTACCAAGCTCACCTCCTTCCCATGGGTGTCTTTGTAGTTGAAAGTTCATCAGAGCTTCAGCTTAGAAGGAGCATCCAGTCTTATGAGGCCTCAGGAAGTCAAGTCCTTCGAATCCCCCCCTAAGGAAAGTGGCCCTCTGTGGACCGGGGAGTCCTGTCCATTTCCTGGATCAGAAAGAAGGCCCTGAGTTAGTGTAATTCCTGGTTATTTATCCCAAAGTCCTTTCTTTGTCTCTTGGACCCTGGAGAGCCCAGTCTGAACTAATATATGCAAACATTTCCAGGGGGTAGTTTCAAAGGTTGGCTTTGGAAGGTGAGAATTAGCATTCCTCTGACCACAAGTATTTCCTAAGGAAATCCACTTCACACATATTGTTCCAATAAAACCTTTGAAATTCCCCATAGCTTAGAGAGATTACATTAATCTTGTCTTCCTGCTAAATAAATTCCATGGAATCTCACAATAGTACATAAACATTTGCATTTTCAATACAGTGAACTCCAAAGATGCAGAATTTAATTCAGTAACATTTAACTTAAATCAGTGAGATTTTTCCAGGATGTCACAAAATAGAGTCAGTCTGTCACACAGCGTTTCCAACAGACCTAGGTCAACTGTCCACCCTAGAAAGGAAAATATTGGGGGATTTCAGTACACATGGAGATTGAAACTCTGAAGCACAAGACGTGGATCTGTGTCATAATGCATATGCACAAGGGGGCTAAATGAAGCTTGCACAGGCACCTTAATTCTGGCATTTCCTAACTTTTGATTGCTTGACTTTACAACTTTAACTTTCTTCTAAGAAGGTTTATTATAATATAATTTACTATTATTTCTTTTTAAAAGAAGTTGAAAAATCAGAAATTTTATCATGTGGAACCATATTGACATGCCACATCAATCATCAAAGTACTCCACTTAGGAAGGAACAATCAGTTGTACATATACCAAATGGGAAATGACTGCCTAGGAAGAAGTATTGCGGAAAGGGATCTGGAGGTCAAAGTGGACAACAAGCTAAATATGAGTCAAGAGTGTAAACACTGGTGCAAAAAAAGTGAACATCATTCTGGGATGTATTAGCAGGAGTATTGTAAGCAAGAAACGAGAAGTAATTCGTCCACTCTATTCCACACTGATTAGGCCTCATCTGGAGTATTGTGTCCAGTTCTGGGTGCCACATTTCAGGAAAGATGTGGACATATTGGAGAAGGTCCAGAGAAGAGCAACAAACATGAAAAAGGTCTAGAAAACATGACCTATGAGGGAAGATAGAAAAAATTGGGTTTGTTTAGTCTAGAAAAGAGAAGACTGAGAGGGGACAGGACAACAATTTTCAAGTACATAAAAGGTGGTTACAAGGAGGAGGGAGAAAAAATGTGTTTCTTAACCTCTGAGGATAGGACAAGCAATGGGCTTAAATTGCAGCAAGGGTGGTTTAGGTTGGACATTAGGAAAAACTTCTTGTCATGGTGGTTAAGCACTGGAATAAATTGCCTAGGGAGGTTGTGGAATCTCTGTCATTGGAGATTTTTAAGAGCAGGTGTTCCTCCTCTGCCTTGGTGGGTCCTGCGCTTATTGGCGGATTTGCTCGCCTCAGAGATTCACAGCATCCCTCAGTCTGACCACTTTTTCTAGTGGCTCAAACCTGCCGTCCACTCAGCTAACCTCATCACTGGCCAGATGGGAAAAAGGAAGGAGAACAATCCCAGCTGTCTCTGCTGGCCCACCTAGTGGGTCGGGGGACAGGCCAGGGACCTTCCCCTCTGGTAGGACCCACAGTCCAGGTCAACTCCTCCTGTATCCAATAGGGAGTTGGAGGCATAGGGGTTCCAGCCCAGGGCCCTGTGGATCACAGCTGTCTACAGTGTTTCTTGTAACAGCTGTGTGACAGCTACAACTCCCTGGACTACTTCCACATGGCCTCCTCCCAACACCTTCTTTATCCTAACCACAGGACCCTCCTCCTGATGTCTGATAATGCTTGTACTCCTCAGTCCTCCAGCAGTACGCCTTCTTGCTCCCAGTTCCTCGCACACGCCTAACTGAAGAGAGGTCCTTTTTAAACCAGTTGCCCTGATTAGCCTGCCTGTCCTAATTGATTCTAGTAGCTTCTTAATTGGTTCCAGGTGTCCTAATTAGCCTGCCTGCCATAACTGGTTCCAGTAACTTCCTGATTGTTCTGGAACAGCCCATTATCTTACTCAGGGGAAAGGGACCTGCTTAATCTAGGGCTAATGTATCTTCCTTCTAGCACTCTCCTGTAGCCATCTGGCCTGACCCTGTCACACAGGTTAGACAAATACCTGTCAGGAATGGTCTAGATAATACTTAGTCCTGCCATGAGTGAAGGTAGGCCTGGACTAGATGACCTCTCGAGGTCCCTTCCAGTCCTATGATTCTGTGATCATCAGGGTTGGAACCTTTAGATCATAGCACAGACCTCTACCCACTTGAGCTAATGGAGTAACAGATACCAGTAGCAGGCTGTTATCTTTGACATAGACAACCCACTTGGGGTGATGGTGGTGGAACATACATATTGCTAATGGGTTTCACAGCTACTTTCTAGACAGCAGAGCAATGTTAAGATGCAGAAATCAGAACTCTGTTCCAGATTCTGTCTACTCTTGTTGTTACAACCTGCCAAACCCCCCTCCCCCACCAGTCTGTTTCTGCTCCCAAAACCCTCAAACCCTGCAGTCTGTTTCTCCCTCACCCTACCTCCTTACTCCTCATCCCATTGCATTCCAATAAAGCTATTTCCTGAATCTTTAGCACATCTGGCACATAAATATCTTGCAATGCCAGTGCCATGCGAACGCCTGTTCTCACTTTCAGGTGACACTGTAAACAAGAAGCAGACAGCATTATCTCCTGCAAATGTAAACAAACTTGTTTGTCTGAACAATTGTCTGAACATAAAGTAAGACTGAGTGGACTTGCAGGCTCTAAAGTTTTACATTGTTTTATTTTTGAATGCAGTATTTTTTGTACCTAATTCTACATTTGTAGTTTCAACTTTCATGATAAAGAGATTGCACTACAGTACTTGTAATGTGGGAATTGAAAAATACTATTTCTTTTTTTACAGTGCAAATATTTGTAATAAAAAAATAAATCTAAAGTACATTTTGTATTCTATGTTGTAACTGAAATCAATATATTTGAAAACGTAGAAAACACCCAAAAATATTTAAATAAATGGTATTCTATTATTGTTTAACAGTGCAATTAATTGCAATTAATTTTTTTTAATTGCTTGACAGCCCTAATATGAACTCACCTCCCTGTGGGTTATATAGATTCATAGACTTTAAGGCCAGAAGGGACCATCGTGATCATGTAGTCTGACCTCCTGCACATTGCAGGCCACAAAACCTCACCCACCAGCTCTGGTAATAGACCCATAACCTCTGGCTGAGTTACTAAAGTCCTCAAACCATGCTTTAAAGATTTCAGGTTTCAAAAGAATCCACAATTTACTCTAGTTTAAACCAGCATCAAGTAACCCTTTATCAAGAATCCCTGTCCTCAAAAGTAACTATTATTTTGTTAGGCCTGACATCAGAGAACCAAAGACTTTATCAATAGAGGTGTCAAGACTGCTTAAGTTCTGGAGTCAAAGCAGAAACTGAAGCCATTGGAAGGTGGAATGATTATACACCAAGTTCCAAGTCACACTGTGGTGGCATGAGTGTATTTGGATGCTTGGCCTCCATCAGCATATAAATGAAACAGTGCTCAAGTCCTAAAAAAAGAAGTACTAGAACACAGTTCTGGTACTATAAGCAAAAGTACCAGATGTACTGGGACGGTGCTCTAGCTCCCCAGCAAAATGCTGGAATGTCATTCTGGCCCCTCCAAAAGCTGCTGGCACAATTCAAGGCCTGAAATTAAGAGTTACACACAGTTGTGACAATTGCCAGAAAATAAGGCAGAACAGTCTCTCTGGCTTGACTGTTCTTGGGCGCACATTGTATGTGAATTAAGAGCTAGGTGCTCCTCTCAAGCTAAGGTGGCTCATTGACAACGCACAGCCAATTGACTTTACGTTGGCCACAGGTCTTGAAAAGCAGCAAGCCAAGCCAGCACTTTTACCAACTGTTATATTTAGTTTCTATTGAGGAATAGTGACTTTAAATACTGATTATAAATTCCTATAGAAATGTAGCATTTCAACTATTATATAATCAGTACATGACAAGAACTGTATGATATGTCCAATAAAATTTTTTTCTTAACATAGTGCTTAATTTTATGCAGAGCAAAAGAAAGGGAGATGAAGTTTTTAGGGAGAAATAGCTTGGGCGGGGGGAAGAGATGAGGCTGGCTCCTCTGTATGTTTGTATTCCGAAGTTTTCCTATATTATAGATGTTCGTTAGGGTATAAATAAATCAAGGATTTTTTAAAAAATTAGTGCACAAAAATGTACAGAAGAAAGTACTTGCATCTGTTTGCATAGTGTTTGTCAAGGTTCCTTCCCCACTCTGAACTCTAGGGTACAGATGTGGGGACCTGCATGAAAAACCCCTAAGCTTATTTTTACCAGCTTAGGTTAAAACTTCCCCAAGGTACAAACTATTTTACTTTTTGCCCTTGGACTTTATTGCTGCCACCACCAAGTGTCTAACAAATATATAACAGGAAAAGAACTTGCTTGGAAAGGTTTCCCCCCCCTAAAATCCTCCCCAAACCCTACACCTCCTTTCCTGGGGAACGCTTGATAAATCCTCACCAATTTGCATAGGTGAACACAGACCCAAACCCTTGGATCTTAAGAACAATGAAAAAGCAATCAGATTCTTAAAAGAAGAATTTTAATAGAAGAAAAGGTAAAAGAATCACCTCTGTAAAATCAGGATGGTGAATACCTTACAGGGTAATCAGATTCAAAACATAGAGAATCCCCCTAGGCAAAACCTGAAGTTACAAAAAGACACAAAAACAGGAATATAAATTCCATTCAGCACAGCTTATTTTATCAGCCATTTAAACAAAACAGAATCTAACGCATATCTAGCTAGATTACTTACTAAGTTCTAAGACTCCATTCCTTTTCTGTTCCCAGCAAAAGCATCACACAGACAGAGAGAACCTTTGTTTCTCCCCCCTCCAGCTTTGAAAGTATCTTGTCTCCTCATTGGTCATTTTGGTTAGGTGCCAGCGAGGTTATCCTAGCTTCTTAACCCTTTACAGGTGAAAGAGTTTTTCCTCTGGCCAGGAGGGATTTTAAAGGTGTTTACCCTTCCCTTTATATTTATGACAGTGTTGCAATCCATTTAAGATATTATTTCAATCAAGAGAGAAAAGGAGGCCTAAGATTTTATGCAAGTGCTTTTAATGTCTACCGCCCTCCCCATACACATACAAACTTTCCTCTTTAAATATTTTTCTTAGTGTCAGGTACTTGACAGACTCATAGAAATCTAAGCACTAAGACAAGGAACTTTTCCCACGAGCATGACATTTGGACAAGGGTCAATTCTGTGGGATGGGGGAAAAAATATCAAGATTTAAGCACAGGTAAAAGGAAAATGACAAAAACTGTGCCAGACTCAAATTATCTATTAATTCCCTTCAAACAATTTAACACTGTTTAAATCTATTGACTTGAAGGGAGTCAGTCCTTATTTACATCAGTGTTAACAGATCAGCATCTGGGTCAAGGCTGAATATAGTTGCATCTTCAGCTACTTATCTTGGGCCAACTGCATCTCTAAAGTAACAAACCCTATTGAAACTACATTAGAGATTAACCTGCTTTCCTGATTCCATGAAAGATTCTGTAGGGTAATGATATTAGCACCTGATCTCTTGACCTCAAACCAATTCAAAAATTTTGTCCCAGAAAATAAAGACATCCATGATGCACTGATTAAAAGAAAATATATTTTATTAAATGCTTCTTAGCCAGAAGAGATGCCCAGCACGGAATGTCCCTGGACACTGAACTCTGCTCTGCTATCCCCAGACCAAGGCTGAGGTGGTGTGTGGGAAGGTTGCACAGCTGTGTTATTTCTAGGGAAGAATTAATAGCTTTCAGTCACAAGAGATCTCAGTCCATTAACTTTGAACTGCATTAATTTCAGTCTAAAAATAAAATATATTCAGGAACAGTGGAAAACCAGTTTGAGGCAATTCATGCTCATGGAAGTCACAGTGTTTTGCAGAAATATACTCCATTTATTGTTCAGAAAAGGAATTCACAGAAGCTGAATTCTAAACGTTTTAAAATGAGTTGTGCTATATGAACATGAGTTTAAGAAATGTTGGGAGGAAGTTAAAAAAGTGACAAAGATTCAAAGGCATAGGATAAATGTAGTGAGAGAAAGAGGATGGAATTGGAAGGGAAACTTTTTAAACCTGCCAAATCACTCATTTGGGATTAGTTTTAGAGCAGTTTTTTTTTTTAAATCATCCCAATGTACTGCCCGTTCAAATACTGCTCCTAAATGTACCTGGGCTTGTTGTTTTCACTGTGTAATCTTTTCTTTGTCCTTCCACTGGCTCCTGCCTCATCTGTGCATCAAACAATGTATTGCTTTTTCTTGTAAGATCTAATCTAGCCCTGCCATACCATGCCCTAGAATGCTGCACTGTATAGCCCTATCACCTACTGCCTTCTCTCTGCTAAAGCTCCAGTCCCAGCCTGTATTGCTTGCCAGTCATTTCCTCCCTCCAGCACCTCCAAACTTTGCATGAGAAAAGCTCCCAAAATTGTTTTATAAAGCTAATACCTTGACCGCCAGACAATACTTCCTCAAGACCCACCTGTGCTGTGAAACCTGCAAAATCCTGCTTGGCTAGGCTAGTGAAGGGCTCTGACTGTCCCTATTCTCCTTCCTTCCTCTTACTAACGTCCCCACTCTTGTAAATCCTTCTCACCAATACAAAAACCTAACAAAATCCTTATCAATGACTCAACTGTGCCAGTTCATCACCGTACTCATTTGCTTATAACATTATATCCCCATGCCCAACACTTCGTTTGTTTACCTCTGTTAGGTTGTAAACCTCTAGGGGCTGGATTGTCTCTTATCTGTGTTTGTACAGCATCCAGGCATAAAAGAAAGCTGACTCTCATGTCGAGTGGCTCATTTTGCAGGCATCCCTTCTCTTCCAGAAGAAAGCATACCCAGCACTCTCCTCAGTCAATCCTCTTCAGCAAACAGCATCTTGCTAAGTGCTGCAGTGTTGATACAGTATCTTCAAGCTTTCGAGCATCAGAGTGGTCCACTAGCAGGACGGTCAGTTTGATTTGGACAATCAAGGAATGCATGGACAGTCCATGCCGTAACATTGAGACAAAAGGAAGCCTTTTGAGTCCCGCTTAAGTTTCAACCACGTGACGGGACACACTTCAGCCTTAGTAAGCGGGTTAGGCTGTATGGGATACACAATTTTTAGCCCCCCTCCTCAGATTGAGGTCTGCTGTGCTGTCCCTGAATAGAGCAGCCAAGTCGGTCAAGATACTGCTGAACTACAGTGTCACCCCAAGTCAACACAGAGCTACCAAAGTCTTGACTCACCTACACATAGGTTAATGACTATGAATCCTAGCAGTGTCCATCTCCTGTCATTTTTGCCATTCCCCAATCACCACAGCACTTAGTGGATCATCAAAGGCTGTGCGGGAATTCATTTAAAGTCAACAAGCAGTTGCGCATCAACATGCACACGCTCTCAGACAGCAAAATTTCAAATGGCAGGGTAAAACCAAGACCACTGAAGGACTTGCTGACTGCAGGTTTGTTTCTGTAGTGACCATCTGTCATAAATATAAAGGGAAGGGTAAACACCTCTAAAATCCCTCCTGGCCAGAGGGCCAGACTTTCATCTGTAAAGGATTAAGAAGCTAGGATAACCTCGCTGGCACCTGACCAAAATGACCAATGAGGAGACAAGATACTTTCAAAAGCTGGGGGGAGGGAGAAACAAAGCCTCTCTCTCTCTCTCTGTCTGTGTGATGCTTTTGCCGGGGATAGAACAGGAATGGAGTTTTAGAACTTAGTAAGTAATCTAGCTAGATATGCGTTAGATTCTGTTTTGTTTAAATGGCTGATAAAATAAGCTGTGCTGAATGGAATTTATATTCCTGTTTTTGTGTCTTTTTGTAACTTAAGGTTTTGCCTAGGGGGATTCTCTATGTTCTGAATCTGATTACCCTGTAAGGTATTCACCATCCTGATTTTACAGAGGTGATTCTTTTATTTTTTCTTCTATTAAAATTCTTCTTTTAAGAATCTGATTGCTTTTTCATTGTTCTTAAGATCCAAGGGTTTGGGTCTGTGTTCACCTATGCAAATTGGTGAGGATTTTTATCAAACCTTCCCCAGGAAAGGGGGTATAGGGTTTGGGAGGATTTTGGGGGGAAAGACGTTTCCAAACAGGCTCTTTCCTGGTTGTATATCTGTTAGACGTTTGGTGGTGTCAGCGATAAAGTACAAGGGCAAAAGGTAAAATAGTTTGTACCTTAGGGAAGTTTTAACCTAAGCTGGTAAAAGTAAGCTTAGGAGGTTTTCATGCAGGTCCCCACATCTGTACCCTAGAGTTCACAGTGGGGAAGGAACCTTGACACCATCTCTTACACCAGTTGCCCTATTACTAAGCTAACAAACCTGGTCTGTCCAGCCAGAGCCCAGTAGCCAGGGTGTTTCAGACAAGATCCCTGCTATAGCAGCCTGAAGAGAATAGCTCACCAAATATACTACATCCTAAAATTTCTCTACCTCCCACAAGTCCAACCCTCCTCCACATGGTGAGATGGTGGAAACAGGGTGAGTAGCTGATTGCCTTGTAACACCCAGCAAAATGGGTCCGTAAATACTAACTGAGGCCTTTGGGCACTACCATATAAATTACAAACAAGAAAACCTATGTTAGTAGTAGAGCTGAGCAAACAGTGGATTTTTTAGTTCAGAGGCTGAACAGAAAAATCCAAAAGAAAAGTCTTGTTCAATCTGAAATGAGTTTTTCAGTAAAGTTTTAGGTATTTTTCATCTCAAATTTTAAATTTGGCTACATTTTGAAAAGTAATAGCATTTACTTTCAAAATGTTGAAACATTTCATGTTGAAATTGTTGAAACAAAATTGAAAAATTTAATTTACAACATGCTCAGTAGAGACCTACCAGAGTTGAACAGCTAAAATCCCTGAAACTTCTGTCCTCACTGACCATGCTGCATCCCACAACGCTCCTGCTTGTGACTGTACTACACACGCTCTATCCCTACAGAGCAACTGAGCTCCAGCACAGGATTATGGGAACATACTAGGACTATAATTGCTGCTCCAGGCTGGGGTGGGTCTGGCCACCAGAACTGAGAGCAGGGAGCCTCTCTCTTCTGTTCTCCCCATGCTCCCACCTGTTGGGAGGAAGAAGCCAGACTCAAATGCAAAGGGGGCGAAAGCAGAAGCAGAAGGGAGGAAAAGGAGTAGCCTGGGTGAGGAGCCTGGTGATACCCATGAAGGGATGCGTATGAGAGAGAGAAACCATGCAACTGGCTGGGCAAGGAGACTGGGACAAGGAGCCCACAGGAGAAGGGGACACTGGGATGGAGAGCTGGGGGAGTAGAGAAAGGATGCCTGTACTGGTTAGGCTAGATTCCAGTAAAGACTGGGGGGGGGGGGTTGGGGGGGGAACGACTTTGACTTATTTGGCTTTGAAGGTAAACAGTGAGATTGGGCAAGGAGCTGCAGGGAGGTGGGAGACTGGAACTAGCTGGAAGTGGCAGCCTGGACTAGGAGCTAGAGGGGGAAACAGATCTGACAAGGAGCTGAGTTGCAGGAAGAGACTTGGGACTGGCTAGGAAAAGAGACTAGGACAAGGAAGCGGGGTGGTGGGGAGAAACTGTGGTTGGATGAGGAGCCCAGGGAAAAAGATGAGACGTCTAAGCTAGTGCTGGCAGAAGGAAGAGACGGGTCAGATGAGGAGCTGGAGGGGAAACTGGGACTGGCTGGGCAAGGAGAGTAGTACTGGGATTAGAGGCCAAAGTAAGAACTGGGACTGTGTAGACAAAGAGATTGGGAGTGAGACAAGGAGCCAGGAGCGGGACAGGTACAGGTTGGAGGGGAGGGGGCAGAAGGACTCAAGCTTGAGGGAATGGCAGAACTGACTGTGGCTTCTAGTGTCTGAAATGGAGGCCAAGATTCTTGAATGTCACCACTCCTCTGGTGTCAGCAAATATCTGACTGTCCATCCTGCACACTGAAAGAGGCCTGGCCCTACGGCAAAAATAGTAAGTCATCATGTAATTAAAGACTGGCTCACAATGCATATGCAGACAGGGGACTGAATTAAGGTTGCACAGGCAACCTAACTTCTGGCATTTCTTAACTTTGCAACTTTAATAATATTCTTTTAACTTGAGGTGGGCAATTTTTTATTATTATTTTTTTTTTGGCAAACAGTAAAAATTGCCAAAAAAAAAAAAAAAGTTTCTGGACAGCAAAACAATTTGTGGATGTGGCTGAAAACTCTCTGGAAATGTCAAAACCTGATGTTCAACATTACATGTAAGGGATATAACTTGGCCATATTTGGATGAACTTCCATGAAGAATGGCAAAAGGCATATACCTGACACAAAGGACACCCCTCACTACACCAAATTTCAAGCCCCTGCTCCAAAGGTAGCTGGTGCTAGAGCTGTTCAAAAGAAAGGCTGCCAAAATTTTTAACATGGGTCAAAAACAGCATATTTTTTATTAGCCTGGTACTTGGAAATGGCTGAGCTGTTTTGGCTGAAGTTTTAATAAAATAATAAAGCATGAGGCAGATACCTGGCATGGAACATTTCAGCCTAAACAATTACAGTTTGGTGAAGTATAAACAACTATAAACAAGGTCTTATAAAAGCAAGTGTCGGGTTCCCCTAATATTAACAAGTGCAATATAGTGCAGCGAAACATTCAGAATCTCAGTTCAGTCTGAAGGTTTTGTACGAATGTTTACAGGAAGCTCAGAAATAGATAATCCTTGACAAGTGTCACTTGTCTATTTTCCTTGATGTTACCCTGGCACCATTCCGGCTGTTGCCCTTGTTAGCTGGGTTTGACAAAGCCAGAATTTTGAGGGTGGATTTTGATTTTGTGCTCTGGAAAACGTCCAGTTCAACTTTCAACAGAAAAAAAAAGTATTTTATTGGGAGGTTGGTGTTCCCAGCTCCCTCACAAAAATGGCTCAAGGACAATGAAGCCAACACAGAATGAAATAATCTGAACACAAAGGGTTGAACTGGAGTTATGTCAATTTATCAGTGCCTCCAAGGTTACCTCTGTTCAAAGTAGAGGACAGGAACAGCTCTGATCTTGTTAGATCTTGAATAATCCAACAATGAGGCCTGAACTGGAGCAGTGACATGATTCTGCATGTGTCTCCAAGGAAACCTTTGTTGCAACCAGAGCCCATGAGCGGTTCTGACAAAAAACCCCTATAGGGATCATGAAATAAAGCCAAGTGGCTCTGTCCTTTTTTCAGACCTCTGAATGAGGCATCGTTCAATTTAAACAAGGGTGAGCCACACTGACAAATATAAATTTATCATGAAGCATGAGAATCTAACAAAAGAGGTCCAGAAAGATTACCTCTATTTAAACGGAGTGTAACTCCCTCCCACTGAAATTGAACTCAGTGAAGCAGTGCCCTGCTTGTAATAATGACAATTATGCAGGAGCTTTTGTATGGTTTTTATTACCTCAGCAGTGCAAGGCCCGCAGCTCTATTCACAGTTTATGCAATAGGAATGTTCAGTTGATCTCCTGCTCTGTTTGGCTGAGCACTTCTCAGTGCTCTATAATAAAGCTAGACCAAGCAAAACAAACATTCCCTTATGGGCATAAGCTACCTGTTTTGAAAGTATTATGTAATAAGCTACAACAGGAAGAGTGTTACTGAGCTATGGGTCCATTATAGAATGTGTGACCAAGGACCTGCATACAGAAATGACCCAGGAATAAACATCCTGCCATGGTTCATTGCTATTACATTATGGCCATACTCCATGCTAGCGTCTCCCTTCTCTTTCGCTCTCTCCTCCCACCCCCTTCATTCCTTTCTTCACCCTACCCCATGAACTGGGAACAGCCTCTAAGTGGGCAAAAGTTGAAGTGAGCTGTTTGCAAACAACCTATAACGTGGAAATTACTTGTCCAAACTATTCATTGGGTTATAATGTATAATAATTACAGTAAGATCATGGGAATGAGTCACTAACCAGAGCAGAGCCCAAATTTTCATTGAATATTAATTTATAATTTTTGAGAAGTTATTCTTGTATACATTGTTTGTGAAAATACTTTGTCAGATTTCAGCATGAAAGGCATAGAAAAGTCCATAAAAGTACAGATAAAGTCCCTTTCTGATTCAACAAGGACCCAATATACAAGACCTGGTTATAGATTTCAAACAAATCAAACATCACGATGTTCAGATCTTGCATTACAAATCTAGGGGGCCAGTTGCAAAATTAAGATCAGGATTAAGGTTACAAATACAATAACTCCTCGCTTAACGTAGTTATGTTCCTGAAAAATGCTACTTTAAGAGAAATGATGTTAAGTGAATCCAATTTCCCCGTAAGAATTCATGTAAATGGAGGGGTTAGGTTCCAGGAACATTTTTTTTGTCGGACAAAAGACTGCACGCAAACACACACAGTATAAGTTTTAACCAATATAATACTGTACACAGCAGTGATGATTGTCAAGCTTGGTTGAGATGAAGTCAGAGGGTGGGATATTTCCCAGGGAATGTCTTACTGCTAAATGATGAACTAGCACTTGGCTGAGCCCTCAAGGGTTAACACAATTGTTGTTAATGTAGCCTCACATTCTACAAGGCAGTATGAATGGAGGGAGGGGAGACAGCATGGCAGAGAGTGACAGAGACACACACCATGTGTGTGTGAGAGAGACGCGCATTTCCCCTTTAAGTATGCTGACCCTACTGCAAGTACATTGCCTTTTTAAGTACATCAGCAAGTTGAGACAGCTGCTGCTGCCAGCAAGTTCCCTCTATCCTGAGCCCTGTCCCGTCTCCACAGCTGCTTTGTGGATGGGGTAAAGGAGCGGGGCGGGGAGGGGTGGGGAGGGACACCCTGACATTAGCACCCCTTCCCCCCCACCTTGCACAGCAAGCAGGAGGCTCCCAGGAGCAGCTCCAAGGCAGAGGGCAGGAGCAGCACGGGGCAGCGGGGGGCAGGGAGAGCTGAACTGCCAGCAATTGATAGCCTGCTGGGCGGCTGCCGCACAGGGAACTTAAAAAGAAAAGGAGTACTTGTGGCACCTTAGAGACTAACCAAATTTATTTGAGCATAAGCTTTCGTGAGCTACAGCTCACTTCATCGGATGCATACTGTGGAAAGTGTAGAAGATCTTTTTATACACATAAAGCATGAAAAAATACCTCCTCCCACCCCACTCTCCTGCTGGTAATAGCTTATCTAAAGTGACCACTCTCCTTACAATGTGTATGATAATCAAGGTGGGCCATTTCCAGCACAAATCCAGGGTTTAACAAGAACGTCTGGGGGTGGGGAGGTAGGCAAAAACAAGGGGAAATAGGTTACCTTGCAATAATGACTTAGCCACTCTCAGTCTTTATTCAAGTCTAAGTTAATTGTATCCAATTTGCAAATGAATTCCAATTCAACAGTTTCTCGCTGGAGTCTGGATATGAAGTTTTTTTTTATTGTAATATATCAACTTTCATGTCTGTAATCGCGTGACCAGAGAGATTGAAGTGTTCTCCGACTGGTTTATGAATGTTATAATTCTTGACATCTGATTTGTGTCCATTTATTCTTTTACGTAGAGACTGTCCAGTTTGACCAATGTACATGGCAGAGGGGCATTGCTGGCACATGATGGCATATATCACATTGGTGGAAGTGCAGGTGAACGAGCCTCTGATAGTGTGGCTGATGTTATTAAGCCCTGTGATGGTGTCCCCTGAATAGATATGTGGGCACAGTTGGCAACGGGCTTTGTTGCAAGGATAGGTTCCTGGGTTAGTGGTTCTGTTGTGTGGTATGTGGTTGCTGGTGAGTATTTGCTTCAGGTTGGGGGGCTGTCTGTAGGCAAGGACTGGCCTGTCTCCCAAGATTTGTGAGAGTGTTGGGTCATCCTTCAGGATAGATTGTAGATCCTTAATAATGCGTTGGAGGGGTTTTAGTTGGGGGCTGAAGGTGACAGCTAGTGGCGTTCTGTTATTTTCTTTGTTAGGCCTGTCCTGTAGTAGGTGACTTCTGGGAACTCTTCTGGCTCTATCAATCTGTTTCTTCACTTCTGCAGGTGGGTATTGTAGTTGTAAGAATGCTTGATAGAGATCTTGTAGGTCTCTGTCTGAGGGGTTGGAGCAAATGCGGTTGTATCACAGAGCTTGGCTGTAGACGATGGATCGTGTGGTGTGGTCAGGGTGAAAGCTTCAAAAGAAACTACAGCATTTGCTCAAGAAATTCCCCGAAAAAGCACAAGATCAAATCTGCACAGACACAGCCCTGGAACCCCGACCTGGGATATTCTATCTACTACCCAAGATCCATAAACCTGGAAACCCTGGGCGCCCCATCATCTCAGGCATTGGCACCCTGACAGCAGGATTGTCTGGCTATGTAGACTCCCTCCTCAGGCCCTACGCTACCAGGACTCCCAGCTACCTTCGAGACACCACTGACTTCCTGAGGAAACTACAATCCATCGGTGATCTTCCTGATAACACCATCCTGGCCACTATGGATATAGAAGCCCTCTACACCAACATTCCACACAAAGATGGACTACAAGCAGTCAAGAACACTATCCCCGATAATGTCACAGCTAACCTGGTGACTTTGTGACTTTGTCCTTACCCATAACTATTTTACATTTGGGGACAATGTATACCTTCAGATCAGCGGCACTGCTATGGGTACCCGCATGGCCCCACAGTATGCCAACATTTTTATGGCTGACTTAGAACAACGCTTCCTCAGCTCTCGTCCCCTAATGCTCCTACTCTACTTGCGCTACATTGATGACATCTTCATCATCTGGAACCATGGAAAAGAAGCCCTTGAGGAATTCCACCATGATTTCAACAATTTCCATCCCACCATCAACCTCAGCCTAGACTAATCCACACAAGCAGTCCATTTCCTGGACACTACTGTGCTAATAAGCGATGGTCACATTAACACTACCCTATACCGGAAACCTACTGACCGCTATTCCTACCTACATGCCTCCAGCTTTCACCCTGACCACACCACACGATCCATCATCTACAGCCAAGCTCTGCGATACAACCGCATTTGCTCCAACCCCTCAGACAGAGAAGTGAAGTGAGCTGTAGCTCACAAAAGCTTATGCTCAAATAAATTGGTTAGTCTCTAAGGTGCCACAAGTACTCCTTTTCTTTTTGCGAATACAGACTAACACGGCTGTTACTCTGAAACAGGGAACTTAGGGGAGCTAAGAAGGGGGCTGCCAGTCCACCCTGGTTCCAAGCCCCCCACAGCTAGCTCAACCGGCTGCTCTTCCTGCAAGCAGTGGACAAAGCAGGCAGCTGCCAAACAACATTATAAGGGAGCATCGCACAACTTTACTGATCTATTAGAGAACATGCTTGTTTAATGTAACAATGAAACAAGGTTAACCGGGACGACTTTAAGTGAGCGTTACTGTACCCCAAATTTCCAGACAAGCTGATTTCTATTTCAGTCAAGTTATTTACTCTGCTGGGAAAATGCTATTTCTGAAGCATAAGAAGTGAAGAAGGAAGTCCAATTCATGCTGTCTGGAGAAGCCTCACTTCTGAACTCAGGGCAGTCTGTAAAATTAATATTCCACAACCCCACAATCCTGGAGTGCCTCCAAGGAGCCACACATTTTAACAAAAGATCACATAATTCAACCATAAGAATATGTTCATCTGGTTATTTCAAGTTATTTTCCTGTCCTTAAATGAACACTCCATCTGTTTTTCATTTCCTGACTGGGGCTGGGGAAAAAACACAAAGGTCTAGAAGCTACTGACCAAGGTAAACAGGGTGTTCTATATTTAGCAATAAAATAATAATAACAACAACAACAAAAGGTATAGAGAAAGAGAAAGGAAAAATACTCTCCAGGCTGGAGGAGGCACTGAGCATTAAGAGCTGGAGAACAGATTATTTATAGTGGTAGGGGTTAAGAAGGGGTAATTTACTTGCAGCTGTAATTCCTGTGAAGCTTCAGCACAAGGGTTCATATATTAAATTGAAACATTTCCCTTTGCTGCTTGCTGTAGGTGGTGAAAGTGCATAGTGAAGTGAGGGCAGCTCTAATCATAGCAGGCATCTAAATGAAAATATGTGGTATTGATCAGTTTTATCCAGGGCAGAATTTGACGGTTTCTGCCATTCAATGTGACATTGTTGTGAAAACTGGCAAACCTGTGAATTTTATACACATTGGCCTCAATCTGCTATTTGATGAAAAAAATTGCCATTTATTTATTTCAAACAGTTTTGTCTCCCAACAAAGACTAGTTTCACATGAGAATTTGTCTTTCATATTCAGTTGATGTCCCCTCTCTCCCCCCCAAAAAATTGTAGGCAAGAACAAAAAAGTTTTTTTTTGGGGGGGGGCGGGGGGAGAGAAGGGGCATTAACTGTTTTTCATTAAACTCTCCAGCATCTAGTTATTAATTGAATGGTCTGGAAATTAGACTTTTATCCAAATGTGAAGAGGTATCTACAGGTTTTACTGACTAGGAGAACATTCAAATAATTCTCAAACACTCATGGCTCTGAATACAAGCAGATCAAATGATTCCCACACGTCACAACAATATGGCACAGTTAGGGGTATAATAGAGGTTTTACTCCTTCCTTTATTGGCCCCTTCTGTAGACAAGATCCTGAGCTATATGGGGCACTGGTCTGTGATATTGGACTACATGGACATTAACATGGCAGTTTTTAGGCAATGAAGGCCAGTTCCAGGGTCTTTTTTCTTCTTCTTTGTCTTACTAGATGCAGCAGTAAAATAAAATAATAATAGTAATAATTAAATGGAACAACTGCTTTGGATAAACATTTTCTGTAAGTCATTCTGAACTCCAGCCATTTCAAAAGCTAGCCAGGAAAGCAGGCCTACCCTGCGAATAAACCTGCATTTCTTGTTCAGAAAGCTGCTGGGAGTCATCACACTGTAAATTCTGTGGACGATAGCTAAAATGAAAACTGAAGTTATAAAACTATCAGCAAATACTGGACCTGACAACTCAAAGTGCTGGCCACCCTCTGACCATATTGTAATCTGTTGACTGGGCCCCTACTAATCAAAATGAGGAGGGCTAAAAGGCACTTCCTCCTTTAGTAGCAGCTAGAAGATATTTTGTATTTTAATTCTATTATTTTATTTGCTCTGGACATACTTTGTTTTAAGTAGCATGTTTCTGCTTCTCAGGACCCTATAATGATCTATCAATAAAAGTAAGACTGCTCTAAATAGCCTTATTTTAAAGAACATTCACCTCTCATTGCTGCTGAGAGCAGCAAGCTTTTCTCTCACACAGGAATGTCTGATGTAAATCAGGTCTGCAAAAGCCTTCGACTTTGTATGTTCCAGTATCCAGTATCATTGGCAGAAGAGGTCAAAACACAAACTAAGAGTCCAGATGTCCTGGGGTTTTAAATGACTGTATAAGTGCTGACAAACCTCACTGGGCCATGAAAAAAATCTCTGTTTTTGCTTCCTGACCACCATTCCTTCTTCTGCATTGTTAGGTGATTATTTCAAAAGCCAGATGATCCTCTGACGTGTTTTCCTTCTCTGAAACAAACATGCATAAAGCCACACAGAAGTAATCACACAGATTTATTACTATCGTTACTAAGTTAGAGAATGCAGAACAAGGATCCTTAACATAATTCCTAGCAAGATAATTTGTTACTACTTTGTCACTTCGATCATGTTGTGATTTAGCAGATTCCTTTAAAATTGGATCAAGCTAATATTTAAACCCTAATCTTTTCTCCCCGTGCCTGTGCTTCTTGATTTCTCTCTTTCCCTTGTATGTTATTAGCCTCATGACTGAGTACATAAATCTATTCACCATACAGTTACTTTATCTTCCTGTTTCTGTAATTTATACCATACCACATTGAATCTCCATGTAGACAAGCCCTAAGAAAGATATTGTTAGATTAAATATTCTCCTCAGGTCTTTCTACCTCAGGACGAGAGCTGACAGATTTTTTTTCCAAGCAAAAAGTAAATGAACTGAAAAACAAATTTTCTGGGGAACCAGAAATATTTGCCAAACCCAATAGCTCAGTTATTTACTCAGTCCTGCTTGAGACAGCTTGGCCCCAACACAAGATCTCCTTTCCCCAGAAAGCCTCTCCCATCTCCCTACTAACCAGATAAGATAATGTTCTATCTGCCCCAATGAATCCACAAAATCCACTTAATCCTTTCCAAGCAGAATCAACAGCTAATCACAAGATGGATTGTTTCAAACAAACACTGCCAGCCTATTATAAGTGGATAAATAAATAATAAACAACTATGAGGGCATTAGGGAAGACTGAGATGGAGATATAATTACCTGTGGACACTAATTACTCCATGATGCATGAATGTGTTTTCCGGTCACAATGTTTTCTTGCTTGTTAACCACATCATACAATACTACTCGAAGATCATGACTTCTTTTATAATCCATTGACTTATTTACCACCCAGGGTTTCAGAAATGGAGCAGTCTAAAATAAGGGCACTTTAAAACTAGTCTTCTATGGGGTTGTTATATTTTGTTCCTGAAATGATCTATTAAGTTAAACTATTGCTTTAAAGGAAGAGCAGTTGCATGCATCATCACCAACCCTGAATTTAACGAAGAAGCCTTTAAGGCCGTTATGGCTGGTTATGTAACAGCCTACTCACACACAGCCCCAAAAGTAGAATTCATCCTGAAATGTCTGTCATATGGGGCTAAACAAAGCAACTACTGCATGGTTAGTGGCATTTTTCTTACGTGGGAAGATGCTTCAAGTAGTGCTGACCCTCCAAGAAGAACAGAGAGAATCTCCGAGGGGTAAATGAGGAAGAAATCAAGCTGAACATTGTCATACTATAGCAGAAAGAAAAGGGAGTACTTGTGGCACCTTAGAGACTAACCAATTTATTTCAGCATAAGCTGTCATGAGCTACAGCTCACTTCATCGGATGCATACTGTGGAAAGTACTCCACAGTATGCATCCGATGAAGTGAGCTGTAGCTCACGAAAGCTTATGCTCAATAAATTGGTTAGTCTCTAAGGTGCCACAAGTACTCCTTTTCTTTTTGCGAATACAGACTAACACGGCTGTTACTCTGAATACTATAGCAGGGAAGAGTTAAGGTATATAATTATCTGCCTAACTGTAAAATTTGTTCCTTAAATGTAGTAAACCTTTTTCCTGCACTATCTGGGGGGAGAGAGAGAGAGAGAGATCCATCTGCTTAGATTATACATTCCATTCTAGATTCAGCATGAGATATATTATGCTCTTCTACATCAGACATTTCCAAAACACTGTGAAAGCTGTATAAATATCCAAAAGGCTTGGGCAGGGTAAAGTTGCATTTTATTGGCAAATACTCTGAGGCTGAGTTTTCATTCTCGGGTCAGAACAGGGTAGGATCCAGCTGCATCACCCAAAGTATAATTGCTATGGGCTATTAAAAGGTTTAAGCTTGATTAAGAATGCTGTTTGGTTGGAATTTCAAATATTTAACCTTCAATTTTCAAAGCACGGCACAAGCACCGAGTCAACATTACAGGAAGTTAAGTGACTAAAATCCATGCCCAATGTTGAACTTGTATCTCTCCTTGTCTCCACTCTTAAAAAGTTCTACTTGACTGATCATTAAGGTTCACTGCCTCCCACCCCAAGAAGTAATGCTGTAAACAAGGAGTTCTCTTATACCTTAGCTCTTGTGAGAATTTAAGAGCTGTCAATTCCTTGAGGCTGAATGAGAGGTTGCGGGCCACGTTCCAGCTGCAGGGCCATAATCCAGTATGGCCAGCTGGAGATCTAGAGCTGTGTTGCAGGATCCAAGAGGGTCCAGCTAAAGATCCAAACACCAAAATCCGGAGTTAAGAGATTCAGAGCTGGGGAAGTTCATCCAGAGTTGCAGCATTAAAAGGCAGGTGTTATGTTACAAGGTGTTAATGGTTGCCATCAAGTGTGTCTATGGGCAATCACAGACCTTATTCAAGCTGAGGAGTGTGCTAGCTCTGACCCTAAGCACCCCTGCATTCACTCCCTACACAGTGTTGTAATCACCTTTGTACAAAAAATTGCCTCATGAGGTATCATTTGAAAATTCATACCTTGCTGATCATGATGTGTATATTAATAGTTATAGATATAAGCTGGAATTATGACAAAAATGTGTTTAAACCAGGCATGTCAGGGAGAGTTGGTAAACAGATCTGCCTTGGACAAAGGAATGTGTATTTGATTCTCTGTCCAGCCTGGTCTTCAGGCAAAGACAGTGAAGGTCCATTTTTATGTATTAGGTAAACAAAGCTATTAAGCTATCAAGGGGGAAGAAAAAGCATGGAGCTTCCTTCACCATCAGATTCCATGTCACCTTCCTCACAGCTTGAATAAACTTTACGTCGAGGGCAAACTTGAGAAGAATCCATTCAAAGATTCACTGGACTATAAAAAGAAAGGGGAAGAAAGAACACAAAGAAATCAATACTTTGGGCTCCTGAAGGAGATCCTGACTGAAGGGAAAGTAAACCATTTTGCTGGAAGACTGTGGGGGATAAAAAGTGTCTTGAACAAAGGCTGTATGTTGCTAGTTTAAGTTTTAGTTGCTAGAAGGCATTTCACTTTAATTTGCTAATAACCATTCTAACTTTATCTCTTATACTTGAACTCACTTAAAATCCTACCTTCTTTGGTTAATAAACCTGTTTCACCTTTCATCAAACAATGTTGTGTTTGAATTAAAGTGAATGTTAACTCCAGTTAATGTGGCAAATTGTTGGGTTTTGTCTCTTTAAAGGCACGAACCGACTGTATTATTTCTCTGAACATTTCAGGAGAGGACATTACAGAGCAGATAGGTTTGGGAAAGTTCAGGACTGGGGGTGTGTTGGGGTCACCTAACATTAATCAAGTCTGGGAAAGATAAGAGTGGGTCTGTGATAACTGCTGGCAGGCTACTGTATTTAAAGGGATTGAGTCAGAGCTGTACAGAATACAGAACGTGAGTGCATGCTGGTTGCTGGCTGTGTATGTGTGTGTCCCCAGTTGGGAGCCAGAGGCAGCAGAAGCATTTTGAGGCACTCAGAGTTATAATACAAGCAGTGACACAACCTCTCTGGTCTGAATCGCACCGTGAAGTGTGACACTAACCATCTTCACTCAGACTCAATGGAAGAAATAGTTAAGTTCCTTTGTGGAGTAAGATAGCTGGAGATAACCAAGACCACCATCCAAGACACTGGACTGCATGCTAGGCCAATCAGTAGCTAAGCCACATGGGCTGAGGGTTTCCCCAGGGACTAGGGTTGCAAGTTTTGGTTGGATGTATTCCTGGAATTTTCATCACATGACAATCTTAAATTAAAGATTAATCTTCATGGGGACTCCAGGACAGTCCTGGAGGGTTGGCAAACCTCCAGGGACTGATTATAAATGGAGGTGCTGGGACATTGATTTGGCTGTAGATGAATGTGAAAAGAAACAGAAAGGAAGAGAAAGCTAAAAAAAGCCAGAGGAGCAGTCATGAGCATGGCCCTGAGAGGGAGCAGAGACAGAACTCCTCAGGGCACGTGACTAGCTGGAAAAGCAGGCTTGGAAACTGTAAGCAAGGCAGAAGGAAATTGCCTTATGTTTGTTCCTACTATTTTCAGAGAAATGGGACTTTGTGTATATTCCTAGTAAATAAACATGATTGCACCAAAGAAATACCTAAAAAACTAAATCAAAGTGGGAAAGGGGAGAGACAATCCCTCACAGCAGGGATTACTTCCTATTCCCAACAGAGTAGCAGACAAGCAAATGAAAAATAATTCATTATACATATTATGAAGCAAAACAAATTGGAAATTTGTCTCCCTCCCCTCCTCCTACTGTCACTGTGGCAGGGACTGTTTAGAGGAGGTGGAAGAGGAAAATATTTGTCTTTATATTCCAAGCACATGCAACAATTGCTGCCAGACCCTTCTACCCATAGTCCTATATTAAACATTAGAACATCATCTTTATGTTAAGGGGAAAATATCTCCACTCAGTCGCTACCACTAATGTTTAAAGGGACACTGCCATGGTTGACATACTTCAGATATGCACACAAATTCATTAGAGTGTAAAGGGACCTGTACGCTATCTAATCCAGCCTTCATTTATTACTGGACATTATTCATACTGCAGTACTGAGTCACTCCAGGTAGGTGGAGACCCATTGTGCTAGGTGCTGCACACCTGCAAAGTAGAAGACAGCCCCTGCTCCGAAGAGCTCACAGTCTTGTTGAATAACACTTTCAACTTATGATTTAATATAAATGAAACTCTCTAGAGAAAGTAAGTCACTTGGTATAGTTGTGATTGTAGTGCGGGAATTTAGAGACTGTCTATAAGTTAATTGTGATATTTTAAAAATGAAAGCATCTCATTGGGTTTGAATTCATTTGTAGGATCATATATTTAGTTATTTGCAAATATTTGGACTGCTGCCAGATATTCAGGGAAATGGTTGGGCACCTCAAAAGGTTAAGAACTTTATGCGAAAATTTGTTAAAGTGCATTTTTCACTATCCTCTAATGTTCGTTTTAAAGTATTTGAATAATAGAGTTAGGGAATAGAAACTCCAGAACATAAATACAAAGCAGTTAAAAGAGAAGCCTTTTCAAACAATCCAAAGGATAAAAATTATTCATCCAAATGATTAAACAACAAATACTTCTGAAGACAATGAAGGTCAGTTTGCAATAATTTGCAAACCAAAACAGGGCTAACTTCATAATGAACATTATTTGTGATAATGAGCTGTAAGAGAACTCAAAAGAGATGACTGTTTTTGAATGATAATTTGTTAGCTGTCACTGCAGCTCTGCATAATTATTTCCATTATTTCTCTGCATCACATTCCCAAGTCTTACAGAGACATTGCCTAATATGTAAATATAAATTGCTGCTTTTCTTACTGTCTCTTCCTTTTCCAAACCACATATATCTCCTGTACGCAGCATATTATTAAACCTTCTAGGAAGGCAAAAGTTAATAACTAGTTTCTCTATAGGAATACATTTTATTGTACCAGGGGATTTATTATCTGAAGTCAGACAGGCTGCAAAGTTGCGGATGAGAAATAACCCTTCTGTTATAGTAAACTGTTTTGCCAACTGTTAGGCACATGTGACTATAGATTTGAAATAATTTGCACAAAAACCAAATAGTTTTCAAATTAAAAGCTTTATTGGGCTAAAGCCTGCTTTAAATCCCATTAGAGTCAATGCTAAAACTGCCATTAACCTTTGTCATGATTCTCACTGAATTGATGTTTAAAACTATTTTGTTCCTATCTGTGCTTACGATTTAACACTCCCCCCCCCCATTATAAACATTTCTCCTATTAAAAAGATGACTAATAGGTAATGCAATACTAAGCCTCCACACCACCAGTTTAAAAGCAGCATAGGACACTAATGACTTGCAGTTGTTGACACCAGATGGCTGGCCATTATGAAATGACTTCATTGTTTCAGTCCTCGTGGACACTTCAGTGATCACTACCATAACTAGCAGGCTCAGCAGAGAGGGTAGGGATTCAGTTGGTCCTGAAAAGACAATTGTGCTCACTCCTAGAGCAAGTCCTTGCAGACCACAGTTGAGAACATTTTGGAGCAAGCACATTCTGTGTATGTTTGGAAATCAATGGAGGATTTCAGTCTTTGCTGCTGGCAAACCAGTTCTAAGACAGATTTGACATTAATCATTTTTAAAAGCTTTAATGAAATCTCACTAGTTAGCCAAGTGTTTGTCCAACTGTCAAGTGCTCAAAGGGATGGGGGGGGGGAAAGAGAGGTTTATGTGTCACCCAATTTTGATTGTGAACTGTATTCCTGCTGAAAGAAGTGCCATTATACAATACAGTACATGAAAAAGTATCAAAAACAAAAACCCAACACAATTTTTAGAGGCTAATTTTTGGTAAGTCCCTGGAGAGGAAAAAATGAAAGGTTTATGCTTTAACGCCGTTGTTTTGTTCCAACTTTATGGCTAGGTGGACAATGTGACAGACTGACAACATCCTGGACAAACCTTATGGAATTAAATATTACTGAATTCAGATTAATACCTTTGGGGTCCATTGTATTAAAAATGCAACTGTGTATGGATTATTGTGAAATTGTATGTAACTCCTCTAGGAAGAGGGAGATGCTAATGTAATTGCTCTGGTTACCAGGCCTTGGAAGCCACCCCCTGGACAGTTTTGCATACATTAGTTCAAATGGGATTCCCCAGGGACCAAAAGACAAAAAGGATTTTTTTGAATAAATAGCCTGATTTGAAATAGGCTCATTCTTCTTCCTGGTCCAGCAAATGGACAGGATCCTTGGTCCATGGAGGGCCACAGTCCTTAGGGAAGCTTTGGAACGACTGGGCGTACTGAGACCCATAAGAATGGGTACTTATTCTGAGTTGAAGCTGTGATGAACTTGAAACCACAAGGCAGCTCTTGGGTGAAGTTTTAATGGATTGCCAGAGCCTACGTTAAAGTTGGGGTGACCTCTGGTAAGGTTATTAGCATGTATGTAGATTCTTTTATTGTTTTAAATGTTTTCTCTGTAGTGCTTTTACCTTAGGAATAAAATAGGCTTGCATAGGAAATGCTGTCTGGTACCTTATAACTGTGGGAAATTACCCTGTTATTGGTCTCTGAAGAGAAAGTAAGCAGGCCTGCTTAGGCAGAGTCACTTGCTGGGATATTACAGTATACTCAGAGGACTGTGCGGCCTGGAAGTAAGTCCGGTCAGAAGGGTGTTAGACGCATGTCTCCACTCAAGAGAGGTGACAGCTAGGGGAGACTGAAGCCGAGAAGCCCTGGCTGGACCACACAGAGTACAGGCTCATTTACCCTCAACCATGACACACAGAAACATCATTTTGTGCTCAGCTAGGCAAAAGGAGATCCACACTGAAGGCTAAATCCTAGATTTCTTCCTATGTGAGTTTCCTTGAGCACAGACTGTGTGTAGTGTGACTACAAGTCTCCAAGGTTTGGCCTCCTCTCTGGATTTAATTTGTATGACCTGGCTTGTCGGTGCTTTGTGTGCTGCAGTGTCTACCCATGTCTAGAGGGTGAATTATTAAGCAAGCAGGGTCATAGATTAGTTGGTTTGTTTCCATGAGTTGTCTCTCCCTAATTTTCTGAAGCTGTTGGCACCGCACATAACTTTGCAATGATTCTTTTGATCCAGCAGAGCAACTATACCACCACCTGTAAGAAGCTGTAGTGCACAGCCATGAAATTAAGTGAAAGCTTGATGGCACCCCCTAGACTTCAGCTGGCTTTGTTTACATGTATCAACCTGAAACAAATCAAATCAAGTTTGGCATGGTTTGGGGTTTCTTTGTACAATGCTCGCACCGCTCAAATGACCATACTGAATCCAAGAAAAGAGTTACAGATCTTGCCAGCAATGATCTGAGTTTCACAACTGCTTAGATGTCAATTGTCCATGTTAGGAGAACAACAAAGCCAGCCACATTTTCTATTAACTGCCACTGGAATCGTTTCTTGATAAGAGAGCCAGATTTTGCAAACCAACCCAGAGCCAGCACACACTTGTGTACTTATTTTTGCCTGCACAGTTGTTGCCATTTCATTCAGAAATGGTTTAAAATAGAGAAGCATTGTGGTCTAGCCAATACGTTACTCTCCCTCTGACCTTTGTCTGTTTAGAGCAGGGTCTCTTACAATTTATTTGGATAAACCTAGCACAAAGGGGCTTCTAGGCATACTGTTACACAAATAATACTTATTTTCATGCACCAATTCCTAATATGAACCTACAGGCCTGCTAAATACTTGTGCCAAAGTAGGCACATTTTAAATGTACAAAGACATCAGGCCTCACTATAAAATAATCTTACCTGCTGAATTAAACAGTAGATAAAGGGCTTGGCACTGGTCTCCTTGGAGTGTAAGCTGTAGGCACAATCAGGAAGTTAGACATTTGAGGGTTAAAAAGACCTGCAAATGCAAAAATGCCCCTACAGTTATTCACACCTATAATGTTGTACCCACAAATAGCTGAGCTACCCAGTAATGCTGGACTGAAAGTTAGACCTAAAGTATCTGAGGGATTTTATCAATAATGTCTTGGCTCTGTATGAAGCCTGACAGCATGTAAGTTAAACATTCATTTTCAGGGTTGTTTTCATCCAAGAATTATTTGACTTCTGGCTTAAGGAAAGGTACCGGCGCATCACTCAGTTGGCCTCCATTACAAAGAACTTTGTACATCCTAGACCTATACTAATCTCTGCTCAATAGAACCCTAGTGTTTTCAACTACTAACATTTAATTTCAGGGGGGAAGAGAGAGGGTTGAAAGAAAGCTGTATTTATGCATACATACATGCGAAAGAAACTTTTTGTGTTTGTGTGTGTGTCCATCTGTCCATCCCTCCTATTGCAGTTTTGTCCCTCATCCGAGCTGCAGCACTGAGTCTTTCCTCAGTGCTCCCTAATTCAAACATTGGACAAGGCTAATCACATTTCATGCTTCATGGTGTAATCCGATCAACAGAGGGGTTGGTAAAGAAACTCTTTCCCCTATTCCACATGTACAACATCAAGCCATGGGATGGATTCATTAGAGGAGTTTTTCCACTGTTCTCTAAAGATTTGACTGTTAACCACCCCTGGAGGCAGGATTCTGGACTTAGACTCATGTCTAATGTGGTTCAGCAAAGCCTATGTTACTTTATTTCCCCTAGATTTAAGCTGACACAAAAGTACAAACCAATAGGTCAGTTACATTGTCTTGCCTTAAGCTGAACTTGCTCAGCCAGAAGTGTATTTAAACTAACAGTTCAGTTCTTTAAAAGAGTGTCTGCTGGTTTTTTGAAAATTAATGACCTCTTGTCACAGATCTAGTTGTGCTCCCCCTCTTGGGCTCTCACCAGACTGCTGTGAGGGGATCCAAACACTGAATTCCCCATGAGCTTCAAGCATTCAGAGTCTGAACAGAGCCCAGGCACTGCACGTGGCTTCCGGTGAAAATGGCAAAAGACCCCACATAGATCCAGGGCCGGCTCCAGCATTTTTGCCGCCGAGCGTGACATGCCGCTACCTTCCTGCTGCCCCAGGCACCTGCTTGGTTCACTGGTGCCTGGAGCCAGCCCTGCATAGATCAGCTCCTGACATTTTATAAACTTCCGGTCCCTCTGTCATGTGACTCCTAGATCAACCTCTGCAGGTGATTCCAGACCCTTGGAAGATGACATCATTGCTATGTGACCTCTTCTTTGCAATCCAGTTCCCCCAGGTGGGAGCCAACCTATTCTCTAGGATGTTTTTATTTGAATGGAGGACCATTCAGATTTAATGATTCTGCTAGCTGTGGATCTCTACCCTTTGAAAGAATATCAATCCAACACCGGAGGTAAAAGGAGAACAGAGAAGGCAAAAGGCTGCATATTCAAAATGAGGCCTGTGATCGACACAAAAAGAGATTTAATAATCTCACATACAATTCAGAAGTTATACGGACAGATTCCCCAAACTGTCTCACCTCCATTGGCCAGAATGCACTAGGAGAGACACTTTGACCACCCTAGGAACTCTTGAAAATGCTTTTCTTGTACATGGATTTTAGAGCATTTCAGATTATGATTTGGCAATCCTTTTAGGACATTTTAGCCTTTGCCCTGTGCTTTTGGATTCAAGTTCCTTCAGCCATTGGCTTTTGACAGATGCACTGTAACATTTTCTCTCCAGAGGCCATTCCACCTCCACCTCCTGCTCCTTTTCTATCACAAGAGTGATTTAGATGCTTTTAAAACTGTTATTGTGGAAACAGAAAGTTCTGTTTTTAGAAACATGACTATAAAGTGTCCTATACCACCCAAAATACCTGCCATAGCTGCTGGCCCTCGACAGCTGACAGACTCTGTGGGTCAGCAGCTCTGGAAGCTCTCTGTTCTGAGGGAGTACTTCCCCATCAATATAGTGTGGAATGTCTCCATGGCTTTAGGAGACTGTGCAACACCCATTCAAAATGGCAATAGCTCTTCAGCTGTTGCCGGTTAGGCTGCAGTTGTAACAATAGCAAAGCATTCTATTAATATGGCAGCTGATGTGAATAATCATATAACATATGCTCATCTATGCCGACATGGAGGGAAGGATTTGGCAGGAAAGTTCAAGCTTAGGCAATTCCTATGTTAGTGCATCACAGAATTGGAAGATGGGAAAGGCCTGTTATGTCATCTAGTCCACCCACCCCGACAGTGCATTATTGGTTCCTGTAATGTAGTCTTCACTGCTCCATCTAGTCCAGTTTTAAATGGTCTCTGACAACAAAGCTGACGTAATTTCCCTTGAGCGACCACTCCACAGCCTAGGGCATTCTTCCTGATATCCTACCTAAATAATCTTTTGCTCACTTTCATCCCATTATTGCAAATTATCTCACCTTGAGACTTCCACAAGAACTTCTCTCCAGCTTGTCCTATTCACCCTTCATATCTTCCTCTCCTTCCAAATCAGCTCCTTCAGTCATAGTTGGTGTTGTGTTTGTTGCTCTTCTCTCACTTTGTTGCAGTTTTTGCCATCTTTCTGTTACCTTTGGAGATAGCACATAAATTCCACACAATAGGATTACCAGGATTCATTCTCCATGAAATTTATGTGCTGCCTCCACAGAGCATATCTAATTTTGCTACTTAAATCCTAGCACATAATTGATTTTCATGCCAAAGTTTCTTGGCCTCAGTGAGCACTTATGCTCTGGAGAGCCCTTTATAACCAAATAACTAAACAAATCACTTCAGATTGCTCTGGTCTGAACAGTCCATTGTTACCACTATTATTCTTTATCTTGAGGTGGCACCCAAAGGCTCCAGTCACGATCAGATTCCCATTGTGCTAGATGCTATATGAACACACAGGTAGCTGTGGTCCTGCCCCAATACAGTTTACAATCTAATAAGCCATGACAACAAGTAGACACAACAAACAATAGGAGGGAGGGGAGATGAAGGGGTGGGATGAGGGAGATGTGAAGCAAGTATTAGTGGGAAGATCACATTTGCATTGGCTAGGTACTTCCACAACTTGATGGTTCCAAGTCAACTGAAAGGTGTGTTGCTTGCTGCTCTTTCATAAAAACAAGTGAATACATTCACACTGGCTTCTACCTTCAAGGCGGATGTAAACTACTCAAGTATTGAGAAGAAATGCCCAGTGCTGCCCTGCCAGTAGCAACAACAGAGAGTGGGCATGCTGTAGCATCCTCAGCTAAAGATATTGGGCTTAACAGGCCAGGAATCCTCAGCATGGATAAGGGAGGTGCACTTTGCTGCTTCTCTAAAGAAGAACAAATATGACTGTCTGGTTCTTTTGGCTGGTGGCAGATATGGTCTCTAGGTCACCATTAAGTGGACACCCTACCTCACTCACACCTCATGCTCACAGTGTGTCTGATGCACAGGCTGGTCTGTTAGCCGTGAACCATCTAACCTAGAATTCAATATCCTGCCCTACAGGTTGTGTAACTGCTATGCAATTAACTGCCTGGTGGGCAACACTTGACCATGGTGGAAAGAAGTGGTTTATATTCTCCATCCCTCTGCCTTGTGTGCCAGGGCAGGATTTAGTCCATAAATTTAAAATAAAGAGCATCCATTTAGATTAAACAGAGTTCTACCTCCTACCGGACAGGCTCAGGTATCTAGCACTCTGCTTGCTTAAGCTCTAAGGAGCCATAATGTTTGTTGTGTTTGTCCTGCACACACTGCACAGGGACCCCCGACAAGAGGGGGCTGAGTTCCGTGCACAGTCTTAGTGGCGACCTCAGCCTATTCCAGCTCCTCCCCAATGTGGCAAAAGTGATGCTATCAGGATGGGGGAATCTCTAGAAGTACAGAGGTGAAAGCTAGATTTTCCCCATAATTCCTAAAAAGGACACAGAATATAAAAGTCATATATATAATTCGTCTCCCCCACCAACCAGGCTGCAGGTATGGCGAGTACCTGGAGAAATGGAAATTGAAACTAAATGTTCTTTTGAGGGTGGGACCACCGGTTACAAAATGCATGGGAGGCAGGTACAGTAGCATATGAGGACTTTGGCTGCATTCAAGTGTGTTGGATTTTTTTTTTTTTTATTGTGTGGTCTCAGCTCACTCCTTCACTGATGCTACCACCTGTTTACATAGCAATCCCCTAGTTTACTAAAAACCCTGATTAAAAATTCATTTTTGTCATTATTGATGGTGTTTGTTTACTTTTTGTATTTCACAGGCAATGAAACCAGGCTAGTCCTTTTGACTCTTGCTTACAGTCTTTTTCACTTTGTGGGTGTGCTGTACAAAGTCAATGTTGATTTGTTTAGGTATCCAGTGTTAAAGGGGTATGTTCAAAAAAGCGGGGGTGGGGCGTGGGAAATGAATAGAAAACCATTTCTAGTCATATGAAGGTTCATAACCCCAAGTCTCCCTTTTTCAAATTAAGCCTCAGTTTTGGACCTATACAGTAATAACTAATGCAAAAACAGAAAGCTGGCACATGTGAAATATGCAATATTGTCTGGCATTCAAGTGGCCAGAGATTGGCTCCAATTCAAGCATTTTTACGCAAGATGAGAATAGAGGGAGGAAAGTAGCTCTCAAACTCCATTGGAGAAATATGCCCTTTCTCAGGCCCTAATGTTTTTTCTCCACACTCATAATCCCAGAATATTTTTCTAGTCTCCTGGGGGCTGATCCACTGGCAGTTGTGGGTGCTCAGCACCTCTCAGGAACTGGCTCCTAGTGATTATAAAATTAGGTATGTAGTTCAATGAGCTCTGATTCCCACTTCAATTCTCATCTCTCACTATTAATTTCCCAGCAGAAATATGTTAATGATTTAATCTTCTAATCTCCTGATTTTTCCATCCATTAAGACATTCCTCCGGCACCAGTTCACTCATGTTCTACTTGTATTTTAAGCAAGTTGAGCATAAACTGAGGAGGATTGTGAATTAGAAGGAACCATTAATAAAAAAAAAAAAGATTACATCCATTTTGCCATGTGCTAATTATTTACTGTTTAAAGGCCAGAGCTTGGAAAACGCCAGTACATGCGTATATGCCACACCAACACCTCTCCATAGCTATTTTTGTTCTCTAGAGTCTCAGCTATCATTTAAAAAAAGTCTCTAGCTGTTAAAGTTGCAAAGAAACACACTCCCTCCCCCATCAAAAAAGGTGAACCAGGTGTCACCAATGTACAGCGGAGCCTGAAGAAACAAGAACTCCGAGAAGAGTGAACTGTTGCATTTTTCTCAGAGAAAAGTTTATTCCGAGGCCCAGTGATGATTATTTAAATGTTAACATGGCTAACCATTTCATTCCTCATATAGGAAGGGAGGGGGAGGGTCACAGCTCTGCACAATTCACTGTGAGGGACATCTCCATTTGGTTCTGCAAGAGGGTGGTGTGTGTAAGATACCGCCACTTATTTCCTCCCCACCCCAATTCAGAGGTGAAACAAACCTAAGGAGTCTAGAAGAGTCCTTGGGCATATGAATCTCCACTGAGGTGGAACAGAGCCCAAGGAGCCTAGGAGAACCAAGCATCAAGACAGTCCTGTTTTAAATATTGGCACAAGATACAGTGAGCAGCATCAAATTTTCATCACTCAGATGGGCAGAGCACATTCAGTGGGTGGAACTTGGGTGAGTCCCACCGCTATCCCCCACCCCACCTGACCCCATCAAAGGTTAAAAGTGCTTTATCATAAGATTAACACGTCACTATCCTTGTCTTCAGACATCTTCTCTGGCTCCCTTAGTATTGCATTTTTTCATGTTTCTTTAGGCAAAATTGCCATGTCTGACCCTTACAATTAAAAAAACCCCAAGACACTGAATGAACTTCTTATATTAGACACCGAGATTCCCTCATAACTAGAGCTGGCCAGAAACCTGTATTTTCATAGAATCATAGAATACCAGGGTTGAAAGGGACCTCAGAAGGTCATCTAGTCCAACCCCCTGCTCAAAACAGGACCAATCCCCAATTTTTGCCCCAGATCCCAAATGGATTGAACTCGTAACCCTGGGTTTAGCAGGCCAATGCTCAAACCACTGAGCTATCCCTCCCCCCATTTGCTTTGGTCCTATCAAAACATCTTGAGTAGATAATGTCAAATAATTTCATTTCAATAAAAATGATGTCATTTTGATAAAGCAAAACATTGTTTCAACATCATTTTGGCTTTTCTGTGATATTCAAATACTATTATATTTTTTGTTTTAATATAGTAAAAGTCAAGAAATTGACACGACAAAGTCAAAATGAAAGGTTTTACCTTATCAAAATGACATTATTGAAATGAAATATTTTTATCTTATCAAAACAAATTGATCTGACATTATCAAGAAGAATTGAGACCGTGTAAATGAATCATTCTCTTTTCCCGTAAAATATTTCACTGGAAGAGACACTGTCCCATGAACTATTTCAGTTTTGACACAACTACACTTTTTTGGACAAATCTGCTCCATCAAACTTTTTTCCGTCAGCTGTAGTTGTCACCACAGTTAATGTGCCATCATTAACTTGGTGTTGCTCCAGTGCCGTATTCATAGTTGCCACTTGAGGCCAATGGAGTGGAAGCCAGGTTTGTTTCAGAACCTCAAGCATTGTGAGTTTTGTCCCTTACGCTGTAGCTATGTCTACATTACACAGCTTTTAGTGACTTGACTGCATCGCCAGAGCCGGGCTGCTAGAAGTCACGCAGTGTAGCTGCTGTTCGTTGGCTCTCCTGCCGACAAAAAACTTCTACCCCCTGACGAGCAGCGTTTGTGTTGCTGGCAGGAGCACTCTCCTGCCGACAATGCGCTGTTCACGCTGGCACTTGTTGCTGCAAAACTTTTGTCTTTCAGGGGGTTTCTTTTTTAACACCTCTGAAACACAAAAGTTTTATTGTTCAATTGCCAGTGTAGACATTAGACTATGAGTACAGCTGACTGATGGCTATTGTGTCTGACTAACTATAGCCACAGTCTGATATTCCTAAACCTGTATTATTGTTTCCAAGGAGAAAGCATGTTTCCCCCTCCTTCTGCTCATTTCCTGTGTCCATCTCTCTCAATTTCAAAAATCCCTATAAGGCATTGTCCACATGAAGCTATTCTAGAAAAGCTATTCCACTTTAAATTCACATTCTACCATTAATCTGAACTAACTTTTATGCGTAGACAAGCCCTAATTCCCTTCCCTCAATCTACTTCCCACCCTGTAAGACCCCACACTGTAGCAATCCTCCTTCCATCAGATAATTCCTTCAGATTCATTCCAATTGTTTCTCCCATTGTGGTGCTTTCTGCTGTAGCTCTCTGAGGAGCATACTGATAACTCAATCTGGATTGCTTTCTCTCCAGTGTCATCCTTTGGCTGATATCAAGTGGCACTGATGGGCTGTGGGGATGGAACTGCTCCCATCACTCCATTAGATGGAGGGCATGTAGAAGGATAATAGATACAGGATACCTATTAAGACTGCCTATGATTAGCAGCAGTGCTGCTAGAACAAAACACTGAGACTTGACTTGAAGGGATTTGAACCAGGGCTCAGCAAGGACATTTATGTCCAATGATTTTGTATGAAAGCTTCAGTGTTTTTTTTGCTAATAAATATATTAAATGACAGCAAAGAAGCTTGCATGTTATAAAGGAGCATTGACAACGTATCATACAAAACCTCTGGGCTATAGATGAACACCCTTTCCCATTTTCTCTTAAAACAAATGCTTCAAACATAGCTTCTCATCATAGGTCAAATGTTGAAAGGGAGGCACATTCCACCCCATAAATATTTTAGCTGTTAAGGCACACGTTTATCAGAGGCAGAGAGGCCCTTTGGTCTGCAAGTGCTTTCTCCAAACAAATTCAGAGGAGGAGTGGGTTTGATGGCATGCCTTAAACATTCCAGAAATGAATCCAAGCATTGTCTCACTGCATCTCAATATGTGGGCACAGCCAGGCTGCATGGAGAAAGCCTGGCTAAGTGTCTCCAGATACTGAGAATGTGGGTTGTGCTCACAAACAGAAAAGAGGCAGCACATATGGAGAAACTGAAATTCCAGAGAGCTGGTAACTGAAGTTCACTAAAAGCCCACTGGGATTACAGAGGTGGTTTCATTTCTGATGCACAGTTTGACCCTGTGTGAAGTAATGTATGTGCCACATCCCAGTTGCTTTCCCACCTGTCAGGGTTCCCTCCCTGCTCTGAACTCTAGGGTACAGATGTGGAGACCCATATGAAAGACCCCCTAAAGCTTATTTCTACCAGCTTAGGTTAAAACTTCCCCAAGGCACAAATTCTTTGCCCTTGGATGGTATGCTGCCACCACCAAGTGATTTATCAAAGAATCAGGAAAAGGACCACTTGGCGTTCCTATTCCCCAAAATATCCTCCCAAGCCCTTACACCCCTTTCCTGGGGAGGCTTGAGAACAATATCCTAACCAATTGGTTACAAAGTGGTCACAGACCCAAACCCCTAGGTCTTAGGACAATAGAGAAATTAGTCAGGTTCTTAAAAGAAGGATTTTATTTTTAAAAAAAAAAGGTAAAAATCACCTTTGTATAATCAGGTTGGAAAATAACTTTACAGGGTAACAAAAGATTCAAAAACAGAGCAGAACTTCCTCTAGGCTTAGTTTCAAAGTTACAAAAAAACCCAGGAATAAACCTCCCTCTAGCAAAGGAAAAATTCACAAACAAAACAAAAGATAACCTAACACGCCTTGCCTGGCTTTTACTTACAATTTTTGTGATATGAGAGACTTTTAGGATGGTTTATGGGAGAAGGAGTTTTTGGACCTGATGCTTCTCTGCTTCCCAAGAGAACACACACAACAAAGCCTCCCCACAAGATTTGAAAGTATCTTCTTTCCCCATTGGTCCTTTTGGTCAGGTGCCAACCAGGTTATTTGAGCTTCTTAACTCCTTACAGGTAAGAAGGAATTCTAGGCTACCCTTATCTGTATGGTTATGACACGACCCCTGCAAACATATACACCCCAGAAAGCGTGAGAAGATGTAGAATCGGCCTAAAATGTAAGGTTGTCTCTGGATGGAATGGGTAGTTGGGGGACCAAAAAAAAAAAAAAAAGTGAACTTCACAACAGCAGGAGGAAGCCTTTCAGTACTGGATGCATGATGAAAGTTTTAAAGATGAAAATCCAAGGCTCTTTCAAACTGCACACTTAGGGCATTCTCACCTTCAACCATCCAATGCTCTTATCTAAATCTGACACAGGCTAGAACACATATTTCAAGTTAGCAATTGCTGTGGTGTATGGTGACACCTGTCCTAAGCAGCTACCCATTTGTAATAGCAATTTGCCTTCAGATGACAAAAAGAATAATGGGAGCACCAGACACGCCTAAATTTCATGGCAAAAATTTCCAAAAGCAGTCATTGATTCTACATGCACAACTTAAAATGCCTGGAGTATCATTTTTAGCAAGAGCTGAACCATGCATAATTCAATTTGAAATCATTTAGAACTTCAGATGTTCAGCAACCCCTGAAAATAAAGATGTGGCAAAGTTGGGCACCTAAAATCAGTGGCCACTTCTGAAAATGTCTCATTTGCCTGCCAAAGTCAACATATTAGTAATAGAATCATAGAACTGGAAGGGACCTCGAGAGGTCATCTAGTCCAGTCCCCTGCACACATGGCAAGAGTGGTTAAGCACTGGAATAAATTGCCTAGGGAGGTTGTGGAATCTCCATCACTGGGGATTTTTAAGAGCAGGTTAGACAAACACCTCTCAGGTATGGTCTAGATAATACTTAGTCCTGCCTTGAGTGCTGGGGACTGGACTAGATGACCTCTCGAGGTCTCTTCCAGTTCTGTGATTCTATTACTAATAGGTCTCATTTGCATGCCAAAGTCAAAATAGATATTATACAGAGCTTTTCATCTGTATATCTCAAAGCAATTTATAAAGGAGGCTTAGTACCATTAACAGTCAAAATAATAACATCTTTGTAGTGCTTTATATTTTCAAAAAAATTTGACATATTTGAATTTAAAAAAGTTCATTTCAAAATGAATTTTTCATTTGGTTTCATTTCTGTTCTTGGAAATATGGGTTCTCTGCCCCAACCCTTTATTTGTTTTTCCTCCCCTTCCTTTTTTCAAAGGAAAAGGTGGGGAAATTGTTTTTCCTCACTTTCTCATTTAAAAAATTAACATTTGATTTGCAAAAATTTCAGAGCTCTCTGTGGAAACTCATTGTTTCCCTCAACTTCTATTTTTCAAACTTAAGTTAGCTGTTTACATTTTAAACATTTAAAAAGTAATATGATCAAAGTAACAAGTTAATAATAAAAGCTTGATTATTTGGTTTGTCCAGTCTAGCTTTAAATCTTCCTTTTATATAATTGTATCAGTCTTAGGCCCAAACCTGGTCTCACTGAAGTCAACCAGAGCTTTGCCATTGATGTGAACGGCATAGTCCCCCCGTTTTGATATAATTGCTCTCTGGTTATCTAGTTTGACACAGAAGAGCTGCTGCCTTTCTTAACTTACGAGACATTGGAAAACTGTATGCAACTCTGCCAGAAAAGTGATTCATTTGTTATTAACACAGCCCATATTTAGCAATGTGTCTAAGACATAGAAAGCATTTACTTTCTTCTCAACACAGCTCAACCCCAGTACAGCTGAATCCCCGGGGATGCTGGATTCCATTTTGTATGTCCAAATAAGGGAAAGCAAGAATTTTAAAAATGCAAACCTGGCCTGAAATCCCCCCAGCTCCAAGAAGCTATTTTTAGATTTTGAAAAACCTTTTGTTGTACATATGAGGATGCTGCAAACCTTTGATTTTATTACTCTCCCCTGCATACCCAACCTCCAATATATACTTTAGCATGTGTGTGAATTTTATCCAGTCTATTGGGATAACAGGGATGGGGATAGGGAACAATAATGAAAATTGTAAGATCATACAAATCAGTGGTGCAACCACCGTACTTGTAACTCAGTTACCATGTTGCATTCTGGTCTCCCTATATTAAAAAATAAATAAATAAATAAATAAATTCAGAGGGACTGGTTCACAGGCAGGTGTTGAGTGATTTGAGGCATAGACATCTTTCATATGGAAATAGCTTGAGAAGATTAGGAGTGCTTAGCTTAGAAAAAGAGTCAAATCAGAGGGGGACACGACAAAATGTTTATCAGTTGTGTTATCATAGTACCTAGGCACCCCAGTCATGGACCAGGCCACATTGTGCTAGGAGCTGTACAAACAGAACAAAAAGATGGTCCCTACCCCAGGGGACTAACATCCATTTCAGAATTTTATGCTGCTGCCCATCCTAGTATCTTCAGCGCCTCCATGTAAAAATAAATAGCAATTGCCAAGTTCCTAGTGGTCTCCATGGAGTATCCCTTTTGGGGGTAAAAACTCTGTTTGGGATTGGGCTTTTGATTTTTGAGATTTTATTTCATTCTTTTGGTGTGTGTTTATTGGCTAGAAGGCATGATGGAAGAGAAAGGTTTTGCAGCACTTCCTAAAGACGGTCAGACATTGGATTCACCTGATCTCCTTGGGAAGTTTGTTCCATACCTGGATCCCCTCAACCAAGAGTGGCTTATCCCTAATTCTCAGGCACTTTGTCCTGGGCTCTGTGATCAGCATTGTCCCAGAGGAGCACAGCTGTCGCAGTGGGTCATAGATCAAAATTTGGTCTTTAATGTAGCTGGGGCTTGAGTCATTTATTGCTTTGAAAATTAGAACCAAGTCCTTAAAATGGCATCAGAAACTCCCTGGCAGCCAATGAAGGGACTCCTGAGCACAAGCCTGATATGCTCACAGAGGCCCGAGACATGGATGAAGTGAGCAGCTATATTCTATATGAACTGGAGCCTCTGCATTGCCTCGACGTTCAGCTTTAGACACAGTAAATTGCAGTAATCCAGCCTGATGGCGATGAATGTATTGTGACTGTGCCCACGTCTTCATCTGTGAAGAAGGGACCAAGTTTCCAGCAAGCTGGAGGTGAAAGGCACTTTTAGAAACCAGTGCTACCTGGTGGATCTCACAGCTTCCCACCACTTTCATGGATGGGGGCTATACACTTTCAGTGGGAGAGGGACATAAGGTCTCAACCAATCCTTCAAAGGGTTTCCCCTTTCCAGCCAGCACAACTTGAGTCTTGGGTTCAGTATGAGCCAGCTTTGAGCCACTCTTCATCCAGGATCTAATTTGCTGTACATGTTCTGACATTTTAGTTGTCTCACTTTCTTTCTCTGACTGGTCTCACGTAGTTATTGAAAAGAAGCAGGAATAGTACTGATCCCTGCAGGACCTGGCAGGTGAGGACCTTTGGAGAGAAAGAAAAATTACCCATCTCTGCAATCTCAGTTATGCTGAAAAGGAACAATTGCAGCCATTCTGTAGCATTGGGCCATCCTCTCCTGCTGTGTCCTGGTAGCAGACATGTTAGCCGTACCTTGTGATCCACTTGGTCAATGTGGATGGTACAGGGAAAGAGCATGAGCACTTCTTTTCGCCTCTCAAAATAAAGAACAAGTTCAAGTTCAGTGAAAAAGAAGGGTAACAAATTTAAATATGACAGGGAAACAGTCCTTTCCACATAATGCACAATTAGCCTGTGGAACTGTTTGTCACAAGGTATCATTGAGGCCAAGAGTTTAGAAAGCAGTTGGCTAAGTATATGGACAAATTAGAACATCCAGTGTTACAGGGATTCAAAACCCAAACTGAAAAAACTTCAGCCAAAGCCATGAAAGGAACTACACGTTGCTGCTTCATGGCATACGTTCTAACTAATGGGAGTTAGGAAGAAACTTCCCATGTGTGTTCTCTACGGACTCCTGAATTCTGTGGTCTCCCAAATCCAAACATAGTTTTGGATTTGAATGGTGCCAGTGGCACTATAATGAACACAAGAGCTGCCATTCTGAGTCAGACTATGGTCCGCTTGCCCGGTATCCTGTCTGCAGCAGTGGTCCATTTAGGGGAGTGTATTGAACAAGGCAGTTGATTCAAGGGGAAGATAGAGGTGGATCACTTCAAGCCGAGTTTTGCACCACCTTCCTGAACTTGGGGAGGGTGATGGGGACTCACATTGCTTGTAGTCATTTCCAAACTCCCACTACTTGCTTTGGTGTGGGGTTCCATCTGACAGACTTTGGGGAGGCAGGAATTCATCCAGAAATCATTCCTTTTTCTGTGAAGAAGTGAGAGCAGTGTTGTGTCCTTGCAGCATCAGCACCAAATGTCCTTTCTGGCAGCCTGCAGTCCCTTCTTGAATTGCAAACCCATTGTCCAGTAGGAAGAACTGGCAGCAGGAAATAGGGGCAGGATTTCCTGTTTGCTTTCTGGCCATCCAGGGATTTAGACAAGTAGAGAGGCCAACTTCTCCTGTCTGCCCATCCCCAGACATTCTCAGCTCTGCTGCTGATCTGTGGAGTGGGAGCTGCACAGGGCAGGTTAAAATACATACCTCCGTGCATGGTTTGTGTCCATTTTTAGCCAAAGGCATAGAAAACATGAGTATTTAATGTAAATTAAAATGCGCAAAACTTAGTGTGAAAGGAACAGAACAAGAGGCATCTCCTCCCTTCTGTCCCAAAGCATGTGGATGTGGGGGTGTGTTACTAAAGCTGTGATCAGTGTTTGTTTGAAACTAAACTTGAAACCGCACAAAACTCCCCTGGGTTTTGTTACAAAATTTTGAACTCTCATCAAGGTCATGTGAAGATTCATAAGCAGCCTGGTACAATGTATGCCTTTGTATCAAACCTACATGAAACTTAAGGCTTGAATGAAGTTTTGCTTTGTGATTTTAGGTTTGTGTAAGCCCTAACTCAAAGCAAAACTCAGGGGTTGAATTGAAACAGACATTGCTGTGAAATGGGTTTTACACAGCTTTAGTCATTCCAGCCACTGTTATCTGAGTTGTTCTCTTGGTTTTTGAAATTGGGTTGTCTGGGAAGTAGTAAGTCATGCCAATAAGTCTAGCCCACGACTTAAAATTGCCCTGCGTGGCAATTCTGGTCTATATTTAGATTTGATGTGTGAGAACCAGAAGAATTATAGGGTCCTATCTGTGACCAGCAGGCTCCTCAGCTTCAAAGACCTAAACAGGGTTGTCCCAGGTTACCTGAGGTACCACTTCACCACATGTGATCATGACCTCCCACAGCAGCTGCTTCCTGCATAACAATGCAACTGCTAGTGTAGAGAGAAACCGGCATGGACAGCAGATAGAGCTCTCTCTTCAACTGGCCCAATCTGGAACAGGTAAAGGCAACAGTGACCCTCAGCTCCTTCACAGCAAATTACCAAACCCCTTCTTTGACCTAGATTTCTCATGAGAACACCACAGAACAACATGAATGAACCTCCAAGGAAACCAAACCAAACCCAAAATACAAGAACAACAACAAACCAAACCTAACCCTGCTGGCTGGAGAAAAAGCAGATAAATATATCTTTGTGCACACTTTATAATTTTGGGAGGTGCTCAGATACTACAGTGACACTGGCTATGTCAAAACTTAGAAACAAATAAACCTTTTAAAAACTTGTTATGGCAGAGCCCTAGTCTCGTCGCCCCATGAAGGCCACGAGTGGCAATATTGGTTTATTGGTTTGCAGCCAACAGCTTAAATACGTGTTTAACAGTAAGCAGATGCTTAGGTGCTTCACTGAGTAGGGGTAGGATTAGGTTCCAGTTGAGCATGTGCTGAAGTACCTGAGCATAAAGTGCTTTGACTTTTTGTGAAGTATCACAGTCTGGCAGAGATCTGGTCTTCCTCCAATCACTCATTATATTCAAAAGCAGCGCGACATGCTCTTCAGCCATGTCACCAGGGTGAACCAAAACCCCCAGCACATCCCGCTCTCAAATTCTTCATGGATGCACAAAGGGATGCATGCCCTTATCCAGCTTGGCACCATCCATGGGACTGCCTCAGAGATTAATGGATTCTCAGGACAGAGCCAGAGCTGGAAACTTCATTACATAATGTCTAAGGCAACACCATCAACCATGGTCACTCTGGCTGGCACAATGGCAGCCAATAGACTATGTGTGTTCGATGATGAAGTACTTAGCTAAATCAGAGCCTTGACAAAATTCCCCTCATTAAAACGGCTTATATGCTTGTGCCATCTGTGTTCAACTAGGGCCTAAACACAGAATCCAATCCAGCTCTTAAGTTACCCAGAGTCAGAGAGTGATCAGACGTAGGTTTTTGGTTTGAACATTACAGAGGAGATAGTGTCCAAGGTGAACCTCAATATGTTGGAATTGATGACGTTGCTATGGGCCCCTCTCTACTTTGCACATATTTAATGGAGGCTAGTCATCCCCTATCTCTAGACTTGATTCCCTCTAGCTCCTCCCATTCCTTCTCTGCCATATTAAACCTTCTAGTTTGGAATTTTCACTGGACACTGGGGTAACCTTCCCATTGCTTCCCTTCCCTTGTAGCATAGTCACTATCAGATTCCAGTTCTTAAAAAGAGACAGGGCGTGAGATGAAAGTATCAGTGGAAACCGCTAAAAAAGCATGTAACGTGGGAAAATTCCAACTATATAACATTGTAGTCAAGACACACCAAGAGAAAGGAAATCAGTGAGAGAAACAGGAAAGAAAGAATAGAATAAAACCTAAAGGAGACTGATGTTTAGTTTTATAAAAGGTTTGTTTTTAATGACTTAATGAGCGTTTAGTTGTTCCTGGCAAAGAACAGCTCAGAGCTTTTCTAGCTTTGGATTTGGAGGAGATAATAACCCTCTCTCCAAACCTGTATGCCATGGGATGTTATAGATAGATCACACTTGTTCTCTTTTTGAAAAGCTGACAGGTATACTCATCTGCTTCTGTTTACTGAGCCTCCCAGCTTGCTTGCAGCTTAATCAGTACACACTAGCTGGTTGCAAAACATATATATACACACATTTTTATAGTTTCCAACAAAGCTATGACACTTTCAAAAGAACATTTCTGCAGTTTCAACCCATAAAGAATTTTTTTTTAAAGTTGCAATTGAGAGCTTCCTCATCCAAGTGTGGTCACTTCTGCCAAGTCAACACAAAATATACAATTTACATTTAAGATATTTTGCACCATAGCTTTGGTTTCAGAATTTTAAAATGAAATGCTGGAGGTTGGATTCAAAATAAGAAAACAAAGCACATTTTCATGGTTAGCTTCAAAGATGAAGGAGAATATTACTTTGCATCTTACCTGAAGCTGCCCTACAAAATCATCGGACAGGCATTTTATCAACCACTGAGCAATCTGTTCTCATGGCTTTGGAATGTGCATGAGGGTTGTTGAAATCATTTGTTTGTTCTTACTGCTATATTGAACACTGTAGCACTCTCTTCTGGGATTTGCTGAGATTATGTATAACATTTGTTAGTTTTTCATTCTCAGGATAAATACCACAGTTAAGGAAAAACAAAATTTGAAACAAAGTAGTAATGAATAATGGCATTTACTGAGCTCTCCTAAATGTTTGTAAGGGGAAACTCATTAGTCAAATAAAAATAAAAACACTATATAGCTGGCAAGTGCTGTTATTTATATTCAAACTGCTTTGTGAAGCCTCATCACACCCCTGTGAGGTAAGTACGTACTAAACCCACTTTGAAAATGGCAAACATACAGGTGAAATGACTTGTCCATGACCCCACAGTGAGCCATTGCCAGAGCAGGGATCAGAATCCAAGCTGTCCGGAATCTCTGTGTTCCAACCATTAGATCACATTGACATTCTCCTAACTCTTTTAGGAGGTATACATTCAAGGGCAGGTGAAAGAAAGGATAACCAGCTAGATCTTGTAAATATCTTCTGGACATACTGATAAAATTCAATGAACTGTGTTACACACAGGGTCAGAGTCTCTAATCATAATGACCCTTCCTGGCCTTAACAACTATCCATCAGTCTTTGACTCTAAGGTCATAATACCAACAAGCACAATGGCCCAAATAACAAAGACACTTGTAGTTTCTCTATCTCCCCCAGGTGCTTGTCCAGACAATATGGGAGAAGCTTCAGCCTCTAAGATGCAATCAGCCACCTGTCACCAACCGGCACTTAAATCTCTTAACAAAACACCCATTTCCCAAAGCTGTATTTTTTGAAGATGTATGTTTGGATCCTGTTTCAATTAGTTTTTATCCCCTCTATTTTCCCCTCTAAAAGGTTTTATTGGGGCAGATGTAGCCTCCCTATTCAATGGGTGCACTACACACTAAACACTTCTTAAACATGATTTTAAGTTGTCGTCAAGCGGGACACAAACCACCTACAACAGCAACCTCTGCTCCAGCACCGAAACCCTAATCCTGGCCCATGAGGAGGAGAGGCCTTGGGAGGGAGCCCACTACTCACTCATCCCGCCTTGGCAGCTCCTGCCCGATTGGGCTGGTCCCAACTGCCCGCTCTGGGAGCTGCGACTTGGCACATGGAGTTGAAGCACCACTCAAGTTTGGCACCTTTTGTTTCATGATTTCTGCAGGTGAAACTGAATCCATGAGAAAGCCACCTCTGGGTTTTGTGAACCTTTTCTATCCAATTCAGTGCTTAGAAGTTCTTTGGGTCAATACCTGAGTCCCCAACAGCTGTCTGTCTGCTGAGCTACTCTAGAAAATGGCTAACAATGGGCTCCACTGCACCCTTAGGATCAACACATGAAGGGTACTCTCTCTGCAGAATCGTTCTTCTCCATTCTTAGAAGTGGTCAGACTCTTCTCTCCACACTCATCAGCAAGCTGTCTAGGGGTCTGGATACCTCCACTGGGAACTGGGTGGGAGGAGTATTCATCTTTCCATCCAGGAGCCAAGAGTTGGTCCAGGTGTAACAGAGGGAAAAATCTGAAGAAAACAAGCGTCATGGGGCTAATTTGGATGATGGGAACACTATTACTGATAAGAATGCATGGGACAGGAATAACCCAGTGGAAGGCCAGCTTGAATTAGCAGGGTTTGCAGTCAATAGATATACACACATTATAAATGTATATCCCTTAAACTAAGCACATTGTACTGAAATCATGGAAAACCCATGAGATTGATTTTTTTTTTTTTTTACTGACCCTTTTCTGAACTTCATGAGTTTGTTTTTAATCGGAAAAAGCCTTTCTGCCCATAAGTGGAACAAGTTACTCCATACTGCTCCACACCCTGCCCAGCTTTGACCAGGAGAGAACAGTTTTGATGGTGAGAAGAGAATTCTGTCACAATGGGCTTTATAATCCTTGGCTTCCCTGTTTACCCCAACAACAGGGGTGTCTATTATTATGATTAGCACCATTTGTTAAGTTGCTTAGGCATTAAACACTGACTAAGCAAGCCATTCTGCTTTAGGCTGTTGTATAGGAAGCATTAATTTTTTTTAAATGAGCTCATCTTTTAAAGCTTTATAAACTGTCCCAGCTGATCCACTCCTCAAGTGGAGCAAATCCAAGATGGTGGCTTGATTTCAGCCTTCTAAAACCCTTCAAATATGCTCCACTTAGTGGCCCGGCTGCTTCTAAAGCAATCGCACTGAAGTCAACGTGCGGGTGGCAGGGGGATAGTGAACCTCCCACGTGTAACAGAGGGTGCCTCAATGTTCGAAGACATCCTCAGCTTTTCCAAATTGGGTTCAACCAGGCCTCAAAATTACCATCCAAGGCTCAGTTCCTTGCAAAGCCTTAACCGCTGCTGCTGCCGCTAAGCCAACACGCTTCAAGTGACTCATCACAAGGAGCATTTAAAATGGAGGATGCTTTTTGTTCCCTGTGCCTGCAATCTTGAATAGTGCTTCAGTGTGCAGGCCAGCTAAGGTATGTCCAAACCAGATAAGCTAATAGCCTAGGGTCACAAATGGAATTTAACAAATATCAACTCTTTTTTTTTTTTTTATAACAGATTGGAAGATAATGAAAGTCTGGAATATCTGACCTAGCATTGCTAGCAAACCAAATAAGTGGATGTTTGCCCCTCAGGGAAAGTATACTATGAAGGGAAAAGTTGTTCAGATGCTGCCTTTTCACTCCCAGGTACTTGTAATAAAAGTAGCATGAGTCTTTGCATTTTCTACCGCCACCCCCCTTTTAAACTGAATTTTAGTGCTGGTGAAAGGTGATGGCTTGACATCCCAAGAGACTGAGGTACTCTATCCATAGAAAAGCACAGGGAGCAACAGTGCATATTATGCCCCCAGGTACTCCACCAATGTGCCCCATCTCTAGGAGGAAGCACCTTAACTTCTGTGAAGCTGCAAAATGGCATCTGAAGTGAACAATCAACAAAACCAAAAATTGGGGGTGGGGTAGGGGGGAGAGAGAGAGAGAGAGAATCTGAAAGTCTGTGGATTCAAATGAAATTCACCTATGCTGTGTCCTGACAAGGCTAATTATTTAGTGGGCTGGTAGAAATGCTTTTGGAACTAATAAACCATTTTATCCATTGGTCCTGGACCAGTGAACAATGAAAAAATAATCAGCCTCTGAAAGATTGTCTCAGTCTGGAGGCCAAACATGTAACTGACTTTATTAGAATGTTCCAGGGAATGTGTCCACACATGCCAGCTTCCCCTGAGATGGGAAAACATCAAGAGCAAAGCAATAATGACTGCCACTGGACAAAGGAATAGGTAGACACCTCCTGGCTGGTGCTGAGAGACCATCAGCCAGAAACTAAAGGAAAAGGCTAAAGTCCAGCAATTGCTCTGGAATGGGATTATGAACAAGGAAAACCTCCTTCTAGTAAACTTCCTTCTGTCATATCAGGGACAGAATTAGTTTAAACATTCTAGCAAAAAAGAATTAGGTGGGCTGCCTTTGAATGTCGTACATGGCAATAACTCCCAGCAGACAGCATCTTTAACTTACACCTAGGATGCAACGTTCCCCAGTGTGACAATCAGGGTCCAGGCACCTCAAAAGTTTACTGGACTATAAGGAGGGGAAGAGAAACCCTTAGTTATCCATCTGTAACGGGGTCCCTGCAGGGCCCTCCTGGCTCCTGCCCCCACTGGGCTCAAAAAGTCACATAGAGACCTTCTGGTGCAGTGCTCACCTAATGCTTTTATTTACAGGGTGTGTTCCCACCACCTTTCCACCACACACATAGTCCCCTTCTTACATGTAGTCCACCGGCCCGAGAGAGGGGGCCAGCTATCTCTCTCTGCTTCTCCTCACTGCCTTTCCTCTACTGCAGCATCCCTCTTTCCAGCTCCTTCCCCTGGGGCTCTTATCCAGCCCCAGCCTGATGAGACAGCAGCTGTTCCAACTTCCCCAGTCAGTGCCAGGTGATCTATCCAGCTCCAATTCACCTCCCTTAATTGGAGCTGGAGTGACAGACGGTTGGCTAAGCAGTTTTCTGCTTAGCACCTTGTCACAGCATCACTGAGGGGCAGAGGGGAAAGTACCCTTTGAGCCTGTGAAAGTTGGATTCCCTATTCTGGAGGGCTAGAGATACTATAACCTGATGTAAATAAGAAAAGTTCTTAGGCAAAAGGTTGTCACTTGCTAAGATTAAGTTTTAGTCACTGGCAATAGTTTCTAACCATCAGAAGAGTGAAGTTTTGGAATAGCCTTCCAAGGGAAGCAGTGGGGGCAAAAGACCTATCTGGCTTTAAGATTAAACTCGATAAGTTTATGGAGGAGATGGTATGATGGGATAACATGATTTTGGCAATTAATTAATCTTTAAATATTCATTGTAAATAGTCCCAATGGCCTGTGATGGGATGGTAGATGGGGTGGGATCTGAGTTACTACAGAGAATTCTTTCCGGGGTATCTGGCTGGTGAATCTTGCCCATATGCTCAGGGTTTAGCTGATCACCATATCTGGGGTCAGAGGAAATTTTTCGCCTTCCTTTGTAGCATGGGGCATGGGTCACTTGCTGAAGGATTCTCTGCTCTTTGAAGTCTTTAAACCACGATTTGAGGACTTCAATAGCTCAGACATAGGTGAGAGGTTTTTCGCAAGAGTGGGTGGATGAGATTCTGTGGCCTGTGTTCTGCAGGAGGTCGGACCTTAAAATCTATGAAGAGTGTTCTGGTTTGTTTTGGGGCTTTTTGGTAACCATAACTGTCTCTTTTTCTTTTGCTTATTATCACTTAAATCTCCATGATTTATTAATAATAATAATTTTCATTTATTTATTATTTAACAATAATTATTTGTTTTATTACAAAACCATCTCAGTGCTGTGTCTTAAAATGAAGTGTGAATCTTCAGCTACCCAGCAGTCTGATCAAATCCACACAGACACACCCCTAGAACCCTGAGCAGGGGTATTCTATCTGCTACCCTAGATCCATAAATCTGGAAATCCTGGATGCCTCATCATCTCAGGCATTGGCACCCTGACAGCAGGATTGTCTGGCTATGTACACTCCCTCCTCAGGCCCTATGCTACCAGCACTCCCAGCTTTCTTCGAGAAACCACTGATTTCCTGAGGAAACTATGATCCATCAGTGATCTTCCTGAAAACACCATCCTAGCCACTATGGATGTAGAAGCCCTCTACACCAGCATTCCACACAAAGATGGACTACAAGCCATCAGGAACAGTATGCCCGATAATGTCACGGCAAACCTGGTGGCTGAACTTTGTGACTTTGTCCTCACCCATAACTATTTCAAATTTGGGGACAATGTATACCTTCAAATCAGCGGCACTGCTATGCGTACCCGCATGGCCCTACAGTATGCCAACATTTTTATGGCTGACTTAGAACAACGCTTCCTCAGCTCTCGTCCCCTAACGCCCCTACTCTACTTGTGCTACATTGATGACATCTTCATCATCTGGACCCATGGAAAAGAAGCCCTTGAGGAATTCCACCATGATTTCAACAATTTCCATCCCAACATCAACCTCAGCCTGGTCCAGTCCACACAAGAGATCCACTTCCTGGACACTACAATGCTAATAAACGATGGTCACATAAACACCACCCTATACCAGAAACCTACTGACCGCTATGCCTACCTACATGCCTCCAGCTTTCACCCTGACCACACCACATGATCCATTGTCTACAGCCAAGCCCTACGATACAACCACATTTGCTCCAACCCCTCAGACAGAGGCAAACACCTACAAGATCTCTATCAAACGTTCTTACAACCACAGTACCCACCTGCCGAAGTGAAGAAACAGACTGACAGAGCCAGAAGAGTACCCAGAAGTTACCTACTGCAGGACAGGGCCAACAAAGAAAATAACAGAACGCCACTAGCCATCACCTTCAGCCCCCAACTAAAACCTCTCCAGCGCATCATCAAGGATCTACAACCTATCCTGAAGGATGACCCATCACTCTCACAGATCTTGGGAGACAGGCCAGTCCTTGCTTACGGACAGCCCCCCAACCTGAAGCAAATACTCACCAGCAACCACACACCACACAACAAAAACACTAACCCAGGAACCTATCCTTGCAACAAAACCTGTTGCCAACTGTGTCCACATATCTATTCAGGGGACACCATCATAGGGCCTAATCACATCAGCCACACTATCAGAGGCTCATTCACCTGCGCATCTACCAGTGTGATATATGTCCTCATGTGCCAGCAATGCCCCTCTGCCATGTACATTGGCCAAACTGGACAGTCTCTATGTAAAAGAATAAATGGACACAAATCAGACGTCAGTTATAACAACATTCAAAAACCAGTTGGAGAACACTTCAGTCTCTTTGGTCACTTGATTGCAGACCTAAAAGTGGCAATTCTTCAACAAAAAACTTCAAAAACAGACTCCAAGGAGAGACTGCTGAATTGGAATTAATTTGCAAACTGGATAAAATTAACTTAGGCTTGAATAAAGACTGGGAGTGGATGTGTCATTACACAAAGTAAAACTATTTCCCCTTGTTTATTTCGCCCCCTACTGTTCCTCACAGGTTCTTGTCAACTGCTGGAAATGGCCCATCTTGATTATCACTACAAAACGTTTTCCTCCTCCCCCTCCCCCTCTGGGCTCTCCTGCTGGTAACAGCTCAACTTACCTGATCACTCTTGTTACATTGTGTATTGTAACACCCATTGTTTCATGTTCTCTGTGTATATAAAATCTCCCCACTGTATTTTCTCCTGCATGAATCTGATGAAGTGAGCTATAGCTCACGAAAGCTTATGCTCAAATAAATTTGTTAGTCTCTAAGGTGCCACAAGCACTCCTTTTCTTTTTGATCTAGGCTCTGTCTCATTTGGAGGTAGCAAACTTGGTGATTCTTTGAGTGTCCAGTGAGAGGGACTTGACACTGCAGGGAGATGTCTCTGGGGAACTCGGGAACTTGGTTCACTGATTGTTACCTGCAAGACAAGGTTTGGACTGTAAGTCTCGAAGAGTTTGCTGGCAAGACAGATGAGCAAAACAGATTAGCAGCAGAAAAGCTCTCATCTAGTGAGGCTGAGAGGGGTAACATGGTGGCTCACAATTTTGGGTACCCCAGGCAGGACGTCACACCCAGAGAGGTGTGTTCCATTTGCATACAGAGAAACGGTGTGGCAGTGGAAGACCAGACAGCTAAATATTCCTATACCCCTCATCACCATAGTATCTGAGCATCTGTCAAGCATTAACAAACAATAGTCTGGTAAGCTGGGCAAGTAAGTTATCCCCATTTTGTTTTTAACAGACAGGGACCGGGTCAGATGTACCTCTAAACATGACGACACCCTATCTAGCTCAGTTTACAGCGTCAAAATCTTTGCATGGCTGCACATCTCCTCCTCCTTGTCCTTCTCCTGGAAAGAGCAAATCCTGCCTGCCAACTCCACAGGCACAACTAATGTGGTTCCACTGAACTGGTATGAGGGAGGCAGGATGCTGGGAGCACAGGTGGGGGCCTGCACCTTCTGGGACCTTCAGACCATAGGGCTCCTTCTACACCATGCAGGAGTGTAAAGGGCCTAGGGCAGTGCATCTGTGAGCATGTAGATCCACTGGCCTGAAGAGGATGACCATAGCATAGCAGACTAGCGGAGGGAAGAGGATTTCATGCCCCTCCAGCCTGTGTCTCCTATAGAGCACGCTGGCAAACAGCCAGCACTGGGGGCTGAAGTCTTCAGGCTCATCTCTTATGAGCTATCTACATTAGCACTATTTGCAAAAACTTAACACTGGTGTTGCCACTGATTTGGGTCCGTACCCAATACAAGGCTCTGGCAGCTGCTTGTCAGAAGGTTTAACTAACTCTATGTTAAATAATCACTGGAAGCCAGTGAAGCCTTCTTTGCACAAAGACTCCCATCCACTCTAGAACCAGTGGGAATTTTTGTCTCAGCCTGAGCAGAGTAAATGTCCACTTAGCTGCACGGAATACATTTTGACTTTCACGTCACTTCTCAGTAAGCAGAGTTTCGCTATAACAGAGTTCACTATCAACTGGTTTCATGGTGCATAAAGATAATATATTTAACCCACATACATTATCCTTCAACCTTGGAATGGAAACAATCAGCCCCAAGCCAAGTGAAGGAGATAAATGACAGCAAAAAAACAAAAACAAACAAAAAAAAACAAAGAAAGACTGAAAAACATAAGATGAGAATCAGTACTGGAGATCATTCCCCTTTTGTATTTAAAGTCTCTAACAAGTACTTTTGAATTGTCTGAATTCCAGAATAAGTTTTCAGATATCCCAAATCATTGTACATGGAATCCTGATTTTACCAAAAATACTCCTTTCAGACACAGTATTGCTAAAGCTATTTCCTGGTGACAGTTTTTTGAATCTGTAAAACCATGTTGAATATTGTTAGAGCTCAGTATTGCTTTCACGTGCCTTTTAAAGAGCTGGGGAGAACAGTGAGGAAGGAACCCAGGGCATATTGGGGAAATAGTCAACTATGCGTGTGGAGTGAGGAGAATAGTTTTCCATCTGATCAGAAATGCAGTGGAACTAAAAGGATGTTTTCAGCACACTTAAGCTCAGTTCTGTTTTCGCTCTGAAACTTGAAGCTGGGCAAGATTTGCCTGTTTCCAGGTTTGGTTGTCAACATTTCTCACAGCTCTCCAGTGATTATATCCACATGTGCTTATTTGTCCAGCACACCAGGATGAAGGCATCTTCAGAAATAGAAAAACCTGTCACTGCATAAATATGCTTGTGGTGTGATGTTGCAGCTAGTGTGGTGAAAGAGTATGTTTCATTCATTCTCAGACAATCTTGTTACTAATAACTAACTAATCATTTTCTTCCACAATTACTTTTGGAGGCCAAACATGTCAAGTTTTAGCCTACAAGGAATTTATCTTATAGTTGAGAGGCACAAAGTGGCCATTTGAAATCCAAAGTTAGTAGGGCCAGGATAAGTGAGATGGGTCATCCAGTTTGTCTTTTAATTACAGATTGTGCAGAGCAACCCAAAAGCTCATTCCCACTAACCTAGCCTTAGAGCTTCTACTTGAGTCTAACAAAAATTGAAGCTAAATAAATTTACAGCTGTGTGTCTGTGAGTGGTGGCTGAGCAAACTGGATACAATTAACTTAGGCTTGAATAAAGACTGGGAGTGGGTGGGTCACTACACAAAGTAAAACTATTTCCCCATGTTTATTCCCTCCCCCACCCCCCCACTGTTCCTCACACGTTCTTGTGAACTGCTGGAAATGGCCCACCTTGATTATCACTACAAAAGGTTCTAACCCCCCCACCCCTGCTGGTAATAGCTCACCTTACCTGATCACTCTTGTTACAGTCTGTATGGTAACACCCATTGTTTCATGTTTTCTGTGTAAATAAAATCTCCCCACTGTATTTTCCACTGCATGCATCCAATGAAGTGAGCTGTAGCTCACGAAAGCTCATGCTCAAATAAATTGGTTAGTCTCTGAGGCGCCACAAGTACTCCTTTTCTTTTTGCGAATACAGACTAACACGGCTGCTATTCTGAAACCTGCTAATTAAACAGTGGTCACTCATACTGACCAATGTATATTCATAGATTCCAAGGTCCAAAGGGATCATTGTGATCATCTAGTCTGACCTCCTGTTTAACACAGGCCATAGAAATTGCCCCATATCATTCCTCGAGTCTGTGTAGAAGACACCAAGCATGTTTCATATGTATTACTCGAATTTTAAATGCCATGTCAGCGACAGTTGCAAGTCTTTGCACGTACACCTTACCTCTGTGCACTAACTCATTCCATGTAGACTTTCTGACTCACTAGACCTGAATCAAAAGGTATGTGCAGTATGTGGCAACAAAGGCACTGGACTCACATATAAGATGAGCCTGTAAATTGGTGTTGTGTTATACAGAAGCCTCTCTTTCACAATCATCATCTGACTAACCACAATCGTCATAAAAGTTCTTAAGGTGTGTTCATCATTTCCCTTCTTTCACGTACAGACTTCTTGCCTAAAGACAGAAAATAAAAAACAGCCCCAGAGTAGCAATGGAAGAGACACCCTGTATCAGTTCTGTGTTTAAATAGGGTCTAATATTATTTCATTTCATAACAATGTTATTTCAAAACAGTAAGTCAACCAGGCTGGTTGTGTTATTCATCTAATATTTGTTTCATAAAAAGTACTACTGGGTATTAATTCAACATTCAAGTTGATAAATCATGCTCTGAATTTTTAGCAAATGCCCAAGTGTGGTTGAAATTTCCTCCTAATTTAGGAGACCTGGATTCTACTCACAAGTCTTCTATGTGAGTCCATGTGGACAACTCTCCACCTCTCTTCCTCATCTAATAATGGGGATAACAATAATGCCAACACATTTGTGTTAAGTTCTCTTAACTCTATGGATGTAAATGTAAAAATACTAATATACCTAGGTATTTACCCAATAATTCATTCTCTCTCACCTGAACACCTTGCATTGTGCTATTGTGCTTCTATCAAGTATCTCCGTGTGCTTTATAAGCATTATTCAGTTAAACATCATGATACCTTTGGCAGGAACGTACCGTTATCCCCACTTTCAGATGGAGAAAATAAAGTACAGAGAGGGGAAATGACTTGTTTAGGTTACCTAACAAGTGGCAGGTCAGGGGTCAGAAGCCAGGAGCCCTGACTCCCAGTTCTCTGCTCTAACCACACTAACACACAGCTTTACATATAAAGTAAACCTTTTTAATTTCAGAGCATGGGGTAATTAAATTTAAAATCAACCTTTTTTTAGAACAAGTCTGTGAGCCAGTAACTTTTTGACTATCCTGATCATTCTTCTCAACTGTTCCTGAATATAGATACAAGTTCACCTCCACTTGATGCAGACACACTTTGTTACACATAGTGTGGAGCAGAAATGCATGTTCATGAAACTCAGGTAACTGATAAGCATATGCAGGTTTAGATTAGGTAACTAATCCCACATGGTAACATGTAACTAAATCCCATGTGCTTTAATTTTTTTTTTCTTGTGCTGCCCTTCGTTTTGGACCTTGGCAAAATGAGATGTCTGCTCCCAATTACTCCATTTCAGCTCTCGGTTAGGTTTCAATCAAAAAAGCACGGTCTCATGTGAATGGTTGACCTCTCTGTCACCTGACAGCAACTGGAAGAATCACTAACAGTAAGTGTTACTGAACTTCAGAGATTTCCAATATTTTCCTTACCTCCAGGCTACATGTGGAATGAGAACAGCTGGCAATCACACCCCAGGTTTCAAGTTGGCTTTCCTTCAGACAATGTGAAGTGTGTACCCGCCCCAGCTAAGGCCTGTGTGCTGCAACCTATCTTAAGTGGCAAGTATTTCAGCCATGTGTAATTCAGGAATGTGATCATGTTTAAACAGCCAACCACAGGTTTATGGCAACAGCAAAACCTTTTTCCTCAAGGTAAATATAATTTCTTACAGAACAAACAACTTTTTTGTAGATTGGTTATATTTTTAGTAAAGTTTATCTATATTTTTCTGACATGTGTGTGAATTTAGAGCTGCTGAGCTGTGTCAATCTGACAGGCACAGAAAGCCATGTCTACTGTCCATCCACAGAAGAAATACAGGCATCTGCAGGGCAAGTTCTTCCCCCCAGTGTGCCTCAAAAACCCATTCTGGAGGAACACCTTTAGGAGTGAAAAGATAATTAGGTTGCCATGGGCTATTCAGTGACTGACCTCTCTGCTTAGAAGTGGCTAATGCGATACATGGTGATCTCACTTGACACAGGCACCCATTCACTGAAAATTAGATTAAGAATGCCCCTCCCCACCAAATTCATTTCAGACAGGCCTCTGTAGCAATCTATTCAGTCACTATTAACCCATCCTGGACTATAACCACTTACCACAAGGTAATAGGCTCTAGATAATAATACTTTTTTTTCCTCGGTCATTTAATCCCTTCCCCCTCTCCATCTTCTGTATACTCAGTTTTATTAGGTTTCAGAGTAACAGCCGTGTTAGTCTGTATTCGCAAAAAGAAAAGGAGTACTTGTGGCACCTTAGAGACTAACCAATTTATTTGAGCATGAGCTTTCGTGAGCTACAGCTCACTTCATCGGATGCAGTTTTATTAAAATCCGGAAACTGCAAGCTACTGGTAAAGTACCTAGAACAGGGGTGGGCAAAATTTTTGGCCTGAGGGCCACATCTGGGTATGGAAATTGTATGGCAGAACATGAATGCTCATGAAATTGGGGGTTGGGGTACCGGAGGGGGGGAGGGCTCCGGCTGGGGGTGTGGGTTCTGGCTTGGGGCTGGAGATGAAGGGTTGGGGGTGCAGGAGGGTGCTCTGGGCTGGGACTAAGGGGTTCAGAGGGCGAGAGGGGTTGGGGCGCAGGAGGGGGTCAGGGGTGCAGGTTCTAGGTGGTGCTTACCTCAAGCACCTCCCAGAAGCAGTGGCATGTCCTCACTCTGGCTCCTACACGGAGGCGCAGCCAGGCATGGCCAATGGGAGCTGTGGCGGCAGGGGCAGCATGCGGAGCCCCTTGGCTGCCCCTATGCGTAGGAGCTGGAGGGGGGACATACCACTGCTTCTGGAAGCCATGCAGAATGGGGCAAGGCCCTGACCCCACTTCCCAGCTGGAGCACCAGAATGGGGCAAGCCCTGGACCCCGCTCCCCGGCGGGAGGTCGAGAGCCGAATTAAAACATCTGGAGGGCCGGATGCGGCTCCCATGACGTAGTTTGCCCACCCCTGACCTAGAACAAAAGAACAGCCATACTGGGTCAGACCAGCAGTCCATCTAGCCCAGTATCCTGTCTTTCAGTAGTGGCCAATGCCAGGTGCTTCAGAAGGAATGAATGGAACAGGCAATCATCAAGTGATCCATCCCATCGTCCACTCCCAGTTCCTGGCAGACACCTGCAGACACTGAAAACAGACTTGTGGGGAAGCTGGTTTATTCCACACACTGACTACCTCCCACAAGTTCAGAATGAGTGAGCAGAATCTAGATCACAAAGGGCTTGTCTACACTGGCAATGCCTGAAGCGCTGCCGTGGCAGCTCTTTGACGTGGCTTGTGCAATCATGGCAGAGCTCTCCCAGCGCGCCAAAAAAACCCACCTCCACGAGGGGCGTAGCTCTCAGCCCTGGGGCACTATTTACACTGGCACTTTACAGCGCAGAAACTTGCTGTGCTCAGGGGAGTGTTTTTTCACACCCCTGAGCGAGAAAGTTGCAGCGCTGTAAAGTACCAGCTTAGACAAGCCCTAAGACTATCATAGAGGGTACCAGTAGGGGGCTCCTTCAGATCAACCAGGGGCCAAGTTTCAGAGTCATTATCGTTTCATTTTCAACTGGCGTATGAGCATGGTGTTTTCTTACCCGTGCTCCAGCAGCTGAAGCTACCTGAATCTTCAACCAAGAAGCCGAATGGGAAAAATGATCCTGCTTCAATTCCAAACAGTACCTGGAGTTCATGCATTGGCACACAGTTCTTCCTAAGACCCAAGTTTAATTGAAAATGGTTATTATAAATGTAAGCACATATTAACTGAAGATTGAGCAGATAAATGCTCACACACCACCCGCAGGCCAGAAGGTATTGGGTTTTCAATAATGACCAGCTAATTACTGGTAGATAATGTGGTACAGCACATCTAATACACAGGCCTCTGAAATCACTTGGGTTGTTTTCTGCTTATCTTACATGAATATTTTATATAAAAGGAAGCTAGGAAACTAAAATCTTTATATCATTCCGTGCAAAAAAAAAGCAACCCCAAACAAAACACACCAAACAAAGCAATCAAAACTCAGAAAATTGATTCAAAGCTCGATCTCTTGTGGGTCAACATAATAAACTACACTGGCCACACAGTAAGATTATTAACAAGATGAAGTTGCCAAAGTTTATTTTCAGGGTAAAACCTCCAATCCAACAATGATAATTTTTGAGTAAAATTTAAAAAAAAAACAAACAGCTGTCAGCCCAAAATTTATTTGCTCAGTTAAAATGAGGCATTAGTGGTTTTACAACACACACGATTGAATTAGGCATATGGGTAAGGTCCATGGTGCCAAAAGAGAAGGAGAAGAGAAATTGCATAAAACACTCACAGAAGAAAAGAATGAAATAATTATTTTTTTCTTGGAAGATTTAAACAAAATATATTTACAAAAAATGACTAGAAAATGCATTTTACACCAAGCAGAATCCAGGCTCTGCCAAAAGTATCCCTGTTAGACACAAACAATACTTGAATGTTCCATAATATATTGTTTTTAATAAGACAGAAAATGTAGCAGTTCAATTTCAGAGAGATGCAGACAGCAAAGAAATATATCAGAAGGCTGACAATAAATAAGAGAAGCATAATGACAATGGATAAAATACAGTACACAATTTCACTAGATTGTTCTGAAGTTTATGTTACTGGTCTGGTCCCTAAGGTCTATCTATATTTTCTGTCAAAATATGTGAATATGTGTGGATAGCTGAATATATGTGGATAGTTTAATACGTGTACTTCCCCCTCCCCTCCCCCCCAAATCTCTTCTTTCTCAGCGTGGTAGGGAGTTAAAATAGGGAGCTAATAGGGAGCTAAAACAGGGAGCTAATAGTCCTAGGGCATCACTGAAAGGTATTAAAGTACACAATTCTGTATACTATGCTCTAGATTTATGGGGAAAACCTTCATTTCTGTTTGACTAATCATGATAGCATGTATCATGTTCTGCCGTTTTTTTTCTTTTTTTTTTCTTTTTAAAGTAAATCAGAATTTGCAGGCAGGCCCAGTTGCTCAGTGAATATAGCTGCCCATTTCCTTGACCCTTCATACAGCATCACAGATGCCAGGCTCAGTCTCTGAAGAGAAATACATTTTTCATTGCTCTTACATGCCCCCTAGTGATAACTAATTTGAGACAGAAGTTAACACAACCCTCTTGTTAACAGCCAAATTCTGTAAATAACGACCATGCAACAGAAGTGGGCTTAAATAAGGGGAAATGGAGGCCTGGAAGGAGGCAGGACTAAGTGGTGTAAGCATTTAGTAGTCTTATGCACATTTCATTTGTCTGAAAATAGGGCTGGGAATCTCACAAGCACAAAAGTTTGTCAGATTTCCAACACTTTCAGGTTTAGATTGTCAGATTACTGAACAAAGAAAAGGAGGACTTGTGGCACCTTAGAGACTAACAAATTTATTTGAGCATAAGCTTTCGTGAGCTACAGCTCACTTCATTGAATGCTGCAAGTCCTCCTTTTCTTTTTGCGGATACAGACTAACACGGCTGCTATTCTGAAACCAGATTACTGTACAGTATTTCACTTCTCACCCAAACCAGAAAAGACAGAAATGAGAATTTCCTTCTTCTTCTTCCCCTCCCAAAAAAACCCCAACCAAACAAGTTTTAACTGAGTTCAAATTTTGGGTAAAGTTTTAGGTTATTTCTTATTTTGTCCAAATCAGTTCATCTGTTCCTGCTAAAAACTCCACTCAAAATTGCCCTAACTTTTGCCTCGGGGACTGATCCCTTGGTAAAAGTTTTTGGTTGAATTAGGACAAGAAAGAGTAAACTCATATTTCGATACCTGAGGCTCAGTAAAAATAAATAGAAATATACATTCTGTAGAGCAAGGTGACAAGTCTGATTCTAATACACCACACAACACACTCTCCTATCAATTTTCATTTGTAGTCTATTACCAAACTAAGTCCTATAGTTACACACTAACAAAAGTGTCTCCTGTTTGTTACAACATGTATAGGCTATCCCTACCTGTAACACACATATGTATAGAAAATAAATACATGACAACACTAGACAGGAAGAAAATCCAACTTTGGATCTAGGCCCAGATCCAGTCTCTATTATGGGCCAAACCAAAATCCTGGATCCAAAACATCCTTTAGCTTTGCTACTCAGGCCCATCTCTAATATGTACACACTCTGACACATTAATAAAGTGCCTGAGGTGTGACATCCCAGGTGCCTATTGTCTGTGACTAACATTGCATCTGTCTTTATGAGTAACCCCTGAGTGACACAGCCACGAATGATTTAGGGCAGTTGTTCCCAAACTGTGGGCCATGGAACATTGGTGGGTCTGCAAGAGCTAGTTAATCCCATGGCGCTAACTCTCCTTGTTTCCACTTGTGGACCCCCCTTCAGAAGAACCTAAAATATATACTTTCATAATATTTCTTTTCCTTATATGTAAATGCTGTCAATGCTTCAGGCATGTTAATAGGGAGGTGGTCTGCGCCATCAGGAAATGCCAGGAGAGAGGTGACCTATGTCTTAAACAAGTTAATAAACTTTGACTTAATAAGTCTCACCTCATGAAGACAGTGATAATAATATGTCTATCTATGTACAAGTGCATTGCTTTTGATGGTTTTGTTACACAGATTCTTATTCTTTAAAAACTGCATTTCATTGAAATATTATACCCCGCACAGCTGCCAGTAACATTCTATGCAACTTTTTATACATAGTTCTGAACAGAAGAATAAGTCAAACACAAAACACTATTCAGTCCCTTTGTGCCACTGCCTCTCCATTGTTTGCAATTAACATTCACAACCCAGTTCAGGGCATGAAGTGATTGAAATAATAAGGTAGTTAATGGAAGACTTATGCACAAACATGCACACACAGCCTTGTGGAGCTTCTTTTCTGCGCTCGGCTGCTCCCTGAGCACCCACACCGTCGTCATGGTGGCAGCTTTCGCAGCAGTTCTCTTGTGATCATGCTGATGTTTTACCTTTTTACAAGTGAATGTTAGTGCTTTGTAAAGATGCAGGATTAGAAAAGATGCAGCCCTGTACTTGACAGCTATATATCCACTAAAACACATACACAACACGGGCAACGGAGGTGCAGGCTTCCCTCACACTGCCCCACCAGCATGCCTCAACCCACTTCCAGGGAGGCAGTCTCAGTGTTCAGCCAAGGGTTTACTGTCAGCTGTGATAGTGGGTTTTACCACATGAAGACCTATCCCCTGGAAACCACCCAATCCCTCCACACGGGGCCAAACATCAGCCAGATATTAGTGACATTTCTATCACCATGGATTCAAATAATTTTCCATTTAAAGTGTCTTTTTGCCATGCTACCATCCTTATGCCTACACTCTCAGTAGTGCTTCGTACCCTGTATGTCAACACAGAGCAGCCAACAGCACATAAATCCAAAAGTTTCTTGAATACATTAAAAACAAACAAACAGAACCTTTGGTTCCCACCATCCACTTTTCTATTTAAATAAATACATTAGGAGGGCTAATAACACAGATCCATTACTTTGAATACTCTATAAAAATATTACCTATCTAAGCCTGATAATTCTCTTTTGAGGTAGTTACATACAGTACAACAGATTAGCAGATTAAGAACTAACACAAATACAAGGTTATACATATGCTTGTGTGCAGTGCTTAAATTCAGCCAGAGCTGTCCAGACCAGAGCTCTGGTAAGTATTTTGAAACCCCCTTGGAGTTTTTATAGCATGTGGGGAGGGGAATGGGAGTTGGGAAGAGGGGGTGGGGGAGGGGGGGAGAAGAGCCTCTGGGAAATACTCTGAGAATTTAAACACTGCCTATATGTAATTCAGTCATTTAGTGATCATGCAAATATTTTCTTCATTCCTGTTTCATTTGCATTCACCCTGCATGAGTTTTGCTTTGAGTTCTGTGCTCAGACAATCTCTATATCTAGAAGCGGGCATAAGCCACAAAGTATAGACCCCAAAGTTTGCTCTGATTGTGGGGTTTTGACTTGATCTACAAGAGAATTTGGGCTAGCTGCAAAATTCAAATCTCTAAGTGAAACTCAGTTGAAGCCATCATTCTGCATATGACTTGGCATTAAAAATAGGGCTGGTCAAAAGACATATTTTCTACAAAACATTTAAAGGAAACAAAATATTTATTTTGTTTGAACTATTTGTGCAATTGTTTTAGCTAAACAAAACCTTAAATTTGTGGATTTTGTTTAAAAAAATATTTACGCCATCTTCTCTCACTTTTTTTTTCACTAGAAAATGAGGAAAAAGACATGGTGATAGTGGGCGGCAGGGGAAGACACAAAAAGTCAACCTTTCAGTTTTTCATAAGAAAGGTTTAGCTGGAAAAAACATTTTGAACAGCACTAATTAAAACCATGCAACACAAACAGATAAATCATATTAAAGCTTGTTAAGAACTTGACCAAAGTTCCCATGTGGAAGGTTTGCAAACCTCTAGGTGAACCCAACTCTATGTGGTTTAGGGCATTAAGTATAGAGCCACCACCATGGGAGAAACAGCATGGAAAAAGCTGCAGCTACTATCCGACTGGGTGAGGGAGCCAGAGGTTGAGGGGATGGTCAGGTTGATAATTTTTTCCTAAACTGTTTGTAAAAACAATCACTTTTCTTATAAACAAAATAAACTTAAGTCTTAACACTCGGAAAGACTGTAAGAGTGCATCAGCTTCATGGGACAATCAAAGTGCTGAATTTATTTTGGACATCAGTGCTGCAAAAGAGTAACCTCCTCATGCTATGATGTAGCATAATTACACAATGTTTTGAACCGTAGATCAGAGGCTTGAGTCTTAAGCTTTCCAGACTACTGTACCTCTTTCAGGAGTCTGATTTGTCTTGCATACCCCCAAGTTACACCTCACTTAAAAACTACTTGCTTACAAAATCAGACATAAAAATACAAAAGTGTCACACAGCACACTGCTACTGAAGAATTGCTTGCTTTCTCATTTTTACCATATAATTATAAAATAAATCAATTGGGATATAAAGATTGTATTTACATTTCAGGGTATAGTATATAGAGCAGTATAAACAAATCATTGTCTGTATGAAATTTTAGTCTGTACTGACATTGATAGTGCTTTTTATGTAGCCAGTTGTAACAGTAGGCAAATATCTAGATGAGTTGATGTGGCCCCTGAAAGACCTCTGTGTACCCCTAGCGGTACATGTACCCCTGTTGAGAACCACTGCTGTAGATTAACATGCCCTGACAATGCAACAATGTGAAGATACAAACTTTGCGATGTATCATCATAGAATCACCCAACCCTCCAGCTGTTTTATTTGTCTGGATTTGTCTTGAAAGCAGCACGTTTTTGTGCATAAGTAGAGTACTACTGTGGCCATAATGAAAGCTTTGCCCGTTGCTACTTAATGCCCAAACCTTAGGGTTTCTAGTCTACTGCCAATGGAAAGTAGTTACTCTTAACATGAAGTGTGCTAACAGAGCCCTCAATGTTCAGTTGAATTGTTCAAAGTTTTCATTACAGATTGAGCCAGTGAGCCAACACATTTCCCTGTTGCTCTAGAATCTAATCCTTCATTTTCAAATGTCTCTAGCCCTCATGGCTCAAAAGATAACCTTTACATTATGAGCTGAGTGCGAATTTATCCAGTGATGTCTGCCTGACTCAACAGAGAGCCTGAGATGTCTCCTCTCAAATCTGTTAACTTTCCCTAATTCATCAGTGGAGTGTCAATGCTGAAACATAATTTAAAAATAAATATTGTCAACATTTTGCTGCCGATCAAAACAAACAATTAAAAAAACATGTATGATCATGTAATGAGGATCAGCACAATTTGTGAGCGGCATCTTATTCTGCCATCACAAGTGGGTACAGCTTGAGAGAATTCGATCAGTTATTCCCACCCCTCCACTCCCTGCATCCCAATTTGCCTCGCAGAGGAAACTCAGGTTAGGAACTCAATGTCTCAAGTAAGCTACAAACCTCACAGTGACTTTAGGGTGCATTTTGAGCAAACTTGGGTAGGTTCAAGTTTTTGGGCACAAAATGATGTGAAAAACGACCAGATGCCAAACAAAAAATAGCAATTTTTGCAGCCCCCCCCCAGCCCCCAATGAAGCCTAGGGAATGAAAAACCAAGTGAATTGAAATTGAGGTAGGAGGTAAGGTCCACACGAATGAAACCACCAAAGTTTTGACTAAACTTCATTTTACAGTTTGCTACACTGTGTCTCAAAGCTACATACAATGAACAAAGCCTGCTGTGTAACTAATGTGCACATAGCAGCCTTTTGTGCAGAGCTTCCTCCCACCCACAACCTTTCAAGAAAACTCAACAGATTTTTTTCCCCCAAACTTAAGTAAAGTGCATCTGCATCCTGTTCTAATGGAAGTCCCTTAAAATGAGAGAGAGACTGAAAACAAAATTTTGGAGTCAAAAGCCCCTGAGAGTTATAAGTTTAAATCCAATCTCCGCACCTCGGGCTCATCTCTATTTAAACCACTGAACACAGTGTAAAAGCTTCCCTCTGAGGTAGCTTCCAGTACGGCATAAGAGATACAATAGCAACTGGTAGCTGAGACCAGCACAGCTCTGAGTTATGTAGCAAAGTGGAGGATCGTTTTTGGCTGGTCTGGTAGAACTGCTCCCGAGGATCAACACCAATTCTTAGCCTGACGCACAGGATGAACACCCACAGGGAGTCTAGTTGCCGGGGGAGACACCGCTGCCAGTTGGTTACATCTGATGTAGTGTCCGGCCTCCTACTGCCAGGCAGACAACAGCTTGCTGTACTGCAGCAGATGTGTGCATAACAGAGTCAGCGGCACTCGGACACTGCTTAGTGTTCAGGTCAGATCCATGCAGCAATGGATCCTGATGTGAATGATTTTCAGCACGTTTTCCTCAGAAACTAGGCTTTTGTTTCTTAAAAAACAAAACCCAAAACACCTAAATTGAAAGCTGTTGACATGGATGAAAGATTCCAAATCCTCCTCTCAGTGGATGAGCGCTGATCTTAGAGTGACAGAACAGTCACTCTAAGATGAAGTGAGCTGTGGCTCACGAAAGCTCATGCTCAAATAAATTGGTTAGTCTCTAAGGTGCCACAAGTACTCCTTTTCTTTTTGCGAATACAGACTAACACGGCTGTTCCTCTGAGAACAGTCAGGATTTAGTCACAGCTCGGTGCCCTTCTAAAAGGAGGTCATTTAATGCAATAACAGTGGCAGCAAAGTCAACCAGCTCCACAAAGTCTGATGTAATTATGTTAACGCCCATAACGCCTGGCTTCTGTCTCTTTACCCAGTTCAAAATCATAGGCAGGTTCCTAAAGAAAAAAGAGGGATAAATATGTTAACCAATATAACACACTGGTATGGAAGCACCTTGATTTCGCTCTACATGTAACATTTTGTCTATGAATAGCATGTTTGCACAGTATCTTTTAACCCCAAAGTAGCAAACTAAATATATACTGCATCCTTAAAATGCAACCACCGCTGGGGAGAAGGGTGGCAGAAAACAGCACACTGCACAACCATTTTGGGGCAAATGGTGGGGAATAGAAAAAAATCACCCATGCAAACCACTGCTCTTACAAGACATACTATAGGATTCTTAAAAAGAAAAGGAGGACTTGTGGCACCTTAGAGACTAACAAATTTATTAGAGCATGAGCTTTCGTGAGCTACAGCTCACTTCATCTTATGCGCTAATAAATTTGTTAGTCTCTAAGGTGCCACAAGTCCTCCTTTTCTTTTTACGGATACAGACTGACACGGCTGCTACTCTGAAACCTGTCATTATGTATAGGATTCTTCATGACTTCACTGAACAATTAGGACCTCAGAATTTAAGGTCCTGCAATGGTTTCTTTGTTCTTCTTTTGTCTGAGTATATACCAATCTGGAGGCTTAATTCATAGCAATAGGTTTTGCGTTATTACTTAAATCATAATAATTAGAGATGAATGAAATGATTTGGATTACTAAGAAGTGAAAATATTTCCAGTCATTCCTTGAAAAGAACTTGAACCAAGGGTTTGCAGAAGTTTTTGTTCTCCTCTAACACTACAGCAATGAGGTTTCCACAGGCAAAAGACAGAAGTAACTAATCCTATGAGGGCCATAGTGTGCCTGTTGTTTTACAAGCAGATAGAAAGACAAGCTGTCTGCCCCTTGGCGCTAGCAATCCCGAGAATAAAAATAATAACCCACAAAGGAAGTGATCAGTAAAAAAAAAGAAAGAGATAAAGGCAAAAGAGTAGTTATTCTCATGAAAAGCCAGTCATTTGTAAATCATTGTTGATTAATTTCAAATGTTTCTTCCCCATTAGTTAGAACTTAATGGTTTAATACTCATGTTTAGGGCCAGCATTATCAGAATCAGAAGTCCATACAAAGTTGTACAGCCAAATTGAATGTACAGAACAGGCAGTTCCCATTCAACTGTGTATAAACACTGTGCATGTGGCTGCAAGCAAGCTTTAACTTGTGAAGTATCTGGACTCTGTTTTTAACTGTATATCATTTCAAGCCTTCAGTGTTTAAGCAGAACGTCTCAGTGACTTCCTTAGAAAGTTGTGCTTAAAACCTGATGACACGTTATGGATCTGTTTTTGAATTATTGTTGGAACAGATTTTAATATTTGAATTATTGTTGGAAGGCCTCAGGGAAGTAACTAGTTTTAAGGAGGGATTTGCTCCATATGAAACAGACATTATTAAAGCTCCTGGAAATGATTTGAAAATTAACTTACTGACGTTTGTGAAGTGTTTTGAGGATGAGAAGGGTCATGTGAGTTTTGAGACATTCTTATAATACTGCACATTTAATATATACTATAGAAGAACCACATTGTATCCATGCGAATTAAACACTCTATTAAGTATCTTCAGTTAAGATTAAGAAACAATTTTAAATTTGTAGAGCTTTATTCCTTAAAACACATGCCTCTCTTAAAAAAGCAAGGTGGGTGAGGTGATATCTTTTCTTGGACCAACTTCTGTTGGTGGGAAAGACAAGCTTTCGCGCTTACACAGAGGGCTTGTCTTCACATACCGCGCTGCAGTGGCGCAGATGTACGGATGCAGCTGCACGGCTGTAGCACGGAGGTTGTCCACACTGTGCACCTTACAATGGCAACAAAATAAAACCACCTCCGGTCTGCACTGGCACTTTTAGTCGTTAAAACGTTTTATCATTCAGGGCATGTTTTTCCACACCCCTGAGCAACGAAAGTTTTAACGACAAAAGTGCCAGTGTAGACCGGAGGTGGTTTTATTTTGTTGCCTTAGTGAAGACACTACCTATGATGAGGGTGGGGGGTTTTCTCCCATCAGCACACGTACTTCACCTCCCTGAGAGGTGGCAGCTATGTCACCGGGAGTGCTCTCATGTTGACATCATTCAATTGAACTGGTGGAGACAGCACGATGTCAACGTGAGAGGGGGACAGTTATACCAACTTTAGTCTGTAGTGTAGACTAAGCCAGAGGTCTTCTTCAGGTCTGGGAAACGTACTCAGAATGTCACAGCTAAATAGAAGATGGAACAGATTGTTTAGCACAAGTAGTTGACGCTCAAGGGACCACTCAAGGTGAAGTGGCTTGTTACCCCTCTAGTCATAGGGAGGCAAAGGAGGAAGGAGAAACAGCTGGGGTGGCGGTGTTTGTTGGTGGGTTATAGGTTGTTGTGATATGATTTTTAGTGTCAAGCAAAGTTATGAATTTAAGCTCCCAGGCTCGTCCTTTTTGTGAAAAGTGTTCACCCATAGGTGATGTGATGTTTTTGTCTTTTATCATTTTCCTGTGCGATTTCATTCAAGAGACAACACACCTTTCAAGATCCATGGGTCCTACACATGCCTATCACAATATGTGGTGTACCTCATCCAGTCCATGAAATGCCACAGTAGCAAGTACGTGGGTGAAACCTGACAATCACTATGCTCTCAAATGTTCCACCTTGTATGTACTTGCGACACTCTGAGTAAGTTTCCCAGACCTGAAGAAGAGCTCTGTGTAAGCTCGAAAACTTTTCTCTCTCACCAACAAAGGTTGGTCCAAGAAAAGATATCACTCACCCAACTTGTTTTTTTAAGTGTCATGTGTTTTCAGGAGTAAAGCTATACAAATTTCAAATTGTTTCTTAATCTTAAAGATATTATCTCACCCACCTTGTCTCTCTAATATCCTGGGTCTGACAGTGCTACACATACTCTTAAAGAAAGCATTTTAGCACCATCTAGTGTTTAATGTACAAAAACCAAACTGCAATCTTGGAAAACAGAGGAGGTTCAAAATATTTGGATCAAATTACTTGTATACTAACATTATTTCATCAGACTAAATTCTGTGGAGAGGCAAGAGACTGGAACTCCACGTCCTAACTTCAACCAAAGGAACTTCAGAATTTCTATTATGTGGATGTTTTAGATTCCACATAAAAGAGGAGGGTTTTTAAGAAAAAGCCTTTGAGGAGGGTTTTTAAGAAATAGAATCACAGAATTGTAGGACTGGAAGGGGCCTCAAGAGGTTTTCTAGTCCAGTCCCCTGCACTCAAGGCAGGACTAAGTATTATCTAGACCAGGAGTGGGCAAACTACTTTTTAAGCCAGCCCACAAGCTCCTGCACCCCCAGAGCCCACACCCTCAGACGGAACCTTCACCCCTTCCCGCACCCCTACCCTAGCCCTGATTCCCCTCCCGCCCTCTGAACCCCTCGGTCCTAGCCCACAGCACCCTCCTACACCCCAAACTCCTCTTCCCCAACCCCACCCCAGAGCCTGCACCCCCAACCAGAGCCCTTACCCCATCCTGCACCCCAACCCCAATTTTGTGAACATTCATGGCCCGCCATACAATTTCTATTCCCCAATGTGGCCTTCAGGCCAAAAAGTTTGCCCACCCCTGATCTAGACCATCCCTGACAGGTGTTTGTCTAACCTATTCTAAAATACTTGTAATTATGGAGATTCCACAACCTCCCTGGGCAATTTATTCCAGTGCTTAACCACCCTGACAGCTAGGAAGTTTTTCCTAATGTGCAACCTAAACTTCCCTTGCTGCAATTTAAGCCCATTGCTTCTTGTCCTATCCACAGAGATTAACTAGAATAATTTTTTTCTCTCTCCTCTTTCAAACCACCTTTTATGTACTTGAAAACTGTTAAGTCCCCCCGCAGTCTTCTCTTCCCCAGACTGAACAAAGCCAATTTTTTCAATCTTTCCCAATAGGTCATGTTTTCTAGACCGTTAATCATTTTTGTTGCTCTCCTCTGGACTTTCTCCAATTTGTCCACCTCTTTCCTGAAATGTGGCGTGCAGAACTGGGCACAATACTCCAGTTAAGGCTGTATCAGTGTGGAGTAGAGCAGAGGAATTACTTCCCATGTCTTGCTTACAACACTCCTGCTAATCCATCACAGAATTATGTTTACCTTTTTTTTTCCCCCAACAATGTTACACTGTTGACTATATTTAGTTTGTGATCCATTATGACCCCCAGATCCCTTTCCACAGTACTCCTTCCTAGCAGTCATTTTGTAGGTGCGCAATTGATTGTTCCTTCCCTGGTGGAGTACTTTGCATTTGTCCTTACTGAATTTCACCCTATTTACTTCAGACCATTTCTCCAGTTTGTCCAGAGCATTTTGAATTTTAATCCTATCTTCCAAAGCAGTTGCAATCCCACCCAGTTTGGTATCATCTCCGAACTTCATAAGTGTACTCTCAATGTCATTATCTAAATCAGCGTTTCTCAAACAGGTCCGCGAGGGCACTCCAGGGGTTACATGGGCCCTGCTGATCAATATAGGCTACACAATGTTAATATCACACAGCAGAATCATTTGGGTCTGATCCTGGGAGATGAGGGGCCCGGTACCCACCGTTTAAGTTATTATGAGTTACAAGGGTGCAGCAATTTTCAAGATCAGGCCCTTTATTAGTTATCTTATTTATGGATAAACCATGTAGCCACAATTAAAACTGTATTCATCTCCCTCCTATTATTCATCTCCCTCTTTTTTTTTTGGTCTGGAGAAGCAAGACACATTTAAGGCCAAATCTTGTCCTATGAGCGTGCAAGTGTTATGGAAATCACTGAGGTTGGTATGCATATAACCCAGAGCAGATTTTAGTCCACAGAAAATGAAATCTGATTTTCATGTTAGAGATAAGCTTGTTTTTCCTTCTCACTTTAAATCAAGAAGAGTTGAGGGTACTTATTTTCTCTAGAGACACCACTTCAAATTGCTCTCTGCCCACAAAAGAACATGAATTTGGTCTTGCATTTTGTCAGCCAAATGAATAAAAAGCTTTGCACTTATGCTTGATATATAAATCATGAACCGTTTCCCCAGCATCCTTTGTACTTATGCTAAAATAAATTGTATTAGTAGTGTGTATGAACTCTGTCCTTGGGTATATGTAGGAGCTGTCAGGAATCAGATGCATGTTTTGTTAAGGCCTACCAAGTTGCACCAGGTGCTGGTACTGAGGAATAAGGATGGTTGATATGAGATCTGAAAACTAAGTTCAAAACAAGATAAGAAACTGGTAAGAACTGGGTGTATCCTACTTTTGTCGTAAACAAGGGCATTATATGAGCGAAGTGAGTCCATACTTCCGGAGCAGATTGACTGCTGTGAGACACTGCTTCCCAGATTGGATTGGTAAAGTATTAACCCTTTCCCTGGTGTGTTGTGCTGTATGGTCTTCGACTAATAAAGCTGGCTGAGCCTTATTTGATATCTCATCAATCCTCTAAATTTGAACCCTAACAACATGTTCTCTGTGGGTATTTACACGTAAAGGGATGGTTTATGTTTTAGCTTAACTGCAGGGAGTGAGATGCTTGCAGTCATCAAATATAAGTAACAATATATCCTGAAAAATCAGCTATTGGTATGGTGTTAATAATTCAAGCACAGGCCTGGTAGTTACTTGCTTATTCATTGTAACTTCAAGGTAAAAGTTTCAAACAACGAGCTGTGGAACCAAGACAACTCCTTACCTGTGAACAAGCGTATTTTTTAGGCCACGGATTAGGTGCCGTGCAATAGTTTTGACCCTGGGTGTGAGAATAGCTTGAGAAACATGAAAAGTTCCATGTTCAGCCCGCTCCCCAAGAGTGGTCTCTAAGAACTGTAATAGCTTGTGCACGTTCGTTGTGTTTGCCCAAGGTGCTGGCATTTTATTCCCTGGCCACAGGAAGGGATATTCCTGATACAGAGGGTAGTGGTAGAAAATGAGAACCTAAATAATGGAGAGAAAGATAGAAAAGGATGCAAATTAAACTGAATCACGATGTTTTGGAACCAAATTTTGCACTTACGTATACCTATGCAGTCCCTTTGAAATCTGAATACACCTGTGTATAATCTGGTGAGAATATGGTCTCCTGTCTTTAAACTAGTACACTAAATACAATTAATTCACTGGAGTGTTGCCATAAAGGATAAAGTCATTTTGATTAGTTGCAAATTCAGGACTGTGTAGCGTTTCAAGTGTCACTAGAGAAAAAGGAGAATTTCCAGTATGAAACTGAAATCACATTCCAAAATGTTTTACTTAAACAACATTCCTCTAATCTTACTCTTAATATTTGTCAGACAGCATTGCCAGAATTACTTTTATCTCAGGAAAAGGATGGTGGCAAGTTAGGAACTAAAATACTGTGTAACTCAATTCAAATTAACTTGCTGTGATATACTGGGCTGGCTCATATACTGGCGTTCCACTGCCATTTACTGGATGGAACACCAAAGACAAAGACCAATCTCATTGTCTGCTATAACCTGCACTGTGCCTTCTGGAGCTGAGATATGTTTTATTCCTGGTGTCATATGAAGTAGCAGTTTATGAGAGTCCTGTGAATATCTGGGAAAGGTCTTCAGATCCAGAGTTAAAAATTACGTTTGGATTCTGCATTCTAGTTCAGGCCAGAAGGGAGTTTCAAGGCAGATACATGCTGTTTGTTTCTATATCTGGATCTGAACATCCTAGAAGTTTATAAAGAAAATGGATCTAGAGCCATCTCTAGCAAATCTGGATATCGAGTGTTACATCCCAGTCTGTTTGTTTCAAAGTGTCACATGATTTATTGAGAGCTAAAACAGAACACCTTTCATTATCTGATTTGATAAGGGGTTCTTTGCCTTAATCAGGTAGAATCCTGGAAGCAGACTGAAGAGGACTTGCTCAGAGGAATTCCTCAAAGCATGACTGCACACACATGACTTTATAGTTTTGGAATTAAATGGAAGCCCTGGGAGCCTTTTGCTTCAAGACTGCACATTAGAGAGCTGCAATTAACAGACACCATAGTCACCAACTAAAGCTCACTCATGCACTAACATGGATAGAACCCAGACTGGTTGCTCCTAAAACACAGATGAGATAAGAGACTATGCATTAGCTTTCTACAGAATTAAAGTTTTTATTGTTTGTGTGGGCTAGTTACTGGAGGACAATGTGTCCTCACAAACACCAAGCCAACACTTTACAAAAGATCAACTACCATATGCAAGCTTGTATCTTTGTTGCTTATTTGTGAATTCCTGCATAATAGAGCCCTGACCCCTAGATGCCACCATAATATAAAAAATAAAATACAATAAAATAAATAATAATAATAATATGCTTGGAACCCTAGTCAGACACTCTTTATAATTCAAATTGTAACATTTTGGGCTTAGACTCATTACATGTCCTTTCCCCACCTGCTGACTCTTCTCCCAAAGATATTGCAAGGTCACATTTTCTACATATTCCATTGTGCAAAGTTTTGATCCAAATGCTTCCCGGATCCTGTTAATCAGGTATATGTGGTGCTGGTCTTCCATGGCATAGAAGTGATTGAAATCCAAGAAGATGGCTTCTTTGGGGTGCTGTGTGAGGAAGGTGTTTATCTCCATCAGTCCATCCCATACTTTGATGCCAAACAAGCCATGTATGAAGTAGATCTCCTGTCCCACTTCTCCTGGTTTGGAAGATACGCGCAGATCAAAGTAGCGGATCCCACCTTCCAGCTGCTCTTTGAAGGTCAGGTTTTGAGTCACTGACCATTTTTTCATTAGCTTTTTCACCAAAGAAATTTTAGCCAAACGTTTGATTGCCATGGCTTGATCAGGTCCCACAGGAGATTTCTCATCAACCCAGTAGCTGAAAGAATCATGTGATCCTAGAGATAAAAAAAAAAATTAGTCATTTTAACGTTATAGCATTGAAAATAATATTTCATGTGTCCTATATGGAAAAAAGGTCTGGACAGGGATTCAGGAGATTTGGGGTCATCTCTTGGCTCTGACACAGGACTTCTTGTGTTACCTTGGGCAAGCCACTTCATGTTTAAGTCTCAGTTTCCCCCATCCGTAAAATGGGAAGACCACTTCTTTTGTCTTATCTATTCATGTCTGGGAGTTTATGGTTACAACTGTCTCTTAAGATGTGTTTGTACAGTTCCTAGCATAATGCAGTTTAGATGCTAATAGAATGTAAATAATAAATAGCCATAGTAAGGAGACTCCTCTGTCCCATTATCCTCTCCTGTGTTCACACTCCTCTGCCCATCAAAGGAACAAGCAAGCTACCTTCACAATGCTTCCACTGTGCTGGCACAGGGGTTTGAATCTGGTCTTGTGCTTGTTGAAGACAGCACTGAGCACTAGAATGAACTGAGATTCTCTTTTTATTCTCTATTTATTCCTTGCCTTACTATCATAACTCTCTACAGTTACTTAAAATTACACTTGACTGTGGGGAAACAAGCTAAGACACCAGAGCTCTTGGTTAACCTATGGGACAGAGACCTCAGATGGTGGCTGGGTGAAAATCCTTGCAATACACTGCCAATGAGTCTTCGCTCTGACCATGATGAGTCGTTTCCAGGCATCAGATGACTGAACTGTCTCCATGCTCAGCTAGTCCTTGGCCTTTCTGCTAACACTGACAGGGACCAGGTCGTGTCAGTTGTAATGATATTGTTTTGTGTGTGTGGATACCTCTATTCCAGGAACAGGACTGAGAGTAAGTTCATTTCAAACAGGCCACTACACAGGCTTTCTACTAGCAATGACTTTGGGTCACTACTGACCTTGTAATGCAGGAAGGTGACTAAGAAATGAAAGAGTCCCTCTCTCATCATCAATCACCTGACCACCTGAGCCATCATCCTGCTGCCCCGCCCAGTATCTGCCCGAGAGATGGTAATGTGCCTGTGACACAGGATGTCAGCCTTATGGACACATGACGGAACCTGGCAGGGAAGTCATGCACAAAATAATGCTCATGAATAAAGCTCCACCCGTCTAATAAAAAGGTACCAAAAAAGAACGTAGTAAGGAAGAATCAAGAAAAGCCCATTATGGATTATGTCTCCCTAGTTACTGCTTGCAGGACATACAAGAGAAGAGTAGCTGGGAGCCCCTGAAGAAGTCCTGACTTGATGGCAGTGTGAAGCACCCAAGGGCAGGAAGGATGATCTTAACTGGAGCAGTAACTTTGAGGGGAGGTGGGGCCAAGAATGTAGTCCTTAGAGGAGACCCTGGAGTCCCCAGTCAGAGGCAACATTAAGCAGAACTGGGGATAGAAGTCTGTCTGCTAAGACTCCAGGTTTAGCTAGATTTCCAACATCCATCCCAGGGAGCTCTATCCTGGCCAACATGCTAGAGATTTGCAGACACAATCTTTCCTCTGTAGTCCCATCCCGGAAAACAACTAAGGGGCTCTAGCCTCTCCTCTCCCTGGCTCCTTCTACTTTCCCAATTAACAGCTTGCAGCTTCTCTGCTGGGCTTCACCCACTAGCCATTTTCCTGGAGGAGACAGAAATTCCTACTCTTAGGGCAGGAATTGAAGGAGCAAGCTACATCCAAATAGCCCTGCTCCGACTGCCAGTCTGAATCTCAGGAGATGCTGCCCTACAATGCTAGCTCCGTCAGCTCCTGCTGTCCATTTTGCTGAAATATAGGGAGCATACGCTGACTCCACCAGACTACATAATATTCTAGCATATTACAGCCAACATCCCCTTACCTCCCATCTCTCCCCTCCCTGAAAATCCAGCAATTCCCCTGCCATCTCCCTGAATACTCCTACACAATCTCCTTGTCTGATTGCTTTTTTCCTTCCTCTCTACCTGTACTCTGTAAAAATCGAATTAAGGTTCGAAATTTGTTTTTACAAAGACCCCTCATGTGCCCTATTTATTAGATAAGCATCCCTTGTGTGTGTGCGTGTACTTACTTGAAGACTAATAGGTTTCCTGTCATGCTGCAGCATCAGAGCTGTAAATGAGATTATGATCTCAACAGGATTACTTTGTTAGGGTTATTAAATCCATGTGGAAGCACATACTGTTCACAAGTCAAACATCAGTTTGCAAGATTCCAATGCATGCCAACAGTAATAAGCGTGAGAGGTTCCCCTGCATTATGTAACTCCACACACAGGTGTGTGTGCAAGAGGGGGAGGAATCTCTCCTCCCCCATCAGCGTGGTGGAATAAGGGAGAAGAGAGGCACGTCATAATTTTGCAGTTTCAAGAAAACAAAGCTATTTTGCTTTGCATCCCCTGAAGAGTGAAATGTTGTTCCCCACAAGTCTGATCATATATTTTATAGTTACAACACCCTTATCCCATTGCAGATTGCAGTACTTAACAGGATAAATGCAACTAGTGCAAGACAAAGGAGTGTTTCTCATAACTGGAGATAAGTAATGGCATCAGAATTATGTGTTTTTCAGTCTACCTCCATGCATGATGGAGGTGTAAACATGGAGTTGCCTCATGTTTCATAAAGCACAGGAGCATCTAATCCAATCCAATCCAATCCAGTGCAAGCACTCATATACACCTACAAAAACATTACTAAACAAGGAAATTCTGTTGAAGGCTGGCAAGTATGTTCACAATTAAAAAAAATCAGTATAGGAAATATTGAAAACTTTTTTATGATTTTTCCATACATGCTTCAGAGACTGGATTCTCCCAACAGCTAAGATGGTGAACTGGAGAAGATTTCCCTATAGTAAGAGAAGTTCTTTCATGTCGCTACGTTAAAAGTTCCTATGTCTATGACTTAATGAATGCTAGTAAATGCTTTGAGACTGGATAAAAGACCCTCAAGTATGAATTATTTTATACATAAAAAAATTAAATAGGATAATAATACCTAACCTCAACCTATAGATCTCAAAGTGCTGTACTAAGGAGCTAAGTATTATTATGATCCCCATTTTACAGATGGGAAAAATGAGGCACAAAAAGGACAAGAGACTTGTCCAAAGTCTTTCTGCAGACCAGAAGCATAGTAGAGAACAGAACCCAGGCCTCCTGAAACTCAAATCACTACCCCCTCCCCTGTACTGTACTGGAAAAATACTCTCCTTGTGAGGCATTTTGTGACACCAGATGTTGTTAGTTAGTATTCCGATTACAACAATATTATAACTGCTTTGGTGCTGCAGCTTTAATGAGAGCCTCATTGCCAAATACCCCTAGATGTCAAGACTTAATTTGGAATCATAGGAATGCATAGGTTATGAAATACAATACTGGAACAAACCATTTAATCATCTTTCTAGTCCAGATTCCCGTCTCTCCACAATCAAAGGTTAGATACGTCAGGGAAAACTATACACCCTCCCCTGTCTGCCTGGGCATTCAAATTCCTTCCTGACACCAGATTGTTACTCTGATAGATAGATAGCTCTTGTAATTTTATCCTAGCAAGTGCAACTGTAGAGTCATGAACCCTTTTTCACTTCGACTATGCCAATTCCCAAGTTAAGTGTGTGTTAAATCTATTGCCTTTATTATCTTTCATTATTCAAGAATGTTTTTGTTCTATTTTCTTTGTTTCAGTTGTTAAGAAGCAGCTTTTTCGCTTCACATCTGGAACTTTTTTCCTTACATTTTTCATGTTCCTTAAAATCGTGGGGTCAAATTACTTAGTCAAATCAAGCGAATGCAGTAACGTTACAAAAATTTGGCATTTTGTCTTGGACTTAATTTTTATTTTCACTGTTTTGTGTGGGTTACCAAGAACTGGACTTTAATTATTCATTTTTCTTGTTACTGCATAAGAGTGATAAGAAGAGAATATTGTAGAACGGTTAGAACGTGGTCTCTGGAAGCAAGAATTCTGGGTCCTATTCTATTAATGACTTCCTGCGTGACCTCAAGCATGTCATTTAACTAATCTGTACTTTACCCTAACAGGGATGTTGTGAAGATTACTGTGTGTGCAAAAGCCTTTGAAATCTTCCAATGTAAAAGTACAAAATATATTGTCTACAAACTGAAAGAGATATAAAATACCCTTCCCTAGACAAAAGCATATCTAACGTCATCCCTACTAATCTAGTTTTCCCGGCAGTGAGATATGTTAGGCTGTGGACTAGTCTAAATAAGTGATGGAAACCCCTTTTCTCAGGACTTTTAGAACTAGGCTGGACTTAAACACCAGACAATACTGAAGGGGAACAGTGCTGCATTTTCAGGTGAATGGACTGGATCAGCAGAATGGAAAGGTATGATTACTGAAAATTAAAGAACTTTATGTGTAACATTTCAATGTGTAGCTGGCTGGGTCCACAAATGGGTCCACCGGCATATTAACAGCATTAAAATGTCAATTGTGGACTCTGGCGTTACACTCCAGGATTACCTTAGCTGCAATGACGCCAAACTTCTTAGAGCAAGATTTTTCTCTCCACCTAAACTACATTTGCCATTTATAATCAAGAAAATATAGATTCAGCACAAAACACAATAAAAAACAAAAGCATCTGGAAATACACCAATCAGGCTTAAAAAGTAACAGGTCTGGGAGCATCATGGAAAAGCTATTCTAGAAGCAGCCAAGGAAAGAACAATATTCCGCTATTTTGCAAGGGCCAGCTCTGCTTTGTGCCGGCCATCAGGTATATTGAATGAGACAGAAGCACCCCTGACAAACCCCAAAGGCTTCTGGATACAGGTCATTAACAATCCAGATTTTCTAATCAAAAGATTAGCATCTTAAAACATCTTTACTAATCCACACTGAATAGCACATTTGACTTGCTTATTACCTCCCTCCCCTTCTCTTGCCTGGTAACAACTGCCATCGCCATGATATGATCCATATGAACTATCTAGATAAGCATGTCTGTTTTTGAATAGTATTCTAACAAATTCCTTAGTTAATTGTAATACAGCAATTAAATGGGGAACATACAGTCTAGTAACTTAAAGCTTCCTAGAAATGTGTAATTTCAGTATCAGGCATAAGGTATTATAATTAGGGGGGGAAAGTTGTTGAAGAAATAGTTGTCCAAGACACAATACTGTACGTTAGCTTTCTTTTCTACCACACCAGCTCAAATCCAGTCCATTGTTATTGGCTGTCAGCTGTTGGATGGCCTGTGCCAAATTGATTTGGTGATCCTGGTCTAGTACTTAGTGTATTGCTGTAGCATCACAAAAACCACCACCACAACTGGCTGTCTCAGCAGAGCAGAGCAGGACATGGAGGCTACATGACCTTAAACATGGACTGAGGTTCAATAGGGAAGTGGTTTGCAAAAAACCACTGTTGTACCTGTTTGGTGCGTGAACAGAGGACTTGAATCTTGGAGTATTTTTGGCCCTGGATTCTCCTTGGAAAACACAGTATCTGTGTCTTGTTAGCCTAGGCCAGAGTTTGAAAAAACTCCACTTGCCTCTCCAGCGTATCAGTTCTTTTCATTGCAACAGGAGAAAATGGAATATTTGGTACCTGTGTGGTTAATATCTTCCCCTGTTTGTGAACTCTGGGCGGTGCCTTTGCCTGCATGGAACTCAGAGAAAGCTCAGCTTTGTTGCTAGGGAATATTAGGGTCAAGCCATGTCCCTCACTTGTGCCCACCAGCCCAGTTCATTCTATGATTTAGAAATACTTCAGCCAAGCACTAGTAACTTTTAACTCACAACTTTGTCTGTGGGCAGATTGTCTCACAGGTGAAGTTAAGTAAGAAATCCAATAACGTCCTGACTCCCAGTTAGAATAGCGGAAACAGAAATGCCAGGAAACTACAGGATTTCCACACTGGATCGTAACATCTCTCCACACTCCGTGGTGGGAAATAATGAACAGTAAGCACTGAAGTTAGAATGAAAAAGAAGGCGGGGAAGATTAATTTGTGATAGAATTAACCCTTCTCCCTAGGAAATCATCTGATATACTAAAAAATTTGCTAGGGAACCACCAGGTACAGCACTTTCTTACTAAACGGACCCTCCGGGAACAGTTTGCAGTGGTCAGTAACTATGCCGATAGGGGATTAGTTGGCTGCTTTACGTCTTATGCTTCCTGTAGTCAGAGCTCTTTGTGCCCACGATGCTTCTAAGCAGTGTGTGGTGCTGGGTTTTCTCTCCAGAGCTTGCTTGTTACATACTTTGGTTATACAGCTTTTTATTTACCGGGTCAGGAATACCTTATGCTGCAAGGTCTGGACCCTACTGAAAAGAAACCAAGATGAATGCTGACTCTCTTTGTTTCAGTGTGTTTCACATAGCATTTAAGGTGCTGTGTGCCCATTTACCTTGCAGTTAAGTCTCTTTTTGGGGTCCTGAGATGCTGAACACAAGGAAGTATTATTTCCAGAGAGACATAGGGAAAGTAGAATTTACTTTCATGAGGAAAGCCTGTAATGTTCTGGGGACAACCTTGTCTTTATATAAATTGCAACAGGACATCTGTACTGAAAGAGCCACCAACTTCTGACACTTGCTTTTGGGATTCCTGAGTGGCACCATCGCCAGGAGTCAGCCAATGGCTCTTGTGACCCATGTTGCCAGCAGAGATTTTGGGCTGGTGGGTTTTTCTGCTTCTGACTACTTATTAAGAGGTGTTAGGTCTTAGAGCAAGGGACCTGATTTTCATCCTAAGACAATGGATGACCGTGCAATATGTGACCTGCATTTCTATAGAGGCTAAGACACAGTTAAGACCTATTGGGGGTGTGGCCGGGGGGGGGGGGGGAAGGGGGAGGGGAGAAGAAACACTGGACTACTTGGAAGAGGTGTTTTTGCACAGGGGAGATTTTTCAAAGGCTTACTTCTGAGCTGGTTGAGGTAGGTTTTCATCCTCTTGTGAGACCCTCTGTATTAATTTTGTCCACTGAGTCACCACACTGTTCAGTGGAAAGGGACATGTATGAAGAGATACTGCACTGATCCAACTTTGTGCTCTGACACAGTGAGGGCCAGCAGGCTGTGATCAGGCATGGCAGAGTCTGCCCTACCTCAGATACATAACAACACTAAGAAGTTCCACAGTTCCTTCCAGGCAGTTCTGCCACTTTGTGGTAGCCTACAAGGGAGGTACTACACCCCAGGGCCCAGGGAAAACAGCCTCTCCTTGTTTTGATGCTCCACAGAAAGAGAGGAAGAGCTAGTATAACATCTTACCATTGCCCTCCAAAAAGAATAAAGGCAGAGTTGAAAAGTAAGGTGGGAGAAAGCAGAAGCATTGAACTTTTTTTTTTTTTATTATTATTTCTAGCAGGGGGACTTCTTACACCTGGTGTTTCCTAATAGCAACAATGCTGTCCTCCTGCCTCAGACTTCCAATTAGACCAAAGCAATGTCCATCACTGACAAGCTGGAGGTGATGTGATGATCCAGAGATCCTCGCTTTCACTGACTACTTTCTCATGAGCACGCATTTTTTGTCAGTTTTTCTATCCTATTTTTCAAGCTTCATGTAATCTGTGTAGCTTAACACACTAATTTATACTCAGTCAGAAAGAGAAAAGGAGTACTTGTGGCACCTTGGAGACTAACCAATTTATTTGAGCATAAGCTTTCGTGGGCTACAGCTCAAGCTTATGCTCAAATAAATTGGTTAGTCTCTATGGTGCCACAAGTACTCCTTTTCTTTTCGCGAATACAGACTAACACGGCTGCTACTCTGAAATCAGTCAGAAAGGTCTCATCAACATGGGAATTGACACACTGGATCAGACTAATAGCCCCGTTAGTCCAACAACCTGTCTCCAACTGCAGCCAATATTAGCTGCTAATAGAGAAAAGTGCAAGAAACCCCACAGTAAGCAGTTATGGAATACCCTTGCTACTAGGAAAGGCTCTTTTTAAGACCTACTAATCAGAAGCTGGTGTCCAGCATTTCATATCAGGTTTTCATCACTGCTGCGAGATTATTTTCCTCTCATGGATGATGCATCATTGCTTGGTGAATGTCCACTGAGTTGGGCAGGAAGCCAAGGAATGGGGATTTAAGAAGTTAGCCTTACATCCGCTATTTTTAAGGTTTTTTTCGATCTCATATGCTTCACCTGTCACACGAGTCCAAACTTTAACCCAACAGATGGCCAGCTCAGCTGTCTATGCACTGATTCAATGACATGATCCCCTCAGTCAGCAGCCTATTCCATGAGGACTCCTATAGAGACCCGCTGCAGTTTCAAGTTGCTCCCTCCTTGCATGGGGCCACAAAGTGAAGGCCACCCACTTCTCTTTGGGCGCCAAATTTTCATGGGGCATGAAAGGTCTCATAAATGAAATAGGGAAACTGACAGAGAAAGTGACTTGCCCCAGGTCACAAAGACAGAACCCAAATCACCTGTCTCCAAGTTCTCACCCTAAAAATTTAACCTGGCTTCCTCTTAACTAACACTTTCATTTCACTTAGCCAGTTAAGACACAAGCCACCCAGGCAACTTTTGGTCAGCAATTACACAGGCATCAAAATAATCTTGGCTACACCCACCTTTGGGAGGTGCTGAAATAGTTGTGCACAGTTGCACCCATTTAAGGTATGTCATGCACATCTCATTCTGTGAGCAGCATATGAAACTGTGACCTCTTTTTCATGATTTCATACATTCAGAATTTGAAACTATTTCTCCTTAGCAGCTTCTTGTGTATTCAATAAACCAAAGTACAGCCCTTCATGTTCTGTGTAATAGATACTCACTTTATTATATGTGGGGCTGGTAATATTGCCTATTAAGGTTGCTTGACACTTTCCCCATTGTAAGACCGTTCATAATATTGCCACACTTTAATTGTTGGGGCTCGGTTGTCTATATCAGGTTGAACATTTTTTGGAAAATTTCAGCCAAAATTGTTCAGCCACTTCTAAGAATGCAGCTAGGGAAAAATACATAGTTTGGCGCATGTTAAAAGATTCCAGAAACTTTTTCTTTTAACTTGGGTGCCTCCATGCTTTAGAGTGGGGCCTTGAAATTTGGCAGGAGATGGCCTTTTTGACAGGGATGCGCCTTTTGCTCTCCTTGTGAAAAATCTCCTGAAACTGGGCCAAGTTATAAGCCTTTTAAAAAAAAATCACATGCTTATTAGAGACAGATTCTAGCAGCTAAAATCTCTCACTGAACATGCTCCATCAGCTCACAACTCCGTTGTGTGGGTGGACTGAGCTTGTGCTATTCCCGCAGAACGACTGAGCATGCTTCTTCCAATCCAGGGCTAGTATAGGGGTGGAGTCAGACTGTCCATGTAATGGCTGCTCTAAGTTGGGCCCAGGCACTGGACCTAAGAGCAGGGACCTCTCTCTCTGGTATTCTCAATGATCTCCCTGCAGATATCCAGGCAGCATGGAGGAGGAAATCACATGATTAGAATGCAGAGGAGGCAGGGAGAGTTGGACAAGCAGTCTGATGAGATTGGAATTGGAGATGGGGAGAGAGAGAGAAACTGACTGAGTAGCTGGGCAAAGAGCCTGGAAATAGGAGCCTGGAGAACAGGGGAGGCTAGAAACTGGTAGGGGATGGACAGAAGGGCTGGGACTGGGTGGGCAAAGAAACTGGTACTTAAAGGCTATCAGAAAGCATACATACACATGAAGGGAGGAGTGCTGGCAAAATAAGGTTGCATAAGCGACCTTAATTCGGCCATCTCCTACCTTTTGAGTGCTTCAGTTTGCAATCTTAGGAATGTTCTTTTAATGTATTTTTGTATGTGTAATTATTTATGTAATGGCATCTGTCTAAAGATTCCAACCCTGCCTATGGTTCCTAATCAGGAATTGAGATCCGAGTGTGTTAGGTTCTATCCTTGCCCGCTAACCTTAACCTGGCCTCCCACAATACACCTGAAACAAAATTTGGAGGCTACCTTCAGCAATCAAGTTTGACTAAAAGTATTGCTTCTTAGGATCTGTCTCTCTCAGCCCTTGAACAGCATTCTTTACCAGTCTCCAGGTGCTGCATAAATCCTAGCATCAGTCTTTGGAACAACCCAGTCTGCCACTATGATTAGCACTGAGCCATGTTATGGTTATTTTACATGCTTAGAACCAGGATCTTGCTCCTCTGGTTATCCCTGAATGCATGTACAAGGTAGAGAGGATTGAGACAGGAGGCACACAGTCTTTTCTCCTCCTAACACAGCGGAAAAACAAAATCCTCATGCTTCTTCACTTCAAGGAGCAGGAGAGTCATAGTGAAGTCCAAGGCGTTACACATACCAAACACTAAATACATGGCTGAGGCACATCGAAGCCTTGCACACCTCCAGCCCATGCACCAGCCATGGGAGGACCACGGCACACCTTCAAAACCAGTAACTGAAGAGCTGCCTTCTCATCTCTAAACACAATGCCTGCCTCAGCATTCTGCAAGCACAATGCCTCCAGCGAGTACTACGTTTAGTTCAATTTACTAATGAGTAGTTTTGGCACGGTAAAGAAAGAAAAGCATGCAGTAGCACTAGAAGTGTGTCAAAATTACAAGACTTAATATTTCCTCTGGGTGGACAAGCCACACCAGGCAGGAGACACAATACACCTCCCAAGACATGGTGCTTGCAGACGTTACATCTTTCCTGGTAGAGATCACGAGAAGTTACTACGTCTGTGAATTCCATGTAGCCAGTGCATTCCAAGCACAGCCCTTCTAGCCAATCCTCTTTCTGCAGCACAATCATGACTACTCCATGCACTTATATGGGAAAGGCTTTGATTTCCCTCTAATACCCCAGTGCATCTGTAATGGGGTGTATTCAGCCTTTGTGAATCCCTGATAAGGCCCTCACAGTCCTACTATACCCCACTGGAAGAAGCAGTGAGGAAAAGAGCAGTAAAGGTCAGTCCTCCAAGTTTGCTAAGAGAGGACTCTCTGGAGAAACCATTTTGGAAGGTAGAGAGACCTGGCCTGTCAAGGGCTAGAGGGACTAGCAACAGCCAATCAGGGCTCTGCTGGCCCAAATAAAAGGAGCTGCCAGGCCTTAGCCACGCAGTTCTTAGCTGGGATCAGGGGCATGAAGAAGAAAGCTCTGGCCAAAGGAGACCAACCATTAGACAGAGTTAATGGTTCGCTGAATTTACACAGCTGTGATTGCAAAGAGACAAGGACCTGAGGAGTCAGCCCTGAGCTAGGGTTGGCGCTAGAAGCACTTGGGAGGAAGAAGCCCACGGAAATAGCAATGAAGGCTTGAGGTGGCTGCCTTGTGCAGAGTCCCTGAGTTGGAACCTGGGAAGTAGGCAGGTCTGGGTTTTGCCCTGCCACAGGTGAAGTGGCAAAAACCCCTAAAAGGGGATAGGGTTTATTTGGGCACCTGAACAAAGGGCCTGAAGACCCTAGTGAGGGAAAATAGCTTGTTTATTTATTGGACTCTTTAATAGCCTGGAAGGGGTTCACTTGGACTTTGTGAGTTGGCCAGAAGGCCAAGCCACTGAAGACCCACAAAGGTTGACCGGCAGCCTGCAGGGAGTACCAGGGGCGAGAGGATGACTATGGTACTGTCCCCCATTGCTAGGAGGCACTCAAGAGCATCCCTGCTAGAGAAGCCATAATTTGATTTAGAAAGCAGGTAGAAAGCAGGTAGAAAGCAGGTAAATAATTATCAGGAATGTAATTTTTAGGTTAAAATTCTACCAGTGCAATAGAAAAAGATACTGCAGTTAATGATCACAGTGGCATTGGGCTAAGGGCACAGTAGGTCTTTCCCATTTGTAATTTCTATGAAACCAAATCTACCTGCTATGAATGTCATTTTTCTGAGCCAAAGCATACTAGCTGGAACACAGTTAATGCCCTAGTGCCTCATTCTCTAGTCTAAGGTATCACTCAAACTCAATGAATCCCCCAATCTAAGGAACGAAACAGTCATCACTTTTGCTCATTACCATGATCCAACGTGTGGAAGGCTGGACGAACCAACTAATCAATAATATTTCAAGTGAACATCTGCCCGCTTGCTTTGATGGCTCCTTGAACAATGGGGACAGCAGTTTATCATGATATGAATGAGTGTTTAGGACAGCAGGGGAAGAGAGTAGTGAGCATCAGGGAATAAACAGAAAGTTCAGCCTGTCCTAATAAAAAGAATTGGGTCAGTCTGATGAAACTGGGAAGCAATGCTATAGCCAGCTAAACCAGGGGTGGGCAAACTGTGGTCCGCGGGCCGGATCCGGCCTCTCAGGGCTTTGGATCCGACCTGCAGGATTGCCCCCCGGGGTGCTGCAGACCCTGCATCGCTCTCAGAGGTGGCCGGCACCACATCCCTGTGCCCAAGGGGTGGGGCTTGCAGAGGGTTCCGTGCATTGCCCTTGTCTCCAGGCACTGCCCCCCGCAGCTCCCATTGACCAGGAACGGGGAACTGTGGCCAATGTGAGCTTCGGGGGAGGTACCTGGAGGCACAGCAAGGGCAGCACGTGGAGCCCCGTACCCTCCCAGGGGCCACGCAGGCACGTGATGCCGGCCACTTCCCGGAGCAGAGCGGCACGGGGCCAGGGCAGGCAAGGAGCTGCGACCCCTCCTGCACCCTGCCTCCCAACTCCCTGCCTGCACCTTGCACCCCTCCTAAACCCCAACTCCCTGCCCTGAGTCCCCTGCCGCACCTCTCCTGCGCCCCAACCCCCTGCTCTGAGCCCCGTCCTATACTCCGCACCCCTCCAGCACCCCAACCCCCTCTCCTGAGCCCCCTCATAGACCCCGCACCCTTCCTCTGCTCCAATCCCTTGCCCTGAGCCCGTTCCTGCACACTGAACCCCTCCCACACCCTGCACTCCCTCCCGCACCCCAACCCCATGCCCCGGCCCTGCATACAATTTCCCCACCCAGATGTGGCCTTTGGCCCAAAAAGTTTGCCCACTGCTGAGCTAAACCATTCCACTTATGCCCTGAAGCAACATGGTTAATCCACCTGAAACCTCTTCTATTTTTAAAGATAGTATTTATTGTTAAAACTCCTGATATTTTGTGTTCTGTATAAATGTCTAATCCTTTTTTGAATACTGTCAAGTATCTGAGAATTGAGCTCCACTGTTTAACTGTGTGTAAAAGTATTTATTTTTATACATTCTGAATGTTCCAGTTATCAGTTTAATTAAACATTCCTTTGTTCTCGTCAAAAATTTCCATCTACCTTCTCTAAAACGCGGAACACAAGCAGTCCCAAAAGCTAGGGTGTTGGGGGGGAAGGAGCAAATGCACTCAAATTAGGTACCCCCTTGATTTAAAAAAAAAATCAATGAATTTCTGGTAGCACGTACTCCATGAAGAGCCCTGGACTTTACTGTTTGGCTTGATTTCTTTCTAGAAGTATGCTTGTGAATGTAAATATGACATAACTGGAATATGTGTTATGCTAGATATGCCACGTAACATATCTTTGCAAAGGTTATGATCTACTGAATATATTCATCCTATTTGTATGCACGTATCATTTTTATATCTGAAGTTATGAGCGTTGGCTCTCTGATTATATTTAAAGCGTTTACTGTAGGAAGCACATAAGACAGATTTGATCACCATCGTCAGAAGGGGTTATTCAAGTAATTGAGAGTACTTAACTAACAATGGACTTTGAGAGACGCCAATCCAAATCTGAGCTTTTCTGGGAACTTTCAAACTAACATGTAAACAATGACGTTGGCCTGCAAAAAGCTGAATCATTCATAGACATGTGACTTGCCCAGGTGGCTAGAGACCCCATCTTGTGGCTGTGATGCTGCACAAGAGAAAGACTATATAAGGCCCTAGAAGCCTCTCCATGTTGTCTTCAGCTGACTCAAAAGATAGCCTCTCCACACCAAAGAGATGCCTGAAAGAAACTAGAACATAGAACAGTAACTATGGGGGTGTGAGTGATTGCTGGACCCAGACTAGGAGGAAGTGTAGTCTGTAAAAGAAGCTTATTGGAACATCTCTGAGGGTGAGATTTACCTGCATTTAGTTTCCTACTGTATTAGGCTTGGACTTGCGTGTTTTATTTTATTTTGCTTGGTAACTTACTTTGTTCTGTCTGTTATTACTTGGAACCACTTAAATCCTACTTTTTTATATTTAATAAAATCACATTTTACTTATTAATTAACCCAGAGCAAGTAATTTATTCCTGGGGGAAGAAAACAGCTGTGCATCTCTCTCTATCAGCGTTATACAGAGCAAACAATTTATGAGTTTACCCTGTATAAGCTTTATACAGAGTAAAATGGATTTATTTGGGGTTTGGATCCCATTGGGAACTGGGTATCTGGGTGCTGGAGACAGGAGCACTTCTTAAGCTGTTTTCAGTTAAGCCTGCAGCTTCTGGGGGACGTGGTTCGGACCTGGGCCTGTGTTTGTAGCAGGCTAGTGTCTGGCTCAACAAGGCAAGATACTGAAGTCCCAAACGGCCATGGAAAATGGGCTCAGAGGTAGTCCCAGCACACCAGGTGACAGTTCACAAGGGGATCTTTATGACCCAACCTGTCACACCCTGTCCCCATCTCTCCAAAAAGAGGAATGGGCAACTGATTTTTCCAGTCAAAGGGGAGTTACTCTTCCAAGGCAGCTATTCCTCAGCAGCAGCACATGGAGCAGAAATATGTATTTCTCATTTAGATTAATAAAGCCCCCCTCAATGTCAATATTAGTCAATATTCCTTAATGAACCCAGTCGTTGCTGTCAACTGCTGGAATGTTGATCCATGAAGTGATCCTTTTCTTACATGCTGCTGTTGACTTGCCTTGGCTCCTTTAAAGATGATTACACCAAAACTCTATTTCACACAAAAGTTTGGTAGGATGGAAATGGAAACAACCATTTGTCAAGTGTTGCTGTCCATTTGCATTTTCAACTCTTCCCTTCCCTTCACACTCCTTCCCAGTCTTCTATATTCACAGGGTACATAACAGGCGACTGTGTCTGTCTATTGACTTTTGCCATCACGAAATCTACAGTGTGAAGGTTGCAAGAAAGACAGAGAGTCTGTCTTATGATCAGGAAACGTACAGCGTGTTGGGATTTCCAAGCTTACCATCATTAACTTTTCTGGTTCCTCTGCTGCAACTACCATGCTGCCAATATCCATTCACAACACTTGACTGAAATTAATAGACAGTTATGACGTATCCGATACACTGATTAGTGCAAAACGTGCACATTCTGCCTGCAACCTTTGGCAGGCACATGTGCCAAACACATCAAAGCAGCATCTTCATTGTCGTTAGTATTATTATCATGTATTACCACTGCTACAGCTGGTTAAAAATTAGAGTTTCTGTCTCCTGAGAAATTTCTAAATTTGTTTTTGTCACATACTGGGGTGAAAATTTTGGGGAAAAGATTTGTGGAATGGAAAATTCCAGAGAATATGGATTTGGAAGTGTCAAAATATTTTGTTTGGAGGTTTTTGGTAAAATGACACATTTTGGTTCTTGATTGTCACAATGTTTTGTTTTGGGTCAGTTCATCAGTGAACTGCATCTATCTGAGCTGCTCTGGTGCTTCATGGGAGTTGCAGTTAGGTGCCGCATGTCCCAGTGGCTTGAGACTTCATGGGTTTGCATCTCCCAGAGCATACACCAAGGGCTTCCCACGAAATGAGTGGCTAAGTCATTATGCAAGGTAGCCTGTTTCCTCTTGTTTTTTCCTACCCCCCCCCCTCCCCCCCAGATGTTCTGGTTTAACTTGGATTTAAACTTGGAGAGTGGTCAGTTTAGATGAGCTATTACCAGCAGGAGAGTGAGTTTGTGTGTGTATGGGGGTGGGGGGGATGTGAGAAAACCTGGATCTATGCAGGAAATAGCCCGACTTGATTATGTAAAGAGTTGTCACTTTGGATGGGCTAGCACCAGCAGGAGAGTGAATTTGTGTGGGGGGGTGGAGGGTGAGAAAACCTGGATTTGTGCTGGAAATGGCCCACCTGTTGATCACTTTAGATAAGCTATTACCAGCAGGACAGTGGGGTGGGAGGAGGTATTGTTTCATATTCTCTGTGTGTATATAAAGTCTGCTGCAGTTTCCACGGTATACATCTGATGAAGTGAGCTGTAGCTCACGAAAGCTCATGCTCAAATAAATTGGTTAGTCTCTAAGGTGCCACAAGAACTCCTTTTCTTTTTGCGAATACAGACTAACACGGCTGTTCCTCTGAAACCTGTCATAGAACTTCAATGAATTTGCCACAATATACATACTGGAGAAATTATAATAGCTTTACAAGACTATTGCAAGGAACTTGACAGTGCTGCACTTGAGCAGAGTCCAAAAATGAAATATCGTAAGGAAAACCTATGCCACTAAAATCTTCACAGCAGATGTTTGCAGGTAATAAATGTGGCTGAAAGGCTCTCCATACTCAGTGCAGCCTAGTGGATAGAGCACTGGACTGTGTCTTAGGGGACTTGGGCTCAATTCCTGGCTCTGCCATTGGCCTGCTGGGTGACCTTGGACAAGTCACTTTGAAGTCCTTGACAAGGACACAAGTCCTTGAACCTCAGTTTCTCCCTCTGTAAAATGGGGAAATTGATTCTGACCTGCTTTGTAAAGTGCTGTGGCATCTACAGATGAAAGGTGCTATATAAGAGCTGGATTATTAAATACAATGAGACTGTGCAATTGAAAAATAGGAATAAGAGATGATACTTTAATGGCAACCACTATACTTGAGTCTGCTGAATATAAAAATTGAGCTGACTTACAATTACATTGTGACCTTTGCTCTACAGAACAACATAAGTAGTCTCTACTATAAAGCATTCATATTGAATGACTAATTAATATATGCAGTAGGGATGATTTTTACATTACTCATCAGTATTGCCCATGGCTAAGCACAGCATAAGCATTAATAATTAAGTATCACCCCAGCCTGCGTCCAGCCCTATTTAGCAACATGAGAAATATCTTTCAAAAGTAACATTAAAGGTAAGGGTATGGGAGCAGAAAGGACAGGCAGTACAGATAAATACCAATTCTTCCAGAGCTTGTATCTCTGTTTGAAATTCACACCTGTTCCCATATCTGAAACAGATATCAATACTAGAATTCACCTTTACAAAACCTGACTTGATTAAATATTTGGACTCCATTTTAGACATTGCCAGTACTATAAAGGTTTAGTTCCTGAATGTGTTGTTTACTATTATTTCTTTCTCGATTTTTTCCCATCTGTTTTACAAACAGAATCCATCTACAACATCTCTCACTTGGACTAGAGAAGATGACTAGCTTGGCTAGGAAGATGACAGATGCACTGTTTACATAAACGTCTAAGCACTAGTTCGCTGTGACAGATGGGGTTATATTACTTGTCATTCAGAGGTATTGCAGCCACCAAGCATCACTGAAAATATTTTTCAATTCCAGGTTTCATTATTTTTAGCATGAATGATTAATTCATTTGAAAAATACTTCACAAAAGTAAATTATTAGTTGTTCTCTGTTTTAAAAGCTTTCAGATCATTCGGGAACAGAAATACTAACTTGTGACTTGGGCAGCCAGACACACAATATGAATAGTGGAAGCAAATGTTGTATGACCTCACATGTAAGCCTAAAGTTATTTGGACCAAGTGTCTGGCCAGTACTTATGAATGACTGATAAATTTGAAGAAAGCCAGGATTGACTAATGAACTCTTCACAAAACCAGAAGGGACTAAGTTCAGACTGAGATTTCTGAAACAGTTTAAGGGAGCTTGCCCCCTGCCAAATCTCACTGAATTTCCACAGGATCGGAGCACCCAACCAGAGCGCTGCACAGGACTATTTCTTTAAAATCCCATTCCCATCCCGCCCTGCAATACTCACTCCCACCCATGCCCACATTGTTCCTTGCATTTTTATCCTGCACCCTCCTGCAAAAACCTTAGATCCCGCATATCCCACCAGACAGACAGATTCCCCCATGCTACTTTTTAAAAAGTCAGTTAGTGTGTGTGTGTGTGTGTATATATATATATATACACACAAAAAAACCCACAGGAATTCAGACACAATTTTACAACCAAAAGAAAAAAAATCTTGCTTAAACCATGTAAAAATATAACTCCTGTTACAATAGACATCAAATCTCTTTCTATCCCTTGCTTAAATTTAAGTATTAAAATCTTTATTTAAAACAGAAAAACTTGCTTTACATTGCTGAAATTCTATTTCTGAAAACTGAGGAGAGATTTAGTGTTTTCCTGCAAATTACTGCAGCTTTCCCCCTCAAGCCCACCTGCACATAGTACATTTTACTTGGATAACAAAAACATCCCAGAATTGTCATAATAAATATCAGAACAACAAATAATGTTGCAAATGATACAAACTCATGCTTCAGGGCATAAACCAACTTCTACCTATTGGGGGGATTGGAGTAAACTTTCTGTGAGGGCATGTTAGTATATGATAATCCTCTGAAGCAGGTGGTACTGGCTATGGTCAGCAATAAGTACTAGACTTGATGGCACAGTGGTCTCAACAATTCCTATATAGCGTTCAATCGAAAGACTTAAGTGCTAGACTGCTTCATTCCTGTTTTACTACCTATAGATGAGAAGTAGATCCCAAATTGAATGTTAATTGATCGCAGAGATTAAAGGTTCCTCAATTCCGGAAGGTGTTCAGACACAGGCATTACCCGAGCAGAACAATGATTCATCTAGTCTAGCACCCTGGCTCCACCAGCGCTGGATGCTTCCCAGGCAAGGTCACTCCCTCTTCAATAATTTACCCTCTTGTGTAAAAAGAAAAGGAGTACTTGTGGCACCTTAGAGACTAACGAATTTATTTGAGCATGAGCTTTCGTGAGCTACAGCTCACTTCATCAGCTGTAGCTCACGAAAGCTCATGCTCAAATAAATTCGTTAGTCTCTAAGGTGCCACAAGTACTCCTTTTCTTTTTGCGAATACAGACTAACACGGCTGTTCCTCTGAAACCTCTTGTGTAATAATACACCATAGAGGTGCGTGGGAGGAGAGAATGTTTCTTGACCTCAGCTGGTGATCAGCTGACCCCGCCTCCCAGCAGAAGATGGTAAATAACCCCGGAAATTAAATTTTACCCTAGCTAATCACACACCTTGCAGTCAGTGGCAACCAACGCTGGCAATGGTTGTTTCAAACCAAACAAAATAAAAAAAAAAACCCAACAAACAGAAACAACCCCAGCCCAGCCTAGAGAAGGTAATTTGGGGGTACTACTCAGATCTCCTAGAGCTGGGTGATGAAAGCAGTGTCACTCGCACAGGGGTTTTGTCTTGGGGTGAGCCCCCCAAAAGAATCGGCTGCCCTCCCGCAACCCGCAGGTGCGTTCACACCGCCCCCTCCCAGCGCCCAGCCCCGAGGTTTGGAAAGTGTTTCTTTTTAACCAACCAGTGCAGGCGCCCAAACTTGTCCCGAGAGGAACAGCAAACCCCCCGACCCGGAACCCCGTGCGCTGAGCAGTTCCCAGCCAGTCCCGGGCAGGGCACAGCGGGAGGCGAAGAGCCGCTTGCGGGGCGGGGAAGGGGCGCCCCCCTGTGCAGCACCGAGCGCGCCCCAGGACCGACATCCCTGTCCAAGGGCAGCATCTCCCCCGCAATGCCCCCGGCCCGGGCACGCGTGGCGGGCTGGCTAGCGCGGGACATTGGCACCACACTGACCCGGGGGGCTTAACCCGCGCCCTGTCCCCTTCCCCCCCCCCGGGGCACCTCACGCCCCTGGCTGCAGCGGGGGGCGGCTCATCCCCACGCCGAGCTGCCCTGGCTCCCGGCGGCGGCGGCGCGCAGAGAGGACGCGTTACCTGGGATGGCCAGATGGGCCAGCGGGAAGGTGCTGAGGGCGGGGGCGAGGGAGCCCATCCAGTCCGCGTTGCTGCCCTCTGCCCTCCTCCCGCCGCTTCGCTGGGGCTGCGAGCTCGCCACCAGCCCGCTGCCCGCCATCAGCTCCCGCCGTGCCGCCCACCCTTCGCCTCTCCCGGGGCGGCCCCCGGCTCCTGCCGCCGCCGCCGCGCTGGCTGCGCGCAACTTCGCACCGCCCGGCCCCGGAGGAGCCCGGGGACATGCCCTGCCCGCGCCTCCCCGCCGGCAGAGGAATCACGCGGCGGAGGGGCCGGCTCCCGGCTTGTGGGACAGGTGCTCTCTACCCCGCGCCGGGGCCAAGTAGAAAGCCGCCGGGCCCGCTGCCAGCGCCCAGCCCCGCGGGCAAACATCCTCCGGCCCGGCCCCGGCCCCGGCCCCGCCCCAGCGAGAAGGCGGGAGCAGCCTCGCTGCCCTCGCCGAGATCAGCGTTGCGGGACAAGTTGGCCGGCGATTTGTCAAGGTCGGACTGAACGCCAGGGGGGAGGTTTGCCCCCGCCCCGCGGCTGAGGGCCTGAGGCGGGGCGGCGGCTCCCCCTGTCTTTTTAAAAGCACCAACCGGTTGTCGATCAACCACCAAGTACAAGCGCGGGCTTTAAGGAAGAAAGGGGGGGAAAGTGGCTCTGGCAGCCCAACTTCACATCTAGTAAAAACATCTTGGTAAGGAATCTCCAAACCTAGGAGAGAGAACCTGCCCAGGGGAAGACAGGAGCAGAGCGGTCCTGGGGGTGAGCATCAGAAAAATGCTTTATTGGTCAGTGCTGCAACCAGGGGTGTCTGAATGTCTCAATTTCAATCAATCTTTTTCGTTTCTAGGCGGGAGGAAAGGGGAAAGGTAGAGGCTGGCATTTCTGGGAAAAAGAAAGAACCAACCCCCCCCCCCTCCCTTCCACACCCCCCAAGAATGAAGAACACCATTTTGCTCTCAAAAATAGTAGGGATTACTCCACTGGTCAATACCCAGTGATTAGAGCACTCACAGGGGGTAGTAGGAGGAAGGATAGAGACTCAAACTCAGTTCTCTGGTGTGAAGCAGGGATTTGAGCCTGGATCTCCAACCTCCCAAATGAGTGGCCTAACCCCTGAGTGATTGGCTATTCAGGGATGGGTTGGTTCTTTCTCCCTCCCTCCCTCATTTTTTCATTACAAACTTCGAGGGCTTTCTTTCATCCCATTGCAGAAAGAAAAAATATTTGGAATCTCAGATTTTTGCAGGATAGGAAATCTTGCCCAGCTCTCCTCATAACAAGGGAAAAGAAATGACATGGTCCCATGTCAAATTGTACTTTCACTGCACAGTTTCAAATAATAAAGTATTAATCCTTCTTTTAAATAGTGAAATAGATGCAGACACATTCAAGGTACAAACTGAAGTGAGCATATCCATCTAGCTCATGGAAGAGCATCTGATACAACTTCACATTCCTTTTGGAATTAAACTTCCCAATCCACAGTGGGCATAGCCACAGACTGCCATAATACAAATACCTATTGATACTGACATTAGGATCAGAATCACTTACACGTACTATATGCCAAGGGCCTTTGGTCCATCATTCACCAAAAGCTTCATCCTTTTATCGTCATTCCCCCCCAGTGCAGTAATTATTCTCTGAATATTCAACCGTGAAACCCACTCAACTGTCTGAGGAGTCCAAATACCTAATACAGATGGAATAAATGTGCATAGATCAACGTACGAGGGAGGAAATAGTACATCTAATATAAAATTCAAATGTACTATATTCAGATATCAAACAGGTACATTGGTACATATGTGCAGTAATAGGGCTATTTGGTCTATCATTTTGTAGCTTCAGGAGAATGGGAATGAATGAGGCAAGACCACCCTGTCTTACACACAACAGTTATTTAATGCAGCCATAGCCCTCACACAGCAGTACCTGCATCCTCGAGATCAGAGTTGGCTACAGGCAGCCCCACACTCAATAACATTGCCTTCCACACTTTCCATTTGCAGAGCCTCTCTCAAACCACACTCACCTGCTACACAGCTGGGTGGGGGAATGGGAAACCTATAAGAGAAAGCACATAGCAAATCATTTTATAGAATTTCTATAGGCTTGTCCTCAGTACAAAATTTTATATGGTTACAACACAACTGTGCAAAGTTGAATCAACTTGCATGATACTGATCAGGACTCTGGTCAGCATAGAGTAGACTAACCTGTGTTTAGTATGATGCAGCACAACTAGCTAACAACACTGTCTACAGTGCCAAAGTCATGGTCAGCATTGTGTTGGCTAACTCAACTCTTCATAATTGTTTACTAACAGCATACATTTTTAATAATGAAAACAAGGCTTATATGGTCACAAAGGCCTCCATGTCCGTTTCAAGCCCCACCTCAGCCTCAATAAATCTTTTCAGACTTCAAGAAAGCCTTCATTTCTGTGGGCACAGTAAAACATACCTCCAGAATAACTCGTATCATAGTGGAATCAGTTAAAGCACTGCTAAATTTAAATCCTTAGCAATTTTCTTAGCAGCTGTTAATATGAGTCTGTGTTAAAGAGTATTGTGCTGTATAAGCTGGGTAACAAAGAAATATCTTTCTTGTTAGCCATCCTGCTTGGCTTTCTCATTTTCAGATCCAACTGAGTTATTGCAACATGTCTTAGATACCCTTCCTGGCTGTCCTCCCAGATCATCTTCCAGAGCCTCTCTTGGGCCTGTGATAAAGCAAACTATTTCCAAAACAAGAGGCAAATCCTAAATATTGTATTATTCCTCAATATCCAGGGCATCTAAGTAGATTCTTGCTCTCCCCTCAAGAACTTATCCTTTAGTCAAATTGGAAGCAGCATAGCCTCCAGGGAACAAGCACAGTCTAGAATTCACCAATTGTTGACCCTAATGCCTTTTCTACCATCTCACCGCTGTGTGACCTCAGGCAAGTCACAGTTTTCTGCGCCTGTATCATTGATATAGTGTGTACCTAGCCATTATCATGGGATGGAGTTGAGGTTCACTTAAAAATACTTACATAATGTTTCACATTCTCTATATACCAGACACTAGGCCAATCCTGCAGTTCCTCCACTTAATACTTGTAACTTTTGAGATCTGTCGCCATTTCTTCTTCGTAGTCTCTCATGTTGCCACAGAGGCTCCTAAAAAGCCTCATGTAGCCTGAATTCTGAAATCTGATCCCCAAGGATTACATTTTTTTCATTGGTGCTGGTCATGGCATCTTGGAGGTCAGCCAGGTGCCTGTTTTCTGTAGAGTACTTGCACTCTGCTTCATCATCTCTGCCTTTTTATTTATTTATTTATTGCTGTATGCATATTTGGCAAATCTGCGTAGAGATGCACATTTGGCATATCTGACAGATTTAACTCCTCATGCAGCAGGACCCAGACGCTCGATCGAGTATGTTGTAGGACTTCTTTTTCTGAAGGGCACTGTGCAAACAGCAGGAACAAATAGAAGTCAGATCCCACAGTTCAGAGTCCCAAACTCTTCTCCTGCAAAGATGGCTTGTAAAAATGGGCCTAATCAGGCAGCAGTAGAAAGCAGGACCTTTACTTTCTGGATCAAAGTTGCGTTTTGCACAACTTAAACTTGTTTTATATAAGTTTTACAGTGATTGTTACTATTATTTGGTCTCTTAGTAAAGTAGTGCACAACATGCCTGCTTCTCCTTACTGTTTGATTCCTCCTCCCGTCCCAGTGGTAGCGGAGATCTAAATAAAAAGAAGTCATTCTTCTGTAGTACATTTTAACATCTGCATGTTTTTCTGACCATCCAGCTATTGCAATGTCAATCAGCAAGGGGAACAGTTGCATGCGAAAAAAAGCTGACCCCACACAGCGTTGCCCCACGACTGGTCAAATAATGCCCGGATAGTATAACAATAGGAATAAGCAACACTTTGGTTCCTCTTTTGCATCGGCTCAGCAACAGAACTGGAACAAGAACCATCATTATCTGGGCATTGGCTGGGCCAAAGAGGGAGTGGTGATCAAATCAGGGAGGATGTCAGCAGAGTCAGATGTAATCTTACCCCAATTGGCACCAAATAAGAATTCTAGATTTGCACTGCCATTAAATTTAAAATCTACTGAGCCAACTGTGAACTTCTGCATGCTCCCAAGGCCTGCAATTATCACATTACAGCTTCTTGTATGCTTGCTCATACACCACATACACTGGATTCCATCTGTATCCACAAAAAAGCAATGGCCCTGAATCAGATCTTACTCACACTGTTGTAATTCTATTCAATGGAGTTACCCCATCATACAGCAGAATGACAGCAGAATCAGTCCTTACATTACTGCTGCATTAAGGTTGTGTAGTTAAGCATTCATAAATCAGGAAATGTGAACAGTAAGATTGCAGCTGTCAATTTACTCTGCCCCCTTGTCCACAGACATTACGATGCAGGGTAAAATTTAGGGTACAGCTACATTTCAAGCTAGGTGTATAATTCCCAGCTCAAGGAGAGACATAGTCATACTAGCATGATAAAAATAGAGTGTAGCTGTATCAGTGCAAGCAGCAGGAGGGGCTAGCTGCCCCGAGTACAGGCCTAAAGTCTCAGATAGGTATGCAGCCAGGGTGGCTAGCTTCTCACACTGCTACAACTGCACTCTGTTTCTGGTGTCCTAGCTTGACCAGAGCTAGCACAGGTATTTCTCCTCAAGTTGGAAATCACATCTCCAGGTGTCAGCTAGTCAGTACAACTGTGTAGAAATTGGTGCAGTTTCCACACCAAGGGAGAGTAAAGGAATAACAGTATAAACCAACTAACATGAGAGGCTAAAGAGTAAGGGCATGTCTACACTGGCAGAACTACAGCACTGGGAGTTACCGCGCCGCTCAGAGAGTGCTGATTGGGAACCACTGTTGTGTGTTCACGCTGTCAGCTGCCTGAGCAATAGCATGTTCACACTTGCGACACTTGCAGTGATATTTGGAGTGGTGCACTCTGGGCAGCTATCCCGCAGAGCACCTCTTTCTCTTCTGCTGCTAAGAGTTGTGGGAAGACGGAAGAGGTAGTGGGCCATCCTGGGTCCTGTCCCAATGCCCCGTGATGTATTGCTTCGCATCCCAGCAATCCCTCTGCTTCCATCCGCATTTGGCACCATCTTTCAACAGTTTGTGTATTGCGCGCCCTGCCTCTTCAGGCTGCAGGAATAGATCCCGAACTGTTGTTCAGTATGCTGCTCGCTCTGACCAACACGTCCCGAGTGGCAGCGGATTTATTCCTTAAACTACAAAGGCAAGAGGAGTGCGACATTGATCTCACCATGCATAGTAACTATGGCACGAGATTGCTTGTGGCATTCACAGAGGTGCTGACCACTGTGGAATGCCGCTTTTGGGCTTGGGAAACAAGCACTGAGTGGTGGGATCACATCGTCATGCATGTCTGGGTTGATGAGCAGTGCCTGCAAAACTTTCGGATGAGGAAAGCCACATTCATGGGACTGTATGATGAGCTTGCCTCAGCCCTGCGGCGCAAGGACATGAGTATGAAAGCTGCCCTGCCATTGGAGAAGTGTGTGGTGATTGCACTGGGGAAGCTGGCTACTCCAGACTGCTATCAATCAGTCGCTATTCAGTTCGGAGTGGGAAAGTCGACCGTTGGACTCATGTTGACAGAAGTCTGCAGGGCCATTAATTGCATCTTGTGCCGAAAGACTGACTCTGGGCAACGTGTGTGCTTAACATTGTGGATGGCTTTGCACAAATGGGGTTCCCTAACTGCAGAGGGGCGATAGATGGCATGCACATTCCAATTCTGGCACCAGACCACCTAGCCACCGAGTACATTAATCGCAAGGGGTGTTTCTCAATGGTTTTCCAGGCACTAGTAGATCACTGTGGGTGTTTCACAGACATTAACGCAGACTGGTCCAGAAAGGTGCATGACACACGCACCTTTCAGAACACGGGTCTGTTTAGGAAGCTGCAAGCAGGGATTTTCTTCCCGACCAGAAGATCACTGTAAGGGAAGTCGAAATGCTCATTGTGATCCTGGGAGACCCCGCCTACCCCTTAATGCCGTGGCTTATGAAGCCATACATGGGGCAACTTGACAGCAGCAAGGAGCGGCTCAACAACAGGCTGAGCAACTGTAGAATGACTGTGGAGTGTGCTTTTGGCCTTTTAAAAGCTCGCTGGCACTGCCTCTATGAGAAGCTGGACCTGGCCGATGACAATATTCCTATGCTTATAGCCACATGCTGTATGCTTCATATTTCTGAAGGGAAGGGTGAAAGTTTCACTCAGGGCTGGACCGCAGAGGCTGAGTTTGACCAGGGCTATTAGAGGGGCACAGCACGGGGCCATAAGGATCAGGGATGCCTTGGGGCAGCAATTTGAAGTTGAAAGCCTCTAATATTTGTTGCTATGCTCGGGAGGTGCAGTGCTTGTAATGCTAGGAGGTGACTGGTGCAGACGATGCAATACGTGGGTTTAACATAATTGTGTGCTGCTTTACAGGGCTCTTTTTGCTTTCAGTTAATAGAATAAAGATTGCTTTCAGACCAACACAATTCTTTTATTCAAAAAGAACAACTGGAGGAGAGAGTCAAACAAACAAACAAACAAACAAACCAGTAGTGAGGGGGATGGGGGAAGGGAAGGTCCCGGGAGGAGGAGGAGTTCCAGGACAACTAAAGATTTGTGTATGTCCAGGGATCATATCCAGCCTTTTCCTTTGGAGTACAATGCAGCAGATATTGTGCTTCACTAGGGCCAAACTGCAGAGGGATGGGTGTTGAGTGCAGTGGGTAGTGGGAGTCCGCAGGGCTGGACTGTGACAGGGCAGGAGTGGAATGCAGCAAGTATAGACTGGAGCCAAGAGGTTGATAAGAGTGTGTTGGCAGTGTCTGGGGGGAGCATGGGAAAGAGTTTTGCGACAGCGGCTGCAGGGGAGGGAAGGCATGGAGCTGCTTGGTTTGAAGAGCTAGTACAGTATTGCCTGGAGCTTGTCTGCTTGGCGCTTCATAATGTTTAAGAGCCGCTCCGTGGCTTTGTTCTGGTGCACTGCATTCTCCTTTTGGTCCCTCTTCTCGCTGTCCCGACACTCCTTCAATTCTTGTTTTTCGGCTGCAGAAAGCATCATGACATCTCACAGACAGTCCTCCTTAGTTCTTCTTGGCCGCTTTCTAATTCTGCGCAGCTGTTCAGCTGGCGATAACAAAGAGGGAAGCTGGGCTCCCAAGGTCATCTCTGTGAAGTTTAAATGCAACATTTTAAAGAAGCAGTATTGTTTGCAAACACAGAGAACACTGATTCAGTGATTTAAAACACAGCCAGTAGTCTCACACCTTTCACTAACTGGCTGACCCCAGTCAAGCACAAATGAGCCACAAGACCCCCAAAATGGTGAATAGCCGCAGGGGCAGGGGAAATCACTCTTCCCAGTCTCTGCTGTTCACTGGGCATGTGGCTCTTGGGGAGAGCCAGCACTGGGTGGGTGGGTTGGGCGGGTGGATGATAATTATTCCTGTCCCTCCAGTTTTCACAGGATGTGATCATTATGGAAGATATCTTGCTGCTGAGGGTGAGCAGGGAATCAAGGGAGGGTCTTCTCTAAGACTGCGGCTTCCACCCTGGCCTTTATGTGGCTCATCTGTGTGCAGCAATCGCCCCCCCCCCCCGCCGCCCGCACGATGGCACAGTGGTGTGGGAAAGTTACCGTTAATGGGGCAAAAAACAAAGGAGCTCTGCCGAAGAACCTGCGGCAGAGCATTGCCCAGTATCTTCACGAGATTTTTTTGGAGATCTCGGAGGGAGATTCCCATGAACTGAAGGAGTCAATCAACTGCCTGTTCCACCGCTCAGACTAGGCACGCGGTGGGAGACGAGCCGGCTTTCTGCTACCCTCCTGCCCCACACCAACTAGCTTCAGCGATTCCCCAAATCAAATCCACTTACCAGGGGCCTTCTCTCCTGATTGCGTGTCGCCAAATTCCGACACCTGTGACGGGCTAGGCTCCTCCAGGGTCCAGAAGATCAGCTGCATGCATCTCTGACCTCCGAGTCATCCTCTGCCTCTGGGTCCCCCTCCCCCTCCACATCCTCATCCAAGATTTCCTCCTCCGGGCTCGGTCCACTCTCGACTGGCCTGTGAACCCCCGAAGTATCCACAGGGGTTTTCGTAGTGGAGGTGGGGTCACCGCTGAGTATCGCGTCCAGCTCTTTGTAGAACTGGCAGCTGGTGGACGCAGCACCGGAGCGGCGGTTTGCCTCCTGCACCCTGTGGTAGGCCTTACACAGCTCCTTCACTTTGACCCTGCACTCCAGTGTGTCATGGCCCCTTTCTGTCATGCATTGTGAAATTTGTCCATAGGTATCATAATTCCTATGGCTGGAGTGCAGCTGGGACAGGACAGCCTCCACTCCCCCAATGCTGGTGAGGTCCAGCAGCTCGGCATTGCTCCAAGTAGGGGATCTCCTGGTGCGTGGAGCAGGCATGGCCACCTGGAAAGATGCACTGAGACCACTGCACGCGTCACCAAGCAAACAGGAAAGGGACTTTCAAAATTCCCAAGGAATTTAAGGGGTGGGGATGACGGTTGGTCATATGAATGCAGGGCAGTAGAGTTCAAGCTAATGACCAGAGAGGCGAGATTAGGCATTGTGGGACACCTCCTGGAGGCCAGTTGCAGCGCTGTCATCGACCAAGGTGTCCACACCTGCACCGCAGCGCTGTAGCCCCTGTGCAGAAAGCTGTACACCTCTCGGCGTGGTTTTTTTTTTTTTTTTTTTACAGTGCTACAGCTGCGCAGTTTCAGCACACTAAGTGGCTTGGCAGTTTGAACACCTCGGGAGTTACAGCACAGAAAGCTGCTTCACTGTGCAGAAATTTGCCAGTGTAGCCAGGACCTAAGATAGACCCCTTTATTTTATCTCTGCATAGTCTGTGGCACTTGCAACATCTTGCCCCTTCCACTTGCTCAAGATGCAAGATTACCAACCTATGTTCACTCATTACTTTAGCACTTACTTCACCTTTGTCTTTGGCTCTAAGAATATGTCTACACTATAGAGACAATAGCAGCATAGCTAGGTCACTGTAGTTACACCAGCATTGGCCTGTGAAGTAGACTTAACCTATACGAATGGAAGGGGTTTTTCCATTGGTGTTGGAACACCACCTCCCCAAATGACTCATACTTCCATTGTTCCATGTAGATATGGTGGTTATGGCTGATGGTATAGACACCACCGACGATGGCAAAATAGAAGTAAGACTGTGTCAAGTGTCTTCCACTTAGACCATGCACAAGTGGGCAGAGAGATGACCATAGTTCTCAATGGTCAGCGAATAAAGTATGAGTTACACTCGAGCTATCTAGGCCTCATATTGGATAGAACTCTCACCCTCTTACAAAGATAGTGACTAAGGTCAAAACACGCAACAACCTGCTCGGAAGACTGGCCAGAATGACATGGGGCACCAATGCCCAAATGTTACATACTTCAGCTTTGGCACTCTGTTTTTCAGCAACAGAGTATCGCACCCCAATATGGGCTCACTTGTATCACATAAAGATGATCAACATACAACTTAATTCCACCATGCTTATTATTTTAGGTACAATTAAATCAACTCCTTTACCATGGTTACCAGGTCTCTGCAATATTGCTCTGCTCAGTGTTCAGAGAGAGGTAAGTATAGCAAAACTGATGGCGAAATTGCATGATATGCCACATCTACCGTTAATTAAAGACTTGTTTAATCCCTCATGTCGCCCGTTGTGGTTGTTTACCAGTTGAGGGATTTATGGTAAAGGATGCATGGCAAGTAGGTCAATGTGGGCAGCCACAAACATGACACATATTGTTGAGGACTGCAAAATGACTCAACTTCCTGGAGATCTTTGTACCTTAAACATCATTGATAAGAATTCTGTGGCTTCGCTTGACAAGATTGCATATGCCAAATAAATTAATTTTTCAAGTAGATTGACAAAAATATGATCATTTCTAGGTGTTAAGTATTTAATTGTGTGAAAAATAATTTACAGCTGTATGTATTCACACAGCAAACTGATCCAAGACTCTCCTGCATCCAGGAGACAACAGAAAGCATGGGTTTAGGATCTAGCTAACTGTGTATTGCAGCCCAGCTTCCCCTCCAGTTGAGGTCAATTAGTATATTTGTCATTGACTTTAAAAGGAGCAAAAGCAGGCCCCAATATTTCAGCACAACCCCTATGCTATTCCAATCACCAATATTTTTCACTGAATTAAGGCCATAGAATTGCAGATGCTATCAAAGCTCTGAACACAGAGAAGATTTTCATGTGGCTGCATCAGCTTGTGCAGTACTTTTCTTGGTAGTTCCGTTCATTTAATTTGAGTTTGTCTTCTGTAATTCATCACTGCCGTTCACCCTCTAATGCCCCTCACTCTTTGGTTTAGCATCTATTTGGCTATCAAATGCAGCTATTTGTTTAAAGTAAATCATTAACTGTGTAACCTGTTTTTTTTTTTTTTCATGATGGAAAGGCTTTCTAGCACCAGAACGGTCTCTTCAGGTATCTGTATAGCACTTAGCATAACACAGCTCTCATTCTTATTGGGACATTTGGATGCTACCATAATATCTATACGATTAAAATAAATAAAAATGGAAAAACGAAATGTGGGTTCCCATGGATTCCACAACTCCATCCTTTGCTGAATAGTTCTGCTCCAGAACCTGTGTTTTCCTTTGTCCAAAAAGGTTGTTTCCAGAACTTACTGTGGCAAAAAATCATTTTATAAATATGAATGAAGTGTAACTGGTGCAGAATCATAACTTTGAGTTTAACAGCCTGAAACAACAGTATTGAGAGGCATGGACTGTCCCATTCATCTCATTAGCATGTTCATTTTGAAACCTAAAAGGTGAGACTTTAATGGTCAGCACTAACTGCTTCACTGGTTATCTTCAGCAGAAACACCAAGTGTCATTCTCCCACATCTAAATCACCTCCCGTACGTACCAGATGTCAGAACCCAACGTGACCTATTCCCTTGCCAAAATCGCTAGCTCCCTCTGGCCCAGAAGACTTCTACAATTTATTTATGTGTGCTCAACACAGAAACTTGCAGCAGTGACATTTATAAATTTAGGCCAGAGTTGAAAAAACTACTCATTATCATCATCTTCCAAGGACCAGTCCCGCAAACACACTTACACATGCTCAACTTGAAGTCAGTGAGACTAAGTATTTAAAGTTAAACTCATGTTTAAGTGTTGGCAGGATTGATACCTAAACAAACATTACTAGGGATATTGTACTGATTTACACTCGCCATTTTTGCAGAAAGTTCAGTAAAAACTTGTATTTTTTCTTTTTCTGTAGCTGCTATGGAATTTTCGTTCAGCTGCAGTGTGTGCAACAGAAACCAGGGTGGCCTCCTGACAGAATTTATATCCAGTGTGCCACAGATTATCAGGACTTCGGTGCTTGAATTTAGACGTACACAAAAGGTAAAAAAGGATACCTATCCCCATTGAGCTGGCGACCCTAGATGTAGGTTAGTGCCCTCAAAGGGCAGCAGTACAACTCTACATTATCAGCAAGCCAGGCAACTTAAAAACTTAAATCTCCATTCCTCTCTCCTGCCGACAATTCCCCCCAAATGCTTGGTACAAAGATTAGTTTTGCAGCATACCCTGAAGGTCATCAGGCTGGGGCTATTTAAGAGTAAGGGGAATGTATGTTTTTCACCATTGCCTAAACAAAAAAAAGTGAATGGTTTCTATTCAAGTTTTCAGAAATAAAAAAAATAAAATAAAATGAAGTAAAATTCACTCCCAGGTTGACACCAAGTATGAAAAATTTAAGCCAAAATTATGAAAAATTCAAAGTCTATGAGCTACTGAAAATAGAGGTTTCTAATGGAAGATCTGCTGCAACCCTACCCTCGTTGTTTTCTGTCACACTGACATTATAACACACATCCCATTACTCAACGAGATGAATAGCTGCTATTAGGGCTTTCAGTCAAAGTGTTTCAAGATTTACATGTTAGTCCTAAATCCACAGCACCATGCTAATTCCAAATCTTTACATGCAATTATCATCAGATAATAGATCAAAATGATTATTCAACTGGCTTCTGCATCATCCCAGTGTTTTAAAGGGACACTGCTACCCTTAAAAAGAAAAAAAAGCAGGATTCAGCAATTCATGTAAGTATACTGAACTCTTCTAAATTGTTCATTACCATTTTCACCACTGAGTGCGATGCAATGGAATTATTATTTCATACTGAAGTATCAGACACAGTCCTTTGTAATGCATAGCAGACACCATTGATTTTTTTAAAATTTGATTCTTCAGTTATAGTAGACCAAGTTACTGTGTTCAGTCCCTTTACATATCAAAATGGAAAAATACTGTGACTATCACAGAAACTCAATTATTTGCAAAGGCAATTGTGAATGACAATAATGTTTTTTGTATTGGCACTTTTTATTTATTTTTTTGCATTCATGCTCTTCACTTCTATTTATTGCATTGTATAAAGTGTACATCCTTTATTTTCCTTTCTTTCAACCAAAACCTAATGTTTGGGACTCAACTACATGACAGTGCTGTCCCTTTAAATACAGTATTTACACCAGATGAGAATGTTTCCAGTTATGCTTCATGCTGTGATCAGTTTGCATGGAGAAAGAACTCCCACCAAAAATTAGTAAACCAACAAGACACAAAGAGGATTTTTTTCCACTGGTTAAAATCTTATTAGGATGAGTCTGCCTCGGAGAATCAACAACCAGAGAGAGACACCAGATGATGAGGACTTGTGATTAAAGGGCCTAATCCTATGTTCTTTAAATCAACATAAAGATTGGCATTGGCTTTCAAAGGCTTTGGATCAGTCCCTAAAGGAATAATTTTAAATATGGTGTGATTTAAAAAAAAAACTATATTAGAACATATTTCTATAGGATTAAGCTAACAATATTCCTCTGCAGAACTCATAGGCAAACCCGTTCTTGGGTCACTGCCCATAAGGCTCTTGGGAGTGCCAAACCTCAATGAGTGAGTCACAGTCCACATTAACTTAAGTATTTTCCCTGACCAAACAACAATTTGATTTCTCTTTTCAATGCGCCTCCTCCTGTGCTTTCTCTACACCTGACTCTTTCTAACGTCTGCTTGCTCGCTCTGATAAATGAAGGCTTAAATTCTGGAAAAGGCCTCATAAGAGACCCAGTACAATGGGCTCTTTAGGATTTGTTTCGCAAAAGCAACTTCTAAACAAGGGCTTAAAGACACTATTGGAACAAGAAAGTGTTAGCTAAAATAGAAAGTTACTTTCTAGCTCTGTGTTAAGATGAGCTATTTCTTCAGAAGTTGATGTTCATTAGCAGCAACCATTACACTTATTAATCCAACCCTGGGATTCTTGACCAGACTGCATTCTCCCACAACCTGCTTCCAGGTTGTGGGAGAAAAAACACAAGTTACAAGACAGAGAACATGGTACAAATAATAGAGGTGCCTTTTAAAGGAACAATCCAAGTCTAATCTACCTACAGTACAAAAAAGTGCCTTTTAGATGTCACACTGAAAGCCATTTGAGAGGCATATAATTTAGAGTGATACAGAAGGTATTAAAAGAGGATTAACACTTGTTGGGATCATTTGAATGTAAAACAATAACCAGATTGTCCTCTAAGCTCTCAGCTGTCTCACATAAAAGCCCCTCTCTGATCTGTGGAAACAACTGAAAGGTTTGGGAAATACATATTTTGTGTGCTCTAAATGACAGAAGGCTGGAAGGCTTGGCTACAGGTGGCTTCCAGTAATTTAATGTGATCAGGGAAAAAATATCTAGTCTTGATAAGCACAGCAATGAGCAATGAGATACAATGGCAGTGGCAACTCTAATGAAGGTCCAGCCGAACCCCAGTAAAGTCTGGAAAGACTCCCACTGGCTTTAGAAGATGCTGGCTGAGGCCCTAAATACTGAAGATAGAATCATCATAGAACCATAGAAATGTAGGACTGTGGGACTTTGAGAGGTCTTGAAGTCCAGCCCCCTGAGTTGAGGCAGGACCAAGTAAACCTAGACCATCCATGACAGGCATTTGTCCCACCTGTTCTCAAAAGAACCTCCAATGATCCTTATAGGTAAAAAGTTGATCCTAATATCTAACTGAAATCTCCCTTGCTGTAGATTAAGCCCATTACTTTTTGTCCTGCCTTCAGTGGACATGGAGAACAATTAATCAAAGTTATCCTTATAATGGCCCTTAACACATTTGAAGACTTATCAGGTCACCCCCTCAGTCTTTTCTCAAGACTAAACATGCCCAGGTTTTTTAACCTTTCCTCACAGGTCAGGTTTTCTAAAACTTTTATCATTTTTGTTGCTCTCCTCTGGCCTCTCTGCAATCTGTCCACATCTTTCCTAACATATGGCACCCAGAATTGGACACAGTACTCCTGCTGAGGCTTCACCAGTGTCAAGTGGAGTGAGACAACTACCTTCTGTGTCTTACATAGGACACTCCTGGTAATACATCCCAGAGTGATATTTTCTGCAACTGCATCACATTATTGACTCATTATATTTGTGATCCACTGTAACCACCAGATCCTTTTCAGAAGTACCATCACTTAGCCAGTTATTTCCTATTTTGTGGTTGTGCATTTGATTTTTCCTTCCTAAATTAATTATTTTGCACTTATCTTTATTGTCTCTAGCTAAACAGAGAATCTTATTTTGTTTCTGTTCTTCAAACATTCAATTTTTTTATTCTTTTGAACGGAAGTAAACACATACATTAACATAAATACTTAGCTGCATGGCTTCAAAGTACGGTGATCTTAAACCTATGTGGTACACATTTTTTGGAATGACAATATCTAGGGCATGACCTAGATGTACCTAAATCATATACGTACAAAAGTAAATACAGACAAATATAAGCATCAGAGGGGTAGCTGTGTTAGTCTGGATCTGTAAAAGCGGCAAAGAGTCCTGTGGCACCTTATAGACTAACAGACGTATTGGAGCATAAGTTTTCGTGGGTGAATAAGCTTACTGGACGAAGTGGGTATTCGCCCACGAAAGCTCATGCTCTAATACGTCTGTTAGTCTATAAGGTGCCACAGGATCCTTTGCCGCTTAGACAAATACAAGTAGCAAACTGCACCGTCTAATTATCACTGTCTTTGCTGTGCAGGTTGCATTTTATAATGTATTTTTCTTTTTCAAAATGAACTCATTTTAAAGTCTTGTTCAGCTTTTATTCTACAAGTTCCAAGATTTTGCCAAGGAGTGTAATTTTATAATGTAAGTATTATAAATACTTTGCACTTATAAAGCACCTTCTATCTGACAATCACATAGCTGTTTACTAACATTAGGTAAACAAGGCTTAATACTGGAAATGCCAACTCACACTTGCATAAGTTGGAACTGGTCACACGTCCCACTGATTGTGGCATGTGATGCCCGGAGTAAGTGATGTGGCTGGGGCTGGTAATTAGATACTTCCTTTCTCCTTCTCCCCAACCTTCTCCCACCACCCCCACAAATAAAGTATTCCTAACATGATTGGTGACTATGAGCATCCCCCTCCTCCGGAGGGTGCCCTTTGGTGTTCTATTGAAGGAGTGAGAAGCCACAAGCTCTTCCTTCCTGCTATCCCTGCTGCTCAGTTGTGCTGCTGGTGAGAAAGAGGAAAGGAAAAACATCTGCCACAGAGGTTTTTTGTTAAAGTAAATCAAGACCAGAGGAGTTAACTGGTGGACCAAGGGCAATGGCCATGCATGTATCCATTATGCTTTCCCTTGCCCATGTCCTTCCATTGTGATGGCAGGAACAGACCACCTAGATCATCAAGAAGATATTTCAGTGTTAATGCCCATTTGCTCCTTACTTCTCTCAGCTCTGCCTGCAAACATGTCAGTTCTGGTGATGTGGACACTTTTCCACCTAGTAGACTGAGTCTACCCAGGACACTTCACATACGCTACTGAACAGTGATCCTATGGCCACTAACAGCCAAGTCTGAAGTGACAACTGAAACCTAGAAGTGAAATTTATAAATGCCAGAGCTGACCTCTTGAGCCATCCAGTCTCTCAAAGCTATTCTAGCTTTGTGCTAGAATAAAATGGTGATACACAATGAGCTGACTGATCTTATTCGGAAGCCATGTCTTCATTTATGAAGTGAATAGCTGACATTTGTAATTGCCTTCTCTCTCACTAGACTGTATTGGAGAAACATTATATAGTGCAAGGAAGGAGACTCTAGAAAACAACTTTCTTAAAGCTGAAGGACCTATACTGTATCTTTATCTGGGTTTTGGACCAAATTTGCATCTTATGAGTTTCATACTCATCAATTATTTATCTGTTTTTGAAGGAAGCTTTGCATCAAATATTTTTCATACTCATCAATACCTTTTCAACAATTATTTCACCTGTGGCCAACAAAAATTTAGTAAGGATGTTCATCATTTTATTGTTATGACTGTACTAACCAAAGAATTAAATTTACAGCTATGGAGCCACCTTCTGGTAGCAAGGGGGCATTACACCCACATAATATTTCTTTTACAACTTCAAGTCAAATAATAAAAAAAAAAAGCTGTACAGGGTAACAATCAAGATGTGACACAAACCAACCTCATATTATGAGGGAAGGAACTCTATGGGAAAAGACACCAGGGGCATAGGTATATGCATATAAATAGACATATCAGTTTGTGATGGCACTCATTTTTCTCTCTGTGTGGCTGAATAATGAGTCTTGAAAAGAAAATAGATAATGAAAGGGGAAAAAATAGGAAAATACATATTAAGTTTCAGAAAGCCTTATGATTACAATGAACTCATGGGACTGGGTTCTGACACGGGTGTCAACCTGGAGTAATTCCATTTTCTTCTTCTGAGTGTGACCTGGCAACATCTCAAACAGCCCAGGAAGGTTGAACCAGTTCAGGACTTGGACACACTGAATTGCATTCATTGCCTCCAGAGAGAAGTGCTTTAATTCACCCAGTTACAGCAGCATCCAAGTCTTCCTCCATGACTTGCCCAGGCACTTGCATCCTTGGGAAAAAGGTAGCTCACAGTGCCCAGGACAAAGTTCCTGGGAGCTGAAGGCAGAGCATCCTTGGTTTAAGAAGTTTGGCTATTGAAATAGCTACATGAAAGGATTGTCTAAACCAGAGTCTGACCACCTTCAAGGCAGACAACAAGATCCCAAGTCTCTGAGGAAGCTTTTCTACTATAAATGGCAAAATGATGATCAAAACTACAATTACTCCTCAAGCAGAACTTCCTTTAACGGGGGAGGGGAGAAGAGCAGAAGACTGCATGAAGACCAGCACAGATATTGCTAGGCAGATTTATGTCACAGGGAAGCTCTTCTATATGGCAGTGATGGGTGCTATGGAAAACCCTGTAATAGTTAGGATTGGGTCAAAAACCTCCAAGGAAAACCCAGGGAGGTACCAGAAATGAAGTTAGTTACAAAGATGGTATTCTTCCCTCTAAGCCTTGGAGATAACAACATCTTTTGGGATCATTTATTAAAACCAAGGTAGTGACCACTGGCAGCCACGGAAAGTTCTTTGCTAATTTTTTACTAAGCTTGCAGCTGTGTCCCAGCTGCATTCCAACGTGGGTTATTTGCCTTTCTATATTTTCCCTAGAGTTGTAAGTGGATGACATTTTTCTTCATTTTTTGTCGTGAACTTTATGTAAACGGTGCTGTGCAGTTAGTTATCTGCTATGTTTTACATTTCAGATGCATTTCAGTGGTGGAAAAGCTGATCCCTATTCTGTGCATGTGAAGTTTGTAAAGTTCTTTGTAAAGAAAAGTGCTTGCTATAACCCTCAGATATTTAACTAAAAATGGACAAACACAATAGCATACTCACGTCTGAGATTTTAAAGGGAACAGTTTCTTAATTTCTTTTTCCTATCAAATAACTCAGTCATTTAAAGCTATGAGGAATACAACAGCATTTGTAAACTCCATGACACTCATATACCACTTCTATTGCAGAAAGTGCTGCATATCCCATCACGAAACCAGCACATTATTTTCAACTTTACCATGTCTGAATTTAGCTCTTTGTGAAACACACACTTTATCATGATGGCATTTCCTTACATTAATTGTACTGCTTCCAGTTGAAGCCTGACTTTGTACATGTCTGAAAATTGTTTGCAATATTAAAAGATATTTAGCAAATACAAAAAGTTAAACCAGTTCTCAGCAGGATTCTCCCTGCTCACATTTACAACTGTGGAGTGAAAAATAAAGAACCTTGTTCCTTTTTTCTTTACTGAGATCAATATATTTGATATATAAATATACTTCAGAAAATATTTTTATCTTTGAACAATTGTTATTTTCAATAGCTATTGTCCCTGGAAGCAGTCACTGTTTCTATTATTATCCCCTTGGATTGTTATGCATTTCAGTCCTTAGGTCTCCCATTCAAGACGGCTCACTAGATCACCTGACCTCTCCTTGTTCTGGCAGTTTCAAGATATGCAGCCAGGTCTTCTCAGCAGATCATGTCAGAAGGAAACAGCAGCCTCCTTTCATATCAGCCTTTCCAAGTGAGTCCACGTTGGATGTCAGTGATGATATATGTGGACTATTGCCCTACTATAAATGCTCCTGATCTTTAGGTTTAGCATTGACTAACCTCACTGTAGATCAGTATTTGTATCGTAAGAAAGATTATAGTTTTTTTAAAAAAACCCTGTTCACTCATGTGTCAGAAAGCTTCCAAAGTATTACCAAGACTGTGGAGTAATTATGTCTGCCATATGCTTAAAGTGCTCATCATTATAGGCATACTAAAATAAAATGCTTCAACATTTTTTCTAGGCAGATTAATGAAGTGACACATGCATTAATCTACTCCCATTATTAAGACAGCAAATTCCCATCTGATCACCCAATCCAAGCTGAGCACCTGTAATCTCCAATGTGCTGCAGTTAGACTTCAGTCTGTCAGATGAATGCATATCTAAATGGATGAGAAAGCATACACAGGAGTGCTTTGCTTCTGACCTTGTCAGTTTAGAATAGTTAGGATTGGGTCAAAAACCTCCAAGGAAAAACCAGGGAGATACCAGACCTTGTCAGTTTAGAAGTTTGACTTTAAATATGGGTCATTTAGACTGAACTCCAGCAATCTGCATTTTAAAAGGCTTACGCAGTTATGAGATTTAATATTCTTCAGAGATGGCTCAGGGATAGTCCAAGAAACATTACAAATTTTCCAGTTCATGGCAGGATGGGGTAGTTCCATCAGATTCTAGCATGGATGTGTACTTTATTGGAGGTGGTGGCGGCTTGAAAGATGGAGGCCTGTTCATACTAGAATAAAAAAAAAAATCTTTGAAAACACAACAGCTAATGATGTAAAAATCAATATAAAGTTATGAGGGAAAATGGGAAGAGATGTAAGGACAAAAGGTCAGAAATAATTTTGGCCTCATTCTTCTCTAACATTCTGTAGGGCTCATGTCTGTTCTCTCACCTACATATTCTACTCTACAGCTCAAAACCATGTTCTGGCATCGATGCAAGCTCTCTTGTGCACAGAGGTGGGGGGCTGGGGACAACACACATCTTTTACAACTTGAAGTGCTATGGTGAAATCCAAAACCTTTGGATAAATAAAGAAGCAAGCTGTTGCTTGCATTGATATCTGGAGACACATTTACAAAGATTTACAGCTGTGCATGGAGATTTACAGGCCTCCATAAAGTGAAAGCCCTGTCCCAAAATGTTAACAATCCAAGGATAAATATAATCTTACTGCAGTTAACTGCAAGTTCAGAATAACCAGGGTACGTTTTAAAGGGGTTTAGTTTGCTATCCCTATATTTCCCCAAACATTTAATAAGGAACTAAGCTCTCTTATGTGGAATGTTAAATTGAAGCATATTGAGCAGTGAATGGGATTAAGCTTCAATTATGTATTTCACACAACTGTATGTCTGTACTTGTTCATTTCTATCCATGTACATGTACATCTACAAAATAAGATAATTATCTGAACTTCATTCTGAAACTTTGGGCTGGAATCTACACTAACATCTCTATTTCTGCTCACCATTTTTTATACTAATACTTACATTTCTTTTTGGTACTGACACCACTTTCTGATTCCTAAAATGATTAGAAAAGAACAAAACAGAAGCAAGAGTGCTACAACCGCAGGCCAGGAGAAGCGAGGATTCTCTGGTTTCCCCACGATGCCTGAAAAAGACATAGAAAAAAGCCATAATTCAAACTCCAGTTCACAAGGAAAAGCAACATCCTGCCAAAAAAACCCAAACAAACAAAAAGGAATTTCTATTTGATTTCATTAAGTAGGAAACTCCCTCACCCACACATCTATACAGCAACCCCAACCTGTGTAGGATTGCCAGCATTTTCAAATTTAGATGCATCAGTTTAAGCACATAAATCCTAATTTAGGCACATAATTAAGGGGTTTCATATCATAGCTGCTGAGATTACAACTCCATTCAAAGTCAACTGAAGCTGCAAATACTCAGCACTTATGAAAAACCAGACTACGATTTGAGTGTTTTCTTCTAAGCACTTACGTTGAAAAAGTTTGGCCTATACTTTTCCCACTGTGTTTTAGAAATGCTATAAGAATGGGAAACCAACATAAACATGTCACTAGGGCTCCTGTCTGCACCAAAGTGCGGAACACAGATCTAGTTTTCCTAAGTTTGCCACATGCCCATTAGAACTGGTTAAAATATTTTGAATAATTTTTAGGCAGAGATGATGTGCTGAACAGATCCTCCATGATGCTAACCACATAGAGATAGCCCTCAGAGAATCCGCTCCAGGTTCATGCATGTTGTGGGTGTTTTAGTTAATTCTACAAGACTTCCAGTGCTGGTGAGTGCATTCAATGAAGCTCTAACTCTTTAACTTAATACTGAGTCTTACTGAGCTAACTGAAGGCGCCATACAACTTAAGGCAACACTAGCATTGCAGAGTTGCCGCTTGAAGCAAAAATTTGGACCTGGCTGGGTACAAGTTATGAAGGATGGCAGCTGGAAAAGCCCTCTTTCACTTACTGTGGGCCAGCGTGCGAACTCATTATTCACCTTGTTGAACAGCTGCTTACCGTGCTAGTCCATTTGAGTCAACTCAACTACTCGTGTGACTGACTGCTCATAGAATGTGCGTGGAAAGTTCACAGCCTGGCCTTCCAACTGCTACTGTAACTCAGCGTTCTTTTTCCTTTAGCCAACAGCAGCAGTAGCTCTGCTCACTGTGCTCTGAGTAGAACTGGCAACCCTAATGGAACTTTTCATTTACAATTTTTTGGAGCACTGGTTTGTATGACGGTTACAAGGGTACAGCATCCTGACATTCCTGCCAGAGATATCACAACCACAAGCTCAACATCATCACATTACCACCAACTAATGAAAAGTACCGCATCGTCATGGATTTGAAATAAATCCGTGATATTTTAGCATGGAAACCATGTTGTCAGTCCACTAGTAAGCAAAGGGGGGGTAAACACCAGTAACACACTGATATGTCTGTGGAATTCTATAGGTGTGTCATGTTGTTAAAAGTTGCAATGCATGACATTTCACACATTAACACCATCTTTCGGTTACAGGGGGCTACCCACAAGTAGCATGCTTAGTATGCTCTTTTGCTAAAGATATGCCAGGATAGAAATACCAAAAGCAGCTGTGATTATCTGCATTGCGGAGACATGAATGGCCATTAGACCTCCATATACAGCCCTGATTTGACTGGGTTTTTTTTTTTTGGTTGGTTTTCTATTACCAGTGCAACTACCTGAGGCTCCGAGGATTACTCCCTCAAGTTCTTGCATACCTACAAATATTTATGAAGGAGAGAGTTGTGAATGATGGCTTACCAGTACCATTAATCAATTCCCTTGTAGTTGATAAACCATCAAGTTTCGTAAATAAAGCTGGATCAACCATTGTGCTGGAGGACAGATTGCCTAAAAAGATATAGACAGACAATGTAAACAGTGTATTTGATTTTACTGAGCATGATGTTTAGAAGTCACTTAACCATATATAAAAAGAAAAGGAGTACTTATGGCACCTTGGAGACTAACAAATTTATTTGAGCATAAGCTTTCATGAGCATCCGATGAAGTGAGCTGTAGCTCATGAAAGCTTATGCTCAAATAAATTTGTTAGTCTCTAAGGTGCCACAAGTACTCCTTTTCTTTTTGCGGATACAGACTAACACGGCCGCTACTAAGAAACCTAACCATATGTAAGGAGGACTTGTGGTATCTTAGAGACTAACAAATTTATTTGAGCATAAGCTTTCGTGAGCTACAGCTCACTTCATCGGATGCATTCAGTGGAAAATACAGTTGGGAGATTTATATACACAGAGAACATGAAACAATGCTGCCACTCTGAAAATTAACCATATATAGTTCAAGAGAGCCTGAAAGAGCTTAAAATCAACTGCCAGAATCTGAGTGCCCACTTTCATTTAAAGGGACAAAGCCAACTTAAGTTTTGACCTAAGATCTAAATTTGATATAAACAAGGGTTTATACAAGGAGTTACAAATGTTAAAAACCTCCACTAAACATTGACTTTAGTCACACAGAACTTCTGGGAGAGAGGTAACCATTTCACCTTCTCTACAGATGGAGAAATTGAATCCAAGAAATATCCAGTGACTTACCAAAAATCACAAAGTGAGTTTGGTAGCCGAGCCAATAATATAACCCCAAGTACTGTGTCACAACTACAAAATCACCTTTCATTGCCTTGTGAACAGTTACATCCCCTTCCCATCCCTGCTAGTTTAGCCAGGCTACACAAATTTGTGATTGGTACTACCTTAGGATTTATTGTCATTTTTCTGGACCTGCCTCCTCAGTTAATCACTATTCCAAAACAATGGATAAACAATTAACCACACAACGGCATGCATTCTAGATCTGCCCAAACACTTACGGTGTGGCAGAGTTACATTCTCCCTGGAGAGCGTTGTATTCACGTTGCTCTGTTGGGCTGCAGTAGTAGGGTCACTCAGTCCTATACAAAAACAATGCATTTTCAGAAGTTACTTTACAAGCCATTACTGCCACATTAGGCTTAGTTGCACTATTTTATGTCCTTTTCTCTTCTGGACTCTGGCAGTAAACAAAATAGCAGACGAGCCTAAAAAACGTAGGTATACTGTCTGGTGCCTAAACCTAATATACTCAAATATAAATTCCATTGTAATACTTAGTTGGCAAAATATGGTTGTTAATTCCACAAGAGCCATATGAACTCCCTGTGGGAGATTAAATAATTGAACAGATAAAAGAAAAAACAATGGCCCTAGCTTTACATGAGACTTCCTGGTTCTCACCAGAACAGAGAAGTCAAAGAATTTTTTTTAATAAGTTAATCAAATAGTGTGCATCTTTTTAAAAATTCAGTTCAAGTTTTAGATGGAAGTTTACACCAGTTCTTATTTTATCCAAACATAGTAAGCACTTAATTACCATGGGCATGAGCATGATATGAAAAAACAGAGATACACATCTACTGGGAAATCTTAATTGCTCTATATAGCAGCTTGAACAGCATTATATATTTATTCTTATTAGTGTTTTCCATTTGTGTTATGGCAGCCCATAGAGAGGACTCAGCTGGGATCATTGTGCTAGACACTATGCAAACTCAGACACTCCCTGCCCTGAAGAGTTGCAATCGAAGTACACAAAAACAAATTAAGAGTAAAAGAATGAAGTATTATTATTATTAAAATGTCACACACACTATAGATAAACAGATGTGGTCAAAAAGGAAAATATTTGATACAACTTGTTTGCATTTTTGTTTTATTTATCCACGGTTTAGCTAAAGCTTTTGTCACTAGGGCTTTATCCTACTCAGGTGTCTCATGAACTCATTGCTTCTCTTTGCTTTGTTTGCGTTCTCCACTAATATATTTAATATGTTATAACTACCCTCTCTGCGTTCTGGTTCTGCTCAAGGACCTACCTTAATTTTAACATTATGCTCAACATTATTTGTAAACATCTTTAGTTTCAGTTTTGGTGCTGAGGAAAGTTCCTGCCCTGACAGGCCTGGAGACTCAAGTCCTGCATATAATGACACATATAGCTTAGACAGAAACAGCTTCCTCTCAACTGCCCTGCCAGTGAGCCACAAACCTGACATGAAACCACTGATCACCATTAGTGGTAAAAGCACAGTTCAGACTCCAAGACCCTTTTAGTGTTTGCCCTCTCTGTTAAGACAAAGCTTGGTCAATTAGTGCCACATGGAGGGCAGGGTGGGGTGGTGGTTTCTGAGATGTGTTGTCCTGTCAACCATAAACTGAAATGTGACTCATTTTGCACAGGCCACCAATGATACCAGATAAGGAAACAATTTATAGTCACAGCTGTCTGGAACTAGATTTAAACCAGTGACTCCACATGGCTTTTGAGACACTCATGCCTTGCCCTTCTGATCCAATACCTCAATACTCCTTATCATCACTACACAGAAACTCTTTAAAATATTAGTTTTAGTCTCTTTTGATGCATATATTTTGTTAGCAAGTAATTTCCCATGTATGCTGTATGAGACCTTCTTCTTTCATGCTGGTGAAGTCCACAGACACCAACCACAGGAGCTTGAGTTGGGATGTGTAAGGTGGTGGTGGAGAGGACTAGGTAAACATGAGGTTTGAGTATTAACTACAAAGATGATCAAACCAATTCCAACTCTGGACTCCTGCCTGTGGCCTAGCGATTACACTTTGGAGTAGTCACGGCAAGCAGCACAATGTGATGCTACCTGTTTTACAACATAGTTTGCACCCAGCTGCAACATGCATAAGTTCAAATCCATAAACCTGAAGTCAGTGGGCGAGGGAAAGTGTGGGTTCATGTGCCAGCTGTTCACCCAGGTCATTTTTAGACAGAGGTTTTTGTTTTAAGTCTCTTTTTTCTAAGTTGCTCAGTTCTTCTAAAGTGTGTTGAAATAAATCTATTGGCGGAGGGGAAAGCAAAAAAAAAAAAAAAATCAATCGCATGAGGAATTCCTGTCAGGAATACAGCCCCATGTGCGTCCAATATCAGACTTTGCATTATAACACAAAATAACATTCAGGAACATGTGTCAGAAACAGTTTTGGTGTGAGCAATCAATATTAGTTTTTGTGTGAACCATTACAAACAGAATAACATGCCATTGGGGATTTCTTCTCACGGCTTGTAAGGCAGCACTCATGCCTTAGCCTTGCAAACATTAATACTTGGAGACTGTCTGGCTCAAGAGAATGATTATGAACTAGGAAATCTTTTGAAACCACATCACTGGTCTTTCTCTGACTAATGACTGAAAACCATTACCACTGATGGCCTATGAGAAATAAATTAGGGGAACCAACCTATTTTTGTAGGCTCTATATTCTAATATTTATCACCATGAGTGTTGACACTCAGCAAAACAATCAATGGTTTAATGGTCAAATTGAGATTGAGCTATTCTCTGCCATTGGAGAGGATTCCCAGGTCCCTCTAGATTTGAAGCACAATGTTGGATAAAAAGAACAAGGAGTACGTGTGGCACCTTAGAGATTAACAAATTTATTTGAGCATAAGCTTTCGTGGGCTAAAACCCACTTCATTGGATGCATGCAGTGGAAAATACAGTAAGAAGATATATATATACACCCACATACATACATATACACACACACACACACACACACACACAGAACATGAAAAAATGGGTGTTGCTGTACCAACTATAACGAGAGTAATCAGTTAAGGTGAGCTTATCAGCAGGAGAAAAAAAAAACCTTTTATAGTGTTAATCAGGATGGCCCATTTCCAACAGTTGACAAGAAGGTGTGAGTAACAGTGGGGGAAAAAATAAGCATGGGGAAATAGTTTTACTTTGTGTAATGACCCATCCACTCCCAGTCTTTATTCCTAATTCCTAAGCCTAATTTAATGGTGTCCAGTTTGCAAATTATTCCAATTCAGCAGTTTCTCGTTGGAGTCTGTTTCTGAAGTTTATTTGTTGTACTATTGCGACTTTTACGTGTGTAATCGAGTGACCAGGGAGATTGAAATGTTCTCCAACTAGTTTTTGAATGTTATAATTCTTGACATCTGATTTGTGTCCATTTATTCTTTTATGTAGAGACTGTCTGGTTTGGCCAATGTACGTGGCAGAGGGGCATTGCTGGCACATGATGGCATATATCACATTGGTAGACGTGCAGGTGAACGAGCCTCTGATAGTGTGGCTGATGTGATTAGGCCCTATGATGGTGTCCCCTGAATAGATATGTGGACAGAGTTGGCAACGGGCTTTATTGCAAGGATAGGTTCCTGGGTTAGTGTTTTTGTTGTGTGGTGTGTGGTTGCTGGTGAGTATTTGCTTCAGGTTGGGGGGGCTGTCTGTAAGCAAGGACTGGCCTGTCTCCCAAGATCTGTGAGAGTGAGGGATCGTCCTTCAGAATAGGTTGTAGATCCTTTGTGATGCGCTGGAGAGGTTTTAGTTGGGGCTGAAGGTGATGGCTAGTGGCGTTCTGTTATTTTCTTTGTTGGCCCTGTCCTGTAGTAGGTGACTTCTGGGCACTCTTCTGGCTCTATCAATCTTTGTTTCTTCACTTCGGCAGGTGGGTACTGTAGTTGTAAGAATGCTGGATAGAGATCTTGTAGGTGTTTGCCTCTGTCTGAGGGGTTGGAGCAAATGCGGTTGTATCTTAGAGCTTAGCTATAGACAATGGATCGTGTGGTGTGGTCTGGATGAAAGCTGGAGGCATGTAGGTAAGTATAGCGGTCAGTAGGTTTCTGGTATAGGGTGGTGTTTATGTCCAGGAAGTGGATCTCTTGTGTGGACTGGACCAGGCTGAGGTTGACGGTGGCATGGAAATTATTGAAATCATGGTGGAATTCCTCAGGGGCTTCTTTTCCAGGGGTCCAGATGATGAAGATGTCATCAATGTAGCTCAAGTAGAATAGGGGCATTAGGGGACGAGAGCTGAGGAAGCTCTAAGTCAGCCATAAAAATGTTGGCATATTGTGGGGCAATGTGGGTATCCATAACAGTGCCGCTGATTTGAAGGTATACATTGTCCCCAAATGTGAAATAGTTATGGGTGAGGACAAAGTCACAAAGTTCAGCCACCAGGTTTGCCATGACATTATCGGGCATACTGTTCCTGACGGCTTGTGATCCATCTTTGTGTGGAATGTTGGTGTAGAGGGCTTCTACATCCATAGTGGCCAGGACGGTGTTTTCTGGAAGATCACCAATGGATTGTAGTTTCCTCAGGAAGTCAGTGTTGTCTCAAAGATAGCTAGGAGTGCTTGTAGCGTAGGGCCTGAGGAGGGAGTCTACATGGCCAGACAATCCTGCTGTCAGGATGCCAATGCCTGAGATGATGGGGCATCCAGGATTTCCAGGTTTGATTATGATGTCAGAGTTGTTTCTGAGGCTGTGGATGGCATTGTGTTCTGCATAGGACAAGTGATGCTACTTTTCCACAATTTCAGCCCATGCATGTCGGTGGAAGCACTCTATGTAGAAGTCCAGTCTGTTGTTGGGTAATTTTGCACTGGTGCTCTAAGCATTCAGTTTCCAGCCTCCTTTATCCAGAATCTTTTATTTAATGAAATCTTACAAAGAAAAATATAACCAGAGAGATAGGTGTCATCTACTTACGCTGTGTTGTTTCACTCTCACTGGAGGCTGTGGTGTTGGTATAGCCTTGAACGTCTGTGGTAGAATCAAACCGGCCTGTTGGAAAACAAACCAACAGTTTGCAAAAGTTGTGCTAGAAAACATTGTTGTACTTACCATTCCTCAGACTCTCCTCCTGGTCTCCTGACTGGATAATGATTAATGTCTGTTTCATCTAATATCAACAGTTTTGGTTAATTCACAGACACGCATGATGATAAAGAACTGGATGGGGCTTTCTTTACAAAAAACTAAAGCAAGGTTTGGGGTTTTGTCATCAAGTAGAAACACAGCATGAGTTTAATGAAAGGATGATTCAGGTTTGTAAACATTTCTAAGGAATCTAGTCTGAGTTTTGGAGAAAATCTGAACTGATTTATCATTTCAATGGGAAAGCAGTTGAAACTTGGAGGTTTTAATTGAATTTTGGGGCTTGTTCAAACCTGAAGCCAAACATATGTGAATCAAAACTGTGGAAAAAGGTTCTCTGCATGAACACCTATGAAACAAACCCATGTTTTATCCAGCTCTAGCAAGATGATAGTTTTGAGGTAGTGCCAATCAGGACCCTCATGAGAGCCAATTCCAATTCTCCATTTAACAGTTCAAAAGGAATCAAGTAAAATGCTGAATAGGCTAGAGCTGAACCAGCTATTTATCAGGCATTGACTCAGGCAGATAGCAAGCAATCCTCACAGATGGCTTATTTCAGACTTGCTAAAAATGTCAATCCTTCCTGACACCTGTCTGATTCTGCAAGAATGGCACTAAGTCATCTGAGAATGTTTGCACGCCTGAGAAGGTGAGACAAAGCTATTACCTAACACTCAGAATGCAAGTGTCTCCATGTGCTGCACACGAGGGATTAACATGAAAGCTAAGCATAGAACAGGCTGCCCTTGCAAGAGCTCCAGTACTGCCCTCTCACAGCCTTCCGATCTATTTGTGTGCACTCTCTGCTTGTATCAATTCCCTTACACCAGCTGTCTCCTGGATTTTCATTAAGAGTGCTGTGAAATAAGAAGTTGAATCAAACAACTTTTATACTAATGAGGATTTAGAGGGCAAATCCTCTGCTCACTAACTCAGCTGCCTCCCGGGGGATCTTTTGAAGAAGCCTATGGTGACATTGGTGTGGAAAGAAGTGTGCGAGTTAGTAGAAAGGATGGAGCAGTGTTATGTAGAGCACTGGGTCACCCAGACCCTGTCTATTGTGCAACTATAATTGAGTCAGGGGAACCAGTTACAACACAGTTGTTCCCTGTTTACAGGAGATAAGACATGCTGAAGTCCTGTTTACACCACAGCTTTTTACCAATGACCTGAGCCAGTTATAACATGTCCGAACTAGGTTGGCAGACTTATTTATATTTGTAGTGTAGCTGAAGCTTTATTTGGGTGGCAGACATTTATATTTCCATATTGCAAAGCAAGCTAAAAGGTTTTCATTTTATTTGAGACAAAAGGAGGGTGAGGTAATATATCTTTTATTGGACTAACTTCCTAAGAGAAGCCGGATTTAAAAGAAAAGAAAAACAATCAATCACTTTTGCCCTATGTACTAAGTGCCATCACAGATATGTAGTGTCTGCCCTTCTCTGACGTCTAAGATGACAGAAGGCCAATGCCCACAGTACAGCTGACACTGCGCACTGTCTGTATTGTAATATACAAATATATTTTCATTTGTGAGCCATGACTATGGTGTTGCTCTGAGGAGGAAGATGAGATTAGAGTAGTCTGTTACACTGACTCTTTTCCATGCCCCGGGGGTTGCCATTCTTCACAGCATGTGGTTTATCTTTCGCGTTCTGGGTTGTTTCATTTGTGCATGATTATATTATGTGCCAGTAAGTCTACAGCCTGTTGCTAGCAAGGGGAGAAAGAATGCCTGCCTAATCCTGGATCATACAGGCTGCTGGAGGGAGATACAGACAACTGGGCCTCATAATGCAAACAATCCTCAAAAAGGGCAGTGTTTCGATTACTAGAGAGGCACTCAGTACTAGGAAGGTCTTTGCTATTCCAAACCATCAGGGCCAAACCACATGCAAGAGGCTCAGACCTTAGTCCGCTTTTGATTCATGGGACTGTCATAGAGTTGTCAGGTGTATACCAGGGACATTTGTTGTGAGCTAATCCCACCAAGGTAGTTTGAGTAAAACCCGGCACTACACTTTCAACAACAGATTTTTTTGGTTCAATGGCAATTCCCAAAAAAGAGGGGGGGGGGCAAGAAGGGTGGGGGAGAACAGTTTAGGACCAAACACATTTTTTCAATCTGAAATTAAAAAAATGCTCAAAATCAATACAAAAAAAAATCAGAAAGTTGAAAAGTTAAGTAAAATTCAAGGAATTTTTTAAATGAAAAATAATTTCAAACAAAAAATCGAAATGCTTCATTTTGAAAGTGTAGAAATGAAATCTTTTGAATTTTTTTAGTCTTTTTTACTTAAGCAGTTTGGCAAAATTAACACAAATTCGTGAAATGTTTTGGAGTAACTGAATTTGCTTTTTTTTTTTTTTAAACCAAAAAAAAGTTGTGAAAAATTTTACCCAGCTCTACTTCCAGCTGAGTCATATTTCATCATGCAAACCCGAGTGTCAGCAAGGCCCACTAAGACTGCCACAGACGGAAGAGGGGAAATCACTAAGTTGAGTCATGCATTGTAAATATTTTATTTCTCTGAGCACTCTGTGTATGCTCTGGTGCTGCAACACTTGGTTTGAGCTTTCGGTATCTGTAATATCATCCCATTTTCAAATATCTTTTTAATTATAAAAACATGTATGCACAGTATTTTTGCTCAATTCGCTTTCTAAAACTGATGCATATTTTCTGAAACAAACACAATACATGCTACTACATCATAACCGTAATTTCTCACATCAGTTTATTCTTAAACTGCCAACTACCAGATTAGAGAGACAAGGTCGGTGAGGTAATACCTTTTATGGGACCGACTACACTGCAAACTACCAGATTGTAACATGGTGTGAAATAGGATTATACCTACGGTGTAAATGTAAGTTAAGCGTATTTTTGCCAAAAAATTGATGTCAGTTATTTAGTGTCCATCTGTATTTAATTTGTTTCTTTAAATTCCTGCAGCAATACAGAAAACATTTCAGAGACAAAAATGAGGCTGAATCTTTCTTACTTTGTGCAGTGGAAACAGATTCAGAGGTTACTGGACTTGTGAAGTTTAGGCAAGTTGAAGATGTAGTTTGAAGTCCTATGTAAAATAAATATTATGTGATAAGACATTTAGTTCATGGCGTGCTTAGTATTAATATTATAGTAGCACCTAGAGGAACTAACCAAAGTCAAGGCTATTGTACTAGGCCCCATGCTAACATACAGTTAGAGACTCTGCTCCAAGTCTATTTAAGTTTAAGAGCAGATGCATTACATAAATGTAGAAAATTAACAAGACAGTCAGAGAAGGAGGCTGTGGATAATAATAGAAATACTTTTTTGAATAGGCTAGCTGAGTGCACTATTTTTAGATATCTAAGGTTGCTAGGTTTGTGTGTGGTGTGAATGCTGTATGCTCTTTATTCCCACTTTCGGTCTAGTCAAACAAGGTCTTTGCAGTTCTAGTCTTGACATCTTGGATTACCAAGCAGGTCTGGTGTTTTCCAAACTCTTCTAAAAGGAGAGGCAGGACACAATAATTGATACCGATGAACATTATACCATTATCTCTAAGCTTGTTTTAGCCCAGGAATGGTAGCATTATTAATTAGACCTACTAGGTGGTCACTACAGAAAGGCTTTCCTTTGTATAACACTATATGTAGTCCATGCTAACATATGTGGATTACATATCCATGAAGTTACAACAATGCAGTCATAATCAATTGAAACTTCTAAGCAAGTATTGGTGGATTCCTGTCAATTAAGAACCACACATAAAACTAATTTTACCAACGAACAGTCATGTTGTACCATTTGAGTTAGGGGATGCAGAATTGGACCAAAAGGGAAAGTGAAATTAAGAAACTTGGCAGTGAGGGTAGGAAGTTCATATTTATGACATGTCTGGTGCATACATTAGTATATTGAATATGGAGCACATGGCTCATATTAATAGTGAAGATGTGCAGTTACGATGTTTGAGTGCAGGGGTAGTTTTAACTCGTATCAATTATCTGTAGTAGTAATACAATTTTTGTAAAGTATTTTACTTTATTTTTTAATTCAGTAAATGTGTGTAACAATCCTATTCAGTATTCAACACAACATTCTATTTTTTTTTTTTTTTACCTCTCAAGTAAAAGTGATTGAGAATTTTTCCAAGATTTGTGTCATGCCTCCTCTGACTTAGCTAAGATCATAGCCAATAGGAGAAGGGCCAGACTGAAAAAAAGCCCTGAGGATTACACCATTTCTCAGTGTGAGCAGGTACTACTAGAGCATGAACACACACTGAACGTGATTCTCAGTCTTGCCTCATTGTGAACCTGATGCGTAAGCACAGGTCAAGTAAGAATCTATTAGCAGAAAAATAGGATGAAATATTTTACCTGTGGTAGCCATGATTGTTGACGGAAGTGTTGAAATTCCAGGATCTATAAGCAATCAAATCCAACAAGGACTTTTAAATGGCTTTTTCAGTATAGCAATGTTATTTATTATGTTCCTGAAAATAGAGCCACTAAGGCTTCCAAAGGCACAAGGCAATTTACAAAACCTCACACTGATCTGTCAGAGAAATCAATATGATCAGAAGGCGCAGACACACATAAGCAAGGAAAAGCTGAAAGCCCTTCTTCTCTTCATGCCGTTCTAATAGGTGATTATGGGGGAGCATGCTAACAAGTAAACAAATGTGGTCAACCTAAGGGTTGTGTGCAACGTTGCTACAGATATTCAAACCCTCTGACATCAACACTTGTTTTGCAAACCTTAGGCCAGGTTTAAGTAGGTGTTCTACAGCTGGGTTGATGCTATTGACCAGGTTCTACAGCCAGAACGAGTCCCCTCTCCTTTCCCCTGTGTATTCTGGGGACACCAGAAGGCCACTCCCCCATTGGAGTCTTCCATGCACCCTTGGAGGGGCAGGCCACATCCAGCACAAGGAGAAGCCCAGTGGGAGGGGAGTAGGCCACCAACATTCCCTGGATATGTCCAAGGTAAGCATGATGTCCTTGAAACAGGAGGGGAGGACCAACTGCTGCGAAGGGGAAGAGGATGAGGGTTCTTTTTCTGTATGACAAGAATCTTCAAGCAGGGGCTGTGCTGTTGAAAGCTCCCATCCACAAAACACTGCAGGTTCATGTGCCCACAGTAACTTGGACTCTGTAGGGTTTGTATAATTCTAGTGAATACCACGGAGGGAGGGGAATCATTCAGGCTGCTACAAGGATGCATAACTAGGAGTAAAGCCTTGAAACTGAAATTCTGATATATACTGCACAACGCACTGCACTCTATCTGAAAAAGGCACTATATGTTAGCTAATAGGAGACAGCAGGCTTCTCTGCACAGATTGAAGTTTCTTCTTATTTCATCTGGTACTTTTTTAGCTTCCAAATAAGGAGAGATTAAAAATACTGGGTCTATTCATCTTTGAAAAGAGATGATTGAGGGGGGATATGATAGAAATCTGTAAACTCCTGAATGGTGTGGATAAAGTGTATAAGGACGTGTTATTTACCCTTTCACATAACACAAGAAAAAGGGCTCACTCAATTAAGTTAATAGGCAGCAAGTTTAAAACAAACAAAAGGAAGTACTTCCTCACACAACACTCAGTCAACCCGTGGAACTAATTGCCAGGGGATGTTGTGAAGGCCAAAACTATAACTAGATTTAAAAAAAAAAAAAAAGTTCATGGAAGATAAGTCCATTAATGGCTATTAGCCAGAATGTCCAGGAAGCAACCCCATGCTCTGGGTGTCACTAAGCCTGTGATTGCCAGATGCTGGGACTGGATGACAAGGGATGTATCACCAGATGATTGCCTGGTTCTGTTCATTCCCTTTGAAGAATCTAGCATTGGACACTGATGGAAGACAAGTTATTGAGCTAGATGGACCATTGGTCTGACCTAGTACGGTCGTGCTTATATTTAATATAACCCATACCTGGATTAGACCAATAACTTAAATAGCAGCACTTTTCATGACCATTTAAGTGTTCACTGCCTCTCACGCCATTGGCTTACAAGGGCACTGGACACATCTTTCTCCAAGGTCAATCTGCACTGAGTCTTCTATATACATACAGACCTACAAAGACACATACATATATACACACATGCAGATCACCCAACAAATCACTGAAATGTAGTAATCTCTGGTGTGGAACACACTGGAGTATTTGCTCCAACAACACTACTCAACAGCAGCTAGGCTCAGGGACATGAAGAATAATCTGTCAGCTGAAACTATCAGCAGAGCTGACAGTGACAGAAAGCAAGAATTTGGTCAAAAAGGACACCTGAATTAACAAGCAGACTGTTGTGAAATATGCCATCAACTCTTTAAAAATCAGAAGTGTATAGGACCTTGGTAGTGTGTCTAATCTGAATGAGGTATTGTTAATAGCACAGTAGCCGCCTAATGTTCTTCTCAGGCATCAGTTCAGTACTGAGAGCCACCTATTCAACTGCCAACCCAAACTTCCAGAAGCATCTTCAGTGTTCCTTAAAAGACCTCCCATTCAAAGAGTGACTAGGCTCCCTTCTGCTTAGCTTGTGAGAATTAGCTATGATAGATCACAGCTCAAAATGGTGCAACTATGATGGTAGCACCATGTAACGAGGCCTTCACCTGTCCTCACAACAAATCAGCCAGAGACCCCCCTCTGAGTGCAATCACCAGTGCTTTTTATTTTCAGTGTCATCTCCCACCACCTCCTATTTACAGTCTGCTCCAAACTAGCAACCTGGGGGACAGCTAGCTTCTCCAGCCAGCAGGGATGCACAGCTTTTGGCTCTTCCCTTTCCTTTCTCTTCCCCCCTTTCACTTCCTTCCTGCCAGCTTTATATAGCCCCCTGGCTAATGAGGCCCGCAGGTGCTTCTCTTCTAGCAATTAGGCATAGCATACTCAGCCAGCCCCAATTAATACTTCTTAATTGGAGCTGGGCTAACAGGGGCCTGGCTCAGGACCTCCTGGCCAGCACCCTGTTCCACTCCACAATTAAGTCTTTTGTTATTTTCTGAACTTCTGATAATTGCACAAAAGCAGAGTGTTCTAACTATGCTGTTCAGTCCATTCAGAAATGCTATGGCAAGTTTGGGTGCCCACTGTTCCCGCAGGAAAACAGAGCGTTAGAAACTTGTGCACGTAATACGGGCGCACCAGTTGGAAAACAAACAGCATGACATTAAATGTAGTGAAGAATAATTTATCTTACCTGTTGTAGCTGTGGTTGTAAAAGCTGGAAGTGGCACTTTGTTATATACAGGGCCTGGGAATAGGCAAATAAAATCAGTTCTTAAAGAAGACAATAAACTTGTGTTTATAATAAGATCTTAAAAATAATTCACTTGTGTTGTGCCACAAGGTGAAAGCCCCTCTACACATTGCAGCGATCTCAGTACCACTATGAATTTTCCTTTTTAAAAAACTCATCCGTTTTTGCATAGAGGAGCATTATGTTGGTATTAGTAAATCCTATAGTCAAGTTTGGAAATCCTTGATTTGATTGATTGTCGATACAAATTCATTGTGGGGCTGACGTTGTCAATATTTGGTGTTTGCTAAAAGAAGACTACTTTTAAGATATACATATGACAATCCCTCCACACACTTATTTCCTCTTCAGAAACCATTCAAAATGGCTGAGATTTGAATATTGACACGTAAACATTCTTCACTGGGAAGCACACCCATAACCAAATGTGACCAACTCTGGCTGCAAAGCAGCAAAGTCATTAACATTTTAAAGTTAAGACTGGACATACATAGTAGGAATGGTCACTAAGGAATGAATCATGTCCCCATTGCAGTGACAAATACAAAGTCTGTGCACCAGGGAGGAATGTGGTTGGCAGAGAAAGAGTGCACATGCATCTGAGTGCCAGTGGACTGCTACCCCTTCCTCAATTATGGAGTGGGAAAAGAGGTGCCCCACAGCCATTAAAGCAGTGGTTCTCAAACATTTGTACTGGTGACCCCTTTCACATAGCAAGCCACTGAGTGTGACCTCCCCCCCTTATAAATTAAAAACACTTTTTTATACATTTAACACTATTATAAATGCTGGAGGCAAAGCAGGGCTTGGGGTGGAGGCCGACAGCGCACGACCCCCCCCCCATAATAACCTTGACCCCCAGTTTGAGAACCCCTGCATTACAGCATCCCCAGGAATGCAGTTACTCTCTAGGCTGCTATGACCCCATGTCCATGAAGGCTTTCAACTACTTAATGCAGGGCAATTTCCCATTCAGCTCCCACAATAGTGGAATACAAGGTACCCATCTGGTGTTAACGGAATGCAGAGAGGGCTCCATGCATCCTACCCATTGGTTTGACTGTCTTCAGAGCCTTTTTCATCCCTTACTCTCACTGCCCATAATAATCTGGCCTTAACTCTGAGAAGTTTGACTTTCCAGACAGCTTCACTGCGCAAATGCATGCCTTTCCCCAGGAGTGCATATTGAAAAATGCTTGTTAATAACAACATACTGGTGCCTTGTAGCTAAGCCAGTGTATACTTAGCTGAAGACTGTAGCAGGCAATGGTGTAACAGTAAATGGAATGAGTTCCCTTCCACATGTGCGGAAGCCAACTTTTTTTTTAAGCTGTTGTAGTTTATATTTGACAGATCCTTAGCGCAGTTAAGGTCTTACCTTGAAACTGTGCACGCAGTATTGCCTGACTCATGCTCATGTAATTTCTATACATACAATCTTGTATTTCCCGGAGCCTCGTATTTTGTTTTTGTTTCTTTAAATTACAGAAAGCTCAATGCGTTCTGTGTTCTGAATATTTTAGATTTCAGATGTGTCATAATTAAAGATGACTTACCAGAAGAAATTACTATTTCTCCAGATGAAATATTGCATGTTTTATTCCCCAGGAAGGGAAAACTACACGTACACCAGAAAGTCTGATTAATGGCTGACTGGTTTGTACTTTGTATCTTCAGTATTGATCTCAATTCATAGAAACCTTCACCATCTTTTAGATTTTCAGCTTCAAGAGATATTCCTAAAAGTAAGATGGAAAAGCCATTAGTCCTTCTTTTATGCCCTGTCTGATAAATCAGAGCTGTGTGAAATGCTAGCTCTGAAAAACACACTCATACAGCTTAAGGTTTCTTAACTCAGATCTGGTATAAAGGTTTAATCCGATAAACATGACTGTTCCAAGTTATCATCTCCATGAATGGAATTGCGGTATGGGAGCCATCACTGCTGGTCAGCTGTTCTTCACTGACCGTAAGGATGTTCCTTCTGCACTGAAATGGGTACCCACAACCCTCCACCCAATTGCAGCACCAATTGCTTTTCTTTTGGCTTATAAGAATATTATTTCTGATTAACATTTATTACCTCCAAATTGGTCTTTAAGAATCTCTCCATCTGCATACCAGGTGAGGTTCGGCATGGGAAATGCCTTCCTTACAGTACAGGTAAGACTAGCCTATAGGATAGTAGGAATAAGTCAAGTTACTAGTCAAAACATTTCTGACATGATTTGCGTTAATATTCATTACAAAAATAATAATAAAAAAAATTGTATGAACATATTGGCCATTCCCATTTAGTAAGAACCATTTACTTCTCTTTTAGGATGACGATGTTTCTTATCTAGTTCATTCTATTTCTACACTAAAAGGTAAGATTTATCAAGCTCAAAGGACTGCTAAATAGAATGTATAAGCATTTCATCCTCAATATAGATCTTTGAGTGAAAGCTGGGAGGATTGAAATTCATTATCCAATTCTGTTAGTGGCTTGAGAGAGATGAGATGGTGTTCTCAGTACTGTTCCTAGCAGATAGATAGACATCCATATTTTTAAAAAAACACATCATTTGTAATAGTCTGGATTCTCAGGGAAGTTTAGGCACAGCCTCCTTTATTTCAGATATCCTGATAGGTCCTCAGAAAGTCTTCCTGGCAAAGGATGTGTCAAGTACATAGAACTAGCTACCATAGAACTGGGCACACGGATGCCAAAGATTACAGAGACACGCATAAGCCTATGTGTTGCACCCTACGTGGAATAACAAAGGACAGAGCATACTTACTCCCAAGCATATGACACATTTACCCCTAACTGGGTTTTGTGGCAGCCAACAAAAGGCAAAGACTGGGTAGACCTGAAGATTGGACTAACCTCTCTCTAGAGGGGGGGGCCTCCACATTGGGGCATAGACATATCAATGGACAGTGAGCATGTGGGGCCTCACCATGCCAACGCTGCCTGTGTGTTGCACTAGATTAATTTTGTTTTAACATTTTGAAGTGCTAAAGGAAGCTCAGCTTTCTTCTACTTTAAAAGTAAGAAGTTTGTTTTATTATGGGGTAGTCACACACTACATGTCCATCCCTTCTGAAGAAAGCAAAGCATGTAAGTTGACTCCAAATGCATCACAATGGTTACAAACCACACATTAAGGATGGAGATTGACATATTTTTCTTGTCATAAGTCATCTCTGAAATCATGCTGTAATTGATTTTTTTCCTTCTGTTCTCCCCACAGCCCTTTGTCCTTCCTTTACTATGATCTCATTTATCAGTGCTTCTTAATGGCAAGTCCCAATTTGCTGTCCAGACTGGATTTTATTCCTTTTGGGGGGCTAAAACAGAGGAGGAAGGTGTTCAATATTTGGATGAGGAGAAGAAGAGTTAAAATCTCTTGAACATAAGCAGAATAGTGCAAATGAGACTGTGGTATTGAAAATTCAGCACTGAAATACGTCATGGGGGAAATTATGACAGTTCTATGCTCTGTGTCTGATATATGGCTAATCTGAAAGCAGGATGGATGTGGTTTATGTCGCTTTTGTCTGCTGATAGACTTCAGATCACAGAACTTATTTCAGGTGTCTACTGATCAAAAGGCTAAATTTGGCTGGTCAAAAACTATGCGGACAGATTTCATGACAATGCTGTCACCAGTTGGTCATCAGGCGACTGATCCATTTTATACTAAATATGATCTGAGCTGTAAGATTTGGGTAAAGATTCTGAACATCCATAATTCTGAGTGTATTTCCTCTGCTTTGGGTCCCTCTGCTGATAATGTAAGCCATGTGCCCAAGCTACATTACTGTTGGCAGAGGGTAGTGATAGATGGAGAAATGAGAGGTGTGCCTTAGAAACTCAACAGGGCTGCCATTAGGCAATGAGTGTGGCAATTTGAGACACAGGATGCACTTTTCAAATAGAGATTGTGCAAAGGTGGTATTGTGTCACCTCTACACGGACACCTCCACCTTAATCTTGGGGGTAGCCAGGGCTGGTCGGAGCCCAAGAGAAGTTAGAGCAGCTAAAGGGCTGTTTCAAGTTGCACTGGCTGGTAAAAAAGCCCCAGGGGGACTGTTACATAACTGGAAACAACTTGAGTGCAAAGTGGAATTTCAGCATTACAGCTCCTTTTAAAATATACTGATTCTACAGCCACTTTTGCCTAGCTGTGCTCAGTGACATGGCAAAAATGCTATTTCATGTCTTTAGGCAGTATTACTCCCAGCAAGCTCGTGCCTGCAGTTCATACAATCAACTGGCTTTCCAGGAATCTATCCATGCGGGAAGACAATCTCCCTGCCTCTTTCCACCATCAGGTAACAGAAGGAAATGTGATTGGCTAACACAATAATTGAGTTATGAGTTTTCTATAATTGGAACATAGCTGTTGCAAGGACCTACGGTTTGGCTTAAAATCTCGTAGCTGGGGAAAAACAGCAGCCTTATCTCAATCAATCAATCTAGTGACAATTTCATCAGGCAGGCTTGCTGAAATTCTTCTTTGGCCCAAGTGGCCCACTAGCAAAGGATTTGGTTTTGCATTTTGTCTATTTTTCACAAGCTTACTGGTTCGGTTATCTCCGATTTTGTTCATACTCTTCTCCCCTTATCCTACGCCCGCAAAGGCCATGCACAATTGTTCCCAACAGTAAACAACAAACTTTGGTATTTTGCCTCATCTCATTTTTACCCTACCAACAATCAGTTTTAATCAACCATTAGTAGCTAATTATTCAAGTGATTTGGGGAGCTTCCACCAGTTCCCCTGTGAGGCTGTTCCACAGCTGAATAGAGCTCTCTATAAAAACATTTTTCCTGATAAACAGTCTCAATTTTCCTTTGTTCAGTTTCTTATCACCAAAAATGCTAGTAATACCCCCTCGGATCATCCTCAAAAACTCCCTCCTTGATGCGTATGAAGGTGCAGTCAAGCATCAACATACTTACTCCTGCAAAAATGTTCTGGGATCTTTTACAATCAGTAGCAGGCAATAGTTGTGCTTGATGTCTAGTTTAAGCACACAGCTCCAAACCAATAAGCTGGTTCATGAATAGCTCAGATGAACGAACATGAATACTGAACTTAAATCACTGATGTGACTTCCTGTGGTCCCTGAGCATTCTGTCAATTTTAAAATCACTCACCTCCTCTATGCTCCCATTGGAACTATTTTGGAGGGCAATGGAGATTTCCGGTTTGGCTGAAAAGCAAATAAAATACATGTTAACAAAACTTACAGCAATCACCAAAGTAATTTAGCTTCTTACAAGAGTCTTAGTATTGTTTTTCCTAAAATTGATACCAAGATCAACATATGCCTTTTTATAATGACATGTGTGGTTAGTACACACTAAATACTGAAGAAGAGGGGAAGAGGCCGACACTTGTAATTGCTACTTCTAGTATATCCTAAGATCTGTATCGTATCTTACTGTTTTTAATTATCCTAGTATCTGAGACATTTGTACCCAAGAAATTAGTTCATAACACCTTATATACAGAATGATGATGGTCATAGCCACAGGAGGAGGAAGACTAGGAGTATTTTCTTGCCGTCAATGTGTTTCATTTGAGTACAGGTGACTATACTAACATGAGCTTGCATATATTTTTAAGCCTGTCTAAATGAATTTTTTTTTCTTCTTAAAACAAGTTGCTGAACGATCATTCAAAAATAAAAGGTGCATTCTGACACCAGTGAATGTTCAGGTCACTAATAATGTCTAAGGATTTATTAGTTTAGTTACCAACCCTTCAGACAGATTGTGGCTAGTGAACAATGAACCTCAAAAGATTTGGACTAAACCCCCCAAAATTAAATGCTTATCTCAACCTTACCTTACTCTCTAGCCCTCTTTTGGCTGCAAAACTGGACTAGAAATCTCAGGTAACCAAGGGTTTCTTCTGAGAATTTCGGTTCTTCCTATTTCCTGCCTACAGCTTTCCAGATTTCAGCTGTGTTGCCTTTGCTCTCTATCACAAAATGTTTGCCCAGGTCACCTCTATAGCACCACGGCACTACTTCACTGAGGAATTCTGCCCACATCTGTCTGTCACATCAGAGTAATGCAAAGCTGTTCTGTTCAGATCAATTCATCCATAACTGTGGCTTTCTTTCGTCACATCTTATTGCTTTTGGAATCTTTGGCATGTGTGTTCAGTTTTGCTGACTTGTTTTACTTGGACTGGCTCAGGTTTTAGTTTCAGGGGTTTGGGTGTTTGCTTGTGTTGTATGTGACATGTTGTGGGTGTTATTTGTGGTTTGTTGGGTTTTTTGGAGGGGTTCTCGCTATTGTCTCCAGATACTGTACTGGAAAGCTGGTGCTTTCAGATATTCTGCTTCTTACCCTAGCTTTAACTAGGCAGCACAGCAGAATGAACAACAATGGGCTGGGAAGAAAACAGCCACACTTTTTCAAACCTCAGAAATGTTGAATATTGGACGAAGATTAAGCCAGAATTTATTATATCTTAGCCATTTTTGCGCACTCCTCTTGTATGTATTTATTTTAAATCACAGCTGGACAATTTTTTCCCCAAGTCCATGCTGGTTTCTGGCCATGCTATTTTCTCCATTTCATGATATGTTTGGTGCACAACTATTCAATCCTGCATCTACGGGAAAAGGAATTGGAAGATCTAAGGTCTTTTCCATCTAACTTCTAAGCTTCTATTAATTGTTTGGCATCCATTTAGCTTTCTAGGATCTTTACAGATGTTTCGGGACCAGGAAGAATTCAGTATCTAGCACAGTGATTTCTGCTGTTGGACTTGTCAATCATTGGCAAGTTGAGACTTGAAAAATAACAGTTCTCACTAACTTAACTCAGCGCACTCAGTTTGAGAAAAGGCATGTTCACTAAGCACATAGTTCCAAAAGTCTTCTGTTAACCCCTGCCTCATAATTGCTTATTGACGTTTTACAGGGGGCTAGAAAAATCCATCAGGTCCCTGACTTTGCTTTTATATCATATCTTACTTGAACTGTAACATAGACCCAATATAACACTTAATTGCTATCACTGACTCTTACACACAGGGTCACAGTCTCTACTATGCCAAGTTAAAACGGGACACAACAGTGAGATAGGGAGGGCTGTTAGGGAGAAAGCTACAGCTCCCTCATTCTCTGTCCAGCTCCAGTGCAGTATCCATAGCGGAGGGTCTGATGCAACCTGAGATGGCTAGGTGTCATCCCCAAGTGACCATATGAGGTCTGAGGACTGCTGAATCGGTGTGCTATGGGCACTCCCCCTGCTTGCCCCTCCCCAGCCCCAGGGGAAAGAGAAGCAAGCTGCAGTCCCTGTGACCTGCACTCTATTTTCCTTCTGAACATGTGTGACTAAGATTTGAGAGACCTCAAGTCATCTTCTGAATCCCCCTCCAACCTTTCTGCTGACTGGGGACCAGGAGGGGAAGAGTGCCCAAGACAGAAGCTATATAAGGCAGTCCAATTGCTAGGGATTGGGCTGAGGCTACTACAGGGCCCTCAAAGAGCATAGCATAGCACAGCAAAAGGTTTTGGTTTGTCTAGTTTGTGCTGAAGTCTGCTCTGCTTCTGCCCCCTCCCATTTCCTGCTAACATGCTGGTGTACGTGTCTCTGTGCACAGCCACCCCGACACAAGTTTACATGAACAGCGAGCAAAGGATATTAATGTCTAACTTATCATACGCAGAACAAGGGGCTATTCTAATTGCAGTGGTTTCAATACTTTTCAGTGCTCAAGGGTCTATCCAGATTACACTAATTATTTGTCAAACGTCCCTTTTTAAACTTAAAAGCCATTTCTGACTCTCACAAGCGCAAGAGGAAATCTCAGACCATCAGCTTCTATTTTTGTGTCTCACCTCAGCGTGTGACAGCCCCAAAGAGTTTCCTTTTTCCAAAAATATTGCTTCCTGCTGAATCTTTGCATTCTGGGCATCAGCCCAGTGTGAGATGTGTTGGAGACTCCTGAGAGCTAGTGGTTATATAATGGATATGTGGACAGCCCCTCCACTCGCTGCTCATTCATTTTAGCAACCCTGGAGTTGTACCTTCCAAGAGTCAGTGGACTATAAGCAGATTAATCACTCTCACAACTCCCCAGGTCTTTGACACAGCAAACAATGCTGTCCACTTGTACTTCAGCAGTTTCCAAGCAGACTTCCTACACTATTTGAAACAGAACAGAGCAAGATTTGATAAAATAGTTATATGGGATGCCTCATTTTGTGGGTGCCCAGTCTGTGACAACTCAAAGGGTTCCGATTTTCAGAGGGTGGGTGGATCAGTAATTTTCTGAGAATCAGGCCCTTTTAATGTGTTTCAGGTGAGGCATAAAAAAAAAAGACGCACCCAAAATCACTAGTTACTTACTAAAATCTTAGCCGTGATATATAATTGAACTGATCACAAGCCAATAAGGGCTACACTTTTATATGATCTCAGTAACAAGGGCACAATGAGCTTGACTGTGAAAGTGCATGAATGCCCAACTGTTACCAAACTTGCACATACAGATGAGCTACTTACACACCTGTTTGCATGTTGACTGTCTATTTGTATACCCAGTAAGGTACTTTCCACAGATGCTTTCCTCAGTGTTGCAGGTGCTGGCACCAGATACTGGAAATTTGGCCTTAAGTGTTTGTTAAGAAATGTGGGTTTATTCTCTGAAGTAATTCACAAGAACAAAATGGCTGTCTGCGTAGCATGAATCAGAAGTCTTTATAATGCAAAAAAGGAAGAGTCGTCATAAACTGCTTACCAAAGACTTTCACTTTGGTGATGTTCGTCAGGATTCTTTCAGGATGGTACATCACACGACAAGAGAACACCTTGCCATCGTCAACCATTTTGATTGGGGAAATCTTTAGTGCATTGTCTGGACCTAGCTGAATTCTTTCCTTATACAATAGGCTGTAAGTCTTATTCACATCCTGGTGGTAGAACTCTTTGATAAGAATTGTTTCTTCACGTCCATATTCCCCCTGTTTAAAACACAGACAGATATTTCTTCCAGTCACAAACTCCTCCCTCCCTCCATCACAACCATTTCCTTCTCACCTTCTTTGAGTCAAAGCCTCAGGGATCAATCTAGGGTTGCAACATTAAGCTTAGCTTTTCATATAGCCTTTTCAATTCCTGGATCTCCGAGCGCATCACCGAAATGGTCATGATCTCCATTTTACATATGGAGGAAATAGACACAGAGTAGCTGGTTGACGAGCTTATGATCAAGTCTTCTGAATTGTAGTCCTGAGACTTAGACAGGAACCATACTGTGTCCTTCCCACCTACAGCTACCCTTCCACACAGTGTTAGGCAACTTTAGCACATTTAAGACTAGAGAAAAATTAGAGACTTCTCTTAATCTTTTGATTTTTTTTTAAATTTCTAGTTGCACCCAACTAACTGAAAAGCTGAACTTCATCATCTTCTTTTGACTCCTGTTTGCCAGAGCTAGTAGCAATGCCTAGAGTTAAGACTGAGTCCCTTTCTCTGTGCGTTTGTACACATACAATCTCAACATGTGCCATATATTTGCACATTCTGAAATGCAGAACTTTTGCTCTTTTTTTCCAATTCATAGTTTGAATTAACATCACCAAATAAAAATTAGCACAATATGCAGACTTGCCCTACAAAATTTCTAAGTTTAGGATAAATGTAGTACAAAGAAGAGGAGATCCAAACTGATAGCCAAAGGGGACAGAGCCACTAGAGAAAATAAAAGTTATGCTTATATTTGAAGGTCAGATTAACAAAGACACTATCAATTCGAGCTTTTCAAGAGTAACAGGTGCCAACAGATATAAACCTCAAAAAGAGCAAACAAGGTACAGAAATTAATGAGCAATGCCAAGGACATAGTTTGCTCATCTTCATCTCTGAACTACTGAAAGTAATTACAAGACAAAGTTGGAAAAAATACAGAGATTCCTGCGAAAAGTAACTGCAATGCAAAAAATAACTTGTTCAGCTCAAAGCCAAGAGCTTCTAAATTTGTTTTGTATGTGGTTTCACATGTCTAAGCAACTGTTTGAGAGCTGTTTTGTTCTCCCCATTTTCAAATTGAAAGTTAGCAGCGAGCAAAAATACCCATATGTAGTCTCACATTCTATTTCTGAAATCACCAGACACATTACTTATCAAACAACCAGGAGCAGTTCAGATAACCCTGAATGATGTTGAACATTTGGTAGTGCTCAAACAAATTAAGAATTTAACAACTTTAAAAAAAAATGATGCAGAGGGTTTTTTGGTTTTGTTTTTAATTTGGTCATTCAATTTACCAATTTCACTACCCTTTCCAACACTCTTTTTGGTTTCATTTATTTTGTGAAAAATTAAACCACCATAGCCATGTTTTTTCTTTGTTTTCAAACACACTGTTTCCGGTGAGATGTATGCTGCTTGTCAACTGTGGAGACACTGCATTTCTAGCTTTTCCTCCCTGTTGTCACAGTCTGATGTTTTCTCAGGTACTGAAATTACCTATACCTTTTGTCTAACAAACCTTTACTTTAACTGTTTGCAGTCCCCTGTGCAAAGTATAACATTTCTATTTGCTATGTTTTTTCCTTACTTTTTAACCAATAATGGAGGGTAGTTATACTTACCATTAGCCATTTCAAAGGATACTTGGACAAATTTACAGAAGTCATGTTCTCAAGGCATGGAATTTCCAGTGTTTCGTTTAATAGCACTTCCACCACCCCATAGTGCTTCTCATCTTTTACAATTGTAGCAAAAAGCAAGAAGAACAAAGAAAATGATTAGCACAATATGTGGTGTGCTCTAAAACAAAACATGCATTGCTCTGCTGTTCCTATGCTATTGATTCCATAGAATAGGCACTATTTTAAAAAAAAATTGGTTAAAATACTTCCAAAGCACAATAATCTTTTTAAGACTTATTTGCTAACTGAAAACCACGGTCCCAATTCTGCAAGCAACCCTATACCTAAAAGTTCCATTGAGTTTAACAGGAATATTGTAATGGAGTACTTGCAAAAGAAATTCCGCTAGTTGTAGAATCAAGATTTACTCTCAGAAGGGAAACTTGGAAAGGAGGGGGAAAAATGAGTTTGTTCCCTTCCTTCTGAGGCACGTAAGAGTCTGAAATTTCCAATTTCTTCTACTGGAATAAACCTTAACACTAATTTTCCCATCTTTGGTACTTTTCATCTGAGATGCTCAAGGAGCTTTACAAACATTGACTAAGCTTTGCACCATCTCATGTGAGTGAAGTATACTCCCTGTTTTACTGATGAGGAAAGAGACAGAGGCATTAAGCGAGTTGATCCAGGTCACACAGACAGTGGCACAGCTGGAAATGGAGCACAAAACTCCTAAAACCCCATCCTTTTTCTACCATTGAGTCTCCTTTTTTAAAACAATCATGCTGGGTTATTTTCCTTCCAATAACGTCTTTGCCCACGAAAGTTTTGTTTAGTAATCACACAACAAAATTTAGATATGGATGCAACAGTCTGAGCGCACATTCCCTCTCCCGTAACAGCAGTATGCTTCAAATAGTAATAACTAGGGCTGTCAAGCAATTAAAAAATTTAATCGTGATTAATCGCACTGTTAAAGAATAATAGAACACCATTTATTTAAGGTTTTCTTGGATGTTTTCTACATTTTCAAATATATTGATTTCAATTACCACACAGAATACAAAGTATACACTGCTCAATTATTATTTTTTATTACAAATATTTACATGGTAAAAAACAAAAGAAATATTATTTTTCAGTTCACTTAATATAAGTACTGTAGTGCAATCTCTTTACTGTGAAAGTGAAAACTTACAAATGTAGAATTATGTACCAAAAAACTGCTAAAAATAAAACAATGTAAAACTTTAGAGCCTACAAGTCTACTCAGTCCTACTTCTTGTTCAGCCCATCGCTCAGACAAAAAAGTGTGTTTACATTTGCAGGAGATAATGCTACCAGCTTCTTATTTACAATGTCACCTGAAAGTGACAACAGTTGTTGCATGGCACTGTTGTAGCTGGCGTCGCCAGATGCGCTCAAGATTCATATATGCCTTCATGTTTCAACCACCATTCCAGAGGACATGCGTCCATGCCGATGACAGGTTCTGCTTGATAACCATCCATAGGAGTGAGGACTGATGCATGTTCATTTTCATCATCTGAGTCAGATGCCACCAGCAAAAGGTTAATTTTTCTTTTTTGGTGGTTCGGCTCTGTCATTTCTGCATTGGAATGTTGCTCTTTTAAGACTTCTGAAAGCATGCTCCACACCTCGTCCCAATCAGATTTTGGAAGGCAATTCAGATTCTTAAACCTTGGGTTGAGTGCTGTAGCTATCTTTAGAAAGCTCATATTGGTACCTCCTTCACGTTTTGTCAAATATGAGGTGAAAGCGTTCTTAAAACAAACAACATGTGCTGGGTCATCATCTGAGATTCCTGTAACATGAAATATATGGCCAAATGCAGGTAAAACAGAGCAGGAGACATACAATTCTCCCCCAAGGAGTTCAGTCACAAATTTAATAAACACTTTTTTTTTTAACGAGCGTCATCATCATGGAAGCATGTCCCCTGGAATGGTGGCCAAAGCATGAAGGGGCATACAAATTATTTAGCATATCTGGCACGTAAATACCTTGCAATGCCAGTTTACAAAAAAGCCATGCAAATGCCTGTTCTCACTTTCAGGTGATATTGTAAATAAGAAGAGGGCAGCATTATCTCCTGTAAATGTAAACAAACTTGTTTGTCTCAGCGATGGGCTGAATAAGAAGTAGGACTGAGTGGACTTGTAGGCTCTAAAGTTTTACATTGGTTTGTTTTTTGAGTCCAGTTATGTAACAATATATCTACATTTGTAAGTTGCACTTTCACAATAAAGAGATTGCACTACAGTACTTGTATGAGGTATGACAAAGCTCCTCCTCTGCCTTGGTGGGTCCTGCGCTTATTGGCGGATTTGCTCACCTCAGAGGTTCACGGAAGCCCTCAGTTTGGCCACTTTCATGGCTCAAATCTGCTGTTCATTCAGTTAGCCTCATCACTGGCCAGCATGGGGAAAAGGAAGAACAATAATTCCCTGCAGTCTCTGCTGATCCACCTAGTCGATCAGGGAATAGGCCAGAGACCTTCCCTTCTGGTGGAACCCACAGTCCAGTTCAACTCCTCCGGTATCAAGTAGGGAGTTGGGGGGATGGAGGGAACCCGGGCCCACCCTCTACTCTGTGTTCCAGCCCAGGGCCCTGTGGATTGCAGCTGTCTACAGTGGCTCCTGTAACAGCTGTGTGACAGCTCCAACTCCCTGGGCTACTTCCCCATGGCCTTCTCCCAACACCTTCTTTATTCTCACCACAGGACCTTCCTCCTGATGTCTGATAATGCTTGTACTTCTCAGTCTTCCAGTAGTACTCCTTCTCACTCTTAGCTTCTTGTCCTTCTTGCTCCCAGCTCCCCGCACGCACACCACAAACTGAAGTGAGCTCCTTTTTAAACTCCAGTGCCCTGATTTGCCAGCCTGTCTTAATTGATTCTGGCAGCTTCTTGATTGGCTGCAGGTGTCCTAATTAGCCTGCCTGCCTGAATTGTTTCCAGAAAGTTCCTGATTGTTCTGGAACCTTCCCTGTTACCTTACCCAGGGAAAAGGGACCTACTTAACCTGGGACTAATATATCTGCCTTCTATCACTCTCCTGTAGCCATTTGTCCTGATCCTTTCACAGAGGTGAATTGAAAAATATTATTTCTTTTATCATTTTTACAATGCAAATATTGGTAATAAAAATAATAATATAAAGTGTGCAGTGTACATTTTGTATTCTGTGTTGTAACTGAAATAAATATATTTGAAAATGTAGAAAAACATCCACAATATTTAATAAATTTCAATTGGTAGTCTATTATTTAACATTGTGATTAAAAGTGCGATTAATCTCAATTAAATTTTTTAATCGCAATTAATTTCTTTAATTAAGTTGGGCTGTTGATTAATCACAGTTTAGTAAAAACCAAGTGTCTGCACTCAGCTTCTTTCCCTGCATTATTTTCCACCCTAGTGTCCCCACTCAAGGCTGAAATACAGGCATTAAAAGGTAGAGCAATTATATAACTAACTAAATACAAATGTGGATTAAGAAATGCCATCAAACACAAGCTGCTTTTTTTTTTTTTTTTTTAAAAAGCTGAAGCTCTGCTCTGATGTACAGAGGTCAGACACCCATGCTGGTTTTATCAGTGTCCTTGGATATAATTCCTGTGTGGTGCTGCTGGATTGTCTGCAGGACCCGGTGGGATAGATGGGATTGCTGAAGGTTAACTCCATTTGCTCTTCACAAGGAGACCTCAGAAGGTTCTGAAGATTACTGCTCATCCTTCCTGAGGCTGTGCAATGCAAGGTCATCACACCAGGTGCTATTCTGTTGTCTCTCTTGTTCCCCATGTATCAGTGGCCACTAAGAGGGGACTGACATATTTCAGTCTGCAGTATCAGTGAACAGACTACTGTCAACTCTATTGCTTCTCTTAGATTCTGTTATCTTTGCATTTGGATGAAACCCAGATAGTTTAGGATCAATCCAGGCAATACAAAGGCAATGCTGGTAGACAGGAAAAAGCATATTGTAGAAATGATAGGGATAAATCTGCTCCTTATACTTTGGTATATCATCACAGACTCTTATCTGTTCTGACGACAATGGCCCACTGAATTTTTATGACTAATCATGGGGTTTGCAGTTCTCCATTCTAGTAAGGATTTTGCCCATTTATCCATGCCCTTGTCACCTCCAGGCTGATGAATGATATACAGTTTACTTTGCAATGTCTTTGAAGGCCACCTGGAAATGTTAGCTAGTACAAAATGTGGCCTTCCGCCTTTGCTATGGGAAGGCAATAGTGCACGCTGACTAGAAGCTCTTCAGCTCTAGAACTAGATTCCACTAGTAGATTCATCAAAGCCTACATCTAGCTCACATGATAGTGTGCTAGACTAGTTTTTTGCTTTTCCTCAGTCACAGGTTCTTAATCTACGTGGGCTTTCTGTGGCTGACAGTTGTCGGTAATGACAACACTCAGATCTGGAAGTGAAGCGCAGCGTTACAGGTGGCGAGCAGCCCTTGTCATGAAGGCTCTGATTTGCAACCCTCAGAATATTCTGCGGGAAGCTCAAAAGAGGAAGCAGTTGTATGTATTTCAATGCGGGAAGGATCACTCCAAATGGTAAATGTCACTATCACTGCATTACAAAAGAGCACTGATCAGCTTTGCACAATTGTCCAGAAAGGGGAAATGGAGTGAATCTTTAATTTCTCAAGTACGTAGTACGGCAAAACTGTCTGGGTGAGTCAGCAGATAAGTTACATGTCATGCAGCAGGCTACAGGCGGTGAGGTTTAAGTAAGGTCAGTAGACAAACAGGAGAGCTATTTAAAAGATGAATTCTTGACACAGGAGGTACTTTTGCAGACTGCCTCTCCGCATTCTCACAGTCCTGTGTCAACAGCTCTATTTTCCCTGCAGTTCTTTGATTCAGTTCTCTAGTAACAAACTGTCTGCTACGGTCCTATATGATCGCCATTCACCCTTTTAGTCTCCCTTAAAATATACATCGGAAATAGGCATATTGATAAATGTAGTAATATGTTTGGTTTGCTCTGGTAGGGGGTAGAGCACCGCTTGCTGGTTTGTGCCATTGCTGCAAAAAGCCAGTTCGAAACTCACTGAACGTGAACAATAGTTGTCCTCAATTTAACCTATGTAGAATGGTAATGCTAATGCTGGGCAGGTCTGCATCAGCAAGGAGAAAGGCTTCATTCTTTAAGAAGGAGAGAGAAAACCCAGCACAATTAATAAGCTTATAGTCAAATGCTCCTCTAGCGTATTCCCTTCATTTCCTCCACCCAGTGCTCTCCACACTGTCGGGCTGTACCATAGCCATGGCACGGAAGCAGAACTTTCTGTCTCACAAGGGTGTCAGAAGTGCCCCTTGGCTATAGCACAGAGTGCTGTTGCAGTCCTTTTCACAGTGGCTGGTGGATTTATAACCTCTAAGTTTCACTCATTCATTATTAACATTCTTTATAGAGGCTCACTTCTCTTTCCTAGCTTATTTGATCTGTCTTTTACTGTTAGTCAAATGGCAAGAAGATCCCTAAAGAAGAGACTATGCGGTAACTCCAAGGAACCTCCTGCGCCCACGAGTTAAGATGGAATTTTCTTAATGAACCAACATTTGCTATTTCAACCCTAGTATTCATATCTTTGATCCAGAGCAATAGTTTGTCCGTGTTTGTTTCAGCAAGTTCATGAGGATGGGTTTCTTGGGACTGGTCAGCCCAGATGTAAGTCCATGAAAATTAAAAACAAATGTGAGATACTCAAAGCCACATTCTACATATGTAATCATTGTAACAATTCCACGCTGGAGACTCCGAGTTTCAGCTCGCACATCGCAGCGTATGTGCCTTTTTGGTAAAAGATCTAACTTAGGGTCAAATTCTAAAGCTACTGAGTCAACAGTATTTGCCCTTAGGGCTGGTAGGTGGCCCTTAATGCAGCAGCTGCCATTCTGTTTTGTGGCTGTTTTCTATCCTATGCAAGGACAAACATGTCACTATCTTTTACCTTCCATATACCCTTCAAACACTCCTGAAAGCCTGCATGCACATGAATGCAGGACACAGGAGAACAAGAACAACAAAACATGTAGTGCCCAAGCAATGGCAAATCACTGTCATTTTCCCTGTTTCATTTCTGTAGTTTGTTAAATACTCGAAATCACATATGTCAGTTGTTTTTTTAAGCAACCAAGAAAACCCAGCTGATGTGAACAACTAAATTCCTTCCTAAAATGAAAATAGTGCAGTTCCTCATTTTTTTCACGTTATCTGAAACCAGGCAAAACTAATGTGATTTCTGATTTTCATTCAAATCAAAAATTTGAGCCAGGTTCCATAACCTTCCGCAAACTGGACCAAATTTCCTAAGCATCATATTCATGCTTCTGGGTGGAAATCAGGTGGAACTTATTAACCTCATATGGCTCAGAGATGAAACTTGGCGAGTTCAGCAGACTTTAGTTTTTGAGCTAGTTCAAACTCAGGAGTGGTATGAATTCATCCAAAGCAAAACTGGAACCTCTGCATACCAAACCTACTGACCTTCAGCAAAACACTTCTCAACATGAACTGAACTGCCACTCGCATGCAGTCGGCCAGCCCTGCCTTTGCTTCTACTATTTATTCGCTGTTCCTAGGAAGCCTAGTGCAAGTTTGAGAGCTGGCTCAGAACAAGTTTGAATCCCCACTTCCCAAACCTACCCTTAAACTGAGGAAATTAGCTACCCGTAGACATTGCAGCCTGGTGCTCAAGGACACCCAGCATTAATAACACACACATCAGTCTACGGGAACTGAGGATGTTCAGTCCTTCTATTTATCTGTCTCTTTCCTAATAATTTCAACACACAGAGTATAGTATATTTGAAAGACAGGTGTCCTCCATCCCTAGGATGTTGCATGGCCCAGCCCATTTCCCAGTTACCATTCTCTGCCCAGTATTATCATTGTTGTCCCTAATGAACACACATCATCCTTCCTCCCTGTCACTCACCTGGTTCCTTCCATCAACTTGCTCCAATATTCCTGCCCATAAGTTAAATGGTGCTATGCTCCTCACCAGGCAAACTCTTTACATACGGTAAGGCAAGGCATACCAGGCTGTCAGACAACAGCTAAACCAGAGATAGCAAAGTGTCAAGGCAGCAGCAGTACAATACGTGCAAATCTGGAATCACAGAACAAATTGAGCGTAGCCAGGCAAAAGTATTCACATCATTTACTTGTTCTGTTTTTCCCCCTAAGTGTTACCAAAAAACAATAGGGATCTTAATATCACTTACCTTCTGCCTGGATACTAAGATTAATTTCCGCAGCCTTTGTCCCATATGGGTAGGTAGCAAAGCTACACTCATACTGCCCACTGAGTGAGAGACTAACGTTACTCAGGTGTAGACTCCACTGATGGCATTCCACCTGGTTTGCTCTGGCATCATGGGAACTCCAAGTCTTGCTAACATCTACCCAGCAGTGGTGGGGAGTCTCACTGAAAGCCACTGAATAGTTATAATCAGTCTTAGAAAAAGGTAAGTATTTAATGCCATATATAGGGTGATATACAGCTATTCTACTGGGTGGCGTATCATCAATCTTTGACCATTGTGTTTGTGAGACATGGATCCCATCTCCGCTCAGAATGCTGCATTCCAGAGTCACATCACTGCCAGGGAAAGCATGGACTGCTTCTGTCTTTATAATGGTGCCTTCAAGCTCGCCTTAAAAAGAAACAGAAAACTGTCAAGTCAAGCAATGCTTATAAACAACCCCCTTTTAAATCTTCTTATCAACTCTGTTTGGTGCCTTCACTAGAAAGAGACACCTATATAAGAAGAAGCTGGGGCCAAAAATACAATAGTGCAATATTAAGTAGAGTGAGAAGGTTTAGCAGTTGACGGAAGTAGTAAATCATGAGTACAGATTCCAGAAAAGGAACTGGAGAAAAAAATAAGCAGTGGCTCAAGCAGCTTGAACAGGATGGGGAGCGCTCATCATACTACACAAAGAGAAAGGGGAGCTTTCAAGTGATATGTAAAGCAGAAGCCAGGACTGCTTATTCCACAGGTCTCTTTGCAAGAACCAAGAAGTAGTGAATCCTGCTTGCTAATTCTGTTTTGCGCAATTGCATTCTGCCTTTTTCAAGTACTCCTGCTGTTTCAATAGGAAAAGGTGTTCTTTTACATGGACCTTGCTAGACAGCTTCTGCATTCCACTGTGGAGGTTGTACTTCAATGTTGGAGCAAGCAGCTTCCTCATGTATGGTTTGTTTATCAGTTTGTTAATTTTCTGAGGCGCTTTGAGGTCCTTTGTGCACCATATAAATACAGAGCTAATGCATTTGTGAAAGGAAAAGAAGTTTTCAGCCTGTTTTTAAATAGTTGCTGCCACAGTGAAATTGACCTTTTCTCTTTCTTTTTCCTCCTGGGGGAAAAGAACTCTGTGATCTATCTCCACTGTCTCTGTTGAGTTCCAAGAGACATAGCATGCAGCATATTCGTATGCATGAAGTTCCCAGGTAGCTATCAACTGATGACGTTACACAGAGCAGTCCCCTACAGCAGAACTCCACTGAACCAAACAACAGTACCATACATTGATCACCGTTTTATCTGAAGTATTTGGCAGTCACAAGAAACTTTCAGAAAAAATGGATGTGTATGAGCACCCTCAGGCGTAGGGCTCACTCCCCCTTATCATTCTCTTTAGCCTCTCCCCATCTTTAAAGAACACCTTGAAAATTCTCACGATGCGTCCCTCCCCCCCTTCCCAAATGGTGTAGTTACAGTCAGAGCCAGAGATTTATGACATCTCTCTCCTAAGCTTTTTGTGCCTCCCCACACACTGCAGTCAACACCCTCAAGTCATTTTATTCATTATGAATTTTTAAAGGGAAATTGAAATTTGATTTTATGTTATATGTAACCATGTCAGGAACGGTCTAGATAATACTTAGTCCTGCCATGAGTGCAGGGGACTGGACTAGATGACCTCTCGAGGTCCCTTCCAGTCCTACGATTCTATGTTCTACAGTCCCCTAAATGCCTGTGCAGACCAAGGACATATAATGTAGCAGTGAACTCATTTGTCATTTATGCAGCACTAATAGTGCTCTAGGAACTATATTGACAGCTATAAAGCCAAGATGCAGGCCCTGAAGGGTTTACAGTCTAATACCCCAGTCCTTGTGGGCAGTTCTCTGAACCCACCAGCACCTCATTGCAGAAAAACTGGTTCTCAAATAACCAAAATATGAAACCAAGTGAATAGAGCATGAAAAGCAATGTGACTGAATAGTCAGGTTAAGTGTACTTATCTCCAGAATTTTAATACCCCTCCCTCCCATCATGTACATCCTTTACAGTAAAATAAAGGGGCATAAGGTGGACAAGTTAAGATTTAAGTGGAAGATTTGCCTAAATAAAAATCTCAGTACCTGTCCAGTATGATGACTGATCTAAGACCTCTACTTACTAAAGGCATCTGTTATATTCAAGAGGTAGCATCACTTAAGTAGTTTCCAGACAGATAACTCGCAACGAAAATTATTTTTAAAAGCACATATTAAGATCAAAGAGCCACATCAAGCAGGAATTTGGGATAAATATTTTAATACTTCAACTTTTTTTTAATTAATTGCTTAACAGCACCAAATTGATGGAGTCCATTTTATTTAAAAGTGTCCTGCAGCTCTCTCTTCTTGGCACTGGAATCTTGCCAATTGTTTTAAAAATTCCAATTTAACCCAACATTAAAAAAAAAAAAATAAGATGCCAGTACGTCCATACTTAACCCCTTTTCCTTCAAGATGTTCCACCCATTTAAAGTATCGTGCAGCATGGGCAACTCAGACACTTAAGTATAAAGTTGAAGGATTTTGTTGGCACCAGAATAAATCGGTATGCACTGGGCATGATTAAATTTAGGCTGGAAATTAAAAGAAACTTTCTAACTATCAGAGGAGGGAGGTTCTGGAACAGCCTTCCAATTGGAGTTTTGAGGGCAAACAACCTAAGAAGTTCTGAGAAGGAACTTGATAAATTTATGAATGGGATTATATGACAGGGCTGTCTGTAATACTAGGGGACTGGACTAAATGACCCACAAGGTCTCTTCCAGTTCTGTTTTCCTCAGTGGTCTGATTTTTATTAGGGCAGAACACCTGTAGCTGCAGAGAACTTTAATGGGAGTTTAGCCTGGATAAACAACAGCAGGATTTTGCCCTAACTTGTGTTTTGTTGAGATTTAATATGGACAACTGTTTCTCCGTGTGCAATATGGATTTTCATTAGTCATTTTACTTGGCTTTTTTTTATTTTTACCATCATCGATTTCTCTTACATAAGTAGGAAATTTCCCTGACCTGCTCCATCTATATGCAGCCATTAATAAACATAATCAGATACATCTTGCAGTTCCAATTAGGTACCTGGAACATCTTTATTTTTTGAATTGGAAATTGGACTCAAGCCACAACATTCATACGCACACTCGGCCCTGGATTTTAAGTACTCCAAACTTCAGGATGCACAAAAGAAGCATTGAGTTTCAAGCCCCACTCTAATTTTTAACAAGGCTGGTTTTGATTAAGCTCCCCTGATACAGACACAGTTGCTCTCCCTTCTCTAAAGTCTTATTCTAATATTCAAAATGCCTTGCTCTCGGGGTATATCTACATAGGTGTAATTCCCGGCTTGAGTAGAAATATGTATATTAGCTGTGCTTATCTAGCAGTCTAAGAAGAGCAATGTGGCTGCAGCAGTGTGGGTAGCAGCTCATGCTAAGTATGCAGCCAGGGGGTCCAGGTGGGACTGTACTCAGTCAGCTAACCTGAGCTGGTGTACTTGCTACCATGGTCACATGGCTCTTTTTGATGTGCTAGCTTGAACAGAGCTAGTGTGTGTCTGTCCGTCCGTGCTGGGAATCATACCTACCAGCTGCTGTAGAGACATATGCCCAGCAACAACCTTGTCTTGCAAGCCCGTAATACAGTGCACAGATGGGAAAAAATCTTTCCAGGATTTCCAAGCAGTCAGTATCACGGTTCTGCAATTAATGGTCACATTTCGGAGGGGAGGGGAAGAGGAAGTTAAAAACCCACATAGTTAGGAGGGAAGCTCATTTCTAAAACATATATTCTCCTAAAATGAGTGAGTTCTTTGCAATGAGAGAAACTGTGAAACTGGCTTACAACTTTGAAGAAGTTGGCTTGCTAGTCAGTACTTCTAGTTAACATTCAATAGTAGTAATTTGTATCTTACTGTAGCTATGAAAAAGTTGCCTTGAAACATAAAATCAATGTTAGTTTGATTTTTGCCTTAATGTGAAATTTAAAACAGGTTTTTTCCAAATTAAAGAAGCTCAGTCCATAAAACACTTACTTACCAGCAACATGATGTGTTAGGATGAACAAATACAATGCACAGGAAGGCCACCTTTTCTCCATCTTCATCGCTTGGTGTTACATTAACATTTCCGTAGTTGTCTTAGTGATTGCTGTAAATGAAGCCAAAACAGTCTGCTTTACGCAAACATGTCTGATCAACCCAGACACACCACTCCAGCACGGCTTCAGAGAAGGGCAACGTCAACAGGAAACTGAGGTTTTCACATCTGGTGTGGTAAAATTAGATCTTTACAGAAAAAAACCTTTAAAACCTTTCCGTAAAGATCATGGCTGATTTATTCAAAATATAAACCCTAAATGCTCTCTGAAAATCTATCTAAACTGTAAATTGAAAACCACATCTATTCTACAGCTCACATACAAAACCCAATGCATTGTCTCATTCTCTATACAAAACTCCAGAATGGACACAGTTATTAAGATAAATGTAAACTTCTTGAAAATAGCCTAAGCGTTTAAGAAGTGTGTATGATGTGCTGTATAGAGCAGGGGTGCATTGTAACTAACAGGAATGCAACTATTTGCTGTGCAGTGCACTCCTACATTTTTAAGAACCCATCAATGAACAGACAGGAATTTTGTTCTCAAAGTTAATTCAACCTGTCAGGCCCGACTGAGAGGAGCAAATTTTACTATTGATGAACACCTCTGTACTATAATGTTAATGGATTCCTCATGATGCGGAACACAGTTTGGACTCAGTGTAGACCAGAAAAACTCTGTTCAACATTATGTGAGCTAACAGCATCTGTGTTGCTAAAACCATTACTGTTACTACTGCTAACAACACAGTTGAAATCAATGGGACTACTCTAATCTGTAAAGATCACTCCTGTAAGTAAGGGCTTGCAAGATCAGGCCTTTGGAAAGCTCTTCATGGCAGAGACTCCATGTTTATTTGTTCTGGTAAGGTCCATATGCATCTACAGCACTACATTAAATATCGGTGAATCAATTTGTCCATTCTTCTGTGTTTTTTCCCTCACATGTGCCTCCAAAGTAGTTTGGTGTACAACCCACATGCTACATTCACTGGTCAGAGAATTAGTGCATTGGGGTATTTCCAGTTATATTGATCGTTTTGTTTTGTTTCCTGTTTAATTATTTACCACAGTATCACAAGCTGCAGAATTGTGGGTGAAAGTTCTAATTAGTATGGTAAACCCTGTGCAACTTATAATCATGCAGACTGAGTTTGCAGTGTTGTCAATTGTCAGCTTCTTGAAAGTTACAAATGTTGCACTTGGAACATACAGAGTGTGTAAATCCTGTCCCCATTTACACAGTGTCAAAGAAGCAGAAATCCCACAGGACTGTCCCATAGAGCATTTGTAAAGCCATAAACCAGATGTCCTGTTGCTGGTGAAGCACCCCATTACAACATGTTTTGGGTTTCTAGGAGCAGGCAGAGCATCCCTATTGTTTACTGCTTCCCTCACCAATTCACATTTCCCAGTCTGCTCAATCACATTTTGGTAAGGTCCATGCCTTTTATTACAGATGGGGACACTTGAGCTTTGTCTACACTAGACAAGTTTCCCACCAGTTTAACTAAATCTACTTAAACTCGTGCAAATCCCTAATATAGGTGCACTTAAGCTGTTATAACCCTTGTGCATAAACAATTTATTTTAAATTGGTAAATTACCAATGAAAAGAAATACAAATTTAGCAAGGTTCAAGCAGTTTAAATACATTTATATTAGGGTTTGCACTGGTTTAGCTAGATCAATGATACTAAGATTGAGGCTTGGGAGCTCAAGTGGCTCTTTAATGTGTCTCCTGTGGCTCTTTGTGGCACATGGTGTTAAAACACTGTGATTTAATTATTAACCAATATAAGATATTAACCATTCAGGATGCTTTTACTGTGTTATTAACCAATTGTAGAATACTTGGTCAGTCATTTTGTGGTGAGAATATTATATATATTTTCTCACTGGACAAAATGACACAGTTTTAATATCATGTGCTGTAATATATATAAAATAGTAAATGAAACAATGAATTCACACTACTGTGGCTCTTTTGGGTAATACTGATAGCTAATTTGGCTCCTGAACCACTGAGATCTGATACAGTATCCTTATGAAGGGACAAATTTCAAAACAGAAATGAGAAAAAAATATTCTAGCACTACCAGTTTCTCCTCCAGTAATTTTGTTCTTCCCCTTTCCTTGTGTGTTAGATTAATTGTTGACATTCTTTTTAATACATGTGGCTGTTCTTCATTAAAAAGAGTTTGGGTGTTTTTCCTGCTTGTTTTATGGTGTAAAAGCAAACTCTAAGCTGGACATCAGAGCTTGAGCTTCAGTCTTAGCCCAAATTAGTGGTCTTCAATGCAGATTCACAGAGACAGACTGACAACATGCTGGTTGCTTTGCACAGGGGGCCTAGTAAATAACTCAATATATGCTGAGGACCAGTGTCACTTTATTTTATGGCAATAGGGCTCTATTTTCACAAAAATAATTGAGCTGCACACTTACAGTCGGCAATTATTTATTTTATACACAATGGCTTTTTATATGCAGTTCAAGGTCTATTTTTTAGGAAGTTTAGTGCACTGGTAATGGTTTTTCAAACAGAATAAATTGGTTTTGAGGCTTTTCTTCTGCTCATCCTTGGATTACTTTTTCTAAAATGACAACAAAACAGCAAGACAGAAGCAGTTTGAGTACCCCTCACACAAAGGTAATATCTGACCCTATTACCAATCAGTGAAATTGTGCTCTAGATGAGCCAGAATCTGGCATCCCCATTCCTAAACATAGGCCATTGGGGGATAAATCTTTGCTTGTAACTCCAATGCCATCTCTTGTCCTCATTACTTTAAATCATGACCCCATCCTTAAGACAGTTGTGCTGCCAACATGGTAAATGTCATGGCTATGCTCGGAAGCAATGAGGTGCTGTATGACCAACAAGACATATTCAAACCAGAGTTTTCAGCAGTCATTTGGAAGAAGCAAAAATGCACACTCACGTGTGCACTCCCCAGTTTCCAACTCAGGGAACAGCGGCAACAGATAAACTGCTGACTTCTCAGCCAGCTGCAAAAACAAGATTCCAAGACAAATCAACTTAATTTCAAACTTCTGAGGGGGATCAGTGAATAGAGTTCTTCTATCTGTCCCTGCTGAGCAGTTCCCAGAACAAACTTTTGAACTACTGGGGGAAAGGCTTTTGTGTGACATGCCAGAAAAACCTCATATGAGAAGCTTTTATTGATCTAAAAAACATACATCACAATTTGAAAAGACAGCACAAGGACAGTATGTTGTAGGAAGCACCCACACAAAGGTCACCGAGCAGCTCTTAGTAGTCAGTAGGCCATTTGGCCTGACCTCAGAGTTTGCTCCTCAAATGAGAGATGGTCTGACAATGTTATGGTTTTATATTTAGTTTCATTGGTTGAGTGCCGTGACTCAGTATTCATGTTGTGGCTTGCTGATGTGCAAGCCATTTCTCCCCAACCTGCCTCCAGATATCACAAGTCTTTACTCTGAACACAACATCCCATCCACAGGAACAATAGATCAACATCAATAGGTAACAACTGCTAATGTAATCTACAATTATATCTGAGATGAAAAACTTGTCTCCATCTACTAGCTGTATCCCTACCACCAAGCGCTTCTTTGTAATACTCATGAACAGAGAGCAGGAAAACCATCCAAAACAACCACCACCTTTTAACAGAAGGGCTGTTTCCCCCAGGAGGGAGAACGCTCTGCCATCATATCATGTAACATTGTGAGAACCTGTAAACTTTCGCAAAGCTAAATAAGCCTAGGCTATCAGACTGAATAGAATGTTTCCGCAGAGGTGAAGGCTCAGTAGATGGTACATTGGAGATTGTCAGCAATGAATTTCTCCATTGGAGATGCAGCTCCATCGGTGCTAGCCATACACAGCAAGTGTCCTTGTGTAGCAGTCGAATTTTTTATCATTAAGCAGAATTTTACGTCTGCTTAAAATCAGCTCTAGAAGACCCAGTGGCAGGTCAGTGTACCTTAGTACCAAGCAGACTTTGAGCTGCACTGCTGGTAGTGCAAGGTTGAAAGATTAAGGAAAAGCCTGTGTAGATAAGGCTTGAGACAGTGTTTTGTTTTTTTTTTTAAATGTGGGCAGCACAGCATGAGGGGGACTCTCCAGCAGTCTTTTGGAGAAGACTTAAGACAAACATACTGCAGCTGTTCATCATTAAAGATCCAACTTCTGTTTTTGTAAGAATAGGGATGTTAGCCCCAGTGCCTTGTCTAAATTCCAGCTAGGGAAATTACTTTCTGCTTCTTTGAATTCCTTCTGCAGTTCCACCTGGGTCTCCTAATTTTCTACAATCTTTGCCTCAAACTTAGTGTTGCCCTGTTTATGAATAGTTACTGCTTTCCACCACATAGGTGGGATCATTTCGATAGTGGTTGGACTGTATAATGTGCATTTCATTCTGTAAAGCACTTTATGTAAAAAGGTGTTCTATGAATGCAAAATATTTGTACTTTCAGGCACCCTCAGAATTCTCTTATGTGGATTTAGCATTTGTCCGACATTTTCTGAATGTAGGAGACCAATTATTATTTGCAGCCACTAGATGGCACTGACAATTCATATCGGTACATCACAACTCGAAAAACTCAAATTCATCTCATCCACTTTATGACAGTAAGTGTATCCAATTTTGGGGGGAGATGGCTGTAGGGGTCCTCTAATTATTTTCTGCAGAGGCATTCACCACCGAAGCAGGCATTTTGAATGATAAAAATAACTTTTTCCATGGAAGTCATGCCGGTCCCCTCCATTATACTTCATGTTCACAAAAAACCTCAATTGCAATAGAATTCTTCTCCCTCAATTACAAAAAGCAGCAACCAAGAAGAAAGAAGAACTGCAGTCGGTCCCACAGAAAAAGAAATCTTGAACTCTAGAGACAAATTCAATTATTCACAAAGAGAACCTTTTCAGAAATGCAGGGGCCTGAGCTAGTCCTGCTGGAGGCAAGGAATGATTACCCTTGCAAACTAGCGTCCTCTAAACACTGCTTAAAGAAAGCACTGCTCCCAGATGAAAAAGCAGTATATACTTTGAAGCAGGAATTTCATTAAAAAGTAAACTAACCTTTTAGGTTTCCTTGATGTTTAGCACCAATATTCCTACATTGCCACCCTGTTTTGGTTTTGAACTTCGTTGAAAATAGTAAAATCTACTGTTATCAGGCAACTTTCAACAAAGCAACTCACTGGGTTATGATTAAAGGGTGACTCAGGCCGTTTAGTCTACTGGCATAGGACACTGGGACGAGAGTGAAGAGACCTGGGTTCTATTCCTGTTTCTGCAACTGGCCTTCTGTGTGACCATAGGCCAGTGACTTTACTACTCTGTTTCCTCACCCAACCTTTTTGCATCTTGTCTATTTACAGTGTTATTTCTTCCGAATAAGGACTATTTCTCACATTCTGTGTGCAAATTGCCTAGCACAATGGGGCCTCTATTTCTTCTGGAGACCTTTAAGAACCATCCTCATGCAGATAAAGTTAAAAGTCATCTTCATTTCAAAAATAATTTTTGCAACGGCAACTTTTGTTTTTGAAGCAGAATCATATTTAAAAATATATATTTATTTTTCACTCTTTTTATTACTATTATTTCTTTCAGATTGGATCATGAAAGCAGACTCACTTTTGCATATAATAATTTCCAGGCTGGCCTGCACAAGTTCAGTGCACTGGTTGCTGACACAGTAGGGTCAAGTTTTTGTTTTGTTTTGTTTTTTTGAATACTGTGTCTACTAGAATTAAAGACAAACCCTTATCCCAACATTTCATTTGGCCTTTAGTCCTGTAGAAGCTTTGAGGCCAAATTAACCTGACAATGTCCCTTTAATGAAGTCCTTATGTAGCTGGTAAATACTGTTTTCTCCACTGTAGAGATTGGGAAGCTGGCACAGAAGTGAATTGATTTGTCCTAGGTCCCAAATCAAGCAAAATAGCAATGCTAGGATTACAGCTCAGGAATCCTGATTCCCTGTCCTGTACTCTAACTGTTAGAAACACTGTAAGTTATCTTAGTGACTTCCTGGATTAAATAAGGGCCATTTTCAAGACATTACTAGAAAGTATGATCATTGTGGGAAAGATCCTTTCTGCAATGAATTAATCCGTTAGTCAGTTTGAGGCTTTACATTTCATGACATAGCAAAAAGGGGAACAGCAATGATGGTCAACAAATCAAAAGATGAGCTGTCTCTAGGGAATTCAAGCTATTAAGGAACTATATATTCAGCCTTCAGAGTGAAACACAAATGTCCAAGGATAATAAGTGAAAACAACTAGCTTTCTCACTCGCACCACAATCAGCTCTGGATCATCACCTTCTCCCCTGCCAGAACCAGCAGAAATCCCTAAACACTGGATTGCAGAGTACAGCTGACAGGAAAAGCAAATGCTATTTAAAACAAAAGAAAATACCCACAACCACCACCATGCACTAACAAAGAAAAACTACTATGACAGAGTCAGACAGAGGGTTCTTAGCAAATTAAGGACTGTAAAGAGCCATTATTTTCCAAGGCAAACTAGATGTCTGAAAGATTAACCCTGCCTGTTCGTTGCTGCTTCTGCTTCACCTGTGGCAGAACCGTGATGTTTCTTCTTGTTGCCCCTCCACCAGATACATGTGTTAACATGCACATTCCATTCCCTGACCACCCCCCCATCTAGAAGAAACATCAAATTAGAAGAACTCAGCCACATAAGATTGTTTGCAGTGTCGTTCTTGCAGCTGTGTTGGCCCCAGGATATTAGAGACACAAGGTGGGTGAGGTAATATCTTTTACAGAACCCGCTTCTGTTGGTGAATAAGCCAGCTTCCGAGCTACCCAGAGCTGAAAGAGAGCTCTGCGTAGCTCAAAAGCATGCCTCTTTCACCAACAGAAGCTGGTTCTGTAAAATATATGGTCTCCCACATAATATTGTGATACAGATGGCTATAAAAAGCTATTTGTTAGAAAAGGGTTAACCACTCATAATGTCAGTAAATACAGTCATGTTGAACGACAGACTCTTTTAGAGGGCAATACCCTGTATTTCCCACCACGTTCCATGTGAAAAGATTAAGTTTCTAGCATTTATGATTTTGAAGAAAAATCTTCAGATGGTCATTAAAAGCAGTTATTTCTGGCTGAGTCGGAAAATGTCTTGAAACAATAGTGCTAAGAGTGGTGTGGACTGCTTCTGTTCATTTCAGTGGGGAACTCAAGACCAATCTTGACATTTTAAATAATCACTATTTCACTGTTCATCAAAGCCCATAAAGAAGGATGATCATATCATGCATCTTTCTACAGTGAGTGGCATCTGTTTCAGCTATCTCAAAGGTGTGGAGCTTTGTTTGGGAGCAGAACTTGGGACAGTACCACTTTTCCCCCCTGATTCGATCCCTCGTCCTAGATTCTATTTCCATCTCTGCCATTGACTTCTTTATGATTTACTCAGTGCCAACATCGTGTTATTGACCTACTGATATACCTTGGGTAAGTGACTGCATGCCACAGCTTCCCTGTTCTGATTTCCCCTCTTTCTTGCAATTGCTTAACCTTTGCAACATCACAATATTAGTAAAGTATTTTGAGATTTTTTATTTGAGAAGTTCCATTTCATCATCCTCTCCATTTTACAAATGAATAAGTTGAAGCACAGTAAGCTTACGGGATTTTCGAATGAAACATAGCAACTCAGTAGCAGATGCAGGATGGTTTCTAATTCCCAATTCCAAAATTTATCATAATTGTTTATGCAGAGGAGATTCCCTAAATCTTATTCCCATATGTTGAAGCCACATTCTGTCCCTTGAAAAAAAAATCACACCGTAAATTAACTTATCTCTTACGGTAATGGAATTTTAAAAAGGAGCATCTTGCAAGACCTTCCTTAAATGCAGTAAGATGGAGAACTGCACTATGAGCAAGCACAGAACAAAATGACTATTTAAATATAATCCCACATTTTAATCACAAGCAAGGGGGAAAAATCTTATTGCTGAACTGAAATAAGTTGATTTGCTGTGAATCAGATTTTCAAAGGGACACACACGCGACAGGGGAAATGGAATACATGAGGCAAGGAGAGACAGCTGCAACAACTAAAAGTAATATTTTTCTCTTAAAATTGGGCAATTACACAGAGTCAATTTCTATAACAGATGTTACAACATGGTAAAGAGCTTATTAGGGAAAAACACACCACGGATTTACAAGGGACTAGTTTAAAAGCCCAACAGATTGGTCTGTAGGAGGAGTAGACCAGAATCTTTTGGGGCTAGCTTCACTGACATTAATGAATACACTAGAGGTGCATTTGGCCTGTGATGTTTAGTTTGAAAAGAGTTGATTGTGGTCATTTAGAATGCTAGAAAAGTATTTGGGCTGAAGATCAGTGGAACTGACCAGCTGCTCAGAACACAGGTATAATATTAGAAGTCTGATTTAATATCTTGTTCTACGAGCAAAGCTTGTGGCTAAACAGGAAATAAAACTCATCTATCCTTATTAGATTTGGGCTATAATCTCATGCCACTCAGATATTGGACTGAATTGCTTTCATACTGCTACCAGCGGCTTAAGGGAACAATGCAATTGTGGCACCAGACAACTCAGCAGTGGTACAGTTTAGTTGGACTCCAAAATAGACTGTGAATCTAAAGTATGCTCATGTTTAGTGGCTTGAACAACAGAAATATCAAGCAAAACCTGCATGAGAAACAGATAAGATAGACGAGTATTTTCATCAGTGATGATAAACAAAAGGAGCGTCATCTAGCTATGCTACAGTATCTATATTAAAACTGGGTGCAGCAAGTGTTGTATTTCTTCTTTTCCTCTCTGCTCCCTGTAGGCAGGCAGTGCTATTAAAGAAAACTAAGCCCAAAGCACACCAGCAACTGCTTTCCTTCTATATGTGTCAGCTAAATTCTCCTTTGACCTCAGTGTTGAATTAACGAATTTGAACCAAAAACCTGAGACTATCTTCTTCTACAGCTGTTCTGCATCGTTTGGCCTGATAAGACACTGAGACTCAAACTTGCCCATTTTATTTTTAGGCTGTTCCTTACAAAGGCAACATTTGCAATTCCATTTTTTAAAAATTATTTGTGTTATAGAGTAGCAAGTTGTGTTTTAGACTCAGGTAATATAACATCTTTGAGTCTGATGATGTAATTAACAAAAAAGATTTGACATGCCAGAATAAGGCACTGTCTCTTGAATAACCATAGGAGAACAGTAGGAATCCAGAAGTGTAGAGCAGAAGTCAACAGAGGCTGTCTAAGGGAGTTGTGCACCCAACTCCACTAGGCTCCTGTGAATATCCCCGCCAGAGCAAACATGTAGAGAGGCCAGGGGGTATATCGAGGTTCACACATACCCTTTAAACCAAAAATCCTACTTAACAGCTTCCCACCCTATGCATCTCCTGAGCTGTGACACCAGAAGGCAATACAAGTAACATGTTTTTATGGAAAAAAATCAGATAAATCTAATCTGGAACCACCAGCACTAATCTTCATTTCTGTAATTTAGGGAGAGTATGTTGCATTCTTCATATGCAGCAAATGTTGAATCCTTGCTTAAAACACAAAATTCAACCTTAACTATACAGCTGTGGCTCATGTCTCCATAATATGCCACCTGCAGAAAGTAATAAGGGCCCTGTGAGGAAAAGGAATCTGATATCCCAAAGCAGACTGTGGACAATAAGTAATAGAAGTGCTTGACTAATTATTCCATGACTAATATGATTTGTAAACTATAACCTGAATATAAAGATAAACCTTCTGGACTTCTCCTTTTTGGGTGAGCAGCTAGCTAGCCCAGAAAGTTTGAGGAAATTCACCCCTCGTAAGACTTTACCGTTACCATATTGTTTCCCACTTATATGTGAGTTGAAGCAGTGGGGCTACTCAAGTAAGGAACTCCCCTTCCAAGTCTTGGACACACTAAAATGGCCAATAGTCCGTGCAGATTCACATATGCTACCTTCACACCTTTAAATCCTAATCTAGACAAGACCTTAGAGAACCAATAACATGGTTCTCAGAAAAGCATTCTTGTCTACCCTGGGTGAGGGGCATTTTCTTGTTAATGCCATGCTAATCACATTAACACATCAAAGAATCCTTGTGGCACCTTAGAGACTAACCCATTTATTTGGGCATAAGCTTTTCTGGGCTATAACCCACTTCATCAGACGCATGGAGTGGAAAATACAGTAGGCAGGTATAAAAATACAGCACATGAAAAGATGGGAGTTGCCTTGCCACGTGGGTGATCAGTACTAATGAGGCCAATTCAATCAGGGTGGAAGTGGCCCATTCCCCTCAGTAGACAAGAATATCAACAGAGCGAGAATTATTTTTTGTAGTGACCCAGCCATTCCCAGTCTTTATTCAGGCCTAATTTGATGGTGTCAAGTTTGCAAATTAATTCCAGTTCTGCAGTTTCTCGTTGAAGTCTGTTTTTCAAGTTTTTTTTTTTGTTAAAGAATGGTAACTTTTAAGTCTGTTATTAAGTGTCAAGGGAGATTGAAGTGCTCTCCTACTGGTTTTTGAATGTTACAATTCTTGATGTCTGATTTGTGTCCATTTATTCTTTTGCGTACAGACTGTCCAGTTTGGCCAATGTACATGGCTGAGGGGCATTACTGGCACATGATGGCATATATCACATTGGTAGATGTGCAGGTGAACAAGCCCCTGATGATGTGGCTGATGTGGTTAGGTCCTATGATGGTGTCCCTTGAATAGATATGCGGACAGAGTTGGCAATGGGGTTTGTTGCAGGGTTTGGTTCCTAGGTTAGTATTTCTGTTGTGTGGTGTGTAGTTGCTGGTGAGTATTTGCTTCAGGTTGCGGAGCTGTCTGAAGCAAGAACTGGCCTGTGTCCCAGGGTCTCTGAGAGTGAGGGATCATCCTTCAGGATAGGTTGTAGATCCTTGATGATGCGCTGGAGAGGTTTTAGTTGAGGGCTAAAGGTGATGGCTAGCGGCGTTCTGTTACGTTCTTTGTTGGACCTGTTCTGTAGTAGGTGATTTCTGGGTACCCTTCTGGCTCTGTCAATCTGTTTCTTCACTTCCCAGGTGGGTATTGTAGTTTTAAGAACACTTGATAGGGGTACCGTAAGTGTGTGTCTCTGTCTGAGGGATTGGAGCAAATGCAGTTGTATCTTAAGGTATGGCTGTAGACAATGGATCATGTGATGTGGTCTGGATGAAAACTGGATGCATGTAGGTAAGTATAGCGGTCAGTAGGTTTCTGGTATAGAGTGGTGTTTATGAGACCATCACTTATTTCCACGATAGTGTCCAGGAAGTGAATCTCTTTTGTGGACTGGTCCAGGCTGTCACTAAAACATGGCTGTCACTAGTGATTTCCAATGGAGTGTGGACAAGGTCTAAAGTTCGGCGATTTATTTGCTAGAATTTTAGCAAGCAGGATTTAGCATTGCACATTCAAACACAAGAAAGGAGTTTTGTCTGGATACAAAACAGGGTTCTCAAGACCAATGCCAGCACCATCTGACCTGCCATGTCTTTGGGAAGCAGTCAAGTTCTGTCTTGCGGTGGGAGAGGATGTAGGTATTTCCTTTCAAGAGACCAAAATCAATTGATCTTTCCTTGGTGGTGCTGGAACAGAAGACCAGGACTCTCAAGGCAGATTATAAACACAACTCCCTCAATTCACTTACTCAGGATCTGCTAGAGATGGTTAGAGCCTCATTAAGTCAATTAATATAGATGGTCAAAGTGCATATTTTGTATGACGAAGATTATTATTATCATCAGCAAAGCAGTAAACGAAGGGATCAGCTGAGGACCTATAGCTTCTGTGACCAGAGAAAAGGCCAGACTGTCCCTTGCATTTCCACGTGTAGAGGGAAAGCTGGGTAGAGTCTGAGGGTGGCAAAAGGGGTGCAAGTGGCAACGTTAGGGTCTCATTTTGCTGCTCATAGGTCCATGAGGGGGCCAGGGCCGATCTCCACAGCATAGTTGCCTTAGCAATGATGCAAGAATTATGCAGCGTAAAACTACTGCCAGTATTATCTTACTTTGGTGGCCCTTCACAAAGCAAAACTCACCCTGAGGGGGATGCCTGAGGGCAGCAAAGAGCTGGGATTGCAAGGGAACATGCTTCTTGTGGCAGCCCTGCTGTCACACAAAAGAGGGGCTGAGAGTTATGTGGAGACACTGGATCTTCACATCAATGGCTCTGGTTTTTGTGGACATCATGAGAGCCATGGCTTCAGGGGCCAGCCCCCCTACCTGTTCCGTAGGAAGGACAACTCCCCCTACCCTCCAATAGTTTAGTTTAGAAAAGTGTCTTATATCAGTCTCCTGCCACATATCTCAGTCAGTCCTCCCTAACCTGCATTTCAGAGATGTCAATCATGGATGCATCTCTTCAGGCTTTATGGCTCCTTTGCCTGTCACAAGAGCCCATTCCCCGCTTTAGAGTTGGGGGAGCTGATGAATATGCTCAAAACATCTCTGGCATCATCCTCTGGAGCCACATGGTCACATAGGTCTATCAGGCAAGGCAGTGTGACGGACCCCAACATTCACATCCCTCCGATTCCTCAGGGCCAACAGTCAGGAGAAGTGGGTCTTGTGGGTGCAAATTTTAACATGTATGAATAGGTAGATTCTGTCATCTTTTTAAATGCTTGCATAGCTTTCTGCCACTTCAAATTGCAAATGCATGTGTATACATATGCAACTTTGCATATGGAAATAGGGTGCTGAAAAATAAGCCCTTACCATTAATCGAAGCTGTTCTTAGCAGCCTGATAGAGAATTTCTTCAATGTGATTATCATCTTCACCAAGTCCCTGTAAATAAATTTCCACCACATTATTTGCAGTCTTAAATCTTTTTTTAATATTTTCTTCAAATAATAATTTCTACATTCTGTGAAATCTACATAGGCTTAGTCAGCAGAAATATCTGCTGACCAGAATGCTGGGAATGAAATGTACAAATCACACTTTTGGATCTGAGGCCCAAAACACAAGGCCAATTTCCTATGCTGCAGGTGTTTGAGGCAGTGTCTTCATACGTCTTATGCATCATCCTCTCTATTTGAAAAATGAAGCCATATGCAGCCTTGCCAAAGGAAGAGGCGATTAACATTGAACACAGATCGAATTCCCCTACAGGATTTCAGAGCAAACAAGCTGAACTCTGACCCAGAGAGATTGGAATGAGTTTTAGAATGTTATCATATTCCACGATACAGAGTTAGATGGATACTGCTGAGTGAATGTCAATCTTTTCTGACAGAACCTACTTCCCCCAGTAAATAGAAGGTAAATATGACCGAATGAGGAATGGCAATAATGACAATCAGTACCTTGCACTATCAGACCCTGTAAGTCAAATGGTGCCAGACTAGCCTTTTATTTTCCCTTTTGGTAGGGTCGTACATTGACTATATTCAGTCACATCAGACACAAAATATTACTGACCTTAGAAAGAAAGTTTCAAAATAGTCTCTTGACAAAAGATAACTGATGGACTGGATTCCTCTCTTGTATTTCGGTGAAATATGCCCCTGACATAGCCTGATGAATGGCTGTAATAAACACAATGGGCAAGGGGAAGAGCAAAAACTCAACTAAAGTAATCGTGATGCACCAGCCAAAGAAAATGGCATGTCAGGGAGACTTGCACAATGACATACGTGACTGATGACAGCTTAAGGCTAAAACTGATGCCAACACTCATCCATCTGGATAAATATCAGTTGCAGTTATCAGTGCTAGCCAGCGGAAAGACACAATTGGAAAAAATTTAATTTGCCATGTCCTAGTTATCAGACTCTCTGAAGTGTGGTTCCCTTTTAAGGGAACAAGCGGCACTTGTAAAATCTGCATCTCATTTTTTACACTCAAAATGAATTGCAGGCACCAATCAGAATGCTGTTGCCTCCTTGCCCCCCCCCCCAGCTACCTGATTTATACCCCCAATATGAACAAGGTTGCAGGTTCAAGTATTCAGATCTGCACCCACAATCCAAAAGCAGGTCCACAATTGCAGATGCTGGTGTTATTGGCTTAATTTGCCCAGGGGCAAGAAGGGAGTCACCTTTTCCTCAATTTGGTTCAGTATGCAACTAGTGAAAACATATTTGTAATCCCCCTCTCCAACTTTATTCAAGTACTGTCTTAACTTCTTTTGCCTCCCACCTAAGCAACCACCCGGGTCTCCCAAACCAGCCTGTGGCAGTTCAAAAAGAGATCTCTATCTCAACTGTTTGTAATTATCAGTTTCAACTTGCTGTCTATAAAACTTTGAGTAAAATCCTTCCTTACAATCCCTAGAATCCTTTGCATTGGCTTCAAGATTTAAAAAGAAGGAACACAGCTGAAAGCAGTTGTTCTAAATAGCAAAGACCTCTTCTGACCATGAACCCATCCAGGTTCAACACCAATTTGGATCTCCTGTCTGCTCAGTGATCCCTTGAACATGAAACTCTATGCAGTTGCATAGGTTGCCTATGCATAAGCCCCACATCATCTTTGTATTGTTGATCACTTCCTCCATATATTAGCCATTAGAAGACCCCCCCAAAAAGAGTTGTTGGATTGACAACAAGAGTTGAAACAATTGCTATTACACAGGTCACAAAACCACAACATTTTATCCAAAGCACCCTGCATTTTGGTGATTTGAAAAAAGTGTAACCAAGATCCAAACCACCCCAGCCTTGTTCTCAAACAAGGAATACCTGACAAACAGGGTTTTGCAAAACCAAAACATATCCTAATGTGCCGACAATTTACACTGGCCAAAACTGAAAACTTTTATCCCAAGTCCCTGAACTCTGGGTAGTAAAAATAAAATGCAATCCATAATCCAAATGCCCTGGGTACAACCAATTTCCCCACTGTCCCCATCAAATCTCTTCTTACAACTTATGTCAGCATGTGAGCAGCTGCTTCTGTGATAATTTAGTGCCATGATATGAATCTCTTCAATGCACAACAAACTAACTATCAGGGAAGGAAACAGTGAAAATATTTGAAGGTAGACATCCCTCATTACCATTACTTCTCCTCACATGAGCACAAGAGGTCTCCATGACAGCCTGCCCTCTTTGCAAGGTCAGAGCTCAGCCCTGAATTTTTAGACCCGAGTGAATTCACCATATGATGAATCTTCAGTAGGCAAATTAAATGAGAATTTCAGATACCTCAAAGACAAATCACACCCATGCCATTATGTATCTAGTTGAAAATCCACCAATGTCAGTGTTATAAAGACAACACCTCTGAAATGTTGTTTCTAATCAGTACTTCAGTGAAATGCCAACAGGTAAGACAAGCATAAGGTTAAACATTTTTCAAGAGACAATCACATTACCTAACACTCCTTCCACAATTCAAGTCAAGTGTCTCAAGAGCACTTGAACACTGCCAACACTATTACACCTCCTAGTTTGAGACTCTTGTTTCTTTCAGTAGCTCTGTTTTAGCTTTTAAGGTTCTGCCTCTTTCATTTATGGATGTCTCAAAGATTTATGATTTGTTATTCTTGAGAAACAAGTATTAAATGGAAAGCCTTCAAGATCAAAGCACTTCCTCTGCAGAACAAGTAGTTAAAGCAGCAGCAACATTAATTACATAATTAATGTTCAGAGGGGAGGGGACACAAGCTTGAGCCCACAGCCCAGTGCAGCCTGCAGGTGCTTTAATGCAGAGGCACAGCCCCTAGGGCTTACAGGTCACAAGTTGCATCTTGCCCAAGGCAAAGATTAACAATGATAGCAGTTGGCTGCTATTGGTTCTATTTTGTGGAAACTAGGTGCAATCTTAAGGCTCTGGCTCAATTCTCTGTGGGACCTGTGGCTAAAGAAAGACAGTTTAGGGTGTATCTACACTTTGAGCTGGAGATGTGACTACTGTCCCAAGGAGACATAACAACACTAGCTCTGATCAAGCTAATATGTTAAAAATAGACCATAGCTGCAAGAGGCAAACTGCCTAAATGTGTACTCACCTGAGATGCTAGGCATGTACTCGGAATGGCTAGCCCCTCCAGCTGCCAAAGCTACACTCTGTTTTTATCACTCTAGTTCAATCAGAGCTCGCACTGGTATGTCTCCTCTAGTTGGGAATCATGCTCCCAACTCGAAAGTGTAGATGTACCATTAGTTATCATTTTCAGCTGATTTCTTAGAACATCTCTCTCACATGATCCACACTTTTTTGAAAGCCTCTGGGTGAGGATTTAGGCTTACTCCCAGATACCAGTACCTTCAAGTAACCCAGCCAGGTTGAGTATTGACTCAATACTCTGTCCTCAGCTTTTCCTTACATTATTGCAGCCTGAGGAATATTTCATAAAAACTGCATGGGTGGGTTTTTTCCATCTGACTGCTGGGGAACTTGTGTGTCAAAACCTTGCTCAAAGGAAAGCACACTTTCTAATGAAATGTAACCCTTCTGCCTGTCAGAGTTGGCAGCAACAAGGGCCGGGTTCAGTATCTAGGGGTTCCATTCCAATAACACAATGCAAAACCGGCTTGAGCCCCCACCCAGGGACCTGGGACAAATATATACCACCCCTGCTGGGCGCCTCCAAGAGGCAATACTTCCCCTCTCACAAGCACATAGTCTGAGTGTAGCAAAAAGCCTTTTAATAACAGAGAGAAACAATGTGTTGGAGAAACGCCACCAACAGGATTCATAACACAACCCATGAGCAAAAAACCCACCCCAAGCAAATTGGGGCATGTCCTTTCCCTTTGGTTCTTGAGTTCAGCAACTCAGAATCACCCAAAGTCCCAAAAGTCCAATGACCCAAAAGTCTCTGTCCCTGGTCAGGGCAGCCCCAGAGTTCGAAAGTTTATCTGCGGAGTTTTACCTCCCAACCTGGGTGGAGATTGGGGGTGGGGGTTAAGGGGCACCTTACATGGTCCAAAGCTGATGGCCCCACCTCTCCATGGGGCTCCGCCCTGCCAGCCACCCCATGAGCTGCTCCAGGCATCCGACAAGCTGCTCTGCTCCACAAGCTGCTCTGCTCTGCTCGCCGTCCCGCAAACTGCTCCGCCATAGATCTTCAGGCTCCCCCACTACTTAACACAACACTCAGTGATTTCAGCTCTTAGTAAGTTTAGCTCTTTTGTGATTTCAGCTTGTAGTAGGGGATCCTCAGTGCTGGTGCACCATAAGCCCAAAGTGAATTCAGCTCAGCAGCCGGTAACTAGACTCCTAATGGAATCAAAATTAGCTCTGATATTCCACAGTGGAGAGAGAAGGAAGTACAATTAGCATGTAAGGCCCTCACCAGGGGACCCATACCACCAAGTATTAATACCCGTCTCCAGCCTCTCTCAATTCACAGAGCTTTGGAACCCATGTCCCTTGCCTAGTGAGTGCTACTTAGTTGATGGCGAGTCCCTCCATCATAACAAAAGGCTAAGTACAGTTCCCTGACCTTGAGTCCATAATCAGGGTAATAACAATTTATTCTTCCTGCCCCAATAACAGAGATATTGGGGATCACACAGCAGCCAAAGTGACCATTTGGGCAGCTATGGCCTCATTCTAGGCGGGGTGGGTGTGCCGATGCAAATGAGATTGGCCCCTGAAGTTCTTTTCCACAACTTGCCACACCTCACCACCAGATGTCAGGGTGGAGTTCATCCTGACTCTGCTTACATAAACATTTTATAAATTTTCTCCAAATGAAGCACATAACTCATATTATGAGTTAATAGCCCCTAATAGACTAACAATTTCCTTAGCAACAGGCAAGAACAATTCTTTATTCTCTTTATCAACAAAGCATTTCTAATCATAACAACAAAAATTACATGTCAAAGGCACCTAAAATCAAGGTTGCCTGTCCAAACATTTCTTTTATTTTCACAGTGCATTCAGTTCTATTGAACAGTAACTCCCTGTCACAAACTCCCATTCTGATAGCAAAACTACAAACTTCAGCTGCACGGCCTTGCCTCTCAGGGTCCTAAAAATTATTTTTAGCTAGCAGTGGTTGAACATACAAAATGGCTGACTGTGGTACTGTCAAGTTCTGGGGTACATGCAGGAACATCAAATTCCAGGGTTCCACCTTACTGCAGTGACACTCAACCAGCTCATTCTCATCCTTTTGTTGGCTACGCACTTGGACAGCAAGTAAAGGGCATTCTTCTGGAAGTGATGAAACATGGAGGTAAAGTGAAGTCATCTACACACTGACAGCACTGCTGGCCAAAGCACCTCAGCATCTTCCCCAATGGCCTCTTTCCCACATTCAGCTGGAGGTGACAAAAATGGACCTCCTGCATCCAAGGACTCTCGTGATCAGGAAGCACATCCCCAGAGAGGAGTCAACAGAGCCAACTGATTAAAGAACCTGAACATGACTTCTGGATCTCACAAGCATGTCACTCACATTGGCACTGGTCAGCTGCATTAAAGGCTATTCAGAGGGCTATTGCTACTATCTTGGACACAAGAATACTTGTTTTCATATATGAAGCAAGAGTGCTTTTTTATCTAATGGAGAAAAATTAAAATAGTTTATATTGTAATCTTACAACAAATCTTTTCCTAACGTCTCAACAACGGTCAAGTAGGCCTTACTCTGGCCCAAGCTATGCACAACACCCTCTTGCTTAGCATAGGCATATAGTCACATCTGGACTGGTAATTTTCTGATTTTTGGTTCTTCTACATTAGTTGAGGTTTCTGGCACTGCTCGCCTTTATTATTAGCTAGATTCTGAACAGTCTTGAGACTCATTTCTTCTTGCTCTGAGGTTAGTCAGAAGGGGAACATGTACTTCTTTAGTGATTTCTAGTCTTTGCCTGTCTGTCAATCTTAAGTTTTAATTCCTTTTCCTTTCAAACAGTGTAGATGAAGTATTTTCTTCCCACTGGTTGCCCAAAGTCCTCTGCCAGGTTAATACCTTCTACTTTAGTAGATCACTCAGAATTATTTCCGATTGAAGTCTTCAGTTGTGATCCATACAAGGTCACTACAACTTTCTTAGGGTAGTATGTGCTTGGTCTAGTATTTCAGTGAGAATTCATGTTCTCAGACACTAGTCTTTCAAGATGTACTATATTCTACACCGGATAGTCTGTAGAAGCCTTTTTTGTACCTTGAATCCTCTTTCCTGTCTTTTTCAGTGTGTTTCTTACCTTTAAATTATTGCCCCTTACCAAACCCGAGAGCAATTCCATCCCACCAGTTTTAGAATCTTATTTCTTAACAAAATTATTAGGTTTCTCCAGTTAATTATCTGGAAAATACTAGAACCTGTTTTTGTTTTACCACAGAGCTCTTGGAAGTAAAAGCACACTATTTCCTCAACAACAAGAAAAAAAATCACTCAAATATTTATTTTAACACACATTTCAGAAGGACTTTTTGCAACTTCTCAAGAAATAAAAACATAGTGCAAGCCAGTTGGTTATTTAATTCTGGTTTTGACTAAACTTTTGCTCAGTGCTGTATACTGAAAAAATCAAACACACATATTTGGATTTCCTTAATAGAAAACTTTACAGGCAAGAGAGATACTAAATAGTAAATGATCAAGATAGCAGCAGCATCCCTTCAGAAAAGAGCAATCGACTCCTGACACAAACAAACAAAGTCAGACCACACACTGCAACAATGTATCATATTTCACATTGATGTAAGTACTTCTACCTAACAGGAAAAAAGGAGGCACCTGGTGTTTTAATTAACTTACACTCAAGTAATTATCCCTTGAGCCACTGTGGAAAGTCAGTATCTAAATCTAGATATGCAAGCACCATCAAATCCAGCTATCATAAAAAGTTTGCTTGAGTACACACTGGGGCATACTCCCAGACGTTCACCTCTGGAGTAAACTTTGGTCTCATCCTTAACCTTATGGCAGCAGCAAGCAGGCCTGTTGCTGCTGGCACTGAGTGCTAATGCTTTTTGCAGTGCATTAGACCTTAGCATCAGACAATGACAATTCTCAATTCCAAGAGTTAATAAGAAAAAATGTGTTTCCAACAGGCACTGGTGTACTTTTTTCTGCCTACATTTATTCAGTCAGTACTTTGTCCTGGTGGTGGGATATGGTTACATTCTATTACTATAAATTCAATTGTTTGCAAATTCTCTCTCACTTTTCTGTCCTCTGGCAATAGAGCTACATTTAGAGTGGGCTGTCGTTTGCAATTGCTTGCCCTCCTTTTATTGATGGGTTCCCTGAACATCTCACTGAACGTTTTATTCCATTATCCTTTCTTAATGTCTTTTCATTTCCTCAAACACAGCCAGTCACAGTTCTATCCAAGAGAGCATTTTATACCAGCAGGTACCAGCTTCACCCCCACCGCCACTGTGGGGGGAAATAGCATACAGTGGATTTTTCTTTTTGTTTTCTTTTGAGTGATTCACTCAACATTCACATATTAAATGTTGTGTCCTTGGAAGTCCTCCTTCCTATTTCTAATGTCTCCTCTCAAATTGCACGAACACAGAACACGTATGGATTGTGCTTTTTTTTAAAAAAAGTAGTCCTAATACCAGCTCTTTGCTTTTTTTTTTTTTTAATTCATGAATGTAAAAACAGGGCCTACCAAGAAATGTAATTGATGGTTAAGGCAAATTGTCAGCTGGAGTTGTATCACGGTTCCGACTGACATCTTTCAGGAATACCTTCCTACTACTGAAGAAGTCATGTACTACCAATGGATTTAATTTTAAAACACACATCATTTCATTTGCTTGCCAACCTGTAGGCATCAGCCCTGCACCGAACAAATGATATAGCAGTGAACAACTTTATTTATTTGTCATGTGTGAAGCTTCTGTAAGAACTGCACCACAGCTAACAAGCTTCTTTAAGATCTAACTGCTTATGCAGTCAGTCAAACAGCATTTTTTAGACATCAGTAGCACCTTCTTTTGATTTCTTATAGTATTGTATCTATTATACCTCTGGGTTTGGTCTAGTACTCAGAGTTCACAATGGGTGCTTAATGTTTATAAGCCTCAATAATTAAAATGTAAATTTCCATTAACAAACAGTATTAGCCCTTCAATGGCAGAGGAACTTCAATATACCTTTTCACACTCTTGTATAAGGGGGTCCCATTTTGATATTTTCAGGGACCATGCTATTTTTTCATTCATCCTACTTATGTTTCTTAACTCAGGCCTTCAGTCCGACAGTGCTCCAGGAAGTATGTTAAACTACAGATAAAATAAGAGAGCATTTTAGGGCAACTCAGAACTGAAACTAACTTCAAGAATTAGTAGTTAAAGTCTGCTTTTAAATATCACTAAGAACCTAGATCAAATTCAGCATTCTGTGAGCACTCAGAACTTCCCTGAAATCATTATGAATCTTGGACGCACAAGAATTGTTGTGTCCATCTCTGAGTGAACCTTTTGACTGAAACGAAAACAGCAGACTTCCACTACGTGGGAGTTAAATGAATGAAAGGCCTATTCATGGAAAGTGCACAGGTTCACAAGGCACCCAAAATAGCAACAAACCCAATTTTATGGTTAATTGATCATCAGTGCAACTCAATAAATTTTTTTTTTAACATGGGCACCACATGGGACAGAGAAAACTGTGCAGCCACATAACTTAGCAATGAAGCCTAGATGTGAAGATTAATTTCCCTTAATTGCAAATATTGACTTAGGCTGTTTATAATTCAGTAAAACTCAAACTATTTCAAAGTCATTGCAAGTATTGTTACATACTTAAAGAAGTTGTCATCATCAGAAAGAGCTTAAAGCTGTGGAGCTATCTCCAAAATGTAAAGGTTTCCTTTTTAACTTGTATACTAATGGAAGATAATGTTACAGGCGTAGAAAAAGGTTTTTAACCAGTCAGTGTGTGTTACATTGAATAGTATTGCTCCAGACCTCAGTGTTAACCTATGAGAAAAAAAAACAATAGCAACACCATCACATTAAGATTTTCAGCCTATCAACAGGACGGTGAAATAGGGCTACACATCGAGAGCTCCTCATGTGTATATTATTGGGAGGATTTATTGGTGTTGATATCCTCTGATGGAAGACATGGTTTCAAAGTATCATTCCTCACCATTAGGGTATTTTTATGCCATGTACATTAACCTGTTCTATAAATATTTCCATTGCTCATAGTGCCATTCGTACTGAAGACGGGGGAATGCACACCTACAGCTTTTATCCTCAGGGCTGAACACACCATTGCCAACGCCAAGCTTTCTGAAAAGTGAGAACAGCTTAAAAAAGCATATTTGCTCAACAGATTTTGGGTTCTTTTTGTTTGCTTTCAGGTTTTTGAGTGCCTGAGTCCCCTTTTAAATGTTTTCTCTGGAACCATGAGGGCTTGAAACTTGATGACAGCCCAGATGCTTACTAAGTCATTCAACTCTGGGTGGTGTGGCTTTAAAGAACTCCAGATAAGATGATGAGACTTGCACTAAAATCACGAGAGCTGACAAAGCTGCAAGTAGGACCACATCACTCAGGCTTAATGTGCAATAATTTGCGTGGTCTGTTTTCAGAATCAGGCAGGTCAGTAGAGCTGGCTGAAGTTTCTTGACTGAAACTTCTGCCCCAGGAAAAACCCAGATTTGGTGACACAAACATTTTGTGAATTTGTTTCAATTGCAAATTGTTCATTTTGAAATAAAACCAACCATCCTTCATTGCCCCTGCCCACAAATGGAAATATTTCTACATATTTGAAACACAAATTTTACTTTTTGGGTCCAAATAACTTTTCATTCTGAAACTTCCTTTAACATTAAAATAAAAATTCAAAAACATTGAAAAATGCTCAAAATCAAAATGAAATGTTTTGTTGCTGAAAGAATGAGACATTTTCTTTGGCTCAAAATGATGCCCCGCCCCGTCCCATCCCAACTTTTAAAACTGCCAGCAAACTAAAAAATACATTGTTCTCTCAGCTCTGGTTGGGAGGCTAGTACAGGGTTCTTACTAGGTCCAACCCTACAAGGTACTGAATACACCAAGAAGCTCAGCACTTCTTGGTTGGAGGCCTAAACAGAAACACCCCTTTGACGGAATGTAGTGATGAGCATGTACACCCACAGGATCAATAAGTATTTCCACGTCAACTATTTGTTTGATTTTTCAGGGCTGAAATTGGCTGAAATCATCTTCTTGACATGGAATTAGCGATTACTTCATTCTTTTTGCTACAGAAAAAGCAATGCATTTCCTCTGTGTTTTCACTACATTTTTAGTACCCTTTTGCTTGAACTGAAAACCTGCTGTTTCACCTTTTTTGCTCTGTATAAGTTAGTTCAGGATGGAAGATTTTCCCCCTTTCTAAATAAAATATGACCTAGCATATTATGCAGTTCTAATCTATTTTGGCCTGCTATCTTTTTTTTGGGGGGGGATGGAGTGTAAGGGGGGTAAAAGGAAAAATTAATTCAACCGCATTTGTGCAGAGCAATATCACCACATTGTGTGGTTTAAAATCTTGCAAAGCATTTGCAAGAACCTTGAGAATGTAGGTTCAAGGGGAAAGTGCCTTTCCAATTGCATTTTCCCCCCAACAGGTTTTTAATTTGCCTTGTTTATAAGGTTTCATATTATTTAGCATAGCAATAAAAATCAGTGAAGCAGCTAAAGATTGCAGTCTTAGGCCTAGCTTTGATGAATCTAATGGATGGCACAATATTACTGCTCTGCCTAATTGAAAGTCATTCACACTTGCTACAGTTTACAAGGCAGCATTATAGTATATTGTGTATTTATGAATAAACAATTTTATTTTACTTCTAACTTCTGCTTCAAAGAAGTAAGAGCAGACTAAGACACTGGAAAACATAATTCAGATAAAATGGGCTAATATGGCAAGAGGTTGCAATTCAAAGCTGAGTACTTGGAATTGAGTTCAGGTAGTAGTAATCTCAGGTGAATGTGAACTCTGTAGTGAAACTGAATGCAGGTACCAAGTTGTTTCAGTGTTATTGCAGCATGAAAGTTTCAGTTCTGATTACGGTTAAACTCTGCTGTAGTGAAGTTTTGACTTGGGGGTGGGAGGGGAGAGTATAATGATGTTGGGAACTGTTACACCTGTAACTGCAAGACTATCTATTTGAACAAATGCAGCTTGGGACATTGTTCAATCTTTTGTCCAAAGCAACTGAGAGAGTTGTCACACTTTAAAATTAAGTTTTGGATCTCTGCTTTACGTTGTTCCAAATTCAGGCCTGATATATGTAACATGATTGGGAATCACCAGATGGTGAGTGCAAATGGTCTTGCTACTTCTGTTTATTTCTGTACACGAGTTGGATTTTTAACTTCTTATAGTCAGCTGTACCACAGCTTGTTTCAGTTGCTGAGTGTATGACAAGTAGAAAGTCTGTGCTACTTGCATTTCTATCACTGACTGAAATAATTTTCTTCAGAGTAGCGGCTGCCTACAAGTTATGCTCATGAGGAACAAAATTGGTGCAAGGGGACAAAACTTAATTAAAATCACTGGAGTCACATCAAAGCCGTATTTGGTTCATTGGGTGTATCAGAATTTATCAACAGTATGTTGCCCCTTTTTCACCCAAGTGGCTAGTCAGATTTTGAGAGCCTAGAGATGCTCCAGTTGGAAGTAGATATTGATGGAGTCAGGTGTTTTGATACAATTTTGTTTATTTACAAGGAATGTACAAAGTCCTGTGTCTCTGCATGCAGAAAGAACTAAGAACAAAAGGCGTAGTTTCTTAACTTACAGCCCCAAGTCTCTTTAGCCAACAGATCCAAAAGCTCGCTCCTTAGCCTTTTCCAGGGTCATGCTGCACTCAACAGCTACTGCTCAGGTCTCCTGCTTTTTGCCTCTCAGTTTCTTCAGTCTGTTCTCAGTTTCTGTGTATTCTGCCTCCCCCAACTCCCATCTCTCTCTCTCTCTCAATCAGGAACAATACTCAGCAAAACTCCCTCCCTCCCTCCCTAATCAGTCCAAAACTCCTGGGTGGGTTCACATAACCCTTTTGTCTTAGGTAAGGACTTAATTTATCCTTACAACTATGTTGATTGAATGGTGAGTGAGTTCACACCCATCCATCTCAGTGAAGTTTTAACTCAACCCATAACAAGGTTTCACCCAGCTCATACCAAGGATATAGAAAATCTCAGGGCATGTCTACACTAAGCAGCTTTTAGTGACAAGGCTGTGTTGACACATCCTGTCAAAAGGAAATTCAATTTGTTTGGCATGATTTGTTCTTGACAAACCCATGCTGTCTATTACTTATCACTTTATTATACTCCAGGTTTGAACAAATTGATGGTTTAATAATTTGTTCCAGGATCTTCCCAGGTATTGAAGTTAGGCTCACTGGTCTACAATTTCCCAGGTCCTAGTTTTCCCTTTTTTGAAGATGAGAATGGCAAACATAGTACCTTAGTCCTCCAGAACCTCATCCATCCTCCGTGAGTTCTCAAAAATAATAGCCAATGGTTTAGAGATTACTTCAGGTAGGTTCCCCAAGTACTCTAGGATGCATTTCATCAAGCCTTGTTGAGTTGAATACATCACACTTATCTACATTTTCTTTAACTTTATTGTTGAAGATACTAAATCACTTCCTCTATAGTTAAATCCACACTTTAATGACTAAGTTTAAGGGCACTTAATCATTAAACAGTAACCAGTGTGTGCATTAGTACTTTTACACTTTATACCAATGGTGAACACCTAGGTCCCGATAAGGATGGGATTTCCATGGTGGATATTGCATAGAGTTAATAATTAGCGACGTTATGGCCCATTGGTTGAAATTACCACAATAATTTGTTGTCCATAACTAAATGGTAAACCAAGCAAGATAAATAATATTTTAAAACAGTGTGAATGCATGGAATTGCTTGGCAATTATTTCTAATTAGTCCAACTTATTGGATTACCTGCAACTGTGTCCTAAAATAAGCTTAAAAAGTTTAGTCCAATATCTGGGATATTGTCTCTTATTATTTTATTGATCTACTTGATACATTCTTAATGCTCAGTGCTGTGAAATAATCCTAAAAATGATCAATGAAAGCTAATATAAAAACATATTAATTAACTCCTGTATTAGTAAGGTTAAGAGTACCCAGAGGCTTACAAGGATTACCCTGTCAGCCAGTTAAATCTATAGGTATGTGGCAAACTGCCGACACTACTTTGATGGGTCTCACGCTTTCTCTTCTTGGGGAGGGTTCAGGGCACCGTTTCTCTCCCCTGAACTGGGGTATTAACTGCCCCACTAGTGTCCTAGAGGAGGAAAGTGGAGAGGGAGGGACCTGGGCCCGCCCCCTTCTCTGGGTCCCAGGCCAGGGGCCCTAGGGATAGTGGTAAATCGCTTGAACTAGCCGTTCCTTCCCCTGGGCTACTTTCCTCTCCTGCCCTTCAGCTTGTGGGGCTTCCTGCCCTCCCTCCACACAAACCAGGTGTCCCTTTACCTAGGGTCTTGGTCTTCTTAGCCCACCGCAGCACTTCTCCAAACTCTCCTCTGCTTCCCTCCAAACTGCTCTCTGCTCCAACACCAATCCACTCTGCTTCAATTCCTTTCCTTGTCTGATTGAAGCAGGGGGGTTTTATCAGGTGACCAGCTTCAGGTGCTCTAATTGGCTTCAGGTGCTTTAATTAATCTATAGCAAACTTCCTTCCCTCTCCAGGGAAGAAGGCTCCCTTCTGAACTCTCCTGCTACCCTCTGGCCTGGGCTTTCCTTGCTTTTTGCCCCTGCTTTAGTTTTCCCCCCCGGCAACCGGGCCAGATGCTTTTTCTTTGTTTTTTTTTTTTTGCTGTTTTTTTTTTTCCGCTGCCGTTCAAGTGCTGGTTGCCTGCCAGCTTGCCTGCCAGCCCCTCCACTCCTGCCCTTGGACGCTGCTACTGCTTCAGCTGCAACCCCTGGAGGAGGGGGAGGACTGCCGACCCATTCCCCAGAGGAGGGGAGTGGAAGCCCCCAGACCCAGCCGTTTGCTGTTTTTGTGGACCCGCAATTAATCGTCTTCTTATCTGCTTGGCATTTTTGGAATGCTCCACAAAGACTGGGAGAGAAGACAGCCGACAAAGACATCGCCCAGGGAAGCTGCAAATCATCATGGAGGGGGCCGTAAGACTGAGTAACTTTTGAACTGTACTCTCGTGTGGGGGGAGGTTGACTGTGTCTTAACTGCGTTTGTAGGGGCACAGGGGGTGTGGCACGGAGCTGCCCCCCAGATCCATCGGTGACCCCCCCAACACTACTACAACCGTCACGGCCCCCCCGCCGTCCGTCCCTGCTGGCAACTTGCCATCTGCCTCTAGACTCAACTGCTTGCCCTGAATTCCATCGTCGGGACCAGACACAACAGCCGACCAAACAAGACTCTTTGGACAAACGCGCGTGGGTCCACGTCCCCCCCCTTCCTCCCTGGACTGCCCACCCCACAGTTTGCCCCTATTACCTGACCCCAACTCCTGTTTCCCTCCCCTGTCCAGTCTGACCCATTTGCCCCCCCCCCCACCTGCAGCCCAACAGGGAGAAGTGGTTAATCTGTTTCCCCCTCCCCCCTCTGGTGTCTCCCCATCTCTCCCTGTTCACGATGGTGGGGAATGAGAGGGGTGAGGCCCCTCTAACAACCTCAGTTGCCCCTCCCCCACCTACCCCCCTGCCCAACCCCCAAGCCTCCCCCCCCCCACTGCTGCCAAAACACCTGCCACTGCCCCCGCTGGGGCATTGGCAGCCGGAGGCACTGGGGCAACTATTGCCGCTACTACGCCCACTGCCCCCCCAGATTCTAGGAAAGCCCCCCTGGTTAGCCAGAAAGGCCAGGGTGCGAAGAAGGGGAAGGGCCCTGCCACAACCACCAAGCCCTCCATGGCAGAGGCTGCCCCCACCGCTGTGGCCTTGTCATCGACCATGGCGTCCCTCCCCGCTGTTCCCTCCACCAGCTCTGCGAGCGTCCCTCCCCCGGCCCCCAGGGTGTATGCCCGGGCGGTGGCAGCCCCTCCCCGCCTGCCGTCTCGTCATCTCGCCCACCCACCACCTCCGCTACCATCAATAGCGACCGAGGCCCCTTTCCCACCATGACCAGGAAGCATGGCGTCCGTTGCCTCCTGGTGCCCGCCTCGCCCCATGTGGAGACATATGTGCAGGCGTTGGCGAGGGTGGTAGGACCCACAGCTATTGTGGCGGCCTCCAAAATGTACGGGAAGGTCGTCTTTTTCTTAGCATCGGAGACTGCCGCCCAGGAGGCGGTGGAGAAGGGGCTGGTGGTGGGGGGGGGGGTGTTTGTCCCCCTGGAGCCGCTAGAAGACCTGAGCGTGCGCCTAGTCCTGACCTCCGTCCCTCCTTTTCTACCCAATGCCGCCCTGTTACCCGCTCTCTCCACCTGGGGGAAACCCGTTTCTGTCATCAGCCCTCTCCCGTTGGGCTGCAAGGACCCCACCCTCCGTCACGTCCTTTCGTTCCGCCGGCAAGTGCAGCTTCTACCGCCGCCGCGTGATGGAGAGGCGCTCGAGGGGTCCTTCCTAGTCCCCTACCAGGGACTCCGCTTTTGGGTCTACTATTCCACAGGAGAGGCCCGGTGCTACCTCTGCCGATCAGCAGGGCATGCCTGAAGAGACTGCCCCTTGGCCCGGCAGGGAGGGGCACCCGAGACCCCCGAGACCCAGCAGGACATCGGCTCTGTCGTTGCCGACACCCCTGGCCGCCCGACATCTGAAACCACCTCTCCTCCTGCTCGATCCACCACTGCTCCTGCCTGGGCCCAGGGGACACCTCCCCTACAACGCCCAGACAAGCGAGGGAGCCCCGCCCTTGCTGTTAACAATCCAGCAGAGCCTATGGAGGAGGGTGCAGCAAAGATATTACCAGGTATAGGAGAGGGCCCGCCCCAAGGAGAACCCCCCGCCCCTCATGCTGCCTCACCGTTATCCCCCCGAACCCCTGAACCATCGCCTCTGCCCCCCGACACGACCCCTGCTAACCAGCCCCCAGATGATGCTATGGAGGGCCGGACCCTAGTCCAGGGAAAGCGAGGCAAGCGGAAGGCTCGAGCTCCGCTGCACCCATCCAATGCGGAGGCCCCCCGGAAGACCAGGAAGGGAGGCACTGCTATCGAGCCTTCCGCTATGCCCATGAGCGAGATCCATCCGTTGGTGTCGGGAGGGGAAGACAAAATAGCACTGGAAGGTAGACTCTCCCCTCCACGGGAGACCATCCCCTCCGAGACCCCTGAGGAAGCACCTTCTGCCTGAATATCACCCGAACCGCTCCGCGAACCCTGAAGCGACTGTCGTAGTGGGCTCCAGGGGGAGACCCCCGGGGTGGCAGAAGACTACCTCTCCTTCATGTATGAGGAGATCGAGGCCCTAGGTTTGACCCCGGTCACCCAGGGAGAGAATGACCTACTGCCGGCTGGCCTCAATCTGGGCAACCTTACCCCAGTCCCCCTTTCCCCATGCTCCCTCCCCCTAACCGCCTTCCCGGGCGAGCACCCTGCAGAAGGTGGTCCACCACCTGAGGCCATGGCTGCCAAATCCACCACAGAACCTGCGCCTAGCATCACTGGGAGCCCCCTCCCCTCAACCCTCGAATCTGCTCAGGAGGCACCATTTTTCAGCTGCTTGCCTCCCAAAGCCTCGCCTCTGCCCCCACCCCCACCCTTGTCCCTGCCCAAACCACCTCCTCCTGCAATGCTATTGCCACCCCTGGGGTTATTTCTTTCCCGTTTTTTGCAGATCCCCCCCAAGGAGCAGCCTTTGCACTTTCCTGCCGCGACCCATTAAGAGCTGCAATTTTTCCTCTGCCATCCTCTTCTATCCCAAGGCTTGAGACGGACCTAATAACTTTAGCCTGTCAGACGCCCCATCAGTGGTCTGCACCCTGCCTGCCCACCTCAGCGGACCACGAGGCTGCACCAAGAGCCCCACCAGGGAATAACCCGGAAATCGCAACCCCACCCCCCCCATGAGCTGCGAAAAGCATTGCAACAGTTTTTAGAAGACATCTGTGGCTCCCGCAACAGGGTACAGCTAGCTCTCCAGCTATGGGGGGACTTCAATCAAATCCTCCAGGCCACAAGGCCCTTATAAAGGAGGGTAAAGGGAAAGGAAGGCACGGTGCCGCGGCCTACGGGCGGGCCCGCAGCTTCCATGACGATTTACTCACTTACGGGATGGGTCACGGATTGTTGCGCGACCCGCCAGGGGCTGCGAACACCTCCGCCAATAAGGAACCCCCCCCCCCTCATTATTGCAACTTTGAACACCAGGGGCTGTAGGATGGCTCTCCGCAGGTCCCAGGTGCTCTCTTCCCTTCGGGAAGGGGGGTACTCTGTGGTTTTCCTGCAGGAGACCCATACGGATCCGACCGCCGAGGACAGCTGGCGGCTGGAGTGGGGGGACGGGGTCTACTTCAGCCACTTCACGATTCGACAAGCTGGAGTGGTGACCCTGTTCTCCCCCAACCTATGGCCCGAGGTGCTAGGGGTCACTGAGGCCATGCCGGGCCACCTGCTGCATCTCCGAGTCCATATGGAGGGGCTCGTGGTCAACCTCGTTAACATCTATGCCCTGACAACGAGCCCGAAGCGGCCGCAATTCTATCAGCAGGTGTCAGACTTCCTCAGCTCCCTAGATTCTCACGAGTGCTTAGTCCTGGGAGGGGACTTTAACACCACCCTCCAGGAACAGGACCACTCAGGGGCCAAGCTGAGCCCGGCCGCTGCGAACATTCTCCGAGAAATAGTCGAACATCACTCCCTAGTAGACGTCTGGCATGACCACCACCCAGATGACACTTCCACGTTCACCTTTGTCCGGGTGGAGGCCTATCGGTCACACCACTCTCGGTTGGACCGTATTTATTTATCCCGTTTCCATCTTTCACAGGCCCACTCCTCCAACATTTGGCCGGCCCCATTTTCTGACCACCATCTAGCCACCATAACAGCCTCTCTCCGTGCAGAGAGGCCGGGACCGGCCTATTGGCACTTTAACAACAGCCTGTTGGAGGATGAGGGCTTCTTCTGGGAGTTTTGGCTGGCCTGGCAAGAGCAGCGGCGTGCCTTTCCCTCGGCGCAGCGATGGTGGGATCTAGGGAAGGTGTGCGCCAAGCTCTTCTGCCGTGACAACACCCGGGGCACCAGCCAACGGAGAAATGCAGCGATAGAGCAGTTGGAATGGGAGGTCTTAGAGATGGAGAGGCATCTGGCCACCAGCCCCAAGGACCCGTTCCTTTGCGGAGCGTGCCGGGAGAAGCGGGAGGAGCTCCGGGCCCGTGAGAACCATCGGGCCCGAGGTGCCTTTGTTCAATTCCGCACCTACCTCCTTCAGGAGATGGATCGTGGCTCCCGTTTCTTCTACACCTTGGAGAAAATGAGGGGGGCCAAGAAACACGTCACCTGCCTTCTAGCAGAAGACGGCGCCCCCCTCACGGATCCGGTGTGTGTGGGACGGCCCGTGACTTTTACACAAGCCTTTTCTCCCCGGATCCGACCGATCCTGGCGCTTGCAGGGTGCTCTGGGAGGAACTCCCCACTGTCAGCGTGGGCGACCGAGACTGACTAGAGCTGCCTCTCACCCTGGCTGAGTTCTCGGAAGTCCTCCGTCGCATGCCCACCAATAAATCTCTGGGCATGGACGGGCTGACCGTGGAGTTCTACCGCGTGTTCTGGGACATCCTTGGCCCAGATCTAGCCACTGTCTGGGCTGAGTCTTTGCATGGCGGGGTCCTCCCTCTTTTGTGCAGGAGAGCAATGCTCCCCTTGTTGCCAAAGAAGGGGGACCTCCGCGATCTATGAAACTGGCGTCCCGTCTCGCTCCTTAGCACAGACTACAAAATCGTAGCAAAAGCAATCTCACTGCGGCTAGGGTCCGTGATGGCGGACGTGATCCACCCAGACCAGACCTATACTGTCCCGGGTCGCAGCATTTTTGACAACCTATTTCTAGTCCGAGATCTTTTGGAACTCGGGCGTAGAGATGGTCTGTCGTTCGCCCTCCTGTCTCTTGATCAGAAGAAGGCGTTCGATAGAGTGGACCATGGGTACCTCCTGGGCACTCTGCAGGTGTTTGGATTCGGACCTCAGTTTGTGAGTTTTCTCCAGGTGCTGTACGCTTCCGCGGAGCGTCTGGTTAGGCTCAACTGGACCCTGACCGAACCGGTCAGCTTCGGGCGAGGAGTACGGCAGGGGTGCCCCCCTCGAGCCAGCTGTATGCTCTGGCGATCGAGCCCTTCCTCTGTCTCCTCCACAGGAGGTTGATGGGGTTGGTGCTGCAGGAGCCGGAGCTGCGGCTGGTCCTGTCGGCGTACGCCGATGACGTGCTCCTCGTGGTCCAGGACCCAGGCGACTTGGCGCGGGTGGAGGCTTGCCAGGCCATCTATTTGGCAGCCTCCTCCGACCAAGTCAACTGGGTCAAGAGCTCTGGCTTGGCGGTGGGGGACTGGTGGCAGGTGAGCTCCCTCCCACCCACGCTTCAGACCATCCGATGGAGCGCGGGTCCACTGCTTTACGTAGGTGTTTACCTGTCTGCCACGCACCCTTCTCCGCCGGAGAACTGGCAAAATTTAGAAGGCGGGGTGATAGAGCGGCTCCGGAAATCGACGAGGCTACTCCGATGTCTCTCCCTCCGAGGGAGAGCACTGGTGCTTAACCAACTAGTCCTGTCCACGCTCTGGTACCAGCTCAACACCCTGGTCCCGGCCCCGGGTTTCCTGACCGACCTCCGGACATCGATTCTAGAGTTCTTTTGGTCAGGAATGCACTGGGCCCCTGTTGGGGTTCTTCATCTACCCCTGAAGGAAAGAGGGCAGGGACTGAAGTGTCTGCACACTCAGGTCCGCGTCTTCTGCCCTAAGCCCTGCAGAGGCTCCTTTATAGTGCAGGTAGTTCAACATGGAGCATATTGGCGCACACCTTCCTGCGCCGCTTCCAAGGGCTCCGGTACGACCGGCAGCTCTTTTATCTCTGTCCGAGAGGTTTTCCACGAGACCTCTCCGGGCTGCCGGTCTTCTACCTGGACCTCCTCCAGACCTGGAAACTGTTTTCAATGACCAGGTCTGTGGCGGCTACCGTGGGAGCAGATCTCCTCGCGGAGCCCCTGCTACACAACTCCCAGCTCCGTGTGCAGGTGGCAGAGTCCCGCTCGGTGCGTCAGAGTTTGATTCTGGCGGAAGTCACGAGAATCAGAGACCTCCTGGACTACGACCGGGGAGACTGGCTGGATCCTCTGATGCTGGCTCGGCGCATGAGGCTCTCCAGACCTCGTACCCCCCCGGCGCGTACTTCAGGAGGTGAAGGCCAACTTGATGCCTGCTGCTTGGGCTTATCTCAACCGAGCCCTGTGCGAGGGCACACCCCGCCCACCCTCTACCCCAGGTCCGCCAGACCTTTCAATTGGGCCCCTACCCCGTAGATCCCAACAAACCCCTTACCCCTTTACGGCAAGCCGGCTGCATGAACTGCAGCCGGTCAGCTTCTAAATCGTGCCACGGAAATATCTATACACACTCATGCTCCACACCCTTCATGCCCACACCCTGGTGTCCTGCCCCGATACAAAGTGGCGGGACCTCCTGCCACCTTTGGTGGGTGAGCAACCCCTGTGGGCCAGCCTGTATTCCACCTTGGTCCCGAGGCCCGTCAGGGACATCAGTTGGCGGCTCCTTCATGGAGCTGTGAGCACGGGCGTGTTTTTGACACGGTTCACCCCCATCCTGGATACTTGCCCTTTTTGCAACGTGAGGGAAACCCTGGCGCATGTACATTTGGAGTGCACCAGGCTGCAGCCCCTGTTCCGGCTCCTCACAAATCTTCTATTATGTTTTTGGTTGCATTTTTCCCCTCACCTTTTTATTTATGCACTCCCCATCTGTGGCCTCACAAAGTCGCGGGATCTTCTAGTTAATCTCCTCCTAGCCCTAGCTAAAACAGCCATTTATAAAACCAGAGAGAGGAGGTTGGCCAATGGAGTTTCCTGCGATTGTAGGGCCGTTTTCCGATCCTCAGTACATTCACGTATCCGGGCGGAGTTCCTCTGGGCGGCGTCCACCGACTCCCTTGACGCCTTCGAGGAGTGGTGGGCGCTGTCCAGGGTTCTCTGCTTGGTGACCCCATCCAGTTCCCTCCGTCTGACTCTCTGATTGAGGGGAAGAGTGAGAGACCCCAGCCCCAGCTGTTGCCACTGTGGATACCGTCATTACTGTCACCTAGGAGGGGTCCTATCCCTCCCCACCCCCAAACCGCCCACTCTGCAGCCGTGCCCATCTTGTCGGGCACTCTCAGGGGAGGGATAATCAGTGACACTGGGCATGGCACTAGGTAACTCGAGGGGGTGGAAGACCATGAGTATTGAGGAAGCCCCCCCGCTCTAGGCCATCAGGTAACTCAGGAGGGTGGAAGACCACATGTGTCGAGGAAGCCCCCCTTCTCTGGGCCCAGGCTAGCCTGAACACTTCTGCCTCCTGAAAGCTGCTGTGTTATACCTTGTGTTTGCTTTTGTTTTGTTGCATAGTTTTGCTTTATCCTTTTTGGTGATTCCTTGTAAGTGTTACACAGATAAAATTCTTTTCTGCTTTAAAAAAAAAAACCACTCTCCTGCTGCCCTCTGGCCATGCTGTATCACAAGGTACAACAAACTTACCCATTAAATTACCATCTTCCTTATCCTCCATCCCGGAACCTTACACGGTCTATATAATACTACCATAATTGTTCCCAAGTACTGCAGAGTATTTCTAAAACCTAGAAATACCTCTTTATTCAATACGTAGTCTCAAAGCCACACATGGTACATAGGTATCTATAAGTTTAAGAGGAACATCATAGACACACAAATAGATATTAATGTATTTGCACATATGCATGCACACCCTATTAAACTAAGCTCCCTCTTTGATGAATAATAGTTTTGGTCCATGTTCTGCATCACTTACTCAGAGAATTGCAGGATACCCAGAAGAGGATAGCCCTCCATTAAAGGGGTTATGACATTATAGCCTGCAGCTTTACCAACGTTTATTAAAACAAGACAAAACACTGAAATCACAGCAAAGAAAACACCTAATAGCTCACACAAATACAGACTGAATCTTCAGTCTAACACTACAGTAGCAGAAGCTGAAACAAGACGTATCCATATGGTTCTCTTACTATAACCTCAAATCACCCAGCCTGGAAAACTAAAGCCAAGATTGAGTTAGCACAGATATACTAATATAATATTATTGGGGCTTGCTGATGTTATGGCAACCCCAGCTATTTTTATGTGCTATTTGTCTAGTATTTTCATTCATTTGAAATGGTATTTATTGTTCATACTGAGCCCAGTACAGATGTACTCCTGGTACATTATCCAGCTGGCTTTACAGATTGAGGGCTATAACAAGTAGTTGAAATACATTTTTACACAAAACTTTAAATAAATACTTTAACACATGGAGCATTATACAGAATAAATGGTATCTGGGTGTAGCATTTGAGTTTTAATGGAATTCGTTTCTATTGCTCATCCTGTGGAATTTGTTACCCCATCTTCCACCCACTTGTTTGTCTCCTTTTCTTATGGATTGAAACTCTTCGGGGCAGGGACTGTCATTGTTGGTGGGGCTGGCAGCGCTACCTCTGAAGGTAGCCTGACAATGAGACTACGTATTATAAGACAATGTTTTCAGTTGCTTATAATTTGGCCAAATTTTAACCATTTAGACTGAAATCTTCCATTCCAGATGTTCGGAAAGTTTCAGCCAGAACAGCTCAGCCATTTCCAAGGGCAAGGTTAAGGGAAAATACATTGTTTCACAATGTTAAAAAAAAAATCTAGCAACTTTTTCCTTGGAGTAGCTGTAAGACCCCCATGCTTTGGAGCAGGGACTTGAGAGTTGAGATGGGATCATTGTGTCAGGGATGTGCCTTTTGCCATTCCCATGAAAATCTGAGACAAGTTGGGCAGAGAGCGGGAGTTGCAGGGTAGTGAAGGGAGGCTGGGACTGGTTGGCTGGGGAGAGAAGGGGAAGAGGAGGCTCAGAATGGTTGGACAAGGAGGGAGAGCAGCACAGGCTGAACTAGGAGTTGAGAGGAGGTGGGAAACTGGGACTGGCAATCAGTAGGAGGAGAGTGGGAAAAGGTGGAGAGGGCAGATAGGTCTGATGAGAAGCAGGGTTGTGACAGACTTTGGCTTTGTCTACATGAGCACTTTTGTCGGTCGGGGTGTAGGAAAAAAACCACACCCCAACCAACATAAGTTTCACCAATATAAGTGCCATTGTGGACAGTGCTATGTCGGCGGGAGACACTCTCCCACCAACATAGCTACCGCTGCTCATTAGGGGTGGCTTCATTAGGCTGCCAAGTCAATAGCCTACTTCACTACACAACCCTGAGTCATCCCCAGAGAAAGTCCATCTTGTGCACTGAATGAGACAGAAACCCGGCCAAAAATAATGTGATAATGTAATTATAGACTATCATAATGCACATATATAAGGGGGGGGGGCATTTCTTCTCAGGTGAACTGGGCTCCTATGCAAAAAACAAATAGAAACAAAATCTTGTATGACTAAGTGCAACATTGCTGCCTGGTGATTCTGACTTAAAAGCATTACAGTCATAGGGGATTCAAGAAGATTTATATGGGCCTACAGTCTCCATCTCCAAGCATACACCATGTCTGGAACCACAGATTCACAAATACAGAGTTGGACTACTTCTGCAACAATACGCTCTCCATGGAGTCTAATTAACTCCCGTTACCTACCCTCTCTAAACCTATTCCAAGCTGGCTGGTGAACTACCCCATATTTGGTCAGTTCTACTTTGCAATGAAAGAAGGAAATGGCAAAAGGTCAGGGAGCAAGGTCATTATAAATGCTGGGCTACCAAAAATCAGTGACAACAAGATGTCGACCTGCCTGACACCACCTGACTAGAAATCCTCACCTGAAGCCTCATTTAGTCTGCCTGATAGACTAGGGATAGACACTGAGTCATTGTTTGGTTTGTAATCTGCGTGGGAACCAATTAAATGCCTGGTATATGAAAGCAGGGGGCAAGTAGCAGCATAGTGCCCCACCCAATATATAATTCATAAAGTTGTGGCCTGACATTTAAACCACCCTATGTGCCTCTCATTCATTCGCTTGCTTCTCCTGATCAATCACTTCATTTCTCTTTACCTCGGTTCCCTGTCTGGAGCTCTCAGATAATATTTACTGTTTTTCAGCTTTTACCCTTATAATCTTGTCCATTTAGATTGTAGTTTCTTGAAGTTGGGGACTTTCTTTTGCCTATATACAGAGCCTAGCTAATTGGGATCCTGACGCTGGTTGCAGCCTGTAGGCAGTACTAGAATACAAGGAATTTGAAACATCCTGGAAAATCAATACGCTTGGACTATTTCAGGCCCTGGGAGTCAGTATGTTCCAAAGCAGAGGGGATATTTCTCTGCCAGCAACTATAATCTGAATCAAGCAAAGGGACTCCAGGTAAACCATCTGCTGATTGCAATCTGAAGCCAATATTTCTGGACTTGCCAATTGAAGCTCCATAGGTACAACCTCTTTGTTATGGATGAGGTATATTGTACGCTCCCCAAAATGACAGCACTTTCAGTAGTGAATGAATTTTCAAGTCAATCTGTTTCTGAGTGCAATTAAGAATGAGTCCTTAGAGAAACTGAGCATTCTACATCTGACTTTTTTTTGTCCCAAATGATTTCCACTCAAGTGTTTTCTATCTAAAAAACAAGCAGCAAATTGAATCTTGAGTACATGCAGTCCAATGGGTAGCTTTTGGGAAATAATTTTTTTAGGCGTAAGTGGCTGAAGAATATGATTTTCTTTCAGAGCCACTGATAAAGAATTGCTCTCTTTCAAAATGGCCAGAATTTCCTACAGTCCTAGATAGACCTGAAGCCACAGTTTGCCCTTAGCAAAGATGGCTACTGCCTCCATCCACTAGCTCATCACAGTTCTTCTTTCTACCCCCTTACAACGTAGCCCCTCCCCATCTCCCTTAATGGGAACTCTGTTTCACTAAGGTTCGGAACAATGATCAGCTTTGCTAAGTGTGCATCTTGGCTTCCCTCTCAACGAGAACAATAGTATTAGCACTGACTGTGACCACACTTCCTTCCTTTTCTAGTTACAGTGGTTAATAGTTTCCATGCTAATTTCAGTTCCCTTACAGGCACAACTTTCCACAATATTCCCCTTTGAAATTGTATTTTTTCTTCCTGTCAGCCCAAAGACAACGTTCTCCCCTTTATTACTCCTGGGTGAAGGAGAGCAACATAAGCAGTTTTGCAATGGGAGGGCTAGACTATTCGGTATTGCTAATCACCTCTCCCGCTGTCACAAATCAGATATGGCTGAATGCAAACTTCAAACTTGGGGTCCCATCCTCATGTTTTACTCATGTGAACAGTCCCATTGAAGTCAAAGTATTTCTTCTTGTGAGTAAGACCTTGCAAGCTTAGGCCATGCCCATGTTAATAGGCCCTCATGAGTAGCACAAGATAAAAATGAAATGCTTTAACCTAAGTTGAGAAGACTTGAGAATGTGGAAGTTGGCATGTGCAGCAGCAACTTCTGTGACACTATCAGCTGCACAGTTAAAGATGGATGCTGTGCACATGCATGCATGGTTTGTTACCTGCACATTTACCTTGCTGCTGGAATTTATTTGGCTGCTGACGCAGGAGACTGTAAACTCAAGAGGTTTAACAACTTTGGGGCAAGGGATACAGAGATTTAAGTGCAGGAAATTGCTTTTCTCTAGACTAAGAAATATACAGCCACCTTCGTAACTCCAAAAGCCCATTTGCTCCAGAGTGGGGAATGTACAAGTCACAGTTTGCTTTGATGACTCTTGTTACATGCAACCTATTGGTAATACGGTATGATAGCCATTCCCAACCCATCTGTGTTCCTTTGAAATTATAAGAGCTCACATTGGACTCTGGTGTCAGCTCCTGGTCATTTTTAGATGGGCAGAACCAAGTTAAACGTCATGATCCTGCGAAGTTGAATGAGCAAACTGTCTGATGGAACTGTAGAGACTGGAAGGAAGCCACCAACTGCCACTTAAAACAGGTGCCTTAATGTTGGGAAGAAGATATACTAGCCTCTTTCGAGCAGAGAACAAATTAGTTAAGGGAAAATGGCAGGTTATTTGGAAAGGAATGGGGGTGGTGGAAGAGGGTGTGGGGAAGTCATTACAGGTCTTGTGGCTGGAAGGAAGAAGTACATGTTGTGAGGACTTTAAAGAGAGTCAAGTGGCTCCATTTTCCCCTCAAACAAGGTGTTCTGATCAGCACCCAAATGCCAGGCACTTGACTAAACCCAAATCTCATCTCTGAAACTTTGAATTTCAACCGTAACTAAATGCAAATTGGAATACAATGGATCAATACTGTATTAACATAAAGAACAATTAAGCACAGCACAGTTAACTTGCAGACATTCATGAAACTGTAGTGACTTTTGCTTTAAACCATGGGTCAACCCAATGTAACTCAAAAGCAGCAGATTTAATACAAACAAGAGGAACTACTTTTCACAAAATGCACAAGTCACGTGTGGAACTCATTGCCATAGGATGTTGTGATGGCCAAAAGTATAAATTCAGTCAAAAAAGAACTGGATAAGTAGAGGGAGGATAGATTCATCAATGGCTATTAGCCAAGATAGTCAGGGACACAACTTTATGCATGGGTTGACCCCAAACTTCTGACTACCAGAAGCTGGGAATGGAAGACAGGGGTGGATCATTACACAATTGCCCTGTTTAGCACACTTGCCCTGAAGCTCTGATATAGGCCACTGTCAAAGACAGGATACTGGGCATGATGTTGGCCCAGAGTGGCAACTCATATATTCTTACATAAACTTGTTCTTTGACCCAGTTACTCGCACTAAAATACATGCAATAATACTGTATTTGAGTTATTAGTGGTTGTCTGCTCAGCTTAGTTTAATAATACTTAATGGTTTATAACCTGACCATACTGACCCTTCTCTGCCTTACCTACAAACCCATATGGTTAACAACAAGCCCTACTGACCATTTGTGGTAGCATCCTTATTACAGGGCCCCCTAAAGTTCTCATCAGTTTAATTTAGTGTGGATATCCTTCCCTTAGGGCAAATTCTTCATTTTCATAACCTTAATTTTCCACTTCTTTGCCAGTAACTCTCAGATCTGTCTCTCTGATAGAAAGCCAACATATTTCAGTCAAGTAAAGGTAACTCTAAGTAATTGCCTATGGGACATATAAAGCCTGAGTGAGTCTAAACTTCTTCATTTAAAATCTAGTAAAAATGAGCTGGAGATGCTTAAGACCAGATCCCAATATCAGCCTTAGTCCAGGGCAGTTTTCAATTTATTTTGAGACATTTTAAGTAACACCTGAAACCAGAGCAAAGATCGTCTCTTTGTGGGTTTTCATTCCCAGCTGATTTGAGAGTAGCATGTTATTAGGCAGAGTGTGCAAAGGACTTTGCGTTATCATTCAAAAGATTTTAGTTCGTCAGGTCTGCAATTAGTAGATTCTAAGAAACCCAGCCACACTTATTTTCCCTAGGAAAACTCCAGTAATGCCCATCTGTTCCCATAACACATATAATATGATCAGCAATCTTTGTCAGTGTCAGGGTTCCTTCCCCACTCTGAACTCTGGGGTACAGATATGGGGAGCTGCATGAAAGACCCCCTAAACTTATTCTTACTAGCTTAGGTTAAAACTTCCCCAAGGCACAGATTCCCTTCTTGCCTTGGGGTCGCTACCACCACCAAGTGATTTAACAAACAATTAGGGAAAGGACCACTTGGAGTCCTATTCCCCCAAGCCTATGCACCCCCTTTCCTGGGGAGGCTTGTGAATAATATCCTAACCAGTTGGTTACAAAATGATCAAAGACCCAACCCCCTGGGTCTTGGAACAATGGAAAAATCAGTCAGGTTCTTAAAAAGAAGGATTTTATTTAAAAAGAAAAAGGTAAAAGAATCACCTCTGTAAACTTAGGCTGGTAGTTAACCTTACAGAGTACCAGGAAATTCAAAGAGCACAAAGGAACCCCCTCTAGCCTTAGTTTCAAAGTTACAGCAAAACAGGGAAAAACCTCCCTCTAGCAAAGGGAAAATTCACAAGTTGAGAAAACAAAGGTAAACTAATATGCCTTGCCTGGCTGTTACTTACAAGTTTGAAATATGAGAGACTTGTTCAGGAAGATTTGGAGATCATGGATTGATGTCCAGTCCCTCTTAGTCCCAAGAGCGAATGGCCACAGAAAACAAAGAACCCAAAACAAAACCTCTCCCCCCAACCAGATTTGAAAGTATCTTTTGTCCCCATTGGTTCCTTTGGTTAGGTGCCAACTAGGTTACTTGAGCTTCTTAACCCCTTAAGGTAAAGAGGAATTTAGGCTACCCCTATGATTATGATAGTCAGTATATTCAAAATTTGGCTGCTCAGGTGCCTTGTCATGAAAAGAAGTGCCTGTCATATTGTACCAATTTCTACATCCTTACACCCGCTGCAAGTAAATAATTGCTTTCAAGATTATGGTACTGATGTGTAAAACCTTCATAGACAGGGCTTTGATTATATCTTCAAGTATATATCCATGTACAGCCTGCCTAGATTAACAGCGATCTGGCAAGTCTCCCCTTCTGAGTCCTGATATCCATGGACACAGAATGTTTGGGGCTACAGCTTTGTATCTTTATGATCCATGAGTTTGAAATAAGTTTCCTTGTTTTGTTTGTGCATCAAAGTACTAGCCTTAATTTTTCCTTTCTGTAAAATGCTGGCATTTCTCTAATGTCCTCCATTCATTGTATTACCTTTATTAGATAGTTTCTATCATTCTGTAAACCCTGTGCCAAATTCGTCAGTGACATATACAGTCACAACTTCTGATGTCACGAGAGTGCTACCCACTTACACCATCAATGATTGGTCCTGACTACATAAAAGGCACACCACACAAAGTTACAGCAGAGAAAAACCCATGACAGACACAAGCAACACATGGTGAGACAAAGCTCACTCTTATTTTCAAGATGAACACAACAAACATGGATAATTAAAAGGTTAAACAATTAGATCAGATTACAGTAAATGAAGTATACTCCCCAGAGCCCTCCTTATCTGCTTCCAAATACGGATCTTAATTGTTGTGAAATGTGTTTACATCAGCGTAAACTTAATAGCATCTGCATTGACCAATATAAAGTCAGAATCAAGGGAGAGCTAAAATTAAGAGCAAATTGGCCTTGTACTTAAATCTTCTATTTTAAATTTCTCAATTGTAATGTAATTGGACCTATTGGATATTAACTCTTTTCCCTTTTCTACCAAGTACACTAAATGAAAAAGGAAGAGTCTTTCCTGTCATACAGGCTTTTATACTCAAATTTACTTCAAGGCATAGGTCATCATTCATCATAGCTTGGATTGCTTCTAGTAATGCTGCAAGCATTTTACAACAAGGCAGCAAAAATCTTGATTATTAGCAATTCAGATTTTAATGTGCAAGGCAAAACCAGAGAAATATCCTTTAAAGAGATAATTGCTATAGAAAAATAAGCAAACAACCAGCCTTTCATTTGCATGTGCAAAAATGGTTGATGGTTAGAAGTGTATTGTTGCACTGGGGAAGGTTTCAAAGCTCATTTCTTTCCAATGCTGTACTTAAAGTGATTTATTTCAACCACGTGAATGAACCTTTCTGCCCCCATGTGAAAAGCAAGATTCACATGAAGGAATTAATACTTCAAAAACTGAAAAAACAGCAATGAACGGAGAGAAGGATTTTTCTATCTGAGATGGTTTCCTAAATCCACCATCTTTGCTTCTGTGAATTACTTTGTCTGTCAAAATGCATTACACAAACCTATAGCTATTTAAAAGCCGGAAATTAATAATAGCTGACACTTCTTTTTTGACTTCTCATGCAGCGTGTCCTGCGCCTTTCATTTTGTAAGCAAGCTTGGATGTGTTTTCTTTTGACACATTTTTAGAAAACATCATATCAATCACTGGGCCAAGCTTATTCATCCTGTACATACAGGTGCAATATTAACTTCCCTCTGCATGTTTGTGGCAAAGGGGGAAGCTAGAGTTACCACCACCACCTTCCTTGGGCGTTCTAGCCAACAAGATGGAGGCTCTGACAGCTTTAGATCTAAATTTTCTAAGCTGACCAGGAATGCCTCCATTTTTTCGGGCGCTCAGCTTGACCCCACCTTCAAAGGGGGCCTGATTTTCAGAGTGCAGGTGCTTAGCACTTAGTGAAAATCTGATGTCTAAGATTACTCCAGCCTGCACTCAAAGGTAGTTTCATTTGAAAATGTAGGCCCTTGATTGTGGCCGATGGGTCCTTAGTAGCCACATCTGTAAAGGCAGCTTAACAGAAGCACTGATGCAGCACATTCCAATCACCACGAACACAACTTTTTCTCAGGGATCATTAGTACTTTTTGGGCTGGGATGGCCTCTTACACCTGTGACCTGAGGTGCCTTAGGGCAGCCCACATGGAAAACGCCAGGGTCAGGTCAGGCTGCAAAAAGGAGAGCAGATTCTCCCAAACCTAGTGGTTAACACTTTTCTTAGCCCTGGTCTACACTGGGGGGGATCGATGTAGGTTATGCAACTTCAACTAGGTGAATAACGTAGCTGAAGTCGATGTACTTAGATCGATTTACCGTGGTGTCTTCACCACGGTAAGTCGACTGCTGCCACTCCCCCGTCAACTCTGCCTGCGCCTCTCATGGCGCTGGAGTACAGGAGTCGACGGGAGAGCACTCGGGGGTCGATTTATCGTGTCTAGACTAGACACGATAAATCAATCTCTAATGGCTCAATCACTGCCCGTCAATCCGGCAGGTAGTGAAGACATACCCTTAGATTCACCAGCAGTGGTGAAAGTAACACAGAAGACTTACCAGTATGGGAGAAGCAGGAGTGAAAACAAAATGGAGATGATGCAGTTGCCTTTTTATATCCTTTGTCCCAAACACAAGCTCACAGCACATGGGTATGGAAAAATACTTGGAGTCCCCTGTCCACAGGCATGTCCCTACATGTCCTGCTGACTCAGAGGCATAGCCCCTGGCTTCACTCAATGGGTTAATTGTACCGCTGATTGCCCTTGATAGGCCATCAAGCAGGCTGGCTAGAGCCAATGTGAAATCTGTCTGGGGGTGAAACCCAGAAACATAGCACAGGTTTGAGATACAAATATACCACACATACTTATAACTCATGATACAAAGATGATAAAAACATATAAACAAGATGATCATATTTAGCAAATCCTAACTTTTCCACTGATACCGTACATGACATATTTTGTAAGATTTATTGCAACTTTGTAATATTGGTATCAATAATATTCTAAATGGTCAGCCGTATTCCATATAGCATCACAACACCTTTCTCCCAACACAACAGAAGCTGTGGCAGCTTTGGGCTACTGTCCCCTCCCCCTTGATCCTCTAATAATTATAATTATTTATTATTTGCATTACCATAGCACCTAAGGACCCTAGTCATGACCAGGACTCCATTGTGCTAGGTGAAGTACAAACACAGAACATAATAATCTACTCTGACACCGCAAGAGTGTGTCTGGTCTATTTTTTAGCATTTTTTTGTGCCACTTACAAATGTAATGTATTTCCTCATGGTTCTCCCCAATCCCCAAACATTTCTTGTTTGTAGCCAGAACAGTTTCAAAGAATTGTTATTTACTCCAATAGTAAATTAGTCGCAACCTTATACAGTTCTTACAACTAAACAGGTGGAAATCTTTAATGATTCTTTAAGTGTCTAGCATAGCACTGAAATATGATTCTTAGCCCAGATTCCATCCATTGCAATGGAAGATTCCAAACCAGCTAACTGGGACAGAGAATCATGTATATTCACTAAAGTTCTATATACCAGAAAAGCAGTGTAGACATTTTTAAATAAAAATGCAACTCACCTGGGTTTTAGATTTCATTGCCACACTACCCTGGGTGTAGTGATAAGTTCATGGAGCTTCCCAGACCTTACAAAGATGCACTCCAGTTTACAGATTTGCAGCAAAAAATCAGTTTTGGGGGTGTCACTCAAAACTCAGAATCTGGCAGCTTCACTTTTTCTTTGAAGCTCTGGGTTTGTGCAAACTCACATGGTACAAAACAAACAAAACCCTTGTACAGCACTCCTGCAGAATCAAGCCTGATGATTTCTGCATAACCAACCTACTCACACACATGGCCTCTACCTGCCCCACCTTCTGCTTCCATTTGAAAGGGCCTTCAAGAATTCTACAAAGACCTGAAGGAACGGCTAACAAATTCTGCTCAACTCCTCCTTATTCCCCCAACAACTATTAACTTTAAGTAACATATTTCAAACATTTGCCACTCTCACTTTTTGTCTATAATGGGACAGCTACTTAACATATCAATCAGACACCCATCTGTGCATTGTTTTAAGTCAGGCTGGGCCAGTGCATCTTTTCATGCTTCATTTTAAAAAAAACCAACACTGCTGCCACTTACAGAATTCATGTTTTTAAAAAATCTGATTAACATTTTACCTTTCTTGCTCATCATTAATCATGAACAGTTATGTAGGTCACTAGATGTCTGCTGCAGCAGGTAAATAAATTCTGTTATTTAGCCCCACAAGTGCCAAGTAGCAAGACTCAAATAATTGAACCACTGTGGCACAGAGAGAGAGAGAGAGTGTGTGTGTGTGTGTGGAAAAGTAAATAATAGGGAGAGATGTCTGTATTTTCGCTTCTTCCAACCAGTCTCAGAAGCTCTTTGTTGGCTTTAAAAATTACATCAGGACTTAATAGTTATGGCTTTCAGTTCCTTTGTTCTTTCTGCGGTGTAGCAGTTCCAGAACTAAGTTTAAAAAATGGATGGTACATCCCCTTTTCTAAATTAAATTGTCTATGTGGAGCCATTTACTAATGAATCGTATGCACGCCACAACCACATCAGGCTTCTATAATGTTACACAAGTCCCAGCTGCTTAGGGACTTTAAAGAGAGAGCACCACCTGCCAGCCTTAAAAGTCTATTCCACAGCATCTGTTGAAACAGGAGGTCAACTTGAGGATAGCCATAAGAGGCAGAAAAAGATAGGGCTCCAGTGAGAATACACAATCTGTAGTAAGCCTCCTTTATGAAGCATTCAAATCCATTAAGGAGCACAACCCCCTGAAGCACTGCACATCCAAGACATTGCACTATTCAGTGCCTTCTAAAATAACTCTCTCTACCTACAACCAAAAGGTAATTAAGAAAGTAAATCTGAATTCATGCGAAGCAAGGGGTAACAATATTGCTGATAAGCCTACCCAAGGCATTTCAACAGCTGCATCATTCATTGCAAATGACCATTTAATATTATGCTTGACAGGCCACACCAGCTTTGCTCAATTGTCTTGAAAACATAGCAGCCAAGACAAAAAACTCTACCTGACCATTCTTTACCTAGACCATTGAAAAAAAAGATTTTTTTAGTTTAAAAAAAAAAATTACTCATACCAGGCATGTGGCTAGTAGAATTATTTAAGGGTATGTGGGCTTGTGACACTACACCGTGTATTTGTCATAGTGATGTTATTATAATATGATTATGGCATAATTATGATGCATTTGGTACAAGATGAATCATGTAAGGCATCATTAGAAAAGTTCTGATTTGCTGAATATGATTATGCTATTTGTATGCATGTATCATTTTTTGTATCTGAAGTTAGGAATATTGACTAGGTATCTGTATTTCAAATGTGCTTACTCTGGAAAACATCCACAGCTAGCCTTTCAGGTACAAAAATGAAGAAGCCAGACAATGCTCATCAACAAAGACAATGGGCTATGGACGAGTTTAGCCTTCCTGTAACATTTCAGCAGCCTGTAAAGTAATGGCCGCTATGACTCAGCAAGGTCATGTGACCAGACCACATAGATTCATAGATATTTAGGTCAGAAGGGACCGTTATGATCATCTAGTCTGACCTCCTGCACAACGCAGGCCACAGAATTTCACCCACCCACTCCTGCGAAAAACCTCTCACCTATATCTGTGCTATTGAAGTCCTCAAATCTTAGTTTAAAGACTTCAAGGAGCAGAGAATCCTCCAGCAAGTGACCCATGCCCCATGCTACAGAGGAAGGCGAAAAACCTCCAGGGCCTCTTCCAATCTGCCCTGAAGGAAAATTCCTTCCCGACCCCAAATATGGCGATCAGCTAAACCCTGAGCATATGGGCAAGATTCATCAGCCAGATACTACAGAAAATTCTTTCCTGGGTAACTCAGATCTCACTCCATCTAATAGCCCATCACAGGCCATTGGGCCTATTTACCATAAATATTTAATTACCAAAACCATGTTATCCCATCATACCATCTCCTCCATAAACTTATCGAGTTTAATCTTGAAGCCAGATAGGTCTTTCCCCCCACTGCTTCCCTTGGAAGTCTATTCCAAAACTTCACTCCTCTGATGGTTAAAAATCTTCGTCTAATTTCTAGTCTAAATTTCCTAGTGGCCAGTTTATATCCATTTGTTCTTGTGTCCACATTGGTACTGAGCTTAAATAATTCCTCTCCCTCTCCAGTATTTATCCCTCTGATATATTTATAGAGAGCAATCATATCTCCCCTCAACCTTCTTTTAGTTAGGCTAAACAAGCCAAGCTCCCTGAGTCTCCTTTCATAAGACAAGTTTTCCATTCCTCGGATCATCCTAGTAGCCCTTCTCTGTACCTGTTCCAGTTTGAATTCATCCTTCTTAAACATGGGAGACCAGAACTGCACACAGTATTCCAGGTGAGGTCTCACCAGTGCCTTGTATAACAGTACTAAAACCTCCTTATCCCTACTGGAAATAGCTCTCCTGATGCATCCCAAGACCGCATTAGCTTTTTTCAAAGCCATATCACTTTGACGGCTCATAGTCATCCTATGATCAACCAATACTCCAAGGTCCTTTTCCTCCTCCGTTACTTCTAATTGATGCGTCCCTAGCTTATAACTAAAATTCTTGTTATTAATCCCTAAATGCATGACCTTACAATTCTCACTATTAAATTTCATTCTATTACTATTACTCCAGTTTACAAGGTCATCCAAATCCTCCTGTAGGGTATCCCTGTCCTTCTCTAAATTGGCAATACCTCCCAGCTTTGTATCATCCGCAAACTTTATTAGCACACTCCCACATGATACTGGACTCCATTTTGGGTACTTATATTTTTTCACAAACTGGGTGAGAACTGAGTTTGGAACAAAGGGTTCCGGCCATAGGTTGAAGCTATATAAGGTGGGGTGTGACAACATCCAGTGGCCTCACTCCCCATACAAGGACACTCCTGGAAAAACCTAAGGAACAAAGACAGAACTAGGGAAAGTGCTGGTCCCAGGCTAAAAGGAAACCTGGTGGACTGCTTGTATCATCGGCCAGGGTGAGAGATTGTTAATTCATATCTAATCTTTCTAGTATTTTAATCTTAGTTTGTGGTTTTGTTTATTTACTAGGTAATCTGCTTTGATCTGTTTGCTATCACTTATAATCACTTAAAATCTATCTTTTGTTGTTAATAAACTTAGTTTTTGCTTTATCTAAACCAGTGTGCCTCTGAGTGAAGTGTCTGGGGAAAAAAAATCTCAGCTTGGTTAACACAGGCTAGTTGCATATTCCTCTCCACATTGAGAGAGGTGTGAACTATTTATGATCTTACATTGTACAGATCCCTGTGCAGTGCAATTCAGCATAATTTTGGGTTTATACTCCTGTGGGGCGTGCATGCCCGGGGAGCTGGGAAATTGGCTGGTGTCTGCTGTTTGCACTCAGGTAGCTCAGTTTGGGTGAGTGGTGCCACCTGTTGTCGTGTTGGGTGATAGGCCCTGGTAAGGCTGTTTGTAAATCTCCAGTAGAGCAGGGTCAGCCCAGCTGTGTGCCTTAGAGGGGCAGAATGGTTCCCACAGCTCCCAGACTGCACCCTAGGGGTGACAACCCATCATGGGGCTCAATGAGACAAAAGCTCTGACTGGCCAAATTTGCTAAAGAAAGCAGATTTGGATCACCCAAGTTTTGCAAATGTGTGTTGATTCTAGTGTATTATTTTGGTCAAAAAAAAGGTAAAATGGTTAAGTGTCAAAATGGTTCATTTCAACATCATCAAAATGAAACATTTCAATTTTTCAGTCTAGATTCACAAGGGAACATAGGTGGTTAAGGCACTCACCTAGGACGTAGAAGACTTTGGTTCAAGTCCTCACTCTGGACCAGAGACTTGAACCCAGATGCCAGGTGAGTGTCCTCACTACCAAGTTATGGACTATTTTGAGAATTGGCCTCTGCCCCAAATCCGAACTTCCAGTCAGAGACAAACGAGAGATGGAATTCACTGAAAGGGCCACAGCAAAAGGAAAAAAAAAACATTCTGTTTTTATTTTTTATGATTTCTGGCTCACATCTTGTGAAGAGTCTGTAGGAGAACATGGATAAGGTGGTGGCTTATTAGTACAAGGAATTGTCAGGGTGAAGGGAAGGCAGGGAGAAGATGATGAATGGAGCCCGAGGACTGACTGCTAGGTGGAACAGCTGGGGGATATCTCATCACATCTCTTTTTGTGTAACTTGATGCACAAATTTGTGATTTCCCATTTGCAGTTCTCTGTGACAAACTTCATGCCTTACCAGAATACCTTTGGGCTGTCAGTCAGTCAAATAGTTGCCCTTTGTGTGACTGTTAAGGCTCCAATATGTGAGTGTATTGATCTCTGTCTGACACCTAGCTCCATTACTGTTCCTAGAGATTTCCCTGTTCCACAGTATATTATTCACAGAGATTTTTCATGGCATTGTTCCATGGAGGATATTTGTAAGAACAAACCATTCCTTTCTCTTGTCAGCTTATGGTGTGCTTCATCTCCCACTATCTCAGAAAGTGACAGCTTGATTATAACGTAATTACCTTTTTTTAGTGAACTCAGTGCATAATTTTATTTCCAGATGGGTTTATGCTGCTTCTATTTAAACTCATTATGAATAAGAGGCCTGCATTGGAAAAAGACAATGTTCACAATTTTCTTTAAAAGGTGATCATTACAAGGAGCCTAAAGCAAGAGAAAAGTGTCCACTATTACATTGTTGAAAAGATCAGTTTCTTAAATCAGAAAGTGTAGATGTGCTTGAGAGCCCTTTAAGACATTTATTTGGAAATTGCAAAAATAAGTAAGTGTTTCGTTTTCATTGCTTGGTATATTGTAAAAGCTAACATACTGAACAGCTTCAGTGTGCAAGGCAAAAGTAATGGCACAGAAGGGACCAGAGTGAGGAAGTGCATTGCTCAAAGCGGGGATAGTGCCAACTCAAGATCAGTAAAATTTAAATGTGTTTTTACTCAGAGAAAACCCCCCAAGCAGCTCGTTTGCAAGTAAAATGGAATTTGTTGATGGTAAGAACTGCATGCAGATACATTTTGCCAAAGCATGCGACAAGAAAATGCATGTAAATCAATGGAACTCTGCAGCATAAAGTGTGGTTCTTCTCTGAAAACTGACTCACTAAAGTGGCATCCTAGGGTTCTGTGTTTATTTCATTTCAGCGACTTCAAAATCAAATACACTCAATTCATAGGTAAGTGAATGACTAACTGCTACAAAATCAAAATGGAATCTTATAGTCCAGGTGTGTTTTCTTGCTCATCAACAGCCCCGATAGATTCTACGCTTGGTACTTGGATCACTTACAGGATTATTAACTATGAGCCAGGAAATAATCCAGCTCCTTCTCTGTAAACCATGTTGGCTGTACAGTGTTAACATAAGTCAAAAATAACAAAAAAACGTCATGAAAATGAGCCTGAAGTCCCAGGCGGAGATCATTAAATTTAGCAGAGAGGTAACATTTTTAGTAGACCTGGTCAAAAATTTTCTGAAAAAGTATTTGTCGGGGGGGGGGTGAGGGGGGGAATGCTCATTTGAGTAATTCAAATGGTTCATGGTAATGTATTGATTTCATTAACATTTTCAATGGGAAATTATCAAAACAATTCAACTTTTTTTTTTTTTGTATTTTATAACAGTTTAAATGTTTTGGTAAGGTTAAAAGACAATATTCTGGAATATTTCACGAGAAATTCTGAGATTGCAATTTTTCATCTTGATTTGGCACAAAATGAAATCTCAAAATTCTTATGGGATAGGAATTTTTTTTGTTTTAAACCAGCTCTAATGTTTATATCATCCTTTTCCTTAGTCAAAGAGCTTGACTTGAAAGAAATGCTTAATCAGAAAATATCATAAGTGATTTGTCCCCCAGTGGAGTAAATGTCTCAGGAGATGAATAATAGGGTATCTTGGAGCCTGTGAGCTTTAGGTCCCCATTTCAACTCCTGTCTCACTGGCATAGTGACTGCTTGACAATGACATTTGAAGGTCACCTAAGGTACAAGAAATGAACTGGAAGTGGATCATTTTAATATGCCCACATCACAAACAATTTCCCATCACAATCTTTATAATTGACATCTTTGTCATCTCAGCACTGATATCAAACAGAACACACCATTTACACTCACCTTTAGTGATGACAGTCCAGATCGGAGATTCTCTGCTTAATGCCACCTTGATCAAGAAGGGACCTTTTGCTCCTTGCCTGCCTCTCAGATGTCAGATGGCTCTTTCCCCTTTCAGAACATGCTATGTTCAATTTGCTTCAAAAATACCTTCTTAAAATGAAGAGCATTTTATTTAGAAACCAAGTTTATTCAACACAATCCTATAGATTCTGGCCCTATCCCTTTCCTTTGCATGGTTTAGGCCACCTATCTAGTCTGACTAGTAACCAGAATATTCCCACCCTCTCTAGAGTAGTTCATCCATCATGTCTCATGGGGCATTTTTAACCAGTATTTAAAAATTATTCCAGTCATGCATTTCATCTTATTCTATTGTCCTGCCAGAGACCTCAGTGTATGAGCTTAATTATTCATCCGTTGGGGGCCTTTAGCTTTTCTACTTCCATGCTACCACTCCAGTACAAGTGAGTTCCCCCGCCACATCACTAAATAGAGATCATCACAAAATGGTTCATTTCCTCTATGAAGCAGGAGTTACTGACAGATTAGGCATGATCAGTAACACACCTGATGTACAATTTTATCAAGAAATAATATGATTCTTAATAAGAATTGGATCATCAGACATTCCGTTAAAAATTATAAGCGGGAGTTTTTTCCCTCCCATAACTTTTCGGATGACTAAAAGCTCTACAGTACAGGAACAAAACAAATCATGCATCTAAAATATAGAGGAAAGGAAAAAACATAAAACACTGAAAGAAATTGACATGTGACAAGTTAGCTGTCCCCGGGGTATTGTGAGGATTCTCAAAGGAAAAAGCACCTCTCATAATTACGTAGTGAATCATAAACCACCAACTTCAGAATCGCCACAAAAATGCCTTGAAAAAGACAATTCAGAAAAGTTTTATTGAAACCAATTATTTACTTACAGGTCCTTGCTCTTTAAGCAAGTAATTGGTTTCCAAAAAGATTCTTCAGTCTATGCTTTCCAAAGACATTTTTGTGGTGAGCTTAAACTTGAAGTTATTTATTTGTACATAAAGGAACCTATTCCCCAACCTCCTCTTTAGTCTCATCAGTTGTTCTTGTAGATGGAGTGTGGAGTGTCAGAAAACCATCTCTTTGTGGAGACCACCCTCTTTTGAAGCGAATGAACTGAATGAGGTCAGATGGAGTTCAAGTATCTATCATTCATGGGTGGTTTTCAATTTCCCTTTAAGAACGGTAATAATTAGATTAGACAAGGCCCAAATGCTAGCCCTGTGGAGTGCTGAAGTCTCTCTCCCCCGCCCCCATTCTCTTTTTGACTCATCAGCATTGACTCATGGCAGTAATTAGAAGTCCTCACATCAAGACCCCTCCCCGATATTTACAAGTGGGGCTACCAAATGCAGTTCAGGGATTCACAGGGTTACCAGGCTGTGGAGAGTACAGGTCCCCGTCTGCAACGCTCGGAATGGTGGTTACAGATGGGTGCAGGCAGGGTCGAGACATAGCTGGAACAATCCTGCTGCCCAGAGCCTCTGGGACCCCAAACTCCGCAACAGAGACCCTTTCCCCTCCCCTCTTTGACAAGGTCACAAGGATTCATGTGGCACTCATCCCAGCCATGTGATTTTGGGGAAGATATAAAATCAATTAGAAAAGTCAAAATACAAGTTTGTTCAGACTTTTAGAAAGTAATCACAGATTCAGAGGAAGACCTATACATACACAGCTAAGTGTTATAAAAAACTGAAGCCCACAGAGCAACTTCAAAAACAATGTAAGCAGGAATTGCTGCTCAGAGGGATAGGGAAGGAACAAAATGCGGGCTCAGCCAGGGATACCCCTCCTCTCCGCAGCATCCCCCAAACCTGGAGCCACACAGGGAAGAGCCCCTTACTGTGGTGGCACAAGGGTCCACACCGGGCCCTCCCTCTCCACCCATCCTATTGTCTTGGGGAAAGACACTGCAAGGAGGCAGTAGTGGGAGACTTGAGCCGAGGGGAGCAGCTGCAGCAGCAGTTTAAGCAGGGGCTGTGGGACAGTAAATGTGTCACCAAGCTAGCTTCTATAGTTTTCCTGCTGACATTCTTTTCCTTAGGCTGACTGGCTCTTTGCTCCAGCCCCCTCCCTCATTCTTTCCTCAAGCTGCTTCACCTCAGCTTCAGTCTGCCAGCCCTCTAGGCTCCTGTCCTCTCTTCTCCCCTGCACTATTTCACTTATTCCCCCCAACCCCCTTTTATTCATTGTCCCTCACTCGATCTTGGTACAGTTCCTAGCACAATGGACCCGAGTTCTGTGTTGACCCTTTGGCACCACCAAATATCACCAGTAGAGCAGGTCCCAAAAATCCTGACAAAACAATCTTTAGTCAGAATTTGCCAATTCTGCAAAACTGAAACATTCCACAGAGACTGTGAGATTTCGCTGAAGGTCTGACAGAACCCTGGCTGAAGAAACCTGCCTGCTGGGCAGATGGCCCCAGGGCTGGGGACCCCGGGGCTTCGAGGTTAGCCCACCAGGCAGCTTGCCTTAAAGTCAGGACTCCATTCCCTTTTTTAGAACTAAATCAAATTTCCAAATCCTCCTCAAAATACAATCATGTTCTCGGCCCGGCTGTAGTCACCCCCATAAAAAAAGAAAGTGAATAAAACTCATGACACAACCTAGAGCAGTGGTTGATAGGGATAGCAGGGAGCATCAGGAAACCTCAGCTTCTTAGCATGTATGAAAGAGACCCACTGCAACTAACTACCAAAGGAAGCAGTGGATTCTCCATCTCCTAATGTCTTCAAATCTAAACTGCATGTCATTCTGGAATATGTGCTTTAGCCAAACACAAACTGTTTGGCTCAATACACAGTAAATGGGTGAAGTTTAATGACCTGTGATATACAGGAGAATAGATTAGATGACCAAATGGTCGCTTCTGTTCTGAAAAAAACACACCCGTGAGACACACCATACCTCAAAGTAGCACCCTGCCAACTCCCATATTCATCATTTGCATATGGTTATGCTATTTCATACAAAGAATGCCTGGTAAGGTATCATACAAAAGGTCATGATCTGCTGAAACTCATTGTTCTGTCAAAATATGTATATAGTATGAAGTTATGAGATTTTGCTAGATGGTTGTTATTGAAATATGTTATGAGTCTGGGAGACGCCCACAGCTGGCTCTCCAGTGGCAACAAAGGAGGTGACCCCACCCAGTCAGGCATCAAACGATCATCACCAACCATTGACCAGAAGGGGAATTGTAAACAAGAGATTTACAGGTTTCAGAGTAACAGTCATGTTAGTCTGTATTCGCAAAAAGAAAAGGAGGACTTGTGGCACCATCGGATGCACCCGATGAAGTGGGCTGTAGCTCACGAAAGCTCATGCTCAAATAAATGGGTTAGTCTCTGAGGTGCCACAAGAGATTTACAATTCAGTAAGAGACAGCTGCACAAGCACCACACAATGGGCTTCCTCAACTCTGTGACTCAGCAAGGCCCACCAGGACATGGCAGGGCCAGTATTTTTCCAGAGATATGAACTGAGAATATAAAATAAGGGACAGTAGCACCATGAGATCACCTCTCTCCTCCGCCTTGTATCCTGAGGGCAACAAGAACACTAGGAAGACAGACTTGAAAAGGGGAGATTGGTCCCCAGCTCAGAAGGGAATTCAGCCTGCATATTAAGAACTATAACCTGCCGGCTACATCTAGTGGGGTGAGAAAATCTGTTTGATTCAAATTAACTCAGTCTGATACCGTTTAGGATTTAGAAAGTGTGTTTACTTTTTATTTTCCTAGGTAACTATCACTTATAATCACTTAAATTCTCTCTTTTGTAGTTAATAAACTTATTTTAATATTTTATCCTTACCAGTGAGTTTGTCTAAAGTGCTTGGGGAATCTGCACAGATTACAAAGACTGGTGCATGTCCACTATCCTTTGATGAAGTGGGGAATGAATGAGCTTGCAAGAGAAAGTCTTGAGCAGTGTAAGATGGTGCATTTCTGGGGTGCAAGACTGGGGGGATTTGCTGGTGTTTCCCTGGGTATGGTTCACAAATGGCTTAGACCGCATTTATGCAATTTAGCTGGGTGTGTCCTTGCATGTTGTTGTTGTTGACTGAGTGACCACAGCATCTGGAGAGGTTACCTACTTTTCATTAGCAAAGCATCATGAGAGACAGCCCAGGCTGGAGAGTTAAAGGGGCTCAGCAGTTTCACAGTTCCAGATTGTACCCCAGGGATCCAATCACCCCCACCCCACAATGAATAAGCAGACCTAAGCACAAGTTCACTTGATGGGGGTTGGGTGCTGGGATCAAAATCTTAAAATATTCTGGCAAATTTTTCAGGTTTTTTTTTTTTTTTAAACTCTAATTTTAAATTTTCTCCTTCAGCGGTCTGAATTCCAAACATGGCTGTTTCGTGCTACAGTCTGAATGGGAAACTGACTTGTATAATTCCTCTTTCCCAGGTGAGTGAGATGTAAAACAAACAAAAAAGCATAACTGGTTAGAAGTAGAACAGAAAGTCGTATCTAAATAATCTCTGGTGTTAGTAAGCATTATGAGCAAACATCTTCAAAACAGGCCTCTGAATTTCAATGTTATATTAAATTTTCCAGTCTGGGCCAAAGATTCTTCAAACCTCCAAAGCTTTCTCTTGGTTTTCTGGTATAGTCCTATACATATTAAGAAATAGAGAGTTGTTCCTGTACTTATAATATAATAACTGGTGTCATCAAAACAAGACACGTTGGAGTGGTTTCCACAATTACTTGTGATTGATTTATCACTTGGTTTAAATTTATTTTTTTTTCAGCTTCCTTGCTCACTAATTGATTTTTTTTATTGTTCAAACTTCGATTTCATTTTATAAAACAGATTAGAATGGTCATTGCTTCATGCTGTTTAATCATTCTGCTGTGTAATTACGGCTGCTGTTGTTTTATATCTGTTCTTTATTAGCGGTACTTGTTGCTATGTATTTTAGACATTTAATAATCTTCTAAAATGGTCATTTGGTAATTACTCAATATCAGTTTAGTAAAATTTTGAGACTTCTGCCCAGGTTGGGTGCTCTAATACTTGTTAATCTCTGTCTGGTTGATCTCCTTTTTGTTTGACTGTTGATATGTTCTGTGTATGAGAGCCCAGTCATTATTTACAACCAACAATTTTTGTGTCATCCACAATTTTATCAACAGTGACTTTATGTGTTTATATTTAGATAATTGTGTTATTTTAACAACTACAAAGCTCAAGGACCAACATACTTGTTTTCTGTTTGTTTTTTCCATTGAGTAGATAGTTTATTTTAGCATGGTAACCTTACACCAATATCGAATGGCAGCATTGGTCTTAATTTCCAAACTTAACCAAAAGCTTGGAATTTAGATCTTCACATAAATCCAACAGAGGATTCCAACCTTGTTTACCTACAGAGCACATGTAGCATGAGCAGCACAAGCTTCCCCCACAACAGCTCACTAATGAACATCAACGCTGATCAAAAGAGGACACCACATAGCGGGAGAGGGTAGCTCAAACTCCAGCCCTTTAATTACATGTCTCTTCTGCTGTGACTGGCAACCAATTTTAATAGTGCTTGTGAGCTTGCTGCACATCATATGGGTGACCTAGCAGCAGTAGTGACTTAAAGATGTAACCAGAGGATGACTATGGGTGGATTTAAACTGCAGAAGAAGTGGTAAAAAGCTGAATACGCCATTGGCAAGACCCTGGACCATGTAGGCCTCTGGTAGATCAATAACTTTGCTGTACGCTGGGAGTGAAATAATTTACATTTATTATTTTTCTTTGTAGTTATTTATCAGTATAAACCTTCATGGATTATTTTATACAGTAGGAAAGTATTTTACATACATCTGGTCAATTTTACACAAATATTTTAAACTGTCTTTTAAAGGTCCATTTTCTAAATAAAATACTAGATGGTGGAAGGCACAGTAATGCTAGTCAGTAGAAACCTTAGCCATGCTGGAGCTGCTCTGCTTCTCCACACAATAAGCACCGATTATGAGCACCACAGCATGGTCCATGTCTAATTGCTTGAATCCAAAATGCAGACTGAGATGAAGATTGATTTTTTTTTAATGTGCTGCAACCTAAAAATTAATATCAGCCACTCAAATGTTTATTTATCACTACTGATGTCTTTGCGGTGGAAACTCTCTCTTCAGAAGCACCTGGGAATAAGTGAAAGGTAGAAAGGATCAGTTCCTGATTGCATCTAGAGAAAGTCACCATTACAGCTACAGGGTCACATGGGAAAGCAGTCAGTGCAACATCTTGAGCACAGTCTGTCTTGATCCTCATTAACATTTTCACGCTCAAAAGCTCAAGATGGAACTGAAGGAAATTCAGCTCTTTCCAGTCCATGCCCTAAAACATTTAATGACCAACTCCAACAGTAAGAACAATTCATATGAGAGACTAATAAGGGGATAATCAGGCCAGTGAATAGACAGAAAGTGAAATATGAGAAACAGTCCCAGACAGATAAGGTTTAGACTTGTAATTTGGCTGAACACTTCACATCTAGAAAAATATACAGTCTCCAGATGCAATTAAAGCATCCTACACACACCTGGCAACTGAACTGATTGAAGATTTGAAAGAAACAAAATTAAATTCTTCCTAAATACCAGGCTGTAATGAGGCGGGGGGAGAGAAATAGTCAGTTGCAACAATACTTAATTGCTCTGTCAATTCTTACAGGCATCTTGGATAACATTGACTTTGCTAAAGATGTCACAGTCAGATTAAGTTCTTCAGTGTAGGGACTATGGGTAAAATTTTAATAAGCGCCCAAATGACTTATCTGTAGAGCTAAGCAAAACATTTTCAGCAAATAGTTTATTCAAACTCCAAAGCATCTTGAGTAGTTTGTCCTGCTGTCTTATTGCTATTTCACAGCCACTTGCCTGACTATTAAACCAAGTGGGAGCTCCCTCATATCCCATTAAAACTGCATTAAGCAGAGCAGTTCAATATTTCAGTGATTTATATTTTCCAATATGTTAAACAGTGTTAAATTTCAGCCTTTCTGCATAAATGTCTAACTCCACTGGACTTCAAATTGCACTTGCTTGTTTTAGAGCAAAATTTGGGTCATAAAGTTCAATTTGGAGACAGTTTACAGTCGGCTGTATTAGGCTGGGCTGCCATTTGAGTCAATGGCAGCTTGGCCTGAGTGAGGAACTCATAACCAGGTACAGTGTGTCCAGGTAAGCCCTAGAGCTTTCAGGATGCACTGCTGTTCCATAATTTTATTTAGGCTGCATTATATACAGATAGCGTGCAAGATAACAAAATAGTATTGAATAGACTTTCACAGTGTGAACCTCTTGCCACTGATTCAACTGTAGTCAAAGACAGTACAATCTTCTGGTTAAAGCACTGGATGGGGACTCAGGAGACCAGCATTCAGTTCCTGGTTCTGCCTCAAACTTTCTATGGGACCTTGGACAAGTCACTTCATTTATCAGTACCACAGTGACATCCTCATCTTGGATAATAATTTTTTTCAACATTTCTTCCTGTCATCCCTACTAGACTAAGGTTCTCAGGGCAGGAACTCAATACATATGCATGTGGTGCAGACAAAGTGTACTGTTCATACAATATACACTTTATACTATGGGCCCTTCTCACCCCTTGAGAAGCTACTATGATAGTAATTATTAAGTGGCAAAACTATCCCTGAAAGCAATGGGAGCTGGTTCAGGCCATCATTCCCAATAACTTGTCAAAATATCAATGCAGCAATGCAGCCTATTTGTTCCTTTACAGTAACATTTTGAAACTAACTTATTAGCATTTGCAGTTCAGTATGTTCTCTCTGTTACACATTTACATCTCAGTAATTGAGTTTGCCTGACAACCTGCAATTTCACAAATCTTTTATAATTATGGTCATTAAACTTTGCCTTTTTTTTAAAAAAAACACAACACAACTTGTTATCAGGATAGACTATGGACTGTTGATTTGATATTAGTGTATTCATTTCTCCACCAAGCTTTTCCCTCTCCTTTTTTGCATGCATTCAGTGAAGACAGTTGTAACTTTAAAGTGAAAAAAATATATGTCTTCTTAGAGTTGAACTTAGCTCTGGTGTAAACAGACAACTTCAATGGGATTTGCTAAATATGACAGTGCTGTGATAATGGGATCAAGCAACATGGCTTATCTAAAAGGAGAGACGACATCTAATCTACAAAACATTGTCCTAGAACTCAAGAAAAATCATCTGGTCAAATTCATGCAAATAAGAACCCAAGGCACACTGGGAAATTAGTTTTGAAAACTAGATGTTTGATCATCATTTCCAAGACACTTTTCAAGGTGACTTTGTACTGTTTAAGTTTGTTGAGCTTAACATGGTACTAGAAAACTCTATGAAGAAATGCTACATACAGCTTGGATAGCTTCCCATAGAGTCAGGAAGTAGAAGACTCATTAACTTTTTAGTATGGGCTTATCTCTACTTCATTTTATTCTATTTCCTTTGTTCATTCTCTTTGTTACTTTTTGCTCCTAGGTAGAGCTGTAACAGGTATCATGAGTTTACTGTGTAATAGACCATGATCTCTCTCACCTTTAACTATATATTTTAGATAATCCAGGATTTGGTATTTGCCTGCTTACCTGAGACCATCTCTGCTAGTCCTTGCCACCAGGAGAGAGCAGAAAACTTGGTTCCATACCCTGCACCTCACCTCTTCGTTTGACTTCCAACTTTATCACTCCCCACTGCCTGTGCAAGCCAAGAGCCTCAGCTCCAGGCTGGAGAAGACCGTACTGGCCAGGCCATCACCTGATCATGAAAAGGGAAACATCTCTTCCTTTTCTGGTCTTCTGTTTCCTCTGTGTTTCTCTTTGGTTAGAAAAATTCCAAAGCTTCCAAGCACTACAGTAAAAATGAATAAATACCAACCATCAAGCAACAATTGTAAATAGTTTAACTTTTCTATTGCATCATTAAAGGGTTAAGAATGAACAGATTTTTTTTGTTACTTGCTGTTTTCCTCTGCATGTAAATAAAACCATCTGCATAATATATTTATTGATTAAGGAGTAGAAAGCCTTAGGCCATGAAAAAGAAGCCTGGGGTTGTACTAGTTATGAGGTGCAAAAAGTAACCATGCCTAATCAAATTAAGCTACGATAGTCCTTTGTGGAAAAGTACAACCTCATCACCTCACTAGTAGCACGGAGAAGCATAGATGTTTTCAAAAGCATGTATATCATTGTTTATTTTCAGTGGCACTCAAAAAGGCAGGTTGATCTGCCTTGAATCACAGTTCATACTTGGATAAACCATTCTGCAAAAAGCTAAATATCCTCCAACTCTGAAGAAGGGAACCTAATGCAAGTAGCAACTGTGTACTCTCTTCTCCCAGTATGTCTTTCTAATTATGAACCGAGTCCTGGAATAACTTGAGAAACTCCTATTCTGAAAGCAAATGAATACAGTAGGAACGGAGCCTCAGCTAGTGTGCTTTTTTTGATCATTTAATGCCAAAGGAACACGAGAGGTTGTTTCTGTTGTTCCTCATGTGCTACTTCAGTCATTTTTAGTCTCTTAAAGTAACAGAAAAAGAAGTTTATTTCCCAGGAAGTTAAATCTGTGATTATGTGTAATTATCTGAACGGACCATTTTGTTGTCCTCCATTTCTCTAGTAGTTAAGAGATTGAAAGCTGTTTGGGCATAACTTTGCAATTAATTCTTTGTTTTAGTATGTCAGCAGCTGAAGATCAACTCTGGCTAAAGGAGCACAGCAGTGTAGTTTCAAGTCCACCTGCTGACAAGACTGAGCATAATCTCTATGAATACAAGTGGTAGTGAGACATCTTGTAGGCAGAGTTATCTACAGATGCTGAGTTATCACTAGGATTCCATGATGATGTTCTCATGAAGCCATGACCCATAGTGACTTTATATACACACACACACTACATGGATCTTTATACCCTGACCTAACCTCCCCTTATCTTTAATTCCCAGCGACACCATGCCACTTATTCTTATCCAGATCTTCCTCTAAACAATTGCTCCTTTATTTCACCACCACTACCAAGATTGCAGGAAGGACAGGGTTAGGGTGACCAGACAGCAAGTGTAAAAAATCAGGACGGGGTAATAGGAGCCTATATAAGAAAAAGCCCCCAAAATCAGGACTGGCCACCCTAACAGTGGTTCTCTTCTCTTCCTGAGTCTGTTCTTCCCCTACTGCTGCTGCTTCTTTGTTGTGGCCTGTAGGCCACAACTCCTGCAACTGGAGGAAGGAGGTTTTGCCGTCTTGTTAGAGCAAGTGGATTTCATACTAAACGGAAGCAGCATTGCAATGGTGAGAGCTCTTGCAGTGAGTTTATACTACTGCTAGCAGCAGGTGGTCAGCTCTAGGGGGACCCTGCGATTTTCCTCAGCAGCACATGTATTTATTAATTAAAGCCAATTTTCAAAGTGTCCCCTCAGTGCTCTGTCAGACTGTTCATTGCAGGCCTGCTGTTACCACTTGGGAGCCCCATGTAATTAACCATCATAAATGGAACACAGAATTAGGATTAATCTAATTTTACTCTGCTTTCATTTATACATTGTGTGTTACGGTGCCCCTGCTGCCCCCGATGGGAGAGCCAGTCACTGATTACGGCACTGTGCACTCAGACTTTATGTTCATGGTGGCCCTGAGGGCTCAGTTTGTAAAGGGAATCCATAAAACACAGCACGCATGAGACACAGCCTTTCCACCTTTAGCCAAGCAATTGGTTTCTGTGCATGGCTGTGTTTCCAGCAGCACTGAAGAAGGAAGACCCAGCACAACTGTGAAGCCAGAGCTTTTTCTTGGTGAAGATGCACAGTGTCCCACAAATAGCAGACAGCTGCCTTAATGTGTCACGACAAGTAAGCTATGATACAGCTCAACACTTACCATGCATACACATCTCTACCACTTGTGAGTAGTCCTGGGACACACCACTGGAGACATGCTCCCTCATTGGAGATCCAGGATACCATGGAAAGAGATTGCTGCTGTTCCCCTGACAATTTAAGAAGCAGCAAACTTCCCGTTGAGATGAAGCCACAATGTGACCTTCTCCCCCTCCTTACCTGACAGCTAGCAGCCTCTGCTTGTACTTTTCACTAGAGTTAACAGATTGAGAGCCACTGAAGGGTTTCCAAAAAAGATCTGGAACACAGTATTCATCCCTAATATCTCAATTTAGGGAATACATTCAGCCATTACACATTTCCCTGCTGTACCTCTTATGCTGTGGGAGCTCCAGTCAGAATACCTTCAGCTGTGTGCCAGTCGTGCACTAAGGGGCCCTGGAGGTATGTACAGTGTATGAAAATTCCCTAAGGTCATATCCATAGGGTCACATATAATGCCATTTAAAGGGACACACATTGAATTGGGCAGTAGATGCATTGAACTCCCACGTAATGGACAGTCCTACCTAACCAAATGGCTGAGCAAGTGGTTACTCTTCCTTAAGAGAATTTTGAGCCCTGACCAAGCCAACTTTCACCAAGGTCGTAGCACATGCAACCAACCACACTGGCCTGCTCGTGAAGGTAGCATGGGTCTTGCTACCTTGGCTCACAGGTGTCGTTGAACTGTTCCTCCATGATAGGCAGTTCAGAGTCCATATGGGGGAGAAGACGAGTGCTTGGAGATGACAGAGCAATGGGTTACCCCAGGGCTCTGTGCTTTCTCCAACCCTATTCAACCTTTACATCAGTGACCTGCCAACAACAGAGTCACGAAAGTTCATTTATGTAGATGACATCTGTTGCAGTACCCAGGCCTGGACGTTTCACGAGCTTGATGCCACTGTAAGTCAGGACATGGTAAAGTTAGCTGACTACTGTAAGACTGGCACCTCCAGCCAAGCATCATAAAAACAGTCTCCAGTTAGTTCCATCTTCATCACCCCAGCGAGAACTGAGTGTTTATCGGAATGGTCAGACGGTAAAGCACGAAGTAGAACCAGTCTATCTAGGTGTGACCTTAAACCTCACACTGAATTACCATGCCCACCTGAAAAAGACAGCAGCTAAAGCTAAGACATGCAACAATCTTCTTAGCAAACTGGCAGGATCGTCATGGGTGCTTATGCTCCAACTTTGCGGACGTCAGCTCTTGCCATCTCATATTTGATGGCGAAGTACTGCACACCAGTTTGGAGTTGATCATCATACACCAAACTGGTGGACATGCAGTTACATGCCACCTTACGTATCATCTCCGGTGTCCTGCGTCCGACTCCACTCCCATGGCTTACAGTTCTGAGCAATATTGCTTCTCCTCCTATCAGATGAGAGGTTGCCACTGGCAAGTTACTGGAAAAAGTACGCTCCAACCCAAGCCTGCCGCTGCATGACCACCTTTTAAAACTACCAGCTGCACGTTTGTTGTCACGTTGCCCATTACGGTCTCATCCTCCATGCCAGGATGTTAGGGTGGAAACACTGTGGCGAGAGGAAAGGATATCTGTTATAATCCCCAACCAGTCCCTCATCGCCAACCCCATGATTCGCCCGCCTGGTTTTGACCTGCCCCATCGCCAATGGTCCCTACTGAACAGGTTCCGGACTGGGTGAGGTCTCTGGGCAGCCAACCAGCATCGCTGGGGCCTTCGTGAGAGCCCGTTGTGCAGCTGTGGAGCACTGCAGACGATGATGCACATAGCTGACGAATGCCTGTTGCCTAGGTTTAGCGGTGGCCTAGAAGAAGTGCATCATGCCACTGAAGATGCAGTCAATTGGGTAGGCAACTATGCACATGCTAAATAAAAATAAAATAAAATAAAGAGAATTGCCAAGATAAACTGAAGAGGTACCCATCCTGCTGGCCAAACATACAGGTGCTAGTGGCTTTAGCTTGATTATGATCATAATCACATGAGTTAATTCCTGACAGTTTGTCACCTGTGGCCTTTCAGAACAAATCTACTCATCAACATGTTTAACTTGCTGACCATCTCCGATAAGAAGAATGCTGAAAAAAAAATCCCCAGGAACTTCTAGACATTGCAAGCCCATTTTTCCTTCAAGCTAAACTCTTGGGGATTTGGAAGGTTTTAGAGGAAGTTCCAGAATTTTGAACTTATCAATGACTATCAAAAAGGGCAAGAGGAGGGGGAAAAATGATGTCGTGACAAAATGGGACCATCATTGGATCTTCTTCTCCTAGCAATTTAGATTTCACTCAGCTGGACTTAAAGAACTGTTTCCTTTGCAGAGACTGCTCCTAGCCTCTCAGGAATTGCTACATTTTGTCTGCTAGTATTTGACATCAGAAAATGTATCCTCAAATTTGTGACCTTTGAATATTTCTTTTCCATACAACTGACTGTTTACCCATTCCAGCTCCTCAGTAACCTTTTCAGATACAGTTGTGCTTCTTCAGATAAAACCATCAGATAAAAAACCATCTACCAGCAGACAGATTAAATTATGATATTTTAACCTGTAGAGTTATCTATACACACACCATGTAATCATGGCAAGCATAAAGTCTCTTCTGATGCACACAGCTCACCTTTAATGCTTCTCCCCACATACTACTACAAGCTGCTCTTTTTTTTTCCATTGGGAACACTGCTCTCAGATGTTTCCTATGCTACTCAGCTTCCGTAACCTTGTCCATCAGAACTGTGACCAACTACAAGTCTCCCTTCACCTGAGATAATCTTTGACCAACTAGGCCTTTATACCAAAATAGGCAATTTGTTATAGTTACTTTGTTTGGCAGAGCAGCTGCTTCTCTTTGACGCATTGGGGCCATCTTTATCCTAATTTGTGTTTAAAGTGTTGTTTAACAAATTAAGATATATCTACCAGATAAACCAATGCATGTTCTGTACTCATTTTGGGCTCACAACTCTCATTAACAGCTGAAGCTTCCCACACTGAGAAGGAGCACCATAAGCACAATACCTTCTCTGTGTCAGATGGAGAGAATTTTTGCTGTATACATTGAACCACTTACATTGTACTCTAAAACATTTACCGGAACATGTTGTGCAAGCGTTATGTTTTTTCTGCTTTGAAATACCTAGCAAGAAAAATGTGTTTGGTCATTTAATTCCCAGATTTCATTCAAATTGGTATATTTTGTCTGCAGCACTTGTGAAAAGGTCAATTAATATCAAACCTGAAAGAAAGGAAAGAAAGCAGCGATCAAAATCCTTTGCAAACACTAAATTACCATTCACTTTCTTTGGCAACTCAATATAGAGGCTTGTTTATAAAAGAGGAATATAAAAAGTTGAGAATTGCCTTATGATTTCATCTAATATTTCTAAAAGGATAGGGACTTACTAATACAGAAATCCCCTTGGAGAACCTTGCACATATACACTAACTGTACAGTTAGGTAACATTTTCCCTCCAGTACCATTAAAATCTATCAAGTAAGTGTCTGAAAAGTTTCCCATCACCATGTTATCTGAGCACCTTGAAAGCATTGTAACAAAAGATCTCACTGTTCCACCACTAAATGAACCAGCTGTGGGGTAGCTTTTGACCCCTATTCCACATTAACACACCTGTTTAACATAGTAAGTAAAGCATACTTCAATCAAAGAGGAGCCTGGGTGAAGTCCAGATAAGAAAATACGAATGATTTAAGTTGCAGTTTGGCCCGGCCACCAAGACTCTTGCAAATAAAAACAGCCATGGGATCTTTGAATACTCAACCTTTGTTTTAAGTCATTAGAAAGACTAAAAAGTGGCAGCTCTGGGCTTGGGAAGGAAATTTCAGCTCTAGAGCTGTACTTCTCTGAAATAACCAAAATTCACATACAGGGTTGGATATCAGGCCATTTCCATTATTTAACTGGCAAAGATATAACCTTAGATTAACTGTTCTTGTTATGTTCAATTTCTCCTTTGCAATGACTTAATCTTGGGTTACCTGCCTCTAAAGCTTTAGAGCAAGACAGCAGGTTTTACTTTTCTTATTCTCAACTGCCTGATATTGTTGGAGAGAAACACTTGAGTTTTGCTGTCTTTTGGAGTGCAAAGTCACATCCTTAAAAGTGAAAAGAAACGTCTGAGACAGCTGGCACTTCTCTCATTGGAGGAAATGTGTGAGCCTTTTAATTTAAAGAGACATTTAAAGATTGAGAAGTTGCTGCAGGGATCCATTCACAAGCAGTGTTTTGGATATACTCTTTAAAAGGATTGATTCCCCTTAGCCATATTCAATCTTGGAAAACTTTGTTTTCAGTGGAAATACATATTTGAACAGCAAGGTTTAAATTTGCTGGTGGGGACTTGCTTCCTTAGAGAAGACAGTAAGATCTGTCAAAGACATGTGCAGCACTTAGATATTGTGGTGATAGAGATTTCAGAAATGCTTACAGAAAGACATTTCAGATTGAGGCTGCAATTTAGCATGGTGGATTTCTCAAGTCCCATGAAGCACAGTCTGTGTAACCACCATGTTTTTATGTGATGACACTGCAGGGTGTATCTGCATAGTGAGATAACTAAAGCAGTATTCTTGGTACTATGTATGTAAGATACCCCTCCCCCCTCTGGAAAAATGAGGACAATCCTGCTGATTTACAAGTATGGGTTGAAACCTATGTCTGGGAAACAAAAAACTGAGGTTATTTCTGGCTGTGCCAGAGACTTCCTGGGTAACCATGGACAAGTCACTTAGAGTAAAGATTTAAGAAGTACCTAAGTGACTTAGGAGTTTAAGTCCCATTTTCAAAAGTAACAGGCATTTTAAAAAACATGGGTCAGGTACAAAATGACTGGTGAAATTTTTAAAAAATGCCTCAGTTTCCCCATCTGTAAAATGAGGATAACATTTTTCTACTTCACAGGGATATTGTGAGGATAAATACATTAAAGATTGTCAGCGTTATGTTCACAGCACACACACACACACACACACAGAGGAAATGAAATTAAAAATACTACTCTCACAGTAGTGGCAGTGTAACACTGCATTTATTAGAATTCAGAACACTAACACAGAAGGCCCCAAAACAGAAAGGAAAAAACAGGCTGCTCCCTAAGGCAGAGAAGCACAACTCACCGCACCTTGCTTTAATCTGGCTCTTCCCAGACTAGCTGTACTTACTAGCCTGCAAGCAGGACCTGGAAACCACATCCCCCTCTCTCCCCAGCCCTTAACACTGCATTTCCAACACTGGTCTCAATATGCCACACTGAAGGGCTCAGACACTGCAGAAATGAGGGCCCTCTAAGTAAGAGGGACAGAAAGAGCCAATAATGGCCTATTTAAGGCCACCATACTGTTGAAACCTGAGAATCCCCAGGGTTTAGAGCCCAAACTATTTGCAGGTCTGTTAGCTTAACAGTACTGATCTTGTACTTGTGTGCATGCTTGGATTTGCTTTCTGTTATGGAGCACACAGGAGAAGTTATCATCTGAACCCTGTATTAATAGGCAATGGAGTTGTCATTTTCCAAATCAAGCTCCAACCCACTGTTTCCGAAGCATCTAGTGTATTATTTCCTGTCTCCCTCCTGGGGAAGTAAATTGGTCTTCAGTCTCAAGCACTTGTTCATTTACCTTCGCCTGAGCATCTGTGCAAAGGGAAGCAAAGCTGGGGATCAAACCAAACTTGCCAAGGACCCAGTAAAGCCTTTAGAACCGGTTGTATTTATGTAGTTTTCAAGATGTGTGAGTCATTTATAAATTATGATGTCCTTTGAGAGCCTTAAATAAAAGGTGCTATAGAAATGTCAATCATTTTAACTCAACTGGGAACAACATGGGAAAGCCAAGATAATGCCTAAATCTCAAGTTGTGAGGAACAATTTAGTTTACTGTCTTTTAGTAAGACTAGAGTTTTAGGTAGAGCAGGTAACATTCCAGAGAAAAGAGACCTCAGACAAATTTTAAACCAATTTGGTCTAACTTTATATACATTTTTTGATTAATCCCTAAAGGCCTTTCACCTCCCTGTCCCCTTCCCGTCCTTTCTTTCTTTCGTATTTTTGAAAATCGATTTTCAATAAAAAAAATTGAAGTCTGCTAATGCAGATGGAAGTAACTGTGCTGGTAGGAAAAAGACCGACAATTCAGGGACATAACATGAGCAACAGTAAACCAGGAAATCTAAGTGATATTACATGAAGAGTAATAAAATGGCTGAAATACGTTGAAGACGTATGAAGTTAGATATCAATGACTCCAACAAGAATTAGTATTTAAATAGAGCTTTTCATTTGTAGCTTCTAGGGCACTTCATACATGTGGGTAAACCTGGGAAAACAGAATAACTGTTTAAATGACCCCCGGTTGGATAGCATGTCAGCAGCAGAGATGGAACAAAACTCTGGCCTCATAGCTTCCAGTCTTGTGCCCTGTTCACCAAATGAAATTGCCACCCCCAACTGTTAAGTTTTGTAGAAAAGGGAATTTAAGGTGTTGCCCCCTGCTCTACACCACTAGATTCTCTGCTTCTCTTGACAAGTGAAATCTCTGTGCCTTCTTGGCTGTGTTAGTTCAGCAGCTGAGATGTTCAGAGATCCGACAGAGGGTAACAAGAGTAACAAGAATGACTGTACCAGTCCCGTTTCTCACAAACCTGCCCAAGACCTGGTTGCTGTAAACCCAATACTGTTGTCCAATAATTTAGGCCATCTCTGAAAGCCTTAACAGAGTGCCCAGACACAGCATTTAATTAGTGTTTCAATTATCATTTAAATGTTTGCACATCTAGTTCAAAAAAGATCAGGCAGCTGAATTTTGAGACAAGTGGCTGTGTCAGTGATTTCCCAAGAGATGGTTTATTTGAAGGTTAACAATTCAAGCAGAGGGTTCTAAAAAGCAGTTAATCAGTATAAATACTTTTGGCTGCAGACATTGCCCCTGTGAACAAGTGTCTAGTTCCTTTGATCTTAATGAACTAAAATGTATTTCATGCATCACAGCAGCTGGCTGGTTCTAAGCTGCAGTTACCAAGTGCAGAGAGGTCACATCCCTCTAAACAATATCTTGTATTGGCTAGGTTGCGATTGTACTGTAGAAAATTAGCAAGATGATTCACTAGAATAACTGTTACACCAGCTATTAACGTAAAGAAGCATGTGCAATAAAGTTTTAAAGGAAAAGTTTCAATGAACATAAGTCTGCTTGCTAAAGGCAACAGAACCATAGATTTACAACAACTGTTACTGATAATACTTGCTATGGGCCCTTTTGTCTAGTGAACAAAAAAAATCTCTACCTATACTCACAGGAAGGTCAAGTGGACAAAGGGTGCAGGGGAAGTAATCCTATCTTTCTGTGCTCGACTGTGTGGCATCTTCTGTTTGGTGGCCCAAAAGACTATTGGGTCTACTACTTCTAGAAGCTGGGAGAACATTCCTTCAGTTCAAGCAGTAGGGACCTGTATTTTTGGATTTGGAAGGACTAGGGTTCTAGTCCAGGCATGCTAAGTGTTTAAGAATTAAACAGTAATTCTGTGCACTACAGCACATAAATTCATTACATGCTGGGTAGCAAGGAGTGTCCCAATGTTCCCAAGATATTCCACAGATGTTAGGAAAATTACTTTCTATTTTTTCATTTAGCAGGCTTTGCCTCCTATACATAGGTAGACACTTGTTTAGCTGCCTGCAACCAGACTAATTAGACTTACAAAAGGAACTGTTTTCTCAGTCTTCATAGACAGATTTATCAGTCAGTTTATCCAAGGTATTCAGAACCAATAGCTTATGTAAGGACTGTGCAGCACAATGAAGGAATTGAGCAGAAACAGCATTAAGGCACTATTCTTCAAATCATCTTTCTACATTGATCTGCACTAATGCCCTGTGGAGGTAGGCAATTACCCCTATTTTACACAAGAGTGAATGGAGTCAGAGTGAATGATTCCAGTTCTTACAGTCAGAGACTGGCTTTAAAAACTTCCTGGCTCTCAGTCCTGTGTGCAAGCCACTAAGACCCCAATTCTCAGCCCTGTGGTCCTTACACCCTTCTCTCCAGCCTTTTATTTGTCCTTATCCCCTTAGGTCAGGGGACTTCACACCACCTTCCCCATGACTGGTCGGGGCACCCAGGCCCACTCTCCACACTAGGTTTCAGTCCAGAGACCCTACAATGAGCAGCCAAGGTCTGTTTTGCCCACCTTGCCACTGCTTACCTGGACTCCTTCCTACCATTAGCCATTTCTCAGGCCTTTTCCCCAGCACCTTCTTCAGTTCATTGTAACACCCCAGCACCTCCCAGTGGACCAGTTCGCACCCTTGTACCAGGGCCAACCACAGGAGCTTGCTCCAATCCTGTGGCCTACAGGCACCTTCCCCACTCCGCCCCTCCTCAGCTCTCTCCTTACCCTGCAGGAGCTTCCTATTGCTGATAAGTCTCTCCACTCTTCAGAGAGCGACGGCAGCCCCTCTAGCTCCAGTCCAAACACCCCACCTCACTGTCTACTTGGCTTCACTGCCTCTGGCTTTCTCCTGCCTCAGAAAAACTCACCTCTCCCCCCAGCCTCTCATGCTTCCGCCTGGCTAGCCCAAGAGCAAAGTCCTAGCTACCACTCTTCTGGGTCTCATCCCTGGTTTTTTCTCCACTTCCCTGTGCTCCTTCCTTTATGAAGACCCAGCTCCTCTCCAGCTGGGTTTGTTCATTTATGCTTAACATGCCTCCAGGTGCCATCCCAGGGGCTTATCGGGGCTCAGGCTCCTGTTAACCCCTGGTTAACCAATGTGGTATTTAGACACCCCATCACAAGCTCATAATTACCAGTTGTGCTTTTGCAAGTTTCCCTTAAAGCCAAAGATTGATTTTTGATTCCTGACATGCGCATAAAGTTGTGGGTATCCCTGAAGCCTGGCTAAGGGGAGAGGCATTTTATACTTCACACTGCATGGAGCTCTCCGGGCTGCTCTGTGTGCCATTGCTTAGGCATTACCGGCAGACATTATAATGGAGGAGATTTTTAGTTCACTCCTTTCAACAGTTCACAAAAAAATAGTTGCTCTTCTTCAGTTTCCTGATCATATGCTAAGTTAATGCACAGATACACAATTAATATTTCCTGCTGCTGGGCAGGAGCTAGTACCCAGGTAAAGGAAATATACCATGTTGAGTGTGAGCAGAAGGAAACAGATACAGGCAGTGTGAGAAAACCTGGCCACGAATTCTGACCCCACAGACCTTCAACATTCCCTGAGACAGTAGGAACAGCCTCAGCATCTTCTCAACAAACCAAGTGGGAGGCAGGATGAAATGCACCAAGTTCCCCTCCCACCCCACCCCCCACACCCTCAAATCTTTTGATGGAAATTGAAGATCCTGGCCCACTCTGCTGAAAAAATGCTACTGGCTAGAAAAAGATGCACTGAACACACTTTAAGAAGCCAAATGACAGCAAGATATAATCACGAAAAATACGTTCCAAATCGCACTATAGTAATGGTAGCCACAGAGAAAAGGGACTAATTCCTCAGAACACATTTTATCTTTCAAATGATATCAAATGCTCTAAACACCGTCCTTTCTTAGCTTCATTTCATGGCATGGCTTCTTAGCCTGCAGTCACACAGATATCACACTATTATTCAAGCAGGTCCGAGAACTGTCCCTTATGCTTCTGGGAGCAGAAATGTCTGACATCAGATTTATTTTTATCTTGGGGGTTGGGGACAGATAAAAGGTGGTGGCTGTGTGAGTCATTGCCACCCACTCTTCCCACAACCACCTGTTAGCGACTCTGGGGAACCTTTTTCACCACAAGTCTTCGGGTTCCAGTCTACATGGGATTTTGGATGTGAAGGTGAAAAGTTATGGAACATCCACATCGGCGATCCCTGGCAACCCCATGGTTATGTGAGCACACATCTAATTCTGGAGTGAAACTCTGCATCTCCTACTGGGCACCATTGCAGCTGGGACTCAATCTGAGCTGGAAGTCAGACCATGGAGACATGCCTCTGAAAGAGAGGGAGAGGTGTACATCAGCTCTGATCCCCTGAAATCCACTCACATCTTGGCTATCACTGGCAAAAGAGGCCATTTTTTGACAGTATAAGACTGAAAAAACCAAGAAGCCTGTATTTGCCTAAGTCGCTTCCTTTATGTGAGTTTATTCTGTGCAGGGGATGTTTTGGCTTCAAAATGAATGCATCCATCCTGTTAACACTTGTCAGTACTATGGAAGGCATGCCTGGTCTTCCGTTTTTATATCTATTACACTAGGCTGTAATAGCAGCGCTCAGCAAACACAATGTATTTAAGGGTGAAAGTCCATTCTAGTCTCATACTACACAAAGCATTACAACATTTTGGACATCAGTGCTAATTAAATACCATAAGTGGTGTCCTTTTTGAGAACCTATGCCCAGCAGAGTCATACTTGGACCACCGGACAATGGTCAGCTATGGCACCCACTACCCACTCCTACTCAACAAACGGAAAAATGTGGACATCAACTGCCAAAGACTGGAAGTGCCAAATATTAGACTTAGAACCAATTTCTTTTTAATGGTACAGAGAACAGATGTCCATATGTTGCAATAGTAATATAAATATCAAGCCCATTATTTCAGTTGCCAGGAGTTTGGATTGTGACTTTCAGTTTCTCAACAAAGAGAACGCGTAGGCAAAGCACAGATGGCAAAGTTATTGCCTTTCTGTGCAAAAGCAAAAGGAGATAACATTTCTGAAGGACTAAGTGAATTCCAAATGAAATGAAGTAGCCGTTTGTGCTGTTCATTGTTATTTCTAATTCAAAAGGAGTCGTGGATGACAGTTCTTTTAATTAAGAGGGTTTAAAGGGCCTTAATCAGAAAGAGTTAATCTTTAATGTTTATGCGGAGATGAGTCTCCTGCTTCTAGGAAAATATTATATTTTTTCTCTTTTTAAACAAACAAACATATGGCCTGATCCTGCAGGATGCTGAGCATTTCCTGGCCTTGGAGTGCAGGGTACACAGCACTCCTCTGAAAATACCAAGTACCTTTCTTGGTTGGGTCCATGTACTGTAAATTTGCCAAAGATTATGACACCAAGATTGAGAAGGAGATTTTTCAAAGCGCTATAGAGAGCAAAGGTGGGCTTTTCTAAAACACCTAAGTGACTTAGGAATGCAAATCCCCTTCAGTGTCACTGGGGTGACGCCTAAATCACATAAGTGCTTTTGAAAATCCCACACCAAATACACAAGGTTCTGTCCAGAAGATTAAGGCCAAAACTTGCAGTTCTTATTCAAGCGGAACTCACTGAAGCGGGGTGCGGTGCTGGGGTGGGGGAGATGGGACGACAGTCCTGCTTGCATGAAAATTGGTGGAATTTTAAGTGTCAGACCAAAACTGATGATTGATCATTCTTCATTTGGTATGCAAAGGTCTCAAGTCCACACTGTTGAGAGAGCTCATGGGGAAGGAAAGGTATGTGTACACTGCAGTTGGATTGCAGCTTGGGCAATCTAATTAGTACCACTAAAACTAGCAGTTAAAATGCAGTGGCGTGGGCTGTACAAGCCCTCCCTGGACCTTGAGTACACACTTGTATTGCTAGACTGTGCAGGATCCACACTGGTGTGTCTTCCCTGCTGCTTTAAATCATGCTAGCTGGATTAAAACTAGGGTGGGTATGCCTACTCCAACTGCACTCACACTTCCAATTGCAGAGCGGACATACTGAAGAGAGGGGGAGTGTAGAGAAAACCCCAAAATAAGGACCATGAGGTTTGGTTTTCTCCTCTCTTCTAAAACAGCGAGTGGTTTCTTTGTTAATTTTTAGTTGCATTGTCCAAAAAATAACAAAAAAAACCCACACCCAAAACACCTCCCTCACCACCCACAAAAGGCTATTTCCCTCAGACTATAAACTTATCCTTTACAGTCTACCAGTGCTCGAAATTCTACCAGTCTGAGAGGAAGGCAATGTGTCTTACAGGCCCTCTGATTCAGAGCCATTCATCTCAGAGGGCAAGAAATCCCCAGCACAGCAGGAGGAATTTGCCACTTTTTCCCTTGCAGTGGCAGTCTTATTGCTGTAAAGGTGAGGCGAACAATGGAAAGGGGGATTTTTTCCTTTTCCAAATTTGCAAAACCTCAAACACAATTTAGTGTGTGCATTGGAACACTCAGAAGGATTTTGTAACGTACCAAATCATCCAAAAGAAAAAACAAAGCGGTGAGAGGAATGCCACCTGCACTATTCTGTTCCACGTAAGAATGAATCCATTGGACTGTTAATTGACTTGAACCTTTACCCACAGCATGAACACAAATGAACTCCCCACAAAATCTATTCTGGCGATTTTAGTTAAGACCGTGTTAATTTCTGGATTGGCCAGAGCTGTGATTGAAAATAGAGGTGTTTAAGTGCAAAGAAATCTGTTCTCACACTAATTGTCAAAGCGAGTGGAGGCAGGAAAAAGGAAGGAGAGGAAGTATGCTTTTGTGGTTAAGGCACTGGCACTGGCATGAAGAAGATCTGGGGTCTGTTCCTGGCTCTACCACAAGCTTGCTGGGTGATCTTAAACAAATCACTGTGGACCAAAATTTGAATAATGCCCAACACTTTCAGCTATGACCCCAAAGTTTTGAGTGCTTCTAGAATTTCAAAGACCAGCACACACACACACACACACACACACACACACACACACAAAGGGAAGAAGCCTCTACACGGTATTTTTAAAAAGCTATTTGACTGAATGCCCTGCTGGAATGGACCCAGGATTAGCAGCGAAAAAAAGATGAAAGTGTTCTGTTTTAATCAACAAAATACCAATAGGGGCAGCAGCAAAGGAAGTTTTCCATGCACAGCCCTAATACACCATCTCTGCTCTATCCTGGAATAACAAGCTCCGGGCAACAAGGTAATGTCTTCTCCATAGCCCATTCAGTCCTTGGTTTCTCTGCTTAGACTGCCAACAAGCAGGCCACTTAGTGCCAAATGTAAAGGCATTTTTAATCATGTTGACACCTACCCCTTAGGAAATGGACTGAGGCCATGGACTCATGGCATAGAAATCTAGTGATAACTCCTTTCCATCTGTTTCTGACTTGAGCCAGCCTTGAGCACTGACCTAGATGTGCCATGTTTTCCTTTCAAAAAGTAACATTTGGCTGAGGAACTAGAAGAAAGTCAAACAAAAAAGAAACCTGACAAAAGTCCCACTCACAGATCATTCAGTGTTGTGTTTTGAGTAACTTACACTAAGTGAGACTCCTACGTAGCTCTTTCCTGTGTTGCTTGGGTATTGTCCCCCCTGAGACCGCCACCTGACCTTGGTTTTAATTACATTTCCCCTTAGACTGAGGAACCTGGCAAACAGGCAGGACTCAACAGATTTGTTCAATTTCATTCTCGGGTATTTATATGGCCTGCATTATCCCAGCGGCTGAGCACCTCACAATCTTTCATGCTTCCAAACATCCCTAGGAGACATTATTCCCATGTTACATGTCATTAAGGCACAGAGAAACCAAGCAATTTGGCCAAGGAACAGGAATTCTGTCACAAAGCAGGGAATCATGTCTTAGACCAACACCCTAATCCCACCACAACCCTGCCTCTGTCTGTGACTACCCTTCTCTTCTATTTATCTTTCAGGCAATAGATAGATTATTCCCAAAGCAAATCTAATGACGACCCGCCACTTAAAAAAAGATCCATTATAAGGGTTAAAAATATATATATAGATTCTGTGAATCCCATTCATTTGGATGACAAGCTCAGTCATGAGCATCAGATTTGTTTCCTCTATTTTGCTTCAAAAATTGGCCTCCATATTTTCAAAGCCCCTCCCCTACTCATCCCCACAGATTGATTGTTAAGGTAGGCTGAAAGGATAAAAATACTTCAAAGGAAAACATAAAAGTGCTATTTCTAAACCTAAAATATCAAAGTCTGCATCAAGATGCAAAAGGTAAGTCTTTGTCAGATGTTTGGGATAGAAAATTCCACTCCATTAAGAGAATATGCTTCTGTGTTTAAATAATTTCTTGGTAGATATTGGTTAGAAATATATTTATAATGAGGATATTAATATTCATACTATATATATTTATTTTATGAGTCATGAATCACAAGTAGAGACGCAACACTAGAATTATTATGGGGCTTCCATTACAAGAGCTGCATTAAGCAGCTTGCTCACTGCAAACTCGTTGGACGCTGGTTGACTTTGGATTAGGTCAAAGCAACGATCTGTATAATTATCAACCCTTCCCTATTGCCTTCCATCTCCCACTTTGGGGAATCAGGCTTCGGGTGTCCAGATTTTTGTTTCAATATATGCCACTCTTGATAAAGTGATACTTGAGTATTAAACAGAGGAGGAAAGCTTTCAGAGGTAGGTTAATAAATGTTTAAGCACAAATTTTCAGTATTTATCTGGGAGCTAGTATGCCACATTAACAAAGTGGCTGATGCTTGTTTATTTCCCTAAATACCTAGGGTCCAGACATAGCTGTGACTTTCATTAGATATGCATCATGCCTTGCATAGTTAGTTACAAAGAAATAACAAACATTTAGCATGGTAGCAACCCTACACCAAAACGAGACAATTATTCACTATTAGTGTGCATTTAACAGCTTGTGAATCTTTTTCTACAACTCCCTCTGTATGCATTTGAGTAGACTTGGCATTCTCTTAGCTTATCGTGGTTCCTTCTAAGCCACAATGACTTTTGTTTAGATCTTGAAGGTCATAGCTTCAAAGGACTGCACTACAATCTCAGTAAGAAATACAGAGAGGCTTTAACAGCCTAAATAGAGAAAAAGCAACGCAAGGGAGAAGAGTTTACATTTCCAAGGATTTACATTTATCACTAACTAAAATACTTGAAATTTCTCCAACAAAAATATGATCTAGAAATGCAAAGCTCCACAAACACCCTGATGCCTCAGCACCCCCAACATGCAGTATATTTTACACTCCTTTTTGCTGGTGGGCAGAATGAGGCACTGAGATTAAGTTGCCTGAGTGGCAGTATAAGGGACTGAAACAGCTCCTGACTATCAGTCCCATGCTCTAACCACTAGACATCAAATCCTTGCCTATTTTACTGTAGCTGTGCTCTCCATGCAAGGCTATTTAGTTTTTTTTGACAATTTGGGATACGACGCCGGTTTATGCTTTTCTTATCAAGAAAATGGGAGAGGCTTTAATTAATATGATTGAGACACCAAAGGTTATTTTAAAACAACAACATAATTCCAATATTAGAAGAGAGAGAACTTTGCTGTTCCTGGCAACTTGTTTTGACCCCACTGATCAATGGAAAAAGGCACTTTCTATTTCTGAAACAAGATAGGTGAGGCAATACCTTTTATTGGACCAACTTTTCTGGGTGAAAGAGACATGCTTTCTAGCTACACAGAACTCTCCTTCAGATCTGGCTGAAGGACTCCTCTGCGTAGCTTGAAAGGTCATGTCTTTCACCAACAGACGCTGGTCCAATAAAAGACATTACCTCACCTACCTTGGTCTCGCTAATATGCTGGGACCAACATGGTTACAACAACACTGCAAACTTTCTGTTTCTGTCTAACCATGATTTTCAATCTATTCTGGGCAGTGCCTAAGCTAAATCGGAGCCAGCCTATCCAAATTCAATCAGCAGCTTTTTAAGTTTAGAGGCAATTTTTTTCTGGCTGGAACAAAGCTGCTAGGGCTGCAGAAAATAAAACAAAAGCCCCCTTTTGTGGGGTCGATAGGCAATAAAATATCTGTCAGTGCTGTCCAAGGTACTGCAATAGATCTCTCAGTCCTCTCTAGAAGAATCAATACTAATATTTCTTTGTACAACATGGCTAGATATAAACATAGGAAAGCCCTAATTGTAGGCAGGTACAGAGGGAGGATTAAGAGGCAAGCAGCCATTTTGGAATTTCAAAAGTCTGGCTCTCTTTTTCAAGCCACCATCAGACAAGAGAGACTGTCTCCATTCTGCCCTACCAACGTCAAAGTCAGTCTGGATTTTGTCCTCTGTTCTTACAGCCATGGAAGTCCCATTGTAGGCTCCCAGTGCTCCCTGCCAGACCTCTTATTAACTGTCTGTGCCTGAGCTGAGGCTACTTGGCCAAGCAGCACTCAAGACAGTAAATGGAAATGACAGGAAGAGACAGCAAATGCGAGTCTTAGAACTGTCTCACAACAAGAGTTCCTGTAGCCAACACTACAATCTGAGGACTTGGGGGCAATTACAAAGGCAGTCACACTGGAGCAGGCCAATGTTCAAGCCAGGGCTGCAGCACCTCATCAGGCAGTGGAATGGCCTAGTAGGTCAGGTGCATTATTGAACTCTTCTCTGTCCGGCAAAGAAATCCTTCCCTTTCTCCACAGCTGCAAAGGTACAAGCCTCTTTCCTGCAGCAGAAGCAGTTTGGTAAGGCATTTCTGAACTAGTTCTCTAAGACTGTCACTGCCTCTGGGACACATGCTCATGGTACCTTGACTGTTTCTGACCTTCTCTTGGGGTTGGTTTCCAGCTAACATTCTAGCCTGCACAAACATGGTGTCTGGGGGAGCCTCTAGTTGACTGAGCAATGAGGTCAGGAGAGGGACCTGATCACTTTTTCCCTCTTATCACCTTTTACTTTCTTCTGAAGGTCAATAGTCCAAGTCCTTCCTGCCTTTCCCCATACATCACACCAATCCTCTGCCACTTCCATTTAATGGAACAAATGGACACTGCAATTGCTATAGCAGCAGGAGCCAGTACAAGCCCTGCCAGCCTTCTTCCCATCCTCAAATGGCACCAGGCCTTAATGGTTACATTTTTTCCACCCACCCACTCAGTAGAAGTGAGGGGAGTGTCAGTGAAAGCCTATGGAGGAACCCTCCCTTCCCGCACAGCAGCCATTACTGCTACAGCTTTCACCCCCTTAGGGAGGGTCAGTGTGAGTGTAACTCAAGTGTGCTTCAACCACTTGTCCAACCCGTCCCTCCTGCAGACTTCCACTTTCACTATCCCACAGTCACTCAGCCCTTTTGCCATTCTCAACCCCTCTTCCTTCCCTCGGTTTCCCTTTTCCTGGCTGCCAGCACCCTGTTTCCCAACTCCCAGAGCACATACATGAGCAAATAATTCACGTACCAACCTTCACTATGACCACTGCTTCTTGTATCCTTTCCCTCCACCCTTAGTCTTTGGGTTTTAAAACCTTTGGGACAAAGATTGTCTTCTTATCCATTTTTGCTTCCTACAATATAATGGGACCTCAAGCCTGATTGGGGTCATTAGATACTACTGAAGTAATAAGAATTAAGTAATAATTATTTTTCAATAGAGGGTCAGATACTTAAAAGGAGAGAGCACAAATGAAAATACCTCAGATGTGTCAACTCCCAATTAATTAGTACCCTTCTGAGAGCTGGAGAAAATATCTTTAAAGCAGCACTGCATTCTGAAAAAGCTTTTTGGTTTTTTTCTCCTGAGTGTCTGGGGAGTTGGAGAAAGAAAACTATGCTGGCTTCAAGGCTTAACCATGCATTAATTACTAGGAATGAAGAATTTCAGAAACATCATACACATTTACTGATTGCACTAAAAAAAATATTTTTTTTTTCTTCTTCATTTTTGGTCAGTGTTTCAGAAACCCCCCAAAGCAGCAGAACTCTGTATTACAACGCTGCTGCATTCAGATTTGCTTTATTTTTTCAAATACACATTTAAAGCATCTCATTGCCACAAGGGATCTGAAATGAGGCTTTTCCATGAATATAGCACTGCACAAGGCTGGCAGAACATTTGGTGCTATAGAATTATAGAAATTTAGGGCTGGAAGGGACTTCAAGATGTCATCAATTCCACTCCCCTGCACTGAAGCAGTTCCAAGTAAACCTAGACCATCCCTGACAGGCGTTTGTCCAACCGGTTCTTTAAAACCTCCAGTGATGGGGATTCCTTAACCTCCTTTAGTAACCTATTCCAGAGCTTACCTATCCTTTCAGTTAGAAAGTTTTTCCTAATATCTACCTAAATCTCCCTTAAGCCCATTACTTCATGTCCTACCTTCAGTGGACATGGAGAACAATTCCTGTTCATAACAGCCCTTAACATATTTGAAGATGGTTACCAGGTATCCCCCTCACTCTTTTTTCTCAAGATTAAACACACTCAGGTTTTTTTAACCTTCCATCATAGGTCAGGTTTTCTAAAATGATCATAATCATTTTTCTTGCTGTCCCCCGGAATCTCTGATTTGTCCATATCTTTCCTAAAGTGTTGCATGCAGAATTAGGCACAGTACTCCTGCTGAGGCCTCACCAGTGCCAAGCATAGCAGGATAATTAACTTCAATGTTTTATATAGAACACTCCTCTTAATACACCCCAGAATGATATTAGTCTTTTTCACAACTGCATCACACTGACTCATTTAATTTGTGACCCACTAGAATCCTCAGATCCTTTTCAGCAGTACTACTGCCTAGGTGGTTATTCCCCATTTTGTAGTTGTGCATTTGATTTTTCCTTCCTAAATAGGAAACTTTTTACTTGTCCTTGAATTTCATTTTGTTGAACTCAGACCAATTCTCCAGTTTACTTTGAATTCGAATCCTGTCCTACAAAGTACTTGCAACCCCCTCTTACTCCAGAGATTTATAAGTATACTCCACTCCATTAGCCAAGTCATTGATGAAGATATTGAATAGTACTGGACCTAGGAATGACCCCCCACTAGATACATACTCCCACTTTGACAGTGAACCACTGATAATTACTCTGAGTAAGGTCTTTCAATCAATTGTGCATCACCTTATAGTAATTTCATCTAGATCATATTTCCATAGTTTGCTTATGAGAATGTCAAGTGGGACTGCCAAAAGCCTCACTAAAAATCAAGATATATCTACTGTTTCCCTATCCCCTAGGCCCGTAACCTTGTCAAAGAAGGAATTTAGATTGGTTTGACATAATTTATTGGTAACAAATCCACGCTGGCTATTCCTTATAACCCTATTATCCTCTAGGTGCTCACAAATTCATTGTTTAATAATTTGTTCCAGTATCTTTCCAGGTATCAAAGTTAGGCTGACTGGTCTATAATTTCCTGCATTCTTTTTGTTCCCTGTATAAAGATAGGTACTATGTTTGCCTCTCTCCAGTTCTTTGAGACCTCACCCATCTTCCATGAGTGCTCAAAGATAATGGCTAACAGTTTCAAGATTAAAAAGAAAAAGGAGTACTTGTGGCACCTTAGAGACTAACCAATTTATTTGAGCATGAGCTTTCGTGAGCTACAGCTCACTTTATATAAAGTCTGCTGCAGTTTCCACGGTATGCATCCGATGAAGTGAGCTGTAGCTCACGAAAGCTCATGCTCAAATAAATTGGTTAGTCTCTAAGGTGCCACAAGTACTCCTTTTCTTTTTGCGAATACAGACTAACACGGCTGTTACTCTGAAACCTGTCAGTTTCAAGATTGATTCAGCTTGTTCCTTAAATACCCTGGGATGAATTTCATCAGGCTGTGCTGACTTGAATACATCTAATTTATCTAGAAATTCTTTAATCTGCTTTTTTCCTATTTTGAATTGTGTTCCTTCCCTCTTGTTGTTAGTATTAATTGTGTTGAGTATCTGGTTACATTTACCTTTTTAGTGATGACTGAAGCGAAAATAAGCATTAGCCTTCCTGATGTAATCTGGTATTAGTTCTCTTTCCCCACTGTGTAGAGGACCTACACTTTCCTCTTTCTCCTAATTTATTTGAAGAACTTCTTATCATTTATGTCTCTGGCTAGGTGTAACTCATTGTGTGCCTTAACCTTTCTGATTCTGCTCCTATATGTTTGTACTATTCTTTTGTCCTCCTCTTTAGCAATTCTTCTATATTTCCACTTTTTGTAGGACTCCTTTTTTGATTTTCAGATAATTAGCTCATGGTGGAGCCATATTGGTCTCTTACAATTCCTCGCTTTCCTTCGCATCAGAATGGTTCACAGTTGTGCTTTTAATATTGTCTCCTTTAAACTGCCAGCTCTCCTGAACTCCTTCATCCTTTGGATTTTCTTCCCATTGGACATTACCTACCAGTTCTTTGAATTTGTGAAGTCTGTTTTTTAGCACTCCATTCTCCTTATTCTGCTGCTCTCACCTCATTTTTGTCCTTGGAAATCACAAAATCTATCATTTCATGATCACTTTCACCCAAATTGCCTTCCATTACCTCCCTCTTGGTCAGAATCAAGTCTAAAATGGCCATCCCCCTTGGTATTCCCTCCACTTTCTGAAAAGCAAATAAAAAAAAAAAACCTATTTGCATACATTCCAAAAACTTACTGAAAATTGTGTTTTGCCATATTACTAGCCAACTTTTCTGGCTAGTTCAAGTCCTTCATTACTACCAGGTAGTAGGTTTCTGATATTTCAGTTATTTGTTTCAGAAATACCAAATCAACATCTTCCTGATTTGGTCATCTATAGCAGACCCCCTACCATGACATCATCCCTATTTTCCCCTCACTTTATCTTTACCCAGAGACCTTCATCTAGCGTGGCTTTCACTACCTGGACCTTAGAACAAGTGTATATGTTCTTGATGTCTAATGCAACACCCCCATATAAGCAGGGAAGTAAACACTGACAGCAGCAGATTCACATGGCTATGATGTAGCCAGGGTGGCATAGAGAATGTACTTCCATCTTGAATGATCCTTTGTAAGTCTTCATCCTTCAGTAGGAATCAGTATAGGAGGGTTTAGGCTTCTTAAACCCTCAAAATTGTAGCTTCCAAACTCATTTATGGTCAGCCTCATGCTCTGTTTTCTTCCACCTCAGCTCTATAAACCTTCTGTAAAAGCATACCACCTTCTTCATTAATGATCTGGATAATGGGATGGATTGCACCCTCAGCAAGTTTGCGGATGACACTAAACTGGGGAGAAGAGATAGATACACTGGAGGGTAGGGTTAGGGTCCAGAGTGACCTAGACAATTTGAAAGATTGGGCCAAAAGAAATCTGATGAGGTTCAACAAGGACAAGTGCAGAATCTTGCATTTAGGATGGAAGAATCCCATGCACTGCTACAGGCTGGGGACCAACTGGCTAAGCGGCAGTTCTGCAGAAAAGGACCTGGGGATTACAGTGGACGAGAAGCTGGATAAGAGTCAACAATGTGCCCTTTTACCAAGAAGGCTAATGGCATATTGGACTGCATTAGTAGGAGCATTACCAGCAGGTCGAGGGAAGTGATTATTCCCCTCTATTCAGCACTGGTGAGGCCACATCTTGTGTTGAGTTTTGGGGTCCCTACTACAGAAAGGATGTAGACAAATTGGAGAGAGTCCAGCGGAGGGCAACAAAAATGATTTGGGGGCTGGAGGACATGACTTATGAGGAGAGGCTAAGGAAACATTATTTAGTCTGCAGAAGAGAAGAGTAAGGGGGGATTTGATAGCCTTCAACTACCTGAAAGGGGGGGGGGGAGTTCCAAGAGGATGGAGCTAGACTGTTCTCAGTGGTGGCAGATGACAGAACAAGGAGCAATGGTCTCAAGTTGCAGTATGGGAGGTCTAGGTTGGATATTAGGAAAAACTATTACACTAGGAGAGTGGTAAAGCACTGGAATGAGTTACCTAGGGAGCTGGAGGGATCTCCACCCTTAGAGGTTTTTAAGGCTTGACAAAGCCCTCGCTGGGATGATTTAGTTGGAGTTGGTCCTGCTTTGAGCAGGGGGTTGGACTAGATGTCCTCCTGAGGTCTCTTCCAACCCTAATCTTCTATGATTCTGAATGCTGGACATGACCCTCTCTACTGGTGCAAGACTGCAACTTGCCAAAATTGTTTGTTTCTCTTCATTCATGAAAAAAAATGATCAAACTAATGAGTATTCCGAATATGTCATATCTTTTGACATGGAAAACTGTTTAGTTCCCTCTCCTCATTTATGTTTAATGGCCACATTTCTACTCCATGTAACTGAGTTGTCATCACTATTGCGCTGAACACTCATATCTTCGTTGTCAGACAGCCCACCAAACAGAGACCTTTGAATAAGTTGAAATGCCATTTGTGCAAGACCAATTTGATATGCAACTTCTTTGCATATAGAACCACATGCTGTCAACCGACTACGCAGATAGATAAGACTATTCACCCATTCAATGTTATTGCCATCTACATGCAGCATCAGAAGATCATTCATTTCCATTTTATATGAGGCATGCATAGGTTTGGTTTTAACACTATTCATGTTAAGTCCCATAGATTCTGTAGTTTTTCCACAGCTCTTCTAGGTTTAACTATAGCTTGTCAGTAGTCTCTCCAAATAAGGCAATACCATCTGTATATTCAAGATCCTCTAAAAATGAATCTTTAAATGTCAAAACCAACTGAGACTAAAGTAGAAGGTATGTCATCTGATAGTCTATTAGAATGAATCCTTGACATACTGCTGATTCTACTAAAAAACAATCTGTAATATAACCATTGACTCTCACATAGCTAGACATACTACAGTACAGTTCTTCTACTGGGCATACAAAATCCTCTGACACCCCATAGTGGCATAGCAGCATTCACAGTGCTGATCAATGCACGGGGTCAAAAGCAGCTGCAATGTTAATTTCCTTTTGTCTCGCTAAGTTCTACATTCCTTAGAGCATATATAACATGGATTGTAATCGACCTGTCCAGAAGCCACACTAGTTGTGTCTGTTCAGTCGTATGATCATAAACATTTGCCCTGGGAGTTGCAGCAGTGTTATTCCCCTATAATTTAATCAAGCTGAGTAAAGTCACACAATATTGCTTAACCCTTCTTTTTGACCTGAGAGAAATCTCAAATCTGTCTATCATGCTCTCCTTCAGACAGGATGCTGAGCTGTGCTATTGGGTCTGCAAGGAAAGAGCGATGGAGATGTCATGTCTCTGGTGGTAGTCATGGGAGGGGACTTTTTTTAAATATTCATTTTTAAAAAGAGCGTTCTTTACTGAAGCTGCTAGACACAGAACAATCAGATGGTTGTTTAGCTCTTACACCAACAGTAAATACAGTGTACAGCTTAGTTTCAAAATACATGAGCTCCCTATTTCCTACAGAAAGCAGTATTGTAGTGTCCACTCACACTGCTGTAAAACCTTGTCTATACTGATGGTGTCATGTGGAGTACTTATAGTGAAACAGACTGCTTCCACACTGTGATGTGGAGCTATATGCTGCAGTGAAAGGCTCTGGCAAAGAGAGGGAAGGGGAAAGTCTCGGGCATCAGGGAGCTGCCCAAGTCTTTCCCTGCTGCCTCCCTCCTGCCAAGAAATGGCTCTGGTCACTCCTGTGGCGGGGAAAGAATTCAGCAAAGGGACCCTACAATTCTAAAAACAGCCATCTAGATGTGGGAGGCAGTGCTTGGGTGAGTCTGCCATCATATATATACCTTAAGGTTCTGGCATGTTTCTACTTTACTCTCCTAAGAAGTGCCTCACCATCTACACTGCAATTTATACTCATGCTAGGGGTGTGTGTAGTGTATATACTCTACACACCACCATAAGTGGAGACGTAGCCGAAGAGAAAGGGGATCCCAGAACAGCCTCTTCCAAAAGAAAAGGCTGTAAACCCTGTGGTCTGAAGCGATAGAAGGTAAAGGGTTCACTGTTCGTGCCTGTTGGGCAACAGAGGAAAGAGCAGACAGAAGCTCAATCAGAGAAGGTGCTTTCTCCCACCATCTGTTTGTGAACAGTGAAACTACAGCTACAGAGAGCTCATTTGCTTAAGCTTTCTACCCAGACATTCTCCAAGTGACACTTCAGTGACTCATGAGAGCTGTACACAAACTCCAAATTGGTTGAGAGTGGGCTGAGAGAGAAGCAGGGTAAAGGGGCCCTTATCTTATAGCAAGGAGTACATCCCTGGCAGTAAAGTGTCTACTCAAGGAACCTGTATACCATCTATCCCCCTCCATGGAAGACTTGGCAAAAAAAAAACAACAACAACAAGGCTCTTGGCAAGCAGCAGCTTTTCACTTAAACTGCAGATGGCAGCAAAATAATTGAGTAAACTTCAGTGAAGCACCTCTCCCCAGCCCCAATAAAGCTGAAAAGCCTAGAGTAGGGTGAGGTGCTGGAGCCTTAGACTAGGCAGCACTTTCCCTAGGGACAGGAGAAAGGCCTGCTTGAGGGTCTCCCAGATTCTGGAACTATGTTAATCACTGATGCCAAACTGTAAGCGGAAAGAGGAGATGTGTCAGAGGGACCTTGGCTTATCTGATAATTGACATTGGGGAACTGGAGTTCAAGAACTACTGCCAAAGACACTGGGGGGTGGGGGGCAAAAGTGATTTATTTTTTTATTCATTGATTTGTTATTGCAGTGTTTGTACCACGGTGATACTATGTTCCTGCATCCCTAAATCAGTTTTTTCTTGCTTCACATGGAGACTCAGTGAAGGGAAGTATTGCCTGCTTAGGTCAGTTTTTTCTAGATATTTAGTTTTTTCTAGATATTTAACCTGATCCTTGTTGCTGCCAAAACACCTGAGGGTTATAAACATTATACAATCCAAAAACAGCTGTCGTACTATATTGGAACCCCAATGGGCTAAGTACAGAGCAAGTCAAACTGCATTTAAGTAATCTATCAGGTCTACAGGGGATTTACCGGTTTAAATGCTATTTGCTGATATCAAAGGGAATCCATACATATCAGAGGAGCAACAAACCAAGTATTTTTCATTGAGAATAAGTCTAGTTTTTCAATACAGTTGAGTACAGCTTCCACTTTTAAAGTAGTGTCAATGATGTCCAATTCCTTCGTAAGTATCAGAGATCCAGACAATCCAGTATGCTGGAATAGGTCAGCACTCATTTTAAGTACATTGTTTTCCAAGTACTACAGTAATACAATACTACTGCTTCTACAACATGGTAAAATAACTACTGATACATTGATCATAATTATTTCTAATACAACAGTACCACAGGGTAGACATAGCACATCTGCCCAACTGGAATGGTTTCCTGAGAATGGATTCCATGCAGTGCTTTTCAGTGACCTCAAGAAATGGATAAAGGGCATACCATCATCCATTTAAATGGCACACTTAGCCTGCCAGCAAGCTAATTCATTAGTGGTACCTGAGTATTTGACAGAAACAATGTGCCCACTCTGACCACTTTCCACTCTGATCAGTTCAGGCTGTCATCCTGTTATGTTACAGTTGTGAAATATGTATTTAATTTGTAATGCTTTTATATAGTCCCTATTTTGAAAGCAATTCATGAAAACTTCAGTACCTCCTGGCCTAACATATTCCTAGGACACTGAGGATCAAGGCAATGGCTTATTTGAGAGGGTTTTTTTTAAAATCAGGTGGAGGGGGGCAGCTACAGGACATCCAGTTAAGTGGATTCTATTATAATATTGCACTAAGTAATAGCAAAATGAACAGCAATTGAATCTGGGATAATTAAGATGTCAGTATATCAAAGCACAGGAGAAATGGATCACACTAAGCATTTCTCCTAGAAACAAATACAGATGCTAACAATAGAGCAGACACCAACAATAGAGCAGATACCTTATTCAGTCCAACACCTAGGCAAGAAACCTGGGAGCTTTCAACAAACAACTCAAGGTTATTGCAGTAGCTAATGATACTAAATGCACTTCATTTTACTCATTTATGTCTATCGGTCACAACCTCCTCTTGTTTCTTGAAGAACTAATTACAGAACTGAAAATGAATGCCATTGTTTCACAGAAGTAATATAACTTGCTAATATTCGTGATTTCTCTTAGTCCGTGTCCTTCATACATTTAGCTTGAAGGATTTAAGGAAACCAGATAGTACCTAAATACCAGCATACAAAGCTTATCAGACTCCAATCTGATCATGAATTCTGAATAAGCCAAGAGAAAGCCTTCATTATAACAGTTTATTCTTTGGGGTTTTTTATGCTGTAGTCATCCATCCCTAAAATTCATTTTGTTGCTTCAGCAAAATATTGTTTGTATGGGAGAAGACCAAGCAAATTTATCTCCACCCTTTAAAAAGAAAGTGTCATGCTTACTTTATCCAAACCACATTTCCATTCTCTATAAAAGTCTCATTTTAATATGAATTGCACCATCACCCCTTAAGTATCATGATGCACAGTTGACCTTGATCCAAAGCTTTAAGATCTTCCACATGGTAGGAATTGCACACATTTTTACTTTTCATCAGTGGCTTCATTTTTTAAAGAAAAAACAATCTTATCTGGTAGGATATTCAAGAATTAGTTATATAGCAACCAGTAAGTTCTTGCAAACATACAAATAAATCAAACAATTAAAAACCCCCAAATTAGTAACTAAGTATGTGTGTGAACACCAAGGTAGTTGCTATCATTTCCACTGTATTTTACATATTTTAGCTATAAAACCCAGCACTTAAGTACCTAACTAGTGTGTATACCAGTGTGACAAGTAGCTTCAGTAAGTGAGATGGATGTCATGCCCAAAGATGACAAATTATTTAAAAATGTTAAGCCAATTAGTTGAGAACACTTGCTCTGCTCCACTTACCTTCCAAGCTTTGGAATCAGTGTTCTATGTTAGTAAATGGTCCCCTGAGTGTTCTCCCTCTTATTTAAGCTGGCTCAGACATTCTGTCTTTTTCACCTACTGACCTATTTACTTAACGTATTAGAATAAATATTCTGTGTTCATCTTAATGATCTGATTACCTCCCTAATTCTATCCTCCAAGAAATGAGGCCTCCCTCCCAGTGTTAATTATTCATGATAGGTCAGGCCTCAGCTACATTCCCCTGCTTCCATCTTTCTGTTCTGTATTCACTTTCATTTAATCTGCCTCATGTTCCTGTCTTCTGTGCCCTCTTTCTCAAGATCATTACCCAGCAACAAATGTCTCAGAGCACAGTAGTCGTAATTATTTGAACCACCATTAATATTAGGCTCAGAAGTACAAACCAGGTGGTGCAAGCACCCTCCACCAGGGTCCCACGTTAAAAGCTTGCTCTACCTTTAAAGCATCTTTTGGTAATTTTAACTTTGCTTTTATTTTAATTACATTATGACCAACTGGTGCAAAACGAAAAAATCTTTCCATTTATCACCACAGGAAATTTAGGTGTGAAACAGAACATAGGCCAATTGAAATACCATTCCCTGGCTCCATGCAAGAAATGGTCCTCTTCAGCCACCACACTGTACTTGTCACCACCAGCACAGGGAGGTTTTTTACTTTACTAGCATCCCAGCATCTGAACTGTACTGTGCAATTTGGACACTGCTCCCCCAGACTAAACCCACATGCTGGCAACTTGGTTTGTAAGACTTTACACCTGTACATTGTGACAAAGTTCCTCCTCTGCTTAGGTGGGTCCGGTGCTTATTGGCGGATTTGCTCACCTCAGAGATTCACGGCCGCCCTCAGTTTGGCCACTCTTGCTAGTGGCTCAAACCTGCCATCCACTCAGCTAACCTCATCACTGGCCAGCATGGGGGAAATGGAAAACAATCCCCACAGTCTCTGCTGAGCCACCTAGTGGGTCAGGGACAGGGCAGATCCCTTTCCAATTTAGGCTTTCCCTTCTGGTGTTTCTCACAGACCAGGTCAACTCCTCCTGTGTCCAATCAGGAGTTGGGGCAATGGGGGGGGGGAACCCGGGCCCACCCCCTACACCGGGTTCCAGCCCAGGGCCCTGTGGATAGCAGCTGTCCACAATGTTCCCTGTATCAGCTGCGTGACAGCTACAACTCTCTGGGCTACTGCCCCATTGCCTTCCCCCCAGCACCTTCTTTATCCTCACTGCAGGATCTTCCTCCTGAAGCCTGACCACGCTTGAACTCTTCACTCCTCCAGAAGCACGCCTTCTTACTCCCTGCTCCTGGCATGCCCCCCTACTAACTGATGAGAGGTCCTTTTTAAACCAGGTGCCCTGATTAGTCTGCCTGCCATAATTGAATCTAGAAAGTTCTTAATTGGCTCCAGGTGTCTTGATTAGCTTGCCTGCCTTAATTGGTTCTGGCAGGTTCCTGATTGCTCTAGGGCAGCCCCTGCTCTGGTCACTCAGGGAACACAAAACTGTTCATCCAGTGGCCAATATATTTGCCTTCTATCAGACTCCTGTACCCCCCTAGTCTGGAAGGAGGAGGGAGACTGCTGCTCCTCCTGCTGCTGCTGCGGGGCCTTGGCCCTTGCTGCTGCCGCTGCCACCACTGCTCCTGCTCCAGCTGCCCCCCTGGCCGGGCCGGACGCCATCTCCCCTACCTGGTTGCTGGCCAGCTACTGGACCCGCCCACCCTTGGGTGCTGCCGCTACTTTCCAACTGCAGCCCCTTGGGGGGGGCTGCTGGCCCGCTCCCCAGGGGGGGGGGAGTGAGGGACCCCTACCCCAGCCGTCGGCGCTACCGCTGCTGTGGACAATACCATCAACACCACCTGTGAGGGGTCCTCTCTACCTGCCTGGCCACCGGGTTGCTGCCTGGAGCTGCTGCTGCTGCCTGCGAGCTGCCGAACCCCGAAGGAGGCAGGGACGAGGCCATCTGCTGCTGGGGGAGCGCACACGGACTTGGTAGACCACTGTGGAGGGGGCCAGGAAGCTGAGTAACTCTCGGACTGTGCTCTTGTGGTGGGGGTTTTGACTGTGTTTGTGGGAACACAGGGGTGTGGCGTGGAGCCTGCCCCCTAGTCCATCAGTGTGCCCCCCCAACCCCCACCCCCGTCAGCGCTGTCCCCTCCACCACCCCCAGCGGACACTCACCATCTGCCTCCAGCTCCTGCTTCTGGGATTCCACTGCCTGCTGGGCCTGCTGCCCCTTTCACCACCTTTGGGGCCTGCAGCAGCAGCCAGCCCGCATTGACTTTCTTTCACGAGCGCACGTGGGCGCACGTGCCCCCCGCCCCATCCTGGACTGACCCCCCCCTTACCAGCCCCCAGCTTTGTCCCTGGCTCCCTGCCCCATTTTTCCCCTTGCAGCCTTCTGCCCTCCCCTTTACCCCAGCACCTCGCTGGCTTCAGTGTGTTTGCCTGCCCCGCCCTTCCCCCTCTGCAGCCTTGCTTGTTTGCCCCACCCTTGCCTCTGAAGCCAGCCCCTAGGTTCCCTGTCCTGCCTCCAGCCTGGTTCTCCCCCCTCCCCATGTGATAGCCCTGCCCCGATTGGCCCTTTTCAGTGCGCCCACGCCCCCTCCCATGCGCTTGTGCCCTTCCCCTGTTTGAGTTTGTCCCGACCTCACCGCACCCCCCGACTGTTGTTCTGACCCCCTCCCCCAGTGCAACTCGAGGAGCCGGTTTTTTGTTTCACTCTGAGTCGGTGACTGTCCCCCGCAAGCCCTCCCAAGCCCCCCTGTCCAGCCCGTCCCCTTTGGCGCCCTCCTCCCCTGCCTGCAGCCTAGCGGGGAGGAGTGGTTGACCTGCCTTACCCTTCCCCTTCTCCTTCCGGTGTCCTTCCCTCCCTCCCTGCTCATTATGGCGGGGGATACGACGGGGGGGGGCCCCTCCAACAGCCCTCGTTCCCCCTCCCCCGCCTGCCCCTCCATCACCCCCCCAAGCCTCTACCTCAGCCGCCGCTGCCAAATCACCTGTTACCGCCCCCGCCGGGGCGCCGGCAGCGGCGGGCACCGGGGTGACCTCCGTTGCTACCACGTTCCTCCCCCCCTTCAATTCGGGGGGAGCCCCCCCAGCCGGCGGGAAGGGCCGGGGTAGGAAGAAGGGGAAGGACCCTGCGAAGAAGCCCAGGCCCTCCATGGCAGGGACTGCCCTCACTGCTGCGGCCCCGCCACCGGCCGCGGCCTCCCGCCCCGCTGCTCCTTCCACCGGCTCTGCGGGTGCCCCTCCCCCAGCCCCCAGGGCGTACGCCCAGGTGGCGGCAGCCCCCCCGCCTACTGCTACGTCATCTCTCCCGCCCGCCGCCTCCGCTACCAGCTATAGCGGCCGGGGCCCCTTTCCCAACATGACCAGGAAGCACGGTGTCCGTTGCCTCCTGGTGCCCGCCTCGCCCCACGTGGAGACGTAAGTGCGGGCGTTGGCGAGGGTGGTGGGGCCCACGGCCATTGCGGCGGCCTCCAAGATGTACGGGAAGGTGGTCTTCTTCCTGGCATCGGAGGCCGCCGCCCAGGAGGCGGTGGAGAAGGGCCTGGCGGTGGGGGGCGTGTTCGTCCCCCTCGAGCCGCTGGACGACCTGGGCGTCCGCCTGGTCCTGACCTCCGTCCCTCCCTTCCTTCCTAATGCCGCCCTCCTACCTGCCCTCTCTACCCTGGGGAAGCCCATCTCCGTCCTGAGCCCTCTCCCCTTGGGCTGCAAGGACCCCGCCCTCCGTCACGTCCTCTCGTTCCGCCGGCAAGTGCAGCTGCAACTGCCGCCGGCGGCGCGTGACGGAGAGGCGCTTGAGGGGTCCTTTTTGATCCCCTACCAGGGGGCCCACTACCGGGTGCATTATTCTACGGGGGAGGCCCGGTGCTACCTCTGCCGGGCGATGGGGCACGTCCGGAGGGATTGCCCCTTGGCCCGGCACGGAGAGGCATCCGGGACCCCCGAGCCCCGGCAGGGCGCTGGCCCCGTCATCGCCGGCGCCCCTGGCTGCCCGGCGCCCGAAGCCGCCCCTCCTCCCACTCAGCCCACCACTGCTCCCGCTCGGGCCCGAGGGGCGCTCCCCCCGGCGCGCCCAGACGAGCGGGAGAGCCCCGCCTCTGCTACCTGCGCTTTGGCGGGGCCCCCAGAGGAGGGTGCAGCAGGGATGCCGCCGAGCGTGGGAGAGGGCCCGCCCCAGGGGGACTCTTCCCTCCCGTCTTCCGCCCCACCGCTGCCTCCCACGGTCCCTGAGCCATCATCCTTGCCCCCTGACCCGACCCCTGGTAGCCAGCCCCCCGATGAGGCCATGGAGGGCTGGGCCCTAGTCCAGGGGAAGCGGGGCAAGCGGAAGGCTCGAGCTCCGCCCCCTTCCACCGATGCGGAAGCCCCCCGGAAGACCAGAAAGGGGGGCGCTGATGCCGAGCCCTCTGTCTTGCCCGCGGGTGTACACCATCCCCTGGTGCCGGCTGGGGACAACGTGGTAGCACGGAAGGGCAGTGCCATCCCTCCCCTCGGGACCCTTCCTTCGACGGACCCCGACGGAGCCCCACCTGCCCCCTTACCACTCACAACCCCGGTGAGCCTCGGGGCGAGTGTCGCTTCGGGCACTAGCGGGGAGGCCTCCGGGGTGGCGGCCGGAGAGCTCCCCTCCATATACGAGGAGATCGAGGCCCTGGGTCTGACCCCAGTCACCCAGGGGGAGGACGACCCACTGCTAGCGGGCCTCGATCTGCGCGACCTCGCCCCGGCCCCGCCTGTCCTGTGCCCCCTTCCCCTACCCGTCACCTTTGCTCCCGCCTCCGAGGGTCCCCAGGGCTCTTCCATCTGCCCGGCCGTGAGTGGCACCCTGCGGTTAGACGCCGAACCAACCGAGGCGACCGCTGGTGCATTACGGCTGGGACCCGAGCCCCATGGGTTGTCCCTCGAGGGCGTGGGGCGACTGACCTCCTTCCCGGGCGGGGACCCCACTGCTGGTGCTGTGGCCCCCCTGCCGGTCGTGGTACCAGAGCCCGACATTCTGGAGGGCCCCCTGCCCCACCCCCACCTCCCGGAGCCTGGTCGAGAGGGGCCATTTTCCACCGGCTTGGCTCCCGGGGCCCAGGCCCCTGCCCTTGCTCCTCTCCCTGGCTCTGTACCCAACCCCTGCCTTGCCCTTCCTCGGGATCCCTGCCCTGCCCCCGATGTCAACCCTGCCCCCGCTCCCCCCACTTCCCGTGCTGTCACTGCCGCCCCTGGGGCTGTCATCTCCTCGCCCCACGAGGATAGCCCCCGGGGCGCGGCTCCTGTTTTCCCTAGTCCCGACTCGCTAGGGGCTGCTACCCTCCCTCCGCCGCCCCCACTCCAGCCAGGGGTTGAAGAGGGCTGCGTGGCGCCAGTCCATCAGGCGCCACGTCGGGGGTCTGCCCCTTGTCTGCCCGTTTCGGCGGGCCACGGGGCTGTGTCAGCAGTCCCTCCGGAGGACAGCCGGGGGCTCGTGGTCCCGGCCCCCCATGCGCTGCGGGAGGAGCTGCGGGAGTTCCTTGAGGACGTCCGGGGCTCCCGTAACAAGGTGCAGCTCGCCCTGCAGCGATGGGGGGATTTCCATCTCATCCTCCGGGCCGCAAGGGCCCTCATGGGGGAGGGTAAAAGGACCGGGAAGCAGGCTGCCACGGCTTACCAGCGGGTCCGCCTCTTCCGTGACTCCCTCATGACCTACGGGGTAGGTCACGGATTGTTGCGCGGCCCGTTGGGTACCGCGAGCGTCCCTGCCGGTGAGGATCCCCCCCAGCCCTCCTCATGGCACCTCTTACCATCATCACGTTGAACACCCGGGGCTGTAGGATGGGTCTCCGCAGGTGCCAGGTGCTCTCCTTCCTTCGGGAGGGGGGGTACTCTGTGATTTTCCTGCAGGAGACCCATACGGATCCGGCCGCCGAAGCTAGCTGGCGGCTGGAATGGGGGGACAGGGTCTACTTTAGCCATCTCACAATTCGTACGGCTGGAGTGGCGACCCTGTTCTCCCCCGACCTACGGCCCGAGGTGCTGGGGGTCGCCGAGGCTGTGCCGGGCCGCCTGCTGCACCTCCGGGTCCGTTTGGAGGGGCTTGTGGTCAATCTCGTCAACATCTATGCCCCGACATCGGGCCCGGAGCGGCTACGCTTCTTTCAGCGGGCGTCCGCCTTCCTCGGCACTTTGGATCCTCACGAGTGCCTGGTCCTGGGCGGGGACTTCAATACGACCCTCGAGGAGCGGGACCGCTCGGGGACCGAGCAGTGCCCAGCTGCCGCGGACGTCCTCCGGGAGATAGTCGACCATCACTCCCTGGTGGACGTCTGGTGCGACCACCACCTGGATGACACCTCGACGTTCACCTTTGTCCGGGTGGAGGCCCGTCGGGCGCGCCACTCCCGGTTGGACCGTATCTATTTGTCACGCTTCCATCTCTCCCAGGCCCACTCCTCCAGCATCCGGCCGGCCCCGTTTTCCGATCATCACCTGGCCACCGTGACGGTCTCTCTCTGTGCGGAGAAGCCGGGGCCGGCCTATTGGCATTTTAATAACAGCTTGCTGGAGGACGTGGGCTTCGTGGCGTCCTTCCGGGAGTTCTGGTTGGCCTGGCGAGGGCAGCGGCGTGCCTTTCCCTCGGCGCGGCGGTGGTGGGACCTAGGGAAGGTGCGCGCCCGGCTCTTCTGCCGCGACTACACCCGGGGCGCCAGCCGACGGAGGGATGCGGTGATGGGGCAGCTGGAACGGGAGGTCTTCGAGCTGGAGAGGCGTCTGGCCGCCAGCCCTGAGGATCCATCCCTCTGCGGAGCGTGCCGGGAGAAGCGGGAGGAGCTCCGGGCCCTCGAGGACCATCGGGCCCGGGGCGCTTTTGTTCGATCCCGCATCCGCCTCCTTCGGGAGATGGATCGCGGCTCCCGCTTCTTCTACGCCCTGGAGAAAAAGAGGGGGGCCAAGAAGCACATCACTTGCCTCCTCGCAGAGGACGGCACCCCCCTCACGGATCCGGTGGAGATGTGCGGGAGGGCCAGGGCCTTCTACGCAGACCTTTTCTCCCCGGGTCCGACCGATCCTGCCGCTTGCAGAGTGCTCTGGGACGGACTCCCGACGGTCAGCGCGGGCGACCGAGACCGGCTGGAGCTGCCTCTCACCCTGGCCGAGTTCTCGGAAGCCCTCCGCCGCATGCCCACCAATAAATCTCCGGGCATGGACCGGCTGACCGTGGAGTTCTACCGCGCGTTCTGGGACGTCCTCGGCCCGGACTTAGTTACTGTCTGGGCCGAGTCTTTGCAGGGCGGGGTCCTCCCTCTTTCGTGCAGGCGAGCTGTGCTCGCCTTATTGCCAAAGAAGGGGGACCTCCGCGATTTACGGAATTGGCGTCCCCTCTCGCTCCTCAGCACGGACTACAAGGTCGTAGCGAAAGCCATCTCGCTGCGGCTGGGGTCCGTGCTGGCGGACGTGATCCACCCGGACCAGACCTACACCGTCCCGGGCCGCACCATTTTCGACAACCTCTATCTGGTCCGGGACCTTTTGGAACTCGGGTGTAGGGACGGTCTGTCGTTCGCCCTCCTGTCCCTGGATCAGGAGAAGGCGTTCGACAGGGTGGATCACGGGTATCTCCTGGGCACTCTGCGAGCGTTTGGCTTGGGTCCCCAGTTTGTGGGTTTTCTCCAGGTGCTGTACGCCTCCGCGGAGTGTCTGGTCAGGCTCAACTGGACCCTGACCGAACCGGTCAGCTTCGGGCGGGGAGTACGGCAGGGGTGCCCCCTCTCGGGCCAGCTGTATGCTCTGGCGATCGAGCCCTTCCTCTGTCTCCTCCGCAGGAGGTTGACGGGGTTGGCGCTACGGGAGCCGGAGCTGCGGCTGGTCCTGTCGGCATACGCCGACGATGTCCTCCTCGTGGTCCAGGACCCGGGCGACTTGGCGCGGGTGGAGGCTTGCCAGGCTGTGTACTCGGCAGCCTCCTCCGCCCGGGTCAACTGGGTCAAGAGCTCTGGCTTGGTGGTAGGGGACTGGCGGCAGGCGAGCTCCCTCCCACCCGCGCTTCAAGCCATCCGGTGGAGCGCGGGTCTGCTGCTCTATCTCGGCGTTTACCTTTCTGCCACGCATCCGTCTCCGCCGGAGAACTGGCACGGTTTAGAGGGCAGGGTGGTAGAGCGGCTCCGGAGATGGACAGGACTGCTCCGGTGTCTGTCCTTTCGAGGGCGGGCACTGGTGCTCAACCAACTGGTCCTGTCCATGCTCTGGTACCGGCTCAACACCCTGGTTCCGGCCCCGGATTTCCTGGCCAACCTCCAGAAATTGGTTCTGGAGTTCTTTTGGTCAGGACTACACTGGGTCTCTGCAGGGGTTCTCCATCTGCCCCTGGAGGAGGGAGGGCAGGGCCTGAAGTGTCTCCACACTCAGGTCCACGTCTTCCGCCTCCAGGCCCTGCAGAGGCTCCTTTATGGTGCAGGTAGTCCGGCGTGGAGCGCATTGGCGCACGCCTTCCTGCACCGCCTCCGAGGGCTCCGATATGACCGGCAGCTCCTTTATCTCCACCCGAGGGGTCTTCCGCGAGACCTCTCTGGGCTGCCGGTCTTCTACCAGGACCTCCTCCGGACCTGGAAACTGTTCGCAGCGACCAGGTCCGTGGAGGCCTCCCTGGGGGTAGACCTCCTCGCGGAGCCCCTGCTACACAACCCCCAGCTCCGTGTGCAGGCGGCGGAGTCCCCCTCGGTGCGCCAGAGGTTGGTCCTGGCGGAAGTCACCAGAGTCGGAGACCTCCTGGACTATGACCGGGGAGACTGGCTGGATCCCCTGACGCTCGCTCAGCGCATGGGGCTCTCCAGACCGCGTACCGCCCTGCGCGTACTTCAGGAGGTGAGGGCCGCTTTGCCGCCCGCTGCTCGGGTTTACCTCGACCGGGTCCTGCGAGAGGGCGCGCCCCGCCCACCCTCCACCCCAGGCCCTCCGGACCTTCTCATCGGGCCCCTGCCCCGTGGACCCGACCGCCCCCCCCGCCCCTTCACCGTGAGCCGGCTCCGCGAGCTGCAGCCGGTCCGGTTCCAGACCGCGCCAAAACGACATCTCTACACGCTCGTGCTCCACACCCTTCATGTCCTCACCCTCGCGTCCCGCCCTGACACAAAGTGGCGGGACCTTCTGCCACCTCTAGAGGGTGAGGAGCCCCGGTGGGCCAGCCTCTATTCCACCTTAGTGCCGAGGCCCGCCGGGGATATCAGTTGGCGGCTCCTTCACGGGGCCGTGAGCACGGGCGTGTATTTGGCGCGGTTCACCCCGATTCCGGACACCTGCCCCTTTTGCGGCGTGAGGGAAACCCTGGCGCACGTCTATCTGGAGTGCGCCAGGTTGCAGCCCCTATTCCGGCTCCTCACCAATCTTTTGTTACGGTTTTGGTTGCACTTTTCTCCTCACCTTCTTATCTACGCACTCCCTGTCCGTGGCCCCACTAAGTCGCGGGACCTCCTGGTCAACCTCCTCCTGGCCCTGGCTAAAGCGGCCATCTATAAAACCAGGGTGAGGAGGTTGGCCGATGGAGTCTCCTGCGACTGCGGGGCCTATTTCCGATCCTCTGTCCGTTCACGTCTCCGAGCGGATTTCCTCTGGGCGGCGTCCACCGACTCCCTTGACGCCTTTGAGGAGCGGTGGGCGCTGTCCGGGGTTCTCTGCTCGGTGTCCCCGTCTGGTTCCCTTCGTTTGACCCTTTGACCGCACTCCCGTTCCTGTTTTTCATTAGTTGTCCCCCGTAATTAGTTGGCTCTCCAGGCCCTGTGGATCTCCCCCTTAGGCTGGGGGGGGCTCCTTTCGTAGTGGACGAGCTCCGCCCGCCCACTTCCTGGATCCCAATAGGATCAGACTCCTGTATCCACTAGTCTGGGTCTGTCACAACATGTACATGTCAGCCAGGTATAAACAGCAGTAAGAAGGGCCTTCCGCCTAGACCTTGCATTGTCTTGCAACAGTATTTCAGGGAGGAAAACCAACATCTTCCACACCATATGAGTTGTAATACTTTTCACATTTCACTTCATGGTATCGGACCCTTGTAATAATTTTCTTACCTTGTACCAACTAGTATTAACTCCCTTGTATCACATTTTACACTTTTCTGTGGTGATAAAAGAAGGTGACCTTCTTTGTTCTATATCAGTTAAGGCCTCTTTTATATAGCCTATTTTCCCCACATACAGCACATGCCATTGTTTTGCCTTTTACATTTCAGGATGAGAATTAACTTTAACATGTACATTAAAAAACAAACATTGACGACATCATTCATGTAAAACAGTTAAAAACTATCAATGCATTCGTTGCTTTTTTAAAATACAATACTTGAGATGCTAATTCTATCTGAAGCCCTTGTTCATGAAGTGGATACAGTGCTTCTGCTGCTCACTTGTGTTGAAATACTTGGTTATAGTCCAACAGCATCTCTGTCAGCTTGGTTTCACAGAGTGACATACCCAGCAGCTCAGCTGCCATGTCAAGTGGCCACCAGTTTTGCTGATGCCCCACTTTGGCAGACCTATGAATTTCAGAAGTTTATTTTTTTTGGTCCATCAAGTCCTTTCAATAGTTTTTAACCATGTCTGACAACACCCCAGTGACTGCCGATTGGTGAAATTCAATGACACTTGGCACATAAGGAAATGTTTAATAATATTTAGTTTATTAAACAGATTTTACCTTAAGCCATTAGTTGGATTTGTTTCCAGTCTAGGGTATTTCAATCTTTTAATTTGCTTAGTTTTAATACAATATTCTTTTTCCATTTACAAAACACTATAATGTAGGTTTTTACCTCTTAATAACATTTCCTTTGCACTACAGTTAAACAGAACTTTTGGATAAGCATGTTAATGGTTAAACTCCATTTTCTATATTCACTGATCTTTCTTGGTGCTGGGTTGGTTCTGCTCCCAAAGCACACAGCCATCTGAAAAAGAAAACAACCTATTGTGGCTCTTCTTTGGACCCTCTATAGGATTTTAATTAAATACCTTATCTTTCATTTATTTTACTCCTTTTACCATATGCACTACATGTTCCAAGTGAATGCACCTTCCTTCCATAGTGCATACCTTTTATTTGCAATAAAATCACATTAGCAATATTAATTTTCACATCAAGTGTAACTCTTTGATTTGTGCTTGAAGAGTTTCCGTGTACCTCATCAATGCACTTGTCTAATCACCCAGAGCCACTTTAAGGCTAGGTGTTCCTAACATAGCTACTCTTGTAACCATCCCCTCCCCTTCCTGTTACTCCAGAGGTGCACTATCCCTTTAATTTTTGTTCTGTCCTGCATCTCTTTCAGCTGCTGTTTCATTGCTACAAAAGGACCGGAGCTTCTTCCTACTCTCCTGGTTCTGGCTTTCCCTGCCACAGCACAACCATGTCCTCTAGTCCTTATTTTAAAAGAGGTGGAACTTCATAAAAGTCTTGAGGTAATAAAGCCAGATAACACCAGCTATTTGCATTTGGTTTGGGGGGAGATAATAATTTATTAAAGACTATCAGGAAACATTGGCAGCTGCTCAAAAAGTGTCTGTCAGAGTTTTTCAACTTTGATTGAAAAATTCAAATGGGTTTTTAGTGAAATCTTTTAAAAGCCAATTCATTTTAGACACAAAAAAGTGGTTTTACAATCCAGAATTGTTTGTTTAGGTCCTTAAAACTTTGCATAAACACCACAAATGTATATGCATTTCTTTAAAATATTTTGCTCAACACCCATTGTGTTGGTTAATTCTTTTTTACCCAGATTACATTCCCTGATTGTACATCCAGAGGCAGCCAAGTTCAAATGGAAACCCCTATTTTCTTTTGGTGATTTTAACTAAATTGCCTGTAGTCAAATCATTCAACTCAGATTATGTCTCTTCCTTTAGCAGTCATTTACAAGTATTTGTTTACAGAACTTCCTGGACATTCTATAACAGATTTGAAAGTAGCTATACTTGAACAAAAAAACTTCAGAAACAGACTTCAAAGAGAAACAGCAGAACTAAAATTCATTTGCAAATTTAACACCATTAATTTGGGCTTCAATAGGGACTGGCTGGCTCATTACAGAAGCAGCTTTGCCTCTCCTGGAATTGACACCTCCTCATCTATTGTTGGGAGTGGACTACATCCACCCTGATCGAATTGGCCCTGTCAACACTGGTTCTCCACTTGTGAGGTAACTCCCTTCTCTTCATGTGTCAGTATATTTATGTCTGTATCTGTAATTTTCACTCCATGCATCTAAAGAAGTGGGGGTTTTATCCCCGAAAGCTTATGCTCAAATAAATCTGTTCGTCTTTAAGGTGCCACCGGACTCCTTGTTGTTTTTGTTTACAGACCGTTTCTTTGGGAAATGGGCCAATGTCCCTTCAGAATGGTTGTAGCAGTTCCAGGGGACAAAAGTACAGTGGTGGTAGTGGTCACCACCTGACTTCCACTTGCATAATTGTTTGACTACTAGGGTTCCAGTGGGCAAAACTGCAGCAAGGTGTGCTACCATTACCAGGTTTTATTGTCAAAGCAAACATTCTTTTTTTCCCCTTCTTACTTAATGTGATGCCCAATCCTTTTACTGCACCCTCCTGCTTAATCCTTTCAGCACTCTAAAGTTTTTAACATCTGCATAAATGCTCCCTTTAATTCCCGACTCTCTTTCCTTAAATTGCTTATCTCCCAAAGTGACATTTCTCAGCCAATTTCTCTCCACAGCTCTGAGCTTATCTTTCTGCTTTTTGCACTCATTCTTTGGCTACAATTACTGTTCACTCCATGGTCGCCCATGAGTCTTATACATCAATGTTTCAGTGGCATTCAGCAGACCTCTGCTAGTTTCTGCCAAGCATTCTCTTACATGGTACCTCCGTCTATTTGCCTTATGCTACTGAATTTCTCTCTGGGACTTCCATACTATAATTTAATAACACATTTCTTTGTGTGCCTTTTTCTTGCATTTCTTGTATAATACTATTTGCTAGAAAGTTAGTTTTTTACCCGGTTCCAGTCTCCTTCACCACTTCCCAAGGAGTCCGTAGGGATCTCCTTTAGATCCAACATCCTCCTCCAGGGCCCCAGAAACCCCCTAAAATTTAAACTCTTCCAATGCCATTGCTAAACTGTTTGGTTGCAATCCTTGACAGTAAAGATACATACATAACAAATAATGCATTATCAGCTCCAGCGGAATAGATCTGAGTTGAGACACAACACTACTAATGTTGGGATTCCCTTTAAGACCTTTTCCCACTTGGCTTTTCAAGAGCACCTTGTCCAGTAATGTGATCCAGTTCTCCGGGACCCAAAAACCCCTCAGTTTGACTCCAGATTTCATTGATCAGGTTCCTGTATTTGGCATAGAGCAAAGCTACACTGAGTTGATCAGATTCAAGCATAGTGGGTGGGCAAAGGGCAAACTATATATTCAAAGTTAAACAGAAAACCTCTACCTTTATATTTACACATGGCATTGCATCACGTTTTCGAACTGGCTTGGTTACTTTGCAGGAACCAATCCCTGTGGAGCATGTTCTGTCCATGTGCTATTCATATACAACCTGATCTTTACATTCCAGGTTTATCTTGTCCATTGTTAATAAATGGTTCCTTGGTTGTTCTCCCTTTTATCTTAGCTGACTCAGACATTGTCTTTTTTTAAGTAGACATTGTCTACTAATCTATTTACTTAACTTATTTAGCACAAACATTCTGTTTTCATCTTAATGATCTGTTTACCTCCCTAATTCTATCCTCCAAGAATTGAGTCCTCTCTCAGGTGTTAATTACTGTCAGGCCAGGCCTCAGCTACAATATCTCTTTCTCTTTCCTCAAGAAAAGCAAGGCACCTCCTCTCCCTCTCCCCTCCAGAGGTTCCCCACTGAACAGTGGAAGCAGTCATGACAGCTTGGGTGGACAGAATCCAGATCCCTGCAATATTCATGAAGTACCAGCTTCACCATTGCACTTGGCTCTGTTCCTGGCTTTTTCTTCTTTCTCCCTTCCCTGAAGATTCGTGGTTCAAGAAAAAGAAGCCATGAGAAATCCCTATTGATATTATCTGCGTGGTAAGAGGGGTCTAAACAGGACTCACTTGACTTAAGTGTGCCAATCTGCCTCACCTCACAGCAATTGAACCCCCCGCCCACTTGTACCAAATAGTGCAGCATGCTATGCTGCAGCAATGGTCTCTTTCAAATCTTCGTGTTAAATAATATTCAACCACAGGAAACAAGCTGTCAGCTAATGACAGCTAATGAGGCACTGTAAGTGTAGATGAGCATTAAGTCGTTCCCACTGAAGAGATTTATCTACTTTACCACAACAACCTTTGATTGTTACTTAAAAACAAAGGCTAGAATTACTGCTGATACTACATTGTCCCCTCAACTTCCAATTACAAGCATCAGATTAAGACAGCCTTCTAGGACTCAAAATATTGTGGTAAAAACAATGTGGTTAATTATGCTACTTTATCGTCGTGTTTAGCAAGAGCTCAGTATTAGTAAATTAGACTCAAGTCTTGTTTATTGACTGCCCATCTACAGCATTGTTACAGAATTGGTTACTCTACAATCTCCTCAGTTCAATCCTTCCCTGATGGCCTGAAGACTACAGCCCAGTATGATGGTGCACCGTCTGAAAGCTTTGATATCTGCAGTGGCGGTCAAACACAGGGGTATTTGGGCACCAACCCTCTTCAGTATATTCTTCTCGCTGCTCTGCTCCTTTCTCATGTTTTCTCAGCTAGCACTTAGGGTGTTTATCTCCCTAAGTCAGATAGAAAACTCTTCAACAATGTATGTTCAAGAGCAAAAAGGCAAGTGAAACACTTGGTGATAAGAGAGCTACTTCATGCATGTTGCAGTGTTCATTGCACACACTGAAGAGGAGCTCCCACTACTTTGCAATAGCTAAAGATGACAATGCTTACGGCACAAGGTATGTTGACTGCTCCAGAAGTTTTGATAGCTCACACCATGCTAGAAATAGTGCACAAGTTCTATCTAAGGTCACCTGTATCTAATAATTTGTCTCTAGATGACAAGCTTGGTTCTCACTTCAGACAGGTAGCCACCACATTCAGCCATCTGACTAAACAAGTGTGAGGTAACAGGAAACTGACATTCAACACCAAGATACATATCTGCTATGTGTGCATTTTGAGCATGCTGCTGTATGGTGGGGAGTCCTAACTAAATAGCTAACACTCCTACTGTCTTTGCAATAGTCTAAGTATCAAGTAGGAAATCAAAGTTCCTGACATCAAAAGTACTTGAGAAAACAAACTTACTAAGTTTCATTACCATTCTCAAATACAGATGTCTCTATTGGCTTGATCATCTGCCCTGGAGGGATGATGGGCCATTCAAAAGGATCTTCTGTATAGCGATCTCCAAGTCCACTGAGATGACCTAGGCTCAGGTTCAAGGACAGTTGCAAGAGGGACTTGAAAACTTTTATCAGCACTGCAAACTGGGAAGATGCAGCATGTAAAAGGCTACAGCGACAGAGGGCTGTGCTGCAGCAGGGAGTCAAAGAGGCTGAAGAGAGGTGGGTGAGAGAGACAAAAGCAAAGAGCGTGAAGGGGAAAGCGCACCAGGCCTCAAGCACGAGTAGGGAGCTAGCTTCATCTGGACTTACACTTCATGCCTGCATTATCTGTGGCAAGGACGGTCACCCAAGAATTAGACTTCGTAGCCACATGTGATGCTGCAGTAGGACATATAGTAACCGAACTGCTTTGGTGCTTGCACCATCATCTTTCAAGATGGATGCTTGCCACTGCTACAGCATGGCCTGCATTAGTGCAAGCTACTTACACACATCCCCTACAACGTGTCCTCTTTTATTATCATACTACCACATTTTCTATCTCTCTCGCTCTCTCTGGTGCTTTGGATAGCAATAAGGGCTGGGTACAAGTGACACTGCCTTTTTCTTTATGACTCCCTGGGTACATCCCAATTCAATCAAATAGCTCACCAAAAGCACACTAGGAACCCTTAAAGGCTCAGTCTGGACTACCCCTTTATGCTTGCCATGTCAACAACTGATGAACTCACAACGAACTTACAGTCTAAGTGAAATCAGAGGTTGACATCACTGAAGTAGTGATAAAAACATGAAAAGGCAAGTTGATTACTATCAGCAACCAACAAACAATAATGAAGTGGATGAGGTTTTATATGTTCCAGACGTATACAGGGATCATATGAAGGTGTTCTATAAAAGCCTTTACCAGAATGAGTTTAGGATGATTTCACAACTCCAAACAGTGGAACCGTGACTGCATTATACAAGTCATCCCACATCAGAGCTAACACAACCTTTCATACCACACAACCTCCATCAAACTCTATGTGGTATAGAAAAGATATTTCCCAGTATTTTCAAGGGGCCTTTATTTTTATTTATTTAGAGCACATCAACCTACATGCACCTGACAACTGGATTGATTTAAATCAGAATTATTTTAAAAATAGTTAAAAGAAAACATAGGAAATATAATGGGAAAATTTTGTCTTTTACCAGAAGCACCCAGATTATTCTGGATTTGTGTACAACTTCTCTAGGATTTACTTCAGTTCAAAAGCACTGGACCTTGCTTGTATAGGTTTCCCAGCATCGCAACAAAATGCAAGGTGGAACAGATTGCTTAGTATAAAGAGCACATATTCTAAGGGACCATTCAAGGCAGAATAGCCTATTAACACCTCTGCAGTTATAGGATAAAAGAGGGGGTTAGTGGGTTACAGATTGTTGTAATAAGCCATAAATCCAGTATCTCTGTTCTGTCCATGATTTTTAGTGTCTAGCAGAGTAATGAATTAATGAAGACTAGTGATTTTTAGTGTCTGTCTTGAATGGTCCCTTACAATATGTGCTAACTATTTATGCTAAACAAACTATTCCAGCTTGCATTTTGATAGGACTCTGGGAATACCATTCCCAGAACTGAAAAAGAACTCTGATTGGAAAGCTTGTCTTTCTGACAAACAGAAGTTGGTCCAATAAAAGATATTACCTCACCCACCTTGTCTCTCATATCCTGGGACTGACACAGCTACAACTACACTGCACACATGAGAACATTTGTTCCAACCGCCTTCATTCATGTTCACGTTTGCAGCCGTTGAAACATGGGGTGTGGGAGGATGTTTATAATTTTCTTTGTGCTCCCTCCAATCCCTTAAGGCCAATTATGTCCATTCATGGACAAAGTGAAAGCATAAAGGCTAATTAAAATGCTTTATTTGGAGAAAATAAAGATAGAGCTGTAAATAGATATGAATATACCAGGTCCTTTAATTAGCACCATTTATTCAGAGACACACAGTGTTCATTTCTACAAATGCACATCAGGTTTTACACCTTACATGAGTGAATTGTTGAAGCCGTGCAGCTCCTTAGAAGTAGGTGTTCTAGAAATAGCAAATTTAAGTCATTTCTGTTGGTGTTATTCCTCAGTGCATTTATAATGGTTGTCAGTCAGTCAACCAACCATGTATTCTGGATTCTGTGTGGTGGAGGTTCCATGATTTCTTGTTGTTGGTGCCCCTCTTTATAAAAGGTCTTTTTGATCTGTGGAGGTTTTATAATTGAAGAGGACAAAGATAACCTTGTTTATGCCCCATTTATACAACTGAACTGCCAAGTTTAACAATGATTATTGCTTTGTTTGTGGTTGAAATGCATAGGAACTTTGTTACAACTTTTTTTTTAAAGGGTCAGTGGGTGCAATACTCTAATATTTTTATTTCCCACCATTTTGTTGATGGTCTCACTGGAATCCTTGATAGCCACTCCCAAGAGTGAGAAGGGGAGAGGAGAATTTTTTTAAAAAGCTTGATATTAGGACGTTTCCAGACTACTGCAAACCCCTTGAGTGGCATAATCCTAACTCGTGGATGCTGATCCAAACAACTCTTCAAACAACCCCTAATTCCAAAGTCTAGATTTTGTGCTTCGTGACCTCCCCCTACTTTCAGTAAATAGATAACACAATTCACACCAGGCTGTGAATGAATAACAGAGGCACTTTGTAACTAATTCCCTGCTAAGAAAGTAACATCTCGAAAGTGGGCTGGGGCAGATACAACTGTAAAAGTATGGTAATTCCAGATGATTGCCCTCCCCCACCCACGTGGAAATTAAACCAAGAGTAAGATAACTGAATAATAATGATCCAAGATGGAATACAATGATTGATAGTTGTATTTTATTTCCTTACTGTCTTTTTTCTTTATGTAAGAGAGATGCGTATTTAAATTAACCTTTGAAAAAATAGATATTAAATTTTCCCTGCTGTATCTACAATTTCCATCTCCTGCACATAGCAGCAGTATAAATGGATTTCTGTGACATTTGAAGCATTTGGCTACCCAACATACATGTTCCTACTCACTAATGAGTTTCCCTCACTGGAGGGTTCCCAAAACTCTACAAAATGTTGCTATAGTTTTCCACCCCCACACATTTCCTGCCCTGAAAGCATCTCTCATTACCCTTTAAGTTTAGCTTAGCACGGACACCCGAAGTCATTATTCAACTGTGTGCTGAAAGAGTTTTCTCAACATTTAAATACATTCCTCCTGCCCCACCCATGCCCTAGTGATCTGAGTGAGGCACTGTGAAACATCCACAACAAAACCTCAACCCATGTGGAATTTAACTTGTGGGATAGTCAATGAGAGCTCTCCTTGCATAAGCACATTCAGTGTCCAGAATTCTACTTAACCAGCAATTTAGTTTTGAAAACAACCATTTTTCAATGAGTCAATAGTAGTCCTCAGCCTATTCATGAGTCCCTGGGGCTTCACAAACATGATACAGCATTCAGGAGAGAAAACCTGTTCTTCAAAGTCTGCGTCCAGACAGTGGTATATTTGAAAAGTGTGCTGGAATTGTAGGTTACCACTTTAATTTGTAAGGGGCTTCCTGGGTCCTGCTTGCAGGCTTGGGGGCTCTGTAGGTAAGCATATGACCAGTCAGTCAGTCAGCAGCCAGCCAGCCAAGCGTAATGTGCCTCTCCAGTTTAGGGAGTGATTTCCTCTGTTTTGGGGTTCCTTCTGTGTTATTCTAATTCTAAGAAATGAAATAGTATTATGTTGCAACCTTCCACTGAGAATATTTTTATCCGACTTTTATATGTAAATGCCATGAGCCTAACTCAGATGCACCAGCTATCCCACCTCATCTTTCCTTCCAATGAAGCCAAGCTCACCCTGCTGTATGTAGTGCTCTCACTCAGCAGCCCATGCACTGACACACTACCTCTCTCCCGAGATAAGCTCATCTCAGACTCAGCTGTGACAGGGTGAATTGTCACATGGTGAAGGGGTGTGTGTGTGTGTGTGGAAAAAACAAAAGCCACAAATCCCTAAGCAGCTAATTCCAATTAACCTCCTCTCTGGAGCTGCTGAGCGAGGGAGGTGTCTGGGTCTATGTATGTCAGGCCCAGCTCATTCCAAGGGGGCAGAGAAGGATGAGGCAGCACGCAAGAAGGCTGTGAGGCTGAAGAAGTGCCCAGACAGAAACGGGGAAAAAAGGTCCAAAAAGGGGCAGGAGAAAAGAATCCATGGGACAAGGATACTGAATTTGGGGAGAGTGGGGCAGCAACCAGGACCTGCTTCCCTAGAAAAATTTGCACATGCCTGAGAGGTCATCGTGGTCCACCAGGCAATAGCTTGGTAACAACTTCTTCACACACTGTAGAGAGAAAAAACAGACATGCTCCTTCCCATCTAATTATGAAAACTCCCTTCTCAGGGACACTTAAGTGGAGGTATACATTTTGTTGAGTCCTGAAACCCTGTTTCTAACGGAGCTCCATTAGAATTTGCCTCTTCCTTCTTCAACCCTGCAAAAGGGTCTCCTTCCTGCAGTGTGACATTATTCAGGTAATCAGTCCATACAGATTATGAATTCTGGTTGATACTATGAAGTTGTTATTATGAAAACTGCTGTATCATTGAATACTTCTATGTGCATGTGGATTCCACCCTTGCTGACAAGGGCTGTGTCAAGTCCTTCCCAGACCAGGTACGCTAGTGGGTTGTTAGAACCCCAAAACTGACTATTGAGGTAAAAGCACCTTAGGACAATGGGTTAGCTCAAGTCCAGGAGAACCAGATCTCCTATCCTTCTGCAGGGGACTGGAATTTGGAGAGAGGAAAATCCCCAAATGCAGGACAAAAATCTGGGTGTTGATGCCACCTGGATGAATACATGCTTGTAATCCAGAATAGAAACATGTATAGCATTTTGCGCTTTATCTATTCAGTTTGGTCAGGTTAGCCAGCATTTAGCATTTGCTGTACCAATTCTCACTGTTTTTGCCAGCATCTTCTGCCCACTCCTTACATTGGAGCACTGTCTTAAAAACAAACCCTCACTTCCCTGGGAAGTCTTCTCTTTCACGGGCTGGTTGCAGTCCTCAGGCGGTCAGTCCAAGTCCTTCCAACTTTTAGAAGGGATGTCTTCCTTTGGCAGGACAGTACTACTACAGTAAGTCCTTGTCCTTGTCTTTCACCAGGCAGGCTGCTTTCTAAAGCTCCTGGTACCTTGTATCTTCCACACTTCCTTTCCCATTGTTGCAGCCAGCACTTCCTTTTTTCCCCCCATCTTGATAGTTCCTCTCTCGCTGGTGCTGAGGGGTGGAGCCCACTACAGCCCCCGTCTGCCAGCCATACCATTAGTCCCTAGCCTATCCTGGCCCAGTGTGATGTTTGCTGGCACCATCACACACTCCATTCTAATCGAAGGACTACAGATTAATAGTCCTCCCAGTCAGCAACCCTTTAATGTCACACTGGAAAGCAACCATCTGGCTGCAGGACTACAAATGCCTTTGCCATGCAATGCCATGCCAGTTACTTAGGATACCTGATACTGATGCCCCACACTTCCATGTCTGGTCACACTTCAGACTCCTTGGTCAGTCCTTTAAAGTTGAAATTCTTTCAAAATGTCTCAGTAAGGGACTGCTTTTGGCACTGCCCTTCTCACTGCTGATCATGACAGTAACAGAAGGTATGACAGGTTTCTTTTAAACATCCTGTCCTCTTCTCCCAACATTTTAATACTCGAGTCCCAAAACCACAAAAACAGAACATGTAGAAGATGGCCAGACAAGCCCTAGCATTAATATGCACTACACATGCAGACTCATATGCTAATGGAGGAAACCTTGTGAAGTAACCATAAAAGTTTTCATATAAACCATTTGAAGGTGACCACCAGCTGCTATTGACATATGTAGATTCTTCAAGCAAATATTAATATTTTCCTTCTGTTCCACCAGCTCTGTTCACAATGCCCTTGTTAGCTGACTTAAGACTCTCCAGGCTTCTTCTGCATATTCCAAATTAGGATCTGTTGTCCACATCTCTTCATTTAACTTTTAGTATGACTCATCAATAGTCATCAACACAGATGACTAATCATCTCACATTGTGAGGACAATGGCTTCTTTTAGTGGTCATCTGCTTCCATTAAAAAAAGCTACAGTACTGCTCTAATATTGTGCTATTGATCTGAACATTTATCAGATAATCCGCAGTAAGGTCTGTAACTATGTTTAACTCAATATTTTCGTTGGCACTAATAAAATCAGTTTTACAAAGCCATGCAGTGTGATTCATCCCTTTCAATGTGTGCCTGGACTTTAGAATCGCTTATTAAAATTTCCATATAATTATTCACACCAATTGTGAAGTCTTCTTTCCAGAAATAAATTTAACTCTCTTTTTCAATTTCCCAGCCTGGAACTTTTGTCATTCCTTGAGCAACATTCCTTTGCGTACATAGGCCTGCACAAGCGTGCCCAATTCTAGCCCTTAACTCTAGCCACACAGTTGGCTGCCCAATTGTGCTCCAAGATTTGAGCTTCTGGGGAGTGTCTCGGTACCTGAAAAAGTGTGGGGCTTTTTGTTTGTTTGTTGTTGTATAACCAAACATTTCAAATCAAATAGACATAATTTTATTAGTATAAAGTGCCTTATAGATGTCCTTATTCCTGTATAAAAGAACACCTTTCAGTGTCTTTAGTAGGTTGGAAAAGGGTTTAAGCTAAACGAAAACAAGCCACTTAGAATAAGAGCAGTCACGAACAGGGTTACACTGGGGTACATGGTAAAACTTACCTTTCTAGACAAGCCCTGTGAAGAACTCAACTTTTCATTACCTAGTGTCAAAATGTATAGCTCAGCCTCCCCCAGAGTAACATTCAATGCACTTGTGCTTCAGTACCATAAAGCTATCTGTCATGCTAAATTAAAGTGACAGAATAATGGTATACACGGTATACATGTGATACATCTGATGAAGTGAGCTGTAGCTCACGAAAGCTCATGCTCAAATAAATTGGTTAGTCTCTAAGGTGCCACAAGTACTCCTTTTCTTTTTGCGAATACAGACTAACACGGCTGTTCCTCTGAAACCAGAATAAAGAAAGTATTTCCAGAAGTACCACGTGGAGTATTTTCTTTCTCATATTAAATTCAGCAAAAAATTCAATTTCAAGTAAATGTATAAAGTTGCTACAGAATTCAGCACCTGGGTGCCTTGCTGTACAGTTAACGTCTACATTGCTGTGAAGTACATAGAGACCTTGAATATACCACATTGTCCCATTGGACAGTCCAGACATAATATGGCTTGAAACAAGACCTTCCTGCTCAGTGACGTGAGATACTGAGCAACTTCCTACAAAAGGATCAATGTCTGCAGTGACTTCTCCATGTAGGACTAGATCCTTACCTCTTCTTTCCAAGTGCAGACTTCCATTAGAGCAAAGGTTCTCAAACTGGGGGAGCATCCCCTCCAAGATGTATTCTGGGGGGACATGAGAAGCTTTAGGGGAAAAAATTACTGCGCGCATTCAGAGCTGGGCAGTGAGAGAGCGGCGGCTGCTGGCCGGTGCCCAGCTCTGAAGACAGCACCGCTGCCAGCAGCGGCGCAGAAGTAAGGGTGGCCTGGTACAGTGTTGCCAGCCTTACTTCTGCGCTGTTGCTGGCGATGATGTTGCCATCAGAGCTGGCTGCCTGGCCAGTAGCTGCCGCTCTCTCACTGCCCAGCTGGGGCAGGCACAAACCACTACAGACACAAAGAGGGGAGGGTGACAAATAATTTTGAGAACCACTGCATTAGGGAATCACAGCAGATATGATGGACTTGCAGGGACAATCCATTAGACAATCTGACATTTGTGAGTTTCATGTTCTTGATAAAAATCTATCATTTTGGTATTAATAGGTGTGAATAGGTGAACGGATGCAACAGCAAGTGGCACAACCCAAAGTCATGAAGAGATGCAAAGTTAAAATATGGGCTGAATGAGGGATAGTCTAGACTAAACCAGTCTTGTGGTAATAAAGAACTCCATTAGTGGATTCACACTGACAGTTTTCAAAGGGGTAGCCGTGTTAGTCTGTATCAGTAAAAACAACGAGGAGTCCTTGTGGCACCTTAGAGACTAACAAATTTATTTAGGCATAAGCTTTCATGGGCTAAAATCTACTTCATCAGATGCATGGAGTGGAAAATACAGTAAGCAGGTATAAATATACAGCACATGAAAAGATGGGAGTTGCCTTACCGAGGGGGTGGTCAGTTCTAACGAGGCCAATTCATTTAGGGTGGATGTGGCCTATTCCCAACAGTTGACAAGAGGAGGTGAGTATCAACAGAGGGAAAATTACCCAGCCACTCCCAGTCTTTATTCAGGCCTAATTTGATGGTGTCAAGTTTGCAAATTAATTCCAGTTCTGCAGTTTCTCTTTGAAGTTTTTTTGGTTGAAGAATGGTGACTTAAGTCTGTTATTAAGTGTCCAGGGAGAGTGAAGTGCTATCCTGCTGGTTTTTGAATGTTACAATTCTTGATGTCTGATTTGTGTCCATTTATTCTTTTGCGTAGAGACTGTCCGGTTTGGCCAATGTACATGGCAGAGGAACATTGCTGGCACATGATGGCATATATCACATTGGTAGATGTGCAGGTGAATGAGCCCTTGATGGTATGGTTGATGTCGTGGGGTCCTATGATGCTGTCCCTTGAATAGATATGCGGACAGAGTTGGCAGCAGGGTTTGTTGCAGGGGTTGGTTCCTGGGTTAGTGTTTCTGTTGTGTGGTGTGTAGTTGCTGGTGAGTATTTGCTTCTTGTCAACTGCTGGGAATGGGCTACCTTGATTGAATTGGCCTTGGTAGCACTACAAAAAGTAATTTTCCATCTGTTGATATTCACCCCTTCTTGTCAACTGTTGGGAATGGGCCACATCCACCCTAATTGAATTGGCCTCGTTAGCACTGACCACCCCCTGCCAACTTGGTAAGGCAACTCCCATCTTTTCATGTGCTGTATATTTATACCTGTTTACTGTATTTTCCACTCCATGCATCTGATCAAGTGGGTTATAGCACATGAAACCTTAGGCCCATTAAATGTGTTAGTTTCTAAGGTGCCACAAGGACTCCTCGTTATTTATACTGACAGTTGTAACTGCACCCTCGGGGAGAAAAAACCATGAATATAAGTACAATAAACAATTAACCCCAAATCTTTATTTCAGCTATGGACAATAAGATGGAGCTTGCACACGTAGATCACATACCATGCTGGTGCTTAGATTCACCCTGAATGATCCTTTCATACCATGGTGATAGCAACTATAGGACGCTAAGCACTCTGAGCTTACAAATGTTTATAAACCAGCAGATAAAATACCTAGGGAGAGCCTCAGCACCTCACAGGATCCAATAGTCTAATTGCTACAAACTACATCCATAATTACAGCATTTTCTTAACCTGACTCCTCCATGAATGACTTGCACCCTGTCTTGCTCCTATTTTTATCATAATTTCTGCTTTCCCTAGAAGTCTGAAAGAAAATGATTTTTTTTTATTCTCCAAGTGTGTCCTTCCAACAAAGCAAGGGAATTAGCACAGGTATTAGCTCAAGAGGAAGCAGTGGATAATGTGGGATTTCAAATGAGCAAATAAGGCTGGAGGTAAATAATTCAGTGGCAGGGATTGAAAGAACATTGGTTTTCTGGTTAAGATTCACTGTGAATGAACATCAAAGAGCTTACTGGAGGTTAGAGAAAATTCTTTAGAGGACAGTTCTGCCACCATGAGGTGTATTGTATTGATAGTTACATCTTCAACTTCAGGTGTGATGATGAAGACCAAAAAAAAAAAAAAAAATTACATTCAGAGGTGCTTGTTGGTGTTTAAGAGAAGTTTTACCATTATCAACACCATCCTCAGAATCCATTGTATCTCTGTATGCTGGGAATTACACACAAGACTTCCTACAATAGTTAGGAGGAATATTATTGTTGTGTTTTGGGTAGAGAGAATTGCTTCATTAACAAAGAGTGAAGCTGAATGAAGGTGAAGGTGGAATGTTGTTATTCCCTGTGTACTGCTCTGTCCATGAGTCTGAGTTGCTTCCAGTGTAATTCCACCCATTCTGTGTTCCTCTGTTATCCCCTCCAGGGAACATTGGCCCTCTGACTCCAGTTCCGCTGATCATGATACATGGTTCCTATTTTACAAACATTTTAATATAAATATTAAGAATAATTGGTACCCAGGCCCCCACCCTGAATCCCTTCAGCCAGAGGTTGCTAGCATATTTATCACAGGCTCAACTGGTGACATTGTCTGAGACAGTCTGGTCTCCTCAACTGGTGACCACACCTGGAGTGAGCCATCTCTATCTACCTATCACCAAGTCCAGCAAACAGTCTCCCTATGGAGCATCTTCCCCCCCTGTGGGATTGGCCTCCAGATAATCACAGAACAGAGAGACAGGCTCTCCCTAGGTGTTTTATCTGCTGGTTTATAAACACCTTCTATTCCTTCAGATGACTTGTCATTCTTGCATAGTCATCTTGTATGAACTGGGTGCCCATTGCAGCCCTCATGACTCCTGTCATAAATATAAAGGCAAGGGTAGCCACCTTTCTGTATACAGTGCTATAAAATCCCTCCTGGCCAGAGGCAACATTCTGTTACCTGTAAAGGGTTAAGAAACTCAGCTAACCTGGCTGGCACCTGATCCAAAGGACCAATAAGGGGACAAGATACTTTCAAATCTTATGGGGGGGGAGGAAGAGGCTTTTGTTTGTGCTCTTTGTTTTACGTGGTTGTTCTCTCTTGGGACAGAGAGGCCAGACAGAAATCCATCTTCTCCAACCCATCCTAATCCATGTCTCCAATATTGCAACCAGTATAGGTAAGCCAGGCAAGGCAGATTAGTTTATCTTTTGTTTTATGTGAATTTTCCCTGTGTTAAGAGGGAGGTTTATTCCTGTTTCCTGTAACTTTAAGGTTTTGCCCAGAGGGGGATCCTCTGTGTTTTGAATCTGATTACCCTGTAAAGTTAGCTTTCATCCTGATTTTACAGGGATGATTTTTACTTTTTTTTTTTTTTGTATAAAATCGTTCTTTTAAGAACCGGACTGATTTTTCCATTGTTCCAAGATCCACGGGTTTGGGTCTTTGATGATTTTGTAACCAATTGGTCAGGATATTCTCCTCAAGCCTCCCCAGGAAAGGGGGTGTAGGGCTTGGGGGGATATTTTGGGGAATCTCCAAGTGGTCTTTTTCCCTGTTCTTTGTTTAAAACGCTTGGTGGTGGCAGTATACTGTTCAAGGACAAGGCAAAGTTTGTATCTTGGGGAAGTTTTTAACTTAAGCTGGTAAGAATAAGCTTAGGGGGTCTTTCATGCAGGTCCCCACATCTGTACCCTAGAGATCAGAGCAGGGAAGGAACCCTGACAACTCCTTTATTTTACTCCTTCCGGTGTCTCTCCTTGCTGGATTATCACAAGAGTGCCTGCCTCTAGGGGCGTTAGGTCCTTGGCTGACCTGTCAGACTAACGCCTGCTTTCTCTGGTTGTTGGCCATCTCCTCACAGCAGTGTCTCGATCCTTCTGGCCACAAGTCTCCCCTCACTGATGGCACAAAGGATCAAAACCTCTGCTACCAGTGTCTGGACTGGAATGCTTAAAAACCCCTATGACAAGATATTTCTATGTGCCAGAAATGCTAACAAGGAGTCAACAAGAAGAAACAGCTTTGCCTTAACAGTCTCTTATCTGTTTTGACTGCTGATTCCACCTTACCATTACTCTGTGGGTATGCTAGGGAGCAGGTGAGATGGTCAGACTCCCATTTCAGTGCATATTCCTTGAATTCTTCCAAGGCAAATTGGGGTCTGTTGACAGTTAATAGTGTTGCGAAAGCCATATCTCCTTAAGTGGACCTTCAGTATGCAAATCACTGACTTGCTTTTCGTATCAGGCAGGGCATGGCCATCCCAAAAGGTTGATTAGTAGTGCAGTGTAATGTTCTTTTCCTTAAAGAAGTCTGGTCACACCTTTTCCCACGCTTGAGTAGGCAGCACATTTGGCACTAGGGTCTTTCTGTGCCTGGAAAGTGTCACACACTTTCTATCAGGGAGCGGAGTTGTATATTCATTTCTGGCCAGTAAACAAACTCTTGAACCTGTTTAACACAGCAGTCAAAGCCCAAGTGTGAGGAATATAGTTTTTGCATGATATCTTTATGCAATGAGGCAAGGACAACAGCTCTCCGTCCTTGAAATATGATTCTATCCTGCACACTCCACTCATCTTTAATGTGAAAATATGGTTCTGCTTTTACTAAAACTTGGCTTTTGTCTTCTGGACTCCCTGCTAGTATTGCTTTCTTGACCTCCTGCAGTTGGATGTCCTTTTTCCATAGCTTCTTTGATTTCCATCAGCTTTGCTGCTGAAACAGAGATAGTGTAGCATGTCAGTGGATTCAGTGTCCTGATTCCCTTCTCCTAATTTGCTGATGCTGGGCATATATGCCCTGCTCAAGGTGTCAGCTAACACCAGTAATCATTCTGGACAATACCGGATCTCTGTCTAGTACCACTGGAGGAGCATCAATATGTGCTGCAATCTCTTTGGAGCACCAAGAATGGACTTTGCCATGATTGCTTCTGGGGGTTTATGGCCTGCTTGCCCTATTACTGGGTGGCCATAGGTATACCAATGGAATTCTCCACTCCAAATACCACAGCCAGTAGCTTTTTCTACGTCTGGGTGAATCCCTGTTCAGTCTGGTAGGGTTCTGCTGGCAGAAGCACTCCTGCACAAGAGCTTTCTCTGACGCATCACACTGGAGTGTCTGTCTCTGTCCTAACTGGTAGTACCTTAGGACAGAGACAGCTATTATAACTTATTTCAGCATATCAAAAGCTTGCTGTTGGGAACCTGCCCAGGCCCACTCAACGTCCTGCCTTGTGAGCTGACGTATGGGTTCTGCTACTGCAGCCAGGTATGGACAGAACTTTTATGGTTTCTATGAAGTATTGTATCCCTTTCACATCCACTGGAGTTGGCATGTGTCTGACTGCTTTGGTCTTATTGGGATCTGCTTTCAGTCCCTCCGCTGTGAGCGGCTGTCCAGTGTAGGTCACCTTATGGTGTTTGAGTCACGCTTTTCCTGGGTTGAGTTTTATGTTCATCTGCCTGCACCGCTATAGAAAAGCTTGCAGCTTTCTGTCATGGGCTCATGCAGCTTCTGTATAATTGCTTCCTTCACCTACCATGGGGATATCATCGGCCATTATTTTCACCCCCAGGCAATTCTTCCAGGGCTTGGGTGAGTCTTCTCTGGGACATCTCTGATACTGGGCTTGCACAGCCATGTGTAGCAACCAAATGGTGTTGCAAAGACAGTCAGCCTGTTGGACTTTTGATCCAGATTTGTGTGCCAAAATCCTTTCCTCACATCACAGACCATAAAGAATCCGGCTTTGGAAAGTTTTGCCAAGATGACATCAGTTGTGGGCAGTGGCATCTTTTCAATGCCCGCTTCAGTGGCTTTGGGTCAATGCAGATCTATAATTTGCCTGATGGCTTCTTTACCACCGCTATATTGCTTACCCAGGCTGTACTGGGCTCTATAGGTGCTATGATACCCCAGTTTGCAGATTTTCGTCTTCCTTGCCTACTGGATTAGGTAGTGCCACTGGAATTTTCCTTCGTGGTCAGCACACAGGTTGCACTGTGGACTCTACTTCCAGTCACAGCTTTTCTTCGAGGCACCCATTGCCAGTGAAACCATCCCCACATTTTTCAAATTGTCTCCACTGTCCATGGGAGTCCCCCTTCTGCTTTTGGGATCGCAGCTTCAAAATTCTGATGCTGTACCCTGGTCGAATGTGTATGGCTATATTCCCCGAGAGGGGTCTGTGGTGCTTACCATCCATCACCATGAATTTCAGCTAGCATTGTCTATTATTTTGGGGGTTAATTACTCTGAGGTCACATTTTCCGACGGGCTGCATAATGCGTGTCTTCGAGTCCAATTCACACACATTACAGACAGCAGGCACACTCTAATAATCCACAATGAGAGCATAAGGCAGCCCATAGGAAAATATGACCTCATAGTAACATGCATTACAGACAGAAGCACACTCTAATCATTTTGCTGCATTATGTTTTATCTCCCTTGTTTCTACATTCATTTATTTAGCATATTGGGAGTAAACAACTGGGGAAGGGTATGTCTCCTCACCTTCTCTGGGAAGTGTCCTCCAATAGGGCTCATTCTTCCCCTGATGAGTACTTAGTTCATATATATATATTTTTCCTTATGCACACCAGTATAAATCCAGAGTAACTTCACTGAGGTCAGCTAAGTTGCTTGACATTTACATGAAAAACAGGCCTGTAATATACTCTCAAATTGAGGAGAGGATGTCTACATATTAAAATGATTCAAACACCTATCAACTTTGGTCAGTTCAGTTTCAGTGACAATTCTTCCATGGAAACTTTATCTAGTGCCTAGTCTGAGCTGCATTCTGGTTACTTGCAATTATGTTTTAACAATTGGATTTATCTTTTCTCGTATTTTGACTTTATTCCAGGTGGATATAGAACACTAGCAATCATGTACAGCTCAAGTGCATCCACTGTCTTGTTTTCAGTGGGACATGCTGCCTCTATCAAAGGCTCATCTAAAAACTGAGCAGCAGTAGTTGTGCCCTATGCTAGCTACAAGGCTACCCAGGTTTTTATAATGATGTGTTCTCTGACCTTTGCATGAGGCTGTGTACAATTTTCTCAGCACAGCTCTTCTGATGCCACAACTGTTAGACAGAGTCAAGCTCCCTATTTGCTTCCAGTTTTAAATCCAACAATGAACTTTTTCATAAGCTGCTGTAAGTCTTAGCAGCAATTTACAATTAACTTCTTCTGTACATATAACTCTGACGTTCCCAACATAGTTTTGCTGGCACCCTCCACAAGATGGACAGACGAACGGGTGTACCCTGCCCCTGCACTCCCTAATGCCATGTCCTCACACAATTGCTATTCTTTCCTTTGCTCTGTCCATTTTTTATTTTTTGCCAGTTTTCCTTGCTTTCTCCATCCACTCATCCTAGTATATGCTGCCTCTTTATACACATCACCTTTCTGATTTCTCCACCCATTCATCATTCATTTATTCATCTACTTTTCTACACTGCATCCTAATGTTGCAACATTTGAGTTTTTTTCTGTAACCCCTTCTCTTCTCTTCCATTCCTCTGAACGGGGGAGGGCGGGTACCCATTGGTGACACTAACAGCTGAGCTCACATCTACAGAAGAATCTTGGGCTTCAGCCCTTTATACATAAGCTGTTCCCATGGGGGGAGGAGGGCACATTAAGGGCTACCACAAGATCAAGCAAAGAATGGCAACACCTGTCAAAGAACCACCTGTTGCTTCACCCACAAAGCAGCTCATTAGCAGCTGGAGAGCTACCAATAGGAGGTTGGCAACTCTCTGCACCCCTCAACACTTTTCTCCCTTGCACTCCACTTCCCCACACTAGTTTGTGAAACACTGCGGGACGCCGTGACTTTGAAAATGTAGAATCTGCCTCCTGGGATCAAACCACTGGTCCAGCTAATTCAGTAGCTTTCCTGCTCCTTATGCTGCAGAGGAAGGCAGATGCAGAATGCTCTTTGCCAACTCTAACACACCATGCAAACGCTACATTCAGTGTGCTTTGAACCTGGCCCCCCCACACCAAAAGCCCAGCTAGCTACCATCTGAGCTAAATCCTTTAGTTGCCAACATCAGGCTCATCACGTAAATACCTGAGACCAACATGATCACTGATAAAACTGGCACGTGTCACATGTTAGACAAGCTAGTCCCAAGCATCTGAACCCCCCATAAGTTCAAGTCCCAGCTGGGGGGCTCAATTAGCCCCACACTGTTGCACATAGTGGGAATGGGAAGGAAAACTCCCAACGGAACTCTGCGATGATCAGTGTGTCAGGCCTAAGGTATCCTGAGGACTCCACAGCAGAAGAGCCAAAAATCCCTGCCAAGTACACTCACCCTCACATTTTGTTCTGCTCCTCAAAAGGAACAAGTGCTCATAAGCATTGGAAAGCTGGGAAATTCAGACCAGAGCCTGGGCAGATGTTTAAGCATTTTCTAAGCTACCTTTTCCATTGAAAATGAAGCTCAAACTTTGAAACTGCTGAAGGAATATACTCTTAATGAATCCAAAATTGCATTCCCCATTTCTGCAGGACCTCGGGAAAGCTTTACTCTTAGTTCTTCCAACTTCCATCTTGGGGTACTGACTGTACAATGTATTTGTCTTCTCCCATTTGCCTCTATTCTTTGCGCCCTCAGAGCTAGGCCATAATGGGTCCTTTGCCTATCTATTTCCTTCTATTACATAGCAGACCATTTTTTAAGCTTTGACACCTCTTCATATTTCCCTTTTTCAAAGCTTTTCAGGTTTCTTAGCGCTATTTCCTGGGAGCAAGACCCATCAAGAACCACGTCTTTCTGGCATCAGGATATAAAAACCAAGGATACTATTTTGTAGGTCATGCCTTTTGTCCAGAGATAGTAAAGTACATGAAGTATGTTAGACTAACTTCAAAGAACAATCACTTCTCTCAGCAATGAAACCCATCTACTTATAGGGGTGAAATGGGGCAACACTTCAACAGTGCCTTGCAGTAAAAGTTTAGGGCTGGAAGTGAGGAAGGGTGCTCTTTCAAACTGTAACAAAAAGTATTTTAGGCTTTATTATATGTGAGATACGTTTTCCAACACACAAAGGACAACTTAGCTTGTGAGCTTTGCAGGGACAGTCTTTTTGTTCTGTGTTTGTATGGTGCCTAGCACAATAAGGTCCTGGTCTAGGACTGTGACTGCTAGGCACTACGATAAAACAAATACTATTAATCCGTCTAGATTCAATTCAGATTAAACAAACTATGAAGAAAGAACATGAATTGCCTGATTCTGCTCTCTTACCAGTTTGTCATATGCATGACTGCTGAAAGAATTGGGTCACTTCACAGGAGAACCGAGTCCCCTGTGTAACCCAGAGTAATTTGGCAGAAAAAAAAATATTTGTGGTCAGCATGCTCTTTTCCTCAAGGTTTAATACTTACCCAGGAAAGCCAGCCATGAGCAGAAACTTCTCCAGCTTGGCATTCAACACACACGTCTACGACTGAGTGTGGATTCTGGCCTTCTAAAAGGAATTCTTCTGTCTCCAAGTCACTTATTGCCCTGCCAATGTGAAAGGAGAAAATGAAGCTGCCCTTTTCATCATCATTTGTTTACTAGGTGCCTGCACCCTTGTCAAGTACATATATATTACTCTCCATAAACTTACAAGTGCCCTATTCTATTAGTCAGAATTGTGTAGTATGCGGGGGATTTCTTTAACACATATAGGGCATGCTCTCCTGCTAGTACTTATGGGAAATAGCTATCATATGTTAATTGCAGATTAGAGATTTTAATGGCAAACACTGTACTGTCCCAAGTGTCTCATCACCATTACAGTAGAATTTCTACACTTAAGGAGCTTATTGTCTGTATTTCATGGTAATACCAGGCTTCTCCATGGCAACACTGAATAGTTTTATAAAGAGAAAAACTAAAGTTTAAACCATCTTGGCAATAATTCTGTCTTAATCTCAGCCTGCAAAGGGTGGCTATGGTGAGAATCTAAAACAAAGTGGCCATTAATCTTAATTTTGGGGGGTCTTTCTGTGGCTGGGAGGTTTGTTTAGTACTGAGTGGTATTTTGCTGGCACTCTGCTGTATAACTTGCAAACCATTTAGCCATGCACTGATAGACCAGCTCATTATTGCAGGCATGCTGGAGAAACGACTTAAATGAGTGACAGGGACCTTATAAACATTTCTGCCCAGTTCTTATCTGCATAGATGTGGCCTACTGAAGAGAAGCTTTTTTCTTTTTTGATCGTGCTATGGCAGGCTGCATTTTTTCCATTGCCTGGCTGAGTCACGCTTCTGACATCTACTTCTTTGCAGTAGTAATAATAAATAGCAACTGACCTTTATATTGTGCTTGCATCCTAGAGGATCTCCAAGGCATTGTGTATTTTACAAAGTACATGCTGGGCATCTAATTACACTCTCACCACAGAAATGCGACACTTCTGGGGTGGAATGTGGCAGCTGCCTAAGAGCACCCGGCAATGCTACAAGGTAGTATAGGAGAAAAATTGAACCCCATAGGTAAGTGACAATAGAAAAAATAGAGGTAGAGGGGATCATTGAGCAAATCTGAAGTTAACATCCCTATTTTTGTGAGAAGTAGCAATAAAGGTGTTGTGCGAACTAAAATAACCAGGATCTTTATTTAAATTACTTGTAAGACTGAACCTTCAGCATTCCAATGTACTGTAACTATTTGCTCCGGAACAATGTGCCTTACTGTTTGAGGAAGAATGTCACCTATTGAATCACCAACTATTTCCAGCAGTACCCAGGTTTTGGTTTTTGTTTTTTAAGATATTCCCACACAAGTACTGACCTGGTCTGACCTTGCTACCCGTGTGATGTTTGACGGGTTCACTGCACAAATTAGTGTGAATGCAAGTGAACTAGAGGACTTTCCCTGCAGGATATCCTGGCCATCCGGATGGAGTTCATTTTATACGAATGCCTAAATGTTCCAATTATGTAGCATCCTTCCACAAATAGTATTTCATGTAATTAAAACGAGGTTAATTATGGTGCCAGCCACTGGGAAAATGTACACCACAACCATATGTGGTGGGGGTACCACATGCTGTTTCCCATGTGTTTCGAAAGGGGAATATTCATCTATGTTTTCATAGTGGGTATAGTGGCTGAAATATTGATGTTGGTTTTGTTACGACATGCAAGCAGAACACAGTGTACTAGCAACTTACCGCATAACAGACTACAGTTCACAGAACTGGGTGTGTCTCAGGACCCTTTACTCAAAGATGAGGGCTCTATAGATGAAAGCCTGTATATGCCTGTTTTTCTCTCTATGCTGTCTGCATGTGATCAAAAGCTGTTGCCATCTGATGGCTGTTGAGTGATCTTAGTTGTACGGAGGGTCTCAGTCCAGTTCTTAGTGGACAAGCGTGCACATCACTAACCGCATCACAACAGACTAATTTTGCCTGGTTAGTCTCAGCAGAGATGCCCAGGATGAGAGAGACGTGGAGACTAATGACGTCCCTCACTGGGTCATGGAGGCAGCATGGCAAATACCGTGGAAGGTGCCAAAGGTGGGGGGCGGTACTGTGGACAATTACATGCTGCTGCCCAGGTTGTGTGGATGGAGGAACAAATTTATTTTCTAGGATTGTCAATTTGGTTCCTTTCACCATCATCAAATTCACTCTGAAGAGTGATTAGAGAGGTCATCAATTGTAAGGTTAAGCTACCCTGTTCTGCATCGGTCCAGGAAAGGAACTTAAAACTGAGGTGTTACTGTGAGAGTAAGGCACTTCCTCGGCCTCCTGCTGGAATACCATGACTACAGCAAGCCAGTAAGAATAATCATATGGCTGGGGTGTAGGTAGGGCAATAAGTCTATGCACAGGAGTTAGGATTCATGGTTTATTCTCATGGGAAAAGGAAACATTTATTGGGGATGTAAAGGAAGATTTCCAGGCTCTGAAAGGTGCTGTGCTCATGTATGAGGAGTCTATTAACTAAGAGACCATCTAATAATTAAGGAACCAAGAAAAAAACACTTTGCGAAAAGGGGCATTTAACATGGCATTAGTAGTTAGGAGGGTGACTGAAGCTCAGGGTACAAGGAATTTCCAAACACATCTAGAGCCATTTCTTAAACATTATTAGAAGTTATAATTTATTATAGTAGTATGTAGAGGTCTCCTCAGAGACTGGAACAACTTTGTACTAGGTGCTGTAGAGGGACACATTAAGAGACAGTTGCTGCTTCAAAGAGCTTATAATGTAAATAGGCAAGTAGACACAAAGTACCCCCATTTTACAGATGGGGAACTGAGGCACAAAGATGAAGTGACTGGAGAAGTCACTGACAGAGCCAGGAATTGAACTCTGATCTTGTCTTGTGTCCCAATCATGTATCGTCTGAGTGTGAAGATAATTATGGATGGAAGAGGAGTAATTAGTAAGACAAAATCTAAATATCCTCAAACATACATAATATTGAGCTGTTGTAATCTTTTGTCTTTTCATGTTGCTACAATAGGAGACTCTAAAGCTACATAACTCAAGGGCAGGAAGTAGTCTATGCTCACAGAGTTCAGTGGAACATTCTGTGGGGATGACTTCCCATGGCTGAGATGTTTCTGTCACTGCTGTTAGAATTTGAGAATCGTTTTCATATTATGCCTTTTAATTTACCTTGTCTAAAAGCTAAAGATGAAAGCAATCATGCCCAATGGGAAACATGGCTTCTACCTCCTGATGTTCTCTTTCACAGATAAAATACTGGGAAATGCAACAACCATGGATTAAAAGTTGAAGAGGGGAGGGGCGCGCGCGGGAAGGGGTGACTACTTCTGAACTTGAACTTGTAAGAAGTGCAAAATATTTACTTCAAATACAAAAAAATCTGTTCACGCTAAATCCATGAGCAGCCTGAATTCTCTCATCAGATATCCTTTACAGCACAGGCATGTTTGCAGGCAGGCTTTAATTTGCTTCTGTGAATTCAGACAGGATTTTCTCTGGGTTCATGCTTCTTTTACAGATGGACTTCAAAGAGTATTGATTAATGGTCTAGGTGATAAGTAGCAAAATGTTTAACTAGAAATATAAGTTTGCCCACACATTCATTTTTGACAACGTGTCTCCAAACACGTTTGTGCTCAGAATTATAAACAGCTTTCATAGACTGGGAGGAGAACAATTAACGCTAGCCCGGACAAACATGTTGCAGACCACAGTAGTGACTTCGTATTTCGGGTTATCTTGAGCTTCTGACCCTTAAGCACAACCCTCTGTTTGCCCTTTTCAAATTCACTCTTCTTCCCAACCATAATTAGCACCTTCCTTCTTCACACCAAATTCCAATTTTCTAAGAAACTGTTAAGTAGATCGACTATCTTAAGAAAAATCAAAGCTCAATTAAAAATGAGCCATTTCTGAAGTTTAGACAATTTGCCTCTTTATTATCCTCAGCAGACTGACACTTCAAAAATAAACCAATTTGCAAACATACTTTAAGATTTTTATATAGGTTCGTGTTAAAAAATAAAAAGCACAAAGAAGAAATTACATATCAATTTATTTTCCAGCAAGAAAAGCCTACAATTCAGGTGATGTTTAGTTTTCACCTAGTTCTCAAAGAGAGCCTTCTCATGGCTACCCCAGCCTATCCCTAAACTGAAATTTCTCTTTGCTTCCCTTCCAATCCATTGCCTCCCTGCACGAACTCCTCCAACATCGTACAGAGCTATACAGTGGCGGATCCAGTAAGTGCCTAACCACCATGGCTTTTCTGTGGACACTACGTGAAATTGTCTAAGTGGAGAGGGTGCTGCTTCCATAGCGGAGGTATAATTTCTATTTATCAGGCTACTTGGCTTTCAAACCTACCCCTTTCAGTTCCAATATGGGTCACAGAGGTGTCGAGAACAATACGCTTACAGGCGTAGCCCTGCAGAGGCATAGCTCTGTATTGCTGTGCCCCTCGTGATAATTACATCACTAGGCTAGTCTCCCACAGGCTTTATATGCCAGTTGCATTAAAGCAATTATTAATTAAGAATAAATTTCCACCGACTGTCTTTGAAAATGCAGTTGAGCAACTTGAACTATAACTAAGGCAGTGCACATTTGTGTGTGAGCTTGCACACACAGGAAACATGATTCATTGAAATGATTGTCCTGTATCTCTTTTCCCCACCCCCAATTGGCAAAATTTTTTAACCCTGCCAGTTTCAACAAAGCATTTGATACTTTTTATCCCATGAATGCTTTATTTTCAAAAAACTAATTAAGTGAGCAAACATTTGTTTTTGTTTTAACAGGTTTTGGGGGCTGCTCAGGAGAAAAGCAATATTAATTGCATGCCAGTGAGCTGAACTCAAGCTGCACCTACAGTAATTGTCAGGTTTACAGATAAACTTTGATTCATTACCAAAGCAGTGAAGGGCACACAGTGCATCTGCACTGTGACAGAACAGCTGCTAATAGAACTACAAAGCCAATATGTAACTAAGGATCCAAACTGAGTTCTCAGTTTAAGAAAGAATCGATGCATTTACCAGGGTCAAAGTTAAATTACCACCACCTACCATCTATCATCTCAGTGAATTCTCAGAAAGGTCCACATTGAGTGACATGGAAAAATCAAAATATATCAGCATGGCATTGCTCAGCCCCCTCCTCTCACCCACCCAGCGAGGTCCGATTAGAACCTGAAAAATGTTCATTTTACATAGAATTGAGACAGACAAAGCAGAAACAGAATGTCTATCAACCCAGGAAGGACACCCAGCCCTATAGAAACAAACATTCTGTTATTTACAAATATTTCAGATTCAAAAAAGATCCATATCTGACGATGGAAACCAACGTGGAGTCCAAAAATACCAACTTCCTATAGTGACGGATAATTAAGATGCTGATATAGGTACTCCCCTTCTTTCCAGTTTGTTTTTAACTGTGAGATTGATTTTAGAACCACTTTTTAAATAATATTTTTAAGTTGTTGTAGGTTCTCTCAAGTATCCACTTTTCATAAAAGAAATTAACAATTAAAGTGGCAAGCTGGTAGGTAAATATACTCAATTCTATCCCCCTTTTCTAGTGCTGATTCTGTCTCATTTAATTTCTGTCTGTTTTCCACATCAGTAAAATGTGGATAGTAATTACTAACTTGACAGGGGAGATGTGAAGATTAAATACCGTTTGTCGAGTTCTTGAGATCCTCTTAGGGAAACTGTTTTAAGAGCAATATTTGTTTTTATTTCAAAATTAGTTTCTTACCCTGCTTGGCTCAAAAATATTTGCTTTCAAGCTGTGAGTGACAGCTCCCGAAAACCTAGCTATTTGAAACCACAGACATCTGTATGGGCATTTTTTTCTATTTCTGATTCGAGGTGGTGACTTTGCACTTCATAAGTTTTAGTAGAGAAAATGAAACATTTTAATGGGAATGAAATAACAAATGCTCTGTTTTGTCTGGTTTCACATCTAATCCATTTGAGACCGAAGAGTTTCACCTGTTCCATGCAAAATCCAAAATGGTGACTAAGGTTCACTAGAAAGTATTGCTGAACAAAGAGCCACTAAGTTCAGATCTAGTTCTGAGCCCCTTTAGTGTTGATTGGGATGGTGTGTCTGCAATATTTGTGGTAAGATGGGTCTGAACTGAACATGGGATGAGTTTTAGCACTGTTCAGGTTTCTAAATCATAGAATATCAGGGTTGGAAGGGACCTCAGGAGATCTAGTCTAAGTCTAGTGACCTCAGGAGATCATCTAAATCATCCTGTGCAGCTTTGTGGTGTTCATACAGAACATAAACAGGAAAATCTTTATCCTAGTTGTGAACAATCACCACCCAACCAACCACCTTCAAAAAAGGAAAGATCAAGGTTTCCAGTCCTCTCTGTAGGAAGGTGGGTCAAGTCTGTTTGCCTCAAAGACACCTGAAAACATGAAGTTTTTGAGATGTGATGATGAAGAGCCTGCTTAGCTGCAGGGCTAGTGCAAGAGGGAGCATTGAAGTCACACGTTACAGGACCCAGTAAATCTAAAATAGGATGGGAACCCACTAAGATCCAGGCAGAGTTTTCACTGCATTTTTGATCCATGTAAAAAGCTTAGATATCTTTTAGATATGATCCATTAAAAAGCTTAAGAGTTGAGTGGATCCTGAGATGCTTATTGACTGATTACATATGGCCCCTATGTACAAGTCCCCATAATAGCATGCTCTCCTCTCTGCTGTTGACCTCCTTTATCCTACTCTCATCATCTCCTTTTCCCTTATCCATGTTTTACTGTCTTCTGGGTTGCTCTCTTTACAATTGACCCACGCTTGCTCTCGTGTGTTTTTGTTTTGTTTTTGTAATGGAGTAATTTTAATCCAAAATTCAATTCCTTGCCTCTTCCTAAAACTTAGCAATCACCCTGTTCTCTGCCACGGTTCAACATACTACCATCCTCTCTCTCAACACACAACAAGTTTGAGTCCAAGGTCAGCTGCTGTCCCTTGACATGGTTCAAGGTCTGATCTTTTCTTTTCATTTTAACACCTAGAACTCTGGTTTAGGGCCATCCTCCTCTCCATTTTGACTACTTCCACACACTCTGAAGAGCTTACAACCCAATTTTCAGAGAGGATGCAATGAAAAGGGACAACAGAATGGCAGAAGGTAAATGGTTTTAGTAAGCATGGGGCTCTGTCAATAAGGCAGTCTCTCCACTCAGGAAAGGCTAGTGTGCCCCCAGATGGAGAAGTGAATTTTATAATTTATCTGCGTAGAAACAGCACATTAATAAAAATGAGGATTTAAAGTTTAAGACACAATCATTATCGGCTGCAGTCTCAGCTTCCCTAAGTCCATTAATAGACAAGTACAGCTACATTACAAGGAAGTGTTCTGCTAAAAAAAATGGAAAGTGGTTGTCCCCACGACACCAATGTGATAAACAGTATCAGAATGAAAACACCCAAGCATAAGGAGTTTAAACAGTCCCTCACATTTTGCCTGGCCTCATCTCATTATTCCTCCTTAGCGGTGAAGCAGGAAACAAGTTCTCCCTGCCAAAAAAAGGGTTAGTAGCCATTGTCAAAGTACACTGAACCACACAAGCCAGAGACATGCCCTGTGAGCTCAGATGCGTCTCTCCACTGAGAATTCAGACAGTGGGGCAATCTCAGGGTCTGTTCCACCACAGGAGCACTGGGAAGCTAAGAACCAAGTCATATGGAAGTACACAGCTGCTTATGACCTCTGCGTGATTGACAGGTCCAGACCCAGAGGAAAGACTAGGTAGAGAATGGATTTGACAATATATTGGTATACACTAAGGGTGTACATATTGAGAAATCAATAATCCCAGCTACCCTCCCAGGACACCCCTCAGGCACATCCCGTACTGTACAAAAATCACAAGCCTCCAGAGTAAAGTATGTCCAGGTGAAGCCAGCCTAAGGTGTGTAAACTGCAGACATTGCTTTCAGAGACCCCTTCATGCTATAAATTCAGTATACGAACAGAATTTGGGTGACACTCCTAATCAGTCTTTCCTTTTCTCAGCACAACAGAATCATCTCAGCTCTTCACTTACACACTAGCAGTATTACCCTCATTCCTCCTCTGGGTGTCCATTAGCATTCAGGATATCCAGAGTTGTTCAAGGTCACAGGCAACTGCAAAGGAGAAAGACAGTATGGCACACCACCCTAGATCCAGATCCTGTATCGTAAAACATCCAAAGAGCCTAGTGAGAACTGATACAGGGCTCTGATTGCTTACAACTGTGGATCACGAGGCAGCAGGAACAGCCATGTCCATTGGGTCTGGTATACGTGCTCCAAATTCAACACATTGGATATCGGGTGTCACATAAGACGTAGGGTGTTGCAGGGTTCAAGTCTTGCCTGATCACAGACTGATCCAGGTGGTCAGAGACCTCATTGCAGAAGTAGTAGTAGTTTAATTATTTCCAGCTGTTAATGGTGCCACTTTGGACTGCAGCAGGTTAACAACATGTTCAGTTTTCTTATTATTTCTCTCCATGCTCGCCTGCACCTTAAACAGAGGCAAACAAATAGGATCGTACCAACAGCATCACCCATGATGGCAAGAAACATCACACTATTCCACCACAGAAGGGAAAGGGGAGATTTGGTGGCTGAGAGCAAAGTTGAAATGAAAAACTAGACTTCCTTGTTAACCAAGCTACAGGCTGATCTTGCTCTGCTTTTGGGGGGGGGAAAAGCAAAAATAATGTCAATCCAATGGCAGCAACAACATGTGAATCAGTGAAGGATGTTTCTCATGCAGGTGGTATAGAAAAGTTTTCATTCCATCACTGGATCTCCTAGCAGAACAGTATTTTACCAACTTCTGTTCTCTTTAGACTTTCACCTACATTACCAATGCACTATGGTCTTTGCACTTCCCTACACTATTTTGTAATACAGCTCACTTCTACCTACAGCACCTGCTGCCTCTGGTTTCCATTCACCTGCTGCATCTCTCCCACTTCTCACTCTTGCAAGTGTAAGTGGTAGGGGTCTAAGTTAGGTACTCTGTATATCATACACAGTACTCCCCTCAGAAACTGCCCTCAGTCTCCTATAGTCTTTCTGACACATTGAGGAACATCCTCATGATCAGAGACAGGCATGTCCTGCCATTCTTGAAGCTGGAGCCTCTGCTGGGTGGCACTATTATGCAGGATGCAGTGAACTAGAACAACTACATGACGCTTTTCTAATTGCCATGGTAATATGCCTCTCAACATGTCCAGAAGGCTGCACATGGGGTGGCGGAACTTCATTGACCTCTTAGTGTTCTGAGGTACTCCCCTTTGGACTTGACTTTCAAGCCAGAAGATTGTAGGTATTAGTCCTGACTAGGACATAACCCTCCACCTGGTTAAACCATTAACAGTTACAAGATGTAGAATGGGTGGTTTATTGTACTCTGATAATCCCAACTTTCAGCTTCCAGTAAGTTCCCCATTCTCTAAGCTGCATCCAGTCCAGAATTCTTAGTTAAGAAAGGCTCCTGGGTACCAGTCAACATCTGTCATGTTAGCAGAAGTGATCTGCACAGAGAAGAAGCCCCTTCTAGTGGCCAGATAAGTGGTGGCACCCATGTCTTCAAACTTGAGCATGATTGTTGCCAGATTCTTGAGGAAAGTCATCCATCTGAAAGGTGGGGGTGGGGGGGGAAGCATAATAATTTGATACACTGACTGGCTAACTTCTATGCTGGCCTCCTTTGCCCTTTGAAAAGATGCCATTACTAAGACACCCCGCCCCAGTGATAAGGTTGGTGAATACGAGTAGGGTAAGATTTCTGTGTCAGACTCTCCAAATACTCTTCATTCTTCAGAGTACAGGGCCTCTATCTGCACCACTGGACTCTCTCTCTCTCTCTCTCTCAGAGAATACCAGGAAACCCACCCCTGGCATTGTCTTTCTCCTTTTCCTCCATAGCCATCTTCCCACCCGCCAATGTTTCATAAAATAAGGAAAAATGATGTGGGAATAACTCTCTCCCTCCTCCACCTAACATGCACACACAACTACCCCAGGAGCTGACTGTTGGCACATGAGTGCTTCATGCTAAATGGGGTGATAGGGCAATGCTGTGCAATGACAACTAGTGAGCTTCTCCGCCAGAGTCTGCAACAGGCCACTGACTTCTATTCTAGTCAATGGCAGTGCAACCACTGAAGGGTGTAATCCCCACTGCACAGCTCCCTGACAGGCATAGAACTGTGGGCTAGCAGAGAAGACTTGCTCTGTGTTGTGCTCTCCTTGGAAAAGTTAATGAGACATTATTTTAATTTCTGCTCCCTTGTATGGGTGCCAAAGCCCCCTGTGTAGGTGGAGTACAGCCATGTATAAGTTTTGAGAGCTGAATTATGAATTCCATGATAACTTTCTCAAAGTTATTTGCATCTTTACATCTGAGGTGATCAAAGTCCATAATTTTGAACCTGTGAAGATCATGATTAATGGTCAAGTTGTAGCGGTAGTAGATGAATTCCTCTATCTGAAAGTATACGTATCCAACCAAGAAGGCTGTTCCAAAGAAATAGGAAGAAACCTGGGAATTACTTGTTCCACCGGGGCCTCCCTTTCAAAGAAGTTTGGAAATGTACAAAGGTTAGATTGGTGAAAAGTTTAATTTCTCCAAAGTGACTTATGGATGTGAATTGTGGGAAATTAATGCTACTGCCAAAAAGAAAATTGAAGCTTTTGAGATCTGGTGCTGGTGAAGATTTTTATTTCTGGGATGGAAAAGAAGATGAATGCTAATATTAGGAATATTATTGGAGAGAAGCAGACCCCACTGTCGGACTCAGCGAATGTTATCTTTTTAAAGGGGTTATTGTGCTGCAGTCTGAGTTGTAAAACAGTGTGAAATGATTGTTAAGGAAGAAAAAACCCAAACCTCTGCAGAATTCACCTGGTGTGGTGTTCTGCTGGAAACTCTAGTGACCCTTTGGAGCCTCTGATCTCAGGCTGAAGTTCACAAATTTTTGAGTGAACATGGGCTCACATATGCTCTTGCATCAAAATGGAAAGAGGTACAGTTTCAGTATCATGCCAGGTGAAATACAGCTGCATTTCAGGATCTTGGCTTTTCCCAAACCCCTGCCTGTTGTAACTGAACAACAGCTATGTGCAAGAAGGGAATAAGGGAGTTTGACTGTTGTATTTCTGTACTGTCTCAGGTACTGGTATGCTCTTTCTGTATCCCAGCTTAGTCATATTTCTCTGTAATTTCTGTATCTATGACCTGTTTGGCCCTGACAATAGATTTTTCAATAGGTCCTAGTTTTTTTTTTTCTCAAAAGGTTACCATGTACGCTGACTGCATGATTTACTTAAAGCAACAGCCTGACTGTGGAATTTCTGTGTTCTGTTCAGCTACATTTCTCTTTTGTTGCAGGTTGAGTTTCCAGTAGCATTCTATAAAATACAAACTATGCTTGAAAGAGATTGTTTCTATTATGTAGATGCACATCCGGATATTCTGATAAACTGATGAAGTACACACCATTTCGTCTCACTTTCTACAGTTTCACCACACAGGGCATGATCAGTGAGATGGATAGGTGGGGTGCAGCAGGTCAATAGGAAATCAGCTACTGAGTGCTCAAAGAGAGTGATGGATTGAGACGGCTATTGAAAATTCTGCTAAAATGTCACCAATATTCTGACATGAATATCCAGTTTTTATTTATTGCTCAAGTCAACTATTATGTGAAAAAGCAGGTGAATGCCATTGTCAAATCTGAGACTGTAAATGCGCGCATGTACACGCACAATGGTGAAACAAAACCCAGCTGCCAAAACACCATGATATTGCAATAATTGTCCTTTATTCACCTGTTCATAAGGACTACATATCCTTTTGTCAAATGATCCATAGGCCAGATAACTATTGGCTGAACGGGGACTCTTTACATATGGCCTAGTTGACCATTCACCTTGAACTAATTGCCCCATTTCTTTGTACACTGTCAGTGAGAAATACTTCTAGTAATTTTGTCCAGATAATTTTTTATTTTAATTGTATTGATCTGAAGTTACAACAGCTTTTTTATGGCTGTCATTTATCAATTTTTCCCCTTGATTTTATATATTTCTCAGGCAAAACCACTTCCATTAACAGCAGTCAAGTTATGAAGCTTGTACAATGAATGCACTTGATACATTTTGTTTAAATGCCACATTTTAAATAGCCACGAAGCAGAATTCTTTGTAGGAAACATCCAAATTATACTTTAAGATGAAGACATTGGGTTTTGGACAACCTAACATGTCCCCAGTCCATTATTGCTAATATCAGCAAGGAAACGAAAAAGTACCATTGTCTAGGGTTTAGTTCTATCCCTAGCTCCATCACTGATTTGATTTAGTGCGCTGGCAATTTTGAGAAATTCTTCAATAAATTGTTTGCTAGAGGAGGAGTGGCATCTTGTACAAGACTGCTTGTGAAAAGATTTTCTCGATGTATAGTGAAGAGCTAGCCTGGTTGTGAGACCTTGGGCACATCAGTGAATCTCACTGAGCCTCTCCCTATCTGTGAATTGGAAAAAATTACTTCTAATCTACCTTATGCTAAACTATCTGTTCTACCTTGTATTTAGCTGTGACCCTCTATCTTTTCCAGGCCTAAAGAAAAGCTCTGCGTAGCTTGAAAGCTGGTCTCTTTCACCATCAGAAATTGGTCCAATAAAAGATATTACTTCACACACCCTTGTCTCTCTAATATCCTGGGACCAACACGGCTATAACTCTGGAACCCTGTAATAGCTGGTGTCAATGACAAGAACATTTATATTTTGAAATAAAATGTTTGGAGTAGAAAAAATAGTTCCTCTTTCACTTACCTGCCAAGACCAGAGTTTGATTCTGTTTCAGCTGCAACACTTGATCTCACAAAAACCTTAAGGTCTGCATAAATAGTCTTGGTTTGTACAGTAAACATCTCTATTGTAAGAGAACAGAGAACATCCTGGCAGCAAAGGGCTAAAGCCCAAAGCTTGGGAAGCCCTGAGCACTTACAGCATTCATTGACTACTATCAACACTGCTCCATACCTGCACCTCTCAGAATGTGGTCTTCAGCTTCCGGGACCTTTTAAGTTTCTTTGCAGTCATCAAGCATCTTCCTAGGGTTTTCAGAATTCCTCGTACCGTGATACTAAGGTCATCTACTTTTGTGAGAAAATTTTTTTTATCTTGAATCTTCACACCAGAACTCACTTTAAAAGCTAAACCTTTTTATCATTTGTTTACCCAATTTTGTTTTAAAATCAAGTAATCTTTTTGTAATCTTAATCTGATATTGTTACCATTCTGGGTTCTTGGGAGTATTTTATTCTTTTCTTTAACAAAGAAAATCAGTTGGCTTTATAAAGGAAAACTCATTAAATAATTGAGACCTTCCCAATATAGTATAGTTAGCTATCCCAGTGTATAAAGTGTAAAACAGTGTATAAAGAATATCAAATAAGCCTCTGCCCCTGTGCATGAATGACCTTCCGGTAAGCCATTTTTTGTGCCAAAACTTTATTTTCATCTCATTATGATTAGAACTCTTTGACCAATGACACCAGAAACTGAATTACGGTCTTTGGCTTTCCACATAAACCTCCGAGTATGCCAGAGTGTAGCTAATTTATCTATTGGATTTGAGTACAGAAATCAGCTTTCCAAACAAACAGATGGTTGAGCTTGGGTGGTATTTCATAGCAACATGTGTTTCAACAAACATTCTAAACATTTCCCATTTGGTCTCAAAATTGAGGCTTTTGGACTCTATCCTCTGCAATGGTAAATTGTGCAGGGTAACACTAAAAATGTGACATTTCTGGATTTATTTGAGTGCCTCAGTAACTATAGTTTTTTTAAATGCAATTGTGAAGTCACAATTTACACACATGAAGGCTGTGATGTTTTAAAAAAACAGGTCATAACTTAGTTTTGCAACACAACAGACTAATTAATGAAGAGTTCAGTTGACTGGCTGTGACTTAACTTGACAATTGTCCAAACAGAACAATTGGTGGAGAGAGCCAGAATTCCAAGATTCTTACTCTGATGAGCAAATACACACTTTGTAACCAACACTTCAGAGTAACAGTGGACAATAGTCCATACTATTTCTACATAAAGGCAGCGCAAAGGGCTGTCATGATAGTACTACCCATAATTGTAGCTGTGACAGTTAAGAAAATATTAAGTCTTATTTAGATTACACACACATTTTTTGCTTCCCCACTATCAAATGCCATAGAGGCACTAAGAGCAACTTTGTAGAAAAGAGTTCCATTTTGCACTTCAAGCAAGAATGTAATCTCTTATGTAAGACAGACACAGTGTATCCTCGTTATTCTATACTCAAAGTTCGGTAAGTGTAAGTTCTCTGGGAACTAGCCAATAAATACAAAATAGTTAATGAGTTTAAATTAAGTTAGTAAATACTGGCCACAGAGAACAGAGGTACTAATAACCTAAACTAGTAAGGCACAGCCAACACTGATATGTAAGCATCGAGACTAACATCATTACTACCACTTCTTTACTTACAATTTTGCTATCGTGTGTGCGTGTGTATGTATTATTTTGCATTTAAGATACCCACCTTTTGTTTGCACCAGCCCAGGAGATACATTTAGATAGTTTAATTGACTACAGCAGGTACTAGAGTAATTTGGATGTAAAGTTCTGTACGGTAATCCATGCTCGTGGATCAACTGAATGTTTAAAGGGATATATTTGCTGTTATTAAAAAAGAAAGATTCTGAATTTTCAGTTGAGCAACAGCTAATTCTGATACGGCAAACCCTATAAACTTTTTCCTCTTGCAGACCAGGATCACAAGAAGCTTTGATTCTCTTTTCCATATGGTAGGCTGTAGGTTCTTAAATCATGCTGGTGGCATAGTTTTTCCAAGCAGAATATAATCAAGTTGTGGCTATATTCAAGCAAGTTATTAAGTTAACGTTTTTATATATTTTGCATACTTTAGCTGTTCGCAGTGTGTATCCCTGCACAGTCAACTCATTCAAGGGTGAGGAGTTAGCGTCTGTTCTGCCTCAAAATCAGAACAGTGAACTGAGGTCCAATTGCATTCTTTATTACCAGTCATGCGTAGGTGGCAGAAGGAAAACAGCTTGTTTTCTAGGCTCCTAGGTGGAGTTTGTTGGGCTGGCAATTAAAATATCTTTTGACTTGGATACAGCACAAAAGTAATCTGGAGCAAAGATTAAAGATGGAAACAATACATTTGTGTTTTTCAGACTGTAACTGTATCAAATCACCATTTTAGAGGGCCTCTCTGAATTCCTGACTCCACTGGGACCATGTCAGACACATTACTTGAAGAGAAACTGTCCACTACTATGTGAAACTCATGGCTCTAGAGAATGCCTACAAGAACAGGAAACTGGACAGTGGCATTGTCATGTTAAGTAGATCTTAATATTTAAGACTGGCTGCTTGTTGTGGCAAGAGCAGAGGAACTCACACCTTGGCTTTGCTATGATTGACAGTTGTAATTTTCATTAAAGGTAAGCATTACAATGCAGGCTTCGTCCATACGGTTTCCAGTAACCTGGCTTAACCCTGTACGATAAACAGCTTAGCTCTGTCTCCTAGCAGTATAGCTTACGTCCATTCAATACTTTGCCTTCTGCTAACCAGGATATGTATTATGTAATCAAAAATCTCTCTTTTTTGTGAGCCAAGATCAGAAGCTAAGTGTCTTAAGATCAACATATAGGCATCATTCTGTCATGTCAATTTTGGTCACTGCTCAGCTTTATTAATTGAGCTAACAAAAATCCTTCTGGTAGTTTGAAAGAGTTTGCTTCAAAATTCAAATTTTTACAGTGGGCCAGTTGTGCATTTTTAATTTCAAAATTGGGCTAGAAATTACCTGAAATTAAGTCACGGAAGGGTCCCTATTAAATTTATGGGAAAGGATTCTCTACAACAGGGAGGATGCAATAAATAAAATCTCCAAGTATTAGTTCAATTTTTACAACTATTTCACTTTCATTGTATTGCAGTTGGTTTACTTTTTTAGCGAATGTACAAAAAGCCAGTGCTTATGTGCATAATCAAGCAATTTAAATTAAACTGCCAGGTTTACACTTGAGAATGCAATTTTTAATTCATTGGGCTACATAAGCCATTCAGAGAACACACGACTCAATTATGCAATAGAGTGCTGTCACCCAGCCACCTTTCAACCTATGTCTCTTCACTGATCTTATTGCCATCTCCCTTAGCATATTGCTCATTTTATTATTGGGCATAAAATAGCTTGATCGAGCTAAGTGCAATTTTTCTTAATCTAAAACGTATATCCCTAATGCCCGTTGGTTATGAAGTATTAATTCATTGACAGTCTGTGGTCTGTCACAGGTGTGACATTCAATTTTAAATATTTGCAGTGAATAGTTTTTTGACAATCTACAGCCCAAGAATTATTGCTGAAGCAAGTCAAATACTTCAGAAGTAGTACAGTTAATAATTTGGCCATTCATAGCATAAGAAGCAACATCCAAGTTAATTACTTGAAATTTCACACATTGGTAAACTGTCAGATGATCTTGGTTTTGTTCTGAGCTCTGCCACTGAACTGACATTTTTTGGCCTTTACCAAATCACTTACCTCTCTCTGTCTTTCTTCATCTTTAAAATATGGATAATTACTAGCTACCTATTTCAAAGTGATGTAGTGAAGTTCAGTTCATTTAGGTCTGCTACATATTTAGTGTTCTTCAGATAGAAGGCACTATCCGGGTAATACAATTTCAGTCATGCCATGCCATTACTGCATTTCATAGAATCATAGAATATCAGGGTTGGAAGGGACCTCAGGAGGCCATCTAGTCCAACCCCCTGCTCAAAGCAGGACACACCCCAACTAAATCATCCCAGCGAGAGCTTTGTCAAGCCTGACCTTAAAAACCTCAAAGGAAGGAGATTCCACCACCTCCCTAGGTAATCCATTCCAGTGCTTCACCATCCTCCTAGTGAAAAAGTTTTTCCTAATATCCAACCTAAACCTCCCCCAGTGCAACTTGAGACCATTACTCCTTGTTCTGTCATCTGCTACCACTGAGAACAGTCTAGATCCATCCTCTTTGGAACCCCCTTTCAGGTAGTTGAAAGCAGCTATCAAATCCCCCCTCATTCTTCTCTTCCGCAGACTAAACAATCCTAGTTCCCCCAGCCTCTCCTCATAAGTCATGTGCTCCAGTCCCCTAATCATTTTTGTTGCTCTCCGCTGGACCCTTTCCAATTTCTCCACATCCTTCTTGTAGTGTGGGACCCCAAACTGGACACAGTACTCCAGATGAGGCCTCACCAATGTCAAACAGAGGGGAACTTCTTGGGAACAACGGCACACTGTTGACTCATATCCAGCTTCTTGTCCACTGTAACCCCTAGGTCCTTTTCTGCAGAACTGCTGCCTAGCCATTCGGTCCCAGTCTGTTGCGGTGTGTGGGATTCTTCCATCCTAAGTGCAGGACTCTGCACTTGTCCTTGTTGAACCTCATCAGATTTCTTTTGGCCCAATCCTCTAATTTGTCTAGATCCCTCTGTATCCTATCCCTACCCTTGAGCATATCTGCCTCTCCTCCCAATTTAGTGTCATCTGCAAACTTGCTGAGGGTGCAATCCAGGCCATCCTCCAGATCATTAATGAAGATATTGAACAAAACCGGTCCCAGGACCGACCCTTGGGGTGCTCCGCTTGATACTGGCTGCCAACTAGACATGGAGCCATTGATCATTGCCCATTGAGTCTGACGATCTAGCCAGCTTTCTATCCACCTTATTTGCATTACCTTAGGTCAGACAGCGATGATGATGCTGTGGTCCATTACAAGCCCAGGCCGTTTGTGTCAAAAATGAATTCAAATTTATTGTGTCCACCTAACATCATAGCTGAGCACAACTAAATGTGGTCAACTATCCCATCATCTCAAAACGAAAAAGGAAGTATCAGTTACCTCTGAAAACAATAGGGTGTTTTAATACCAAATCTATGGTGCTCAGAGAGCTGAATACCATTTTTCTTACATTAACAGTGGCAAGGCTGTCAGGCAGTGGTGCTGCTTCAGTTCCCCAGAGGTGAAAATGTGGCCCGTCATCTGTCAAAACGCTCCTGGACTCAGTGGGGCCCAGATTTTACCTAACATCAGATTCACTTTTACAGGTGCCTTTCCTAGCAAGCTTTCTTTAGGTAGCCAACCTGCTAAATATGGTTAAGGCAGCCAGTAGCACTCCTTACATGACCACGTGTAACTGACTCCTGGAGGGAGGATGTTCCTCCCTTTCCTTGAGCTCCTACTCCATTTTCTCTGGCTTTCCTTATCACTATATCCAAAAGAGGTGGATCACTTTCGTTTACTAAACATGGTTAGTCAATTGTAGATGTTAAACTAAGGTATTTGCCATGAGGATCTTTGATTTTATTATATGAATGTTAAGCATATTTCTCCAAAATTTACTTGTTATTTTGGGGGCCCAGTTTAAGAAGCCTTAAAGGGGCAGGATTTTCAATAAATGCTGAGTGCCTGCTATCTGAGACTCAAGCCCCCTTCAAGACATCTCAAGACACCATGAAATCATGAATCACTTTTGGAAAAAAAGAATTTAGCTAGCATAGGTGTTGTGTGAGTATAGACATGTGGGGTCATATATCAAAGAGCAACCCTCCTTGATGAAATTATAGCAAACCTTTGTTTTCTCCTATATGCACATATTTAGGGATTGTTGAATTAAGTCACTACACCTTCATGTAAAATATAAAAATTCTGCCAATTATTAGATTTGCCATACAGTGAAATATAAGATGAAAACCTTTGTTCTGGATATTTTTATTCAAAACAAGTCTAATACATACACTTCAAAAATGTGAAAAGTAAAGGACTATTTCTTATAGCTTAGGATAGCCTACAAATTCAACAATGTTGTTGTCCTTTTTATTTGTGATCTCAAAATACATCTATACTTTTTTTCTGTTCTCTCCAGGTATTCTGAATTTCTCCCCCATGACCTCCCACCCACATTTCTGAGTTGTGTGCTAATACTAAATAGTAACGTAGGCAACATTTCACAACTCAATATTCTAAGCCTCACTGCATGCATTACTGAAATCCTTTTTGCTTGGTACAGGTAAAGTCCTTAATAATGTACCTACCTAATCATTATACTTGTAAACTCCACATTAGTACACAATTTGCATTACAAAGTTATTTGCAATTTGTATGTCTATGTACCTTGAGCAACCTACTTTAACGCTAATATTTTTCAGAGACTTATTTGCATGTCTATGAACGAGAGTAACAATGGAACATTATGCAATTTAATGGTAAAAGCTAACATAGAAGTGCAGCCTTGTTGATTAAAATCTCCCTTAAAGAAAAAGTTCTGTTTGGCACTTTGATAGAACCCTCGATTTCTGATTTGCAAAACTGAAATCAAAGAACTTCAAAGATGAATCCACATCAGAAGACTATAAGGGTAGTGGATTGTTTCCTGAATATTGTAAGCAAAATGAAAAGGTGTAGGGTAAAAAATTATCACATGTATTCAATTACCCATGACTGAACCAAACTGCTTCAGTAGTAACAGTAAACATGGCAAATATAGCAACAGCTTTGAAACTTGCTGTACTATACATTCAAACTTGTTTTTCCAACCAATAATGAAGTTGATAAAATGAAGAATTTTTTTTTAAAAAATAATATTCATAGCCATTGTACTTAATCTGTTGCACCTGAAATTTTATTCTGTTCTTTTGGTGCTTTGTTGTGTGCTTAAACAGAAAGGATTTTTTTACATTTAGCACTTGAAAACTGCCAGCCACTGAGATTTTCCAGCCAAGGTCTTCCTTTTTCTATTTTACATAAAAAGGAAATAGAGAATAAAAAAAGTTTGCTATTGGCATGGACCCACTCAATGCTTCACAGCAAAGGTTCCCAACTTGTGGCCCATGGAGCATTGGTGGTCTACATACAGTTGCTGGCCACATGGTTCTGGCTCCTCTGGGTTATTTCCAGCTTTCAAGTTGATTAAGAAAATAGAATAAATAAGATTTTAGTATTACTTTTCCACATAAGCAATTGCTGCCCTGCCATGGTGATGCTATGCAATTATGAATGATATGAAAAGTTGCCACAAAAATCAAATGCCATGACAAAACCACAAAACTCTCCCTGTATTACACGGTCCACAGTATGAAAAAAAAATCAGTTTACATATTGTCTTGTACTGAGATATGCTGGGTCTCAAGCACAATGACAGTGAAAAGCAAGACAGACTTGATTTGGAAACCACCCTTCTCAGACCCACTACTTTCAGGGCCAGCAATAATCTTTGATCTCAGTCCTTGCACGTACACAACTCCCACCAAAATTTAGAGTTATCCTTGTATGATGCTACCAGATTGGTATCCAAGTGCACTGTAGAGATATGGTGGGGATTGGTGGAGAAGATGACATACTTGTCTGATGCGGAGTGGGGAGGGATTGTTAGAGGACTGTTAATACGCATCTCAGAGGAATCTACACATTAAATTGTTATATGGAATCCACACATTAAGTTGTTATATGGAATCCAGAACCATGATGGAAACATTTTGCTGGCAAATTAGGTAGTTAGTAGAAAGATTAAAGTAAAGTTTCTCCCCAGAAACAAAGCCATGGACCAGTCTATGATCTGATGCTCAGTAGGGCACTGTACTACAACTGACAACAAGAAGTTCATTGAACAGCCATTGTTATATTGAACAGAATAATATTTTGTTTAAGCCAAAGAAAATGTGTATCTGCATTTTCCCCCCTGCTTCCGTGGATTCATTAGTCAGTGCTTTCACTCAAACTTCAGGCATCAATTAATATACCACTTGGATGTTTCTGATGCCAAGCGGTTGGTAGCTTCCAAAAATAGGATTATCAGGGACTAAGGCTGTCTGAGACGACTAGGGTAGTAAAAATGAGCTTTGTGATCAGATCAACTACACAGATCCTTGAACTCCTGTTTACTGGTTAATAACTCCTAAATTATGCAAATACCGGAGACTTCCTGGATACCATCAAGTTGAGATGCAGAAAACAAGGGAGCAGGTAGAAGTTGGCTGTACTCTCCAGATGCAACGAGATTCACCAGTGCTTATTTTAGGAAGTTCCTGCTCTCAAATGCAGTCAAGTGAGAAATCCTTATTTGAAGCAGCTCTGACAACTTTTAGTAGGATTGTTGGACTTGACCTGGGAGGATCATAGAGAATCAACTGACTCTTTACCAATCCGTATAATGTTATTGCATATGAGCCATACTACTGTTTAAGGTAGTTATCAGTATTCTATTGCCCCCTTGCCTCTCAATTATTAGGCAAGTGATGTGCCGTGACTTCTGCTTTTCTACCAAATTATTTGTTCTATTGTTGCATTATCCTCCGATCTTCCCCACCTCCACAACATTAATCAGTTTAATCCATCTGTTTTGTTCTCTGACAAGTAGAATTGTGAGCAGTCTGTGACAGGGCTTGTTCTCTCTTCATCTTTAGTACAATGCCTGGCACACTAGTATCCTGATCCTTTACTTAAGTTCCTAGGTGCTATCCATAACAAACAAACAAAGGTAATTCCTTATTGTTACTATAGAAATTATCTTTTATACCACAAATATTCAGTTTATCCAACTTCACATACATAAAGCATAGAGAAACTTTAAGGGCAACGGCATAACCCCCTTCACCCTCAACTACAATAGTACCCTACTTCACCAATCAGCAAGCCTGCTAGGCTTCTGTAACACACTGGTTATCTTCCTCTCCTTATGTACCCTAAGATTTAGCAGTGGAAGGCTGTGGTGATACTGCATATTACTAACATGAAACAGGCAGTTTATTTACTTCTACACTTTGTCTAATTTTGTAAGTTTTAGCTACATTTTCCCAAATCCTTCCTATACGGTAACATTTATTTTATTGTTTTTATCTGATTATTCACTAACAGAATGCTACTCAAAATCAACAACAGCCGTAAAGAAAATTCAATTCAATACATTATACCAATGGTAATAAGTAGGCAAGTAAATTAATCACAATCCATATGGTAATTAAAAATATGGGGTTAATAGTAACCTAGTATTAGTCAAATGTTACACTAATACTGGTATATTTAGACTATTAAATTGCAATTAAGATCATGAGCATATTGATATAGAGATGTATTTGCACATTTATCAAGTGCTTCACAAATTGAAGTAATCTACCATAAAAGCCCCAGTGAGTGTGAATTAATGAGGTTCACACACAACCTTACATACCAGGTTTTCCAGCTTTCAGTATTTGTTTGATTAGATTTGTTTTTGGTTTTAACATCTATATTCATGAACAAGTGCCTTAAATATCTGTTGCTTATATAAATCCAACTTTCACAAATACTTTGTCAGCCATCTGTCTCATCTGTGTCTTGCATAAAGTTTTTCTTTAATTAAGAGTACAGTAGTACAAGAGTACTTCAGCCAGATAACATCCGACAGCAAATATACATTTTATTTAGGATGTGTTTGAACCACAGCCCTCGATCCAAACACACTTCATCTTTGGGGCAACGGGAATCCAGATCTAACTTTTGCAGCTCTGCTTACGGGGATGAATGTAAAAGGGCAAGTGGTAAAACTTTAGTTATCTAAGCTCATAAATGGACCACTTTTGTTGTGAAATGCATTCCTCTTGTAACTCCATCAGCTTCAGGGTAAGTACACTAGAGACTTGGCCTGTAACAAACAAAACTTCCATTCACGTGTATAACGATAATTGTCTTAAGGACAAGATGATGTGGGGGGCACTTTTCCTAGCAGCCTGCGTATCCAAGTAACGCCACTTAGCAATGTATCAGAATTTGTTAGCGGGAGTTAAGGAGGCAGAGACCTCAGTGGCCACAATTCAGTTGGAATCTGCTCCACTGAGTTGTTGGGCAGCATTTGCCACAGCGGCAGCACTGTTTTAACAGTGGATGAGTAGGTGCTGCAGTACATTTTCCTGCACCTGGTTTTATTTCATTATTTTCCTCCAGCACCTCCAACCATGGACTTGAATGTTTAAGTTCTGTCCGAGATGTTATCCCAACTTCTAAAGGGTTATACATTGCAGCAGCTATTTTTTCCTGTATCGACCTTTTCAATACCGAGTCTCCGTCGGTATGCATTTCCTCTCACGTCAGGAGGAAGTCATCAGTAAGTACCCAGCCACTTATTTCCCCCACCCACTAGCTTTGAGATCTACAGCTCAGGAGTGCTTCGTAAACGCAAATTGTTTCTCTTCGGACCCTTAAAAGATGCCTGAAGGGGAAACAGATGAAAAGTCACCAACATCCTTTTATGTTCCCAGAACTAAGAGTGGTGAAGACATTCTCTGCCCGTCAAGTTCATGCCTGCTCATTTCGTCCTTGTTCTATTGTCTCCTGGGCCCTCGCGAACTGAAGTTTTAATCAGTGAGAAATGAAGCAACAAGCCACGCTGCTTCATCTGCCATCATGCAAGGCAGAGCGAAAGCACTGGGATCATTGCAGAGAAACAAGTGAGAGAAACTCGCACAGTGAGAATTTTTTTCAACTGAAAACCGCTCTGTGTCTTCTCCCCACTTCTGTTTCTCACCGCCACATGTATTCCGCATCTATGCACTGGTGGCAGAACTGCTGCTTTCTCAGGTTTTCCCACTCTTCCCTATTTTTCCAATTGCCACAGTGCATCGCACACAGTATACACGGACATCATATAAACTGGTGTTCAACTCAAAATGCCTGCACTTCAGGCCCCTTACAACAATGCTGGAAGCCAGACAGTCTCCCTACTTCCATCTCTGACAGGCTATACACAAGGGCTGCAAAATGAAAATCCCCCTTCAGTACTTGGAACCAATCTTGCTGCCCTCTTCTGCCACCACAGTTAATTGTTAATGACTCTTGTATGAGATTGTGTCATGGAATCAAATTTTACTAGAACAAAGATGAAAAGTTAATGGGTTACGGGCAAACACACTGGAAACCTTCATTTTTTGGAGAGAATTTTCACTCTCAGCAGACTTTTCATGCTGCATTTCATTGTGATCAATCTCAGCTTTCATTCTGCTGCATTGTCAATGAAATTTCAGTATACCAGTTCCCAGTAGCTATATTCTCAAGGCTTAAATGCAGCCAGAGCCCACCAGAGAGGAGCCCTGGTGCCCCCTTCCCCGGGGAGCTAAAGACCTGAGCCCTGGTGCTCCCATCTCTCCTCAGGGCTAAAGCTCCAAGACTCAGTGCCCTGCAGCTGAAGCCTGGAGCCCGAATGGTGTGTGTGTGTGTGTGAAAGGGGGCCCCCTGGGAACTAATCTCAGAATTGAAGCCCTATACATTTTGCTGTGTTGCAAAGCAAGTTGTTACAATGGTAACAATACAAAGAGCATGTTAAGGTGGTAGTTGTTGAGCTGGGAAACCTGACAAACGTATGTTTAGAAAAAAACTAAGAAAACTTTAGGAGAGATAAAGACGCAACTCCTTTTTCAAACCGGTGGCTCAAGGCATGAAGAAACCTTTAGAGTGGGAACCATGCTTTGATTACCACCCAATATGTAACTTTCATTATTTAAACATTCATTTTATGAAAGGCTGGAGATACTACAGTAAAATAAATTACCCTACCATCAACCAGCACTAATTAGTCAGTTACTTATAAAACTCATGTTTTAGATGATTCGCTAGTCACAATTTTAAGGACAGACAATGCATGCCTGTGATTCTGTGCCATATGATTTGCTAATACAGCAGCTAAAAAATACTCCAGTATCTTTGACTGTCTACAAAACCAGCAGTAAATCCATTGTCTGAGACGAGCGTGCACACTTGGAATGAAAATTAGCTCAAGTGGGTAAATGCTCAGGGGGATTACTCTTTTCAAATGTCCCAGTAAGTTAGCTATGGAATAAATTGTCTAGTGTCTATTGAGACACTTCCTTTGTATTCCAGAACACTCACTCCCCTTTATGCCCTTGTATCCAAGTTAAAGTCTTTAAAGTCATCTGTACTCAGTGTCCCATTTCTTGCCCTGTTAAATTAGACAAATAAAAAAAATTCTCAAATTGACCACACAGGCTTATCTGTGCAGGTTCTTTAACTGACAGGAAACTTATTTGTACTCATCAAGAGCACTGCGCCTTTTCAACACAAATTGTATTTGCACACAGGTTTCCACGGTTACCAACACCAGTGCAGCGTCACCTGTGTTATTACTAGCTTGGGCAAGCCATTCACATGCTATTTCACAACACTATTACTTCCATCTGCTCTGGGCAGGGTTAGAAGACAGCGTTAAATTTGCCCACAGCTAGAGTAAAGTTCTTTCCCCCACCCCCATTGCTACTATTGGAATTTATTTTGTCAGCAAACAACAGAGTAGATATGGCCCTAGCTAACAGAGAGCTTGCTTTTCTTCTGTACTGAGCACCCACAGCTCCTGTTTACTTTATTGCTAGGGACCACTGAGAATTAGGTCTTGGTGTCTGGAGTTCTGAGTGGGCAAGATGGGGGTGCACATGTGCGGTTTTTGGGAATGTTTTAAACCAGATAAGAAACAGGTATGATCTGATTCTAGCAGCTAGATTTAGGTTTGGTAGACTGAGTCTGGGGAGGTGTGAACTGGGAGCTAAGGGAAGAAAAAAAAGAACATGCGACCTGAGACTCATGGCAGAAAAGAATTGAACAGCACTTATGAGGTGGGTAGACAGGCAGTATTGGTCCAGAAAGCACAGTAACAGACCAGCACCTGACTGTTTATTGGAATGGGGAATAGAGGTAATGGGGGAGGGAACCAGAAGCTGTGGTCAAGTTCTGTCAGTATCTCATTAAAATTATTTACCAGTAGTGATGCTTCTGAAGTGTCTTAAAAGATGAAACAAAACCCCACAACCTAGACACAAATTTCTCACTTGACACAAAGGATGTACATTTTCCCTCCAGCTCATACCTCATTTTTTGTACACAGGAACTGTAATTGTATTAAGCACATTCACTTTGGGGGTGGGCGGGAGGGAAGAGAGAGAGAAATCCCTAAGAATGAATTAGGGAAATAGATTCTAAATTCATTTAACACACATTTGAATTACAGATGAATGGGCTGGCGTTTCTTAAATCTGGTGAGGTTAACACAGGCAGCTGAGGCTCTTCTTCTGGAGGATCCCTTCAGCTATCAACACACACTGGGATTTTAACAGTACAATACAGATAAGCACTATGCTACTGAAAAAGTAAATCCACAATCAAAGTCACAAATGAAAGAGTTGTTCCAGAAATACGTATCTTTTCTGCCTGCCTATTTCTCACCATCTCTCACCACACACACACAAAGACTATTAATTGGCTCTATACCTACTTCTTTAGGAACTGCTAAAACACACCGGGGTACGTACTTGTCCTACAATCAACAAGTGTTAAGCTTGCAGACTTCTCAACATTTTAAGTTATCTAACACCAATTTATTCTGTATAAAAATTCACAGCAGGAGAAGCAATCACACATAGTGTTCTCTAGGATTAATGTAGATTCTTCCAGTTCCTGGGTTTTGATGGTACTTGCTGCTCCAATCTTTGTAACGTATCTGCTTGTGAACTGGGTACATCTGCTGAAGGTTGTCTTGGCTCAATGGATTTTCATCTTCGTAATTAGGTTGCCTGCCATTTACTGATTTCTAAAATTACAAACAACTCCATACATTAAAAAGCATCAACAATTTCATTCTTCAAATACTGCTTCCACAGCACATCACGTGAAGACTAATTACTATCATCAGCACCCACCTTTTATTCTGCCATAAGCCCCTTATAATAGTTTAATGCACTTTCCTTAGTCACTAGTGATTCAATGAAATAACTTACATTACAAAAAGGGGACATGGAAAATATCTTCCAAGAACTTAGATACATTACGACTAAAATCAATTTCCAATTAAAGGAAAACTAACAAAAAAGACTATGAAAAAAGCACAGACATTAAGCCAACGACAAAATGACATGAATGTAAGTATTGGCTTTGGTCTTATTTCCCAGCCATTAACTTTTAGTTCATGCTGTTTGAAACTCAGATGCCACATGGACAGCAATTCTACTTGTTTAATTGTTACTGAATAGGATGGACAAGTAATCTGGAGCTCTTTGTGTCAAAAAAAAAAAAAAAAAAGTGAAAAACTCACTGTAAGAACCAAGATCAGTCCACTGATTCTTTAATGAAGGCTCAGTGCTCTGGCTCAATACATATAGTCATATTACTTACTATGTTCTGCAAATTTCCAGCTTCTTTCTCCCTGTATTGGCTTTGCAAAGGGAAGCGTTCTCTCTGCAGGGAACAAAATGATAGTGAAAGTTTACATTGCAATACTGGAGAAAGGTTTGACAAGTGCTTTCTTCAAAGCAATAAAATGAGAGGAAGCATTCTGCCTTGACAAGTGTCTGAATAGAGCATTTTTCAGGAGGAAAAGGAGGTTGACTAGGCTTGCTCAAATGGAGTAATTCAAGGGTACTAACTCAAGCTAACTATTGCAGTGAAGACAGCCCTAAAAAGTTTAAAACTCACTGAAGTTCCTTAACTCAGCAAACAACATTTCAGTCGCAGCTTCGTAGTTCACTGGACTTCTGCAGAGGCTAGTCAACCCAGAGGAATCGTATTCATGGCACTCCTGGAAGCCAAGTCATAACAAATTTCCACACACTATAATAGGGATAGAATGCCACAGAATTTCATACCAATACTTCGCCCTAGGAGAAGGTATTCAAATGTTAACTACTTATAGTAAAAAGGGACTGCTGGTTTTCTGATATTTAACTTTAATCAAACTAGGTAAAAGTGTTGGAGTGAATTAGGAATTGGAGTTCTTTTTAATGGTAAACTCCCAAATCACTCTGGTGCTTCTGAAAATTTTACTTAGTGTACACTACACAAAGCAATAATTTCTTTTGTGACTGCATTTATGAGCCTAACAAAGCAACATTGTTATGGTACTTAGTGATTTGTAAACTAAAACCCCAATATTGAACAGTTTTTCAATTACTCAAGACGCTTTTATTGCACTTAGAGTATTTTACATGGTCAATATCTCCCGGAAGACTATTTAGTTTTGCACATATTTTTTGCATGTGCGCTTTTTTTATTCACAAGTTTGTCACAAGTAAGGTACACGTTCAGTTAGTGATTTCAGATTGCTGAATGCATTCCAATGACCACACAGTCTCATTAGGTAATTAAATCAATTTGCACAACAGTGCTAACAGAATAAATTCCTTAATTTTCTTAACAAGTAGCTATCACAAAAGTGTCCTAGTTTTAAGAAAAGGACAATAGTAGAGAGCAATGAAGACAAGCAGAGGAAGAAAGAGTAAAGAACAAACAGACAACGGAAAGGTAAACAGAAAGAGCCTCTATAGCAAGAATAGGAACTGAACAAGCACAACACATCTGAGGTTTACAAGAGTTTAGGCAGGTATCTATTATCTAGCATGCTGTAGGGAAGTCATTAAATCTTACTAACTATATTACAATTACTATTATACAACGAGGCTTAAATTAGAACTATACTAGTTCAAGTCAAGGTATACTGTGATGCTTTATCCTCCCATTTGCTTACTATTACATAAAGTTACACATAACTATTACATAAAATTACATAAAGTGATGCATCCGATGAAGTGAGCTGTAGCTCACGAAAGCTCATGCTCAAATAAATTGGTTAGTCTCTAAGGTGCCAAAAGTCCTCCTTCTCTTTTTATAAAGTTACACAGCCAGCAGTAGATCTTGGTTCTACATGAAACCCTACATGAAATCATCCCCTACATGAAATCATTTATCTATTTGTAAGATCTGACATATTTAAAACTTGTTCATAGGAAGATAACACTATTTCCACACTATATACAATAGACTATCGGATTACTGCAACTATTTCCATCTGATGAGCACCTTAGGTTGAAACAGAAGCTATCCGAACAACTCTCAAATTACATGTAAAGTAAACTCTTCAGAATTCTCTGTGCAGCACAGCATCTAATCTTAATCACACTGGCCTCTTTTCCAAGGAGACCGACTAGAATTGGTAAAAGCTCCTTTATTCACTCTCAGCCTGATGCACCCAAGAGCGTTAAGAGAAATGTATCTAACATCTCTGTACACCAACAGATGTCCAGGTGTTGCAAGGATTGTCTGGGATGGTGGGCAAGAAGTGGTCTGACTATGGGTGTCCTCACAGGTGACAAGGTCTGAGAAACTCACTATCAATATGCCACCACAGGCCCCTTCACAGAACCTCTTGTGTAGCCTCCTTCATCATCCTAAGGTTTTCCCTTTCAAGTTCCCTGTGCCTGGTTTTCCACCAGTTTCTGGGCTAAATACAATCCCTACAACAAATACCAGCAAAAGCTAGCTGTTGAGAGGCTGCCTAAGCACTCTCTTCAGCTTGGTACTCAAATTTGCTAAGGTAGCCCCCGATCACTTGTTAGAGATCGTGATATTTTGGCCTGAAGCCCCAAGTGTTGAGAAGGTATAGCCTGTAGGAAGAGTTGTTTTTCTCCTAGAAATGGGGGCAAGTAAGTTACCCAGGTCAATACACCACTGTTGGATGACGTTCTTGTGTTAATACACAGAAATACCATTGATTGCTGTGTTAGACCATTAGCTTGCGAAAGCATTTTGTTCCCATTTGAGTCTGTGGAAAAATTCGTATTGACTATAGTACTAAGACTGGGCCCTCAGTTATTGAAGTTTCATCTTGTTTATTTAAAAATGCCTCTCTTCCAAACCCTATCTGAAATTCTCTTATCCAATTAACACCTCTCATTTAAATTATCGTGATAATCATTCCACCGTGGTAACTTGCATAAGGTCTCATTCCCTCTCTTTTCTGAATTCAAATGGAAATAGCCCTTTGCAGGTCATGTGCCAAGTAACCATTTTATGCTACATAACCTAAGATTATCACACCCCCCCCCCTTATTTATACAGCAAAAATTCATATTGCTGTATAAAAGGGATACCATCCTGTACTATATCTACTTTTGCCATTACAACAGCTTACATCGTCCTCCTGCAAGTTTTAAAAAACAATTATTTAGGACAGCTTAGTCACATGAAATCCATGTAGTTAGGAAATAATGCATTAAACCCCAGCGCTTTCCTGTGATAAATCTGCCATGTGGTGAATTCTAGCTCTCAATTTGGCAAATTTGGACAGCAAGTTCTTTAGGATGGAGATTATGTGTTCTAATGTGTTTTGTGCAACACCAAAGCACACTGCTGGCTCACTTTATTCCATTCCCTTTCCCCTCACATATCTTCCCGTGACTACAGTTCATCTGAGGCAGTCACTCTGCTTCACTTTGCAATCTTCAAGCCCAAAGAGACTTCATAGCACTAACAAACAGTGTTCATAAACTAATCCATCTATTCAGCTAACTCTAGGAAACATGAATTTTGAGAAAGTCAGGCATAGGCTCGTCTCATGCTACATCTACGGTTTGAACTGGGAGTCTGATATCTAGATTGAGGAGACATACCCAGCCCAGAATAGCTCTGATCAAGCTAGCACACTAAAATTAGAGTGTAGACACAGTACCACTGGGATCAAGCCTCTCAAGTACATCCCTAGTGTCTTGGGTAGGTCTGTACTTAGGGAAGCTATCCCCTCCCCACCACCACCGTGGCTACCCTCTATTTTTAGCGTACTAGCTGAGCTAGTTAATGACGATAGGTCTCCTCAAGCTGGGACTGCCATCCCCATCCCCCTCAGCAAAAAGTGCAGACGTACCCTCCTCTTAGATAAAGTTATTGGTTGTGGAGAGATCCAACATATTGACACAGCCCCAACTACTTTAGAATCTGAGTACTCCATCATCTTTAATGTATTTATACGCTCAGCACCTGTGAGGTCAGCCAGTAACTAAAGCAAACCACAACTGAGCGACTTGCTGAAGGTCACACAAAGTCTGTGGCAGAGCAAGGAATTGAACCTGGGTTTCCCAGCATCCGAAACGAGTACATCTAGTCACTGGGCCATCCCTCCTGACTGGTTTAAGAGTCAACCTGGACCCCATTTAGAGACAACTAAGTTCTGTGTGACAGTCTAGTCTCAACGTCCTCCCCATCTTTCCTTTTAAATCAACACTGTAGAAGGGATGGGGGGCCTGGGATGAGAATAATAGCGGAGATCTCTGCATAATTGTTTTTTGCCTCTGTGTAAACCATGTACTGTGCATCCAAACTGCACAGTTGGGTGGTATAAAAATGTCAATGGAAAAACTTCACTGTACTGTTTCAGTAAGTACATTTTTTTTCCTTTATAAAGGAATCCATTTAGAAATATAAATACAGGACCATGCCAGCACCTATGTACTAATGAGAACTCAATACGTACTTGTTCAAAGTAGTACAACTTGCTTATTTCACTAAATTAGGTGAGCTAATCGTGGTACTTTCTGAAAAGCTCACGAGCAGCTGCTTCTGGGTGATGACCATTCTGACATTGTTGCTGACCTTCACACAGAGTAAGGAAGCCTGATATTAAGTAGTAAAATTAGACAGGCCACAGTGCAAGAACCCATGATTTAGGATTTGAGTTTTATCCTAATCCATATTTCAGAGCCAGATTATACATGATGTGTTTGGGGAGGAGTAAGTTTAAATTTCAAGCAGAACCATCCTTCCTAATTTATGAGCAATTTGTCTTTGACAAGTTCTTCTTCTCTCCCCCCATTCAGTGATTGCAGCAACTGGATACCCCTTTTGAAAACAGGATGTTGTCTAGCAACCAGTGAATCTAATTTGTGGCTTTGCTGAAATTTGACTAAGGCAGAGTGTCAGAAGAAAAATTTGTTAGATGATCATTAGCAATAGAGCTCACAAAAACCCTTAAATTTTTTCCCTGTGCAATATTAGGGTCAACAGGAGAAAATTGTTCTCAAGAGAGCAGCGCTTGCCTCATGCCACCACCCCTCCCTGTGAAGCCCTGCTTTACACAACAAATTTGTTTTACACTTTTTTTGACAGCAGTTCATGTGTTTGAAGGTAAACTCTCAGGTTTAGTGACTGATGGCATTTAGCTCATTGAGATGGAAAATAAAAATCGATAAAGTTGACACAGATAGAGAAACCCTTATCACCTCTTGGGGAAGATGCCAGAAATTGAGGAGAGGTTGAGAATAAAGGATGGTGTGCGACAAGAACAGGCATCAATATCCTTTTGACTTCCCCACGAAGTTATCTGGCATTAGTTTCTCTAGCTGTCTATTATCTACTGAAAATATGATTATGGGTTTGTTTAGATGGACATGAAAACACATTGTTCTCATCAAAAAAGAAAATATAATCATATACAAAATCCAAGTGTGTATGTTGGGGGGAGGGAGCGCTATGCTTCAGACTTTGGTGGAACCACTAGAAAAATTTTCCATGATTCTCATTTATACTGTAGTTTTCCCTGGTGAAGATTTTTTTAAAGGCCTCCAAAGCCATATCACACAATGCAGCAGATCACATCACATGACACTGGTCACTCCCTAAAGAGGGTCAGATTGGTTTAGTACTAAAATGGAATATCTCCCTGGAGGCAAACACCTGAAGTAGCTATATTGTGATTCAGCAAGAGACATTGCTTCCTCTTCATCACAGCTGAGCCAGGCTCTAGTGGGTGTTATTGGGTACGGTGCTGTTGGTGATAGTGCTGGCTAAAAAAAAGTCAAAGAAATAAACCTGTTCTTGGTTGAAGAACCATTAAAAATGTGCTTTTCACAAATAGGCACTGAACCAGCAAGAGAGGATGCCATTTTAGATTTGGTATTGGTAAGTAGTGAGGACCTCATAGAAGAGCAACCTTGGTTCAAGTCATCATGAGCTAATTCAGTTTAAACTAAACGGAAGGACAAACAAAAATAGATCTGGAATTAGGGTCCTTGATATCAAAAAGGCTAACTGTAAAAAATTAAGGGAATTAGTTCAGGAAATGGACTGGACTGAAGAACTCAAGGATCTGAATGTGGAGGAGGCTTGGAATTACTTTAAATCAAAGTTGCAGAAACTATCCGAAGACTGCATCCTAAGCAAGGGGAAAAAATTCACAGGGAAAGGTGGCAGACCAAGTTGGATGAGCAAGCAGGTCACCAAGAGAAAGAAGAAAGCCTGTGAAGAATGGAAGATGGGCTGGATTAGCAAGGAAAGCTACCTCTTGGCATTTAGAAAGTGTAGGAATAGTGAGACCTGCCAAAAGCCAAGCAGAGTTAGACCTTGCAAAGGAAAGTAAAGCCAACAGTAAAAGGTTCTATAGCCATAAGGGAAAAAAAAAAAAAGAGAAAACATGGAAAGAAGAAGTGGGACAACTAAGCATTGAGGATGAGGTAGAGATGAAAGATAATCTAGCCATGGCCCAAAACCAAAACAAATACTTTGCCTCAGTTTTTTTTATAAGGCAAATGAAGAGTTCAGGAGTAGTGGCTGAGTGGTGAATGGGAACAAGGGTATGGAAGTAGAAATTACCATATTTGAGGTGGAACTCAAACTGTTCGTAATGGGACTTCTTAATCAGTGGCCTGGATAATCTCCATCCAAGAATATTCAAGGAACTGGCACATGAAATAGCTCAATAGCAAGGATTTTTAATAAATCTATAAACTCAGGGGTTGCACTCTATGAATGGAGAATTGCTTATGTAGTTACTCTTTTTAAGAAAGGGAAAAAAGGTAATCTGGGAAACTAGAAGCCTGTAAATTTGACCTCAATTGTATGCAAGGGTCTTGGAACAAATTTTGAAAGAGAAAAATAGTTAAGGCCAGAGAGGTGAATGGGTAATTGGGATAAAATACAACATGGTTTTACAAAAGAGATTTTTCCAAACCAACCCAATTCCTCTCTTTGAGAATATAACTGATTTTTTTTTAGACAAAGGAAATGCAGTAGATCTAATCTACCTGGATTTCAGGAAGGCATTTGATACAGTTCCATGTAGGAAATTAGTTAAATTGAAGAAGATGGGGATTAATATGAGAATTCAAAAGTAGATAAGGAAATTATTAAAGGGGAGACCACAAGAAATCATATTGAAAGGTGAAATGTCAGGCTGGAGGGCATTTACTACTGCAGTTTCTCAGGGTCTGATCTGACACAAAAAGTGGGAGTGTGCTAATAAAATGTGTGGATGACACAAAGTTGGCAGTATTGCCAATAAGGAGGAGGACCAGAATGCCATAAAAGATCTGGATGATCTTGTAAACTGAAATAGAAATGGGATGAAATTTAATAGTGCAAAGTGCAAGGTCAGACACTTAGGGACTAACAACAAGAATTTTTGCTATAAGCTTACTCCTGGGAGAATTCTGCACCCAAAAAAAAAAAAAAAATTCTGCATATTTTAATCAAAACAACAATATAATCACACCAGTTTCAATTATTTTGGTAATTCATTTCAAAATACCCGTCAGCAAGTATGTCTGTAACAATACAGACAAAAAAAGATTCAGGAAATGTTTTTTGACAAATAGATTCCTTACTACACATATTGATACAGAACTCTGAGTAATAATTCATTTAAACTACAATACGGAAACGTATTTCCTGCACCCCTTAGATGCCATGCAAAGGCTTGGGGGAGTCAGGAGTAATGGAGGAGCTGAGGGAGAGGGAAGTAATTGCTGGGAAAGAGCCTGCATGTGAACTTGGAAGGTTGCTGGATATGGGTGGGAGAAGTATGCAACAGGATTTTTTTTTTGTGGGGATGGGGGGAAGAGAGGATTGTTAGGCAGCCTCCCCTATGCAGACCCTGGCTGACCCCTAGCCTCTCTCATTCAGTCAGGAACATCTGTCTCCATACCCATGTGTCCCTGCACCCCAACTCAGCCACCCCACTTCCCCTTTTTACATTTTTTTTTGGATCAGTAAATTTATCTTCCATAGCCACTATGATCTGAACATTTGACACATGCATCCATGAACATCTCTGAATGAAAAGTACAGTCTGGAACTGCAAATTCAAGTAGTTATTACTATATAAAGAAGGATGTGGGTGGTTAATGGCATTTTTTTTTTAGTTATTGACCTCTACTGCTGCTATAGTTTCTCATTTTCAACACAAAAGGGAAAGTATGCAATTTGTACCATCATAACTAAGTGATGGAAGCTAACAGTTCTGTCCAACCAACTGCCCTGTATAAAGATTACTGCCTACTTTTATCTCACAGTTTAGAGAACTATGTTCATGAATACAGTGTTCATGAAGAATAGCAGGCATTCAATAAATACATAGGACAATCCCAGATCTATCTGGGCTAAGTCAGTGCAGCTTTGTTGACATGAATGCGGCTAAATCAATTTATGCCAGCTAGAAATCTGTCACACTATGTGCATGGAGAAGGATGAATTGTTTGTAGCAAAATGTGGGTCAAAAAAGCTGAAATATGATGTGACAAGGAAGTAACACAGCAAATTCATAGTCACTGACAATGGAAAAGGGAGAAGAACAAAACTTGCAGAGAACAAAGCAGCAAGGAAACAGTGGCCAGCAGAGTGCACGGGGGGGGGGGGGGGGGGGAGATTGAGCTTGAAAAAAGGAAAGAGCACGCAGAGAAAGTTAAAGAAAAAAATGCTGTTTTGAGAGGAGAATCACAGCCTGCCAGGATGTAGTACAGGAGTTGACATTTGGTGGGGCAGAATACTATTTACAGGGAAAGAAAATTTAAATGGTTGTAACAGAAGGAATTCCTGTCGTGCTTCTGAACAGGTCATAGTACTGCCACCGGGGAGTCAATAATACTGCCAACTCTGGTTTTGGACTGTTAAGCGTTGGGAGCACTGTAGAAGTGAGACATTCACCTGCTGTCATCATACCTGTGAGTAAACAACTTGTTCAGAGATTCCTGCCTTGCCATCCCAGCTATAGTAAACAATGTCTCAATTTGAGTCCATACAAGGAGGAACATGCTTCATCTTTCCTCCAACACACATCATGTCTTTTGTAAGTGACCAGTATGCAATGTCATGACCATTTTTCTATTATTGCCTTTGTCTTAGATTGTTTCCAACAGGCATTCCTCTGTAATTATGGCTGTACACATTGAAAGAAGCCACTGGAATTCAGAATCAAAAGCATGATGCTGGGAAGACCTTATGCTATAGTAGGAGATAGAAACATGTAAAGGGTTATGCAGAACATGAACAATTATCTAGTTCACAGAAAGCAAATCTACCTATAGTGATGTTCACAAGTAGGGGCACAAAGTTCAATAATGTTAACATCTGTAGTACATAACAGAAGAATTACATGAGAAATGTAGGTCACCTGTTTACCACAGCAAAGGATGGTAACAAACAGAAAAAAGTTATTTCCTAATCGAACATTATAGGCTACGTAAAGGGTTGAGATCACCTGAAATGTTTTTGAAATGGCAAATGCTGAAAAAGGAACATACTTATGGCTCAGTGTGCAGGTTAGAAAGGAAAATGATTTTTCTGACCAAGAACATGGAAGTTTACTATACATCCAAGTGATGACCTAGCAGGGAACATTACCTAAAAATGGCAGAGTAATGCAAAGGCAGCAGGAAAATGAATAAGGTTATCACATATAGCCACGTGGAACACCACCACGTTTTGAGAAAGGAAAGGAAATTCATACAGTAACAGATTATGGAATGGAAAAATGGTAACATCATCTGGATGAGGCTTTATTACAAGTCTAAGATCTCCAATATTAATGGAAGGAGGATTACATGACAAAGTGCAAAGAAGATGACCATGTGTGGACACACATATGGTGCCTGTATAAACACTGGGAAGATTAAGTGTCTGAAAGGAGACGGGGAAGACTGCAAGGCATGAAGAAGAGCAGCTGCATGAACAGGAATAGAATTTCCAGGATGGTAGAGAAGGAATATTCTCTTCCAAATGTGATCACTATAAGTGTTAGTATACTCTGTATTGCCATATTCTGTGCTATGTCAGGATACAAAAACAAAGTAACCATGTAAGAGAATGCTGGGGAAGAGCTAACTAAAAAGCAAGCAAGGATTCCAAGAGAGCACCCACTGAAGTTAAATATCTGCTTACAAGGAAGTGTTAAGGATTTCAAAATGATTGTAATCTGAACAGTAATCATCAGCTTCCATGCCTGACTTCTAAAAAAGGGTATGGATAAAACCAAGAGATACAAGGAAGTCAGCCACCAGACCTGGAATGGCACAGTGTTACTCAGTTCATATAAGTGTGTCATGAACAAAACCAGATTACAGTCTCCCTAGCAACAGAAAAATAGGCAATATGAAGCAGTCTCTCACTTCTTTAGAGATGCAAGTACATCACATAAATCTTGAAGAAATTATAGATATATTCAATATCTAGATAGTCATTAAGTAATATAAGATTAATTAAACTTACATTGTAGAACTGTTGCAGATTGTGTTCATGTAAACTATCGCAGTTTGAGGAGAAAATTTTAAGTGGTGAAGTCTTATTTTAGGACAACCTATATATACACAAGTACATAGGGAAATGTATGCAGTTGGAAGCCAGAAAGACCTGATAGACTTAATCAACAACTTGTATTGGCATACTGGAACTAGATAATGAAGAGAACCTTATACATCTTACATGTTTTTAGAATCCTCTAATAATTTCCCGTCTGCTGGTATGGGAGAAAATGCAGGTTTGATTAGGATGATTTTAATCACTGTGCAGAAAAAAAAAAAAGGGCGGGGAAAGAAGGGGACAATTGAAAAGGTGCCACAAAAACATGACGGATTAGGAAAAATAATTTTTTTGAACTAAGCATTTTAACCCTAGGCAAAAACCTGATGACCAAAACCAGAATATCTTGCAGAAGGATTTGGCGCAGAAGCTTTATATCCTTCAGAGTTCCTCGTCAATTACAGGGGACATAGACAACATACATTCTGGGGATGTGGATATCCGCAAACCGTGTCTGCCGATTGGATGCAGATACAAATATTTTATCTGCGCAGCGCTCCAGTTATGGCACTACCTGTTGCACACCTTCACCAACGGGGAGTAATGGTCTTTCCCTGTCTCACCAAGTGGCTCTTTGAGGTGTAGTCCTCATGTCATGGCCAGATCCCAGCTCTTGCTTATGTTCGTAATAGCGTGCAACTGTGTCACATCACACCTTAAAACTGCTTGCATTTGTTCTGCTTCAGGTCAGTCTATATCACCAACAAGGACAATCTGGACAAGTTGGTCTCTGTCCCTCAAAGCATGTTAGTGGAAGTATCTGAACGAGATGTGCTATGGGGGTTCCTTTCGATCATTCCCCTCCCACTCTTACATCAGTTTTGGATGCATCTCTCCTTGGACTGGCAGGTCAACTACAGGATCATACTGTACAGGGCATGTGGACCACCTAGGAGTCCACCCTTCATATCAATGTTCTGGAACTCAGGGTTGTAAGGTACATTAGCCAGCACTTCTTTCCCATGAGAATAGAAGATCAGCATGTTCACATACCAGACAACAGGGCCAGTATGTATTACATAAATTGAAAGCAGGTGGTGGGGAGAGGCCAGTTTAAGGGAGTTAGAGATTTGTTTAGGAGACCCGAAACATTTGAAGTTTGAGGCTAGGTACTGTCTTAACTAGTCCTGCTGGAGACCCTTCCCCCCATCCACCGCCCATTTTCTGCTTGGAAAATTAACAGCTGAGTGGAAGTTCAGTGATTATAAACACTTTTCCCCCATTGACACTCTCTACTCATTCCTTATCGAAAAAATTCCCTCCAATGTTCCTTATTCACTGTCCCCTCTACCAATCCGTCCAACTCATTCACTTCCCCTCTCTCCTAGTTGTCTTCTCCTTCCTCTATCTAGGCTCTTCACTCCTTTGGCCAGCAGGATCAGTGGTATACATGAAAAGAATGGAAGTCTACAGATCCTTACACACAGAAAGAAAATGCCTTCTGATGAAGCAGCTCCCAAAGCTGTTGGACACTGCTCAAACAGATGCAGTCATATACCACTTCAGACAAACATTACTGGGGATTCGGCAGCTTGGTGGCCCTAAACTATGACCCTATTGGCTCTTTCATTATTCCATCTTATTTTTGCTAAGGCTTGAGATGAGCATAACTTTTCTAGGTGATTAAAAGGTACCTTCCTAACACATAGCAGGGAACTACTTTCCTTTTATTGTCACAGAGTTAGTGACAACACTTAAGAAAAGTTCCACTCAGAAATTGTCTGTTAGATAAATGCCTATTTTTATTGCAAGTATTAATATACCCAGGTATCCTGTTAATTGATTTGGGGCCTTAAAGGTTTACTTTGATTCAAATTTTATTTCCCCATGTTTAAAATTGTGTTTTCTAGGCTTCTAAAATCAGAGCTGCTGCAATACATCATTTCTTCAGTCACTTTGCTTAACGCAAGAACAAAAAGAAAAAAAAACCCACCACTTCAGAAGTCCATACCATGTTCTCCCTCATCCATGTTTCTTACACACATGTATACTCTCTCAAATATTCAAATCCTATGATAGCTGCAGTTTCTCCCTCCCCCCACTAATGCCTATCATCTTGTTTCCTAGAATCCATTCTAAATAGGTTTATCCTGATGTCCTTCTTTATCTTTATACAGAAGCACTTACAGGTAATCATTCTAAAGAACATCAGGGACATTTTAGTATTCTATTATGAAGTCTTTTTGGTTTGTTAATATAGACAGGCCTCTATCTGCATCTCTTTTTCAGATCTATACTGAGGTAACTGGTTTTTCTAAATAGCTCTTTAGACTGAAAAAATATTGTGGTAGCGGCCAATAATTGCCTCTCATCTGATATGAAATTAATTATGATAGTCGGGAATATGACCTATCCTTCATTTTCATTATAAACAGCATTTTGTGACCCTAAACAGAATTAATGCCCCACTATGCTACAGACTTTACCAATATATTGTAAAGAATGGTTTGCTGTACAAAACTGTCTACTGATGCTGCATGTTAACAATTCACTTTGACTTAGACAAATCTCATCCTATTCCTTTTAATTGGTATGATTATAATTTAGCTATTATATTGCTGTTCTATATTAACAGCAATACAGTAACATTACACTTTACAGCGGTTACTGTTGAGGAATCTAAACTTAATTACCACGAAGTGTTATTTGATCTAATCAGCTTTTCCCTAGGCTGAAATCAGTATTAAGTAACCTAACTTTTTAATGGCAGACACTATAATTTTTAATTAGAAATGTTAAAATAACCTTTATTAAATAATTTGGTAAGAATTTCCATTAGTCAGGTCTCACCAACTACCATGTGTCCCTACTCATGTTCATTAGTATTAAGAATTTGTCCAAAATATTTTTCAGTTATCTGGACTGTTTACTTGCTATTGAAAAGAATTTGCTCCATTATTTGTATCTTTTCTCCTTTTGCCTGTAATCTCAGTCTTTTTAAAGACAAACCTATCTGACAAGATAGTTGGCCTAACATCTGGAGAGAATGCCCAACAGCTTTTAAAGTAAGAGAGTCTTCATAAACCAACTTCAACTGATATTTCTGGGCTTCTTCTCTTCAGTTTAGTGCTTGTTGATGCACAAAGTCTAATACATCCCTCAGAGTGCTCTCAGAGTGCTTAGAATCAGACCATCTACATGTTGCTCGATTTCTGTGGTTAGTCTTGAAAGGGACAATGTGCAATAATCAGTTTTAATTACCCTAGTTATATGGAATTAAATGGTCTCCCCTTCCACAAAAAGTTAGCTATACATTCCAATTCCAGCATGTAGCTGGATGATCACCCCACTCCAGCCCTGAAGGGGTTAAAAGCAGCCCTGGAGAGGGCTGCAGCTGGGAAAAGGGATTAAGAACAGCTAGGGAAAGCTGACTATGTAGCTGACCACAGGTGTGGCTGGCTTAATCAGGGCCCAGCTGGCCCTTATAAGCAGGCTGTGGGCCAGAACCTGGGAGGGGAATCTCACTCTAGTCCTGCAGTGGGAAGGGCTAGCTGCTTGGGAGCAAAGTACCTGAAGCAGAGCAGTGCTGGGGAAGGACAAAGGGAGCTGGGGAGCTCCAGCCTGGTAAATCCCCAGGCTGCAGGCCTTGTTGAAGGCCTTCGAAAGGTACTGGGGCTGCAGCTGGGGATAGGCAAAGGCAGCAGGTCCGAACCCCTTGCCAATGATGAGCGGCCATTACAGACTGCAGTCTGCCCCAGTGAGCGGGGGCTTGATGATGACTGGCAGTAGCCACTGAGGCAAGGTGGATTTAGAGGGGGGCGGTTCCCAAGGGAGGGGAGACCCAGAGTGTGGGGGTACTGCTTGGGCAGAACCCCAGGGTAAAGGGCACTGAGGTCTGGGAGGGACATGGGGCCAGCAGCAGGCGAGACACCGGCCTGCAGAGGGCACTCCGTAAGCTGGAAAAGAGCCAATTCCCAGGTGACCAGCAGGAGGTGCCGCACTGGTGAGTCTTCACCTCACTACACAGCACGATTGGAGTTTAACAGAAAATATTTGTTTTAGTTGGGTTCTATATCCTATAATTATCCATGTATTACTGTGACACAAGTTAAACCAGAACACAGCCATTCACAAGGCTGCCATAATTAAGTTTTATTCATCAGTAATGCAACAAGATACTTGTAAAACTTCCAGAGCCTACATAAAAAGTATTTCCATCCACTGAGCAGCTTGTCGCTCAAAAATAATTCTAAAAAACATATAACTCTGAAAACAAGACCTTCATCTCAGTCTGACTTAAAGATTATAATGCTGTCTAGTACTGTATACAAAAGGGCTAAATAATTATGAGCAAAGAGGCTCAATTTAATTATACTAAAGATTTGTGACCACTAATAGCAAAGTTATTACTCACTCATGTTAAAAAAGTACAAGGACAAACATTAATTCAGACAGTTTTGGTAGTCCTGCTTCTATTTCCAAGCTCTGTTAAGTGGTTAGATGTCTTACTGTTCACATTCTTCTTCTTTTCCCACCTCACCTTCAAACCTGCATCCAGATATGCCAGGAGATCAGGACACACTAGATGCGGTTTAATTAGGCTACAACTTTATTCCTGAATGTCAGGGAGTACCCAGCAGATAAAAGTATACAGTGCAGGTAATTCCCTAATCATTTACCCATCCTGATCCCACCCAAGCAGGTGCTGGGACCTCACCACTTGCCTGGTCCAGATAAAAGAGGGCTTTTCCTGTGCCGACATGGACCTAAATAGTCCTCCATCTCTTCGTGTCATCAGGGGAGGAATGGGTCAGCATCCCCAGGCTGAAGCTGCTGCAGCAGCAAGTCACTCTCTGGCTATCTAGCCCTTAAAAGGGCCATACACCTTTTTCTACAAGCCAGACAATGACCCCCCACTGCTTAATGTGTGGTGAGGTCATTTCCTAAGTTTTTGTTTCTAACTATCCCAGTGACAATAAGTAGTCTGGTTTATTCCCACTTAAAAAATGATACCAATATTTTAAGAAGTGCTAGCGTTGTTGCTATTCCCACACCATGCATATATTTAATAGGTTGTCTTCACAGGATTTAATCAAATTGGACATTATTTCGGCAGTCACAGCAAGACAGAACCTGACTATGGTATTTTGTAATTAAAGTTAAAGTTAAAATTAAGGCAGTAGAACACTGACCATCACATTCTGTGCACACTTCTGGAAGGGAGAATACTCATTATATAGAAAGCTTAGCTATGCATAAACATAGTACAGCCAAAATTTTGGCTTAGCAAGTTAGCTTTTTAGTCATGAGTATTTCACAACTTCGGCCAGATGTTTGACTACTACCCTCACCCCCAGGGGTAGCTGAATTTCAGTGTTCAGCTGCTGGAAAAAAAACAAATGAACAGTAGTTGAATAAAAATATGAAGTCAGACTTCAGTTCATTTTTAACTTCCAATCAACATTTCACACCAACTCTCTATCATTAGGTTACTCAGTTAAATTTTATAATTTACTGTTATTTTTTATGCACTGAAATGTTTCAATTTAGTGTTCTGTTTCTAATGAAAAATTGCAACATTTTAAGGTTTACAGTGGGTGCTTTTCAGAAATAAATTTCTGTTAACAGCAGATGGACCCATTATGCAACTCAAGACCTAAGACACAATGCCTTCAAAATTTAGAGAACATGCAGTCTGAGTTTCATCTTTGTGGCACTGACCCATCATCTTTAATTATAATCAAGGGTGATTTACTATTTTAAAATTCCAACCACTTAAAATCAGAATACAGTTACTCGAGACATTTGCTTTCGTTAGTAATGTAACATTTAGATGCTGAAGAGCTGGTGCTGATCAAGCAAATGAAAGATTACAGCTTCTTCAGACTGTCAATTTGTAATCCACATCTTTAGAAGTATTTCCATGTAAAGCACACTTTGTGAAGTCTCATGTGATTTTCTTTAATCTAGCCTAAAAAGTCCTACTATTAACTTGTTGAGTCTCAGCTAATAGATACTATGCCTTTTGCATTTGTAGCATATCTTCATTTGATTCAAGTTCTACATTTAGAATACTCATAAATTCAGTCAGTAAACTGTACGAGACTGAATTATTTATCTTTATTAAGTTCAAGGGCCAAGGACAGCATCTAAAAAGAGAAGCAGATTTCCCATCACCCTTCTTAGCAGTCCATTTCTTTTTCAAACAATCCAGAGTGAAGTTAATTTTTTATCTCAAAATATCACCATTTTCAACATTTAATAGTAGTTAGTGTTAAGTACAAACTGTATAGACCAATAGAGAGAGATTCTTACATCATTTCTGAAACAGAGGAAAGCAGCTGAATACTATTTGATGCATCTGAAATGGCCCAAGTCAAAACCCACTGGCCAATGTCTCAAAAACATCTATCAATTTCTTTGGATGCTTTAGCCCAAAATTGTTTGGTACATTACCTCACCTCTGAAAAAGGAATATATTATGTAGAGGAAGGGGGAAGTATTATGTTTAAGACATTTCTGGTAGCAATTTACCACTCACCCACCCTTGGCTTAATTCTCTTCCCATGGAAGTTAATAATATAATTCAAGATGACTAACAAAGAAAGAGTTAAACAAATGCTTAGTATTTTTATGTCCACCTTCAATCTGAAATATTTGTAAAAGCAAATGTCAAACATATTTAGGATCATGTACACTGTTTTTAAATATTTTAAAATAATGCCCTAGTAACGATTAGGATCTATACCATTTGTTCTGGTCAAAAAGCCTCTCCCTACTTCATTTTGGACACATTTGTTCCTCAGATAGCACAGCATACCTCCAATTCAACTAAAATACTTACTCAGGGAAACAAAGTATCAAATATTCAAGACCACAGGACTAAACTAAGATTAGTGTTCCCTTCATCAAGCTATTGCCAGGATTAGCTGTAAAATGTGCAATACAGCAAACCTGAAACATTATTTAACTAATATTTTGCACTTCTAAAGTACTGTGAAGGTTCTTGTATACATACATCTTTAACTTGCAAGGAGACTTCCATGGTTCTTGGAAAACTAAGTTTGAATAGAGCTTTATATTTCTAATCAGAGCATCCTCTACTTAAAATCAAGAGTTTTAAATCTTAAATAAAACTACAACATGAGTATCAAATAAATCTCAAGATTTTATGTACTGATCAATTCTCAGATTTGAATAGTCAATTTCATTATTTAAACTCAATACAACTTGAGTCAATTAATGGTTATTTGTTATATTAGCTTTAGAAATAACTGTGGCTAGAGATGTTTCAGAGGAACAGCCGTGTTAGTCTGTATTCGCAAAAAGAAAAGGAGTACTTGTGGCACCTTAGAGACTAACCAATTTATTTGAGCATGAGCTTTCGTGAGCCACAGCTCACTTCATCAATTAGCCAAGTACTTATTGGATCGTCCATTCTGGTACAAAGTAATATTTTCATTTGAGGGGTTTATTTTAAACAACTACTTGCACTCCCTTTTATAGAGTAGAGTGATATCACTGTTTCAAGATCTCTTGGGCACTCTCCTCGCAAATGACAGTTTTTCAAGGAAGTTCTGCAGCTTGAGGCTGGGTGCCATATCACACATCTGGGAATACAAGACAACTCTCAACAAGAAGGTTCTTCTTAAATCATATCATTTTACGAGAGATTACGAAAGGAAAGAATCAGCCTCTCTCTTTCTCCACCACTAAAGCCTGGTTCATCTTTCATTTCAGATCAAGTTGGCTCCTCTGAGTTGCTGACATAACTCCAATATGCTTATAAAATGATAATTTTTCTTCTCACACACTGGTGACATCCCCTCTCTGGTGAGCCCCAAACTTTCATATTTTGATTTCAACCATCTTCAGCTGCAAGGTTCTGTTTAACTGCACACTGTTGTCTGTTTTTGCTTTTCCTCTTATTCCATATACTCCTGAACATCTCTTACTATTCCTCTTATCTCAGTCTCACTTTCTGCTTTGCTCTTACATGCTCTCCTTTTTTGCAGTAGTTCTATTTCATGTATACCCAGCATCTTTACTCACTCTGTCCAATCCACTTTGATGAAGATATCCAAACACAAATCTCCATACGCATTGCCTTTAGAGGCACTTGGGCTTTGGCTTAATCTATGTATCTTGTATAATAGAGTCCTGCATCAGAGAAGACCTCTTTGTCTTATGTATTGATGTACCAGATACAATTTATAGCCATCTACAATAAGAAATGTTTCACCAAATCCTTGAAAAGAAGAACATTAGGTTCTTAAGTGGCAGTATAGTACTCAACCCACCTTAGACTCGATGGAGATGGAAAATCATAGCCTCTGTAAAAATATTCTTTATAAAACCATGAGTTTCTCTACTTAACATTTCACCAGTAAAGAAAAAGTGATAAACTTAATGACATGTACGTTTACAGTCACATTATTCTGCCTGTCCTACATTATCCTTCATTTCAATGTCATCATGACTTTAGCAATCTATGTTTCCATTAATACCAGGAATTTGAATTGTAGGGCGTTATTGCATGTGCCTTAGTCTCCATGTTTTTTGCCTGGAGTAATTTGCACATACAAAAAAAAAATCAAGAACTATGTGGAAGTCTGGCTCAAGCGCGATATTCCACGTGAAATTTGGCATTATAATTTTTCAGATGGAGCGAGACACTTAATCACTGTATTGAAATAAGAACAAGCAATAGGTTGGAATTCCAGTGTGAGCAAATAGAGAGGCAAGAGTATAATCTGAGTGACATTTTCAAATCTGAAATTTTCAGTATTCAACATCTGCAGAACGCTGACTTGTATCCCTGGTCTTTTTAGACCTTGAAACAGCCCTTATCCTTCAGATTATGCAAGGACACACAGGCCATTGATTACTGACTGATTCTTTTAGCATCTCAAGTGTTTTGGGCTAGTGTGCCCAAATAAAAGACATGATTAATCACATCCGTTTGGACTGTGTCTACCACTGGACTAAATGTCCGCATAGTTTAGTTCAATTTTATTATTCATACTCTGACTTTAAGGCCAGAAGGGACCACTGTGATCATCTAGTCTGACCTCCTGCACGTTGCAGGCACAGAACCTCACCCACCCACTTGTGTAATAGACCTCTAACCTGTGAGTTACTAAAGTTCTCAAATCATGTTTTAAAGATTTCAAGTTACAGAGAATTCACCATTTACACTAGTTTAAACCTGCAAGTGACTCATGCTCCATGCTGCAAAGGAAGGCAACCCCCCCCCCCAGGGTCTCTGCCAATCTGACCTGGGGGAAAATTCCTTCCTGACCCCAAATGTGGCAATCAGTTAGCCCCTGAGCATGTGGCCAAAGCCCACCAGGCAGATACCTGGGAAAGCATTCTCTGTAGTAACTCGCAGCCTCCCCATCTAGTGTCCCCTCTCCAGCCATTGGGGATTTTTGCTACTGGCAGTTGCCGATGTTCAAGCGTATTTATCCCTCTGATACATTTATAGAAAGCAATAGTTTCTCCTATCAGCCTTCTTTTGGTTAGGCTAAACAAGCCAAGCTCGAGTCTCATCACCTAAGGTAGGTTTTCCATTCCTTGGATCATCCTAGTAGCCCTTCTCTGCACCTATTCCAGTTTGAACTGATCTTTAATAAACACGGGAGACCAGAACTGCACACAATGTACTACATGAGGTCTCACCAGTGCCTTCTAGAATGGTACTAACACTTCCCTGTCTTAACTGGAATACCTCATCTGATGCATCCTAGGACTTCATTAGCCTTTTGCATGGCCACATCACACTGTTGATCATAGGATGACTATGAGCGGCCAAACAGACATACGTCTTTCTCCTACTCTGCCACTTTCCACTAAAATCCCCAGCTTATAGGAAAATTCTTGTTGTTAGTCCCTAAATGCATGACCTTGCACTTTTCACTATTAAATTTCATCCCATTTCCATTACTGCAGTTTACAAGGTCATCCAGATCTTCTTGTATGATATTCTGGTCCTCCTCCATATTGGCAATACCTCCCAACTTTGTGTCATCTGCAAATTTTATTAAATTCTATTATCTTGATTTAGGGCTTGTCTCTACTACCGGGGAGATCGACGCTGCTGCAATTGATGCAGCAGGTGACTATTTAGCAGATCTAGCGAAGACACACTAAATCGATGACGGAGCACTCTCTAGTCAACCCCAGCACTCCAGCTCCCCAAGAAGATTAAGTTAAGTCAACGGGAGAGTGTCTTAGGAAAGTCGACTTACGTTATGTCGACTCCAGCTACATGAATAACGTAGCTGGAGTCGACATAACTTAGGTAGACTTACCCTGGTAGTGAAGACAAGCCCTGAAAGAAGTACAGGCTCAATAAATGCCAGTTATTCACCTGATTTATAGGCAAAATGATAATCCCATGGTTACTCAAGTGCTGCATGACAATTCCTGAAAATGGCATCCTAGGACCAACCAGACTATACATTTTATAGGCTTGTCAGCCTGACATCGATCCCACAAAGATAATGGAAAGGCTGATATGGGACTCAAACAAACAACTGAAGGCAGACAATGTAATTAATGCAAATCAACATGGGTTTATGGAAAACAGATCCTGTCAAAACTTACTTTTTTTTTTGGTAAGATTACAAGTTTGATTGATAAAGGTAATAGTGTTGATGTAATATACTTAGACTTCTGTAAGGCATTTTACTTAGTACCACACAACATTTTGATTAAAAAACTAGAATATAGAAAATTAACATGGCACACACATTAAATCAGTGATACTCAATTAGATTGACCTGCAGGCCAATTCGAGAATTTCATGACAAGAGGCAGGCCATTTGTGCAGAAAGCTGACCAAAAAAAACCCCCAAAAACCACAAACTTAGGCTGCCAATAAATGAAGACTGATTGCCACAAACACGGGTGGTAATGTTGATTATAAACTTTATTAAAAGATAAATGTTGCAATCTCTAATGGGAGAGGAGACATTGACGACCTCTGGCAAGCTTTGTGAAGAGTGATTTGTAGGAGGCCAGGGCAACATGAATGCACTGGTGAAGATGCTCATCTGTCAGGCAATCAGTGTTGGTTTATCATATTTATGGTAGAAAACCCAGATTAGCAGAGATGTTGATCCAAGCATCTTTTAAAAAGATAAATTACTAGATTCTGGCTATTCTGAAACTGGTCAGCCTCCTGAGTCCAGAAATCACAAAGTCCCACTACTCTGAATTTTGCCTTCAAGACATCAGAGCTCTGGAGTCTTACAATTTCTAATTGAAAGGCACCTTCATCAGCTGAATCAAGATTGTTCTTTGCTTCAGAAGGCCAGTGTTCTTTGCTTCAGCAGAGACAACAAAATGCATCACGAACAAATAAAAGCAAATCCTTCAGAATTTTAAAATTCTGAAATCTCATTTTAAAATTTTCGCTCAGATTGTTTAGGAATTCTTGTATCATTTTCACAGACATTTCATCTGTAGCTACTACATGCAATGTGGGAAAGTGCAACATCTCTCCTGTCGTCTCCCCGAAAGATTACAAGATTCCTCTGAAAGGCACATACTTTTTCAAACAGATTCCTGACACTGCTTGCATGGCCTTGAAGTTGCAAGTTGAGAAAATTAAAGTGACCAGCAATATGGCACAAAAAGGCTACTTGTGACAGAGGGAACATCATTCATAAATTGCAGGAACTTGCAAGTCTTGTGGTTTGAAAGAAATTCTATTTCTTTTTGAAGTACACAAACATCTCTAACACACTCCCCCTCCTTAACCAGAGAAAGTAGTCATGCTGCAACAGGTCTCCGTATTCAGCCAAAATGTCTTGTAAAAAAAGCTTTAAAAAGACGATGATGCAAGCTAGAAGTTGAGTGTATGTGGTTCACATACACAATGTAATCTAATTACAACACCATTGTTTTTTTTCATGTCCCCAGAAAACTTACCGCACAGAATAGTCTGGTAAATGATGCAGTGAAGTATATTTAATGAAGCATGTATTGCTGCCAAATGTGAAGCAAAGCCCTTCTCTTTCCCTGTCATGGAGGGACATCAGTCTGTAACAAGCAAGTTAACTTTCTCCAGGTCTAAAACTACTATTTTTTTTTTTTTAAAAAATACTTTTACCTTTTCAAAAATGATCTCTTCTGTGGTGTAGGTTTCTAATTGTATTATGCACAAAAATTTTCATCGACGATCATAAAATCTAACCAACAGCGATAGCTGGGCAGTGTCACTTAAATCACTTGATCATCCACTGCAAGAAACCTATATTTGGCATTTTTTTAAATTGGAAAGCAGTGCTCACAACCAATCCTCATAAATTACATCCAATCTTCACACTGCAGTGGAATCAGACAGGGGATCTTGCTTCACATGGTGCACATCATCTTTGCTTTTATCTTCAACAAAAAGCACTTCCAGCATTTCCAATGTTCACTCTTTCACAAACATCCAGGAAAGGCTCTCCTTTTAACCAGTACCAACATGATCCAAAGAGAAGGAAGTGTTGCTTTTTCTTGTAGATTGGCTGATGCTGTGACAATAAAATTTAAAGTGTGATACAAAGACTTCAGATTTTCCATTTTGTCACATCTCACAACACTGCCAAGAGGATAGGCCACGTTGAAGTTACTGTGGTTTGATTCAAAGTGGTGCCTCATGTTGACAGCCTTACAGACTGATGCAGTCATTTGGCATATTAAAACACAAAGGTTTTGCATTTAAAGGGGGTAGTTTAATAAAAAAGAAAATCTGCTGTCCAGTGTGGATTAAAAGCTTGGTTTTGCTGTTGACTGTGTGACATTTACTCCCAGTCGTGTTGATTTTTGGCTCTGTTTCCATCACTAACTAAAAAAAAAGGACACAATTGTATCGCTATTGTGAGAACTTAAGATCCAGTAACAAATGCTTAATTTGCGCTGGGGATGAGCCCTGGCACCTCTGGGCTCCCAGCCAGCATCTGCCATTCCCTGGCTGACCAGCAGCAGCAGCGCACAAGTAAGGGTGGCAATACCCCATGCCACTGTTACTTCCGCCACACTGCTAGCGGTGGCATTGCCTTCTGAGCCGGGCAGTCGGCAAGCAGCTGTTGCTCTCCAGCCGCCCAGCTGGTGTTTAATTTGTCCCAGAGCTGAGCCCCGGCACCTTTTTCATTACAAATTAAGCACTGCCAGTAAGTTACTTACTAAGGAAGTCATAGGCAAATGATAGGCAGTGCATCACTGTTCATGAATGTAACTCTAAACATTTTTTAAGGTGAGCTAGCAGGTCACGCTGGAAGCCTCGGTGGGCCACATCTGGCCCATGAACTTCTCACTGCATATCTCTGTATTAAATGGATTAACAGTAACTGGCTAACTGATAGGTCTCAAAATGTAATTGTAAACAAGGAATTGTTACTAAGCAGGTCTGTTTTCAGTGGGATCTGTAGACATCAGTTCTTAGTCCTATGCTATTTAGGATTTTTAATCAATGCTGGAAGAAAAAAAATCACCACTGATGAAATCTGAAATGGCTTGAAAACTGGCGGCGTGGTAAATAATGAAGACAAGTCACTGATATAGAACACTCTAGATCGCTTGGTAACAGGGGTGCAAGAAAATAATATGTATTTTAATATGGCTAAATGTAAATATATACATCTGGCAACAAAGAATTTAGGTGATACTTACAGAATGACTATCCTGGGAAGTAGTGACTCTGAAAATCTTTTGGGCGTCATGGTGGATAAGTCAGCTGAACACGAGCTCCCAGGGTAATACACAGTGGCCAAAAGATGGATCCATCAACAAGGGAATCTCAAGAACGAGTGGAGGGGTTATTTTACTAGTGCACCAGTGCAACTGCTGTGGGAATACAGTGTTCAGTTCTGGTGCCCACAATTCAAGAAGGATGATGATCAATTGGAGGGGGTTCAGAGAAGAGCCATGAGAAGAATTAAAGGATTAGAAAACATGCCTTATACTTATAGACTCAAGGAGCTCAATCAATTTAGCTTAAGACAGATAAGGTTAAAAGGTGACTTGATTACTGTCTATAAGATGGGGAACAAATATTTAGCAATGGGGCTCTTCCATCTAGCACAGAAAATGTAACCTGATCCAATGGCCGGAAATTGAAGACAAATTCAGACTGGAAATAAGGCATAAACTTTTAATGGTGAGAGTAATTAACCATTGGAACAATTTACCAAGGGTTGTGATGGATTCTTCATCACTGAATTTTTAATCAAGAGTGGACTTTTTCCTAAATGATATGCTCTCGGAATTATTTTAGGGAAGTTCCATGGCCTGTGCTATACAGGAAGTCAGCCTAGATGACCACAGCAGTCCCTTCCAGCCTTAGAATCCATAAAGTACTGTGAGATTATGTCTAGCCAGCATATTATAAACTACAGTAGTTGTAGGAGATTGATTACAATACATTGTCCAATAGAAACCCATCAGACGTACTTGATTCAGTAACTGCTCAATTTTTTTCATCTTTCACACTCAAATTAGTCAATTAGTTGAAGTTCAATTTGTGCTTTTCCTGTTTTAAGTAAGCACATATGACAACAGTACTGCTGCTTTTCCAATATTCCCCATAAAAACACCAGGCCTTTTTCTTAATGACCCCTAACAAAAAGTAGAGGCAACAAGTGGTACTAATGTCTTCTGTAGAGCTTGGTAAAGTTTTTTTTTGACAAATAGTTTGTTTGCCAAAAATGCAGTTTTGATCAACCCAAAGCAATTTGTTAATTTGACCAATAGTTGCAGCAAGTTTCTTTTCCCTGAGACCTACAGGCCATTCACAGAATACCCAACGGAGAGAGGTGGTGGCAATGGTCATTCATTGTGGCAATTAATAGAATCACTCAGCCAGAAACCTGGCATGACTCCGTAGCATTGGATAGATCATTCACCAAGGACGTAGGACACTCACGTTCAAGTCTATGCTCCAATGACTAATTATTATTTATTTACACATAATTACACCTTCACTAGGAGACTCTGACAAAGCCCCCGCCAGACTATTCCATATTCCCCACTAGACTCCTGCAACAAGGGACAATGAAATTCAATTCCCCCCACCAATTCACATGGGTGAATTGAACCCCGTCTCCCACACCATAGGTGAATGTCCTAACCACTGAGCTACAACTTACCAAGGAGGGCAGCAGCACTATGCTCACCTCTGGCCATTTTGTGAATTTAGCACTTTAAAAATGCCTGAAAATATTCGTTTTGGTTTCAACTAAAGAGATTTCATTTGATTTCTTTTGGATTCAGCTTTCCTGAACACTCGAGAGGTCCAGGTACCTTGTGCTGTGTGGCTGTTCATGTGGGCTCTCCAACCTAACAGGGATGGATCTGTAATAACGCTCCTGTCCAGAGTGGAAGGGAGAAAAGAGAAGGTGACTCACCTTGTGCAGTAACTGAGGTTCTTCAAGATGGTTGTTCCTGTGGGTGCTCCTCCTTAGGTGTCTGTGCCATTTCAGGCACAGGGAGCACCAACACCTAAGGTGGAGCACCCACAGAAACACTCTTGAAGAAGGGACTCCCATGCATACCTGATGAGGATTTGTCCATCACAGCAGAGAAAATACTACTTTGACTGGAAATGTCACCAAGAGGTTCATGGAATGGCAATTTAGAGAATATACTGACTGCAGCTGTGTTTGAAAGCAACAAAGATAGAGTCTTCTGAATGGGGTGACATAGGTGCATGAGGCCATATGACCTAGGAAAGAGACAGACATGACTTGACCGGTACTCAAAGATTGTTTGGGACGTGAGCGATGATAGTTTTCATGGCTTGGAACCTGTTCTTGGGCAGATATGCTCTTGCAGAGGTAGAATTTGAGGTTGCCCTGATGAAGTCCAGAGGGGGGAGGAGGGTTCCCATTCTGGGTCCGATTGAGGACACATGGTCTTCTCCATGAGATATCTGTGGAGACAAAAGTTCCTGCCCTTCTCAGGTATGGCTAGGGAATGACTGGGAAATACTGCACCTCGCCATGATGTGGACTTCCCCAAGGTAATACAGGCAGCGCTGGTGCTCATCACTGACCAAGAAGAATCGCAGACAGGAAGCAGAGTTTGATGCCTGGAGTCCTGGGCATAGTCTGGCACCCAAACAGGGTATGGGGGTCCCCTCAGGAGACTAACACTAACTGTAAAAACTCTTAAAAGTGTTAACTATTTATGAACTACGTAATTCCTATTTTGTAGAATGAAGCCAAAGCCATGGACGCTGAAGGTTCTCATTTGGTGGTGAGAAGGAACTGGAGAGGCAGTTAGTATGACCTGCCCTTTATTCCCTCAGACAGAGGCATAAGGTGAACCAGAGCACTTGCACAGACCAGTGGATGCTACTTTCAAATTCTCCAGCTCTGAATGCATGGTGCGTATGCGTAACCCCACAATGCAATACAATGGGGACTAGCATTTGAAGAAGAAGCACTGCTTTCTCCATTAGGACCTTTAACTTTAAGACAGTGTATTTAGTTAAAGTTCTTCTATACCTTCATTCCAAACCTCCTCTTCTGCAAAGAAAATTTGCGTCTCAATATCTTAGAGATCTTTGAATATGTCAATGAAGTAATGGATAAAGGATAAATGGATAAAATATATTAATTTCAGCTTCCAAATATTCTCTGACAAGATTCCTCATAAGTTACCACAAAAAGTCCACATGGTCATCACGTGAGAAAGTAAATTTTGTCATGGTTCAGTAACTGACTAGGAAACAAAGTCAAAAGTAGAATTAAATGGCTGATTTTTCTTATGGTGAAAGGTTAACAATAGAGCGCACCAAGGTTATATACCAAGGCCAAGAGTTTAATATATTTGTTAATAGTCTGGAGTAGGGAGAGAGGCCAGTAATGAGGAAACAAAATTTACAGTTCATATGAAGTTATAGATTAGTGAGAACCACAAAGGACTGAGGATTTTCAGACTGACCTAAACAAGCTTGGTTATTTGGCAGCATGACAATAGGTGAATGCAATGTCAAAAAATGCAAAGAAAAGCACACTGTATGGAAAAAAAAATCAAGAATTCTCTTACAATTCCCAAGGGTCTAAATAGACTTAATCTTCTTACAAAAGGGGCACGGATGTCAATGTTGGCCGCTCAATGAAGACCTCTACTAAAGGTAGATACATGGTTTAAAAAAAAAGGAAATGGTATCAGGATGCCTAAGGAATAGGATAGTGACTAATACAAAGTTTTTATATAAGAACATTGTATACATCACTTGTGTGGCCTCAACTGAAACAGTGGATGCAGTACTGGCCACCACATCTCAAAGAAAGGTCTATTGCAGAATGCAAAGGGTTTCAGAGAACAGTGGTGAGAATGATCAAGGGCATGCAAAAATATTAGGATTGTTTACCATAGAACTAAAAGGAATAAGAGCAGACATGATAAAATTTAAATAATGAATGGAATAGAGAAGGTAGACAGGGAGGACAGAAGTTCCCAGTCTCATTACACAAGAACAAGTAGACATTTAGTGACACTATCGGACAGCAAATTCAAAATTGAATTCAGGAAATAACTTTTCACACAATCTGTGATTAGATTGTGAAACTGATTGCCTCAAGAAGTTGAGGTCAAGAATGTTCAAACTTGAACAAGGGACTGGACATTTACATCAATAAGAGCATCAGTTTTCATAATTAATACTTTTGCAAGACACTAAGCCTTGATGCTTAAAGCAATCTCTATGAGATATCAGAGTGAGACCGAATTGTGTGTGTATGGGGGGGGGGGGGAAGGGGAGCAGGAGGAGAGGGAGAAGAAGTTTTCATCAGGCTTACAATGTTATTGGTCTTACAGTGGTCCATAACTCCATAATTAAGGACTTCACTATTTAACTAGGGTGAAAGAAATGCTGTTTTTTTGCAGAAATTTTCCTTCAGGCAATTCTGAACAAAAACTATAGAATGTGTGAACCAAGTGGCAAATCTGCATTCAGTGTGAAAACTCAGCTTTGTTCCAAAGCTGAAGTCTTCTCCTGGTGCCCAAATCTCCATCACCCTTTTCTTCCCATTTCACCTTAATAAGTCCCGTTGCTTTTAAACCCAATTCATCTCAGTGATTGTGTGAAAGAAAAAACAAAGGTCTAACAGATGCCTTCCCTGCTATTTAAGGTACAAGACAGTCACACTGGTCTTTTTCTTTTCCTTAACACATAACTAGAGCCTTAATTATTTCAGGCTATCCCAGCTGCATCCTCTCTCTCTCTCTCACCTCGTTGTGGTAAAATGAGCAGTCAATATTCAAACGGTAGTATCTTGTGTATCAAAATTTTCTTGCTTTATATGGTTAGTAAGTTAAGAGGAAGGAATTACAGAAAAATTTCAGCCCATTGACTGAATTTGCAAAGTATTTTACAAACCTGTATTACAATGGAGCTTGATATGGTAAAGCTTTAACAAGAATTTCATTCAATACTATGGATACTGAACTGAAGCCCAGATTAGAGCACTCCTAATGAATGAAACTCTAGGTAGAGTGAAGTCATTTCTGTCATTGACTTCGATGGGACCAGGATTTCACTCCTGGTCTGAGGTTCAAAATCCACATCCAGCCTCAGTTTTGAGGCTCATAACACCTCTAAATTTTATGAGGTGGTTGGGTATAGTGCATTACATAAAGTTAAATACTAATATTCCCCATTGAGGATGCTTTCAGTAATGAATGTTAAAATTAGTTGTATGTATGTTGCTTAATACAGAACAAACCTTTCTAGTAAATCAACCAAGTCTGACTGACAGCAGAGTTGACTAGTTCAATTATGACAAAGGTACTCAGGGGCCTATACCTGCTGACCCCACTCCCCCAATCACAGAAGCCATCATTGTAAGGCACCTCCACTACTGAAAGACCATACACTAGGCTAACAGGATGGCCACTCCTGTGGTTCTTCCATGGCAGGGGGCATTATTAATTCATCTGTGTAAGGAAGCTTACACTGACAAACCATTAATACTTCTAACAATGCAGTTCTGTCCCCATCTTTTCAGGTGCACTAAAATATTCTGAAGCATAAAATAACCAACTATCATTTACGAGTTATTTTGCTTTAGAGCAGCTATGGCAGTTGTGTTTAATACATGCCAATTTCAGCAAATTACAGCATTTCCATGTAAAGTTAATATATTATAGAGAAAACAAATAGCTAATTAAAATTAAACCCTTTTAATACTTTAATACTTCAGTAAAAGTTGTTTCTTCCACTTAAGTTTAAATCATCATGTTGCAAAAATCCAACATTAGTCAATTCCCGTTACAAGGACCTGTACATATAACACTGAAGTATTCTTGTAAGCAACATAATGTTAGTTAGCACATGCTTATTCTCTGTTTTTAAATGTTAAAATTACTCATTCACCTACCTGAAGCATGACTTCTTTCTGAGATACAGAAAGGGCTCTTTCCTCATATGAAGGTGGTGGTTTGTGTGTGGGTGGAAGATCAATCCTGCATAAAAAGATTATACAGTTTAACTTGGCATATTTGTGAAGACCAAATGAACAGTAACATCAGTATTCTCCATAGTAATACCTTCACAGAAACGCCCTGGATACATATTCTACAGTTTTTGTTTCCTCGCACCACTAATAGATCTACAATGAAACTGTGTTTTGTAAACGTAACTTATTGGCAACCACCAATTACATGCACCTTCGTATTCTTTAACTCTACTTATTCTTCCTATGGTATGTGTTCTTTGTAATCAGACTTGCATATGAGATGCTTACTTTGCAGTCTGCAGTACAGAAAAAAAGTACTAATTGAAACAATGGGAATTATTTGATTTCTCTATGTTCAAATTAAAAATATTTTTTTAAATTAAGGGAAAGACCTCAGTGTACTAAGAACCTTAACTATGAATACTCAAATGTTAGGGATATAATTTCTAGCTGAGGCCTAGCCTGACATGAGTAATTAACACACACAGGGAGACCTCATTCTTTGGAAGACAGGATTAGGTAGTAACAATCATTGGACTGAAAACAGGACATATGCACTAAGGTAAGTATATAGGTCAGTAAACTAAAAAGAATATCTGAGCAAACTAACCTAAGAGGGAGAACACAGTGAACTATTTGTTATGACCTACATAAGAGACAAACTAGGAATGTAGAGATGAGATAAAGAGGAAGCCGAACCATGGACAGAGCATGGACAATACATGCTGCACGGGCACTGGTTCTCGCAAAGTAACCAAGCCAATACACAAATATGTGATGTAATGCATAGTAAATGCAAAGGGATGTGTAATGTATATAAAAGTGAGAGAGTAACTTTGGAGCTGTGAAGTACCCTGCATCCAGCCCCCCGCTTTTGAGTCTTATCAACTCCGCATAGCACTATTGTACGCCAAATAAAAATACCTGAGTGATGAAGTGGAATTGAGTTCTTGGGAAGCTGATGGAGAGAGGTCTGAGGGAATCCCAACATTATCATCCTTAATGAATTTTGTTAGATTTGAGTAAATCTTAAGGTAAGTGCTTACTTTGAAAGTTACCTCTTCTCTTCTGAGAATACCTAATTTGTGAATCTTCATTAATTAAGATAAAGTATTTCCACACAGAAAAGGAGAGAACCAAAAAAGTAAATGTGTTCTCTACATCTGTCTCCAAGTACCAGCATGGAAGGGGAAGTTGGAAGCTGGAGCTCATAATATATACTAAGGAAGACGTGAGTGTGTAGGTGCTAGGCAACTGGAGGAGCTGTTAAATCTTTACTGTCCCAGAACAGCCAAAGTAAACTAGAATGATTTTAACAATGCATTGCAGACCTGAAAAAATAAGACTGAACTACACTTGTTTATATTACTGTTCATTTAACATGTAGTTTAAGGATTCTTTTAGTGATGAAGAGTTAGTCAGTTAAGTCCCATCTGACTAGTACCTCATGGATTTATTTTTGTCCACTTAATATTCATGATGATCCCATGAACTTCAACTGCAGTTAAACATCTGAGCCTAGAGTTTTGTTTTCTATGTTACTGTAGTGTGTAGTTCAATTATGAACAAGTGAAGCAGCACCTAAGAATGAACATATGATTTAATGCAAATTTTCTATTCTATCCAGATAAACCCTTTGTAGGGACCTTGGATTTTCACTAGATCAATCCTTGGCACTCCCTCCCTCCTCAAAACAGTCTATTTTTTAAACGTTAAACTGAGCACCAAGTAACTGAAGCACTTTTCAAGATTTTGTTCTTTGTGCCTGGGTTAGTTAAGTGTTTTAGTTTTTGATTAAGTATTTCATATGTAATGTTCCTGAGGGGGAAAAAAAATGCCCCTTTTAGTCTGTGTCTAATCAATTCATTTCATTTGAGGTACCCAGATAATTCCTTTAATTCATTGGGACCCAACCTTATTACACAGGAGGGCCTCAAACCTTAGCACAATGTTGTGTGGGCCAAACAGATTATACATATTTTCACAAGATTTAAAGTCACCTGTATTAATTTACATTTTAAGTTCAGCTTGTTTCGTATCTACTTAGATAAAAACAACCTCTATACAGTATTGTGTATTTACACACTTGTAAAATGATGTAAACATGAGGACAAAACGCTAATGAATCGTCTATTAGTATATTGTGCTAAGCAGGCCACGGGCCTTATGAAACGCTCTGGTACACAGTGTACAGCCTGCAGGTTGGGCACCCCTCATTTCATTAGCATCAATTTACATAATATAGCAGTTTAAGACTATATAGATAGCTGATATAAGTGTTTAATCCACGTGAAAGTCAAAGAAATTTAAGTTACATATTTTATGTGGTTAAATTTGAGTTGGAGAAGTGTAAACTCAAGAATGAGAGACTATGAATTGTTGATTATCATCACGTGGTACTTAAAGCATTTAAGTCAAAGAGCAACTTCTGACTTCTTACCACCCTGTTTATGTTAACTTAAATTTCTATTGTTTCCCCTTCAACATGAAATGTAGTTAAACGGCAGAGTTGCAAGACAAGGATTTCCCTTCACTTTTCAGGAAGTCTCTATTTAGTTATATTTATATAAGTCAACTAAGTTGTTTAAGTTTCTCTTGTAACAGTGACTTAAAGCATTAAATTTAGACCTTTACGTACATTTTAGTGGATATTCTCTTTTGTGTAACAAAGACATACATATGTGTATGTTCATTAGAAGTCCTTAATTTAAGTTTGCTTAAACTCTATTTTGTCTTTTAAAGCCTACGTTCTTTTTAAAAAGTTACCTCATACGGGGATACTTTTGTAAGATAGTCATGTCAATCATTGTACGGGCCTATCAGTCACCTCCTAAAATTTGCTTTCTTAAAAATCCAAAGTCACTAAAGCCCTGGTCTACACTACTAGTTTAGGTCGAATTTAGCAGCGTTAGAGCGATTTAACCCTGTCCACACAACGAAGCCATTTTTGTTGACTTAAAGGGCTCTTAAAATCAATTTCTGTACTCCTCCCTGACAAGGGGATTAGCACTGAAATGAACATGGCTGGGTCGAATTTGGGGTAGTGTGGATGCAATTCAATGGTATTGGCCTCCGGGACCTATCCCAGCATGCTCCATTGTGACCACTCTGCACAGCACTCAACTTGGATGCACTGGCCAGGTAGACAGGAAAAGCCTTGAAAACTTTCGAATTTCATTCCTGTTTGGCCACTGTGGCAAGCTGATCAGCACAGGTGACCGTTCAGATCTCATCAGCAGAGGTGACCATGGAGTCCCAGAATCGCAAAAGATCTCCAGCATGGACCGAATGGGAGGTACTGGATTTGATCGCTGTATAGGGAGATGAATCTGTGCTATAGGAATTTCCAAAAGACAAAATGCCAAAATATTTGAAAAAAATCTCCAAGGGCATGAAGAGGCATGAAGATGCTAATATAACAGAGGCTATCACAGGGAGCAGCAGTGCTGTGTGAAACTTAAGGAGCTCAGGCAAGCCTATCAAAAAACCACAGAGGCAAATGCCCGCTCGGGGTCAGAGCCCCAGACACGCCGCTTCTATGACGAGCTGCATGCAATTCTAGGGGGTGCCCCTACAGCTACCCCACACCTGTACGTGGACTCCTGCAAGGGAGCCTCACACAACAGGGATGAGGATTTTGGGGACAAGGAAGATGAGGAGGAGGGGGAGGGTAAAGATAGCACACACCAGGCAAGTGGAGAAACCGTTCTCTCTGACAGCCAGGAACTGTTTATCACCCTGGAGCCAATACCATCCCAACCCGGGCTCCCGGACCTTGAAGGCGGAGTGTACCTTTGTAAATAAAATACACCATTTAAAAGCAAGCGTGTTTAATGATTAATTTGCCCTGAAGCCTTGGGATGCATTCGTGGCCAGTACACCTACTCAAAAAGTCTGTTAATGTGGCTGGGGATGGAGCGGAAATCCTCCAGGGACATCTCAATGAAGCTCTTCTGGAGGTACTCCCAAAGCCTTTACAAAAGGTTTCTGGGGAGGGCAGCCTTATTGCATCCATGGTAGGATGCTTTACCACAGCAGGCCAGTAGCATGTAATTGGGAATCACTGCATTAGAAAGCATGGCAGCGTGTGGTCTCGGTGTTTGCTGGCATTCAAGCAACATCTGTTCTTTATCTCTGTGTTATCCTCAGAGTAATATCATTTATGGTCACCTGGTTGAAATAGGGGAATTTTATTAAGGGAACATTCAGAGGACATTCCTGCTGGACTGTTTGCCTGGGACTGAAAAGAAATCCTCCCCACTGTTAGCCACGCGGTGGGGGGAGGGGTGAAGCGATCATCCCAGAGAATTGTGTGTGTGTGTGTGTGTGGCGGGGGTTAGTTCGGTTTGTGCTGCACGTTAACCTGAAAATATCAGCTCCTCCTTTTAAATGGCCAATGTGTCTTTTTCAATTTTACTCTCCCTTTTTTTTCCTCCCACAGCTGCAAGTGTTTCAACACTGCAACTAGCATCTCCCTCCCAGAGGCTAGCGCAGATGAGGCAGTGAAAACAAATGCACTCGTGATGGAATGTTGTGAGCTCATGCAGTCCTCCTGCACTAAAAGAGCTCAGCAGAATGCGTGGAGGCAGACAAAGGCAGAATCCAGGCAGCACAAAATGAACGCATGGACAGGAGGGACGCGCGAGAGGAGAGATGGCTGAAGCAACAGGAGAGGTGGCAGGATGCAATGCTGAGGCTACTGGAGGATCAAACCGAAATGCTCCGGCATACGGTTGAGCTGCAGGAAAGGCAGCAGGAGCACAGACCACCACTGCAGCCCCTGTGTAATCAACTGCCCGCCTCCCCAAGTTCCATAGCCTCCTCACCCAGATGCCCAAGAATGCGTGGGGGGGGCAGAGGGAGGAACCCAACCACTCCACCCCAGAGGACTGCCCAAGCAACAGAAGGCTGGCATTCAATAAGTTTTGTAGTGCTATGTGGCCTTGTCCTTCCCCACCCCTCCCGGGTTACCTTGGCAGTTATCCCCCTATTTGTGTGACGAATTAATAAAGAATGCATGAATTTGAAACAATGACTTTATTGCCTCTGCAAGCGGTAATCGAAGCGGGGAGGGGAGGGCGGTTGGCTTACAGGGAAGTAGAGTGAACCAAGGGGGCAGATTTTCATCGAGGAGAAACAAACAGAACTGTCACACCATAGTCTGGTCAGCCATGAAGCTGGTTTTCAAGGCTTCTCTGATGCACAGCACACCCTGCTGTGCTCTTCTAACCACCCTGGCATCTGGCTGCGTGTAATCAGCGGCCAGGCGATTTGCCTCAACTTTCCATCCCGCTATAAACATCTCCTCCTTACTCTCACAGATACTGTGGAGCGCACAGCAAGCAGTAATAACAATGGGAATATTGGTTTCACTGAGGTCTAATCTAGTCAGTAAACTGCACCAACACGCTTTTAAACGTTCAAATGCACATTCTACCACCATCCTGCACTTGCTCAGCCTATAGTTGAATTGCTCCTGAATACTGTCCAGGGAGCCTGTGTACAGCTTCATGAGCCATGGCATTAAGGGGCAGGCAGGGTACCCAAGGATAACTATAGGCATTTCAACATCCCCAACAGTTATTTTCTGGTCTGGAAAGTAAGTCACTTGCTGCAGCTGTTCAGAACTCTGGTCTGTATGAAGATGCGAGCATCACGTACCTTTCTTGGCCATCCCACGCTGATGTTGGTGAAACATCCCTTGTGATCCACCAGTGCTTGCAGCACCATTGAAAAGTACCCCTTTCGGTTTATGTACTGGCTGTCTTGGTGCTCCAGTCCCAAGATAGGGATATGCGTTCCATCTATTGCCCCACCACAGTTAGGAAATCCCATTGCAGCAAAGCCATCCACTATAATCTGCACATTTCCCAGAGTTACTACCCTTGGGTTGGTGATTGCATTAGCTACTTGGATCACAGCAGCCCCCACAGTAGATTTGCCCACTCCAATTGATTCCCGACTGCCTGGTAGCTGTCTGGCATTTCAAGCTTCCAGAGGGCTATTGCCACTCGCTTGTGAACTGTGAGGGCTGCTCTCATCTTGGTATTATTTCGCTTCAGGGCAGGGGAAAGCAAGTCACCAAGTTCCATGAAGGTGCCCTTATACTTGTGAAAGTTTTGCAGCCACTGGGAATCATCCCAGATCTGCAATACTATGCGGTCCCACCAGTCTGTGCTTGTTTCCCGGATCCAGAATCAGCGTTCCATGGCATGAGCCACCAGGATGGCTAAATTGCCTGGGCCCATGCTTTGAGAGAAGTCTGTGTCCACGTCCTTATCATTCTCATCACTGCGCTGCCGTCGCCTCCTCACCTGCTTTTGCAGGTTCTGGTTCTGCATATACTGCATGATAATGCGCAAGGTGCTTACAATGCTCATAACTGCTACAGTGATCTGAGTGGGCTCTATGCTTGCTGTGGTATGGAGTCTGCAGGAGAGCAGAGTTGCAGGGGACGCAGAGGTTGGATGACCAGTTTTGCAGACCTACTGCACCATCACCTGCCAGGACACAACAGCTGAGTGGGCCACATGTTTGCCATGGTATGGCGAAACAAGAGCAGCTGAGCAAAGTTGCAGCAGAAGCAGCAGATGACGATGGTCATATAGAGGTTCTGCGGGACCACCAGGAGAGCAGAGTGGCAGCAGTTGTTGGATGACTACTGTTTGTGGACCTACTGCACCGTCTGATGAAAGCAGTATAGCGCCCACATGGGAAAAAAGGCACAAAACAATTGTCTGCCGTTGCTTTCACGGGGAGAGGAACGACTGACAACATGTATCCAAAACTACCCGCGACAATGTTTTTGCCCCATCAGGCATTGGGAGCTCAACACAGAATTCCAATGGGCAGCGGAGTCTGTAGGATAGCTACCCACAGTGCAAAGCTCCGAAAGTCAACGCTAGCCTCGGTACTGTGGACACACTCTGCCAACTTAATGCGCTTAGTGCGGACACACACAAATCGACTGTATAAAATCGCTTTCTAAAAAATCAACTTCTATAAATTTGACCTAATTTTGTAGTGTAGACATACCTTAAGATAGTATTTTGGAGAAAAGGGAAACAGAAAAAAAGGGGGAAAGAGTGACGTGATATTGATCAACATGTAGCTTTCAAGTAATAAAAGCTGCTATTTTTAAATGAGACATTCACCCAAATATTAAGTTACCTTCAATGGGAGGTGGGTACCTAGTTTTCTTAAGCACCTCCCCAAATAATCCAGCTAAAACCTGGCTCTAAGGGCTGGTCTACACTACTGCAGTAAATCGATCTAACTCATGCAACTTCAGTTACGTGAATAATGTAACTGAAGTCAATGTAGTTAGATCCGCTTACTGACGTGACTACACTGCGCTGTGACTTCCCTTACACTTCTCCAGGAGGTGGAGTACACAAATCAATGGGAGAGTGCTTTCCCATCGATTTAGCAGGTCTTCACCAGACCTGATAAATCAGCACGCGCTGCATCAATTGCAGCAGTGTCAATCTACCAGTAAGTGTAGACATGCCCTAAACGTGCATCTTCTAACCCCAGGCTCTTCCCTGACCGTCAGCTTGCCTGTTATTAAACCCATACATTTAGTCTCATTTGGGACAAATGATAGAATTTCTTACATTTTCATTATAGTTTCAAGCATTAGAATGTTTATCAGGCTTTTTTTTTTTTAAACGTTGAAACTGTAATTTACTGTTACCTTATGCTATATACTTCAAAGTCAACAACTTTTTTCCTTACTACTAGTTACCTCTAAGAGGACCTTGTCCCTCCTTTTAGGCTTTGCTAGATTTCTATCAACTCCTAAACCAAAGCTGTTTTTATTATGTCTGAGGTTACAATTGTTACGTTAACTGGCAACAAATGTTTTAAAAACACCAACAGATTATAGGTTGCTTGAAATACTAAGGTAGTATGCTTATGCAATTTACTTCAACTTACTAAAACAGTGTCCTGAAGCATTTTTTAATCCATTACTGCTTTATCATCTTTAAAAGGAGCTCATGTAAAAAAGCATAGGCAACTAATTTGTGGAGTAGGCATGTCTAACCTTTTTTAAAGTGAGTTTTTCCAGTACTTGTTTGCTGTAACACTGACGAAGAACTGATTCCCCCCCAAGGTATCTTCAGAGTACCTCGATGTTTAAGGATATGTGTCTATTCAATTACCAGCTATATTTGTTCTATTGAAGGGCACAATCAAATCCTTGTAAGCATTTTTTTCCCCCAATTTAGGACTACTTCCAGGACAACTGTTTCACCACCATATGAGCAAAGCTCCCAAGTATATAAGAGCTTGTAAAAATTACTCCAACAACAGGTTGGGCCACATTTTAACCATGTACTAAAATTTCAAGAATATGAAATTTTCAGCCTAAAAGCTGTTTTTTTCTCATTTCAAGTACATGATCTCAGGGGATGTAGTTTTAATCTTAACTATGACACTGCTCCTTCAGTGCTGTTATTTCAGAGAACATGTAACTGCCACTTGGAGGTGGGGAGGCTTCTTAACTTCAAACTAGGCAACCTTAACTCAACCCCTCCTAGGGATGACAGTTATCACCCTTGAACTGCCATTCTGCACACAATTTTTGCACTTACCTATCTACTACTAGAACAAGTTACTACACTAAACATCCGTAATTTATACTGTTGGAGAAAAAAAACCTGATAAATGAATGTGCAGAAAGGTGACTCAAGGTAAGTTTGAGATTTGTCATTTGCTAGGTAGCTGTGGCAATAGTAAGTTGTATGCTTGTGGGTGGGGGATAAATGTTATTTACTATTAGGTACATTAGTTCTTTGATTTTTTTATTTGTTGTGTTTTGTGTATGACTAACTGCTTCTCTCGTCTTTCATATTTTAGTTTTAACAGATGTTAAGAGTATTGTGTACTAGGGCACTTTAAAAAATGAAAACCCTTTTTTGCCTTGGAAACAGCTGCGCTTTTCTAGGGGAAAGATACTTAACACACTTGGTTTAACTATGCTTGTTTTTTTGTTTTATAAATCCTGGTGATTCCGCAATGTTCAATTTCTCAACACCACTTTTGGGTTCAGAGATTGACTGTAGTACACACTAAAGTTTTGTTTCTTATCAAGTAACTATAAATACAGCCAAAAACTTCATGCTTATTGCTTCTAATTTAGGAAATTAAGATACTTACACTTTGTCAAGGTAGGATGGCCTTTTTTTCCTTGGAGTCAATAGTACTGTCACAAAGATGGTAATGATAAAGAGAGCAAGAACTGCTCCAATTACAGCCCCCGCTACAGCTACAGAAGATGTCTGCTTAAATGGCACATCTGTAATGTAATGCACCACAGATTATCCTTTTCAGGTATTATTTTGTGATTTCCATCCTCACAAAGCTAGTCATTTAAGCGACATTTTGGAAACTATATCTACTTGCATCATCATGCAAAAGCCATTTTTATAGTGTAAGATGTTCTTTCAAAGTCTTCCTAATCAATGCCAGCTGCCCAGATCTCATTAACTCTACTTAACAAGCTAGTTTCTGGATATAAAGAAAAGGCAGTTTATGAATAAACTAGCTCTCTATTTTAAGCCTTTGAGATTGATTAATAAAATCAGTGAAGAAAACAATACAGTAACAGCATGCTTTTTATTTCAAACTTAAAGAGACAGTGCAATATACTCAGGTGACAGCTTTTTTAAAAAAAAAAAACATTGAGAATTGCAAAAACTGGGACCAAGCAAATTAGTTTTAAAGAAAAAAATGAAACAGGCTGCAAAATGCAACATGCAAAAATACTAATAAGTTAACACTTACCAAAACCACACTTAATACCATGTCCTCTCCAAGACCTAACACTTTTAGAAAGCATTAAGAATTTTCAGTGCATGTCTTATTTTGACCAAGTTTTAACAAACTGCTACTCTACTCAGACTTCTAGAAAATTTCCTTTAAGATTTCAAGTGACCCCCAACAATATTAAAAATAAGTACTTTGTGACAACTGACCATAGCTACATCACTGCTAATTTTAATTTCAAATACTTGAAACTATTGAGTCTGATATAAAAATGTCATAAGTGCTACAGTTGTACTCATCTCCCCCCCCCCCCCCAAGTATTTTAAATGTGGTTGGAAGCTTCAAATGGAAGCTTTTTCAGTTGCAAACACCTTGCCTTGTGCAAACCGGTGATTTTGCACAAGTTCGATAATTATTCATCATCCTCACAGTAATCAAATCAAAGGTATCACACAGTTGAAAAACAACTTCCATGGACTTCAGAGGGAAAGGGACAGGAATTCAAAATTTAACAGTAAAATATAGCTAAATGTGAAGTTAAAAAAAGACTTTGTATCCTCTGCTACAGAAATGCTACAGAAATGTCAGGTGGGGGGTTGGTTGTTTTTAATCATGAAAACACACCCTTTCTCCATCAGCGAGAGTGGATTAATTTCAATCGGCCAGACTACACTCCCCATAGGAAGGTCTTTCCAGTATTCCACACCATAGAATTTTACGGCACAATTTACACTTACACTGTAGTTAAGGCTATAAAAAAAAAAATCTTCTGATGCAGCTGTATTTTACAGATCATTGTCTCAAGTTTGTCTCCTTATGTCTCACAAAGAGACTGCCAGTCACTTATTTTCTACAAATGATAGGTCACCTCTCTCCATATGCATAAGCCTCATATTATAAAAAAACAACCTATCACACTGAAAGTCACAATGGTACAATCTAGATTAATTTCCTCCCAAGGCATGGGGCTTCATTTTCTACTTCAAGCCTGAGGTTCCCTCTGCTACTTGCCTCTTCTAACCACAAGTGAATTGGGCACATTCATAATATACTAAAAACCAAGTTTAAATGGCAGTATGTCTAGAATGCAACAGAACAGTACTTCAGAAACAGAGCTTGTCAGTTTGATTTTGTTGTTGTGCACAGAGCCAAGCAGCCAACTCACGTGCAGGTACTAATCCATCTGAAGCTGTGGATACCATGCATTCTTTTGAACTTCAACTGTCAAACGCATGAAGCTGTGACAATCTGGCATTTCACATTTTGGCCACCTGCTATCCCACTGGCTTTGCACAGCCTTGGGCAGACTAGGATATGCAAGCTTTCATTCCAGTTTCCCAGACCACCTGTTTAGCTTCAAGCTCTATCGCTATGTAAGACCTGGCTTCATATCCCATATATTATCTGTGTACAATTTCACGTGCTTGCCTGGGAGTGCACACATGGGTGTCTACTGCTTCTAGCTTGTGAACCCCAAACTAAGACACCCTGTTAATCTTTTGCTTCATCCTCATTTTCCTCACCTCTTAGCTATTCAGTCAATACCTACTTTTCATCTCAATTCTGTCCCCTCCTCAGGTTCTCCACCTGTAAAGTCTATGGGTAGCTCAATGACTGACAGGAATAAGTACTCTTTCATACTACAAAAGGATCATTATTTTTATCTCACAGTTTATCTTAACCTTCAAGGCTCTAATTAGCATTTAACAGTTACTCCCCCAACCCAAACTCCCATAGTAAGATACCAGTCTAATGGTTTGGTCCTCATTCACCCATATGAGTGGACAGTCTCTGCAAACTCCAAGGCAATATTCTAAGGCTAAGAGTCTATTTTTAAATGTGCTGTAGAATCAGGCAACAGTGAGACGTAAATTCTAATGGGACTGACAAGCACTAGGATGGAACCAAGGACTTCAGCAAAAGAAAGTAAGATGTTATTGCTGAAATGCTTATCAGACTATAGAATTCTTTGCATAAGAAACTGTAGAGCAACAGTCACCAAGATAAGTATTTTAGCCAGCCCTACATGAAGAGTACCATCTCTAGAAAGCCTAAGGACCCAAGTTCTGTTACGATTCCAGCTTCAGGCACTAAACTTTAAAAACTTCCATACCTCTGATCAATATACTTCACTACTTGAAATTCAAGGTTTGATTGACACCCATGCAGAATTGGCCAGAATAAGGTAGTCTCGGCCAAGAAAGGATAACAGCATAGCCATTAATCGTTTTTAGTTTAGTCTCCTAGCTATTTTTGCTGTCAGTGACAAGATAAAAAACCTAATTATTGAAGATGAACCCTACCAAATTGACATGACTGAACTCATGCCAGAGGTTATCCAGGATATTAGTACAGTGCAGTATGTCAACTTCACAAGCAGTAAGTCTTCAACTATTATCCTTTTTGGAAGAAAGCTATCTGATGGGAAGATTTCCAAAGACACACTTAACGTGCCTAAAAAATTGTACTGTACATGTCTTGGACTGGGATTTGACCTTCTCCTGGAGTTGGCCTTTCAAGGAGGAATCTGTTTTTTTTTCTCCTCACTGCTTTAAGTTGTCTAGTAAAGATTATAGCCACTGGGGCTGAAAGACTGCAGGTGGAAGGAAAAAAAAAAATACAGGCTACTGCTTTTTAATCCCTTGGAGTAAAAGCAACCATTTGAACGATGTGAATATGACTTCACTGAGGGAGTATTTTTCAGGCTTTGTATATTTGCAGGCTTTGTTTCATCTTACACTTTGGCACTACTGGTTCACTAACTGATCCTGCTTTTCTTTAGAGCATCCACAAGCATGTGTCAGATACGTGGAGTGGCTTGTCATGGAGTCATGTTGACCCAGGTGAAGAGAGCAAGTATTGCTTTAATTGCTACTATTACCACACTGAACTCCCTGGTGTTAGTCCCAGTCTCTCACAACAACATGGGAGGCAACAGATCAGTGGATAGAGTGGCAGGTAAGGAACCGCTGAATATATAAGACTGGGAAGGTGGTAATCACAGGGTCATCTGCGGTGCTAAGCAAGCTTGTTCCTAGAGCTTTCCTCCATTCTAGACTCAAAACTCCTGGAAATAATAAAGTGATCTATTTTCTAGGGGATTGTTGGTAGTCAGTGTGCTGATGAGGAATATGTATGGCAGGAGACACCTCCTAAACTGTCTTGTCAGTTCAGCAAAAGAAGGCAGCAAGACGAGTCTCAGAGGCAAATCCAGAGTAACAAACTCCATCACATTGGACTGGGCAGAAATTTTGTTGAGTCATAACTTCTGTCAGAATGAGTTATGTCATCCAAGGAACAGCTTTTGCTTACAAGAAGGTAATGTGTCCAAATACTTAATAAACGTTAGACGTTAACTGTTTTCTTAACTGAAATGAATGAAGTCATTAATTTTAAGTGATTAACATACCGTTAATAAAGGTAGAATTGTCCTTAAATATCAGCCATGCTAATTGCTTAAGTTTCTCTATATGCTATTTTGAAAGGCAGTTAAATATGTAGAAATAATTTTCAAAGCACTAGTGATACTGAAACAATTCTAGTTGAAGGCTGATTGCTGAACTCCATTTCCCCCCCAAAACCTTTACACTTAATGTACATATATTTGGGTGTGAACTTTAGCTCGTTATTTCATGTCTTTCAAATCAGTTCTGCACACTACCTGTATTCAAGAACTCAATTTAACAGCAGATGTTTATTTCACACAACAGCTATTCATACTTACAATCAATTCTCTATTTACAGCAAACATACATCAAGTAGGAAACACTGCAACTCTTTTGGAGTCTTAACTCTATCACCAACCTCTTCAGGTTAAAATTTTTAACTCCTCCAAGTTTAATAATTTAAGATGGTGAAGAACACTTAAGAATTTAGGAAATACTCATCTCTAAATCTCAACTTGTTACAAAAACCAAAACCTACAGAAGGCCCAAATAAATTCTCACATGGACATAAGAGAACGTTAACTGTAAACTCTAAGTTAAATTATCTCTCAGAGACAACAAGAAGTTCTATATATAGAATCTGATCCAGTTACTTCAGTGGGCTTTGGAGTAGTCCTTGTGTGTTATGAGAACTCATTTGCATGAGTTTACACCTGAGCACAGACCCCTTTGCTATTGTGCTAAGTTGAGACTTTGGTCAATTAATTTAATACACATCACATAGCTCTCAACTATGAACCTAACTAGCCTTAGGAAACAGTTTTAATCTGTATATGAATTTACTAGTCTACGCTTCATTTTTGAAGACATGCAGTCATTTGGAATCACAGACTACTGTCAAAAGTCTAATGCAGATGCTGTATTTGTTATAAAGCTCTAAATACTCCATCATTTTGCAGTGCTTTTACTATTAAAGGAAACATTCAAAGAAGTAGCCATTAAGTATTCTTAAAATTCTGGTCCAAGCTTGTTAAATCTCCCCTCTCCCCCAAGTTATTTTTCCATTTCTGGACTTCAACATTAAGGCAAGTTTTCCTGGGTAAGAGAGTTTTTAAACTCATGAATGCATGTCAAGTTGAGAGCTTAAAATATGATTTCACCACAGAAATTGTAAAAATTAGAGGTGATAAACAGTTAACTGCTGTCAAACTAGATTATCTGAATTAACTTCATTCAGATTCCATTCTATTCATTTGCAAAGCTGAGGTAGTGAACCTACTACTGAATAAGAAGAAAGGTTATTCCAGTTCTTGAAGAAATTGACTTCCAAGCATGCAATTTCATTTCTAGTAACCATCTGCTTCTCCTAGCTACAAGACTGTTTACTGTTTTAGTCAACAGTTCCACTTGTTTATTTGTAACAAAGCAAACCAATGCAATACAAACAAACCCAACTGAGTAATACATACAACTGTTGTTCTGGGGATTCCACAGTGTGCTTGTACAAATTATTTTTCCAACAGCATTAAATAACAATATTTATTACCCTACTTGCTTTATTTTAAATAGCACTTTTTTTTACGTTAACCCCTTTTCATAAATATGCATTTTTAAAAAAAATATGCTCAACTCTTAAAAGCAATGATGTAATCACAAAGCATTGTAAAAATTTGCCCTTTACCTTTTATGTTCTGCACACCATGTTATGCTGTATTCTGCTAGAGTCTTAAACATATATATCTTAGCTAAATTAACTCCTTGTATTTTCCAATCCCCAGTGAAAACTTTCCAGGCATCATCTTATTTCTAGTTGAAAATTCTCTCTTTTTAAGATCGAGAATCAGTTTTTGATCTCATGTGAAGAACAGGACTATAACTGACTAATTCTGTACATAGACTGTAATAGTACTTTTTGAAAATGAACTGTAGTGTAAAAAAAATGGTTCTCAAAAATCAGCTACAAGACAAAACTTTCCATATCTTCATTGTTTCTCCTCTAAAACTCCTTCACCGAGAATTCTAACTTTTTCAATGCAACATGTTTTCTTTACAAAGTTACCACTAACTATGCACATCGTATTACAGGAAGGCTCATTAAAACAAAGAGGTATTCATTTTTGTGTAGAAAAGAATATATCTTTGAAAAAACAGATTTAAGCAAATCCATGTTTTTGTATAGTAAAAATTACTTTTCAGAATTGAATTTACCTTCGATAAAAACGAGTGAATTAGTCTCAAAGCTGAAGGTTGTCTAAAATGTATATATATAAAAAAACACATGTGCTTAACCAAGATCATACGTGATCATAGTCTCAGGTAAACTGTTTTTAAATCACAAAGCCAAGACAGTTGCTTTTTAACTCTAACCTTGTATGGTAACTTTAATTTAGCACTTGGTTCTTACATGTGCAGTAGACGAATAAAGCATTATGCATCAAAATTCCAATATTTTCAAAGACAGTAGTACAGCATTGAAAAATCATAAAGCAGCTCAGATACATTTAACCCAGAATTTTACAATATCAAAAGCTTGAAAATCAACTTCAAAAAGCTTGTTTTTCCTCAAGTAAAAATATAAACAACCTGAAAGTGATCAACTAATGAATGGAACTGTATGAATCAAGTTAAGGTATCAGTGGTTACTACACATACCACTCCTTCCGGGATATTACTGAGCCATCTACATGTGACACAAAGTCTTCTTCATTGTCATCATAACATTCGCCACCCATGTACTTCATTCCCAGTGTTCCTCCTTCATAATAATCCATTGGTCTTTCATACCGTTCTTGGTACCTGTTAATATGGTCTACATTGTTCCATTCTGGTTTGTCTGGGTCTTCTAAATAATCTTTTGATATTAGACTGTTCACTGGATGTTTTATTTCTTTTTTTAGACTGTCAGGGTAAGAATCCACATCATCTGATTGGAGAACATCTATTTGAGACTCTTTTTGCATATCTGATGGTGGAATGTAGTTCTTAGCAAAGTAGTCACCACGGAACGTCCGTCTTCTCCTATAGCAGATAATTCCAACCAAAACACTTACAAGTATCAGAAAGAGAGCCCCACCCACTGCACTAGCGATGATGGTACCCCAACTGTCTTCCTGCATTGCTGGCAAGGTTGATGTTGGAAAATGTATTAGTTTTGGTTCTGTTGCTAAACCTGTGATGCCATCAGTTGAAGGATGCCATGGAACCGTGGGTGGTCGTGTAGTAGTAGTAGGAGGATCTAATGGAAAGAGGAATGGGGTAGACAAGACACAGAAAAGGCAAAGAATGTCAATGCAAGCTAAATCAGTAGAGGGTTTATAAGAAAGCCAAGTTGATGAATATGTAAATATGTGGTTCTCTACTAACAGACAATAGTTTTTCATTCTTAAATTTCTTCGAAGTCTGAGCAATTATAAAGTACTTTTGCAATACAGATTATAGTTTTCCAACTAATTCTGAATTGGCTTCTGTGTATTCATTTTGCGCTATACGATAAGCAGGGTGGGGAACTGCTTTTGTGGCACAAAAGCAATCACTGTCAAATTTTAAAGTAACCATTAATTCTCCTGAAAAAATGGAGAAGTTCCTTTCAGTTTATGTAGGTTTTAGAGTTTACTATTTTCAACCAGTTTTATCTCATCCCTGGAGGATATTATCTACTGCAAAAAAACAAAACAAAACCAACCATTAACCAATTCCTCAACCAAAAGGTAAGAAATGGTTGAAAAATTAATATTGGCGAAGGACAAATAATAGTTCACTTTTAACTTAAACTTTTATTAAATTTTGAAATTTTTCAATGCATTGAAACAAACTCTTAAAGAATGAAAAACTATACATTGTGTGCTAAGTTAGCAGAAAGTAAGCTATTGATTTTAATTATTCTCCCCAAAACATTGGCTGTGTTAATAGAACCTCAACAGCCTAAGTGGGGAATGGTGAAGGAACTCAAAGTTAATTATGTTATGCAGTTCTCTAGTTATGAATTTCCTTTTAAGAGAAGGATGTCAGTGTAACAATGCAACTTGATATTTGACAATCACTGTTTTAGAAAAATAGTCTACAGAAACCAGTTGAAGAAAGTCACTGAAAATAGTTTTTTGCAATATGTAATAAATAGTACATTTCCAGAATGTCAATTGATTTCACTCTTGTTATTAAGCAAATTTTAATTTTTTTCCCCCTAAGTTCCCTGTCTCCTTCATAATGGCATACATTCTGAGTTTTATCTTGCTCTCTCAAGAGTATGCACTGAACCATCACTTATAAAATCTGCTACTGGGGTTGTACGAGACCTTTTTTCTTTTGATTTTCGAAGTCAACTGGCGATGTACATGCTTCTATATGTAAGCAGCGCCTGGAGTCATAAGACTGCCTAATATCTGCAAGTGGTTTAAAATGAAGTGACTTCATGATCTCTTAAATTGAAAAATCAAATATACTAAGTATAATTTCTTAAATGCTGTATGAATTAGTAGCTTATCACCAGCTGCAAGCTTAATTCATCCAAGAGTTTTTAAAACTGAAAAATTTTGACTCATGACTTCAGTTTACATTTTAGAGAGATTAAAAAACCTGCTTAGACAATAGATACCCAAGTATCAAGCTATCTTTAACTCATTCTTAACACTGTTTGTTACTAATGAGGCAACTAAACACCAATAGTGAAACTAATGAGACTGGTTAAAGTAGCATTTAAGCTACTCAGCCTGAAATGGTAGTAACTGAACAAAACTAGAAGTAAGATAGAAGAAAATTCAGTGCCTCTGACAAATGCAATGTTTACAGGCTCTTGTTGAGCAATGTTTTTCAATTTTTTAAAAACAGGTAACACTAACAATTGTGTAGAATTGGTTATAAAATTCTTATACTACATTGAGTAATTTATCTTTTCAATGCACACAATACTTACTGCAATTGATTTCTTCATCTGCATTTCATGTATTGTGTCACGTTACGATTTACTTGTGTTGCCAAGTTCTGTTCAATGTATTTACTGCTAGTTTTGTAAAAAATCTTTTGAAAGCAACAAACTGTGGCCTATAGTGATTTGTTAACACATCTATATATACAATTAAGTGAATTTAGGATAAGAAAGGAGAGAAGATGCACTAAAGTAATGAAGGGAATTCAGATTATGATTTTAGTGATCCAGAAGTTCAACCTGAAGTGAAAAAAAAAAGCTTTGTTTCATCCTATAAAGGGAAAAGGATGAACAACCCCAATTTACCAGGATCATCATCCTTAGATTTAAGGGCAGAGACTGAAATCAATTCCCCCCCCCCCCAGCCCCCAAATCAAGGCTGACAACTATTTGTTATATTAAAGAAATAAAGGTTAGATTCATATCTACAACACTTCAGATGGCATCAGAACCAGGCAATGGTGGCAAATTCAAGATTTAAGAAATAAAAGCTAGTGCTATAATCCTTCCTTAGTTCTCCTCACCAGAGAGAACTGTTTTCTGAAGTTTCATCCTTTAAATTCTTCCATTTGTGTTCAGAAGTAAGCAATGCTTGCTTCCTGGAAAGCATTTTCCAATTGCCATCAAGTAAAACCAGTGTCAACTGCAGATTTTTTGCTTAAATTGATTTATACAGTGTTAAGCGTTCTAAAAAAATTTCTTATCTGAAAACCTGAACTAGTGAGATTAATTTGAATATGTAATACTGTCGACAAGTTTGTGTTATATTCTACAACCAGACTGTCTAAAAGGATTGCAAGAAGTAGCTATCTTAAAATGTCCATTAGAATAGGATTATTGCCTCAGTTTTCATTTATGTATGTTCAAGTCTCTAGAAAATATAATCCAGAACACTTATTTTGGAGACCTGATAATTCATACTCTTAACAAGCAACAGCTATTAATGCTTCTCTAGTATTTTCTAAAATTGAACTCTGTCTTTAAATTTAACTTTTTTTTGAAATAAAGGTACAGTCTTCTTTCCCCCCTGCCCCTTCCTTCCCCAACTACCAAATGTCAAGGCCAGAATTTCTCCACTGTTGCTGCTATAACAGCTCAAGGCCAAAACTTCCAGAAGCAAGTAGCACTATTGTTTTTTTGTTAGTGAACTTCAGACATCTCATTTCCAGGAAAGTATCTCATACCCAACCCAGTGAAACAGCGTTTCATATTGGGCACCTGAAAATTGACACACACAAATTAGTCCATTTTGACAAAATTTGGCTTAAGACAGACTTAAGACTCAACCTTTCCAGACTACTGTACTCCTTTCAAAAGGTCTGATTTGTCTTGCATACCCCAAGTTTCACCTAATTTCAAAACTAACTGCTTACAAAAAATCAGACATAAAATTGCAAAATGCCATAGCACACTATTACTGAGTAAATGCTTGCTTTTTCATTTTTAAAATATTATAAAAGAAATCAGTTGGAATATAAATATTGTACTTGCATTTCAGTGTATAGTATACAGAGCAGCATAAACAAGCCATTGTCTGTATGAAATTTTAGTCTGTACTGACTTTGCTAGGTGTGCTTTATGTAGTCTGTTATAAAACTAGGCAAATATCTAGATGAGTTAATGCATCCCCTGAAAGACCTCTATGTACCCCTGGTTGAGAACTGCTGGCTTAAGAGCTTCTTTAACTTTTATTTCCACTTCATCACATGCTAACTAAGGAAGTAATACAGTTAATTTTATATAAAGCTAATGATCTGCCTCAACCCACTGACTTGTGCTTCTCCTACTTTACAGTCTAGTACCCCAAATAAGCACCTTTCAACTGAATGCTTATAATGGAGTATTATTGTTTCTGTTCAATATGTAATTTGTCTTTCAAGAATGAGAAATTTCTGCCCTGATAATTTTCTGTTAGCAGCTTCTCTCCTCATTTAAAATAGATAATGCCTCTCACCTTGTGGAATTCTGAAATGATCCAAAGTTGTTGCTTTAAACTCCAGGATTAAGCTGCACCCTTCAACTCAAGCCACTAGAAGATTTCTTCCAGAGCTGTAGGAACACTCCAACAACCAATTAACAGCAATCAGATGGTAACCTTAAGGTAATTAAGGTTGTCTCTCCAGAAAAAAATCCATTTCTTATTAGACTATCAGGGTGGGCTGAATAAGGAGACAAGCTGCTAACAGAAAGAAGATCATGTAACACTCGTTTCTCATTCTACTGCATAGCTTCTCTCCTCATAACAAAACAAAAGGTAGTAAGCAGTGATTCAAAGAAATGGGGTGGTGGGCGAGAAGCAAATTTTGAAATGATGATGGACTAGGAAGAAGCACGCTTCCCTCCTACCCACGATATAAAGCAAAAGCTTTATATAGTTTAAGGAATTATCCAGGAACTAACCCAATTGCATCTTCCTACCAAAGGACGCCTCCAATGTAGTTAGCAACTCCGCATTAGAGACTCCGAGGGATATACTTTCTCTGATGTCTAGTTTCTTAGGATCCTATGCTCTGATGGTCGGCCAAGTCTGTTCTGAATTTTCCTGTGCAGCTTGGACTATGACCCAAGGCACTGGAAATCCTTGGGTCAAATCCCTTTGCTAGCACCTGAAATCTCTTATCCTATGTTTGAAGCTTTAGAGTTGCTGCCTTGTGAAGGGGATGCTTACTTCTGTACTTTTGCAACCCATAGCCTCTCAAATTTGCATGACTTACCTCCATGAGTAGGCTGAGAGGGGTTCCATGACCCTGAGAAAGCCTTGCTGCGGAAGAGCTGTGACTTCAGACAGGAGTCAAGACTCCCACCCAGCTTGTCCAACTCAAATCACCACACCCTCCCATTAAAAGGGTTGGTGGCTTACAGCAGCAGGACATAGCTTGCCCTCTGGTCTTCCAGAAAAGTCGGACCTCTTAGACTTTGCTCCAGGCTTGCAGAGCTATTCCTAATAGTTGTGGTGGGAGCAGAAGGAACTTGCTAGATAGTTGCTGTACTGGAGAAACCAGAAAACTACACCCTTACTACTATAAGTATCTCTAATCTGAGGGGAGAGAGAGAGAGAGACCGGTGCTAGAAGTTGACAAAAATCAAAAGTGTAAACCAAGTGGATGGGACAAGATGAGTTCCAGCAAAAGCTGCATAATTTCTGGTGGCCTGAGTCTAAAGGCAGGTTTCAGTTCTGGACCCTCCAGCAACAGTGGACTGCCTCTGAATTCCAGCTCAAAGGCATTGTTCATTTGTGTGAAGGAGAAGCTGTGCAGCACTAGACATTGTTTCTGCTATGAGCTCTTTACTGTATCTAACCGCAAAAGCAAAAACAAAAAAATGACCCCCTCCTCCCCCCCCCCCACACATTATGGCATTTTAGTGCTAGGTATGTGATCAGGTAAAATTCCTCATCAACTTTAAGCTCATTTTCAAATCCTTTTTATCCTCCTCCGTTAGGAAACTGCACAGAAACAGATTAACTTGATGTTCAATTTGGTTTTTACTTTTCTTGTTTATTTATTAAGTTTATTTTTGAATGAAATTCTTAGTTTACAGAAGTTGACAAACAGGACTTAATCGTTCTATTGACAATTGTATCTACCTCAATTTATCTTGGAATGTATATTTGCAATCATATAAATTAGCACCCAAGCAATTTCTTTTAGCTCAACAACCTTGCAAATTTCAGTTTAGATATTACTACTTTTTTTTTTTTTTTTTTTTTGGACAAGCGACTAAGGTGTCCTTTTCCTTCGCTCACCATCATTATGACTGTTTACCTACAGATTAATGATTGGCTGGCAAGTTTTTCTGACCATTCTTCCAGACTGGTATGCACTGTTGAAATTTTAAAAGTTTTTTTGATAATCAGTTGGAAGCTTTGGACAGGCATATTAAGATAATTGAAATAGCTTAAGATATAAATAGTTAATGCTAACTTTTAGTGGAAAAAAGTCTAAGAACCCTTGTTATCTTTGAAATTGAAAAAGGGGAGCAAAGTAATTTTATAATTGCGGTTATTTCACTTTACAAAGACTGCAGCCACATTATGCTCAATGTGTGTTAACAATAGATGCAATCTGTTTGTTAAAAACCATAGTAACTAGTTTTTCAAGATCAACTATATTTAAATGTTCAAATTCTATGTATTATAATCTGTAACAGCAAATAAAATTGCTTTTTAAAATTTACAAAAAAAATTATGAAACAGTACGTATCAATAAGTTTTCCCCTCTTTACAACAGCCCAATTTTAATGGATACTTTTAGTGGTTTCATGTTCACATTTGAAAGAGTCAGAAAACCTATTGTAAGATTTGCTCTTGAGCCTTCTGTAATATGTTTACAAAAGCCAGTAAGTGGAGAGACTGAAAGGGTAACCCCTGTCTGTTTTAAGAATGGAAAATCAAGCCATGCTTTCAGGTTGGAATTAATTTGTTTTCATGTTGTATTTCTGAATACATTTGTTCCTTCTGGATTTAGCTACTCTTCCCATATATAGACCAAGATACTGTCAATAGTCTATTATAAAAAGTTTTGGGTTTTCTTTGTTTTTTAAATTTTTACTATACTACTGAAGTAACTAATTTCCTAGACTAAGTGGTTCACATGTGGCTTTTTCCCCATGATATCCAGTATTAACTGGTGACATGTGAGCTCAAAAGACAACACTGGACTTAAGTTTAGGACAGCTTAACTGGCCAAGAGGTACTACTGAACTGTTTTATTTCAAATATCATTGCACATATCTCGTCATAGTTGAGTTTTGTGTAATTAAATGCTGTAATCATAGACTGATTCACACTTAATGGGGATCATCAAGCAGTTGAAGATTTTGCAACAACTTTGTTTTAGTGTACTGTTTTAAAAAGTTCAAGTTTCATCTTTCCTGCAATGCTGCTAACAGGACAAAAATTTGTATTCATAGAGGAGAGATGTGTAGTGTAAATGAGCTGTTTGTTTTATTGATCAAATGCAAAGATTCACCTGAATACAAAACCATTTCAATTTTTCAAGAGTTTTCATCTTCAGTAACCTAAAGTGCTATAGGTAATTTTTAAATGTTTTTATGCCATTAAAAGTAGGTTAACAGAAAAGCTTAAAATAAAAAGTTACTGCAAAAATCATGATCAGAAAGCATCAGTAACTCTAAAATATCAATGCTTTTAATTAAGTGAAAATATTTTCCTTTATATACCTTGTATGTCTAGTTCCAGCTGATTTCTTCTACAAATAGTTAACACGCAACTGAACAGGTTCAAGGATTACTGTTCCCATTCATATATGTTAGGTGTTCTTGTCATCACTGCTGCAGGACTAAAATAGTTCTGAACTACTATTTTAACAAATAACCATCTCTGTTTAAAATGATTTGATTTAAAATACCCAGGAAGCTTTAAAAACCTTAAATAGGTTTTGTAGAGTTTCTCCAAAGCTTCTTAGGGCAGGTAATCATTACCCATCGCATCGGTGGGTAGTGATCTATCAGGGATCAATTTACCGTGTCTCGTCTAGACGGGATAAATCAATCCCCGAACGTGCTGTGCTCCCCTTCGACTCCAGAGTCGATGGGGGAGCAGCATCAGTCGACTCGCCGCCATCCTCACGGCCAGGTAAGTCTACCTATGATACGCCGACTTCAGCTATGCTATTCGCGTAGACCAGAGCTTAGTCAACCTTTACAACTAAGCATTAGCTTTCTTCAGTAACATAAGAGTTCAAAGAAAAGGAGTACTTGTGGCACCTTAGAGACTAACAAATTTATTTGAGCAAAAGCTTTTGTGAGCTACTGCTCACTTCATGCATCCGATGAAGTGAGCTGTAGCTCACAAAAGCTTTTGCTCAAATAAATTGGTTAGTCTCTAAGGTGCCACAAGTACTCCTGTTCTTTTTGCAGATACAGACTAACATGGCTGCTACTCTGATAACAGTTCAACTAAGACAAAAAAAGCAGAGAATCACAGAACAATTTACAGGTGATTTAACCTCATGAAGATACTGATACTTAGGACAAATTTATTTTTAGGTCACAGAATTGTATATACATACTTATGAACTTCTTCAAGTGTTATTTTCATAGGTTTTTTTTTTTTAAACGCGGCAATATTTTGTATAATGTTCATACAATTTTAGTTAAAAATATTGAAATTCCACCTCTGACAGTATTGTTTGAATTCTCCCCAAACCAAGTGAAGGTGTACTGAGTTCAATATTGCTCACCTTTCCCTCCCATTCGATTACAGTCAACCGGCTCTGAGATATACCAGCATGTGCCACACTGCTATGAATTAGTGAAGCCTACTCAAGTAAGTAATTGGTATACAGAGGGTGTGACTTCAAAAGTTTTATCTGTAGATTGTTTGGTGCCATCTTGCTCAATTGCATTCTCCGTTCACAGCATTTAAGAAAGATCATTTTTCTGCCCCAATAGCCAAAGAGGCACTTACTTTACTTCTCACTCTCAGTGGTCTACAGGCTGAATCAGTAGTTTTCCCTAGCTACAATGCCACCAGGATAGTAGCTACTGAGGTAAGAATGGATTCAGACCTTACCATGAAGACTGGCCCTCGAGACCGTAGAAAGAATATAATGAATTTATAGTTAATGTTCTGAATGCTGCTACCACCCGTTAATTTTATCAATAGATGCAAATGTTTCAATTAAGTAATTCCATTTAGTTTACCCCCATCGTCATGGTAATATAATAATGTTAGGTCTCAGCTCCACTATTGAGGCTATTACATATGATCTTCAATAAGACATGGTACCCTTTCAATATGCTGCTATAGTCAAAGGAACATGTACTATGATAATGTGGCACTTCTGTCTGCTACTGAGATTCTTTACTATAGCCAGCACTGTAGTAAGTGCTTTCCTGATTTAAATACTAACTGAAAGTCCGCCAACAGCTGTGTCAATACCCCACCCACAAGAGAGCACCACACAGACAGGAAGGGGCAGGTGGAGCAATGTGCTCTCACCACTTCTGCCCCCTGTAATTAGCTTTATGCTTGCTCTGTAGGAGTGTATGAGCAGTGAGAAGTGTCACTGTTATTCTGACCAGCTCACCTGAGGATAAAGGAATAAAACCAGACTCCCTCAGGAAACTGTTTTAAGTTGGGTTTTATAACATTTCTTCCCCTCACCCCCAACACTTCAATTTTATTTAACTCCTTACCAGCTAAAATCTCTTCCATTTGTCAACTGATCTCAAATTAGGTAGCATGGATGTTGTCAATAATGCTGTTTTCATCAGAGGGAGGGAAACACTTGCTCTTAGGCGGTGGCAGAGGTTACTTCCTTATCTTTATTACCATCACTTAGGGCTGGTATATATTCTCAGACACTACTGTGGTCCTTTTAAGTACTACGATTTATAGACGGCATATGTGACAGAACAATGAGATTACCCAAATAGTACTGATACTATTTCAAGGGGCTAATATTTATTTCCATTTGTCCTTCCCAGTTTTATATTTCCTTTAATCAAAGACTGAGTTTTAGGTAACCTGATATATAACATGGCTAAAAAACACCTCGTTCAACTAGACACCTAGTCCAATTTCTGACACAGTATTTTAACAAAGCATTTAGGAAGGGAAGGGAGAAACAACTCACCTAATATGTAGATCGTCTTTTGATCACTTCTTTGTCCAAGGGAATTGGTCACCTTACAGACATAAGTCCCAGTATAATTGTAAGTCAATGGACTGTTGAAATGCAGAGTATTATTTGAAGATATTAAACCTTCAGGCCATTGTCCATCCAACCTGAATTAGACAATATTTGGAGGTAGTTTAAGCGTTCTCAGAAATTACACAATAAAATTAAATGCAAAATGTATTATCTAAAAAGGTTCCAACTATACTTATTTTATGTTTACAATAGCTTGCTCTGTGGAATGCAATTTTGTTATATTTATTAAAGCCCTTTCAGTTAAAAACCAATGTCAATGTCAAGTCAATTTGTTTATTTTGAGTCTTTTACTCCTGGGAGAATTCTGCCCCACTGCACTTGTGCAGAATTTAAGTCCCCCGTAGATTTCTTTGATTCCCTGCAGAAAAATGCCTTTCTGATGGGGGAAGCAAAGGGAAGCCCTAAGAGCGGTCATGTGACCCTCCCCAGCAGTATGTATCGGGTGCCCAGGGCAGGCAGCAGAGAGGTAAACCACTGTGGGGCACAGGGCAGGACTGGGGAAGACCCAGCTGGTGGCTCCTACCCTGCGCCAGGCTCAGCTGCTAGTCCCGGCTGGGCTAAGGAGGACGGGACTTCCTCTTCCCCTGCATGGTATCTGGGGTCATGTCAGATCCACCCCCAGATTTCTGCCCCCTGCTGAGGGAAGCTCTGCCAATTCCCTCCTCTCCCACTACCGCCCCCCGTACTTCTTGTACTCATCGCTCCTCAGCTGCAGGGGGAGGGATCGCTGTACAAGGAGCTACTCCCCCATCCACCCAACCCCCATGCATCCAGACCCCCTTATTATCCAGAACCCTCCCGACTAGCCCAACTCCCCCTGCACCTGGACCACCCCAACAACCCACCCACACCCAGATCCCACCCTATGAAGCCCCAACCAGCTGCACCTGGATCCCTATCCCACTGAGCCCCACACCCCCAGCATCTGAAATCACACACTGAGGCCCTCCTCCCCCCCCACACACACACTGAGCCCCAACCACCTTCACCTGGACCCTCCTGCAGAGTTCCATTAACATTGCACCCAGAACCTTCCAACAAGCCCTGTGCATCCAGATCCCCCCGCACCCAGATCCCCAACTAAGCCTCCGGCACCCAGATAGCCCCACACAGAACCCTCTCAACCCACACCAGGATCCCCCCACACTAATCCCCTCCACACTTGGATCCTGCCTGCCCACACCTGGTGCACCTGGCACATAGGGGCAGGGCCCCGGGGTGTTTCTGGGGCACACTATGTCACAGTTGGGTGAAGCCTCACCGCTGAGTCCATGCCCGGGGGGGAAGATGGTGTTGCGGTGGAGTAGCACAGTGATCTTCCATCAGCCAGTGGCCTGTGCTCCCCATGCCATGCTGGAGCCTCCACATTTATTTGACAAATAAAATTTGAATAATTTTAAAATATTGTGTGCAGAATTTCTTGGTGCAGAATGCCCTGAGAAGTAGTCTTGTGTGCTCTTCTGCAGGTTTATAGGCTGTAAACAAATCATCTTCCCTCTTTTGAGGTAAGGATTGATGGACACATTTTCCAAAGACTATTACAAGAATGAGCAATCTTAAAACAGACCAACTTAATCACCAGTTTAGCTCCAAATCATGTCAGTGGAATTAAGTTAAGGAATGATGTGGCCTGAAACTAAAGCAAAGTTCTGTCAAATTTTTAATAAAAAAAGACTTCTTACTAGTAACAATATGGTTTTACTGCCAATAGGACAACTTAACTAATTCAGTCCTTCAAATTGCCATTACTGGAAGTCTGAGAAGCAAAGTCAGGAGAATACATTTGGGCTTAATAAGACCTGAATTTATGTCTCATGATTTATCTGAAAGTTTTGACTAGGGAGCAATATTTTAAGAAAAACTTTGTAGAAACAAAGTTACAAAGCCCAAAGGACCACCTACAGCTCCTTATCTTGTTAGTACAGGCAAGACTGATGCAAGTGGAAATGCCTATCTTCCGCACTGATATCTGTAGAGGAAGAGATAGGGACTACTATCAAGGGCCTACAACTCAAATGTGTGGAGGAGGAAGAGCTGAGTATATTTGCAGCATTCAATGTAGTGCTTAACACTAATTCATTTGTATCTTGAACAGCCTGTATGATTTCACATAGGTATTGCTCTGCCAACTGTTTTTTGTTAATGTGCTGAGAAATTTTCATTTAGGGGCACCTTTAAATGATCCTTCACTGCTAATTAAGGAATCAGACGGTTTCAGGGCATAGAGGAGTTACAACTAACCAAAAAAGGAGGACAGGAGAGGAGACATTACTTACCTTGTACCGTAACTGGAGTTCTTCAAAAAGGTGCCCCCCTCCCCTCCATGCATGCTCCACATCAGGATATGCACACACCCTTGCTCTCTTGATAAGAGTTTTCAGTCAGCAGTGTATGGATCCACATGTGAACCCTAAATACCCTTGTGCCTTGACTCAAGAATATATCAAGAGAGGGGCACACCCAATGCTAGTGCAGTTTCTTCTCAACCACTAATATTTCAAGGAAGGCTCTGAGGCAGAGGGGAAGGACGGTGGGTTGTGGCACACCCTTAGGGACATATGTCTGGAAGAACTCCAGTTACTATACAAGGTAAAGACGGATGAGAGATTACCTGAGTAGCGTCCCTATGGGTGCACCATGTCAGCAGACTCCCATTATGGAGCAGGGTGACGAGGAAGTGGATTCAGTATGGATCACAGTACATCAAAGCCCATGTCGGTCCTGGAGGCAGGCATGAAGGAGTGTAATGCTGGTAAAACATGGGTGACAAAGACCAGGTGTCTGAACCCTGCAAATGTCTGAAATGGGTGTATATTTGAAAGGGTCTAGATTGCTCATTCCACCAGTACTCAGTAACTCTCAGGGGAGGAGGGTGGATTAACAAAGAAACTTCGTACCATGAGAGGATGCAACCTACAACACATTTGGACAGACTGAGTCCATATCAGATGTCCCCTTTCATTCTTTCTGCAACAGAGATGAAAAGTCTAGGGAAAACCCAAAAGGGCCTACTGCTGTCAAGGTAAAAGCCAAGAGCTCTTTTAACACCAAGTGTATGGTGGCTCACTTCTTCTCTATAACAGTGAAGCTTGGGGTAAATGCCGGCAGGTTAATCTCTTCTGAATTGCATGTTAAGCAGGAGACTTAGGAAGTAAGTCACCTCATCTTGGTAGAGCACTGTATTTGGTGGGTCTGCCATCAAGGTTCCAAGCTCTTACGCTTCTGGTTGAAGTAATGGTTACGAGGAACAAGATCTTAAGGGCCAAATGAAGGAGGGAACTCCCCATAGGTTCGAATGGAGGTTTCCTCGAAGCGCTGAGAACTCAAGTGAGGTCCCATGCTGGTGTTAGTTCCTGGATAGGAGAGAAGAGGTTGAACAGATTCTTGATACATTTTGCAGTGCAGAACCTTTGTATGGCAAGGTGGTCCTTGCATACCACAAAGCAAAGGAATTGCTTGTGTGAGGGATGAATGGCGATATGGAAACAAGAATCCTGAAGGTTGAAGGAATAAAGCCTCCCAGAGAGAGGGAATTATTGTTCCTAGGGCCATATTCTGAACAATCAGGAGCGGATAGAAGTATTTTAAGTCCTGAGGTCCAGAATTGGTCTCCTCCCCCAACCCCTCATTTTTCTTCTGGACAAGAAAATACCAAGAAGAAAATTCTATCCTGATAAAACAGGATCCTCTCTCTGATGGGACAGGTTCAATTTCCCCTGGAGCCAGGAGGAATTTTTTCCTCTTGTGAGAAGGGTCCTTAGCGAGGAATGGGGTGGTAAGGAGCTGGCCTGGATGGAGAAGCCTGTGAAAATTGCTTCTAGGATCCATCTGTCCAAAGTGATGAGCTCCCAGGAAGACAGATAATAGGAGAGAGAATCCCCATAAGGGTACGAGGGGAATAAGTGAAATATAAGTTCTACAGCAAGAAGTAGTTTACCACGGTCAACCAACGGGTTGAAACATACATTTTGAAGATGTCACTGGCTGGGAGGTTGCTGCAGGGGAAGCCATTTTCTTAGGGAATCTGGGTTTCTTCTGTGTGTGTGTGTCGGCGCGCGGGAGGGTGTTCAGCCATTCTCATGGGCTGGTAGTGGACTGGGCAAAATTGTTGAGCTGTCTGTAACCTGCTGCATTTTCTTTATTCGCAGGTATATAGATGCTTAGAGAACTTAGTGTCACACAGTAGTTCTTCAGAGAATGGAGCGACCCATCCAGGTTGTCACTCAACAACTTGAGGGCCCTCAAAATGAAGGTCCTCTATGAGTATTTTGTACCTCCCGGGGAGGCCTGAAGACTACACCCAGGAAGCTTGGCTGCCATAACCATAGAACATTAGATGCAACTGACAATTGCACAAAGCCTGGAGAGATGCCTTGGCAACTGTTTGACCCTCTGTAATGAGAGCCTGAAATTGTTCTCTCTGCTCCTGAGGCACATATTCAATAAGATGAAAATTTTTAATAAATTGAAGTCACATTTAGGCCTGGGCTACACTGGGGGGGGGGAGTGGGAAAGGTGTTCGAACTAAGATATGCAACTTCAGCTACGCTATTTGTGTAGTTCGACTTACCTGGCCATCCTTACGGCGCCGAGTCAACCCTATTGACTCCGCTTACTCCTCCTGCCAAGGTGGTGTATAGGCATCGATTCGGGGATTGATTCTATCACATTTCGTCTAGACACGATAGATTGATCACTACCCGCCGATTCAATGGGTAGTGAAGACGTACCCTTAGCCATCAGGGCTTGATAACAGGCCACTCTGAACTACCAGGAGGCCAAGTAGCAGCTCTTACGACCCAGCAGATCCAATCATTTTAGCTCCTTGTCCGATGACATTGAACAGGACTAATGCTGTCTGTTCCATTCGTTAGCAGCCTTGACCACCAGAGAGCTAAGAGAATAAATACTGAGCCTCTGGGGGGGGGATGTAATAATTTTTGTAGACCCATCTATATGGAAGTACAACCTATATGAGAGTTCACCACACTCCATTTGCCACGGAATAGAATAAGCAAAGCTTCACAGATAGGGCAAGATTGTCTTGCCTGAGGTGAATGTAGGTTATCCAACAAGGAGTTTCAGGAAATCCAAATCTCCTTTACCAAGACTTGCGAGGTGTCTGCTATCCTTTTCATGGATTCTTGAAAGGCCTTAAAGTCACTAGGACAGGATGCTGAGGTATGCATGGCCCTCATCTGATGAGGAGGATTTGCAGGGAGGTGAAGTTTCTTCCTCTTCCACTGGTTCCTGCTGTAGAGGATGGGTCTGTGGGGCACAACCTAGATGTACTCGCTGATGTTCCTGAAGCGAATTCTTGAGATAGTACCCTATGTAACAAGGGTTGACATAAGAAGCCCATGGTTCCAGCAAGCGCACTGTGATGAGGCATAAAGGAATAATGCAAGATCCCAACGTTTTCCTTGCTATGGTAACTGGTGTATTTCTTGCTATGAGCTCCTTCTTCAAATGTCAGTTTCTAGGGAGAAGGGCTGGAAGGTGGAGGAACCTCATACAGACACCTGAGTCAGAGGATGTTATCCAAATGGGAAGGAAAATGGTGTAGGTACTGATGGTCAGACTGGTACGGGGCCCAGAAGGAGACCTGCACATGCATAAATATTGGGGTTAGAAAGAAGCTGGTGAGGCAGTTCCAGAAAATCTTGTAACAGTACCATTTGAGGTCTCTCTCAAAGAGCCTGCATGGGGAAGGTGTCGGTACCAGAGGGTGAGTCACCATCAAAGAAAAGGAAGGAGGGTAAGCAAGCTCAGAGAAATGAGTTGGTACCAGTGAGGAATGCCTCTCAGTACCTCTCAATAATGGTGATTCGGGCTCTTTGAGGATTCGGACGTCTTTGTGAGATAGGAGCCTGGACAGTAGCAGGACGTCTGGATGTGTTTTCTCAGGAGTAAGCATATGGGCTGGTGCCGGATGCAGCACCAGAATAGGTATGGCACAGTTTGCACTTCTGGCTATGGAAGACTGTACCAATAAGGACTTTGGCTTCATTTTGACATTCGGAGGCAGAGTCAGATGCCAGTGTCAGAAGCTCTCTAAACTGACTTCTAGGTATGCTACTGTAGTCACAGTACTGAAGGAAAGGGAGCCTCAGCAATATCTGTGTTTGGAGAGGAGGTTTCTTGGGACCCAGATCGAGGTGGTGACTTTCCCTTTTTCGTCCGATTCTGGAGAATGGGGTCTTTTCTTGGAAAGTCTGGGGTCTTTGGTCACCGCCGAAGCAGAGCTGGTCAATGGAATCAGTCTATTTGGGGGTGACTCACCACATGGATCTCAAAGTACTGCATAAATAGGAATGTGCGATTTTTCCTACTTCAATTTTTTAGATCTGTTTTTAAATCTTAAACAGACTTTACATTTAGAGGGAATGCAGATTTCTCCCAAGCAGCAGAGAGGCAAGTTCATCACTGCAAGAGAAGGACTTGTGGCACATATGGAAAGGTCTGAAGTCCAGGGTCTTCGGCATAACCCACATGTGGGGCTGGGGAGAGGGGAGGGGGAGAATGGGGACCCAGAGGAAAGAAGGGGTGAACCCTCTCAAAGCATGAACTTGTGCTAAAAAAACCACTAAGAAAAAACTAAAATGAAAAAGGCATAAGAAAGCAAAGGATAGCCAGCTGCATAGTTCAACTACTGGACACGGACTGCTCTGTTGCAAGCCACAGGTAGTTTATTGGGGTATGAGTGTGGCACAGGCAGGCAGTGTACTGATATAGAGCACCCACAGGGACACTACTCGAAGAAGAGTGAAAGAGAGAGAGAGCGCGAGTGTGTGATTTCCATGAGTAAAGTGTCAACACAGTCTGTCATGCAATGCCACATGCTGCAACTACTTTTCATGAATGATATCCCAAAAATTCAACATGTACAGTGAATGAACATCCTCAGACATTCTTCCACTTGAGATCTTGTTGACTATAGGCCAGTGACTGCTAGCAACTGTAGAAATATTTTATTTCTGCAGCTCAATAGCTATCCTGCTTGCCAATCTCAGTCTTCCCACTATAGGAGTCAAATGGCTAAACATGCACCAATCTGTATTTGTTTATTTTAAGTTATTTCTGATTGTACATGGACTTGTGTCATTTCATTGCAAGAACACCACACACTGCCGCAATACACACTCATTTGTCTTCATCTCCCCAGCCAAACAAGGATTCATTTACTTTGTTGTGTACAGATTTGTCCACCTACTTCCAGGTTATTAAGATTGCTCAGAATGTTATTACTATTACTGAGAATATAACATATCCCCTTCACCTTAACATTCAGTGGACAAAATGCAAAAATACACTATTCTGCACCAGTTCAATTCTGTATTTCTTCAATAGCATTACTTAGAATTTAAACTAGATTTGAAATCAACTTCAACTGAATTTTTTTTCCTGGGACAAAGAGGCAGATGAGATTCTGCCTTTGCCTTCCCCAAATGCCACTACTTTGTTAATTTTTCAGAAGCAAGTACAAGTAAATACCCCTCACATAACCAAGCTCTCTACCCTTGCATAATAGTGGTCTGACCCTCTGCATTGTAGCCCAGTGTTCTGCCAATAAATTTCTACCTCAACTTTTTAAAGTCAGCATTCTTTTAATGATTAAGTTTCTGCCAAAGAGTTTATTACAAGAAATTTGTATACAAGCTCATCTACAATTTCTTGAAATTAAGTTCTCTGCTTTTACAAAAAATGTCACACTTGTCTATACCACATGAGGAATGAAATTAAATCTGGGAATTGGTTTAAGTGTTATGAAAGCCCCTATTACTGAGAAGGTTAAAATATCTTTTAAAACTAGATTAGTTATTTGTCCTTATTACTTTTAACCTGAACCATAACATGTTGGAGAAGAGAAACTGAGCCACCTTGCATGTATCATCAGGAAAAGCAGCTTGTATTGCCTTTGTGATTATGGTTTGATCACTGGTTCAAATGTATATTGTTTCAATGTTGAGCAGTTAGCGAAGCTAAAACTGAATGTAACTGATTTAAATGAAATTTAATTGGGGATTAACTGACAACCACTGTTAGATTTTACTATTTGTATTAGGAGTGGATTTTTTTAATCAACCTGGTTTAAATGTGATCTAATTGAGACTACTTCATTTGATTTGTTTCTTAATTTTTTAATGTAATAGTTGGATAGCATATTTTGTTCTGCATTTAGGAGGTTCCATTCAAGAAAAACCTTGGTTATATGTTTATTATTATTAACCACGCATTTCAAAATACAATTTTAAAGGGTTTGTCTACACCAGGCAGCTTTTAGTGACATTCCTGTGCTGCCAAAAGTCGCACAATGAGTGACTCCTGATGACAAAGCACTGTTCACACGGACGCTTTTCGTTGGTAAAACTTCTGCTGTTCGGGGTGCATGTCTGTGTTTTAACACTCCTGAATGACAAAAGTTTTGCCAATGAAGTTCCAGTGTAGACAAAGACAAAGCTAAAACTCTTAGTCTTTTTTCTTTTAACTGATTCAGGAAGCAACTTGAGGATACAAGATGGTACCACAACTGAACTTTAATGATCATGTATCAGTGATTCTCACAGCACTACTACGGTGTATTATATATGCTTAAACACTCACACAAAATAATTTTCTTTGTTTCAGATAGACCGACCAAGTGAAATTACTTTAAGAGGAATAAAGGAAAGTTACACCTTTTTGGGCCATCTATATGCTCCTGGGAGGTGGCTCCCTCCAGGGGAACATACTTAACATGCAAGACTACAGATAGCAGGCAGCAGGACTCACAGTAAAGACATCCAATTCATATGACAATCATGAAATACAGCTTTTATTACACAACAGAAAGCCATACAGAGACACCAAATACCAACACAGATTGACTTAAGTTTCGAGTCATAAGGCAAGCCTCTCATGCATCTTATTTGGAAGTAGATACAGTTGGCCTTACTCTTTATTAAGGCATGGTAAATTCGATGATTGAAATGATACTTAAGTGTTTTCCACTCCAATTTTTAATGTAATCAGTTTTATATAATTTTATTCAAATAATATCCAGTCTTTTTACGTCTTTGCTTTAAACATGTCCCCAACTCACACGGAGGAGGAAGACTAGACAACAGGTGCTTGCAATATCTTACACGAAGCCCAAGAAACTCAATATCACAATCACCTGTCAAAGAAGTTATTCCATTTATAAAAATAAATGGATTTATCCTAAAGTATTGGTAACTGTTTAGATTTCAGAGTAACAATAATTCTTTATTTGTACTTTGCCACCTCAGTTGCTACTGTTCCCCTTTCCTTAGGGGCCATCAACTGTATAAGGCCAATGTTTTTCTTTTAAAAGTCCACATGTATGAATCCATGTCTGATGCATCAGTATGGGACATATTTCAATAGCAGTCATTTCTATGTGCATTAGTCACATATGATGTGCATTAGTCACATACTGGAACCAGACAAGCAAGTAGCAGTGAAAGGGCCTTGTTTCCACTATGTCATTAGCCAGTAACACCCTTCAAAACTCTATTATTAAAATATTAATTTTTCCATTTAAGTTTGATTTTCATGAACACTTACCTGGTCCATGTAAATTCCATGGGCAGTGGATTTGCATCAGCATTACACCGGAGCTGAACATGCTCTCTTCCAATGAACCAGTTTCCATCATACCCAGTTACTGAAACTTCAGGGGCATCTATAAAATATGTGCAATTTCAAAAGCCAATACTCAAAGTACAATCTTTAAAAGGAGACTTGCATTGTTTAGAATGATATATCTATATGTTGTATTTAATTAACAGTATGGCAGTGCTTACTCTCCAATGAATGGTGATAGTACTACCTGGAAAGCTTAGTAAATGACATGTGTCCTTGGGTGGTTGGCATCAGGGGCTTAACATAAAGCAAATCAGTGGGCCTCATAAGTTTTCAGTTTGTTAACTGAAACAAGCCGAGATAACTATAGTCTTTACACCAACAATGCCAATTTTTAGCATAATGCAGTGTTAATTTCAATAGTTAAAATATACCAAATTCTGTTAATTCAAAAAAAAATTCATATTACACAGTGGTAAATGATGAATTGCACATACTACCTGAGTATCTTTTGGCTAATGATTTATACTGTAGTAGGTATCTGCACTGTGCCTATGTTAATACTACTTGTCAAACCAACAAGGAACTTTAGTGTATTCTGTATTTAATTTTGTTTTATTTCTTTTCAAAGGACCCAAAAGACAATAGTGATAATGGCTCCAATCTGAATCCCATCTTCCCAACTTCTTTCAACCCCTCAGTATTAGCAGTCTTGCCCCCAGAATCTCACCCTAACCCAGTTGTAGAAACTGTCTGACAGTTTTAAATATACACTTATTGTAAGCCTTCCACTGGTATGCTTGCGGCAAATTCACAGTATACGGCAACATAATGTAAACATTCAAATATAATTGAAGCACCAGTTGAAAGGGTCTGCTACAGTAAAAAGTTCTATTCCCAGCACACTTAAGTAATATGAGGTCAGAATTCAGAGTAGGATAGTTGTTCTCAGTCCAGGACAGCAGGCTCAACTACTTCCTCCAAATGCAGGTGGCACAAAGGTTGAAAAGGAGAGCAAGACTTGAAATCTCTCTCTTCTCACTGAAGCCACATTTTTCCACCTCTTACATAGTTTAGTGTTATTAATTTATGTTTGAGGCATATTATGGATATTGGTTATTGCTACTGGGCTAGGCCAGAAAGGTTACATTATAGAGACTGGAAATTTCCTGTTATGCCTGTCTCTCTTCAGCTATTGTCATCAATTGTGTTAGGATGCAGCTTCTCTCTCCAGACTGCACACTAATGCAAATGACATGTAGGGAGTAGCAGTTTAAAAACTGGTAGTCTCTCTCAACAGAATTGCCTCAGTATTCAATTAATCTTCATTTTATGTTTACACTTAAAAAAAGTTATGATAATTTCCTTCCTTATTTGTGCATCAGAGCACAGGGCCTGGATGGAGTATTTACAGTTCTCACAACTTGCTTCTTATTCTTATATTTAGGACTACTCCACTAAAACACTCTACTCAGATTCAAGTGTAGAGATTCAGAACTCACTTGAAGACTGTTAGTATACGTTAAAACAAAGCACTAAGCAGAACTGCTTCTCTACTCATGCTCAACACAATTTTATAAGAACACTAAGCAAGTTGTCATGAGTATGAAGTCCAGTAGCTTTTTATAATTTGTTTTGGAAGGTATTAAAGTTTATTCACTTCTAATTAATACTGGGGAAAAGATGTGTAACATAGTCTAAAGTTCTTTCCAAATTCAATTAGACATTAAAACCAGCCAATCCTCCAATACAGACTGTTCTAAAATTATTAAAAGTTCATTGAGTCAATAGAACATACTTGTCTTTCAAAAATGTTCTTTACAATTCTTACACGTTTTTAACAGTGGGTTTACTTGATGGGCTACCGTAAGGTTATGTTCGAGGAGGCTGTGTATTACTTGGAATAGGTCACAATTTTAGTCTTTTAATACCATTTCAAATGTTTCCTGATTCCATGTTAACAATTTTACTACCAATAGCATTCTCAGACCGTAAGTTTATTTATTATGGTATTTCCCAAGATGGCTGAAGGCAAAAATCAATAATTATACTTGTCTCAAGGTCATTCCAGTCCCTAATACACTAAATCGATTACAAGTGGTAACCATAAAAAGCAACAATAGGTTAAAATTTACTGAAAATTCTCTTTTGGTCGTGTGTTTATGTGACCAACTAGTAACTGATGGTACACATTTAATTTTTTGATAGAACAGATTACAGCAAGGGACCGGATGTTCAGTAAGAAGGAGGGAAAGTATCTTTTTGAAAATCTTTTCACCACTAAGCTGCTTTTCTGAAGTAGTAATTAAGGTACTCTAACCCATCAATAGATGTAAACTACAAGCTTCTTCTATTCCAAGATCTACATCCTACACTTCCTTTCCCCATCTCCTGTGCACCCATTAGTGTGTTATAATTTACGTTTGAAAATGGATGCCTAAACCTAAATTTTGAATCTGTAGGAACCCAATTTTTCTGGATTTTTGAAAACTCTGGTCATATATTTGATAGCCCAAATTTAGGCATCCATTTTGGGTTATGTGGACTAAAGTTTGTAATAGCACATCAAAATGACAAACAAAGCATACAATGTAAAGTTTTAAGAAATTCAACTTATGATAAGTTAGAAGTTCCTCTTCAATGGGAAGAAACGGACTGGAATTTATTTCGGGAGCAACTCTTGTCAAAAATCAGCTGGCCACCAGAGCACAGCATTATTACTGGTCAATCTAGGGAGATATGCTAAGGCTATGTCTTCAGTTTGGGGTGTAAAAAGGACTGCACGCCAAGTGCTGAACTTCAGTTCCCCTGTGTGGATGCTGTGGGTGTGAACTAAGAGGTTCCTAAATGTAGTTAATGTAGTCCTGTTTTAAGAACCTCTTAGTTCACACCCACAGTATCCACATGGGGGAGTTGCAGCTCAGCACTTGCTGTTCAATGCGATTCACACTCCCATAATCCAAACTGTAGGGCACTGTAAACAAGCCCTAAATTTGTTAGGGCTTTAATCTGTGACCATCAAGACAAAGTTTTTCAGGTAGCCAGAAGCTCAACAGCAAAGGGCTAGAAAGAGGTCTTTTATCGTTTTATCTGTTACTGAACTGAAAATTAAGTAGTACATGTGCCACACTTTTTGCTTGTGATATGCAAACAATAGTAAATATGCAGAATCCAAAACAATCTGGTCATACACAGAAACTTATTTGCTGCAAAAAAACAAACACTGCTAACAGATGAAAGCTCTGCATATTTCTACAGCTGAGATAGAAGGTGAAGTTATGAAATTAAAGAATATTCTTACAAGGTAGGCCTTTGGGTCAAATAATGAGGAGGGCTTGGCAATTTATCATCTTCTGTCACTTGTTTCTTTCCAGGACTTCAAGTTTAACAAACCAAAAAAAAAAGAATCTATATTAAAAAAGAAAATAAGACTTCCAAGTGGAAGGATTCTCAAGTTATCCACTCTCTCTCTAACACTCTCAGTAGTGTAGTGAATGATCTGGTTAAGCGTAGTTACCCCATAACATTTTTCATCACTGAAGTTCTTTGGGAATATCATGCCTTGTATTATTCCACGTGTGAAATGGTAACCACCATTTCAGGTATTTTTAAATACTTCAATTCTTGTTATAAGCAAACTCCATTTTCCCATTTAACAAGTCCCTGTAAAGCTGAAGAAGAGGAATTGAATTCTTTCAGTTTAAACATCTGAGTATTAGTCACATTTGTTAAAAAATAAGGGTCCATGAAGAAACATATGAGGAATATAAATGGGAAATTAAATCAAGTTAATTAAAAGTTAAGAGGCAATGCTTCTCAGCAAGTAGGGCAAGTGACTGGGTCTCAGGAAACCTGAGTTCTATTCCCAGCTCGGACAGTGGCCTGCTGCAAGTCCTTGGTCAACTCACTTCACCTCTCCATTGCTCTGTTTCCCCATCCGTGTGATGGGGCAATGACAGTGACCTTCTTTGTACACTGCTTGCACATCTACTGATGGAACGTACTATAAGGCCTAGTTGTAATATGACAGAACAACAGCTGTAAAAGCAATAGTTAACTTGTTATATACTTACATAATATATCCAATGTGTAAGGATATCTCATCTCCTTTTCCAAAGCTGGATGCCTCACAACACAAGTTATGCGTCTTCCTCTGGCAAATTTGGTGGGTATGAGTTTGTACTGACTGACAACAGTCACAGTTTCATTTGGAAATAAAATAGAACTGGATTCCATTTCTCCAAGACCTCCTTCCCAAGCAACATCTGCAGCAGGTTTTCCAGTGGCTGCTGTACAAATGGCTGCTACGGTCTGATTTTCACCATCTATTAAAGAGTTTGGTCCCTTGGTTAGGCTCACAATGGGTTCAACTATTGAAATAAAAAAAGTTTAAGTATATTTTCAGTCAAGACAGAAAAAAAGTTTCATTAACCTCACTTCATTTCCTGTATGTACATTTTATCCCCAATAGCTTACAACTAACAACTCATTTTCAAGGCTGATTTGTTAACCAGCAGGTAAAGCTGATGACACAATGGATACTTAAAAGTAATCTGAACAATTGACAGCTCTGACACCCCTGTGCTGCACGTTGCCAGGGTGGACTGATTTTAAATCTAAGTGATAGAAGTCACATTTTAATCAGCAAGCAGGAAACCTTGTTTTAAATCATTTATTTTAATCTAGTTTCACATCTGTACTTGATTTCTCCCCCTGCCCCCCCAAGGTAAGGGAGACGCTCATTTGTTGGTAACCATTAAAACATGTGAACTGAAACTAAATATAGCCTTTCGACTACATTTGGGGAGATTGGTTTTACTAACCAGGAAGAGAGAGACTATATTTTACACAATTACTTAAGCAATTCTGTAGCTTAACTGACATTTATTCAGGTTTTTTTTTTTTTTTTTTTTTTTCAACACACACACTTATAGGAATGTATGATGCACTTATTTACAATTACACATCTCCAGTGTCGTCTTAGAACCCAAATCTTCTTTGTTGTGTACCTGAAGTGCTATCATCTAGCTAGTTTCATAGATACGGGAGTGGGGTTTTGTTTGTTTGTTTAGGTTTGTTTGTTTGTTTTTGGTTAAAGAACAAGCAGTCCTAAAGATGCTTGCTCCACAAGCTATTAAACAAATCAGACCACGTTATGTCCTTTAGCCTACTTTCTTTGGTAGTTAACAGTGTGGCTTGCAGCACTATGCTCTGGCCATAAAACATTCTTTTTACTAGTCCGAACTAAGCTCTCCTTTTTTTTAAGCATATCTACTGAGACAATCAACATGCAAAAACCCAACATCAGGAAAGACCTGAGATGCCCAAGAATCAATGGCATCAAGGAAGGCTGAACTCGTATACATTAAGGGAAGCCTACGAAGAAATCAAACTTTTAAGTGCAAGGAAATGTAGTCTACTTATGAATGTTAAGCCTGTTACAAATAAGAGATTGATTTCACTCCCATGCTGCAAGGTATTAATGGAGAATATCCAACTGCCCAATATTTTGTGAACTTAGGTGTCCAGAGCATCTCTACTGCAGTTTATATTTAGAAGAAAATAATTCTTACAGTAGTCGGTTTTAACTTAAAAGTCAAGCTATCACTTCTGTCACAAACGGCTAGGACTGTCAGTACCAGAGAGCTCGGTCCAATGGATGGGAAAGGGCCTCTCCCACAGCAGGAACAGCAGTTCATCCTCAGGTGTGGGGATATCTCATGGGCCGGTCCATTCTTTGGGGAGTGGACACTGCAGATATAGCAGGCATACCTCCTCTGATGTTAGGAAAGTCTTTACATCCTGAGTCCATGGGGTGCCCATTGAGACTCCAAAGGGACCTGGGTCAGCATGCTGGCGAGGCAGCAATGATGGAGCTTCCGGAGCTATGCTTGTAGACTGATGCTCTTAAGTGTCCCAGAACTGAGGTCACCACTGGTACACTACCAACAGTTCCTGCTTCTTCTTTGCTTTACCCCCCAGCCAGGGGGGAGCGGGAGGAAGAAAATCAGCTTTGGTTCTGTTGGATCCAAGTGCTGCATCTTACCTGACCTAGTACAGGTAGGGGAGGGAACTAATCTCTTATAAGCAGTCCACTGTGTGGATCTGCTGTTATGCCCATGAGAGTGTTTCTTACTCTTGTGGTGGGGATTGTCCTTAGGCTTCAGTGCCAACAGCTCCACACAATGGCACTTGCTCAGAGGGCACTACATATTAGTCGAGGCCACTGTACAGGGCAATCTACTTGGCCAGGATCCGAGTGCACCAGGGGCCTCATTACCTCTTCTATAAGGAACTAGCAGAGATGGGGCTCACAGGCTACTCTAGTTCTGGGTAGGAAGGCCTTACAGATGCTGCGCTTCACTGAAATGCGTGCCTCACTCAGACAGTAGAGACGCCATTAATACTCGTCGCTAATGGAAAAGGAATGAGCATGTGACAGTTCTTGAAGCCTGGGATCCTTGGCATAGTCCCTAGGTGACAAGCAATTGTGTCCCCTTAACCAGGGAGGATGTTTATGATACTGAACTACACTATGAAAATGACAAAAGATTATTTACACATGTGCACCCACATGTGGAAGAACTATTGCTTTTGGGTCTGAAACAGCACATTGCCAAAAAAAGTGAACACCTTTGATAATACATCTCTCTATTTTCCATATGCTTGCATCTTAACAGCAATACGTTCCATCGTAGAAATTCAAGAGGTGAAGAAAAGCTACAAGACAACACAACCATGAATAGAATTGCTCAAAGCAGTAAATCTATACAAAATGTATATGGAATTTATTGTTCACAGAGATCAAATAGAGGCCATATATATCTTTTTTACAAGAGAAAACCATTCCTTTTCAATTTATCACTTGTTTTCTAAAATCCCTTACAATTCTAACAGCTTTTAAGCTTTCTGATCCATTGAATACTACTAGATTGGTGACATTTTTTCTTAAGACTACTAATAGCTCAAGTCAAAACTCAATGATTTGGTAAAATCCAGTTCAAGTGAGGCAACTAACATTTCAAATAGGCAAAACACTTTTGAGGCAGAGATTTCCTCGAGAAAAGTATCAAGACTGAAGCTAGGAACCATCCTGCTCAAGATGAAGCCTACAGGAAACCTTAGGAAGAAAAGAAAGCATGGGAGAGACTTAAATGCCCAATTCTTGAGAGAGGGGTTTGGGGGGCTTACAGTGCAATGTAACCAACTCACCTAACAAATAATAGCAACAAAGCACAATAAATTAAGGCTTAGACAGTAATAGACTATTCTACAGTCCACACAGACAAGGGGAGGAAGGAACAGATCTCAGTAATACATCAAGACTTGATCAGACATTGCATTCCTGATGAACGGATGGTACCTATTGATAACTCATTTTAACACTTTCCCAGGTTAAGAGCAGCAGCTAAAAAAAATTAGCACTTGAGAGAGTCAAGTGCTTTTCACAGCCTGTCTGGAAACTGAAGCAGGATTCCTGACTTTGGAGAAGAGTCCTTTGTCTGACAACACATGGTAATACTTTAACTCCACCAATATTTAAGGACATCTCACTTTACTGGTCAAGTCAAAGGTTTCCAAGTTCACATCCCTCAAAAACCTGCCCATCAGCTACAGGTTAAAGTCAAAATGTAGCATGACCTGTATCAGGTCTAAACTCAACACATGTATTGTTCTTCATGTTACTGTAGTCCCAGAGACTTTCTATCCACACATCATCATCTGTCTCATGGGTATTCTACAATGCACCATCTAAGCCATTATCACTGCCTTATCTGTCCTTACAATGACAGTCTGAAGGGCAAACGCCTTTCTGATTGTCCTTACAACAAACAATTGCTTCATATCCAACTATTTTTCAAGGTGTCCCATTCCTCACCAACAGAGGTCTTCAGCTGACAAGCAATTCTTTTGTACCTTACTTAACACGGAACTCTTTACTCATTCAACCTTTTAACTTAATTCTTTACTGAAGAAAACAGCTGAGAAACTAGAAACATGTTACTTCAAATCCAAGCTGTAAAAAAACAGCATCACACAATGAAAACAATAGTCCATATTTCACAGAAGCAGTTCTGAGACTTACTGTGCTAGTAGAGTAACTGGGAGACAAATACCAAAAAAATTAATTCTAGAGCTATGTTACAGTCATTGCCACAAACATGTCCCTTGTGTATTAAAATTAACATTATTGCTGAAAATGTTTAAAGATATATATTATTCACCTATTTTCAGGGATTTCTCCATCATATTAATAGTGGTTTCAGAAAATATTTTTATTTTGCTTAAGTACAGTGGTCTTTTTTACAAAAAAGTTGTTACACCCAGGAGCAAAGTTACTTACAGAATGGAAACAAAAAGAAAAGGAGTACTAGTGGCACCTTAGAGACTAACAAATTTGAGCATAAGCTTTCGTGAGTTTCACCTCACGTTGGTGAGGGTTTGTCTACACTTTTTTCTTCCATGTATGTATCTCTAGGCAGAGTTTTAGTTAAAATTACTAATTTATAAGTAAACTAATCTCATTTTAACTATTGTTCATGGCATTAATATTAAACAAATAAGAAAACATAAGAATGTGGATTAGTAAGACAAGTTTTTACTTCAAGCATTTTAAAATACCCAATTTTTTTGGAAAAAAAATGAGTTACTTCATACTTGCTAGACCGCCCTCCTTAATCCTTTAATGAGCCATTAAGTTTCTTTTTAAAATAGTACACAGCAATTTACTTATTTCACCATCAAAAGCCTTCCTATAGTCATTTAGTAGCTCATCAGATCAATACATCTGAAACGTCCTTAACAGAGCTCCTTTAAATTATATATTGATTTTTCCATTCAAGTCAACAGCTGTGTTTATTATTCAAAATTTCAGGACAAGTTTTGTTAAATTGTTTTTTGCTTTTAGTTGAATTGTTTCTAAAATTTGAGAAGAAAGCTTATAAATAAAAATGCTTGAAATTTCTCCCATTCATGTGCAGTTTATTTTTAAAATATACTAGAATGTGAACTTTTTTAATTAACTACACTATTTTACCAATTTTTGTCAAACATTTGAAGTAGCAGCAATTTCATCTCAGCCTATTGCAATCCATCAGAGAGACTCTTCACTCAGCAAGCACTGCCCAGTATATTAATTTCATCACTCAATGTTTATTTTCTCCTTCTCGCAGCTAAGGCCCAACTATATTACCTACTTTTTTTTATTATTATTATTTTTAACACACACACTATTCTCATCTTTAGGATTATTTGACAGAGTGCTTGGATTTTCCGATTTAAAATATGTAAATCCTCCCCAAATCACTAAGAATGACTTGGAATCAAAAAGGCTTGTAGCCCTCTCGTGGATGTGGCTACGTCTACCAAAAAACCTTCACGAATCAACTAATACTGCATAACAACACCTGCTCTGTGTTATCTTAAGTCAGCCATGAGGATTGTTAAAGTAAACCTGAGTCAGAAGAATAAGTTATATACTTTTGTAAATCACAGCATTAAAAAACTTGATCACTTCCTTTCGAAGCTGGAGCCCACTAACAATATTTGAAACATTTGTCAAACCCCACTACTGAACTTTCAGTGCACAGTAGGAAGATAAACACAGCCAATCAGTACGTGGCAAGATAGTGTGCTGTAGATTCAGACCCCAGCTTGGCACACATAATGTCTCCATGTAGCCAAGTCCTATGAAGTTTGTTTAGCCTTTTTTTTTTGTGGGGGGGGCGGGGCGGAATAAAATAGTGGGGTTAAAAAAAATCAAATATAAAATTAAGAAGCAAACATACCCAATACAGTTATAGTTGTTGATGACTGAGCATTTCCTAGTGGGAATGTAACTGCTTTGCATACATATTCTCCTGAATCAGAGAAGCTTATATTGTTTAGGATGATAGTTGCATCAGTGAGTGAGTAGTTCTTAAACGACACTCTTCCTTGGTATTCTCCTTGAACAGAAAACCCATATTCAGGATGATGAACAGCAATGGTCTGTGTACTTTTACCATGTACCTTCTCCCATGAGATTTGTGTTATTGTTTCATTTATTTCAATTATGCATTTCAGGGTGACATTCTTCCCCCAAACTGCTGTTACATGTGGATCAACAACTGGTCCAGCCAAGGCACCTAAAAAAAAAGAAATGTTATGTTAGTTGAGTTTCATCAAACATGAGTATCAAATCTAAAGACACTTATTCACCTTTAGCTGTAATTCTTGCATTTCATTTAAAACCTTAATTTATTACTCTATTGCATTATACTTCCCTGGAGGCAGGTTTTAGGGACTGGTGCACAGAAGTGGACAACCAGCTCCTGGGTTCCCATGCTGAGTAATGTACTCCATTACCAACACTCAACTAGATTTGGCAGAAATTTATTTTTATGTTTTTATAACTGAAGAACTGTGTTTAAACCTTTTAAAAAATAAAGATCAATTTTAATGTTCATATTTGCATGAAGTTATGAAGGTGTCACGACAATTATATAATGAATAGATGTTGAAATTCAAACAGTTGAAGCTTTGTAACCAACACACACACATTGTAAATGTCACGTGTCAAAACAAAATGTAAATATCCTTAAATCAAACTCTAATAAGTTCCTAAACAGCATTTTTCTTACTTTAGCTATCCATAAAATGTAATCATCAACAGGCATATTTTTGTCAGTCTGTGCATCTATGGTGAAATCAATGTTAACCAACATTTACCGATTAAAAAAGAGTGCAAGTGAAATGTCCAATGCCATATGATAAGTCTGTGGCCAAGTCAGACATTTAACTTTTGTCATCCACCAAAAGACTCTTCTTTAACTTCTATCTTGTCTAAGGGCATGGCTAACTTGCAGATGTAGAGTGTTTTGAGTTAAACCAGCCTTCGTAGAGCACAATAGGGAAAGCGCTGCAATCTGTCCACACTGACAGCTGTAAGTGCAGTGGCATGGCCACATTAGCAGCTCTTGCAACGGCCACAGAGAGTAGTGCATTGTGGTAGCTATCCCAGCATGCAAGTGGCTGCAATCTGCTTTTCAAATGGGGGGGGTGGGGTGTGACAGGGGGAGAGAGTGGGTTTTAGGGGGGCTGAGAGCATGTCAGCATGCTGTCTTGTAAGTTCAGACAGCAGCAGACCCCGCCCCCCAACACAGCATTCCACACAAATGGCTTGCTTTGTCTTGGAGCAGATAAGCAGCTGGCTGTCAGAAACGGAGCTTTCAACGGGCATATCCGCATTCCTGCGGCGATTCCAAAACAATGACAAGAGTGGCCACTTGACTTAAGGGGATTATGGGATGTTTCCGGAGGCTGATCAGAGCGCAGTAATGCAACACCTCGTTCACACTGACACCCGGGCGTTTCAGCCAAGGGACACCAAGCATTAATCTTCTCGTGGAGTTGGAGTACGAGGAGCACTCTAGCCATGGAGTCAGAGCGCTTTACGTGCCTTGCCAGTGTGGACGCGTAGTGAACAAGGGCGCCTGGGACTGCTTTAATGTGCTCTAGCTCGTAAGTGTAACCAAGCCCTTAGTGTTCAGGGAAGTGCCTAACAGGCAATAGCCAGTCAGAACTGTTTATGTCTTATCTTGGCGAGAGTCTGTCCTGCTTTCACTCCTCATCCGTTTTCTTCTGCTTAATACTCGTCTACACTACTAACTTTCACTCCACCATTTATCAGCACTTAGTCCCAATCCACTGTTTTACAAATTAGCTTCTTTGGGTGTGCCAGACACCTCACTGCTTTTATTAAAAGTTCTACAATACTTACAACTCCATCAAGTGTTCAAGACCAAGACAATTAGTTTTAGAAATTAAGAACAGAGCTCATTCTCAAGGGCCATGCCAAATTTTTGTGTCACTGTACATAGAACAGCGTTTCTTAAATGCAGCCACCAGTGGATTTTTTTTCCAGCCACAACAGCCTACATAGCACAGGTAGGGAATTGGGGAGGCAAAGCAGTGTCCCCTCCCTGTTTCTCCTGAATAGCTGTTACCAACAGCAATGCAATGCATCACCATGGTGTTTGCGCTTGTGGTCGCAGAAGGGATCGGCACCCTTCATCATGCAGCCTCCTTGGGAGCTCCAGGCAGCTTCTCTGGAGAGAAGTGGGGCCGCTGTGCATGTCCCTGAAAGCTAATCCAAATTGGCTGGCAGCTCTCGACATACACATCAAAATGACTGAGCCACCTTAGCAGCATTCAAAGTTGAAAAAGGTCTCCGTCATATCTATCTATCCTCTTACAGAAATCGAATGTTCTTTGATAAGGATGAAAGAAAGGAGTAGTGAAATGCTGTCTTGGTTAAGTATAATATTAAACTGCTTTTTATATTGGGAAAGGTAGATGCCTAATGACAGTAATGTGGCACCAGAGTCTTAACATAGCTAATGAGTCATTAAGTTTTAGATCAGAGTAGAAGACTCTTCAAAGGAGAGGTCTTTCAACATAGTTTGAACATCCCTTAGTAACAGAGGACGGAGCCATGACGAACACCACACAGTAACCATTGGTGCCCTTGATGCCTTATCAGAAGCATCAATTGAGACCTGTAGGGAGGTTTTAGCAATTATCTGATTCTCCATAAACAACTCTCCAAGGTGTGATCAAAGTTTATCAACATACTCAAGGCTTGTCTTCACTTACCGGGGGATTGATGCATGGTGATCGATCCACCAGGGGGTCGATTTAGCAGGTCTAGTGAAGACCCGCTAAATCGACTGCTGATCGCTCTCCCATTAGTTACAGTGCTCCACCGGAACAAGAAGCATAAGGTAAGTCGACAGGAGAGTTTCTCCTGTTGACCCAGCGCCAACTAGACACAGCAAAAGGTTGACCTAAGCTACATTGACTCCAGCTACATTATTCAAGTAGCTGGAGTTGTGTAGCTTAGGTCGACTGAACCCTGTAGCATAGGCCTGTCCTCAGTAACTCTGCTCCACATAAGGTAATCATAAATGTGACAGAAGGCTCTGATAATTCACTATGCCAAATTGAAGGCTACCCAACAAATACCATTTTCTTAAAATGTCCAATCTCAACAACTCTTTTGCAGTAGTCCTAAAGAACTTACATTTTGACTTCTCTTGTGCAGTGGTCACCACCAAAGACCCTGGATCAGGATGCATATAGAAATATTCTAAGCCTGTGGAAGGGACTCAATACTTTTTTCCAATTTTCTTGTAGGTGGGCAATATAGACACTGTAGTCTGCCATAATAGTTAGGTTGGTTTTAATAAGGCTTCACTTACAGGAAACGAAAGCCTTTCACAACGATGTATGCCAAGAGTCAAATATTACGTCCTTTTCCTTGAATAGTCTGAACCATGATCTCCAAAGCATCCACCATTCTGCCGACTAAGCCCTGAAATAACCCATAATTATCTGATGAAGAGCCAGAGCCTCATTCTGAGAAAAGAATGGAATATGCTCTGGAATTGTTTCAGAAACTTGTTGCCGATTTATACGTTCATACAGAGACAGATATGGAGAAGAGTCTGTCTCAGTAATATGAACCGATTGCTGTGAATGCTTTTGCATGATAGGTGGATCCTATGGTAAGGAGATCTAACGCTAGAAACCGAAACTGAAGGAGGTTCTGATTTAGGATATGGCCATGGGGACCAGTGAGGCCAAGCAGTTTGTTCATATGGATAAAACAAGTATAGATTTGGGAGGGGGGAGAGGAAGGAGATTTTGAACTAACATGTTTTTACCCATATCTGACCTGACACACTAATATGTATGGGTCACAAAAAAAAGACACTGAAGGGTAAGAGGGTAAAATATTCCAACTCTGAAAAGAGCTTTAAAGAGGAATACCCATGATCTTTATTTTAAGGGGGCAAGGAGCTGCTTGTGTAAACATCTGAGAATTATCCACTGAAAAAGGCCTACCACAACAACACCCAGATGACCTCGAAAGCACTTCCTGATTAACAGAAACTCCTGACAAAGTCAGGTCAGGTTGCATGAAAACTGCCAAATGACTCCATGCTGTACACACTGGTTTCAAGTGGTGCTGCTCCATAAGTTGACCTGGCAATATTAATAATGGCATTAGTAGCTCTACAGCTAGAAGAGCCAGAGCTGACATGTTAAAAGCAGCAACAGCCTCCAGATACAGGTACAAGCATCAGCTTCTCTGAGTATGCCTGCACTTAAGCAAGTCAGCCCTGTAGGGGCTGTAACTGGCCTGGCACAAAACAAGCTGATGCCGCAGGCAGCTGAGAGAACTGACCCAGTGCCAAGAGCATAGGTGCTTGCAGCAGACTGACAGCTGCAGCAGTGCTCTGCTTGGGTGCAGATAACAGTCAACAAGTTTTCCAAGTTACTTCCTGCCAAAATAAAGAGCCAGTTGCTGCTTTCAGAACACTATTTCTTCCTGGAGATAGAAAGAGGTGAACCAACTGTCTTTTCTTTTCTGAGAAAGTCTTTTGAGGGAATTTTCCTCTGTACTTCAGAGGTGAGCAATGACAGTCACTGTTTGCAGTACAGAGGATGGAACAGGCGGAGCCTGGACATAATGCAGTTGCCAGGACCCTTTTTGACGACTGTCTGGGACTAGGAGATTTTGTCTTCCATTTGGTTCTAAGACTGGCTTCACAGCTTTCTCTAAAATGAACAAATTCATCCTGTTGTCCCTACATTTAGTTGCCCCGTTAGTGACTATTTTACAGTCCTTACTCTTTTTATTTAAACATGTCTCCCAAGTAAACAGTAACAATACCTTGAATGCGAGTCACTAATGGGTTAAACAGCCCCACAGAACTCCCAAAATTTTAAGTCCAGCGGGTTATGTTCCCACATCACACTATGGTGTAAGGCAGCGGTTGTCAACTCTGGTCCACCGCTTGTTCAGGGAAAGCCCCTAGCGGGCCAGGCCGGTTTGTTTACCTGTTGCATTCGCATGTTCGGCTGATCACGGCTCCCACTGGCCGCGGTTCGCCGCTCCAGGCCAATGGGGGCTGAAGAAAGCGGCGTGGGCCGAGGGATGTGCAGGCCCCCACTGGCCTGGAGCGGCGAACCAGAGTTGAGAACCACTGGTTTAAGGCAAACAATAAAACCTAGAGAAAGCTAAAAACTACTTCACACACACACTACACTTAATACCTAGACTAAATAATTAACCATTTACAAAATAGTAATAAAATATTCAACTAGAAAAATCGTAATAAAACGTTTGACAGGAAAAAAGTAAACACTGCTAACTGGGTCTGTCCTACAGTAATTAGCAGTTGAAAGGAACTGAGGATCAGTTAGTCCCTCTACCCTCTTTTTCCCCATGAAGGGGAAGGGGTCAGAGGAAGAGATGTGACCAATGGACACTGCTGCAAAGAATTCTGATCTTCAATATATGGGGTGCATGCACATCAGAAGTGGAATACATGTCTACCAGTAGTCAAAGCACTTTTTTCATAAGCTATACTACCTTAGTTCACTGCAAAAGCATATTTTCTAATCCTTCATTCTCGCTCTTCTCTAAACCCTCTCCAATTTATTAACAACCTCCTTGATGTGGGCACCGACGTACTGGACATGGTATTCCACTAGTGGTCACACCAGTGCCAACTGTAGAGATAACAGAGCGTTCCTACTGCTAATCAACACTCCCCTATTAAGGCCTAAGTATTGGCCCTTTTGGACACTGCTAGCTCATATTCAGCTAATTATCCACCATAATCCCCATGTCTTTCAGACTCAGTGTTTTTCCAAGAATGGAGGACTCCATCCTTGAAATATGGCCTACATTTTCCCCCTCCTACATGGAGGTCTTTACATTTGGCAATACTGAAACCCTGTTTGCTTGTACCACATACATCCTGATGACATGTCCTCTTCATTATTCACCACTCCCACCAATCAAATACAATATTCAACAGGTTTTTGTTTGAAATTCAGAGAGTTCACTTGGTAGTCCATTTCACTTTCCGGTACAACAACACAAGCATAACGCCACGGAATTCTGTTTGCTGACACTGAAGGAGAATATTTAGCCCTTTTAAAATTATCTCTGAAAGGAATTATCTACTTCTGTATATTTTTTAAACAATTTTTAGTTGTTACTTACTTTCAAGAAATAAATTCAGTCACACACTGAATAGCAGGATTAAAAAAACCAAACACACAAAACGAGAGCCAATTAGTAAGACACTGTTTTGTAATAGTTACACTAGGCCCACTGCCTAATCTTTCAATATCTAAATCAAGAACTGCATCTCAGAAATCTCAAATTCAAGCAAGCACACACCACTCTTTATGAAGATTAAGAAACAGCACAATGATTGGTTAAGACTCGTGTATGCTCTGTTTAACAGGTCTGTTTTGATTCTCTGTAACCGGAAATTTAAAGCACAATGGAATATGTTCTTCTGACATTTTCTAAATAACTGGACAATGCTAAGTTATGCAGCTAACCTCTAATTTTATTATGAGGTAAACGAGTAATGTATAACCACCTTGAAAATGTTAATCATTCAGACAGATGCAAGCAAAGAAGGTTGGGCTCCAGATTGCAAAACTTTACCTTTCTGTTGTGTGCGGTTATCTTTATAGTCAGGGTGCTAGGGTTCCCTCCCCACTTTAAACTTTAAAGTATAGATGTGGGGACCCGCATGAAAGACCCCCTAAGCTTATTTTTACCAGTTGAGGTTAAAAACTTCCAAGGGACAAATGCTTTTTTGTCCTTGGATGGGTACTGCTGTCACTACCAAGTGACAGGTTTCAGAGTAACAGCAGTGTTAGTCAGTATCCGCAAAAAGAAAAGGAGTCCTTGTGGCACGTTAGAGACTAATAAATTTATTTGAGCATAAGCTTTCATGAGCTACAGCTCACTTCATCGGATGCATTCAGTGAAGGAAGTGAGCTGTAGCTCATGAAAGCTTATGTTCAAATAAATTTGTTAGTCTCTAAGGTGCCGCAAGTACTCCTTTTCTTACTACCAAGTGAGTTAGACAAAGATTCAGAAAAAGGACCACTTTGAGTTCCTGTTCCCTAAAAATATCCCCCTCCATCCCTTCACCTCCTTTCCTGGGGAGGCTTGACAATACATTACCAACCAAATAGGTTAACCAGATATTTAAAAAACAGAACTTTATAATAAAGAAAAAAAAGTAAAAGCACCACCTCTGTAAAATTAGGATGGAAGGTAACTTTACAGGGTAATCAGATTTAAAAGACAGAGGATTCACCTCTATGCAAAACTTTAAAGTTACAAAATAACAGGGATAAACCTCCCTCTTAGCACAGCGAAAATTCACAACTAAAAACAAAAGATAAAAGAGCACGAACAAAGCCTCACCCCTCTACCCCCCAGATTTGAAAGTATCTTCTTTCCCCATTGGTCCTTTTGGTCAGGTACCAACCATGTTATTTGAGCTTCTTAACCCCTTACAAGTAAGGAGGAATGCGAGGCTACCCTTAGCTGTATGGTTATGACACGCCCCCCAAATCACAGATGGTGCTGGACAGCCTGTACCACACTGGCTGTGATTTCTTCCTGGACCTTTAGGAGAAAACAGAGTTAATAAGACACACACACCTTTAGATATACTACCGATTATATAAAACTAACAATTTCCACATTTCAAGGACGATTTTAACCAGTTAATTCTGGGAAACTCATGGGAGAGTGCAGCCACCTTGTTAGAAGCTCCTGAAACATGCTGTATTTCAAAATCAAAATTTTGGAGAGCGAAACTCCACCAAAGAAGTTTGTTATTGTCCTTGATGGTATGAAGCCACTTCAGCGCAGCATGGTCCGTTTGAAAGTGGAAACACCTTTCCCAAACATATGAGGGTAGCTTTTCCAGAGCGTACACAATGGCATAGCATTTCTTTTTGCTAATTGACCAGTGGCTTTCCCTCTTAGACATTTTTTTTTGCTGAGAAACGTGACAGGATGGAATTTTTGATCCAGTTCTTCCTGCATTAAAATTGCTCCCACACCACGCTTGGATGCATCTATGGTTACTAGGAAAGGTTTGTCAAAGCCTGGGGCCCTTAGCACAGGGTCAGACATGAGTGTTACTTTAAGCTGGTTAAAGGCCTTCTGACACTTTTTAGTCCACTGAATTGGATTTGGCGGTTTCTTTTTGGTTAGGTCTGTCAGTGGGGCGGCGATTTGGCTGTAGTGCGGTACAAATCGCCTATAATATCCGGCCAAGCCTAAGAAGGATTGGAGCTGTTTCTTTGACTTTAGGACAGGCCACTTTTGGATAGCATTCACTTTGGCCTGTAGGGGGTTGATAGTTCCTTGACTCACTGGTGTCAAAGGTGAGTCACTCTTTTTAGGCCTATTTGACACTTCTTAGCCTTAACAGTTAGTCCTGCCTCCCTTATGCGCTCAAAGACTTTTTGCAGATGCTCCAGGTGTTTTGCCCATGAATCAGAAAAGATGGCCACATCGTCAAGGTAGGCGACTGCAGATTCTCCCAATCCTGCTAAGAGACCATCTACTAGTGTTTGGAAAGTGGTGGGTGCATTTCACAGCCCAAAAAGGTAGCACATTAAATTCATACAGCCCTACATGGGTGATGAATGCTGACCTTTCCTTGGCGGATTCATCCAGCGGTACTTGCCAGTAACCCTTGGTTAAGTCCAAGGTAAAGATGAACTGGGCACATCCCACTTTCTCTAATATCTCATCTGTGCGTGGCACTGGATAGTTGTTTGGGCGAGTTACAGCATTTAGCTTACGGTAGTCCACGCAAAAGCGTATCTCCACATCTGGTTTGGGAACTAGAACCACTGGAGATGCCCATGCACTGTTAGAAGGGCAGATTACACCCATCTGTAGCATGTTCTGGATCTCCCATTTTATAGCAGTTTTGGCTTGAAGAGACACCCGGTAAGGTTGGGGTCTAATTGGGCGAGCATTACCTGTGTTAATGGAGTGGTATGCCCGTTTGCTCTGTCCTGGGGTGGCTGAGAACATCGGTACAAAGCTAGTGCACAGCTCCTTGAGCTGCTGTCGCTGCAAAAGTCCGAGGTTCATTGAGAGGCTCACCTCTTCCAAGCCACCATCACTTCCTTCGTAGTAGACACCTTCAGGCCATGCAGCGTCATCTACTCCCTGGGCTGTAAACTTACAAATCTTTAATTCTCTGGAATAAAAGGGCTTTAGAGAATTAATTAGAGAACTAAGGTACACCTTAGGCTTTCGGTTGGAGGTGAGGAATGCTATGAATTAACTCCCAGGCACTCTTGGGCCGTGAATGGCCCTTCCCACGATGCTTCCATTTTATGGGCCTGGAGCGTCTTCAAGACCACGACCTGGTCCCCTACTTTGAAGGAATGCTTTCTGGCATGTTTATCATACCAGGCTTTTTGCTCTTCCTGAGCATTTTTTAGGTTTTCTTTAGCAAGAGCTAAAGAGGTTCGGAGGGTGTTTTGTAGGTTGACAAAGTCCAGAAAGTTAGTTCCTGCAAAAGGAGTAAAACCCTCCCATTGCTGCTTCACCAACTGTAATTGCCCTTTAACCTCACGACCATATACAAGTTTAAATGGTGAAAACCCGAAACTGGGATGTGGTACAGCCCTGCAGGCAAAGAGCAACTTCTGCAACACTAGGACCCAATCATTGGAACGCTCATTTACGAATTTACGTATCATGGCCCCCAAAGTTCCATTAAACTTCTCCACCAGGCCATTTGTTTGATGGTGGTAAGGGGTGGCAACCAGGTGGGTCACCCCATGAGCTTCCCACAGGCTTTTCATGGTCCCTGCCAGGAAATTAGTCCCTGCATCTGTGAGGATGTCGGAGGGCCAACCTACCCTGGCAAAAACGTCCATTAGTGCCTGGCACACACTTTTAGCCCTGGTATTGCTTAGAGCTATTGCTTCGGGCCATCGGGTGGCAAAAATCCATGAAAGTCAGTATGTACTGCTTTCCTTTGGGTGTCTCTTTTGGAAAAGGATCCAGAATATCCATAGCTACTTGCTGAAAGGGAACCTTAATGATGGGGAGTGGCTGGAGAGGGGCTTTGACCTGGTCTTGGGGTTTCCCCCCCCCCCACTCGTTGGCACACCTCACAAGACCGGACATAGGTAGAAACGTCCTTACCCATTCCCTCCCAGGGGAAGGACTCCCTCAAACCATCTTTGTTCCTGTTTACCCCAGCATGGCCACTAGTATGATTGTGGGCTAAGCTCAAGAGCTTTACCCGGTACTTAGTTGGAACTACCAACTGTCTCTGAGGATGCCAGTCTTCCTGGTGTCCACCAGAAAGTTTCCTTGTACAGAAGTCCTCTTTCTACAACAAACCTGGATCGATTAGAAGAGCTGAGAGGTGGTGGGTTGCTCTGGGCCACAGTCCAAGCTATCTGGAGGCTTTCATCTGCTTCCTGCTCGGCCTGGAACTGTTCCCTTGATGCTGGAGACACCAGTTCCTCATTGGATTGTGGACCTGGGCTTGGTCCCTCTGGAAGTGATGCAGGTGATGGGGCTGCATTGACTGTGAACAGCTCTCCGCTGGTGCACTATGTTGGGGTTCAGGCTCCAGCTGAGCCTCTTCCATAGGTTTATCTGCTGCTGCCAGGGCAGGCTCAGTGGTGCCCTCTGACATTGAAGTTGTAGACGGGGTTGCAAGCACTAGGGTTCTGGTGTTGGTTGCTTTGCCAGTTCTAATTCTGGGGCTGGCTCTGGCTGGTCTCTGCAACTGGATCCACTACTGCTGTTGCAGACGTTGGCATGGGGTCCAGTTCCATCACCTCAGTCTGGGTCTTTGGTAACACAGACGGGGCCCTTATAGAAGGCTCAGGGATAGAGCTAGGTGCGAAGGCTTGCTTAGCCTGGCTGTGGGTGTCGGCAAGTCAAAAAAGTTTGACTTGAAGGTTTGAACCATCACTTGGACCTCTGGGTCGATTAAGCTGGGGTCCACTAAGGATTGGTGGATAGCCGACATTTCTGCACCAGTGTCCCTCCATGCGATAACCTTCTTCCTGCCCACACTCTCAATTTCCCTTCGCTTTGAGGGTATTTGGGAGGCATCTGGGCCGGAGGCATCTGGGCCTGAGGACCTTTGGTGTGACCCCGATGCAATGAACTGTAATCTATTGAGGTTTTGGGGGCCGTTGGCCTTTACATGCCCCCAGCTTGTTACATTTAAAACATCGCCCAGCTGACTGGTCACTGGGGCGGGGTGGGTTGCTGGAGAATGGTGTGGTGGGACGATAAGGTGTCTGGGGTTTTCCTTCGGGTGTAGCTGGGGCCTTGGGCTGCCCCTGGTGGTAGGGTGTAGTCTTGCGGTGTCCCTTCTGGTATCCAGCCAAACTGCAACCAGGGTTGTTCCTCTCTGCTACCTCCACCCGTTTTGTTCCAATTTGCCCCGCCTTTCTGACGGTCTGGGACTGCTCGTATTGATCAGCATAAGAAGCAAGACTTTTTGCTGAGTCCATTTTCTTATCCCATAAACAGTGTTTTACATCATTATTGGTCATAGTCAGGAACTGCTCCTGGACAACCAAATCACACATCCCTTCAAAGCTAGTTACATCCCTGCCTTTGACCTATTTATCCAACAGATCCTTCATCTGGTTTACTAAGCCACATTACTTAGTCCAGCCCCTCTCTTAAGGACTGTAAATTTTACTCTAAGTTTTAGGTGTAATTTGAAACAGTTTCAAAACCAAATCCTTAAATTTACCATAGTTAGAAGCATTCTCAATAGGCATCTTGTTGAATATGTCCAGAGCTCTTCCAGTCAATTTTGCTACCAATGTGGTCATCTTGTGATCATCAGGAATTGCATGGAGGGTGCACAGTCTCTCAAAGATGAGGAAATATTCAGCAATATCACTGGATTCATCGTACTGCGGACAAAGGTGCTCCCATTTGTGGATTTTTGGGAAAGCTGAGTCAGCAGCTGAAGGGTTTTGTTTCTTCAACTCCGTAACAGCCAATCCATGCTCTCTCTCTTTCCCTCTCCTCTTGAGTATGCTTCTGGGCCTCCCTAGCTCTCTCATGAGCAGCCTCTTTTCTGGCTGTTCCTACTTCCCAAGCAGCTTTTTTTTTCTGGTCACCTGTGCATCAATCTCCATCTATCTGAGTTCCAGCTGTCTTTCATGTTCCTTCTGTTTTTCCTCAGCTTCAAATCTGTCTACTTCCAGTTTTTTCTGGAAGTCACTTTCTGTCATCCTAGCCTTTCTGCACTTAGCCTAGCTTAACCCGAGAGCTAGAAAGGAAGGGAGGGGGGGAACCCCACACAGCTTGTGAATTCCCTTGCAGGATTTAACTACTCCACCCTGAGGCAGAAGGGAAAAAACCCTCCAGCTGCTCTCAGCTAAAAGAAGAAAAAAAACAAGTCCTTTTACTATCCTGAGGTTTGTGCTTCTGGTTCAAAATGATCCCACCACTCTGCCACCATGTCAGGATTCCCTCCCCACTCTGAACTCCAGGGTTCAGATGTAGGGACCCACATGAAAGACCCCCTAAGCTTATTTTTACCAGCTTAGGTTAAAAACTTCCCCAAGGCACAAATCCTTTCTTGTCCTTGGATGGGTACTGCTGCCACCACCAAGTGTGCTAGACAAAAATTCAGGAGAAGGACCACTTTGCGTTCCTGTTCCCTGAAATATCCCCCCCAAACCTCTTCACCTCCTTTCCTGGGGAGGCTTGAGAATAATCTACCAACCAAATAGGTAAAACAGATTTTTAAACAGAACTTTATAATAAAGAAAAAAAGTAAAAGAAGCACCTCTGTAAAATTAGGACGGAAGGGAACTTTACAGGGTAATCAGATTTAAAAGATGGAGGATTTACCTCTTGGCAAAACTTTAAATTTATAAAAAAAAACAGGGATAAACCTCCCTCTTAGCACAGGGAAAATTCACAAGCTAAAAACAAAAATTAATCTAACGTGCCTTGCCTTATTTACTTAATATTGCAAAAAAAAAAAAAAAAAAAAAGTAAGACTCATTTTAGGATAATTTTAGGAGAAGGAGTTTTCTGACCTGATGCTTCTCTGCTTCCCCAGAGAACACACAAACCAAAAGCACAAAAAGTCTTACCACTCACCCCCAGATTTAAAAATATCTTCTTTCCCCATTGGTCCTTTTGATCAGGTGCCAACCAGGTTATTTGAGCTTCTTAACCCCTTACAGGTAAGAAGGAATTCTAGGCTACCCTTACCTATTTGGTTATGACACAGGGCTACCTGACTTAATAAACCAAATTGAGCTATGTAGTATTATTGTGGTCATGTTGGTCACAGGAAGCTTGTCTCTCACCAACAGAAGTTAATCCAATAAAAGACATTACCTCACCCCTCTTATGTGTCAAGGTGAGCTAGGCCATTTGAGGTCTTCCAATACATAATCTAAACAAACCCTGTCTCCTTAAGGCTGTGCCCATGGCCATAGGTCTTGAGCTAATATTCAACAGATCATAAGCTGCTCACAGTAAGTGCTTTGCTTGAATTCGACACACTGACCAGAGTCTTGGCAACCTCCTTTTGCTCCTCTGGTAAACAGCTGTTAAAGGAGCTCAATGGTGTTCCATAATACGTAGTTACAAGACATTGCTGCCTGGTAATTGGTGATACAAAAGACCAAGGAGCTGGAATAGGTCCATCAGAAACATCCAGTTTATGCAATTCCCTGTCCCAGTGAATGGAGTGAAACTGCTACCTCTAAGCAAATTTGTATGTTACAGATACTATCATGGATTTTGCCCAAGGGAGTTGGTACATCTCTATTATTGATGATGATGAAGCTGAGACACAAATTTCCTTGGCTAGATTAAGGAGACCTGAATTAATAGGAAAAGCTAATTTATCTTTTCTGCCACCATAAAATAAGGTGTTAGACAACTCTACTGCAGAGATACCAGTCTGAAGTCAAGGTTGCTCGTCATTCTCCCTAAAATTTCCTCTAACTTTCTTTATTCAGTAGAGCAGAAATGGACTTTGACAATTTGAGGACTAAGTACAACTTTGAATTCTGACGGATGTTATTAAATTGCTTATGATTAAATAACTCCATGTCAGCTGAATCTGCCGTTTGCTGTCAGGGCTGTCTCATGCATCTCCCAGATCCAGAACAACAGAGGTTCATTATATCTTGATCGCTCCCATTCAAATGGAAACACATTGATTCCTTGAGGCTTTAGCTATCCTGTTTTCCCAATCAGACCAAGTCTGTCTGAAAGGGCTGAATTTGGAGAACAAAGTCTAAAAGCAGGTAAACAAAGTCAAGCACTGATGGTAAGTCTTAAAGCAGAGCTTAAGAGGCTCAAAAAAACCTCAGACACAGGAAACTTGGGCAGGTGAGAACAGAGGAACATGCCTTTGTAGCATAGGGTCATTACGTGCAGAACCAGCTGAGGAAGAAGCAAACTGGCTGCACAGAAGAGAACTCTATGATTTGGAGGAACCACTATCAAAATTGGTCTCTTTGGCTAGGAAGTTATCTAATGTGGTCTCCCCGACAGAACAACTGCTGAGCAGAACACTTCTTAAAGGGAGCCTGCACCCATGAGCCTCCCAACCCTGGTCAGCAGACCCAGTCTTGTGGGGCTCACACTAAACAGGCTAACAATAGCTACGTAGACAGCACTTTGAAGTTGCATCTCAGGCTGGAGCTCAGGCTCTGAAGCCCACTCCTCCTCCATAGGCTTTCGAGTCTAAGCTCCAGCCCAGGCTGTACCGTCTGCACAGCTATTTTTTGTCAAGAAAATGTGAGATTAAAAGCTGAAGGTGGTGTAGTTTTAAAGTTTTGTGCCTGAAAAGAATATTTCACAGTGATATGAAGTAGGAAAGTCAGTCATGACTATTTAAAAGCTATATTTGATAAAACAGTACTCCTATTATTTGTAGCAGGGTCATATCTGTGCGTGGGTAAATGAGAAGGTCTTTTGTATCAAGTGTTAAATTAAAATCTCAAAATTAATTACCTGCTGTTAAACTTGGCTCTACGGTTCAGTCTTAGTGATGCTAACAAAACCAACAATTAATTAGAGAAATTACTGTTTATATTCACATTTTACCATCTGCAAGGAATTTAAAGAATTACAAAACATTCACACTGTGTTTGAAAGCTACCATACCACCTTGTAACTTCTTTCTTTCCTTACAATACTGCATTACTTTATAAGTTTAGCCATCTTTAGGAGGACTACGCATGAAAAGTATGAATCCTGTTGATTACACCAGATAACAATGGAAGCACACCTTGTACAGCCTTTTAACTTTCTACACTCCTGTAAAAGGTAGGATTCACAGTCAGTAACTTCCTTTCATATTCTTAATTTTCCATGATGGTCTTAATTTTGAGTTGGCTGTGTGTGTTAAAAGTTAAATAAAACAATTTTCTAAGCATAAGTAGGGAAAGGTATTAGAATACTCAGATCCCATGGTTAATAGGATTTCACCACGATATTTCATACTCTGCAAGTCTACTTGAACTTCAATGGTTTACCTACTTCTCAGACAAATTAAGCACAAGATCTAATGCATACTGAGCACCTAGCACTACAGCAAGCAGTGTTTTCTGCACATCTCTCAGAACCCACATTTTAATGAATAACTTTGTAACCTGCCAGGTGGGAGAGAGGGTCAAGTTTCTGCTGTAGACTGAGTAAATATTTTAAATCAATGTCAACTTTGATCAAAATGAGTTATTTTTGGATGCCCCAATTTCCTAAAGATGGATACTTGGTGTTCGCTAGTAATAAGGCCCATACACTGAGCACCAAATTATCACTTGACACTCTTCAAAGTCTTGGGTTCTGGTCACATTTGTGGCAATTGCTACCAGGTTCTTTGTCTTCATAAAAATTATAATATTCCATCCCATAAACAAAAATACTGGAGCGCATCCTTGTGTTCTGTGATGTACACAACAAGACAAACCAAGGACTCAGTTTCCATCCAGAGGGCTATATGGTGCTATCATCTCGGGGACACACATCTCAGAGAACCATCGTTACTGCACAAGGCGAGTAGCTTCTTCGAGTAGCGTCCCTATGGGTGTTCAACTGTAGGAGACTCCTGAACAGTTCCTATGACTGGAGGCTGGGACTTCGGAGTAGAGTCTAACAGGTGGCACCAAAATTGGCATCTGCAGCTGAATCCCTCAGGATGGCAGAGTGTTCTGCAAAGGTGTTTGCCGATGCCCAAGTAGCTGTTCCGCAGATTTCTGATACAGGGATACCCTTGGAGAAAGTGACGGACGAGGAGACTGACCTTGTAAAATGCAGGCATATTGAAGAAGGGGGTGTTACATTACACAATTTGTAACCATTTAATACAACCCAGCACTCACTTAGAGAGTCTCTGAGCTGAAATCGCAGTACCTTTTGACCTGTCTGCAACAGAGAGGAAGAGTCTAAGATTTTCTGAAGGCTCTTATCTTGTCCAAATAGAAGGTCAAGGCTCTCCTCATACGAGTGTATTGAGGATGGCTTCCCTATTATCCTGATGAGGTTTGGGATAAAAGGCTGGAAGCTGAATAACCAGATTTATGTGAAACACGGAAGCCATCTTGGGAGCGAACTTCGGATGTGGTCTAAACACAGCAGCCCACACAAGGGGGCATTTACATTTCCTACAGCCGAGGGAGAGGGAGGAGCTGCTTATCCAGCTCTTCCGGAACAGCCCTATCGCCAAAGAAACTTCTTGCTCAGCTCACAGCTAAGGGCTTTAGCTTCCTCTGGTGACAGCGGAGCAGAGGCAGTTCATTTTCCTGTTTGCACTCTGCTGTGGTAGGAAACTCAGGAAGCAGCAGAAGCCCTCTCTGCCCTTCCTAAATGGTACTCTGCTCCCTCTGCCCTTGAAAAGGCACCCTTTTACCTGCAGTGGGAGCCGGGCTAGGAATTATAGCCACATGCTGCGAAAGAGCTCATCTGCTGGCTCCCTGCCAAACAGCGGATAGCTGTGGCATGCAGCAGCCTGATTGGTTGGAAACACCTAATCCTGCCATTCGCCAAAGGTTGAGGGGGGGCCCCGCACCCACAAGAGTTGATTTGCAGCTGCCACACCTAAGCACCCACTATTTTTGTTTCCCGTGGGTGCTTCATCCCTGAAGCACCCACGGAGTCGGCACCTATGCTCACACCACATGGTGGTAAGGAAGAATTGGAGTGGCATCAACCCACACTGCCTCTTATATCCTTAGTCTGGAGCATAAGGAGAGCTACCACATGTGTGCAGACCAATGGATGCTGCTTTGAAGAATTTCCTGACTTGGGCACATGGCAAGCATGCATACCTACATGTGTGATATGCATAGGGACAATCACTCAAAGAGGAAAACAGTTGTGTACTGAGGTTTTTTTTTTTAAATCAAAGTTGGAAGTGTTGTGATAAAGTAAGGAACTGCAGGAACATAATGGTCAGTCTCATAGTTTGGGCAGTTTTACACGGCCCTGGAAAATTTTCTTCCTGTGCCACAAAGTCACTTATACCAACTTTTCACGTGTTCACTAATTGTGAGCATCTCATTTCTAGGTGCTGACTTGAGACCCTACGTACTGATTTGCAGAAGGTCTCAGCAACCACAACTACAATCTAAGTTAATGGGAGCTCTTATCCAAACACCCAATATGCTATAAAAATTTAATCTGACAAACAAAAACAGGCCTTATACATCACAAATTGGGCACCCATAGCAAGAGGTAACTTGTGACAATTTTTGCCTTTATCTGTGGCTCAATTCTGTAACAAGAAGTAATATCACATCACCTTATAAGCACATTGTAAAGACAGTTTCATTGATGCTTGTCAAGCACTCAGATTCAATGAGCAGCCCACAGAAAAGCTCATGAGAAGATTCTCTACTCAGAGCAGGGTTTGAATGATATGCAGTAAATAAAGCAGGGGTCACATATTGAACATAAAATGAATATTCAACAGTTGCTCATTCTGCAACTGAAGGAGGCAGGGATCCTGAGGAAAAAATATGTTAATGTAATTGAACACTATCATAATTTATGTACTCAAGCGGCCCAAGTTATGTTCAAAAGGCAGTCTTAATTCATGTTATTTAATTTGTAAGCACCTCACTTTGCAACAATCTTAACATTTTTAATATTTTGTCTAATATCATTTCATGTAAGAAATATGTCTGACATACCAAGGCAACAAGCTTTCTGACAAAGGTAAATGAAGGGCCCTAGTAAACTAAATAGGAGGCTACTTCGTAATACTTATGTCAAGAAGAGGGTTACTCAATACAGACTAAGGTCTTAATTGTGTTTTTTTTTTCCACCTTAACCTACAATACCAAAAAGACAAAAATACCTAGACCTTGCATAGCACATATCAGTAAGTCTCAAAACATTTATAAGTGAGGTCAGTATCATTATCCCCATTTCAGAGATGAGGAAATGGAGGCAGAGAGATAAAGTGACTTTCCCATGGTCACTCAGCAGGCTAGCAGCAGAACCGGTGATCGGGAACCCTTTGTTTTATAAAATCAAATGGTCACAAAGTATTCAGCTACAGGTTCTTAATTTAAGAGTGAAAATACTTGCATTCTTTGTACAAATGTGACTTATTACATAGAAAAACAAGTCCGTTGCCACACTGGATCAGACCCGAGATTTATCTTTTTTAATATCTCATTTCTGACAGTAGCCAGCACTAAGTACTTTAGACAAAAATGTAACCACCACACAGAAGTCAGATAATAATCCATCCCCACACATTACATCTTATATCAATCATTAGTACTTACAGATTGGTTGAAACAGTGAGGCATGACAACATTGGATAGTCTTGTTATCCAAGTAATTTTATCTTTTCTATCTTGCTAAATGCTTCTGAATAGGAACCACACTAAAACCCCTCCCTGGCCTCTCTTCCTGCTCAGTACATACGTAATTTTGTCTGCATTTGTTTTTAGTCCAAAGGCATATACTTTGAGACATTCTTTAGAAGTGACTTGTGCTGTGTGGGGGAAAAGGGGATTCAATTGTCATTAGGCTTCCCTGCTGTAGGAGGGAAATGGGACAAACGAGCTCACTTTTCTCTACACTCATCCCACAAAAAGTTTTTAAAAAATATATATATTTATTTATTTTAATCTTTAATACCAAGTCTTCAGTTTTGTTTTAACAAATGTAATTACCACATTACAGGACATACAACTCCATGACCAACTGGCTTGTTATTTTGTCAGGCTGTAAGGCAGTCTTTAGTTAACATCTACCTTAAACACCTGACTCAGTGTTTGGGTGGCCAATTGGAATATCTCTTTATGAGAGGACTTAGCCTCCAATCACTTTAAGAACGGATATACTGGGTCAGACCGAAGGTCCATCTAGCCCAATATCTTGTCTTCCAACAGTGGCCAATGCCAGGTGCCGCAGAGGGAATGATCAAGTGATCCATTCCCTGTCACTCATTCCCAGATTCTGGCAAACAGAGGCTAGGGACGCCATCCCTGCCCATCCTGGCTAATAGCCATTGATGGACCTATCCTCCATGAATTTATCTAGTTCTTTTCTGAACCCTGTTATAGTCTTGGCCTTTACAACACTTCACTTTATCTAGTTGTCCAGACAAATCAAGGTAGACAAGACTTTAGTTTGTCCATGTTTTTGGCATTTAAAAAGCCCAGGATTGTCATTTTGACATGCTGAAGTAATGGATTTTAATTTATTTATTTTTTTAATATGAAGATCCATTCTCTCCTCTTCCCTCATTCTTGACTCCTGCCCTCTCACCACTTAGAGTATTCATTCTTCTTGTCACTACATTTTATTTCTTGAATAGTTTAAGAGGGAATCTGCCAGCTTCCGCTGACAAAGATACATGTATTTGTGATCTGATTTTTGCTAATAATGGTCTTCTAAACATGTGTTCAAATAATTTTTAAAAAAATGTAGTCAGTGTATATTTTCCTTTGTTTTCCTCCTGTGTGCTCTGCCTCTGCATAAACTAAGTTATTACTACCTCATCCTTTTTATTCAGTCCAAGTTTAATCTTTACTTGCCTTCTTTTAGTCCTAACTTTTACCATCTCAAGTAGTAAATAAAGAAAAAAAAGAGACCAAATTATGACTCAAGCATCTGAAAAAGCCCCTCAAAAGATGGTCAAAGTACAGTACTTATGGAGAGACAAATGACTATCGAAGATCAGAAATCAGTCAATTTTTGTTATAGCAAAAAGCTATTAGGAGGACATTGCAAGGTTCTTCACTAGGGTCAGTGTTTGGTATACTAACTGTCTGCTAGAGGAAGTTGACACTGAGGTGACAGAGAATGAAATCGAAGAGTGACCTAACTGAAGTAGAAGAACAGGCAACAGCAGTAGATGAACTTATTCGCTGACAAAAGCGCATTCTAGCTTTCAATGAGTCTTACCCTGTTCTATACTAAAAAAGTTCAATTCATTTCAATTAAGAGTCATTGTCATAGGCTCAATCAAGACCTGCTAACATGCAGCCTCAGCCTAAAAAGCTCAAGTGTTAGGATGCAAAAGAATATCGAACATACGATCATATGTACATAACTAATTCCTGGTTACCTTCCAAGGCAGGAGGTAGCAGAAATCAAAGAGATTCAGAAATTGTTATGAAAATTAAAGGCATGAAAATGCTTCCATATTAACAGGGTTTGTTAAGATGGGAACATTTTATCTTTGAGGGGGGAGGGAGATAGGATAAACATATGAAATATTTAACAGTGTACAAGGTATGCCAGGCACACTTAATTCTATTACACTTGTATTTTGAGAGGGTGGACTTTCATTGTGTTTATCGGCAGTTCATTTAAATCTGGTACAAAAACTTTTTCACACAATCGCTTGTGCAACTCATTGTCCCAAGGCACGAAGGCAAGTGGTTTCTTAGCAAAAACCAGCCATTAATATTTATATGCTAACTAGAATGACTGGAGTTTCAATAGCAAGATTGACCTCAAATCAACTGAGATTTAATAAAATGTTGTAACTAAGCATCAACAGGGCTCTATACTTTTGTTCCTCCACGTATATACTGGCCTCTAATGGGAATTACAAAGCAGCTTACCCTTCATGGTCAGTTTACTCCATGACTGGCTACTTCAGGCTCTCTCCGATCTTTCTGAAAAGAAGCTTGTACAGAGCCAGACTCTAGACTAGCAGCTGCAATACTGTAGATGGGGCATACCCTTCAAGTTCACCGTCACTTGCTAAGTAGCCAGGAGGCTGACACTTGATGGAAGGAACACATCTATGTTGAAACACCCAGTGGACATCCCAATCCTATTCTTACCCCAACATATCAGAACTCAACACCTTCCTGTGATTTTCCATGAAACAGTGTCAGATTTTCATTTCTGATTCATGTTTTCACTTATTTTCCCTTTCTATAGGTATGTTTTGTTTTTGTTTTTCTAAAGGCCAAATTTATTCACTCCTACAGTTGATCAAATACAACTCGAGGTCTGGCTCTGCATTTTTATTCACTGTCACAGAACCACCCAGCCCCATATCTTATTTACTCTGGTGTTTTGCTCACTTGGATTTGTTCAGCTACATTTAAATTCTGTAAAGCAACCACCAGTCATATTTTACCTCCCAGAACTTACTCAGCTGTCATCAGAAAGGAAATATTAGGGCTTTACATCTCTTTGAAGTAGTCATGTCTCAGAGGGTTAAGCACCCATACTCCCTTGATCAAGGAAGAATGCAGCCTGTTGATCGAAGGGGAAACATGTCTGGTTAAGCAATTATAAACCCCCATTTCTTCTATCCCCTCAAAGCAACATCAGCTGAGAACCACCAGAAAAAGAATCCTGGACCTAAGACATTTTTATTCTTGAAGGCATGCGAGAGCTCACTTAGACTGAGAGTGCTGCTTATTGCCACCCAGTGAGCTCCCCAGGACTACTTCACTGCTGCATCGCTAATTCCTCCAACATCATTATCCTCAGATGGGAGGGGTGCAAATTCCAGTGTGCATTCGCACTTACCTAAGGCTATCCATCTTAGGCTACAGTAGTAGCCATGTTCACCTCCTAAGTACTTTCTACTACCCTTCTACTAACGCATCATCTTTCACTTGCCAGCTAGGATGCGACTACTGTGTCAGAGGAGTGGGGGGAGAAAAGAAAGCTCTATGGGAAAGCATCTCAGAAGCAGCTGAACCCAATTATTTTTCCCCCTAAGACCAAGACTCAAATACTACAATTTCTATAGAGCCTCCAGAATTAACCTACAGAGCAAGGAGTTCCTCCTCTCCCCAGTAACAGCTACTGCAAAACCATTCATCTAAAGCATGCCCATTTTGCAAATTCAATTTATTCAATTTAAGGGAACAAACTCCGATTTTCATGGAATTCTTTGGAAGGTTCCAGACCTAGAGAGTAAAGAACAGGCACTGTGTACTTAGTACCCACTAAGACAGACTCTCTCCTTGTTCCTAGTACCATGAGGTATTTGAACTCATAGGAAGTAACATTAACCACCATCTTTGATTAATGCCACTGTATAATCCCTGATGCCATTCTATCACATTAGAGTTACTGTAGAGTTACTGCCTGGCAGATTAAATTTCTGCCTCACTTTCTGCTATTGATTTAGGATCTCTCACACCTTCTTCCACACCAAGCTAAAAAAAAGTCTTTCAGCAACATTACAGTTCTAGGAAAATCATTGGCTTCACACTTTGGCTTTAAGATATAGCCATCTTCTGGCATTCAAGAATTTTGCCCCAATTTCTTTACTTGGGTGATCAAATCCCTTAACTAATGATGACCGTTAACCCATTTGAGGAATTCTAAGCCTGTTGGCTCCCTTTGTTCAGGCTGTGGAAATGCAGTTTTTTAACCAGCTGAGGACAGCTGTTTCTGCAGCACCAAGCACCTCAGCCCAAACTATGTACTTTTTGTTGCAGACACATCCCTTATTACATCCAGCTGTTATCCAGAATCAACTCTCAGCTTTTCAGGACCAGGTGTCATAGTTTCAACTCTAGTGAGTTTAAAGTTTGACTTCAATAGTTTAAAAAAAGCCTTAGACTCCTATTTGAGAACTCTCAGCCACACATCCTTGAAACAAGATCACTAAAAACGATCACCTTACCTCTAAATTTGGCTTAAGTCTTACCTCTTGCAGAGATGCCAACCTTGTGCTGAGACTTTTAGGGATGTTTATGAAACCAATTAGGGAGGTTGTTTGGACTCACAGCAAGTGTCATGTCCCCATCCTGCCCTCCTTCCGGAAAAACTCTTCCCAATACTCCTCTCTCTCCCCTCCCCCCCCCAAAGAAACCACAATCTTCCTTCCTTGTCTACATCTGGTGGGCCTGGGCCAACTGGGACCCCCCTCATTGCATCCTTCACCCCCAAAAGAGGAAGGTGGAGGACTGGCCCTAGGAAAGCTGCCCACATATGCGCACAGGGCACTTAATTACCTTGACCAGTGCCAGGCCTTGATCTCTTTCCCAGGATATCCTCCTCCCTCCCCTCCAACTACTTCTCCATTATACTTCCATTATGGTAGGGTATTGACTTCTCAACCCCTTCTCAATAGAGGCCATTGGCTTCCCACAGCCCCCATTGGCCTGCAGCGGCAAATCGCGGCCAGTAGGAGTCGCAATCGGCCGAAATTGTGGACATGGCAGGTAAACAAACTGGCCCGGCCCGCCAGGGGCTTTCCCTGAACAAGCGGCGTCCCAAGTTTGGGAAACACTGATTATATTTAGCAGCTGTATAAGTTTTAATACACTCACAGGTAGTGAAATTTGTTGTTTTTTAAACCATCCATTGTAAATTCCAATTGCCAGAGTCTTCATTCTGGCATACTTTTTCCTCCATTTTTAGTCCAGCAGTCTCAGCTGCCTTCTTAACTTGTTTTAATTTTAATTTCTGATGTCTATCCCAGAGAAGCTTCCGCTCCCTCCAAGATTAGTAGGAAATTTTTCTCTCATGTAGTATTTCTAGAGTTATTCTCATGCCATCTCTGAGAAAGCTAGAGGAATAGCTTCCCCGTGGCATGACTTTTTTCAGCTTGGCACCATCACATTAAACTAAAATGTGCCCGATTGTGCTAATTACATTTAGTGTAATTATCCTGTTGCATCATTTAACTCCAAAAAATTATCTTCAATGGCAAAAGTATACATTTCCACCTTGCCTCTTGTAGTCTACAAGGTACATCACCTTCCCCCCAGCCTACCTTCACAGTCACCATGGGACATACTACTGTCAGCAAAAATCAAGTGCTCGGCTTTATAATTCTTCTCCATCATTTGTTCACTTTGGTAACCAGCAGAATTTAGCCTTAGCTCTGTGCTGAGGGCCACAGCACAGCTCCTTCTTGCAAGAGGGTCTGTACTCGTTCTCCTATTACCATCAAATACTAACACAGTTTTTATTGAAGCTCATCAGGTTGGCCACACTGATCCCATGAAGGAACAGGATCTAGCACAAATATTTGGCCATGCAATTGTCCCAGCCCTTTGACTGCAGCTCTAGACTACTCCAATTTAGGGCTCATCTCCTTCGGTTTCTCTTCAGCAATCAGTCACTTCTGAACCTTAACCAGTTTTTAATTTAACACTGTATTTAAGTAATATACATTTAATTTAACATTATATATAACAAATTCAGTGTAAGACTGATTCTGGGGCTGAAGATCTCATCTTCTTCCACCTGCTATTGAGAAGGGGTTGAGAAGTCAATAACCTACCATAATCAGGGAATACCAGGGTTGGAAGGGGCCTCAGGAGGTCATCTAGTCCAACCCCCCTGCTCAAAGCAGGGCCAATCTCCAATTTTTGCTGCAGATCCCTAAATGGCCCCCTCAAGGATTGAACTCACAGCCCTGGGTTTTGCAGGTCAATGCTCAAACCACTGAGCTATCCCTCCCCCCAAAAAGTTTTTCCCCCCAGATGAGACTCGAACCCACAATCCCTGGCTTAACATCCATCTGACATGGAAGGAAGGTAGAGAACCCAAGCAAAGTAAATCATACCCATCTCCTGAATTCCTTTGTTTCCAAAGAGTCCCCCCACCCGCCAGCTTCTTGAACATTTTCCTGCACAAACTTCCACTGGCTGCGTAGACTTCATCTGTTTTGTATTCTTTACCATACCTGCCATGTATCAAGGGAGGAAGTGTTTTATTGTTTGTTTTTCCACCTAAGTTCTTTCACTACTAGTTGCACTATAGCGCCACTGCTTTCTTGAAGGTGACTTACACTTTCAGAAGCTCAGATTGCTACACCAGTTGGATCACTATTACAACATCATCAAGTATTATTTTCCTTTTATTCTTTGTTTTTTTATTTTAAAGACTGCCTATTGAATTCACTTGTTCACTGATTCTGTGACAATAGTTTATTCATACATTTAAAAACTTCCATGCTTTCTCTAGGTTGTTCACTTTGAGTAAAAGCACATCCATGCAGGTATTATATTCTTCTGTGTAACAAACTCCATTTTCAATTTCTAGTCAATAACGCAACGGTTCTTATCTACTTCCAAGAAACTTATCAATATTTTTTACTTAACTCACCACTGTTTGAGTTAGTGAGATGACCTGTAAATTTTTCTGTTCTATTTGCTTATCTGGTCAAGCCATTAGGGAAGAGTCAATGCAGCTTTTGAAAAGGGAAGTCAGACCTCACCAATCTATTAGATTTCTTTGAGGGTGTCAACAAGCATGTGGAGAAGGGTGGTCCAGTTAATATAGTGTATCTGGAATTTCAGAAAGACTCTGACAAGGTCCCTCACCAAAGGCTCTTAAGTAACTAAATAGTCATGGGATAACAGGGAAGGTCCTCTCATAGATCAGTAACCGGTTAAAAGACAAAAAACAAATGGTAGGAATAAATGGTCAGTTTTCACAATAGAAAGGAGGTAAATACAGGGATCTGTGCTAATCGACATTCATAAATTATCTAAAAAATGGAGTGAACAGCGAGGTGGCAAAGTGTGTAGATGATATAGAATTACTCAAGACAGTAAAGTCCAAAGCTGATTGCAAAGAGTTACAGGGGGATCTAACTAAACTGGGTGCCTGAACAAAATGGCAGATGAAATTCAACACTGGTAAGTACACAGTAATGCACAGTGGAAAAAATAATCCCAACTACATATATAGGATGGGTCCTGAATTATCTGCTACTACTCAGAAAGATCTTTGAGTCATCGCAGAGAGTACTCTGAAAACTTCAGCTCACTGAGCAGCAGCAATCAAAAAGGCTAACAGAACTATTAGGAAAGAGATCGAAAATATCCTGCCACAATACAAAACCATGGTACACCCAAACCTTGAATACTGTGTCTAGTTCTAGCTGTCCCATGTCAAGAAAGATATAGTGGAACTGGACAAGGTTCGGAGAAGGGCAACAATGATTTTCAAGGTTGTGGAACAGCTTCCACACAAGGAAAGTCTAAAAAGATTAGGGCTCTTCATCTTAGAAGAAAGGCCACCAAGCGGGAGGAGGCATATGATAAAGTTCTGTAAAATCATCAGTGGTGTGGAAAAAGTGAATAGAGAAGAGTCATTTACCCTTTCCCAAAATACAAAACCAGAGGTTATTTGATGACATTAATGGACAGCAGATTTAACGTAACACACAATTTGCCTGCGGAACTCAATGCCACAGGATGTTGGAGGTGAGAAGTATAACTGGGTTCAAAGGAGAATTCATCAATGGCTGTTAGCCAAGATGGTCAGGGATGCAATCCCATGCTCAGAGTGACCCTAAACCTCTATCAGAAGCCAGAAGGGGAAAACAGAAGATCACTCCAACTACCCGGTTCTTTACACTCCCCTGAGCTCTGGTACCAGCCACTGTTGGAGACAGGATACTGGGCTAGATGAACCACTGGTTTGACCCAGTGTGGCAGTTCTTATGTTCCAAATGTAGTTTCTTGTAGAGGAGTCAACTTGGGCATTTTCTTTTCCTCAGATTTCTGCCAATTCACAGTCAAGTTTCTGACACCATCTTATTTATTTCTTACCAGGTTTAGGGCACATTAACTCACATCTGCCTACAGCAGTGTTTTTACCTGATGTTCTAACTTACCTGGTGGCGACTGGACAGACTGACAATATCCTGAACAAATTTTATTAATTAAGCCTATCTTAATTGCATTCAATAAAGTTTTATTGAATTAAGATTAATACTTTTGGGGTACATTGTATTAAAAATGCAATTGATATGCACTGATGCTGCAGACATACCTTCTTTAGTAGGGAGGGGGGATACTAATATTCTTCCTCCATTATCAACACTTTGAAGACACTGTTCTAGAAAGATACGCATGTACTAGTTCAAGCTGGATTCTCTAAGGACCAGCATGACCCCCGGTACATAAAAGCCCCAATCCTTAGCATAGGGTTGGAAGGACGGGGTGCTTGTTCTGAGCTCAAGCTGTAATGAACTTGTGGAATCCTCCTTTGGTGTGGATTTGAAAGTCCTGTCTTGCCAAATCCATGTTAGGGTTGGGTTTAAATCTGGTAAGCTTATTAACATGCATGTAGGTTCATTTTTTGTCACATGTTTTCTCTGTTAAGCTTTTTATTTTAAGACTAAAGTAGGCTTGCATAGGAAACACTGTGTGGTACCTTCCAACTGTAGCAATTACACTTATTGGCTATCTCTAAAGAGAAAGCAAGCAGGTGGCCATTAACGACCAGTCTGTGCTGGGAAATACACAATGAAGGCAAGAAACAGTGTTGCCTGAAAATATCCTAGTTAGGAGGAAGAGGGACACATCTCTCCATCCAAGAGGGGCAACAGCTGCAGAATTGGAAGCCTGAGAGTGGATGCCAGTGCTGGGCCATTAAAGGGAAATACAGGTGCAGCTGCCCTGAACTGTGACAGTGGCGACTATCAGAGACAGGAAACCTGACTAGATGAGCCTTGGCTGTGATCCAGTATTTGAATTAACATGTTCCTATGTCAATATATCTCAGCAGTAGCCATCATCTTATTCATGGTTGGAAGTTATCCCTCAAGTTTCTCTACTTCCTTTCAGGCCCTCTACACAACTCCATCTGCTTTTTCTGTTACCAGTAACAAACAGGTAGACCTAGTCACACTCTCCTTCTTAGATTACCTGTCAAACTATTTTAGCAATAATAGAAAGAGCCAGGAGGTTCTGAAATACCCGAATTTAGAAAACTGATTTAATCTAACACTAGAATTTGCCTTAGTCTACTGGCTTCAGTTTTACTAGCTTTTCAATGGAAATCAAGTAATGTCAAACTCTGTATCATAAATATAAAGGGAAGGGTAAACACCTTTAAAATCCCTCCTGGCCAGAGGAAAAACCCTTTCACCTGTAAAGCGTTAAGAAACTAGGATAACCTCGCTGGCATCTGACCAAAATGACCAATGAAGAGACAAGACACTTTCAAAAGCTGGGGGGGGAACAAAGCCTCTCTGTCTGTGTGATGCTTTTGCCGGGGACAGAACAGGAATGGAGTCTTAGAACTTAGTAAGTAATCTAGCTAGATATGCGTTAGATTCTGATTTCTTTAAATGGCTGAGAAAATAAGCTGTGCTGAATGGAATGGATATTCCTGTTTTTGTGTCTTTTTGTAACTTAAGGTTTTGCCTAGAGGGATTCTCTATGTTTTGAATCTAATTACCCTGTAAGGTATTCACCATCCTGATTTTACAGAGGTGATTCTTTTTACTTTTTCTTCTATTAAAATTTTTCTTTTAAGAAACTGAATGCTTTTTCATTGTTCTTAAGATCCAAGGGTTTGGGTCTGTGGTCACCTGTGCAAATTGGTGAGGATTTTTATCAAGCCTTCCCCAGAAAAAAGGGGGTAAGATTTGGGAGGATTTTTGGGGGTTCCCAGACTCGTTCCCAGTAACCGGTGTTAGATGTTTGGTGGTGGCAGCGGAAGTCCAAGGGCAAAAGGTAAAATAGTTTGTACCTTGGGGAAGTTTTAACCTAAGCTGGTAAAAGTAAGCTAAGGAGGTTTTCATGCCGGTCCCCACATCTGTACCCTAGAGTTCAGAGTGGGGAAGGAAGCTTGACACTCTGTATGACCAGTCTGCTGATAATTTTGATAGACAAAAAACACAACAGAAGTTTATGAACACATTGTAGCCTCTTCCTCCCATTTCCTTGTTCTTCCCCACACACTTGCACTTCAATTTCAACAATCCAACCTATTTAACCATTCTTCTTTTTAAAAGTTTCACTATACTCTCAAGTTGATATGCCAATCTTTCCTTTAAGGAATATAAATCTTTTCACCACCAACTTAAACTCAACCCCCTCTCGGAGATATTTCTTGTCAAGCTTCAGTAAAAAGCAAAAAAGATTTTAAACTACTGTTTCAAGAAGAAAGCTTTTTAAAAAAAAACAAACAAACCAGACATACAATATTTCCTTGGGGCTATCTTGCATTTAAAACGGCATACTTTATTATATTGTTTCCATTCACCACACTTTTGTTTATGTAGCTCTCTGCTTCAATTTGCAGTTTTACACACCACAGATCTAAGAAGAGAAAGAAAGTAAGGAAGCAGTCATTAGTTTACACTTATGAGTAGAACTGCTTTACGACATGGGCAGTACAGCGGCACAAGTACAGCTGTAGTACCTGTAGTGTAGATGTGCCTTCAGAACTTCACTACAGCACCACGACAGACATTAACGGTAAGCAATGCAACAGCGTTGGGTGTTCAGGCAAGTTATGGATCAATAAGCATCAATAACGGAGGTTCTACTGTACAGCTGGAAAAGAAGCATTAAATAAAAACCAAAGGTGCTGCTAGTCTTTTTTTCCCCACATACATCCTCTTCCCAGGAGGGTTAGTATTCTGCTTGACAGAAGGTCAATGACAGAAGGTCCATACCCCTTGATCATCATGTTCTCTTCCATAAGGGCTCAGAACTTTTAAGGCTCTCTCTGGTTACATACCAGAAAGTTTCACTTTTCACTATAGCAGTGTATATCACATGGTATTTTTCTTTATTATTTCGCATTATTGCTAGGACTGGTGAAATAATGCACTGGTGGTAACAATGTGAGACCCAGGGCATGTTTACAGTACAAATTTAAGCTGACCTACGTTAGGTCAACTTACAGCCACTGTAATAATTACTGCGGTGGTTCATGTCCTCACTACCCTCCTTCTGCCGGTGGTGCACTTCCATCAACTTAAGAGGAGCAGTGGGGGGGTCAGACTGCCCTGGGGCCCCCAACCTGCCCTGGGGTCAGAACCCACACCTGGCTTTCTTGTCAATTTCATGGCTCCCTAGGGAGCCATGAAATTGACAAGAACAACAGCCAACAGCAAATGTAAATAACCCACAGTGTCTACAGGGACACTGCGTCCCCCTAACTACACTGACATAAGCCTTACTCCTCTCATGGAGCTGAAGTTATGATGTGGTGTAGTGCAGCACTTACATTGGCAGGAGCAAGGCTGTTGTATAGATACACGTAATTAGGTTGATGTAAGCTGCTTTACATAGACTTAACTCTGTAGTGTAGAGCAGGTCCCAGAGTAGACCTGGGCTCTGACTGTGACACCAACATGCCCAAACAAGCTCTGGCAGAAAGACTATATCTGTGTCTGACCATTTTCTCAATGTTAGAGCAAAGAGGGTCATATGTGGTTTCTACCAAAAGAAAAGAACTAGTTGATTGTCTTTGTTCTTGTAAGATGTTAGTACATGAAGTATGGTGTTCCAAATCCACTGGGAGTGAAACTTATCACCTGAGAAGGGGAAGTCACAGGGTTGACCCAATCCACAGAGGAACAATGGACCTCAAACAAAGAAGAGAGTTTTGTTTATGGTCTAAAAAAAAGATGAAACCTTGAGCATACTCCAAGACCAGCAAACCTAGGAGAGTTCTCAGAAATCAGGACCCCTTGGGGCAAGAAACAATGATATGTGACTGTAAGAAATGAAGGGGCACAAGTGATGATCTATTACAGGAGAAGGAACTCTGCCTGCATGAGCCTCACAAAAACTGAATCCCAGATTTTGGAAATGGACAAGTACTTCAAGGAGTGACCTGTGAGTGAGAGATACTAACAAGTTACCTTATAAGACAGGAAAATAAATATAAGCTATAGATTGTACGTTGTATTTCCATTTACCTACAACCTTATGTTTCCAAATACTTGCTTTTACGCAAATCTTTCTCTCTGATAAACTTCAGTCTGTTTTTACTATAAATCTGTCTAAGCTCCTTGTGCTGAGGAAAGCATGAACCGAGGTGTACTGCTTTCTCTGAGGCAGCAAACCTGGACACCTGCAGTGCACACTGAAAGCAAAGGAGTGGGCACTCAAGTGTACCGAAGTGAGGGATGTATATTGCTAACCTGCACTGGGAAAAAGCGAGGGCCGTGGAGCCTAAGGGTAGCTATAACAGGAAAGGTTTACTCTGGTGGGCACAAATAAGTTTCTCTCATGCCCAGGAAGTGTCACTCTCGTACCCGGCAGCATTAAAGCATCGTGGTGGTAGCAGCAGAGGAAGAGATAAGAAATCATGCAAGTGGGCAATTTTAGCCAAAGATTTAGTACAGACAGTTTAAGAACTGTTTGTTGAGAGAAAGCAAAATGCTGTTGAAGAATCACTACATATTTTCTTGTGCTTCAGGCTTCTACCTATATCTATACAAGACACTTACACAATACTGTAGAAGTTTTTGATCAGGCTGAAAACATTGCACTACATAAAGCAGGCATTCCAACTTTTTGACAAGCCTTGTGTTGTTTAAGTGTAATGAAATGGATAATGGAATTCAATGTAGTTTACATAGATCAAAAGTCTTCCAGAAACAACAGAGATTTTAGCCATCCAGTTTATCAAGGCTAGGAAAGCATGCCTTTTACCACTTGCAATATGGTTATTAGGTAACTATAACCCAAGAAATGTATTACAGTACTAGGCTTGATAATTAAAAGTTTGACCACCAGTTTACCACTGATTCAGTCTGCTACTGTCTAATTGCACTTGTGTAAGATGTGGGGATATTGATAAATGACCAGTGCCAAGTAGTTTCCTCTTTAGAAGCCACAGAACCGTCTGACATGCAGCAATAGAGACACCAGTTCTTGAACTGCTTCCCCAAAAAAACAACTTATTTTATTCATGAGACACCCAGGAAAACATACAAGAGCTCCATAGGTCTTGTATTCCTTTTACTCTAACATACGTTATAGATTTGCAATATTTAGAGCTGCCCCTCAGGGCTCTAAATGGAGCCGATTAACACCAAACCCAGTTTGATTCAACTCATCAGTTTCAGGGAAACACTTCTACAAGATTTACAGCAGAGACAGGACCTGGCTGAAGTAGCATCTTTTACGTGGGAAAAATAGCTCAGTGGTTTGAGCATTGGCCTACTAAACCCAGGGTTGTGAGTTCAATCCTTGAGGGGGCCATTTAGGGGATCTGGGGCAAAAATTGGGGATTGGTCCTGCTTTGAGCAGGGGGTTGAGCATCTCCTGAGGTTCCTTCCAGCCCTGATATTGTATGATTGAACTTTTGTGACATTTTCTGTAGTGAGAGAGACTTTCCAACTACGTGCTATTGGCAGCATTAGCATTCCACTCTGGGCTCCACAAAAGACACTGCCACACCCACCTTGTCTGTTATAACCCTGTTGGTCCCTACTGTGTTTGCAACCCCTCCTCACTACAGTACAGGTATGGTGCATGAGATCCCAACTGATTTTTATTCTTTTGTCTCAGTCTAGAGAAAAGAAGTTGTTAGCATATAGCTCAGCATGAAGTTTTATATTTTAATCAATATCTTTTAAGGAATAATAAGTAAAATATGGTTGTCTTGAGAGTCCCTTCAGCCAAGTATAAAACATGGTAACTATGTGTGATTATCAGGCAATTTTCTAGTTAAGAAAAACATGTCTGTAAACGTACACAAAAGTGGTAACTGTAGTTCTGACATCTAATTTTCAAATCTATTTATTCAGTGTAATAATTACAGTAGATCAGCTGAATTTTAGTTGTCTAACAACTTCCAACCCAAAGGTCAGAAAAAGAAAGACAGTCCACAAAGATTTGATGCTGTACTCTGGAAGTGATTTCTGCATGCCACACACCAAATGAAAGCTCTGCTTAACCACTTGCAACTCCACTAATTCTGTAGCACTTCTAGATCATACAGTACTTCATATATGTGCCAGCAAGACCATATATCGCCTGGACTTAACTCAGTTACCTAATTCTGCACAACCCAAGCTGTTAAATCAAATGCTGCACATTTAACTTTTGCACCAAACTCAAAAAATAACCGTCTCCTGGACAGATGAAATTAAGCCCGTTAGCCATTCACACACTATCATCTCCCAATTCAAAGCAAAACAAAGCTGTGCTCACGATCAGCGTGACTGAGCCCAAGAAAACCTCATCTTGCAAAGAACAGAAAGCAGTAAAGTACGGTGGACGATTATCCAGAGCTCTGAGTCTGAGCGCGTCCACGTTCTGTGCGATTCCAATTGTTATTACCCCACCCTTGTGAAGCACACTTTGTGATAGTCTGCCCCCTCAGGCAATGATGCAGCAGTTCGCACTTCCAGCAGCAGCGCTCTCCTTCCCTCCCTGCAAGGGCATCTCGCTGAATACAAAAACGCTGCCGCAACGCACTCTCGCGGCACACTGCTCCCAGGCGCTGTATGAAACCCACCTCCAAGAGGGTGCACAGAGAGCGATAAGAAGCAGCTGAGGCCTCGTTAGGTACTTGGTACTGCGCTGAAAAGTGACATTAATTGCTGCTGCGTTCATTTCTTTTTTGTAACGAACATCAAGTCCACTTTCCTCCTGTATCCCCGCATAACGCCTAATGCGAGCAGGCTGTACCCCCTCTCTTTTTCAAGAAGACATTGAGTAGTTTCAACCATACTGCCGACCCAGCTACCCTCCGCAAGAGCAGAGTTGCGGGGGGAGTGTAAATCTTCCACACAGGGCCACATCAAACTACAGGTGGGGCCCCGTGCTTTAAGTCCCCACTCACAGGATCAGCCTCAGCAGGCGTGAAGGGGACGTGTGACCGCTTCGGAGGGGGCAAAACACGCTTTCCCGGCAGGGAGGGAGTCTGAACAAGTACACCCCCCAAAGCCACTACCCCTGCTAGCACACGCGGGGGAGCGTTCAAGCGACAGCATCACAAGCCAAGGAACATTTCTACCCCTCTAAGAGACACCGCCGCACACGTGCGGACAACCCACCCCCTGGGCTCCCGCAACACGCCCGGCTGCGTGCGCTGCACCGCTAGCTCCTATGTCTCCAGCCGAGGGGCGAGAGGATCATCAACAGTCCCCCGGGCAGACCACAAGCTGGTCGGTATCAACTCTCGCAGTGTCGGGGGCGGGGCGGGGGAGCGCGGGGAGAGGAAGGACCCTAGACCCACAAATAGCGCCCAGCCCCCGGGCTGTGATTTATAGAGCCACGTGCTGAGAGCTGGGCGGCTGCAGTTACGCCGCTTTACGCGGAGTCAACGCGGCTCCAGCCACCAGCTGTTCCGAACCGGAGTCTCCGTTTTTGGAAAAGGGGGAGGTTTGCTGGAGCCTCCCTCGCCAGCTGGCGCCGGGCCAGGCTCCAGCCCCAGGGAGACACCCCGGCTGCGCCCCGCCCGCAGTAACGGTCCCGCCGCCGCGACAAGTGGAATCTAAACACACCCCGCGCCCAGCAACCGCACCCCGGCCGCGGCGACCCCGGGAGCGGGAGCGGGAGCAGCGGCAGCAGCGGCAGCAGCGGGCCGGGCACCCCCCCCCCCCGCACCCTCCTGAGCACACGGGGGGCTCTCACCAGCCGGGCTCTTCCCGTCACACACACACCCCCACCCCCGCCGGGAGCCAGCCTCTTCCCCCCCCGATTCACCCGCAGCCGCCTCGCTCCCTCTGGGGTCCGTCCCCCGCCCCGGCTCGCCCCGCGCCCCGCCCCGCGGCCGCAAAAACTTTCGCCGAACTCCGGCAACCGCCCCGGCCCCGCCCGCAGCCCGGCCCCGCCCGAGGGAAAGTTTCACTTACCGCAGCAGAGGAGCAGCCCCAGCCCCAGCAGCCCCGGGCCGGGCAGCGCCGGGGGCCGCCGGGGAGGGGAGGAGGCAGCGTCCGCGGTGGCGGCAGCGGGAAGTTCCCCGCTGGCGGGAGGAGCCGGCGGGGGAGCGGCCGCCGGGGTCCCCGCCATGCTCCGGACTCGGCTCCCAGCCGCCGCCGCTACGATCCCAGCCCAGCCTGCCCCGACCAGCCGCCGCCGCCGCCGCCTCCCCGCGCCGGGTCTGTGTGTCACTGAGCGGGGAGGCGCAGCGCCCTCCTCGGAACGGGCCGCACCACCCCGCTGGGGGGGGGGGAGGGAACCGCTCGCTCCCACCCCCTCCTTCTTCCCGTCTCGCTTCCCCCCCGTTCCTCCAATGCGCCCGCCTACACCAGGGGTGGCGCAGCCCCTGCCGGCCAAAGGACTCACCCCGGGAGCTGGGGGTGTCACGGTGCCCTCCCCCCCCGGGGGCTTATTGGTATGTCCCATCCCGCCCCTCCCCTTTCCTCCCCCTCCCCACTTTCCGCCGCCGGAGGAGGGTTGGGGGAAATCAGTGCTACTCACTCGCCCGCTGACTGGAGCGGTCCCTCCGTCCCTCCCTGCGATTCCTTCCTACCCTGCCTCCGTCCTTCCCCCGCTGCCCCTCTTCCTCTCCTCCCGGCTCGGCTTTTCTTCTCCGCCTCTTCTGCCTTCTCTCTCCCCCCGGTCACCCTTCCCCCGGGCCGCCCCCTCCTTCTTCCGACCTTTCCGCCTTACTTCCCCCCCAAGTTATCCGGCGGCGTGGCGAGCCCCTCATGTTAGGGGGCGGGAGGGCGGCTTTAGCCACCCATTGTGAAAGCCCCCCCCCCCCCCCAGCCTACACTCAGGAGGACTCTCGAGCGGGGGGACAGCCTGTGTTTCCCCTGTGCGGGGATTCCCTAGGTGAGGCGCTGAGAGACACACAGGCACACCCAGAAACGCAGCAAGACACGGAAAAAAGTGTACTGTGCAGAGCTTCTTCCACGGATCAGCTGTGGGACCACAGGGCTCCCTCATGACCAAGTCCTGACATGGCTCCAAGTAATCCACCTGAGCTCAGCAGCCCAACCGTGCAGCAAGTGACCCCTCCTGCTAAGAAATGTGTTTTCTCTTTGGAAATGCTTCTAGAAGCTGGCATAAAAATGCTGTGGATTAACAGTGTTTTCAGTTATTTTGGAAAAAAGGGAGAGAGACAGGAAAAAAGGATGTAGTCCCTATGACAAAGTTAGGTGCTGGCTGCTTACTGCATCAACAAATACTTATTTTTGTGGTACATTACTGTCTTTTGATTATGCCAGTCTGGTCTTGACAGCTTTATGTTCTATATGTCAGAAAAGATACACAATGGGCAGCAGCAGTGCAAACTTCCATACACTTCTCCATCAATGTGTCTAAACTTTTATTGAGGGCAACACTTCTAGAGGTGAGAGGATAATTTATTTCCCTTCTCCATTCTTCACTTGGCATCTCTGCTGAGAATACCAACCAGGGTACAAATCTGTACCAGCTGTAAGGGTTGTTTTGTGATGCACCTGTCCTCCACAGAGTGGTCTGAGACTAAACTCATTTCACACAGTCCATCAAAGACATCATATGATAACAAGTTTCATTCATTGCTGCTCTGGGGAAACAAATTAGAACTGGCATCAGTGAAAGGCATTGTATCATGTTTCCAGTCCCCTTTGCCATCTTAACAAGTAATGTCTTTGAGGAGATGCCTGTGGCTTAAAGATGAAGTAATGATATTTATAAACTGTGAAATATGAACAACTCTTATGTTCCTCACATGGATGCTATGGCTACTTTTAAAATTTTGGCGCTATTATTTGCTTTCATGGGCCAGATCCTGCAAGATTTTGAGTAATTCCTGCTGGGTGCTAGTAGTAACCTGTTGACTTCGGTGGAAATGAAAGGGCTCATCGCCTCTTATATTTGGACCCTTTGAGAAAAAGTATTGACAACAGAAAATTATTATGTAGTCTTTACATATGAGGTACAGAAAAGTTTAAGGATGAACCTAATGATTGATGATTTAATCATTAGAGGACCACCATATGTTTTTATTATGCCTTGTAATAAATAAAAGTTCACAAAGCTAAATAAACCTTATAATGTAGAAACATTCAGATCATTAGGGTCCCTTCTTCAGGAATCTGTATTTTTGGTGTCAGAATAATATGCATTATTAATTATTAGTCCAATGAAAGTATCATTTTATATATCCTGTCAATTTTTCACAACTTCTTATTCAGTTAGTTATTTTTACTAACTACAAGCTAATCACAATTTCCCCTTTAGTCTTAAACCATATAACTTTTCCAACCATTGTTGAATTTTATATATTATGTATTATTTGATTATCAGATATACGTTTCACTATATCTATTTAACACATTTGTAGTGCTTCTATCCCATATATGTGTGCACCAAAAAAAAAAAAAAAACACCCTAGGAACAGGCACAAATGGAGAAAAACCATGGTCTTTGCCTTAAGCCTGAAAGCAATACACACAGAACTCCTGGGGGCTGATTCTGGCAGTGCATAGGGGTCATAAAGGGGATGCAACCACTGGGGCAGAACTCCCTCTGCACAGAAGTTGGTTAAGACCACCTAACGTTTTCCTATGCAACCTCCTCAACCCCTCATAGCCCCCAAAGTAGAATACATGTTGAGGCATGGGGCAAGAAGGAGGGTGTCAGGAGCAGAAGGCAGAGTATCTGTAGCACTAAGTGCTGGTGAGATTCTTGGCTGCGGCACAGCTCATAAGTTGTCTGACTAAGGCTGCTATACATTAGAGCAGACACCACTCAACCTAGAACCCAGGCAGTACAAAGGTGGCAGTGCAAAGGCTGTACCTTCTGTACCTTGGTACAGAATTTGTCCCATTGATTTGAATGTAATTTCTGTATACAGGGAAATAGGTGTGGTGCCTGATTCAGATAAAAATACTGGCGTTTATGATATACAGGTTGAGAGTCCAGTTTCGATGAGGTCTGCATTTGTTTTCTTCATCTGTTTCTGGTGGATTGCCACTGAAAGTCTTCATGGAAAATACAACAAGGCTTTCATAAACGTATAAGCACCTATGCTGTTGAGAATTCTGGTGGAAACATTTCTATCATTTGATTTTCTAGTAGAGGTTAGATACAGGCTCTACATCATGTACAAGACTGAGTAACATTAGTTAGTGATGGAGCTGAACCATCATGTTTCTCTAAAACCTACTCATGGGTTAAGTTTATCACACACTCAGAAAACTGTGTTCATCCAGTCTTCAGCTCCATTGAATGTTCACTAATTAACAGGCCTCACTAATTTGTAACTGAAAAACAAAACAAAGATCAGGCAAAGAGTCGCTAGAGGCAAATTATTAGCAACAATGGACATTCTGCATTCAATAACATTTTTGTGTGTAAATTAGCATAACTGATGGGGGTCATTGTTAAACTTTAAAAAATTTCATCATTTTACTTCTCTAGGACATATCCTCAGGGGATGTAAAGCTGTGCCCATGCTGTTTTAATTTACAACAAAGTTGAGTGGATAAGACTTAGGAGAGCTCAGGTACAGTGGGGAACACGTGCAAATAAAATTGCAGCCTATTTCATTAAAAATAAAATGAATTTAAAAAAGAATGTCAGTGTTAGCCTAGCTCTATTCTAAACTTTAGGGCCTGATTCTTCACTGTGTTACTCCAGTTTTATGACACTGTAATTGCATTGAAATATGTGTAATCCATTACTGCAGTAAAATTGGAGTAATGCCAGCTGTGAATTAGGCACACATTGTCTGATTCTTATTTACACTAAGGGCTCTTCTACAAGGAAATTGACTGGAATGGCTATAGCAGAATGATTGTACTGCTATAGCTTTGCCTGTGTAACTCCGTGTGTTCAGAGCTGGCACTAGGCATAAGCAGACTAAGCAATTGCTTAGGGCAGTGGCTCTCAACCTTTCCAGTCTACTGTACCCCTTTCAAGAGTCTCATTTGTCTTGTGTATCCCCATGTTTCACGTCACTTAAAAACTTACAAAATCAGACATAAAAATACAAAAGTGTCACAGCATACTATTACTGAAAAATTGCTTACTTTCTCATTTTTATCATATAATTATAAAATAAATCAATTTGAATATAAATATTGTACTTACCTTTCAGTATATAATATACAGAGCAGTATAAACAAATAATTGTCTATGAAATTTTAGTTTGTGCTGACTTTGCTAGTGCTTTTTATGTAGTCTGTTGTAAAACTAGGCAAATAGCTAGATGAGTTGATGTACCCCCTGGAAGACCCCTGAGTACCCGAGGTGTACACATACCCCGGTTGAGAACCACTGGTTTAGGCCCCCAAGCTGCTCAAGGGGGCGCCCTCCTATTAGTATGTGTTGTGGGAGGGGCATAATATTCCTGCTTAGGGCCCCCAGTGGGCTACCACCGGCACTGCCCATGGTATAGTTTATTGTTCTTGTATAATTTTATAATGTTATCTCCATTCTGGTATAATTACTCAGTTTCCTGGGGTGTTAAGGCTCCTTTACACTTTCCTTGGTCAGTGTAAAAGGGACCTTAAAGTTACATTTAGTAATTACACTTACACCCACTTTAAGGCCCTCTTACTCTGCTAGAAAGGTGTAATGAGGCAGTAGTGTAACTGAGAAAGTATTCTTTAATATTTAGTATGCCATTTGTGACAACTGCTATCAAATTGCAAACTGCAAACAATTTTCATTTTTTTACATTCCAAAATAACAAAATAGGTTAAGTCTTATTAAAATAAAATTTTATGCCTATTGTGCCTCTCAAGGCCCTTCACAAAAACAAGTGAGTATGTCCATACTGGCCAAGGAAATTTTGTCATATTTCAATAGAAATTGAGCTAGCCAGTAGGTAACATCTTCTGGTGCCAAATTCATCCCTGTTGTAATCAAATGCCACAGGACTTAATTTAGTCCTTAGATTTTTAGAACATCACTAAAGGTGAATTATTCAGAATAATTCCTTTTACACAGTGTAGTAGTTGACATCTGTAAGGCCTACTGGCTCAATCCATATACATCTGTTGGTCTTGGCATATTGTTAAATACATATATTTTTTTAAAAGTTGGAGGTTGTCCAGTTTAAAACAATCTTTGAGCTCTAACCATTCAGAATACTGTACTTTATTTCAAAACAATTTCCAGTATTTATTTTTTACAATTTCTAGTTGTCGTGTTCCCCTTCCAGCCCCCCCTCCATTTCCCACCCTCTACTCCCCTCAAAAAAGAAACTAGCTTAATTAGGATTGGGGGTTACTGGCAGGTGTTTTGTCCTTAGACTTTAACCCTTTTAGTCATTTGAAAACAAAGTTCTGAAGCAGTGTGAAATTAGCTTATATGCATAACATTGATGTGACAGCACAAATTCCAGTTGGAATGAAGGGCTATTCACTTCAAGGGGAATTTGTAAATAGATTTGTGACAGCACAATGTGCTTTTTTGAAAACTCTAGCTCCCACTCTAATGGATGTGACAGTAGCGGCCTGGCAAAGTTCATGCATCACCACAATGATGACATTTAAACAAACAAACAAAAAAGAATGCCTCTTTCCACATAAAAACAATGAGGAGTCCTGGTGGCACCTTAGAGACTAACAAATTTATTTCGGCATAAGCTTTTGTGGGATATAACCTACTTCATCAAATGCATGTAGTGGAAAATACAGTACGCAGGTATAACAATACAGCACATGAAAAGATGGCAGTTGCCTTACCAAGTGGGGGGTCAATGCGAAAGAGGCCAATTCAATTAGGGTGGATGTGGCCCATTCCCAACAGTTGTCAAGAAGGGGTGAATATCAACAGAGGGAAAATTACTTTTTGTAGTGCTAACGAGACCAATTCAATCAAAGTGGATGTGGTCCATTCCCAGCAGTGGACAAGAAGGTGTGAGTATCAACAGAGGGAAAATTATTTTTGTAGTGACCCAGCCACTCCCAGTCTTTATTCAGGCCTAATTTGATGGTGTTATCATGGTGAAGATGACCCGTTTTATTGTTATTTCAATGAAAGACTATCCCTTTAAGGAGAAATCTGAAGGCCCATTCACTACTTTTTACAATAACTAGAATACAATTAGAAAACTATGGTTCCCTGGCACACATAATGGCCTACTTGTCATAGTTTATGCAATATCTTTTCTTTGTCCCAGTAGATTCCTCAAAGTTACCTTTGTATAATGTAATGTAGATAGTGACGACAATAACCCTAACAGTACATTTCATAGCCATGGTCAGAAGTACATATGATCTACACCCTCAAAAGACAGAGATTCCCATAGTTTCAGCCAAATAGTTTTAAGAATCACAGACAATTAATTAAATTTCTTTCACATGTCTAACAAACAAAAATAAAAAGCAGGGAAATGGAACAGTTTTCAGTTAGATCTTTCTGATTGCCCTTTATCACACGGAGAAAGGGAACACAAACAGTGAGGATTCTTCTTGAAAGAATGATTACAAATCATATAATACTTCCCCGGTCTTCTTTCTGCTTTGCTTCCCTTTACCATAGCCTCTCTCCTTCTCTTTCTTTAACCATTTATTTATAATTGTGACATTGTTACATCAATAAATAAATATTGATTAAGCTCATGTCTTACAAAGAAAACAATACATATAAAATCATATAAGGTAAATATTTTGTCTTTAAAATACTCATATTTCAGGTACAAGCTATCAATACTTAAGAACTAAAAGAAAAAGAAAGAGAAGGACAGTACAATTTATTTTGTTCACTTACATGCTTCAAAAACATATAAGTGCAGTTGTACAATAATAATAATAATTAATAAAACAATTTGCCAGATCCTCAGCTGTGGCTGAGAAGTACTTGGTTGCAACTGAGGAATGGTTCAAAGGCACATTTTGCACTCCACTTTGCAGCTGGTGGTTCTTAACTAGTACCAGCTGCCAACAACCCTAAGGTGCAGTTCTAGCAGTTGGGGATTGCTGGGGCATCCCTACACCACAGATTTTTACCTAGCCAATGCCCTCTGCACGAGCTGCAGGGAGGGGGCAGTGTAGGAATCTCTATGGCATCACTGCAACAACTGAGGATGGATTCATTATGGAGGAGAGACCCAGTGGGGTGGTATCTTCAAGGTTTAGGGGTTTTTTTTCATCTTTAAGCAGCACAAAATGGCTGGAGGCCAGGATGTCTCAGGATCAGGATCATTATGATAGTCGTGAAATTCATAACAGTATGCTTGCTGCTTCAATAAATGTTCAATGACAAAAGGAAAACAGTATTAAACCTGCTCTTCAGGGGATCAAAAAGTTCACATACTGAGCCACAAAGAAAAAGTGATCCAAATGAGATTACAGTTTTATAACATGTATATACATTTCAGAATAATCTTCCAAGTCTCTTTACTAACCTGATTCCCCTCTTAGAAATGAAGATTGGTTTCTGTGAAGTTGGTTTCTGTGAAGTTACTCCTGCTTTTTGCCTTTGTGAGAGCAGAATCAGGCTCAGTATCTTTCTGTGCAGCTTGCCTTAATTCTATTTGTCCTTTGTTTACACTTCCTCGCTTTATTTTCACAACTATTTCCCTTTCAGTCTTTTAATTATCAAAGTGTTTATTTTCCATTTTTAGAAATGAGAAAATTTTGGCTAGATTTTGACCCTTGGCCCCTGTACCATCTTATTATTTTGCTCTCCTCTGCTTTCCCTCTGTCTAATGGTCCATTGCTTGTTAGGTACAGCAGGGATTCCACAGTATGATGGAGTGGAGTAGACTGACATAAAAATTGTGCCTGCATGTATCCTAGGAATGTGGCTTGAAACCATAATGTGTAAAAGACACATCATCAAAGTCAGGTCACTAGGTGAATACACCAACATACTATATACCTTCTGCGCTCATCCATGTTTTGTACTTGAAGGCCATATTAACTTCTGTGACTTCAAAACGGTGTATAACACCAAAGCATGCTCATAGTTCAGTAAAAAAATCACAGTTCAGTAAGAAAAAAATGTAGCTTTATTATAATTGTACATTTCTCCAGTTATAGATCGGAATAAATTGGAGTTTCTATTATTAAATTTTTGAACTATAAAAATTAGCCCTAGGCTGGAGCAAAGTCAAAGTTTCATCCTGGGAATTAACTTTCTATCAAATTTTTAATTTTTCAGTTTGATTATTTTAAGAGTGCATGAGTGCAAAAAAAGAAATGTTGGAAGTTTATTAAATGTTTATTTTTGCACTCACGCATATGTATATGCGGTCAGAATTTTTCCCTTCCATTTTAAATATGACAAATGAGTAGCCTATAATGTGGTCTATTTGCTTCTGATATTCTGAAAACATTTTTAAAAGTAAAGGAAAGTTGTTAAAATGTAAAAACTGGTCACTACACACAGGCAGTATTTCTTTTTTATAGAGATTTTTAATAGAAGTTTTCATTAGGCAGTTTATAAATTCTCTAAAGACTTGTCTATGCACAAACTTGCATCGTTTAAAAACAAAGTGTGTTTTTAAACCAAGTGAATTAAACTGGTGCAAATTTGTGTGTAGAAATTAGTCTTGAAGTTTAAGGGCTTGTCTACACTTGTATCACTTTAACTATACTGGTATAGATAAACTGATGCAACCTTCCTAGTGTGAATGCAGTTATGCTGGTATCAAGATGCTTATACCAGTATAGATTATTCCTGTAAGGGAAGGAGAATATGCTGTATGAGTGCAAGGTACTTTTATAGCAATAAAAAGTGTCCACATTAAGGGCTGTACCCATATAACTATTTCAGTAAGAAATCAGACTCCAAACAAAATAGTATACCAGTACAAAAACCGTGTGTAGACAAGGACTAAGACTAGGGTATTTCAATTGACCCTAATCCATTAAAAATGGATTGCTAATTCATTAAAAACAGATCAAACTAATCAAAGATAAACCACTGAAATCAGAGTGTCTACATATATACTTGCACTAAAACACACCTTGTATGTGTGGACTGCTTTCCTCTGCTGGTGGAACATCAGACTTGCTTGTAATACCATGTTACTCTCCCGTGACTGCAGCAAGGATAGAGGCCCCAATTTGGCAAGGAATTTAAGCACAGGTGTAACTTTAAGAATGGAGAAATCTCACTGAAATCAATGGGAGCACTCCCCTGCTTGAAGTTATGTACCTTGCTCAAAAAGAACAATAAGCTAAAATACTATTAAACAACATGAATGTTTCACAGGTTACTAGTAGTGCCTCAGAAATGTCCTTCAGCAGCAAATTCCAAGGGCTGATTGCATATTTCATTAAGGTATTTTTTGTCTGTTCATTTCTATTCCACCAAACTCAACAGCATGTCACCTGGGATCAACACAGCAGTAGTTGTTTTTATTTTAGTCTCTGTAATTCTGTTTCAGTATATCCACCCCATCCTTACTCCTAAGCATATGGTATCTCTTATTTTACACTGTGGATTCAGGAAAGCATTATCAGCCTTAAATCTGAATCTCCTGACTTTAGACGGTTCTATGCCAATCTTAACATTTTTCCTCATTCATTTCACTTTTGTACTCTGAAGTGCCCTGTTAAAGTCTGCTCTGCAGTGAGAGAGAGAGAGAGATTTTTTTTTCTGAAAAAGAACTTACAACTCATCCACACCAGTGGGGTTTCTGTGAAAGAAAAACAATGAAACACAATAATTCACACTTTGTACGTGAAAAAAAAATGGCCTGTGTTTATTTATTTATCCTCTGTGGTTGTTCTGAGTATAATGGGTGAAATAACAAGCACAACTGAGAAAAATAGTTGTGTTGAAAAAACCCCCAGAAATGAATCCTTTCTTTTATATAAATATGCATAACATTTTATTTATGGATCATATAGTCCCAAATATTGCTGTATCTCTCTTTCCCCACATATAGTCACTCTAAATAAAAATTACACACACACAAAGCAGTGACATAGACACTGGATAAATTGCCAAGTCATGTAATAAATGATGTTTATCATACACATTTGACCATCTCCCCCAAAGCTTATTCCTATACCCCAAGCCCTAGAGCAGCTCAAAAAGCAGCCATTATAAAAAGTTAAATTATCAGAACATCTCCTTTTTACTCACAGCATTTGGAATCTCCCCACACCCAAAAATTTACTCAGCCGTTAGAGGCAGGAATAGCAGTATTCAGCCCTGTATCAGTGACAGCTTTAAGTTCTTAAGTTCAAATAACATTTGACACTGCAGGGTAAAAACAGGGGGCTTGATTCTCTGCTGCCCTGAACCATGCTGTGGAGAGCATTAGGGAATATGCTGCATTTATATTATTTTAGGTTTGAGGTATATGGATAGTAAAATATGTATTTGGAGGGGAGATAGTGGTTTGAAACCTGAAGACTCTTAGCCAGCCCAGAATGTGGGAGGAAGCCCATTGGGAGAGGGATTAGGGAGACTTGCCAGCTGGAGGTGGTTTGGGATACTCTTGCTGAAGTTACCAAGAAAAGTCTTTTCAGACCCCAGAGACTAGTCTATAAAGGATGATTGAGGTCCAGGCTGCAGAAAGGGTGGATCCAACTGAGAGAACATCAGACTCTGTGGTTTACGAAAAGGAAGCCTGAAGTTTGATTTTCCAGGGCTTTAAAAGGACAGTGAGCAACAGCAGATGATTGATACCATAGTCATTCATAGATTTTAATTGTATGTAATAAATTACAAATTCATTAACTCAGTCTGGAGTGGAGCTGTGATGAATGGGGATTTCTTCAGTGTCCTTTGAAGAATACCCACCACCCCTATCAGGAGACCCTCCTTCCTTGTAACAATGGAGCAGATGGAGGCATTCCCTTAGGTAAAAGTACCAAGTCAGAAGCTTCGTGGTGGTAACAGGTAACCAAGACCATGTCACAGAAAATCTGCGGTTGTGACACTTGGGCAGCCATTTATGGTCATGCGATATGGGTGTAAAATGCTATCATTCTGCCCTGGTAGTATTTTATAGCAACTTTGCACTGGCATAAAGGACTACACATAAGGTCAAGATTTTGTATCAGTTATTTCTAGTAAAAGTCACAGACAGATCATGGCCAATAAAAAAGAATTCACAGAAGCCCAAGCCTCCCCAACATGGGGCTGAAGCCCTAGTCCCATGACTAGGAAGCTGGGAGCTGACAGCCAAAGCCATGCTTCCTGCCCAAGGGAGCTGACAGCTAGAGCCCCGCTGCCAGTGACGGACAGTCAAAGCCCTGAAATTGCAGAGGTCACAAAAATTCACGGAATCTGTGACCTCCATGACCGACTTGTAGCCTTAACTATACACAAAGCAGGACAAAGGAGAATCAAAGCTAGGACCTTTATTTATTTATTTATTTATTTATTTGGAAAGAAGAGAGATTTCATATTCCCATGGAAGACACATCATTGCTTCTATCCCTGGATGCCCAAGGTATTGAACTTTAAAAATGTTTATGTATTGAAAGCCTATTTTAGGTCAATGTTGGAGGTGTTTTAAATTTATGAACTATATATTTTTCTCTCCGAGAGTCTACTGTCAAACACATGGTAACTAAGGCAGCAGCTGTAGGGATACAAAAAATAGTCCCAAAACCGTTATTTTTAAATTACCTAAAATGTTTCAAAAAGACATTTTGTTTTTTTGTAAAATCCATGGAGAACCCATGATGATCCAATGTTTTACAAAGGTTTGATTGACATGAGTTTGGAATGACCTGCTTTCATGACTTCATGAACAATTTGGCAATTCCCATCCACTTCAATAGGGTCCTCCAAAATGAATGTCAGCACAAAAATTGACCCAAATGGTTTATCCTTCTTCAGTGAGAACTAGAAAACCGGCCATATGGTGAAAGCACAAACAGTTCCACTGGAACACATAGAGATAGAATAGTTTCACACTTGGATAAACACAAAAATAGTGGAATCAATTTTGCTCAGACTCTCCATGGGTAAGCGGCTAAGACTGATATCAAAGGTCCAGTCCTATATTCCTTAGTTATAATTAGGTCACAAAATGAGGATAATCCAAAGTAACTACCATCTGATGGCCATTCGTTAGCTGCATGAATGTGTCAGTAGTCTCAATCCAATTTCTCATGCTTATGAATCCCCATCACTAAAAAGGGCCTGAGATATGATGGTGATGGGTGCTGATGTAAAAATCAGTCCAAGAAAACATATTACGTCTCTTACTTTGTCTCTCTAATGTAAAATTCTAGACAGACAGACATAACACCACTAAAATTAACATGAACTGATATTCCTCTTGGTTGTCTTAGTAGAGGAAAGAGAACGAATTGGCATGGCAAGTCAACTGTCCTTTCACCTCCAGAGATAGTTCTTGCAGAAAGGATTTAGACCAGGAGTTCTCAAACTGTGGGTCAGGACCCAAAGTGGGTTGCAACCCAGTTTTATGGGGTCTCCAGGGCTGGCATCAGACTTGCTGGGGCCTGAGGCTGCAGCCCAAGCCCCACTACCCGGGGTCGAAGCCTAAACTCAAGGACTTCCGCCCTGGGTGGTGGGGCTCAAGTTACAGGCCCCCTGCCTGGGGCTTAAGCTCTTGGGCTTTGGCCCCCTGCCTGGGGTGGTGGGGCTTGGTCTTTGGCTTTGGGCCCCGTGCACGGGGCAGTGGGTCTCAGGCAGGCTCAGGCTTTGGTCCCCCCTCCTGGGGTTGTGTAGTAATTTTTGTTGTCAGACAAGGGTCACAGTGTAACGAAGTTTGAGAACCCCTGCTTTAGACATAACAGCTGGGCTGTATGAGGAAGGGTAGCAGTGTCAGTCTCTTCATTATGCCTGTTCTGTGAATAAACAGAAGACATTACTTTCTAATACTGTATGTGTGAAATAAGTGGAAAATATTATAAATAATGAACAGTGCAACTGTTTTATAGAAGAAAAAATGCTACGGTCATTAATTCAATCTATGATATGCAGAAATTTATAGAAAAGCTTTAAATATTTATATGCCTTTCTCCATTAATACATAAGTGTATCTTTTAAGAGTTAAGGGCACAGAGTTAGAAGTGAGACAGTAATTTATGGTTTTATAGTTAAGCATTGCAAGAGGAATATTTCTTGGTTTTTAAATGAAATAGGGTTCTGACTGTAGCCTAGACATCGTTCTGTGTGATCCACATATATAGTAGCTGTGACTTCGTTTATCTTATACCCTGATCCTGCAACGACATATGCATGTGTTTAACTTTATACACAGAATAGTCTCATTGACTACAACAGGACTACTCATGCATGTAAAGTTAAGCATGTGTGTAACTCTTAACAGAAATGAGGCCTTCACCTGCCCTACTGTCTATTGTTGCTGCTCCATTTTAGGGCATGCATCCATTATAATTGGAGTGTTTAGTCACAACTATAGGAGCTAATATGCTGCCTAAGCATTTCCTCTCTATATCACTGTTCTGAGTCATTCATAACTCCCTAAAGTTTTCACCTATCAGAATGAAATTTTCCACACCCCAATACGATTTTTTTTTTATTTTTAGAGAGAGAGGGAGAGGACAAGGCAAATTAAGATCATATTGGGAAGATAAAATTCATTTCTTACTTGAAAGAATGAGAGATAGTCCAGTCTATGAAGTCAAAGCAGATGGAAAAGGATCTATTAGAGTTCTTCATCGCCTTTCCTTGTGACTCCTTACTGTTGGATATAACACCACCCTCTCTAAACCACCACAGAGGAAGACATAGAGAACAAGGAAAAATAGTACAAAGAGATCAAAATGAGGACAAGAATTTAGGCTCTAGTGATTCTGATGCTGAGAGTGAAGATCAACTACATTATGTAATGATAGTGGATACTGTCCATGGCTGAGAAGCTCTGAATCCAGAGAAAGAAACATTTTATGTATGGCTGGAAAATATGAATGTTACTGATCTGGTAAACTTGGTAAGTGCTGATAGGACTGGTGTGTTATTTTTGCCAACCACTGAAAAACATGAACGCCAAAATAAGGCCATAGAACCTGAAACCATAATTTTGCGCAAGTGCATGTAATAGAGCACATGAGGGCAGATTATCATCATTCACTGGCATTCAAAGTTGTCCAGCTAGAGAGAGGAGATCCCCAAAGACATTGACTTATGAATATTGAGGGTATGTCTACATTGCAATTAAACACCGGCTGCTGGCCCATGTGAGCTGACTTGGGCTCGTGGGGCTTGGACTCTGGGTCTGTTTAATTGCAGTGTAGATGTTCAGGCTCATGCTGGAGCCCTGGCTAAGGGACCCCACAATGCGGGAGGGTCCCAGAATCCAGGCTTCAGACCACGCCCAAACATCTACATAGCCATTTTTAGCCTCACAGCTAGTCAACTGACCTGAGCCACCATTGGCTGTGCCATGGGTTTTTTATTCCAGTGTAGACATGCCCTTAGGGTCACCTACTTATCAGTGTTTAATCCAATTTTTGGACTGGTGAATGCACCATGGGGTTATCCTCCAGTCTGGTAAATGTCATACCAAATACCTTTTTCTGTATCTTATTGTGCATTCTATTCAAGACTGTTATAATCCTGGTAAATTAAGTGATATTGACTTATGCTAAGAGTTTGGTCTAAATCAAGTGTTTTATAGCTCTGGATGATTTGTTATTATGTTTATTTAGAAGCTGTGTTTCTCAATAGCTTGCCATATTGCCAATGACTTTGAATGACCATATAGGAACCATTATTTAATAAAATGTTAATATCATTGGGAATTTAAACTGTTCTGTTGGCCATTGAGTTGCCACAATTGTCACAGACACTGAGCATACAATATACTGAAGAGAAATGCAGACATTTCCATCCTTTGTTAGCACAGCTTATGAAAGAAAAGAGAAACAAAGACGCACCTGAAAACAACTGTTATGAGCTTGTGAAATTTGTGGACAGATGAATGGACTGAATGTTATAATTTGTTAATAGAAATGTTGGGATATTACACTTATGAGGGGGAAGTGTAGCACTCATAAGTAAATGCCCGGGTTATATTTACCTGTGTCCTGTCCCTGTAAAGAATGGGGGTACTGCTGAAGATGTCAAAGGTCACAGCTCTGGATGGAGGAGTGTGGATGGGGCAACAGAATTTATGTCATCTGAAAGGACGCAGCAACAATGGGGTTTGTGCAAACGGCATTTGTCTGTGTTTGGATTCTAAGGTTAATAAAACTCCCATTTTAAAACTGTCTCTAGTCAGAGAGTGTAACCTATACATCTTATAAGGTGGGCAGAAAGGGTCTGTAATTTTGTGGCCGAATTCTCCTGTTGACCTGCCCTTTTAGAAAATGTTAGACGTAGTAAGGTAGTGCTAGTGTAAGTGGGAGCGGAATTTAGAGCATTGTCTTCTGTTTAGATTGTGAGTAAATGTGAAAGTGATACACTGACCCACCATTAAGTATTCCATCTACCACCCTACAGGAGTTCCCAGTGCAAAATACTCTCACTTAGGTGACATTTTACTAGTGTTCATGCTCTGTGTTGGCCCTCTGCATTGAGCTGAATGTCACCTTTTGGTAATTAAGACTATTAAGTAATATTTACATTACTACTGTTAGGTATAATTGTTTTGGAATTGTCCATGTAAACCCCTTCAAAAATAAAAATGACTCTTTATCCCTTTGGGTTCCCAATAATGAATTGGAGTTTCCACATACCAACTTTTTCACATTTGTGTGGAAGGAAACCTGCAGGGATTAGTCCTAATACCTTAAAGCTAAACAAATATTTACTAAGCCATTCTGCCATCATTTCATGGCCAAAACTAAGTACAAGGTGCCTGCTGATTGTGGCAAATATAAGAACAATGTTAGTCTGCTAATTTCTGCCTTGTTTTCCAATGTACCACAGACTCTTCTTTTATGGTGATTTTGTGCGTATTGCCTCCGAGATGAAGTATGCCATTTTAAGTCATTTATGACTTCTTCATTTCTTGTAGTTTTTTCATTTCCCAATCTAATATTCAATTTCCTTGCTGAGGACTCGGTCCATGACAAACTTGAAGTTTTAAAAGGCAGTTGTTATGTTTTCTGAGGGCAAAAATGCATCTGGAGTCGAACTTTTGGAGCTGGAAAGAGACAGAGGCAAAGCTGGTTCCACCCCATGCAATGTGCCAGTGGAGAATTAGACTGAGGGCCTTCAGGATGGAGGGATTATAAAGAGGTCCAGTTCCTTTCTCCATGCAAGTCTTGTCCAGTCTGGTCCTCCTAGAAAAGTCTCATCTTGGTTCACCTTGGTTGCCATAGCAGTTTCCCTTCAAGTATATTGGGTACCAATCAATCTCCTGGCAGAGTCTCTCTTGCTGCTTTACCACATGGCAAGCTCCATCTTTCTGCAGGTCTCCCCACTTTAGGGTGATTGATCCAGACTGAAACTTGCAATGCAGATGTCTTTAAACACTAATAACTTATAAACAATGTAATTTCAAAACGCGCACTCCTGCCACTGGAAATTGTTTTTTTGAGTACCTTGCATGTGAATCTTACCTGACAGTTCACTAGGTTCCTTTTTTTCCCATTTACAGGTGGTACCAATGATATTAAAACATTTGTTATGGGGTCTTACATCCCTTCCGATGTATGAATGTTTAATGTTTTGGTGTTTTATGTGAGTAAAAATTACTAGCCACATTATAAAAAGCTATGGGAGCCGTGATCCATTGATTTGTCAGTTGTGGACTGGATTACTGTAATTCACTGTATCTGCAGCTGAATGTGCAGACAGTGCGTCGAATTCAGGTGATGGAAGATGTGGCTGCCTGCCCCCAGCACGGTTTAGACTACTGTGAACACAACCAGTCCATGTTCCTGTTCTTCCACTGGCTCCCAGTTTGTTTCCAATGTCAGCTGAAGGCCTTGATTCTTATCTCCAAAGCAATTAATGGATCAAGCCCAAGCTAAATTAAACATCCAGTTTCAATCTGTAAACTGCTGAGACAGTTGCTTCCCTGTGGGACAATGCAGATCACAAACTGCCTGAGCGCTGGGGGAAAAGCATTCTTTGTGAAGGGATCAGGCTATGGAATGAATTTTCAGAGATTAGGCAAATCCAATATCTGACCATTTATAGTAGTGTAGGCACTCACCCCTGGAATGCCCACTCTTGTCAATGCTGGCATCACACCGTATGCGCCCTGGCAGCTTGGTGTGAGCAGTGGGTGTGTCCCTGCCTCATTTCCACTTATGGCTATCAATAAATTCACTTGTATATAGCGAAGGGGGGTGTGGGGAGATCTAGGTTATTTAAACAAAGGGTGAACAAACATGCAAGCAAGTCCTTCCCCCCATGTCCTAGCTGACGTGGAGGGGAACAAGTTAATATTAGTCCCTCTTCCCCATCTGAGCCCATCTGTCTTCTCTGTTGAAGCTCTTCACTATTTAGGCCCTCTGACTCAGGACCGTGTTCTGGAGTTAGGCCTCCTGCTATCACCTGGGGAATCGAAAGGCACTGTGGTGACTCCACTATTTTTGTAGGCTCTAAATTTGCTTAATGTTTTCACTTAACTGATGTCGACTATCTTACAAGTGGCTTCTTATTTTGTTCCTCCCTAGAGCATATATACCATTAGGACCGAGGCAGGTCTTTGGGGCCAAGTTTTCCAAGGAGTACATATTAAGGGTTGAGTCTGCGGAAGTTTTGTAGGTTCTAGTAATAATCAGTCTTCTTTCCATGTTGAAGAACTCTCCAGCATTAATTTTAAACATGCCTGGATGGAGATTGATATTTTGAAATGACATGCTCTGCGCAGCTTGTTCATTTTCTTAACTATGAAGTCCAGGAGTGTCAATCACTGAAACACACACAAGTCTGATTCTCGCTCTCAACCCTTCCTGGAGTTTGCCTTTCACTGTTAACATAAACAACCACCCCTTGGCCTACATTTCATATAGAGCTTGGCTTGTCCCTAGAATTTCTCCATGCAGGAACAATCTATCCCAACCCTTAATTCCCTCTCCCCAGAAAGTGATACTCCAACCCATCTTATATTCTGGTTAGAGTTAACTAGATTCACCTGCCTTTTTGAGTCAACATAAATTATGTCCTTCCACCCTGTTAAAGGCCACATATAGAAAAACACACCTAGTGCTTGGAATTGTCTTGACAAATCCCTCAGTTCAGATGCAGCATCAAACATAATTCCTATTTTTGCACAAAGTTAGCTAAAATCATAATATTCCTGAGCCAAGTGCATATTGTATTTATATATTCACACGGATTGCATAGGGAGAGCTTAAAGACTAGGAGAACTATGCACAGTGACAAATAGTTACAATACCTTTTACAGGTCTCATTCTAGGTGTTATCTCATTCTAGGTGACTCATATGAGTGCTGGTAAGACACTGAAGTTTATTGCATAAACCCAGGCACTTGACAATGGTACAGAATGTTAATATCCCTGTCACATGATAGGGTCAGTATTGACTAACTCCAGTGGCTACTGTTACAGTTATCACCTTTCTGAGTTTGTCAGGTGGGACCAACTTCACCACCACCCAACCAGGAGCTCTACCATGAGATGGAACAATGCAGCATCATGACATTTTTGACACACTATGACAATTTTCTATTAAAAAAAGAAAACGAAAGCTATGATGGAGCATGACAACATTTAATAGGCCTCAAAAGTAATTTCAGGACCTTTGAAAGTCCCCTAAGTTTGTGGGAAATGGGATGGTCTTAATATAATGAGGATGAAACCAGCCCTAGCAGAACCTGAGGTATTCTGAATTGGTGGTATGGTGAAGAGTTTATAAAAGGGAAAGGAGAAAATAAATTCCTGAAGAAAAATGCAGGGGAAGTTTAGGGAAATAGAATATTATTTCCCCAAATTAGAATATGGCCAGAACACTGGGACTTACTCTTGTAGTAGGTGCTATGGGAGCTTTTATAGTCACAAGTGGTTGGAATCTCTGAAGAAGTTGGCTGGAAGTTGGTTTATAGTCACAAGTGGTTGGAATCTCTGAAAAATGGCACCTCTCGACAGCAAAGAGCCCCTGCTGGTATGATAAGGAATTAATCAAATATTGACGACATAGAGTCACCAGCAAAACTTCTCATAGCACCTTAAAAACTCTCCAAAGTGTGCAGTCCAGTTACTATCCAAAGTTACTACTCATATAGGAAACCTACAAAAAACCTACCTAGATGACAAATTAAGTGCTAATGTCTCTGGAGGTGTCACTTTCTCTGAGTCAGAGCTAAATCAGTGTTTCAGTGTGATGCTCCAAAGGAACTGTGTTACTGGAGGCAGCTTAGATACTGCCATGTTTGTAATTTGGGTCATTATTTCTCATGGACTGTAGCTAAATGTTACTGAAATTTTTATTTTATTGCTATTCATTTAAGAGATGGGCTTTTAAAATGACAATGGTAAAAGCTCCAGCTTTACACACAATTGCAAGTTTCTGAACAATAATAAGTGGAAATAAGAAAGGGAGGTATTTTAATGATAAAATGTACTCAGAATGTCTGCATTTTAGCAGTGGTTCTAATGTAGGCAGCTCATATAAAAATAGCATGTACCAGAATAAAAAAACACAAACACTTGGAAAATGGAATACAGTGATTACCGTACAATTTAAGGGCTGTATGTGTGCAAGTAAGAAGTGTAGTTCAAGAATTCAGCTTATGTTCTTTTCTGAATAATTTTTTTTTGTTAAAAAAAATAAACTATTGTAATGCCCAGGAAAAAAATATCACCAAAAGTCAGCAATTAGAAAGGTGATAGTTTGCCTTGATGATGCTTATTGCACCTCTGGAATTACACTGATGTAAGTTCAAGGCTGTATCAATAATAAACATAATCCCCACCTTGGTTATTTTGAGATGTGTACAGACTATAATTTTCAATGGATACCCTTATCAATTATATCACAATTCTGTCCAGATCTTCAAAATAAGTTTAGAGAGTAGAAAGGAAGTGCAAACTCAAGCACTCCATAAAAAAGTACTTTGTTATCCTCTCATCCACCAAGCCCCATGAGAAATATAGTGCAGATAATGCAGTATGAGGCTGCATTAACATTTGCAAGCCCTCCTTCTGCACCATGGAGCTCCAGCTTCAAGGTGGGTCAGCTGTTGCTTTAGGACTTCTTGCTACTCAGTCCACTATGGAGCTGTGTAGCCTGGGAAAGAAGAGGCGACCAGGGACCTGAGAGCCAGAACAGAGACACACAAGTTCTCTCTGACTATATCCCTGGTCTTCTGCATATCTCCTAAGACCCACAGAGTTTGGGAGTAGAACCACTGCCCAGAGAATAATCTGGAGAAAACTGTGACCCCAATCCTACAATAAGCACCTACTTGGAATACTCCTGTACCTGAGTGGAGCCAAACTGAAGTCAATGAGGCCTCACGCAGGGTGCAGTGGGTAACCTGCACAAAGTTTATTGCAGGAATGTGGTCTATGTGAAGTGATTCTCATGGAGTGACATGCTGATTCCATTGAAGTCAATCACAGTCTTGCCATTGACTTCAATGGGGCATGATTTCACCCATGAAGTTTTCCTCCCCCCTTAGACTCTCCTCTTATGGGAATTCTTGTGGGGACAGGGTGACCCTATGAATACTAGAAAGATATAGATACACACACCCACACACAACTCTGATTTAATATGAGATATCTCCTTTACTTAGTCATATATTATGTATATATATATATATACACACACACACAATCCTTATCACATTATCATTATCCATGTTTTTTGTATTATCATTTGGTTTGTATTTGTTATTTATATTATAAATCATTTAAATAGATTTTATTTAAAAATGAAGATGAACCATGTTTTTCTTCCCATAACGGAAATACCTTTGGAAATCTACACACTTACTGTCTTTGCTTAATTTCACAATCCCCAACTGCTAATAAAGAATATTGCTAAAACACTGTTTTCTTCCTTTGTGCATGCAAAACACTGCACACAACTGCATGTGCGCAGACCTCCAGGAATTTCTGATCTTTGTCTCCTGTTGCAATTTGAGCCTACACATGCTTCTCTGACACGTGATCTGTGCAAAATCTTTTCTGAGCTTTTTTTAAGCCCTGGTTTTGTCCATGGGAATGTATGGTATTTTACTACTGCAAATGTGAAGATCATTGTTATAACAAGGGTAACAAAGCGGTAGCTAAAAGCACAAATGAACAATGGTTACAGGAGAAATGAAATTTTAGATGGATGGATGGATAGATGGATTCTGATTCTTTTCTCACACCAGTTTTACACTGCTGGAAGTCAACTGAACTCATTGAAGTTCCGCCTGTGTTCCTTTACTGTACATAAAAGAAGACCCTGGCCCAAAAAAACTGTTTAAGATTTCAGATCATTTATATAACACAACTATTGGTTTAAAATGACAAAACAATGTATTTTCAGATACACACCAAGTTCTGAGTGGCTTTTGTGTTTCTCTTTGTATAAGGGTTTGTTTATACTAGAAAAATATATCACGTTATCTACCAAATTTAAACTAACTCAATGCTAAATAGGATTCGGCCCTTACAGTGGATAAGCACAACCCTGATTAAAAATAAGCTCTGAGGTTTTAATTCCCTTTACTATACATTATTATCAGAGTACCACTTTTCCAGTAAATGGAGCTGCACAGATATAAACCATTGTGAGATGAGAATCATGCCCACTAGGATTCTATAATCTGCAGTCAGGCTGCAAAGAATGCAAGGATTCTTTGTGTGATATTGAAAAAAAAGAAAAAAGGATAGCCTAATATATAGTTCAATGGGGTCATAATGATAATTTACACTATTTTGTATATTGTACTCTACAGTGGAATTATTCCCTAAGAGGCATATCAAGAAGCTTTTTGTCCATGTATATAAAGCTACTTTAACTGAAGTAGGTTTTCTACTGAGAATTATTGTTTTTGTTCTGAACTGAGCTAGCAATTTATTTCAATAGTTTGTTAGCTCACAGTTGCCTAAACCATCACAACCATCCCCTTTATCTCCCATTTCACAGGGACTGAGGATTCAGGACAGGATCAGGCACTAAGGAAGGAACTTTATCTCTTTTTTTCAACTCATAATGTATTTCCAACTTGATGTAGGAGGTTTTGTCTTGAAAAACCAATAGCTTGATCTACCACAGCTGTTGCAAATTTTAAGTCAGCATCATTGTGGGGCAACAGAAGTTCCCTTTAAAGCCATAAAGAAAGTATGAAGATAACAAGGGCTACTATGCAAATATAATTAAATTGTTATTTGCTGAGGAAGAAGTGAAAGTACTGCCATAAAAAGTCCTGCATTGTTTTTTTATAATGAAAAAGCTCAAGGTCAGTGGGAACCACTGAGTACTCAGCACTTTAGACTATCGGGTCACATATTCAGGTGAACAAATATGAATTTAGGAGCCTAACTGCAGGCCTTGTGCTCTGGACCCTGATCTGGTATAAACTGGTGTAGTTCTATTGAAGTTAATGAAGCTATGAGGAGTTACATCAGCCGAGGATCTGGCCTCCAATTTTGAAAATCTTGGCCCAAGTTATTTTTTTCTAAATTAATAAATATTTTGGGGGGACTAATAATTTTTCTGTCTTAATTCATAGAAGATCAGAGAAAATTAATTGCACTCCTGTTTCCTCTCTCACTTCGTCATGCAAGCAGAATGACCAGTTTCCGGATAATCAGTTTTGGTCTCACTTTGTTATGAAATATCAAGTTTCAAAAGTTGGGCTTTCATTGAATGCTGCAAATCTTTGATTGGAAGCAGCCAATTTTTTAAACAAATTGTGTCCTTAATCAGCAAAATGATTAGATTGAATTTGATTTATCTTGCAGCCTGGTCTATAAGTGAAGGACACAGTGTGGGGTTAATTAAAAAATTCCAACAAGAAGTCTGGATTATACTCTAAATTATGTTCTCTTGAAAATTAGAAGAGCTAACAAGCGTGAAAAAGATGGGAAAATCTGCTGAAACCGATACTTTGCTTTCAATGTTGTATGCAGTGTTGTTGTAGCCGTGTCGGTCCCAGCATATTAGAGAGACAAGGTGGGTGAGGTAATATCTTTTATTGGACCAACTTCTGTTGGAGAGAGAGAGAAACTTTTGAGTTTACACAGAGTTATTCTTCAGGTTGGGGGAAATGCACACAGAGTGTCACAGCTAAATACACGGTGGAACAGATTGTTTAGCATAAGTAGTCAGCACATATTTCAAGGGACCATTCCTGGTGAAGTGGCCTGTTAACACCCCTCCAGTCATAGGGGGAAAAGGAAAGCTGTGGGGAGTTGTTGGTGGGTTATAGATTGCTGTAATAAGCCAAAAATCCAGTGTCTCTATTCAGCCAATGATTTGTAATATGTAGCAAAGTTATGAATTTAAGCCCCCAGGCTCATCTTTTGAAAGAGTTGTCCAGGTTGAGGATGAGGACTGAGAGGTCAGATATAGAGTAATCACTTTGTGAAAAGTGTTCACCCACCAGTGATATGGGTTTTTTTGTCTTTTATCATTTTCACCTTGAATGGTCCCTTGAAATCTGTGTTAACTACTATGCTGAACAATCTGCTCCACCTTGTATTTAGCTGTGACACTCTGTGCATGTTTCCCAGACCTGTAGAAGAGCTCTGTGTAAGCTCAAAAGTTTGTTAATTCTTAACTCCCTTCCTCAAACCACACCTCTGTCAAGCTCCCAGCCCAAGAGGAACAACCACTACCCTTTTTTCCAGCTCTCAGAGCTTCATGGATCTTTCACCTCTGCAGAAGATGGAATTTGTTGCAATGATACAGTTCCACAGCTACAAAAGCCAGGATGTGGGGACAGAACTTAGGATAAACAGGGAAGATTAAAATCTGAATTCATTAAGCTCAGGCCTCTGGTCCCAGAGACTCTCAATTTAGACCACTAAAAACTACTCTCCCAGTTTAAAATTTTCCTAGCCTGACTGATTTTGTTTGTAAGCAGTGTCAGGATGAGCTCCACCCTGACATCTAGTGGTGAGGTGTGGCAAGTTGTGGAAAAGAACTTCAGGGGCTGATCTCATTTGCATAGGCACACCCACCCCGCCTAGAATGAGGCCATAGCTGCCCAAATGGTCACTTTGGCTGCTGTGGGATCCCCAGTGTCTCTGTTATTGGGGCAGGAAGAATAAATTGTTATTACCCTGATTATGGGAACTGTACTTGGCCTTTTGTTATGATGGAGGGACTCACCATCAACTAAGTAGCACTCGCTAGCATTCGCATGGGTTTTAAAACTCTGTGACTTGAGAGAGGCTGGGGACAAGTATTAATATGTGGTGGTATGGGCCCCTTGGTGAGGGCCTTACATGCTAATTGCACTTCCTCCTCTTTCCACTGTGGAATATCAGAGCTAATTTTGATTCCATTAGGAGTCTAGTTATAGGCTGCTGAGCTCACTTTGGGCTAATAGTGCACCAGCACTGAGGCTCCCCTACTACAAGCTGAATTCACCAAAGAGCTGAACTGACTCAGAGCTGAAATCACTGAGCATTGTGTTAAGTAGTGGGGGAGCCTGAAGATATATTGTGGAGCAGTTTGCGGGACGGCTGGAGTGCCTTGTGGACAGGCTGGTGGAGCAGTTCGTAGGACGGCGGGAGCTGCTGGTGGGACGTGGAGCAGTTTGTGGACCGGCTGGTGGAGGAGTTCGTGGGGCGGCTGGCAGAGCGGAGCAAAGCGAAGGCCTATGGAGCTGTGGGGCGGTCAGCTTCAGATCATGTAAGGTGCCTCTTACCCTCGTCCTATCTCCATCCAGGTTGGGAGGTAAAGCTCCGCAGATAAACTTTCGAACTCTGGGGCTGCCCTGACCAGGGACAGAGACTTTTGGGTCATTGGACTTTTGGGACTTTGGGTGATTTGGGTTGCTGGACTCAAGAACAAAAGGGAAAGGGGCATGCCCCAATTTTCTTGGGGTGGGTTTTTTTGCTCATGGGTTGTGTTATGAATCCTGTTGGTGGTGTTTCCCCAACATAATGCCAAATTGTTTCTCTCTGTTATTAAAAGGCTTTTTGCTACACTCAGACTATGTGCCTGTGAGAGGGGAAGTCTTGCCTCTTGGAGGCGCCCAGCGGGGGTGGTATATATTTGTCCCAGGTCACTGGGTGGGGGCTCGAGCCGGTTTGCATTGTGTTATTGGAATGGATCCCCTAGATATTGAACCCGGCCCTTGTTGCTGCCAACTCTGACAGGCAGAAGGGTTACATGTTTTTTATGCCTTTAGCAGGCTTTGGACTTCAAGATGCCAGATTGTGTGGAAACGCATGCTTATCTGTAATAGAGTAGATTGAACAGTGCTTAATTTGTGCCAGGGCTTGTCAGGGCTGAGCCCTGATGCCTCGAGTCTTGGCAGTTCATTGCCCTGTAACCTTTGGGCTTGCTGCATCATTTATTCATGTAGAAAAATTGCTTGAGCCCCAGCACCTCTTTCATTACAAAGTAAGCACTAAGATTGAATCTGTAACTGAAAACTCAAATTTTATTTAACAAAGTGTAAGATGGAACGCTTGGTCAGTGAATCTGAAAGATCAGCCGCGTACCTCCTGCTTTACAAATTCCTCCTTTTGCCAGTCAACACACATAAGCCTAATTTCTAATTCATGCAGCATACATTGCACCATCTCTCAGAAACCATACGACTGCAATTGCAGGCACAAGTAAAGAAACACTGTATGCGGCATTGCACAGCTCAGATCAGAATAGCCCTTCTTTGTAGAGAGTGATTATGGGGTATGCATAACTGCCTTTGTCAAGTACTGTAGGCATTTCTCAAGTGCTTTAAACTTCTATTTAAGGGTCACATGCTCCTTTCAGAGCAGACTCTCTAGAACAAAGAAATATCATATAAGTAAAACAAACAACAGGAATCATTGTTTTCAGAAACTGCTTCATAGAGATTAGATCAGGTTGGGATCCTTTTTTGGCTGGATAGTAATACTATTTTACAGTACTGAAAAGGAAACAAACTGGGAATGGATTACTATTTAAAAATCTAAGGCAGAATCCTGAAAGATATTGAGTGTCTATAACTTCCATTAGCTTCCACTGGGACAACAGCTGCTCAGTACCTTTTGTCAATTGGCACCAAGCTTTTTTGGAATGTTTTCCTTAATCAGTGTTAGACTGACATATAACTTCAGTGTAGCTGGCCATTAGTACTGTTTTGAGGACATGACTTAATAGGAATGGTAGAAGTTTTTAGTTTTATACCCTAATGCTCCAGTGTCCTACTGGTCTACCAGCTTTTCTTCCTCCTATCAGGTCCTCTTCCTGGAATGTGTGGCCCAATATAGACTGAAAGAAACTTTGACTCACAGGGCTCTTGTGGGCCTCAATATCCTGGGGCCTCCAGATAGTTCTGTGGACATTCCCACTACTTCTCGCTACTTCTCTCTACTTTAACTTCTGCCTGCACCATCCCCAATGCTCCCATGGTTAAATTCACTTGAGTGGGAATTTCCTCCTGCTCTTACCATCTCTGATTTTGGTCGTACTTGCTCCATAATGTGTTCAAAGAGGAGGCAAGGAAGACAAGAGGGGGAAAGTTACAAGAGGAAAGTTACAAGAGGTTACATTCTTATTGCAGCCCAGTGACTGCCAGATAGGTGCAGGTTACATTGCTACTTACATACATTTTTTGGATCAACTTATATTTGATGTACATCTTACCTGTACATCATATCATTGTTGAAGTTCACCCTGGGTCTCTTGTGTAAATACTAATAATTTATTTGGAAAGGAAATAAGAGGGATGGACATGTTTAATAACAAAATACCTAATACTACAATAAAAAGAACAGGAGTACTTGTGGCACCTTAGAGACTCACAAATTTATTAGAGCATAATCTTTCGTGAGCTACAGCTCACTTCATCGGATGCATGCTCATGAAAGCTTATGCGCTAATAAATTTGTTAGTCTCTAAGGTGCCACAAGTACTCCTTTTCTTTTTACGGATGCAGACTAACACGACTGCTACTCTGAAACCTAATAATACAATGTATCACTTGTAATTAAAACACTGATTGAATCTCTTGTTGAAATGGTTATTAGCTGCAGCTCATCTGTGCACAGAACACTTGCTGAAGTCAAGGGGAGGTGCATGTTTGACATGTTTAGAGTATCAGATGCAGAATATATTATGTTCAACAATGTTCAGAAACACACCAATTGCTGCAATATTAATGAAATTGAAAAAAAAATCATCAAGAGGCTTAAATCCTGAAGTTTTTAGTAAACTAAAGGATTTGAATTCCCATGAAAGCAAAAATTCGTAATTGTTTTATACCATAACCAGCTCTGATATAAATAAGTGTTTCAGTCGTACAAAATAATCCATAGTCTTCCACAAGCATAATCCAGTGAAAAGTCTCTGATTGCCATTCCAAAGCCAGCTAAGCTGTTTGTAGCAGGTAGGGGCAACAGTGGAACTTTAAATTGCTTAGCTGCTTCAAATGCCCTCTGACTAGGAATTTATGAACGAGAGCAGCGTGGCCCACTGAGAATGCTGACAATCTGTTCACAAGTGTGTCTATCAAGAGTGCCCAAGATTCACAAGGAGGATTACACTGGCCACATGCTAGGAGCCTGAGTGACATGCCCAATTTGCAGATCTTTTTACATAAATGTATGTATTAAAAGTTCAGATAATCTTAACAGCAGCAGCCGAGCAGGAAGAACAAGAAAGCCAATTAAGGGAAGACTTGTATTATCATTTGCATTATAATAGCACGACTTTTTTTAAAAAGCGGTCTTTAAGAAGAAGGCAAAGTTGAGTGGGCAGTTACAGCTGTGCTGTCCTGCTGTTTTTCAGGGAAAATCAAAGGTATCCCGGATGCTAAGAAACTGCAGAGTCAGAGAAAAGTAGTTCAGGACTGGCCTGTCAGAGTTTCCCGTACTAATCAGTGGTTCCTCCTTATCGAAAGTGCTTTCACTGTCTATTTAGCTAAGGCCTATGGGCACCCTGCAACCAGTTAGTCTGCAAGATATCAAGTTCCATTACTAATACTTACACAACATATGGAAAATATTACCATGAAAAGCCTCCAGTTTCAACAATGAACTTGTAAAATATCATGGAAATTACGTCTTCTCTGCAAACTTTTTGCTCTCGGTCCTTTTCTTGTGGGCTCCAGCCCCCTTCATAGGGAAAAATTAAAATGCTGATAAGGAGACAATATGTAATTCATGCAACTTGATTCACAGCCGGAATACCCAAAATGTAGCACCACCGTAACCGATAGTCGACAGGTCTCAATAGTCAATCCCCTATACTCCTCAAAGCAATATTGAAACTGCCCTTGAGGTCATTTAGTGTGCTACCAGCAGTCTAGGGGAAGGCACCTAATATATTTGAAAGCACATTTAAGTGTGTGATTTAAGTGGTTCAGTGTCCACCTAGGACAAAATTCAACTTTCACCTAGGGCACTTGCTGTTTGAGCACGGCTGGATGACTTTCAAAGTGACAGATATTGAAAGGTGTGTAGTGGACTCTGCTTTCATATAAAACCTACAAAATACAAGCCAGGACTGGGCTTCAATAAACTTCCTGCAACTTGGAGTTTGTTTCTGTGACTTCATCAGCCAGTGAAGAGTTATAAGCTCACTAGCATTTTTTCACAAATAGGTATATTCGAGCTTTTGAACTGGCCATGGAAACAGTGAAACAAAGCAGGGCATATTTAGGGAAATAGTTTACTACAGTCTCAGGAGAACTAAGGAGCAGGTGCCCCATGCTCATTATTTTTAAATTACATCCTTTTACTTTAATTGTTCTGTGACTGGGTATTTGGGAGTGTTGTGCCTTCTGAGTTCAAGGGAAAACTTTGCTGAAACTTTGTCACCCAGAGAAATGTGTGAACAAAATGAAATATTAAAAAGTGTATGAATGAGATTATTGTCTGGGCTGGTTGTATCATAGCTATACAAACAAAGATGTATGTGGACACATATTTATTTGGGAAATTGCAATATTAATTTTGTTTAAACATTGCAAATTTGTACCTGTCAAAGTGCCTGTATCAGTGTATGCAGTGTTGCTGTAGGCGTGTCAGTCCCAGAATATCAGAGCCAAAAAGGTGGGTAAAATAATATTTTATTAGACCAACTTCTGTTGGTGAGAGAGACAAGCTTTGTGTAAGCTTGAAAGCTTGTCTCTCTCACTAGCGGAAGTTGATCCAATAAAAGATATAAATAGACAAGATAGGTGAGGTAATAACAATGAAAGTAATAAAAATGGTGTGTTTGGAAAAATGCCTTTCTCCCCAGCAATTCCAACTCTCAGAGTATTTTTGAATTTTGGTGTGACTCAGTTTCCCCATAAAATCCCCTCTCATGTAGCTCTTTACTTCCTCCCATATCACCAGTCCAGATCCTCTTACTGCATCACTTTATGTAATCCTTTGGCTGGTTTTTGATGAAGTACCCCAGAGTGCCTTACAAATATACGGACGAGTGTTTCAAAGGCATAAGATGGGGCTGCAAGATAATGGTATTATAATTTTTAAGTGAGTGTCATAGTAGGCTGAAAGCTAACACACTGTATCATGGACCTGAACTTCACGAGGAGCTTTACAGTGCAAGAGAAGCGGGTATATGGGAATCCCACCCCAGAAAAGGGCCAATAGGTAGTTCTGATTGCTCCCTCAGGGAAAGAGTATGTTACACCGTGTTTCTCACTTTATGGGTTATTTTAGTCCTCTGCCCATTCCTACTAATAGTGTACTCTCCACCACAGATAGGTTCTTCCACTGTTCATTTCTCAGCTGGCAACACACCTCTGACTCCTTTGTGATGGGCTGGAGGCAGGTGAAGGTAGGAAGCGGCCCAAGGAAGCAGTAGTAAATCTGAGGAAACAGACCTTAGATATTTACGTCAGACTCCCTGGGCTGGAACCCAGAGAGGAAGGAGGCCTCCAAGAAGAGGGATGTAATGCTTGCCAAATATATGAGAGCAAGGACTACAGAGGCTAGGGTAGGGAAAAAATACCTGGCACATGGTGACTGGACTGATTGATCATACTCTTTATTACCCTAGAAGGGGTGGGGACTATAAACAACCTGGCCAGAGGGCTGGGTTGTGAGACGGGGCAAACCACCTCAGGCGTGGAGTGGCCGCCCACAGGGGGCACCAGATTTGAAGGGGCTGCTACACTGTGCCCAGCCATGAGGGGCACACCGGCTTGTGAGTTACCCTTCTGCTCCTGGGCGTTACATGAATTTTCTTTGTCATAAATCACACTTTGAAGTTAAGGGTTGGATGTGACCACTGTAGGGTCATGGCTTTAATGGACAGTGCTAGAGCTATGCCATTCAGAGGGATATGTTCTATCTCAGTTTTGTAGGGCAGGAGGGACTACAGTAGAAGTCTTAAGCACCCACAACTCACATTTAGGTCCATGGGAACAATATGCGCTCAGCACCTTTGTAAACCAGGCGGCTTTTGTTTTGGTGCCTGACCATGAATCTGTGGGCATGGCTACACTTGCAGACGTAGAGAGCTGTGAGTTAAACCAGCCCTCGGAGAGTGCAGTAGGGAAAGCGATGCAGTATGTTCACACTGTCAGATTCAAGGGCACTGGCATGGCCACATTCGCAGCTCTTGCAATGCCACAGAGTGCAGTGCATTGTGGTAGCTATTCCAGCATGCAAGTGGCTGAAATGTGCCTTTCAAATGGGGAGGGGGGAGAAGGGGAAGGGGGTGGGGTGGAGTGTGACAGGGAATGTGTTGTGTGTATGTGGGGAGAGAGAGAGAGTGGGTTTTTGTGGGGGCTGAGAGCATGTCAGCATGCTGTCTTGTAAGTTCAGACAGCAGCAGCCCCCATTTCCCCCCACCTCTCTCTCTCACATACTCACAGCAGCAACGTTCCTCAGTAATGGTTGCCTGGTCCCGGAGCAGATAAGCATGCCTGCTGTCAGAAACGGAGCTTTAAAAGGGCATATCCGCATTCCTACTGTTCAAGACAATGACAAGAGTGGCCACTTGACTTAAGGGACGTTTCCGGAGGCCGATCGCAGAGCAGTAATGCAACACCTCGTTCACACTGACGCCCGGGCGTTTCAGCCGAGGAGCAGCAAGCATTATGCTTCTCGTGGAGGTGGATGACCAGGAGCGCTCCAGCTGCAGAGTCCAGGTGCTCTAAGTGCCTTGCCAGTGTCGACGGGTTGGGAGTTAGGGTGCCCGGGGCTGCTTTAATGTGCTCTAACTCACAAGTGTAGCCAAGCTCTAAAAGCCCTACTGTAAGCACCTAGGATGGAAAGTGTTGTCCAAAGCTCTGTACATTCAATTAACCAGAACAGTCATGCAGAAACCTAGTGAATGGGCGTGGCTCCCCACCTTTCCACACTTTGCTTTCCCCCTTTTTACAAGGTAGCTGTTCTAATAGCTTTCTATGTTCTTTGAGAACATCTCTTTGGCTCTTCAGTCTCCAGCCTTGCTTTGCTGCCCTGCCCTGAATACCTGTGTGAGATCTCTGCTTGCTGGTGCTCAGGCAGGGTATCTGCACCCTGTCAAAAGAACTTTAAATAAATTAACCCCCTGCAATCACTGTAGTGGCTTTTTCACATGGTTTGTCTGTGTATGGAAAGTATACTACAATCAGAACCCCCCTTTTTTCCTTTATCTCAGTCTAAACAGATGCACCTCAGATATTAATTTTCTTTCTCTTCAGCCAATATTCACTTTTACCCATATTTCTATCCCCCCCTGCTTTATTTCACCTACCATTTCTGATATGTTTATGTGCCCTGGTAATTTAACCTCTCAGTCTCTCTCTGGGTTTATTTCCAATTACATCATACTTCTTTCTCTCTCAACACAAAATTCTAATTCAGCAACCTTATATTCATATATATTCCCACTTTTCGATGAAACTCATTCATATGGTCATGTTTCAGAGTTGCAGCTGTGTTCATCTGTATTCGCAAAAAAAAAAAGGAGGACTAGTGGCACCTTAGAGACTAACCAATTTATTTGAGCGTAAAGTTTCGTGAGCTACAGCTCATTTCATGCTTTCGTGAGCTACAGCTCACTTCATCGGATGCATTCAGTGGAATACATCCAATGAAGTGAGCTGTAGCTCACGAAAGCTTACGCTCAAATAAATTGGTTAGTCTCTAAGGTGCCACTAGTCTTCCTTTTCTTCATATGGTCATGTTTTTCTGTTTCTTTCCTTTTAGGTTCCCCCACTCCTCTGACTCCCCCCCTTCCCTATTCTTTTTGTCACTTTCCCTATTTTTTTTTTAAAGAGAGGGGTTAAAAAGGTCCTGTGTTCCAACAGCTTTTCTTTTAGAAGTTGCATCCATACACCAGCATCACCAGAAGAATGTCAATATTTTCATACCACTGTGTTACGTGTGGGTAAAATTTTAACTTTTTTAATGGTGATCATATAAGTGAAGCAACATATTTTTTTCAGTCTTTATTGTAGATTAAGAGGGACAGTGGAAAAAACTAAGTTCCATAACAAAGATACAGGGGATGCCTTCCCTTACAGCCTATGCAGAATGATCATAAAATGGTAGCTGTCTTGAAATAAGAGCAGAGTTCCAGAAATGTATAAGGTCTGGTAGGCAGAAAATGAATTCACAACAGTTACATAGCTACAGACGATATACCTCGGTAACGAGCAGAATTAGGAAACTCCACCACCACCAAAAAAAAAAAAAAAAAAAAGGAAAAAGCCACATATAGAACACCTTATAATTTTTTTTCCTTCAGGAAAACCGGTGCCTCCTTCTACCAGTCAAGCAGGGAAATGTACCTGTACATCTCACCTCACAGCAAACACACCAATCAGTAGCATCAGAATGCAAACAAAATAACAAAGGTGTGGAAGAATGAGAAACTGCTTGAAGGTATGCATACGATGAAGTGAGCCGTAGCTCACAAAAGCTTATGCTCAAATAAATTTGTTAGTCTTTAAGGTGCCACAAGTACTCCTTTTCTTTTTACGGATACAGACTAACACGGCTGCTACTCTGAAACTTGAAATTTTCAGTAGTTCTCAGGGACTGCAGAGAGCCAGACACAGAGTCTGGTAGGATGTGTAAAATCTCACTGAGGAAGAGGCAGGTATCTAGCTCAAAGAAATCATCCAACCCTTGGTTATAGATTTGGTTCATCCATGCACCAGCATGTATCTGCTGCTTCTCATCTACTCAGGAGCTGCTGGAGCTAACTCCTCTCCTGATGCAGGCTAGAGCAGCCTGAGGGCTACACTAACTTGTGCACCGGTTGCAGCGATCCATATGGGACACTGCAAGGTGCAGAATTACCAAGACACACAGGTTCACTTTCACACCTCTGATTAATTTCCTCCCCCTCCAACTTCCCCTTCCCCTCCCTCCTCTCTAACCTGGAGTGTCCCCAAACCACGGAGCTATTGAAGAAACAGGACAATCTTTGTTTTGTGTGTGTGGTGGGGGGGCCCTGCAATAGTGGAGGAATTCCATGGGATGAGAGGGTGCATGTACCAGCTGAAAGGTTAATTTCCCGCAAAGGGAGCCGCATGATGAAATGATACAATACCTCCCCTCTCACGCTTACCCATCTTGGCCATAAGAGAACCACCAGCTCCATGCTGGAAAACCTCTAGCTACTCTGAGGTAATGTCGCTCTGAATTTCCTCCCCCAAATGTGTTAAGGAGGTTCTCTGTGTGGGAAAAAAAGTGAGGTAAGTTGTGGGAAAAAGAACCCCATCAAATGTTCCTAGTAAAAATAAAACACAAACAAAAATGAGTGAGTGATGATATGTCTGAAGCATTAGAGTGATTTGACAAGAGGATGCTGTCAATCAAAACGGATGAGAAGTCAATGAAGTGACAAGTGCGCATCCTTACAACTCAATTTTTAGCTTGATGAGCTCAGTTTTCCCTGCTGCTCAGGAAGGCTGGGTGCTTTTTAGCCCACAACTTGTCCAACATGGTTTGGCAGCAGGGGCCAATTCTGAACAGTCGTCAAAACCAAATTCTCTCCCGCACAAACCTTAACAGCTACAAACATTGTAGGGAACCTAGGCCTGAGTAACTTTAATTGGCCAAATGTTTAATGAAAGTTAGCATTACTAAGAGAGGTTACACTTGTGGGCAAAAGGTTATTAGGGTAAAGTCACCCACTTGCTGTAGACTCTGCCCCCACCTCTGAGGGCTTGTCTACACGGTGCTCTAACATGCACCAGTGGAGTGTAAATTCTAGTTCGCCCCAGTGTGTTTGACACTAACTGCCCCATGTGGATACTGCTGGTGCACGTGCGCTAAAAGTTCCCTAGTGAGCGTTAACATAATACGGTTTGACATGGGACTACATTAACACACACTAGAGAAATTTTAGTGTGCATCAGCATGACACACTGGCGTGGACTAAAATTTACACTGCCACTGGTGTAGACAAGCTGTGTAGACAAGCCATTAGAGTTACTATCCCAGTGTCATAACTAACTCATTGTCATGACCATGTGTAGGAACGAGTGGACATGTAATGCTGATGAGTCATTAGTTATATTTAAAGCCATTTATGTCTTGGACCAAAGTGGAAGTTTGCCTGCCAGCTCCTTATCACATGGCACCATCTCAAGTCATGTTTTTGAGAGACATCTGTTTGCTGCTATCAGTGAATTGTTGAAGACACATACATACTAACCTGGAATCTCTAATGTGTCTTCAAGATCATGATGCCAGTCCACTGGCTCACATCAAAGCACAGCTACTAGGATTTAACACCTAATTAGCCTTTGAAGATATCAGGATGTCCTTTGAGGCAGAGGAAAAGGAATCCCCAAAAAAGACCCTAACCATGCTGAAAGAAGTGGGGGGGCTCTCTCACAACCACAAGGACACCCAAAGTTGCATCTTCCCTGTTCTGGTTGTCCAAAGAAAGAGGCAAAAAATTCTGACTGTTGGCTAAGCCACACTTGAAGTCTGCAACTGAAAGAGAAGAGCCCAAGCTCCCTCCTGCTGCATGCGAAATAGCTTCAAATTCATCCTGTCATCAATAGAAATACTGATAAATATAAACTTAGTTCCAGCTACTTGAGCTAAAGACTTTGAGAAGAAGGTCTGAAAACACTTTTTTAGAGCAATTAGAGGATGCTTGAATTGTGCCAACACCCATTAGTGTTCATGCATGTGTGTGTGTCACTAACTGTTCCACAAGGTAGACACTAAAGTTCTCTGGGTTAAACCAGTGTCATTCTAAAGCTGCTATAAGTGTGGGATTCTAGAAATCACTTTGTATCTGTGCAAGACTGCCAAGAGGATGCAGGCACTGTGTTAAAGTGGGGAAACAGACTAGAGAGACATAAACTTGATGCAATTTCTGTGAGCAGTGAAGCTTCATAGGAGAGAACAACCTAAAAAGGAAGTTATCAAGAAAATCATGTAAAGAGATGTACTTCCTTCTACCCAAAGCAAGAAATACCTTCTACCTTTCGTAGATACCCAGGGCAGGTCTACACTTAAAAAACTGCATCGGCACTGCTGTACTACTTAAGTGAAGATGCTCCTATACCGACGGGAGAGAGCTGTCCTGCCAGCGTAGTTAATCCATCTCCCTGAGAGACGGTAGCTATGTCGATACATAGCACAGTCTACACGGGGGCCTATGGTCAGTATAACTATGTCACTCAGGGGTGTGGATTTTTCACACTCCTGGGTCACGCATTATACTGACGTAGGTCTATAGTATAGACCTGGCCTTAGCAAAATGGCTTGAATCGAAGAGAGTGACGTCTCCCCTTATCCGTCCCATAAAACCTTGAGAGGGTTGTTTTCCTTAACTTGTTAGCTACAATTTGATTTATTTATTCATTGTAGTAATTTTGGGAAGTCAGATACATTGAACCACTGACCTATTGACTATACCACAGACATACTCTTGTTTTGATGATTGCACTGTTTTATTGTAAATTGGGTTAGGAAAACAATACGTTAAGGTAGCTAGTGACATATTTTGCATACATTCTTATATGTTTTATAACTGTTGCTTAATCTTATAATACGTTTATAAAAGATACAGTGAACTAACTTTTCTCTCAGCACTTCAGACCAAAGTAATCTACATAAAAGGCAAAAGGTGAAATCATTAAGAATCTTTCCCCAGCCTAGCCTATATTTTAATTACTTAAACACACTATCTCATTATCCCTAGAACATGTACAGCAGACATGTGGAGAGTAGAAGATTCACACTATGTCTTACAATGAGTTGATTTTCCCATGAAGATTTCCTGCTCCCCGTCAGAACAAAGTCCTTTTCTGGTACTGACGCAGTTGATTTTCTGACTCAATCCTGGCTCCTCCCAAGTCAATTGAAACTCATTAACTTTATTTTTTTATGATTATAACCTTAGTTCAAAACTCAGCTGTACAGATTATTTCTTAAGTAGTCACCTGACCCAGACAGCTGGGAATTGAAGGACTAATGTTATATGTGGAAGTTGTTGGTAACATTTACCAAAGCGCATGGAACAAGCTGTTCTTTTGAACACTAACACCAAGTCACTGAAAGTGACAAGCAGGCATTAATTAATTATATTGTGTATATGTAAATCTGTTCACAACACAAACAATTGGAAAATGAGGAATTAAATAACAGTAGGTGAAAGCTAATAATACCTTACATTTATATAACACCTATTTTACGAAACTCATGTTGGTTTACAGACATATGGGCCACATCCTTTGCCCTGATCTGGCTGCTTTGTGCCATTCAGTTGGTGAAAGCAGTATGCCTCATTAATTGTCCCCTTGAGGATTCCTCCTGCCTGGAGAATCTCCAGATGAAGTACAGTGACCATAGGAGCTCCTGTACCCCGACTGGCCACTGGTGCACAGGGCACATCTGAAGTAAAGACATGGCCAACACTTGTGAAATTGCCCCTTGGTGGCTGTGGGTTGTTGACATGAGTGGGAGCAGCTCTGAGGTTGTCCCAACATGTGCTGGGGCACAGATCAAACCCAGGATGTTGTGGGGGAGGGGTCACAAAGGAGGCTTAAAGCCACCTTTGCCTCTCCTACAACCTTAAACTAATCACTGCTTAGCCTGAATGCAGGATCTGACCTAGTACAAGGATCCCCTCAACCATCAGTTACATGCAACTCATTGTTACCATTGGTAGCTGACACTACACAACCATTTAGAAGAGGATGCTTCTAACTAACTAAATATAACTTGCTAAACTGAAATAAAAGAAAGACTTCAGGTAAGCAAAATGTAGCCACCTGAATTGGATTTTAACTCTACAGTGCTTAGATAATACTCTGACGGCATTATAGAAAACCCTAATATAGATCAATGGCGACAACAGCATTGGAAGTCACACCTTATCTAGCAATCATTGCTGAGTGGGAAAATCACCCATTGTCTCATAGCAGCAAGTGCCACAGCAAACAGATGGGAGATGAGTATCCTAGAGACTTCTCTAGCAGGAGTGGGTGGGTTCCAGATGAGAACTAGCAATGAGAGTGGAGCAGACCTAGATGGCAATGAGAGAATGCCAGCACTGGAGCACAAAGCAGCAGTCCAGGCATTTAAGATGTAGAAGAATCAGCAGAGCAGCCAGGAACAGAGCTGTGACACAGGGCTGTATAGTCAAAGTTGGCAAACCAAAGGGCTAACACATGTAGCAGTGTACAGGATCTGCTTCCCTGAACCCTACCCATTCGTTATCACTATCCAAGTAATAAGAAAAGGAGTACTTGTGGCACCTTAGAGACTAACAAATTTATTTGAGGATACTGGGGTGAACCCCTTTTCTCTGGCAGAAAGTACCACAGAACATGAAATAACCACAATTGGCTAGATTCTCTATATTACGTTATAAGTGGTAGAAGACACCTCCAGTGGGTCTAAGTGTAACTCAGGATAAAAGGTACTGCCTGTGTGCTGGAGCGGGGAAACACTGGGGTGACTCCAGGAGGACAACTACAGGTGACAATGATAACGATGGAATAAAGATGATGACTAGGAATACAATGACTGACACTCCAGGGTCCCCCAACAGGAGATGTGAGTGATGCCAATTATAGCTATGGCTGAACACTTTGCAATCTCTCTCTAACCGCTGTTGTATTTCAGAGTTTGTGGGATTGTTTATTTGCTTAGCAGATTTGTTAATAAAGGGACTTGTGATAAATTGCAGTTGTTTCTCCTGTGCTTCTAGTGTCTCAGTCTAATAATACTGATAATATTCCTGATGCTGTAGCCCTCAGGAAACCGAACTTTTATTGACCAGTGTGGTTTAAGAGACCAATCAATCAGTAAAACCAATGCACCGTAAAGGCTACACCTCCTTCTAATGTCAAGTTTTGGTTCAGCACTGACTTGGGAGGAAACATGCCACCCACTGAATTTAAAGTACTACTGCAGCCCCTGGAGTCCTGAAGGTCTCTCAGTCAAGTGCTCTTAGGCCTTAGGCTACTAAGCTTTGGGATCATAATCCCATTTACTACGACAGAAAGCTATTGAAAAGCAACAGTAATTAAAGAATCATTCAACCTGGTCGTTTTAACAACAATCACACTGAAGAATATTTATTACATAAAATTATGGGTAGGGCTTCTGTTTCTCAGAGTTTATTAATTTCATTTTGGGGGTTTATTTTTAGCCATTTGAGATTTTTGTAGATGTCAAAGGAAAAAAAAAAACCCAAACAGGTTACAATACTATATACTATAATGAGTAATCTCTTTATAGTACTCTTTAATGTAGTGCTGTTTGCAACAGTACTATGTTAAAGTGCACTAAGGAACCTTAAGTGCTCACCAGCAGGGTCTATATAGACCCAAGAATGTGCAACATGTTAATGTGCTTTAGAAATCACACCCCTGTAGGCCGCATTACTGCTCCATGTAGACAAGTCCTTACAGACAAGTAACAGTTGCTGATGTTTATTGGATAAACACTAATTTCAATTTTTTTGGTATCAGGGTGCTTAATTGCTGTTCATTGGTGAAAATGGAAAATCCGAAATCCTAATTATGAGTTTATGGGTAAACAAGACATTCTTTTGAACAAAACATTTAAGTGAAAATGGACATTTTCTTCATATAAATGCATAATAGCAGTAATCTGCAGTTATAGAACATCTTTCACCTGAGACTCTCAGAGCACTTGACAAACATTTCTATAGTCATTTTACAGAAAGGGAAAACTGAAGCGCAGAGTGTAAATGACTTGCTCAGACAGACATGAGTCAGAACCCAGGTCAGTCCCTTGATATTACCACCATACATTGCTGCCTCCTCCTCATAATAATGTAATAGTTTTTCCATCTGGAGCATAAGTCTACAGCAGTTACAGAACGATTTTTAAAATCAATATATGGTTTTATCTTGCCAGCTTTGAATTGTGAAAATAATGTCAGTGTCCTTAATTCATAAACTCTTAGGGCCTGATTCACGACAGCCTTGCACTTTGAATAGTCTTTTACAAGTGTGCAAAATAAATGTAAAGTAGGGGTGTGTGGTATAGTGGAAGTAGCCTATGGCTGACTCATCATCTGTAAGCTTCCCCCTAAGGGCCAAACTGGGCAGATAATTAATTACGGACTAGGTGATTTAATCAGTTAATAGGGGGATTCAGCTTATCAGAAGGGGGATGGTTAAGTAGGCAACAGGAAGGAAGAGATTGGAAGGAAAGGCAAAAAAGCTGAAGATCTTTATGCTGTGGGGGGACACACTTGGTTAGGAGAGACTGGCTGAAGTCTTAATGGATTGTGCTGGGGGAAAAGATTGAAGCTAATATGTAATTCACCGGGAAGGATAAAGTCTGCTAAATTGCGAGGGTGCCTTTAGAGATTTGGGGAACATTTCAATTGAAGCAGTTTAGGTTGGTCAGGATGTTGCCCCAATCTCTTTTGATTAGGATAGATTGGAGCCCTGTTCCTTGAAGGAAGGAGAAGAATACCTGGAGAACAAGATGTCTAGAGACTGAAGGACCAGAGAAATAGGTCTAGAAGCCAAATGTGGGCTAGAGAAGAATGAAATGGGACAGACACAAGAGACAAGCCAAGATCCCAAGGGAGAAGGAAATGAAAAGGGAGCAGAAGTAAAACAATGTTTGGTAGAGAAAAAAGGTGAAAAGGTATGTAAAAAAGACTACACATCAGAAAGACCTAGAGCAAGGACAACAGTATACTAAAATCCAAAGTAACCCAGGTGAAATAGTAGAAAGAGACTTTAAAAAAGGGGAGAAATCAAGTTCCGTAAAAGGTTGCCCCCAGTGTGACATGCTGTATCTCAAAGTAGCCCCCAGATTCATCATTCATATATGGCTGTGATATTTCAAAGAAAGCATGCCATGTAAGATACCATATGAAAGGTCATGATCTGTTGAAACCCATTGGTCTGTCAAAATATGTATATCGTTAATATGTATGAAGTTATGAGATGTTGCTGTATGGTTGCTATTAAAATATGTTGTGAATTTGGGAATCTCCCACTACTAGTTCTCCAGTGACAACAAAGGAGGTGACCCATATCAGGTGGGCGTTAAACACCATTAATCAGCAGGGGAGTTATAAATAAGAGATTTACTATTCTGTAAGAGAAACTCTTGCATATAAAATAAAGAAGACTTTTTATGTCTCAAAGGTCTGGTAACAGAATACAGAGCTTTTCATCTCTAGGTTACTAGTTGAAATCCAGCTCAGTTTATCTGGGGTCAAAAGTCAGTAGTAAACCACTACTAAAGTCATTACTATGATAACTGTCTGGTGGCCTTAGTCCATTTCTCAATGGACAGGTGTCCACATTGCAACTGACACTAATTCACACTCTTCTCAGCATTCTCATTAATGAAACTAAGAATTCAATAGGCATGGAGAATGAATTATCCTCTCCGCCATACAAGCAGGTCAAGACTGAGGGCATGGCTACACTTGCAGATGTAGAACGCTTTGAGTTAAACCAGACTTCAGAGAGCGCAGTAGGGAGAGAGTCCACACTGACAGCTGCAAGCGCACTGGCATGACCACATTTGCAGCACTTGCAGCGGCATTGGGAGCGGTGCATTATGGGCAGCTATCCCAGCATGCAAGTGACTGCAATGTGCTTTTCAAATGGGGGGGTGGGGTGGGGTGGGGTGGAGTGTGACAGGGAGTGTGTTGTGTGTATTTGGGGAGAGAGAGAGTGGGTTTTTGTACGGGCTGAGAGCATGTCAGCATGCTGTCTTGTAAGTTCAGACAGCAGCAGACCCCACCTCCACCTCCTCTCTCTCACACACAGCATTCCATAGTAATGATTGCTTTGTCTCAGAGCAGATAAGCATGCTGGCTGTCAGAAATGGAGCTTTGAAAGGGCATATCCGCATTCCTGCAACGATTCAAAAACAATGACAAGAGTGGCTACTTGACTTAAGGGGATTATGGGATGTTTCCAGAGGCTGATCAGAGTGCAGTAATGCAACACCTCGTTCACACTGACTCCTGGGCGTTTCAGCCAAGATGCAGCAAGCGTTAATTTTCTCGCCGAGGTGGAGTACCAGGAGCACTCTATGTGCCTTGCCAGTGTGGACGGGTAGTGAGCTAGGGAGCCCGTGGCTGCTTTAATGTGCTCTAACTCCCAAGTGTAGCCAAGCCCTATGGCTCATGGATGGAGCTGTGTGGGGAGAGATTGAAGTGCTACTGCCGGTGTTGTCCCTCGTCTGTGAATAAATAGAAGATTAATCTCTAGGGATGTGAATCTGAAACCTTTCACTACCACCAAATTCTCACATGAAGAAGAATGCAAAGTGTTTGAATCTGAATTTATGCTGGTGTAAATCAGGAGTAATTTCGCTAAAGTCATTAGTGCTGCCCTAAGGTAAAACTAAGGTAAGATCAGACTCATACCAAAGGCTTCTGTTTATTATGATTTCTGACCGACCAGTAACAAAGTCCTGTAACCTCTTTGCAATATTCCAGACTTTAGTTGCTGCATGCAGTTTTACTAAACCCTGGAGGCTCCACAACCACATAAAGCAGCAACAGAATGCTTTTTAAAATTAGAAGGAAAAAAACCCAATTTAAATCGTAATATTAAGAGCACATATTTCATTTAAGAGGCTGTTTACTATTGAAGCTTTCCACGAATTTATGCTGCAAATAAAGACTATCAAATTGCAGTCAATCCATGAAATTATTACTGCAAACCTTATTATTTTATGGAGCAGTCTACTGACAATCCTTAGCCTGCAGAAAGAATTATGTCCCCTCGTCATAGCGGAACCTTATAAGTGGGCTTCAGATTATAAATTCATCACTGTGCTCAGCCATGTTCCAGTGTTTCAGTATAAAATATGTATAATTTACCAATTGCACTGGAGTCACTGCTAGATAGAAACTACTGTATTAAAATGCTAGAAATACAGATTCCCAGCCTGCTAAAGATAAAACATAACTCTACTGTAGATGAAGCATCAGTTAAAATGAGAAACACAGTTCTTAAGTTGACAATGGTAGCAAATAAAGTAGGTGGACCAACCTACTTTGCCATGTGACATATCCAAGTTCAACTATTGCCTCACTTTTGGCTGATCAGCAGCACTGCCTGGGAGCTCAGCTACCCTGGGGAATGGTAAACTGAGTAACAGAATAGCAACATCTACTAACTGGTCTAAAGCATCATAGAAGTTCTACACATAAGGTACCTATTAAAACAATGGATCCATTGCCCTGCCAGCAAACTTTTTTTACTGGTGCTTTCTTCTGCCTAGTTTTACATTTTCCAAGGATCAGAGCTTTCCCCACTTCCTTTGGGAGACTATTCCACCATTTAAATTGGTCTCACTAGCAGGAATTATTTCCTGATTTTCAGCCTTATTTTTTCTTTTCTTAATTTCATCCCATTATTCCTAGTTTTAATCCACATCTTTCAATAATTTCTTTCCATATTTGAAGTCTCCAATATATATTATATATTATATATAATATATATTATATATATATATATATATATTATATATATATATATATATATATATTAGAAGAGTTATCAAACCTTTAGTCATTGCTTAGCCCCGCTATACATATTGATTGTAGCTCATTTAATCTTGCCTCATAAATCTAAGCCTCCATCTTCCTAATAATTTTTGCTGCTTTTCTTTCAGTGTCCCCTGTCAATAGCCTAATTGTATTGATGTACCCAGGACAAAATGCAGTGCTCCAGGCAGAACTAGTCAATGTTGAATTCAGCCCTTTTTTCCTGTTCACAAACTCTACATTGTGAGTAAAGGATCAATTCACAACATCCTTTTGTCCATCACTCCAAATGAATTGCATTAGTGTTGGGGGTTCCTGAGAACAATGCTGTCCTGGTATTCATACGTCCAGCACCTCTCAGTTTAGTGTCATTGGTGAGTTTTATCAATGTGCTGCTAACCTCTTCTTGATCAAGAGTTCTCAATACCTTTCAATGCTTCAGGGTAAGTATACTTACCAAAAGTATTGTTACGCAGAGGTAGAAGAAAATTGTGAAGCAGGTGGAGGGCATATGGTGAAAAGGTGGAGAGCCTGAGTCTTATTTACATTAAGGCCACCATCCCAGTACTATGACAGTGTAAAAGGGACTTAAATATAATTTAGGGAGCCTTAGTGTAAGTGAGAATAAGTTCTGGAGATCTGAAGACCTCACTCCAGGATTAGGAGTTGCCGCTGGGAGACCCGACTGAACAAATTAAAACAGAAGCCATATTGAGGTTCATCAGCCTGCATCTGACAAGCTGATGTTCACTCTTCAGGCTCTAGTGTTATTCTAAAAGAAGCATTAGGTTGAGTTTAGGAGCAATACTGAAGCAATTCCTTTCTTCCTCTCTTTAAAACTGGAAATATTGCATCTCTGTTACATTTGTCACCTCTCGGGGGGGAGGGGTGTGAATGAGAGAGAGAGAGAAAGATGTGGCAGAGCAGTGTGCTATCCACTGAATAGATTATGTATTTTCCCATCATAATATAACAGAACTTTTTTCACGAATTGAAGTGTCAAATAACGGCTGCTTAGAATAGCTGCTTTAATTGAGTAACCTCTTTGCCATGTTCTTAGTACAAACAGATGGGTTATTGTTGACATACGGGAGTAAAACATTTTTCCCCAGCTTGAAATTCTTTGGTATACCATATGTTCTCATTCAGAAAGATAAAGGCAACACATTATTCCAAAATGTATTGGAGACTACCCTGTAGTGAACTGAAAAATCCGTTCTGATTAGAACAAAGTGCGCTTGAGTACAAAATGAGAAATCTACTTACATGAGACATCCATTTGCCAGTATGTTCTGACAAATGCATTTTAAGGGCAGCCGGTTTTCAAAATAGAATTAGATACCTCTTACAACGTAAACAACATTAAATGATTTTTAGATTTGTATCTTACACTTACTCAGTCAATATAAACCTTATAAAATCATGGATTTCTTTTATCTGTTCCTGGTCATTTGGAAATTTTAAGACTGTCAGTCATATCCTTCTAGAAGACATATGCACATGTTCTATCCAAATGATTAACAAAAATGGTCCATGTATGGATAAAAACACATACTCAATTTCAGTGTGAAAATATCCCCAAATTGGGTTCTTGGATGATAGGGCACATCTACACTGCAGCTGGGAGCATGCTTCCCAGATTGGGAAGACAGACTGACTCGATGGATCCAGGCAGGTCTGTACTCAGGTGGCTAGCCCCCGGCCACACTGCTATTGTTAGTACACTAGCTTGAGCGTGCTAGTATGTGCCTATCTACCCAAGTAGGGAAGCATGCTGCCACCTGCAACGTTCACATACCCATAGACAAACTGGGATTTAACCTGTCTCAATGGGACCAGTTAGGTATCCTCTAGCCTATAAATTTAACCATGTGATAACTGTGTCATGAGATAGCCTCACTGTAGCCAGGTCTCCTGCCATGTTACAGTTATAGAGTGGTTTGAAATTTATTCCCTCTGACACAGCATTGAAGAATTCCCAGGGGACACTGAAGACAAAAGAATTCGGATGCCCTCATTGCTCAGATGGAACACTTACAGAATAAGAGAAAGCATATGAATGTTTCTCCCATATGACAGAAAAATTGATAGCAACTTTTACAAGGGTGACTCCTCAAATGTGCCCAACTTAAGACAAATATAACTTAATTTGAGTGTCTGTACTATTCCCTTGTTCTTCCCTATATACACACTATAGATAATACCTGTAATATTTCAGCTAATAATATTTTAAGGCCCATTATGGTAAGAAGAATTCAAAGAGCCTACGGTTGCCACATCACCGCTGGCAATAATAATCAATATTATTCCATTCCCACCCCCGAAGGAATTCTTGTGACATAGGGGAGTCTCAGGAAGGTGTAGAGTTGGCATAGCCACATACCACCCACAAGGGATCTGCTACTGCAGGGGACACACCAGGGCAATCTCAGTGGGCAGGGAGCATGTGCCTACACTCCTGTTGTTCCTGAGTGCTAGCACAGAGGGGACAAGGCAGGTGAGTGTATATAAGAGGCTTCTCTGACCTGTACACAGTGGAGGCACAAAGGTGGTAAAAACCCACCTTTGCTCAGCACCTCCCCCGCCCCCCCCCGGGGGCCAATTTCATGTGAAGCAATCTGGCCCATAGTATTTAAAAGAGCTCCTCTGCACATCCTAAAGGAAAGAGAGTGGTTCTTGCAATTAGCTGTGCTAGACGTTATACTGGGTGAAAAAGAGGGCTCTGCTCACATATCAAGAAAAGTAGCTTTCTGACATGGTGAGAGATTTCATCGTGGAAGTGTTTAAGGAAATTCTACACAGATGTGGGTGAACTGGGATTCTGAAGGAGAACTCTAAATGACAAGTCTGTAGATATTGCTGAAGGAAGCGCTGGAAGAGTTTTCCAGCTTGGTTGGTAACTGTGGTCTCTGTACAGTGTTGATATCTACTTCTTGCCTGCGCCCATTTTTCTTTTGGAACTTACATGCAAAACAAAAGGCAAAGTCTCTCCCTTCCCCTGAGCTTTCTTTTCAGCTGAACCCACCTCCTCTTCTCCCCAGCACTCAATCTGGAACACCACACTTTTTCCAGAGCGAGGCAAAAAGTTGTGGAAACTGCAACTCTCTAGGACCCTAGCATTCCAATTTTAAAAATGGCCAGTGAAAATAAGACTCACAGTACACTTTATGGTACTGTACATGTGCTCCTAATATATTAAAACACCTCCTTATACCCTGTAAAGTGTCCTGTAAGCACAATTATTAGCGAGCTGTCAGTTTGTACTGACACCTATATTTTTTTAAAGGATTTAACAAGGTTTATTCTTTGCTGATTGCAGAAAGGAAGATGATGTGTACACAATATGGTCTGACTTTACTGTGCAGTATTTCTTGGATGTAAACTGAATTTATAATAACTGAGTGGAGTCCTATAGGATACTGGGGTGAGGTGTGCATATCCTACATGAGAGGAAGCATGGAAAAGGTTCAGGTTGCCAAATAGGGGGAGATTATTTCCACCAGGAATCACTAAGGCATATATATATATATATATATATATATATATATATATATATATATATACACACACAGACAAAAGATGATAACAATGGTTTTGGAAGGAAGATTGAAGTTTTCAGTCCCCCACCCCTTCTCTTCTCCTTTCCTTTTTTCATGGAGATATTAAAGTCAGAACACTTCCAGAGAAAGTGTGGCTAAGGGACGTGGTGCTCCTGTGAGTTGGATTGTTTTATCTCTGTCAGAGCATGGAAGTTTTCCTTTGAGACACTCGGGTAAAAATGTTTATTTTCTTTTTATTTTGATTTCCCTGTAGTGAAATGAGCTGTCTAGATTTGGTGGTGGATTTTACTTGCTGAAATAGGCTCATGAAAGCCTTAGTTTTTATTCTTGTTAACTCTCCAGGGTATAGAGATTGCCTCCCAGCACACTGGTAAGTGAGGAGGAATGTTTATTTTCCTTTGATAGAAAAAAATAAGACACTATCTCATATAATCAAGAAAGTTAAGGTTCAGAGACTGGACTGACTAAGCTGTATTTGGAAAAAAGCGGAATTTTTTTTTAATAATTGTATTGCAGTATGTAAGCAGCTAAAAGCAGGATAAAAGGCTCACTAGATTTTTGATTAGTTATTAGGTAGGATATACATGTGAGGTCCTGAAGTAGATGTTTTAGAAATAGAGTAATCTTGTTTATATTCAGTAATAATTTTGAATAATTGTTTACTGTACATACTTTTGTTAAAATGGTTATATAAATTATGGAAGGGAAATGGAAGCTATCCCTTTAAGAGTAGCATGGGGGCACATTGAGTGAGCTACTGCAGAAGCTAGAGAGTGCAGAGCGTGCTTGTGTATGCGTGCACTTTGCCTGCCATTGGAGGTGGGCCTGTAACTCGGCCCTGAGCAGGTCTTTGCCTGCAAGAAGTTCTTAAAGCAAAAGGTTTAAACTCTCAGAATAAACAATGTTCCCTTTGAAAAGCTGAGTCTTGTGATTAAGGGTGTAACATAAGAACCTGACCTATGTAAACTGTCAAGTCCGGTCTTAATTACAGTGTTAATCAGGCTTTACATTATACAATTTACCTAACTATATAGACGAGTCTTATATGTGTGAGTTAACTGAGCAACAGGTCTAATAATGCAGTATTAATAGTAATAGGCCCTACCTATTTCAAGGTAATTCTGGAATGACAGAATCCCTCCTCACCCAGGAGAGGAGTTTGGCCAGGTGGGCTGGGATGAATGCCCTGAGGTCTTGGCTAGTGGTTGGAAGAAAGAGGTGCACTTGGAACCCACAGAGAGAAAGGGATACAACATAAACAGGCAAGCTTCTGCCCCTTGAAACTCTGAAATTGCAAAGCTCAACCAGAAGACCATTGTGAAGTAGCTACAGTTGTAGTCAAATGTAAATTTTGGGTCCTAGAGCTGCTGGTCAGTTGCTGAAATTGTTGAGCTAACAGTTGATAACCACTGGTGACTAGGGTGACTAGACCTAACTTTCACAAACTGCCTATTGAGCCAAAAGGATGGCCAGAATTGTCTGCCTATCTGCTGCAGTTATTGAATGATGATGATGATAATAATAATAATAGAAAGACAAAGTGACATGAAACGTCTACTAACAAATAAGGAATCAGAGAACATGAGCAAACTACCAACTTGCTTATGTAAGTGATCATAGCGGCAGATTGTGAATAATGTCAATTTGTAATATGAATAAAATGACCATATCTATCAAATGATGTGGCTATACAATTCAGCAAAGTAGGTTTTTACTTGGTGGCTAAACACTTATAAAACTCTCAGAGGATGCCATCTTGGACATAATAGAAACATTTTAACTTGCTATTACTGACAACCCTATAAAGTAGTGAGGTATGTTAATCTCAGTTGAGAGATGGAGAAACTGAGCCACAAGTCCTAGTGGAGAGAAGGTCTAGGAAATAATGGGTCATTATCAGTGATGAGGTGTCAGAAGCTGAAGAACCGGTTCCTTCAGTCGCTCTGGGTCTTCGGCAGCACTGAAGGATCCGCCACTGAAGGATCCGCCACCGAAGTACCACCGAAGGCCTGAAGCGAGTGAAGGACCTGCCGCCGAAGTGCCGCCGAAGGCTCGGAGTGCCCCCGGGTGAGTAAAAATTCGCAGGGGAGCCTCCCCAGCTGAGAGCTCAGGCGAGACAGATAGGACGGTCCTGTGGGCCACATGTGGCCCACGAGCTCGAGTTTGTCCACCCCTTTAACAACCTGTTCTAAACAGGCTTAAAAATTTAACAACCGGTTCGCGCAAACCGGTGCGAACTGACTCCAGCTCACCACTGGTCATTATAGGACAATGCTAGTGTAATTTCCTATTGTAGCATGGCGGGCACTCACCACCACGGCACTCCTGCTGGTCATCTGGGAATTAGCTCAGTTCCAGCCTCGGAGCGCCTCCTGCTGGCCAGTGTCTTCCTACCAGTGCCTGCTTCCTCCTGATCTCCACCATTTATAGCACTTCAGGCCTCACGTCCCTCCCGGACACTGGTGCCCCTTACCTTGGGGTGCTCCACAGCCGTGCCCCCACACCCTGGGTCTCCCCTCCCCGGGGAACCCCAATCCCCTAAGCCCACCTCGCCTCAGTGACCCACTGCCAGTCCTCATCTAGCCCCTTCCCTCTGGGGCAAACTGCAGTCTGAAGTGGCCACTTATCGGCAAGGGGGTTTGGACCTGCTGCCTTTCCAGCCCCAGCTGCCTCCTTGAAGCCCCAGTAACTCCCCTGGCTTTTAGCAAGGCCTCAGCCTGGGGACTCACCAGGCCAGAGCTCCACAGCTCTGCCTGCCTTTCCCCAGTCCTGCACTGTCTCAGGTACCCTGCTTGCTCTCCCAGGCAGCTCGGTTCTCTCTGCTCCTCAGCTGGAGCAAGAGTCTATCACGCCCTGAGCCTGCCCTTTTATCAGGGCCAACTGTGCCCTAATTGGGTGCAACCACACCTGTGGCTGACTACCCAACCAACCTCCCTTGGCTGCTTTTAACCCCTTCCTAACCAGAACTGGTGACCGCCCCGCTACACCTAACCTTCCGGCAGGGTTAGATGACAAGGTTAAAATGCTGGAGTCCAGCTGGGACCCTGTCTACACCAGCACTGCCACCATTCACGCTACTTATAATCGGCTCCATTTCCCATCAACAGAAAAAAAATAAAAATGACAAATCGACTTTACTTCAATAGGAGCAGAATGATACCCAGTGTTTGTCACACTTGTGAATTGCAACCTGTAGTATCATAGCTAACAAGCCTAGCTACTTACATCTTCTGCAAACTCTACTTAATGAGCAACATGCACATAATGATACATTTTAGCAATCAGTGGAAAACAAGACATAGAGCTGTACATAATTGGCAGCAGTAACTGCATTATGTATAGTCATGGAAGATTAGATTGTTATAGGTAAATATCTATCAACATCAATTTCACCATACACACAAACTGATTAAAAAATAGTCCCATCAATAATAATGGAAACTTACAGATAGGCAAAGTAAAAAAAAAAAACGCTGCTTGAAAACTTAAGAGTTTGATTAAAGGCTATTTACTTTGAATATTTTGATGTGATGTTTACATTTGTTTCTTTTCACGGTTATAAAGCTTTGACTTTTTGAATCTCAAGGTCTGTCCCTAAATAATTATTGTCCAACCCCTACAGTTTTGCACAACTGTGAAAATTTAAATAGATAAATTGAAAAAAAAATGCTTAAAGACAAACATTGATGTTATCTGTCTAAACAACAACAACAATAATAATAAAAGAATTCTGCCAAGTCTAAGTCTGTGGGTAGGTACTGGAAGTTGTTTTGGGGGTAGGTAGCCAGAGGACAAAACTGTGGGCTGTCTGTGGGGATAGTGTGGTGTAAAGGAAATTGTCAAAATTACAAGCTGTCACTTTAATTGCTAAGGGGTTTCCCGATCCTCCTTGCAGACTAGGAGGTGCTGAAGGAAGCATCTGGTCTGTGTTGATGGATGCTCAGCAGTCACTCTGCAAAAGAGCCAGCCTAGAGAGCAAAGTAGCTTAAGTTGAGCCTCTTTGCCTTAGGTAGCACTCTGCTTGGTCTCAGTGTTATTGGTTGTATTAGAACAGAGGTTCCCAAACTTGGTTCATGGCTTGTTCAGGGTAAGACCCTGGCGGGCTGCGAGACGCTTTGTTTACCTCAGTGTCCACAGGTATGGCCGCTTGCAGCTCCCAGTGGCAGTGGTTCGTCGTTCCCGGCCAATGGGAGCTGTGGGAACGGCAAACCATGGCCACTGGGAGCTGCAAGCAGCCATACCTGCAGACGTTCCGGTAAACAAAGCGTCTCACAGCCCGCCAGGGGCTTACCCTGAACAAGCCGCGAACCAAGTTTGGGCACCCCTGTGTTAGATTTATGGATTCTAAGGAATAACAGTGTTATGTTGCAACCTTTCAGGAAGAGTGTGTGTCTTTGTATGTCATGAACATAAGAAGCAGTCTGCTAATGGCTAAGCTGGGTAGGAACTAGATAAGCTGGAAGGGCCAGGCTGGTGGGGATGTTTGTGGGGACATGCATAGGAGGGGTGGTGCCTGGTGCAGCTGGCTAGTGGTGAGGAAGCCTGGGGAGTTAAGTGGGGCTCCTTATCTTTTGGTGCTGGTGCTGTTACCCCCCACACTATCCTCCATTCCCTGTTTCCTTCCTGCTGTAATCCATCCAGAGGAGCAGTCAGTAGAAGTACCCAGCTGCTTGTTTCGCAGAAGTCACAGTAACCACACCTGGCCAGAAGGCACAACTGCAATCAAATGCCCACATCCAGCCCATAGCTCAGCTCACATATGAGAGCTGCTGAGATGGGGTAGATGAGCAAGGGCTGCAAATGCATGTGACTCTTGGTAGTCTTGATTAATGGATTTAAAATCTGGTGCCTGACTAACATGGTCTTGTAATAAAAATCTGATAGAACAGAATGTCTGGGGTTACTTAGAATGGATTTCTGAAGAAAGGAGGAGGCCTAATCCTGGCTTTTATAGTGTTCACTAATTATAAAATGTTTGTGCTCAAAAGGCAGTCAAAGCTTTAACAGGATGATCTCTCCTTTCTCTATATGACTGCCTGAAGAGTTTTTGTTCATTGAGTGCCTGAATTTACTCATTATTCTTACTCTGACAAAAGCTTTTGCTACCCAGGCAGCAATAGAGAACCTGAGTTCCCAAACTTTTAATGTGTGCTTGTGGTCTATAAGATTGAAGCTCGCCAACCTCTGGAGCACCAGAAGTAACACTTGTTTTTAAATACAGGCAGTCCGACAGGTTCCTGAAAATTGCGTTGTAAGTCGAAACATTGTAACTCAGAACAGCAATCCACTCTATTGCGGGACCGAGTGTCGTAAAGTTGAAACCAATGGTCGTAAGTTGAACCAGGGTGTCAATTCAGAAACACCGTAAGTGCCGTTCGTCTTAAGTTGAACGTCGTAAAGCCGAGAACTTCCTGTACCTAGCAGCAACAGTGGTCAGTTCAACATCAAAATGGCAGGGCATAGGCTGAAAATTCATCCCTTGGGTAACAGTGCTGGAAAACAGCATCCCTAGCTTTATTATTATTTTTTAAACTTAAGCTAAATAAAATAGTAAAACGACCAAAACTCCATGTTAAATCAATGCTGACTTGGATAGTAAGTTTATAAGGACATCTTGGCTTTTAGATTTAAGGTAACTTCCACTTAGGTGCTGGCATATACCCTGGGACTCATATACCCTGGTCTGCTTTTCTCCATCTACATGCAGGTGGAAGGGGATCTATAAGCCTTAAAGCTGCTAACATGATGGACAGTCACCTTAACTACATGAAAACTTAAACTCCATCTCTGCTTAAGCTTTTTGGAAGAAAGCTGTTGTGGCAGTCACCATTTTCAAAGCTGAGCAGACATTAGTCATACAATAATGCTAGTGCTCAAGCACAATAATAAAAGTACATGATGCTATATGCAAAGGTTAAGTTGGTAATACCATCAAAGAGGCTGCACCTCTAAATTACTCTGACTTTCATACTGTTTGGAAACAATAAGCAACGAGGTAAAAAACTCGCATGCTAGAGGGGGATTATTATTTGTCAGAGTTAATCACAATCAAACAGCAAATTTCAAAAGCTTCTCCATTGTTTAGATTTGGGTAGAATCCACTTCAATAAGAAGCTGTATTTCAGCGTAGACAATGCCAAAATGTGCCATGCAGATGATGATTTAAAGCAGGAATGAAAAAATAAAGATGTAGGGGGATTTTAGTGGTATTTCAGACGACAAAGCTGTACCTGATGAAAACGTCTTGCCTGACTAAGTGTAACTATTATTATTTATTAAAACAGACATGTCAACGTCGAAAGAGCTGAATGAAACCTTTCCTGCAAAGAGTACATTTAAGTGGAAATTTCAGCTATGACTATTGTGCAATTGTGCACTGAATTTGTCAAACAGTTTTGGCTAAATAAAATATGAAGAACTTTTTGAACAAGTCCAGATAGTTCATTTGAACATTAACAAAACCAACAATTTAAAAAATACTGCCTTGAATCAATCTGATATTGTTTTGGTCTCTCGTTCTGGCAAGAATCCCCCCCGGTAGAACCTCAGTTTGTTTGAAACAAATAAAAAATCATTTTTTAAACATTTAAGCCGTCATGCAAACAAACTATCAATGATCTGCTTGACTACAGAAAATAAGTAAATAATTTGACTACTCTAAATAGAATTTATTGTATGGCTGTTCACACTGAATATATTTTATTTCGTGATATTGAGCTTCCACCAGCGTATTTTGCACAGTGGTAGGGGTCTGGTGTAGATCAAGTAATGATGTAGCTGAAATATGACTGGAGAGAGTCTGGACACAAGAGTAAATGCCAGTGGTTTCTAGTACCTTGTTTACACTAGACTAACTAGAGCTCCCACCAGTCATCTTCCCCTGGGATAGTGCAATGGTGGGAAATAAAGGCAGTTCATTGTAGTTGAAGCCAATATTTACTCAAGCTTTTCTAAGTGGTAATGTAAATAAGGCAATGCATATAAGAAAACATAGCTATTTAACAGTAATAATTACAAAGCAAAATTGCATAATCACCATTCAGCCAAAAAATGATTTCACAGATGGATGATCAGATGAATTTCAGCCAAGTGAATAGGCAATAACATACTTAGGAAGCATTAGCTTCTCTTCAGTTTCAGACAGTGTCCCATTGTTCACACTTAACAAACCATGAGGCCCAAACAGGACTGAAATGGTATTTGACCAGGATCCATTCAAATCCATGCAATAGAACAAGCATAGAATACTTACCAAGTTTGTGTTAACATAAAAATGATTTTTTGTACCCCTTATACTTGAATTAAATTACTTGTATGGAATGGAAGTACAATGCAATTCCCATCAACCTAATATTATGTAATATGGACAGTAATATGTGCTGACACTTGGAGCTGGGGCCATCATTCCCCCACCCCCCATCAACAAAGTGATACTCTGTTTAACAGCAGTTAAATCTTATAGCTGTTTTGCACTGGTACACATTATATTATACTGGCACCAATCACAAGAAGTTACCTTGCCTTCTAGAGTTGGAGTCTGAGATAAAATACCTTCAGCTGTTATGGTTGCAACCTATTTTGAAAACTTGAACAGTGTAATTGATGAAGCAATAACTACCTGAGTCAGCAGAGAGCCTTAAACAGTATCTCCAGGGGATAAACCGTCCTATTGATCTTAATAGTTGTTCTACTCCCGATGACTTTCAAAATGGATCAATATTTAACTTTACAAAGACCAAGCAGATAAACTAAGTAGGAATAGCTGTAAACCTAATATGGACGACAGCTCATTTTGGCATTGTGAATTAAGGAGCCTGAAGGGTACCATCACTGCTTTTCTTACTCAAGCAAGCCCAAGGAGCGTGGAAAGGCATCTCAGTGACTTTTGCCAATCAAACATCCAGCTGTGGGAATTTTGAGTCTAACATGTTCCATACAATTAAAGAAACAGGCTTTAGCTGACAAGGCCAATTAGATTGAGAGACTGAAACTGACAGGATAATGGTGTAAAGCAAAGAGCATAAGGACTGACCAAGTAAATGCAGCTCTTGTGACAACTTAAACGTATCAAAGATTTGCTCAAGTAAATGGCTACCATTATAAGTGATAGACACTGCTTTGTCAAATAAAATGTAGACAGTGTTGCCATCTCCAAAGTTTTTTTTGGAGAAAGTGTTTGTCATGGGACTGGCTTTCATAGACTATGTGAGAAGTTCAAGCCTGCATGGAATATTTGGACTGCCCTTGGGTAAACGCTGCTGGCTACCTTTCCTGCCACCTGGGAAACAGCCAATCATAGCTGCGGCAGAGGGTGAGAAGAGCTAAGGAGCAAAGCAACAGTTTTGGCTAGCGGAGGTGGGAAAGGAGCAGTAAGAGCCCAACAGCTGAAGGTTTTCTCCCTTTTTTCTTACCCTTTTATGAAAAATAGGTCTGCTTTGATCTCTCCCATCTCCTGAACTCCAAGGCTACAATGGGGTAGAAGAGGACCCCCTGGAGCTGCCTTCCCAGGCCTGAGAGGGGGTGGAGAACCTGCACAACTGCAGGAGGAGCAGAGAGATGCTGTGGAACAAAGAGGTGGAGCTAAATTGTGGGGCTGGGTCAAAAACTAATTTCATATGGAAGTGTGGTGGCTAAAACTCAGTTTCTCATTTTACATATAAGAAGAGGTTAGGGGGCTATTACAAGAGTGGGTGGGGGAGGTTCTGTGGCCTGCAATGTGCAGGAGTCAGACTAGATGATCATGATGGTCCCTTCTGACCTTAAAGTCAGTCTAACTTGTCAGAAGCACAGCGAAGGGTGGGCAGGGAGTACACAGAACAGAAGAGCTCGAATAATTAATCTTGAAAGAACCTCATATATTTTGGGCTAGTAAAATGACTTACAAGATTTTTGAACTTCTGGGGATGGCAATAATGGACTTAGAGTCCTGTGAGACTAGAGATATGTCTACACTGGCAAGTTTCTGCACCACAACTTATACCACTTTTATTAAAACACTGGAATTAAACAGCTGTTGTGTGTCCACACTCTGCTCCTTGTGTCGGTGTAGCGCATCCACATTAGCAGCTCTTGCAAGGGCAAAGACAGCAGTGCATTGTGGTAGCTATCCCACTGTGCAACTGGCTGCAGGGTGCTTTGGGAAGGGTTTGCAATGCCTCATGGGGCAGGCACAGCATCACATGATGCAGGTTTCCCAATCTCATTGTTCCATGGGCATCCTACTACATGGCCAGCTGCTTTCCAACTGAAGTGGGGTGGGGGGAGTGTGTGTGACAGGGAGTGTATGCGTGTATGGAGGGGGGAAGAGAGACCGTGTCTTTTGGGGGACAAAGGGTGTGTCAGCATGCTGTCTTGTAAGTTCAGATAGAGGCAGGAAGCAACCAGTCCTGAGGCAGGGGGAAACCCTGACATCAGCCCCCGCCTCTCTCCCTGGGCTTTCTGCACACACCTCTCTCTCTCTCACACACACACACACACACACACACCCTGCCTCTGTGTTCAACAGCATGAACATTCCACATTAATGGTTTCCTTTGTGTCCCGGAGCAAATCTGCACAGCACACTAGGGCTGTCAGAAACAGCGCTCTGAAAGGGCAAGGGGGAGAGGCGCATGTCTCCAGAGGAGCCAAGTTCAAAACAATGAGCAGAGTGGTCACTTGAGGCATTACAGGACAGCTCCAGAGGCCAATTACAGCACAGAAAGCAATCAAGTGTCTACGCTGGCAATAGAGCGTAGGAAGCATACACCTACTGTTTTGGGACACGTACAGGATACAACAATACATGTCAAGTAGCCTGACCCCAAAGAGGTACAGACAAGAATAGTTTCTAAACAAGCCACTATTGCTTTGCTTTAGGGAAGAGGTAGGTGAACTACAGCCCATGGGACTGTCCTGCTCGGCCCTTGAGCTCCTGGCCGGGAGGTTAGCCCCCGGCTCCTCTCCTGCTATCCCCCTCCTCTGCAGCCTCAGCTCACCCTGCCACCTGCGCTCTGGGCGGCGGGGCTGCGAGCTCCTGTCAGGCAGTGCGGCGGCGTGGCTGGCTCCAGCTGGGTGGTGCGGCTGCCAATCCTGCTGGTCTGAGAAGCATGGTAAGGGGGCGGGGAGCGGGAGGGTTAGATAAGGGGCAAGGGGTCCCAGGGGGCAGTCAGGTGACAGGGGGCAGTTGGTTCTGGGAGGGGCGGGCAGTCAGGGGACGGGGAGCAGAGGGGGTTGGATAGCCGTGGGAGTGCCGGGGGCCTGTCAGGGGGCAGGGGCATGGATAGGGGTCGGGGCAGCAAGGGGACGAGGGGGTTGGATAGGGGATGAGGTCCTGGGGGAGGGTTAGGGGCTGGGGTCCCAGGAGGGGGCGGTCAGGGGACAAGTAGCAGGGCGGGTTGGATGGGTCGGGTGTTCTGAGGGGGGCAGTCAGGGGGCGGGAAGTGGGAGGGGGTGGATCGGGGGCAGGGGCCAGGCTGTTTGGGGAGGCACAGCCTTTCTTACTCAGCCCTCCATACAGTTTTGGAACCCCAATGTGGCCCACAGGCCAAAAAATTTGCCCACCCCTGCTTTAGGGTAAAAACAACTCGTTAAGACTTGAAGCATATACATCCAAAGGAGCAAGTGGAACTTTTGTTTTACTCTGCAGGTAGGACTCAACTTGAAGTCCGAATTCAAAGTTTGTTCCAGCACCATTCAAGCATGTAACAAGAGGTATGTTACCTAGTAATACTTCTTGTTATTAAATTTCAACAGTTCAGCATTTGTGTAAATATCAGAACTTATGAGCGATTCTGCACTTTTGAGAAAGGGAGCTTCAGGTGTGAGAATTGCAATTCCCTACAGAATTTTACTAAGTTGGTTTCCTAGCTGAGAAGTAACATGGTCACCAAAAGTACTATAGGAATTGATAGGATTATTTCAGACTGTGTGATTTCAAAGTAAAATCTGAGGTTGTTTCCTTTGACTATACTTCACTGCCCAAAAAGGATGTTGGTCAGGTGAATGTACGAAACTTAAAAATTAACCTTAGGCTTTGAATCCTTCCTTGCTACTAATCTACTGTAAACAAGCAGCTCTATGTTTGAAGTGGCAACCAAACAATCTCTGTTTGGTTACTGGCCCACTTAGTTGGCAGAAGTCTTTATTCAGAACTGTTGCAGTATTGGATTACAGAATATCAGAGGCATTAGGGTAGTATGCTTAATTTTTTTTGCCATAAAGATTGAAATGGGAAGTAAACCTTCATGGATATGCTGCCAAATTCAGAAGTGTTGAGAACATTCTTAAATATTTATAAGGAGATATGTATTTCACTTTGCCAAAAAAACAAAACAAAACAATCCAACCAGCACCATACTTTTTTTGAGTCTAGCATTTGAAAAGTCTGGAAAGAAATAAGTATTTCATAATGTTTTTTAAACAAATTTGAGCCAATTTTTGCTGACATTCACTGTACCTAGGGGACTTTATAGAGGAAGTGGCAAAAACAGTCTAAGACTAACTACCTTCCTTTCAGCTTTCAGTTTTTAAAGTCTTCCAAGGCATAATCTTACCTTAAACACATGGTGCTTGAATTGATTAAAGCATTTCCAGTTCATCCAAAGGATTACATTGGTCATGTTGGAAGGAGCAACTTGTTTCTCCAGTGTTTGGCCTGGTTGTTGGCCAGATCCCTTGGGTTGGAAGGGGAAAATGAATCCTCTTAGATCAGGGGTTCCCAAACTTGGTTCGCAGCTTGTTTGGGATAAGCCCCTGGTGGCCGCGAGACGCTTCGTTTACCTGAGCGTCCACATGCACGGCTGTTCCAACTCCCAGTGGCCGCAGTTCGCCGTTCCCGGCCAATGGGAGATGCGGGAAGCAATGTCACACTTCCAGGTAGCTTGCCGGGCTGCTGAGGAGCCAGGAAGCTCGTCATATGCAGCTAACTGGAAGGGCTGGTGACCATGTATCTGTGGAGATGAGACTGGAAAGTTTGGGAAGCAACAATTTTGTTTGGTCCAAAACAATTTTTTGGAGATGTCCCTTTCATCTCAAATCCATCTCCTGGTTCGAATTTAGAATTACAGTTTTCCAAAAATGCAAAATTTTCCTTCTGGGCAATTCCAGTTCCCATACAGCTCTACTTCTGAATGACATGAGATAAATCGTTTGGCCCACCCCACTCTGTACAGTGTAGTTTCTATAGAGCAGAGTTGCAGTTTGCAAGGAATACACAATACTTGTATGTTTTTCAGTATTCTGTACAGGGTTGTGCAACACTTCTTTTGCCAAGGGAACAGATATTGCAACATGTATGAACTGAGACCACTACAGTGCTTGACAGGGTTCAAGATCGTAGGACCTACCCTCTGACTTAACTCAGTAACCATATCATGATGCCAAATATATGAGCTAACACTAAATGCCAGTAAAGAGAGGGGAAAGAATAGGTAAAAAGGGGCTCTATGAAAGGTTCTGTTGTACAACAAGTTATGACCACAAGTGTGGAGACTTTTGCTGCAGACACAGCTTGGAAGAATGGATATGGTGGGTCTTTTCCACATTATGAACTTTAAGGGGACAGGCACAGGAGAGTTGGCCCATCTGAGGAAAGAGACATGGAATCTGGTGGTGAAGGAAGCTCCATGCTCTTTCTTCCCGCACTTGTTAGCTTAATAGCTTTGTTTACTTAATATGTGAAAATGGATTTCCATTGTATTTGCACAGAGCCTAGGCTGGGTAGAGAACGAAATACACATTCCTTTGTCTAAGGCAGACCTGTTTACCAACGCCCTCTGGCACGCCTGGTTTAAACACATTTTAGTCATAATTCCAGCATATATCCATTCATACACGGTGTGAATACCTCATGGAAAAAATATTAGTTTTCAAATGATACCTCACAAGGCATATTTTGTACAAAGATTATTACACTAGTTTGTTGTGTGGGAATACAGGGTACTTAGTGTCACACCCTCCAGAGCAGGAGCTCAGCCCTGCCCAAGTTGGAACATGGTGCAGGCCACCTTGTTGGCTTTGGTTTGGGCCAGTTGTCTGGCACAGGGACTGTGCTGAAACCTTTGAGTTTGGGTGGTCACCATAGTTTATATTGATGGAGAAGGCTGAAATTCAGCTAGTACCTTGGGCTTGGGGACTGGGTCATGGAATAGACTGGAGAACAGCTGCAGTGGAGACCAAGTGGAGGGACCCTAACATATATGTGGGGACAGACACCAGGTCATGCAGCAGCGATTGAAAGACTACTCAAAACTCACCCCACCCAAACATTAGCCTTCAAGCACAAGGTACCGGTGGGTACATTGTTCTGGGACGAAGGCTGGGGAACAATTTGGACTCCGTCACAATATTTTTGAGCATTAAGGAGTCAGTACCTTTGCTATTGCTGGGAGTGTATCCATGACTCCCTAGAGAGGCCACTTCAATGGCCTTTAGTACCTTCCCAGATAGGGAGTGCAGTGCCTATTTCTGGGATTAATTCTGGTCTCCCCAAAAATTCTGGAAGAGAACCAAGGGTTTTTTTGGCTTGTCTGAGGCCTATCACCCCAGGAACACGGCACCGGATTTATGGATTACAAAAATAAAGTTATGTCCCACCACAAAACCCCACAAAAACATCTTGGTCCTTGATCAGCTCTTAAATACTACCTAAAGAATTGTGGTTGAGAACCTACCTCTTTCAGTCCATGGAACATGCTGCTATAGTTGGCTAGCTACCAGATGTACTCCTGTCCTAAAGTGCAAGGTTGAAGGAGAACTTAACAGTCCCAGTGCCCTGTCCCAACATTCCTTCCTCCAGAGATGGTGTGGCTCAAGATATCAGGGTAGGATTTCTTCCATCCTCTGGCCCAGGGCTTAGGACTCTTGAGGAGTTGTCCCTGGCATATCTTCTCTTGGAAGCTCGCTCAGAATAACTAAGAAAATGCTAAGAAGATGCAACATGAGCAGAGAAAGCTACTCAGGTAGCTAATTATAAACAAATATCCCCTATTGTGGAACCAAAACCCCAGTGTTCTTGCTTCAGTATTCTGCCTTGACTCCAAATTATGAATACACATGTATGGCGGAATGGAATAATATCCCTGCATTAATTCAGTTAACATATGTTCCATCATTTTTTAATGGAAGAAACATGGTTACTTGGTAGGTTTCCACATATAAGGAATGTATGGCTCAAAGGCAGGCTGCAGTAAAGTAGTGCTTGTGTCTAAATTGGGATGGTGGGGGTGGGACAGACCAAAGGGTGTGATTATCTACACCTACTTTTCATTAGTTGGGAAAAATAAATATGAAAACTGACATCAGTTGGCACTGCATAGCTATCTTGGTGGCCATCTCACTAGAGGTCAAAAATAAAAATTCTATCTGAAGTAGCATTTTGTTGCTAGTGGCAATGCCCTTAGGTCAGAATGGAAGTAATTTTGCAGGGAAGAGGGGGCACATTTTCATTGCTGCTGCATCTACTACATGTAAAAGTAAGTAGACCTTTCTCTAGGGATGGGATGCTAACAATTTCCATCAGAATATTTAGGTGAATGATTACAGCAACCCTTCAAAGAATTAAACAGTTGACATTACCTGCTAACACCCAGCAAGTCTCCATTGACTCCATCTTTGCATTTGTGCAAGAGTACTCAAGTAATGCATTAGAAGAAATAAAGTGTATTCAAGTACTAACAAAGAAGCTATGTCTGAATTTCAAGTGGTCCCATAGTTGACATTAAATATAATCTGTATGTGTCGCTGCTTCATGCATTCCTGACTTTCAATTGAGATGGGGAGGAGGGAGGTGACATATCAAGAGACTTGAGGCAGTGGCCTTCATACAGCCTTGAACTTCAAAAGATCATAAGTATATTCATACATGCTGTCATTGCATGATCTATTGTCTGACAAAGAGCAAGGGTCTGGTTGCTCAACCCATTTCTTTTAAGACTGAAACACAGTGATCCACATCAGAAATTTTAAATTGACCTATCAAGTTCCCATTAACTCTCAGTACAGGATATGGAAACTGATTCTTGTTCTATTTGCAAGGGAATCCTTGAGAGTTCAAATTTTTTCTTGAAAAATCATAGCTCACTTAGTAGCTTTATGCTTTTTACAGCACCTTGATGTTGCTGAGTTCCTAAGAGATTTTTCTTTGTAGGATTTCTGTTCGTACAACATAGGAATGAAGAGAAGATTATTAATAAGGTACTTTACTTGGGAGATCCTGTGTGCAGAGCATGAATAAATGGATAATACTTTAAAAGAGCATTTACTTAGAACCTGAGTGCTATTGTCAAAGAAAAATTCTTGCTTTTTACAAAACTGGAATAGATAAAAGGTGGGTGAATATCTAATATTGAGAGTTATTCAGCCTTTCCAACATGAAGAAATGAAGGTGTGGCTTTAGATAGTATATAGGGGTATTTGACGGGGAAGGGCTTCTCTTCATGCACTAACCTGTGGTGGTATTAGCAGAATCAGTTGGGATTAGATTGGCATGTTGCAGTTAGCCCTAAGGAGCACCACCAGAACTGTGCAAAAGACATAACTGAGATGCAGCGATTCAGTTCTCAGCCTTGGTAGCCCTATGAGAAAGCTTCTGTCAGTTTTGTTGGCAGAAGTGAATGACAAGAACCTGCTAGGCAGGCAGCTGGGGGCCGGTTTTGTCCCCCCCCCCCCATAGAAGAAAAAAAAAAATCAAAATTTTCCAGTAAAACAAACTTCACCACAGAAAATCTCAGATTTTTGAAAAGGGCTTTTTGGTTTGAAAACCATGCCAGAAAACTTTTCAACCACCCCTAGATGATGAAGTCTTAACACAAGTGACTTTTTGCATGAACATATCAGGTGTATGTTCATATGACTTATCGATCTGTTAGGTCTAGGACTTCCTACCATGCTGAAATGTCGAATAAATGACATTATATCAGTACCTGTGAGTTTGAAAATAGTTCACTCAGAGTTGTATCAAATTCAAGCAAGGGATCAACGCTGAAAACAAGTCCTCCAAGCTGATACTTTGAAAGAATCAGTCCCCAAGTTGAGGAGATGAAATGGGTGGGAATCAAGGACACCCTAAACCTCATCATCTTCCATTCCAACTGCATAGCATGTTGCTTTAACAGTGCCTTATCTAACAAATATGGCAACATTTATATCTAAATAAACCCTACCAAAACTAGACACTCCACTGCACATACTTCTTTTCCTGGGGAGAGGATGTGATAACTAATATGTGACAGATTTTAATAAAGTTGCTTAATGTGCTACTGGAAGGGGATCAGATATTACAGGTATGACTACAGTAGAAACCTGTGTAGTACAAATGGATTGGAAGATTCTGAAGTATGTGAGAACTGACCAATCAAAACTATCACTTAAGCTTAATTCTGCGCAGTTTTGAGGCCAGCAATAGTGGAAATCACATGGAAGAATGTGATCAGTTAAGTTAATGTGAGCTCTGTATTTTTAGTGATGCTTTCTGATTTAAACTGCTTGATTTTTTGAAGGGACTTTGAGTCATTCTTTAGAGACTGTTTAATTTTGATGATTTCAAAAAATTGGAGAATTCCAACAGAAAATTGTTCTGTTGAAATTTTTGACCAGCTCAATACAACATTTTCCCAAGCAAACAGCCAAATGGTTAACAGCTACCAAAGGCTGTAAGTCCATTCAGTTCCTGAGAATAGAATATATAATACTTGGCTTTGAAAAGCTCTGAGATGGGTCCCCATCCTGCAAACGCTGACCATGAAGTTTACTGTTTCCAGTACACCTGCCTTCACTACTGCATACTGTCTGCAAGATCTGGTCTTTATTTTACACTTAATCACATTGTAGAAATGTCACTTGATAATGCTCATAATAAACTTATTGACTTCAAAAGTCATTTAGAGCTTAAACATACAGCCATTAACAGGGCTTTAGCTAAGCATTTCAGGTGAAGAGTGGGAGGAATGTACATAATTCCACATGAGTATACTGTAAAATATAATATATATAAAATTCACTTGAAATCTTTCAATTGCCAGAGAAAAGTCACAAGTAACATTCTGACCTGCAGTTGATCTAGTGGGTGGCTACTAAGATGTAGTCAGAGTCACAGAGTTCAGTGGAAAACTTGTCAAAAGACAAAGCTAAAATAAAAACGTAATTTGAGGCTATACCTTGGAAGCTGCTTGCAGATCCCAGTTTTTCTGCTGAAGTGCTTTTCTGAATCATTGCTTCCATGCAGATAACATCAACCTCAACTGGAAAGATGAAGTGGAGGAAATTAAACAAGGAACAAAGTAATGCAATTGTAGGGGAGGGACTAAGTGGAAAGGTTAAGTTAGGCTGGGTCTAATCACAATTTTATTTTCAATTGTGTAATTAATTTGGTTAAGGGTATAATCTTTATACCAAATGGTCATACTGTTAGGGGGCTTATTCCTTCACCCACTTACTTCCCTGGTCCTTCTCGCATGAACAGAGAGCAACAATACCCGAAGTCCAAAGGTGCAAACAATTCAATGTTTATTGGGGTGAACTTCCAGCAAGCATGATTCCAGTTTCCTTCCTTAGTATCCTCCTTCCCAGCTCTGACACCACAAAGCCTTACACCTGTGTCCCTGTTCCCATTCCTGCCCTTAGCCAAACATGATTCCAACTTCCTTACTCCCATTCCCTGTTCCCATTTCCCCCTTTAGCAAAACATGATTCCAATTTTCTTACCCCCATTCCCTGTTCCCATCTCACACACCCACCCCCCACCCACACCCAGTCACTTCCTCATTGACTACAGATTATATAGTAAAACTTGAGTTCTGCTTAGCTATACCTTAACCAATAATTTTCCTGAAATTTAACTAACCAATCCTAACATATTGTAACATGATTATGTAACCAATTATATCCCACCACCTCAATTAGTTTACACCCAGCAAAATTAATTATACAGCAGACAGGAACAATCACAGAACCAGACAGAGATTATACAGACAAACAACAGCAAAGTGGGAACTATAATGACAAAACAATACAGAAGTGAGGATTTCACATCCCAGCTATTGATAAGTGAGTTCTTGCCAGACAGGATGCTATCAAACTAAGTTTCCTTTTACATTTTCTAGGCACTTCCCTTTCTCTGGAGGTGATAGGAATACAATCCTGTCCTGATAGTGCCTAACAGCCCAATAGCACCTTATTTCAATGTGACTAGTGAGGATGTGACTGTTCGCTTCCCAGTTTATGGCTGCCTCTGCTGCTTAGCCAAAGGCCTGAGCCTAAGCACAGGGCCACAAACTGTCACAGTAAGAGAAGGCCCTTACACTGGCAGACAGTGGTTTTGATTTTTTCTTTTATACCTCTATCACTAGCCAAGTGATAAGAATACACCTAAATTCTTAGAGTACAGGCCTTTACAGACAGGCCTGAATATCTATATCCTAACACATACTGGTACAAATATAAAGGGAAGGCTGTCATAAATATAAAGGGAAGGCTAACCATCTTTAAATCCCTCCTGGCCAGAGGAAAAACCCTTTCACCTGTAAAGGGTTAAGAAACTAAGAACCTCGCTGGCACCTGACCAAAATGACCAATGAGGAGACAAGATACTTTCAAAGCTGGGGCGGGGGGAGAAACAAAGGGTTCTGTCTGTGTGTGTGATGCTTTTGCTGGGACCAGAGCAGGAATGCAGGTCAGAACTCCTGTAAAGAGATCCGATGAAGTGAGCTGTAGCTCACGAAAGCTTATAATCAAATACATTTGTTAGTCTCTAAGGTGCCACAAGTACTCATTTTCTTTTTGTGAATACAGACTAACACGGCTGCTACTCTGAAACCTGTAAAGAGTTAGTAAGCAATCTAGTTAGATATGCGTTAGATTCTGTTTGTTTAAATGGCTGATAAAATAAGTTGTGCTGGAGGGAATGTATATTCCTGTTTTTGTGTCTTTTTGTAACTTAAGGTTTTGCCTAGAGCGATTCTCTAGGTTTTGAAACTGACTACTCTGTAAGGTATTTCCCTTCCTGATTTTACAGAGGTTTTTCTTTTACTTTTTCTTTATTTAACATTCTCTTAAGAACCTGATTGCTTTTTCATTGTTCTTAAGATCCAAGGGTTTGGGTCTGTGTTCACCTATGCAAATTGGTGAGGATTTTTATCAAGCCTTTCCCAGGAAAGGGGGTGTAGTTCTTGGGGGGATATTTGGGGAGGGAGAAGTTTCCAAGTGGGCACTTCCCCTGTTATTTTTGTTAGACACTTTGGTGGTGGCAGCATAAGGTCCAGGGACAAAAGGTAAAACAAACAGTTTGTACCTTGGGCAAGTTTTAACCTAAGCTGGTAAAAATAAGCTTAGGGGGTCTTTCATGCAGGTCCCCACATCTGTAACCTAGAGTTCAGAGTGGGGAAGGAACCTTGACAACCCTCTATTATGGAAGCAGTTATACCAGTGCAGATGTGTTTAACAGTAGAACTCACTGTGACAGACTGTATCCCAATGTTCACCCCTTTTACAGGACTATGATTCATTTTGTACAAACTATGCCTTATGAGGTATCATTTGAAAACTCATGATTTGCTGACCATTAGTGTCCTGGTAAAATATGTGGCAATGTTGTACGTAAAGTTAAAAGATTCTACAGAATGATATTACTGTGACATATTTCAAGTCTGGGCAGCAGTCTCAAACCAGTTCCCAGAGACAAAAGGCTAGCCAATACATCACCCAGGTGTCAAAAAAATCAAATGGACCATCACCTGATTAGGTGGCAATTCTTTGGCAAAAAAGAGGGTGTGGGTGAAAAAACTTCACATCTTGACAAAGAAACAGCTAGCAGTTCCCATGTACATAGACTTTGTCACCTGAACCTCGGTTGTAGATTCTTCTCAAAGCAGAGAAAGTACTGTAAGGAGGGAGAGTTCACACCCCAAATTATTCCTCCCTTTCTCTCTACTCATGGCATCAACAAATGAAGAACAAAGGAAACAGCATTTGTCGTGGGGGTGGGGGGGTGGAGGGTGAGTCTTGACTGAAAGAAATTTAGCCAATAAGACTGCTGAAACATGTGGTGAGAAAGACTTTGCTTTGAATTCACTTAGCTTGTTAAGTTAGGCATTAGTTGCATTTTACTTCTATTTTCTTGTAACCAATTCTGACCTTTTTGCCTCATTACTTCTAGTCACTTAAAATCTTTCTGTAGTTAATACACTTGTTTAGATAAAACAATAAAGCCAGTGTGTTTAGACTGAAGTGTTTGGGGAAACTCCATCTGGGATAACAGGATTTGTGCATATCATTTTCTATTAATAAAATGATGGACTTTCTATGAGCTTGTATTGTCCAGGCGAGAATTGGGTAGTACAAGATGTATATTCTGGGGAAAGTCTGGGACTGGGAATTTGTTGGCATTTCTCTGCAGTGTAATTCAAGCGTGGCTGGGTATAGCACTCATACAATATAACTGGGAGTGATTTACATGCTGGATGCTGTGTGTGAGCAGACCCAAGAGTGGTAGCTCTCACAGTGAAGCAGTGAGAAAGGCACCCCAGGTTGGAGAACTGTGGTGACATGCATTTCAACAGTGCAGATTGTATCCTGGGTAATGTCACACACACTACTTTTCAAGTAAGGAGCTGTATTACTGTAAGAGCTTACCCTGTTTAATGGAATCAACACTAGAGGCTTGTCCAACTTCATACTACTGTGGTACAAAGTGGTACAACTTTCATGTAGACAGGGCCTTAGGCAAACCAAAAATGGATAAATGTGCTGATGACATAGCTAGGGTATAATCTACACAAAGAAGAAAGGCAAATGTGGTGGGAACGGGTTAAAAACCTATGATTAGCACTAATTGGAGCCCTAAGTGGAGCCCTAAGTGGAGTTCTGTGACAAAATACAGTTGAAGAAAAGAGTCACTGAGTTGCTAAATGTTAAATACAGAGTTGGTTACATCACTTTAAATAAGGTACTTAAAGATTAACAATCATCTTTAAGCTGAATATTTTACATTTACACAAAAACATTAACTGTAGCCAATTATATTTGCTTAATCAACCTTAAAAATGCTACATGCTGTTGCTCATCAGAAAGCACAGTGAAAATTTCCAAAAGATGTAATGAGAAAGGGTGCAACCATCTGTTGACTCATTAGTATAAAAGAAACCGTTGACTCATGCTTCTCATTTCCAATATGATTATTAATGATGTCAACTTTACAGCACCAAATAAAACTCAAGAAAAATGACAGTTGCTGAACGTTCACTATGAAAACTAGTGAAGCTTTCTCGGATTAGTTATCTGAGAAATAAAATGGTGCACTGACCAATATAGTTTTTGCAATGTAGAGGGCAGAAGGTGGCTCTTAACTGAGTCAAGTATCTGAACCTCAGAAGATGGGACTATTACACCAGGCCGACAATAAGAGCTCTTTCCCAGTGTAGCTGTATAAGGACACTCCCAGCAAAGCATTTGGAATGAAGATTACATGGATGCAGTTTACACGAGGATGGCTGCGCTTTGGCCAACATTGCTTATTACACCAGACCAAGTGAAAATAAGCTATTAGTGGCACAACTGCAATTTAGCCAGTATAACTCCACCTGCACTATGACCTTTGATGGAACTGTGCTCGCAAAAGATCAGAGATCACACCTGTCAAGGCTCCTTCCCCACTCTAAACTCTAGGGTACAGATGTGGGGACCTGCATGAAACCCCCCTAAGCTTATTTTTACCAGCGTAGGTTAAAAACTTCCTCAGGTACAAACTTTGCCTTGTCCTTGAACAGTATGCTGCCACCACCAAGCATTTTAAACAAAGAACAGGGAAAGAGTCCACTTGGAGACGTCTTCCCTCAAAATATCCCCCCAAGCCCTACACCCCCTTTCCTGGGAAAGGCTTAATAATAATCCTCACCAATTGGTACAGGTGAACACAGACCCAAACCCTTGGATCTTAAGAACAATGAGAAAGCAATCAGGTTCTTAAAAGAAGAATTTTAATTAAAGAAAAGGTATAAGAATCACCTCTGTAAAATCAGGATGGTAAATACCTTGCAGGGTAATCAGATTCAAAACCTAGAGAATCCCTCTAGGCAAAATCTTAAGTTACAAAAAGACACAAAAACAGGAATATACATTCCCTCTACTACAACTTATTTTATCAGCCATTAAACAAAAGAAAATCTAATGCATTTACTAGCTAGATTACTTACTAACTTTACAGGAGTTGTAAGGCTGCATTCCTGGTCTGTCCCCATCACACAGACAGACCAAATCCTTTGTTCCCCCTGCCCCCACCTCCAGGTTTGAAAGTATCTTGTCCACTCATTGGTCATTTTGGGTCAGGTTCCAGCGAGGTTACCTTAGCTTCTTAACCCTTTACAGGTGAAAGGGTTTTGCCTCTGGCTGGGAGGGATTTTATAGCACTGTATATAGAAAGGTGGTTACCCTTCCCTTTATATTTATGACAACACCCCTGTCAGATCTAGCTATGCTAGCAAAAACTTGTAGTGTAGATTGGCTTTAGGTCTGTAATTTAAGATTCAGTTTTTATCTTAAGACTTTTTGCATCAGGAATGTGGGATATCAAAAGTCCGATGCTCAGCTATTGGACGACACCTGTGCTAGAAGTGGTTCAGACTCCATGAAGTCAGGCACTGATGCCTCTGTCCCTTAATACCACTCAATTTCCCTAGCATCACTGTAAAGCCTACACCAGGTGTGCATGAATTTACGTTCGGCTAAATTCCTAATTAATGCTTTGTGGGTGTGGTTTCCTATTGACGCAAGATTTTTGGAGCCAGTGCAGCATGTTGCCGTCTTAGACTTGCAGATAAGCTATCAATATAATACAGTGGCAATACACGATTTCCATATAATGAGAAGCAAAGTCAAATGAACAGATGGTTTTTCGCAGGCTAGGTGCTACATATGGTGAGCTGGAACAGCTTCTATGTTAAACCACTATCAAGCCACTGAAACAATGAAGAACCTGGCTAAGGCCTTGTCTATACTGACAAGTTTCTGCGCAGTAACTCCCGAGGTGTACACACTGCCAAACCACTTAGTGTGCAGAAACTGCACAGTTGCAGTGCTGTAAAAAAATCCACCCTGTATGATAAGAGGCGTCGAGCTTTCTGTGCTGGGGGTAGAGCGCCGTGGTGCCAGTGTAGACACCCTGGTCGATTACAGCGCTCCGAGTGGCCTCCAGGAGGTGTCCCACAATGCCTGTTCTTGCCTCTCTGGTCATCAGTTTGAACTCTACTGTCCTGCCCAGGTGACCAACCATCAACTCCAGCCCTTAAATTCCCTGGGAATTTTGAAAGTCCCCTTCCTGTTTGCTTGGTAACGTGTGCACTGGTCTCAGCGCATCTTTCCAGGTGGCCATGCCTGCTCCACGCACCAGGAGATCCCCTGCTTGGAGGAATGCCGAGCTGCTGGACCTCATCAGCATTTGGGAAGAGGAAGCTGTCCAGTCCCAGCTGCACTCCAGACACAGGAATTATGATACCTATGGACAGATTTCATGATGCATGACAGAAAGGGGCCATGACTGGGACACCCTGTAGTGTAGGGTCAAAGTGAAGGAGCTGCAGATTGCCTACCACAAGGCACGGGAGGCAAATCGCTGCTCCAATGCTGCGCCCATGAGCTGCCGGTTCTACAGAGAGCTGGACGAGATACTCAGCAGTGACCCCCACCTCCACTGCGAAGGCCACTGTGGATACTTCGGGGGCTCACATGCCAGTCAAGAGTGTATCAAGCCAGGAAAAAAATCTTGGACGAGGGCGTGGAGGGGAAGGGGGACCCAGAGGCAGAGGGCAACTTGGAGCTCAGAGATTCATGCAGCCCGGAGCTCTTTTCTACCCCAGAGGAGGCTACCCAGTCACAGCTGTCGGAGCTTGGTGAAGCGCAAACAGCAGAGGAGGCCCCGGTAAGTGGCTTTGATTTTGGAGATTGCTGAAGTGAGTCGTTGTGGGCAGGAGGGTTGCAGAAAGCAGGCTTGTGTCTGTATGATGCACATATGACCACATGCCTAGTCTGAGCGGTGGAACAGGCTGCTGATTGACTCCCTCACTTCACGGGAATCTGCCTCAGAGATTTCCATGAAACTCTCCTCGAGATACTGGCCAATCTGCTGCTACAGGGTCTTTTGCAGAGATGCTTTGTTTCTTGCCCCATTAAGGGTAACTTTCCCATGCCACTCTGCCATCACTGAGGGGGTGACCATTGCTGCACACAGGCAAGTCACATAAAGGCCAGGGCAGAAGCCGCAATCTTGGAGAAGACCTTCCCTTGATTCCCTGTTCACCCTCAACAGTGAGATATCTTCCATAATGAACACATCCTGTGGAAAATGTGGGGACAGTAATGATTATAAGGCCCCCCCTACAGTGCTGGCTTTTCCCAAGAGCCACGGGCCCAGTGTACAGTATGGTCCTAGAACACTGATTTCCCCTGCCCCCAAGGTTACTCACAATTTGGGGAGTCTTGTGGCTCATGTGTGCTTGCCTGGGGTCAGCCAGTTACGGTCAGGTATGTGAATAGTGGCTATGTTTTAAATCAGTGTTCTCTGTGTTGCAAACCATACTGCTTCTGTAAAATGTTGCATTTTGGCTTCACAGAGATGACCTTGGGAGTCCAGCCTCCCTCTTTGTTATAGCTGGCTGAACGGCTGTGCAGAATTAGAAAGCAGCCAAGAAGAACTAAGGAGGACTTTCTGTTTGAGGTCATGATGCACTCCGTGGCCAAAAAACAAAAATTGAAGGGGTGGAGGGACAGCCATAACAGAGACCAAAAGGAGAACGCGGCGTGCCAGAATGAAGCTATAGAGCGGCTCTTAAACGTTATGGAGTGGCAAGTGGGCACGCTCCAGGCGATACTAGCATTGCAAACCGAGCAGCTCCGTGCCCACAGTTCCCCGCAGCCACTGCCACAAAACTCTCATGCGCCCCCCAGACACCACACACACTCTTATCAACACACTCTTATCAACCTCCTGGCTCCAGTCTGTACCTGCTGCATTCCACTCCTGCTCCATCACAGTCCAGCCCTGCAGACTCCCAGTACCCACTACACTCATCACCCATCCCTCTGCAGTTTAGCCCTGCTGAAGTACAGTATCCGCTGCACTGTACTCCACAGGAGAAGGTTGGATATAATGCCTAGACATACACAAATCTTTAACCGTCCCATGACCCCACCTCCTCCTGGGACCCTCCCTTCCCCCATCCCCCTCAGTGCTGATTTGTTTATTTGTTTCTCTCTCTCCTCCGGTTGTTGTTTCTTAATAAAAGAATTGTGTTGGTTTGAAAGCAATCTTTATTCCATTAATTGAAAGGAAACAGAGCCCTGCAAAGCAACAGGCAATTTTCTTACACCTTCATAGTGCATCGTCTGCACCAATCACAAAACACCTCCTAGCATTACAAGCACTGCACCTCCTGAGCATGGCAACAAATATTAGTGGCTTTCAGCTTCAAATTGCTGCCTCAGGACATCCCTGATCCTTATGGCCCTGCACTGCGCTCCTCTAATAGCCCTGGTCTCTGGCTGTTCGCATTCAGCCTCCAGGTGCTGAGCCTCAGCAGTCCAGCCCTGAGTGAAGCTTTCACCCTTCCCTTCACAATTATTATGGAGCATCCAGCATGTGTCTATAAGCATAGGAATATTGTCAACGGCCAGGTCCAGCCTTCCATATAGGCAGCGCCAGCAGGCCTTTAAATGGCCAAAAGCACACTCAGCCTTTCTGCATTTGCTCAGCCTGAGCTGCTCCTTTCTGCTGTCAAGGTGCCCTGTGTATTGCTTCATAAGCCACAGCATTAAGGGCTAAGCAGGGTCTCCCAGGATGACAGTGGGCATTTTGACTTCCCCTATGGTGATCTTCTGGTTCAGGAAGAAAGTCCTTGCTTGCAGCTTCCGGAACAGGCCTGTGTTCCGAAAGGTGTGTGCATCATGCACCTTTCCAGACCAGCCTGCATTAATGTCTGTGAAACACCCATGATGATCCACAAGCACCTGGAGAACCATTGAGAAATATCCCTTTCGATTAATGTACTCGGTGGCTAGGTGGTCTGGTGCCAGAATTGGAATATGCATGTCATCTATCACCCCTCCGCAGTTAGGGAAGCCCAGTTGTGCAAAGCCATCCACAATGTCACACATGTTGCACAGAGTCACGGTCTTTCAGAGCAGGATGCGATTAACTTCCAGCACACTTCCATCAACGTGAGTCCAACGGTTGACTTTCTCACTCTGAACTGGATAGCGACCGATCAATAGCAGTCTGGAGTAGCCAGCTTCCACAGTGCAATTGCCATGCACTTCTCCAACAGCAGGGCAGCTCTCATTCTCATGTCCTTGCACAACAGGTTGGGGCAAGCTCATCACACAGTCCCATGAACGTGGCTTTCCTCATCCGAAAGTTCTGCAGGCACTGCTCGTCATCCCAGACGTGCATGGTGATGGGATCCCACCACTTAGTGCTTGTTGCCCAAGCACAAAAGCAGCATTCCACTGTGGTCAGCACCTCCATGAATGCCACAAGCAATCTTGTGTCATAGCTACTACACATGGCAAGATCAATGTCGCATTCCTCTTGCCTTTGCAATTTAAGGAATAACTCCGCTGCCACTCGTAACAGAGTGTTACGTGTTAGTCAGAGAGAGTAGCATATTGGTCAACAGTGCGGGATCCATTCCTGCAGACTGAAGAGGCAAAGCACGCAGTACATAAACTGTTGAAAGATGCTGCCAAATACAGACCGAAGCACATGGATTGCTGGGATGCAAAGCAACGCATCCCAGAGCATTGGGACAGGACCCAGGATGCCCTGCAACCCCCTCTGCCTTCCCATAACTCTTAACGGCAGAAGAGGAAGAGATGCTCTATGGGATAGCTGCCCAGAGTGCATCGCTTCAAATATCGCTGCAAGTGCCACAAGTGTGAATATGCTATTGCACAGGCAGCTGACAGCGTCAACACACAACAGCAGTTTCCCTTCAGCGCTCTCTGAGTGGCTCTGTAACTGATGGCACTGTAACTCTGCCAGTGTAGACATACCCTAAGACTGCTTACTGTAGCAGGTGATAAAATTAAAAAAAACATAAAACCAAAAATGTTAGAGCTGCCACTATATGATCACACCAATTTTGCAGACACAAACTCGAGACTTCTGATGACACTAGCAGCTATGGCTGTTGAAGGACTCTCATTGGCTGTTGTCAAATTATTCTAGCAAACTTTATTTGAATGTTCAATTTATTTGAATGTTCAGCATGTTCTGAATGTATTAGATTGCTTCACTTTCTGGGGCAATAAGCCCCAGAAAATCCCTTTAATAAACACCATGAACTTAAATAGTTCAAAAGAGAGAAATGTCTGGGACCACTACTGGTCACAGATCTTAGGAATACTGATCTCTTGTATGAGGTCACCTAGGAATTATACTGTAAACCTAGAAAACCTGGCAGAACCAGACCTGTCACGACCAGCAGAGAAATGTCCAACTCCTGGAAGTTCCTGTCAATTTTGTTCTGATTCCACAGCAGGGAAAATGGGTTTTAAGTCCTCTCAACTGCAGGGCTTTACTAATATGTGCCAGCTTTGTATCTGAAATTTCGGACTAAATTATCAGGCTCCATTTGACTGTCAAATGAGGGGTTGTCTAGCCACCTCTTTAGCTTTTGCAAGTCTTATTGCTCAGCTCCTCTTCTGAGCCCCCAGTGTCAGTTGACCATGCAGAAAGTTGGGCTGAGAGACCAAGGCAGATGCGAAAGTCTGCCTCATGCTTCATCCTTACCCTTATTGATTGTATCTACTAGGAGAAAAAACAGATTTTGGACAAAATTCACCTTGCTAATATGGAAGGGGTACCCCCGGCAAGATTGGAGAAGCTGACTTAAAAGACAAGTGGCTCTTATTCACATATGTGAGCAAGAGTGATGCAAGCAGTGTGCTAGAACAAAGTTAGCATCTAAGCTTCCTATAGCTGGAATCAGCAGCCATGTTTCCTGACTGCAAATTTTGGCTGCCTCCTTACCTTGGACCAAAGGTGGATGACTTTTGAGAGCTAATTGTAGAGATCTTAATCACAGGCCCTCAAACCCAGCCTCATGAGTTGTTGTAATAGCTTCTTATAGTGAGTCCTTATGGAAAAAGGGAGATGCTACTTTGTTATGAGTTGGCTTCTCCTTGCTCTGAAAAGAGACCTATTATCGCCCAATCAGGGAAAAGTAAAGGGCTCACACCTGCAGTGCCACATGGAACTGGAAGGGGGCCTGCAGGGACTGCTCATACCTTTGCATGAGGTTACAGCTATATAATCATGCTACCTGGGAAAACAAGAGCAGTAAGTATTTGCATTCTGGTAAGTTACCAAGCAATTATCCTTCACCTATTGCTACATATACGTATGTCCTGCTTTGCTCTTCCAGAAAAGAAGCAATGGTGCGAGTAAGCATCCCCTATGAAGATGAGGTTGGTAGGGGGGAGAAAAAAAAAAAGCTTGACTGATTTAATTCTAGGCCCTCAGCTAGTTTCTCCCGGCCACCCTTACAGACTGCAGTGTAGTGGATAATCAATGTCCCCTAGCCCTGCTTACCTTCAGGGAGCGCAGCATGGAAGAAAACCTCAAAGAATTGAGTCATGGGTCTGAGACTGCTGTAAAAGGGAGTAATTAGGAGCTGCAGATAGCAACCCAATGGTTTACTCATGCAAAGCATATGCAATGTTATCATGAACTGATGGTATTTCAGGTGTCCCTCAACCAAACAGCTCCATAGCTTAAGTGCTCATCTTAAAGATAGTGGGACAAATCGCTTTCACAAAGATGTATCAGGCTTTGGTCACTGAGGTGGTTCCCTGGCAAATTAAGTCTTCGCAGTTGAGCTGGAAACGTTTCAGAAAACCAAGGCCAACAGGTCATAATACAGCCCCTGCCATTCAACTGAGAAAAGAATATACAAGTCATAGGAGTGGCAGCTGGTATCAGTCGCACCACATGAGAGCATTCTCAAAGATAGCTACCTGCAAAAACTACTGCAGAGAAGATCTCATCTGGCCAAAGCGGATTATTTTTTGGGGAAGGGGGACAGTTAATGTGGCAAGAACTAGGTGTTGGGTTAGAACTAATGGGTGAGAATGCTCCAATCTTAAAATATAGCTATAAAAATGTTAAGGTGTCCCACCTAAAGTAAGGCATACTGGAGTTTGACTGAGAATTTGGACTGCTGGGTGAAAGGGTTTTGCAAATTTGGGTAAAGGATGGGGAAACTTTCTGCTTTGTCTGTCCTATCCACAGACACAAAGTGGTAACAACAGGGCCAGAGAAGAGAGAAAGCCAAGCAGAGACAGCCTGGAAGTGGAATAATGTGTCCCTGAGACATTTGTTTTGTTTTGTTTGAGGTAAAGAGGGTGGGTGTCAAGGGCCCACTCACCTCTTGTGAGTGCTGCCTGCCAATTGGGTGACAATCTGTACTCTGTCTTGCCTCATGATGCCCCATCAGCTGTTGCCCTCATGAGACAGGTCTTTAGTGACTCAGTCCTCCAGCTAAGTCACACATAGTCTAAATGCATGATGAACCCCTTCCAGGGTAACAAAGGTCCAACAGGGTCTATCACTGTGTCCTTGTCAGTATCCGCAATCCTGTCTCTGGGTTCAGTTCTCAGCTTCTTCTGGGCTAGTTTTAAGTCTGTCCCTGCCCGTTATGGAGCACTGCCTCCAGGGCTTTGTCCCTGGAGACCCTTTGTCCTCAGTGATTCTCTGGTGTTCCAGCTCTCCAACCAGGTTACTCCTTAACTTCAGTCCCCTTTCAGGGGTAACAAAGTTCAACGAATGATTGGCCCTCTTCAGGGTCTTCTGGTTCCATCCCTAGGCCTGTTTAAACTCCCAGCCCCTTTCTTGGTCTTTTCATGCAGAATTATATCCCCTCCTTGGGGCTTAGGCCACTTTTCTGGGGGAGGAGGGGAGGGGGATAGGCCGACTACTCCAGCTCCCAACCCAGGGACCCTAAAGACAGCAGCCACGTACTGCTTCCTTTACTTGGTTGCTGCTGTTATTTAGACCATCAGTCTCTTGGTTTCTGTTTGTTCCCTCCCTGAGCAGGGTCCTTCCCAGGCTTCCTTGCCTGGAGAGTTTCTCAGTCTCTGTCCTGATTTCTCAACCTCTTCTCTCAGGCCTCTCTGCCTTTAGAGCTTGTAACAGTCTCTCCCCCATTTTTAATCACGGTACTCTCTCACAGGCCTCTGGAGCTTCACAACCCTATCGCTGCTTGAGCAGAGTTTCTCAGCAGTTGCTTTACCTGGGGAGTTTCAAGTCCTTCTTTACCCTTCTGGTCCCAGCCAGCAACTGTCCTCCTCACCCCCTGCAGCTCTTTTTAACTGAGCCTGATGGGCACTGATTGGCTGCTTCCCTGCAACCTTTCTAGGCATGCCTGGAGGATCTAACTTTACTGCTCCTTTTCTGGCATTGGGTGTGGTAGGACCGCAAGGCCTCCAGCAGGGGGCCTCAAAGGGCTCAGCACACCCCATCACAATAGGCTAGAAAAATAGGCTTGGAAATGTTTCCTGCTATTTGCCTGCTACTCTTTTCAGAGAAAGAAGACTTGGTACATTATTGTAAATAAAAGAGATTGAATCATCAGTTTCTACTTCAGACTGGGATACCAGGGTATCAGGGTCCTGAATTTTCCTTAGCTGATCATGTAAAAAGGACCAGTTCTAGAATCTGTACCAAGTGGTAACATCTACAAGGGGCAAGGGTTCTAAACAAATTCTTGAACTCCCCAAACATATGTAACGAACTTCTAGGGGAAAGACGTCAGCCTACTGACAAAACCCCTAAGTGACTGTTCAAACTTAGGAAGGAAAAGAGGTAGGACAGAGGTGGCTAATGTGTCAGAGAAATTAAATGCTTCCATAGTTGATTGCTAGCTATTAACTGTTAAGGTGAACATCTATTTCTAACTTGATAGTAATATGGACAGTAGTTCATGCAAAACTAAGTACCTGTCATTTAGCAAATTGGGGATAACTGTAGATGGATTTAAAAAAAATAATTTATGGTCTGGTCAAATGCTGACAGGGATGCTTGACCAGTTCTCCCAGTAGTCCAGGCAGCCTCTTACGAGTTAATTGCATGCCTCTTTGATAAAGTTTGCTTTGCAGTTGAAAGTGAGTCAGGATATTGGACCAATCTGACTGCTAGTGTAAGCAGATATAGCTTCATTCATGTCCATGGAGTTGAAACAAATTACATGAATTAAGTTGGGTCAACTATTGAAGTTTACATGCTCTATTATATGTGAATCTAACTAGTTCTGGTTTTGCAAAAATATGTACCCTTATTTCCATTTGAGAAAAAAAGAACCTGTTGCAAGTTTGGGTGAGCTAGGGCATTGTACCATCAGCAACAAAAGACGTGCATACCTTCTCTTAAACTGGCTGTGTCTTCTCCTGAGCTGGCATGCTGCATTCTTAGGTGAACCGAGTGGTATCGCTTATTATGTAGTCCAGAACACCAACTGCTGGAGTGTTGACTAACTTATTGCAGTGACTACCTTAAAACATGACCTGGTATGTACCCATTTCTAACAAATTGGTAACTTGACCATACGTAACAGTAAGAAATCTAACTATGGGAAGTAAGCAAATACAGTAAAACATGAAAACAAAAGGGAGCTTTAGCGTATGACCCAGTTCTGGTGTGTGAAGATAAATTTTAGATGGAAGCATTCCATTTAATAGAAAGCATGTGAGTGAATCCAAAGCCATCCCAAATCAGTCAGAAAAAACAAATAACTCTTCCCATGACCTTTCCTGTGTCACACTAAATGCCCGTGGAAGTGACTGAGTATTAAAAATTGAGTGGAGTTCAATTAAAAGCTATGGAAAATGACAATTACGCACCTTTTGTGTACTCATTCCAGTAATCCATCTTGGCCAAAATGGCTTATAACCTCTCTGAGGAGACATAAAAATGTCCTGAAAGATGCACCCTGCATCTTGACCTTGTCACTGCTTGACTTTAGTGTTAACTTGTAGTAGCGAACACTAAAAATAAAGCTTTTTTTAATTGCATAACAAAGATTCCCAGGGGCGCAGGTGCCAAATCCAGTGGGTATAAGTCCAGCTTGGCTTTCCCCACTCTACTGTTGCAGCTGCTCTAGCATCTCCATAACTTAGCCTGTACAGAGTCCTTGGCTTCAGGGGAACCAAGTTTCAGACTGACAATCCTGATAAAGTAGGAAGTGTTCACAAAATCTTGTTTCTCTGAACACAGGAGGAACCAAAAGAAGTTTCCTTGCTCACAGCACCAAAAACGCTTCAGTCAGCACACCACGGAAAACTCTTTAGGCTTTTCCCATGGTTGTGCTACAAGATGACACCCCTATTGTTTCTTAAATTTAATCTGGATGAAGGTTAGCTGCTAAATGGATCAGTTTAAGGGGCATTGACCCAACCTATAACAATGCTTCCTGCCCTGACTTCACTAACTGCCTCAATGAAGCACAAAATATTGACACCCAACAACCCCTCCCAGACATAAACAAAGAAATAACTTAAACTGCAAATGATACAAGTTTAACTATTTTCATATTTACAATGTCTTTCTCTCAGACTGTCTTCACATCACCAACCCAAATTGATATTATTCCCATCCAAACTTTATAATTTTTTCACTACCTGATTGAAAGAAAAAAAAAAAAACCTATCACCAGAGAAGGGTCTCTTGTGAGGGGCTTCTGATGTGTCTGTTGTTTCTGTTAAATCTTCCAGATGATGGTCCTTGTCCATTCCATTGGGTTACTGTGAAGCTCACCTCATGAGGGCTGTCTAGCAGCTGGTTGTGGTACCATAGTCTCTTTTCTTGCTCCTGGTGACTCCTGTAGGTTGTGACCTCCATAGTCAGTTCTTCAGCAGCTCAGCCCTTCAGCCAAGTCACACAATCAGAAATGGACCTCTTCTCGGGTATCCAAGAGAAACAATCTATCTGACAACACCAGTGTCTTCAGCCCCATCACTGGTCCTTTAATGCAACCTTCCCCTCAGGATTCTAAAGAGCCTTATCCCCTTCTCAAGGCTTAGGCTACTTTGCCAGCAGCCAATGGGGGAACCTAGGCCTGCCCAGTACTCAGGCTTCCAACCCAGGAACACTATAAGCAGCAGCCATGTACTTATTGCCTTCTTTAATTAAGTTGCTGCTACATTCCCTGGGCCACTTCCCATCTGGTTCCTTTACACCTCCACCCATTATCTTAAGTTTAGCGTTCTCAGGTCCTCTCACTCCCAGGTTTAATAAACACAACCAGTCATTCTCCTGTGGCCAGAGAGGAGCATCCTTCTTGCTCCAGCCAGGAACTGACCCGCTAAGGTTCTGTCGCTCATTTTATCGGAGCCTGCTGGGTTCTGATTGCTTCTATAAAGCTTTTCTAGTCAGGCCTGAAGGATCCACCTTCACAGCTCCTTTCCTGAGGCAGGGTGTAGTAGAATGACAGGGCTTCTAGCAGAGGGCCACGAAGGACCAGGTACACCCCATCACAGTAACTTATTCTATCACAGCTTCTCCAGCCTCATTTTCCACAGCTACACCCGTATATTCAGGGGGCAACCAAGCTGAAATCCTGTCCCTCAATAGCTTCTCAGATGATTGTTGCAGAGAACTTCAAGTCTGGTTGTGTGACCCAACTGTATCCTGTATGCCACCACATTTATTTGGGTCAGTAGTTTATTCCTCCCAAAGTCTATCCAGCTTAGAGCTCCTACTCTTGTTTCTCCAAGATTGTGGAACCAGACCAGGTCCCCTCTTTTAAGTTTCCCCAAGTGATCTTACATCATAGTCATCATCAGAGACAATCCTCCAACTTTTCCTAACAAAGTTGAGAGCTCTCTGAGTTTTTGAGTTGTAGGGTTTCTACATGATCCAAGTGGTTCAAATCGCTGTTCCTGTTCAGAAAAGCCATACAAGAGGAGTGATGGGGTCCCTATGTCAAGCCCAAACATGAGGAGTGCAGGGATTCAACTTGTACCTTGCTGATTGCTGTTCCTTAAGCTGTCAAAAATCAATAGGATATGTTGGTTCTAGTTCCTTTGGTGATGTTGTATGAAGACATATGAATATTTGAATATTTCCACCATGGCATGAGATTGTGTGTGTCCCGGGGTAATGCAGCTTTTATGGGTCCCTAGAATCTCACAAACATGTGGAAATATTTCAGATTCAAAGCTTGTTTCCCCTCCCACCAGGTCTGTGTAACTTACCCAGGCCTCAAAATTTTAAGAATTCATTTATGAGGACCCCAGCTACTCTCTCAGCCTCCTAGGTTCTTGCTGAGTGTGCCTCAGGCCCCTTTGTGAAGTAGTCAATAGCTACCAGCAGATATTGATAGCTTCTGCCTCAGGCAAAGGTGCAAGCTGATCAGTTGCAATGTGCTCATTACAGCTGTATCTTGTGGAGGTGCTAAAGGGGCATTCTTAGCTTCAGGAGGACCCTTCTTACAAACCAAGCATAATAATTCCGGCACCAGCTTTCTCCATCCTGTCTACTCAGCGTTGTGGAGGGATTTAGAGGAGGAGTGGGGTTTTATCAAACTAATTTCATTTGTGGTCTCAATTGTTGCAAGACTGGGTAGGCCTTATTTAGTCGTCATCCCTGAGACCTTTACATCCCTGTCCCCCTCCCCTTCTTTTAGTTTACCCCTTTCCTGCACAGTGAATAAACTGTCAGTTGTCTATTGGATTTACTCTGCTAGTAACGTAATATCCCAGAGGTCATAGGGTTGGTGGCCCTTCATACACTAGGAGAAGGCACCATTTCATGGGAACCCAGGACTCATTGGCTCTAATGGTCCTGAAGTCCAGGAGTCAGAGTCCTGAAGAGGGAGGAACAAGTTATTCTGCCTCCCTTGAGGATCAGAGTTGCCCTAGTAAGTAAGTGGGCTGTGTAAAGAATTGCTTTTCCATATGTTTTACCTGTAAAGGATTGGGAAGGGAGATGAAACCTAAAAATCAGAAGCCTTAGTTATAAGTTAAAGGATAAACAGAGGAAGCCTGATTTTTTTTAAAATCTGTTTTTATCATCCAATAAACATGATAAAATTGTTACTTGAATCTAAGCCTGGAGTAATGGCTGAGTGATGATCTAGTCTCAGAGTGATGGCTAAGACACACTACGAGTTTAAAAAAACAAAGTGTCTATTTTCAAAAACATTTCAAACTTCCTGTTAAACCTGTCTTGCCATAGAACTTCTTAGAGGCCAATAGTCGCACCTTCATCATGGAAGACAAATCTAAGTTGAAATCTTCAAAGACAATTACTGAAGTCTTTGTATAAGGAATAAGCTGTCTCTCCAGGTATGCTCACAAATACCAATGAAAAACAAATATATACTGGACAAAGTATGCTCATAGCATATTCATAAGCACATTGTTTATATTTTCTTTACTTAGGAAGGTTTCTTTGCCAAATTTCTCTGCATATATTAATGAAATACTGAAGTTCAGACATGTTCAGCTGTTGGGTCAGCTGCATGAGAATACTTAAAACAAATCCAGCTCCCAAATTGGTTAAATAATCCCTGCATACAGCCCGTGCCACCTGTGCTACCACTTCCTATGAACGTTCATACCAACAAAATTCACTTTCCTGTAAGTTTGTGGGAATGTTAATGGGGAAAAAAGGACATTGCTGAACCGCACTGAAGATAAAAGCAAATGCATAGCACTTACCCAGCTGTAAAACATGTAAAGTGAAATCTTTGATTTAGGTGTACTGCGGTAGCACTTTTCAGAGTAGCAGCCGTGTTAGTCTGTATCTGCAAAAAGAACAGGAGTACTTGTGGCACCTTACAGACTAACAAATTTATCAGAACATAAGCTTTTGTGGGCTACAGCCCACTTCATCGGATGCATAGAATGGAACATATAGTAAGATATATATATGTAAATATTCTTTGAGTCGGAGACGTCGGAAGTAGGATTCTAGGTCACCACAGAACCTACTCTTGGTGTTAGACACGGTACAAAAACAGAAGACTGTCCCTGACCCATTGATTTCAGAGGTTACCAGTAAATTAGGTAATGCACTGGTGTGATGCACATCTCCTTTCAGATAATGTGTGGGGTTGACCCTGCATTTTGACATACCTTAGCACAGTTATCCAGATTAAGGAAAAAGGAGCTAAACTGAATCAAATACAATGTCTTCAAGGAAATAGAAATGAACTGAGAGGACACAAACGGTTTCTCTAGGGTAAACTGGCTTGGGGGAATCAGGGTTGGGATTTAACACTAGTCATGAAATAAACAAAATTTATTCAAGGCATTCATGACCATAGAGCCATAGTTTATAGGTCCAAACAAAGCCAGAATTCCCTGTGGAAGTGAGATGCAAATATGCAAGGGAAACTTGTCAGCTTAACTGGAATGAGTTTGTTACCCAAGTTCTGCCCACCAAATTCTACCATCCCCACATGAGTAGTCTTGGTGTTTATTTATAATTTAGAGATAATTTGTTACTGAACGTTTGTTGAGGTGGCCCACCAGAACTTAAAAAAAGGGGTAAGAAGCACACAGATGATGGTTTAGACATGCTTTTTGCTTGCCCTTCTGACCTTAAAATAAAAGCCTCGTGTCTGAGACTACAAACAAATGGAACAAAAATAATAACAGCATCTCCTGCCAATTAAAATGAAGCTGAGAATGGAAATGCACATTGAAGTAATAATGTAACGTGAGGAAGCAGTTGCAAGATTAAGACACATAGATGGTCCCCTAGAGAGCATGTGGTTGTCATACTAGCTATACAGTGGGTAGGCTGACTTTGCCACAGTCATCTTATCCTGAAGAGCACAAATATCTTTTAAACTTATCCTCTAGTCTATGTCATGCCTAAAGGGTTTTAACATTAAACCAACCTGTGATTAAATTGATGGGCTTTGATACTATGAGACTAAGTCATTCAAGTATCTTTCCCCCTTGATTACAAAAGTATAGGATATGGGGTAATATGTCAGAATCCTTGAGATTATGAGGGATACTGACCTAGATATTAAGTGGAGGCATTGAGTACTAAATATAGTTCAGTGTCATCAAGATCAATGCTGACAGATGCCATCAGCCTGAGGAGTACAAAATCTTCAGGTGGTCTACAGAACCAATTAAAAAGGAGTGAATATATTCTACCATCATTGGGTTGCTCCAGAAAAGGGCTACAGGCAAAAAGCATGGCTGTGGCTATTTAGAATTGCACATCCTTGTCTATGATGCTCAGCATCCTTTGGGAGGAGAGCTGAAGGCAATGACCTGTTGAGGAAGCCATCATAGTACATTTTCCAGGCTCCTTGAACTGAGAGGCTGAGGCTAGGCCAATGGGAGCCTAATTTAGTGCAGAACTACCATGTCTTCCTGTAAGGCAAAAGTGAGTATCTTTTACACAAGGGGTGTCTTAAGATATTAAGGAAGAATGAGCTCTTGGAATAGAGGAAAAAAAGTCACATTACATAGTGCCTAAGATATCTGAACAGTAGTTAGTAAAATCAAGATATTTTTGCAGTATAACCGGTGGTATCTTGCTTTATGGCATCAAATAGTTTGATTAGATTAGGCTCATGAAAGTGGGGGGAATGGTGACTAGTACATCATACTTAGGAATCGACTGAGAATAAAGACCTTAGTGAATCCAAAAATATTGACTTCTAAAGAACTTTATCTATAGCTTCAAGTCAAAGTACAAATGTGGGTTCAAAAGCAAACAAAGTATTTAGACACTTCATTTTCAGTTGTTACTTTGAGGAAGTGAGGCTAGGGGACTCATGAGCAGGATTCTCTATAGGCTCAAATTCACAATCCTAACTCCCAAAAAACCTAGCAGAGTTAATTAACTACATAATTCTAGATGTATTCAGAGTGCTTCCTCTTGAAGCAGAAATTGGGATATTTGCATTTGTGACAAAGAAAGAAATATAAACACTTTCAATTTGGATTCATTGAGTTTAAAAAACAAACAAAAAAACCAACTCATGCAAAAGAGCCTCGTTGGCGATTCCATAGGGACCATCATATAAAAAAATTAGTTTTCAGTTTTCTATTTTTTCTTTTAAAACTAAAAACCATACTAAAATAATAATAATAAAGCCTTTCATATGAAAGGAAGAACACCTGTGCTGAAACAAACAGCATACATAATGGAGAAATGCCTGGGTAGGTGTTGCAGTCTGGAAGAAGCGCTAAGTACAGAATAAAGATTTATGGTAAATTCAAACTTTAGTATTTGAAACTACTTTGTGGAAGTCTGCTCTGGAGTAAGAGGAAGAACCTTACATTCTGTGTTTTGCTGTATGCCCAAAACTACTTGGGTTCTAGGGGTGAAAGTATTTAAAATTCTGAAAGATAAATACGTTGACATGCAATATATTTCAGGTATATTTCCAGACCCCATTCAAAATAGGGTAAAAAAAAATGACTGCTTGTTACATTATGAATTAGCAACTTGAGTCACTGTCACTGGAAAACATTTGAATTTCGGCAGAATGTTTGTCATAAATCCTATTCTGAAACCACCTCTAAAATTCAGGGGGAAACAGGGTGTCTGTGGTCTCACACTTAGTACTTCAACAGAGTAGCGAGAGCATAAAATGTTACTAACTTGTTAAGGAAAGTTGGGAATGGAGCAAGAAAGTGCCATGATAGTAGGACTTATCTGGGATTGGCTGAGGCAGCTGGCCTACTAAAATTGTTCCTTAAGTGACTGAAAATGAGGGAATGGGGGCAGCAGACAACTTACCATCCCAAAGATAGAAACAGTCAGGGAGAGGGAGCGGCAAGTGGCAGGCACTGGTCTCCCCAGCTGAGAGAACATAATATTTCCATTGAATAGTGGGAGATATGTATTTTCTGTATCAACGGCTGTGATGGGGCTGAGTGCCTCCTCGCAGCTGGGTGTCATACTGCAAGCTTTCCCCCGCCAACTCCTGGTGCTCCCTGTAGGTTTCTGATCTCCCTAGGTGGGTCTTCAATGGCTCAGGCCTCTTTCCAAGTCATACAGCAAAAAATGAAAGCCTTCCAGGGTAAAAAAGAGTTCAATAAACCATCTGCCCTTCCCAGGGCCTTCAGTTCTCTGTCTCTAAATTCAGCCCTTTGCTTGGGCTTCTAAAGGAGACTTGTCCTCTTTTCAGGGCTTAGGCCACTTCACTAGTGGGAAGACCCAGGACCACTCACTGCTCTGGGTCTCAACCCAGGGACCCTATAAAACTGCAGCCATGTTCTGCCTCCTTTAATTAATTGTTGCTGCTATTACTTGGCTGTCTTCTCAACTGGTCCCTTTCCTTTGGCCCATCACCTTAGGGTTAAAGTTCTTAGACCCTCTCCCTTCCAGGCCCTGGAAATGCAGCCGATCAAGCACCTTTAGCCAGGGCCCCTTCCTCACCCTCTAGCCCCAGCCAGGAACCACCCTGCTAAGGCCCTTCAGCTCCTTTTAGCTGAGCTGGCTGTCCATAAGGCCTCTCTAGGCAGGCCTGGAGGACTCATTTCCGCTTTTCCTTTCCTGACAGAGTGTGTAGTAGGACTGCAGGGCCTCCAGCAGGGGGCCCCAAAGGCTGAACTGGTAATAAAGGAAGTCAAACTACTACATAAAAGAGGGTTTTTGTGAAGACATGTAAAAGCAAAAGCAGAGCAGGCTTGACCTTGTAGTCAAATAGCACAATTAAGTATATTGCAAGGATTTGGAGCTTGTTGCCTGCTACCTAATGAAGTGGGTAGCAAAATGCCCTGCCCTTAAACAGAAGCAGGAATTAAGTCTTCAGTTGGGTATGTCTACACTGAGGTTTAAAACCCCCATTACCCCCGGTTTTAATCAACTGTATGGCTCAGAGCCTGGGTCTACTTACTCGTGCTATGGTGCTAAAAATGCCTGTGTAGATGCTCAAACTCTGAAGCCAAACTTTTCATGCCACTTAGTACCTTACATTCAGGTTCAGATCTAAGTTAAATGGGACCAAGAGCTCAAACTTCATATTCTAGGTGACACTTTTGCTTTGTAAAAATTTCTAAAGTCTTAATGACCAGTAGCCATCATACATGCACAACAGCCTGAATTCTATTATCATGTTCTGCAGATATGAGATTTTACTCAGCAATCCTGGATAGAGCACATAGCGTTGTCAGTCTATCCAGGTTGGAATGGAAAACTAAGTTTAAGGACAAGGCAAATTCAGCAGCTTGGTTTTCCTGACTAGGATAAACTGCAGGGATGCCAAGGGAAGAAATGCTTAGATTATGTTGTCATATCACAGCTTACTTATTAGACAACAGTATTTAGGTCACCCTTGGCCTTGCCTACTGCTGAAAAGAAGCATGAATAAGGACTAGAAAAAACATATATATGCTATCACCTTGATTTGTCACATTAAAAGTGTGACCAAGGAGCATGATGAAAAGAATGGAATTGAAATGGAGTTGTAAATAAGAAATTTCAATGAAAGATACAACAAAGAGGAGGATCAGTGAAAATGACAAAAGGCTGTTCTCCAGAATTCCTGTCAGGGGACACTAAAAGAGAACAGACAGGCTTGACTTGCAAGTTGAAAACAGAAGTCAAAGCTGTTCATTACTGCTACCAAATACAATTCGGGATGTGTGTGTGTGTGGGAGAGGGAGCTTAAAGAATCCTGAAAGATGTAACTTTAACATGCTCTTTAATAGTTATGAGCCTTAAGTGATAAGTTGCCATTTCCAATATGGAAACGAAGGCCTTTGTAATCTTTATGTTATTGATGGGTTGATATTACAAATGGTACCTTAAATAATAGTAACCTTTACCAAAGTTTCGCATTCCCTAAGGACTGTATTATCACGTCCCTGTCTCATCTTTGAGGAGTGTTTATACCATAGCCTTGTATTGGGGTATTCTGCTTGTGTTTTTGCAACACCACTCCTGTTCTTGCCAAGTTCATAATTCGGATAGTGAACCTACGAGCAGGCATCTACTTTGTAACAGGGCCTGACTTTTGCTTATAGCCTGAGTCTTGCTTACTTTGCTTTATATCAGCAGAGCCTAACTTTAGTTCAGGCCTTAGGCCTTACACCAAGCTCCTTATACCAGTCCTCATGTCTCAGGTGCTCTCTTTCAACTATACAGTAATCTGTTAACTTTACTGGTACAGGGTCACTCCTGGGTCACCCCCTCATGTCAACCCTTCTTAGATCTAAGGCCGAATATGGCTAAGATAAAATCTCACAGGCGGCAGCCTGAAGGCCTTGCATTAGACTTCCTTCGCTTGTATACCTAATACCCTCATAAATGCTTTTAACCTTATACCCCTATAATACTAGCCTGCTTATTCCTATAACGATACCTACCATTTAAAACTAGTCATCACACATGGATTACGTATGAATTAAACACAACAGTAGAGAAAACAATGAAATGATTAAATAAGGTGATTAGCTATACTTTGTGAAAACAAGAATAAAATGAACATGGGGCAAAATCCAGTGGAGCAATTCAACTTTCTGAACTGAGATATGCACAAGATACTTGAGTTTTGGGAAGCTGATTCTCATCTAAGTTTTTTCAGAGTGTAAACTAAAGATTCTCAGATAGTAAGTTAAGCAGGGTTGTCTGCATGCTAATAGAGAAATGAACCCTGCAAGTTAACATTTAATCCATTATGTCATCTTTCTAGCCCTCACTGTGAGCTCAGATTGACCATGACCTTGGTGATAAAGTAGCTTCCGGACTGCAGGGAAAAATGCTATACAGAGCATAGAACTTAATAATCTAAAAATTCAGGTCCACAATGGAAGACTTGAACATGCATAAAGTCTGTTATAGGGCTACCTGATGCTAGGGTCAGCAATGGTCCTGTTAGGGTATAGTGCCCTAATTTAAAGCATTGATCTAATATGGAAATCTTCAGTGTGAGTCAGCATGATAGGCATTCACGGTTCATATATTCATAGATTCCAAGGCCATTAGGGGCCAGTGTGATCCTCTAGTCTGACCTCTTGTATCACACAGGCCCTAGAATTTCTCCAAAATAATTCCTAGAGCAGATCTGTTAGTAAAATATCCAATATTGATTTTAAAATTGCTAGTGATGGAGAATCCATCATGACCCCTCGTAAATTGTTCCAGTGGTTAATTACAATCTGAATTTGTGTAGCTTCAAACTCCAGCCAGGCCATAGGCGCTGATTTCCCTTTTGCCCGGTGGGTGCTCACCCCCCCTCCCCTGCTCCTGGCCCCACCCCTGCCCCGCCTCTTCCCGCCCCTGCACCACCCTCTCCCCACCCCATTCCACCCCTTTCTCCAGCCCCGGAGCACCCACGGAGTTGGTGCCTATAAGCCATGTTATACCTTTCTCTGCCAGATGGAAAACCCCCTTATCAAGTATTTGTTCCCCATCTAGGTACTCATACACTAATCAAGTCACCCGTTAACCTCCTCTTTGTTAGACTCAGAGAGCTCAATGTATTTAACTTATCACTGTTGAGCAGGTTTTCCAATCCTGTAACCATTCTCCTGTCATCATTGTGTAGCAATATGTCATCATTATGTAGCATTATGCTCATAAAACATGCTGGCAAAGACTAATGTGCACTGAAACAGGAAAATCAGCTGTTAATATGGTATGTATTACAAAAGTACATTGTATAGATAAAATTATAACACTCCATTCATTACTACATTTTTCAGAACATTTAAATTAGAAAATAACTTTGTAGTTTAAATTCCAATCTGGTCTTAACCTTAGGCTGACTGGAATACTATCCAGTCTTAACATGCTTTTGACTACTTGGAATGGTCAGGAATGAGAGACAGGCCAGTGAGTTAAAATTTTGTGGCATTTCAGATAAATGAAAAATATATTTAGCTGCTGTAAGAAGTCTGAAGACTGTGTCAAGAAAAAGCTAACAATTTACTGTTTTGATCCTACTTGTATTGAATTTTTGTTTTTAAGAGCCGTGGAGTAAACTATACATGAAGTGGTTTTCCTGTTAATCCAAATCCCTAAAGGCTTCTTAGCCACTAGAAGGTGGATGTAGCAAATTCCTGCTTTCATAAAACTTGATTTGATAACACTGTCATGTATCTTCAATCCTGTGCCCTTTAGCCTAAGAAAATAACAAGGGAGCCAATTACTGGTGCATCTAACAGTAGTCATTTACTTCAACAGGTGTTCAAATCATCTAACATACAGTAATTTTGAGACAGTGAGATTTAATATTTCAGTAATGAGTCTGTACATCCCATGATTGGCTTAAATTTAATTGCTGCTTGCCTTTTCATTTTCATGAAAGTCTCAAAAGTAATAAGTGATAGGTAAGGTTCAATTTATAAAAGATTTTTACTGAAATAACAAAGGTGGAAAAATATCATTATTGAAAAATTGTTTTTAACTCGATTTATAAAAAGCTAATTTATAGATGAGTCAGAACTTACTAAGACTGATAACTAGTTTATGTCCACTTTAAACCAAAGAAAAATTCATGGTAAATTGGACTAGGCTCTGGACATAACTGGAAGAAATATTATAAGATTTACTTATTCTTACTGGGGTGTAGGAAGGAAGGAAAGTATTTGGGGGATGGCTTAAGCAAAGATGGTGAATTTTAAGATACCAGCTCTAATCCAGTGAGGGAATAAAAATGGATACTAAATGCAGATTAAACAAATGATACTGTTAGAACTGCAACACAAATATGAAATAGAAAAATAGCAAGGATGGATGATCAAGGTATATCAGTAACAAATGGATAGGTTTCTGACGGTTTCTGGAGATCCAAAAGACTCTGCAAGTGGGACCCAAGCCTAAGAGGTGGCTACTTGAATTTCTTGTTGCCATAATGTTTTTTTTTTTTAATTTTCAAATATCAAGCCAATCACAAGCAATTACCTATTAATCTGGCACTGAAGGATATCTGACGCTAAGATAAATGATAACCTAGTTATCAGCAACTGGCCTTAAAATTTTAAACAGCTGGTGTAGCGACACTAGGGACAATGAAGTTAAGGGAGACACCAAAAGGACTTGTCTCTACAGTCCTTTAAGACAACAGAATCAATGTGAATGAGGCATAGTAATTAAAAACATGGCCAGCTGCTCAGCGGTCACTAGCACATGGTGGAACCGGGTTTCTACTGGTTGAAGCTACTGCAGCTGGAGGAAGCAAGAATGCAGAACATGTGATGAACTAGAGTTATGCTTTCAACTTACCCTAGCTAATAGCACAGTATTGCTTGCACCTTTTTTGGAGTTGATGAAATCCTCCTGATGGGAGAATAATAGTGGCTTTGGGAAGAACCTTATGTATTTGTGCTTTTTAGTCCATCTCTGTAGATTACATGGTTGGGTATATTTCCCCAACAGACTACTTAGCCTGTTGTATGCTGCTTGGTGAGATGTTGACTGTTCTTGGATTTCTGATTTGTGCATCACTGACGATTGAAACAAGCTATGATGTCTGATTTCAAATGGCCAGTCAGAAGGTAGGACTGGGCAGTTGGAATTAAAAGCCATTACAATAGTGAAGTGAAACTGAAGAAATAAAATTCTAGACTGAGTTTCTGTTGACAAAAAGCTTGTTAGAAATAGTAGCACAGATTTCGGTGGGACTGGTACTAGATGGGTACAAGCTACAAAATCTAGCTAGAGCTTGCTCCATCTTTGTATCAACTTTTTTACATACATTGTTAAATTGTTCTGTACTATTCCTACTTCAGCTTCTCCTGATGGATCAGAGGTATCTACTTCCATCAGCTTTCAAAAAATCCAGGAAGAGAAGTCAGTATTGTATTAGGATTCTAAAAGGCCATTTTTTCGTCTTTGCCAACATTTTGCATCAATGTTTCTTTACTGCTTTAGCAAGGAGTACTTTGAACCAGTCCCAGAATAAAAAAAAACTCATAGTCATAAAAAACGGTTATAATGACTTAAACTTAGCATTCTATTATGTACAATGTATTATGCTTCAATCAGTTGTCTCTGTTCTCAAAGAAACAAACTTCTATTTTAATATCTTATGCAAGTACATACAGTACAGCAAAATTAGAGGGTACACATGAAGAAAAATTCCATCAAAAGACAAAGTTATCCAATGTCAAGGAAATCTCTTGCATCTCCATAACATGAAGTCAACAACTGCAAAATATGTGGATAAGGCAATTAACAGAGGCAATTAAAGCCTCACAGTACATACGTTTTATGAGCCATTTGACGACTGAATACAATAGCTGGATCTCTGAAAAACTATCCCTCTCAAACCAGACAAAGGATCCATGACACTGCTATGAGCATCAAATTAACATAGAACAGCTCTCCAACATGGTCCAGCAGTCAGCCGAGGAAAAAGTTAAGACTTTGTTGGGGGGGAGAGGGGTCAGGAAGGGGTTTTTTTGGGGGGTTATTAGATTCAGTTCTGAAAGTCATTGCTGTGATATTACCAATGATATATGTTCTGCCTCCGTTTACATAACTACAAAATAGATGTAATATTATAAGACAACTTAACTCCTGAAGCTAATAAATCACTTAAGAACTTGAAAGGAAAGGGGCTGTGACTGTTCATCAGTGTTACAAGAACATCTTCAGTAAACAGAACTCCAAAAAAGTACTCTTGTGCAGAGAAGAGAGAAGTAGACTATTCTAAAAGAAAAATGCAGAATAAAGGGTTAATTGTCTTCTTGATGCAGCTACTGTTGATTCACAGTGATTATGTGAATTGACTTCAACACTTTTAACAGGGAGGCTATGAAAAGCGGGACATGACAAACTTATTCTTTCAAACATTGGTGTGCTGATGTGTACAGGCTCAAATAATGGATTTTGGGGTCGGTGGGAATTACCTTGCCTATATCCTAAACCTAAGGGACTCCTCTTGTATGTGGGTGCGGATCTTAAGGATTCCCCAAAAAACCCTGTGTTTTTTTCCTGCATAAACACAGCGTAGTGGCTTGGTTTTGATCATAGCCTTGAAGGTGTAAAGACAGACCTCCTGACAAGGAAAAGGACTGAGAATTCTCTGTTAAATACAAAGGAAAACCTGGTCTTTGGTTACCATCTTACAGAGAATGGCTGTGGGGAATTACAATGCACACTGAGGAGAGAATATACACAAGCCATGGGTGTCAATCACAAAGGAGTCACAGTATGAAACTTGTTGTTTCCTGGATGTATTTCTTTTATCAGGCCTTCTCTTAATGCATTGTCACACTTGTAATATCATGCTGTATTTGATCAAGTGTGTGCGGTAAGCCTCTGGGTCCAACATTATCTCAGAGTTTTCAGTTGCAAATAGTGGTGGTAGACAGAGAAAGTCGGTGGTTGGAATAGAAGAGGTCCTAGAGTAGCAGTTGCTTATGGAAACAATAACTCAGAGCGTACTCCCTGTAAATCCTAGTGAAGAGAAGGCACACAGCTAGCTTTTTCTTCAGTATAGCTCGTGGACGTCAGCCCTGTACCTCTCCAGCTGCCTTTTCTCAACTGAGTTACTATCAGCCTGTGTCTCAACGTCGTGTATTGAACACTGAACTATATAGTATAAGGTAAAAAACACATATAGCCTGAGGCTCAAAGACTAGCTTTTAGAATGTAAACTGAACTTTCCTTGCCATTGAGGGACAGTTGAAATGTGCATTTCCCCAAGCCTCTTGACAACTGTATTACAATGTCATGAAATTGACAAGAAAGCTGGGCAGCTAGAGCCCAGGTACCCCCCACTACCCTGGAGAGCTGGGTGGCTGGAGCTTGCTCCCAGCTAGGAGCCAGGGAGTGGGGGAAATAGACCCCACTCCAGCTCGAGCGAGAAGCCAGGAGTCCAGACCCAGCTAGGAGCTGAGCAGCCTTTGTCAGTTTCTCAGCTCATGGAGCAATGAAATTGACAAGGCTGCCGGGCTCCTGGTGGGGAGCGGGGTGTAAAGCGGGAGCAGCTGGACCACATTCCCCAGGGGCATGAAACCCCACAGGGAACAGAGAGCGAAGGGGCAGCCCCAAGCACTCCCTTCTGAGGTTGGTGGAAGTGCTCCTGATGAGGACGCTCACCGCCGACCCAAGGAGGCTAGTGGTAATTACCACAGCAGTAATTACTGTGGTGGCTGTAAGTTGACCTAAGATAGGTTGACGTACATTTCTAGTGCAGACAAGTCCCAAACCACCTACTTGCAACCAGCTCCCAGCTGCTATCTTAGCTTGCTACAGGTGCTCCCTTGAAACTTCTGAGTCAGGTCCTCTCTGACCTGTGGTAGTGGTTCACTTTCCTGTGTTTTACTATTACAGAGCCCTTTACTGGCTGGATATTGAACCGGGGGCTAACTACTGACTGAACAGCTTATATATTGATGACAGTATGTCATGGGCATAGTGTAGACAATATGTACATCTGCTCAATTGCATTTGGGTTGTTTGGTGCTCTGTCAGACATAAATATAAGTCAGCCTCTGGTTGGGCATCTCTTGTTTCTGTCAGTTATGTCAGAAAAATAATTAACTGGGAAAGTATAGTACTTATTAAATTAACTGAATGACATACAAAGGAGCCTGGTGAAAATGGTGCACTATTTCTGTCGGGCAGGGGAGATGAGACTAGAACCTCCAACTTCAGACATGATAGGCCTGCTGGAAGAAGAAGAAAATAGATGGTCACCTAGTACAGCGACAGAGCTAATGGGAGGAGGTGACCACCCCCCCCCCCGGGGGGCATTTTGGGGGATGTGTGGTGCTTTTTCAAGATCATAGGTATAACTGAAGGCAGAAGCACAGTTACCTGTCACACCCTGATTCTGTCACTGCTCAAAACCTGGCTCTGCTCCTGATCTACATAAACAGCATTCCTTTTGTGAAGACTACTTACCTAGTCATTGTGCTGCTGTTGCTTGATATTAATCTCCAGTGAAGAGTTTGAATTATTCTCTCTCTTGTGAATGTTTCTGGAGCTCAATGACTTCACTTAGGTCAGGTTTCAGAGTAACAGCCGTGTTAGTCTGTATTTGCAAAAAGAAAAGAAGTACTTGTGGCATCTTAGAGACTAACCAATTTATTTGAGCATAAGCTTTCGTGAGCTACAGCTCACTTCCGATGAAGTGAGCTGTAGCTCACGAAAGCTTATGCTCAAATAAATTGGTTAGTCTCTAAGGTGCCACAAGTACTCCTTTTCTTTTCACTTAGGTCAGGTAGTTGTCACCTAATACACTGACATTAGGATGTACTGCACCACAGAAGAACCTTGACTCAGGCAGCAAATACTAGACTGGAACTGAAGTTCTGAGTTTCAGCTAACCTCTTATTGGGTAACTCAATTTCCAGTTTGACTCTGTCACTGTGAACACCTAAGGTGTTAGGTCTCCGCCCTTTTCAGCAGGAATAGAAGGCACAGGTTGTTCACTTTAAAGAGTAAAAGCTAGAGCTGGCTATCCCAGTAATGAAAGAATGGTTGGAGAGGGTATGCCTGTGGAGTAGGCCAGTGGCTCTCAACCTTTCCAGATTACTGTACCCGTTTCAGGAGTCTGATTTGTCTTGCATACCCCAAGTTTCACCTCACTTATAAACTACTTGCTTACAAAATCAGACATAAAATACAAAAGGGTCACAGTACGTTATTACTGAAAAATGGCTTATTTTCTCATTTTACAATATAATTATAAAATAAATCAACTGGAATAAAAATATTGTACTTACATTTCAGAGTATAATATATAGAGCTGTATAAACAAGTCATGGTCTATATGAAATTTTAGTTTGTACTGATTTTGCTAGTGCTTCTTATGTAGCCTGTTGTAAAACTAGGCAAATATCTAGATGAGTTGATGTATCCCCTAGAAGATCTCTGTGTACCCCCAGAGGTACATGTAACCCTGGTTGAGAACCACTGGAGTAAGCTATCAAGAAGGTGGAGCTAATCATATCATTGGTATGGCATTTTGTCAGAGCAGGATGCAGATGGAAGACAAAATGGATTGACTCTTAGCTGTTTGCATCCACGTTGAGGACTTTCTAATCCTAAGGGATAGCTCTGTGTATACTTCTCAGAGGAATCACACTGAAGTGGAAGAGCAGTGTGCAACACATTAATAATGACAGAATCAAGTGCTGATGGTGTCAAAAACATAGGGGCTGAGAAAGGAGTAGCTAACTTCTCAATTAATTTCCATATGTTTTGATCAGCTTAACTGCTTTGAATTTATTCAGAGACTATTATTCACGGTAATAGACATCTCCAGTATTTCTTGAGTTGGTCTTTTTCATAAACAATAAAAACTCACAGTTAAGAGATCAGAGCAATTCCCTAATTAGTTATTTTTATAAAAAATTAAGACAAAGGGGAGACAACAAAACTGTGGTCTACTTCCTTCAAAATGCAAAGCACATGGCTTGCTCCTCAATTAAAAAGTGCATACGTATAGTGCCCTCCAGAATGGGGAAATTTGCATGTTCTACTGCAGAGAACATCCTGACTAATGCATTGTGTGCAAGGATTTTATTTGCTTGTTGAACACAACCATGCAACCCTAGTTAAGGATCCATTACTGTCAGTCAGAGCTGACTATGTTTGAAAATAAATCTATGCACCACATAAAAGTTGAAATTAAAACCATTTAAATGTAAAATCTGCTAGCCTCAGAAAGTGGGTTGGCTCATCAACTAAAATGGTATTACTTGAGGCAGGGAGCTTGTTAGCCCACCAGTTTGATACAAGGCACTTAGCACCCTGCTAGTGGAATTATATAAATGAAGCTTTAAGCACTCATTTTTCCTCTTTGTATGTGCCTTTTCCCTTTTGACAACTTTCTTCAGCCCTGACTTGCAGGCATGCATGCTCCCTGGTGTGATTGCTAGGTCTCTCCCCATAAAAGCAAATTTTCCTGTGCTAAAACCAGATTAAGAACAGCTGGTTTAACATATGCAACAGATTTTTTTTTCAAGTTTTGTCAAGTGATAGACAGATACAACAGAATGACAAACCAACAGGGAGAAATAGCTTTCAAGGTCCAGAGGAAAGAGGAAAGATGAAGCTGAACTTGATGGGCAGGATGGTTGCTTTGGATCTGTAATGAAGTATTTGAACTTGACGCTTCTGAGCTCACAAAATGTGATGAAGTGAGTTACCATGTATTGACATACAGCTAAAAAACCCTAAAACGTAATTCTGAAAGTTTAACCCTGTTAAACCAACAAACCTTAGCTGAGAGACTAATAAATGAGAATTTTTATGAGAACTTTTAAAATTCTCAGTAGGTTGTGCTGAGTAGGGACCATGTTTGTTAAGCAAGCAATAATGACCTAATGACTTTTTTCTCAGCCCCCAAATCCAGATGTTGTGGGGTTGCTCTGGATGGATCATTCAGTGGTTGTATTTTCCAGTCACAGTACTGGAACTGGAGAAGTCCATGGGGTGCATTTTGTTAGGCCAATTCATATCCCTCTTTGGCCCTGTGGTGGGGCAGCTACCCCACACAAACAGAAAAATGGTTAAAGCAACCTTAGGGAGGCTGTGCAGAACCCAGCCAATTAGAAGAGGTCTTATTGAGCCAGCCAATAGGGAGAAGGCTTAGTGGAGCAGCCAATCAACTTTGTATTCAACTTTGGAGCAGGAGTTGCTTGCAGGGGGCTGTGCCAAACCTGGTGTGGTGCATTCCCATTTCTGTTGTAACCTCCAGACACCTTTCCCTCCCCTAGTCCAGGCCCTTTTACACATCGATAGAGAATTTGGGGTGAATCACATAACCTAAGTAGAAGACCTTTCGTCTCACTGACAACCCAGAAGAATTCATTCTGTTCTGTGGTGAGGGAAGTGGCGCCTGAAGCTGAAAAGGTAGAGACCTTTCTCCTAGGGCCCCTCCTCAGTCCCAAACACTCAGTCTGAGCCAGGGGGCTCGTGCTGTATTTGGAAAATTTTGTCTTAGCTGGGGAGATGGAATGGGCATCAGCCTCCTGCCCTCTGTTCTTTTCTGTTTGTTTTACCAATGTTTTAAAACAATAAACCAAGATTTTTTTATTTATAATTTTTTTAAAAATACCTTCTCCTTCATAACAAAAGGTCATTAGGTGTTGCTTTCGCTCCAGCTTGGTGCTTCTTGGGAGCTTTGCTACACTCAACATTCCATTGAAGAGGTTATCAAACACCAGAGCAGAAAAGGGGAGGGAAAGGTCATTATGTCCTTTTCATCTTTGTAAATTATTGTGAACAAGCTGAACTTTATTTTGCCACTTAGCTATATAAGTAGGACCACCTTCCTTTGACTGAGGCTCAAACACCCTGTTGGGATAGCAACAAACTTAAGTTTGTGTTTCATGGGGAAAGCTCTCTCCCTTGGGTCTTCAAAGCTCATCATTAAAAAATGTCATTCTGAACATTAAAAATAGAAAAGTCTCTTCTGTTTGTAACAAATAATCCATACAGAACTGGTTGAATAAAAAATTGAAAATTTCCTTAAAGGTGCTAGAATGTGTATTAGACTGGGTATGGTATGGGTATTCCATAAGTTACCAAGCTTAAGGCTTTGATTTGATTGGCACTGCAATGTAATCATGCAAGATGTCACTCTTGTCTAAGCAAAAGTAATGAAAAATGTGCTTACATGAAGCACTGGTTTTATAAACTGCTATTTCAGAATACTGAAGAGGAAGGGGATATTAAAAGTTGATTTCTGAAAAGGCCAAGTTCAAGTTAATCATGTTTAGCTTAGAACACTAAAGCTTCTAGGATGGAAATTCTCCTGTCTTCTGTAACCAGCAAATCATAATTTGAGCAAAGACATGTGTCAGTATATCTATATTTCATGCTGCTTCCCAACACTCATTCTCTGAGAAATGGGAAGTGTCAGTTTTGTATGTTGTATTATAATGGGGACTGGGTGACCTAAATAAACACGGTTAGAGCTTTCTCTTAAAATTTTCTCACATTACCCTGGCTTTAAAATGGTTCACACCTTTTTTGTGTGTCTTGTTAGCACCAATTGTGGATGATCCATTTTGTTTACCCCATGTATTAAAGTACAAACTGTGAAGGGAGAAGCCAGTCCTAATACCTGTAGGTCACTTACACACTTATTAAAATATTACCACTCAGATTTTGCCAAAGGCTAGGCACAAATGCACATAACTTCAGTAAATTATATGCTCAGTTGGATGTTAGTGTGGTCAAACATGGGTCTAGGAGTCATAGAACTTAGCACACAATGTTCAGCTTAAATGTCTGCAAATGGCTTGTCTAGTTTATCAAATGCAACTCTTCACAATATTCATTTACTTTTTAGTATAACAAGTTCAGTCCACCTCTACAACTAGAAAGAATGGTTAAAACTCTTTCTGAACCCATGGTCAAGTACACTAACTCCTCGCTTAATGTTGTAGTTATGTTCCTGAAAAATGTGACTTTAAGCAAAACGATGTTAAGTGAATCCAATTTCCCCATAAGAATTAATGTAAATGGTGGTGGGGGTGTTAGGTTCCAGGGAAATTTTTTCACCAGACAAAAGACTATATTATATATATACACACACACAGAGTATAAGTTTTAAACAATATAATACTGTACACAGCAGTGATTATTGTGAAGCTTGGTTGAGGTGGTGAAGTCAGAGGGTGGGATATTTCCCAGGGAATGCCTTACTGCTAAAGGATGAACGAACACTTGGCTGAGCCTTCAAGGGTTAACTCATTGTTAATGTGGCCTCACACTCTACAAGGCAGCATGAATGGAGGGAGAGAGGCAGCATGAATGGAGGGAGAGAGACACACAACCTGTGTGTGAGAGAGAGATGCGCATTTCCCCTTTAAGTACGCTGACCCCACTCTTAAGTACACTGCCTTGTTAAGTTAATCAGCAAGCAGGAGGCTCCTGGAAGCAGCTCCAAGGCAGAGGGCAGGAGCAGCATGGGGCAGTAGGGGGAGGGACAGCTGAACTGCTGGCAATTGATAGCCTGCTAGGCGGTTGCCAGGATCTTGGGGGAGCGGGGAGCTGATGTGGGGGCTGCCAGTCCACCCTGGTTCCAAGCCCCCACCAGCTCACTGCAACCAGCTGCTCTTCCTGCAAGCAGTGGACAAAGCAGGAGGCTGCCAAACGACATTAAAAGGGAGCATTACACAACTTTAAATTAGCCTGTTCCCTAACTGATCAGCAACATAACAACGAAACAACGTTAACCGGGACGACTTTAAGTGAGGAGTTACTGTAGCTTAAACTGCGCTTGACCTCCTATCAGTTAAAATGTGTGGGTTAGGTTGGTGGGATGTTGTAACTGACTTACAGGTAATTAACTCAGTCCACGTTTCTCTCAAAATGATTTTTGCAGGGACTGATTAGGATGAGCATAGTGGCAATATTAAAATACCTATGGAGTGGGAAAAGGGTAGGGATACTCAAATTCTATAAAAACCTTCTTGGAGAGAGTATGGGCAGAATAAGGATACAACACAAAGCTGGTCTACCATGCCTTGTCTGCTAACTTTGATTAGGCAGACCCTACAGTGTGGGAATCTTCTTTGTTGGAAAAACGTTTGTCAACAGCAAAATGGCTGACAGCAAATACTGGCCTAGACTCAGCTTTTTAAATGTGGGTTGAATTTCTAACTTGTGATGTGAGAAGCTGTTGTGGTTGGCAAATACGGGAGGAATTTGATGTGGATCACATTAGCTTGTGTCTTCAACCCTTCAGTTAAAAGATCACCCTCTGTTAACTAGCCCTCATTCAGAAGACATATCTTAATGTACAATCCAAAGGGGAAAGAAATTGCATTTTGTAGCGCTGCCCTAATTCTGAAGAAGCTGTTGATTTAAAGCTACAGGGAAAACAACTAAATATTAAAGCTGCAGCTTACAAATGAAGACAGTGTACTTGTAAACTAATTTTCCCTATACATAGTCATATGAGTTTTGACAGATGAAATTCCATCTAAAGAAAAGGAGTACTTGTGGCACCTTAGAGACTAACCAAAATTGGTTAGTCTCTAAGGTGCCACAAGTACTCCTTTTCTTTTTGCGAATACAGACTAACACCGCTGTTCCTCTGAAACCTGAAATTCCATCTGAAACTGATAAAATACCATATTTGCCACATGATGTGCACTGACAGCCCATCTAGTTGATTTACATATTTGATAGGCTTTGTATTCATAATGTAACTTCCCATCTGCCTCCAGGTGCATAATGTAACTTCCCATCTGTCTCTTGCCGCTGCAGTAGTGGTGGCCGGAGTCCTGGGCCCTTTAATTTGCCCCTGAGCCCCAGGGCTCCTAGCCACCTCTGCAGATGGTAGCTTCGGGGTGATTTAAAGGCCCCGGGGCTCCCAGCCACAGCCAGAGCCCCTGCCCTTTAAATCTTCCGGTTAAGGCCACGCCCCCACTCAGGACTCTGGCGTACCAGTAAGTCCTTTAAGTTACTTTCACCCCTGGCTAAAATCATTATAGCTGAAAGGATGCACCAGTGAGCACTAAGGCCTAGGTAATAAAGGCAGTGTAAAACTTCCCAATTCTGAGATGCTCCACTCCTGCACCAGTGATCCTAGGGTAGCCAGAGTGGATCTGCCTTTGAGCATGCTCCATGACCAGGGGAATCAAAGTACTAGTGCTGATGCATCTTATGTCAGTGGGAAGGGTGTTAATAACCATACTTTGCTTTCCACAAGTTTCAGCTACTGTTGTTAGAGTCACCATCTGTTCAGTAGTGATTCAATTTGATATCAGACCCTCCCATGATCTAAGAAGTGATGTCTGCAGATAAATATCTACTAAGAGGGTTGGAGAGGAGTTAAAAGAGCTGTTATTCCTATATAGAGCTAGGATAGTCAGAGCTATATTAAATGTTTCTTCTATCATGACAAATAATTTTAAAAGGTGGAGGGAGAGAACACAGGTGCCCCGAGCCCAGGGGCTGAGTTTGAGGCATATAATTAGGCACACTGACAAGAAAAGAACATATACTTGCCATATGGACGTGAATGGTGTCAATTTAAGATTACAGAGTGAATTCCATCTTTGCTGAAATAGAACTGGCTTACATGCATGAATGGCACAATACACTAATCTGAACCATCATTTAGTTGCATACAATATCTGTTACTGTTAAATCACCTTCAGCCTCTTGCTAGTGTGAGATTGGATAGTTCCCCTAGAGTATACTGCTTTCTCCTACTAGTTTCAAGTAACTTGGGCAGTTGGTCTCTGAGCTGAAGTTCAAAGGTTACTAACTTTAGTCCAATAGTTACTGTAACTTTGATTTTCTCACTTGAGAATCTTAATGGGACCAGAAGAGCTGAATAGCAACAGAGGAGCTGGAATGACAGGTGCTTGTTCCCACAAATTCTTCCTGAGCTGAATGCCTACTTCAATTTCTTACTGGGGGAATTTCTAGAAGGGCTATTCTGTGCCTCTAGTAGAGGTCATTTAATGGGTTGACAAAACTATATATCAATCAGTGTCCTTGAAAATGTTTCAAATGCTGCTAATCATTAGAGACATTTCTTTGTTAAACATTACTCTGAGAGCCATTGATGTCGGGCATGCGAGCCCCTAGGCTTTTCAAAACCTACTTATTTCAGTAATAGAAACTCCCACTGCATCTGAAAGTTGATTTAAGTTTCAGCTTTCTTAATCCTCATAGCAGCTGAGCTTTTCATGTTTAATGTACAAGGTCCATAACAGGCCCACAAATGAACAAGCTATTACGCAGAACTGCAAATATTGTGTAGACTTTATTCCCCTCCATCTAGTTTCACCTGGAACCAGTTTATAACTCAGTCACTGACTATGTGGCACGGGGTCTATGAAGATTCAGAAAGCTTTGCTAAGATTAACTCAATCAGAAAAAAACAAAACCATAGATACTGTTGGGGAAGGCTGCAACTACCATAATACAAATCTAGAAAGTGACAATTACCCAGCCACAACTAGGTATATACCACATTTCATAGAAATAAGTCAGCTTCTTGGTTCTGTGTCACTGGTTAATGTTGAAACTGGCACAATTTGCTAACAAATAGACAAATAAAAGTAAAATTTTCATATCTCTAAGGCCACGGGTTTCACTGGGCAATATCCTTCTGTTAGTGAATGAAAATGTGATGAATAGTCAAACTGACATAATGCCAGTGGAACAGGTGGAGGGAAGGGAACAGTGGAACAGGAACACTGCAAGAGCTGTAAATGGCAGCCTTTTAAACATGCTCTCTATTGAAGAGGCCACCTTTTTATTGGCTAAGTATAAAATAAAGAGGTGAGATTTCTTAATCACTATGCATCAGCAAAATGTGGATTTTTTTTTTTAATTCTGAGGGAGAGGAATTAGTGGAAATCCACTTCTACAAAACACCACTGCCAGAATAATAATTTAGTTGTTCATGATTCTGGCCATTTTTCAGGATGGATTCTGGTATGTGTCTAATAAGAGTGAAACAGTAAAATGGTCATTAACAGCAGTTAAAGTGCTGCTTGGGTTTTCTCACTTGCTTCTCATTACTGCCCTGCTTCTCAATATCCTCAGGGCTTGTGGACACAGGGAAATTTATCAGCTTAACTACACATATACAATTATAATTACAACAGTGTTACTCCCCATATGTATACACTTATTCCAGAATACACATGTCCAAATAGGGTGTTAAACCACTGTAACTGGTGAGTTTCCCTGCTGCTGGCCACCTTCCTTAACAACAAAATTTTAGTCTCCCAAAAATGTCTAAAATCATGAGTTAAATCAACGATAAGCAAACTAATATTTTAAAGTGAGAGGGGAGGGGAGTGGCAAGTGGCAGATGGAGAGAGACAGTGAAAAACCAAGATTTCAAAGTTACTTTGCACTTGTTTACTAATGCATGTTAAAGGGAATTATCATATATTGGGAAAACTAACTGTACATTCTGTGCTGTAAACTTTCTGCATGGTAATAAGCTTAACATCTACTTCAGTCCTAAGATAAAAGCGGGGGAAGTGGTACCAGCTTTCCTGAAGGGATGGATCTTGTTCCAGCTGTCCAAGTAATCTTTTCAAGTGATTTTGAAGCGAGGTGCCTGGCCAGCACTGGCTCTTACAGGGGGAGACACCTGGCAGTGCTCTGACCTAACAGTAGCTGAATCCTGTGGTGTATTGAGGACTGTGTTGGAATTGCAAGCTATCACTTTTAAGAGTGCTAGTGGAGCCGGGTAGAGGCAGGTTTCCTGGTTCTGCTTGCAGGCTTGGGGACTCTGTCGGGAAGTGTGCGATCAGAGGAAAAGCCAGCCTCTAACATGAGTCATATCTTTGTACCTTAGGGAGCAGCCTTCTTTGTGTCTATTTTTGGGTTCTGAATTCTAAAAAATGAAGTAGTGCTACCTTGCAAACTTCCAGCAAGAAAAAATGGTGAGTTTATCTAATTCCTCTGTGTGTATGCTGTAAACATAACAGATTCTGAGGGTAAAACTTTGTTCATATCAATTAAATATACAACCCTGAACCCATTTTCATGACTTGTAAACTGCCTCAGTTTCGAAGGGTTGAGCGAACATTGCCTCCTCTATCTATGGCATTGCATAAATTATGGAGAACTTTATGATTAAAAATGACAATACAAAATTGAAGAATTTTGTATTTTATTGAACATAGGTAATCCTATACAGTATTTATTTAACAAATGGTTGGTGTCCTATTGCTTAAATTCCTGTTGGGTATCAGACATGCTTCAAGTTTAGTACCCAGCAAGAAAAAGTCAACCGACAAACTGTTAGCTGACTTGTGGAGGCTGTGTATGTATGAATTGGAATTTGGCAAAAGCAGACTGTTAATGTGTTAAAAGGGTAGCTCAAAATAATAGATACTGGTGTTCACTTAGGCTAAAATAGTAATATAGTGTGGCATCAGGAATCAGAACCATTTCTGAATGGCTCTACTGCTATATCATGACAAGCTAGTCAAATGTGCATTGCATATAGCAAAGTATCTCAATTCTTCCACTGCTGCTTTCAGAATTCGCAGGACAATGGAATGTCAGACACAATTCAGGATTCAGACTTCCCCATCTGGTATTATGTGACTCCATTTATCTGGGTGTTTTGAATAAAGCTTGTTTCTAAGGTTTTGAAAGATTCCCTGCAAAGCAATCACTGTAGACATTTGTATCAGATGGTCATTAACTTCCTTTATTTACTGTTGACAAAAGGGATAGTGACTCTGAACATAATGCAGGGCATGAAAATGAGTTTCAGACTGCATCTCTAAAACCTTAAATTCTGAATTCTCACTCATTGTTCCTGTGTCATAACAGATTATTTACTACTTGCTGATTTATGGGCATTTGAAGTTAAAAAATACTATACATTTGCACAGATAAAAGTAAGTAAGAATCAGAGTTGGTATAAAACTTAAGTTATGTATATTTCTGCTCTTCTAACTTGGATCTGCCTAAAACTTGACTTACCTGCCCAATGGGAATGGTTCAGAACCCTTAGTATATCTGGAAAAAATGGAACTTTTGAGGTTCACGTACTGTGGGTTTTAAATGCAAAAGTCTAAGAACTATCAGTTCTCTGCTGACAGGATGGAGAGATTTCAGTATCAAGCTCTCTAGTCTCAAATTGGCTTTCCACAAAATGTAACAGAGCACTTTTAACCTTCAAGGATGAGTGTAATGCTATTTTTCCCCCGAGTAGTGGATTGTGAGCCTTTGTAGTGTGGGCAGGTGAATATTTTCTAGCACTAACTTAATTTTGCCTTAAATATGTGCCCATCGAAAACTTTGTGTTAACAGAATCAGTTGACTTTTTTCAAAATCTTTCCTCATATTAAGAGGGTTGTTTTGAAAAGTACATGAAAATGAAGGAATGGTTCCCTTGAAGTAAAGCAATCTCATTTTTAGGTTTTAAACTTGAATAATCTTTACCTGATTCCTTGGTTTTCACTGCTTCCATCTAAATATCTCAAAGCATTTTACAAACAGTGAATGAATTAAACCTCACATGTCTCAGGTAGTTAAGGAGGCCATCATAAGCCAGAGGGAAACTGAGGGTAAGAGATTCTGTGACTTGCTCAGAATCAAACAGCAAGTCTATAGCAGAGTTGGGAATAAATCCCAAGTTTTGTAACAACCAATATTCTCTTTACTCAGAAACTTCAGGCTGAAGCCTGGGAAAGACAACAGCTAAGAATTGCAATTCCAGTGTCTAATCCCCAGATGGAATACAACCATGTCATTCATAGGTGAAAGTTCTATCAGCATAACCTGCATTCCATATTGACCTTAAAATGACTGATTGAAAATAAAATGAAAGTGGTACCTAGAACGCGAAAGGTTATTTCTCTTGCACAGTGCTGTAAACAGTCATGTCACATCCTTTATGTGGAACACACTGTAATTTAAATGGACTCATCCAAGAGTGTAATCCTTCCCTGTTGATCACATGAGGTAATAAGTATCAACACTTAACTTAAGTAAACAGGGGGAAAAGGAGGCTCTGAAAGATGAAAAGAACCCTTTCAGACAACTGGCTTGCTCAAAGGTAGGAATTGCTAGTAACTATAGGTGTTAACACAATTCTTTTGGTTTGTAATCAATTGGCTCATTCCAGGAACTCACTATTAAATGTGTACTTGAAAGAATCAACACATCTGCATCATTAAATGTTCTAAATTCATCTTTACCATCCCTTGAGTAACAGAGATCCAATGAGAAATTAAGCCCTCTGGAATAATCTGTTGATTTAGAATAATTTTGGACACTTTAAATTTATAATCTAACAAATGGATTACTCCACATGCAGTCAATTTTCACAGGTCAGAAGTAGTTCTAATTTTTTTTTTAACAAATGATTCCACTGTAACCTGAAGGCAAAATGAAACGAAAGTGAGATTATAGCTCTATTTTTAGGAGAGAAACCAAAGTGAATGAATGAAAGGCTTATACTACATTCATTTCACCCCTTGAGTGTATGCTGACATGGTAGGACTCCCAAACAAAAGGTCCATCACTCAGGAGTTTGACAGGCATGCCACATTCGAGAAGGTGTCACAGCCAAAAAGAGAAGCTTTGCCATATGCTTTTTAGTTCTCAGGCAGGCATTGTCACAATGCTGCAATCGTAACTGCAAAATATAACAACCCATATTTGTAAGGTACTGCCTATGCTAACTTGATAGCTGTTGTTAAAAATAGGGGATACAATACAAGAAATGGGAATTTAAACAGTAACTTCACCTGGACTAGTGTTGTATTTACAGATGTATTTATTTGCAGCAGCTCTAGCCCATGTTAAGATTATTGAATAATCTTAATATGACACTTAAGTAAATGAGGTGAGGCTGTGAGGAGAGGAGGAGGACAAAGGCCTTGAAAGTGAAGAAGAAACTTTTACTTGATGTGGAAGTTGGAGGAATTAGGAAATGAGTAACAGGGTAAAGAGAGGAAGATGAATTCAGCAGCTACTTTCTGGATGGCCTGAAAGAAAGGTCTAGAGGGGGAGACTGCAATAATAACAATTTAGAGTTATATACAGGGTTAACAACATGAAAATAAAGCTGGGTAAAAGAGTACAACTCTGATGACCCACTAAACAAATAACACTATGATGGAAGGCTCCCCAAAAGGTAGTACTAAACCTCTCTCTGACTCACTTCGGGCTTCCTGCTAAAAAGCCATTGACCTCTTTGGTAACACAGCTGCTTTCAGCTTCTGCTGAGGCCACAAAACAGAGTATCCACATCTTGCTTGTTGCAAATATTAGTTGGATCCAGAGTTTAGGGACTTGTTCCATGGATACTATCTTGGATTTTCATGTCAAGAGTGCTTGTGATTTCCTCAGTAAAGAAACAGTTAAGTCAGTCATAGCTTTGCTTCTAATCATACAAAGCAACATAGATCAAACTTAGAGTAGGCATGTGTGGGTAAGCTGGGGGTAACCAGAGTTGTAAGGCACCTCGCTACCAACTGTCCTGAGTGTGAGAGAGCCTTGTCTGTGCTTTACGTGGATTAGCTCCTCAACTGCACCAGCCATGTTAGCATTCCCCTCTAGGCCTCTGTGACGAGGCGTGCTTGTCCCACACTGATAGGGCAAGGGTTAACTCTACTCTTTGGGCTGAGGAAGTCAAGCCCCCTCAGCCCTGCTGGGCATGCTCCGGCTGGAGACTTGGTATAAAAGGGAGCAGGTCAGCTCTTTCAGGGCTGACAGCTGAGGAGGGAGGACCCTACTGCAGGCTCCAGTGGCACCAGGCAGTGGAAGCCAGAAATGCTGAGACCCACTAGGATGCCCAAGGAGTGATGCTGAGAGCCACGCAACTCAAGGAACCCAGGGACCACTGCACCAGGGACAGGGTAGGATGTAGCTCAGGGGGACTGGTCCTTGTGCCAGGTGGTATCAGCGTGTTTCAGGTGGATTCCTTGCTGACCCAGTGGTGAGCATACTTGCCACTGTCAGGGCCTGGGACCTGAGCTGGGACCTGGTAGAGCAGAGAGGGCTGGGTCCCCCTATTCAGCTGCCACCCACCCCTAGATGGTGGGCCCACCTTCCTGATCAGCCACTAGGCCATGCAGCCCTGCTGAACAGGGTAGCCGTACTGACTCAGCTGCAGGGAAATAATTACCATCACCCTGCCCCAAGAGGGGATGGGGTATGCTTGCCCCACAACAGCCATGCAGGCCCTGTTACTTTATAGGTTAGTGATTTGCACATCCCAACCACCCAAGCTCTCCACTCATCTCTCTATTCCACTGGACAGTCCCAGTGCTCACTGCTCCCCTGCTTCCAAAGAAGTAGACCACCCACAGTTGCGCCTCAGATCACTGCTCTGCTTAATTCATAGCACTTACAATTGCTTATGGTGAAACCGAATTTTTCTAACAAAGCACAGAGATGCAAATAGAAGTCTTAGAAACAAGTGGTTACATATAAAAGGAATCATACCATGGCTTCTAGAGCCTAGACCTAGTTAACAAGATACACTCATGGCTAATAAAGTAGTGCTCACCCAATATCTTTGTAGTACTTTACAGCTAGGTTGTTCCTGAGATATGCACACTGTCAGTTTGCCACCTAGGTGAAGGATTCAATGTGTCTCTTTGCACTCCAAGATACAGCTGACCAATCCTTTGTCTTCCTTAAACGGGACATGCCCTGGTCTTTGTTTCTTTCTATAGATTTCCTCTCTTGTCGATTTCAGTTTTTCAGTTGTCACCTGGCTTAGTATGCAAAGAGGCATACAGTACACAAACAAGCAGACAGAAAGATACATGTTAGTTACCTTCTGCATCGAAGGAATATCCCTGAGGTATGTCACTTCCTGGTGACCTGCCTTAAGTCCAAGATCTTAAGAGCATAACTTTTAGTATAGATAATATCTTCTTAAATATTATCCATCCATACATTGCACAATGATTACAACAACTGGCTCTTGGTAGAGACCTCGCATGCTACCCTTTGGTAAAAATTATGGAGATATCTAATTAAGGGGATTTCTGTAAAATCTTATGCACCCCACTGCCTTCTGCCAGTTGGCACCAATGGGTTCCTGGGTCACAGCATGCCAATTTATAATGTGAAAACGAAGAAATGTATAATATCAAACTATCAGGTTATTTGTGTTGGTCTATGGGTATTCCATAAGCTGAGAACCATTTAACAGCTTGTAGCAAACAATGTACTAACTTATCAGCTCTATTCTACTCCTGTTGCTAGTGTAGCAATAAACTAAAAATTGATGTTGGCAATTGGAAAGCTGTAAAATGATTGGATGATATTCATTCAAATCTGAGTGAGATCAATGATTGACAAACGAGACAGAATATCATTAAGTAGTTCTTCCACCTACAATAAGATAGCAGTAAGTCAAGAGGATCAGACTGAAAAACTAGAGATGGGCAAAGCTATTCCCAGCAAAGAATAAACTGTTTCACTTCCTGGAACTGTTGTGAATTTTTAGTATCTTTGCGAACTCCGAACAGAGTGTCTTACCCTTAATCAGCTTAGCATGACAGTTTGCTCAGGCTATTGCTTGTATTGTGTCACGACATATGGCAAGTTATATTTGAATTTTGCTTCCTGACTAATCAGGAGACCTCAGAGAACTATTTGGGTCAGAAACTGAACATTCATTCCCTTTTACAGTAGTATTGTCTAGTAAAAATAATTAGTGCAAAATTCTAGTGAAAATGGCTCAATGTTGGGGAAATAATCAGTTTACTTGAATTTGAACCAACACCTAGAACTGAGTTTAAGTTGGAACAACTATCTCATACAACAATAAAATATCACAGTTCTAAAGTGCTAGCTAGGAATTTTTCAACAATGTTTGAAAATGATGATTAGTTAAAACAAACTTTACATTGGGGGAAAGGGGGGGGAGAGGGGAAGGTTCATTTTGACTTATGTTACTCAGCAATTTAAAAATTTTCTTCAAAAAAACTTTCAGCGGTTGTTCTCAATAAATCTGGTACCCAGCTGGAAACTTTTAGTTAAGAAATGTAACCTGACTATAACAATTGGAGGGGTGGGGTGGGGGAAATGGTAAAATGAAATATTGATTGACAAGACCCATTTTTTCCTGATTTTTGACTTTTGTCCTGATTTGGGAAAGGAAAATTTCTCAAATTAACTTTTCATGGGACAGGAAAACTGATTTCCTGCCCAATTCTCACCTTAAACAACTCGCTTCTCAGCTATTCAGTGGCAAATTGGTTGCTTTGTTTAACTAATTACAATATGTTGGTAAATCCAATATCATGTAAGGATAGTGGGTGTCAAATATGCTGTATTTTGTGTTAGGTTAATTGAAGGCAAATTGCCAGAGATAGCTATTTGTCATATTAGTGAAAATGTTCAAGTTAAGATGGCTAGAGTTTTCTGGGTTAACTGTAGTGTTTGGGGATTGAACTACAGCATTACTAAAAGAAATGTTAAGAGATAAGCTGCTTCTGATGTATTGGGATGGTTGCAGAGGTAGCAGGTTTAAAACAAACACAAGAAAGTATTTTTTCACGCAAGACACTATCAACCTCTGGAACTCCTTGCCAGAGGGTGTTGTGAAGGCCAATACTCTAATGGGGTTCAAAAGGGAGCTGGATAGATTCATGGAAGATAGGTCCATCAATGGCTATTAGCCAGGATGGGCAGGAATGGTGTCCCTAGCCTCTGTTTGCCAGCAGCTGGCATTGGGTGACAAGGCATGGATCACTTGATGATAACCTGTCTGTTCATTCCCTTTGGGGCACCTGCCATTGGCCACTGTCAGAGGACAGGATACTGGGCTTTATGGACCTTTGGTCTGACCCAGTATGACCATTCTTATAATACAGGTCATACATCAATGCTATACTTTGCAAAGAGGAACACTGTTAAATAGCAGAAGTAACAATATGGGATAGACCTTATTACTAATTGGAAAAAATGGTTACTAAATCTTAATCTTAATTCAGGTTATTATAAATTTGCATTTATGAGATGTATTTGCATTTAAAATTCCATACATGATGCTTAGAGATTATGATGACCCACATGCTTGTCTTGGTTGCTTATTTATGATATGAAACATTCATTCTAATTAAGGAAATTGCTCAGAAATCTGCTTTCTGTAAACCAGTGACTGGCACCAAGTGTCAGAAGTTGATGCCTCTGTAGCTGTAAAACGTATTTTCAGCTATACAGTTCTTTCCACTCTCACCGTATGTGACCCAGCACCTGTGACAGGGTGTACCTACCCCACAACAGCATCCTTGAACAATTATTATTTTGAAATATTATGGGTTTAACTTCACTGAGCTGCTGCTTCATATAATGGACCAGTTAGTCCTTAAGTTAAACATTAATTTATCACTTGGGCCTCCAAGTCCAAGGTAACCATGTAAGTGCAGTACTTATCACTGAAAGGCTGAAAAACATAAAAGCTAGCTTGAGGCCCTTAATTCATTATTAATAGATTGTAATATTATATTTTGTATCTACAGCCTAAAAGGTTTAATGAAACTCAAACTAAAAACTCAACTTGGTTAAGAGAGAGACAGTAAATTCACTTGCAGAGCTGAGCATATTACAAGCAAGCAATAAGCATTTTTGCCAAGATAACTACAGTCACATAGAAATTGAGACTAATAATGCTGTTTGACTTAATGCAGTAGAATACTTTTGTAGGTTAGTAATCAAAATAAGAATGTTGTGTTTCTATACATGGCTATAGTTCATGAACATGACTGGTTGCGCTTAATTTAAATTGTGTTCAATCTGTCTCATTGCACAGAAACATAACAGTAGCCATAATGTACCTTTAACTGTTGAGTGAACTACAGTGTCCTGGGTTTTAATAGAACTGCAAAAAAACAAACAACCCCACTATTACCATATATGTCCACATAATGCCATCTCCCCAGCATGTACACTGTCACTACCAAGTCTATTCAACAGTGAGGCAAACACATCAACCTTCTTTACACATCATTTAAGTTACTTAGGTGTGGGCCTGATTATCATGAATATGACCTCAGTTCTTAAACTGTACCCAATTATACCCTGCTTTGGTTATGGCTAAGCTGGAAGAAAGCCTGCTGCATCTACTAATTGTAATCTGACCCCAGTTCCACCATGCTTTAGAAAAGCCTTATGACGACTTCAAAGTAAACGATCTGATAATGGTCTCAAAGGGATGGTCCTGCTCACGATAACCTACTATGTGGAGCCCACAAGTGGGTGGGGCTACATATGTCATAGCTGGGGAGTCCCTCATCACTGTAATACCCCAGTAAAGAGATGAAATTGTTCAGTCAGTTTTTCTGTCACCAGATATTACCATCAAATAAACTACACTGTTGAAGAATGGAAGACTAGCTTCTTAGCTACACCCTTGCAAGTCTACATCTGGAGTAGTGACCAAGCGATGAAAGCGTGCAGGGCATTATCCACCCCATGAGGATAAATGACTTCAAACATCTGCGTGCAGAACTAGTTTAAAAATTTGAGGTGTGACTCTGAGTGCTGATTCTTGAGGTCTGATTCAATAATTATTTGAAACAGAAGTTTCTCTCAACCTGATGTTTTCTAATATGACAATCTTCAGTTGCTAAATAGGAGTCATTTTACTAACAAAACAAAAAACAAACCTCAAACAGCCTTGGTTACTAAAGCTGTTAAACGGGGGGCCTGGATGTTTGCTACAACACTTAAGTTACACTTTAACCCTTTGAAAAGGGTCATGGGGTACTGAATATTTACTTGAAATTAGTACTTAGAAAGGTAAATGTTGTATTGGGCATGCAGGAAGAAAGACAGGACAGAGGGGATGTAGATTAACTAGACTGTGATTGGTTTCAGAGGAACAGCCGTGTTAGTCTGTATTCGCAAAAAGAAAAGGAGTACTTGTGGCACCTTAGAGACTAACCAATTTATTTGAGCATGAGCTTTCGTGAGCTACAGCTCACAGCTGTAGCTCACGAAAGCTCATGCTCAAATAAATTGGTTAGTCTCTAAGGTGCCACAAGTACTCCTTTTCTTTTTAGACTGTGATTCTAACTTATCTGGGAACTCTTTTGCAATACCTAGTACTGCGCAGGCCATCCTTCATTTGTAAGGTGTTATCTTCATCTGTTCTACCTATTGGAGGGCTGTCATCAGACCCTCCAACTGCTCTTCAGACGGTCCCAGCCTATTGCTGGGACCCTCCCCTTACATGAGTGGTAAGGGGCTGGAGAAAGGGGATTTTCCAATCAATGAACTAGACATTAGGAGCCCCAACCCCATTGCCCAGCTTCTTTTAAAGGATGCCTTCCCCTAAGTCTACTTTCCATTCTGATTTACCAGTGAACCAGATCATCTATGGAACTAGTCCCTGCACTGGACGCCTACAAAGTTGAGAACTTGAACCATACTTTCTGACCTAACCTCTGAATCCTTGGGCTGCTGTGGGAAGATGGGGGCACGTGCGGGAGGGAGGGGAATCCACCTTCTCCCAGTCAATTAAGAAATAAGGGAAAAATTCCTTCCCAGTCAAAGGTGAAAAACACTATGCCCACAACAGGCCCCCAAACCCAGTCCTATGCTAACGACAGTGGTGTAAGCTGGGGAACTACTTGTTTCCTGTGTAACAGTGTTTCATCCATAGGGAAACTGCTTACATGTTGTCCCCTCAGAGGTACAGGAACCAATGGGCTTTTGTTGAGCTCCTCTGGCCAGGCTATCAGCGCAGGTGATATCTATCCCATCTCCCAGCTGCCCCTATCTTGTGAAGGAGGAATAGGAAGTGGGGACACTCTGTAGGGGCAATAATGGTCTTCCATCTGTGGGTCCAGACAAAGATTCCTTTGAGGCTGCACTGTGAGTTGGTTTACAGTTCCCTCTGTGAGATGGCACTTGTGTGCACAAGTCCCTGGCTTATGAAAGAGTTTTAAAGTATTTAACAGATAGTCAAGCTTTTGATTTTCAGTGGAGAATGGGATGATGAGCAGGTATGGAGAGGAAGATCCACGTGTCTGGGATTGCTGTTCCTTGTTCTTTAGACAAAAAGTTCCTTTAAAATACAAGGCTGGAAGACTTAAAGAAAACAAAATCAAATTGCAGATGGGATTTCTAAATTGTTCATAAGTAACTGGGAACTGCAGGCTGATATTTAACTACTCTGTAGGTAGCAGGCAATTTCCATTTGTAGCATCTCAGCATAAAGCGTTTAAGATGTGCATTGATTCCATTTTTATTTTGTATGGAAAGCAACAAAGCACTCCAACTAGTAAACTACACGCACATAAATCAAAAGTAGTAAGAGCTCTCCTGAAAACACTGCACCCATGGCCTTTCCTACGGCTAATGCAGTGATTGGTACTTATTACGTGGCTTTTCATCTAGCTGAGATATTAAATTCTAACTTTGTCTGAAAATCTTCAATCATTCTAAAAGGGAGAGTTTAAGATGCCAGAAACTGTTCTTAACACAAATAACACTGAACTGCTAGTTGATGCTGACTAAAAGCATAACTGAGCATACCCAGAGAGCAAAATCTGCATGTTCTACAGGTGCTGTTGATTATCTAAAAACTCTAAAACAACTCACAGAAACACTTAAGGAGAAAAACAAGTGTGAGTCTGGCTGCTGGCTCACAGTTAGTTTGACTGTAGTCCTAGTGAAAGGGGTAGGGATTAATTGGCTCAGAAGCCTTTTGTGTATCTACTACCACATTAAGGGCTCCTAGAGTGGATCAGCTTACATTTGCAAATTTGTGGTTTTGTCATAGTGGTTTATTTCAGCCCCCCACCTGAGAGAAATAAGATACATAGTGGTAAAGCACAACTTTGATGGACAAACTACTTCTAGACTAGGGGCTTCTGTTGGGACTGCCCGTTGGTCAGGGATCTCACCCCGATGGATGTGGGCTGGTGCAAGTTTATAATGCAGACCTGGCCTTAGGTCATCATTGGAATGCAGTCAGCCTGGACAATGGCAGGCAACTTTCCTACACTGCTCTGAAAATGACCCTCAGAGCTCAACTGTACAGAGACCACCCCTGGTGGCATGAGGGTAGTTAAATACCCGCACTCCACATGTAATCACTGACTTCTCAAGTAAGTTGTCATTTAATATTTATTGTGGCTTTGTATGCAGTGTTGTTATAGTCATGTTGGTCCCAGGATATTAGAGAGGCAAGGTGGGTAAGGTAATATAACTTTTGTTGGTCCAGTAAAAGATATTACCTCAACCACCTTTCCTCTCTATTGAGGCTTCTGTGATGTATCCATTTACCGATGTGAACTGAAATAATTTCCATAGGCACCAAGCAATCATCAGAATATGACATGACTTGAACTCAGGTGTGATCATGTTCATGTAGATGACACATGGTAGCTAATGTGTTAAAAAACCTTTTACTTAAGTGTAGATGTGAACCTAACAGGTCAAGTCATATAGTGCATTACTAGTTGACTGAGCCAGCCACCCTTCCCAAGTGCAAGTGTGTGTGTGTGTGTGTGTGGATTGTGGAATTAATCACTTTAAATCAGATACTACCCAATATGTCCTGCACAAGAATATTTTGTGCCACTTTCTGTAAAATTTTGCTTAAATTACAAATTACTATTTTCTCCTTGGTCATTCTTCTTTTCAGTCTTGATACAAATATTTGAGGATCGTATCATACTGACATGAACCTTCATATTGCAAGTTCTATGTATTTTGTACTTGTATTTCAAGAAAACAAATAGTAAATTGTCAAGGAATCTCTGCAGAAATAAGGCAGCTGGTAAGGGTGTCAATAAATATCTGCAGGCTGATCTTTAGGGAAATTTAATAGTGGGGAAAATTAAATAGTTTGTAATATACCTGTGTAACTATGTAGAACATGGTTACATTACACAGAAGGCATATGCTTTCTATTAAAACTGTGCCATTACAATTTCTTGCAAACCCCTAACTGACTTCTAGAGAAATTTAAATTCTTTAGATAATTTCTACAAAAATTCCAGGGTACTTTTTGTCTAGCTCACTTATATTTCCAGGACCTGCCTACTTGCAAAAGCTGCAAAATATTATTTACACACCAAGTTGATTGCTCTAAAGCTCTTTCAGAAAAATAGTAAGGTACATTAAAATGAAAGTTCATGTTAAAATGAAATGAATAAAATACTTAATGTCAAAATTGCGTGTTAGGGAAATAGTATGGTGTAGATGACGATGCATACTTTTTACTATAAGTAGTAGTATTAAGGGGAGAGAAGGAAAAGCACAGCCTGATCTTCAGTCAGAAGCAGCCCATTAATCAGATGTGAATAGTGCCCTCTTTAAGAAGCTGGTACTGTGGGGTAGATTTAGACTGGGCTGTGTTCTTGATAATCATAGCTAAAAGCAGCTACTTTTACCAGGCAGCAGATTACGCTGTGGAAGGCAGTTGCTTTTTTAAAAGCATTTCACAAGCTTCTGGCAGTCTAGGTGTTTCTAGCATTCAGGTAGTATGGGATATCGGAATGTGTAACGTACTAATAATGCAGCCAGTAATCAAATGTTTTTTGACGATAACTATACTAAGGTGACCAAAGACAACAGGTGCGACACCAAGGAAACAAAAATAGAGGGAAGAGATGGGATTGAATACATGCTCTTGACAAAAATGTAATTACTGCATATCTAAGTCTAATCAGAATGAGGAAAATGTAAAGCAAAAACATATATACGTCTTGCTGGTGAATGCCTGCAATACTGGAAAACTTGAAGAGATGAATAACAATGGCACTTGTTCCGGTCAGATGATGGACGTGAACTGCAGTTTGGTTTGGGCAGCCAGGCTCTGCATTCATGTTCTGTTGCCCTCCAAATCCTGTTTCTCTGTTCTAAATAAAATATTTGGCCTTACTGACAATCATAGAAATGTTACACACAAGAACTGCAAGTTATCTAAAAGTTCATGACTAGTGCTTCATGTCATACTGTAGCTGCTTAAGACTGGATGGCAATAAGAGGTTGAATGCTGGTGGTTGTGCTTCAAAAGTATGGGTCCTTATCACTTGAGTTACAGAAGAATTTCCATTAGCTGGCAGTCGCATGGATTTTGACTAAATACTGGCATTGCTTCTAGGTCAGTGTAAATAAACAAGCCCCTACATAATGCTCAAGCCAGCTACCATCATAGCAGATTGTAAACTGTTGTCGCTGTTCTGTTCTATCTGTAAGAATAAGATAGCTGTAGGAATTGACATCCAAGTAGCTTCTGTCTATTAACTCCAACTCAGTCGCTTCCCACATCTTCACCTTGTTTCTCCTGGTGTTGCTCTTCTTGTGGCATCTCAATTGTAGAGTATTGCAATTATGGCAGAGGGAGCAAGAGATGAAATAAAGGGGGCACACAAACAACCAAGCAGTATTAAGGCAACAGGGTCAGATGTTGTAGGGCCACAGGAACTTCTACAACTTGTGGAACAGTATTACTTTCCATGTTATCCATTGTACATTCACCTTGGTTGAAAAGTCCAGCTTGTGCTTAAAATTCAAACTTGCGAATTAACTGATGGGAATTCTGTAGCAGCCAAGAGTAGACTTTGAGACCTTGGACAATAATTGCAATCCATAGATCAAAGACAAGTTTGCTGGGTGCTGTGTGCAGAGAATCAGACACTGAAACCTCCTTCGCTCCTTTGTCCACACCTTTGCTTATGACATTATGGGAACATTTGGATACTAAAAGTTCAGGTAATACACAACATGAACTAAAAGTGCACATCCATGTGGCTTTCTTAAAAGATAAACTTCCTCTGAAGTAACAAAAAACTTATCCAAGTTCTGCCACTACACAAAGCTCAGTCAGCAACTTTAGCTTACAATCATAGCCTGTTTATTATTCGCAAAAAGAAAAGGAGTACTTGTGGCACCTTAGAGACTAACCAATTTATTTGAGCATGAGCTTTCGTGAGCTACAGCTCACTTCATCAGATGCATACCGTGGAAACTGCAGCAGACTTTATATATACACAGAGAATATGAAACAATACCTCCTTCCACCCCACTGTCCTGCTGGTAATAGCTTATCTAAAGTGATCAACAGGTGGGCCATTTCCAGCACAAATCCAGGTTTTCTCACCCTCCACCCCCCCACACAAATTCACTCTCCTGCTGGTGCTAGCCCATCCAAAGTGACAACTCTTTTCATAATCAAGTCGGGCTATTTCCTGCACAGATCCAGGTTTTCTCACATCCCCCCCACCCCCATACACACACAAACTCACTCTCCTGCTGGTAATAGCTCATCTAAACTGACCACTCTCCAAGTTTAAATCCAAGTTAAACCAGAACACCTGGGGGGGGGGGGTAGGAAAAAACAAGAGGAAACAGGCTACCTTGCATAATGACTTAGCCACTCCCAGTCTCTATTTAAGCCTAAATTAATAGTATCCAATTTGCAAATGAATTCCAATTCAGCAGTTTCTCGCTGGAGTCTGGATTTGAAGTTTTTTTGTTTTAAGATAGCGACCTTCATGTCTGTGATTGCGTGACCAGAGAGATTGAAGTGTTCTCCGACTGGTTTATGAATGTTAGAATTCTTGACATCTGATTTGTGTCCATTTATTCTTTTACGTAGAGACTGTCCAGTTTGACCAATGTACATGGCAGAGGGGCATTGCTGGCACATGATGGCATATATCACATTGGTGGATGTGCAGGTGAACGAGCCTCTGATAGTGTGGCTGATGTTATTAGGCCCTGTGATGGTGTCCCCTGAATAGATATGTGGGCACAATTGGCAACGGGCTTTGTTGCAAGGATAAGTTCCTGGGTTAGTGGTTCTGTTGTGTGGTATGTGGTTGTTGGTGAGTATTTGCTTCAGGTTGCGGGGCTGTCTGTAGGCAAGGACTGGCCTGTCTCCCAAGACTTGTGAGAGTGTTGGGTCATCCTTTAGGATAGGTTGTAGATCCTTAATAATGCGTTGGAGGGGTTTTAGTTGGGGGCTGAAGGTGACCGCTAGTGGCGTTCTGTTATTTTCTTTGTTAGGCCTGTCCTGTAGTAGGTAACTTCTGGGAACTCTTCTGGCTCTATCAATCTGTTTCTTTACTTCTGCAGGTGGGTATTGTAGTTGTAAGAAAGCTTGACAGAGATCTTGTAGGTGTTTGTCTCTGTCTGAGGGGTTGGAGCAAATGCGGTTGTATCGCAGAGCTTGGCTGTAGACGATGGATCGTGTGGTGTGGTCAGGGTGAAAGGTGGAGGCATGCAGGTAGGAATAGCGGTCAGTAGGTTTCCGGTATAGGGTGGTGTTTATGTGGCCATTGTTTATTAGCACTGTAGTGTCCAGGAAGTGGATCTCTTGTGTGGACTGGACCAGGCTGAGGTTGATGGTGGGATGGAAATTGTTGAAATCATGGTGGAATTCCTCAAGGGCTTCTTTTCCATGGGTCCAGATGATGAAGATGTCATCAATATAGCGCAAGTAGAGTAGGGGCGTTAGGGGACAAGAGCTGAGGAAGCGTTGTTCTAAGTCAGCCATAAAAATGTTGGCATACTGTGGGGCCATGCGGGTACCCATAGCAGTGCCGCTGATCTGAAGGTATACATTGTCCCCAAATGTGAAATAGTTATGGGTAAGGACAAAGTCACAAAGTTCAGCCACCAGGTTAGCCGTGACATTATCGGGGATAGTGTTCTTGACGGCTTGTAGTCCATCTTTGTGTGGAATGTTGGTGTAGAGGGCTTCTACATCCATAGTAGCCAGGATGGTGTTATCAGGAAGATCACCGATGGATTGAAGTTTCCTCAGGAAGTCAGTGGTGTCTCGAAGGTAGCTGGGAGTGCTGGTAGCGTAGGGCCTGAGGAGGGAGTCTACATAGCCAGACAATCCTGCTGTCAGTGCCAATGCCTGAGATGATGGGGCGCCCAGGATTTCCAGGTTTATGGATCTTGGGTAGTAGATAGAATATCCCAGGTCGGGGTTCCAGGGGTGTGTCTGTGCGGATTTGATCTTGTGCTTTTTCAGGAAGTTTCTTGAGCAAATGCTGTAGTTGCTTTTGGTAACTCTCAGTGGGATCATAGGGTAATGGCTTGTAGAAACTCGTGTTGGAGAGCTGCCGAGCAGCCTCTTGTTCATATTCCGACCTATTCATGATGACAACAGCACCTCCTTTGTCAGCCTTTTTGATTATGATGTCAGAGTTGTTTCTGAGGCTGTGGATGGCATTGCGTTCCGCATGGCTGAGGTTATGGGGCAAGTGATGCTGCTTTTCCACAATTTCAGCCCGTGCACGTCGGCACTCTCGTCCCCTAAAGCCCCTACTCTACTTGCGCTAAATTGATGACATCTTCATCATCTGGACCCATGGAAAAGAAGCCCTTGAGGAATTCCACCATGATTTCAACAATTTCCATCCCACCACCAACCTCAGCCTGGTCCAGTCCACACAAGAGATCCACTTCCTGGACACTACAGTGCTAATAAACAATGGCCACATAAACACCACCCTATACCAGAAACCTACTGACCGCTATTACTACCTGCATGCCTCCACCTTTCACCCTGACCACACCACACGATCCATCGTCTACAGCCAAGCTCTGCGATACAACCGCATTTGCTCCAACCCCTTAGACAGAGACAAACACCTACAAGATCTCTGTCAAGCTTTCTTACAACTACAATACCCACCTGCAGAAGTAAAGAAACAGATTGATAGAGCCAGAAGAGTTCCCAGAAGTTACCTACTACAGGACAGGCCTAACAAAGAAAATAACAGAACGCCACTAGCGGTCACCTTCAGCCCCCAACTAAAACCCCTCCAATGCATTATTAAGGATCTACAACCTATCCTAAAGGATGACCCAACACTCTCACAAGTCTTGGGAGACAGGCCAGTCCTTGCCTACAGACAGCCCCGCAACCTGAAGCAAATACTCACCAACAACCACATACCACACAACAGAACCACTAACCCAGGAACTTATCCTTGCAACAAAGCCCGTTGCCAATTGTGCCCACATATCTATTCAGGGGACACCATCACAGGGCCTAATAACATCAGCCACACTATCAGAGGCTCGTTCACCTGCACATCCACCAATGTGATATATGCCATCATGTGCCAGCAATGCCCCTCTGCCATGTACATTGGTCAAACTGGACAGTCTCTACGTAAAAGAATAAATGGACACAAATCAGATGTCAAGAATTCTAACATTCATAAACCAGTCGGAGAACACTTCAATCTCTCTGGTCACGCAATCACAGACATGAAGGTCGCTATCTTAAAACAAAAAAACTTCAAATCCAGACTCCAGCGAGAAACTGCTGAATTGGAATTCATTTGCAAATTGGATACTATTAATTTAGGCTTAAATAGAGACTGGGAGTGGCTAAGTCATTATGCAAGGTAGCCTGTTTCCTCTTGTTTTTTCCTACCCCCCCCCCCAGGTGTTCTGGTTTAACTTGGATTTAAACTTGGAGAGTGGTCAGTTTAGATGAGCTATTACCAGCAGGAGAGTGAGTTTGTGTGTGTATGGGGGTGGGGGGGATGTGAGAAAACCTGGATCTGTGCAGGAAATAGCCCGACTTGATTATGAAAAGAGTTGTCACTTTGGATGGGCTAGCACCAGCAGGAGAGTGAATTTGTGTGGGGGGGGTGGAGGGTGAGAAAACCTGGATTTGTGCTGGAAATGGCCCACCTGTTGATCACTTTAGATAAGCTATTACCAGCAGGACAGTGGGGTGGAAGGAGGTATTGTTTCATATTCTCTGTGTATATATAAAGTCTGCTGCAGTTTCCACGGTATGCATCTGATGAAGTGAGCTGTAGCTCACGAAAGCTTATGCTCAAATAAATTGGTTAGTCTCTAAGGTGCCACAAGTACTCCTTTTCTTTTTGCGAATACAGACTAACACGGCTGTTCCTCTGAAACCTGTTTATTATTATGCATTGTCTTTTTATTACAGAAAACAGGGTTCAGTTCTGAGTATGATGGCCTGCTACGCCATTTCTGTCAGTCTCCTCAGGGGGACTGCTCAGAGCTTGTGCCTCTGACAGCAACAATAGAAGTACCTCAGAAGTCACAAAACAAAAACAAAAACAAAAAGATCAAAGCTGAAGAAAGAATGAGAAGTTATTACTGGAGTAAAGGGAAGCTGTGGAATACTCAGTCATAAGCATGTTAGAATAAGTTACACGTAAGGGAAGCATAGACCTGTAATGCAGTAGAAATAGTTGAGAATATGCATAGCCACCATTTGGTGGTAAAGCCTTCTCTCCTGCATTGTCATGAGCTAGCTCACTGACCCCTTGTACGAAGCTTTTTGCTGTAGAGTGCAAGTAGAAGTACACCGGGCTGCCACATACTGTATAGTAACTCATGTGCAGGATTGTGATGGAGCATCTGCACCACATTGGCCCATAAGGGGTTAATGGGGCCCTAGGGAGGCTCTGCAAAAAGCAGCCAATAGGAAGGGGCTGTGAGGACCAGCCAATCAGGGCCTGGGAGGTCCCTATAAGAAGAGCTGTTGGGCACAGCAAGAAGAGTTGCTCCCTGGAGCTTTAGGAGGGAGGATTGGCTGTCTTGTAGAAGGAGAGGAAGGAAATCTAGTACTGTGGACAGAGCAGTGCGGGGCAGGATCACAGGAGAGAGAGAAAGAGAGAGCTCCTGGTTGACTCCTAAGACTGGCAGGCTGAGGCCCTGATATAAAGGCAGAGAAAGTGCTGGGGCTGAGGGGAAGTAGCCCAGGTAAGTAGACTGAGAGGTTGGAGGGGATGCAGCATGTGGCTGCCATCTGCAGTGTACCTAGACTGGGACCCAGAGTAGTAGGTGGGCCTGGTTCCCCCCCCATGATGTTACACCCCATATTCTTCATAGAAATATTGTTATGATATGAATATGGCACAACTAGATATGTTTTATGCAAGATGGGTCATGTGAGGGATCATTGAAAAGGTTATGATCTACTGAATGTGTTTATCCAATTTGTATGCATGTATCATTTCTGAATCTGAGGTTAGGAATATTGACTATGCAACCATTACAACTATGTATTTGGGGGAACACTCACTAGACAGTAGTCAATCAGCCTCAATGGGCCATTAGGATGAGCAATCAAACTCGGAAGATACTAATCTCTCGTCTTCCTGAGAAGCTCCCAGGGTTGCTGCTTTGACACTACACGGTCAGGTGATTGTGTCTTCTGGTACTAGACCCCTATCTTGGGCTTTCAGTGCTTTTCCATTAAAAGAGGGTGGGAGGTCAGACTGGGAAACAAAAGATTCCCGCCTTATGTAAATTCTATTTAAGGCTGGGAATAAGTCAATCATGACTCCTCTCGATTGCCTCCCTGTCCAAGAAGGAAGATTGCTAAAAACACCTGAAGGAAAAGGCAGGGGCTGAGTTCAGGCTGAGACAGGGATCCAGCATGTAAAGAGAAATAACTGGAATTCCAAGCTACAGAAACTCTGCAACCTGCCTAAACCAACATTTAGGGTGAGAAATTACATTTTGTTACCTGTTTCTTGAGTGTATTAAGCTTAGTTTGTGTTTTTGTTTTATTTGCTCAGTAATCTGCTTTGTTCTGCTTGCTATCCCTTTTAATCACTTAAAATTTACCTTCTGTAGTTAATAAACTTATTTCTTGTTTATTTCAAAACCCAGTTTGTGCAATTCATATGGGGCAAAAAGCTGTGCATATCCCTCTGCAGATTGAGGGAGAGGGTGAATTTTTTATGAGCTTGCACTGTTCAGATCTTTCTATACAGTGCAAGACAATATTATTTTGTGTCTATAGCCCGAAGGAGTTGTGCACATGAGTGCTGACCATTCCCTGAGCTAAGTCTGTGTCTGCAGCTGGGTGTGCTTGACCTGTGTGTGTGCTGGAAGAGGCTTGAGAGCCTAGCACAGCAAGAACAGGGTGAGGAAACACAGGCTGGTGGAAAGGGTGGGCTCAGTGAGACCTTAGCACATAAGGTGGCACCCCAGAAGGGGGTCCAACCTGTCACACACCCCTCATCCCCACTTGTCACTGAGGAAGTGACTGAACTGTTGGACTACAGTACATCTCCCCTAGAAGTGGGGAGAACAGAGCATGATATGGCTGGAGGGCCGTGTCATAAAGAGGACATCATAGTCCTGGGAGTGAGGTGGGTCCTGGAACAGGAGTGATGGTGGTGAGACATCACCAGAAGAAGGCACACTGGCTAGCAGAGCTAATCCCTGGGACAGCCAGCAGGAGGTATTGCAGTGGTGAGTCCACCCTCTCACAAGGATATATGCTTAAATCCTCTAAGTAATAGATCATAAACCATCTGAAAATTGCTGCAGTTCTAACAGTAAAATGTTTACTTTCGGGGAAAAAAAGTCACCTAGTTAAGTTTTTTTTAGACTCTCACTATTTTTTCCAATGTCATTTGAGCCTGTTCTTTTTATGACTAGGGTCTTCCCTACTTCTTATGCCATGTTCAAATGGATGGTTTGTTGTAATAGAATAATACTGTATTTCCTTGGAGAAAATACATTTAACGCCTTTCTATAAGGACAATGAGTATTGATTCAAAGCAGCACCATTATGTAAATATTTTCCTCTAATACTGTAATGGAATTGACTGGACATACTCTAATCTATTGGGTTGTGATCTTCCCACCTCTCACCCTAATTTAGAACTAAGTCATAACATTGTCTTTTTGGCTTGATTTTTCGTCTTATGGAATATAAGTCTGGGTTAGCTGTTTCTATGGGTACATATCTGAAAGTTTTGTATCATGTAAACATTGCTTTCGTAGATTTAAGCTGATAAAAACAATTAACACATGGGGAGCACTTCATGGTATATCTTCACATCTTTGTAAAAACATGGGTAAAAAAAGGCATGTGTGTGATTGCTGTAAAGGAATTTATTACCCATTTGATTATACTAATTCTAATCAAGCAAAGTGATTCCCTGGAGAATATTGTGCAGAAAGGGTCTCCCAATTCATAATGATGTCTTAGGTATAATTTAAAGAAATGGGGTTAAGTTAAGCGAAGGGAGACTACAGCTCACAATAAGGAAATGTTTAATAGCAACACCGTCTATCGGACTGTGGAATCATTTCCCAGAGGAAATAAAGCGCATAGTCCAGTTTAACAGAGTAGACTTGACGTAAAGACTGATTCTGCATTGTCAGTGTTGGATTTCATTTTCATCTCAAACTTCAGTCTCTGATTAGACTCCATTGACTACAATTTTTTGTTCGCCAGTTTTGTTGCTGCCTTCTATCTTCCCATTCCGTCATGTTTTCTTTTCTCCCCTCTTGTTGACTTTGCATTTCCTCTCTTGCCTTCTGCTTACCTATATCCATTATACTTTAATTCTCTGCTCAACTGCTTCTGCTTATGAGAAGTACACCTCCAAGGTGCCTCTTGTCTACTCATGGCCAAGAAGCAGTTCAGTACCAACTTTAATATTGCAAACGTCCAAGGTTGCTAGATAGTGGAGAAACATCTCATCTGTAATTTTCTTCTATTTTGACTATAAACTATCGGAATCACATGGAGACTATCTGAACAGTATTGATGGCACTTAGCTCTCTTAATTAAGATAAGAAATATTATGATGACTAACCACTGATAATGGGATACTCATAGCTGATCTTTTAATCATAGCTTTTTGTACCTCAGTCCTGAAAGTTAGATAAAAACTCAGCTATGTGCGTGTGCTATAGCAGAAAGAGGAGTTGGAACATGCCTTGTCACATGAATATAAATCTTACAATTCAGTATTTTAGCTCTGTTGAAGATATTTGTCAAGATGCTAATTGCTGCTTTAAGACACTGAATACTTGCATAACTGACCCTGTACAAGTGCATTAAGTGACTTACACACAAAAAAAATCCCATAAACACAGCCCCCGAAACTTCTGCAACAATGCAGTGCCAAGTGATGGGGCAAGAGAAGGAGAATTCAGTGGCAAACACTTAATGATGTGGTCTTTCTGGGTCAGTTAAACAGGAAGATTGCATAGCCACAGAACACATGGCTTATTACAGAAACTGAGGTGCGAGGGAGAGGCTGGATTGGTCTGGCATTCATTGTTAACTTAGTGCACTTGGATGACATTAGTGTGTGCAGAGGGTGGGGTGAGAGGGAAGGGAGACAGTTGCCACAGTTTCACTGTGATACATGTTTATTGATGCTGTCCCAGATAACCAGTTACACTTCTGTATTAGAGATGCAAAGTGATCATAAGTCTCTATTATCCAGTGATCATAGAACTTCTCTACAGACACTAAAACAGATGTTTGTTTTTTGGAGGGACCGTCCTAATTTGAAGATCAGCATTTTTTTTTAAAAAAATCAATAACTTCACTGAGTAAGCAGAAGTAAAGATGAGCCAGCTGTCCAAATGATTTGGGTTTGAATGCTTAAACAAATACAATGGTTAATTAGAGGAACTGGATTGGAAGGCTGAGAAGGAAAGGCTCACATAATATATAATATGCTATTTGACCTCAGCTGGGTAGGGCATCACTAACACCTGTTTAAGTTTATATTGCATGTCATAATTAACACCACCAATCACCACTGAGTGTGAAAATGAAGAAACTAAAAATAGTAGCACCCTCTCATACCACCTAAGGGAAAACGTTGTGGCCTGATTTTACCTTCTAAAAGCAGTTCTCTCATCTCCATTAGCTAAACCCCAAAGTGAAGGATTTAATAATGGAAACTTAGCATATAAAAATGGTCAATAATTGGGAATGTAGTAGGGACATTATTTAAAATCATGGTCCGTCGTATTCAACAGCTTTTAATGTGCAGACACTGCATTCTAGAAATAAAGCAAACAGCATTACACTAAACATGCCAAATATTCAGAGGCTATAAAATTCAGCAACAGAAGGTGAACGCTTGAAGACTCACAATTACTTCCGGTGCACTTAACTCTGTCACTGACCCCATGGTATCGAGAGCTTGTTTCCTCCCCACATTACACATTAACTCAAGCCAGACCTACTGGATGGTCCTTTACAGAACATTGCATTCTGAATTCACTGAGTAAAGTCTGGGGGCAGTATTTTTACAAATATTTTGTCACTACAGTTTTAGAAGACTGTGTTTAGCCCTCAACTCAAGTGGGAGAGCAGTTCAGAGGTGTCAGCCCATGACCTCAGCTTGTGTCTCTTCTCAGTGCGTGTCTTGAAGAGCAAAGTTTCATAGGTCTAGATAAATTTGTGATGAGTAAATTTGAACTAATAGCTTTGGACACTTCTCATGGGTGTAGAACATAGTAATTGAAACAAATCTGCTTGCATTTGTTTGCACTTGTCAAGCTGTTCAACGGGATGAGGCTGTTAAGGCCACCTAGTGGTAGGACCTGCTGTAATTCACTGGAACAACTACCTTGCTTGCAGCTTAATCCTTTTTGGGGAACTGTATCTTGAAGTTTTGGCTTGAATCAGTTGGAATAGATTAAGTTACGCAGAGGCTCATGTTATGCAATTCTGATCTTTTAGAACTCAGACACTGAATGAAGCAGAGTTCTATCCTGCTCCCTGGCTCTGGGGCGATCACTGAACACCACGTTCTTCCCCTTGCTAGCAACTAATCAGAGCACCACAAATGTACTACTTTATTTTTTCCAATGAGGAGGAAAACTCTTAGTAGACAGCATATTCTGCCCATATACAAGTTCACTAAGCAACATTAGGCAATAACACTTTTAAAAATGCCTGAATATAAGGAGCCAGAATGTGACACAGGGTAAACAGGTGCAACTCGCTTGAGCTGACTGAAACTTCCTTCTTAAAGCATGGATGATATTGGCCTATGATATTACCATGAAGGATGAACACTTCTTGGGGGAAAAATGAAGCAGGTGAGAAAATGATACCAAGGTGGATAAAAATGCACGACAGCAGTGTACTGTTCACCATGATGCAAACCACAAGTACTTAAATCAGTTGACTAAATGCAACTTGAAATCCCTAAATGGCTTCACATTCTTTCACATGTCAACTGCGTGCCATTCATTGTGAAGCTCTTTTGAGAATTTTAAGTTCCATAAAGAGGCTTAGGGTCAGTTACTGATGAGTGATAAGTAATAGGGCATATAGACTTTTTCAACTAATATAGCTTTATCATCTCATTTGAATGTCTGAGGCTGTTTACTGGCACAGTCCATATACAGCACCATGGAACTTTGAAAATGACTGAAGACCCAGACCCTAATACCTACTTTACTTTCTCTTTCAATTAAGACAGATGATACAGTGTTTTTAATAGCCCATTTATGTTACATCACATTGTCCAATAAGTGCTCTGTAGCAAGGAAATTCATAATAGCCCATTATTCTATAAAGGACTCTTAAATTGCAGGAAGTTGTATCAACTATATCAGGAGCTCCTAGTTTGGATTCAGAAGTTCAAAAGTTCTGTACCTACATGCTACTTGGGCTGCAGAGCTTTACAGAAACTCAAAGCTGCTTAATTGTGTTACATCTATGGGGCAGGAAATCTGCCTAAGGACAGATGGTTTTGAATCTCCTGAATAGGAGACAGCCAGTGCAGTTGACTAGAACCATGCCATAAGAGTTCTGTGAATTATGAATTTGGGATGGCCAGCCAAATAAATCCGAATCCTTCCATTCTGAAATATTCAGATAACAAAAATGGTTTTAAATCTATAGATAAAATGTGGTTCACCCCTTTGTGCTGTGTTATTGGACATGGCTCAGTTTCTGACTCTTTACATTAAAATATATTTTCATGGGTGTTTTGATGGTTGAGGTAATCCCATAAACTCTGATCTTGAGTAGTAGGATGTTAATGGGGTAAACATTTAATCTGATGATTAAAATATGACTCTTCTAATGCTGTCAGAATTTTGGATGCAACACTACCATGCTGTGTTGGTATATGATGATAATCAGATGCCAAGTAACATGAACTCAAATATGTTCTGGCACAAACTGCAATGTCAGATGCTATACTGGTATATTCTTAATGTATGTGCTTCAGTAATGAGGCACAGTCAGATGACTTGATTTAGCTTAATTGCTATAGTTTGGTTGCTCGTTACAGCAGTTTTTTGTGCATAAAAAGTACTTACTGTGGGCTCTTGCACCTACCTCGTAAATTGCTAACATATTAAATGTCCCAACTACATTATGCCTCACAAATGAGAGAGACATCATTGCCTTTCTCGACACTTGCCTTCTGACTCAGGCAATGTAAACAGCAAAACAAAATTATGGAGATTAAGAACATAAGAGCAGCCATACTGGATCTGACCAGAGGTCCATCTAGCCCAGTATCCTGTCTTCCAACCTGACCAATGCCATCCTGTCTTCCAACCTGACCAATGCCTGAGAGGAAATCATCAAGTGATCCATCCCTTGTCGCCCATTCCTAGATTCTGGCAAATAGAGGCGAGGGACATCATCCCTTTCCATCCTAGCTAATGTCCATTGACGGACCTATCCTCAGTGAATTTATTGAGTTGTTTTTTGAACCCTATTATAATCTTGGCTATTAAAAGATTTGTTAAAGTCTGGGAAATGTCTCCTTGGATGTACATGTTTGTGGTAGCCCTTGAAGGTTGTCAAGTCAAAATTCACAGATGGGTATCTGTAATGACCAGTTTCTCCATGTGCTTACATGTATGTGATAAATCCCAACTTTTGCAAACTCTTCCTTTTGTAAAAGATGTTAAATACTCCAGGATTCCCCAGTTTTCCTGTCCTGATGATCTATTTTGGAACTGATGAACATGTTCAATCCAAATTTGATAGCCTTAATTCCTTGCATGGTGAGACTGTGCAGTTCAAAGTGAAGTGTTCTGCTTTTAGCCTCTCACCCCTTATTTCTCCAGCAACATGGTAGAGAGGGAGGTTAAATTATATAGTCTCTGGACCTAAGTGTTGAGGCTGAGAATATATCTACATTCCCATAGCTACATCAGCACAGCCAATAGGATCTGTTCCACCCTGGGGAGAGTCACCCATTCAGAGCCATAAAAGCCTTGCCAGAGACTTTAGGAGAGATGACCTGATGCAGGTTTTCACTTAACTGTTCAACCCAGGCCATTGCTAACAAGCCCCATTGAGTGGAAGTGCTGCCTGGCTATGGAATCCAAATGGGTGCCCTAAGAGCAAGCCTGTGTACTGCTATAGGTCACTCAGCCCAAGACATGACCCTGTATGGAGCCATGCATCTATGCTGGAATAATACGGTACTCAATGCAACTCGTCTCCCTGGCTGTTCTCTAAATAACACTTAAAAAAAAAAAAAGAAAGCAGGACTTTTCATTTGGGAAAATATGGAAAAGCCACAGATACATCTAGAGAGGATATATGTGAATAAGCCTCTAGCCTATTCTTACAGTCTTTCCGGTGGTGACCAAAACTACTGAAAACTGTTGCTTAACAGATATGAACATGGTAGACTGTGAACTATAGCATACTTTACAGATTGCACTAGTATCAGCAGATGGAACCAACTGCACAGATAACTGTAATACAATGTCATGCATTACGTCAGGTGGCACAGTATAAAGTTTATCATCCAGTATAATGTAATAGATAAGCTGGATTTTGCCAAAGTCAATAGGATGATACAAAGTAGGAATCCACATTTTAGAGAAGCAGAAATATTATCCTCATTAGTGAAAACCATTAATGATACCTCTTACAGATAGCAGGTTCTCCACGCCAAAGACTTTCCTAGTTTTTACAGTACAGGAGTAAATACCGTTGCCCCTTTTCAATCTGTGAAGCTAGTCAAATTTCAGGGCCCTGGGGATGTTCCATTTGGAAGTAGATATTGATGGAGCCTGGTATTTTCTCTTTGATGCCATCTTATTCATTTACAAGGAATGTATAAAGGCCTGCTTCTCTGAATGCACAAGAAATCAAGAACAAAAGCTTCAGTTTTAGTTTAATAGCCCTAAGCTTCTTTAGCCAAGAGCCAAGTGCTCTCTCTCTACTCTTTTCTAGGATATCAATGCGTTTCTTGCTTTTTTGAGTCTGCTTCTCACTTTCTGTATTCTTTCTTCCACATGCACCTACCCAGAACAATACTTCACCAAAATCTTCCGCCTGGGCTCATACACACACCTTTTATTTTAACCTGAGGTCTTATGCTTACAGTTACAATTGAAGGGTGAGTTCTCACCTATAAATCTCAAGGGGATTTTAACTCAACTCTTAACAGGGTTTCACTCAGCTCATAACAATGCCATTGCATGTCAAGCACCATAACAGAAAGCAGGATGACTTGATTGGAGGGAAGTGAGGGGGGCAGACTAGGCCAGGGGCCCCCTGCTGGAGGCCTCAGGGTGCTGCCACACCCTGTCCCACAAAGGAGCAGAGGAGAAGTCCTCCAAGAGGCCTAGATTGATTGCAGGGAAGCAGTCAATGAGAGACACTAAAGGGCCATATAAAAGGAGTTGCAGAGCAATAGTTAGTTGCTGCCAGGAGCTGGAAGAGAGAGGACTGAGTTCCTGGCAGGCCAAAAGAACAGGTCAGTGTGGGCAGGGACCAGGAGAGCAAAGAAGGAGCTCCTGGCTGGCTGCTGGAACTGCATAAGGACTAGCTGCAAGAAGTCAGTGTCTCCAGGGAGGAAGTCCTGGTGGTAGAGCCCCATACCAGGGCCAGGACAAGTTAAAGACTGTATACCCCGTAAAGGGTCTGGTCTGACTTACATGCAGACAGTGTGTGAGACTTGGCCAGAGGGCTGAGTCACTGAAAAGACACCCGAGAAACCACTGACAGGGGTCACCAGAACTGAAATACTGCAGACACACCCAACCACAAAGGGGTGCTCATGAGAGGTGGGTGCTGTCCCATTACAAGGGCTAAAACAAAAAGGCCCTTTAATTAAAAGGCAAAGTGATATTAACATTTGAAGTGTTTTTGAACAAAAGAAGCAGCCTGTTGCCGTGTCATTAGTTATGATAAACAGGAAGAGGGGAATAGGTAGAAAATTGAAGGATGCACTTATTTGTCAGACTTATTGGGGATGTGAACATATTACAAAATATATCTCATAGCCTCTTGTAGGACTGGCAAGTTTGAAAAAGAATTAAAAAACAAAACAAAAACAAAAAAACCCCACTAGCCAGAAGCTTGACCCAAAATGCAACTTGAGCTTAAGTGAGCTACTCCAGCCAGATTTCAACACTTTGAGGTTCTAGTTAAGACTGGAAGAAGGAAATGGCTCTATCGTGACAAGCTAGTTTTGATTTGCTTCCAGACTTATTGGGCGTCACAAGTGATAACAACCCCTTGAGTTCCAACCAGATTTGTAGACCCATATAGGTGGGAATAGTATTTAAGCATCTTCCAACCCTTGGTGTCACTGACTGACTCATTGTGCACTCACTAGCAGACTTTTTAGCACTTAAATCAAGGAGGACAAGTTCTAGGCCCTAACTCTGTCTTCTCATGTGTATAGGTCCAAAGCAAGTTGGGGGAAACAGGCATGAATAAGAAGCTAGGAGTGTACAATAGCTCTCCATAGCTTACTACTTTCTCTTTGTCAACCTGTCTTTTTGCCTAACACTAAATTAGCAAGAAAAAACATTAAATCCAGATTTGGGATGCAAGCTCTAAATAAGACTTAACAGGTTATACCCTCTTGCAGAGATTTAAATATATGCATGTTTCTTGTTTATTGCACCCTGACTAATCAGACCTTCCCTGGCTGTCATGGTTGCCGTGACACTTACAGTGACCTGCTATACTGTAGGCTGAAATAAGCAGCTAGTTTACAAACATGAGTTAAGTGACAGCACACTTTATCAAATGAGTCCCTGGCAGCTCTCAGGTGCTGTAAATAGATCTGTCTGGGGAAATGGCTTGGAACAGAGGAACTAGCTCTTTTGCTAAAAGGAAACAAAGGGAAACTACACAACAGTCGAGCTATTTCTTTAAAGAAAAAAATAAAATAAAATCTTGCTACTATGGGAGAAAGTTAAGAAACATGCTGGGTATGCAGCCACTCTTTGTACGTGATCTCATATCTCAGAAGAATTGCTCTTCCGTATAAATTTCAAGTTTTAAATCAGGTCCACATAGCCTACAGAGTATATGTGCTTCCAAACTGTGAATACACAATGTCAGTGTGTAAGAACATCAGGTAACAAAACAAGCTGAAATGTTCAAAGCTCCTCTATTTAAGGGGGAAAAAAGCACACATTGTTTAATTTCTTTAGATACTGAGTTACTTAGATCTTTAAAAAGACATAGAAATTTAATAGGTTAGCAGCTTCCTTTGACCACTGTTGCAATTTATAATTGAAGCATGTACCATCTACTGAAGAGAAAAGCGACTTTCTGGAAGAATACAGTACCCAGAGATACATGGAAAGGAAGCAGGCGTTTCTTAAAACCCTACTAATACTAAAATTCTCACCCAGTATGTGATGAGGAACATACATAGAATCTTGCATCCAAAGCACTACAAACATTTTAACTCAACAAATCATTGAGAAACATCCTTTTTATGTATAAAGAAAACTGATCAAGTTCTTTGTCCAAGGTAACACATCAAGTCAGTGGTATAGCAGTAGAAATACATCCTAGGAGTCTACACTTCTCAATCTCTTGAGGTAGCAGATTTGTATTTTTCAAGTGAGTTTATTAAAAGTAAGTTCCGATCAATTTGGAGTTCAAAAAGACAGGTTCCTCCATACTTCCCAACCCATGCAGAATCTCTCTCATTGATCTGAACCTACAGAAAAATATATTGTACGGTAGTGCCCCCACCTCCTTCCAAAAGATCGATTCCATTAACCGAAATAAAAGATGAAAAAATAAAATCTCAAACATGCAAATGCAGTCTCTAATGCAATGCTAGGTAAAAAAACCATTTCAACATTTAAATTTCCAGTGTCCTCACAGGGGCTGCATTTTTTCTAATGAAGTCAGCAAGAAATTTGACATCAATGAAGGCAGAAAAATTCACAAAACACTTTTTCCTATTTATAACACATCCTTTGATCACTCTGTGATATAAAAGCACTGTAACTCATTTCCTCATAGGAAAGGAGGAATTTGGTGGACTGGTGGCTTTCTTGACTCTTAGAATTTTGCTAAATGTAGCTATGTGGAAGTGCTCTATTGCTTTTGTTAGAGCTTGTTAATATAGACCCTCAAGGGTATCAGGGGAGACTGACTAGCCACTATTTGTCTACTTAATTAAATGTTATAATAGTGGATTGGGACCCAAAGATTTACCATATATGTTTGTAAGTAGAACCATGGCCAAACCGAAGTGTAGGGGCCCTGTTACTTACTCTGAAACCAAAGAACTTTGTTTTCATTTATTTATACCTTTGGATCTGGCCAGGGTCTTATTCACTGTAAATAATTTAAGCTTAAATAGTTTAATTCTATTTGAATCTGTTCCCATATATCATTTGAGTTGTAAATAATTTCCCCTTATGACTGGCTTCTCTTTTATGACCTTTAATGCACCTGTGTTGGATGTAGGGTGAAAAACGACCACATACTGTAATGCTTTTTTGTCTTGGAGGTGTGCCCGTACTTGGTCTAGAAATCTGAAACTGGAGTTTTATTTGCTTTGTACAAGAGAGCAGAGGAGGTTAGGGGAGGGGACAGATACAACAGGAGGAGGTAGGGACAAAGACAAAGAAATAGAGTTTGTTTTGTGAAGGTATCATGTATCTATTGAATTTGAAAAATTTGAGTGGCTGGGACTGTACTTGCCTTTCAGTTCTTGTGATGTTAGCACTGGAGCTAACCATCCCAGACAGGACAATTAGCACTAAGTGTGATTTGAACAGGAGAAATATTTTGAACCCCTTAGAGTAAAAATTTCAAGTCTCAATTTTCATCTTTAAAGAAGAGTAAGAGCTTAAATGAACAGAAAATTAAATTGGGGGAAAGCATCCCTGTGGTTTCCTTTTCTAATGGTTTTAAAGCTAAGTTTCATATATTTACTTGAAGTGCAGTTTGCTAGCAATTTCACCCTAGCCCTATGTATTTAATATCAATATAGTGGATTGACTAAAGGATTGGCATCTTCATACAGTTTGGCAGGACCTACAATACGTGAGACACCAAGGAATTCTCCATTAACACCACCTGGAACACAGTGTATCATTTTCTGTTCCCAATCCATACTGGTAAGTTTAAAATTGCATACCTATCCCAGCATTGCCTTTTAAAACAGTTGTCAAATTACACTCTAACTTGCTCATCCAAATAACAATTAAGCATTAGGCAAACATTCTATGTTCTGTTCATTTAAGCATGTATTTCAATTTGACCTACAGAGCCCTTAGTCTCATTGAAGGGGGGGAAAAATTGTTTGACTTGTTGGCTGGTGAAACCAGTGAATGCATCCTTCAAAACTCAGTTAAGTACTCTTCCTGCATATTCCTCATACCAAAGCAGTTGCCCCAACTAATAATGCTTCAAATGTAAACTGTATATAGCATTTACAGATATCTCTTTTGGCTTCCCCATTTTTAAGCTTTATTGGTTCATCTTTAAAACTTGGACTCCTGGGTAAATATATCTGCAGACAAGTTGGTGGCTAGGCATCCTGCTGCTGTCAGTCAAAAGTTTCTACCAATATACATTTTTCAAGTACTAAAAATTAGGTGTGCCCAAGCCAATTTCTAGTATTCAAACACTCTTAAAACATCGAGGTTTGGCTCTAACTTTTGCTGGCCATCAACTTTGCAACGGGCCCATACAGCTCTGTGAAGTTGCAGGAAAAAGCCCAGGGTCCAAATGGCCCCAGATTTGCTGGGTCTCAAATTTAGCATCTGAACCTCTGGATACACATACACTTGACAATAATGCAAAGTGAGACAGCAAGAGCTTGGTCTGGAAATACGGCTTCCTAATATAAAAGGACTCAGTTACTTTATGTACCGGGGAAACTATTGTAGGAAATTCAGTGACAGAGGGAGTGGTGTGTGATCAGCTTATGGAAAATTAGTTGCTGATATGGGAAAACCCAGGGCTTAGTACATGATATGGCCATGTTGTTGTGCTACTCAGAACAGGACTTCAGGAAGCTGACATGTGTCTGAGGCAGTTAAGCCATACTTCAAATGCTGTGGAATGTCCAAACAAACTTTGAATGCATTCTATCAGGCTTTCATGGGTGTTGATTTTTGTTCCTTGAGGCCTCTGAGGCAGGGAGGCTACAAGGTCACACCTGTTACTTTACGCTAGTTGTATGATTTATGCCTCTGTGGTCTCAGGGGTCACACTACGGAGATGCTAGATCCCAGAAGGAGAAAAGAGAATCTTTCAATCTGAAATACAAACAGGTGTTGGCATCCTTAATGCCAACTGCAACATTTTAGCAAAGAACTATGCTAACAAAGAGTAGATACAGATTGCAGCACAAGTAACTGTCTTACTGTTGGGCTTCTGTTCCACATTGAAGAACACTGTGAATATTAGTATATTTGAGTGAGGAATGGGAACTGGGGTTGATGAAACATTTTAATACAAAGATGTTCAACTTTGGATGAAACATCAGCTTGGCCAAGTTAGTGAGTCAGTGCTGACACTGATAGATTCACGGAGAGAAATTACCTTCTTGCGGATGATTACAGAGTGAGAACTCGAGCACCTAATGTGGGAAGAACACTGCATTGTCAAAAAAGGACTTGAATTGAGAAATTAAGGTCAGAGCTGCTTTAGGACTTTGCTCCAACTTTGATTAAACATAGTTTTGGTTGGGCCCATAATAAACGTAGGTGAAACTTCCTAGAATTTGGGGCTGTTGAGATAAAAGTACATTGTTTTGGAACATTTTCTTCCTATTAAAGTAAGGGATTTCAGATGGTGTGTGGACTTTTGAGGGTAATAGGGAGAGAGGCTGAGGAAGGATTTTGCATCTGAAACGTGCCTTTAGAAGAACTGCTCGGTGGTTTATTATATGAACTATAGCAATGTTGGTATGCAAAGACCTAGCAGTGAAACTAGTGGAAGTACTGAATGAGGCCAGTGCTAGGTTAGAACTTTCTTCCCTTAATAATGTGTTAAAATGCAAGAGGCCTTCCAGATAATCAGGAAGAAATCCTAGCATAAGTGGTTGTGAGCAGGAAGCAGGCCCAATAACAGACTTCACTGTCCTCACAATTTTCCCAGATATCTTTATGAATTGATTTGCATAAACCCCAGATCAAGGCACTGAATAAGAAGCAAGAGCTTACAAAGGTAACTTGATACTACTACTGGTTGCACCACTTAACCATTAAAATCTATCCAAAATCTGCTCCCAAATCCCATCCTAGCAGAATGAGAAGATGATAAAGCATGTTCCTCTGACTCAGACAAGGTGGTAGTTGAGTGTTCTTAAATGCTTGCCATCTTCCTGCTCCCAAATTAATAGGGAAACAACTGCAGCCCTCAACTCCCACAACACAAGAACCTAACTTGCTTTACAGGTCCAGAAGAGAGCCTGTCTTACATTTGTAGAGAGCACACCAAATAGAGCTGTGTAAACAACAGATTTTTTGATTTGCTGGCAATTCCAAAATCTGAGAAAATTGTTTCAAGTATAACAACATTTCATTACAACAACATCAGAATGTTTCACTTTGACTTGAACCATTAAATCTATTGTTGGATTTTAATAAAACAAAATTTTGAAACCATCATTTCAAACCAAACTATTGAAACGCTATTTCGAAAAAATTAAAATATTTTCAACCAAAATTATTCAGCAAAACGGACACCAAATTTGCATAAAGCTTCACTGTTTTCAAGTCTGCATTGTTTGTCCCCCCCCCCCCCCCCAAAAAAAAAAAATTCATCCAGCTCTAACACCAAATGCCGGTTCCTTGATTTATAAAAAGGGAAGGTTGCTTTCAGAGTCCATAATACACTGTCTTAACTTCAGTGCCTTATTATTTTCATTTAGAGGATGCTATAAAGTTGCAGTTGTTAAATCTGTTGCCATATTTAGTAATGGTAATTTGGTAGAATAACTTAATGTTTCATCCCTTGCATCGCATCTTCATTCTTTAAGGGAACAATGAATACTAACCTCATTACGGATGGCGTTAAATAGAATACATTACATTTAATACATTGCTATACATTTAATTGTGATGGGAATACTGGATTTCACTTAGTGATTACATTACATGTAGTAACAATCTTTTTGTTCCCCATAGGGCACAGTGCAAATTTAACATTCTATGTTTCCCTGATGATGCTCAATGTGGTGCCTATATGGCTTATCATGGTCATGCTATCTGGCTCCTTTTAGAAAAATGTTTGTGCCAAATGCCAAGTAGATAAACAGGGCCTTGAGAGGACTGCTGGACCTTAAACACACTGTAGAAATACTTTTAGTATAGCTGTTAGGTTAGGTGTCCTGGTTAATTTCCAATTTAGCATTGGTTCAGTAGGCAAATACATTATCCCCTGATTATATGTTGTAATGTACTATTGTTGATGGTGTTTAAAATAGCTGCTGAATCGTATAACTTACAGAATAGCCTTAAAGAATGTTCCATAGGTAACTGAATCATAGCATAACTGAGGATTGCTTTTCTAATGCAGAATCACATTTCTAGTCTTTTGAGCCACTCTATAGAAATCTGTAAAAATCTATAAAATAATATTAAGTGTAAAAAGAACCTGTTGGTTTCCTCCATCCCTACTGCTCTTACTCTTCATGAGCAGTCTAAAAGGTGGTTGTATATATGAGGGTGGAAGGAGTGAATCCTTATATAACTTAAATACAGTATTGTCTGCCCAGTAGTATACATCACATAAATAGTTTACTCCTGAGGGCATTCTGTGTAAAATAAATAAATAAATTAAAAAAAAAATAAAAAAATAAAAATTCTGTGCCCAGTATTTTAAAACTCTGCACATTTTATTTGTCAGATAAATGTGGAAGCTCCAGCGTAGCTTTGGGGAGCATAGGCCACTGGTTGCATAGAGGTGAGAGATCACTGTTCAGCTCCCCGCTGGGACATGGATTCAGCAGTGAGGCTGCACCCAACCCTGACACAGCACAAGGATCCTTCCTGCCCCAGAAACACCCCAGGGCCCTGCCCCCTCTGTGCCAGGTGCACCGGCTGTGGGTGAGCAGGCTCAGACCAGCAGGATCCAAGTGTGGAAGGGCTTAGTGTGACGGGATCCAGATGTGGGGTCAGAGGTTTCTGTGTGGGGCAATCAGGATGTGGACAACTCAGTGGGGTATCCAGGTGCGGGGGTGTGTGTGGATACACAGGGTCTTGTTGGGGGGTTCTGGGAGCAATGGTAATGGGACTCTGCAGGGCGGTGCAGGTGAAGGTGGTTGGGGCTCAGGAAGAGGGAGGGGTCTGGGGATGTGTGTGTGTGTGTGTGTGTGTGTGTGTGTGTGTGTGTTGGGGGGGGAATAGAGTTCAGCAGGGGAGCCTGGGTGGGGGGGTTCCAGATGCTGGGGGAGTGGGGTGGGTATCCATGTGCAGCTGGTTGGGGCTTGGTATGGGGATGTGGGTGGCTTGTCAGGATGGTCCAGGTGCAGGGGGCGTGGGGATCATCATGGGGGGTTCTGGGTGTGTGGGGGTGAAGCTCAGTGGGAAGGTCTGGGTATGAGGGAGTCTGGATGCACGGGGGTTGGGTGGATGGGGGAGCAGCTCCCTGTACAGTGATCCCTCCCCCTGCAGCTGAGGAGCAATGGGTACAGGAAGCAGGGGGCAGGAGAGAGTTTGCAGAGCTTCCTACAGCCAGGGGAGACATCTGGGGCTGAGTCTGACATGGCCCTGGGTGCCGTACAGGGGAAGAGGAAGTCCTGTCCTCCCCAGCTGGGACTAGCAGCTGAGCCCAGTACAGGGTAGGAGCCACCAGCCAGGTCTTCTCCAATCCTGCCCCCTACTCCACAGTGATTTAGCTCTCTGCCGGCTGCCCTGGGCACCTGAAACAGACTACGGGGCAGGGTTGGATGACCACTCTTGTTGTTTCCCTTTGCTTACCCATCAGAAAGTCATTTTTCTGCGGGGAAGCAAAAAAGTCTGTGGGGGACATAAATTCCTCACATGTACAGTGGTGCAGAATTCCCCCAGGAATAATAGTTTATATTTTGTTTTCTTAGGCTGAAAGTTCATTAAACATGTGAATCTGATTAAATTTGCAGCAAGTGAGCTTGCACATTTGGTGGGTTTGGCAGACCTGTCCTAACTATTTTTTTTTAAATGTAATTCTGGAGATCACTAATTCTAAAGCTTCAAAAGAGAATCCAAACCTCAGTACCTTCAGTAGTAGAAGCTGAATTAAGTATAATGAGGATGAAAGGAGAAGGTGGTGTTCTCAGATGTAGGACTGAGGGTGGTAAATTTAGTTTACCAACAAACCGATGAGTACCCTTGGATGGGCAGGTATCCCATCACACTGAAAAACAAAACTTGTCTCTTCCTCACAATTCTGTGCAATTTTGTTTGGAGATTCTGACAAGGGGCAATAGGAATATGTTCTATGTCTTAAAGGCACATGATATGTTGAGTTGTGGGTACTGAGACAGTGCCTGTATTTTACTAGTGGCCTCACATTACTGCAGTATTTAAGCTTCTATTTAATTAAAGTTTCTAGTCTTTGTACTGTACCAAAAAGATGCTAATTAAGGGTCCGATGTTACTCCCATTGAAAAGAACAGCAAAACTGCTTTGGAATAAGGTCCTCAAGTAGTCTGCCAATTAACCTGAAATATTGTGTGTTACTGTGGCATTTAAAAGCTCCCCTCAAATTTAGACCCTCATGGTGCTAGCTACTTACCAATATACATTGACAATCTCACCTCTGCAGATGTCTGGGCCCTGTTGAAGAAACTGGTGATTTGGTCTCTAGGTATCTCCTTAGTGTAATGGGTTTTATTTAGAATATACACAAGTCCTTGAACAGAGGTGGACAAATAGCTCAGACTTTTTCAGAAATTTCAACTTGTGTACTCGTGCCTGGTTCCCAGGGGAAAACTATGCCCTAGAATTGGCTCTATAGAACCCAAATCAGACAAACTTTCTTGCTGCCTGCAACAGCTCCCCCAGAAATCATGCATCAAAAAACTAACCATGCAGCATTTGTTCAAATACTCAGCAATACTCACATGCTAAGAGAACTCTAGTATGTGTAACAGTAGCAGCTGTTGGCTCCCATCAGAACAGAGAAATGTGGGCAGTTAAATAAATTAGCTGTTGGTACAACCTGATTTCAAAAAATTCAAAACTTGATTTTATAAAGCAATCAGGTTTTTCTGAAAGACACTGATCCTAGCAATTGGCTGGCTAGGTTCAGATAACAAAGGCTCTATTTGTATCAATGGGGGTGCTAACTGTGAGTGTGAACAAAATGCTTACATTAACCACCCTTATTGTCTATCAAAACTCCCTGGTTACTGTGAAATTCTATACAGAATTTGGGATTATGGAGGGAGGTGATGTGGACTACCACAGTGGCTTAACCCCTAATCAGATGCCTTATTAAGGGACTTAAAGAGTTTGGAGGATGTCCCTAAGAGTCTTTATACTCTTTGAATATTCAAATACTGCATTCCCACTGTTGAGAACCCAAATGTGTGTTAGATGCTATGTACGCAGAAGAGGCTGACTCAGAGCTTACAATACAAAACCAAAATGGAGATAGTTTTCTTTTTTTTTAAAGGTAAGCAATAAAGTTCTGGAGTCTTGAAACCCAACCAAATCTGATCAGAACTTCATGCTGTGCAGAGTGAACGTCGCTGATGAACATGGAGCTCTTGCACAGACCATGCTTTGTGGCAAGAAAGGTGAAAATTAAAGCTTTAAGATGGGAGTTCCAACTAGTCAGTTATTTTGGGGGATGTACTTGCAGTAAGAAAGCTATTCTCCAGACTCCTAGAGGGGGTTTGGAAATGGTCTTTTAACCTAAGCTGCATTTTTAATGCTTAGGGAAATGTTCTAACCTGGTGTTAATATTATTATGAAGATGTAGGCTAGATTTAAATACACTGCCCAAAGCCAGATGGGTGAGAGCCAAGGAAATCTCTCAGTACTGCTCCATTTAACAAGGGAGTAGCTTTACAGTTAAAACTGACTTATTTATACCAATCAGGAATGTTTTTCAGTGTTGAAGGAAAGTGACTCTATGTTCTCAATTGTCACAATGGGAAAAAAAAATCTGAACAGACTTGATGCTATGTATTAGGTGAGCGATGCAGTGTGCTCTGTATATTGTCCATTTCAACACCCAACAGTCAGTGACAAGACATAATTAGACTATGAATGGCGCATAATGATTTTGAATTCACCCTGTTCATTAATTCATACGATGAGTTACTTTTGATTTTGAACATCAGTGAGGAAACCCAGGAGAGAGGTAGGTGGGAATTTCTTCTTCAGCTAAAGGCAGAGGGAAGCCTGGGAAGCCAGGAGCTAGAGCCAGAGGGTTCTGAGCCAGGAAGAGGCCTGGGAGGAAGTGGAGCTGGAGGAAATGGAGCATGGGGCCAGAGGCAGGTTGTTCTGAGCCCAGAGAAAGCCTAGGAGTACTTGTGGCACCTTAGAGGATAACAAATTTATTTGAGCATAAGCTTTTGTGAGCTACAGCTCACTTCATCGGATGCATGCAGTGGAAAATACAGTGGGAAGATTTTATATACACAGAGAACATGAAACAATGGGTGTTACCATACACACCGTAACAAGAGTGATCAGGTAAGGTGAGCTATTACCAGCAGGAGAGCGGGGGTGGAGGGAGGGAACCTTTTGTAGTGATAATCAAGGTGGGCCATTTCCAGCAGTTGACAAGAACATGTGAGGAACAGTGGGAGGGGAGGGGGGGAAGAACATGGAGAAAGCCTGAGGCAGTGAAGTCCAAAAGGGCGTAATGGTAAGACTTAAGGGGCACTTGCATTGAAGTTTGAGAGGCTGCAGGGACGGGAAGCACTATATATACTCCCTTGGTGGTAGAGAGGCAAGACCTGTGGAGGACAAGAAGGTTTCTGAAGGGCATGGAGGAAGCCTGGGAAGAAGATGCCTGAAAGGCACAGGATTGGAGCAAATTTCTGTGTTTGGCCCTAACACAAGGGCAGGAACTGGACCTTTGGGGAAAAGCCCTGGGATTGTTACAAAGAACCCAGGAAAGGGCTGGCAAAAAGGCCTGATAAGGAAGGAATCCAGGGAGGCAACTGCAATGTATCTGACAGAACAGAACTCATCCTGGGGTCCCTGGACTGAAGCTGAGTGTGGAGGATGGGCCTGGGTTCTCCCGCCAGCCACTGGAAAAGTGGTGAGAAGGGGCTGGAGATATGACAGAAGGTCTTGGATTTATTGGTTGAACTTCAGTTTGTTGGACTTGCTTTTCCATCTCAAGAGGTAGAGCTAAAATGTGATCTGACTGAAAGGCCAAATTGCAAGAAGAGAGACTCCCATAGGATGGGAGCATCCATCAGCAAGGAGCGCTGTAAACAAAAGCTGCAATGCCACACCCAGCCACAATGGCGCCTACACCAGTAAGTCCACTTACACACTGGCATGGTGTTAGCAACTGTAATACTGCACAATTGTAAACTTCATACCCCAGTGAACCATAGTTAGTAGAGACCAACATTGTGTTATATTACCCTCTGATAACTTGGCTAGAGCATTTTTCATCAGTTCATTCAATTGAACAGGCTTAACAACTGGCTGGAAGAAAGCACAATTTTTCCTAGCCTAGACAAGGCCTGAGAGAATTTAAGCCATTTTGATAACCTAGCTGTAACAAAGAAGGAAGTTAAAATTCTGTTAGTTCTATGGCCTGTGTTATACCGGAAGTCCAGTGAGATGATCACATTGGTCCCTTCTGGCCTTGGAATCTGTGAATCTTTATAGAAAATCATCACAGAGTTAATGAGTTGATGCTCAGGCTTTTAGCCAGGCTACTCTTATGGATGGCTTGATTGCTGAAGCACAACCACTTTGACAGGGAACAAAAGAATAAGAATAGTCCATCCCTTGACTATCAGGATTACTGATTGCAAAACACTATTGTTATGCCTTTGCCAGCTTTGAATAAACCTGTGGTTCAAAAGTATGTGTCAAAATTTTTTAGCTAAGCTTCCTCATTAGTTGAATAATTGACTGTTTTTCTCAGTCCTTTCAGGAATTCCCACAGGGATAGGTGATAAAGTTGATAGGAATTCAGATTATGGTTACGTTCTGAGAAGCTCTGTCCTTAAACTCAAGATATGAATTCAATTTGTTTCACTCTCAGTTGGCTCACAGGCATTTAAGCTTTTGGTAACCCAGTACAATGGTTCCGAAGGCCTTACTAAAAAACATCTGCAGTATTCAAGGATTATTGTTGCTATGGGTTAAGTAGCTTGCATGTAGCTGAATATACCTGTACGGGTATAGTTCTGATATAGGCTGGCATATTGATTTTAACAATGGCTGTAATAGAACCAGATTGAGTTTCACTGCATATTAAATAAGTTGAGTCATAATGTGTTGGTTCGAGATAATGAAGAGGCAATAGTCAAGCTGACCTGTGATCCGCTGATTTAACCACTACAATGCTGAGGATGTAATACATTGGCTTGAGCACCACTGCTCTCTACTGGATGGAATATATCACACTTGCTTCTGGATACTTGCTTTGTTAGACCTGTTCTCAGGTGTAATGTGCTGTTGGTAGGTTTTGTTACAAACCCAAATTTGAGGCCAGGTTCAATGGAAGGTTCTGCAAGGTATGTGAGGACAGAGACTTTGAGAAAGTTATACCATCTTATGCGTTTGGCAGGGAAAGTTAAACAGACTTAGCAGTTGGTACTCAGTTTTCCCTTCAGTTTTTGGATGCATTCATTCTCAAAGCAAAACATGGGTGAGGGATGGAAGGATGTAAAACCATAAAAGCTTAAACAGGTAAAGTTGGTGTGAACATCTGACTCAAAACCTCAAAGCTCTGCTCTAACACATATCCTATCCTGAGGCTACTGCAGTTCTTATGTAATTCAATTAGGAGACTGCATTTAATGCTGAAGGCTATGAGTTCTAACCTCTATCCCCAATGCCGCGTGTGTTGCCTGCAGTCAGGGAGCATGATAAGGATATCTGTGATGCCATCTCCCTCAACAATTTGTCATTTTAAAGGTTAAGGTCATTAATACCCTCAATATTTTATTTCTGTTGAGATCCTAGGTAGAAGCTTTTTCTAGCCGAGTCCCCCTTATAAAACTGAATTGAAATTTCCCCTGTGAAAGTCAATGCTAGTGCTCAGGAAATCAGACTGTTCTTTGCAACCCAAGAGTAATTTGTTATTGCTAAAAAGGAGCAACTGAAAACTCTCAAAAGTACCAGAAATAGTACTCAACATATGCCATACTATCATACATACTGTGACCATGTTTGCTTTTTATTACTGAAACAAACAGTCTCTCTCAATTGGATGAAGAACAGGAGTATTTGTGGCACCTTAGAGACTCAAATTTATTTGATGAAACATCAGCCCTTAACCTGACTGGTGTGTGCAGCCTTACTCTTCTTGGGTACTGCTGGTCAAAAAAGAGACCCAGGACCTCCACCAGCAGTACAACCAGTCAGGCAGCCCACATGTTGCAAAAGCTCTATTAGAGTCTCTAGACTCAGCCAGACGCCAGCAGTGGATTGAGTGTGTTGAAGATTTTAAATTCACACACTTTCATTGCCGTGCCTGAGCCTTACTATGACATCTTGGAGCTGCTAATCCAATGGAATATCAGACCTCAAAAGTCTGGCCCAACTCCATAGCACAAAAGGACCAAGACAAACCCCGAGAGATCCATCGTCAACTACATCAGACAATGACCTCAATCCCCTCACAAGACCCCTTCACCATCAGTACAGATGAAATGAAGGAGGGTTTAGCCACAATGAAGAAAGGGAAGGTGGCCTGTGGAGATAGTATTCCCCACCCCCCCAGAATTTCTTCATCAACTAGGCCCCAGGGGACTCTAATGGCTGGCAAAACTGAACACCAAAACCATGGAATCTGGAATCATCCTAAAAGCCTGGTGGGAAGTGATAGTCATTGCTATACTCAAACTGGGAAAGCTGACTGATTCAAGTTGTAAGAGGGAAGTAAGGAACAAAGTGACGGTGAGACAATTTCAGAAAGGGTGTATAGCATCAGGTAAGTTTAGAAAAAAGAAAAAGAGTACTTGTGGCACCTTAGAGACTAACCAATTTATTTGAGCATGAGTTTTCGTGAGCTACAGCTCACTTCATCGGATGCATACCGTGGAAACTGCAGCAGACTTTATATACACACAGAGATCATGAAACAATACCTCCTCCCACCCCACTGTCCTGCCGGTAATAGCTTATCTAAAGTGATCATCAAGTTGGGCCATTTCCAGCACAAATCCAGGTTTTCTCACCCTCCACCCCCCCACACACAAACTCACTCTCCTGCTGCAGGACAGTGGGGTGGGAGGAGGTATTGTTTCATGATCTCTGTGTGTACATAAAGTCTGCTGCAGTTTCCACGGTATACATCCGATGAAGTGAGCTGTAGCTCACGAAAGCTCATGCTCAAATAAATTGGTTAGTCTCTAAGGTGCCACAAGTACTCCTTTTCTTTTTGCGAATACAGACTAACACGGCTGTTACTCTGAAACCAGGTAAGTTTAGAGTTCAAATTGCACAAGTCACTAGTAACAGGTTCTTTGCTCATCAGCTACTTAAAATTTATAGGAAGTGAGATTGATAGTGACAGAAGTAGAGACTTTTCTTAAAATCCAGATACATCTAAGCATAAGGATAGTTATACATAAACAGATATCTATAACAAGACACCCTCCCACCCCGTGGATCATGCATATTTAGAGCCTTAGGCTTTGTCTATACTGGACTTTCGTCGGTAAAACTTCTGTCATTCAGGGGTGTGAAAAAAACATCCCCGAATGACAAAAGTTTTACCAATGAAAAGCGCCGGTACGAGCAGCGCTTTGTCGCCACGAGAGCTCTCCTGCTGACAAAGCTGCTGCCGCTCACTGGGGGTGGAAGATTTTTGTCGGTGGGAGAGTTCTCTCCTACTGACAGCGCGCAGCTACACTGCGCACCTTTTAGCGGCTGCAATGGCACAGCCCTGTCACTAAAAGACGCATAGTGTAGACATAGCCTTAACCTGTTACAAGATAAAGCAATCAGCCAATGTTGACATATAACCTTATGAAGCCTGGTAACAGCAAAGAAAGAAGAAAAAGCAAGTAGAGATCACCACAAGAGGTCTTGGCCATACTAAAGACTTTGCCGTTTGGTCATCCCTGGTTCCCAGTAAGGGGTTGCTCTGACCATATTTTCTGCCTTTTTTCCTTACGGCGCACACAGATCACACCTTTAGGTCTCTGCCCCCTGCCCATATTTGTCATTCCAGGGGACCATAATTACAGGTTCTGACTGTTACATTTCACAATGGTTTTGATACATAATGAGGTTTTGCTTTCTGGTTACAAGTACCAAAAATCCCAGAGAATATCCATTATTTCAAGCTACCCTTTGGTGGTTTACTATTTTATCACAAGATTCGTATTGCAAAATCTTATAACCCGAGGTCAAACATTTTAAGTGAGCTGTATGTCACGAAATCTTATGCTCAGATAAATTTGTTAGTCTCTAAGGTGCCACAAGTACTCCTTTTCTTTTTGTGAAAACAGACTAACCCGGCTGCTACTCTGAAACCTGTATATATGTCTTGTACAAGGTGATTAGGCCTCCTGCTAACTAAGCACCTGATACTAACTGGTTAGGCCCCATAATTATTACAAAACCTACTTAACATTTTGTTTCCTTCAGTTTTCCTACTTGCATCATTATTGCTTTGATTATCATGTTCTAAAGCATTTTAACATGCTGCATTACCACATAATACACAGTTTAATCTTACATAACATTTCCTAAGATCAGATAGGGGTCATAGGTCATCAGGCAAATGCAATAGAATGAGGAGGCATGTAGAAAAAGGTCCCAAAGTGTGGGACCTTCAGATGTGGGTATGACACTGCATAAAAATGAAGTTGACCATCTGCACCAATGTTACAGAATTGTGATAAATCCTTTACAAAGTATGTCAAAATATCATTGGAAAATTTATAATCTGCTAAGTATTATTATGCTGCTTAAAGGTCTGTATCACCATTGTGTATGAAATTTTGCTGTAGGCTTGTTACTCAACATATTGTGTTCCTGTATAACACCCACAAGACAGATTTACATGAAGACTAGCCAGCCATGTGTCAATGGGCCATTAAGGAGAATCAGCTCCTCCAATGGGACCTTCTGCAGGATGCCTCAGAGGGCATATGGACAATGGAAGCCCGATGTCTTATCAGGGCACATAAAACAGGTGAGGCATAGCTCCATGTCTGAGCCAGTACTTTTCCATGCACGTGGATTGGGCGTATAAATTGAAGATGGTGACATCACGTCCTTGCCTCATTCCTGCCCCACATCTCTGGACTCTGATTTCTAACAAATGGAGCTTTGAATGATGGACTGTGGACCCCTAATATTTGGGATGAACCAGAGAGACTTATTGCAAACTAGCAGATTTAACATCACTGCTATTAGCCTGATCTACAGACTCTGAAATCAACTGGAAAGTATATGATTCACTTTAGCTATTTAATAACTCTGCTTTTTTTTTAAATTAAAAAAATCTTTCATTAATTTAGTAAAGATTGACTACAGTGTGGTATTTAATAAGATCCTGAAATATATATTGACCTGGTTTGAGTGTCTTGTTCTTTGGAACTAGAAGAACCTAATATATGTGATTACTGGTTTTAATAATCATTTCTCCCAAAAGTCTGGGTTGTGTGGGTGGTGCATGAGAGCTAGAGGGCCTGAAGGGGACTGTGTGGCTTCATAATAACTAGTATAATATATTGGAAGCACACATGTTACTGGTTTGGTGAAATCTTATGATAGAGTGTACCACCAGTCTTGGGTGTATGCAGTGGTAAGCTGGAGCCGGTTTGCGTGAACCGATTGTTAAATTTTGAAGCCAGTTTAGAACCGGTTGTTAAAGGGGTAGGCAAACTGTGGCCTGTGGGACCATCCTTTCCATCTTGCCTGAGCTCTCGGCTGGGGAGGCTCCCCTGTGAATTTTTACTCACCCAGCAGCACTCCAGGCCTTCAGCGGCACTTCGGCGGCAGTCTTTCACTAGCTCCGGGTCTTCGGCGGCACTTCGGCGGCAGGTCCTTAGCGACTGAAGGATGTGCTGCCGAAGTGCTGCCGAAGACCTGGAACGACTGAAGGAACCGGTTCTTCAGTTTCTGGCAGCTCATCACTGGGGTGTATGTCCTATATTCTGGCAGTCTGACTTGAGATTTGTGCTCTTAGCTGTGTCCCATACCAGGCAGCGTGACAGAGGGATGAAGGCTACTTAAGTAAATATATGCTTACTGCCAAACAAAAGGGTCACCAGGAAGGCAATAAGTAAAGCAATATGACTAAATGGCAGGAACTCAGAGAGAAGATGTGTGAGGTAATATCTTTTATTGGACCAACTTCTGTTGGTGAAACAGACATGCTTCTGAGCTTAAATAGAGCTCTTCTTCAGTTCTGGGAAACAGAGTATCACAGCTAAGTACAAGATGGAACAGATTGTTTAGCATAAGTAGTTAACATATTTCAAGAGACCAGACTGAAGGGGTGTTAGGCCACTTCACCTTGAATAATCCCTTGAAATGTATTAAATATTTATGCTAAACAATCTGTTCCATCTTGTATTTAGCTGTGACTCTATGACTACATTTCCCAGAGCTGAAGAAGAGCTCTGTGTAAGCTTGAAAGGTTGTTTCTCTCACCAACTGAAGTTGGCCCAATGAAAGATGTTACCTCACACACCTTGTCTCTCTTATATCCTGGCACTGACATGGCTACAACACCGAATACAACGATGGAGGAATTGAGCGATTATTTGAGTGAAAAAAATCCTGAAGTTTAGAAATCTAATGCTAGTGAAGCCAACAAAAAAACCCAAAATTATGGCAGTCAATAAGATGTGAATGAAGGGGGAAAAGAATCAATAGCTAAAAGGTACAGAACACATTTTTCAAGGACCTCAAGCAGGAAACCTATGGAAGAATTGGTGGGTCTGCTGGGTCACCAAGGGATCAAAGAAGCAATTTAAGATAAGGACGTGGCTCAGAAGCTAGTCGATTGCTTTGCATTTGTCTTCACCACAGAGTATGTGGGAGAGGTATCTACACAACATGCTTTTCTTTGGTAATCAGGATTTAGGCACTATCAGAGATGAAGGTGCCAGAAGTACCAGAACAAACTGATTACTGGTAATCTAAATAAAGCAGTAAGTCACTAGGACCAGATGTTCTATAACCAAGAGTTCTGGAGGATTTCAGATATGAAGGTGCTGTCAAAAATATGTTCTCTAATGTTGAAAACAGCTGCTAAACTAGAGGATGGTAGAGTTGCAAATATCATACCTGTGTTTTGAATGTTTCTAGGAGTAATTGGAAGCATTACAGCTGTACTCATTAAATTGTCTGAAAGAATTTAAAAGCAAATTTGTAAGGTCACAATAATGATAGGGTCTAAAGAACATGGTTTCTGCAAAGGACAACTGGTTTGTTGCTGATCTTAGAATCTTTTGTGTCAAGGTAAATGACAACTAGTTGACATAAGTATTTCAAAAGGTCTTTCACAAGGTTGCTCATAACAGGTTACTAAAGAAACCAAGGCCATGTGTACACCACCACTTATGCTGGCAAAACTATGTCACCCCCCACGAGCAACATATGCCGGCAAGACTTAAGTGGTAGTGGGCACAGTGCTTTGTCAGTGGGACATAGCTACCTCTTCTCATTGAGGTGGTTTTATTATGTTGATGGGAGAGCTCTCCCCCATTGGCATAGAGCAGCTACATGAGTGATCTTACAATGGCACAGCTGTATTGATGCAGCTGCACTATTGTAAGCTCGCTAGTGTACACATGGCCTAAGCAAACATGGGGTGAGAGGCAAAGTATTTTCATGGATCAAAAACTGGATAAAAATGAGAAACTAGAAGAATACTTGGTGAACTTTCAAGATTGCAGAAGTTTGACAGCAGGGTGTCAAACTTTCTGTACTAGTGTTGCTAATGATCTGGAAAAGGGGTTGAGCCATCAGCTAGCAAAACTGGCAGATGACAAAGCTATTTTCTTTTACAAGATACTGCAAAATTAAAGGGGGTTGAGAGAAAGGAGGCTTGAATGTTCCAGGGCATGGAAAAACACTCTTGTATGAAGGAAAGGGGACGTAAACAATCCCAAATTTTTTTCTCTTTAAAAAGAGTAATAGAGGACATGATAAAAATATAGAGATGAATAAAAGGTACAGAACTTGTCATCTCCCTGTCTTATAACTCAAGAAGGGGACACTGAATAAAATGGAAAAGAGGCAAATCCAAAACTGGTAAAAGCAAATGGTTTTGCATAATGTGTGATTAGACTGTGGAATTTCGTTGTCATAGGATGTTATTGAGGCCATGAATTTAGGAAGGTTCAAAGTGGGATTGGATGCATATGTGAATAAGAAGAACATCCAAAGTTAAAGTAGCCAATGTTAAGTATTAGGAGGAGGAAAACATCATGTGTTAGCAGTCTCAGTTAGGAGGAGATCTTTATGGTGACAGTGTCCCACCTGTGCCTATTGTGGGGTCTCCTGCACTTCTCTGAAGCATCAAGTCTTGGCTACTGCTGGAGACCAGAACTATCTGAACAAAAACCCTAACATGAAGAATGTCTGACTTTATAGTACTGATAACACTGGAAGGAATTAGTATGGAAATGTTGATTACATTTCTGAAGTTTGAACAGGTCATTGACAGTGAACTGACTCCATGTAGCTAAGCCTAGTTACAGGCTAAATTTATTCCCATTTTTGCAGAGTTTCAGTGGAAGCTGAATGTGCTTACAACAGGGCCAATTTTTGGTTCATAGTCTCTCTGGATTCAGTAAGCATTTTGCCACTGGAACAGATATCTGAAACTGGTGTTCAGATATTCACTCAAGGGCTCTGTTTGCACATAGCAATCAGTGTACATATGCTTGCAGGGCAGCACTGCAAGATTCCCCACACTATCTTGCCAACATGCCTCTGACCTGAGTTGGAGGAGGATATCTCTGGAGGTGAGAATATAATTCTGTCTTCAATAGTCTATTCAATCTTGTGCTAGTTAGCCAATTGTAGTTATGGTTCAGAAGTATAACTGGTTATCATACTGCTCGACCGAAAGGAATACCACAATTCAGATAGATTGTCAAGCATTCTGATAACAGTGATGACTGAAAGTTATTAGCTTAAAATGAAAGCTCAATCTAAAAGTGATAGGATCTGTAGCTCACTACCAAATACTTGAGCCACCTGTCCCCATGTTCTTCCTCTCTACTCTATCAATTTTGTTCCTTCTTTGTTAAAGTTCTTTTTCAACACAAATGTATGCAGACAGCTAAAAAGTGACAAATTTAATACATGCTTGTATACAAGTGCTACAAGTCTAAAAATAGTAAGATGGGTGAACTTGAGTGCCTGGTATTAAATGAGGATATTGATATAACAGGCATCACAGAAACGGATGCCTATTATGGTCCTGAAGGTGGAACGATGATAAGCAATAGGACATGATAATAAAATAATAAAAAATGCTAAGGGAGATGAGAGAGGCTATCAAAATAAAGAACTCAATAACAGTGGGGGATTTCAATTATCCCCATATTGACTGGGTACATGTCACCTCAGGACAAAATCTAGAGACAAAATTTCTCGATACTTTAAATGGCTGCTTCTTGGAGCAGCTGGTACAGGAACCCACAAGGGGAGAGGCAATTCTCGATTTAGTCCTGAGTGGCACACAGGATCTGGTCCAAGAGGTAACTATAACAGGACCGCTTGGAAATAGTGACCATAATATAACAACATTTAACATTCCTGTGGTGGGAAGAACACCTCAGCAGCCCAACACTGTGGCATTTAATTTCAGAAAGGGGAACTATGCAAAAATGAAGAGGTTAGTTAAACAGAAATTAAAAGGTACAGTGACTAGAGTGAAATCCCTGCAAGCTGCATGGACCCTTTTCAAAGACACCATAATGGAGGCCCAACTTAAATGTGTACCCCAAATTAAAAAACACAGTAAAAGAACTGAAAAGAGCCACCGTGGCTTAACAACCATGTAAAAGAAGCAGTGAGAGATAAAAAGGCATCTTTTAAAAAGTAGAAGTCAAATCCTAGTGAGGTAAATAGAAAGGAGCATAAACATCGCCAAATTAAATGTAAAAATGTAATAAGAAAAGCCAAAAAGGAGTTTGAGGAACAGCTAGCCAAAAACTCAAAAGGCAATAACAAAATGTTTTTTAAGTACATCAGAAGCAGGAATACTGCATACAGATGTGGTCCCCTCATCTCAAAAAAGATATACTGGCATTAGAAAAGGTTCAGAAAAGGGCAACTAAAATGATTAGGGTCCCATATGAGGAGAGATTAAAGAGGCTAGGACTTTTCAGCTTGGAAAAGAGGAGACTAAGGGGGGGGGATATGATAGAGGCATATAAAATCATGAGTGGTGAGGAGAAAGTGAATAAGGAAAATTTATTTACTTGTTCCCATAATATAAGAACAAGGGGCCACCAAATGAAATTAATGGGCAGCAGGTTTAAAACAAATAAAAGGAAGTTCTTCTTCACACAGCACACAGGCAACCTGTGGAACTCCTTGCCTTAGGAGGATGTGAAAGTTACAGGACTATAACAGGGTTTAAAAGAGAACTAGATAAATTTGTGGCGGTTAAGTCCATTAATGGCTATTAGCCAGGATGGGTAAGGAAAGGTGTCCCTAGCCTCTGTTTGTCAGAGAGTGGAGACGGATAGCAGGAGAGAGATCATTTGATCATTACCTGTTAGGTTCACTCCCTCTGGGGCACCTGGCATTGGCCACTGTCAGCAGACAGGATACTGGGCTGGATGGACCTTTGATCTGACCCAGTATGGCCATTCTTATGTTCTTACCAGGGTACAAAATATATAGGAATGACAAAGTAGCTCATCCTGGTGTGGAAGTGGCATTATCTGTGAAAGACAGCAGAGAGTCAAATACAGTAAAAATCTTAAATGAATCAGACTGTACCACAGAATCTCTATGGTTATAAATTCCATGCTTGAATGATAAAAATATAGTGGCGGTAGGAATATACTGCCAACCACTTGCTCAGGATGGTGATGGATGATTGTGAAATGCTCAGGGAGATGAGAGGCTATAAAAATAGAAAACTCAACAATAATGGGGGATTTCAACTAACGCCATATTTACGGAGTATGTCACCTCAGGTTGTGAGACAGAGATAAAATTTCTAGACACCATAAATGACTGCTTCTTGGAGCAACTAGTCCTGGAACTCGCAAGGGGTGAAGCAATTCTTGATTTATTTCTAAGTATAGCATAGAATCTGGTCCAAAAGGTGAATGTAGTGGATCCACTCAGTAATAGCAACCATAATGTAATTAAATTAACACTCTTGGGAGGGGGTGGGGAATACCAAAGAAACCTACCACAGTAGCATTTAACTTCAGAAAGGGGAAGTACACAAAATGAGGAAGCTAGGTAAATGGAAATTAAAAGGTGTAGTTACAAAGATGAAATGCCTGCAAGCTGCATGGAAACTTTTTTTAAAAAAACACACCAGAGACACTCAAATTAAATGTTTTTTTATTCATTTGGAGTACACATAGTAAGAGGACAAAGAAAGTGCCACCATGGCTAAACAGAGTAAAAGAAGCAGGTGGAGGCAAAAATGCATCCTTTAAAAATTGGAAGTCAAATTCTAGTAAGGAAAACAGAAAGGAGCATAAATTCTGGCAAGTCAAGTGTGAAACTGTAAGTAGGCAGGCCAAAAAAAGCATGTGGACAAGAGTGATCCAGTGGATATCGTGTACTTGGACTTTCAGAAAGTCTGTGAGAAGTCTCTTAAGCGAAGTAAGACGATGTCTACACTACAGATCTTACAGCGGCATAATTAAATCACCCCCAGTGAGCGGCGGTAGCTATGTTGTAGGAGAGTGTTTCTTGTTGATACAGCGCTGTCCACACCAGTGCTTTTGTTGGTGAAACTTGTGTCCGTCAGGGTTATTTTTTTCCACACCCCGATTGACAAAAGTGCTTGTGTAGACATAGCCTGAGCAGTCATGAGGTACGAGGGAAGGTCCTCTCATGGATCAGTAACTGGTTAAAAGACAGGAAACAAGAGGAATAAATAGTCAGTTTTCAGAATGGAGAGAGGTAAATTGCGGTGTCTCTCAGGGATCTGTACTGGGACCAGTGCTGTTCCACATATTCATAAATGATCTGGACAAAAGGGTAAACAATTAGCAAAGTTTGCAGACAATACAAAATTACTCAAGATAGCTAAGTTCAAAGCAGTCTTAGGAAAGAGTTACAAAGGGGATCTCACAAAACTGGGTAACTGGTCAACAAAATGGCAGATTAAATTTAATGTTGATAAATACAAAATAATGCACATTGGGAAAAATATAATCCCACCTGACACTAGCCATTGTCAGAAGACAGGATACTGGGCTAGATGGACCATTGGTTTGACCCAATAGGACGGGCAATCGGTTTTGTTCCTGTCCTCATCCATCAAACTTCTATCTAATTAAATAATTGATCGACACATAAACCCCAGTGAACTGATGGGAAAACTTGACTTAGATCATTTTATATCCCCATCTTATTAAAAATAAAACAAAGGCAAAGTGACTATCTACTTTTCATTAGCAGCAAAATGTGAAGCTGACATTCTTGATTGAGAAACACCATCCAAAAAATGTTCAAAATGAGATAAGCCTGGAGGAAATAGCAGAAGTAGATGAATGCACTAACTTTTCAAGACCTCAGTTGAAATGCTCCCCTCCTGATTTTTTTTGATAACTGGTTTGGTGGTGGGCGAATGGCAGATAACACTGATTTTGTTGACTCTTTCCATCCACCCACCCATTTGAAAGCGTATTTGGTCTACTTGAAGATGAGGTATGGTGTGGAGTTGTCTAATGTTTGTTACTATAAAAACATGGAAACAATGACCCCCCTATTCCCCACATTCAAATGATCACTTAAAATATTTGTATTAATTTCTGTTAGTGTAATGATGCTACATAAAATTGGATTTCTTTGTTTTTGTGATGCTTTGAGGTCACAATCTAAGGGGTAAAAATCTAATAATAAATTTGAATAGGTATAACTTAGATGTAATAGCACTAGTGACATTTCTAATCAACATGGTCTTGTTCATCATAATTATCTCTGTCAAGAGTGCGTGGGTTACCACAGTCTTCACTGCCTTGATGTATCCAGTTCTGTGCAGGAAAAGTTGTTCTTACTACAGACACTACGTAGGAGACTGATTGCCCATGCATGGTAAGTGATTTCTTTCCCATGCTTCAATATTATTTCTTGTGATATTGGACTATCTGCAATCTTTTCTTGAAATACCACTCTAGCCATTGAAAGCAATGTATCCTGTCCATCAGTGGTCTATAATCTACATTATCTCCTTCATGATGAGATTTCCACCAGCATGAAGTGGTAGTGGTATAATTCCATTTGGAATGGCCACACCTCCCTGGAGAGACATGGTGATTGAGGTAGTACCTTTTATTGGATCAACTTCTGTTGGTGAGAGAGAGAGAAATCTTTGAGTTTACACAGAGCTCTTCTTCAGGTCTGGGGTCTTTCTACTTTAATTTTAGCAGTACCAGTGATGAACCACCTCAGCTCATCATAATTTATATTGAATCCATGAAGGTGTAGTATGTCAATTAAATTGTGAGATCCAAACTCCTGGTGTAGCTGTGAAGCAAATTTTATCTGCATTGGTGTGATAATTTTGGAATGGTTAAATACTATGCACTCCACAACTGAGAGGCACCTCCTGTGAATATCTTCTGAAGGATAATACTTATTGTTGGCTGAATTATATGCCTCTTTATCAGCCAAACAACAAACTTCTACACCAGTTGGGGCTCAAAAGTGGATGACCTCTCTGTGACACTGTACCCCATATTCTTCACAGTAGTATTCCGATATGATTATGGCATAATTATGATGCATTTTGTACAAGACAGGTCATGTGAGATGTCATAGGAAAAGTTATGATTTGCTGAATATGATTATCCTATTTGTATGGCATGTATCATTTTTGTATCTGAAGTTTGGAATATTAACTATGTATCTGTATTTCAATCATGCTTATTCTGGGTGATACCCACAAATAGCCTTTCTGGTTCTACAATAAAGCACTATCTGGCTTCTGATGGCCCATTAGCAAAGACAATGGACCTTGGAAAAACTTAACCTTCCTGAGAACTTTCTGGCCAGCCTGTAAGTAATGGCTGTTATTACACTGCAAGGGCATGTGCCCAGACCACATGTCTCTGGATTCCATCTTGGGATGTCAGTATTTTCCCCACAAACCGATCTGGGAACCAAGTTTTGAAACAAAGGGTTCTCGCTATATGCTAAATCTATACAAGTCAGGGAGTGACATCATCTGTTCTTTGCTCCCCACACAAGAGAACTCCTGAAAACACCTGAGGAACAAAGACTGAACTGGGGGAAGTGCTGGACCCAGGCTAAAGGGCTTTCTAGCCTGTGTATGAAACACCTGGGGATTCCAAGCTGCAAAGCAAGTGTAGCTTTTGCCTTAAGAATCTGCAGCCTGCTTGTATCATCCATCAGGGTGAGAGGTTAAATCAAATCATCTCTCTCTAGTTAACATTAAGCTTAGTTTGCATTTTTGTTTATTTGCTAGGTAATCTGCTTTGATGTGTTTGCTATCACTTATAATCTATCTTTTGTAGTTAATACATTTATTTTATGTTTTAATTTAAACGTGTTTTTCCTTTATCTAAACTGGTGAGTTTCAATGAAATGCCTGGGAAAATCTTAGCTCAGAGTGTCTGTTGCATTTCCTCTCCACATTGAGGGGGAGGTGAACTGGATAATAAATTCATACTGGTTGGGGTTTGGACCAGGGCAGGACCGTGCAGCTCTGGGATCTAAGCTGGGAAGCTGGTGGTTATTTTGGCTATAGCCTTTCTATTGCTGGTTCACATGAAGTGGCTGGTCAGAGAGCCAGCATGTAACTGCAGCTGGGTGTGTCCCTAACTGTGTGTATGCTGGTGGAAATGTAGGATCGGGAGCATTTCTGCAGCTTGTCACAGCAGCACAGTGTGAGAGGGATCCCAGGCTGCCAGGTCAGGGGGCTCAGTGGTACCCTAATTCCAGGTGGCACTCCGGGAGGAACCTGTCACACACTGTCAACTATAATCACCTGGGTTTTGGTTAATATTCTTGGGCTTTCATTTTGGCTATTTCAGAATAAAGGATTGAAGTGACATTACAAAAAATCACTTGCTCATTTGAAAACTGTTCATTAGGCCTTGGGTGAAGGGCAGTGGTGGGATGGGTTAGGGCTTCAGGGGGGTATTATTTCTTGCTTTTCTTGTACAGTACATTTAACTACAAAAGAAATTAGTGAAGTTATTGATCAGCAGTGCATGGAAATCAGATGACAAGTTTTTGTGGTGATTTTGGCGTATTTAAGTCAGTGCTCATGTTTCCATTTTTGTATGCTTCAGAGGATATCCTGTTTCCCTGTTACTGAAAATTTGCCTGCAAGTTTAGGTGATAACAGTATCAAAAGTGTTGCAATGCAACATTCATTCCCTAGCATCAGTATGTGGAAAATATTTTGCTCTGTTACTCACATGTGCTGTACTCTTACCAAACAACAGGCCAAGTAAGTATAACATACAGTTCCTTATTGCTTATCCTTCAAAATTGATTTTTTTAATGGCTCAGCTAACTGGCAAAAATCCTTAAACTGTTGCTTAATGTAGGAATTGAAGGTGTTAGTTCAGAACCATGTCCATTGGGAGGTGAGAAGAAATAATTTGCTCAAATGAAAAACATATGTCTTTAATCAAATTGATAAGCTCAGTAGTTATGAAATGACTAAAAATCCAGTTTGAAGAAATACACATCTGAGATTCTGATTGGATCATAGGCAGGCTGCTCAAATGACAAAGTGGCTGTATATTGGTGGTTAATTTAAAGCTAAATTAAGGGAAAGTATTAGAAAGCACTTTTTTTTTTAGACAAAGTTCTGAAGCTAGCAAGAAAGCAAGTTGGAAACAGATACTCAAGTTCTTGGCTAGGTTTCATAGAATCATTGTCACAAAAGATGCAATTTGGCTTGCTCAACATAGGAACTACCAGCAGAAGACTCAAATGTCAATTGAGTGTTTTCATAAAAATCAAATACATTGGGTTGTAGAACGGTCATGGGGCTGGTCTATAAAGAGGTTTGCAGTTTTAGCCCCAGTACAGTGAACACAAAGCCATACATGTGGCTCTCTTATACCTTTTTAACACTTTAACCAGTCAGTTCCCAGGTATTTGCCACCTATTTGAATCTTGCCAGTTTTTGAAGTTAATTGCTGGGATTAAGAAGAAGGGCTTCTGGCAGAGGCATTGCTAATCCTTTGTGGGCCCTAAGAAGGAATATTTTTGCTCCCCACTCCCGCCCTCCACACATACTGCAAAAGCAAATGGGGGCCACCTTGAGCTGCTCAGGGCCCTAAGCAATTGCTTAGTCTGCTTAGGCCTAGCACTGGCTCTGGCTTCGGGCCACAGGATGGTATGGCAGGGTTTGAATTCCCTTGGGCTGACAGACCCACTGGCCTGCACTTAAAACAAACCCCTTCCTTCACTGCTGTTAGGTTCCTTTCTCCTACCAGTGGCTGGTGAGCTGATTGACATTGGAAGGTTAGACCCCAATAGCCCCACACTGGGAAATATGGCTGACTTTTCTGGAGGTGCTGATGGAAGCCCTGAAGACAGATGTGGGTTGGAGCCACTCCCTTTGAGTGGAATGGAACAAAAGCGGGGAAGGAAGCTGGTGCTTCTGTGGGTAGAAGAAGGGTGCAGGTATTGAAATAGACTTGTTTCCAGTGCTGTAAAGGATGAACAGTGTAAATCTAGAGCTGCCCAATTTAATAGCCAAATAGGCCTGAATTGAATATTGTAGTGTCATTTTTGAAGAGACCTAATTGCTGTGAAGGTGCTCAACAAAGGCCATCAAATTACACACTCCATGATAAAGTCAAGCTCTGTATGTTATTAAAAGTCTGCCTTAACTGCCCCTTTCTTTAGTCAAGAAATTCAGTAAAGCTACAATTCTAGGCTAATATGCCATCTACTTAATCTGTGTCAGAGTTGAGTCCAATAGCTGAATGTTTCTGCCATCCCCCTCAGACAAGTGGTGTTAAGGGAGATCTCTAATCAAGAGTATTCCTGTTAAATGCTTCCCCATCATCTCTCTTCCTCCCGCCCTCCCCCATGTCTTTACAGCTATAATTAGGAACTGTGTTTGAGCATCTGTCAGCTTCCCTAATTGAGAATGTGATCCGGTCCCTGGAGAGATGGCTATCCCCGGGGACCTGATCACATTCTCAATTAGGGAAGTTGAAGGAAAGAATTGCTCAGTTTAAAAGAGGAGAGCCAAACTACAATGACGTAGGTAAAAAGTGACGCAATTTCATCCTTCTGAAACAGTTACACCAGGGATGATGGTGACCCAATATATTAGTTAAAACAATCAGGCAGGGGAGTCATATTTAGTTTCTATTACTGTTCACAATGAGCGAGCAAATATTTTTCTGCCTGATCAGTGAAATGGAGATCTCTATCCTTCTCTAGCATTGCAGGAGTGCTGTGAGGCTCAGTTGATATTTGCCTTTTTATCACACCTCCAAAGTAAAGAGAGAGCCAGAAAAGCTCTGAGTGAAAAAATCCAGGAGGAGGAAAATGAGGGCTATGTCTTCACTAGGCATGCAGAGCCCAGCGGGCTGCTTTGACAAGATGGTTACATAATTTTGGAGAATGACTTCTTTAAACCTCATCTGGGGATTAAAATGACTCCTTAACTTGAGATCCACTCAGTAACATTATGGCCTTTTTAAGCAAATATTTGGCAGATTGACACCTAAAAATCCCCAATTTTTTCATCCCACTCCTTGCTCCTTCTTGTTAGTTCATTTGCTACTTGTATATTTAAAATAGCATCCCTTTTGCAGTCTCAATTTACCTTAGGAAGGCATATGACCCTATACCAGCTCTACACTAGTTTTTGAAGCATTTCATAGTGCATAATGCTAGGGCTAAAAGGCCAGGCAATAACAGCATGGCTTAAGAAAACACTGGTGGACCAAGAAACACCTGTCCTTCAGGCTGTTTATGCATTATTAATTGTGATGAGTGTTCAGCATAGTGTGTAGTTCCTTATATTATTGATGAGAGATATCTGACAAAACACTTGCATAGTAATTGTGAAGTGAATGTCTGAATGAGTTTCTGAATGCAAGTGTTGGATTTTTATTTTTATATTTAAGAAATTAGGAATTTTGACTTGCACAAATCTAAAATACATCATATAGTATACTAGTTAATAATTAAACATAAAGTGTGCCAGAGAAATAATGGCAGGAGGGAAGGGGGAGGAGCAGAACAAGGAAAGGGAGCAAAAGACACACGCGCGCGCGCACACACACACACACACACACACACACAAAAGTTGGACAAGTATTGTGAAACATGTTGCCAGAATTTGCATGTCTTACATCCAGCTCAAGGTGTAGATGTATCCTCAGGCAACAAAACAAACCTACATTAAACTAAAGCTGAAAGGATATGTTCCATTAGTTAGCTCGGATTCTAAGTCTTTTAACTCTCTTTGCTTGCTTGCTTACTTGAATGGAGCTTGGATCCAACACAAAATATGAAGGTGAGAGGCAACAGTGAAACTTGGACCAAAAGACATTGTTTAGGCGCCTTTATCATTCACATGACTGCCCAACAGAGCTGAGTTTGCCAGGAAAGAGCTCTATGTCCCACTCAATTGAGTAAAGCAGGTGTGTCCTTACAGTCATAAATTAACAGCTGTGACTGAAGGTATGTTTATCTAGCTTAATCCCATAATAATGCAATTGGTCATAGTCAATCAGTGCCCCAGGAGGGGAATCTGGACTGCTTGAGACATAAATATGTACAGGACTTCTTTTGAGTAAATGATGTATTATTGAGCAATTTTTGAGTAGCTCATGGACCCATTGTTTACAACAGTTCTTGACCTCTCGCTTTAAATCTCTGCTGTTTGTTGTACTTTGTGACAAATTTCTTTTGCTGTATGGCTGGAAGGATGTTAATGTGTAAGGGAACATGGTCACATTTCCTAGTGAGTGCCCCCTGCTGGCCACTCACTAGGGTGCTGTGAGGGGAATCCAGGCCTCCGCTGCTCCAGAATCCTGAGGTGTTCAGTTTCTAGAGTCTCAGCAGGTCGCAACACTGTTTCTTCCCTTGGCCTTTCTGGTTCATTTCCTGGGCACTGATCCTGCCTGCTACCCCTTCTTAGAAATGGCGCTCCGCAGCCTACCTGCCCTAGGCACCCAGGATCAGTGCTGACTCCCAAGATATCCCAGTTACTTAAACTCACCCTCCCCCAGAACTCCACCCCACAGATGTGAAGTTTCTGCCTGCAGTTCAATTCTGAGGCATGCAGCAGTTGTGAAGCAGTTCCCATACAGAGAGATACTTTGGCCAGAGTCCAACATGTTTGCTCTTTTATATATCATCTCAAAGCTCAGGAGAGTACAGATCATACAAAACAGTGAACATAGCACGTGTGTTACTTTCTATCCCATCCTTCCCTTGGCAGTCCTTAGGGAGCATCCATGTTCATGGAGGGGGAGGGAGGCAGGCTGTTCCATGACAAGTGGTCTCTCCCTCAGGGAGCCTCTTACCTAGCTTCTCTCCTGCATCACACTTCTCTTCCTGTCTCAGTCCCTCTGTTCCTGCATGGTTCACTACTTAACCCTCCCTCTGCCCCCCACACTCCCTTTGTTCTGTCTCTTTCTGTAACTTTCTCCTGCTCTTTCCTTCCCTCTCCCTTCAGAGTCTGGTTTTCTAAGGCTGCAGCTCACCCAGGTTGTTACCAGGTGTTTGCTCCTGAGCATGGTTGGTGAGTCTTGAGAACCACCCCATTGTACCGGTTTCATGCATGCATGCTACAGGACCCATCAGCATTGGTGGATCCACACACACATATGTAGGCACTCATGACACAGCAGTTTTTCATAGTATTACTTCACAATATCAACCAGTTTTTAGTTGTACAGCTAGACTTCCAATCCATTACCTATGTGTAACATTAATCCTGAGGTTTAATATAGCATGTATTTAATAGCAAGGCAGCTCTTGAACATAAAAACCAGCAAAAGGAAGTGAAGGGAGTAATATAGAATTTACTTGTAAAGGTCACAAATTCTATGTATGGCAGAGATGATTTTAAAGGTTTTTGACAGTTCCTCTTCATAGTGTTTCTGTAAAACACTCACTGTCAATTACCCATGGCACATGGTTTACAGCATTGTTTTTAGTGGTGAAAGATATATAGGCGCTGAGTTTCTTTTCCCTGGGGCTGCTCCACCCCCATTCTGGCCAGAGGCTCTGCCCCCACTCCATCCTCTCCCCTGAGTCCCTGCTCTCCCTCCACCCCCCCGCCCAAGGCCCTTCCCTCGCTCTGCCTCTTCCTGCCCTTGCCTGCTCACTGCTCTCCACCCTCCCCCAAACCCTTCCCCCAGCCTCCAATCAGCTGTTTGGAGATGCCCTGATCAGCTAATCTGGGGCACCATCAAACAGCTAACCGGGGGTGTTGCCAAACAACTGTGGCTGGTGGGTGCTGAGCACCTGCTATTTTTCCCTGTGGGTGCTCCAGCCCAGGAGCACCCATGGAGTCAGCACCTATGAACAGATACTCACTGCAGCTGTGGGAAGTAATCAAATACTATTAAGATGATTCAGTTAACACCCAAGATAGTGATCACTATCCATCACTAACTTTGCGTCAGTAGCAATTTCAGAAGTAGCTTTCCTCTCTTGTATGGGAAGGTACAAGAGAAATGAGTCCATTCTCTAGCCCTAGGTCGGAGTCCCTAGGCAGCATAGGTTGAGTGGCTACTTCGAAGAAGTTTTCTATAGAAAGACCTCACATCTGTTGCTTTCAGCATGTACCTTAAAATGACACAAACTTCATTACCGACAATTTATGCCAAAAACAGGCTTCAAAAGGTAATTCACTCTGAAATGAAGAGTACTGATTACATGTGCTTGATGGATTTTGTGCTTGGTCCCCATCAAATTAGCTATGGCAGCAGTAGCGGCGTAACCTGAGTGGTTACCTATTATTCAGGCCTGGCTTGGTGAGAGAATTGCTAGCAATGAAGCTATTCCTTTTGGCCATTTTGAGGCTGAGACAAGTGCCTGGATTGCAGTCATGGTCATGACTTCTGCGTGGGCAGATGTTCACTGGACTGAGTTCCAGACTGTGTGGGCCCACCATCAGTCACAAGGAGAATGATGTGTAGTCAGTGTGAACTTGTGCATTATTCCCTGTGGTTTATAAATCAACCTTAAGATTTTCTTCAGATGGTTCAGACAGAAAGCATGAATAAATTGCTGTCTTGAGTAATCCAAGTGCTGGTAAACACAGCTTAGCTTGTTTATATTAATTTATAGTGTTTACCTTCATGTTAATCACGTAAACCAACACACAAAGGAAACAATTAACCGATGGAAAGACATCTTGCTTGGTCTAGCAAGAAGTCTAGTTTCTAAATGTTTTCACATGAAAATGGTTGTCAAACTCTGAACAAGATTTTTCTGTGTTGGGCTATAATGACTGCAATTCTACTTGCACTGAAATGAAATTAAGCTTCTCCCTGTATGCTAATGGAAATAAGTTATGTTTTTTATATGAGAAACCTTCATATTTCTGATGAACAGTGTTGAAAGATCCTTAAAGATCTCAATAGTTGACATTTCACGTGCTCCAAAGGGTAAAGAGAATACTATTTATTAGAAGCACCTAGCCATACTAGTTCTGTCAGTTTGTCATAAAGCAAAAGGCTCAGAGAAGAGCAATGAGGATCAGAATAGATGTATGTAACAGGGTTGGGAACTCACCCCTGCAGCGCCTCCTGCTGGTCTCTGAAGGAATTAGCATTCCAGCCTCCAGAGCACCCTCTACAGGCCAGTGTCTCACTGCCACTGGCCCCTGTGTCCCATCCAGACCCCAGTGCCCCTTTCCCTGGGGTGCTGCCCCTTGGAGGTGCCCCCACAGTCTCTGGGTCTCCCTCTCCCAGGGAAACCCCCAGCCCCCACCTCACCTTAGTATAGGGCTACTGCCAGCCACCATCTAGCCCCAGTTCACTGGGGCAGACTGCAGTATATAAGCCACTCAACACCGGTAAGGAGGGTTTGGACCTGCTGCCGTTGCCTGCCCTCTGCAATGCCTAGTTCACCTTATTCTAGGCCTGCAGCCTGGGGGGTTTGCAGGCCAGAGCTCCCCAGCTCCTCCAGCCCTACTCCACCTTAGGTATTCTCTCAGCTTCTAGAGAGCCAGGCTCTTGTCCCTCAACAGCTACAGGGCAAGTCCTCTGCTCTTGGCTTCACTGGCTTTTATAGGGGCAGCTGGGTCTGTTTGGGGCGTGACCACAGCTGAGGTTGCCTCCCAATCAGCCCAGCTTTTCCCCTGCCCTAGCCCTCTCCCAGGGCTGTTTTAAGCCCTTCAGGGCCAGAGCAGGGTGACCACCCTGCTACAATGTACTTAAGGAGTTCTAAACAAAACAAGGACTATTTTAGCCTACAAAAGGGGAGGAAAGTGAAAGACCTGAATGAGGGATTTCAAATGTCTATATAAAGGATGTTATGAAGACAGATCAGGGCCTGTTTTTGTTTGTTCTTCCATAATTAGTATGCCAAAGTGCACCAGATAAAACTAATCGTTGGCAAACTTAGAACAAACATACTTCTTGGCACAAATTAGGCAACCTGTGGAATTCACTTCTGCAGGCCATCACAGAGTCAAATGCTGTAGCAATAAACTTTATGGTCAAGATGGCTTGTTCTGATAAATGCAACAAAAGGCAAAGCCTCAGGGCATAAGCTGCTGCCTCAAGGAAAAGGAAGGATTTTTTCCTTTTCCTACCTCAATGTAAAGAGTCTGGATCATTCTGTTATGCTAAGATATTCATGTGAAGTGCAATCTGCTGGTCAACAGTGGCAAAATACTGCATCTGATGTAGTTTTTTCTGGTATATGAATTACTGTGTTTCAAGAGGAACATTTCCATGCTAGTGCAATACTTATGTAACACAGTTTGAGGTCCTTCCAGCGATATCTGCTATTTTCTAATTTTCTAAAAGTCATATTTTCTAAAAGTCATAAAATGGTGAACACTGAGTGTGTTACAGTGACTTCTATTTTTTATTTTTTTTCTTTACTTACAAAAAGTGGTTTAATATAATTCATAGATTCCAAGGCCAGAAGGGACCATTGTGATCATCTAGTCAGCTCTCCTCTATAACACAGGCCATAGACCTTCCCCAAAATATTTTCTTTTTAACAAGAGGATATCTCTTTAAAAAATGCTATCTTGATTTTTAAAATGGCCAGTGATGGAGAGTCCCCCAGGACCCTTCTCTCTTGTACTCTGTTCTATGTTTTTCCTTCCATTGATTGCGCAGAGGAACATTTGGAACAGTGAATACTTGTCCCAGAGCAGAGCACAATGAGAATCTTTTCATTATGTTAGTAGCTGGTGTGTTTAGGCAGTTGAAGTAGGGAACTGAATTTAAGCCTAACCATAGACTTCTTTTCCAGCATATGGTTTCTCCTCCCCCTGCCGCAACCTACCACTTTGGTGGAGGTGGCTGTTGCTAATAAATCAGGAATGTCTTTAGGAACCTGTTGAATCCTTAAATTCTATGCAGAGATCTATATGATCCTGATTCTCAACACGCGGTCACTACTAGAAATTGGAAAGAGGGGAGGAAGCTAATTAGTCGTTTAAGTCTTCCAAGAAATAAACTAAACTCAACAAAACAAAAATGCAGCAAGGAATTTGGGAGTGAAGGCTAGTCCTAAAGTGTAAAAAGGAATATATATATATATATATATATATATATATATATATATATATATATATATATATATATATATATATATATCAGAGGGGTAAGAAAGAGTAATACTAAGTAGCTAGTTAATCACATGAATAACTTGAGATGATTGAAATACTTAGCTCCTTTTTAAAGTCTAATGAATAAAGTTTGTACAGTCATGTAATAATGGGTAGCTTGCAAATGTATATTACTTATTGATGAAGAGCAGATGATGATATAATAGGAGAATTTGAAGTGATACAAATCAATGAGTCAGCATATGGGAGGCATTACCGAATGAACTTTCTGGATAAATTACAATTTTTAAAATTGTGCTATAAAAAAGCATAATATAAAAGAACCAAAATGTAAGTTACTATGTTAAAATAATGATACCAGGCTACTTAAAACTATATAAAACATGAAAATATCAATTGACTTGGGAAAGGAAATGTCATTAAACAATTCTGTACAAATTTCCCCAATATAGTCCAGTTGGAGGCTAGATGGTGTAAGTGAAAACAAACAAGAACATTTAACTTGCTAATGTTTTATGTAACTAGCTATTAAAAGAAAAGTGGGAACAATAAAGTATAAAAGCTATTCTAAAAAATGTTCTTTGCTAAAATAGTAATTTTGTACATTATCTCGGAAAGTTCTTAAAACCAAATAAAATGAAGGATGAAACTATCTGCAGTGAATGCAGATGTAGCAACAAAAAAGGTACAAGGGGGACAATAACCAAATGTGGATAGTCCTTGTTAAAGGAGCAGTTATTGGAATAGATGAAAATTCATTTAGGTCTCTAGTCTGAGGAAAATGCAGGGAATAAGTGTAACTTATACAGTAAGGCAGCAAACAGCTATATAATCTGATGAAGTTCTATACATGCACAATAGCTTGGCAAGTGTCTTGTGTGTTGATCACAATTGTATTTAGTGGCCATGTATTAATGTTAAAGTATATTCACTTGTTCTTTGGGTTCCAACACATGGAAACATTGGTGGGATGGTCAGGTTCTCTTTCAGTGAAGCATTACCCTATCTGCTTCAGAATTCAGAAAACAAACTTGCCTAGGCAGAGGGAAGAAAATGAAAGCTTGTGCAGGTAGTAGCTGTGTATATGTGCCTTGAGGAAGGAAATATGTATATCCCTTAAGGAAGGAAATCTTGAGCACCATCTGTATCTTAAATGGAAAGCAGCCTTCACATACAGGATTCTTTTTCATTAGCCAGTTCAAATTTTAATAAACGTGAAGATAGTAATCTTCTTAAGGAGAATTGTTAAGAAAGTAATCTCTAAGTTGTTTCTATTGATGGAGGAAACAAAGATGCTTGTGATTTTTTTGTTTGGTTTGTTGTGTCTAGGGTTAGACACAGTGAAAAGTTAGGCAAGAACTATAGCACTGATTGGCCAGACAGTAAGATATCAGGACTATGATAGTAAGATTTCAGATATTGCTGTACCGGGACAAAGACACCATGACTTGCTTATTCAAGGGAAGACAATAATGATAGAGAATGTATTTAAGATTGGGGAAATAATGCACATATTCTCCTTTGTCTTGCCAAAAGAACTTGGCCATCTTAACATTGCAAGAATGTAGTTATATGTAGGTATAACTCTATTGAATGCCGTTATACTAGTGTGAAACTGGGGTAACTTGGTGGTAAATGAAGCCTGCTGTTGACAGCTGAGCTTGTGCAGTCAAGGCACATATAAGACCTGGTACAGTGTGCCCTTGCATTTAGTTCAGGATGTACTGTAATGGTGGGGGAGAGGGGAGGGGTTTGAGGGAAGTGATATACTACTACATCTGCAAGAGTCAATGTGACCTGAGGTCCTATTAGAAAGAATTAACACTCAATAGAGTAGTGAAGCAGAATAACAATGCAAAAGCAAGTCAACAAACCAACCGTGACCTGTCAGATGATGTGATTCAAATGCTCCTTGGAGACGTACAAAGGGGATAAGTTATTTGGCAATTAACATGTGCAGTTAGGAAATTAAAGTAATTCTAAAACATGGCTTCACTAAATGTAATGTCCGCTTCTAATTTTCAGTTAGATAAAGCTTCATAAGGGGTCACCACTACTGTCATAAGCTTAAAAAAAACAACAAAAAAAAACCCTCTCCATACCTGCATGAATCTGAGGGCTTGTCTGGCCTGATAATTAAGACAAAATGAACAGTAAGTGAGATGATTACTACATGCAAAAGTAATCTATGTTACAAATGGCAGCAGAATGAAGGCCAAAAAAATCAATGGATCCTATGAGTTTAGTAAGAGAGATGAAGACAGGGGCTGTCTGGTTTGAGAGAAGCTGGAACAGAAGACAAGGACTTAAGCTACTTGTCAGCATGCAGCTCTCATCTGTTAAAGAAAACCAAACAGCATATAAACAAACAGCATACTGGAGGCAAAAATGTCTTATGAGTCCGTATTGAAGGGCTAGACAAAGCCAAATCAGTTAGCATGCAGTACTTAGTTCAGTGCTATTACAATGGACAGACGCTGAGCTCTTCTTCAATTTTCAAATATCAAACCTAAATCACCCTAACCAAAAGATTAGGGCCTTATTATGTTATGCATTGTAACTATATATAATAAGTCCCTACACTAAAGAGATCACAACCTAAACAGGCAAGTAGGAAAAAGAGGGTATTTCTCCATTTTATAGAGCAAGTCACACAGCAATGAAGTGACTGGCCGAACATCACACAGCATATCTGTGGCAGAAGCCAACCCCAAACACAAATCCTACTTGAGTGTCTTAACCACAAAACAATATGTGACTATACCACACACAATTATAATCTTCTTTCTAGCCTTTTAGCTGCTCCTCTTGTGTTCCCCATCACTACCTGACAGCAACACAACTCAGTAAGATTAGTGCTGAACAAATAATTGACTTTTCGGTTTGGTGGCCAAACTGAAAAAAATTAACAGTTCAGTTTCAAACCAAAACTGATTTTTTTGTTTTTGTTTTTTCTTGCTGCAATTAAAACACAAAATTTGTGCAGGCCAAGCAAAGTGTTTCAAAGATTTTGAAACGACACATTGAAACAAAATGTTGTAACACTTCCAAAAAAATTTCCAGGAAAAACTGTAATCTCCGAATGTGACCAAATTTACAAGCAGTTTATGAATTTACTATTGGCTGAAAAAAAACCCTTGCCCAGCTCTAACTCTCATACCACTGTCAAAGTTATCCATTGACCAAGATAGAGTGGAGTGTGTAGGATCCAGAAACACTCTACCCATCTGCACTCACCTTTGTGGTTACATTGTAGATGTCTGTACAAAATGACCATACAACACTAAACCTGCCAAAAAGACTTATAAAAAAACAAAAAGAAAATAGAATTGAAACAAAAAAGCAGTTTATTTAGTACATCTGATTTAAACTGATCATAAGATAAATTGGATAGCCCTGTCTGATTGATTAGAGAGAGAAGAAAAATCTTGATGTCTAAAAATGCAAGTTCTTCTTTTGAAATGGCACTTGTCAGTCAGCTTTTACTACTCTGTCCGTAGATAAGGGTTTCCCTTACTGACCTTGTCCATTAAGCCCCTCTGATCCTGGACAACCGCTCCCACTCTCCAAATCAGTTTTCTCCATTTATCTACACACACACACACACACAACATTTTGGATCTTTGCATTCTGTAAGATGTCTTTGTGGATATAGAGACCTTGAATAAGAAACAGCTGTGGTTCCAGTGCTTAACAACTCGTACACTTGACAGAACATTTAGACTAGCCCTAGCCTGTTCTGAGTTAGGCCCTTTGGGAAGCTCTTTAAGCCTTTTTTCTTTCCTTCTTTTTTTTTTTTTTTTTTTGGCAATACACTATGAATTTTAGATCAGTCCCCAAACTCTGCCTCATACTCTTCTTCTCTTCAAGAAGTTATGTACGAAAACGGAATTTTCCAAGGGTAACACTGAAACCCATGTGGGAAATATTTAAGCAATAGGTGCCTGTTCATAGGCCATTGGCTGTGGAACAACCATCACCCTGAGGAATAAGGGATGTGAGGAAATAAAACACCAACTGCCATTAGGAAATAAAAATAAGTGAATACTAGTGATTCAAAATGGCTGAGTTAACCAGTCAAGATGTTAACGGTAAATAAAATCACTGTATGAAGAGAAGCATCAACAGCTATAGCCCAACTCAACAGATCATGAATGAATTATGTATATATTGGTACCTTGGGAAGGAAAACAAAGGATTTTACCAGTCTTAAGAAACAGGGGCCTTGTAACTATATATACACCTGTGATAGAGAGATGTCAAGAGGGGAGAACAGGAGTGTTAAGTAATACCTAGCTCTTCAGTAACTCTTTTTAAGAGTAAATCTCACAGCATGTCTTCAATGTAATTAACCTCACAACACCCCTATGAGGCAGGGAAATAGTATGATTCCTATTTTACAGATGAGGAACTGAGGCACCAAGAGGCTCAGTGGCATGGGCGGTGGGTATCAAAGGCCAGGGGAGGTTGTGCCTCCACAAACAGCCTTGAATGGCCCTGCCTACACTCTGCTCCCAGACACCCTCCCGCTGCCCACCCTCCCGCCCTCCGGTGCAGACTGCAGGGTCCCAGGCAGGGGCTAGTGAGGCCCGGCCTGCGGCCAGTGACTCTCAGTGGCTGGAGCTCATGCTTGCACTGCCTGCCCACCCAGCGCTCCAGGGCTGGGGGTACTTGGGCATCCAGAGGCTGTGGGGGAGCTAGCTCTGATCTCCGGCAGGGGGAGGTGACCTGGAGGCGTGGGGCCCTAGGCAGAAGGGGCGGGCCGGGCCCAGTGTTCACCCGCTGCCCATTCTCAGTGGCTTGCCTGAGGTCAAATAGGAAGTCTGTGTCAGAACAGGGAATTGAACCTGGGTCTCCAAGTTTCTTAACTAGTGCACTAATCACTGGACTAGCCTCCTTTGCCAAAAACTACTGCTGATTTTAGTAAGCTCCTCAGGATATCGCACTAAACAGAGTGTGGGTACATCATGAAGCAGAGGGACAAAGTATGCAGGTAAGAAACCAAGCTGTAACATCATGAAAACCAAGAATGCTTATGGTCAAGAATTCTGTGATTAAAAAAGTCACTGCCTTAAGAAAGAATAACCAGGAAAAAAAGATGAAGCTTTGATTACTATGGATCTGAACAACCACCACAAGTGCATTTGTCAGGTCATCCATCTTGAATGACTGAAACCTAAACAGTTGTTTGAGCATGCCAGGTCTGAACAAACATAGTACTGGCTGGACAGATAATAAGCTATCAGGACTGTGCCATAGGTAAGGAACTGTAAAAAGAGGGCATGGCTGAACACTTGGCTTTATTAGATAAAACTAAACAGTTCCCAATAACAAGGAAATGGAGGATAAAGACTAGAGCTCCAAAGTAAATAGAAGGAAAAAATGAAACAATATCTGAATGAGTTTCAGGACTCACTGGAGCAAACAAGGTATAAGCTAAAGGTAGTTGCAGTGCTGGGAGGCTAAATCACACTATCAAGTGAGAACTGCAAATGAAACCAGGCCACTGGCAGCATGTTGTCTTTTTCCTGTGGTCTTCATAAATACAGAAAGATGAGGTGTGGAGGCAAACACTTTCACAAAAGTCAGGAGACGTGCTCTAGATTTGTGAGCCCAACACCAAGTCATGTAATGATTTCTAGGAAAGTAGGTCATCTGACACTTATCTAGTTTCTTTGGCTTAACTGTGACTCTAACTGAAATCTCTGAACTTAAATATCCTATTGGCAATAAAATCAATGAGCATCTACAGCCTTCGTATAGTAAGTAGCAAAACTGTCTGTAAATAGGACAAACTAAATGTATTTCTGTAAGGTGAGATTCATGGAAAAAACAGTGTTAATATTTAAGCAAATTACATTTAGTCTCCAGTCCATGTTAAAAATAAAGCTCCTCCAAATGCAAGTACTTCAACTCAAATGTTTCCCCCTCCTCACGATCAGTTAATCAGATGTTCTTTGAAAAATGTAGCCAAATGTATGTGTCAAAATGTTTTCTCCTTGTCCATGACAGTGTTGACATGTAAATTAACAAGGTCAGCTATTTCAGCTGTAAAGGCCAACTGAATTCAATCCTTCTATGAGCCATATGGATACAAAAATTCTTCAATACTTCTGTGCTTGCTGATCCTTCAAGGTACCCAACTAACATCAGAGAAATGCCCTAAATTCTCATGAGAGACACAAGGTAGGTGACCAGTATCAGAGGGGCAGCCGTGTTAGTCTGGATCTGTAAAAGCGGCAAAGAGTCCTGTGGCACCTTATAGACTAACAGACGTATTGGAGCATAAGCTTTCGTGGGTGAATGTCCACTTCGTCGGATGCATGTAGTAGAAATTTCCAGAGGCAGGTATAACTATGCAAGCAAGAATCAGGCTAGGAATCACGAGGTTAGCTCAATCGGAAAGGATGAGGCCCTCTTCTAACACACACCTCAACTGCTAGAAGAGGGCCTCATCCTTCCTGATTGAACTAAGCTTGTTATCCCTAGTCTGAGTCTTGCTTGCATATTTATACCTGCCCCTGGAAATTTCCACTACGTGCATCGACAAGGTAGGTGAGGTAATGTCTTTTATTGCACCAACTTCTGTTTGTGGAAGGTACAAGTTTTTCAGCTACACAGAGTTCTTCTGGTCTGGAGAAGGAAATCAGAGTGTCTGAACTAAATAAAAGTTGGGACTGACTATTAAACATAAGGGGTATGCTACTTGAAATGGAGTGGGCAATAAGGGTTAAATTGTTATGCAAAAGTAGTTTGAAGTGGGCCATTAAGGGATACATTGTTGTCATGATCCATGAAACGATCCATGAAACCAGTGTCCATGGTTTTAGTGTCTAGCAGCATTATGACTAAGTTCTCAGGCTTTCCTTTTGAATGTGTTGTGCAGGTTTCCTTTGAAGATGGGTACTGAAAGATCAGATATGGAGTGATCCCCTTGAAAAAAGTGTTTTGCTTTTGGGTGGTGTGGTGTTTTTGTCTCATCATTTTTCTGTGTAATTTCCTTTGAGAGTGTAGTGATTATTTGGCTTCATCCACATACTTGTTTTTGGAGCATTTGATGAGGTACACCACCTTCCACCAACAGCAGTTGGTCCAATAAAGATAATACCTCACCTACCTTGTCTCTCTCATATCCTGAGACCAACATGGCTACAACCATGTGCAAAAAACTTGATTCTCATTGTTATTTTCCTCATGCTGGCATCGCTACAAATGATCCTGTATACTTGACTTCTTGCTTTTTATATTTGTCATTTAATAGAATAGTTCTGAATCTCACAAGATTAAAACACACTTTCTTATGTAAAAAAACCCCCAAATCAGCCTACAGTGTTTGTTAAAACCTGTGTTTCTGTGGGGGTATTTCAGGCTGATTAAATTAATATCTTCAATCTGCACATGCATTAAATGCATAAAGGTGAAAAATGCTGCGGCTAAATCAATAGTCTGTAGTGAGTAGTTGGCATGAATTTTGGAAAACCAAATTAACAAATGGTTAAGATTTTTTTGTTTTGTTTTGGCATCTGTTACAAGTTATATATATGAAACTTATATGATGACCCACAGACCTGAGACATAAACCATCTTTAGTAATAGTTTTCTCTCTTATTCTTGGCCAACAGTGTAGGTGATACCTCATTAGCTTTGGCTTAGTGTGTTGGGAATAGATACTGAAAATAATTCACAACTACAGCAGCTGAAAAAGGAAATATTTGAAAGATTGGCTGAGGAGAATCCCGGTAGCAGAGAACTGTTCCACATTAATTTAATTGACTTATCCATTGAACAGAATGGATGAACGGGAGATACAATCTGTATGAAATTGCAGGAAGTCTTGACTGCAGCCCAGACACCAGGAAAACCACAACCTGATTTTTAAGAACTTCAGTGGATACATAAGAAATGAGCAAATGTGGTTGGTAAAATACTCCGCCTAATCTTTCATACAAAATAAGTCACTAAGAACGATTCCGGTTTGGTGGGAAAAGCTGATGATTGAATTATTCTTGCCTCTGTCATAAACTTGCTGTTCTCACCTTGGGCAAGTCACTACAGTTCTTTATGCCTCAGTTTACCCAGTTGGGCTGGCTGAAGTGTTTAGGGAAGTAGCTTCGTGTTGGCAAACCTCTTAAAGATCTTTGGGTGAAAACACCTTAATGGCAAACTATAGAACAAACTTGTGTCTTTCCTGCACAGACTGCATACTACCGAAAAACAGAAAATAATGTAAGATGGAAAGTAATTCCTGTCACACATTTAAAAAGCAAATAGTTGTTATCCACTATGCTTGAACTGCTGAAATAATCTGTCAAAAAACTATAATCAGGGTGTAGATAACCAATGCCAACGTTTAAAGAACAATAATAAGGGTAAGAGGTGGGATGGAAGGAAAGCCAGCAATGTCCCATCATTACTTTATGGGGGCCTACACTGACGTTTCCATGAACTTTCACCACGTGCACTGTGTCCCCCCTTGCCACAGAAGGTCTCATACAGTGATGCTTCCACATAGTAATGGAATGGCCTGTATTCATTACTCAGCCTTCAATCTCTCTCAGCTTTTGCTTGAACTTAATGTTTATTTTAAGACACTTTCCCCCAGCATGTCTGGAGTTGCCATGGCCACCAGGATGAGGTCATAGCTTTGCTCCTATTTCAGTTTGCACAAGTAATTCTTTTTATCATAAATGCATTTCCATTGTTTAAGATGGAGCAGGAGAATGCTGAGCTTTTCTTATCTAGCCATAAATAAGTCATGATATCTATATCAACACAATATTCACATAAATTGCTGCAGCCAAAAATTTCTCTTAGTATGGGGGAAATATTCAAACATTCTGCTAATAACAAATTCCATTCATCCCTTGTCTCCATGCTAACACACTATTCCTAGGTGAATCAGTTATTGACTATTGTTTAGTCAACAACTTTAAATGCTTACTCATTGCTTGGAGAACCACCCATTCATGTCTATCAAAGATGTAAGGCCTAATTTCATTGTAATGAAAATGGCCTTATAAATTCTAAAATGGCATAAATCCCTTAGCGTCAATAAATTATGGATTAGGCATTGGAATGGCATTCAAATGCTTGGGTCCTATGTCTGCTTTTCTCACTGTCTGCCTTTGACTTTAGAGAAATAATTTTTTCAACCCACAAAGTTTTTGAACACATCCATAACGTGTTAGCATACTTAATCTATGGCTGCCCTGGACCACATACGTATTGTAAGTACAAAGAATTTTTTTAGGTCCTGTTAAGCTCCCTGACCCGCACATTTTCAAGGGAAAAAAAAAGATACTTTGCAACAGCTTAAATGGGGGAGGGAATAACACTTTTTGCAGCCACAAAACAATCTATTTTTGCCCTTCTAGTACTCTGGAAAGGTCAGACTAATACAAACTACATTGATTATAAAATTGCTTTTGGGCTGAGCCATTGTGTGTCTGAAGCAAATTTTTACGCTCATATTATACCCCATTGAAACACTAGGGCTGTAATGGCAATGCTGACAGACTATTTAGCATGGAGGTAATAGTGGGAGCACACCATAAAATGTTGCTTTTGGCTATAAATTATACTAACACAATAAAAGTATCTTAATTAAACCACCATTAAAGAAATAAATCTATTAGAAGAATCAACTTCTTGAACAGTTGTGCTGTAGGTGGTCAAACAAATAGGCGAGTCTCCTTATATCACTGTGTAATAAAGAAGGCAGCTAGAAATGGAATTACTGTAATTACCTGAAGTGTACCCCTCAAACAAGGGACTTTTTTGCTAGTTACTGGCGACTCTCACAAGGACCTTTTTGCTTTATACTTGACTCAGTATGAAATCTTCTATTTAAATTAAAATCCAAGGGATATTGGAAGAATACAATAGATAAGATGTCTTCATGTAACTTAATGGGATTACAAGTGACTTGGGAAATAAAGCCTGGTATTTACCATGGAAGAGATGGGATAAAGTTGGGTAAAGCATTCACAGTGTGTCGTGATTTTGCATTAACACTCCACTTTCTTTACTGTGTATAAAGTGAAGGGCTCCAGTCAGGATGCGCAAAGCTGGTTTGTCAAAGAGTGGCTTGATTTCTAATTGGCCATACTTTAGGTAGCCAGTCTGCTGTGGCTTACAATAACAGAACAATACTCATTTTGAAAGGACAAAAACCAAGCACACACATGAAATAGCAGTATTAAATCATGTTAATATGATCATAGTGTAAAAGCTAGCTTATTTTTGAGCAAGGGAGCATGGGGACAGGAGTGAAACCTTATCTACAGGAGAAAGCTGGACTGGTAGACCAGGCCTGTAGACCAGGCCTTTGTAGATTATTCATCTGGGGAATTGTGGGGAGTCACTGCAGTTTAGTGGTCCTGGAAAGAACCCCAAGGCAGGCCTTAATTACTGTTCCTTAAAGGAATAATAGTGTGGAATCAAACCTCCTTGAGTGTACGACAGCTTCATTTCAAAGCTCTGCACTTGGGATATACCTTCCTCTGTTTGAATATGTGATATACATGCTATATTGTACTTGCCCTGCATGCCACCTGAAATCAAGGGTAACAATTGATTTTGATGGGGAAACAAAAAAAAAACAAACCCACATATTGACCTTGCTCTTCAGAAGTGAAAGCACCATAGTTGCTGCTTCTTTCCCACTGCCATTGACAATGATATTAGTCTGACTGATGGAAAATTTAGAATTAGACTTAAGTAGATTCCTAGTTAAATCTTTCTTGTGCTCTGCTGTTGCAGTTTGCTCAAGGAATAGATGAGAGCACAGTAGATTCAGTCATGTAGTCTTACCCTGTTCAAATAGCAGAAAGCAATGAGAGCTGATAGAGTAACATGAGCATTTTAAATGGGTAGTTACTAAGCTCTTACAAAGGGTATGTCTACACTGGCAGAGTTACCGTGCTGCTCAGAGAGCACTGAAGGGAAACGGCTGTTGTGTGTTCACACTGTCAGCTGCCTCCGCAATAGGGTGTTCACACTTGCAGCACTTGCAGCGGTATTCGAAGCGATGCACTCTGGGCAGCTATCCCACAGAGCATCTCTTCCTCTTCTGCCGCTAAGAGTTGTGGGAAGGCAGAGGGGGCTGCGTGGCATCCTTGGTCCCATCCCAATCCCCCGTGATGCATTGCTTCACATCCCAGCAATCCCTGTGCTTCTGTCCACATTTGGCGCCATCTTTCAATGGTTTGTGTACTGCGCACTCTTCCTCTTTGGTCTGCAAATATGGATCCCGAACTGTAGACCAGTATGCTGCTCACTCTGACTAACAGGTTACAAGTGGCAGTGGAGTTATTCCTTAACCTACGAAGGCAAGAGGAGTGCGACATTGATCTTGCCACGAGTAGTAGCTATGACACGAGATTGCTTGTGGCATTCACGGAGGTGCTGACCACAGTGGAACACCTTTCGGGCTCAGGAAACAAGCACTGGGTGGTGGGATCACATTGTTATGCATGTCTGGGATGACAAGCAGTACCTGCAGAACTTTTGAATAAGAAAAGCCACATTCATGGGACTGTGTGATAAGTGGTGCAAGGACATGAGAATGAGAGCTGCACTGCCATTGGAGAAGCACGTGGCGATTGCACTGTGGAAGCTGGCTACTCCAGACTGCTACTGATCGGTCACTGATCCAGTTTGGAGTGGGAAAGTTGACCGTTGGACTCGTGTTGACGGAAGTGTGCAGGGCCATTAATCACATCCTGATCTGAAAGACCGTGACTCTGGGCAATGTGCGTGACATTGTGGATGGCTTTGCACAAATGGGCTTCCCTAACTGTGGAGGGGCAATAGATGGCACTCATATGCCAATTCTGGCACCAGTCTACCTAGTCACCAAGCACATTAATCGGAAGGGGTATTTTTTCTCAGTGATTCTCCAGGCACTTGTGGATCACCGTGGGCATTGATGCACACATCTTTCAGAATACTAGCCTGTTCAGAAAGCTGAAAGCAGGGATTTTCTTCCCAGACCAGAAGATCACCGTAGGGGAAATCGAAATGCTCATTGTGATTCTAGGAGACCCTGCCTACCCCTTAATGCCGTGGCTTGTGAAGCCATACACGTGGCACCTTGACAGCAGCAAGGAGCGGTTCAACAGTCTGAGCAAGTGCAGAATGACTGTGGAGTGTGCTTTTGGCCGTTTAAAGGTCCACTGGTGTGGCCTATATGGGAAGCTGGACCTGGCTGATGACAGCATTCCTGTGCTTACAGCCGCGTGCTGGATGCTCCATAATATTTGTGAAGGGAAGGGTGAAAGCTTCACTCTGGGCTGGACTGCTGAGGATAAGTGCCTGAAGGCTGAATTTGAACCAACACCAAGAGACCAAGGCTATTAGAGGAACACAGTGCGGGGCCAGAAGGATCAGGGATGCCTTGAGGCCGAAATTTGAAGCTGAACATTTGTTGCTATGCTTGGGAGTGCAGTGCTTGTAATGCTAGGAGGTGATTGCGATTGGTGCAGACGATGCAATATGAAGGTGTAAGAAGATAATTATCTGTTGCTTTGCAAAGCTCTGTTTGCTTTAAATTAATAGAATGAAGATTGCTTTCAAACCAACACAATTCTTTTATTAAAAAACAACAACTGGAGGAGAGAGAGAAACAAAAGAACACATCAGCACTGAGGGCAGGGGTGAAAGTAAGTTAGAGGACTTACCAGAACGCTGGAGTCCTGAGCAGGGGGCACGGCCTCAAGCGGAAGAGGCGTGGCCTTAACCGGAAGAGGCAAGGCCTTAAATCCCCAGGCCCTTTAAATCTTGATTGAAAGGGCCAGGCTCCAGCTGCGGTAGTGGCGGCTGGGAGCCTGGGGCTCTTTAAATCACCCCCGAGCTACCAGCTGCAGAGGCGACTGGGAGCCCCGGGGCTCGGGGGCGATTTAAAGGGCCCAGGGCTCCAGCTGCCGCTACCGCAGTGGAACCCCAGGCCCTTTAAAGCACTGAGGAGCCTTGGGGGCTCCCGGCTGCCACCGCTACCCCAGGGCTCTGGGCTCTGGCAGAACTTAAAGGGTCTGGGCTCCACTGTAGTCGTGGCTGCCGGAGCCTCGAGCCCTTTAAATCCCTACCTGAGCCCTGCTGCCCGATCCCTGGGGCCGCTACCGCCCCGGCCCTTTAAATCCCCTCCGGAGCCCCGCCGCCGCTACCCTAGGGCTTCGGCAGCAGGGCTCAGGCAGGGATTTAAAGGCCCGGTGTGGTAGCGGGGGCTGCAGCTCCAGGGTCCTTTAAATCCCTGCCGCAGCCCCGCTGCCGCTACCCCAGGGCTTTAAATTGCCGTCTGGGAAAGCTGGTCCTGGTACCGCGCACCAGCTCTTACCGGTACACCGTACTGGGGCATACGGGCTTACTTTCACCTCTGACTGAGGGGGATGGGGGAAGGGAAGGTCCCAGGAGGAGGTGAGGTCCTGGGACGGTTAAAAATTTGTGTATGTCCAGGGGTCATATCCAATCTTCTCCTTTGGAGTACAGGGTAGTATGTACTGTATTTCAGGAGGGGCTAAACAGCAGAGGAACGAGTGTCGAGTGCAGTGGGTACTGGGAGTCCGCAGGGCTGGAATGTGACGGGGGAGGAGTGGAATGAAGCAGGTGCAGACGGAAGCCAGGAGGTTGATAAGAGGAGCCAGGAGGTTGGCAGTGTCTGGGGTGGGGGGGGGTGCATGGGAAAGAGTTCTGCGACAATGCCTGCAGGGGAGGGTGGGTGCAGAGCTGCTCGGTTTGCAGGGCTAGTATCTCCTGGCACATGTCTGCTTAGTGCTCCATAACGTTTAAGAGCTGCTCCATGGCTTCATTCTGGCACCCTGTGTTCTCCTTTTGGTCCCTCTTCTCGCTGTCCCACCACTCCTTCAGTTCCTGTTTTTCAGCCATGGAGTGCATCATAACCTCAGTCAGAAAGTCCTCCTTAGTTCTTCTTGGCCACTTTCTAATTCTGAGCAGCCGTTCAGCCAGCTATAACAAAGAGGGAGGCTGGGCTCCCAAGGTCATCTCTGTGAAGCCAAAATGCAATATTTTACAGAAGAGGTATTGTTTGCAACACACATAATACTGAGTCAGTCATTTAAAATACAGCCACTATTCACATACCTGTCCCTAACTGATTGACCCCAGGCAAGCACACATGAGCCACAAGACCCCCAAAATGGTGAATAACTGCAGCGGCAGGGAAAATCAGTGTTCCCGACCCTACTGTACACTGGGCACATGGCTCTTGGAGAGAGCCAGCGCTGGAGGGGAGGCCTTATAATCATTACTGTCCCCACATTTTTCACAGACTCTGTTCATTATGGAAGATATCTCACTGCTGAGGGTGAGTAGGGAATCAAGGGAGGGTCTTCTCCAAGACTGTGGCTTCTGCCCTGGCCTTTGTGACTCGCCTGTGTGTAGCAATGGTTCCCCCCACCTCCCCGTGACGGCACAGTGGTGCGGGAAAGTTACCGTTAATGGGGCAAGAAACAAAGCAGCTCTGCCAAAGAACCTGCAGCAGCGCATTGCCCAGTATCTCCATGAGAGTTTCCTGGAGACCTCTGAGGCAGATTCCTGTGAAGTGAGGGAGTCAATCAACACCCAGTTCCGCCATTCAAACTAGGCATGTGGTGGTATGTGCATCATACAGAGACAAGCCTGCTTTCTGCAACCCTCCTGCACCCAACAACTCGCCTCAGCAATTCTCAAAATCAAAGCCACTTACCAGGGGCCTCCTCTCCTGTTTGCGCTTCACCAAGATAAAACAGCTGTGGCTGGCTAGCCTCCTCTGGGGTAGAGAAGAGCTCCGGGCTGCATCCGGGGTTGGATTAAAGGTGCAATGGAAATGTCAATAATTGACAACTGCCAATAAATTTACAGAACACATGTCATAACATAGTCTAAATGAGTAAAAGAAGAAACTCTTTAGACAAAACTAAAATCGCTTATTATTTTTTAAAAAAATTCTCTGTTATGAACTCCTAGTAACCACAAGCTGCTCCAGTCTATGGAGTGATCTAGCTCAGGGGTTCTCAAACTTTTTTCTTTCTGAGGCCCCCCTCAACAGGCCTCAGAAACTCCATGGCCCACCTGTGCCACAATAACTGGTTTTCTGCTCACAAAAGTCAGGGCCAACATTAGGAGGTAGTAAGCAGGGCAATGCATGAGGCCCCATGTCACAGGCCCACCCCACGAAGATACATTGTTCAGGCTTCTGCTTCAGCCCTGCATGGCAGGGCTCAGGGCCCTGGGCTTCCACCCCATGCGGTGGGGCTTCAGCTTTCTTCCCTGAGCCGCAGAGAGTCTAAAGCTGGCGCTGCTTGGTGGCACCCCTGAAACCTCCAGCAGGCCCCTGACCCCTGGTTGAGAACCAATGTTCTTGTTTTTTATCAGATAAGACACTCAAAATATGTTGCTTGAAATTGGTAAGAAATTTTATTTCATTGAACTGACAAAAAGGCAATTTATTCCAGTGGATTAATTTGTAGGGTCAAAATGAATACTTGAAGCAATATTTGTAACCATATATAATTTTATTTTACTACAGAAAACTGGTTTTATGTGAAGAGGAGGGGAAGAATTAATAAGTTAAGAGAGAGGGTTTGGGGAAAATATAACAATATTACTTAATACATAAATAAAATTATAGGCTAGCCAATTCTTAAATGGTTTTTAGATTTGATTGTAATTGTTCTAGATTTGATTTTCACAAATAGGGAGGAACTGGTTGAGAATTTAAAGGTGGAAGGCAGCTTGGGTGAAAGGTCATGAAACAATAATAGTTCATGTTTCTAAGAAATGGTAGGAGGGAAAACAGAAGATTAAAGACAATGGACTTCAAGAAGGCAGACATTAGCAAACTCAGAAAATTGATAGTTAAGATCCTGGGGGAAGCAAGTCTAAGGGAAAGATAGCAATAGACATTTCAGCAATGACCAAAGTGTTAAATCATAGAATCATAGAATATTAGGGTTGGAAGAGACCTGAGGAGGTCATCTAGTCAAATCTCCTGCTCAAAGCAGGACCAACACCAACGAAATCATCCCAGGCAGGGCTCTGTCAAGCCGGGCCTTAAAAACCTCTAAGGATGGAGATTCCACCACCTCCCTAGGTAACCCATTCCAGTGCTTCACCACGCTCCTAGTGAAATAGTGTTTCCTAATATCCAACCTAGACCTCCCTCACTGCAACTTCAGATCATTGCTTCTTGTTCTGTCATTTGCCACCACTCCTAGCTCCATCTTAGTCTAGCTCCAACAGCCTAGCTCCATCCTCTTTGGAACCTCCCTTCAGGTAGTTGAAGGCTGCTATCAAATCCGCCCTCACTCTTCTTTTCTGCAGACTAAATAACTGCAGTTCCCTCAGCCTCTCCTGGTAAGTCATGTTCCCCAGCCCCCTAATCATTTTTGTTGCCCTCCGCTGGACTCTCTCCAATTTGTCCACATCCCTTCTGCAGTGGGGGGACCAAAACTGGATGAAATACTCCAGATGTGGCCTCACCAGTGCCAAATAGAGGGGAATAATCACTTTCTTCGATCTGCTGGCAATGCTCCTACTAATACAGCCCAGTATGCCGTTGGCCTTCTTGGCAACAAGGGCACACTGCTGACTCATATCCAGCTTCTCGTCCACTATAATCCTCAGGTCCTTTTCTGCAGAACTGCTGCTTAGCCAGTCGGTCCCCAGCCTATAGCTGTGCAAGGGATTCTTCCGTCCTAAGTGCAGGACCCTGCACTTGTCCTTGTTGAACCTCATCAGATTTCTTCTGGCCCAATCCTCTAATTTGTCTAGGTCCCTCTGTATCCTATCCCTACCCTCCAGTGTATCTACCTCTCCCTCCAACTTAGTGTCATCTGCGAACTTGCTGAGGGTGCAATTCATCCCATCACCCAGATCATTAATGAAGATGTTGAACAAAACCGGCCCCAGGACTGATGCCTGGGGCACTCTGTTTGATACCGGCTGCCAACTAGACACTAGATCACTACTTGTTGAGCCCGACAATCTAGCCAGCTTTCTATCCACATTATAGTCCATTCATCCAATCCATACTTCTTTAACTTGCTGGCAAGAATACTGTGGGAGACCATATCAAAAGCTTTGCTAAAGTCAAGATATAAGTCACATCCATCGCTTTCCCCATATCCACAGAGCCAGTTATCTCATCATAGAAGGCAATCAGGTTGGTCAGGCATGACTTGCCCTTGCTGAATCCATGTTGATTGTTCCTGATCACCTTCTTCTCCTCCAAGTGCTTCAAAATGGATTCCTTGAGGACCTGATCCATGATTTTGCCAGGTACTGAAGTGAGGCTGACTGGTCTGTAGTTCCCTGGGTTCTCTTTCTTCCCTTTTTAAAATATGGGCACTATATTTGCCTTTTTCCAATAGTATGGGACCTCCCCCGATTGCTATGAATTTTCAAAGATAATGGCCAGTGGCTCTGCAATCACATCAGCCAACTCCCTCGGTACCCTTGGATGTGTTAGATCTTGACCCATGGACTTGTGCATGTCTAGCTTTTCTAAATAGTCCTTAATCTGTTCTTTCACCATTGAGGGCTGCTCCCCTCCTCCCGATACTGTGTTGCCAGATACTTGGAGCTGACCTTGTCTGTGAAGACCGAGGCAAAAAAAGCATTGAGTACTTCAGTTTTTTCCACATCATCTGTCACTAGGTTGCCTCCCCCATTCAGTATGGGTCCCACACTTTTCCTGACCTCCTTCTTGTTGCTAAAATATCTGTAGAAACCCTTCTTGTTACCCAGATGCCTTTTTGTTTCAGTTTTCATCAAAAAGGTTAACAGTGATCGGACATCTAATATAGTGAACATCAGGGCAAATGGGATAGGATCTGAAGCTTAGGGGAAAGAACAGGTTAAAAATTACTTATACAAGTCAGATGTCTTCAAGTCAGCAAGGCCTGATGAAATAGAATACTTGAGGAACTGGCTGAAGACATGTCTGAGCCATAAGCAATTATCTTTGAAAACTTGTGGAGGATGAGAGTGATACCAGAAAACTGGAAAAGGGCAAACATAGCACCTATTTATAAAAAAGGGGAATAAGGACAACCGAGGGAATTATAGACCAGCCAGCTTAACTTTGGAACCTGGAAAGATAATGGAGCAAATAATCAATCAAACAAATCTAGTTGTAGAGCACCTAGAAGATAACAAGGCTTTATGTAATATTCAATGTGGATTTGTCAAGAACAAATCATCTCAAACCAAACTAATATGCTTTTTTGATAGTGTAACAAGCCTTGTGAATGGGGGGAGGGGAAGCAGTAGATTTGATATAGTTCAGTTTTAGTAAGGCTTTTGATACTTTCTCACATGACTTATAAACAAATTAGGGGTCGTATAGCCTAGACAAACGTACTATAAGATGGGTGGATAACTGGTTGGAAAACCATATTCAGATAGTTGTTGTCAATTGTTCACAATCAAGCTAGAAGGGCATATTGAATGGGGTCCCACAGGGATTTCTCCTGGATCTGGTTCTATTCAATATCTTCATAAATAATTTGAGTAATGGCATGGAGAGTACACTTATAAGGTCTGCAGATGATATCAAGATGGGACAGGTTGCAATCTCTTTGGAGGATAGGTTTAGAATTCAAAATGACCTTGACACACTGGAGAAATGGTCTGAAATAAATAGGATAAAATTCAGTAAGGACAAATGCAAAGTGCTTCACTTAGGAAACAACAATAAACTGCACAAATATAAAATGGGAAATGACTACCTAGGAAGGACTCCCAAAAATGATCTGGACATTATAGTGGATCACAAACTAAATATGACAGGTTTCAGAGGAACAAGTAGGGGCTTTAGGGGACGAGAGCTGAGGAAGCGTTGTTCTAAATCAGCCATAAAAATGTTGGCATACTGTGGGGCCATGCGGGTACCCATAGCAGTGCCGCTGATCTGAAGGTATACATTGTCCCCAAATGTGAAATAGTTACTGTTCTGCAAAAGTGAGTATCATTCTGGGATGTGTTAGCAGCAGTGTTGTAATTAGTGATGAGAAGTAATTCTTCCACTCTACTCCACACTGATAAGGCCTCAACTGGAGTACTGTGTCCAGTTCTGGGCACCACACTTCAGGAAAGAGGTGGACAAATTAGAGAAAATCCAGAGGAGAGCAACAAAAATGATTAAAGGTCTAGAAAACATGACCTATGAGGAAAGATTGAAAAAATTAGGGTTGTTTAATCTAGAGAAGAGAAGACTGAGAGGGGACATGACAACAGTCTTTAAGTATGTAAAAGGTTTTGTAAAGAGAAGAGTGATGAAGTGTTCTCTTTAACCACAGAGGACAGGACAAGAAGTAACGGACTTAAATTCCAGCAAGGGAGATTCAGGTTAGACATATTAAGAACAACTTCTTACTTATAAGAATAGTTAAGCTCTGGAACAAATTATCTACTGAAGTTGTGGAATCTCCACCACTGGAGGTTTTTAAGAACTGGTTAGATAAACACCTGTCAGATAATATTTAGTCCTGCCTCAATGCAGGGAACTGGATTAGATGATCTAACCCTTACCCTACTTTTCTATGATTCTGTGAATTCATAGGAGCCCAATTACATTTCCAGTTGCATAGGGTAGGTCTTCATGATTTTCAGTTGCATTCAGTTAGGTTCACCTGAAGTTACATTTCATACCTTGTGTGTAATGGCAGGAATAGCAGCATAGAGGGACTGTTAAACTGCTGCTTATGGGGGATGTAAATTACATACACTCCTACTCTACTTTGTTCATAATACCAAACCTGTTACAGGCTTTGTACAGGGAGGGGTTACATTTATCGATAAGAAGAATCTGATAGAATATGGAGAAATGAGCAGAAACCATGAGACGCTGTCACAGCACTAACCTAAACTGAATATAAATCTGACACTAGCACCATTTCAAACTTAACTTTAGAGATTTGTTTTTTTCCCAAGACTGGGTTTACTGTATGAATGTCTTTAACCTCTTCAGTATTTTTGACCTTTAAACACTGGATGCTACTGGCACACAAGGCAGCTAGTGAGTTTTAAAAATGCCTAAAATGAAGATATTTAGGGGAGCTGCAAAACTTTAATATGGAAAGTGGTAGAGCATAGTAATTTTGGGTTGAGAACCATTCTATTAAAAATAAAAACCTGCGTAAAACTTTCCCCAATACTCTTTACCGTATTAATTTAAAATTACACTATACAACTATACAACTGTTAAATCATTTATACATTGATAAGAAGTTCGTTGTGACATTTAGCATGTAGGATTGCATCAGATAGAGATTGTCTCCCAAGGGCAATAATGGAAATGAAATTGTTTGGACTCATTAAACTGAACCTGCAGTCTTTGAAGAACGTATTGTAATGAACAATTGTGCACTGGCAAAAAGGGGATGGAGTAACTGCTTAAAAATTAATACCTAATTTCTTTTTAAGTACAGATTTTAATTGCTCTGTTACAAAACAGTTTCTTTACAATTACTAACAGATTAATTTTAGCATTTTTCTCTGCTTCACTCTGGATGAAAAATGAAGAATCTTGCACTACATTAGAAATATAATGCTAAGGAAATGATAAGTTAATTTTAAAACCCAGTTGTAAAAACTATTTATTGTGCCAGTTAGGCTAATATTAATTAAATGACTTCTGCCATCTACATGTGCATACTTAAAGATCATAATCAAACTAGTAAAAGGTTTTACTTAATTATTCCCAAAATAACTTTTTTTTAAAGCTTTTAACCTATTGGATATTTACACACAGTGTCTTCTGTTTGTTTGTTTGTATACATAATAAAAGACCAAAGAGATGTTGATGGAAAACATTACTCAAAAAACTAAAATGACAGAAGAATGGGGTTGGGTCTTATGCACAAATAGGCTTTTTACTAAAATGGTGTAATAAAGCCAAGACTTGTGCGAGGACCCAGAAATTATGTAGAACCAGACATGAACATACATGTAATATTTCAGCTCTGCTCCCCTCTATGCATTAGTTAAAAAAGGTTTCAGGGAAACTGGCTGGCCCAGTTTACACAAAATGGATTTCAGCAAAAAGCACTCAAATTCCTTGTACAATGTGTGAACATAGCTTTTATTACAAAATATTCACAGTGAGATGCTTGATAAAGTTATTGATTCTCACTGTTTTAAGTCAAGAGAAAAAAATAACTTGTCCTGGCAAGTAGATTGATTCTCTCAGAAGAGGTTTATTGGGATTTTTTTTTTTTAGTTTTGGTTAAGCTGCTAAATACTTGTCCAAAAAATTGAGTCATATCGGTATCCTGTAAGGAGGGGATGATGCCCTTAAAGACAAACACTCTAATGGCTGAAGCAACAGGAAGCTGGAAAACAATAATACAATTACCTTTTATGTAGTGCTTACCATCCATAGACTATGCAGCACTTCTAAAATGGATAAGCTCGACTCTATTATGCAGACTGAAAACATAAGCACAGTGAGGTTGTCTGATTGTCACAGGGTGACTGGCCCCTGTAAGAGGGATCAGGGGCCAAGGGCCAGTGCACCTGAACTGCATATCTGCTGCCCATTTGGGGCTTACAGGGAGACAGCTGGGGCTTACAAAAAGGGGAATCAGGCAGGAGGCTGCAGATAGTGAGAGGGTCTGGGAGGCTGCAGCAGACAGAAGTCTGTTAACTGTGGACCTCTCTCAGCCCAGAGAGGTAAGGGGAGGGATTACCCAAGGGACTGCTGAAAGGTGCGTGAAGGAAGCAGCTGCTAGAAGAGCTGCTGTGAGCAGGAGTTATGTAGATTGTTGACTGGGGGAAAGGGTTTGGGCCTGAAAGTCAGAGCCAGGGGGGCTGAAGAAGGTTGAGGCCAGGAAGGGCAGACTCAACAGGAATAGAAGAGACTCCAGTCAGGAAGGTCTGAGGGTAGAGAGTTGCCTGGTCTCAGGGGGAGGGGAGAGAAGCCCAGGACTGAGCTTTGTTTTGTGATTTATGCCAGTAAATTAGACCCTGGAAGAAGGGGATAGTTGGACAAAAATAGAGCTCATGTGGAGTTTAAGAAGCTCCATGAAGGGAGAAACAAAGGCAGGGGCACTGCAGGAATGGCACACCCTTACACTGGCCCAATGCCACACAATATAGCTGGGGCACAGCTGGTGACAAAATCAAAGTGGTTTTACTTAGATTGGTGCCATTATGGTTAAAATCAGTGATGTAAAGGGAAGACGGTAAAATTCAGCCACACGCCCCTGGGCCAAATGTTGTGTTTTGAATTCACACCAGTGCTGAATTCAGACCATGTGGACAGCAAGTTAGTGAAAGCCTTTATTATTGGATATAAAATAAGACGTGTTATCCAGACTAACATAACTATTGTTTCCAGCCTTTGGGAGAAGTGGAAGCAGAAATCTTTGTTCCTGCTAAACTAAAGGAGAAATACAATGGTGAATCATATCTATGCAAGGTATGGTTAAAACAAACCAACCAAAACTACTGGGCAGGAAGTGAATTGTGAAGTGGGATAATCTAAAAAAATCACTTAAAATGAAAACCAATATAGCTTAATTATTACAAAAGACCTCTGAACTGGAAAATGAAGAAGACATACAAAAGATCTGTGAACGGTCATAATCTAGATGTACTATTCTACAGATGGTGCTGTGCTAAGACCTGGTGTCACAAAAACTATACCTTAAATTTTCTTTTTATATAATACAAGTTAAACCACCCAAATGTGGTTAGAATAGAATTGAGACCTGAATCACATTACTTGAAAAAAACGCTCATATCAGAATGAAGTCTTAAATTAGCTGACTTGATAAAGTTAATATAGTTTTAATACTACAATGGCTCACTTTGTAATTTGCATTATTGTACATCTCTCTTTTTCCCACTTTACTTGGCAACAGTCTTTACGATCAACATTATGGCTTATCAGGAAGCAAGATCCACCAAGTGTCATACTTAAGTCCTAGACCAGCCTTCTCATTACTTGCTCCATGCTTTGGCATGCAGGATGCAGTATTAACCACAGTTCGCCTGCCATACTACCGCTTCTTCCTCTCCTTCCAGCCTAACATTGAAGATGCAGTCAAGGAGATTAAGAAAAAAGCTCAGGATATGTACCAAATCCATCAGGCCTACCTATAGGACTACCTTTCACACCCATCTATGGGAAAACATCCATTGCACTGGCCATTCCCCTGCTGCCTTGGTTGAAGGTAGTCAGCCAAATCAAGACCAGTATGGTCTTAGGTTCACCCAGGAAAAAAGTACCCTCCTCCCAAAATACATATTCTGAGCTAAGGAGGAAACCCATTGAAGTTGGTTAGACTTTTCGGTTCTGCTGTCCTCTACTTGATCTTTTTTCCAATCTCTTTGAAACTTTAAAGCCCATTGTGGAACTAAGTGCTCAGTTAATGCACAGCATGCTGGAGTGCTGGGGATTTATATCCCAGCTTGCTGCACAATAAAGTTCTGTACAGGCACAGCCTAAGTTACTCGTCACTAATTACCTTTCTACAACAGTTTGTTTTCTAGAGAACATGGGAATGAAGGAGAAATATATGGCATAATCAGTGGAACAGGGTTTATAGAGTAAACTGCTATACATGTTTTGATCACTTAAGAATTCAGATAGAGAGCCAATCTGGAATCAGAAGACTTTGAGAATCAACTGGGTTTTCCATTACATTTTGATCATGTTCAGTTAATAAATGAATGAAAATGAGACGATAAATATTGCAGCACTGTGGTTCAAACAATTACTGATAGTCTGCAGAGTGACTAAATAGTGAAGATAAGATATCAAGATGGTCCAGTGTCACCAGTTTAGCATATGAATTCTTTGGTTGTCAGCCAAAAATGTTATCTTACAAAAGCAGCTCAGGATAGAAAATCATACTGCAGATGCGAGATCAAGACTGTTCCCAGGAAAGGCACAGCATCTGTCAGTTCTGAATAATAACTTCACTAGTTTGCCTTGCTTGTATGAAAGATGTCCTTTTAAATAAAGGTGAATGACAATACCAATACTAGTGCCAGAATGTACATACAGCATGTGGTGGTTGAATCAGATTCATGTGACTATTTCCCTCCCCCCGCTCCATAAAATTATTATTTTTTACTAATGGCTAGTAATTGCCCCATCTGTTAAGCACTCAGTTCTTAATTTTATTAACTTATAAACAAAACCAAAAGTAGACCTTCAATAGGAAAGGGAAGAGGGAATTTTGCTTTACTCTCTTTTCAGAATACAAGATGAGGTAGGCCATAAATAAGTTGTTTGAATTGAAAACCTTATGAAAACTTGAGTTTTGTTTTTTTTAAACTCACATGAGCCCACTTTGTACTGAAACATGTACTTCTTTGAGCAGCTTCGCTTTCTTTGTTCAAAACTTAGTTGTTGTATTTGGGTAACACTATAAAAACAGTTGTCAGGGCTTGTGTAAACATTTGGAACTACGGTATGGTGTCTTCACTTGTGTGGATTACCCAAAAGCTGTAGCTGCAACTAAGAAAAGGACTTGGTCAGAAAGGCTAGGTAGTAGCATAAGTTAAGCTGTTTTTTCCCTATGCTTAGTGTTTAAAATAACTTGAAACATTATGTAGTATTAGTTGGTGACTATGGTATTATAGTGGAAGATGAAATAGGAATCTGAATGAGTAAACGATGTAGTAATGTTTCCTAGTGAATGTGGGAGAGACTGAATTTTGGAATTAACTGAGATTTCACTGGTGGATCTTGCAACATTAATCTTGCCTCAACACTAGCCTATGAATTTAAATATTCTTTAACAAAACTGCTGATCTGCCTGCATAGCTTACAACATCAACAAGCTTTCCCATTTTACTTCATAAATTAGTTGTCATGCAGCAACAATAAATTCTTGGTCATCTGTTTATTAATCAAAACTCAGTTCTCCAGAGGCTGAAATCTTCTTACAGATGACAGAAGCTCTGGTTCTGGGGACCTTCCAAGTTCCACAGGAATGGAGCTGCAGAGCCTGTCTTACTCTTGGTCTGGAGCTATTTGTCTGATTTGGACTTATCTAGCATGCTGGCCCAGTTTGTTGCACAGTTAACACCTTCTTGTTCTGTACATTGGCTTGCTTTGATAACGGTAGGTAGGCACTTCAGCAGACCTTGTCAGTTCCAGAGTAAATGAACCAGAGCTTCCAAAGTTCACACTGGTTCCAAGTGTGGCTATTTGGCTTGCATCCATTAGCTCCTTTAGCTTCACCAATAGGCCTTGAGCAGCTTGGCATCTGCTATAAATTCCTCACTTGACAGCTGGCTCCATGCCTTGTTCCCCAAAGCCGTTGTGCTAGCTTACTACTGTAAATTAGAGAGGCTTAACACTTCAGCATATATTGTTCACATAAGCAAATAGCTATAGAGTTAGCTACCTGTGTATGCATTTAAATGCACAGCTGAAAGTATAAATGATTTCTCAGAAGTCCATGGTTCGTATTACAGCGGTCAAAATTGTTTGTTTTAATGTCTTTTTTATAAAAACAGAAAATGCTATGGGAAATGTACGTTTTCAACTATTTTTCTTTTTTTGTCATAACTCCCACATGCAATTTGTTTTCAGGTTTAAGTACAAACCTGAAAATTTTGGTTAAAAGTCCAGTTTGAGTGCCACTGAAAATTTCTTTTTTTTTGAGTTATAACATTTTTTTTAGCTAACTTGAATGTTCACCAGTTTGTCCTAGAAACAACACATTTCCTGACTAGCCCTACTCAGTACTGTATTTAAAATGCTGGCATTTGAAACCAATGTAAGGCTACCGTAGGTGTCAAGTTTAAGCCTTTGACACTATGTTTGAAGTCAAAAGTTCTGCTCTTTTAAAATGCTAGAGAAAAGTGGTAACAGAGTCGGTTGCTGTAAAAGTATCATTTTAAACCTCTCAAAACTCTAAAATTACTGAAGGGACTTCGCTCCAACTTCCAACACAGCCAAATATCTGATTTTAGGTATAGCTGAACTGATCATTTCAGTTTCGTAAAAAAGTTGAGCGTTAAATGAGGGATTATGTTAGCCATTGCTTCACAGTCCTAACTGTAGTGTTGAATTTTTTTGCTTCAGTAAAAGAGCCAGTAGCAATCACCACGGTGTCCCTTTAGAAACAAACTAACATCAGAATAGTAAAGTTCCTTGCTGTCTTAAGGAGAATCCATTAAGTGTTCACATACTGTCAGTTTAGTGTAAGAATAACATTTCTGGGGTATATTCCATATATAAAATGAGTGCATTTCTTTTGGCACCACTGGGAGTTGAACAAGGGGATATATATCGGAAAATACAACAGAGATTGAGTATGACAGTAAAGCCACAATGCAGATTTAGGAACATTTTGCAATATCTTTTAGTTTAGCTGCCTTGCCTCTTAAAATCTGGACTAATTTTGAAATAAAAATGTAGCTTTCATGCCCTGTTCAAACCAATATTTAAACATACTTTCAGTTAGGAAGTTTGGGTAGACTGATGTCTACTTTTCTATACCTTGACCAACAATATGACTACAATACTGTGCATAGTTCTTAAGCCTCTTTTTCATACTAGTAGATGCCTATAGAATTTGAGATTTCAAACACCAATGTGGTTTAATTATGCATGCAATGTATTTGTGTATATAAAAGCAAAACTTAACCCATACAATAATACCGCAGTTAGAAGTAGTGCAGACCAATATATATATATAAATACTATTCACTGAATCATATTTAAACCATGACCTGCCAAAGATATTATATATTATATAATATATATCATATCTTTGGCAGATCATGGCTTAAATGTGATTCAGTGAATAGTATTTCATGACACTGTTTCTGCTCATGCTTGTATAAAGCTTACATTTAACCATTGACTAGCTACTCCTATGTTATAAAGCCATAGAAATGGGCCCATTGTTAATGTACTTATTTATTTTACAGAGCTTTCCAAATATAGTATTATGTAACATGCTACAAACTGGAAGTGCACGCTATCAAAGTCCCTGTGAAATGGATGCTACTGAATCCGCCTTAGATGAGTATACTGAAGCACAGAGACTAAGAAACATTGCCAAGATTATATATCCTATAAATGGTTGGACTAGAAGGCAGGAAAACTTGAATCCAAACCCTAACTGTGGCCAACACACCAAACCATCTGTAACATTACTGCATCTACTAATTTGAATTGAAATTGACGGTACTAGGCTTTGTCATCTTAGAAGGTCTTCTATGAGATGGGGAAAAGGGCAAAGTATTAGAAATAATGAGACTAAAATAAGGCAGAGAAGCCCATTTAGGCCACACATGGAAGAGTAGCAGACAGCCAAAACATACTGGAAGACCTCTCCTCACCCCCTTAAATGAGTCAAAATGCATTACCTTCCAGTCATGTATGGAAATGGCTTCATTATATGCTGCCCTATGGAGGTTTTTGCTGCTTTTAAGTAGTGAGGTCACTGATGTGCCTTAGTCAATAAAGTATAGACTGTCAGATGCTAAGATGAAGGTTACCATTTTTAGTCCTTAGATAGAATTACCAAGTGCAGAAGATTCCTAAAATGACTGCCAGGGGGGAAAAATGCTCTTTACTTCCATTCTTTACAATGGAATCATGTATCAAATAAAAAAAAAATTAAGCTAAGATGGTTGCCTATATTCAGTTAATTAGCTCAGAAGAATTATTGGCAGAATGAACAAATAGAAGAAAGTGGGAAAGCTTGCCATTTCTAAGTACAACTGAATAAACCAGAAATGTTGGCCTCTAGAAAAACAAAACAATATACAACCTCTTCGTAAATTTAGATGGCTGGCTCTTTGTATATGATAATTAAAAGTTAATACTCCAGCGAGTCTTAATAGTTTGTGAAGTGAATTATCCACTAATATTACAACTTAAATTCATACAGGGAGAAATGTACTAAGGTGATAAATGTTGTCATAGAGGAAAGACTGTGATCAAGATGAACTGATTTAAGCTTTTCCCTTTAGCAATAGCAAGTGCACTGAGTCACTGATACACAAGTGATGGTAAGGAATGGGATGTAATGTCTTGGCTCAGTACAATAGTTTAAGTGACAAAGGTCAATGTGTTGGGAGGGAATTTACTTGACATAAATTTAGTAGTACAGTAAAAGCTGTGTTACTCAGCACTTTACCAACCAGAAAGCTCTAGAAACTAGCATTTCTGATATCTCCCAATACAAATCTTCAATAGGGTTGCCAGGTGTCTGGTTTTCAACCAGAATACCCAATTGAAAAGAGACCCTGGCAGCTCTGGTCAGCACTGCTCAATGGGCCATAAAAATCCGGTTAGCACAGAGCCATCAGGCTCCCCATGGATCCCTGGAAGCAGCGACATGTCCCTGCTGCTCCTAGGCAGAGGAATGGCCACGGGGGCTCTGTGTGCTGCCTCCACCCCGCCCTGAGCACTGGCTCCACAGCTCCCATTGGTCAGGAACTGCCACCAATGGGAGCTGCAGGGGCGGTGCCTGTGGGTGGAGGCAGCATGCAGAGCCATCAGGCAGCACCTCTGCCTAGGAGCAACAGGGACATGTCACCTTTTCCAGGGAGCCATCTGAGGTGAGTGCCACCCGGATCCGGCACCCCAAAACAGCAACTTCCAGCCCCAAGCCCCCTCCTACACCCAAACTCCCTTCCTCCATGGATAAGTATAACTCTAAATTAACCGGAATTTTTGACTAATCGGCACCCCCCATTCCTCCAACAGGCTGGATAACAACGCTTTTCCTGTATAAATTGGGTTACTTGTTCAATTAGTTCAACAGAAGGTAACTCCACCAGTCCAAGTCAACATAGGTTTGTACTGTATACTAATTAACTGCTAGCTCTGAATCATTAACTGGCTTTTAAAAAATATTTGTTTCCTTCTGTGTGTGTAGTGTGTTACCCCTTAGCTATTGGTCTATTGCTTTGTATCTTTAAAGGTATCCTACAAGTAAAAATGTAATTTATAATAAGATTCGTACAGATATGCTTACAGAACAATAGCAAGTGTTGGAAGCTCTTATTTTATTTACTTTTACTATGTTAAACATTAATAAAAGTTTAATAGGTGAGGAGAAGAAAGGTAAGGTTGCCTCAGAGACTGGCTGAAAACATTGCTCAAGAGGGCAAGTTAGCTTTTCTAAGTAGAGCTTCTAATTGTTAATAAGAATCTGGCATGGTAACACCATGAAAGTATGAAAATAGGTTGTCTGTGTGTAACCGGAGATCAAAGAGCGCCATGAATATGAGAGCAAATGTATTGCTTTAAGTTTCAGCGATGATCCAGACAAATTCCTGGATCCAAGCACTTCATGAAAATCAGATCCAGATCCAATCTTTGGCTTCAGCCCATCTCTAATTTGTTCAGGCAAGCCATTACCTAATTCTGTGTTTCGGTTTTGTTCGCTGTTCAAAACCATTATGTATTATCAACTAGAGAATCGTTTTTTGTGAACCCATAAGCAAATGTGTATGGAGACAGACTATGTTAATTATTCACTAGTAAAATCATCTAACCTGTGGTGGCTTGCACACTTTTTTCCTTAACTGGAAATGTGTGTGTATGTATATGTGTGTGTATATAATAAAAAGCTCCCTAAATAGATATTCAAAGGCTGAGCTCCGCTTAGCTAAAAATGGGTCTATTCTGCATTTAGAGTATGCACATACCTCCCATCAATTTTGATGGGTATTACATGTATGTGCAAAGAACATGTTGTTAATACATGATCTCGAGATTAATAGTTGGGGTAGGGTTGCTACTTTAGACAATAACTTACCAGTAAAAACAGAATGGGTCGCTGCTACCCTGACGTACACCTTGTGCAACTACAGTGATTTGACACAGTTGCAAGACAAAGCATAGTTTATCCCTATATCTCCCTGCTCTCTAACTAGTGCTAAGCAAATAACTGATTACCCTGTTTGGTGGAAGTTCTGGGGGGAAATTATTTTGGGTTGTATCAAAAAATTCTGAAAAACTTTGAATCAAGAAAGTGAACACAAATTTTGTTTGGGGTTAAACAAAATGTTTTGTTCAACCACAAATGAACGTTCAGTTCAGTTTCTGAGCACCTTTTCACATAAAAGCAAAGGAAATGAAGGGCTATGTTGATAAAGTGGAGGGCAGAAGAGGAGGTGGTGGTGGTGCCAATCTTACAGCTTCTAAAGCCCAGTGCTTAGAGATGTGGTTTAATTTCCCCTCTCTCTGATGTAGAAAAGAATTTTGAACTTATATCTTCCAGGTTGCAGGAGAGTGCCATAGGCACTCAACTATGGGATATTCTGATGTGGGGCTCTCAGTTTCTCCTGTTGAAACTGTTCCACTTAGTATAAAATACTTGAATAGTCACTGGACCCAAGAGCAAGAATGACTCTCAAGCCTGGTACCTAGAGCACTCATCTGGGAGGTGGGCTACCCAAGTTCACGTCCCTGCCCAATGACTATTCCACTATGCACACACAGCGGAACAGCTGCAACAGGAGAGATTTTTAGTAAAAAATCCAAACACAGATCTCAGTTGTGCACATGCCCTTATTCTTAGAAACAAATAGACAAACAATCTGAAGACCCCTAAACTTTCACCTTAAATTCAGGTCCCAACTTAAAAACGTGTACAAACCTATATAGCAAACCTTGAAACTTTGACAAAGTTCACAAAGCATTTATTTGAGGTTCTTGAATATTACAAGCTAAGGATTTGCTTTTCCCAGAAACTTTGACTTTACTGAAATTACATCAATACCAGCTGAAAAATCCAAGGATTTAATCTAGATTCACATTTGTTCTGAGGGAACAATTTGACCTAGATCTTCATCATAGATCTTATATTATCCTATGTACCTGGCTTGTCAGAACTGTAAAAGGGGATCCCTACCCTCATAAATCATCATTGGAATCTGCCACTAATGTGTTTGCAAAAAGATTACTCACTATTTACGGCTGGACTTAAATGATAGCTATTCCAACTTCTTTCACTGTGTGTAACTATAGGTTAGCATTGGAGGGAGGACACAAGATCTGGCTCTGCAAATTTGAAGGATCAAACCCTACCTTGCTCTCAACAACCTTTTATTTTGCATTAGTACCTTACCAATAAAAATACAGCATTATTCAAGTCCTTCCACAGCCCGAGGAAAGCACAGGCTAAGAGTGCTACAGAAAGGAAACAGGTGGCTTTCGTCCACCCCCCTCTCAAAAATCCAAGCTCTTTTATATATACCGTACTTTTTCAAATTTCAATGCAAGTACTTCAGATAAAAGAATGGTATAACTGCCAATGATAAATGCCCACCTCGGGGATTGCTCTACATATACAAAAAATTTTATACAGCTGACTGGATTTGCAAAGTGGCTGGCTCACGTTCTCTTCAGAACAAGGTGGGTGTCCCCATGTCTGCTGGAAGCCAGAGCTGGGTCTGGGTAAGAGCTGCATGGGCAGCTGTGGGGAGCCACAGATCCTCCACCTGCCCTGGGCGTGGGACCCAGGGGGATGGGAACACAGGCCCGGGGCTGATTTTGGGACCCCCCCAACCCTGAGTAGGCTCCCCAGCCAGGCTCCAGCTTCTAGCTTGACCAAGTGGCGGGGCTTTGAAGGGTAGAGGGGGGCAGGGCCATGGAAGGATGGGGCCTCATGGCCCTCCTCAATTTTATGAAGAGTCCATCGCCCCTGAGTTGGAAAGCACCTTTTTCAAAGCATGTGGAGAAGACAGATGTGGCACTTGTGCTGTCACCAAATAATAGCTGTGAGTTAGTCTACAGTCATTTAGTCCCTTATGTAACAAGTAAACATTAAATATTGGAACATGACACATGCACAAAGCTTCTGAACAGCAACCTGGACTCTCTCAATATTACAAGCAAATGTTAAAGGTATGTCTTCACTGCACAGTGAAGTTTTGTCTTAACCCCCTCTCCTCCAGCTTCCACAAAGGAAAACCTCCACTTTTGAGTCCAAGCTAGTTAATCCAGCTCGGGGCATTGATTAGAGCCCAGAATCTGCTTCCCTTTAGGCTGAACCTCATCCCCCACCCCCATTTTTCAGTAAGAACGCAGGCAAAAAAATCACTGGAGTACTGATAATCCTCACTGCCATTACCCCAATTCTCCCTAAAGGACGAACAAGTTCTCCTGCAATTAACACATTTAACTGGGAAAGAATCCTAGAGGGCCTCAGCACAAAAAAACATGGGATATGCCCTCAAACAAACATACACACACACACCTGAGTGTAGAAAGACACAGTAATGGAAGTAGGGTTTTGCTGTGGGGACACTTACACTTGGCTAGGTCTTCCCTACCTTCAAGTTTAAAACAATTCCCAGCTCCTAGGTTGATACTTCAGGATTCTCTGGTACTGCTATAATTACTGATCCCAGGGTGAACTGTATTTTAAGGACCTCTGTAACTTGGATGAGGCATAAGTCAAAGCTCTTTCTGCCACTACCTTGTTGACTGCGCTTGATGAAATGCAAAGTTCCGACTCCATTTACTCTTCAGAAGGATTGGGTGTAATGTGACAGGCTGCAGAGCAGTGTGTTTGAATTGATTAAAGCAGGCTAATGGCTCAAATTGTTGGCAGGTGCCCAAACAAGGAGCAGGAGAAGGTGTGAATGCTTATGAGCACAGGGGATGAAACAAAGTGAATACAGCACTTTGAGCCAAACTAGCATTTTAAAATCGAGTTTGCTGCAATCTCCATTACAATAAGTGATATTCCCCAGCATAGTGGTAAACATCCTCTGTCTCAATAAAACAGCTTGTGAAGTCTATGGTTCTTTGTGACCTACTGCTGAGTAAATGATGACTTTAGTGTTTGCCTGTGCAATCCTTGCAATCTTGGTATCTTAACTCATTATTGCAATGTGCTTTGGGATACATCTAGTATGAAAGGTGCTACTATATATCTACCCAAGTTAATTTTATCCTTTCTGTTATCAAATGGTGGTCTAGTTGAACCTACTGTACACTTAAATTTATTTTTACGATTGGAGCTTTCTGCTTATTCTTTGGGAAAAAAAGTCTGTCTTCTGTAGTCAAAATTGTGATCAAATTATTTGCTAGTAGCTGATACACTTTTATTTCTAGACTTGTTTGTTTTACACTATTTGCCAATAATCTGTTATTTACGTAAGTTAGAGATTTTCAGATCTAAAATCTTTCAGATGCTCATAAATTAATAAAACAATTGCCTTTAAAGTGAGATAGCTTCTTGCTCCTCGGTTACTTGTGAATTTTTGCAGCAAAAAGAGTCTTTGGGGGGTGAATATAATTTCCCCATACGACCTATTACAAACTCGTGCACAGGCATGATGACAGCTGAAGTTTAAACAGATATAAAGGTCATCTGTTTTGTTGCCTTTCCAGTAGTTATAGTAGAAAGCAGTTCAGTTTTGAAGCCAATTGGTTCAGTGTTTAAGTCATGAAAATAAAAAGTTGCCATTTTTGTGGATGTGCATTAGAAACTAGATTTTTCCCTGTGGCAGATCCGGACTACTAAACTACTTTAAAAATCGGGGGTCTGTGCAGAAGATGCTTACTAAGTTCAGGCCTCCTGGGATGTATATAGATACTTGAGGTTTCCTGAATTTAGGAATCAACAGATAATTGGCTGCAGTTTGAAGATGTTTCAGTTTAGGACAAATCAGTGAACATTCTGTTGCTGAACGGGCCCTGAAGATGCTTCAGTGTTATCAAATGAACTTAGTTTAAAGAACTTAGTTTAAGATCCTATCCCATGTAAAAACACACACAACTAGCCAGGGTTCAGAGGAAATCTCCTCTATGGGTAGGTTATTAGTGCCTGCTATGGGGTTCCTGGTACCCTTCTCTGAAGAGTCTGCTATTGTCTGGACAACATACAGTACAGCAGTTTCTGTATTGCTTAATAATTTCCCTACTTAGAATTAGCCTTAAAACACATTCTTAATTTCAGTCATTAAAGAGGAAGGATGCAAGCTAATTTTAGGTATGCCAGATAACAATCAAATTAACTACGTTAACTGTAGGACATTGATACAAATGCTACTGAAAAATAACTTGATGGAACTCCAGGCTTCAGGTTTGTCTCCAGGTAAATGTTATTCACTCTTGCATAATGTCAGCAATGAACATACCTCATGTTGAAGTATGCTGTTATGGATGTAACCGGTTTTTTTGCTAAAAGCAGAATTCTAGGTGATAGTATGCCACTGATTTATATAATGGCAGAAAATTAGGTCTCCTTTTATCATTTTGCTTGCTTGTTTTTGTTTGTTTGTTTGTTTGTTTGTTTGGGGTTTTTTTGCCTGCTGTCAAATCATGGGGCTGGAACCCAGATTAAGGAAGCAATGAGGAACACATGCAGATGTGTAAGTAAGTGAGTCTGTGGTTACATTGGTGTGCTTTGAGCTCAGTTAGATTCAAAGTATAGTGCCAAGTCGGTTACACCAGTAACAGGAATATTTGTTGAAGCACTGTAATATTTTAGTGATATGAAAGACAGTATGACTTGGTATTCGAGAAACAGATGTTCTTAGTGCAGTGATATTGTCAGTGTACTTACTTTTGTGAAAGCTTGGTATGTATCAGCATATCATCATATACAGTGCTCAGTTGAGTAATTTCATTCATACAAGTAATGTGTAGCTAAATAGATGAGCTACATGTCAAACATGTACGGATAGAGAGCTGGAAGATTAAGGTCAAATTGTATGAGTGTTTTAATTTCAAAGTCTAAGCTGTTTGTTTGTCTATCATTCTCATGCATTGTGCGTAATAGGTGTACTAAGCCCAAGCAACTGGAATGAGATTTCACTAGCTCAACCTTGTAAAAGTGTAGCTGAACGAAATACAATAGCAACTTGAAGTGCCTCCTCAGAAAAGAGCTGAAGGTGCTCTATTTAGAGCAAAGCAAAGCTACTGAGTTAAGGAATGAACTAAGCAAAATTACTAAGTAGGTATAAGATCAGATAAGAATATAATAATACTACTTAGAAAATAGCACTCCTCCTACTGATCAGCAAGTGCTAAATGACAGTTTTGTAAGATCTTACAGACCTTTTATAGACAAAAGCGGCTTAGAATTTTGAAGTTAATACACAACTCTAAACACCTGTTTCACCCTATAATTCTATTGCAGTACCGAGATGTTTTTGGTGGGAAAGAAAAAAAGCAAATGAAAAGAATCTAAAGAACCAGTGAAGGATTTTGAAGATTAGTGATGTGGTCTGATCGGGTAGCAACATCATTTTAGTAGCTCTTAATTAGCTGGACTGGAGGAGCGTGGAATGCAATTTAAAGGCCAGAGAGGAGTTTACAGTAAACGTCCAGGAAACGACTAAGATACAGGTAATGGTTTTGCACCTTAGGACAGAGGAACAGCTGGCTTTTTGATTTGTGCAGGAAAATGTAGAACTTTGGGGGAAAATACCATCAAGAAGATGATTGGAAGTGACGGGGGCGGGGTCGGGGGCAGGGAGATGATGACATCAACAGCAGTGGCGAAGAAGCAGCTTTGGGATCTGCATCTTTTGTCCCTTTAACTATTCTTTGCTACAATGGATGTGCATCCCGTACAGTGGAATGTACCCTGTCTTTATGAAATGACCGACTGTCCTAAATTCAAAGGTTGGGTACTGCTCATTATAGTTCAAGGTTAAATTTACCATTAAAGAAATAATACTGCAGTGGGACCAGAGATTGCCCAGAACTAGTTACTGCTACAGAAGCACTTTTACTTGTCGAACGCTGTTGAAAGTGCTTTGGAGATCAAAGCCCATAAAGCAGCATCTGTGTGTACACATACACAGTCTGTGCAGAGGAGACCTGGATTAGCTCCAAGATCTGCTACAAACTTTAATTATTCTCTGTGCCTCTTTTCCCTATCTGTAAAATAGGGATAATAGTGGTTTTTTTTAATCACAGATGGGCTTGTTTATATTATTAACATTTTATATTATATAAGTTTATATTATAAGTTTATATTATAAGTCAAAGTTTAATGCCAGAAGGGACCACCACATCACGTAGTCTGATCTCTGGTATATCTCAGACTACTAAATGCCACCCACACACCAAGCCCAACAACCAGAATTAGACCAAGTACTGCAGACCTGAGGATACTGAAATATTGTGAATCACAGGTGGGACAGAGGTACACTAATGCCCAATCTTGTAAGCTTTTTTAGGGAAGTGTTGACCAACATATGCTGGTGTTATATAGATTAAGCCCAAATTGGCATTAAGCCCAAATATTAAGCACAAATATAGCAGTTGGACAGCCTAAATTGGCTTATATCGTCACTATAATCTTGTTCACTTATGCTAAGTATTCCATAACATCTTATATTAGCTGAAGTAAGCTTTGGCTTAAATAGATAAGAAAGCTGTCAGTTATCAGGCCAGGTGAGTATTTTACCATAGCAACAGAAAAGGAGTTACTCTCAAAAACCTAAACTAGAATGTCCCAAAGGAAAAGACATATGATTGTTTTATGCTATGCTAGGAGATACCTTCATGCCCTTTGGTACCTGGAATGCATGTTTTCAGAACATAGAGAGAAGGGGTACACCATGGGTCTAGAAAAACGAGTAGAAAGCTGATTAGTTAAATTTACTTTCCGATGACCTACATAGTACCTATTACTTGTAAACAGCTAAGATATTAAAAAATGGATTTTAGGGGTATAACTTTGGGAGCATATTTTCTGTGTAAGGTGAATGTAACAATGCTGCATGAGATGGCTTCCCAGAGACTGGTATTGCATGGAACCTTTTTCCCGTACTATTATTGGGTTATAGCAATAAACCTGACTGACGTTGGTTATTTGGTCTCTTGAGTATATTTCAAAATGAACCAAAGTGTGGTCAAGCAATTCACTGTACAATTTATGAACATCAGATGCTTTCTGCTATGTGTTGGTGTAGTGTCTAGCACAATGTACCCCTCATCTCTTCAGGGATCTCTCAGTGCTACCAAGCAATAATGATGCTATTTGCAATGTCTGGTTCGGGATATTTTTGTTGGGGTTTTTTTATACTGAAGTAGACAGTGGATCAATCTAAACTTTATATATGTTTGATTTGTGTCTTGGCTAAATAGCAAACAAATGTAGCTTCTGACCAGAGGTGATGCTTTATACCTTAAAAGTTCAAAGTTTTTTTTTTAATTGATACGATATTTAAATCAATATGATGTAATCTCATGTTGAATTCCTCCATAGCTTTTAAAGAGAATTCCCAACCTCTTTTGGAAGGACTTAATTCCCTTAAGAAATCACTTTGTCTATTCCAGAGGGTAACCTGTGCTAAATGGATAGTATGCAGCAATAGTGTTTTCCATAAAATCCAAAGGTGTCATCCTCTTTCCATATGTTGGCCGTTGATTTGCAAGATCTGCACAAACCTCAAAGGTATCTTTTTACTCAATGTTAAAAAAACAACTTGCTAGTCCTACATCATTACAAAGCAGATGTGGTGCCTTGGGGCAGCAAGCATGTGCTTTTGGAATTTGACAATGTTGCTTTCTCCTTGGCCTTACTTCCAGTCTGCCTCAACTTTGTGGCTGCTCCAACATCAAGTGTGTCTGATCCCTTTTACCTTTCAGCACTGGAGATATTCAATTTATATCTTCCCTGTTCCCAGATCGTCTTGCTGTCTTTCATGATCCTGAACACTTAACTGACCTGGTCTCTGATTCCCTGTTCTTCAATAAGCTCTCAGGTATGCTCAATTTCTCTAAGCTTTGCACTGTTACTTATGCCTACCGTATATCAGAAGGTCTGAATATCTCTACTAATGCCACAATGTTAGATTTCATATAACAGCAAATAGAAGTAGTAAACATACAGTACTAACTTCTCAGTTACCTGATAAAATGCAAACCTTTTTGAATGTGAGCAGCAGAAAATTGTGCTGGTACAATTCCAACTGTGTAATTACATTCTGACTAATAGACTAACTTCATATTTCCAAAAAGATGGAGTGTTCTGTATGCCATGCCCTGAGCTAGTGTATTACATTGCTAGGTACTGTGAAATGCATGTTTGTTTTCACTGCAGAGGTAACCAGTCTATGGAGTCCATTCAGTAATGGGTGAAGTGATTCCTTTCCTCAGATGTCTACGTGCTTTGTGGCTAGTCTCATGCAGTTGCATGAACATAGGAAGTAAGAGGGCTCAATGAGATTTAGTTCCCCAATCTACCCTTGTACCACCTGACTTTGGACCAGGCACAGTCTTATCCTTGTTCATTGAGTGCAAGAACTGGGAATGTCTGATGCCAGTGGTAGGACTTTAAAACCAAAGAAGACTGCTAAGTGAGAGTGGGCCATTGCCCCACTCATTCCACACGGGTCATCAGAGCTGGCGTGTGAAGAGCAGCATACATTGCTTCCCTACCAGTGTAGGAGTGGGCACCGCTCCTGGATGAACTGTGCCTGTCTCATTCGCAAAGCCGCCAGGAGCTACCACAATGGTGCCTTACCTCTTCAGCATCCCTCCCAACCACCAGGCTGCTCTTTAAAATACACAAGAGAGTATTTTTATTAAGGAGTTGGCATGCTTTCGGGTCTTTAGAGGAAAGGTATGGACAAACCAATTATGAGCAGGATGATGGAAGAACCCCATGCACCGCTACAGACTAGGGACCGAATGGCTCGGCAGCAGTTCTGCAGAAAAGGACCTGGGGTTACAGTGGACGAGAAGCTGGATATGAGTCAACAGTGTGCCCTTGTTGCCAAGAAGGCCAGTGGCATTTTGGGATTTATACGTAGGGGCATTACCAACAGATCGAGGGACGTGATCGTTCCCCTCTATTCGACATTGGTGAGGCCTCATCTGGAGTACTGTGTCCAGTTTTGGGCCCCACACTACAAGAAGGATGTGGATAAATTGGAAAACATCCAGTGGAGAGCAACAAAAATGATTAGGGGACTGGAACACATGACTTATGAGGAGAGGCTGAGGGAACTGGGATTGTTTAGTCTGCGGAAGAGAAGAATGAGGGGGGATTTGATAGCTGCTTTCAACTACCTGAAAGGGGGTTCCAAAGAGGATGGATCTAGACTGTTCTCAGTGGTAGCAGATGACAGAACAAGGAGTAATGGTCTCAAGTTGCACTGGGGGAGGTTTAGGTTGGATATTAGGAAAAACTTTTTCACTAGGAGGATGGTGAAGCACTGGGTTACCTAGGGAGGTGGTGGAATCTCCTTCCTTAGATATTTTTAAGGTCAGGCTTGACAAAGTCCTGGCTGGGATGATTTAGTTGGGGATTGGTCCTGTTTTGAGCAGGGGGTTGGACTAGATGACCTCTTGAGGTCCCTTCCAACCCTGATATTCTATGAGTCTATGATTCTATGGTGTCTTAGAGTGATAATGAAATACTTTCTAATACGTCAGTGACAAGGGAGGAAGTTTAACAGCAACTATTAAAACTAGGTTTTTAACTTGGCAGGATGGGATAAATTAAAACAAAGGTATCAAAGAAGTGGCTGAGGAGCTCGCTGAACCATGAGTGTTGATTTTTAGCAAATCTTGGGCAAATAGAAAGAGTACCAGAGGACAGGGAAAAAGCTCATGTGTTCTTAAAAAGAGTTGACAGGATGACCTGGGAAACTGTAGGGGGGTTAATTAGACATCAGTCTGGGGCAAATCATGGAAAGGCTGATATGGTGTATAATCAGTGAATGATTTAGATGGTAACTTGACAGGTTTCAGAGTAGCAGTCGTGTTAGTCTGTATTCGCAAAAAGAAAAGGAGTACTTGTGGCACCTTAGAGACTAACCAATTTATTTGAGCATAAGCTTTCGTGAGCTACAGCTCACTTCATCGGATGCATAATGAAGTGAGCTGTAGCTCACAAAAGCTTATGCTCAAATAAACTGATTAGTCTCTAAGGTGCCACAAGTACTCCTTTTCTTTTTAAGATGGTAACATAATTGCCAGTCAACATGGCTTTATGAAAAATAGGTCTTGTCAAATAGATAATTGTTTAAAGATTGCAAGTGATGATAGATACTCTAATTGCTACATAAATATACTGGGACTCCTGAAAGGCATTTCAGTTAGTCCCACATGGCATTCTGATAAACATGAGCACTATAGCAAATGAAAAACAGCCTATATTGAATGGGTTAAAAACTGGATAATGCATAGAATGTGAAAACATAATTTTTGGTGGAGAATAGTCAGCCATGGTTGTTTCTAGTTGGGTTCTGCAAGGATATGTATTCTGGACAATGCTACCAAATATCTTTGCCTATGATCGGGAGGACATTGTAAAATTACTGTTAAAGCTTGCGGATGAGACACAGATTATGGGAGTGGTAAATAATGATGAGGACAAGTCAGTTATACAGACCAATCTTGATATAAAATGGACTCACTTGAACAAGCTACATTTTTAGCACAGCTAAATGCAAGGTTATATATCTAGGAAAAAAGAATGTAGGTTACACTTACACGATGGATGGTATCCTGGAAAGCAACAACACAGAAAAGGATTTAGGGGATCACTGAGATAACAAATTCAACATGAGCTCCCTGTGCAGTGCTGTAGCTGTGAGGGTGAACATGATCCTCAGACATATAAACGGGAATATCAGGTAGGAGTAGGGAGGCATTAGTGGGAAGAGTCTGTGAATTTTGTGTCCAGACCTGTTGTCCATACCTGAAAAAGGATGTTGAAAAACTGGAAAGGGTTCTGAAAGGGCTACAAGAATGGTTTGAACCTGCTTTAGAGAGACGGGGAGAGAGAGAGAGAGAGTCTAAATGAGCTTAATCTATTTAGCTGATCCGAGAGAAGATTAAGAAGTGACTTGATCAGTCTATAAGTATCCGCATGGGGAACAAATTTCTGAGAGCAGACAGCTCTTTAATCTAGCAGAAAAAGACATAATGAGAGCAAATGGTTGAAGGGTGAAACTAGAAAAACTCAGAGTAGAAGTAAAGGTGTGCTTTAATGGTGAAGGTATTTAAACGTTGGAACAATTTATCAAACATATTCAATCAAGATGTGGTTTTAAAAAGGGAGATTGTAGCAAAGGTGAGGGCTTGCTGTAGGAAATGTTGGGTGAGGTTTTTTGGGCTGTGTTATGCAAAAGGTCAGACTAGCTGATGATAATGGTCCCTTCTGATCTTAAAAATCTATGAATCTAGGTATTACAATTATATTGGGTAAAGCAGTAGTGGGCAACTTGCAGCCCATGGGCCGCATGCAGCTTATCAGGGTAATCTTATTGTGGACTGCGAGACATTTTGCTGATGTTGACCATCTGCAGGCATGGCCCCCCACAGCTCCCAGTGGCTGCATTTCGCCGCTCCTGGCCAATGGGAGCTGCGAGAATCTGATTGCAGGCTGCAGGTTGCCCACCACTGGGTTAAAGTGTCTGACCAACACAAAATTCTTGTGATGCTGAAGCTCAATTTGTCCCTACCACTCATTCAAAAACTGGAAACCTGTGCAGCTGCTTGCCTAAAAGGGCGTTGTGAACCCTTACAACAAAGCGTCAAGGTTTTTGATTTGGTTAAAGTACAGGGAACAAGGGCAGATGTTAACAATTAATCAGATGAAACTCCAGAGCTGCTTAAAACAGCTTTTCAATTAGAACTGATTTGCAATAACACAAATTAGAAATTAGAAAATGGGTTTGAATATTTATATATGGCTATTAAGGTAAAATGAAATTCAAGGAGGCTTAAAGCTACTTCCTGTCATAGTGTATATATAATTTGAATGTAGAGTACATCCCCAAACTGACACGTAGATCCCTGAATATTAGCTTGTACCCTGTCACTCTTGCTTGACCTATGGCAGGCCAAATGATGATAGCTGTGACAGCATTGTTTGAATACTCTATAGTTCTAAAGTAGAAGTGACGATACTCCTGTTGAAGACTGCTTGTGTAGGCAAGATGTTTTAACATACTTCAGCATTAGTCAGATAGTTACACCTCACTACTGATATTTTTTATGCCTGTATACAAATCTCACTACTATACAACTAATATGTTGTGTATTTAATATAAAGTCATCATTAAATTCCCAGACATGAAACTGTTATGAGAAGGAGTGTTGTGTGTTATGAGAAGGAGTAAATAACACTTCCTATTTACTTTATCCACATCAGTCATGATTTTATAGACCTCTGTCATATCCCCCCTTAGCGGAAAAGAGACGATTAAGGGGGAATATGGTTGAGGTCTATAAAATCATGACTGGTGTGGAGGAAGTAAATAAGGAAGTGTTATTTACTCCTTCTCGTAACAACAGAACTAGAGTTCACCAAATCAAATTAATAGGCAACAGGTTTAAAACAAAGTATTTCTTCACACAACACACAGTCAACCTGTGGAATTCTTTGCCAGAGGATGTTGTGAAGGCCAAGACTATAACAGTTTTCAAAAAAGACCTAGATAAATTCATGGAGGATAGGTCCATCAATGACTATTAGCCAGGAGGGGCAGGGTTGGTGTCCCTAGCCTTTGTGTGCCAGAAGCTGGGAATGGGTGACAGGAAGTGGATCACTTGATGATTACCTGTTCTGTTCATTCCCTCTGAAGCACCTGGCATTGGCCACTGTCGGAAGACAGGATACTGGGCTAGATGGACCTTTTGTCTGACCCAGTATGGCCATTCTTATGTTACCCAGGTTGAAGCTGACAGTACATCTAAGTAGTTAAGAGGAAAAATTGGTATAAGAACCTTGCAGTTTTTTTTAAATGAAGCCACAATTCATATATGAAGTAAAATTGAAACAAAGCAAGGGCTATAACAAAGAAAATAGAACTATGTTAAGGTGTCCAGGCTACCTCGATATCTGCCCCTTCCCCATCTGCTTGTAAAATGTGCTGTTTTGGGGTGAAGAACCTTTTCTAGTTTACATCCACAGCCTATGGATTCAATTTTATCGACTGTAATTATACAACTTGGTGGCATGGTGATAGGAGCTATAAAAATATCAAGACAGGTGGAGTATAAAATGTTCACCTTGTAGGGCTGATTTATAATCAGCTTCATGTTTTCATTGTGGAGACCCTGGCTTTGTGTGTAATGACATGTGGATTATCAGTTCGCACCAGTCATAGAACCCTGAGACATGCTGAATAACCTCAACACTTTCAGGGTCCAATGCTACGATGAGGAGTGGGGATGTACAGAAATGCCTGTAAAACAGAGTGGAGGCCAAGTAGCTTTCCTCTGTGCAATAGCAGTGAAAAGGCAAGAGTTGGCACAACCACGCTGTGACTAACAGAAAAGTGTGTGCTCTTGTTATTCTTAGTGACATTAAACTGTTTTGTAATTCTAAATGTATTCAAGGTATTGCTGTGGGGGCAATTTCACCTTAACTTGGAAATTAACTGGTGGTTTCTTGTTCATTTTCTGAAGACTCCCTTTAAAATGTTTACATGCTCAAGCTACTGATATTGTAAAACTTGTTGATTATGCTAATTCCAGACAGTTTCTACTTTAACCCACAGTACTGCACTGGAGAAAAGGGGCTTGCAGGGGGACTGGGGATTCTCTGTCATCCTAAAGATTTCTTGACGTGTGTAAGGGAGCCACCTCCGGACACCTGATGTCCTCTGGAGGAGCAGGACTTCATCTGGATAAGTAGAGCAAACCCAGCACTGAGCCTTTTGAGGCCACCCCATTCCCCACAACTTTTAATGGCTAAGAGACTTAAGAGTCCCTCCAACCATCCTATGGCACTGCAAGTCCTATGAAGTTTGTGGTCCTCTGCAAGCCTTAAAAGCTACCTTTGCATACCTTAGCAGACATATGGGGGATGCCTTGGCTGAACAACCCCTGTAGTTGAGAGGATGAGTCTCTGAATCCTCAACAAGTCTCCTAAAGCTTGACTGCAAGGATGCAACAACTTCCTAAAGTCTGCCTGGATGTGTGCTTTGAGTGGTGCCGTGCCCTCTCTTTTGTCCTCCCACGTTCCAACTTTTGCTAGAAATTTGCCAATCTGTGGCTTTGTTAGCAATTTCTACTTGAGTGTGGTACCAGAAATCAAAAGTCTTCCCAATGAGAAATCAACTTAAGATGTTAGCCGTTTAAGTGGGACAATAGATGTTAACTTTGCAAAACCAAAGCAACTTAGCTCAAGTACAAATCCAGGAGCTTATGACTGGCCAATTGTATGTGCATTCTAGGTATGTACATTCTAGTTCAGCACATGTTTTTTAAACACTGAGACCCAAAGGTAGCAAGCTTGTCAGTGTGTGGACAATATGTGGAAAATCAAGGATACTTAAATGAAATACTAAATTCAAATTCAAAAAAAGGCCTACATTTGCTCTGGAATAAACTTAGAACCTACTTTCTTCCAACCACGTAGCTCATTCCTAAACTTTGGCCTTTGAACAAAGGGCTTAAACTCTTGCCCCATTTCAATGAGCAACTAACATACATCCTGTTTAAAATAAAGGTGAGATGGGGAGATTAAAAACATTTTGACCACTTAAAACCGTCAGCTAGTGCAGCAGCTGCCTGGCTCGCTACCAGTGGTGTTAGTAGCCGCAGTGTTGATTTTTGGATGCAATTCAGGGAGTTAATTTTCATCTATAATGCCCTCTCAGTTTGATTTCTTGGCTACCTGGAAGGCTGCCTCTGCACTACTGTTGCACTACTGCGTATGCAACCACAAGAAGTGAATCAGGTTGGCAATCTTGATATAAATTCCAAGATGTGTGTGTCTGGGGACCAGATGCTGTTTATTGTTGGAGGGCTCATAGCTCTGGATTTGACTTACCTGTTGATGACTCAGACTCTGATCTTCAGTTATGTCAGAAGGCTCACACTAACTGGGGCCTTAACCAGAGAATTGGTGGTAATTGTCACCCATAAATATAACTGAAACCTTAAATAAACTTCGTGATAGTAATTAATGGTAGTATATTGACTTCTTGATCTTTACTATGTGTATTAGAGCCTGTTGTTGAGCACAGTTTAAAACCTGAACTAACTTGAAATCCAGGCTGGGGGTCCTGCTGGATTTTTGACTGCTTGTGTATATCAGGGTTAAGTGGGGTCTATGACTTTCACCTCCAGGCTGCGTTACAGTTGTACAATCTAAACCTGAAGACATAGATGACTTAGAAACTTAGTGTAGAATGTGGTGAGTAGTTCAGTTATTATTGCCTCTCTCTAGGAGAGAGTTAAAAGTCTGCACTGGCTTCCAACTTGATATGAGATATAGTTTGAGGGCTTGCTTGAAAATTATACACATTACCTGTCTCTTCAAGGCAGACTCATGCTTTCTATTTCAGCTGAGAAATTGCTCATCTGGGATGACTGAGGTGAATCTCTAGGTCTACTCACCTGAGGGCTGTGAGAAGAATAGTTGGAGGGTCCCCACATCTGCAATTCTTCCTTCTGGCAAAGTCCAAGTTCTTTAACCCTCAGGCCGTGCTGCACCCAGGCTTCACTGAAGCTGCTGGTTGGAGGAACGTGTGTTTTCAGAGGATTGTGTTTTTCTTTAGGTGACCCTGTCACTGAAGTCAGCTAACTTGAGTTGATTGATGTATTACATGTATCTTTACGCTTGTCGCAAGTACTCCCAGAGGAAAAAAAAAATCACTTGATCGTGATGCAAAACTTAAAATTTCACCGATGGACTCTGAAGGAGACTATTGCCATAGTAGTAAAGTCTTGGAAAAAATCTCTCCAGTGTTACGTGAACTGCAGAGGCATTTTTTTCTTTAGTTGCTCCATAATATCCACCCCAGGTTTTACAACGAGCTCTGTTGCATGATGGATCATAGCTTTAAAAATAGTGTGCTTAGTGCCAGGTGGGTAAATGGTGGTTGTTTGCCTCTCGAATCAATCTCGTGGAGCTGTACCTCAATATCTCAAATCAGCAGTTTCATTTGAGGAGCTCCCAGTAACCTGGGATACGACATAGAACTGTAACAGAATACCATTCAGTTAGTTCTACATGACTTCACTTTGAAATGTAGTTTTGTCTGCTGGCACAATCAGCAAAAGTAGAAGGTAAGATTGAGCTTCATCTTATGGAGCAGGAGTTGAATAATATTTAATGAAGAATGTGGTTTGAATCTAAATGCCTTGGAATATATTTTTTGTATGTTCAAAGATAATTTGTTAAATTAAAGGAGTGTATTTAACAAATTTGTTGAAGTATGGATCAAAAACATACGGTTGGAGAATGGGAGAGTGTGTGGCTAAAACAATACAAACACATGGACTCTTAATTTAACAAAAATGTTTGTAGAATCATAGAAATGTAGGTCTGAAGGGACCTCAACATCATCGAGTCCAGCCCCCTGTGCTGCAGCAGAACCAAATAAACCTAGACCATCCCTAACAGGTGTTTGCCCAACCTGTTTTTTAAAACTTCCTGCGATGTGGAATCCTCACCTCCCTTGGAAGCCTATTCCAGAGCTTTCCAACCCTTAGAGTTAGGTCAGATATTAGGAAAAACTTTCTAATTCTCCCTTGCTGCAGAGTAAGCCTATTACTTCTCGTCTTACCTTCAGTGGCCCAGGAGAACAACTGATCACCATCCTCTTCATAACAGCCCTTTACATATTTGAAGACTGGTATCAAGGTCCCGCTCAGTCTTCTTTTTTCAGGGCTCAACATACCCAGTATTTTTACCCTTTCCTCATAGATCAGGTTTTCTAAACCGTGTATAATTTTTGTTGCTGTTCTTTGGCCTTTCTGCAATATAGCCACATCCTTTCTAAAGTGCGGTACCCAAAATTGGACACAGTTCTCCAGCTGAGGCCTCACCAGTGCCAAGTAGAGTGGGATAATTACCTCCCATGTCTTATATATGACCCTTCTGTTAATACACCTTAGAAAGATATTAGGCTTTTTTGCAACTGTATCACATTGTTGACTGATATTCAATTTGTGATCCACGATAATCCCCACATCCTTTTCAAGAGTATTACTGCCTAGTCAGTTATTCCCCATTTCATAGTTATGCCTTTGATGTTTTTCTTTCCTTAGTGGACTTTGAACATGTCGTAATTGAATTTCATCTTGTTGAATTCTCCAGTTTGCCAAGGTCATTTTGAATTCTAATCCTGTCCTCCAAAGTACTTGCAACCCCTCCCACATTGGTGTCATCTGAAAATTTTATAAGCATATTCTCCATTCCATTATCCAAGTCATTAATGAAAATATTGAATAGTAGCAGACCCAGGTCGGACCCATGGGTGACCCCACAAGATATGCCCTCCTAGTTTGAAAGTGAATCATAGATAACTACTTTCTGAGTATGGCTTTTCAACCAGTTGTGCACCACCCTATAGTATTTGCATCTAGATCACAGTTCCCTAGTTTGCTTCCGACAATGTCACGTGGGACTGTCAAAAATATTTCTAATCTCAAGATATATCATATCTACTGCTTCTCCCCATTCACTAGGCCAGTTCTTGACAAATCCGTGCTGGCTATTCTTTATAACCCTATTATCCTCCAGGTGCTTACAACTTGATTTTTAAAATAATTTGTTGCAGTATCTTTCCAGGTATCGAAGTCAGGCTCAGTGGTCTATAATTCATCTGGGTCCTCTTTGTTTCCTTTTTAAAGAAGATACTGTGTTTGATCTTCTCCAGTCTTCTGGGACCTAACCCGTACTCCATGAGTTCTCTACGATAATTGCTAATGGTTCTGAGATTTCTTCTGCTAGTTCCTTATAAGTGCCCTAGGATGAATTGCATCAGGCCTTGTTGACTTACCTACATATACTTTAACCTGCTCTTTCCCTATTTTGTCTTGCATTCCTTCTCTCTTGTTGTACTTAAACATAGGCAACCATTGTGGAGCCTAATGGTATTTTTCCCCTCTTTTCTTACCCATGTTGTGGCTATTAATGTTGTTGCCTTTTGTGCCGCTTTTGCAGAGTGAAACTGACCCTCTCGTTACTCCTTCACATTGCAGACGATAACTATGTTAACGTTCATAGCTGGTTTATTCTTAAACTTTTTTTGAAGGCTCTGCCTATCATGTAAGTCTCATTTTTCAAGTAACTTGGCCCTTAGGCTCCGAAGTCTCATTGACTTTCAAAGTGCCTGAATCACTTTGGAAATGTGACTTAATTTTTTTGACGATCTTGCCACTTAACTGTTTATTATGTAATATAATTAGTTCTTACCAAAGCCTAACTTTCAAGTTGAAAACTGGCATTGTGAATACACATCTAATGACATCGTAACATGAGAATGACTTACAGCAGGGCGATTACAAGGTAAAACAATGCTTTATGCCTTGGATTCAAAAGACTTTTATTAAGTAGAAGTCTAGACCATTTTTCTGTGATGGACCAGTCACAGGCTTTAAAGACTGTAGCTTTCCTCCTGGAAAGGCAATTAATATGTACTATTCCTGCTGTTAAACTTACTGACTTTGTTTGCACTTGCTTACGGTACAAAAACATGGATGTCAGAGGATTTTCTTTGGCTGTTATTGAGAGAATGGAAACCTGCTGGTACAGCACTAGTTGAATTCTGGGTTTATGTGCCTGTCCCTTCATGGTTTATGGAGTGTGCTTCTTCTGTCTAAGCAATATAAATCAATATGAAGAGTGCTTATGAACACTTTAGGGCACTACTTTAGTATTAGAAATCTAAAACACTTGATTATATAATATTTCACGAGTCTCCATATAGCAATACTGCATCAGTCTCCTTTCACGTGCCTCAATTCTTACGCCTAGAAGGAACAGGATGAATTTCTCATTTCCACCAAGGCCACTTTCAGGCCCTTTAAAATGCCACAGTGGTGTAAAGTGGGTGTAAATATAATTCACACTGCCAGAATGGAAATGAGAATCTTGTCTTTGGAAAGAACTTTGTGAAATGCCTTGAAGTATAATGTTTCTCAAACACGTCAGGCATTTTTTAGGGAGGGAAGTAGCTATGACTGAAAAGCCAATTGCTGAAGATGAAATATTCAGCACAGTTCTTACGAGGTAAGCATAAGAGAACATTCAGGCAGGATTCTTCTTCTCTGGGAACAGTGAGCTAGTGAAAACAAAATGGTGATGGCAGAAGAATGTTCAGAAGTCTAGGGTGAATGAGAACAAGGAGGAAGAACCCTTGTGTGTGGGAGGGAAGATCAACAAGGCTGCTTGGAGGAGGTTTCTAAAAAAAGGCAAGAAACCAAAGTCTTTATGAGTCCAGACCCAATTTAGTTCTATTTCACTTTGACGAGTCTTTCTAGTTAAAAATCAAGCGGTTGGAAAAACTATGGGCATGACCAAAGCCCAAAAGTATATTGGGGTCTCCTTTCTCTTTACTTTTCCCTGTACCATTAATGGGGAGATAAAGGGAATGCAGGAAGGCGAGAGTGGACATGATGAAGGATAGTTGTGTATGTGTAATAGTAAGCTTAAGTACCTAAAAGTGCAGCCCCTTTTTTATTGCACCCTACAGAGAGGATAGAAATATGATCTTAATGTGCTGCCAGCTTTTTCTCCCCCCCCACCCCCCAGCAGTAATGGATATTAGCACTTGGATGCAAATTAAAATAATGACAAGATACCACATTAGTGATGAGTGTAGGGAGGAGAGGGTAAAATTGAGAGCTTTGGCTTGGCTAAAGCCTCCACAGTGTCTGCTGCTGAGGGGAAAGCTTGTAGTTTTCTGAAATTGGACAAAAAGGCTAATCAGATAACTGAAATACTTGGGGCTTTTGTTTCCAGCTGGGGCTAGAGGTGCATAGAAAAGGATGAACACTTCTTCAAAAATAAAAAAAAGCTAACCATATTTGAATCTCAGTAGAAACCAGTGTGGTCCCAGTCTTAGGAGAGTTTGGTTGGGGAGGGGGGGTTCTCTTCACTACTCTGCCTGCCAATTTTTCATTGAAATAAGAACTGTCTCTGTTGCAAAGGCTCTTCAGACTCTGACGCATCAGCTGTACTTCCTGCCCTTTAAAAAAAAAGTCCTATTGAAATGATCTCTAAACTAGACAGTGTTTAATCATTGCAACTGACGGTCACGACTGTGCTGTGAAGCTTAGAAATGAAAGACTAACAAAAAAGAACCTCAGCTCATTATTGTTTTTTAACAGCTATGATGCAGAAAAAATACGGTTGGTTTTGTCTGTGTTTGCGCTGTCTGATATCTCTTACCACAAGACGACTGCTGGGAGATTTAATTGGATGTCACATTAGTAAGTGTGAGTGTGTGTGTGTGTGTCTGTGTGTGTGTTTGCCCACAGTGGAATGAGTTCCATGCTTGTAGTTAAGTGATATGACATGCCTGCTGTTGAGCTCTCAAGAGCATCTCTGTGTCTGTAAATATTTTACTTGGGCTTCAAAAGTAAAGGCTAACACTTTTCTCCGTAGACCCTATACCATGTGTACGACTTTAGCAAACGTTGGAACAGCACCAACCTTTTTTCTAACTAGGATTATTAGCTGGGATTATTGAAATCGACAACAACTCCCACACTTTCAATTGAAAAACCATTTATTCAGCACCCTTGACACATGTGGCAGTTGAGAAGCAAGACAAGATCTCTGTCAGGGAGAATTCATCATAAAGATTGGACAGAGGAAACACCATAGGGAGTGAAGGACGACGGAAGACAGAGAACAACTCTCAGTAGAAAAATAAGATTTATGGGTCATATGCTGTAATTGATCTGATATTTTTATTTGCCCTTTTAAATTTGGAACAGGTGGAACACAGAACTAGACCTTAGCCTAAGGATGGAAGACAAGCAAAAGTAAGTGTTGGAGAAGAGAAATAGTGTCTAGGAGGTAGGAAATTGGTTCAAATAATAATATTAAGAAGCAACAGCTGGAAAAGTATGGCAAGGAATTGCACAGTTTCTGAGGTTTGAATGTTCCAGGGCAACTTTTAAAAATTAAACTGCTAAGACAGAAAACGTCTTTAGGATAGTTAAGATAAATTGACCACTTATATAAAACTTTAACTGTAAAATAACAAGAGAAACTGAGGATTAGGAGGAGCAAAGGGTAAAAGTCTGAAAACTCAGATGTCTTGAACATTGTACACCAAAAGATCTAAACACCAGATGACTGTATATACTTGGTAGAAGTTAAAATCATGCTTACCTGAGCTCTCTCCCCATATCCTCTATTAAACTTTATATGGTTGGAAAAGTAGAGTTGTCAGTTGCCCCATGTAAGAAACTCAACTTTTGTTACTTCATGTATGAACGCCCGTGGTGCCACATCTTTATCTTAAATGCTAGTTGCTTCCCAGTTGTCAGGTTTCTGTTGGCTATAATGGAATCTCAGGCCTATCCTTTGAAGACATGTAGGATATTGGGGCTTTAGAGCCCATTTCTTCCAGATGGACCCATATCAGACTACATAAAATCCCCAGGCAAGTACCTACTCTGGAGGAAAAAAACCAATATTCCTAATGGTTGATCACATGATACAACAGTCTGTCCTAGCAGTGCTTACAATATTGACTGTTGAAAACTCTTAGGTTCCAAGCTGATATTTTTAGTTGTGTTCAAGCAGCAAATGTTAAAAGGTATAAAAAACTGAAATGTAAGCTACCAATGTTCTTGCCTTTTTGAAGTATTCATACCATGGGAGAAAGAAGAAGTGGTTCTGGAATGTTCAATCTCATGTTTTCACTTGAAGTATTGAACAAAACCAACTACTTCAAGCCAGATGTGTGCACAAAATACTTCACACAATGCAAAACTGGTGATATTTGTCTTTGGAGGCAGAAGTGGGAAGGGGGAAGGATTCCAGTTTTAACCCTAGTTGGGACCTGAAGAGATGGCAATCAATCAAGAAAAGCTAGCTCAGACTCCTCGTGCTGCCTTGAATGGCATTGCTATATCCCCTGCAAAACTTCTTCAGGCTCTCTGTACATGTTGGAAATAACTTTATTTAAAAATAAGGGTAGACAGAGTCCAGCAGTTAAAGTAGGAGACTTGTAACCAAGATGTGTAAGTCCTATACCAAGCTCTGTTGCTGGCATGTTGTCTGATAATGAGTAAGTCACTAAGACCTGGAATGGGCAAACTTGGGTCCTTAAACTAAAATGCCTAAATCCCATTTTGAAGCAATTGTAAGTATAGCTGGGAGAAATATTTCCAAGTCAAACTCTTTTTTGCTGAAAAATGCAGAATTATAGAAAGGTTTCTAACCATCACAGAAGTGAAGTTCTGGAACAGTCTTCCAAAGGGAGCAGTAGGAGCAAAAAAACCTAACTGGCTTCAAGACTGGGCTTGATAAGTTTATGGAGGGGATGGTATGATGAGACTGCCCACAATGGTATATCACCGATCTGCAACTCCTAGCAGCAAATATCTCCAACAGCTAGTGATGGCACACTAGATGGGGAAGGATCTGAGTTATTATAGAGAATTCTTGCCCAGGTGTCTGGCTGGTGGGTCTTGCCCATATGCTCAGGGTCTAACTGATGGCCATATTTGGAGTCAGGAAGGAATTTTCTCCTGGGTCAGATTGGAAGAGATCCTGGGGATTTTTTGCCTTACTCTGCAGTATGGGGCATGGGTCACTTGCAGGTTTAAACTAGTGTAAATGATGGATTCTCTGTAACTTAAAGACTTTATATAATGATTTCAGTAACTCAGCCAAAGATTATGGGTCTACTATAGGTATGGGTGGGTGAGGTTCTGTGGCCTGCAATGTACAGGAGGTCAGACTAGATGATCATGTTGGTCCCTTCTGACCTTAAAGTCTCTGAGTCTGAGATTTGTGTTGACCAAAACATTTAACAAATATGCCCTTTTCAACCAATTGTTTGGGTTGCAAGAAAAAAGAAATTTCAGAACTGTCAATCATTTTGACATTTCCACAATGAAACATTTTGAAATTTTGGGCTAGATTCACAGAGGGATTTCGGTGCCATTCACAAAAATGGAATAAGGAAAGGTTGTATTGTACTGATAAGTAGGCATTCTAAGATAAACCCTTTATTAAGAAGGTGAACTATTTGTGCATAAATAAAGTTACGAAACTTCCTACTTCTCATGGGCTGCAGTCTGCGACTCTCTGGTTCTGGGCTCATTTGTTTCTGTTCCCTGCAGTAAGTGTCCCAGGAAACAAAAGACTGCAGGAAGAGTACAGGAAGTGTTGTATCTCTTCACTTCCTAGAGGACTTATTTATAGCACAAAGGTGGTGGTGGTGATACCCAGTAGCCCACTGTTTATGGTACTCACCTGCGATGTGGGAAGTTCAAATCCTTGCTCTAGAGCAGGGACTTGAATGCAAGTCTCCCCCTCCCAGGTGAACATCCTAATCACCAGGCTATAGGCTATTATGGAGAGGGACTCTCAATCTCTCCTATTGAAGCTGTGCCACTTTGTATAAAATACTTGAATAGTCTTCGGGAGACAGAGTATGAATGACACTACATCCTGGAGGTCAGGGCACTAACATGGGATGGGCAACATCAGATTCTATTCCCTGTTCCAATTAATGTGATTTTAGGTTATGTTTAGGATGCATAACCTATTCATCAAAGCTTCATATTTTTGGCTTTATTCTCTGTGCCTCAGTCTACTCATTTACAAAATAGGAAATTGATAATTAATCCCCTCACATGAGGGTTGTGAAGCTGAACTGATGGTTTTCACGATGAAATGGAAAATGCCATGTAAAGTACAGAGAGAAAAATGAAACTCCATTCTTAATGAAGGCTCTTTCTCATCCTCTCTGCTCCACACTTAGATGTTAGTGAAAAAGATCAAATGGTGCAAGAATTGATACAACAGAGGAATCTGGGGTCTATTTCAAGCCCTGTTTGATGTTGTATTGTATTGCCATCCTTGTATTGGATGCCTGGCCAACAACCGCCACTCTGGCCACCCAGCTCTGAAGGCAGTGCAGAAGTAATGGTTGCAATATCGTGACCCCCCACTAAAATATCCTTGCGACCCCCCCCCAACATCCTTTTGGGTCAGGATCCCCAATTTGAGAAATGCTGCTCTCCCCCATGAAATCTGAATAGTATAGGGTAAAAGCGCACAAAAGACCAAATTTCATTGTGGGAGGGGAGAACAGATTTCATGGTCCGTGAATTTGGTAGGGCCCTACTCATAAGCAAACTAAGGAAATATGGTCTAGGTGAAATTACTATAAGGAGTGTTCCAAAGGGAAAGACTGTTCTTAGAGTAGTCATCAATGAATTGCTGTTAAACTGGGAAGCCATATCAAGTAGGGTTCTGCAGAGGTCTTTCCTAGGTCTGGTGCTATTCAGTATTTTCCCTTAACAATTTGGATGGTGGAATGGAATGTACACTTATAAAATTTGCAGATGACATTAAGCTGGGAGAGGTTGATAGCACTTTGGAGTGCAGGAATAGGCTTTAAAATGATCTCAGTAAATCTGAGAATTCATCTGAAATCAATAAGATGAAATTTAATAAAGACAATTGCAAAGTACTACACTTAAGACAGGGAAAAAATCAAATCCCAAAATATAAAATGGGGAATAAGAGGCTACAGAAAAGGAGCTGGGGTGATAGTGTATCACAAACTCAAGTCAGTCAACTGTGATGCTGTTGCATAAAAGGCAAATGACATTCTGGGATGCACTAACAGAAGTGTCGTATGCAAGATATAGGAGGTAATTTTTCAACTCTACACAGCACTGGTGAGGCCTCAGCTGGAGTATTGTCCATTTATGGGTGTCACATTTTCAGAAAAATGTGAACAAACTGGAGTCCAGAGGAGAGCCACAAAACAAAGAAGTATAGAAAATATGACCTATGGGGAATGGTTGAAAGAATTGGAATGGTTTAGTCTAGAGAAGGCTGAGGTGGGACCTGATACCAAATAAATTAAGGGCTGTTACAAAACAGGATTGTGGTCAGTTATTCTCCATGTACACTGAGGTAAGGGAGATATAGGTTGGATATTAGGGAAACATTTCTAAGGGTAGTTAAATGCTGGAATAGGCTTCCAAGGGAGGTTGTGGAATCCCCAGATTGGAGATATTTAAGAACAGGTTTGACAAACTCCTGTCAGAGATTCTGCCTCTAGGTATCTGGCTGAAATTTAGCCCTGATAAGTACAGACCCAAAAACTAACATCTGATTGGTGGATAGGCATGGATTATCTATCAGTAAGATTGCACAATTCTGTAGATTTGGGTTAAGTGTTAGTAATATTACTTCATTTTCCTTTCTTTGCTACTGTACAGTGCTGGCTTTGTGGCCACACCTTCTACTGGCCAGCCCATATAGGACAAGGGACTTGACTGTGTAACCAGCTGTGGGAGAAATTGTTACTCAAGTGATAAAAGCTTATGCTTCCAGAGATGGACAAGAGTTCTAATCCAATCCACCCTTGTGCAATTTAGGTATTCCATGTTTTTTTTGTTAGTTTGCTTTTACACAATGGGCCAATCTGATCTGTGGTGTAAATCCACTTAGATGAATGGAGGTAGGACATGTGAATTAACCATAATATCGGAGTTGTCTCTTTTGTTAATACTAGAACTGCACTGTATAGTTAAGCATAATGATGAATTAGGTAAAAAACGTGGCTCTTAATCCAGTATTCTTTTGCAATACTTACTTTGGAAAACAAAACAAAAAAACCTCCATGCTCCAATGCTTCATGCATGTAGTATATGCTATAGCAGTAAATTGCTTGACTTCACTTATGGGAAGATTTATAACATTGAAGTGATAATCGCTGCTTTTGGGGCTTCACCTGTTGAAGTTTCATAGAAATTTTATGGAGAAAGCTGAGATGGTATGTTTGTGCTGATATAATAGACTCATAGATATTAAGGTCAGAAGGGACCATTATGATCATCTAGTCTGACCTCCTGCACAATGCAGGCCACAGAATCTCATCCACCCACTCCTGCAATAAACCTCTCACCTATATCTGAGCTATTGATGTCCTCAAACCATGGTTTAAAGACTTCAAGTGCAGAGAATCCTCCAGCAAGTGACCCGAGCCCCATGCTACAGAGGAAGGCGAAAAACCCCAAGGCCTCTTCCAATCTGCCCTGGAGGAAAATTCCTTCCCAACCCCAAATATGGCGATCAGCTGAACCCTGAACGTGTGGGCAAGATTCACCAGCCAGATACCCAGGAAAGAATTCTCTGTACTAACTCAGATCCCAGCCCATCTGACATCCCATCACAGGCCATTGGGCCTATTTACCATGAATAGTTAAAGATCAATTAATTGCCAAAATCATGTTATCCCATCATACCATCTCCTCCATAAACTTATCGAGTTTAATCTTGAAGCCAGATAGGTCTTTCCCCCCTCTGCTTCCCTTGGAAGGCTATTCTAGAACTTCACTCCTCTGATGGTTAGAAACCGTCGTCTAATTTCAAGTCTAAACTTCCAATGGCCAGTTTATATTTGTTTGTTCCTGTGTCCACATTGGTATTGAGCTTAAATAATTCCTCTCCCTCTCTGGTATTTATCCCTCTGATATATTTATAGAGAGCAATCATATCTCCCCGCAGCCTTCTTTTGGTTCGGCTAAACAAGCCAAGCTCCTTGAGTCTCCTTTCATAAGACAGGTTTTCCATTCCTCAGATCATCCTAGTAGCCCTTCTCTGTACCTGTTCCAGTTTGAATTCATCCTTCTTCAACATGGGAGACCAGAACTGCACACAGTATTCCAGATGAGGTCTCACCAGTTCCTTGTATAAGGGTATTAACACCTCCTTTTCTCTACTGAAAATACCTCGCCTGATGCATCCCAAGACCACATTAACTTTTTTCACAGCCATATCACACTGGCGGCTCATAGTCATCCTGTGGTCAACCAATACTCAAAGGTCCTTCTCCTCCTTCGTTACTTCTAATTGATGCATCCCCATCTTATAACTAAAATTCTTCTTATTAATCCCTAAATGCATGACCTTACACTTCTCACTATTAAATTTCATCCTATTACTATTACTCCAGTTTACAAGGTCATCCAGATCCTCCTGTATGATATCCTGGTCCTTCTCTAAATTGGCAATACCTCCCAGCTTTGTATCATCCGCAAACTTTATTAGCACACTCCCTCATTTTGTGCCGAGGTCAGTAATAAAAAGATTGGTCCCAAAACTAATCCCTCAGGAACTCCACTGGTAACGTCCCTCCAGCCTGACAGGTCACCTTTCAGTAGGACCCGCTGTAGTCTCCCTGTTAACCAATTCCTTATCCACCTTTCAATTTTCATATTGATCCCCATCTTTTCCAATTTAACTAATCATTTCCCATGTGGCACCATATCAAACACCTTACTGAAAACTAGGTAAATTAGATCCACTGCGTTTCCTTTGTCTAAATAATCTGTTACTTTCTCAAAGAAGGAGATCAGGTTGGTTTGGCACAATCTACCTTTTGTAAAACCAGGTTGTATTTTGTCCCATTTACCATTGACCTCAATGTCCTTAACTACTTTCTCCTTCAAATTTTTTTTCCAAAACCTTGCATACAACAGATGTCAAACTAACAGGCCTGTAGTTACCCGGATCACTTTTTTTTCCTTTCTTAAAAATAGGAATTATGTTAGCAATTTTCCAGTCATACGGTACAACTCCTGAGTTTACAGATTCATTAAAAATTCTTGCTAATGGGCTTGCAATTTCCTGTGCCAATTCCTTTAATATTCTTGGATGAAGATTATCTGGGGCCCCCGATTTAGTCCCATTAAGCTGTTTGAGTTTCGCTTCTCCCTCAGATATGGTAATATCTACCTCCATATCCTCATTCCCATTTGTCATGCTACCATTATCCCTAAGATCCTCATTAGCCTCATTAAAGACTGAGGCAAAGTATTTGTTTAGATATTGGGCCATGCCTAGATTATCCTTGACCTCCACTCCATCCTCCGTGTTTAGTGGTCCCACTTCTTCTTTCTTTGCTTTCTTCTTATTTATATGGCTATAGAACCTTTTACTATTGGTTGTAATTCCCTTTGCAAGGTCCAACTCTACTTGACTTTTAGCCTGTCTCACTTTATCCCCACATGTTCTGACCTCAGTAAGGTAGCTTTCCTTGCTGATCCCTCCCATCTTCCACTGCCTGTATGGTTTCTGCTTTTTCTTAATCACCTTTCTGAGATGCTTGCTCATCCAGCTTGATCTACAACTCCTGCCTATGAGTTTTTTCCCCTTACTTGGGATGCAGACTTCTGATAGCTTCTGCAGCTTTGACTTGAAGTAATCCCAGGCCTCCTCTGCCTTTAGATCCATAAATTCTTCAGTCCAATCCACTTCCCTAACTAATTTCCTTAATTTTTGAAAGTCAGCCCTTTTGAAATCAAAAACCCTAGTCACAGATTTATTTTTGTTTATCCTTCTGTTCAGTTTGAACTGAATTAGCTCATGATCACTCGAATCAAGATGATCCCATACAACCATTTCTTCTATGAGGTCCTCACTACTCACAAAAAACAAATCTAAAATGGCATCCTCTCTTGTCGGTTCAGCAACTACTTGGTGAAGGAATCCATCAGCTATCGCATCTAGGAAAATCTGAGCCCTATTATTATTACTAGCACTCGTCCTCCAGTCTATATCTGGGAAGTTAAAGTCTCCCATGATCACACAGTTTCCATTAGTATTTACTTCATTAAAAAGATTAAAGAGGGCTCTATCCATATCCAGATTGGATCCCAGCGGTCTGTAGCACACCCCAAGCACTATCCCAGGGGATAGTGGGGTGCATAGGTTGTTATACTTGAAGTGATGAACCTATTGCTTTATGTGCTGCACTGCCAGAGACACTGCCATTACAGATAATTATGGAAAATTGAAGTTGACTAGCTGTCCTGTAAGGTTCCGTGACACTTCAGGCCAAACTAGAGGTGTCTCCATTAAATTCCAAGGTTTGGTAATTGCTTAAGCATACTCTTGTAGCTAAAGCAAAGAACTGTGTGTTGAGGCAGATTATGTTCCCAATTTTGTCCCAGATTTCATCTGAAGACCTGAGTAAATTACTAAGCCTCTCTGTTCTTCTGTTTGTTCATCTGCGAAATGGGGCTAATACTTACCTATTGCCATGCTTGCAGTATTACGTTGAAATCTATGGATGGAAGTCACAGTAGAAATGCAAATCTTATTACAATGCATCAAATCGAGTTTATTTATACTCTCAGGGAAGTAGCTGCATAACTTGAGTTGCATGCCAGAAACTGAGCAGGAAGTAGACTGTTATGTCAACTCCAATCCCACTGTACCGTTGGGCATAAATTTCCCTCCCTCCCCTCCACTTACTCTCCAAACTGCTGTTGTAACATACCTGTACGCAACCGAACAGAATCTGTGATCAAAGGTTGCTGCTCACTTTTGTACTGTGTTTACACTGTGACTTATTTGGGATGAACAGTGTTATAAACACATTTATAAACTGAAGACTTATGCACCATAGATTACCCGTAACATTACTTTATGCAGTGTTCATACACACACAGCTAACCAACTTGTCTAAGGCACCCAAGCTCTCTCTTAGCTATCTGCTTAAAGTTGAAAGTTCCTCCTGCTTAAAATTTCACTGCCGACTTTTCATGGCAGTTGAAGCTCCTCAGTAGGAGAGTCTGAAGGTGTGTTTTGTGTCATAGTGACACTAAAATCTTGGTTTTACAATCTGGAAGCCCCAGAGCTGGGTTGCAGTTAATGACAATTTCTAAGGCACTAACACAGATCCTCAAACTCATTGTCAGAGATTCCCTCTGAGACATTAGTGCTCAGTCAAAGATAGATAGACCTAATGATGCAAGGTAAGATGGAACTAGAAGATGCATGGCCTTCGTGGGTGCGTGATCAGACTATTGATAAATCAAGTCTGGCACCATATCTCTAACAGAAGCAAATAACTAATATTTTGGGGGAAGAAACTTCCCCACAATGCACCTGCCCTATTGTGCAGTGTTCGTACAGGAGCATGTTGCTGGAGGCTTAGGCAGAGGCCTCAGGAGGTTGGGGAGTAGGACTAGAGAGATGTAAATTTGAGAATTTGATATAAGCCCTGTGGCCTGAAGCCTTGGTGAGAAGAGAACTCACTATTGTCATTTGTTGGTGAACTGGGAGAAGAGTGGCCCAGAACTGCAGATGGGCAGGGGGATCCATGGGTGACTGTTGGAGATCCAGGGTTCACTGGCATTTCAGTTTTATGTGATGATTTGGGGCACTTTGGCTAAAATTCAGTTTACGTTTTGAGTTTGGGGGAAAATGAACGCGGTTGACTTTGTTGGGTGATGAAGGGGCAAAGGAGCTATAATGACATGCCTGGGAGCACTCTGGCTGACTGCAGTCAGGCACAGTTGGGTTAAGGGAACATGGACGGAGCCAAAGGAAGGAAAGAGAGCGGGGGAAAGGGCCCTTGTCTTCTACTGGGAGTGCCTTTTTGGTGGTGAGGACTCTGATAAGCATCCTCGATACCACTGATTGCTCTCTAAGAGTGGAGCTGAGACTGCTACAAAATGGTGGATGGTGTAGAACAGCTTCAGAACAATGACAGCACAGAGCCGCAGCAGCACCTTTGAGGTGATGGATGGTACAGAGCAGCAGCAGGTGCCACAGAGCTAGGCAGCTTTGACTGAAACCACATAGAGCAGCAGCCAACTTGAGGGACTCTGGTATAGGATTCATACCCAGTAGTAGAGCCCCCAGAACAGCCCCAAAAGCATTGATTTGCTAGAATCCTTGGACTTCTTCAACCCAGGACAGCTAACTGTAAGTGGGAAGGATGGAAGTGGCAGAACACATCAGTCCACACACAATGGCCAAAGGAGGGCTGACGTTGGCACTGCTGTTAAGACACCTGGGAGACTGACAGCATTGAATTTGTTGATCATTAATGGCTGGTTTTCCAAAATTCATTCTATTGCCTCCCCTTATCCCCAAAATGCAGTTCTTTGTTTCAACCCCTGGACTCAGTCCTTGCTAGTGAGGGAATATCAAGGGTGCCCAGGGTGGTGTATTCAGGTGCTCAGGTCTCTAGGTGGGGGTAGAGCCAGTGCTAAGTCTTTAGAAAAAAAAACCTTGAAAACTGAACCTGGTGCTTTTTGTTGCTGACTCCATCTGGCAGAAAGGTTGTATTTAAATAAGGTGTGCATTCATCCAGACACTTGCTGGGCCTGTTCTCTTCTCTCATATATGTCTAACCCGTTAACCTCACCAGTCAGAACTCCATGGAGGAGGAAATCAGGCCCTCTGTAAGTAAGTATTCGAACAGAGCACTGTGACTTGTCATGGTCATGAACTAAACTGGCAATAGAGAATGTTTATTTCCTGTTTAATTATTGTATTTGATTCATTTAATATCTCATGTTAGTCAATGTTTCTGCCCTTCATGTAAAAGACCTTCTCCTCTAGTATTTTTTGCCTTTTCCTAATTATCAGGGTAGATAATTTTCTTTATTTACCATTTTCTCCATTGCTGATGTGATGTGATGTGATGTGAGGGAGGGAGCACTAATGGCATCTCTATACAACATTTTGTACTGTTAACATAGGATTTAAAAATACTCACAGTACAACATGCTGTTTTAATGCTGTAATCCAATGTCAGCAGTTTTGTTTATCCCCTGATCTTGTGTGCTTAGCAGAAGAGTATGCTGTTCTTAAAACAAAAGCATTTCCTCAGCATCTGTCTTAAGTTAATGGGCTGTGTGCTTCAGGGAATTGGAGGATGGACTCTTCCCTCTCAAGAAGTGAAATGGAAGCCAGGCACTCCATGGACTTTAGTGCAATTGCTGCATCACACAAGTCTGTTGGCAGAGAGGGTTCACATAATCCATGGAACCATCATTCTCCTAACATTATCCACAAGCAAGGGGGATCCTTGTCCTATCCTCTGTGCATCAGAACCACACCAGTTCAACTGGTCATAAGCCATTGAGTTATGGTAAGGGCTACAAAAAAGTGTTTCACATTAGCTAAAATTTTCACCTATATCTGTTACATAATAGCTCAGTTGGAGATAATTAAATTGCACTTCACTAGAAGGATTTTTTCAGCTGTGCTCCAGCATTTTGCAATGTCCACCTTCATGTCCACTTGCCATTAGTCCAAAGCTGAGGTCAGTTCAGGGGTAGCATGAGCTGTTAGAGTAGGAGACTGGAATTCAGGCAATGTCTGTATTCTTCATTTGCAATGACTTGGTATGTAATTTGGGGAAAATAACCTCACTGTGGTTCAGCTTCTCTGTCTATGTATCGGGGATGATAATACTTCCCTTTCTTGAAAGTATTTCAAGCCTTGATAGTCAATTGCTTTGAGATTCTTGGATGGAGGAAGTTATAGAAACTAGAAGTATTAAGTCAATTACCTGTGGAGAAATGGGAAGGTGTTGAAGATTATAGCTTTTTGCATGGTGGTGACTACATATGAATTTCTGCTCTGTGCTGAAGGCCAGCACAAAGCTTATGTCCACTTAATTCTCAAAATGGGCCTTTGCCACAGGAGTGAATTTCTTTCTCTCACTACTTGGCTGTGCTGTGCTGCTGAACCAAAGGGTGTGAGGGAACTAGTCCCTGAGTAGTCAATTAGTAAATTTATTCCCTCAGTAAGCCATTAAATGTTTGTTTTTGCTAGAAATGGCAACATAACAGTGAGAAAATATTTCCCATGCTACATAATAGCCTCCTCTGAGAGATTAAATTAGCCTTTTTTGACAATTTAAGCGGTGGATATGTAAAACGTGTAAGATACAGTTGTGACAGTTAAAATCTGACTCTGACAGCTGCTGCTTGGTGTCTCAGAGGATGTCCCTACATGAACATATTTTTCCCTAGTGCACTGTGCGTGTTCTGCTAGATCACAGTACAGGAATTAGCCAGTTTAGAATATTTTAAAGACAAAATCCTTTGAGGAATTGTTGCTTATTTGGCCAGCATTGGAAAACATGAGTTACATTGAAATAACAGTTCCCAATTTAGTAATCAAGATTTATGGACGCATTGTGTGTTTCAAAATGTTAAGTAAACAAATGTGACTATTATCCACCTTTTTTTATTTATGGGGGGGAGTGAGGGAGGGAGGGACAGTTCTGGCTAGAGCTAAGCGAATAAACCATTTGTCAGTTCACTGGCAATTGTGAAAAATAGAGAGAATGTGTTTCAGGTCAAACCAAAACCAAAATGTTTTAGGTGAATCAAAAGTAGAAAAAATTAAATGAAATGCTTTGTTCCTATTTTGACAATATAACCTTCACTGAATGGTTCAAAAGCAAAACTAAAGGAAACTTGAAAAAATGAAAATATGCTAAGAACCAAAACATTCAAAATGTTTCATTCTGAAAATTTTCAGAATGAAACATTTTGATTTTGTAGGGATTTTGTTTAGTTTTTTTCAACCAAAACACTAATTTATTAACAGTTTCGGTGTCACCAAATTTGCATTTTTTTCACTGTGGGAAAAAATGTTTTGTCAAAAAATTTCACTTAGCTCTAGTTCTGGCATCCCTGTAACATGGGACATTTTAAAGACTTCTCAGTGCCTTGGCAGGTTTAATAATCTGCTCTACAATGTTCATATTTAAAAGCATCACTTGAAGTGATGGAAATACAGTTGGAAGGTTCTGCAAGAAGATGCCTAGCTCATTTATGGCCTTATAGACTGATTGTTTTAGGGAAGCATAATTCAGGAGTCTGAATTTGTTTTAAATCCAGGCATGTTTAAGTAGCTACACCCAGGCTCTCCCAAAAAACAAGAATGGAGAATTGTGGTTTTCCATTTGTCCAATGAGAGAGAGGAAAGAAATGAAATCCCTTTTTCATTTGATACATTCGGAGGAACAGTTTTCAGAAGCAAAGAGAAGCTTTTGCTTGGAGGAAAATTTTCTGCTGAAGATGCTATTTACTTTTCAGAGTGGACACAGGATTTTCCATGAAGCAGTGTTCTCCTCTGACATGGCTTGTGAAGTGGTACAGGATTAAGCTGTCAAAATTCTTCCTGACACAATGCCTATGTTGTCCGCTGCTTGTTCAGTCACAATGTATAGCAAACTGCTCAAGTCCAAAGGGGATACATTCAAGTTGCAGTTACACTTAAACTTAATTTTATACGAATATGATTTGCAGCACTGACATTATGGAGAGTGTCATGAAATGAAGCTGATCATCTCCTGGGGCCAACTTTTGCCACATGTGAGGTAATAGTTCTATTGACTTGAATGGGAGATCTTTCAGACCTATACGTTGCATGCACGCCTGACTGCACATGGTTTCCATGTGGAATTAGGCCTACTCTGACTGTGTGCTGCAATGCTTAGCTGAACATTACACAACCCAGAGAGGGAGCCAGTGTTCCTTTTCTGTCCTTTTTCACTAGATCTCACTATTCAAAACACAAACATAAAGCAGGCGCTAGTATTCAAAAATGAACGCTGCACAAAAAAATGGAATTAGCCAAACTTGTATTAAATACCCTGCTCAAAATATAAACCAGCTGTATTGAGCATCAGTACCAAGTGATTGCAACCGAGTGCTGCCATCAAGCTTGCATCAGAAGACAGAGTTGCAGGCCATACTAAGTTTACAAACTTACCCACCACAAGACAACAGCTAATGATTTTGTATGTAGTAGTCACTCTGGTAGCAGACTTTGGAATTTGTAAAGTTCACTATGATTTAAGCTTTAGGGGACCAAGCAGGATTTAAGGCATTGTCCAGTGTTATTTTTTAACTCGTTGAACCAGTGAATGTAGACTGAAATTACAATTAAGCAGTAGTCCAACTTCTTAAAATAAAATGTTGTGAGACCTTTATCACGGGCATGTAAGTGAAAATGTAAGGGGCAGCTACCTAGCTAAGATTTTTGGCATGTAGTACTAGAACAGTGTAAACATGGCAAAACACTTAGTGTGAATATTCCTTTTGTTTTATAAACTAACTTGCTTCAGGTGTGTCTGCATTTTCCCCCCAATAATTTTCTAGTGAATGAGTTTACTGGTAGGAATGGCTGATGGAAATACTGAATTTCAAATGAATATTAAACAAATTTCAAAGAATGCAGAATTTATCAGACTCTGTATGCACACAGGGAAACATTTTAAGAGCTACTGAATTAGCTAACAGAACATACTTTGTGACCCTTGTCTAAGATACTAAGAAATATAGCTTCAAATTTAAAATATTGAAAACCAGCGTGGAGAGACTTAAAACTGTCTGTCTGTAGATGAATGATCTGATTGGTCACTGGCTTAAATTTTACTGTAGTACAACTCAGTTGATTCCAACGAAGTTCTGTTGGCCTAATAGGAGTAATTCACTGGCCTAAAGAGTTTGTTTCTTCAATAGAACAGAAAAAACCAAACATGAATAAGAAAGAATGAAGATACTTAGGGATAACTCTTGAATGGAATTGGGGCCTAATTGTTGTTTTGGATGGAGTACAGTGTACACAGATGAATATTTTATATTTAATTTCACACATGGAGGTATAGATGGCTATAAATAGTTTTGTAAGTAAAAAAATCATACAAAAAATGTAATTGAATGGGTATAGTATTTCCCAGAGTGTTTGTGTCTGATTTAACATATTTCTTCCCATACACATCCTAAATCAGATTATTGCACAGTTTGCAATTCAGAACACACTAAACTTGGTTGATTTATAAGTTCAATTTATTTTATATCCCAAAGTTTATTCATTTGCCTTCATTATAATGTATGAAATTTGGCAAGAGTCAGGTGACTGAATACTAAGGAGGATTTGAAGATAGTTGAATTGTGTGCCATTGATTAAATGTGTTTAATTTGAACCATAATTTGATCACTTGTTATCCAATTTTAAAAAGTCCAGATCTGAAGAAATCCATAATTAAAACACCCTATAGAAACCAAGTTACCGAGATAAATCTCAGGCTTAATTATATAATCACATGATGTTTGGTAAAACATGGTAAAACTTGATCTTCCTACAGTGTAACTAGGAAAAGTTACTTAGTTGCTTAGTTTATTCTGATCTTATGTAACGTTTTATTGATAGCCTTCTTCAGCTAACCCTGAATGACCTATAATGAGTGTACTCATGGTAGCGTATAACATAAGGGACCATCTCAGTAAATTAAGAGCTGGTAGCAACCTCCCAGTGTCACAGCAAAATGCCACATAGAATCATAGAATTATAGAATATCAGGGTTGGAAGGGACCTCAGGAGGTCATCTAGTCCAACCCCCTGCTCAAAGGAGGACCAATCCCCAATTAAATCATCCCAGCCAGGGCTTTGTCAAGCCTGACCTTAAAAACTTCTTAGGAAGGAGATTCTACCACCTCCCTAGGTAACCCATTCCAGTGTTTCACCACCCTCCTAATGAAAAAGTTTTTCCTAATATCCAACCTAAACCTCCCCCAGTGCAACTTGAGACCATTACTCCTTGTCCTGTCCTCTTCTACCACTGAGAATAGTCTAGAACCATCCTCTTTGGAACCACCTCTCAGGTAGTTGAAAGCAGCTATCAAATCCGCCCTCATTCTTCTCTTCCGCAGACTAAACAATCCCAGTTCCCTCAGCCTCTCCTCATAAATCATGTGTTCCAGTCCCCTAATCATTTTTGTTGCCCTTCGCTGGACTCTCTCCAATTTATCCACATCCTTCTTGTAGTGTGGGGCCCAAAACTAGACACAGTACTCCAGATGAGGCCTCACCAATGTCGAATAGAGGGGAACAATCACGTCCCTCGATCTGCTGGCTATGCCCCTACTTATACATCCCAAAATGCCATTGGCCTTCTTGGCAACAAGGGCACACTGCTGGCTCATATCCAGCTTCTTGTCCACTGTCACCCCTAGGTCCTTTTCCGCAGAACTGCTGCCGAGGCATTCGGTCCCTAGTCTGTAGCGGTGCATTGGGTTCTTCCGTCCTAAGTGCAGGACCCTGCACTTATCCTTGTTGAACCTCATCAGATTTCTTTTGGCCCAATCCTCCAGTTTGTCTAGGTCCCTCTGTATCCTATCCCTACCCTTCAGCGTATCTACCACTCCTCCTAGTTTAGAATCATCCGCAAATTTGCTGAGAGTGCAATCCACACCATCCTCCAGATCATTTATGAAGATATTGAACAAAACCGGCCCCAGGACTGACCCTTGGGGCACTCCACTTGATACCGGCTGCCAACTAGACATGGAGCCATTGATCGTTACCCGTTGAGCCCGAAAATCTAGCCAACTTTCTACCCACCTTATAGTGCATTCATCCAGCCCATACTTCTTTAACTTGCTGGCAAGAATACTGTGGGAGACTGTGTCAAAAGCTTTGCTAAAGTCAAGAAACAATACATCCACTATTTTCCCTTCATCCACAGAACCAGTAATCTCATCATAGAAGGCAATTAGTTTAGTCAGGCATGACCTTCCCTTGGTGAATCCATGCTGACTGTTCCTGATCACTTTCCTCTCGTGTAAGTGCTTCAGGATTGATTCCTTGAGGACCTGCTCCATAATTTTTCCGGGGACTGAGGTGAGGCTGAGTGGCCTGCAGTTCCCAGGATCCTCCTTCTTCCCTTTTTTAAAGATTGGCAGTACATTAGCCTTTTTCCAGTCATCCGGGACTTCCCCCCATTTGCCATGAGTTTTCAAAGATAATGGCCAATGGCTCTGCAATCACAGCCGCCAATTCCTTTAGCACTCTCGGATGCAACGCGTCCAGCCCCATGGACTTGTGCACGTCCAGCTTTTCTAAATAGTCCCTAACCACCTCTATCTCCACAGAGGGCTGGCCACCTACTCCCCATGCTATGATGCCCAGCGCAGCAGTCTGGGAGCTGACCTTGTTCGTGAAGACAGAGGCAAAAAAAGCATTGAGTACATTAGCTTTTTCCACATCCTGTGTCACGAGGTTGCCTCCCTCATTCAGTAAGGGGCCCACACTTTCCTTGGCTTTCTTCTTGTTGCCAACATACCTGAAGAAACCCTTCTTGTTACTCTTAACATCTCTTGCTAGCTGCAGCTCCAGGTGTGATTTGGCCCTCCTGATTTCATTCCTACATGCCCGAGCAATATTTTTGTTTAGTGTAAATAGCTAGCATGTATATTGTAAGGGACCATTCTAGGTAGAGGGATCCATTAAAATCTCTGCAGTCATAGGATAAAAACAGGGGGTTAGTGAGTTACAGATTGTTGTAATAAACCATAAATCCACTGTCTCTGTTCAGTCCATGATTTTTAGTGTCTAGCAACGTAATGCATTTAAGCTCTCAGGCTCCTCTTTTGAAAAGTTTCCTTTGAGGATGAGGATTGATAGATAAGATATAGGTGTCAACAGGTCACTATTCTGAAACCTATTCTTGAATGGTGCCTTACAATATGTGCTGACTACTTATGCTAAACTATCTGTTCCACTTTGCATTTTGCTGTGATGCTGGGAGTTCCCTTTCCAGACCTGAAGAAGAGCTCTATGTGGCTTGAATGAGTGTCTCTCTCACCAACAGAAATTGGTCCAATAAAAGATATTACCTCACCCACGTTGTCATTCTTTTAACTGGTTAATGTATTTTTATAAGTTGGTAAGACACCACAGTGAAATGACATTTTATTTCATATAATCCATAGGGCATTGTCACAGATGTACTGGACTAAATTTATGTTACATGTAAGTCACTGAACAAAGTGGACTTACGCTAGGGAAAAAACTTGTTCAAGTATTTTCATGACATTTGAGTACTTAACGGCTCATTGTGTAGGTTGGGAGGGTCGCAGAGCTCCAGCCTGAGCAGCAATGAAAAGGTCCTGCAGCCCAAGCCAGCTGACATGGGCCAGCCATGGGTTTTTCTTTGCTGTAGACATACCCAATAAGGCATGCTCCCAAAATGAAGAACTGAGTCATTAGAGAGATGAGGGTTTAGAATAATCAACAACAGGGCTGAAAGTATTTGAAGTGGTGCAGGAAGCACTATTGGTCCTCCATGCATGCCTGATTGAAAAAGGGACTGGTTAGAAATTGAGTTACTGCATTGTTGGTTAGACATTTATTTCATCTGCATTATAGGTCTCCGAAATGAAGTGTAAAAATACACTGTCAAAATGTTAAGAAACACAAAAATGTCTTTTAAAAGAAGTAAACTGAGAGTAAACTGACCAGAAAACTAAAATAAACCAAATAAGAATGATAAGCAACATCTCTAGTTAGATTCAAGTTCATTGAATTCTAAAATAAAACTCACATATTTCTGTGAAGGGATTTGATACCTGTGGGTGCCTTCTCCATAGAATCATAGAATATAAGGGTTGGAAGGGACCCCAGAAGGTCATCTAGTCCAACCCCCTGCTCGAAGCAGGACCAAATCCCAGTTAAATCATCCCAGCCAGGGCTTTGTCAAGCCTGACCTTAAAAACCTCTAAGGAAGGAGATTCTACCACCTCCCTAGGTAACGCATTCCAGTGTTTCACCACCCTCTTAGTGAAAAAGTTTTTCCTAATATCCAATCTAAACCTCCCCCACTGCAACTTGAGACCATTACTCCTCGTTCTGTCATCTGCTACCATTGAGAACAGTCTAGAGCCATCCTCTTTGGAACCCCCTTTCAGGTAGTTGAAAGCAGCTATCAAATCCCCCCTCATTCTTCTCTTCTGCAGGCTAAACAATCCCAGCTCCCTCAGCCTCTCCTCATAACTCATGTGTTCCAGACCCCTAATCATTTTTGTTGCCCTTCGCTGGACTCTCTCCAATTTATCCACATCCTTCTTGAAGTGTGGGGCCCAAAACTGGACACAGTACTCCAGATGAGGCCTCACCAATGTCGAATAGACTCCAGACTCTCCTTATCTGATACTGAAAAGGCAAAGAGCGTTTCCCAAACTTTAAGCTTCAATATTTGCATTTTATTTTATTTTTTACTCTACAGGTAGCTTTCCTAAGGCATATGCTTGAACCTAAAGAAGATCTTTCCAAATGGCAGTGTTTATGTTTATCTGCATAAAATAATCGCCCACGCCAATGGAAAATGAATATAGTGGTACGATAACAGCAAACTGGGATCTACATTAACATTCAGGTAATAGATCATTAGGTTATCATTTGTTTAACAGTTCAGAATTGAATTACATTGACATGTTTCGCACTAAGTAATGCAGCAAAATGTGAAACTTAGCTACTTGTGACTTAAACTACTGGCCATATTGTTGAAAGGTTAGCTAAGGTTCACAGACTAACCTCATTCACCACCCCTCCTCCCCCAATTCTATTCTCAGATCCTTGAAATTCCACATATTCTGCAGGAAATTGGTGTTTCCTATGGGAACTAATTGATTTAAAGGGTATATAATCAGTGCCGCCCAGATGATTCAGGAAACAATTTTGGGGGCCCCTTCCATAAAAAAAAGTTAGTTTTGCTGCCCCAAGCGGCGAAGAAAAAAAAAAAGAAAAACACAAGTCATGCCGCTGAAGAAAGAAGAGGACAGGACGACCCGCCACTGAATTGCTGCAGAAGACTGAAGCGGAGCGATTGAGCTGCCGCCAAAGTGTCGCTGACAAGGAAGAGAGGGACTGAAAGACCCACTGTTGAATTGCCACTGAAATTGGCCAGCCCTGTCTGCGGTGCCTGGGGCTTGCCCTCCCTGTATATCATGCAGCTGAGGAGGAACTTAGGGTTTACGGAAGACATGGCTTTGCCACAATTTTTGAGGAATTTGTGACCTTGCCTAGCCTTGATGCAAAGCAGTGAAACTCAGCTATTGGGTGTTTATCATATTTGTAGTCATTGTTAGTTTCATATAAACTCAGAACTCAAACCAAAATTAAAGAGGAGCCAGAATAAATAGAATAAAACCAAAGAAAAAAAGTTCATGATACCCTGTGAAGTGAAGTTGCAAAGTTGAGCACAGGTCTCCTTCCTGACAGATATCCTGTTTTCATGCAAATATCTGTAGCAATGAAGACTGTGGGAACAGAAATGCATAGAATATTGGTACATTAGCAGAATTGTCTTGATTTTGGGTTATCTGTGGGATGTTGGCAGGTATTTTAAAGCTCATTCGGTGCATAATTTGTCATGCAAAACGTCCTGGGGCTCAAGCAATTGTTTTACTTTCATAACTTAAGCAGCTAGCCCAGAGGTGCCGGGGCAGTGAATTGCCAAGCCTAGAGGTGCCAGGGCTCAGTCCTGGCAAGCCCTGGCACAAATTAAGCACTGAGCTCACTGTGACTGGAAAAAACCACTTGCTAATCCTGCTCCACAGAATTGTGTGTCTAATTTGTGAATTTTGCTGATTTCACTCTAATAAGGTAAGGCTAGGGAGGTTTGAGTTGGACAAATTGTTTCTTTGTAAGGGTCTTCTTTAATTGTGTATCATGCTGGAATTCTGGCTGACAACAAGGCATATGAGAGCCATACCCTTAAAAGGGACTTCTCTGTATTGAATTCTGTTCTTAGCCAATAAATCTGTCAACTACAGGTCAGAGTAGTGATGAGATTTGGGGGTTTCCTTGTCTCAACTGCAGGCTTCTGAAAGTTGCTCTTGAAAGCTCTTTTAGCTACAGCATAAAAGCTGACAGCATATGTTGAAGTTGTTCAGGACATAAAGGGGGATAGACAACAGTTTAGATTGGATCTCTATCTGAGTCCTGAATTACCTAATCTAGCAGTGTCATCTTGCCTTTGAAAGATACTCCATCAAATCCCCAAATCTTAAACCAAGTTAGGAGAAGTATGCAGGATTCATTAGCATTTGGCATCAAGATCATCTGGCTCAAGGGATCTTTTAATTAATACGTACAAGACGGCTGCAGTTTGACTTCTGAGGAAAAAAGTGGAGTATCATTTGTTTAACTTTCTGATCAGTGCTCCAGCGGAATGGTAGGGTTAGAGAAACAGAGGTGCACAAGCATGATGTTTGTTTGCAGTAACATGTAAAGAATGTCTGATATCAAGCCCCATGCTTACGGGATAATGTTTGTCTGAATGCCATGTTATATGATATGTGGATAGAGGTAAACCCCTTCCTTGACAAAAAAGAATCACAAAGGAGAAAAAAGTCCAAGTGAAAAGGAGGTGAAGCAGTATTTGAGAAAGAGAGACTGTTGCAGAAAACAATGGGAATTGTTGCAACACTGAGCATTAGTTCTGTAGAGTTTTGTAATACTTTGCAGTGACCCCAGTAGAGATGATACTGCTTAATACTCTAGACTACTACTGTAGAAAATAGTAATATTTAGTGTAAGGAAAGACTAAATGTGGTCAACTAAGTGGGTTTCTGAAGTTTGGGGCACCCAGCTAAAAACAGTATCAGCTATGATTTCTTTCTCATTTGTTTCCCACACCGGAACACTTTCCATAGAGACTGTTGTGAGTGTTAAAATACATGTCTCTTGAAACTTAACAAGAAATACATTAAAATGAGTGTTAAAATATCCTTTTTCCAGAGTTTATAACTTCCTGAAAGTCCGCCCCCACCCTTTTTCTAGTTTAAACTTTCGGAGTTAAATCTCAACACAAGGTTTTAAAATATTTGTTGGAGACAGGGGAGAAATTTTGATGAAATTTCCTTCCACACATCTAGACTTGGCAAAACTTTCTAAAACCAGATTAAGGCTATAAAGTAAAGGAGAACTAAAGAACTCTTACCAGGTTTTTGTGTCATTACAGAAAGGATTGTAGAATTGCCCCTGCTGTCAGTCTAACTCAAAAAACACAGGGCCTGCTGCTGGGAAAAGTTCCATAGGGGAGGTTGTGTGATGTATATGTGTGACATTGACAACCTTCCACAAGATTCCTAGAGATTGACACACAGGTCTGAAAGCTGAGCTAGAGGTCTCCCTGAATCCATTTGAGGGGTGGATGTGATGATTTGAATTATTATCACGTAACATTTCATACCTACACTAAGACTGTATCTCACTTTGCATGATGTGATGTACAGTATTTTAGACAGGTCCTGTAACCCCCATAAAAGAGGGAAGCCAAAACCTGATGCTGCTTATGTTTAAATGCAAGAAGAAAACTTATTACATTAATTTAATGCACCATAAAAGAGCAGTAAGAGGCCCAGCATTGCAGAAAACTCTCCAGACAAATGAAGCAACAGATGGGATGACACTTGTCTCAGTTCTACTCCCCATCACCTCAGTGAAGTAGTAATTTATAATCCTTTTTAAAATTTAGATTCTTACATAGTACCATTGCTCCAGGAGTCCCCAGTAGTTTAAAAACAGAAACAGTGTCAAAGCCTTGCTGGAAGATAATTTAAACGCTATGGAAGTACAGTGTAATTTTTTTAAATAAAGGACACTAAATGGAAGAAGTTATTAAAAAGAAAATTTGGAAAAGAAAACCTAGTTTCCTACTGCAATCTTAAGTCTATTTTGTATACCCTACTATTTTTGGTATACATGTAACAATAAAAATTGACATACGCCAAACTGGATAAGCAACAAGAAAACCAGAAATAGAAAATGCCGTGAAATGCAGCTTGAACAATATTGTTTAGATTTAAAATATAACATGTCGATGAGGAATATTTTTTTCCCTAATTCTAGGTAATTACTGCCCTCCACTCTTTTTATTAACCATATCTGAGTCAGAGCTAAACACCATCCATTTCTGTACTTATCTTAATCAAAATATAAACCACAACATTGTCTTAAGCCTGTAGGTCACACAACTGAGATCTTCCCAGGTTGTTAATAACAGCTGTTGAGTGTCATATGAAATATGAGTTAACTGACTCCAGGTTCTGTCAAAGATGTTTCCATATTACAGACAAACTTCCTCACAAACAGGCTTGGCCACTGAGGCCTGGACTGAATTCATACGGACTGTAAATTCCTTTCTCAGCCAGAACAAGATTGCCTGTAAGCCCTGCCAGTTAGGACACAGCCATGGTGTATCTTGAAAATATGCACTGCTGCTGTCCACAGTCTGTGAATTAAAAAAAAACATTTTATAGAAGCACTATGGACCATGAAGTGACTTGGACCCCTTTACTTTATTCTCATGCATAGAAATGTACAGAATTTTACATCATGAATTAAGCTCCACTATCAGATTTAATTAGTCTGTACAAAATTGACACTGCTGTGTCTGTCTGATAGTTTATGATTATGGATAAAATACTACATTTTCTTTTGCCATTCTCATTAAGACAGCCTAATGTTAGCAGCATCTTGTTTCGATCTGACTGTAAAAGTTCTAAAACTTCTTTACATTAGATGAAAAACAAACAAAAAGAAACCTACATGTAAAGCTAAATGACCTTATACATCAAAGTTTCAAGATAAAATCCCATGTAAGTGACTCAAGATTGAGACCATCAATCTTTTGTGATTCATCTCCTCAGGTTTTCCCAGTGCAATTTAGTGACTACAGAGTATGTGCACAAAAATCCTGTTCTCAAAATGCTGAATATTTATGGTGAGATTTTCACTGAGTGTATGATCCCTTACGTGAGAGCAATGTAAGTTTAATTTCATAAATGCAATAAATGTAGGCTATTAACAACATACATTTATTTACAATGAAATAGTTTATGAACATACAGTCTACTTCAGTAGATTCAGTTCATTCCTGGCCTGGTTTCTCATTATAGCATCAAGTTACAAATTATTTTGCTGACTTTGAGCTTTTGAGATACACATTACTCTAAAATTTACTGCTCCCACAAATGTTTTCATGGACTCAACACTGAGTCTGCATTGTTCATTGGTTTGGGAAGAGGACTGTGATTAGCACAAAAACTTGCAAGTCAAGCATGTTAACTTTCCCGGCTCTGATACTGTCTTACTGTATCACCCTGAGCAGGTTGCTTTGCCTCAGTTCCCTAGAAGTAAAATGGGTGCAATACTTACCTACCTCCCAAGGGTGTTGTCAGGCTTAATGTTTATAAAGTGCTGTGATAACTTCAATTAAGGGCTTAAAATGCAAAACAGCATAAAAGAATTTCCCCACTAGAAATCCGTCAGAAAGATGTCAGTTAGAACACGTCCATTGCAATACCAGTCCTCTTACAAAGAGGAGTAAAATCAACACTGAGAAAGCTACAGAGAAATGCTGCATATGCTGCACAATATACGAGCAGTGATTCTCACGTGCAGCTATAGTGGCTGCGTGTGGCCACCAGGGATTTCATGTTCAGTCACCATGACTTTTGGGGTCCCAGAGCCTCTTCCCCAAGCTCCCTGAAGTGGCCACAAGCTCTGCTCTCTGCAGCAGCCCAAGCCCATGGTGGGCCTGGTAGTGTTTCATTATAGTGTAGTAGGGTGGCTGCCTTTGGCTGTGGGAGGGAACCACCCCTCTCTTTCTCCACCCCCTGTGCCTTGATTGACAAGGTTCTGGGCTAATCATCTTGTAGAGGAGAAGCCAGACAGAAGCCAGAAGTTGCCGGTCAGAAGAGGCCATGTGGTGCTGCTGGGAAGCTGAGTCTCAAAGCAACTTCGGGGCTGACAACACCGGCCACCGAGCAGAGGTGTAGTACGGTGCATGTGCTGCAGTCACTAGAAGTGAGGGAGCGTAGGGACATGGCTGGTCAAATGTGGAGAACAGGGGTTGTGGACAGACCCTAGGAGCAGCCTGAGTGTGTGGCCACCATTTGGGAGGAACCCACTGGCTAGGCAGCCCCCACCACAAGAGCAGCTTCAGATTTTTGGTGTGATCCTTTGGAGATACTATGGCTATATGAAACTGTTTTGCTAAAAAGGAAGCTAAGAAGTAACCATCTTACACTGAACCCAATATGAGTGACACAGGTCATTCTGGCAGGTCAGCAGTTGCAAAGCGCAGAAGAGACTTACACGATAAATATAGGGTATTTAATAGTTGAGTGGGAAGAGAAGCATATGGTAATGTTGGAAACAAATTCATCTGAAATAATTGTCATTTGTGCAATATGTAAGGCAGAAATTCATCAGATGACATTGTGCGCCATGCAGCATCATTATAAAACTCATGAATCAGCAGTAGAGGAAAAATGGTTGTGATTTTTCTCCATAAAAAGCTCTTGGATAAAACCAGAAGTGAAATAGTTCAACATCAAAAGAGACTGAAGGACTTTTCATTCCCCAAATGACAAATTATGTCTGGCTACATTCAACATGAGTTATTGTGTTGGGCAGCTTCGCAACCCTTTTTCGGATGACGAAATCTATAACTAATGAAATTGATGGTGAGTAATAACTGTGTAACTTCTGTGGTATTACTAAGAGTACATATTATTCTTTACATTGGAAAGATTAATTATTTTTATTTACAGGATACTTCCAAATAACCATGTGACTAGAATATCACTAGTATAATATTTTAACTTTCAAAACTGTGGACACCGTGAATTTGCTGTAACCGATGATGCAGCCGCAGGAAAAAATTGGTTGGAGAACCATTCCTTCAAACTCCATTGGAATGGGCTCACAGGTGGTAGGCCGCCAGGAAGGGAATCATTCTGGCACCATCAGTGGCTTGACCAGCTAGGGAAACACTAGTAAACCTGAAAGAAGGGTGTGAATTGGATTTCAGTGTTAACAGATTTTAATTAAGGAGGTAAGAATGTAGAATTCAGCAATAACTAATTGAAGGTTAGAAATGTGACAGTTTCTTCCACCTGAGTTCAACACCAGCTTCATTTTCTTGATGCTTTCTCCTACCCACAACAGGTCGTTTATCACTCAGAACACTGATGAATTATGGCTTATTGCCTATGGAGCTCTTAACAAGAAAATATTTACCATTATATGGTGCATTTTGGCTGAGAATATCAAATCACTTCACCTCAAAGGAGGCTTAGTTCACAAACATCTGTAAAAAGTAGATAGTTTCATTAATTGTATTTATTAATTGCAAAACATTAAAATAGGAAACACCACAACATTTTTTTTAGAAAAGCTTTAATAACCACCTCAGGATCCCAAAACAAAAGTTGTTGGAAACCTAGTTCACAGGGGCACAGTTTCCCAATATTAACCTCCTGCTTGTGGTAAGGGTTTATTTCAGAAATGTTGATTAAACATTACAGGCACAAAATGCTCTTCTGCATTCTTGTTCATTCTTGTCATGCACCCCCGTTCCCACCTGCACCAGACTGACAGCTAAGTCTCAAGTCAGACACAGGCAAGAAAGAGCAACTTGAGCAGTCAATTTGCTGGAACATGAGAGAGCAGTGCAAACTCAAAGGAATAATTAGGGCTTCTCTGTGTGACTAGAAATTCTTCACTAGTACCTTATGTTACCCAGCAAACAGCTGAGATGTGGTAGGCTTGGGTCTGGATCTTACTAGCAATGGCTTTGTTTGCATTCTGAAAGACATTGTCTGATAACACAGATATATTAGTCTGTCCTGTAGAGAAGAAATTAACAAAGACTGGTAAAAGTGTCTCATTCAACATGAATACTTAATTAAAGCTATGCTAAGTTCTTAGAAAAAAATTCAGGTAATGTAGCTGTGTTAGTAGCTGGCCAATTTTCTTGAGATAAATCCCATCCATAGATTGGTGTTTTTTTGTTTGTTTGTTTTGTTTTCCACTGACTTAGAGTTCAGATAACAAATAGTTAATATCCAACCTAGTAATAATGCTTTTCAGCATTTGTCACTATTCATCTTTTCTGCCATGTTGAGCTGGCTTAAGATGAAATGAAAGGCTTGTGATTGATTGCTTGTTAGAAATACTACAGTTAGTCTTCCACTCACCAGTGCCGCTCTTGTTCCAGTTCACATACAGGGAGACAGAATTATGGCAATAACACAATTTCATGTTTTATTTTGGAAAATCCAAATACATTTAGGAACTGGAAGTAGAACTGTTCTGTATACCATAGCCAAGTGGAACTATGCAGTGCCAGCAGGACAGAAACACAGAGCATCAAGCTCCAAAAGCACAGGCTCTCCCATAAATTGAGCTAAGGGAAAATCTTCTTTGGTGGCTAGCAGTACAAAGGCTATGATATTCAGGTGAAAACTTGGTTTTGCATCTGGTAGATGACAGGAGGAAACACATATTGGCCTGTTAATTTGGTAAAAGGAACTGTATTTTAAATTTCATTGCTCTAATGTTCCTTGGGTCTGGGTTGATACAGCCAACACACTTCAGATTCTAGCATTTTGGGGCAAGGACTGTAATGGTTTGTGCAATACTAGGACAAAGGGGTCCCCCCACCTAGTAGACGCTTGTAGGCGTTAACCATAGTATGACAAGATGAGCAATAACTTTTGCTCTAAAACTGGATAAAATCGACTGTACAGGGTGGCCCTGGTATAGCATATAGAAAATAGGAGCTTCAGGTTTAGGGAGTAAAAATTAAGGAAAAAGTGGACAAACTAGGAACAGTGCATAAAAAGTTTGTTGTCCACATTAATCTGTTTTACCAATAGTGCTGCCTTGAAATTGAAGATAGGTTAACAAATAAAAATACCTTTTTTATTTTTTTTTAAATGGCACCAGTAACTTTCATAGTTTCAACATGGGGTCACTTAGCCTTTGTAACTTTGATAGGAGTAGATGACATCACATTGATATTTCATTAATCACATAACTCTACCAGCACAGGGTGGGTACCAAATGTTCTGATCCAATTTTATTAAACATTACTAGACTTCTGAAAGAGCAATTCTTTGCCTACCAACTTTAAGCAATTACGGTGCTGATGAGGAAAAAAACATGGTTAAATTGAACACTGCTTCTGCTTCCAGGGGACATTTCCATAGACTTAGGTCGAGGGCAGGGAGCATCTTTAATGGAGCAGCCACTACAGCAGGCCCTAATGGCAACTTCATGCATTGAGGCCTGACTGCAGCTGCACACAAGACGCAAGAGGGTGGTTCCCTGCAGAGATTGCTGGTATAGAACACTCATTTACACATAAGTTGTGGCAAGCTTATCTTCAGTTTTCAGATTCTAATGGATTGGCCACCTCAACTTGTAGCTACCCAGAGAAGTATCTAGAAAACATGGGGGGTTTGCACACTTCCAATGGAAAACCCTAAACCAATCCAGTTTTGTGAACTCTTGTAACATACTCAGCCCAGGCCCACTGCAAGACAATCAAGTAACCTTGTGGCATGGTTTCATGATTGGCACAAACTTCATGACTGGCACATTTACAGAGACAGCGAAACATCTGTCACAAGCAAATAAGTTATTCTCTATAGTAAGTGAGGGTTTTGTTCATCACTGAATCTAGTAAAAGGCATATTAAATAATGTATGAAGGATGACTTTTATATTCAGCCCAAATCATCCAAGGCAACTCAGTATAAAAATGGGTAAAATCCTTGTTTAGAAGACTTGATAATTCCAAAGTTTAGACAGGCCACAACTAGAGAGGGAGAAAACCAAAGAGGGGTTCTGGCTTAATACAGCTGCATGAATATGTTACTGCGATATCGTTTAGCTCATGTACACTTTTTAAAAAAACATAATTTTATTTTAAATAGTTTACTACTTCTAGGCTTCAAGGTAGTATTTTTTCCTTAGCTCATTACTTTTGTTTTTTTACCGCTCCCTGGGTTTAGAGTGACATCCCTCACCACTTGTTGGATTTCCTGAATCTTCTCAACTTGATTAAGAGCTGAAAAACACTTAGTACATTTAGTTTTGTGTTAATTCTGTGTTTAGCTAATTTACAAAGGGGATGAAATAGTGAGTGTTCAGTGTTCCAATACTCGATTAAGCTAAAACAACAGTTAGATGGACAGCTTAGCTTTGTGTTAACATGTTGCCTGGCAATGTCGAATAAGTCAGTTTACTTCTACAGAAGTCATTTTCACCATTATTAGTCCAGAAGGCCCAAAAATACCACTGACAACAAAATATATTTGAAGACATAATGGTTTGACAAGAATGAATTTCTCTTTGTCCCAATACATACCTTTCTGCTTAAATAGCTGCTATTATAGTCAACTACATTTTAGACAAATTAATGCCCTAGAAATATAGCCTTAGTACTGAATGTAACTATTAAATGATGGTAACCTATGAACATGATCATAATGTGGAATACAAGTAAACATGCAATTTAGTACTCCCAGCATAGAAGAAGTGTTCATATTGAATTGTTGTGTATACTCTCTCACTAAAGATTTATTGCTTCCCTGACATTAGCATTCAGCATTCCAGGATATGCTCAGTCTAAGTGGTCATCAATATTTAAACAGGGAGAATAGCTTGGAATTCAGGCCCTGAAAGCTCGGACATTCCTTTCTCGAAGAATCTCAGGGGACTATATGGTGACTTTAATTGTGAACAAGTAAACATTAGTCTGGTGGCTCCAGCAATTCAGCAGATGAAATGAGACAGAAGTTGTCTCTGCAGGTGGGTTAACAGCTGCTGCCAAATGCCTCTCCATCTTTCAGCAAGCCTCAGAGTAGAGAAGTTGAATAATTTCCCAAGTCATAAAATGTGAGAAGCAGCAGGAGAGATGTGTTGTTTCTCAGTTGTTTCTCGTGAAAATATGATTGATGTAGTGCGTTCTTCTGAAGATTTTAAATTATGTGAGAGAAGAAACTATTAGCTCTTTCCAATTGGATCCCAAATTCATAAGATTTATTTAATCCTTTTGCAAATGAAGTTGCAAGTAGTAAAAAATTGACCGTCTAAATATAATGACCTATCATTTTGTTATCAAGAAATTCCATCGCAGTGCTCTACAGACTAACACAGATTTACAAACTGGAAGCAGAAAAATCTGTCTGAAACAACTAAGATGAGTGCATAATTGCCTCTTTTGCTTTGTAGATGCAAAAAATTTTTGACAGAAAAATGGATTTTCAGCTAAACAAAGTTTTTCCTGAGAAGTGTTTGCTTTCTATAGAAAACTGCAACTTTCAGTCAAAAAACCAAATGTGTGAAACTGGAAAGTGTTCCTTTCACATGAAAACTTAAAAATTAATAATTGAAAATCTAGCTGTGGTGTCTCATATGAGTTGTAGTTTAGGCACCTGATGCTCCCATTCTCCTTGATGAGCCAAGCTCCTAATCAGAGTACATCTCCCATGATGCACCTTGGCCATGGGACTCACATGATGCATTGCAGTGGCACCAGAAGAGGGGAGATTGTGGTGCAGCATGTGAGATGGAGCCCAGCCAGCAGGGGAGAATGGGAGTATGATGAACCTGAACTACAACCTACCCGAGACACATGGTGGCATTTCCAAAGGGGAATTGGGGGTGGAGGGATTGGATTACATTGTTTGGCTCACGAAAAACTTAAATGAAAAAATTCATTTTTGTCCAACTTTGTTAGGAGTGGAAAACCCATTCCCATTCATCTCTACTTTGGAATGCAGTATATTAATGAATATCCAACTTTCAGGGCAATGGGCAACAGAATTAAAATGATTTGATGAAATCCCAGATAATACAACTGTACAGATTTTAACCTGCAACTATAATACCTCACTTTTGAGCTCATTGTATTTCACCAACTGACCGCTGTCAGGCCAAGTCAATACTTGGATGAGAACTTCCAGGGAAAATACAGTTGCTGTCGGAAGTGCTATTGGTGTAACAGTAGTTGGCGTTTTGCCTCTGACCGAATGTTTAAATGTGGTGTGAGGACACTATCATTGATTATGTTGTCACTGGAGTGACTACTCAGAATAATAGCTGCATGGAGCAAGCATGTTAGAGTTAAGTGAAGTACACCATGGGGTGGGTCATAATACTGCAAGTAGTGTGAGAACATCTCAGGTAATAGGTGGGGTTTTAAACAGAGAATAGAGCAGCTGGGCAAAGGAAAGAGAGAGGTTGTATCTCTCTCTGTTGAAAAATAAATGTTTCCCTTAATTTTGCAACATGGTACATTGGGAAATGGTTAAGATACACTTGGGTGTTTATGACAACAACTAGCCTTCATTAAAACGGAATATGTGAATAGTAAGTAGGTTAAGAGAGATTGAGTAAAACACTATGAAAAGAGAACGAAGAAGGCAGGGCAAAGCAACAAACGTCATGATAAGTGCATGCTTTAAGGTCTGATTTAGCTGATTTCATGGAAACACATCTGTTGCTGGCACTTGCATCTTCACCACTGCATCACTGGGATTGTTCATACAGAATCTGTTTCGTTGCTTTAAAATTTTTGGCATCAACTGTGATGATCAACTGTGGAAAATTGCAATAATCCAGTTTCAAAACAAAAATATGTTGTCTGAACACACCAGAACTCTGAAATGTCAACATGGAACTGGATCCAAAGTTTATAGTGACCCCCAAATAATGTGTTTGAATCCCCTCTAAACCATGATCCATGTTAACAGTTTCAGCCCACTAGGGGTTCCCCTTTAGTAGGGGACTTTCAAATGTCTCCTTTGATGCTGTTACCAGTTGGTGTAAATTACAGCAGATGTATTATATTGTCTCAGAGGATGAACAGGCTCCTGGCTGCCTCAAAGATTGGTAATGTAATATTGCTTCTTCCTGCTCCTTGGATCTTTAGTCAACCACAGCTCAAACAGATCTGGGTGTCTGCCCCTGGCTCTACGAGAGGCCAAATCATTGCCCCTGATCCAAACAATCCTGAAGTGACAGTGTTACAAATCCAATTCTGAGTCAGCAGCTTTAGCTCATCTTTAAATATTTTTTCCCCATAGTAAATGGTATTCTGTGATTGACTTGTGCTCATTACATGCCACTTTACATTTTACCATCTTAAAACTGAACAGGAACAACTGAAAATTCACCTTAAGCAAATTTTTTTTCTTTCTGAACCCCACCTAAAATATACCAATGGCCTAGCTAGCCAGCCCCACTACCGTCCATAATAAAGCTGCTCTACTTTATCGTAACTAATCTCATTTCTAGCCTCTGTTATGCAGTGTATTGCCTGCTTTCGTCTAATTTTCTCGTTAATCTCTTATCCTCTTATTACCACTCCTCACCAAGCTATCTGATCGCTTACACAAGTTGCAAGTTAGATTAAGTTTCTTTCTGCCCACGAGGTTCACTTAAGTAGTTTACATTTTACAGAAAGTATAGGCACATACACAAGTGAACAGTCAAATTGATGCTTGTAGGTACAAACTGACTTGCATAACAAAGTCAACTGAAGAGTGGAGCATTGCAATAGGCATGAAGCCAAAATGAGAACGCTAGGTGCAGTTAGTCTAGAACACCACAGACAAATGGTAACATAATCCCCTCCAAAACGTTACTGGCAGCACTGGAGAGGGTGGGGATTGATTGGAGCATTCAGACTAGTGGTTGCTCCAACACAGCTGAGGCAGCTTGAAGGGGTTGGTGTGGAGAAATTAGAAATACCCCTGACCTTGCTGTGCCACTTTAGATAAATATAGGGGTTCTTCCTCTGGACTTGTGGGCATAGCACCTTTCAAGAGAAATAAATTAATCTTAAAGAATGCTGGGAGACAAAACAGAAAGGGATTGAGGCTATAAGTGACTTAACTACAGGGGAAAACACTTCAGGGACTCAAATGCAAGAAGGAATTTGATTGGATCATCTGAAAGCTGTGCACTGCTGGTTGTGCATAATCCTTTCCAATAAGAATTGCATAATTTTACTCAGAAACATTCAACTATTGGTTGAGATTAAAGACTGACAGTCCACCAAGAAAAAAAGTATTTCCTTTGTGCAATGAAAGCCCGGTGTTAAGTGTAAAAATTGAATGACAGAATATTTCTTCAAACTGGCAAGTTTCACGTAAGTGCTATGAAAAAGCTATGCTCATGTCTATGATCAAGGTTATTTAGCAGAGTGGCATGGGAAGGGATGGAACTAGGGAAGCTTTCAGTCAGTAAATTCCCTGGTCTAAGTATGCCTTTGCTTGGAGGCTTGAGCAGGTGCCAGTAGGTAGGATGCAGTGCCATGATCCACTTCATTATGCCAGCATAAAATGTCATAGCTAATCTCTTGGCTGGGGAAATCTTGGCTGGGGTGCTCCTTTCCCCATCTAACTGAATCAAATAGTCTAATCTACTTAGACAGTGGCCTAGTAGATAGAACATTGGACTTAGGAGACCTGGGCTCTGTTCCCAGCTCAGCTGTTGGGTGACCTTGGGCAAGTGACTCCACTTTCTAGCCTTAGTTTTCTCCTCTGTAAAATGGGGACACACCTCCTTCGTAAAGCACTCAGAAATCTACTGATAAATTAGCTAGATGTTACTGTTTTTAAAAAGCTCTCTATCTGAATAAAGGACTCGACGGTGCTACTGTCAGATACTAAAAAAACAAAACAAAATAAAGCTAACACTAACACTCCTCATAGCAGTGTGTAGTTGCTTCTGGGGTGAAATGCTTCAAAAGCCCACAGCAGCAATGTTGATAGTTCAAAGACAAAACCGTTTCAATCCAGTACTATGTCCAGTTGCAGCAGCAGGGGAAAATTAAGTAGCCAAGACGTTATTTCCCAAGTTGGTGTATGGCCAGGACATTGGTGAAATGCCCCTATTCCTTCAAAGGATTTCTCAGCATGGTAGTTATTTATAGGTAACATATTCGTTATGCATAAATGAAGGTGATGAATTGTTTAATGTTTTACAAAGTTAAGGCCTAGCGTTGCATACTCATGAGTACCTCTATTCCAGGGGTTCTCAAACTTCATTGCACCACGACCCCCTTTTGACAACAAAATTTACTACATGACCCCAGGAGAGGGGACCGAAGCCTGAGCCCGTCCAAGCCCCACCACCCTAGGCAGGGGAACCAAAGCCAAAGGGCTTCAGCACCAGGCTGGGGGGGGCTGTAACCTGAGCCCTCCTGCCTAGGGCAGAAGCCCTCGGTCTTCGGCTTTGGCCCTGGGGGTCAGGCTTCAGCTTTGGCCCTGGGCCCCAGCAAGTCTAAGCTAGCCCTGGTGACCCCATTAAAATTGGGTTGCGACCCACTTTGAGGTCCCGACCCACAGTTTGAGAACTGCTGCTCTACTTGTATGTAAATAAAGTGAGCATTGAACTGATCTAAAAATATTTGTAAAAAGCTAAAAATTGTACTTAAAACTTGAAATCTGATTCATCTTTTAAAAGAAATATAAAAATGACACTAAACATAAACATATTCAGACAAAAGGCATCTTCCCACTGTCCCATAACATGACTGAAAAAAACAGACCAGCTTCTACTCTGTTCACACAGGTGCAATCAGAGGTAACACTAATAACTGTGATCAAACCAAACTAATCTCACTGAGAAAACTGCCAACCCTAAATATATTTTTTTCTAATTTGGTAATTGTTATCGATTTTTTTTCATTTACAATTTTTTTCAGTTTATAACTATCTTTATTTTTACAGTTTGGGGGGTAGAACTGGGCTTAAGGCAGCGCTGAAGGGGCTCCCTTTGTGGCAAAGGGACCCAAGACACCTGCACACAAAGTTTGAGGGAGGCTGTGGTTGTCTTGGCCCAGTGAAGCAGAGACACCCCTGTCAAGGCTGAGTCCCCACTCTGGCACTTAGAGTGCAGAAGGTGGGTGCCCACAAAGACTCTAAAAATTAATACTGGCCACTCCAGGCTTGTATTAAACTCCCAAGGTTGCAGCTTTTTTTTGACCTTGGATTGGTAAATACTGCCACCACCCGGGTGCAAAACCCCTCTGAGAACCCAGGAAGGCGTGCTTGGGAATTCCTTCCTGTGGGGAACCCTCAAGCCCTTTCATACACCGCTCTGGGGAAGAACTGAGAAAAAAACAAAAGAAATCAGCTGTTGCCACCAGCTATTTAAACAACATGTGCACAAACCTCTTAGGACACAAAAATCCAATTCTTTCTTAAAAAAAGGTAAATTTTATTTAAAAAGCAAAAGGAAGAAAATTATATCTGGGAACTTAGGCTATTGCTCGATTTAAAAAGAGCAACTACAAAGATTAAGCATTAAGGGTAGTTTCTTGAGGTCCAGTTACAAGCAAAACAAAAGCACCTGGGGTTAGCACAGAGAAGTCCACAAACCATAAAGAAATAAAAGGAATAAACCTAATCGCATCTTCCTAGACATTTCCTGATCTACTTACATATCTGGGGTTTTAAATGAGTAGCTTCTAGGTATAATCCTGATGATTTTTTCATACCTGGCCCCAAGCTCCTTATAGCATAGTTCTGCCCTGTCCCCTCGCTCTGGGAGAACAACCACAGACAGACAAAAGGGGATTCTTGTTTCAATTTTTAAAAAGTTCTCATCTTCCCATTGGCCCACTCACTTCTTTTAACGCTTTACAGGTAAAGCAAGTATGGAACAGCTACTAAGAGGGATTTTATAGCTATCTGGGTGAGTTGGTCCATAAAAGGAAACTACCCCCCCTTTCATTTAGCACAATCTCCCCCCCCCCCTCCACAAAACACACACACCGCCAGGACTGAAAGGAGCTGGTTGAGCTGTTAGGAGAAGGTTGAGGTGATGTATCAGGAGAAGGCCGCACTCTCTCACTCCCATGACAACAGAGCTGCAGAGGAATCCCTGCACAGCCGCAGGGCAGGTGCAAGGTGAGGGGAAAGCTGCAGTCCTGGCAGAGCAGAGCAGAGCAGAGGGCTCAAGTGGGGTGGCCTCCCTTGTGGCCAGGGGCTCCTTGTCCTGCTTATAGTCCTGGCCGAGGGTCTCTGCTCTGCCTTCCACACCCTGTGCCTGCAGGGATTGGGTGTCACTGGACCTGAGGCAACCCAGAGAGTCTTTTTCATCTCTCCTGTCAGGGCCCTGCTCGCTCCAAAGACAGCACAAATGGCAAAGCACAGATGACACCCTATCCCTGCAAGCACAGCGACTGTTACAGATTAATATTTTTAAAATCTCTTTAGTGTATCATCTGAAATCAGTAGTCACCGACAGTTATCAATTAAAATTGAATCTTGCCACGCCTACTTACATTGGTGCAAACCAGGAATAAAATTGGACTTCAAAGAAACAGAATTGGAGAAAACCTTATGCAAAAAATGAGTGCAAAACTTTATTTTAATTAGGATCTCTTCAGACTGCAGAGCTTTTATTAGTATCATTCCTAATATTTTGATATTAAAATTTATACATAAAAATCAAAAGAGAACATCTTGCTGAGAAGTTTGTACTAGAAATTTGCAGTATGTCTGTTACAGAAGTCTCATGATGTTCTTTGAGTGATAGTCCCTATGTGTAGTACGCTTCAGGTTGCGCATATACCTAGGACAAGAGAATTTCTTTAGCAGAGTCTGTGCAAGGAGATTGGTTGGCTAACAGACTGGTGGTCTCTGGGAGCTGACATTCAGTCAAGCACAAGCAACTCTTCCTCTGTCTGGAGAGGAGGCGGGGTACGGGGGTAGGGAAGGTAACCCATAGTCATGGGTACCCCAAGGAAGCATCATAATGTCACACTGAAGTTTTGCCTGTGGTGGAAGATTGTCTTGTATATCAAAGGGTCTGTCTAGTTTAAGAAAGGTGGGGGGGCCCTAATTTCCATAGAACACAGGATCTCAAAATTATTTAATTTGGGCCTCTTTTTCACCTTCCTCTGATATGTCAGCTATAACCCAGGATAAAGGATGGACTTCATGCTTTGTATGAGGGCATGGTATTTATATGGGTATCAATTAGAGTCGGACTAGGAAGGACTATACCAGGAAATACTAGAAAATGAAATGGAAAAAACTTAAGTTTTGATGTAACCAACAAGGGATTTACTCTTCACAATCTAAGATCCCAGACATACTGAACTACCACTTTCCTTGAAATACTCAGGGCTATGTATTAGCTCCCTCCTAGTACACTTATTGGCCATCAGCACATTTCTTTCTCTAGTAGAGGCCTAACTCTGTATTTTCCCACCTGGTCACTGCATGCTTCCTGAAGGGTTTTCCCTCTGGTGGTGAAACTGTCTTTATAAGGAGGCAGGTGCCTGGAGTTCTGTGATACAACACATTGCAGTACCACCCTGAACTTGACCCTAGTTTTATCAGCGTTGGTTTGAGGTCCAGGCATTCTGTTTTTTCCTACATCTTTCTGTGAAGGTCACATTTCTGGTTGATAACATGTTGGTCAGAAGAGTCAGGGACCTAAGGATGCTCATGGTTAACCCCTCTCCCACATATGGTGTTCCACGAGGATAAGGTTTCTACAAGCCTGCACCCTAAGTTCATCCCTAAAAGTGGTGTTGGACTTTCATATCTGCCAAAACATCTGTCTGTGTTTTACGCTAAACCCCACTCTAGCAGAGAAAAGGTGGTGTGGCACGCACTGGACATGTGTAGGGCTCTTGCCTGCTGCCTGAATAGAACAAACCCTTTCCAAAAATGCCCCAGACTTTTTGTCTCATTCAGGGAGTATATGAAAGGAGATGTCTGCTCACCAAAACTGTTGAAATGGATTTCAGGGTGCAGCCTACTCTGCTATAAAGAAAAGTATATGGAATTGGGAGCTTAAATTTTTTTGTCTTCTTCTATAGTTATCTTAATGCCTCCCATGTACATAGCTCTTAACAAATATCTGGTTATGTCTTTCATCATCTGTATATAAAGGACATAAATACAAGATCTGAATGAATGAATAACAAGTATTTCTTCAAGAATTGAAATATTAGAAACAAAATTGCTTTGGCCCTTTTGTGTTTGCTCTTTGCAAATATTCAAATGGTATTTTATTTGCAGAAAGTGAGTTAAGATTGCATAGATGTACTCACAGTCCCAGAGACATTTCTTAGTCCCATATGCAATGAGACATTGCTTGACACAAAAGGAAGCTGATTTCCCCACACCCACCCTTCATCAGAGTCAGGCATGTGTACAAGCAAGCCAGGCAAGGATCTGACTCTGCTTTTCATAGATGTGCAGCCATGTCTTTTCACACAATTACTGTGAGCCACTGATTCTGGAGATGACGGAAGGGAATACGGGGTCCAATTCAGCAGAGCACTTAAGCTCAAGTGCTTTACTGAATCAGTGCCATAATGCAATACGCTTCGTATATTTTGAATAAGTAGTTAAAAGTAAACAATTTTGCCTTCAGTTTTTTATATGTAGTTAGTATCTTGGAATGCCACACATGAGCATTATTTCAATGTGGACAAGTACTGAACCCTTGAAGGAAAGCCGGTTTGTTAATGGAAATGTTGGTGCAGCAGAGCTAGCAGGAGCGACTATAAAATGACACATTTAAGATGTTAATTTTCTCTGTGGCAGTTGGATGGTAGGAGGGCTGGAATGATATCTGTGGAGGAAAGGTAACAGCTGCTGGCTTCTCTCAGTGGACGGACACATTAGGGTTGATTCCTCAGGCACCCCTAATGAGTGTATGAAAAAAGAATGAGGGACAGAGGATGGTGGCATCTGTCATTCTTGATGCACAGCAGAGAATTTTCTATATTCAAATTAGAGTTGTATTGTGGAATTTTCATAAGGGTTTTTCTATTTTGCCTTATCGCTGTTTGTTATGAATACACGGAAATTACCACAGACACAATTTGAATTAGATACAGTTTATTTTTAATGCTTTTTCTACATCTATTACCAAGCCTAACCTTTAGCTTGATAAAAATCATTGTGCTGTGAATTTGCTGTTACTGAGACAGCACGAGACACAGAAATAGCTTGGTGGAAAAGTTTGAAGCGCTAATCCTTTTGTATAATAGAAAAATTGGAGCCTTCTTATATATACCTTCCTAAACTTAGATTTCAGTTGTATCATAAAATGTTGCATCCATGGCATGCATGTTTGATTGTGTATATTACAGTTCATTAACCACCCCAAAGGCTGACTAATTGTGCCAGGTGGCATAATTTTTGTGTGTACTTGACTCGCCATGAGAGTTACTATCTTGATTCTAACATTTATCTGCAATAAGTAAGGAAAATAAATGCTTTCTAATTCATAGGCAACTCCTCTGAAAAGACCAGCTGAAGATGAAAACAGTTTAAGAGTTGTGATTCTAGGTAATCAACAAAAATGTGAACAACCAGCATTCACTAGGAGAATCATCTTGTGTCTTACTTCATTCACAATCATTTTTGGGATGAACTTAAAATAATGGGATGAACTTAAAAAGCTTAAATATGAGATAGGATGAATTTGGAGATGTTCAGTGGAATGTTTGTCCACTGTCAATGCACCATCTTAGTTTTATGATATCATTCTTCACTGAAGCAATGTGATGATGCAGAGTCATCATATAATGCAGTTTGTGATGGAGAGGAACTTCAAAAGGCTAAATACTTACCAAAAGATTGTCCAAACATTCGGATCCTACCAAATTGGACAAGAAATCTTTCTTGCCTGAATTCTATTTCCTCTTTGCAGGGACAAAGCAGAAACCACTAAAATAACCTGAGAAAATGTCATCTTGCTATATTTAACTGAACTGCAAAAGAGCTACTTTTCCCAATTTGTGCCCATCTGCCTGTGGAGTATTACTCTTTGGGCCAAATCTCCGCTTTGGAGTTTTACATGGTTCTGCTTTCTGGAAATGTAGTTTTCCTGTGTTAAAACAGAAGGATGTCTGTTTGCCCTAGTTAGTGATTAGGTGTTCACTAGATTCCCTGCTGAGGACAGGCTGGGTAAAGGGGGGTTGGTTTACTTTCCTTTCTTGGAGGGGAGTGGGGTTGTTGAAGCTGCATTTCCTTTTTTTGTCTGGGTAACTTGTTATAATAGTTAACAAGTCTAATCAGTGGGGATGACTTAAACTGGTTCTGCTTGATTGCTGCTAGTTAACTTGTAAAGTACAATGGTGAAGTGCCATAGGAATTACCACCTCAAATCTTCTTTAACAAATGATCACTTCCCTAATTAGAGTGTCTGCTTTTAGAGGGGAAAATGCATTATACAGAAATTTGCTTTTAGAATTATGTTTAACTCAGAAAAATTAGAGGGGAGAAACTAAGCCCACAGACAAAGCAAGGAGAGTAATTGTTCTTTATTTCTAAAATTAATAAAATTCCCTGTATGTCTATGCCCTACACCATCTTCAGCCTGCCGGCTGAGCAGTATATCCCCTTTTATAGACACACTCTGCTTTTATTAAATGCTACTGGAATCGACTCAGTCCTGCAAAACTACACAAAACAATGTTCTTCACAATGTGTTTAGGCCTGATTAGAGCATGATCTGAACTCCGTTAAAGACAAACTTATTTGTATATAGGTGCATTGAAGCTGAGGAGCTTCATGTAGACAGCTTCAGATATGAAGTTATTAATAGCTTTCTCCTCCCCATAGCTATGCAAACAGTTACAAGGTGCAGTGAATAATCAATCAGAGGAACACATGCACAAATAGCAGAAAAAGAAGCTTTCAGTGTAGTGGGACCCTGATTTTAAGTTTTTGATTTTAATTAGCATGAACAAGCAGCAACACAACTTCATGCTTTGTGTTACAGAACAATACTTGCATCTGAAGTGACTACTGTGCTTATTAATCCCAGTTCAGGAAAGCACTTCTATTGACCCAAGTTAAAACCAAAACTAAACTGTGTTGTCTCTACGAAAAAGGTATCAAAAGGCATCTTATTGGAGAGTAGTTTATTACGCATTGAGCAGTGCTCATCTACTGATTCAGTAGTAATTATACCTCCTCTCTTGTATGTATGAACAAAAAGAACCTGACATCCCTTTTGGAAATGAGCAAACTTGGGTAACTAATTTTATTTATTTAAAAAATGTCATTTGGAGTTGTATACTTTAGGGGTTTAGGTTTCTGTTGCTACGTTTTCCTTTCAGTGCTATGGCAACAGTATCATACCAGGGTTCAGTGGGAGACAGTCATGTGATTTATTGTGGAGGACTAGATGTCCTTGGGGTTAGCAGGTCAAGGTTGTCAGTTTTATAAGAAAGGTTTTGAGAACACAAAAGCATATTTAAAATTGCACTGCTTCAAAGCTACCAGTCTGTTTATTTCTTTTTCTCTTTCCCTGGGGGTTGAAACTGGTAACTGTGGCTGAGCAAGCTCTTGCCATCTTAATATTAAAAATACACAGGCAGTATTGAAAAGAGTATTTGAATCTTGCTAAACCCAGACCCAAGGTCATCTTTCAGTAACTTCAATCTTTGAATAACAGTTCAGTTGGTTTCACATTGGTTTATTGACAGATGTTTCCAAAAGCAGTTCATGGTGTGTGACTCAGTCATTCAACATCTTTCAGACACAATATAGGTTACTTTATCTCAGTTTCTTGAAATTTCTTTTAGTGTCGCTGTTTGATATGAAGAGATTACGGGGTGGGATTTTGGGAACTCGAACTCATAAAATCAGTATCTGAACACCAACAAGCAGAATGCAATAGAGTCTGCGTGTTAGCATTTAATTTGCTTCATGGGTTACCCAAGATGGATGGCTTACAGATAAGTTACACCACCAGTAGCTGAAGACTTTAATTAGCTGATGAAAATATTGGTGCTTGTACACTGCCTATATGCTCATGTTGCTAGGACCTCTTCCAAAAACCGTGAACCTTACCCAAATAGTCCATGGTTATCTTTCTTTTCTTATCAACGAACGCAATGGGGGCATGAGTCTAATTTTGCCCCCACCAATGTAAACCTTACAGTAGTTAGTTTTTTGGATTTTTTTTAATCAAACAAATTGCCATAGTATTCTCCATCTGGTACTACTGGTTACTGTGTAGGGCTTTAGTTGATGGGTGTTACTGGAAGACTTATTTTTACATCTCCAGATGTATTGTAAGAGTTACAGAATGCCTTCAATTTATCTTATGTAATACCCTGTTTACCATCATGTTCTCAAATATGTGCAAAAATCCTTAGGTGATAGTTTAAAAAGTCCTTAAACATTTAAAAATGTGGAATCCCTCACAAGTGACTGAACAACAGCCTAACTTGAATGCATACCTATATGAAATGGTAGCATTTATAGTTCTTTGAATTCAAAGCTTGCTCCAAAAAGTAATAGCAAAAATAAAAATCTACCAGAAATATAGAGAAATGTATTGGAACATAACCAGTGCTTTGGGGGTTTGAATATTGTTTCCTTTACCAAGTGAAAACCTGTTGCTTTTGGCTTAAAGACTTCACATGCAACCCAACCCCAATTATGTCACAGCCCAGACTTACTTCTCTTCCTCCTCCTCACTTTATTGCTCTGTTTGCATTTCCAGGTCACTGTAACTATAGTAACAGGACACTGTACAAGATGAGTGATACAGTAGATCAGCGGTTCTCAAACTGTGGGTCGGGACCTCAGTGTGGGTCATGACCCCATTTTAATTGGGTCACCAGGGCTGGCTTAGGCTTGCTGTGCCTCGGGGCCAGACCTGAAGCCCAAGCCCCACTGCCTGGGACCGAAAACCTGAGGGCTTCAGCCCTGGGTGGTGGGGCTCAAGTTGCAGGCCCCCTGCTGGGGCTGAAGCCTCCCCACCAGGGGCAGTGGGGCTTGGGTTTTGGTTTTGCCACCCACCCCACCTGGGCTGGTGGGGCTCGGGCTTTGGCTCAGGCTTTGGTCCCCCCTCCTGGGGTCGTGTAGTAATTTTTGTTGTCAGAAGGGGGTCGCGGTACAATGAAGTTGGAGAACCCCTGCAGTAGATACATCTAGAGGCAGAATCCTCTTCTTCCCTTCTTTTAAGACAATATTCTAGAGTAATCAGCTCTTAATCCCAGCACTGGCCCACCATTTCTCAGCCCTTGAAAGGGTTTAGCGTCACATAAAGATGGCTTCTAAGTGGGTGCTTGGAACTTTATGGTGATCCCTATGCCATTTAACCTGGAGCAGGAAAAGTCTGCAAATGGAGTAGCCGTTTCTGTTCCATAGAGTCTTCCCATTGAGTCTGGGGCAAGAGAAACAAAGCTTTGAATTCAAAGAAATATAAAATGTGTTAAACTGGAAGGTTTCTTGTGAGTGTACATTGTGCTGTTCCTTGTTTTAAACTGTGGAGTTGAGGTTAAGGGTATGTGAAAGAGGAACATTTAATATAAAACTATTAGAAACTTTTGCCTTTGATGTATGTTGATTTGTTCATGTCTTTTCGCAGGATGATTCTAATGAATAGTCAAGTTATGTGATTAACCCTAAATATTTAGAGAAATGATTTTGCATGAGTTGGATTAGTTTGCTTAAAAAGTTATAAGAACTGACTTTTAAAGGAAGAAGAAATCACGAGGCACATGTGGTTGAAGAAAAATTTCAGCAATTCGCCATCCATTATTCTAGGAATACATATTGATTTTGAGGTCAGCAGTAAAGGGAAAAGGGACACGGGCTGGAATGCTTTCACTGATACCAGTACAATTTCATATTAGATAATACTGTTCTTTTATTGGTATTGCAGCAGTGCCTGGGAGCCCCACTCATGGGCCAGTCCCCCATTGTGCTAGGTGCTGCACAAACACAGGACAAAAAAGGTGGGACTTGCCCCAAAGAGCTTATAATGTAAATGTAAGAGATGGACAACAGATGGATAAAGACGGACCGGAGAGTACAAGGAAACAGACAATATTGGTCTTCATAATTGGCTGTGGTCTCATCACACCAGTAATTAGATTTATTGGAAATGCTTACTGCCACTCAGACCTGCCTAGTACAGGCCAGGGGCATTTTGGTACCAGAACAGGAAAAGGTCACTGAATCAAATTGTTGATCCCAGTCCAGCTATACCCTGGGGCACTGGCACTACATTAAGAGCAGCGCCCTCACTCTGGGCAGATAGATGAAGGACTTGTCTAGACAGAGAGTTAGTGAGCAGCAAGCTGGGGTGTAAATCTTCAGCATGCTAGCATGTCACTAAAAGTTCCCTAGTGTGCTTGAATGCACTGCTGTAGATTTCAAACACTGAAAGGTGAAAGTGCAGTCGGGGAATTCTAGTGCATGGAAGAAGGGTCTACGTGGACAATTAATGCATGGCAGCGTATCGAGTTATAGACTTTCACCCCAGCTTGCTGCATGCTAGACAGGCCCTAAAATACTTCAGAGCCATTTCATAGACAATACTCTGCCCCAATCCTTGTTGTGTGACAAGACTGAGTCTTGGTACATTTAGTGACATACTTTTCCAGATACTTATATTACAAAGAAATGCATGGAATCAGTTACATTTCTGTGTCTCTCTTTACATGTTAATGTTAAATTAAAGATTAGCTTGGCCAATTGATATATGCTAATGTAAAATCATTTGTTGCTCTTCTTAAATTGCCTGTCTAGAGGTGAGGGTAGGAACAGAAGTCAACATTCTCACAACTTTTAATGTTGTTACAGCCTACGTTCAGAGACTGAGACATGAGGAACTATCTCTTTGTTAACACTCCCTTCCTCATCATCTTCCACTATCTCCTATTTCCCCTACCCTTTGTCACTGCTTAAAATAAAACATGCTTGAAACAGACACCAATACTTGTGATAAGCAGCCCCTCCTCCTTCAAATCTGTCTTTAAACCCCATTTTTCTGACACCTTCCTACGCTAACCTTCTGCTAGTGTTTATCTCTTCACCAAGAAGTCCCATCCAAATTTACATTTGAAGTAACTATGACAACATGCATGTTATGTTGGTTAGAATGTGAGTGGAAAGCATTTGAGATTTATTGGCAAATATGTAGATGCAAAGAAACTTTTCAAGTTTCATGAACAAGTATTTGTGGAGATACAATTTTCTGCTCCAGCTTTGATTGATAATACCCCACAAGCACAGTAGATCTAAATTCTCAGGTTGTTTCTTTTCTTTTTTTTTTCTTTTTTTCTCTTTTGGATTACTGGGTCAGGTGCAGTCTTGTCCCATTAAGGAAATTCAGTTTTCTTCTTCCTCCGCACTGCATTGGACTCAGTCATTAATTCTTAAAAATTCAACTATGATCCTAGAAAATGTTTTGTAGATTCTAGGCTGCTTCCCTTCCCTCATATTGGCACCATTTTCAAAGTTCTGAGGAAAAAATGTCTTTGTGTCTAGAGGATTACCATCAGACTTGGAGATGTTCTAAATAAAATAACTGAAAAGGAACGGGATACTGGAAGGTGAGGGGTGGAGTTCAAAAAGAAACAACATACCCACATGCCATTTCTGATTGATAGAAATTCAGGTGGCTGTGCTTCTCCTTCCAAATGAGTGGGCAGAGTCAAATAAATCTCCTCTGTTTATCATTCATTCCCACCTTTCACATGTGCAGCATAAAAAAGAATTTCAGGCCGAATTCAGGTGTCAGAGTGAAATATATTTCTGGGTCAGGTACACCTCAAACACAAAAAGAGAGCACCTACCCTAATGCAACTTCATGCTCAGGAGATTAGCTTTTAATATTGAGATTCTCTGGGGCATCTGTACATTTGAGCAGGCTTGACCCTAAATTTATTCATAAACATTTCTATAGGAGAAAAGGGAAGGTTCAGCTCTCTTCAGAATAATCACAGAAATGATCAAGTTTATTGAAAAAGTTCTATTGATTTAATTGCATCAGACCTGAAAGTTGACTTTTAACTATTGTTTCCATATCAATGCCAATTCTGATGTTGGCCGTGATTTTCAAAGTGATTGAGCATTCACACTATTTTCCACATTGTTATAAAAGGCTTGTCGAGCTAATGCTATGTTGCAATGGGGTTCCTGCTCACACACGTAACCTTTTGCAGGCTTGTGCGAGAGGGGCATTAATTTTTGTAAGTAGGAGAAGCACAATGCAAGTTGCCAACAAAAAAGTGAACCGCAAAGAGGTTCGGCAGACAGCTGAAAGTATTTGTCGAAATGAAACAGCAGTCTAAAGCTGACAACTCTAGGAGACTGGTTCAGTGTAGTTCGTAACAACCAGGCCCCCTTTTTAAAAGGAAGATAAAGGCTTTGCTAAAGACAAAAATGTTCAGACTCTTAAAAATCATTCAGAGTCTGACAAAGAAGAGACAATCGTACAGTGAACTGAATCTGTAACACCAAACTCTCTACTCACGGAAACCATAGGGTTTGTTTCTGCTCTCAGAGGCATGAGTCAGCAGTAACTCCATTTTATATTAAACTCTTACACAGGTATAAAGCTGAGATTCAGAGTTGGGTTCATAGTGGAAGAGATTAGACACACTATTTTCATACATTATAGATTTATGATCACCTTAAAGACAGGGTTATGCTGCTCTCTTGGCTATCAGTGGAAAAAAAAGTAGGCCTTCTGGAAAAAAGACAGAGAATGGGATCCTATGAGATGAGGGAGGAATGATTTAATCTAGTGTGTTTCAAAAAAAAAAAAAAATTGTATTGGAGCTCCATTTACAATCAATGAACGCCTCCGAACCCAGTCTCTCCATCCAATGCAATTAAAATAAAATGGTACCAAGATATTTTATCAAATCAATAATTGTCCTAAATTGAGTAATCCTTTCTCCCCTAAACAAACATCTCCCTTTCATTAATGCTGATAATATATGTTTTGTTTTGTCAGTTGAAGAGAATTTACTAAATTATTTTTTGATGTCTATTGCATGCTGTGATAACCAGTTTGTTTGGCCTAAAGCATGCAAGACAAGTGTTTCATTTGTATTACACCTGAAAAATGAAAATAAATTAACATAGCTCTCAAAACCCCATTATTCTGCTTTGTATTGTTTAAAAATTTATGAACAGGTGGCTTTGGATGAAGACTAATGCTAGAAAAGAGACATGCTAAGATAAGGTACTGATCATACTGAATTTGTATGATCTGGACTGTATCTTCACGAGGACTACATTGATATTTTACCCTATTTTAAAATAAAAAATATGGTTTGAAACCTCATTAGCATTAGTGAATACTTCAAACTCCATCTGTTGTGTTATCCCACAATGAATAGTGATTCATTTGCTGGACTACCGCTATCATGGATGGTCTAACACTAACATTAATATTTTCTAAGTACTGTATCAATTATTTCTTATTCTATTAACTTTCTTAGCTAATGTGTGAAAAAACTTTGCATTCGCAGCTGTTCCCTTCTCAGCTTTGCTTACCTGTTTTTAAAGCACTGAGTTATAAAGATGAAAGTGCTATGTAATTGCCAAGTATTAATAAAATTAATCTAGTTGCATTACGTTGGTATTGATAAGGATCTTTGTCATCTTGATGTTCAATTTATAGATTCTTGATTCTTTATATTTAGATCTCGTATCAGGTTGGGTAAACCCATTCTTGCAACACAGTGTCCTGTTCTGACATAGGTACCAATCCTCTACCAAGAACTGACAGATGTTCAGACCCTTGCAGGTTGGCTTCCTAGTGGAAAAATCAGTGATGTGAAATGTGGGTATATTCTGAGTGTAGTTTGTTTTACCTAGACACATAAAACAGTCCTGGAACAGAGCAGGCAAAACAGCATACAGGCATCCCTTCTTTCAATAATCTCAACTCCACTGGAGCACCGCATTCTCAGTAAACAGCTGTCTCAAGACCTGTCTGTAATTACAGACCACAGCAGATAGGCAGCTCCTCCTGCTGCTGCATAGCTCCCTCTATCTAGAATTTACTGCTACCAGATCTTCAATTAACAAACATTAACTCAACACATTACCCCAACATTGAATACTTGTTTACATGCTAAGAATTAAGAACGTAGAAGACTGTAAGAGTATGACCTGGTAACACCTGTAATAACAATAAGACAAAATACTACATAAATCAATGGGTTTTTTAAATAGATGGGGAGATGTTTATGGGGTATTATCTGCCTGTTTTTATTCCCTCTTATCCTGGACTGATTAATAGTTTTTCAGTTGCAATGTGTAATTGTATAACTAAAATAGAAAGTAACCCTAGGTGACAGTGCAAAGAGGGTTACTTGATTGTTAGAAACCAAGACATCAGGCACCAGTGTTGAGGTAATGAAAGGATAGCTGATGAATCTGAAAGGCAACAAGCTTAAAACTGATAGAAGGAAACATTCTTCACACTGTGCATAATTAGCATATGGAAGTCACTGCCACTACGTATCATGGAGGCCAAGAATTATGTAGGGTAAAAAGGGTTAGACATTAATAGGGATAGAGAATATCAGCAGTGATATTATAGAGGGTGAAATAATCATAAGAGATTTGGTATCTCATGTTCTTGGGCATAAGACAGCTGCTGACTGTTGGGGGACTCGGGAGACACTAAGATTCCATTATGTGCTTTCTTCTACCTTTCTCTAAGACATCTGATACAGGCCACTGTCAGACAGGATACTGTATTAGATGGAACACCGGTCTGATAAACTAAACTATCAATCTGCTATATTTTAGGCATCATCAGTGAACTTGCAACTAAATTTCACAGAGTCAAGAGCAATCTTTTTTTAACCTTAAAGACAACTTTGTATGTCTGGTCAATTTTCCTATCATTCAAGTTGCTATAAATTTTCTTCAGTACATTGAATCACAAGGCTTTCTTGAAATGGAGAGGTAATGTTCTTCTGATCCAGGGCTGTCTTGAGAATTGTGCGCAATTTCTTACAGAGTAATATCAGTTGAAAAATAAGGGGAAGTTAAGAAGAGCACTGCCAAGACACATGCCAGAACATGGTAATGTGGGTTTGGGACTGGATTACTGTCGTTCCTTTCTTTTGGCTGTTCTTCTGATTTGGTTTCATATTCAAAAACTGGCACTTGAGGAGTAATCAGCGATCAGACATTTACACATTATCAAGCTAGTTTCTCTATACCTCCTCTGTATGATAACCAATCCCATTGCTACCAGATGGATATTGTACTGGATCAATTTCAAAAATCCTGTTGCTGGTTTTTGAGATACTGTGAAATTTAAATCATATACAAGATTTTTTTCTCTCCAGTACCCAAGTTAGGATTTACTTTTGGACTACAGAAGTGTTAGTATGCTAATTGGTAGAAATATTCTTCCAACTCTTTTTTTCCAGCGCTTTCACTTCATAGCCCTTCACTCTGGAGGAGCTTACAGGAGAGACGTGTTGTTTAATATGGCAGTATTTGTAAATACAGTTGGCAAATCTTACACTGAAGATGGAAATTATTTTAAAAGCTTGGATTGAACAATCATGATCGCAATTGTATATGCATTTTGGAGGTTAAAAGTAATAATTATTCAAACCACTCATAAGCAAACCTCAGAAGATTAGGAGATTCACTTCCCATCACAAGTTCAGATGTTTATCTGAGATATCCAAACTCCTTGAGTCACAAATACATGGAGTACTTGTGGCATCTTAGAGACTAACAAATTTATTGTTTATTCATTGCTAACAATCCCCCTCTGCAATGTTCATTGGCCAAACCGGACAATCTCTATGCAAAAGAATAAAAGGACACAAATAAGACATCAAGAATTATAACATTCAAAAACCAGTTGGAGAACACTTCAACCTCCCTGGTCACTCAGTTTCAGACCTAAAAGACTCAATTCTCCAACAAAAAATACTTCAAAAACAGACTCCAACGAGAAACTGCAGAATTGGAATTAATTTGCAAACTGGACACCTTTAAATTAGGCTTGAATAAAGACTGGGAGTGGATGGGTCATTACACAAAGTAAAAATTATTTCTCCATGCTAATTTTTCCCTCCTACTGTTACTCACACCTTCTTATCAACTGTTTGAAATGGACCATCCTGATTATCACTAGAAAAGGTTTTTTTTCTCCTGCTAATAATAGCCCACCTTAATTGATTAGTCTCGTTAGAGTTGGTATGGCAACACCCATTTTTTTATGTTCTCGGTGTATATATATCTTCCTACTGTATTTTCCACTGCATGCATCCGATTAAGTGGGTTTTAGCCCATGAAAGCTTATGCCCAAATAAATTTGTTAGTCTCTAAGGTGCCACAAGTACTCCTCATTTTTTTTACTGATACAAACTAACATGGCTACCACTCTGAAACAAATACATCGGACATCTTGCGAGAACAAAATTTCTTGTAAATTTTCTAGTTTTCTAGTTTGTAACTTTTCTGCTTGCTTTCGGAGCAGTTTACACCATGAGGCATTTTTCTCCGATTACTCTGGTGCTTCAGCTTTGGGCCCAGACAGAACCTCAAAATGTTAAAGTAGGGTGAAAAATGAATGAAAAATAAAGCCGACCAAACCACTCTTTTGCTACTCTAAAAGTCTATTTGAGTTTGGTTCCAGTTTCAAGATGAAACTCTGAGCTTATTGGTTTGGATTCCATAAAATCCTGGGCAAGAGAGATGGCATACGCCAGTGTTTTGAACACTCTGATGTTGATTTGATATGTGAGCTCAGACAATTAATTTAACTTTTTTATGGCTCAATATCCAAATCTGTAAAGTGGGGATAATATTTAGCTACTATACTTCATTATGAGACAAAGTGACATTTTCAAAAGTCCCTATTCAGGCAGTTTTGAAAAATGTGTAACTTCGATCAAACAGTGTTAATGGAAATTGTTAATCTTCAGCTGGAATAAGGAGAAAATATCCCTCATTTAAATAAGTTTCTCTTCAGTAGAACTTATACTATACACCTTGTAAACCTAGCCTGCAGTATTTCAAATATGAAGGCCATTGTATTCTGTCTACAGGAGATTATAGTGGTATGGCTGGCGTGAGGAAATGTTGAAAGAGGCAAATATATCCTAATTCTGTGGGGATTCATGTCATCCAAGATCTTTGTCAGGAAACAAATCCGTTACCAGCAGACTGACACCACATGTCTCTGGAAAACAAATAACTTAAATGATAGCTCATTCTTCCCCACCCACACTCACTTTTACCTGGCTGGGGCAGAGGGTTGGGGTACAGGAACGGGTATGGGCTCTGAGCTGGGGATGCAGGCTCTGGTTTGGGCCAGTGATGGTTTGGTGTGCAGAAGGAGGCTCTGGGCTGGGGCCGAGGGGTTCAGAGTGTGGGAGGGGGTGTGGGCTCCGGCTGGGTGTTGGACCGGGGCTGAGGGGTTTGGGGCATGGGAGGGGGCTCCGGGCTGGGGCACGGGGTTGGGGTGTGGGAGAGGATGAGGGCAGCGCACAGAGCCTCCCAGTCTCTGGCTGCCCCAGCACTTAGGGGCTACAGGGACCTGGCGGCCACTTCTGGGAGCCACGTGGAGCTAGAGCAGGCAGGAAGCCTGCCTTAGCCTCAGGCCCCTGCTGTGCCACCAACTGAAGCAGCCAGGGTCCCCTTTCGACCTGCAGTTCTTGTCAAAAACCGGATGCCTGGCTACCCATTTGCTCTGGCCAATTCAGTAACTGGGATCCAGATCTAGGGTAAGTTTTAAACCCTCCACAAAGTTCAGGTATATTGTGGTACAAGCACTGCTTTATTACAAGCATGTTAGCATATGTCTCTGCATACATTCTTTGGGAGATCCCAAGAAGACAGTATTTTAAAAACAACTTTTCAATTCAATTTTTCAGTTGATATAATCATAATATGCTCATGCAGTGAGATTGTAAAGTACATTCACACCATATCCTCATGGGCGTTTGCTCCTTCTGTGTTCTAAGTAATGTCGTCTTCCTAAATTCCTGAATGTGCATAAGTTGACCATACATTTAAAATGGCAACAAAAATGGCAATAAATTTGACTTTGCCCTTTGCCAAGGTGTCACAGTGTGTGGTTGGGCCTTAAGGGAAGTTTGGGTCTTTGTCCATCTGTGACAAGGTTAACTCATGTCCTCAGGTGGGATTAATGAGGGTTATGTGGCCAGTGGGTCAAATGATCCAATCAGGATTGGAGAGAGAAGGGACTGCAAGTGAATGCTAACAGATGCCTGCTGACACTGCAGAGAGTCAGAAGGCTTCTACAACTCTGAGTGAGCAGGAGGGAAGACATCAGCAGTGAAGGAGGTGTGTGGTTAAGGCAGAGAAGACCAAACTCCAGGCAAGAGGTGCTGGGAGAGCAGGAAGATAGACCCTAAGGAGGGGCTGTGCCCAGCTTGAAACTGGGAAGAAAGAGACTTTATTTTTGAGTTTGTTTTATGTTAATAAATCAGACCACAAGATTGGGCATAGTTACTAAACACAAGCCTTTGTGGACTTATTAAGGGTCTCTGAGAGAAGAGTAAACTGAGCCAGGGCACTGCAAAGCCACCCCAGGCTTCAGGGGGGCTCCTGGGAGCCAGACCACCCATCTAACAAGTTTCCAGATCACAGGCCTTGGTTCTCATGGGGGACTTCAATCACCCTGACATCTGCTGGGAGAGCAATACAGCAGTACACAGACAATCCAGGAAGTTTTTGGAGAGTGTTGGGGACAACTTCCTAGTGCAAGTCCTGAAGGAATCAACTAGGGGCCGTGTTCCTCTTGACCTGCTGCTCACAAACAGGGAAGAATGGGTAGGGGAAGTAGCAGTGAGTGGCAACCTGGGCAGCAGTGACCATGGGATGGTCAACTTCAGGATCCTGACAAAAGGAAGAAAGGAGAACAGCAGAATACGAACCCTGGACTTCATAAAAACAGACTTTGACTCCTTCAGGGAACTGGTGAGAAGGATCCCCTGGGAGGCTAATATGAGGGGGAAAGAGTCCAGAAGAGCTGGCTGTATTTTAAAGAAGCCTTATTGAGGGCACAGAAACAAACCATCCTGATGTGCAGAAAGAATAGCAAATATGGCAGGCGACCAGCTTGGCTTAAAAGAAAAATATTTGGTGAGCTTAAACACAAAAGGGAAATTTACAAGAAGTGGAAACTTGGATAGATGACTAGGGAGGAGTATAAAAATATTGCTCAAGCATGCAAGAGTGTAATCAGGAAGGGCAAAGCACAACTGGAGCTGCAACTAGCAAGGGATGTGAAGAGTAACAAGAAGGGTTTCTACAGCTATGTTAGCAACAAGAAAAAGGTCAGGGAAAGTGTGGGACCCTTACTGAATGGGGGAGGCAACCTAGTGACAGATGATGTGGAAAAAGCTGAAGTACTCAATGGTTTTTTTGCATCAGTCATCACAGACAAGGTGAACTCCCAGAATGCTGCACTGGGAAGCATAGTATGGGGAGGAGGTGAGCAGCCCTCAGGGTAAAAGAACAGGTTAAGGACTATTTAGAAAAGCTGGACTTGCACAAGTCCATGGGTCTGGATCTAATGCACCCAAAAGTGCTGAGGGAGGTGGCTGATGTGATTGCAGAGTCATTGGCCATTATCTTTGAAAACGCGTGGCAATCGGGGGAGGTCCTGGACAATTGGAAAAAGGCAAATATAGTGCTCATATTTTAAAAGGGGAAGAAAGAGAATCCAGGGAACCACAGACCAGTCAGCCTCACCTCAGTCCCCGGAAAAATCATGGATCTGGTCATCAAGGAATCCATTTTGAAGCACTTGGAGGAGAGGAAGGTGATTGGGAACAGTCAACATGGATTCAGCAAGGGCAAATCATGTCTGACCAACCTGATTGCCTTCTATCAGGAGATAACTGGCTCTGTGGATATGGGGAAAGTGGCAGAAGTGATATATCTTGACTTTAGCAAAGCTTTTGATATGGTCTCCCACAGTATTCTTGTCAGCAAGTTAAAAAAGTATGGATTGGATGAATGGACTATAAGGTGGATAGAAATCTGGCTAGATTGTCGGGCTCAACGGGTAGTGATCAATGGCTCAATGTCTCGTTGGTAGCTGGTATCAAGCGGAGTGCCCCAGGGGTCTGTCCTGGGGCTGGTTTTGTTCAACATCTTCATTAAGGATCTGGATAATGGGATGATTGCCTCCTCAGCAAGTTCACAGATGACACTAAGCTGGGGGGAGAGGTAGACACACGGGAAGGTAGGGATAGGGTTTAGAGGGACCTAGTCAATTTGGAGGATTGGGCCAAAAGAAATCTGATGAAGTTAAACAAGGATAAGTGCAGAGTCCTGCACTTAGGACAGAAGAATCCCATGCACTGCTCCAGGCTGTGGACCAACTGGCTAAGTGGCAGTTCTGCAGAAAAGGACCTGAGCGAGTGGCGAGAAGCTGGACATGAGTCAGCAGTGTGCCCTTGTTGCCAAGAAGGCTAACGTCATATTGGGCTGCATTAGTAGGAGCATTGCAAGCAGATCAAGGGAAGTGATTATTCCCCTCTGTTTGGCACTGGTAAGCCACATCTGGAGTATTGAGTCCAGTTTTGGGCCCCCCCACTACAGAAAAGATGTGGATGAACTGGAGAGTCCAGGAAAGGGCAACAAAAATGGTTAGTGGGCTGGGGTATATGACTTACGAAGAGAGGCTGAGGGAACTGGGCTTATTTAGTCCGCAGAAGAGAGAAGTGAGGGGGGATTTGATAGTAGCCTTCAACTACCTGAAGGGGAGTTCCAAAGAGGATGGAGCTAGGCTGTTCTTAGTGGTGGCAGATGACAGAACAAGGAACAATGGACTCAAGTTGCAGTGGGGGATGTCTAGGTTGGATATTAGGAAAATATTAGGATATTAGGAAAATTTCACTAGGAGGGTGGTGAAGCACTGGAATGGGTTACGTAGGAGGTGGTGGAATCTCCATCCTTCGAGGTTTTTAAGGCCCGGCTTGACAAAGCCCTGGCTGGAATGATTTAGTTGGAGTTGGTCCTGCTTTGAGCAGGCAGTTGGACTAGATGACCTCCTGAGGTCTCTTTCAACCCTAATCTTCTATGATCTACACAGGGGAAGTGTCAACAGTATTTTATTTTCCTCATAGTGAACAGCTGTAACAATTTAGCCATGTTAGAGAACACCATGTCTTATTTTTAACTCTTAAGTAGCATCACTACCAACTTAAGCCAAGGTTAAAACACTGTAAAAACAACCATAATTTTTTTCTTGATGAATAAGATGGTCCTTAAAATCTGGAAATAAATAAATCAGTGTAAATGAAATATAAATTATATAAAAAATACTCGATTGTCTCTGCTAGCAGACTGGAGAAAGAAATTGCTGTTTTGCTACACATGCTGGCTAGAATGAGCTAGATTTTTCACCTTGCAGCAAACCCCCCAGAGAAGCTAGATGAGAGGTATGAAGTGAAGACAACAGGTAATGAGAAAAGCCAAGCCACAAATAATAATGCAGCAAGACATTTTAATGCTATGGTTTAGTATAGGAAAGAATATACAGAATGAGAAGCGGAGTAGGAAAGACAGATGAATCTTGGGATGAGGAAAAATGTTCCAGGCCACAAGGTTATTGAAACAGTCCATTTTATTGCAGACTGGTTTTAATCATAAATGAAAAGTGAAAGCCTTTTCTGACTATCTGAAAGATTTTAGGTTAGCTGAAAGGAAGTAAATAATAAAGCACAAACTGACCTCTAATACTCCCAGTCAGCTCTACTTCACAAAATGGCATCTGCTTGGGCAGAGAGGGAGACTGCTAAGAAATGTAAAGAAGAAGTACATTAAAAAAACCTATTAAATACAGTTGCTTCCTATAGATGCAGTCCTGGAAACCAAAATGCTTGTTATCACTGGGGAACACCCTCAGTGAAGCAGTGAGTAAGAGACTGATTTTTTCCCTTCTGCAACAGAGTTGCTTACACATAGTAGTCAGCATTAGCAGAGTCTTTTCCAAATGAAGGCCATGTCAAGCAAACTAAATTAAGATGTAGCGTGTACTGGAAACTTAACCAGACCCAAAAAAAAAGTGATGGGAAGAAGGAAAAGGCTATAGGTGAAAAATTAGATCTGAGAGAGATCAGCCCTTGGGGGAATTCATGGCAAGTGCATCTGTGATGGAACGTGAGACTTCAGTGTACATGAGGCCATCTACTTTCACTGCTGAGACATCCTGACGCAGTTCCATGTGACGCTGCCTCTTTGGTCACAATGCAACATTGAAAGAAAATTTTCAAATTAACTCCCAATCTGGGTGTTACCCGAAAGCTGTTTTTACTTGCAGCTTTGCTTTGTGACCTGAAGTAGAAAGTAAGGAGGAGTCACTCAGAAGGCAGGTACTAGTGAACTCATCACAGTACTGGGAGACAGGGATGGTACAGTTCATTTCATTTTTGACTTTGCTTAATGCCATGCACTTTCTTTGAACCTTAAGAACACTACAGCATCTCTGAGGTAGGTGATTACCATTACCTTCATTTCTACTTGTGGAGCAGGAGGCAGGCACAAATATTGCTTGATTTAATCTAAGGTCACACAACAAATTACTCTCACAACAGGATTAGAACTTGAATTCCTAGAGTCCCAGTCCCATGTCCAATAATTAGACAACAGCCCACCTTCTCCTCAGACAAAGAATAACATGTGTGTGTTTGCCTATCTTTGAAATGAGAATAATGGTGAATTTGTATGGGTCATGACCACTTTGCTTTGCTACCTAATGAAATGCTGGCACTTGATTCACTACTTTATTCATTTATTGACTGAGAGGAGCATGAGAAAGATGAACCTGAAAGACTTGGTAACAGAAATGTGGACCGGTGGTACAGCCACAGACTAAGTAACTCTCAGATCAGCCTTTGGTGAAACAAATTTGGCAGGTCAAAGAGAGATATTACTGCAGCAGTTCTCTGCTTATGCAGTTTCCAGAAATATTCTACTGTGTGTTGCACAAGCTGAGGGAGGTGATAGATGAGTGGCTGATCTGGTCCTCCGTCTCTAACAGGCTAGAGTTATGGTTTCATTATTTTGAGTTTAATCGATGTTAAAACTGTTGTAACTCCAGGGGAGTACAAAATGCATAAAGATTATATTCTCTAATTGAGTTGGATTGGTATTTTTCAGAGTTATTTTTCAAACAGTGGGGAGGCAACATGATTTGGTTTTGAACATAAAAGATAAAAGATGACAGAAAAATATGGGGCTATAAAGTGGCAACAGAGAACTGGAAGTAGAACTGATGGTGTACATTGATGGAAAAGGAAATAAAGGGTCAAATTTTGCTCTTAGTAATGCCAGTGCAGATCTGGAATTGATCCACCAAAGAGAATGCAATTAACATAGTAGAGCTGCATTAGGCCAACATTCTTTAAGGAGACAGAATAATGTTATGTATACATGTCGTCCTAGGAAAATTAAAATAACATTGTACTATAAAAGGTTAGTGCATTTGATGGTGATATGCCAGCTATGAAATATTTGCTTTCCACTTGAATTATGTGAATTACTTATCCACTAAAAACTTCTGCGTAGCCATAGCTCTACTTCACCTAGGTCACTGAATGACCATCACTTGAGCTTTGGTTGCCACATTTTGATCTTGAGTCAATGCAGTCAAGTCTCCCTTTTTATTTACGTTATAAATGCTAATGTTGTTATATTACCTCGTCTGCATTAGGTTAAGATTTGCTATAGTAGCTATCCAATTTAATTAGAATCAATTTATCTTGCTTTCTTCAATGGAGCTTAGGCCATTGGACAGAATCACAAGGGAAACAAGGCCGGGCAGATATCCAGTAAATATTTCTCATTTTTATTCTTGATAGTTACACTTTCAATTTTTAGCAAGCTGTTTGTAGTAATCAATGTTATACAGTAGGGAAAACCCTGCTGTATCCATAATACATTTCATGTTAACTGGTTTTCTGATAAAGATAAAAATGAAGCAATTCTATTCTAGTACGAGTTTGGTTTGAATAAGAGTGTAGAATCAGGGTCAACAATTTGTAGAAAAAAAAGAGGGTGGGGGAGGGAATTAATCATTTTATTTTTTTGTAATTACTATTCTTTATCTGGCCCCTGGCATTGGACTTTCTGCAAAAGTTTACACGAAAGATCTCTCTATATTACAGGAAATATAGAGGATAACTACAGTGCCATAGTTATACCAGCATGACTTCATAGTGTAGATAGAGCCACAGCAATGGAAGGGGTTTTGCCATCACTGTAGGAACACTTTACTTAATGCTTCTAAAGCCACAATACCACAACTGAAGAAGGCTGGTTAAATGGGCAAGTGAAGGCAGGTATAAAATAAAATAAAATAAAATAAAATACATTAATGAATGGAAGAAAGTGGAAGTTGATAGTAAAGAATATAAATCAGAAGTTAGGAATTGTAGAAAATTGATAAAGGAAGCAAAGGAACACAAGGTGAAGTCTATGGCCAACAGAGTTACGGTCAATACAAAGAGTTTTTAAAGTATATTAGGAACAAAAAGAATCCTGACAATAGTACTAGTCCATTAATTGATGGGAACGATAGAATTATCAGTAATAATGCAGAAAAGGCACAAGTGTTCAATAAATATTTCTGTTCTGTGTTTGGAGGTTGCGGGGTGGTGAATGTCATCTCATTTGATAAAAACACTCTTTCAATTCTATTAGTATCTCAGAAGGATGTTAAACAGCAGCTACTAAAATTAGACCATTTTAAAGTATAAGGTCTGGATAACTTGCATTTAAGAGTATTAAAAGAGCTAGTTGAGCAGCTCACTGGACAGTTCATGTTGATTTTCTATAAGTATTGGAACACTGGGAAGTTCCAGAAATGTGGAGGAAAGCTAATGTTGTGCCAGTATTTAAAAAGGGTAAACAGAATGATCCAAGTAATTATAGGCCTGTCAGTCTGTCATTGATCACTGTCAAGAGAATGGAGCGTCTGATAAGGACTCAATTAATAAAGAATTGTAGGAAGGTAATTGAATGAATCGCAATTGACATGGGTTTATGGAAAATAGTTCTTGTCACACACACACACACACACACACAGACATACACACATATATGGATGAGACTTCAAGTTTGGTTGATAAAGTTAATAATGTTGACGTAATAGATTTCTGTAAGATGTTTGACTTGGTACCTCATGACATTTTGATTATAATCTAGAATGATACAAAATTAACATGGCACACATTAAATGGATTAAAAGCTGGCTAATTGATAGGTCTTAAAATTTATTTGTAAATGGGGAATCATAATTGAATGGGTGTGTTTCTAATGGGGTCTTGCAGGGATTGGTTCTTGGCCCTACACTATTTAATATTTGTATCAACAACCTTCAAGAAAACATAAAATCATCACTGATAAAGTTTTGCAGATGATGCAAAAATTGGGGGAATGGTAAATAATGAAGAGGACAGGTCACTGATATAGTGCCATCTGGATACCTTGGTAAGCTAGGCACAAACAATCAGTATGCCTTTTAATAATGCTAAATGAAAATGTATACATCTAGGAACAAAGAATGTAGGTGATGGATGGGGGACTCTAGCCTGGGAAGCTGTGACTCTGAAAAAGATTTGGGGGTCATGCTGGATAATCAGCTGAACATGAGCTCCCAGTGTGACGCTATGGCCAAAAGGGCAAAGGCAATCTTTGGATGCATAAATGGGGGAATCTTAAATAGGAGTAATTTTACCTTTGTAGTTGGCACTTGTGCCACCACTGCTTGAATACCATGTCCAGTTCTGGTGTCCACAATTCAAGAAGGATGTTGACAAAAGGGAGATGGTTTAGAGAAAAGTCACAAGAGTGATCAAAGGATTGGAAACATGTCTTTTAGTGGTAGACTCAAGCAGCTCAGTTTATTTATCTTAAAAAAATGAAGGTTAAGGGGTAACATGATTAGTCTATATGTATAAGTACCTAAATGGTGTTCACTAATATATGCTGGCTAGCATATAAATATATGTATTATACACACCCTAATTTAAATCTCATAACATTAGCATCAAGGCGGGTTAACACTGTCTTCCCCACTTTACAGACAGAGAATTCAGGGATAGAGAGCGATTACTTGTCCACAGCAAGTCAGTGGAGGAGTTGGAGTCCTGATGACTGATGTTAACAAATTAAAGTGGTAGCATTCTACACTCATTTTGCATTGGTGTAAATGATTACCAAAGAGTAGATTAATGGACATTCAGTACCATGTTCTATTTCAGCCTAAATACCACTATTCTAAATATGGGGAAGGGAAGACATTGGTCCCAACACCCATTGGTATGTTTTTGGTAGAAAAAAAAGGGAAATATTTTGTAACACTAGAAATAGAAATTGCTAGTTTAAGAGGAAAGATGGAGAGAAAACAAGTACTCTTAATTATTAAACTGTGACTTTTATAATAAAGTTCAAGGAGTAGCATTTAAAAATACCACATCTATAGTCTAACCTTTTAAATTATTTCCCTTTTTAATAGACAAATAGATGGACAAAATTCTGCTGCTTAATTTCAATGGGATTGTCCAGATGTCTTTGGATGAAAGATATTACACAGTATATCAATGGGTTTACATGGAGCAGAATTTGGCATACTTTGCTTATCTGTTTTAAGACTAGTGGATAAAAAATGTAAATCTTGTATTGTGTGTTTGTGTTGTATAAAGTGTTTTCCATGAGTTCTGGGTAGCTACATTACTTACAAGTGACAACAGACATAAATTAGCTATGCTGGTTGTCCCAAACAGGTACCAGTGAAACATTTATACTGAAAATGCACTCTGAATACTGAACAGGAAACCATCTTAAAATTACTTTATATCTGGGTAAAAATGTTATTTTGACTTTTTTTTTCCATTTTCTTCCTTCTGTAAAGCAGTTTCTTATTGCCAAGAATCAAAATATATAGATCTCTGAATTTAAAAAGTGTTAAAATACTCTGAAAATACCTTTCAAAGTAGCATTTCTAGGGGTAAAACCATCATAACTCTAGAGTCGTCTATCTCCCAGGACCTTAAGGGTTTGTCTACAGTGCACACTAGTGACTCAGATTTGATCCCAAGCCCTGCCTTTCATCCACACACAGAAATGAGTTTGACTTAAGTTAGCAAGCACTCAGGACCCTGTTCTAGAATCCTGCTATGGTGGTGGGCTGGAACCCAAGTGCCACTTTGTATTGAGTCCAAGCCCTGTCATTTTGCAGTACGTAGAAGGTCTGGGTAGTGCAGTATGGATGCATCCAGCGAAGGGCAACAAAAATGATTAGGGGTCTGGAACACATGAGTTATGAGGAGAGGCTGAGGGAGCTGGGATTGTTTAGCCTGCAGAAGAGAAGAATGAGGGGGGATTTGATAGCTGCTTTCAACTACCTGAAAGGGGGTTCCAAAGAGGATGGCTCTAGACTGTTCTCAATGGTAGCAGATGACAGAACGAGGAGTAATGGTCTCAAGCTGCAGTGTGGGAGGTTTAGATTGGATATTAGGAAAAACTTTTTCACTAAGAGGGTGGTGAAACACTGGAATGCGTTACCTAGGGAGGTGGTAGAATCTCCTTCCTTAGAGGTTTTTAAGGTCAGGCTTGACAAAGCCCTGGCTGGGATGATTTAACTGGGAATTGGTCCTGCTTTGAGCAGGGGGTTGGACTAGATGACCTTCTGGGGTCCCTTCCAACCCTTATATTCTATGATTCTATGATTCTATGATTCATTAACAAGGCTGTGAGACTCTGGTCCAACATTTGTAAACTCAGGTTTACAATGCAGCGTGGACATTCTAGTGTGGACTTGGAAACACTAAGTCCACAAGCCTGGGTCCCACAGAGCTGGGTTACAATGGAATGTTGACATATCCTAAAGGCATAATATCAAGTGCTGTGTGTCATATCGGAAAGCTGGGGTACTCCACTTTCCAATGGCAAAAAGTGCCTAATCGTAGCCCAGAAGGATTGTGAGCTATCAGAGTTAAACCCGTTATTGTTCCAGGACAGAATATTGTATGTTTTGGGCTTTGAGGTCTTGTGATTTAGATGAGGTTACTGAACATTGTCTACTTGAGAATAAGAGGGTACCTGCCACAAAAATACTTGAAGCTGTTTTGAGGGTTAAAATGACATGTTAAAAAATTAATAACACTAAAGAATCTCTTTAAAAATCTCATTTTTTCCCTGTGCTTCCCTGTCTGTGAGTAGTATCCACCAGTTGTCTTTCATCTTATATTTACCTTGTAAACTCTTTAAAGCAGGGACTGTGTGTGTACAGTATCTAGTACAATGGGGACCTGGTGCACGATTGGGAGCCCTAGGCATTACTATAATATAAAACACAGTTAGTTGCTGGAAAAATTAAACTTCTGCAGATTAATGAAGAACAAAGTAAAGGGATGGCAACCGATGAAGTTCAAAACTCTCTCTAGACCTTTCCAAATAGCAAATTTCCAAGGCAAGAATACTTCAGCAGCAAGTTGTATAAAACTTTCCAGTAGCTCTTAGTGCCTCAAATTAATCCAGACAATAAAATACTGGCGTAAGTATTAGCAAAGAGGTTAACTCTAGCCCTACTACTATTACTAATTAACACCAATCAAATTGGCTTTACTCAAGAAGAGCTTCTAATTATATTACTTGGCAAATATTAAACAGCATTCATCACATTCAGAGAATGAATAATGGGCCGCGTCTAGCTTTAGATTCAGAGAAGGCTGTAAATAGGGTTATTTGGGATTATTTTTTTGTAATGGCTTGTTGGACAGGAGTATCTAACCTTAATGAAACCAATGTGCAATTCTCCACAGGAGTTTGCTTTATCTGTATGGTTCATATCATAGACTGTCCTCAAAAAGAGGCACAAGGTGTAGGGGGATATCTGTTTGAAAACTTGTCCTTTTGCTCTATCCAGCTTTTGAAACAGTTTATCAGATTCTGGAGAGCTTGAGGGCATCATGATCCATGTTTTTTTTTAAAAATAAACCCATCAAATTCTGCTTTTTTTTCAGAAGGTTTTCTGGTTTTATTTCTGTGAAACAAAAGCTTCCATTCAGTGCCACAAAGTTACGACGGTATGAAGCCTATATCACCATAAGCTTTTTGGTAAAATATATCCAAGTAAAATATGATGCCCAGCTGGATTATTTCAGTAAAAGTCCATACTGATGGTCCCCTGAGGGGTTCAACCATGAGAGTATATAGTCCTCACAGGTTAAAGTGAATTAATAGTTATAAATCTGCAACCTTTTTTATACATCTAATGTCAAGACCTTGAAGGATGGAGGAATGAAATCTTATCTAAGTTAGCAGGGTCAACTTAATGAGAAGAAAATGTTATTTCCCAAGTGTTCTTTCTACAAGTTCTCCCAGTACTTCCATCTAGTTAAAACATGCAGCCATTTCCCATGGCGTTGAAAGAGGCCAACAATAGGCTTGATGAGAGATTTAAAAGAGATAAAACAAAAGGAGTTACTAAGCTTCCCCAACCTGAATACTTTGTTGTAAGGTAGCCTTGATGTTTTGAACTGGTTGTTACAGAAACTTGAAACAGCTGCACATAATGCAGCTTTGAGCAGCGTATTGCTCTTATTATTTTTCCAAACTGAACAATTGGAAAGACAGTATATCAGACAACATGTTATGATTCTGAAAATATGGAAAAAAGTAATGTTACTTGGTGTAGTGCCACAATTCTCACTGAGTTGCTAGATATGCAGGCCACCAAGTACTACTCCAAGACAAAATGATGCTACTTTTAAAAGATGGAAAGACAGATCACTTAATTGGAGATCTTTTCAGGACATTGTTACTGAACTTTGAATAGTTAATTTAATTCATAACGTAATTTATTCGCTTGGGGTTTCCATATGTACCTATGAGTTGATCAGTTTCTAGATATTACTGTTAAAGGAAAAACTCCACAATCGAGTAAAAACCAATTAAAAGGAACACTTCAGCTTTTGACCTAACCTAAATAGCTTCCTACCTCTACAGCAGTGCTTGTTCATTTATAAACAACTGTATGTCCCAAGTTCTATACTGTTAACTAAAGTGGTGAATATTTTTCATGGGTAGCCAACGGTAGAAATAATTGATCACCCCTTAAAATTTCTTGGCTACTCGTACGTTTGTTTGTAATACTTTGTGCTACAGAGACGTGACTCTTTCCTGCAATGTTGAACAAAATGAGTCCAGATGTATTTTAAATATGCCCGTACTGTAATTTATAACTAACCCATGGTGATAGCTTGTATTTTTATGGAGTTGCCATTGCATATGCAGAATTTGAGTGGTGATTCATTATTTCATATGTTCCAATCAACTGACTTGGTATTTGATACTTGATACAGTGCAGGAATTGACCCACAGGATCAACTGGTAATCACGTTCATGGTGATCAGAAAGCTTAATTGATTGTATCTACAATGCCCACATGACAGATGTGGCAACTTGTAACTTGAAACTATTTTAACCTAGTGAAAACACACTGGATCAACAATGCACAAGATTGATTGTGTAAATGATAGGATGTCTGTATAAATATCCTCCAACTTCAATGGGTGATGACCAAAAGGACTTGAGCTAAAAGTTACCAATTCAGGTGCCTAAAGTTAGGTTCCTAAACCAAACCCACATTTAAACACACACATAATTCAGGATGACATGCAAACAATGACACATGTATTCCATACTATGGTCAGAGGTGGAGGCTACGACTTGATTAGAATTCTTGCCCAAGAGGGAACCACTTCCCAAACTACCCAACATGGCAATACCAGTGCAGATCACAAAATGGGCATCAGTAACCCTGGATTCTACAAACCTAAAGGCACATATGAGGGCAGTGCCCCCTTTATACCCTCAGGCCTGACTGGGGACCCTGACTGCAACCCTACATTCCAACCTTTTACCCTCCTACACATAGAAGGTGGGAGAGATGTGATGAGGGGAGTCACATGCTGCAAGAAATTGGAAGACATTGTCATGCTCTGGGCCTGTCCCCAAGCCGCCCATTGGGTTACAAAAACTTCACATTGGACCCTTTGTAGCTTACCCACGACCAATATTGCAATAATTTAACTTAACCTACCCATACTGGACTTCCAAGGTGCTGGATGGAAGGTGGGGTTAAAAAACAACTTTATAGCCGGTTGACAATTTTGCCATATGGGAAAAATTCCTCCCAGACCGAGTTTGGCACTCAGTCTAGCCCTTGGCATCATAAGAAATTCAGTTCAATAGGTAAGGATGGGGCTGGAACTGGCCAGCAGAAAACAAGAATCAAAAATGGCCACTTGCCAGCTAGGGTTGCCAATTTTGGCTGGGTTTAATCCTGGAGATTTCATCACATGACATAATCCTTAAATAAAGCTTCATCTTTAATACCCGGAGACTCCAGGACAATTCTGGAGGGTTGGCAACATTATGGTGCTACATGCAGAAGCTGTCCCCTCCACCTGCCCCAGCAGACATGAGCCAATCAGCAGCCTCCTCTTGACTCCACGGTCCAATGATTATCAGTGACTGGCTTGGCTGCCATGTGGGATAGCCCATCCACCCCTTCCTGCAACATGGAGGAGAGAGCAAAAGAGAAGCATACTCCCCCTCTCCCATATACACAAGTTGCAGGGAGGGGAAACCAGGAAGATCACATCTAGAACTGCCCCAGGTGCTTCTGCTTGGGATCTCTCCTCCCACTTGCAATGAGAGAGCGAGAATGGTGGTGTCTCCATTACTTCTGGACCCATTAACTCTGGACACCCTAGCTAAGAAGTTTAGCAGTATCCCAACTTTCAGGAGTGCTGAGCACCCACCACTCCCCATGTATTGAATGGGAGCTGTAGGTTGTCAGCATCTTTGAAAGCCAGACCAGTTTTATTTAGGAGCATAGGTATGGACTTGGGACCCTAACCTTTAGGCACCTAGGTTTGGGGCCAAAAAGTGATTTTTATGTGATTTCACTGTAGAACTATTATGGAAATATTTGGAGGGAGGGGAAAGAGGGGTCTGTGTATTGGAAAAGGACAGGTTATTAAAAACTGTATCAAGTGTGGTACTGTACACTAATTAGAAGCTTTCATACTTAGCTGGGTCTCAAGCCATTTCCAGACAAGCGAGTTGAAATATCAATGCTAAATCCATTAGTACACTTGGAGCCAGCTGACTGACTGCATTTCTATGAACATAATAACTTTACATAAGTATTAAAACCATGCTGATACTCAAGAATTGCAAGAGGGAAAATCACTTAGGGTATGGCTACACTATGGAATAAGGTCGAATTTATAGAAGTCTTTTTTTAGAAATCGGTTTTATATATTCGAGTGTGTGTGTCCCCACAGAAAATGCTCTAAGTGCATTAAGTGTATTAACTTGGCAGAGTGCTTCCACAGTACCGAGGCTAGAGTCGACTTCCGGAGCATTGCACTGTGGGTAGCTATCCCACAGTTCCCACAGTCTCCGCTGCCTATTGGAATTCTGGGTTGAGATCCCAATGCCTGATGGGGCTAAAACATTGTTGCGGGTGGTTCTGAGTACATATCGTCAGGCCCCCCTTCCCTCCCTCCCTCCGTGAAAGCAAGGGCCTTTTTTCCTGAGTTATCTGTGCAGACACCATACCACGGCAAGCATGGAGCCCGCTCAGGTAACCGTCACCGCATGTCTCCTGGGCACTGGCAGACGCGGTACGGCATTGCTACACAGAAGCAGCAACCCATTGCCTTCTGGCAGCAGACGGTGCAATACGAATGGTAGCTGTCATCGTCGTGTCCGAGGTGCTCCTGGTCACATCGGCTGGGAGCGCCTGGGCAGACATGGGCGCAGGGATTAAATTTGGAGTGACTTGACCAGGTCATTCTCTTTAGTCCTGCAGTCAGTCCTATTGAACCGTCTTATGGTGAGCAGGCAGGCGATACGGATTGCTAGCAGTCGTACTGTACCATCTTCTGCCGGGCAGGCAAGAGATGAGGATGGCTAGCAGTCGTATTGTACCATCTTCTGCCGGGCAGGCAAGAGATGAGGATGGCTAGCAGTCGTACCGTACCATCTTCTGCCGAGCAGCCATGAGATGTGGATGGCATGCAGTCCTTCTGCACCGTCTGCTGCTAGCCAAAGATGTAAGAGATAGATGGAGTGGATCGAAACAAGAAATAGACCAGATTTGTTTTGTACTCATTTGCTTCACCCCCTCCCCTGTCTAGGGGACTCATTCCTCTAGGTCACACTGTAGTCACTCACAGAGAAGATGCAGCGAGGTAAATCTAGCCATGTATCAATCAGAGGCCAGGCTAACCTCCTTGTTCCAATAAGAAAAATAGCTTAGGTGCACCATTTCTTATTGGAACCCTCTGTGAAGTCCTGCCTGAAATACTCCTTGATGTAAAGCTACCCCCTTTGTTGATTTTAGCTCCCTGAAGCCAACCCTGTAAGCCGTGTCGTCAGTTGCCCCTCCCTCCGTCAGAGCAATGGCCGACAATTGTTCCGCGCCTTTTTTCTGTGCGGACGCCATACCAAGGCAAGCATGGAGGCCGCTCAGCTCACTTTGGCAATTAGGAGCACATTAAACACCACATGCATTATCCAGCAGTATATGCAGCACCAGAACCTGGCAGAGCGATACTGGGCGAGGAGGCGACGTCAGCGCGATCACGTGAGTGATCAGGACATGGACACAGATTTCTCTGAAAGCATGGGCCCTGCCAATGCATGCATCATGGTGCTAATGGGGCAGGTTCATGCTGTGGAATGCCGATTCTGGGCTCGGGAAACAAGCACAGTCTGGTGGGACCGCATAGTGTTGCAGGTCTGGGACGATTCCCAGTGGCTGCGAAACTTTCGCATGCGTAAGGGCACTTTCATGGAACTTTGTGACTTGCTTTCCCCTGCCCTGAAGCGCATGAATACCAAGATGAGAGCAGCCCTCACAGTTGAGAAGCGAGTGGCGATAGCCCTGTGGAAGCTTGCAACGCCAGACAGCTACCGATCAGTTGGGAATCAATTTGGAGTGAGCAAATCTACTGTTGGGGCTGCTGTGATGCAAGTAGCCCACGCAATCAAAGATCTGCTGATATCAAGGGTAGTGACCCTGGGAAATGTGCAGGTCATAGTGGATGGCTTTGCTGCAATGGGATTCCCTAACTGTGGTGGGGCCATAGACGGAACCCATATCCCTATCTTGGCACCGGAGCACCAAGCCGCCGAGTACATAAACCGCAAGGGGTACTTTTCAATAGTGCTGCAAGCTCTGGTGGATCACAAGGGACGTTTCACCAACATCAACATGGGATGGCCGGGAAAGGTACATGACGCTCGCATCTTCAGGAACTCTGGTCTGTTTCAAAAGCTGCAGGAAGGGACTTTATTCCCAGACCAGAAAATAACTGTTGGGGATGTTGAAATGCCTATATGTATCCTTGGGGACCCAGCCTACCCCTTAATGCCATGGCTCATGAAGCCGTACACAGGCAGCCTGGACAGTAGTCAGGATCTGTTCAACTACAGGCTGAGCAAGTGCAGAATGGTGGTAGAATGTGCATTTGGACGTTTAAAGGTGCGCTGGCGCTGTTGTTTAAAGGAGTCAAACAACATGGCTGGGGTAGTGGTGGCTGAACCCCCTAAAATGGCATGCAGCTCATCATAGAAGCGGCATGTTTGGGGCTCTGACCCGGAGCGGCCGTTCGCCTCTCTGTTTTTCTGGTAGGCTTGCCTCAGCTCCTTAAGCTTCATGTTTACTGACTCGCTTAGACCTCAGTGAATATTCCCACTGTTATTACTGCTTGCTGTGTGCTCCACAATATCTGTGAGAGTAAGGGGGAGACGTTTATGGCGGGGTGGGAGGTTGAGGCAAATCGCCTGGCTGCTGGTTACGCGCAGCCAGACACCAGGGCGGTTAGAGGAGCACAGGAGGGCGCGGTACACATCAGAGAAGCTTTGAAAACCAGTTTCATGACTGGCCAGGCTACGGTGTGAAAGTTCTGTTTGTTTCTCCTTGATGAAACCCCCGCCCCTTGGTTCACTCTACTTCCCTGTAAGCTAACCACCCTCCCCTCCTCCCTTCGATCACCACTTGCAGAGGCAATAAAGTCATTGTTGCTTCACATTCATGCATTCTTTATTCATTCATCACACAAATAGGGGGATGACTACCAAGGTAGCCCAGGAGGGGTGGTGGAGGAGGGAAAGAAAATGCCACACAGCACTTTAAAAGTTTACAACTTTAAAATTTATTGAATGCCAGCCTTCTTTTTTTTGGGGCAATCCTCTGTGGCGGAGTGGCTGGTTGGCCGGTGGCCCCCCACCGCGTTCCTGGGCGTCTGGGTGTGGAGGCTATGGAACTTGGGGAGGAGGGCGGTTGGTTACACAGGGGCTGTAGTGGCAGTCTGTGCTCCAGCTGCCTTTGCTGCAGCTCAACCATACACTGGAGCATACTGGTTTGGTCCTCCAGCAGCCTCAGCATTGAATCCTGCCTCCTCTCATCACGCTGCCGCCACATTTGAGCTTCAGCCCTGTCTTCAGCCCGCCACTTACTCTCTTCAGCCCGCCACCTCTCCTCCTCGTCATTTTGTGCTTTCCTGCACTCTGACATTATTTGCCTCCATGCATTCGTCTGTGCTCTGTCAGTGTGGGAGGACAGCATGAGCTCGGAGAACGTTTCATCTTGAGCGCGTTTTTTTTTCTTTCTAATCTTCACTAGCCTCTGGGAAGGAGAAGATCCTGTGATCATTGAAACACATGCAGCTGGTGGAGAAAAAAAAAAGGGACAGCGGTATTTAAAAAGACACAATTTATAAAACAGTGGCTACACTCTTTCAGGGTAAACCTTGCTGTTAACATTACATACATAGCACATGTGCTTTCGTTACAAGGTCGCATTTTGCCTCCCCCCACCGCGTGGCTACCCCCTCCCCGTGGCTAACAGCGGGGAACATTTCTGTTTAGCCACAGGCAAACAGCCCAGCAGGAACGGGCTCCTCTTAGTGTCCCCTGAAGAAAAGCACTCTATTTCAACCAGGTGACCATGAATTATATCTCACTCTCCTGAGGATAACACAGAGAGATAAAGAACGGATGTTGTTTGAACGCCAGCAAACATACACTGCAATGCTTTGTTGTACAATGATTCCCAAGTACGTGTTACTGGCCTGGAGTGGTAAAGTGTCCTACCATGAAGGACGCAATAAGGCTGCCCTCCCCAGAAACCTTTTGCAAAGGCTTTGGGAGTACATCCAGGAGAGCCGCGAATGCCAGGGCAAAGTAATCCTTTCACATGCTTGCTTTTAAACCATGTATAGTATTTTAAAAGGTACACTCACCGGAGGTCCCTTCTCCGCCTGCCGGGTCCAGGAAGCAGCCTTGGGTGGGTTCAGAGGGTACTGGCTCCAGGTCCAGGATGAGAAACAGTTCCTGGCTGTCGTGAAAACCGGTTTCTCCGCTTGCTTGCTGTGAGCTATCTACAACCTCATCATCATCATCATCTTCTTCATCCCCAAAACCTGCTTCCGTGTTGCCTCCATCTCCATTGAAGGAGTCAAACAACATGGCTGGGGTAGTGGTGGCTGAACCCCCTAAAATGGCACGCAGCTCATCATAGAAGCGGCATGTTTGGGGCTCTGACCCGGAGCGGCCGTTCGCCTCTCTGGTTTTCTGGTAGGCTTGCCTCAGCTCCTTAAGTTTCATGCGGCACTGCGTCGGGTCCCTGTTATAGCCTCTGTCCTTCATGCCCTGGGAGATTTTGACAAAGGTTTTGGCATTTCGAAAACTGGAACGGAGTTCTGATAGCACGGATTCCTCTCCCCAAACAGCGATCAGATCCCATACCTCCCGTTCAGTCCATGCTGGAGCTCTTTTGCGATTCTGGGACTCCATCATGGTCACCTCTGCTGATGAACTCTGCATGGTCACCTGCAGCTTGCCACGCTGGCCAAACAGGAAATGAGATTCAAAAGTTCGCGGTTCTTTTCCTGTCTACCTGGCCAATGCATCTGAGTTGAGAGTGCTGTCCAGAGCGATCACAATGGAGCACTCTGGGATAGCTCCCGGAGGCCAATACCGTTGAATTGTGTCCACAGTACCCCAAATTCGAGCCGGCAAGGCCGATTTAAGCGCTAATCCACTTGTCAGGGGTGGAGTAAGGAAATTGATTTTAAGATCCCTTTAAGTCGAAATAAAGGGCTTCATTGTGTGGACGGGTGCAGGTTTACATCGATTTAACGCTGCTAAATTCGACCTAAAGTCCTAGTGTAGACCAGGGCTTACTGACTAATTCCCTTCATAATTGCTAGAATTAGGTGCAAGACACTTGGGGTGATAGGGTCCTGATGAAATGCTATATCTTATATTTTATCTGTTGCTACAGCATGCTGTTTTGCCTTTTATTATTAGATTTTATAGAGGTTTTTCACCTTTAAATACTAGGATGGAAATACATAGACATGCCCCCCCCCCCACATGAACCTCAACACTGCATACATCTCAATCAGGCATGTCATTGTCTTGCTTTGTATCACATTGTGTGCATTTTGCCTTGTCAAGATGATTATGCCTCATAAATCCTTTCAGTGGCTGCAGGTTTAATGGGTATGAAAGTGAACCTTTGTCACTCTGTTCCAGAGTGGAAAACAGCACCAATGAAAAAAGCAAAATCACAATTTATGTAAAAGCAATTTTTTCACAGAAAAAGGTTGTATATACAGAGCTTTCTTTGAACAAAACTCCCCCTCATTTCCCCCCGCAAACTTATATTTTATAATAACTATATGTACACCCTCACCTTGAATACTATGTTCAGTTCCCGTCTCTTAAGGTACAATATAGCAGAAAAAAATATCAAAAAGCTGCTAACACACATGATTTCAGGCATGGAGGGACTTCCATGTGTGAAGCTTTTGAGAAGATTATGGTTGAGTTTAGAAAGACAAAGCTGGGGTGGGGGGCAGTGCCAGAAAGGTGTACAGTAGTACATCTGGATTAGAGAGAGAAAAGAAGTGCTCTTATTTACACTTATTTGTAATAATAACAAGGGAACTTTTAACGAAATTGAAAGGCAAGGCATGTAAATTTGAAAAAAAGGAATTTTACATAGTCAACAATTACTCTGTGGAACTCACTGCTACAAGGTTATTTTGAGGCCAAGAACTGAATAGAATTCCAAAAAGTAAGAGAACGATATGTGTAACTCTCGACATTCTTATTACAAAAGGTAAGATAAGACACAGTAAAAATATGTAAGGGAAATAACCTCTTCATGGCATAAACTGACCAGTAAGTGCTTAAGGTTGGGGAGAAGCTTCTCATCAGGAGAGGTTATTGAATAATTGTCTCTAGGGTTTTTGCATCTTCCTTTGAGGCATCTACTGTATACTGCCCTAAATGGACCATTAGTCTGTGGCATACAAGTCCTATATTATAATTTGTGTGCATTTTGATCATTCAAGGGAATGGAGGCTTTGTTCCAAACAATTTTGTCTATTATTAAAGTTAGTCTTACCATCCTGTAATTGCCAGGATCTCCTCTGGAGCCTTTTAAAAAAATGGCATCACACTAACTATCTTCCAGTCGTCTGGTACAGAAGCTGATTGAAATGATAGGTTACATACCACAGTTAGTAGTCCTGCAATTTCATATTTGTATTCAGAGTTATGAGGTCTGGGGTTGGTCTGCATCCTTTCTTCTTGGGTGGAACCCCTTCCCGATGAAGCAAGGGAAAACTTGTTTGATCACCCACAGGAGCAGGAGATCTTGAACTTGCTGCCTTAACAGGTCTTTTGTGAGAGAGGTCCCCAAAAGGGGAAGGGTATTGGAGGTGGGGATGGAGCTGAAGTGAATGGTATAGTCTGAGGCAACAGCTTCTAGCACCCATCTGTCTGATGTGATCTGCTCCTATGATGATCTGAAGTGGGAAAGACTATCCTCCTGGGGTAGGAGGGGAAAGGGTGATGCAGCAACAGACCCAGGGGGAGTGATTTGTGGCTCTCATCCAAAGCATCTTAAAGGCTGCTTCATAGAAGCTGTTGGCTCAGTTGTGGTAGTGGATGAGATTTTTTCCCTCTGCTACACAGATCTCTTCTTTGGTGGTTCTAAAGTCCTCTGATATGTAAGTTACTCGGCTGAATGAGATCTTTGGGTTGTCTGTGATCTGCTAAAATTCCTTTTGGTCACAGGGGTGTCAAAGCCTAAGAAATGAAGGGTCACTACTGAATCCTTTCACAAGCTTAGGGCCATCAAATGCAAGATCTTTAACCATGTTCTGGACCTCTCTTGTAAGCCTGAAAGATTGTAGCTATGAAGCACAGTGCATTACTATGGTGGTGGCCATCAAGTGAGTGGCTGGGTCAGCTGTGTTCAATGAGGCTTGCAAGGAGGCTTGGACAACCTTTGGAGATGAGAGCTTGGAACTAGTCCTTCTGATCTTGTGGCAAATAATCAGTAAAATCAGTGAATTTGCTATAGTTCATATGGCCATATTTAACGATTACAGCGTAGTTATTAGCTACCCAAAGCTGGAACACAGCTGAAGAGTAACTTTTACTACTGAGGAGCTCCAGATGTTCGAGCTCCCTGTCATGCGGTGTGGACTTGGTGCAATGTTTGTGTGACTCATTTACTGCATCCATCAAAAGAGAATTTGGAATGGGATGGGAGAAGAAGTACTTCAAGCCCTTTGGAGAGCCATAATACCTTTTGATTATAATCAAATTTGAACATAATACCTGTGTTGATTCTTTTGCAGATGGGAGGAATAATGGTAGATATCTGCCGTATCACTTTGGCTGATGTTAGTAGGACATCATTTATTAACAAGGATATCCTCAAGGACTAGGGGATCTCTTGAGAACAGCTGGAGTGCCCACAACTGAGGGAGAAAGACCTTTTGCAAGTGTAGCAAGGTTTAAACCCTGGGGTCTTGGTCATACACCAAGCAGAAAATGGGCTCCAAACAAAAGAACTGAGGTGGGCAGGGAAGTTCCCTGCCACTAGGGAAAGGAGAATGGGGCTTGAGCGGATCCCTGAAATGCCCAGAAGTACAAGAAAAAAAGCAATAAAATAGAAATAAAATAAAATAAAAATAAAGTAGGGAAAGGCAAAGCATTAGCAAAGCTAACCCAACACACGTGGCAAAGCTGTGTCACAGGCCACAGGAGTTTGAGAAGGAACTGGAATGGCAGGGGGTCTGCCGTTCCCTGTGGTGCCCTCATATTGGATCACGAGAACTTGTAGGGAACAGACACATACCCGCAGAGACTGCTACCAAAAATCTCCAACTGAAGGCGCCTGGGCACGCATGCACAGTGGATGCACTGATAGGGACAATATGTCTGAAAGAAGAATCAGGGCTCCCTCTAGTTCACACTCTAACCCTATTGTGGAATACATATATGTTATATGGAAATATTAACATTTTTGTTTTCTTAGATCATGTTGGTCTTCAGGCCTAGTGTGGGTACACCTTTTTCTGAAAAGACAGCCTTATATTTTAAAAGAAACATACTTGTATTTCACTCCTAACAAATATCTTGGTATACTGTGTATGTATGTGTAATGGCTCTAAAACATGTTTACTGGTTCATATAAACTATTTGAAGATGGGTATTTTTAAAAATAATTTCAAAACATTTTCTCTTAAAACAGCAATCCAGTGTCATCAGTTGTGCTGTTACTACATACCAGACAAGACCTGCGACTCTGGGAATAGACCACTAACACATTTCTGAACCAGACATTACCAGTTGATTTTTATCTTTACTTGTAAGAATAACAATTCTACCTTGATGTGCAGAATCCACTCCTCTCTATTTCCTCCATATAAGATTGAAAATACTGTATCTGCTTCCATTGTATCCCCTGGGTAATACATGAAAGAGATATTTGCCAGTGATTATGTCCACTGACTACACTTGAGGAAATCAGGGACTGAACATGTGATAAGAATTTTTCATAAACAATAGGCCTTTGAAAAGAACATGTTCAAGAGGTATTGAATTTTATCATTTACCCAGGAAAATGACCTTTTTTCAATTTCTTGGGGTGCTGTTTCCTGGGAACATCACATCTATTTATGTATATAGTGCTGTTAGGTTTTTAATTTTGTGGTGACATATTAACCTCGCTGACAAACTTCCAGGGGGTAAGGGAGTGGGCATTTATATCTATGTTGTGCGCCTATCTCACAGTATACATTTTGTTACAGATAACATAGATAGCTCTGCATTCTTTACATCTGAGATTCAAATATATTTACTGATACCTTTCTTTTCATTTAAAATAAAAAGCAGCCTACATTACTTACTGACTTAGAGCTGATCTTCAATTAGATATTGTGTATTTTCTCTGAAATTGTGGTTTTATCTGAGAAGCTTTTAATTCATGGCTCATATCCGGAGCAGTTTAACAGTGCTGTGAAGATGAGAAAGTCATTGTAAATACATTGAGAGGAGGTACTTCAGTAGGTACTAAGAGGAAGTATTTCAATAGCATAGCTGCTATGAGCATACTGATATTTGTACAGTCATTATGGCAGATGTTACCAAATGGCACCATTGCATATAGTCTTCCAAGTTTTTCTTTATGTGAGAGCAAACTTTGATTAGGGTAGACATGTTGTGCAATAATTTTTGGGATATGAAAGTTGTGGGAAAGAGGGAGCTGTGTGAGCAGCATGTGAGTTGGTTTTCTGCCTTGGTTTTATTAAAATAAATTCTTGAAACAGAATTCCTCTGTAGGAACTGGGCATTGGTGTTGTGCTGAGATTCCTGCAAAAAACACTTGACCTGAATTCGGTATTACAGTCTCATTTCAAGACTTGTATATGTGTAAATAAAGCAAGCTATGCTTAGAGTATACCTAGATACTGCACCACTGATTTCTCCTCCTTGGGGAAGCTGACTTGCAAAGTCATGGCTTTTTATGTTAGTGCTTGGTAGCAGGACGACATGGATGTCTGAACACAGTACTGGTGTCAGAAAGAGGCAAGAATATTTTAAACTGGTATGGTGGTCCTAATTTTCTATATCTGCCATCAGGACTGAGACTAGTTAAAAGCAATTTTAGAACAATAATTTTGTCATGTTTAACTGTTTTCGGTATAACGAGATGATTTTTTTTAGTAATTTAACACTCCCTTTTGTGTCCATACTAATTTTATATATATATTATATAAAATAAAAAAATCTGGAATATTAACAGTAAGATACTAATTGCATAGTGATCAGGTAAATTCCAATAAGAGCACCTACAGCAGCAATTTCTTAGTTACTATGCTGTATTTGCTTGACAGAAGATACTATACTTAAGTTTCAGTTATAAACCCCTCTCTCCATATGCTCAGATTTCTGAAAATCTGACCCATTTAAATGAAACTTACTAGGTTTGGTCATGAATTCATGGTTGAAGGTGTGAACAAAATCCTTTAAACTACGTCTAAGTTATATAAGAGTGAAAAGCACACTGGGTATTTATAACAAACAATGATCCTTTTTTTGGTCTAGGTAGTGTCAAAATTGCCTGAACTTTAAAAGCTGGAATTGGATATAATGCTAGTCATCTATGCAGGTTGTGCCTTGGCTTCGTGTGTGGAAAAGAGATGAGTTAAGAGAGCTATGCCTGTCAGGAAATTATGTACTACACATAGACAAGGCAAAGCTTTAAGCTCTCAGGTGTTCATTTCAGAAGGGATGCGTTGCGCTTGCATTAATAGCTCTGGAAGCATGAATTTTTACATAAAACACTCCGAGGCTGATTGCTGTTTTCCAACCCAGACGTTACCAGCTCTCTAGCTGCCTTATTTTCGCCTGGAACAGGGATGTATACTCATTAAATCACAAAATAAATTCAGACTTCCTCAGGGGTTGGGTAGCACCTGGAATGTACTGGGACTGCCACAGCCATTGTCATAAATATAAAGGGCAGGGTAGCCACCTTTCTGTCCACAGTGCTATAAAATCCCTCCTGGCCAGAGGCAAAACCCTTTCACCTGTAAAGGGTTAAGAAGCTAAAGTAACCTCGCTGGCACCTGACCCAAAATGACCAATGAAGGGACAAGATACTTTCAGATCTGGAGGGGTTGGGGAACAAAGGGTCTGTCTGTCTGTGTGATGCTTTTGCTGGGAACAGACCAGGAATGCAGCCTTACAACTCCTGTAAAGTTAGTAAGTAATCTAGCTAGAACATGCATTAGATTTTCTTTTGTTTAATGGCTGGTAAAATAAGTTGTGTTGGATGGAATGTATATTCCTGTTTTTGTGTCTTTTTGTAGTTTAAGGTTTCGCCTAGAAGGATTCTCTATGTTATGAACCTGATTATCCTGTAAGGTATTTACCATCCTGATTTTACAGAGGTGATTCTTTTACCTTTTCTTTAATTAAAATTCTTCTTTTAAGAACCGGATTGATTTTTCATTGTTCTGAAGATCCAAGGGTTTGGGTCTGTGTTCACCTGTACCAATTGGTGAGGATTCTTATCAAGCCTTCCCCAGGAAATGGGGTGTAAGTCTTGGGGGCATATTTTGGGGAAAGATGTCTCCAAGTGGTCTCTTTCCCTATTCTTTGTTTAAAACGCTTGGTGGTGTCAGCATACTGTTCAAGGGCAAGGCAAAGTTTGTACCTTGGGGAAATTTTTAACCTAAGCTGGTAAGAATAAGCTTCGGGGGTCTTTCATGCGGGTCCCCACATCTGTACCCTAGAGTTCAGAGTGGGGAAGGAACCTTGACAGCCATGAACACTTGAAATAAATGACAGAAAAGTAGGTCCCCAGGCACCTTTTGATCCTTTCCTTTCTGATAACATTACAGGTTGTGACTACATTTCCAGAACCCTTGTTCTAGTGTGAAGTAGTCCCCTGGCCTTTTCTGTCTATTCCTGGGTAAATTTTTTGGACTGATTAGGTTTTGCCAAAAAAAACCCCTGTTTTAGTTGACTTGAAACTATCTGTGAATTTGACATTAATTCATGAGGAGGTGGTAATGTTTGTGGTGCCCACCTTATAACTCTTAGACCAGTAGCCGGAGCACGTAGTTGGGATGTGGGAGACCAAGGTTCTCATTCCCCCTCTGTGGGATGCGGTGCAGAAACATGGATTTGACTTGCCCTCATGGTAAAAGAGTTCCCTAATCCTTGGGCTGCAGGCTATTTTGGGATGGGTCTTGTATTGTATTGAAGATGCTAAGTTTTGTATAAAATAATTTAATAGTTGGCGGACCACGTAAAGGGAATGAGACTAACTGGTCCTTTGTTAGGGTGCTAACCTGGGATGTTGGAGATCCAGTGACTATTTAATTATACACAGTGGAACAACTTCAACAGGAGAGATTGGGAGAAACCCAGGGCAAGAGCATGGTCCTGCAGTGTGGGAGATCCAAGTTCAAATCCCTTCTCAGCAGGCAAAGGGGGAAATTGGACCCTAGTCTCCCACATCAGCGATGATCACTCTAACTACTGGGCTAACCGTGATATGAGGGTGGTGCTACACTTTTTTTTTTTGGTCAACTTTTTTGATTTGCTGAATTTTGGGGGTGGGGGAAATATTTGGCTTAGGTTCTACCTGAACCAAATTTTGGTTCAATTTTTTGGAATAGCCAGCAACGAAAATATCAGTCATTCACCAAGCTCTACCTGCTTCTCCATGATCTTAACAAGGAGGGAACAAGCCCACTGCCCAGCTGGCTTTGCAAAGGTACTGGTTAACTTTTCAAAACTTGTACCAACACTGGTACTTGTTAAATGTAAAATTCCTCTTTAAATACACATGTATTAACAGGAGATCTGTTTCTTTACCTCCAGGCAGATTTCAATCATGCTTTTAACTAATCCCTGTCCCCAACAAATACATTTCTTAAGATACTAATCATACCAATTTTAATGCAGTGTTAAGATTGAAGATTTAAAATTAAAAATTGGTTTTGCAAAACCTTTCCATTTCTAATTAATTTAGACTTAGCCATTTTGCATGTGTAATACTCTCAATTCCCTTTTTTGTTTGTTTTGTTTTGTTGAATGTGAATCTTATTACTTTACTGGATTTTATAGAATACTAAAGATACAGGATGTGTAACATAACTGACTTAATACCGCTGAAGAAATTTTAACGTCAGCATTTCCTGACATTTTTACTTTTAATTGTGAAATGTTAACATTTTCAGTGATGTAGTTTTTTGTATTTATTTACAGGACTAATGCTAGAGTGCAATATAGTTAAGGTTACATAATGGCTTCCATGCTAATCCTATGTCTAGTCACTCATAACTTGTTGAAACTTCCTCATTTTGGGCCCAAATCTTCCAGGCTTATCTTCTCAAGGATAAAACTCTTGATATAAATTTGAACAAGAATGAGATACTTTTTGAGAAGGAGGAAAGTTGGAAGATGATGGAACAGGGACTTTCCCTATTATTAAAAAAAAATGTTTTCTCTCTCTGCCATTTCAACCGTTAAAACAATTATAGCATGGAAATAAACTTCTTTGTGAAGTGCTTTTAAAATATTCCTAACTGGTCTTGATTTTGGTCTTTGGAAAATGGCATTTCAAGAAATCTCAATATATTTCTCATATCTTTCAATGCCCCACTGAAAAGTCCAGCTCCAGAAAAATTTGGCAAAAGTGCACAGTGTGTGTGGCAGAACTCACCCAGGAATCTAACCTCACTGATTGTGCATTTGCAGATAACCGAGCTGCTAAGAACAATAATAGCTACTAACTTGTTAAAAGAAAAAATATTTTGTATTTAGATACATTGTATCTAAATTATACAATAAATTTACAATACAATTTAGATAAATTGTATCTGTATTATCATTGTAGATAGCTGACAGCCAGAACTGAGATATTAGATAAGAGGGAATTTTGCTCCTTTGTCCTCTTTGAGTTCCTATGTTTTAGACTGGAAAGATAAGCCCTTCATTGAGTTACTTGACTAATATCAGAAAATCTTTCTGATGCAGATCCTAGAGTCATGATGACAATTGTCAGGAAACATGTTTGAGATGAAATAATGTCATCTTACAGAGAGGTTGTGGGAAGATTAATTTGGTCATAGACTAACACTGTCTACTGAAGAGAAGAAATATCTGACAGGCTCATAGAACTTCTTGGAACAGGAGACCAAATTTTAGTCAGATCTTTTCCTGAAACATGAAAGCAGAATGAACCATTTCTTAGGATCTATTTTTAGAAGTGCTGTCAAGTTGAAACCTTTAACAGGAGATGTCAACATCAGGTGACAAGGTAGATTTAATTCTGCAATGTTGCCAATTCTCACCATTTTATCATAAGTCTCACAATATTTGTTGTTTTTCTTAAAGCCCCAACTCCTCGAGGCATGTGATTATATATATATGAGAGTCTCCCATATGAGCACCTGCATGCATGCATTACAACTGCTCCTCAACTTCCCTCATCTTCAGAGACTTTCTGTTTTCAAAATCAAAACTACACACAACCACCTCTCTAGTTCCACAACGGACTGCTGATTGGTGGAGCTGATCACAGAACTGATTGCCTCTCTAGCTAACTCCCCCATGTCTTAACATCCACTTGAAGAATCAGGAGGTTCTTCTCTCTCTCCCCCTAATCATGCAGGCCCTTTCCCTATTATATGTTCTTACTTTTCTCCCTCAGTTGCCCCCTCAGTAGGAAGAAGATTTTTGAAGGAGTCTTCAGGAAACTGGTACTTGAGGAGAAAACATGATGTTGTAGCTAGCAGGCCCAGATAGGATCAAAGGGGTCCCTGCTCGTGGCCCAGCTCTGCAATTGTATTCTGCCTCCCCCACTCTACAGCAATGTTGCAGACAAGCCTTAAGCTGCTTGGGGTGAAAATTCAGCAACAGAATCTGGCATTTTGGAAGCAACAAGTCAGATCCTGGGCTGTTTTTTTCTATTCTGACAAGGGTGAAATAGTTACTGGAGCAGGGACTTCAACTTGGCTTTCCTAGATCCCAGGCTACAGAGCCATTCTAATGCACTCTCAGACCCAATGACTAGTACATTATTTCATACAAATGATTCAATAGGAGAAATTGAGAGAGACCTACCTCATAATAGCCTGGTGGTTAGGTACCAACGTGAGAGGGGGGAAGACCTGGGTTTAAGTCTCTGCTGCAGATCAGGAAATGCAAACCTGGGTCACCACATCCCAGGTGTGGGCCCTAATCATTGGGCTATAAGATGCTGCTGCCACTGCTGCCTCAAATGTAGCCCTTCACTTTTATTGAAATAATGTTAAAAATGTCTGGAAGCAAAACATTTAGGGGACCACAGAATTATTAAATATTATTATTATATTTTTTTACTTCTCAAAACTGCCAGCAAACCAAAATATAAATCATTAGCCAAGTTCTAATAATGCCTGTGGTCAGTATCTTTAATCCCTGCTTCCTCAATCGTTCTGTTAGCCTTACACCCACTGACGGTGGCTCTGGCTGCCACAGACACTGAAACTAAAGCCAGTTTTAGAAACCAAAAACAGCCATCCATACTCTTCTTTTCCTCCTCCACCACCACTTTTTTGGCTCAGGTTCCTCATGCTTATTGCAAGGCAAAATTACCCAAGGCCAGCCTAAGAGTTCTGTGCACAGATCCTGTTCTCGTATGAGCTTCCTCAGATGTGCAGATGTGCTGCCTGGCCTAACCTGCCATGTTTCCTCTCTCTTTCCCATGCCTTCCACTAGCATTTCCTTAGGAATTTAGTAGAGTATTGAGGCCCATGCTGCCTGAAAATAATTACTCCTTTTCCTGACAATTTTGGGGTGTTAATTCAAGACTATTTCTGGTAGAAAAAAAGATCAGATAGATGTTGCCTAATACTGGTTCTATCCAGATTGACTGACAATGGACAGGCCCATTACTACATTGAGTCAAGGACTATCTGATAGAGATTTCTCCTCAGGTGTTTCGTTGTCCTACAAGGAAGTTTGTTTACATGTATCAGTTTGCCTGTGCCACCAAGGCTAGCTGTGCTTTGTGGACCAATTTCAGGCAATGTACTTTGACCTGTCTCATGTTCCTTGTTTGTTCATCAGTCTAGTGGTAGCTCTGAATGCCAGTCTATGACAGGAAGATCACAGATGATTGTTGGTAACCCATCCATACAAGATGGAATCTGTACATACTAACCAGACCTTTCAGTTGTTTGAATCCCTTGGTGGTTTCATGTATTTCCAGTTGCTCCTTGCTGCCTTTTCAGGAGCTGGTTCATCTCTGTCAGACTTTAGCTGCTTCTAGTACAGCTGTCTAAGGAAAGATTTCACAACTTGTATTTCTTCTAGGAACTTCTCAATTCTTTCCAATATGGGGACTCACTTACTTTTGTGTGGCAGTGACCAGATGTGAAATTATTCCATGGTGGTGATTTGCCTCTGTACCCTACAAATTGTCTTGTTTATCAGGGGAATTTTCAGAGTCAAAAACCAAATTATCTTCTGCATCACTAAGGAAGTTATATAGGCCCCATTCAATTCAAGGCAAATGGTTGTCTCAGAAAATTCATCTGAATAATTTCCTAGATTTACAAGCGGTTAAGAAAGTGGTTCTCTGCATCGTATGGCAAATTTTATAAATGTTTATAAACAAATGCTAGAAATCTAAATAGTAAAATGAGTGAACTTGAGTGTCTGGTATTAAATGAGGATATTGATATACTAGGCATCACAGAAACTTGGTGGAATGATGATGATCAATGAGACATGGTAATATCACGGAACAAAATATATAAGGAGGATAAAGTAGGTTGCATTGGTGGGAGAGTGGCACTATATGTGAAAGAAAGCATAGAGTCAAATATATTAAAAATCTTAAATTACTCAAATTGTTTACCATAGGATCTCTATGGATAGAAATTCCATGCTTGAATAACAAGTATAGCAGGAGGAAGGGTGACCACCTGACCAGAATGGTGATGGTGTTTGTGAATGCTCTTGGAGATTAGCGAGGTTACAAAAACAGAAAACGCAACAATAATGGCGGATTTCAACTATCTCCATATTGACTGGGTATATGTCACCTCAGGATAGGATGCAGAGATAAAATTTCTAGACACCATTAATGACTGCTTCTTGGAGCAGCTAGTTATGGAACCCAAGGGGAAAGGCCTTTTTGATTTAGTCCTAAGTGGAGCACAGGATATGGTCCGAGAGGTGAATATAACTGAACTGCTTGGTAATAAGGACCATAATGTTATTAAATTTAACTTCCCTGTAAGGGGGAAAATACCAAAGAAACCCATCACAGTAGCATTGAACGTCAAAGAGGGGAAGTGCACAAAAATGTGGAAGCTAGTTAAATGGAAATTAAAGGGAAGAGTCACAAGGGTGATATGCCTGCAAACTGCATGGAAACTTTCTAAAAACACCATAATAGTGGTTCAGATTAAATATATACCCCAAATAATAAGTAAGAAAACCAGAAAGATGCCACCACGGATAAAGAGCAGAGTAAAATAGGTGGCTAGAGGCGAAAAGACATCATTTAAAAATTAGAAGTCAAATCCTGCTGAGGAAAATAGAAAGCAATGTAAACCCTGGGAAGTCAAGCTGAAAAGTATACTTACAAAGGCCAAAAAAAATTTGAAAAGCAACTATCAAAAGACACAAAAACTAACATCACACTTTTTAAGTACATCAAAAGCAGGAAGCCTGCCAAACAATAAGTGGGACAACTGGATGATCAAGGCGCTAAAGGAGCACTTGAGAAAGACTTGCAGAGAAGCTCAAAGAATTCTTTGCATTGGTTTTCACTGCAGACAATATGAAAGAGATTCCCACATCCATGCCATTCTGTTTAGGTGACAAATGTGAGGAACTGTCTGAGATTGAGGTGTCAATAGAAGAGATTTTGGAACAAACTGTTAAACAGTAAAAAGCCATGACCTGATGGTTTTCACCCAAGAGTTCTGAAGGAACTCAAATATGAAATTGCAGAACTACTAACTGTCATATGTAACCTATCACTTAAATAAGCCTCTGTACCAGATGACAGGAGGATTGCTAATGTAATGACCATTTTAAAAAAAGGCTCCAGAGGCGATCCTGGCAATTACAGGGCAGAAAGCCTAACTTCAGTACCAGGGAAATTGGTTGAAATTATAGTAAGGAACAGAATTATCAGACACACAGAATAATAGGATTTGTTGGGGAAGAGTCAACACAGCTTTTGTAAAGGGAAATCATGCCTCACCAATCTATTAGAATTCTTTGAGGGGGTCAACAAGCATATGAACAAGCGTGATCCAGTGGATATAATGCACTTGGGCTTTCAGAAAGCCTTTGATAAGTTCCCTCACCAAAGGCTCTTAAGCAAAGTAAGCAGTCATGGCATAAGAGGGAAGGTCCTCTCCTGGATCAGCAACTGGTTAAAAGATAGGAAACAAAGGGTAGGAATAGGTGGTCAGTTTTCACAATGGGGAGAGAGAGAAATAGTAGGGGCCTCCAAGGATCTGTACTGGGCCCTTTGCCGTTCAACATAGTCATAAATGATCTTGAAACAGGGGTATACAGAGAGGTGGCAAAGTTGGAAAGAGATATCACAAAACTGTTATTATCCTGATTGTGTATGAGTAAAGGGCAGCGGAACTTAACCTGCCTGGACTGAGGGGTTCACCATAAACTGAGCCTCACTTGCTAAGCACGGGTACGGATCCCACTGAAGATGGGGGTCAGGGGGTGGGGACTACCTAACGGAGTGGACGCTGCCTACAGAGTCCCAGAGCTGATTGGATTCAACTGAGAGTCCTTGTTTCTGTTCAGTGATTGCTAGAGGTGAAATCACTGATGAGCTGGTCTGGGGGCTAAGCCTTAGATCTAGTACGGGGACAGTGGTGCAGTGAAAGACAACAGAGGCAGTAGCACAGAGTTCCCCACTTCCCACTAGAATTGATAAGAGCTGGGCTAAGTGGGGGAACTCAGAAAGTGGCATTGCAGAAGTAGCAGTGGTAAAGAGCAGCAGGGAAAGAGAAGGCTGCAAGTGGCCAACAGTAGCAGAGGTGGCAGTGAGTGGCCAGCAGCAGCAGAGATAGCCCCAGCAGCAGTAGTGAGCCAGTTGCAGAGGTGGCGGTAACAGCAGAGACACCGTACACCCCAGCCACCACCACCACCTTAAGGGGTCAGAGGTGGACCCATGTAAATGCATCTCTGAACTCTGGGTCTTGCTGACGAGGGACAACCCCACCTTGGGTGGGGTGCAGCAGAGGGAAAGGGGAGTGGCATGTTAAAGGACACTTGTTTGTTGGACTCTTACACCACAAGGTGGGAAACTGAGGCAAAGCATACTGACCAATATACTGTGGGGTGGGTGTTTGCTTATGGTTACATGCTTTCAATTGTGGTTGTGGTGTTTCCCCAAATTAATACTTGGTTCCCTTCAGTTTTCTTTTGTTATGCATAGACTCAGTGCTTGCAAGTGGGGAAGTATTGCCTCTTAGAAGCACTTAGGGCTGATGGTTAGTTTTCCCAGATTACTTGGGGATTGAGTGGGGACTTGATTTCCCAGATTGAGTGGGGACTTGAGCTGATTCTGTTTTGTATGTTAAGAGGAACCCTTCGATATTGAACCCAACCCTTGTTGCTCTCATCTCCACATGGAAGAAGGATTACATTAGAATTGGAAAACGTACAGAGAAGAGCAACAAACATGATTAGGGGTATGGAACAGATTCCATACGAGGGGAGATTAAAAAGACTGGGACCTGTCAGTTTAGAAAAGACGACTGAGGGAATGGGGATATGATAGAGGTCCATAAAACCATGAATGATGTGGAGAAAATGAAGAAGGAAATGTTATTTACCTCTTCACATAATACAAGAAACAGGGGACTGGATGAGAGGGGATCAATCACCTGATAATTGGTCTATTCTGATCATCCCCTCTGAAGCATCTGGCATCGGCCACTGTCAGTCAACAGGATACTTGGCTAAGTGGATCCCATTGGTCTGACCCACTGTGGCCATCCTTATGTTCTCTCTGGATCTGGTTGCTATTCATGTGAAAAGTAACAATAGAATATCCATTGCCTACTGACATTTCCAGGCTTGAATAATAATACAGTGCAAGTTAAACATCTTGAATGAAGCAAGTAATTCTCTTGCTCCTGGAGCAGGAAGCTAGGATGATAACTGGTGCTTTGTGAAGAACCCCTCCCTCACCACAAATTTTTCATAAAATTCCATGTGGAAGAGAAATGTCTGAATCCTTCCTTTTTTTCCCCTACAGAGAGATGGAGAAACCTTGGTATTCCCTCATATTTGGCACATGAATTTGCTGAAAGTCTTCATTTCCATTTCTGTGTTATAAACATGGAGATCAAGTATCATGCCTTGTGATGATTTGTCTTATTTAAGGTTAATAAATCAGAATGTATTTGCCTCTTCACAGTCAACTGCCCAAGCTGAGAAGACAATCAGTTTTCAAACAGCTTCACCTGTTGGCAATATATTGTGAAGCTAAAGCAGTGTATTTTTTGTTTTGTTTTTTCTTAAGAGCTTCTGTGCTTTGAAGATGAGGAGGAATATCCCAGGTGTGATGGATCATGGTGCTCCAGGTGCCTACTTCAGAGAAGGAAAAATTATAGGTAAGTAAGTACTTATCTTTGATTTCATTTATAGTTACAGAGAATAGCTAGGAAATATGACCTAAGTGTATCCTAAAGTGGACCTTTGCGGTAGGGGCATAGCTACGGGTGGGCTGTGGCCCACCCACTTAACATCCAGGCCCAGCCCCAGTTCTGCTCTGGCCCCAGTGCTAGCCCCGCCCAGATCTTGAGGATGCCGCACGCCAGGTGCGTACACTCCCAGCCCAACGAGAAGGGGAGGGACAGCAACGATACAGCAGCCGAGAGCCTGATGGGCATGCATACATGTACGCCGCAGCAGGAGGAGGGCGGCAGCAATCATCACAAAACATAGGTGTGCCACCTCGGGGAGCTGGGCCTGGCGTGGGCCGGTGCGACGGGGACAGGTTCCATGAGCCATGCATGTTAGAAAGCGGTGTCTCCTCCCAGAGCTGGGTGCACACGCAGGACCCCAGACCATCCATCACCCCCAGCAAGGCCAGCTGGAGGGGGAGAGCGAAGACGGTCCTCCCCGATCCCTCCTGCCCCCTCTCCCCTCTGTTCTTGCCTACCTCCCCTGAAGTAGGGGCCCACCCAAATGTTCCATGCTAGCTATGTCACTGCTTTAAGGTAAATAAAAAGTACCCAAACTTGATTACCTTTTAGAATCTCAAGATTTTTAAGCCAAACTCTCTTGAGGGCCTGACTCTTAGGACTTTTGAAGGCTCATTAAATGTCAGTAGCACTTAAGCTTTTATTTGTCCAAGTCACTTTTTGAAAATGGAATTTAGGCTCCTGGGTCACTTAAATGCTTTGAAAAATCTTAACCTGAAATATAGTATGTTGTTGTGGCAGAGCAGTTTTCAGCTATGTCAATAGTTTTTCAGCATCTAATTCCAGAGTAAAAAGAAAAGGAGTACTTGTGGCACCTTAGAGACTAACAAATTTATTTGAGCATAAGCTTTCGTGAGCTACAGCTCACTACATCGGATGCATACAGTGGAAAATACAGTGGGGAGATTTTATATACACAGAGAACATGAAACAATGGGTGTTACCATACAGACTGTAACAAGAGTGATCAGGAAAGGTGAGCTATTACCAGCAGGAGAGCGGGGCGGGGGTGGCGGGGAACCTTTTGTAGTGATAATCAAGGTGGGCCATTTCCAGCAGTTGACAAGAACATCTGAGGAACAGTGTGTGTGTGTGTGGGGGGAAATAGTTCTACTTTGTGTAATGACACATCCCCTCCCAGTCTTTATTCAAGCCTAAGTTAATTGTATCCAGTTTGCAAATTAATTCCCATTCAGCAGTCTCTCGTTGGAGTCTGTTTTTGAAGATTTTTTGTTGAAGAATTGCCACTTTTAGGTCTGTAATCGAGTGATCAAAGAAATTGAAGTGTTCTCTGACTGGTTTTTGAATGTTATAATTCTTGATATCTGATTTGTGTCCATTTATTCTTTTACGTAGAGACTGTCCAGTTTGGCCAATGTGCATGGCAGAGGGGCAATTCCAGAGTAGCTCTTTGCCCCATGGTCTTCAGAATGATTTTATTCTCCTTCCTTAAAGACTGTTCATGAAGTAAGTAGGAGCATTAGAGTTGAAATATGATAAATCTGAGTTTAAACAAGAGCTATTTGAAAAGAGGAATTTTTTTTGTATAGTACTTGCATGTTACAGTAAGTTAAAATTTCAGCAGAAAATCTCATCAGAGGATATTCAGACCAGCTTTTGTTGAAAAATGACCCTCCTTTAACAAAGAAAGATGCTGTTAAGGAGGAATCTGTATCAGAGGCAGACAGAGTGGATGGCCTTTCAGGAAATGCTGTGCCTCGAAGGCAGTAAATTTAGATCTTCTCTTCACTGCAGACAAGCAAAAAGGTGTGTTCTTATCTTGAGTTAGTTAACCTGAGTTAACTAACACAAGGTAAAATACTCATGAAGACAAGGCAGTTCATAGTTTTCATATCTTTTTCATTTTGGAAACAAGGCCTTCACATATAAGATTAGAAGCTAGTGCTTAAATTAGTCATGAGACTACAGCTGTAGGAAAATGTTAAAGGTGGTGGTGAGAATGTTAGCAGCAGTGATCAGCAGGGACACTTATACTCTGAAATCAAGAGGTAGCGGTGAGAAAGGAGAACAGGTAAGTTTTAATATTTTTCATTCAAGTGACTGGTTGTAGAAAAGGATCCAGGATAGCCCTCAGTTCTGAGGTATATTCAGAAAACAAAACTGGATGTGCCATAACTTTATTTTAAGTTCAATGACTCTGAGGAGGCTTCAGTTTCATGGCTGGTATCAAGCGTTTCTCATTGTACCAGTTGTCATACTGTTTTCCTTTGGTCCTGGGGCAGGTGTGGACAATTTATCTCATTTTGACTGAACCTGGTTCTAGGCAGACATTGAGAACAAGACTGGCTTTCTCCTGAGGCAGGTCCTTGTCCCAGTGTCAGTAAGCTGTTGTGTGATGGATGTTTTATTATTTTCCTTCTTCTTTGGAAATGTCCTTGCCAGAAGCACTGTGGGAACAGAAGAACTACCCTATGATGGACATCTAATATTATGTCTTTATTCCTTGGGAATGTGCTTGTCTCATACTCAGCTGGCAAAAGTGACCTTGTCTGCGATGAACAATATGAATGAGCATTTATCTGAGCTTCAATCTGAGTTCTCAAAATTTGTTCAGAGCATATGAGACAATATTTAGGTATCTACTTCTCTGATGGGGAATGGGATGGGAGCAGTGAGTGCTGACTTTCAAAAACAAACACTAATCTCAGACAAACTACTGCGTGTGTGTCAAGACTTACTAAAATAGCAAAGTGCAAAAACTGTAATTGTATCATCTGTAGTATCAAATGGTTTAATTAGTGGTATAAACACAGAAAAAATACATCTCCCTCAGGAGAGCTATGGAGTTGAGAAAATATCTATACCAAGCCTAGGACTAAATGCTCATTGAAAAATGTCAAATCCAGGGATTTGTCATAATGCTAGAATAGCATAATCACACCTTGATAGAAGAGTTTCCCCAGAAATGGAAGAGTAGTAGAAGACACTGGAGAAACTGCCAATATCTAATAAAGGGCTTCTTTAATGTAAAATAAATGATTTTTCATTTGAAGGATGCTGGATATAGATCTCAAAGAGACAATAATATTTCTTACCAGGAATGGACTACTATTCTATTCTTTCTACTGAGAGAATACAAACAAAAGAAATGTAAACAATATGGACCATCAGTTGAAATGCTATATTTATTACTAAGTGTGAGAAACAGTAGTTAAGAGAATTTGCTTTGGACTGCCTTGTTCCTGCTTCAGTACTAAATATATATTGAAATGGTGAGAGAAAATCTGAGTTGAGAAGCTTTCAATGGACATGGAGCTGGGAAGTGGGCAAGAGATTAGAAAACATGAAGTCTTTTAATCAAATATGCCTCAAAACACAGTAATCAGGAGTGAATTGATGTGTGCCAATCACTTTGCAACACAGTTGGCAATTTCCTGAAATATCTTTGGGAGATCCAACTGAATTAAGTTTAAATAGTTTTGGAGTCCTTCTGTATTATAAATGCAAAGTTCATGTATTATTGGGGGATTGTGTGTGACTTCTCAGGGGTGAGGGAGGGGGAATGGTCAGGTGAAAAGATGACTAATGTAAACCCTAGGAAGCTTTCTGAGCATCAAAGAACTATTTTAAACCATGTGCCAGACAAAAACATACTCTTAGGATACACCAAGTTACGTGGGTTTCCTCAGAAATACCTAGGGGAAGGTGAATGCAAATTCCAACCTCTGAACTCAACCTTTTGAAGCGATACACTGAGGAGAGAATCATTGTCTGACTGATTACATATTCACGGTCTCTGACGATTAAAGGCCCAACCTGCATGAAGGAAGGGCTATTCTATGGATATATGTGCTTGTTCTGAGTAAAAAGCTGTAATGAACTTATAGCTACAGAAAAGCTCCTTGGTTGGGTTTAAAGGACTGATCACCAGCCAGAGCCTTTGTTGGAGCTGGGCTGATCTCTAAGCTCATTATCATAGGTCTAGGCCTTAATATGTTTTCTCTGTCATGTTTTCATGTTAAGAGTAAGTGTGTAGGGCATTGCGGTCACTTATAACTGTGGCAATTACACTGTTCATAGCCTCTGAAGAGAAGCAAAACACAGATGCAGGCCTATTTAAGCTGTCTGCCTTGCTGGGGAATTCACAGTGTAGGCAGGGAAGTGTGCAGCCTGAAAACACTCTGGTCCTGAGGGAGAGAGGCATGGGTCTCCACCCAAAAGCAGTGACATGTGAGGAGCCGGGAGCCTAGAGTGAGTGCCCTTGCTAGACCACAAGGGGAAATACAGATGCATTTGCCCTAAACTGTGACGCCCTTCATTGAAAGAAAGAATAGTAAATATGGCAGGCGACCAGCTTGACTTAACAGTGAAATCCTTGCGGCTCTTAAATACAAAAAAAAAAAGCTTACAAGAAGTGGAAGATTGGACAAATGACCAGGGATGAGTATAAAAATATTGCTTGGGCTTGCAGGAGTGAAATCAGGAAGGCCAAAATACACCTAGAGTTGCAGCTAGCAAGAGATGTTAAGAGTAACAAGAAGGGTTTCTTCAGGTATGTTAACAAAAAAAAAAAGTCAAGGAAAGTGTGGGCCCCTTACTGAATGAGGGAGGCAACCTCGTGACAGAGGATGTGGAAAAAGCTAATGTACTCAATACTTTTTTTGCCTCTGTCTTCACGAACAAGGTCAGCTCCCAGACTACTGCACTGGGCAGCACAGCATGGGGAGGAGGTGGCCAGCCCTCTGTGGAGAAAGAAGTGGTTAGGGACTATTTAGAAAAGCTGGATGAGCACAAGTCCATGGGGCCGGATGCGTTGCATCCGAGAGTGCTAACGGAGTTGGCGGATGTGATTACAGAGCCATTGGCCATTATCTTTGAAAATTCATGGCGATCGGGGGAGGTCCCAGATGACTGGAAAAAGGCTAATGTAGTGCCCATCTTTAAAAAAGGGAAGAAGGAGGATCCTGGGAACTACAGGCCAGTCAGCCTCACCTCAGTCCCTGGAAAAATCATGGAGCAGGTCCTCAAGGAATCAATTCTGAAGCACTTACATGAGAGGAAAGTGATCAGGAACAGTCAGCATGGATTCACCAAGGGAAAGTCATGCCTAACTAATCTAATTGCCTTCTATGACGAGATAACTGGCTCTGTGGATGAAGGGAAAGCAGTGGACGTGTTGTTCCTTGACTTTAGGAAAGCTTTTGACACGGTCTCCCACAGTATTCTTGCCAGCAAGTTAAAGAAGTATGGGCTGGATGAATGGACTGTAAGGTGGATAGAAAGCTGGCTAGATTGTCGGGCTCAACGGGTAGTGATCAATGACTCCATGTCTAGTTGGCAGCCGGTTTCAAGTGGAGTGCCCCAGGGGTCGGTCCTGGAGCCGGTTTTGTTCAATATCTTCCTAAATGATCTGGAGGATGGGGTAGATTGCACCCTCATCAAGTTTGCAGATGACACTAAACTGGGAGGAGTGGTAGATACGCTGCAGGGTAGGGATAGGATACAGAGGGCCCTAGACAAATTGGAGGATTGGGCCAAAAGAAATCTGATGAGGTTCAACAAGGACAAGTGCAGAGTCCTGCACTTAAGACGGAAGAATCCAATGCACCGCTACAGACTAGGGACCGAATGGCTCGGCAGCAGTTCTGCAGAAAAGGACCTAGGGGTTACAGTGGACGAGAAGCTGGATATGAGTCAACAGTGTGCCTTTGTTGCCAAGAAGGCCAATGGCATTTTGGGATGTATAAGTAGGGGCATTGCCAGCAGATCGAGGGACGTGATCGTTCCCCTCTATTCGACATTGGTGAGGCCTCATCTGGAGTACTCTGTCCAGTTTTGGGCCCCACACTACAAGAAGGATGTGGAAAAATTGGAAAGAGTCCAGCGGAGGGCAACAAAAATTATTAGGGGACTGGAACACATGACTCATGAGGAGAGGCTGAGGGACCTGGGGATGTTTAGTCTTCAGAAGAGAAGAATGAGGGGGGATTTGATAGCTGCTTTCAACTACCTGAAAGGGGGTTCCAAAGAGGATGGCTCTAGACTGTTCTCAGTGGTAGCAGATGACAGAACAAGGAGTAATGGTCTCAAGTTGCAGTGGGGGAGATTTAGGTTGGATCTTAGAAAAAACTTTTTCACTAGGAGGGTGGTGAAACACTGGAATGCGTTGCCTAGGGAGGTGGTGGAATCTCCTTCCCTGGAAGCTTTTAAGGTCAGGCTTGACAAAGCCCTGGCTGGGATGATTTAGTCGGGGATCGGTCCTGCTTTGAGCAGGGGGTTGGACTAGATGACCTCCTGAGGTCCCTTCCAACCCTGATATTCTATGATTCTATGACTCCTTGGGAATAATAAGGGCCTATGAATAAGTTACAAAAAATGTAAAGTACTGGCTAGACAGGCATGATTAAAAATAGAGTGAACAGGATGAGAGTAGTACTGAGGAAAAAGCAAAATACACGAATGCAGTGATGGCACTGTCAGAAAGATAACCCAGTAAAAAGACAACTTGATTTACAAAACCACAATTTCCTCTGTAATGCTCATCTACAAGTCTAATGACCTTGATAGTCTAATGCAGGGATCCATGTTGCTTCCAGAGAGCTTTTAAACTACTAGTTATCAGACTCATGATAACTAAATCCAGTGGTGTTGCATATCAAAGGGATGACTTTTTGTGGCAGTGTTCTCAGATCTAGCCTGGTGTATAATTCCCTGTTCTTTGTTCCTTTGGGGAAGGATGAAGAGCCCAATACCTTGAGCTCTTACAAGGAATAAGCTAATGCTTGCATAGTGTTTGTCTCGACAGTGCAGTCAAAACAACTTGACAGGAATTGAAGGAATGGTCAAAAATAGTCTACTTCAACCACTCTGTGAAGTATATACTTGGCCACATTATTTTTCCTACAGAATGCTGTTTTCATTCCAAACTAACCATTGGGTATAACTTTTTTTAAAAAAAGATTCTGTGCATTGTATTTACTCTGGTTTGATGCCTGCAGAAATCCCTAGGAGGAATGGGTCTAAGCCAAATAATATTGATAAAGTTTCTGTTGTACTGAGCTCACCTGACCTGTGTTAAAGGTTTTTCTGCAGCATGAACGTTTGCAGTTTATTATTCAGCCACTAGATGTGTCTGTGTGCTGAATAGAATTCCACGCAAAATTTGATCCCTGGTGAACAAGGTAGACTTTTCAATTCAATAGCTTGGAATTGAAGCTATAGAGAAGCCAGTTAGGGTCTGTAATTGTAGTTTTCTTAATGAATACATTTTGCGGCTTAAGAACCATGAGTCCATGTATCACAGTTCACCATCCATCAAATATTCCAATCCATATTTTCTATTTAGGACACAAGCAGATAAGAACATATAGAAGTTAACTCCTAGCAAACAATTTCTGGAACTAGTTGGTGATAACTTTATCTCAAGAAAGAGAGCTATGAGTCATATAACATCAATAATGTGGCCTTTCATTGGGCTTCAAAGTCATTTAGTGCTGTTGCAAATAACATTGACAAACACAGTTGTTCTCTTCAACAATAGAAAAACCACTGCCTGCACTTTAAAAAAAACAAGTAATTACTTCAATAATTGCCTTTTAAAATTCAGCCTTCAGGAAGTGACCTTAGGTTTACTTACAGGAACCCATTAAGACATAATACCAACACTTGAGCACTCTTGGATGTTGTCATTACAATTGTGCTTAGAGTTCTTTTGGAATTGGCCTGAAATACAGGATTCAATGCTACTTGGTTGCTGTGATCTAGAGCTAAATGAATGCTGCACAAAAGAATTTGTGAAGGTTCACTAGAAAAAGTACCACAGATTCACTTCAGTTATATTTGCAACTTAGCAGATGTGTATGAGGTTTTCTTGGCAAGTGTATCATATGAAGAACAGGTATGTAATGAATATTCATGCAACCACATGAGCATCAAGATTCAAACCAGAAGACTGCCTGGCCATTTTGGAAATACTGGGAGTTTGGGAGTCATCCTTTTAGGTATCAGAAACAATATTGTGTAACGTCAGCCACCATTAACACAATGCAAAAAGTGAGTACCCTAACCCTTCTCTGTATTGTTTCATGTTTGCTTATATGGTAGATGACTATTCAGTGACACTGATGTCTAAAAAATGACTTTTGGTGGTTTAATTACTTTCCACACAACCTTACAGATAAGTTAGTTTTCTTTTGTTACCAGCATGCCTAGGAAGGTAAGTGTAGTTGAACTAAACGAGGCAGTGACTACAGTGGCTCCATGTTCTTGGCTTTGGATTTTTAGTTTTCTAGTTTTGTGCCTATTTGCCGATCAAGGTGCCATCTATAACTTCACAAAGTAAATTATAATTTCAGTGTAAGTGTTAAGCACCTAAATAGCACCTATGGCCTAACTTTTCAGTTTCCGCAACCGCTATTGCGGTTAATGAACTATGGGTGTTCAGCTTTTTAGAAATTAACACCAATTTGCTTTCCTTTCTAGCTTGAGGTACTTGAGTGTGAAAATGTTGGTCTTACTGTTTTTATTTGACCACATATGCACATATCACTCAACAACAGAATAACAAAAGCAGAGCTGTAATTTTGATTTAAGTAGCTGTTAGGGAAGTGGAAAAATCTACCAGTGGTCCATCAAAATGATTGTAAGATATTGGACTTGTCTATATGGTGCGTTAGTCTGCCTCAGTAGGGAGTAAATTCTAGTTCACAGTAGTGTGTTGCACACTAACTGGCCCACTCAGACCTTGCTGGCATGTACTTTAAGTTCCCTAGTGTTAATGTAGTCCCATTCCAAATAGTACTGCATTAAAGCACACTAGGAAGCTTTTAGTGTGTGCCAGCAGCGTCCACATGGGCCAGGTAGCCTATGACACAATAGTTTGCACTAGAATTTACACCTTGCTGGGGCAGACTAATACACAGTGTAGACAAGCCCACAATATTTGATTTAGTTTTGAGACTTTCCTCATTAGCGATGCTGGTGCAAGTGCAGAGGTATAAATACATAGCTGATAAAATGCTATTGCTGGTTACATTAAGCTGTCTTTGTGGTTATAGCAAAAAGTTACTTTATTAAGATGGCAAGTTAAATAAATAGGAGCTTTATATAGTAGTCTAGATATGGCACTGACAAAGAATCAACAGCCCCTAACTCTTAGTCAGTCAGGACTGAAGATACTTTGCCTCTTGTAGAAAAACAGTCGTCTGCTTGCAAGATTGAACGCTATAGTCAGTTTATCAGCACCTAGAGTTTCGTGTAAGAGTGGTCTTAGTTTTAACCTGGCTAAGGAATTTTTCTCTGATAGTCTTGCATTTTCCAGTCCCTCTCGAGTATGATATCTATTGCTGAGAAACTAGTGAAACCTTTTTTCTGCAAAAATACATTTGAATTGCAAATTTGGATTTTACCACATTTGTAACGCTGTTGTTGTTCCTTTCTTTGAAGAGTCAAATGCATGAGCTTTTTTCTAACAGTCAGACTCATGAAATGTGAACTTTAAGTTGGAATATTTGTCAAGTGGGAAATAGTCCCTGGTACATAGTGCGTAGTCAAGGCCTATTCATTACTTACTTAATATTTTGAGAATTTAAGGAGTATATAGACCTTTGTGTGCTTTCATCGCACAATTAGCATAGAATATTTCTTAGAATTTTGTATTTACACTGTGATAGTTAAAGAAGACACCATATCAGGGAACAGAAACAATTTCATGTGACTGGTGTGAATTGCAAACATTCACAATGAACCATTTGCCCAGTATCTGCAGACTAAGAATTTTTACTAAAGAAACTTGGGAATTATTTACATTGGCATGATGATGAAAGAATATTGGGCTATGCACACAGTTATATAGAGAAATTTGGTTTATTTGTTTCTAGTTATTTGCTAATCTCTACTAGTAATACTTTTTTAAGTTAAGTTTAAGTTATTTTTATCAACAACCACACATGTTCTCATGACTACAAACCTCAGTAAGTCAATCCCTGTTTTTGTTTAGCTTTCGGAATTTCTTTCCACTGACTATGAATTTATGTTAAGAAGGGACAAATTTCCCCATTAGTGTATAGACTTAAATATCTGAAAATTGTGGATGAGACCTTTTTCAGTTTTGTTAAAGCTCTGTGACACAAATGTGTCATTTAATCTTCTACATTCGTGCTCGATGTTTGTTTCCCTTTCTTACTTGTTTTAGTCTTCTAGGTGGCTTTAAAACCTAAATTAACTTTAACAATTAAAATATAGATATAGTGTTGTCTGCCACAGCTACTTAATCATGGTTGCCAGCTTTCTTTGTTTTCACTCTTCTCTTCGTGTTTTTACAATTTCCAGTTCCTGCTGTACCTACCTGTAGACTCTGCCTGCTTTGTAAACTCCACACTCTCACTGAAATTCCTTGTCATGTTTCCATTTTGTATAATATAACCACTTTAGTTCCTTTCATTCATTCAGTATGACAAATGGATAGTGTCTTTGGTACAGCATGAGAATGGGTAAAACTTTTTGTTGCTGAAAGCCCTTCAGTGTCAATGATGTACTGTTTTGCTAATCCTGAAGAAGACAAATTGCAGTTTAGCTTTAATCCCTGGTCACACGCTGTTCAGATCTTTTTTTATATTCAGTGTTGTACGGATCAGGTGTCCTCAAATTTCAACATATTTCTCATGAGAATCTGCATTTCAGGCTTCTGTTCCTTGCTCACTGGCTTGCTGTTCCACTTTGAGGATGGCAGTCTTCTATTTATTTTTAAATACTGGCACTGATTTTGGGGGCCTCTACTTTTGGTTGACAGACTTGAGCCTGATTTATAAAAGTGATGAGCCCCCGGAACTGGCTTATATAGGAGCTGTAAGAAGAAAGCAGTTTCAAAAATTAAGATTCTGGTGCCTCTAATTGTGCACCCAAAATTGGTAGCCACTCTTTGAAATGACCTTAACCTCTCTGCCTGTGGACCTGTGTGTATAAAGGGGATAACTACTACACTGATTTTATAAAGCTAATTGATGAATTGCCATCAAGCTTTTTGAGTTCGTCTATATAAAAGGTTTTAGGTAATTGCAAAGCACTTTTTTTTTAAATAATGGCAACAGGTAGGATCTCTTGAATTCCTGACTACTTCTTGCTCTTGTCTCTGGGTGTTAATTGCGAGAATATTTGTTGCTAGACTGACAAAGGCTTCTCGTATTCGTAAGAAATTTGCACTTTAATATTGCCTTCCATCTCCTTTATTCCCACTTTTCATAATGGCACACAGTACAACAGATGGAATATGTTTTTATTCTTCATACAATGGGTATAATCAGGAAAATACCCTGTAAAAATATTAAGTAATTTGATAAGATTTCAAAGGATTATTGCCAAGGGTAAGAACAGAGCTTTTTTTTTTTAAATTGAGCTCTCATTTTTGTTCTTATTCCCTGCGGTCAGCAATAGAAGCTTAGAAATATGGATTTCCCCTATCAGTTCTGTTATTAATTTGCCAGACATGGCTTAGGCAAATATTGCCAAGGCTTTCCATATGTTGTATATAAAAATATAATGGTGGGGCTGATTATAGCTTCATAGTTCTGATTGCTTTGGGGCTCGGGAGTTTCATTTTAGGGAATACTTTGACCTATCCCCAAGCTTTTCATAATAAAGAGGTATTCCTCTGAATATTTCTGTGATTGTCCAAGGTAGGTAAGCAATTTTGACACTTTTATTCTAAGAGAAAAATGGTAAAGTAGCAAGTGCTGAGGAGTGATACTGTTTTTTACTTGTTCAAAATTGCTGTCGCAATTTTTTGGCCACCCATACATCAGAAATGCAGCAAAGAATAATTTGTCATTCATGAGACACCTACCTGTTTATTTGTGCATAGTATATTGTTTGGTTAAAATTTTGAAAGAATGGCTTTTACAACATATAATATGAATCTAAGTGATACATTAAATGAGTGATATTTTGGGGATTTTTATTGATTGTGTTAACAGGAAAAATATATGGGGTAAATCTTAACCGTAACATGACATTATATATTGGAATATGTATGGAGTGTAATGTGCATGTATAAAATATGTAACTTGGCTTTTTGTAATGAGGAAAAGTTTTGACTAGAGTCCTACAACATTAGGTATAGCAAGCCAAATTTTAAGCCAAAACAAGTTGATATTGGCCCTTTAATCTTCCTTTATCACAACAGTTAAGATTGAAAATGTCATGTGGTTTCTAGACCAGATAAAGGAAACAGAGACAGATTTAGCAGTTCATTTGATGAGAGGCAGCAGAATGACAGCAGATAAGATCTGCATATGGGTCTGTTTTTCAGTCCAGCAGCTAAGTAAAAACAGAACTGGGAGATGACTTCTGAATAGCTCTTCCAGCCTCTTAAACTTTTCACCTTTTGTGAATATTTGCATGAAAAAACTGAGATTATTATAGTGATACTAATACCCATTTCTTAAATTGCTCTTCATACATTCATCTTGGTGCTTTGCAAATAAAGTATTATTATTCTCATTTTGCTGATGGGATGCCTGAAACACAGCATGAAGTTACTTGCACAAGGTCACCCAGCATGCCCATGGATCTCTTTGGGAGCAAATTTATATCATTTTCACTAATCTACGCAGCTTTTCATCAGGCAAATGGTGAAATACAACTATTCGAAAAGCTAAATGTTTTCTAGGAAAGAAAAAGGAGGCAAAATAGCCCTTCCAAACACAATTTTGTCTGCTAAATTGAATATAGTCTCTACAGAACCAAGTGGGAAATTCAGGCCATAGTTTATATCTTGTGTGGTCCTAAACAATTCTTGCTATGGCTTAATATTCACATTCTTCAAATGCATCTAAGTTAACCCTCTAGTCCCATTGGTTACTTAATCTTCATTCTAAAAGTTATTTCATTCTACTGTTCCCTAGCATAGCCCTTGGGTAATTTTAGCTGTCCTTCACTGAATTAGTCAGCCTTATTTTTCTGGTATTGAGGTGCTCAGAATGGACACCATAGGCTACACGGAGTCTCACCAGAGGTGTCTAGAGAAAAACAAACAATCTTTGGACTACTATCTCCGTATGGAACCCAAAGGTCCCAATGGCTTTTTTGCCATCGGGTGTCATTGAAAGCCTTCATCTAGTATCCTTTCCAATGCCAGCCATAGGTGCCTAAAGCAAAGTAAAATTTTATACCAAGTTCTTACATGCTTTCTGCTGAATTTCAAGGCCTCAAAAAAACTATTACCACAGTCATATCTTTCCAGATCACAGAATGTACTTTATATAAGTAGATAAGGGGCATTAAACAAAGAGATACACAGAAAAAATAATGCAAATAGTAAACTTGAGCTGCATATCACAAGGCTATTAAGATGCAAATTTGTATTTGTCTGTTTTCTGTTGTGTATCTTATTTGTAATTTGATTTTTTTACCCCTTTGACTTTGCCTAACAGAGAAAGATAACTCCTAGTATGTAAGAGAAAATCTGATAATGTGATCCATAATCTTTGTCCTAGTATCAGATTTTGTGAAACAGTATTATGATTATTTTTGATTATTACTAAGGCAACATACAGGAGACTAGTCCAAAATTAATCAAAAATATAACATGCTGCTGCTGCTTAGATGGGCTGTCCATTGTTTCTGTGTGGGTTTCAATGAGGTTCAGCCAACTCTACCTTTTTTCTCTCTTTGTACATTTAAAGAAGTCTTAAATCTTTAACCGCTGTATGCAGTACAACGTTGTTTTGTATTATAACTTAGCTTAGTTTTAAAGGGACTTGGTTGCTTTCTGTGTTTGGTGTCTTCCATGCCCCAGTAACATGCGTCTTGTTACAATAGATCACAGCAGTGCATCTGCATCTGCTACCATCCATTCTGGAGGTGCTAGCAATGGCATTGTAAGGTAGATAACACGACTTATCTACTCTCCAGCTCCAGTTTCCTATATACATGCTTCACTGCTCTCCTCTATTGATGCTAGGCTGGATCGCTGTGAGGAAGATGTCTCTTTTGATCTGGAAGATGGAAGCATTGTTTAGTTAAATCAAACAGCTGTGATTTATGGGGCATGCAACTGGGAAGAAGAAAAATATATATCACTCAAATATTACTGCCTCTTGAGTGGGAAAGTGCTCCAATGGCATCAGCAAATTACGTACTAGAAATAAATCTGCAAAGAGATGGTAGAGTATTGAAATCTCTTGATTTCAACCTTGAGCCACTTTACATGAGTGAGTTTCCAGTCCTCTTCATAGGAAAAGAAGCTCCCAGTCAGTTTCCAGCTGATGATTCCATTTACTCTGTTAACATGAACTTAAGCCATGAATCCCTGGGCAGAGAGGAATAGAGCCATAGGGAATAGCTGTGCCATGTGTTCCATCCCCACCTGCAAAGGGAGGCTCGGGATGGATTGGAACATGCCTTACTACCATTCTCTGCTCCCCCCCATGTACAGAGGTTTTGTTTTGTTTGTTTCCCCCCCCCTTTATTTAAAAAGGAAAATATCTCTTTTGCCTATTCCTTCTTATGTAGCTCATCCTGTGCTCTAACCTTAACTTTGTTATTTACTTTTACAAAGCATTTGGGGGAGATGTTTCAGAGTAGCAGCCGTATTAGTCTGTATTCACAAAAAAAAAGGGAGTACTTGGGGCACCTTAGAGACTAACAAATTTATTTGAGCATAAGCTTTTGTGAGCTACAGCTCACTTCATCAGATGCATTCAGTGGAAAATACAGTGGGGAGATTTATATACACAGAACATGAAACGATGGGTGTTACCATACACATTGTAAGGAGAGTGATCACTTAAGGTGAGCTATTACTAGCAGGAGAGTGGGGGGGGGAGAGAGGGAACGTTTTGTAGTGATCCCCATGTTTATTTCCCCACCCCCACCCCCCACTGTTCCTCAGACGTTCTTGTCAACTGCTGGAAATGGCCCACCTTGATTATCACTACAAAAGGTTTTCTCTTCCCCCCTTCCCCCCCCGCCCTGCTCTCCTGCTGGTATTAGCTCATCTTAAGTGATCAATCTCCTTACAGTGTGTATGGTAACACCCATCGTTTCATGTTCTCTGTGTATATAAATCTCCCCACTGTATTTTCCACTGAATGCATCCAATGAAGTAAGCTGTAGCTCACGAAAGCTTATGCTCAAATAAATTTGTTAGTCTCTAAGGTGCCACAAGTATTCCTTTTCTATTTGGGGGAGAAAGTTTCTTCCATACAATATATCTAAAATAGTTGGATTTTTGCTGCCAATCATAGCTGCACTGGTCTAGCTGTTAGAAGTAGTAACTGAGTCAGTGGCTCATTTCTGTGTCTCACTTCCTTCCCTCCACCCAAATCCATCAGTCCCAGATATTCTTTAATTCTGTATTGCTTCTTTGTCAGGGTCTGTCAGAAACCTTATCTGCATGTCCGCTCCTAGGAGTGAGAAGCTGGAATGTGCTCCAGAACAGGGCCTGAAACACAATTACACAAATGAGCCTTCCACCAGATGATGATGACCCTGGTGCAAATCACCTAAATGAAACTGCAACAGTAAAATAACACTAAAATTAAACTCAGAAAATGAGTTCCAAACCAGAAACAGAGTGGACAGGAGCTGAACAGCCCCGGTCAGAAACAGAAAGTGGCTGCGATGAACCTCTTAACAGGCCAGGATATGTATAAGGGTGTGCACTACTGTCCTGCAATAAACAACCCAGCCATTTGCTTGGTTTGTTGTCAGCAACAGTTGAATTTCAGACAACAGCTCGGTTATTCTTTGATATATATGGCTGGAAGACAAAACATGGTTCATAAATGAATCTGTGGATCTATGGAAACACTGCAGGAGTGCTTTGATAAATATTTTATACTGTTTATTGAGTTGGTTGGTTTTAAAAATGCTTTTGAAGACCACTAATTTGATAGATAGTCAACTATTGGTTGAGTATATTTGTGAAGAGAATTTGCCTTGTTCAATTCCTGGAAGTAACTTTTTCCACAGTTATCACATGAGAGAGAGAGAGAGAGAGAGACCTAGCTCTTCCCAATGTGTTTGTAGAAGTTAAAAACAAAAACAAAAAAAAACAAAAAAAAACCCCTCCAACCAAATAATTTTCCCAGTGGGTTGGCCAAAACATATGTTCTGATCCATTCATGAAATTTACAGTGTATGTTCATGACAAATGAATTCACATGTGAAGTTAAAGGATCATGTAGTTAATGCTTTTTAACTTTTATATTATAGTTTGTGCCTAGAGGCACAACACAAATTGATAGTCACAGCCCCCAAAAGCCTACAGTCTAGAAGTTTGCCTCATTTTATAAGAAGTTTAGTTTATACACATCCTTTTCCCTCAAAACTGAAAATTAAATCCATTTTGGCTACAAGATCATGCCCACAATACAATGGGGTTTTCATTTTCCATGTTCTGTATTCTTTTGTCTCTTCCAAAGCTCTTCTATTCTGTGGCCAAGAGAAAAAACACTGTTGCCAAGTAACAAGAAACAGTGACCAGCACTACTAATGTGTCCTCTATCACATATCAAAAGCAACCTCCCTATTTGTTCTCAAGGACACCAAGAGTGTGAGTTCCCACAATCAGGAGGGAGGAAGAAGAGAGCTGGCGTACCTGATTTAGTAATGCTCAGCGACATCCCTAAGTACCTTAGCACCCATCTAGTAATCATGATTCCAGTTATATTGTGCATGGCTAGTTTGGCTACTTAATGGCCACTCAGGACAAAACATAACGTAATAAGCAAATATCTCTTTACCTGATAGTATTGGAGTTAAGTATTTTATGTACTTTTCCCTTATGCATAAGACATGTCAAGAGAAACTTCAAAATGAGACATATCTAGCACCGATCCAGTGGCTCAGCCAGAGGCAGCTGTGTTTTGCTTCTCATAGAACTGTTGTCTAGGGACTATAAAGTGTCCCACTCCAAAGAGCTACAGTAATGTCCATGACATGGGCATGGTAAATTCAACCACCAGATGGAGGGTTTTATCATGTATCTAGGTCTGCTTTATCTGTGTGCCTGTTGCTCATCCGTAAACAGGGGATAAAATTCTAGACAAGACAGCAAGTGTTAAGTTCTTTGGGGCGGAGGTTCTCTCTGACTGTGCATGATGCCTAGCATAATGAGAATCTTGGCTGGGCTCTCTAGGTGCTACTGCATTACAAATGGTAATATATCACCCTCTGTTGGCAGACAACTAATGACGTGTAGAAATAAAAACACCAGAACACAGTATCATTCATTTTTATTCTATACCTTCATGTCATATGTATTGACCTACCAAAGGGCAGAATCCTTAGACCTTACACTGTTGTGTGTGTATATCAATGTTTGCAGTGATGATTAAGAAATGGCTCAACAATCATTCCAGTTATCAACCTGTTGAGACATCTGAGTAGATCATGGTAGGGAAAGATTTTCCATAGCTGAAAACAACTTAGTTTAGAGACAGCTTAGCAGTTTAAAGGAACTAGAGGAAATGTAGTTAAGTAAACTCTTGAGCAAAGCTTCATTACAGATTGAAAGAGAAATAGATAGCATGGTTATTTTTGATACTTTGGTACTTGAAAATTCCTAATTTCTTCCTTGGTGTAACTTGGTGAGTCACCAGTATATTCTACTAAAAATGAAATTAGTCTTTATGTAACTGAATACAAAGTAGAAACAGAAAATAGAATTTTAGTATTCCTGAAGTAGAGCTGTAGGGTACTGTTCACAGTTTGAAAATTACTCTTTTTTACAAACTGTTCAAAAAGTGTTGTTACTTCAATACAGCCTAGGGTTGGAGTTTTTTTGGGTGGAGAGGGTGTTAAGTGAATTAATCATTGCAGGATCAAGTCCTCTGTTCATCTGCCAAACATAAGACAAGTTTCTCCACACTAGTCGCACCAGTGTGCCTTAGTTGTTGTCAAAAATGGAAGAATGATTGTGACACTTTGATGTTTCCATTTGCTAGGTTGGAAATAGAAGTTTTTCACTTTCTCTTTGTATTTTTCCAAAACTTTAAAAAATGTTAGTTTTTTAATTTTTTCCCTCTTGACCCCTTTTTCCTCCATTTGCTGCTATCATGAAATGAATGGTATGTTGGGTTTTTCAGGGTTTTTTTTCCCCCCTCCCTCTTTTGCTTCTCCAACTCATCAAAACTTCAAATTGGGAAATGTTAGTGGCAACATGAAGCTAACTCTTCACATACATCTTTTCATATCAAGCCTCTAACACTGTCCTTGGTTTTTTGGGTCTCCATAATTAATTACAGAAAACACTATCCTACTTTTAAGTCTCACAGTATTGACCTAGGGTAGTCTCAGTAGAAGGATAAAGACCTCACTATTAGTCCAGTCACCCATGTACATAGCTGCCTTCCATTTCAGTGTGTAATAGAGCTAACTGAGTAATTTAATTTTATCTAGTCCCTCTTGATAACAGAATATACACAAACAACTTGTACTCTGATCAGCTTTTGGAATTTGTTGGACAAATCTTGAATAATGAACTGCATGGATCAATTATTAATCTGAATTTAAACTGGTCTTGTGACAGGGTAGAAGTTGTCTTGTTTCTGTTCCCTGGATGAGTAAGTCTTACACCATGAAAACCTACGTGTTACTTTCAAAATATGGTTTCCACCAGTACTTGCACACATTACTCAGATACGTTTCTGTTAATCATCTTCCTAGGAAGACTTGATCACTTGAAAGTTTGCTTTATGCAAACAGAAATGGTATGGATGTGGCTGAAATGGATTTTTAAATTTCTGAATGAATATTTATGGATAACTATTTGCATTATTTGCCCATCTCTAGTATTTAACACAGCAGCACAGATTCCATGTAACTTTTCATATTTGGGAATTAATTTCTTTGTGAATAGGAAAATTGTTCAGCCCTCCCAGCTCATATTCACTTGCTAGTTTAACAGACCCCCTATTACGCCTATATACATTTGTCAATTGACCACAGATTGGGTTGATGGAAATAACAGGTGTTAAATTTGAAAATTCCAGCACACAAATTTTACTTAGCCTGCCTTATTTTTTTTTTTTTAAACACACACAGAATACCTTTGGTTTGCTCTCCATATTAATATGCAACATTTCTCTTGTACACACATCTAGTTTCCTCACAGCATCTGGAATTAGTAATAACAAAGGGGGTAAGCAACACTAGACATAGGGTCTGTTTGCTCTGGTAACAAGGAAAAGTCACACATTATTTTGCTGTACTTTGGAATGACCTGTGTTGTCTGGATGGTAAGTGAAAACTAGCGGCCAAGAGGTCTAATACTAACTATCTTACGGTATAGTTGAGGCTCTGAGAAAATCCTTTGGGATTTTTTTTTTAAATAACCTAAAAAGGTTATTGTGAGTACTCTAAAATAAAAATGTGTTTGGCAGTACATGACTGTTTTTATAAATGGGCAACTGGGATTGTGATAGTACTCACTAGAGTGGTTGGTAGGGGATCATTGCCTAGTGGTAAGGGTATAGGCCTGTGACTTGCAGGGGGTTGTTGGTAGGGGAGCCTGTGCCCTCCCACTCCACAAGGCTCCAACTCAGGGCCCTTCGAGGGCTATCAGTGATCTGACAGCCAGGGAAGCTTAAGGCTGCCCTTTCTGGGCCACTTTCTATCCCCCCTGCCATGATTGTCCCAAGGTCACAGTCTGGGTTAAGGCTCCATTAAGCGTGTCCACTCACCACAAGACATCTTCTGGTGGCAGTTGTAGCAAGGTCGCTCTCTTTGTCTCTTGGGTGGAACTGCCTCCTCATGTGGTACATCCCACCCTCCTGGGCTGGCTTGGACCTACAGCTTTCACGCACTGGGGTATTCCAAACAAAACTAAAGGGGATTAACCAAATCCAGAGTTTGTATGAGAGGGAGAGGGCGGGGTATGATTCCCTCTAAGACTATCTCTGCAACAGGGTCCTTCCTTCCCTCAGGGAGAGACCTTTGGGCAGTGGCTTCGGGAGAGATTTCTGCCTTCCCTCAGCTCTTCTCTCCTGGAGCTGCAGCTCTGCTGTCTTCCCTGGTCTGCCTGCAAATGAACTGCTCCCCTGCCTTTTAACTCCACTTCCAGTTGGTGCACTTACTACAGGTGGGGCAAGGCAGGGATGGCCAGGCTCAAAATAGTTCCTTAACCCCTTGTCACGCAGCATGGGGTTTGTAAACCCCATCACAGGGATGTTCATTTAATATTTGGTTTAGTATTAAAATTTTGGTTTGTGGGAGCTGTCCCTTTAAACACAGGGTCGAGCGCTTGATAAGAGTTTGCAGCAGCACTGAGATTAGCTTGTTTCCCAAGTATGAAAAACCCAGCATGTGCAAGCTTCAATAGCTGCTAATATCTTAAGAAGACAAGCCTAATTTTTGAAGGTTTAACACTGTTTTTCACTAAATTCTATAGGGTTGTCATGTAAGGATTATGTAGTATTGTTTCTGTTCCCTTGTGGGAACTGTCCCGAATTGAGGTTTCAGTAGAGGTGGTTTTGGAACAAATTGCTAAATTAAACAGCAATAAGTCACCAGGACCAGATGGTATTCACCCAAGAGTTCTGAAGGAACTTAAATATGAAATTGCAGAACTACTAAATGTGGTGTGTAACCTATTGCTTAAATCAGCCACTGTACTAGATGATTGGAGCATCGCTAATGTAACAGATTTTTTTTAAATTTATTTAAACTCACTGCAGAGACAATCCTGGAAATTACAGGCCAGCAAGCCTAACTTCAGTACCAGGCAAATAGGTTGAATCTATCATAAAACCAGAATTATCAGACACAGATAACATGATCTGTTGGGAAAGAGTCAATATGGCATTTGTAAAGGGAAATCATGCTTCACAAACTATTAGAATTCTTTGAAGGTGTCAGCAAGCATGGTCCAGTGGATATAGAGTACATGAACTTTCAGAAAGCCTTTGACAAGGTCCCTCACCAGAGGCAAGGTCCTCTCCCGGATCAGTAACCAGTTAAAAGATAAGAAACAAAGGTTAGGAATAAATGTTCCATTTTCACAAAGGAGAAGGGTAAATAGCAATGATCTGTCCTGGGACCAGTGCTGTTCAACATATTCATAAATGATTTGGAAAAAGGGGTAAACAATGAGGTGGCAAAGTTTGCAGAATATACCAAATTACTCAAAATGATTAAATCCAAAGCTGACTGCAAAAAGTTACAAAGATCTCACTAAACAGGTGACGGGGTAACAAAATGGCAGATGAAATTCAGTGTTGATAAGTGTAAAGTAATGCACATTGGATAAAATAATCTCAACTATACATACACAATGATGGGTTCTAAATTAGCTGTTACCACTCAAAAAGGAGATTTTGGTGTTATTGTGGATAATTCTTTAAAAATGTGCTGAAGGTGCAGCAGATGTCAAAAACTAACAGAATGCTAGGATCCATTAGGAAGGGGCATAGATAGATAGGTTATGCAATAAAAATGATCAGGGGTATGGAACAGCTTTCATTTGTGGAGAGATTAAAAAGACAGACCCTTCAGTTGAGAAAAGAGGCAAGTAAGGGGGGATATGATAGAAGTCCATAAAATCATGACTGGTGTGGAGAAAATGAATAATCAAGTGTTATTTACTCTTCAGCATAACACAAGAACTGGGGGTCACCAAACAAAAATTTATAGGCAGCAGGTTTAAAATGAACAGAAGAAGTACTACTTCATCCAATGCACATTCAACCTGCAGAACTCATTGCCAGGGAATGTTGTGAAGGCCAAAAGTATATCTGGGTTCAGAAAAGAATGCAATAATTTCATGGAGGATAGGTCCATCAGTGGCTACTAGCCAAGATGGCCAGGGATGCAACACCATGCTTTTGGTGTCCCTAAACCTCTGACTATCACAAGGTGGGACTGGACTCAAAATTGCCATGTTCTGCTCATTCCCTATGAAGCATCTATCATTTCCTACTGCCAGATACAGGGCTAGATCAACCATTCATCAGACCCAGTGTGGCCATTCTTATGTTCTTATTTACTCAGGTTTCCAGGACAACTGAGTTCTAAATTAGCTTTCTCTACTTCTCAATATTTTTCAATTCTAAAATTCACTAATCTGTAGCTCCTGATTTAGGGTATGCTACACATCAGCTGGGGTGAGTGGCTGCCAGCTTGGGTATGCATATATGCATGAGCCCAAGTCACCGCCCTTGCCATCACAACCACTCTGCTATCTTTAGCACACTAGCTCAAGCAGAGCTAACGTGTGTCAGTCTACTCAAGTTGGGAATTGCACCTCCTAGCTGCCACGTGTTTAGTTTGGATCTGGATTAGACTCCAAAATATGAAAGTTTTTAGATCCAGGGTCTGGGTTCCAGGCAAACATCTGATTTTTGTTGTCACTCAGTATATATTCTATGAACTTCAGCCCCATGGGTGACGGAAGCTGAAAGTTCATGACAAGTGAAGATTAAGTTCATAAAATGGGAAAATAATTTAATTTAAACCAAACCTGAAAAATTAGATGCTTAAAAATCAGGTATCCTAAAATAGAAAGAGTGAGCAGACAGAAGGGAAGGAGGTTTGATGGCTTCCTCCCAGCAGGAATGTCCAAACATACATATATCTTAGAGAAGATATTCAGGGGCTTGCGTGTAATACCACCATCTCTCTGTTGAGAATGCCTCATGTGCTTAGGAAATTGATGTGGTCAAAACAAGAATGAAGAACCACATGGCAATTTTCACTTATTTCCTTGTTAGACAATTTTATTAAACAGCTCTGAGAGCATGTGGGAAAGAACGGGATGTGGAGTGGTAGAGACATGGATTTTAAGCAGCAGTGAGAAGCAGTGGTGGACTTTTTTTTTTTTTTTACTTGAAGCATCAGCTACTTTCTAATTTGTTTCATGACCATGCCTAATAGGGTACAGAATGTGAGTGAGGCCAAATAGCAAAAATTAAGATGTTTGTACACCAATGCGAGGAGCCTAGGTAACAAAATGGAGGAACTAGAGTTACTGGTGCAGGAAGTGAAACCAGATATTATAGGGATAACAGAAACATGGTGGAATAGTAGTCATAACTGGACTACAGGTATTGAAGGGTATGTGCTGTTTAGGAAAGACAGAAATAAAGGTAAAGGTGGTGGAGAAGCATTGTATATCAATGATGAGGTAGAATGTAAAGAAATAAGAAGCGATGGACTGGATAGGACAGAGTCCGTCTGGGCAAAAATTACATAGGGGAAGAAAACTATTAGAGCCTCCCCTGGGATAGTGCTTGGGGTGTGCTATAGATCGCCAGGATCTAATTTGGCTATGGATAGAGCCCTTTATGTTTTTAATGAAGTAAATATTTAATGGAAACTGTGTGATCATGGGAGACTAACTTTCCAGATATAGACTAGAGGACGAGTGCTAGTAATAATAATAGGGCTCAGATTTTCCTAGATGCGATAGCTGATGGATTCCTTCATCAAGTAGTTGCTGACCTGACTAGAGGGGATGCCATTTTAGATTTGGTTTCGGTGAGTAGTGAGGACCTCATAGAAGAAATGGTTGTAGGGGACAACCTTGGTTCAAGTGATCATGAGCTAATTCAGTTCAAAATGAACAGAAGGATTAACAAAAATAAATCTGCAACTAGGGTTTTTGATTTCAAAAGGGCTGACTTTCAAAAATTAAGGAAATTAGTTAGGGAAGTGGATTGGACTGAAGAACTTATGGATCTAAAGGCAGAGGAGGCCTGGGATTATTTTAAATCAAAGCTGCAGAAGCTATCGGAAGCCTGCATCCCAAGAAAGGGGGAAAAATTCATAGGCAGGAGTTGTAGACCAAGTTGGATGAGCCAAGCATCTCAGAGAGGTGATTAAGAAAAAGCAGAAAGCATACAGAGAGTGGAGGATGGGAGGGATCAGCAAGGAAAGCTACCTTATTGAGGTCAGAACATGTGGGGATAAAGTGAGACAGGCTAAAAGTAAAGTAGAGTTGGATCTTGCAAAGGGAATTAAAACCAATAGTAAAAGGTTCTACAGCCATATAAGTAAGAAGAAAACAAAAAGAAGTAGTGAGAAGGATAATCTAGGCATGGCCCAATATCTAAACAAATACTTTGCCTCAGTCTTTAACGAGGCTAAAGAGGATCTTAGGGATAATGGTAGCATGACAAATGGGAATGAGGATATGGAGGTAGGTTATTATCATATCTGAGGTAGAAGCGAAACTCGAACAGCTTAATGGGACTAAATCGGGGGGCCCAGATAATCTTCATCCAAGAATATTAAAGGAATTGGCACAGGAAATTGCAAGCCCATTAGCAAGAATTTTTATGAATCTCTAAACTCAGGGGTTGTACCGTATGACTGGAGAATTGCTAACATAGTTCCTATTTTTAAGAAAGGAAAAAAAGTGATCCAGGTAACTATAGGCCTGTTAGTTTGACATCTGTAGTATGCAAGGTCTTGGAAAAAAAATTGAAGGAGAAAGTAGTTAAGGACATTGAGGTCAATGGTAAATGGGACAAAATTCAATATGGTTTTACAAAAGGTAGATCGTGCCAAACCAACCTGAACTCCTTCTTTGAGAAAGTAACAGATTATTTAGACAAAGGAAATGCAGTGGATCTAATTTACCTAGATTTTAGTAAGGTGTTTGATATGGTGCCGCATGGCACTAAATTTATATTTATATATAAATTATAAATAATTATTTAATTATTAGTTAAACTGGAAAAGATGGGGATCAATATGAAAATTGAAAGGTGGATAAGGAATTGGTTAACAGGGAGACTACAGCGGGTCCTACTGAAAGGTGACCTGTCAGGCTGGAGGGACGTTACCAGTGGAGTTCCTGAGGGATTAGTTTTGGGACCAATCTTTTATTACCCACCTTGGCACACTGTCCTAGGACAGTGGGGTGGGAGGAGGTATTGTTTCATATTCTCTGTGTATATATAAAGTCTGCTGCAGTTTCCACCGTATGCATCTGATGAAGTGAGCTGTAGCTCACGAAAGCTCATGCTCAAATAAATTGGTTAGTCTCTAAGGTGCCACAAGTACTCCTTTTCTTTTTAAGAATGGCTGTTCTCATAAGACTTTTGCTACGTCTAAAGCAAAATCAGAAAACAGGCCCTTTTGGTTTTGGATCCAGCCTAGAAGCAAAGTATTAAGGGTGGATTAAAAAAATGGAGATTTAAGTCAAGCTTCACAAGAATCTGAAGAGATTCAGAAACGAGTATCTACCTTTTGCCAATTTCTGTTTAGATTCAACAGTAATCTATGAGCTTCCTTTTTGTCTCTGAGATGTAGCAATGGGAAGCAGGCTATCGGTTGCATTTTGTGATAGTGCGGTATTAATCATTCATACCACATTAGTGCTCTATTAAACATAGAAAGTTATTACTGGCATTGCTGTGTATTGATAGAAGTAAGTTTTATTGTCTTGGCAATGTTGCCTGATCAAGAAATTGATACTAATGTTATTGTAGATCAGTGGTTCACAAACTTGTTCTGCCGCTTGTGCAGGGAAAGCCCCTAGCGGGCCGGGCTGGTTTGTTTACCTGTCACATCCGCAGGTTCGGCCGATCGCGGCTCCCACTGGCTGCGGTTCACTGCTCCTGGCCAATGGGAGCTGCTGGAAGTGGCGGCCAGTACGTCCCTTGGCCCGTACTGCTTCCAGCAGCTCCCATGGGCCTGTAGCAGCGAACCGTGTAGATGTGTAGATTTGTAAATCGTAATTCCTTTCTAACAGGTGGCAGGAGCTTCTGTGTGATGTCTAATAAAACAAAAAAAAAGTGGAATTGACAGTTCCCTGAAAGTACACCTCACAAGTAGGAACTCTGAGATGAGCTGAGCAGAGGAACTGAACTCATAAGGCAAAATTGCAGGTGGCTCAGAAGCTTTGGGGACTGGCTTTTCACCTTTATCTTTATTAGGATCTAATAAATTTATGGTGTCCGATTTAAAACAGAAACGCAGAACCGGAGAGTTGAATGTAAGCAAGAGAAGTACATAAAATGGGTTGTTCCTCTTTTTTTCTTGCCTTCCTGGAATCAGAAGAACTGGGTCTGGTCACTATTCCATGGTTACAGTACTGTCTTTGTATTGACTTTGCGAATCTTCAGATCTCATACTCACTTTCAGCTGTAGCAGTGTAAACCTTGTGTGATATGAGAATCAGGTCCTCTGATTTCACTAATGCTGTCAAATATTCATTTTATTTATTTTGTTTTCCTTTACACATTTTTACTAACTACTATTTCTTCTTCTTAGTGTATGCGTAATGTGCCTCAGGTGGCATGTGACCAGAATTCATCACCCAATTTGGCCCTCTGGTTGGATCATTAGATTCCCTGGCTCGGGCTGAGCACTGACAGGGAGTGTGACATGAATGCTGATCCATGCTCCCCACTATCTACATTAAGAGTGCTCAGCTAAAGCTCTGGGCATCCTTTCCTTTAAAAACTAACTAACTGACAAACCTGTCAGTTAATCCAGAAAAAAATATCAAATAACCCAGTGAGAATGTAAATAATTTGTATTGCAGTAAGACCTGGATGCCTGAGCCCCATTGTACAATGCACCATACAAACATAACAAAAAGACCTTCCATTCCCTGAAGAGCTTACAATAGAAATATAATATGAATATAATACATTAACTGCCTTCCCCACACAGTACTCACCAGAATTTCACACCAGCAATACCCAGCCCTACCCATCACCCAAGATCTGAAATTCTGATGTCAGCGCACATGTGCAGAAATGAGCAACTTATCTTAGGCACCCAAAATGAAAATTTGCAATGACACGATTGTGCATCTGTTTATTTTCAAGTGCTAGGTTTATATTTTCCTTCATATGTAACTATATACATAGAATTCCAATATGAAAAAGTCTCTCTAATATGAATGGTGTCTGTTGGGTTAGTCCATCGCTGCTGCTAAAATCTGCTTTTTGTCTTCATATCCTAAAAGTAAACAGCACATAATGTGTTTAAAATTCACTATGACTCATCTACCTTAGCTACTCTCCACCAGTGACCTTCTTATACGTGGTAGTAGCTTTTTGCAAACATGAATGGAGCTTTATCGAAAATACTTGAAGGGTTATTGCAAGAAAATAAAAGCAATTTGATCTACAGTTTACGTAAGGACAAAATTGTTTCTCCAACAGGGTGTTTACAACTTTCTCATCATGGTAGAGTCCAAATAACGGTATAGAAGCATTGAATCTTGTTTAGACAGCTGACTGCTGCTGAATACTGCAGTCAGAATTCACCTGCTGTGGCACACAATGTAGCAAATATTTGATAAGTCAACAAAATGTTAATTGGTGATCGGAGAATAGCAGCTGTGGTGAAGGACTGGGGTTAATTTAAATGCGACCTTTAGGTCACAACCTAAATCATGCTTGGTCTTTCAGAAGCAATTTTTTTTTTGCAGTAAACAAATGGCCAAATCCAGAGAAGCATGACACACCCACATTTTGCAAGGCAATGGAACGTAGCATGTAAGCATACCAGTTACACCAAGTAAGGATTTTAGAAAGAGGCTCTTAATTTAATTGGGATGTAACTGTGTGATGCTTAATATTATTGCGACACTTCTTAGTAGTAGAGCACACTTCTTAAGATATGATCAGGTTGGACAGCTTGAACAGCTTATATTTGTCAGCTTTGGGGGAAAATGTTGTGTAAACAGGCTTTGATAAAGCTTTCAGTACTACTGCTTTTAGCAGCCATTTTCGTGGCAGTCTAGGCACTTTTACTTTCAGTCCCAGACAAAATGCAAACGCTCAGAAGCCCTTATTTATAAGTCAGTAAAATAAGGGGAGAAAAAAAGTCAAATCGTGTTCAAATTGCAAAGTTCTATTTGGGTTCAAATTTTGGGCAAACATTGGGGATATATATTTTGTGTAATGTTCCTTGTCCATAACTATAGTTTCATCCCCGATCCCGCTGTTAACAAGGCTCTCCTTATAGGCATTTCCTTTCCTTTCTCTCTTGCTGCTGCTGCTGCATCACACTGCTTTTATCCTCAGCATGCCCAAGAAGTGTCAATAACACTGATAGGAGAACAATTCAGCCTCATGAATCTTTGTCTTAATATATTTTAGCCTTTTTAAAATCTTATTCTTTCATCTGTGTCTGGAGCTCGCATCTGATTTTCACTTTCACTCAGTGCCTTAGCTATTGTCAGCCAATAATGCATTCATACCAAGCTTTCTGTGATGTGCACTGGCATATTACCTCGTGCAATTATTTAATTAAGGCATAATTCGAAGGCGCAATTCACTTTAAAGAGGTAAAGCTTGTGGATTGAGCTATGCAAAAGAAACCAGTCTTCATCAATGAAAAACAGCACAGGCTTTTGGGGAGTGATGCTTATCTCCATCAACAACAAACACATTTGACTTTGAAAACCCCTTTAGAGATTTTCTTTTTTCTTTATCTGGAAGGATTGTAGATCTCCAGCAGTCCTATTCTAAAGATACTCTTCTGGTGGTATTACCAAAGAATACTTTTAGGTACTATGTTGGTCCATTAGTTATAGGTAATCTTAATCCACAAAGTTCAAATACAGATCCAAATAAATTTGGATATGTTTGGATTCAGAATTTTTGGCTCTGTTCAATGGTAAATGCAAGCGGATGTGTGTAGGTTCTATATTACCGAGTAGTTTTGTCTTTGTGTCAGTGCATGTGGTGGGACAAAAATGCAAATGGAACTAAGCATCCAAATGCAGGAACAAAGTTAAATAACACGCAGCAGTGTGTGAGGACTCTGCAGACAATATTAAACTCAGTCTATTTAATTGGGGCAAGAGTTTCTTAGAAAAAAAAAATACTTATTTTAATATTTACCAGACAGGCATGCTGTTGCTTACATGGTTGAGATGAGAAATTTTGGTAAAACAAAGCTGAAAGAAATGTGAGTAAATCTGATATTGGAAACGATTGGACATAGTGAAGATCTCAAAGTAAAAGTATGCAGAAAAACTTAAGCGAGAATTATGAGCAAACATTAAATTCAACTTGGATAATTTAATACATTTCTAGCCTGAAGAAAAGATCTAAGGGTCCAGTTCTGCAGCTTTTATTCCCGTGAGTAATCTTTACTCATGCATGTAATCCGATTGACTCTGCTAATAACAGACTTGACTTCCGTGGGACTACCACACAAATAGGGTTTGCTAGCTTGTCACTAAGGTCTGTAAGACTGGGACCTAAAACGATACCGTGAGACAAAACCACGGAAGCCAAATGTTAAAAGACAGTATGAGTCCTCAGTGTACTCCTAAAATAGTGCTGAAGAACAAAGCAAGATCAAATTCACATGTTCCTAGAATATAAAAATTTGACAACAGAAACGGTACCACTGAAAACTGGTTCTGACACGAGTAGTTCAGGAAATAAAAAATATATAGGAAAATGAAACTGTAGCATGTGATGTAAAGTCACCCTGCTGATGGATTTAACGTGAGCTGTGGGGATGAACTATAAAGCTGAATGAGGATTTTTGTGGGCGGGCCTCCAGAGCAGTCATTTAAATACTGCTATGTTTTCCTCACGAACGCACACAGCAAAGCATGCATTTTTTAGTCTAGGTTACTTTGCTTTCAATTCAGCAAAGCACTTAGGTGTTTAAGTCTCCTTGAAATCAATGGGATTCAAGCATGTGCTCAATTGCCTTGTATTTGTTGGCCTTTATATTAGAGCAGGGCTGTCAGTTCAGCAATGTCTCCAAGAGTGAGAGGGAGCACAGGGACTCACTCCGTGTAACATTCCACATCTGAATTGAGACCCATCAGCAGCTGCTTCACAGCAACCCCTTCTGCAGCTAGGAAGACTGCTTTAAAGGAGCAACACAGAAAACAGAATGACATTTACATCCAATGATACAAGCCCTGCAGCCGGGAGCCTAGGAGAGACAGCAGCTCAGTATTGTCACCTGTTGGTGAAATGGGAGAGGAGCGGCCCACAACTGCTTAAGAACTGCAGATGGGCAGGGGCTCCCCTGGCAAGGGAGCTCTCTGCTGGCATCTGTTCAAGAACAAAGGTAACTGACTGAATGGGACAGGCTTTATCTGCATTTCAGTTTTATTTGATAGCTTGGAGCATTTGGGTTAAAAATCAGTGAAGTTTTGAGTTTGGGAGCAATAAAAGGCAGCAGACTCTCTTGAGAGATGAAGCGGCAAGAGATCTGCACCAATGTGCCTGTGGTCGCCCTGAGCAAGACTGCAGTCAGACATGGTTGGGTAAGAGAGCCTGGACAGACCTACAAGAGCAAGTGAGGTTCTTAGCTTCTGCTTTAATGGCCTCTCAGCTAGTGAGGACTCCAGATGTTCTAGATATTGCAGATTCCTTTTAGCTGAGACAGCTACACAACAGTGGACAGTGCAGAGCAGTGGCAGCTTTGAGGCAACGGATGGTGCAGAGTAGCAGCATCTTTAGGCAATGGATGGGGCAAAGCAGCAGCAGAGGCCTTAGCTGCAAGATGATGGATGGTGCAGGGCAGTGGCCGCACCGTTGGGGTAATGGATGTCGCAGAGTGGTGGTGGCAGGTGAAGAGGTAGGCTGCAGCCACAGAGAAAGCAGCAGCCTACCTAAAGGAGACTGGTGCTGGCCTCCCGACATAACAGATAAAGCATGATCACTTCTGCTGGTCAGGTATTGGAGCCCCCAGAGCAGCAGAGGCAGCACTGAAATCTACTGAAATCCTTGGACTTCTCCAACCCAGGACAGTTAACTGTGAGAAGGGAAACTGGGAAGTGGCTAGAACACAGCCACACAACTGCCAGAGGAAGACTGAGGCTAGGATTACTGTGAAGACACCATGGAGGTGGAGGAGGGAAACCTTATCTCATAGAATTCAATGTGTTAATTGCTGCCTTTCCCAAATTCATTCTGTTGTCTCGCCTTATTTTCTTCCCCAATAAAATTCTTTGTTTTAGCCCCTGAACTCAGTGCTTGTGAGTGCGGAAGTATTGCCCATCAAGGATGGCATACTTTCCCAGGTTTCTGGTTGTGGGTTCCAGCTGGTGTTAGTTAAATCGTTAGAAAGAACTCTCAGAAAACTGAACCCTGCCCTTTTTGCTGCTGACAACACATGGGTTACAATTATATACTATATAAACTGCTCATCTAATATGATTGTAAAGAAAGCAAAAGTTTCTATATCTGATTTTCTGATATTTTGTGACTATCCAACCAAACGTATTTGTTATCATGTTTATAAACAGTTGTATTTGATGTCTCCTTTACAAGATGTATTGATAATACGCCAAGACTCGCACGTAAAACTGACTGAAGGGCAGGGGAGATCTGATCGTTCTGAAATTTGAAAGAAGATGAAAATTAATCTGCAAAAGGGTTGAACTATTTCAATTTCCATGTAAGAAACAGAGTAATTTGGTCTTCTGTATTGGCGTGTAAAGCTGCCAGGCTCCTGTGTTGTACATTTGTAAGCAGTGATATTGTTGTTACTCATTGTCCAATATAGATTCTCTAGCAAGAGTGCATAATCCTTTTTAGAATAAAAAGCAAACTGCTGACATGATCAATACATTGATCATAAAATATTTTGACATTTGAGTTTTTTAGGATGACAATTTAAAAAAAACCAAAAAATTAAAAAAAAACATTAGAAAGAATGCACATGAAAATAGTGGGAAAATAGTTTAGATCCATTTAACACACACAAAAACCATGATTTTGAATATGCCAAAAACACTAATGAAAAATAACAAGCAGAGTCCCCAGGCACTATAATGGATGATTTATGTGTGTAATAATAAAGCAATGAGTACTCCTTTCTAAAACTAGCAGCTGTTCATATGGTAAGTATTGTTGAAAAAAGTAAACCAAAACATTGTTATCCTGATTTGAAATCTGATATAAGATCTCTTCATGGATTCTGTACAGAACTGTATTCAAAATAAAGCTGTACATAAACTAATGTAACTGTAGTTATAAGTCAAATTACACCAAAAAAGCTGTTGCCATAATTGATTCCACCATTAATCTGTCATATACAATAATCTTTCATTATCATTGGGTAATAGCTGATTACTGAGCGAAAGCTGACAAAAACTCCAAACCATCTGGCCAATTGTGGATCTTTTAAAAAAATGTAGTTTTGCTGAATATTTAAACAATTATTTAAATAAAATTGAATAAACAGGCATTTGTAACAAAACTGAAGGTTGTGCTTTGCAAAATCTGCTGTCTTGCCCTGTTTCTCGAACTACCAGAGAACCAGTGATCAAGAACAAGTGACCACCCCAGACTTTCCATACCGTCAAAGCCATATGGAATTCAAACTTCTAAAATGTAAAAGAATGAATTATAGGGCTCGTAATTCAATTGTCTATCATTGTTAGTCCCATTTATAGAAGGGGAGACAGAAGCATGTATTGGACATAGAGTAAAGGTAAATAAGTAGCAGTACTGCAGTATATATGTTAGAAAATAAAATGGGATTAAATGTCAGTTTAGTTCAAAGGGATTTTATGAGGATACATTTCTTTGTGTTTTGAAGCACTTTGAAGATAGAACTTAATGCCTGACCCAGTGAAGTGAGTAGAGCTACACAAGGAACTACATTTTTGTTATATGAAAAAATTCACGTTTTCAGGAATATTATTTTATCCTGAAGTGGAATGAAAAACCAAAACACACATAAATGCCCCTGGCACTCAAATCCTACAATATTTTGTTTCTGAAACACTGAAATATGCTCCGTAGGATGCCTGGATTGCAGTGGAGCCAAAGAGTTTGGAAGCCCTGGGTTCTCAGTAGCCTGCCTGGCCAGTCGAAGAGCAGTTAAAGAGAGCCAGTTCCCTAGCACCAAGACTCCCGGCTCAGTGATCTGCAGAGGTGCCGGGCAAGCAAACTGACAGGAAGCCAGGCAGGTTTTTGATGGAAGTTCATTGAAAACAGTTTCTTTGTGAAAAGTGAAATACTGTACTTCAAACGTTTCTTTGGAATTTTTCTGACCAGCTCAAAAAGTGAGTGGCAAAACTCCCTTTGATTTGAATGGCAGTAGGTTCAAACACATCGGAGTTGTGTGTATTATATACAGTTTAACTGAGCTCTTTCATGAATGATAGGTTTTGTTCTTTGCAGTCCTCTTTAATAGCAGGGTTAATAGCATGGCTCTTCATGAAGTACCAGGGCTCTACTTTGGTGGTCCCTGGCATAGTTCCAATATTTGATGACAGTTTAAACACAGCAATGTGCATAATGTATGAAGACATAAAAGTAACTTCAAAGGGGCTGGTTATCAGGTGACAATGACAGATAAAAAGTGTCTGGTATGTGTGACACTACTGCTGTTAAAAGGCAAGAACTAGTAGACCTTCTCTACAACTGAATTAAGTTCAGTGATTTTCAACCTGTGGTCTGCAGATCCCTGGGGGTCCGCAGACTATATCTTAAGATTTCCAAAGGGGTCTACACCTCCATTCAAAATTTAGAGGCCCACAAATGAAAAAAGTTTAAAAACCACTGATTTAGTTTATTTAAAATGAAGAGTAAATTTTGATTCACTGATTCCTGACAGTAAGAACTGTACCCCATTTGAATATTGAACATCAGAACAAATAAAGTGATGTAACTACTTCTTGTAATCAACCTCTGAGGCAGTTCATTCTGCAATAGTTTAAGCAGAAGCTGAAATGGTTTTTCTAATGTGTCAACGGAAGATATTGAGGGTGGAAAAATATAACCATTACCAATCCTCCAGAAAATAAACTTGAGAGGGATATTAGATTATTGACTGTTGTGGGAAGCTTTTCTCCCTAAAGTATAGTATAATGCAATGTTGTTTCATATAGCATCTTTCATTTAGGCTGTCCCAAAATGTTGTGAAGAGTTGATACACTTAGTCACTTCATAAATAATAGAAAGAGAGAAACCGAGTTAGGAGAAAAAGGAGCAAAGATGAGATGAGGAATTGATTTAGGCAGAGATATTTTTTGGATGGCAAGAGGTATACAGGAGAAGGTGCTCCCACCCCAACTGATGAGACGTTATGTGTTGACAAAGAGGAAGGCAGTGTTGGAAAAACAGAGTGATATTGGGAATAATAAGGGACTACCTCAATCAAATAGGGTGAACAAGTTAATCGGTGATGAAAAAGGAGGAACACATAGGCACAAAACCCAAACTTTGTCTCCTTGGTGCTAGCTGCCTCCATCTTCCTTTGACTCAGCTGTTTTTCTAACTATTTTATTTCTGTTAATATAGAAAATGTGAAGAATCTATTCCAGCACAAATTTTGCTGCTTAGCTGTCAGAATCCAAGCACAGCAGAAAAAGTAAAGTAGAACAGGAATGATGAAATGGGCAGTGCAGTTACTGTGCAGTACAATAAACACAACTGAGGCTTTACTTAGAGTCCTACTCTGACTATTTTTGATGGAGACGTCTTCCATACTAAGCGGTGGGAGCCAGTCTGCATTGTAAGTCCAGAACACCGCTGTCTGCAAATGTGTGTGCCTTATGCCAATGAAGCTTTTCTAGGAAACTGTAAAAGGGGAGAATTTTTGCTGTTTTAAAGAGCACAGCAGTGGTACTGTCAGATGAGATTCCTTTTGTTATTCCAGAGGCCTTGTGTGTAGTCCAGTTTTAGCTCTTTGGCAAAAAGTTCACCAACAACTTTCCAGAGTTCATGCTTCTTGCCAGAAGTACATTTTTCAGAGATGCATCAGTTAGCCCACCAAGATCACGGAAGCTAGGCTGTCATGCTTATGAATTAGCATGTTAGCAGACCAGAAGCCAAAGATAGAGGTATCTTGGCAGCTTTCACAGATTGTACAAAGTGATATATGATAAGCAAAAATTAATGGCACTAACATACAAGCTGGTATACAAATAAATGACCATTAACATTTATATGCATTCTGTTTTTAAGCCATTGAAATTATGGACAGGTTAGAGCAATGTGACAACCCGAACAGCTGCAGTTTTAGACTGAATGCTTGAAATTATGAAATTTTGCAGATTGGTTTCATCCTGTGATTTTACTGCTCATAATCGTGTCCTCTGTAAAATACACTCCTGGTAGACAATCCTAACATGTTTTTCAGAGGACATTAATGATTCATTGTCTGTTACATTTGAGGGGTTTTAGTTTGATCCCTGTGTATGATGATTTCATGGAATCTGTACTTAAATTCCTGGGACCAAGTTTATCCCTGGTGTATCTCCACTGAAACCAGCTGAGAATTGATTTGGTGCCAGTTATTCATATAAACCTTAACCTGAACTTCTTTATTACTGTCATTAAAAGTATATTTGGGCCCAAACCAAAGAGCTGGGTCTGAATACACTTAAAATCTGAGGCCTCAGAAACCTAAAACTACATTTTTCTGGCTTGCACCCATTCCCAATAATTGCAAAATGTAACTGAGTAGCAATGAAATACTATAGTGCAAATTATAGATGCACTAGCATGTTCTTAGCAAATTACAATATTGGACAGAAAGGTAGTTTCAAAATGGTCCCTTTTTAGATGATCCCAGATATTATAGTATAATACTAATAATTAAGGCTAAAATTCTGTTCTCACATCAGCACAGAAGACCTTGACTCAGATTTACACACATGTACAGAGAGCTGAAAATTGGAGTTGTTATCCTCTTTGTAGATCCAAACAGAATTATTGCTTTAAATCTTGACACAGAAAATAAATGTTTTAGGAGTTGTGTAGTAGGAATTCCATAGTTAAGGTTGAGTTTTACACTGGACTTAAAAAGGGGCATAAATTCCTGTGTGAGGAGGCTCCTTTAAAGATAGGTGGCCTATCAGTGTGACTTTTCACACAGGATTAGTTTTTATACACTTTGAATTTTCTGTAGTTCGTTTGGTGTTCAATCATAGAGTTTTAACAGGAAATTTCCAGATTGAAGCTTTGTCTGAAATGTTTCCTGGTCAGACATATGTCTCATTGTTGACTGACTCCTCAAAAAGCAAACAAAAATGTCAGCAAAGAGATGGTGCCCAAGTAAATCAGGTGCAGTGGGAAAGGGTTTTACTGTTGGATTTAGGGTAAATTTTTACCTATTCTGTTCCTTATCAATGAAAGTTCATGCACTGTACACACAACCTTGTTAGACTAGCACAGGTGCAAACAAGTCTGATGGGCTGATTTGGGGTGGATGTCCCCAAGCACTAGATTGATTGGAGGAAAGAGGGGGATGAGTGCATGCAAGCCTCTCCTTCCGTCTATCCTCCTCCCAACGATTAAGCATTAGAGAAAAAGGTAGCCAGTACGCAGAAAACTTTGTGACGCAGTTAAGGTTGCTACACACATGTGCTTGACAGATACCACAAAAGGGAGCAAATGAAAAGAAATGAAAAGTGAAGCCACCTATCAATATATATCCTCTACAACCTTACCCCTGAACACGTACCTTACCATTAACACAACTAACTCACGCCCCAGACCATGCACAGCCTTATCTCTGCCCATCTAAGAATGCCAGCCTTCCATCCTCCCCTTTAAATACCCTTCTGCACGCAAGCCTTTATCAAACTATCAACACAACTGATGCACTAAACAGCCATGGCTGCTAATGTTGAGGAAAAATAATCTGGTGAAGCAGTGCATGCAGCATAGTAAAAGTGGAGCAAAGTCAAGGTTGTGTTACATGGCTTGTAGTTTCCGGTAGTTGTGGTAATAATAAATACAGTGAACCAAATATAACACAAGGAAGTTAAGATATGCTGAATGCAATAATCTTGCTAAGCACATTGCAAGAAAAATCAATTAAAATGCCAATATTTAGTCAGTCAGTGGAAAATTAATATGACTTTACCTTTAATTCAGTACATCTTAAGACTTTGGCAGTATTCGTGGAGTAGATTATGGTCTCCTTAACAGAGGTGGAGAACTGAGCTGCTTATTTTCCTACTGGTATCAGCACTGCCAAGAGCCTTTAGAATTTGTCTTCACTTTATAATAAAAGCTACCAGAAGCACACTCAGAAGTTGTCTGGGCAACCACACAGATTTTGGGCCTGCTGTGATACCTGACCTCACCTTCGATCTCTGATCTCATCCTGATCCTTACCTCCTGACTCCAGTCTGATACTACCTCTGGTCTCTGACCCCAGCCTGACTCTGACCCTGATTCTTGCTTATTGAACAATTTGTCTGACCCCTGCTCACCTGCCGTATGGATCCCAGCTGTGAGTGCTAGGGCAGACTACCTACGTCCTGGTCCCTTACACTTCCTTTCCTTAACTTATACCTTTTGTGCCACAATACCACCACTGGCATGCAAGCAAGAGAAGTTGAACCTCTCTGCTTCCATGTGGTAAGAAGTGTGTCTTTGTAAGGAGTAGTCGCTCCCTCTGCACTGTTTACCTTTCAGAAATTGCCTTTGGGCATTTCTCATTTTTCTGCTAGAAAACAGACCACCCAGACCTTCCTTTTTTGGTCATTGTTCCTACTAATGAGTACATCTCCAATACATTCTGCTTTCTTCACTCTCCACTGCCTACCATGCTGACTGTTTTCTCCATGCGCGTGTCTGTTGCTGCTACTTTCTTGTCAGTGGTATGTTGAAATTTATCTAATACTACAGCTTCACATTCACCTGCCATGGAATTGATGGAAAGCTGAGATAATGTATATTAGTTCTACCAGAAAGATTTACTCTCATGCAGTTCAGTTGTGTCTTTGCCACTTGTGCTTACGTGCTTGCAAGTGATACTGTGTTCTTGCACTCTGCTAAGTCATTAATCTCAGTCTTTGCAGAATGTGGACCATTAAAAAGGATGTAAGACTTTGCAATTTTGAACTCAAATGACCGGCATTTTAAAATATTGTGGGACTGCCACACAGCTTCTGTGACTATCCATTGCCTGTCTTCAAAATCTGAAATTTTCCTGTTCTGTCAAGTTTTGCTTAGGGCATAACCAAGGCTCCATTAGGCCATCTATCTTGGGCTGCTCTTGGCATGTTGTGTATGCCATTAATTTTTCCCTTTCAAAGTATTCTTTGATGGAGGCATTCTTTTGGTCAGCCTTTTAAATGTTCTTCCAACTGCACAATGTCACTCTTGCCATTTTATATTGGCTTACGTTTTGCCTTATATTGCTGTTCTAAAACACTTGGTTCCAGATTCTTGCCAAATTTCCTAATATGGTATGTTGATTGAGGACTCAGTCCTGCTAGCTGCTCAGCTCCCTCAACTCTGACCGAAGCCAATGAGAATGGAGGGCATGCTGCACCTCACACGTTAGCATGTTGCAGGATCAGCCACTTAGTGCTGAAGATAACAAGTTGTTCAGGGCAGACCTTATTATAGATTTCAAAAGAAGATGGGAAGCAAAAAAAATGAGGGTGGCAAGAAAGAAAATGAAATAGTGGATGAAACTTTAAGGACAGGGCCATCTCTTGGTGGGCAGAAGGGGCACTTTCTTCAAATGTGTAAGCTCAACTATGTTAACACAATAGGATTTGAAAAGCCTTCATAATTCTCATTAGGCCAACACCGTTGGGAATTGTGTTTGCTGCTGGCATAGCCCAGGTATTATCTTGCATCAAAAATTAAGAGGTCTTTTCAGTTGTATTGGGCTAGCTCATTTGTACTTACATGGTTAAAGAAAGCTCCATTTTTTCCCATTGAGACAGGGGCCCAGGGAGGAACTGGCTGTACCAGTTTAAAGGTGTAATTTTAAATGTTTGCTTGAACCAGTGTGACTTAGTGCATGGAAACATAAGAGCATCTTACATCTGTTGGGCTTCAGTCAATCTGTAGTTGACTTAAGGTAAAATCAATTTCAGTGTTTCTTAAATCAGTTAAGTGCCCTATGTTAACTTTCTGTTTCTAACCTGACTTAATTTAACCAGTTCCTTCAGCCATCCTGTTAAGTGGCTAGTGATAGATGACAGCTGCTAGTGGACACTTTGAAAGATCATTGTGCAATGCTTGAAAAAAATCACCTTTTTAAATGGCATTACTGTCCCAAAAATCAGATGTAGGTGTCAGTTTAAGAGTATTGTTTGCCTATTTGTGTTGTCCTCTCAGCTGATTTACTACAGATATTACTGCCAATGAAGGTCCAATAGTCAATCCTAGAGTCTTAAGTTTTTCTTTTTGCTGCAGCGAGGGAACACCCTGGGCAGTAGTAGTATGTGTTCCCTTCATGCTAGCTCACCAGTGTGTCCCAGTTAGGAAGGAACATCTCTGAGGTTGAAGAGACTATTCTGTGTACTCACCCATTTCAGAATTGCCAAAGAGTTGTGCCACGTATAGCAGGTTTTGATGGATACTAGCCTACTAGGAGCCTGACCAAGACAGCCAGTTCACTTCGTGTAGGCCACTGAAAAGCTGTAATTGGTTACAACTTCTGGTTACTGATTGACTGAATGGGATTAAACCAGTGCCTTTCACCCTGAAAGTTCATGACTGATGTCCGCAGGATCTGTAATGGATCATCACAACAGCCACTAAAAGGAATTAAAGTTTAAATGAAAGTTATCATATATAGCTACATGAGTGATTCATATAAAAAAGCCTCTACCCCTTTAACCTTGTTTGTTTGTGAATTGTCAAACATATTGTCGTTTTGTTTTGTTTTTCATTATTCACCTAATAGTTGCCGCAAATATCTCTGAGATTGTAGCTTATTCAGGATCAGTTCATTGCAAGCGTTTGACATTTAAAACTCAAATCACATTCAGCATTGATTGGACACCGTGTCCATGTAAACTACTAGTGAGTGTTACATGTCCTCTGTGACAGATCCTCAAAGGATCTGACTACATTATAGCGCTATCTGAAGACCCTTCGCTCTTTAGTTCAAGCTGCAGCAGCTCTTGCTTTTAGCTCTGGAGGTGCATGTTGACAACCAATCTGGCATAAAAACAATCTACTTTCATTCTGTTTTAATCTATTGTTTGTTCACATATCACAAAGCAATAATCCTAGTATTTAAGATGACTAAAATGAAAATAATTTTCTGCAACAGTGGCTCAAAACTTGCTGTTTTGGTGAAAGTTTCTGCTTGTAAATGATTTGCTAGTGTATTTGTGGAAAACATGCACAACAAAACCAGAGAAATTGTCATAGTAGATTAGACCATTGGTCCGCCTAGCACAGTATGCTGTCTTTGAGCAATGATTATATAGATGGGTGGTTATTGAAAGCCAAGTCATCACCTAAGAAATCTTTGCTACATGGCATTCGCACAACTACTTTTAAAATATTTTCTTGGAGTGTAATGGAAGAGCTTAAATAGTAATCATAATGAGAGATGAGTCTTTCAACGTGATAGGGGAGAATAAAATCATCCAGAATCTTGTTAAAGATTCTGTGAAAGTTTACAAAACTGGGTACACTACAAGTCAGAAAATCTGTAAAGATACTTTCTGTGTTTTTATGCCATTGCTGAAGGTGTTCATGACTGTATAGATCATAACATCTTGACATTTTACATGCAAATAATTAGGGCGATTGGCATCACAATATAGAATTTCTGTTTGATTTTTGGCATTTAATTGTTCATTGCTCAGAGAAATCTTTAGGACTGGAAGCAATTTTTAGTAAACACTAAATGCATTACCAAATCATCTGGATTAATTTGAAACTCCTTTCCAAAGGAATGAGCATGTAAATTTTGGAGATACAACAAGAATCCTTTAGAATGGAGAAGAAAAGAAATCTATATCTTAAAGAGATGATTGTTTAGATAAGGGAATGAAAGCTGTCTCAGAGGTTGGGAAGAACGATCGATTTTTTTAAAAAGAGAAACTAAATGAAATGTATTTATTGCCAGTGTTCAGTTATGTTCATGTTTTAATACAGTAGTCATCATAGTATCAGGGTACCATACAAGATTAGATATATCAGTTACTCTAGAAAACTCTCCTTTTTCCAATAGCTGATTTTATATTCAAATTCATTTATAGCTACTCCTATTTTAATAAATAATATAGCATTTTGTATTAAATAAATAAAACTGACTAACTTAATGAGACACTTTACTGTTGCCGTGTGTTTGCTTAAAATAAAATCCTACACTATCTAAAGAAATACTCTTTTGCACGGTCTGGTGAGGAAAAAAATACATTGGACTCAGTAAAATTTTCTGTGGATCTTAATTGGCTCTGCCAGAAAAAGGGACTAACTTGTCAAAATCTTATTTTTCATTCACATTACTTTGTATTGTACTGTCTTTGTCTTTCTGCTTGTACTCTCACTCATTCTTTTGTCACGGTGAATGTCTCTCATCCTAGAAGTATGACAGTTCCTGCTACCAATCAGTTGTCTCAATAGGTGTGTCTTTGAGAAACTTTTTGGGGCTCACCCTGTTTTAGGAATAGTTTTTTCTCTCTTGGACATGAGTTCAGGAAACCACTGAAGCACGTGTTTAACTTTAAAGCATGTTTCAATGATACTAAAGTATATGCTTAAATTTAAGTATATGTGTAATTGCTTTCCTGAATAGGGATGCTTTCCTGAACTGGGAGCTATTTTTTTTAACTCTTACTCTGTAGTATTCATTATTGAGGAAAGTAGCACATGTATTTTTTTCACTGTTGGATGTGGTGGATTTGAATTTTAACTAAATAACAAGCTAGGATAACTCAGTTGTAAACTACCGACCAAATTCAAACTTGGCAAAATCAAGCACAGCTCCATTGACTTCAATGAAAGTTACACTCTCAACATTACTGACTTTGCCTCCTTTCTGTTCAGAAAAAGGACCACTTTTACGCTCAGCAGTAGACTGAAATGAAGTTTCTGGATGATCTTATTTAATTATTTACAGTAAGTAACACTGTAAATAATTCTACTTCTTGTGTCCTTTTCAGTCCATGCAGTTGATTCCATCAAGTTACCCTACGTATAGTGGTGCATATGCTTGTCACACCATGAGGGATGCTTCTGTCTAGCCTCTGCCAAATGCCTTTTTCTTTGTGTCAGGACATACAATTGCTAGTGAAAGAAATATCTACACTCATCATCAAAATGTCCATCATGCAGGGGATCTTATAATGCCAGGAATACTGAACTACTTTCTAGCCCCTCTGTGCTAATGTGCTATTACAGCATATCTATTTATTTATTCATTCGTTTATATTCACAGTCTAGACCTTATGAAAAACCTATTAGATAGGGACTTTCACAAAAAAAACATTTATACACAAAGCAATTCACTGTACTTGTCCATTTATTTTCCCCATTTCTTTTACTTTCTTTCAGATTATCTTCACAGAACAGTTTATTCTCTCACAGTTATTTTCCTTCTACTTCAAAGCTCAGTGAAGTCACGATGTTGTGTTTCTGACCTCATGATATGTTGCCATAGGAATTGAACTTTGCATTTCAGCTTCACTGTAAAAACAAAATAGGAAGGAAAGAGGGGCCAAGATGGAACAAATCCCTTGGTTTTTAAACTCTAATATCTTGGATAATGATTGGATGTGACATGAAAGAAATAGAACAGTGAGTAGAAACATGTATTGATTCGTGTGCTGCCTGATGAAGCTGAAAAATTCCCAAAGCACTTAACTCCCATTTGGAAACTGATTTAAACAAAACAAACAACTCTTAGCCTGTGCAGGTAAACAACCCTTATGTTTATCACGTGGGTGATGCATTTACACATGACAAATTTTGGCCCCTTACATAACAGCCACGTAAACAAAGCTCTGTAATCCTCACTAAGCAGAAAAGAAATAAAGCACAACAATCATCATCATCCCCAGCGTGTCTGATTAACTGAAAAAACACCTTTAAAGATTACTGTAATAAGTGAAATGGTGGCTTTTCATCTCTAAAGCGTTGGTTCACATCCTCTGTAGGTAGTGATCAAAAGTCTGATTCCTGCAGGAAAGATTGAAAGTACATTGGCAGGATGGTGAAGGGAAGCTTGAATTGTTGGTGTACCTGATCTGTGCATAAATAGATGCTTAGATGTAAAATGAAGGAAAATGTTGTGAACACAGCACTCAAGAGTTTAATTTCTGGTGCCCTGAGCATGAGCAGCTTTTTCAGCCCTCCTGCTACTGCTTAGGGTAACATCATATGATCCTCTGACAGATGCAATGTCGGAGGGCATACACACATGTGTTGGCTTTGTAGTTTGAGCTCAGTTAAGGTATTGCTCTCCTCTGCCTGCTCCACCGGAATAATTCCAGTGGAATATCAGGTTTAGCAAATGTGATGCTGGGGTTGAATGCAGCCATAGTTTAAACAAGGTGTTGCCATAGTATTACAAATGGAAAATTACATTGTACTAGAAAAGGCAAGATCTAAACGTATTGTGCTGAATATGGAGAAATTATTCCAAAAAGGAGCAAGGAGTCCCTGTATAAGGGCCCTATTCAGCATTCCTTACAAACATAGGTGAGGAATAATGATCTGCTTGCTGAGGACTTGGGCGATCTGCATTCAGTTTCTTGCCCCAGCACAGACATCCTGTGAGCTCTTGGGCAAGTCACTTTAGCCTCTCTGTGTGCTAAATTTCTCCTTGTGTAAGACGGGGTATTAGTAGTTTCCCTACTTCACAGGTGTGTTGAGGATAAATGTATGACAGATTGTGAGGTGCTTAGATACTATGGTGATGGTGACCCTATACATACCATGAATAGATAGACGTAACAAGTCTGTGGATTTCAACAAGCCATGCTTAGATAGGGCCCATTGCTAATAAATGGGGTAAAATGATGTGAAAAGGATGCCCTAGGGGAAGTGAATAGTACCTTCAGGGTCACCAAAGTAAAGCCTGTTACCCGCTTGATCTGATATTAGATGCAGTAGAGGAACTTTGTTAAGAGAGCAGTATCAGATTCCTTGTTTGGAGTCAGGTGGTGGTGGCCCCTGCATAGGTGCAGAGGAGTGGGGAGGGCACGAGGAACCTTTTCAGTCACCTTCGTATTATCAGCCACAGTTACAACCTTTGTGTTCCCTGAGTGACAAGCAGCTCAAGGCTAGTACCTTTTGCAGCCACTACCTTCCTGAGCATAAGAAGAAGCAGAGGGCTTGCCTCCACACATCACCAGCCTGGAGAGCTGCTTAGCTGCGGAGGGCAGCATGCAATGCCTGGCCCTAATGGGAGGCAGAGCAGCTGTGTTTTGCTGGTGCTCCAGGACTTATTGTGCATTGTCTCTCCAGTACCCCCACTGAGGCTGTGTGGCTCTCCACTGCCTCCAGCTCAGTGTTCTGCCACAATGACGACTGCTGGCTCCTTCAGGTTCATCAGAGAGGAATTGTGCTAGACTGTCTTGTTAATTAACCAAGTGCTTTCAGAGCTATCACCTTGTATACACATTGTATCAGTGTGCTTCATTTCACTGGAGCACTCAGATTCAATCGGTTTGAATTTCAGGTATTTTCATGTTTCTTATCAAGACACTCTAATGATGATGCCTCTTTGATAGGACTAGAACTTTGTCAAACTCACATATGTATTATTCAGTGAATATGTTCTCCATGCCTCTTACAGGCCAGCAACCATACAAAGTGCTTTTCAGTCATCATAAATGCTTGTCAAGATGGGTCTGGCTACAGTCCTTTCCTGTGACATCTGAGAAGTCCTTGATCTATGAATGACTGAGTTTTTCCTTCAGCTTTGTTGCTTACTCATTGCCTGTGTGCAAGCCCTGCATTACTAATTGCATCAACCCAAAAAGCCATTGTTAGTTCACCCCACACCGGGAATTAAGGAGACTCAGAAGGGGCCCAATTATCCTTATAGGTCACACCTGGGGTGGGGAGAGTCAGGCTTCATTGATAAACCTTAATTGCAGATGAAATCCAGTTGGGGAGAAGCTGGTAGAGGATTATAAAGAGAGGAAGTTGGTAAGAGAAGGGGGCTATAGAGAGAGAATCTGCAGTTGTTCTCTACGTACAGAGAGGTAAGCAGGAGGAATCCCAGAGGGAGGCAAAAGCCCTGGGATGCTGCCCCTAATGGAGGGGGTTTACCCAGAAGATTTGCAGGGAAGAAAGCCTGTAGAAGGCGGAATAGGAAGAAGCCCAGGAAAAGCACAGTGAGGGCTGAGGCTATATAGACTTTCCCTGCTGAAGATAGGGTCCATGGCCTGGATCCTGGAGTAGTGGGTGGGGCCTGGCTACTGGGAAAGCAACATAGACCATGAATTACAGAAGGCTGCCTGAGATGGTATGTGGGCAGATATTCCAGTGTGACTTGACTATCCTGGAAGGGAAAAACTATATAAGGTCTGGCTGGAGTCACAAAGAGAGAGAGCACCCTGAGTCTTGGAGAGTGAGAGGGCCATAGGGTGAGTGAGCAATGGAAGGGGCGTTAGATTGGATGAGAGTGCATCCCCAGACACAAGAGGGTGCCCTAGTAGTGAGTGAAATCTGTTACAGCAACCAATCTCATATGCTTTACTATATGACTTTTCATACTGATAATGAAAACATAAGGTGACCATATTTTTCCCAAAGTGGGACTGGCATGAGCCATCACTGTCTCTAGCCCATGTGGGAATGGGCCGAGGCCCCTTTCTTTCTCTCTCTACTCCCACCCACAGGACGGACTGGCCTGAGCTCTCCCTGCCCCCGGCTCATGTGGGACTGTCTGAGGACCCCTGCCACCCACCTGTGGGAGGCTGGCCCTAGCTCCCCCTCTGTGCATCCCTCTTCCCCTCCCCCCCCCCCACAGGACTGGCCTGAGCCCTCCCTGCCTTCTGCCCATACAAGGCCATCCCAAGGCCCGCTCTTCCTACTGCCTGTGGGACAGACCCGAGCTTGCCCCCCGCTACGGCCACTCATCCATGTGGGGCTGGCCCAAGGCCCCCTGGCACACACCTATGTGGAGCTGGTCTCCCCCAAGCTGCTCTACCAAGCCCTCCCTCCCGCATAGGGCTCGTGTTGCCGCTTGTTCCCCCACCCTGCATGTTCATCTGTGTCCTGCTTGGGCTGCACCACACTTCTTTAGCAAAACTGTGCATTTGTCCAGTTTTCTCTTGCCAACTGATGATCAGTTAGCAAGAGCAGATGGCACAAATGCCCAGTTTTGTGAAAAAAGTTGGGATGGTCAGGACAGGACCTAACGGGACATATGATCACCCTATGAAAATGCTAATTGCTGCCTTTGGACTAGGGAGAGCCTTAATCATCAAAAGTCAAATTTTGATTTCAACACTCCTTAAAACTGGGTTTTTCAAAATCCTGGGGTTTTCTTCAGGTCTGTCTGTGGTTCTGAGTAGCTAATTGTAATGGGTCTCATCTCCTGTTCAAATAAGTAAGGAGCAGGTGCACTTGGAAATAGGTCAAGCTATCTTTATTTAAACCCAACTTCATCTTCACGTTTAGGCACTTTGCATTTGGAAATGCCATTACAACGGCTCTTGCCAATGTCTTTATTCTAAGTAGGTGTCAGCAAAATGATCATGAAAAGTACTGGCAAAATACATTTCATATCTTGTTTCCTCATAGAAATGATAACCCCTCAATCTATCAGTTCATAGTGAAGTTATAGAATGTGCAAGTTTACTTAGTGCTTATGAAAGTGAGGGAATAATAGCAGTTGCTAGAGCCAAGCATAGTGCAGGCAGGCACTGTGCAAGTTTCCTTTGACAGCTTCACCAAACAACCAGAGTCCCAACTTGCAAAACCTCCTGTTAAACCAATCTGTACACTTTTGTGAGCAGATGCTGTTAATTATGAGGCATTGTTGTAGCAAACCATTCACAATCTGTGTGTTGCTATGTAAACAGCTAAAAATAATCCTCTGTGCTAAGAAGCAGCATACTTCCAATTTAATCTGTAAAAAAGAGTGGGGGCCAAGTTCTGTTTTGCGTTGGGCATGGTCTTGAAACACCAATAGGAGAGGTAGTATACATGCAGGTTGTATCAACTTCAGTTGGGAGTACTTGGGGGGGCCTAAGATTGGTGCAGCTCTAGAGAAGTAATTTGGCTGTACTGAAGTAATTGAAAGCAATATCATGCCCTTTTTTGTTTAAGGAATGTAGTTTGTACATGAGAAAAGGACAGTTGTCATTGTAAGTAGTTTTAAAATTAAAACTATGTAGTCCGTCTAGATAGAAGTAACATTTTGCTACTGTAGCATGTTTTGAATAGAGGTCATGCGGTGAAAGTTTACAACAAATGTTTGAGTGAGTTCTGTAGCAAGACTATTAATGTGAAATAAAATATTGATTGTACAGTGAGTTCAAAATTGGTGTGCTGATAACTCTCAAATCCAAAGGCATAAAAAAATTATGAGAAAACCTTTTGCCATGATCACTGCTGTCCATACTAGTAGAAAGGAGACATTTAGTATTGGAATGAATATTGTAATAGTGGACCTCAGATACAGTGCCACAGTAATTATTATGGTTGAGTGAGATTAAAGCACTTTATGTATAATAGAAAAGCGATACTTCAAGGGCTCCCAGCCAGTTTTGCAAACACATTGAACAGCTGTGTGATACTTGGGTTGAAGAACTGATATGCCTGGCTGTTCCATGGTATTTGTAGTTTCCTTAGTGATGCAGTAGAACAATTTTCAAGCAGTGTAGTGCAGTCTCATTATTGTAGCCATTAAAAGAAGCGATGGGTGTTGCAGAGAAAGGTCAGTCATGTGGGAAGAAACTCAACATGCTAAAGTACGATTTTTGCATGGAGTAAAGTTAAGATCTATGGTTAATCATGCAAGGGCCTGAGAATGTGTGTGAACTTCATGTGGTCCAGTGGATATAGCATTGGATTCTGAATTGGAAAAACCTGGGTCCTATCCCTGGCTGTGCTACTGATCTTCTGTGTGACCTTGGGCAAATCACTTCACCTTTCTGTACCTATTTCTCTGCCCAAAAGGGTTTACAATCTAAACAGACAAGACAGTACCTCAATGTTTTGAGGCAGAAAAATGGACATCTGATCTCATGGGGGCCTTTATGTTCTATCAAAATATGGATAACTTGGTCCCTTCTATATATGTATCAACACTATATTTAATTATCACTCCATTCTCAAAATTGATGAATTTGTTTGCTCAGATTTAGGGTGGGGAATCACCCTTCAAGGAAACAGAAAACTTGGACTATTTAATCCCATCATGAAAGTTTTTCAGGAAGTTGGAGATGTGTAAGCAGCCATTACTTCTGCTCCACTTTAATATAGGCAGTATATAAATAAAGGAAATAAAACTGTAGATGCTTCCTGAAGAAAACACCTGCTTTCCTTCTTTCTGCATTGGAATGTCTTCTTTACCCCAGTGATAGCCATCAATGGATGTTTGGGGAGGGGGAAAACTGGACCAAGGAATTTTTAAATTGAACTCAGCAGAGAGACTAAAATAGTTTTTTTTTCTGCACTGAGAGTCAATTTTCCAATAATATGAGACGAATCTGCTGGAAGCATAGGTAGACTCTGAAGATGCAGAAAGATTTGGCTATTCCTCGTTTGAGGCAAAGTCGGTGCTGTAAGGGGCAAATTATTTCTGACTGCCAGACTGTGCTGGTAGGTTTCATGGGAGGTAGGAGAAGGAATTCTTCCCCACTCTTGACTACAGATTTGTAGTGGGGCCATTCATTGGCTTCTGTGAATTTGCTCTGCAGGAGACCAGTAGTCAGTATACATGAATAACAGCCAGTCCACTTCTCCATGTGACCCCATGCAACAGACTGGTAGATGCCTCTGAGCAGCTTTGCTTTGCTTCATAGACATGGTGACACACATCCCTGACCCAGGTGCTATTTGCCTGTATTATCTTAAGAAGAAAACCATCACAGCTGAAGAGCAACAAGAACCCATAGCCCCTCCCCTCCTTTTAGCCCATTCAGATGACGTTTGCAAAAGACAATATCTGGGCTCAGAGGTTTTAAGGGAATGTAAAGCAGGTGGTGTCTTCTCACAAACTCCCTGTCACCCCAGTGAGAAATAGGCCAAGAATCAGTGTGATGCAGAATCTAAGAATGTGAGTGAGGGTGAGAATTTTAAAAAGCAGCAGGTCTGGCTCAAGTGTGCATTGTTATTGAAGGGGACCCTCCTAATACAGTCAGTGACACTGAACACTCAGCAAACATGTATGTGGCTGATCCTGTGAAAATCTGGCTCTTGGTAAGCCAGCAAAATGCGAGCTGAAACACCAATATGACCCACACAAAGTTGCATGTCAGCTGCTGCTAATTTTTAATTGCTCAGCACAGACGCATGGTAAATGCTTCAGCTAGGCTTGGTTTGAATTTGAACCCCGAATCTCTCAAAAAGGAGAAAGGGAGGGGTGAACAAGTTGAAGCAGTGAAGGATCTTTTCAGAAGCTCTGCCAGCCATTCTTTTGTGGGGAACTACCATGCATTTCTCAAGTGGAGTATGGAGAATTGGCTCATTCCAAGAGCTAACAAATAATAGAATGGGGAAATGCTAAGTAGTATTCTAATTATTTGCTGTGTAGCACTTTATGCATTAAATGTCTGACACACACTAATCTTTACAACATCCTGGAGAGGTATGTATTGTTCCCATTTAACAGATGGTGGCACTGGGACAGAGGTTAATGACCTAGCCAAACCCACAGAAAAAGTCCATTTCCATGTTCAGATGACATCAGATTGAATATTGAATACCAACAGAATGTAAATGTAGCACTCGATACATTCTACATGCTATACAAACACTGACCCATTCCATCTTCACAGAAACCCCAAGAATAGTACAGACACAGTCAGATGGGAACTGCTGTTTATCTTTGATCTCCCACTTCCTTGTTTTATGAATGTAAATAAAATTAAATGCAAAAAATGTTTAACCAGGGCATGCTTAAGCTGTACACCTCACTGCTACAGGATGTTAGTGAGGTACCAAGTTTGCTATGATTAAATATATTTATTATATTTAATATATGATTAAATGTTTATATTAATACCCACAGCCTGAATTGCTTGGGTTGAATGTATGGCATAAGAACACACATACTTCAGGCCATAAGTTGGCCACTAACTACTAGGGATTGAGAAGAAACATCCCCATAGACAAGTCCTCCTAACTGCCCATTACAGTACTTTGAATCAACTGGTCCCAGATACTGATGGAGACAAGTTTTTTGGCCATATGACTGGGCACTGAAATGCTATACAGGTATGTTATGACTTAAAGCCATTGAGTCTGCCCCCACACCACACCCCGGCCCTTAGACATTGGAGTACATTGCCTTGTGTAAATGTTCATAGTTTAAGATGCCCAGGAGTCCAAATAATTCACAGTGTGTTAACACTTGGTTTCTGCTGTTTTGAAAGATTCTGCCAGCTTGTCTGCCTGTTCTTAAACTGGGGAATACTGCTGATACTGGCCATGTCTCAAAACTGGGGGGGAAAGCCTGTTAAGTGTGGCCATGGTACTATAATAAATAAATGTTAACAAAATAATAGACTTTCCACATTTAGGCCAAAAAAGTGAAACCTGATTTTAGTTTTATTTTATGTGTAAGGTTTTTATGACTGGGCTGGAACTGACGGGAGAAGTGCTGTTAAACCACAAAGCATGGTGCTCATGATTACTCTAGCACATTTTCTTTGGACTCATGAGGTCCAGAAAAAGCAGTTAAACCCTGTTTTGTAATCTTTAGAAGTTCATCTGTGATTAATTCTAAGGTAATCCAACTTGCTTGGTAATACAACTAGTATAAGGATGTGTTTGTTATTTTCCACTGAATGCATCCGATGAAGTGAGCTGTAGCTCACGAAAGCTTGTGCTCAAATAAATTGGTTAGTCTCTAAGGTGCCACAAGTACTCCTGTTCTTTTTGCGGATACAGACGAACACAGCTGCTACTCTGAAACAGAGCAACCATGTACTTTCAGTTACATGACTTCATTTTTAGATTAAAATAAAATCTACAAAAGCAAAGTCTACATAACCGTGTATCTTTTGTAACGGTTGGCAGCAATTTGGAGAACAAAATGCCTGCTGTCTCTGTACACAGCCAGTCTTGTAAGTTAGAGTTGTTGTACATGGTAAGTAGAATAGAGCTACGTATACTACAGCAGGCTATTGGAAAATAACGTTCTAGTGAGTGCCTGTAGTTGGAGAGAATTTCCATAGCTTCCTAGCTGCCAGGTCTTCCACTAGCCATTCATCCTCCCTTATGTAGTCCCCCTTAGACTGCTCTGAAGCACTCACTCTTAAGTAGTTGTAAAATGAAAAGAGAATGCTGAAACACAAACCCCTTCATTTAGTGTGGAAGAATGGTAAACAGGTTATTTTTGCAGGGAAAACACACTTCTATGAGATCTGCATGCTGCTAGGTATTTAATCTTTTCTGAAATGTGTTTTTTGGTCAGCCCATTTACTTCGTAGTGCTTTTCCTCTCTTGCTTAAAAATGTCTGAATCATTGAATTTGAAAAATGCAAGCCTGCCTGCCTCCCTGCATAAAGAAGATGCAAATAGTGGTGACAGTTGTGAGAATATCAATGAGCAGTATAATGTGGCATTATAATGTCAAAACTACGCTGCTAGTGTGAAGGCTCAGGAAGCTCTTGCATTTGTCTATTTAGGGGTGTGTGCATGCTACTTGTTCTAGAGCATACATACCCTTTAGGTTGAAGTTTTTCACCTTTCTTATTCCAAAGATAAATTTTGTGGTAAAGAAATTATATGCCACCAATTTTAACTGTTTTTCAACCATAAAAAGTAAAGACCTCGATCCTCTAAGCACCTGAACTCCCTGTTCTGCTCCACTCTGAAAGAAGGATATCAATTTTTGAATATAGTGGCTGCACTGACAATTCCTGCATAGATTTGTTTGCTTTCCTCCCTAATGTATTCCCAATATTCTGTAGGGAGCAGCAGGTCCGCCTAAGCACACTTCCTTGAAATCCTGGACAAGCAGTAAATCTGGGGGTCTTTTATAGGTTTCAGTGCTTCTCTGCTTCACTCCATTTGTAATGGAAAGAGAAAATTCTGGTTTCATAAGAATTATAGTTTCAAGCTCATTGAGGAGAACTGTAAGTCTTGACACTATCTTTCCACAGGACTTGATTTCTCTCACTTATGTCTGAAAGAGTTTGTAAACAAATTTGAAGACAGATCTTGTCTTTATTTTTCTGTAATGCACCTAGCTCACTTTTAGAAACCATGTATAAAATTACATTTAAAAAAACAACACGAAGGGAATGTTAAGATTGCAAAGTCAAGGTCTCATCACCTAAAAGATTCAATGCCTGATGTTAAGCCTGGGATCAATGTTCCCTCTAATTTTTGACAGGCTGCGTGCGCAAAAAATTTCTTTGCAAATTTTTGTGTGTGCTGTGTTTTGCTGTGTGCACGGGGTTTAGGGTTTGTGTGTGGGGTTTAGGATCTGTGTATGTGCGCACACGCACACAGCTTAGAGGGAACAGTGCCTGGGATACTAGAGCTTCTAAATGAAACTGTTGCAATAAATTTTATCATGGGCAAAACAATATTCTTCCTTGAGGGCCTGTCTGCAGTTCCATTTGTGTGATTTGGCACCCCTGCCACTGAGCTTTGAAAAGCAGGTTGCTATGTTGATCCCAAGCTATGAGACATAAGGTGGGTGAGGTAATATCATCTATTAGACTTCTGATAGTGGGAGGGACAAGCTTTCAAGGAAGTTGGTGCAAAAGATATTACAGTAACTCCTCACTTAAAGTTGTCCCAGTTAACGTTGTTTCGTTATGTTGCTGATCAATTAGAGAATATGCTTGTTTAAATGCTCCCTTATAACATCGTTTGGCAGCCACCAGCTTTGACCACTGTTTGCAGAAAGAGCAACCAGTTGCAGTGGGGGACTGGAACCAGGATGGACCGGCAGCCCCCTATCTGCTCCCCGCTCCCCTAAGTTCCCTGTGTGGCAGCTGCCCAGCAGGCCGGGCAGTTCAGCTGTCTTTCCCCCCACTGCCCTGTGCTGCTCCTGCCCTCTGCCTTGAAGCTGCTCCCAGGAGCCTCCTGCTCACTGTGCGGGGGGTGGGGGGGGGTGGAGAAAGAGAGGGGCTAATGTCAGGGTGTCCCCCTCCCCCCCTGCTCCTGCACGCCACTTACCCCATCTCCATAGAGCTGGGGGAGGGTGGGGACACAACAGGGCTCAGGATGGAGGGAGCTTCATGGCAGCAGCTTCTGTCTCAGCTTGCTGATCTACTTAAAAAGGCATGCACTTAGAGTGGTGTCAGCATATTTAAAGGGCCAATGTGCATCTCTCTCTCACGCATAGTGCGTGTCTCTGTCTGCCATGCTGTCTCCCCTCCCTCCCTCCATTCATGCTGCCTTGTAGAGTGTGAGGCTACATTAACAACAATGTGTTAAGCCTTGAGGGCTCAGCTGAATGCTAGTTCATCATTTAGCAGCAAGGCATTTTTCAGGAAATATCACGCCCTCTTCCACCCTCTAACTTCACCACCTCAACCAAACTTCACAATCATCATTGCTGTATACAGTATTAAATAGTTTAAAACTTATACTGTGTTTTTTTGTGTAGTCTTTTGTCTGGTGAAAAAAATTTCCCTGGAACCTAATCCCCCCTATTTACATTAATTCTTATGGGGAAATTGGATTTCCTTAGCATCGCTTCACTTAAAGTTGCATTTTTCAGGAACATAACTACAATGTTAAGCAAGGAGTTATTGTACCTCACCCACCTTGTGTCTCTTGAAAAACATTGTCCATTAAAGGGGTATGAGCATTCCTGTACAAAAGTGAAATCACAGTCCTCCTTTGTATAAGGGAGCTCACCCCCAACCACCTCAGTTCCTTCATGACAGAGAATGAACCAAATTCTGTCTTGTTAACAGGACTAGACCTTCCCTTAACTTAATGTTACTGTATACTAATCTAACTCTTTACAAAATCAGAGAAAATAGCCCTTCCTTTGTCCTTGGCTCCTTACCATCACAATTTTGAGCCCTAAAGGCCCATGACGGCTTCAAGAGGTGTACCTCTTACCCAGCAGTCATACCCATGCCTGACATCTAATGTTCAGTGTCATCTGTGTTTGGAGACCCACCCATTAACCCAGTATGTAATTTGCTATGCCTTGACTTTCCATAACAGAAGACAGACATTTGAGTGTCCAGCCTCATTTAGCTTCTCAGTAGAGTATAGCCTGAAATTCAAGGCTCATCAATAGTAAGGCAAGAAACCTCTACGCTATGGTCCACTGACAAGATGCAAGACATGCCTTTCTGCTTCAGCCTCTGCACAGCCTTCTAACATAGGTGTGAGACTGGGCTCTCATGGACCCTCTACTGAGGTCAAGGACCTTGTCTGGCATGGTCAGCACCATTCATGTCTAAAGTGGTTCCAAAGAATAAGTCAGCTGCTACTGTATAAATCTTTGGTCCTACTGGCTGGGCACCGTTTGCCTGGCACTGCTTCCCTCTGCACCATCTCCCATGCCTGCAACAGATGTGTCCAAAAGTGCTGATTTTTCTCTTGTCCCTTAGCCCATTGGGGCAAAAGAAAGGAAACATGCTGTGGTCCACAAGGACAAAGTTGTCCTACAACCCCATTCCAGCTTTATGTCTATGGTGGTCTCAGATTTCCACTAATCTCAATGTATTTCCCTCTCTATTTTCTTTCCAAGATCTTGTTCTCATTCAGGATAAGTACATCTTCACACCCTAGTTGAGAAGGATGCTCAGTTTTTATCCTGGACAAACAAAGACCTTTAGAAGATATTATAGGTTGTTTGTAACATAGGGCAATGACAGGGAGAACCCATAAACAATCATAAACTCACTGGATTGAGAAATGTATTGAACATTATTACATTTTAGACAGGAAACAGTACACCCTGGTTTAAAGACACATCCTGCAAGTGGCATGGCAGCATCAATACCTTAGGTTTATATTGAAACCCAAGTGAGTTCAAAGAACTGAATATGCAAATCCAGATTTACCAAACTGCAATAGGTCCTTGTGGTGTAGCTGAAAACAATTCTGCATGTGCTACTTCATGTACCTAATGGCATGTACACGTGGGGACACTCAGAGGTTATCCAAATTAACTAAATGTGTGAATTTCAAGCGGCTTAGTTAAATTGCATTAAACCACTGTGTGGACACTCTCACGCAGAATTAAAGTGGCCTTAATTTGATATCACTTAATTCGCTTTGGAAGTTGTGTCCCTATGTAGACAAGCTCTAAGAATTTATTACAGCTGACCAAAAATTGGAACTTCTGGAAAGTTACTGGAAAACTCCTGTGGAAAATGTACACTATTTTCCAATTTCATTCTGAAATCAGAATGAAAAATTGAAGTTGTGCTATAGAACAAAATAATTGGAAAACATTCAATTTGGAAGTGGTGAAACATTTCACTGAGTCAGTCCAACATTAAATGTATTTTCTTACAGTAGTGCATGGCCTTATGGAAAGTTGTAAATTCAGTCTGATGTCCCCAATCTTCTTTTTAGGCCATGTTCCCTGGTTGGACTAAGTCTCTTAAAACACATCCACAGCCATGTGAATCCCAAGATGTACCATCCTAACTGGACAGCACATAGACTGTATTCCATCATGGGAGTCCAGCCCAGAGCAGAGATGGAGGCATCAGAAATCTTAACTACAATATTCAGAGGCAATGTGCCACAACATGGAAGGGTAGTTTAATGTTGACCTGACCCAAAACATATCTACTTGAGTCAATTCAACAAACTGAAATATTTTGATATAGGTCAAGCTGAGCTTAAACATTTAGTTTTCACTTTTCTTGACAAAATGCATGTGTATTAAGTGTTTACCACACTATGTTCATATCTCCTATGTGCTCAAGCCTGCTGTATTATAAATGTGTAAAATGGGGAAAAAATACCACATTTATTTTTTGTCTATAACAGCTGTAGCAATCAGGCATGTGGGTGACATCTGCAATACTGAAAATCAGCATCAGGTCAAAGATTTCTTTTAAAGGTCTATAAAACATGACCTATGAGGGAAGATTGAAAAAATTGGGTTTGTTTAGTCTGGAGAAGAGAAGACAGAGAGCGCACATGATAACAGTTTTCAAGTACATAAAAGGTTGTTACAAGGAGGAGGGAGAAAAATTCTTCTCGTTTAACCTCTGAGGATAGGACAAGAAGCAATGGACTTAAATTGCAGCAAGGGCGGTTTAGGTTGGACATTAGGAAAAACTTCCTAACTGTCAGGGTGGTTGAGCACTGGAATAAATTGCCTAGGGAGGTTGTAGAATCTCCATCAATGGAGATTTTTAAAAGCAGAGTAAACAAACCCGTCGGGGATGGTCTAGGTAATACTTAGGAGACTGAAGTAGCTGACCTCTTGAAGTTCCTTCCAGCCCAATGATTCTATATGGTGAAACAAGTGTTTTCTTACAGACAGTACAGTGTCTGCATCAATGGCTACTTCAATGCACACAGCAATTTAAGCCACAAATGAACTAGAAGAAAGACCCCATTGAGAACATGGACCTTCAAGTGATCTTAGCTGAAAAGAAAACAGGTAATGCTTTCCGTTAATGTGTGTTCTGTCTTCAGTTAAACAGGATATACAAACAATATGTCTGACCTTGTCTGACATAGCAGCAGGAACTGCAATAGAGGAAAGAATTAATAAAGCCAAGGACAATCTAAGCAGTTTTTTTCTAGATAATACTGATGACAAAAAAATCCCTCCTGGACAAAATAGATCTTAAATTGTCACAGAAGATCTAATCTCAGATCCTTCTGATATCCCTACAACTGAGAGAACACAGACATGATTGACTTTTGGGCAGAGATTATTCAGATCATCCATAGAAATCCAATGGGAAAACTTAGGCTAACTAAATTCACACTGTCCTAGCTAAATAAAGGAATAAATGATACCAGGCAAAACTAGAGATATAAACTGAATGTATATAAATTAATCTAGGATTCTTCTTTTCCCAAGACTTCAGTTGAGCAAATTAGAAGTTAAAGTAAAACATTCTCAGATGCAAAGCATGGATTTGCTTTATCTTGAATGCTATATATCTTGATTTATCTTGCACACATGGTGATTAATCAACGATTATGGATTAGGTTATGATTAAGGAACAATTGATAGTACATGTTTCCAAAAATCAAGAAAATGTCTATTGTTCCTTGTTGTAAACAGAGGTGCCTAGAAAAGAATGGAATAAATGACCCCAAAAATCTGCTGGAGACCTAACTGTAAAAATAAATTTATTGACTGGGACAAATGTTTGGGTAATCCTAGCACAGAAATGTTAGATGTTTTGGCATTTTTTTCCAATAACTTTATTAAAAGAAGTTTTATCTTTATCTAGTAGAGGTGTCTACAGTATTATTATGTCGAAAAAAACTGCAAGTGTGTATTCAAACACTCGTTCCTTACTAAAATTTTATGCTGGAAAGTGTTTTTAGCCTGAGCAAGTCAGTCAGATTCTGTTGAAGCAAAGCCAAGTTGCCATGTCTGGACGCCCATACAGACAGCAACAGTGTTTTTTTTTTTTTTTTTAGAGCTATGATGTAAAAGCCAGCATACTGGAGAATGTTTATTGCAGTGGTCTCAAGTGGGGAATGGAAAAGGAAGGATAAAAGAACTCTTCCTCCTGCTAGTTTCCTGTGTAATGATCACGAAGTGCTGGTACCACAACTGCCAATTGTTTTAACTTTCTTGCCTGAGGTGTTCCTGCAGAAACGCTTCCAAGAAGGGGAAAATATTGCCTCCTTTAAGCTTACCTGAACGTATTCCAGGGTTGGGGAAGAAAACACAGTCTCCCTGTGATGGGATTTATTGTCTTGTATTGACGGAGGGGAAGGTGAATTTTACCTTGTGTTAGCTAATACACAGTAACTGAGCAGGAGATAAGAACACATCCAGTGTGTGCTGATAATTGTCAACCTCTTAAGGAGACAGATGTCTCTTCTCAAGTGAGAAGGTCCATATCCCACAGAAGAGGAATATTTAGCAACACTTGGATACTGCTCAGTACATTAGAATTTTCAAAAAAAGACATCAGTAATTGCCAGAGTATATGCTGCAATAGATCTGAAGAATTCAGGAATGTCCTCAGACAGAGGGAAGCATAGTGGGCAACACTTTCAGCACACCTCAGTCTTACTTGATATTTCTGATGCCATCAACAGCAGTGAAATAGTTGGACAGAAGTAATCATAATTAGCCTGCACATTTTCTTTATTAAAATAAGCAGTAGATGCTATAAACTCCATCAGGGTCAATTTTTCCGTCATTAATCATGCAGGGAATTTTGAGTAGAACTGCAGGATTTGACTTAATATTAATTTACTGTTTTTGTGCATCTCAGCAACACAAAATGCATTCCTCAGAGATCACTTTTCCAGTCAACTGTGTGTGTGGGGTGGGTTTTTTTAAGCAGCAGTAGATTTTAGAGAGGATAAAACAAGTTCCATGGAAGGATCACCAGAATTAATCTAATTCTTATTTTAGCAAGTAATGGTATGAATGTTAAAAAAAGCAGTGGGAGCATAATCATACAATGAAATGCTGGGTAGGTATTTTAAAAAATGGTACTTGAGGCCACCCCAAATCCAGTGTTAATGTTTTAACCTCCTAATATGTAGACTATACATAGTCTATTGGCAATGCAGATATGTCCCACAATAAATTGGATTCATGAGGAATTTCCAGCAAGTTCTTGGAATTTACTGGGGTCAACTTTTTGTTTCAGAATGTGGAGGTAGTAACCAGGGGGCAACCATTTTAGACTTGATTCTCACCAACAGGCAGGAACTTGGATATGAATCTGAAAGTGGAAGGCAATTTGGGTGACAAACATGTCGTGGATAAAAACCAGGCTATGGCACAACTAGCAAGGAATCTAAAAGGTAGTAAGAAGAGGTTCTTTAAATACATTAGACTCAAGAGAAAGACCAAGGAAAAATGTAGGCTCTCTACATAGTGGGGAAGGAGAGGTAATAAGTGATGACCTCAAGAAGACAGCAGTATTTAATGCTGGTCGTGTTTCAGTCTTCTCTAAGAAGATAAACAGTGAGCAGATATTGACACATAATATTTAAACATTAACAACAAGGGGGAAGGAATGCCAGCGAAAAGAGGGAAACAGGTTAAAGAATATTTCATCAGGCCCTCCTGATATTAATACATCTAATTTATCTCAGGCTACTTAAGGAACTAGCTGAAGTAATCTTGGAACAATTAGCAATTATCTTAGAAGTCACGGATGGTAGGTTTGGTCCGAGAGGGCTGGAGAAGGTCAAACATAGTACCGCTCCTTAAAACGGGGAACACAGAGGATCCAGGGAATTATAGACCAGCCAGCCTGACTTCCACGCCAGTAGGAATGATACTGGAACAAATTATTTAAAAAAAAAAATCTAATTTATAAGCAACCAATAGGGTTCTAAGGAATAGCCAGCATGGATTTGTCAAGAACAAAGTATGATAAACCAACCTACCTTCCATCTTTGACAGGGTTATGGCCTCTTAGTGGGGAGACAGTAGCCATGATATCTTGATTTTCAATAAAGCTTTTGTGAGAGTCACGTGACAGTCTCATAAGCAAACCAGGGAAATGAGGTCTAGATGAAATTACTATAAGGTGGGTACACAACTGGTTGAAAGACCATACTCAGAGAAGTTATCAGTGATTTGCTCTTGAGGCTGTTGTATTTGATCTTTCCTGAACAATGGAAAGTTTCACTGAGGAAAGGAAGATTGGAAGCTAATCTCTTGTGATCTCAACAGGTGTAAAGAATATTTGGCACTTATTTGAGTCCCACTTTGCTTCAGGGAAAAGGTGTGTAACAGCTTTTGGAAGTACTAATTAGAGTAAGTTGAAACTTGATTTATGCAGGCCTTAAAATGACTGGTGAAACTTGATCTATACTACCAGGTGGAAATTTTGCTGATGAAGGAAGTTTGGTGTTTCATGGTTGTACATGTGAAGATCAAAAGAAACAATTGATCAAATTGTTCCATATTAGCAAATTCTTAGCTGTTTCCATAAAGCTTTGAAGCATTCCAGACACACACACCTCACTTAGGTATATTGTGAAATGGAGTGGCTGATGTTTAACAATGGGGGAGGGGGGGAATGCTGCATGAGCTCTGCACAACATTCAGACACCTTTAAGCAGAAGTGCAGTTAGATGGCACCCCCTTTACAAACATGTCAGTGGAAGAGTCGCCATGAACTGTCTCTGGTATTACCCCACTGTTCATGCAAGTTCTCACCTTGGGAACCGCCTCACTGCATGATGGCTTGATGTTGTTTTGAGGTGCCACTTGGGACAAAATTGTGTCCTGATGAATGGCAGAAATAGCGATAATCCTTGTTTATTCTGCATTATTAGCACTATTAACAATTCTGGTGATACTTGATCTCCACAGAAATACTGTAGGACTTGATATTTCCGTAAATAAAGTAAATGGTTATGCACTCAGAAAAATACAAGGGTATAGTTTTCACGATACCACAAAGACTGAAAATTGTCCAGTGGATGCTATTTTGCTAGAAGATGCACTTCTAGCTATGAATGACAAACTGTGAAGGTGAAGAGTGCTTAATTCACATATCTTCCTGATACCCCTCATTTGTTAGGCATTACAGAATCCTGGCTGTAGGAAAGGGAAGAATCTCTGTAAATACTAACAATTTTTCAAATCAGACCTGCACAATCTTTGATATTTCTACTTCTAAGCTTAAAGTTTCATGTAAAGCTATTTCATGTAAAACACTGATTGGCTGAATGTAAGAAGGGCAGCAGTAAACACTGAAAATATGGACTCATTTCTTCATTGGCCTTATGTTTACAAGGTTACTTTTGTGTGTTTCTAGTTTGGAGCACGTATACTCAGTTTGTACTTCAGGGAACATTTCTAAAAGGTCTGTATTTTCAACACTTAAGCTTGAATCCTGACAAGCAAATTAATATACAAGTAGTAAAATATATTCATGAGTTTTGGGCAGCTGTGTACAGGCAATATTGAATGAGAAGTCACTGACAAACTTTCAGACCTACTTGCCAGGTTATATTCCCCAGCTTATCTTTATAGTGGTGGAGAGGAATGAGATTAACCTTGATTTGTAGATCTTCAGGATCTAATGGGAAGGCATTTTACCACAACGTTGTTGCAAATTAGCAAACGCTTGCTATAATAGTTAGTTACTTTTTTTATAGAAAGAATCCAAAACAGAAAACACATTTTCTTATTCAACTGAATTGTTCCTTACTTGAGTAATAAAAGATAAAATCCTAAAGGCTTATCACATTCTACACACTATTCAAAGTAATCCTCCCTACAACACTTGGAACAAATCCACCTGATAAAAATGACGGAAACCTTTTTCCCCCTTAATCTATTTCATTTTCATTGGTCAGAGTAGAAGACATATGTGGTCAGAGTAATAGCTTGCTAAAGCAATTGGTGGCCTGGCCATGTATACTTGCCTTTTTGTAATGGACAATAACATGCATTATTGGCAAATGTTAATGTGTTCATTAATATTTTGGTCTAGTATTCAGATACATTGTATCTGACCTTTTATGTTGGAATAGTAAAAACCAAATTTCATGCTATTTTCCAGATTGCTCAACCTGAATTAATGCATGACCACCCTAGTTAATAGTATTCTATAATGTTTGGCACCAAAGGTTAGTATCCTGAGAATATAGCATGTTTTGTCCAGAGTTATGTGATGTTTGGATAATGTACCACACTTTTATTCTGTTATTTAATATATAGACATAAATCTGAGCAAATCTGTTTTTGTCAATGCACTATTTATAAGAGATTTAGTATGACAAATTATTTCACCTTTATTTCTGATGACGAAAACTATAAGGTTTTCTTTTCTCTTCATGTGTGAATTCTATTGAGTTGAAAAGATGCCTGTCACAGAAAAGTCAGTGAAAGATAGGAGGCTCACAGTTTCCCTTGGGCTGTGCATACTGACTGAAATGAACTATGAGTTCTGCCAGGGAAGAATAAGCATCTCTGTTTCTAGTAAAGATTTGTGAACTTATTGTTTTAATAATAAAACCATAATAACTGCCTTGTGATCCATAATCCCTGTTTCCTTAAGTACTTACGTAAAGCAATTTTTACATTTGATTTCTTTTTGGGTCCATTTTTTTCCTATGTGTTAATGCAACATTAAAATAATTCATCTAGGCACTCAAGCTCAAATATGAGGAGGCCAAACTCTGCCACCTTCCACTTATATTATCTGTTATGACAAAGACTAGCAAACAAAATTATATGTTTAGAATAGGGTTCTCGAACTTTTTTTGCTGGGCCCCCCTTTTAAATATTTCAGGCTGTGATAATCCCTCCCAAAAAGTACCGAACCCTCTCCCCCATACCATGCCACCCTTACTTCTGTGCTGTTCCTGGCAATGGCGCTGCCTTCAGAGCTGGACGCCTGGCCAGCAGCCGCTTCTCTCCAGCCGCCCGGCTCTGAAGGGAGCACAGAAATAAGGGTGGCAATACCATGACCCCACTACAATAGCCTAGTGACCCCATTCTGGGTTGGGACCTCCAATTTTAGAAACGCTAGTTTAACGACAATTAAGTCTGTGGCTATAACAGTCATAGTAATGCCTTACCATAATGCATAAGGCTGTCACTTCCATCTCCATCAAACCACCCTTTAAACTTGGAGCACAATTTGAATTGTTTTACTCTGTTTTAGTTTTTGCTGTTTGTAATATTTGGGGGTGCAGTTCAAACTAGTGAGGGGTACTGTCACCACTTGCCCTGTAACTATGGGTGCTTTAAATGCTTTGCTGCTATGGTTGGTCTCCTCCCGTCTTGGGGATTACTTGCAGGGTGACGCCCAATATAACTCAAGTCCTGCACCTCCCCAAAACCGTCTGCCCTGAAGTGTCAGGCCCTCTCCTAGAACACTCAGAATTAGTGAGGTTTGTTGCTCCTTTAAGAAACAAAAACAAACAACTTATTACTTTAACTGGAGTTAATCACATCAGTTACAGCAGTGGGTGGGTTTAGATTAAAAGTAAATCAAGCTGATTAAAAGGAGTTTAAGTCAGTTCAAGCACAAGGGGTAAAAAGACAAAACTGTTTCAAGCAAATAAAAAGCAAAGTGTTTTCTAGTGGCTAAGACTCAACTCAACAAGCTACTGCCTTAGTTCAAGGTAGATTTCTCACCAGTCTTCCTTCCAGCCACGGCTGACTTTCCTTCAGTCAGGACCTTCCTGGATAAGGATAAGGTGCTGGTTTCCCTCTTCTTCCCAGGTGAAAGATCTCTACCTAAGCAGGTTTCTCACCTATATTCATTTCCCAGACACTTCAACTCCCTTGGTTGAAGGGCCAATCTTCCTCAGCTTGCAAGAGTTCTGGCTTCTTGTGTCTGTCCAGTGATGGATGCCAAGATGGCTTTTTTCTCTCTCCGTAGCTTCCAGACTCACTGTTTTGTCCCCCAGACTCAGGATGCTATTCTTTGATTCCTGTGGATTCCCATCCCTCTGCTGATTTGTACGTAAATGGGGCTCCCATTGGTTTTGGTCACACTTTGCTTAATTTCACTGGGAACAGGAAGAGAACATCTTTCCCTTCTCTCTGGAGAGAACTTGTTTCTTGCTACGTTTGGTCTCAGATTTTAAAGCATCATATTATTAAATATCCCCATTTCACAGTGACAATCACCAGTATGGTATTAGCTTTGAGAAGAGACCTTCCTTGATACTTTTCAAATACAACAAGAATGTATAAGGTCAATGACAGCCTCTTATAGGGGCCTGAGCCTCAACTGATACCTTCCCCCACCCTCCAGGTTGATGGCTTTACCTTTTATATAAATGTTCTTTCATTGTCTGCCTGATGACAAACACACATTTCTTTGTACATATTCTTGCATGATGTATGTACAGTGTATTAATGATCAGTGGGTTATTAGTTTTTCAGTGATATTCTATATGCTATTTGTAGCAGGGCGGTCACCCTGGTCCGGTGTAGAAGGGGTTAAAAACAGCCCTGGGCAAGGGCTGCCCCGGGGAGCCACTCAGGACCGGGCTTGAGGCAGCCAATCAGGACCAGACTGGGAGTATAAGAAGGCCTAAGGAAGGTACTGGGTTAAAGACTTTCTCTAGCTTTGGAGACAGATAGACCTACTGCCTGAAGGAGCAGAGTATCTTGGCAAGGGCAGTTCAAGCTTGGCAACTCCCCAGGCTGAGGCCTTGATAAAGGCCTACCCAGGTACTGAGGCTGGGAGGTGAAGCCTGGGAGTAGGCAGAGACAGCTGGTCTGACTCCCTTGCCAATGATGAGTGGCCATTATAGACTGCAGTTTGCCCCAGTGAAAGGGGGCTAGATGATGACTGGCAGTAGCCACTGAGGCAAGGTGGGTATAGAGGGTTGGGTGTTCCCCTGGGAGGGGAGACCAAAGTGTGGGGGTACTGCTGGGGCAGAACCCTGAGGTAAAGGGGCACTTGGGTCTGGGAGGGACATGAGGGGCCTGAGGCAGATGAGCCACCAGAAAGTGCTCTGAGTGCTGGATGAGCTAATTCCTGAATGACCAGCAGGAGGTGCCACTCCGGTAAGTCTTTGCTCTGCTACACTACCTTTTGGGTTCGTGTCATAACAACCATGTGTTAGATGTGGTGAGTATGTCAGGCCTGAGAAGAATTACTTACAGAGTAGCAGCTGTGTTAGTCTGTATCTGCAAAAAGAAAAGGAGCTTATGCTCAAATAAATTTGTTAATCTGTAAGGTGCCACAAGTACTCTCTTTCTACTTACAGGAGTAGTGAACCACCAATGGACTGTTGTCACACCATTTCAATTAAATGTTTAGAAAATAAAGATTTAAAGCTCTTGTTAAATTGAAAATGACTTAACTAAAGAGTTATGAGCAGCAACTCCCTAACAATTCTTTGTACAACTTTAAATACACACACATCTTTAAGACTGGTAAAGATACATATCTGCTGCAAAATCCTACCTCAGCGCCTCATCATGGCGCAGCGGTGACCTTGGCTGTCTGACAGCTATGGTAGGGGGTGTATGCCCTGGTATGTATAACCATGCTGCAAAGGTGTTTGACTATTCAATCCAGGGAGGGGGATTGCTCTCTCAAAGGAAAGAGCGCTTTTCCTCTTCCTTAGAGGTTGAAGGCTAGCTAAGCTTGAGGAGGTATGCATGCCTTCCTGCATATGAGAGAGTCTGAGAACTATCTATCTATCAGATTTGTCCAGTATGGGGACTGGAAATACTTCACCCCCTTAATAATAAAGCATTACACATTTGGCCAAGTACGTTATGCTGACTCTTGCTAGTTTTAGAAAACACTAGGTATTGATTAGTGTTGTTGGTGGGATACTAGGCTAATGATCTGCTGAAGTCAGATAGTCAAATGCATAGATGTTCATGTGAACCTCTAAGTAGAGCAGATATGTTTCAAGAAAATGGGTCAACCTTCCTAAAAGCTGCTCAATGGCTAAACTTTTTTTTTTAGCTATTGCAATCTGAACACAAGTAATAAGTCACATTTCAGCAGAACTCTTAAACACATACTTAAGTCTATATATAGCAAAATATTTGATTTCACTGGGAGTTAGGTGCTTTAAAAATCTGGCCCTAAGCACTTGGTTCTGCACTTTGCTGAATCCTGGCCTTAACACACTGAAGTGAGTACCTGAGAACACTGAAACAGATCTTAAGGAAGGATTCAAAAGAGGAGCAGAAGGTAAGATAAAGGGTTAGGATGAAAAAAAGTTGTAGCTGACTAGTTTACCTTTTAACTTCTTCTTTTTTCTGTTCTAGGTCTGTGAATTGATCCTCTGAATGCTAAACTTTATTTCATGCCTGGTCAAAGCAAAGAACGTCAGTAGCGCTAAGTTTTGATGCTAGGATGCTGTATTTGTTGATGGGGGGGTGGGGAGAATAAAAGGCCACGTCTGTTCAGTTTTGTAGAATTTTAAATGTTTTTAATGGTCAGGATGATGAAAATAAGTATTGAAAAATGACTTTAGAATATAAATCCTGTACTTCACAGTACATGCTGTATTTTGGTTAAAAACAGTATAGTTTTTTCCTTTCCATCAGAGGAGTTCTTTAGTCCCAAAAGTACAGAGAAGCCCCTTCACTATGCAGTATCTTAGTCTTCCTCATTTAAAAAATATTCCTTTAGCTATGTAGGAGACTTTCATTGCTCACCATAACTGTGGAGTTCATTGTATATGCAAAGGTTCCAGGAAGACTGAAATGCAAGGCAGTCCCTAAAGTCATAGTTAATTATTTAGAGCGGAGTGTTTTTTTTAAATGGGATTGATGTACCATTGCTCCTGCCCATTTCCCCTGCTTTTAGCTGCTGCTTTCTTTCCTGCCTCTACAAGTAACAGGGATACTACTCTTCTACAGACCTCTTACATCTGCTGCCAGCCCTAGCTGGCTCTTGAACGTGTTATCTTTAGTTGCTAGAAAGTGTGGAACAGTGATGGATATGCATTTTTTAAAAAATGTATTTAAACTTCCTGCCCTTTCTTGAGGGTTCACGTGAAAAGAACAATCAAACATCTCCCTATCCTTGAGCTAAGTTGGCATTGCAAGACTAAGAGGAATACAAAGTAAAATCTTACTTTGTTGCTTAAGCTACGATGCATAACTCAGTACATAGGAAGCACATCTGTAGAGTAAGAGAACACATTTTTACATTGCTCCTTGTGAAGTGTACAGTTACACTGCAAAGTCTCTCACTTGATTTGCAGAGGGCACTGTGTTTTGGAGGCTCTATGTGCAAAAAAAGTGTGTGTAAAATATAACTAGCTCTTCTGTGGCACTTATCAGTAGATCTCAAAGCATGTTACAACAATCAGTATTAATACCCTTGTAATGGGGTGCTCTAGTCACTGCTGGACAGCAACTCCTGGCAGTTCTGGGGGGTTAGCTCTCTGAGGCAGATGCTCCTTCCTGTAGTTGCACTCCATTGCGCTCGCTCGCTCTCTAGCTCTCTCTGTCTGCAGCCCCTCTCTCGCTCCAGGCGTCACTGCTACCTCTTTGTAACTTGGCCCTCTGGCCAGGTCACTGTGTTTTCCCCTTTCCAGGGTATCAAAACCTTTTCTGAATGACAGTCTCTGGTAGTCTTCCCCCTATGATGCCATTCCCTCAGTGACAGTCAGGGGAAACTTAGGCTCACTTTCTACTCCAGGTTCAAGCTCAGAGACCCTTTAATCAGCAGCCAAACTTTTGATCATTCCTGAACCTTACTGACTTTCCCTGAGCCCTCTCTTACCCTTCTGGCTTCCCCTGCTCGGGATTTTTCCAGCCCAAATTCCCTCCTCCCAAGGAGAAACTATAGGCTAGTTGCCTCTCTAGCCCCAACACATCTCCCAGGGAGTGACTGCAGACTATTTCCCTGCAGCCCCCTGTCTGAGTGAATTCCCCATGTTCTAGTTTAATGGATTATATACTCTATTCTTTCCATGACTCAACATACTAGTATATTGTGAAATAGATATATATATATATATAATCTATTTTTAAAGGGAACTATAAAAGCAGGTCGAAAACATTTCATCTTAACATTTGTTTCAAGTGCAAAGAGTATGTAAAGCAGCTCTGATAGGAAATGTCTCATAAAAACAGGTTTTATGGATTTATGAATGAAAGCATATTAATAGTCAAGAACAAATGCAAGGAAATAAGAGGGGAAGTTACAGTGTAAATCATGCAAGAAACACCCTTAACTTGTATGATTGTTTGACCCTCTAAGGCTTGTTAAAATGTCCCTTCCATCCTAAGCATGCTTCAGCCTCATGTACTCCCAAATATTTCAGCCAGTTCTTGTCCAGATCAGGAAGCAAGCACACCCTAAAATTCTAACATAGGAAACAAAATTAGTTCTTCATAAAAATAGATATAAAGGAATACTATGGAAAAAATTGTTCTCCTTAGCCTCTGAGGATAGGACAAGGCAGCACTGGGCTTAAATTGCAGCAAGGGAGGTTTAGGTTGGACATTAGGAAAAGCTTCCTAACTGTCAGGATAGTTAAGCACTGGAACAAAATACTTAAGGTGGTTGTGGAATTTCCATCTGTCACCATGCCTCAGTGCGTCAGAGCTGAGGATGCTAGGTTTAGGACAAACTGCTGAGAAACAGTGTCTCCCTAAACTAGTGTTGTTCTTCCATAAGATGTACCAAGTCAGTAACAAAAGTAAACTTCCATCTCAGCACACTGGTTAACAAGAAGTCAGAACTGCAGTCTCCTTGTTTCATCACCCAGGCCTTGACTTTATGATTTAGTTATTTAAAACAAATTTCATCAAAGAAAGGGTTCTTTTAATCCCAAGAAATCAGCCACATAGCCAGGTCAATATATAACTCAGATATTGCCCAATAATCAGGCTATTGCTAATCCTGTAGTATCTAATATCTAAAGATTCTTTTGAAAGAGGAGTTATGTAATGGTTAAGGAAAACAAAATACATACACTCATTTCCAAGATCTTGGGTCAGGTCTGTAGCACTGATGGAATCAACTGCTGGCTTGTAAAGTCTCTAACTTCCAAAAGATTGGATGGTCCTCAGTCTATTGGTTGGAATGCTCCTTTTAGTGTCAGTCCAGAGATCAGAATGGGAACAAAGCAAAATGGAGATGCTTCCAGGGTGTGTGTGGTGTGTTTGGTGTTTGATATAAAATGACTAATTTTCTGTTTTACTTTCCGGAATAAGGTATAAAAAAAACAATTTAGACAGCTCAGTACTCTAATTCAATAATGAAAGACTTTACTGCCATCCATCCCGACTGTACTTGCAATGCTTTAGTTAGGCTCTGCTCTTGGCCGCACCCCGCCCCCAGCTGTGACCACAGCCTTGGCCCCCTTACCCTTGTTCGGTCCCCCCCCACCCTCCTGGAGACACAGCCCTGCTCCCAGCCTCAGCTCGGGGGGGGGGGGGGGCACAGACAGGGGTAAGGGGGCTGGCTTTCAGCACTCCCAATACTAAAAATGTTCCAGAACCACTGCCCAAACTGTGAGGGGTTCAGGTAATAGGCAAATGAGACGCTCATAACTTCAGAGAAGCGGAATCGCAAGATGACTGATGTCCTCTTCTCTAACATACAATCTGGACAGGGAACTTGCTCCTTGAACAAACAGAATAGGGTCCTTGATTTTTCTTTCTGATCCAAAAATATGGAACCTCGCAGATCATAGCAACCCCTAGCACAGAGCTGGAGCATTGGTCAGCTACAGACTTCCAAGAAAAAAGGATCTAGGCCTTGATACAGCTCAGCACCATACTTCAGCATGGGGTTAAGTCTACTCATATTCAGCAAGGCATGTGCTTAGATTTAAGCATATGCTTAAGTGTTTCATGTCAAGGGATAGTCTTAAGCACATACTTAAAATGGGAGTATATTTAGGTGTTTTGCTAAATTGAGGTCCTATCCCTGCAAAGGGAATAACTGAAATAAACAAGGATTTGGTTAAACTGAAGAGGTCATCTCAACATTGCAACTGTTGTGGGAAATCTTAATTTTCACCCTCTGGACTTGCATCTATGTAAATTGCGGGGAAGGAGAAAACCCTTTCTCCACAATGATCTCATCAGGGTAAAAAAGCTGTTTCTGGGAGAAATCAGAAGTCAGACTTGGCTATAGTCTTTAATGGAAATATAATCAGCAATACATCTTTATGAAATGTGCACTGCCATCACATAATACCCTCTGAAAGGCGAGGGCTAGAGGCAGTAGTCGGAAAGCATTAACATCCCCAGGTGGACATAATAGGAGATAAATGCTTACTGGGAAGGATTCATTTCAGTTTTCAAATGGTTTGGAAAGTAAAACAGAAAGTCAGTCATTTTATATCAATTTAGACAACTCGGTACTCTAATTCAGTAATGAAAGACTTTACTGTCATCCATCCTGACTGTACTTTCAATGCTTTAGTTAGGCAGTGTTAAGATTTCCATTAACACAGTTCCATGATAGAGGAGAAAAGGAATCCTCCTGGAATAAAACTTGGTTTACATGGTAACACCGAGGGGAAATCTCTTTGTATGATCTGGTATCTATTGGTTGTTTCTTCACTGGAGCAGAATTAAAATGTCTGGTGATGGGTGAACATTTAGATGCTCATTCAGAGATCAGCAAAACTAATCCAGCTGTTAATTGGACTGAACAGGCTGCCTTGTGAGTTTTCTGACAGTGCTTTTGCAGGGAGCTGGAATACTAGAAACAGCTTTTCTCATGGTGTGATGTTGTATTAGGGGGAAAAAAACCTGGTTTGGCCATTTGGTTTGTATTTTTACTAAGTTTCTGATCAGTTTGTATTTTAACAAATAGCATGCATCATTCCTAAAACCATGTCTCTCTTTGTAGTAGTTCCTGATGCTTTTGTGCACACCTGAGCTGCCTCCTAGCTACTCTTTCATCTTTGTGGGGAGCCAGTCGCTGCAGTATCTGTGAACAAATAGCTAGACTTCAGTTAGAATTGCACATTCTCAGCACTCTACAGGATCGGGCTCCTGGAACAAAGAGCACAGAATTTGCCATTGGGAACAATCTCTTTGGTACTGTTTGTTTTAAACACTCTTTTTTTAACGCATTGTGCCCATTTTAAAAAAGGATTTGAGATTCAAACTAAGTCAATAGCAGACACTATGGTCCCTTAGATAATGCTCAGGTGGTAGTTAAGAGACCGTGGTTCTGTTCCCACCTCTACTACTAACAAAGCAAATCACTTAACTTTTCTGCCTGAGTTTCCCTATCTGTGAAATGGGCATAACAGAGTAGCCACCTTTAAAAAGCACCTTGAGGCCAAATGATAAAAGTTCTGGGTATTATCTGATTGTTTCCCAAAAAAGGGTGCATTGGAATTCAGTCCAGTCACTATGAGCTGTCCTGTCAAGAAACCCCCCACTGAAACCTGATATCACTGCAAAACTAGATGCTTTCTGGTAGGACAACGTTTAATGACAATATTTGATGAATGGATCCAAATGAACAGTGATCGCATAGCATCCTGATTGAACTATATATATACACACACCACTTGGGGGTTTTTAACTGAAAAGAACAAAGGTGCTGTGGTCACAGCACTCAGCTTGCACTCAGCATGGTTTCAGTGTCATGCTCAGTCACAGACTTCCTATATTACTTTGTGCAACCTATTTAATCACTTATCTAAATAATGGCAATACTAACTACTTCCTTTCTCCAGTTTTGTCTATTTAGATGATAGGCTCTTCAGGAGAAGGACTCTCTTACTATGTATTTATACAGTACCTGGCACAATTGTATTCTCATTTCAGTCAGAACCTCTAATGTGCTCCTCTAATAAAATACCGATAATTAACTCATTCACATTGCTGCCAGTTAGCAAATAGAGGGCCAATGTAAACTACAAACCGTTACAAGGAGATGGCATTCATTCTGATCTGTTTGTAGCATATCATTGCTGCACTTCACATAGTGCCGCCTTTGTAATGATCTTCCTTGAGTATTTTACTTTGTGTCTATAGGATATATTAAAATGGAAGCTTATGAATGACACGTTTTGGGCATGGCTATTTGTGCAAGCTGTGAATCCTGTCTAAAATTCCTGCAAAGTGTCCCTAGCATTTGGCAAATAGTAAAGATTAGCAACTTTTTACATGTACTGCTTACAAAAGACTACAACTGAAGCACTAATAGAAAGTTAAATGTTGGGGCAGAACACTTGTCAGGTACAGACTTAAACTGCTTGCACAAAATGTGCGTGCTTACAAGTGTTTGACAGAAATGCAGAGGACAGCTTGAGAAGTTCCAAATAAGCAGTTGTTTGACTTCATGATATACCATAGTTAGGTGTGGGAGCGGATTTCTCAGCCTGCCTCCCTATATCTGTGAGGTGTTTATGGAGCCAGATGTATTGGGGACAAATGTGGGATCAGGGAGGAAAGACTGGTTTCAAGAAGCTACCGCCCATTTTATCCCCAGCAGTGAGTATAGACCCAGGGCCATGCAGTTTTTGTTAATCCCTCTACACCTGCATTCTTTGTTCCCTCTTGCACTAGTCTACCTACCTCATAATACGTAAGAACACTGAGCTAGTGACCCACTCATTTCCCTATATGGACAAGAACTATATTGTTGTAAATAAATTGTCTTTCATTGCTACATCTGCCCTATTGTACTTGCAGAGCACTGCATACACCTAATAGTTAGGTATAATGGGGTGCTCCCTGTTCTAGTGTCTAAAAATCAGTGGAACAGGATTAAAAGGTTGTGTATGTAAATATAAACAGTATAATATACAAAAATATTAGTAGAATATATAGACAGGGGATGGAATTAAAAACAAAATATTTGAAACTCAGTTTCTCCTTTGGGGGAGATGTTCAAAGGCCTAAACGGGAGTTAGGTGCCACTAGCCCACACCTCAGAAAATGAAAAACCAGAAGTTTGAGATTAACCCCACTTCCCCTCCTGTTTCATAAGCCCTTAATTACATAATCATCAAATAGCTAGCCACATTCTTCCCAAACCTCAAAATCTGAGATCAGGTTTTAATGCTCCAGTATTGCATACCTGTTGCCAGAAAGACAACTAAGCTAATTGCCTGTCACACAGTAGCCTGCCACTTCTGAATCATCAAAGGTATGGACTGTAGGATGGTTATTCTTTCTGCTCAGCAGCATAGTGGCTGTCTTACCCTTACTGGAAAAAGTATTATGCCTGGTCAAGAAATAGATTTAATTGGCTTAGAGTAACTCCCTCTAATTAAATAGCTGCTTAAGGAATAGTATATTTCCTCAGAAGTTCCATATCTATATTTTGCTGCTTGGCTTCATTGTTCACAGATATTACAGTGAGGTTATACAAAATGGTTAGGCCTGTCCTGAGGAGGAGGTAAGCTTTCCGAAACTATGGTGACTTCAGATACTTTCATTTGAGCACCCCCTAGTCCATCACCACCAGTGCTGCTTTGCTTTTTGAGAGGTATATTTGAACTGTAAGTATTTATTTTTGTGCTAAAGATGTTAGTAAAAACAAAACATTCCCTAAAAATCAGTTTAAGGCCAGTGGCTGGGCTGAGTGGTAATGAAATTGCAAAGAATATCTGAGCTGAATTCACCAGCTGGTTATATTTGAAACTTAGATTTGAGAATGAATTTTTATTTGCTGCCTAGGGATTCATGGACATGAAACACCCCAGGCATAGAGATGAAAATATACCCTAAAGTTCAGCATGATGAGTAATCTCCGATATTTGAAGCGTACAATCTCTTGACACTACCTTTCATTATAAAGCAAACAGAGCTGTTTTTTAGAAATAAGCACAATGCACCTGAAAAAGGCAATACTCAAAATATTTTTTAAGTGTATATACTGAAAGTAGTAATTCAAATTTATTCATTAGAGGTATCACTGCAATCTGGCCTACAGTTAAAGTTCCCTTCTTTACATGGTGTATATCTTAGCGGCTCAATACTTCTGCAGCTTACTGCTATGTTTGTTCACCATTTTACTAGTAACATTTCTTGCACATAATTTTTTCAGTATGGTTTTGGCCCACTTTGGTGTGGTTCATAGAAATTCTTTCCCCTTCCTAAAAATGAAAGCCTGTGTCAGAGGTTATGCCTACCCTGTACTGTACCCTGATAACCAAAGTGTCTCTACTGAGGCCTGTCTTAGCTTCCCCTTCATTCTGGGCCCCTTAAGTCCCCACACTCCAGATATTAAACTTGCCCCCTCTGGGGGTCCAATTTATTAATACCTGCACAAACTCTTTCAATATATAACTCAAGTCTATAAGGGGGTGGAGGGTCAATCCTTGAGGGGGCTATTTAGGGATCTGGGGAGCTGCCCTGCTTTGAGCAGGGGGTTGGACTAGATGACCTCCTGAGGTCCCTTCCAACCCTGATATTCTATGATCTACATACTTTCAGTTGGCCCAGCCCCACCTCCCTAAAGGTCTGTCTTCCTGCTTCCCTATCACTTCTTGCCTGAAATTTGACCACCTTTACAGGCCTTTCTGCCCTGACTGAAGGCCCTCCAGGAGCCTTTTTACTTCCTACAGCAACTGCAAGCATCAACCAAAGACCTGCCTGCAGCTGTCTCCTTCTTTGTGAAGCCCAGATGCCTTCCCTTAAGGTCTACTGGGCAGCATATAATCAGTCCCAGGTGCACTAGGCCCTGCTCCCTTTTTTGGAGGGGCTAGTTATATGTGTCAAACTTCAAATGAAAAGACTTTTATCCTTATAAGATGGGAAGTAAGAGAGCAAAAATAATATTCTTGCTGATTAGAGAGGAGAAAAACAAATCCACAGTCATGCTGCATTGCTTAGCAAAAATGTGGGGGCTAGGAAACAAAGCAAAAAGGGAAAGAGATGCCAAACCTGTATGATGTTCGCAGCTGCTCTCTGAACATGAGAAGGCACACCAGGAGAGAAACTCAAGAGGGAAGTGCTGCAGCTGCACAGTGCTGAGTGCCCTCAGCTCCCTTTAGTTGATTAGTGTTGAGGATATATTGCGGCTGCCAGGATCAGACCATAAATCCTTCCATTCCACTGGTAATTATGCACATTTCCTATCTAATAGCCTTTTGCTCCAGACTAACTCATATTTAGAAGAGATGGGCTTCTTGCAAGGCTAAAATCCATACCTTTCATAGCAGCCAGACCTTCCATGACATGTCAGACCATTGGTAAAACGGGGGAGGGGGGGATCCTGACTAAATGGATCAATTTGATTGGCTTTTAAAAGGACAACCACTCTAAAATGTACTCCGTCTCCCATTATGTAGGATAAGAGATTCAACCCTTGTAATTGAAATATTATCTTAATTATACTAATTACAGGCCCAGAATGAGAAAGTACTCAGGGTGTTACTAATGTGAACTGCTAATTATGGTCTACTGGAATACTGACAATGTAATTGCTTACATTTGTGTGTACACATCAATTTAGGAATTGTAACTTGTATATAACATGTTATAGGATGGTGGAAGAGCTCACATTGTTAAATGCATTAAAGGTAATGATTTGTTTTTATCCCCAACTAGCAGATTAAACCAGCTGGTGCATTGTCTTTCACATGTGGATGGGAGGGGGTTGTTTGAATTGTTTTGTAACTCGTGTGCATTTTGACTTGTATTATGTAATATAATTGTTTAACTTTACACAATGATTTTCTTCAGCTGCATGCAAGAACTAAAGCTCAATATAAAATACATTTTCCTCTGTAATTACTTGTTATCCACATATCCCTTCCATATAAACCTCCTTTAAAGACAGACAATGACTAATTGTAATCACTAAACTACAAAAAGAAAAGGAGTACTTGTGTCTCTAAGGTGCCACAAGTACTCCTTTTTCTCTTTGCGGATACATACTAACACGGCTGCTACTCTGAAACCTGTCACTAAACTACAGTAACTATTGGGCTTCTGTGGCAAAGCTTACACAATCCATAAAAGTTTGGGCTTGAGCTAGCAAGGGAAATTTCTGGTATAAGAGAAATTTATTTTTGTCTCTTAATGAGTACTGAGTTACATGCTTCAGAGATTTTGGAGAACATTTTTGTTGATTAATGATTTATTATGACTTACTGGCAACATGGATTCATGAGGATGGCAGTTTTAAAGGTTTCTTTCCTGGAGAGGGCCTACAGAGGAGAGCCGGGGACTGGCCAGCAGGAGTTTTGAATTCTGTTCCCAACTCTGTCACTGACTTGATGTGCAAAATTGGGCACGTTTCTTAAATTATAGGTGGTGCTACCAACCATTCTTTTCAAGTTTTCCTGATGTTCCCCTTATCAAATCTGTTTTTAGTTTCTCATAACTAGAACTGGGTAAAATTTTTCAGCCAAAACTGTTTTCTGCTTCAACAAAATATTTTATGAAATTATTAAGTTAACCAAGGTGTTTTGGTCTGGGAATTCTTTTTAAAAAAATCTAAATATTTTCATTTGACACTTTCAGAAAATGAAACACTATGATTTCTTTGTTCGTCAAAATAACTTTTAGTTCCAATTTTGCTTTAAATCAGTTTAAAAAAATAAAAGTGAAATATTTTATAGAATCCTAGAACTGTAGGGCTGGAATACGACCTCGAAAGGTCATCCTGTCTAGCCCCCTGCACTGAGGCAGGGCCAAGTAAACCTAGACCATCCCTTTTAGGTGTTTGTCCCCCCTGTTCTTAAAAACCTCCAAAGATGGGACTTCCACAACCTCTCTTGGACTCCTATCCCAGAGCTTAACTGGCCTTCTAGTTAAAAAGCTTTTTGTAATATCTAACCTAAATCTCCCTTGCTGCATATTAAGCCTATTCTTTCTCATCCTACCTTCAGTAAACATGAAGAACAGTCTATCATCATTCTCTTTGTAACAGCCCTTCACATATCTGAAGACTGTTGTCAGGTCCCCCCTCCGTTGTCTTTTCTCAAGACTTAACATATCCAGTTTTTTTAACCTTTCCTTATGGGTTAGGTTTTGTAAACCTTTGATCATTTTTGTTGCTCTTCTCTGAACTGTCTCCAATTTGTTTGTCTCTTCCCTAAAGTGTGACCCCAGATGCCACCTGAGATCTCACCAGGGCTGAGTAGAGTGGGACAATTACCTCCTGTGTCTTACCTCTGACACTCCTATTAATACACCCTAAAATGACATTAGCCTTTTTCACAATGGCATCACACTGACTCATATTCAATTTGTGATCCACTGTAAGCCCCAGATCTTTTTCAGCAGTACTACCACCTAGCCAGTTATTCCCCATTTTGTAGTTGTGCATTTGATTTTTTTTTTCTTTCCGAAAGGTATGTCTCTGTTTATGGGAGTGTGTAGAGTACAGAGACTGCATGCCCACCTAGCATGGGTATAATGAGACAGTGTGTAAACAGTGAGGCGTGGCTAAGGTGAGTAGAGTGGAGTGCCCTATATGCCTGAACCCCAGGCTATGTACCCTCTACAGGCTCTCTGCATCTCCAGGCAGGGCCTCTCATGTCTACATTGCTAGTTTTTAGCAGCATAGTACCTTTCCCCACCACTATGAAAGGCTCTGGCCATGGGGAGGCAGCTGGGAAATTCTCCCACCTCAGAGAGAGGCTCCAGCAGCTTCACCCCATTGGAGTCTTTCCCCACTACCTCCGCCATCTGGAGTCTTTCACTGGGGTACGTAGCTATATATGGCATGCTCACACTGTACACGCTGCAGTGAGTGTAGCCATATGTATAGTATAGTACTTTGCCCTTGTCTCTGAATTTCACTGTGTTGATTTCCAACTTGTTAAGGTTATTTTCAGTTCTAATCCTATCCTCCAAAGTGCTTGCAACTCCTCTGTGAAGGGGCACACCCTCACTATAGTAGAGAGGAGATGAATGAGCTCTGGTGGGCCTGTTTAGCAGAAATGAGGTGCACCTATAAGGCTTGCTCTGCCTGGAGGTGAGGTGCTTAAAGAGGGACAACCTGCCACAGGAAGTGGGTAGTGTACAGGAGAAGGTTTCTCACACCCCAGAGATTTGTGAGCAGAGAGAGATCAGTAAAGAGGGAGAACTGCTGGCCTCATTGCTCCCAAAACTGCATAGACCAACTGCCCCAAGAGGAGAGGCTAGAGGTAGACCCTAATAAGTGACTGTAGATTTGTTAATAGGCAAAGCCTAAAAAGTTGAATCCTGACAGATGGCCTAAGAGCCAGGCCATTGTTGCCTTTCTTTTTTTTTCACTGGGATTCCCCCCTCTCATAAGGGAAAGAGGAGAAAAGACCTTATTCTTTGTTTTGCCTAGAGAACCCCTCCTGTGCTATGAATGGGGAGGCATGGAAATGACATTATAAACAGCTAGAAGTAGTGTCTGGAGGGGACTTGGTGGAGCCGCTCTGTTTATCTTCCCAGCTTTGTGTCATCCACAAATTGTATAAGCATTCTCTCCAGTCCACTATCCAAGTCATTAATGAAAACTTTGCATAGTACTAGACCCAGGACAGATCCCTAGTTGTGTCTTCCCAGTTTGACAGCAAACTGTTTCAATAACTTATTCTCCAAGCTTTATCATTTAATCTAGACCACCGTTTCCTAAACTCTGCCTGAAGCAAACACCCCCCCCCCCCCCGAAAGCCAAAAAAAAATCAGTTAATTGCACAGCTATGCGTATACCTTTGCCAAACGTTAACTCTCTGGGCTAAAATTTCACATGCCAGGTGCTTTACGCTGAATGTGTTTTTGGCTGAAGTTTTTCAAAAGGCTTAGTCATTTCTGAGAACAAAGTTAGAGAAAAATACCTTGTTTTGCCCATTAAAAAATATTTTAGCAGCCTTTTCTTTGAAAAGCTCCACCATGCCCATGCTTTGGAACAAGGACTTGAAATTTATCATATTTGTTCCCTTTTCTTCAGGCATATGCCTTTTGCTGTCCCTGTGAAAATCTGTTCCAATTTGGCCAAGTTATAATCCTCTGAAAAATCAGTCTTCATATGCTTAGAGTCCTTCTGCTGTAGATTCTGGCCTTGCTCCAGCTCAAGACTAAGTAGGATTTCCCTTGTAATTGCTTCTCTGGGCCAGGTGGATGCAGGGTCCAGACACCTGATATCAGCACTGGAAGCCTTTTGGGTTTAGCCAGCATGGAAGAGGAAGCTGTCAGAGTCAAATGCAAGAGTGGACAAGAGCTAGACTGGAGGAGGAGTATTTCAGGAGAAAGAGCTGAAGGATGGTGTGGAGAAAAAGGGTCTGGAGGCTGGGTGAGGGGTAGAGAAGATAGGGAGCTAAGGAGTGGGATTGGGAAGTGGGGAGGGAGACAGGTCTGATGAGGAATTGGGGCAGGGGTGAACTGGAACTTGTTGGGACAAGCAGCTGGGAAGTGGGCGAGCTGGGCACTAGGGAAGGAGGAGGAGCCTGGGGAGGAAGATTGGAAGTGGGAGCCAATAGGGATGGGGACTGTGGGTGGATGGTTTATGCCACCAGAGGCCAAGATAGGATGAGGAATCAGGTGGTGGGGAGAGAGCTGGAGCATGGCTGGGAAAGGAATAGAATAAGAAGCTGCTGTGGAGACTGGGACTAGCTAGGAGAGGACAATGGAACTGGGGCAAGGAGCCCTGGAAAGGGATGGTCTAGAGGAGACTGGGCAGAAAGAATTACACTGGAGGAACAGCAAAATGCACACCAGGGTGACACCACTTCCCTTACCACACCACCCTGCCTAGCAAATTTCATGCCCGTGCCTTCAAAACATGGTGGTGTTAGAGCTTCAGTGACCGAGTGGCTTTTTTTAACATGGGCAAAATGACATAGTCTCCTCTAATCTTGTTCTTGAAAATGGCTAAAGTGCTGAAACTTGCCAAAAAACATTCATCCTGAGATGGATGCCTGACTGAGGGAATTTCAAAGTTAGAAACAACTGAAATCAGGGTCTGATATGGGAAATATTGTACAATCTTAAATATAGTATGCACTGCCTATAAAGTCTTCCTTGAGACACAAATATGGTAGAGTTAAAAACAAAGCAGAACTGTGAAGCTTAATTAAGGAAATATATATATTGTATTAAAGAGAAATGGCCCTACCTTCTAATATACAAAACTAAACACAATTTATCCTGAACGTTAGCTTAATGACCTAATGGTTGAAATCCTCAAACATTTTAGTAAAGTCTGTGTGGCTATGATATTATCTAATAAAAATGTCAATAGAATTCCTAAAATAAGATATTAAATGCCTTTCTGAAAAAAAGCCTCTCAGTCCCTTACTGTTTTATGAAATAATCAGGCTTCTGGGAAGCTTAACAAGACATAAGATACAGCCAGAGGTCTCTAAAACCCTAGAATGTGAGCATACTACCTATCCTGCTCAATTCACTTCTGTACCCTGGGGAAGATTCTGCCAATTTCACATGTCTGAGTTATTTGAGGAAATCGTTTTGATCACTAGTAACTGACACTTAGTATTAGACTGTCTTATCTGTACCGTTCCTAGAGATTACCGTAAAACTTCAGAAAATGTTAAATTGGCATTAGGGTGCAGATAAAAGTTGGGATGGGGGAGTAAATAAACTGCAGTGGAGCTGCAACAGTCTCTGGAGGTTTTTGACCTTGGTAAAGACTACTGGATTTGTCCTTCACGGGGCTTGACCCTGTTGCCACTGAATATATAATACTCCTAGCAGTTTTTTTGTTTGTAAGAAAATAACCTACCTCCAAACATCCTAACCAGTCTGGGTTTTTAGACCTGTGTATAGCACAGTTCACACTGTCGCTGTTAATCTGTGATCTCCTTTGGTAAATGGACACAGTCTGGAAGGTCTCTGACCTCTTAGATTTCTTTTACAGGTTTTGGTAATGTTCACTAAAGAATATTCTTGATGTGTCTAAAAACTCGTGTGTGTGTCGGAGAGACTCCATTCTGTCCTGTCTGAGGGGATTTCTAAACTTGAGCTTCTTAACCTGAGTGAGCTAGTTGCCAGTTAATACCAGCTAGCTACCATACGTCTCTTTGAACAAACATTTGTGGAGTGTCTAGGCTATCATGTTCAAATGTTTTGGCTAACTCATTAATTACTCTCATGTAGACATCACCCCTTGGATATCTCCAAGTATGGTAACACTGGTTTCCTTACCTGTAATCTTTTTTTTCCTGAATATTGTCAGGCTTGGAACTCCTGGCCTCTTCTACTTTATCCTAGCCTTGGAGATGGACCAAACCGCTACTTCCCTGCCATTGAGGTCTGACTGTTGAAAGAGAATGTTCTGAGAGGCAAGGTAAACAACTTTCCATGCTGGAGTCTGATCCTACAGAATTACTCACAGGTATACTGCCATTGAAGATGAGGGTTCTTGCAGCTGTAACTTTTGGAGAACTGGTCCTTTGCACCGTACTGATTCCATCCAGCGACCACTGCCAACACCTACTTCAGCTCTGCCTTCCATATACATACACTACAATCAAAGCCCCACACCCTTTTTCTTTTACCGTGTTTACAGCAAGTCAATTTTAGATTGCATTTTCCAGAGAAAGTATTGTGGTTCTCTACCTTCAAATTTTCACATGTATCAATCGAATCTGTTCCTGGCAACTGTTGAGTTTACCTCTTCACATAGTAATGTTTGGGATTTTAATCTGCGGTCTCAGTACTTTACACAGAAAGACAAATACCTTTATCCCCACTGACAGAAGGCTAAATGGGCATAAGGAGCATAAGGGCTAGAGCCTGGGCTTCAAGTCCAGGAACAGGACTTTAAGGGAGCATCAGTTAGTGGACAGCTAGTGAACCCCTTTGCTCACCACTCTTGGTTCCTTCCAGTATGAGAAGGATTTTGAGTTAAACTGGAGGGATGGACAGAGAGTACATGAGAGGCAGGAAGGGGAGGAAGATGGTGCATAAATGTGCTCTGATACTGACTCTCAGAAGTTCCTTGGGAGCTGTTGTTTACTGGCCCTAGTTAGAGTGGATATGAGGCTGTTCTAACTTGCACGGCAGGGCACTTGAGTTAAGGAACAAAGGAGTGAGTGGAAAGCTAGTCAAAAGACATGTATGCCCTTCACTGGCTCTGATTACTCTAGTACAAGAGGGGTTCTATCCTGAAGTATCTTGTCAGGCCACTTAGTGGCAGAACTGAGACTCTGACACTGAATTGAGAGCCTGACTATCAGTGAATCATCAGAGAGCCACCCTGCCTTTCAGAAAACACTAAAGAAAAAGTGTGCTGGGTCATATTCCTATTAGCTTCAGTTCTGAAGCTTTCACTGCCATTGTAGTACAGTAGAACCTCAGTTACGAACACCTCGGGAATGGAGGTTGTTTGTAACTCTGAAATGTTTGTAATTTTGAACAAAACATTATGGTTGTTCTTTCAAAAACTTACAACTGAACATCAACCATTGACTTAATACAGTTTGAAACTTTACTATGCAGCAGAAAAATGCTGCTTTCCCTTTATTTTAGTAGTTTATGTTTAACACTTATTTGCTTTTTTGGGGTCTCTGCTGCTGCCTGATTGCATACTTCTGGTTCTAAATGAGGTGTGTGTGGTTGACTGGTCAGTTCGTAACTCTGAGAAAGCAATGTGTAAAAAGATCTGCCCTGCTGTTTTGTTCACTCCACTCACACAAGCAGCATTTCAGACTTAATCACATTTGAATACATGGCACAACACTATTAACAAAGCACTTTAAGACCATGTCTTTCTGGAGGGTTTTTTAATGGTCTAATTTTGTAATTATGACAACTGGAATTATTCATCCGATTTGATCTTTTTTTCAGGCACTGGTGATTTATTACGTGTTTGTTACACTAATACTTGCCTAATTTAAAAGTTACAGATAATTGAATATTGCTGTATTTATGCTTTCTAATCTGTAATGTAGCTTGTTTCACACACTGAAATTTTAATAAAGCAAATTTAGTTCCATATTATTAAATGTGGGTCTGATCCTCCTTGATGACTGTAATGGGAACTGCAAGGGCAGACTCCTCTTAGAATCAGGTCGTGTATTGTCAATAGGATCAATATACTATCTGTTCCTTCTACTTACTTGAATAGTTAATCCAAAGTCAACATATCAATAGTGATTTAGTCATATGAAGTATGGTCAGCCCCTATCCTGCACTCCAGTCCATGTGCATGGACCCTTGAACTTCTACGGAGCCCCATTGAAATCAGTGGGATCAGATTACAACACTGGGACCTACACTTGTACCAAATGTCTATCAGTTAAAAATGTGCAAGTTCCATAACCTCAATTTTATCTTAAAGTTTATATTGCCTTGGTATTATATGTATCTACTAGCTACATTATTCTATAACTTTTATGTTAAGGTAGGAGTAAAAAAATCCACGAGCACATGTAAAAATACCATATGCTAACAATCTGTGTGTTTCGTTATTGCAGAGGAACATAGTCAAATGTCTTTGACTACCTTTTAATGAAATTCACTGAAGTACACTCAATAATTTTCAACATTTTATTTGTTAATACGGTAAACAAATACAATACCAGGCTCAGACAATAAAAACACACACATCAAACAAGAATGATTAGTGAGCTCTATACTAGGACTATCTCGTCGAACAGGGACATTCTGTACCTAATTATTAACTAAAGATTAATAGTGGTGAAATATCAATTTAAATAATACAGGGAAGCAATCTCTATTCTATTCTGCTCTGTAGAAGCTTTTTATTGCATCCTAACTTTATATTTAATATCATACTCAGCTGTAGTTACATAAAAACACACACACCTTATCACTGTATTTTTTTAATGCCCATTAATAGCACTTTAGAGCTGTAATTGTTTCTGAAGACACTATTCAGGATGCCTATAGTCATCGAAGTAAGTTAAAGAGTGGGTGGGGAGAACCTCAGGAAGTTATTCCCTTTTTAGCAAAATAAAACTTACTAAATAAGTAATCAATCCCTTCTTCATAAATCTGGTTTTGTGCAAGAGCTCTGAGTGTTTGAACTACCTCACTGAAGATTGTTTGTGGACTTTTTTGTTTTTTGTTTATGCTGACCCTTTTGAGTATGCAGCAGGGAACAGATAGGTTTTTTTTCTTCTCTTCCCTACTGGCTTCCCTCACCCATATAAATGCATCCATAAGAATGGATGTAGTAGCCCTTGGTTGGCAGGCCATTGGATACTCTGATGTGGGAGTGACTGCTGGCAATTACAGATCTCAAATGTGGATTTCTTTGCCCCTTGGCAAGAGGCAAGCATACAATATTATAAGGACATAAAGGTCATAGTAGATGAGATGTGATGTATGTCCCACTGGCTAAGACTACTGTTATAATATTTGGGTGTTTTTAACAGGCCTATGAAGCACAAATAGGGAAGTGATATTACCACTTTCTATGGCGCCTTAGTGAGATTGCGACTGGAATACCATGTCCAGTGTTGGTGTCAACGCTTTAAAGAGAGTATTGAGAAACTGGAGAGGGTTCTGAGAAGAGCTGCCCGTATATGTGGTCTAGAAAATACATGTTATGAAAGGAATTGAATCTATTTAGCTTACTGAAGAAAGAGTTAAAATCTGACTTCCTCATGATCTATAATTTGCCTCTATTAAAGCTGGGTGTGGGGGGTTGGAGGGGAGAAGAAGGTCTGATACTAGATGGCTCTTTAATCTAGCATACTACAGGTACACAAAATCAAGTGGTAGTAGAAATTGTCTAGTTTTAAGGTGAAGGCCAGTAACCCATGGAATGTATTACAAAGGGATGTTGTAATTTCTCCATCACCTGAAGCTTTTAAATAAGATCAAATTATTTTCTAAAAAAGTCATGTTCATAACTGCATATGAAGCTTCTGGTAGGATTGAGGCTATTATTTCCACTGCTGTGGACAAAGCCTCAGAAAAATACCATAAAAACTTACTGGCATGGGCAAAACCTATTCACCCTGATATTACCATAATGGCAGAAAGAATACTCACACACACACACACACACACACACACAGATCACCTTAGGATGTGGATGGATAGAATGCCTTAGTGATCTTTTGTGGGACTAATGTTAAATAATTGTTGTTCTTTATATGGCAAGTAGAAATACCATCAAAACTACCTACAAGTTTCTAACCATTTTTTGTGTGCAAGAGCAACGTTGCTGTAAAGAAATCCACATTTTTCATAAATACTGTAACACTGTTTTACTCTTCCTCCTATTTTTTATTAACTATAATTTTTGTACATACAGTCAATATTAGGTATGAAGGGATGGATCTTTAGTTAACTACTCCTGAGGGGAATATCTCTCATTTATGCAAGATACTTGATTTAAAATTGGGGTTAATAATTACAATTAATTCCACTCAATGGCTTTGAGCCAAGTAGGTGGAAGATGCTGTTGTCTTAATTGCTCAGCCCTAGCATTCATGTAAACAGATGGGCCCACATATGATGCCCTGAAACCTTCCAGCTAGCTGTAAGGAGAAGTGGAGATTCATAGAATCAGTAAAACAATAGCTGAGAAACCTCCTTGATAAATAATTTCTCTTTCCAGACCATATACTATAACTACTCTTGTTGGGATGTGGTGATGTTTTTTCTTCACACTAATCTGTAACATAACTTCATTTGATAAAGGTACTTCAGACTTGAGTTAAAATCCTGGCTCTGCCATGGATGTGCTATATGGCCTTGGGCTAGTCACTGAACCTCTCTGGCTGACCGTATCTAAGATAGAGATTATATTTACTAAAAAAAGACTCAAGCTCCAAATTTTAAAATTTGTCCCTGACCACAAGATTGGCAGTTGTGTCTTATAGGGGGGACCTGATTCAGGCCTCTCTAATATTAACAATTTTTGGAGGGAGGTTATGAATATGTTACTGTCTGCTTATTTATTTATTTTCTCAAATACAACAAACATACCAAAATACCAGATTAATCATAATACACAAAATAAATAGCGGATTAGGACAAAGTGGGCAGAGGGAAAGCAGCACATTTATCGTCAGGGTCTATGTTAATCGTAGACCTCTAAAAATTCATCCCAAACTCTTTGAAATTTTCAGGCATTCCTTTTCTGTGGAATGTCAGTCATCTGTTAGCTGTGAGATCAGCCATATCACTGAACCAGGCATCAGTATTTGGTGGGGATTGACTTTTCCATTTTTGCAGGATTCATTCTTAGCAACCAAAACTACATATTGAAGATTACCTACGAACAAGGCAGAGTGGTTCCAAGTATCGGGAATATATCTGAGAATGAAACTTAAGTAGGAGGGCTCCAATTTAGCTTCCAATATCAAATTGGCACTTTGACCTCCCCATGCCAGAAATGCTTGACAAAGTGGAACTTCCAAAACATATGAGCTAACATAGAACCAAAGGAGTTATATTTCCAACGGCGATCAAGATATCTGTTATGGTTAGCCTATGTGGGTACCAGTATATTTTAAAAATTTCTTTTGGTGAATAAGCCATAGTCTCAGGTCTATAGGTGCTTATTTTCACATTAGATACATTTGTATTCCATTGTGTCAGAGAGAGTAGTTATCCAAATTTCTATTCCAAGCAACTCTCCAATTATCAATCTTTAGCCAATTTTGGGGGGCCAGAAAATTGTAAAAGGATACTGCTGGCCAAGTAAATCTAGGAAGTTTTCTCCAAAATAAAAAAAGTTCTGGAACTCCCAACATATCAAATCCAAATATGTTCATAAGTGAATGGTTTAACTGGAGATATATAGATACTCCAGAGCAGGGCAAACCAAATTGTTGCTGAAGATCTACAATGGTTTGAATTTATCACTGTCAATTAGCTGTCATAATTTCTGCCCATCCAATTTCTCCACATCAAGGTTTTGCTACCATAGGCATAGAGTTTCTTATCAGACGGGCAGTGCTGCCCCTGGCCCTGCCCTGGCGCTGCCCAGGCCCCGCCCCTACTCCATCCCTTCCCCCAAGGCCCCACCCCCACCCTGCTTCTTCCCACGCCTCCCCCACCGCATCCTGTCCCTTCTTGCCCCCAATCCACCTCTTCCCCGCCCAGTTCTTCCTCCTTCCCTGAGCTCATTGCACCCTCACTCCTCCCATCAGTGCCTCCTGATGCTGCAAAACAGCTCATTGGTAGGCGCTGGGAGGGATGGGGAGGCACTGATCGGCAGGGCCCACCAGTGAGCAGGAGGTGCTGGGGGGAAGGGGAGGTTCTGGTAGGGGGGTTGCCGGTGGGTGCTCAGCACCCACCATTTTTTCCCCCTTAGATACTCCAGCCCCGGAGTGCCCACGGGTCAGCAGCTATGTTTGCCACCAATTTTAGAGATAGAATTGCTCCATAGGACCACTTCTGTGTGGAAGTATGGAAGTAGAACTTGCTCTCCAAGCTTACCTATGAGCCCTTATTGTGGGAGCTGAAGCCATCAAATCTATAATAATTTGATCCTACAATGCCTGAAGGATGGAGAAGGTAAACCAATTCTCAGTCAATCTGAACTCAAGGTGGGGGTCTGTGTGGTGATATCTAACAGACACAAAGATGCCTGACTTAACAAAAAAGAGATGATGATTTTCCAAGTTGGAAAAACTAAATCCTCCCAGAGATAGGGGGAGCTGTAATTTTTTGAGAGCCAGACTGGGTTTCTTACCTATGCCACAAAGGAATGTTGTGAAGATATTATTGAATTTCTTAAAAGATGTCTGAGGAATACAAATAGGGAGACCTCTCTGGACAGACAAAATTCTGGGATGGACATGTATTTTCAGTATATTAATTCTACCCCACAAACTGAGGTTTAATGAACTCCATCTCCCCAAATGGTTAACCACTTGGGCAATAATTGGTTTTATATTTATTTTAGGGATGTCCTGAATATTTTTGGGAAGCGGTATTCCACATATTTCATATAAGAGGATGGCTATGTAATGTCCCAATTTGAGAAAAAGCCTTTTTGAGTACATTTGTTAATGCTTAAGATTTCTGACTTATCCCCAATTAATGTTATAGCCTGAGGAATCGAAACTTATTAACAGTAGTTAATAGGTTAGGAATCATAACATCAGGCTCAGATAAAAATATAAGAGCATTTGCATACAGGATAATTTTGTATTCTTTGGCCCACCCTCATGCCATTAATATGTTGATTTGCTCAGAAGGCAATGGCTAAAGGTTCTAGAGCTAAATCAAACAGAAGAGGCGAAAGGAGCAGCCCTGCCATGTATATCTCTGTAATGGAAATGGGGTGGAAATTATACCATTAGTAATTACACTGCAAGTCAAGTTAGAGTATAAAAGCTTAATCCAAGCAATAAATTGTTTACCATATCCAAACTTTGCTAACCCATGACAAAGATAGTCCTAGGCTATGCAGTCAAAGGCCTTTTTGGCGCCTAGAGAAATGACAACAAAGGGTTCCTTAGAATCTTTTGAAGAGGCAGTAATATCAATCAGTTGAAACAAATTATCGGAGCCATGTCTATTATGAAGGAAGCCTAATTGATTTATGTGTACAACGTGTGACAGAATTTTATCCAATCACATAGCAAGAGCTTTAGCCAAAATCATAGTGTCACAACTGATTAAAGAAATTGGTCTGCAATTACTACATAGTCCACGATCTTTTCCAGGTTTAGGAATAACTAAAATTGCAGCTTCTCTTAAAATAGGCAGGAGAGTTTTCTCACTTCTGGCCTCATTAAACGTAATTAAGAATCTAGTTTTTTGTTTCAAGAATTTTTTGTAAAACTCGGTTGGGAACCTATCTACCCTAGGGGTCTCTTTCAACCTTCATTTCTCTTAAAGTCTGAGTCAGCTGCATTATTTCTAGAGGTGCATCTAAAAGTTGCTTCCAAGATTCAGATCTGTGGCAGAGACAATCAACTAAAAGTTATCTAGGGCCTCTTTGCTGATTGTGGCTTCAGCTAAATATAGTATTGCATAAAACTGTTGAAATTGTTTATTAATATCTGACTGTTGTAAACAAGTTGTTGTCATTTGCAAATAGTATGCCCACAACCTTATTTCTGTTAGCCTTTTGCTTGAGTCTGCATGCCAACAGCTTGCCAGCTCTCTCACCAGAATCCCAGTTTTGCTTCAAACAGAATAAAGCAAACTCAGTCTTTTGGGACAGAAGCTTTTTGATTTCATATCTTAGATGGAGGGTTCTGAATATCTCTGCGGAGGGAACAGAAGCATAGGCTACAGCCAAGACCTTTATTTCCTTCAGAAGGGTATCAGTTCTATATACTCTTCATTTTTTTTTAAGTTGGCATAAGAGAGATCTGACCACAGGTGAAGGATTAAAAGCCTTCCCAAAGCGTGGCAGCTGATGAGGCAGTTGGGGCATTAGTTTTTAAAAAAATTCTAATTGCTGCTTGGTAGAGTTTACAAATGATGTATGAAACAGCAGAGAAGTGCTTCATAGCTACATTTTAGTGGGGATGGGTACCACGGAGCCCTTTAAAGGCACTTGCATTGGAGCATGATCAGATATAACAATAACTCCCATACCACAATCAGTGACAAAATTAGAACAGTGTGTGCAATTCTGGTCTCCCAGATTTAAGAAAGATGAATTCAGTCTGGAATACCTGCAGAGAAGAGCAACTAGGATGATCCCAGCAATGGAAAACCTACCTTATAAGAGAAGACTCAAAGAGCTTGGCTTGTTTAGCCTAAGCAAAAGAAGGCTGAGAGGAGATATGATTGCTGTCTATAAATATCAGAGGGATAAATACCCAGGGAGAGAGAGGAGTTATTGATGTCCACATTGGTGTTTAACTTAAGAACAAATGGATATAAACTAGTCATCAACAAGTTTAGGCTTGAAATTAGATGAAGGTTTCTAACCATCAGAGGAGTGAAATTCTGGAACAGCCTTCCGAGGGGAACAGTGCTGGCAAAAAACCTAACTGGCTTCCAGACTGAGCTTGATAAGTTTATGGAGGCGATGGTATGATGAGACTGCCTAAAATAGCATGTAGCTTATCTGCCACTGCTAGCAGCAAATATCTCCAATGACTGGGGATGGGACACTACAGGAGGAGGGCTCTAAGTTGAGCCTAGGGGTATTTCACCGCCTCCTCTGCAACATGGGGCACGTTCACACAGGTTTAAAGTAGTGTAAATGGTGAATTCTCTGTAACTTGAACTCTTTAAATCATGCTTTGAGGACTTCAGTAACTCATGCAAAAGTTAAGGGTCTATTACAGGAGTGGGTGGATGAAAATCTGTGGCCTGGAATGTGCAGGAGGTTAGAGTAGATAATCATGATGGTCTCTTCTGGCCTTAAAGTCTATGAGTCTAAGTCTAATGAAACTAAGAAATAATCCAAGCTGAATAAGCTTCAGGAAAAACAAAAACCATAATCTTTATCTGTAGGATTACCCAATCTCCACACATATTTGTAAGCCTAAATCAGCCATTTATGTATGAAGTACCTGATGAGTATTACTGTTTTATACTGAGATTGAGAAGATTTATCAAGGACTGAGTCTACACTTTCATTAAAATCTCCAGCTACAATAATAGAATGGTTACCCATGTCATTTTAGTTATGAAAAAATGTGGAATCATTTTGGCTTGACCTGTAGAGCATGGAAGAAATGATTATAGAACTGCCAATTTCAGTAAATCTGCCTCACTGTGAGACCTTGTGCTTAGAAAATTAACATTCAACATTTTACATATTAGTAGAGCATTGTCCCTTGCTTTCGAATTAAAGCAACTCAAACTTGAGGCCTACCTAATCTCTATTCAGTTTACAAGCTTCAAGTCCTGTCGGATGTGTCTCCTGGAGCATCACACTGTCACTTAAAAAAAAAAAAAGCAGCAAGTATTTTTTTTTCTTGTAATGGGGTTATTAACTCTCATATTCCAGGAGACAGCTAATTATTGGAGCCATCATTGTTAAAATATAGCAGATAAAATATATAGTCTCATTTGTGAATAAATGAGAAATTGCAAATTTTCCTGAGCAGCATACAGTTCTTGCATATCTAAATAGCAAAAGTTATATAATCCTGGGGTTAGGGTATCGCTTCCCAGTACATGTTCTACAGGAATAGGAAGGAAATTGCCAGCCTGGGAGAAGGCAGACCGAGGAATTAAGTGGGGGAAAAAAACAAAACGGAAAAGATGTGGGGGAGAGAAATCACATTAGTGCCATATAATCACAAAGAAGAATCTCTTTTAACAGTCCAAATATACACAGTTGACATGCAAAGGGGGTGGCTAAATAAAGTGAAACTTGGAGATCCTCACTGGCAACTATAGAAGTCATCTATTACCAATAGAACTTGGATATTTTAGTCTATAATGAAGCACCATCTCACAAAGCAGTGATAAATATACATAACTAATCAAATGATAGATTTTTTTTTCACATTGATGCTTCTTTCCCAACAACAGGCAGTAAATTAATGATAACTCTTTAATGGCAATGAGAGAGAGAGAAGGAATTAACTTATTAATATCACCTAGCTCCTATCAACTTGCATAGAGCAGCAACAGGGCCCAAACCCCCTATTGATTGTGAGTTCTATACGGAGACTTCACCAACCAATTATCAAATGTAAAAGCCAGAGGCATTAGAATAGCCTAAACATGGAGTCACAGTCAGTCCCCTTGGGTACTCCAATCTATCTTGCCAGCCATATGAGCCTATCTTTGTGATAGATGGTCCCTTACACCAAGAATCACAGCAATATTCAAAGGACTCATCACTTACCCCAGTCAGTTGCACCTTAGATTTCATACCAAAGACAACGCTTGTAAAGATTTATTAAGTCAGAAAAGGAAATGAAAGTTAATTACAAGGTTAAAGCAGGTAAATATATGTTCACAAAATTTACAATCTTAAATTTCAAAAATTGATAGAAGCTTCTATAAAAAAGCAAACTCTGTAAGTACTTTAGGGCTAACCCAGGCTAAGCACTGGGGATCTCTTGTTTATACCTAGTAAACATTGTCCCCAGAGTTCAAGCAGCATAGAGATAATCAGTTCCTTCTGTTTGGGGTTTTTTTTCCCCTCCTGCCATGTGCTTTGAGCTGGGTGGAATCTACTTCTATGACTCATCCTCATGGATAACCAGTGTCACTTAGGGAGGTGGTGGAATCTCCATCCTTAGAGATTTTTCAGGCCCAGCTTGAAAAAGCCTTGGCTGGGATGATTTAGTTGGTGTTGGTCCTGCTTTGAGCAGGAGATTGGACTAGATGACCTCCTGAGGTCTCCTCCAACCCTGATATTCTATGATTTTGTCCTCTTTAATGTCTCACACTAGTCCATCTAATTTCAATGGACCTGTCCCAGTGGGCAGGAAGTAATATCTTGTTTTGGAGATCAGAACTTCATGCTAATTCAGGTCTCTTTCATGTCTGGTGATTTACATAATCTCAGAGGCACACAATACAACTGCACAAATAGTGCCTTACAATACGGAATACAGAGGTTATGAGTGATATTAATGCATGCAGCAACTCATAAACGTTCAATAAAGTCTAAACACATTCTTATCATCATCATATCTATTGTAACAATACTAACACACAGGTGATCCAGACTGATTCCAGCTATGTATTTGTCAGTGTTCCATTGAGATGTGGGAACGTTGGCAGGAGTTGGCACCTGGTTTGCCAGCATCACAAAGCCATATCACATGTCAGAGAGCAATAGATAAATTCCATAGGGTTGGATCATTCCACTGATATCTCTTCTTGCGAGGGAGGAGTTTGCAGACTTTTGAGGTATTTTTCTGCCTTCTGAGGGGAACTGAATGATACGATCATCTCACCATTCTTATTATAGAGTGTTGCTGGGTATTTAATAAAATACTTGAAGTTCATCTTCCTGGCCAGTTGTTTTACTTGGGTAAAAATTGCCTGCCTTACAACCACATCATGGGCCTAATCTTGAAAAAGCAGTATTTAAATGCTGGTTCTCCCCATAACAGCTCCTTTATTTCCTCCGGATTTCTGCATTATAAGATCCCTAGAGATAAATTTCAAGATCTTCACAATCAGTGCTCTAGGCCAGTCTCCCAAAGCTGGCTTGTCAGCAAGTGCCCATTCCACTTAAAACAAAAATCTACAGATCCAACAACTTAGTTATCAGTTCAGGGACAAATTCAGAGGGTTTACTTTTCTCTGTTCCCTCAGGGACACCCACAAGCCTGCTGTTACATTGTTGTGAGCAGCTTTCTAGATCAATTAGCTTGGTCTTAATAGCTGTGATATCATTCCAGTTCTTCATAACGTGTAATTTGTTCTCCTTGAAATCAACTTCCACTTCAGAAATTGTTTTCTGCTTCACCCATCCATATGGATAGAGCTTGCAGGGCACTCTGAATCTCAGGCATGGTGGTCTGTAGGATGGAAATTGTAAATTTAATTCCAACAGTGTCTGCAGCCACTTGTTGGAACCCAACTAATGGCTGTACTGCATCAGGCTCAGGCTCTATTTTGTTTGTAGAAGGCAGGGAGGAAGATCCCCTTTTATTGCAGTTTTGGATTCGGAGAGAAAGATGCAGAGTTAGCAGATTAGTCAGGCCAAAATCATGAAGAGTGGCTCCTTGCAGGGTTGTGATAATTTTATCTAATGTAGATACAATGAAAATTTCTGGCAGCATGAACAAATCGTTAACTAACATGTAGTAAAATAAATTTCCATACACTTTGCTTTGATGTAATATTAACTGTTCTGTGACTACAGGTTTGTAAATAATGTTAATGAAGGCTGTAGTAACTTCTGTTTGATCACATCATACTGAAGGTCCACCCTTTCTGAGATCTTCAGGAGGCACATTACACAAGACAAAACCAGACCATTATGATCAAAGATTTTCTGACCTCATTAGAGGGGCAGACAGGTGTATGCTTTAATCACTCCTAAAGCCCTCAGGGAACTCCTGTTTCATTCCAAGACTCACTGGGATTAGTCTACTTTCTGTAACTTTCGATATCCTGTGGAGACTAAACTGAATGGGTGAATGCTCAGTGATTATGGTACTGAGAGGCTCAGGAGAGACAGCTATGAGACTCATCTGTACAAGAGAACTATTAGACCAAATAGGAAGAAAATCACTCTAATTGCAAATTTCACTGCTTTGCCTGTAAATCTTGAGGTAAACTGCTGTTGATGGGATCTTGAACTAATTAACCAAACAGTTTAGCACCCCATGCTGTGTGATGTTTATACAGAGCTGTGTAACAACTCCATTGAAGGTTTACCCTGAATCCAAACTTCAAACAGCTTGTTTAATTTTAGGAGAGTCTGTTGGAAGTGTCAGAATGATCTGCAGGCCTCCTGTCTGATACACAGCATGCTTGACTCTGAGGTCAGTGTTCATTAATTAACTGTAATCAAATAAGGAAAAAAACTAATCTGTATTCAACAACTGTTATCCTCAGTATAGAAATTACCTTCTACTTCTGCTAAAATGAAAAAAAAAAACAACCTTTATGCTCAAATAAATTGGTTAGTCTCTAAGGTGCCACTAGTACTCCTTTTCTTTTTGCGAATACAGACTAACATGGCTGCTACTCTGAAACCTGTCTTTACTGGAGAAAGCTACTGTAGATCTTAAGTGCCCACGTGAAAGCTTTTTATTATGTTATTAAAATGTTATCTGAAGTCTTATTTTAAAAAAATAATGAAGTCCTAAACTTGTTCAGATTAAGTGTTTTTCTAAACTTTCCTGCTTTGTGATTTCTCATTGGATGGTATCTAACTGCATTTTCATCTCTGTACATCTCAAACACTTAAAGACGTCAAATGTCCTGAATGACAATATATAAAAAATGTCTTGCTTCAGAAAAACAAAGAAAATATTGTTTTCTAAACTGTGTACTGTATAGATAAATTCCTCTTTTTTGCTCAAAGATCCTTTATCTGGTTCAGACTGACTTCAGATCCAGATTGTCCCCACCACTTACTTGAGCAGAAGGAACTCAACTTGGATACCATCGCAAAGGGGTATGGAAGAGAGAGGCTGATACCCAGCACATTATCTGATATAACACCAGCCCACCTCCTATTTTTCCACTTAATGGGACTCTAAGAAAGCTCCTGTGTGGGCACATCATAGCGTTCAAGCCACACTGGGGTTTTGGAATGGGTGCGAGCGTAGCCCGGGACAAGCAGTTCTGCAGCATCTAACTTGCCTATCTGATCACATCCACCACTAGAAGTTGCTGCTGCTTCAAGCAACAGCATTAACTTCTTTTGTGGCTGCTGCTGCACAGCTTTATGCTGTTCTGCAAGTAGTACCATAGCTCCTGTTAGACCCGTGCTACCAAGGGGAAAGGAGCCACTTGAGTGCAAGAACCCAGATTTTTATGGGCCTTCCTCCCTGCATCTGGAGGCTCTGTACCATCTGCAGGATTGAGCGGCTTGCCCATTTCAATCATATCCCCCTCCTGAGGGAACAATTTCCCCCTCTGAGTGGTAAACCTTGCTGAGTTTCCTGGCCCTTCTGTCCCCACCCTTGTGTGCCTCAGTGGGAGGGGGTGTTTTTTGCCTAGATGTTTCTATTTATACTGTTCACACCCTGCATAACTCTTTACACCATCAATTCTGTGTCTGAACTGCCACTCACACTGAGTATATTAGACACTAAGCTTGAAAAGATTTGCACGCATGCTTAACTTTAAGCACCCGCGAAATCGGCTTGAGCTATGAAAAGGATTTGCCACAGTGTTGCACGAAAAGTGAACACCTTATTTCCCCTGCTTTAAGTATGAGCTTGTGCATAATTGTAAGCAAAAATCTCTCCTGACTGTGCAATTTCCCTCTGTACTCTGGAAGGGAGCAATTTTTTCTCATTCTATTTTTACCCCGTTTGAAATGGCTCTCCCGCATTTGCACTGCTGAATACTAATAGCTTTTTGTATTAGCATAAGAGGATGGATTTATCAAAGATCACAGTTCTTATGGAAAAATGGCAATATTTGCATCTCAAGAGGCTAGTGCAAGCTGCTCGTGAGTTTATGGAAGTCTTTGGCCTTTCTTCAGGCCTCCTTCGAATGTGTAATTTAATTTAGTCCTAATGAGCTAAAGTGGCTGTGGCAAGTGTTTGTTAATATGTATACTAGCCTTAACAAAGGGTTTTACAGAGTGCAGATTTTCCCAGATGCATGTAGTTTTAGCACCTGTTCGTTGCAAGCCTTAAATCACCTTCTCTTATAGTGTTATTTGTAACTAAGCCATTTTCACTGAGGGCTGTAGTGTGTTAAACTGGTCCACAGGGATTCAGGAAAATGCAGACTGATGTACATAATAGACAGCAAGGCAATTTAAAAAAAAAACAAACAAACCCAGATTACTGTTCAATATGCCTGGAAATAGGGTTGCAGCACAGAGAGTTTGGTTATACAATCCATTTTTGTTTTGACTATGAAAAGGATTTGCAGCCACAGGCTTACCACTCAAAATCAGCTTCCCTATTCATCAGCTGCACCTTGTATCATCCAGCCTGTGTAATGTAACTAGATTGCCCATGATAACACAAGGTATACTCTAGCTTCAGAAATGAAAACTACCTACCTCTCATGTCCTACAAAGGAGCTGAAACTTAATGAAGATTGCAGCTGCTATGAGATTTAGCTGAGGCACACTGGAGTTTCCATGGCTTAAGCCATCCTTCATGTCTAGTTGGGAGAGGCACCTTCTACTGATCAATCCAGCCATTGGTCTCAGCAAATCCTAACTTTTGGTACCAAAAGTTGTCACATTTCAAATGTTAATTGACTAAGTTGTTCTGAAATTCTGACTCTCATCGAGGCTTGACTATTTTTCAAGTTGACTTCTGTTTGAAAAGTGCTTTGTCACAGTTAAGAGGCTGGAGTGCATTCTAACAGGTAGGTATATGGGATAAATTGGAGATGGGCTGGCTGTAAGGTCCTTGAAACATGTCACTCTATTACATGGTTGCATCTACGGTCCAGCTCGTTTAATGAGCAGGACAATGGAACTGCCGTGACCAGGTTGTCTACTTGTCTCAAGTAAAATATGAGACGAGTAGAATAAATGTTGGTTAGACTGGGCAATTTGATTTCTGTTACTTTTGTGTACTGCATTAAGTAGACGGAGAAAACACTTCGGTTAAGGAAATGCAAGTGCATCTTCACTGTTACACATCTCTGCTGAGCAGTAGCAGATGCTGGGAGGCCAAAAGGTCAGTCATGATGGTGGTATGACCAAGAGTCTTGACATTTCGGAGGAATTGCTAGGAGCCATAGAATCTTCTTTCTTCCTCCCCTCCCTGCAAAATTGGAGAGTATGTACGTATATAAAAGCAGCTCTGCTTGTAGTACAAATTTTATGGCCCTTTCAAAAACAAGTACCTGATAATGTGAGATTTCTAACTGTTTTCCAGACAACAAGGTTTCAGCTTGATCTCTGCTCGTGTATCTTCAACAACTGAACCAAATTTCTGAATTCTGAGTTTCACCCATCCCAAATGTCAATGTGAGTTAGACTGAGCAGCAGTCTGGAAGTGAGCAACTGAGTTACAGCTTTCTCATTCACTCTTCATCATCTATTTCTTCTGCATATTGGGGCTAACGTCTCACAGGTGGTGTGATTAACTCATTAATGTGGGTACATTGCTCTGAGGATGGAAATTGCTACAAAATTATTAAGCTTTGTTTCAGCAGCAATACTATCTCTGGGGAAGAAATCCTTATTCATAACATATTGGTTTCTTAACTGTATTTTATAAAATGATTTTTAAGGCCCCCAATTCCGGAAAGCAATTACGTAATCGGACTTCAGTGTGTCCTCAAATGCCCTTCTGAACACAGATGTTTTCCTGAATTGGGCAGAAGAGGAACTCTCATACACGCAGCTGCCTTCCTAAAACCTCAAGTCTCCCATCCACTGCTTGTTTCTCAAAATATTCCATTCCATGCATCACTGTTTGAGAACCATATTTATAAACTAATATGAAGAATGGCATCTTTCCAAATGCTTTCTAATGTTGATGATTTTTTTCCAAAAAAACTTCTTTAAACTTAAGATAATACACACATACCCCCGCACACACACAACACACACACACACTTTCTGTTTAATCTTGTGTAGTGTGCTCATGTTTCAAAACACTTGAGTCTGGAGTGGAGACTGATGAGCAACATGGAAATGATACTTTTCCCACTGGCCTAAGTAAACAAGATGGATAATCCTTGTTTCTTCTGTCAGAAACGGTCAGTGTTAGCCACATGCATCTCTCTTCATTTTAATCTTTAGTGAAAGCATAATGTCAGTACTTTGATTGCACATGTACTCTGTGGTCAATGATTACATTCATTGCTTCTCTTTACTGCTATCTGAAATATCGCTCTGTGAATCCCTGGCATCTATAGAAAATACGCTGTTTAATCACGGTCACTTGAGCACCGTTCATTTTGAGGTCTGAACTGTACAAACCTTCTCTCTAGCATAGTCCTTCCTGGTCCTGGGAACTGGCAGAGCAGCCGCGATTTTTGGGCTTTTTTTTAAGGACTTTTTCAGTCAAAAACCGTTTGAGAGGAAAAAGCTAAAGGTTCTCCTTAGAACAAAAGGCATCTCATTATTTGCTTTGCTCAGCTTTAACTTTTTAAAACTCCTCTTTTGCTTTCCTGGGACCTGATTCACTGTCTGCTGACTTCAATGGGTGTTTAATCCCCAGCCCCTAATAAATTTGTTTTGATTAGGCAAATTCATCAGAGATCATATCTTTGCTGCCATACCATTTTTGGGCAGGCCTCAAAATAATCACCACCAATAATGTGTCCTACTACAAGATTTATTCCTTGTGCAGGTCACTATTTCCCACAATAATTCCACCGTAGTTTTGGTATTTTTTTAAAAGGTGACTTGTTGAAAGCTGTAAGACTAATAGCCATGGAAAACAAAAATCTCCACTGGTGATTTGTGTACTCTGCACAGAATGAGTCCAAGCCTCCACCACATTTCCCTTACATTGCACCTCTACTTTGTTGTGCAGGGACCACCTCTGAGATGTTAGTTCATTCTGCACACTCTGTGTATCCTTTTAGCCTTTCTAAGACTGGCAGCAGGAGTGCCAATTAATGCCATGTATGATGGTCTGACCCCTGTCCTCTAGAAATTTGCTCACCCACTCATTTCACAGGCCCCATTTCACAAGTTATGTTTTGTTCTGTCAAATTACTTTCTCATTTCTTTGCAATATTTTTGTTTGATCTTGCTCCAAGCAAGTATTATCTGGAAAAATTCTCTAAATGCTGTTACAGCTTTGCTTCAACAAAGTTTAGATTCCTTGGGTATTTTACTATTCCTTATTCCCAATGCAAAATTCCTTATCCAAAGTAGTGTCTGGTCTCCTACAGACTTCAGAATAAAATGTTCAGTTAAGAAATATCATAGCAATGGTTCTTTTCTGTTCATTTATTGACTCCCGGTGAAGGATGTCAACTGGTCAGCACGTCTTAGTGAATACCTCTATTTTAGCAACTGATCAGATGCTAGTAGTAGATGTCAATGCTTTCCTATGCTCTGTAGACAAGATGCTTTTACCAGGTTCTATGCTGAGGAATTGCTACTGGCACTGAGAGTGTCGGTCTCTAGGACTAGGTAATGTGTTACTAGGTGGAGAATGACTGTGCAAATGAGATGGTGGTGCAATGTTAAACTGGGAGTGCTGCTGAGTGGCTGGCACCTTTAAGGGAAGATGGGCCCAGCCTTATCTGTGATTGGGGTGAAAACTCTGAGTTTTATGTTTGTTTTGCACTATCAGGGAGAGACACAACTAAGTTCTGTTCCTAAAAGACTTTGCTGCCATTCTAGGTGGAACCAGTGGCGACTGAGCCAAAAGGGACCAGGGAGAAGAACAGCCCTAGCCCCAGTCCCAGAAGGAGCACTGTAGAGTTCCCTAAGTTAAGAGGGAAACATTTAGGTCTAGAGGACCACTGGAAACGATGTGAATGATTATATAAATTAGGCCCCGCCCAAAATGTTTGTTTTAAATGCTGAGGACAGTGGAGTTCTCGGAGGAGCCCTGAGAAGGGGAAATGCATGTGTTAAGCCTCTGAACGTGTCCAGGGTGCACTAGGTGCTTTCATCAACTGAGCACTGTGTGTTTGTGCACTTAGGTGCCATACTTCCTTTCAGTCACATTGGACTCCTGCTTACTTACTAACATGATGCTTTCTATGCCTAATCAGTCCCTGTTCTCTCAAGCTCTTGTGGTGTGGATCTCTGGTCTTTTGGAACCAGACTGAGACAACCTCCTTCCACACACAGGCCACTGAACATTCAATAGAGGAGTCGTTTCAACCATGTGTACTATTTCTGGATTAAAACTAGCAACCTAGGGAATGAATTATTCTGTATTCCATTATCCATCTCTTGAATCATCTGCTACTTCCAGAATTACCATTCTGATGACACCAGGAAACAAAGGAAATCAGATATGGACAACTTCCCCCTTTTGTGCTCTTCTTACTCTCTATTTAAACTTCGTGATGAACTACTTAAAATATAATTTTGAAAAGAGCTTTTTTTTCTTAAAAACTTGGTAAACAACTTTTCATAGCTCAGCTTTTTCTTCAATAAGCTCCTTTCAGAAATCTATGTAGTTAACATTTTTGCTCGGCGCTGTTAATTTCTTTTTCTAATAGTTTTCACAAGAGATGAGCAAATATATAAGAACACAAAGACTCATCCACTTTCTTCATGTGTAAAATTAAAAAAAAGTCGTTGAGTTGTATCAAAGGACTCTATCAGAAACTTGGCTGCTGCAAGATGTAGATAAGGTTAGGTAAATCAAATGAGTGATTGTTTCTCTTTATTATTAATTTATAAAACCTGATTATGTTCTCTTGGCTGGTGAAATATTGTGTCCCCAAGACCCTGCTTCTGGAAACAAAGCTATTGCTACAAAGTAAGTAATTCATAAGTAAATCATTGTGAAGAAATTATTAAATTGCAATTCCTGTTTTTTAAGAAAAAAACAGGCATGCTGTTGTCAACTGGTAAAATTCTTTGCCTTCTAAAATGGTGTGACATTTGGAGGATCAGCAAGACCACTAAGGGCTCCTGCCATGTAACCTCGGGTATCTTTTTGCTATGCAGCTTTGGTCTCACCGTGGCTTGCACCAGCCTGGTTACTCCTTGCAAGGTGACATCAACAGCCCTTCTAGTCCTGCATCTCCCCAGATCTGTCCTCCCCAAGTTCTTAACTACCAGACACTCAGACTTTTCCCCTCTGGTTCATCACCCCTAAAGATGTAAAACCAGCCCCCACCCTCACCCCGCTTTGGGTAAAAAGTTTTAAAAAAGAAAAGCCTATTTAATAGAAAAATCACAGTTTCCAAGTTAAAATAGCAAGGAATAGCAAACATATACAAGTTACACAGAAAATAAACATGACGACACAACCTCAGGCTTTTCACTTTCAAATTAGATAAACTCCCTTTTCTAATCAAAGTTAGCTATAGCCACTGAACAGTTTCCTGGCATACCTCCTGCCATAGAGGGCATGCAGCAAGTGACTGTCAGTAATAAGTTGGGGATCCTCAGAGCTGTAAGCTGCTAGGGAATCTCCAGAGCTGCAAACCACTATTACCTCTCTGCCTCAATAAGAGTGAGTTTTGCTGGTGATTAAATTGTGCATCAGCTCCCTGCCCCTCCAGTCTGATTGAGGGATGTGATCGAGAGACGTGATCATTCCCCTCTATTCGACATTGGTGAGGCCTCATCGGAGAACTGTGTCCAGTTTTGGGCCCCACACTATAAGAAGGATGTGGAAAAATTGGAAAGAGTCCAGTGGAGGGCAACAAAAATATTAGGGGGCTGGAGCACATGATTTATGAGGAGAGGCTGAGGGACCTGGGATTATTTAGACTGCAGAAGAGAAGAATGAGGGGGGATTTGATAGCTGCTTTCAACTACCTGAAAGGGGGTTCCAAAGAGGATGGATCTAGACTGTTCTCAGTGGTAGCAGATGACAGAACAAGGAGTAATGGTCTCAAGCTGCAGTGGGGGAGGTTTAGGTTGGATATTAGGAAAAACTTTTTCACTAGGAGGGTGGTGAAACACTGGAATGCGTTACCTAGGGAGGTGGTGGAATCTCCTTCCTTAGGGGTTTATAAGGTCAGGCTTGACAAAGCCCTGGCTGGGATGATTTAGTTGGGAATTGATCCTGCTTTGAGCAGGCAGTTGGTCTAGATGACCTCCTGAGGTCCCTTCCAACCCTGATATTCTATGATTCTATGATTCTGTCTTCCTCACAAGCAAACCTCAAGGCTTTCCTGGCCCAAACATTGCTAATAGATAACAATCAGCGAACTCCAGCCCCTGAGCAGTTCAGAGATGTTTCTCTGCAATGCATAGCCCCAACCACTGTGTATTAACAGAAGATATTAAGTTCGCTGCTCTGTTAAAAAGTCAGTTCATTACAGTTTATTAATTTAACTGGGTAAATACACACTTACCTTCAAACACAGCACTGAAATAAAATTAAACAAGTTTATTAATAAAATAGCTAGATTAAATAATACCAAGTAAAAGAGATAAAGGTAGAGATGGTTACAAGTAAAGGAAAGTGAAAACAAGCATCTAAAGGTCTAAAACTTAATCCAGCAAGATACAGTATTTGTTTATCCACAGTCACCGCTCAAACTCTTTACTGGCCAGCTTGGCCAGGACCCCTCACAGAGATCAAATCACTTGCTTTCTTTGTCTCCTAGAGTGAAGGAAAAAGATGGTGTTTCCTTCTGTCCTTTATAAACCCAAAGGGATGTCTTTGTCTTACAAGTCAGGAAGGACTCTTGGGAATTCAGTTTCCTGTCTGTCTCTTGAGTGCAGGAGCCATGTTAATGCTCTGTTGTTCGAATTCAGGAACAGGAGAACCCCAGCCTCTGGTTTAGCTTTATGGCTTTGTTTACTGCTAATATGTAAACTGAGGTACACCTACATTCCTTAGATCTAGGGCAAACCTATTTATCACCTTTCCCAAGGCTAGGCTGTCTTGTCAAAGCATGTAGTGGGTAGTTACTGACCCTGTTGGCTTGATTCTCTGCTGTCTGAGCTGTGGCACCATATGCCATTAAGTTACCTGTCAAACAGTGTGTTTCTGACTGTTGCTCATATGTTTTCATAGAATATCAGGGTTGGAAGGGACCTCAGGAGGTCATCTAGTCCAACCCCCTGCTCAAAGCAGGACCAATCCCCAATTTTTGCCCCAGATCCCTAAATGGCCCCCTCAAGGATTGAACTCACAACCCTAGGTTTAGCAGGCCAATGCTCAAACCACTGAGCTATCCCTCCTCCCAATCTTAGACAGTACACTACTTTTTTGATTCCTTCATGTGACCCTGATTTTGCAGTCTTCCAAGACACTGTTATGGTGAATCCCCATTTATCTGTTAGCCTCAAATACTGGGACTCCCTGTGCTGAACAGACTCTGAAAGCCTTTCTGATTTTTCATGAAAAATTAAGGAGAGATCACAGGAGGTGCTGCATTTAAATGTGAAAGCTAGGAAATGCTGGAAAGAGCATAAATGCTGGTTGTGGCACTAAATCTAAAATCTAAGAAAGGAACACTGAGCCAGCAGTATGGCTTTTTCAATCTGAAAACTACAGGGTACCTGATGGAGAAAGATCTGTAACATGGATTATACCCATTGCATTATAGTATAGGATTAGTATAACCAGATGTCCTTATTTCATAGGGACAGCCCTGATATTCAGGGCTTTGTTTTATATGGGCACCAAACCTCCCCCTGCACCGGCCCAATTTTTCATACTTGCTACCTGGTCACCCTACAGCGTTCAGAGAGACTTGTAAGAGATGGGAGAAGATGAAAAGGTGTGGAATTTCTTTTGAATTGATTGAATCTCCGAGAAAAGTGTGCATCGAATGATTGTTTCGATGTTAGCTTTATTAGCCATTTTTCATCAAAGAATTAGTCAACCAGGTGTGGAGTTCTGTTGATTTGAATACCACCTAACATCTGTAAAATATATAATTTAGCGCCAGAAAGAATGTATTCACCATATAATGTATTGAAATAGTATTTGGCCACTGTTTGCTCTTGTACAGAGGAGCAATAATCCCTTAATTGAGGGTTACCCACTTGGAAATATGTAGTTGGAAGTGAAAAGTTTAGTAGAGCTGGTCAGGAATTTACCAACAGATTATTTTTTTTTATTTTTTTTACATAAAATGCTGATTAGTTGAAACAAGAACTCTTTGCTGGAAAGGGTTTATTTTGATGAATCTCCCGATATGAAGAATGTTTGGTTAAAAAACAGTTTTCTAATTTTCAAGGTCCCATTTTGAAATGAAAAGATTTTTTTGTTTCTTCGTATTGGGTTTGAAACAAATTTGTTTTTCAAAATTTTAATTTACACAGAAAAAGGTTTAAGGTCAAAATCCAAACAAATCCTTTCAATTGACCTGATTGCATTTTTTTCTAGATTATCAGTTTATAAAAATTTTAGATTTTGACTTTCCATCCTGAATCAGGCTGGAAAACATTTTTGACATCTCAAACTCTCTGGGGATGGGCAATCTGTTTCCCACTGACTGCTACGATTTAGTGCGTTTCTTCTGTCCATCTGTTTTTGTTTATTTATAACACTGCTACCTTAATGATAGCTGAAAGCACTACTGCAGGTTTCTGTGCAGTGATCTTCCACCATTAATCCTTCACTCCTGCTGTTATTCCTCACCCTACTGTCAGCTAAATTAACTTCCATTGTCCATGATAGGAAAAATTAACTGAATAACTAGCATCATAGCTAGAGTGTGGGTCTGGGACTCAGGAGACTTGGGCTTTATTCCTGGCTCTGCTATGGACATGCTGTGGTATGGTTTTGGGTGGTCATTTAAATTGTGTGGCTTAGTTTCCCTATCTCTAACAGCAATATTATCCACTTTGTGAAATGTTTGAGATTTATGGATGAAGAGGGCTATATAAGTGTTCATGGAGATCTGGTAGCAATGCCTACAGTTAGTTATCTAAAAAATTTCCTTAAAAGACTTGTTTACAAATATACCTTTGGGGTGTATGTAGCTGCCCCCTTAAAAATCCATGCAGATTTGTCTAAGTTACAAGCTGTGACACTCCCCATTTTCACATACAGTATTGAGCTTTCTGGACGCTTGCTGTTAAGCTCTGCAACATGTCATCTGTATGGTGCATACTCTGTGGCTCTACAGAGCTTGAGTTCTAGATGGGACACAGCAGCAGCTGCCACAGCTGTACTAGACCAGGAATTGTGAGGAGACTATGCATAGGTTGCCATGACTCTGGCATTTCCTAACTTTTTTGTGGACTTGATTTTGCAACCTTAACATTCTTTTAGCATAGGTTTTTGTATATAGCCAATATGATTGCCTAAAACCTTCGAAGTAACCAGACATGGCCTATATTGGAAAAACTGACATTGTTTTACTCTTTTGTCACATCTTTCTGTCAACCATTGTATGTGTTCTGTCAGTATTAAATTGCAGGCTCTTAAAGGCAGACCTTGCAGTCTTGCATATCTGTCAATACCATGTACACCTATGGCACACTCATATTCGCTTACATTAGAAATATTTGTAAGTGTTTATCAGTGGACACTGATAAATGTTTGATGGCGCAGTTGATTCTCCATCTTAATCTGAGCATAATCATGTAAAATAAATGACTTATTTTTATAAACTGAGCAAATAAGATTGGAAAATATCAAAGTTACTGCATCCCAAAAAGAAAAGGAGTACTTGTGGCACCTTAGAGACTAACCAATTTATTTGAGCATAAGCTTTCGTGAGCTACAAACTTACTTTGACAACTATAGTTTCAGCTCCAAATTTTTAAATAATGTTTCATGGTAAACTGGTGAATGCTTGAGTGTATTTTTAACTGTGGTTATAAAAGACTTTCTGGCTTTGAGAAGATGCAAGGGACTGACAATCTCTTTGAGAATTAGCATGTACTGCATTTCCAAGTGTATATTTTCTCCGGAATAAATGCTGTTGAAAAGAACAGCCACAACAGTGCTCATTAGAGAGTGAACATGCTAATTCAGCCATCAGTTAACTTTTGTCTGAGAAAAGGCTTATGCTCTAGTAGGTATTCATATAGCTACGGATGCTGTTAACGGTTGCTAACCAGGGAACTGGTAAATATTAAGTGCTACTAGTTGTTCTCCTTAATTTGGAACCCAATACCCATGTCAGAATTTCCTCATATGAAAAAGGAAACCTAAATTTAGCTTTTAAAAATACTTAAGGTGATCATTCGGCTTTTTTTAAACAAATTTGTGAGATTCCTGTTTAAAATTATTTATTTGCTCACCAGTGATAGAGAAAATCTAATATCCCCAGATAAAATTGAATTCACACAAAAAATTGGTTAACTGAACAATGAGAACATCAGAACATTGAATCCCATTTATCTTTAGCTTCCTGAGTTGCTACAGCAATATATGTAAATGAGGAGGAAAATATATGTGGACAGAGAGAAATGTGAGTAAAATCAGACTAAAAAAGCTCTGGTTGATACACATAAGAAACTGTCACCTGCAAAGCATGTTCAATTCGTTGCCAAGCCTTTTGATTAGTCAGAAGTTTGATTAAAGATGGAATTAAGCAGCCCTCATTAGGATTTCAGGAGAATGAATTATATTTAATAAATATATAGCATGTATATTTGATATGAAAGCTGGCAATGCACACCCTACTATTAATATCCAATTATGTTGACAAATGGCAATGTATGCTATAATTTCTTAGAGCTATAAATGTTTAGTTCAATATCCTGCTACTTGTGTGGGTTTTTGTGACTGAAATCTTGGGCAATAATGAGTCGAACAATAGCTCAGTACGAAATTTCTGACTTACCGGAAAGGCAGCTTTCAGTTTTATTACGGAGGATGGAAACATTAGAAAAGAGAATGGAAAAGTAGCAAGAACATTTGTTTTGGATTTATTGTGGCTTGGGTGAAGGGTCTCTAAGTAAAGTGGCTGACTTTTGGCGTGTCATGCACTATAGGTGGATGAGCTCTGGCAAACACACTGTACAGTTGGAAATACTTGGCACATAGATGGGTTTTTGTGTGTTTGCTGGCCAACCAGTCATGATTAGATTTTATCTTCATTATATTAATGTTTAATGTTTAATGTAATTTTTCAAATAAAGATGAGAGGAAAATAAAATTTGTACTAAAATGATACCTGTAACTTTCTGTGAGGGGTCACATATATCCAGAGTGATGGAATTAATTCCCACTATATCAAGTGGACTGTAACAAGGTGCACACCTTTTCAGGGTTCACAGGGCCACCATATGTGTGTGTGACATCTCAACCCTATTTAGGAAATGCTCTCCTGTATAGCGGTAGGATAGGAAAGGCCATCAGCTGAGGTAACAAAGTACAGCTGATCCTCTCCCTTTGCTGTAATTATGAGATACAGGAATGCAGCTATATACTTACCGGGATCCAGCTGGGGATGAAGTGATGGGTCATGTTCTAATCAAAACGGCGGCCACTCAGAAAAGGAGAGAAGGAGATAGCTGGCTGGCTTGCTCCCATATACAGGGTAAGTATGCATTCAAGTTTATCAGTTTCTATTTGGAAATCACCTTGTCACCTGCAAAAGGTTGTCTCAAAGATAAGAGTGACATTTTGTCATTTAGTTTGTTTGGAATGCATTACAAACAAATTGAATAAATGCAACCCGAGCAGGCAACTTGTTTCTTGGAAACTGAATCTGATGTGAAATTAGATTTCCCCTTCCCCATACAAACCAGGGGCATCTTTACACACACTGGCAGAAGTACCAACAAAAAAATCCATAACAGAAGGAGAAGGGGAAATAGTGTGGTTCACACCATTCACTCTTGCCTAGACCACACATCATTTACATTTGTATGCATGAGTATTCATTTCTGAAGGATTTTATGGCCAGTATATAGGGGTAATGCTTCTTAGGTTTGTATCTGGTTATGAAGTATGTGTTTATTGTGCCGCACTTAATATTTCATGAGCATATACTGTGCAATCCTTGGAACGAAATGTTATGCTGAGAGGCGCTGATGACTGCCTGGGTTGCAAACCTCTCTGAGATTGGATGGGAATGCACCATACTATTAACATAAGTGTTGGGATAAGTTAATCATAAGCCCCACCCCACCGAAGGCAATAGGGGTTGTGGGCCTGCCCAGGAGTTTTCAGTTAAGTGGGCAGAGGGGTTTTGCTAGGAGGGGATGGGTGTGTGCATGAGAGGGAAAGAAGGTGGAACAGACAAACTAACAGAGACTCAGAGGCAGAAAGAGAGCCAAATAGCAGCCAGTAGGCATGGTGTGACCATTGAGAAGCCTAGAGGAAGGTTCTGGATCTGATGCTGACTAAAGTGTCTTGGGGCTGTAAACCAAGAGGCTACCACCTGTTTTTTGTTCCTTCTGTGTTCAGAGAAGCAGGACTTTTTACAACCTCTTGTATTTTGTTTGATGCAATCTTATTTATTTACAGACACTGGAACATCCCTGAGGCCCCCAACTTTGACTAGCCGCTCAGGTCAAAAGGGGCAAGAGTAATTTGGTCCCATATAATCTTAAATTTACATGACAGTAACCAGAGCTCAACTGGCTGAAAATCTAATAAGCACAAAATTGAAGGAAAAGTGCCCTTTCTTTATATTGTGTTAATTAACACAGCTAACTTACTGCACCAGAGGGAAAGTAATTAAGTGTGGTACCCCATCAAGTTAAGCCCAGTGACACATTAGAGTACAACCACAATGTTACTCCCTGGGTCTGTAGACTATGGAGATCCTTGGCTACTCTCAAAATTTACCTCCACCTCTTTCTGTCAAGGGCATATTTCCCCCACTGATAATCCACATTTAGAGATTTTAGGACGTGTTCAGTATTATCTCTCTATCATTTTCTTAGACAGAGAACATGAGGATGTCCTTCCAAGAGATGCCTAGCTGGTCTCGTTGATCATCCTAATTGCATGCCGTGCTCACTGAAATTTTGGGGATTTTACTACATTTACTATATTGGGTTTTTCATAGAACCCCTGCAGTTCCCTGTTCGATCTTCTCTCTCTCTATATATATCTTTCTCCCTTAACTAGAGCCCAAGGATAACAGAATAAAATGAGTCTCAACTCTTCATAGAAATTGCATTGGAATCAAATACTTCTCTAAGAAACCAAAGTGTGTGTGTTCATATCAGAATTTCTTCATAGCTAGACAGGAACATAGCAAAGGTTAATAATCTTAACCAGAAAAAGTGTATTATTTATAGATAACTGTTTCATTTCCTTTTAATGTTCTTCTTATATAAGAATATATATTAAGAATATAAAAAGGGAGCAAACTGCATATGAGTTCCAAATGAAACCTTTTTGATGATTATTCAAGGCTGTAGAGGTATAATGTTTCTCATGCTACTTTTGTATTCGGGACAGAGTAGCTAATCATCCTTTTCAAGATAAATTGGGAAAAACAACCTTGCCTTTTTAACATTTTCACTAATTCCTTCTTTTCTGTCTAAATGCATATGAATGTCAGCTTCAGCTTAACCTTCCTAGAGACGCTTGTAATCTTAATGGGCTCTCTTTTTCAGAGAATGTACTTGCATGGTATTGTACTTTCTTTCTATGTGTTTGTTAACCTTGGATCCATGTTATGTGAGAAATATATATAATACTCTTGCATACAAAGAAACCTATATTAAGGAGAGAGCTGTGTTTTAAGATACTCTGTACAATGTGTCTAAAGTAGAGTGCCATGCCAGGATGAGAGCTGTGCATAATTCAGCTGTTGAGTTCAAGGAAGTCCGTTTGTCCCTTCTTTTGGTCTTATTTCATAACATCTTGACTTTGATTTTGAGTTCAGCAGTGTTGTCAGCTCTTAACATTTTATCTTGAGAGTTTCAGTGTTTGGATGTGTTTGCATAAAGACTCCACTCCTGTGATTATGTGAAAAATCTGAGCTTTCGTTTAAAAATAAGTTTTTCTAGCTTTCATGGTTTCAGGCAGAAGCTGAAAATGTGAATATTGAAGACTCAAGAATCAGAAAGCCAATGAAATTCCAAAAAATATTTTTTTAAATCTCAAAATTTTGGATCCTGATTAGCAATATTATGAAAGTATCTAATGACTGAACTCAGCTAAAACTGTTAAGTATCATAAATGTATACATTAGGAATTGCTTGGTTTTTATGATCTAGGAATGCAGTTCTATTAGATATTTAAGGTAAGGGTCTTCAAGAGCAAAACAATGGATTTATTTATTTAGATGAAGAAAATAAAGGAAAAAGATAGCATAAAACTTTTCGCCAACTTTGCCTCAATTTTTGATGTATAGAGTGCCCTCCTCTTCCTAAACAGACCACACGCTCTCTCATGCAGCCTTGGTGAACCTATTTATGCAAAAGTTACCCCTGCCTATCTCCTTAAAACACTGTAGTTAAGATTTTCAAAAGTGACTTATGATTTTGGGTGCCTCAATGTTAAGATATTAAAAGGCTCTGATTGTCAGAATTTGCTGAGCACTTCATCAGGAAACCAGATTCCCTTCAGGTGTGTGCTTGGGCACCCAGACATTGAGACATGCAAAACGACTAGCTGAGCAGCCACTTTTACCCCTATTAAGACTTGTTGCCCTGTACTGAACTTTTCAAGTTTTTCTTCTGAACACCAGATTTCTAGTTGTATTGATAATTGTCTGTGTGTGTGTATGAACTGACTCAATTAATATTGTGCAATTTGGCGAAAAAGGCAACAACCTTCTGTCCTTTGAAACAAATGAAATATTTATAGCTCTCAGCTTGAGTCTCCGATTTGCTTTAATTAACTGTGCTGTAGCTCTCAGCTTTCCGCTGATGGAGGAAGCAGCAAAGGCTGGGAAGCATTTTGTTTACACTGTAATTGTGGGTTACATCTGCTGACCTTATAGACTACTCACCCAATCTCACACCAGTCTTTGGAAGCTCCTGTTTTCAGAGTCAGGCCAGTCTGGACTTTTTCTATTGAGATGTTCTGGATACACTATCTTATTTTACTCAATATTTATTATATTTAACAGTGTGAAATGGGACCTGAAAGCCCTTGGCTACTGTTTGTCCAATTTCTGTGCTGATTTTCCAGATCACTTGTGCCTGAAGTGCTGCTACTTAAACTGTAATACTCCCTGGGTGAATCACAAGAGAGTATAAGAGAGTATACATCTCTTATAGTCACAGTAAACTGTAGGAACAATGTCTTTTTTTTCTTTACACTGGTGGAAGCACACGACTATCACAGGAAGTTGTGATATATCAGGAAGTAACCCATCTACGTTGCTAACAATTGGCCCCGAAATTGATGGGTAAAGAAAGATAAACCTGTAGTCGTGCATGGATTTATGTAGCATGTCTTTGCATGCAATGCCCCATCTACTCCTCATAGGGCTACTTCATTTGGTCAACAGAATGCACACAGAGGTGAACATGCCCAGATAATGCCTGCAGCTAACATGTTGTAGACATCAGTGAATGTCCAGTGATCAAAAGTTTTTGAGCAGGAGAAGCAGTAATAGTCATAAAATAGCTTATTCTCTTGAGTGTGGGAGTCTGTGCTGTGTCTTGCAGTACAGAAGAAATAAACATGTACTTTTGGTCTGAATGCTTGTGATTCTAGTTTAAAGAAAACAACAAAATGAACAGAATATCCTTGAGGAGAGTACAGTCTGTAACGTGTCTCCCTAACATGTAAAGGAATAGCACAAGGGAAAACCAAATCTCAAGCAGTTCTATAGCTACCTACGCCATATGTGGGGATAGAGGAAAGGCAGTAGCAAGTTTTTCACTGTTGTAGGAGATGGAGAAAGTAGGAAGATTGGGAATTGACTTGACATGTCATTACTGTAACATCTTTATGGGAACGAAAAAACAACACTTTAGCTAGTATTGTAACTTCCCCCTTTTGATTGGGGAGGGAGTTATCATGGGAGCAGTCAGAGGAAGTCAAGAGACTCACCTAGGCTACTGGAACATTTCAGTCCTGATCAGTGTTGGCAGCAATTTGAAAGAGGGCTGAGAGGTAACATAGATTATAAGGCCAAAGGGATCACAGAATCATCATAGAATATCAGGGCTGGAACGTCAGGAGGTCATTGAGTCCAACCCCCTGCTCAAAGCAGGAACAATCCCCAATTTTTGCCCCAGATCCCTAAATGGCCCCCTCAAGGATTGAACTCACAGCCCTGGGTTTAGCAGGCCAATGCTCAAACCACTGACCTATCCCTCCCGCCCAGTGATTATATCAGTGGTGGGCAACCTGCGGCCCATGGGCATCATGTGGACCATCAGGGTAATCTGATTGTGGGCCGCGAGACATTTTGATGATGTTGACCATCCGCAGGCATGGCATCCCACAGCTCCCAGTGGCCACGGTTCACTGTTCCCAGCCAATGGGAGCTGTGGGAAGTGGCAGGCCTCAGGGAAGTGTTGGCCGCCACTTCCCGCGGCTCCCATTGGCCGGGAACATTGAACTGCGGCCATTGGGAGCTGCGGGAGGCTGTGCCTGTAGATGGTCAACATCTGCAAAATGTCTTGCGGCTTGCAATCAGATTACCCTGATGGGCTGCAGGTTGCCCACTGAATTACATAGTCAGACCTCCTGTAAAATGCAGGCCATAGAATTTCCCTGAATTAATTCCTGTTTGATTTAGAGCATATGTTTTAGAAAAACATCCACTCTTGATTTAAATATTGCCAGTGATGGAAAATCTACCACAACCATAGTTAAGTTGTTCCAGCAGTTAATTACCTTCATTGTTAAAAATGAGCGCTTTATTTCCAGTCTGAATTTATCTAGCTTCAATTTCCAGCCATTGGATCTTGTTGTGATGTTATTGACATGAACTGTGACCGTATAGATCGTTGTTGCAACCAGGGTCCTATGGTGGCACCACGTCTTGTACAGAGGAGGTCAAGTGGGGTGTCTATGGAAAGGTTGTAGTTTGCTGGTTATGATTATGCTGTCTGTATGTGTGTGTCATTTTTGTATTTGAAGTTAAGAATATAGGCTATGTACTTGTATCTCAATGTGTTTGATTCCAAGTAGCCTCAGGTTTCAGAGTAGCAGTTGTGTTAGTCTGTATCCTCAAAAAGAACAGGTTCTCTGTGTATATACATATATCTTCCTACTGTATTTTCCACTGCATGCATCCGATGAAGTGGGTTTTAGCCCACGAAAGTTTATGCTAAATAAATTTGTTAGTCTCTAAGGTGCCACAAGTACTCCTGTTCTTTTTAAGTAGCCTCAGTGGAGCATTTGGTCAGCTTCTTGAGAAAGGACTATTCTCAGTAAGTGCTCAATCAAGAAATACTTAACTGACAATGGACTTTGGGAGATGCCAATCCACATCTGAGCTTTCCTAGGAATGTTCAAACTAACATCTAAACAATGGCATAAGCCTGCATAAAGCTGAATCATTCATGGATGTATGACTTGCCCAGGTGGCTACAAACTCCATCTTGTTGCTGTGATTTTGCACAGGAGAACAAAGGGGTTTCCGCCCACAAGAGAGAGAATATCAAAGGCCCTGGAAACCCCTCCATTTTGTCTTCAGCTGGCTTAAGAGATGGCCTCTCCACCCCCAAAAGATGGCTGAAAGAAACTGGAACAAATGACAGTAACTACGAGGGTGTAAGTGATTGCTGAACCCAGACTCGGAAGGAGTCCAGTCTGTGAAAGAAGCTTATTGGAACATCTCTAAGGGTGAGATTTACCTGTATGCAGTTTCTCAATGTAGTAGGCTTAGACTTGTGTGTTTTGTTTCATTTTACTTGGTAACTTACTTTGTTTTGCCTGTTATTACTTGGAACCACTTAAATCCTACTTTTTCTATTTAATAAAATCACTTTTTGCTTATTAATTAACCCAGAGTAAGTAATTAATACCTGAGGGAGCAAACAGCTGTGCATATCTCTCTATCAGTGTTATAGAGGGCGGACAATTTACAAGTTTACCCTATATACGCTTTATACAGAGTAAAACAGATTTATTTGGGATTTGGATCACATTGGGAGTTGGGTGTCTGAGTGCTGGAGACAGGAGCACTTCTTAAGCTGTTTTCAGTTAAGTCTGCAGCTTTGGGGCATGTGGTTCAGCCCCTGGGTCTGTGTTGGAGCAGACTGGCATGTCTGGATCAACAAGGAAGGGTTGTGGAGGTCCAGACTGGCAGAGAAAACGGGCTCAGAGGTAGTCTTATCACATCAGGTGACAGTCCCAAGGGAATCCCTGTGACCCAACCCATCACACTTGTTATAACTTTTGTTTGCTAGATTGAAAATCTATCTATCAGATATGTTCCCCGGGTAAGTACGTACAGACGGCGATCAACACCTTCTGTTTATTCAGCTAAATAGACTGAGCTCCTTGAACCACCATAAGCCAGGTTTATTACTCTTCAATCATTCTCGTGGCTCTTCTCTGCCCCCTCTTAAATGCCAAATACATAGGAAATATAACCTCAGAAATGTTCAGTTCCAGTGCTGAGCACCATGTGTTGGCAGGCCCTCACTCTGCTGTATCAATATCTTGGGGCTTTTCCTCAGTAGGTATCTGGTTGAAGAGATGCTCTTATAGCTGTTGGACTTAAGTTTTTCCTTTCAACTCCAGCACCATGCAAGACATCACCCAGACTTGGGTCAATCTGACAGAGAAGAGATGTGTGACCTTCTCAAAACTGTTTTGATATCATGCTGCTCTTGGCATTGGTTCACCAGAGAGGGCCTTAGCAACCATGCCAGTTAGCTGCTTTGCTTTAAGCAGATATCTCTTTCCAATTTTATCTAGGAGTTGGTATCTCAGTCCAGGGACAGCCCCCTTTGAACTTTGTGCAGTTCACTACCCTAACACTTAATTTATTTTACACTGGGCAGCAAGAACTCACCACTCATCAGCCTATACTTCCTTCACCTTTTTAAAAGTCCCACGTCTACATAAAACTAACCTTAAAACATCCAGCATTCTTTTCAGCCATTGCAACCACAGGTCTAAGCCAATTGGATGGGCTTGGTTCTGCATCAAACAGCTCATGGAGGGACAATTGAAATAGTTAAACATGATCGTCATAATTAGACGTGAAAAAATTGAGCGAATAGTATATGCCCCAAAAATACATTTTTCAGGGTATCAAAGTTATTTGCATTTTCAGGTCTAATTTGAGAATAGTTTTGAATGCGAAAATAAAACAATTCTGAAGTATCAAAACAGTTTATTTCAACTGTGTAGTCACATGTGGGCTGCAGGTAGGGTGACCAGATAGCAAGTGTGAAAAATCTGGACAGGGGGTGAGGGGTAATAGGAGCCCATATAAAAAAAAAGCCCCAAATATCGGGACTGTCCCTGTAAAATTGGGACATCTGGTCACCCTAACTGCAGGTGATTCCTGCTCTCCCGGTGTACTCATCACACAGTGCTAAGGACTGAAGTGCCACTTCCCTTGACTCCTGTGGTCCCTTCTACCCCTACTCCTGTCATGTACAGAGTCACCTGGGGGCAGTGCTGACATGGTCTTGACGTTAAAAATGCATTTCGATTCACTGGGTGTGTCACACCTCTCACATCAGGTTGTTTCAGGTTCTCTGCAGACCAAAGCAGACCTCACTGCATAGTTAAACTCAGCTCACATTTGCAAACTATTCTTTGCAACAATGAGGGACCGAAACTTCTTTTAAAAATGAAAGATCTGAGATTATGATGTGTTCACCTGACACTAGACACTGAGGTTCTAGACATGGGCCTGTAGTACTTATATCTTAATCCAGCCTTGCTCTTGTTGGATTCTACTAATTGAGGGGATTTAACTGCTTTCTCAGTCAGTGTAAATCTTCCACCATGCATTCACATGTAATCTGCTTCCAGACCCAGCCTCAGTAGTTGCTCTGAGGAATGTGTAAAGATCCAGGAAGTGGTACCTGGATTATATTGGTATCATGCTTCTCTTTGAGTCACTATTGAACCGGTGCCCTTTGGTGGTGGCAGAGGTCATAGTGCTATTGGAGCTTCCATTTTTGCCAATAACATATAAAAGTGAATAACTTGTATTAGTTGTTGTCATTAAAGATTTCATGGCTGTGGTGATGCACATTACCCCTTTATGGGACAGTCTGGAGCTTACAGCGAAGACACCCTGAGTCATTCCTGGGTATCCATAGACTATCAGGGTTGGAAGGGACCTCAGAAGGTCATCTAGTCCAACCCCCAGCTCAAAGCAGGACCAATCCCCAATTTTTGCCCCAGATCCCTAAATGGCCCCCTAAGGATTGAACTCACAACCCTGGGTTTAGCAGGCCAATGCTCAAACCACTGAGCTATCCAGTGCAATCAAGGAGCACCCTGCCCCACCTTTCGGGTTGGGCTAGATAGACAGGAAAAGGAAGCCGAGCAAGAGATGGGACTAGAAGCCATGTTGGCTGTTACAGGTTGCAAGCCCCTCATGCTTCAGATCATTAGCCTTTATATTCCTCTCTAAGTTTGGTAGCTCTGAGGTAAGGGCTTTATGAACTGCGTTAAGTGGCTCCTGCCCTGACCTGACACCTAAGGGAAAGGGAGAAAGTCTGCCTGCCTCCTAGAACAATAAGAGAAATTGGGACTCTGTCAGCTAGGGGTTGGCTTGGAGGCCTTCTGAAAGGGACATGCTTTTTTTTTTTTTTGTTATTGTTTTGGCTTCTTCTGGCTTAGCTCTTATACAATGGTGCTCTTGGGAAGTGTAGATTTGTTAATCTTGTTACCCAGGCCGTTTTTTAAATTTTCTCTAATTAAATTCTGCCTATTTAAATAAGCTGAAAAATTTCAGCTTCAGTTTCACTTGAGTATGAAATTACTTGCCTTTAGTCTGTCTGGCAATGTCGCTTTTTGTTGCTGAGCCATTGGAGCACTACCCTTCTGAAACTGGCTGCATTACAGTGAAGGGACAAGTGATTCCTGTGTATAGTTTTCTATCAGGGCTTGTTTACATTACTCTTTAGTCCACACCAGTAGGATGTAAATTTATTCTGCACCAGTGTGTCACATACTAACTGGCCCATGTGGACTCTAACAGTTCTCTAGGGCATGTTAATGTAGTCCTTCCCCGCCCCCGCACCCCTCCCCCCTTTTTAAAAAAGTATACGGCTTTGCATCTTGACAGTAGATACAGAAGCATTACTAGAGACATCTACAACATTTAGTTTTCAGTCAGCAGGATGTCTGACATTCAGATGACATGTGAAGTTTAACTGCCTGTGTTTGCACATACTTGTGCATATTTATTCTACTTGTGGTGTTCATTTGGCAGATGCAAATTGGCACTGCAAGAGACTTTTAAAGAGATGGGGAGGTTAAATAAGGACTCGCAGCACATAAAGGAAAAACTTATTCAGCTGAGGTTAACCATGTATTCAATAGTATGTCATTTAATTAACCTTAAAGATTCATTTATGAATGTCGCGATTATAAATTTATACGTGAAGGTCACACATTCTAATTCTTGTTTGACGTTTGGCTATACTTGATACATGTGTTTAATACTAAAACCAAGGTTTAACACTCTGGCTTGTATCCATAAGGTATAGCTGGGACACTAATCATAATAAATTTATTTTTATCTTTTGGCACAAATATTGGGAATAAAAATAGTGCTTTTATGATCTGGTTATTTCCAATTAGGAAAAATAAATTATGAACAAGCAAAGCATATTAGACCATACGTCGTCATAAACTGGATAGGCTGGGTAACTTTTGGAATTCAGGCAGATGCATATAAAACATTTGAATAATGTTTTAAAATTTAATATATTGCTAATTAAAACCTATTGGGACAAACTCAGAGGTTATTTGTGAAGTGGTTAAAAATAGCTTATCAGATTCATTGAGACACATTTAGACTCTTAGACCTAATAACTACAACCTACTGGAGAATGTTCTCCCTCTCCCAACCTTATGAAAAAATTCAACTTTGTCAATGAAAAATCCAAAATTGGAAAATTTCTAGTGAAAACCAAACCCTTGAAATCCTACCATGGGAGTTGTAGTTTGGGTGTCCCCATTCTATTATGTGGCCAAGGCTCTCCAACTGGACTACATCTCCCATGGCACATCACAGTCCCCCATTGTGCACTGCATCATGGGAGATGTAGTCTGGCCCACAGAAGAGTGTGGGTGGGCAGGGAAGAAGTACCCATAGTATAACTCCCATGAGGCACCACACTGGCATTTCTGAATCAATATGTGCAGTTTCAATCTGAAACTCTTCGGTTTTCAATATTTTTTGAAAATGAAAAGTCAGTATTTTCCACAGAAAGCAGGTACTTTTTGTGATCATTTTTGTTTAGTTAAAACAATTATGATAAAAAGTTTTTGGCCAGTGTTACTAATGACCAGTGAATGACTATAAGAATCTAACTGGCATTTTGAGGAGCCCAGAAATAAAATGTTGGTTAACTTAGGCAGTAGGGTATATCAAGAAGTTTAATTTAAACTTTTTTTCCTTTTAGTTGCTTTACCTGCTACACTTCTTCTCTGGCTCTTAAGTGTGTGAGCTACACCAGCATAGCTACCCTTAAATTCTCTGGGCAAAATTAGTAAGTGTTGTGTAATTCACATATTGGTAAGTATGTGTAAGCCTAAGGGAGTATAAGCAGTTGTGGTGTATATTTTGGGGAGAGCTGAAAAAAGAGTAAGTTACCATAACTTAGTTTCCTTCTAGCTAGGCAATTGTTTCTCTGTTTGGTCCAATGGCGTTAGCTAAGTACTATGTTTTCACTTGTTTTAGAATGATCTGCAAAGTTCCATTAGTTGGGTTTTGTTTTCAATTAACTTTAACTTGAGTGTTCAATAAACTCGCTGAACAAGTCACTTTTTCAAATATTGCATTATTCTCTCATTGTGATATTAAAACACAAAATTAAGTTTTAATTACAAATGTAAAGCTTGAGGTTAAAATGTTGGAAATTGGGCACTTGAAGCTAGAGGGCTGACTAAAACGTACCTGAGTTTTGTTGTCCTCCAGAGGTGATGGTTTCATAAATTTTAGCATTAAGGAGGACACAACTATAACCCCTGAGAGCAATGAGCTATTTGTCCTGAACAGATGACAAATTTATGTAATTGAAGTCAAGAGAAGTTGTCTTTCCATTAAGTGAGGCAGACTTGCATCTACTTTAATCATAGAAGACATGAAATCTTGATACAACCATTCACGGCTAACCCTTCCTTTATTTTGTTCCACAAAAGGAGCAATTTCCTGTAGCCATTTGAGGGAGGGGAAAAATAACGAGGGTTATTTTAAGTATTGCTTTTGCGTTTTTGTTCATTCTCAAATCTGCCTTTGCAACCTAAACTTTAAAATGGCTGCGGGAGCTTCATGTTCTTTTTGAGAAGCAACTCTGAAATGGAAACTGGATTTTCAAGGCTCTCCTGGGCCCCTGAAATGCCCTGTACTTAATCCCAAGTGGTTGCACTGCTATTGAAGTTACTGCATTTTTGTTCATCAGTAATTCTCACACAATGGTGAGTCTGCTGCTCAAATAATGTCTAGTTCCTCCAGGTTTCCTACCAACTTCTTTTTCAGCATAATCTGCCTCTAAGTAAATGTAGAATTCACCTATAATAATAATCTGGTGTGTATTTAAGAATCCACAAATATCAGCGAACAACCTAAATAAGACATAAAAATTCTCAATATATGTTGGTAGAGGTCTCCTAGAAGAGAATATATTTCAGTAGAAAAAGGGCAAATCTGCCAACTTTTCTTAGATTAGAAGCACAATCAGTGGGAATGTTCCGCTGAGTGCACACAAAGATATCAAAGATAACATTTCATCTTATGATGAAGCATTGCCCTTTCTCCAAAGTAATATCTAATTATGTATGCTTTGCCCAAGAATAGCTACACTGAGCCAATGTGTTTCATACCCTTTTTTAAGGGTCCTATACCTTTAGACTAACAGCCCAGAACAAGGAACAGCTAATACAACCTTAAAACTGCTTTTTATCATAAAATGAGTAAAGGACAAACATTGTTATGCCTCCTTAACATGCAAAGGTAAAAGGTAAAGCTTGGTTATTAATATTCTACAAAAGATCATATAGAGGAACAAATGATTGCCATGGCACTGATGACATGCTTTTAATCTAATTCTGTTTATGTCCAGTAAACATTATGGGACAAATCTACCCTGGTGCAAATGGATTTAAGGCTTGTCTACACCATTCAGCAATGTGCACTATGGTGGTGGGATTTCCAAAGCTCACTAAGGTGTTGCACGTTAATTGGTCCATGCTGACCCTGCTGATGAGAATGACAGTTCGTAGTGTGCTTTAATGTAGTGCTCTTTCAAACATTGAATAGATCAGACTGAGGGACTCAGCTGGAATCTGGTTTTTGGTTCAGGGCCATCTTTAGTAATAAAATAAAACAAATAGGTGTAAGTGCATACATTTTGGAAATTGCTTAATATAAATATTTGACCTCTTTTTTAAAGTAATGATTTACTCGACTCCAGATTTAAGGCTTTCTCTTAGTGTGTTTTGGAAGTACAAATGCTCTGATTTGCACAACAGAAGGAGAGGGATAATTGCTTTCCTTTATCAAAGTCATGTTGTTTTTTCTGAAAGCATGGGCCTTGCATTTCCAATTTTGCCTCTTCTGTATATCAGCCTTTGTGGGGAGGGACATAGTGGCTTACACTCACATTTGTAGCAGTTGTTGAGACTTTGAATTCATTATTTGGAAAGTTGCAAGCCTTTTGTCATCACTCCAGCCATCACATCCAGTTTTCCAGGCCTCATCCTTATTCACCCACATTAGTCAAGAAAAGGTTTAAAATTTCAAACTTGAACAACAGTGTTGAGCACTACTGCCTTACAGCATATTCAGTCCTTCTTTCTCCAGAGCTGAGAGATATGGCTGCCAACAGTACTTTAGATAATCACCATCTTGATCAGACATAGTCCATGACTAACTTTCTCGAAAACAAACAAGCTAGAGGCATCATCTCTTGTATTATTCAAGATGGGACACGTGAAACATTTGAGAGCCTATTTTGTTTTTTTCTCTGGAGGTATTGAGCACCTGCAATTGATCAAAACTTCAGCGAGAGCCATGGATGATCAGTACCTTGGAAAATGAAACCATTATATTACTTGCTAAATGACCACTGGACTCATGATCTGACATGAAACAAGAACAGGCTTTGCTTTTCAGTAGCCATATGGAACAAAAGTGGAAGCGTTTGGGATCGCACTGTGCCAACATCTTGTATAGCTGCCTCCACAATATTGGCACTTCTAAATGGAGATAGATATTAGTCTCCAAGTGCTGAACATATCCAATTAAGAGATTGCTGAGTTACTGTTTTGTGGGGCTCCTAATCTGCAAACACTTTTCTAATCAATACCTGCTTCTTTTCAATATTACCACAAGGTGATTTCATTCTGCCAGCCTAGAGTGAGACATGGAGCAGTATATAGACAGAAAAGATTGCTATACACAGGAAAACCTAGTTCTGCTCCTTAATACCAAGCCTGGGATAGAAATCTCGGGTCACTACCCATTATTTTTATAAGGCCTTAGTAATAGGATTATCCAGCCATACGGATGAATCAGTTAACATGTACCCACTTTGGAAAAGATGTTAACATTAGGCTAAGCTCTAAATTTCTTACTCAAGCCAAAATTTCATCCTGTCCATCTTCACAAGGGGGTAACGCCCCATGGGTTCCCTACTTAATGCAGAAATGCTTCCCCCATTTTACAAATTCACTATCATTTTCTCTTTTCTCTGGATTCTAGGGAAGACTTTCTTGAACACTGTGTCCAGTTCTAGTTGTCCCATGTCAAAAAGGATGTAGTGCAACTGGAAAAGGTTCAGAGAAGGGCAACAAAGATGATAAAGGGCATGGAGTGGCTTCCATATAAGGAGAGACTAAAATGATTAGGGCTGCTCATCTTAGAAAAGAGATGACCAAGTGGGGGATATGATAGAAGTCTATAAAATCATGAATGCTGTGGAAAACATGAGTAGGGAAGTGTTGTTTACCCTGTCCCAAAATACAAAAACCAGGGGTCACCCAATGAAATTAATAGGCAGCAGGTTTAATACAAACAAGAGGAAGTATTTTCCCACTCAACACATAATTAACTTGTGGAACTCATTGTCATGAGATGTTGTTATGGCCAAAAGTATAACTGGGCTCAAAAAACATGTAGATAAGGTCACAGAGGATAGGTCCATCGGTGACTATTAGCCAAGATTGTCAGGGAGGTGACCCTAAACCTGTGATTATCAGAAGCTAGGAATGGAATGGGTGGATCACTCCATAATTACCCTGTTCTGTATACTGTCCCTGAAGCTCTGGTACAGGCCACTGTCAAGAGACAGGATACTGACCTAGATGGACCATGTTTTCCTATCATTGAAGCACCTGTTTAAAGAGCATCAAAACACAAGGACCATGGGCACTTGGAGTATAAATGTCCATATGACCTGCAGGACAGGAATGTCTATTGCAGGAAATTCAATAGAATTGTTACTGTTTGCTACATCACACAATATGCTTTATGTTGTACAAGGTGAACTGAAGAATCTCTTTAGAGGATGTACCATTCACATACAGTGGGTCTGCGTCATTTACACTGTATGTCAGTGCTTTGTCTGTGGCTTATTCTAAACAACCATAGCTGATTTACAGTATATTTAAAATAAGCTTTTTAATTTGTCATTTTCCCCGATCTCATCAGTATTTAAAGTGCACATATTAAAAAAGAGTCATTTACAGATGGACCAAAGCTGTACTCTCATACATAATTATGTGGATATTGGCTTCCTTCTATTTGATGGCAGTAGAAAAATTCCCCTAACAGACAAACTGCCGGTTGATATCTAAGGACTTGTACTGTAATAAATCACATTCATCAAGAAAATATCATTGATCTATGTCAATCAGAGAATCTAGAAAGATAATGCAGTAAGGAGGACCACTTTCTGCTGACCCTGGCATCTTCAGCCTCCTCTGTCTGCTAGCACAGAAATGGAGAAGATGGCCCCTACACTTTTTCTTCAGTGTATCCCTATGAATCTACTCAGTTCTAAAAATCACATTATGTTTTACAATAAGGCCTAATGGCTAAAATAAAAGCATCTGTGCCACATACCTGAAACCAAGCTATCTTTTTAAAAATTTTTTTTGTTATAATAATGGCAGTCTATATTTGATGTCTGTCAGATGTGTGTACTGTACCTTTAAGAGTGTGGCTCAGTTATTGATTATAACTGGATTGTGAAGTTGGACTCGAAGTTTTTTTTTCTTCTAGCTTTGCCATAGTTCACTGTATGAATTTGGGTGTGTCATATGACCTCTCTGAATCAGCTGGCTCCTCAGGAAACTTAATATAACCCTTGCCTGCATCAGAGGGCTATTGAGGCTTAATTATTGTTTGTGAAGCATATTAAGAATGTGCCATTTAGGAACAGACTGTCCATCTTCGGACTTTTTTATGGCTGGGCCTCTTGTTCTAAGTGGAGTGTTTCTTAGCTAGTGATATCTTCCTCTGTTTTCAGCAGGCACTTCAAACTGTGGCTAAAATGGCTGAATAGTGAATAGCTGAATGGTAACCCAAATAATTCGCTCTCTCTGTACACGTGAAATAGGCAATGGGGGAAAAAACAAAAAGGGAAAAATAGTTTGGTTAGTTATAAAAAATAATTAAGTGGCAATCACTGCCTATCATGCTTCTTGCTGTAATAGGGACTCCCTTACCCTGGTAATTTGTTAGTGCCAAGACTATTACCTGCTGTCCCCACCATATGCTCAGCTTTTCTAGGCCAATTACATTGCTGGAGAGCTCTGCCGGCATCTCTTCCATGGACTGGCTGTAGTCATGTACGCAAACATAAACAGTGTAAATTCTTAGCACCATTTATTTTAATACTTGGAATGGGAAAGTTTACAGCTTTATAATTTCAGCTTCATTCTGCTGCTTTAATTAAAATCAATAATTGTCACTTTGGTAATGGATGGCCTTCCAAGGCAAGAGACATGGCCTTGTTGAGAGGGAATTGGAGAGGGAGATCAATGTAACTATATAAGATCATGAATCTCCAGGCTGTGGGATGTGTGATGTCAAGGTCTTCAAAAAGGAAATTCTAACAGGATTACCACTGGGAGAGAAAAAGATGAAAGGCAGAAAATAAAACTTTAAAATGAGTGACACTGTAACGAGTAACTGTCTTTCACTAATTTGGTTCAGGTATCAATGGTGAGCTCACTTCCCAAGGGCAAAACCTGTCTTTTGAAGATGCCACCTTGCCAATTTGGAGGTGTAAGATCACAGAAAATGGCAGATTTTTTTATACCATTTCCTTAATGGAAATCGCAGCAGTCATTTCGCTCACCGCTCCTGCTGTTTGTGATTTGTTCATTTAAAAATTGGAAAATCTTTTTAACTAAAAAAATATATATCAAAAGGATAAATTGATTAGAATTGCCTCTGGATAAAATTGGACAAAATATGTAAGATATAATTTATGTAATGTGTTGTACTTTACAAACACAAAGACAAGCTCACTGTACCCAATCTGTAACTTAATCTTGTTGTGAATGGGACACCATTGGTAGACTGTATGTATGAAGGGATTCTACCAAATACATCTTATAAATAAATAAGCACTCTTTCTTAGCCAGGGTCTTGTTTGAAGATCAAATGAATCAAACCACTTCCTTTCCCCTCCTTCACATTCCTCTCCTAGACTCTATGGTTCTCTCATTGTTCTATTTCCTCATTCCATAAATCAAGGGTCTATCCTACAAACTCTTTACTCATGTGTGTGCAGCCATTTTGAAGCTAATGGGGCTACTTACATGGGAAAGGACTATTTGCTTTAAGTTTTTGAAGGATCAGGGAGCTAAAGTACGAGAGTTACCTCCAGAATGGTGCTTGTTGTCCACTCCAGAGCGGTGAAGGGCTCTTGTGGGATGAAAAAAGGAACATTTAATTTCCCATTGAAATGGTCATACAGCAACCAGCACAGAATTTCTGGTTTAGCTAAGGGTGCAGAAGCTGCAGCGCTTATTTCAGATGCACATAGAGAGCAGATTTTGACTGAAGTTTTGTCCTGACTCTGTTTAAAGTGCATGCTAGAACAACAAGAAAAACTATCATAAAGAGTAAATGATCATAACTCGTTCTTCCATCTAATGATGTGCTATCTTTAGGTCTGTCATCCCACAATGTTGTTTGTCCTTGCTTTCTATTGCATGGCGTGTGTTTATTTATACTGCTCTTTATCAACCGCAGCCTTCAGCACATATAAACCTGAATGCCATGCTAGTCAGACATGAGTGTTTCACAGGTCAGTAGCTACTGAAAACCATTAAAATGGGGAGGAAAAGATGTAGAAAAACAATTAGGGTTTGGAAAATTACTATTGGCTTAAAAAGCATGCCATGATAATATATCTTAGCCTCCAAATAACCAAAGAAAACTAAGGGCACGCCAATATGTCTCAGTAAAAAGTATTCATTGTTTGTGCTCAGACACCTTGTTATAAATCCTGCTTAAATGAGGTTCAAAATGCCAATTCATTTCTGTTGCTAAAGAGAGAGGTTTGAAGGAATATTACAAATCCTCAGGGGAAATAGATGAAGCCGCCAGTTGTTTGGACAATTTAGCTCCTCACAAATATAGCGAAACGAGAATATGCACAAAACAAAAACTGAGTGCCCTAGACAAATTTTTAGTGTAAGTTGTTTATAGAATGTTAGAAGTCCCACAGTTTCCTTGCCAGTCCCCAGATGATGCTATTGCAATTAGTCTTGCTAATTCTACTTTAACTTAACTCCTAGAACTTAATTTAAAAGCTTGCCAAAAATCTTTTCTCCATTGCCTTAATCTCTATCTCTCTTACTTGTATTTGACTAGTTACTCTCATGTAAGCAGACAACACAAGGAGGACCCAGGCTATCTTCAGGAAGACAGGAGAAGGAAAACCTTGGGCAGGGGAAGATATTCTGTTGGGAAAACTCCCCGGGCCTGGCCCTTAGTTGGGTTTGGCTTGCCACATAGTGGCTTGATATGAATTGAATATGTTCAGCAAGTATTTCAGAAGGGGCCAAAGGAATAGAATTTTTACTGCTGGTATGGTTTAAGGAGTAGAGCGAAGTAGTGAAGCAACATAAACTCTAGTTTCTTTTCTCTTAAACTCTGTAGCTTATGCCATTTTGTGCTCATATAGAAAACATAATTTTAAAATTGATCTTCTTGTTTTCCATTGTTTTAAACTGACCTATAGCAAGGAAAAAAAGTGACCTCACTGCCCTGGCTCCTCTAATTATTCAAAAATAGGCAGATCATGGGCAACAGAAGCAAGCTTGTCTATACTACTACTCTACCAATTGATTCTGAGATTTCCATCTACTCTATCAACTATAAAGGGATTAGGGACATGTTTTGTTAAAAGTGAGTGACAGACTTTGTTTAACATCATTTGAACCTGCCAATTTAAAAATGGTTATCCAGCGGAATTTTGACATTTAGATCCTCAAACTTGCAAATAAGAATGTCCACCTAAATTTACCAGAAAAGTTTGATATACCAACAGCGCATACACAAATTTGTCAGCAAAATCAAACTGTTTAGCATAATTCCTTTTTCAGTTTATTAAGAACAGAAGTGAGAAGACACTCATCATGGTTTTAACACACATTGCACCCTAATATTCCACTTTTTATTGCATTTAGTCATCCATATATTATAATGTTAGAAATATTCATAATCAGAAGTTAGTTGTCCTGTTGAATTTGAAATTATCTCAATTTCTTGTATGCTTAGTATTTGTTTTTTTGCACATAATGCTTTGTAGTTAGAGTAAAATTAATATAAAGTGCTTATTCTTTTGCTGGCTCACTATAGCAAAATGACATGTGGGCAGCTTTGCATGAAAGCTGGCATGTCAAAGGAACTGAAGTATTTTCCTATCCCTGCCATTTGTGAAAAACTACAATATGAACCTATTGTTCTGGAAACTCTGCTCCGGTTTCATGCCCTGACTGGTTATGATGCTACCTCTTTTATTGCAATACACAACAAGAAAACCACATGGAAAGCTTTTCAGTGACACCTTCAGTTTCTAACACACCTGGGACAGGGTGACCTGGATGTGGAGAAAGTGAAAAGTGCAGAAGAGCTTTTGTAAGGTGTATGGTTTGCCAGAGGCCCACAGGACTGACACAGCTAAGTCATTTTGTTCACACACTTGCAGTCATCAGAATCTCCGCTCCCAACAAGTGATACTCTTTACTTCCACATACATAGAGCTCATTACCAGGCACTAGTATGGAGACAGGCCCACGACACAAATCCAATACTTCCTCCTCAAAATACAGTGGGTTGGAAAGAAGAAGTTGGAGTTTGATGCCACGGCTCATGTCATTGCTACCAATACCAGCAGACGTCATGGAGGCAATATTCTGTGGCTGCACAAGAGGTTGCAGAATTTAGTGAGGTAGGTGCAGGAGAGCACTAATTGTTTGTACAGAAGCATGCAAATGTAGAGAAATGGGAAAAAAATGTGTCCAAGGCGCCTTCGTGCTTAAGGTCAGTATTAGCAAATAAGTAGATTTATGACTTTAAAAGATATTGATTCAATCTGCTACTGTATGCCAAAGTTTCTTGAAATAGTACAACATTAATACGTGTACTTGTGTGCATTGAAATGTTGACTTAATGTTTAGACAAGAAAGTCAAGTCTTGTTTTAAGACCAGGTGTTTTCAGATTGTGTTGTATTTCTGATAGTTAAATCAGCTTGTATATTTTTGTTTCAAGGTGCTAATGCTCAAGTTATATGTGCCATGTAAACATGCTCTTTCATGGTTGTATAAGGTGTTAAAATATTTCTAGTACCTCTTGCAAATAAGAAACTGAAATTCAATAGCTTTATAAAAAAGGTTGTGTATATTATATGATCACTTTTATTACATTCTACAGCTCATTAAGATCCAAATGAAGTATGTTAATCCTAAATGAAAAGGATTTATACTTCAGCAATTTCCATGTGTTAATTTGTTATCTTTGTAGAGGTCTTTAAACACAGTATAAAGCTGGGTAATAATAACCTTATTTGGATTCAGCACACTATAATTATCTGAAGAAGACTTGTTATCAACCTTAGACAAAAAGTGCCTTTTACAGTTAACTTTTCTGAAAACCCAGCTCGCGTCCTGTGCCCTACTTCAGCGTTACGGAGGTCTTTGTGGCATGCCTATTCAAACTTTGGCATTTCCGCTAAGCTTGCTTACCATATTGCCAATAGTTGTGAATTTTGCAATATAGACATCTGGGACTGCTGAACACATGTCCAGTAAATGACTAAATAGATGACAGAAGGTAACTGATCACTATAACCTGTGCTCTTGTGAAGACTGATCTTGCTTTTACCAAGTATATTAAGGCACAATTGCATTTTCTGGCCATCCAAATCCCCATTGATTTCAGTGGTTGCAAATAATGCAAGATTAGGTCCAGAGAATGGGCTAATGCAACAGTGAGTATGTCTACACTGCAATGTAAACCCAGGGTTAGTGGGATTTGAGTCCACGGACCCTGGGTTTACAAGCCTAGGGCTTGAGCATCCACGCTGCATATTGACCCTAGGTTTAGAATTTCTGGATCTGGGACCTAAACCCAGGCCTCCAGGGACCACCATGCAGAACGTAGACCTGAGTCAAACCACTATATCTCAGGCTTCTTAGCACCCTCCCCATCTGTGGCTCCTCTAACTCCTGGTTTGTGGTGCAGTGGGAAAACGTGACTGTCCACCCCCACTTTAGAGGAAGTTGTCTCTGCCTGCCAAATTCCCAGTAGATTCTACCAAGCCATCTTTTGTGTCTTCATGCTTCCAGTAACCGGAACCAGAAACATGGAGGATTCACCATTTGAAGGAGCTTCTCTTACTTGCAAATTTTGGTACTGGAAATTGTCAGAGCATCCGTGAGCCACTGATGGACAATGGTGGTTTCTGACTTGCCACAAGTTCCTGATGGAAGAGGAGGAGGACAATGCATACAATATCTGAAAACCTTATAGCAGTTGACTTGATGTTGATCTCACTGGAAAGTGTAATGCTTCTTCCTTAAACATTTATCAATCAGTAATAAAAATGTAAATAACATTCAAAACTTTATTTGGGTGCAGAGCCTGTAACCTCTGGAGCCTACCAACCCTCACAGACTTCAGTGGGAAATGAGTGCTCTCAATACTAGAGTTGATGGCAAGATAGCAATTCTATTTTGAGACAATTTCAGGGTTTTGAAATTTATTTTCATTCAGTATTGAAAGAACAGTAACAACAAAATATCTTGAATGTTTTCACAAAAATTGAATTGTTGGAATGTTGAGCTCATTTCAGAAAGAGCGGGAGGTGCCCCAGCTGGTAGAGTACTCACTTGGGATTTAAGTAATAGTTGAAGAAGGGTGAAGAGAGCTCTCTTCTACCCCTAGTTTTCCCACTCACTTATTGCATTGCTAAAGCAGAGTTGGTTTTGTTTTTAATCTCAGATCACTCTGAGGCAGAGAAGGGATTTGAACTTCTGTCTCTCACATCCCAGGCCAGGGCACTAAGCACCAAGTTGTAGAGTGTGAGTCTTTCTCTGTCTCTCTTTCTCTCTGTCTCTCCTTCCCTTCCCAATGAAAACTTTGTTGAAACCAATATGTCTCACTGAAACATTTCAGCTTGGGTAAAATAGCGTATTTTGGCAGCATTTCATTTAATCAAATGTTCCAACTATCTCTACTCAACACGGTGCAAGATTAAGCGTGTAGAGGACTCCACTGTTTTTTTTGTCTTTTCTGCAATGAATATACTTGACAATTTGGAGCCTGATCTTGCACAGCTTCTTCGGGCAAATCTTCCATTGACAAAAGTGGGAGCACTAAGGGCATCCGGACTGCAGGACTGGTTTCTTGGTGGAGGGGAGGACCCACAGCATCTAGAATTCCAGGAAAATGTATTTCTTTTAACGTTATTACTGGCAACAAATCAGCCAGATGGAATATCTCATTTAATAGGAGCATCCTGAGAGGACCAAATTCTACACTTCAAATGTTGTTTAATATGTCACAATCACTGCAAATGCCAATAGTTATGACTTTATATGAATGCCAAGTGACAGGATACACTTCAATAAAAGAATTGTTAAAATGGGCAGTCTGTCACTGAATCCAGAAACTGTTTCTAATTTAGAAGAGTAAGCAAGCAAGCAGATATTACCTTGAACTTGTATAGCTGCTTCCACAGAAACATCTCAAAGCCTTTTTTACACACCTTTCTACTACGCCCCTGTGAAGTAGGTACTATCCCACTTCAACAGAGATGGAGGAATGAGATGCAGAGAGGTTACATGAATGGCTCAGGGTAATGTAGTAAGTCAGTGGGAAAACTAGGGATAGAACAAAACTCTCCTTAACCTACCCATATTTAACAATTACTAGATGGAATTTATTAGAACCCTTTATTAGATGTGATTTGATTTACGTTTGGGAGCTTGGTCTTCAGCACAGTGAGCAGTTCCTGGTGCAAGACCAAGCATTGGATGCCACAGTGACATCATATAAATAACTACATGGTTGGATTGTTATACCCTTTGATAGTGTGCCAGCTAACAATATGTGGAAAGGATCTCATGACTCAATTAGCAACCCTGCAGAATATCCAGGAACACAATAATATTGAGAGTGGGATTACCATACTCAGGTGGTGGTGGTGGTGGTGGGGTGATGGTGCCAATTAGCGGAGGGGTGAAGGTGCATGATCCCTCCAAGGTTTTTGCACTTGCTCAAAGTTTTATAGGCTGCAGAGCCTCAGGGGCCAGGGCATAACCATTTTAAGCAGCGGTACCATATTCACTCATTGCGGCTGCTGCCGGAACAGTCCAGAGCATCACTCCAGCTGTGTGGTTGCAATGCCACTGAAATTTGGCTTAGCTGCCCTACTGTACAGATGGCAGGGCAGCCAGGCCAAATTTCAGTGAGTAACATTGGGACCTAGAATACAGGATTGCAACACCACTCAAATTTGACTTAGCAGTGGTGTTGTGACCTGGAGCATAAGGAGTCTCTTCCTGTATGGCAAAGTGCAGGGGTGTCCGCCGAGAACGCGACACCTGGCGGCACTGGGTCATGCAGCGTGTGGGTAAGAGAGAGGTAAGACTCCCCCGCCAAGGGTCCCTGCCAGTGGGAGCAGGAAAGGAATGGGGACTAGAATGGTGCTGCTAGGTGTAGAGGGGGGCCTGGAATTTGCCCTCCCTTTCCCCCCCCACCCCGCATTTGAATTGGCCCATGTCAAGGTTCCTTCCCCAGTCTGAACTCTAGGGTACAGATGTGGGGACCTGCATGAAAACCTCCTAAGTTTATTTTTACCAGCTTAGGTTAAAACTTCCCTGAGGTAAAATTAATTTTACCCTTTGCCCTTGGACTTCCACTGCCACCACCAAACTTTATCTGGGTTTACTGGGAAACGTAGTTTGGACACGTCTTTCCCCCCAAAATCCTCCCAACCCTTGCACCCCACTTCCTGGAGAAGGTTTGGTAAAAATCCTCACCAATTTGCATAGGTGACCACAGACCCAAACCCTTGGATCTTAGAACAATGAAAAAGCATTCAGTTTTCTTACAAGAAGACTTTTAATAGAAGTAAAGGAATCACCTCTGTAAAATCAGGATGGTAGATACCTTAAGAGAATCCCTTTAGGCAAAATCTTAAGTTACAAAATAGACACACAGACAGGAATAGTCATTCTATTCAGCACAGTTCTTTTCTCAGCCATTTAAAGAAATCATAATTTAAAGAAATCATACACTGGCTAATGTAGTGCCAATCTTTAAAAAAGGGAAGAAGGAGGATCCTGGGAACTACAGGCCAGTCAGCCTCACCTCAGTCTCTGGAAAAATCATGGAGCAGGTCCTCAAAGAATCAATCCTGAAGCACTTGCATGAGAGGAAAGTGATCAGGAACAGCCAGCATGGATTCACCAAGGGAAGGTCATGCCTGACTAATCTAATCGTCTTTTATGATGAGATTACTGGTTCTGTGGATGAAGGGAAAGCAGTGGATGTATTGTTTCTTGACTTTAGCAAAGCTTTTGACACGGTCTCCCACAGTATTCTTGTCAGCAAGTTAAGGAAGTATGGGCTGGATGAATGCACTATAAGGTGGGTAGAAAGCTGGCTAGATTGTCGGGCTCAACGGGTAGTGATCAATGGCTCCGTGTCTAGTTGGCAGCCGGTGTCAAGTGGAGTGCCCCAGGGGTCGGTCCTGGGGCCGGTTTTGTTCAATATCTTCATAAATGATCTGGAGGATGGTGTAGATTGCACTCTCAGCAAATTTGCGGATGATACTAAACTGGGAGGAGTGGTAGATATGCTGGAGGGGAGGGATAGGATACAGAAGGACCTAGACAAATTGGAGGATTGGGCCAAAAGAAATCTGATGAGGTTCAATAAGGATAAGTGCAGGGTCCTGCACTTAGGACGGAAGAATCCAATGCACCGCTACAGACTAGGGGCCGAATGGCTAGGCAGCAGTTCTGCGGAAAAGGACCTAGGGGTGACAGTGGACGAGAAGCTGGATATGAGTCAGCAGTGTGCCCTTGTTGCCAAGAAGGCCAATGGCATTTTGGGATGTATAAGTAGGGGCATAGCGAGCAGATCGAGGGACGTGATCGTTCCCCTCTATTCGACATTGGTGAGGCCTCATCTGGAGTACTGTGTCCAGTTTTGGGCCCCACACTACAAGAAGGATGTGGATAAATTGGAGAGAGTCCAGCGAAGGGCAACAAAAATGATTAGGGGACTGGAACACATGACTTATGAGGAGAGGCTGAGGGAACTGGGATTGTTTAGCCTGCAGAAGAGAAGAATGAGGGGGGATTTGATAGCTGCTTTCAACTACCTGAAAGGGGGTTCCAAGGAGGATGGCTCTAGACTGTTCTCAATGGTAGCAGATGACAGAACGAGGAGTAATGGTCTCAAGTTGCAATGGGGGAGGTTTAGATTGGATATTAGGAAAAACTTTTTCACTATGAGGGTGGTGAAACACTGGAATGCGTTACCTAGGGAGGTGGTAGAATCTCCTTCCTTAGAGGTTTTTAAGGTCAGGCTTGACAAAGCCCTGGCTGGGATGATTTAACTGGGAATTGGTCCTGCTTCGAGCAGGGGGTTGGACTAGATGACCTTCTGGGGTCCCTTCCAACCCTGATATTCTATGACTCTATGATAATCTAACACATAACTAGCTAGATTACTTACTAAAAGTTCTAAGATTCCATTCCTGTTCCGTCCCCGGCAAAAGCAGCATACAGACAGACACAGACCCTTTGTTTTTCTCCCTCCTCCCAGCTTTTGAAAGTATCTTGTCTCTGATGAAGTGAGCTGTGGCTCATGAAAGCTCATGCTCAAATAAATTGGTTAGTCTCTAAGGTGCCACAAGTACTCCTTTTCTTTTTGTCTCTTCATTGGTCATTTTGGTCAGGTGCCAGCGAGGTTACCTTTAGCTTCTTAACCCTTTTCAGGTGAGAGGATTTTTCCTCTGGCCATGAGGGATTTTAAAGGGGTTTACCCTTCCCTTTATATTTATGACAGCCCCACTGGTGAGGGGAGTGTGGAACTTAGATGGGAGTATGTGGAATTTGGGCAAGTTGACAGTACCCCAGATTTGAAGTCCAGAGAGTCACAATATGTTGCTGAAAGGGCAGCTGGGTACATGAGATGAGAGCATTTTAAAATAACCTACCTATACTTGAGGCTGGCTGTTTGCTGACTTTCTTTTACAACTATAAGTAGAGCATATTGTGCACTTTTTTCGTTATATTGCTTTTCATGGAATCATAAAAATGTAAGGCTGGAAGGGACCTCCAGAGGTTGTCTAGTTCAGTCCCTTGAGCTGAGGCAGGGCCAAGTAAATTTAGACTGTCCCTGATGGGTGTTTGCCCAACCTGTTCTTGAAAAGTCTGCGTTGATGGGGAATCTGCAGCCTCTCTTGGAAGCCAATTCTAAAACTTAACTGCCCTTATATCTAGAAAATTTTCCTTAATATCTAACCTAAATCTCCCTTGCTGCAGATTAAACTGATTAGTTCTTGTCCTACCTTCAGTGCTCATGGAGAACAACTGATCACTGTCCTCTTCATAACAGCCCTTAACATATTTAAAGACTGGTATCAGGTCCCCACTCAGTCATATTTTCTCAAGACTAAATGTACCCAATTTTTTTTAACCTCTCCTTATAGGTCAGATTTTCTAAACCTTTTATCATTTTGTTGCTCTCCTTTGGATTCTCTCCAATTTGTCCATCTCTTTCCTAAAATATGGCACCCCTAAATGCACATAATACTGCAGCTGAAGCCACACCAGTGCCAAATAGAGGAGGACAATTACCTCCCATGTCTTACATACAACACTCCCATTAATACATCCTAGAATGACGTTAACTTTTTTTGCAACTGCATGATATTGTTGGCTCATGTTTAATTTGTTATCCACTGTAACCCTCAGATCCTCTTTGGAAGTATTATTGCCTCACAAGTTATTCCCCATTTTATAGCTGGCACATTTGGTTTTTGCACTTGTCTTAATTGAATTTCATCATGTTAAATTCAGACCAGTTCTCCAATTTGTCAAGGTCATTTTGAAGTCTGATCCTGCCCTCCAAAGTGCTAATGACCCCTCCCAGCTTGGCATCACTTTCAAATTTTAAAAGTATACTCTCCACTCCATTAACCATGGCATTAAGACCCCTGCGGGACCCTACTAGACACATCCCTCTTGTTTGACAGTGAACCATTGATAACTACTCTTTGAGTACAGTCTTGCCGTTTTTTTTGTTTTTATCTAGAATATCTGTGCTCTTTTTAAAAGACTTTGAGCCAAATTCTGATTTATGTATGCAACTGCAATGAACACTGCACTGGCATAACTGTAACAGAGTAATTTAACCCACTGACTGTAAGTACACTAGTAATTTTCCTTCACTACAAAGGATAACAGGTTAGTTATTAATGACTTGCACATTTTAATTGGCCTTTCCCCCTATGTCTTAGTCTTTATTTATTTTCATTAGCACCAGACGTTCTCTTAAAGTACGGTGACTGATGGAACTTAATGCCTTCTTCTTGGAAATCTAGAAACAGACTTCGGAGAGGGACTGAAGAGAGACTAAAATATGTAGTGAAAATCCAATCTGTCATCTCCTTGCATGTCACAGAAGGAATGCAGGGTGTCCATGGGGTCTCTTATTATATGTGGACAGTGTCCTGCAGAAATCTCAGTGTAATATTTGTTTTCTGCTCTGGTACACTCCAGTCTTGTATTCTAACATGCAATATGTCAAGGTATGGGCTGAGTGGAGGTGGCTGGCTTTCAGTGGGCTAACTTATGCCCAGTCTTGGCCCCCACAATCATGTGTAGTAGTGAATCAGGAAATACTCTTTTTTTTCTATTCAATGGAAAGAGTAACTGGAGTTTTTTTATGTTAAGCAGCTGATATACCACAGGATTGAGGATTTAGCCCTGCCAAATAAAGTGAGTAATTTCCCTTCTCTCAGTCATGTCGTGGAATTCAGTCTGCAAGCTCAAGACTAAGGCCTTATTGCCATGGAGAGGTTTCATTTCCTACTAAATGCACACACACAAAAAATCACTGAATAAATCTTTCAAAAGTGCCTAAGTGACTTAAAACACTAATTTTGGAAAAATGGGACTTGGACTTCTAAGGGCTGGTCTACGCTACCGTGGTAAGTCGACCCAAGTTACGCTGCTTTTGTTACATGAATAATATAATTGAAGTTGACATAGCTTAGATTGACTTACCGCGGTGTCTCCACTGCGCTGCGTTGATGGAAGATGCTCTCCTGGCAACTTCCCTTACTCTTCTTGGGGAGGTGAAGTACACAAATTGATGACAAAGCACTCTCCCATCGATTTAGCATGTCTTCACCAGACCCGCTCGATCAACACCTGCTGCATCAATTGCAGCAGTGCCAATCTACCAGTAAGTGTAGACATACCCTACATGACTTAGGACATGCCTACGACAGTCCGCAGAAGTGTGCCTCAAAGCCCACGTGTGCAGATTCGGGCTTGCGGGAATCAGGCTATTGTGCTCATAATAGCTGTGCAGATGTTGCGGCTCAGGCTCTGAAGCCAAGAGAGGGGAGTGGGTTTCAGAGCCTGAGCTGTAATGTCTACATAGCAGTTGCCTGAGCCCGAGTAGGCTGGGTAGGTGAATGCTCAGGCACTTCTGAAAAATCTTACCCTGCATCTACTAATAGGAAAGATAACTACATGCCATCAAACATGAATGGAAAATACCTCAAAAATGTCAACAAACTGTTGACACTATACTGTTACTTCATAGGGGATGGCAGTGGGATTAGGGCAGAGTGATGTTGGTGAGCTGTGTCATTTAGATGCCTAATTCCCATTATTCTAGCTGAGAACTTTTAAACCCAAACAACTTGTCTCAATTTTTATTGCCCCATATCCAGTACAGACTCTGGCCAAGACTTTTAAAAATGATGAGTGCTTTTGGGTGCCTCCATTATTGTCCAACTTGAGACATCTTAGGAGTGTCTGATTTTTTTTCTGAAAGCACTGAGCAGCCACCTTTGGGAATTAGGTCCCTTAAGTGTTGAGTTTTGTTCCCCAAAACACTTGTTATTTTTGAAAATCTCTGCAGATAGATTTACTTTGTTTTAAAGTTTGGTAGGGCTGAGCCACATGAGCAGTGTGTCTGCCAACAACTGTCAGTGCACTGTCTGGTCAAAGTAGTTTAACTTAGTAAACAACTGAAGAGGCAAAGAAGGTGGATGTCTTAAGGGAGTTATAATGGGTTATAGAGCTTTCACTTCTTGGTTTCTAGCTCAAAACCAGCCCAGCTCATACTAAGAAAACAGATAGCTGTTCAGAGGCAGCTGAAGTCATGACACCTATTGGAGCATGCTGTGATGGGAGACTTCTAAGGTTTAATGTCTCAAATACAAGCTGTCTAAAAGGAGGGAGGATAAAAGGTGCTCATGACTTTTAAAAACCAGGAATTTACTTAGGTACTTAACTATGGCTCTAAGACCTAAACTTTAGGTACTTACGTTTGTAAATCTTGGCCACATGTAACAGTGCTGAAGCAATGTAGTTCTTTCTAAATATTGCTGATTGGTATTTGGATTTCTTTCAGTGTCCTGTGATTTGAAACCATATGCATTAGGTCACTTGAGATATCATGCAAGCTATATATACTATACAAGTCATGAATAGTGAAAAGCATAAGTGCAACTATACATTTCTTTTCCGATATCTGTTCTTCAATTCCATAGGAATAAATAATGCAACAATTCGTAAGCAAGCGTACTCAGGGGAGATTTATGTTCTGAAGATTTTTTGCCCTGTTGAGGAACTTACAAAAATGCTTTAAATTAAAACCATAAAATCTGCCTGCGAAAGAGGCAATACCTAGCAGGCCACTTCCAGGACTATAAAAAAATCAGTCTACTTGCCAACTGACTCAGCTTTATTAAGGAAGAAAGTGTCTTTAAACTAGGGTTGCAAAGAACTCGGGTTATATTTGGAAATTATCCCAATGATAGGCACCTAGACTGTTCTAGCAAGAACGTTGCTTTATGTTTTCCAAAGTCCACACACTTGAAAGCACTTCTTACAGGATAAAACCCTGGCTCTTTGTGTGTAGTGGTCTATAAACTTACCTATTCCACTTACACTGGATTGCAATAGTTTGAGCATCTAGAAAACTCTATTGTGAAGAAGCTTGAAGCACTAAATCATAGGAACTGGTACTGGAAAATACCTAGTAGGTCATTTAGTCCATCCTGCAGGCAGTTCACTATAAATCTCTATAGCACCCTGGTCTCTTGTTCAGTTGAGTAGTAAATATTCCTGCTTCCGTCTCTTCCCCTGGGAGATATTAGATTGTGAAACTAAATTGTACTGTCATAAATTTAGATTCTGATATTTAGTCTTAATTTTCTTCCAAATTTAATCTGGTCACTCCTTAGTTATTACACTGTGTGCCATGCAAGCCAATAATTGCCATGGGAATTTGCAGGTGCTTAGTACACCTCAGGTGGTGCTCAGCACCTTTCAATATCAGGCCCCAAGCTCTGAGGGAAATCCCTCATGAATGTGTTAAGCAGTAGAATTTATAGCTTCTGTGCAGGCTCTGGCTATTAAGGAACAAAATTATTGCAGTTTCCTTCAGAGTTCCATGTTAAATCTGAGCAGCACAATTGCAATTCACGAGGGCTTCTTTGTCAACAACCACTTTGAATTAGAGCTGTAGCAAATCTCCATACTTGTGATGCAGCTTTCTGCCAGACTCTTCTTACTCATAGACCCAGGACTGCACTCTACAGCATTGTAAACTACCAATGAATCCTGAAGTATTTTAAAGGAGTCTGTTTGTATTTCCTAACTATTCTCTTTCCATAACATGGAATCCAGTCAGGGGACTCTCTCACATTAAAATTGTTACAATGATCTGTAAAAGAGAACCTTCCCAAGACCAAGAGTTACATCCAGAATATAGAAGCAGTCAGCAAAGAAACTCTTCCAGGCTGCTTATGAGTTTCACTAAGAAGCTGCAAAATGTCAAAACGAAGAATAGAATCTCAAATATCCACAGATGACTCTTGACAAGAGTGCAGTTAGTGAAGTTGCAGGTTTTTACATGAGATCAGCAATTATTCTTTTGCCTGTGTAAGATGTTCCCCTAGTTTTTTCATATCATAAGAGATTCCATTGTTAGGCTTTTGTTTAAAACAAAAATCCCACAAATGACAACCTCCTTTTGAGCTGAGCAGCTAATCAAAGTTTGAGGCCCTGGGGATGTGCCAGCTGGGAGTAGAGATTGATGATAGTCGGGTATTTCTTTTATGCAATTGTGTTTATTTACAAAGAATGTACAAAGTCCCTTGTCTCTGAATGCAGAAGGAAGCAGACATCAGGAAGTAGTTTCTTATGCTCACAGCATTAAAAACATTTTTCCAACTGCTATGCCTGACTCAAAAACCACTCCCCAGGTTTCTTCCAGGGTCAGACACTGTGCTTTTAGATGCTCCTTCTAGTTGTCTCTCTGTCTCTCCATTTTTTTGTGACTTCTGCCTTCCCTCCTGCCCCTCACTTCCCATCATGCTTCACATCTACATACATGGTCACAATTGTCAGTCACCATCCTCCTTACAGTTCTTAGCCACCATCTTCCTCATCCTCACTAAAACAAGGGTGAATAAAATCTGCTCAAAAACTAGCACCATTTGGGGAAGATGAGCAGATTTTATTCACCCAAATGGTGCTAGTTTTTGAGCAAATTTTATTCACCCTTGTTTTAGGCTGGTGAGGATGAGGAAGGTGGTGGCTAAGAACTGTAAGGAGGATGGTGACTGACAAATTTCTGATGCAGGTTGGAAAATCTAAGATACCTCACAGTGAAAGAAAGGGTAGTAGGTTTTCATGTTGTTGCATTGTCTGGACTAACATCCCTACATGGAGCTGTAAAGGAGTAATGCATCTGCTAGTCCAGTTCATAGGCTAAAGTATATCCTGAAGCAGAAATGTACCATCTGACTTAGGTGTCAAGCTGCTTGAATTTTGAATGCTTTCAATCAAGCTAAACTAGACTTGCAAATTCATAGAAATTATTTGGCAAACAACTTCCAGTAATGAATAAGATGGAGAAAATTATAATATTCTTGCAGACGTATAATGAACAGGAAAGAAGGTGAATAAATCAACTAGTTCTAAATTATTCTTCCAGTGGTATTCAAGAGTTTGACAAATCATTTCACTAAGTTACTGGTTTTTATGCTCCTTGTCTCACATTCTGTGTGGCCCAATCATGCTGCAATTAAAGTTTGTGGTAAAATTTCCTTAAAATCAAAAGGACTGAAAAGGCTATTTTTCATCAAATATACACGCTTCTGCTTCTTTCTGTGGGAACTTTTTTTGTTTGAAATGACAGAAAGGTGACACATGCCACTTCCCTTCAATATTGCTCTGTGCAATTGCTGCTAATAATAGTTCCTACGTCTTACTTTATTAATAGATAAGGATCCATGCTGACCACATAATCAGCCATTCTAAGAGAAGGAAATAATTTTTCTTTTCATGTAATAACCTTCATGTACGTCAATATTCACCTTTCGTGGCCTTCTGAACCTTTCCTAGGATGACTGAAACCTGTCAAAGGATTAAAACAGTAAGCTGGTTGTATTATCGTAACTGATAAGGAGCGGTTGCTATCAGTTACTAAATCACGGGCAGTGCTGAAAGTGTTAGAGTAGCCCACCTGTAGGGAAAAAAAAAGCAGAAAATGAAAGACCACTCTAATAAGAGCCATCTCTGCCTTGGATTTATCTCTCTACTAATTGAAGAGGTCATTGCTGACTGTACTCTAGACATTGGTTAAAAAACAACAATTGGCACTATTTTAAAATATTTTTTCCTAATTGTGCAATTCCTTACGCCAGGCTGCTTTGCCAAGTGTTACTCAATAGGACAGAATAACCTTGAAACAAGTGGTAAATGCAGTCAAACTTTTGAAGCCTTGAATCAGAGCAATAGATCTCTTTTACTAATCTTCTTCATTCATGAGAATTGGGTCAGTTTTATTAATGATGGAACATCATTAATTTCAGGACAATTATAAGTCTGATAAATTTGGCCCTTTGTGAGAGAACCAAAGACTAAGTAGGGGGAGCTGATCATGCTTTTAGGTTGACAGTCTGATATCCACCCAGATCTCGAAGGTTCTTGATCAACCGCTATTCCTACCTACATGCCTCCAGCTTTCATCCAGACCACACCACACGATCCATTGTCTACAGCCAAGCTCTATGATACAGCCGCATTTGCTCTAACCCTCAGACAGAGACAAACACCTATAACATCTATCAAGCATTCTTACAACTACAATACCCACCTGCTGAAGTGAAGAAACAGATTGACAGAGCCAGACGAGTACCCAGAAGTCACCTACTACAGGACAAGCCCAACAAAGAAAATAACAGAATGCCACTAGCCATCACTTTCAGCCCCCAACTAAAACCCCTCCAACGCATCATCAAGGATCTACAACCTATCCTGAGGGACGACCCATCACTCTCACAGATCTTGGGAGACAGGCCAGTCCTTGCTTACAGACAGCCCCCAAACCTGAAGCAAATACTCACCAGCAACCACACACCACACAACAGAACCACTAACCCAGGAACCTATCCTTGCAACAAAGCCCGTTGCCAACTGTGTCCACATATCTATTGGGGACACCATCACAGGGCCTAATCACATCAGCCACACTATCAGAGGCTCATTCACCTGCGCATCTACCAGTGTGATATATGCCATCAAGTGCCAGCAATGCCCCTCTGCCATGTACATTGGCCAAACTGGACAGTCTCTATGTAAAAGAATAAATGGACACAAATCAGACGTCAATTATAACAACATTCAAAAACCAGTTGGAGAACACGTCAATCTCTCTGGTCACTCCATTACAGACCTAAAAATGGCAATACTTCAACAAAAAAAACTTCAAAACCAGACTCCAGCGAGAGACTGCTGAATTGGAATTAATTTGCAAACTGGATACAATTAACTTAGGCTTGAATAGAGACTGGGACTGGCTGGGTCATTACACAAAGTAAAACTATTTTCCCATGTTTATCCCCCACCCCAACTCCCCACTGTTCCTCAGATGTTCTTGTCAACTGCTGGAAATGACCCACCTTGATTATCACTACAAAAGGTTCCCTGCCCCCTCCTCCCCCCCACCCCCCCGGCTCTCCTGCTGGTAATAGCTCACCTTAAGTGATCACTCTCGTTACAGTGTGTATGGTAATACCCATTGTTTCATGTTCTCTATGTATATAAATCTCCCCACTGTATTTTCCACTGAATGCATCCGATGAAGTGAGCTGTAGCTCACGAAAGCTTATGCTCAAATAAATTTGTTAGTCTCTATGGTGCCACAAGTACTCCTTTTCTTTTTGATCAACATTGCGTATCAAAGGAAATGTGACTGGATATTTTATAAATTGTATTAAAACATTTTAAAAGTATCAGAGCATGTCCCCTAAGCTTCTACTAATATAAAACTAAACTAAAAAAATCAGTGTTGCAACCATCAAATTCAAATCATCAAGTGTAATCTCAGTATGGGAATGGAATTAAATAATCAAATTAATACTACAATAATCTATTCTTATATAATCTAAGGTGGCTGTCAGTTTGGTTTAATATTTTATTTGGTATTTATAATCAAAGTCAATCAAATCTATTATTTGAATGGTTAAATATCTTAATACTAAAACAAAATGATCTAATATCTGAACCACAATCTCACCATCAATAATAAAGCTTTCTTTTTAGAATACTACTCTTGTGTGGTAGCTAACTCTTTCACAATTAATTAGATTAATATAAATTGTATTTGAGAAATCACTATAAAGTCGATAGTGTCCGTGGTTCATACACGGGGAACATAGCACAAAACATTGTTTCCCCTTTTCAGGGCAGAAACTGTATTACGTGGGAGAGGGAAGACATGAGTATTGAATGCCTATGTGCCCCATCCTGGAAATGTGTTAGTGCTAATAAATTCATGTAGCCATCCAGAAAACATGTATGACCACTTGAAGAGTGTCCACCGAGGAGAGAGGCTATTTTGAACATGGCCAAATCCTGTTGGTGTAATCAGGAGAGCAGGACGGGAAAGGCCATTCCATTTGGTGGAGATTTCAATATTTCAAAATTTGGTTCAGTTCAGAATTATACCAAAACTTTTTCATGAAAGGGAATGGAGCCCCTGCGCCAGGGCCGTACTAGGTTGCCCCAGAGCTATAGACTTTGGAAGCTCTGGCAGCTGAGGAGCCTAAAAGCCAGGACTTCCAGGCTCTTGGCTCCCCATCATCCCACCAGGTGGGCTGCCACAGAACCAAGTGGGAAAGCGGTTGGAAAACCAGGCAGCTTTCTGATAGAACTTTGATTGGCAGGCTGAGTTCAGTCAGTACTTTCTCGAAATGTAACAATGTCTGAGAAATGTTTAGAGTTGAGGAATAAACAAACTCCAACCCAAAAATATTGTGTCGCAATTTTTCCAACATTTGTAGTAATCAGGTTATGCCTGCCTAAAATTCCTCTCTGCCACTGCAGTAGAATATATTATTTAGTTTTTGTGATGAACAGTTGAATGGGTATTGTTCAAAAGCAGCTCCCTTCCACACAGAAAGTGCCACCGTTCAATGGCATGTGAAGTGACCTTACTAGGTCAGTTTGGAGAGTGCTTTGGAGTCTTTGAGCAGTATTGTATTCATGCGCAGAGCCAGTCAAAACACTTCAAAATTTGCAGTTTTGACCAAAAAAGGGGCAAAAATTCTGCTGAGAAATTTACCTGCTTTTTGACCAGCTGTATGTCCAGCCATTATTTTAAAAATAGTCTAATATATAAACACCACCATCTGCCCGTACCACCCAGGGAGTGGTAGAGTATGAGATTAAATCCTATGCAATTATCCAAAAAAGGAAAGAAAACTGTATGGGAAGATTTGCTAGGAAAAGCAAGACAGTTGTTCCATCAGCCCTGCTCCTTTCAATGGGCAACCTCCTGTAATTCCAGAAGAAAGCTAAAAAATATGTGCCAGTCATGCATTGTTAATGGATCATTAACACTTTTATGCACAAGATTTGATTACCTCTGCTCTAACGTGCGGAATGAAAGTAATTTGTATTGGTCATAAATGCTGCAGCTGGATTTAAAAAGGGGCTTGCTAATTTTAACTCTCCAACCCGTCTGTCATTGAATTTCATGGGCTGCCACTGTATATGGCATGAAGTAGATTTTTTTTCTTTTCTTGGTTTTAAATTCACCTACCATTAATTTCGTTGCATGACCTTGTTTTTATATTATGGGTAAAATGGGGGGACTGAGATTCTGAAGAGTAAATTTAGAACTCTATTACCTCACATAAGTCCCCTCTGACTCCTCTTCTTTCCAGGAGAAATAATCCTAGGCTTTTTACATTTCTTATCACATTGCTGGCCCTGTCTATCGACACTTAACTATCTTTTGCCCTTTTATGAGCTGTCTTCCCAAAATCTATCATGGCAATCCTAAGGAGAGCATAAAATACTATTATTCAGAATACTTCAAATATAATAAGTTTGGCTTTTTTATCCATCTGTAAATGTAACTATGTTATCTACCTCAGGCATTCACCATGATACATACCTCTCCAACCAGACACATTCTCTGGGATGTCAAGCTGCTTTGGTGTCATCATTCTCTTGCACTTAAGGAAAGAAAGCCTCAGGATTCTGTTTTACCTTCTGCAGTACACAGTAGCCTTTTTGGGTTTGTCTACACTGCAATTAAAAACCCACAGCTGGCCCACGCTAGCTGACTCGGACTTGCAGGGCTCGACCGACGGGAGTGTTTAATTGTGGTGTAGATGTTAGAGCTTGTGCTGGAGCCCAGGCTCGAGCATCCTCCTCACCCCACCTTTCCCCATTAAGAGCAGCCAAAATGTGGCCCTCACATGCCAGATGTGTATTTCTTATCCAGGTTGAATTTCATTTGTCATTATGCTGCCTGTCTCTCTTAGAACATTGAAAATGATCTGAAGTGTTCACAGTTCTTTGTGGTTTTTATTAACAAACAATTTAGAGTCGTCAAGAAATTTCCCCAAATTGCTTGTCCCATCCTCTTCCAAGTCATTAGTATAGTATTAAATAGGCTGGATAACGTACTGACCCCTTGGGCTTCTTCCTATTAACCTTTCTGAGTGCTGACTAATCTGTTCACTATCATTTTGTTTCCTAGTTAACCTGTTTTTAATCCACAGAAAGACTTTTTGGCCTTTTATTCTGTGGCTACTGACTGTCATTTATAATCTCTTACCCCAAGCTTTAAAAATATCTAAGTTAGTTATGACTAATGGGTCACTTACTTTTTTCCCCTTAAATCCAGCATTTTTTGAGGTTTGATTTCCTTTTTCCCTTTACTGTGACCCCAAATAGAAACCAGGTTGGTTTGATCTGATATCTCAGATTATATTTATCTCTGTGCTTTTCTAGCCTGTCCTTAGACCTCCCATTAGCGTCTGTGGTAAGACTCTCACGTGTTTAATTATTGATCTGTCTTTGGCTCCTTGATTAAAAAACAGACATTACATTTAGAGACTTTAAAATATACAGAAATAGTTGTGGTCTGTGTCAGCCTTTGTATCTCTGCCATTTAACACATTGCTTTGTTCAGAACCAATGCATGCATGAATACTATCTAATCTGGGGATTTACTGTACTTGAATTTCTCAAATGGCTCCCTAAGGCCTGCCTTTAGAGAGATGAATCTTTGTCAACGTGCAGTTCCTTGCTTGAAGATATGTAATGTCTTCTGCTCTCCTCTTTTTGACATGTATTTTAGGGGATTCTTTTCCCAGACTCTCACTTTCTGCCCCACTTTCCCTTAAGAGTGCTGCTTTCACCCCCTCACGCCCCAAAAAAGAGTGTTTAAAATATTTGCTTTCCTGACAGGCCTTTACATGAGCATTTCTCAAAATATTACAACATATTTTTCAGTGTGCTGATGACTGCTATTCAAAAGCCATATATATGGGGCGGTGGTTATCTTTTTTTTTTTTTTTTAATATTCATTTTCTGATCTCCATCTACCTGAAATAGCTGGTTTGGTTATTGTGGATTGATAAGAGTGCACTCTCCAGCCCAGCTGCCTTTATATTTTTAGCAGCTAAACATTTCCAGGGACTGTCTATGAAACATAGAAACATACTGGATTAGATATTGTGTCCATCTAGTCCACAAGTATGCCTCTGATGGTGCCCAGCACCCGATAGTTCAGAGAAAAATCCTCATAATTGGATTTGGATAGGATTGGATAAAATTCAAATAATACATCTAGTCACTCATTTATGTTGAGCAGGAAAGATTTCCTTCGTCCTTGTTGGAGGTGATCAGCTTCCACCTTGAAACATGAAATCTAATGGCCTGTTTTTCTGTCTATTCCTATTTACTAATCATGTTTCTTGTCATCATGTCCGCACATGGCACATACAAAGCAAATACCAACGCTAGTTAAACTGCTTTAGATGAAATAAAAAACAGATGGACCTGAGCTTAGCTGAATTTGGTAGCTTTTGTAATGTGGACTTCAGTCCACTGGTAACTAGATTTGATATTGCCTTGCTCCTTGACACTTACCTGGACTGCTCAGTTTTATTATGCCTGAATGGAAAACTCAGGCATGGGCTATTTCTTTCTCTGTGGTGGGACCTCTGTTTGTTACTGTAATAAACATAAATAATAAAAAAAAATCCAATTCAAGGTTTTGAAAGGTCAGAAAAACTGAGACTAACCTTTCTTTGAGAGAAAAAGAGAGAGTTTAGTGCTTCCCTTAGTAAGAAACAGCAGGAAGAGACGTGTATGTGGTCACAGATGGGGACGGTTTTGTAATTTGGGGCCAGTCTTAGCCTAAATAGGTTTGCTTATCCTACTCTCTGACTAGTTATTCACCCTACACATAAGATGCCTCTAATAGAAGATCTCATTTTTGCTTTTCAGTTCTCCTCAGAAAAAGATTTCGGTATAATATCTTATACAATTTCCAGGTCAAGATTTTCAAAAATTACCGTTTCTGAGTGCCTCAGTTTTTGGATGCTCAACTTGAGTCACATTCAGGAATATTATTTTTCATATGATAGGTCCTCAGCACTTTGCAGAAAAGTGGGCCTCTTTAAAGTTTCAAATTGAGGGCCAAATACTTGATGCACTTAAAATCAACAATGACTTTTTTGAATATTTTGGCCTAACTGCCACCAAAATTCCCACCATTATTACTCACACTGAAGGTGAATGTTGAAGTTTAGTTAACAATCATTTGAATTCATAATGTCAACTGTTGCCCAAAAGGCTGCATTCATCTCTAATCTGGTAAGCTCACAGAGACTGTCAAATTTTGGAGGGCCGAGACTGTCTTTTTGTACAGCACCTAGCACAATGGGGTCCTTGTCCACGACTGGGGCTCCTAGGTGCTATAATAATAATAATCCCAGTAGCTTGTTTGTAGCCATATCTGTACTGACTTGTGGTGTTAAGTCACAGTTGTACTGATAGATCGCTTCTGGGTCATCTGGGACATGAACTTTCACTTTCTCCAGATGCATTTTAAAGGACCAATAGTTTCATTTTTCAAAAGTTTAATTTGACAGAGTGGCTTTATCTCTGTGTTATCAGTTAAAATTGAACCTGTTTATTGCTACTCAACATATTGCTCAGACTTAAATACTATAAATGTCCTGAATTCAGCGCACAGTTTAGTTGCCCATATGGTGGCTACTCCACAGCTGTCTCGCTGCTCAAATTGGACTTCTCATAAGACTACTTTTGCTTCGATCATAAAAACAAACTGATCAGAAATGCAACAAACTTTGTTGACATGAAACCAACAGTCAGCCCACAGGATTTCATTAAATATAGATGTTAATTTGGCAGATGTACAGAAATCCCTGTAAGCGTCTTAATGATACTGTGTTCTTATCTGAATTGTGCTAAAAACGTTTGTGCGTTAAATGAAAGCACAGAAGGGATTACAAGGTGGGGACTTTGAAATGGAAATGTTGCGCCTCACAGGCTCAGAAGCAGAGAATAGTTTTTGTGCACAGTGCATATTCTCACAGTGAGAAATTCACCCTTGCGGGGAGGACTAGCAAACAGCCTTTGTGTCTCTTTCGTCTTCAAAATAGGACTTGAAGGGAGGCGTATGTAGTTCTTAGGCTTTTTATTCGCCCCTTTGCAGTGGGGTGAATTTCACCCTTATGCTATCTTTTCCTTGCAGCATCTTGAAGCGTTTCATAAAGGTGCATAAGTAATATCTCAGGTTTCAGAGTAGCAGCTGTGTTAGTCTGTATCCGCAAAAAGAACAGTAGGACTTGTGTCACCTTAGAGACTAACCAATTTATTAGAGCCTAAGCTTTCGTGAGCTACAGCTCACTGCATCCGATGAAGTGAGCTGAAGCTCACAAAAGCTTATGCGTTAATAAATTGGTTAGTCTCTAAGGTGCCACAAGTCCTCCTGTTCTTTTTAAGTAATATCTCAGTTGTACAGATAAAGATGCTGGAAAATAGAGTTTAAATGACTTGCCCAACGCTTCATAGTGTGTAAGTAGCAGAGGAGAATAGAACAAAGTATTCATACTCATTTTTTCTGCTCTTAGCACTAGACACAGCCTCCCTCAGTAATAGGTGTAGTTCAGTAGGTACAGGGATGCACTGACAGTTATTCATTTTGTAATTGCACTGATGTCACAAAATCATACGACAGCTTTACCCCAAAGTGAAGGGTAAAATACTTGGGGTTTGAGTTCAACCCAGAAACCTGGAGCATCAGTTTATCTTGACTACCTCCCAGTACAATAGGGCAATGAAAACTACCAGCACAACAACTACATCGTTTCAGTTTCCTTTCTGTTCATTTTGTCTTCTCCCACACATCTCGCTTAGTTCCTTTCCCCACTTGGTCCCCACCAAAGGTAGACACTTACTATTTTTCCATACCCCTTATATCTCTTCTTTGAAGGGATTTGTGATTTACTGCCTAATTGCTTTCTTTGGTTCCCTCAATTTTTTGTGTCGTAATGTCCAGGACCATGCCCTAATCTGTCCCTTATGTTGTCCGGTGCCCAACTTCATTTTATGTTCTACTTTCAGTTTACTGAAGATAGACAAGATCAAGGAGCCAACTCTGTGCATGCAGCAGGAAGTAGAGAGGTACCAAGAACCCTTCCTTTTTTTTTTTTAAATTAATTCCCTTCCCTGCAGTCTCAGGAATTATAATCCATTGTGAGCAATGATCGCTTCGGGTTAGCCTCTTGAGTATCACTAGACTTTAATAGTGAAATCCTGGCTCCACTGAAGTCAGGTTTTCATTGCACATAGTTGGGAAGGATGAAGAACAGGTGATACAAAGAGGGTGGGGTTGTATCAGTCAGAAGAGAAAATCTCACACAGGTTCTGTAAGTGCACGCTGAAGAGTGTGTTCCAGGAAGCCTTGTGACTGTCAGAAGGGCAATTGCTCTAATAGCTTCCATTAGAGTACAGTGTCCCTTTGCAGTGCCATCAGCTGTGGATTCAATCTTAAAAGTACAGTTTTGTGCATGCCTTTTTCTAAAGATCACCAGAAGTAAGAAACTTGACAGGTGTGCTTCATGGATATGCACTATGTGTTACACCCAATTGCACTTATCCTAGTACTAAGATTCTCTGCCCTTCATAGTGTCTTGGAGAATTTTAACAATAGCTCAAGCAAAGGAGAGAATATGATTGAGGGAATGACTTCCTGACTAGTGGAAATGAGATGGTGGTTGGCATGTTCATTCAATGGTTGTATCTGAATATACCTTTATTCGGGAACAGTGGCACTGATACTTAAGCTTAAAACCTGCTTCAGACTACATTCCCAAATCTCCACCTGGAAAGGTGTAATCTGTTTTTCACACACTGTGTCTAGCATTGAATCTACAGGTTGCTTAGGTAATGAAGTCAAGAGATGGGTACATTTGGTGTCCATGAAAATGAGGGGCTAATAGCACTGTCGAAAGCTAGGCATAGTACAGAGCAGCAAGCTACATACTGCCAATGTACCTTAAGCCTGAATTATCTGTCGTGTTTGGCAGTCTTTTTTCTAACTATGTGTATCAGATTGGCACCATATGCAGCACAAGTTTTAGCTGAGTGAAAGGAGGTAGGACACCTGGGTAATTGGTCCTTTAGTTAGAGTGGGAACAATTACTGAGGCAGAAAGCCATGAGAACAGGGATCTTGGCATTTAATAGTAGAGGTCACAACTGGTCCTGTTTTAAGTCATGGATTACTTTTTTCTTTTCTCAGTTCCACCATCTGAATGGATAAATGATCACCATCAAATAGTGACCCCGGCCCCTTGGGCAGAGTAGGCGTGAATGCAAGTGTGGTTGTAAGGTTGGGGCAAGAGGCAGATGTGTGAAGCAAAGTTCACTCAGTATCCTCCAGTTGCATAGGCTTGGCATCACAGTGGAGCATTCATCTGTATACTATTAATGGCATATTAAAGTAATTTCCAACCAATGGTTCATGAAATTTATAACTTCAGCTGCCTCACGCTACTGTGTGGATTCTCAGATCTTGGGGGGGGAAAGCCTAGTCTGCAGTTTCATGAAGCCATATAATTCACTACCTAAAGAAAGCTAGGAAAGAGGGGCAGAAGAGTCACGTTCACAATACCAGAGTTGTGTGTGCCAATGGCCAAATGACTGATTGCAATGCTTATCAGTCATGGCACAAGAACAAAATACTGCAGTCTGGCAGCCCTGTCTTTCCTAAATGTTTTATACATATCAGCAGCAAGCATGCTGTATGGTGCACTCATGGTGTAAGAAAATAACCTTGCTGTCTGACAATTGCAAGATCACAGCACCATTTTAGAGTAGCTTATCCTTCAGACTCCGACATCACTGTCAGGATAGTGATAGTCAGGATTCAAACATGGTCCATGCAACAAAAGAGGTGGGTTTATACACAGTAAACTGTGCACACTAGTCAAAATACTTTAGTGTAGAGACAGGATATCTACAGAAACATTGCCCATTTCATCGAGGCTAGCTAATCTGGCTCAGGTCATAGTGGAGGATACTGTACAATTAGGTAATTCCCATGTACAGTGTAGCTGGCATTTCATAGACTCAAGCATACTAGCATAAATTGAATTAGGCAATAACCCTCCCAAGTTGGGAGCACTCCATTAAGTTTCAATGAACTCTGATTCTTGCTCAAAGAATATTTTGATGCTACAATTTGGTATCAACCATATGTTTAACCCTTTTCATAGGAGCTTGTCCAAATTTCAGCTCAAGGAGCCAGTTATCGCTCACTGAGAAATTTTTTTCCCCTCAAGAAACCTCCAAAATAACCTCTGTTTATTTGAACTATCCAGCACAACTTTAAAAAGGCAGATATTAGGTTCAACTCCAACCACTAGATTCTATCTAGTGGAATTCATAACTGATAGATTTTAAAGCCATTATGACCATTTTAGACTGGTCTTCTGCCTCACAACTCGTAGAATTTCTCCCATTAATTTCTGCATTTATCCTAGTAACCTGTGGTTGTGCTAGGCCATCTCTTTTCAGTAAAAAATATTTAAAGATTGCCTGTAGTAGAGAGACCACTAGTTTAGTTATACACAGATTGAACTCATTCAAGAAGCTGAAACGAGTAGATGAACGTGAGCTCTTTGTGCTTGATCCTGCAGCCTTCAAGTCAGTGAATGTTGTTCCATTTCCATGAATTGGAGCAGGATCAAGTCCTTATTGTGTCCTGGCAGTGGAAAGTCAACTATATACTTGACACTATAACATTCTACCCATTTAACTAGAAGTTAGATAGCACAACGCAATGACAGGCACTGTGTAATGACCCAGACGGGATCAGAGGGCATATGTCAATTGATCAGGTCCAAATTAAATATGGTCCCCTATTCTCTAAGATGTTTTAAAGGCTCTGCAATTAAAAGGTGCAAATGGAAGAAAGTCAAGTGACATTTTTTTTTTACTTAGTATGTCAAGTGGAAAATTGAAGCCATCCAAATATCCATGCAGCCAAAGTCCACTGGATATTTGTTCTCATAATCTTAATCTTGTGGAAGCCATGTTGTTGTCATTTTCCGTAGAAGAGAGAAATTACTTCAACCTCCCAAAAATCCTTAAAACTGCACACTCTTTCTCAGTCTGAAATTGGGAGGAGAGGACATTTTATTTTACGGTTTTCAGAGGTGTTCATTTGAACATTGAAAATGATGTGCTGGGAAGAATGGTTGAAGGTTTCAGTTATTCTCTTACAGCAGAGAGCTGGAGAGAAAATTAGGCTTCCTTCTAACAGTTCAACTGCAGGCTGTGTTGAGAGGTAGCTGAAAAGAGTTGTCTAACAAATAAGGAATCTTGACATAGCACAAGCGTCCTGAAGAACCCATTCAAAATGCCCTTATGATTGAGTACAGCGCATGATGGCTGTTATTGGTTTGTAACAAATCCCCACAGCCCTTCACTTCATTTGTGTTTGGAGCTCATGTCTGTCCCTTTTGAACATAAGCGTGCTGTAATGCTATAATAATCATATTACTTAAACGTTCTCAACAATTTTGTGACTAGTCCTCAAAACAGTGCTAGGTCTTATGGGAGTAGGTAACAATGAATATCCCCATTTTACAGCTGGGGATCACACAAATGAAAACAAAGGAACCAAATAGCACCTGAAGAAGAGCTCTGTGTAGGCTCAAAAGTGTACCTATTCAACCAACAGAAGTTGGTCCAGTAAAATATATTACCTCACCTACCTTGTCTCTTTCATATCATGGGTCCAACACAGCTACGACCACACAGCCAACAACTAATATTTAGCAAAAAGAAAAGGAGTACTTGTGGCACCTTAGAGACTAACAAATTTATTTGAGCATAAGCTTTCATGGAGTGCATCCGATGAAGTGAGCTGTAGCTCACGAAAGCTTATGCTCAAATAAATTGGTTAGTCTCTAAGGTGCCACAAGTACTCCTTTTCTTTTTGCGAATACAGACTAACACGGCTGCTACTCTGAAACCTAATATTTAGCAGTTTCCTATACCTCCTGTACTGCCCTCATTGCAATACCATATTCCCAACACCGCATGGTTCTATGGAAGAATATAAATAATGACACTTACTACACCACCACCCTGCATGACCTAAAATAAAATGCTGTAGTCTTCCGTGGTTCCAGATAAAACCTTGATAAAAAGACTTCCCTGGGATATGAATGCCCAAGTCCCTATTTCTTCAGATAAGGGCAGGAAGACGAAAGAAAGAAGCCCATTCTGCTTGTTGCACTGGAGTTATCCTTCATTCTCTTTTCCTGAGACTTTAACTATCACTCAGTAAGGGGATTTTGTGCAATTCAATATACATCATTTTATTAGGCCTTCCAGAGATTTCCACATACTCTGTGGTGGCTTCTCTGTCACACTGCTAATCTATCACATGGTTCAGAGGCATCTGGTTTCTGTTTATGGCTGAATTTGGTCCTCAGGAGAGTTAAAGCCAACCAACCAAATGAAAAAGAAAAGAAAAGAAAAGAAAAGAAAAGAAAAGAAAAGAAAAGAAAAGAAAAGAAAATAAAAGGGGGCGGGGAGGGAAAACTGTTTCTTTAAGAACAGCCAACAAACATAGCTGATGAAGTTGTTAGTGAGAATACTAGGGCCTGAGCATTAGACAATCATCCTGGGCAGACCTGTGAAACAACATGCTGAAGCATGAGATCATTCCCTTGATGGGGATGACTTGCTCTGCTCTTCTGTAATATTCAAAGCAGGTAAAACTAGATGTTTACAGCACCACAGAATTGCCACTAACTATTGTAAAAATTTATAGCAGCATATTTTTCTAACTACAGCAATTTGCCATCAGCTGTTAAAAGGGTTTCATGTATAAAGCACATAAAATGGGGATAAATCAATTGCTGACACTTGCAAAGTATTATGGTCAGTTTGTCAGTGTGTACATTAATATGTGACACTTTAATTAGAAATGTGTGTGCATAGTGAATTATCCAGGGAGGGGAAAATGTCTAAATTCAAATTACTGTTGATTTTTTAAGATTCTCAGTCTAGTAAAATCCTTGTTTCTTATGAGGTAGTTATTATTTATTGGCGTAATTTAGCCGTAATTAGCCTCTGCAGTTGCCAGCTGAGACAAGCTAAGCAGACCTCCTGCCAGCTCAGATGGAGTGAGAGGGTGCATTTTGACTTGCCTTTCTGGGATACTGCTAACAAATCATAAGGGTCCCATCTTTGACTGCTGATGGTGGTACTCACAATGCAAGTCAAGCCTCCAGATATGGACACAGCTAACTGGTGTATGGCTGTGCTGTCTGGCCATCACACTGGGGCAAGGAGTCTCTCCTTCATTTAAGCAACAACCTTCAAAAAAGAGAAGCTTTATTTAATACACAAAGATTTGATTTTGGCCTTCAGTACTAACTTCCTGTAAGAACACTGAACCAAATAACATGAGCTCTGCCTTTTGTAACTTCCCCTTTGTGTCATCTGTCAAAGGGAGTTCCATTGTTATGGTCTTTGCCCCCTCTTCAGACACTGAAGTTTTGAATTCATGAATGGCTGTAGACCATTTTGGGAAATTGAGCTCTTCCAGTTGGCTTTGAAGTGGTTGTGTGAGGCTAGTTATTTTTATCTAACACATCCCAGCTCTGATCAGGAGAACAGATCAGACCTGACTATCATGCATGCCTACTGTTTCTCACCCTGGATTAGGACTTGTTTCCTATTTAGTTGGACCAAAGCTTTCGAAGTAAAATTAAGCATATATATCTATATTTAGACACCTAATAAGTGTCCTGACTTTCAGAGATGATGAGCATTCACAACTTTGAAGTCAAGTTAAAGGACAAAATATATGTGAAATTGATTACTGTATAAACATTTTGAAGGGGAACTAAAGTGGTTTTTACTCCCATCTTTCAGTGGTTTTAACCTTTGGGTCAATTTTGTGGAAATGTGTGACTGAATGAAGGGCAGTTGTGGAGTCATTGGGTTTTTTAATCCATGTCCATCAAAACCTACATAGGGTTTATTGAAGCATTTTGTGTGGAGGAAAATGAGGGAGAGGCTCTTGTACATGGGAGTTGTACCGCCTGTTCTCTTTGCCCAGCACCTTGTATAGTTGTTCACACTGGTGCAATGAGCATACAGAGAAGGTTTAAAATATCAATTAAAATGGTAGCCTCTTAAATCTACCTTGCAGCGGTATAAATAACTAGACAAGGGGCAAGTGGAGAATCAGACCCAAAATGCTTTCTTTTGTACTAATACACCACCAAAAATGTTAATCATTTTAACTGTTAAATGTACAAGGTCCCCAATCCAAAGGATTTAGTCTCAGGGCTAAATCCTTAGTAAACTTGCCTTGAAACAAATGGGTTTTCCTGAGCGAAGACTGAAAGAAAATGCACTTAATATGTTTGGATTTTGTCCTAATTAGATCATGTATAGATAGACAAGAATGGCAAACAAAAAGCAGCTAACTGAACAGTGATGTTCAATATATATCCTTTCCATAGGAACATTTTGGAGATGATCAGGATGATAACTCCATAAACAATTTATTGGCCACAAACAAATTTGGGTTCAGCAACATGTAACACTCACTATATCCAGGTACAGAGTATTAAGTTTCTGCTCTTATTCTCCCATAACACTGGGGAATGTCATCTCCCCGGCTGTAGCAAGCTGGTCCTTTATGACAGAGTCTGTGCTGGGGAAGAAACATAATGTTGCTGACTACTAATATGATAACATGTATGGCGGTGCCTCTGTGTGTGGCTCACGGTTAACCCTAACTAGTCCACTCTTTAGTGCCTGGTTGACCTTTTGGATAGGTCTTAAATTGTTCTTGTTGTGGCATTATGCCCCATATTCTTCACAGATATACTGTTATGATATGATTATGGCCTAACTATGATATATTTTATACAAGATAGGTCATGTGAGATACCACTGGAAAGGTTATGATTTACTGACTATGATTATCCTACTTCTATGCGTGTATCATTTTTGTATCTGTAGTTAGGAATATTGTCTATGCATCTGTTACAAATGTGTTTGCACCTGGGGAACGCCCACAAGACAGAATGCAATCAGTCTGGATGGCTGGTTGGGAAGGGCTATTAGGGAGAATAATAGGTCTTAGAAGATGCTAATCACCCACCAGGGAGCCTTCCTGAGAAGACTTCTGGGGGAGATGCTGCAAACAGCCTCTGAGTTATGGCTGCAGAGACATGTGACCAAGTCACCTGGTACAGGACTCCATGATAATATGAGCAAAAAAAAAAAATGAGGGGTACTTGTGGCATCTTAGAGACGAACAAATTTATTTGGGCATAAGGTTTTGTGGGTTAAAACCCACTTCATCAGTTGCATGCAGTGGAAAATACAGTAGGAAGATATATATATGCAGAGAACATGAAAAAATGGGTGTTGTCATACCAGCTGTAACGAGACCAATTAATTAAGGTATTGTCAAACAACTACAATCCATACTCGTCGGGGACCCCAACCTGAAAGAAATATTTCCTGAATCTCCTCTTTTGGCCTTCAAACAACCCCCTCACCCCCGGGCCACTTTTCCAAGCTCATCATCATCATCATCTTTAGCAAGCCCCACACAGACCAGGACACACCCAATTTTATAGGGACAGTCCTGATATTTGGGGCTTTGTCTTATATAGGCATCTATTACCTCCCCACTCCCACTCCCGTCCCTATTTTTCACACTTGCTGTCCGGTCATCCTAACAACAACAGATGCAAAACCTGTAGACATATCTCTACTGCTAAAAAGATCAACACCCCCTACAATGTACCTTTCAAATTCCATGGGACCTACACACGCCTATCACAACATGTGGTGTACCTCATCCAGTGCACTAAAAATGCCCCAGAAGCAACTACGTGGGTGAAATCAGATAATTAGTACATTCTTGAATTAACTCACACAGGAAAACGATAAGACTAAAACACATCACCTCTGCGTGAACACTTTTCACAAAGTGATAGCTCTATATCTGACCTCTTGGTCCCCATCCTCAAAGAAACCTGCACAACACTTTCAACTGATGAGCCTGGGAGCTTAAATTTGTAACTTTGCTATAAACTAAAAATCATGAACTGAAAAAAAGACATTCCATTTATGGCTTGTTACAACAATCTGTAGCCCACCCACAATCCCCCTTAGCTGCTTCCACCATCCCCTTCCTTTTCCTCCTGTGACTGGAGGGGTGTTAAGTCCACTTCACCTTTGAAATACATGTTAACTACTTATGCTAAACAATCTGTTCTGCCTTGTATAGAGCAGTGACATTCTGAGTTAGTTTCCCAGACCTGAAGAAGAGCTCTGTATAAGCTCAAAAGCTTTTCTCTCTCACCAACAGAAGTTGGACCAATAAAAGATATTACCTCACCCACCTTATCTCTCTAATATCCTGGGACCAATATGGCTACAACAACACTGCCTATAAACTTGGTATTTCAGCATTGCCATCATTTTTTGACCATATACAATTATACCTACTGAAATACTGAAAAAGTCTTTCCACCACATCATGGCACATCATTTTAAACTTATACTTCAGTTTTAATTATTTTATTGTTCGTGGAAAGTGTTTTGTCATTAGTAGGTTTTACTGTGCTTATTCAATGCCTTTATATAATTAATTAAGGAAATGTAACCCTCGTTCAGTACTGAATAGCTAAAATAATTCAACGTCATGGGTGAGAATTTAACTGCACTTAAGTCAGAACATTCAATTTCATATTTCCCTCAGTAACTAACCCATCCCTCTTAAGGATATACCATTTTGTCATACTGCATAGAGCATACTACCATGAAGTGACAGAGTTAGGGCTTCTCCACACAGGGAAATTTACCAGCATTACTATACCACCATAGCTTCCTGTGTGGAAACTTATTTGGAATGACAGTGTCCTTTTTTACTTTAGTTTGTGTCAGCTGATCTAAAAAAAAGTCCACTGTTATTCCGAATAACAGTATCTGAATGAGGAGTTATACTGGTATAGCTATAGCCGTAGAGTTATACCTAAAGTTGGTCAAAACTTTCACAATGGAACAGTTTTCTTTTGCAAAACACTTATTAGACAAAACTATATGTTACACAGCGACTTATAGATGTCAACATTTCTATTGAAAGTTTACTTTATCATTTTGACTTATGGTACATTGTTATATTAAATATATCATAACATAGCAAAAGTCAAAAGAAAACAAGAAAGAAAAAACATTTTCAGAGTAATTCATCTGGGGAAAAATTCTGGTATTCTGACTTTTTGTCCCAATTTGGAACAAACCCGAAGTTTTAAAATCTCAAAATTTCCCACAGGACAGAAATTTCCCAATTTCAACTGGCTCTGGTTATACAGCTGTAGTAATGCCAGTACGCTTCCATGTAAACAAACTCTTAGTGTTGCTTGGGGAACTATTTTAGGAGCTCAGTTTCACTCTGGGTTACACAGGTGTACATCTGGACTACTATTACTGGCTTCAACTAAGTGAGAGTATTTGACACGTATCAGGTGTCTTGGGTTCTATTTCCAGCACTGCTATTGCCTCAGTGTTATCTTAGACAAATTACTAACTCTTGGTCTCAGTTTCCCATCTGTAAAATGGGAGAAAACAATGCTTAACCTTTGGTGAAAAGCATGTCAAGGTCTATAGAAGGAAAGTGTTGTTTAAGTGCAAGATATGTTAGTGCTCTGAATTTAGAAAAATGTAAATAAAAGCCAGGTTTTGGCACAAAAGCTTTTTGGACTTAGATTTACTTTTTCTTTAAAAGCAAAGATGACACAGGAAATAAACATACTATGGAGTCTGATCCTAGAGACCCTATACAGGCCACTTACACAGGCAAAGCTAACTGCCTTTAAAGTTATGACTCCAGATTTCGGCCTTGTGTTGTGCATGTTATTCATTTTTTTTCAATGTCTAGCTCCTAAAACAATGGTAACAAGTGCTTCACAAATGTTCTCATGTACAAAAATCTGTGTCTTCAGATGGACAAAAAAAATAACCTGCAACCACCACCAGTATCCTGCAGGGATGGAGAATTCACCCGCTTTTAATCTTTGTGCAATCCCAACCCCATACTTTACATTCTCAAATGCCCATTTGGCCAGAAAATACTTCCTAAGTGATTTGAGGCTCTACAAGCTCTAACTCTGATTGGCCATCAGGAAAATGTATTCTAACGTTGGAAAAATCAGGTGTTGACATGTTGCTACTGGTCATGGAAAGGCAAATTCCAGGCACCAGTAGCATTCATGCCCCTCCTCCCCGCCAAACACAGCTTAACTGTCATGAATGGGCATAAAAGAGATTGTCTCAAACAACTAAGCCCCAAATCACGAAGGGCTTTGGAGACTCTCACCAGTACCCTAACCAGCATGTAAAATCTGATGGTGGAGGGCACATAGCTCAGATGTTAGATGCTCACCGCAACTCATCCCACAAATAAAACTGCCATATTCTGCTGCCGCTGGAGTTGTACTTTCCAGTGGCCCACCCAGAGCAACACCAGGCAATCACATTACAAGAGTCCAGCCTGGAAAGGATATAAGCAAGGAGGAAGATGACATTTGTGCGCATCTGAGGGGGTCAGCAGCTTATGTTCAGATGTGAATGGGAAGAGCTATTTCAATACTGTGACAAAGTCCTCCTCTACTTTGGTAGGTCTTGCGCTTATTGGTGGATTTGCTCGCCTTGGAGCTTCACAGCAGCCCTCAGCTTGGCCGTTTTTATGAACTCACAGTCCAGGTCAACTCCTCCTGTGTCTGACCAGGAGTTGAGAGGTTTGGGGGGAACCCGGGCCCGCCCTCTACTCCGGGTTCCAGCCCAGGGCCCTGTGGAATGCAGCTGTCTAGAGTGCCTCCTGGAACAGCTGTGTGACAGCTACAACTCCCTGGGCTACTTCCCCTTGACCTCCTCCCAACACCTTCTTTATCCTCACCATAGGACTTTCCTCCTGGTGTCTGATAATGCTTGTACTCCTCAGTCCTCCAACAGTCCACGTTCTCACTCTCAGCTCCTAGCGTCTCTTGCTCCCAGCTCCTTACCCGCGCACCACAAACTGAAGTGAGCTCCTTTTTAAACCCAGGTGCCTTAATTGATTCTAGCAGCTTCTTGATTGGCTGCAGGTGTTCTAATCAGCCTGTCTGTCTTAATTCTCTCCAGAAGGTTCCTGATTGTTCTGGAACCTTCCCTGTTACCTTACCCAGGGAAAAGGGACCTACTTAACCTGGGGCTAATATATCTGCCTTCTATTACTCTCCTATAGCCATCTGGCCTGACCTTGTCACAATACCTAGAAATAGCAAAGGGCCCAGTAGGACCCCCAAGGCTTCCTAGATATCTATAGAAATTCCAAACTTAGAAAACGAAGCCAACATGGAAGGTCCCAAAGCTATTTCTGTATGGGTAATTTAAATACCATTAGTCCTTCAATTTAAGTATTAGGCTGAAATCAATTTATGGGAAACATCAGAATGTAACAGAAAAAGAAATACTTACCATAATGGTCTCAAAAACTGAACTAAAATAATTTCCAAGGAGGAATTAAAGACTAAAATAGCTCAGATCAGGAGGAGCCAAAAGGTCTAAACCCTCTTCAAGCTGTTCATGCCTCCTGTGAGAAGTAGAGTGCCCTCAACTCCCATCGACTTCACCTACTGTCGAGAGCAGACCCAAAGTCAGCTAAGTGCTCACTCCTGAAGCCACAAGTGACGCCAATCGGCACTCAGGAAGTGGAAACAGCAGAAAGGAACCAAATCAATTGGGCTGTGGGATGAAGAAACAGCAGGGACTAAAAGTAAATCACCACTGGGAAAAAACAAACAAACTCTGAGCTGGATTTTGTCAGCCCCAGACAGGTGTACAAGGGGCTCTCATGTAGGGAACTTTTCCCTGTGTGACTCATTTTCAGAGGCCAGTGACAACTCCAGTCCTTGAGCAATGAGTGCAGGGACTGCTTCCTGCTAGCACCCTCTGAGCAGCCAGGCACCCAACGTGGAGCAAGAGGAGGGCAGAACCATCACATCCATCCCCTCCCCCCTATGTCCAATGGGAGAGGAGCACACCTCACCTTCAAAGGAGATGACAACGCATCAGCCATACCGTGCAGGAATCCAGTAGGTATCGTGCCTCTGTGAGGTACATATGCCTCCCCCCGGCTCTTCAAAGGGCAGCACAACTCCACCCACAACCCACGCATGTGTCTTAATGGCACAAGCTGACACTTTTCCTTGAGTTTTTTAATTAGTTTTCAGCTTTTCAGAGCCATATGTGTTTTTATTCTTAAATGCTAAAGTTTCAGAAGCGAGGAAATAAAATGTCAGAAATCGGGCACAGTCCTTTGGAAAAGCAGTCTTGAAATTAACTGCACCTGTGCATGGTGCCTTCTGTTACAGTATCACATTTGCTTACAAGAAATGCAGCCCACGGGAAGCGTGTGTTACAACAAGATTATACCTTTATTTCTTGATAAAAGAATACTTTCATGTTGTTCAGTAGCATTTCTGTGCTCAGATTGTTTCTTTTTTCTTTTTTTTTTCCTCTTCTACTTAAATGAAGGAAGAATGAGGCTCTTCCAGTTTTATTGTGATGATTGCTGCTAAAATGTGTATTAAATTAGAGATTTGCCAATGCCAGGCTTTTTGACAATAACTCAAAGAACCATGGTACTACCACAGACACGTCAGTCTCTTCTCTCTATTTAAAATTTGCTTCAATAAATCTGAATCAGACACTTGTCTACCCAAATCACCAGCGAACATCTGAGCTTAAAACAAGTATCTTTTTGAAACTCACTTCTTACAGAGGTCAGAGATACTCAAAACAAGAACACTTCCAGATCAAATAGTAGGCACTACAGAGCTCTGTTTATCTATGGTGTCATGCAGTTTTCTGTGCACCAGAAGTTTTTCAGTCTACAGAGCATGATGATGACTAAAGACATCAAATAAGTGAGATATGTATGCAAGAGTAACACGGCTAAGTGCTAGCCATGTGTATCCCTTAAGTTTCAATTTTTATGTGTGGGACCTGAATATTTCCCCCCTCACATATCCACCTTAGAACAGAAAATTACTAATCTTCCTAGAACAATGCAGAAGAGAAAAAAAGTCACTCAAAATTGTCAAGAGATGCTTAAATTTAGTTTAATGTTTGCAACTAAATTTAGGTACATACTTTGCACTTACACATCAGTTGAAGACCCATCAGCTGGTGTTTCTGTCTATCTGACTCAAACCATAACAGAGAGAAAGGGACTGAGGCTACACATGTAGGAGAAATCCATGCAGCAAGTCTGCCAAAGGACAGTGACAAGTGTGACAGGTTTCCACCCCCCCCCCTTTGGGGTGCCACCTGGAACTGGGGTACCACTGAGCCCACCTGACCCACCTGCTTGGGTTCCCTTTGCACTGCATTGCTATGCATACCTGCCAAGCTCTCCCTGAGGCTTCAGGCTGCACTTTACCAGCACACATACAGGTAGGGACATACCCAGCTGCAGAAACACACAAATACTGAAATCAGCTCTGCATGGAAAGGCTCAGCTAAGGAATTGCCCAATACTCAAGTGCACACACCCCTCTAGAGGGTAAACCCAAAATTGTACCATCTTGTGCTGCATAGAGAACTTTACAGATAAGCTCATGAAATTTTTCCCCTCTCAGTGTGGAGAGGGATATACAAAGCTTTCTGCCCCAAGTTATGATTTACACACACACTGGTTTTAGACAGAACAAAACAAATTTATTAACTACAAAAGATAGATTTTAAGTGATTATAAGGGATAGCAAACAGATCAAAGCAGATTACCTAGCAAATAAACAAAAACACAATCTAAGCTTAATATACTAAGGAAATTGGATATGAGCAGCAAATTCTCACCCTAAATGTTGTTCTAGGCAGTTTGCAGAGAGTCTTGAAAGCAAGCTGCACTTGCTTGCAGCTTAAAACTCCAAGCTTTCACAGGCAAGACAACCCTCTCACTTGGATTCAGCCCTTTCCCCTAGTTCAGTCCTTTTTTTCCCTCAGGTGTTTCCAGCAGTCTTCTTTCTTGGGCAGGCAGACAGTGAAGAATCAACTGCAATGATGATGTCACTCCCCTGCCTTAAATAGTCTCTGCATATGCGGGAATCCTTTGTCTCCAAGTTTGATTCCCACCCCTGGTCAGTGATAAAACACTAGTATTATCATGTTTTAAAGTGGTAGCCGTGTTAGTCTGTATCAGCAAAAAAAACGAGGCATACTTGTGGCATCTTAGAGACTAAGAAATTTATTTGGGCATAAGCTTTCATGGGCTAAAACCCAGCCACAACTAGGGTAACCAGATGTATTTGCTGATACAGTTTTGTGTGTGTTAAGGTATATATCTTGGACTTTCTCTTCAGAGCATATTCTGTGGTATCTGAGTGCCTGGCTTATGAATAACAAATTTATTGGTGTGTTTGGGGTGGTTATTGGCTCTTTGGAGGTAGATGATCCATGGGTTTCTTGTATCTCCCAAGTTTGGTAAGTTTGGAGAGATTCTACCCTACATTTCTTTTTAAGGAAGATTCTCCTGAGGCCCTGTATTAAAGGTCTTACATTTGCCTATCATAGTCATGATGCTTGACTATCTCTGCTGTTCAATTAGTTCACCAGAGAAAATATATTTTCTAACACTATCAATAATTCTGAGCAGCAGTGTCAATTAACAGACCCAAATCAGCGATGTCTTATTCCCAGACTAAGAAGACAGAAGTAGCTAAAGTCCACAATCACTTAAAAATAATTATATAAGCTTTTCATAAAGTTCTACCGAATACTGCTCAATGACTGGCTCTACTCCAGGAGAGGATGAAGTGAAACTTGACACCAAAGTTAGTCAAGATACTTGAGGCCTTCAAGATGTCTTCACATACAGGTGATGTAGTATGTTGTACAGACTACTACCCTGTATGAATGACATAGTTCAGTAATTGTTTTTTATTACAGGTGCTGTGACATTCCTAGAGAGAGATGGGTGAAAACCACAGCAAAATTATTCCATGTTATATTTATTAGAATTTGTTTTGACCATGCTCATGGCCCTTTTGTGCTCATTTCCCACAGACAGTTGAGTGGTTCAGATTTACTTGCATAACTGCTTGTCAATGGCAAATTTTAAGATCTTAAACACAATGTTTCATTTCAGAAGTGGAATGGCTTTTGTGGAATGGGAGCCCCTCAGCAGAGCTTTGGCACTGAGGCAGTTAGACCAAGCAAGGAACAGAGTCTATGGGCTCACACAATGACTTGGTCTTACTCTGACTAGAAAGTACCTGTGTGGCCAGGAAAGGAAAGAATCTGAGATTACTTAAAATTATTTAATAGCATGTGTTTTCTCCCTCTGCCTCAGCTGCTTCCTTTCAGAGTTGAAAGCCGCAATAGCTTCTATAATCAGAAAGAGGCTTCAGTCTTATTCAGTTTCAAGATTTTATCACAAGTATCATGATATTTTGTGTTTTTTCTTAAAGCCTGAGATCCTGGTGTTATGCCATTATATGAGAATCTCTACCTTTATTTATTTATTAGCAAGTTTCTAGCCCTCGGGGTTGCAGAGAAAAGATGGAAAACATGACCATTAAAGCAAACCAAAACGTAAAGGAAAAGAAGCCCAAATCTATTTTAAAAAAAAACATGATTTTTAAGTCACTCTCAAGATTTTGGGGCCTCACTCAGTGATACAGATCTCAGTATTGTCAAGTTAAACTCATCCAGTCAGGAGACAGAAACAATACAGTGCTACCAGGCTTATCTTTAACTTACCAGCTGAAGACTTATAGGAATAGTGAGGAGTCAGAGCCAGTGTGTCTCCTCCTTTGCTGCTGATTCAAATTTAGTCCTCTCGCCCTAGGAAAATGTTGAAGATAATGTAACTGTTCTGTATTAGAAAGTAATACTATTCCCAAATTATCCTGAATTTCTTAACACAGTATTCTGCCTGCCAAATCTGTTTTGTACGTTCACACAGGACATGAATAGAATCTGTACATTTAAATATTCAGTTTGAGTATTTTCTGCATCAAAGATTAATTTCTTTTAAATCTTTTAACGTATAGCCTTGTTTGTTGTACACTTTGCCACAATTCCAACACACACACATACACACACTAACACAAACACATCCCTGGATCACCTCAACACAATCTCAGGTAGGTTTTACTTTTTCAGATGTTAAATAAGAAGCAGAGACAGAACAAAAGCTATTATAAAAAAAGTGGTAGGACAATACAAATAGAAATGAAGAAATGAAATGCTATTCTAATGGAATAGCATTTGATTTATGATAACAGTTCATTTATGGGCCATCTTGCAAATTAAATTTAGCTAAATTCCAGAGAGGAGCAGAGCTACAAGCCTACATGAATTTTCACTATTGTGAGACTCAAAGCTCTAAAGGCTTTTATATTTGGTTTCAAAATTATTTTCTGTCTTTCCAGATACTTATATGATCTTATCACTGTAATACCTAAGGGCATCACAGACAATAATGAATCTATCCTCACAATAAGCCTCTGAGGCAAGGAAGTGTTATTATCCTGACTCCATAGATGGGCAATCGAGTTGTGGAAAGTTTCAAGAAACAAGGGACCAGAGCAGCTCATTGTCTTCCCTTATCTTTAATTGCTTAATGGCTTGAACCTGGAATATTTAAAAGATTGCCTAAAGCTCTGTGATGAAGCCTGTGGTCATGAGCTCCACTCATGGGGTAAAATGGAACTTGGGTAGAGCACTGTTGAAACAGAGCACTAAACGGGGGCGGAGGAGACAGGGGTTCCCGACTCTGCCACTAGCTTACTCTGACCAGGGGCAAGTCATTCCACCTCTCTGTTCCTCATTTTCCCCATCTGTAAAATGGGGATAACAAGGTCTATCTCAATTGTAAAGCCCTTTCAGAGCTACATGGATATCCTTAATAATAATAATAATTTTATTATTATTGGTGGCTTGTCCTAGACTGTGGAATAAATTTCTACTGGAACTAAGCATCATCACAAACTTCAGCACCTTCCCCACCAAATACAACGTACGCTTCTTCAACTAACCTTGCTTTCTCTACAACACATAGCTGTATGTACTCCTGAAAACAAACAAAAATAAATCCCTAAACAATAGACACACAGTTCTCCCAATGGAGATAGAATGAGAGAGAGAGAGCATGAAGTACCTGTGACAGGGAGAGGTTGGTTAAATTCTTAATGCACTACTGGAAGTCGCTCCCATGCTGAAGTGATGAGCATGGTATAGAATACATTTTTTTTCCAGAGGTGCTGAGCACTTGCAGGTTGCTGAGCTCCAGTCTGGTACCTTACTCAAAAGAGCATCTTTCCTCCCTTTCTATCGACTTTTAAAATCAGAGGGTATTTTACAGCAGTGGGTAAACAGTACCGTTAAAAACCTGTGCCCCTCCTTGCTGTTTTGGAATTTCTCTGTGCCTTCCAGCCTTACACCCACACTTTCATTCTTCAGCTTTCTCCTTATTTGTTTTACTTGTTTATCTTGGCTTCAAGTGCTTCAGAGATCAGACAAGTACATTTGAGTAAAGATTAAAAACGAGGCCAGTATCCACAGGGACAAATTTCGATGTGTGTACAACAATATAAAAAAAGCTACTACCTTGTATCACCTTAGCTTTCAGGTGATAACATGGATAATAAAGGTTTTCTCTCCCCCACTCCTTATTTGGTATTTAATATGTCAAATGGAAGGAGACACTGCTACACAAGCAGACCCTTCCCCGCACAGGAGGTGTAGTATTAATTTATCTTGAAGGATTCCAAAGCATGTAACGAGAGCCAAATATACAGAGAATGTTTTAGGTTTTTTTTCCTTAGCTTGGTGGTTAGTGTTAATGTGTACTTTTTCACCATGATCTTGAGCTTGCTACAATATCATTTTCTTATGAGTGAATGTAAATAGAGACTGACTAGCCTTATTGTGATCTGCCCTTGATACCATCATATGTTTTTCCAAGGAGAGGACAGGGACCAACAAGTATCCTCTCTGTATTCAATAATTAATACAAATTCAATGGGATGATGTTGGCAGCATAATCTTTTAATAATCACCCTCTTAGTAACAGGCCTTAATAGAGACAAATCCTGTTAAGAAAGAATGTCCATGACAGCTATGAATCTTTGTCTGATTCTGAAGCCAATCTTCTTTCTACACTGCTCCTTAGATGCTCCTTCACAAGCATGGAACAAAAAGCTACGTCTCCCCCCGGAGTTTTATTGAGTGTAGCGGCAGAAAACACAGTGAGCAACTCCTGAACAAAGATTGTCTGGCAAGGATAGTCCCTGCCAATTCTCCTTGCAAAGATTTATGTTTCCTACTTTATGCCTGTCTCAGATCCATTGATAGGTATTTTCACACTGTAGGCCAGATCCTCCCCTCAGGTAAACAGGCTGAAGTCACTGGAAGTATTTTGATGGACATCAGCTGAGGATCTGGCAACCTGACTTCTTACTGTGTCAAACAGCTGCATCAGTCAGGGTGTGATACCATAAGAAACAAAATGTATGACCTACTGTTCCCCTCTCTTGCCTTTGCTTTTTGTGGATAATAGCTGTAAGTTATGACTGGTTGTGCACCTTGTTCTCGACTAGAAGAGCTTACGCCACTTTCCTGTTACTTTCAACCTATGAAAGTTAAACTTCATTGAACTTGACTGTCACTCAAGTCATGGCACTGTTCCTCTATTTCCCACCCCCTTATTTCCCCTGTTTCAATCATGTAACTGTGTTCAGAGTGCTGACAAGTGTTTTTCCTATTACCCACATCCTTAAATGCTAAAGGGTCTCCACAACCCTCTTCAATAGACTTCGGCTTTTATTTCAGCTTATTTATTACTACTTTTTTCCCTTATTGTTTGTGTACCTCTCTTATCCTCAGCAGGAAATACGGTAAAACTGCAGAGCAGTTTTATGTTCTCCAGCCTTTGTTAATAGAAGGCACTCTAAGAAAAGGTGGCGATGTTAACATGTGCTATGTCTGCCTATCAGGGCAGAGCTCCACTCCCTAGTGTATTATTACTATGTATTATGATTGTATTGCTGCAGCACCTAGGAGACCTAGTCATAGACCAGGACCTTATTATGCTAGGTGCTGTGGAAACATGGAACAAAAGGGCAGTTCTTTTAGGGCAAGTGTCCAAATATAATTAGACATAAAGACAGACCGACAGAAGTAGAGAAGCTTTGGACACCCATTCTAGCATTTCAGATGCCTATGTTTGAGGGGAGAAAGTTAACAAAAGTAGAAATAATTACAGTAAGGGCGGTCTGTCTGTCGGTAGACTGCCAGTCAGAGTTTCATCTGAGATAAATTAGTGCTGGTGGTAAATCCACGCAACTGAACAGTGTTGTGGAAAGAACTTTGTGTATTATATTCTCAAAGGTCCTGCCTAGGATTGCTGGTAATATGGCAGTTGCTGTACAATTATTCAGAGCAAAATTACAACACAAACCAAACCTCATCGTACCGGTTTATAGTGTCTCAATTTGAACACTGCAGTATACAGGTTGTCTGCTGAGAATGCAAGGTTTTTTTCCTAGGTTAAAAGATGGAATCTATTATAGACCCAGAGCAAGAACAGCCACTGGAATTCTGTTTAAAAAGTGAAGTGAGACACTACAAATAAATGGACTTTGCCATACGTGTTGCATTTGAAAAAGCCCACGACCTTCGGTTAATTAGGAGCAAGGGTTCACATGACCACCTTCTGTTCTGCAATCTTGAGGAAGTCAAATGTAACTGCCCTGAATCTCAGAAAATCCTTCTTGAAGGGCATCATTTGACGGGGGGCGGGAGGGGCGGGGTAGGAGAGACAATTTTATTATACTCTCAGAAGCAGATACCACAATGGCACAGCATCACAAGTAGCTCTAAACAATATGTTCATCCTGTGGTAGAGTAAATTGATGAGAGAATAAATGGTCTGAGAGGGAAATAACAGACAGGCACATTTTTTTCTGTAATGCAAGTTCATCCTTTTGGATAATAGTGGGGGGCTGCAGGTGGGTGAAATAAGTAGAATATCAACAGACAGCTTAAATTGCTGTTGTAACTGGACTCGACATCAGATGCATAGAAAAACCTGAATTTGGAGATTTTGCTGAAAGGATAATTTAATTGGGTCAATTACTCTCTCCATCTGCAAATTTAACTTCTATTTCTAGTGACCTATAAGGGTATGTCTACACTACGGAATAAGGTCGAATTTATAGAAGTCGTTTTTTTAGAAATCGGTTTTATATATTCGAGTGTGTGTGTCCCCACAAAAAATGTTCTAAATGCATTAAGTGCATTAACTCGGCGGAGTGCTTCCACAGTACCGAGGCTAGAGTCGACTTCCAGAGCATTGCACTGTGGATAGCTATCCCACAGTTCCCGCAATCTCCGCTGCCCATTGGAATTCTGGGTTGAGATCCCAATGCCTGATGGGGCTAAAACATTGTCGCGGGTGGTTCTGGGTACATATCGTCAGGCCCCCCTTCCCTCCCTCCCTCCATGAAAGCAAGGGCAGACAATCGTTTCGCACCTTTTTTCCTGAGTTACCTGTGCAGACGCCATACCACGGCAAGCATGGAGCCCGCTCAGGTAACCGTCACCGTATGTCTCCTGGGTGCTGGCAGATGCGGTATGGCATTGCTACACAGTAGCAGCAACCCACTGCCTTCTGGCAGCAGACGGTGCAATACGATTGGTAGCCGTCCTCGTCATGTCCGAGGTGCTCCTGTCCACGTTGGCTGGGAGTACCTGGGCAGACATAGGCGCAGGGACTAAATTTGGAGTGGCTTGACCAGGTCATTCTCTTTAGTCCTGCAGTCAGTCCTATTGAACCGTCTTATGGTGAGCAGGCAGGCGATACGGATTGCTAGCAGTCCTATTGCACCATCTTCTGCTGAGCAGCCATGAGATGTGGATGGTATGCAGTCCTTCTGCACTGTCTGCTGCCAGCCAAAGATGTAAAAGATAGATGGAGTGGATCAAAACAAGAAATAGACCAGATTTGTTTTGTACTCATTTGCCTCCTCCCCTGTCTAGGGGACTCATTCCTCTAGGTCACACTGCAGTCACTCACAGAGAAGGTGCAGCGAGGTAAATCTAGCTATGTATCAATCAGAGGCCAGGCTAACCTCCTTGTTCCAATAAGAACGATAACTTAGGTGCACCATTTCTTATTGGAACCCTCCGTGAAGTCCTGCCTGAAATACTCCTTGATGTAAAGCTACCCCCTTTGTTGATTTTAGCTCCCTGAAGCCAACCCTGTAAGCCCTGTCGTCAGTCGTCCCTCCCTCCGTCAGAGCAAAGGTAGACAATCATTCCGCGCCTTTTTTCTGTGCGGACACCATACCAAGACAAGCATGGAGGCCGCTCAGCTCACTTTGGCAATTAGGAGCACATTAAACACCACATGCATTATCCAGCAGTATATGCAGCACCAGAACCTGGCAAAGTGATACTGGGCGAGGAGGCGACGTCAGCGCGGTCACGTGAGTGATCAGGACATGGACACAGATTTCTCTGAAAGCATGGGCCCTGCCAATGCATGCATCATGGTGCTAATGGGGCAGGTTCATGCTGTGGAACGCCGATTCTGGGCTCGGGAAACAAGCACAGACTGGTGGGACCGCATAGTGTTGCAGGTCTGGGACGATTCCCAGTGACTGCGAAACTTTCGCATGCGTAAGGGCACTTTCATGGAACTTTGTGAGTTGCTTTCCCCCACCCTGAGGCGCATGAATACCAAGATGAGAGCAGCCCTCACAGTTGAGAAGCAAGTGGTGATAGCCCTGTGGAAGCTTGCAACGCCAGACAGCTACCGGTCAGTTGGGAATCAATTTGGAGTGGGCAAATCTACTGTTGGGGCTGCTGTGATGCAAGTAGCCCACGCAATCAAAGATCTGCTGATATCAAGGGTAGTAACCCTGGGAAATGTGCAGGTCATAGTGGATGGCTTTGCTGCAATGGGATTCCCTAACTGTGGTGGGGCCATAGACGGAACCCATATCCCTATCTTGGCACCGGAGCACCAAGCCGCCAAGTACATAAACCGCAAGGGGTACTTTTCAATAGTGCTGCAAGCTCTGGTGGATCACAAGGGACGTTTCACCAACATCAACGTGGGATGGCCGGAAAAGGTACATGACGCTCGCATCTTCAGGAACTCTGGTCTGTTTCAAAAGCTGCAGGAAGGGACTTTATTCCCAGACCAGAAAATAACCGTTGGGGATGTTGAAATGCCTATATGTATCCTTGGGGACCCAGCCTGCCCCTTAATGCCCTGGCTCATGAAGCCGTACACAGGCAGCCTGGACAGTAGTCAGGAGCTGTTCAACTACAGGCTGAGCAAGTGCAGAATGGTGGTAGAATGTGCATTTGGACGTTTAAAGGCGCGCTGGCGCAGTTTACTGACTCACTTAGACCTCAGCAAAACCAATATTCCCACTGTTATTACTGCTTGCTGTGTGCTCCAGAATATCTGTGAGAGTACGGGGGAGACGTTTATGGTGGGGTGGGAGGTTGAGGCAAATCGCCTGGCTGCTGGTTACGTGCAGCCAGACACCAGGGCGGTTAGAAGAGCACAGGAGGGCGCGGTACGCATCAGAGAAGCTTTGAAAACCAGTTTCATGACTACGGTGTGAAAGTTCTGTTTATTTCTCCTTGATGAAACCCCCCGCCCCCTTGGTTCACTCTACTTCCCTGTAAGCTAACCACCCTCCTCTCCTCCCTTCGATCACTGCTTGCAGAGGCAATAAAGTCATTGTTGCTTCACATTCATGCATTCTTTATTCATTCATCACACAAATAGGGGGATGACTACCAAGGTAGCCCAGGAGGGGTGGTGGAGGAGGGAAGGAAAATGCCACACAGCACTTTAAAAGTTTACAACTTTAAAATTTATTGAATGACAGCCTTCTTTTTTTTGGGCAATCCTCTGTGGCGGAGTGGCTGGTTGGCCGGTGGCCCCCCCACCGCGTTCTTGGGCGTCTGGGTGTGGAGGCTATGGAAGTTGGGGAGAAGGGCGGTTGGTTACACAGGGGCTGTAGTGGCAGTCTGTGCTCCAGCTGCCTTTGCTGCAGCTCAACCATACACTGGAGCATACTGGTTTGGTCCTCCAGCAGCCTCAGCATTGAATCCTGCCTCCTCTCATCACGCTGCCGCCATATTTGAGCTTCAGCCCTGTCTTCAGTCCGCGACTTACTCTCTTCAGCCCGCCACTTACTCTCTTCAGCCCACCACCTCTCCTGCCGGTCATTTTGTGCTTTCCTGCACTCTGACATTATTTGCCTCCACGCATTCGTCTGTGCTCTGTCAGTGTGGGAGGACAGCATGAGCTCAGAGAACATTTCATCTCGAGTGCGTTCTTTTTTCTTTCTAAGCTTCACTAGCCTCTGGGAAGGAGAAGATCCTGTGATCATTGAAACACATGCAGCTGGTGGAGAAAAAAAAGGGACAGCAGTATTTAAAAAGACACATTTTATAAAACAGTGGCTATACTCTTTCAGGGTAAATCTTGCTGTTAACATTACATACATAGCACATGTGCTTTCGTTTCAAGGTTGCATTTTGCCTCCCGCCACCGCGTGGCTACCCCCTCAACCCTCCCTTCTCCCCGTGGCTAACAGCGGGGAACATTTCTGTTTAGCCACAGGCAAACAGCCCAGCAGGAATGGGCTCCTCTGAGTGTCCCCTGAAGAAAAGCACTCTATTTCAACCAGGTGACCATGAATTATATCTCACTCTCCTGAGGATAACACAGAGAGATAAAGAACGGATGTTGTTTGAATGCCAGCAAACATACACTGCAATGCTTTGTTGTACAATGATTCCCAAGTACGTGTTACTGGCCTGGAGTGGTAAAGTGTCCTACCATGAAGGACGCAATAAGGCTGCCCTCCCCAGAAACCTTTTGCAAAGGCTTTGGGAGTACATCCAGGAGAGCCGCGAATGCCAGGGCAAAGTAATCCTTTCACATGCTTGCTTTTAAACCATGTATAGTATTTTAAAAGGTACACTCACCGGAGGTCCCTTCTCCGCCTGCCGGGTCCAGGAAGCAGCCTTGGGTGGGTTCAGGGGGTACTGGCTCCAGGTCCAGGGTGAGAAACAGTTCCTGGCTGTCGTGAAAACCGGTTTCTCCACTTGCTTGCTGTGAGCTATCTACAACCTCATCATCATCATCTTCTTCGTCCCCAAAACCTGCTTCCGTGTTGCCTCCATCTCCATCGAAGGAGTCAAACAACATGGCTGGGGTAGTGGTGGCTGAACCCCCTAAAATGGCATGCAGCTCATCATAAAAAGCAGCATGTTTGGGGCTCTCACCCGGAGCGGCCGTTCGCCTCTCTGGTTTTCTGGTAGGCTTGCCTCAGCTCCTTCAGTTTCACGCGGCACTGCTTCGGGTCCCTGTTATGGCCTCTGTCCTTCATACCCTGGGAGATTTTGACAAAGGTTTTGGCATTTCGAAAACTGGAACGGAGTTCTGATAGCACGGATTCCTCTCCCCAAACAGCGATCAGATCCCGTACCTCCCGTTCAGTCCATGCTGGAGCTCTTTTGCGATTCTGGGACTCCATCATGGTCACCTCTGCTGATGAGCTCTGCATGGTCACCAGCAGCTTGCCACGCTGGCCAAACAGGAAATGAGATTCAAAAGTTCGTGGTTCTTTTCCTGTCTACTTGGCCAGTGCATCTGAGTTGAGAGTGCTGTCCAGAGCGGTCACAATGGAGCACTCTGGGATAGCTCTTGGAGGCCAATACCGTCGAATTTTGTCCACAGTACCTCAAATTCAAGCTGGGAAGGCCGATTTAAGCGCTAATCCACTTGTCAGGGGTGGAGTAAGGAAATCGATTTTAAGAGCCCTTTAAGTCGAAATAAAGGGCTTCATCGTGTGGACGGGTGTAGGTTTACATCGATTTAATGCTGCTAAATTTGACCTAAAGTGCTAGTGTAGACCAGGGCTAAGAGAGATTTTTAGGAACACCATCTGTGTTTTTATTCTAAATGAAGGTAGATGTATAAGAGTGGTGAAGGAGGACTTTACATGAAATCTCATTGGGCTATAATACTGCATTGCTGTAGTTAAGTGATCCTGTTGCTAGTAGGAAAGCCACACACACACCACTGGTATTCCACAGATAATGTAAATCCTACAATAAAAAAATGGAGAGACTCAACAAAGCAAATGAATATTCACAAAAATGAAATTAAACAATGAATGGAATTTTCAGAACAGCCTTCCAAACTCCATGGAAATTGAGCTGGAGTTGAGTGCCTGATTCCTTTAGAGTTTCTAGAAATTTCTAGCCATAGTGCCAAATGTTCAGGAGGTCCTCTAAATATTGTTTATGCAGACCATGTGGATGGACACTCTGTGCTGCATTTGCACTAGGAAATAGGGACACATGTTCTGGAGGTCCTCTGAAAATTTGTTCCATAAAGAGTAAAGACCAAATCTTGAGGTTTTCACTTAACTTTGTTTTTTATTAAATTCATATAAATGATAAGTGTTGTCCCACAGATTTCAGTTCCAGTTTACCAAAGAATGGACTAAGTAAAAAGGAACTCAGTACTTAATATGAAGAATGGTAGCATACAGTACATAGGGCCTGCTAGTCTCAGCTTTAAAATTATCCTCAAGTTAAGAGTGGTCAATATCTTTGTTTCTTTTTTGGTGCTTTTAGATGCATCAGACTGAAATTACCTGACATAAATGTATCGTTTTCATGAGGAACAGGTATTCCTCCCTTGTCTCTACACTTTATTAATAATTCATAGCTGTTATTTAGCACGTATTCTCAAGACACTGTAAAAATATTAATCCTCACAACAGTCCTCTCAGGTTGCATTCTAACAGTGGTGAAAAGAGGGTAGAAAAGAGGAGTTGCCTAAGGCACCAGAGAAAGTAAGTCTTGGAGCCAGGAATGGGACTGATGAATTCCTGGCTTCCAGTCCTGTCCTAAGTTCACTAGTCAAACAATATCAAGCAAAAATAGTGAAGAACTGCTTTTCTAAAAATTGATTAAAAATTAACAGTACACAGGTTACAGTCAGAAAGCAGACAAAATGCAAAGTGAATTTCACTGAATTTGTGTTAATTTAAAATTGTAGGTTTGTGTGCTATAATTCAAAATTGATATCTATTTTTGTGTGAAATGTGTATATGACATAAATATATTGAATGATAACAAATACATTTTATGTTGCCATGCCCATGTTTCCAACTTCTATCATTAGTACTGGCAAAACTGATTTAAAAAATAAAATAGGCGGAAAATAAACCAAGAGGACTGAATGTGGGTACCTCAATCAGCTAAATCTCTTCCACTCCCATAGCTACAACTATGCCAGATGCAATGTATTCAACAATACATGCATGGTGATATTGTTTGGTTATGTCTGCCTCACCTGGTCTCTGTTGACTTCTATCAGAACAACTGTCAAGGTTCCTTCCCCACTCTGAACTCTAGGGTACAGATGTGGGGGCCTGAATGAAAACCCTCTAAGCTTATTTTTACCAGCTTAGGTTAAAATTTCCCCAAGGTACAAACTATTTTACCTTTTGCCCTTGGACTTTATTGCTGCCACCACCAAGCATCTAACAAATATATAACAGGGAAAGAGCCCGCTTGGAAACGTCTTTCCCCCCCCCCACCAAAATCCTCCCCAAACCCTACACCCCCTTTCCTGGGGAAGGCTTGATAAAAATCCTCACCAATTTGCACAGATGAACACAGACCCAAACCCTTGGATCTTAAGAACAATGAAAAAGCAATCAGGTTCTTAAAAGAAGAATTTTAATTGAAGAAAAAAAGTAAAAGAATCACCTCTGTAAAATCAGGATGGTAAATACCTTACAGGGTAATCAGATTCAAAACATAGAGAATCCCTCTTGGCAAAACCTTAAGTTACAGAAAGACACAAAAACAGGAATATACATTCCATTCAGTACAACTTATTTTATCAGCCATTTAAACAAAACAGAATCTAACACATATCTAGCTAGATTACTTACTAAGTTCTAAGACTCCATTCCTTTTCTGTTCCTGGCAAAAACAACAGACAGAGGGAGCCTTTGTTTCTCCCCCCCTCCAGCTTTGAAAGTATCTTGTCTCCTCATTGGTCATTTTGGTCAGGTGCCAGCGAGGTTATCCTAGCTTCTTAACCCTTTACAGGTGAAAGGGTTTTTCCTCTGGCCAGGAGGGATTTTTAAAGGTGTTTACCCTTCCCTTTATATTTATGACAACAACTTTTAGGATTCCAATGCTCTGAGCAGCTTGCTATCAAATACCTAAAAATTAAAAATTGAAAAAGAAGTGCAGGAAATGTTTGGAATTTCTATTGTCAGACGTAGGCTGGGCAATATTCAGGACAAGCTTAAGGTCCAGTATCACACTTATTAACAATGCTACAAAGAAAACCATTTTTTCATTGGAAGGGGAGGCTTTCTAGCCCCTCAATATACAGATTTTTAGCCATAGAAAGTCCCAGTGTATATGACTTTAAATGTTTAGCCATTTTGGGTCAGACTTTTAAAATGTTGTTGGTTATAACTTTACCTTCTCTTGACACGTACATAGCAGGATACGTGGTTCTAATGGAGCTTGAATTTACAGATGGAGGGGCCTGGAAAGAAGTGGAATAAAAGAATTGAAACCTACTCTAAAACACAATTACAGTTTTGTTTTCCTTCTTCATAATGTGGTATGTGTGCTGGTATAAAGACTTCATCAGAACTTGCTGGGGTGGACCTCATCCATCTTCATCTTTAATAGATAATGTGAAAATTCCAAAATCATGCTGATAAAACATTTATATCACACTACCTCTTCATGTATTTGTGTGTGTGTGCGCACATGCCAATCCAGTAACAGCCTGTGAAGGAGCAGAAGAGTTTTGCACATCATAGTAACTGAGCAAAAACACTAAAAGTGTGAATGAGCCAGTCCAAATCCTGCATAAGTCTTCACAGCATAATTCTTCCAATTTGTAGGTTTATGCTATAACCTATATTGCCTAAAAGGGACATGGTGTGCATAGGAAAGGGGGATGGCTATCGACAGCCTTCTTATGACCAAATGATGCCTCCAAGATCCAAAACGCAGCACCTCTATTGAACAAAAATGTTACTGTAATCTTGCGTTTCACTGATGGTCGCATCAGAGAGGAGTGTAGAGGTCGTCATTCCTTGTCTTCCATGCATGTCCAACTCCCCTGAGTTCTTGCCAGTGCAGGATTTAGCCTATAGAGATATCTAAAAAGAACCATATTATGTATTTCATTTAGTGCAGAGTGTGTTGAGAGGTATTTGGAAAAAACCTTCACTTTGAGATGGGATTGGTGGAAGGGTAAGTGTGTGTCAGGGTTCCTTCCCCACTCTGAACTCTGGGGTACAGATGTGGGGACCCGCATGAAAGACCCCCTAAGCTTATTTTTACCAGCTTAGGTTAAAAACTTTCCCAAGGCACAAATTCTACCTTGTCCTTGAGCAGTATGCTGCCACCACCAAGTGATTTAGACAAAGAACCAGGGAAATGACCACTTGGAGTCCTATTCCCCCAAAATATTCCCACAAGCCCTATACCCCCTTTCCTGGGGAAGGCTTGAGAATAATATCCTCACCAATTGGTACAGGTGAACACAGACCCAAACCCTTGGATCTTAAGAACAATGAAAAATCAATCAGGTTCTTAAAAGAAGAATTTTATTAAAAGAAAAGGTAAAAGAATCACCTCTGTAAAATCAGGATAGTACATACTTTACAGGATAATGAGATTCAAAACACAGAGGATTCCCCTCTTGGCAAAACTTTAAAGTTACAAAAAACCAGGATAAACCTCCCTCTAGCAAAGGGTAAATTCACAAGTTGAAAACATAAGGTAATCTAACTTGCCTTGCCTTATTTACTTACTCTTTTTGTAATATCAGAGACTTGTACAAGATGGTTTATAGGAGAAGGAGTTTTTTGACCTGATGCTTCTCTGCTTACCCCAGAAAACACACACACAAAGCCTCTCCCCCCTCCCCCCAGATTTGAAAGTATCTTCTTTCCCCATAGGTCCTTTTGGTCAGGTGCCAACCAGATTATTTGAGCTTCTTAACCCCTTACAGGTAAGGAAGAATTCTAGGCTACCCTTAGCTGTATGGTTATGACAGTGAGATAGACTCACTGAATGAAGCAGATGAAGATACCTCTTAGGATACTTTGTCTTTCATAGAATTCCCTAAGTGATTTAGAATGATGTGCGCCTTTTATGATATGTACTTTTCAATGCAGATGGTGATGCTACTAGTTATGTTGGCTTCAAAGCTGTCAAATTTCTCTGTTTGTGCTGGCCGTTTCACAACATTATTCATCCTAATCCCTATTTTAATGTCTGGCAGACTTTTTCTTAACTCATCCTTCTGCTGTTTATTTTCTTCCTTTCTAATAAAAGAGAGACATTTCTCAAAAACTGAGCTCTGCATTTTGAATTAGTCCAGCAAACTCTTATGCCATCTAAAATGTTGGGACTGTTTATTTTTTGCATTTTATTTTTCAAAACAATCAGTGCCATTAAGCATAGGGAATGGCAAGCAGCAAATGCAACTACAAAAGCAATAGTTACCTCATAGTGAGCTTGAAATACAGTTGTTACTGAAAGCTAAGTTAAGCAGCATTTTATACCCTGCCAACTTCCAGGTGTCTAGAAAAGAAAAGAGTAAAGGAAACAGTCTTTAAGAAACTGTCAGGTCAGCCTTTCTACAACTATCCCATAAATGGTGGGTTTATTGTGGAAAATAACTGTGTAAAAATGACATTCATGGGTACCATGTTTAATGTCTTTCAATAACTCCAGGTCAAATGTTTGTCTAGACTGAGCAAGTGTTTTCCAACTGCCACCCTTTCAAACTCAATCTGGGATCTGAGTTAAGCTATGTTCTTTCTTTGTCATGTGTAACTGCCAATAGTAATGTAGGCCAAATTATTTTCTGTGGCATTCTTCAAATTGTACTCTCAGTGCCACCTGCACAAAGCCCTATAACTCCAAATTATACAACAGTTCTTCTGGGGCCCAATGTTCCCTCTAATTTTTGACAGGCCGTGTGCACAAAAAATTTCTTCTGTGCAAATTTTTGTGCTTCTGTGCAAATTTTTGTGTGCATGGTGTTTTGCCATGTGTGACACAGGGATAAGTCACTTAACATTCTTGTGTCTCAATTTGCTCACTTGCAAAGTGTTGTAATAATAATTATACTAAATACTTCATTGGAGCATCATGAGACTTAATATTTGTGACCATGCTTGGCAATCCTAGGAGGAAAGACTCTTTAGAACTGCCACGCATTGTTAAACTTATATGGTAAAGTTCTGAGAAACTGGAGAATTTGCTTCGTTTGAGATGAGGAAGATTGGAGTGAGTTTTTTCCCTTTTCTGTTTTTTTTCTATAGTTAGTTTGAAAAAAGAGGGAAGAAAGTGGAGTAATGAACCTAGTGTACCTCTGCCTGACCCTCATCATTAGGTCAAGTGAGCAAAATTCAGAATTTCTGTTTCACGGGAAATTATGATATTGCAACATTTTGTTTTCATCCCCAAAAGGTGAGGGTTTTTTGTCAATGAAAGGTTGAAATTTAAAAAAAAAATGTGGAATGAAATATTTTGAAAAACTTCAGTTTGGGTACATAAAACGTTCGTTTTGCCCTTTTCCAACAAAACAAAATATTTTAACATTCCTGATTTTGAAATTCTTCACTTCAAGTCAATTCAACATTTAAACTGCATTTCCCCATTGTGGTGCATTGCCCCATGGAAGTTGTAGTTTGAGAGTCTGATGCTGCCATTCTCCCCTATAAGCTGGACTTCCAGGTTGTACATATCCTGACGGTACCCCGCCATGTGACTCCCATGTGACTCAGCACACAGCTTGATTGGGGAGGGAAGGTTCATGCTGCATTATGGGACATGTTGTCCTCCCAGGAGCCTGTCCTTTAGGAAAGAATGGGGGTATCAAGCTGCTGAACTTGCAGCTCCCATGGGGAAATGCACCACAATGCAATGGAGAAATGCAATTTAATGTTGAACTGGTCAAAACAAAATCTCATTTTGATTTTCCTGGTGGAAAATTTGTCAAAATTGTGCAAAACCAAAATTTTCCATGGTAAAATTTCAAAGTGCATTTTCCATCAGAAAATCATTCTGACAGAAAATTCCCAACCATCTCTAGTCATTAGGTAGTTGAAGAGGTATTAGAATACCTCTTTCATCAGAGGAACCTCTCAACTAGAAAATTTGTGTGGGGAACTAATCCTATGAGGAAATCAGAGCCAATATTTTTGAATTCATTTTACTGCTCAGCCACCTGAAATGAAAGTCTGACAATACAGAAGTATATAGTCTCACTGCTATTGAAAGAGTCTCAGGGGCACACGGTCAGGGCACAACAAGCTCATTAGCTGAATATTTTGTAATCTGTAATTGTGTGGGAGAAAAAAATTGCCATTGTGTAATCATCCTATTTGCTCTCCAAATGCTTCTTTTTAAACTTTGAGAGGGCTGTTTATTAAAGACAACGTCTGACCATATCAAAGTGAACTCTCTCTCTCTCTCTGTGTATAGGTGAATCTTTTAGAAGTGTTTTATACCCTCTCTCTCAAGAAGAAGGTCATGTTTTCTCCCGCATTAGTCTCTTTATTTGTAGTGAAGAAAAACTTGAATCACAGCAAGTAGATACCATTAGAACAATAGCCTTTTCTGTCAATTTTTCAGTCAGGTTTGCTAAAGTAAGAAAAAGCTCTAGGGGGATGAAGGAAAAAAAAACCTCTTGCTGTCTGCCATCAGGCTGGCAAAAGGATAAAATCTTGTTAAACGTGATATTTCTTGAAACATCCTGTGCTGCTTGCTTCATATGGAAACACTTGCATTATTAAGCTGTGTAAATAATTAAGCAAGCACTTGCTGCCTACATAAAAAAAAAAAAATGATAAGGTCAAGAGCCGCAGGAACCTGACTGTGTAAAAAGCCAGCTGAAATGCAGTTGAATGGGTATGGCGTCTCAGACAGGAGAGGTGCAGTGTAGCTTATGTTTTCACATATTTCAGGTGTCATCAATCTATTTTCTTTTTTAATTAATCCCTTAAGGAAATTAAACATTTTTCCAACTAAAAACACAAGTTACCTAAAAACCACCTATATCAGCTATTTTTCCACATAGCGGACACTGGCCTTTTTTGATCAATGAGTTCTCCAACTGTGCATTAAAATTAATTAAATAAAAAGAAAACCACTTGTGAATATTTTTGAATATGTTTTTAGTAGAAAAATGAATTAATGGCTTTTCCCATGCAAGTGTGTTCTGATGCCCTGGGTAAAATCCATGGGGTGAAAAAAGTTGAAGAGGTAGCATTAATTTAATATTAAGATTTAATTGAGACATACTTTAAATTTTTGAAAGAACTTAAGTTTCTTATTCTGTCTTATCTTTGCCTTGAATGAGAACTAAAGCGCAATAGTGGTTCAAGTCCATTGTCCTGTCCCTAGCAGTAGCCTGTACTTAACGTTTCTGAGGAAGGTGAAAAATCTATAGTACCTTTGGGAAATTGTGCATTACAGTGAGTGTATGGGGTATTATGATGAGTCATCCTTGAGTTACCTCTGATCCAGAACCAGTTTAAACCTGATGAGTCATCCTGGAGCCAGAGAATGTGATGAGTCATGACAGGGAATTTCCTGCACCCTAAGTCATTCAACCAGGGTTCAGCCAATCCACAGGCGAGGAGCCACAAAAGTGATCCCAAGGCAGGTACATGGACTCCTAAAGGAAGCAGTCTCTCCAGTCTGCTCAGCATCACTATCTGGCCAGAAACACTCCGCTTGCCAGTAGTTCTGGCAGACTGTCCATGCTCCTGCTCTAGCCTGAGCCTTTTTTCCACGCTAGCCAGCCCCTGCTCCAGCCTGCATCTGCTCCTGCCTCAGGCAGCCACCCAGAACTTTTGCCAGATATTTCTTCCTGATGACAGCTGCTCATCAGCTTACTCCCTGAAAAGTGAGATGTGATCATTCTTACCATAGCATGTTTAACTATACTAGAGGTCATTAGATTAGTCAGGTCCCTTTTTAAATCCAGCTGCAGTACTTGACTATAACATTGCCCCAAGAAGCCAAACATCTGCATCTAAAAGATAATTACTATAACTACCAATACTTCATTCTTGCCTTTAGTCAGTTTTGGTGCCTGAAATCAATGATGGCAGAACTGGCTGGATAAAATAAAATAAATTAAACAAACATGGCCTCAACTGACAATCGAAATTCCAACATGTTCCAAACACTAATTGCATTGCACCTGAGTCTTTGGGGTCACCAATATTTTTTCATTGTTTCCTTGTATTTCCCCCTTCTGTCTGTTATCCTTCTGTGATCTCTTGTCTTATATTTAGATTGTAATCATCTCCGGGCAGGAACCATTTTTCTTTCTGTGTTTGAACTGCACCTACAATGGGGTCCTAGCTTCTGAATAGTACAAATAATAAATAAAAATAAGGTTTAATTTTAAAGGTCCTATTACATTTAAACAGCTCAGAGTTCAGGAAAACTCTAGTACAATTGTTTTGGTTTTCACAGTATTTTATTTTATTTTTTCTCCATTTTATGCATGTTTACTCTTGACATGGGATTAATTTACACAGCTGAGACATGAATCCGTATTTACCCAGATTTCAGAGGGGCATAGATCCAGGATTTTTGTTCTGCCTGTTCAATATATAGTCTAGCCATAAATCAGAAAATCCCTACAATTTGGGGGGTATTTGCATCTGGGATTTTGGTTTTGGGACACCTCCACTGGTATGCTGGAATTAGTTTTAATTTTGTGTATTTTACAGAATACATGCCTACACAACTACACGTGATCATTGTGTTAAGCTGTCTATTTGCCCTGTTGGGCTTAAAGGAGTCCCAGGAATTGCTGACTGAAGCCAGACAGCACCCTTAAAGAAGGATCTGAACAGAGGAGAGGAAAGAATTGGTTCTTGTGGGCAGTTGCATTAGCTGCTAAAATTTAATTAATTGTGCGGTTTATGTATTGGGTTATATTGGGAAGTGGATGTTGAGTACAGTACTTTAATTTTATCTTATTTAAGTTCACAAGTTTGAGTTCTCAGTGTAGTTTTTACAGGACCAACTTGCAATCCAAGTAGTGCTAGATAAAGATGAAGGCCTGCCATGTTCTAGGATGCAGAAATTCACCGATTCAGACTGCCACAGTGGACTTGGGGCTTTGTATAAAGGTGAAGGGTCCTGGTAGGTTTATGGTCTGTCACAGAGGAACAAGCATTGATGTGTTGCATGGCACTTTGGTCATCTTGGAAATACTGTATTTCTTTCTGGATGCTTTCTGGATCAACGAGCATGAGGAGTGGCCTGTTAGGAGATCAGCTGTGTCTGGTCCTTGTTGCAAGAATTACTTGGTTTCCAATTATTGACTAATTTTTGCATTTAATAAAGTTGCAGCCCGCTTGTCATCTGTTCAGTTAATGTCCTCCCCAGAGTCTTAGGGCAAGTCAGCACTAAGGTAAGAAGATGCTGCTCTGCTGAAGTGAATGGTGTGCCATACCTTTACAATGGGCCTGAAATGGGCCGAATGCATATGAATTGCATAACTCATTAATTTACATTTAGAGAGCTTTCCACTTAATACAGTGCTTGTCTCTATTTATTTGATTCAAACCTATGGACCCAAATAAAATACATTCCACCCTTTATTTTACTCTCTTTGGACCACTTGAAGCACATATTACTAGGTGCTTCTGCCACTTACTGTGGAATTGTGAATGAATGAGGAACTAAAAATTCTGAATGAAAGCCTGTAAAAAAAACCTCTATGTTAACTAGGCACAACTGCAACAAAACCTGATTATTGAGACACTGACATAACAAGCTCTATCATGTGCTTTGCAAACTGTGATAAGCAACCTGGGGTCACATAGACAACAAGCTGAACTGCTTATTTCAGTCAAAGAAATAGAAGTAGACATGTTCTAAATAAGGGCACTGTAGAGGTGTCATTCTAGCACAATTTACACATGAAGAGAGCAGGCTTACTTTGCACTGTGTACGTGATTAGTGCCTTTAAACTGTAGTTCTTAAAACATGTATACATGCAATATGTATACACAAACTGGAGAATAGCATCACACTACCAGTTATTACTAGGGCTGACCAGAAAACAAGAATTCCATTTCATTAAACATTTTGGCATTTTGTTTCATTCTGCATTGAGACAAAACCAAGACCTTTCAAAATTTTGAGAGAGCAAGCCCCCCCCCCCCTCAGAATAGCCAATAGCCCAGTGGATAAGGTACTTAACTGGGATGTGGAAGACTCAGTTTTGGGTCCCTGGTTTGAATCAGGCAGAGCAGGTGCATAAACTTGGATTTCCTAAGTCCCAGGGAAGTGCCATAATCACCAGTTTATTGCTATTCTGGCTGTGTGACCGTGTCTGTCTGTGTCCGTCCCGCTGTCCCTGAAATTTCATCCTGGACCAGGAAATCCTTCCCAATCAAAACTGATACATTTAGATGAAAAAGCCTTGAAAAATTCCCAATTGGCTCTAGTATCCCCACACGTGCATGTAAAATCTGGTCTTCAAAGCAGTGCATTGCTTATGGTTTAACACAATCTGAATGCATAACTAAAAAAAGACAGACTACATAAAAATAGTCTAGATTACATAAAATTAACTGCACTCCAAACTCACAACCATCATATTAGATAGTAGCAGTCCGATCTACCTTGTTCTGTCAAATACCTATCACTGCACAAATGTTAGAGAGGAAAAGCTACAATACCTTAATTCATTTGTTAGCAAACATGCTGCAATATGTTTGAATGGAAATTTTGTGTACAACCGATATTGTTATGGAGTGGGGGATGCTGTACTATAACAGATCCAAAAGTAGTTGAACTGTTTCAATAGAGAACTTTGAATAATTTTAAGAAACATGTTAATAAATGTCTCTTTACTAACTGGAAATCAATATTTATGCTTATGTGAAAAAAATCTAGTTGCGATTTTTCTCATGTTAAGTCTAGAAAAGAATGGCAAGAAGAGAAGTTTGCAATATGACTGGTTGATAGGAATTTTTTCACAGTTATCTAATGGTGTACACTGTACTGTATAAGAGAAATATAACATTGGAGCAGAGAATTTTGTGGGATAATAAATACTTTTGTAGAACCATAGATGTGCATGGGAATTGAGCGGGGGGGATGGAATTTGCATCATCTGACACATACCTGGGAATGATCTCTTGCAAGAAAGGTAATATTGCAGTAAGAGCCAAATTCTGCCCTTCAGAAGATAAATGTATGGAAGTGAAATACAGTTCTTAGAGGAATGGAGTTTTGGTTACATATGTATAAATTGCCTATCAGAACAGGGCCCTGGTCCTTGTTAGGGGTCTCAAGGTGCTATTACAATACAAATAATAACAATGACAGAAGCATGCACATTATCAATACAGGTCAACCCATTCTGTGTTCTGGGCTCTGTGTGGTATCTGGGTGGATCTGGTAGCAGGAATGAATAAGAATCCATATTGCTGTCTGAAAGGATGAAAACCACATTAGCATCTATGGCTATGTTTGCCTTCCCAGTGCTATGTTGGCTCATAGACATGTTGTATTACTGTTGTATGCCTACCTCTGGTATGCCTCCTTTCGCTATTGTAACAAACCCTGTTGTGAATAGCTGTAATCACAACTGTGGATGCTGGATCTACCAGTCCACTTGTTTGGAACACTGACAGAATACGAATAACTAATGACTGGGCTGTGGATCTGGCTTTCTTTCCCCCTTCTCAGAGTACCCTCTTTTCTTATGTCTACACTACACACTAAGCCTGGACTCTGACTCAGGTTTGGACCCAAGCCCCACTTCCAGACACACAAATCAGTCTGACTGGGGTCAGCAACCACTCAGCACCCAGGTCCTAGGACCCTGCTCGTGGGGTGGGTCAGAGTCCTGCTGTGACTTGAGTCCAAGCCCTATCTTTTGCTGTGTGCACACAGATCAAGCTGCATAGTCAAGTCAAAAGGTCTGCTTAGTGCAGTATGGATACGTTAGCATGGCTGTGAGACTTAGGACCTGCAATTGTAAATTCAGGTTTAAAATGCAGTGTGGACGCTCAAGCATGGGCTTGGAAACACTGAGTCCACAAACTCGGGTCCCACAGACTTGGGCTTAGTGTCCAGTGTGGACATCTGCTAAGACGTCTGATCATTCAGTCATTAGTCATACAAAACTAACACCAAATTCAGAAGGATCTCAGTATGCATGAAGGTTGAGAATCGGGCTCTTGTTAAATGGGTGTAGAACAAGACACAATGGTCTCAAGTTGCAGTGTGGGAGGTCTAGGTTGGATATTAGGAAACACTGTTTCACTAGGAGGGTGGTGAAGCACTGGAATGGGTTACCTAGGGACGTGGTGGAATCTCCATCCTTAGAGGTTTTTAAGGCCTGGCTTGACAAAGCCTTGGCTGGGATGATTTAGTTGGTGCTGGTCCTGCTTTGAGCAGGGGGTTGGACTAGATGACCTTCTGAGGTCTCTTCCAACCCTGATATTCCATGAGTCTATGATTCTATGTGACAGTGCACCAGATATGTGAGCCTAATGTACATAATCCAGAGTTGTACATGGAATCTCAACTCCCATTAATTCCAGCTCAGCATCAGGCACAATGTTTAGTGTGAATGTTACAGCAGCACTCCCCTTAAGCTATTAAATGGAACTACTTGTAGAAACTACACAGCAGAAGACTTGGTACTGCTAATAAATATCCTTATTGTTCTGGGTCATTATGGTCCTAAGTAATTTTGTTGGCTTGAACTTTTCATTGTGTACCTGAAATCAAATAAAAAGGGATTAATTGCTAAGAAATGTAGTGGTATAATTGGCACAACCGGTTATTGCACAAGAAGTTATTACACTAAGTGATTTGAAGTAATACTCTACGAATTGGAGCACACATTCAAGAAAAAGTCACATCAATTTAACCTGTGAAAAAGTGTTGAAATAGATGTTTCTGGCAGACTTAGCAGTTTATCTGCAGATAATACAGCATCTAATACTGCTACATCTTTAAACAACATTCTTCATCCAAGAGGCTTGATGCTTTAAAAATGTTCATGGTAGTAAGTGTGGAGGGGGTCGGGGGGAAACAACTCAGCATGCACTCTCAGTCTTGCCAAAATCTCCCAAATAGCCATTTGTAAACCTATATTGCAGACAGACTGTCTCCAAAGTCCTGAAAGATGAAACACAGCTTTTCCTGAAAGCAGTAAGGACCTAAAGACAGCATTCAGCTCCGATTAGAATATTCAAATATCTTCAGATCTCACACTGTGCAATGTAATACAGGGGTTAGTGAACTAACAAGATACTTGGTGTGCTCATTATTCAGTATATAGTTTAGAGGATTTTCCCCCCCTTTTGTGTTAGTTAAAGTTAATAGTGCTTAAATCTGCTCCCATTGAAATCTGTGGCAAAACTTCCATTATATTGGAGCAGGAGCAGACCCTAAAAATATAGGTTATTTTTAAATATCAAACTTAGTAATATCTTGGCTTTAGCTGTGTGGTGTTTAAATCCCATTGAGTTGATCAAGTACTGCTAATTCACCATATTGTAAGAATTCTAGGTGCAGATAATGTAGGCACATTTCCTTCCAAGATGAGTTGCAAAAAAAGGAATTGATTTTCCCTTATGTGGCAGGGGACCTAAACTGTGCTTCCTACATTAATAGCTAGCACTTGGTAGATGAGATTGCCTCCCCCCTAAATATGCAGGATGCTTTCTCCTGCATTATTCATACTGTCCAGCTTACATTCCACTAATAAAGAATATTTCCTTCAAATCTGAAAAGCATATAAAAATTATCCTGTATGTTTAAGATTTTTGCCTTCTAGCTGTACATTCGTTATCTCCAGAATGACAGCATGCAATTCTGAGCAAGAAATCTATTTGTTTACTTTTGGTTAGGCTGTAGTGCTTCACGTTGCTATTTCTATTGCTCATTTCAATGAAACCATTACAGAAGATGTAAAAATGTGAACTCACAAGACAAAAGGAAATGCTGCTCAAGCAGATATTATTGAATATTAATAAGCTTGGTGCATCAGTCACTGTGACTCCTTGCAAGCCCTATAATTCAAAAAGTGCACCTTGAAGTTTACATTTACTTCGGTCACTCTGTGTGTGTTTGCGTGTGTGTGCAAGAAAGGTAACAAGAAAGGCGCGTGTGTGTGTGTCTTTCATTGATAATGCTGGCAGTAGTTTAAAGACCAGAAGTTATACAATCTGCAGCCTTGTCAATATGTTCATTGCCTACTGATATTATTTTTGGGTTTGGATTATTTTTCCCCCCTTAATCCAGTTACTTTAGTGTGCCTGACTCTGTTTCCTCTATCTTTTAATTTCCAGCTTTGTTTTTGGCATTTCTTTTCCAGTTAAAAATATTAATTTAGGCTTGTATCTCAGCCTGTTCTGACTCATCTTTTCCATATTACGGGTTTCATAATGCCTTAGATGTATTGTTTATCTCTTCCCATCTGTCTCACCATGCGGACTGTATTTCTGCTTTTCCCTTTTGCACTTTGCTCAAGCTCCTGTGCACCTCCATGCTTTCCAATTGCTTTCTTGCCCTAACCTTGTAACACTATCGCTAACTACCTGTTATCTCTTTGTATCCTGTGGTAGGATCTTGAGTGTTTCAGACAGATTACTGGGAAGTTGAATAGGAGGTTTACATGGCCTTTGGGGTTTTGTGTTTAGACTGTTGCAGAGAGAGAGGGAAGAAGTGAGGAAAATATGTATAAGGAGCAATAAGAGGCTAAAACTAACCTGGAAAACAATTTTGTACCTCTCCCATTGTATTTATCGACTGTATATGCAGTGGATATGTTATCTATAACCTGAATTATTTGGTACAGAAACTTGGGAAAGTGTAAATATGTCTGTGTGGAGTAAAAACAGATCTGAAGTAGTCAGTACTTGTCAATGGAAAAAACAATAACCTTTAAATTTCTCTTATCCTACTCTCATGCATTCTAATTACGGTTGAAATGTATTAGACAGATAAATATAGATGATATAATGAGTAGACAAAAATCCAAAAGTTTTGGATACCAATGCAATAGGTGTATGAAAAATACCTCATATCTATAGATAAGATGTGAAAAATTTCAAACTGAAAAGCTCATTTACTCTCAGGCAAGATTTAGAGTTGCATTTGCAAAAAAAAAAAAAGAAGTAAATTTTTCCATGGTACAAAGCAAAGTAGGAAGACAAACATTTCAATTTTAGTTGTTCGAGAACATGCATGAAAGTCAAGTGGTTTCAGTTCACATTGACGTGTTTGAATCTTTTATCCTACTTGCAGAGATTATATCCAAATGCTTAAATTTTCAGAGGGTGCCTTAAAAAGCAGCCCAAGTTTTCATTAGAAAATGTATATGCTTTTCAGCGAGCATGGCCTGGGATTAAGGTTTGTAAAAGAACCAAGAGCCAAGTGAGTTCACCTGATTCTTGTTATTGTTTTAAAAGTGTTGCCATCTTCACTAATATTCACAGTCAGGCAGCACTCTGAGAGATCAGTGAGAAGGACTGATAAGTGAGGAGAAGATAAACAACCCTGTCTTCAATTCCCTGTGAGATGCTTCAACCATGACCAAGAGGAATCACCTCTGGGCATAAGAGATATAGCATAGCACACATTTGTTCAACCCTTGTCCTCTCTATGAAGGCCACTTAGTGCAAATTATGGTGTGGGTATTTTGTGATGTGGAGATCTGTCAACTGAGAGCTGGACTGAGACTGTCAAATCACTTCACACTGAACAGCCGTCCATCAAATAAGAACTATTTTTGGTCACTACTGTCTTGTACGGTATTTGACTTGACTAATGTAATCTATTTTAAAATCACACCTTTCGCCATGATACTTACGCACCTAGAAGTGAAAGGATCTATATCCTATTACTCATTCCCTAAACCATCTAGTTGTGGTTCCTCACACCCAAAATATTAAATACACTATTAATAAAACTTTCAGCAGCAGTATAGTGCATAGCTCTGCAGTTTTAGATATTGGCTATCCACTATAAACTTGCTCTGCTTGTGAATAGAATCTTTTACTTGATGCTCATTTGGTGGTTGAATCATAGAATATCAGAGTTGGAAGGGACCTCAGGATGTCATCTAGTCCAACCCCCTGCTCAAAGCAGGACCAGTCCCCAATGTTTGCCCCAGATCCCTAAATGGCCCCCTCAAGGATTGAACTCACAACCCTGGGTTTAGCAGTTCAACTACAAGTAGCAAATAATTACAGTAAAGTGAGAAAGCATTAACTATAGCTGCTAATGCCAAAAATACAAGCCAGTCTACGACAAAGTCTGAAAGGTGAATTTGATTATTACCATAAAATCTATTGGTGAGATAATATAAATAAACTATTTCTGCCAGTATTTATAGAATGAATCAAGTCTACAAACCCGTTTGACTGTAGACTGTTATGTTAGCATAGACTGATAATATCAAGAAGCCACAAAAGCTGCTAGCTTGTTAAAATGAAGCATCTGACATCGGTCAGATATGAATGCTTGCTTGGAAAAAAGGTGCTCTAGTATTCCGATGCACTTTCTTGTCTGCTGGAAGATAAAGAATAGTAATGTGCAGATATTTGACATAACGGGAGCAGCAAGCCTATCCGAAATATTCACAGGAAGACTGCACTCCAGGAGCTTAGTGAGTGGGAGACAAGATAAGCACACCTGTCCTTACGTTAGCTACAGTACTCAGGGACATTGGGATGGGCAAAATGGCTTCAGGAGAAAGGAACAAGTCTACTCAGTTCAACCAGTCCATGCAAAGATTAAAGCTACTAGATGCGTTTTCCCAAATTTTAACTTCAAAGCTAACGTTAATTGATGTATCAGCTTTCATTATGTTTGGGGGATGGGCTACAGATTTTTGAGTTATTCTCTAGCTCCAGCATTCAGTCCCTGGTTACTACTCAGCCATATTGCATTTCTGCTAACAATGTGTGTGTTTTAATAATGTGATGGGAGCTTAGAGATGCTTCAGTAGATGATGCCTTACAAATAATTAGTAAAATATGCACATTTAAGTAGTAGCAATAGTGTCCTTAACTACCTCCTTCGACATGTTGCAGCGGCAAGGTGTTATGATCACACAACTTTGACCATATTCTTATTATAGAGGAATGCATGTTATGGCTAGACTGACAGTTCCTCAGACTCATAGGCAAAGGATAGTATTGCAAAAATTAAAAGAAAGTAAAAAAGGGATTTGTGACTGTGTTTTAAATAGAAGAAACTCAGAACTACAAGTTAACTGATTAGTAACTGATAAGGTAGCATGGAACATCTTAGAGTCAAATTAGCTGATGAAATTAACTTTTCACTCCATGCCTACATTGTCCATCTGTTAGCTGCATAAACACTTTGTGATGAGAAACATGTTATTGCTGAAGGGTTTCTGACATCTCCCTGCAGAAAGTCTCTGACAAAGATTTATTTAGATAAATAATCTAAAGCTGAACTTCATCTAACAGACTAAAAGAGAGAAGATGGCTATTAACGTTCATTAGATCTCTATAGTCCTTTGGATGTTCAAAACACTTTCCAGTGTTACTCTTTAGGTAGATAGGAATTATCCACAATTACCAATTAGGTAACTGAGTTACAGAGATCAAGGGACATGCCTGTGGTTACACAGTGAGTTAGTGATCGCATGAGTGTTACAGTTTTGGAGTTGCTTACAGTGAACTCCATTCTTATTCAGGGGTGAAAGTAACTTAAAGGACTTACCAATGCGCTGGAGTCCTGAGCAGGGGCATGGCCTCAACCAGAAGAGGAGTGGCCTCAACCTGAAGAGGCGGGGCCTTTAAATCACCCCAGAGCTACCAGCTGTAAAGGCGTCTGGGAACCTCAGGACTCAAGGGTGAATTAAAGGGCCTGGGGCTCCAGCCGCTGCTACCACAGCGGAGCTCCGGGCCCTTTAAATTGCCAGGAGAGCCCTGCCACCGCTGCTACCCTGGGGCTCCAGCAGCGGGCTCGGATGGCGATTTAAAGGGCCCAGGCCAGGGGCTCCAGCTGCTGCAGGAAGCCCCAGGCCCTTTAAAGCATCGCCCGAGCCCCACTGCCAGAGTTCTGGCAGTGATTTAAAGGGCCCTGGGCTCCCCGCAGCAGCTGGAATCCCAGGCCCTTTAAATCACCGCCAGCGAATCACTGCTCTTGCCAGTACACCGGACCGGACTGGACCGGTTTGCTTTCATCTCTGTTTTTATTCCTCTGGAACAAGTGACCTCTCATGCAATATGCAGTGGGTCAATTGAACTCTCTACTGTAGAGTCATGATTTTAAAGCCTATCAATCTTGTTCCAGCTCAGTTCTCCTAGCTATGCTGACACTTATTGAGGAGCCTTCAATGCACAGTTGTTCTGATTACATTAACTAAGGAAGAGATCTTCTTTCAAAGTCAACAGATGTTCATTTGTTTGTGTGTTTTTCAGTATTACAATGTGCAGATGACACAATATCAGGGAAGCGTGATCTTAGATGAGAACTGGACCCTAGAGCAGGGGTGGGCAAACTTTTTGGCCTGATGGCCACATCGGGGTATGGAAATTGTATGGCGGGCCATGAATGCTCATGAAATTGGGGGTAGGGGTGCAGGACAGGTTGAGGGCTCTGGGGTGGGCTGGGGATGTGGGGTTTGAGTGCAGGAGGCGGCTTCAGGCTGAGACCGAGGGGTTTGGAGGGCAGGAGGGGGATCAGGGCTGGGGCGGGGGGTTGGGGTATGGGGGAGGGGTGTAGGGGCTCCGGCTGGGATGAAGGCTCTGGGGTTGGGCCGGGGATGAGGGGTTTGGGGTGCAGGAAGGTGCTCAGCCAATGGGAGCTGTGGGGGCGGCACCTGCAGACGGGGTAGCACACAGAGCCACCTGGCCACACCTCCACATACTACATAGAAGCCAGAGGTGGGTCGAGCCAGAGGGGGGTCATGCCAGCTGCTTCTGTGGAGCAGGGTAAGCCGCCGACCCCGCTTCCCAGCTGGAGTGCCAGAGGGGGACAAACCTCCGACTCCGCTCCCCGGCAGGAACTGAGGGCCAGATTAAATGGCCTGATGAGCCATAGTTTGCCCACCCCTCCCCTAGAAGTATCTGCAAACTCTCAATGAAAGTACTTTTGATAGTTTGTCTTGTGCATTAGTGCAAAAAATCCCCCCTTACATGCCAGCATAGAAATAAGTATTAATGTGATGACAAACTGCATAGAATTTCTATAAATTACTTCTTCATAATGATAAAAACACAGGATTTTTATGGCAGAATGATATGTATGACAGAAGCTCCAACACACGAAATTTGGTAGTAATTTAAGTGAATTCCATATAGGTAACTTGGAAAATAATCAGTGGGGCAGTGTGCATGTAATATGGGTCTCTTCATATGGAATTACTTACAGAATTGGAATTGAAATAGCTAGACAGCATTACACATAACGTTGCATAGTTCTGTTGGTAAGTGCTGTGTAGTACATTCGCATGCATCATAATTATATGTAAATAATTTATAGCAATATCAAAGAAGTTATATTGCCCTTATGTTTTTAAAGGATTTATAAAGCCTTTAATAACATGATTAGTGGGCATGTTACTTGAATATAAACTGATACCTCAATTTCTGATCCCCTGCACTTTGCATTACAATCCTTATTTAATGGAGTTGTTGAAAATATTTAAAAATTTAATATAATACTCGTTTGCTCATTATGCTTCCATTGAAGTCATTCAACTTATATGTAGGAGTGTGGGATTTTTAAATATGGTGGTAGGCTTTTTTAATTGGCAATTATGATTAGAAGAGGAGATCTAAGATTCAAATTTAATTTATTTTTAGTAGATAAAGGCTCCAGCTATTTATGACTAAAAAAACCCAACTTCTTAGACAGGAAGCTCTTCCGCTAGGTATCTGTGTCTAGTAAAGCTGTAAATTCTCATGTTATCTGTGTGTTCCGGTTTGTGTGGCGGGGTTCTTGTCATGTTGCAATTACTGAGACATTTTTTTAGGGCCACTACAGTGCTGGGTATTTATCAAGAGGAGACACACCGCGTAGTCTTGTATGAATAATGTCTGGACCCAATTCAGTTTTAGTTTCTGCAGGTACAACTCGAAGTCTGAAGTCAAAGGAAGTCCACTGTGGATGAAACTGAGCCTTTCCTTAGGCTGTGTCGCATCTACGCAACAGAATTTCATCATCTCTTTTGTCAGCGTTGGTCCAAATCTTGTGTTTGAGACATTCCATATAAAGAATCTGACCCTGTGATTATTGAAGGGAATGATCTTTCTATCCATGCAACCCATTCCAGCCTCACTTTAACTGGTGTGAGTAGAGAATAACTCCATTCTCTGTGAAGTCAGTGGCACTTCTCCAGCCATCTATCAGTGTAACTGAGAGCAGAATTTGTCCAGTGAATTCAGTCGCAGCAGGGATGTGCTCAGCACTTAGTGTTTTTGACTGTTTCTATGCCTAATATATCACATTTTAAGTACTAAGCTGGAGTTTATTGCCTGTGAGACCTATTTTCCCCTCATGCAGTGTGTCCATTATGCCAGTTTTCTTCAGTTAGTAATCATTGAAAATCTGCTAACCGTATTGATTTAGGAAATGTCTGTTTTGATTGCTCTAAAGTGATCACTGAATGCCGAGCCATAGAACAGCCAGTCTCCTATATAGGGCCAGTGCAAAGAAACAAATTTAATCTTGCAAGGACAGAGCAAGCCCTCCTAAGCATTTTAATGGCAAGGCAAGAATCAGTTGGGTCTAACTGGCATGCTGAAAAGCTGTAGAATTCTTCACTGGCAGTCAAGTGATGCTGAGATATTATACCGCTTTCCAAAACAAATTACTTCAGACCTGATCCAGATGACCAATCTCTATTGCTTGATGTAAATGAAGAGCCAGTGCATCAGCTCTGGAGATGGGCCTCAGCCAAAACCTCAGATCAAAACAGATCACAGTTGTGGGATAGTTGAGTTCAGGCCCATCTCTAATCAGCAGTTGTGGAGAGTGAGTGAATGCTAATTTTATATGCACCTCAATTTATCTGTGTATTACCCTGCCTGAATGCACAGAGTTAAACAAAAAGAGGCAGTTGCGGGGAGCAAACAAGAACTGAACCAATGAGAGAGATAAGTGCTATCATGGGAAATACCAAGGTTCTTTGGGGAAACCACAGGGAAGCTATTAAGTAGATATAAACCCTGGCTTGAAACCCACTAGGTCAGCAAAGTTGACTCTTCCCAGGTTGAACCCTGGATCAAAAAGTATACTAAACCCTTAAAGATGCTAGCCTAGGCAGGAGAGGGGAGAGAAAGTGAGTTCTAAGCCCCATGACAAACACACCCACTGGGGAGAGAGCCACAGAGAGTGTGCTGCAGAGGACAGTCTTTGGGCATGTATACACTACGAAATTAGCTTGATTTTATAGACGTCGATCTTTACCAACCGATTTTATACAGTCAATCATGCATGTCCCCATGCATTAGGCTGCATAAGCGCATTAGGCTGGTGGAGTGCATCCTCAATACCGTGGCTAGCATCGACTCATGGAGTGGTGCACTGTAGGTAGCTATCCCACAGCCCCCTCTGCCCATTGGCATTCTGGGTTAAGCTCCCAATGCCTGATGGGGCCAAAATATTGTCACGGATGGTTTTGAGTACATGTCGTCAGTCTCCCCTCCTCCCTCCCTCCCTCCTTAAAAGCAATGGCAAACAATCATTTCACACCTTTTTTCCTGGGTTATCCATGCAGACGCCATAGCATGGCAAGCATGGAGCCCACTCAGCTGTATACTGCTTTTGTGAGCATTGCAAACACCTTGCGAATTATCCTGCAGTATGTGCAGAGCCTAGCTAAGAGCCGCCAGCATGAGGAAGATTGTGAGGAGGACATGGACACAGACATTCCTGAAGCATGGGATGTGGCAGTTGGCATATCATGGCGGCATTGGGGCATGTTGATACAGTGGAACACCGATTCTGGGCCCAGCAAACAAGCACAGACTGGTGGGACTGCATAGCGTTGTAGGTATGGGATGATTCCCAGTGGCTGCAAAACTTTTGCATGCATAAGGCCAATTTCCTGGAACTTTGTGAGTTGCTTTCCCCCACCCTGAAGCGCAGGAATACCAAGATGAGACCTGTCCTGACAGTTGAGAAGAGAGTGGTGATAGCCCTGTGGAAGCTCGCAACACCTGACTGCTACCAGTCAGTCAGGAATCAATTCAGAGTGGGTAAATCTACCATGGGGGCTGCTGTGATCCAAGTAGCCAAGGCAATCAATAACCTTCTGCTAAGAAGGGTAGTGACTCTGGGAAATGTGCAGGGCATAGTGGATGGCTTTACTGCAGTGGAGTTCCCTAGCTGTGGTGGGGTGATAGACGGAACGCATACCCCTATCTTGGCACCAGACCACCTTGCCAACCAGTACATAAATCGCAAGGGGTATTTCTCAATGGTGTTGCAAGCACTGGTGGATCACAAGGGACGTTTCACTGACGTCAACGTGGGGTGGTCGGGAAAGGTGCATGAGGCTCGCATCTTTCGGAATCCAGGCTGTTTGGAAAGCTGCAAGAAGGGACTTTCTTCCCAGACCAGAAAATTACCATTGGGGAAGTTGAAATGCCAATAGTTATCCTTGGGGACCCAGATTATCCCTTGCTCCCTTGGCTCATGAAGCCGTACATAGGCAGCTTGGGCAGCAGTAAGGAGCAGTTCAACTTTAGGTTGAGCAAGTGCAGAATGGTGGCAGAATGTGCTTTTGGACGTTTAAAAGCGGGCTGGCACAGTTTGCTGAGTAGGTTAGACCTCAGCGAAAGCAATATTCTCATTATTGTTGCTGCTTGCTGTGTGCTCCATAATATCTATGAGAGTAAGGGGGAGACATTTATGGCGGGGTGGAAGGTTGAGGAAGATCGCCTGGAGGCCAATTTTGAACAGCCAGACACCAGGGCGATTAGAAGAGCACACCCAGGCACGCTGCGCATCAGAGAAGCTTTGAAAAACAGTTTCATGACTGACCAGGCTATGGTGTGACAGTTGTGTGTGTTTGTCCTTGATGCAAAGCCGCGCTCTTTGGTGAATGTACTTCCCTGTAAGCCAAGCCCCTCCCACTCTTCGACCACAGCTGGCACAGGAAATAAAGTCCCTATTGTTCTGAATCCATTCATTCTTTATTTATTAAAAAATACTTGAGATCATTGACAACACTGACTAGTAAAAGGAAGCCGGGGTATACAAAGGGTTTGATAATGGGGTGGGGGGAGGAGGAAAGGACAAGGCCACATTGCTTATTGTAGCCACACAACAAATCAAAGCTGTTTGAATGACAGTCTTCTGTGCTTGGGCCATCCTCCGGAGTGGAGTGGCAGGATGCCCAGAGCCTCCCACCCCCACTTGTGTTCTTGGGCGTCTGGATGAGGAGGATATGGAACTTGGGGAGGAGGGCAGGCGATTACACAATGGATGCAGCAGGGGTCTGTGCTCTAGTTGCCTTTCCTGCAGCTCCACCAGATGCCTCATCATGTCCGTTTGCTCCCCCATTAGCCTCAGCGTCTCCTCCTGCATGTTGCGATCACGCTCACTGTATGCTTTCATAGAATCATAGAATATCAGGGTTGGAAGGGACCTCAGGAGATCATCTAGTCCAACCCCCTGCTCAAAGCAGGACCAATCCCCAATTTTTGCCCCAGATCTCTAAATGGCCCCCTCAAGGGTTGAACTCACAACCCTGGGTTTGGCAGGCCAATGAGCTATCCCTCCCCCTGTCCTGGCCTCTGCCACTGAATGCCTCAATGCATTCAGCCGTGCCCTATCAGTGCAGGAGGATTGCATGAGCTCTGAAAACATGTCATTGCAAGTGTGGTTTTTTCACCTTCTTGTTGTCTCTAACAACCCCTCAGACAGAGACAAACACCTACAAGATCTCTATCAAGCATTCTTACAACTACAATACCCACCTGCGGAAGTGAAGAAACAGATTGATAGAGCCAGAAGAGTTCCCAGAAGTCACCTACTACAGGACAGGCCTAACAAAGAAAATAACAGAACGCCACTAGCCGTCACCTTCAGCCCCCAACTAAAACCCCTCCAACGCATTATTAAGGATCTACAACCTATCCTGAAGGATGACCCAACACTCTCACAAATCTTGGGAGACAGGCCAGTCCTTGCCTACAGACAGCCCCCCAAACTGAAGCAAATACTCACCAACAACCACATACCACACAACAGAACCACTAACCCAGGAACCTATCCTTGCAACAAAGCCCGTTGCCAACTGTGCCCACATATCTATTCAGGGGACACCATCACAGAGCCTAATAACATCAGCCACACTATCAGAGGCTCGTTCACCTGCACATCCACCAATGTGATATATGCCATCATGTGCCAGCAATGCCCCTCTGCCATGTACCTTGGTCAAACTGGACAGTCTCTACGTAAAAGAATAAATGGACACAAATCAGATGTCAAGAATTATAACATTCATAAACCAGTCGGAGAACACTTCAATCTCTCTGGTCACACAATCACAGACATGAAGGTCACTATCTTAAAACAAAAAAACTTCAAATCCAGACTCCAGCGAGAAACTGCTGAATTGGAATTCATTTGCAAATTGGATACTATTAATTTAGGCTTAAATAGAGACGGGAGTGGCTAAGTCATTATGCAAGGTAGCCTATTTCCCCTTGTTTTTTCCTACCCCCCCCCAAAAAAACGTTCTGGTTAAACTTGGATTTATGCTGGAAATGGCCCACCTTGATTATCATACACATTGTAAGGAGAGTGGTCAGTTTGGATGAGCTATTACCAGCAGGAGAGTGAGTCTGTGTGTGTGGGGTGGGGGGTGTGAGAAAACCTGGATTTGTGCTGGAAATGGCCCACCTTGATTATCATGCACATTGTAGAGAGAGTGGTCACTTTGGATAAGCTATTACCAGCAGGAGAGTGAGTTTGTGTGTGTGTGTTTTGTGGGGGGGAGGTAAGAAAAGCTGGATTTGTGCTCGAAATGGCCCACCTTGATTTTCATACACATTGTAAGGAGAGTGGTCACTTTGGATGGGCTATTACCAGCAGGAGGGTGAGTTTGTGTGTGTGGTTTTTGGAAAAAAAAAGGGGGGGGGGTGAGAAAACCTGGATTTGTGCTCGAAATGGCCCACCTTGATTATCATACACATTGTAAGGAGAGTGGTCACTTTGGATGGGCTATTACCAGCAGGAGGGTGAGTTTGTGTGTGTGGTTTTTGGAAAAAAAGGGGGGGGGGTGAGAAAACCTGGATTTGTGCTCGAAATGGCCCACCTTGATTATCATACACATTGTAAAGAGAGTGGTCACTTTGGATGGGCTATTACCAGCAGGAGAGTGAGTTTGTGTGTGTGTGTTTTGTGGGGGGGGGGGTGAGAAAACCTGGATTTGTGCTGGAAATGGCCCACCTTGATTTTCATACACATTGTAAGGAGAGTGGTCACTTTGGATGGGCTATTACCAGCAGGAGAGTGAGTTTGTGTGTGTGGTTTTTGGAAAAAAAGGGGGGAGGGGTGAGAAAACCTGGATTTGTGCTCGAAATGGCCCACCTTGATTATCATACACATTGTAAGGAGAGTGATCACTTTAGATAAGCTATTACCAGCAGGAGAGTGGGGTGGGAGGAGGTATTTTTTCATGCTTTTTGTGTGTATATAATAAGATCTTCTACACTTTCCACAGTATGCATCCGATGAAGTGAGCTGTGGCTCACGAAAGCTTATGCTCAAATAAATTGGTTAGTCTCTAAGGTGCCACAAGTACTCCTTTTCTTTTTGTGAATACAGACTAACACGGCTGTTACTCTGAAACCTGTAAACCTGACATTGATACCTGGGAAGCTACTACAGCAATGTATAAACCATTCAAATTGTGAATAACTGGAGGATAAAGGGGTAATCACTAGCAGCCAGCATGGATTTACTAAGAACAAATCATGCCAAACAGAGGCGCTGACTTCCAGAGCTCCCAGGGAGGTGCTTGACCACCTCCCCACTCCACCCCAGGACCTGCCCCCCCCTCCACCCCTTCCCTGAAGCCCCCTTTTGCACCCCACCTCTTCCCACAGAGGGAAGGACAAGAGGCAATGGGTTCAAACTACAGCATAGCAGATTTACATTCAATCTCAGGAAAAATGTCCTAACTGCAAGAACAGTAGGACAATTTGACAGACTTCCTAGGGAGGTCGTGGAAGCTCCTTCACTGGAGGTTTTCCAAACGAAGCTGAATAGTCATCTGTTTTGGATGGTTTAGACTCAACAAATTCTGCATCTCGGCAGAGGGTAAGACTAGATGACCCTTACAGTCCCTTCCAACTCTATCGTGCTATGATTCTAACTGCTGCGGTTTCTGCCAAATGGCCTTCATCAGGCCTCACTGTAACATTTAACCAACGGTAGAAGCTGTTTCTTGTAGGTATATTCCAGTGTCATCAATGCTATTTCTGAATTATTGTCCTGACAGGTTTTTTTTCATGGCCTTGTAATGTATATGTTCCATTCCAGAGATTTCCACTGGAGACATCTGAGATACTACTTTGGCAAAACAGTTGACTGGGGAAGCTGCACAAGTTAACATTTTCCTCCCCTTCTATTGTTCCTGCTCTTCCATATGTCCACCATTCATGTCACATCATCTGACTTGTGTCAGTGCTCCACCTTGGAATCTTTCAAGGCAGAACTGAAGATGTGTTCTGTTTCTGTTACATCTACCATCTTAAAGTTCTTTCTGTCTCTGCCAGTTTGCACCTGCCCATTTGCCTTAGTCATCTCCCTTGGCACTCAAGAATTATACTTACAAACAGAATTGCCAGCTTTTGTAAGCTTCAACACAGCAATATACACATTAATTCTCTTGCTGCCTCCCAGCTTCAGGCTAGATAGAATGAATATTGCTTGGATCCATCCACACAAAAATTCCACATAGTGCACAACTGAGGTCACTCTGAGTGTTGAAATACTTATCTTTATTAGTAAATTATCAGAAGAAGGTTAAAGCATACAATGGAAAACACAGTAAACCTAAATATAATCAAGCTATAGTATAAATGCAAAAACGACATTAAACTGATGAGTGCTGAAAGTTTAAACATTAAATCAGAAAAATAAACAAGGCTTGTGTCATATTGAAAATGTGTAGGCAACATGCATTAAACTGCACAGATTAATCGAAGAGTATGTCTACCCTATCTAGACCTACATATTTAATGTCCCATCTGACTTAGGTTATTGTGGAGAAACCTTAATGGTTGAATTTCTTCACCTGTGCCAGCTTATTCCTCATCCTTAGTGTAGACGTTTTGGACAAACCCTCTTTCCAGCACATAGCCTGAATGCACATGCTATGAACGGGAGTTCTGCAGGAGCTGGGAGAGGAAGAATTCTTTTTCTGCTAGCCACTGAGCAACTGCAGAACAGTTCCATTCCTGCAGCTGCAGGGCAGCAGAAGCCTCATCTCCTGCTGCAGTCTTTTTGTGGTGGTGATGGCCTTTTTCATAATCATAAACATCCATCAAGATAACCACTGTGTCCACTTTTTTTTTTAATTTTGGCTGCTAGTGGTTTCTCTTGATCCTGCCATGTCTTTCTGGGACTGGCTATTAAAATCTGGAGAAGACAAGCCACGGAAGTCCTACATTTGCCACATTGAAACTGGCTGCTGCTTTCTGCATCTTCCTCTTTTCTGTCTGGTGAATGCTCTTAATTCCTGTTATGGTTTCCCTTAGCTTTTGCTTCCTTATTCCTGAGTGCATGGCAGACTGCCACATTCTTATTATGAAGTTATTAGAGCACATGTTATCTTTCAGTAATTAGGTTTTATTATAATAAGCACTGATAACACCAGGAGATGGCTCTGACCCAGAACCTTGAATCTCAATAGCCTGGCAGGTTGGGGTATGTTTGAAATTGAAACAGTGTTAGACACACAATGAATTGATTAAGCCATTACTGTGCTAACCCTGAATGCAAATACCCTTGACCGATGGAGATGAGGATGATTTAAATTTTGTAAATTGGCCTCTAATATTTTAAACATCAAAACATTCTGACAGCAAAGAAATTGAGGGGATGGTCCCCTGCTTGGGGAGTTACCAAGTGCTATGACCCCTGAATCTGAAGCCCAACCTTCCCAAACATATTCTCCCTATTCTGACAGGTTTCAGAGTGGCAGCCATGTTAGTCTGTATCCGCAAAAAGAAAAGGAGGACTCGTGGCACCTTAGAGACTAACAAATTTATTTGAGCTTAAGCTTTCTCTGTTTCCCCGGCAACCTCTTCATAACCCTTTCCCTAAGCCCCTGTGCAAGGGGAGTCGGGAGGGAAGAGGAAATGAACTGAGATGAACCCCTTGTTCACAGTGAACTGATCATGAGAGAGGGGTTGGCTACAGATTTAAACAACTTAAGTACATGTAATGAAACCTAGACTATTTCAGTTCTTCATATTTCAAGCCCAGGAGAAACCTGTTCACAAGTAACACAAATTAAGTTTACCTTAGTTTCATAAAGACTCTAATTTTGTCTGTGTTGTGGAAGTGTTGTCAGAGGGACTCAATTAAAAGGGGAGTGATATAAAGTTCAGTGCTCAAATGTTTAACACTGCATGTAAACAAGGTATGAATTATCTTTTTGCCAGTGGAATCCTCTTGACAACTGTAGCCTTCTGTGAACATCAGGGCTGCCCAGTCCTTCTTGGAAGAGAAAAGCTGAAGAAATAATCAGTATTTTAATATGTTCTGAGATTTTTTTTTTTTAAGGAAAAGCCTCATTAAGTCTCAGTGAGTTAATTAAAGAACACCAGGAAAGAAACCAGCAAGATGCTTATTACTATTTTGTGTCTGAAACAATGAAATCTGTTAAGCCACCAAAAACCCAGTCAAAGAATTACAGAGACCATAAGCCCTTACCCTCACTGGGAACATAATTGTACTAGCTAAACCCATGTTAAAACCACATTGTTGCTGGCAGGGTTCTACCAGCTGCCCTGATCAGCACACAGAGATATTTTGCCCGAGATCTAATTTAGAATTCCATCGTAAAACCATGCTAGAGGTTGTAAGCTTATTCTTAGGCTCCTTGCTGTGCATCATGCAGAGGAAACTTATTTTACTAATCTGTCACCTAACAATCTGTGTGTCATTTTTCTTCCCCTTTTTACTTGCTCTATCTTTGATGATGGAGTCAGGTATTTTCTTCTATGCAATCTTGTTTATTTACAAAGAATGTAAAAAGTCCTGTTTCCTCAAACACAGAACAGATAATTTGTTTGCTTACAATCCTAGGCCTCTTTTTGCCAGCATCAGACTCCCCATCTCTAAGCATCCCTCAAGGTCATATACTGTGCTTCTCCAGGTAGTCTGTCTCTAGAGGTTCAGGCTGTCTGTCTGTCTCTGTGTACTGTCTCCTGCTATGCACCTGCACACAAAAGTACATACATCAAACAATACGCAGAGAATCTCTCTGCCCAGGTTGTTAAAATTTCTCGGCAGTCTTGCATTTGCCTTAGTTTTGGGCGGAGATATATGCATGTGTTTTGGGGTTGGAGGCTGCTTTCATTTCAGTCACTTCTTTATATTCATCCTGAATGAAAGACAGTGGTAGTGACCAACCATAACAAGGTTTAACCCATTGCACAACAATGCACATATCTATGCACATCTATATTAGTAAATGTTAAAGCTCTGTTCCTCTATTAATTAGGTATGTATGGTATTTTATATCAGAAGTTCAATCCCCTGACATAGTATTTACTGACAGAGCACTTGCTCCTAGATAATACATTTTTAGATTTGGTGAGGGAGCGATAGACCCCACTCCCATATAACCTGGTTCCTCCCTTCCCAAATGTGCCCCTTTTCCCCATACACTGGTTCCACCTCATTTGGTTACTATTGTTCTTTTGCTATGTTTACTGCCACTGCTTTCCCTGTGTGTAGCTTGATTTAGCTGCAGGTATTCACCTGTTCTCATTGGCATCCTCAGCAGCCTGCTGACTTCAGAGCCTGCTCCTTAGAAGAAAGTGCATGCTAAATAGAATGGATACACTTGTGCTTCCAATTCTTCTCTGCCGCATATCCACCATCCCTCTGGGAGCGTCTGTAACAGAGAATGGAGAAAGGAATACACAGCAGCTCAGAATTTATTGTACAAATGAAAGGTGGCCTATCTATTGGGTCAGTTCCTTACATGTTTTTAAATGCATGTACTGTGTCAGAAATAGGAGGTTTTCTTAACGCAGCTCCTTGTTGTTCACAGTGGAAAATGTACTGACTGCTCAGGAAGGCTTCTGGATGGTAAGATTGAGCCAGCATTTTCCCATCTAAAAATAATTGAAGTATCTGTCAGCACATTTGTTTACTTGTATATAGCCTATGCAGTTCCTGGAGTATCTTACCATACATACAGAAATACATTTTATAAACCCTTTTACCAGAGAATCCTAAAGTGCTGTACAATTCAGACCCCCTTTCCCCCAATTAGGTATTATACCTAATGTACAGATGGGAAAAATGAGGCATGTGAGTTGCGACTAGAGCTAGAGAAAACTTGGAATTTGTGTTCCACAGGAAATTCCAACATTTTAAAAATTTTCATTTGGTTTCAGAATTGAAAATTAAAAATTTAAAAAATTCCTTTTGAAAGTGAACTATGATATCTTTCATTTCAGAAAAATTAAGTCATTGAGCTTTGATTCCTCCCCCTCTCCCCCCAAATGAAATGGAGCAACGGGCTGCCCCTAACCCCTCCGCAACTCTCCATGCTTTCCTGAATCGGCTTTTTCAGTGAAATACCATTTTGTCAAAAAATTCTCAATTATCTGTAGCTGTGTCTTGGCCCGGTGAGTCAGTGGTAAACTTGGGAACACAATGCATCAGTCTGCACAATGGAACTTTGTTATAGAACCCAATTGTACACAGTTGAAGTTATTGGAAACTTTGCCATGGATTAAAACAGGAGCAGACCCATGACAAAATGAGACACCTTTTCCCTTTCCAGGAGAATTCTTTCCAGTGGAGGTTCACTAACCTGAAAAACAATTTACACATTTCAATTAATTGTTACCCCTTATGACTCTAGTCACAAATTTGTAGGCTTTTTTTCCCCTTCCCACTCTAATTCCTTGGGAGCCTGCTCCTACATTACACCCAGCAAGTTGGCTTTCCAAGAATCATCTCCATGTTGTAACTATAGTTCTTTCTTCTGGTACCAGACAGACAAGAAGGCCATACAAGGAGGCAATTGGGAAAAAGTGTAAGTGCACCAGGAATGACCAAAGCGGGATTTTTGGATCCACATTTCTTATGACACAGGTAGGTCTCTCATGAAGAAATTTCCTCATTGGCTTGGCTTCCCAGAATTTTTAACCTGGAGATGAGGAAATCTGCTACTGTTTGACTACCTTGGCGAGCATGCCATAGATGGGGATTACTCTTACAACCTGTCTACGCAGGCCTTACAGTCAGTTTTAAGAATGGTGTGTATGCGATATTTCAGCATCGTTCATACATTGGGGTTATATGTATGAAAGCTGCAGACTACCTGATTGTAAAGGGACTGCCAAAAGGCTGGCAGGAAAACAAGTAATCTTGGGGGCAAGGAATTGAGGAATTAAATTTTCAGATTGTGCCAAGGCTAGGTAATAAAATGAGCTATAAGTACAAAGAGTGCACTTTTTCTCTGCCCCCACTCCGTAACTCTTCTTCTGGCTGATGAAGTGAGGCGGGGGAGAGAGTTAAGCAAGAGTAACCAAAGGAGCTGCTTGAGAAGCTTCTGTGCTTACTAGCCTTTTTACTAGTAAGTAGAATGACAGCAGCAGCTGAGAAGAGAAGTCTCAGCTGAGAGTCACTTATTTAATGACTGGTTTCAGAGTAGCAGCAGTGTTAGTCTGTATTCGCAAAAAGAAAAGGAGTACTTGTGGCACCGTAGAGACTAACCAATTTATTTGAGCATAAGCTTTCGAGAGCTACAGCTCAATTCATCGGATGCATAAAGTGGAAAATACAGTGAGGAGATTTATATACACACAGACCATGAAAAAATGGGTGTTTATCATACACATTGTAAGGAGAGCGATCACTTAAGATGAGCTATTACCAGCAGGAGAGTGGGGTGGGGGGAGAGAAAACCTTTTGAAGTGATAATCAAGGTGGGCCATTTCCAGCACATTTCCAGAAGTTAACAAGAACGTCTGAGGAACAGTGGGGGGGGGAGGAATAAACAAGGGGAAATAGTTTTACTTTGTATAATGACTCAACCACTCCCAGTCTCTATTCAAGCCTAAGTTAATTGTATCCAATTTGCAGATGAATTCCAATTCAGCAGTCTCTCGTTGGAGTCTGTTTTTGAAGTTTTTTTGTTGAAGAATAGTCACTTGTAGGTCAGAAATCGAGTGACCAGAGGATTGAAGTGTTCTCTGACTGGTTTTGAACGTTATAATTCTTGACATCTGATTTGTGTCCATTTATTCTTTTACGTAGAGACTGTCCAGTTTGACCAATGTACATGGCAGAGGGGCATTGCTGGCACATGATGGCATATATCACATTGGTAGATGTGCAGGTGAACGAGCCTCTCGGCAGCTCTCCAATACCACTTTCTACGAGCCATTACCCTCTGATCCCACTGAGGGTTACCAAAAGAAACTAAAGCATTTGAGCTGTAGCTCACGAAAGCTTATGCTCAGATAAATTGGTTAGTCTCTATGGTGCCACAAGTACTCCTTTTCTTTTTACTTATTTAATTAACTGCTTTTCTATGGCACTAATCACAATGGTATGTGAGCACCTCGCAAACACCAATGAATTAAATTTAGCAATACCCCTGTGAAGTAGGGAAGCAGCAATGTCACCTGTCTTAAAGGAGAGGGGGAAAGATTAAGTGATTTTCCCAGAATCACATGGCTAATTTGTGACAGCCACAAGATACTGGAAAACAGTTGAGGTGGAAAAAGGGCTTCTGAGAAGGCAGCCTGCTTGTTCGAGGGCTGGTTGTAGTTTGAGCTACTTTTCTTTTTGATACAAACATTTTGCTGATTTGCTTGTCATTGCAAGGTGGAAATAGAAGAATTGTGGAAGAGAAGGAATGAAAGCGGCTGAAGGACAGGTGTTATTCAAGAATAACCTCTCTGGCGACCCCCAAAAGCCTATAATCAACAATCCAATCTAAATAACATTGGCAGATGGAAAATGGTATTGGATTCGGAAATGTAGAGGAATAAATCCAGCAGCAAAGTTGTAGATATTTTACAACTTGCTAACAAGTGTGTGTATGTGTGTGTGTGTGTGTGTGTGTGTGTGTGATGTCCTGTCCCTTTAAATTTTCAGAGGTGCTCTGTGCTCTCCCTCTTCCCCAATGAAAAGCCTCACTTTTGTGTTAGTTTCAGCCAGAACAATAAAACTACCACAGCAGAGAGCTGTATGTCCATCAGCTCCCTCTGCATCTGTCTATCTTCTCTACTGGCTCCAAAAATATAATAGTGTGACTATAAATAAAACAGAGGGGCCTAATTTTGCTCTCATTGCATTCATCATCAAGTTGTGCCATTTAACTTCAGTGGGATAGGCCCGAGCCCTGTATCGTGGAGCTATTTAGGAAGAATTGTTTACAGAAGGCCTCATTTTACAAACCAGGGAAGCACTGAGTGCCCTAAACTCCCACTTAGGGCTTTCCTGTGCAGTGGGGTAATGGGTTCAGGATGTGATTTGTAAAGTGTGTTAATGTAATGCGCATTAATTGGGCCAACCCTTGCTGGTGCACAATAGAGGTTCCTTTGTGAGCTTTAACATGCTATGTCGTAATGTAGTTTAACATTAGTGTGCTTTAGAAGTCACACCCCTGTTGAGCACATTACCCCACTGTAGACAAGCCCTTAGTCAATAGGAGTTAATGACACTCGGCTGTCCACAGCATCCTTAATTTCTGCTGAAGAGCTATGTTGTTTTCTTAGGTCCCCATAGAAGATATTGATGTCTCTTCTCCTTTCCCAGCATGCATGGGGCTCCCCTTGATATCAGTGAGAGAGGTATATTCTGTATATATAGGAATAGCAGGGTGACGAAGAAGTAATGTACAACGTAGATCTAAGAAGAAAATTAACCTCTGAGCTTTGAATAGGACCAGGGCATTGCTTCAGAGTACAACGGGTGGGGAGGATATTTTTGCGGCAACATGCAGTATAATCTATTTTTATTTATTTTTGGAATTCAAACCAGAGCAAGACTAAAATGCGGGGGGAGGAGTGGAGAATAAAAGATGGAACGAATGTACAAAAGCGGGAATGTTGTCAAAGCAATAGAGGACCCAGAGGAGAAATAGAAACTGTTGCAAAGAAAAATAAATGTCCAGGTCTTACCAATAAATAAGCACTTTTTTAAGAAAACCAAAAGCCAATCTGTAATCTGAACGGGAGAAGGGATGGGTAAGATAAAACCTAATGTGGCGTGCATAGAAGCTACAAGGACTAGAAAGGTTACTGTATATTCTTTAGATTTCTATTTGTTTTTCTTGTTTGCATCACATTCTCAGAATGCTGAATGGAAACTGCTTCCTCTTCTCTATTATTTTATTGTTCCACTTTGAAAATATTTCATTTTATTATTTTTGTTTTGTTTTATGCTGCCCCAGCTTCATTATACTGACAGCGTCATTAAGGACGAGCACGGTGCTGGGAACACTGTGTGATTATTCCTTCAGAGTAGCAGAAGCTGAGGCTTGGTCTGGTTGCATAGTCTAATGACCCAAGCAAAGGGAACAAAGAAGATGAACTTCATTCCCTACTACAGCTGTACCATTGACACACACTGTCAGCATGAGGGAATCACTGAACAGCTCTGTGCCTCAGTTTCTCCATCTGTAGAATATCTATGTCGAAGGTATGCTTTGAGGCTTAAAGCATTTGAAATTCTCAGATAAGTGCAAAGCAATAAGTTTACAGTAACTGGAAAACATATATTGGAAAGTACATGTTGAAGACATTGTTCCAAAATACCCTTCACTGTTTCAAGGCCTTTGTCACTGCCATTAGTTCTGGTTTGTCCCAATAACAATGGCAGTCTAAATGGTACTTCCCAGCAGCGGGTCTAGTCTGCTAATCTATATCTCCGGGGTGGGGTTGTTTTGTTTGTTTGTGGTGCCACCTGGAAGATGCTTGGTGCGATCATTTCCTGCTGAAGTTATTGGCCAGATACTGCAAGGGATGCTTCACGTGGGTAAAGAAAGTAGGATTTATCAAACTGAAGCAACATTTCCCCATGGATATGGCACTAGACTGCATGGACAGTTGGGTATTATTACTGTGTTTTGACATTACCTCTATGTGATATGTTGAGCAAGACCCTTTAGGCTAGGGTTAGTTGAAACATGTTAAGTATTTTCCACAAAAATTTTCAAAAGAAATGAAAAAATGTTTGCTAAAAGAAATTTCACAGAATTTTCCTATTGTGGGAAGAAAAACTAAACAATACATCTTTTTTATTTTATTCTCACCTCACCTCTTGCCCCCACACTGTCCCATTATTTCTTAGAAAACTGTGTTAGAAAATAGATGTGGGGTTCATATTATCTGTTAATTATTTTTTTCAAAAACTCCTAACAAAAATTGCCTGTAAATGACTAAAGTGTCTCATGCATCCAACCTCTGTCACACATTCTTCAGGGGCAACTCCAAAGAGTTAGAAACACATTGGTTTTATCAAGTTGGCTTACTGTATAAAAGGTTTGACTGTCTCAGAATCACTTGTGTCCTCTGATTAAAGGGATCACAGGAGGTCAGATGGGAATAAAAAATTTGGGGAGTCAAGTGGATAGATTGGAGAGGACTTCCACAAACCAAGACACATTAACACTATCTAAGATATGTAAAGGAAGACAGTGACTATATTAGCAGTACTGTGCAAATAGTGTGCCCGGTGGTACGATTCTAGTCGTGTTTAAATTTTCAGCTGAGGGTAGCTGTTTTTTTTTTCCTTCTGAACTCTCTAGTAACTAAGAACAGTTGCCATAAGCTGAGACTGAACTTTCCCTCAGAGCTGTCAGTACTTTAGTAAATAGTGTCAGAATAATCCTGCCTGTTCAGCAGAGCTAACATAGAGCCCATGGTGCAAATGGCTTATTTGCTATTGGCACCGTAATGTGACTAGTTATTGCCATTAAAAAAAACCCCACTCTCTGGTATTGTTTTCCGTCAGAACGCATGAATGGCCCATGTGTGGTTTGATTTCCCTCTGTGGTCCACAACCTACACTGTGGACACTAAGTTTCTGAAGCTTAATGTGGCTCACTCTCTATTGCAAGGAGACAGTTTATTTTGGGATTAGATGTAAATAGCTATAGGTTTACTAATTGTGAAGGAGTTGACAGGAGGCTGGTAGGAAGACCATGAAACACTGATGGGTAAGGTACTGTGAGGACTAAAGGGAACCTTGATGCTATGCTAACTTTTCAAGTTAAATGAAGTGAACATATGTTACCCCTAAGTGTTCATAATAGTGTAGAGGGGTGATCACATGTCCCTGAGAACCTGGAACAAGTGTTGTCAGTTTCACTGATGATTTTGGCCCTGTTTTTGTAACCCCTTCTGATTAGCTACCTTAAAAAGATGTTGGCCAATGAGCTGGTGAAACATCAGTAGGCTAAGTATATATCAGTACATGCCTCCAGGATCATGCCTCCACTGTCGTGCGTTGAAACTCTATTCTGCCTTTCCCAACCAAAATATGACGCAACCAAGTCAGCTCCCTTTTCTTCAACAATCTTCAAGCTAGCTACTATCCAACCCATATATTAGCATGGAAGTAGAGGGAAAGCCAATTGTTTGGCTGTAGAGAAGCTGCCTTTTTCCTCTCCTGTGCTCTCAACTTTCAAAATCCTGCCATGCGTGTGTAACGCTTACAGACCCCAGTCATCGGTGAGCGGGATCGAACCTGGGGCCTCTGGAGCTTAGTGCATGAGCTAAAAGACAGCTGGCTCTCAGCACACTCATTTAACTCTCTCTTTAAGTGGTCTCATTGCCACTAGATGGAACAGAACACCACATCCAGAAGGTGTGTGGGTTACATACTTCCCCTAGCTGAGGAAACAAGTCCCGACCTTCAGAAATTTCCTAGTTGAAATCCCAGATGAGCCCCCACTTGTAACACCGACAGATCCTGGATGTCAGCGGGCGGGATTGAATCTGGGGCCTCTGGAGCTTAGTGTATGAGCCTCTGTCACATGAGCTAAAAGCCAGCTGTCTCTTAGCTAAGGCTGTAGAACAGATTCGTTTAATTCTCTCTTTAAGTGGTCTCAGTGCCAATAGATGGGACAGAACACCACACCCAGAAGGTGTGTGGGATACACATGACTCTCTGACCTTCCTTAAATCAGTTGTAAGAACATAAGAACAGCTTACTGGGTCAGACCTATGGTCTATATAGCCCAGTATCCTGTCTTCCAACAGTGACAGGTGCCAGATGCTTCAAAGGGAATGAACAGAGCAGGGCAATTAGAATGAGCCATCTCTTGTCACTAGTCCAAGTTTCTGGCAGTCAGAGGCTTAGGGTCACCCGGAGCATGGGTTTGTGTCCTTGACCATCTTGGCTAATAGCCACTGATAGACCTGTCCTCCATGAACTTAAATAATTCTTTTTTTAACTAAGATTGAAAACAAAACTTTTTGCCTTTACAGCATCCCCTGGCAATGAGTTCCACGGGTTGACTATGTGTTGTAAAGAAATACGTCCTTATATCTGTTTTAAGCCTATTAATTTCATTGGGTGACCCATGGTTCTTTGACCCTGATGACTCCTGTCCTCTGCGTTCACACTAAAATAGGTATCCTCGTTTAAATATCTAATAGCCCATAAGTTGGCTTTCCAGGGAATCATGAAATGCTTAGAAAATTTACTTTCCAAGCTGAATTTCATCCCTTCCTTCAGTGACAAATTTGTCATTATTAGAGCTGGATGAAGAAAGGTAATTCTGTTTTGCAGAGCATTTCAAAATTTAGTTTCATTCTAATTTGGAATGGAAACAAAACAATATGAAATTCATGGAATGGAGCCCCATCTCTGGGGCAGTCAGCCTGGTAGGTTGTCCCTGAGTCATGGACAGTAAAAGCCCTGAGGTCCCTGAATCTGAAGCAGTCTACCTGGTAGGCTGCTAAAGAATCAGGTGGCTGAATTGGCAGTAAAACAGGCATGTTTTCATCTAAATCCTACCTAAACTCTGGGTTCTGTTGGAATATCAGTGAAACTGAGCAATTTCTAGAAAAGTTAAGATTTTGATAAATTGGCAAATTCAGACCAAAAGAGATGATTGTTAGAATTTTTCCAACCAGCTCTAGTCATAGCTTCAAATATAAAGCTAAAATACATACACAAAAACTGCACCATGAAGGTTGAAAAGTCAAGCACTCAGAAATTTGGAAATGCCAGAATTAAGGTGGTCTGTGCAACCTTAATTTGGCCTTATGCATATGCATTATGAGACACTCTTCAATTGCATAATCAGATACTATTTTTTGCACTGGACCCCTGTCTCATTCAATGCACAGGAAGGAAGGCACTCACTTAATGAGCAGGTTTCAGAGTAGCAGCTGTGTTAGTATGTATTCGCAAAAAGAAAAGGCGTACTTTTGGCACCTTAGAGACTAACCAATTTATTTGAGCATAAGCTTTCATGAGCTTCAGCTCACTTCATCGGATGCATTCAGTGGAAAATACAGTGGGGAGATTTATATGCATAGAGAACATGAAACAATGGGTGTTACCATACACACTGTAATGAGAGTGATCACATAAGGTGAGCTATTGCCAGCAGGAGGGCGGGGGGGACCATTGGCAGTGATAATCAAGGTGGGCCATTTCTAGCAGTTGACAAGAACGTCTGAGGAACAGTGGAGGGTGGGGGGGAATAAACAAGGGGAAATAGTTTTACTTTGTGTAATGACCCATCCACTCCCAGTCTCTATTCAAGCCTAAGTTAATTGTATCCAGTTTGCAAATTAATTCCAATTCAGCAGTCTCTCATTGGAGTCTGTTTTTGAAGTTTTTTTGTTGAAGAATTGCAACTTTTAGGTCTGTTATCGAGTGACCAAAGAGATTGAAGTGTTCTCTGACTGGTTTTTGAATGTTATAATTCTTGACATCTGATTTGTGTCCATTTATTCTTTTACGTAGAGACTGTCCAGTTTGACCAATGTACATGGCAGAGGGACATTGCTGGCACATGATGGCATATATCACATTGGTAGATGTGCAGGTGAACGAGCCTCTGATAGTGTGGCTGATGTGATTAGGCCCTATGATGGTGTCCCCTGAATGGATATGTGGACACACTTGGCAACGGGCTTTTTTTCAAGGATAGGTTCCTGGGTTTGTGGTTCTGTTGTGTGGTGTGTGGTTGCTGGTGAGTATTTGCTTCAGGTTGGGGGGCTGTCTGTAAGCAAGGACTGGCCTGTCTCCCAGGTTTTAGTTGGGGGCTGAAGGTGATGGCTAGTGGCGTTCTGTTATTTTCTTTGTTGGGCCTGTCCTGTAGTAGGTGACTTCTGGGTACTCTTCTGGTTCTGTCAATCTGTTTCTTCACTTCAGCAGGTGGGTACTATAGTTGTAAGAATGCTTGATAGAGATCTTGTAGGTGTTTGTCTCTGTCTGAGGGGTTGGAGCAAATGCGGTTGTATAGTAGAGCTTGGCTGTAGACAATGGATCGTGTGGTGTGGTCTGGGTGAGAGCTGGAGGCATGTAGGTAGGAATAGTGGCCAGTAGGTTTCTGGTATAGGGTGGCGTTTATGTGACCATTGCCTATTAGCACCGTAGTGTCCAGAAAGTGGATCTCTTGTGTGGACTGGTCCAGGCTGAGGTTGATGGTGGGATGGCAATTGTTGAAATCATGGTAGAATTCATCAAGGGCTTCTTTTCCATGGGTCCAGATGATGAAGATGTCATCAATGTAGTGCAAGTAGGGTAGGGGCATTAGGGGACGAGAGCTGAGGAAGCGTTGTTCTAAGTCAGCCATAAAAATGTTGGCATACTGTGGGGCCATGCGGGTACCCATAGCAGTGCCGTTGATTTGAAGGTATACATTGTCCCCAAAAGTGAAATAGTTATGGGTGAGGACAAAGTCACAAAGTTCAGCCACCAGGTTTGCCGTGACATTATTGGGGATACTGTTCCTGATGGCTTGTAGTCCATCTTTGTGTGGAATGTTGCTGTAGAGGGCTTCTACATCCATAGTGGCTAGGATGGTGTTTTCAAGAAGATCACCGATGGATTGTAGTTTCCTCAGGAAGTCAAAAACCAGTTGGAGAACACTTCAATCTCTTTGGTCACTCAATTACAGACCTAAAAGTTGCAATTCTTCAACAAAAAAACTTCAAATCCAGACTCCAGCGAGAAACTGCTGAATTGGAATTCATTTGCAAATTGGATACTATTAATTTAGGCTTGAATAGAGACTGGGAGTGGATGGGTCATTACACAAAGTAAAACTATTTCCCCTTGTTTATTCCTCCCCACTCCCCACTGTTCCTCAGACATTTTTGTCAACTGCTAGAAATGGCCCACCTTGATTATCACTACAAAAGTTCCCCCCCCCCCGCTCTCCTGCTGGTAATAGCTCATCTTAAGTGATCACTCTCGTTACAGCATGTATGGTAACACGCCTTGTTTCATGTTCTCTATGTGTATATATCTCCCCACTGTATTTTCCACTGAATGCATCTGATGAAGTGAGCTGTAGCTCACGAAAGTTTATGCTCAAATGAATTTGTTAGTCTCTAAGGTGCCACAAGTACTCCTTTTCTTTTTACTTAATGAGCAGTTATTCAATGTTTTGTTTAATCTTCAGTGTTCAGTGTGTGGCCCCAATCCTTATGTACTTCCCACTACTCAACCCCTGCCCTGAAGATTGAATTATTAATTTCCTCATGGGCTTTTCTAGGGGACTCATTACTATAATTTCTGAGTAGTCCACAAACAATCTTCAAAACACCCCTCTGAGATGAGAGGTGGTAATATCCTCATTTTACAGATGAAGAACTGAGACACAGAGACATTACAGTCAAATGTTTCTACTGATTTTGGGTCCCCAACTAGAGACAACTAGGACCTGAAATTTTTTTCAGGGGCCTATAGATTGGCCACATTTTCCTGGGGATAGCAAAAGGCAGGTCCCTGGCAAAAAGGTGATCTCCTTGCAAAATTGCAAGTCCCTGCATCAAAGCATGGGGGATGCTAGAGTTATTCAAAGAAACGATTACTAGAATTTCTTAACAGGGGTAAAACTGTATATTTTCCCTATCCTCATTCTTAGAAATGGCTGAAATATTTTGGCTGATATTTTCCAAACAAACAAAAACACCTCCCAAACAATTCATCCTGAGGCAGTCACCTGTCATGGAAAATTTCGGCCCAAATGAACTCTGGCAAAGTTATAAGCAAACGAAAACATACGGTCTTATAATGGGAAGTGCCAGGCAACCTTAACAATATTCTGCACTACTAGCCCCGCCTCTAATTATTTCCTGAATGTCTGTGGATCTGTTGCCTGTCAGCGCATTATGTCCAAACTGATAGGCCTTTAAAAAGGAGAGCTTTTTCCCTTGAGGCTGTGCTTTATAGAACCATCTATCCACGACTGATTCGCCAATTAAATGAACTGTGCATCTTCCCAAATCAAAAACAGGCCAACCAAAGGTTAGCTAACGAGACCATCTGATGTTGGATTCTAAAAAATGAAAGACAAAAGGGCAAATGCCAGTTTATAATGACTTATTAAACCACAATAAACAGCTTCACAATAAAATGAAATGTCCAATTGAGGTTTAAATACAAGGAAAAAAATTGTGAACTAAAAGTGAAGAATAAGAGTAGAACCAGTCTGGAATTAAGTTGACACTTTTCTGCTAGATCCTGTGCTGATTGAAGTAAATGGAAACTTTGCTGTTAACCCACAAGCACAGAGATCCTGGTTCTTTGTGGCTACATTTTCAGCACAAAATGGTACTCTGTAGTGTTTTTGTACATATGTCATGGAATACCTGTAGTTTCTAGGCACATTAAGTGTGTTTAAGTTAAACAAGTGAGGTGAGGTAAGACCAGTGTGAACTGGTGCAAATATCTAATGAAACTTTTGATCCATCATGTCCAGTAGTTTCATACTCCTTTGCTTGACATTCTATCTGAAATTCAATTGTTTTTTCCTCAAATATGTGACATGTAGAATTTTAAATTTTAGAACTCCTTAGTACATTGTGTGTTCCCCAGGAAATTAGTTTACTGGACAAGAGTTTTGCCATTCAGGGAATTACACTGTGAATATTACACATACCTCTAATAAACAGTGAAGGTGTGTACAGCAAAGCCTTAGTAAGTGGACATCTTGTAAAAGAAAACTTAAAAGCAACACTTGTACTTTACTGGAACTTTAAATATCAGCGACCAAGTTATGGTCTCACATAAATCTGTCGAGTTCAGTAGTGTTAATGGATGTTACTAAGATCAGTTGTTGTCCCCAGTTTTCTTCACCTCCCCATGAACTACACTGTTGAAAGAATTGCAGTTCAATTAATAAATGCACATGCTATTTAAAAAATTGCGGTGTTTCAGTGTCCCATTTAATTCTTAAATTATTTTCCATTTCGGGTTCACTGCGTTCTTAACTGTCCATTGTCAAGTGGTGATAAAGAGAAATTCCCTTTCCTACTACAAAAGTGTCTCTTGAAAGCAGTAACCCCCTCATCATGTTTTAAGACTCTGCATATACGAGGGAATAACTTACCTCACTAATTTTATGCTTCTTCAGTACTTCAGGTCCATTAGAATTTATAACATTGAAAAAGGATTTAAATGCTGAAACAGATAAAATTAGGCTATATCTAATATCCCAGTAGTGATCATGATATTGCCATTTACTAAAATGTTGCCCAACAAAGGCCCATATTGGCCTTCTCTCAAAAAACTAATCAGACATCAAATAGTACAAAATGGAGTGCAGAGTAGCAGTCTTCATTTTTAATACAGACGTGCAGCCCATGGAGACTAAGGGCTTGTCTACATGGCCCCATGATGTGGACTTTGAGGGTGTGAGTGGAGCACTCATTGAGGTGTTGCTCTGTAACTGCCCCTCTAGATCAGTGGCTCTCAACCTTTCCAGACGACTGCACCCGTTTCATGAGTCTGATTTGTCTTGCGTACCCTTAAGTTTCACCTCACTTAAAAGCTACTTGCTTACAAAATCAGACATAAAAATACAAAAGTGTCACAGCACACTGTTACTGAAAAATTGCTTACTTTCTCATTTTTACCATAAAATTAATTGGAATATAAATATTGTACTTGCATTTCAGGGTATAGTATATAGAGCAATATAAACAGGTCATTGTGTGAAATTGTAGTTTGCACTGACTTTGCTAGGGCTTTTTATGTAGCCAGTTGTAAAATTAGGCAAATATCTAGAGGAGTTGATGTATCCCCTGGAAGACCTCTGCATACCCCCAGGGGTACGCATACTCCTGGTTGAGAACTGCTCTAGACCCACCCTAGCATGAACTAAAAGATACCTAGTTTGCATTAACACAGTCATGTTGGAAATGGGACTAGGTTGACACAAAGTAGGTACCTTATAGTTTGTACTAGCAGAGTTTACATGGAGCAGTTACAAAGCAAAACTTTAGGGCACACTTCAGTTTACGCCTGTATTGTCCACACTGCGAGGCTGTGTAGACAACTTCTAAAGGTTCCTGTACGCAGTACTACATCTCTCTGTCAATGGTCTTTCCAGAGTAAGCTGGTCTTTGTGTGCTGGGATGTGGTAGTCTCTGCAAGTCTAACTTCTATAGTAAAAACAGCAGCAAAACCATGTGGTAAACTTAGTTGGCCAAATGGCACGCCTAATCCACACTTTGACCTGGCTGCCCTTCAGTTCTCTGAATCATATTGATATGAGCATCTTAGGTTAATGCAGAAATGCATCTTAGTGTAATTTTAAACAGCGCTATTTGCTATCAGATACAGGAAATTTTAGAGCATTGATAACTATGCTGTGTGTGCACACCAAATAAGTGAAATGGTAGTATTGTCAAACTTCAACAGTAAACTTCTGGAGACATCTTCTGTCCTCATATCTGTGTTTTAAGAACTTAATATTACATAAAATTACAGTACTACTCAACCGTACAGAAAGAGTAGGCTGGCTAACTCTCCACAAACAAACTCCATCCAGTGTGTAAGCAGGTGATGAAGCGAAAACTAGAGGAAGAGTTGATGTTTTAGTTTGGTCCAAACTGTGTGTTAGGGATAAAATCCTAAAGGAAATAAAAGACCTGCATAATTCTAGACGTCCTTATTTATCTGAACTTGTTTTGTATTGGGTTGCCCCTATCACATGCCTCCCTTGATGCCTCATTTGGCTACTTCTCCCTCAGCCAACTTGGTTGTGTTTTAGGTGTAGCCCCTACTCTTGGAACAAACTTCCTGAGCTGGCACACAAGGTTTCCATTCTCTTCTCATGGGCATGTTTCCTCAGGACTCATTCTGCCTCAAGACTTATGAGAAATAAATGAACAAAGATTAAATTTATTTATACCTTGTGATACAGCATGGGCAGAAGGCAGCAAGAGAGTGATATTGGAGAGACATGTAAGTCCCAGGATGAGGAGACGCTTTATTCCCTGTAGAGGGAAGAAAGGTTTCTATAGATTAATTAAAAGCACCTGAAGCCAATTAGAGCACCTGAAGCTAGTCACCTGATAAAAACCCCCTGCTTCAATCAGCCAGGGGAAGGAGTTGGTGCAGAGAGCAGTTTGGAGAAGTGCTATGGCTGGCTAGAAGACCAAGACCTTAGGTAAAGAGCCACCTAACTTGGAGAGAGCGCGAGAGAGCGAGAGCGCGCGCAGGAAGCCCCACAAGCTGAAGAGCAGGAGAGGGAAGTAGCCCAGGGGAAGGAAGCACTAGTTCAACTGGTTTACCACTATCCCTAGGACCTCTGGGCTGGGACCTGGAGTAGAGGGTGGGCCCAGGTCCCTCCCTCTCCACTACCCTTTTCTGGGTTACTAGTGAGACAGTAAATACCCTAGTTCAGGGGCAGGAAACTGCTCTGAACCCCCACCCCAAGAAGAGGACGCGTGGGACCCATCATAATTGTACTGGCAATTTGCCACAACCTTTAAAATTAATAAACATTTTAGCTCCATTCTTCACTAATGTTTCTTTTAATCTCACTGCTGTGGCTCCATCTCTTCCCTACCATTTTGCTACCCACTTTGTTGTACCATATCTGGCTTTAGATTGGAACTCTTCAGATCAGAAACCATGTCACTTTGTGTCCCACAAGAACCCCAAGAATGGTTCTGGCTGCTGTAAATAATTTTAAAAGTAAAAACGTCAGCATTGCTGGAATGTAGGCTAATGATATTCCAAAAATATCTCATGAACCTATCTGAAATGAAAATGGAGAAGCAGGAAAAATAAGGCAGAAATAAATGAGACCAGCATGCAGGAAAGAATAATGAAGCAGAGTGATGATCCTCTGATTTTAGTGGGGTTGTCCATTAAGGCAGCATTTGGCTTTTTTGGTTTTTGATCTTTTAACTTAGAAATAGCATAAAAACCTGTAGTTCAAACACCTATAGATACTTGTCAGAGGGCTGGCTTTCTGAAGGGGTAAGGAGCCCAGCCTGTCTCTCACATGCTCTGCAAAGGGAAATGAGGAAACTCTGGCTCAGCTGGGTGTAGTTAACTCACTGAGTAGCTAGTTGGGGGGCAGTCAGTTAGGCAGGGGAACACCTAGGTATGAGAAAAGGCTAAGGGCCTTAGAGAAAGACTCTTATGAAAAAAGGGCTCCAGAGGAGGAAAGCTCCCACAGAGCCTTAACTAGGCAAAAGCTCTCCAGATGGGGAGACCTGGGAGAGCCCCTGAATCAAAGAGGGGAAGGACTGCCCAACTCTTCAGGCAGCAGACAAGCCTAAGGCCTTACAGCAGAAGTAGCTGCAGCTGGAACCCACTGACTTTTTTGGGGGGGCTTTTAAGTTTTATCCGGGCTCTCAGGGAACAGCCTTTAAGGCATTGTGTAAGTGCTCCTTTCAGAGGGTTTCATTAAAGGGAGAGATACTGTTGTAGAGTGCTGCTTGGCTTTTCCTTGCCCAGGCTGTTCATGTGACCTCATTGAGGTGGGAAACTGAGACTGGTCCTGGCAGAGCCACACTTGGCTGCAAGGGGGTGCTTGGGAGGTAACAGTGCCCCTTCTACAATCTCGTATTGACCCCTACTTTGGACATAGCTTGGAAAGTTTCATCTTAGAGCAAATAATTAGGATCCAGTAAAACCTGTAAGAAAAGGTGATGTACTATAGAAGCACGAGTACAAACAGCACCCAGTCTTCTAGCTGCTATCTGTTTTCTGCAAAAAGCTTAAGTCTTTAATTCCCCGGGAGTTCAATGAGAGCAGAGGGCCTTGCATTGCAAGGTGCAGAGAAACCTTAACTCCTACAATGGTCCTAAGATGTATCATAGGTGTCCTTGCAATATTTAGTATTTTAACAGAATAGTGCTGAAGAATCATAGAAATGTAGGACTGGAAGGGATCTTGATAGGTCGTTCAGTCCAGTCCCCTGGACTAAGTATTATCTGGACCATTCCTGACAGGTGCTCATCTAACCTGTTCTTAAAAACCTCCAGTGACAGAGATTCCACAGCCTCCCTAGACAACTTGTTCCAGTGCTTAACTACCCTGACAGGAAGTTTTTCCTAATGGCCAACCTACACTTCCAGTACTACTTGTCCTGACCTCAGTGGTTAAGGAGAACTATTTACCACGCTTCTCTTTATAACAACCTTTTATGCACTTGTAGACTGTTAACATGTTCCCCTTCAATCTTCTCTTCTCCATGCTAAATAAACCCAATTTTTTTCAATCTTTCCTCATGGGTCATTTTTTCTAGACCTTTAATCATCTTTGTTGCTCTCTTCTTGACATTCTCCAATTTGTGTACCTCTTTCCTGAAGTGTGGCACCCAGAACTGGACAGGGTACTTCAGTTGAGGTCTTATCAGTACTGAGTAGAGTAGAAAAATTACTTCTCGTGTCTTGCTTACAACACTCCTGCTAACACATCCCAGAATGATGTTTGCTTTTGTTGCAACGGTATTACATTGTTGACTCATATTTAGTTGTGATCCACTATAACCTCCAGATCCTTTTCTGAAATAGTCCTTTCTAGGCAGTTATTTTCCATTTTGTATTTGTGCAATTGATTGTTCCTTCCTCGTGTAATATTTTGCATTTGTCCTTACTGAATTTCACCCTGTTTATTTCAGACTTTTTCTCCAGTTTGTCAGGATCCTCCTAGCTTGGAATAAGTGTACTCTCTCTGTGCCATTATCTAAATAATTTATGAAGATACTGAATAAAACCAGACCCAGGCCAGATCCTTCGTGTGTGCGCACAGACACACACACGCTCTCAATATGCCCTTCCAGCTTAATTGTGAGGATGGTTTTCCAGTCAGTTATGCATCCACCTTATAGTAAGTTCATTTAACTTGTTTGTTTCTTTTTATGAGAAGGTCATGTGAGACAGTGTAAAAAAACCTTACTAACATTGAGATGTATCACATCTACTGTTTCCACCCCCCATCCACAGGGCCTATTACCCTGTCAAAAAAAATATTAGATTGCTTTGAGATTATTTGTTCTTGACAAATACATGTTGATTGTTACTTATCACCTTATTATCTTCTAGTGCTTACAAATTGATTGTTTATTTGTTCCATTATCTTTCTGAGTACAGAAGTTTATCTGACCGTTGTATAATTTCCTGGGTTATCCTTTATTCTCCTTTTTATAGATGGGTACTATATTCGACCTTTTACAGTCCTTTGGGATCTCTTCTGTCCTCCACGAGTTCTCAGAGATGGTCGCTAATGGCTCAGTGATCTCTTTAGACTACCTGGGGAACTGGCTGGAGTATATTTCATCAGGCCCTGCTGACTTGAAGACACTTAACTTGTCTAAGTACTTCCACATAAACGTCCTCAGCAAATGACTGACTGTACAGACATCCTTCAGTGACCCTTGCTGAGTTAGTGAGAATCTGATATGGTGTCATTTTTCATTTTAAGCTAGTTCTAGAATAGTTCCAGAATTCTTAGAATTGTCCTGCTGGGTAAACTGAGGAAAAGCTCTTACACAAGAGGTAATTTTCTCTTTTCTAGAAAAGATTAGCTATAAAGATGTCATCTCCTAACCTGTACAGTCACAACTGGTCTGTGAAGGTACATCCTGAACACTTGTTAGACTGGAGCTACCTGAAAACTTTAGTCCAGGGAACAGAAAGAGAAAACAAAGGCAACATTCCTTTTCGACAAGAGTGTCTTGACTTGTTGGAAATGAGTGTGTTAAAGACAATTATGTATATACATTGTGTGAATTATTATGGTTAATATCTGTACCCTCATAGCACCTGCACAATGTCCTAGGGCACCTGCACAGACCAGAAGGAACAATTCCTGCCCCTGAAGAGTGTATAGACTTAAAAAAACCACACCCACAAACCGTGACTGTGCAGTTGCACTTTTGAGGAATGGGGCCTCTAGATGCTCCCCACTTCCTATCTAATGTCAACGCCTCACTCAAACAGAGATGTACGCAGTTGTTTCTAGAGCTAATGGACAATTGATGCCACATGATAGGGCCTGAATCTTCAAAAGTGACCAGTGATTTTTGGGTGCCCAACTTGAGACATCATAAAGGGGCCTGAATTTTAAAGGGAGAGTTCTCACTGGTTCTGAAAATTGGGCACCTTTTAGGTATGTCAGTCTGGTCACCCAGAATAGCAGTGCTTAGAGAGGCTTGCTAAAGGTGATAAAGGCATTCCTTCAACCTTGGACTGAAACGTGACTATCACACCCTTCTTATTTACTGCCACCCCAGAGATGAAGCTCCGCCTTTACCTTGCGTCGCTTCATTGCAACTTGCAGCACTACCAATCTCTGGGCCAACCAAGCAGCTTCCTTTTTTCACGGCCCTAGATCGTGGGACATAGCTTATACAGCAGTCTGGCTTTAGTGGGCTGTGCCTTTTGGTATTGCAGTGCTCTCTCTCTGACTCTGTGTCCTCCTTATAGAAATGACACTTAGCATAGGCAGCTAAAGATAAACTTAACAACAGTTGCAATAAAAGAAAGAAATAGGTCATGTGAGCAGTGAGCCCACATCCTGTCAGCCACCTGAAGTCCATGCCATTGCCACTACTGCTTCTGGTCCTTTTCTTTGTCCCCTCCTGCCTTCCGTTAATGTGTGCTGCCTGATGGGCAAATGTAGTGACCTCTGTTGTGCTCTATTTCTGCAATGTAATGAAACAGAAAATGTGCAGGGCTCATGAGAACTGGTGTATGTTTTTTCTGCTAAACCAATAACATGTAGGAGTTTAGTTCAAAGCCAGCCAGTGTTTGGCACTAGGTAGGTGTTTTGTGCATTTGGATTTGACCACTTATCCACCCACACACAGACAAAAGCGTGTGCCCCTGAAATACCTGGCTCCTTTAATACCAGGGAGAAGAGTCAGGAAACAAACAGGTATATTAGTTTACATTGTACCATTGAAACTGCAATGCTAATGTCTCCATAGTAAGAGTTTTGATATTGTCACTGCAGTGATGGCCAAAAATGTGCTTAATTTTAACTCCTACTGGGAGGTACTACAATGATTATAGGACTAGGAGACTAATAAACAAGCATCATAAAAGTTGAGTGAAAAATACTCGTCTCATCTTCAGCTGAACTTCTTGTTCTTCATTGGCAAATGCTAAAGTGCTTCTATTAAACCAATGTTCAAAAGGAGATCAGGTGGAATTTTTCCAAAAGACTCTAGCATTGGCCTAACTCTGCTCTCACTAAAGTTGGTGGAGCAGAATTAGGCCCACACTGAACACTTTTGAAAGGCTCAAATTTATAAAAAAATGGAGGAAATTTAATGCTGAATGTTATCACTGGCCTCAGTGAGGAAACTGTAGAGATTAGATACCCAGCACACCATGGTTGGGGTGAATACAAGACTGACCTGATTTCCTGTTTGTACAAACTCTTATTTCCTTGCCCTATACCCACTAGTGGTCACTCTAAACATTCACAACAAACATCGCATCCCCTATTCTGAAAACAGAAGAGTGATAAAACTTTATCTAAACTTTCTTTACACAATACCATATAACAGAAATGAAGTATCAACACAAAACTAGAAGGAACAGCCCTATGAAGGTCAGAATAGACTTCCTGAACCTTCAGCCTTGTGTCAGATTTATTCAACCCATTTAAGGCATTCAGGTACTAGTCCTATGGAGGATAGGCCCATCAGTGGCCATTAGCCAGGATGGACAGACATGGAGTCCCTAGACTCTGTTTGCCAGAAGCTGGGAATGGGCGACAGGGGATGGATCACTTGATGACTACTTGTTCTGTTCATTCTTTCTGGGGCACCTGGGGTTGGCCACTGTTGGAAGACTGGATGGACCTTACGTCTGACCCGGTATGGCCATTCTTATGTTCTCTGACTTTCCCGAGTTCTCAAGATGTTATGTAATCCTTCAGGAAGGCAGGAGGCCATTTTTCTCTTGCTGGATATCTCTTTGCAGGGCAGGGATCTGGAGGACAGACTGACACTTCTATGAACACCACCCAGCCTGCCCACATAGATTCAGTGTCAGGGTTAGTGGTTAGGGTGTACTGGAGGTCCACCTGATGAGACAACAAGATGACACTGGTTCTGGATGATTCCTTCTGGCACCCTAACTAAATAGGATGAAGGTGTCCTCACACATCCCTGTGCTGTCCCCTTTTCTTGAGAATCTTTCACCCAAATGTGATCTCCTGGATTCAGTACTCCCAAGGATGTGACCCTATGGCTTCTGTCAAAGACCCTCTTCTGATGGTTTTAGATCAGTATTCTTTCTTCTGTAGCTCTCTGAAAGTCAGACTGGCAAGGGTCAAGTTGGGAAGGGATGGTTGGGATAATGGACCTCAACTTCCTTCCTATCAAGAGTCCTTCAGGGCTGAATCTATTTGCTGGAGGTGTTGACTGGCAGGCCAATAGGAAAAGATGAGGACCTGAGGATTTAGAAACAAGTTATTTTGTTGTTGTTCCATGTTCAGCTTCACCATTACTCTGAGGGAATTGTGGGCTGGATGTGATATAAGTGAAACCACAGGTATCTGCAAACCTCTTAAAGGTATCAGAAGAAAACTGAGGAGTATGGTCAAAGATAACTTGCTCTGGAATCCCAAAATGGGCAAAGAGGAGTTTTATCTTCTCCACAACTGAAGTTGATGTGGTGCTGAGCAACCTGGCAACTTATAAAAGAACGAGGAGTACTTGCGGCATCTTAGACTAACCAAATTTATTTGGGCATAAGCTTTTATGGACTAAAACCCACTTGCTTATGCCCAAATAAATTTGTTAGTCTCTAAGGTGCCGCAAATACTCCTCGTTCTTTTTGCTGACACAGACTAACACAGCTCCCACTCTGAAATCTGGCAACTTCAGTGAATCTTTAGAAATAATCAGTCCTCTAAAGATAGAAAAGATCAGTCCCAACTCGCTGCCAGATCCTTTCTGGTAGAGCAGATGGTAGCTATGGCTCCAGTGTGTTTATCGTGTGAGCACAAATATCCTATCTCACATCTCTTGTAGTTGTTTGCTTCATAAAGCTCTCTCCTTGCATTTTGTAATACCTTGCTGTCATTCATGCAGACTGCCACAGATTTCCTGTTGCACTGATATAGGATAACCAGTCTTCCATGATTGATGTTGGTTTGTGATAAGATCCCCAGAAGTTTGACTGTCCGTTTTATCCAGCCTTCTTTGCAGTGAGTCATGACTTGACTCAGTAATTCATCTGCCTCTAGCTGCTTTTTCAGTTCTTGCAGGTGTTTTTCTGTGATTGGCAAGGCAGTAAATATTGCGTCTACAAAACTTTCTAAGAGCAGCTCTTCCTGTTTACACTCTTGCTGTGGTGTGTCTGGTATCAGGGTCCTGGAGAGCTTGCTTGTTTTCTTTATTCCTGTTTTGCAGAGGTGTTCTGTGATCTGTTGGGTCTTTATTCAATCCCAGGCTGATACCATGCAGAGGTTAGAGACCCAGCACAGCATGGCTAAGGTGAATGCAAGACTAAGTTTATTTCCTGTTTACACAGACACTTACTTTCTTGCTTTGTGCCCCTCAAATATTCACAGCTAACACCACAGAAACCACCTTAACATGCTTAGTCTCCATGGCCTTTTCAATTCTCAACCTCATTTCCAGGATTTGCCCATATGTGCCAGTTGTGTTAGTGGTTTATGTGATCACCTGTCCATTTGGAACTGCATCAAAACCACCAATGTATTTAATAGAGACTGAAGAAAAGTTCTCATTATTTTTTAAGAGCCTGAGGTATACTAGATACAAATAAAATTAGATGCCCTGAAGAGCTTACATTCTAATTAAATATGCCATTGGTAGAGCCAACAAAATAAGTGGGGTGGGGCGGGGGGAGAGGTGACATAGCAAAATATTGGTAAATTGAACAGTGAAAAGACACATGTCACGGTGATATTCCTGTACAGGTTTTGTGTGAAACTATAACTTTTCTTATGTATTGCAACAGAAGTCTGTTTTCAGGAAGGATTTGAACGAGGAGACAGTTGTAGCCTTAAAGACCAGCTGAGGAAGGGCATTCCAGCCACAGGGAAATGATGTGGGAAAAATACCCACCAGGTTGTAGGAAGAATGGACATGAAGATGTTTAAACTTGATGCGGTGGAGATTAATTTTGGCCACAATCAGTCTGGCTATCAAGTTTTCACATAGTACCAATCGCTATGATATTTAGGTACTGATTTGAACTGACTATCTTCTGGATCTTTGCTACCATATGGCTTGTCTACATTGTGAGTTAGTGTACAGCAAGCTAGAGTCTGGTTCTACAGCACACGAGCTGGTGTGCTATAGATTCACACCCTGGCTTGCCATGTAGACAAGCTCTTAGGAGCCCCTCTTTTCTCTAAGAGCTGCCATCTCTACAACACTGAGATCAACTGAGGGTGATCTCGCTAAAAGTCCCCAAGATTTGGGGAGATGCAGCATGTGCTTTCTCAAGGGATAGTCCTCCATAGTGGAATTCATTGTCCTTGTCCCAGTGAAGCCTGAGTTTGTTGACACTGAAAACGTAGTGCATGGCTCATGTATTTCTTGAGCCTTTGCCTGAGTGGAATGAGTTAGTAATCTGAGGGAGTCGATTCTTGGTTGACAATTCTCTTTGTTGTGCTGTATATTTCTATCATAGGTACTTATATGAACCCCATTACCATAATATCTGAGCACTCATAGTCTTTAATGTATTTATGCGCACAGCACCTTCTTGAGGTAGGGGGTTACTATTATTCTCCTTTTTACAAAAAGGCAACTGAGGCACAGCAAGGCTCCCTGACTTGCCCAAGGTCACACAGGAAGTCTGTGGCAGAGCAGATATTTGAACCCAGGTTTCCACAATCATAGAATAGTGCCCTAACCACTGGACCAGCTTTAATTTTCTGAATACTTGTCCAATGATCTGATGTTGGGCACAGTTTTGTCCATTTAAATCTAATATAATTGAAATCCAAAAAGAAGTAAACTAGTTTTATTACAAGCCAAGTTACCCATTACTAACCATCTTTCCACATGGTATTTATGAAGCTTTGTGGTTGCTCAAGTAAGTGAGAGTAATAGAAGCCATGATTTTACATGGAAGGGTTAGCTTAGAAGGAGCTATGATACAATTTTTCCATCAAAACTTTATTTAGGCACTTAGACCTGCTCCCTTTTATTTTTCAGTGGCTGATACCATACTAAAAGCAGAGATTTGAAGCTTTCAAGTACATTCACTGATGCTATATTTCCCCCCCACAAATGCAGTCTTTTACTTCATAAATACTAACTCTGGTCCTTGGTCTGCTTGTAAAATATGACAGTGCAAAATCAGATAAATTATTAAGATGAGTTGTGTTTTTTAGGCTAGGATGTAGGTCTGTTCAGTTTGAACATCAATGTCTCCTATTTCAGAAAGGAGTTTTCCAGAAGTTTAGGAACCTCACACCTTCTGAGAAACACCCTGACAATTTCTTAATCTTTTGTTAAATTTCCTTTCTATATATTTTGCTGTATTTCATATTCCCACTGTTTGCCATGAATTTTCTCAATAACTCTACTTTTTTAAGCAGATGTTACAGAAAACATTTTGTCTGATTGCATGATAAAAAATCCCCATGACGTGTGATTACTTTAACCTTCTTTAAAGTCTACTTTATTGAGTTGCTATGCAGGACCTGTTTGCAATGTGTTGGAAGCTATGTTAAGTAACAATATTTTAAATTCTGTGATTGCTAAATGAGTTGGTGGTTTCAGTGAAGTATTTGGTGAGCAGGTACCTAAGTTAACTAAAGTCCACTCTAGTTAGCAGTCTCAGCAGCAGCCTAGGACTAAGTAGAAGAAGGATGTTGAATTTTGTTAACCCTTATGCTCTCTCCAGGTCAAGGGAATGAGACTTATTGGCAAGGAAATGTGTGAGGGCAGAGACAGAGTACATGTGGAGACTGATGCTGCCCATGTTCTACTTGTTCTGTAGATAACTTGAAACTTCCCACTAAAGATGGGTAGGAAATGGTTTCCTGCCCTGTAAAATTTTTCAGAAAAATTTCCTGTTCCAAATTGAGATTCAAATTTTGAGATTTCAAAATTTTCACTAACTGAATTTTTTAAATGTTTGGATCAATTGAAATATTTTATTTTGTTTCAATTTCAACCATTGTCACTATGCTTGTTTTAGTTAGCAAAGTAATTTAGTTAAACTATTTCCTGTGAAAGGCTTTGGTTTGGATACACCAATATTTTTCAACAAAAAATTATGCTGAAAAAGTCCTGCCTGTCTGGTACATTTAGCCAGCCACCAATGTCTCTTTAACACAGATGATTTAGCTACCTTATTAATGTTTCTTCAATGTGATAACTTTCAACATAACAAACAAAAAAATTCCACTTAGGGAAGGAGCCATAAAATGCAATTTAAAAGTTTAGACATTTATTCAGATGTGATCTGTTTCTCCCCACACCCACCTTTATTTCCCCCACCCCCTCAAAGGGGAGTTTTTGTGGAAATGGCTTTAATTTGTTTGGTTTTTTTCTGAATTTGATTAAGCACCTCGCAAAGTCCTAAGCACTAAAAATACTACCAGGGTAAACCTCTTGAACACAAAGGAAAAGACTCTGAGCTAGGCCACAGTACAAGATCGCCCACATCCCGATTTAAGAGCATCGTGTCTTCCCCACTTCCACCACAGACAACATCAGCCGTCCCTGAGCATCCTTTCCTTGACAGTAAATCTATCAACATCACATAAAAACACCACAACATAATATTCCCTTATTACCATAAAGGCCACCATTACAAATTATATTTTAATTGGGGCTTACATTCTTCAAGCAACTCACTTGCCAACCCAGTGGAGTTAACAGACCAGTTTTTGTCTTATTATTGAAGTAACTTTAGATATCTGTGATTACTCAAAGCCTTAAGCAACTGCAGTCCAGTAGCCACCACTATGGTCCTATAGTGGACTAAAAAGAGGAGACGAAGGGGGGATATGATAGCGGTATATAAAATCATGAGTGGTATGGAGAAAGTGAATAAGGAAAATTTATTTACTTGTTCCCATAATATAAGAACTAGGGGCCACCAAATGAAATTAATGGGTAGCAGGTATAAAAGGAAGTTCTTCTTCACCCAACGCACAGTCAACCTGTGGAACTCCTTGTCTGAGGAGGTTGTGAAAGTTATAGGACTATAACAGGGTTTAAAAGAGAACTGGATAAATTCATGGAGGTTAAGCCCATTAATGGCTATTAGCCAGGATGGGTAAGGAAAGGTGTCCCTAGCCTCTGTTTGTCAGAGGGTGGAGATGGATAGTAGGCGAGTGATCATTTGATCATTACCTGTTAGGTTCACTCCCTCTAGGGCACCTGGCATTGGCCAGTCGGCAGACAGGATACTGGGCTGGATGGACCTTTGGTCTGACCCAGTATGGCCATTCTTATGTTCTTATGAAAGTATTGGCCCTCAGCTCAGGGACAGTGTTAAGAACTGTGAATGGAATGAACTGAGTTAGGCTTCTTGCTTCTCTCTCCCTCCTTGAGGTTACAGCCACTCTGAATCAGTGACTAAGAGGTGATTATGTGGATGATCAAGAGTTCTAAGAGACCACGTCTTCCGAGATTGCAGGGCCCCTCTCCCTAAATGACTGGAGGGAGGGAATAACAGATGAATCATAATTGTGTGGGATCTTGGCTCTTGCATTTAAATTGAGTTAGGGTTGCTGAAGGAGCATTTGGCAGCTGGGAAGATGTTCTCTGGGGGACACCTTTGGTGAAATGAAGAACTCCTGGGCAGTGTGTGGGTAGGTTAGGCTGATAGTGTTCTCCTCTGTGTGTGAGAAGATTTGGCAAATGGGAGGAGGAACAAGTACACTCTTTCACTAGATAAGAAAGGCCATCCAGAGAGAAGACAACTTCATATTGGCATCTTGCACAGCAGTTTTGTCATTGCCAAGTCTTGATGTCAAGATTATGTCTAGTACTCTATAAAAAAGCATTGAGACGTACCTTTGGCTTCTGTGGATTTGTCATATCTTTGGGTGATTATATTTACTGGCTGACTAAACAACAATTCCTACTGTAGTAGATCCTTTTGGAATTTCCTAAAGGAGACAGAACTATTTATTCTTCATGCCACTAATGTCAGTGTGCTGGTGTTTGACTCAAGATTTAACTCCAGTGTTGAAAATGTTTTCTCATTATAATCTGTTTTCCCAGACAGAATGAGCACTACCTCATGAGTATTCAGACCGCCTTACTCATGAACAAAGAATTGTATTGCATCTAGTATCCCCTCGCTTAAATTCGCTTCCAAGACCTTGGAGCTGGCTCTGTCTCATTGGTTAGAATCAAACCACGTTGTGTCCTGTACTTTGGAGGTACGTCACCTCAGAAGAATTTGGCGTTGCGTGAAGTTGTATTGGTAGTTCAGTAGCTGTCACTGCTGCTTCTACAATTTGCTTTACATTAGCACTTCCACAGTCACTGACAGATGGTCAAGATCCCACTAGTTCTTTTTTTCTTTCCTCAGGCCATCTGGTGACCAGATTATTTTATTATCACTGTTGCAACTTCCCATTGTGGAAGGAGGTAAGAATGAATGTGTCTGGAGTGGGCTCTGGGATTTCTCCACTCAAATTTATATCTTTTTATGAGTACTATATTCTGCTTGTCAAAATACTCTGTTCTAAGGCCAAACTTCATTAAAGGAAAATGCTCCCCAGAAAATTGCAATGGTGATTTCATAGCTGTTTATTGAGATTTATTATTTTTGTTTAGCCTTCAGGAGTTGAAAGGACTTCAAGCTATGAATCAATCTCTTTTTCAGCAGTGCATATTAATAATATTCCAAGGCAACGGTGTAAGTGCTCCCTCTAGTGAGCTGTATCCCTGCACATACACTTTGTTTTAACTGCTTCCCTTGGGTAGCTCATGCTGTTACACACGGTGCTTTCCCCTCCCCCACCCCTTTAGAGTAGAAGTTGCCATACTCCATATTGTCTCAGGCTGCTCAAAGCAATCTGCTGCCCTAGGCAAAATCTCAGCATGCCACCCTCCTGTTCCCTAGAACTGAGGTTCTCAACCCAGGTGGCACTCCCCCCTCCCTCTCCCTGGACCTTCTGGGGGTGAGGCGCAGTGAGACTTCTGGTTGTTTGGTGGTTATGGCAGAAGTATGGGGGAGGGCATCTGGTCTAAGCACCACTCATTCAGGTTTGGCTTGGCCACTCCTCCATCATGACACAGGCAGTGGAGGGAAGCTGGGTCAAGTCTGAGTGAAAGGTGTTGTGACCTGGTTCACAGGGTCTCTGCAGCCCTAGGTATCTGCCTAGTTTGCCTATAGCTAGAGTGGCCCTTGTCTGTGCCCCAGTTTACACATCTGTAAGATAAGGATAACAAATACATACTTACTAACCTCAGAAGCTGGGAATGGGCAACAGGGGATGATCACTTGATGATGATCTGTTCTGTTCATTCCCTCTGGGTCACCTGGCATCGGCCTCTGTCGGAAGACAGGATACTGGCCTAGATGGACCTTTGGTATGATCATTCTTATGGTCTTAGGTTCTTACATTCTCATGGAGTGTTGATTGAGTTTGTGTGTGTAAAATGCATTGAGCCACTCTGATGAAATGAATGAATTCTGTAATTGCAAGGTATTTATTTCTCTTGACTGATTTAAAATAATAATGGAGCACTTTGACCAGAAGTTTGTGAGTTAGTGGCACAGCTGTGAATGAACTACTCATTGACTTGCCGTCCACTGCTCTATCCATTTGACCATGCTCTGTTTGCCCATATCCCTGGCCAAATTAGCTTAAATGTTCATATATTTGGGAATATTCAAGTCGAAATTATGAAAAGCATGTCAAAGTGATGAAGTAACAACAAACTTCAGTGTGGGGAAGCAAGCGTTTACATTGCTAGGGAGCTTAGTATGTGTAAGTATCACATACTATCCATAAACCCCAAACTATAAAAAATAAGCCACTTACATGTCCTATTTCTTAGGTGATTCTATTCCTTCAGGATAGCAAGTGAAAAGAATATATGGAGGGGGAGTACACATTAGTATTACTCCAATTTATCATTTAACCTCAAAAATGTGAAAAATAAACACAGGGTCAAGTCACTTTAAAACAATTGTATGCTGATGTTCTTAGGAGAACTGACAATGACAAACTATGGCTTCACAGTGGAAAGGCAAGGAAGCAAACCATGCGTTCTCATTTATTTACTGAAAAAAAGCATTTCCTTTCTAAACTTGGGCAACAACCTGAAAAAAATCCAAGGTAGTTCCTAGAAGTTCTCATAGCAAATGTCAGTCTTCACTAGAATAACATGGAAAAAGTGCATGTTAAAAGAAAAGGGAGAAAAATGTTTGTTTAGAATGTCTTGTAAGAGCCTCTGGGAACTCTGGATTTGGATAATCAAATTATGAGAAGTCAGGGAAGCGAAACATGACTTTTTGAAACATTTCAGTGATGAAGCTGGTCCCTAACACAAACCACTCTGCTTTCATATTAAATTCCCCCATGCTGAGGCTTGAGCTTGAGGGGGGCAGGGGGGGAAACAGTAGATTGCACTAGTTTCCCTGTAGACGTGTGGAAAGCGCCAAAAACACTGGCCCACAGGAGAAAACAATAGACCTGACATCTCTACACCAGCAAACACAACTTTCATTCCAAGTATGATGAATGATAGAGATTCTGCCCTCTGGGCACAACTTAACTTTTTCTCATGAGGTAACAGAAATATCCAAAGATGAAAGTATGTAACCTATAGCAGTTAGTCACTTATGGAAAAAATGTGCAGCATTTAATAGAGAATCATCTTTTTAATACAGATATTTTAAACTGCACATAATTGTCTAAAATAATGTGTATATACCCTATTGAATTGTTTTCAGTAATGGGTATATTTTCCAGTCTTTATTACTGGGAACCAGTTGGAACTTTTAGCTATGCTGAGATATTAGAGACCATGGAATTAGCACAGTTTCTAGATTCATATTATATCAAAACAAAATTGTATTCTGTATTCTATTACTAAAATAATTCTGTCCTATTTTCCCAGTCTCTTTGAAGTAAGGACTATGTAAAACTGAGGGCCACAATCTCTAATCCTCACTCAAACAAATCTCCCTCTGACTTCAAGGGGAGTTTTGCTTAAGAAAGGATTGGAGAATTTGACTCTGAAAAGGGACTTCAGGATTTAGCCCCCACACAATATCGTGGCAATAGAAATCTGACTTATCCATGGAAACTAAATATTTTCTTTATGAACTTATGTCGATGCAAGGACTAATTTTGGTGTCAGCTGCTGCTGGTATGCATGGCATGTCTCTTGTGAATCAAAATAATAGTAACTGCCTTCAGAAACGTTCCTATGACACTAGCCACAATGGATGTCAGAGTGAGCTAATTACACAACTTGTATTCTCTTTATAACAGTACAGCAACATTTGCTTTTTTTAACATGAGAATCTTTTTTTTCCACAATAGAACGTGAATGTATTGGTGTCCTAATAGTGAATAAGCAGCACATCTCCCTGTTATATTTTGTAGAGATTCTAATAATGACAGAATTCTTGAGTCCAAAATGTATAACATCCATTTTAATAGATTAGCAAGACTAGTTTTGAATTAGATGTGAAACTGAGGTCCTGGCCCACGAGAACTGAAAATCTCTAGGCAATTGTATTAGAAGTGTGGGTGTCACTCAGATTATTTTGATGAAGTGATTGTGTTTAATCTACCACAATCCCACCATTAGTTTTATCTGAATGATATCATAACTCCTATTGGCTTCTGAGGGAGTTCCATGCATGATAGGCTTGTACAACTGGATCCTGACAATTCAGTCCACCTGCAAACCAAAACAGCAGAACTTGATATAGATTTACTTGAAGAATTCTGGTGTTCTCTTTAGAGCCCCTGATTAATAAAATGGAGAGATCACTGCTGTTGGATATACAGTTCCTGCTATTTGTCTCTTTTGTTTAACTCAGCCTGGTGACCAGAGACTGAGTGGAATGTAAATAAGAGCCTTGTAGGAGAGCAATTGAGCTTGTGCTTTAAAATAGAAAGGAATGAGTTCCCATTGTTCTATACAGCTCATTTTCATGGGCTCTTCTTTAAATAATATTTTCCTCATTCATAAGGCTCACAAAGCTATGACGTAGTACTGACTGCTGCTCTGTATGGCTTTGTGTAATTGGCTAGACACTCATGCTCTCTTGTAACCTATAGCAATAGACTAAAAGAGCAAGTAGACCAGCCAGCCTACACATGATTTTACTGTGAGGTTTAACTTAAACATAAAAATATTCTGCCAAATCCTTGTTCATCTTACTCATACTAGGTGAATATTCCTAGGGGAGCAAATGAACAACATTGGGAAGCAAGGCAAGCATCAACTGAGTGCAGGTGTAAATCTCAAAGAATACCAGACACAGAACATTCTTTAATTGTTCCCACCCCCTGACTCAAGAGATTAAAACCTTTGGTTGTAACTCTGCTGTTTCCCAGAGGTCAAGAGTCCTGACAGATTATTCAGATAATTGACCTGTTGAATGTGTAGGGGTTTTTTTTGTTTGGTTTGGGGGTTTTAAGCAAGCAATTTAGCCTTTAATTTTGCTAACAGATTAAAATATAAGTAACCCCAGAGAGTGGATTCATGTGGTCAAAGTATGGGACTTAAAAGGGGTCAAGACTTTGGCATTCTGTTCCCAGCTCTGCCATTGGCTTACTTTGTCCCTTCAACCTCAGTTTCCCTATTTGTAAAATGGGCATTACAATATTCACCATGCAGGTGTTTTGTGAGGATAAATATTTGTAAAATGCTTTAGGATCCTTGGATGAAAGCTGCTATAGCAATGCAAAAGTGTAATATTAGAATTATTCCACAGTGTCTAATTCTCTATAGTGGGCTCTTTAGAAACTAGATGTCATGCTTCTAGCAAAAACACATAAGGATAGCATCTACTTTCAGTTAAATTAATACAAATTTCTTGATGTCATTAGTTATTTTGGATTCATATAAGTGTAAATCAAAGTAGAGTTCCCTTTTACCTAAAATCTGAACTGGCATGTTGCTAACTGAGCTCAAGAAACATTAAAAAAAAAAATCTTTCCCACAGAGGCAGCTGTGTTACAGTAATAAAACAAGTTTCAGTAAAACTTGCGATAAGATTGTTGCTTAGATAACAGGTTCAGGTTAAGTTGCTGGGAGTCACAACTGCCTGTAGTTTTGCATTGTGTTTTTTAAAATTAAGCACTGCCACTTGAACCATTTGTCAATTTAACAAGAAAATGGATCAGAAGTTGGAAATTATAGTCTAACAACTTGAAAAGAGATAATTGAAAGGAGATAATATAGAGATCAAAGTAAGCTAGGTTAAAATAGCTCTAAAATGTCATGTATTTAATAACAATGCTGTATTGTGGCACAGATGAGGCCCTGGAAAATAAATCCAGACTTCATAACCTACAAGAAATAGGCTCAGCAAAGGGTGCTGAGAGTAATAACCAAATTATTTCATTGTCAAAATTATTTGAGGCATTGTTGTGTGGAAAAATTGGACCCTGACTTAGCAATACAGAGGGCTGTTCATTTATCTCCTTTTCAAGCCATGTTAATTTAGAAAGGAGTAGTGGGCTGGGAAATATACAGGTGGTACTTAATCTTAATATTTATTATATTTACAAATTTTTTTGTGATCTGAAAAAATTATCTTGGACATCCAGTATTGATCATAACCAATGTTATCCATGAGACTTGAGAAGACTTCTCAAAAATTGTTGTTTTTACTATGCTCTATCCTGGAAGATTGCTTTATATATAATATATTTTTATGCTATGATGAGGTAATGATTTTCTGTTTTCAAAGTTTCCTCCTAAAACTTTAACTGTAAAATAAAGGAGAGATTAAGGATTTAGAAATCAAACATGAATTCCTCTCTCTCTAATTTCTAAAAATACCAAAAGCTAAATCTCAATTTAGATTTTCCTAGACTTCAGATTGTATTTCTTATTATTGAAATATGTTTGCTATGGAAAGAGTCTTGCATATTTTATAAGAGGCACAGGGTGACCTAGTTTTTGATTGTTCTAAAACAGCAATATATATTTTTCTTGGGGCTGAGGGCAGGGTGTTCCTTAGTCTGGTGTTTATGCCCATAGTGTCCAAGACTATTTTTGTCACTGATATTCAATGAAAGAAATTTAACAAAAAGTGGGAGTGGGGCAAATTTCCCAAATTATGAACAGTTAAAACACTATTTTAGCAATTTGTGAGGATCCCAAAGACTGTACCTAATTAATCTACTCATTTAATAAAAATGATAGGCACACAACCATATTATTTATAGCTTCTTCCAGCATCTTGTTTTGACGATTGGAATTTGAGACTCAGATCCTCACGTTCTGCTGACCTGCATGCAACACCTCTTATGTGGGCTGTTGCACGATCATACAAGGGGAGATGGTTTCTCAAATAACATGGCTTGAAACTATTGAGCAGGAAGTCTTTGTTACGAGGTGAAAGGTCTTAATCTGTGTTGGCAGCTTGGCAAGAAATTCTTGACCCGCCAATTTGTGGAGCTATTTTACTCTGTTCCAACTGGGTGCAGAAGTTTTTGAAGTCTGTGGCCGTCTTCTCACAAAACTGTGTGGATTTGGCACGTTACTTGCTGCTGGTTTTCATCTTTTGTTTATTTTTCTTTTTTGAGGAACTTGCTTCAGCAGCAGCTTGTTACAGCTGTCTCGGACAAGAATATTAGCTGGCTTTCTTGCTTTTAGTGGTTTCTTTTGTACTGTCAAAAATTTGGGTTTTACCACTTTTTCGTTACTATTTTACATAATACTGCAATTGTGAAATCAGTTTAGCTTCTACTGAACAGGTCTTAGGTTCTACAGGTTAGGTTTGTTTAAAGTTACCCCATAATACTCCAGTGTAGGTTGTCACTTGATTCCATGCCAGCAAAAGAATATAAACATTTAAAAAAAAAAAGCACACAGCTACCTTATTTGCTGTTGCTTCAAAAGTCTTGGATTAAGGATTAGAAATTGAGACCTAAATCTGAGTGATCATTGAAGTACAAAAGTCATTTACATGTGTTTATTACAGTCAGTTCTGTATTTATTTAGCTGTAGAATTTTTTTGACTTTTTAAAAATACACAGTAGGTATATAGAAGTAATGTATTAAAAGAGCTCCTATAGTCTATTGGAGTAAATTACATTTCTAACTGGAAATAACACTTGGAAAGAACATGTTTTTTCTCATGATATGCAAAAGCTGGCTCATTCTTAAAGGATTGTCTAGACTGAATTTCTCTAAAGCTGTTCAAGATGCAGTATGTGTGTTCTTCAGTATTTGTAATCAAATTTTAATAAATCCCAAAGTGTGCAGTGAATGCTAACTTGGCATTCCAGTTTCTATAGAGGTTAAAAAGTAATCAGTCACTTTGTTTTGGGTGGTAGTTAATCAGTAAGACACTTGACTCAACTACAGGAGGAACAAAAAAAATCTTTCCTTTGAAGCCTGTGCACTAGAGAAAAAGCAATTTATCTCAAAAAGGGGGAATGCAGGAAGAAGGGAGCTGTAATCCAGTGATTCAAGGCTAGGATTGGGAACCAGGAACTACTGCATGATAATCCCAGTTCTGCCGTTGACTTCATCTATGGCCTGAATAAATCATTTAACTGCTCTGGGTATGTCTACACTGCACTATATATACACACTCTCCTGTGGCAGCAAGTGTCAGAGCTCAGGTCATCTGATTTGGGCTCACAGGGTGTAAACCGGGGTGCTGGAACAATTTGTATGGGGGGGGGGGTGCTGAGAGCCATTGAACCAAACTCTAAACCCTGTATAGAATGGAATGCACTTCAAGCCAGGGGGTGCGGCAGCACCCCTCATTCCAGCACCTATGGTGTAGACTTTCCCACTAGGCTGGAGCCTGGGCTCTGAGACCTGGTGAGTGGAGGGGAGGCGGGGAAGGGAGTCTCAGTGCCTGGCTCCTGCCCAGTCAGGAACATCTACACTACTATTTTTAGCCCTGTAGTGCAAGCCCAAGTCAGTTGACCTTGGCTCTGAGACCTGCTGCCCCAGGTTCTCTTTTTGCAGTATAGACGTACTCAAAGTGCCTCCTTTACTCTCTCTCTGTAAATAGTTACGTTAAACAAGACACAATTAGGACTAATTATGCTTGTTGGGAAATAACAATATTAGACATAACTAGCTCCTAGGGGGTGTTGTGAGGATTAACTGATAAATGTTTGTAAAAAGCTTTGAAGATGAAAAGAGCTAAATGTTGTTGTGGTTATTGAAGAGCTTAGCCCAGCTCCTGCTGGTTGTACTCCTGGTGAGGGTCTTGGCTCTCAAGGCAGAGCAGCTGCTTAGGGACCGCTAGGGTGTAGTTCCAGTCTCGGCAGCAGGAATAGGCCTGATGTTCCCATTTGGCATGTCCAGTCACCAGATGGTGAGCCCAGTAACTGGTTAAGCCTACTCTAGCTCTTGGCCAGCCGACACAGCATAGCATAAGCTTGTTTAAAAAAAAATCTATTAATCCCTGTCCACATGTGTACTCAGTTGTCACTTTACATTAGTGGGATGGGGCGTTTTTTTGTTAATACTGCACTCTAAGCAAAAAACTCATTGAAAGGTTAGAGAAAACTTGAGTTTTATTGTGCTTATTTCTGTGACTTGGGTAATTAAGGTCAAGTGCACTATTGACCTCTTTCCGTTCAGTCTCTGGAGAAAGGTGGATGGACAGAGATGACTGGAAATGCCTTTAGGTGAGTTCCCTCCTATGAACTGCTGATGTATGGAAGAACCTTAAACCAGATTGTATTTCAATATTATGCTATAGTACCTCTTAACTCTAGTATATCATTCAAATAATTTGAATAGCAGTGTAAATATACAGAACAGGTTAGGGACTAAGGTCCTGTCTGTGTCACATCTATACCTACTAATAACACCAAGACAAGAGGCAGCAGCCGAGGCAAGTGAGGTTCCAGAGGCTTCTGGATGAGAAGACTGTTGTGGGAAGGATTAACAAAATGTAGGGTTTGAGTGGTTGAAAGGAGAACGAAAGCACTTGGTCAACAAGAATGTATTGCTTTAAAGCACAGGAGACAGTATGAGAAAGAAATGAAGAGAAAAAATTAGGAGGATCCCTAGAAATGGGAGTAGAAGGAAATGGGCACATGTATGCAGGAAACTGAGACATCAGAGAGCCTGGAAAATAAGGATGAAGAGCTATTGCACTTTTCTACAATGAGAAAAATCAAGGCAAGGATTAAAAGAAGATTTGGATTATGGGGAAGAAACAATTGTCATACAACACAGGAAAGGAATCAGACACTTTATTCTACCACTGAGTAATGTATTTTAATAATATAAGGAAATCAGAATAATGATCAAAAGAGGGAACCAGAGGAAATTCAGCAATCTAATACAGTAGAAAAATTGTTAACATTTTTGTCAGTAATTTGATGATGAGTTTACAAATTTCAAAAGTGAAGTAAACTAGTTTTCAGACTTTTAACAGAAAAAACATGGGTTTTATAATGCTACCACAAGCAAAATTTGTCTTTAAACTCTGAACTATTTAAGGGAAAATAACTTCTTCCTTCCCTTTGGAGTTTAGAGGATACAGAGTCTTTCACATCCTGTCATTGGTTTCAATTGAACCCTCATTACTGAATGAAAAATACTTAATATGGGATAGCTTTTCAGAGGTGTGTATGAAATGACATGGTAGTCTCAACGCAGTTCTCCATGCACAGATATCAGTCACAAACTATCATCACAATTTGTTACATTGCTGGCTGTGATCAAAGAAGTCAGGATTTGAATAGGTATGGAGACTGAAAGATCAGGTCAGAGCAATGTGTGGGAAGCTTGCACTGAGCAGCCGTAGGGCTGAGGAGTTGGCGAAAGGTCAGGAGTGGAACTCTTCTATGGACCTGTTAAAGATGTGCAGTATGCAGGGCTTTCCTGCAGTGGGTCCTTAGGCAGGGAAATCCTCAGGCTAAACTTCATAAAAGTAAGTTACTGTTAAGAAGATATAGAAGTGAGTTATGAGTAAGACCTTTTATAAAAGCCATGAAAAGCTAGGAAATTGAGTGACAGGTGAAGATAGAACATGTCTATCTTCAAATGAAGAAAACTGAATTAAAATCACTGGAGTGGAAGTTGGTAGTTGCCTAGGGACCAGTGATAATGACTTGATTACATTTAGTATAGCCAAAGAGGCAGCCATCCTGACCAGTAAAAATAAACACACACACAGTACTTCAAAATTATGTACATTCCCCAAAATTAATCTTAGTATTGAAACTGCCTTCAAGTATTATGTATCTGCCCTCTGGATCTGACCACAACTGAATAAATTGTAAAGTTAGGCTCTTGTGGATTAGTATTGTTACTCTCTCCTGCTTCTGGAGTTGAAAGAGGAGTGATATTCATGTCACACTTAGTCTTTTAATTCATCTGCATCTTCACTCCTTAAATGGATATTCTGAAAGAAAACTGTATGACATCCCCTTGATTTTAAGTGCCTCAATTTTGATTCTCTGGCTGGCTTCATTAAGCCCCAGTATATTTCAGGAACAAAAGTTAAAGGAGTTCATGAAAAAATAGGTTTCAGAGTAACAGCCGTGTTAGTCTGTATTCGCAAAAAGAAAAGGAGGACTTGTGGCACCTTAGAGACTAACCAATTTATCTGAGCATAAGCTTTCGTGAGCTACAGCTCACTTAAAAAATAGTAATTGTTCAGCTGCTAGTTGACCGCTTCTGAGTGCCTTTTCATGCAAAACAAAAAAACACACCCCACCCCCTGACCCATAATACCCTTCACATCCCAGATTTCCAGTACGGGCACATTCAGATCCCAAGTGGTGTATGCCTGCACTTGCCCTCGCTCGCCTCCGAATTTGAATTAATTAGAACTCTGACAAATAAACCTCTATTTACCAAAACACCTGTGTGTGATGAAGCATATAAATTAAACCTATTGCTTCAAAGATATGAATGAGTGACTAACAGTATATAGTATGTAAATGCTAATACGCACATGGTACATAAACATTTATACCAAGAGACTAATGAAAAAGGTAAACATGAAGTGGCAAACTGTGTGTGCAAATAAATATATTTAAAACATGTATGGTAATAATATAAATATATTTAAGTATGGGTAGAAACATAAAAATAACAAGTGATCATGTAAAGTGATACATGTAGTCACAAATAACACACAAGTAGATATGAATACGTTAGGATTATGTATATATTAACAAATTTATATCTAGTACTATTATCGCCTTATTTTTAATAAGACCTATAAATATATAGTTATGATGACTATATAGATATACTTGCATTGGTTTATCAATATATTGAAAATACTGATTATCCAGCTACTCCATAGATTTTCTAAGAGTACTAATTATACCCAAAAACACTATTTAATATATCAAATAGTTCAAATATATGTACATATGTTGCCCAATTTTTCCCATAGTTCTTTTTATTCAGATCTTATACTCTCCATTTTCTTTCTCTTTATGAGAGGATCATGCTGTTACCCTTAGTGAGAACTGGTCTCAGTTCCTGTAGTGCTTTTCAAGTATCCTATGAGGTTTTGAAGTATTTCACAGAGCCTGTCTGCTTCAATATGAAGATCACAGGATATCTGAGGCTGTACTTAATAACTGATCCCCTGAGAGCTCATTTGATGCCATTAAATGCTGCTCTCGTCTTCCTTAAACGTACAGAGAAGTCTGGATAAAAAGAAAATTTTAAATCCTTATACTTAAGAGTTCTGTTTTGCCTAGCAGCAGACATCAGCTTAACTTTGTCATTAAATAGTCGCAATTTAAAAATGATGGGTCTAGAGTTATCATTGTTCTTTCTCCTTATGGCCCCTGCCGCACAATGAGCCCTTTCAATCTCCAGGAGAGGCAAACTGGGATCCAATCCCAGTACCCCAGGGGTCCTCGAACTTTTTTGCTGGGATGCCCTTTGAAAATATTTCAGGCTGTTGTGACCCACCTCCATACCATGCCACCCTTTCTTCTGCGCTGTTGCTAACAGCAGCACTGCCTTCAGAGCTGGGCACCTGGCCTGAAGCCACCACTTTCATGACCCCCCTTACAATAATCTTGAAACCCCCTTTTGGGTTGGGACTCCTAGTTTGAGAAACACTACCTCAGAGAGTGTGTCCTTCAGAAAGCTAATCATGATTTTTGCTTCCAGCACTCCAGGAACCCCAGTAACTGCAAATTATTCCTGTGCAAACCGTTTTCAAGATCATCTTGATTCTCCTGAAGACTGGTTAGTCTTTGCCTTAAGGAAGCACTCTCCATTTTTAACCTCCTCCTATGGTGGTTTTTCATAAGTTGTTCACTAAATAGGTCAAATGAGTTTTGACTTCTCCCATATCTTTAGAGAACTCACATATATCTTGAGATAAAAAGATCAAGTCTGGTAGTTAGTCCTTCATAATTGCAAAGTCCTGTGTGAAAGATTGCTGGGTTTCCTCCAGCCTTATCTTCCTTTGGAGAATCAGACTTGGGTCATTTGGCATTTCTATTTTTCCCTTTAAGATCCATAATCAACAAAAAGGGACACCCTGACAGCACATTGCATTTTAGATACCTGGGAGCCCTTAACTGATGCATGGCCATTGAGGAGACCAGGAGTCAGGTAGCTCCTACTTCTCTCCTGATCATGTGACCCAAGTGTCCATATTTTTAAAAGGATGTTGAAAAATGAGAGATGGTGCAGAGAAGAGACACACGTTGTTTGAGGATTAGAGAAAATGCCTTACAGTTAGAGATTTAAGGAGCTCCATCTATTTAGCTTATCAGAAAAGTAGATAAAAGCATAAGAAAAAACAATGGCTGGAAGCTGAAGCCAATCACCCTCGCTACTAAAATTTTGTCCATTTGAACAAATTTCCAAGGGAAATGGTATATTCTCCCTTTCTTGATGTCTTCAAATAAAGATGTTTGGTTTACTCAAATATAAGTTAATGACCTCAAAACAGGGATAATTGGGTGAAATTTCAAAGCCTGTGATATACAGAAAGTTAGATGATCTAATGGTCCCTTCTAGTCTTAGACTCTCTGAAACTAAAGTTATGCAGAAGTTAAAATCTACAATAAATGTGAAAATTGGGAAATAACGACATTGACCCAGATTACTTCAGCTCCACTACTGTAATGTTCTGAGACAAATCAACTCTTACCTGTCCATAACAAACAGCTCCACCTTCTCATTGGAGTGCCTTACTGTGATTGTACTAACACCAGCCTCTTTTTATGTTCATGCATAGTTTGCAGAAACAACTCTATCTAACTAGTTCCTAATTAAGCAAATTGAAGGCAATCATTGTCCCATTTCCTACTTCTCATTATGGGACCCATTGTGAAAGATGTTCAGGCTATAAAAGAATGTGGAAGATGGCAGCTGGTTTTGCAAGGGAAGGCATCATTTCTGTTTTTGGCAATCCCTCCACTAGCTCAGTGAGCTATGTTAAGAAGCAGTAGACACAGGCACATCCACATTCTCCTCTGCTGATGAGGAACCTTTGTGGATGAGACAAGGAAGTAAAAAAGAGGTGATCCTCAGAGCTCAAGAGGGACTTGGAGCCAATGGAACTACATGGAGGTGGGAAGAAAAAGCTACTCTGTCCATCTGCTTGGAAAAACTACCATAAATCTGCTTTTATTATGTAAGATTTTTTAAGAGGCTGACAGTAGATATGGTGAAACTGTCTAACTTCTGTATCCACAAGCAAAACTAACTCAAACTGCATATATATATGAGTCCTGCCTGAGAGACAGTATAAAATTTAAAGCCTAATAAAACACAATGAAATAAAGTTAATCTTCATGTTGGTAGCCATTTTTAAGCACTTTAGTTGCATTAATTCTTCCTGTGTCTTTACATATGGGTTAGTAACCCTGTTTTTCTATCCTATCTGTCACCTTTGATTCTCTCTGTTCCTCCTTCCTTGTTTGCTTCAGTGCTAGCTACAATTTAAACATCTGTTTGTACAATCTTGGATCTGCAGTAGTCATGTGTCCTCTGACTTGCCTTCAGCTGTCATATTTCTGGTCTTTCCCAAAGACGCAATTCATGTGCTACTTACAACTTTTGTTTATCTTGTTAGTTATTTAAGTGTGCTGTGCCAGATGCTATCCAGACAAATGTTTTGCTTGCACTCTCCCATCTGTGCATTGCTCTTTTCTTTTAAATTCTCCATCTGCAGCAAGACATCTTCTCAGATAAATAAAAGTTTGTCATGTTTCACTGAGGGATTTGTGGTTCTTTATCTACATTTGTCCGCTTTGTACCCCTCAATTGCAACTGTACACAGTCCTCACATGCTCATCACTAAAGAACATTGGGGAGGGCATATAATCGTGACACACCTCTATTGGTCTAAGGTGGTTCAATCTGTTACAGCTTCTGTCCCTATGTATGTGGTGAATGAAAATTCTTGGTATTGTGGAGGAGAACAACCAACCTCACAGGTGTTCTTGTCATATATCACTATTTACAACTTTGTTGGCTCTCTAAGCAAAGAGGTCAGGGCTTGAATGTACATAGTCTGAACTACGTAATTTTCTGAATCTGAAGGTGGTCCCTCCAGGCCAGGGGTGAAGAACAGTTGTGAAAGTAGAATGTGGGAAGTTTGCACTGCCATGCCAAATCTGTACCTGTACTTTAAATGAGGGGGAAAGGACTTTTGGTCTCCAGTGCTGTCGACTATAGAGCCATTCATAAGTATTACCATTAATTTGTTCAATTTTCACATTTCAAAGGAACCTACATAGACATCTTGTTGTTCAGAGCTGACAATGAAATGAATATAGAGTTCAAATGCTGAAATTCCTGTTAGATTCTAAAGTCAGTGTTATGCTACATGGTGTATGAAAGTAACTTCATTAATCCATTCAGTGGATGATTCTATTATGTACAGCTGTTTGGATTTAGCAGATGGTGAGCTCATGTACTACATTGGTAAAATAATATCTTTCAAACGAAAAAAGATAGCTTAGTTGTGGTAGCTAGTAGAAATCCATTTAGTGTTTATATAGCTGAATAAAACTGCTGTTATAAACCAGCAGGCTTTCTAGTTTGAAAAGTTGATGGCATTTTGCTCATGTGGAAAACTGACCCGCATTTCAAAGATTTGTCTATGCATTTAGTTATTTATTGTATATTGCTGATACAATATCAAATTTGGCAAGAATCAGGGATCAAAATACTGGTGATTGGTGAATGTATAGTTTGTGTGACTTTTCTGTGTACTGCCCCTTTAATTATATACAAGTCACCTGTCTGTCTACAGTCAGCTATTTTGAGACTCTGTGCTCAGTGCTCCAGAGACAGAGGAGAGATGCTCCTGTGAACTTTCTGATGGAGACTTAAATTTGTTCTTGCTTTTTAGGTTTCTTCATTTAAAATGAATGACTGTGTGGCTTAAAGTACGGTGGGCCACTTAAAGTGCAGCTAAAAAGATACTTCCTTTTTGAAGGATTCCACCAGTCTGAAAGATTCCTTCCACTGAATGAAGCAGGGATCCTGTGGGAAAATAGTATGTAATCATAGGGTGACCAGATGTCCTGATTTTATAGGGATAGTCCCAATATTCAGGGCTTTGTCTTGTATAGGTGCCTATTACCCCCGACTTCCAGTTCCGATTTTGCACATTTGCTATCTGGTCACCCTATGTAATCATACCATTAAAGACTATATCATAATGCATATGCACAAGGGGTTTGAATTAAGGTTGTATAGATGGCCTTAATTCTGTAATTTCCTAACTTTTGAGTGCTTGACTTTACAATCTCAATATTTTAATTTTTTTTCAGATGCAATATACATACAGGGTATGGGCAATGCAAATTTTAGAATGATGTAGAAATGGATGTAATTGATGGCAAATATGTTGAGAAAGTAAATATGAAACAGAATTATAATCTTTTCTTAAGGTTTCAAAAGTTGTTTAGCTATCATATTTGTGTTGCCCTTATTTCCTGTATCTCTCCATCTCCTAGCTTCTGATGGAAGGAAATATGAGAACCAGAACATGAAACTGAACTGTGTAGCCTCACTCTCCAAGCAAATCCAAGGATAAAAAGTAAGGTAAGTGGAAAAGTAAAACAATTTTTAAATTTCCATGTTAATGATCTAGTGATCTGTTTGTCAGCAATACTGTATTGAAGTTTTTTAAAGGCATAGTCAAACCCCTTTTATCAAAGTCTCTGCCTAACAAACTTTATGGTTTGGTTATGGTTATTCAAAGCTGTAGCATGTCACTTGAAGTTATTTCCTTGAGCCTCTCTCCAGTTACCCCAAAACTAAACACATAAAGGGAAGACAGGATCCAGGTAAGCCCCTGCCTCTCCTACTTAATTGGACCCATGACAATCCATATTTCCTGGTATCACTGAAGTTAAAAAATGAAGTTTTTATTGCATATGGACCATCTCTTGTCCCACTGAAGTCAATGGGAGACTTTACATTGACTTGAATCTCTTGAAAGTGTTGATTAATGGCATTTTCAGTGTTCAAAATGATACTATCAACTTGCATAATTTCCTCTGTCTGCACTCCCTACCAGGGATATTGTTGCTATGTGAATGCATTGTTAGTTACAGTCTAAGAGCCATTGGATTACAAAAGACACTACAAAAATCTAGTTTAATTTAATTACTTCAATAAAGAAGTTCATTGTTTTAATACCTGGAATGTTACCACACAATTTTGGGGCTCCCACCCCACTTCCTGGGCCTAATGGCCCTATACAGGTTAACTGGATCTTGTCTCAGTAAAGGAGCCTTTACCACACAGTAAATATTCTTAAACATGTACATATATTTATTAGCAATTAACAATCAATCAAAAGAATACACACGCCAATCATCTAACGCTCACCACTCCCAGTAAAGCAGATGAGTGTCTCCCAATGGCCAGTCACGATCCAATCTTGTCTGGGGCTCTGGCTTCCACACAGTCGAGTCATACAGGGGTTAAAAATCCTACCAGCTTTGATCTAGAGCCGTATCCCAGAGTTAAGTTCCAATGAGCTGGTTTCCTGACCCTCATTATATAGTCAAAATGAGAGTTGTTCTTATCAATACCTTAATCAATTATTTCACTCAACACCTAACTTTGCAAAAACACCTACCAAATATTTTCACTATACAAAGATTCACATGCCTAAGACTGACTACTTATTAGTTTTTGTATTTTTTTTAAGTTAGTACAAACTTCTCAAGGTCTACTTAACTTTTTTCTTCATTAGTGGAATAGATTTGTAACAGCAAAACCTTGTACTTTTTTTATTATCAGGAAGAAGCTGCACAAACTCTAGGCTACCTTGTCCTTTCTCTCCCCATTCTCATGACTTTGTGAATATATATCTATCCCTGTTAGTAATGCTACAGCTGATACTTGTCTGTCGGCCTTGCGTAGGCAGACAGACAAGTTCTCCTGACTCTGTAGTTTTTGTTTCTAGCTTATGGTGGCTGAGCATACAAAATAGCAGCAGGCTATACTAAGTCCATTCGCAAGAAGGCTGTGGGTCATGTCAAGTCCAGGCCTCTCATTACATGAAAGGAAGTCATTTTGTGCTTTGTACAAATAGAATAGGAAGTTTGCAGGACATTGCAAAGCCTCTTCTGGCAACAGGAGAAGCCTGGGGTTAATGAAACCGCTTTTGTGGATGGGCCAAGCCTAAGAATTTGGGTGAAATTCCCAAACACACAATGCTTTTCTCTAACTTCTAAGATAAAACTGTGCTAAGAAATAAGTGAAGTGAAGACCCATGGACAATGGCCTAGTAAATCCTTGGGACTGAATGTTACTCTGTGTGTGCTCGTGAGCACAACAACATTAATGATGCTGTATTTTTCGTGACCTTAAAGTGCTCAGGCTATAATGAAGGTTCAAAAAACATTGTCACTGTAATGCTAAGTGCCTTTTTGGCTCTTCAGAAGTGGCAGGAGAAAGTTGGGGAGGGCATAAGGACCATCTATGTCCCTCTTGACATCTTACTCCGAGCATGGCCAAAATACTATTGCAAAGCCTAATGTATTGCCCTTCCATGGGCTTTTATTTTTTGTAATGATGTGGGGAGGAATAAGGAGAAGGCAAGCCAATATCCTTATTCTTCACACCTTTAACTGGTCACAGAGCTGAGTAGGCATGGAACCCATTGCACTTCTGTAGGGGCTGAGGAGCTACCCTCTCCAGCTGACTTTGACTAGCCAGAACTCCTCCTTTTGGCACCAGTTACAATGCCGCCTCTACATGCTTTTAGTTCTCATGTATCTTACCCTGGCCTTTCAATAATTACTAGATAGTAAATGAACAGTACAGATGGTGTGACATTGATTAAGGGTTAATTCAATATGCATTGGAAGGCCTGTTAAAAACTTACTTAGCAGTACTAAAAAATCAAATATTCCCCCTACAGTGTTGGAATGTTTTATGTATTATATTTTATATAGACTGAGGCTGTGGAAGAGAGGAGGAGGAAAAGAGGAGGTGCAGCAGTCTCTCTTGAAGAGGTCTTCTCAAACCCTTGTTCCAGTCTCTTTTCCTAGATAAAGATTCATTTGCTCCAATACAAATAGAAAGAGTTTGCATCACATTTCACCTGGCCACCATCTCCCCAACACCTAGCCTCAAAAAGAACAAAAAAGTGCATTTTAGGCACATGAAGACAGACAATTACTAATTTCACTCACTTTCCTCATTACGACATATGACTCAGGAAAAAAGGGGTACTGATTATAGATTAGTCAGAATTTTTAAAAAATGTCTGCATGTGGAGTGTTAAGTCTGAAAGATGCCTCAAGAAATAGGGGGGAAATCCATCCCTCTCTGTATTTTCTCAGGTCTTCTTTGAATCTCCTCTGGAGCAGATTGGAACCTCCCCAGGCAGCCCAGCCGCACACTCTGAGAAACAGAGCTAGCATTCCTCAATGTATGATTTTCAAACTGTAGAAAGGAATTTTGTTTTCCTCATGAGCTCAGGCCTGGCTTTCCAAGCACCGTTTCCTATTGTTGCTGATCTGCTTGCCCCATTACTTTGACCTTCACTTTCTGGCTAAAAGGATCAAATTAGAATTAATTTCTCTGATTTTCTTTTGTTTTGAAAGTCAGAATGGGAATTTCACACATCTCTGGACACTGCTCAGCAGCAGGTAAAGAATGTTACATCTTATGTAAGGGCCACTCAGAAAATAATCAACTGCACCGCCATGCTTTAAAAGAACTTACTCTGTCCTCATAAAATGGAGGTTTTTCATCTCTGCATGTGTCCAAATTCAGATGCCTGCTACTTTATGCTTCAGTTTATAGTTGTCAAGGTTCCTTCCCCACTCTGACCTCTAGGGTACAGATGTGGGGATGTGCATAAAAACCCCCTAAGCTTATTTTTACCAGCTTAGGTTAAAACTTCCCCAACATATAAACTATTTTACCTTTTGCCCTTGTACTTTATTGCTGTCACCACCAAGCATCTAACAGATATATAACCGGGAAAGAGCCCGCTTGGAAACATCTTTCCCCCCAAAAAATCCTCCCCAAACCCTACACCCCCTTTCCTGGGGAAGGCTTGATAAAAATCCTCACCAATTTGCATAGGTGAACACAGACCCAAACCCTTGGATCTCAAGAACAATGAAAAAAGCAGTCAGGTTCTTAAAGAAGAATTTTTAATAGAAGAAAAAGTAAAAGAATCACCTCTGTAAAATCAGGATGGTAAATACCTTACAGGGTAATCTGATTCAAAACTTAGAGGATCCCTCTAGGCAAAACCTTAAGTTACAGAAAGACACAAAAACAGGAATATACATTCCATTCAGCACAGCTATTTTATCAGCCATTTAAACAAAACAGAATCTAACGCATACCTAGCTAGATTACTTACTAAGTTCTAAGACTCATGCCTCCTCTGTTCCCGGCAAAAGCATCACACAGACAGAGAGAGAGAACCCTTTTTTTCTCCTCCCCCTGCCCCCCTTCCAGCTTTGAAAGTATCTTGTCTCCTCATTGGTCATTTTGGTCAGGTGCCAGCAAGATTATCCTAGCTTCTTAACCCTTTACAGGTGAAAGGGTTTTTCCTCTGGCCAGGAGGGATTTAAAGGTGTTTACCCTTCCCTCTATATTTATGACAATAGTGATTAATTGGCTATAACAGTTAAAATGGGGATAGCCCACATCAATCTTGATAGCAATCTTCCATTGTATTTTAACAACTGCAATAAGATACAGTAGTCTTACTGGCTACTAGCATTATGCACATTGAATCTTCTTCAAAGCTGTAATTGGCACAGGACAGAGTAATAGCTTTTAACTGCCTTCAGATATATGTTAATAAAAGAGAATGTTGATTCTTAGTTTAGAAGAACAGAACACAAAGCATTTGCTGCAGCTGAGAGAATTTCAGGTGAAAATCAACCATTAAGTACATTGTAAAGCTAGTAAGGAAGGCTGGTATAAGCCTTTGACAGGATGAATTCAGCCATAGACTTCTCTTCTGTAGGATGGGCATCTAAATTAATCCCTACTCACCATGTACAGGGTTGAATAACGATTTGCTAGTGGAGAAAAATCTTCCCTTTTCCTCTTCTGATGCAAACGTTAACCTCACAGCAGAACCATGATCGGAGTCCAGTTGAGGTGGGCTTCCTCCTACCACTCCTGCAATTGGCACCATGTAGGTGGACATTGCATATATATTTCTTTAATTTTAATTGAGCTGCCTTCAGAACTTCTTTCTAATCTTTATTTCTTCCATAAACTGAAATGTCACCCATATAAACTTCCACAACTTCCAGGCCTTTGAAGGATATTGCTCATTTTTTTTCTATGGGAGATTCTAGGGTACTTGTGATGCTGAACAAGAGATGACATAAAGAACATCATCTGAAATGTCACAAGCTTGGCAGTATCAGGGTAGGGTGGAACTTGACAGAATCTGCTACCTGGAGAATATTAACTTTGAGACTAGCTTCGATAGTGAAATATATCATTGTCAAAATGCTTTACTTGTTAGTTAAGAGCCCTTATAAAGGCTTCCACACTTTCTCCCAGTCTACTCTAATCCTTGGGTGAAAGCACACACAGTCCAGAGTGTTAAATTGCTTTTTGAAAGGTTATGTCCATCTTCTTTATGAAGAAAGATGTCAATTGTTCTGCTTTCTTCAGACTAATGACTGATCTCTATTTCTAGCTTCACTCCCCACTGCATAAGATAATGAGCTGACTTGTACTTCATTTCACCGTGTTAAGCATTCTTGCCATTCAGAATCCAATGATGCGCTTGTGACATTCAGGTCATTCCATAGACTTGTCAAACTGAGAGTCTTTGGGATGGTTGAATTTGGCTATTCTCTTCTCGCTTGCCTAGGTTCTAAATGAGTTTACATCTGCCCCACATCATGTGACAATAGTAAAAAATGATTCACTTCCTTCTACCAGTGAACAAGACTTTTTTTTTTTTTTTTGAATAAGGAAAGTAGTTACATCCCTGAAAATACTATTTCTCTTTGGCTTTGACGCAGAATGGCTTCCCTGGCCCCCTGCCTTTACAGCTTCAAAGGAACCAGACACACACCACTATGGAGGTGGGTGGGGGAAGGAGGGGAAATCTGAGTATGGGTTCCTGTGATGCTGCAGAGGCAGGGTCCCAGGAAAGGTTCTGACTGGAAGCTCTGCATTGGAGCTGAGGGAAAGGGAGCCTCTTTCAGGGCCTTACTCTGTCATTGCTGCCCTGCTGCTGCTGTTGTGGCCAGTGTTTGGTGCTATGCCTTCCAGGGAAGCTGGGGATGCAGAGTGCAAAAGGCCCATTGTTTGTGAAGGTGGCAGGCATTGGAAGGATACATGGCAAGGACAGTACTGGGACCTGCTGAGCCCAGATAGATGTGGCTGATTGGGTGTGAGAGTTGAATAATCCCTGCTGGCCCTTCACCTCACCCTGCCCTGCCCTCCTTTGTGGTTGGGCCAGAAGCAGTTCTAGGTAAATGGTTTATCTACTAAGTTTATTACCGGACTAGCAATAGCATACATCATCTTAAAAACCAGTCATTTAAGAGAGTCCTTTTTTCCTATAGTGCTGTGTGATTCTCTGATGGGATTCTGTACTAATCCACCAGCAGCTACCTTTAACTGGCATTCTCCGCTTAATGGATATGCACTACATCATTCTAAGATTAATAATAAAGGCACAGTTCTTAATTTCAATTTTAGAGCCTTTGGGGGGGGAATATAACCTGTTATAAACATTAGCTCCAGCTGAACTGCCGCATTCAAGGTCTCAGCTGTGGAACTATGTTTTTAATTAACTTTCAAATTTTTCCACTCATTCTGAAAGCTACAGCAGGAGTCTTCAAACATTAATTTTAATCAGCATGGGTCAAATCTGCAGTTCTTTTGCTCTGACCCTCCCCCTGACTGCAATAAGAGCTTGCCTGAGTAAAGACTGTGTCGTTTGACCCATATGTGCAGCAATGCCTCAGGCCACTGAAGTGAGCTGAGGATGTTTGTTCATCCTTCATGCCCTAATTAAGCCAGAGCACCACAGTTGTCGGATACAAGTTGAATGTGCACTGCAAAAGCATCATGCCAAAAGAGAGTGAGTTCGGAGTTTCTTTTATTGATCATATGCAGATCTTCGACATTCTGAACCGGTAGATTTTAGTGATTTAATTCTGCACAGCCATAGCACAAGTTAAATGGGGTAGTTGTCAGCTCCCAGTTTTTTCTGGATGCAATACATGCAGAATTCATCGGAGGAATCTGAGTAAGTGTAGAAAACTTATTTATTTAAAAAGAGCTTAGGTCACTGACCCAGCAAAAACTAACCCCTATCATTTGTTGTTTATCATCTGTTTTGTTCTGCTTTTCTCACTTCACTGAACACGTTAGTTCCCTTCTCCTGTGTTGCTGTAGATCAAAGCTTGTAGCTCTCTTGACCTCAGAGTGTGTGTGTGTGTGTGCAGCTTGAAGCTTCAGCCTTATTTCTGATGCCTCGCTTTCTCCCAATGAAGATCAGGGCTTAGCCTCTTGTACTGAAGTGAAGAGTTGCTTGTCACAGTGGGAAGAAGGTTCTGAGTAGCTGAGCGCTCGGCTAATGGAGCAGTACTTAGAGCTGAAAATATAGCTGTCTTAGACTTAACTGTAAAGAAGGTTTCAGTAACTCAATACCTTGTTGCTAGTAGTATCACCACCAGGCAATTTAGCAGCACTTTTCAAGACTACAGGCAATAAAGAGGTACTGAGACAGTCTTAATAAGTACTAATGTTTAGGTGCTCTTACAGGCAAGAACCAGAATTCCTATGATTGCACCCTCAGCTCCTGGAACCTGTTTTTCAAAGATCAACTTTTATTTTATATCCTGTTTCCTAAAGTGTATAGCTGTTTTGTCAGAGGTACCTGAAACCAAAAAATTTGGGGGTCAGCTGTGGTCCCCAACGGTAGCTTCATCTGAACTCTTCCCCCTAGTCTGGAGAAGGACTCCCAGGGTGCAATGCAGGACTTTCCTTGAATAGTCATCTATGCTCCTCCCTATGTTCTAAGAGTAGTGTCCTAGTGAACTGTCTCCTCTTGGTCTTCTCACATGGCAAAAAATGTTTCCTTCTCCTGTAGAGCATGATGCTGCATTAATGAGACCATGGTATGATATGATGATGATGGAAAACTATAACAATTTCCACTTGAACTGTTCACCCTATTTGTCATGAAATTTCTATCCAGAACCAGATCTCTTCCATGCAGACTCTGGGCAGACTTAACTATTATGCAATGTTTTTGGATGGAGCTATGCAAATCTTGTCTGTCTCATTTTGCATGGGCTTCAGCAAACCTTTCATCTATTTGACTTTCCTTCTTTTACTTTATGATTCAGTTGAAGCCAAGTTGGGAAGAGCAGAAACAACAATTACACCAATGAGTTTTGATAAGCTTTCAGTATAGCCTTCAAGTCTAAGGGTTTCTTCAGTACAGAAGACCAAACACAAGAAAGGTTTCCTAAGTTTTTTCTTATGAAATCATAGAACTTAAAGCTGACATACCTCTGGCCCTGGTGAGGCTGCAAGATATGGGAGGCAACCTCCTAGCTGTGATATTCTTGCCAATTTTTATCTTGTTTGTGCTTTATGAAATTTAATGGGATAAAACGCAGACCCCAGGCAGTTTCTCTTGCAGTCATGACTTATCTCTGATGTGCATCATTTTTATTTCCTTACTACTGTTTCTATGCTGTCTCTAAGTACTGCTTACAAAGTGAACTCAACCTAGATTTCCTAAGAGCTGGTGCAGTTATTGGGCCTGATTCAACTCTCATTTACATGAGTGTTACATTGGCATAACACTGCTGACATGAGCTGAGTTACTTTTGTTTTAGCGCACAAGAGGAAAATCAGGCCAATTACATCCATTGCACCTACATTACTAATGTAAGGATAAAGAGCCTCCTCTGAAACTGATGGCAAGCATACTAAATTACAGTCAAGGTGACTACATGATTCACTCTAGTCTGTTTCCTTCATGCATTTTATCAGACCTCATTAGGCATGCAGGAATGTGACTAGAAGCAATAAGTGAAAAAAGAGCTGAATTACTTTAAAATGTATGACAGGTAAAGAATAAGAGATCTGTTTTTTCAGGTTTTGTCTTGAAACTGGGAATTAGACAAGTTGTGCTGGCTAGCAGATTTAAATTCTGTTTTCCTTTATCTCTGATTTTATATTTAAATAAGTTGAATTTGTGTTGAAATGATTATTTAGTTAGACTGGCTAACTATTCTGCTGTGTTCACAGTAAACCACCCCATAAAATAAAAACACATAAGAGGCAATTTGTGGCGAACTAAATCTTTATTGCATAGATGTACAAAGGTTGGAATAGAAACATCAGTGGCAGTGTTTATCGGGGTAGTTGCATCAGCATGTTCCCTCAAACTACTCAAGCAAGCATAAAGTGGCTGCACAGAAACCCTCACATCGTTTTTTCTTTAATGACGCATGAAGCCTTTGTAATCCTTTGAGAAGGTACATCGATGCAAGCAATAAGTGAACCTGTTCTTAAATACCATTTACAATTTGGGTCCCCCAAAAACTTCCTTCCATCTATCTAGGGAAAGATGGAGGGTAGGAATTCCTCACAGCCCCCACTCTGATTCAGCCCTTTTCCTGCAGCCCCATCACAATAACAATGGTGAGGTCTCTTTCCCTGCATCAAAATAGCCATACTCTCCATAATGGCTATTATCCACTTTAAAACTCTGATGCACTGTTTCAAATTGCTTATTCCACAGTACTTGACAGGTTTTCTGTGTAATAAAAGGTAAATGTTTAATGGTGGGCAATGTTACTCTTCTGTAATTTCCCATCCCTTTACTTTGTGTTCTGCTTGTCTCTTCCTAAAATAAGTCACTTTTATAACCTTATCTAATGTATTCTGTTCTACCTCCACTCTCTTGCATTTGCAAGAATTCACACAGTCTGCTTAATTGATTTGTCATTCTAGGACCATATCTGTAATTCTTATGCAGGTACTTGGTAACCATTCTGAATTCTGATGAATAAAAGGAAAGTTTCAAGACTGCAATGTTCAGGAGAAACGGAACGTCTGCAGGCAAAACAGTTGTTGTTCCTACTGGTTACTAGGCTGCTGTGACTCACCACAAACAGAGGGAACAGGATGGTTCTACTATAATAAAAATGTATATACACTCTTAAAGCGCTTCAGCTGTTAGTTTAATTTAGTCAATTAAATCTACAGTATCAGCTCTAGGACTATATTAATCTTTGCTGAACAGAGGCAGCTATGTTTGAATAGGATAAACTGAAACTGAGCCAGTCGAAGTCAAGAATCTATCATAAGCCCCAGGTTTCAGAGTAGCAGTCGGGTTAATCTGTATCCACAAAAACAGCAGCAGTACTTGTGGCACCTTGGAGACTAACAAATTTATTTGAGCATAAGCTTTCATGAGCTACAGCTCACTTCATCGGATACATAGAATGGAACATATAGTAAGCCATCTCATCACTTTATTACTTTGGTAAATATTAATTGTCTCTAAGGAAGAGAATGGTATTGCTGGATCTCAATGTCCTGTGTCACTGCCATGCAACCCCAGTTCAGGCGAGCTCCCCATCCAAACATGGTACATGGGCTTGGGCAATAAGAAGTGAGGAGTTGGAACGCTGTGGGAGGCAGCCTTTACAGAAGTGAGTGCTTGCATAGGTCATGAGTGCCCCTGCATCACCTCACGGCCCAGTGTACAAAATCTCTCTCTCTCAATAACCTCTGGCTATATCCTGAGCCATAGCCAGCTGAAGGGAGTGAGATAATGAAATGCTGGGTTCAAGAGTGATGTGGAAAACAGGTGGGACTCCAGAATTCCTCCTCCCCGCCCCCACCCTTCCACAAAAAAAAAAAAAGGATACTGTCTCACAACTACAAGGACTAGATCCAGAGGGACATGCTTACAGTGAACTCGGCCCAGTGAAGCACCATTTACATTCTTCACTCCAAACCCTGAATGATTTCAATGCACTCCACTGTGCAAATAAAATTTCTAGTTATAGCAATCTGTGTGTATAACTGTTCCGTGGAAAAATGCCTTTAGCTTTCAGAGAGTTCCAGCGTACCTCTAAATCAAAACAAACTGGGAAATGCACTCTTTCTCTGCCAGGGTTACTAAGCATGTGAGTGTGAGATTGCTTTGCAAACTGATACTTGTAACTACAAAAGAATTACCTCTACTATAAATTGCAACTTCTCCTAGAGTGTCTCCAGCTTTAACAAACATCAGCAATGACAAAGCTACTTGGAGTGGCAGAAATTGCAGAAAAAAGGGGTTTTAGCCACAATGGGCGTAGGAGAGTCATGAGTGCACTCTTATCTTCTACATTTCGTTATCAGCTCACGGAAGTTATTAGAGCCAAGATAGAATGCAAAATTGCTATTGGCATCTGAGCCTGGCATTTGTCTCCGTTAACATTAAAGAAGGGATTGTGTTCATGTGACTTAGTCTCTCCTAAGCTACTCTGGTTTATTTTTAGGAGAGATGATGGGAAGAGACAGAATAAATATGAACTTTTTTAAAATAAACTAGGATTCTGCTGGGAAACCAGGGGCATACTCCCAAACTGCATTTTTAATGAAGTAATTGTGATACTCATCATTCCACTAGGATCAAAACTATAGCTCCTCGTGAGAATGTCAAACTGTTTCCTAACCATGAACTACTTATTGTAAAGGCTTATTCAAATGGCTCTTCAGCATCAGGAGCTGGAAACCAAATTCTAAACTTGCTTCCAAGGTCAATATAAAATGGCAGTTTGTAGCAAAGGTACATTTTTGGGGAGTTAGGAGACAGGTTGTTATGGGCCACTAATATGACAATTAGTATTTTAGCTGATGGGGTATGAAACATTACTGCAAAGAAAGCCAGGGTAGTGCCTCTATTTGTCAAGAAGATGATCCAGCACAACGGAGGCCTAGTGAAGTAATGGAAGTAGAAGACCTCCTTCTAAGAAGCATTCATAGGAACAATCATAAACAAACTCATGCACATACATAACTTTCCACTAAGATGAATAATTATAGCCAGTCTGAGATACTGTACTGTTTCTTCTAATCACTTAGGGCAGGGATCTCAAACTCAAATCACCATGAAGGCCACATGAGGACTAGTACATTAGCCCGAGGGCCGCATCACTGACACCTTTATATAAAGGTACAAAAGCCCCGCTGCCCCCATGTGAGAAGTGTGTGAAAACAGTTTCTTTGGGCTGAAGAAAATTGCTAAGTGGGGTTTCTCAAGACTTTGAGTGAGGCTACAGAACTGTGCAGGAGCAGACCAGAATCCTCTGAAAATAAGAACAAGCACCCAGCTCTTAGAAATGTAGTGAAGACATTTTGGAATGAACTTAACTTTTGGGGGATGCTCCCTTCTGTTACACTATTACTGGTGAAACTCCAATCATGAGTGCTGGAGTAGATTATATTTGCTTTTTTGACACCATCTCATCTCCCTTGCTCAGAGCAGGTCTTCTAAACAACATGATAGTTTAAGTAATTAATAAATAAAATAAATGGCCAGTGGCCATGTGAGTGCTGAATACATTAGTGGCGCTTCTTCCATTGTCCTTCCACTGGAGCTGAAATTGTCATTACACCTAATGATGGGAGAAAGAGTTTAGTGTATATACGGTTGGAAGAAGGGAATTAAATCCTTCATAAATAAACTTTAAATGAACATATGCCCTGCTAGCAGGAAACAAGTTGTTTGACCTCTGGTTCATGTTTCTATAAACATGTAATCTGGCAATGTATTGCTTTAGTTTGTCAATACGATGCATTTCAGGCCCTTTCTCATTCATCACAACTGTCTTGTTTTATTGCATTACAAACTATTGCTGTTAATGCTGTGTTTAATTGTGCTTAACATAATTTATGTGCTATCCAGTATTTGTAACTGGTGGACATAACAAAATACTGTTGTTTTTCTTTCCTACTTCCTTCTGCTTCTCATTTGTGGATGCTGAAAGCAGCTGGACCTGTTCCATGTGAATGGAAACAATTATGAGCGTATACAACAAATTCATTAGTCTCTAGAAAGCATCTTTTATTTGGAACTAGTTTTTCCAAGAGGTGTTCCACATGATTCTTCTCCTCTCCTTATCTCTCTAATTTTTCTTCCTTTAATTTACTACCATACCCCTCTTCCTATTTACTACCTTCCCCTCTTCCTTACTGAGAAGGGCTAAAAGTGACACCACTAGTGGAATCCACATTCACTACAGTTTATTAAATCAAGAAGTGTTTCTTATCTGATGACTTAAATGCCTAGCTAGTTCTGGAGGAAAATCTTGAGCCTTTTAACAACAACTTAACTGACTTTTGGGCATAGGCATTAAGACTAATTTGAGGAAGTGGAATTATCAAGTAGGGGAATGAAAGATGTTGTAAAGGCCAAGATTGGGCAACAGGGCATAGATCACTTGATGATTACCTCTTCTGTTCATTCCTTCTGGGACATCTGGCATTGGCCACTGTCGGAAGACAGGATACTGGGTTAGATGGACCATTGGTCTTGACCCAGTATGGCCGTTCTATTGTTCTTATGTTGTGTTCTTATGAAGGTATACAGTATCCCCCCAAAAAGAAGAAAAAAATAGATTTTCTGGAGATGTAATATTCCTTATCGCATCTTGGGTAGTCGGGGCGGAGGGGGGGCGGTTGTTTGTGTTTCTGAGTGAGTGAGACATAAGTTCTTCTTACAGCACACTACTTAACGTTATTGTATTCAGGCCCAGAGGCCTCAGTTGGGATTTGGACTCCATTGTGCTCAACACTGTACAAACACATAGTACAAGACAATTCCTGCACCTATGGGTTCACAATCCGAGTTGGGCAATCTACTGAACTAAACTGAAAGAACATGCACAGCTTCAAGGGATGTCCCACACTTAAATCTGAGCACCAAAGTTAGCCATAAAGCAGCCCCTGTTCTGTCAGTGTTTACATTCTATAGGATGCCTTGATTACCTGCAGAGTACAACAATACTGTGAGCAGGGTAGCAATGGAGCATCTAGTGTACATACTTCAAACTGCTCGTTATCCACCCCTGGTTTTCAAGACTGAGCTCAGGGATTTGTGTATGCACAGCCTCTCAGTATGGTTAATGATCTTACTGAGTTAGGAAAATAAAAATTGCTCCTATGTTATGACACAACTTGAAATCAAAGCTTATGAAGGCTGCAATATTTAAATATAGCTGGGTTTGATCCTATCAAAGAGCATTGCCAGCTTCTCCGTATTAAATATTGTATTAATTTTGTTACTGCTATTACTTATTTATCACAAACATGTTCTGACACATGAGAACTGAGGCTAAAATTCTGCTCAGCATTTGATGGAAGCCTTAGTGGCTCTCTGAGCTATTGTTCAATGGAATAATGATAGAGGGGAGTCAATAGTAAGTATTGTACCTAATGTGATTAGTCCTCTGATGTTGGGCTATGGCAGAATACCCTAGTTAGTATGTGAAATACAGCCCCAGTGTAAACACACAAAAAAGAGGGAGGCTGGTTTGAAGCATGAAAACATGCAAAGACCGCCATTTCTTTAGATGCAGACTGTGTGTTTATGTGTAGGTAATGCTTGATTGCCTTTGGGAAGAATAGCAAAGAGACTTCATGGAGCTGAGGAAAGGAACATAAGGAACTTTGAGTAAAGTCAGTCAGTTTTGCAGAGATGTGCTCCAGGTGGCAGTAAGTATTTTGAGGGTTGTCTAGTGGTGATTTAGTCTCATTCATTCATCTTATGATGCACTTGTGGATCTGACTTGCCTACCACATATGCAGCAGTGAAAAATTAACTATGGAGTAATAACAGTGAAGATGTATCTGCGATTCTTTGCTGAACTCAGGTTTTTAGGTGCATTTTATGTATGTTGTAAATTCTCTAAATTAGGTGATTCAGGAGACTGGTAATTGAATATGGAGCCTTTTAAGTCACTGGTATGAATTTGCTCCTAACTGGTAGCAAATAAAAAATTTCATCCAGTGTTGCTTTGTGAGATGACCTCATGGGCTCTGTGTCCCATAAAACAGGTGGAAACGTCACAAGTTGCCATTATAAATGGTATAAGTTAGTACTCTTGCTGCCTGAAAGAATGTAGTTGCTGCAAGTGTTCTGATCTGCAGTCATAATCCTGTTCATAACATGACAATGAGTTGCTAGGGACTTGGATTTTCTTATGCAAGAGATTGTCCAAAGCACTGCTAATGGAAATACTCTGTATTTCTGGAAATGGAGATCTTCACTAACAATGGCTTCAGTTTTGGCATAACAGTATTTTAACTTCAAAAGTTTATTTTTATGATCATGTGGTGGTTTCGCTCTACATTGAAGACCCTTTCAGCAGCGTGTAGAGTACGTACACTACACCTACCCCTAGCACAGGTATGAATAGCAGTGTAGATGGTGAGGGACTACTTAACAGACTAGAGTAAAGACACTCCTGAAGCTTGTGGGTATGTATCCACGTATATAGTCACATGATTCTCCACTTGCCTCCCTGCCTATACTGCTGTTTTTAGAAGCATAGTGTCCCTCTGCCTGAGCTTTTTCTCACCATACGGAGCTGCTGGAGCTTTTCCCCATTGCAGGAAAAAAGTCCTGCAAAACAGGGAGCCCAAGGCTACAGCTGCTCCCCATTTCAGGCACCTTTTCTTGCAGCAGGGAAAAGCTCTGGCAGCTCCCCTTTGCTGGCCTGATGCAGGAGCTTTTCTCTGGGACAAGGAAAGGCTTCAGCAGCTCCCTTTGAGAGGGCAAGGCTCCAGCAGCAAGGAGGAGGCAGTGCAGAAAGACTCAGGCTCAGCAGTGGGGAGCTGCCATTCTGCCTCACCCTTGCCAGAGTCTTTCATTGAGACGTGTAGTTACGCACTGCAGTATGGATACAGCCTGCTTTTCACTGCAGAGTGTAAGTGTACATACAGTACATGCCGCCACAAGAGGAGTGCAGCATGGATGTAGCCTGTGTGCTTATGGTACACATCGTAAGTACAGCTGACCAGAGGGTGACCATTCCAAACACTTCAGTGGAACATGATATTTTGACAAATTTTCATTTAGCTGAAAATGTTCCAACCAGCTCTAACTAAGACTACAACTGAACATTTTTTGGCAAATAGAAATTTTGACAAAAATTGCATTTTGGGGAGGCTGTGAAACCACTTCCAAATATGGGTCAAATTTAACAAATGGTTTGGGTTAAAAGGAACTCAAAAAAAAATCTCAAGTGGCATTTTGTTTTAAAATTTGGTCCATTTTTAAAACTAAAAAAAAAAAAGAGAAAAACACCAGAAAACAACCAAACTGACTTGAAAGCATGAAAAAACAGTTGTTCAGAATCAACCAAAATGTTCTGATCAACTCAAAACAAATTGAAAAACTTTTTAAAAAAATTAATCATTGTGAATCAACCAAAAACATTTTGGCTGATTCTAAATAAATTTGTTTTTTGTTTCAGTTGGAATCTATCCAGATTTTTTTTTCTGAATATTTCTATTTGGACCATGAACTGAAAAATCCATTATTTGCTCAACTGTAAATGTGACACTTCTGTAAGTATTTAACACACTTTGCAAGCATTCTTAGAGAAACTAAGCTATTCCCATTTCAACAGTGGATTCTTGGATAAAGTGCTATCATCAGTTATCTCCTATTCTAGTTCTGTGTTTTCTGACACCTTTCATGTTTCCCATAATTTTTCTAAATGAAAACGTAAGGCGTTTCCAATCATAGCTTTCCTATCTAAGAAGACGATGAATGAAAGCTCTGTCTTCTTGAGTACCAGCTTCTTATTCTTTATGGTATTGAGACTGTAGGTCCCTTTTTTTCCCCTCCCCTTTGGGATCATAATAAACTATTCTTCTCCCTGCCACTGTGAGCCAGGTAAGCAAAATCAGAGCCACAGCCATTCCAGTAGTCAGATCATCAGTAGGCAAAGAAGTCCTTCTATAAAAACTTTCTTCTGTTAGGAGCAAAGTGTCTTCATGTTTGCTTATGGAAAGCTCCATGTGTAAACTAATTTGGAAAGAGTAAGATTATATGCTAATTCCAAAGCAGTGAGATGATCACTCTGAAAGCAAAAGGAGAGGTAACAGCCTGTATGGAGGGAGAAAACTGCATGCTTATTTCTTCAGTGGAGACAAGGTGGGTAAGGTAATATCTCTGATTGGACTAACTTCTGTTGGTGGAAGAGACAAGCTTTCAAGCTTCACAGATCTCTTCACTTAAGACACTATGGCTTGAGAAATACAGAGACCCCTGCCACCACTAATTAAGATTGTGGGGGGAAAATCAGTTGGATCTCTATTTAGTATTCAGCAGAGCCAGTAAACCCTGCAAGAAGATTAGCTAGATTCATGGACCTCTCTAGGGAAGTAGAAGAGGTAAGGAAGTGTGATAGTAATTAAATATGTACAGATGCTGGTCAATAATAACTATATCACACACAAATGCTGTTGATGAAATCGGCACCATTTTAATTTGGCTCAGGTTACATTTTATGCATCTTCTATTTACCCTGTTTGTGGGTATTTTCCTTGGAGTTTTAAATGTATAATCAATGTGAAGTTGAAGTGTGCACTACCCATGCTATTAAAATTTATCATGGCATTAGCTTTCAAAAATGACTTCCCTAACAAGTTGCAGTTAATGCTGTAAAAATTAGTTTTTTTTCATGATGAGCTCCATAATGTCAAACACTAATTTATCTCTATATTATTTTATTAGTGCTTTTTAATTGCTATGGCAGATAAGCATCACTGGCCATTATCTTGACAAAACATTTCCATTAATAATGTCACATAATTTCTGACTGATGTAGAATATTCCATCCTTATTAAGATGTTAATAATTTTAATTTGAAAAAGTCTAGCTTTTACAGTGCAGAAGATCTCACATGGACCCCTGATAGGTCTACTCTGTTTGGCTTCCATGTCAGAACCTAAATATATTACAAAATTGAATCAAGTCCTTTTCCTTTGCAATGTGGGGCACAATGGAAAAAATCTCAGATCATTTCCAGAATGGATGAATAACAACATATTATGCAGTGCTTGGTAATTAGCAAATTAGATTTTTCTAAAAATAATGCAGTCTTGTTTCTCTTTACAAGCCACAAATATGACCATATTGCCATCCAGAATTGTACTTTCAGTTAAGTTGTATGTGAATATTTTTTGTACCACAAAGGTATGGTATAAAACACAACCATGTGTTTTAAATTAGTGATTATTGAAGAACTCATTATTTAATGGAATATTATTAACTTTAATATGATTTTAGAAAAAAGAAAGCAGTTGTTATTCTACATATCATGCAACTTTAACTGTAGTTTTCACTCTACCCAAAGCTGTCATACTGCAACACTAGCTTTTGGATTAGATTTAGCAAGACAACGTTCTAGTGACACTGGGGGTGTTTATAGCATTAAAATAACTTACATAAAAGGTCTAGATTTCTGAGAATGAATCGTGGAGTTCAAGGCCAGAAGGGGCCACCAGATCATTTAGTCTGTCCTCCACTAACACCGTCAAGTACCCACACACTGAACCCAACAACTGAAATTAGACCAAAATATTATCGCTCACAGGAGACTAGACTACTGTATTATGCACCACAGGCGGAGAGTAGGAGGAACCAAAGTGACTTTAAGACAAGAGGACATTAATGTCATAGATTAGAGTGATTTTCTAAAATGTGTAACCTGGCAAGAGTATTTTATAGGTATTTAATATCCTATTGGGTTCTGCAGTTATATCTTGGATCATGTCTCTCTTGCATCAGGACACACACAATTAAACATTTGCGAAATTCAATGATCAGTAGCAGCATCACAAGAAGTGGCTAAAGTTTTTTCCAGCTTCCCTGTAATGAAGGATTTTCAGAACTGTTCCAGAAAATTTCTGATATCAATAATGGCTGCAAACAACTTCTTGGCCTTGAATTATCTTGAATTTATTCAATTCAGGACTGTCAGATGTTTGCATTATAATTTTCACAGCATTAGAAATTAGAGATGGAAAATAGGTAGTTGACATCTAGTCCATTCCCAAAGCAGGACAGTTCCTTAAATCATATTCCCCATTGTTTTGTTCACTGTATGACTACAGACGTATTAGACTAATGTAGGAAAAAGAATAGGTACAGAAAATGAACTGCACAATATGAAGGTGAAAGGGCCGTGCAAGTTGATGGAAGTGGTTGGGTTTAATTTTTATGCTCATGGCAAAAGATGACAGGCATGTTATGAGGACCAGACAGAGACTTTTTTTAAATTATGTAAGAGTGACTTCTATAGGCAAAAAAAGAATCATTGACAAGGATGTCTACCTGTGTCTTCACGGGAGAAACATAACTGCTGTGTGGGGCATCAAGCTTGCAAGATTAAGGGGTTATAAGTGTGTGTTGTGGGGGAATGGAGGGTCTTTCGAGCTCGGATAGGAAGGTGAAAGATTCTTCATTTGATCTCTTGTTTATACTTATTTAATGTTCTGTTGGGTTCTGAGATTATCAATCTTGTATCCGATTGGGAAATTAAAAGGAGGAGAGAAAATGGATTGAATATTTTGAGGATTGAATAGACTGTCCTTTTTTTACTGGCACTTGTGACATTTGCTTTTATTGGGCTGGAGAAGGGGAAAGAGTTGTATCTGGCTGAGAAGAAGCTAAGAGTAATGCATCAAACAGTAAAACACTGGAAAATGAGATTTGTGCAACAAAAAAAGCCAATTAATAGCTATTGTCTGCTAATCCTAGTGGAATAATTAGCAGAACAATAGTAAAGATCATTTCCCACTTCTCCAGAATAATAGGATAAGTGACTTGATATTTGTTTTAGAATGTCTTTTCTGTAGTCTCATGCTGCTCCTCACAGGTTTTATGTTAGTCCAGGGTGCAGAAATTATGTGCAGATTAATAAAGGAAACTGCAGTTGAGAGAGAAAATGAGGAACCAAATGGAAGTTGCACATGTTAGTATCACTAAATGTTGTTTTGCCATGATGTACATCCCTAGCTGGGATGATTTAGTTGGTGTTGGCCCTGCTTTGAGCAGGGGATTGGATTAGATGACCTCCTGAGGTCTCTTCCAACCCTAATCTTCTATGATTCTATGAATAGTTGGCAAGAGTAACGAAAGTGGGTGTTCTTTACCTTGAAGGACTTCCCCACTTTTTGTGTTTTGGCTCTCGATAATTAGCTTAACCTACTAGCAGTTGGTTTTCAAGTGTTAAGAACAATCCATGTTTCCCCTCAAACTTTTCAAAGTTGAGCCCCTTTCAGAAAATTGTAATCAGTTGCATCCCTCTTTCTCTATGTGTATATATACACATCTATAATACACACAGAGACTTACACATTATAATTTATGCCATTTGGGGACATGCAGTAGTAGAATAGTCCCACATGGAGCAGGTCTTTCTGTCATGCAAGTCAACAACAAAAAACCTCATCAAACATATTCTTCATTGTCCCACGAAAATGGGGCACATACTGCTTCGTGGTTCTGAACTGATATCCATGATCTCCTATTTATCCACAGAACAGTCAGTCCTTCACCTCTTCTGCTGAGACCGTTCCCACAGAACAGAACTAATAGGAGCAAAGTTACAGCACCATCGCCTATGATGGCGTAACCCTGTACTGTAGATGAGCCTACCACAATGGACGAACACCACTGTAGGAACTCCATCTCCCTGAGCAATGGTAGCTAGGTGGACAGAAGCATTCCTCTGTCGTCCTATGTGCATCTACACCAGAAGTTAGGTCGGCATAGTTACAGCACGCGAGTGGATTTTTGACACCCTTCACCATCATAGCTGTATGGACCAGGCCTGAGACTGCCAAAAAGGGTGTCAGTTTTAGGATGACTTCTGTGTTGTAAACATCTGTCCCCGTAGAAACTTAATGGTTAACACACGTTTATGTCATATGAGGGGTCATTAAGCAGACGTTTATAACCTGGAGTCATTATCAAACTGGATTTGAAGAATGTGGCCTTGATGATGTGAAAGAATCTGTATACCATTTCTATATCACCCCTCTCATTTACCTCACTTAGGCTGTACTCAGCTCAGCACATGAAAGAAGGAAACAAAATCTAGCTTTCAAATTAAAATGTTTCTAGAAGGGATACTTAGCTCACAAGCTCTTTCCACTTCATAGATGGAATCCACTTGCCAACAGCAGGAAAGGGAGGTGGTGGAAACAACAGAGAAGGAGCGGTTTACTTACCTTGTACAGTAACTGGAGTTCTTTGAGACATGTATCCCTAGGGGTGCTCCACATGAGGATGTGTGCACATCTGTGCACTCCTGACTGCAGATTTTTGTCAGCAGTGTCTGTAGGTCCATGCCTGTGCCCTAGATGCCCCAGCACTCCAGCACAAGGGAGGGGCGGACCTCCGCCCCTGAAAAGGAAGTTCTTTGGGGAAGGCTGGAAGACTGCAGCAAGAAAGCTTGGTGCAGGACAACTGTTGCAGCCATGGAAATGTAGCTGTGTTAGTGGCATCAAGCAAGTCCTGGAGAGATGCCTTGGCAACTGTTTGGACTTCTGTAAAATGAGGGTCTGAAATTGTTCTCTCTGAGCCTGAGGCAGTTGTTCAGGCTGAGAATTTATAGTTTTGTAAAATTCTACTTCACCATCAGGACTAATAATTAGCTACTCTGAATTGCAAAGATTCAGAGGAGTAGGTCTTGCAAACCAAAAGTCCAATCTCTTTAGCTCTTTACCTGATAGTGTTGAACAGAACCAATGTCTGTTTCTTTTGTTAGTGGCCTCAACCACCAGAGAGCTGGATGAAGGGTGAGAGAAAAAAATACTCTGAGCCGCTGGGTGGAATATTTCTTGTCAGCCCATTTGCACATAGGTGGGATGGGGGCTGGAGTTTGCCACACTGTGTGTGCTGGGACCAAGAGGCATCATTAATAGGCAGAGCAACCTTGCCCTGGGGAGATGTATGGAGGATGTCCAACAAGGAATACTGGGGTTCCTGTATCTCCTCTAGTGGAATTTGTAAATTGTCCACTACACATTTTGTCAGGTCTTGAAAGGCCTTGAAATAATTGGGGTAAGAGGTGGAGGAGCCATGACAGCCTCATCTGGTAAAGGAGGACTTGTGGAAAGGAGGTGTTTCTTCTCAGCTGGTTCCTGCTCCTCCATGGGATATTCCTGAGGTTCAAGGCTCAAGGGTACTGGTTCTTCAACTGATGTGCCCTCTTAATAGATGGGACCCTGTACCACCAGTTGCCATAGGGGGCCCATGGCAGTATGCCCACTGAGGTGGAGCATAAGAGAAAGTGGGAGGGCCCCAAAGTTGTCCTTGCCATGTTCTCTGAATACATCTTGTACTGGGAGTTTGCTCCTTATGTTGACTATCAAGGGAGACAGGCATGAAGATGGATGACCCTGTATGGACACCTCAGTCATATGAGCTGTCATCCCCCATGTCCATCGGAAGGGTGGAAAGTGCTAGTACCAGAGGTCAAGTAGGAACTGGATCCCAGAGAGGACCTGAATTTGTATCGGTACTGAGGTTTGATAGCTGGTTGGCTGTGAAGAGGTACCGGGAAATGCCAAGTCAGTACCATCTTGAAATCTCTCTCAATACCCTCAAAGAGTCTGCGTCGGGACCATGTCTGTACCAGAGGACAAGTCATCATCCAAGATGATAGGGACAGAGGTTAAGCAATTTATGAAAATGAGTCTGTACCAATGGAGAGTGTCTTGGTACTGCTCAGTAGTAGTGATTCAGGCTTTTCCAGAATGCAAAGGTCCTTGAGAACAGGAGCCTGGATTGTACCAGGGACTCCAAACAGGGCTCCTCAGGAGTACTTGTGGCAGGTGGTAATGGAGACGGGATTGAAGAACAAACAGTGCAAGATGATGATTTTGTCTTGACGTTGGAGTCCCCATGCTTCGAAGGCACTGAGCCCAGAGCCAATGTCAGTGACACCCTGGGTCTGCAGCTTGTTGGTCTGCAGCTTCTCTGCTGATGCCTTAGTATCGGTACCAGAGGGGATGAGAACCCCAACGGTACCTGTAACTGGACGTGAGGTCTCCTGAGGGTCACATTACCAACCCAAGAGGGTCACATTACCCTTTTTTCTTATCCCATTCTGGACTATGAGGTCTTTTCTTCTTAGAGGGTTTGGGTGGTGCCACAGAGTCCCCAGGGTCTTTGCTTACTGCCAGAGCAGAGGTAGTTGGCAGATTTGATGTACAGGGGGATGACTCGGACCCCATTGGTCTCAGAGAGCATTCCGTTGATAGGCATGTTAGCCTGTCTTCCCTCAAATTCTTAAATCTGCTCTTGAAACCTGAGCAGACCTTATATTTAGAGGGGATGCAAGACTCCCCAAGACAGTGGAGGCAGCTTGAATCTGTCACTGTGAGGAAAAGACTTATGGTGTATCTGGCAGGGTTTGAAGCCAGGGGTCTTGGACACAACCCAAACTCGAGGCCATGGATTGAAGCCCAAAGAAAAAAAAATCAAAGCTCAGATCAGACCAAAAAAAAAATAAGGAAGGGAAGGGGTAAGCACTCCACTCCCAAACTTCAAGTCACAGGATCTGTGAGAAGAAACTGGAATGGCAATGGGTCTGTCCCTTCCTATAGAGTGAGTGTGTGTGTGTGTGTACGGATACACACACACACACACACACACAATATAATAATCCAGAGCACCAGAGTGTCTATGGTGCAGGCACAGACACACAAACATGGCTGACACAAATCTCTGGTCAAGATTGCACAGGGGCCCACACATCCTCACATGGAGCATCCACTGAGACGCTATTCAAAGAAGAATCTAGTTTTTATTGCAGCTGCAGGAGGCAGTGTGTTTTGGGGGGAGGGAAGGGGGGTGTAATAGTTTTAAAAACTGATTAGTCTGACTAGGGTATTGATGTCAGACTCACACACACACACACCCCTCGAGTTTTGGCAAACTAAAGTGGCTGCTGCGTATGTTCCCATCATCAATCAGGGAAGCAATAGTCTGCTGAAAAGGGCAGAGGAATTCAAAATGTATTTCTAGAGCAGTGGGAAAGTCTTCAGTAATTACACTTCAGCTCCCATTGTGCTGTTTGCGCTGAACCTCAGACATGTTTGACATGGAAAATAGAGCTGGGTGAACTAGTTCTAATAAAATTAGAACAAATCCAAACCTTCACTCCAAACTCAAACTGAACTTTTGAAATTAATGTATTAAAAATTACTTGTCTTTTTTTAAAACCTTTCTTATGGCAGGGAGTTACCAGAAGATGAGTTTTACATAGTTTTACAAGTTCTTTTTCTTAGTGTGTTAGCAAGTTTTTATACATGAAAGAAATGCTATGGTGGTGGTTTTTCTGATGCAGCTCTTTGATGATGGATGTATGGCAAATAATCAGGCTCTCTGCCTTAATCTGTCTAACTGGAGTTGATTTTTGAAGTGGAGTTTCTCCCTGGAAACCAGACATTTAAGTTACTTGACATCTTCAAGAGAGGGGATTGCTGTGTTATAAACTGACCAGGTATGAACACCAGTAAATTGCAAGTAGACCCAATCACTTGTTCCTATATTCTTCCAAGCCAACTGAGTCTGGGAAGAACCTTGTCACTGTATCTAACTCTGGGCTAGACTCCTGGGCATAGGCCTCTTGTCTGAAATGCTTCTCTCCAACTGCCCTAGCCCAGAAGACCAATGCCTCAGACCTCCTGAGCCCCAGCATCCCTTACATACATTTCCTCAGAGTTCCACCTAGATTGTGGATACTGCGTGGTTACTTGTGTAACCTCTTCAAGGATGATGTAGCAGGAAAGCTAAGTACGCAGACTTAGCAGTGGAATTTCTTAACCATATTGACTTTATTTTTTAAACACTGGAGAGTTGCACGTCTTTGAAAAATAACAGACTAGAGAGGCACTCTCCCATAGTCTGAGCTCACCCTGTCTTGTGAGTTTGTGGTTCATCAGCATTTCAGGCGTGGAGAGTTCCTCCTGCCCACTCTCTACTACATATCTTTCTTGTGCATCGTAATGGTCAGCCCCCTGCACAGAGCAGAACTCTACCCTTAAATAGGGACTCAATCTCTGTGCCATGTGCTCAAACTGAGATGTTCGAGACCCACCAGTCATGTTTGCTATTTGCCCTTGTAGGCCGCTGTGTAGAGAGATCATTGTTACAAGTACACAGGCCAGCAGATTAGTCATTGAAAGTTGATGGCCCCAGATTGCAGTCTTGATGACTTCAGCGAGGTGTCAGATGTCTATCCCAAGCAGGGCAGCTGTCTGGAATGCACTGTAATAGGCTGCCACTGGGCAAGTCCTAACTAGTGCAGCCCCTGTGCCAATATTTTCAACACTGGTACAAAACAGACAACACAATTTGATAGTCATATCCCACTCCATCACAGCCTGCATGATATTTGTGACCACCTCTGTTTCAGGACTGGTGTATAAATGTAAATAAAATATGCAGATTCCATGTCACTAACTTCTCCTCCAACATGAAGTCAACCTGCAAGGCCTTAACTGCTACCACCCAGCATAGGGACAACAATGACTTCCATTTTCATGCACTTGTATTATCCAGGAAGTCAACAATTTTTGTTAAAGATTTTGGTCTAGTGGATAATTCCAAGAGAGTCCCAAGCCCTTCTGTGATAAATCATAATCTTCTCTGATATGCTGAAGAGAGAGCTGGGTTATCTCCTTTCATTAATCCTACTTATGGTACACAGCACACTGACTAATTCTGTTATCATTACTAGTGTAATAGGTAAGTACACTGCTGTGTGATTAAATTGCTCAGCTTTCCCATTATAAGCCTTGAGTCAAAGAGCATAGATTAATGCTATCACAACAGACAGAAGAAAGGCAGACCTTTACAGCATTACTATCCAAACCAATTTACTGGAAAACAGTGCTCTGTGTATGAGAGCTTTATACTGTTGTATGAAGGGAGTGTGATAACAGCCCTGCTTTGGAGGAGTTCAGCTGTGCAAGACTGCAGCCTGGCTGGACTTGAAGCAAACTCTGAGCTTTGCTTTAGCCTAGAAAGCTGGTGTGTATGTAAGCACCATAGGCCAAGCTTGTACATTCTATTAATGTATAATAAGAGGAGGGAAATTATTATTATTATTTATTAATTAAATTAGTCAAAAAGGCAAACCTTGTTGAACAGAGACTTTTCCTGGTGTTGTAACTTGGTCATTTTTTCCATACGTAGTATTTTCTCTTCCTATTTTTGTAGCTAAATATTGACATTAATCAATGTCATTAATGAACTACATAGCATAATGAAGATCAGTCATGGAGGCTGGATTTTTGCTTTGCAAGCCACATAGGCCATTGATGTTCCAAAATCAAAAATGGGATTGGCTTGGATCTGGTTTCCATTTCACCCAAAGCACAAATGTTTGGGTTGTCAAGGAATGGGGGGGGGGGGAGTTCTTGTTTTAGCTCATCTCTAATATGTGCCCTATAATAAGAGGATATGCAATGGGGCAAGTTAATACAGCGAGGGGGGAACTCTTAGCATTGAGAATTCCCCGATACTTTCCTTGAGTGGTGTTGGTTGTTGGTAGTGTCTATTGCAGTGCTATCCCAGATGTGTCAGATATTCTACAAACATAGGAAGTCAGTCTATGCACTGAATGGCTTACATTTTAATATCTGTATCTTACCATTGCACAGTATGGTTTTTGTTTTGTTTTTATTGTGTCTTGATGATTAATACAAATCAGTTCTCATGCAGGTGAACACCGACACATATGGCAGCAAGCAGGTGTGTAAATGTGAACCTGTCCTAAATGCTAAGACTGAAAGGCGTGTAAGTCATGAATAACTTTTCCTGTTATACCTGACACTCAGTCGTTCCAGCTTTTGTCATCTGATGTGGCACATGCACTATCGGATTATTCTGTCTGGAAAGCAATGGCAGGCCTATTCATCCTCTAGATGATTTATAATAATCTAGGGGTACCATTTTGGTGCAGTCCGAAGGTAGTCTTTGCCTGGATGTTTCCAGTGGTTCTCCTATGTAACTAGTTGTTGTTAATTATTTGTATTATACTAGTCTGTAGAGGCCCCAATTGAAATTGAGGCCCCATCATGGTAGATGCCATATTTATACATAGGAAGAAATTGTAACAACTGAATTGTAACAATATTTTCTCAAGACTTTCCTCGGGAAATTGTGTTTTTATCATAGAAATCTCAGTTATGTTAACAGCCAATACATTGAGGACTTTCTGTAATATATTAATTACTGGATTAGGTTAAACCTACAGTCTAACAACCACTGAGGGACCCTCTCTCCAGGAGGCTGGCTTGTTGTGTGATGTACTAATGGAAAGAAATGGAAACAGATCAAAGCATACATACAATAGCTGCCTTCAAGGTTTTTTTTATATAAATAGTTGTGCTGACACAAGCTAATAACAATACTGTCACAAGATAATGTGACAGTAACATGCAGAATCCATTATTTTCATTGGACACATAATGACTTGTAGTGCTGCTAGACACTGAATGATCTCACACTGGCAAGATGATTAATTCATGTCTGTGCTACTCTGGCACTGCAAGGCTTTCTGTATTTAGACATAAGCACGCCTGTGCATGGTTTGGCCTGCTGCAGCCAGGGTGTCCAATTCTCAGGAATGATAGAACCAGCTCTTTAAAAGCCAATAAAGTCCTGATGCTGCAGGACTTGCAGTTGGTGGGCTCATAGGCCTGAGGAAGCCAGAACACTACACACTTCGCCCTGGGCCTCTGAATGTTTCAAAATCCACGTGGATTTTGAAACATTTGCTTTGTACATTTAATCTAATGGCCACTGTGAAGGAGGGAAGGGAGCTGCCACCTTGGTAAAGGTAGGAAACTGACCTTTACCCGTTTAAAAAGTTTCCCCCTTATTTCAACCTCTGTATATTTCCTCAGTCTAGTAACCAAGCAAAATAACCTTAGTCCCAACATCATACTCCACCACTACACTCCCCGAAACTGCAAGTCCTTTTTTTCCCCTTTTTACAATCTTGACAGGTATTCCTCTGCTTAAAGCACTATAAATGTTGCAAAACTGTAACATTTCAGAACATTGTGCAAAATAAAATGTAAGGGTAAAATTTCCTTTTGTGTGTCAGTTCCCCTGCATTAAATGTTTGTGAAAGAAAACTAGATGTTTATTGGTGGTCCTATCTAAAAACAAAACAAAGGGTTCATTGGTATTATGCAGTTATCTGCCTTCTGATGTGCAGCAAAGCAAAAAGTGGATCAGATAATATCCATGACAAAACACAGGAGTAGTATTCTGGCACATACACTCACTGACTCTTTAAGTCAACTCTCTTCTGGGCTGCACTAACTAGGAAATGTAACACACTTCAAAGACCAGATCAAAGACATTCATGGCATTAGTATTTAAAAGCAGCACAATGCATGCCTGAAACACAATGCATGCCTCAACTATGGCACAACCGTATTTCTATGGAAGGCTCATTCAAATCCTAATCCACCCAATTTCTAAATTGTAGAGATGGGACTAATTCATTATACATTTTTGTTCTAGACCAGCAAGTGGCAATTTCATTAATTTATATGACAATGGTTACCCATAGAAACCAGCGAATAGACTACCACTGTGCACCATCTCCTTTTTCCGATCACTGTTCAATCTCATCCTGTTCTCTCGGATTGTGTATCACACACATGTTTGGGTAATGTTTTATAAATTATATTCTAAGCTGTGTGACTCTTACACTGTACAAAGCATTGCAATAGATCAGGCTTTGGTTGTTACTGTAATATTGACAGCAATAGCAAGCACAACTGTAGCCTTCCTTGTGCTAGATCCCACTAATTGGCTGTCCACAAAGTCAGTCATGACTTGGAGAGATCAGATCTCTGGTTTGAGAGGAAAGCTCACATGCTCACTCAACCCTTGCTGAGACTGTCGGAGTAGGGACTATTGGCAACTGGAGTGAGGTCGTCAATGAAATCTTGTCTGCAAGCCGGAAGTAAGTGGCTGAATAGGAAGTGTGACTCCAGGATGGGTTTCTTGTAGTTCATGTTAGGGAAGGAATCATTGATGTCCTTGGTTCTATAATGCTGGAATAAGGAGCACATTCAGACGCCTCCTCCAGCTAATTGCTTGACATAAAACCTAATCTTTGTGTGGATCTGTAAAGGAAATACATTCAAAGCAAAAGTTCGAGTTAAGTAAATATTTTGCTATTATCTGAAAAATGGCTCGTCTAGCAGCACAGGGTCCTTCTAACACCATGGTGGGACATGGATTTAGCCTTGACCCAAAGGGAGAGTGACATCTATTGCATCCCCACACCACACCCCATTTTGCACCAGCCAGTTCTTCATGAGAGATCTCCCTATCGAAGCTACTCTCTATTTCACTGTATGTTGAAATAGAGATGTCTTCAATAATCTGAGGGAAGTAATTGCTGTAATTTGTTTTTCAAGATTCTAATTGTACATGAAAAATGCCAGTTTCTCTTCATGATGGATGACCATATTTCAAATGTAGATAATTACATCTTTTTATTTGAGCTACCAGCCTAGACACTTCCAATTTGTGATGAGATTGCTAAACTTTTTTTTGTCTCTAATTTGAATGGTTCTGGCAATACCCTGACTGGTATATTTAACCAGCCACTACTAAATTGCTTTGAATACAGTTCACTCTTGCTGTCACTGTCATTGCAGTTAATAGCATGAGATATATTCTTTAGAGGAGTATCTTGTCACAGACATTTTGGATCAAGATAGGGACACTAAATGGTATATGTAAAATAAATGCATCAAAATGAACCCTGCTGTATGTAGTTCATGACCAGGTAGAAGCAAAAAGTCACGTTCAGCTATCAATTCCATTTGTGATTAAATTGAATTTATGCATGTCTGCCTTAGCATGGCATGGGAGAGACTTTTTTTTCAACATATCCTCATAGTTGTGGCCGCATAACACCTTCCAACCCTAGGTGACTATCCGAGCCTTAAATGCGAACTTCAGTTGTTGTTTTAATGGCTACCTTTGTTACTGAAGAAAGAATGGATGGTAGTGGGCTGAAATAGTTACCTCTACTGGCCCATCAAGTCAACAGTTCTAGGGGCTACTGCCTAGATCGGTGGCCAAGAGGAGGAGGCAAGAGAGAAAGCATACAATAACCAGATCTCCTATGAGAGACTAATGAATGTAATCGTTCTTTGGTTTTTCTCTACTGGTGTTTATTTCTTGGCCTTTTCTTTAGAATGAATGAAATGTTGTACTGATGATTAATAGTGTGAATGAAGTCATGGTATTGTAAGTGATAAAAGAATCAGATGTGTGTTTTCAGTCCCAGTCTAATAAAAATCTGTCTAACTGAGAAGATCAAGAACTTCCAGTGGGAAACCAGTTGCAGTTTATAATTATTTTACATTTAAAAAAATGCAATAGAAAACACAGAAATGTTAAAACGGTCTTTCAGCTTTAAAAGATTTACTATTTCCTTTAGAGTTTGCAGTCACTTCACTGTAGCTCTGGGTCCTTGTACCTATAAGAAAATCCCCAATACATATGATCTGCTTTATTAATCCAAGGAGGAAAACTAAATTATCACAGTAAAACCACCCTCCTTCACGTATGCTATTCTTCTTTTGGCCAAAAAGCCTGAGACAATACATGTCCTGATGGTCAAGTAGTTTTGGCTGATGGACTGAAGAGAGAATTTGAGACCTGTGACGGAAAATGCCTTGTCACTAGTCACATCCATGTTAAACAGGGTGCTGCAAATAAGTGTCTTCACTGTTGACAATTGGTGTCCTGTAAGTAGAGAGCAGCTCGCTCAGGTTATCCGGACTTCAACCATTTTGCACTTTAGAGCTCAAGACCAATACTTTCAATGCTGAAAGCAGAGTTTTGGAGGTAGTGAAGTGGAAGCTGTATTCTAAATCACCTAATGTACTGGTCACAATATTAAACGTTCTTGCTTCCTATGGTGAAAACTAGAGCTGACATGATTTTCACTATCCTCAAACACACACCCAAAGGGGGAGGGAGGGAGTATTTCTTTTTAAAAATTTCCTTTGAAATTTGGGTTTAGCAAAAAAAATGGAACACCAAAATTTCAGTTTTCAGTAACTAAAATGTCAAAGTCTTTAGTTAAAGAAGTGAAAAACATCCAGTTTTCAGTTGCCAGAATGACAACATTTATTTAAATGGACTATTTTGTAGGAGTGGGAAGAGGGGGAATCCATTTGGTCAAAAAAGAAAAGAAAAAACAATTTTTAACCTGTCCTACTAAAACACTATGGATGCCTTGTCATCTTCACCGTTTACGTTCAATTTAGCATGATTTAACATTATATTTTTTACTTGATGAATACAAACTATGACTTTGTGGGGCTACTGTGTGTGTTTCAGCTTTAGATGTCTTAATAAGGTACAGAACAAAGTAAATGTGGCTGTGGCAAATAGCTAAAAGTGCAACTCCTGGATAAAGATCCTCCCATACAGTACATTGGCAGATACGTGAAACTGCTTAGGTTTAGTTGTGTTTTCTTATCTGCTGCTGGAGGTGAGCCCCAGATTCCTAATGTGGTCCCTAAAAAAGAAGAAATAAGTGATATTAGGAAGGCTCTGCTGAATTAATTCAAAGCTGTCTTTTATTTAATATGGAACTGTGGGGAACACATTGATATTCTCGAGTTTCAAAATTTCAATATCTGTTCTCTCATGTGCATGCCTAAAAGCATTGGAGGTTAATTTGTGTAGCATTTGCAGTGTACTGGGCAATTAAACAGAGATGAAGGTAAATTCCTGCCCTACAGAGATCACAATTTAAAACTAACATCCATTGAAGTCATTAGAAAGAGTTCAGTGAGAACATGCTTAAAAGAGTTTACAATCGAAAATATGGGTTCTGCCTGTGCATAACGTAGAACCATCAATGTATTGGTCTGTTCGTATAGAGTGGGTCTTTTGAGGTTCATAGGAATTGCCATGCCACTGGACTCATGTGGCATACCTAGTCCTGTAACTTGCTGAACATCAGCCAGTATCATAAGCTTCAAAGGCATGTGCAAGTAGTAGACACTTATGATTAGGGCCCTACCAAATTCATGGCCACGAAAAACTCGTCACGGATCCTGAAATTTGGTCTTTCCCCAATGAAATCCTTTTTTTTTGTGTGTGTGCTTTTACTCTATCCTATACAGATTTCACAGGGCAGACCAACGTTTCTCAAAGTGGGGGTCCTGACCCAATAGGGAGTTGCAGGGGCATCACAGAGTTATTTTATGAGGCATCATGGTGTTGCCACCCTTACTTCTGCGCTGCCTTCAGAGCTGGGTGGCCACAGGGCGGTGTCTGTTCGCTGAGCTCCCAGTTCTGAAGGCAGAACCCTGCCACCAGCTGTGCAGTTTAAGGGGGGGCAATACCATTCCATGCCACCCTTACTTCTGCGCTGCTGCCTGCAGAGCTGGGCAGCCGGAGCGTGGCGGCTGCTGACTAAGGGCCCAGCTCTGCAGGCAGCCGCGCAGAACTAAGGGTAGCAAGACCATACCGTGCCATCCTTTCCTCTGTGCTGCTGCTGGTGACAGCTCTGCCTTCAGAGCTCGGCTCCCGGTCAGGAGCCACCGTTCTCCAGCTGGCCAGCTGTGAAGGCAGCGTCACCGCCAGCAGCAGTGCAGAAGTAAGGGTAGTAGTACCGCAAACCCTACCTACAATAATGTTGCAACCCCGCCCCCCCCCCCACACACACACACGCTTCTTTTTGGGGTCAGGACCCCTACAATTATAACACCCTGAAATTTCAGATTTAAGTAGCTGAAATCATGAAATTTATGAATTTTAAAATCCTGTGACAGTGAAATTGACCAAAATGGACCCTGAATTTGGTAGGGCCCCACTTATGATTGGAACTAGTCAGGAACTTTCCATCTGAATGGTTTGCCAGCAGAAAAGGCCCTTTTCACACATTCAGTTTTCCAGGGGAAAACAGATTTTTTCTTCCAAATCAGGAAAATTGAAATGACTCTGCCCCACTTGTCCCTCTGGAAGACTCTGGTCAATTTTTCTTTCTGCCTGCAGGAAAGAAGTGAAATTGAAAACAGCCTTTCTGCCAAGCAGCTGGGAAGCTTCAAAAATTCTGTTTTGTTTCTCCCTAAACAGAACTTTCTGGAAATCCCTTCTTGTGAAATGTTTTTTGACTTTTTGTTCCAAAATAAATAAATTGTAAAAAAGGAAGGAATTTCCATTTTTCAGCCAGCTCTAGTTATGATTAGCCTGGCCCCAGAGTAGATTTCTTCCTAGTGATTTGAGCCCTGATATTGGAGGGTTTAAGCTTTTTATTAAAAATCAAAGTGTTTTTGTTTCTTGTAGCGCTTGTCCTTATTCAGGGCTTGGGGTCCAGTTGTGCTAGGCATGTTACAAACACATATGAAGATACATCAAAATAGAGGCAGAACTGGAAATAGAGCAATTGAATTCCCACCCACCTTCCATTTTTGATTTCCCACCACTATAACACATCTGCCCATGTAGTCTTTTATATTAAAAAGTCTAGAAGATAGGCCATACGACTAAATTGGAGACATGGATTCTATTCCCTCCTGTATCAGTGACCTTGAGCAAATCACTTCACTTCTCAGTGCCTCCACTTTCCTAAATGGGATTAATATTACCTCCTTTGTAAAGGTCTGTGACATCTACCCTTGAAAAGCAATCTGTACAGGTAAAGCATTTATTATTCTTGTAGTACTATACATGTCAAATGTCATTGTTATTTAGAGACTGTTCCTTACATTTACTGTAATCACTAAAAAACTGAAGTGTTCACCTTAACATTCTCCTCAAAATTTTCACATGACAATTTGAGACATGGACTTATTGCATGAAATTATCAATCTGTAAATGCTTCCATGTCTATCTTTTTCTCCATTTCAATCAATCATGTTTTTATTCTACACTGAATACAACTGCACTACTTGCACCCGATGAAGTGAGCTGTAGCTCACGAAAGCTCATGCTCAAATAAATTTGTTAGTCTCTAAGGTACCACAAATACTCCTTTTCTTTTTGTGGATACAGACTAACATGGCTGTGAGTATGAAATCGCACTACTGAAATTTATACAGGAAGAAACTGTTCCTTCCTCCCTCCTTTCATTTTCTACAATGGGCTGCTTTCTATCAGTATTGTCTGAATGGTGTGTGTCGGATCCAAAGTCAAAGGTCACTTCTGCGTGCTTTGTTTATTTTATTTCTCAAAATGTAAACAAAGCCCATAGAAAAAGCTCTATGCATTTTAAAACTCTATTAGACTAACAATATCATTATAACTACCCAGCAGCATTGATTCATCATATTTAAATTCAAAACAGTCAGTAAAATTAGTAAAGCCCCTTTCACTCCAATTTTCAAAAAAAGAGTTATTTTCTAATCACATCTCTTGCAATTAAAACACAGGGAAACTCAGCACAGGATAATATTATACCATTAGGATCCTTTTGTGAGTGCTATTATCTCCTCCATCAATTATTTATACACATCCTTTTGTTAAGGTAGGTACTATCTTTAGACAAAACTCACCGGGCAGTGGCAGGACCAAAAGCAAAAGATCCCAAGTCCATGTAGTATTGTGTTGTGGTTCTCAAAGCCGTCCATAATTCACTAACCTGAAGTAGAACAAAATGGCTGGTGTTACTGGATTTGATACAACCTCAATAGACTACAGGTCTTTTGGTAGAACCATACCTAACCTGAGATGAGAGTCATGTTCAAATAGCTTTTGTAGCATGGCATAAGTTGCTCAGATAATTATATAGGAGGACTCAGATGGATCCTAGTTCTGAACATTTTAAATCATGCATTAAAAGTGTAATGAGCCACAGCCACGGGAAAGCTGTGTAACCAGAAGTGGATCCGATTATATAACTGTAGCATAGCTTGCTGTTTCAAGTTCACACACAATAAATCACATGCAATCCTGAAGCGAACTTCCTAGTTTCATACTAAATTAAGTTTTGCCTCCACCCTACCATAAATAAGAGTCCCCTGTAGGACCCCTGTATATACAGTCCCCTGGGAGGGCGGGGGGAAAGGGAAGATTGCGGTCAGTACTCAAGGCATGAGACGAGTAAGGCCTGGGTGATCACCTAGAAGTCAGGATGGAGAGGAAAGTCATAGATTTTAGCAATGTTGGCTCAGTGCTGATGAGATTTGATAACAGCTTGGCTCCCGGAGCAGAAGGAAAGAAAGTTTGAAGATCAACTGTATTACAAGCCTGGGTGATGGAGTACAGGAGAATTGTCAACAGAGATTGGAAGCCAGATCGAAAGGAAGGTGTGGATGGTGAATGTAAGCTTGCAGTAGCATTGTCTGTGCCATAGCTGTGGCTAGAAGCCATCTGTTTTCAAGGCTTTGAATCCAGCAAAGTTTACCAGAACAAGATTAGTGTGTGGCGAGGTGGCAGTGGTGGTGGGAAGTTTCACTTTACAAACCCTTTATTGCAAGATCAATTGTGCAAGATTATACTGGCCAGATCATTATCTAGCAACTTTACAATTCTTAGAGGCATGAAGAAGGAAGCTATTGACTATAGTATAAGAGATTGTAACCATGAACTATTCATCCTAGTACTTTTCCAGGAATGAGTTCAGTAACAATGGAATTTTGGTGTCCCTTTAAAAGCCAGTACCATATCTGCAAACAGGCAATCAGATGGCAACATACATACTTAGTGCAAAGTTATCAAACAAATACCTGTTCAGCCAGAGTGTAACCCCATGCATTCTGGCTGCTGCTTGGATCCCAATAATTCTGAGAATATCGTGTTTGTCTTTTAAGTTGTATAAACTCATTTGCTGCTTCTTCAGATACAAACGGTGCTCCCAATACACCTGAAATGGAAGTGTTGCAATGTCATAATGTTTGTCAGTTATTTTAGAACTTACACTTCACAGAGATTTGTAATCATGTGTCATTCCTTCACAGAACAATGTTAAACCTAAACCAAAGTATTAGAGCTCATTCAAAAGGAATATTTGAATCCAAATTAAGCCACAAGTTTAGGATTTTGTAAAAACAAGATTTTACAAACCTACATCCTGTAGAAGGGTTTCTGCAAGTTTTCATTGAAATCCAAATAGGAGAAGTTATTTAAAAATGAATCACTCCACTTTATTGTGCGTGTAACACAAACAGTCCACCAGGGAAAATGAGAAAGGGGAATTGCTTAAACTGATCATTATCAATTCTGAGAGAAATACAAAACATAAAACATAGCTAGCAAAAAGTAATCTAGACTTTACTATCCCTTTTCTTTTCGGGGTGTGTGTGTGTGTGTGTGTGATTTTTGTGTTGATTTTCATAAAAAAATAGACAATAATAGTACAAAACCAGAAATGATTTAAAGTTTGTTTGTTTCCAAATACCACACATTTCACAGGCTAGCTAATAAATTACACAGTGTCACAACATGTCCAAGTTGCAAGACCAGATAATACAAAATACTCTTCTTCTCCCTCCATGCCCCTCCTTCCTTCCCTCTTCTGCCTTTTCATGTGTCTTCTACTATCCTTTCTCTTATTACTCTAATTATTAGTACTATAGCAAATACATGTGTTCTCTACTCTTGCCATCTAGGATGGGCAGGGGTCAGTCACAGGGGATGGCCCTGATCTCCATCGATGGTTCTATGGAAGCTACTTGGTGAATGGGCCTAGTTCATAGACAGAGAGGTGGTGTGTTTCTGGTCTTGCTCTCAGCTTGTTCTGGGGCGACTTTTCAGTCCCTCCTTGATGCAGGCCATCTTCTCTGTGAAATGAGAATGCCTCTCAACAAGAGGGGTTCTCAATTTGTCTCACTATTTCCACCTTAGGTCTGGTCTACACCTAAAAATTAGCTCAAGCTACCTTTTGCTCTGGGCTGTGAAAAAATTTTTACCCTGTGCAATGGAGTTAGGTCATCCTAACTGTAAGGTGATGGAGTCATCTGTGAACTAGAACCTGCTTAAACCCCATGTGTTGATGAATCATTCTTGTGGTAGGCTCCAACCAATCCACAAGCCAGGTGCCAGTCTAGTGTCTCTCAGGGCGGGTATATAAGCCTCACAGGAGAAAGAGCAGCTCAGTCTGGTCAGTGTCACTTCAAGGCTTCAAACTCTCCCCTGCCTGATAGTAGTAACAGACTCCACATGCTTTAGCCTGTTCCACCCTTGTTCTTACTCTGGTCTTGTTCCAGCCCCACTCTGTACTTCTGATTCCGGCTCTAAACCCTGGTTCCAACCATAGACCCAGCTGCCATGGCTCTGACCATCCCCATCAGTTTCTGACACTAACCCCCACTGTAGATGCAGAGAGGTCAATGAAAGAATTCTTCCACTGAACTAGCTCCCATCTATTGAAGAGATGTATTAACTACATAGACGGGAAAACCCTTTCCGTCGACGTGGGACGTGTCTATACTACAGTGGTATAGCTGCAGGGTTGTAGCTGTGCTGCTGTCGTGTAGACATACCCTTAGGTTTTCCCTTTCCCTCTGCCAGCTTAACTTCAGATCTTATGGCCTGTGTATACAAAAAAGTTGAGTTTAACTGAATGTGTTATTTTAAACCACTGTACTTAAACTGCTGCAAACTTGTCTGAACACTCTTGGTTTAAAAACTGAAATAAAAAAAAATCACTCAAACTGAAATAAGTGTGTCCATACACAGGATTGCCCCCATTTAGCTAAAGGGGTTTAAAATAACACCTTATATTAAACTGGTACAACTTCTGCATGTACACAAGACTGTAGATTCAAGCAGAGTTCTGTACTCTTTGCACATTGCATCCAGTAATAGGAGTTCCGCAGGCCAAACTATGGAATCACTGACATCTATCCACCCCCATGGCTTCCACTGAGTTTGTACAGGGAGACTGATTTGAACTTAGTAAACCCATGTGTTGATTATGCACAATAATGGATAGAATCCAGCTCACTCCTTCTCAGCAGTGTCAGTTCTGCTGGGTTAACCAGAGTGAAAACCTTCATTTGTCACTATCAAGACCTTGTACAGGGAACAGATTTGTGGAGTAAAACGGCTGCTTATATTTACAATGCTGCTGCTTTTCAGAGCCAAAAAGTACTTGAAAACTAGATCGGAAAATTGAAGAGAAAATGTCATTGTTCATACAGAGGCTAGCAAAATGGGGCCCAATCTGGCTGTGATCTTCAGCTATTGGAATATACATGTAAAATAGTAATAATACTAGAGCAAACAATTTTGCTTTGCCAGAAAGATGGACTAGATATCCTAACAGGTCTTCTCGCCAACGTTTGATATGCTTCTTATGCTTTGCTTGCTCAAACACTAGAAACAGGAAGCAGAAATTCAGTCATCTTCAAATAAAATTACTCTTCAGTTGACCCAACTGTGCAGATGAACTAATGCATATTCCATGGCAAATTGTCTTCGTTTTAAGCATAAAATGCTGTTTCTTAGGTGACTACGAAATAGCTAATTATTCCTGGGTTTCTGAAAGCAAGAAAAATTCCACAGAGAAATATGTTCTGCCTCTGTGCATGCAAGTAACACTTGGCTGTTCCAGAGTTCAAGAAATTCAAACAAGGCTATTTTACCAAGAGTGTAATATTTCTTAGTCAGCTTACTATGAGCTTCTACCGAGGCATATATTTTCATTTTTATTTTTTTTTTATATTGAACATATTTTGCAAACGTCATTACTATTCTGTGGTGAGACGCTTGAACTTTGGTCAAAAATAAATGCCATAATGTCCATTGCCGCTAGCATAAGACTTAACCTTTTTCATTGAAAAAATATAGTTAGTTGGGATCACCGATGTTGCTTAAGTTTTGTTGCCGAAGAGTACTTTGGCCTTGTGACTGCTTGGTGAGTTACCCTAAAAAGCATAAACAGAGTAGCTGTAATTTTTTTCTTCAAAGAATGAGCACTAGTAGCTACTTTGTGGGGCAGCGAGGTTCTAGCTTGGCTCCGCTGGTGGCAAGTGCTATGTTTTAAAGGTATAAGCTTAATTTTTTAATGGATACATATTCTTCCTAGACTGCACCCTTGGCCAATGGGAAATGCCATTCCATGAGAAATGTATTCTTATTTCCTCATGCCGAATTAACCTGTGCAAGAATGAATGGGGCACTTCATTGAGAAATTATATACACAAAAGGAATTTTTTGACTGTCTGTAAACAGGCAACTGCACACAGTGCTGTTTAGAGCAAAGAGAAAAGATGGTCTTTTGGCTCAGACACAGAACTGGGAGTCAGAAGATCTGGTTTCCGTACACATTCTGCCTCCTAACACCCTGTATGATCTTAAGACATGTTCCCTAACCTATGCCTCAATTTGTGCTTCTGTAAAATGGGTGTAATTCCTCTCTTCTTGTTGAACAGCTTGATTTAATGTTTATAAAAGAATTTAAGATCTTCAAATAATTTTTTATAGATGCACGGCTTACCTAAGAACTTTCTGCTGTATGCAATTCCGCATCTAGCAGCACCCTTGCACCAAAATTAGAAGAGCAGAATGTCGAAGCATCCAGCTGCAAGACTGGACATAGTTAGCCAGAGCAAGTGTGATGGATACGAGTCAATGAAATTGCTCACAAAGCATAATAGTATCCTTAGGGACACTGAATATTGAAAGTTCCAGTGAAACAAAGATAAGTCAGTGGTAAGAAGGTCAAACAATGTTAGATATGTACGTTTTTACTCTGTTACTGTTTCTTTTTTCCCTCTGGATGAAAATATTATTATAAGAATAATATAGAGTCATGGCCAGAAGGGGAAGATAAAAGGAACATCTTTGAGGAGTGAGCTGCTGTGAGGATTACAGCAGCTGTTAGTTACCAGGTGGAGTGTTTGATTCCCTGAATATATTGCTCACATTTTTGGAAGACTTCAGTAAATATTCTTACACCTAAAATGAATCTTTTTAAAGTCACCAAGTCATGCTTGGTGGCTTAGTTTTTATAATCACGGTCTGAGGCAGAGAGTTTAGTCTTCCCTGGAGATATAAACAATAGTTATCACTATTGTCCCAGTGTCTTCAGAGCATCTCATTGTGGATTAGTGAAAGCTGGCACAAGATTAAATTTGACCGTGAAGAAATGTGACATTCCCCAGGGTACAATCTGGACTGCCGAAGAGCTGTGTCCCCTCAGTTCTCCAACATGGGGTGCCTTTTACATTGCTTCGCTGTGAGAGCTGCCACTCCTGGCCTTTGTCACACACAGCCTCTAGCATGGAAATTACTCCCAGCTGAGTTACTTGAGTGCTTCTAGCCAGCCACTCCTGAATTGTATTCCAAAGTGATACCAACAAATTTCCAGTCTCAGACTTGTCTCCAGAAATATAAGTCCTTGTACAGCTCTTTCCTTCTGGACAACACAAGCTCATAGAAAGTCCATTAATAAAAAATGATATGCACAAATCCTGTTATCTCAAGAGGAGGTTCCCAAACACTTCACTCCAAACACACACAGGTTTAGATAAACCAAGTTTATCTAACAATAGAAAGATGGATTTTAAGTGATTACAAATAATGAGCCATAAAAATCAGAATTGGTTACAAAGAAATAAAAGGTAGAACACAAACTAATATCTAACTTAACAAGCTAAGTGAATTTAAAGCTAAAAGGTTTCTTTCACCACATATTTACAGCAGTCTCGCTGGATCTGTCAGCCAGGACCCCACCCCCGGTTCAGTGATGCTCCTTTTGTCTCTCAAATGTTGTTGATGCCATGAGTAGAGATGAGGGGAGAGAGAGGATTTGTGTCCTCTGTTCCTCATTTTTATTTCTTTTCCTCCACTTTGAGAATCATCTCCAGCTGGGGTTCAGGGATAGCCAATCTGTTCACACAGGAACCCCCAGCTATTCCTTTGCCAAGATATAAATGTCTGGTTAATACCATTCTTCCTGCCAAACAATGGCTGCTTACCTATGTGATAATCCATTTGATTCTGTTGACACCTTGCTAAGGCATCACTTTTCCTTTTGTCTCTGAGGAATTGGTTTGGGCTGCTTTCCCAGATTTGGAATATGCCTTAGTAACATCATAAAGTAGAATCGTATACTGTTACATACAATGTTGTCACACATATTTTACCAGGACAATATCGATCATGAATGATGAGTTTTCAAACGATACCTCACAAGGCATACTTTGTACAAAATGTATCATAGCATTGTAAAAGTGGTAAACACAATAGTACAGTCTGTCACAAGAGAATCTGATTGACTCTTGTCATCTCTGTTCAATCAGTGAATGTGTACTCAATCCAGCCTGGAAAGTCAAAAACTTGGCTGTGGAAAGGAAAATTAATTGGATTCAACTACTAGGATGCAATCAACTGGTACAGTGAGGCAGGTCAAATATGCAAAGAGGGTAAAATTAACTTGAGTGTAGCTCTTAGTTTAACTTGTGTTTAAACCCTTAACACAAGTCATGAGTGGGACTTTAAATCTGCTGCACAAGAATAGATTTCAGATAATGACTGCCAGTTAAGCACAAATCCCAGGAGTGCACACAGGAGAGTTCCTTTTGTTCAGCTGGTGGATCTCCAGGCTACCAGGATCCCAGTACAACTATAGTAATATAAAGAAAGACTTAAGAATAGGTGCTTAAAGTTCAACTCCTGAGCCTTGTTAACACCTATATAGATGGTGTGGTTTTTCTGAAGTGCTGAGCAATAGGAGCTGCTGTGTGCTTAACACTCATGGAAAAATCACCATCTATGTCTAATTATAGACCTGGGATCCAAACATTACCCACTCTTGAAAATCTTGACTATACAGGATGCAGCTCCCCAGATCTTAAGTCAGCACTAGTATTTCACTACTAATGGGAAAGCTTTGACAATTGGGACTACATCTATCCCTTGTGGAACTCCATTGAAGTGAAGGATTTATTTTGACCATTGATATTTACCCCATATGTTTTAATCTTTAAAACAATGTGGAAATGAGTACCAATGTTTCAGTAATTGGTTTCCATGCACATTAGCAAATAAAGCTACTTTTTCTTCCCTTATTTTCTGATTTTGCTCTTGTTTTTGCATGTCTGCCATTATTTCAAAACCCATCAGTAGTCATGTCCAGCAGTTGCTGTGGAGCCAATCCTTCTCTTTTTGTGTAGTATTTCTTTTAACCCTCAGCTCTGAATGTGCCTGGTCAGAATGTCAGATTCAAAAAGCAGACTTGTCTGTGATATCAGATATTCCAGCTAGCACTGCCTGGATTACAACAGCTGAACTCTCAACCTCTGACCCTTTGGTCCTGTTAACGTTGCTGATGCTGACGTGTTGAGTACTTTGAAAAGGTAAACTGAATGTTTAGGGATGTTCCCTAAAGTTAGAAATGAGACAAAACCATATCAGAATCTCAGCTTCAAATATTGCCACACACACAAAATGTACTGAAGATTCAAGAACGTGGACCAGAATTTTGCAACTTCAAACCCATTGTGATTTGAAATCGTTTCAGTTGTCCTAATCAGAATAATTAATTTCATACTATGTGCTAGATACATTCATGACAAACATGAGATGGGGTTTGATAATGCTTCCCAGAGTCAAGAGAAATCTGGATTTGATTCTTATCTGTAGTCATTGTCAATTCCTCTGAGAGTTTCTGAGGGCTTGGAGCAGTATCCTGAGCCCTTTGGAGAAATATAGAAATTGCTGCTTTGGTAAGAGTTTGTCTCAGCTACATACATTAACTATGAGCGATCATGTGAAACTTCATGGAGATCAAAACTTGCTGATTGGACATGACCCTTTTCAGGTACAGGAAGGCGGTTGCTAGAGGATGCATTTTAGGGTTCCACAGACTGCCTGTGAGTTGCATATTACGCACCCTATGTTATACGTTGTGATTTGAGATCATTGATCAAGTGTCAAGATATACAACTAAGTTTTGATCTGACTTATTGTAAAATTGGTAACTTGTAAACATTTGCAATATATACCTCACAAAATATAAACATAGGCCAAAATGTTAGTCACTTATATCAATATTGAAGAATCCAAAATAACCAAAATAATTCACTTGGAGCTGTGGATACTCGGCAGCTCTGAAATACTGGCCATTCTTCTTAGGTGCCTAAACATGGATAGAGGCACTCAAATTTCAGATGTTTGGCCCTACTTGTTTGCCATAATTCTAACTATGACAGCCTCATTTACTTTTGTCCTATTCTTGATTTTTCCAGCATCAGGTCACACAATAACTCTGTGGTCGAACCAAGCCTAGACCCAAGGCTTCAATCACTATATAACACACTTCCCAAAAATGGGGGGGGGGGTGCTGCTGGAAATCATTTGAAAGGATGGTGAAGTGTAAGGTTCTAATCAGCAAACCCTGTGGGTCATGTTTTAATCCCCACTGCCTTGATTTTTACTGAAAGACCCTTCATAGCTAATGAATGGCTGAACTGAACATAACCAGTGATCAAAAGAGGCTGTAAGAGCCTACTAAAATTAGTTGTAAGGAAAGCCTGAAAAGAGCACAAATAAGGGGGTTGTGAAAGATGGAAAGGAAAATGAGAAAGGGAGAAACAGCATTTCTCAAAAATTAATATCACAATGCTTTATTGCTCAATAATCTTGAGCTAAACTGAAAGTAGGTTTTGTGGTGGGCTTTAATGTGTAGGTAAGTGTAGTGCAGGTAGAAGGAATAGCACCCATGAAAGGTCTAAAGCCCCCTACTTAACCAACATCTGTTGTAAAGTTTGATTAAGAGGAGTACTAAGTGCAGAGCAGACCAGATCAGTGGAATGGGTGAGGTCCTATCAAATCTTGGAAAGCAAGGACTCTAGGTGCCTCTCCCCACACCTCACATGCAGAGAGAGGCGCAACATTGCCAACATATCCAGTAGGGATGGGGCACATGCAGGATATTCCTCCTATTCCCCTCCCTATGGAGCACTGCTGCAGTAAGTCCATGCATCCAAGGGACTTTGTAGGAGGGACAAGGAGCTTGGCCAAAACAGCAGTGGGAGGACTTAAGAAATAGTCTCACTCTGTAACAGGTTTCCCCTTCACCACAGAATCAAATAGTGTTTTAAATTATTGCTCCCCCTCTGTCAGGTGTTCAGCATGTCTCTCTAGGCCTTTCAAGAAGAAAATTTGGTCTCAGCACAGGTCTTGAACCCAGACCTGAGTTCTGATTAGAATCTGAGTTCTAATCTCAGCTCTGACACAGATTCCTGTGTGACCTTGGGGGGATGTCACACCTGCTTCTGTTTTCACCATCTGTGTAAGGTTATTTAGTTCATGAATCATGAGATGGTTAATTAGTTCATGTTTCCTAAGTGTTACATTTTGGTTAAGCTGAGACAAGTCCCAGTGGCACAGTTTCTTTATTGTCATTAGATACAGTTGGTTGCATTGGGCTCCTGGATCAATGACTTTCGAAAATACTTGGGTTGGCAGTTAATACATTCACATGCAGGGGAACATCTCTTTATGTAAGGGATTATCATAAATCTCTACTGTTATATCTGGTTACTGACTGTGGAACACACCAGTCTTAAAGCATGTATGATATTTATGGTACTAGCCTGGGTTTAGCTGAAAAGTGCATCATCTTAGCCATAGTGACACTTCACTGCAACTACAGTTCAACTTCTGACATTTTAAAAAATGATTAGCGACTTTGGGTGCCCAGTTCCAGATACCTTTCAAGGGTCTAACATTCAGAAAGTGGTGAATATCAGCCCTCTGAAAACTAGGTGCCCTAAATTGTTTCAAAAATCGCAAGCTACTTATGTCAATTTGGACCAGGTATGCATATGAGCTATTTGTTTTCTCAATAACTAGTAAAAAAAAATAAGGTAAGAATAAAGTTTACAGAATTATTTTAAAAAATAATAAGCATTTAGCATTTCACAAACCACCCATTCATCCTCAGAAAACCTCCTCCAGCTATGTAAGCAATATTATCCCTGTTTTAAAGATGGAAAAGCGGAGAGAGGCTAAATGATTTGCCTAAAGCCATAGACAGAGAGCACAGTCAGGATTCTGTCTCAGAGTTCCTGTTACCTACTCTTGTGCTCAACACCAGCCCATGCTCTTTCTGCTGTACCCTCCAGTCTTTTAGAACATAATGCCTGCAGTGCAACTTCTCCTCGCTAACTACTTCGTCTGAAATAAGACCATGACAGGATAACAGTACCAAGTGCTTACCTGTAAGCAGCAGAATGGACACAGCAACTTGCACCATTTTAAGACACATCAAGTGCAGTCTGGAAAGCATTCTTCTTGATTAACTATGATATTCATGCAGCTTTGTACTTTGCTATCTTTAGGTTTATAAATCATTCACCAGCTACGTGTAAGCAGTCGGTGCAGACAGAGGGCAGGGTACAGTGCTTAGATTTGTCTTACGTGCGTCTCTTCGTACCCTTTGGACTTTGTGAGCTGGGCTTCTAATATGTCCCAATAGCTATTTTTTACATGTACGCATAAATGTAATTTGGTAACATGAAATAGCACATCAGGCTTTCTGTAAATGTAGAACATGGCAGGGGGCTGTGCTTCAGTCTCATATTTTCATAGATTTCAAGGCCAGAAGGAACCATTGTGATCATCCTGTCTGACTTCCTATATAACAGAGACCATAGAACTTCCCCAAAAGAAGTAAAGATCTTTTAGAAAAACATCCAGTCTTGATTAATTACCATCATAGTTTAAAATGTATGCTTTATGTCCAGTCTGAATTTGTTTAGCTTCAGCTTCCAGCCATGGGATGGAGTTATACCTTTCTCTGCTAGACTGAAGAGCCCATGATTAAATATTTGGTCCCCAGGTAGGTACTTACAGACAGTAATCAAGTCACCCCTTAACATTCTCCTTGTTAAGCTAAAGAGATTAAGTTCCTTGAGTCCATCACAAGGTATGTTTTCTAATCCTTTAATCACTCTCATTGCTCTTCTCTGAACCCTCTTCCCAATTATCAACATCCTTTATGAACTGTGGACATCGGAACTGGACACAGTATTCCAGCAGTAGCTGAACCAGTGCCAAAAACAGGTGAAATAACTCTGTTCCCCTCTTTATGAGTCCAAGGATAGCATTAACCCTTTTAGCCACAGTGGCACACTGAACGCTCATGTTCAGCTGATTATCCACCACAACCCCCAAATCTTTTTCAGAGTCACTGCAGTCCAGGATACAGTCCTCCATCCTGTAAGTATAGCCTCCATTCTTTGTTCCTAGATGTAAACATTTTGCCATATTAAAATGCATATTGTTCGCTTACACCCAACTTAGCAAGCAGTCCAGATCTATATAGGTGTCAGTGAGCTGTCCTTTTCATTAGTTACTACTCCTGCAGTTTTTGTGTCATCTGCAAACTTTAATTAAGATGAGCTGTTATCAGCAGGAAAATAAAACTTTTGCAGTGATAAAATACTCACTGTTAATTAGCCTCTTTCAGTTGGTATGGCAACTTCCACCTTTTCATGTTCTCTGTATGAGTATATATATATTCTTACTATACGTTCCATTCTATGCATCCGATGAAGTGGGCTGGAGCCCACGAAAGTTTATGCTCAAATAAATTGGTTAGTCTCTAAGGTGCCACAAGTACTCCTGTTCTTTTTGTGGACACAGACTAACACAGCTGCTACTCTGAAACTTATCTTTTCTAGGTCATTGATAAAAATGTTAATTAGCATTGGCTCACTTGGATAGGAACAGGTGGGGCTTGTATAAAACCAGGTAGCTGAGGGCAGAGAGGGCTGCAGTGAGGCAGTCTGCAGTCCCTCTCTCTGAGGCTAGGGAAAGAGAAGGGAGCTTGGCCCAGAAGGAAGGGCATGCCCAAAAGAGTATGGCAAAGGAGTCTGACAGAGGCAATGTAGGAACCAGACCAGCAAAAGAGCAGCAAGGTGTGGGACTGTGCAAACCTTAGCCATTGGTTTAAGGGTCTGTGGGCTGGAGCCCAAAGAAGTGAACAGGCCTTGGTTCCCTGACCAGCCACTGGGGTGGCCTTCCTGGTTTTCCTTGTTAGTTACTCTCTGTGGAGCCTCTTTGGTCAGTGCTAAGAGGTCAATATCATCTGTGAAACTATGGTTAGTCACTGCCCTCCCACATAGCATGACTCCTTCCATTTGGATTGGTAACTGGTTAAAAGATACAAAACAAAGTGTAGATATAAATGGTCAGTTTTCAGAGTGGAGAGAGGTAAATAGTGGTGTCCCCCAGGGGTCTGTTCTAGGACCAGTCCTATTCAACATATTCATAAATGATTTGGAAAAAGGGATAAACAGTGAGGTGGCAAAATTTGCAGATGATACAAAATAACTAAAGATAGTTAAGACCCAGGCAGACTGTGAAGAGTTACAAAAGGATCTCTCAAAACTGGGTGACTGGGCAACAAAATGGCAGATGAAATTCAGTGTTGACAAATGCAAAGTAATGCACATTAGAAAGCATTACTATATGTATATAGTTGGGATTATTATTATAATCCCAACTATATACATATAAAATGATGGGGTCTAAATTAGCTGTTACCACTCAAGAAAGAGATCTTGGAGTCATTATTGATAGTTTTCTGAAAACATCCACTGAATGTGCAGCGGCAGTCAAAAAAGCGAACAGAATACTGGGAATAATTAAGAAAGGGATAGATAATAGGACAGAAAATATCATGTTGCCTCTATATAAATCCATGGTATGCCCACATCTTGAATACTGTGTGCAGATGTGGTCACCCCATCTCAAAAAAGATATATTAGAATTGGAAAAGATTCACAAAAGGGCAACAAAAATTATTAGGGGTATGGAACGGCTTCTATATGAGGAGAGATTAATAAGACTGGGACTTTTCAGCTTGGAAAAGAGACGGCTAAGGGGAGATATGATTGAGATCTATAAAATCATGACTGGTATAGAGAAAGTAGATAAGGAAGTGTTGTTTACTACTTCTCATAACACAAGAACTAGGAGTCACCAAATGGAATTAATAGGTAGCAGGTTTAAAACAAATAAAAGGAAGTATTTCTTCACACAATGCACAGTCAACCTGTGGAACTCCTTGCCAAAGGATGTTGTGAAGGCTAAGACCATAATAGGGTTCAAAAAAGAACTAGATAAATACTGAGCTAGATGGACCCCTGGTCTGACCCAGTAGGGCCATTCTTATATTCTTATGTTCATTTCATCTCTCAGTGCTTTAGCCATTACTACTTCCAGTACAAAGTTGAGCAAATCTGGTGCTAGCATGCATCCTTGTCTCACTCCTACAGTCATCATCCTTTCATCAACTTCCTGTATACTCTAACCACACTCATTGGCATACTGTATATGTTTTCTATTAGTTTAATCAGTTTCTTGAGGATGCCATACAATCTCAAAAGTTGCCACAACCTTTCTGCCCAATGCAACCAAAAAGTTGTTTGAAGTCTATAAAGTTGTTTTAGCAAGCTTGATTGTAGTCTGTGTACTTCTCCAAGATCGGTCTTATCACAAATAGCTGATCTATTGTATTTCGTCCTAGTCTAAATCTGGCCTGTTCTTCTGCAGCCACTGCTTCCAAATCCCTCTTCCTTCTCCTCTGCAATGTCTTGATGAATGCTCTTCGCAGCACATGCCATAAGGTGATTCCAGTGTAGTTTTTACACTTGCTCTTGTCTTCATTTCCCCCTCTCCCCTAAGATTAGTGCTATTATTGCTTTCCCCCATTTGCTAAGCCCTTGCTCTTGTTTGTAAATGTTGTTGAATAGCTCATGCATCACCTTTAGCATGTGTTCCTCACTTGCTTGCAGCAGCTTTGTGGTTATGTTCTCACTTCCCAGCGCCTTTTTTCTTTTTCAAACTGTCTATGGAGATTCTTACTACTTGTAAGAATTCTGGCTCTCCCTTGTTTGTTCTGAAAAACTTCTCCAGGTTCTTTTCATCTACTTGTGTTCTGCATGTTGTACAGCTCTTCGAAACATTCATTCCATTGCTTATTCAGCCACTCTCATAATCCCATTTTTATATGATTTCATATCTCTTCTATGTCCATGTCTTCTTTCATCAAAGAAGTGATGTTTTTCTTTGTGGCTTCTTTCTATTCTTTCCTACTACTTGGCTCTTTCAATTTGTCCATGTCATAGATCTTAGTTCCTGGCACTTTTTTCGGCTGTTCTCAGTTTCATCCTCATTGACTCCAGCAGTAATTTGTGACCCTATCCAATATCATCTGCAAATGATCTGCATGACAACGTACTTGATTTCCATCTGTGATTCACAAATATGAAGCCTATCGTAGTCTTAGTTTGCCCACCTCCCCCACACATTTCCTTGTACAGATTGGTTCAACACGAGGAATGACCAGCTTCTTTTGTCATATCCCCCACCCCTAACCATAACAGCCATGGCAAAACTGAACAAGCAGCTGAGCGTCAGCCTGACCCAAGCTAGCACACACTGGCTAGAAGTGTCCCCCCTTCTAGTTGCCATCTTACTGAACAAATGCAATAGCAGAGCTAGAACAAATGCTACGAGACAGACAACCATGTGCAAGATGGGCTCCAACCATCGAAGTCAGGTATTGATACTGTGTGGAGAACTTCCAGTTTTAAGGCAGGGGAAAAATAGAACAAATACCCTTGAATTGGGAATTTTGGGAAGGTGTTGGGAGTCTTCCAGAACTCAAGTTGACTGTAGCTTACTAACTCAGCAGCACTTGAGCTTCAACAGCCCCCTGATGGGCCATCTAGTATGAGCTTAAAGCACCACTTAACTCAAGCTAGAGATTCTTATGTGTGGGCAGGAGTCAGACTGGGGCCAATACTCAAGTTCTATCTTGATCTAACACTGCAATGAAGACAAGCCCTTAGAAGCAACCCTCAGTGTGTCTAGAATGTTTAAATGCATACTGATGGCTTATCTGCTTTCAAAGATCTCCTATAGCACGTAACATGGGAGCTCATTATTCCCTATTTTTCTCAGGCGACAGTATAAATGGATGAGCGTGTATGCTATGCCTAGGATCAAATTAAGAGCTACGGTGATCGTTTATTGTGAATGATAGCTAACAGGACTAGCATTGGCTCCTGCTTGAAAAGCATGACACTTTTAAAGTGCATCACAGAAAGAAGCTATTTTCATACCATTAAGTGTTTATCATGGTGAGGTTGAACCATTTATGTGCATGGTTTCATTTTATAGCTTCTAGAACTGAGAATAGTGTCACATTTTAGGTTAGCCCACTTACTTTGAGTAGTCATAGTTTTTGATTTGCCCAGTCAGAACAGCATTTTCACCCCAACTTCTGGGCCTAAATGGAAAACTTAAAGAATTAAGATTAGAAAATGTATACTGTATCATAAGCAAAAACCACTCATAGTTGTAATGAGTGTTGGGCAGAGGGTGGAACCCAAATCAAGTAATTGTCTTGCTAAGGTTCTATAAACAACACTAACTGTAGAGTTGTCTCATCCTTTTTCTGCTATCTTCCTGGGAGAAATGGCAGTCTTAAAGGTGACTTGCAAAAGAAACTATTTTTGCCCTGTACTGAATTCTTATGATATATAACTATGGCTCAAAATTGTTGATCTCTTCCAAAAAAAAAATCTGCTTGTTTTTTCCCATTGGAAATATCAGACCTATTTCTGCATTACTTTGCAGTCACTTTCACCAATGCCAAGTGAATATAAATACTGCTTTGCTGGTTTAGTAGTTTTTTATAGTCACTCTGCCCTCATTTTTCTCCGGTATACATAATGACACACGGTGGCTTGCAATAGAGAATCAGACCACTCGCGTCTTGGCTTCATTATCTTTTGCTGGAAGACTGGAGCAGAGACATATGTTATAGGCTGCCACTGGATCCATAACTTTCCCAGCCTTCAGCTGAGGGATGAGAAAAGGACCGGTTGAATCTGGCTGTTTTTAAGTCATCTGCATGTTTAACCCAACTCTAACGTTTAAAACAATATCAAAATAAACTGTTTCATTCCCCCTCTAAACCTGAAATTACAGATCAGCTCTGCTGCCCTCACAGGGCTTGCTAGATAGCCCAGCTCCTGCTTTCAATGCTTGAGTATACTCTCTGTGCCTGTGGGTGGGTGGGGAGGTGGGAGACAGCTACCAAAATCTGACCAACCCTATGTCCTTTCAACTTGGATATAATGTCCCTGTAGCAGGTTTTCTGCCACGCAGAAAAGGGAAATGTGGCATAGGCAGATCTTCACTTCTCCCACCATGTTCTAAGTCGCTCTGGTCAGGATCCATGAGTGCAACCCTCTGTGTTGGGGAAGAGATGGGCATATGGGCACACTATGTTCATAACTGAGGAGTTTCAGAGTAACAGCCGTGTTAGTCTGTATTCGCAAAAAGAAAAGGAGTACTTGTGGCACCTTAGGGACTAACCAATTTATTTGAGCATAAGCTTTCGTGAGCCACAGCTCACTTCATCGGATGCATACTGTGGAAAGTGTAGAAGATCTTATATACACACAAAAAGCATGAAAAAATACCTCCTCCCACCCCACTCTCCTGCTGGTAATAGCTTATCTAAAGTGATCACTCTCCTTACAATGTGTATGATAATCAAGGTGGGCCATTTCCAGCACAAATCCAGGTTTTCTCACCACCGCCCCCCCTTCCCCACACACACACAAACTCACTCTCCTGCTGGTAATAGCTTATCCAAAGTGACCACTCTCATTATCATCATGATTATCATTGTGTATGATAATCAAGGTGGGCCATTTCCAGCACAAATCCAGGGTTTAACAAGAACATCTGGGGGGGGGGGTAGGAAAAAACAAGGGGAAATAGGCTACCTTGCATAATGACTAAGCCACTCCCAGTCTCTAGTCAAGCCTAAGTTAATAGTATCCAATTTGCAAATGAATTCCAATTCAGCAGTTTGGAGTCTGGATTTGAAGTTTTTTTGTTGTAAAATAGCGACTTTCATGTCTGTAATCGCGTGACTAGAGAGATTGAAGTGTTCTCTGACTGGTTTATGAATGTTTGGGGGGGTGAGAAAACCTGGATTTGTGCTGGAAATGGCCCACCTTGATTATCATACACATTGTAAGGAGAGCGATCACTTTAGATAAGCTATTACCAGCAGGAAAGTGGGGTGGGAGGAGGTATTTTTTCATGCTTTTTGTGTGTATATAATAAGATCTACACTTTCCACAGTATGCATCCGATAAAGTGAGCTGTAGCTCACGAAAGCTTATGCTCAAATAAATTGGTTAGTCTCTAAGGTGCCACAAGTACTCCTTTTCTTATAACTGAGGAGCTTAGTCTTCCTTCGGCAGTTAAGGGCTCTAGAGACATGCACTGAGGAGACAGCTGTTCTTTTAAGATCAGCTTAATTTTACACTCTGTCCATCTTCTACACTACAGCAGCCCACATTCATTGTTGAAAGGAGGGGACGCAGCACAAAGACTGCTGCAGTGTGGAAACCAGAGAGGCACATCAAGTTCAGTTCTTATTAGCATTTAAAACCAACTATAATTATTATAAATTAAACTAAAATGTAAAAAGAACAAACAGTGCTCATGAGGATGAACTACTAATTAAAGGGCACTACTTACTCATTTGTGGAACCAGGAAACACCAAGAGAATAGCGGGGGTAAAAATGCACCATGTAATGTTGTGTTGATTTGTTAGAGTAGCAACCAGAGGCCCCAAACTGGATGTGGGGGGCAGCGCTGTGCAAATACAAATAAGTCACTCCCTACCCATCGGTGCTTACCATCAGGAAAATAAGCAATATATGGATGGTGCATAAAAGGAATAAATCAAATAACTATTTTATGTGAGTGCATTGGAAGGGTTGTTAAAGCTTGAATCTTTAAAGGGCCTGCTTGGGGTGGGCACTCCACACCCTAAATTTTAGCACTTTTAAGATGTTCCCATTTGGGCACTGAATATTTGACACACCCCAAGTCGCTGAGCATGTTTGGAAAACATGACCCATAAGAATGAAAATGAATGTTTGATGCTAATCCATCTTCCAAATGAAAATTGACTTTATCTTTTGTTTTCATGTTCAGATTCTGCTGCTGTGAATTGAAGAGTTGGAGCGCCTCAACAGGAAAATCAATAGTCATTTGGCTCAGTCAGACTGTCCAGTTTGTACTGTAAACAGCCAGGTATATGCAATCCCAATAAATGCCCCACACTTATGACCTGTTTGTTTTATTTTCCCCTTTTTCACCAAACCCACATTTCCAATCACTGTTTAAGCATTCAAATAAATAGGATCCAATATCAAATTGTACAAGAAGAGAATAAAATAAAAATCCACATTGTGGGGCTCGCAGCATACTACAGCAATGTTAGAGTTATCCACCCTTTTTTAAAATTAGTTTTGAGAGCTTGATCTTGTGACGTGTTGTGTGCCCTCCTGCACAATTGAAGTGGGGTGCTGCTTTGCCACTGACTTAAAAGGAGCATGTTGATACCAATTGGGGATTCAGTGCCAACAGAGCACCCAGCACATTGCAGAATCTTGCCCTGAACTTGGAGATACCTGTAGATTCCACTTGGAATCTTCAAATTCCACTTTGAATCCCTTGTCTACACCAGGGAAACCTGTGAAAAAAATTTCCAACATTACTAACAACGGATTGATTGAAATGGTGTTAACGTTGAGAGCCTTAGCACTGGATGTGTTGTTGGGTGCTGGCAGAATTTTTTTCACATCTTGTCAAGTAGACTTGCTTCAGGCTGGACTAGAAATAGAATTTCAAGTGAGACAGGTTCTTGACATTAAGTACATTAATAATCCTTGGGGTTTTATATATATTATAGTAGCAATTTTCATCTTCAAAGCAATTTAAAAAACACTGAAGTCGTTGGCAGCAGGAGCTTTGTGTTTTTTGCCAACAGTGCTCCACCCACTAAACCGCAGCTCAAAGTTCTTGCTATCCTGAGATGCTTATATCACCTCCATGCTTTGAGCTTCCTCTTCTGTGCTCACAGCGCTTTCCATTTTTATGAATCCTCTTCAAATGAGGTGAAGGGGTGGGGGTGTAACAGTCAGCTGCCCTTTATGTGTCTCTGTTTTCTTCTGATCACAAGATTGTAAGATCCTTGGGGCAGCAACCTTAGATCCCAGGGATCGGCAACCTTTGGCATGCAGCCTGCCAGGGTAAGCCCCCTGGCAGGCTGGGCCGGTTTGTTTACCTGCTGCATCCGCAGGTTCAGCTAATCTTAGCTCCCACTGGCCGCGGTTTGCTACTCCAGGGCAATGGGGGCTGCGGGAAGTGGCGTGGGCTGAGGGATATGCTGGCCGCCCTTCCCGCAGCCCCCATTGGCCTGGAGTGGTGAACCACGGCCAATGGGAGCCACAGTCCGCCGAACCTGCGGATGCAGCAGGTAAACAAACCAGCCTGGCGTGCCAGGGGGCTTACCCTGGTGGGCCGTGTGCCGAAGATTGCCGATCCCTGTTATATCCTGTGCTCTGTGTATAGCTAAGCAGTGGGAGAGACTGGTGGTGGGCTGGAGAGCGAGGCCAGCCTGCACTTATCCCACAGCCGTGGCTCCTATCCCATGAAGCTGGGCCCATCTCCCCACTCTGGGCGTTGCAACCTGGTGCATGGGGTCACAGCACCTTTCAGGTGTGGTGTGGCTGTCCTTCCCTGGGCCAGATTTGAGTGAGTGGCATTGAAACATGGCATATGGGGTCACAGTGCCATATGACCCCTTGTGCCATGACAAAATGTGCAAAGTGGGGAGCTGGGCCCAGCCCCACAGGACAGGAGCTTCCCCTGTGGAGTAAGTGCAGGGCAGGCTCGCTCTTCAGCCCTATGTGAAAATTTGTGCAATATGTCTCCTTTTGTCAATGCCATAATATACTTGAACAGCATTGCCAATTGCCATGATCAATGTTCCCTCTAATTTTTGACAGGCCGTGTGTGCAAAAAATTTCTTCTGTGCAAATTGTGCTTCTGTGCAAATTTTTGTGTGCACGGTGTTTCGCCGTGTGTGTGGGGTTTAGGATCTGTGTATGCACGCACACTCGCACAGCTTAGAGAGAACAGTGGCCAAAATAAGTCCCCATGGCACAAACAAATCACTTAGCCCATGTGGTCAATTCGGTGATTTGTTTTCTGTTGCTCACCATCATCACTTGGTACAAAGACACCCCACCTCCATGCTACTTTCTAGGTTTTATGCATGACTCCACTGCTATTGAAGTCACTGACTTCAACAGGAGTAGTCCCTTCATATTTGCATAAACAGCAGAAGTATAATCAACAACAAATCTTAAGTGCATTGGATTGCATTGTTTTGATGTTTGGTAAAGCCTCACAGACTGTTTGGTAAAGCTTCACAGAATTGTTGGCAAGAACACGTTTTAATGAAAGACTTCCTCTCTCCTTGTTTCTTTTTCTTATTTTTTGGAACACATGGGTAACATATGAACTACACCACTGTGACCCGGAATTCTTCAATATTGGTTTTATTCAAATTGTAGTGAAATCTGTTTTAAATGCCCTACTTTTGAATGTTGTTATGCCATTTGAAATAAAAATCCAAAAATATAAAGCTAAAAAGAAAAATTACTTTGACAGATGTGATAAACCTTAGAAAAGCTACTGAAGCCGTTCCTTGGCATTTTAAAAACATTAAATTGAATGTTAAATAAAATAAATACAGGGTTTTTCTTCCTTCTGCATGGATGAAAAGATAGGTCCTTTTATTTACAAGGACAATTCTAACTGTTCTACTGCAAACAATTCCTCCTTTTAAATATACTGTGACAAGATTTAAGGCTGAAACATTTTAGATTAACTGCGAGTGGGGCTGAAAAAAGAGGTTCTGTGGCAGCATTATGAGTGCTGCATGACTGAAGGATGGGCCAGAGGCTTTGTGTAGGAGACTATGTTATGGGTGGTGCCAGGGGCTCTGTAAAAGGACGGGGAGTGATCAATGCCTGAGGAGGGCTGATGGGTTCTGGAAGGATGCAAGGGACTAAGGGGAGAAGAAGAGAAAGACTTGTGACAATTTAGAGACTAACAAATTTATTTGAGCATAAGCTTTCGTGAGCTACAGCTCACTTCATCAGATGCATTCAGTGGAAAATACAGTGGGGAGATTTATATACACAGAGAACATGAAACAATGGGTGTTACCATACACACTGTAACCAGAGTGATCATGTAAGGTGAGCTTTTACGCCCAGGAGAGCGGGAAAAAAAGCCTTTTGTAGGATGTTTGGGGCTGCAGGAGGCAGGCTGGTGGGTGCCTGAGAGAGGTGGGACGTGCAGGGTTCTGGGTGGTTAGGGGGATGCAAGGGGATGAGGCAGTGGGTCCTGTGGGGGTTCTGTAGGTGCCCATGGGAGGCAGTTTGCCTGGGTCACCCCCTGCCCCTTATTAGCTCCCCCACTCTCCCTAAGCGTGTGAGTGGAGTTCAGCTCCGCCCTCTCTCTTTAGCAGGGGATTTCCCCTTTCCTATTGCAATTGGCCGGTCTCTGGCTTGCAGAACGCGGCTCGGCCCGGGCTCCTGCCCCAGGGGAGCAGAGCGCTCCGCTCCCTTCGCCCCCGCGCAGGCGCTGCCGTTGCGTTGCGCGCTGCCGCCGCCAGGGGCCGCCTCCCGCGCACCAAAGGCACCGCCCCGAGCGCCCGCTCCCAGCCCCGTGCGGCCGCTGGGGGGCGGCCTGTCCCAGCCGCGCGGGCTCGGTCGGCGATGGCCGCGGGTGGGCGCTACGGGGCTCTGCGCAGGGCGGAGCTGAGGCTGGACTATCTCCACGCTAACTCGTGAGTGGCTCTTCGCGGCGAGTGTGCGGCTCCCGCCGTGCCTGCTGCCCGCCCCCGCCCTGGTCACCGCAGCGTGGGGCACTGCGGGTGGGAAGACCGCGGCGCTGGGGGCAGCAGCAGTGGCAGACGGCACGAGCAGCTGGGTAGCGGGGTGGGTGCATATGCCCTGTGCTTCCAGGCTCAGGCAGCGGAAAGGGGCCGTATCCCCGCGACCCCTCGGTGTGTGCTTGGGCTGCTGAGCCATACACACGCTTCCCTCCCAAATAAAGGGTCTATTCTCCTTAGCAGGATAATACTCAACCCGCCCCACTCCCCCTCCGGCCCAAGCCCCTTACCTGGTCCACCTCGCTTTCCAAGGGGACCTTTCCATCTGTGGTTGAAAAAAACAGTTCCTACCCAAGCGCTGGCAATTCCCTTTCAACAACATAGGGAAGGTCTTTTAAAATAGACCTCTACTGGCTCCACCAAGTCTGTTAAGGACTGCTTTTAAAGTGCTTGCATCTTTTGATCTCAAAGAGCTTTAAAAGGGTAGGTATGTCATTTCTCAGGTAGGGAAACCGAGGCACGAGGGTTAAAGCGTATATTTTCAAAAACATTTGCTACTTCTGGGTACTTAATTCTCTGCCCCGGGGTGCAGGTTTGTTCTTTTCCTGAAGCTTCGAGCATCAGTAGCTGAAGGCAAGGGGAGTTGCCAGCATCTAAGCACCCGCAAATAGCAAGCATTTAAGGTAATTTGGATTGAATGACTTGTCCAAGGGGCATACATCAATTTCATAGTTAAATTAGTAACAGAACTATACCCCTCTGACTCCCAGGGCTATGCTCAGTCCATTTGGCTGTAGCTTTCAGAGTTCAATAAAAGTTGGTTGTGAGGAGGAAAAGTTAGCTGGTCTTTGCACAAAAAGCTGAAGAAATCTGGAAAATGTTAAGAAGCCTGTGATGTGTTCCTGTCTGAGGTGCTTTCTTTTCCTGCGTATTTTGTCTCCCACGACGGCACCACCACTGCAGCTCTAGTGGCAGTTGCAGCCATCGCCGCTGCCTGCAGGAGACGGAATCAGCACAGGTCACGAACTAGTGTAGACTGGCTGCTGTTGTCTTAACTATTGTCTTCTAATCTTGCTGAGACATAGGCAACAGTGTTACACACTGGCAGCTAGTCTTTTCTAGTACACTCTTGAATGGGTTAAGTAAGAGTAGCCTATTGGTGTCCCAGGCTGCATCTTCACTAGAAAATGCTACACACATTTTTCCCGCCTTTGTGCCAACAATAACATAAGCACTGTTGTACATAGTGCTCAGGTGGCTTAAAAAACTCTCTTTCTAAAAGGGCTTGGGCTCTGTCTAGTTGAGCACTTACGTTACTGCTTGCACTGGTGTGGCTGCACAGTTGCTGGAATATGTGTGCAAAGTAAAAGTAGTTTAGTTAGAACAAGAAGTAATTATTTTTATTACCACTTAAATAACCTTTTGGGTGGGAATTGAAGGGTGTTGTTCCTTACATGAAAGAGCAGAGTTTAAACCCTCTGTCAAGAGTTTCTGGTGTTGCTGTCATGTTTCATTTTTGTAGCTCAGAAGTTTGAGATGTACAAATAAACAATACTTGAATTTCAGATGCTCTTTTAAAGTTAGAATAATGCTCTGCCAAAAGTTCTTCATTGGGAGTATAGAATTTTGAGGACAAGCTTTAACCTAAAATGTCTCTCTTATACATATATTTCCCTATAATAAAACTTGAAAATACAGTGTTAAAATGAAAAGTCTGACAAGTTCTGTTACTAGAGCACCATGAACAGCACCATTAGTATTCTTGTAGGCAGCAGTGGGCATTATCAGCTGTTGGTGTGATTTACAGCACAGTTGTAATTGACACAGTTGAGCTAAATCCCTAATTCTGTGGAGAATGCCACTTGCCTTTGAGTCAGTTAATCAAAGGCGGTGGCATTCTGTTAATCTGGCTCCCATCCTCCAGCTTCTGTAGCTTAAATCACCTGCTGTTGCTGAATATGGGATGAATTGATCCTTATGTGCACGTTTTTATCCCCGGATGCACAATTGGCCAGATGTATTGTTGGGGCAGGAGGGGTGGCAGACGCACAGATTGGCCACAGCTGGAGATAGGACCATGAATGGGTCTAGTGCTCCTGAGCTGGTACAAGGAATCCTGTGTATTCGATGTCTGGGTGGTGGATCTTGATCACATGATCAGGGTCTGACGGATTGCTATCTATGGGTCACATTGGTAAGGACCTTGGAGGTTTTCACCTTCCTCCGCAGCAAGGGGAATAGATTGCTGTTGGGATCATCTAGACATATCTTATCTAATCAGTTCCTTGTCATTGCAGGGGTCTTTGGCGTAGGTAGCGCCCCAGTCTCTCCTGTTCTCTACTTATGGCACAGAACAGTTCAGATGCTTGAGGACTAAAGTGCTTAGTTTAACTAAAGTTATTGGGCTCAGTGTGGGATATGTGGTGTAATTTAATGGTCTGTGATATACAGGAAGTCAGCGTAAATCAGTGTTTTCATCCTTTTTTTCATTGGTGGGTCCCTAAAAAATTTTGAATGGAGGTGCGGACTCCTTTGGGAATCTTAGATATAGTCTACACCCCACCCGCAGGGGTCTGCAGACCATAGGTTGAAATCCATTGGCCTAGATGATCTAGTGGTCTGTGCTGACCTTGAACTCTCTGAAAATATGAAATTGAATCCTAAGTCCTGGAGGAGATAGAATAGAAAATGGAGAGACACTGTTGTGAGACCAGAACTAGGCTCAAGAATATTGATGTCTATATAGTTTTAATAGGTCATAGCATCCCAGGGAGCTTGTATCGCTACTTGCCAGTGCCACAAAATTAAATTAGCTTTTTCTACCAACTTTAAAAAAAATCAATAGTGTACTTTTTTTTTTTTTTTCCTGCTTATATCCTAACAGAAAACAAGCTCTTTTAACTGCTTCACCACTAGGGTAGTGAAAATGTTATGATGTAACACACATAATTAGAGAATGCAATATACATAACAGGTTAAAGTGCAGAGTGACCAACACATTCTGCCTGCATATTCAGTTTTTAGAAATCTTTACCACTAACCTTCACAATAGTATGTGTGTATTTGAATCTCAACTTAAAATCTGCTTTCATACAATTTCATGTGTTTCAGGAACTGAACGTATTCCTTATGTAGATTCCATAATACACAGATGCTTGATTTGGTATTACCAGTTGCTTGTAGGTTTTAACCAACTTTTACCTTTATTTTAGCACCACTCATGACTTTCTCTTTGGAGCGATTGCTGAACTGATTGACAACGCCCGGTAAATATTATGCTTGTAGTACCCAAGTTCTATTATTTATGGGTTTAAATGTTTAGCAAGGCTGACTCTGCCAGTGAGAGGTGGGAAAATGTTTCCACATGTGGAAGTGATAAAGTCATTTTCAGGATTGCCTGACACCTTGTCTATGCTACAAATATTTTTCCAGTATGTCTATCTCAGAATAGCCTCCTAGTGTCAGTGCTGTATCGTAGACATGGCCTAAATTACATACAAGTGTACCGTGGAACATGATCCCAGTGAAACAGTACTTGTCCTACTTCAGTTTTAATTGTTCTTCATTAATTGAAGTTGTGAAGCATTTTAAAGCACTGATCCTGAGAGGCCGGGTGCCCTCACTGGAATTTGAGGTCACTGAGCATTTCGTAAGGCTGGTCCCTCAAATATCAGGCCTACAGTATGTCTCACTAGCAAATCGTAGTAACTTTAATAATTGCATGTAATCATAAAAGGCCTGATTCTGAAAACTAAGTGTGATGCTTACTCTTCAGAGTAGCAAACGCTATGCTCAATGTTTGACGGCTTGGGTGCAAAGACTGCATATAAGGTGACAAAAACAAGTAAATTCAGACTTAGGTGTGTTAAAGAGGATTTGACTGCAGGCCTGTTGTGTAGGCCTCACTGCATACGTGTTCTCTCTCAAGTGGGTTAATGCTGGGGTGGTGTTACATATGCTGAGGCCAGGTCTATACTCAAAAGTTAAATTGACAGCTGTATCGCTCAGGGGTGTGACAAACCCACACCCCTGAATGATGTAGTTAAGCGGCTTACCCCCTTGAGTTGACTGTGCTAGGCTTGATGGAAGAAGTCTCCTGTTGACCTAGCTACCGCCCCTTTGGGGTGGTGGATTAACGAGACCGATGGGCGAGTCCCTTCCGTCACTGCAGTTAATGTCTACACCGAAGCGTGACAGCACCACAACTGGAGCATGTCTAGTGTGGACAGCGGCACAGATGCGGCATTTCAGGCATTTCTGTACCCATTCATCTGCTTTCTTTGTACCGCTTCCCCTTTTTCTTTACTTCGTGCTCCCCCTTCTCATAATATAGAGTGTTTCCAATATGCCCTATCCCCTGGGGCACATCTGCCAGTTAATGTTGACTGACCTCAGGTCTTGGGAGTGGCTGTCCAACACACTCTGAGGAGATACTTGTGATTGGCTGTAGTTTTGCTCGCTGTAGGGACCCCAAAGTGTCAGCTGACTAAAACATTTTTATTGTGCACACATACAGCTTCATTTTAAGAGTTTAGTTGTTTTAAATATGTCTAACTCTTTCAAAATACGCAAAATGATTATTCACACTGTGCATGACTCACTAACTGGGAAAGTATTTCATAATGCAAAGCTGGTTTTTGTAGTTTGTGCCAAAATACTCAAACATGGAGAAATTGAATTTTTAAACTTTTCTTTAATTTAGTAACTTTGATTTTAGCTAAAAATAAAATAGCTCCCAGGATAACGCTAGGTCTTCAGTGTGCTACTGGTTCAGTTCTGTTTAACTACTACCAGTTTTCAATGCACAGTTTTCCTATTATCTCCACGTGGCAAGAACTAGAATGTCAGACCCTGTTTCTGTTATGAATCATTTTTAAAATAGAAAAGATAGCTGCTTGGTTATACTCATTAGGCTAAATCAAGTAAGAATAACTCTTGAAGTACAAAGAAAAATCTTGGCTGGCAGAAAAATCTTGACATGTCCTTTCAAACTGTGCAATAGAATTTTGCTAGTTAAAATGAAAGTTTGGGAGATATATTTCTGATGAATGAATTTTGCCAGCTAGTCATTAGGTAAAGGCACATGACAAGCAAGGAATGACGCATCACAAAATATGCTTGGTTGATTGACATGACTAGTGCAGGTAAGTTTTAGTTCTTTATGATTCTCCATAGCATTTAATAAATGTTTCTAGTATTTTTAGTAATATGAAGCCTTAGGAACTCTATTAAATCCTTCCTAGTAAATAGAGTTGACCATTTTATTTTGCATGTGGGTTGAAGGATTAATCAAGTTCTCCTGTACTTGTAGAAAAACTAACTTTCCATGGATATTTTGCATTGCATCTAGTCTCTTGAAGATTATATGTGGGACAATTGCTAAGAACAGTGAAGTAATTAAAGCGGGATTGCACCTGAATATTGGGAAGAGTACAGAAAAGTTATTGGCCAATATTTGTCTGTTCCCTTTGCTGCTGCAGACTTCTGATCCCTGTAAAGTTGGTTTCTTACTGGCATAATTCTCCTATGTGACCCGGCAGTGAAATTTGAATCTTATCTCTGCCATCAGTGAGATGCTATCGAAAGATTTGTGACAAATTCAACTGTATCACTTCATTAGAGGATCAGATAAGAGGAGGTAACTTTGACAGGAAATGGGTGTTTGATGCCAAACTGAAAAGGAGTACTTGTGGCACCTTAGAGACTAACCAATTTATTTGAGCATAAGCTTTCGTGAGCTACAGCTCACTTCATCGGATGCATACTGTGGAAACTGCAGAAGACATTATATACACAGAGACCATGAAACAATACCTCCTCCCACCCCATTCTCCTGCCACAAGTACTCCCTTTTCTTTTTGCGAATACAGACTAACATGGCTGTTACTCTGATGCCAAACTAACTCTCTCTAAAAATCCATTATTAGCCATTTTGGTCTGAAATGTGGAATTTATTCCAGATCAGTACCTCTGAGGTGTTAATAGAAATAGGTGAGTAACTGACAAACTATCAACATTTAAGGCACTTAATCTTCAGATCATGCCTTCTTTTCTATGCTAGACGTTATGTCACCAAGAATCCCATTAGCTGGTGCTCTGAGTCTCTGACCTACCTTCATTGGAGTGTTTGGGTTTGAAACAAATCACGGATAGTAATATGAGAATCATGATTGTTGTATATAAATATCAGGAACATTTAATTGCTTTTTCTTAACTGTCCCTGACTTGTTTAAGCTTCCTGACCTTCCCCATGCCTCACTAGCACTCTTGGCTTCCTTTCTTCTTGAAGAGCTTCCAGTCTATAACTTGCTACTTCTTAATCCTCTTATTGTCTCTTTTGGTATCAACCTCAGCTGCTGACATGACAGCTTTCTCCAATATGTATGTGAACTAAATGGCTTGGGTAAAGGCCAAGGAACATCGTGTCTCCTGGAGGGTTGTAGTAAACAATACAAATATTGCATTAAGGCCTTGCTTCAGGCTTTTTTTTACTTTGAAAGACAACTGAATTCTATAAAGCTTGAGAAGGACACGTGAGCGTCGTTGCTCTTGGCCATTTTCATCTGTTGTGGGCCCTTCAGTATCCGTGTAGCTTGCTACAAATGGATACAAATGGCTTTGAAATTAAAATTACATCTCTTTGTGGAATGATTTTGTCCCAGTCTTGTTGATGACTTATTCACAGTGAAATCCAAAACTTTTTGCTTAGGCTTGAGTTCAGGGATCTTTGTTTTCCTTGGAAGAGTCAGTAGCATTGCAGTCTTGCATGGTAACCTGGGACAGGGGAGACAGCTATCTCTCTTTATAGGAGAAATCTAACAACCTGCTCCTGGAACTTTGCAGGCAAGTAAGGGCATAATTCTGGATTCCTTATACTACTTCAGCTCTCATTGGGGGCAAAAGATGTATTGTTTCTTGACTTGAGCAAAGCTTTTGACATGGTCTCCCACAGTATTCTTGTCAGCAAGTTAAGGAAGTATGGGCTGGATGAATGCACTATAAGGTGGGTAGAAAGCTGGCTAGATTGTCGGGCTCAACGGGTAGTGATCAATGGCTCCATGTCTAGTTGGCAGCCGGTGTCAAGTGGAGTGCCCCAGGGGTCGGTCCTGGGGCCGGTTTTGTTCAATATCTTCATAAATGATCTGGAGGATGGTGTAGATTGCACTCTCAGCAAATTTGCGGATGATACTAAACTGGGAGGAGTGGTAGATACGCTGGAGGGGAGGGATAGGATACAGAAGGACCTAGACAAATTGGAGGATTGGGCCAAAAGAAATCTGATGAGGTTCAATAAGGATAAGTGCAGGGTCCTGCACTTAGGACGGAAGAATCCAATGCACCGCTACAGACTAGGGGCCGAATGGCTAGGCAGCAGTTCTGCGGAAAAGGACCTAGGGGTGACAGTGGACGAGAAGCTGGATATGAGTCAGCAGTGTGCCCTTGTTGCCAAGAAGGCCAATGGCATTTTGGGATGTATAAGTAGGGGCATAGCGAGCAGATCGAGGGACGTGATTGTTCCCCTCTATTCGACATTGGTGTGGCCTCATCTGGAGTACTGTGTCCAGTTTTGGGCCCCACACTTCAAGAAGGATGTGGATAAATTGGAGAGAGTCCAGGGAAGGGCAACAAAAATGATTAGGGGTCTAGAACACATGACTTATGAGGAGAGGCTGAGGGAGCTGGGATTGTTTAGTCTGCAGAAGAGAAGAATGAGGGGGGATTTGATAGCTGCTTTCAACTACCTGAAAGGGGGTTCCAAAGAGGATGGCTCTAGACTGTTCTCAATGGTAGCAGATGACAGAACGAGGAGTAATGGTCTCAAGTTGCAGTGGGGGAGGTTTAGATTGGATATTAGGAAAAACTTTTTCACTAAGAGGGTGGTGAAACACTGGAATGCGTTACCTAGGGAGGTGGTAGAATCTCCTTCCTTAGAGGTTTTTAAGGTCAGGCTTGACAAAGCCCTGGCTGGGATGATTTAACTGGGAATTGGTCCTGCTTCGAGCAGGGGGTTGGACTAGATGACCTTCTGGGGTCCCTTCCAACCCTGATATTCTATGATTCTATGATTTGGGTAGGCAAAGAATGCAGTATTCGGCTCTAAAGGGGGGAGTGACTTTTCTCCACTTTGAATCTAACTTTTATTTGCAGTTTCAAATGGATATAATTTTCTTGACTACCAGTTAATAATTTTAAGTCTACAAACACTGGCAGTAACATGTTATCCTCTACTAAGTTGCCACACTGTATAGTATGAGATAAATATTGCTTTAAGTGTAATGGATTACTGTAACGTCTCAGATACTTCAGCAGTAACTGTTAGCAGAGGGCTTGTTACTGTCTTTCCAATGACTCGACGTCTGGTGTTGGTACAGCCAAAGGGTGCTGCTATACACATGTAGAAAAGAGACCATCTTTCCCTGTAAGAACTTACAATCTAAAGACAAAATAGAAGAAGAGTAGGGGATGGGGAAACATACAAGCATATGAGCCTGGTGAAGAATTGGTCCAGCTTTATTAGTCAAACGTATTCTCCTTTTTTTCCCCTCTGTGGTCAGAGGAAGGTAATTTTGTACTCTTGTTTTCAGAGATGCAGGAGCCACCAGACTGGACATATTTACTGGTAAGTGCCATAAACAAATTGTTAAAGGGGGTGATGCCAGTTGTCAGCAAGAGGCATATCAAGAGGGCATTGGTCTGCATCTGATTCCTTAGTTGCAGGTGTCTGTCTGCACGCTATCATGGTAGTTGAAAATTTGGCTTTGGAAATATCAGGTGATGGGGGTTTCCATTTTCCTTGGGCAATCATCCCACAAATAAATGGATGTTGCCTTTTAGGAGGCTTGTTTAACTGTCTTTAACTATTGCTTTCAATGGCTGGGGTACAGAATGTATAATGCTTCTGCATGGATAAGAGTATTGTTGCCGGCATCAATGAACAAAGGAATGCAAAAGTATTTCATCTTTCTTGTAAAATCAGGTTTTAGTATTTTCAGCAGGGCTGTTCAATGGAGATATAGAAGTAGCTAAAAAAAAATTCACTGTTTCTCCTCTCTTTTTTTTCTCATTTTATTCTGGTGAAACATCTATTTTGCAAAGCTGAACTCTCACTGACATTTATATTGTTTGGCCAGCTAATCCCACTGAAAGCTGGAGTAGAGCTGGCCTAATCCCTTTGCCCCAAAGAGCTTCACGCTAGCCAGATGCCCACCATATAGCTTCCCTTATGGGATGCTGAGATGTCTCATGCTGGTTTCTACCTGTTTTTCAAGTTGCATCATTCACTTTACGTGCCTCTGAGACCTCCAGCTGAGATATTGAACAGACATCAAGACTTGCACAGGTCTCTTTCTTTAGTTAAGTCAGGTTGGAAAGTGGTGTCTTGACAAGTTGCTTTTTTGCAGAACTTAGAACACAAAGAATAAAATATATTAATACTTACCAACCACTGGGTTTAAATTACAGAAAATTAGAAGTATAGTAAAACAACAGTTTGTCATTTTATCATTTCTCTTCTTTACTGAAAAATGACTTGTGAGCTTTGGGTATCAGTTACGGGGATCGACGGGCAATCCAGACCAGTGAGGGGTTGTGTTACCACTTGTCCTGCAACCCTGTGCCTTACAATGCTTTGCTACTATAGCTCCTAGCTGAGATACTCACAACCAGCCTCCAAGTCTGCAGGTCACACCCTGAGTGTCCGTGTCATAGGCAGCCCTAATTCAGCAGTTTTGACGTCAGCAGTACCTCATGCTGGCTTCCACCAGCCTTGGTCACAGCCAGCAAGGTGACCCCAGCATACTCCCAGTCTTGATTTTTCCTGAAACCATGTACTCTATAATGTCCAGCCCTTTTCTGGATAGTTCAAAGAAATAAGGTTTTTTGTTCCTCTAAAACACAAAAGCACATCACAGTTTATAAACTTAACTGCGATAAATACACCCTTCCATTTAAACACAGCACTGAGTTAGTTTATAGTAAAAATAAAACAAATTTCTTAACAGTAGGGCATGAGTTAAGTTATGCCAAGTAAAAGGAATAAAGTTAGAGGGTACGAGCAAATAAAAGTGAAAACATGCATTTAAATCTTAATCTAGCAAGGTACAACCTTTCTTCCAAGATGGCTTCTCACCTATATTCAGTTTCCAGAGACTTCAAGCTCCCCGCCCCCCTCTTTGGTGGAAGGACCCATCTTTCTCAGCTTGTAAGCACTCTATTCCCTTGTCTGTGCAGTGATGAATGCCAAAGATGGCTTCTGTCCTTGCTTAAGTTGAGTTAGTGTTTCAAGAGGCAGGAGCACCTCACACTGTGTTTTCCTTCCTGTGGGCTTCATTCCCTGTATGGAAGTGGGGCATCCATTATTTTGATCCCACGATACTTAATTTACATAGGATATAGGTAATAGCTGCCTTCTTTCCTGTCTGGGAGGGAACCTGCTTCTCCCTGTTTGGCCACAGACTTTAAAGCATAATATTATGAAGTATCCATATTTCCCCATATAATAATACATTTCACTATGATATTACTTACTAGGGTGTCATTAGCTTTCAGAAAAGACCTCCCTTTATACTTTTTTATAATACAATAATATTGTATACAGTCAGTTGATTCAATCGCTTATCAGTTTAGATTCAGACCCCTATGTCTTTATACACCAGTGAACATTTGAAATTATTTCTTCTGAGGGTTACCCCTCAAAAGTTTATTCAAGTTGTGAGGAAGGCAACATGGAGTCTGGTGGCGAAGGAAGCGCAATGCTCTTTCTTCCCCCACTTGTTATCTTAATAGATTTTTGTTTACCTAAACATAAAAATGGACCTTTGTCATCTTTGCCTGACAATCAGGCTAGTCAGAGAATAAAATATATATTCCTTTGTCTGGAGCAGATCTGTTTACCAATTCCCCCTGACATGCCATAAATGCACATTAGTCATAATTCCAGCATATATCCATAACTCTTAATACACACCGCATGCATACAGCACACAAGAATATTAATGATCAGTCAGTTATTAGTTTTCATATGATACCTCACAAGACGTATATTGTACAAAGATTATTACAGTCGTGTGAAGGATGTGACTAGAGGGGTTGTTAGGTCACAATCCCCCTAACCAGCAAATTAGTTTCTACATTTATTACTAACAGGTTTTTCTCTTTTTTTCAGTGGATAATGACAAGCTGCCAGGGGGATTTATGTTGTGCTTTTTGGATGACGGATGCGGCATGACCCCTAGTAAGTTAATTGTAAAGATGCTTAACTGGTTGTTCAAGGGAATATTCTGCAAATAAATAAAATACTAAGTATATAGAGACATTATTTAAAATTGTATACGTGTGTGTGTGTATGTATGAGTATACATATATATACACAAACTTAATATACAGGTTTACTTACTTTTTTTAGTATTTTTGCTAGCAGAGTAAATTAGTCCTGGAGTTTTTTTGTTTTTTTTTAAGCTGTGCATAAAGTGACTGTAAGTTTTCTTGGAGAAGAAAATAAAATATATTTTAAAAGTATCCATATATTTAAGTAAAATATATGGATTATTACAGAAATATAATTGCCCTGCTTTTAAAGCATAGCACCAACCACATATCAGAAAATGGTCAGAGATCCAGGCACAGTATTACCAGTTAATTCACTGATTGCAAACAAACAACCAAAGTGAAGCATTCATTTGTTGTTAGGATCTCTCCCATAAAAGTATGGAGTTTAACACTGATGTCCTAGCCAAATTTAAAACCATGTTATAATTACTTGTTGCCTCCCTGAACTTCCTCTCCAGCTTGCATTGGACGTGGTATTTTTCCCATTGTGCCCTAAACTGTTAAGTGTTGCTATTTTTTGTCAGACTGCTGTATTTACATGTTCGATGATGCATTCCTTGCTTATTACAGGAGTTCCTACATCTTTTTTTTTTTTAATAAAAATAATAAAACAACCCTCTGGGATTGTTCAGAATAAAGGGTACAATGAAAATGTAACATCAGAATCATTCCCACATATCACCATATTTCCAGCCAACAAGTAGTGTACTTTGCTGTTCCCTAGGATGGTCACTTAATGAAGCCAGTTTCAAGGGGTTCGCGAGCCCCCGCCCGGTTCCTCCTCCACTCCGGCTGGGCTGAAGCCCAGTGCACAGCCTGGTTGGGCCCTGCAGTTTTTTATAGCAAGTTGGTCTCAGAAGGGAAAAGGTTGAGAATCCCTGACTTAAGGCACACTTCAGTGTACATCACAGGCAGCAATCAAAATAAAAATAGGACTTGTTGCTCTGAACTTGTAAATAACGTTGTTCCCTTGGTGCAATCAGTTGTCAAGTGCGAATATCACAGCTGGAAGAACAGAAATGATAAAGGAAGCAGCAGAGATGAGTGTGTACATGATTTATTTTACCTAATTATAAATCTTTATCTGAGTGGTGCCATTTTGCTTATAAGAAGAGGATCAGTAGATGTTCACCTCAGTATACAATGGATTTTTTGTGTGTGGTCCCAAATAGACAGTTTCCCTAGAACTCTAACAAAGGATCTTTATGATAGGCCTTACATGGGTTTAAGGAGCGCTGGGTGTAATTCTGTATGTTTTGCCATCATATTTTTGCAAAAGTCATGGGGGCATTGTAATGCTATAGTACTGTGCAACACGGTGCTACTCACAGCTCAAGACTTTTCAGATAAAATAACGTGGTACCATTGTAAAATAACATTGTTCCAACATTGCCATTGGTGGAGTCCTTAGTAGTTTAAAACCTGGTTTCTAGTGTGTTGCTCCTGCTTCTTTTAAGAGTGAATTTATTTTCCTTTAAGTATCCAAACAGGCTTCTATTGACCAAGCTATTTTAGATCATTGATATTATGGCAGTTTCATGCTGCTCCCAAGTAGATAATTGAGAGTCTTGATCTTGCAGCTTAGGTTGATACATGCTGTAAAGAAAGTGTTCCCAGAATGACTATGTCAGATGTTCTTGGAAGTCATCCTTGTTAGTTAATTCTTTGAAAGGCATTTGGCATGCCAATTTTCACTGCAAATGGAGAGAACTATTCAATATCTACTGCAGCTATCAACTGGTGGATTTCCTTCTTATGCAGAAAAAAACTATGCAGAAAGCATCTGCAAATGGGGAGGTAATATTTTGTGGCACAGGAATGTGGATCACAACCTAGCTACTCTTTCAGTAACTTGGGCCAGAGATCTTATCATTTTGGGCAAGTCACATAACTTCTGGCACTTCAGTTTCCTTATTAAAATGAGCACAGTGCTTACCTCGTGCTGAGGATCAACTCATGCTTGGTTTTTAAAGTGCTTAGCTCATCCAATCAAATGAGCTACAAATACAAAATAATATTTAAGATTGTGATGGGGCAAGGCCAGATGGCTATAGAAAAGTAGTGGGAGATAGATATATTAGCTCCAGGCTAAACAAATCCCCGGTACCAGGATAAGTGAAATGGCAGCTGCTCCAGGTCAATTAAGACACCTGGTGCCAATTAAGAACTTTCCAGAAGGCAGGGAGAATGCTAGGTTGATTGGGATACCTGAAGCCAATCAGGGGCTGGCTGAAACTAGTTAAAAGCCTCCCAGTTAGTCAGGTGGGTGTGCCTGTCAGGAGCTGTGGGAGGAAATTGAGCTGTTGGAGAGGCTGAGCAGTACGCACCATATCAGGCACAAGGAAGGAGGCCCTGAGGTAAGAGTGAAGTGGAGCTTGAGGAAGTGAGGGCTGCTGTGGGGGAAGTAGCCCAGGGAATTGCACATGTCATGTTTCTAAAAGGTCAGCTACCATAGCTGATACTATTAGGGTCCCTGGGCTGGAGCCTGGAGTAGAGGGTGGACCCAGGTTCCCCCACCACCACCACTTTTACCCCCTGATTAATCACTGAGACTGGGAGACAACAGAGACTGTGCAAGGAAGGATAACTTCTCCTCACCTCCCTCCCTGGCTTATGATGGAAATGGCTCAGTAGACTGTGATCCTTGTCTCTAGAGAGAGAAGGGTTACGTGGAGGGTCACGGTGAGTCTCTGAGGCTAGCGAAATCCGCCAGGAAACATGGGACCCATGGAGGCAATGACAGAGCTTTGTCACAATATTTATTATTTAATTGTGGCATGTACAATTCCAAGACCTACTGTCATTCTTGAGTTAAGAAGGGAAGGAGTATTAAGATTTGCTATACATGATCAGACCATTGGTCCACTGAATCTGGTATGCTACTTTTTTGTCAGCAGTGATATCCAATTACAGCATTTGTTTGACTACCTCTGTACTGAGTCAGACAAGCATGGAAACAACTTGTGTCTGATTTATATCTTGCTCCACAGCTAATAACCCACATCATAAGGTCTCAACAAATCTTGTGCTTTAGCACAAAACAAGTGAATCTCATTTTAAAATCTATGCAGGTTTTTTAAGTTTTCAAGTCCTGATGTTTTCTAATAAGTGTCCTATTTGCATATTTTAACAATAACAATAAAATTCTATTGCAGAGGAAGCTACTGATCTGATTTATTTTGGAAGGTCTTCTAAGCGGACATCTCTCTCAAGAATGATTGGACACTATGGCAATGGACTTAAATCGTAAGGGTATTTTCTAAATCCTAGTGTCTTGATTGTCTCTGCCTCAGTATTTTTTTTAAGTATGATCCTTAACTCAAAAACTAAATGGAACAATGGACTATAATCCTAAACAAATCAACGTTCTATTTGGTCATCTAACACATCTCAATATTTAATTCAGTATTGTTCCTAGTAGCGCATACTGAAGCTCCTGATGGTTCTAGTTGTCCAGTTATTTCTAATGTATATTTCAAATGTGAATATATTCACCATATTTCCCTCTGCTTTCTCTTTTTCTATGAAGGGAGGGAGAGTTTTAGGAGGAATTCCAGCCATTTTTAGGCCAGATTCTTGCTAGTGCAAGGAGGCAAAAGTGGTACCTCCTGGTGCTAGCCTGGCCTTGCGTGTCCTAGGGAGGAATCAGTCTTCTGACGGAGGGCAGATGATAGACTGCCACCTCTTCGTTCCACTGGGCAAAGGCAGCAGTAGTTGTTGCTGAAGGATCCCCACCAAAATAAACTACCTGGGGGATATTCTGGATAAGCACTTCCACCTGCTACTCTGGCACTGAAGCCCAGTTTTGGTGTAGCTGGCTGACAGAAAGACCTTAGCAGAAAGCAGCTGGTGGAGACCTGCCACCACATCTAGGATTGCTTAAACCTTGGTATGAATTTTTCTCTCTCTGTACAGCTGCTTTGATGGAACATTAAGCAGTGCTGTGGATCCTTTAAAATATGTTGTTCGCTGGTCCATGGCTCTTCATAGCTGTGTGACTCTATGTATGTGTTTTGCAACCAACAGCCTAAAACCACAGTTTTCTGTTAGTTTTGTGCACACTTTCAACATGACATGTGGTTACCTCATTTTGGCTGAGGAGGGTTTGATGAGGAAAGGAGTCCCTTCAGGTTTAGGCTCTCCCTCTTCCCAAGAGCTGCTTTTCCCTTTGTTCCAAACTCCCTTTGCCAGGAGTAGAAATTTAATTTGAACATGCTAGAACAGGGCCATCAGGCCAATTAATGAAATGTTCTGTCTGTATTACTTAAAGTAAATTAACATCCTGACAACAAGCTATCTGAGAGTAATTGACATCTTCTGTATCTTTACTATAGTGGATCTATGCGAATAGGGAAAGACTTCATACTATTCACAAAGAAAGAAGATACAATGACATGTGTTATCTTCTCTCAAACATTCTGTGAGGCAGAAGGCCTTAATGAGGTGTGTATGTGTGTGTGTATATATATATATTTTATCTTTTTTTGCTTTGTTTGTAAATAGTTTCAAATAGACCCTAGGCAAGACTTTGAAGTGCTTAGGTCCCATTGAAATTCAATGGAATTTAGCCTCCTAAAGTGGGTGGTACTTTCTAAAGCATCTTCTGCAGTTGCTGCAAATGTTATATATTGTGCTGTAAAGCATTGCTTATTAAAAATAAATTTAACTTCTCATTTTTCATTAGAAATATTGTTTATGAAATACAGAGATGGCTGTTAATGTAGGGAAAAAGTTGTCCAAGTCTGCTTCGTTTTGGGTTTTTGTTTTAGTGTGGGGTTTTTTTTTGTTTTTTGTTTCGTTTTTTTTTTATAGAAAAGGTGAAGCAGAGCTTTATGCTCTGCTGACATCTGAAGGATAAGTATAGATCAAAACTGGTACAGTACTTCAATCTGTTGGTTTCACCTTAATCACAGTCAACAAATTATATTCTTTGGACCCTTCTGTGAGATCTTGTGTCAGATGGTGACCTGGTAGGGCCTAGGAGAATCTTCTCTCTTTAGCAACTCCTTTCTGTCTCTCAAAATGGACTAGGTGGGATTTGGAAGGATCCATGTGTAGCCTTCCTTCCTGGAGTGTGAGTGACCAACTGCTTGTACAGCAAAGCGACTTTAAAGGAAAAACTACTAATTAGAGTGACTAAGAAGGAGGTATGATGTTGCAGTCCAATGGTTCAGTCTTGGTTGGTTTGTGGGGCAAGGAACAAGGGAAGAGCCAGGGGTAGGACTGAAATGAGAATAAGAAAAAGGAGGGATCAGTCAAAGAAAAGAATGAGAAATGGAAAATGCAGCAAGAACTATCTACATGGTATCATAGTAGGACATCTGCTTGTAAAACAGCACCTGGAGACCATAAATGCTACGGCTATGCTACAAGCTATGGGTGTGATTTCCCTGTTAGCTTGTGCGTGTGTGCGCGTGTGCTAGCTTTGTGAGTATTCATGGCAGTGAAGCCATAATAGCATGGGTAGTGGCAGCCGGGGCATGGCTGAGTACAAACCTGCCCGAAACAGGGGAGTATGTACTCATCATGGCCTAGCTCTGGTGCTGCCACCCGTGCTGCCGCAGCTACGCTGCTATTTATACTCACGCTAACTCTCCTCAACCTAGCACGAGTATGTGTACGCGAACAGGGGAATCAGACCCCTGGCTTGTAGTGTAGACAAAGCCTAATGCCATGTATACACTTGGGGCACTTACTGGTGGTGTATACTATACCAGCAAAACACCACTCATGGGGACAAAGCTGTGTTTTCTACCGGTATAGTGAAACCATCACCATCTCATGAGAGAAACAGCCTTTGCTGGTAAAAGCGCAGCTTTGCCAGTATAAGTGCATCTATACTATGGGCTTCTTTTGGCATAATCATGACTCTCGGGGAGCACATCTCTTTGCACCCTCAATAACAAAGCTATGCTGGCAGAGGAGTGTAGTGTACACATGGCCCAAGAACTCATCTGAATGACCAAATACAGAACTGGGCACTTTCACTTGAACACTCAGTTTTAGAATTGAATAGAGATGGATGTGACACCAGAAAAAAAGTGAGACACAGATGACAGAATTTATTGGCAAGGCAGTCATCCTAATAGTTTCTGCTCTGTTTTAAAAATGTAACCCATCTTCTCTTGACTTTCGTCATGACTGACAAATTACCCTTCTTGCCCTTAAGTTGGACTTTACCACGGAGCTTATGAGAATGGGGAAATAATAAATGGGCCACTCTTTTCCTGTCCTCACCCCCCCCCCCAAAAAAAAACAAAACGGAAAAAACAGGTTTATACTTTATTAGAACTCTGCTCTCTTGCGCCCCAGGGAATTTTTGTGTCCCTAGCTAGCTGAGAATGGTTCCCTTTGCGTTTAAAATGAAACGTTCAACTGAAAATGTTTGAAGTTCAAAATTCTGCAAAAGGAGATTTTTAATATCCCCATGGGTCTGGCACAACTATCATGTAAACCCTCAACAGTCCCACTCTATATTGACACACACTCTGTACTGTATAGGAAGATGAAGAGCTACTGTAAATATGACCGTGGATAGCAGTGACAGGGATCCCTAGTGAGGTGGCTCTATATGTGTAATTTTGCCTTATTAGTATTTGTAATAGCAACTAGCTGCTAAGGTGATGAACACTAAACAAAACTTGAGGTAAAAGATATGTGAATGTTTGAGATTGTGGTGTATGCTAATCTTTGTACTTCAAGTATGGTATAGTTTCTCATAATAGAAATGGGCTATTCTTGACTAGAAGGAAATAATTGGATTTTCCACTGACTGTTTATTTAGTCAACTTTTTTTTTGGCCTTATAAGGCAACTTCATTGTTGCATGTGTTCTAGATCTATCTTTAGATGTACGGTAATGGGGTACTGAGTCTGAGTACTCCACAGTCATTAACGTTCTTGTCCATTCCACACCCTGCAAGGTAGGGTACTATAATAGCTGCATCTGATGCACAGAGACTTGGTTTACTGCCCAAGGTCACACATGAACTCTGTGGAAGAGAAGAGAATTGAACCCAGTTTTCCAGAATCTATACTGTCCTTCATCTCCAGGTTCTATGACCGATTTCCATAAATCGTTTGCCTAGGCATTGATGTTTGCCTCTAAAATAATCCCTATTGCCAGGGCCTGCAAATATTTACTCTGCAGAAATTGTTGGCATATGATACATTGTGGGATTGTAAATCCCAGGTCTGGGAAATGAAGAATCAAGCCTAAATTTTCATCAGATTTCCTCTGTGGTTTTGGTTTTTTGTAGCAAAGATTGATTTAAATTAGTAGCTTTCTGTAGCTTAGCTGTGTAAACCTGTTTATCTTAAAAATAACTTTAGGATTATAATTTCTCCACAAAATAATTAAAAATAAAAGGACAGCAACAATCAAAAATTTCACCTTGGTCTTTGAATATTTAATATGTAATTGTTCCTGAACTATTTTTTTCATAATGTGATTTTTTTTTGTTGTTGTTTTTTAACAGATGATAGTCCCAATAACTTCATGGTCAAGAAGTACTAGAAAACCTGTCATGGGTGATCTTGAGAAATTCACTATACAGACGTCTATCATCTTTAAATACTCCCCTTTTAAGAGTGAAACTGAATTGCTGCAGCAGTTTGATGCGATCTATGGAAGAAGTGGTGAGCTTTACCAAACAATGCAATTTTAATGTAACCAATTATTTAAAATACAGTGGTACTGAAGTATCATTAGAGAAGCAATGTGTTTTTAACTCTTATGGAGAAGGTCAATTACTGAAATTCTTATTTGGTCAGACCTTTTTAATAAGAAGAAAATAAAAGGATTGGGGTATTTACCTTACACCCTGGCTGCTATTATAAAGAGAATAAAATGTCTGTCCTACGTGAATATCAAAATTGAAATGTTTATATGGGGGGAAAAGAAAATCTAGTAAGAATTCTGAAATTCTCCATGCACTTTGGTCCAGACTACTTAGATTTCCTCTCCGCTAGTTCTTCTTATTTACTGGCCTCTTCTCTGTCTTTTCACACAGTGTAATGCTTAATGCAAGAGCCTTGTCCTCTGTATCACCTTCCATCTGGAAGAGCCTCTCTCTCCATTTCCTTTCATAGTTCCTAAGAACGTCTGTTTTCTCCTTCAGTCTTATCTCTGAATTCTCCCCCTCTCTTATATCACTCTGGCTGTATGACTCTTTCGGCCTTGTCTAGATGGAGAGTTAGTGTGTAGCTGGGGTGAAAGTCTATGGTGCACTGAAGGGTCATGTGGAGCCTGCCAGTATGCCTTAAAATTCCCTAGTGCGCTTTGACCTTCTGCAGTTTGAAACTTTTATATCCCAGCTTGCTGTGCACTAACTGTATCTAGACAAGCCCTCAGGGTCCATAAACTCAGTTTGTATCAGGCACTATACAATAAGTTGTACATACATATTTCCATATTTGTTTTAAACAGGCCACAAAAATTGCAGCCCTAGTTCGGATACGGTATATATTATTTAGACAGGCTGGACTGACAAGATTAAAAAGTACAGAGGCACTTGAAAAGGATCTTTTAAAATATTCAAATAGTTACCTTTAAAAATGTATATTTTTCTGTCCCCAGGCACTTTCATTGTTATTTACAACTTAAAGCTTATGCTCAGTGGAGAGCCAGAGCTAGATATTAGAACTGACAGTGTGGATATTCTGATTGCTGGTCTTCTTGATAAGTGAGTGGCATAATTACATTACTGGAGCAAAGGTTTGGATGAATATCTGTAATCAATAGTACATGGTTACATACACCAGTAAAAGTATTTTATTGGGGAACTGTCAATTGATTTGGAACTGAAAAACAGCATGGATATGTTGTCATTCAGAAATGAGAGCAGGGTGTCAAGGAAAAGTAATGCAGAAATGCCTTTCTTTGACTGGCGGATGAAGGGGTTGGGGGGAGGTAACATAGGATCAAAAGGCAAATATGGCATAGTTGCCCAGTTGTGCAAATAAGCTTTTTCACTCTCTAATAAAACTGAGTAAACAATGCAGATGTGAATGTTCTATGTTGTACAATTTCTCTGCTCCCTGTGCTGTCTGTAACAAATGAACTGTATGTTCTGCTACCTCAGATGTCCCATTGTGATCAGTATTGAGGGATTGCCAGCCAATATTAGGGGCAAGTAAGAAAATGGGTGCAATTCTTTAAATGAGAGCTATAATGTACCCATTGGACTTAGATGACACTTGATTTAGTACATCATCTTTCCAAAGCATCCTGGGTAGTGGGCCCTCAGATAGGTGGCCACAGTTTATTTCTGAAGGGGACTCACTAACACAACAGGGCTCTGTTACTCCTCACATCCCTTGTCATTTTAAGAAAGGGATGATAAAACTTTCTGGTTCCTCTCTTTCTTCCCTTCCCCATGCTCCCCCACCCCCTTCACTTTCCACCTGGCCTATGGCAACCCCTCCAAAGAGATTCTTAGAAAATACCAGTGTAAAAACTTCATAGTAATGGGATTCTGTTGTAAAGAAGCCTAAGCAAGTTAAAAGCCCACCTCTCATTGAATTTTCATTGGGTCCTGTGTGCCTAATTCCCTCTTGCTTCTTTGAAAATCCAAGGCTATAAGACTTGGGTTTCTGAATAACAGCTGTCCACAGATCTCAAAGCGAAGATTATGCAAACCACTGTAATAATTTCTAATACACTAGAGACAAAATTGATAATTCAGATAACTGTAACTTAGATATTTGATCTTAAAATGCAGCTAGTTAAATTCTGTCTACTTATGACACAATTTTCATCTTCTCTGAGGCTGCTTGCTGCAGCACATTTTAAATTAATTTAAAATTATTAATGCAATAATTCCAAGACTTGAGGTTTATTTTTTAATTTAGAGATCCAAGAAGAGTTCACAGAACTAAATCTTGACTATAAGGTAGTTATTCACAATTGAAATTAGACCTTTTCTGTACTTGTGTCTCAAGTACAATGGAAATTGTTCTGGGAGACTTCCTATGTATTGTATACAGGGGGAAGTAGTAGTAAAGATAATTGAGTGCACATTTTAATTAAAATGACCAATTTAATGTAATATGTATTTTTTAGAAGGGACAGTAAAGAGAAGGGACAATAGCAAGAAAATTAGATAAGAGAGGGAGAAATAATAGGCTGAGGAAGAGAGAAAGGGGATCTGGAGGGAAAGGAAATATGTGGAAAACTAAACGGGTTAGGAACAGAGGTTGTGAAAAAAGTCTCAAGGAAAATGTTTGAGTTGGTGCCATTATCTGAGCACTTTCATAATGCTACTGTGGATAACCCTGAGTTCTGTACCAGTAACAAAATAGATGAATGATGGCTGCCTAAGCATGTTTGCTCAAGCACCCTATGCTGTGTGAAGGAAGCAGACAGAACTTGGTTGCAAGCAGTAGAGAGCATAGGGTGACCAGATGTCCTGATTTTGTAGGGACAGTCCCGATTTTTGGGTCTTTTTCTCACATAGGCACCTATTACCCCCCACCTCCTGTCCCGATTTTTGACACTTGCTATCTGGTCAGCCTAAGAGAGCACAAAGTGCAGGGCTGATGAACCAACAGGATCTATGGCCTAAAGTAGAACTTTCTGTAAGTGGGGAAGGATAACCAAAAATATCAGCGGTACTTCTCACTGTTGAGAGGTGGAGGCTGTCTGGTCTGTGCAGGGCATGCTTATGGTCTTATAACATCATCTTTTGGCTGAAATATGGCATTGCCTCAATCACATTAGTACTTTAAACAAATATGTTTTGCTCTACTAGAGAAATCACCAGAACAAGTCATCCTTCCCTAGTCCCTGGGTTGCTTCACTAATGATGTCTTCCCCACCCCACACCCACTTGGGCCTTGCAACTTCCCCTCCCCTTTGGTAAGACAGGGAGCTTGTCTTCTGACTGGCCTCTTCCCAGAGCCTCCTGGGTATAGAACTCAAAGATATTGGCTAGAAAGTCTCTTGTTCATTCTATAGTTTAGGGTGGCTGGGGGCCTAGAGAGCCCACTAGGGTGAGAGTGCTCCAGAGTCTTCAGCCAGGAAAGGAAGGAGAGCTAAAGAGGCAATCAGGGTTGGAACGACAGGGCTATCCAGCAAGACTCTCTGCTATCCAGCCCAGCTCGTCAGATTGAACTCCAGTCTCACACTTTCATATCTCTTCCTCATCTGTAAAGCACCGTAGATGTTTGTGGCATAATACTGTGGGAAAACTAGATTCCCAGGGTTGAGTAAGTTAACTTCTTGCATGGTAATGTCTGCAGCCTGAAGCTGTGTGGCATTAAATCCCACTGTTAGTGAGATTTTCATACTATAGGTCAACAGCATCCCATTATAAAACTAATTTCTAGCCAAATCAAGAACTGTACTGTAGTTTTTAGTGCCATCAGCTGAAGCCCAGTGCACAAATTGCAGTTCATTTGCAAGGTTCTTACAAACTTACTCTGGAGAAAACCTTCCAAAATCTTTTAATACCTACAGAGAGCACTGCAGAAATCCAGCGCATTTTAGTTTAATGAGTCTGGGGGTGGGCATGTTGTCTTAGGTTATTACGCATCTAATTTTTCCGTGTAGTAGAGTTCACGCTTTGTGGTCTTGCTTACATATTGGATATTTCAGCCTTCCAGAGCGATGGTCACTCAGAGCCTATACAGCTGTATTGTATTTTGACCCGCATATGAGGATATTCATTCAAGCTGAGAAAGTAGAAACTAAGTGCCTGCCTTACTGCTTTTACAGACCCAGGTGAGTAAGCTTTCATTGCTGTTACACTCTTAAATATTTTAATTTTCAAACCAGTGCACTTGAAAGCCTAAGTAGCCTTTTTGTCATGGTGGGAAATTGATTTTGATGGCAATGTGACTTATAATTTAAGCAAAGTTCAAATTGCATTGGCAGGCAGGTCTGCTAAAGTGTAATCATCTGTGACAAATGCTTGGCAGTTACCATGACCCAGGGCAAAGAACATGCTACATAAGATAATCAACTAAAGAGGGATTTTTGTTTTCACTTGGATGCATCCAAGGTGCTTCTGTTCTTGTACGAAAGATGCAGTATAAGAGTATAGGTCACTTATGTGGTTTATTTTTAATGACCCCCTAATCCTGTTAGTTTATAGTTTGTATGGGGTTGCTCCTAAAGTAAATCTTACTGAGCCCAGGTAGTGCACTGATCATATTCCCATTGTAGTTAGGGACCCAACTCCTTCTGGAAGGGGAAAAATGGCTTTCATTGTGGGTATAGCTGTGTGGTTGGTTAGCTGGTGTGTAGTGTGCAACAGAGATACTAATATAAAAAACTAGCAGAAGCATAACAGTGTAGTTGGGGGCTTAGATACTGGAGTCCTATTTAAAACAAGCTTGTATTTTAATATCTAACATAAGATTTTTTTTGTACCAGGTGCATAGGGTTTCCAAGCACTTTAAAGATTAGTATACACAAATCTTGGGGTTCTCTAGTATCCCACGGTGTGATTTCTAAAGTGCACTAATGTGTTGCACATTAATTGGTCCATGGGGACTCTGTTGGTGATCTTTAAAGTAGTACTGTTTGAAACAGTACTGTATTAAAGGCTCATGAGGGAGCCTTTGGTGTGTACCAGCAGGGTCTACGTGGACCAATTAATGTGCAAAATGTTAGTGTGCTTTAGAAATCCTACCCCCTAGAGTGTATTCCTCTACCGAAGCACTTCGTCTTCATCCTGCAACTACCATGGTGGGCTGAGACAAGGAAAACTTATAGCTGAAAGCACAGTCCAATAGTTTCACCGAATTTAAACTAAGAGGCAAATGTTGTGAACAGGAAGACAGATTAGAGGCATATTTTAGAACTTGGAACTAAAATATGTAGGTTAATACTTGGTGCCCAATAGAATTTTTACAAAAGAGCTCAGTGTTGATCTAACTTTGTTCCTATTGAAGTATGAAATTTTCTTAAAAGAGAACAGAGTTTGGCCAACATGGAGTGATTTATTTTTTTTTAATCGCACTCTACATATTGTTGTCAACTACCCTAGGATAATCAATTTATTTACTAATAAATTGATCACTTCAGTGGGAGTCATCATGTATTCTATTTTGCATCACACAACTGGATTTTATGAAAGTTGCATATCACTTTTGGAACATATTGTATATCATGCTATGTAAATACATACATGTAACTTACATATAGCAATCCAAACTCGAGAGCACCACGTATCTCCTGGATAGTTAAATGGACTTCTGACCACTGATCAAAAGGAAAATGCCAAATCAGTGACACTAGCTTCTCAAATTACAGATCATAAACTCTTGGCTTTTCTCCATTGACTATAGCTGACTTAAAGATTCCTTAATGCCCTAGCTCTTCCTCAGTCGAAGATCACTCTAGTTTTACCCATCTCTGTTTTATCACCATGTTGGGCCTGCCATAGGGCTTTTCTGGAGCAGCTGACCTTTCTTAACATTGTTGAGGGACTTGGATTTATGGCAATTGTTCTCGGTTCCAAAGCCACTAGCTCTTATCCAAATACTGAGAACAGCTCCTTCTAATTGTGAACTTTATTTTTTGCTTAATAGCTTAACAATAGAGGAGAGATGGAGCCTGCACTGCAGAGAGTGCAAGTCTAGGGTAGAAACAGTTCAGTCACCCAATACAATCAAATGAATTACACCTCCAAATAGCTGGGAATGTGTTTGTAAAAAAAAAATTAAACTGGGTTAGATACTGTATATGTTGGTGGATCACAGAGTTTCATGGAAAAGCAGCAAATGGAAGGATTTGAATGAGGCACAATTGAAAGGGGAGAGTGCAATGGGCATCTTGTAAAAGTATTTAGTAAGTTAGAGAAGGATACCAAAGGGGTGCGAAGATGAGTCGCTTGGGATGAATGTAGACCAAAGTATTAATAGGGAATAGTAAGAAACAAGCTGGCATATAACGCAGTGGAATCATTGAGTTTCTATCCTAAACAGTTATGTAGTGTTGCTGTGTGGTCTTTCATAATTGCCACATTACGTCTGAGAGGTGGCTGCCTGTTAAGTGGCGTGTCAAATAATCCTTTTGTGTAGTTTATCAGGTTAAATTGGAAAATACTCTGGGTTAAAAGTGAATATAGCATTGTAAAGTCACTAATCCATGGGCCTGGATGTAACTTGTAGCAGCAGATACCCCAGTGTAGATAAGCAAACTATTGTTCTATAACTTGCCCCCCCTCCCCCTTCACCCCCCAACATTAGTGCTCAAGGGGGAGAGACTGCTTGTCAGAATCCTGCTGGCATATCTCAGTGTATGCCACTTTCTGACTGAAGCTTAGCATAACTTCAGTGTTCATGTTCTTGCCGTAGTGTAATAGCCCTCATTTCAAGCTAAGCGTTAAAATCAATTTTGCAGCACCAAAAATATCATTCCTTCTGAAAATAACTGCTGTGAATATCCCAATAATTGTAGAAATGTGCTCTCTAGGTGAAATATTCACTCTTTCAATCACTTTCAGTGTCTGTTCTATTTTAATGTCCTATGTATTTTGCTCGTTCAATTTGCGTGACCCTCTTTGTCTGATCACTTTTGAATATTGAGCCTGTTATCCTGGTTCTCAGTTATTTTTAATGGAGTGTTTTGAGACTTTGTTCTATATTAAGTACAAAGTGTCAGTTTCCTTTAACATATTGTATCTGGTTTTGCTCACTTTTCCAGTGAAATGAGAATCCTATCATATTTTAACAATTTGTTCCAAACTGAGAACTTGATGCTAGAATGTAATGAGTTCTTCGGGATTCCTTATTATAAAGCCATCTTTCAACAAGGAGCCCCTCCCCAAAACTACAAAATTAGTCTCTGCCACCAGTTTCCCCTCTCCCTTCCCAAAATCATTTTTGCTTCCTCAGTTTATGACTGGTTTTAAGTAGAAGTCAAGGAAAGCTGCTTGGGTAATTCCAGAAAATGCTGGCTCTGTAGTCCATATATTGGTCCTATATCCTTTCTCAATAGTGGAGATGGAGAGGGAGCAAGCATATCACTCACATTGGCCAGCTTGGAGTGGTACAAATGGAGCCTTAGTCCAGTCTGGAAGCTATGGAGGCCTTGCCTTAGTCCTCTGCTGCTAATTCCTTGTTGCTTTATACTGAGTGCTCAACTTAGAGAGAACAAAAATAAAGTGCTACAGAAGTGCTATGGGTGGGAGAGACCAGAATGTAAGTGGTCCAGACGTTTGGGCTCACCCCTCTACTGAGGTAGACATCACTTCTTTTCAGGCTGCCTCATTGCCAGTCGGCTTTCCCCAAATGTGGACACCCAATGTGTGACTTTCCATTCTGATGAGGTTCCTTGGAAGGAGCTGTTGCTCCACTGTAGCTCAGAACTATGTTCTGACACCTTCTTGTGCTCTCCAGCATGACTCATTTCTTTCTACGGCATTTCATCTATCAACCAACAATCTGGGAGGACAGGCTTTTGGTAAGGCCAGCTCTGTGACCTCACAAACTTGTGTGGGGAATAGCTGTGGCCACTTTTCATCTTTGTGTTTTCTGTGTAAGGGTTTTTGTTTTCTGCCAATGAGAAGTGGCTTTTGTAATTTTCTCGCTTTTGGGTGCGTTGTATGGGATCACACCCTATATAGTTCATTTTCCCCTCATGCATTTCTGCCTGGTAACTTCTGCTTCCTGCCAGTCATTATTAAAACCCACCCACACTTCCTGTGTTTTAAATTCCCTGATTCTTAGGGCTTTCATGGAGAGAATTGCTGGTGTTCTACAGTACAGTAATGAATCCTGTAGCTGGTGGGACACATGCATTTTTATGTCATGGGCTGACAGTTTACACATCTGATCCCTTGCTTTCATTTGATCCACAGAACTCTTGAAGGAAAGCCAGGTCAGACAAGGGCACAGGTTCGTCTGACAGTTAATCATTGGCTCATATTTTGTCTCCTTGACTTCCATGAGCTTATGAAAACTTCCACTTCAGTAACCATATTCCCCCCCACACCCCCAGCCATGTAACCTCTTGGTTTGCTGATACTCCTGGCTATGCATTTATTTTTTCTGTACAAGATTGTTTCCATTTACCTCTCAGATATTCCTACAGTTTTCAGTGAACTTCATATTAACTAACCTTTCTTCTTCAGCCTGTGTCATGAAATCACAGATGATGACAATAAGGGGGTGCAAATTGTCAGTTTGCATCAAGACCTTTGAAACTGCTCCATCAAAACCACAACAGCTAAAATATCATGCTGAATTGAACACTGTGCATTCAAAACTTGGCTTTCAGAGCAACTAACAGTCTCTGTTAGAGGTCATACTGCCAGAAACATATCTGTATTCATTTATAACTTTGCCATGTGGGCACCCACAGGTTACTACATTAATATGGTAAGTTCACCACCCCTATTAATACTGGTTGGTACATTTGATAGTAGTTCAGGATGTTCCTGTGTAGGAGAGTGAGAACTGACAAAACCAATTATGTAACAATATTTTCTGTTGCTCGTTCCTCAGTCCACTCAGATTTTCTGCTAATTTTTTTTCATTAGGAAATAAGTTATGGGGACTAGTTATGTCCCTTGTGATTTTTTGCTTCCTCCTTGTTTCAGTAGATGGAGCTATACCATCTAATTTTCCCTTGTACAAGAGCTAAGAGGAAGAAGTATAACAGACACAAAGAAGTATAAAGAAGAGCTCTGTGTAGCTCAAAAGCTTGTCTCTCTCACCAACAGAAGTTGGTCCAATAAAAGATATTACCTCGCCCACCTTGGCTCTTTAAATACAATACTTAATAATTTTCTCCCTTGGAACTGGAGGTTTATGGTCCATCCTATATTTTAGCTTACTAACATCTTAAAGTTAATATTAATGTTAATGCATATATTTATACTGGAAGCTGACTGTGCCTCTATTAGTTTTAAATGTCTTCAGTATGTAATATATCATTATGGTTTCTCATTATCATACCTGTGAAAGGATAGTTAACAGACTTTCTGGCTGGGCTGGCCATGGACCTCTTCAAACAATAGTAAAAGGGCTACGTGTATTATTTTGAGGACGCTTCACCACGGATTGTGTACAAATGATGAGAAGCATTGAACAATATATTATGTTAAGCTTACTAGTGCAACATTAAGTACCAAGTAACTTATAACATAATTTGTTTTTTTCCAGTCTGGAAACTTCTCATTGTTTTTCCAAGGCATTTCCGTAGAAATCTCAAGTCCTTTGGTCAGTCTATTAATTGGAAAAACCAATTGGTTTCTTTCTGTTTCTAACTTCGAAAACCTAGATACTGTGTTATTAGATGACTTCTCTCCCGAACACACTAGACTAGGTAACCTCTTGGTGTATCTCTCTGATACCACACTAAATACAAGATAAATGTTTGCAAGACTGTTTTATATTATTATTCTTAAATAGTACTTTTCATCCACAGATCTCAGATCCGTTCCAAATCACATGAATACTTAACTTCAAACTTGGTATTAGGAAGAAGTGTTCAAATGAAACAACATTCAGTTTACTAATTTTCATTGTGTAGCTAGATTTTCATTTAAATGCTTACAGTTTAGATCAGATTCTTCAAGGTAATTAGGAATTCATGAAATCCACCCTCCAATTATTTTTTGTACTTCAATATAACAACAAATCCATTGACAGTTACTGGTTTCCATATTCATAGGTAGCTTTACTTTGTTTTTTAAATAGCATAAATTGACAGACTAGAGAGTGCTGTTACATAAATACACTCTTCTGGTTATTTTCACAGAATCATTAGTTAAAGACAACCACGGGCTTGTCTACACTATGGGCACTCCAGTGGCATGGCTACAGTGGAGTGGCACCATAATGTAGACATTTTCTACAGTAACACAAAGGATTTTTCCATTGCTGTAACTTGTCCACCTCCCCGAACAAGGATAGTTAGGTTGACAGAAGCATTCTTCCATTGACCTAGCTGTGCCTACACTGAGGGAGAGCGGTAGGTCAGCATAGCTACAACGTGGATTGTCACACCTCAAACCCCCCTAGCTATTCAACCTAAATTTTAAGTGTACACCAGACCTTAGTAATGAGACTAATTCACTTTTCAGATGTTGGCAGCGTTGTTTGAGTGTATCCCAGCATGTTAAATCGTTTTTAATGTCTAAGAACCCTTTTCCATTTCAGTTTTATCTGGAAAAAAATGCTTCCTGTATTAGCAATTAGTAGTCTATCCAAATTTCAAACTAATGCTTGAGATCACAATACTGTATTGCTGCATTTTTTAAAAAAAATACAAAACAACTCTAGTTCCATCTCTTATATGCAAAGTTGTCATAATGACATCTCTTTTCACCTTAGTTTCCTCCATTGAGCAGTTTGGCTGCAATAAAAAGGACTGCAAGGCACTAAAATATTAATCTGCATCGTAAACATTTACAAACTTGTTTGTACACTTTTGGTTAAAGGCCATTCTTTAATTGAAATTAGAGTCATTAGAGTGATTTTCCTTAGGATAGTAAAAACACACATGTAAATAGGTGACAGTATAAAAAGTAATTGACTTTAAATATGCTGTTATAAAAGTTGTCCCCTGACTCTTTAAAATCTGATACTTTATATATACACAGTTGCATGTGGAATACTTTTCACTTGAAGTACAAATTCCTTTTATGGATGATGATAAGCAGATAATGTCAAATCCTGCTGGTTGGTTAGTACAGTTAACGTGAGTGATGCTATGTGCATGAGTAAGGTGAGCAGTTAATTGCTCCAGTGGCTTGAAATAGTTGTGTTGGTATGTGTTAAACTATGACATTTTGGAATTCACCCAGGTCAGTACGGGGTTGGGTCACCATCTGTTTTGTAACCCTAGGTATCTTGTGGTTACGCAGTGTTGGTTCAGAGCTCTCACACCAACAGGCTGGTAGCAGCCCACAAGCCTCGCCCTACTGCTGGGACCAGTGCCTTTCCCTGGACTCCCATAGAGAAAGTGTTAAGTTTGCTGCCTCTGAGAGACCATGAAACACTCCAGCCTGTCAGCTTTCTAGAAGCACACACTTTACTGACCTTATACAGCTCTGATTGTTTTTAGTGAAAGCAAAATGACTTTATTAACAAAAGAACATGGATTAAGTGATACCAAGTAAAAGGGATAAAGGTAGCAAATAAAAGTGAAAGCGCACATCTTAAAAACTAAACAATCTAGAAAGATACAGTCTCCATTCCAGATTTTGCTGGCCAGGAGCCATCACAGAGATCAAATTGCTTGCTTCCTTAGTCTCTTTCTGTTCCTTTTATCCGTGTAGCAGACCACAGACTCACTGGTGTGTTGCCTCGGGAATTAGCTCAATTCCAGCTCTCGGAGCACTCTCTGCCAGCCTCCATCTCTCCTGCCTCAGGCCCCGTGTCCCTCCTGGACCCCAGTTCCATTTACCTGGGGTTCTGCCCTGCAGCAGTACCCCCACACTCTGTGTCTCCCCTCCCAGGAGACCCCCCTCACCCTATGCCTACCTTGCCTCAGTGGCTACTGCCAGTCATCATCTAGCCCCCTCTCATGGGGCAAACTGCAGTCTGTAATGGCCACTCATCATTGGCAAGGGGGATGGACCTGCAGCCTTTCCCGGCAGCCCCAGTACCTCCCCTGGCCTTTAACAAGGCCTCAGTCTGGGGAGTTGTCAGGCTGGAGCTCCCCAGCTCCTCTTGCCCTTCCCTAGCACTGCTCTGCCCAAGGTACCCTGTGCTCCCAGGCAACTAGGTCCTTCTCTCTCCAAAGCGAGAGAGAGACTGTTTGCCTTCTGGCCCGGCAGCTCTTTTATAGGGCCCAGCCGGGCCCTGATTGGCTGCCTCCCAGCCTTTTCTTATTGTCTCTCAGCCCCAGTCCTCTCCAAGGGCTGGCTTTTAACCCTTTCAGGGCCAGAGCAGGGTGACTGCCCCGCTGCAATCCCCAAAGGGATTTTCTTTGTCTTATAAGTCGGGAAGGACTCCTCTGGATTCAGTCTCCACTGTTTCACTGGGATGCAGGAGCCACATTAATTCTCTGTGTCTAGAGTTCAGGATCAGGACAACCCCTGCTGATGCAGCTTTAAATCTTTGTTTACTGCTAATATGTAAATTGAAGTAAACCCACATTCCTTTGTCTAGAACAAACCTGTTTATCACCTTTACAGAGGCTTAGCTGTCTGGTCTTAAATATGTTCTAGTAACATCATACAGTGGCAATTCATAACTTTACATATAATAACACACACGTGCATTTTACAATGATATTAATAACTAGTGTGTTATTAGTTTTCATATAATACCTTACACATTACCTTTTGGATAAATACCATGTCAACAGAGTGTTGGGTGTGGTGAGTTATTTGGGTCTGATGAGAGACAATGTATCCAAAGCCACTGTGCTTTAAGGGCTCTTAGGGTCAGAGGTGGCAGGTTTGTAGGCATTTTGGTGGTGCCCAGAACCCGCCCCCCCCAAACTCCCTCCCAGAGCCTTAGGCAGGTGGGGGGTGGAGTTTGGGGGGTGGGAGGAGGTCTGGGGTGCCGGCCCTGGGCTGGGGCAGGGGATTGGGGGGCAGGGTGCAGGCTCTGGGAGGGAGTTTGGGTGCAGAAGGGCTGAGAGATTGGGCTCTGGGATGGAGTTGGGGTGCAGGAGGGGGCTCCGTGCTGGGGCAGCGGGTGGGAGAGCAGGTGCAGGCTCTGGGATGGAGTTTGAGTGCAGGCTGTGGGCTGGGGCAAGGGGTGGGGGGTGCAGGCTCTGGGAGGGAGTTTGTGGGCAGGAGAGAGTGTGTGGGAAGGGGTGGGGGGCAGGCTCTGGGACAGAGTTTGGGGGTGGGAAGGGGTGCGGAGGGAGGGGGTGCAGGGGTGGGGCCTGGGGATGTGGGGTGGGGCTGGGACTGGGGATGAGAGGTTAATGATGCAGGAGGGGGCTCAGGGCTGGGGCAGAGGGTTAGGCTGCGGGGGATGAGGGCTCTGGCTGGGGCTGGGAATGAGGGGTTTGGGGCGTGGGAGGGGCTCAGGGCTAGGGCAGAGGGTTGCGGTGCGGGGGTGTGAGGGCTCTGACTGGGGGTGCGGGCTCTGGGGTGGGATGGGGCAGGGCTGGGGATGAGTTTGGGGTGCAATCAGGCTTCCCCAGGGCTGGGGCCAGAGAGGAGGACTCCCCTCAGCCCTCTCCCTCCCAGCAGCAGTGAGCTCTTGGGGAGGGCCTCTCCCCCCCCCCCCCCCACCCCCCAGCAGCACGCTCACCCCGCATCACAGTCACTGCATGTGCTCCTAGGGCCCCTCTCAGGCCCGGGAAGCCCCGTCACCTCCCCTGTGGTGGGTGCCGGGGGAGGGCTGCCATCACGTGTGTGCTTCCTCCCCTGCTGCTGCCCCTCACTGTAGCTTCACTGGGGGTGAGGGATGGGGCTGCCCCTTGCCCAGCATGGGGCAGGAGAGGTGACTGCAGGTGAGGGGGCCCTGTGCTGGTGGAGGGTCCCACCGGAAAAGGGAAGGGTCTGAGGCAGAAGGGCAGGGTCAGGGTTAGCCTGCCCTGCCACTAGGGGATGGGGGGCACTAGGACCCTGCAGCAGCAGTTGATGCCCAGAGCCAGCAGAGTGGAAGCACCCAGCGTGGAGCTGCAGGGGAGAGGCAGGGATGCTGGGGGGAGCCTGGGGAAGGTGCGCAGGGGCAGCAAATGGGGGCTGGGAGACCCTCTGGGGAGGTGGAGGGGCAGCTGGTGGGGTCGGGGGAGAGACTGGACCCCAAACATTGGTGGAGCCGGGCCCCAGGGCCCTGAATATTGCTGGAGCCCGGGCACCATGCGGCCCATATAACTTGCCGCCCCTGCTTAGGGTATGTCTACGTTGCAATTAAAACCCTCGGCTGGCTCGTGCCAGCTGACTCAGGCTCAAGGAGCTGGAACTGCAGGGCTGTTTACTTGTGGTTCAGACTTCCAGGCTCAGTCTGCAGCCTGACCTGTGAGAAACTTCCACCTCACAGGGTCCCAGACCCCAGGCTCAGGCCTGAGCCCAGAAATCTACACTGCAGTTAAACAGCCCCGCAGCCCAAGCCCTGCGAGCCCAAGTCAGCTGGCACAGGCCAGCCCCAGGTGTCTAACTGCAGTGTAGACACATCCCCTACAGTCACATAAAGACATCATAGGTATTCTGGATACAAACATTGTGATGCATGTATTCTGGATGCAAACATTTCCCTTTAGTGCCATGAATTTCAAAAGTGCATCAATCAATCTTTGTTTCAAAAATAATATTACGGAGGTGAGATGAAGTTAAAGGTTCTAAATTGCTTCTGGGAGGTAGTCTATCTACAACTTCTTTAGCACTTATTAGCATATACAAAGTGGCAGTTTTGTGGCAGACCTTGTTGGCATTGGCCTCTGAGAAGGTAAATTAATCCGAAGGTAATGTGCATTATAACATTTGTTTGCTCCTGTGACTGCTCTGATGTGTGTTGAAAATGCAGGTCATAATGATTTTACCGTTCTGTCGTAACAGACTGTACCCGTACATCACATCATCGTCCAAAGGCACTGCAATGGGAGAAATAAAGAAGGCAGAAGTGGATGTGAAGATTGGTTTGTAATATCCTGAACTAACCATTTTTAGTGCTATAACTTTGCTTTTTATTTCAGAATCTGTGGCTTAATTATGTTAGTAGTAAAACTCTTGTGAATAGAAATCAATAACGCTTTTGTAGCACTTCATATTTTTATATGCTCACAAATATTAGCGAAACTCCCACAACTGCTCTGTTGTGGCTTAAAATATAAAATACAGAGAAAAAGCATAGTCACAAATTTCTTTGCAAGGTAGGATGGGGAGCTTTAATTAAAGAAAGCAAGGCATCTAAAGAAAAGTAGTGATCCTCCTCCTAAATCCAAGGTCATACCGACCTGGTGGGGGGGACTCTATCTTGGGAAGCAGTGACTGTGAAAATGATTTTGGGAGTCATGAGGGACAATCGGCTGAATATGAGCTCCCAGTGCAACGCTATGGCCAGAAGTGTTAATGAAGGCCTTGAACTCATAAAGAGGGGAATCTCAAGGGGGAGTACAGAGGTTATTTTACCTCTGTGTTTGGCACTGGTGTCACTGCTGTTGGAATACTGTGTCCAGTTCTGATGCCCACAATTCAAGAAGGATGTTGATAAATTGGAGAGGGTTCAGAGTGCAGCCATGAGAATGATTAAAGGATTAAATAATCTACGTTATAGTGATAAACTCAAGGAGCTCAATCTATTTTAGCGTAACAAAGAGAAGGTTAAAAAGTGAATGGATTACAGTCTATAAGTACCTAAAAGGGGAGCAAATATTTAATAATGGGCTCTTCTGTCTAGCAGGGAAAGATATAACACAAGCTGACAGCTGGAAATTGAAACTAGACAAATTCAGATTGGAAATAAGGCATACATTTTGATCAGTGAGTGTAATTAACCATCAGAACAGTTTACCAAAGGTCATGGTGAATTCTCCATCGCTGAGAATTTTTAAATCAAGACTGGATGATTTTTCTAGAAGATATGCTTTAGAAATTATTTTGGTGAGGTTCTCTGGTCTGTGTTCTTCAGGAGGTCAGTCTAGATGATCAGACTGGTCCCTTCTGGCCTTGGAATCTATGAATTGTCTGTAAATCTAATTTAGTGACTAAGTATGTTAGTACCTCAGGAGGTGCTCACGTGGTGCAGTCTCCGTCATTCACTAAGTGCCCTTTATTCCCAGAGATTTCAGTAAGACAGAGGATGCTCAGCACCTCACAAATTCATAATCTGAGATTTAAAACATTTAACAGTACCAAGTTGTCATGGTGTTTACCCAGTAAACGTTTTCTTTTCCTGTAGAGCCAGTATTTTATGTCTCTAAGCTATACTTTAAGTAATTGCTTTGTTTTGCTTATGTTTTCTAGCTGAACAAGCTGTAGAAGAAGCTAAGTGCCAGTTAAAGCATTTAGAAGGATCTCTTCTGCATGAAGTCAGTAAGGTACTATAGCAATGATAGTATTTCTTATGCATATTTAGAAATATTGCTTGTTATCGCTCTGCAGTAGCCCATGTTTACTGGCCACAGGTGTCAGTGTGGAAAATGAACAGTAGTAGCTTTTTTTGGAAAGGTACCTAATTTCTTCGGAATGTAATTTTTCAAAAAGATAGGCTAGAAACAACTGTAATGAAAGGCTTTTGAAATTTAGCTTACAAGTAATATTAAACACCAGGGAGGATACCCAGAACTACTTTTCTGTCAATTACGTATGTCCTATTATTGAGGAGTTTTACAATGATAAAGTGCCTAGTTGCACTGGTCTTGGATTCAGTTACATTTCCAAGTAAATATTTTAAGAAACTTCTGCCTATTGGTTGCTTTTAAATGTGATAATTATAATGCTTATGTATGGAGATATTGTATTCATAGAACTAATTCTATGTAATAATATTGCTCCCCCCCCACCCACCCCCTTCATTGGTCCTCCAGCCTTCTGTCCCCATGCATGCATGTAGACTTCAGCATTTCACTGGCAAATCATGAAAAATTCAAGACAAGGCTTGGTGTCAGCAGAAGGGCATATGTCACTTGCAAAACGTGAAATTGTGGGAGATGGAAGGAGGAGCAAGTGTGGTGATTAATTCTCAAAATCTATTTTAAGGGTCCATCACCTACAGCGTAACTTCATCTTTCCATTCCAAAATATTGTAATGATTGTTTCTTTCTCTTATAGAGTGTCACTGAAATTGGTGTTTGTTCTTTTTTGACTGGCCAGAATCACCGATAGTTTTTCTCTTGTGTGTTACCCTGCCGTTGTAGATAATTGACTGCTCTAACTTACACTCCATGCCACTGGTGTTTGGGTGCAAAGTCAAACAGACCAGAAACATTGAAGTTTCATTCTGTGGCCTCAGATGTATATAAATGGAGGAATAGAGTTAATTAAAACCTACTGCCTTCTGCTCCACTCCTTGGGGTATTGTGCTGTGAGCAGCAGAGTGAATATTTAACACTGATTCTAATATATCCTGATTTAATCTCCAGTACACTAACTGTGTCTGGAAGCATCAGGGTTGTTAGCAGACTGTAGTGACAAGCTTTGAAGTAGGGTGGGCTCTAGAATATTCACTTTCTCAGAATGGGAAGCAGCTTGAAAAAAAACCATAGGGTATTAATCGATGCTAAAATAACTTGTTTTACTGCTCTTTCCCCTAAATGGAAAAGTCTGCTCAGCTTGCATTACAGGATGCTCTAGAAAACGCAAAAAGAAAGCGTGAGAAGCTGCGGGAGAAACAAAGGCAAGATGTGAGACTATTTAATCAGTGTTTCAGAAAAAGTGGTTGTGTACTGTATGTTGTAAATGGTGATTTGATCCAGAGTCTGATACTTAAATAGTGCTTTCTCAAGTTGCAACTGTTCATCATTTCAAGGTGCTTTTCAATTATTTTGGATGCTCCAATCCTTTCCCCTTTTCTGGAAATTTTTTTAATCCTTGTAATTTTTTGGTTAAAATCTTTTAGAATGAAATTCCTTTTATCTATTTAGACACTTGGGTTATGTTTCCTCCCATACATCAGATGAAACAAATATTGTTTAATATTTATAATATGGCTACAAAAATTTGGAAGAAGCTCAAATGTTGGCTCTCTTACGTTGAGACGTTGGAGAATAGGAATAGGAGCATGCTAGAGACCTATGGCCATTGATCCTGCATAAAAACAAGTATTTTTAGGAGTCTGCTTCTGTCAAACCCTGACAGTATTTTAGGGTGTGCTTGAGCCTATAACACCTATCTGTTGCCTAGATTAGAGTCAACTGCTTCCTTTTCTAGTTAATATCCACAAACAGCAGTTCAGATCAAATATCCGCTCTTCAGGGAAAAAGTGAGATTTGTAGTCCCTCGGTGTGGGTCCTTTTGGGCAGCCAGAGGGAAGCCCAGAGGCTAGATTATATTTTGTTTACCAGATCATCTTCACCATGGGTCCAAAGGGTGCCCAAAATTTTTCCATGAGGAAATTATTATTTTGTATCCTACAGGTTGACATTTTCAGTCTCCTCCTCAACAAGGCTACAGCATAGAATCTTCTTTAGAGCATGCAGTAGCTCTTGTCTCTATTTTTATGACTTGCAGATTGCAATTGAACAGAATGTAGGACATTTCCTCCACATACAGGCAAATTTGTCAGACCAGGAGTACAACAGAAGGAAACAGAGATTTACTTCAGTGTCCAAAGAAGCTGGAGATTATAGGCCTGTATTACCCAGGTTGAAAGATATAAAGTAATGTCCATCTTCAGGCTGATATTCATAAGGTCAGACATTCAAGCAGTCAACTGAAGGCATTCCCCTCTTTACCGGATCTGAGAAACACATACTTGCACTTAACTGGGGTTTTGTCTGGTCTTGGAGCCACTTACATAAGCATGTTGCTGCATTATAACGCTAGTTAACACAATGGATTGATATTAGGTGAAGTGGATATCTCACCCATTTCCCCATACCCTGACTGCTAGAAAGGAGGAAGTTTTCCTTCTTCATTGTCTTCCCTCCTGGCTTTTGGGAAATTATTTGCCCTCTCTATTCTTACCCAGCTACTATCAAAGATGCAGATCTTCCCCTTTTTACTCCTGCTTGAAGAGTATGATGTGATTACACCTACCTGTCTTTTGTTTTTTCCTTATTAGACTCTGTGCTTATTACCTAGCACGGGCAGAACAAATGGAGTGCTAATCAGATGCCCGGATTTTGCAAGAGCAACTTGTGGGCTGAGACTAATTAATATGAGATGGTAAAATCTTCTTGGGTGTGGCAATCCATACCAACTATCTAATGACCCATGGATATGTCCATATATAATCTATAAAGTGGTGAAATTGGGTTCAAACCTTGCTCAGAAGAGTAATCTCTGGCAGATGGATTGTCTGGTGTGTAGGGACAATAACAAACAGTGGGTAGATTCCTATTTCACTGGGTTTTCATTCCTTTGCTCCCCACAAAACCTTTCACTGTATAACTAGACAGTTTCACTCTGTGCACTCTGTCAACAGAAACTTTTAATGGAGTTTCAGGGGAGAGCAGCTATTGCAAAGAACACACTACTTCAGTCAATGCAGCAGAAAATGTCTTTGGTTACTTTGCTTTTTTCCTGCAGGACAAGTAATTCTATCACATTTGCCTCTTTGCTTCATGGCTTTAAACCTCAGTTTGGTAATACCGCCTCTGAACACTGCATCACAATGATGTGATGCGCAGGGTTATTTTAAGACTTCCTGGGAATGACCCAAGAATTTTGGAATGGATAGCAGCTCTGAAACAAAACGTTTATAGGTTTGTAGGTTCCAAGACCACAAAGGACCATTGTGATCATCTAGTCTGACCTCTTCTATGACAGGCCACAGAACTTCTGCAAAATCATTTCTGTTTGAACTAGCGCATATCTTTCAGAAAAAACATCCAATCTTTAGCTATTGGGGAGTCCTGTGTAGAGTTGCCTCTTTAAATAATAGTGAACACATTCTTGCTTCTGTGATGCCTCACTTCAAGTAAGGCCACAACTGTCATTTACCGAAAGTAAAATCCTCACTTCCTGGAATCTGAAGGTCACCTGTAGTACATGGCCTTTGTGTAGTTCTTTAACTGGATAATGTTACATTTTCTAATGTTACTGGCAGATGCAGCATACAAGTAGTGATTACATGGTGGTGCTTACCTTGGAGTTCTCATACCAATTTTAATACTTTCCATTCCTCAGGCCTACCCCCACAGAATGTGGTTTATGTTAGTTGAAGCTCCTTGTTCATGATTAGTTTCTTTGACTGTGGTAGCTCCTTGCAGAAAGTTCTACAAAGCCAAAGGGCACTTTAACCCTCCATTCTCCAGTAATTGAATGGGAGGAAACATGAAGTGTATGGAATGATACAAGTCAACTCTGAGAACAAAACTGGCTAATTTTCTGTTGCTTACTAATGGATGATGGTTACAGTATGCCTAGTTTAAAAAAAAAAATCCATAAACCAGAAACTTTTTGAAATGAAAACAAGTGCCAATTTAGTAAGGCATTTTTCCCTCTACAAATGCAATGAAAGAATGTCTTTAGCTGTTCTCATGGTGATAAACATGAACATCTTCATAGCAATGGCTTTCAGTCTTAATTTGGAGGCTAACAGCTAACACTGTCTTCATTAATGTCAAGCTGCCAAAGTGCTACTTGGTTTGTGTTTGATTTTAAGCAGGAATTTTCTGTTTTCAAAAATGGGTGAATGTGATCTGCCTCTCATCCATTTCCAGTATACAGACGTCTGTCCCATCAGTTTGAAAACCCAAGAAGCATGTTAGCCTTTCAAAGTTTGGATGTTTTTGTGGTTGATATTACATTTTTATCATTTATATTTCTGGTGAAAGTGAACTGTCCAATCTCTGTATCTCCTAAACCAGATTAACGGTGGCTATTAAACTGGTAACAGTAAGTAAAATTAAATTAAATTAAAAACTTTAAAAGGAAATTTATAAAAGAAAACTGCTTGTTGATTTTACACTGCTCAGAGAATTGAGGAGGCCAAAGAAGCTCTATTTAATGTTTGGAATAAACATCGAGAACAGAAGTCATGATGGAATGTTCATCTATAACAACGGTCGCTTGGTCAGAATGTATGAGAAAGTGGGACCACATCTTAAACAGGGGTCTCGGTAAGCTTTGTTTGTTTGTTTGTTTGTTGATCAGGTTTAAAATTTTGTTTTAAAATACAGGTATTTTGAATACTAGCAGGAGTCTAAAATCCATGATCCCACCTGAAAGAAGTTATTTCCTTTTCAAGCATATGCACAACATAGATTATTTATATATTTTTGAGAGTTATGTACATGTGTTAAGGGAAGAATAAAGTAAAGAATAGAGCAGTTCTCAAAGTAATTTTTAGAGTAACTCACTATTGTTGAATTTCTTATTGCAACTTGGGAGTTCTTGAGTTCTCAGTTTCTCTGAGCTTTTACCTGCATGTAAGTATTTCTCTTTCTATATTCTTCAAATCCTGGTGTCTGTTCCTTTCCCTGTCCTGCCACTTCTGACATGTTCTCACATTTTAGAAAGTAATATTTTTGAGGTTTATTTCCTGTACTCATTTGAAATGAAGTAACTTAAATATAATTCTGCACATGACTTTGATCAGACAGGATACTAGTCTCAGTTTTCTATTAGAAAAATATTCCTTAATTTGAAATACCTGTTTCTAAAGTGAGTCAAGGGCAGCGCAAACTAAACAGATGAACTTGTTCTTTGAACTTGGACCAAAATGCTTTGAAGTGATGTTATTTCAGTTTCAGCGGTGGTGCAGTTGGAATGGTGGATATGCCCTTAGAAGCCCTGGAGCCAACACACAATAAACAGGCCTTTGTCAACGTTAAAGAATATAACCACTTGCTGACATCCATGGAGCATTATCTGATCCAGTACTGGAAGGACATTGGAATAAGTAAATCTTTATTGTTTAGCCTGGCTTATTTTATATAGCTATTAAAAAAAATCTGTGTCAAACTGTTAATTCATCAAATGCATCAGATAAATCGGAAGTTGGATCCGATTGTAGCTTTTAAGAACAGCCACCTGAGGGAGTCAGTGTGTACCAGACACTGTACCAGTTGCAATTCCTAGAGGCATGCTGTGCGCAGAAAATAGAGGCAAAGAGATTACTCACTATTCAACTGTTGCTGCCTCTGGGAGCACACACGGGAGCAGAGGTTGCATGTAAAGTACTTAGATATGGAGTTGAGATGAAGGTGCTATAACCATGCATGCTGCCTTTTCAAATGCTAATCCTGGGATCTGGTGGTGAGCCTATGTTGGTCAACCAGTTGAGTTCAATTTGTGTAGAGCCAGGATGACAAAGTGTGGACCCAAATGGGTGTCCAGCTGTAAGAATCAAAAGTACAGCTGGAGGAATCCTAAAATGCAACCTGAATTTGCTCTTTCCCAGTAGCCACAGGATGAAGACAAAGGAAACCAGGTGCAAATTTTATTAGTAGTGAAATCAGGCAAGCATTTTGGTTCATCTAGTAAGGAATTGGAAATACAACCAAATGTTACATCTATTCATTTTTTTAGATAAATTGATTCTACATGTATTTACAAATTTGATGTGACCCTTGCTGTGTCCCAGTTCAAGCAATGTTGTTTTAACGAATGCTGTAATCTGCTTTTTGTATAACTTATTCATTAATTTCAGTGTGCACTAGAAAACTTCTATAGTGTGAAAAATGCACAGAGCTCCTGCATCACATCTTGGTTTTGAAAATAAACAGATAATTTTGGGTAGCTTTCTTGTCTTATAAATAAAAGATGCAATATCACTATTTGTTTAATTCAGATCCATAGTAGTACTTGGAATAATCGTGCTCTAGTTTGAATGAAATTATGGTCTTTTAAAAAAATCTAAGCGTGATTTCGTCCCTTCACAAATAATGTGCATTTCTATCTAATGCAGAGAAGTTTGGTAGCTCAAGATGTCCAGTTTCACCTGGCTACACTTATTTCCAAGCCCAGTTCCCCACCCCACACTGTCCCCATATGCAAAATTTAGGCTGTCACTGTGGGGTTTGTGCTTTTTTGTTTCTTTGTTGTAATATAAAAATTTAAAACAGAACAGTTGATGTGGACATGTTCTGTAAAATACTTCCTCCTGAAGTATTCAAGTACTTTTTGGCCAGTGTACGTATCTGTAAAAGCCCCTGCCTGTTGCAAGTATGCCAGTTAACCAATAGATGTGTACCAGTAGCATTGGGTCCCCAAATATCTGGTTCCTTTGGGACAAGTGTAGCCTCAGTGCAGCCTTGGACAAGTGTCCTTCCTTTATACATGATCGATCTGCCAGTATTGCTCTGTATGAAAGAAAGCACAAGAAACACTTACATCTACACAGGCAGTTAATAGAGGGTCTTTTCTCTCTTCCTAGAAAAAAAGTGATGGAGTGCTTTTAAACTCCAGTGTATGAGCAACTGCTCCTGAAACCTTAAAAGGGATATTTATGTAGTTCCTTACTTACTTTTGAAGATGGCTAGTGAGAAGGAGAAGTTAGTTGAAGTGAACAATTATACGCTTTCATGGATGGGAGCAGGGTTTCCTGTAGTGCTGCATATCCTTATGCACCATAAGCTATATTGATGCTCTGCTTCCAATTGGCTTTAATGTAGGAGAAGTTGTTTAGAAGTTAGTAAACTACCCGTTTTAACTTTAGAGCAACTTTGGCTTTTCAGACCCTGGCTCCAAATGCGTCTCTCTGACGTATTCAACCAATCCACCTCAGGATGTCTGTGCATAGAGTCCTTTCTTTGAGTGCAGGTCTGAAAATCAGCCATCCAATTGGTCAGGATCACTATTATTTAATATTGGTGGATAGCACAGGGGTGCATGGCACTTGATGGAGAATACAGGCATATAAAAAGACATGTTATGGCAGCAGGATAAATGACATGGAGCAGAGAAGGAGAAAAATCTTACAGAGAACAAGATAGAGGTGGCTTGTTTTGCAAACCACTAACGTGTTTTGGGGTTTTTTTAGTAAGCTGATATTAGAAAGTTAGCATTGGGACACATTTGGTGAATGCATATGGAGGGGATGGAATAGTGTTTGTTTCTATCAGTTGGGCTCTGTCAAATATAAGACAAAACAGAGTCCCAGCCTCTGAAGGTATTTGAAGGAGGAGAGAGAGAGTGCAAAGCTCTCAGTACAAGATTTCTGAAGCTGCCCATGGAGATGTTTGAGGGAAAAGGAAACTAAGGGAGGCATGAATTGAAGCAGAATTGGAAGATCAGAAGGCCCAAGTGGGGCCTTCTTTATAGCAGACTGACTTAAGGCAGAGGGGTGCAATCCATGACCTTTCCTTCATACTTTCTCCGACAACTTTCGCCAGCACTCAGCTGCACATGTTTTTATTGACTTTAACCATTCTTCCCGCTCCAAGCACTCTGCCTATGGAACCCAAGTGAAGTTTTGGCTTTGTCAACTTCCTAGAGCTAGAAATGTTTTGAAAGAAATACCAAGTAATTATTGCCCTGCTCTTGGATGCTGCGTTTACCATGAGAGACTGAAACTGATTAACTCTGTTGACTGTATTTATGTGCTTAAATGAGCAGGTGGCTTTGATCCAATATTTTTTGCTGTTTATAAGATAGATTCTTAAAGTTTAATCCTTTAGAGCCTAATTTTTCAATTACACTCTTAGTTTTATTGAAATAAATGTGGGAATAAGGGGCACACCATATGAACCTCAATGTAATAAGCAAGGTCCACAAAGAATAATGTATCTGACAGAATAAGTTTACCAAAATAACTGATCAAAATAAAAAAATTACAGCAATTCACACAGCTTTTCTGCCAGGTGTTTATGAGCAAAATAATTGTTCTTTCCAGTGAGTCTGTACGTAGAGTCATAGAGTTTAGGCCGGGACTACAAGATCATCTAGTCTGATCTCCTGTGTGATATTCCTAGATAATCCTGTCAAGTGACCCCCACCCACATGCTGCAGAGGAAGGCAAAACCCTCCCATGGTTACTGCAAGTCTGACCTGGGGGAAAATTCCTTCCCCCTCATATGGCGATCAGTTAGACCCTGAGCATGTGAGCAAGAACCAATTAGCCAAGTACCTGAAAGAGCCCTCTCAGAGCCTTGGCTCTCCCGATCCAATGTCCCATCTCCAGCCATGCCCATCTCTGACACCTCAGAGGAAGGAGAGAAAAAAACAAAAGAGAATACACTGCAGGGGGTACATCCCTTCCTGACTGCTGCCAGTGGCTGGCTGAAGCCCTGGAGTTTAAGCTTTTAGGAATATAAGACATAAAGCAGAAGTGAGCCCCACTTCTTGGATGAGAAAACAGTGATTGAACACTTCTGGATTCTGTTTCTGGTCTGCTACTGACTTCATGTGATCTGAAGTAAGTCACTGAAACTTGGGACAAAATTTTCCTTAAATTAATTTGCCTTAAATTAAGCTCCTAAATCTGTCTTTAGGCCTTCAAAGTAGAATTTACAGAAGTACCTAAGTGACTTATAAGCATAAATACCATTAACTTTAAATGGTGACACTGCCTGAAATTCATTTAAGCACTCTCTTCAATTGTACATGGAAGGCTTAAATACAGATTTAGGAGTCTAATAGTTTAGGCACCCATGTTTTAAAAAATCTTTGGCCTCTGTGCCTTCATTGTCCTATCTAAGTTGAGGATCGGAATATGTTCTGCCTCGGAGGTCTTGCAATAGTTTAACTAAAATATATTAGAAAATACTTCCCATGTGACTGGGAGCTTTTAGTGAAAGGGGAGTGCTTCACAAATATATGTTAATGTTGATTCTTTTTTGTCTTCAGAGTTTTTTTTTCTTTTTTTTTTTTTTTTCAGCTTAAAAATGTGTGAGGACAGAGCTTCCTTTGTGGAGCAGATCACTGTTAAAAAGTTGAAGATTGAAAAGTACTGCTTATCATTGCAATGTATTGGATAACTACAAACATACCTAGCCTTTTTCTCAAATGTTTGTGAATTGGAATTTCACAGTAGTCTTTAGCTGATACTGGATTTGAGCTGATAGAATGGCATTTAAAGGTGACCCAGCGGTCTCTCTGTATTACTACCTCATTCTGTATAGGAACTGTAATATTTACATAGTGGCATGTATCTTCAAAGTACTTCACAAACATGGACTAATCGTCCCCACCCCTCATATAATGTAAGTAAATATTTGACTGATAGGGACACAGAAGGGGATGTGGCTTATTCCAAGGCCATGGGAGTGTCCATTTCCAAACCCACATGAACGCTTAGGATCCCATCTCTCAGTCCTGTTTCCAGGCCACATCTTGTACTACCTTCATACCTGCTTGCAACTTCTCTTAAAAGCTACTGGTCCCCCAGTATTAGCAAAGCACATTCTTTAACTAATTTTGTAGTTTACATTTAAACTCATTCTTCTGCCACTGAAAATTATATAAAAACTTCTTTAGGTCAGAAAGGAGTAACTTCATTCTGGAATGAGTTTGGATATCTAAGTGACAAATGGTTGGAGAAACCCTCAGATGCAATTCAGTATAAGAGAAGACGTGCAGTGGAAATTCCTGCCCTGGTTCAGTGTGGTAAGTTTATATAATTGAATACATAAAAGGAGAAATAAGGAGAGTATTTAATAGGATAATAAAAAGGCCTTTAAATTGAAACACCTTAATCCCAGCTTTCCCCGGCATTTGACACTATACTGCTATGCTTTCATGTGCTTCTTTCTTCAGAAGATCCCCTTATAGCCCCTGTTTTTCATTTTCCATCTCTCCCTTAACAAAATTCATTCACATCTTTTTTTTATAACTGTGCATGTTCCACTTTCTGTATGTTTCATCACATCCTATTTAAAGGCTGCCAGCAAACTACTGAATGGTTTGATATGCTGCAGAGTGAAAAGATTATTGGTAAAGGACTGCAGAAGTGGAGCACAGCTTTGGCTTTTAATTGATTAGTTAACCATTGTTTAAAATTAATTTGCCAAACTCCTTTTACAAATTGTCTTTACATAACATGTTTTTGTGTGAAGCTGTTTCAGTGTTTCCCAGCTATGCACCTGTCTCCAATGCAAGGTTGGGTTCTTTATTGCTCTGCATCAGGACAAGATCAAACCTCAACCTTGGCAGTTTTAATTTGATGTTTTTTCAGTTTGTTAATTTGTTCCTTGCTTTTTACCAACATTATCTTTGTAGAGAGACCTTGCTTTTTTAACTTTTGAATTATATTCTGAGCTTCCCACTTCCTATGGCAAAATTTGAGTTTACAGATGGCTTTCTATGCCTGTAGTATCCTAGTATGAAATTGATCTCGCGTTTCAATTGATCACAGTATAATTAAATATTACAGTGCTTTGTTATCCTACTAAGTAGCTTTGAGCTCCTGTTCCTGCAGTTCTGAGTCAGAAGTTTAATAAAAGGCCTTTTCATGAAAAAGCCCAGTAAGTAAATTCTCCCACATCAGTGTCACAGAAATAAAGTGTTCCCTACATTAAGTTGTCTGCTCCCAGAAAGGAAACTGCTAGTCATAACACTGTGAGCACAGAATATGACATTTAAATTGGCTCTTGAATTTATAGCATATGAGAAAAATTTAAAATTTATTTCAGAAACACCAGTTAAAACTTTAATGTCAAGTAAAAAACATGGATGGAAAACATTGTTTTTAAATTACCCATTAGGGTACTTCTGTACATTTAAGATTCTGAAGCTATTCTAGTGTAACAAAAACTTGAACCAGTATGAAGTCCAGGATTTGCTGTTTAGTCCTGGCTCAGTGACAAAAAACATCCCCCCCCCCCCCACACACACACACAGAAGAACTTGTGATATACTTTGAATCATCAGGACTCACTAACACTTGCCATTGATCACTGGACAGCTGGAAAGTTCAACTTTCCAGTACTATATACAGTATTCATTTCCAGCCGTGTCAATGCATGCTGCTTGTTGGAAATCACATCAATCTTGTCTTCCCGTCCCACTTCAATACAGTTGTAATCCACCGTTTTGGGAGAAGCCCACTGCATTTCAAAGCAGTCTGGAGTTTATTACTTAGACACACAAAGCATTTAGCAAATTTGTCAGATCTGCTTGCTAAATTCATGTCAGAATAGAAGAGAGAGGCAAGGTAAGAGCAGGGATGGGGCGAGCAAGACAGCAGTAACTTATTTAACATATAATATTTCATGACTTGTCATTGTTAGATATAGTGTGACATCTTGAAAGCATTTGTACTGGTTAACTGATCCGTAAATATTTCAAAATGCTGATCCTGGTCTAGAAATCAGTGAAACTTTAGTTGCTCTAATATAGTTGGCACAATAACTACCACTATTCAGAAAATATACTCCTCACCTTTTCTTAGTACTTAATCCTAATAATAAGGCTTTCAAACCCAAATTAGATTAGGTCTTCTCCAACAGGTATTGCAGCACTTCATATTTTCCAAATGCCTACTGCAGTATGATGAGCTACCTTTTGGAAAGTGTTCAAAAACAAGTGTTCCCGGGGTAGAAATAACACCAAAATAAATGACAGTGTTGGACAGTGTTCACTAATGATCTAAAGTTACAGTAGTAAGCAGAGTATCTGCCAAACTGTATGTAAAAAGTGAAATTATACATGGTGATTCCTTTGCTAACACGAGTCCAACTAACTGGGTTGCCCTCAGAGGGAGAGGAATTATAACTAATTCATCTTAGAAGCCTCTGAAAGTTATTTCAAGGCCTGTATCTTCTGTTTTAGTGGGGTTAGAAACATTGTGCCATAGAATGTGAGCTTGGTTCCCGACTTTCTAATAGAGGTTCGGGTTGGTAGAATCACCCATTTCTATCTTTGATGGGTCATGATGTTCAGAACTGTACACTGCCTGTCCTGAAACTTGGGGCAGCTGAACTTTGGAGGAATAGGGAAAGGCAACATTTGTGTTGCATGTTGCCTTTTTTTTTTTTTTTTTTTTTTTTTTTGTGGCTGCCATTTGCTGGAATTTCTCTTAATCTGTCAAAATTCTGACAGCTTCAGAGAGCCTTTAGTAGACAGAGGGAAAATGAGACTGTCAAAGCTGCATGTTGAATCCCATTAATCACATTAGCACAATAAATGGGGGAGGGGGGAAGGGTTATTTTTATACTTGCTGTGATGTAGTAATGTTCTTCTAACTACTTAATTAGATATCTGCCTTAAATGGCGGGTTCTGTCATCATCCACTGATATCGAAAACAAAGACCACCGTGGAATCTGGACCTGTGAAATGATCCCAGGCCCTCTGGAAAACAAGTAAGCTTTTGATTAGCAATACTATATCACTGATCAGCATATTAATAATGAATTACCATTTATTAGGCATCTCCCTTGAAGCCAGAGTAATAAAACAAATGCAAAAAGTAAAGCATACATGCTATAGAAATATTTGCAAAAGCAAATACCATGTGAAACTTTACTTTTGTGATCATTATATTAGAGAAGACAGGCAGAATAATGGGGGTGTATCTAACCTTGTTAACTGCAGTAAGTGGCAGGTAGTATGTATATCAGCTCTGCTACTTCAGACACTTGCCACTGAAGGCACACTCCTTCTCTACACCTATCCCTGCTTTAATGATGAATTCAGTCATTGGGAGAAGGGACATTTTGGGGTCACTCGCATCTAATCTAAATCAGAGTCTGTCTGGCACACTCCACACAGTCAAGCTTGGTTCCATCTTTATCACACTGTCAAGGTTCTGTGGGCAAAACTGGGCTCTCAGGCCATGTCTACACTACAGAATTATGTCGACCTAACTTTTGTCGGCATACAGCCACCGCAGTTATTAAATCACTTGTGCATGTGCACACGCTTTGCTCCTTGGGTCAGCAATGCGCGTCCTCACCAGGAATGCTTGCATTGATTGTGTCATCAGTGAGGGGCACTGTGCGACGACCCCTGAAAGCCAGTGACAGTCAATGTAAGTAATGCAGTGTCTACACTGATGCTGCATCAGTCTAATTACATGCGGCACTTACATGGGTGGGAGTCCGATTTAAGTGAAGACGCATCTACAGCTGGTTTGATGCAAGGCAGCTTACGTCGACTTAACTGTGTAGTTCAGAGCAGGGGTTCTCAACCCTTTCCTTTGAGAACCCGCCCAACATGCTATAAAAACTCCATGACCCACCAGTGCCACAACACTGTTTTTCTGCACATAAAAGCCAGGGCCAGCATAAACGCAGAGCAATTTCCCGGGGCCCCACGCCACAGGGTCCCCGAAAAACTAAGTTGCTCAGGCTTCGACTTCAGCCCTAGCTGGCAGGGCTTAGAACCCTGCGGCTTCAGCCCCACACAGCGGGGCTTCAGCTTTCTGCCATGGGCCCCAGCAAGTCTAAAACTGGCCCTGTTTGGCAGCCCCCCTGAATTCTGCCCCCAGGAGGCTCCGGACTCCTACTTGAGAACCACGGGTGTAGAGCAGGCCTTGGTGGCCCCTGTGCAATTAGCACATTGCACAGGCATATCTGACTGAGTCATAAGTAATTCTGGTGCACAAGAAGGAATAGAAACCAGTTTCTTCCTTTAATCGGTGTTTGCACCCCAGAACTAACGAGAGTCAAAAGGAGTAAAGCTAATCTTTTCACTGAAATTGACAGAAATGATGTGGCATATATTCAGAGAACAATTCTATTCTGTAAGATGATGCCTCTTTTAGTCACTTTGGAGGGCAGTACTGTATTTTGAACCACTGAAGAGAATTCAAGACAATACAAGATGACAGAGCACGTATTCCTTTTCACTCATTTTTCTCTTATATCGATTGAAACCATATTGTAGGTGTAATAGACCAGAACGTTTACCCTCCATACCTTTGGGCACTTTGAACAGACTATCACTGTCACCAAATGACAAAGAAAAACTCCTCATAGATTCAATTCAGCGACATCAAAGGAAGCTGGAAAACTTGCAGTCCCAGGTGAGCTGTTACCTGAAGCTTATACTGTTTTCTTCTGAACTGTCTGGGGTTTGTCTTAGGGAAAGTTCCATCTAACTCAATATGAATCTAAAAATTAAACATTCTTGGTGTGTTATGTTTTTTGTTTTTTGAAAGAATGAGGAGAAAAGCAGAAAGAACATGTTCCATGGCAGTATTTTTCAGTGATAGTTGGAATTATTAATTAAGTGAAAACCATTTTGATTAACTTTGGTTTAGTAACTATCAAATTGTGAGTTGAATTTTGTTTTTTCTGAAATACATCACATGAAGTGAAATTAAATTCTATTAGTCGGTAAGCAAAGTGATATGTAATTGATATTGTCTTCAGAGGTGAGAATTGCATAATTTGTTTTGCTTTATCATTTATTTTCTAATAGACATTAGGATGCTGCTGCAATCTTCATTACCAAGTTCTGTCTGGGAATTTAAATATCCACAGTCCATAAACTCCAGAAATACTGGTACCTTTTGGTAGACTTAATATTTACTGGGTACTAAAAGGATAAATAGCTTGATTTCCAGATTAAAAAATAAGCCTCTCAAATTGGAGTGTATATAAACATTGTTGTCCTTTTTAAGGTGCTAGTAAATATTGGGGACTTGTTTGTTTCCTGTAGGAGGCGAAATCAGTGGAGTATGGTCAAAATATTTTCATAGTGTGACTAGCTTGTTTTACACTACCTACATCAGTTGTTGAACAGAGCTGGTCACAATCAGCATGCAGACAAATCCTTCATTTGGGAATACAGCCAAACACCAATGCCTGGCTCCAAGGGAACAACTCATTTTGAGTTGGGTGTTTCTGAAGGCAGAAAGCAAACTCTTGATGTTAGCAATAACTTTTCCAAAAAATAACCCTATTCAGACAACTAACAGCCATTTCTCAGCTTGCTCACCATATTTTTGAGCACCGAGTCTTTTATATCTTAGTCCTATACTCTAGAAATGAATCCTAAATGCCTCTGAAATTCATTTATTATCATCGCTGTAGTTTTTGTCCCTAGTTACTCATTCATAAGTTTGCCTGATTCTGCTGAAGTGATTCCATGCAGTGAGAACATACTCCACAATTTGATTTCAGAAATCTTCCACCATTACTTTTGATATCTTAGAACACCTGTAGTTAGGTCAGCCCAGTTTCCTTTTTCCCTGCTGTCTTCTACTCCAAAACTGAATTTTTCCACACCTTCTTCAAGAAAGATCCTATGTAAGATTACCTGTAATGATCAAAGATGAAGTAAAACTGTCTCATATATAGGCAATGTTGTTGCTTGCTTTGTAGTAGCAAAGGGACAGAACACCATTTAACACCTTGCTTGCCTCTGAAACCACTGCTGTATGCTAAGAGATTTCAATAATTTTTCCACAATAATTAGCTTTGATTGGTTACAATTTGCTCTTATTTTTAGTATCTTCTGCAAACCTAGAGAACTTGTTTCCAGGACAATTATCCAGTTAATTGATGGTATGCACAGGCTGCCATAGAAATGCTGAGGTTTAGCATTGGAATGTAACTAGTGTTATTGCAGTAATACAAGTATTCGCTATACTATGGTAACGCTAATTACAGTAAAATGCTAAATGTCAGTGCTCTTACGGTGAACTACTGGTCTCTTGTATGTGGACAGACTTTCATCAGTTCTTAGAACTGACCCTGCAGAGGCTCGTGAGTAAGGGGGAGCTTGACTCGTGTCTTGCCAAATTGAAAAGCTTCCAGCTATGTGTTTTTTCTCCTCTTCTTCAGACAGCGTTTTTGATCCAGCACTGTATTGTACCTCCTGTTTTTCTTTCCTTATCTTTGATTGCTATCCCTTGTCAAATGCCTTTTGAAAATCTAAGTGTAAGTACATCCACTGAATTTGCCTTTATCTTGGTGGTAATACCTTCAAAGAACTCCAGCAGGTCAGTAAAACATTCTCTTCCCTACCTGAATGCATATTGTCTATCGCTCTAGCTGTGCATACATCCTGCACGTTTTACAAAAAGGTGCATACATTTTATTGTGACAACTTAATGCTATCATTTTTCTTGAAAAAATTGTAAGTGCTGGTAAGGATCAGCATAAATATTGAGTCCCGTGTTTTTTTTTCCTTTCTCTGAGCTGTTACAGAGGGAGTAGCATCTTTGGGGACTCTCAGCAGGCAGACAGGAGCCAGCATTCATTGTGCATGTGCTGAACTTAAGGACCTTTCCAAACAAAATAAAGCATTTAGTCTTACACTTAGGTTTCAGGAAGGTGGACAAGAGAACTTGCCAAACCTTTAATGTTTCCAGAGTGTAATGGTAACTTTTGTACTGAAGGAAACAGAACATTTTAACGACAAAATAGCTAATCTTTGCATGCTGTAGTGTTGTTGTCTTATGTGATACTAAATTTGTTTAGCATTGGAAATCAATTTTGAATCATTTTTAAAACTGTTGTTGCTTAACTAAACACACATGAATTTCAGGCCATACTCCTCCAGGTGACAAGTTTATGTAAGAAGGCATATCTACAGTCTATCAAGAAAGTTACAAAATATTTTGGTCAAAGTACATTTTGTGAAAATCACTGCTTTATAACCAATTAAAATGCCTCACGGCTACAGTCGTTATTTTTCAGTATTCTTAAGTTCCATGGGTTGGATATTATTGTTTAGCTACAGCAATGAGAATCCAGGATCAGTCCATTGATTTTAATGGAGTTGCTCCAGTTTTATGCCAGTGGTACTGAGGACAGAAATGTGGACCTAGATACTTAAATGCAGAATATTAAATGAGATGTATCGCTGCCCCAAATTGCCCCGTATTGAAAGAAGAGGAAGGATTTGTCTATTCAGACTGCTGTTACGTTACATCTGTAATTGAAGCATGTACTGGTGAACCATTTGTATGCCAACATGTACTCTTTGTGCAATATTGCTGTCACAGTTTCAGAGTAACTGCACCTGTATTTTTCCTCTGTGGTCCCTTGCGGGCTCCCAGCCAGCACTTCTCTTGGGTGGCGACTCACATCTCCCTTCCTGCTGACAAGGGATTTTAAGGCTGTACAGCCCCCTGCCATGCATTGTGATGTCCCCAGCAAGGAAGTCTGCCTCAAGGCCAGCATCTGTGTGTTGTTTTCTCTCCAAGCACAATGTTTTTACCTTTGACCACACAGCTCTTCTAATAAAACTCATTTATTATGAGAGCAAAAAGCACCACACACACACACACACACACACACAAAATTGGTTAAAGAAAGTTCCTACATATTTAGTTAACATACCAAAAATCCCCCATCTTCACATGGGGTGTCTGGTAGGAAACATCCCTTCCAAACCTTCAGCAAGGGTGGGAGTACCCTTAGAACCAAAGGTCCTGTTCATCTACTGAGTCAAAAAGAAGGCCCTGAGTCAGGTTAGGCTCAGCCTTTTATACCCAAAGCCCTTTCTTTGTCTTTTGGTCTTTGGAAAATCCAGTTTGAATGAGTACATGCAAGACACCCCAGGGAGTGGAACTTCTCGGGAGTTGTCTTCAGTCCCAGGATGAGTAACCCCCTGCCCTCTACACACATACTCACACTCATACTCTCTCCCTCCTGCTCCTCTTCCTTCTCCCTGGAGAAGCTGTGGTAACCCTCCCCTAGGGAGTAGAACTGTCATACATGAAACCATTCATAAATTTCAAACAGTGATTCCCCAAAGACATTGCAGGGGATTGAAATATTTGTCACCAGTGCTTTACTAAATTTCTCAAGGTTGCATAGCATATTGTACAGTAATATATGTACTTAACTGTCTACTAGTTCTCAAAGAGGCACAAGATAAGTTACTACCAAACTGTGGCTGCTGAATTCACCCCAGCTGCCAAACTGTGCTACATAATCTAAGCTTACATTCAAATATATTTCTGTGTTCAGTGGGGGCACAAAAGGACTTAAATATTAACCGAGTGGAAATCAGTCGTGCTCTGAGTGTGCAGTCAATCTGAAACAATTGCTCTGAGAGGTGTGAAATGCCTCTTTCATCTAAGTCAGGGGTTCCCAAACTTAGTTCGTGGCTTGTTCTGGGTAAGCCACTGGCAGGCCGCAAGATGCTTTGTTTGCCTGAGCATCTGCAGGTACAGTCACCCGCAGGTCCCAGTGGCCGCGGTTAGCTGTTCCCGGCCAATGGGAGCTGTGGGAAGCAGTGGCCCGGCCTGCGCCGCTTTCCGCAGCTCCCATTGGCCAGGAACGGCTAACCGTGGCCACTGGGAGCTGCGAGTGGCCATACCTGCAGATGCTCAGGCAAACAAAGCATCTCGCGGCCTGCCAGTGGCTTACCCAGAACAATCCGCAAACCAAGTTTGTGAACCCCTGATCTAAGTGGTATGTAGTAGGTCTAATTTGAGGATGGCAATATAAATGCCCCTTTCATCCACTAACTCTAATTTGAGGATGGCAATATAAACCTCCTCATTCTTAACTAGCTACCTGCTGGTAACTTAAACAAAATAACTAAGGCAGTCAAATGATTAAAAAATTTAATCGTGCGATTCAAAAAAAATAATCACAATTAATCGCACTGTTAATACTAGAATACCATTTATTTAAATATTTTGGGTGTTTTCTACATTTTCAAATATATTGATTTCAATTACAACACAGAATACAAAGTATACAGTTCTCACTTTATTTATTTTTGTTTACAAGTATTTGCACTGTAAAAAAACAAAAGAAATAGTATTTTTCAATTCACCTAGTACAAGTACTGTAGTGCAGTCTCTTTATCATGAAAGTTGAACTTACAAATGTAGAATTATGTACAAAAAAACCTGCACTCAAAAATAAAACAATGTAAAATTTTAGAGCTTGCAAGTCCGTTCTGTTCTACTTCTTGTTCAGCCAACTGCTCAGGCAAACAAGTTTGTTTACATTTGCAGGAGATAATACTGCCCGCTTCTTGTTTACAGTGTCACCTGAAAGTGAGAACAGGTGTTCTCATGGCACTGTTGTAGCCGGTGTCACAAGATATTTATATGCCACATGTGCTGAAGATTCATCTGTCCCTTCATGCTTCAACCACCATTCCTGACATGCGTCCATGCTGATGACAGGTTCTGCTCGATAACGATCCAAAGCAACGATAATGATCCAAAGTGCAGACCGACACATGTTCATTTTCATTATCTGAGTCAGATGACACCAGAATAACGTTGATTTTCTTTTTTGGTGGTTCAGGTTCTGTAGTTTCTGCATTGGAGTGTTGCTCTTTTAAGACTTCTGAAAGCATGCTCCACACCTTGTCCCTCTCAGATTTTGGAAGGTACTTCAGATTCTTAAACCTTGGGTCGAGTGCTGTAGCTATCTTTAGAAATCTCACATTGGTACCTTCTTTGCGTTTTGTCAAATCTGCAGTAAAAGTGTTCTTAAAATGAACAACGTGCTGGGTCATCATCCAAGGCTGCTATAACATGAAATATATGGCAGAATGCGGGTAAAACAGAGCAGGGGACATACAATTCTCCCCCAAGGAGTTCAGCCACAAATTTAATTAATGCATTATTTTTTTAATGAGCGTCATCAGCATGGAAACATGTCCTCTGGAATGGTGGCCGAAGCATGAAGGGGCATATGAATGTTTAGCATATCTGGCATGTCAATACCTTATATTGTTTTGTTTTTGAGTGAAGTTATGTAACAAAAAAAAAATCTATATTTGTAAGTTGCGCTTTCACAACAAAGAGATTGCATTACAGTACTTGTTTGAGGTGAATTGAAAAATACCATTTCTTTTGTTTATCATTTTTATAGTGCAAATATTTGTAATAAAAATAATATACACTTTGATTTCAATTACAACACAGAATACAATATACAGGAAAATGTAGAAAAACATCAAAAATATTTAATAAGTTTTAGTTGGTATTCTGTCTAACAGTGCGATTAAAACTGTCGTTAATCGCAATTAATTTTTGTAATCACAATTAATTTTTTGAGTTAATCACGTGATTTAACTGCGATTAATTGACTGCCCTAAAAATAACAACCACCGGCAAATAGACTTATTGCACAATTCCCTGCTGCCTCACTCCTCATTTTTTTTATTTATCTGAATCTGCTGTGATGCTTATAGAATTTCCGCCAGAGTACGGTTAGTGAAGCGCCTGGCCACTGAAGTCAAGTCAGGCTTACTGTGGAGTACATAGCATTCTGAGCCTGTTTCTTGGTATTCTGTTGTATCTGATTAGAGAGGAAATTCACTGCATAACTGATCAGCCTGTGAAGAACAGGGGCTGCTTGGGGAACGGCTCTCCATTTTGCTCAAGAAACTTGAGGAGTCTACTTGGGTAGCCCCTGAAAATAGAAGTTATATTCATTTTTTGGTCCATTTGGCTAGCTAGCACAGAGGTGTTGGGGGTTTTTGAATTTGAATTCTGACCACTAGGTTCTGTGGTGGGAATTTCTAACCAATAAACCAGACCTTTATAAAGACTTGCTTTATTTCAGTGTGCTGTGGTGACTTGGTGTTGGGGAATGGAATTGGGAGTTAACGATGCTTAATCCCCCTCCCTTTTTTTCTAAATAAACACACCTCTTCAAAAGCCTCTGCTACCTTCCTGAAACATAACAGAATCAGATTTCTATAAAACTCCTTAGCTAAAGATGCCCCAGAAATCTTCATTCTACATAGAGCAGATGCCAGAAGGTGAGTTGACTTTCATAAGGTTGGGAGAGGAAGAAGTATTTAAAGAGGTTATTTATGACTTATTTCTGTGGTGAATGCTTCCCGCTACTACAGTAGTGGGAGTATTAAAGATATTAAACTCAAGCGTTCACAGTGAACATGTAAGCTGGTAAGAACAGTCCATTAGTGAGTCTTTACTGATTTTGTGACAGGCATAAGTTACTGTAAACGTCTGAATTTCATGTGTTTACATTTATTTTTATAGGAATCTCGTTTAATCCAACCACACACAGTTGCTCAGTGTGGAGACAGCAGTGGAACACTCTTAATAGATGTGAGTAACTAAACTCTTTGGATAACTATTTTCCATTGTGAGCTAGCAGAGGCAGGAAAGGAATTAAAGATAGTCCACACACACTAATTTACTTCAGACCAGTACATGTCAGAATTTTGTCCTTCAAATGAAGTGGTGTTTCATCTTGCAGAAGAAGTCTGCTAACACATGAAGAGTCTGATCCAAAGCCCATTTGAAGTTAATGGGAATTTTTCCATTGGCTTCTGTGGTTTCTGGATCAGGCTTTTAGTAAGGTCAAACTTTGTGGAAATTCAAGAGTTATGAGGTAAAATAGTTTGAGCGTTCTTGTTAAATGACCCAACCAAAAGAGAAGTGGTTACTTTGACATAACTGACAGTTTCCTTTCTTTAAGAAAAATGAAAATGTTCAGAAAACAGTGAGTCAAAGAAATGCTTTCCATAGAGAGCCAGCTCCGTCATCTTCATGTTTGGATAACTGTAGCAGAAAACAACACGTGCAAAAAAGAGGTCCTAAAAGACGGGATATTTCAGAGCACAGGGCTACTTCCCAGAAGAAAGCAAGACCTCAAGAACGACACATACCTCCTGTTTCCCTATTGGAGAAGCATCACCAAGTTTCACTGGTTTAGTACCACTTTATTTCTTTGTTTCTGATCTCCTTCCTAAAGTAGTTTGCTTATTAGTTTGATTTATACTGCGTATTTATCAACTTGGAAGGTGCAGTTCCAATAAGAAAAAAATTAAGAAAGGGCGAATACTATTTAAAAAAAAATTCATGAACTTTCATTAAAATCTTTGCAGTTGCTTTGAGAATTGCAGCCCTTGTTAACTGGCTTTCCGTGACCAGTGAGGCATAAGTTTAGTTTGCAAGAACGCATGGAAAGGAATGGTGCAATGACCACATGAAAGTACATCTGCCTCTGTGTTTATAGACTACCTTAAAAGTTCTACGTACTGTTATTAAGCATTATTGCCAATTGTGTTGAGTGCCTAGGGAACCAACCCAGGATAGGGCCCCATTGTATTGGACATTGTACAAACACAAAAGTAGACAGTTCCTTCCCCAAAGATCTTACTTTGTAAACAATTAAGGATTAAGTAGAGAGACTGTCAAAGAGCAGGTATAATAACATCTAGCACTAGGGAATGTGAAATGGAACCCCAAAAAGTACTAAACCATGCTTGCTTTAAATATGAGTTACAATAGAAACTCTTGAGGGCAGGGACTGTGCCTAATATGTTGAAGGAGAGCGTACATAAAATACTTAGATTTAGCAGAAGGATATCGTATGCTGTAACATGTAAGCATTTCTTGTCATCTCTCCGTTCATAGATGATGATGAAGTACGAGTATTTTGTATTTATTCATTGTACTAACATGTAAGTGATCTGAGCCTGGCAGTGAACTCAGGAATCTTGTTTCTTGGGTCTGGTTATAGCCTCTTACCTTGATATTATAAGTCTTGCCTTTGAGGAGAGATTACTAATTATCTTGTTCCCATAAAGTTCTATTAGTTGTTGTTTTTCTCGTTCTCAGTTGGGGCTGCCTCTATACCAAATTTCAGCTTGCTATCCCTTAGCACTTTTACACTTGATTTTTTTCAAAAATCACAAGAATTGTTTAAAATGGGACAGTCTTTTCTATCTCCTGAAAAATGCAAAATGTTTGTATTATTTTTGCTCAGACTAGAACTCCCCACAGACACACACACAACCCCCTCCACCCCCCTTTGCACAGAGACTGACCCTGTAGAATCTCATTCCAAAAGGTGAATATTTGGGACAATTAAGTGACTGAAAATGAGGGATTAGAATGGAAAGGTTTATGCAGCTTTGAAAATAGTATAGTGGTAACACCTGTTACAGTTCAGCTTGCCTGGTATTTCTTTGTAGCAACTGGAAGAAATAAAACATCTAAAAGCAGTAAGTAAGACTAATAATAACATCAGCAGTTAAACTGGATAGAATAAAAATGCACTTGTGCGATCAGCCCTCATACTTCAGGGCATAAACTGAACACTTGCAAAGGTCAGGAAAAAGTCACTTTCCCCACGTCCCCTCCCTCTATTCCAATCACACCCAATAGGGTAGTATTGCTCATTTGACCATTAGGGCCCAGTATTGTTTGCCTTCCTCTGGCAGAAATGACTGTTGAGGCTGGCATACACTTTTAGGTGGATTATTGGTTTAATGTGGTATGATCATTCTTGGTGCTAAATGTCTCCTGGTCATAAACTGAGTGTGAAAAGACAGCTGGCTCGTGTATGCTGATTTGAATATTGTACACTGTAATTTTAATGCCAGGATTAAATTCAGGGGCAAATATTCAGAAGACTGATGACTGGCATACTTTTTGACAGGTGCAAATAGCACACAATGAATGGCAGGTGCAAATGTGTATTTCAACTTGCAGCTGGGTAGGTAAGGGTGCAAGTATCCAGATTTGCGCACACAATTCAGTCACAAGTACAAATTTTACAAGTGGAAATGGCACCTGCAAAATGGACACTGCCCTCTTGAAAATTTGCCCCTAGAAACAGAACCAGATTTGAACTGTGGATAGTTCAGCCCTTTGGTGCATCTCACGGAAATGTAGAAATAAAAAAAAATGCATGTTCTGGGTATTTTTACCTAAAAAGCAGAAGGCAAAAGCAGTAATGCCCAGTTATTAAATAATGCTAAGATTTCAGAAATGTGCAGGTTGCCACACTGTTAGAATAGATGTAACATCCTGGAGCATTATTTTACTCTTAATCCTGAGTGATGTGGTGTGCTTCAACATCTCTGCTGTTGGCATGCTAAAACTAATTCTAAACTTGTTGATTCCAATTCTAATACCTTATTGCAGGTGCCTCATGAGAGCCAACAAATGTTTCTGGAGAAATCTGAAATTGCCAAAATTAAAAAAGAAGACAGTGACCTAGAAATCATCTGTGTAAGAAGCCTTTTTTACCTTTGTTTTTAACCCATAAGTACTGTGTAAAATAAGCTGTAGTCAATCCAGAGTGAAGTCTGAGTGCATTTATACCTCTATTTTTCCTATTAGAAAACCATTTTTAGAAATAGCTGCTAGCACCATTGTGCCAGCACTGAGGATGTGGAATAATTTTGTCTAATCAGATTTTAAAAGACTATCTTAACAAAACGTTTTACTGTCCACATTGCCTGATTAAAAAAAAATGGATTTTTACGTGGCAGAAAGATGTAGCATGATAGAAGCCTAAATGACTTAAAGCCAATCAACTGAGAGTATTACTGGCTTTGAGCTTTCTAAACCCCTGAGTAGAAATGCTACTTGCCTTAATTACTTGTGGATCATCTGCTCTAAAATGCTGCTTTGTCATGAAGCTTGAAAAGGTAAAAAGAAAAGGAGTACTTGTGGCACCTTAGAGACTAACCAATTTATTTGAGCATGAGCTTTCGTGAGCTACAGCTCACTTCATCGGATGCATACCGTGGAAACTGCAGCAGACTTTATATACACACAGAGAATATGAAACAATACCTCCTTGCTCAAATAACATACCGTGGAAACTGCAGCAGACTTTATATACACACAGAGAATATGAAACAATACCTCCTTGCTCAAATAAATTGGTTAGTCTCTAAGGTGCCACAAGTACTCCTTTTCTTTTTGCGAATACAGACTAACACGGCTGTTACTCTGAAACTTGAAAAGGTAGTGTTTCTAATGCAGTGAAAATCAGTCCATGAAACTGTAAACCTGCTATGTCCATGCAATTAGCACATACTTAGTTAATTTTAGGAGCATAATTTATTCAGAATAGCACAGAAACTCTGCAAATAGCAGCCTTCATCAAGTCAAGGTGTTTTGTCCATAACAAAAAGACCATCAACAAGCTAGATGAAACTAGCATAGTTGTTAGATATTAATTTTAACAATAACTCTGGGAGTCTGGTGATAGCAAGATGCACATAGAGCAAAATTGCAAAGAAAAAGTAATGGAAAATCGCTTCCTGAAAGCAGCACAAGTAACTATCTTAGAATCAAGGCAGTGAAACATAAGAGGGAGCTAGGCCATAGAAAGGTATAGAGGGTAGTATCAAGTTACTAAATCAATCTGTGGCCGTGCTGTGGTCGAGTGAAGCCCCTTTAATATATGAGGAGTGTGACACAAGAAATTGACACTGGACTTAACGACACATGAAATGGATAAAGGGGAAAACCTGAAAATAAAGCAGAAGTTGTTGTGATGCAGCATGGACTAATTGCAGGCATACATTAAAACGTAGCTGTTGATATAAGAAAAATGTCCGGCTGAACTCCTGAAGTGAAAGCAAAATAATTTCCTTGAAGTCAAAAGAAACATCAGTGAAGGTTTGAGTACCAATAGCTCATAACTCACTTCCAGATGGGGATGTTAACCCAGGAAATTGTTATAGATAACAATCCATTGTTGTTTGTGGCAATAGATAACAATCAAGCATCTGCTGGAAAAGTAATATGAAAAAAAACACCAAATTTCCCATAAGAGTGCATCGGGAACAGCTTTTGTTTCAGAATGTGGAGGAAGTAACCAGGGGACAGCCATTTCAAACTTGATTCTGACCAACAGGGAAAAGTTGGTAGTGAGTCTGAAGGTGGAAGGCAATTTGGGTCAAAGTGATCATGAAATGATAGATTTTATGATTCTAGGGAAAGGAAGGAGTGAGAGCAGCAGAATAAGGACAAAGGACTTCAGAAGACTTAGATAACTGGTAGGTAAGATCCCATGGGAAGACAATCTAAGGCAAAAAGGAGTTCAGGAGAGCTGGCAGTTTCTCAAGGAGATAATATTAAAGGTGCACCTGCGAACTTGGTCCTGGCTCAGTGCAGGGGGCTGGATTTGATGACTTTGTGAGGTCCCTTCCAGCCCTACAATTCTGTGATCAAGTGTGATGACCAAGATTAATTATAATAGTTGTAAGTCCTAGGTCCAGTGTGTATTTCCTTTATAGAAATGTCTAGCAACATGCAAATAGTGGTCTAATAGAGATGAGAAGTAGGAGTTGGGACACCTGGTTTGTGTTCCTACATGTGCCACTGACTCACTGATGCACACACTGTAAGTGACTTACCTGACATCAGTTTTCCCATCTCTAAAACAGGACCTATGCTACTGCCATACGAACAATAAAAATAAAAGTTGTGACTTGGGCAGAACTTGTTGAAGCCACTCTCATCAGGAGAATAGGCTTTCTCATTGTCCGGTACTTACTCTTTCAGAGTTGGTCATAAATGATATGTGAATCACATTGCTTGTGGTATTCTGGCACTTTTACTTACAGTATCGCCAAAAACTGAAAGTATGAACCTGGGGAAAAAACTACTCAAATGGACTGGGATTGTTTGGAGTGCAAGTATGGAATAGTTCTTTATCGCTCGCTCTACTAGATACTTTTCAAACCATTTCAGATCTTGTTATTTCTAAAGTAACTCAAGTTTCACTTGCAAGTGAAGTACTGGCAGATCAGATGTCACCTGGACCACGTAGCTGCTTATATCAAGTGTAACTATTTGGCTTCTGTTTTACTAATCTGCATTCTACCTTCCAAGCAGTTATTATAACAACATCAAACCAGGGCTTACGTTGGGCCAGCTGTCCCTTCATTTCCTGCTCCAGCCCACCTACACATACTCATACTGTCAATGAGATAGCTAGAACAGGGAAAGTGTAACGTATGATTGAGTAAGTAGTAGTACAGAATATAGATTGCCTTAAGATAAGGATGGAACTGCACTTGGAATCAAACAGTAAAGTGGGACATGACTGCTGAAATGACATAGTACACAGGTTAGGAACAAAGGCCCAGCACCAGCTGCTTTTACCATCCACAGATTGAGACCGATTTTATCACTACATTTCTAGCCCAAACTGAGGCAGTGTGGAGTTATGGGGGCTCTAAGATGCTATCCCATCCAGAAGTTAGTCTATGTCTGAGCTTCTTGGCATACAGCAGAGAGTGTGTATATGGCCATTCCTCTTCTCAGTTTTGAGGAGAGATGAACCAGTGAGTGCTAAGAGAGAATAGTTCCAGTATTTCCTCAATTGGAAGAACTATTACTGTGTCCAACCTTTGTGCAGGAAACAGAAAAAGTGGCAGTATGCCTTATACTCCACAGTGGCACAAGTGTCATGTATAATCTAACCTACATCTGTTTTCAAACAGTGCTTAAATACTGTATTATGAGTTACCATAAAAATGCCTATAACATTCTTGACAAATGATACTGCTTTTTCCCTGCCAAGTGGCAATGTGACTCTCCACTTCAAACAGTGCTTCACACTTAAGGTTTGCATCTCCCTTGGCATGGAGCACCCCCTTTACTCAGTCATTTTGCCGGTTCTTGGAAGGTTTTCCTTAGCTCACATATACCAGTTTTTATTTGTTTTAAGGAAACATCATGTTTGTCATTTATTACTTGCTCCAAGTATATTTGTGTGATCACACCTGGCAATCTAATCTCAGGCTGTTGGTGGTTAATTAAGTTAGACAAATACCTACTATCTGTAGATATATCATTGCTTTTCCGTTATGCTGTAGCTGCAAGAATTAAATTAGGAATTAATTGCCTTTTACTGCCTTGGCAGCTTTCGTTATATTAAACCAGACAGTTATTGGCCTGCTTTAGTTCATCTTAACCCCTCCCCTGCTTGCCATAAAATGGCTGTATGCAGATACTTGTGTGTCTTGCCATATAGACCCAGGTTGCCCTGGCAAAACATATTCTCACTAAATATCTTGGCTCAGACTCTTAGCTCGTGTAACTGGGATAGCTCCTTGTAAGTCAATGAAGCTATGCCAGTTCACACTGACTGCGGATCTGGTCCTTGATTTGTCAAATGAAGTACATCAAAATGGCTCTGGTATATGAATGTAGATGACTCTTACAAAGTACAGGTAAACATGTTCGTATCAGTGTCCTGGGTGACGTGGAATATCTGATGATCATGCTTCATGCTATCTTCTATACCAAATGGGTATAGAACGGGTAGATGTGATGGGCTGTACAGCCCCCACACTGAAGTGGAAGGGGTTAAGGAGCTACTCTGGGTCCAGGCAGCTCCGCCTTGCTAAACCTGCAGTGCATACACAGGCTGGAGGAGGAGCTGAAAAGGGGAGTGGCGTAGCTTGCTTGCAGGCAGTCAGTGGAGGTGAGCAGACCAACACTCTGAAACTCTCCAAAAAGAGCCCTGCTGGGGCCCCTGACTGTTGATGGCCTGTCCGACCTGCTGAGGGAAAAGGGCTCTGGACCTCTGCAAGGCTGGAGACTTCTTTGACTTATTTTGTTTACAAGCTTTTGCGTTTCCCTCTTGAATGGGGAGGCCAGTAGGAAGTGATCTAGGAGGCCTGGCACTTCAGGGTATTGGGTTCAGCTGCCTGCCTTTGGGCTCTGGATTGGAACCTAGTGGAGAGGGGTAGGCCCAGCTTCCCTTACCCACGTCCTGATGGGGCTGGAGACTCAGGACTGGGAAGACTCCATATCTCAGAGTGTCCCAACTCCATATCTCAGAGAGTCCCAACTTCAGGCTTCACCTTTGGCCAGGTGAAGCCTGAAGCCCCTTGCTGGGCAGAAGAACTAGCTCTTTGTTGGAATCTTGACATACTTTGGAACAGGTGGACACAACTTGTGGCCCAGCCAGAGGGCTAAGCCATAGCAGAGGACAGATCACCACAGGCTATCAACAGGGGGTGCCAAGACAGAAGAGCACCTGTCACACCCTCGCTGACCACTAGGCGGCACCTGTGGAGGGTAGATCCCTTCACAGTAGCCCGTTATCTTCACCACTTTTTTTCATGCCTGAGGCAATATCCCACTTCTAAGGTATGGAGTATATTCTCCTGTAATAACTATCTTTGTATATCACTTGTTTTGTAGACAAAAATGGTGCTGTCACCTTTGCTTGTGTCTTCATTTATCTGTTTGCCCTGGGCTAATTAGTCATTATTATGTATAACTCACCTAACAGAGGCGGTATAGTAAATGCTTCTCTAATACTGAATTTACAGTATAGTAAATGCTTCTCTAAACTTCTAATTATATTCATAAGATGTAATTCCTTGGCATTTTGCCATATTGCACATAACATCCTAGATACATGAGCCAGGACAGCAGTATTGATTTATGGTGAGGCAACTTTTTGTTCTTGCTACTTCCTTTTTAACATTCCTATATATTATTGACTTGCTTTAAGCATGCCTATATGCTTTAGATTGGTGAGATATTAATTCTCTTCCAATAGACTACTTGGCTTCCCATCACTTGTATCTGCATCTAATGTCTCAATCTTGGTTTAATTTTTTTGACAACCTGATTTATTTGTAGCTGATGATCAATTTGCCTTTACTGCAGACTCTATTAATGTACTGTACACAGGCCCTTCAAAAAGTCAGCCTTGCTAGCTTCTGTGCAGATAAACCTAATGGTGCACCTGGATGGAGAAGAATCAGCCCTGGTCTACACTAGGACTTTAGGTCAAATTTAGCAGTGTTAAATCGATGTAAACCTGCACCTGTCCACACAATGAAGCCCTTTATTTCGACTTAAAGGGCTCTTAAAATCGATTTCCTTACTCCACCCCTGACAAGTGGATTAGCGCTTAAATCGGCCTTGCCAGGTCGAATTTGGGGTACTGTGGACACAATTCGATGGTATTGGCCTCCGGGAGCTATCCCAGAGTGCTCCATTGTGACTGCTCTGGACAGCACTCTCAACTCAGATGCACGATTGTTTGCCGTCGCTCTGACGCAGGGAGGGGCGACTGATGACACGGCTTACAGGGTTGGCTTACAGGGAGCTAAAATCAACAAAGGGGGTGGCTTTACATCAAGGAGTATTTCAGGCAGGACTTCACGGAGGGTTCCAATAAGAAATGGTGCACCTAAGCTGTTGTTCTTATTGGAACAAGGAGGTTAGTCTAGCCTCTGATTGATACATGGCTAGATTTACCTCGCTGCAATTTGCGGTTTACGTACTCGCCAGCTTGGTGCTCCGGTGCCAAGATAGGGATATGGGTTCCGTCTATGGCCCCACCACAGTTAGGGAATCCCATTGCAGCAAAGCCATCCACTATGACCTGCACATTTCCCAGGGTCACTACCCTTGATATCAGCAGATCTTTGATTGCGTGGGCTACGTGTATCACAGCAGCCCCAACAGATTTGCCCACTCCAAATTGATTCCCAACTGACCAGTAGCTGTCTGGCATTGCAAGATTCCACAGGGCTATCGCCACTTGCTTCTCAACTGTGAGGGCTGCTCTCATCTTGGTATTCATGCACTTCAGGGCAGGGGAAAGCAAGTCACAAAGTTCCATGAAAGTGCCCTTACGCATGCGAACGTTTCGCAGTCACTGGGAATCGTCCCAGACCTGCAACACTATGCGGTCCCACCAGTCTGTGCTTGTTTCCCGAGCCCAGAATCGGCGTTCCACAGCATGAACCTGCCCCATTAGCACCATGATGCATGCATTGGCAGGGCCCATGCTTTCAGAGAAATCTGTGTCCAGGTCCTGATCACTCATGTGACCGCGCTGACGTCGCCTCCTCGCCCGGTATCGCTCTGCCAGGTTCTGGTGCCGCATATACTGCTGGATAATGCGTGTGGTGTTTAATGTGCTCCTAACTGCCAAAGTGAGCTGAGCGGCCTCCATGCTTGCCTTGGTATGGCGTCCGCACAGAAAAAAGGCGCGGAACGATTGTCTGCCGTTGCTCTGACGGAGGGAGGGGCGACTGACGACACGGCTTACCGGGTTGGCTTCAGGGAGCTAAAATCAACAAAGGGGGTGGCTTTACATCAAGGAGTATTTCAGGCAGGACTTCACGGAGGGTTCCAATAAGAAATGGTGCACCTAAGTTATTGTTCTTATTGGAACAAGGAGGTTAGTCTGGCCTCCGATTGATATATGGCTAGATTTACCTCGCTGCACCTTCTCTGTGAGTGACTGCAGTGTGACCTAGAGGAATGAGTCCCCTAGACGGGGGGAGAGGGTTTTGCAAATGAGTACAAAACAAATGTAGTCTATTTCTTGTTTTGATACACTCCATCTATCTTTTACATCTTTGGCTGGCAGCAGACGGTACAATAGGACTGCTAGCCATCCTCATCTCTTGCCTGCCCAGCAGAAGATGATGCAATAGGACTGCTAGCAATCCGTATCGCCTGCCTGCTCCACCATAAGATGGTTCAATAGGACTGACTGCAGGACTAAAGAGAATGACTTGATCAAGTCACTCCAAATTTAGTCCCTGCGCCCATGTCTGCCCAGGCGCTCCTGATCGACCTCACACAGGCGACCAGGAGCACCTCGGACATGCCAATGACAGCTACCAGTCCTATTGCACCGTCTGCTGCCACAAGGCAATGGGTTGCAGCTGCTGTGTAGCAATGCAGTACCGCGTCTGCCAGCACCCAGGAGACATACGGTGACAGTGAGCTGAGCGGGCTTCATGCTTGCCGTGGTATGGCGTCTGCACAGGTAACTCAGGAAAAAAGGCGCGAAACGATTGTCTGCCCTTGCTTTCACGGAGGGAGGGAGGGAACGGGGGCCTGACGATATGTACCTAGAACCACCCGCGACAATGTTTTAGCCCCATCAGGCATTGGGATCTCAACCCAGAATTCCAATGGGCAGCGGAGACTGCGGGAACTGTGGGATAGCTACCCACAGTGCAACGCTCCAGAAGTCGATGCTTGCCTCGGTACTGTGGAAGCACTCCGCCGAGTTAATGCACTTAATGCACTTAAAGCATTTTCTGTGGGGACACACACTCTCAAATATATAAAACCGATTTCTAAAAAAAGACTTCTATAAATTCGACCTTATTCCGTAGTGTAGACATACCCTCAGTGTCTGTGTAAAAGCAGTTGTTGTTCTGTATTTCAGACTCTACTGTTGTCAAAACAGTGCTCACTATTCTCACTATAAATGAAGCCCTGCCATCTGTTCCATTATAAATCTCTGTTTTTTAGCATTTGTAATGGCTGTAAAACCTCGCTCCAGGCTAAAACTTGGTTTATGACACTTAATGTCTAGGAATGATGTGAAATTATCCAGATGCTTTTTAATAGGTAATAAAACTTGGCAGCTCCAGCAGTAGTATGCTGTATATGACATATATTCTATTGAAAAAATGGCAGGACAGAATAAAGAACATCGTATGTTTGTCCTAAGCAAGAAGTGGATCAAATGGAACCAACAGAAGTGAGGTGGAGATCTTGTATCTGGAATAGTTCCTGAGTAGGCCATTCAGGAGGGTTAGGTGAAATTGAAACAGGTGATTGAAAATAGTGATGGATTTGGAGAGGACTGATTTGGAGGTGCAAATATCAACAAAATGAAACCAGTTAGATACCTGGGAGGGGTGGCTTCTGATAAGAGTGTGAAAGGTTTCACACACTATGAGGAATGTAGGCAGTTTATATACTGTTTCTTAGAGATGTTAAAATTTGGAGCATCCCACTTTAAGTAACGGAGTATCTACGTGATGAAGTAGGGAATCTCTCCCCAGTGCTCTGGGCAGTTGTTCTTAGGATTGTCCTTGGGTTTTAGATGGCTCAGACCTGCTGCTCTGGGAAGCTTGCTCCCAAATGTGGGGATCAGCAGAAGTAATTGCTGAAGGACAATCTATTAGGATTGTCATTAGCTTTAACTGGTTAGTTCTTTCTTGGCTGAATATCTTTTTCATTATTGCCGGCTCTGAAAACATAGTAATATGCCAACTCGTTATTTATGGGATCTTTTTTTAGTATTCTTTCTCCCTTCAAACAATGAACAAACTCTTGAACAAAAGAAACTATATCACAGATGTGGCAGCAGCCAAGGCACCTATTAACTGGGCTCTGAGTCAGCAGAGGAGATTTTATGTTTGATTCTTTGCCGCTGATTTGACCGCATTACCTCAGGCAAGTCACTTAGCTGTCTTACAGATAGGGAAACAGAGACTCGGAAAGATTACTGCTTTACCCAGCTTCATGAAGTACTGTGACATCTCTGGATTCTAAATGCTATTGAAGTGCTAAGCAATATTGCCTAATTTTCATGTGGAAAGTGTGAGTTATACAGTGATGGTCTTCCTCACTCACTTTCCCACTAGGAAAGCTGAAATCCAAGTTAAACATAGGACTTGTCTTCATGAACGGGGGGTTAATCCACAGTTAGTTGATGAGTGTTAGTTAACACGCTGTACACAAGCTGCAGTTAATAGTGGGCACGTGCTTTCTTTCAGTTCTCATTGTATGCACAGGGCAGGGGCTTGCTGCGTGTTAAGTGTGTGGCATTCTCAAAGGGTATTCCATGGTCCTTAGCTTTGCTTCTGAGCAGTGGGCGTCCTGGGATTTCTCTCGCTGTACATTGTGGGATGAGTAGAGGAAGCCAATGGAATTCTGGAACTTGGAGTCAAAGTTGTTTTTTTTAAAAAATCCCATGATTCCACTCTCTCTGTCCAATGCTTCCTCTCCTTCTGGGTGGGCTAGCACCATTTTGAAATTGCTGTCAGCCAGCACGGACCCAACTGTCTTCCATGCTGCTGTGCGGACAACCGCGAACACACACAGCCTACCTAGGCTGTATTTCAGGCATCTTTGCGTTTTGGACTATGTCTGCCTCACCACCAAGCACATAATGTGGCAGCAGCAGCTTCAGCAGCGGGGGAGGAAGGAAGACCAAGACGAGGTTGATCCCAAGCAACTGCTACTACAGGAGCTGCTCTTGGAGCAACTTCACACATTCCAGTGCTGTTCCTGGACTTAGAAAACCAGTGTGGATTGGCGGGAAAGGATCACTAGGCAGACCTGGGATGACCAGCAGTGGTGAGAGAATTTCAGGATGGTGAAGGTGGCTTTTTCTGAGATCTGTGCTGAGCTAGCAGCAGCATACCAACCTGCAGTGTCCCACACGCATGGACAAGCAGGTCGCAATTCCCACTGGGAAAGCGGGCCACTCTGCAATGCTACCCGTCCATAGTAAACCAGTTCCGTGTCAGGAGATCCACTGTTGGGGCCATTGTAATGCAGATGTGTGCTGCCATGCATGAGGCACGGTTCCACAGGCTTATAAAGCTCAGGAATATATTCTGAAAGAGTATTACACAATTCACGGTAAACAAGGGGTTACTGCACTCTAATGAATTCTGTCTTGTGTGCTCAGGCGTTTTCCCTCCAAACTAGTTTGAGTAACTTCAGTTAAACCCCCCAATATAGACAAACCCTTAATTAGCTGCTAATGCTTCTGTTTCTGGACACTAAGGCCTACAGTAATCTGTGAGGGATGTACTGTGCCTTGTCTTAGAGGATACTGGAGGTAGCTTAGTGCTGTTGCTAGGTGACTATGGGAAGAGATTGTGCCCCTTATTAACTAATTGTATTAATCACATTAATGCACTGTCCTAGAGACCCATTGTGTTAGGGACTGCACATGTACATACGCAGCCCCTGCCCTGAAGTGTTTACAGTCTAACTGGACAAGGCAGACGAAGGGTAGAAGAAGGAAATGTTATTCCTTTTTTCCATATGAGGAACTGAGGCACAAGTTAAATGACCAGGCAAAGATGCGTTAGATCAGGGTTCAATTCCCATCTCTGCCAGACATCCTGAATCCCGGCTGAGTACATTAACTACAGTCTTCCTTTTGCTTCCTCCTGCTAGAAGTTCTGCCTACAATGGCAAAATGAGTTGGCAGCTAATTTCCCTCCCTCTTTATTTTTAGCCTTTTATTTCTCTTTTCCAGGCAGCAGTGAGCTCTTCCTGTGCATCTCTACCACTACCTCTTCTCTAGGAGCCATTGGTGCACTAAGGCTTTTGTCCTCTGTTTTAAAATGGCAGTGCCTCCCTGTTGTCCCCACCCTGCCCTCTCATGGCAAAGCATCCTAGGGGACACCAGGCAGAAAACAAATACTGCTTTGTTTGTGAGACAGATTTCTCACAGCATTGAAGGGGAACTGTGCCAGATCTGTTCTCAGACAGTGGCCACTCATTTTCTACCAAGGTTAGAGTCCCAAGGGCTTAGTTTGCACATTCAAAGCAAATGGGGCATTGGATGAAACTGCGTAGTACTGAAAAGATCCCTCCTATCCCTGCAAGACATTTGGATTGGGAATGTCATGCTGAACAAAAATCTGAACAATAGATTACATGAAAGGCCACTAACCAGAAAATTATCACTTTATGGTGGGCTTCAAACTGGCAATCAGAATACTTTAGACTTTTCTCTCTTGTTTATAACATGAGAAAGCTAATCAGATCATATGATAGCATGCTGAAAATGAGTTATCTTTAGGCCACTACCGAGTTCCTTTCATAGTTGCTGCTATGAAACTTTCTTAAACCCGTGCCTAACAAAGCACAGAGATAGACCCCCCTGTATTTAGTGGGACTGTTCATGAGTTTACTTTCCTGAATAAGGGCCAGAATAAGGCCATATTTAGAACATTTTTAAAATATCAAACTGCTTGCTAAGCAGCATAATCTTTTTCACCAGGTCTACAAAACACATGTTGTTTGTCCATATTTTCCCACTTTTTATTTACATCTGGTTAAAAACAATGGAGAGTTGATCTGTAAAACTGAACAAGTACAACATTAAGCTGAAAAGACGTTTCCTCGATATTTGTAAGGCCTAATTCTTCCAGTATGATTCTATTGACTTGGTGGGGTCACTTCTGACTTATGCCTGTGGAAGCAAGATCAAAATCAAACCCAAATTGAATTTAACCTGGAGTTAACCTACAATTAACATGTATTATATTGTGATTTAACTTTGCTATGTAGATCCATGGCTTTTTAGGAGAAGACAGTTCCTTAAGCTATAGAAAGATAATAAACTAAACTTTATGAATTTTAGGTAATGGATGAGGATGAGACTGAAGATTTGTCTAAGTGTGGGGAAAGTAAAGAAGTTCTTTGGTTGAACAAAGGTAAAATCAAAAAGTGCTTGTACTTTCAATCTAGACTATGTTTAGAGAATTGCTGTGAGTATTTAAAACAACAATGTACATAAGACGGACTTGCAACTGACACTAGTCTCACTATCATGTGACTATTGGGAAATTAGTTAATTGGAAGCAAAATCTTTGTATGCTTAGGCCAGGGAATTGAATATTCACTTGGAGGACAGATTTCCGTTTCAAGGGACGATTGTAAATGACTATCTTTAAAATGATAGCTTTCTTTTTCAACATAAGCTAGTGTTAAAGCATTCTTTAAAGAAATTACTTCAAAGTGGTTTCTAAAGTCAACACTTTTTTTTTCCCCTTCATCTAATGTGTTTTGCTAAATGTTTAGGTTCATTTGGAGGAAGACAGAAACAGTGCGACTTACAAAGGTATATTTGTTTTGATCAGAAGGATGCTACAAAAATAAAGGGAAATAATTTGCCTTCTTCAAAATGGGAAAGGTGAGAAGTCATATTACCAAAATGCCAAGTGTCTATTCCAAAATATTTTGTAATGGTGCTGTAGCTAATGATACCAAATGTATTGCAAACACTGAATATGCTCAAAACAGTGAGTTAGGAATACAGTAATGATCTTACTGGTTATAGTGGTAACTATCAGCTTCAATGTGCAGTTAAGAACGTTTTAGCGTTTTATGTCTTCCATTTATACTACGTTTGTAGTGGCTTTTGCAGTGTGTATATATATATATTAAAAACATTTTTACTGATCTTACTTGTATCGTGGCTAAAAAGTGTTAATTTCAAAAGACTAACTTTCAGACTTAAGGCCTAATCCAGTCATCAGTGTAAATTGGCACAAACTTCATTGCAGTCAGTGCAGTTATGTAAATGTAAAATTAGACTGAAAATAAGGATTGCTCCTTAATACTGACTGTTCTTTAGCTCTTATTTAAAGTAAAGTGGTAATTCTGTTTAATTTTGAAAAGTTGCTAATGCATAATTGTATTTTACCTGCTCTTAACATTTTTGTTCTAAGTCAGTGTCCTCTGAAATAAACTATATCCACATTATGCTGCTTCAAAATTCCCTTCATTTCCTAATAACTTGATTGATGATAATTCTAGTAATAAAAACTCTGGGCCAAATCCGGCATTCTTGTTGCACACACAGCTCCCATTCCTTTCAAGAGAGAGGCAGCGGCTTAAAAACACAGCACACTACTACCAAGTGGAAGGGGCTAATAAAATAACCTGCTGTGAGGTGTTCACTCTCTATATAAAAGCCAAGTTCTCTTCCAAGACTTCAGATTCCCTAATCAAGTTACATTATCTTCAGCAACCAGTGTCTTTTGTGTGAAATGAAACCCAATAATACCTTATGCAGCTATAGTAAGATACATAACTGTGATGCTACATGTAACTAGATTTTCACTCAAATATGCATACGTATAAAGGCATGACTCTCTGCAAGGAGTTGAGCACCTCCTATGAGGTGATCAGCAGTCTCTGCTCTCATTGACTTCCCCACTTGGCAAGAAGGGGCCCATAGTCATGATGACCAAATGCAGTGGAGCTTTTGCCACAATCCTTAACTTCACTGGGTGAGTGGATGAAAGAGCTACAAAGTTTTTCTGTTCAAAACGTAAGTAACCTAACACAATTATGTAAGCTCATTGCAAAGTAGACAGAAATAAATCTGAGTAGCCTAAATACCGACTTTACCATCTCAACCTGCTATAGCATTATTTTAAACAGATAAATATTTTTCTACAATAACAAACTCAACCCTTTATTGCCTACATTGTATCTTTTACTGCTGGGTTAATTTCTATGCTTGATGCCATGTAGCAGAGTTGTGGGAATTTCCTGGTATATTTGTCCTAAAAATCTCAACTAGAAGAAGCACTCTGGGTGGCATATAAAGCAGACTCCGTTTTTAATGTCTTTTCTCAAATACAAGTAAAATATATGATGTTGATATAATCTACTCAGCCTATATTGTACTGAAAGCAATAAAATATCTTGATACATACAAATAAAGAAAAAAGGCCAAAATATGTTGTCTTAATTATTTAGCAAACTATTTAATCTGTTGCCCACGCTGCTGCTGCAACACAAATTAAGCTATTCAGCTATTTTGTTGATACTTTTGAATCTGCAGTGCCAGTTTAATAGTACTAGGGGCTAGTTAAATCCAGCTCTGTGCTTAATACTTGCTCTTTAGTGTAAAATTATGAGTTACCTTATTGATGCCCACATGGATATAAAAGGATCATCAATGCAGCACAACTTGATATTACTGAATTCTGGCTTCCAAAATTCCTGTTCATTGAAGTTTTCTGTGTTAAATTGTGCATATCAGGTCCTCAGTGCTTTGCTGCAAGTATATTAAGGAGGCCCAATTAGCCAGTCATCCTTTTACTCCTGCTCCTACAACCTGTAGTGCAAGCTTTTTTCTGTTAAGCAGACACCTCCCCCCTGGATGAATGGCCTGGAGCAAGCCATCCATCATTCCCTAAAATCAGAGGAATCAGTCACGATTTGTAAGAGTCTGCACTTTAGGATTAGAGTAGTGTAGAATGCACATCATTTTCAAGCCTGCTGGGGCAGTTTCCTCAACATATTTTATGTTCTTCCTAAATCCTTTGGAAAATCAGGATTCCATGCTATCTCTTTTATTTGTAGCTTACTTCCTTGCTCCCTCTAGGAACTCAGTGGGGGTTGATAAATAAGATGACAGAAAGTATGTTTCTGACTTCTTTTGGTGTCATACTTTAAAATGATCTTTTGTCCACTTTATATCTAGTGCATTGGCTGAAGATCCAAAAGGATGGGCTGAAGGAAAAGTCCAAGTCCCAATGCAGGAGATGGGTGCTGTGGCACACATAGAAGAGTCTTCCCAGTGTATGTCTGCAAAGAAAACCATAGAAACATTAACCTCTCTTTTAAGGTGAGTGTTTCGCTGGCTTAATGTCTTAACTTGAACAGTTTGAATACTCTCACTGTGTCAGAGCAATTGCAGTTATTGATCTGGCCTTCTCTGAGCAGTGCCATAATTTAAGTCTCTATTTCAAAGGCTCAGAAGGAAATCCAAATAGAATCTGAATGCTATGTAGACTGCCCAAAATATTACAAAATTGGATCAGATCTTCAAAAGTGTATGCAATGCACTTCAGTGTGCCCATCTTACATAGATATTTGTTCTCAGATGCACGTACAGTATGGAAATCTGGGTGTACATAATAAGACTTTTGGATAAGTTAGGCTCAGTTTTGAATATCTGGTCCATTAACTTTATTTCACAATGCAGTTGGTAGAAAATTTAGAAAAATTAAGTTCAGTAAATGCTATGTACCATGCACTAGCAAAGCTTTTAACAAGAACATGAATTTACTCAGAATGAAATATATTCCTCTTTTAACCAGTTGAGTTCCTGGCTTTTGGTTTTTGTGTAACTATAATCCTAGTTTCCAGGATGTTAGCTCTTCCTGTCACACAGCCTCAGTGTGTGATAATAATGCCAGATTTAACAGAGTGAAATGAGGGTTGCACTTATCTGCCTTTGAAACAAGGCGTGAGAGATAATCATTGTTGGCCATAGTCCCGTTGGCTGACTATGGACTATTTCACAAGCCACCAGGAAGTGAAAGACTGATTGTGTACCTTCTTGTGGATAGTGGGTTGGATCATATGTGAAGGTGTCAAGTGGGACCAGATAAGATGCCTGCTGCTGAAGAAATGGATCTTAGTGACTGGGGACGTTATTACGCCAATTGTCTACATAACACTTAGCAAAATGATAAAGTAGTGTATGTGAAAAAACTTCAGAGATTTGGATTAGCAAAACTATGAAATTATTTCTTTTTGCGTCTATTCAATAACAGTTGCCAGCTGTATCTTTAAGGTTGTGAGTGCACGTATTATATAACCCACTTTGAGAAAGTGAGGAATCTTTCCCAGCTAAGCAGAACAAACATTCGAAAACAGTTGAATGTGCTTTAACCATCTTCAGAGGAAAGATTGCTAATTGTTACTACTTTTGTTATTTGTGGAAGAAATATTATGTAAAAGAAGAGAGGGGGTGTAAGCACACAGCTAAATCCCTTAAAATATATTCCACCTAAACAAGAACAATGTTAAGTATACATAAGCCAGTGGCTCTCAACCTTTCCAGATTACTGCGCCCCTTTCAGGAGTCTGATTTGTCTTGTGTAACCCAGGTTTCACCTCACTTCAAAATTATTTGCTTACAAAATCAGACATAAAAATACACCAGTGTCTCAGCACACTATTAGTGAGAAATTGCTTACTTTCTCAGTTTCTCTGTGTGAAACATTAGTTTGTACTAACTTCGCTAGTACTTTTTATGTAGCCTGTTGTAAAACTAGGTAAATATCAAGATGAGTTGATGTACCCCCTGGAAGACCTCTCCGTACCCCCAGAGATACAAATGCTAGTAGTTCTCAACCAAGGGCACAAGGCAAACAGAAACATGACAAATTAAAGTTAGAATTTAGTGGACAAATAGTTGCTGCAGTAGAACTAGGTGAGATTTTAGCTTCGTACATTAAACCATCTAGTAAAGTTGTAGATCAGAAAAAAGAACAGAAGTACTTGTGGCACCTTAGAGACTAACAAATTTATTAGAGCATAAGCTTTCGTGGGCTACAGCCCACTTCATCGGATGCATAAAATCGAACATATAGTAGGAAGATAGATATACACACACACACATACAGAGAAGGTTGAAGTTGCCAAACAACCTGTAAGAGGCTAATTAATTAAGATGAGCTATTATCAGCAAGAGGAAAAAAAACTGTTATAGTGATAATCAAGATGGCCCATTTAGACGGTTGACAAGAAGGTGTGAGGATACTTAACATGGGGAAATAGATTCAAAAACAGATTGGCAGAGCCAGAAAAGTATCCGGAAGTCACCTACTACAGGACAGGACCAACAAAGAAAATAACAGAACCCCACTAGCTGTCACATTCAGCCCCCAACTAAAACCTGTCCAGCGCATCATCAAGGATCTACAACCTATCCTGAAAAATGATCTCTCACTCTCACAGATCTTGGGAGACAGACCAGTCCTCGCTTACAGACAGCCCCCCAGCCTGAAGCAAATACTCTCCAGCAACCACACACCACACAACAAAAACACTAACCCAGGAACCTATCCTTGCAACAAAGCCTGATGCCAACTCTGTCCACATATTTATTCAAGTGACACCATCATAGGACTTAATCACATTAGCCACGCCATCAGGGGCTTGTTCACCTGCATGTCTACCAATATGATATATGCCATCATGTGCCAGCAATGCCCCTCTGCCATGTGCATTCGCCAAACCGGACAGTCTCTATTCAAAAGAATAAATGGACACAAATCTGACATCGGGAATCATAACATTCAAAAACCGGTAGAAGAACACTTCAACCTCCCTGGCCACTCAGTAAAAGACTTAAGGTGGCAATTTTGCAACAGAAAAGCTTCAAAAACAGACTCCAACGAGAAACTGCTGAGTTTGAATTAATGTGCAAACTAGATACCATTAACTTGGGTTTGAATAGTGACTGGGAGTGGCTGGGTCATTACACATATTGAATTTATTTCTCTAAGTTAAGTATCCTCACACCTTCTTGTCAACTGTCTAAATGGGCCATCTTGATTATCACACCAAAAGTTTTTTTTGCTCCTGCTGATAATAGCTCATCTTAATTAATTAGCCTCTTACAGTTTGTATGGCAACTTCCACCTTCTCTGTGTGTGTGTGTGTGTGTATGTATGTATGTATGTAATATCTATATCTTCTTAGCGTATGTTCCATTCTATGCATCCGATGAAGTGGGCTTGAGCCCACGAAAGCTTATGCTCTAATAAATTTGTTAGTCTCTAAGGTGCCACAAGTACTCCTGTTCTTTTTGCGGATACAGGCTAACGCAGCTGCTACTCTGAAACTTCGCAAAAAGAAAAGGAGTACTTGTGGCACCTTAGAGACTAACCAATTTATTTGAGCATGAGCTTTCGTGAGCACATCTGATGAAGTGAGCTGTGGCTCACGAAAGCTCATGCTCAAATAAATTGGTTAGTCTCTAAGGTGCCACAAGTACTCCTTTTCTTTTTGCGAATACAGACTAACACGGCTGTTCCTCTGGTACTCTGAAACTTGTAGATCAGAAGTAAATCAAAAGGATAAAACAGCCTTATAATTATCATATGGCTGAAATTGACCAGAAGTCCACTAAAATCACCCAGAGTACTAATTATTTCTTCAGGTGACAGCTCTGCCAATCATAAAAAATGCAATAAAGCCATCCTTTCAGCATAGTTTTGTAGGAAAGTGGTTGACTTAATGTGTTTGTATCAAAAGTAATTGTCTGGGTAGACTTCTGAAATGCTGTCAACATCAGATTTTATGGCCAGGTATTCTGCAGATAAAATGAAACTTGTAGGAAACCCATTTCCCTTCCTCATTTGTTGCATAGTAATTGACTGCGTAAAATGGGATCTTACAAGAGCGCACAATGGAGCTGGCATGAATGCTGGACTTCTGTCTTTGATCATGCATATAATTCAGTTGCTGGCGCTAACAGTAGAGAATTTAAAATGTAGGAAACAAATACTGCATAGGAAATATTGAACTATTCAAGAATCAAATGCTCCAAAACAAAGATTACTGGGCTTGTGGTTAAGCCATGTAAATAACACAGTTATCAAGTAACACTTTCACCCCCATCCATTCTCCCTGTTTCAGCTACCTCCTTTACCCCCATGTCTGTAAAGGGCAACCACTATCCATTCAGTCAGTGGACTGAATTGACTTTGGAGCCAAGTCACAAGTTCCACAAAGGTTACTGCTTAGTTTGGGCAAGTCACACTATCCCAAGGGCATAGAACACAGCTTCGCCACTTCCTTGGGATGAGTGAATTGGCTGGGAGGGATTTTATTCTGTGGCTTTCTAGATCAGGGCCTGGAGTCAGAACCTTAGTGCTGTTCTTGTCCTCTCCCTCTTATTCACTGTGATTATTAAAGACACTTAACCTCTCTCTACCTCAGTCTGCCTCTCTGAAAAATAGGGATGACACCTCTTTAAAATCTTTGGGTATCCTTGGTTAAAAGGGTATCTCTTAGTGTAAAATACTATTCCAGCCCTTTGTTGACATAGTATGGAAGACCTGAATTGAGAACTGCACCAGAATTTCCAAAAATTATATCCAGGCCTCAGGTCCAGGTCCTTAATTTTAGAAACAGTGGATTCCACAATGGATTCTCTGTGGCTGCCAGAGAAATTAATATTGTTTATTATTGTATATAGCTAGTTGAAAAACAGGATATTATTTTTCCCAGCTCGGTGGTGGTCATAAAAACTGTATTTTAAATCAAAATTGCCAACTTTGCAAAATTTCCACTAGCCTTAATATACTGTGTTACGCTTTCAAGCAGTCTTTGGATGTATAGTTTTAATCTTTCTCCACAAATAATATCTTTTGTACTGAGTGCGAAGCATTATAGTGCTATAAGCTTTGTGCTGGCATATCTAAAGCACAGTCTGGTTTGTTCCATACTGTCCAATCCAGGGTATCTGAGTAAGAGGGGCAAGTTTCTGTTAGGTGTCTTAATAAGAAGCATTCTAACTGGGTCCCCTAGTCTCCACAGTACAAGACTTGAGGTTAAAGAAATCTTGGATATTGACACACAGTACATTTTGTTGAAATTTTTTAGAGAAGTCCTGCTGTATTTTTTGCCAGACTGCAAATTGTCAAGAGAACAGCTTAATTGCATGTCTTCTGAGGATCTTGTATCTATGTTTAAGGTACGTGAACTTGTAGTTTAAGTCTGAGTGTGTTCTAATGGGTAATAGGGTGGTTACAGTTTAAAAAGTTCACACTTGTGTTCCACACCACAGTAGCTAAGAACACAGCCTTTCTGAATCCCAGGATGGGGAACATACCTGATTTCTTAAATACTACTTCATGATAACAGGTTTCAGAGTAACAGCCGTGTTAGTCTGTCTTCGCAAAAAGAAAAGGAGTACTTGTGGCACCTTAGAGACTAACCAATTTATTTGAGCATGAGCTTTCGTGAGCTACAGCTCACTTCATCGGATGCATACCGTGGAAACTGCAGAAGACATTATATACACACAGAGACCATGAAACAATACCTCCTCCCACCCCACTGTCCTGCTGGTAATAGTTTATCTAAAGTGATCATCAAGTTGGGCCATTTCCAGCACAAATTCAGGTTTTCTCACCCTCCGCCCTCCCCCCCCCCCCCCCAACTCACTCTCCTGCTGGTAATAGCCCATCCAAAGTGACCACTCTCTTCACAATGTGTATGATAATCAAGGTGGGCCATTTCCAGCACAAATCCAGGTTCTCTCACTCCCTCACCCCCCTCTAAAAACCACACACACAAACTCACTCTCCTGCTGGTAATAGCTTATCCAAAGTGACCACTCTCCCTACAATGTGCATGGTGATCAAGGTGGGCCATTTCCAGCACAATGTGCATGGTGATCAAGGTGGGCCATTTCCAGCACAAATCCAGGCTTTCTCACCCCTCCCCCCCGAAACACACACAAACTCACTCTCCTGCTGGCAATAGTTCATCCAAACTGACATCCATAATCAAAAAGGCTGACAAAGGAGGTGCTGTTGTCATCATGAATAGGTCGGAATATGAACAAGAGGCTGCTCGGCAGCTCTCCAACACCACTTTCTACAAGCCATTACCCTATGATCCCACTGAGAGTTACCAAAAGCAACTACAGCATTTGCTCAAGAAACTTCCTGAAAAAGCACAAGATCAAATCCTCACAGACACACCCCTGGAACCCCGACCTGCAATATTCTATCTACTACCCAAGATCCATAAACCTGGAAATCCTGTGCTCCCCATCATCTCAGGCATTGGCACCCTGACAGAAGGATTGTCTGGCTATGTAGACTCCCTCCTCAGGCCCTCCGCTACCAGCACTCCCAGCTACCTTCGAGACACCACTGACTTCCTGAGGAAACTTCAATCCATCGGCGATCTTCCTGATAACACCATCCTGGCCATTATGGATGTAGAAGCCCTCTATACCAACATTCCACACAAAGATGGACTACAAGCCGTCAAGAACACTATCCCTGATAATGTCACGGCTAATCTGGTGGCTGAACTTTGTGACTTTGTCCTTACCCATAACTATTTTACATTTGGGGACAATGTATACCTTCAGATCAGCGGCACTGCTATGGGTACCCGCATGGCCCCACAGTATGCCAACATTTTTATGGCTGATTTAGAACGCTTCCTCAGCTCTCGTCCCCTAAAGCCCCTACTCTATTTGCGCTATATTGATGACATCTTCATCATCTGGACCCATGGAAAAAAAGCTCTTGAGGAATTCCACCATGATTTCAACAATTTCCATCCCACCATCAACCTCAGCCTGGTCCAGTCCACACAAGAGATCCACTTCCTGGACACTACAGTGCTAATAAACAATGGTCACATAAACACCACCCTATACCGGAAACCTACTGACCACTATTCCTACCTACATGCCTCCAGCTTTCACCCTGACCACACCACACGATCCATCGTCTACAGCCAAGCTCTGCGATACAACCGCATTTGCTCCAACACCTCAGACAGAGACAAACACCTACAAGATCTCTGTCAAGCTTTCTTACAACTACAATACCCACCTGCGGAAGTGAAGAAACAGATTGATAGAGCCAGAAGAGTTCCCAGAAGTCACCTACTACAGGACAGGCCCAACAAAGAAAATAACAGAACGCCACTAGCGGTCACCTTCAGCCCCCAACTAAAACCCCTCCAACGCATTATTAAGGATCTACAACCTATCCTAAAGGATGACCCAACACTCTCACAAATCTTGGGAGACAGGCCAGTCCTTGCCTACAGACAGCCCCGCAACCTGAAGCAAATACTCACCAACAACCACATACCACACAACAGAACCACTAACCCAGGAACCTACCCTTGCAACAAAGCCCGTTGCCAACTGTGCCCACATATCTATTCAGAAGACACCATCACAGGGCCTAATAACATCAGCCACGCTATCAGAGGCTCGTTCACCTGCACATCCACCAATGTGATATATGCCATCATGTGCCAGCAATGCCCCTCTGCCATGTACATTGGTCAAACTGGACAGTCTCTACGTAAAAGAATAAATGGACACAAATCAGATGTCAAGAATTATAACATTCATAAACCAGTCGGAGAACACTTCAATCTCTCTGGTCACGCAATCACAGACATGAAGGTCGCTATCTTACAACAAAAAAACTTCAAATCCAGACTCCAGCGAGAAACTGCTGAATTGGAATTCATTTGCAAATTGGATACTATTAATTTAGGCTTAAATAGAGACTGGGAGTGGCTAAGTCATTATGCAAGGTAGCCTATTTCCCCTTGTTTTTTCCTACACCCCCCCCCCAGACGTTCTGGTTAAACTTGGATTTAAACATGGAGAGTGGTCAGTTTGGATGAACTATTGCCAGCAGGAGAGTGAGTTTGTGTGTGTATGGGGGTGGGGGGGTGAGAGAGCCTGGATTTGTGCTGGAAATGGCCCACCTTGATTACCATGCACATTGTAGGGAGAGTGGTCACTTTGGATGGGCTATTACCAGCAGGAGAGTGAGTTGGGGGGGGGGGCGGAGGGTGAGAAAACCTGGATTTGTGCTGGAAATGGCCCAACTTGATGATCACTTTAGATAAACTATTACCAGCAGGACAGTGGGGTGGGAGGAGGTATTGTTTCATAGTCTCTGTGTGTATATAATGTCTTCTGCAGTTTCCACGGTATGCATCCGATGAAGTGAGCTGTAGCTCACGAAAGCTCATGCTCAAATAAATTGGTTAGTCTCTAAGGTGCCACAAGTACTCCTTTTCTTTTTACTTCATGATAAATGTTTGTAAATTTTCATAGTGACCACTGTGTGGAGCCTTTCTTTTCTAAGGTCACTAGTTTGAATCTGCCAGATCGATAATAATCGCAAATAACCTGACAGCTGTTGTATGGAATCATGTGAAATTAGGTGTTCTTCAGTGAATAGATGTCCACATCATACAATCACTCCTCCTGTTGCTGCTCATATAATATTTAAAAACTGGGGACCAGGGAAGAAGACTCTTCTTAAATACACTGATTTTAATGCATCCAGGTATCTTGTGGTTAAGAATTGGGACAGAATTGTAGGGGTTAGCAAAGTCTTACAAGCTTAGTGTGATGTATTTTAGGTATTTTTTTTTCCTATACAGCAATTTTGAATATAAATTTTAGTTTCCAGAGAAAAAATATTGCAGTTTGAAGTAATATGTAATAATGGTTTGCACAATCTCTTAAATATGAAGGGTTTGTTTTATACAATGTTGTTTTAGCCATGTTTTTCCCAGGATGTTAGAGAGACAAGATGGATGAGGTAATATCTTTATTGGACCAACTTCTGTTGGTGACAGAGACAAGCTTTCGAGCTTACACAGAGCTCTCCTTCAGGTCAGGATTTGTTTTTTTCTGTGAAGCAGTGCCTAAGCCAGTTGCCACCACATACTGCTAGGAGCCAGGTCCTGCATCCACTGAAGTCAGCAGAAAACTCCCATTGACTTCAGTGGGCTCTGGGGCAGACCTGTTGAGGACTAAATAAAATTGACTTAATAGTGCATATTGACCTGGTCCCACAAACTAGGTCTGTAAAAGACACCATTGGTCTCTCCTATTTTTAGGAAGAGAAAATATACCTTTACTCCCACCCTTAGTTCCTTTGAAAACAAAGGGAGATTAAGGTGTGGAGTAAAATACGTGCACGGGGAGTAGCTGTTAGGTAGAATCAGACCCTAAGCTTGCAATGTTTCTGTCCAGACTGGTTTCCATAAGATGACTTCTTGCTCTCCTCCCATAGTCAATTTCTCATCTATGTGTTTCTGAAGTTACTTTGCATGACAATAGGAAATTTATCAGAGAGAACAGGTACCATTCAGAGAAGTGGTAGTTCAACCTCATGCTGTCCCATATAATTAAAGATTACCCCTGACTTCTAAAAATAGGTAATTAGGTTTGGAGTGGAATGACTTCTTCCACAGTTGGGTTGCTTACCTGCAGCTTTAAAATGGCAATCCAGGATCAAATACCGCTTGCTTTCAGTGTTTGGATCACTTGCCCCTGACAACTAATTGAGCTTTAAAAATAAATACAAAAAGTTTCTGAGAAAATGCCTTCTGCATATTGGTAAAGTTTTTTGGCATTGCCAGCTAGATGTGCCTACCACTAGGGACAGCATATTGGGAGAAAAGTCAGCAGTTGGTTATGTTAAGTCCATTTACGTATAGGTAGAATTTTCTAACATTTGACACAAAGGAACTCTGCAATACAACGTGTGATGTTGCTCTCTGGCAATTAGACTATAGAGAAGATAAGAAGACCTATTATTATAGCTGGCTAGAGGAGTTCTCCTTTGATCAAGTGATAAAGACCTATCTTCTTAGTACTAGAGGATGGAACGTTCATCAGGTGTGTGTGACTCATCCCATCACTGTTTTTTGCACCTTTATAGAGTTTTTACACCTCAACCTTACCTTAAAGATGTAGGAATAACTCAATTGTGAGAAAAGTTTCACTATCCTCCAGTGGGCACTAAAGATTTGCTTTGCCTCTTCGGAGCTCTTGCAACAACTCTCGGAAACCTGCATTTCTCTTCTCCCAGGTCCTCCTGAGCTGGCTGGCTGTCTTACTCTGATCCTTGTCCTCCTTTTTCCTAGTTTCTGTATCTGTTTGTATTTAGCTGCTTATTATTACACAAATATTTCTTCACTCCTGCTAAGCTCATGCATAAGCTTAATATCCTCACTATAAATATTAATTCTGCTTTATTTATAAAAATAGCCAGAGGGGACTTCAGAACAACTGAAGAAGCCAGCATTGTGCTGCAGCCAGGTAAAACTATTTTATGTAATTCATTTGTATTCTAAACTGATGTTGCATCAGATAGAGTAATCTTTTTTGTGTGTCAGTTTCCAAGGAAAAGAGCATTCTTTCAAATATGGTCTTGAATTAATTACCATTTGAGGAGAATGTCTCTCTTGGGTATTATGTACTGCTGGTATACAGTGCATAGAAAAGGTTAAATTTAGGTTAGTAAAATGGGGTTTACATTTTGCCTTCAATTATGCCCTTGCAGTACTTTTGAAGTTATTGCAGTCAGAGGTGCTTATTGGCATGAATAGGCTTAGAATTTAGCCCACTTCTTCTTTGAGTGGATGCAGGCCCAGCTCACCAAAACTAGAGAGATTCATTTAGCAGTACCCATTGGGGCAGTGCTCACACCCAGCCAGGACTACTTGAGTCCTGCACTGCTCCAACTCTCCTCAGTACTTTCTTACTGCCCACAGTTTGAGTTGGAGTGTTCTGTGTGGTATCTTAGCTCACACTTCAGTTGTTCACTCAGAGAGTTTACTCTCGATAGTTTGTATATAGTTAGTAGTAGTACCCTTACTACTACTGTTAGATTACTTAGTGTAATAGTTGGATTTTACCTGGTGCAAAGCCTTTGCTAGGTTTCAAGCACTGTCCCTCATGTAGAGTAGCTATCCTCAAGAGTAATTTCCATGCTCAGTGGTTATTGTGCCTAAGAGGAAAGTGCTCCATTTGCAGATCCTTCAAAAAGAGGATACTGGTGTCTAGAGACTTATGCCTGGCTCAGCACCCTGTGGAGCAAGCCATGAGGCCTACTTTGGTGTTGGGATCCTCCTCAGATTGCCCGACCCCTCAGCAGGCTTTGATGCCACCGCAAGACTCTGATTCTTCTCCAAAGGGAAGAAGAGATTGTTCTCCTTCCTGTCCACCCGAGAAAGAAGGCTCAGAAAACTGACCGTAGTCACTCCAAGGCTCAGGGAGATTCTTCCTCCTCTTCTAAGAGGGGTGTTGGCAAACATCAGGATTCTTCTAGTACTCAGAATAGAGCTGGGCTGTCTTCCCACTCTCCAGTACCAAGACGATATCATTCTAGCACTGTACCATAGACTCCAGTACAGTCCATGGGGTGGCTGTTGAGTCCGGTACTGACAACATCAGTCTCAGCACCGACCCTATCAACCCCACAGGCTTATCAAGCAGCCTCATATTTACTTTGTCTCTCTATGCTAGACTCACCTGTGATACAGGAGTCCTCAGCTGTGTGGTGTCTTCTGCAGTCCTGGGACTATCAGATTTGATTGCATCAGAATACGGGTTGTTGCTATGATCATCTCCGATGCTGTTTAAAAATCAGACTGCAAAGACAAGATCAGCTTTCATAACAACACAGAGATCCATTGTCAGTATCAGTTCCATTATTGGCTCTGGAGACCATTTCAGCTTGTACAGGCAGGAGCTACAGATTCGGTACTGGCCTGTACTTCAATACTGATATCCTTTCCAGTACTGAGTGTTCGTGTTGCCTCAGTGACACCGCCAGTTCTCCAGGCTCTGGCTTCTGTGCCTTCATCGGAACCAATGTGGCCCAGGGCTTGAGACACGTCCGGGCACGTGATGGCTCCACCAGGGGTGGCTCCTCCGTTCCCTTCAGACTATTTGGAAGATTCCTCGCATTTGAGTTCAGAGTCATCTTCTGCTTCTGTTTTTCTGTCCAGGCACCAAGCTCAAAAGTTTTGAGAGCACCAGGGAGTCCCTATCAGCACTGAGATCAGTACCATTCTCGCAGTAGAGACGGCAGTTTTTGGCCTGGTTCCTGCTAGCCACCAGTGCCCTGGCTGTGAAAAAAGCAAATGTGGTCTTGGGATGCATCAGGCAAGGTAGTTTGAGTAGAGATAAGGAGGTTTTAGTACACTTATACAAGGCACTGGTGAGACCTCATCTGGAATACTGTGTGTAGTTCTGGTCTCCCATGTTTAAGAAGGATGAATTCAAACTGGAACAGGTACAGAGAAGGGCTACTAGGATGATCCGAGGAATGGAAAACCTGTCTTATGAAAGGAGACTCAAGGAGCTTGGCTTGTTTAGCTAACCAAAAGACGGTTGAGGGGAGATATGATTGCTCTCTCTAAATATATCAGAGGGATAAATACCAGAGAGGGAGAGGAATTATTTAAGCTTAGTGGACACAAGAACAAATGGATATAAACTGGCCATCGGGAAGTTTAGACTTGAAATTAGACAAAGGTTTCTAACCATCAGAGGAGTGACGTTCTGGAATAGCCTTCCAAGGGAAGCAGTGGGGGCAAAAGACCTATCTGGCTTTAAGATTAAACTCGATAAGTTTATGGGGAGATGGTATGATGGGATAACATGATTTTGACAATGAATTGATCTTTAACTATTCATGGTAAATAGGCCCAATGATATCTATAAGTCTGAGTCTATATCACTTCCCTCTGTGGCCTTTATGGAACTTTTGGGATGTCCCTCAATCTTCAGGGTTCGATCCTCTTCTGATTCCAGAGAATGTTGCCAAACCCTCCTGCTGTCTCACTTCCTGAGGCAACTAGGCTGGAGACTCATACTGAGGTTGCTCCTTCTGAGCTGGTACAGCCTAAGCCTTTATTGCAGGAGCAAACGGGGTCACTTTGGGCCTACTTCCTTCTTCATCTTCCTCACCAGGCGATTGCACTATACCAGATTCATCTTCTGTGCCTAAAGACTTTGCCTTATCAAGATCTCCTTAGGGGAATGCCTACAGCCTTGGCATTCAGGCCGAGTTCATTCAGGAGAATACCCATAAGTTGGTGCACATTCTCCAGTCATCAGTTCCAGGGAGGGTAGCTCTACCTATAAATGAAGCACTTTTGGAAAATGGTATTATGTCCCTATGCAGAGTTTTGAGTGCTTCTATTCATACCCAGCCTCTAACTTGCTTGTTGTAACAGCTGCAAATGAGAGAGTGAAACATGAGGGGATTTAAGTCAATGCCTAAAGATAGAGTCTAAAAGATTGGATGTAATGGGACGAAAAATGCATTCAACCTTGTCTTTACAAATGTGCGCTGCTAATCTGCAGGCACTGTTATCAAAATATAAACTTGTAAATTAGAAAGCTACGTCCAAATTTAGACTAATTGCCAGAGTCCTCCAGGGAAGAGTTTTTTAAGGCTTTCATTGTGGAAGGTTGTCTAGTGTCAAAGACGTTGCTGCAGTGAGCACTGCATGTAGCAGACGCCTCCTCCAAGATTATGTCCTCTGCTGTAACAATGAGAAGAGCCTTGTTACAGAACTCTGACACAGCTCCGGAGGTCCAGCAGGGCATAGAGGACCTACCTTTTGATGGTCAGTTTCTGTTTTCTGAAAAGACTGATGAGATGCTACCTTCTTTTAAGAACTGTTGAGCTACTTTCATTGGGGGTTTATAACCCAGTGATTGAGAGGCCTCATTATGGAGGTCAGCAGCAGCGATACTGTCAGTATTCCCAGATGTATTTCAGGAGTTGGCTTATCTTGCGAGACAGCATGATTTCTCCAGAAAGAGAGACAGTTTGCACAGGCGAAGGCTTTCCAGTTCCAACTAGAACCAACCAGCTCATCCTCTATCAGTCATTTTAACTCTACTACCAAGGGCAGCTTACCAGTTGTCAACTTCCAGACCAATTCCCCGCCATTTGGGGACAGACTGCCCTGCTTCTACAGTGCTTATGAAGAAACAACCCCAGGCAAATGGTCCTGAGTTCTGTGAGATCGGGTTATGCCACACAGTTCCCCCTTCTCACTCCCATGGCCCATCCCTTTTTGGGGACTTGTCTCGTGAGTCACTGCTCCTTCCGGCAGTAGTGATCGCCTATCAGGAGAATCGGAATTCAAGTCTTCCCTTGCTTGGATGATTTGGTTACTGAAGGGGAAGTCCAAAGCACAAGTCTGATGCACATGTCCTCCATCACATCCAGTTCATACTATGTCTCGTTGATCAACTGGGGCTGATTTTGAGCTAAGGAAAATCAGTATTAATTCTGATACAAAGAATCAAGTTCATTGTGGCCCTACTAGACTCTACAAGTTCCAGGGCTTTCTGCCCGATGAACAATTTCAAATAATACTTCATCTTTGTCTGTCCTTCCAGTTTCACCCTTCAAATATGGCATGCTTATGCCTGAAGTTACTAAGTTATGTGGCTGCATGCACCTACACAGTCCAGCATGCAAGTTTGTGCCTTCGTCCTCTTAAATCATGGTTTAAGTTGATCTATCACCCATCTTCAGCCATTGGACAGGCTTGTCCAAGTGCCACTGGTGATCCTGAGTACCTAGAATGTTAGGCATATCGGAGCAATGTGTGCAAGGGTGTTCCCTTTGCCCATCCTCCACCGACCCGGACTATAGTTACCGAAGCCTCCACAATAGGTAGGGGGATGTGTCTAGGGACATTGAAAGTTCAGGGTTTGTTGGTAGGACAAGAAGCTTCCCTTCATGTCAATGTCCTGGAACTTCAAGAGGTTTACGATACATACCAGGCCTTTCGGGCTCAGATCAAAGGGACAGCAGTTCATATGCTTACCAACAATACCACTGTATTATATTATGTGGGCAATCAAGGAGGAGCCCACTCTAACCAGCTCTGTCAGGGAGCAAAACAGTTTTGGCATTTTTTTCTAGCAAGGAAGACTCATTCCCATAGCTGCACACTTGTCGGATGTTCAGAATCAGTTAGCTGGTCACCTCAGAAGGAATTTCTCCCAAATCATAAATGGTCCATGAAGAGCACTCTGCTGCAGTCTATTTTCAAAGAATTGGGCTTTCAGACAATGGACTTCTTTGTAATAAAAGACAAGAACTTCAGTCAGTTTTGCTCTGGAGCTGGACTTGATCCAGGCTCATTAATTGATGACTTCCAGTTGAATTGGAGATCAGCACTGATGTGCGCTTTCTCCCCAGCCCCGCTTATCCCTCAGGTTATACAAAACTGAAGGTAGATCATGCCAAACTGATACTCATTGTGTCAGCTTAGCCAAGAAAATGTAGTTCTCCAAACTTCATGGTCTATCTGTGTGACTTCCCAGAACTCTTCTCCTCATTCCCTGCTGACACGACACCACAGTCAGATATGGCATCCGGTGTTGAGCAGTCTGCACCTAACAGCCTGGATACTCCATGCTTAGGTGAAGGGGAAGAATGATGTTCAGAAACAGTACAGCGAGTCCTACCTTCTACTAAGTTTACCTATTTGGCTGAGTGGAAAAGTTTTTCAGTTTGGTCATTGGCTCGGGGAATATGGCCAGTGCTTGCACATATTCAGGACATTTTGGATTACCTGGTATATCTTAAGTCCCCAGGTCTGTTACTCAGCTGGTTGAGGGTCCACTTAGTGGCAATTTTAGCATTTCATCTTCCAATCCAAGGGAAGTTGGTATTATCCAGTTCCATGGTAGTTAGATTTCTAAAATATGTTGTCCACCTCTTTTTTCCTATAAAAGAAATTATTCCCTTTGGGGACTTCAGTCTGGCTCCCCTAATACTGGCTCCCCTAATAAGTCCTCTGTTTGAGCCCCTAGCAATCTTTCCCATCTTTCCTTTGCCAAAAGACAGCTTTTTTTATTCCCAGAACTTCCATGAGGAGAGTTAGTGAGCTGCAGACCCTAATGGCGAAGCCTCTAGTTACAGTTTTTCAAAGGCAAGGTGGTCTTGAGGCCACACCCTATGTTTTTGTCTAACAGAGTTTTCATATTTTCACCTTAACCAAACAATATACTTGCCGGAATTTTTTCCTAAGACTCACTCAAATGTGGACAAGAGGAGCACTTTCTGTCCTTGGATGTGAGACAGTCCTTGGCGTTCTGTGTAGAAAGGACTAGACTGTTCCATGCATCACCTCAACTTTTTATCTCATGTGTGAATCGGATGAAGGGTCAGGTGATTTCCGGATGGATTACTTCCTGCACTACAAGAGGATATGGGGTAGCTCAAGTCACACTTCCAAAGAGGTGATTGGCTCATTCAATGAGGGCCCAAAAGACTTCAGTTTTGTTTCTCAGTGACATTTCTATATTGTAAATTTGCAGGGGCGCTTCCTGATCTTTCGTACAGATTTTTACCAAGCATTATGCTATTTCAGCTGTATCTAGATCAGAGGCAAACTTCGGAAAGCTGATTGCAGTCATTGTTTCAATAGATTCTGAGCCCCCTCTCCTACGAGTACTGCTTATGGGTCACCTGAACGGAATACATGACTGCAACCACTCGAAGAAAAAACGGTTACCTGCCTGTACTCTAACGGTTGTTGTTCAAGATGTGGGTGCAGATGTGTATTCCATGCCCCACCCTCCATCCTCTCTGCATCAGTCTCTTCAGCCTTGGATTCCAATGCAAAGGACCTAAGGGAGTGTCAGGGCAGCACTGCCTTCAAGAGCCCTGGGAAGGACTGCCAGGGGCCCGAGGGCATGAGCTCGATAGGTACTGCTAAGCAAAGTCCTCTGGCTTCAGCGTGCTGGGTGTGCGCATGCCTTAGTGGAATACACATCTGCACTCACATCTCGGAGAACAACAGTTACAGTACAGGTAGGTGGTTTTTTTCTCCTGGCAAACTTATTCTAGATTGCCTCTTTTCAAAGAAGTAAATTTTTAAAATACAGTAAGCACTGTGACTGCCAGTGCCCTAACTGTAAAATAAGGGATGCCGATCTTTTTGGAACCAGACATTTACTCAGAGAACTATTCCATGAATTATGTTTAATGTGTCTAATAAGAATTGTTATGCAGAAGCACAGCTGTAAGGATCAATCCATTTTTTACAAACTAGAGCAGTTAAATGATATAAGAACTATAATAAAGGCAGAATTAGTGCATTAAAGTTCAATTGTATAGGCTCATGCTGATCATTCTTATTGACAAGGGTAGTTCATTAATTTCAGTGGGGATTATTTACAGGAACAAGGGCTTGTCATGTAAGTAAGGGAATGCAGTTTCATATCCTTAGTGCGTTATACAATCCTAATATGTCCATTATCTGTTCTCATTAATGAGAGTTGAGGATTGTAAATGTAATCTTCATGCTGGTTTCAGCTGTAAATAGACACTAACCGTGAGATCTGCAAGGGATTAAACTAATTTCTTAATATCCTCCTATGTCCCCAGGCCCTTTTCTCTTTCCCAAGCTATCAATTCAAGTATCAGTTCTAAGTGAATAAAAATGGGGCTAGAGAGGGTTGGTTGGTTGGGAAGGGGTTTTTTTAGTTCTTAAAAAGCCATTTAGTGAGTCTGGAGGATATACTGAGGATTCCCTTCTCCCAACACAGTAGTAAAATAGCTGAGTGGAACCTGGCTGATTTCACATACTGCACACTCAACATCTGTTTCTTATGCTAGATAGCTATGTTCTGTGAGATTAAACCTCCCAGAATCCTTCTAGAGCCAAATCATTATTTTCTCCTATTTCTCTTCAAATCACTATTGGCAAATGGACTCTAATTTAAGAGATGCAGCTAGATAAACATTAAATTTTCCCTGACTAGTGACTTTAAATATTACAATAAATTGAATCTAAATCCTTCCTGCACCATCAGCTGTCTCTTAAAGTTCCACCATTCCTGCCTGTCTGGGCATCTTGTTTCATATCCTCCATGTTGGTCAGTTTGATGAATTAGTAGTGAATCATTTCTCCCTTCTAAAAGCAATTATAAATGTATATTTATTGTATTTCTTAATACAAATATATCTGAATTGGTTTTGCTGTGCACCTGTATCACCAGGTCATGAAAGACTATTTTGTTCAGCATGAGAGTAAAATACTAAGAAACATTCAGTCCCTAACTCACCATTCCTGTGAAGTAGCATATGTTAGTGAACTGCAACAGAGACGCTGTGAGATACAAATAAAAGCTACTCAAGAAAAACTAAAGACCCTTCGGGAGAAGATATCAGAGCGAATTCACCCAGTGAGTGGTATTTAATTCAAATATTTATTATTAATGAGCTTTTGGTATTTTTCATAAGGAAAAAAATACAACTTGTCCTGGATTATCTGTTTCAGACTACAGTGTCTCTCTGTCAGAATAAGTGTCTGTGCACATAGATTTTTAAAATGAATGGTGTTGCACAGACTGGAAACAATCTAGCATTATTCAGATCCCAAGTTCAGTTGGCAATAGGGCAGTTTAAAATAATACCTTTTTACTTGTAAACTGAGCAGTTTTTGTTCTAGAATCATTAACATACAATCTGAAAAACTACTCTAATATGGCTTACAGCAGAGCACAGACACACTCCTACAACTGAGGTGGGTTGGCAGACTGTTTATTGACATACCTATTTCTATTATACCAAACAAATGATTGTATGTTAAACATAAGATTTTCTTTGAAGTGTAGTGCTGCTGAACACTCAGTTCATGTTATTTAACTTTAATTTGTGTAATGTCAAGTGTATTTAATTTTCTGTAACATTAACCAAAAGGCTATAAGGAAGTAATTTAGTAATTTCTTAATATTCTCATTTGTGAAGTATCATTTCTTTTACCCCTATTTTTTAGGTGAAGTGATGTTTTGTCTGTAATGTTTGAGCCAATCCCATAATGAAGGCAACAGTGTCACCCAAATGCTTATATATAGGGTTTTACTAGAACTAAAATAGCACCTAAATAATCCATCTGACAAATTGGAAAACAGCATACCACTTACTCAAGTCCTTGGTGTGAATTGTCATAGCTTCATCGAAACCATTGGAGCTGTGACAGTTACAGCAGCTGAAGATGCTGGAATATTTCTAAATGTAAATATAAATATTGAAGTGCGACAGATCATTTAAATGGCCTTCTGGTTAGACACTTTCTAATTAATATTACAGTGATGAAGATTATAATTAACTCAGAACACTACTCCATCTTCTGTATATATACTGTTGGCCATATCCTCATCTGATGTAAATCAGCTTAGCTCTGTTGAAATCAGTGGTAGTCCTACAATTGACTTAAATGGAACCAGAATTTGGCCCTCAATGCATCATGTATTAATTGGCGGGTAGGTTCTTGTGCACTGGTGTGAATTGTGCTCTTGGAGAGAAGAAATAGTAACTTGCTCATGTGCTGTATACTAAATTACAGACTTATAGCTTGCCAATAAGGCCTACATGTCTTCATGTGTAAAGAAATTATAAGGCTTCAAAGAATGATAGCAGATTCTAACAGATGAATTTAACATGGGAAGTAGCCAGATCTGGAAGCGCTAAAAGGATATGTGAGAAAACAAAGCTAAGGTACAAATAAGAAATCTAAAAAGTAAAGTTTGCAAGGCACTCGTGGTGATTGGAAATAAACTGAATTTGCTCTGGGCTCTCTCCAGGCATCAGCCTGAAACATGGTCATCTTCAGTAACAGTTGAGGTCTTTTTAGTCCAAAGTGTTGCTACTTCTATCTTGGAGAAACCAGAAACCGTATAGGATAAAGAAAAAGCAAAGCAAATTTTCTTCTGATCAATCTTACTTTACTTTACAGGAGTTGTTGATAGAACTCAGGAAGCATTGCCAGTCAGTAAAAAAAAAACATGACCTTTCTCTTGAGGTAGGTGACCTGGTCATTTTCCTGGCTACAGTTAAGATTGTCTCTTGGTCACTGAGTAAATGAGCCAGCTAAACATTCTAGGTGGTATATATGCCCATAAATTCACAGCCTCACGTTCCCTTCCATTGCAGAGGCTAATGTTGCTTTATGTTTTTAAAACATCGGAAAGATTGGTGTGAAAAAGCTGGGATTACGGTCCTTGGTCCCTTGGATACTCCATGATAAATATTTAACCAGTCTTTCCATGCCTACAGTCTTCTAGTTCTGAAGCTCTCCATTATGCTTACCTGGGTGTTACACAATGTCATGAAAGGAGGTTTTGAAACCTTATAAAGGCTCTTAATGTTGTTATGAATTGTGTCCATTTTCTCTGCCACGTGAGTTCACCTAGGGTTACTTCCAAGGAAGGGCCTGACATCATCAGTGCTTGAGTCGAGTTGCCATCTGGTATGTACCTCTCAGGCGCCATGAGAGGTGACTTTTTTCCAGGTTCAATGGAAACCAGCTACAGCTCAGTCATCTTGTGAAATCACTAACCAGACTGCAATTTTTAGCTCAAACTTTTATGTAGGAAGGCTTTTTGCTAGTGGTGTGGAGCTCATTGGAAATACATTTTGCCTCTATTGTTGTACCAGAGCACTCTTCCTTTTTTTCCTTTATCTGTTTCAAGCAAAAATGCTTCATCCTGACTCATACAATCACTGTGTCTCTTGAAATTAAAGAACATCAAAATATTGAGGACTGCAAAAATCTGGACCCAATAGTAAATTTTTTTCAGGACTGGAGATGTTTAGGTTGGAGCAGTCAGTTGCTTTATCTTATGAAAAAGAGAAAAAAAAAAAAGGCTAAAGGACATTATTTTTTTCAGTCCTGGCTCCCTCTCTAAATCCTGTGTCCGGAACTGACAGACACTCAGCACTTTGCAAGATAAGACTGTAAATGAGCAACTGGTTCTCATAAATCGTTTATGTATTTTTTATTTTAGGAATTTAGTGAGACTGTAATTAATTAAATTCTGAGCTAATGCTTAAGTTTTGCTATTAAATAGGTTTTCAGTGAAAAAGTTGCCTAGATTCCTTTAACACTGGTTTTAAGACTGTTAATGTAAATGCCCTTATGGTATAACACACCGTTGTAAAAATACTCCTATCTTCCCCTCACTGCCTTTCATCTCTCCCTCTCCAGTCCGTCCAAACACCATTGCTAACGCCCATCCATCTTCTTCAGTGGCCATGCTATCCCCTTTGATTCCCTTCAGTGGTCCTGTCTTTTATTGCATCAGATGCAAGCTTCTCGTTCTCTTCTACAGAGTTCTATATAATCACACCCCTACCCCTCTGTCTGTATCTCTGCTTTCTTTTCTCTCTGCTCCATGCTTTGTCATGCTTTGCCACCAGTTTTGTTCCTTTTATTACATTGCCTATAAATCTAGAACAGACTAATTACTTTTACAAGGCTGTCTTTTCTCCCAGATCCTTGCTTACCTGCTTCTACAAGCAATCCCTCCTCCCTTCCAGTCACTAATTGCCACGCACACTCCATCTCCTCAGCTGTGGTTTTTTTTGTTTGGTTTTTTTCAGTTTGCGTTATCTATTTTAGATTGTGTGCTCTTAGGTCTGGGTAAACATAGCTATATTTGTTTGCAATACTTTAAAATAATATTTACAAGGATACTAAGTGCTTATAGATCCATGCATGTTTGTTTTTTAGGGTGACCATGTAGATGACTTAAAACAAATTGATGGCTATCTCGAAGAGCTCCTTAAACAAGACATGTGCCAATCTGGCATTGTAAGTTTACCCATTGTAAATACAAACACAGCAGAGTTAGGAGAACCTGTCGTGCCATATGAAGAAATTGTGGATGTTTTCAAGAACTGAGGTGGCTTGGTCTCCACTGCTCATATATTTATACTATCACAACTTTTAGAAATACATTGGAAAATTAATCTTAACATAATATGAATGTAAACTGTTAACAAAGAAAATTATCATGGCTTATGCTTTTGAGAAATTGACCCGGTCAGCTTCTCCTTTGAATTTTTGTGCATTATGCTCTTGAGAAGATGTTTTGTTTTACCTTTGAGCTATAAACACTACTTCCATTTGTTTGATGTAGTAACTTCATAGATACAGACCGACCTGTGTATCATATGTTAGTACTTCATAGTAATAGATATTATTGAAGATTTCCATTTAGTCAATGAAGATAAAAGACTTTAAAAATGTTATTTTACAGTATCTTTGTTACATGTTTCCGATTATTGGATGTGACAAATACAGTTGTTCTAGAGAGCTTGCAAACCTTTGGCTAATTTATTTATATTTACGAAGGGAATGTTTCTGGCTGTTCAGTATTTAGTCTACTTTTTTCAGGCATTACACAGAGAAACTCCTTAGTACAGAAGTCAATGGGAGCTTGCTTGAGTTGCAAACTCCAGCCTCAACCCTGCATCTGATAGCATATTGGTAGACTGCTGAACCCATATAGAGTCCTATTGAAGGAATGGAGCCCAAGAAAAGAGTTCAGCATTTGATCTATTGGGATTATTTGAAAAATGTTTTTAATGAAAGCTAGTTTGTAATGGAACTTGTTTTTGAAGTCTTGTCTGTACATCTTACACAAACCAGACTAGCACATACTTTCAAGAAACATTTGGCTTCTGAGATATGCTTGGACTTCTGGTTTTTACTTAGTTATAATGCTCCAGCACTTTATTTGTCTTATGGAACTTAAATGAAAAGCTCAGAGTGTTACAAAACCAAGCATAGAGTCCACAGAGTTAAATAATAACAATGTCTCATATCTTAATACTCAGCATTAATTTTGGACACTATGGCAAACGTACTACTGAGGAAGAATTTTCCAGTCTACACTGGCACGTCCTTGTTCTTCAAAAAAAAATTAACTACAATTAGTCCAGTTTGCTTTAAATTGTACGCCTACCCACTTGTCCCTCCTCACTTCTGCAGAGATTAAGTATGTTCTCCTTTTAATCTGTTTTATAAACTTAGGGTCAGATATGGTCACATCACCTATACAGTAGAGTGCAATTCCTTTGCAGGCTTGAGGCCAAATTTTTGAAAGAGCAACCTTGTTTCGTATGGGTACATCATGTGCTAGAAAATATAGCCATCTGCGAAAGGAGGCTGGGCCTGAGCCCTCTTGAAAATTAGGCCTGTATAGTTTGTGCAGTTGTACAGGAATTTGAAGGACATCTGCATTTGTGTTCAGCCCTGCAGAATGAGACGGATACACCACCTTTTTCTCTTGCACTACTCTGTTCCCTCCATTTTGACACACTTTTTGAATTACCTTTGAGAGTTACTATATAGGTCATGCCTAAATAGCTAAACTATATTAATCAGTTTTGGCTGCTGTGACGTTAAACCATTAACTACTACCACATAACAAGTACTACAAACGTAAATGACCATTTAGGTCTTTGTGCGTAGCGTACAATTGCTGTTTGTTCTTTGTCAGAGTTTGTCTTAAAAGTCATCTCGTATAACAGGTTTAGTCTATAACTGCTCACCAAAATTATGTAAAGAGCCGCATGGGTAAGAGAGATTTAAAAAGAAAGAAAGCAGTGAACAAGTATATGTGTTGGAGGTAGTTGTCCAAAGTGTTTTCAGATATCCAAGAGTGGGTACAATAAGTGGGTTCAGATGCTTCAATGGAAGTTGCTATTTAAGTGCAAACTATTCATTTCACTCTTGTAGTATATATATTTAAAAGCCTGGTACTTGCTGTTACAGTCCAAGTCCCATGCAGGGAGATCCAGAGGAGCAGCTCTTGATGCTTCAACATGTTCAGTGATAGGTCTTTTCCTGTGTGGCCTTGTCTCTGTGTAGCGCATAGTGGGAAGTGAAAGGGGATACAGCTCAGCACTAACATAAGGGGCAATAGTATGCTGCAGTGTTGGATAGTTATCTGAAAACATCCACTCAATGTGCAGTCAAAACATCTAACAGAATCTTGGGAATCATTAGGAAAGGGATAAATAATATGACAGAAAATATCATATTGCCTCTGTATAAATCCATGGTACGTCCACATCTTGAATACTGTGTGCACATATGGTCTCCCTATCTCAAAAAAGATATATTGGAATTGGAAAAGGTAGAGAAAAGGGCAAGGAAAATTATTAGGGGTATGGAACAGGAGAGATTAATAAGAGTGGGACTTTTCAGCTTGGAAAAGAGACAACAAAGGGTAGGATATGATAGAAGTCTATAAAATCAAGACTGGTATGGAGAAAGTAAATAAGGAAGTGTTATTTACTCCTCATAACCCAAGAACTAGGGGGTCACCAAATGAAATTAATAGGAAGCAGATTTAAAACAAATGAAAGGAAGTATTTCTTCACACAACCCACAGTCAACCTGTGGAACTCTTTGCCAGAGGATGTTATGAAGGCCAAGACCATAACAGGGAGAGAACCAGATAAGTTCATGGAGGTTAGGTCCATCAATGGCTATTAGCCAGGATGGGCAGGGATGGTATCCCTAGCCTCTGTTTGCCAGAACAACAGGGGATGGATCACTTGATGATTGCCTGTTCTGTTTATTCCCTCTGGGGCATCTGGCATTGGCCACTGTCAGAAGACAGGATACTGGGCTAGGTAGACTATTGGTCTGACCTAGTATGGCCAGTCTTGTGTTCTTATGGTCAACAAGATGGTATAAGCTGACAGTAAATGGTAAGTGAACCAACTTATGCCATTTCCTCAATGCAAAGCCCCTGTGTATGCAACAGGACAGCTGGGCCCCAGAGTTTAGTGAGAAACTATGCCTGACACACCCCTATTCCTGTGAAATATTGAAACAACTGTTCTACAACTTTTTCAAAATGCCTGAATCTCACCTCATACACACCCTTTTTACATTGGTTTAACTCCATAAACCTTGATGTGAAATCAAAATCTGGCCAGTCTCTCCTCATTGTACAGTATGTCCCAGCACCATGAGCATTGAGTGGGAGGAAAGAGTATCATCGACTGATAAAACCCTTCTGCATTTAAGCTGGGCACTGGAGGTAATCTCACTAGGATGCTATATTTACTTAACTTATATCTGTGGAGACCTGTAAGAGGTTTACAGTAGCTCCTAGATGCCGAGTTAGTGTCTAAATGATCATTGTCGGCAAGCTACAAGAGCTAAGCAGCATAAGCATTTGGATGAATAAGTACTGAAAAAGGGTACTTGGAATGTTTGACACTATGGGAGCCAGTGCATCAGCGGATGATATTAACGCCATGGAAATCCATCACTGGTACACAAAATTTATGAAGGAGTGCCCATCTGGACAGCTTTGTCTTCATGAATTTAAACATGTTCTAGGTCTGCAAGGTCTTACTCAAGATGCAAACAAGTACGTTGAACAAGTATTTCACACTTTTGACATGAATAAGGTAAGGCTTTCCACTTAACTACCTAGCTTGGTTAAAGCCGTGTAACTTGCTGCATCGAATGGTATAGCTCAATGTTCTGGTCACACTGGTTATTTAGACCTGTGGTTCAGAGATAGCAAGAAACTCCATGTGGGTATATTTAAGTAGCCAGAAGCTAACCCTGAACTTTCATGAGTTTGTCTTTTTGAAAAATGTCTGTGTACAATCCTTATAGTACTTTCTGAATCAAATCTAGTCACTGAAGACTGAATTTCTAAGTCTGTTTTAGAGTGTGTTAGACAGTGGAGATTTTTTCCCCATAAATCTACTTGAAAAAGAGTAATTGTTTGTCTCCGTCCACATATGTCAGAGCTTATGAAGAACTATTAAATATGCTGTTCATTGAATGAAACATTTCTTCACGATGCTGAGTGTGTTGTAAGTTTTAGTTTGAAATGAATCAAATGGGCCTTCTCCAGAGATGGCTCCAGCTGCCCTTAAGGACTTTTATTTTTCCCCCAACTCCTCAATGTTTGATATTGCAGTGTGGTTGTACAGCAGATGTTACCTGCATCACTGCCTGCTGCTCTTGTTAATTCTGTGCTTCATACAGGTTCCCTCTTATCATAGGATCCACATCCAAAAGAGCTCACCTTCTTAATTTTCTCCTGGGTCTAGGAAGCACCTTGAAATATTGCCTAACCCTACTCCCACTGAAGTCACTCGGGTTTTGGCCGTTGACTGAAATGAGAGCAGGCTTGGGCTCCAACTAGCAACTTCACATAATGAATTCAAAGGCACTCTTCAGCAGAAAGATTCAGTGGGCTCGTCCATGCTCACACACCCCTGGAAAAAGCATTCGGACATTCTCTTTCTGTCCCAGTGAACCCAGTGAGGTTGTAATGACTGCTTTACTAGTAAAGCAAAATGCATTAGTGCTTCGTATCAGGGATTCCAGCAGGGATTACATTTGGTGATCCAAGGTCCAGACAAGGAGCATTAATCCCATCTTGGTTTAAACTTTAGAAAATCCCTTTCTCTAACATACTTCATTATGAATATAAGTTAAATTTAGTGTAAGAGCATTTTTAAAATAATAGAGATTTGGGGTGTTTGTGCATGTGATGTGTGTGATGTTACATTGCGCCTAATGGCCCAGGGATTACTAGAGAGCTAATGCTAAGTTTTAGCTAGTCATGTGATAAAATCGTATACTGGTAACATTAATATTAATTTGCTTTAACAGTTGTTTAGGTTTTTTTAATATTGAGAAATTACTGTGCTTTAATCTATGTTTATGTATTCTGAGTACTGCTGGTTGCTATAACACAAGACTCTGGGGTATATAATAGAATATTTTGCTTTGTCACAAATGAACTAAGTAGTATGGACATTTGCTATTTATATTACGTTCATTTGTCATTGGAGGTCGCTAGACAACTACATGGAGGGACTGACTGGTAATTGGTTAATCAGAATCAACTAATTCAAGGAGTGTAGCAGTACGGTTGGCCAGCTAGCAAACTCTGAATCCATTAAAATGAAATCTGATTTGAAGGAAAGATACCAATTTTTTTCTCTCTTAATCACTTACAAATAATGTGCTAATGGTTACACTTCAAATATAGCTTTAACAACATTTTAGAAACTCTTTTTAGCTGCTACAGAATTTCTTGGCCATATGTTAGTTTTCTCCAAGAACTTCTCTCAACTCCCCTATATGTAATCTATGGTTCACAGAGCCAGATATCTAAGTGCTGTTAATTTTAATTCAGAAATTTTATTTTAGACCAATATTTTGATAACGGTCTAGTATTTTATGGGTGCCTCAGCAAATCAGGGCCTCATAAAACATCTGAGGTTAGATTTCCAGAAACCAAGGATGGGACCTGAATACTTCCTGGGAATCAGAGTCTTTAAGGTGTCAAGTTGAGCACCCACAAATGGAAGCACCCAGAATTGCTCGTCACTTGCCAAAACGTTGGCTTAGATATTTGAAAATGTCTGCTGTTTTGATACAGACTTATACATTATGATACCTGCAAGATTATTTTCTGATGTCTAATGCACTGACTTCTCTGATTTCTATTGGGATTTATCCCTTATATTTATCAGGTTGAACATAGCATAAAATTCTTCCACCTCATGCATACATTTAAAATGTTATCTATTAAACTATGGTCCTGCATTACTGAAATTTCTAGTTTTGGCAGCCAACTAAAAAAGGTGGCTCAAAGTTTTGGAAATATGCATCCTCCAGAAATTAATGAAGTTTTTTAAAAATATTTCTACAAAGATCTGTATACTTAGATCAATAAATAATCTAGAAAAGGAAAACTGTTATCAAAATAGTATCTAACCATATCTTTATGAGTTAAATTCTACATTAGAGAAAAAAAAACATGCTTCTCATTTCATCTGGTTAGGGAACCTTCCCCATTTCAGAGAAGTTAGACAACTCGTCTGTTTTAAGATTTCATAAAATCCACCATAAAGCTACTTGTCCCAGACTTTTAACTTAATGTTAAATTATGGATTTGAACTGATGCTGCTTTCCCATTCTGCAAGATATTGGGATGTTGTATAATGCTCATCTGTAGGCTTTTGTAATCTAAAAGACGAGAGTCTTTCTCCTAGGAGGGTTGTCACAGCAGCAGATGTGGGAAAAGTTATTGAAAGGGCAAGAAACTGGTTAGCACCTGTAATATTTTTCTCTTAAAATCAGGGGTATGCTTAAGACTTACATTCTATACCTTTTACAGCCAATACATATAAATAGGGTGGCATCTACCTTAAGATAAAAGACTTTTATCCTTTCCCTTTGCTTGCTCTTTTTGTAGAATTTTTGGCTGAAAAAAACTGAACATCTGTTACAATCGAGTGAGTGAACTGGTGTGTTTTACTCAAAGCAAGATGGAATAGAGAGATTCTACAGAAGATAAAATGTAGTCTATCTCTTTAAATAAATACATATATTTAGGGTTACAGAATCTAGGTATATTACCTGATCTCTGAACAAGGAGTTAACTACAGCTCAGTTTCCCTCCCTTTTAGTTCAGGGGAGGGATTGAGAGTTGACTGCTTCGAATATGGAGAGAGGGTCTGTGGCAACTCAGGGCCCCATGCTTGGGGGTCATGGAAGTTCTCAACTTGAGGTTCAACCCATTTCTGTTTTGCTCTGATGTGAAATATATAACTTTCTTGTGGTAAAATATGTTATCTGCTGAGCCAGGCTTGCAGTCTGGTATCCGGAAATAAACTTAATTTAGACAAAACAAATTATGTGTTAGCAGTTGAGCCATTCTACAGTGAGATGTGCTGGGTTTTTATGGCCTGGTTCAGATTTTCTCAGTAGCTCTATAATCACTGTGTACTTGATCATCCAGAATGTATTGGCAACTTGTGACAAAAGTAATAACTTAGCAATGCAGTAATTCATGAGAGAAGCAGACAACTGTAGCTGCCAAAGAGAGAGAGAGAGAGTACAGTAAGTGCCTTCTGCCTGTGAAGAGTATATCAAAGTAAAGCCTGTGAAAATAAGCTCATAGCACATATTCTCTCACTAAGGGCAAATTCAGTCAGATAAGTCTCGGGAAAATACACCCTCAAAGAAAAGGAGTGCTTTTACCCTGAAATATTTACAACCAGGTGAAGGTGCTTAAACTTCACCTTGTACTAAAAACCTTTTCATGTGGTGCAAAGGCAAGAAGACTTCAACCTTGATATTTAACCTTCATAGCTGAAGAGAATATCCATTTTTTATCTCCAGTGGCACAAATATGCCTCTCTCTTAGCAAGTGAAGGCCACATCCTCAGCGAGGTGAATAAATATAACTCCATTTATTTCGAAAGAGCTAAGCCAATTTATACCTGCTCAGGATTTGGCCCAAAATGTTGAAAGGAGAATTTATAACTCCGTTTGTAGACAGCAGGGGTTGTCTTGTATGTATTGTCACTGATACATAAGCGCTAGAATAGTGTCTTTGATCCAGAAGCGATGTGTTGTAAACTTTCTTAAAGTTCTAAGTAGCAAAATGGTATAGTATAAAAATACTGCCATACACAATGTTTTGTGTTTGGAATTTCTTCAAAGCATAGAGGAAAAAGTCAAAGAAGTTCCACTTACAATTTTTATAGTTTAAGGGTAACATCTGTCTACTGCACTAACTCTTTTCAGTCTTCTGTGGGTCATATTTGAGCAGTTTATATAGAATATCAAAGAACTACGTTTGCTTTATCTAAAGGTAAGGATATTTTAAAGACACAACTTCACTGTCACACAGGTTTTGAAGATATCTGATGAGATGATTAAGCAGACTGTTTGAATTTATATTCTCAAGTTACAGTAATGCATATAATTCCATTGTAAGGATTTTTTAGCCATTTTTGACATTAACTAAAACCAGTATATGACCGATTTTTTTTTCAGATTATTGAAGAAGTTTAAAAATCTATAAGGCTTTATTTTGAGATTTTTATATATTTCTTTTCAGAGAGGGTATAATAAAGCAGAGTTTCTTCAATTTTATTGGTGTAGTCCATATCTTAATAGTGTGATTGTATCAGGAATATCTTCTCTCCTTTACAATAAAATACAAAGGCCAAAAATTTGAAATTGATAGAATGAACACGTATACCAAACCCAATGTGCCTGTGAAACTCATTGCAACCAGAAATAATTCAGCCAAGGGATTACCAATATTCAAAAAAGGCTTGGGCCTTTACACAGATTCATAGATATTAAGGTCAGAAGGGACCATTATGATCATCTAGTCTGACCTCCTGCACAAGGCAGGCCACAGAATCTCACCCACCCTCTCCTGCGATAAACCTCTCACCGATGTCTGAGCTATTGAAGTCCGCAAACCATGGTTTAAAGACTTCAGGGAGCAGAGAATCCTCCAGCAAGTGACCCATGCTACAGAGGACGGCGAAAAAACTCTAGGGCCTCTTTCAATCTGCCCTGGAGGAAAATTCCTTCCCGACCCCAAATATGGCGGTCAGCTGAACCTTGAGCATGTGGGCAAGATTCACCAGCCAGATACCCAGAAAAGAATTCTCTGTAGTAACTCAGATCCCACCCCATCTAACATCCCATCACAGGCCATTGGGCCTATTTACCATGAATAGTTAAAGATCAATTAATTGCCAAAATCATGTTATCCCATCATACCATCTCCTCCATAAACTTATCGAGTTTAATCTTAAAGCCAGATAGGTCTTTTGCCCCCACTGCTTCCCTTGGAAGGCTATTCCAGAACTTCACTCCTCTGATGGTTAGAAACCTTAGTCTAATTTCAAGTCTAAAGTTCCCAATGGCCAGTTTATATCCATTTGTTCTTGTGTCCACATTGGTACTGAGCTTAAATAATTCCTCTCCCTCTCTGGTATTTATCCCTCTGATATATTTATAGAGAGCAATCATATCTCCCCTCACCCTCTTTTGGTTAGTCTAAACAAGCCAAGCTCCTTGAGTCTCCTTTCATAAGACAGGTTTTCCATTCCTCGGATCATCCTAGTAGCCCTTCTCTGTACCTGTTCCAGTTTGAATTCATCCTTCTTCAACATGGGAGACCAGAACTGCACACAGTATTCCAGATGAGGTCTCACCAGTGCCTTGTATAAATGTACTAAAACCTCCTTACCTCTACTGGAAATACCTCGCCTGATGCATCCCAAGGCTGCATAGTAAGAAGATCCTGAATTATAATAGGAATTTCTAAAAGTTTGGCATGTTAAGGTATTTCATAGTAACCAGAAAATGGGCTGCCAATTTCTATGAAAAAGAATTGAAATTTTTGGGGGGGGGGGGTTCACCCTGAAACAGAATGAAAATCCAAAAACTCTAATAACTTCATGGAAGTGGAAATCTGCAATATTTCATTTTGGAAACACCAAAACATGGGTGTGAAAGTTTTTTGGTATTTCTGAAACCCTGCCCACCCTGTACTGGCAAGTGCCTCCTTCCCCCTCCCCAGGGTAACAGCGGCAGCCAGGGCCTCTGGCAGCGGTTTAAGGGCCCTGAGTGGTAACAGCGGCCGGAGCCCTGGGCCCTTTAAATCGTCCCTGGAGCCCCGCAGCCACTTCCCCAGGACTCTGGCAGCAGGGTTCCGGGGACGGGACTCCAGCCGCCACTACCGCCCCGGGCCCTTTAAATCGTCCCCGGAGCCTGCCGGAGCCCTGGGGAAGTGGCAGCGGGGCTCCGGGGATGATTTAAAAGGCCCAGGGCTCAGCCGCCGCTACCGCCCCAGGCCCTTTAAATCGCTGTCCCGGCCCCACCGCTACCCCAGGGCTCCGGCAGTGGGGCTCTGGCAGCAAATTAAAGGGCCGGGGGCTCCAGCCACTGATGGGAGCCGCAGGCCCTTTAAATTGTGCCTGGGGAAGCCGATCCACTCCAGTACGGCACACCGGCTCTTACTGGTATGCCGTACCGGGGCGTACCGGCTTACTTTCACCTCTGACTGTATGGTAGAGCATCTTCTTGCTATCCAGAGATGAGAAATTAAGCCTAGTTTTTCACCAACTAGCCCCCTTTTATCCCAAGTCCTGAAATCCAGGGACAGTCTGAATCTAGTGACTTCAAACAGGGAAGAAATTCTTAAATGTATAAGGGTTATGTGAGTTAGGTACCTTTCCAAATACTTTCTAAAGCCAAGTCCACACACCATACAATCACAATGTGTTTGCTTTCTGGAGTTTTGTTTGACTAACAAAAAATGAACCAAGTTCAACTCAAGTCTTTTCCCGGTGATTAGCTGATCCAAAGGATCCTACTTCATCACTGTTCAGCGCACGCTCCAGGTCCTCTTTATATCTCCCTTCTGTCGAGATGGATTAACAAGCCTCCTACCTGCCTTGGTTGGCAGAAACCTCTTAATTCTTTCTCAGCAGAATAAACACCTGCTCTCAGGGGGATATTCTAAGGAGAAAGCTGCCAGCCGTCTATAGGTCATTTGTGAACGCTCTTAAAGAAACATCTTGAGGCTTCATAGCTCTCTGAATAGTTTCATAGGTCTTCAAGAGTATCTAGATTCATTGCTGTTCAGGTTACTTTTCTCACAAGCTGCACAGCAGTTAAATTTCCAATTCAATCACAGGTTAAAAGTTGCAGGTCCACAGTTCTAGTCAATGCCCATAATTCATTAACTTGCATTATTAAAATGTTGGCATTTAATCCACTTCTGGACAGCGTGACTGACTTTCACTGACAAAATAGCTTGCGGCCCTGTAGATTTAAGGGCACTCAGCGCCTCGTGGAAGTTGGTCAGCCCCTTGCAACATCGGAGCCTTAACTCTCAGCATTGTACAGCTCACGCTCTTTTTTTTTTTTTCCCCCTTCTTAATCTAAAGCATATACAAAAGATTGCAGTGCCCTTAAAGGTCTGCAGTGATGGAGATGCCCAGAGTCTGCAGCTCAGGAAATTGGTGTTTACAATCTTATCGCTTACTGTTCAGCTGAATGAGAAGAAAAAAAGCAATCGGCAGAAAGTGCATCTTCTTGTGCTCTCATTCTCGGTCTATTACTGCAGCCAGGAAAGAAACTCTACTCTTGGGCTATAGAGTATTTTCGGAGGAGACCTAAAACTGATGCCCTAATGACTTGAGGTTATTAAAGATCCCCGGGCCTGTACTTCTGCATAGAGTACTTATAAGTGGTATTCTGGCTCAATTTTAAGGTCAGGTGATGAATTCTGCCTCCTGAACAACTCCCCTAGTTTTCTACCCGAAGAGTTGTTATACACTGTTACTGTGCCCTGTTACAAAGCTGCCATATTTTACAATAGAGGTGGCTACATCTCCGTAGTGGATGACGTGATCTGTGTACAGTTTGCATTTGGGGTGCAGATTGCTTCGGCATTTTTTTCAGGAAGATAAGTACCACAGCCTTCTAAGTATTACATTGGTTCTAGTATTGAACATTAGCCTGCCATTGTTAAACCTGTCTTTCTTTAATTGGTTTCTTTTCTTGGAAAAGCTACATTTGTAAACCAAGGAAAGGGTCTTTGGGAGAACAATCATGTGATTGTTCACAAGCTTGTCCCTCCCAGTGTGTTTTGTTAGGCACACTAACATTACAGCTCTGCGGAAAGTATCTGACCTTTGTGTTATGAATTTGGAGAGTTTCCTATTTTAGGGTGAGAATCTAGAGAACAGGTCCAGTTATAAGTCTACATTATCTGAAGAAAGAGCTTCAGGCTACTGGAGTAGAGCTAATTGGCCCGTCACAAGGGCCAACCCTAGTGATGGGCGATCCGGATGGCTGCCCTGACACCAACATTAGGAGTCACCAAATTGTTGCATTCTGAGGTGTCAAATCTGTGGAGGGTAGGGTGGAGGATTGGGGATTTTTTTGTGTGTTTTGCAATTCCAAGACCTAGTAAGAAGGGTTGCTATGCACTATAAACTCCTCAACATTTTGCAGAGCATTGAGTCTAGCAAGGTGCCACTCCCCATTAATGAAGTCATCTTAAAACTTGCCAAGGTGGTCTGGCATACCCCAGCCTCATGCACCCCCCACTCCAAAGAGGACAGGAAAGAAATAGTTTGTGCCAGTGTAGGGAACAGAATTTTTATTCACACTTCTCGCCAAACACTTTTGTTGTCCAAGCAGTCACTGAAAGAAGCAGGCAACATCAGCTCAGATCCACCCCTTCCAATCAGAAATATAGCTGGCAAAATCATAGCAGGAGACCAGATCAGTTCACCTGTATGTTAGTTTTGCTCCAAATAGGCATTAGCCTTATAAAAATGTATTTAGTGTTTAGACTCTATGAAATGCTTCTAAGTTGCCGCATGCATCAATCTCACTTGCAATGCCAGTATTCCATGCTATAAGAAAATGCCTCAGTTTTGCTTTATAACTTTGAAAATGTTTGCTCTAAACTTGTGAACCCTGGCATGGGAATTTTCCCCCCACTCATCCAGAAGAATGATCAAAATCAGAAGGAACTTTGCAATACAAATACTTGATTAACAGATCTTGAGTAGGAGTAGAGAAGTTTTAGCACTGCTGGAACAATGTGTCCAGTTCTGGTGCCCACAATTTAAGAAGGATGTTGATAAATGGCAGAGGGTTCAGAGAAAAGAGACATGAGAATGGTTAAAGGATTAGAAAACCTGCCTCATAGCGATAGACTCAAGGTGCTCAATATGTTTAGTTTAACAAAGCGATGGTTACGGGGTGACTTGATTACAGTTTATAAGTATCTCTGTGAGGAACAAATATTTGATAATGAGCTCTTCAGTCTAGCAGGGAAAGGTGCAACATGATCCAATAGCTGGAAGTGGAAGCTAGACAAATTCAGACTGGAAACAAGATGTAATTTTTTAACTGAGAGTAATTAGCGATTGGAACAATTTACTGAGGGTCAGGGTCGATTCCCATCTCTGGCAATTTTTAAATCAAGTTTGGATTATTTTTTAAAGATTTTGTTCTGTGAATTTGGGGAAGTTTAATGGTCTGTGTTACACAGGAGGTCAGACTAGATGAGCACAATGGTCCATTGTGGCCTTGGAATCTGAATCTATTAATCTTTAGCTGTCACCACTGATCCAGCAATTTCTAATGCTCGTTTTAGGGCCACATCAGCCTCTGGTGATGGCAGTTTTTGGATTGTTTCATTTTGTTTATCATAGAATCATAGAATATCGGGGTTGGAAGGGACCTCAGGAGGTCATCTAGTCCAACCCCCTGCTCAAAAGCAGGACCCATCCCCAATTAAATCATCCCAGCCAGGGCTTTGTCAAGCCTGACCTTAAAAACTTCTAAGGAAGGAGATTCCACCACCTCCCTAGGCAACGCATTCCAGTGTTTCACCACCCTCCTAGTGAAAAAGTTTTTCCTAATATCCAACCTAAACCTCCCCCACTGCAACTTGAGACCATTACTCCTTGTCCTGTCCTCTTCCACCACTGAGAATAGTCTAGAACCATCCTCTCTGGAACCACCTCTCAGGTAGTTGAAAGCAGCTATCAAATCCCCCCTCATTCTTCTCTTCCGCAGACTAAACAATCCCAGTTCCCTCAGCCTCTCCTCATAAGTCGTGTGTTCCAGTCCCCTAATCATTTTTGTTGCCCTTCGCTGGACTCTTTCCAATTTATCCACATCCTTCTTGTACACAACCTGATTTCAACCTGATCATTATTTAAACTTTCTCAAAACTGGCAGTGTTCTCTTATACTTCCTTAATCCAGCCACACAGTCAGGAGTTAATTTTTTAAATTATTTTGTATTTTTTTTCCTGTGTATAAAAGCAGTAATGTGCTATCACCAGTGGCGTTGGGGATAAGTGATTTTTGTAGAATTGCTTCAGTCTCAGTGAATGCTTTATGGGTTTAATAGAAGCTGTTAAACTACAGAAAATTATAAATTTTAGCCTCCATTGCATTCCATAAAACCACGACCTTTTCCCATCAGTTATACTATCAGCTATTGTATACTGTTGCAGTCTCTCCATAGGGGTGGGACAGTCCTTTATTGAACTACAAAATCCATTTTCCCCATATATTTTAGCTGCTGTTTCCAGGCTTTTTAGCTATTGCTAAGTAGATGAAATACCATTCCAGTACAATTTAATATATGTTTCGGGATCCCTTTAAATGATGTAGCACTTTTTGTGTATGTCCTATACAAAGCTGTATATGCAAGTTGTGATGGAGGTAACATATAAGCACCACTGTATGTCTGAGACCTGGAATAAAACCAGGGCAGAGCGTTGGATTTATTTAAATCCATCAGTGTTAGAAGACTAAAAGTCAAAGAAATTGGGTTCTGAGCACTATTCAGGAAGCACATCAGGAGGGAGTCCAACAGAACTTTGGTTTAGAAAAGGCTCCACTCACCCACAGCTTTGATGTCTGAGCTCTTCCTCACATCACACGTGCCCATTAATTCCTGACGTTTTCCTTCTCAGTTACAATATGCACTGTAACCATTAGTTACAACCATTTAGGGATTAGACTTTTGTGTGTCATTAATAGTTACCATACAGTTTAAAGACAACCAGTTTGAGGATATGCTAACATATTTTTGCGAGTAGTTGCCTTAGCTATCAGTGGAAAAAACCTACTGGATAGAATCACATCCTTGGGAGTTTGAAGAAACAATCTTTTAAGTATCCCTATTAGCTTTGACTTAAACATGTTACAAAACCTTTCTGGTTTAAAACTCTGTATTGAAGGTAATCTCACTTAAGTTATATTTTTAACTGGCTTGTATTATCTCTGTTTCATAAGATGTTTACGTTAGCTCTTTAGGGGCAAGGCTTGTGTTTGAATTCTAGTTGGGTGCAAGCCACTGAAGTTGAGAAACGTGTGTATGAAGTTTCTGATATTAAAAATTTGACTTTTTTTTTGTTTCATGAAAAAAACAGATCTTGCTCTCCCATAGCCATGTTGTTTGCATGGTAAAGCAGTAATAAAAGCTTTTGTATCAATAAATTAAGCAGATTTTATACAAAAATCTAGAGGGAGAAGAGAAATATATAGGAGCAACACTGACCATCATCTTTCTTACTGCAGCTGGCAATAACACCACCATTCACTCTCATATTTAAAATAGAGAGAGACAAAGTGTATGTCTGTGTATCTATATACACACAATCTCTGCTAGGCTGAGACACAAACCAACAAAAATCATTCCTCCCCCACCCCACACTCCCCCCTCGAATCAGTTTATTGTGCCCAAGTGATGCTACATAAACTTATCTTGTATGTAAAGTAACTCACATCTTTGGTCTGCAACACTTGGTTATTACAAGGCAGCTTATTAGTAAATTATGAATTGTCAGTTTTGAAGGGACTGGTTACATTGTTTCAGCCCCATATTCAAAGGATCCTTAACATTTAGTTCATCTTTATAGAAAATCCTGTGGAATGCAATAGAAATTAAACCAGTCTATGTTCTACAAATATTTAATTGGATTCTATAGTAACTACTCTAATAACCTATAAACTCTATTAAAGATTTCCATAGATTTCAACTTCCTAAAGAATTGTATAATCAGATTTTTCTATTACACTCTTCAGGATGGTTTAAAAAAAACTATCTCAATCTGTAACAGATTTCCCCATAACAGCAGGTACAGACCGAAGCTTTAGAAGATTTCTTTGTAATCGTATTGTATAATGGTTTGGCTAAGCACACTCTCTGGCTGGTTATATCATTGTACTGTCAGCTAGGTCCCCAGGCTCCAGAGGCAAATATGCTTTCTGGTGAACTTTAGCTATTTTCTTGTTAAGGTGAGAAAAATAACCTAGAATTCATCTTATAACACACACACACAACCTTCCTGTCATATTCTAGATATCTTTTTTTAAAATGTGGTAAACATCTTGTGCATCTGTTGTGACTTTGTTCAGTGTTTGGAGATGTCTGTTACCTGTCTCAAAAACAAGTTGTGTTACCCTTTGATTATGCAAAAAGAAAAGGAGTACTTGTGGCACCTTAGAGACTAATCAATTTATTTGAGCATAAGCTTTCATGAGCTACAGCTCACTTCATCGGATGCTGTAGCTCACGAAAGCTTATGCTCAAATAAATTGGTTAGTCTCTAAGGTGCCACAAGTACTCCTTTTCTTTTTGCCAATACAGACTAACACAGCTGCTACTCTGAAACTTTTGATTATTTTAAGTCTACTAGAAATTTTGCTGGTGACTTTTCACATTGCAGCAATGTTGGTCTGTTGAGAAGAGCGAAGTATTGATGTTCTCTTAAGTAAATTGCTTTTTGATCAAGTCCCTCAGTGTATGTACTTCTAATCTGTTCATTTCTAGGTGTATCTAGGGCTGCATGTCTGCTGAAAGTTATGAATATTATCATAAAAGTCCAGGAACTGAGATTTAACATTGTCACATATGAAACTGTGGAATCTTCCAGCGTCACTACTTCTGAGAAGTTGTGGGAACAGTCCATTATGAATGATCATGTGGCTGTGTTCCCAACATCAGTGAGGACTCCCAAGGGCATGGGTTCTTTCCACTGAGCTTCTCTGTATCTCAGGAAGTCTCTTCACTTGCTTCCTCTTTCATCTGTGGCCAGAATGATTTCTCTGACTTTCTGCTGTAATCATTTGAAGGCACTTTGCATTTATCCTTTCCACACCTGACTTCTTGTTCCTGTGGTTTTTCAATACTAGTGCTCCCAAAGTCATAAGCAGCTCTTTTATACTATTAAAATGCAGGTGAGAAGGGTTAACTTCTCCATCCATTAATTGTAGCTTGTATTATTGCTTGAAACATGTCATCTTTGGTTATTTCTCCTTCCATTTCATACCGTATTCCTGATGATCTAACACATGATGTTTTTTCCATAGTCTCACGTTATTAGTGTGTGTGCCAGATAATCTGGTAGCATGTGCCCTGGAGATACCATTGCCCACTTTGCCCCCGACTTTTGAGCACCTTAACTTGGCACAATGAAGGGGTGGCATAATGGTGGAACCCCTTCCCTGTTTGCATGATGAGGGGTGACTAGGCCAAATATGAATGGCGTTGCGACCCTGTGCCCAGGTTGTAGCACCATTCTCTCAGAATTGGCCAGGTTGCTCCTTCCTGGTGCACGGGGTTGCAACACCACTCAAATTTGGCCTGTCGGGGTTGCTTCTGCCCCCCCCCCACCATATTATCCTCCCCATACATACTTCTTGCAATCCTTCTGGTGCCAATGCCTGGTTGTGTCATCAAACAAAGCATGCACTCTTGACAGCACATCTGTTGTTAATGGGTGATGTCCTGGCTGGGACCAGGGTGCATGTTCAGCACTGAAAATCAGGCCCTTTTCAAATGTCAAATTGGGCACCTACAAATGGATTACTCTGTTTGTTAATCTGAGCCTGAATTTCCTTTATCTTCAGGTGTCTGTATGTTCAAAATCATCTGACTCGTAAAATAGTGAAATGTATTCCCTGTGTGACCAATTTCTCTCAATTTCTTTCAATTATTAGAAATCGACTCTTGGATTTATTCAGGTTAAGGTTGCTGCTTCTTGCAATTTTCAGTACTTTCTGCAGTTAATATTCAAGAGCAGTGCTCTTCTACATCCAGTTATCAATATACACTTTCACTCCCAAGATCCAGTGCTCAATGTATTCTAAAAGGCAATGTCAAAAAGGCAGTAACTGTCAAAATGCATTGAAAAAACAAATCTTGCTGCTTTGTGTCCCAGAAAAAGTTGTTTTGTCAAGACATCCAGTTTCTGGAAGGAAAGAAAAAAACAGCTCCTGTCTTCTCCATAAGTTGTTTGTTTTTTGTGGAAAAAGTGGAAATCTTCCTTTTTTAATCCCTGTTTTCGTGTTCAGCTCCTGAAACTCAACACAAAGTTTGTTTCCATCTTTGTAGCAATAAAGGGAGTGATCAGATTCAGATTGTGGGCTGTTCTAATCTATTATTAATTATTTGTAAATTTATATAACAATATTTCCTAGAAGGCTCAACCAAGATTGGACCCCATTTATTTAGGCACTGTAAAAATGAAAGCTGGTCCAATTTTATTTATATATATAATGTGTGTGTGTGTGTGTGTGAGAGAGAGAGAGAGAGAGATATTTTTGGTATTGAGAGATGTGGTTTTGACGACAAGCATTTTGCGGGGAAAAATTTCTAATGTTTCCATTTTTAATTTCAAAACAAAGTTTTACCAATTCAAAGTTGGTTGAAAATTATCATTTTGAAAATGTGCAAACATCCCAGTTTTTTTAACTTTTCCCAATTTTTTTCACTGGGAAACAGGTTTTTTAAAAAGTGAAAGGAAATAAGTGGGGAAAGTGTGTGTGTTTTTACTTTACCCCTTACCTTATTCCAGGAAAACCCTTTTTTATCATGCTTTTCACTACCAAAATGAAATGGGACAATGTCAAATGTAATGAAAAATCTTTCATTTTTTTGTAATTTTTTCCAATATAGTCTTTGTGTATTGTCACTGGCACTGTTGGAGCTCCCTAAGGCAGGCATTTTTGCCCAAGGTTCACTTCATGGCAGTGTGTAAGTACTAAAAATTTGCCTGACTGACTGCACCACCATTCTAAAAATAAATTCTGAGCACCACAACACAGTTGCTCTTTTTTCTCCCATCTGGGGAACAAAATCATATTTGTTAGAATTGTCAAGCTTTAAATCTACTCCCACTCAAAACTCTAGAGTATGATTCCCACTCATCCCTAGAGAACCACCCTGCCTTTGTCAAGCATGCTTCACTCCTTCCAGTCTAAGTGAGAGTGGTTCAGTGCTTTCTTTTGACTATGGTGGCTCAGTGTAACTCAGGGACTCCCTTGGTGCAACTGGCAGAGGACATGGGGTGCACAGGGTTTTACAGGGACCTGGGGTTGGATATCTGCATAATAGTTCATGGAAGGGTGGCATGTGAGGGTCACTACAGAGAGCCAGTTGCTCCCTGGTTGCCACAATAATTGTGAAATGTATGTATGGGTAGTATTTAAGAAGCTATGTATCTATACTGAAATCTATATATTTTTAAGGTCCGGGAGTTAAGGCAAGTCACTGAGAGGTGACATACCTCGGACATGTTTCTTTCAGGCAAGAGGTAACAGACACCTATCTCCCTGTCAGGCCTCTTGTGTATTGGGTATTTTATTCCGCACACTATTTGCCTACTTAGCCAAGGACTAAATAAGAGATTGTGAAATTGATAAAAGAGGAAATCTACAGAATGGGAAAAAAAAAAAGCAGGGAGCGGAGTCCCCTGTTTATGAATAAAGACCAAGGATTGTTCTATTTTATCTTGATGTGCAAAGGAACACACTAGTATCTTCACCTAGGAGGCAAGCTGACAGCATGCTTTTTCATGAAAGGAGGATCACAGGCAACCCTGGCTATAAAGTGGTGTAAGGATTTTGGGTGAGCATTATGATACAAGACAGATGAGTATCTTGTTAATTAAGTCGAAGCTCTAGAATGAGTGTTATGCTTTTATTTTATATATAATCATGGGTTTCCAATACTTGCTATTACTTAAATCTCTAGGCTTTGTTAAATAAACTTGTGTTTATAGTGAGATCAAATATATCTAAGTGCTGTGTATTGAGCATAGCAGTGATCGGAGGTGTAACTGGTAAGCTGGGGTGTATTGCTTCTTTGGGAACAGCAAATCTGTGAATACTGTGAGTGTCCAGTGGCTGGACACTTCAAGGAGATGCTTGGAGGACTCAAGGGAGCCTGTTACCTGTAGAGTAACAGCAGGGCTTGCAAGGCCTAGGAAGGGACTGCTTGTGTTGCCTGTAGCCAGTGGAGTTGAGGAGCTGACCCACAGTGGGCACAGACAAGGTTTCCTTGCACTAGGGGCAGGCAGTAGTGATGTGTCTCACAACCCTGGGTACCCCTGCAGGGTATCACAGGCAGACTGGTAGCCCCTGTGAATGCTTGAAACGCATCAGAAAAGTTTTTGCCATCTCTGTTGGATTTTTAGAAGAGCTGGAATGCCACTAAATATAGCTTGCTACTACACAGTCCTTAATTCTCCAATTACTGATTATAGATCATTTATTATATAACAGTATTACAAACTTGCTGGCGGCCCAGTTGGATGGGTGTCTCTTACCATATTTATGAATTGTAATAACTTTGGCATTTCTCTATTCATTCAGATGTTCTTTCTATTACAGGCAACTTGCTTCATGACCCCCAGATTAGCTGTAAACCTCAGACAGTTAGTCTAAGTTATCAGAATCTGATACTTGGCCAGAGCAAATATTTAACCTCTTCCTTCTATTTTATGAGGTTTCTTAATAAGTGGTTAAAAAGGCACGGGGGTGGGGTGTGTTAGTAGTCTAAGCCTTGGATTTGAAATCCCTAGACCCTCTAGATTTACAAGTTTATCAGCCTGGTAGAGTCAACTCAACCCTTCTGCTGTAGCTAATTAGAGTTCTGTGCAGTTTACTGTATAGGAATCCTTCAGATTCAAACTTAAAAGCAAGATCCTGTTTGTTCTGCATAGCCCCTTAACGAGCCCATGGTACTCTTGCTAAGAGTGAGGGTTCACCATTAGTGTTCCTTGCCAAAATTTCCCCTCCCCGCATTGCTAAGCAGTGGCAGAGTGCAACTGGGGTCAAGGGGGAAGTAAGGGGTCATTGGTAGTGCTTGCCTATCCAATGGGTGTACTCCGCTGCCATAACCTCCCAGGGGGAGGGGAGAGAAGGGAGAGTAAGGGAGAAGCAAACGTGCCCCACGTTCACCCCACGGGGTGGCTCCTGTCTCATGGCACTGGCCCCAGCTCCCTATTCTGTGTGTTGTGACCTAACCCGTAGGGTTATAGCACCCTTCAGGTTTGGCCCGGCTGCCCCTGTATCATGACACAGGGGCAGCCAGACCAAAGTGAGTGCTGTTGTGACATAGTGCATGAGGTCACAGCACCGTGCATGAGGTCACAGCACTGTGCATGAGGTCACAGCACCGTGCCTGCGGTGGGCCCCATTGCCCTGCCCAGAGTGGGAGGCGGGGCCCAGCCCCGTGGGGCAGGCTCGCTCACCAGTCTGTTTGAAAATTCATACCCTGGCTGCATGGGGTTACCAAATCGAAACTGAAAAAACGGGACAGGGGGTGGGGGGTAACAGGCGCTTGTATAAGAAAAAGTCCCCAAAAACTGGACTGTCCCTTTAAAAACAGGACACCTGGTCACCCTAGGCTGCCCCTCCTGTCAATTGCGTAATAGGTTTGAAGAGGCCCCACACCGGGGTGAAAGTGAGCCGGTAGGGGCCGGTACTGCCTACTGGTAAGAACCCGCACCAGCCCACTTGGAAGCGTTGCCGGGGCCTGCCCTGTCGGTGCCCGTGCTGGTGGGGTCCGTACCGGCTGGGCCACCGCCCGGGGGAGGGGGAGCAGCGACGTTAAAGTGCTGCTGCGGCAAAGGACCCTGCAGCCCTTTAACGTTCCTGCCCCTTTAGGCCCCCCGGCGGGCCGGGGGGGGGGGGGGGGCAAAGAGAGCAGCTGCCCTGGGGCCGGCGATTTAAAAGGGCCTGGGGCTCCGGACGCCGCTGCCGCTACAGCAGCAATGGCATCCGGAGCCCCGGGCCCTTTAAATCAACACAAGAGCCCCGAATGGCGTGGGCCAGCCAGACTGTGGCTAGGGGATGCTGACGCCCCTTCCAGGGGCCAGAGCCACCCCGCCCCGTACTGGTAAGTGGCCTCGGTTACTTTCACCCGTGCACCACACATACACCTAACCACACCAGGCCTGGAAGGCGGTGGGACAGTCGCCATCCCTGTTAGTTCTGCCACTGCTATTAAGCAGTGTGCTTTGTGCTAATTGGTTGCCCCCCCCCCCCCTCAGTTGTCTGCATTTCAGTGGCACTGCTTTTACGTGGTTAATAAACTGCTTTGGGATAGAAGGCACTATTCTAATTCTCAAATTATTACTGATGTACACAGCTTTGATAGTACTGGTCGAATAGAAACATCAGCCCTCACATCTAACCTGCTTTATGTTCATTCCGATTCAGTGCAAACCTGAGTCTCAGCCCTGTTAAAATCAGTTGTGCATTCGCAACATCGGAATGACTGTTTAAAGTACTTGCAAATAAATAAATTAGAAAGAATTGTTTGAATGGCCATTGGGAGGGCAACGTTTAGAGCTTTTAAACTAATTCTGAGGATTCTCAACACTATTCTAGATACAAAAGGATAATGTTCTTGTTAAACTCCTGGTGCTAGAATATTACCTAATTATCGTTTCATAATGTCATAATTCCTTTAGTGCCCCATTTTTTTTGTCCAGGCCACCGAGCTCTGGTGAGTGACTAACGAGAACAGCCGCCAGCAACTGCACACAGCTGACATTCTAAAGCAATATCCTGTCATAAAAGGATGAAAATAAATTGCCCCGTTCCTTATGAGATGCAACTACTACTGAACAAACCCCATTTAAATACCTCATCAGCCTTGCCAGCTGCACACTAATGTCTTCTCATTACATCCAGAGCAAGAGCTTTTCCTTTTGCATTTAGTGTGATTAATCTGTCAAATTATGTGCATAGAAATGCCTCACATAATCTGGTTTTGATACAGATGCCACACAAAATCCTGAAAGATTGTGTATCATTCCCTTCAGCAGAACCACCATATAATTCAACTAAGATAATTAACTGGAAGTAAATAGTGCTCCTATTTAGCCTTTCAGTATTAACCTTTGTTTAGTAACTAATTATTTAATTTCCTTCTCTCCACCCAATTTTTTTTTTGTGGTTTCCAACCCAAAACATGCCGAATTTGGTCACTTCAATTTAATTTTGCTGGGAGTTTTTAAAGATATTTGAAAGCCAACTCAAAACATAACTCCCCCGTCTCCAGTTTTAATGTCTGCTTTCTTCAATGCTGTTTAGAGCTGAACAGTTCTCGGGGGAGCAGGGGAAAATGTCCACCACTAATGCCACACACATTGAGGAGTCTCCACTGACTCACTTGAGGAACTCCCTCAACACATGATCTGTTGACCGTCTCTGTGGGGCTTTTAACCCTGTTATTATAGTGAGTAAGGGACTGGGCCTGGGAATGAAAGCTCCTTCTCTAGCATGGCAGCACAACGCATGTTGAAACCTGCTCTAAGAGGCAAAGGTTGCTTAAAGGAGGTGATGTATGTGGAGCAGTGGAACAGAACTCTGCTCAGTATAGGGATATTTAATAAAAATCAGGAAGTTGCCTAATAAGGGTAACCGCTTAGACCAGTTTCACTGGACTAGTTACAGTGCTAGCAAGTCCACATTTTTTTTAAGTTTTATTCAAATGCAAGCTTCTGGTGTTATTGTAGGGTCTATGTTGTGACAGTGCATTGAGAAAAATTGCATAGGAACTGAACAGTAAAAACTGGACCCAAGAAATAAGTTTTTGGTATGTGAAGTTGCTCATCTGTACTAGAACTAGATGTTGCTGGTTTTGTTTTGTTTTGTTCTGTCTGTTTTATTGGTTAGTTTTTTTGTGGGTGGGGAAGGGAGAAGCTGGGTGTTTTAGGTCAGGGATCCATTTTATCTGAATTCCCATGTTTATTTTGTGCAGCTGTCTTAAATAAAGGGGTTTGGTCTTCATTATCTCTAGAGTTCAGTGTTCATGAAAGTAGCTATGCTGATGTTCCGGTTTAGCACAGTAGAGCTGCCTCTTTGTCACCTTAAAGGAGTGTGATGCTCTCCGTGGGTTGCCAGGTTTGCGAGGCACCTCACCACCTCCTGCCTTTAGCATGATGAAGTCTTCTCTGTGCCTGTCCTGGATCAGCTCCCTGAAACCGCCAGTTCTCTCTGTATTGGTAATGATAGGCACACACCAACCCTGCAGTGTCCAGCCCCTTATCCACAGAACACTTACAGAATTAAGTGACCTGCAATTCCCAAGGGAACAGTACACACCAGCTTGTAAGATTCAACTCAGGACCATCACTGTGCTTAACACCACAGCACCTAGACATATTTGTCTTGAAAACAAGAATAAATTCATAATCAAAGAACAAAGACCCAAGTGCTAGTGAGTAAGAAATTTGGAAACAAATGGTTACATGTAAAACAAAATAATAACACACTTTCTAGAGACTAAACTTAACTAACAGGTTAACCTCCCACTTAAAGAAGCTTATCTCACCCGAAGTTCTTGCCATCTTCAACCAAGCCTGGCTGAGATCCCTATTTCCATCAAGCAAACTCACTGTCCTTTTACTTCCTAAGTGAAGGGAGCCTTTGGTACCTTTTTTGCCCCAAAATATAGTAGAGTAAGCCTTTGATCTGCACCCCCAGACAGGGATCCCCCTCTCCTGCTGTTTCTCTCTTCCTGTTAGTGTCTTTCTGAAGTTCCCATCAGCTCTTCAGTAGCATTTAACAGAAAATGCTAATAGTTGCCCATTGTGAAAGAGACAATACTCAGTGTACATGTAAACAGACGGCTGAACACCTCTTGTCTGACAGAAACCCTGTTTTTCGTCTTTGCTGGTGACCGGTCCTGAGAAACAAGCTGTAAGAAAGATCATATTTTCAGGATATCTATTTAATTCCTTACACAACATTCGTAAATGCGTTCTGCGATGGTATTGACGACCAGTGTGACACCAGCTTTTGAGATCTCACATGACACACATTGGGGAACTAGACTGTAGATGTCAGACCCAAGAGATCTTTGTAACTCCTCTGAACCCCCTTGCCAGTTGGCATTAAGAGGTTCTTGGGTTACAGAGAGGCTGGTGCACAGCTCCTACGAATTTTTTTTTCTTCTCTCCACTACTTCTCTGCATTTATACAGGCCTGGGCCCATGGCCTCCCAAGAAGTTAACTGGAAACAAATTATAATCATTGTAGGATTTTTGCCTAATTTTCTAGTGCTCTTTCCTAAAGTTGTACCCATGCTTAGAGCTGTGACCAGAGTAGTCAAAAAAAAAAAAAAAAAGTCCCAGTGGTTAGTGAGTGATAATGGGCTCCCTGTTGCCCATGTCCTAAATAGAAAAAACAGCTTAACTCTTTCCCATGGAGCCTCAGAGTTAGCACAGCAAGTTAATTTTATATAAGTACCGAATCCCCACTCCTGTTTGGAGTCTCGTCAGAACAGTTCTATTTTTTGTTAATCAAGCCCTGATACTTTAAAAAACCTCAAACAAAAACAAAATACCCCAAGCCTGCAATATAGTAAATATACAGAAAACGCTCACACTGCCTCTCAGTCACCAGACCAGACTGGTAGAGACAAAATCTATCTTTTGAGAGACTGTTAGGTTCGGTGATCTGTGTAAAATGTATTCTCAGCCCAGGTCCTAGTGGGCAGATCCCCACATTGCCAAATTCCTGTCAAGGAACCCACTAAATATGGACAGGGTTTAGGACTTGGGGGGAAATTTTGTATTGCTACTTTCTTCCTTGTATCTGTTCCAGAGATCAATACTCCAGCTGTTTTCAATATACAAAAAAGCAATTCTGTATATGCTTTGTTAGAATGACCTTTTATTGTGCATTAGTATATGCTTGCTCTGAGACCTGTGTGTGTGTGTGTGTCTGTCTGTCTGTCCACTGTAACATAGTATCTGAAGTAGGGAGGGGGCCTTCGCTCTATTTAAATATACCATCCATCTCCCAGGCTCTCAAGCAGGCAACTTTCACCAACACTGAGTTCACTTAGCAAACTGTTAAGAATCAGAATTTAGGAATAACTTCAGGGTTTTTTTTCTTTTAAATGCACCAGAAGTGCATTACTAGGAGCATTAGTGAATCACAATTGGCTCTAATTCACCTAATATATAAACCCTTTACCACCTACTGTGTGCTGGGCCACAGATATTCACAGAGTGCCTACTGTACCATGTGAAAGTTGCATAGACTTTGAAGAGGTACATCACGCAAGCATTTGGGCAGTAACTTGAACGGCTCTAGGGCAGCAAAGGAGTTTTGATTAGCTATATTTAAAAAACACACACACACATAACGCAGTGTGCATGCAATACCCACAGAACTGTCTGATTCAGCATATGTCACCACTGCATATCTGGTGTTACCATTCCTTAATGTACAACTGCCAGGCGGTCGGATATTGTGGTGTTGAGCATGGTATACGAACCTATTAGGAGTAGAATAGAATAGAAAGTACCCTTTAACGAGGGAAGCTGTGTATATTTAAAGTGATGGCTGAAGATTGTGGCTGCTGAACTGTAGTGAGGTGGTGTACCCTCCCTCGGAGACTAATGGGGAGGAACCACTCTTCACCCCTGGTGGGCGGAGCCAGGCAAACCATGCCCCTGCACCAGAATCAGAGGGGCAGGACAGGAAGTTTAAAAGGTGGGCCTACAGCTCAGTTGTGAGCGAGCCAGAAGAGGGAGCAGATGTCCCTCACCCGCTGTCGAGCTCTCTGCTGGAGGCCGAGCTCTATAGCACCAAGGACTCAGAGAAGGTGCCGGGACTACTGGCTGACCAGTACCTAGAGGAGCTACTGGGACTGCTGCTGGCCATGGACCCCAGGGAGACAGAGGAACCCCGGGAGACACATGTACACTTTGAAGGGATAGTAGGAAGTAGTCCAGGGACACCAGACAGTCCAGTTGTGTTGCCAGAGTCTAGGTCAGCGTGTTTTGGAGGGATTCTCGCTGACCCAGTGGCAGAACCCTCCGCTGCTGTCAGGGCCCTGGTCTGGGTCACCTGATTGAGTAAAGCAGGCCTGTGTCCTCCTACCTCTCTTCCAGGCCCCCTCTTTTGGGGGCTGGCAGCCTACTCACCCAAGGCCCGCAGTCCTACTCACAGAGCCCTTAGACTGCTTATTACTTTGCCCTGCCCAAGGGCCCAGAGCCTTTAGACTGTTAATTCCCCTGTTGAGCATTGCACTTATAGGCACAACGTAGTGAGGTGGCATGTCCTCTCTCTGAAACTGATGGGGAGGAATGTCCACGGACCTCTACACTTGACGGAGAACATGAATAGCTCCCCGACCCCTGAAGTAAGGGGTTTTGCTGTGCTACCAACCCATGATGAGCTCAAAATGACAGAATGGAGGTAGACAACCTGATGAAGTGGTGGACAGAGAGGCAGCAGCAGGCAGCCCAGCTAGAGTACTGCGTCTGGTTTTGGGACCCTCACGACAGAAAGGATGTGGAAAAATTGGAGAGAGTCCAGTGGAGGGCAAAGAAAATGATCGGGGAGGGGGGGAGGCACATGACTTACAAGGACAAGCTGAGGGAACGGGACTTCTTTAGTCTGCAGAATAGAAGAGTAAGGGGGGATTTGATAGCAGCCTTCAACTACCTGAAGGGGGGTTCCAAAGAGGAAAGAGCTAGGCTGTTCTCAGTGGTGGCAGATGATAGAACAAGGAGCAATGGTCCCAAGTTGCAGTTGGGGAGGTCTAAGTTGGATATTAGGAAAAACTATTTCACTAGGAGGGTGGTGAAACACTGGAATGGGTTACCTAGGGAGGTGATGGAATCTCCATCCTTAGAGGTTTTTAAGGCCCAGCTTGATAAAGCCCTGGCTGGGATGATTTAGTTGGGGTTTGTCCTGCTTTGAGCAGAGGGTTGGACTAGATGACCTCCTGAGGTCTCCTCCAACCCTAATCTTCTATGATTCCAACAAAGCAGCAGCTAGTGCAGCAATTGGGAGCAAGCAGCAGCTGGTGGCCGAGGGGCTGGGGGCCCAACAGCAAGAACAGCAGCTGCAGTGCTTCCAGCACCTTGCAGCCCTGCTGCCCAATCCCACTGGCTCCCCTCCTGGAGAAGTAACAACCCCGGATGCCCCAGCGATGCCTGTGCTGCTCAAGAAGATGAGGCCCGAGGATTACCCAGAAGCCTTCTTGGTGACTTTAGAATAGGTTGCCTCAGCACCCAGGTGGAACCCAGACCAGGGGGCCACCCTCTTAGCCCCCTACCAGTGAGGGACAGCCCAGGCAGCCTATCATGGGCTACCAAATGACAAGGCCTGAAACTATGGGTGAGTAAAGGTGGCCATACTCGATACCTTGGACATTACCACAGAGACCTTTTGGGATGTGTGGAAGGCTTCTCTGGTCCCCCTACCAGTGGTCAGGATCCCCTTTGAGAGGGTTGCAGTGGACCTGGTGGGACCCCTCGCCAAGAGCATCTCCAGGTTCTGCTATATTCTAGTGATTATGGATTATGTCACCCGCTTCCCCAAGCCCATCCCGCTAAGGAACGCCACCACTCAAACTATCGTGGTGGAAGTTTTGAAGATCTTCATCTGGGTGGGCTTGCCCCGAGAGATGCTTACTGACCAGGGAGCAAATTTTTCATCCCAGCAACTCCACCAGGTCTGCAGGCTCCTGGAATCAAGAAGCTGCAGACTTTGGTCTATCACCCCCAAACTGATGGGCTGGTCGAGCAGTTCAACAGAATGCTGAAGGACATGCTCTGCAAGTTTCTACCCAGGGGCCTGCACCAGTGGGACCAATTAATCCCACCTTTGCAGCTCACCATGAGGGAGGTGCCATAATCCTCCACAAAGTTCTCACCCTTCGAACTGCTGTATGGTTGCTAGCCCCTGGATCTGCTCAACCTAATGTGGGAAACCTCGGAACAGACACTGTCGCAGGCCTAGGGCCTTCTACAATATATGCTACAGTTACAGGATGCCTGGCTCGTGCCAGAGACCTGGCAAGGGAGAGCTTCCAGGCTGCCCAGGGGGACACAGGTGAGAACATACAACAAGGGAGCCTGGACACAGGCCTTTGAACCCAGTGATTGGGTTCTCCTTTTACTTCCCTTGGAGGAGTCAAAACTCCTAGCCCAATAGCAGGGGCCATATGAGGTAATTCGCCAGATGGGATCGGTCACCTATGAAATCCGGCAACCTGACCGATGGACGAAGTGATAGCTATAACATGTCAATCTCCTGAAGCTGTGGTGCGAATGGGAAAGGCTACTGATTGCCCCATACCTCCCAAACCGGACCTGGGTCCCCAGGTCCCTGGGACCGCTGATTCCAAAAAGCCCCTACTCAGAGACACCCTCACATAGGAGCAGCAAAAGCAGGCCCTATGCCTGTTGAAGGCATTTCCCAGGACCTTCACGGCTTTACCAGGCCAAACCACCCTCGTCGGGCACACCATCCTGACAAAACCAGCAGAGGTAATCCACGAGGTGATGTGACCCCTCCCGCGTTGAATGTGGGAGGTGCTAGAGAAGGAGGTCCAGGTGATTGTGGACCTAAGGGTTATTGAACGTTCACAGAGCAAGTGGCACAACCCCCTAGTGCTCGTCCCAAAGCTGGAAAGGACCCTTTGCTTCTGCATCAATTTTCAGAAGGTCAATGCCTTTTTCAAATTCGATGCCTACCCAATGCCCCAGATTGACAAGCTGCTCAATTGACTAAGAGAGGCCCAGTACACCCTCGATCTCATCAAGAGTTATTGGCAAATCCCGCTTGATCCAGGATCAAGGGAAAAAAGAGCCTTTGTCACCTCAAGCAGACTCTATCAATTCATCTTGATGCCCTTTGGCCTTCATGGCACCCCTGAAACCTTCCAGCGACTAATGGGTCGCCTACTCCAGCCCCACACTGAGTATGCCACCACTTATCTCGACGACGTTGTGGTATAAAGTCGCCACTGGGAGGACTGTCTAAAGCATGTAGCAACTGTTCTGAGGGCTCTCCCCAGGGAGACGGATAAATACTAAATACTAAAAATAGGGGTGGGGTGAGGTGAGAGGTAATAGGCGCTGATATAAATACTACCATGGGATGATGCTTAAGGGATAGATACTCAAGAAATGCTCATTTACTTAAGGCTATCCCTGACAAAAGCATCTCTATCCCTCCCTTCCTCTGGTACACTTGCTGCTCAGGCTAAGATGTGGCTGAAGGTCTTTGCAGGTCTTTTAGTTTTTGCTGGTCAGGCATGATTAGCTACATTGGTTTCAGTCTCACGGTTAGCCAACCTTTTCATCTTGGCCTGACAGCCCATCATTACTTGGGGAGTGGGTGGATGTGCACATGACAAATCAGCACATTCTATATCAGCATCCTCTAGCCCAGCATGCTAACAGATTAGCTAATAAACTTTCTCAACTGTTGACACTTCAAAAAAAAGTCAGAGAAACACCCATGGAACCAGAATACAGGAAAGACACAGATGTGATACCATTCTCTCTCTCTCTCTCTCTCTCTCTCTCTCTCTCTTTTATTTTGGTTTTTGGAGAGAGGGAAGAAAGTAGATCCTGGTAATAACTGCTGAGTAAGCCTAAAGTTTATCTGTAGTTCTATGAGAAATAAGCAGCATGAACTTCTCAAAAAACAACAGTGCCAGACACATCGGATCACTTTCTTAACAGAATTATACAATTAGAGGAAAAAGGTCATGCACTCAGTATAATAAATCTGGGTTTCAGTAAAGCATTTTATAAATTGTTTCATGAAATCACACTTGAAAAATCAAAATTCAAACTGGTGTGAACAGGATACTGCCATGGAGACTGGTCATTGTCCAAAGAATCTCATACAAGAGGTTTTGCTATCTGACATATCAAATTCTGGAGAGGTGTCCAATGTCATATTGTTAGGTTTGGTATCAGGCTTGGTCTTAACACCTTCATGCAATGGCTGGCAAATTTCACTGACAATCTGTTTATCCCCTAACAATGAATGAAGAATCTATCTTTATATGATTATTGGAAGGGTGTAAGTGCTAAGCACCATATTCTTATCTATATTACACCAGTAAAAATAATTCCACTGAGTTAATGGAAAAGCCCCTACCACTACAAGACACAGATCCAGGTAGCTCAGTCGCACCTTTTGGGCTTGCCTCTTCCTGGACCAGAAGAGAATTCACACCATATTGGAGTAAGGGTCTGGCTTAGCCAGTCAGGACAGATCTAATCTTGCAACCCTTGGCTGTGGCCAGCTTGGCAAGGTTAAAAAAAAATTTCTGAGCACCTTGATCTCATTAATAGTTAGCTGTGATTCCCAGACGTCTTAATTGACTCATGTGTTATCTGTCTTCAAGCAGCTGAATTACAGCCCAGAGACAGAAGGTACATTTTCACAACTCTTGGTGTGCTTGCCTCTCACATTTTATATATTTGTTTCTTTTTGGAGAAGGAACAGGAAAGGATTTTAATAGACCATAAGAACTGAGAGCCACCACCTACAAGAACAATTTCTATCATTTAAAACTTTCAAGCAAGGATTGTTCTCTTTAAACACTTGAACATTGTCCTCTATTTTCTCCCTTTGTACAGTCTTTTTAAAGAGTTATTATTCATGAACATTATTGTTTCATGTGAGCACTAAATAAGGGTTTTAGCATCTATTAATTGCAAAGTCCTCAACAGTTCAAATGCCTCTTAATGTTCTGGCAATAACTATAAGGTACAGATGATAACCTCTTAAATACCCAGGCAGTCCTTACAATACTGTCTCTCTTTTATTATTAACATGAATATCGGCCAGACCCTTCAAAGGGACATGATTCAGACCCTAGAGGAAGGTCACAAGAAAATTACCCAACTGTGAATTTTTGATATGTGATTGAGATATGACTGGAGTAAATTCTCCTTCAAATTCTGCTTCACTTTCTCCATCTTCAGCACTACTCCATATCATAGAAACTACCAAACTGGCTCAGATCTGTTGACCAATCTTGTGTCCCATCTCTGAAAGTGGCCAACATTCCATGCTGCAGAGGAGGAGCAAAAACTGGTGCAGTAGGTGTGCCATACTGTCTGGAGTGAGCAAGAATACCAACCTCAGGGCAGATCATTACAAACCAGGGCACAAATCCCACACCGATTGTGAGTTCTATCATTTGATTTCACAACCAAGTAACAAGTGTAAACTCCTCAGGCACTATACAGTCTTAACTTAGAGCCACAGACAGTCCCCTTGGGCATTCTGATCTATCTTGCCACCCAGGCAAGCTTAACTCTGTGATAGATTGTCTCTTTTACACAAAAGATCACAAAATATTCAGGTTACTCCCAGTCCCAAAGGACCAGTCACTTACCCCAGGTCAATTTGCACCCTAGATCTCACACCAAAGACATGGCTTGTAGCCAATCCTGTAACAAGCTAACTAAAGGTTTGTTAACTAGGAAAAAGAAGTGAGAGTTATTTACAAGGTTAAAGCAGGTAAGCATACACACGCAAATGAGACACAATCTTAAATTCAAAAGTTAACAGAAGCTTCTATAATAAGCAAGCTTTTAGGTCGTTTGGGGCTAACCCAAGCCAAGCAGCTTGGGGATCTCTTGCTAATGTTTACGAATCTTTGTCCCTCAGAGTCCAGACAGCATAAAGAGACCCTAATGTCTTCTGGTCACCTCAGGGATTTATTATCTCCACCTCCATAGAGCCCAAGCTGATAGGACAATCACTTCGGCACATGGGTGGGTGGTGGGGGAGAATCAACAAAGTCTTTGTTCCACAGTGGGCCGTTGTGGAACAATGGTCCTTCCTGATAGCCAGGAGATAGTACCTCCTCTGAAAAACCAGTGTTTTGCATTAGGTGAAGTTTTTTTTCTATTTAGTTAGTTAACATAGGTTCAGAACAAACATTTTACAGTTATGGAGCAAAGACTGAAGTATCACCTTGTATAGCATGGGCTACAGATGTAGTAAGTAGGATTAATACATGCAGCATCCTACAAGCATTTCGTAAAGTCTAAACACTTCACACATTCTTTTTACACTAATATCTATTTGAACTATACTAACCCACAGGTAAGCCAGACTGGTTTCCAGCTATGCACTTGTTAGTGTTCAGTGAGGCCTGGGCCATTGGCATAGTCTGTCAGCGTCACAAGGCGGATGTTGGCTATTGTCTCCCAGGAAGGTTTCCTCCTAATCCCTAATAAGAAGAGACTGGTTTAAATTCTGAAGCATGAGGTTTTTATAGCCGTTCCAAAATTTGTTAGCTGGAGTCGAAGAGAGATTGGACACTTTTATATGGATAAACAATATCCAGCATTATAGTTAAGCTAAAGTCTTGGCCCCAATGTCCTGTAACAATGACCTCCCACCAAGAGATCAAGTCCCTGCCCTTTTTCCCCGCCCCCAAAGTGAAATTGCCTCTCAATCTCCACTTGTGTCCCCAGAGCTCCAAAATCTTGCAATTGCTAGCCTACATGGCAGTGGAGGTGTTTATGCACTCTGGCAGGCTCTAGTCCTGTCATTCGCTGCTGGGGCAATACTCAAAGCCTTCTGTGTTGTGTCATGACTACTGTTCCTTTATAAGTAGGCAGCAGTCAGAAAACGAACGGGTTCTGGATCTCTGGGGGACTTGAGTGGTGCCACAGCAGGTAAACAGCAGGATGGTGGGACAAAGTTTTATTTACTTATGTTCTTTTTAATAATTCATTGAGGGGGAGAAGGGAAGATACCTGCCCCAACGCTGTTTTGCTGGTGGACTTTACCACACGAACACCACAGGGGCAGGTCTGCTGGGTATGAAGATGTCATTTTTCAGTCACTTTTTCAAAGCAGATACACATTTTAATGAGCGCCATTTTGGATCATTAGTACCAGACATGCTGCTGGAATCCCTCTTTGGGGCATGGAAGTATACTGAGAAGCCATTTTCTGTATTCCATTCCAGACAATGTCAATATCAGCTGCTTAGCACAGAGCTTCCCCATGGCTCACATGGGAGGTTATGATATGTGCTAAGGCTCTTTTCCATATTGCTTTAGACGGAGCTAATGTATTATCCTTTTTAAATGCCATGGAAGATTTTCACAGCAAGGTGCTTTATAAATGAGCTTATATTATATTGTATTAGATGACCTGCTTATGCCAGATTGCTGCCAGAATGAAAGCAGACTTTACTTGTTAAACACCATTTTTTTAAATCTTCTTTAGGATGGATTTATAGACTTTTTGGAGTTTATAGCTGCAATAAATTTGGTTATACGAGGGAAAATCGACCAAAAACTGAAATGGTATTTTAAGCTGTATGATGCTGATGGCAACGGAACCATTGACAAAAAAGAACTCCTAAGCATATTCATGGTAAGCAAGTTATATATAGTAGCAAGTTCATTTAACATAGCAAATTGCCTTTGGTGGAGTGATTTGCCCTGTAGCATAAATGATTCAACTACCGTTTACCAAATGTTTCTGGTTGGAAATGTTCTCGCCATTGTTTATACTTGTTGAGGTACATGTATCTGAGTATTTTATTTCAAGCCTCATCGTACAGGTGTATCGCTTGAGTCAAAGAGAAATACTATAAATCAGTTACTTACTGTGGAGAGATTATTTTGGTAAACTACACTATACAGAAGAACAGACCTGTACCAGCATAATGAATAGAGCTCATCAACATTTTCATAGAACAATGGCCTCTTCTCAAGCTAAACTTTTTACACACAAAAAATGATGCTATCGCAATTTCCCAATTTTTGTTAAATTTTCCACAATATCAACTTTTATTGAAATAATATTCAAAACCGTTACATTGGTTTAAAAACCCAATTATCGGTAAGCAAATCCAGTTTTGGTAAATTTAATGACATTTTGTGGAAGAATCTCAAAACTATTGTGATATTTTAATAAAAATTCAGAAAATTTCATGGAACCAAACAATTTCAAAATTATTTGCAAAATCATTTCCCCATTCAACCAACTCTGATTCATAATAATTTGCATTTAAATAGTTCCTTTCAATTAAAATGCCTGAAGGTGCTTTGAAAACTTATGGAACTGTCTTAAAAACAAATCAAAAGTATAGGAGCACTCTTTACAAACAGGTAGGACAAGTTTCTTGCTCCAAAGAGCATACCATATAAATGAAGACTCAACATGAGTCTTCTCCTGATTCATTGGTGCTGCCACTTAGTGGCTGGTATCTTTCAGAAGAGCTGAGACTCTTTTAAGGGCTACTACCAGAAAGGGGAGATGTGGTAGCTCGGTTAGCCATATGTTGGCAAGATGAAACTTGCTGGAGCTCATACTTCTAAGCTGCTCTGAAGAGAGGGAGAGGAGAGGCTGGCAGGCCCAGATTACTCACTGGTTCCATGTTGAACCTTACGCTTCTCTAATAGAGGTGTTACACCTCTTGTGTGCTGGGGAAACTAAGGTGCAGACTCTGTGAGTTGGCCTTTATCTAACCAGGGAAATTGCAATGGTTTAAATTAAACTCATTTTTAAACTGAGAGTTAAAGACAGCGCAGCCCCAGGTGTGGACATTCTTATTTCAGTTTGAATGTCTTACTTTAGCTTAACAATCCAGTTGCCAATTGATGTAACATAAACCAAAATAAATCACTTATGCCAAATAAGATTGATGCAAACCAGTATGTGGACAGCTTAACGATACCACTCACTTTGTGCAACAATAACCAAAGTCTTCGTTACACAGAAAAGCCGAGCCAGTGTAAACCTAAGATGTGAATGTAAACTGATAAAGTCCTGCTCCCTTGCTGTAACCACTAAACCACACTTAACTGTGATAGGGTGTACTACTTTCTACCCAAAGCTTCAGTAGGTTCATGTAGAATGCTAAAAATGGATGTAATTTGGAGTAAGATCAGATGAACGCAGACTAACTCATGTAGCTATTCTTAAAGACTGGCTATTAATTGAAGTATTGCCCATAAAATAGCTCAAGGCAAGGACAGTCATGGTCAGATTCCCACAGCAGATGCTGGATACGATACACTTTAAATTTTACATATTAAGATAAAAGTAATAATAAACTCCTGATTTTTCTGTACCATTAGGAGTGTGGCAATATATATATCCATAGCTGGTTATATCACACAGCTAATTTGTTGAGCATATATATTTAATGAGTCTGTTGGCATCCTTTACAATGAAAGATAGGCTTCCTGATCCATACTTGGTGGCTTTAGCCCCTTGATACAGAGGCCCACCTTTTTGATTGATAGCATTTTACTTAGCCTGAGGTGTTGACTTGTCATCTCTGTTGCTGGATTGAATCTTGGGTGGCAGTGATTAGAGAGGAACACTAATCTTTCTACTTCATGATCAGCAAATATTTGTCCAATTACTTTTTTTTTTGTTTGCAAAAATATTCATAGAAAACAAGTCTCACACATACTCCTGTGACTGCATGCAAATTTATGGGCATTTTGAAATGCCTGAGTCCTCTTTGCCTCTTCATAAGTGCCATCCAGTCAGTGAAGAGATGTACATGACCAATCACAAACAAATGATAATAGCTAATTGTTACAAATAACCCATACACTGAAATATGTTCAGATACAATGCTTGGGATTTTTAGATTTTATTATTATTTATAAATTTGCAGGAGTCAATTGGGTTAAAATGTTCAACAAAATCTCTTTGGAGATGATTTAGGATGACCAGAAGTCCCAGTTGTATAGGGACAGTCCCAATATTTGGGGCTTTGTCTTATATTAGCGCCTATTACCTCTCACCTCACCCCACCCCTATTTTTCATATGTGCCAGCTGGTCACCCTATTTAGGAACAGAAAAAAACGGCTAAAATCATAGCCTCAGTTCTCTTCTACCAGTGGATCAACAGCTACAGTAGTAACTTTAAGGCCTGATTCAGCAGATCCCTTATGCATTTGCTAAGTGCATTGTGGAACTGGAGTCTTAAGCATTATTAGTCGGCAGTACTTCTACATCACGTCACAACTGGCACTAAATGACAATCTTAGCGGAGAAGACTGTGACCGAATGGGACACCAATTTGCATTTTCACTCCTAGAGGTAAGTCCCTCCACCAACAAGAAAGTGGTAGAGAAGCGTCTGTTTAACTCAGCCAGAGGATAAGTAAAGGCCTTCAATATCCAGTCTGACATTTATTTGTGATTACTGAAAAAAATACATTTTTTTCAACAGAAAAGTTACATACATTTTCTCACCATGTTCATTCCACTGTGTAAAAAATAGTTGTTTTTAAAATTGCACGGAACAGTATGCATCGTCCAAACCCATAGAATTCTCTAGGGCAGGATACATGTGCTGCTGTAGAATCTAAAGTGTGTTTCAGAACTGAGGTGTCACATGGTTTGAGAAGACCTTTTTAATGGTATGTAAATTAAGTCTATAATCCTTCAGGCTCTGTTATGATAATTAAATTTCCTATCCTCATGACTGAAGATTTACTTGAATTCATAGCTGTTTCTTTTAGTGGCTCAAGTGGATTGGTGTGCTGATATGTCACAGCCAAGTGCCTTAGTTGCTGCCACGCCGTTTCTTAGTTTGAGGGAGCAAACCCTGAAAACGCTTCCTTTATTTGTGTTTTCAGGCTATCCAGGCTATTAATGGCAACCAGAGTATGACTCCTGAAGAGTTCACAAACATGGTATTTCAGAAGATAGATGTAAACAATGATGGTAAGAGTCTGTACCTCTTCACTTGACTTTGTCATTGTTTTTTCTGGGAGAAATATGGGGAATATTGAATATATATTGTGACAGAGTCGGGCCAGATAGCTACAGGAGAGTAATAGAAGGCAGATATATTAGCCCCAGGTTAAGTAGGTCCCTTTTCCCTGGGTAAGGTAACAGGGAAGGTTCCAGAACAATCAGGAACCTTCTGGAGACAATTAAGACAGGCTGATTAGAACACCTGCAGCCAATCAAGAAGCTGTTAGAATCAATTAAGGCAGGCTAATCAGGGCACCTGGGTTTAAAAAGGAGCTCACTTCAGTTTGTGGTGCCTGTGAGGAGCTGGGAGTAAGAGGCACTAGGAGCTGAGAGTGAGAACACGGACTGTTGGAGGACTGAGGAGTACAAGCATTATCAGACACCAGGAGGTAGGTCCTATGGTGAGAATAAAGAAGGTGTTGGGAGGAGGCCATGGGGAAGTAGCCCAGGGAGTTGTAGCTGTCACACAGCTGTTCCAGGAGGCACTCTAGACAGCTGCATTTCACAGGGCCCTGGGCTGGAACCCGGAGTAGAGGGCGGGCCTGGGTTCCCCCCAAACCTCCCAACTCCTGGTCAGACACAGGAGGAGTCGACCTGGACTATGAGTTCAGAAAAACGGCCTAGCTGAGGGCTGCCGTGAAGCTCCAAGGCGAGCAAATCCGCCAATAAGCGCAAGACCCACCAAGATAGAGGAGGAACTTTGTCACAATATGTACAAAAATATTGAAGTGATGAGTAGTAGTAGGCCTGATTCTTCTCTCATTTACATGCATGATTTAAACTGTTGTATCAACTAGAGTATCATCAGGCCCATTGACTTTCATGGAAGTAATGGCTGTAGGGTCCCCATATTGTTTTTTTCTAAAATGCTGTGCATCACAGGACAACATGGAATTAAAAATGCATTTGGAAACTAAAATCTTGATCCACCATTTGGAGTTGGGGCAAATGTTTATAATATGAAGTTGTCAAACCTCTTCATTATCTGGGCCACATCTTAATAGTGTCTTGTAGTCACATCTCCTGCCAGTGGTGATCATGAAGACCACATCTCCCTCCCATTCGCAATCACATAACATCTGTGTGACTATTACCACAATTGCTTACAAATCAGCAATATTAGGAAAATACTGTATAGCAAAGTCATGCCTTATCAGGTTTTTATTGTATAGCTATTGGTACCTAACGTTTACTTTCTAAAATAACCTGTGTGCAGTATATACGATCATAAATAGTATCCCCTTGGATGCACTTTTCCTGTCACTTGGCTCATCTTTTGTCAGAACTCAGATTCCAGGCTCCAAATGTCAATGTTCTGGACTCTACAATCAATCATATTGTTATGCTTAATTTTGTTTCTGTTTTGAATGTCTATTCATTACAAAAAATATGTATTTGAGCTAGACCTGCAACTAAAAATATAATATCCCTAGCCTGTTTCTATCAGTCAGGTGGCATGATGTGAATTCGAATGTGTTCTCAGGCAACCGCTCCTCATGATGCCCCCATGTTCCCTCCAACGTTAGTCCCTTCTCAGACAGTGACAATGAATAAGCTGTAAGGGAACAGGGTTCCCCCAGCTTGAGAAGAGGAGCCATCTCTTTCCCGCCCTTCCCACCCCCCGATTTTAGCCAAGAAGGGAAGCTGTGCTCTCCCTGCATTTAATCCCTGTAGGACACAGAGAAATGTTGAATGATGCCTTTCCTCATATTAAAATAGGAATAATCCATGGTTGTGGGTTGATAATGAAAGCAGTTCTTATGCAGGCAAAATTCCTATTGAGTTCAGTGAGAGTTAAGCGTATGATTGCCTGGACTGACTGGCCCTCTGGAGTCCCAACCAGTGGGGATCTCTTGATGTAACCCCCTATTCCCTTCCTCCCTCCTACTTATAATTAAAATATTCTCACCTTCAAATAGTTGAGTGTTCATACAACTGTTATAAACTTGGACAGGTTGCCTGGCGGTGGGGAGGAGGTAGTTCAGGGCAAACTGGTTGGGGGCAGAGAGAGGATTGATTTGAGCAGGCCAGTATGAAGGATGGGAAGTGCAGAAAGAGGGGAAAAGATGTAGCAGGTAGTGTGAAAAGGCAACAGCCAAAGGGTCCCACCTTGTAGAATACCCAAGCCAAGGGCAGGCTACAGGCAAGGGGATGAGAGGTAGCAGAAGTGTCTGGGACTGAAAAGGGGATCAACCCAGAGGAAGTGGGGCAGCATGAAAGAAGCCCAGGATACTGGCTCAGCTCCCATTTCACACATTGAATATATAATGATGTTGTGATGTACGGAGGAGGAGTGAAGACCATGCACAGGACTCCAACCCTCTGCCTCCCTGAAAGGCCCCCTTCTAGTGTGAGGCCCCCTGAATGGCAGTTTCTGCAGCCTGCCAGACCATGTTCTGCCAATGGGGGCCTTTTCACTTGATCATCAGCTTATTCATGAGGCTACCCAGTAATACAATGTAGACTATTCATGTAAGTCAAGGGTGGAAATGCTCTTTGCAGACTGTAGTATACTGAATATTTACCTTTATATACGGTTCTAGAGCAGACACTGACTAACTAAACTGCATCAACACACCTGAGACTGGCCTTTGACTTTGTTGCGGAAGGCTATGAGGGGAAATTTGATGTTTCTCCTGTTCCTGGTAGAAGGTGTACATTGGTTTTCAAAGATGTGTTTTAACTTCCAAGGCTTTATAGGATTATGGGGTCCCCCAAACAGCAGAGCTCCAAATGACCACTTCTGTTGCTTATAAGGATTTTCCTGATGAGATCACTAAGCACCACTGGGTTCTTTTACTGCACATGATAATGCAGTGGGTTCACTCTAGTGTGGCTATCTGAATACACAGTAAGAGTTATAACACAATGGACAGCATAATTCAGGATTCTGTTGCTTTAAAATCTAATGCCAACTGGTCAATTTTCAACAGTAGGGCTAGGGAGAGTAAATGAAGTGTAATCATGGAATTTTCAAAAAAGCCTAAGTGTTAGGAGCACGGGTCCCATTGAAAGTCAGTGAAACTTGTGGTCCCAAATCACTGGGAAAATCCTACACTGAATTCTTAAAATTCATTCCTATATTTCTGTTGTTAATGAAACTGATTTATGTACCAATTGGACTGTAATCAGTAACCCATAGCAAAAAGAATCTGTAAATAACATTGAAACCATACCAGGATTCGAGCCTAGTATTTTGGAGGAGGTGCTCCAGTGTTTCTGCTGATAGACAATCAGACTAAAAGTAAACTGTTTCTTCTGCGTTCTGATAGTTGCATCTCAACACTGTCTTTAAGTAATTCTGGTGTTCAGCACAGACTCTGGAAATCTGGAGCACTTCACATGAGTCTGTCATTATCTAATCAGCATTTGTGCTCTGAGTATCCAGTTACAACACAGGCTTCAAATACATCAGGACTAATTACTACAGCTGAAAATAGATGTCGCTGTGCAGCCGGCTAACTGTAAACACCATAGTTTGGAGGAGCTTGCCTGCATAAGTGTTATTATTTCCTTTATAGGGCTATGCGGTTAAGTTTCGCCTTTATGCAGCTTTCGCTAGTGGCCTTTTTCCACCCAGGAAATGCAGAGCATTCACAGCTGCCGTTGACTTCAGTGAGAGTTATGGTTGATTAGCTCCTCTGTTAACAGACAAAAACTACCTATGATCTGATTTTCAGAGTTTGAAATAAAACAGGCAGGGTAGGCAATGCCAGTTCCATACTCCCAGTGATCTTTGTTCAGATCTTGAGTGAGACAGAACCGGAAAATAACAAGGGACCCAGCTCACAGAAAATAGCCATCCCTTGGGTGTTAATTTAGATGGACTCTATGGATCCAAAGAGTCAAAGGAGTTAACATATCCCAGTCACTGCCCAACATTAAACCATGTTAAACAAGATTCGGGGTTTGGTATACAGGCACCTCAGCTTGCCTAGTGCCATGGTAAACACATCATTAACAATCGTTTAACATTTATTAAAGATACAGGAAAAAAAGGAAAAACAGTCCAAGCCTTTGAAGTGTGAGATATTAAGTAAGGCTTTCATTTCAACAACATCCCTTGTTCCCTTTCCCTTTAGCTATAGAAAGCTTTTAAAAGAAAACCCTTTGTTTGACAGTCTTTTAGATGGTATTAAAGATGGTAACAACTGCCCTTTTTGGGGAAAAGAGAAGTTAGTTGAAATCGACTGGAGTTGCCGTTGTGAAGTTGGATCCCATTTCCTGATAGACAAACACGCTAGAGGGGAGAGAAAAGAACAGCAAAGATAGAAAATGCAGCTTTTATCTCTGGTGTTGACTTTCACTTGCAACCTCACTTCTGGAAAAACACAGGCATGGCACATGGTCTGTTGAGCCACTCCAAGACCTGGCAAACCAGTACCTGTATCAGGATGCTAGGGCATTGCTTTTAGCTGCCTTTCTGGTCACAGGTTTACAGCGGTATTGCAAAATGGCCAGCTAAGCCAGACTCTTATTAGAGAGAAGGAAAAAGGAGAAGGATAGGAAAGAGAAGAAATAAGGTGTCGCAGGAAAAGGATAAACAAGGGGACTGGGGAGGAGGGAAAGTGACAGTCTTTCACAGTCCAGGTGTTTGGGATTTGACCAGAGTCAGTGGAGGTGGTGATGTCATCTTATTTTCTCTGAAGGCCCGGTCTGGTCGAGACATTTCTCTGGATCAGGTTGACAAATGCCCAATAGTATTACAGTAGATCCCGGGGTCCCTGGAGATGGTGGGAGTGTTAGCCATGATGGGTAAGCTCACTGCAGAGGTTGTCAGTAGACAGCTTCTTTTCTGCTTCTCTCCTAATTTACCTCCAAAAGTCTTTTCTTTTAAGGCTCCCAAAAGGGATTGATGGACAGAATAGCTCATCCTCTCGTTATTTTGTCCACCAATCAGGCCTAATTTCTGACACATCGGTTTTGATTCACTGATTTCCAGTCCCACATTTCTCTTGTTTACCAGGCATGATCTTGACACATTCCTTGTTATATCAGTAGGCCTTTTTGTTTGGACTAATTCCATCTTTCTGTTTCCCTTTTGCACCTTTTCCCATCAACATTTATTGTTATAGGTTATTGTGACATTTTATAAACTTTAATCCATTTTTCCACAGTGATGCTCATAAGTGGGGTAAATTTGTAAGCCCAATTATTACAACAGGGCTAAGAGGGATCTAATAACCTCTGGCCTCCAGTTTCTAAACTGTATTTTATTTCATTTTAGGGGAACTGACGTTAGAAGAGTTTATCAATGGTGTGGAAAGCGACGCGAGCCTCTTGGAACTGATTTCAAAAAGTTTTGACCTTTCCAATGTACTTAAGGTCATACAAAGTGGGAGGCGGCATAGCATCTGAGGTTTTCTGACCCTGAGTGGGGTATGTGATACCATGGATATTGCAGGGAAGATAATATTTAGTACTTTCACAGAGCTTTAAATCTTCCAAGCTTTGCATAGACAGTCATCGTCGTCAAACTCCAGAAATAATTGTCACTTCAGAGATTTCACCCTTGACTCCATACCTTTCTTTCTTTCTTGTCAATGGATGTAGCAGCCACTGAACATGAAACTTTATCCACACACAATAGTAAATCTATTTGTTGCAGTACTACCAGCCTCTCTGATCACTATCAACACCATTCTGAATAATGGATCAGCACTGACAACAGTACAAAAATTAACCTTTGCAGAAGACCTTGAGCTAATGTATTGCTTCTTTTAAGTACAGGTTGTTTAACCTGCAATTTACAATGTGGTGATAAACCATTAGATAGGATTGGCTTTATCTGGATCAATCAAGAATGAAGCATGGTTTGTACTAACTTAACATTTGCACTAATCAGTGCTTAAAATAGGAGTGGATTATCCGCAAAACACCTCAATCAGCTTACTGTGCCCGAGATAAACATCCATTTGGAAAAGCTGTTCTCGGTTTTTTACATCTGTAAATTAAAATGACTTAATGCTTTGATATTCAATGGGGGGCTTATTAAACCTAGTTTTCTTCTCACCTTAATCTTAATGCAACCATTAATCAATTCATTAGCCTTTGGAACTGTTGAGTTACACGGCTCTTTATGGAGTAATTATTAAAAAGTCCAGAAGACAGTTTAAAAAAACCCACAATTTTACTTTATAAATAATAAGATTAGTTGCCTGAGCTGAAAAGAAACTTCATGAGCAGACTGCAGAGGGAGAATTATAGTTCTCTCTGGCTCCATTGAGGATTGAGTCTCTCTCAAATCTGCAACAGGTTATCAAATTACAAGCATTATATTATAAGAATAAATTCTCATTGGCTGATCATACCATAGGGTATGATCACACTGGTGCTAGATGCTTTTGAAAGCACCAGCTTCATGCACATTAATGCTTGCATGGGCTATTGCACCACATAGATGAATAAAAATTATTAAGACTTGAAAATGAAAGTGTTTTTCTCCCAAATTCACTTCAAATCTGTGTCCAATTGCACATGATATGTGCCACATCATCTGTAATTATTATACCAGTTGCTGGTTTGATCAATAAAGCAGACAACCAGCAACACTTGACATTATAAACAGTCCTGACATTATAGCTTTGACATTTAAATCTTTTATTTCCCTTCCAAAAAATGGAATGATAAATGAGACTGCTGGTGGGTTAGAACTTTAAAATCTTCTATTTATTCATTATTGACACATTACTATGTCAACATCAGTATCATTTTTTTTCCAACTTAAGGACTAAGAGTGAGCTTGAAAAAAATGATAAGGAATACTTCTGTTTTAGACTCTTTTGTGGGCATTTATAATTCAAAATGGGCTTTGATTTAACACACAAAGTTCAGTGTTAATAGTGTTATTTAGTCAATTTTAGTACAATGAAATTGTTAGGTTTTAGCCTATTAAACAAGTGAACTAATTATTTTTTAAAACTGATCACTAGACATCTATTATGACTTTTTTCATAAGGGGTTTTTACTATGCAGAGATGTTTTTTTTAATTGCCTAACTATTGTATCTAACTGTAATGACATGATAGAAATGACCAGGTCACAAGGAGTGTTATGGTCTATGAAAGGAATAATGAACATGAGAAATCTTTGTTGACTCTTTGTTAAACTATGGGCAGATCTACTCTTAGGCCATGTCTACACTTTCAAGCTTACAGTGGCACAGCTGTACTGATTTTTCACACCCCTGAGTGAACAAAGTTTTGCCGACATAAGTGCTAGTGTAGACATGGCCTTAGACGCTGCAGCTATGCCACTGTAGCACTTCAGTGGAGTTGATACTTATATTGATGGGAGGCCTTCTCCTGTTGGTGTCAGTACTCTACTTCCCCGTGAGGCGGTATCTGTGTTGAAAGGAAAAGTCCTCCCCTTGCCATAACACTGTCCACACTAGGAGGTTGGTGGGTTTAATTGCATTGCTCAAGGGTATGGATTTTTTACACGCTTGGGTGAAGTAGTTATACCAATCTAATTTCCCTGTCTAAACCAGGCCTAATACTTAAAGGAGGAACTGAAATGCCAAAATATCATACATTAAGATTATTACTATTTTTATATTTGTATTACTGTAACATCTCGGAGCCCGAGCCAGAACCCCATTGTATTAGGTGCTGTATAAATACTAAAGGACTGTTTAGCAGAAACCCAGGTCATTAAGAAACAATTAGTCTCTTTCTGCTGTGCCTCAATATTGCAGCACATTTGCCATCTCAAAATTTTGCTCATCATTGGTCTCTGCATTAGTTCTTCATATGTTTGGTCATGTACAAGGGTTTTTATGTATATACATATATATAAATTTTTCTTAGTTGCTTAAGATATATTTCCTTTAGCTATCTGAGGAGACAATTTGATGTACAGGTGCACTATGAAACAAATGCATTATGGCTACAGGTTTACCATTGATTCCACCCCTTTGAATTCGTCACCTGCTCATCTAGCATTTGCAATGAAATTGGGTGACATCTGGAAAGTGTGTCAATTTTGACAGCCTAAAGGTTTGCTCAGAGCCAAATTACAACAACAGGTCAAGACCCTCGGACCCACCTGTAATGGATGTGGAGCTGTACTGTAATAATCTATGAATCGCGTATGTTGACCTGGTTATTGGAATGTTTACAGTATGGATATAATGGTTTCATCAAAGGAGCAATGCAAGGAAAAACTAGCAGGAAGCCAATGTATAGCTCAAGGTAAGCCACCTCTCAGCAAACGCTTGAGAGTTGTTACAGGACCATGTCAGAGGCATTTGGGTCGATCTCCTGCTGAGCCTACCAGACTGATTTTGTCCCAACTCCTCACTACACAGAAGCACAAAAGGATTATAGCAGTTTATAAAGGAATACCCTCTTCAAGAGAGGGGGAAATTTTGGGGGGGAACCAGGCAAAGACTGACACCTGCAGGGGACATCTGAAAAAATGAGGCCTATCTATGTAACCATCAGAGTATGGTAGGGACTTGGGTAAGATAGATGTGTGTATAGACTATTTGTAGTTTTTAAATCCTTTTGCTCTTTTTGAGTTTTCCTATTGTTAAAATAAACAATACTTTGGTTTAAGACAGCTGTCTGGTAACTATTCATCACTGGCCATATACTCCTGCAGGGAAGAATTGCATGTGCCAAACCCAGTCGTACCTGTTGGTAAACACAGTTGCTACACAAGGTGATGAAGCCCAGGACGCTGTCTGAGACTGTCTACACTACCTATGTTAGGTCAACTTACAGCCACCGCATTAATTACTGTGGTAGCTGATGTCCACGCTCCCCTCTTTCTGTCGGTGGTGTGCTTCCACTGACTGAAAAGAGGCATTGTGGGGGGCTGAGAACCAGGACTCTAAGCTCCATGCAGCTCCACGCCGGGAGCCCAGCTGTCCCCTGGGGCTTTTCACCTTCCTGCTCCAGCCTGGGGCAGCCGCCTAGGGCTTCTCACAGCCGGCGTGGAGATCCATACCTGGAGTCTGGTCACCTACTGTGCTGCCAATGGTAAACCGGGATCGCATGGGGCAGCGGGGCTCCCGACGGGGAGTGGGGAGCCCAGACAGCAGCCCACACTGGGAGCCTGGGTGGCAGCCAAGCGCCAGAGCCATGAAATTGACAAGCATGACAGTCAACAGCGGATGTAAGGAACACAGTGTCTACACAGACACTGCATTGCCTTAACTACATCGACATAAGAGCTGCACCTCTCCTTGAGGTAGTTTTATTATGTCAGCATAGCAGGGGAGTTACATCAGCAGGAGAAGCATTTCAGTGTGTGCAGTTCCACTGTTTTGTCAACAAAAGCTGATTTTTGTCGATAAAACTGTGTAGCACTTAGAGTGGGACAATTGCACAATTTCTCTCTGAAATAGGTAGATATGAGACCTGAGAGGGAACAGAGGTACAACCAGCCGTGTAACCATGTGTCTCCAGCTTGTATGCCCAACTCAGAGGTGAGGGTTCCATGTGCATGAAGCAATTGCATGACTAAGCCCTAGATATATTTTCTAGGGATTGGCAAACTCCACCTATGCTTCTAAGCCTTCACTGAGCAGACAGTATAACTGTGGCTTTTTGGGTAGCTTTGCTCTCTGCAAATGAGCTTTTTTAGTGTTAAAATGCTTTCATGTGTATATGCTCTTCTTATTCCATTTGGGGAACAACCAAAGTAATCAGTGTTACAATCCCCCTTTCTTAACTAATTTATAAATCCTGTCAATTACTAACTTTTAAAATGTTCTTCTCACAATAACTAAATTTAGTGAGAACCTAACAGCTAATTTTGCCTCTGAGAGTCTAGGAAGCAAGGCTACAATGAAATTGCCTTTTTCTAGAGTTAAGCATTTGCATGTTCATTAAAGTGGCATTCCTACACCTGATGGTAAATCCACACATCCCCAAAGAGGTAGGAAGGAAGTTTGATGTTATGTGCAAGAGATGTAACTGCTCCATTTCATTTTTGACCTGATGCATGATGGGTTCTATCATACAGGTCAACTAGCAGCTAAATGTTAAAAACTTTTTGTGTGGGTGACTGCATGCACCCACACAAAACCAGTGGAAATTTGTTGATATGCTTAAGGAAGCAGAAGCTCATAGAATTGGCCCTGGACTGACCAAGTGGAAAGGTTTAAAAGACAATTGAATTATCAGAAAAAGAGAGCCAGAAAGTAACTTGTTATGCACTATAGGATGTGAGTAGTTTGCACAGTATAAATTGTCAGCTTTGAAGTATATTTCAGAAGAGTTGAACCAAGCATGCCAGATCTTGTTTTTACAAATGCTCTATTGACTTTCTCTTATACAAAAAACAAACACACACAGGGATGATTCAGATTTGAATTCTATTCTATCCAGGCTATCAAAGGTCAAGAGTGATAGGGGATGGTGGTGTCAGGTAAATATTTGCTTCTTTTTGATCTATATTTTTGAGTGCTTGCAATTTAAGGAACATGAGCTAAGGAATACATGGTAAATTTTTAAACTAACTGGATTATCTAGAAATATCCCATGACGGGGAACAGAAGCTCTGCTTGCTTTCCAGAAAGCTGGGAATTAATGTCATGCTTAAACTTTGCATACGTGTACCAGTTTGTGGCATTGAAAGCCTAATCTGGTTCTGAGGAACTAAAGGAACCTCTACAATAACTGCTACTTGCCAGAAAGAGGAAGGGTCTCTGAGGATATGTTTACACTTAAAATGCTCCAGCTGTACCAGTGTAGTGCTTCAGCATAGACACTATATCAACAGGGTGTTTTCCTATCACTGTAGTTAATCCACCTCCCCGAGAGGTGGTAGCTAGGTGGACTGAAGAATTCTTCTGTCGATTTAGCACCATCTACTCTGGGAGGTAGGTCAGCATAGCTATGTTCTCAGGGGTGAGACACCAGCCCTGAGCCTGCAGAACTGACTGTGTAACAGGGCTGAATTAAAACCCAAGACAGGATTTCTCAGTATGCCGTTCAGCTGTGTAAAACATTGGTTTTGTTTTTCAAGCTATAATCAATGCACTCCACAAACCTCAAAAACATAACCTGAAGGAAGAAATTTGCTGAATGACTTTTTTTTAAACTAAGCCAGCTGATCCACTTCATCAACTTGCAGATCCATTTTAATTAAAAATAAAAAGTTTGTTCTTGCATGCCCTTATTCAGAGAAACAAACCAGAATCATGCTCTCTAACACCATCTACAGAAGCATTTGAAAATCAAACATCACTCAAACGTATCTCGTGCTGAGCTTGGCTACCTAATGTAGATGGGACCTAACTGTGATGCTGGTAAACCAAATGCCAGCTCTGGCCAAGGCTGTAGGCATTAGCTAAGAACTGACAAACTCATAGTTCAAAATAGGTATTAGTCTTATAAGAATATAGTTAGTGTTTAGATCTATTAAATGTTTGTAAGTTGCAGCATGCATTAATTTCACTTGTAATGTCTGTATTCCGTGCTATAAGGAAATATGTAAGTTTTGCTTTATAACTTTGAAAATGTTTGTTCTGAGCTTGTGAACCCAGGTTGAAAACCACTGATCTAGGGTACCAATTGATCTGGGGGAAGTGACTGGTCTCTTGAGACTTGAAGAAACCTGAATATTGTGTAATTTTTGGTACAAGTGACCATTTATCACTCAGTCCAGTTTGTCTGGGTGGCAAGATAGTCTGGAGGCTCGAAGGGTGACTGTCTGTGACTATATGGTAAAACTGTCATAGTGATTCAGGAGTTCACGTTTGTTACTAGCTTGGTGACCTGTAAGCATAGAACACACTACCAATTTGGGGTATGTGTCCAGTTTGGACAGTCTGCTCTGAGGTAGGCACTCATGGACCTGAGCCACTCCATATAGCATGACACTAATCATGTCAAGATAGTGTTCAAAAACTGTTTTAGCAGGAGAGCACCAGCTAGGAAGAGTCAAGGCTACAACATAGATTGGACACTGTTCTAATAATGATTGTCCTAGCTCACAATGTCTGGTAAAACTGTATTAGAAATAAAGCTGGTCACAAAATTAAAAATAAATATATTTGCAATAATTTTGAAGTTATTCATTTTAAAGTGTTTGAAATGGAACTATTTTAAAATGTAAAATGTCTTAAATTTTTACCAGAATGGTTAATGAAATCCAGGTTTTGGTCACCTAAAATTTTCTAAAACCATTGCAGCAATATTTTTGATGAAAAAAGCTTTCCAAAAATAAAAACACTACGTTTTTCCATGAAAAACAAACAAAATCATTTTCAGAAAAGGCCACTGATCATCTCTCATTGGAAAACAGTCCTAGCATGAATATGGCTTTAAAAGTCTACATTGATAAGCCTAGTAGAGGTGAGATTCTGAGCGGGCCCTATGCAAACTAACAAATGGGAGGGCCTATCTCCCCTTGGGACTAGGCACTTCTTTCCATGGCCTAGCCAAGCCATGTCATCTTTGCCAGACTTTCAAGGTCTGGCAGCTTCTGGTGACCTACGAAGCCAAGAAAGGTGCCACAAATGGTGTCTGGGGAAATGGACAGTTAGGGAATTCTTTCTGTTGTTGGGACCACTGAGTGGGGAATCAAAACTCTGGCTTATGAATGAAGGGTGTGTTTGGTTGTGCAAGGCCCCTGGAAGAGTGGGGCCATATGCTTTAGGACTAAGGCATGCTTAGGCTGACAGCCACTCCTTGTGCAAATGAAAGGGTGTGTTTCTGGTGTGACATCATGGCAGTTGGTACCTCTTATCAGTCCTAGTCCTCCAGATCACACAGAACTAGGAGGGTGATAAGGGTATTTGTACAAAAACATTTACGCTTTAACATCTGTTTCTCTTCCAAATATGTGCCTGGGGTTGATAATGGCATAGCAGATGCATTGTCTTATTTTCAGATGGACAGATTTTGGGCACTGGTGACAAGAGCCAACAAGGAAGCCGAATAGATGCCGCTAGCAGTGTGGAACTTGGCGTAAGATGGCTGTCAGTTTGGCACAGAGATTGGTGGCTCTATGAGAGAAGTTTTAGTGATTTTGTTCAATTTTAGAAGCTGGAGGGCCTGTCACGGATATTGCGGTTACAGAGGACTGGGTGCTGCAGTACATGGTATCATTAGCAACCTGGCAACGGGTGTCATCAATCGTCTCCACTCACCTATCAGACCTTATGTTTGTCAGTAGGCTGAATGGTGACCCAGATCCTTGTAGCAGGTTTTCAGTTCATAGGTTTCTAGCAAAGTGGTCTTGAAGCACCAACCCTAGGCAGGATACATGGCATCCCGTTGCTGTCAATATGCTTAGGGATCTGGTGTGAAGCCTAGAGTCCATATGTTGTTGTAGAAAACAAAGGAGCCTTATTCAGGGTAGCTTTTCTGGTCATGATTTTTGGACCTTTTAGGATCAGTGAGCTAGTACCTGGGTCCTATAGGGATTCTTCCAGAGGGGCTTCGGAATTGAGGGATGTACGTTGGGAGGGGTGATCGATGATATTAACCTTGAGGATGTCAAAGATGGATCAAGCAGTCTGAGGTAAATCCATTATTTTACAGGAGGGTGGAAAGCCCAGATCTGCCCTGTGGAGGCTGTGAGGGCAAACATGGCAATAAGACCACGGAGGTATGAGCCCCTCTTTATTCACAGTGACAGGAATCCCCTCACAACATACCAGTTTGTTACAATTTTAAGATGGGGACTAATTAGTTTGGAGCTTCCAGCACGTGAATTTAGTTTCCACTCATTCAGGATCAGGGAGGAAACAGCACTGGCCCAGCTGGGTCTAAGGGCCAGGGAAATTCAGGCGCTGGCATTCTGAAGCATACAAAACATATGTGACACCCCAGGAAGGGAATCGGTGTTAATTTTTCTTTGTGCTTGCATCCGGATGCTTGCATACGGGAGGTGTGGATCTGCTGGCACAGTGTTGTTCACTGGGCGTATAGGCAGGCTTCCAAGTTGTTTGGAGGTTCACAGCTGGGCCTTGGTGGTGAAGCAGTCCTGAGCTGGCATGGAGGAGGGGCATGTTATGGGACTAGCTGATACCCCTTCTGTACACTGTGGTGGCCTGTAATCAGGCACCAGATATGATTGTGGTTCACCTTGAGGAAAATGGCTTGGGACTGTGTAACAGTACGGATTTAATGATGAAAACTAAGAGGGACTTGGGGCAGATCCTGGAACTTTTCCCAGGAATAAAAATTATTTGATCGGACATGTTGCAATGCAGAGTGTGACGCGGAGCTGTTAACCTCCCATGCATTGACAAGGCTAGGAGGTACATGAACACTGAGGTGGCCAAATCAGAGGAGGCACGGGGGGTGGTAATTTCTCATCTTGGCATAGCATATGGGGCACCAGAATTATTTAGGGAGGATGGGGTCCACCTGTCAGACTTGGGAGCTGATACGTTTTTAGCCTATATTTAAAAAAGCATCAGAAGACATCTGGGAACCTGACTGGGTATGAGGGGGAGCCAGCCAAGCTAATTGCTGTTGCCTCTTTGCGGCAGATGTCCAGTGCAGGTGCTTCATAGGGAATGAAGGCGATCAGAAAAAAATGGATTGGGAAAGGATTTAAACGAGGTATTCTTTAAAGGAGCTTGTGATAGGGCATTCACCCCACACTGGCATGTATGGGGTTAATAGAGCCCTGAGGTGGCTGTGTGGGGAAGTGGCCAATAGGAGAGAGGCTGTAAGCAGCAGCCAGTTGGGGCCCAGCAGACACATTTAAGAAGGGCCGCAGGGCAGAGCAGAGTCAGTAGCTGCCTGGAGGTTGAGGAGAGAACACTGTATTCCTAGTAGGCTGCAACCCTATAGCACCTTGGATAGATCAGTGCAGGTGGGGAGCCCAGGAATAGAGAAGGAGCTGCTGGAACTGAGTAGGGTGCTGTGGCTGCAGGGAAGTGGCCTAGAGAAATGCAGCGGTAGTCGAGGAAAAGGAACACAGTAAGTGACTGCGGTTCAGAAGTTCACTGGGTTGGGACCCAGACCCCCAACTCGCCACTGGGGAAGTGGCTGGACAGCTGGATGAACGTACTAAACCCTAGAAGGGGGAAGCACGCTTGCGGGGACAGCCGAAGGGCTGTGTCATGAAGAGGGCACTGTGGTCTCTGGAATGATGCAGGTCAGAGAGCAGACATGATGGTGGGTAAGGCACCATCGGGAGAGGGCATACCAACCTGAGGAGCTAATCCCCAAAACAGCCAGCAGGAGGTGCCAGTGTGGTGAGCAGAGCCCTGTCACAGAACTGAAATAGGGAAGGTTTGGGGCTCCTATTACTGGTATGGTAGGGAGTCAACTCTCCCTCCTTTTTAGCTCCCCCCCCCCATTTGAACAGCAGGGTTTGGGGCAAAGGTGAGGTCATAGCAGTGGGTTGTTTGTGGACCAGGATGAGTAAGAAGGAGGGCTGCCAGCAACCCCCTGGGTATAAATAAATGATTATGGAATTACCTGCACTGTTCAATTTTATCTGCCAAGTACTCCCACACATTTAGAAATGAAGTTGCCAACTAATTAAACCACGTCCTGTATCTCCTGACCTTCTTCCGGCATAGCCAGACAAAGAACTGATTTCTCATGAGCATTGCTAAACTGGCAGTGCTGGAGATTGAAGTCCTCTATCGATTGACAGATCAGGGTACAACAGCAGCAAAACAAACTTCCCCTCCAATGTCCCACGTAGCTCAGTCTCAGCACACAGTGAAGACTCTGCCTCTTAAGCTGCTAAGAGCGTGCTAGTTCTAATTGTGGCAGGGATTTTAGTGATGAGGAGAACTCTCCACTTGGGACTGAACAGACACCACCAAATGCATTTTACATTGGCCACCAGTCTATTTAGACTGGATTGGGGCAATTGATCTAAGGCGGAAATATGTGGCATTGATTTCCCAATCCCCCAGAGCCATCTAACCTTCCAGCTCTTCTTTGAATATACAAACTGATTACAGTTTTTTTTAAAATTATTTTCTTGGAAATCATGATGTAAACTTAGAATGATAAATATTTCTGTATATAGGAATCCCTTCCTGAGCCTACTTAAATTAGTGGGAGTTCTGCCATTGATTTCAAGGGGGAACAGGATCTCTCCATGCTAACATCTGAAGTATATGTCAAGCCCCTGATTTATTCAGCATCTTATTAACCTTTTATGCAGCGTTGCATTTCTGCAGGCTCAGGTGGAAGGAAAAATGCAGAAAGAAAAGTTTTCAGAACACTAAAATGATGGCAGCAATGACACATTCCTTTTAAAAGCAATGACATTCATGACCAGCATTGGCATGGTTTTGAGTGTTCAGAAAAACTAAATTCCTTTCAGATTTTAGGCATTAGGGTTTCATTTTCTGCATCCATTCCCACATTTCTTCTATCTCCATCCCACACCCCCCAGCAATAGAAGTGATAGTCTTTTGCCTTGGAGGCATTTCCTCTGGCATGCAGCTTTAGAAGTTCCAGTTAGTCAGGGCCATCCCTAAGGAGGTGCGGGACCCGGGGCGGAAGCGATGAATCCATCCAAGTGCACCGGCCGAGTGTTGCTTTCATCCTACCACCCTCACAGGGTACTACTCCACAGGCAGTAAGTTCTTCCCTTATGGGCCTCGTGCAACAGCAGGTCAAACCCACCTTCCCTGCCCGGCAGGGCATAGAACTGACTGTGAGCTAGCTCTATACATTAAAAAAAAATGTAAGCGGCTTTCTGTCAAGCTTCTGTGGGGGACAAAAGGGGATCTGAAATGGGACTAGTTTACCAATGACCAGTTAATTTAAAATAAAAAGTGCACTTAAAAATCCTACATTGTATTTTCTGTGGGAGGAGGATTAATTGTGGTCCCTTGCCATTCAGTTTTAGAATGTGACTGCTCTACACACCCAGTATACGCTCTTCAGAAATATGACTAGGGCAGATGCTGCTTGAGCACGATATGGGCACCAAATGGGAGAAGAGAGCAAGAAGCCTTTTTCTGGGATAAACACAGTTCTTCATGTATGCACAGAAACTGCACCTTCCTACCTTAACACAGGCCAAAGTGTGGAGGGGAGGAGGTGAAAGCAGAGCCCATTCTCTCTACCATATTGCAGAGCTGGATGTCTGCAGAAAGGTGAATTAGCTCCTCCATCATTTAGGATGGTGCCTGAGGTGCTCACACACATACTGGAAAGCACTGTGAAGTGAAACCCCTCCTACAGCTTCCTCGGAGGCAATGTTGTACTTTGCCTCCCCCTCATAGCAGAGCTGTGTTTATCAAGCTAAATGGACCACTTAATATGTAATGATTTCCTTTAAAATGTTGTCACAGATGGTGCTGGTATTTGTGGCTAAGGATCCTTCCCCGTACCTCTCTGAGCTCTCATCGCCTGAATTAGCTGCATGTGGCACATGTTACTAAACTGATTACCTTGGTACTTTATTTAGAATCTATTTCATTGCAAGCCATTTAGCTGTATAAGTACTAAACAGAGCACATTTAAATCCACCTCTAATTCCCACCCACCCCCGCCCCCCAGGCTAAACCTAAATCTATAAGTAAATGAAGCCTGATCTTTATGGGTCATAGAGTCCCTCATATAAGACACTACAAGAGGTTCCCCCAAAAATAAGTGAGGGATTTGGTCCCTAAAAGAAGCAGTTCCCTCAGTCTTTTTCTCAGAACATACATAAGAATGGCCATAGTGAGTCAGACCAATGGCCCATCTAGCCCAGTATCCTGTCTTCCAACAGTGGCCAATTCCAGGTGCTTCAGAAGCAATGAACAGACCAAGGCAGTTATCAAGTGATATACCCCTGTCAAGGCCAGCTTCTGGCAGTTGGAAGCTTAGCGATATCCAGGCCATGGGGCTGTGTCTGTGGTGGCTAACAGCCATTGATGGACCTATTCTCCATGAACTTATCAAATTCTTTTCTGAACTCAGTTATAATTTTGGCCTTCACAATATCCTCTGGAAATGAGTTCCACAGGTTGACTGCATTGTGTAAAGTACTTCCTTCTGTTTGTTTTAAACCTGCTGCCTATTAATTTCATTGGGTGACTCCTGGTTCTTGTGTTGTGTGAAGGGGTAAATAACACTTATCCTCTACACCTTTCATGATTTTATAGACCTCCATCACATCCCCTCTTTTCTAAGCTGAACAGTCCCCGTCTTTTTAATCTCTCCTCATATGGAAGCTGTTCCAAATCCCTAATTATTTTTGTTGCCCTCCTCTGTACTTTTTCTAGTGCTAATATATCTATGTTGGGATTGGGGCAAAATTGAATTTCATCTGCCATTTGGTTGCCCAGTCACCCAGTTTTGTGTGATCCCTTTGTAAATCTTCACAGTCAGCTTTGGACCTAACTATTTTGAGTAATTTTGTATTGTCTGCAAACTTTGTCACCTCGCTATTTACCCCTTTTTCCAGATCATTTATGAATACATTGAACTGCACAGGTCCCAGGATAGATCCTTGGGGGACCCCGCTATTTACATCTCTCCACTGTGAAAATTGTCCATTTATTCCTACCCTTTATTTCCTATCTTTTAACCAGTTACTGATCCATGAGAAGACCTTCCCTGGTGTCCCATGACTGCCTACTATCCTTAAGAGCCTTTCATGAGGGACCTTGTCAGAGGCTTTCTGAAAGTCCAAGCACACTATATCCCCTGGATCAGCCTTGTCCACATGTTTGTGAATACCTTCAAAGAATTCTGACAGATTGGTAAGGCATGATTTCCTATTACAAAAGCCATGTTGACTCTTCCCCAACATATTGTGTTCATCTATGTGTCTGGTAATTCTGTTCTTTACTATAGTTTCAACTAATTTGCCAGGTACTGTAATTGCCAGGATCTTTTTTGAAAAATTGGCATTACATTAGCTATCCACCAGTCATCTGGTACAGAGGCCAATTTAAAGGATTGGTTACATACCACAGTTAGTAGTTCTGCAATTTCATATTTGAATTCCTTCAGAACTTTGGGTGAATACCATTTGGTCCTGGTGACTTATTACAGTTTAATGTAACAGTCTATTCCTAAACCTCCTCTAGTGACACCTCAGTCTGGGCAGTTCCTCAGATTTGTCACCTGAAAAGAATGGCACAGGTGTGGGAATCTCCTTCACACACTCTGCAGTGAAGAGTGATGCAACTAATCATTTTGGGGGTGAAAGGTCTTTTTACTGTTTTGCTGTTTTTTTTAATTTGGAGTATGCATAAATTTCAAGCCTTTATTACAGTGTTTTTAAAAAGTTTCCATGCAGCTTGCAGGTATTTCACTCTTGTGACTGCTCCTTTTAATTTCTAAGTAGCCTCCTCATTTTTGTGTAGTTCCCTTTTTGGAAGTTAAATGCTACTGTGGTGGGTTTCTTTGGTATTTTCTCCCCTACAAGGGGAAAAATTTAATTATTTATATTTATATTATATTTAATTACATTACGGTTGCTATTACCAAAAGTGTTTTAACTATATTCCCCTATAGGACCAGATCAAGTGTGCCACTGAGGACTAAATCAAGAATTGCCTCTCCCCTTGTGGGTTCCAGGACTAGCTGTTGAAAGAAGCAGTCATTAATGGTGTCTAGAAATATTATCTCTGCATCCTGTCCGGAGGTGACATGTACCAAGTCAATATGGGGATAGTTAAAATCCCCCATCATTACTGCATTTTCTGTTTTTGTAGCCTCTCTGTTTTTGTAGCCTCATTGAGCCTGGTCAGATGTTTGGTAGTATATTCCTACTGCTGAACTCTTTACTATTCAAGCATTCTGCGGTACTGTTTTATTCATTTAAGACTTTCTTTCACATATACTGCCACTTCTCCAGCAGTGCACTGTCATTCCTATATATTTTGTGCCCTCGTATTACCATCATTCCAAGTTGTTGTGATGCTAGTATGTCAGTATCCTCATTAAATAGCAGGCTCTCATGTTCACCCATTTCAGTGTTTAGACTTCTTTCATTTGTATGCAAGCATTTATAAAATTTGTCAATATTTATATGTCTGCCTTCATATGATGTAATTAATGTAATTTGTTTGACTGTTTCTCTCCTCACTGTGACCCTCTTCTAGCCCCAGGACAGCATGGAATCCAGTCCCCTGCTAGATAATGTCTCAGAAACTCTTAAAGAGCAAGGAAATCTCTAAGTGAATGTTACCTCATGCAGTATGAACAGAGTCAGAAATTTATACCGTAGTTGCCAACATTAAAAATAAAAGTACTTGGAATAAGTGTGCAAAGAAGCTAGACCCCTGTGTGAGCATCCTAGGGAGTTTAGGTGATTTCTAATTGAAAATCTGAAGTCTTAGGGCCTTATGACGCTTGAGGGGGTTCAGCTAAGCCACAGAGGCTCTATTATATATCAAAAACCAACTTCTCTCCCCCCCATCCGTATCAAGCAGGCCCCAGTGTGCAGTTGTCTTCCTGATGAGAGGCTCTGGAGCCTCACTCCTTTGCCAGTACCTTCAGGGAGAAGTAGCAGGCCCATTCCACCCTGTGGGGTCTTCAGGGGAGTTTTCCTACATTCATTCTTGACTGCGATTGTGTGGTGTGTCTTCTCCTTTCTTAAAGGGAGGTTTCCAGGTATCTCCTATTTGTCTCTCTGGTAGGAGTTGGGGAGATTTTCAAGTTTCCTCCATTCCTTATGGCACCCCCTTTGTGCTTCCCAGCCCTTCGCCCATGTGTTCCACATCCAAGAAAAATCAATTCTTCCCCCAGAATAACTCTTCACTTTCCAAAACATCAACCCCATTACTGCCATGCCTCCAAAACAAAATCTGTCTTCTCACTTTGTCTGCCCAACCCTCCCTCCTAGTTCCTGCAAGCCTCAGCTAACTCTACTGTTTCCCTGTGTTACAGGCATCCTCTGGCTTCCCTAAAGAGATAATACTGCTGCTGCACAGAAAGCACACATCACCTTCTCTAATATCCCCATGCTGGCCAGGACGGGCCTATACGGAGAGGGAACAGAAATCAATGTCTCAGGACTCTGCCAACTCATTTGTCTTTCCACTGAGTGACATTAACCATTGGGAGGCCTCCCCCCAGGCTTAGGAAGCACAGGTTTACTTATTTAGTTTAAATCCTGGCATCAGCAACAAGCCAAACAACAGGCTGGAGCTCCTTGCTGTGCACAGTAGCGCCTAGTGGTCAGAGGCCGGCAGTGCAGCAAACTCTGCCCCACAGGCCAGGACTCTAACCAGGTTTGTAAAATTTGACTATTCCAGCATATTGAGAGAGTTGGTTGCTATGATTTAACATGAGCTTGGTAGTGGGAGGTGGGAGGGGAGAAGGAGTCCAGTAATCAGATAGCATCCTCCCCCTCCCCAGTGTTGGAGATAGTGGCGCTCCAATGGAGGGTCTGCCATAGGAATGGGAGAAAGAAGGAATGATGCCACAGATATAGCACTCCTTTCTTTCTGCCTCCTGCAGCAATGATCCCTTGGGTTTTCATCTTCCCACTTGTGGGGCTGATCTTAATAACTGTCCCCAGCTGATCTATTTCCTGTCTTCTCTTGGTCAGCATTAACTATTTCCCTGCTCTCCAGCTGCATAGTGCTTCTACATCTCATCATGCCTAGAGTATTCATGCTAGAAGTGCTCCTGTGGCCATTTTGCAAATTTCCTTTCATTATTTATACAATAGATTACTCAAACATGAAAGCAAATGTTCATAAGTAACTTGCTAACAGGGAGCTGGACACATTGTTTTAATAAAAGTCACATGATCCAATTAGGGAATGGGAACAATGCCATGTGGTCTAAGTGATTGGTCATATGGCAATATGAATAGCAATGTTTATAGTGACCAGTTCAAGAATAACTCCGAGGCTAAAACTGGTTTGTCCCATTATTTGTTAAACAATTGCAAATAAGGAACAAATTCATAAAAATCATAACCTGTTCACAGATAATTTGTGCACAAGAAGAGCTACATTGCTCAGATGAATCATTTGCAATGAATAATTTTACCATTCTATACAGATGCAGAGCTTCTGAATTTACAGAACATTATGGAAATGTATCTTCAGTCCTCATGAGACACAAAAATGTTAATTTCTGGCACTGAAGGAAGGCTTGAATGAGAATGTGATTAAACATTTATAACTACTTGCTGTTTTCTTGGCTCAACCAATATTCTTTTCAACAAACACTTGGACTGTTTTAGAAACACCACCAATATTTGCTGTTCAATGAGTATTCTTCATTCTGGTTGATCTTAGCAATGGGTAACACTGATTACATTGGGCACTGGGTTCAGCTTTTTTAAACAATTTGATCTCCTTGTTCAGGAGCAAGGCTAGGGATCCATGCTGATTTTATTAGATCTTTCAGCAGCCTTTGATACAGCCAATCAGGGCCGGCCCACAACACTTTGGCACCTGAGGCGGAGAGCTCAAATGATGCCCCCATGCCTCTTCGCTTGGGCCAAAACTTTGAAAGGTTTCAGTTCTGCCTTCTTCCTGTTCTACTCCTCTCATGGTACTGCTCTGCTACCTACCCCAATAAAGGAGAACTTAAAATGCCTTGTTCAAAAATTTTAAGTAACACTTAACTTTCAAATGCCTGAATAGCAAATGTAACTTTTCTTGTCTGCATAGTAAACACTGGCATTTTTAATCTGTTTGAATGATCAAAGTGTTGCTTTCCGTGCCTTCTTGGTTGCAAAGATTTGAACTGCTTCCTGAAGGTCCACAGTCTGGGCCAGCTCATGCTCTATTGAGATGATTGCAAGGCCGACCAGCCTCTCCTGTGTCATTGTGGAGCATAGATGTGTTTTTATTAACTTCAGCTTGGAGAAGCTGTATTCTCCACTGGCAACTGTTATAGGAAGTGTTAGAAGTATGTGCAGAGCAACAAAAGCATTTGGAAAGAAGGTGGTCATCTTATTTGTGAACATATATTCCAGAACAGCCTTTGGAGTTGATCCCGCTGAAATGTATCTTGAAAGGGCTTTCAGTTCATCACCTAAATCACTCGCATCAATATCATGCATGTCATCATGTGTCAACATTGTCTCTAGTGCCCTGCATTGCTGGTGTCGGTCTTCTTCAGGTATAGTGAGGAGTTTTGGAATATCATACAACATCCCAACTATACTGCTGTGTTCCTCGAGCTGCATGAAACGTTCTTCAACTGACTGAATTGCACAATCTAGCACCTGGTTAAAGTATTCAACTTTGAATTGTTGTTTGGGGTCTCTTATTGGATTATCCCATGCCTCGTAATTAAAATGTCTTCTTCGGTGACTCTTGTATTCTTGAATGGGTGGGAAAATAGCTTCAGTGTGAAGTTCCTCTGCCAACTTCAGTGCACTCTTCAGAACGTTTTGAAATCCCTCATCTGACTGGTAAGACTGTAGGTATGACTTCGCTTTGTCCAGTTGTTCCATTGCTCCAGATATATCAAGGTCAACACCTTGGAGTCTCTTGCTTACAACATTTATTTCAAACAGTATGTCATGCCACAACACTAAGCCACACAGAAATTTGAAGTTATGTATGTTTCTGGTGATTCCATTTCCCTCTGCCACTGTTCTCCCATGAACAGTTCCTGTCATAGCATTATCCTCCATAATGGGAACATCTCTCTTCCCAATTTGGTGTTTGAGAGGCTTTATCGCCTCCACTCGACTTTCCCATTGCGTGGCACTCAGTGGTTTCAGGGTCAGAGAGGATGTTCCCAGATGTTGCTTTAAAATTTGCCATCGATGAGTTGATGCAGAGAAAAATACATAGATGCTTTGAATTACATTAAAAAATTCAGCAGCCTCACTAGAAGCTGATGCTACATCGCTGACCACCGAGTTCAATGAATGAGAACTGCATGGGACAAAAAGAGCTCAAAGGTTTAACTCTCGGATCCGTGTTTGCACTCCTCTGTTCTTTCCTCTCATGTTGGCACCATTATCGTAGCCCTGACCTCTCAGGTCAGCTATTGCAATTCCTGTATCTTCCAGCTTTTTAAGAAGCACATTTGTCATACCAGCTCCTGTTGTATCATCAATGTCAATACATTCTAGAAAATGCTTTCTGACAGTCACCACGGCAGGGACATTTTCACAAGGTTCTGTTGTTGTTACAAAACGCACCATTAAAGTCATTTGTTCCCTATAGCTGATGTCAGGTGTGCAGTCCAGAATAACAGAGTAATATCTTGCTGACTTCAGATCTGCCACAATCTTCTGTTTAACTTTTGTTGCCAGTAACTGTATGATCTCATTTTGAATTGTTTTTCCAAGGTAGTGGTGTGTGTACGTTTCTTGGGTGGTGACTCTTCTGAGATGCTCCTGGAGTACAGCATCAAACTCAGCCATCAGCTCCACAATTTTAAGGAAGTTTCCACTGTTCAGCACATACAGCTGATCTGAAGTGCCACGCAGTGCTAGGTTTTGGGTAGCAAGCATTCTCACAATGGCAATGAGCCTTTTCAGAACATTTTGCCAGTAAAGAGACTCTGATGCAGTCTTCTCTTGATGCTGATCATCTAGGCTGGCCTTTAACCTTAGTCTCATCTCAAGCTCTTTCCACCTATGGAATGCTCTCTGGTGATTTGCTGCCTTCTCATGGCATGCTAGATTTCCAGCCATATTTTTCCAGTCCTTTGTTCCTGTAGAACCCAGTGTGGCTGGAACATTAGACTGGAAGAGTTTGCAACAAAAACAGTATGCAGCATTCTGGGTTTTTGGGTACATAAGCCATAGCCTCTCTACTTTGTCACCATTGGGGATTTCATGCCAGTCATGTATTGGATGGAAACTTATATTTTCATTGTCTTTGGGGAACATGACGTTTTTCACTTGCTGTGGCTTGTGCAGTACAAGGAAGTCCCTCAGGCTACTGCTCAAGTGGGTCCACAGTCTTGGATCATCTAGACTTAAGGAACTAAACTCAGCAGCAGCTGTTTCTTGCGCTTCCACCACACTCTTCTCTGATCTACACTTTTCTTTAGGAATGTGTATGGTTACATCCATTTGAGATGGAGATATGGCTGCTGCAATAGCTGCCAGGTTACCGGCACTCTGACTAACTGGAAGGTCAGGCATCTCCTCACCACTCACATTCTCACTGTGGCCGGAAGGCTCACCGTCAACATTCCTGCTTAGATAGAAAAGCTTCCTTTGCTTTCTTTCTTTTTCTGAATGCTGCCCCAGAGGGGCGTTTTCTTCTTTCACTCATGACTGCTGTTCAGTGCCAAGTATAGTGGCTCTCAACACTCAATTGAAGGGGACAAATAAGCAGGCTGGTAGCAGGGCCTGAGTGAGGGAAGATATCAGCGTCTTAAGGGCCTAACTGGCTCCTACTACTTCAGTTGACTGCTTGTTCTCCTCAAGTGGGTTCAGGGAAGCAGCAGGAAACAGGAAGCTCCCTGAGAAGCTGGTGTTAATCAGTCCTTTGGGTGCTAGAGAGGTATATAAGAGCCTCCTCCTCCTCTCTCTCCCTGCAGGTCCTGCTGCTTTCTGTTATTCCCTCTCACCTTTTCTCCTGCCCGCCTCTTATGTCTCTTGTGCCCTCCTTCCTCCAGCACAGCACTCCACCATCTCTGTGCATCTAGAGCAGAGAGAATACATATGCACCAGCAGCAGACACAATTTTCTACACTCTGGGTCATAGTGGCACCCCACCTCAGTTCGCCTCATGGTAAGGCCAGCCCTGCAGTCGATATGCTTTGTTACAGGCTTTGATACAGCTGATCATGATCATTCATCTGTGCAACCTGGCAGGAATGTCTGGGATGACTTTAGAATGGTTCTTTTTGTTCCTTGCAGATAATTACTCATTCTTCACCAGGGCTACCATATGGAGGGGGGACCTGTAGACGTCCATCCTATCACCCACTCCAGTGTAAATTAAATCACGAAGGAATAGCAATAAAGAATTTGGGTTTCCTGTCTATCAGTCAGGGATAATGATACTTGCCCTCCTTAGTGAAGCAATTGGAGATCTATGGATGAGAAGTGCCATGCAACTGCTAAGTATTATTAATACTATTAATATGCTGATGATATGCAGTAGCACATCCCTCCAATAAATCCAGGTTCTATAGTATCCTTGTTTTCCAAGTGGCCGTCTGAATTTAGGGATTAGATGAAAGTCAATCCAGACAAGTCTGAGCTGATCCTGGTGGATTGGGGAAAGTACATTGTGGCATTGAAAGGGGCTGTAATTGATCCTGAGATCAATTGAGAGGGTATTCCTTCTCTTTGTCCTGATGGCTTGCAATAGTAGGGTTTTATTGGATCTGCTCCTGCTCTCGAATTCCAAGATGAGAAAAGTGGCCCAAAGTGCTTTTTATGATTTCAGTCTGCCACTTCAAGATGTAAGGGAAGGTATTGTGTCTCTGAGCAATACGTCTCTGAATAATGGGCACCTGGCTTTCCTAGTAATTGCCTCTCCATCTATGCCCTGTCATGGCAATTGTGATCAGCTAGAATACTTCTGCTGTCTGTCCTCAGGACTGAACTCACAGCGGTTTAGTGACTGGAATTCAGCAAAGCCCAAGATTGGGGGGTTCTAAGGAACAGTGCAAGACATTGTTCACCCTGATTTTTTACTTAATTTGGGCCTGTAACCAAAAGGCTTTTAATCTCATGTGTGAATAGGGCTGAGAAAGGCTTGGATGGGTTTAGTTTGTGATAATGTTAGTAACCAGACTTATGTTTCAATATATGCAAAGATATTAGGATGTTCATTCTATAGGAATTGTGACTGTAGGTAAGGTACAGTGCAGTATAGCTTCCACACTGTGCCTCAGAGAGGCAGTACTGGGGCTCTGTGGCTGTCATGGTTCCTCTCTTGCATTGTGGAAAATAATTTACTACACCTTTTTCAGTATACTCCCATAGCCAGCAAATACTGCTCTGTGGCTACATCCACTCCCTACCCAGATGCTCACAAAAGGTACAGCCAGGTAAAGTTCTCTGTGTCCTGCCCAAGTACTCAGGGGTGTAATATACATAGACTTAAACCAAGGTGGGCCATGCGAAGGCTTGTGGAAAAGCAGGGTGACCAAACTCGCCGTGTGGCCAAACAAAGAGAACTATCTCGTCCTAAAGTGTAGACATGAGTTTGCATCACAGTATGGCAGCTTAAACTGACAGTAAAAAGAAAAGGAGTACTTGTGGCACCTTAGAGACTAACAAATTTATTTGAGCATAAGCTTTCGTGAGCTACAGATCACTTCATCCGATGCATGCAGTGGAAAATACAGTGGGGAGATTTTCTATACACAGAGAACATGAAACAATGTGTTACCATACACACTGTAACAAGAGTGATCAGGTAAGTTGAGCTATTACTAGCAAAGGAGAGAAAAAAAACCTTTTGTAGTGATAATCAAGGTGGGCCATTTCCAGCAGTTGACAAGATCCTGTGAGGAACAGTGGGGGAGGGGGGGGGGTTGGAATAAACATGGAGAAATAGTTTTACTTTGTGTAATGACACATCCACTCCCAGTCTTTATTCAAGCCTAATGTAATGGTGTCCAGTTTGCATATTAATTCCAATTCAGCAGTCTCTCGTTGGAGTCTGTTTTTGAAGTTTTTTTGTTTTAAGATAGCGACCTTCATGTCTGTGATTGCGTGACCAGAGAGATTGAAGTGTTCTCCGACTGGTTTATGAATGTTGTAATTCTTGACATCTGATTTGTGTCCATTTATTCTTTTACGTAGAGACTGTCCAGTTTGACCAATGTAAATGGCAGAGGGGCATTGCTGGCACATGATGGCATATTTCACATTGGTAGATGTGCAGGTGAACGAGCCTCTGATAGTGTGGCTGATATGATTAGGCCCTATGATGGTGTCCCCTGAATAGATATGTGGACACAGTTGGCAACGGGCTTTGTTGCAAGGATAGGTTCCTGGGTTAGTGTTTTTGTTGTGTGGTTGCTGGTGAGTATTTGCTTCAGGTTAGGGGGCTGTCTGTAAGCAAGGACTGGCCTGTCTCCCAAGATCTGTGAGAGTGATGGGTTGTCCTTCAGGATAGGTTGTAGGTCCTTGATGATGCGCTGGAGAGGTTTTAGTTGGGGGCTGAAGGGGTGATGGCTAGTGGCGTTCTGTTATTTTCTTTGTTGGGCCTGTCCTGTAGTAGGTAACTTCTGGGTACTCTTCTGGCTCTGTCAATCTGTTTCTTCAGTTCAGCAGGTGGGGGTAGTGTAGTTGTAAGAACGCTTGATAGAGATCTTGTAGGTGTTTGTCTCTGTCTGAGGGGTTGGAGCAAATGTGGTTGTATCATAGAGCTTGGCTGTAGACAATGGATCATGTGGTGTGGTCTGGATGAAAGCTGGAGGCATGTAGGTAAGTATAGCGGTCAGTAGGTTTCTGGTATAGTGTGGTGTTTATGTGACAAAAGAAAAAGGACACTAAACTATCTACACTACTACATGCCACAAGGAGCCACAACAGTGGTTCCCTAACCCACCCAACAATATTGTTAATCTATCCAGCTATACTCTTAGCCCAGCAGAAGAATCTGTCCTATCTCGGGGCCTCTCCTTCTGCCCCGCCACTCCCACGGACATGATACAGTTCTGTGGTGAGCTAGAATCCTATTTTCAACGTCTCCAACTCAAGGAATATTTCCAACACACCTCTGAACAGCATACTAACCCACAGAGACCTTCCTACCAACACTACAAAAGGAAGGATTCTGGGTGGACTCCTCCTGAAGGCCGAAACAACAGACTGGACTTCTACATAGAGTGCTTCTGCCAACGTGCACAGGCTGAAATTGTGGAAAAGCAGCATCACTTGCCCCATAACCTCAGCCGTGCAGAACACAATGCCATCCACAGCCTCAGAAACAACTCTGACATCATAATCAAAAAGGCTGACAATGGAGGTGCTGTCGTCACCATGAATAGGTTGGAATATGAACAAGAGGCTGCTAGGCAGCTCTCCAACACCACATTCTACGAGCCATTACTCTCTGATCCCACTGAGGGTTACCGAAAGAAACGACACCATCTGCTCAAGAGACTCCCTTTAAAAGCACAAGAACAAATCCGCACAGACACACCCCTAGAGCCCCGACCAGGGGTATTCTACCTGCTACCCAAGATCCATAAACCTGGAAATCCTGGATGCCCCATCATCTCAGGCATTGGCACCCTGACTTTCCACTTGGAAAACAAGGCTATGTAGACTCCCTCCTCAGGCCCTACGTTATCAGCACTCCTAGCTATCTTAGAGACACCACTGACTTCCTGAGGAAACTACAATCCATCGGTGATCTTCCTGAAAACACCACCCTAGCCACTATGGATGTAGAAGCCCTCTACATCAGCATTCCACATAAAGATGGAAAGCTTATGCTCAAATAAATTTGTTAATCTCTAAGGTGCCACAAGTACTCCTTTTCTTTTTGCAGCTACAGACTAACACGGCTGCTACTCTGTAACCTGACAGTGTGATTTGGGCTGCATATGGAGAGAGAGAGAGAGAGGTTTAGAGAGTACACATGTGAAAATCCCTTTTTATGTGGCTGTGCAGAAGCTGCTCCTAAATTATTTACAGTTATGAACACCTAAATGACAATATAAGAATGGCCATACTCAGTCAGACCAGTGGTCCATCTAGCCCAGTATCCTGTCTTCTAACAGTGGCCAGTGACAAATGCTTCAGAGGGAATTAACATAACAGAGCAATTAGAGAGTGATATAGTGCTGTTGTCCAGTCCTAGTTTCTAGTAGTCAGATGTTTACAGACACCCAGAGTATGGGGTTGCTTCCCTAACCATCTTGACTTTGAGTCATTGATGGACCTATCTATCCTCCAGGAACTTATAAAATTCTTTTTTTAAATTCAGTTATAATTTTGGCCTTCACAATATCCCCCTGGCAATGAGTTCTACAGGTTGACTGTGCATTGTGTGAAGAAGTACTTCCTTCTGTTTGTTTTAAACCTGCTGCCTATTAATTTCATTGGGTGACCCCTGTTCTTGTGGTATATGAAGGGGTAAATAACACTTTCTGATTCCATTTCTCCACACCATTCATGATTTTATAGACCTCTAATATCGCCCCTTAGTTGTCTCTTTTGGAAGCTGAACAGTCCCAGTCTTTTTTAATCTCCCCTTTATGGAAGTTGCTGCATACTCCTTATCAATTTTGTTGCCATTCTTTGTACCTTTTCCAATTCTAATATCTCTTTTTTGGGGATGAGACAACCAGAATGACATGCAGTATTCAAGCTGAGAGCGTACCATGGATTTATATAGTGGCATTAGTATATTTTCTGTCTTCTTATCTATCCCTTTCCTAATGGTTACATGTTAGGTTTTTTTACTGTTACTGCACAATGAACAAATGTTTTTAAAGAACTATCCACAATGACTCCAAGATCTCTTTTTTGAGTGGTAACAGCTAATGTAGACCACATCATTTGTATGTATATTTGGGATTATGTTTTCCAATATGCATTACTTTGTACTTATTAACATTGAATTACATCTGGCATTGTGTTGCCCAGTCGCCCAGTTTTGTGAGATTCCTTTGTAACTCTTCACAGTCAGCTTTGGACTTAACTCTCTTGTAGCATATGCAAACTTTGCCATCTCATTGTTTACCCCTTTTTACAGATATGAATATGCTGAACATCACAGGTCCCAGTACAGACCCTGCTATTTACCTCTCTCCACTGTGAAAACTGACCATTTATTCCTACCCTTTCCTAGCATTTAACCAGTTACTGCTCCATGACAGGACCTTCCCTCTTATTCCATGACTGCTTACTTTGCTTAAAAGCCTTTGGTGTGGGACCTTGTCAAAGGTTTTCTGAAAGTCCAAGTATACTATATAAGCAGGATCACCCTTGTCCACGTTTGTTGTTGTTCTCAAAGAATTCTAATAGATTGGTGAGGCATGATTTCCCTTTACAAAAGCCATGTTGACTCTACTCCAACATATCTTGTTCATCAATGTGTAAATAGTAAAAGATATTGATCAATTGGAGGAAGTTCAGAGAAGAGTCGCAAAAATGATTAGTGGGCTCAGAAGGACTGATGTATAAGGAAAGATTAAAAGAAAAATATATGGTATGAGGCTTGGCTAACTGATGATTTAGGGAGACCACAATAATTTCTACAAGTATATGAAGGAAGTAAATACTAGGAAGAAAGAGAAATTACAGACAGGGACAAAATTAGGAGTAATGAGACATAAGTACACTTGGCAGAATTTGATTTGCATGTTTTTATATAATTTTGACAGGAAATAGCAATGTTTATTTTTAAACTTTTTTTCAATTTTTATCAATTTAGATTGTCACAGTTGCACAACATTATAAGCTTTAACCATTCTTATTGATTTACATATGTTTAAATTTAGATTTTCACAGTTGCAGGAAATTATGGGGGTAGGGTGATCAGTTATTTAGTAGCAGACATTGAGATTCATAAAGTTAAAACTTTATAACAGTTAAAACACACAATATCAACCTCATATGTCAAAACACACAAATATCCTTAAATCAAATTCCAATAAGTTCTCAAGCAACATTTTACTTCCTTTGCCTTGCCTCTCTATAAATTTTGATTATTACTAATGGAAATATTTTTTTCATCATTTTGTGTGAGTATGGTGAAATCAGTATTTACCAACAAAAATTTAATCTTTCCAAGCCTAGACATAAGGCCTGATCCCATAAGCTATGCTGCATGCAGAACACTACTGAAATCAAATTAATTAAGGGAAAGTTTAGGTTGAATATTGGGAGAAACTTTTCTGCCCAGATCTGTTAAATAGACTTCCAAGAGAAACAGTGGCAATCCCATGCTATAAGAATTTTAAAACCTTGATTGGACAGAAAAGGTTCTAAAGCAATCCAGTACTAGGACCAAATAGGTTTTGTCCTTTGGAATGTCTATGCTTCATATTAAATAACATTTTATTTATATCTGAAGGCACTAAATGGTTAATGACATTCCATATAGGATTAAGAGGATATTGGCTATTTTAATTCCATAGGAAATATCTCTCTGACATAAGTAACGTTTTTCTCAGCCTGTGGCTGAGCACCAGAAGGGGGATATTAAGCTCTGTGAGTATATCATCCCAGAATTCTACAGAACTGCTTTATCCAACCTCATCATACTGCTTGCGTTTTCTTTGGAAATAGAAAAATTATACAAAAATTAAAGGTTTCTTTCCTTTTTCTCATTTGATTCCCACAACAGCACTACCTTACTTTGCAGTCTCCACAGGCACATTCTCTGGGCACAAGACAGAGAACATGCATTACCTGATGTTTGCTGACTTCATGAATCCTAAGGTCACTGAGGTTGGAAGTTTTGGTTACGTATAATTAAACAGGTGACTTCTGGCATACAACAGCTCTGTGCGTAACTGCACAATGCAGCCCTCATTCTTTCACACGGTTTGTAGAATAATTCCTTTGAAATTGAGTGCTCCTGTCATTCCTGTGAAATATACCATGAATTCAAAACAGCCAAAGTTAACCACCAGCTACACTGCGCTGGATGGCTGATCTTCTATTGACGATACTAGAATGACAAGAGCATACTCTATTTTTCTAGGTTAGTGCTCACTCCGAATACAAAATTATTTAAAAAAAAAAGTCAAACAAATATTAATGTTGCAAAGTCAAGCACTTAAAAGTTCAGAAATTCCACAAATAAGACTGCCTGTGCAGCCTTAATTCAGCCTCCTTGTGCTTATGCTGTATGATAGTCCATAGTCACATGATCCCATGCTATTTTTTTCCATAAGACCCCTGCCTCATTCAGAAACTTGATTAGTTATTAAATATTCCTCCTTTTCTCTTCTCATTCAGTGTGTGTCCTGAGATGTTGTTTAAAACACATCATCCAAAGCCTGCTCTAAATATAAAACTGTTAATTTCCTCTTGAGTATCTGAAGGCTTCACAAACGTTAATTAATCTTCACAACACTCCAGTGAGTATAAGTGGTATTACTATTCCCATTTTACTTATGGGAAACTGAAGGTCAGAGAGACTAAGGCCACAACTGTCAGGTATCTACTAATTTTAGAAGCCCAGCTTAAGATATGTAGATCTTGATTTTTTTTTTCAGAGTTCTTGGCATTTTTATACTTGATATAAGAACGGCCATACTGAGTCAGACCAAAAGTCCATCTAGCCCAGTATCCTGTCTTCCGACAGTGGCCAATGCCAGGTGCTTCAGAGGGAATGAACAGAACAGGTAATCATCAAGTGATCCATCCTATTGTCCATTCCCAGCTTCTGGCAAACAGAGGCTAGGGACACTATCCCTGCCTATCCTGGCTAATAGCCACTGATAGACCTATCGTCCATGAATTTATCTAGCTCTTTTTTGAACACTGTTATCGTCTTGGCCTTCACAACATCCTCTGCCAAAGAGTTCCACAGACTGACTGTGCCTTGTGTGAAAAAATAGCCCAACCCCCAGCCCTGAGCCCCCTCCTGGAGCCAGCACCCTGAACCCACTCCTGCACCTCAAGCCCCAGCCTGACCTCCCTCCCTGAGCCAGCACCCCATACCCCCTCCTGCACCCCAGTGCCCTGACCCAACCCTGATCCCACTCCCAGAGCCAGCATCCTGTACCCCCTCCTGCACCCCAACACTCTGCCCCAGCCCGGACCCCCTCCTGCCCCAAAACTTCCTCCCAGAGCTTGGACCCATAGGCACCACCTTCTCCTGGTGCCGGTGGGTGCTCAACCCCCACACCTCTGACTCTTTGGGGAAGGGGCGGGATATATCCTGGGTTGCCCTTAAATTCAAAAAGTGATTTTGGGCATGAAGAGGCTGGAGCAGACCCTCCCTGGAGCAGGCAGAGGAACTACCCCTCCCCTTCTCTCCAGCATTTTCTCTTCCTGGGTCCAGGAAGCCCTAGAGTTTAAAAAAAATAATAATAATAATAATTCAGGGTCGCAGTGACCAATAGGAGGCCACCCGAATGCTGCCTCCAATAGGGGCTAACGATGGGCCGGTGTTGCTAGGTAGAATAGAGACCTTTTTCCCAATCCTCAGCTTTTCCGAGCCCAGCGTCCACTTAGAAAACTCTGAAAAGGAGATGGGCGGGACAAAATAAGAAAAAGGGCAGGCATTCCGAACACGATAGCCAATCGAAAGGAACTGGGAACACTGATTGGCTGTTCCGAATAAAGTGACACGGCCCAGCTCCAATCGGGTTGTCCGGGGCTGCGGAAGGCGGCGCGAAGTTTGAATCGGCGAGAGGGGGCGACGAACACACACCGGGGGAGCGGGGCGGGGGCGTCTTGTCATGGAGGAGCTGGAAGAGAGGCTGCGCCGCAGCAACGCGCGCTTCGTGGACTCCCTGCAGCGGATCATCGAGAAGGTGAGGCTGGGGGCGGGGCTTCGTCACCGTACCCCCCCCCCCCGGTCGTTATGCCGGGGTGACTCCGCCCCCCGGCTCCGGTAACGGCCCGGCCGGGAGTCGCGCGGCCCAGGCCCCCGGGGCGGCGCTACGCGCAGCTCGCGCGGGGGTCGCAGGGCTCCGACGCGCCGCCCGTGGCTGCTCAGGGCGGCCCGGCCGCTGACGCGGCTCCCCGCGCGGGCACAGTCCGGAGGCCCCGCTGCCCTCCCTGCAACCGCAACCAGCCGCCCGGGCTGGCGGCGTTTGGCGGGCCGGGCGCTCACTCGCCTCAGACCTTTCAGGCGCCGCTTTCCCGCGCGGACGGTGCGCACCGTGAGCTGTCGCCCGTCACTTCAGTAGCCCGGGACTGGGGTCACTTTGCAAAGGCGCTGCTGCGCCCCCAGCGGCGCCCCCGCCCGGGGACATCGGGGGCCTTTTGCTCCGGGCTGGGAGTGTTGGGAAGATGGTGGCTCCGTCCCGGGGGCGTTGTGTGCGGCAGCGACGTCGCCGGTCACAAGCCAGTTACTGCCGCGCCCACGCTGCTGCCCGGGAAGGGGGTGGCTCCAGCGCCCGGGAGACGGAAGTTCCCCAAGTATTTTTGTTTGGTCTCCATATTTATCTATAAACTTTAAAAAGACGTATGCGGTGTATTTTTTTTAAATACCCTTGATTTTCTTGGTGATCGCGTTTAGACAGTGATGGTGGTAAATGCCTCTTTCTCATCTTGCCAGTCCCCTCTAGACTGTATTGCCTTACGGGATCAGACCAGCCGTCCCTCTGATCAGATTCCCAGTCTATCAGTGGCCAAAACCAGTTACATCAGAGGAAAGTGGAAGAAGCCCTGTAAGGGACAGTTACGGGATATCTTGTCCATGGTGGACATTTACCTCTAAACACCTTTCAGTTAGTGTTCGGTTTATGCTCTGGGACAGCAGTATTTCTATCCTTTAAAAACGTATTTCATCTCATGTAAAAGAGGGTATTGTCAGATTGCAGACTTTAAAATATTTGAAAGTAAAAGTCTGTGTGTGTGTGTTTTTCAGTCTAAACCAAGCTTATGAAAATCGTTGAACTTTATGGAAAACCTCTGCTGTTAAAAATTTAACCAATCATTTCTAACTGTTACGATGGTGTTTTTTTTTTTTTAATAGTACAATTATCCTTTTGAAGATGATATACTTGTCTCTATGGAATCATTGACTTATGATACACCCATTGGTAAGAATTCCTTAAAATAACGGTGTTTTCATTTTTTTTTTTTTCAGACCTACTACGGTGTACAGATTTACACAAATAGGACTGGATAATGTCTGGCAAAAATAATTCACTCTGTGGCCCAGATCCTAAAAAAAACTTCAGTATCTGCTGTAGTTTACCCATGGGAGTAGTCCCAGCAAAGCCATATGTAAAATGCAACGCATGGATAATTTTTACAGGCTCTGGGTCTATGTCCATATGTAGCAATGGGTGAAGGGTAAAAGCAAGTTACAATTTTAGTCATTATTTAGACAAAAAAAGGTATTGGGGCTCTACTATAGTGAGTTGTAAGGAACAAACATTAGGGTAGAAGAGGAGTTTAAAGGAAAGAATGTAAGTGAGAAAAGAGAATGAAGGGGAGAACTCAGAAGCTGTTATGTAAAAGCTGTTGTGATGTGAATGTTTTGCAGCATCTCATTGGATGGAATAGATTATTATCTGAAGAAGGCTTTTTCTTCACTGTGAGAGCACATGGTTAATTTTGTTACTGTACTGAGATTGGGGGAAGTCATGTTTTTCCAAAGTTTCATAAAAGTTGTCATCCATCAGAAGGGTTGTATGTATATGAGGAGATTCGAACACAAAAGGCTGAGATCTGTCTAAAATGTTGTATGGTCTGCAATGTAATAGGCAATGTGGTTTAATGGTTTGAATATGTTACTTGGAGTCAAGAACTGCTCTGCTATAGCTTCCTACCTGTCAAATGAGGATGGATACCTAAGTGCCTTACCAGGGTTAACTTAACTATTGTAGGCATATGTAAAATGCTACAAAAATACCAACTATTAAGTAGTCCTAGGTTCAGAATTTAGGCTGTGTTTTTAAAGGCTTTTACAATCTTAATATAATTAAATATATTTTCAGGAGTTAAGGATTAAAGTCGGATTTTTTTGTGTTTGCATTTTTGCTGCTTGGAATGTGTGAATTTGCAATGGCTGTGTCTGGTGTAATGTGTCTGCTTTTTGTAACATCTGTTTACACCTTATATGAAATACTACATATAGGTCCCATTACTGCAAAGACTTACACATGTGAACTGCTGTACACTCCACATAGGCTTGGTGCATTTAATGGGACTACTCACATACAAAGTTAGCTGCTTGCTTAGGTCTTGGTAGGTTCAGGGCCATAACATGCAATGGAGCTGAGTTATGTCATTAAGGAAACTAACTTTGAATTTATGGACTTTATTCAGTTTCATCTCAAACATAGAACTGCATTAAAGAAGTCATTTTCATATAAATTGCTGGCCAACACACAACGTAAATGCCCTGCAGGTGTAGTTTGGTTTTGATGACATTTTCACTGCCTAACACACTCCCTAAATACAGAGAGGTTATTCAACATAAACATATACTATAATGCATGCAAAATGTTTGTTGTAATTTCTGTTTTGTTATATCTAGGACCACAGCTATGGGGTGATATGTCAGAAAAAAACATTAATGAATGGAAGAAAAAACTACATAAGGTATTTAATAACTCTCTTGCATGGTATGATTTCCTTAATTTAACCTTGCTGTTCCAAAGAATATTTGTGGGATACAATCAAAGAGAAATAGTTCTCCATTTCATAGCGCTAATAAGCTCAGCGGCCAAAAAAAATATTGCTGAGAGAATACAGCTTGAAGGTCTTTTAACAATACTCTTGTACCTCTTCAGCATATCACGGTTGACTTTAAAATATACTTGAGGTAAAATGACAGCAGTTGGCTAAGTTCTGCCCTGGGGCCTCCAATGGTCCCACCTCCACTATTATTTACATGCATTGTTTTGTAGAGATTGAACTAAAGTAATGACAATGTTTTAGCAATCTGAATTGTCTCTAAGGCCATGTCTATACTACCACTTACGTCTGCAAAGCTTATGTCCTTCAGGGGTGTGAAAAAACACCTGGAGTGACATAAGTTTCGCTGGCATAAGTGGTAGCGTGAACAGCACTATGTTGGTGGGAGAACTTCTCCCGCTGACATAGCTACTGCCGCTCATTGGACATGGTTTAATTATGCCGACGAGAGAACTCTCTCCCACCGGCCTAGAGCAGCTACACGAAGTCTTACAGCGGCGCAGCTACATCAGTATAGCTCTGCTGCTGTAAGATGTCTCACGTAGACATAGCGTAAGTGTGCGCATGCCAAGCTCAACTCTCTTCCTCCCTTATTGTTGTGGAAATTATATTTTATGTGTTTCCTTTTTCCCTCTCTTCCTGCGTCACTCCAAAAAACAAATATTGGCCTTCTCAGCAAATGTATATTACAAACATTTGTAAGAAACCAAACCTTCAGTCTTCTCCCAAATGCCTGTTCTAAAAGGTGGGCTGTGTGGAGTGTCTTGAAGGTCAACAAATCTGGATTTTTTTGAACTGGGCAGATTAAAGGAAAGAAGAGTGAATTTTTAGTCTCAAGGGGACCCAAAGGAGAATGCTCTCTCCTTAGCTCTCTCATATACCAAGGTATCTGCAGTTTGTGTGTCTTTGATTTTAACAGTAGCAGTATGGTATGAGAAAGCAAGGTGGTGCTTCAGGTAAGATGATCCTAGGGATATTCAGTGCTTTGTAGGTCAATAACCTCTTAGACTGCAACCAAAAGCTGTTGGGAATTGAGGTTGAATAGTACTTTACAGAATCAGGGCCCTTATAAATAAATAAGCAAAGTAAATAAGTGTCTTGCAAAATAACTTACACTGTTCTAAGATTGTTCTGACTCTTCTCTTTTTTGTTTTTAATTGCAGAGGGCCACACAATGTCAAAAAATCACAGGTAAAGGAAAAGTTTTACATATTTCAGCATGTACTATATTTAATCTCTTCAAAAGCAAAATAAAAATGCCATATCACTGTATGTGTTGTTTTAGAAATATACATTTGCTTTTAATATACTAGGCAGTATAAGACTAAAGACCTCAGATATCTTCAACCCCAGAAAATATTTTTACAGTGGCACTACTGGACATGTTAGTATGCCTTTATAAAAAGCGTGATTTATTTTTTTTAAGATTATCATTAGGACTGTCAAGCGATTAAAAAAATTAATCTCAATTAATTGCACTGTTAATAATAGAACACCATTTATTTAAATATTTTTGGATTTTTTTGCTACATTTTCAAATACACTGATTTCAATTACAACACTACAAAGTGTACAGTGCTCACTGTATATTTTTCATTACAAGTATTTACACTGTAAAAATAAGAAATAGTATTTTTCAATTCACGTAATACAAGTACTGTAGTGCAATCTCTTAATCATGAAAGTTGAATCTACAAATATAGAATTATGTATAAAAAAGCTGCATTCAAAAATAAAACAGTGTAAAATTTTAGAGCCTGCAAGTCCACTCATTCCTACTTCTTGTTCAGCCAATCGCTCAGACAAATGAGTTTGTTTACATTTGCAGAAGATAATGCTGCCCACTTCTTGTTTACAATGTCACCTAAAAGTGAGAACAGGCATTCTCATGGCTCTGTTGTAGCTGGCAACATTTACATGCCAGATATGCTAAAGATTCATCTGTCCCTTCATGCTTCAACCACCATTCCAGGGGTCATGCGTCCATGCTGATGACAGGTTCTGCTTGATAACAATCTAAAGCAGTGCAGACCGATGCATGTTCATTTTCATTATCTGAGTCAGATGCCACCAGAGGAAGGTTGATTTTCTTTTTCGATAGTTCGGATTTTGTAGTTTCCACATTGAAATGTTGCTCTCTGAAAGCATGCTCCACACATCGTCCTGCTCATATTTTGGAAAGCACTTCAGATTCTTAAACCTTGGGTCGAGTGTGAGATTTCTAAGGGTAGCTGCAGCACTGGTACCTTCTTTGCGTTTTGTCATATCTGCAGAGAAAGTGTTCTTAAAATGATCAACATGTGCTGGGTCATCATACGAGACTCCTATAACATGAAATATATGGCAGAATATGGGTAAAACAGAGCAGGGTACATACAATTCTCCCACAAGGAGTTCAGTCACAAATTAAATTAATGCGTTATTTTTTTTTAACGAGCATCATCAGCATGGAAGTATGTCCTCTGGAATGGTGGCCGAAGCATGAAGGGGTATACGAATGTTTAGCATATCTGGCACGTAAATACCTTGCAATGCCAGCTAGAAAAGTGCCATGCAAATGCCTTTTCTCACTTTCTGGGTGACCTTGTAAATAAGAAGAGGGCCCCATTATCTCCTGTAAATGTAAACAGACTTCTTTGTCTTAGCGATTGGTTGAACAAGAAGTAGACTGGGTGGGACTTGTAGGCTCTAAGGTTTTGCATTGTTTTGCTTTTGCGTGCAGTTATGGAACAACAAAAAAATCTACATTTATAAGTTGTGCTTTCACAGAGATTGCACTATGGTACTTCTATGAGGTGAATTGAAAAATACTATTTCTTTTGTTTATCATTTTCACAGTGCAAATATTTATAATAAAAATAATATACACTTCGATTTCAATTACAACACAGAATACAATATATATGAAAATGTAGTAAAACATCCAGAATATTTAGTAAATTTCAATTGGTATTCTATTGTTTAACAATGCGATTAAAACTGCGATTAATTTTTTTGAGTTAATCGTGTGAGTTAACTGCGATTAACCTACAGCCCTAATTATCATATACATTTTTACTATGGGATATTTTTTAAAAGTCCTGTTTTTAAATCTGAACTCTTCAAAGTGCAAATTGTTAGTGAAGGGAGGTCAGATGAATGCTCCAAAAGGTTCTGAAATATGGATTTAAAAAAAGCTTGAGATGAGTGCTTACCCAGTAGGTGTGGTTGGTATCATTGCTTATTAAGATTGCCCAACACTTCCTATTATAAGACCCTGTTTTCAGTTACTTCTAGCAACCAAATCTTTCAAGCTGAAATTTTCCATGCTGGATGTTTGCCTCAGGCTGAGTTTTGGAAAATTTCAGCCGAATTATTCTCAAAAATGGCTGAACCAGTCTAGGTTAAAATAAGGGTTTTTTACCCCATTATATTCTGGTGACCTGTTCTTTGAAAAGCTCTAGCGCCTTCAGGCTTTGGAGCAGGGACTTGAAATTGGGCTGGAGAGGATGGGGTTTTTTGCTAGGGTTGTGGATTTGCCATCCTTGTGAAAATCTAACTACATTTGGTCAAGTTATAAGCCTTTGGAAAATAGCAACTCTCCCATGCTCAGTAGTTTGATATTAGCAGCTAAAATCCCAGAAGATTCCATCCTCACTGAGCATGTTTGAGCCTCTCTCAGCTCCTAGCGCAGGTACCAGTCCTCACAGAGTGACTAAACATTCTCCATCTCCTCAAGACTACTGTAGGTGACAGGAATGTGCATTTGTCATCCTTGAAGGCCCTACCAAATTCATGGTCCATTTTGGTCAATTTCATGGTCATAGGATTTTAAAAATCGTAAATTTCATGATTTCAGCTATTTAATTCTGAAATTTCGCGGTGTTGTATTTGTAGGGATCCTGATCCAAAAAGGAGTTGGGGGGGGCGGGGGGAGTTGTGATACAGCTACCCTTACTTCTGCACTGCTGTGGCGGTGGCACTGCTGTCAGAACTGGGCGGACGGAGAGCGGTGGCTGCTGGCCGGGAGCCCAGTGCTGAAGGCAGAGCCACCAGCAGCAGCAGCTCAGAAGTAAGGAAGGCACGGTATGGTCTTGCCACCCTAACTTCTGTGCTGCTGCTGGCAGGGTGCTGCCTTCAGAGCTGGGCACCTGGCCACCAGTCACCGCTCTCTGGCCGCTCAGCAATGAAGACAGTGCAGAAGTAAGGGTGGCAATACTGCGACACCCCTACCCCACCCCGCAACTCATTTTTGGGTCAGGACCCCCAATAGAGAAACGCTGGTCTCCCTGTGAATCTGTACGGTATAGGGTAAAAGCACACAAAAGACCAGATTTCATGGGGGAGACCCGATTTCAGAGTCCGTGAAGTGTTTTTCATGGCCATGACTTTGGTTGGGCCCTAGTCATCCTTTCAGAGTGACTGAGCACGTTCCAGCCCAGGGCTATGCAGGCTAAGCAGGGTACTCCCTCTAATGGCTGCTCTGGGCCTAGGTGCTGCTGGACACTGAAAATCAGAGCAGGAAGCTTGTCTCTCCTGTGCTCATAGGGACCCGTCCCCCCAGTTAGCACCCAGACAGCGTGGAGGAGGAAGCAGCCTGATTTGAATGCAGAGAGAACAAAAGCTGTACAGGGGGGAAGGTAAGGAGTAAATTGGGACAAATTGTTTGGTAAAACTGGGACTGGAAGGAGTGAGGGAGAGAAGCTGGGATTGAGGATAGCAGGGGTAATGGAGACTGGGACTGATTGGGCATGGAGATTTAGACTGAGAGGTGGTGGGGGATGGGCTTCTGGGAACTGGTTGGTGGTGCGGATGGGGTCACTGAGATTGGATGAGAAGCTGAAGGGGAGTGGGGACACTGGGACAGGTTGGTCTAGGAGTCACTAAGAAACAGTGGGGGAAGAGCATAGGGGTGTGGTGGGAAGAGAGATTTAGATTGTATGAGGAGCCTGAGGAGGGTGACTAGGACGGTGATTGGGCAAGAAGAGTGGGACTAGGATGTGAATTCTGAGGGGTGGAGACTTGGACTGGATAGGCAAGGAGAAAGGGCCTGGAACAAGGAGCCACAGGTGGGGAAGAGACAGGGCTGGAATAGCCAGTCTGGAGGGGATAAGGCAGAAGGGGTCAAATTTGGTGGGGGGGAGGGGAAATGTGTTGTATTCTGTGTTGAAATTGAAATTAATATATTTGAAAATGTAGAAAACATCCAAAAATCTTTAAATAAATGGTATTCTGTTATTATTTAACAGTGCGATTAGTCATGCAATTGCTTTTTTTTAATCGTACAATTAATCACAATTAATTTTTTTAATCACTTGACAGGCCTAATACAAATACGTAAACAAAAAGAAAAACTGGAAAATTTATTTTTTTGCCTCAGAACAAAAGCAGAGAAACATCCATGCTGTCCATCCATTTTTGGTAACAAGTGTAAAGTATTTCTTGCTTAGGAGGACTTAAGACTAGCATAACTAAGTTCAAAAAGGGGGGGGGGGGGGAAACAGAAGGTGTGAAGTGTTTTTTCTTCTACATGGCCTTGCATACAATAAAGATGATGAGATTTAAAAGTAGTTCAAATCAAGCCTTTAGAACTAAAAAACAAAACAAATGCCCCCCTTCCCTCCCCCCCCCAACCGAACAAATACATTTCTTTGGCATTAATCTCAATGCCATTAGCACATAGCAGGGCTAGGGTCAAATCCGGAGCTTAATGCAAAGAATTCCCAGTGCAGAGACATCAAACGCTGTCTTTTGAAGTCTCCATTGCAAGCTGTTCCACTGTCTCAATTTCATTCCACTACCTAAGAATATGTTTTAATTACCATTCTCCCCCCACCCCTGTCAGCATATACACATACTATTATAATATTAGAAAGTTAAGAGGTGTGATCATATGACTTCAGTGGCCTTTGGAGAAAGCCTACAGTTAACATATACTAGAAACCTTTTTTCGGGGAGAATTTCTATTACACCATTTGATTTATGAATACTGCTCTTGTGCTCACACCTGACCCATATAAACAATACACTTTTTTAACTCTCTTCCCCCATCATTTGAATGTAATTACATCAGCTGAACCCCCTAAAGGATAGTTAACCCTAACATCCTTTTGTTGTGCTATCTACATTCATTCCCTATCCAAGAGTCCACCTTTAACCCAGTCTAACAATATATTAACAAAGAAAAACCAAACCAAAACCACCCCTATGTTCAAAGAACATTCAGGTTGCAAAGACAAGCATCAGTAGTTGGAAAAAAATAATCGTAATTAATCACACTGTTAAACAATAATAGAATGCCATTTACTTAAATATTTTTGGATGTTTTTACATTTTCAAATATATTAATTTCAATTTTAACACAGAATACAAAGTGTACAGTGCGGGTAGGAGGACCAAGGAAGAAATGTGTTAAACTCCTGGCAGAATGATATTTCTGTGGTGTTTAACATACAGGCCAAATTTTTCCTTACCTAAATAAAGGGGATGTTTGTTCCAGTTTCAGACAAACAAAAAATCCCTCTGTGATGTTTAATAGATTTTGCTCTCTAGGGACAAAAACAGAAATTTGGTTGATATGACTACCCTTATTGCTTCTCAGTAGCACAGTTAAGTTGGGAGTAATGTAACCCTGAATCAGCATTTTAAAAATAAAATATATTGCTAAAAGATATTTTCAATGCACTGTAGATGTACGTCGTGTTCACAAAGTGAGCAAGATGGATCCCTGTGATCCTAAGAGTTACAAGCTAAGGCCCTGATCCTGCAAATAGCATAAACTCAGGTGCTTAACTTTATGCATGCGAGTAATCCCATCATAGTCTTGTTTGGTCCTCCTCCCCTTATAATTCCATATGCATTTCTCGAAGACTTCATCCTGCAAACTGCTAGGCATGAAATTTGTCCCATTGACTTCAGTGCGAATACTTGTATCTGTAAAATTGAGCACAATGAACAAATATTTGCAGGATCCCCATGTGCCTAATTTAAGAAGCCAAAAGGTTTTTCCCTATCATAATAAAAATAAATAACACTTTGATCTTTGACTAACGTCAGTTTATCTAGGAACAGACTTGAAGCAGTTAAGCAGGGGTGGGCAAACTTTTAGGCCTGAGGGCCCATTGGGGTTCCAAAACTGTATAGAGGGCCAGGTAGGGAAGGCTGTGCCTCCCCAAACAGCCTGGCCCTGGCCGCCTATCTGCCCCCTCCCATTTCCCGCCCCCTGACTGCCTCCCTCAGAACCCCTGATCCATCCAACCCTGCCTGCTCCTTGTCCCCGGACACCACGCCCTATTCAACCCTCCCCGTCCCCTGACTGCCCTGACCCCTGTCCACACCCCAGCCCCCTGATAGGCCACCCCGGGACACTCACGCCTATCCAGCCCTCCTGCTCCCTGCCCCATTGCCATGCTACTCAGAGCACCAGGACTGGCAGCCATGCCTCCCGGCTGGAGCCAACCACACCACCTCACAGTCTAGAGCACCGGGGCATGCCAGTGGCTCTCACAGTCGCACTGCCCAGCAGGAGCTCGCAGCCCTGCCACCCAGAGCACTGGCGGCATGGTGAGCTGAGTCTGTGCAGGAGTGGGGGGACAGCAGGGGAGAGGCTGGGGGCTAGCATCCCTGGCCAGGAGCTCAAGGGCCAGGCAGGACGGTCTGGCCCGTGGGCCATAGTTTGCCCACCTCTGAGTTAAAGCAAAAACAACAAATTTTGCCTTCAGCAGGAACTTTTTTTTTTCCACGTCAGACATGGATGGGTAGCTTTAGACTATTTGGTTATACATATATTTTTATTATACATAATGTTTCCATGTTTTGCAGACCAATTGCATCACATGCGCTCTGTCATGAGAAGACATAAGCACTACAGTTTTAGTACCAGCAGATTAGGAAGATTTAGGTACAGAACTTTTATTAGGTATCCTTCATTCTAGAGAGGAGAATCAAATTCTTGCTAATAATGTAATATCAGACTGAGTTAATTACTCTTTTTCCCCTGCCTCTGGTGCACATCAAAAGCATGTCCCATGTATGGATATTAGAAGCTGTACTACTATTGAGAAACTAGATCCTGTTTTCCAATATAACAAGGAGTTATCCTTGTTTAAGATACCTATTTAGTTCTGTTTCCAGAGCCAAAGGCTTTTTCTTCATATTTTCAGGTTTCTTCTCAACTACTTCAAATCAGTTTTCCATCTGAGACATTTTATTAAGGACAGTATCTAGTTTAGCATCAAGAATCAAATTACCCTTCAAGAGTATTCGCAGCTGTAAATACAAATTAAATAAAGTTGGCATCCGATATAATCACCGGTTTTAAGGAAATTTGATTGTTTTTTTTAATCAGTCAGGCTGAGTGCTTCTGGTGTACTAATAAGCTAAGGGAGAAGATGGTGGGGACTGAAGCACAAAGTAGACTCTTTCACTGGATTCTTAAAGGAGAAAAAAGCATGGAACATGTTTTAGACTCTTTTTATAACAACAGATGCTGTTATGGTCTTTACATTTGTCTTGCTTCTTGTGGGGAAAAAAAAAATTTAAAATATAGGGATGGAGACAAGATCCCCCTTAAGCCAAGGAGGGGAAGCACAATTTGTAATGGAAGAAACTGTTCTAAGATGGGCTGCCCAAAATATACCAGAAAGATATGAAGCACATAAAGCAGCTCCTGAAGTAGCAGGTGGAAAAAACCCAAACCTCCCTGATATCCCTTCAAAATACACAGAAAACTGCCTCCCCTCTTTCTCTTCTCTCGTGACTCTCAAAGACAGTACCAGGAAATGTAGGCAGAGGAATATCCACTTTCTGGTGTCACTTCAGGGAGCAAGCGGGAAAGGTATAGCACAGAGGTGGGCAAACTACGGCCCACGAGCCACATCTGGCCCGCGGGACCGTCCTGCCTGGCCCCTGAGCTCCTGGCCAGGGAGGCTAGCCCCAGTCCCTCCCCTGCTGTTCTCCCTCCCCCACAGCCTCGCCAGCAGTGGGGCTGCAAGCTCCTGCCGCTCTGAGCGGCATGTAAGGGGGCGGTGGTGGCAGTGCATGGCGGCGGCGGGTGGGTTGGGTAGCAGGTCCCGGGGGGCAGACAGGGAGCAGGGGGTGGTTAGGGGCGGGGTGTCCCAGAGGCAGATGTTCTGGAGTTGTCAGGGAACGGGGGGGTTGGATAGGGTGTGGGAGTCCCGGGGGGCCTGTCGGGGGGTGGGGGTGTGGATAGGTCGGGGCAGTGAGGGTACAGGGAGCAGGAGGGGTTGGATAGGGGGTTGGGATCCTGGCGGGGGGCGGTTTGGGGTGGGGGGTCCCAGAAGGGGGCAGTCAGGGGACAGGAAGTGGGACAGGGTGAATAGGGGGTGGGGGCCAGGCTATTTGGGGGGCACAGCCTTCCCTACCTGGTCCTCCATACAGTTTCACACCCCGATGTGGCCCTCGGACCAAAAAGTTTGCCCACCCCTGGTATAGCAGCTCAAACTGATGTGTGCACATGGAGGTGTCGCTCCCTGGTTCAGTCATGGCACATCTGACAGTTGCAAGATGGTATTGGTGAAGTAGTGCAGGAAGGCTTGGATCTGGGAACACCAGCAGAATTATTTTGTGTAAATAGTGTTCATTTAATGCAGTGCTGTGTTTGAGGCCGGTATCTGGAGCAGGCAAAATAAAAAGGGTACTTGAAACTAGACAAATGTATATTTATGATACTCTATTTTTCCTTATATATTGGTAAAAAAAATTAGCTCTAAATCGTCTCCTTCCTTGTTTTCTAGCACATTTTTAGGCACTATGTAAATAATCACGCAAAGAACACAGAAGAAGGCGTGCTGTATCTCATTAGAACATTATAAATGGTTTTAATAGTATTTGCAACTCGTAATCAGTAATTATTAGTTATAAGTAGTATAAATATTTATCTACCTAAAAGAGTAAATTAATGACTGTAGTGTAAACCTTGTAAATCTTTTTGTTTAAAAGAGAAAGTCTTGTGCTTTGAATGTAATTTCCAGTATCTACAGCCTGATTTTTTTTTCATGTGTACAACTTTAAAAAGTTGAGTAAAAATATCCAGGAACCAATGCTTATGGAAAAGCTTCATAGCTAGAAGGGAATATGCAAAAGTCCAGAAGTAGAGGGATGACTTCTAGAGGTACAAAAGGAAGTTTGGCACCCAACTATACTTGTTCCCCTGAAAATCTCTCCCCCATAACATTTGAGAATGTTAATAATTGGTTTTGGGCAACTTGTATATTTTAAAGGTGAATATTACCTGTACTGTAGAGAAATAGGCTCTGATCCTGCAAACACTTAAGTGTGTGTGTGTGTATAACGTGACTTACGTGTAGTCCCAATGAGGTTAGTAGAACTTACCCACATAAAGAAAGTTAGACAGTTGCTTAAGTATTGTAATATTGGATCCCTAGAGATTAGCGGTGTTTTACAAATAGTTTGTGGTTGTCTACTAGAGAGGCTTTTGAGTATCTGTCTAAAAGCATTGGGTGAGATCTGTAGCTGATCTAATGAACATAGCTTCATTGACTTCTGTGATACTATGCCAATTTATGTTGGGTGAAAATCTGACTGTGTCTTTCTTCCTTTCTTTCATTTCTTTGTCTGTGTTCTGAATTTGTTAAACCTTTCCGGAGTTTACTTATTTAGAAAATACTTTAATCATAAATATTTATGTCTAAATGAGAAATTAGTTAAATCAGTTTTTGGATGCAAATGTAGCACTTGTTTGCAATATGTCGCATTCTAACATAGATTTCTTTTTTCAAACTTTCTAATTAAGAATCACGAAAGCAATGGATCTCTGATTTTGAAGATGAAGATTTAAAAGTACATCAGGTATGGACACCATAAGGTTTTCTGGCAAATGTGAATGTGTTAGATATGAATGTATGACTCTGTAAATATAATTACTATGTTTTTCTTCATGCAGGATTCTGTATGATTTTTATGATAGCCTAATTTAAAATAAGTGTGTGAATTATTGAATTAAATTACCATGCTGTCTAATACAGATACAATCTTTTTGAAAAAATGAGGAATTTTTCTTCCTTGTTTACTACGGTATTGCAGCAGTGCATCTCCTTCAAGAATTGCCCATATAGTTCCCCAGCTGTTGAATGCACATGCCTCCTTTATGGCCAGTTGCATCCTTTTAGAAGAGCTCTTACTGTTAGTATGTGCATGGTTTGAAACAAAATTTATTCTCATAGTTACTGAGATCATCTAATTTACATTTTCTATCTTTAAAGCAATGGAGCAACTGGAGGTGGCCTGCAGTTGTTATGGGTTTTGTACCTCACCATAACCTTATCAGCTGTATCCCCCATCTACAAGATGAGTTTGAGGCCTCATTTTATGTGCACTGAGGCACAATGGTTTCTAATTGTATTACTTGGTGCAACAGAGTTCAGACCATGTCAAACCTGGATCTAATATGCCCTTGGATTTGGTGCACCCCAGATCATACAGAAGTTCAACTAAACTGTACTGCTTAGTTGTCTAACCCTGATGTAATTGGACCTCAAGTTTTTTAGTACATTTTCACAGCTTAACAGAAAGATTGCAGGAGGCTCCCTGCACAGCTGCAGGGCCAATGACACTACAGGCACAAGTTGCAGGGAAGGCTGTGGTCTTGGTGGGGATTGCACAGAGATCCCCAAGACCACAAGAAGGAGAGCTAGCTCCTGGCTGAAAGGAGGCCAACCTGCTGCTGAACAGCTTCTCCCCAGGAATGGCCCCCACACTCCCAACTGGTGAATGAGTGAGTGGGACTGTAACAGAGACCTTCCTGCAAGGCTGGGATACTGGACCCTGTGCACATAAGGTGTGGGGGAGACTTCATTTGCTAACTGCAATGGATGGATATGTTGTTCATCCATTTCTGTGTGTCAGGTGGCATCAGTTTACACTAATGACTGCTGATTTAAAATGAATCCTGCTAAGCTTAAGTCATCTGGGTCTAGAGGCTTTTATGGGTTGGGTGAAGCTGGAAAGCCAGTGAGCAGTATGGTCCATAGAGCAATTATTGTTTTTTTTTCTCTGGTTATAGCTCTCAACAATATTGGAAAATTATATTTGGACCCTGGTATTAGTCACCATTGTTCTAAAGTTGCGGGGGAGGTTTTTAAGCATGTTCTTACTGTTTTTAAAGTGTACTACAATATTCTTTCCTCTTGTATTGCACACATAGTTGTATTTTTTATTTCACTTTTTATCAAGGAATGCATGTTGTTTATATGAAGGCCATATAGAAATAGTCTTTTGTATTATGTCTTCTATAACTCTTTGCCCCTCGTGTGATTATCTCCTCCCTCCTGTGCTGTGAATATATGAACATTCGCTGAATCCCAGCCTCTGTTTTAAATTAATCTGAAGTGAAAGAGCTATTTCTTGTGGGCTTTAACACCTACCAGATGGGGTTTTGTTTTGTTTTTCAATTGAAGATAGGTTTGGTTTTGGTTTTTTTAACCTTACTGATGTTTAATGTGTCAATTGTAAACTCTACAGGCTCTTTAAGGGTTAGCTGCTTTTGGGACTTGCTCCTTCTCAGGATCAAATGTGAAACAGTACCTGAAATTCAGTATGGCAGGCTTCTTGGGTTTGTTGCCCCCTTTAAGTAATGACATTGTTTTTCTAGTTATCTGTCTCAAGTTCATGAAAGTTTTTTGTCTGTCTGCATTTTGCTGTTGTCTTCAGTCCAAAGTGCATTTTTGGATTAGATAGAAAAATACTGTTTAGATTTGTTTTGCAACGAGGTTCTTCAAGAACTCTGGTAAGATGTCAATTGAAAACATGTAAAAAAAGCTATTTGTCTGTATGAGTATCTTTTGCATTGGAATGTAAAAAGTTCCTAAAAATATTGACTCTGAAATTTTCTCTACTGAAACCTTTTAAGTAAACTGTTAAGAGCCTAATCTGCATACATTGTGACTTTTTTTTTTCCCTGTTGACTCCAGTTATTTCTTTGGGTGCAGGATCAAACCCCCATATTCTGGGGAATATTAATATAGTTTTAAGAAAACCAGTTGCAAATAACCAGTCTCTTTTTTTGATGAAGTAGAGAACTTCATTTGACTCTCTCTATAATGTAATGGTATCGACAGTAAAGTAAGTCAATCGCTCTTGCAAATTTCTGTTCTCCTGTGGCAAGCAACTGTAATTGACAGGCAAATAAGATCTCTGTTCTTTTCAGTATCCATCTCATAATAGAGGATGAGAGAGTAAACTTTTTTCTCAGCTGGTAAAGTTCCATGACCATTTTGCAAGGCAGCCTTCATATAGCAGTTAAGTAACTCAAGTGTGGTACTACTTTGAAACTAGGTGGTTCTGCTCTTGATTCTACTCCAAGAATAGCATTGTGGTGTTGAAGATTTAGTGGCTCTGCATGACACCAGATGAAATGTACTCAGTTTATAAGTATGCTTTTTTCCCCTAATTGCCAGGTCTACAAACTCAACATGGATTCTGAAGTGCAAACTGGATTCTTTTTGGCTCATAGATTACCGACAGTAAAGATACATTAATAATAATTAAAATTCTTTTAGCTGTTAAACCAATCTATCTGAGCCCCATCACTATATCATTGTTGAGCTGTTATATTATAATGTGTAACCGAGTACACACTAGTTTCCTCTCACTTTTATGTTGGTTCTCTGGGAATAAATGGAGGAAAAAGTGGTAAAAAATTGAGTATTCAGCTGAGAGTCAAGAATAGGTTTTAGGAGCAGTTTTGTTTTAGATGCCTTTTTGACATAGTCATTTTCACAAGAGAATTGGGCTTTCAGCAGTGACAGTGGAACTAATGGCGAAGGGAATTCGAGTAGTCCAGATTATTAGAGCTAAACTGCTACTAGTTCCTGTGACTTTGTTCATGTGTATTTTTATTTCAAGGAACCTGCTAGGAAATCCTTTATAGACTCCTATGAAGAGATTCAAGTTGCTGACACAGGTAAGATTTCAAAAAAGTTATTAATCTTGCCATTAGTATTTATTAATTTAAAATGCATGAAAGTCCTGCTCGTTGTGATTTTTCCAAAATAATTAAAATGGTGGGTTAATCTGTGTCTGCTTTTTACACTCCTAATATGTTGTAGCTGAAGTATTGAGTAGGGACTGTATGAGACCATATTGTTGACCAGTGCAACATTCGTGTCCTTGATTAGACCCCAGCACAGAAGTGACTGGTATGGCATCCAAGAAGAGTCTGTGTAAACTCAAAAGCTTGTCTGTCTCTCTCTCTCTCTGTCTCTCTCACCAACAGAAGTTGGTCCAATAAAAGATATTACCTCCCCCACCTTGTCTCTCTAAGTATGAAATAGGTTCCTTTGCATCTGTCTGCCATTTCATAAATCAAAAGGGGGAGAGAGAATGAAAACTCATACTGCAAAATAGAAATGAGTGGTTTATTATTATTTTTTGGTTTGGTTGGTTTGTGTGTATCACCATAGTGCCTAAGAGGTTTGTACCAGAAAGGCATGGGGAGTAATTTTAATGGACATGCAAGTGAGTCATTGAACTGAGCCATCATGATGTGTCTGCAAGAGAGACCAGGACTCCTGCAATGATTGTCAGTCTCCATTTCAAACTTTTGAAAATGTTTTGTGTTCCTGACTGACTTATTAGTTGGTCATGACACTTGTATTAATACTGTTGTCTTCAAATAGCTGTGTTCTGAATGACATCACACAACATGTGTATTTCAGATGAGACTTTTTCTATCTGTAAGAGCAAGACTTGTGCTTTTGAGTAGGGTAATGGTTGGTAATGTTCTACTTATAACTCATATCACAGTTGAGCAGTCTAATTAATTGGTACATAATCTCTTTGGTATAATTATTGAAAATGAAACTTCTCCATAAGTAGGGTCCGACCAAATTCATGGTCCTTTTATTTTCAGTTTCATGGTCAGAGGTTTTTAAAAATCATACATTTAATTATTTCAGTTATTCAAATCTGAAATTTCACAGTGTTGTAATTTTAGGGTCCTGACCCAAAAAGTAGTTGTGTGTGGTGAGGGGGTTGCAAGGTTATTGTAGGGAGAGTTGTGGTACTGCTACCCTTATTTCTGCATTGCTGCTGGTGGTGGTGCTGCCTTCAGAGCTGCACAGCTGCTACGGCCTACAGAGCTGGGCCCTCAGTCAGCAGCTGCTACTCTCGGGCCACCCAGCTCTGAAGGCAGCAGCGCAGAAGTAAGGGTGGCTTGGTATGGTATTACCATCCTTACTTCTGTGCTGCTGCTGCTGGCGGGGCACCACCTTCAGAACTGGGCGCCTGGCCACCAGCTGCCGCTCTCCAGCCACCCAGCTCTGACAGCAGCACAGAAGTAAAGGTGGCAAAACCGCGCCACCCTTCCCTTGTAAAATAACCTTGCGATCCCCGCTGCACAACCTTTTGAGTCAGGACCCCCAATTTGAGAAACGTGAACTCCCCTGTGAAATCTATATAGTATAGGGTAAAAGCACACATAAGACCAGAATTCACGGTCCACGATGCTTTTTTTCATGTCTGTGAATTTGGTAGGGCCCTGTCCATAAGAATGTCATAGTATATCTCTTAAAATGCCCCTCTGCATTTATCTATCAATGGAAAACAACCATTTCAAGATGTGACATTTCTGACAATTAAAAGGACAGTCGCATTAGCTTTTTAAATGTCTCTATCTATCTCCTCAGCATATTTGTACTCCTGGGATGTTATGGCTGCTGTAGCCCAGATGGTGGCAACTTCTTATTGCAACTTCCTATATCTGTTAAAGCATGCATGCCGCCTCCTACTTGTCTGCGTTCTCTAATGGTCTGAGAGCAAGGCTTTAAAAGGGGGCATGGCACCCTCTGCAGACTCAGTTCCTTCCAACTGCAGGATCAGATAGATGTAAACCTCCATTAATCTAGATCCTTCACTTAGATTATTATAGTGCTTTAGCTTAGTGTGGTTTCCTGCTTTATAGTTGGTGTTAGTCTTGGCTAAGTTTGTGATTTAAGGAAAGTTTTGTTCTTAGTGAACTTCATAGAGACTTTGGTTCTGCAACTGGTGATAGCCTTTGGTTCCGCAACTGGTGATAACCTTGTCACCAGTACTTTCAGCTCCTTCTGTCATGGTTTTAGATGAAGTGCATCACACAAGTTCACAGTCAGATCATTTACCAGATCTGCAAGATACATTGCCTATAAGGGAAGTGGGGGAAAAAAACTCTTACGCTTCTTATAACTCTCCACCTGAGAAAGCAAGGTTAGAAGACTCGTTTGGTGTTCTCTGAACACTGAATAGGGTATTGAGTGCCCATGAGTGGGAATATGCAGAGGACATTTGAAGGAAGAAAAACAGAGTTTACTTACCTCTGACCAGAGTTGTTTGAGATGGACTCTGCATATTCACACTCCTTGCCAACCTTCCTGTCCTCTTCAGAGTCCTAATGAAATGCTGACTGAGAAAACCGTGGAAGGAATTAAGGTTGCAGAGGGCACCATGCTCCCTTTAATAGCCTTGCCCTTGGAACACTTGGGAATGGACGGTGGGGTGGAGGGGCATGTGAGCTCTCTAACAGTCACTCCTGTGAGACATTTCAACCATTTGAGTTACACTGTCCAGCGCATTCCATGAGTGTGAATATACATAGTCCATCTCAAAGAGCTCTGGTTATGCCATTTTTCAAAAGTGACTTAGGCGCTTCGGATCCCAAGTTCCACTGACTTTCAATGAGATTGAAGTTAAGAAATATGTTCCTGTACTATATTTTTAAGGATTTTGTAAAAATGTATTTTTTTCAAGATGTAATTTTTTGGCGAGTTTGGTCTTCACAGTGTCAGTTTAAAATCATTCCCAGAAATACAAATATATTGCATTGGTTTTGGATGAATTGGAATTTACTTAGTGTTTAACTTCAAATTGTAGATACCGAAAGCGAAGCTGATTTGGTTTCGATTAGAAGAAAATTTGAAAATGTTAACCTGAAGGTAAAAACAGTTCTGCTTTATACCTTTTGCATATGCTTTAAGGGGTTGGATTTTTTTAATTTAAAATATTTTCATGGGGATTTTGTGTAGGTGACAAGTTCTGGACTGACAGCCACAAACTTAATTCCTGTTCATCCACAGGTCAATTACAGCGTGGCCAACAGCAAGCACTATACTAATACAACTTTCTTCTCCTTTTCTCCATTACGTTGCCTATATGCTTCTTTGGTGCGAGTGACCAACTGTAGATGTGGGAGGGAGATTCATTTTCCATCCTTGTTCAGACCTGAGATTGCTTACAATACAAGGTTATTGATTAATATTATTAAACGCTTTCAGTGCATTTGTGATCTGGACTGACACAAACAAAGCCATTTCATATAAGCTGTTTGGAGTTTCTAGACCCAGAGAAGACAGCGAAGAATTTCAGAGACCCCTAAACAAGCAATATGATGGCAAATTAAGTTCAATGTTGATAAATATAAAGTAACATACATTGGATTGGGGAAAAAATTGAACTATTGAAAACATTTTACAGGTTTCTGAAGTTAATGTTGACTCAGGAAAGGGACAGGAGTTTTAGACAGCTCAGTGAAGACCTCAGGTCAATGCACAGAGCAGTCAAAATTGCAAATGATGTTAAGATACATAGGGAGTGTGATGGAGAGTATAAATAAATGGTGTGTCCTCATCTGAGATTAAACAGATGGGGATTGTTCATGTTAGAAAGGAGTTAAATAAGAGGAGGTGGGTGTGATAAAAATATATAAAATAATGAATTGTAAAGAAGCAATAGATCATGAATTAGTTTTCCTTGTCTCTTAACAAAAGAACAAAGGGCCATTTCGTGATATTTGGTGGCAAATTCAAAATCAATACAATGTGTAATTAGACTGAAACACCTTGCCTCACAGGGTTGAGGCCAAGAATTTAGCAAAATCAAAAAGAGAGTTTTGATATCCATATGCAATCTGGAGTTGTTTTAAAAATCAGAGTTTGAAGGCACGTTAAAATATATGCCTCAATGCATAAGCCAATCTTTAACTGTTAGAAACCACAATAAGACATTCCAGACAGGAGACATTCCAGAAGACTGGAAAGAGGCAAATATAGTGCCCATCTATAAAAAGGGAAATAAGGACAACCCAGGGAATTACAGACCAGTCAGCTTAACTTCTGTACCTGGAAAGATAATGGAGCAAATAATTAAGCAATCAATTTGCAAACACCTAGAAGATAAATAACTGTCAGCATGGGTTTGTCAAGAACAAATTGTGTCAAACCAACCTGATAGCTTTCTTTGACAGGGTAACAAGCCTTGTGGACGTGGGGGAAGCGGTAGATGTGGTATATCTTGACCTTAGTAAGGCTTTTGTTTCTGTCTTGCATGACCTTCTCATAAACAAACTAGGGAAATAAAACCCAGATGGAGCTACTATAAGAGAGTAGCTATCAGTGGTTCACAGTCATGCTGGAAGGACATAACGAGTGGCGTCCTTCAGGGATCAGTTCTGGGTCTGGTTCTGTTCAATATCTTCATCAATGATTTAGATAATGGCATAGAGAATACACTGATAAAGTTTGTGGATGACACCATGCTGAGAGGGGTTGCAAGTGCTTTGGAGGATAGGATTTAAATTCAAAATGATCTGAAGTAAATAGGATGAAATTCAAGAAGGATAAATGCGAAATACTCCACTTAGGAAGGAACAATCAGTTGCGCACATACAAAATGGGAAATGACTGCCTAGGAAGGAGTACTGTGGAAAGGTATCTGGGGGTCATAGTGGATCACAGGTTAAATATGAATCAACAGTGTAACGCTGTTGCAAAAAAATCAAACATCATTCTGGGATGTATCAGCAGGAGTATTGTAAGCAAGACATGAGAAGTAATTCTTCCGCTCTACTCTGTGGTGATCAGACCTCAACTGGAGTATTGTGTCCAGTTCTGGGTGCCACATTTCAGGAAAGATGTGGACAAACTGGAGAAAATCCAGAGAAGAGCGACAAAAATGATTAAAGGTCTAGAAAACATGACCTATGAGAGAAGATTGAAAAAACTGGGTTTGTTTAGTCTGCAGAGGAGAAGACAGAGAGGGGACATAACTGTTTTTACAAGTACATAAAAGGTTGTTACAAGGAGGAGGGAGAAAATTATTGTCCTTAACCTCTGAGGATAGGACAAGAAGCAACGGGCTTAAATTGCAGCAAGGGCAGTTTAGGTTGGATGTTAGGAAAAACTTCCACTGTCAGAGTGGTTAAGCACTGGATAAATTGCCTAGGGAGGTTGTGGAATCTCCATCACTGGGGATTTTTAAGAGCAGGTTGGACAAATGCCTGTCACAGATAGTCCTGCCTTGAGTGCAGGGGACTGAACTAGATGACCTCTCGAGGTCCCTTCCAGTTCAGTGATTCTAAGACTTAATGCAGGGGTCCAGATTGCTCTACTTTGCTCTGCATGCCAACTGTGGGGTTCTGACACTTTCCTGTGATACATCTAGTGTTGGTAACTGTCAAAGACAGGAAACTGGACTAGGTGGATCTCATGTCTGATCCAGTATGGCAATTCCTATGTTTTTGGTAAAGGCCCGTATTAACACTGAGAAGGCCAGAGAATCTAGAGTTAAGTAGAGGTTAAGAATGGAGACAAATCTCCCTTTTATGTAGGAGTATGGATTATAATTTGTATCTCATTTATTAGTATACAATATTTAGCATTTTTGTTATTTGCATCCAAGGATCTCAGTACTTTACAAAATTTTGTCTCAGAATATTTTGAAGTATTATTAACCTTTTTTACAGATGGGCACTCTGAGGCACAGAGGTTGACTTGCCTAGGATCACCCAACTTGTCAGTGATGTATAGCTATGAGAAGACAGTATCTTTCCATAAATCATTATCAAACTTTTCCTATTTAAAATAAATAAATTAAAGGTGAAGAAAGTCTGCTGGAATACTTCAGATGGAAAGTAGTTGGAGTGGTATTGGCTTCTAGTTAGGCTATTCACATCTCACAAGTACACGTGGTTCCAAAGGACTTAGGAGGTGACTGTGAATTTCTTGTTTCATATTGCTATTTATACATGCATCTAATGTAAACACTATTTCATATTTTTTCTTAAACCAGAGAATATATATAATTGAAAAGTTAGATTACAGTTACTGAACATTTTATACTACTCTCTCTGACTTCCAATATAAACAGCATTTACTTGAAATGCAGTGACCTGATTGGTCTTGTCTTTATTGGTCAATATTTATATTGTTCTGTTGTTGTTTTTTCAAGTTTGAAATCCCTATGATTTGAATATGTTTTGTGAAGTTTTCTATTACTAACTTGTTACTGTGTAAACATTTTTTGTTTGGATGTTGCATTTGACATGTTTTTGTTTCTGTGAATAAAAGGAGGACATTCGACTTCTAAACCCTTCTGAGCTGGAAATGAGAGAGAAAGTCAGAGTTCGTGTGGATGTGATAGTACAAGATGATGAAAGAAACATCCCTAAATGGATTATGGTAATGCATCTGCTTGGTTTGGTAGAATTAATTCACTACTTAAAACTGGAATCTTTAAACTGCTAGCCAAACTATTGCTTGGTGTGCCTTGGCTAGGGGCAATCCAAATCTGTGAGAACTTCTTTGTGAAAAATAGGCTGAGTTTCTTGAAGATGGAACATCTTATTCACTTATAAAAATTTGAATCAATATACAGTTCGTCAGTTTAAAGCAAACTTGTGAGTCCGTATACCAGTATGAGTTTGTCAGTGTCGTCATATTCCAATTTGTTTCTTTCTTATTGGGTTGGAGACCAGTGATATGTCCCTAGAATTGGCTATCTCGGTTTATTAAGCCCTATTTTTGGCTGCTGAACAAAGGCACAGTCTCAGTATATGCCAGGTACATTCATCACTGAACTAGCTCATTTGTGTAACATTCCTTCAAACTCTCAAATATTGTCTTCAGTATCCCTGATTTCTTTTTCTTTCAACATAGGTTACAGTCACCAATATGCAATTATAGTGGGCTTTTTATTAGAATTACATCACGAAGACCACCAAAATACTTTCCTTTGCTGCCTCTCACTTGAATTTTTATTGCTTTTTCTGGTGGGGCAGGGAGTGCTGGCTTTTGCCCATTATGGAAAGTATTGCTCTGATAGCTTTGAAACATTGTGGGATGATTCAAAGAAACTGAACAAACATCATTTAACTCTCTTTCCCATTATACATTATTTTCCTGTCATTACTTACAAATGTTATTTGCTTCTTCAGAAAGTCTATTATTTTTGGGCTTGATGTTCACGGAAAATAAGAAATTGGAGGAAGTGGGGAGCTGTATGGTTATGTAGTAATGTTTTATGTAATGGGGCTGCTGTTTTTTTAATTTATTGTATTTGTCAGAGGTGCCTAAAGTGTTCAGATATGTGTTCCTTGTTTTATAAATGGAAGTAAATTTAAATATTTAGGAAAAAAATGCAAACTTTATGCTTAATTTAGAAATTATAAATGTCATGTAAGATTTTGAATATTTTGCCAAATATCCTTTTTCTCAAGTTCTTATCTGTTGCTTTGTCAAATAAATCATACTGCAACTGTAACTGAAGCAAAAGCAAATCTTAAATAGAACTTTTTCCTCCCTGTTTTACTGAGCTCTTCAGGGTATGGTTCATGTCTTTTGTACAGTGCCTAGCACAATGGGACCACAATCCTGAATGGGGCATGATTGTTGCTGTAATATAAACATAAATTACTAAATAAGTTCTGTGGGTTTTTCAGGTTGCACCTGAAGAAAAATCAAAGCGTCTCCACGTAACATCTCCATGGCAAGACTTGATGGGTATGACTAAATCTCCAGTTGGTGAGTATGACACTGAACTGTAGTTATTTAACATATTTGTTGAAAATGCAGAAAAGTGTGGTCACCTGAACATAAAGATACAACAGTTTGAATTCTTGAGGATGTATATAGGCCCATTGTTAATGTTTTACCAGAGGCATATTTTAAACATTTTTTGAAAAGGGGTTATCTCTTATAAATGAACTCAGCTCTTCTAAAATAGTCAGAGAAAAAGATACATTTAAAAACCCACCGTAATAAAGAATTTAAACATGGTCAAGTTATTACATGTTTTTGTGCGTGCTTTGTTTAGCTGGTAGCACAACACAGTCTCATGGGAGTCTTGTATTTGCAAGTAACTGCTTGTGCAGGAGCAGCGTGAAGATAATGGGCCTGATTTTTGCAGTCTTTAGGTAGGGAAAAACTTGCGTTGAAGTCTGGGGCCCTTTTGCAGAAGGGTTTACTTCTTCCATGTTGTTTTCACATCCTAACAGTTGCTATCAGATACCCAACCAAGCATACTGGTCCCTAGCATTTAAGACATAGCGGTTAGTGGGCACCTAATTGCCTTTTGTGCCTTTTGAAAACATTTCCTTTCAGTACATAGTACCCTGGGATTACAGAAAGTCCTCTTGATCCTTCTACATTTTTGGACTTAATGGGCTTCAGTTACTAAAGGTGGGACAATAAAAGTCTTGGGTAAAAACTTGGCTTTTAGGGAGAATCATTGTATTACTTTGACCAAAACTCTACATAAGGCTATGCGCTATGTTTCATTATTCAATTGAACCTTGTTAATTTACACATTTGCTTATATGCAGATGATGATTTACCCCAAAATCAGTAGTCTCTTCCTGTTTCACAATGACTTAGGAGTGAAGTGCTGCCATTTATGAATCTTTGTTACTTTTACAGTAAATACTTTAGAGCACTTTGTAACTTAGTAAGTTACTCATTATAACTTTAAGACAACATTACAATCGTCAAATGAACATAGTGAATTTTATGACACTTTTGTCTTTGCTTGCTAAGAAATTCTCATTTGCTTCCCAGTCATTATTGCAGATTTGATAAGAGGAGAGGCTCTCTTTGTCTTGGCAGTGAAAGTATTTTGCACTAAAATGCATTCACCACTGAGTGTTGTACATACTCTTGTTGCAAGAAGTCCTTTTAGGACAACTCCCACTTATGCCTCGGAAGAACTTTAAAATAGTTTGTACTCCAAGATACTTGGTATCCATTTTCTGCAGTCTGTTAATATAGCCTTGTACAAACTTTGATGAAAATTTACTAAAACATATTTGTCCAGCAACAATCCTGTAACCTGATGGGAATCGTGATGAAAAACGCTAGAGATTTCACTCATGAAAAAAGAAAACAATCTAGAATTTTACAAGGCTTTATTAACAGCATATGAAGATCAACACTGCAAGAATATTTGTACACCTTCTAATATTTAAAATTAGATTTATGCTATGTAATAATACATTTTTGAAAGGTTCTAATCACTGTTGTATATAACTTTATTTGGCCTAATACACAACCAAGCTAATGGTTTTAGAAGGAGAGCAGCATCTAGAAATGCACCTCCTGCATCCAGGTCTCTCATACTATGTGTTTCTGTGTTTTCTTCTTTCAGCAGATAAGATAACTGTACCCAGACATATACCTTTTCTGGAAAAAAATGAAACGGGCTATGATAGCTTCATGGAAGAGTACCAGTCTGCAAATGAAGAATGTTCCTGGAACAACGTCACACTTGCAGATTTGTATCCAGGAATGGTGGAGACACTTAGCAAGTTGATGAACAAACACTCTCAGAAAAAAGCAGCTGATTCCATAATCAGACACTACAAATACAGAGGATGGCCTCCTAGAAAATCAAAGCTTAATGTCACCATAGAAAGAATAAGAAGGTTCAGGACATCTAAATTGAAGCCTATGCTGCCTAACACAAATAGTAATGATCATAAATTGCCTGTTCGAAATAATTTAAATGAAAGTAACCAGCTTTTTCAGGATGGCAAATGTCCGACACAGTGTGTGACTAATGGTGAATCTGGTGTGGTATCTTACCCACATGTTAATACGACTGAAATGGAAATAGATTGGCCTCAAAATTTAGAAGATAATTCATACATTCAAAGAATAGACCAAAACATCTCAGATTCTGTTTTTCCAAATGTTACTGCTAGAACAGAAGAAACATTTTTAACTGAGGGTCCATCTCAGAACACCATGACATTACATGACTCAAAAGGCAGCCCAAATGGGAAGCTGCCTGAAGTACTTTCTCTGGGATGCTCTTCTGTAACTTGCACAACATCTCCTTGTCTCGTGAAAGAGAGCAAGAATGGCAAAATTGACAATATAGCTTTCGATGGTACATCAGGGTTCCACTTGTCCACTTGCAACTTGAATGGTGATGCTAATACCTTTCCACCACTTAACAGCTATTCTCTAGTAAGAACATCAAATGCATTAATCAGAAATCCTGAAATAAAAACTTTCAGGGGAGGTGTTTCACTGCAGCGCAGTCATTCTTTTTCCTCACTTCCTGTGAATCAAAGTCCAGTCAAGACTCGCCAGAAATGTGAAGAAGAATTTGAAAAACTTTACCAGAAGCTGTGCCCCAAAGAACTTCAGAAACCTCTTAAGATTAGAAAGCCTCCTTCAAACCCTAAAGAAAAAGAGAGACTAATCAAGTCCTACTTCTGTAATTCTGTAAAGTCTCATAAAAAATATGATAGTGCATTTGACGAGGTTTATCAGAGATTGTGTTCCGAAGGGTTTCCAAAACTGCCCACGTTTCTCAGAGCTTCGAACTTACGGAAATATGAAGGCATACAGATGTCAGAAACTGTAAATGCTTTAATTAACTCACCCATACGAACGTTACCTGCAGTTACCAGAATTAAAAGAGTAGCAGATTTCCACAGTGAAGATCTTTTGTCTTCACCTGTAAAGAGACTGAAAAATATACCTGAAGATTTTTTTCCTAGAGCCAGTAATCAGTCTCCTCATCGAAAAAATATTAATCCTCAGACAACTGGCCTGGATTTCTCAAGTGTGATGGATGGGATTGTTCCTGGCATATTTGATGGCCCTAATTGTCAAAGTCAGTCATCTGAAAACTTTGTAAGGAGACTTTTACTCTACTATTTTGGTTGATAATGTGCAGAAGGCTAAAAAATTGTAACTTTTACTACAGTCATTTTGAAAAAGATTGACTTAAAGCTTCTCTTGGACTAAGTCAATCTAAAATTTCTGCTTCAGTTTTTTGACCAGTATGGTTGAAATGCTTAAAGTGTTGTTAAGCTCATGGGCCCCCTAATCCCATTTCCCCATTTTAGGGAATATGGCCCCTAAAAATATTCAACAAAATTATTAGTTTAATCTTAGTTCATTGCAATTGAGTTTAAAAGGAATAAAATCTCAAACTATGAGCATTGTTAAATCATCTTCACAGCCCTGTGTGAGAGAGGCAGGCAGGGAAATTGAGCCGGACAAGCTAATGGCCTGGAACCATTAGAGTCCTATTAACTTCAGTGGGTTTTAAATCAGACCCTTAGTGCAGGATTCCCATTTCCTTGATCTGACCCAGGCTGTTAACTGTAACACACTTGTGTTTACTTTGATTGATTTAATTTCTCAGTGCTTCATTTTCAGGATTCTGGGTTTCATACGTCTTCAAATCACACTTTTCCGGTTAGTCCAAGTATTTTTGTGCAAGGTAAGTTTCAAAAAGCATTTTGAATTAGTTTATCAATTAGGAGGGCTTCTCTTAAGGGGAAGCCAGTAGATCTCCAACTCTTAAATTCTGCAGACCTCTTCCTAAGTGACACCCATTTTCTCCCAACAGTCCTTGGCTATGTCTCAAAATGTGTCTTTCCAGAGATCACCAAGAAGGGCTTCCTGGACCACAGCTTGAGAGTTTTTGGAGTGTTTTACTTTTTTTCTTTGGATAAGATCTGAATTTTCTTCTTAAAGTTTCATTTAATAAATACTGGTGTTTCTTCAAGTGCTTGCTCATATCAATTCCAATTAGATGTGCGCACGCCGCATGCACAGCCATCGGAGAATTTTTACCCTAGTAACACCCGGTGGGTCGGCTGTGGAACCCCCTGGAGTGGCGCCTTCATGGCGCTGGATATATACCCCTGGCAACCCAGTGCCCCCTCAGTTCCTTCTTACCGCCCGTGACGGTCGTTGGAACTGTGGAGCTTGGCTTTGCTACTCTCCACTCTCCCTAGCATTCACCCTACAGTTTGTTCATAGTTTGTTGTTATAGTATTGTTTAACAGCTGTAGTTCTAGGTTTCAGAGTAGCAGCCGTGTTAGTCTGCATTCGCAAAAGGAAAAGGAGTACTTGTGGCACCTTAGAGACTAACAAATTTATTTGAGCATAAGCTTTCGTGAGCTACAGCTCACTTCATTGGATGCATTCATTTGTAGTTCTAGTTATAGTATAGTAGTTTGTATTAGTGGGGGAGAAGGGGTTTTCCCCTCCTTCCCGTACTTGATTGGGCTCATGCCCAAAGCTCCGGGCTTTAAGCCCTGCAGATCCTGCTCCAAGCCCATGCCAACGGGCGACTCCCACGACTCTTGTCTGAAGTGCCTGAGGGAATCTCATCAGGCGGAGAGGTGCAGGATTTGCAAGAGCTTTCGTCCCCGGACTAAGAAGGAGCGGGACTTTCGTTTGAGACAGCTCCTTATGGAGGAGGCTCTTAGTACTCAGCCTCCAGCAGCGTGACATGACCCGGTGCCGAGCACTTCAGTACGCAGCGCCCCGGCTTTAGTTACAGGAACGGTACCGCAGTCAGACGCTGATAGAGAGCCACAGCACCGAAGTTCCCCGGCACCGCAACCAACGTCTTTAGTCCAGCACTGCTCTCACTCGCCTGGCCAGAACCTCGTTCCACAGCAGAGCGCCCAGGGACACAAGTGACGGCCTCGGCACTGTTGACTCCGGCACCGAAAACGAAGCAGTTGAGTCCAGTGTGACTGGACTCCCCGACTCGCAGCATGGTTGAGGTCCAGTTGCCATCTACACCAGATACCTTTGTGGCGGCAACGGATCTGATTGCCTTGACTGTGTCAACATCCCTTCAACTGGCCAAGGCACCGCCACCTGTCCGCATGACACCATCTAGGGGCAAACAGACTCTTATTCACCTGCCAGCACCATCGGTTGAGCCTCAGTACTGTTTCCACTCTTGGCGCCGTTCCTGCTCCCAGCGCTGTTCGCAGTCCCGGCACCACTCTCCATCGCGGCGTTGGTTGTACTCGCTGCACTGCTCCGACTCCTGGCACCGGTCTCGACACAGGAGTAGATACCGTTCCTGATGGCTGTCATCATCGTCGAGACCCAGGTCCAGATCCAGGCGCCGGTCCAGGTCCTGATACTGATCTAGGTCCAGACGCCGCTCCCCAGTGTCGTGGCACCGTTCTTCTCCATCTCGGCACCGATTGGTACAGCGAAGCTGGAGATCAGTTTCGTCTCGTCAACATGATTCAGCACAGACCCACTCGGCACCACCATGACCATTGTGTTCCACCTCTCACTCATCAGGGTCTGAGGCAGGGTCACGCTTCTCAGACTGCCACCACTTGGATCACAGCCGCCTGGGCTCGGGCAGATCAGTGGCAGGCGCAAGAACAGGGCCCCACTCAAGGGTCCACCCAGTAGCCCTTTTGGACACCTTGGGTGTACCACCAGGCCCAGGGTGCTCCCTCTGAGGCTCTCACTCGGCCCTGTCTGAGCCGCGAGTGCCTGAGGCCTCTGCCAGCTGTCCTGCTCCTAGAGGCATGGAGACGGTGGCATTGCCCTTACAGGCACCAGTTCCTCGTACTCCAGCTCCCGGCCTGAACACTGAGTTTGCGGGTCCGGAGCAGTGGGGCACAGCTCAGCAAGAGGCTCTGGATGATCCTGTCCCTTCTGTGGCATCCTCCTCATCTTCACCCGATGAGGCTGTGGCGAGGACTGCTATAATGGAGTCAGCCCCCCCATCCTTCCCCGATAGACCTCCGCGCCCACCAGGAACTCTTGCACAGGGTGGCGCGGAACATTAACCTGCAAGCACAGGAGGTGGTTGAGGTGGAGGACCCTGTGGTTGACATTTTGTCCGCAGAGGCTCATCCAAGGGCACAGCAAAGAGCAGGTGCAGGCTCACCTTCAATTCGTCACAGACACGTTGCAACAGTTAGGCCTTCTGCTTAACGTGGCGAAGTCAACACTAGAACTGACCCAGAGGATAGAATTTATCGGGGCGGTCCTCGACTCCATGCGGGCTTGAGCCCTCCTTCCAGATGCTCGCTTCCAAGCCTTGTCAGGCCTCATCAGGAGCCTTCAGATCTTCCCAACCTCGATGCCCTCTTCAAGTCTGGATGGCATCAGTCTACCGCCCAGGTCGAGACAGCCTGAACCTGGTGGTCACCATTCCGGAGGGGGTCCTGGCCTCCTTCCAGTGGTGGCTAGACCCAAGGGCAGTCGGCGGAGGAGGCCCCTTCGACACTCAGCCTTCCTTGTCCCTCATCACGGACGCGTCAGTCCTGGGATGGGGCGCCCGCCTCGGGGACCTCCAGACGCAAGGTCTATGGGCCCCGTCCGATCTCTCTCTTCATATCAACGTACGGGAGCTGATGGCGGTGTGTCTTGCGTGCCAAGCCTTTTGGGAGCAGTTGCATGGTTGTTGCATGGCGTTCGTCACAGACAACACCATGGCCATATTCTACATCAACAAGTTGGGCGGGGGAGCCTCATTTCTTCCCCCTCTGTCAAGGGGCCATTCGACTGTGGAAATTCTGCATAGCCCACTCCATTCACCTGATGGCGTCGTTTCTCCCAGGGGTCCAGAACATGTTGGCGGACCACCTCAGCAGGTCCTTCCAATCCCACGACTGGTCACTCCACCCCAGTGTCATCCACTCCATCTTCCTAAAGTGGGGGTTTCCCCAGGCTGACCTGTTTGCCTCATGCAGCAACCAGAAATGCCTGGCATTTTGCTCCCTTCACGGCCGCTCCCCGGGCTCTCTCACAGATGCCTTCCTACTCCTGTAGACTAGCAGGTTGTTTTACGCCTTCCCGCTGTTTCCCCTTGTACACAAGGTCTTGCTCAAGGTGTGCAGGGACAGATCATGACTGATTCTGGTTGCCCGGGCGTGGCCCAGGCAGCATTGGTACACCACACTGTTGGAGATTTCGGTGGACGCCTCAGTTCTGCTGTCTTTTTTTCCGGACCTGATCACTCAGGATCACGGCTGCCTCTGTCACCCCAACTAACAATCCCTCCACCTCACGGCATGGATGCTGCATGGCTGAGCCACTCTGAGCTACTCTGCTCTCATTTAGTACAGCAGGATGGGTAGCAGGAAACCTTCCACTCGGGCCTCATATATGGCTAAATGGAAACGATTCTCATGCTGGTGCACTCACCACAGCACACCCCCCTCCTCCCCTCCCCAGGCGTCCATGCCTCTCATTTTGGACTGTCTCCTGAGCCTGAAACAGCAGGGCCTGGCGATATCATCCATTAGTGTCCACCTGGCGGCCATTTCAGCTTTCCACCCGGGAGCGAATGGCCGATCTGTCTTTGCCAATTCCACGGTCAGTATGTGCCTTGAGGGCCTGGACCGTCTCTACTCACAGGTATGACAGCCAGTCCCCAGGACCTGAATCTGGTCTTCTCCAGGCTCAATTGGGACCCGGTTCGAGCCGTTGGCCACCTGTTCCCTCCTGTACCTCTCTTGGAAAACGGCTTTCCTCGTCGCTATCACATCAGTAAGGCGTGTATCTGAGCTCAGGGCTCTTACCTCAGAACCACCATACACGATCTTCCACAAGGTGCAGCTATGATCTCACCTGGCCTTTCTTCCCAAGGTGGTATCCACCTTTCATATCAACAAGGACATTTTTCCTCCCAGTTTTTTACCCAAAACGCACGCTTCTCTTCAGGAACAACGGCTACATCCCCTAGATGTTCGTAGGGCCCTGGCCTTCTACACTGAGTGTACAAAGCCGTTCAGGAAAACGACCCAGCTCTTCGTCGCAGTGGTGGAATGGATGAAGGGCCTCCCGGTCTCCTCCCAGCGGATCTCCTCTTGGATCACTTCCTGTGTCCGTGCTTGCTACGATCTGGCTGGTGTTTTGACCCTGCCACTCACCGCTCACTCTACAAGGGCTCAGGCCTCAGCGGCAACTTTCCTGGCCCAGGTCCCAATCCAGGAGATCTGCAGAGCTGTTACATGGTCTTCGGTATATACTTTTACCACTCACTATGTCATCGTCTGAAAAGCCAGAGACGATGCGACGTTTGGTAGAGCAGTCCTACAATCCACAGTACTTCACTCCGACCCCACCGCCTAGGTAAGGCTTGGGAGTCACCTAATTGGAATCAATATGAGCAAGCACTCGAAAAGAAGACAGTTACTCATTTTTTTTAACCGTTGTTCTTCGAGATGTGTTGCCCATATCTATTCCAAACCCGCCCTCCTTCCCCTCCATCGGAGTAGCCGGCAAGAAGGAGCTGAGGGGGCGTTGGATCGGCTGGGGTATATATCTAGCACTGTGAAGGCGCCACTCTAGGGGGCTCCACGGCTGACCCGCCAGGAGGTGCTAGGGTAAAAATTCTCTGGCCGTGCACACGGCGCGCACACACCTAATTGGAACGAATGAGCAACACCTCTCGAAGAACAACAATTACAAAGGTGAGTAACCGTCTTTTTTCCTGCTCCCCTTCTCTGCTGTATTGCTAATACCATACATAGCTAATATCCGTTAATGTGTAGTAGAGAAGTTGCTGATTAGTTAATCATGTTTTCAAGAACTAAAAGTTTTTACCACCACTCTTGGGGAGTTCCTGCTTCCAGCTCTACAAAACTTGTGGTTACACAGTAACAAGATTACAAATATGTCCTAGGTCAGGTCTACAGTACAGACTTATATTGGTATAACTATATCTCTCAGGGATGTAAAAATCCACAGTCCTGGACGACGTAGTTATATCAACCTAACCTTCAGTGTAGACAGCGCTATGTCAGCAGAGAGCCTGTCCTATTGACATAGACACTGTCTCTCACAGAGGTGTATTTATAATGGGGATGAGAGAAGCTCTCCCAACAGCATAGGAGCATCTTTCCTTAAGCGGTGCAGTTGCATCGGTGCATTGTAAGTGTAGATCTTCCTTGGGAGGACTTAAGCTAAATTCAAGTGCTGCCACTAAGTCAGCAAGAGGATTTGCTCAAGTTCTGAATTTGAAAAATTAAACTGGTTTGAGATTAGATAGGCACAAACTCCCAGGGCCTATAAAATTCCTAATCTTTGTAGTTACCATCATAAAGAGTTACAGAGAATTGTAAATCTGAAGCTTGATATTTAAAATAAGCTACTTCAGATACAGCAGCACCTGCTCAGGAGTTCTCATAGTTAAAGTTGTCAGTGTTTCCAATTTAATACATTATTTTCAGGTCCATCTAAATTGGCCATAAAATCTCCATGCTGAAGCTTATGGGGACACAGTAAACTTGAAAAATCTCATTACTCTTTGGAGGTGTTATACATCCACTTGTGGCAAGAAGTACATAAGAGAAGCTGAAAGTGATTCAAGATTTTTTTTTTCTGTTTCCTCAGCTTTTTTTACTTTGTGCATTTTGACAGCACTGTGTTTATTCACTTTCTTGGTTCTGTTATTGGTGAGTTGTCATTAGCATGTCATCACTTTTGCATTGCTCTTGTGGGGAACATGTATGCCTCTCCTTAGTGCCTGTAAGGGGGCATTTACTTTTTACCAGAAACACAAGAGAAGAGCTTCTGCTGTTTCTAAGTTTGGTGCCAGGAGAGTATACCTGTTCCCTGGGAGCCCTGTGTAGGCAAGAGGCAAAAAGGGATAGCCAGGGGGACCTCCTCCTTCCCTTCGCAGACCATTTTGTATGTGGCTGGGGGTGCAGACAGGAAAGTTGTTCTTCCTTTCCCAAACTATAGTATAGAGAAGGGAGCAGTGGGAGCTAGGAGAGGGATTTTTTTACTCTTTGGGACTTCTCTAGAGTTCAGAGGTTGGGAGGTCTTGCTTCAGTGCTGCTGAAGCTGGCACGCTGTCAGTAGTGTAAACAAAAGCAAGAGACAGGTGGGAAATGGGCAGACCCAAACACATTTAATGGGGGTGCTGGCCTTCTCCTTTGATGAAGACCTTTATAAACATCAGCAGGGGTTGGGGAAAGCCCTTAAGACTTTTAAAGAAGCCATTGTAAGGGGAAAGAATTTTCTGGTCAGTCTTTCTTGCTCAAATTTAGTCAAGCAAAATTTTTCAGGTTATCCATAATGTATTAACTATATTGGCAAAAGCTCAGTTTTGCCAGTATAAACTGAATCTGTACTAGGCATGCTTTGCCACTAGGTACACTGATACCAGCAAAGCTCTCCTAGGTTTAGAGTAAGCTAAATCTGTACAACTGCTCACCTAGATTGGTATGATCAACATAATTAGAATAATAAAATTTCACACTTTTGGGGAATACATCTTTTTCCAGAGCTTACCCTTTGGCAAAAAGCTTGACGGAGATCCAGCCTCTGGTCTCAAAGGACGTGTCATTTACCTCTGCTATCACTTCTCTCTTGTCATCCTTGCCTTACATCCCTGGAATCTCCTAGAGATAACTTTTTGGTTACTCAGATCTACCTTCTGTGATTTCTGAACTACGTGTTTACATAAATATCCTCTCCAAGGAGGATCCATTCTGGGGTTCCCAAAAAATGATGCACTTGATATATAGGGATGAATAATTTCAATCATATAAGAGGAAAAGTGGAAAATAATATGTAAACAGACTTGACTTTCTTTTCTTTAAAGTTGTCACCCTGATCTGCTTGTTAAAAGTGACAGTATCAGATAACCTCACAGGAAAGTTTCATCTCTACTTTCTGTAAACTTATCTAGCCTATCTCCATGCCACTGCAGAGTTTTATTTCCTGTTATGCACTTCTGTTGTTTAGCATAGTTAGTCCTTGCATCTCCCAGGTGATGGAGCTTCCACCACCTCTGTGGGTCAGGATTCTTCAATCTAAATAGCTTTTGTTGTCAGGAAGGTTGTTTCCCTCTGATATTCAACCAAAATGTTGACATTTTTATTATATACTGTCTTTGTTATAGATACTCCCCTGTATCTGTGGTATGTTTATACTATTTAAATATTTAGTCGCTCACTACTATGTTCCAGTCCATACCTAATTAAAGAGTCACTGCCAAACTATAAGTATTGAACTGTCTTAATCATTCTTTATAAATCAATCACAGTCGCCCCCCAGTCGTTTCTTGTTGCTGTTCCTTAAGTTCTGTCCAGTTAGTATAGGTCTAGTAATGAGTAGAGCCCTTCAAATCTGCAGATATCCGCTTAATATCCATATACGTGGACCATTTTTACAGATCGCAGATAGATGCGAATCCAAATTTTGCATTTGCACAGTGCTCTAATTAATGAGACCCAGAATCGAGTGCAGTATTCCACGTCTGATGACATACAAGCGATATGGAAGAGGGACTGTTAACTTTCTACTCTGATGTGATGTTTCTATGTAAGGAAATTGCACTAGCTTTTTTTCCTACAAGGTAGCATTGCAAACGTGTATCTAATTTATCTACTGTCATCAGTTTCAGTGTTTCTGTTTGATAAGTTTCTCACTCTCACTGAACATTTGTGTTCTGAATTATTTTCCCCAGATATATGAATGGACACTGTCAAATTTAACTTCATTTTTAAAAGTTAGTTTTTCTGTTACACTAGGATCTTTTCAGCAAGGGAAGAACTAACTCAATATGCAGGGGAAATGGTGACAGACTACATAAAACAATCTCAAATGCAATAGTTAACAGACTGGAAAAAATACACTTTTTTGTTAATGCCTTACAGTTTTAATAATCTCTGTTTCTGGTAAGTATAGTAGATACAGATTCTTCAGAAATAAGGCTTTTTTCATGTTCGCTATTTCTTTTAGGTCTCATTTTTCCAAGATGAGTCTCATTTTATTGTTTGCTCTGAGTTGTTAACCTCTTATATCCCTCTGTATTATTTCTCTTAACTGATATTCACAGCTCCCTACAATGCCTTTCTGTGATCCTAAATCTAATTGCAAGATATTTCCATCCTTTTCTAATGCTGATAAATTATAAGGTCTTCAAAGGAAATTAGTTATACACTTAAGTAAGTTCACTGTTATAAAGTACAAATTGTATTTGAAATTAAATTTGGCCAGAGGCTTTCACGTAAAGAACGTTCATTATACTTCACAGATGGAAGTAAGTTGTTGCTTTCTTTTAATACTTAGAACTGCTGCTCTGAGCTTGCTCCTAAGGTCAGAATAGTCCAATATTTTAACATACAGTACTGGATAGAGTGCTCACTGTGGTACTTAACCTTATGACCCCATTAATTTTATCACCAGAATCCAGGATTGCAAATATCTATGCAAGTATCCCTAGGACATTGCAAAATAATGGCTCATCCAGAAGTGCACAAAAATATTAACAAAGGCAAGTGACTTTTCAGTAGTTACAAAAATAGCAGCAAAATAAGTTGTTTTTTTTCCTTTTTCCTTTTTTTTTTTTTTTTTAAGAAAAGGTTTACAAATGTGCTGTACTCCTTATTTTTAATTTTCTTCATGTGGTGATTTGGGGGACTGTGGGGGCCTTCATATAGGTTATGGACTTTCAACAAAAAATGACTGCAGTTAATCACTGAATTGATAACACTACATTACTCTTCGTAAAAACCTATATTTTTAGGATCCATGTGTCGCAGACTTTTTGTAATATATCATATCATGGGACTTTTTTACATTAAGTTTTTAAAGGCTGTAGTTAGTCTGTATACATGATAGAGGAATACATTATTTAAATATATGTGCACATGTATAGAATATGTAATAAAGTATGAAACATAACAGACCATCTCTTCTGCCTTATCCATATATAGAAAGAGCACTAACGTTACAATCTACAGATTGACTTGACATCCACAAGTATTTTTAAACATACCACAAAATTTGCTTCTCTTCTCATCACGTGTCCTTCCCTAAATCCTATCCTCCCTCCCAAAAAAATTACTTTTCTGAGACCCAGGATTAATAACTTTAGTACATTGACAGGTTCAGGTTTGGATATCTTGTGGCGCACTAAGGCTAGAAACAGGTATGATGTTATCTACCATTGGAAATGGGAGACTTCCAGCTTTCCAGTGGACAAATATTTTTAATTTGTGATTTTTGTTTAGAAAGAAAATATTAAGCTACCAGATTTCTGAAACTTCAGCTCCCTCAGAGTCTTGTTCTTGTAGACTCATAACTAATCCAGCTTTATAGGCAACAGAATAGATAATACAATAAATTTGTTCGTCTCTAAGGTGCCACAAGTACTCCTTTTCTTTTTGCGGATACAGACTAACACGGCTGCTACTCTGAAAACAATACAGTAGTATAATTTTTCAAAAAAATTATACAGTAGTATAATTTCAAAAACAATTTCTCTAACACATGATGTGTACAGAAAATGTAGTAGGCTGGTCATGTGTGTGTGTGTTTCTGCAGTTTCATCTCCACTCCTGCTTAAGTTGTTTGCTCTTTTCATTTTCTTTTTTAATTAAAGTATGGAATCTCTCTCTGGTTAAGGCCTTTCATTTCTATATGAGATTAAAAAATAGTTGATTTAGTGGATGATCTTGAGCAAGCTAATGGGTAGGTGAACTTTCTGTGAGCTTTGCTTGAGCTTGCTCCTGTAAATATTTTTTATTACATCTTTACTCAGTTTCTTAATTCATGCTTTTTTCTTCCCTCTGCTATAAATGGAAACCTCTCCCTATGATATGGGCAAGTTGTTTCCAGCCAGAAACTTTTTTTTCTTCGTGCATACAGGTAACAGGCTTCATGTGAAAAGCATTAGTGAGTGTTCGATTGCTAACTTATCTGGAATAGAAAATGTGTTCCTTAATTGCAAATCAGTGATTATGCATTTGTGTAACCTGAATTAAGACTCAGCTGGAGAGTTTGCTCAGTCTAGCACTATGATAGCTTTAGAGGTCCAAGAGATGACTGCAGTAAACATCCTGAAAATGGAACTTGTGCTGAGTGGTTTTGAAGTCTTCAGAAATCTTAGTCGAGTAGATAGTGAAGCTGCTGTATGTTCTAATGAACAGCTGGGAAAGAACCAGCTAAGTCCTCTTGTGTCTGTAACGACTTTGGATTTGGCAACTTCTAGCAAGAAGCTAATTATAAAAGATGAATTTCAGAGAAGGAAAGGTCAAAAACAGATTTATTATAGATCTGTTATGAATTGTTGCCTCACACTGTATTGGGATGGACCACTTGAGGGTGTGATCACAGAGCAGATTAGTTTACAACAAATCTAAATAACAAGCTGCCAATCCTTCAGTTCCTGAGGGGGAAAATGAAAAGTAGAGCAGTAGATGAATTCTGTATAGATGTATTTGCTTCAGTGGAGCAAAACTTTACATTTATGTTTGTACACATGCAGTAGATTAGGTTAAAATAGATTTCATTTAATTTATTCATATTATTTAGGCATTAATATAATGAAAAAATAAAGGATTTTCGACAGTTGGGTGGATGTGGGAATTCCTGTATTAGGCCTATTGCATTTTGCCATTAATATTTTAAGGTGACTAGATTCTCTGCTTTGGCATTCAACTTCTGTTCTGTTCTGTTCTGTTGGAGATTCAGCTAGCATGGATGCTTTTTAATTACCAAAAAGAAAAGGAGTACTTGTGGCACCTTAGAGACTAACCAATTTATTTGAGCATGAGCTTTCGTGAGCTACAGCTCACTTCATCGGATGCATACCGTGGAAACTGCAGCAGACTTTATATATACACAGAGAATATGAAACAATACCTCCTCCCACCCCACTGTCCTGCTGGTAATAGCTTATCTAAAGTGATCATCAGGTGGGCCATTTCCAGCACAAATCCAGGTTTTCTCACCCTCCACCCCCCCACACAAATTCACTCTCCTGCTGGTGATAGCCCATCCAAAGTGACAATGGGCTATCACCAGCAGGAGAGTGAATTTGTGTGGGGGGGTGGAGGGTGAGAAAACCTGGATTTGTGCTGGAAATGGCCCACCTGATGATCACTTTAGATAAGCTATTACCAGCAGGACAGTGGGGTGGGAGGAGGTATTGTTTCATATTCTCTGTGTATATATAAAGTCTGCTGCAGTTTCCACGGTATGCATCCGATGAAGTGAGCTGTAGCTCACGAAAGCTCATGCTCAAATAAATTGGTTAGTCTCTAAGGTGCCACAAGTACTCCTTTTCTTTTTGTGAATACAGACTAACACGGCTGTTGCTCTGAAACCTTTTAATTACCAGTAACTTATGATCTAAAATCCTTTTCCAGGGTATCCAGAAAACTCAGCTACAATAATGGGAGAGAGAAAAGCTCAGGCGTTCTTTTGGGAAGACTTCATCGCTAAAGATACGCAAGGAGCATTTCTGGAAGGCTACAGAGAAAATATTATTTTATAAATTTGTAAAGACATCAAAGACATTTTAATTAACCATTGCAATCTGAAAATTGCATTTATTGATAGGGAGGGAGCTGAGGAATAGTGCTCTAGTATATAGTTAGTCCTGCTATGTACTTTCCCTCTCATCCAAAATAATTCCTTGGAGACCAGCTTTGCCTTCAGCCAAGGTGGGCAGGGCACCTTTCCTTAATGAGGAGTCATTCATTTGGCCCCAGAAGTCCACTGGAGGGAATCAAGATTCCTTCTTTGGTCTGAGTTATTTGTTTAACTTTTATATTTAGTAGTGTTCGTCGTAATAGATGCTTGTGATTTGCATTTTTTTCTGTTTCCTTATAGACATGGATTTTAATATGCTAATAATAATTTACCTTGGCTTTGTATTCGACCAGAATTCCTAGCCTCTCCTGTCCACCCCTGCTTTATATATGCACGTTATTAGGCTCCTAGAAACACTGGTCTGGAAGGTTCAAATGCAGTATAATGTATTATGACTTTGTAATGTGGCTGTAATATCAGATTTGAGGTTTTAATGTTTAATTTTCAATGTACTTCATCATAAATCTTAATTGCTTAATAAATTTTTTATACATTATTGGATTTGGCAGTTTTTTATAAAATTTAATAGATGATAAATGTTTTACTAATTTTTGGGCTGTCAAGCGATTAAAAAACTTAATCACGATTAATCACTTCATTGAAAAAATCAATTGCACTGTTAATAATAGAATACCATTTATTTAAATATTTTTGGATGTTTTCTACATTTTTAAATATGTTGATTTCAATTACAACACAGTATACAAAGTGTACACTGCTCAATAACAATCTAAAGCAGAGCAGACTGACACATGTTCATTTTCATCATCTGAGTCAGATGCCACCAGCAAAAGGTTAATTTTTCTTTTTTGGTGGTTCAGCTCTGTCGTTTCTGCAATGGAGTGTTGCTCTTTTAAGACTTCTGAAAGCATGCTGCACACCTCGTCCCTCTCAGATTTTGGAAGGCACTTCAGATTCTTAAACCTTGGGTCGAATGCTCTAGCTATCTTTAGAAATCTCACATTGGTACCTTCTTTATGTCTTGTGAAATCTGCAGTGAAAGTGTTCTTAAAATGAACAACATGTGCTGGGTCATCATCCGAGACTGCTATAACAAAATATATGGCAGAATGCGGGTAACACACAGCAGGAGACATACAATTCTCCCCCTGAGGAGTTCATTCACAAATTTAATTAGCACATTATTTTTTTAATGAGCGTCATCAGCATGGAATCATGTCCTCTGGAACGGTGGCCGAAGCATGAAGGGGCATACGAATGGTTAGCGTATCTGGCATGTAAATACCTTCCAATGCCAGCTACAAAAGTGCCATGCGAATGGCTGTTCTCACTTTCAGGTGACATTGTAAATAAGAAGTAGGCAGCATTATCTCCCATAAATGTAAACAAACTTGTTTGTCTCAGCAATTGGCTGAACAAGAAATAGGGCTGAGTGGACTTGTAGGCTCTGAAGTTTTGCATTGTTTTGTTTTTGAATGCAGTTATGTAATCAAAATTTACCTTTATAAGTTGTGTTTTCATAATAAAGAGATTGCACTACAGGACTTGTCTGAGGTGAACTGAAAAATTTCTTTTATGATTTTTACAGTGCACATATTTGTAATAAAAATCAAGTGAGCAGTGTACACTTTGTATTCTGTGTCATAATTGAAATCAATAGATTTGAAAATATAGAAAACATTCCAAAAAATGTAATAAATTTCAATTGGCATTCTATTGTTTAACAGTGCGATTAAACTGCAATTAATCATTATTAATTTTTTTAATCGCGATTAACTTTTTTGAGTTAATCGTGTGAGTTAACTGTGATTAATCGACAGCACTACTAAATATAAACTTGGTGTAGCAATTTCATCGTTCCCAGTCTTACCAATGATAATTTCATCATGATAATGTAATGTAATAAGGGATCACATACTCTAAAGCACAAAAAAACCAACATGCCAGTTAGGCCAGTGTATATGCAATAACCTATCAGAAGCACCAGAATGTATTCAGGCTGTTATTCTTGGGGAAGATAGAATATATTTTCCAGCTGTTCAACCCTTGTTACAGGAGTGTATATGACAAATTTGTCTGCCTACTGCATGTTTGGTACTTCAAGGGCAAATGCTCTACCAGATTTACAGAGCGCATCACTTCAGCTGGTTCACGTTCTGGCCTAACTCCCATTCCTGGGTAATCTGCAAACATTTCAGGTGATCATTGTGCTGTGGGTTCTGTTTGTTTTGTTTTTCATGGCCCCACCTCCTGTTCTTTCTTGACAAGGAGATTGTTCTAATGTAACTGCTAGTATAACTGCTGCAAGCACAGAGCCGCTTTATTACAGACTTCTTTCAGGTCACAGGAGCATGCTTCCATTGCCTAACAAGTCCTGGGAGGTTTGATGCTGCTTCCTAAAAGTTAGAGGAATCATTTTACGATGCCCATTAGGGCACATGCATTCTGTGTCCACAATGACCCTAACTGGCCCCTGTTACACTCCTTAGGAAGGGAAACCAGTGATCCCTATGTATGTGACTTTGTACCGAGGCAGTCATCTGGTTGGTTGGTTGGTTGCATGTATGTATTACTGTAGTTCTTAGGAGCCCCAGTACAAAAAGATGGTCCTAAACCAAAAGAGCTTTCAATCTCAGGGTAAGATGAGAGACTTCTCCTTTTTCTTTGAGAAACCAGAAAACTCTTGTCTAAGGGCAACAACTATCCCCACCTAATAGTTCAGATGCCCAATTCAAATTGACTTAAAAGATAACTTTATTGGGAAAATAATCGAGTGAAAGGTTGGCAAAACCTCTCCTGAATATTACAGAAAGCATTGCTAGGTTGTCACTAATCTTAGTAGTAGAAAAGGCTCTCGTGCACATAGTTTTAGAAGTCCTTCATCACAACCTCAAGCGCTCTTTTTGTTTGTGCCATATCACCTATCCTGGTGGGTGTAGCAAAGGAACGTAAATCAGTTATAAGATTCCTTTCACTGCGTGGTTTTTTTGACTTTCTGAACACTGGATTCTTCCTTGGGATGATGTCTGCCTTGTAACAATAAACACAAACAATTCTTTCTTATATATTGTTTTTGTTGGCTTCTGTTTCTTCCCGTTTCAAACACACATGAATAGTAGGTGATGTGCTCTGGAAATGCCATTTCCAATGGATCTTTTGAAATAAAATTCTTCCCCACTCAATGATCTCCCAAATCTTCTCCATCCTTCAAATATTGCATGCATAATTTATCTTCTTTTGTTTTAACTGTTCCAGAACATCTTTAAAGTATATTTGAATATGTTCCTTGGACAGGCCTTGGCTGTTCTAGGGGTAATATTCCCAATACTGGTGATAGAAGGTGAGGTTCATTCCTGCCTAGAAGTATTGTACAATTCTTACTCAGTTAAGATATAATAGAAATTATTTAGAGATTGAGATTAAGTACACAATTCCAATCTACTTGTCCCAACAGACTAGAAGAATTCTAGAGAAGTGGTCCAGGAAAAACCTCAAGAGGCATTTGAGTTTGATCCTGTATCTGATATTAATTTCTGTAAGTGAGAGATGCTAACAGTTCTCGATTGAGAAATGCTGAGAGTAGCGCATAAGAAAGAATTCCACAATTTTTGTTGTCATTTATTTTTCAATATTTAGTTCTATCCACTATCTAAGCCCTGGTCTACACTAGGACTTTAGGTCGAATTTAGCAGCGTTAAATCGATGTAAACCTGCACCCATCCACACGATGAAGCCCTTTACTTCGATTTAAAGGTCTCTTAAAATAGATTTCCATACTCCACCCCTGACAAGTGGATTAGCGCTTAAATCGGCCTTGCTGGCTCGAATTTGGGGTACTGTGGACACAATTCGATGGTATTGGCCTCCGGGAGCTATCCCAGAGTGCTCCATTGTGACCGCTGTGGACAGCACTCTCAACTCAGATGCACTGGCCAGGTAGACAGGAAAAGAACCGCGAACTTTTGAATCTCATTTCCTGTTTGGCCAGCGTGGCAAGCTGCAGGTGACCATGCAGAGCTCATCAGCAGAGGTGACCATAATGGAGTCCCAGAATCGCAAAAGAGCTCCAGCATGGACCGAACGGGAGGTATGGGATTTGATCGCTGTATGGGGAGAGGAATCCGTGCTATCAGAACTCCGTTCCAGTTTTCGAAATGCCAAAACCTTTGTCAAAATCTCCCAGGGCATGAAGGACAGAGACCATAACAGGGATCCGTAGCAGTGTTGCGTGAAACTTAAGGAGCTGAGGCAAGCCTACCAGAAAACCAGAGGGGCGAACGGCCGCTCCGGGTCAGAGCCCCAAACATGCTGCTTCTATGATGAGCTGCATGCCATTTTAGGGGGTTCAGCCACCACTACCCCAGCCGTATTGTTTGACTCCTTCAATGGAGATGGAGGCAACACGGAAGCAGGTTTTGGGGACGAAGAAGAGGAGGAGGTTGTAAATAGCTCACAGCAAGCAAGCGGAGAAACCGGTTTTCCCGACAGCCAGGAACTGTTTCTCACCCTGGACCTGGAGCCAGTACCCCCCGAACCCACCCAAGGCTGCCTCCTGGACCCGGCAGGCGCAGAAGGGACCTCCGGTGAGTGTACCTTTTAAAATACTATACATGGTTTAAAAGCAAGCATGTGAAAGGATTACTTTGCCCTGGCATTCGCGGCTCTCCTGGATGTACTCCCAAAGCCTTTGCAAAAGGTTTCTGGGGAGGGCAGCCTTATTGCATCCTTCATGGTAGGACACTTTACCACTCCAGGCCAGTAACATGTACTTGGGAATCATTGTACAACAAAGCATTGCAGTGTATGTTTGCTGGCGTTCAAACAACATCCGTTCTTTATCTCTCTGTGTTATCCTCAGGAGAGTGATGTATCATTCATGGTCTCCTGGTTGAAATAGGGTGCTTTTCTTCAGGGGACAGTCAGAGGAGCCCGTTCCTTCTGAGCTGTTTGCCTGCGGCTGAACAGAAATGTTCCCCGCTGTTAGCCACGGGAAGGGTTGAGGGGGTAGCCACGCGGTGGGGGGAGGCAAAATGCGACCTTGTAACGAAAGCACATGTGCTATGTATGTAATGTTAACAGCAAGGTTTACCCTGAAAGAGGGTAGCCACTGTTTTATAAAATGTGTCTTTTTAAATACCGCTGTCCCTTTTTTTTTCTCCACCAGCTGCATGTGTTTCAATGATCACAGGATCTTCTCCTTCCCAGAGGCTAGTGAAGATTAGAAAGAAAAAAAAAAACGCACTCAAGATGAAACGTTCTCCGAGCTCATGCTGTCCTCCCGCACTGACAGAGCACAGACGAATGCATGGAGGCAAATAATGTCAGAGTGCAGGAAAGCACAAAATGACCGGGAGGAGAGGTGGCAGGCTGAAGAGAGTAAGTGGTGGGCTGAAGACAGGGCTGAAGCTCAAATGTGGCGGCAGCGTGATGAGAGGAGGCAGGATTCAATGCTGAGGCTGCTGGAGGACCAAACCAGTATGCTCCAGTGTATGGTTGAGCTGCAGCAAAGGCAGCTGGAGCACAGACTGCCACTACAGCCCCTGTGTAACCAACCGCCCTCCTCCCCAATTTCCATAGCCTCCACACCCAGACGCCCAAGAACGTGGGGGGGGGGGGGGCACCAGCCAACCAGCCACTCCACCACAGAGGATTGCCCAAAAAAAAGAAGGCTGTCATTCAATAAATTTTAAAGTTGTAAACTTTTAAAGTGCTGTGTGGCATTTTCCTTCCCTCCTCCACCACCCCTCCTGGGCTACCTTGGTAGTCATCCCCCTATTTGTGTGATGAATGAATAAAGAATGCATGAATGGGAAGCAACAATGACTTTATTGCCTCTGCAAGCGGTGATTGAAGGGAGGAGGGGCAGGTGGTTAGCTTACAGGGAAGTGTTTCATCAAGGAGAAACAAACAGAACTTTCACACCGTAGCCTGGCCAGTCATGAAACTGGTTTTCAAAGCTTCTCTGATGCGTACCGTTTCTCCTGTGCTCTTCTAACCACCCTGGTGTCTTGCTGTGCGTAACCAGCAGCCAAGCAATTTGCCTCAACCTCCCACCCCGCCATAAACGTCTCCCCCTTACTCTCACAGATATTGTGGAGCACACAGCAAGCAGTAATAACAGTGGGAATATTGGTTTCACTGAGGTCTAAGAGAGTCAGTAAACTGCGCCAGCGCGCCTTTAAACATCCAAATGCACATTCTACCACCATTCTGCACTTGCTCAGCCTGTAGTTGAACAGCTCCTGACTAATGTCCAGGCTGCCTGTGTACGGCTTCATGAGCCAGGGCATTAAGGGGTAGGCTAGGTCCCCAAGGATACATATAGGCATTTCAACGTCCCCAACAGTTATATTCTGGTCTGGCAATAAAGTCCCTTCCTGCAGCTTTTGAAACAGACCAGAGTTCCTGAAGATGCGAGCATCATGTACCTTTCCCGGCCATCCCATGTTGATGTTGGTGAAACGTCCCTTGTGATCCACCAGAGCTTGCAGCACTATTGAAAAGTACTCCTTGCAGTTTACATACTCGCCAGCTTGGTGCTCCAGTGCCAAGATAGGGATATGGGTTCCGTCTATGGCCCCACCACAGTTAGGGAATCCCATTGCAGCAAAGCCATCCACTATGACCTGCACATTTCCCAGGGTCACTACCCTTGATATCAGCAGATCTTTGATTGCGTGGGCTACGTGTATCACAGCAGCCCCAACAGATTTGCCCACTCCAAATTGATTCCCAACTGACTGGTAGCTGTCTGGCGTTGCAAGATTCCACAGGGCTATCGCCACTTGCTTCTCAACTGTGAGGGCTGCTCTCATCTTGGTATTCATGCGCTTCAGGGCAGGGGAAAGCAAGTCACAAAGTTCCATGAAAGTGCCCTTACGCATGCAAAAGTTTCGCAGTCACTGGGAATCGTCCCAGACCTGCAACACTATGCAGTCCCACCAGTCTGTGCTTGTTTCCCGAGCCCAGAATCGGCGTTCCACAGCATGAACCTGCCCCATTAGCACCATGATGCATGCATTGGCAGGGCCCATGCTTTCAGAGAAATCTGTGTCCAGGTCTTGATCACTCATGTGACCGCGCTGATGTCGCCTCCTCGCCCGGTATCGCTCTGCCAGGTTCTGGTGCTGCATATACTGCTGGATAATGCATGTGGTGTTTAATGTGCTCCTAATTGCCAAAGTGAGCTGAGCGGCCTCCATGCTTGCCTTGGTATGGCGTCCGCACAGAAAAAAGGCGCGGAACGATTGTCTGCCGTTGCTCTGATGGAGGGAGGAGCGACTGACGACAGGGCTTACAGGGTTGGCTTCAGGGAGCTAAAATCAACAAAGGGGGTGGCTTTACATCAAGGAGTATTTCAGGCAGGACTTCACGGAGGGTTCCAATAAGAAATGGTGCACCTAAGTTATTGTTCTTATTGGAACAAGGAGGTTAGTCTGGCCTCTGATTGATACATGGCTAGATTTACCTCGCTGCACCTTCTCTGTGAGTGACTGCAGTGTGACCTAGAGGAATGAGTCCCCTAGACAGGGGAGCGGGGGAAGCAAATGAGTACAAAACAAATCTGGTCTATTTCTTGTTTTGATCCACTCCATCTATCTTTTACATCTTTGGCTGGCAGCAGACGGTGCAGAAGGACTGCAAGCCATCCACATCTCATGGCTGCTCGGCAGAAGATGGTGCAATACGACTGCTAGCCATCCTCATCTCTTACCTGCCCGGCAGAAGATGGTACAGTACGACTGCTAGCAATCCGTATCGCCTGCCTGTTCACCATAAGACGGTTCAATAGGACTGACTGCAGGACTAAAGAGAATGACTTGATCAAGTCACTCCAAATTTAGTCCCTGAGCCCATGTCTGTCCAGGCGCTCCAGATCGACCTCACACAGGCGACCAGGAGCACCTCGGACATGACGATGACGGCTACCAGTCCTATTGCACTGTCTGCTGCCACAAGGCAATGGGTTGCTGCTGCTGTGTAGCAATGCAGTACCGCGTCTGCCAGCACCCAGGAGACATACGGTGACAGTGAGCTGAGCGGGCTCCATGCTTGCCGTGGTATGGCGTCTGCACAGGTAACTCAGGAAAAAAGGCGTGAAACGATTGTCTGCCCTTGCTTTCACGGAGGGAGCGAGGGAACGGGGGCCTGACGATATGTACCCAGAACCACCCGCGACAATGTTTTAGCCCCATCAGGCATTGGGATCTCAACCCAGAATTCCAATGGGCAGCAGAGACTGCGAGAACTGTGGGATAGCTACCCACAGTGCAACGCTCTGACGCTTGCCTCGGTACTGTGGAAGCACTCCGCCGAGTTAATGCACTTAATGCACTTAGAGCGTTTTCTGTGGGGACACACACACTCGAATATATAAAACCGATTTCTAAAAAACCGACTTCTATAAATTCGACCTTATTTCGTAGTGTAGACATACCCTAAGAAATGGTGATGTATCCAGGGAACTCAATTGATGTGCCAGCTGACACTGTTGAAAAACGTATAGACTGATGTGATGTGTATGACATCATCTTGGTTCTACATGTTACCTTTTCTGTCTGGTCTACCAGGTCTTGTCTGAGGGTCTGGCTACACTTGCAGCTGTAGAGCGCTTTGAGTTAAACCAGCAGTAGGGAAAGCGCCGCAGTCTGTCCATACTGACAATTTTAAGCACACTGGCGTGGCCACGTTTGCAGCACTTGCAGCAGTATTAGGAGCGGTGCATTATGGGCAGCTATCCCAGCATGCAATTGACTGCAACGTGCTTTTCAAATGCAGGGGTGGGATGGAGTGTGACAGGAAGTGTGTTGTGTGTATGTGGGGGGAGAGAGTGGGTTTTGGAGGGGCTGAGAGCATGTCAGCATGTTGTCTTGTAAGTTCAGACAGCAACAGACCCCCTCTTCCCCCCCCCCCCCCCGCCCCTCTCTCTCACACAGCATTCCACAGTAACAGCTTGCTTTGTCTTGGAGCAGCTGTAAGAAACAGAGCTTTCAAAGGGCATATCCGCATTCCTGGGCAAGTTCAAAACAAAGAGAAGAGTGGCCACTTGACTCAAGGGGATTATGGGACGTTTCCGGAGGCTGATCGGAGCGCAGTAATGCAACACCTCATTCACGCTGATGCTCGGGCGTTTCAGCCACTACGCAACAAGCGTTAGTCTTCTTGCCGAGGTGGAGTACCAGCTGTGCTCTAGCCGTGAAGTCAGAGCGTTCTATGTGCCTTGCCAGTGTGGACGGGTGGTGAGCTGGGGTGCCCGATGCTGCTTTAATGCGCTCTGACTTGCAAGGGTAGCCAAGCCCTTTGTCATCTTTCCCCTGTTCACTATGGCTTTGTTCTTTTTCCTCTTTGTTTCTTTTTCTTTTGACTTTATTCTAATGTAAAGTAGTGAATAAATATCAAAAATGCTTTTGATATGATGAAGGTGGTTTCAGACTGTACTGTATCATTTTAAAAAAAATTGTCATTAACATAGTAAAATATTTAAATAATGCAGATGTTTATTCTTAACGTCATCCTAATAAATTCACTTTATGTCATTGTACTTATATAACATTTAATCAATAACACCAAAAATTACATCAGGTCCACTAGGTGATATGTTGCCTAAAGAGCAGGGAAGAATGTTCGCTGTCAGACAACTTGTTTTTAAGAGACATTTAGCAACCCCCTAAAAGCCATTATGGCAAAAAAATAAATAAATAAATAAAGGCTATTGCTGGGACAGGTTATGGCTTTCAGGGATGTAGTGCCTCAATGCAACAGGCTTAGTCCAGGTTAAAAAGTGAACCTGAGACCAAAGAGCCAGAGAATTGCTTCATTATATAGATATCTGCAGTCTGGGGAGGAAAAAACCTCTATCTCACAGAGCAACAGTAGAAGTGTCTCAATATATAACTGACATGAACATTATGGTTATTTATCCTAAAATGGAGGCTGTGGTGACAGCGGTAGATAATGTAACTAAAATGGGCCACTAAAATGATTAGGGGTTTGGAATGGGTCCCATATGAGGAGAGATTAAAGAGGCTAGGACTTTTCAGCTTGGAAAAGAGGAGTCTAAGGGGGGATATGAGAGAGGTGTATAAAATTATGAGTGATGTGGAGAAAGTGAATAGGGAAAAGTTATTTACTTGTTCCCATAATATAAGAACTAGGGGCCACCAAATGAAATTAATGGGTAGCACGTTTAAAACAGATAAAAGGAAGTTCTTCACTCAGCACACAGTCAACCTGTGGAACTCCTTGTCTGTGAAGTCTAGGACTATAACAGGGTTTAAAAGAGAACTGGATAAATTCATGGAGGTTATGTCCATTAATGGCTATTAGCCAGGATGGGTAAGGAATGGTGTCCCTAGCCTCTGTTTGTCAGAGGGTGGAGATGGATGGCAGGAGAGAGATCACTTGATCCTTACCTGTTAGGTTCACTCCCTCTGGGGCACCTGGCATTGGCCACCATCGGTAGACAGGATACTGGTTTGGATGAACCTTTGGTCTGACCCAGTGTGGCCATTCTTATGTTCTTAACCATTGCAGTGATCAGCCAGGGAGGGAAAGCTGAGTGTGGGAGAGAACTGCTGATAACTTCCATCTTCACTTCTCCCAACAAACCACCAAGGGACAAGTATAAGGAATATTGTACGCCCTATGTTGGTGTAAATTGTCATAGCTTGACTGAAATCAGTGAAGACTGACAATGCCACAGAGGGAACCAAGTGTACTGACTTGGGCACCAACTCAGTAAATGACTTTAAGTACATGCCCTTAAGTGAAGCAAGTGCTTAAATCCCACTGACTTGAATGGGCCTTAAGCATAAGTGCTTTGTGGAATTGGGGCTTTGGTAAAGTTCTCTGAACCTTGATTATCAGAGATGTGGGATTTTCAGTGTGAGGCAGGGAAGCCAAAGATACAGAGTACAAACAGTGTATTACAATGTCACTGGCCCCTTTGAGAGGGAGTGTGAGGTCCAGTGCACCTGGACTGATTACCTGCTGCCTAGTTGTGCTTCAGAGAAGGCACCTGGGCCTTACAAAGGGCTAGACAGCTGCAGGTTGTTAGCAGTTACTCACAGGTGCTGTAAGGCATAAGAAGGCCCTGGCTGGGCTGTGAATCAGGAGGAGGAAGGTAGTAATGGAAAAGGCTATACCTCAGGCCTCCAGGAAGGCTGGCTGTGCTTAGTTTGGAACTGGAGGTGAACAGTACTGGAAGTCTGTAGGGAAGACAGAGCCTCAGGGAGGAGGGACTGGTCCTAGAGGAAACTGGGATGAAGAGATTGTAAGTCTGAGTTTTCTTTTGAAAGACTTTCTGCAGGTCTTAATAAACTGGACCCCAGGAGGGGGGAATGTTCTGAATATCTGGCCTGTGTGGACTTTTTAAGGGAGACTGAGTTAAAGGGAAACTAAGGCAGGCCTCAGCAGAGCTATCTAGCCAGCAAGTGGGTACTGTGGGGTAGGAGTGCCCTTTGAAAAAGTGAGAGACATATAGGAAGTAATGGACCTTAGCCAATCTTTATTTAGATAAAAGTCTTCATAAATTGTATTAACTGAGAATACTATATTCCTTATTTTGATTCTCTGTATAACACAAACATGTGACAACATGAATGCTTGTCCTGGGGGCTGTTTGCTTGCCTAATTAGTTAGATAAGCCTTATTTTTAATCACCTTGAAGGGGCTTGGTACTAGATCTGTTTGGTGTGTCAGCTTAGTTGAAATACTTATTTTACATCTCACCATTAACAGAGATGCTGTTCAAAACTTTTTTGGCTCATGGAGCCAAGAGCTTGTTGATATGCAGCTAAGTCTTTTTACTTTGTTTCAGTCTCACTCAACTATGGTAATTAGGGCAACCAGATTAAGATAGCATTTCTTGTTCTGATGTCCTTGTGTTTAGCTTCAGGTTTAGGGGGCAGGGAGGTATTAGTCTGGGGAATTGTTTTTTTATAATGCCTCATGTATTTTCTGTTGATTTCCTACTAGCATTATTTCTGCCTCTGCAACATTAGTTGTCTACATCTCACTTAGAATGAAATAGTTTCTAGGAGAGCACGTCAATTTGTGTGTTGCTTTTAAATAGGACCTTGAGCAATCAAGTTCTTTCTGTTTTTCTTTATGCTTTTCATATGGGAAAAATCTACCCCTTTGCCCTGGCACCCAGATGCGGCAGCATTATAGCAGTGGTGTGTTGGTGTTTGCTACTATTCCTATTCACGTAGCACCCAAAATGTGCCATACATAAAATTAGTCTTTGCCCCCCAAAGAGCTTTCAAGATAAAATTGTGCTGTACATTTTTAAGTATGACCTATGCATACAGTTACTGAATTGTTTGGGGAGTAAAAAGACTTTTCCTATCTTCCTAAAATAGTTTTTAAAGTGACAATGTGAAACCCAGTAGAAATCATTTTGTCCTCCTCAGGAACCTTATTTTCACAGATCATTTGCCACTTTCTTTTACAGATTGTTGACTAGACCGAGAAAATGTTACTGGTACAGAAGTAGAGATTTGAGATTCTGGTACTGTTCGCCATAGAAAGCTAAGAGTATATTCGAATAGCATTACGTTTGCTGGGTATACAAAGCACTAATTAAATGAACTGAAGCGGTTATATTATTTTCTAATTAACCTTAAATATTACTGCAGGTCACAGTAGGACAGTATTAAATATTGAATAGCGGGACAAGTTTTAACTATTAAATATGCCAGTCTTAAAGTGCCTTTGATTTCCCAAACTACTCTTGAAACAACATAGAATAACAGGCAAAATATGCTAGCTTTCTACAGAGGATCATGTGGCCCATTTTTAGATCCCTTGAGGTGGGATCCATGGGCAACTGAAATGAAGAAGTAAGTCCTGCTATAAAGCATACAGGATAATTGCTAATTTGGGGCCAAATTCTGAGAGGTCCTTGGCTCCTGTAACTGCTTTACAAAATAGATAACTATGAAGGTGGCCAGCTCTTTGGGTTGCTTTAAAAATTAGCATTCTGTGTCTAAAATCCTGCTACCTGCTGACCTAAATTAGTTGGCAGTTATGCCCAGCAGACAATTTGAATGAATCACTTACCCATTTATACCATTGGTTTCATTTACCAAGCTATTCTTCCAAATTCAGGATACTATTTGTTCAGTCTTTTTCCCACAACATAAACAAGTGAAAGATCTACTTCATCTTGTGTGATCTGTCAGTTGAGTCAGGGGTCCTCTGTAGATGTTTTGTCCTATGTTGCATGAATCAAGCCAAACAGCCTGATAGGGTCGTCATGAATGGCTTCCTCTGTTGGTTTATTTTCAGCTGCCAGCTGGTCACTGTTGAGATAAATGCTAGTTTGGGAAGCCAGGGTGCTGTTTTTAGATGGCATCTCTTCTTCATTCACTTCTAATGGAGGAGCTTTCTTTTTCCTAGGCTTCCTGTTTTTTTCCTTGATGCTGTGATCGAGGGAGGCATAGCACATCTGAGTTTCAACCTCCACCTGAGAGGAAAATCATTTTTGTTCAGTTTAATCCTTTCCTTAATCACTACACCTTTTAAGACTTTCAGCTTCTTAAGACAACCCACCAGTCTGGAACCTTCAGCATAGTGTTCTTGTGAGACATTTCGGTTTTGAAGGGTGAGGGATGTACTGTATAAGTCTGGTTCTCAAGGGGTCCTTTCTGTCAAGGACCCCTTTGGCATCTGACTCTATGTCCTGGACTCCTTTCATTTCTGGTACTATTGGAACATATCTGCCAATTTGACCTCACTCACAGCATACGCAAGGTCCTGCTGTGCAGAGGATGCCATTTTGTTCTCCGTCAGGACCAGCTCTAGGCACCAGCAAAGCAAGCACGTGCGTGGGGCGGCACAATTCCAGGGGCAGCATTCCGGACCCCCCTTTTTTTTTTTTGCTTGGGCAGTTGCACTCTTGGAGCTTGGGGCAGCAAATGTTTTGTTTGGGGTGGCAAAAAACCTAGAGCCAGCCCTGTTCTCCGTGCGGCAAAAGTGGCAGAACGCTCAAGGGACAGACCCCTGCATAACTGAGGGGTGTGGGAACCCCACTTTGGGAGCTACTGGTATAAGGCAACCCCAAATTTTTGGGCTCAGAGGCATCACTAGATGGTTTCCCAACCCCATTTCTTCTTCTCCTATCCTGGTATTTAGTAAAGAGTTAACTCAGATGCCAGGTTTTTTGCAGGGTGTGTGAAAACCTACACTGGTTTTGCCCCGGGGGGTAGGGAGGATATATGGTCTTGGCCACAGGGTGTGGTATTGACTCTGGGCCTTACGTTTTTTGGGTACTTACCTTGTACTGGGCATGTTGGAGATAATCAAATATAGAACTATATCCCTAATGAATTCATGATTACTAGGTTTTTCAGCTTGCAACTTCTCATTAGCAATTGATAGCAACATTTTTAATTTCAGGCCATTGCTTAATTTACAATAGTGGATAATATCTCTTCCACTTAACCAAAAATTCTGGTTTTCTAGTTTTTATTGTAGTATACCAATACTACAGGGCTGAACACATTATAAAACATTGGTAATCAAAATAGTAAAATGCCTTCAACATGTAATCTTTCATCTGACTAATGGCTGAATTGACAAGTTTGACACAATTGACACATCTGGCTGGTACTTAGCTGCTTGCAATCCTCAGACTTCCTCAATTAAGGCCCTGATGGAGCAAAACACCTACATACATGCTTAAGTGCTCTGCTGAATTGGTATGTCCATTTTTGTAAGAAGAAGACTGAATTCTTGGGGTATATTCTGCCATTGGATACATGTGAGGAGCTTTGAGGCAAAGTGCCTTCCTTAATGCAGAAGGCTAAGAGCAAGAATATAAATAAGGATACCTTTACTTCATTAGCGCGTCTCCGAGGCTGGGCCTTCATTTGTTCATAGCAACATTCATCTAGATTATTAGAAATGAAAATATTTAATAGTGGTTAGAAGATTCTGCCTGTGATTAAAGAGTGAACAGACACCCTGTTATAGAACTCAATTCTCCATACCTACATTAGTGGAAGTTCAGGTTCTAAACTATATTCCCTCCCTCACTCTCCAAGCTGCTAGGAAATAAACTCTACCCAGGGATTTCCTAGCTTTTTATTTTCACAGTATCATATTATTGGACAGTGTATTAGGTTGTCCAGCAAAAGTCTTACAATTATGGGGCAACTTAAAACATTGACAGACTTGATAGTGTCAGTCGCCATGTGATTTGACAGGTCTTACAAGCTAAATATAGCTGAGAAGGGACAGTATATGGGTAAGAGAAATACCCGGAGTCAGGGTTAGAGTAATGGCGGGGCAGGGCAAAATGATAAGGTTCTATTCCTTGCTTTGCCACTAACTTTCTATGAACTTGTTGGATCATACTAAAGAACTTCTGTATTAAAATCACAAATGAGTTTGATTCCCCATAGTTTAAATTCCAGGGTATTACTAATTAAGAGGTCTCTTGGATTTTGGTACCATTTCTCTCCCTCTGTGTGAAACTTGCAAGCTGCTAATTGTGTTAGTACATTCTATGACAGAGTCTGTTCTCAAAGCAATTCTTTGTAACAACAACTACTCACACAGAGAGACTCAAAGCAATACTCTGTAACAACAGAAACAGCACCCAGAGACTCTCCACCCTTTTCCTGTATTCATCTCACTTTGTTAACAATTGTGATTAAAATAGAGATGGAGGATGTGTGTGGATAATAACTGAATGATCAGGGAGGTGCCAGCCTAAGAATCCAGTGTCCATCGGCTGAAGAAGGCGTCAAGTGGAAATAACCAGAGGACCCCCAGATGGCAGACTGGAATCCACCCAACAGCCTCAAGAATGGGAGAACCAAAGAACAAGATAACATCTGGCAGCACGGAGCCGTCAGGAATGTGCTGTCTGCTGATTGATTCAGCAACAGCATGATGAAGCAATTCCCATAGACTGGCACAGGAAGAAATTCCTATAAAAATGGACTCTAGAAAGTGAGAACTTTGGGGTCTGATTCTGCAAACCAACTTCCAGGAGCATCAGATGAGCGTCTGACAAGGTCCTGCTCCCTCCTCATGTCCAGGCCACCTGGCCAGTGGCTTGGCATGAGCAACTCTAAGGCTGGTAACCATGATAACAACCTTGCAGAACCTGTGTGTATGAATGAATGTGTGAATAAATATGAAATTGAATGGAATGTTATAGCTATAACTGCTTACTATGATTCTTTCTGTATTCACAATAAATGTGGCATTTTGCCTTTTTCCCCTTTAATAAGATCCTGCTGGTTTTTATTTTATTGGTACAACAAACTTGGGCCAAGTTACCTTTTCTCTTCATGCCTCCATTTTATGCCCTGGTAAAATGGACATCTCCTTCCCTCATAGAGGCGTTTTGAGGGGGAGGGTGTGAACACAAATTTGCACTGGTTCTAGTTAGACTGGTGCAAACTCCCTTGTGAACACTGTCATCTTTTGAGTTTAGTTTAAACCTGTTGCTAATCTCTCTAAGGCAAACCAAAATAAGCCTAGTTGAACCTGAAATAAGTGACCACGCAGCCTTTTGTACTGGTTTAACATTGCGCCTTTAGTTAAATTGGTGCAATTCTGCATGTAGATTAGCCCTTATGTGCTTTTGAGAACTTTTAAAAAGCCCTCTTCATTCACATATCTTAATGTCTGGAGAGTAAAAAATCAAACTCAGTTTGTGCTAGTCAATCCACTGTCACAGCACTATCCCAAGATCTAGGTTAATATTATGGGAATTAACACATTTTGGTTTTAAAATGAGCAACTGGAGGTTCGCTGCTTCTTTCCCCTGTAACTGGAACAAGTGCTTATCCATTTTATCAACAGATAGTGCTTCAGAAATTCATGTTTTAGGAGACCTTTCATAAAGGATGTTAAGCATTCTGTGTCTATTATTGTATGCTCATTTTAATAAGTTCTTAGGATAAGATATCTTACCTAAAATCTCCTGATTGAGGTTGCCATAAACTGGGCATTCTTCAGTATAATCATCATCGCTATAATGGGGAATCAGAAATAATTGTAATTCACTCTGTAATTGTGCATTGAAATATCTTCTGCTGCACAGATCAAACCTGATCCTTTTTTATGTAAATAACAGGGGTGCCCAGAGGCCCCTAATCAAGGTTAGGAGCCCATTGCGCTGAGCACTTTTCATATAGACCTACGTATAGATAATTAACAACAAAAATCAGTATGAGCCTTAGAAGAGATTACAGTCCCAATAGACAAGACTGGTGAAGAGTGGGAGACAGCAAGTATTGTTTTACAGCTGGGGAACTGGGGCAAGGAGTCTGTGGAACAGCCAGGAGTTGAACCCAGATGTTTTGAGTCCAAGTCCAGGATCTTAATCGTAAGATCATCCTTGTGGTCCACTTGAAGAATTTAATATGCTTGTAATCAGTTTTGTAAAAACCACACTTAGCCCAAATATTTTCTGACCTTCAAAGCTCTACAAACTGAAGATGGTGATAGTGTAGAGGAGAAAAGCAGATCTGAAGAAGGAAAAAGAAATCACTGGCAAGTGCAATCCCCAGCTGGCATTATAGAACATCCAGAATCCTCCTGGTCTTGGTGCTCAAGAGCATCCTATCCTCAATGAATGGTATAACTTAAAGGCTAAATGTTTTAAAATGGTGTGTGCCCAAAACATGGAAATTGTGCATGCAGGCTTCTGCATGTTGAAAGATGTTTTGTTTGACACATTCCTAGCTGTGCAGCTTATTCTTTGCCTGGTCAGTGGTATATAGTTTTTCAAAGGGTATTTTTCATTGTTTGAGGAGTTATGGCTGTCTGCATGCTAACTTCAGACAAATCAATGGTAGGGTATTGTTGGGGTACAGCATTTTTGTATTAAGGTTTTTTGTGTTTGTTTTGGGGTGGAGAAGAGCTTTGTAAATGTCTGTTTTCTGAAAAACATGAGTTGGATCATCCAGAGCCAGTTTTTTTAAAAGAAAAAAACCCTATTCTGTAAAATATAAATACAAATACTGAGAGATTATGGAGCAGTAATTAATCTGAGCAGTTAGCAGTGAGTTTGGAGGGCCCATTTTCATTCTCTCTGAGGCCAAGCAATAATAAATACCCATTTAGCTTGCTATCCTAAACTGATTAACTCTATCATGCTTCTCCTATTACTAAATGAACTCCCTCCACCTGCTTAATGAAGTGAGTGTAGTATGTCCCATTACAAGTTGCATTCTTCCCTTCATTCCTTAAGTACCCCTTTTAACTGTAAAAATGTTTCCATGTAGATCAAACAAGACCTTTCATATGTCCTCTGGCCCATTCCTTCAAATCCAGCCATTGTAACTTAATTTGAGTATTATGTCTGATTTTAAAAGGTTAAAATCTTCAACATACCTTGGACTATATTCTTGATAGTCTCTGTACGTGTAACCTGGAAAATATTTTAAAACACAAGTAGTTTAAGCAGAAAGGAAAATATGAATTGTGTAATTGTTGAGCAGTACAATACAAGAAACTGTCTGGCAAAAATATTTTAAAAACCAAAGGCTAATTCCTGTCTGTTTTAAGAGACGGGACATGAGGCTGGTGGGGGGCTCACTCCAATGCAGCCATCCCTTCACTGGCTCCATCAGGAATTGAAACGGCAGTCATTAAATGGCCCGTAAGGAAGATGACATCAGAAGTGTCAAAACACTTTTTAAAAATGAGAACCTCTGCCTCGCTCTGGCCCTGCTGCTTCCTTCTCTGGGTGGGAGCGACACTGCAACAGACATGTCTTTACCAATTAACAAATATTGTATTTAACAAGAATAAAACTCATCACAGTAGCTCAGCCCCAATCACAAGAGAGCTCATCTTGACTCAGACACAGAAAGCCAGAGTGTCACTGCAGTAAAAGGTCAGAATTCATCAGTGTACATGTAAGACACCATCAGCCAGTTCCCCCAATTAACTTGATGGCCTGGCTCGGAGCTATTACTGTTCAAATAGAAGGCTTCTCAGCAGGTACCAAAACAATTTCCCTTCCCAGTTAGCAGCTGGTTGTAGCCTGAGGTAGGGACCCCTGAGTTAGTGATTACTGGAACCCATATTCAGGTTCACAACTTCATCCCTTTACAAATTCACTTGAGAGGATGGTGTGAGGAAGTATATGATTCTGATTGCATAGGAGACCTACATTCATAAACCATTACAGGGCACCTTTTCAGACAAACATGCAGGTAAACTTGTGCACCTTATTATTTACTAGTATCTAATACTCTGCCCCAAGGAGCTCAAATCTCTCTGAGGTGGGTGGGTATCTATCCATCTATTTCAGTCTACCCCCTGACTCTTTGCTTGATTTTTATCAGCCCAGAAGCACTGGCAGCAGAATTTATATATGTGTAAGGGGCCAACCCTTACTAAAACTCAGTGGTGGTTTTCGTTTGGCTAGCTCCCAGTACCAAAAGAAAGGGGAAAGGTTGTTGGGAAATCAGAACCCTGAGACTGACAGTCCCCAGGAACAATGGGGAGAGGCCAATGCTCCAGGTCAGCCTGATTGATAGGGTGGGCAGGTTAATCAGGGAGTCAGGAGGCCAGGGAAAAAATAGAATTTGGATGAAATCTGAAATTCAAATAAGCATTCCTAAATTCAGGGGGGAGAAAATATTGCCACCTAGATTCATAGCTTGTATTAATGTGTACTTAAAGTGCTGTTGTGTCTGAAATTCAGGTAGCTAAAACTTACAGATGAGGGAAATTGTCTACATGAAAAATGTTGAAAACATTATCTGAATTAAATTCTGTCCCTTGCTCATGTCTGGCTGGCTCATTTGGGGAGAGTAGGTTGGGGGATTGTTTTTAGATTTTTTTTTTTTAAATTGAGTCATACTGATGTTTTGAAAGCTTTTGTTTTTAGTTGACATACCATGTGACATCAGGTATCCATGCCTTGCAAGTTAAAAATGCATTAGTATTAGAATAAATTTTTAGGAAAAAGTTCATTATAAAACATTCGGTCTGCTTGCCAGAAAATTCCCGGTGGTGATGAATTTGTTTGTAGTCTCTCTCAAATACTCAAACACAATCTTTTGCATGCGCATGCACGCACGTCATTTCTTACCTTTTTGCTTGTTTGCTATGCAGTATGAAATATTTATGACCAGCGAAACAATCAGAGCCATAGTCATAAAGGCTAGAAGTCCCCAGATTGAAAAGTGGCATGCAAACTCCATTTCTGTAACAGAAAGCAAATCCCTGCATATTACATCGGTTGGTGAGCCAAATTCTGAAGTTGTAGACAAGCTTTTATATGAAAATAATTCTACAATAAGTGTGTCCACACATGGAGTTAATGAGGAATAGTTAATCTGCATTCAATTCACACTGTACTTTATTCCAGATTGAGTGCCTTATTCCAAACTAGTTTAAACTAATTCTAGAATATGAGCATTCACGCACGGAGTTAATTAGAAATAGGTGTTCTAAAATAACGCCCGTGGTAGGCAAGACCTTATTCTCTATTCAGGCAAAACTATTGGCTTCAGTGAGAGTTTGCCTCCTTAAAGACTAAGGACTTCATTATTTGGCTGTATATTAGGACTTTTTTCCAAAGGAACCTCAAAGGTTGGTCTATTCTTGCATCTTCATATTTTCTGCTCCTTTTCCACGTCTCCTTTTCTGTGAAAAATCTGTTGACCCTGTTTCTCCCTCTTCCCCTACCAAAACCTCCCATTTTCTCCTCCTGACCAGCTGGGCTACTGGAGGGAAGTCTTTCTGCCCCAGCAACAAGATAGGGGAGAGAAATTGAGGACCCAGCGCTGTAAGAATATAAGCAGCTGGGAGTCCATGGACCTCCAAAGGGTTTCAGAGGCAGATCTTAGCAAGAGCAATAGCTTCAGAGGAACCCTAAAGTAATAGTCAGCCAGTGTTAATTGTGCATATAGTGGGGGGATTTGGGGGCAGCTTGGGGTCCCTCTATCCCATGTCATTCTCTCCTTGTTGCCCAAGGCAGGAACCCACCTCACTAAATGCCTTCCTCATTTTTCACAGTGGTTCCTCTTGTGATGCTAACTTAGCTCATCCAAATTCTCCACCATCAAGCCTGGGTGAGTAGACCATAGTGTGTTTGCAACCTCCTGCTCTGACGTAGCCAAAAACTGGGCAGAGTGTCATGCGTCTGATTACTCTTATCTGCCAAGTAATGGGGGAACTATTCCCAGAGAGAGATACTCAACTGTATGAGTAGAGACAACCTGAATCTACATCTGCTTCTCTGTAGGTTCTTGTGTCTCCCATCATGGCAGTATCAGAGCACTTGAAATGGATCCCGTGGGGGGGGGGGGGGTGTTAAAGCACTTGAACTCCAGTAATCTGCAGGAAAGGACTGAGCTGGAATAGGGGCCGCTGGGGAGGGGGGTGGCAATTGGAGTGAATGTTAAGAGTCAGATCAGGCCTGCTGATCGTCATTTTCATGTGACGTCCTTGAACCTCCTTTGCCTATATATATATATATATATATATGGTCTAAAGGGGGAAAATTGTTTTCCTTGCAGGAAGGGCCAGGGCTTTCACTCCTGTTGAGAAGACACAGCTCAGCTCATTAGTTGCTGCTTGTTAGCTGCTGCTCAGTTCATTAGCTGCTGCTCACCTGGAGCATTGCTCCCCCTGGTTGCAGCACTTTTTATTCCCTAATGAGGTACATACTGCAAGAGCTGCTTTTTCAAAAAAAAAGTCCAAGCAGCAGTTGCTTCTGTGTAAAATGTCCTTTTCATAAGGTCCAATCCATTGGTCATTAAAGTCAATGGAAAAATCCCAAATGACTTGTAAGGGCATTGGATCATGCTCTTCGAATTCAATTTTGCTACCATTGAGGCCAATGACAAAGCTTCCATTGATTTCAGCGGGAGCAATGTAAGGCTCACAATTATTGCCCTGTGTCTGTACAGGACAACTGCTCAGCAGCCGGAGCTAGAAATGCACTAGAAGAGCCAGGAGATGGGACTTTGTAGTAAAATTGCTCCCATCACGAATTGCACAGGTCTCTGATTCCTTCCCCCACAAATCCCTCTTCTTTGTAGAATTGCTTTAACCATAATTTTCTCTCTGAAAGAATGTTGTTGGTTGGTACACACTATCCACCCACAGCCACTTTTTGAAGCATTTTTAACTAAGTCATCAAATTTCCATTCCCTTGCCCTTTTTTTAATAGCCTTTTCAGCTTCACCCCCTTGGTATTCGTTTGTATAGTAGTATGATGATTTTATCTGTAGATCACCAACAATGTGTTTCTCATTGTGTCCTGTTGACCTCAGTCACTGCAGCTCGGTTCTTGCCTCTGGTTTTTAGGGTGATTTGCCCGGACGCAACAAGGAGGTCCAACAACTTGTCAGAATACAGTGGCACAGTGAGTTTATGGCATAGCCTCTCTTAGAACTCCCTGCTTCCCAGCTCTTTGCTGAAACCACTAGCTGACATGGCTGCTTCTTCACTGACAGCCATCTGACTTGTAATCAACTTGATACCCAGGCTGCAAGTAGTTCTCTCATTTAAGGGTTAAGGCCCTGGTACTGCAAAGAGAATGGCATACCGGGACCTCTGTGTCTTTCCTGAGTCCCAGGGAAGTCAATGGGGCTTCACAGGTACAGAGATCTGCCAGCAACAGGGGCTAAGTGGGGTTACTTAGTCATAGAATCATAGAAGATTAGGGTTGGAAGAGTCCTTGGGAGGTCATCTAGTCAAACCCCCTGCTCAAAGCAGGACCAATCCCCAACTAAATCACAATCCTTAAAAACCTCTTAAGGATGGAGATTCCCTCACCTCCCTAGGTAACTCATTCCAGTGCTTCACCACCCTCCTAGTGAAATAGTGTTTCTTAATATCCAACCTAGACCTCCCCCACTGCAACTTGAGACCATTGCTCCTTGTTCTGTCATCTGCCACCACTGAGAACAGCCTAGCTCCATCCTCTTTGGAACCCCCCTTCAGGTAGTTGAAGGATGCTATCAAATCCCCCCTCACTCTACTCTTCTGCAGACTAAACAAGTCCAGTTCCCGTAGCCTCTCCTCGTAAGTCATGTGCCCCAGCCCCTGATCATTTTCATTGCCCTCCGCTGGACTCTCTCCAATTTGTCCACACTTTCTGTAGTGGGAGGCCCAAAACTGGACGCAATACTCCAGGTGTGGCCTCACCAGTGCCGAATAGAGGGGAACAATCACTTCCCTCAATCTGCTGGCAATGCTCCTACTAATGCAGCCCAATATGCCATTAGCCTCCTTGGTAACAAGGGCACACTGCTGACTCTCTTGTCCAGCTCCTCATCCACTGTAATCCCCGGGTCCTTTCTTGCAGAGCTGCTGCCTAGCCAGTTGGTCCCCAGTCTGTAGTGGTGCATGGAATCCTTCTATCCTAAGTGTAGGACTCTGCACTTGTCCTTGTTTAACCTCATCAGATTTCTTTTGGCTCAATCCTCCAAATTGTCTAGGTCACTCTGGACCCTATCCCTACCCTCCAGCTTATCTACTTCTCCACACACTTGGTTCGCGGATGACACTTGCTGAGAGTGAAATCCATCCCATCATCCAGATCCTTAACGAAGATGTTGAACAAAACCAGCCCCAGGACCTACCCCTCCGCTTGATACTGGCTGCCAACTAGACATCAAGCTGTTGCTCACTACCCATTGAGCCCGACGATCTAGCCAGCTTTCTATTCACTTTATAGTCCATTCATCCAATCCATACTTTTTTAACTTGCTGGCAAAAATACTGTGGGAGACCATATCAAAAGCTTTGCTAAAGTCAAGATATATCACATCCACTGCTTTCCCCATATCCACAGAGCCAGTTATCTCTCATAGAAGACAATCGGGTTGGTCAGGCATGACTTGCCCTTGGTGAATCCATGTTGACTGTTCCTGATCACCTCCAAGTGCTTCCAAAATGGATTCCTTGAGGACCTGCTCCATGATTTTTTTTTCAGGGACTGAGGTGAGGCTGTAGTTCCCCGGGTTCAATAATGTGTGGAATATTTTGAGCACTATAACTACATTGCTTCGTATGATTCAATCAATCTCTCTCTCTAATGCTAGCATTCTCTCACATGGGTCATGAAACCTTCTTCGTGCATTTTCTTAAATATTAAGAAAAATATATTTTCTTGGCAAGTGTCGTGCTGGTTTCAAGAAGCCCTAATTTTTTTCTCCTTCTCCCAGAAGACACGCTGCTGCAGTCCAATCACAGCTGTTGCCACCTGTGAGACTTCTCCCATTATTTTGCAATGGGTCTGAGACCTCCTTCAAGCCTCTGCTTTCTGAGACCAGTTCTGCCTGCCTAAGGTATTTCTAGGCTCTCCTTCGCTATGCTGTCTGAGCACCAGTAACACCTTGTATGTTTAGAAGTGCCTGCTGTTTGAGGATCATGAATGCTTGTAACTGGCTTTAAGAACTTATATTTCATAGAGATATAAAGTCTGTATGCATTACTCCCCTTTCTTCCCTAGGAGGAAATGAGGAACAAAGGGATCTCCTCTTAGGGGAGATTTTCAGGAGATCCAAAGCCCTTTGCATTTCCTGGAAATCTCCCCCAAACTTGCCCAGGGTCACATAAGAAGTCTTTTGGAAGAGCCAGGAATTGAACTCTGATCGCCTGAGTCACAGTCCAGGACCTTAATCCCAAAACCGTCGTTCCTTGTGTTGCTTTCTCACTCCTTCTGAAGATATTTATTACCCTTCTCCCCTCCCCAACCTCTTTTGCTTTTCATTTTATTGCCAGGCATGGGGGAGAGAAGGAAATGATGTGGCCTGAGAGGGAGGAAAGTATAAGGAGCTGTAATGGAAACTAGTAGCATAAAAATGTCACTTCTGCCTTCACTGGATTAGAAAGTTTTGTAGAAGAGAGAGTCTCCCAAAAAGTGAGTTTTTAAGGTGGTTTGCAAATTAATAATAATAATAATAATAAAACAGCTGAGATGGTGCCCCTTTCTGAAGTAGAGAAGGCCTGAAATTTAAAACAAAAATCCAGTTTGTCCTTTTACTTAAGGAATATTGTGAATTTTAATCCTCCCTGATTTTGCTGGAGCAGGAATAGCAGTCTGAGGTGTGAACTGAGAGCTCTCAGCCCCTAACTGAAGAGGCAGGGGTTACTGAACCTCTAAAATGAGCAGTTCTCCCAGCAGTTTTGGGGGCATTTGATTTAATTTGGCATTAATAACTAACCAATATTTCAGTCTAGATAAAACTTACTTCTCAGATAATCAGGTTTAACTTCCTTGGTATTTTAAGATGTCACAAGCCTCCTACGTCTTAGTATCTCCTAGCAAAACCAGGAGATGCAAGATCTGAATTTCTAATGTAAAAAGACAACCAGACAATTAAAAACAAACCCCACAACTATACAAGTGCATGGGGTTTTTTTGTTTTTGTTTTTTTTAACTTCATTAAGAAATATTTAAAAGGGCTGCGAGGAGGCACACACCCAATTGAGCTTTCTCCTCAGAAGGTCACTTTACATTTAAATCTTAAAATTATTTTCCAAAGCCCTCATTCAAACATTCTTTTATTGGCTTTTATTTAAGTTGGAAATATAAATACACACACATCCCATTTCTGTTCTGAATCTTTAATCGTTCTTATATAAGTGAACACATATTTGATCTGCTTGTCAGCCAACATTTTTCTTATATTTCATGAACAATGAGTCTTAAAATATCCATAAAGCCCTAAGAATGCCTCTCCGTGTGGCCGACCCTTTTAAATGTAAATTTCAAGCTAATTTCACTATCTAAACAGAAAATGAGCAAAATCTTGTATTTCCATATTCCTAGCTTTATAGATATGTTCCCCTTCTCTTCTCCATCTGTTCCTTTATCACCTGCATGCTTGCAATAGACTCCTACCCATATTTACTATGCTAAATGAATTATTTCAATATCTACAACTTTTGCGGCAGTGGTGGGGAAACCCAATAGCTCTGCACAGAAAAGAATGTCCCTGCAGATAATTGAAGTGCGCTCTCTCTCTCTATGTGCTAGCAGGTGTAACCTGCAAAAACTGACCTGCTGTGCAAAAGATGTCCAAAAAATAAAACTGAGGGGGACCAAAAAAAGTGAGAAAAATGGAAAGAAAAGTCAGAATATTCACTCTCTCATCATCATTTGGATTGCTCTATGGATTAATTTCTCTAATTTTAATTCTCATCCACATAATCTGCTGTTATATTGCAAAAACAATACATTTTGTGTAGGCGAGAGAGATTGTTTTTAAAGATCTTTATCAGCACATTTGGTTGCATTCTCCATTTATATGTAAATAAGTGTGATCAAACTGACCCTCTTTTAAAAAACAAGATAAAAATTGAAACAATTGAGTTTGTTTTTTTTAAATAATGCTTCAGAACAAAGAAGATCTGTAGGAATAATAACTGTAGCTTGACTATAATAAATCTGCAATTTCATCAAGGGCTTCTAGGATCATTTTCAGACTCTGACAAAGAAACATAAAGGGCTAGATTCCAATAATTTACTTGCTCTCAAGAGCAGCTTGCTCCAGGTACAAATCTTATCAAAGTCAACCTGGCTGCTTTTCGAGCAACATGCTCCTCTCTGTGTGGAAGAGGGTCACAATTCGGCCCAAAGAGCTTCATAAAACAACTCATGAGCACCAGGAATTCTAGTTTCAGTTTTTGTACCTTGTTGGGGGATATATTTAATACATTACATGGTTGTACATTAAAAACATTTTGCATTTGGGTTGCTTCTGAATTTATGCCACTTCTTGTGCTACTCTATTGTTTTCCCCCAGTCAAGGGATTACTGGTTTGCAAACAAAGGGTCAAATTGAGAGGTGAGACTAAATGAAACACATACCTTCCTCTGGTCCCTTTAGCTTGTAAATTTCAACAACTGGAATGCCTGTGCCCTTTTTTGGAGGGGGAGGGGGCTGCTGATCTTCAGGGCAGAGTCTGCCCTTGGTTTTAGAATATTGTACATTGCTTTGTACATTAATAGTAGTGCTAATAAAATGTTTGTAGCGTAAAAATAAAATTAGTGTAGTGCTAATAAAATGTTTAAGATTCTTTTAAAATATTTTCCTGGCAATGCAATTGCTTTTTACCCTTTTCTAATTCCCCTCTTCAGACATCTTGTAAATATCTTGTCCTGTTTGCAGAGGACTCTGGTAGAATTGCAATCAAAAATCTATTGTCTGAACTCCTGCTCGTCAGCTCTGATATAATCTGAACCGTGCGGGGAGGGGAGACAGCAAGGCTTCTCTTACCAAATTAATTGGGTGCTGGTGAAAGGTGGTGAACTGACTGCTTTTGGGGGCAATCAATCATTTATTTGTCCTCTGAATAGCTTGGGCTGCTGCAGTGCCAAGCTCCCCCACGTTGCTCCTGTACCTGACTTCGAGAAGCCATCACTAAGCGGGATCAGATAGTTCATTCTCTGTTCAGTTCTTTCAGCTGAGACTGCTACGAAGGCTTCTTTAAGTCAGGTACAGAAGCAATGTGGGGGAGCTTGTCATTGCAGCAGCCCAAGCTATAGCTATTCAGAGGACAATAAATGATTGCCCCCAAAGCGGTCAGTTCACCACCTCCCAGTTAATCCTGATTTCTCATGGAAACGGACATCTGTCCACTTAGAGGATGTGGCGAATCCAGTTCCAACACCTTGTATCACAGAGGGAAATGTACTGAATTACTTTTGGGCACTACCAATGTGATCCAGATTTTAAGGGGTGATTTGAAGGAAAAAAGGCAGTGGATTTTGTCGCTTCCATTGGCCCTTCTTTTTCTCCGTGCAGACTAAATTCTGACAGTCTATGGAAAGAAAATATTCTTTCCAATTAAACAGTAAGATAATGTTCTGTAGTAATGACCCTTATCCAAAAATCCATTAAGTGACTGAATGTTAAATTAACATTAATAAAGCTTCCTCAGCTGTGAACTTTAAAGACAGGATTGATTCCCTGGAAAGGAGTCCTTAACCTGCAGTTAATTAGAGCGTGGCTAATTGCGTTTTAAGATATAAACTTCATACTTGAGAAGGGAAAAAGCGCACAGTAAAATCAGATTCCCCCTGTGCAGGCAAAAATTTTAAGCCTAAAAATGATGCTCATGTTTCTTCTTTAACAAATCTTCGTGCACTTTGGCCCACTCCGCTGGAGATTAACTAAGATTTATGATGATGACTCATTATTATTTATTATTAATATTCAGCCTTTGAGTCTCTAAGCAACGTACTCAGGAGATATGTAATCTATTTAAACACTTTTTCTGTACAATACACCCAGAAACAAGAGATTAGGAAGAAAAGACATACCTGTTCATATATGGTTGTTTTGTAGAAAATCCTCCCCCTTTATCTCAAACAAAACTTGGTTTTAAAACGTTGGCAGACGTCGATGTGCTGTTCTGCTCTGGCGTTGCAATTTGAGTATGTACCTGAAGATTTCTATTCGATCTTAAGTCTTAACATCTGTTCCTTGTTCACTTATGAACAGGAAATGTGGTGGAGGCCGCTTTTACCTCATATCAAATTGGTGATCTCCTGCATTGTTTTCCTCAAAAAGAAGTGAAAACATACATGTGTGATCATTTGTATTTGGTATTATCTATCTGTCCTGCCACATACACAGCATGAGACTGTGAGACTTAAAATTCTCATGTGATGAGCTGGATTCTGCAATCTGCTCATATTAAGCAGTACTTACATGAATAATTCCATTAAATTCAATGGTGCGGTTTGTATGCTTGAGTGACAAACCAGGCCGCTGCCCAAGTGTATTCAATCACCTCAATAGTATGATTGCAGCACAGTCATGTATGCTGTGGAGTGACATCTTAATAAAATGGATCTATATCCTTTGGAAGCCAGATTCAAACTCTGTTCCGTTTTGTGGGGAAACTGGATGTGTATGAATGATACCAGAGTAGTGTTGAATTCAGGCCTGCCCGTGGTTCCACACAGCAAATAAGGTACAACCATTTTAAGTCAGGGAAATTAACCACTGGAAAGTCTTATTTAGGATTGTGGTGGGTTCTTTGTCACTTGAAGGCTTTAAATCAAGTTTAGATGTCTTTTTAAAAGATACTCTAGCTCAACCAGAGTTTACAGGCTTGTTGTAGAAATCACTAAGTGACATTCTATGGTCTGTGTTATGCAGGAGGTCAAACTAGAAGACCATAGTATGACCCCCATCACAGCTTAAAATCTATTATCTAGGTTCTTGCAATATGCAGATTTACAAGTATAACAAGCACAAGACCTGGAGCAGAGGCCAGGTCATAGTGTGCTGTATCTTTACATTTTTGTGGAATCTGTCTGGTGGTCAGATACTGAAGCTATTTTGTTCTTAGAGCAGCTATAGCTTGCTGTCAAGGAGACGTGCGCGCTCATGGAGACAAGCCTTTTATTTTTGTTTTCCTCAGACTAAAATGCCTTATTTTAGGTTAAACCTAAGTATACTCTTTGTTTTTGCATTAAAAAAAAAATCATTTTGACTAGATCTTCTTTTTTTCTGAGAATAAACCTAAGTAAAATGACCCTGCTGGTCTCTGCAGGCTAGAAGAGTTATAATTTCATGTATGCATTATATTTTTATGTGGAATTTTTTATGGAATTTTTTTATGGAATCATGCTGATTCCAGTCCCAGTGGAAAATATACTGTAGGAGGAAAATATCCTGCTCTTTTCCATGCCTCTCCTACTCAAACTATTCCTTAAGGATAATTTTTATATATTAATTTCTTAGATCAATATTTAGAAAATGCATTTACGACACCCGTATCTTACCTAGGGATGAATGAGTAAACAACCTAGTTCTGATAACATAAGACTATTCAGCTGTTTTGCCTCAAAGCCAAATGGAACCTGTGATTATCCAAGGTTGATAGACCTCTAGGTTTCCTAAATTAGGAACAATTAAGGGTAAAAATACTGAAAACAGTAAATGTTTTTTGTACTTCATTACACACATGAAATTAGGCTCCTTTGATAAATGTTCGTATGAAAAAGGCTCCATTTCTGAGTGAAAGGTAGCTTTGACCTTTACCAAGCTATTATATTTGAGATTTGAAATGTGTGATGTGAATTTTTATCCAAAAATAGCCATTATATCAAACTTTGCTGAACGTGAAAAGACAAAATGGGGCTCAGTCCCCCTACATGCTGCATACCCTTGCCCAGATTCACCAAAGCACTTCGACACATCCCGCAGGGAAGCAGTCCTATTGACTTCCGCGGAGCTATTCACATGCTTAACATTAATCATGTTGTGTTAGGAGGAGTTGACCTTTTAAAGGGGTTGGGACTCAGCTCCACCTTTGCAGGCTTAGCCCACTCACCAAGTGAAGGATTGATTCCAGGGGTCACATGATGCAGTAGGGCTGCTGGGAGGTATAAAGGGCTTAAGTTCAGTGAGACTGCTGAGTTTGGGGAGAAGTTCAAAGGTACAGGAGGGCTTTGTGAGCTGCTCTATACAGAGGGGATGTCTACACTGCAGTTATAAACCTGCAGATGGCCCATGCCAGCTGATTTAGGGTCCTAGGGCTAAGGGTCTCTTCAATTGTGGTGTAGACAATTGGGCTCTAGGACCCTGCAAGGTGGGAGGGTCCCAGAGGTTGAGCTACAACCCGAGCACAAATGCCTACAATGCAGTTAACAGCCTCTAAGCTCAGGTCAGCAGGCACAGGCTGGCTGTGGGTGTCTAATAGCAGCATAGACATACCTAGAGACACTCTACTTGTTCCTCAGGCCCTCTGCCTGGGGGTTAAGAGATTCAGAATGAAATATCTGTCAGCTGGGGGGAAAGGCCTGGCTGGAGCTACTGGCAGTGAGGGGCAGGAGGAAAATAAAATGTGGAGCCCAGACATAATGAATTGGAGAGCCTGGAGAATAAGGCTATGGATTTCTAGGTTTCAGCTGTACTGTTAAACCAGACCCCATAAGGGGAGAATAATTACAAAGCACCAGTTGTAGTGAAAGGAGTGGGAAATTGAGGCAGTGGCCATTGAATAAGATCCAGTTATGTGTGTCTCGGTATATTTCTGATTCTGAGCAGTGTATTTCACACCTTGCAGGAATGAGTTGTTGGCTGGGGCACCAAGCTGCCTGAAAAGATGACTATCTTCGAGCAAAACTTTTTGTCAAAAAGCCCATCCTTACCTTACTTGCTTTGCGTCGTTCTAATCCAAACCTGCACGGTTTCACTGGACATCTCAGACAAAAACAGGTTCAAATTAAAAGGAATTTCAGGATTTGTAAAAAATGTCTAAATGCTTGCCCCCACCACGCTGCTATTTTCCCTCTTCTAATGGGAACTAATTTCTAATGCTGTCAAACAAGTGAGATTTGTCACTCCCTTGAATAGTTTCCCTGCTAAAATGTTGTTGCTTTACATGGTCTGTTTTATAGTGCAAACACTGGATGCGAAGCCTCAGCAGTTTCTTTAAAAAAAAAAAAATTGGTTTTCAAAAATTGGTGTAAAACAAATCAACTAAAAAAACCACATACATAAATCAAAGGAATGACAGTCTAGACAGCTGATACAAGGCTCGGGTATACTTGATTAGAGTGGAGAGAACCATCTCTTTCAAGTAATAGGGTAACATAGCTTCATAAATTGTATTCCATATTTGCAAATTCGCAATTTGCACATATTGCTGTAGAGGTTTAAGACTGAGAGTCATTTTATCAGCCTCAATAAGCATTGGTAATATAACTTTCTGGAACTGGGCTAAATCATCAAGTGTGTTTATGCCCACATAACTCCTACAGAAATTAGTAGCATAACTGACAGCAGAGTTTGGCCCTTCATGTCTACTTTGTGTATGATCCAGCTTCCTAAAGGATAATGATTCCCTGAATCACAACCACTGAAAAATAGCCCTCCACATAATAAGTGGCATCATGGCTGACAATGGAATGCACTGGTAAACAGAGAGTGATTTTGTGTACAGTGAAAGTCCTGAATAGTTTCAGTGCTACTACAATGTGCAGATAGTAATTCTGCTTACAGTGTGCATCTTAGGGCAGTGGTTCTCAACCAGGGGTATGCGTACCCCTGAGGTACACAAAGGTCTTCCAGGGGTACGTCCATTCATCTAGATATTTGCCTAGTTTTACAACAGGCTACATAAAGAGCACTAGCAAAGTCAATACAAACTACAATTTCATACAATGACTTGTTCATACTGCTCTAGATACTATACACTGAAATGTAAGTACAATATTCCTATTTTTTTATAATTTATATGGTAAAAATGAGACAAAGCAATTGCTCAGTAATGTGCTTTATTTTTACGCCTGTATTTTTGTCTGATTTTGTAAGCAAGTAGTTTTGAAGTGAGGGGAAACTTGGGGTACACAAGACATCAGACTCCTGAAAGGGGTACAGTCATCTGGAAAGGTTGAGAGCTTCTGTCTTAGGGCACACAGCAGCTGAGAAGGCGCTTCCCCAGCGCACGTGGTCAGAAATGTGCTAGGTCTGCACCACTTAAGTCCCCCTCCAAAGGCTTGATTCTGTTTTTGTTTTTTACAGCCATTTTACTCCAGTGTAATGTCAGTAGCATTACTCCTGGCTTACACCACCATGTAATCAGAAACAGGCCCATAAGCAGGACTTGGGGCTCAGATGTGTTGAGTCGTCTCTGTGCATTCAGTGCCGAACTGCGGCCAGCGTGGATTCCACTTCTGCAGTGCCATGCACAGGCCCCCTCAAAAATGTGGGTGTATTTCAGCTATAGTTGTCTTTCCCCAGTGCTCCAGAACAGATTGACTTGAAAGGGTATGGCTTCACAGCAGCTGGCAGTGCGCATGGACAGACCCGCACTAGCGTTGCTTCAGCTGCAACTGGTGCTCTCATGGCCACTGGCTGCAGCTGGGTCTAGCCACCTGAGTGCAATCCTGCCTGACCCCCGTGTATGTAGCTGGGCGACTAGCCTGATCGCTGCCACAGCCATGCTGCTATTTTTAGCCCACTCGCTTGAGCAGATGATGGCTTTTATTACAACCTGTATCACAGATTTCCTGTGGGGAAACCACGGCTTTTTTCCGATATCTGCACAACCTTATTCTCAAGGACTCTGACACTAAACTGAACCTGCAGAAAAACCTCTTATCTTTGTGGCAATCGGTGTCAAAATTTCCATTGAGAGAGAGAGAGAACCCACCTTACTCTTGCAATATTTTGGGATTACTTGCATGAGAAAGTTGAGTGGGTTTTGGACCCAAGTGGAATAGGCAGAGCCCATTGTCCAGAACCCATTAAAATCACTAGCAGTCTTTTCATTAACTTCAGTGAGCTTTAGTTCAGGCTCGGGAGAGCTGCTACGGGGGGAGGGGAAGAGAGAGAAGTCATCCCCCTCTACAGTGGCTATCAAAAGAGCCACTGGCAAAGAGGGACTTTTCCATTGGAGGAATGTTTTTATATATTCTACTTAGGAGTAGATTTTTGATAGTTATAATCTCCCTTGACACTGTTAACTTTTAGTTAAAAAACACGTTGCTTAGTTTTCCCCTTTGTAAGTACAAGTCTGATCCTGCTGCAGCCTCTACTAACATGAGTTGCCCCACAGAACTCAAGGAGCCTGGTTCTCCTCTCTCTTGCTGACTTTACCCCCTCCCAGCTCTGTGAACTTCTATTCTCTGATTTGCACCAAAGTGTGAGGTGAATTCCTAACACTATGGGTAATACTTTCAAACTGTGCATCAGTCCCATTTTTAAAAGTGACTGAGGAGCCCGTTAGCGAGACAAGGTGGGGGAGGTGAGAGAGACAAGCTTTCAAGCTACACAGAGGCCTGAAGAAGAGCTTGGAAGCTTGTCTCTCCCACCAATAGAAGTTGATCCAATAAAAGATATTATCTCAGCCCCCTTGTGTCTTTAATATACTGGAATCAACACGGCTACAACACTGAATACAATTAGGAGCCCGTTGACTATCAGTGAGATATAAGCTGCCGAGCAGCTGTCACTTTTTTGAAAATGGGACTTTAGAAAATTTTTACCCATTGAGTGTCTGAGACTCATGTATACACGTGGTGGTGGTATTGTATAAACCCTTCGTTCTAATTCCCTTTGCATTTACATAGTGCTTTTCAATAGATCTCAAAGTATTATTGTCATTATTATGTTGTCAGCTTGTGTAACTTTGTTTCCTGCTTAGATCTTTGAGTGCTACCAGTGCCTTAGAAAGTAAAAGAAGTGGTGTACTGTATTGCAGTAGCTAATAGGCTGGATAACCAAGCTGTTTTTCAGCTCAGCCATGTTTTGTGGCTGGCTATTTAAAGAAATATCTGATAGGTAAAAATAGTGATGTCTCGCCACATTCTCCACTATACCGCTTGAGCATTGTTCTTGTGCTGTTTCCTTTTCAACAGAATATGTGGGTTAAGAAAAATGTGCACCAACTTCTTTGTAATACAACAGTCAGTGTGTGCCTACACGTGCAGTGGGGAAGAGCTCTGTTGCTAGTCCAGAAGACTTGTGTAAATTAGTGAGACCCCTATCTGTGATATCCAATTTTTTAATGCCTTTTGTAATGTTTCCTATCTCAGACAAACTCTCCTTACCTTCTACTTCCTAAAGCCCTATTTTCCAAATTTGTATTTGGAGGTTATTGGCGTACTTGGGTCTAAAGAATACCACTGTCATTCCTAAAAAGAAAAGGAGTACTTGTGGCACCTTAGAGACTAACCAATTTATTTGAGCATAAGCTTTATGCTGTACAGCTGTAGCTCATGAAAGCTCATGCTCAAATAAATTGGTTAGTCTCTAAGGTGCCACAAGTACTCCTTTTCTTTTTGCGAATACCGACTAACACGGCTGTTACTCTGAAACCTGTCATTCCTGTTGTATGCTAAAATCCTGTCTTATAAAGAGGACAGTGATCAATTGTTCTCCATGTCCACTGAAGGTAGGACAAGAAGTAATGGGCTTAATCTGCAGCAAGTGGGATTTAGATTAAATATCAGGAAAAACTTTCCAATTATAAGAGCAGCCAAGCATTGGAATAAAGCTTCTGAAGGAGGCTCTGGAATCCTCATCATTGGAGGCTTTCAAAAACCAATTAGATGAGCAACTGTCAGGGTAGGTCTAGATTTACTTGGTCCTGGCTGAGCACAGGGGGCTGAAATAGATGACCTCTCAAGGTCCCTTCCAGCCCTACATTTCTATGATTCTATGAAAAGGCAAATATGACAAGGAAATACTTTAAGTCTCTTGTGACTTTCTTTTCCCCACCATTGTAAGTGAATTTAGGGCTTCAAAAAAACTCAAGGCCATCAGAGTCAAGGCCGTATCATTAGTAGATGATGTGTGATCTGCACTGGGCCACTTTCAGTGATTTGTTGTGTTTTTAATATTGGTCAGAGGGGTTCAGTTGTGGATTTCTTGTCTTTTCATAAAAATAAGCAAATCTATATAATGGCATTTAAAAAATAAGACACAGCTGTTGACATTAGCTGGCAGCTGCTGGGAGACTTCAATTCAGAGCCTGATTTGACTGACAACTTAAAATGCCTGAGTCTGTACACATTGCCGAACTGTAGTATGGCACACTGCTGTATGGCTGTCAATACAAGGCAGGCCGAGCATCTAATAATACTAAATAGACAGGCACTGCTGAGAGAAATGGAATATCCGTCTTTCCCGATGAGTCATCCTTCACACTGTTTTAGGAAGGTTCCTGAAGAAGCCAACCATGAGGCTTGAAAAGTAACCGGAAAGGCACATTTCAAAATAACGAATTCAAAGGGAAGCTCTTTAGCCGGCAGTCAGAAGCTGCCAGTTCCTTAATGCAGGCTAGACAGTGAGAGCCCTAAGTGAAATGTTTGCTCTGATGTTAATTCACTTTCTCCAGTGACAAAGCAGAATATTAGTATTAATAATGTTACAGTAGATTTAGAAGACTGGACCCATGAGGCTACTTTCGATAGACACAACATGAAGGATGGGCCCTGCCCCATAGTGGTTACGATTTAAATTAAAAGCAAGTGAGTGTAACATGCAATGGTCCCACTACTGGAGTCTGTATGGAGTCGTTTGCTGACTTCAAGGTACAGTTTAAAACACTCAGCTTTGCTTCCAGGTGAAACTATGATGGAAAATGCATTCATGTTCACCCTAGCCCAAGTGACTTTTTCATACATAAACCATTTAGTAAACCATGAAATGTTACTGTAAGAGTAGGGAAGAACCTGTGTGGAAACTGTTTGACACCTGTAGTTTTAAAAAATAAATGGAGAGATTATAAAACTGTTGTGTAATAATCCTCAGAAGGTTAGTGCTCAGTACTCAAACAACACAGGTGTTACAGCCTTTGTAAAAAGCTATGTGGTCAAGGCTGACCATGTTGGTTTGTGGGTTTTTTCCCTTTTTTGCAAGCCCTTTTGTTCTTCCTTTTTAAATGTCTGTTCTGTGACTTTTACGGATGTTCTGGCAGGCGTCACCAGCTCCCTTTCTCAAGATACTCGCTGTAGAAAACGTAGCCAGACATTAATCATTTATAAGAAAATAAAGAATCAAAGTCTTTGAGGTTTAGTTCATAGTCAAGGACCCAACAGAGCAAAGTTGGGTCATCATTCTTGAGACTATGCAACTGATAACTTTTTTCACCATGTAATTCTGCATTGTTAATACTGGTAGACCCAGAAGCCCAGGTTCTGCCCTTCATTACATGAGTGAAACCTTCTTGGAGTCAGGTACTACACTGCATCAGAATTTAATGAGGATTAAATAGCTGTAAATGAACTGAATTTGGCCCAAAAATGAGGGTGAGAGGGACTTTTGGCCAATTCCCTGTATATACCTGGTGATGGGGCTGATAAATGTATACACAACTGTGCAATATTTCATTTGTAACTACAAGCCCAGGAATCCCTTTCTCTCTGCAGTTATAAATGATCGTATCTAGGAAAGGATGCCACCTCCTTTTCTTTGCTTTTTTTTCTTTCCTCTAAAGATCTTCCTTTAAAGAAGTTTCCTAATCTCTTATTTAGGGCAAGAGAGAAGAACCATCTGACAGATTTGTAGCACAACAGATTCTATGTTTAATAACATTTTCTGTGGTGCTTATGTCTGTCAAGTATGTATACTTGGATGCAAGATTCATGTGTTAAAATAGTGAGTTGACAAGACAGGCACTATTTTAATATGCCATCTTCTGTCAGCGTGGGTAAAACTCATTCCTGCATGCCAGTGTGGATTAGATTTTGGGATTAAAGTCTGATTTGAAGATTTGTTATAAAGGACTTACATGGAAATCCTGTTTTGCATGTTTGAAACCTCTCAAATGTTTTCCAAATTAAACTCAATAAATGATACATATTATTATTCACCAGGATCATTTCATTCAAGATTGAATTGCAGCCAGTTTTGATGTAAAACATAGCACCCATTCAGCAGTAACTCTACACACTGTTTAAGGCAGGAATGGAAGAATGCTGCCTAATGAAAAATACAGGGAGAATTCTACCAAGCAGAATGTAATTAGGCAACTTGGAATTTGGCCAGGATGCTGGAGTTAATTTCCCTATTCTTCTAAAGGAGGTGGTATGGGATCTTTAATTACTGTTCCAAAAGTGCCCCGAATCTTCTTTATATTTCATCTGAAAGAGCACACAGTCAGAAGCACAGTGCCCACTAGCAACCTACTTGGAATCTGGTTTACTACTAATTGAGGCCCTGATCATGCAAACTCTTTAGCGCATGCTTCATTTGAATACGAGTAGTCCAACTGTCATCAGTTGATCTGTTCACAGGGCTAAAGCTACGTGCACAAATATGGAGGAGATGGGCCTACTGCAGCATTTTCCATTTATCCACTTCCAGGGGTACAGATATATACCCTGTTGTTCTCCTTCATTTTCCTTCCTTTTCCTTTTTTTTTTTTCAGTTAGCCTCTAGCAGTTGGGTCACTTTAGGAAGTATGTCTATGACCCTGAGTATCACAGATGCCGTAATGTTTCCCTGGGTTTTCAGAGAGCCTGACACAATAGCTCTGAAGTATGTATTGTCCTGTTCATTTCAGTGGGTGCTAACTGTGATGCCAATGACCATCTTGCAGTGTCCAGTTATGTCCGCTGGATGCTGCAAGCTTATGAGTTCATCAATTTAACAAAGAAATTGATATGGATCAGGCTTGATATTCCAAGGGGAGTCTGACACACTTCAAACCAAAAACGCACTGCTTCAGGTACAATAAACAAAATTTATTAACTACAAAAGACTGACTTATAATCACTTAAAATCTAAGCACAAGAAGTTGGATTTGGTCAAATGAAACAAAAGCAAAATGCATTCTAAGCTGCTCTTAACACTTTCAGTGCCCTTACAAAACTTAGATGCTTCTCACTACAGGCTGGCTGGTTGCCCTTCAGCCAGGCTCTCCCCTTTCATCAGTGCTTCAGTCACTTGGTGGTGGTGTCTGTAGATGGGGGTGGAAGAGAGAGGAAGAGCATGGCAAAGGTCTCTCCCTTTTATCATGTTCTTTCTTCCCTCTTGGCTTTGCCTCCCCCCCCCCAGGGTCAGGTAAATATTACCTCATCATAGTTCCAACTGACCAAGGGAAGGGGGGTGATTCACTCAAGAGTCCAACCAATCCTTTGTTCCTGTGAGGCTGGGCTGAGTTTGTCCCATACATGCCCTGATGATGGGTAAACTGCCCCTCTGTTCCTGGAGAGAGTTTTGCCTGGGCTTGTTTTAAGCCATGAGGACACATTTTCAGCCTCATAACTATATACATGAGGTTACAACCTATAACATTACTATAACAATGTAATCATATTATAAGGATAACATGGGGGTGCAGGGTTTTCCCCTGAGATACAGACTGGGACGCTCTGTAATAACAAAAGCTCAAAGTTTGTGTGCGCGTACCAAATTTATCTTGGGAAGAATGTCTCCATGATCAAGGCCGTGCCAATCTAGTGCTGCTAGCATTAATAAATGCCACATCACTTTTGTTGTGACACTCTTTTGGGATGGCAACTGTCCACTTTTGTTCTCTGTAGCTGTGTCTGGGACTGGAGATATTGGCTAGCGTCATTCAGTTGCACAATCCAAGCAGCTTACATGCGAGAGGCTGTGTGTGAACAGCCCAGGAGTGGGGGTTCTCACAGCACAGCAGGGTAAGGCTGGCCCCCAGAGTTGAGGATTGGAGTGGCCTAGCAGATCACTGGTTCAGATAACACCAGGGAAACATCACACAGACAAATATAATTGAAATACCTATACAATTAAAATAGGTACAGTAAAGTGGTTTCCTGCATTGTTCATACTTACGTGATGGAGACCATTAGAAACAAAGATGGGGCTGGGCTAGGCTTCCTATCTGGATGTCCCAGGTCATCCCCGAGTGTCCCAACAATAGGATGGATAACCACACCTTTTATGCACCTTTTCCTATTCCACCCACACATGTCCAGGACCATATTTGATTTAATTGTTTTGTGATTTACCTATTTATCACATAATGCATTACTGAACTATCACAAGTTATGTATTGGTAAAAGTTATAACCTTAGGTCAAGTACGTATCACTTCATAACTTTTGGTCAAGCACATAATACTCATGCTAGCCAACATGCTACGAACTGCCAACTTTTACCAGGCCTTACTCTAAGCCCTTCACACTTAATGCTTAAGCCCTACAGCCAAGTCTATTTTAATACATATATTTAGATTCTTCTATTTGCTTTTACATCTTCAATAACTTTCATTATTTCTATATGTATGCTTAGCATTCTAGCTTACGCCAAACCATAGATTGTCCAATATCACCTTAGGGTCAATCCCTCCCCACATAGAGGACTTCATGGTCACTTTCCAATATTGCAGCTTGAGCCCCTGACTGATTTTTCCACCACTGGGGCTCTTCTCCCAGTGCCAGACTAGGCCCTCCAATGTCCACCGATTCATTCAGAATTTATTTCCCTGGGCTTCTTTAAAGGGAGAGTATATTAACCATGTTCTAAGAAATTTTCCATGTTTAAATGGATGTTGTACCATTCCATTGCTTTTAACCCACGCTGATCCAAAAACCTGCTGATTGGGTGAAATGCCCCCTGTGCAGAGGCACAGCACAAGTCCTATGCATCACTTAAGCCTGTATAATTTATACACAGGAACGTAGGACTGGAAGGGACCTTCTGGGTCATCAAGTCCAGTCTGCAGGCAATCCCATTTGTAAATTTATCACAGAATATCAGGGTTGGAAGGGACCTCAGGAGGTCATCTAGTCCAACCCCCTGCTCAAAGCAGGACCAATCCTCAATTTTTGCCCCAGGTCCCTAAATGGCCCCCTCAAGGATTGAGCTCTCAACCCTGGGTTTAGCAGGCCAATGCTCAAATCACTGAGCTATCTCTCCCCCCATCAAGTGATATCTTAAAATTAGTTACGTTGTTTGCCCTATTAGAAGGCTTCTTCCAGAACCTCACTCCTGGTAGATACCTTCTAATTTCCAGCCTAAATTAATTCATAGCCTTATGCTGGCTCTCTCCTTTGGGGGTGAAAAGAAAAGGAGTACTTGTGGCACCTTAGAGACTAACCAATTTATTTGAGCATGAGCTTTCATGAGCTACAGCTCACTTCATCGGATGCATACCGTGGAAACTGCAGCAGACTTTATATACACACAGAGATCATGAAACAATACCTCCTCCCACCCCACTGTCCTGCTGGTAATAGCTTATCTAAAGTGATCATCAAGTTGGGCCATTTCCAGCACAAATCCAGGTTCTCACCCTCCGCCCCCCCCCACACAAACTCACTCTCCTGCTGGTAATAGCCCATCCAAAGTGACAACTCTCTACACAATGTGCATAATAATCAAGGTGGACCATTTCCTGCACAAATCCAGGTTCTCTCACCCCCTCACCCCCCTCCAAAAAACACACACACAAATTCACTCTCCTGCTGGTAATAGCTCATCCAAAGTGACTACTCTCCCTACAATGTGCATGGTAATCAAGGTGGGCCATTTCCAGCACAAATCCAGGCTTTCTCACCCCCTCCCCTTTTCCCGGGGACACACACACACACAAACTCACTCTCCTGCTGGCAATAGCTCATCCAAACTGACCACTCTTCAAGTTTAAATCCAAGTTTAACCAGAACGTCTGGGGGGGGGGGGGTAGGAAGAAACAAGTGGAAATAGGCTACCTTGCATAATGACTTAGCCACTCCCAGTCTCTATTTAAGCCTAAATTAACAGTATCCAATTTGAAAATGAATTCCAATTCAGCAGTTTCTCGCTGGAGTCTGGATTTGAAGTTTTTTTGTTTTAAGATAGCGACCTTCATGTCTGTGATTGCGTGACCAGAGAGATTGAAGTGTTCTCCGACTGGTTTATGAATGTTGTAATTCTTGACATCTGATTTGTGTCCATTTATTCTTTTACGTAGAGACTGTCCAGTTTGACCAATGTAAATGGCAGAGGAGCATTGCTGGCACATGATGGCATATATCACATTGGTAGATGTGCAGGTGAACGAGCCTCTGATAGTGTGGCTGATGTTATTAGGCCCTGTGATGGTGTCCCCTGAATAGATATGTGGGCACAGTTGGCAACGGGCTTTAGTTGGGGGCTGAAGGTGACGGCTAGTGGCGTTCTGTTATTTTCTTTGTTGGGCCTGTCCTGTAGTAGGTAACTTCTGGGAACTCTTCTGGCTCTATCAATCTGTTTCTTCACTTCCGCAGGTGGGTATTGTAGTTGTAAGAAAGCTTGATGGAGATCTTGTAGGTGTTTGTCTCTGTCTGAGGGGTTGGAGCAAATGCGGTTGTATCGCAGAGCTTGGCTGTAGACGATGGATCGTGTGGTGTGGTCAGGGTGAAAGCTGGAGGCATGTAGGTAGGAATAGCAGTCAGTAGGTTTCCGATATAGGGTGGTGTTTATGTGACCATTGTTTATTAGCACTGTAGTGTCCAGGAAGTGGATCTCTTGTGTGGACTGGACCAGGCTGAGGTTGATGGTGGGATGGAAGTTGTTGAATTATACCATGATTTCAAAATACAACCTTCAGCCCCCAACTAAAACCCCTCCAACGCATTATTAAGGATCTACAACCTATCCTAAAGGATGACCCAACACTCTCACAAATCTTGGGAGACAGGCCAGTCCTTGCCCACAGACAGCCCCGCAACCTGAAGCAAATACTCACCAACAACCACATACCACGCAACAGAACCACTAACCCAGGAACTTATCCTTGCAACAAAGCCCGTTGCCCACTGTGCCCACATATCTATTCAGGGGACACCATCACAGGGCCTAATAACATCAGCCACACTATCAGAGGCTCGTTCACCTGCACATCTACCAATGTGATATATGCCATCATGTGCCAGCAATGCCCCTCGGCCATGTACATTGGTCAAACTGGACAGTCTCTATGTAAAAGAATAAATGGACACAAATCAGATGTCAAGAATTACAACATTCATAAACCAGTCGGAGAACACTTCAATCTCTCTGGTCACGCAATCACAGACATGAAGGTGGCTATCTTAAAACAAAAAAACTTCAAATCCAGACTCCAGTGAGAAACTGCTGAATTGGAATTCATTTGCAAATTGGATACTGTTAATTTAGGCTTAAATAGAGACTGGGAGTGGCTAAGTCATTATGCAAGGTAGCCTATTTCCCCTTGTTTTTTCCTACCCCCCCCCCAGACGTTCTGGTTAAACTTGGATTTAAACTTGGAGAGTGGTCAGTTTGGATGAGCTATTACCAGCAGGAGAGTGAGTTTGTGTGTGTGTGTGTCCCCGGGAAAAGGGGAGGGGGGTGAGAGCCTGGATTTGTGCTGGACATGGCCCACCTTGATTATCATGCACATTGTGTAGAGAGTTGTCACTTTGGATGGGCTATTACCAGCAGGAGAGTGAGTTTGTGGGGGGGGGGGGGGGGGGGGCGCGGAGGGTGAGAAAACCTGGATTTGTGCTGGAAATGGCCCAACTTGATGATCACTTTAGATAAGCTATTACCAGCAGGACAGTGGGGTGGGAGGAGGTATTGTTTCATGATCTCTGTGTGTATATAAAGTCTGCTGCAGTTTCCACGGTATGCATCCGATGAAGTGAGCTGTAGCTCATGAAAGCTCATGCTCAAATAAATTGGTTAGTCTCTAAGGTGCCACAAGTCCTCCTTTTCTTTTTGCAAATACAGACTAACACGGCTGTTACTCTGAATCCTTTGGGGGTGAATTTCCCACTCCTAGAACACAATCTAGGCTGTAGTCTTTCATGTCTGTTAATGTTGCAGTGTTATGAATGAACATTGCTTCACCTGCTTCCTATTTTACTGCAGCACAAAGCAAGAAGTCTGACCACAAAGCTCCCTCTCTCTCTTCCTCTGTGCACCAGCACCACGTAGTGTAGTGATAAACAGACCTGAGGCCACCAACAGAAGAACAGTCTTAAACAAGACCATATTTGATTTCAAGATGAAATTGAAGTTTTGAGTATACCTCAAGTTGACACAGAGGGATCCCCTGTACTTGAGGCCTACTAGACTTACCCCAACGGTTAGTCTAACTCTGAGAGACTGGATAAAAGTTAAGTCACTAACTTATAACAATAACTCATGATGAGAAAAGGTGCAAAAGAGAGACAGACTGAATTGCCTAAACAAAAAGGCGTCAAAGACTGTGTTAAGATCATGCCCAGAAAATAGGACAAGTATGGGACTGGAAATCAATGGATCAAATTTGGTATTGGAAATTCATCCTATTTGATGGACAAAATGATGAGGGGATGAGCTAGTCCACTTATCACTTCCCTGTTGGGGTCCTCAATTAAAAAAAACAACAGACTTTGGGAAGAAAATTGGTAGACACAGATGCTGGCTGACTGAAAGGTGAAAGAACAGGAAGAAATTAGCATCATCATCATGGCTGCCATCCTTACCATTTCCATAATGATACCACTGTACTTCACTGTCCTGAGCCTGAAAGATGTCCAAACCAGGCCAAAGATGGGGACCCAGATGACATCACCATCTCCACCAGCTCTGGCTAAATTTCAAACCCACCTTGGATGTGAGACTTTCATCTCCTTTTCCCCTGTGTATCCTTTTTCTTCCCCACCTTATTTCTTCTCTCTTCTATCCTCTCCTTTTGCCTTCTGTCTAAGAAGACTCTGGCTTAGCTGCCCTAGGCTGCATATTTTGCAACACTGCTTTAGCCTGTGACCAAAAAGCAATGTCCTAATTAGCCTGATGCTGGTACAAGTTTTCTAGGTCTCAGAGTGGCTGATAAGACCGTGTGCTGTACCTGTGTCTTTTCTAGCGTATAACTCAGCAGCAAAGACAGAAGCTGTATTTTTGTCTTTGCTCTTCTTTTCTCTTCCCTTTTGTCTTTAACAATAGCAGCTCCAGCTCCTCTCAACTAACATTTTTTTCTTTTCCTCAAAGAGAGGATAGTTATTACTTTTAATACTATCTAAAAGCTTGTCAAATAAGAGCTTTTTCACCCTTATAAAGACTCCTTACAGCTAAAGGGAAAAAGGAATGTTAAAATGAAAGCTTTACTTAATACTTTAAATTTCAAATGCTTAACTGTTTCTCCTTCTCTTTTATTTTTAATAAAAGGTCAACAAGATTTTTAATCATGTTTGCCATGGTACTAAGCAACCTGAGGTTTCTGTATACCAAACCCAAAACTTGTTTAAAACTGTTTAATGTTGGACAGTGATAGGGTCATGTTAACATTTTTGAGACACTAGGCTCATATATTCAATCAAAAATAATACAGCACCCCTAAGGAGTGGATGAGTATTTCATTATTTGCATTCTTTCAGTCCTTTCACTCTCTACAACAGGTAACAAGAATGCCAATGGTAGTGGTATGTTTGTGAAGCGCACATTTAAGTCATTGGAAACTGGACTAAGATTCATTTCACAGCAATTGCTGAACTTCAGGCACTATACATTTGGGATGATGCTATGTACTTTAGGACTCTGTATATCGCACCTTTAAGTCTCTGTGAACTCTCCTGAATAGAGGGACCATCATTTTTGTCCTTCAATTTAGTGCTGATGGTTACAAGAAATATTTTCAAATCACACATTTTTAATCTTTATAAATCTGTTCTGTTTCTCCATACACAAAAGGCAAACAAATACTTTGTCTGAATTAAGTCTTCCAGACAGAATGCTTGCCCTCTGCATATGGAGAAACATAACAGATTTGAAAAGATGACTTTGAAATGAATGGATCTTTATCTGTTTCCTGACTACTGTGTTCTGCCTCACCTCAGCCTGTCCCAAATGTAAACAAAACCTGCAAGAATTCTTAGCTTTGCAAGAAAATACCAGTTGAGAACAATGCTCCCTTGCGTGTTTAAAGATGACATTTCAGATACAAGATTGAGACATTACTATCATTTTCTACAGGCAATTTATTTCCTCTCGTTTGCAGGTGCTTGGCGGTGGCTGCTTTTGATCCAGTGACAAAGCGATAATGCTTGTTTACTCGTTTTAGCCAAAAAGAAAGTCAAGTCCAGAGGACACAGTGAGAGAAAACTCTCCCATACTAGGTCACGTGCTCAGGAAAGGCAAAGTGTAGTTTGTATGGCAAACCAAAAAAAAATTATGTTTGGACAGCCTATATGTAGTGCTGGTGTGGTGTCTGTCTTCAAAAGCCTCATTGGTAGAGACCCTGTATGTGTCAGGGAACAGCTGTTCTTCCGCACCACCCTGCAAATACTCCGAGCAACAAGAACGGGAGAGTTGATGGAGCCCAGTGAAAAATCTTGAGAGTCAGAGACGGGGCTTCTGGAGTAGAAGAGCTGTGGCTGTGAAGCTCCCTAGCACCGGAAATCCGGCTGAGTTTGTGTCTCGCTTCCTTGACAGCACAGTACAAGACATCTCTTAATGATTAACAAGTAGCCAAGAAGGAAGAAAGATGGTTCATCATTTGCCCGTGATAACTCTTTCTTGCTAATTCATTGCATTTGGTACCTTTCTACTGCAGTGATGGGCATATTAAAATTGGGGGAGGGGGAAAGAGGAATGGGAAGCCCACCAGCTTCATGACTTTGCAAGACAGCAAACTGTTTATCTCCAGAGTTGAGGTTTAGAAACTAGGGCCTTGATCCTCCAAACTTATGCATATGTTTAATTTTAAACACAGGAGTTGTCCCATGATTTCAGGCTGCTCTCCAGTGGTAGAGGGTTCCATAATCACAGACCTGGTTCAGAATGAGCCCTGAGTTCAGTGGGATTACTTGTAAAGTCAACAATGCTCATAAATATTAGGATTGGGGCCTAAATATCTTACTGTAAAAATTCACATGCAAGTTCTTATAATCTAAAGATTTAAGACCCAGCCTCCTGTTGCTCCAAAGGAAATGGAAGGATTTTCCTAGAAATACTCATACACTAAGCTACCCTTACAAGTAGCTCTGAGGTGAATGTTTAATGTGACACTTCCATACTTTTTCAAACTGGTCTTTTATACTTTATCCTCAGGTGTGTTGTGAGCAGAGCAATGCCTGTAATGATACATCAAATGCTGGGAAGTCCGACATTTTTCTCTAAAGATAGGGTTGCCTAAAGTTCTCTTTCAGGCTCCACCCACAAAACACTAATGGAGTTTCTCTCTCAGCTTGAGAAAGAGGTTGTGTTCTCATTTCAAGAAAGTAGAGGGCTTCTGGGTTGTGGTTTGCTGCTGACTTAAAATCAGTATTCCTGCCATTTGACTGTATCCCCATGCTACTTAACTTGGTTATATATGTTTTGTTTTCTAACATGGAAGAACGATGACCTGTCAAGAGAAACCAACTGAAAAACTGCCAAGAAATCCTGTAGGTAAGAAAGGTACAGTGCTCTTTTAATGATTGCATTGTCAAGGTTCCTCCCCCACTCTGAACTCTAGGGTACAGATGTGGGGACCTGCATGAAAAAACCCCCTAAGCTTATCTTTACCAGCTTAGGTCAAAACTTCCCCAAGGTACAAAACATTACACCCGTTATCCTTGGAATGGCCGCTACCACCACCAAACTAATACTGGTTACTGGGGAAGAGCTGTTTGGACGCGTCTTTCCCCCCAAAATACTTCCCCAAAACCTTGCACCCCACTTCCTGGACAAGGTTTGGTAAAAAGCCTCACCAATTTGCCTAGGTGACTACAGACCCAGACCCTTGGATCTTAAGAACAATGAACAATCCTCCCAACACTTGCACCCCCCCTCTCCTGGGAAATGTTGGATAAAAAGCCTCACCAATTTGCATAGGTGACCACAGACCCAAACCCTTGGATCTGAGAACAATGAAAAAGCATTCAGTTTTTTAAAAGAAGACTTTTAATAAAAAATAGCAGTAAATAGAAATAAAGAAATCCCCCCTGTAAAATCAGGATGGTAGATATCTTACAGGGTAATTAGATTCAAAACATAGAGAACCCCTCTAGGCAAAACCTTAAGTTACAAAAAATGTACACAGACAGAAATAGTTATTCTATTCAGCACAATTCTTTTCTCAGCCATTTAAAGAAATCATAATCTAACACATACCTAGCTAGATTACTTACTAAAAGTTCTAAGACTCCATTCCTGTTCTGTCCCTGGCAAGAGCAGCACACAGACCCTTTGTCCCTCTCCCTCCTCCCAGCTTTTGAAAGTATCTTGTCTCCTCATTGGTCATTTTGGTCAGGTGCCAGCGAGGTTACCTTTAGCTTCTTAACCCTTTACAGGTGAGAGGAGCTTTCCCCTGGCCAGGAGGGATTTCAAAGGGGTTTACCCTTCCCTTTATATTTATGACACGCCCCCCAAATCTCAGCTAGGGTGAAACACTGGCTGGGATTTCTTCCTGGAGCTCTAGGAAAACAGAGTTAATAAGACACATGCATCTCTAAATATACTACCAAGTACATAAAGACTAACAATATTTTCCACATCTCAAGGACGATTTTAACCAGTTGATTCTGGGAAACTTTCACGGGAGAGTGCATCAGCCACTTTGTTAGAAGCTCCTGAGATGTGTTGGATGTCGAAATCAGAATCTTGGAGAGCTAAACTCCACCGAAGAAGTTTTTTGTTAGTTTCTTTGACGGTGTGAAGCCACTTTAGTGCAGCATGGTCGGTTTGCAGGTGGAAACGCCGTCCCCAAACATATGGGCGTAGCTTTTCCAGAGCGTAGACAATGGCATAACATTCTTTTTCAGTGACTGACCAGTTGCTTTCCCTCTCAGACAGTTTTTTGCTGAGAAACACTACAGGGTGGAATTCTTGATCAGGTCCTTTCTGCATTAAAACTGCTCCCACACCACGCTCGGATGCATCTGTGGTTACTAGGAACGGTTTGTCAAAGTCTGGGGCCCTTAGTACAGGGTCAGACATGAGTGTCGCTTTAAGCTTGTTAAAGGCCTTCTGACACTTTCCGGTCCACTGAACAGCATTTGGCTGTTTCTTTTTGGTTAGGTCTGTCAGTGGGGCAGCGATTTGGCTGTAGTGCGGTACAAATCGTCTGTAATAACCGGCCAAGCCTAAGAAGGATTGAACCTGTTTCTTTGACTTTGGGACAGGCCACTTTTGGATAGCATCCACTTTGGCCTGTAGGGGGCTGATAGTTCCTTGACCCACCTGGTGTCCAAGGTAAGTCACTCTGTTTAGGCCTATTTGACACTTCTTAGCCTTAACAGTTAGTCCTGCCTCCCTTATGCGCTCAAGGACTTTTTGTAGATGTTCCAGGTGGTCTGCCCAGGACTCCGAAAATATGGCTACATCGTCAAGGTAGGCGACTGCATATTCTCCTAATCCCGCTAGGAGACCATCTACAAGTCTTTGGAAAGTGGCGGGTGCATTTTGCAGCCCGAAAGGGAGTACATTAAATTCATACAGCCCGAGATGTGTGATGAAGGCTGACCTTTCCTTGGCAGATTCGTCTAGCGGTACCTGCCAGTACCCCTTGGTTAAGTCCAAGGTAGAGATGAACTGGGCCCGTCCCAGTTTCTCTAATAGTTCATCTGTGCGTGGCATGGGATAGTTGTCTGGGCGAGTTACAGCATTTATCTTACGGTAGTCCACGCAAAAACGTATTTCCCCATCTGGTTTGGGAACTAGAACCACTGGAGATGCCCATGCACTTTCAGAGGGGCGGATTACCCCCATCTGTAACATATCCTGGATCTCCCGTTCTATAGCAGTTTTAGCTTGAGGAGACACCCGGTAAGGTTGAACCCTAATTGGGTGAGCATTACCTGTGTCAATGGAGTGGTATGCCCGTTCAGTCAGTCCTGGGGTGGCTGAGAACGTTGGCGCGTAGCTAGTGCACAGCTCCTGGATCTGCTGTCGCTGCATACGCCCAAGGGTCATGGAGAGGTTCACCTCTTCCACACCACCACCACATTTCCCTTCGTAGTAAACACCTTCAGGCCACTCAGCGTCGTCTCCTCCCTGGGCTGTAAACTGACAAACCTTTAATTCTCTGGAATAAAAGGGCTTTAGAGAATTAATATGGTACACCTTAGGCTTCCGGTTGGAGGTGGGGAATGCTATGAGATAATTAACAGCTCCCAGGCGCTCCTGGACCATGAATGGCCCTTCCCACGATGCTTCCATTTTATGGGCCTGGAGCGCCTTTAAGACCATGACCTGGTCTCCTACTTTGAAGGAACGCTCTCTGGCATGCTTATCATACCAGGCTTTTTGCTCTTTTTGAGCATCCTGTAAGTTTTCTCTAGCAAGGGCTAAAGAGGTTCGGAGGGTGTTTTGTAGGTTGGTTACGAAGTCCAGAATGTTAGTTCCTGGAGAAGGTGTAAATCCCTCCCATTGCTGCTTCACCAACTGCAATGGCCCCTTAACCTCACGGCCATATACAAGTTCAAATGGGGAAAACCCTAAACTGGGATGTGGTACAGCTCTGTAGGCAAAGAGCAACTGCTGCAACACTAGGTCCCAATCATTGGAGTGCTCATTTACGAATTTACGTATCATGGCCCCCAAAGTTCCATTAAACTTCTCCACCATGCCATTTGTTTGATGATGGTAAGGAGTGGCAACCAAGTGATTTACCCCATGAGCTTCCCAAAGGTTTTTCATAGTTCCTGACAGGAAATTAGTCCCTGCATCGGTGAGGATGTCGGAGGGCCAACCTACCCTGGCAAAAATGTCTGCTAGTGCCTGGCACACACTTTTAGCCCTGGTGTTGCTTAGAGCTACTGCTTCCGGCCATCGGGTGGCAAAATCCATGAAAGTCAGTATGTACTGCTTTCCTCTGGGTGTCTTTTTCGGAAAAGGACCCAGAATATCCACAGCTACTCGCTGAAATGGAACTTCAATGATGGGGAGTGGCTGGAGAGGGGCTTTGACCTGGTCTTGGGGTTTTCCCACTCTTTGGCACACCTCACAAGACTGGACATAGGTAGAAACATCCTTGCCCATTCCCTCCCAGTGGAATGACCCCCCCAAACGGTCTTTGGTCCTGTTCACCCCAGCATGGCCACTAGGGTGATCATGGGCTAAGCTCAAGAGCTTGGCCCGGTATTTAGTTGGAACTACCAACTGTCTCTGAGGATGCCAGTCTTCCTGGTGTCCACCAGAAAGAGTTTCCTTGTATAAAAGTCCTCTTTCTATAACAAACCTGGATCGATTAGAAGAGCTGAGAGGCGGTGGCTTGCTCCGTGCCGCCGTCCAAGCTCTCTGGAGGCTTTCATCTGCTTCCTGTTCGGTCTGGAACTCTTCCCTTGATGCTGGAGACATCAGTTCCTCACGGGATTGTGGACCTAGGCTTGGTCCCTCTGGAAGCGATATAGGGGATGGAGCTGTTTCTGTTGACTGTGAACCGCTCTCCGCTGGTGCACTATGTTGGGATTCAGGCTCCGGCTGAGCCTCTTGTGTAGGGTTATCGGCTGCTGCCAGTTCAGGTTCAGTGGGGCCCTCTGGTGTTGAGGTTGCAAGTACTGGATTCAGTGCTGGCACGGGGTCTGGTGTTGGTTGTTTGGCTGGTTCCGGTTCTGGGACTGGTTCCGTCTGGGTCTCTGGGACTGGATCCACTACTGCTGTTGCAGACATTGGCCTGGGGTCCAGGTCCATCACCTCTGACTGGGTCCTGATAGAAGTTTCCGGAACAGAGCTAGGCCTCACGGCTTGTTTAGCCTGGCTGCGGGTGACCATTCCCACCCTCTTGGCCTGCTTCACATGATTGGCCAAGTCTTCCCCCAACAGCATGGGGATGGGATAATCATCATAGACTGCAAAAGTCCACATTCCTGACCAGCCCTTGTACTGGACAGGCAACTTGGCTGTAGGCAAATTGAAAGAGTTGGACTTGAAGGGTTGAATCGTCACTTGGATCTCTGGGTTGATTAAATTGGGGTCCACTAAGGAAGCATGGATAGCTGACACTTGTGCTCCGGTGTCCCTCCACGCGGTGACCTTCTTCCCGCCCACACTCACAGTTTCCCTCCGCTCCAAGGGTATCTGAGAGGTATCTGGGCCTGTGGACCTCTGGTGTGATTCCGGTGCAATGAACTGTAATCTGTTGGGGTTCTTGGGGCAGTTGGCCTTTACATGCCCCAGCTCGTTACACTTAAAACATCGTCCAGCTGACGGGTCACTGGGGCGAGGAGGGTTGCTGGAGAACGGGGTGGTGGGACGATAAGGGGTCTGGAGGGTTCTTTGGGAGGTAGGTGGGGCTTTGGGCGGCCCCCGGTAATAGGGTGTGGTCTGGGGTGGTCCCTTCTGGTCTCCACTCCAACTGCGACCAGTTTTCTTCTTCTCTGCCACCTCCACCCATCTGGCTCCAATCTCTCCTGCCTCGATTACAGTTTTGGGCTTCCCGTCTAGGATGTATCTTTCTATTTCCTCAGGAACACCCTCTAAGAATTGTTCCATTTGCATTAGGAAGGGCAAATTTACTGGAGATTCAACACTTGCTCCTGATATCCAGGCATCCCAATGTTTCACAATGTGGTAGGCATGTCGGGTAAATGACATGTCTGGTTTCCACCTTAGGGCTCTGAACCTCCGACGAGACTGCTCGGCTGTTATCCCCATTCTGACTCTCGCCTTGGATTTAAACAGTTCATACTTGTTCATGTGTTCTTTAGGCATTTCAGCTGCCACCTCAGCTAAGGGTCCACTGAGCTGCGGCCTCAGCTCTACCATGTATTGGTCAGTAGAGATGTTGTACCCAAGGCAGGCCCTTTCAAAGTTTTCTAAGAAGGCCTCAGTATCATCACCTGCCTTGTAGGTGGGGAACTTTCTGGGATGGGAAGTGGTACCTGGAGAAGGATTGCTAGGGTTTGTTGGTATATTCTGCTGGGCCTTTATCCTCTCCACCTCCTCCACATGCTTCCTCTCTTTTTCCTTCTCCTCCTCCACATGCTTCCTCTCTTTTTCCTTCTCCTCCTCCACATGCTTCCTCTCTTTTTCCTTCTCCTCCTCCACATGCTTCCTTGCCTCCATTTCCCTCTTGTGGGCAGCCTCCTGTACCTCCTTCTCCAGCCGCATGAGTTCTATCTGTCTTTCATGTTCCCTTTGTCTTTCCTCAGCCTGAAATTTGGCTAATTCCAGCTGTAGTTGAGCTGAGGATTTGGTCATTCTAACCTCTCTGTTTTTAACTAACTTTACACCTGAGGTTTAGAAATAAACAAACAAAACTTGGCTGTAAAATTTTGCTGTGCTGCAATAGAATACCTATTCTCTGATAGTGATTGTCAGCCTACAGAAAAAGACAATTCCCTTGTCTCTGCTCTGGGCCCAAATTAAAGCAAAAAACCTCCAACTGCTTGGAAACCTGCTTACCCAGCCCAAAGAAAAGCAAATGGGTAGAACACACACCCCCTATTTACTTTTAGGAAGAAAAGAAAAAAAAAACCTCTGGGATGGAAGACTGTGAATTTCCCAGCAGGAGTTAAGTACCCTGCCTCCAGGCAAAGAAAACCTGCAATTCACAAGATAATCCCCTTTTGTCTCTGCTTGGCCACAAAGCAGAGAGAAACCAAGCTGCTTTCAGTTTCAAAGCTGCTTTCTGGACTTTCTTTCCAAAGAAAAAAAAATTTCCTTTTTAAAATCTGTATTTCTAGTTCAAAAAATCTCAACTGGATCTCAAATGATTTCAGGTTAATCCCACCACTGTGCCACCATGTCAAGGTTCCTCCCCCACTCTGAACTCTAGGGTACAGATGTGGGGACCTGCATGAAAAAACCCCCTAAGCTTATCTTTACCAGCTTAGGTCAAAACTTCCCCAAGGTACAAAATATTACACCCGTTATCCTTGGAATGGCCGCTACCACCACCAAACTAATACTGGTTACTGGGGAAGAGCTGTTTGGACGCGTCTTTCCCCCCAAAATACTTCCCCAAAACCTTGCACCCCACTTCCTGGACAAGGTTTGGTAAAAAGCCTCACCAATTTGCCTAGGTGACTACAGACCCAGACCCTTGGATCTTAAGAACAATGAACAATCCTCCCAACACTTGCACCCCCCCTCTCCTGGGAAATGTTGGATAAAAAGCCTCACCAATTTGCATAGGTGACCACAGACCCAAACCCTTGGATCTGAGAACAATGAAAAAGCATTCAGTTTTTTAAAAGAAGACTTTTAATAAAAAATAGCAGTAAATAGAAATAAAGAAATCCCCCCTGTAAAATCAGGATGGTAGATATCTTACAGGGTAATTAGATTCAAAACATAGAGAACCCCTCTAGGCAAAACCTTAAGTTACAAAAAAAGTACACAGACAGAAATAGTTATTCTATTCAGCACAATTCTTTTCTCAGCCATTTAAAGAAATCATAATCTAACACATACCTAGCTAGATTACTTACTAAAAGTTCTAAGACTCCATTCCTGTTCTGTCCCTGGCAAGAGCAGCACACAGACCCTTTGTCCCTCTCCCTCCTCCCAGCTTTTGAAAGTATCTTGTCTCCTCATTGGTCATTTTGGTCAGGTGCCAGCGAGGTTACCTTTAGCTTCTTAACCCTTTACAGGTGAGAGGAGCTTTCCCCTGGCCAGGAGGGATTTCAAAGGGGTTTACCCTTCCCTTTATATTTATGACATGCATAAAATATATTTCAGCTATAAAATGATCTTTAGGTTCTTCACACTCTTTCATCACTAAAAGAAAAGGAGTACTTGTGGCACCTTAGAGACTAACCAATTTATTTGAGCATGAGCTTTCGTGAGCCACAGCTCACTTCATCAGATGTTTACCGTGGAAACTGCAGCAGACTTTATATACACACAGAAATCATGAAACAATACCTCCTCCCACCCCACTGTCCTGCTGCAGGACAGTGGGGTGGGAGGAGGTATTGTTTCATGATTTCTGTGTGTATATAAAGTCTGCTGCAGTTTCCACGGTAAACATCTGATGAAGTGAGCTGTGGCTCACGAAAGCTCATGCTCAAATAAATTGGTTAGTCTCTAAGGTGCCACAAGTACTCCTTTTCTTTTTGCGAATACAGACTAACACGGCTGTTCCTCTGAAATCTTTCATCACTATATTTTATCGCGTTTTCTCATTCATGTATAAAAAAATCTTACCTAACTGGAAATTTTCTGTTCAGGAATTTTTAACTCTGAGAGGAGTGAGGTTTCTCTAAACAATGATGTCATAATTTTTAAAGGTGTGGTGGAGAAGTGAAAGCATAACTATATTTATCTTGCTGTTGCCTAGGTTGCTCTCCTTTATATCCTGAGGTGGTCTTGCAGCCTAGATTCCACTTTCAAAATAGGTAGTGCGGTAAATGGTAGATTAGTGAGCTGCTCTGTACTCTTGTGTGGGTTTTTTTTTCTTTTTTTGGAAGAGGATGGAACTATTGAGTGGTGAACTGTTGAACTAGAGATGACGGCTAGCGTTTCATGAAAGCAGGACCCCAAATACTTTTTATGCAACTGATGACTCATGATTGTGATGACTGCTGTATCTGAACATCTGATTTTACGTTTCTGTTTTAAATTTGGGAACTTTGTGATTTCTTTATGAATCAATTGTACTTGAAATGAATAATTTTTGTTAGCTCATAGAAGAGACCTGGGGAACATACCTTAGTGGGAATGCTTGGATGTTACACTAATGGTGAGGCAATGCATGCTTTCCTGGTTGTGATGATTTTAGTTTTCCTGATTTCTCCTCTTCTCCCCCCTCCCATTTCCCTTACCTTTTTGAACAGCTGTGAATGAAGAAAAGCATGCCTTCAAAGTAAAGCGTGCCTCCATAACCCACCCCAAAACAAACAAACAAAAAAACCCTGGATTGCTGCTGATCACTAACCTGCTGTTGTCTCCTCTAAATTTTTTTTGGAGCCTGAATTCTTGCACCGATTAATCTAAGAGAATTCATGGGCTCCAATAGCTGGATTGGCATTTGGCAGTCTTCTCCTTGCTACAAACTGGGAGCAGGGGGTGGGGGGCAAACTCTGGTGTCTGCTCTATGGTGTTCCCAAGTGCAAGTTTTCTATGTGGGAACATGGTTCAGACCTCCACTTGGCAAGTCAGCTTCATCTCAACCACCCAATCAGAAGCAATCTGCTCTGCATTACAGTCTGCTTCCTGCTGTTGCTGCAGAGGACAAATCTGCACTCTGAATGGCACTGAGTGGTTCGTATAATGCTGTCCTCTCCATTTCTTTTGCTGATCCCCTACAACCTGTGCAGCAGCCTGTTGCCTCTCCATCATTGAGATGGAAACCACCTGCTTCCTGTGTCTGATAAAAGAAGGGAAAGATCATTTGTAACTGCACATCTTCCAATTCCTCTCTGCTGAAGTACATTACGTTGTCACTATTAGTAATATTTCCATGCATAATCTTCCAAGCTAACTTTCTTGTGCTTATTTAAGAATCAGGAGTCCAAGAGTAACAAAAATACTTGCAAAAAAAGCTATTCTTTCTGTTTTTAAATATACAACCATGTAGAAACCAATTTTCTTACACGGGTAGCAGCTGCTCTGCTTGTGCTCATAGCACAACCCTGGCCAAGTTTGTACTGAGATGTGCAGCGGACATAAGGTGAAACAACCAGAAACTTCATTAGGGTCAAGAGCAGATCATCCGCAGTGCTATGGTTGCTGTGGGCTAACCTTTTAACATTTTTGGTAGGATCATTTGTGGTTAAGACACCAGAATGGGACTGAGGTTAGTGATCAATTCCCCCCCCTCCCCCCCCGTGTCACTTGGGACCTCTAGTTGGTACTGTACTAAAAACAAGCTATTTTTTAGCAAGACAGCCTGGGGAGAAGGAAAATAAAATACCTTCCCTCCTTTTTTTTATAGACATAAGCTTATTTTCTGGAGAATGGCTATGGGAAAGGGGGGGGGGGATGTAGGATAAAGGACTGAAGAGGAAAGAGCATCCTGAAGGTAAGATGGCAAGGAAAACAGTAAGTGAAGATAATGGAAAATTGGAAAGAGATGGAGGAGGGGACAGTAATAGAGGGAGTAAAAATAAATACAATTGAATGGTCACAATTTTAAGGACAGAGGAATTTAAAAAAGATGAGATGCAGATAAGAGGACCTGAAGCGAACAAGGAGTTGGGAAAAACAAGCAAGGATGAAAGTCGGTTCTTTAGGTAATAAACACTCTTGTTTCATGCCATGATCTCTAAGCATTGTACACAAGTAAAAATTCACAACACCCCAGTAGCTACAATGGCATAAATATCATTGTTCTCATTTTCCAGAGATGTTAAGTGACTCCACCCGGATCATGCAGGGAATCGGTGGCAGAGCCAGCAATGTAATCCAGTGTAATCCGACTCTGCTAGCCCTGTTGCCTTCCTTGAAGTTTGTTACATGGTAAACTCTCTATACAGCACGAAGGGGTTTCTGCTGATGAAGAATGTAATTGGAACAGCTAATTGGCTGATGCGGAAAGCCGTGGGTGTTGGAGAATGAAGCACTGTTACCACTGAGTATGACAGACAACTGCTTTACAGATTTTCATTTGGTGAAAATAATATTCCAAAAGCTGAGCGAGGATTTGCAATGCTGGGCTTTGTGCTACATAGTGAGGATTAAGATAATAGTTAAGAAGATAAATGCAAAGGATATGAACAAAGGTTATTCACCTTCATTGATATCAGTCCCTTATTAGCAACATCATAGAATGCTTGATGACCTAATTCTTAACCTCATGTGCCTAACCTCCTGCTAAGTCAATTTAAAGCTCTATTATTCTCTTAGTTGATGAGATTTACAGTAACCTCTACAAATCTGTTGCTCTTTAATCTTAATTTGACCTCCCATTTTTATAATGCATTTTGGAGCCGTTAGCAATAAGTGAGACTGATGTCTCTGTTTAACACTTTTCTGTACAAATTAGTTGTCCAGCTAACTTTCTTCCACGTAACATGGCTGAACTATCCTTTAGATACTAAAAGCAGCATGTGGCTGGGGATATATTGTCCTGGTAATTTTGTCTCCTCCTGAGCATCTTGATATCTGTCTCCATGGGAACAGAATCCCAATTAATACTTATGCATAAGCTTACTGGGGCCTTTCAAATCTTACTCTTGCTTCTTTTAAGAAAAGGCAGTAGTGAGAGAATAGCACAAGTGAATTAACCCTTGGAGAAGAGAGAAATCTGTTTAAACTAGGAGAGGCAGGAAGAAGACAACTGCGATAATGCTGAGAAAAGCAAGTGATTCTCATGCTAGTTACACAGGGCTAGAATAAAAGATTTAAGGAACTGCCTGACTGCACGTAGGTGAAGTATTAGAGAAGGTACTGGTAGCGTCTATCCGGAAAGGTTATTGGCTTGTGGTAACCAGATTAAAAGAAATATTGTAGAGGGCCTGGATGGCTCAGGGGGATTGGTAGTGGGATACAAATAGTCTTTCACCTCACATGGCTTAGGCTGAGAGTGAATGAACACTGTCCTCTTTTTTTGAGGGCTGTTAGGTTCCTATGAAAAATGGAATTCGACTGAGATCAAGTCTACTGGATCAGGTATGCTTCCTCCCACACAAACAAACCCAACCACTAATGGCCGCCTCATTTGCAGTTAGCACAGACAACCTAAGCACTAAATGCTCTTAAAAACACTTCAGTAATTGCCCTACCACAGCAGTATCATTGTTCTTAGCAGTAGCATTTGGATAATGACCAAAGCATTGCTCTATAAGAGTGGGCATGAAGAACCAAGTGCTGCTTACCCTTATGTGATCTTGACAGGCAGCGATGAGTGACATTTGCAGAGCCTTGTACTGCTGCTCTTTGTTTCACCTAGCCAAGTGAAAGGCTATCAGTCTGAAACCTTTAACATAGAATCATAGAATATCAGGGTTGGAAGGGACCTCAGGAGGTCATCTAGTCCAACCCCCTGCTCAAAGCAGGACCAATCCCCAACTAAATCATTCCAGCCAGGGCTTTGTCAAGCCTGACCTTAAACTTCTAAGGAAGGAGATTCCACCACCTCACTAACAAGCACTTTGGATTTGGAGAAATAAATAGAAGTGTCATTAAAGAAAATTATGGCTATAATGAAGACAGGCCTGGGTAAACCCTGGGCTAAAGAGCAGATCTATCCAATCACTGACCAGGCCCTTTCTGGCAAGTGCTTGGACATTCTGGGTGTGATTTAAGAATGAAAGGAACGGTTGATTCACCTGATTCTCATAGAATCATAGAATATAAGGGTTGGAAGGGACCCCAGAAGGTCATCTAGTCCAACCCCCTGCTCGAAGCAGGACCAAATCCCAGTTAAATCATCCCAGCCAGGGCTTTGTCAAGCCTGACCTTAAAAACCTCTAAGGAAGGAGATTCTACCACCTCCCTAGGTAACGCATTCCAGTGTTTCACCACCCTCTTAGTGAAAAAGTTTTTCCTAATATCCAATCTAAACCTCCCCCACTGCAACTTGAGACCATTACTCCTCGTTCTGTCATCTGCTACCATTGAGAACAGTCTAGAGCCATCCTCTTTGGAACCCCCTTTCAGGTAGTTGAAAGCAGCTATCAAATCCCCCCTCATTCTTCTCTTCTGCAGGCTAAACAATCCCAACTCCCTCAGCCTCTCCTCATAACTCATGTGTTCCAGACCCCTAATCATTTTTGTTGCCCTTCGCTGGACTCTCTCCAATTTATCCACATCCTTCTTGAAGTGTGGGGCCCAAAACTGGACACAGTACTCCAGATGAGGCCTCACCAATGTCGAATAGAGGGGAACGATCACGTCCCTCGATCTGCTGGCAATGCCCCTACTTATACATCCCAAAATGCCATTGGCCTTCTTGGCAACAAGGGCACACTGCTGACTCATATCCAGCTTCTCGTCCACTGTCACCCCTAGGTCCTTTTCCGCAGAACTGCTGCCTAGCCATTCGGTCCCTAGTCTGTAGCTGTGCATTGGGTTCTTCCGTCCTAAGTGCAGGACCCTGCACTTATCCTTATTGAACCTCATCAGATTTCTTTTGGCCCAATCCTCCAATTTGTCTAGGTCCTTCTGTATCCTATCCCTCCCCTCCAGCGTATCTACCACTCCTCCCAGTTTAGTATCATCCGCAAATTTGCTGAGAGTGCAATCCACACCATCCTCCAGATCATCCCTTACTCTTTGCGGGGGAAAACTGCTCTATAGCAAATTTTTTTTTTGTTCTGTTTAATTAAGCAGGACAGGCCCCTTCATTTTTCTAATGATTCTCTTGGAAGGGAAACTTTGGTCCAGATGTGTGTTCTGTATGTGTCCTCTAGTAGGTTTGAATCATGGCCATTAGGTAGTTTGAACTGGAACTGACTGGGAGTTTTCAGATTAAATGTCTTTGTTTTGACAAATCAGCATTTTCAAACAAAAGAGTGTTTACTAGAAAGGGTCTGTTTTAATGAATCTCCTGATTTAAAAAAATAAGTTTCAAAATTAAGTGTCTTATTTTGACACTTTGGAAATAAGTTTTTGAGTTTTGTGCAAAAAGGTTTTGTTTCAAATTTTAGTGGGGTTTTTTTCTACAAAAAGTCAACCGAAATTACTGACATGTTTTGGTTGACTTTTTTTTTTTTGGATTATTCGTTCATGAAAACTTCGTTTTTTCACTTTTGGTCCTGATTAGGATGGAATTTTTTTAATCGTTTCCCATTCAGCTCCACTTTGGACAGCTGTGTGAACCCTTTAAATATGTGTATTTAAAGGATTCATGTGGCTCAAGTCTCCTCTCGCTCTTCTTATTTCAAGACAATTTCCTTACTTCAAGCCTTTCCAGGGAGGGACAGGTAGTTGAGTACCACCAAGTAGGAGAAGAGATGAACTGTCCTCTTGTAGAGCTCTTCCCACCTCATCTCTCAACCAGATGAACCATATTTCATATGGCTCCAACATGTCTCCTCTTGAAACCTTCTGTTCTTCAGAGACTGAGTTTTATTTTTTTTTTAAGTTTTGTGCATGTTTTTCTTTCTGTTGACACTGTTTTAAAAATACAAATTGTATTCAGTAGGGGACGATAACTAAAACTTTTACAGACAATTTAGTGTGCGCACGGAGTATGAAATAGAATGGATTTAGTGAGTGGTGCTGAAACACTTTTAGTATTGGGAGTGCTGAAAGCCAACCCCCCTTCTGGCTGCCCACACTGCCCCCCGGCCACCCCAAGCTGAGGCTGGGAGCAGGGCTGTGTCTGGGAGGGGGGGACCCGAACAGGGGTAAGGGGCCCAAGGCTATGGCCACAGGTGGGGGTGGGGCCAAGAGCAGAGCTCTGGGCAGGGGCCGGCAGCTGGGTCTCCACGTGCAGAGCCAGGACAGTGGCTGGGGCCCCAGGAGCAGAGCCCTGGGTGCTGGGTTGGGGATTGGAGTGCAGGCTCGCTAGCCCAGACTTGAGCCCCAGGCACAGGGCCAGGGAGGCAGAGGGCTGAGATCAAGGCCCTGGGTGCAGAACCAGCCCCTGAGCCAGGGAGTGGAGCCCTGGGCACAGGGCCAGTGGCCCTGCTTAAAACCTGGGGGTGCTGCTGCACCCCTACTTCCTGTGCCTATGAATTTAGTTAATCCAAATGTTCTACTTCCTAGTTACATTTGCTATCTCTGGTTAATATGACAGTGATAGGGATGTACTGTAGGAACTGGCTTTCATTTCTAATGCTCAGCGATCCTATGTGTTCTCCTAATGTGAAGGGGAAAAAATGGGATTTCATGATTTTCTAATGACCCTTCCATTTAAGAGTAGAAACTTTCCTGATTGAATTATTTTCACCCCCACATACAGTCGTCATTACTCCCACCTCTGAAATGCAGGTATCTTTGCAAGCAGTAATGGTTTCACAGCTCAAAGCAACACTGAGCAACATTGGAAGCTAAGAAGAATATTGTATCTATCTAGTTGAAAGTGCAAGGGATTGTAGGCATGCTGAAAACAAACAACCCAACTAGAACTTGGCCAGAACATGACTTAAAAAATTCTACTGCTGTGAAAACTGACTCAGAACCACTAAGACATGCAGCTGGTTAGGGCTTTGCTCTTCCATCAAGATGGATGGGCTCCTTTACCGTGTTCACTAGTTAGTCAGAATTCTTCATAATGCAGGAGTTTATCAAGATTGCTTTTAAAAACAAACCAAAAGAACTGTTAAGTTGCTGCAACCCCTATTTGGACAGCCACAAAAAGATTGGCTTCTTGTAAAGGCTAAAATACAACACACAAGTGGTAAGAGAAACCATAAAAAATAATTAAGATAATGTGCAGCTAACAATAGCTAATCATTGAGCTCCATGGGATGTAAGCACTTGCTTAACCTCAGGTGAATGCTTAAATACTTTGCTGACTAAGGGCCTGAACTACATGCTACAATAACAAATTCTGGTTCTACAATGTTTAAAAACAAACCAAAATCCTGCCAAACTATACTTAAGAATAGCATTATAGTGCTCTACACCCATCATGCTTTATGATTTAAAAATCCAATCATTCTAGAGTTTTTTTTTTTATTTCAACCAAGGCTGGGATAGCCACTTTCCAACATTTCTAGCTCCATAGTTTTCACTCTTCGCTGTTAGTGCTTTGTTTTGCAAAATTCATATCCACGTATACCATAGAGTCTCTGCTTGGCAGTGAAGGAGAACTTGTGCAGGTAGATTTTCTTCTAACCTGAAAAGAAAGCATTAAGATGTATTACGTAAACAGTTAGTGCGTAATCTGTTAAAGATGCACAGGCACATCTTATACACATAAGAGTTGACTTCTATTCTGACTTCTTAATTTGTCAGTGTTGCTTTATCACCTCTAGTGGTAAAGATAATGAGCTTCCTGGAACAAATCCATTTCACCTAATTCTACTCCCACTCAAGTCCACGGCAAAAATCCCCCATTGACAATCCTGCCCACCCTAATGTCAAAATTGTCCTCAGCCACACTGCTTTGCTTAAAAGTAATCTAAGTTCTTCAGATATAGCCTGTGAACAAGCTTTCATGGAGACTTACCTGTGTGAAAGTGTGAAGGAACAATAAAATGCAATTTTTGAGGAAGAGAGAAACATTAGACAATAGCTAAAACTTCAAATCAAAGCCACTCTTAATAATTTGTAACTCAAATACAGTTTTCAGAGTAGCATCCTAGCCACTATGGATGTAGAAGCCCTCTACACCAACATTCCACACAAAGATGGACCACAAGCCATCAGGAACAGTACGCCCGATAATATCACAGCAAACCTGGTGGCTGAACTTTGACTTTGTCCTCACCCATAACTATTTCACATTTGGGGACAATGTATACCTTCACATTAGCGGCACTGCTATGGCCACACAGTATGCCAACACTTTTATGGCTGACTTAAAACAACGCTTCCTCAGCTCTCGTCCCCTAATGCCCCTACTCTACTTGCGCTACATTGATGACATCTTCATAATCTGGACCCATGGAAAAAAAGCCCTTGAGGAATTCCACCATGATTTCAACAATTTCCATCCCACCATCAACCTCAGCCTGGACCAGTCCACACAAGAGATCCACTTCCTGGACACTGCAGTGCTAATAAACGATGGTCACATAAACACCACCCTATACCGGAAACCTACTGACCGCTATGCCTACCTACATGCCTCCAGCCTTCATCCAGACCACACCACATGATCCATTGTCTACAGCCAAGCTCTACAATACAACCGCATTTGCTCCAACCCTTCAGACAGAGACAAACACCTACAAGATCTCCATCAAGCGTTCTTACAACTACAATACCCACCTGCTGAAGTGAAGAAACAGATTGACAGAGTCAGAAGAGTACCCAGAAGTTACCTACTACAGGACAGGCCCAACAAAGAAAATAACAGAACACCACTAGCCATCACCTTCAGCCCCCAACTAAAACCTCTCCAGCACATCAAGGATCTACAACCTATCCTGAAGGATGACCCATCACTCTCACAGATCTTGGGAGACAGGCCAGTCCTTGCTTACAGACAGCCCCCCAACCTGAAGCAAATACTCACCAGCAACCACACAACAGAACCACTAACCCGGGAATCTATCCTTGCAACAAAGCCCGTTGCCAACTGTGTCCACATATCTATTCAGGGGACACCATCATCGGGCCTAAACACATCAGCCACACTATCAGAGGCTCGTTCACCTGCACATCTACCAATGTGATATATGCCATCATGTGCCAGCAATGCCCCTCTGCCATGTACATTGGCCAAACTGGACAGTCTCTACGTAAAAGAATAAATGGACACAAATCAGACATCAAGAATTATAACATTCAAAAACCAGTTGGAGAACACTTCAATCTCTTTGGTCACTCGATTACAGACCTAAAAGTCGCAATTCTTCAACAAAAAAAACCTTCAAAACAGACTGAATTGAGAGACTGCTGAATTGGAATTAATTTGCAAACTGGATACAATTAACTTAGGCTTGACTAAAGACTGGGAGTGGATGGGTCATTACACAAAGTAAAACTATTTCCCCATGTTTATTCCTCCCCCCGCGTGCTCCCCCCCAGCTGTTCCTCACATGTTCTTGTCAACTGCTGGAAATGGCCCACCTTGATTATCGCTACAAAAGGTTTTTTTTTCCCCACTCTCCTGCTGGTAATCGCTCACCTTACCTGATCACTCTCGTTACAGTGTGTATGGTAACACCCATTGTTTCATGTTCTCTGTGTATATAAATCTCCCCACTGTATTTTCCACTGAATGCATCTGATGAAGTGAGCTGTAGCTCACGAAAGCTTATGCTCAAATAAATTTGTTAATCTCTAAGGTGCCACAAGTTCTCCTTTTCTTTTTTCAAATACAGTTGAATTTTCTTCAAATTTTGCAAATTCCTTCTCTGTTTTCAGGGTCAATATGGCAATTTTCAGGTCAAGAACACATTTCAAGCCAAAGTTCTCAGAGTGCTAAAAGAGGCCTATAAAATGGAAGCTAGATGAAACTTTAATTATGGAGAAGCTGCTGCTGCTTCAAAACACAGACACAACTATAGAGACCAAAATAAATCAAATAAAACAATAACACAGTATGATACTAATCATTGACACTGCTTGGGTCATTTGAAATGGTTGTGTTATCAGATAATTCGGAAGCAACAGTGCAGGAGAGACTAGCAGCTCAGAAGAGGAGGGGTAAGTAGTGAGGATTTAAATAATGTGGATTCTACTGTAGTTAGTTATAACTTCACCAGTCACACACAACATAGGATTTCTCTCCACCCACCCTCCCCCATCAATGCTAGTTATTTTCTTCATATCTTTCCATCTGCCAGGGAAAATGCACTGCAGGTCTTTAAAATACCTTACACTAGGTGAAAGACAAAAGGAAAAGTAGCCATTTGTAATAATATCTGATTCATTTCTTCAACCCCTTATGAGGCTGATCGGGCCCCATAGCACCCCATGCAAGACTCAACATCTCTGATGTCAATAGTCTGACAAAAATAAACCATCAGATAAAACCAAGTGTTACTTTGAGCTTAAAATAGAAGACACATGATATTTCACAATCAGGGGCAATTGTCAGGTGGGAGTTTTTCTTGTTTACATGTTGACATACACTGTGTGTGATCCTTTATAGGCCATGGCATGACAGTGAGTCACACAGGAAATTAAACTACGTATGTCTTTACGCGACAAGCCATTGCTCAAATTTAATTAGGTAGGATTACAAATCGATAATAGGCTTCATTAGCATAATGTTATTCCCATGAAAGTATGTGCTGGGATTATGAATTTAAATCATTTCTCCAAAGAACATACAGATTTCATTCATCAAAGCAACAGCAATTTTCACTTCAAGAAACATTTCTGATTTACATAATGATTCTCAACTCATGATGCAAGATTTATAAATCATATGGTCAATCTAAAAGATGCCCTCTATTCAAATTATGAAGCCTCTGTGACTAGAGACCCATTATTCTGAATGGAGAGGCCATAAAAACATCAGTACCTCTGACTTAAAATTGATCTATTAGGTAATAATGTTTCAAGTGGAACTTGGTACTCCATTTATCAAAAATGTCTGTCTGTAGTTGGGTTTCACACTAGATATTCATGTTCCTTAGGCTGTGGGTGTGTGTTTCCTCTTCAGTTTGTAAAGGGTGGCATGGGGCAGTGTGCTGTCAGAGAAGCAGAATCCTGATAGGGATGGGTTTTCCCTGATTATGGGTCCTATAAAGGCAGCCAAACAGTAGCCAGCAGCACAGGAGCCAGCAAACAGAACTGTAAATGGGAGTATTTGTACAGGGAGTTTGGGGAGGGGCATATGTGGAGTTTTTGGTTTTTGTTTTCCTTGACAGGAGGTTAGGCAGGAAGGCCATGATAGTCGTCAGTGGTAGTGACCCAAGGAATGGAAGAAGCAATGAGGATGACTGGATGTAGAAGCTGTGGGTTGTTGTACATGATCCTGGAGTGGGTACCTGAAAAGAGCTTTGTATGGAGTACCACCTGATAGAGCTGATGGAAGAAAAGATCCGAGGCTTGGAGACACAGGTGGAAAGTATGGTTGAATTTTGAAGGGGATTCAAGCAGATGAGGGAAGGTGAGAAGCGCTGAAGGGAAAAGTCAAGACTGGCAGATGCAAGCTGGACAGAAGAACTCTGAGGGGAGATTGCTGGGTGAGGAAAGTGGCTAGTGGAAGCATATGATGAGAACCAAGCAGAGGAAAAGACCAGCTAGTGAAGGAGAAATAGAGCTCAGGAATAGCTTTGCTGAGTTGGAAAATGAAGAAGAGGACCAGCAGGCAGTAACTGAAGGTGGAAGGGCCAGGAAAAAGAGAACAGCTAGTCCTGTAAGAGAGGAAGAGCCAATGGAGATATGCAGAGTTCAGAGCCCCAGGAGGATTCAGAATAACTCTTGGAAGATTGAAAGGGAGAATTAAAAAACAAGATGACTTGAAGCCAGAAAGAACAGAAGGAAGGTTGGAGAATCACACCATCACTGAGAAAAGGTAAGTCTAAGTTATTGGTGACTCCCTACTAGGAACGACAGGCCTGTCCCTAGAGCTGATCCAGAGAGCAGAAGGGCGTGATGTCTGCCATAAGCTAAGACAGGGATATGGACCTGAGGCTGAAGAGGACCCTAATAGGAGCAGGAAAGAATCCACTGATTGTTCTTCATGTGGGACAAATGATAATGCTAGATTCTGACTGGAACGTATCAAGGGAGACTGTCAGGCTGGGGAAGACACTTAAGGAAATGGAGGCTCAGGTGATCCTCAGTGGGATTCTACCCATCCCTAGAGGAGGAGAATGAAGGTCTGATGATCAACATATGGCTCAGGCAGTGGTGCTATAAGGAGGGATTTGGGATGTTTGACATTGGGAGGCATTCATGGGGAGGGGACTGTTCGTATGGAATGGACTCCATCTGCATAGGGAAGAAAATAGGCGTCTGGAGTGGAGGTTGACATAATTGATTAAAAGAGCTTTAAAACGGGAATTTTGGGGGAGACAGCCGGGAGGCACTCAGTAATCTCCACACCTGATTCTATCATTGAGTGGGAGGAAAATCAAGTAAGAAAAGATACAGCAATGCATTATACCAATAAAATAAAAACCAGCAGGATCTTATTAAAGGGGAAAAGGCAAAATGCCACATTTATTGTGAATACAGAAAGACTCATAGTAAGCAGTTAGTTATAGCTATAACATTCCATTCAATTTCATATTTATTCACACATTCATTCTCTCACACACACACACACACACACACACACACACACAGGTTCTGCAAGGTTGTTATCATAGTTACCAGCCTTAGAGTTGCTCATGCCAATCCACTGGCCAGGTGGCCTGGACATGAGGAGGGAGCAGGGCCTTGTCAGACGCTCATCTGATGCTCCTGGAAGTTGGTTTGCAGAATCAGACCCCAAAGTTCCCACTTTCTAGAGTCCATTTTTATAGGAATTTCTTCCTATGCCAGTCTATGGGAATTGATTCAGCAACAGCATGATGAAGCAATCAGCAGATGGCACATTCCTGACGGCTCCATGCTTGTTCTTTGGTTCTCCCATTCTTGAGGCTGTTGGGTGGATTCCAGTCTGCCCTCCGGGGGTCCTCTGGTTATTTCCACTTGACACCTTCTTCAGCCGGTGGACACTGGATTCTTAGGCTGGTACCTCCCTGATCCTTCAGTTATTATCTACACCAAGCATCCATCCACATACATCCTCTATCTTGATTTTAATCACAATTGTTAACAAAGTGAGATGAATACAACAAAAGGGCGGGGAGTGATAGATGGATAAAAGAGTCTGGGTCAAAATCACTTTAGGGAAGAAAGCTACTAGAGGTTCCCGGTGGGTACTGCTTGGGGTATTCTACAGACCACCAGAATCCGATTCAGATGTGGATAGAGACGTCTTTAATGTTTGTAATGAAAAAACTAGTACTCAGAATTGTGCGATTATAGAAGACTTTTTAATTTCACAGCTATAGATTGGAGGACAAGCGCTACTAATAATGGTAGGGCCCAGGTTTTCCTGGGTGTGATAGCCAACAGATTTCTTCACTCAATCAATGAACCAACAAAAGGTGATGCCATTTTAGATTTGGTATTGGTGAGTAGCGAGGACCTCCTAGAACAACTGGTCACAGGAGCAACCTTGGTTCGAGTGATCATGAGCTAGGGAAGTGGACTGGACTGAAGAACTCAAGGATCTGAATGTGGCGGAGGCTTGGAATTAGTTTCTGAAACTTTGACTTAAAGTATCTGAAGCCTCCATCCCAAGCATGGGGAAAAATGCATAGGGAAGGGTGGCAAACCAAGCTGAACAGTATCTCACACTGTTGTATTAAGAGAAAGCAGAATGAAATGTGAGGAATGGAAGATGGGCTGGCTCAGCAAGAAAAGCTACCTCTTGGAGGTCAAAAAGTGTAGGGACAAAGTGAGAACTGCCAAAAGCCAAGCAGAGTTGGACCTTGCATACGAAAGTAAAACCAATAGTAGGAGGTCCTATAGCCATATAGATAAAAAGAAAACAAGGAAAGAAGTGGGATGCTAAACACTGAGAATGGGGTGGAAATTAAAGATAATCTAGACGTTGTCCAACACCTAAACAAATACTTTACCTCAGTTTTTAATAAGGCAAATGAAGAGCTGAGGGGTAGTGGCAGGGTGTTTAATGGGAACAAAGATATGGAAGTAGAAATTATCACATTCAAGATGGAACTCAGATTTGCCTTAATGTGTCTAAATCGGGGGCCCAGATAATCTCCATCCAAGAATATTCAAGGAAGTGGCACACGAAATTGCAAGCCCAATAGCAAGGATTTTTAATGAATCTGTAAGCTCAGGGGTCGTACCCTATGAATGGAGAATTGCTAATGTTGTTATTTTTAGAAAGGGCAGGTGGGGGAAGTGATCCAGGCCTGTAAGTTTGACCTCAATTGTATGTGTCATAAATATAAAGGGAAGGGTAAACACCTTTAAAATGCCTCCTGACCAGAGGAAAAACCCTTTCACCTGTAAAGGGTTAAGAAGCTAAGATAACCTCGCTGGCACCTGACCAAAATGACCAATGAGGAGACAAGATATTTTCAAAGCTGGAGGGGTGGAGAAACAAAGGCTCTCTCTGTCTGTGTGATGCTTTTGCCGGGAACAGAAAGGAATGGAGTCTTAAAACTTAGTAAATCTAGCTAGATATGTGTTAGATTCTGTTTTGTTTAAATGGCTGAGAAAATAAGCTGTGCTGAATGGAATGTATATTCCTGTTTTTGTGTCTTTTTGTAACTTAAGGTTTTGCCTAGAGGGATTCTCTAGGTTTTGAATCTGATTACCCTGTAAGGTATTTACCATCCTGATTTTACAGAGATGATTCTTTTACTTTTTCTTCTCTTAAAATTCTTCTTTTAAGAACCTGATTGCTTTTTTCATTGTTCTTGAGATCCAAGGGTTTGGGTCTGTGTTCACCTATGCAAATTGGTGAGGATTTTTATCAAGCCTTCCCCAGGAAAGGGGGTGTAGGGTTTGGAAGGATTTTGGGGGGAAAGACATTTCCAAGCGGGGTCTTTCCCTGTTATATATATTTGTTAGAGGCTTAGTTGTGGCAGCAAAAAAGTCCAAGGGCAAAAGGTAAAATAGTTTGTACCTTGGGGAAGTTTTAACCTAAGCTGGTAAAAATAAGCTTAGGGGGTTTTCATGTATCCTAGAGTTCAGAGTGGGGAAGGAACCTTGACAGTATGCAACGTCTTGGAACAAATTTTGAAAGAGAAAATAGTTAAGGACATAGAGGTAAATGTTAATTGGGATAAAATACAATATGGTTTTACAAAAGGTAGATCATGAGATCTTGCCTGATCTTGTTTGAAAAGCTGGGGGGGTTTTGTTTGTTTGGTTTGGTTTTTTTAGGCGAAGGATGTGCAGTAAATCTAATCTACCTGGATTTCAGTAAGGCACTTCATACAGTTCCACATGGAAAATTATTAGTTAAATTGGAGAAGATGGGGATTAATATGAGAATTGAAAGGTGGATAAGGAACTGATTAAAGGGGAGACTACAATGGATCATACTTAAAAGTGAACTGTCAGGCTGGAGGGAGATTACTAGTGGAGATCTTCACAGACTGGTCTTGAGACCAATTTTATTTAACATTCTTATTAATGACCTGGCATAAAAAGTGGGAGTGTGCTAATAAAATCTGTGGATGACACAAAGTTGGGAGGTATTGCCAATATGGAGGTGGACCGGAATATCCCACAAGATGATCTGGATGACTTTGAAAACTGGAGTAATAGAATTGGGATGAAATTTAATAATGCAAAGTGCAAGGTCATGCACTTAGAGACAAGCCTAAGTCTATTTTGCTATAAATTGGTGACTTATCAGTCAGCAGAGACTGAGGAGGAGAAAGACCTGGGTGTATTGATTGATCACAGGATGACTGAGTCGCCAATGTGATGTCCTAGGATGCATCAGCAAGGTATTTCCAGTAGAGACAGAAGTGTTAGTGCCCTTATATGAGGCACTGGTGAGACTGCATCTGGAATACTGTCTGCAATTCTGGTCTCCCATATTTAAGACAGATGAATTCAAATTGGAACAGATGCAGAGAACGGCTATTAACATGATCCAAGGAATGCAAAACCTACCTTCTGAGAGGAGACTCAGAGTTTGGCTTGTTTAGCCTAACTAAAAGAAGGCTGAGGAGAGATATGATTGCTCTCTATAAATACATCAGAGGGATACAAACTTAAATAACTCCACTCCTTCCCTGGTAAAGTAACCGCGTGGATACAAGAACAAACAGCTATAAACTGGCCATCGACAAGTTTAGGCTTGAAATTACATGAAGGTTTCTAACAATCAGAGAAGTGAATTTCTGAAACAGCCTTCCAAGGGGAGCAGTGAGGGCAAAGAAACTAATTGGCTTATGGAGGGGATGGTATGATGGGACTGCCTACAATGGCATGTAGCTGATCTTTTACTGCTAGCACTGAATATTGCCAATGGCTGGTGATGGGACACTAGATGGGGAGGGCTCTGTGTTTCTACAGAGAATTATTGCCCAGGTGTCTGGCTGGTGGGACTTGCCCACAAGCTCGTGGTCTAACTGATCGCCATATTTGGGATCAGAAAGGAATCCCCCACTCCTCAGGTCAGATTGGCAGAGACCCTGTGGGGTTTTCACCTTCCTCTGCAGCCTGGGTCATGGGTCACTTGTAGGCTTAAACTAGTGTAAATGGTGGATTCTCTACAACTTGAAGTCTCCAGATCATGATTTGAGAACTTCATTAACTCAGCCAGAGGTTATGGGTCTATTACAGGAGTGGGTGGGTGAGAGTCTGTGGCCTGTAATGTGCAGGAAGTCAGAGTAGATAATCACGATGGCCCCTTCTGGCCTTAAAGCCTATAAGTCTATGCATCTCAGAATGAAATATAAAACACTAGCAGAAAATATAAATAAAAGCATATTATAGAACTCTTGAGTCTCACTGTCCTGAAGTTCCTCTGAGTGAGTAAATTCTGTGCTTTAGGTAGTGAATGAGAATTCTGCACCACAGACTGTACTTGGTTCGTCTTGTTTGACATGTATATTTTAATGTCACTTATTTCTCATGTACTTAGTGCATGTAAAAAAATTTAGTAATAAGACTTCATTATGGCAATGATTCTTAAATCTGTGAGGAGTGGAGTAAGATGGCTGGGTTTTATGAGACTTAGGGATTGAAGGAGTCCTGCAATTAAACTGGTAAGTTTCTCCTTCATAATGTAATATAGAGAGGATCTACTTCGCTCCTACTCAACAACAAAGCCAATTTAAGGCTACACAGATTTGTAAATCATGTTCTGTACCCAAAAGCAGCTGAAATGAAACCCAAATACCCAGTGTCTAATGTAAAACACAATACAGTATTCCTGCCAGCATGCCTTTCTGAAGGCTTGCACAAAGAGACTGCCTGATATTGATATCGAAAAGGGGTGGGTCAGGGAAGAATGGGTTCCAAGGCTGAATCTGTCTATAGGAGCTTGTTCTCAGTGTGATCTAAATGATAATAGATAATACTATTAGGAGTACATCTGTATATGTAAGCAAAGGGCTGATTGATTAGCTATTTATTAAAAGTCCAGTGTTTCTGGTGCTTATAATAATCCATAACATCCTCTAGAAGCATTTAATGTGTTCTAGATGACTAGAAGCATGAGACACTTTTGCCTGTAACATGCTTATACATCTATCATTAAAGCTTTATAAACTATTTATTAAATTTACCCTTAATATAAAGTGCAACCATTACTTGGATTGCAGTAGCAGTCATAATGTGCTAGGCACTTTCCAAACACAGGTGAAGAGACAGTCCTTGACCAAAAGTGCCTTTGATTGGAGGCTTTAAAATTGCTTTACACACACTAATTTTCTCTGATGGGGAAAGAGCAGAACTACCTGCAGTTGTTGCTATCTTGCCAGAGGAGAGAAACTTAATTTTTAATTTCTAGCTAGAGTTCAGAAGAGTGGACGACTACACTGTCTACGTAATTCAGATCTGAGTTTGTTGTTAGTCCCTGTGCAGTTTTCACCAGAACTTTGATTTCTGGGATGATCATCAAAGCTGCAGCCTCTTCCCCTTTCTTCGTCTAGATCTTTTTGTTTCAGTAAGTACAACTTTTCAAGCTGATATGCAACTCAGTAGACACAATGAACGGGGAAAATATTTCCAGTGTAATCTGGTACAAAAGACTAAAAATGTTACTAAGTAAACATTTACTCTCCCAAATGGTTGTAGGTGCAGGGTGGGGTTTTTTTCTAATCATATCTGGTAACTTTGGGAATTACTGGTGGCAAAGTAATAAACTTCAAAGAAAAAGTAATCTCCTAAAATGCTTTAAGATATAAACAAAGAACAATCAGACTGAAATAACGCAATGAGGGCAATAGACTGATCTAAAGAAGAAAAAGGACCTGGAACTACAAGGCTTTCAGCTTCTAATTCCTAATGGGAAACACAGTCTGATGTTGCAGTTCAAATAAACCCTCCAAAGTTTGGAAGGTTATTGCAATTTACTGGAGATGCTTGGATCTGGTTTTTTGACAAGAAAATTTTCTTGTGGAATTTCTATTTCCTACTTCAGCCTATTTGCTATACTCCATAGGAGAAGTTTTTGTTGTAGTAACAGGTTTCAGAGGAACAGCCGTGTTAGTCTGTATTCGCAAAAAGAAAAGGAGTACTTGTGGCACCTTAGAGACTAACCAATTTATTTGAGCATGAGCTTTCGTAAGCTCACGAAAGCTCATGCTCAAATAAATTGGTTAGTCTCTAAGGTGCCACAAGTACTCCTTTTCTTTTTGTTGTAGTAGTATGCTATTTGTTTCTGTTCTTATGCCCCAGACTTCTTGTGAGACCTTGGTCAAATCACTAAGGGTATCCCTACGTTGCAGCTGGAGGAGTGATTGCAGCACATGTAGACATACCTGAGCTAGCTTTAAGCTAGGTAGTTCAAGTCCAAGAGCAGTAAAACTGTGGTGGCATGGTCTACAGCATGAGCTGTACTAGCCCACCCAGGACCCTGGCTGTGTACTCTGGCAGTGGCGACTAGCCTGTGCTTTAGTCCAGTGATTCTCAAAGCCAGTCTGCCGCTTGAGCAGGGAAAGCCCCTGGCACGCCGGACCGGTTTGTTTACCTGCCGCGTCCGCAGGTTGGGCCGATCCCGGCTCCCACTGGCCGCAGTTCGCCGCTCCAGGCCAATGGGGGCTGCGGGGAGCGGCGTGAGCCCTATTGGCCTGGAGCGGCCAACTGCGGCCAGTGGGAGCTGGGATCGGCCCAACCTGCGGACGTGGCAGGTAAACAAACCAGTCCGGCGTGCCAGGGGCTTTCCCTGCACAAGCGGCGAACTGGCTTTGAGAACCACTGCTTTAGTCCACACTGCCACAGCTTCACTGCTATTGGTATCCAAGCTAGCTGGATTAAAACTAGCTCTGGTATGGCTACAGAGGCTGCAGTCACACCTCTCATGGAGTGACTTTAGCCTCTCTGTGACTCCATTCCCCACCTGTACAATGGGGATAATAGTACTTCCCTACCTCACAGAGGCGTTGAGGATAAATACATTGTGAGAGCCTCAATACTGCAGGAATGGAGGCCAAATAAGATAGCTAGGTGGAGCTTCATATTTAGTTCCCTGCTGTATTGCAGGTTTTTCTCCTGTTGCGTTTACTTTGAGTTCAGGTTTGTATACCCCAAATCCCTGCATTTCACCTTGGTTTTGGGCCCAAACCATGAAAAGCCCCAGTGTGCTGCAGGGTAGTTTGACTTGAAATGATAACTTGGTCTCTAGATCTTTGGAAAGCTAATCCAAAATCAGGTTTCAGAGTAACAGCCATGTTAGTCTGTATTCACAAAAAGAAAAGGAGTACTTGTGGCATCTGAGAGACTAACCAATTTATTTGAGCATAAGCTTTCGTGAGCTGCATGAGCATCCGATGAAGTGAGCTGTAGCTCACGAAAGCTTATGCTCAAATAAATTGGTTAGTCTCTAAGGTGCCACAAGTACTCCTTTTCTTAATCCAAAATCAGTGGCTTGCTGTGAACGTGTTGCACAATTTTAGTGCAGGCTTTCAAGAATGAAATTGTCTTTGGTAAACTAATAGAGTTCTTTAAAATCTCAAAAGGGAAAGATTCACGTGAAGAATTGCCCATTCTCTGGTCCTGTCTGCACACCTAGATACCTGAATGGTGAGTGCATTAGACATGTCCGAATAGATACTCCTTCCTGATGGCTACACTCCATGACCTTGGACAAGTCAGTTATCGTTTTGTAGTCCTGTCAAAACGGAGTACAAACACGACCTCACTGTAAACAAAATGCTGCTGTGTCACTCTGAGAAATCTACTCATTAAATGGTGTGCTTACCTGTACATAAATTATGGTAGTCATGATGATCACAAATGTACAGGCTGCCAGGGTCCCCAAGCATATGACAAATTTAGTTTCTGATGGCTTGCAGGAATCTTGCAATGTGTCTTCTATTCCTAAGCATAAAATATTACAATTTAAAATAAAACCTGGTTCTGAAGCAAATACTCTCCACTCAGGTTTCATTGAGCTTTTCATAAAAATGTAGGCTTTAAAAAAAAAAACCAAAAACCCAACACACACTTTAAGAGAAATGTTTTGTTGTTTTTGCAGAGTCAAAACACAGGGACTCCAAAAGGGCTTTTGGAAAACAAAATGTCAAGCCATTTGCAAGTTAGTATACAAAAATGTTTCCCTGTCTAAAAACAGGGTCTAGAAACTAGAAACCAGCTGCAAATATGTGACTGCATTGGGACTGTAGTTTTAATCTTAAAAACCATGAACATTATTTTAATATTTAATGTCTGACACAAAGCCAATAGTTCATAGATTGTGGGTTTTGATAGTGTAACTTTAAGAGCATCTTGTTGTTCTATAGTATTGTCAAGGTTCCTCCCCCACTCTGAACTCTAGGGTACAGATGTGGGGACCTGCATGAAAAACTTCCTAAGCTTATCTTTACCAGCTTAGGTCAAAACTTCCCCAACGTACAAAATATTCCACCCTTTGTCCTTGGATTGGCCGCTACCACCACCAAACAAATACTGGTTACTGGGGAAGAGCAGTTTGGAAATGTCTTTCCCCGCCCCCCAAAAAATACTTCCCAAAACCTTGCACCCCACTTCCTGGACAAGGTTTGGTAAAAAGCCTCACCAATTTGCCTAGGTGACTACAGACCCAGACCCTTGGATCTTAAGAACAATGAACAATCCTCCCAACACTTGCACCCCCTCCCTTTCCTGGGAAATGTTGGATAGAAAGCCTCACCAGTTTGCATAGGTGACCACAGACCCAAACCCTTGGATCTGAGAACAATGAAAAAGCATTCAGTTTCTTACAAGAAGACTTTTAATAGAAATAGGAGTAAATAGAAGTAAAGAAATCACCTTTGTAAAATCAGGATAGTAGATACCTTACAGGGTAATTAGATTCAAAACATAGAGAATCCCTCTAAGCAAAACCTTAAGTTACAAAAAAGATACACAGACAGAAATAGTTATTCTATTCAGCACAATTCTTTTCTGAGCCATTTAAAGAAATCATAATCTAACACGTACCTAGCTAGATTACTTACTAAAAGTTCTAAGACTCCATTCCTGGTCTATCCCCGGCAGGAAACCAGCATAAGACAGACACACAGACCCTTTGTTTCTCTCCCTCCTCCCAGCTTTTGAAAGTATCTTGTCTCCTCATTGGTCATTTTGGTCAGGTGCCAGCGAAGTTACCTTTAGCTTCTTAACCCTTTACAGGTGAGAGGAGTTTTCCCCTGGCCAGGAGGGATTTCAAAGGGGTTTACCCTTCCCTTTATATTTATGACAAGTATATAATTCATATTTTACTGAAATGAATAACCATTTATAAATACACCATTCAGCCCTAGATGGTATAAATAAACCTATGACTTTATGTCTGAAAGCATCAGTTATCTGCTACAGCACATAGGTGTGGCATTTGAAAATGGGGTTGTTTCCAAAATGCAAATTTCGTGACTTAGGCCAAAGGAGAAACTTTTTAACTGGAATACTGAGGATGTGATATTTACATAGCACCCAATTTGTGCTAGGTCCTTTAGTAGCAGTAAGGTTCTTATATTCTGCAGGCTAGTCACTAGAGGGCAGTACTGTACCAAAACAGCAGTAATGCGTGGTAGAATGGGGAAACTTGTGAATTGGTGATGTCCCTGGTACAGTATACTAGTTCTGTGAATAAACCTAGAATTTCAGTCTCCAGAGCTGTTGATGCAGCATTTTGCATTAGTATTAAAGTGTGGGGGGGTGTTTGTTTTTCCAGACTATGGGGAAAAAATGCCTGCATTTAAGGATAAAGATGGCTCATTACATTTAAACTTAAGTAGGGACAGTAGTTGCTATTTAAGAAGTCACCATTTGCCAACAAATATCATAAAATGGTTTCTCATGCTACAGTTTCTCTCTGTAGAACATAACAGCCTGGTGTCCGTTGGCAATACTGGTATGTTAATAGTGACTGAAGTATGGTCTTGTACCTTTAAGACTAACACAATTTAGCTGAAGATCAAGGAAAAGTTTCAAAATGAGGCTACCTACCACAGATGTAAGTTCCATTGCTACTTCCTTCTAGATACGGAGGTGGTATCAGGCGTGCCACCTTGCAGGTGTACAGACCAACGTCCCGTGGTTGAAGATTCTTCACTTCTAAGAAGACTACACCTTTTAGAAGATTGCCTGTGAGCTTGTACTTTCCATCATCCCTTGACAACGAAGCACTTTGGTTTAAAGGCAACATCTTTGAAGACATAGTTATTTTCTTCACGGAATCATTGAAAAGCGGCAGTTGAATATTCCAGTTGACTTCAATTTCAGCCTCTGATAGAAACTGGAAGTCAAATATACAATCAAGAAGTGCAGATGTGCCATATTTAATAGAGGCTATGGCGGGATATTGCTTTACTGTGATATAGGCTGTAAAATAAAAGCACAAATCATCTATTAGTCCATGTTCCTTTCTTATCTCGCAGATCTTCAGCTACTGCTTCCAAATTAGTCCTAAATTTTCACACTTGCTTTAAGATTAATCTGCCTCCAAATGTAATTAGGCACTAATCTGGCTGTTTGATAGATTAAAAATAGCCTTAATTAGAAGGCTGTGTGTTCTCTCATGGGGCTGTTACATGAGTATTCCTGATTATATCACAGCAGGAGCACTGCTTTCTCAATGTTTGCTTGCTTTAAGAAAGCCCTCATCAAAAGGGGAGACGATGTAAAAGGGTAATTAGAGATTAGTGTAGCTCCTGTTCTGGAGAGAGGGGTCTGGAATTTTAGTTCCTAATTCACACAGTGTTGTTGTTGTTTTTTCTAAATATATAAAAATTTTGTTCAGGTTTCCTCAAGCAAGTTTTTCATCTTTTAAAAAATTGTCTTGTTAAGGAGGTGGGAACATCCATGTTGTGAGAAAGCCGCACAGCAGTGCCCAATTGCTGTACTTCATCTAACAGTCTGTTTCTGCAACCCCAAAGCTGAGAAGTGCTTACACACACACAAGTAATAATACCTGGCTCTTATATCCTGCTTTCCATCTAGAGATCTCAAAGCATGTTACAGAGGAACTCGGTGTTCTTATCCCCATTTTATAGATGGTGAAATATAAGACAGGGAGGTGAAGTGACTGACTTGTCCAAGATCATCCAGCAGAAGAGCTGGGAATAGAACCTATGTCTCCTCAGGCCTAGTCTGGTGCTCTATCTACAAGACCCCACTGTCTTCCCTATTGATGATGATTGGGCAATATTGTTCATTGTGAGCAATCCTGTAGAGCTCGGCACTAATACTATGGAGACGCACTTTACATATGCATATCACTGATGTAACAATTGGATTGTTAAATGCTGGATATTTTCTGGTTAGAAAGTTGAAATATTGGATCAGGTTGGACAACCATGAGCCAAGGGAGCACTTTTGTGGAGAGAAGAGGATTGATGCCTTCTTTCAGACCGTAGAGTTCCTAAAATACTAGGGAAGCTGCTGTGATTCAAAACAATTTAGGGGCCTACTTGTTTCCTCAAAGTTGAGTTAGCTTCATGCCCAACTTAACATGTAGCAGCATTAATGTGTATGTACCTACATAGATATTCAAATGTCCATAACTTGAGTTTCCAAAGCTTAACAAGGTTGGCTTTTCAAAAAGGGGTAAGTGATTTAGTAGCAAATTCCACTGAAAGTCAATGGGACTTGTGCGGCTAAATTACTCATTTTTTTTTTCAAAAGTTCAGTTTGGATTCAGCTTTTTCACATGCTATCGCCCCAACTACCTAAAGTGCATCATTTTTTTTTCTTATTTATTGAGGAAGTTTTAACAAGTTTACAAATCCTTGCCATGTAAATACGAGAAACAAAACAATCCTTAGAACTGTTATCTTTTGTTTAAAGAGATATTATACAGGAATCTAATCATCAGATCTTTCTATTTAACAGGGTGTTGCCATATTACAGAATGAGCATCATTCCAACACCCATGTTGTTTTCTAGTGATTTCATTAGATTTAGTGAAATCTCTCTCTCTACTAATCTCTATATTTAACAGATCAGGTGTGTCTATCAAATTTTAACATTTAAAAAAAAATGGGCAGGTATGCTGGGGTGGAGGTTAGATTAATGTACTTTGAGGACTGAATACAAGGTAACCAAATATCTGTCTGCCTTTTTGCTGCATAGGTAATTGGTGTGTTAATTTTTTTCATAACCACAACTTATATTTTTTGAACCATTGCTCAATGGTTGAGCTATTTTTATTTTTCTATTGAGACACTACCAGTTACCAAGCAGCTTCTAACAGATAAGAGAATAATTCTTCATTTCCTTTTGTGTGACCATTTCCACTAGGAAGCCCCGGGAGGTTTACCAAAGGATCATTTTGGTGATAAATTTCCAACCATTTGCTTACGGATTGCATCCCAATACACTCTGACTGGACGTATCTACCTCCTAAGCACACAATCTCTTCTTCAACCACAATTTTGCCAACATTTATCCCCATTCAGTCTCTCTCTCTTTTTTTTTTAACCTGGTTGGTGTGAGGTACCACTGAAATAGTATCTTAAAGAAATTTTCTTTTATTGTGCTTCAGACTGAGGTGGCTGGTCCTCTTTTCCAGATCAAACCCTATTTCTCTGGGGTAATTTTTCTATCTACGTACTTTTCACGAAGTGTCATATAGGAACACTTTTTTCCCCTTTTTTTTTAAAAAAAAAAATCTGTCTGTAAAGATTGATATAAACTAGTGGTTTGTTTGGTTTTGTTTTTGTTTCCTAATTGATCAGACACCATCACTTCTATTAAAGTTAGCTTTCTCCATAAAACAGATTTTCTAGAAAGTTGAGAGAAACAGTGCCTGACTTGAAGTACTGGTACCAGGGGAGAGTGGTTTAGTTAAAATTAGTTTTGATTGCTAAATAACTTGGCCAGCTATTCAGCAAAAGTGCCTAACTGTAAGTATTCCGCAGAGTGGTTTGACATTTAAATCATAGCGCTCTTCCACGTTGTTTGAGATTTAAATCTCACATCTCTTATAGAATTGGTTGCCTACTTATTTTCTGGAAGATTGACTCTTAAGAGAGTCTGGCAAACTTATAGCTAGCATTTCAGATTTGGTATAATTTACTTTAAATCTGGATGCTTTACTAAAATCTTAGATTTCATTAGACACTAATTTTAGGGAAATATTTGGTTTAGATAAAAATATTACATCTGCATATAATGCTATTTTCTGATGTGTTCCTGCAAGTTTTATTCCTGTGATGGATCCATTGTTCCTTGTCCTCTGTGCAAAAGACTCCATGGCCAGTACAAAAAAGTAAAGGAGAGAGTGGACACCCCTGCTTAGTCCCTCTGTGTAATTCAAACAGAGGAGATTTAACCTCATTAACTTGCATAGCTGTTTTTGGGCTGGTGTAAAGAGCAGTTATCCATTAAAGGAAATTGGGGCAGAAGTCCATATGGGACAGGACTTGAAACGGAAAGTTCCACTCTACTCTATCAAAGACTTTCTCTGGCATTATGGATGATTCCAAGCACTCCCCAGATATTGTCCAATGTTTGTCTATCCTTAATGAATCCAGTTAGATCCGGATTTATACAAACTGAGAGCATACACTGCAGTTGGCTGGCTAGTATTTTTGCTAAAGTCTTTGTCACAATTCAACAGAGAGATGGGCATATAGGAACTGCATAAGGTAAGGTCTTTTTCATCTTTAGAGAGAACAACCACGATAACTTTCTTTCACAAGTTGTAGAAGTTCCTCCCCTAACAGAATTGCATTGAAGATACCTCTCAAAGCACCCACCAACACCTCCCTACATAGCTTATAAAGTTCAGCTTGAAAGCCATCAGATACTGGAGTTTACCACTTTTCATACTTGCTACTACCTCTAGGATTTCTTCTGTTATTTCTTTAGATAAAGTTTCTTTATCAATTTGGCTTTTCTTTGGAGAGCCTGCAACTTCCAGATATTTTTAATAACTTCAGAGCTTGGAGTATCTGTGGTATAGAGAGTTTATTATTAAACAGAAAAAGTAGCACATATTTCATTTAGGCTGTAACAATCTTTTGCCGATTGCTTTTAATTGGGGGGAATAATATATGTTGTTCTTGAAGCCAATAACCTATCATTTTTATTTCCTTTTTTCATAAAACATCTGTTTTGTATCTCCAAGGGCTTTTTCTCTGGCATCAACATATTCAACTTCCCCCTAATATTAGTTAATTGTTTGTTTTTCTGCACTTGTGCTTTGTGAATGTCTTGTAACCTTTTTATCTCCTGTTCTAACTTCTATTTTTTTCTAGAGCTCTTTTTTCAATTGAGAGGCTCTGCTTATCAGCTAACCCCTAAATACAGCTTTTCCTGACTCCCAGAGAAGGCATGTTTTTATATTGTCCATATTGTTTAATTTGAAGTATTGAACAATGTCTTTCATTGCTGCAACCTGATCTTTCCTTGGAGAAGCAAGCAGTTCATTTTCCAGTATAGTGATCTTTGGGGCCCAACCCAGCTATCAAATATTACTTCCACTGGTGCATGATCTTGTAATGTTGCCAGTTTCTGCAGATCTTGTCAGATTCATTAAGGATTTAGAGATTGGAAGGGTGTAAATAACATGAGTAATCTCTTTCCCCTTGGCATAATTCTCACCAGCAATCTGAAAGAGTGAATAGTTGGCACCAGGAAGTCAGTACTGTACCTGTTTCCCTATCCAACATGGGGTGTGGTCTCTCCCCTCCCCCCCCGCCACCTCCACCACCACCATCACCATCATTTTAGGATGCATCTGAAGTCTCCTGCAAGTATAATTTCCCCTTTCCCAAAGTTTTATCGGGTTTTAAACTGATCCCACTGTTGTTAATAACCCAGCAATATAAATAGTCCCTTTTTATCCACAAATTGATGTTTAATCTGAAAAGGTACATGTTCAGCTGAAGGAAAGAGGATTGGGCATAATATTTGCAAAAGTAAAATATGTCTGTTGAAATCAGCTGCCTTTCATGCCTATTATTTTTGCCTCCTGAAAATGAATTTCTTGAAGTAGAATAATTTGAGAGTGGGTTTTTAAGTTCCACCGGGGTTTTTGTTCCTTTTTAATTACATTATTTAGCTCTTAGACTTTCAAAGATGTTACTTTAAAAGGAAGAGACATTGACAGTAACTAGTTTAGCTTAAACCTTAAATTATTACAATTATTTAGCTGTTTGATTACATGAACACTTGTGTTGCCAATGTTTCTTGATTCTAATTATGCTGCATTTACTACTGTGTGCTGGAATATGGCGTGGTTTATGTTTGTGAGCTTCCATGTCTATTTCTTGTATTAATTCCTCCCTGCCTCCCTAGTTACCTTCCCTCTACTCCGTTCCCTTTACTCTAAAACCGCAAATGAAATACCAACATAACATGTAAAACAGTCTCCAAATGACTGATTTGCTGACCCCTGAACCCCTGTAATTTCCCCGAAAGCACTTGGACTACTTCTCTTGCAATCCAAAGGAGGTACCTACTCCACCTTGATCCTCAGCTTTAGGGATAGATTACCATCTGATCATTTGAGTTATGGGACAGGTTTACACAGACCCTCTAAAGGTTCCTTCCGTCCCCCTCTCTATTTTCTCCAATCTCCTCCAACTTTGAAATCCCACCCCACTTTGCTCTTGTCCTTAATTTACTCTATATTTAAAATACAGAACACACCTATTACTCTTCACCCCCAATTAAAGTGAACATCATATTATTATCTTTATAACATTAACATAGTTACTGTTCAGCTGTTTGTTTCTGGTGACTCCCAAGAAGTCCTTTCTGATTAGTCTTTGGATTACTATTCAGGTGTCTGAACGTCTGCCAATGCCAGTATGGTCTCTAGAGTCTTTTGTAGTCTTTTTCCTGGTTTTTAACCATTTGCCAGGAGTTTTTCAGCAGTTTATCTGTAGTTACTACCTCTGGAGAGTTGTCTTGTACGTCTGAGATCCCAAGTGACTGGAGTGTGTTTTTCCCTGTTTAGTTTCTTATTGTATAATATGATTTTGGAAGCTGAATGAGGGTTCAAATGGGAATCCCCATCTGCAGTGGAAATCTGCCCTCCTGAGTGCTGTTGTAATTCCCCCCAGCTCTTCTCCTCTTTTTAAAAGTTAGGGCAAAAGAGGTCATGAAAAATTTGCAGCTTGTTGTCTTTTGAGTATGAGTACTGAATGCACTCTGGCTTTTCTTCATAATTTTTTTTTCTGTTGATAATCATGAAATTTCAGTTAGGTCTCTGGATTTATTATGAGGCCCAGGTCGTTGGAGCAGCACTGTGTTTGCTCTCTCCACTTTTCCTCTTCCAGAGAGGTCAGATGTAACAACCCCACAATTAAAGTTTTTACATGCCAGATCGGGTTACCTCCCTCAGTGTGTTGTCAGTCCCTTAATTCTGATGATGTTCCATCTTGATCTGTTTTTCTATATCATTCCATTTAAATTGCATCTCTCTCTCTTTGCTCTATCAGTGTCGTGCAGCTCTGGTTCCCTCACTTATTTCTCTTGGACCAGCCTCTAGCACTGTGACTCTCTCAAATCAGCTACTTCCTTTACTGTGAAAAGCTTGGTCGTCCGATCATCTCTCATAGCGTTGGACTCAGAGATTCCCCCTCCCACCCCCCCAAATGGCCAGCAAAGAGGTCATTCTGATTTTCTTCAACTCTGGCATAGCAGCCAAACGAGGCAGAAATGTGTTCACTTGGAGTCTGAGTGGTTTCTTCACACTGTGAGCCAGAAGCATTCTTCTTAGTGAGGTAGCTTGAAATTTTCAGATTTTCTTGGAGAATCCATTCTCTGCAACTGTGTTCTGGTTTTGTTTTGGGGGTGTGTGGGTGGATAGGGGGAGGGAGGTTAGTGGGCTTGGGGGTCAATGGAAGCAGATTGTTCTGTTATCCACTCAGGCTTTAGGCAACTGTGTTATTCTGGCCCCCTGCTGGTCTCCAGTGTGTGCATGCATTTATTTATATGTATAATAGGGAAAATTTTGCCCTTGCCCACTTTTAGTGAAAAACAGCTGAAAGGACTCTGGAAGTGTTTGGGAAAAAATTGAACAAACCTTAAGGCAGAGATCAAGCATGCAGCCCCCAAAACATGAATGTTGCTGCAGACTTAGGTGTACATGCAAATGGAGTGGTGACTGGATTTGGAATAGAAACTGTTTGCAACCTTAGCGAAGTATCCACTACCGTGGATAAAAACTGGATTTAACTGTGGCTGTCATTAACAAGGAGCAGGTATCATAACCTCCATTTCCTGTACTTACAGAAAGCAGCTAAGAGAATGTGAAATCCAAGGGCTCGATTGTCCTCCTGCATAATAGGTGTAACTCCCTTTGCTTACAAGTGTAAACTAACCTACAATATCAGTTATTCCTTTCATGCAGGAAAAGACTCAGACCCCAATAATGTTAATGGGGAAAGAGAGAGAGAGTGTAGGAGGCACATTTCAGCTAATTTATGAAATGTAGCATCCAAGCATGTTGACTAAGGGAGCAGCAACATAGCAGCTGGGAGGTGCCATTCCCAGCTTGGGTAGATGTAAGTACGCTAGTTTTCGCCTGAGCCTTGGCAACATAGGCAGTGGCTCAGGTTACCTGTCTGAGTACAATCCCACCTGGCCCCTGAGTACATACTCAGGCAGCTAGCCCAAGCCACTGTTCATGCCATTCTGGCCACACTGTTATTTTTAGGTGCTAGCTCAAGCAGAGCTAGCTCATGTATGTCTACCTGAGCTGGGAATTACACCTCCCAGCTGCTGTGCAGACCTACCTTAAGGTTTAAAAGGAAACTCTCAAATCAAGACCAGGGGGATATATCTTCTAAAGGAAAAATAAGGTCTCCTTTCTCACTCCTTTCTTGATGTTGCCAATATTATTGGGCTAGTTCATTTACCCCAGGATTGTATATACACTGGGATCATATATGTAGGCAAATTGGAGAAAGTCCAGAGGAGAGTAACAAATATGATAAATGGTTTAGAAAACCTGACTGGCATGCGACATGGCTCCACTCCAGCCTTCTTCCCCCAGAAACTGCTCCTTATTCCATCCAGCTGGCCAGCCTAATTGTCTAATTACCCACATCAGCTTTCTCAAGGAGAACTAATTAACATCTGAATGATCACAGTGCAGGCTCACCTCCCAGAATTCAATAGGTGCACTCTGTCACACTGACCTATGAGGAAAGGTTAAACAAGCTGGGCATGTTTAGGCTTGAGGAAAAGAAGACCGAAGGTGGGACTTGATATGTTAAGGGGAAAGAGGACAGTGATGATTTTTTCTTCATGTCCACTGATGATAGGATGAGAAGTAACTGGTTTAATTTTCAGCAGAGGTTTATTAGGTTAGATATTAAGAAAAGCTTTCTAACTACAAGGATAGTTAGGCATTGGAATAGGCTTCCAAAGGAGGTTATGGAATCCCCATCACTGGAGATTTTTAGCAATGGGTTAGACAAACACCTGTCAGGGATGGTCTAGGTTTACTTGTTCCTGCCTCAGTGCAGGGGGTTAGCCTTGATGGCCTTCCAGCCCTACATTTCTATGATTCTATAACCACTGATGTTTAAGATGGAAGCTTTAGTGAGTCATAAATGAGTTTATTTTACAATATTTAATTACAAATCTCATAATTCACTTCTCACTTCCTCTCACTTATTTATAAAGTTTTGAAGAGCACTTTAATGGCCTGTGATTTATCTGTCAATTGTTGCTGGTTGGTGCTCTCCTTATTGTAGAATGTCTGTTAATTACTTCATAATGGATGACTAGAGCAAAGTGCTGCAGAAGGTTCTAATTCCTATTTCCTTTATGTTACATTGGCTTGTTTTTCAGAATCAACTTTCAGGCATGAATTAAAAGCTCAAGAACTGCATGAAATCTGGATTAAAGTCTGTGACTCTTGCCTAGCTGCGCTAATGGAATTGAATTAGTGGCTCAGAAATGAAGATTTTATTTGGGCTGTTTGTGGTAAATAGAAATTGCCTGGGTGCCAGGGCTGTATCAAGGCATGGGGTCCTAGGCACTGGCTCTCAGTGCCTATCTCCTGGAGTTGCATAACAAGATCAGGATATTGGCTTTCATTTTAAGAAGTTTCTGGCCCACATGGATGCAAAGAGAAGCTTGGAAAATGTGAACTGAAAATGTGAATGGAGTGAACTGACAGTTGTCTGAGTCTGCGTGTGGCCTGAAACAATAACTGCCCCATTTGTCCTATCTCTGAAATAGCTGCCACACTAGGAAGGATGGGGCCATAGTGTGGGGGGGTCAAGACATGGGGGGACCCATGTGGGCTTTGCCTGTGGTGCCAGATAGCCCTGTCTGGCATTACAGTAGACAAAACCATTGTCAGATATGCTAAGGAGGATAAATTAAGGCTATGTGGCTAGGTGGCTATGTGGCTATGTGGCTAGGTGGTACCAGTGTGGAATTCTGTTGATTTTGCATTGTTGTGACCCAAAATGGGATAAAACCTAGCCATATCAGTTGAATTTCTTTGCAATTTTTGGGTTAATTCACAACAGAAATGCAAGAGGTACAAATTTCCAGAGCAAACTGTCACGTGCGGGAGGATTAAAAATCCCCCTGCAACTGGCTCCAATTATCCAATCCTCCCAGAGGCTGGTGGGCAGGGCCTGGGGCCTATGTAACCCAGACCCAACTCTTTCTAGAGGGAAAAGACACTACTCAAAAAGTCTTGGGAGGTGGAAGGAATGTGGGGGAGGGGAAACAGCTCTTGAAAGGAGAAGCAGGAGAATCATCTTGGGGAGAAGAGTACTCAGAGTTGAGAGAGTTGGGCATCAACAGAGCTCTGCCTGCCTCTTTAGGAAGCTCTGGACTTGTGTGAGAGGTAGGAGAGTTTATGGGGAAATGGGACTAAAGACTTTTTATGAGTAGATAATGACAAACCAAATATTGATGATGCTCCCCTTTATAAATACTGCTACATTCTCCCTGGCTTCCTGTCCACCACTCCCTTTTCTGTGGTTGTTTGTTGTGACCGATAATTGCAATCTCATACAATATCTTAGGTGATTGCTGTATTAAATCTGTGAACGATTTTGGTATGTTTGTGTTCTACTCCATGGGGGCAGGTAACCACAACTCCTACAGGAGCTCAAAATAGTGTGTGTGCGTGCGGGGGTGGTGGGGGGTGATTTTAGGTGAGTTGCTCAGATTATAAACAACTCCTGAGAGGTACCACCTCTTGTGGTGGCTTGCATATGCTAGTCAAACTGAGTTTTTCAGAAATCAAGAGACAAAGAAAGGCTTTTGATATAAGAGGCTGAGTTTACACAGGCTCAGATGTTAGTATATAGGCCTGTGTGTTAGCCTGGGATAGAATTTTGGGTTTGACTTTTTGATACTTTTATATCTGATGCTAATATGTGTAAACAAGGGACAAAGATACTGTGTGTGTTGCTTCTGCCTGGACAGATGTTTGTTAGTATAATGGGAACAGATAAGAACAGTTAAGTGTTAAAGGGTATGGTGGGAGTGTAATAGATAAGCATACACTGGTAGGCTGCCGGTTAGGAAGGTCAAGGGGCTTGCTGGCGGGGCACAGAGGGAGGGCGGTATAAGACACTAAAAGCCAAAGAGAGGCCTGGCCTTGGCCAGAATACAACCTCACTCCTTACCCCTCCCATAGGATACAAAAGAGGTGGGACAAAGACCTCAGACTTACAACCCTCCAAAACAGAACATGACCATAAGTCGTAAGGGGTGTGACTAGGAACATGCCCAAATATACCTGCAGTGCCTGCGGAGGAGTGGGTGGGGATGGGGAATGGGGTCACAGGCAAGGCTCTGCAGCATCAGAGCTGGGAACGGGGACACTGGGAAACAGACTCTGCCGGCATGTAGAGCTATGGTTATGTTTGCTTGGAACTAACCCTAATAAACATTGCATTGCCTGCACTTCAGACTTCTGGTCTTCTGATTTCTGTCTGCGTGACCAGATCTGTGAGGCTTTTACCCGAAGGATAAATGTTTTCTGCCAAGAAAGCTGTGTGGTAACTTGCAACTGTTCATAGCCCTGAGAGAGAAAGGAATGCTCAGGCAGTGGCTGTTAGGCAGATGGCTTGCTAAGGACATCACAGTGAGGAAGCCATGTAGCCTTGACATCCCCACTCAAAAGGGAGTGGGACACTGGTCCCTGCCCAGAGACGATAGCTGGAGCCTGAGACCTGACTGGGCACTCCTGGAGTGGACCATGAAGCGGAGATATAGGTGCAGTGACCCTGAAACTGGGACAGTCAGTTCATCCTGACCCTAGGCAATAGTTTGGTGACACTAAAGCTGTGCAATTCTCTTGTCATGATACTGTAAGCTAGGCAAGAGTTATCTGGTCTCAGATTTTATTGCAAACTTGAACCTTTGGTCAAGTTCACAAACATTTTCAGTAAAACTGGGTCATATTTTAGGTGCCAAACAGGGCTACATGGCTTGGTACCAATGTGAAATTTGGTGGGTTTTGCATTATTTTGACACAAGACTGGGTGAAACCTAGCAGTACTAGCTGAATTTCTTTGAGATTTTGAGTTCATTCAAAACTGAAACTCAGGAAGGTACAAACTCCGAGCAAAAAAGCAAGAGAAGCTTTGCACAAACCCCTTGAACAAAAGCTGCCAAGTTTTATACTACATATAGAGGCTGTTATAGTTCCTAGGGCTATCCTTTAATATTGTTGGTTATGAAGTGCAGATAAAGCAGAAATACATTGCACAAACCGAATAAGATTTCCTTGCCATATTATTAGTCCATTAGTTAGAAAGACCACAACAAAGGGTGGGAACAAATTAAACATGTTTGATTCCAGCCTAATACATTCCACATCATTCCTCTTCCCAGCTAAAGGATACAGGCTGCTCTGAATTGGGAGCATCCCCTTCTGGCTGATGCCTGCAGCATGACGGAGAACTTCTTGGAAGAAGAGACAGGTGTTCCACAGTCTACAATACAGAGAGTTTTCAGAGTAGCAGCCGTGTTAGTCTGTATTTGCAAAAGGAAAAGGAGTACTTGTGGCACCTTAGAGACTAACAAATTTATTTGAGCATAAGCTTTCGTGAGCTACAGCTCACTTCATCGGATGCATGCAGTGGAAAATACAGTGGGAAGATTTATATACGTAGAGAACATGAAACAATGGGTGTTACTATACACACTGTAACAAGAGTGATCACTTAAGGTGAGCTATTACCAGATTGACAGAGCCAGAAGAGTACCCAGAAGTCACCTACTACAGGACAGGCCCAACAAAGAAAATAACAGAATGCCACTAGCCATCACCTAAACCTCTCCAGCGCATCATCAAGGATCTACAACCTATCCTGAAGGATGACCCATCACTCTCACAGATCTTGGGAGACAGGCCAGTCCTTGCTTACAGACAGCCCCCCAACCTGAAGCAAATACTCACCAGCAACCACACAACAGAACCACTAACCCAGGAATCTATCCTTGCAACAAAGCCCGTTGCCAACTGTGTCCACATATCTATTCAGAGGACACCATCATAGGGCCTAATCACATCAGCCACACTATCAGAGGCTCGTTCACCTGCGCATCTACCAATGTGATATATGCCATCATGTGCCAGCAATGCCCCTCTGCCATGTACATTGGCCAAACTGGACAGTCTCTATGTAAAAAAATAAATGGACACAAATCAGATGTCAAGACTTATAACATTCAAAAACCAGTTGGAGAACACTTCAATCTCTCTGGTCACTTGCTTACAGACCTAAAAGTTGCAATTCTTCAACAAAAAAACTTCAAAAACAGACTTCAACGAGAGACTGCTAAATTGAAATTAATTTGCAAACTGGATACAATTAATTTAGGCTTGACTAAAGACTGGGAGTGGATGGGTCATTACACAAAGAAAAATTATTTTCCCATGTTTATTTCACCCCCTTTTCCCCCCCGCCAACTGTTCCTCAGACGTTCTTGTCAACTGCTGGAAATGGCCCACCTTGATTATCACTTCAAAAGGTTCTAAATCCGCCCCCCCCCCCCCCAACCGCTCTCCTGCTGGTAACAGCTCACCTTAAGTGATCGCTCTTGTTACAGTGTGTATGGTAACACCCATTGTTTCATGTTCTCTGTGTATATAAATCTCCCCACTGTATTTTCCACTGCATGCATCCGATGAAGTGGGCTGTAGCTCACGAAAGCTTATGCTCAGATAAATTGGTTAGTCTCTAAGGTGCCACAAGTACTTCTTTTCTTTTTGCAAATACAGAGAGTTGTTGACTGTAGTGTCAGCTACTACAAAAGTCCAAAACCATTAGGTCTGGATAGGTAGCTCCACTCATGCTTTGAGGTTCAGCTAGCATTCCAGATTTCGCTGTACAGTACTATAGGAACTTGGTAGCTAGTGGTCAGAGCAGGACTTGGCTACGCTCTCTGGTTCCTGGTATTACAGAATTGCTCAGTAAAATGCAGTGGGAATTGGCTGCTGCAGGTCTTAATCTGGTAGAATGGGACTCTTGAACAAGGTGCTTGGGGGGGGGGGGAGGGCAAGAGGTGGGTGCTGGGGAGTTTTTGCTTTTTTGTTTCCTGTGGTGGTGTAAGATCAAGCCACAATCAATTAAATTGACAGAGCCTAAGATAAATTGTCTGCCTGATGTTAGAATAAAGCACAAATGAATGGTCAATAAATTTGTACATGTTGACAAATAATCTCAGTAGTGCTAGACATAGATGGATGTATGTATGAATAGAAAATATAGATCAGATTATTTTTAGCCAGCCAGCCAGCTTGCAGATAGCAACAGAATCTAAATCTGCAGACAGTTTTTCTTCACAAGTTTGCATCCAGATTACGTGTTGCAGTTCTAAAAGTCACAGCATAGAACTTGCAGCTCAGGGGGAGGGGGGGCCAAGGTACCTTGAAGCTATCTTTGTACCCTCATGATTCTGGATGACTGGAGAGGCCTGAGGCATAATGTGACAGTCCTGTGTGGGGCCCCTCCAAGTTGGGGCAGCCTCCTGGGGCTTCAGCACTGTGTTTTGTGGCCCTACTCCCAGCATGGCCTCTACACCAGGGCTTGCAATGGGAGGAATAGTTTTTGGGAGGCAGACTTACTGCCATCTGCCACAGTGCCTGAACCAAGGGAATCCTATTCTGCCCAGAACCAGGGCTTTCAGGGCTTCTTTATGCTGCTGTGACCCTTTCACCCAGTGTGAAGGGGCCAGAGCAGGTGTAAAGAACTCACCACTGCCATCTTAAATGAAACACTGAAGTTTCCATTGGTTATGTCATTGGTTCTCTGTTTTAGATGGCCATAATTTTCCAGCAAGGTCTCCCAACCACCTGCCAACCCCATTATTTGCTTAGTTCCCCCATTGACTTCAGTGGGAGTTGCAGATACTCAGCTCTTCTAGAAATCAAGCTGCTATTATATAGATGCCCAAGAATGGGCTTAGTTTCCTATTGGCAGCAAAGCTGTAAAATGTTGGCCCTGGTGTCTAAATCCTGCTGAGGGCATAGTACAGACCTCCAGCCCCACCATAACACCAAGACATTGGGTCAATAGTGGAAGCTGTGTAACGCATGGCTTATCGAGGATTACGTTGTATAACGCATTGCTGAATATGTTCAAGCTTGCATCTGATCTTTTCATCTTCTATGTTTAAGAGCAATAGACACCAATAACAAGTAATGTGGTAAACTGATGATGTGGTTTTAGAGTAACAATAAACACTTAGGGCTAGTCTACGTTTTGGAGCTACGGTGGCATGGCGCAGCTGTGCTGCTGTAGTGTCTGAGGGGTAGCCACTCACTGCAGTGGTGGAAGGGTGTCTCCTCCTGTTGGCGTAGTTAGTTTAGACTGATGAAAATTCTTCCATCAACCTAATGCTGTCTACAGTGGGGGTCAGGTTGGCTTTAATATGTCGCTCAGGGAAGTGAACAATCTACACCCCTGAGCGAGGTACGTGGGTTCATGTCACTTTTGACTGTAGACCTGGTCTTCGTGTCCATTTGTTCTTTGCTATGCCTACTCAAGGAAAACAGAAGCCTGTTCAGATTAAAAATACCTGTCTCAAACACCTACTCAGCGAACTCCTATTTCATTACAGGTCAAGGTCACTTGCTTAGCTTTACAGTACTGCCTACTTTTTAGCTCAGGTGTTCATGCTTAACTTTTATGAGGCTTTAATTTTCACGAGCAAGACTTTTTTGTAAATGTCCACCCATCATCATGCACATTCATCCTGGTGATAAAGTATATCCACTTTGGCAATGGTTTCTTGAGGAAGAGGGATCAATTTTCAGAATGTGGTCATAATTTATTGTGAATAATTTATCATATAAACTCAGGCAAGGAACAAAATCTGCAAGATCTCCTAATATGCCAGTGATTTATTTAGGCCAATATTCTGTCTCTAACAGTGGTCAGTACCATATGCTACAGAAAAAGGTTTAGGAAACCTTGGTAAGGACACTATGTTGCTGACTACCATTGGGTAAGTTTCTTCCTAACTCCAGCACTTGGGGGTTGCCTTATGGATGAAGCATGAAGGTTTATATTCTTCATACTTGGTAATGTTTGGTCTCTATAACCCTGCTGGGTGGTCCAGTGGAAGAGGATGAGCCAGGGGTTAGGGTACTACCCTAGGCCTTGAGAGACATGAGTTCAAATCCCTGCTCTACACCAAATTCCCTATGTGACTGTGGGTAAGTCCCTTAGCCTCTCTGTGCTTCAGCTCCCCCTCTCTAAAAAGGGGATAATAGCACTTCCCAACCTCACAGGTGTTATGAGATTAAGGCCATGTCTACACTCTCACTTATGCCGGCAAAATGTATGTCGCTCAGGGATGTGAAAAAAACAAACCCCTGAGCGACATAAGTTTCACTGGCATAAGTGGTAATGTGCACAGTACTATGCCGGTGGGATCATTTCTCCCTCTGCCTCTGCTTGTTGAGGTGGTTTTATTATGTTGATGGGAGAGCTCTCTCCTGCCGGCATAGAGCAGCTACACGAGAGATCTTACAGTGGTGTAGCTGCATCGGTACAGCTGTGCTGCTGCAAGCTCACTAGTGTAGACGTGGCCTAAGTATGTTAAAGATGGTGAGGTGCATAGATACTATGGTGATGGAGGTCATAATACAACGGATTGCCAGCTCTACTATAGTTAAGGTTTAGTCTAGCTGTCTGTTCAAATCTCTGTTGTTCTGAGTGCTCTAAAATCTGCATGGTTACTTGGATTGCTTTGATAAGTGCCTTCGTTAGTGACTTGTACAGTTAAATTTGGCACTGTGTACAGTTTATTTCTATACATTTTAAACTTGTTGCCTTTTAATAATATTGCTTAATATTAATCTTCTCTCTAAAATTAAATAATCACAATCTCATTCCTTTCTTCTCCTAGAAGTCTTTCCGCACCTCTAGCTTGTCTGTCTATAGACTCGGTTTTGCTTCTGTAAAATCTTCAAATTGAGTGACCAGAACTGAACACGGTATGCCAGGTGAGTGTGTTGAGGGTTGTCTTGCACCATACAAATTGGAAATTAACAGGTGAACTGTTAAGTCTCAAGCTGTGTTTTAGACCAGAAAACTGCTCTAGTTGTCATAACTAATTATAATGGATGCTCCAAACTGTCACCTTTTTTAAAACACACTGTCTGCATTATTTAGTTCTCGGGGCACTTTTGAGGTGGATGAAAAAACCACTTAGAGCCAAGATATGCACAACCTGTTGTGGCATACTGAACGTGGTTTTTCTCCTCTTCCCACCCCACTCCACCCCACCCCCAAAGGTCTTCAGCTGGTTCACCATGTGGGGTTTTTTTTCTAGTTCTCACCTTTTGAATGTCTGGAAATATAACAAAAAAAAATTAAAGCTGAAGTGAAAGGCCAACCATACTTAGAGCAGTATCAGTCTGAGCATGTTGTTACACTCGTGGGGTTGGGAAATTCACCAGATGTATGCAGACCAACTCTGCAGCTCAACCGTAGCAAGGTTTGGTTTGAAATATTGACACAGTCTTTGGAATAGTTAAAGCAAGAAAAGGGTTTAGTTGAAACTCCATTGCAAATGATCAAAGGAGGGGTGTGATCGTTCCCATGTTAAGTTAAGTTCGTTATGTATATGAGTTCCTTGTTCTCAAGGAAAATTCTTGCTATAAGCTCAGATCAGCTCCTTGTGTGGAAAATCAATAAGCAGAGGCTCAAGGAGAAGAAACTCAGGTGAAGTTCCACCTTGCAGAAATTGCCCTGCCCACATTGTTTTGTTGAGAGGAGAAATTTGCCCCAAACCCAATATATCCCCTGGGTTCCCTGGAAGGCCAGGGCCATTAGCACAGAGAGACTGTGCCTCTGCATCAACTGTGCCCCCCTTCCCCAATGGGGTCCCCTCTGGCTCACTAACAGTGCAGTTCAGGGAGGTTAATGCTGGCCACAGCTACCCGGGGGTGGGGATAGGGGATAGAACATACACAGAAAAGAGATTCTGGGGAAAATACATAACCTGGGCTAATCTCTGCAGGGGTGGTGAGGGAACTGATGTGCATTCGCCCAGCTCCACCCCTCCTCTTGAGCCCAATCTGTCCAGTAAGCCAATGGCAGAGCTGGGGAAGGACTCCTGAGTCAAGTACCATGCTTCAACCCCTAAATCCTCCCATTCATTTCAATGGAAAAGCAGTTGAGCCAATGCTGGGCACTTCTGAAAACCCTAGCCTGTATCTCCGGTTGGCATGTAGCCTGCTGGTGAACAAGGCCATGCCTGTGTATTTTAAGGTCAAAGCTCTCCCTCAGAGAATACAGCCATTTGTTGTCAGTTGAGCAAAATGGCATGGATTCGAAGGATCATCCCGCATACTGTGTAAAGCGGATCCTCTGTAAGGATGGTGGGTAAAAGGACAGATTAACCCTTTCCATGGAAAACTCCTGTCATCTCTTAATTTCATTATTTTTAGGTTGATTTCCACTTGTAACTGAACCTGAGGGAATATGTAGCGTAGCCAGAAAACTAGGCCTGATCTTTCACTGGAATTAAAACAGGTTCTCTGCTTGCCATCGAAGAATAAAAGATTTTAATTTTTTGGCAATGCTAGTCAGTTAGCCCAGATCCTCAAAGGTGTTTAGGTGCTTAATTCCTATTGAAATCCACATGAGTTAGGTACCTGAATATCTTTCAGGATCTGGGCCTTAGTGGCTCTAGCCTAGTGCTCAATCTGTTATGTTTTGGGTAGTGTCTAATTTGGCAGGGCCTTGTAATCTTGAGCCTGTTCATTATTTTTTATTTCCTTAGGCATCACCGGCTAATGATCCAGCTTTCACATTAGGGATGTTGTTTGTGGTGGAAGTTGGGGAATTGATGTGCATTCCCCCAGGTACACACACACACACACACACACTCACTCACTCTTGTGCCCAATCTGTCCAGTCTCCCACCCACTTCCCATGGAGAAGTCCCTGTGAGGTTTAGAGAAGCAGGGAGGATTGTGCTAGGGGAGACATCGACACGTGGAATTTGGCAGGATAATCCAGGCCAAAGTAACATCTACCAAAGACTGTTCCTGGGGTAACCAGAAAATCACTGGGTTCAAACTCCTGGGCAGCTGGTATTGCAGTAATGGCCATTACTGTGTCAGACTGCAGAGTTCCTCACTAGGTACTGCTTATTATAGCACCCACAATATGCTATTTCCTGTCCAAACCTAAAAGGTACAGTCCCTGCCCCAGAGAGTTTGCAATGGTCCTAATCCAGCACGTTGTTACACAGTGTGATGATGATATATGGCAGAGGGTTCAGAGAAGAGCCACTAGAATAATTAAAGGATTTGATAACTGCCCTTACAGTGATAGTCAAGGAGCTTTATCTATTTATCTTAACAAAGACCGAGGTTAAGCGGTAACTTGATTACAGTCTATAAATACCTAAGTGGGGAACAAATATTTACTAAATGGATTTTTCAGTCTAGCAGAGAAAGGTGTAACATCCAATGGCTGGAAGTTGAAGCTAGACAAATTCTGACTTGAAATAAGGTGTAAATTCTTAATGGTGCAAGTAATTAACCATTGGCACAATTTATCAAGGGTCATGGTGGATGCTTCATCACAGACAATTTTTTAATCAAGTTTGGATTTCTTTATATAAAATCTAGCGATTATTTTGGGGAAATTCTCTGGCCTGTGTTGTATGGAAGGTCAGACTAGAGGATCCGAATGTTCCCTTCTGGCCGTGGAGTCTCTGACTCATGTGAGGTGTAAGTTGCTGCTGGATAAGGCTGAGTGAACAAGGACTGTAAGAACCTCATGATTAGATGCACTGGGCCCAATTCAACTTCCAGTAACACTAGTTTAAATGGGAGTAACTCCAGTGCAATAAATGCAATAAATAGCACTCCACTGAAGTAAATTGTGAAATCAAAACCAGGTTCGTTGTGGGGTTTCACACCAACCTATGAATTATATCAAGCATTGTCATTGTTGGAGAGAAGCTACAGCACTAAGTCACAAAAGCAGCAGATAGGGGAAAGACTTGTTGGATTAGCTTGTCCAACACCAGGATTTTTCCCCTGCAGTGTAATAGATGAGCCATTGAGGTTGGGATGGAATCTGTCAATTATTTTTCTTTGCTCTTTTCAGCACACATGTGAGGCAGGTAATTATGCCCTTCTGCATGTCTGAAAACTCAGAAGGGCCTTCAAGACAGTGTCTTCATCTCCTAGCACCCTAGACCGCAGCCTTGGAAGACCCAGCCTAGGTGGAGCTCCAGGCAGGGTATTCTTTGTAGTGGGGCCATGTGCCTAGTGAAAATACTCTGAAGCACAAGCTTGGCCACCTCTATAGTGTCAAGGTCCATCTTGTGGCCCAGGCTTTTTCAACTGACCGAACTCTGAAGTCCTAGGGTCTTAGTGGCACTTAACTATCAAAGCAATAATCTTAACTAGCCCTAAGAAGGATGGACAGTAGCTGACTGGCCAGGTTCATCTCCTTTGTTTTTAAAGCTGCTGGGAAGGATGGTGTATTTCTTTCTGGATTCACAATGACCCAGTTTCAGCTACGTCAGTTGCACCCAGCTATCACAGTGATGGTGCCTTTATAAGTCTGTGTCATAACCATACACCTAAGGGTAGCCTAGAATTCCTCCTTACCTGTAAGGGGTTAAGAAGCTCAAATAACCTGGTTGGCACCTGACCAAAAGAACCAATGGGGGAAGAAGATACTTTCAAATCTTGGGTGGGGGGAAGGCTTTGTTGTGCGTGTTCTCTTGGGACGCATCAGGTCTGAAAACTCCTTCTCCTATAAACCATCCTAAAAGTCTCTCATATTACAAACATTGTAAGTAAAAGCCAGGCAAGACATGTTATGTTATCTTTTGTTTTGCTTGTGAATTTTTCCTTTGCTGGAGGGAGCTTTATTATTGTTTTTTGTAACTTTGAAACTAAGCCTAGAGGAAGTTCTGCTCTGTTTTTGAATCTTTTGTTACCCTGTAAAGTTATTTTCCATCCTGATTTTACAGAGGTGATTTTTACCTTTTTTTTTAAATAAAATCCTTCTTTTAAGAACCTGACTGATTTTTCTATTGTCCTAAGACCAAGGGTTTGGGTCTGTGATCACTTTGTAACCAATTGGTTAGGATATTATTCTCAAGCCTCCCCAGGAAAGGGGGTATAAGGACTTGGGGGGGATATTTTGGGGGAATAGGAATCCAAATGGTCCTTTCCCTGATTCTTTGTTAAATCACTTGGCGGTGGCAGCGTACCCTCCAAGGGCAAAGTATTTGTGCCTTGGGGAAGTTTTAACCTAAGCTCATAGAAATAAGCTTGGGGGTCTTTCATGCGGGTCCGCACATCTGTACCCTAGAGTTCAGAGTGGGGAAGGAACCCTGACAGTCTGTCACAGCTGTAAGCTTCCAGATGGGCGCTCTTCCCAAAGACTGCTATTGGTTGTCTAATCTGTCCAGTACAGGAAGATATCTGGTTATGTTGGCTCTCCAAAGATCAGCAAAAAATACAGTAGAAAATCAAGTGAAAAGGACAACTTTAGCTACTGGTCAAAACTATTTTTTTGGCTGGAATCCTTTCTTTAAATTTTAGAGTGGTTTTTTAAATGTACCTCCTAGAATTTTAAACAGCTTCTCTTAGAATGTATCATTTTTAACTTGTTGATGCAATTTCCATAGAAAAACGTTTATACTTCAAAGGCTTGGCCTCTAGTGTCCCTAGATACTTAAAATTACCATAAACTTCAGTGGAAGGTCTGTAGAATCAGACTTTGTATGAATTAACACACAAGATTTAATTCTGCAAGGTGCTGAGCACACCAGCCCGACCCCACGAAGCACTTAAGTACATGTTTAAAATTAAACACACATTCAGTGCCACTGAGCTGAAAAGGCTACTTATATGCTTAAAGTTAAGAATGTGCTTAAATGCTTTGCAGGATAAGGGCCAGGTGCTCAGGAATTAGCCTAAGGTGAGTAGCCACGAACTAAACATTTTGGCTCTACAAAATAATAATTGGAAGATTGGTTATTCATTCTTGCTTTCTGATTTAGAAACTTCATATGTTTATATATTGGGTTTATCCATGCCAGTTCCCATGGTTGACACTGAAGTACTGGTAACAGCTATGGGTAATGGATGGCTATCTAATATGCCAACCTCTTCAAGGGCCATCTTGAGGAAGAATTTCTGGACCAATGCACCACAAAACCAATGATATACATGGATATTTTCATCCTTGGAACGGACCACCTAAACTCCCACATAGATTTCCACCACATCTTCAACCATCAGTATCCATCCATCAAACTCTCTCTAGTATACTCCCACACCAGAATCAGCTTCAATAATAGAACCCTTCAGACAACTATATACGAGATACCCACAGATCACCACACCTACTTTCACAGATCCAGTAACCTCCCCAAACACTCCAAGAAATCTGTTATCTACAGCCAGGTCCTCAGATACCACACAAGGAGAAAGTCCGGGATCCATTTCTTAACACTTAAAATCACCTTCACCAAACAAGGATGTTCCCCCCCGAGAAGTAGATCACATCATGGAACAGGACACCCAAATACCCCCAGCACACCTGTATCAATACAGGAAAAAAACACTCTGACTGAACACCCCTAGTTGTCACCTGCCACCCCACACTGGAACCCATACGGGGTATCATCAAATAGTTACAACCCATACTCGATAGGGACCACATCCTGAAAGAAATCTTTCCTAAACCCCCTCTTCTGGCCTCAGAACACCGTCAACCTTGCCAACTCAGCAGCAGCAACACACTCCCCAGAGACCAGGAGCCAGCTCAAAGCAGCACCAGACCCTGCCAGAACCACTGATACAAAATCTGCAGATGTATCTCCCCTGCTATGCTGATCAATATCCCCCACAACACACCTTGCAAGATCCATGCCATGCCTATCACAACATGTGATGTACCTCATCTAGTGCACTCTAAATGCCCCAGTAAAAACCATGATTGAACATAGTGATTGTCTGGTTTCTTGAATGACTTCACACAGAAATGTGATAGAAGAAGAAAACACCATGTCGCCTGCATGCAGATGCTTTACACAAAACAATCGCTCCATATCTGACTTCTCAATCCCCATCCTCAAAGAAAACCTGCATACTGCCTTCAGTAGATGAACCTGGGAGTTTAAATTCATAACTTTGCTAGACACTAAAAATCATGGTCTTCATAAACACACTGGATTTATGGCTTATTGTAACCCACCAACCCTTCTTTTTTTGTCCTATGACTACAGGGGTGTGAATGGTCCCTTAGAGTATGTGTCAACTACTTCCACTAAACGCTCTGTTCCACCTTTTATTTATCTGTGATGCTCTGAGTACCTTTCCCAGACCCAAAGAAGAGCTCTGTGGAGCTTGAAAGCTTGTCTCTGTCACCAACAAAAGTTGGTTCAGTAAAAGATCTTACCTCACCCACCTTGTCTTTCTGTTACCAATACAGTGCTGTTCATAATAACCATTCTTCCTAGACCTTGTATTCATGCGTTATTCTTAACGGACAGAACAGGGTTTATGTACAGAATAGAACAATGCAATCTAAAATTAGTTAATTCTTACACTCAAATATTGCAATGATAAAGAGATTACAAAGCAAAGATTTACATTTCTTTGTTTGAATCTTGTTTGCTATTGTGGACTTAATTTTTTTTTCATAGCAAAGCACAGGAGAAACATTCTAAATCAATGTATACAAAATAAAGTTCTGACTAGGAGGTCTCAAACATTTCATTCCTCACCCTCCTAAAAACGGCTAATTGAATGTAAATGGATATTTCAGTGGCAAAACCCACAGACCTCCCTGATTCTTCGTTGCTATGCTACTGTAAACATACAGTTGCTCTCATCACATCCTCTTTTATGGAGAAAGTATTCCAAAATAAACCACCTTTTCTGTGTTAGTGAAAGAGAAGGGCAGTCCAAACATACATCTCTGAATGAGGAGATTTGGGGCTTTATTTCTAGTTCTGCCAGAGCCTTGCTGTGTGATCTGAGGCAAATCACGCATCCTCTGTGCTAATTTTTCCCCACCGTAAAAAAACGATAAAAGGATTGCTCCATTTAATGTTTGCCAAATATTGTGACTGCAACAAAGTTGTTTTTTTTTTAAAAAAAAATTCACAATAACAGAACATTACTATGCCTCCTTTTTAGAAATGTCATTGAGTTTTGGCATTATTTTGAAACAAAGGTGAAGTCTGTCATCAGCAAATGTATCCAAGCCAGTCTGTAATATTACCACTTGGCCACAACCAAGAACTTATGCCTAATATAAGTGACTATAAAATTAAGTTTAAAAGAGATTGTCTGTCTGTCTGTCTGTCTGTCTATCATTTTATAGCACAAAGGATCCTGAAAATCTGCCTTTTGATTTTAATGAAATACTTTTAGTTTCATGACTATACATTTCTATAGGAGAAAAACACTTGACATGAAATCCTGGCTTCACTGAAATCCACACCGACGTGCCCATTGACTTTAATGGGACCAGGATTTCAGCCTTATTTAAGACCAACATAGTGATGATGAAATAAACTAAACGTCCCCTCCAAAATTAGAACAGTATTAGTAGCTAAAGAAATATATCTAATATATTATGACCATACCTTCACACTGGACAGTTAAGCTCTTCCAAGCCTTAATTAGGAGAAAGTAAAATAAACCAGCTATGACAGGAGAATGCATTGCTTTTCTGTTCCAAGTTCAAATTGAAGGCTCACTTTAAACTATGACTTAAATAAAACTGACTTTTTTTCCCCTCTTTGACTCTGCTAGAAATACAATAACACAAATAAGATTTACAATCATTCATGCTGGGCTCTTTGGAGGGGTGGAATGTGTTAACCACAACAGGAAACTTAAAACTAGACCGTGTTTTTATTGGGGGAAAGGACTGTAATGAACACCTACAAAAAACAGAAATGAGACAAGCCTGTTTCTGCAATTACTGTAAGAGCAAAACAGTTATAAAACCATCTTGCAATTTCATGGAGACTAAGTATTTCCTTTAGACATTGATTTAGCTAGTTGCACCTGCAAATCAGACTTGTTGTTTTGTGCCCACAGAATTGAACTCCTACTTGGTTGTGGACACAAAACTGGAAACCAGAATTCAAACTTTGTCTTAACCATTTTTGAACTACCAGACAAAATATGTTAAGAACAGTTAATCAGTAAACAGGAAGGTAAATGATAAGTGTGGAACTAATGTATGACAAAACCATAAATTTTGTTCTGTTGGTTCATAAATCCTACCAGAGTTGGTAAACACCTATTAGGTAACTTTCTCCATCCTTCTGTCAATAAAGCATTGTGTTGTATGGTACATACCCGAGTACTATGTTCTATTTAACTTTATATGACACAAGGGATGGGGATTCTTCCACTTCTTTCAAGGCTATTCCACAGTCTAACAGATTTCACTTGTTAATGGAGCTATTTTAAAGACTGTGATAGAGAACACTGGATGTTCCAAAAGAAATAACATTGATAAATTAACTTGAATAAGAGGAGGAGGATCGTATGTGCAGGGTTTTAATTAACCAAACTTTATTATTTTAGAGATTTGTTATTTCTTGAAAGTAACTTCCTCTAATTAAAATTCAGATGTATGGAATTACCCTAGACTAGAGGGCTTGGCACTTGAAAATAAAGTACCCAAAGCCGGTACGATATGTATGTCCATGGAATTGGAGACAATGTGATGTACAAATGTAACCTGACTCTTTCTTTGCCATACTTTTTCTCTTAAAATAATAATGCCTAGTTCTTATGCAGTGCTCTTCATCAGTAGATCTCAAAGTGTTTTACAAATGGAGGCAAGTATCAATGTCCCCACTTTACAGATGAGGAAACTGAGGACCATAGCTTTCAGAATCTGAGTCAGGGTGTGAAAGTAAACATTTATAGACTGAAAAGGAGTACTTGTGGCACCTTAGAGACTAACCAATTTATTTGAGCATGAGCTTTCGTGAGCTACAGCTCACTTCATCAGATGTTTACCGTGGAAACTGCAGCAGACTTTATATACACACAGAGAATATGAAACAATACCTCCTCCCACCCCACTGTCCTGCTGGTAATAGCTTATCTAAAATGATCAACAGGTGGGCCATTTCCAGCACAAATCCAGGTTTTCTCACCCTCCACCCCCCCACACAAATTCACTCTCCTGCTGGTGCTAGCCCATCCAAAGTGACAACTCTTTACATAATCAAGTCGGGCTATTTCCTGCATAGATCAAGGTTTTCTCACATCCCCCCCACCCCCATACACACACAAACTCACTCTCCTGCTGGTAATAGCTCATCTAAACTGACCACTCTCCAAGTTTAAATCCAAGTTAAACCAGAACATCTGGGGGGGTGGGGTAGGAAAAAACAAGAGGAAACAAGGGGAAACAGGCTACCTTGCATAATGACTTAGCCACTCCCAGTCTCTATTTAAGCCTAAATTAATAGTATCCAATTTGCAAATGAATTCCAATTCAGCAGTTTCTCGCTGGAGTCTGGATTTGAAGTTTTTTTGTTTTAAGATAGCGACCTTCATGTCTGTGATTGCGTGACCAGAGAGATTGAAGTGTTCTCCGACTGGTTTATGAATGTTATAATTCCTGACATCTGATTCGTGTCCATTTATTCCCCTACGTAGAGACCGTAGGGGAATAAATGGACACGAATCAGATGTCAGGAATTATAACATTCATAAACCAGTCGGAGAACACTTCAATCTCTCTGGTCACGCAATCACAGACATGAAGGTCGCTATCTTAAAACAAAAAAACTTCAAATCCAGACTCCAGCGAGAAACTGCTGAATTGGAATTCATTTGCAAATTGGATACTATTAATTTAGGCTTAAATAGAGACTGGGAGTGGCTAAGTCATTATGCAAGGTAGCCTGTTTCCCCTTGTTTCCTCTTGTTTTTTCCTACCCCACCCCCCCAGATGTTCTGGTTTAACTTGGATTTAAACTTGGAGAGTGGTCAGTTTAGATGAGCTATTACCAGCAGGAGAGTGAGTTTGTGTGTGTATGGGGGTGGGGGGGATGTGAGAAAACCTTGATCTATGCAGGAAATAGCCCGACTTGATTATGTAAAGAGTTGTCACTTTGGATGGGCTAGCACCAGCAGGAGAGTGAATTTGTGTGGGGGGGTGGAGGGTGAGAAAACCTGGATTTGTGCTGGAAATGGCCCACCTGTTGATCATTTTAGATAAGCTATTACCAGCAGGACAGTGGGGTGGGAGGAGGTATTGTTTCATATTCTCTGTGTGTATATAAAGTCTGCTGCAGTTTCCACGGTAAACATCTGATGAAGTGAGCTGTAGCTCACGAAAGCTCATGCTCAAATAAATTGGTTAGTCTCTAAGGTGCCACAAGTACTCCTTTTCTTTTTGCGAATACAGACTAACACGGCTGTTCCTCTGAAACCTGTCATTTATAGACTGGTTCTGTCTGTAATTTTCACCTGGAAATGGTTACTGGAGTGCATTATTGGTGGTGAGGGTGTTTGTCTCTTTAACCACACTCTGCGCTGCTGATCTATGGTCCCTCTGACAGATTCTTGAATTCCATCCTTTATGCTCTGGCCACCCTTGTATACCTGTCATGCCAATTAAGTGCTGTTGAGTCAAGTGCTGAAGCAACAAATGAGATGAGTCTCTCCAGTTTATTGTACAATAAATGTTCTAGTAGTCCTATTCCACACCTACATACTCTGGTGGTCCCTTCTGGACTTAATCTATGATTCTATGACTCAGGAGCTCTAACTTATCTTGGTCCAGCTCAAAACAGTACACAAAGTTGCTTAGACAGTAGCTATGTAGCAGGGGAGATAGATGCGCATTAATATAAAGATATGTTGAATAGCTACTCACTATGAAATTCACCCCAGATCAGAGGGGCCCATGCCCACACAAAGCCCTGTGCCACAGTTAAGTTTTACTCCAGTCCTCAGCATGGAAAATTGTACCAAAAATTGCCTCAGTGTGGGGCCCCTTCCTAGGGCTGGCCCACAACATTTTGGCACCTGAGGCAGGGAGCTCAAATGACACCCCCATACCCCCTCACTTGGGCCAAAACTTTGAAACTCTGGGTCCTAGTGGCGCCCCACCACAGTCTGGCACCTGAGGCGGCCGCGTCAGTTCACCTCATGGTAAGGTCAGCCCTGCCCCTTCCTAAAAATCTCCCTGGGAAGCTGAATGTTCAGCTTTTCCATGCTGCTAAATCTAAACTGACCAAACCAAAAGCTAAAATGGTGCACATCTGAGCCATGAAGCTGCTGTTCTGTAACAGCCTTCACTCTGGTCACAAAGTAAACTCACTTTAAAAATAAAAGGCACGGTGAGAGAAACCAACTAGCTGCAGAAATACTTCCTGAGCCATATAGCATGAGCCTTTGTTATTGTATGGTTGTATATAAGCATTGTCCTCTTGCAGCATTTCCCTGCCTTTTGTTATCTTTTTCTATGTTGTCTGGCTTGGACTGTAAACTCTTTGCCATTTATAGGCAAATTGTGACAGGTTTCTGGCTCAACGAACCCCTATGGTGCTGCATTTATAATAATGCATGTTGGAATCTGGAGTGCTTCCATAATGGAAGGTGCTGGAACTAGGGGTGCTGGAGGTGCAGCAGCTTGCCCTGGCTTGAAGTGGTTTCTGTCACATACAGGGTTTACAGTTTGGTTCAATGGCTCTCAGCACCCCCACTATACACATTGTTCCAATGCTATTGCTCTTATATTTTCTGACTCTTCATAATTGTAGTAGATGGTGAGCTCCTACTCATGGTCTGCCTGCATTGTCACTCTTGGTAGCTGCGGAAAGGATCAGGGCCTCATGTGGCGAATATGAAGTTGGAGACAAAACAAGAGAAAAAGTCAGGCTAATATCCTGGTAATAAAAAGAGAATCTCCTAAAATGTGTTGACAGAATTGTGTGTGAGAAATGTTTGAAAATTTCCCATGGGGTAGCAGTGTATTTTTAATCTTTTTTTGGTCCTGTGTACCATAGAGGGTCTCTGATCATGTCCGGCAAACGTGGAGTTAAACTGAAACCCCAGTCTTGTGGTTTTTAGTCCGCCTTAGCAGTTAGTTCAGCATCTGTGGTTTATTGTTTACTGCTTTGCTCTTACACCTCGAAGCATGTGTTAGTGAAGTAACTACAGTATTCAAGCTGAATTTCCAAACTGGATGAGCTCTACTATACTTGGTTATTTGTAGAACTTCAAGCAATGCTTCCTAGATTTAAAAACCTGTCTCAAAGGGAAAAAAAACCAAAATACAAACCAAGTAGGATACATGCTAGTGGGATTCAAAGGGATGAATGATGAAGGACAAAGTACTCATTGATCAGGTGGAGAAATTGCCATAAAACATGAAGCTAAATTTAGCCCTGACAAAACGGTTTATTCCAGTGCTGACTTTGGCCACTTCTGTCACTTTGTAAAATGCCCAGTGAGCTAAATTAATATTTTTAGTCTAAATTTTGTCAATAATAAGCAGTGATTTATCTTTAAAATGGGATTTGGCTCCTGTGCTGTGATCCACGTGGCTATTCTGGTAGGAAATATTCTGATTGCTTGAAAAGACTCTTTTCACTTAATTAGCATTTAGTGCTGGTGATGAACATTGGACCTAATTCATGAGTTAGAAATTTTCTCTCTGTAAAATAGGGATGTCACAATCAGTAGCAGTTCAAGTTTCTCCCCTCTGAATGGATCAATGGAATATAACTCTGATCCTCCGCAGGCATTGCCTGTAGGGACAAAAACATAATTCAGTCTTCATGACCCATTATGGGGGTTTTATTTGGGAGGGGGGTAGGAGTTGGCTTCTCTGTCCTGTCCCTCCCACCCCCCGCAAAATTGCCCAGAATGTTACAAAATAACAGCAACTCTGGTGGCTTTTGTGATCTGGATGCCTGCCAACTTAATGGACCAGGCTATCAAACCGCCCTCAGATGGTGATGGGTTTCCATGCCTAATAGGTTGAATAGAATTGAGAGTAGAGGGGAAAGACATTATTACCCATAATCTATCTCCTGGGCGAGGCAGTCCCACTAATGAATCTGATGATCGACAAATAGTGCTAATGTGAAGTCTGATCCAAAGCCCAATGAAATCAAGGAGCCTGTATTAAAAAACACCATATATAGTGTAGTGCAACATTACTGTTGCAAAGTCAAGCACTCAAAACTTAAAAAATGGTAGACTTTAGGTTGCCTGTGCAATCTTAATTTGCCCCCACTCTTATGAATTATAATAATCTGTCTTTACATGATCATATACTATGTTTTTCCACAAGACTCTTACGTCATGCAGCACGCAGGACTGACAGTGCTCATTGAATTGGGTAGTTTGATATTGCTTATCGTCTCTCTGTGTGGTGCCATGCCTAACTTACTCTCCAAGCCCTGTGCTAAATATAAAATTAATTTCTTGAGATTCCTTTTAGAATCATAGAATATCAGGGTTGGAAGGGACCTCAGGAGGTCATCTAGTCCAACCCCCTGCTTAAAGCAGGACCAATCCCCAATTAAATCATCCCAGCCAGGGCTTTGTCAAGCCTCACCTTAAAAACTTCTAAGGAAGGAGATTTCACCACCTCCCTAGATAACACATTCCAGTGTTTCACCACCCTCCTAGTGAAAAAGTTTTTCCTAATATCCAACCTAAACCTCCCCCACTGCAACTTACCTAAGAATATTACTCCTCATTCTGTCATCCGCTACCACTAAGAACAGTCTAGATCCATCCTCTTTGGAACCCCCTTTCAGGTAGTTGAAAGCAGCTATCAAATCCCCCCTCATTCTTCTCTTCCACAGACTAAACAATCCCAGTTCCCTCAGCCTCTCCTCATAAGTCATGTGTTCCAGTCCCCTAATCATTTTTGTTGCCCGCTGCTGGACTCTTTCCAATTTTTAAAAAATCCTTCTTGTAGTGTGGGGCCCAAAACTGGACACAGTACTCCAGATGAGGCCTCACCAATGTCAAATAGAGTGGAACGATCACGTCCCTCGATCTGCTGGCAATGCCCCTACTTATACATCCTAAAATGCCGTTGGCCTTCTTGGCAACAACAGCACACTGTTGACTCATGTTCAGCTTTTCGTCCATTGTAACCCCTATGTCCTTTTCTGCAGAACTGCTGCCGAGCCATTCGGTCCCTAGTCTGTAGCGGTGCATGGGATTCTTCCGTCCTAAGTGCAGGACTCTGCACTTGTCCTTGTTGAACCTCATCAGATTTCTTTTGGCCCAATCCTTTAATTTGTCTAGAGCCCTCTGTATCCTATCCCTACCCTCCAGCGTGTCTACCTCTCCTCCCAGTTTTGTTGCAGTTCATACAAAAAGACAATAGAGATGAAGGGAGATCTTATGATGAAGGAATTGAACAGACTCAGGAGATCTGGGTTCAAATCCTGAGTGTCACTATCACTGTGTGAATAACAGATTTTTAAATCTTTGTCAATTCCAAAATATCAGAGATTTTTTATTTGAGTTAAACTAAACATTTTGACGATGAGTGCTTAACGTTTAACTAAACCTGAAGGAATTTCTAAACAGTTATTTCAAATCAAAACACAGTGACATGTTCATTTAGAAAATGTTGAAATGTTTCATATCAACTATTAGAATTCTCCCATTTGTTTGTTTTTCCCTGCCATAAACACTTTGGCAAAACTGACATGAATTTGTGAAATATTTCAATGTCACCAAATCTGCATTTTTCTCTGAAAAAAGTTTTTGATGAAAAATTTCACCCCGCTCTAGTTGTCATGGACTTCCTGTATTATGTTGCACAAACTGCTTAATTGCTCAGTACCTCCACTCCCCATTCATAAAATGGGGATACCTATTTTTGCCCACTGTCTCTGAGTATGCCTACAATTATGGTGGCATGTACAGTACATAAACTCCACACACCCCTAGCACCGGTCATAGAATCATAGAATATCAGGGTTGGAAGGGACCTCAGGAGGTCATCTAGTCCAACCTCCTGCTCAAAGCAGGACTAATCCCCAATTAAATCATCCCAGCCAGGGCTTTGTCAAGCCTGACCTTAAAAACCTCTAAGGAAGGAGATTCTACCACCTCCCTAGGTATAGGTATCTATATATCAATGTAGACCGAGAAGCACTGCTTGGGCATGTAGAGAAATGTGTAGAATACATACCCTAAGGTTCTCGTGTGTCTTTGACTAGCTCTACACTTACGGTGGCATATACAGTACAGGTTTCAGAGGAACAGCCGTGTTAGTCTGTATTCGCAAAAAGAAAAGGAGTACTTGTGGCACCTTAGAGACTAAAGTCTCTAAGGTGCCACAAGTACTCCTTTTCTTTTTGCATATACAGTACATACACTCCACACACCCCTAGAACCAGTCTATATGTGCTGTGTATGCCACCGTAAGTGTAGAGCTAGTCAAAGACATATGAGAACCTTAGGGTATGTATTCTACACATTTCTCTACATGCCCAAGCAGTGCCTCGGTCTTCCACGCTGCTCTGTGTAGCACTGAAGTGTCCCACTGCTGGAGCCTTTCCCCACAGCAGGGAAAGTCTTCCACTCTCCCCCTGCCGGAGTCTTTACTGTCCTGCGTATCTAACACAGCAGCCTGGATGAAGCCCGCTTTTCACTCTGGGGTGTGGCTATACATACAGTACACGCCGCCACCAGTGTAGCCAAGGCATCTTACTATATATAAAGTATGGCACAATGGGCCTCGGCTCTTGTTTGGAACCGTTAGGCATTAATGTAATAATCACATCATAATCCAATGCAGGATTGTGCCTGTATATTGAAAATCTGATGACGTATAAGGTCTCCTTCTCCTGAAGTGTTGAGGCATCAATACAAATAAAAAAAGCTTAAGGGATTGAGCATAATCTATGTGGAAATAAATGTAGAAAAGAAACTGTACCTGTCCTATTTAATAGATGAAGTGGTGAGAGATTCTTCCTACATAAAAATGATAATCTTATTAATGCAGAAGACAATTGAAAACAAACACCAGCTCTCCACCATTATAACTCCATTGATTTTCTGATTTACAGTGGTCTACTCCAAAAGGAAAACCAAGCCTTAGGTGTCTGTCAGTGATTACTAATCTTGCTATGACTAGGCTTGGGACAATTCGATTTTTATTTTTTTAGTCATAATTTTGATAAAATCAATGCTTATTTTTAAGCATTTTTTTCTGTTTGTAGCTATTTAAATGTTTATAGTTGCAGGAAATTATAAGGGGGAGGGATCAGACAATTATTTAATGACAGTAAACGGGGATTCAAAAAGTTAAAGCTTTAACTATTAAAACACATGTCAACATCATATATCAAAGTATACAAAGAAAATAGACTTAAATAAAGCTCTACGTTCACAAGCAGCATTTTTCTTAATTTGCCCATCTGTAAATTTTCTCTTATCACTGACGGAAATATGTGTTCATTGGTTTGTGCGTGTGTGGTGAAATCTGTCTATCAACATTTAGTGATAATCTAATCCTTCCAAACATAGTTACGAGTGAACTGCTGCATTGACAGGGATCTAACACTTAGACTCTAAGTATCCGATAAAAGCATTTTGCTCTTTCTACAGCTACAGTTGGACTTCATGTTTCCTTTGCAGCTGCTAGAAGTAACACACAATGAAAGCAAAACTGTTTCTGGACCATGCCCTAGCTATGGTGCTTTGGATTGCCAAATGGAACACCTGGGTATGGTTTCTGATCTTCAGCTGCTGTTTCTCAGACCTTTGTAATTTAATAACAGGACACATAGCCATGTGACACTACTTCAATAAGCCAAAGACTTAGTCTCGTTGGGATTCATTTTTACTAAACTCAACTTTAGGGCATTGTTGCCCAAGTATAAGATGATTTATATTTATGTTTATGCAAATGAAGCAGCAAAATCTAGTATTTCCTAATTTGTTAGGGTCGCCATGGCCCCAATCCAAATGCGTAGAAAGAACTTGCTTGCACAGTTTTCATCTATGCCTTTTAATTCATAGAATCATAGAATATCAGGGTTGGAAGGGACCTCAGGAGGTCATCTAGTCCAACCCCCTGCTCAAAGCAGGACCAATCCCCAACTAAATCATCCCAGCCAGGGCTTTGTCAAGCCTGACCTTAAAAATATCTAAGGAAAGAGATTCCACCACCTCCGTAGGTACGCATTCCAGTGTTTCACCACCATCCCAGTGAAAAAGTTTTTCCTAATATCCAACCTAAACCTCCCCCACTGCAACTTGAGACCATTACTCCTTGTTCTGTCATCTGCTACCACTGAGAACAGTCTAGATCCATCATCTTTGGAACCCCCTTTCAGGTAGTTGAAAGCAGCTATCAAATCCCCCCTCATTCTTCTCTTCCGCAGACTAAACAATCCCAGTTCTCTCAGCCTCTCCTCATACGTCATGTGTTCCAGTCCCCTAATCATTTTTGTTGCCCTCCGCTGGACTCTTTCCAATTTTTCCACATCCTTCTTGTAGTGTGGGGCCAAAAACTGGACACAGTACTCCAGATGAGGCCTCACCAATGTCGAATAGAGGGGAATGATCACGTCCCTCGATCTGCTGGCAATGCCCCTACTTATACATCCCAAAATGCCATTGGCCTTCTTGGCAACAACGGCACACTGTTGACTCATATCCAGCTTCTCGTCCACTGTAAACCCTAGGTCCTTTTCTGCAGAACTGCTGCCTAGCCATTCGGTCCCTAGTCTGTAGCGGTGCATGGGATTCTTCCGTCCTAAGTGCAGGACTCTGCACTTGTCCTTGTTGAACCTCATCAGATTTCCTTTGGCCCAATCCTCCAATTTGTCTAGGGCCCTCTGTATCCTATCCCTACCCTCCAGCATGTCTACCTCTCCTCCTAGTTTAGTGTCATCTGCAAACTTGCTGAGGGTGCAATCCACACCATCCTCCAGATCATTAATGAAGATATTGAACAAAACCGGCCCGAGGACCGACCCTTGGGGCACTCCACTTGATACCGGCTGCCAACTAGGCATGGAGCCATTGATCACTACCCGTTGAGCCCAACAATCTAGCCAACTTTCTATCCACCTTATAGTCCATTCCTCCAGCCCATACTTCTTTAATTTGCTGGCAAGAATACTGTGGGAGACCATGTCAAAAGCTTTGCTAAAGTCAAGGAACAACACGTCCTCCGCTTTCCCCTCATCCACAGAGCCAGTTATCTCATCATAGAAGGCAATTAGATTAGTCAGGCATGACTTGCCCTTGGTGAATCCATGCTGACTGTTCCTGATCACTTTCCTCTAAGTGCTTCAGAATTGATTCCTTGAGGACCTGCTCCAGGATTTTTCCAGGGACTGAGGTGAGGCTGACTGGCCTGTAGTTCCCAGGATCCTCCTTCTTCCCCTTTTTAAAGATGGGCACTATATTAGCTTTTTTCCAGTTGTCCGGGACTTCCCCCGATCGCCATGAGTTTTCAAAGATAATGGCCAATGGCTCTGCAATCACATCTGCCAACTCCTTTAGCACTCTCGGATGCAGTGCATCCGGCCCCCTGGACTTCTGCTCGTCCAGCTTTTCTAAATAGTCCTGAACCACTTCTTTCTCCACAGAGGGCTGGTCACCTCCTCCCCATGCTGTGCTGTCCAGCTTCACATCATAATTTCTGTAAGCACATGTTACTAGCCATTAATAGAGGGTTCTGTCCTCTACAGTGCTGAGCATGTTGGCCCTTATCCAGTAAGATAGCTAAGCATGCACTTCAGCGCTTTGTTGAACAAATGCCAGAGCGCTCAGCATCTTAGAGTATCAAGCTCATAAGAAATTTTATAAGGGCTTGTCTACATAACATTTCATTTGAGGCAAGCTGGGGTGTAACCACCCCCCCACACACACTAGCTTGCTGTGCACTGAGTGTCCATATGGATGGTTCCTTACTGCACTTTAGCTCTACCCCACTTTGGAACAGGAGTTGATCAAAGTGCACTAAGGACCTGTTACTGTACGTCAGCAGGATCCAGGTGGACAAGGCAGCCTAGTGCCAGGTGGAGTCACACCCCAGCTTGCTGTGAACTAAATGGGTGTGTAGAGAAGCCCTAGGACATTCAATGAAGCTGGAGATCTGACAGTAAAAACCAATATTTAATTTAACTCTTCCTATCTGGGGTTTGTTTTGGCTTAGGTTTCCAGTGGATCTAGTCACAAGACTTCAACAAAAATAAAACAGGAATAAACCATAATTTTCCCTCTTTGATCTCAAAAATCTGCAGAAGTGTAGCCCCTTTTACTGATAAGGATACTGAAGGAAAGAAGCTATGTGATTTGCACCTGTTGACCCAACAACTGTTGGACCATGATTTGGAACCAGCTCTTTTTAACTTGAAAAGGTGAGTGAGGCAGGATCTTTTATCAGACCAACATCTGTTGGTGAGAGAGACGAGCTTGCACAGAGCTCTTCTTCAGGTCTTTTTAGCTTATCCATGTCACTTTTCTCTTTAATTTCCAGGATGCTGGAGAACATTTTTCAGATATCTCAAACTTCAAAGCTCTTTAAATAGCGATTTTTGGCAGTTAGTGAGGAATAGAGGCCTGACTTTTTCTCATATTAAGCGATCTATAATAGAGGTGTCTCTGACCATTAAATGTTTTAGCATGACAGAAGTATATCGTATTTCTCATCTGAGGACATCAAAGCATCAAATTATTCACAATAATTAAACTTAATAAAGACCTGTGAGAAGTATTTGCACATTTTACATGTGTGGAAACTAAACCATGCAGGTTAATTAATCCACCCAAGGTCCCACAGTCTGTGGTTGAGATACAAACATATCCCAAGAGCCCAGATTCCTAATACCCTGTTCTAGCTAGAGGTTTGATATAAGGATTAATACTCTTGCACTTTTCCATATGTGGATCACAGAGTGCTTTATCAATAATAATGAATTAAGCACTATAACACCCTGGAGAGGCTGCTATTGTTCCTGTTCTGAGGTATTGATTGCGACCAGCCTTGTAGTGGGGTGGTTACCCGCTTCTGCCCTGTGGGGCTTAAAAGCCCAGGGCTGAGGGCAAGAAAGGCGGGGCTGATTGGGGAAATGGCTGCAGCTGGGCCACGCCCCAATCAGGCTGCAGCTGGGCCTATAAAGGGGCCAGTCTCTCTCTCTGTTCAGGAAAAGGTCCAGGGGAGCCCCCAGGCTGTGAGGCCTAGATTAGGGTCTATTAGGTACTGGGATTGCAAGGGGGCAGCCCACGGGAAGACAGAGGCAGCAGGTCCCACCCCCTTGCCAGTGATGAGTGGCTGATACACTGCAGTCTGCCCCGGGGAGCGGGGCTAGGCGACGACTGGCAGTAGCCAAGACTGAGGCGAGGTGGGGATAGTGGGTGGGAATTCCCCGGGGAGGGGAGACCCTCAGGGATTGTTGGGGTTTACTGCCAAGGGGCAGCACCCCTGTGGGAGGGGGCACTGGGTCCTGGGAGGGACTGGGCCCAGTGGTAAGGCAGATCACCAGACAGGTGCGCTCCAGAGGCTGACACACTAATTCCTGCTGACGAGCAGCAGGAGGCGCCACCGGGTGACTCCGCTCCATTACAAGCCTGTTGCTACAAAGTACATCAGTGGCAAAGCTGGAAATAGAAACCTGATCTCTGGGCTGCCAGACCTGTGCCTTAACCATAAGCCTGTCCCTACTGCCCACTCCTCTAAGGCAGATGCCTGCCAAGAATAGCAAGAGCCCACCCCCATAGCTAAAGGATCTAAGCAATCAGCCTCTTCCTCTTCAACTAAAATGCAACACATTCTACGCTTTGGTGTTGCTGTGACAAAGCTCTTGCATTCAAATTAATTCCTTTTTGGAACACGTGACATGAAGGCGAGAGATTATTCGTGCAATATGATAACTATGTGATTTTTCACCCTCTCTGTCAGTGGTTAGATAAATGGTCACAACTGGTAGACAAAATGCTATTTTTAATACATTTAAACTTGGAACTTGAAATCTGAACACAGAAGGCCAGATTATCTACTGAGTGTGATGTTGCACCCCATAATGCTTTATAGAAATATGCTTATGAATGTAAATATGACATAACTGGAATATGTTTTATGCTAGTTATGCCATGTAACATATCTTTGCAATGGTTATGTTTTTCTGCATGTATTCATCATATTTGTATGCATGTATCATTTTTATATCTGACATTATGAGCGTTGGCTCTATGCTTGTATTTAAAGTGTTTGCTGTAGAAAGCACCTAAGGCAGATTTGGTCAACATAGTGTGAAGGGGTAATTCAAGTAATTGGAAGTACTTGATTAACAATGGACCTTGATAGATGCCAATCCACCTCCGAGCTTTCCTGGGAAGGTCCTGTAGAAAACTGAGTCATGCATGGACATGTGACTTGCCCATGTGACTCCAAAACTCTATTTTGTAGCTGGATTCTACACAGAGCGGGAGGGGGTTTCCACCCCTAAGTGAGAGACTATATATGCCCCTGGGAAAACCCCTCCTTTTTTTCTTCAGCTGGTTCAAGACATAGCCTCTCCACCCCAAAGAGATGCCTGAAAGAAACTGGAACAAAGGACAGTAACTACAGGGGTGTGAGTGATTGCTGGACTCAGACTAGAAGGAGGCTAATCTGTCAAAGAAGCTTATTCGAACATCTCTGAGGGTGAGATTTACCTGCAGTTAGTTTCCTACTGTATTAGGCGTAGACTGGCATGTTTTATTTTATTTTGTTTGGTAATTTACTTTGTTCTGTCTGTTACTACTTGGAACCACTTAAATCCTACTTTTTGTATTTAATAAAATCACTTTTTACTTATTAATTAACCTAGAGTATGTATTAATACCTGGTTGGAGGGTGGGGGCAAGAAGCTGTGCATATCTCTCTGTGTGTTATAGAGGGAGAACAATTTATGAGTTTAGCTTGTATAAGCTTTATACAGGGTAAAACAGATTTATTTGGGGTTTGGACCCCATTGGGAGTTGGATGTCTGAGTGCTGGAGACAGGAGCACTTCTTAAACTGTTTTCAGTTAAGCCTGCAGCTTGTGGGGGACGTGGTCCAAACTTGGATCTGTGTTTGCAGCAGGCAAGCATGCCTGGCTCAAACAAGGCAAGGCACCGAAGTCCCAAGATGGCAGTGAAAACGGGCTCAGAGGTAGTCCCAAAGGGGTTTCTGTGACCCAGCCCGTCACACTGAGATCCAACCCTTCTTGCTGGAGTGACACATACAAAGAAGCCTGAATCTGTATGAAGGGAATTCCACTGGTGCAAGGAAAAACTTTTTGTGTAAAGTTTGTGAAGGCACTGTATTCACCAGCTGTCCCACCCAGCTCTGGTGGAGGGGACATGGCAGGGGAGGCCTATCCTATTCTGATCAGGTCAGAATTGAAAATCTGCTACCGCTATGACCATCAGTGGTACAACCTGTACTGGTCAATGCCGAGTGCTGGGCCGTAGCTAATTAACCCAGAAACCTCAGGAAGCGCCAACAGCTTTGGGCTGATGAGTGCCTAAGGAGGGTAGTGGAACCCTTGAGGGAGGAAATACCATCAAAAGGCAGATGAGCACATTCACTCAGTGTTTTTGCCAACGACATCCACACAGGACAGATTGGGGCCTTCAGATGTGGCTGATAACCAATGTAGGAATGGAGCACCGAAAGGCAGGCAGATGGAAGATCTCCTCTGCTCTGGCAACTCCTGCAGTGGGCACATGGGCAAAGCAGAGCCTCCATATCAACTGCCCAGGCTATTGCAGCCAAATCACATGGAGAAAACACTCCATCCTTGCTGGCAACAAGGACACAACACAGAAGGTGGCAGTTACGGGTTGGCGTGGAGGAGGGCCCACCTCAAGGGGTCTGTGGGGGTAGACCAAAAGTTGAATGGCAGACAGAAACTTTGCACCTGGCAAAAATAAGAAACCAAGAACTTTCCGGCTTGGCAGCTGGAATGTCAGGACGATGTATCTGGGATTGACAGACGATGACAACCTACAATACACAAGCAGCGTATGGAAGTCAGCTTTGATAGACTGTGAGCTGTACAAACTCAATGTTGACTTTGCAGCACTTCAGGAAACAAGACTTGAAGATGCTGGTTCTGTCCAAGAGGCCAATTACACCTTCTTTTGGCCAGGTAAAAGCAGCGAAGAAAATCGTCTGCACATGTCGGTTTTGCTGTGAGAAACAAGTGGGTAAAGCTCCTAGAAACACCCATTGGGAAGTCAGAGCGTATCATCTCACTTAAACTTCAGACAGCCATCGGCTCTGTGAACATCATAAGTGCCTATGCACCAACACTCAAATCTAGCCCTGAAGAGAAGGATACATTTTACAGCTCTTTGCATCAAGTCGTCAAAAGAATACCATCAACTGAGCAACTTTTCCTCCTGGGTGACTTTAATGCAAGAGTCGGTGCAGACAACAACTCATAGTTAGATTGCCTAGGACATTTTGGCATTGGTAAGATGAATGAGAATGGCCAATGACTTCTTGAATTCTGTGCCCAAAACCAAATGTGCATTACGAATTCATATTTTACAGGAAAAGGTCACCACAAAGTGTAATGGTGACATCCACGATCAGGCCACTGGCACCAATTAGACCTTGTTATCATCAGGAGGAAAGACCTACCCTTAGTGCAGAACACTCACAAGTTCCACAGCACTGATTGTGACACTGACCACTCCTTGATTACTAGCAAAGTGAAGATTGTAGCCAAGAAACTACATCGAGCAAAACTTAGGAGCAAGCCCAAAATCAATGCTATTAACACCAAAAACCAGAGGAAATGCCAGGAGTTTGTGCAGGCTTTTGTACTTAGCATACATGGGAAGTCATTACCAGAGAAGGCAGAGGAATTTTGGGAAGATTTAAGAACCACAATCCATGAAATCGCTTTAGCTATATTTGTGGGAAAGAGACCATCAAAAAAGGACTGGTTTGAAGAAAATGAAGCGGAATTATTATCTCTCTTCAATATTAAGAACACAACCTATCTGGAACACAACAAGAAGCCAGCAGAGAGCACCAAAGTGAGACTTTGACATGCAAAAACCGAGATATAGAAAGCAAGCAAACACTTTGCAAATCATTACTGGATCAAGCTCTGTGAACAGGATACAGACAGCTTCAGACACAGGAAACCTCAAAGTCACATCTGATGGTCTGAAGAAAGCTCTTGGTCCCACTGTCAACAAGGGTGCCCCTCTCAAATCGCACAGCGGTGAAATCATTACAGATAAAAGCAGGCAGTTGTCTCGTTGGGTTGAACGCTGTTCAGAGCTATACGCACAAAAAAGAAACGTCACCAGTGAATCACTGGACCAAATACCAACTCTACAGGCCATGTCAGAGCTAGACGTGGAGCCCACTGTAGAAGAGCGAAGCAAGGCCATTGATTTGCTCTCGAGTGGCCAGGCTCCTGGAAAAGATGGCATCCCAGCGGAAATCCTCAAGGGTGGGAAAGACAGCGTATTACCATATCTTCATCAGCTGCTACTTAAAGGCTGGAAAGAGGGTGAGGTCCCACAAGAGATGTGTGATGCAAACATCATCACTCTGTATAAAAAAAAAAAGGCAAAAAGGGCGACTGCAACAACTACAGGGGTATCTTGCTACTAAGCGTAGCAGGAAAAGCTTTTGCAAACGTCATCTTAGTGCCCCTACAACAGCTGGTGAATCGTGTCTACCCTGAATCACAGTGCAGGTTCAGGGCTGGAAGATCAACTATAGACATGATATTTTCTCTGCGCCCACTCCAAGAAAAGTGCAGAATGCAAAAGTGACTGTTGTACATCGCCTTTGTGGACCTAACTAAAGCATTCAACACAGTCAGCAGAGCAGGTCTATTTGCAATACTAGAAAAGATAGGATGTCCACCAACCCCGTTCAGTCTTATATGTTCATTCCACAACAACATGAGAGGAACTGTCCAGTTTGACAGGTCCACTTCAGACAGCTTTGAGATGAAAAGTGGAGTGAAGCAAGGATGTGTTCTTACCTGTACACTCTTTGGAATATTCTCCTCAGTACTCTTGAACTGTGCATTTAAGGACATGAAAGATGGAGTGTATCTCCATACAAGATCAGATGGGAAACTCTTCAACCTGTCCTGACTTAAGTCAAAGACCAAAGTCAAAAAGGTGCCAATCAGGGAACTTCTATTCGCTGGTGATGCTGCCCTCATAACCCACAATGAAGATCTACTACAAGAACTCATGGACCACCTTTCAAGTATCTGTCAGGAATTTGCTCTCACCATCAGCATCAAGAAAATGGTTGTAGGTCAGGGGGTTCCATAAGATCCTTCAATTACCTTAAATGCAAATCAGCTAGAAGTAGTCCAAAAGTTCAGCTATTTAGGTTCTACGGTGACCACCAACCTCTTACTGGATCAAGAACTAAATGTTCACATTGGAAAGGCTGCCACCACCTTTAGCAGACTAACTAAAAGAGCATGGAACAACTCAAAGCTTACTATCAAGACCAAAATGCTAGTGTACCAAGCTTGCGTCCTCAGCTCTCTCATGTCTGGTGGGGAAACCTGGACAACTTTATGCTCATTAGGAGAAAAGGTTGAACAGTTTCCACCTACGTTGTTTACGCCACTTACTCAACACCAAATGGCAAGTCACCACCACAGATGTTCTTCAAAGGGCAAATTTACCAACTGTGACAGCCCTGCTCAAGCAAAGACGACTGCGCTGGCGGGGTCATCTGAGTAGGTTGGAAGACAGATGCATACCCAAGGACATGCTATATGGGGAAATATCAGAGGGAACAAGAACAACAGGATGTCCCAAGCTTTGCTATAAAGACACATGCAAGCGAGATATGAAGGAATTTGGAATTGATTCTGACCAATGGGAAATCTTAGCAAATGTTTGTAACAAGTGGCACCATTGTCTCCATCAGGGTATCAAAGTCCATGACAGGAGTTGGCTCCTACAGCTTGAGGAGAAAAGAGCCCATAGACAGCAAGCAGCTCCCAACCAAGATATATACATTTGCAATAACTGCCAAAGAACATGCAAATCTCGGATTGGTCTATTCAGTCACATGAGACATTGCAAACCATCTACATCATAGGCTGCAATTCCCACCATCTCTTGCGGATGAAAGGATGCCAACACACACTAGAAACCTTACAACAGTGACATAAATTAGAGCAGCCCCTCAGCTGCTCTCTCTCACCAGAGCTAGTTCAGGCTGGCCCTCAGGATCAGGGAGCACTAACTAGCTTTGTTCATTACCTACACTGTGGATTTATCTTTCTCATACTCTCATTTAAGATAATGTAATGGAAAATGATATAAGGGACATAAGGGGAAAACTTGAAAAAATTACATTTTTAGCAAGATTTCTTGTTTAAAAATGTCTATTTCCTAATAAATCTATCAAGAAAGAGCTGAGCTAAGATCAGCTATGTGTAACGTAAGGCTCTCTAGAGTACTAGACTATCAAGTGCTCCCAAACTTCTACAACTAGGGGGTTGTGGTTTGGGGTTTTTTTGGTTTTTTTTTTACATTTATTTCTGTACAGGAGATCTAATAATCATAATCAATACCTATGCTGCAGCCTTCATACTGTCATCTAGTTAATTGAAGTGTACCTTATTGAATATTTCCCTTTATTTAAGTTCACAGTAGGAGAGCAAATTTTAAGTCACTGCTTGTAAATAAGCTCAGACAAATTGGTTCTTTACTTCTCTGCATTTAGAGATGGGCCCAGTTCAAAACTAGAGCTGTTTGAGAAGACTTGATTTTTTTTTTTTTTTATCCTGCAGGAAATTCCAATATTTTGACCTTGTAATTTTGTCCTGAAATAGCAGTACCTTTTGCAGAACAAAATTCCAAAATATTTCAATTTGAAATTTTTGTTTTGACTCTTCAATCAAAAATAAAAAATGTAATTGAAACCCATGTTAAGATACTCCAAACTTGAGTAAATTTAGATCAAAATCTGAACTTCACAGTTTAGGATATATGGGAGACGAAGCTTTCTTCCAAAAGATTTCTTTCAATACCTGGTATTCTTAATTTGTTTACTTCACAGTGAGGTGGTTTCAGGGCTTGGTATGTGAACAGTTCTCTCGCCATAATTGCTTCATCCTAGGTGAAAATGTGGTGATTTTCGAGTGGTTGGATTTGGATTCAGTTTAATTTAGAGAGATGCAGCTGTGAAGCTGGTATTTGAATTTTTCTCAGTCTTGGGGTTATGCCTGAGATCCATCTCTAAATAAAATACATCTAAGTGCAAGATCAGTAGACTCTGCTGCCAAATCATTTCTTATTGCTAGCTGCATTCCTTGTTCCTTGTGTATTTTTGCAGATGAAGGCTAAAGTATCTGTAGTCTTGCTAGAAGCACAGAATGTAAAAGATGGCTAATACAAAGTGGAATAAATAAAATGCAGTCTCTAGCATGCACGTGCAATATCCGTTTCTTGTTTCCTATTTTTGATTGAAGGGGGTTGTAGAGGGGAGAAAAAAGCAGCATCTGCAATTCTGTAAACTAACATTTCACTTTCTATAAATTGATACGCCCAGAGTGGTTCTTGCTTTGCAAAACATGAATTAGGTCCTCGCCCTATTTTACCTGAACTTCCTACATTTGGGAATTCATGCAAAGCCTTGCCTACTCACTTTTATAAACTGATTGTTCCATTTAGCCTAACTATAAATCTGCCTCTGTCCAAACATTATATAACTCCTTCAGTCCTGTGGTAGTCACGTTGCAGATTACACAGATTACAGAGGTTCAGACTTGACACTTGGGTTCGGGTCCATTGTCAGCTCCATCATGCTAGCTGCAGGGTGTAGTGCAAGGTTACATCAATCGATCTAAATTACCTCTCCACTGCAACTTCAGAATGCCCAGCAAATTCAGCTATCTGGCCATCTATTGGCTCTTCTGGATCCAGAGTTCACACCAGCCAGAAGCCACCAGTATATCTCATCCAGCACAAGGATACAAATCTTTACCGTGAGCAGATTATATGACATGTTCCAGTTTTGGCCCCTCTCAGACCCTGTCTGCTTTAAGGAAATTCACATGAACTATATCCAGGATGAGCCCGGTTACTAGATACGCTGCCCCACTTTAAAGCAGCGTTTATGCCTGTGCAGCTTAATCTAGTGACACAGTGAAGTAAACTGGCATTAGCCCCACTTTGGACTTTTACCGTTTATCTGTAATTGGGTCTTGGACCAGTGAAGCTACAGGGGAGTACCTGTACTATGAATTTCCTTAATGTAGACAGGGCCTCAGACTGAATGAGGGATAGGTAAAAGGGGTGGCTTATCAACTGGGGTTTGTTTTCCCAAAACAAAGAGTTGGTTCAGATCTGGGTAGCAAAGTTCAGGTGCAGGTCGGCTAAACAAATGTTTCCATAGGTAGTCAGTTGCTATCTACCCGCCAGAGCAGTTGGGTGGCCAAACAAAGTTAATGTGTAAAGTCTTACAATGTCCTGAAAGGACACAAACTTTTGTTGCTTCATGGTGGTCATCAACTTCCTGCTCTGCTCAACCATACCAGCATGCAGAAGACTGAAGCAAGCCAGGAGTCTGCTTCTGAGGACTATTTGTTTTGTTCAATGCAGGGAAGCTTGCTAAGGATTTTTTTAAAAGCATATAAAATGTGAAAAAAGAACTTCAGTGAACCAAACAGTATGCAGAGGTATCCTTCCTTGTAACCAAGTTCTCCTGCTGTAGCATTGCAATGGTGATCAATGTCCTCTAGGAAACAAGGGATGATTCTGGAAAGCAGAAAGGTAATCTTGGAGCAAGCCCTTTGGGTATGTTTACGCAGTAACTGAGAATGAGCCTTCTAGGCCAGGTTGACAGCCTTGCGTTAGCAGGCCTCAATCCAGCATGCTAAAAATAGCTGTGTGGATGTTTCAGCACCCAGTGGATAGTTCGGAGCCTGAATGGCTAGCCTAGGCCCCTTCCCTGTGCTGCAACGCAGACACTGCTGTTTTTAGCATGTTAACTCAAGCCCTGCTGACACAAGTCTTGCTCCCAGCTGCAGTGTAGACATACCCTTGAGGACCTGGATAACTTAAACATACTGTAGGTGCATGTTGAAATGATTGATTGGCTATTCAGCTGCTTAAGACATTAGTGTGGCATGGCTAAGACAAGTGCAGTTTGCCTTTAAAAATGAGAGAAGAAAGAAATCCTGCCAACTGGCTGTGTGTGTAAGAGAGAGCGAGACTCCTGCAGCTTTATCATGTGTCAATAATGTACAGGGGTTTGCTTGTTAGAATATTATTGCTTAGTTTACCTCTGCAGTTAAAGCTGTCTTGGGTTTCTCTTTCTATTTATGCCTTCTAGTTTATTCCTGCCGCTCACCAAGATCTGAAACACAAAACTCAGGAGCAGTCAGTATTTATTTAAGACTTTGACACAAGGTAGTTGTGTTGCAGAAGGATACTTTGCTCCCTCTTGGACTTGGTAAAGAAATTAGATAAATCTCTCTGTGTAGCTCAGAATATCAGCTGGAGTAATGATTATTTCTCCTAACACTCTTATTATCCACAAAACAGAGGTCAAACAGCTTACCTGTATGTTTACACTGATGTGAACCAGGAGAATGTCTGGCACAAAGTTCGCTACATCTGCACTCCACTAAATACTTTGTAAATCTCTGAGGCCCAGATCCTCGGAGACATTTAGGAACCTAATCCCCATCGATTTCAATGGAAGTTAAGCACTTTCTAAGGTTCCGGGCTTGAAATTCTTTGATGAAATCACAAATACTGAGCCTCAGTCCTGCCTCTAAGGCAGACAACTTGCATCTATTTTACAGCTGGATCAAGAGACTAGAGAGGTTATACTGGTTATCTAAGGTAGCACTGTGGGCCTCATCTCTCATATCTGTTTTTATCTTGGATAGTTACTTCTGATTAGCATGGGAGTAACTGAGAGCAAAAACAGGCCCAGTGAAGCAGTGGCAGAGTGGGAATAAAATGTAGGGGTCCTAATTCCAGTATCTTGTTGTGATCCTAAGAGCCCCCCCATTGCCAGTTGGCACCCAGTTATAGTGATATATACTCAAAAGGTGGCATGTAATATATCACTGGAAAACCAATAACTCACTGATCATTAATATTCTTGTGTGTCGTATGTACAGTAAACCCACAAAGAACTTTACAGCTATGTGCTGGGAATATGTTCTTTAAAAGTATTTGGCAAGCAGTGCCTAAGCCATGCCTGCTCCAGACAATGGAATGTGGGTCCACCTGCTTGAGTGTCTCCAAAGTAAAGTAAGCAAGGTGTGACCAAAGACAGAAAAAAGCAAGGTAAACAAAAGAGAGCAAGTAGGGAAAGATGACCACTTAACAATCTCGATCGGGGATGGGAACGGCACCTCTAGGAAAGCTCCCTGCCTCTTGAATCAGGGTCAATGAACTTGGGGAAGATATAAGCAGAGGGGGAAAAGTGCCATTTGGCATCTTTCACCCAAGGAGACAAAGAAACCCAGCCCTTTGATCTCTGTGAAGGGTCCTGGCCAGAGAGTCTGGTCAGCCATGCTGGAAAGAGACTTGGGGAGAAACACTTCTTCAAACATGAGACTCTAGGTTGTTAAATCAGGTTTCAGTCTTGGTTGTGTATTTTTACTTTTGTTTGTTGTAACCCTTTCTATCTTTATTCCTTATACTTGATATCACTTAAAACCTATGACTTTTTGTTTAATAAACTTACTTTACTTTAAATCAATTCAGTGCTTTGATTAAAATAGTGTGTTTGTACCCAATTAAGGTGAGCTGCTGGGTACTGTCTCATTCAGTTTGCTGCTCCTTTAAAAACGTGTGTGCGTGTGTTCAGTGAGAGGGCAGGACACAGCAGAGAAATGTCTCTGAGGAACTTGGGCATTGTAGTTCACTCATTGTTACCTGCTGGGCAAGGTTTGGCCTAGCAGAGTGCTAAAGAGTTTGCTGGCAGAGCAGATTAAGCTGGTATGTCAGGAAGCTGATACATAGCTCAGAAGCTGCAAATCTGGAACTGCTGAGGGTGAGAGGAATAACACATTAACTCACAATTCGGGGAACTGCAGCAGATTTGTCACACTTGCTCCAACCCCTAAACACTTCCATTCGCTTCAAGGGAAGCACAGTTAGGCAAATGGTGGGTTCTTTTGAAAGTCCTAGCCTATCTCTCTGGTTTGAATGGAGCTTCTTGGTGAACAAGGCTGTGCCTGTATATTTTAAATGCACAGCACTTCTTCAAATGCAAAAATTTGTGGTCAATTGAGCAAAATGGCATGGATCCGAAGGATCATCCAGCATACCATGTAAAGCAGATCCTCTGTGAGGATGGTGGGTAATGGGACAGATTAACCCTTTCTGTGGTAAATTTAATTTCATTATTTTTAGGGGTGAATTCCAACTGTAATCTAAGCATAGGGGAATATGTAGCATAACCAGAACATTAGCCCTGATCTTTCACTGGAACTAAAGCAGGTCCTCTGCTTGCCATTGAGGAATCAAAGGTTTTAACTTTTTGGCAATGATAAACAGTTAGCCCAGATCCTCAAAGGTGTTTTAGGTGCTTAATTCATATCAAAAACAATGGGAGTTAGGTCCATAAATACCTTTGAGGATCTGGGCCTTAGTGACTCTAGCCTAGTGCTCAATATGTTGTGTTGGGTAATGTCTAATTTGGCAGGGCCTTGTAATCTTGAGCCTGTTCATTATTTTTTATTTCCTTAGGCATCACCGGCTAATGATCCTACTTTCACATTAGGGATGGTACTTGTGTAAAAAGTAGTTAGGAAAATGGCACCAATTTTTATAAAGATAATTTAAGCAGTTTAATTCCACTACAGAAACAGGAGAAATATTTTTGCCTGTTCCAGGACAACACACAGTATAACCTTATATATGCTTTAGCAAGATAATGATAATCATACGGCTGATTAACCCTTCGTTACGGTTGCATACACCACACAACCCAGCTATAGAAATGAAAGCCATTGCCTCTTGTGCGTACAACCATGCAATGTTAATCAAGTATTCAGCCCCTAATTAATTGTATTGAGACTTGCCACTTCACTTTCTTTAGGAAAAAGCTGGGCACTTTGTTTTGCTTATCTATTAGCTAAACTTCCAGCATTAACTACAAGCAACTTCTATAAGATTATTTGTCAAGCATAAGCTTGTGTTGTGACTGAAGAACTAATTAACCACTATAAATTAAGCTATTACTGCACTTGCCCAATATATAAAGAACTCAAAGCATATTGCTTGGCAGCTATGAATTCTTTTCCACCTGGCAGTTCAAAAATGAACTGTTTTTAATGGTATTGCTCTCTGTGTATTTGGGACTAATACAGGGGCACAGTGCCACCTAGAGACGGTACAAAGATTTTGAAAGGATTTCAGCTCTGATTTAAAATAAATAAAAAGCTTCAAGGCTTGGCACGTGCGTACAATCAAGCCTCTTTGCTTTCAGAACAAAACTGTACACTGAGAGAATGACTTTTACTCTTCAGCTGTAGGCGCTGTCCCATCACATTTTCAGATCCGGATGCTAAAAATTAAGTTAACGAATTCAAAAGGGATGGAAAGGAAAAAGGCAAGAAAAGAACTGAAAGAGTCACATAGTACTCTGAAACCTGACATAGTTAACTACAGTTGTTTTAAGAATTGTGTTGGAGTCACAGATGGCACTGTATTCACTAAGTAATCTTTTTGGACATTAGAGTTGGTATAACTGTTGTTCTTGTCTCAGCTGGTTTTCATTGGCTCAAAGAAATCCCCTCTGTGTTTCTTGCCTTCTCTGAAGCTTTATGTGGTGAAAATGTGCATATTTGGATTGTAAAGTCAGGTAAACGTCTGTCTTTGCAAAAATGTACCATTACACACATTCCTATGAAGTACAGTATCTAAAAATGTAGTGAAACAACTGAGTTAGTTTCCATGGAATGTTAGTCTGGTTCCAAAATCTTTGAAGGATACAGATTTAGCAAAACCACTTGCCCCTTGTCAGTAAAACTGAAATAATCCTCCAGAATGATCCATACCTATAACTATTCCACTTTCATTTTCCAACAGACTTTAACTTCTGTCCTGTCATGAAAGAAAATCCCTTCAGGGTTTGAGGAAGGATTCTAGTCTCAACTGGATATTGTCAGCTTAAACAAACAACTTTCCACTCAGATGGTTGGAGGGTCTGAATGCAGAGCCACAGTAGAATATGGCCTCAGGTGAAACATCAGTTTAAGGGGGTGGTCTAGGTAGCTTAATAAGTCTTCCATATTTCTGGTTTCTTCTATATTGCACTCAATCAGTTAGTCAAGAATGACTTGATCAGGTGGTTGATAGCATATTAGAGAATTCTACATGGTTTTAACGAGTATTTCCTCTTTCAGGGCCTCCAAAGGTTGGTGAAGTAAGCTAAGCAGTCAGAACGCACAAAAGGGCTGACTTCCCCACCACTGCCCCCAGTCACAAATGATCTCCTTTGTTCCAACAGGTTCCCCCCTGCTCTTCTTGGGGGAAGGCCCAGTGGTTTGCAATCCCTTGTAAACTATTCAGGGAGGAGCAGCAGTTCCACAGTATTGCTGGTCCCCAAAATGTCACAAATCGTGAGGTTGGCTTAAAAATCATGAGATTAAAAAAATTGGGGTTCTTTCAGTTTGTCACCTTGTTGGATCATATTAAAGAAGTTCTGTATTAAAATCACAAATGAGTTTGATTCCCCATAGTTTAAATTCCAGGGTATTACTAATTAAGAGGTCTCTTGGTTTTTGGTACCGTTTCTCTCCCTCTATGTGTGAAACTTGCAAGCTGCTAATTGTGTTAGTACATTCTAAGACAGAGTCTGTTCTCAAAGCAATTCTTTGTAACAACAACAACTACTCACACAGAGAGAGACTCAAAGCAATACTGTGTAACAACAGAAACAGCACCCAGAGACTCCCCGCCCTTTTGTTGTATTCATCTCGCTTTGTTAACAATTGTGATTAAAATCGAGATAGAGGATGTATGTGGATGGATGCTTGGTGTGGATAATAACTGAATGATCAGGGAGATGCCAGCCTAAGAATCCAGTGTCCATCAGCTGAAGAAGGCGTCAAGTGGAAATAACCAGAGGACCCCCGGAGGGCAGACTGGAATCCACCCAACAGCCTCAAGAATGGGAGAACCAAAGAACAAGATAACATCTGGCAGCTCGGAGCCGTCAGGAATGTGCTATCTGCTGATTGATTCAGCAACAGCATGGTGAAGCAATTCCCATAGACTGGCACAGGAAGAAATTCCTATAAAAATGGACTCTAGAAAGTGAAAACTTTGGGGTCTGATTCTGCAAACCAACTTCCAGGAGCATCAGATGAGCATCTGACAAGGCCCTGCTCCCTCCTCCTGTCCAGGCCACCTGGCCAGTGGCTTGGCATGAGCAACTCTAAAGGCTGGTAACTACGATAACAACCTTGCAGAACCTGCGTGTGTGTGTGTGTGTGTGTTTGTATGAATGAATGTGTGAATAAATATGAAATTGAATGGAATGTTATAGCTATAACTAACTGCTTACTATGATTCTTTCTGTATTCACAATAAATGTGGCATTTTGCCTTTTCCCCTTTAATAAGATCCTGCTGGTTTTTATTTTATTGGTGTAACAACCTGATGTCTGCACTGGGGTCACCCTTTCAAGCTTTCAACCATGAAGGCTAAAACATTTTTATAAATTGAAAGCTGAGAATTTCACATAATCGGTTGTCTTCACTGGCTGTGGGTTTAAATAAAACTTCAAATATTGCAGGACTTGTAATAAAATAATGAGAGTTGGCAACACTGGACCTACTCCCTCCACTCGTGTTTTTCAGAGAATATTGCTTCCGTGTCTCTTGCTGCAAAATGGGCGCAGATCATGGCGTCTCTCTCTCAGGAGCAGGGAAGAGTTAGGCCTTCCCTCATCTGTCACATCTCCCCTCTATCTTTCTGTGGCCTTTTTGTCAATTTGAGATGTCCACGTCCATGGGTCCTATTCACCTCCATTTCCTCATGGCTGTGAGTTGCCCCATGAACGTCTGTCCCTGTGCTCCCACCCAGAGTAGGAAGAAAACAAAGAGGTTAGAGCTACAGCAGCACATGGGAGCCTCTGCCCCCTAATGACTAACTGAGGGAGGCTCAGGAGTGTCACAAACAGAGCTGGGCAGCCAGGCCTGGTGGTTGAAGCAGTTGCGGTCAGAGGCCATGAATAGCATCAAAGGTCAGTGCCAGGGTTCGGACCCAAAGGTCAGAGCAGGGATCAGGAGTCCAAGAGCAAGCCAAAAGGCCGATCCATCACTACCATTGTCAGTGGATACCACCTTGTTGCACAGCCACTTTCTGGAACTCCTCCTGGCATTAAATAGGGCACCTAGACCAATCAGGGGACCCAAAGGAAGCTATCAGTCCAGCCTTCCGAGGTGGCTCTTCCTGTGGTGTTTGTCTCCACAGCTTCTATGTGATAATGCACACGTATGGCCCTGTCACAGCTTCCAGGTAGTGGTATGGGGGGTCAGCTATCTCACACCTGGCAGAAACTCACAAGGAGCTGCTTCTGCCATCACTAGCCCTGCCACACCCATTTAAACACCAACACCTGACCTCTCTCCTTTTTTTTTCCTCCTCCAGTAAAACTACTATCAGATCTTGCTGGGTCAGGAACTGCATTTCGTTTCCCTGGATGGGAAGGAGGATCAGAGCAAGGAGCTTGCCAACTGCCACAGTCTTGAGATATCAGCTAATATTTCAGTTCTCCAGGACTGATGTTCAAAATCTTGGACTAACCCAGCCAAACCAAGGCTGTTGGCAGCTAAGTGTTTGAAAATGCAAAAGAACTTTTAATTGCAAGTATAACATTGCTTGAAATTAAGGTGCTAGGGGTCTGGAAAGGGCTTTGTAATGTATAGGTTGGAGAATGTTTCTTTTTCTTTCTTCCTCTTCCCCTCCCCCCACCCTCACAGACTTAATCAGTCCCTTTCAGGAGTGTGATCCTGAACCCAAACACAATGGCTTTGTAGCTCCAGGGGCTAGAGACTGGAGTGGATGTCAGGAAACCTGCTTTCCCATCCAAGGTCTACGACTGTTGCCTCTGTGCCTCAGTTTCTGAAGCTGTAAAATGAAAATAGTTACCCTCCTTGTAAAAGCACTTTGAGATCTATGAATGCAAAGCACTTTGTAGAAGTTAGTGATGTTGGTGACTGAACTAGAAAGAGAAACTGGCTAGAAGTTAGAAAGAGAAGCTTCTATCTACACCTGATGCATGAAATGCACTAAATAAACAGCTTAGATACTGAAAAGGATTTTTTATTTTTGAAATTAACAGTATAAATAATCTGTTGGATATAAGTAAGGATGCTCCTAGGTAGTCCCCTTTTTCTATTTCTGGCGGATACTAGTTAAGAGGAGAGTAAAGTAGTTCTAGTTGCTTTTAAACTCTAGGATTACACTGCTGAATATCTTAACATTTGAGGGTTATAAAAGATTTTTCTTTACAAAACTTAAGAGTAGAATGTGTTCATTTTATATATATATATATATTAATGACAAGTTTTGGGGTGATCTTAACGCTCCACGGCAATGTTAAAAATGAATGGAGAAGCAAAATGGATTAAAAATTAAATATTAGGAATCTAACCTGTTTTAACAGTAGCAACTGGACACTGAATGCCACATGACAGGGACAAACTATTGTAACCCTAATGCATTCCACGAGATCAGGGACAGGAAAATAAACATCGGTCTTGTCAACACTTCTGTCTCTCACCTTTTAACACACCAGTCAAACTTATTTAGGCTCAGCTGAGGTCAAGCTTACACTTCAGTGCTAAGTCAAAGTAATTACATTAGTCAGGGATGTGAAAAAAAGAACCCAGAACCCTGACCAATGTAGCGACGCCGACCTAACTCCCAGCACAGATGCAGCTGTGTCAATGGAAGAATGCTTCCACTGACGCAGCTAACTTTGTTCAGGGAGGTGGTGTTCCAGTGCAGATTGGAAAAAAAACAAAATAAAAAACAAAACCCTTCCATTGGTGCAGATTGCATCTACACTACAGGCTTACGCTGACATAGCTAGCCCACTATAGTTTCCGTAGTGTAGACACAACCTGAGTGATATGGAAAAATCTGTGTAAACAGGGAAGAGTGAACATTACATTAAATTTGGCCAGTCCCATGGTTTAAAATCATCAGTCCTACCCCACCCCACCCCCCAAACCCCATGAAATTAGCTTTAAAATGAGGATTTTTAAAAATTGTCTTTTTATTTGCCTTCTGAATTTGAGCCTTTAGGATCATCAAGTTTTTTTTCTGCTGCTATGAGGGCTAGAAACTTACCTTCATTAAAAAAAATAAGAGCAGGGATTCTTATGTAAGAACATGATTACAGGAGCTGCGGCTTTACATAAAACATCACACACAGGGAGGTTTCCAGTAACAACATCACAAGAGTTGGCTGCACTGTAATAAATGCTTAAAACTTTCTAGTTTGGTCCCCAGCCCTGCAAAGGGATTCGCACAAATGGAACATCCTGCCAGTCTAGAGTCCCACTGAAATCAGTGGGACTCTGCTTGGGTGTAGGATTCTGGATTCTGCTCATGTGGATCCCTTAAAAGGATCAGACTCTTAGTACTGCAAGGTGGTGTTAGTGTAACACAGGGAAAGAATCTGTTTTATGTATAATAATTAGCTTGCCAGTTTCCCTTTAACATTCCATATTTAATTTAGTAGTGTAAAAACAATCTCAGTGAAACTGTATAAGGAGACTGAGAAATGTTTTACCATCTCTTCTTGAAAGTCGTTTCTTGTGTATTTCTTTCTCACTCGTAAATGTTGATGTTTGAGCTGGTAGTTCAGGACTGGGAGGGATGCTCTGAGCTGACTGCATTTCTTTAAAGTCTGTCACACAACTGGAGTTTACCTTCCCATTGCCATATATACAGTACAGCTTTAGCATATTTGGTTGTAACAATTTGAGTGACATTTTGTTTTACAGAAGATCTTGAACAAGCCTATGGAGCTGCTTTTAGACTGTGATGGGGCAATTTGTTGAATCATTTCAGCATGAAAAGCCAGCATGAGAGGCCTTACTTATTTTTCAGGAGGCAAGAAAATAACTCCAAGAAAATAACTTAGCATGGAGTAAATAGGCATGGCTGGGGAGCAGAAGATCTAAACATGCTCTCAGAGGGTGTACAAGAAACAATCAAATAGCCCCTTGATAGCTTAGTGATTGGGTGGCTTTGAGACAGTGTTACAGGGTTGAGTTAGTTTTCTAGGTGGGTAAAAAACACTTTTTGTTTTGAAACCATCATGCTTTAAAAATCTCAAGACTAAAACGAGAAGTAAACTTGCCCATGAAGGCCATTTAGTTAGCTGCTCCATATATACATTTTGCTGCCACGTTCCAGGTTTCTTCATTGTTTTTTCCAGGTTTCAGGACAAGCTGGAATTTGGCACATGGTTTTTTCATGTCCTCCAAGTACCTCTTCACACACAGGCTTCTGATGATATCAGAAATACTACATCAAATGGAGAAAAGGACAATGGAAAGGGAAAGCTGCAGAGTCCAGAAACAGTAACACAGGTAAGAGGTGTCCAAAGGCATAAATGCAGCAGCATACAGCTATTGTAATGTGCCTTCTAGCCTTCAAATTTCTGCATGTTAATAGTCTTGCAACCTAGTGGAAGAAACAGCAGCACCTTATTGTCAAGCAAAAAACTTGTGGTGGAATGTGGTCAAAGTATATTAGCCTTCAGAATGTCATCTATTCAGTCCGTGGTGTTATTTCTAGCTAACAGGTTTCTGCATTTCAATCCCTTCTGGTAAGTTGAAAATCATAAAGCTGCAGCATATGACGACCCTTTTGCTCATGCCCCAGTATGAGTGGTGTTTCATGCACACTTATGCTGCAGCATGTGTTTAAAGACTTATGAATGGATTGAAAAGCCTTATGAATTGATTCCCAATGAAGCATCCGCCCCAAATAATAAAAGGTGAGGAAGTGGACAACAATCAAAAACAAACACAGCAAAGCAACAAATAAAATTTGCTACACTTGTAAATGGCAGAACAAATTTTATACTTGCATTAAAAAAACTGATTTTGAAGAATGGTTTCAGAGTAGCAGCCATGTTAGTCTGTATCCGCAAAAAGAACAGGAGTACTTGTGGCACCTTAGAGACTAACATTTAATTAATTAATTATTAATTAATAGCTCATCTTAACTAATCAGCCTCTCACAGTTTGTATGGCAACTTCCAACTTATCTGTATGTATATGTATATATATATATCTTCTTATTATATGTTCCATTCTGTGCATCCAATGAAGTGAGCTGTAGCCCACGAAAGCTTATGCTCTAATAAATTTGTTAGTCTCTAAGTCCTCCTGTTTATTTTGAAGAATGTTTGCTAGGCTGCACAGTCAAATACTCAAAAGTTAGAAATGCAGAGGCAACCTTAATTCTAGCAACTTTAATTTTAGTCCCTTTATGCATTATCATAGTCTTTAATTATGTGATCACATGCTATTTTTCCCCACAGGACTCCTTTATGTATCTCCATCAGCGTCACAGACCAGGCCCTGACTTTGCTAAGGATGCAGAGGTGGAAATTTGACATTACCCATTTTCTTTGCTACCGACTCTTTTGTAATGAACATAGTTATCAGTGCAATGGAGGAGATTTTTCAAGGGGAAGTTAAGCAACCAATTCACAATTATTTCCTTTCAAAACTCTCATCTTGTTCTGAGGTGGAACCATATATTTCAAGTGCACTTTCAGTTGAAGGCATGCATTCATTAGAATTGTTTATCGGCTGGGCTGAATTGAAACAAACCAGAACAGAACTTTATGAGCAAGAGTTACTGAGTTGTAATAGTGATGCTGCCATATTGAGGAGGCCTTTTATTTTAAGCCCCTCTTCTCAGGTATTTAACTTTCTGGAAGGATGTCATCCTTTTGGTCAGTGGTTCGAATCCACTCAGGTAACAGAAATCTCTTACCAACCGATGGCAGAGTGACCTATGAATTATGAGTTGCTGTCCATACCAAACGTGATGGTAGCTAGTTAGGAGCTGGATTAGTTGTTAATCTTGGCATGAAAGCTAAGTTAGCAGGCAGGCAGTTCATCAGCAGTAGATTCTCTTTCTTTTCAAAATGATAGAAAGCTAGAAGACCAGTTAGGGATTCGGGATAGTGTTATTCACTAAGCAGCAAAGGTGGCTTTAGGTATAGTCTGTTGGGTAACAAATGGAATCATGGTACTGTTTGCTGATATCCCCAGAAATCCTCAAAGCCAGTATGGGAGGAACCCAAGTGGGAATTACTAGTGCTGATTTCATAAAGTACAGTACTGGATAAAGAAGCAGTTGAACCAATTCTGTCTTACCAGAGATGTCACAGAATTTAGACCATTAGAGGTGACACAGCTTGCAGTTCCTTAGTGAAGCAATAACAGTGTGGTCACACTGTTTACAGTACAGTTCGTGGGTTATGTTCACGTGGGAACCAGGTTATTTCCCAGTAAAACCGTGCAAAGTGCTAGAACGGGCACTTCTACATGAGCGGGGCTTCATTATTAAATGTGTTTAACCAAGTGCAGAGGAGAAGGGGATGGTAGAGACAAAAAAAAACCCATGAAGTGTGAGCATCACAGGAATTCAGAAACCTGAGAGCCCTCTGGAATTTGATATTTACCTAAGTGAAAGCACCGTCATTCTGTTTTAAAGCATGCAATGGTGGATTAACATAGTGAAAATAACCTTACACAGTATTTTTAATTTTGAAATATCCTTGAGGATTTTGTAAACTGAAACCATCCAGTATAACTCCAGTGCTCCCTCCTCTGGGGTGGCAGACTGCAGCCAATGGACACCTAGCACATCTGTGGGCATTTTGACTAAGGACACAGAGATGAAATCCTAATTTTAGGAAAAGCCCAGGCAAAGAAAACAGGGCCTAGGTTTTAAAGGGCTCAGGAAAATTGGAGAGTAGGCATTATATACCGTTGCCATGGAAATCATTAGTTTGGATGACCTTTTTCTGAGAAGAGGCGAAAGCAGAGCATCTCAGCCAGTCAGAATGATACTTCCAACTCTTGTTGGAAGGGCTTGTCTACAATGGCAAGTTTTGTCACCAAAACTGCCCTTTGGAGACCAAACAGCGACAGCGTACACACTGCAATGGGACTTTTGTCGAAAAAAATGCCCAGTTTTGGCGACAAAAAACTTCCACCCCTGCGAGAGACTTTTCTTTTCCCCTCTCTTTATTGTCAACAAACAGCCAGTGTAGACGCCAGCCTTTTTTTTTTCTTTTCAATTTCGTTGGCCTCCAGAAAGTGTCCCACAGTTCCCATGCTGCTGCTCCAGTCAGCGGTTTGAACTCCGCTGCCCTGCAGCCAATTTGCCCTTCCCCCTTGCAAGCCCCGGGGATTTTAAATCTCATTTCCTGCTTGCTGGCTTCCCAGGTGAGCATGGCTGGCTATCGTACCACACGCGCTCCCTCTTGGACCACTGCTGAGTTGTTGGATCTGATCAGTATATGGGGAGAGGAGTCTGTTCAGTCGCAGCTGCGAGTGACCTGTAGGAATCAGGACACATATGAGCAAATTTCTCAAGGCTTGTGCGAAAAGGGCTATGATTGGGACATGCAGCAGTGCAGAGCAAAGATAAAGGAGCTGAGGCAGGCAAACCATCGCTCTGGTGGTGCACATAAGACCTGCCGCTTCTACAAGGAGCTGAATGCTATCCTCGGTGGTGACCCCACCTCCATTGCCGATAGCCCCATGGATACTTCGCAGACAGCAGAAAGAGCAGGTAACCTGGAGGCTGAAATTCTGGATGAAGAGATGGAGCTAGAAGAGGATGTGGAGTTCCCAGCGGGGTCACCTGGTGGGGCAGGCAGCCAAGAGCTTTTCTCCACTCCAGAAGTGCTCTACGGGGAGAAGGAAGCAGATGAGGTGCCGGATAAGTTGCTGTGGCTTGTGTAGGGAATCGAAAAATGGGAGGCAGGTAGTGTTTTATGTGAGCTGGACATTGCCCCAGGTAGCTGATCTGCATGGCCAAGCAGCGTGTCGATGGACATCAAGACCTGCAGGGAATCCTCCAGAGAGAGGCTCTGGAAAGTTTCCAAGAGGTACTTGTTAATCCTCTGCCACAGATTCCAAGGGATTGCAGTCTTGTTAGTTCCCCCATTGTAGGAAACTGTACCATGCCATTTAGCAATCACTGGAGCTGGGACCAAAGCAGCACATAGCTGAGCTGCATATAGACCAGGGAGAAAGCCGCAAGCATGCAGTAGTTGTTCCCTGGTTTCCCTGCTTACCTGCAGCAGAGAGATGTCAGCCAGCAGGTTGGCCGCCTGTTAAAAAATATGCAATAATTTTAGAATGAGTTCCCTGCAAATCTGCCCTGCAAGCCATGACCATTTTGTCCTTACACACAACCACCTTCCCCCCGACTCCCGACACTCATCATGATTGGGATGCTCGCGGAGCTGTGTGCCTGCCTAGAGTCTCAGAGAGAAAGTGATTGCTACTAGTTGCAAAAAGGCCCTTGTTACTGAAACATTTCAATCTTTTGCTGGAATGTAACAATCCCTCTTCTCTGCATTGTCCACAGCAGCCGAGACCTTGAGGAACACACCACGCACCCCTGCCGACCAGCTTTGGCAGATAAGGAAGAAGCTGAGACGCAGCAAAGACCTGTCCAGGGAGGAGCTGCAGCGTGATGAGAGATAGAGCAGGGAACACAAAGAGTGCTGGGAAGCCGAAAGGCAGGACTGAAAAGAGAATGCAGCATTTGCTAGGCAAGCGACAGAGCGGATGATAAAAGTGATGGAGGATCAGACAGAGCTGCTCAAGTCTTTGATACAGCTGCAGACTGAGCAGATCCGTGGTCGACCTCCATTGCAGCACGCGCACAAGTCTTTGCCAACCCCACCTCTCTCTATGCTCGGTGATCCACAAGCACCTGCAACACCATGGAGAAGTATCCCTTCCTATTGACGTATTCTGAGGCAAGGTGGTCTGGCGCTAAAATTGGAATGTGTGTGCCATCAATCGCCCTGCCACAGTTAGGGAAATCCATCTCTGCAAAGCCATCCACTATTTCGTGCACATTTCTCAGAGTCATGGTCCTACGCAGCAGGATGCGATTTATTGCCCTGCACACTTGGAGTAATACAGCCCCAAAAGTGAACTTCCCCACTCCAAATTGACTTGCAACTGACCAGTAGCAGTCTGGATTCACCAGCTTCCACATAGCAATTGCACACACTTCTCTATTGAAAGGAGCAGCTCTCATTCTGGTGTCCTTGCGCCGCAGGTTGGGGACCAGCTCAGCACATGGCTCCAGGAAGGTTGATTTACGCATCCTAAAGTTCTGTGCCCACTGGTCTTCATCCCACACCTGCGTTGGGGGAGGGATAGCTCAGTGGTTTGAGCATTGGCCTGCTAAACCCAGGGTTGTGAGTTCAATCCTTGAGGAGGCCATTTAGGGATCTGGGGCAAAAATTGAGCAGGGGGTTGGACTAGATGATCTCCTGAGGTCCCTTCCAATCCTGATATTCTATGATTACAATGTGATCCCACCAATCAGGGCTTGTTTCCCTAGCCCCAAAGTGACAGTCCACCGTATGCAGCTGCTCTGTGAATGCCAAAAGCCCTGATAAGTTGCTGCTGTCCATATCACACTCGGGTGCCTGCGATTCATCCTCTGTCAGTAACTTTACGAGTAACTCTGCTGCTGCGCACAATGTTCTCACGACAGTTAACAGCATATAGCAGAGAAGTGTGGGATCCATCCTCTCTCACTGCAGATGCTGGCGTGCACTACAAAGACTGACCATTGGAAAAACGGCGCGAAACGAAAGCCAGAACGGCACTAAAGGAAGCCAGAAACCATTGGAGGGCTGGGACACAAAGCGGTGCATGATGGGACATTTTGTACGTCCCAGGATGTGCTGACCTCCATTTCTGCCTTCCCACAATGCCTTGCGACAGACAGTTTCACCAGGCCCTTTGGGATACATACCCACAGTGCATTGCTCATGCTGTCCAGAATGGTGCCCCGAACAAGGACATGATCTGTCCAAGATCTGTCTGATCTGTCGACAGAGGGAGCAAATGTAGACTCGCTTTGGTGACTTTGCTTTTGTCAGTTTTTTCGTGTTGATGTTAGTTTCATCAATAATGCTTGCCAGTGTAGACAAGCCCCCAGTTAATAGTATATCTATAACACATGTGCTGCAAGTCAGCAACCTTTAATCAGATAAGGGGAAAGAGCCCTTTGTGATCTGTCCCTTTGTTCCTCTCCTCCTCCCTCTGTGTTTTTAAAAGTTCACACTGATACCCGGTTTCCTTGTTCCACTTATGGGAAAATTTCACTGCTCCAACCACCGTTCCCTGCAGACGACCTTAGGCCTGATCTACATTAGAAAATTAGGTTGGTTTAACTATGTCACTCAGGGGTATAAAAAATCCATACCCTGGAGCAATGTTGTTAAACCAACCCAGTACCAGATTTACCATGGTGCCATGGGCGCCATGGCGCTGGGCCCATGCTCCAAAGGGGACGAGGCAGGGGAGGGGGAGCTTGGCTGCCGGCAGAGCCTGCCTTGCTGCAGCAGGAGCTGGCAGGACCAAGCTTCTGCCCGCTATCCCCACAGGAGAGAGAGGTGGGCGGGGGGCCCCTTTGGGGCCTTGGGGAAGGGGGTGGAATCAATGCATACCCCCTCCAGCCCCCTGCCATGAGCTAGCTCCCGCCCCACTGTGCTTTTGCCCAGGTCCCTGCCTTGCTCCAGGCAGCAGGGCCTAATCCTCCCCGCATGCCACACTTTGCTCATCTTGCCCCTGGCTCCTGCCTTGCTCCAGCTGGGGACAAATCCTCCCCCACACCATGCCCCGCTGTGCTCTTGCCCCTAGCCCCTGCCTTGCTCCAGCTGGAACCAATCCTTTCCCCCCACCATGACCCGCTGTCAGGGTGGATAAAAATCAATGACTTTTTTTAAAAAATCCAAAAATCGGATTTTTTTAATTTAAATTGGATTTTTGAGGAAAAACCCTGTGTAAAAATAGTCTTAATTAAGATACATTATATCTCATCATGGAATAGGGATTATTCATTCAAATTCTATAGTATGAGACAATATATTCATGCAATGTTTAAGAAAAGTTTTGTAAATGAGTTCTAATAGTTCATGGGTTAGAATTGTTCATAACAATCTTATGGGGTTCCACAGGCTTCTGTGTAGATTATTTAGGTTAATCTTTCTATCTACCCAATGGGACTCAGTGCTCAGTCTAGAAGATACCATCAGAGATGCTTAGTTTTGCAGTTCTCAAACTGTGGTTTGTATCTCCAGAAGTAACATGCTTGTTAACAGCAAAAATGTTTTAAATAAATAAAGAATATATAGAGGTGAGAAATAACAGACCTCAACCCTATTGTCTCTCTGCAAATTTGTGTACACAGTTAATCCCTTACCTCTCTCTAAAAGTGAAAAGTTTCAAAAAGTTCAATGAATAGAAGATTGTTGGGGGCAGAATAGATTTGGACAAGGAGAAGAAGCCTGGAGATAAATGTGAGAAGCGAGGGACGTATGCTTTTTTGTTAAAATATGTTTGCAGTTGAAGAAAAAAATCCAGAATACTTAACATTGTTTTAGTTAAATAAAACAATTTAAATGTCTCTCTGGTGATGTTCTCCTTCCAATACAGCATGGCAAGAAAATTCTCCAAATATTAATGATTAACCTGTTGAATTGGAGATAGTTCACCTCCCAATGACTTCATAAATATCTTCTTCAATTATCTCTGGTAAATGAAATAACCAAACAATCATTCATTTTCTGATATAGCTGTAAAACTCATCTGAAAAGTTTTCAAAATAAATCACTGTTTAAAAATGTATAGTATGTACCTTCTAAAAATGAAACCTACATCTATCTCTGACTTGTGAAGAATATGTATTAAGGTTATAACAACCAACAAGAATGCACTTTTATGTAGAAAACCAATGATTAAATCGAGTCTCCCTGACTAGAGATTTAAATCATGATTTAAATCAAATCCACCCTGCCTGCTGTGCTCTTGCCCCTGGCCCCTTCATTCCCCAGGGGGGCCCACAAATATGTTTGCGCCGGGCCCATAAAAAATTAATCCAGCCCTGTACCAACCCAACCCCCTCCCCCATGCAGACAGAGGTAATCTGCCTCTTGGAGAGGTGTCCACACTGATGAGCTACAGCAGCGCAGTTGTGCCACTGTGGCATTTTAAGTGTAGAGAAGCCCTTAATTGGACTGGTTTCCCTAGGCTTTAGCCATCCCATTGTCCTAAAGTGCTCCCTCTGAAGGGGCATGCCCTCACTCTAGTAGAGAGAAGACTAATGAGCTCTTCTGGGCTCATTCAGCATTAGCCCGGTGCACCTGTAAGGCTTGTACTGCCTGGAGGGGGAGCTTAAAGGAGAAAACCTGCTACAGGAAGGAGTGGTGAGCAGAAAGAAGACTGCTACACCACAGAGACTGCTGACCACTAGGACAGATCAGCCAAGAGGGAGACAGTTGCAGGCCTCACTGTCCCTGAAACTGCACAGACCTGCTGCCAGAGGCAGACCCTAATTAAAGACAGTAGACCAGCTGAGAAGCCAATCGCCAATGGGCTGACCCCCAGAAAGACTGCGTAAGAGATAAGCCATCTTTGCCTTTGTTTCACACTGATCCCCTGTCTCATGAGGGAAAGAGAGAGAGAATAGGGCCTTTTGTTTGTTTGTGTTGGGAAAACCCTCGTGCTACAAATGGGGAAGACTTGAACTGGGGTCTGGTGGAGACTTGGGACCCCCAATCCTCTGACCCCTCCCCCAATCCCATTAAAATGTAAACTAGTCATCTTAATAACTCTCCATTGTCCCTCACCTAGAAGGGATATGACACCAGCCCTGTTAGCAGATGGGTGACTCCACATACATGGAATCACTCAATGATACAGCAAACTCACAGGTTGTACACAGATCTCACATATGGTTACATCTCTTCACCCCACTCCCCCTTCAAAAGGAATGAGGCTGGGATACCTCTCAAGTACCCCAGAAGAGTTCTTACACTCCTCAACTGCTATTACCTCTTATTGTTTCAAACATTAATATAAAACAGTCCCAGGAATCATCACACCAATATACAGTTTTCATTACAGATCAGTTCCCACACGCGTCATACAAATCTCTTCCCTCATGGACCCACACGCCGGGTACGCATGGGCAGAGTCTGTGTGCTCCATATGGGGTTGTCAATACTTCTCAGTGGTTGAGTAGGCTACAAAAGGCCTGGCCCCCGCTGAGTGAGCCTTAGCCCTGCAGGGCTTCTGGTAGATATGGGGTCCCTGTTCCCAAGTGGGGCAGTCTCCCCACTTAACCCCTGAGCCAAGTCCCCATCTCCTTCTCACCTGCTGAGGAAAGATGAGTTGCACTTGTTTCCCCCATCATTCTCAGGTTCATTTATGTTTAGACTGACCAACCTGTTGTTATGGATTTGGGAGAAATTCCCACCACCACCTTTTTTCTATGATTCTCCAAGCAGTTTTTTTACACTTATCTGGGGCTTTTTCCACCCTCTGATGAATATAATACATTTGGCTCTGTTCTTTCCCAGCCTCCATTTCCCTTCTCCTAGTAGGGTTTTGATTCTCAGCACCTGTCAGCTGCACCTCAGTTTCTCCTGCTTCCAAGAAGGAGTTCTGACCACAGACACAGTTGGCACTGACTTGGTTTCCCTGGTAAGGGTCAGCAGTGAGATCCCTGCTTGTGGTCTGGCTTTGGTGGGTTTGCATCTGAGGCCGTGTCTACGGTACTGAATCCATGTTGGCCTAGCTATGCTGGCAGAGCCTCCTGGAGTAGATGCTGCATATGTCAATAGAAGCAATTCTTCTGCCAACAGAGTAAAAGGGCAGGAAGGACATTAGATAAGCTGATAAAAGCACTTTTTCTGTTGGGTTAGTTGCATCCACGGAAGGGATTTTGCCAGCAGAGCAATGTCACCTAGAATAGCTTAGATCTCATGCTGTCAGTTGGACAGCATAGAGGCCACTGAACATGTTATGTGCCGCCATGATCTTATGTCTTGAGCCAGATCTGGTGCACTATGGGTTCGGATGCCACTGAGGGACAGGTGTCTGTTGATACCATCCAGCAATCATATCTTAGGTCTTCCAGGGGGTCTTTTCCATCCTGCTTTCATTGGGTCAAATCGAAGATGATTCTCACAGAGAAGTCCGTCGGTGTTCGGAGCAGCTGATCCTACCACCTTAGAGAGTTGGGTGACTGTTTGAGAGAGCAACACTTGTCATCTTTTCAGTCTTCACAGGGAGGGGCCACATTTCCGTCCCATAGGTCAGAATGCTGACCACTAAAGTATTATATATCCTTAGCTTTGTCTCTGTAAGTATCATGGTGGTTTGGTTTGGGTTGTGAAAGATGTTCTTGATGACGCACCTCTTTACTGACTAAGTTTTTGCTCAAGTTCTTTCTCAAGATTGCCCATGTTATTGACAACAGAGCCGAGGTAGGTGAAATCACTGACAATCTCAACTAGGGTGGTCACCCATTAAGATTTTAGAGCCTGCAGCATGTTTCTAATTACTGGCGGGAACTATTTTGGTTTTACCCCAAATAATTTTCAGTCTGAATTTTGCTGCTGAACTTTCCAGGGCTTTAAGTGCCAAGACTAGCTCATTCATTGATTTAACAGCCAGCGCTATGTCATTGGTGAAATCAGTGCCAGTGAGGTTCTTATCAAGGCATATGCCTAAAATGTATTTATTTAGTGTTTAATCAAACTCATAGTATATGATGACATTGAAGAGTTCTACGGTGACAACACATCCTTGTCAAATGCCTGACCTAACCTGGAAGAAGGTGGTTTTTTTACCATTAAGTACCCAGCTTGAGGAGCTATTCTACAGAGCTTGTCTGGGAGGCCTGCGAGTTTCAAGATCGGGCAAAGCAATTCCTTGTCAGAATCAGAAGTGGCCTTGATATCCGCAAATGCAATGTGAACAGGGTACTTGAATTCTCATACCTTCTCAATAAGCTGGTGCACTGTGAAGATTGCTCTGTCGAGGAACATCTAGGAGTAAAGCTGGCTTATTGTGGTCCTCACTTGCCCTTAAGATATCAGCAACTCTGGCCAACAAGACTGAAGCAAAAACTTTCCCTGTGACAGATAGAAGAGTAATGCTGTGATAGTTACAACAGTCTCATTTGCCTATTTACATTTCCAAATCAACAAAATAATATATTTTGCCAGTTGGCCAGGACCAACTCTGTTCTCCAGATGATATTGAACAGCGTCTGCAGCCACAAAAGAATAACTGGTCCAGTGTTTTTTAACAGGCCTGCAGGAATTCCACAGATTCCTGCTGCCTGACTTACCTTAAGCTTCTTTACATCTCTGTGGATTTCATCAATAGTCAATTCACCAGGATCATTTTGTGCAGAATGGGTCAGCTCGGCAGTGGCCTTGATGTAAAGGTCCAAACAATTTGGGGCTGCATTTAGCAGCTGGCTGAAATGTTCCCTCCAATGTGCTATGAACTCTGCTTCTGTATGGATTAGCCGACTCGAACTGGAGTAGACTACACTGAGGTCTATGTCATCTAGAGGATGTGAATTTTCCACACTCCTGCTAGCATAGCTATGTCAGCTAGAACTTTGTAGTGTATATCAGGCCTCAGCATTCTGGATTCAACCCTTCCATATCATTTCCCATTAACACACCAAAGGAATATCCTACACTATCCCTACTCCCAGAATCCAAGGACTTTCTTTGTTGTCCATATTGACTCAGGCAATTGGCAGGGGGATGGGGTTCATCATAGGGCCTTTTACCCTTATCCGTTTACTTGCTAGCAGCTGCTAGGGTTTCACCACGTGGTGTTTGACTAAGGTGTGACAGGTAACAGTGTGTCTCCACCCCTCAAATGTCTCCCCATTGATTCTTGCCTCCTGTTTCCACGGGGGAATCTGGCTGTGTATGACTCTAGGATGCAGGGAAGGTTGGTGTATGCATTCAGTCTTGTGCATGTTATACACTTCCTCTTTGTTTGCACTTATATGGTTAGTCTGCTGCACCTGTGGGGCAATGTCCCAACGCCCCTCCCCTGCCCCAGTCAGGCTGCCACAAAATTAATCTGCTGTGATGTATGACCATGGGTAATTGGCTGGTTTGCCTGTTTCCCCATTGCAGGGAGCGCCCTCATGTCCTCCTTCTTAGTCCCATGTAGAGGCCATTCCCCTTTGGGTCTTCTCTGAGACCCAGCTGTCTGCAGAAGTAACAGCCCATCTCCCTACAGTGCACCTAGCCCTTGGGCTTCGGCCTATTAACCAGGATTTTTAGATCAAGGCAGCAGAGTTTGTAAAATTACTGTAGTCTATTCATTTCTGATAAGCATTTTCGATATTTTTAACTCCTCAAACACTTCCCCATTTTTGTTTGTAATTTAGATTTCAAGTTCAAAATAACTCAGTTCTCCTTTTTTCTACCCCTCCATTCCCTGCCCCTCTCAAGTTTATTCCTCTATGCCTCGGGTGTTAGTTTAAACTTCCTGAGTAGAGCATGGTTACAGGGCTCATTACTGCCACAGTCTTCCCTAGACATCTGGGAGAAAAGCTTCTAGTGCCTTCTGTCAACAGGGAGAACAGATACTGGACCTAGTCCTTGTTGGTTACCCAATTACTTCATAACTCCTCTCAAAAGCATTTAAAATTACTTCCATGTCCTCCCACTCTCTTTAGTGTGGTAATCATTTAGAATTTATGCCATCTGAGAAACCAGGTAACTGGGGTCTGTCCCTAGCTACCAAATCAGGGTGCTGCTGGCACATTTTCTCCATTTCAAGTTCATGTAATCCTGGGGTTCTCAAACTTGGGGTTGCAACATCATTGCATGGGGGGTCATGAGCCATCAACCTCCACCCCAAACCCCGCTTGCCTCCAGCATTTATAATGGTGTTAAATATTTTTAAAATTGTGTTTAATTTATTAGTGGGGTCACACTCAGAGGCTTGTGATGTGAAAGGGGTCACGTGTAAAAAAAAGTTTGAGACCCATTGATGTAATCTCTGCCTCAGCTTCTGTCACTCCGGCTCTACTTGCTCACTCTAATGCATGGCTTCCAGCTCCATCCATGTCTTCTCCATGAGCAGCATTTCTCCTTCAGCTGCAGTGTCTTCCATTCAACACCTGCTGCTCTGGATACTGCAGCGCAGGATGGACAACAGCTCTGACTTTTTGAGATCAGCAGCAGACAAACCTCACTGTGCACACAAGTTCGAAAGCTGATTGTTCTTGAGCTGCTTTGTAATTCCTGCTTGCTATCTGGCTTTACACCAAAGGACTAACAGATTTGCTTTTTGTCTCAGTCCTGAGTTTAGAAGGTTTGGATCCTTGCAAAAGTCTCTCTTAAAACATTTACACACAATCACACTCATCACACTCGCAGCCACCATCAAAGCTCTATCTTATGCAGTACATGGACAAAGCAGGTCTCAGGGGTAACTAGCAGTAGGTACACTGCATGAATGAGGAGAGAATGCTGTGCTTTCATAATGAGCATTTTGTCCCCTGCCGCTTAGTAGCTACACTTCTTTCTTCACAGAGGAGACAGACACAAGAGCAAGATTCAAATTCATAGCACATTTCATCCAAGCCTCTGGAGACCCCACTGTTGCAAATGCTTAAGACAGCCGCTGATTTTTCAAGCTGTGCAGCAGCATGCACAAGTGTTCCTCCCAGTGATGCGGGAAAACCATATTAATGAGAAATGTATTCATAGAATCATAGAATATCAGGATTGGAAGGAACCTCAGGAGGTCATCTAGTCCAACCCCCTGCTCAAAGCAGGACCAATCTCCAATTTTTGCTCCAAATCCCTAAATGGCCCCTTCAAGGATTGAACTCACAAGCCTGGGTTTAGCAGGCCAATGCTCAAACCACTGAGCTATTCCTTCCCCATTGTGTACTGAAGACATCATCCACTGGAGAGTTTGAACATTGTTCTGTGACACTTGTTTTGTAGCACTGTGGCATTGGCATTGGGAGGACTCCGATGTGTTCCCTGTGGCCATCGTTACAAAGTCCCATGCCAACAGTTACCATTAGGGTTGGCTGAAAAACTTTGAATGAAACATTTTCCCTGTGGTAAATGGAGTTCCATTGAAATCAAAATTTTCCACAGGAAAAGATCTACTTCAGTGGAATTTTACATTGGGAAAAAATCTAAACTAAATGTTTCAGGTTGATCTGTATCTCTGCATGTGCCTGCGCTGCTGCAGTGCCTCATGGGAGATGTAATTCCAGGTTCCTAATGCCTCCATTCTCTCCTGCACATCCAGCTCTCCAGCCAGACTACATCTCCCTTGATGCCCCATGGTCTCTTCTTCAGGGGTATAGTCCTGAATGGGCAAGGACAGATACTACCGGAATGCCCCTGCCAGCAAGACTTCACGCAGACGGTGCATGTGGAGGATGCCATTTTCAGAGCAAAACTGTGTCCTCCATGTGGCAAAAGTGCCAGAACACTTCCAGCACATGCCACCTGAGAGGCTGAGCTGCCTCATGCAGCAAAATGCTTCCATCTGGTAATGTTGAAACATTTCATTTTTCTAGGATATATCTAATCTTATTCTTTCAACGTTTGCAAACCACATTTTTTCACAACTTATGTATAGGCCGAAAACCGAGGTTGAAATATTGGAATTTCCTGCAGGATGGAAATTTTGGTGGTCAGTCTGCTAATGGTATTGTGGATAAGGCTGCAGTTATGTATGTTGCTTTTTTAATTCTGATTTATCAGAGGCAAATTTGGATGGTTATCCTGTTTCCTAATTCCTTCATAAAAATAAGCCACTCTAAAGAGAGTGTGATCAAGTTTCTTCTTGGCTTCTCAATTTGGAGGCAATCTAGTGATATATCTTCATTATAGTGTGGCACAACTGCCTCTAGTAACATCTATTATCTATGGATCTTGGCAATTGCATTTGCTTCTTGAATTTACATTGTGACTATCCTCTTTCAGTCTGAAGATCTGATTATCCTGCTGTAACAAAAAGCCTGTCTACAGAGGAAAAATCTATTTCATTGGAGAGCCTAGTTACAATGAGGCAGCACACCGAATAGGCTTAAAATGTGGGTTGGTCTTGCAGTGTAGATGAGACCAAACTATATACCTTAATCATACTACAGACTTGGACATTACAGACTTCAATGTGATCTGGTAATATGTTGAAAACCTAGTTTGGTCCAGTTTGCACTGTAAATCTGAGTCGTATTTTTATTTTATGATCCTATGTTGAGAGGCGCCTGCCTCATGGCAGTTTTTCACATATTACAGAAAGAATCAAAGACCACAGCAGACAGAGTTGTAGCTCAGCATTGTTTTTCTTCTCCCACATATCCGCTTTTATTATCTGGCCAAAAATACAAGTGACCACTTCCTCTATTTCTTGTTTTCTGTTTACATGCTTAGCACTTTGTTAATGTTGTGCGTAGTTCAGTCATCTGTGCCATCAGATCCCATATTTGTTAGGCAAGTTCCTCTCTGGTGCTCGCCATCAGTACGCTGGTTGGTCCCAGCAGTGCTGTGTTGGCTGGCTCAGGTGATTGGGCTTCCCAAAATTCACTGGCTGGTTGCCTTTCTTCTTTCCTATTGTTCTCTTAACTGAAGATGAAGTAGAATTGGGTTTGATATTGAATTCCTCTTACAATGTGAGCCGGTCTAGATTGATCCATCTGCTCAGCAGTCACTGCTCTGCTCTTGACAGCTCTCTGTAGCAGTTTCTCCAACCTCTGTATATAAGCTGAACCTTCTTGCCCCTTTGCTGTCAGACATTAAGGAACTTAAAATAAATATCCTCAGAGTTTGTTGTGTTCTCAAAGGTGTGACTGAGGGCCTCTAGGCCAGAGGTTCTCAACCCTTTTCCTTCTGAAGCCCCCCGCGCCCAAACATGCTCTAAAAACTCCACGGCCCACCTGTGCCTTTCTGCAAATAAAAGTCAGGGCTGGCGTTAAGGGGCAGCAAGCAAGGCAATTGCCTGGGGCCCCAAACCACCGGGAGCACTGAGAAGGTACGTTTCTCAGGCTTCTGCTTCAGCCCCAGGTGGCAGGGCTCTGGGCTTCAGCCCCATGCTGTGGGACTTCGGCTTTCTGCCCTGGGCTTCAGCGAGTCTAACTCTGGTCCTGTTTGGTGGCCCCCCTGAAACCTGCTCGCGGCCCCCCAGGGAGCCCCGGATCCCTGGTTGAGAACCACTGCTCTTGGCAGTCCTTCATACTGACCCCAGGGTTACTGAGCTTCAGGGTGAGAATCATGTCTGATGCTGGGTCCCTGAGGCTCTCTACTGGACATCTTCACTTTTCTGCATCAGGTACATCCCACTCCTGCAGCATTTCAGTGGTATGTTCCAACTAAGGTTCAAACTCCTCTTTTCCAGGTATTGGGATGTGACCCCCAGCAAATAACCTTAACTTATGATAGGAGCTTGACTTAGGATGGGACAGCACAACCTTTTCTGGTGCTTGCCTCAGTGTCTTTGCCCACTCATCGGGTGAGGCTGCTGCCCCCAGACTCAGGGCTTCTGGGTCAAGACCCAAGACATCCAGCGTATCAGTCAGGGTCTTTCCCTCTTTCCCTAAGAAGGCCGACATCTTCTTAAACAACTGCATCTGAGGCAGGAGTGGGTGGGGACTGGCTTCCAGAGCCTACCAGCTTCCACATGTTGCCCACCACTGTTACCTCACATGGAACTTGTGGGGCTTCCTCCGCCTCTGGCAGCTCACACAGAGCTGCAAAGGTACCATTGTCCCTCATAAAATGCAGTCATGCACTCTGCATTTGCTCAGGCTCTCTGTGGCTGCCTGTGAAGTGGATTCATCTGAGCCCTCATCAAATGCCTCAGGTATCCTTGTTACTTGAAGGCAGTTGTTAGGGTCAGTATTCATCCCCTTGCACCAATCCTCTAGCATGTGTACAGCCATTATACAAATTGTGATTTCCTCAAAATATAGCAAAATTGTTTTTCCAAAATAATGGTTTACTCAAGATGTGCTTGCGAGAGGTACTGACCCAAGTATCCCGGATGAGCCCCCCAAAATGTAACCCTTCTATCAGGTAGTGTCAGCAGCAACGAAGGCTGGGTTCAATATCTAGGGATTCCTATAAACAATACAGAACAGAACTAACTAATCTGGGAAAATTTAAGGCAATACTTCCCCACTTGCAGGCTCTGAGTCTGTGTAAAAGGGAACAGGAACAAAGCATTTAGAGTTGCCAACCGGCCAGGATTATTCTGGAGTCTCCAGGAAGTAAAGATTAGTCTTTAATTAAAAATTGTCATGTGATGAAACCTCCAGGAATACGTCCAACCAAAACTGACAATCCTACAAGCATTAGTTTGGGAAAACATCACAACCACATTCAAAAGCATGTGACTATAAGCAAATATGACCCCACAGTTGAGCAGTGTCCTTTGGCTTAGTTTCCCACCATACAGTGGGAAACTCCAACGAATGAATCACACATCACTCCTCTCTCCCTCCACTGTACCCCACTCACGGTTGGCTGTTCATGGTTAGCAAAGGAACCCCTTGATATTGAATCTGACCCTTGTTGCTGCCAACTCCACCTGGCAGAATGGTTACACCTACTTTGTCTTCAATGCCTGGCAGCAATGTAGTTTAATCCCATATTTTTCAGACTTCACAGCATTTTAAATGGCTAAAGTGGGATACACTTAGTCACCATTAATCCCTGTGGAGCTATCCCCACTGCAGCTGCTAGCCTTAGTACCTCACCTGCCGAGTCTGTGCCATGCTCAGCCCCCACCTTCCAGCCTGGCCCACCCAGGTGCAGTGTCACTCTCCATCCCTAAGCTCTCCTGCAGCCACTGAGCATTCCCAAGAGGGCAGAGCATGCCCAAGAGCAGCCAAAGGTGCTCTCCTCCCTAGCTCTCACCCTGTCAATGCTATGTACCATGCTTGCCATGCGTATGGCTGTGTACAGCACTGAATGTGGGAAATGTTGTTCTTCAATGGGGATGGAGTTTGTGGGGGCAGGGGCAGGAGCGGGTCAGAGCAGGATAATCCTGTGAAACCCAGGACGGTGGGGAGGTATGGTATTGACCTGTGCACTATGCTGCTTTGTTCCTCATGATATCAAAGACCCTATGGCTTTCTTGGCTCTTAATCATTCTTAGAAGGGAATATGGAACTTGGCTGTTTGCGCTTGGCTAAAAGGGATCATCCTGGAGAATAGCCACGCGGGGAGCAGGGGAGGGGTGTGCTGTACATGCACCCCAAAACCACAGCCCCTCCTTTTAAATGGCAAACACAACCGCCATTGGTTGCTATGGGAAAGGAGGGTGTTGCAGTTTGAAACTATTCCCACATGTTATGAACACACATCTTTCGGAACTCTGGGCTTTTCAGAAAGCTGCAAGAAGGAACTTTCTTCACAGACCAGAAAATTACCATTGGGGATGTTGAAATGCCAATAGTTATCCTTGGGGACCCAGTCTACCCTTTGCTCCCATGGCTCATGAAGCTGTACATAGGCAGCCTGGACAGCAGTAAGGAGAAGTTCAACTATAGGTTGAGCAAGTGCAGAATGGTGGCAGAATGTGCTTTTGGACGTTTAAAAGCGTGCTGGCACAGTTTGCTGAGTAGGTTAGACCTCAGCTAAAGCAATATTCTCATTATTGTTGCTGCTTGCTGTGTGCTCCATAATATCTGTGAGAGTAAGGGGGAGACATTTATGGCGGGGTGGAAGGTTGAGGAAGATCGGCTGGAGGCTAATTTTGAACAGCCAGACACCAGGGCGATTAGAAGAGCACACCCAGGCATGCTGCGCATCAGAGAGGCTTTGAAAAAGTTTCATGACTGACCAGGCTATGGTGTGACAGTTGTGTGTGTTTGTCCTTGATGCAAAGCCGCGCTCTTTGGTGAATGTACTTCCCTGTAAGCCAATCCCCCTCCCCCTCTTCAACCGCAGCTGGCACAGGAAATAAAGTCCCTGTTGTTCTGAATCCATTCATTCTTTATTTATTAAAAAATACTTGAGATCATTGACAATGCTGACTAGTAAAAGGAAGCCGGGGTATACAAAGGGTTTGATAATGGGGTGGGGGGAGGAGGAAAGGACAAGGCCACATTGCTTATTGTAGCCACACAACAAATCAAAGCTGTTTGAATGACAGTCTTCTGTGCTTGGGCCATCCTCCGGAGTGGAGTGGCAGGATGCCCAGAGCCTCCCACCCCCACTTGTGTTCTTCGGCGTCTGGGTGAAGAGGATATGGAACTTGGGGAGGAGGGCAGGCGATTACACAATGGATGCAGCAGGGGTCTGTGCTCTAGTTGCCTTTCCTGCAGCTCCACCAGATGCCTCATCATGTCCGTTTGCTCCCCCATTAGCCTCAGCATCTCCTCCTGCGTGTTGCGATCATGCTCACCTAATGCTTTCCTGGCCTCTGCCACCGAAAGCCTCCATGCATTCAGCTGTGCCCTATCAGTGCGGGAGGATTGCATGAGCTCTGAAAACATGTCATCGCAAGTGCATTTTTGTCACCTTCTAATCTGCGATAACCTCAGGGACAGAGTTGATGCGGGGAGCATAGAAGCATTTGCAGCTGCAGGGGGGAAAAGGGGAGAGTAGACTTTTAAGAAGATACATTTCTGAGAACAAAAGGGAGACTCTTTCACAGTGAATCAAGCAATTCACAGCAGACAGCACATGTGTTTTAGGTACAAGGTCACTTTTTGCCTTTTATATTGAGCGCCTGCCAGTATGGTGACACATCACACATAGCTGGGCAACAGAATTCGGTTTACAGGCAGCCATGGTAAGCCAAAGGGTACGTGGGGTTGGCTTCTTCCGCCTTCATAACGTATGGGAATGGTTTCAAACTGCTGCATCCTGCTTTCCCAATGCCGATTGTGTTTGCCGTTTAAAAGGAGGGGCTGCGGTTTTGGGGTGAATATGCAGCACACCGCTCCTGCCCCCCCACCCCACCCCCCGCATGGCTATTCTCCAGGATGATCCCTTTTAGCCAAGCACAATGTGTCTAATGTGTTGGGGATCAGCAAACAGAGGGGATTACTGTTCCCTTACAAAACTTCCCCAATTTCAACCAGGTGACCATGAATGATATCACTCTCCTGAGGCTGACACACAAAGATAAAGACCGAATGTTGCATGAATGCAACCAAAACCCAGGACCATTCGCTGCCAGGCTTTGTGCTGCAATGATTCCAGACCACTTGCTACTGGCTTGGCGTGGTAAAGTGTCCTGCCGTGGAGGATGAAATAAAGCAGCCCTCCCCAGAAACCTTCTGCAAAGGCTTTCAGAGTACCTTCAGGAGAGCTTCATGGAGACGTCCCTGGAGGATTCCCGCTCCATCCCCAGACACGTTAACAGACTTTTCCAGTAGCTGTACTGGCTGCAAATGCATCCCAATTGCTCAGGGCAAATCAAACATTAAACACAATTACTTTTAACCCCATAGTGTCGTTACAAATGTGCACTCACCAGAGGTGCCTTCTCCGCCGTCAGTGTCTGGTAACAATAGGCTCTGGGAGGGTATTGGCGTCAGGGTGAGGAAAAGGTCCTGGCTGCTGCGGAGAATGGATTCTCCACTTGCCTGCTGTGCATTCTCCTCATCATCATCCACAAAATCGTCATCCGTGTTGCGTGAGGCTGCCACGTTGCAGGTGTCCAGAGAGTGTTGGGGTACTCTTAGGGTCCCCCCTCCTAGAAAGGCATACAGCTGATACAGAATCAGCATGTATGGGGCTCTGACCCGGAGTGACCGTTTGTCTCCTTTGTCTTTTGGTAGGCTTGCCTGAGCTCCTTAATTTTCACACGGCACTGCTGTGCATCCCTGGTGTAGCCTCTCTCCACCATGCCCTGTGCAATTTTGGCATATATATTAGCATTTCTTCTGCTGGATCAGAGTTCTGCCTGTACAGATTCTTCTCCCCATACAGCAATCAGATCCAGTGTCTCCCGTTCGCTTCATGCTGGAGCTCGTTTGCGATTCTGGGACTGCGTGATCACCTGTGCTGCTGAGCTCACCACTCTGACCAAACAGGAAATGAAATTCAAAAGTTCCCGGTGCTTTTTCTGTGTACCGGCTAGTGCATCGGAGTTGCAAGTGCTGTCCAGAGCGGTCACATTGGAGCACTCTGAGATAGCTCCCGGAGGCCAATACCATCGAATTGCACAGTGCTGCGTCTACACTACCCCAAATTAGACCCAGGAAGGTCGATTTTAGCACTACTCCCCTCATCAGGGAGGAGTACAGCAGTCCATTTTAAGAGCCCTTTAGGTCGGCAGAATGGGGTTGGTTGTGTAGACGCATTCATTATAAAATTGACATAACGTGGCTAAAATCGACCTAACCTCGTAGTGTAGACCAAGCCTTAGTCTCTTTGCTTTAGTAGTCCTAGATTCCTCCTCTGGGTTTCCCTTCTTCATCCCAATCTAATCCCTCCTTTGCCACACCCCCAAGTCTGCCTCTTGTCCCCTCTGCATTCAACTCAGAATGCTTCCTCCTTCTCCATGCTACCTGGGCAGTAAAAGGGAGACCACTGAGAGCACAGGAAAGACAAGCTCACTGCTCTCAGTTCTGCTGCTTCCGTGGCTGGGAGTAGCAATTCCAATGAAAGTTCTGCTCTGTCTCTGCATCCCTGGGCTGGCACATGCTCAGTACAGACTGAATCTTGGGCAAATTTAGCTGTCAAACTCTAAATAGTCTTTGCTGAGCATGCGTGAATTGTAACATTTTTCAAAGAGTTATAATTTGGCCAAATTTGAGTAGATTTTCTTGGGGACAGCAGAAGGGACATCCTTGACAGCAGAGCAACCCACCGCCCAGCCAAATTTCACATTCCATGTTCTAAATCTTGGCCGCACTCCAGCTGCTCCACAAAATGGTTGTGTACAATTTTTAACATGGGTAAAACATGTTTTTCTCTAATTTTGTTCTCAAATAGTTGAGCACTGTTTGCTGATACTTCCTCCTCCCCGCCCTCCCCCAAGCCTGAGGTGCACACTTGACAGGGAAAATATCAGCCCAATAGATTAAACTTTGCTATGAGCATTGGAAAACAAGGTCTTATAAGGAAGCATTGGGGGATGGGGCCTATTTCAGGTAAACTATTGGCCATTTCGCACTTCCTGTGTTAATCATATTCATTTGCTCTCTGTTGGCTAGAAAAGCTTTCCAGAATGGTCAGTAACAACCACACAGATGAACCCACTGACATACTCAATGCTTCAAGAAAAACTTCTCCTAGCACCACAGTTTCAGTTTCAACATCCTCTAGACAACTTCATTTTCATGCCAGACTGCTGAATTCACCTGGAATCAGTTATAAAGACAAGGGGTCTGGTTGCTGTTCTTCCATGGAGTTCCCATTTTATCATGGAAACATAACAAAAAAAACCTGTGAAGAATTACTAAGCAAGAAAGGCAAGGATGGCAGCTTTTTATTACGAGAGAGCGAGAGCATGACAGGAGCCTTGTGTCTTTGTGTTTTGTAAGTATTGTACTTTAAAATTGCATTAATTTTAAGACAATCACAAGTGGAAGTTATTACATCCTTAAAGGTGAATAAGTAGCAAATGTGAAAGTGATCTCACAGGCCAGAAACTTAAATAAGTTGCATAGCCCTAGTTAGCGTACAAAATATTTCTGCAGAGGAAAGGGGCACACATTGCCTCTGGCATAGGAGGGAGTGAAGACTTTGGGCATGGAAGGGGTGGGGGGTAAACATGTCTTGCATGAGGGAGGTGGCAGTAGTTAGGAGTCCCTGAAATTGAAAAGGTTGGAAGGGTGGCACACAGCATGCTTTGCATACAGTTGGCATAGTAATATGTTAAAGACCAAGTCCCATATACATCTCTAGCTGCAATCCAGCCCAATCAGATATACCCCAGGTTAAAGTGGCTGGCTCATTACCACACGTGGAATCCCCATGGGCAGCACAAGCTTTAGGGTTCTGGATAGGTTTGGACAGCCCATGTTAAAGCTCGTGCTGCCACAGCTTCATTGTTCCAGGACCTGAGCTAGCTAAATTAAAGCTAGCTTCGGTATGTCTGCTCCATCCGCAGTCGCACCAAGTGACTGCACTACAGACCGGCTCTTAGCTGTGCTGCTTCTGCAGAGGAACAAGAAGAAGATTACTTTGCACTAAGATAAGCAAATTTGGATCCTAAAACTAACTGAACAGAACTTGCATGCGAAGAAAGTGCTATTTTTACATAATCACATTTAACCAGCCTTTGTTTTTAAAACATGACTTGAAGCAACAACATCAGACAAACAGATGTCTGCTTCCAGGGTCTGAAAACTCTAGATTGATAAATTAGGATTGTTAAACAAATAAAGCAATTCATCACGAGATTAAAAATAAATCGCAATTAATCACCGGTGTAATTGCACTGTTAAACAATAATAGAATACCATTTATTTAAATATTTTTGGATGTTTTCTACATTTTCAAATATATTAATTTCAATTACAAAGTGTACAGTGCTCACTTTATATTATTATTTTTATTTCAAATATCTGTACTGTTAAAAAGACAAAAGAAATAGTATTTTTCAATTCACCTCCTACAATTACTGTAGTGCAATCTCTTTATCATGAAAGTACAACTCACAGATGTAGAATCTTTTATTTTTTTACAGAACTACACTCAAAAATAAAACAAAGTAAAACTTTATAGCCGACAAATCCACTCAGTCCTACTTCTTATTCAGCCAATCGCTAAGACAAACAAGTTTGTTTGTATTTACAGGAGATAATGATGTCCACATCTTATTTACAATGTCACCTGAAAGTCAAAACAGATGTTCACATGGCACTTTTGTAGCCAGCATTACAAGGTATTTATGTGCCAGATATGCTAAATATTTGTATGCTCCTTCATGCTTCCATGCTGATGATGCTCATTTAAAAAAGTGTTAATTAAATTTGTGACTGAACTCCTTGAGAGGAGAATTGTATGACTCCTGCTCCATGGTTTCACCTGCATTATGCCATGCATTTCATGTTATAGCAGTCTCAGATGATGGCCCAGCATATGTTGTTCGATTTAAGAACACTTTCGTTGCAGATTTGACAAAACTCAAAGAAGGTACCAGTGTGAGATTTCTAAGGATAGCTACAGCACTAGACCCCAGGTTTAAGAATCTGAAGTGCCTTCCAAAATCTGAGAGGGATTGAGGTGTGGAGCATGCTTTCAGAAGTCTTAAAAGAGCAACACTCCATTGCAGAAACTACAGAACCCGAACCACCAAAAAAAGAAAATCAACCTTCTGTTGGTGGCATCTGACTCAGGTGGAAAAAAAAAACAAAACGTGCATCAGTCCGCACTGCTTTGGATCGTTATTGAGCAGAACCTGTCATCAGCATGGATGCATGTCCTCTGGAATGGTGGTTGAAGCATGAAGGGGCATATGAATGTTTAGAATATCTGGCACGTATATATTCTGCAACACCAGCTACAAAAGTGCCATGTGAACGCCTGTTCTCACTTTCAGGGGACGTAAATAAGAAGTGGGCAGCATTATATCCTGTAATGTAAACAAACTTGTTTGTCTTAGCGATTGGTTGAACAACATTTAGGACTCAGTAGACTTGTAGGCTCTAAAGTTTTACATTGTTTTATTTTTGAGTGCAGTTATGTAAAAAAATTAAAAAATTCTACATTTGTAAGTTTCACTGTCATGATAAAGATTGCACTACGGTACTTGCATGAGGTGAATTGAAAAATACTGTTTCTTTTATCTTTTTACAGTGCAAATATCTGTAATCAAAAATAATATAAAGTGAGCATTGTATACTTTGTATTCTGTATTGTAATTGAAATAAATATATTTGAAAATGTAGAAAATATCAAAAAAAATATAATAAATTTAAATTGGTATTCTATTATTATTTAACAGTGCGATTAAAATTGTGTTTAATTGTAATTAATTTTTTAATCAAGTTAATTTGTTTTGATTTAATTGCTTGAGTTAACTGCGATTAATTGACAGCCCTAATATAAATCAAATGTAAAAGTGAATGTGTGCCCAAAACTCTCCAGTATCCTTCTTTCAATGGTAGCGCTTGAAGACAAGTGTTTATAAATGCACACAATACACTTTAAAAAGGTAAATGGACACTATTTCTGTTTTTAGGTACTCCTAAAATTTTTTTTTTTTTTTTTTTTTTTAGATTTAGGCTGCAGAGTTAGCTTTGGGGTATCTAACTTCACTAATTAAGTGGCTAAGCATTTTCTAAAATAGCTGTTTGTGCAAGTGACATACTTTGTACTTTAGAAGAGATGTAAATGGTATGTAATTGTTGTTAGCAAAAAATGTAATGACAGACATTTCCTGAGATTGGCTCCCTGGGGTTTTAGTCATTTATTGTTTTAGCTTGGTTTACATTTAAAAAAAAATACTTCCACCAAAAGGTTTAGATGTAGTGGTGTCTAGCCATTGTTGTTCCTTGAATGTTGATTAAAAAACAGTTTATGAAAGGGTATCTCTTCACAGCTTTGAACAGCTCATCTACACTTATCGAATCTTCAGGGAACATGAAGGTTACTTTAGGATTCAGGTAAAAAATTTCATTTCATCTGCAAGAGAAAATATTGTTTAATGTCATTTTCTGATTAAAAAATCATATACATAAAATCTCACCTTCACAAGGTATTTTCATACCTGCATTCTACCTCACACAACCCTTAACAACACTTTCTCTCATTACCCATTAGCTTGGAAGTAACACACTACTGCTATCTCCACAGTAATTTCTTTGTATCCATAATTTATTGCATGGCTTGCCCATAGCTACTGATTTGATCATGTCTTTTTGACAACATAAAATCTATCTCTTGAGTATCTACTCACATATTTTTTTTCGTCCTTTTTCTGATGGAATCCGCTTCCATTTCACCAAAGACATTGCTGGGTCCTGTGTACAAACACCTTGTGCTTCTGAATGTTCAGGGGTTTTGAATTTTGGAATTAGTCCTTTCCTTTTAAAAAGATCTGTATATAATATTTTTGTGCGACTGTAATGCTCCGAGAGGTGCTTTTGAGCATTACTGATTTGGGCTGGATTTCTAAGCAAGGGCATTCTGCTTTATTTATTTTATTTTATTTTGTTGCCTTCCTCTATAGCACAGGGTATAGACTGCTTGCTAGGATCATCTGGGGATATCTCACCAAACTAATTCCCTGGCATTCCAGGGGCATCAGGTATTGGTGGTGGGTATTTGAGTGGAATTTTGATGGCCTGTGTTTATTCATTGAGAAAAAGTTTCCGTCCTTTATGGTTGCAGAGCAAAGCTTGCAGACAAACTGTTCAACCTAAAGACTATGATGTCAGAAGACAAAAAGAACTCAAAAGTACTCCTTTTAAGCCAATCTCCTGATTTTGGAACACTCAGAATTGGCATTACAGCATATCCTTTTTTATAGAGGGATAACTTCCAAGCCTTATCTTTCCCACCACAACTCTCAAAAGCCTTCTCACCTCGATCACAGCAGCCTGGGCCCTCAATCACAGGCATGACACCTCCGGAGTGTCTCAGTGCTGTTTACAAGGCTGGGCAGAGGAGACTGCTATACACCCAGTTGAATGTGAGGGATGGTGTTTGGAACGTGAACTTTGATTCACTAAGGCTTTGTCTACACTACCACTTTTGTCTATAAAACTTTTGTCAGTCAGAGGTGTGAAAAAACCACTCCCCGGACCAACTTAAGTTTCACCGGCAAAAGTGCTGGTGTGGACAGTGCTACGCTGGCAGGAGAGGCTCTTCTGTCAACATAGCTAACGCCGCTTGTTGCGGGTGGTTTAATTATGCCTGCAGGAGAACTGCTGTTCTGGGGAAGCAACAAAAACATTTAGAACAGGGTGGGTCAGATTAACTATTTGAGAGATTCAGGCAAGGTGTACCCTAGAAAGTTTCCCTGGCATAAAAATGTCAGCTAAGAGTGTGATTTCTTTCTCTCTCTCTCTCTCTCTTTTCTTTTCTTTTTTTTTTTTTAACGATATTTCTTGACTGATCAAGTTGTCAAGAGCAAATGGGACAAATGCCCACTTTTGTGAAAAAAGCGGGGTGTGGAGGAATATGCGTGGAGGTGAGTGACAATGCCAGCCCCATGCAGGGGGTAGGCAGGACTCGGGCAGGGGGGCAGGCAGTGCTTGGGCAAGCAGTGACGCCAGCCCTGTGCAGGGAGTCGGGGAGCTCAGGCAAGTGGCTTGGGCCAGCCCCACGCTAGGTGGTGTCCCGTTTTCCCTTTGGGAAATATGGTCACCCTATGGATGAAACATACATGCAGTGGCAACGCTTTTTTCACTTTCTTTCAGACTTCTGAAGATGCTCCACAACGGGTCTTCAAAACAATAAATGATTTGATATACGCATATGAAAAGCCAAATCAAGGACTCATCATCAACCTTCGCTACCCAGTAAGGAGACTGAAGTCCCCAAGGAAAGCCAAGGTAGAGATGGATGAAGTTTATGATGGTAAGAGGTTTATTTCTGTCTTTTTAGCCTAGTGCTGGATTGACCGTTCTGAGAATGAATCCCTTCTGTTTCTCTTCAGTGCACAGAGAGCCCAGACAGCAGTTCTATACATTTCCTACTCAGTCCTTACCACTGTGTTTCAATAACGCTTTAAATCACATTTAAGAGAGAGAAGGGAGCTCTGTCAGCCTTTCTTAGCCTGCCAATCAAGGTACCCATTAGTAACAAGATAATGGCTACTCTCAGAATAGGTGTCCGCATCACAATGAACAGGCATGTGAAAATCAATTCGGCCTACTGCCGATGGGTAAAACTGAGACACAGAAAGGTTTGAGAATTCATCTAAACTCTCCTAGCATGTCACGGTGAGAGTCAGGAGTGATACTCAGAATTCTTGCCTCCGATGCACCCTCCGGATGGTTATAATCTTAAGTACTACCAACACAGGCTGGATCTGAACCCATGAGTTAGAGGCAAAATATTTCGCATCCCTGAATCACTGAGTCCCCTATACTTGATTTTAAACTTTCTTTTTATTTCAAGATGAAAAGCAAAAATTACATATTCTGCCTAAGTGATCAAAAACCTACCAGTGACATTAGCTAAATAGCCCCCTAACGAAAATGGGGACAAAGACATACTTAATGACTTTGATGGAGTTGGGATTTGACCCGTAATGTTTTAAGATTTAAAAAATATAAACATTGCCAGTATGCATTACTTTAGTATGGTTATTTACAATATAGTTCCTATAAGGTGCTGAGTCCACTGATTTCAGTGAGAGATCGAGTCCTAAATTACCTTCATACCAAAAATGGCACAAACTAAATTATCTTTGAGGGCCTAGGGGAGAAAATATAAACTAACTTCAAACTCATAGTTTTTTTGTTTTGCCTTGTGTTCTAACATCATAAGTAGTCTTAAATCCAAACTGTCCTAAAAATAAAAATTGGGGGAGGAAGTATTGTCCAGTGGTTAGGGCGCTGTCCTGGAATTTGTAAGTCTCAAGGTCAATCCTTGCTTTGCCATAGTCATCTTCTGTGAAGCTGGGCAACTCACTTTGTTTCTGTCTCAATTCCCCAATTATAAAATGTGCCTAATACTTCACCAAGGTGTTTAGGATAAATACATTAAAAATTGTGAGGCTTTCAGATATAGTATACTTTGATTGTAGTCATGTGTCTTTACTGTAACATGCCCTTGGTTTTGTTCGGATGAATTTAGTAAGAGTGGTAACTGTTAACCCGGACAGTGCTGTTGACACAGAGCAAAAGACTTTAAGAACTGCTGAATAATGCTTAATTGCTGAGTTAATCAGGCAGTGTGAGCTGTCATTAGAAACCGTTTCTCCATTAGAACTGCTTACCCATAAGAGTAAGTGCTTATACCAGCAAAAGTGTAGGAATCATGTATGCATGACGCAAGAGTCCTCACTTAGGAACAGTGGCTATACGAGTGTAGACTCAAGTTTCCAATCCTCTGCGTGAGTTACACCTCTTGTAGGTAGCCTGGAGCCCTGAATGGCAATCTTTGAAATAGCTCCTAATTAAAGGTGAACTGACATTTTATGTTTAAATGGCCCAGTTTTTAAGGTTCCAGATCATTAGTGCAACACCTGGGTAGACTTAAAATGACAAGTACATGCTAATAGTTAACTGAAATATATTTTTACCTGAGTCCCCCAGTAAGAGCTAAGCCCTATCCCTGGCATCTAAAGCGGTGTAAGGAATGACGCTCTTGCACTGCTTTAGAGCCTTGTCTACATTGGCACCGTGCACCTGTTTTTCAGCAATGGTGCAGCTACCCTGATTCGAACAATGGTTTAAAAAACTTAGACATCTTCAGCACAGCATCAAGAAGACTTGCTCCAGGAATCCCTTGAGCCCTATGCCTACTAGTGTTCACCATGTTGCTGGTGCCAGTGCATCTACACCATAGCCAACAATAAAGGGTAGTAAAGTTGCAGCCTTGTTTATACTAGCAGGTTTTCTTAAGCCTCCCCACAATTGCCGATAGCTGGTAGCCATGGTGGGATCACTAGGGTAGATCAGTTGCCATCTAGACCTGCTCTGAGCTGAGGTGAAAGGCATTGAGCAGGGCTCCTGGCATGGTGGCTACAGTGCTGGTCTAAACTAGAGTTCTCATCCTTGCTAGCACGCGGGGAGCTCTACTGGCAGGAGAGTAATGGTGGGAGATTTTAAGAAAAAGGCTAATCTAAAACATGCTGTAGTATCTGATGCTGAAGCTGCATCGGCTCTTGCAGGAGAAAGACTGAACCCTGAACTTGGCTTGTGGCCCGGCAAATACGTGTAGGGATTTGTCACAACACTTTGGGATTGGAAACGTAGTTTGTATTTATTTTTATACCATTTTTGTTCCTTTCTACATAAAGCTCCACTTTGCAGCAGCCTTGGCTCCCGTGTAATGCTACTGAGTTGCACAGATGAGTCGAGGTTAAAGAATAATGTTTGTTTGCCACTGGATACCTTGAGAGGCCACTGGTGCCTCTTAAAGAAAACCGCAATATCCTTTTGCCAGCTATCTGCCTAAGCTCTACAAGTAGCTGGGCCTCTACTAAACTTCCTTTCTCTTGCAAAATTTGAATGTGTGATAGTAATATACGAAATGTTCAGTGCAGATAGCAGCTTGAAAGGACATCTAAGCTAATGGAGAGGGAGATGAGGGTCTTAAGACCTCAAATCTCATCCTTGTCCCCAGCTAAATACAGAAGTTAGTTAGCATTACATTTATTATTCTCAGAGAAAAGGAGTCTTAGGTTCTCTTGCCCTACAGTTTACAATTGTCTCTCTATTTGGAACTATTGTACGTAGTGGAAGGATATGTTGTAGCATTGGCCATCAGATCCACTGACCTGTCTTGTAAACTGTTTCCACTCAGAAGCAGTTGATTATTTCTTGCTATGAGGCATTCCTAACTGTACTTCATGGACATGATAGTTCAAGAACTGAGCTGTCAGGTTCTGGAGGAGAACAATGCAGGATCTCTTCAGCTTGAGTTTCAGGCAATTTCACTCAGATCAATGGCAAAGGAGTGGTCTTGGGGGCCAAATCTGCAAGACCCTAGTCCTAACTGGAGTCATATATAATTGGTGTCCAGAACATTGAATGATTCCATCTCAAAAACCAAAATAAAATGTGTTATTTTACAACAAGCTCCTCTTTCCTCCCCCTAGAAGATCATTGGAATGTACAAATGACGACATACTGTTATGCTGCTTTCTTTACAGAAATTGAAGATGGAGATTATGTTGATGTCTTACCTTAAATCATCTGGGACCTGGTTTTTGTCAGAGGCCACCTCTTATCCTGGCCCCCATCTCAGCAGATCAAATGTAAAAAGCTTGCTTTCAGAACTTGTCCTTGCACATGCCACATCTGCTGACTGGGCATTCTCATCAGTGGACTTGTGCCTCTGAAATTCACTCTCCTGGGCAGCGCATCCAAGTAACAGACTTGTACTCTTTGGGACACAATCCAAGTTATATTTATTTTATTCATTATTAGAATAACTTATTTTTATTTTTAATTTGTTATTTTCCTTTTTGCTAACTGAAGTTCTAGCTGCCCCGGTCTGCAGCCTGTTAGAAAATAGTAAGGTAAATATGTTAATTGCATATGGGTAGATCAAATGGTAATGGCAGAGCTGAAATCTACTATGATACAAACTCTATAGACTCCACAGAATGTTAAAACCATGTTTTGTTGTGTTTTCATACTTTGTGCAAAAGACATTAGTTTTGTCTCATTTTCAGCTAACTGAATGGTGTATTCAATCAGAATCTTTACTGTCTTGAAGGAATAATATCATCCTGTAGCACTGATACAATCCAAGGCTGCTGACAAAAAAGCATTGAAAGTAGCAGCAACTGAAAATAGAGAATATACTATACAGTGTAAATAAATGACCTGGACTGTTTTCATATCTATAAATGGTAGTGTTGAAGATTTACTTTGGGACTGCAAGTTTTACACAGATACTTTTAGGAACAGTTTAATTTTTTTATATTTAATATTTGTTGCATGCATTTGACACAGCAAACAAATGGCTCTGTGGTGTCTATATTTCTTTTTTCTAACAAGAGTTGGCTTTAAAGAATTAAACCAGGGATCTGCTTATTGTATAGTTTTGTTCTGAAGGTCACTGCTTGGGGAAGTGGTATGTCTAATGGTTACCTGCCAGAAAGAGAACTCAGGACTATTGACTGGCAGAACTAAGAACGGAGAATGGATTGTTCTGTGACCTCTGGCAAGTCATATAACCTTGCTGTGTGCATTCCACATCTGTAAAATGAAGATACAGAAGCACGACAAAAATTGTTTCTTTAATGTTTGTAAAGGGCCTTGAGATCTTCAGGTAACATGCCATAGAATTGTGAAGTATCACTCTCGGCTCATTGTAAATTTAAAGTGCTGGTGATTCCACATGTTGGAATCAGAGGGTATTTGTAGTGTTATGATGCAAATAGGTGTTTAAATTAATCCGTAGACTTCCAGGTTGATTAGTGTAGACGGCCAAAACATTGATTTGTTTGAGAAAGTAAGTGGTTGCCGAAGGGGAGAAAAAAACTGTTCCGTATTGTAGGGAAAATCTTACTTTAAAGAAATATAGGGATTAATGCTTTTATATTAGCAGAGCTCCAGCAGCCTGCTCCACATTCTATCATCAGATTGCTACAGCACTGAGGTAGCACATCAGTGTACACACTCACTATAGCAAAAGGAAGGATTTTCCTATCACTGTAGTTAATCCACCTCCAGGAGAGGCAGTAGCTACGTTGGCAGAAGAATTATCCCATCAACCTAACGCTGTCTACGCCAGGGATTAGGTCATCTTGTTGGCCAAAAGCCTAATGGGAAGAAATTGTTTCAAGTAAAATTGTACTTTATTTTGCTTATTTTGCCTTATACTTTATTTTGCTAGCCTTAAATTAGTAAAAAAAAATTGTAGCCTCAAATTAAAACCACAAGCCCAAATTGTTCTGAGTTTATTCTTTACTAATTGTGTTAATAACTGTTTTTAGAAGGATAAAAATTGTATGGCTGTAATTGCCTTATTTACTGTTTGGTGTGAGCGAAGAATATATGGTAATTAACTAAGAAAGAACAGTCAGCTAGGCCAGATGGTCAAGAAGGGAGTGGAGGAGTCGAGAGGCACCAACTTTTACCCAGATGGCAAATTAACAACCCTAAAGCAAAGGCATACACCCCAAGAACAAGATAAAGAGTGAAGCCAGAGGGACAAGATAAGAAACAGCTGCGAATAACTCCCAGTAACAACCCAAATAATGCTAATTAAAGCAACCTTGAACAGGGCATACACAGCAAGGTCCAAAGACTTGTATGGGAACTTATTACTATAAAAAAAAGAGTGTATTGCCATGGGACTTTGGGTTCGTTCTGCATCAACATCAGATCTTCGAACGTGTTCGTCAGAACACAGCGCCCCCTCCCTCGTGTGCAGTTTCAGCCGACCATTGGAACTGACTGAGCAACACGAAGGACTGGTAACTATATAATCTAGCTGCAGAACCTTTGGTGGGGGAGGTGTGTGTAAATGGAAGCATATACTAATTTTAATGCTTTAACTGTACTCTCAATAAATGCGGCATATTGCCTTATCCCCTTTTTAAAAATTCTGTGTGCTTCTTATAAGCATAACAATCTTAACTATGTCACTCAGGAGTGTGGATTTTTCACTCCCCTGAGTGACGTAACTGGATCAACCTAACTTTTTAGTATCGACCCCACCTAAGTGCCAGCAGTGTTCAGGTTTCCAGATTACAGTATGCTACATCATTAGACTAAGCTCCACAAGAAGCTGTGTTCAATTCTCGATGGCTTGAAGAATAGGTCAGCCAACTACATATCCTTTGGAAGAACATGTGAGAGAACGAGGGACTCAATCTGCTGCAGCTGGAAGTAATAAGTACAGTAGATGTCAGTAGAAGCACAGAGCAGTCAGCACATTGCAGGATCGGGTCCTAAAAGAGGGGAGAGGGTAGGGAGTATAAAGATAAATTGAGCCAAAATACCCACCTGTACCCATATAGGACCCACTGGAATAGGCAGTAGTTGTTCTTTCAGCAGCGTGTGGGATTATTGGCAGGGGGAGGAATACATAGTCAGATGTCTTATTTCTAGATAATTCACGGGCCTTGAGCATCAGGAAAATGAGCCCAAGTTTCTAATACCTACATGCAAGAGGTTAAGGCCCGACCATGGTCTGTGTTATGCAGGAGGTCAGACTAGATGATAACAGTGGCCTGAAAATCAAGGAAATAATGAGTGGGGTATTAATTCTATAAAGGTTTCAGGGAAAGCTCATGACTGTATATATCAGAGGCAGCTTTATGCCAGTATCCTAGGCAGGTATTGCATTACATGTATGTTTAAAAATCGAAACAGCAAAAGAGCATCCATTTTTCTTGAAAATGATCTGAATAAAGTTCACTAAGTTAGCTCACTAACTTCACTCCTGCAGAAATCTTTGCTAGGTGTTTTCTAATGAACATATTAGGTCAGCACAGGCCATGCACACTGAATGAGAAAAACATTGTTGAAAATAAGGTTTAATTCTGGGGAAAGACTCTAGCTTGAAAGTCACAGAGAATGAGTCACTCTCTTTTCTTGACTTTTAAATAGTGTTAGAAACAGTACAGCACAGGAAACCACAAGTTTCTCCACCTCTCTTCTCCAATATACTTTAACTGTAACTTGGAAGGGCCACTTGTGAATCAAAATTGTAATATGATTTCCTGTTCAGCTTTTAGCCAATGCCGAGACTCTCAGTGTGCCAGTCACTATCAATGAAGTGATGTTGTTTTTCTGAGATAAACACTTATTCTCTAGACCAGAGCATTTCATGCTGGCTATTGAACAACTGTAGGATGGTAATGACTGTTGGTTACTACCAACCTGGGCTGGATTTGAATAGGTGACCTAAAGACGAAGGGCTTTTGTTTGTTCTTCTACTACCAGTGCTTAAAGAGTGCTGGGTCACAGGCCCAGCAAATAATATTGCTACAGCTTGAGCCAGTTAGCTGAGGGATGCAGACTTCAGCCCTGCCTGAGGGAAAAACCTTGCTGATTTCATTGTCTGCCTGCCCTCCCAAGGAAGAGCAAGGAATCAGAACTGCTGTGGGAAGGAGGAAAAAGATCTGCCTGGCTCCTCTCAGGAGCCAAAGTGGCTCTCACAGGAAGGGAGAGACGGAGCAGAAAGAGGAAGCAGCTCCTTAAGATGGCTCTGCTCCCTCCTTCCCTCCTGTGAGCAAGAGGATGGCTCTACTGTTCCTCCCCCCTCCTCTCCCTGCTGAACCCAGCCTGGAAGAGGTACAGGGGTATGACATTTCAGGGAGCAATCCAGACCAGTGAGGGGCTGTGTCACCCTTGCCCGGCAACCTGTGGTGCCTCACAATGCTTTGTAGCTGTAGCTCCCACCTAGGCCACTCACAAACAGCAGGCAGGTCACATCCTGAGAGTCTGTGTATAGCTGTAGCCTGCCAGCCACATGTTAGTCCCACTCTGGTTTTCACCAGCTTTGATTACTACTTACAGAGTGATCCCAACATATCCCCAGTCCCGAATTTTCATCCAAAACATGTATTCTGCACTGTCCAGCCCCCTCCTCACCAGTCCAGATATATTAGGTCTGTTGCCCCTCTTAGGGGATCAGTATACAACAGTTTGCTACCCTAACTGGAGTTACCCACACAATTCAGTTTAAATACAACACTGGATTACTTTTGATTAAAGAATAAAAAAGTTTATTTAATTACACAGACAGAGGTTTGAGTGAATACAAGTATAAGGCATTAAAGTCTGAAATGGTTACAAAAGAAATAAAGATAAAACTCTTCCTAGTACTAAAATTTAACAAACTAGACTTGATTCAAGGTGAAATCTCTTACCACACATTCCCAGTAACGTGGCTGATCAAATTCTCAGGCCAGGATCTCCCCAAGTCCAAAGGCTGTTTCTTTTGTCATCTTGGATGAAGGAGAGAGAGATGGACAGGGAGAGATAACTACGGGTGTTTTTGCCCCTCACTTTTATAGTTCAGTAACCCTTTGAAATGCATTTGCCTGATAAAGTTCCTTCCCGCTGTGAGGACAGCAGCAAGGTGTCTTGTTGTGAAAAGGTTTCATGCTGTTGTTTGATAAGCTGTAGATCTGTTTGTTCCCACTCCCCTTCTTTACCAAAGAATGGCCACTTGACAGGTGATGGCCCATCAGCTTTGATGACACCTGGCTAGAGGTGTCAGTTTGTCCTTTGTGTTTGAGAACCAGGCTTACCCACTCCTTAGACGTGTCTGATAAATGCACTTCAGTCATGAGTTCAGAGCACGTTCATAACTTTACATCTAATGTTGCTGTATACATCTCACCATGATATTATTGACCAGCACATTTAGTTTTTGAAATGATATCTCAAAAGGCATATTTTCACAAAGATTAGTACAACAGTGTGTAGGGTGTGAAAACCGGGGTGTATTCTGTCACAAGGGGATCCTGTTGCAGCCCATGTAGGCCTGGGAGAGGAGGTGATGAGCTCCAGGAGAAGCAGAGGTGGAGAACGCAGAATTGATATGGAGCTGGAGGGTGGTAGAACAGATTTCACTTTTATTTCTGTAGGAAAAGCCCTCCCTCCTGCCCCTCCCACATGCACTTTTTTTTTGGGGGGGGGGTGTAGTTTTTTGGATAGTTTTTGTTAAAATTAGCTAAATTTCAAAACGAAATGCTGTTTCTCAATGAAAAGCTGAAACATTTAGTTTCAAAATGGCCAAACAAAATGGTTCATTTCCAAATGGCTGAAATGAACTGTTTTGACTCTTGAAAGGTTTCTTTATTATTTTTTTTTCCAGCTGAAGCTATTTGCAAACTTGGGCCAAATTCAATGAATCATTTCAGAGCCCTGAAAAATGGATTTTTGGCAAAATTAACCATTTGCCTAAAAATTTTACCTAGCTGTAATTTTCATTTCCCCTTATCCAGCACAGGCTGAGAAACAACATAACAGAGCCAAATAAGCCTAATTTTACATTTACTCACTATTGGTTTTAACGTTTTGGAAGTCTGAGGAAAAAAAATCTTGTTCTCTCACAATTTATCTAGGAAAAATGCGTCTTCTGATACATAGGAATTGCCAGACTGCATCAAATTGAGATCCATCTACTCCAGTACACTGCCTCTCATAGTGTTCAGTACCAGATGCTTCAGAGTAAGTTATAAGAACCCCACAGTAGGCAGACGTAATGCATTTTAAATGAGGATTAAAAATATGACAAGATTCGGTTTAAAACCCTCTAAATTGCTTGGAGTCAACCTTAAGGACAACCCAGGATCTTTTGAAAACTGTTTGTAGCCATAGGAACTAGCAGTTATTTGTGGTGATTACTTAGCCCACACTGCTTGATAGTCTAATGACCCAATGTGGAATATAATGTAAAATAGAGTTGAAGTGAAAGATGATAGTGGAGGGAGCTCTGATTGTGCCAATTTCTTCAGCCTCCAGAAGGATTTCTGATTTCAATTTCTTAAGTATTTCTAACTCAGTAATCAAAGTGAGAACACCAGGTGTGTACATAAAGTAAATTAGAATCTAAAATTAGGGATGTCTTTCCTAATGAGGAACAGTTTAGAGATGATTAACTGTTTCATAATAACACCATCTGATCCTTCCTTGTAAGCCTATCTCTTACAGAGCATTCAGCAAGCCTACAGTTGTGGGACGATATAGGGCAGGGCCAGAACATTTTGTCTGCAGCTGAACTGCAGAGCTGGTGAGTTTCCACAACAACAACTGACCATAATTAAGAGATCATCCCAAAGTAAACCTTTTAAATCGATTAACAAATGTTCCATATTGGATTAAACTACACTATCATTTTCACTGGAAAGGCTTTTGATGCCAGAGGCAAACTCTTCCATGTGCAGCTCAAGCAAGGACTAGAACCTATCAAAGATTTATTAGCTTTTTCTTGAGGGATTCTGGCAAACTTCCTATCAACCGTATTACACACAAACTATTAAAAATGTTAGGTAGAAAATTCAAGCATGCAGAGATTAGCAAATGATAGATTTATGGTTGCCTGTACAGCCTTAATTCTGCTCCCCTTATGGATTCATCTGTGCACTGAATGAAGCAGGAGAGTAGTGGGAAAAAAATATATAATCGTGTAATTAAAACCTTTATCACTGTGTGTGTGCATATATACGCATGCAGTGGTGAAAATAAGCTTGCACTTGCATTTCCTAATTTTTGAGTACTTGATTCTGAAACAATGTTTATTATTTTTGTATTTGCTTTTTTATAAAAAAAGTAAAACTAAATTTTGTGTTCAACTTTAACAACTAATTTCTCCTTAGGAGTCATAGAAGGATTTGAGCCTTAAACCATCACTATTCTAGTACAGACTGCTATCATATGAGTTAAAAGGTTAACAAAAAACATTTAATCCAAAGAGAAGGCTGTTTTTCTAGAGGGTAGGACAGGAGGGATGGGTTACTATCTTGAGAAAATTGTAGGGGTGAAACCCATGGCAGCCTGTTTTCCACTGTCTTCTGCCCCTTGATTTAAATCAGGAGAGGTCCTGTCCCTTGTATTAGCTGAGCTCTCCCCCTTCTGGCCTAACATGTTGCTACCCACTCTCCTGCCTATCACACTTTCCCTATGGACTCATTCTACTGTGCTGTACATTTGAAGGACATAAAGTGTCAAGACGTGGTATCTTTTATTGGCCCAACCTCTATTGGTGCAAAAAAGATGCTTTCATGCTCTCACAAAGCAGAAGATGACATAAAGAAGAGCTGTGAGTGGCTCAAAGGTTTGTCTCTCAACAACAGCACTTGGTCCAATAAACAATATTACTTCACCCACCTTGTCTCTCTAATATTGTCAGATCAACACCCCAACAACTCTGCATACAGAAAGCATTATGCTGGTTTTCAGATGCCTACAGCCCACAATGCTTTACTCAGGATGCAAAATTATACCGTGGTCTCACTGCCCGGGATACTTTCTGTCAGTGCTACTTTCACGTGCCATAGAGCAGGTGTCATGTTAACTGGCCAGGGCAGGTGGCCCACGCTAGGGGCCAGGGACACTTAGAGCTCATGTAGCCTCTGCAGCCCGTGGGCAGTATCCTGCCCTGTTAAGTGGCTGGGCTGCGCCAAGGACACATGTCGGGACGCTTGCTGTCTCATGGCGATGGGGGCTGGGGACACTGGCTCCAGGGGCGGGGCAGGCAGGCAGGCAGGCGCATCTGCCCTGCCATGTGGCTGGAGCAGAGGGGGTTGCACTGAGGCGCGCCCAGCTGCCGGCTACCCTGCTCCCTCCCATAGTGAGGGAACTAGGGGTCCAGCTGCCCCCCCCCTCGGGGGCTTGACGTGGTCCCTGTCACATACAGGGTTTGCAGTTTGGTTCAATGCCTCTCAGCTCCCCCAGGATACACACTGTGCCAGCCCCGCTGCCAGCCGGGCACTGGGCCACCCGCCCAGCAAGGACAAAGCACCGAGCAGCTGCCTGGTCTCGCCGCCTGCCGAGCGCACCCCCACAGAGCGATGGCGGGCGCCCCAAGCACCGAACGTGGTAGACCCCCCACAAAGCGACGGCGGACGCCACGCTCCCTGGGCTTCCGGCATGCACCAGGGCGAAGCTCTCTCTACACAGAGCAATGGCGGCCTCCCTTCCCACGGTACCGTACACCGGCATGGGCAGCGGGCGGGACCCTATCCCCACAGAGCGATGGCGGCCGCCGTTCCCAGCATGCACCAGCAGGAGCCTGACTCCGCCCCGCCCGCTGGGCCGAGCTCCCAGGATGCCCGCGCAGAGGGGCCCCCTCCCACAGCGCCATGGCCAGCGCCTCCGCTCGCGCCGGTCCCGTCATGCACCGCGCGGGGGCGGGCTGGTTCTCCGGGGTTCGGACGCTCGCGGAGCTAAGATGGCGGCGCGGGCGCCAAATACGATTGCGAGCCGGCTGCGCGCGTGAGGCGCCGCGCGGGGCGGGATGGACGCCTCGGCCTGTATGAAGTCCCTGCTGCTGGCCGCCGCCCAGTACCGGGCCGCCAAGAGCCCAGCGCACGCGGCGCTGCTGCAGCGCAGTCTGGAGGTGAGCGCGCGGTCAGCCCGGGAGAGACGGAGCCGGGCACCGCGCAGCTCCCTGCGTCACACCCCTCGTCGGGCTGGGGGCTGCTCCTAGCCCGCCTCCTTGGTCTCTCTCTGCTCGGCGGGTGGGGAGTTACTGTGGGGTCCTAGAATACTGGGTGGGTGTTTCCTTAAAGCCTCAGCTCCGGGAGTCCCGGGATGAGCGTGTGGGGGGGCGGCTTTTTTTTTTTTTTTTTTAAATCCGTGTTAAGCTTGGAAAAGTCAGTTTACCCTGTTGCTCGTTTGGACCTTTTCACACAGGAATAGAGAAAAGGAAAAATACTTTAAAAATATGCCTTTATGAAACAAAACAGTGGCAACTGTCAGGGAGCCTAAAAGGCAGGTATACGCTTGAGACTTTTTAACTTATTGAATTGGTCAAAGCTTCAGGATGACTGTCCTTGGAAGATATGCTAATACTTTCGTGCTGTCATTTAATAATCATATTCTGCATTTATGTAGTCTCTTATGCACGCCAAAGCACTTCTTAGTTTGATCTACAGATAATACAATGGGGTCATTTCATAACTAGAAATTGTAAATATTAACAAACAAAGCCGTGGGGTGAGACTTGAATGAAGCAATTTCCTTAGAAATTGCTGGAATCTATTTTATAACATGTGTCTTTACAGTTAAAATGTGGTTCTAGCCTCCTTCCCCAGCGCTGTGGATCGGGTTAAAAAAATCTAAATACATGTTAAAACTAGGACTGTCAAGCGATTAAAAAAATTAATTGCGTGATTAAACAATACAGTAACTTCTCACTTAACGTTGTAAATGTGTTCCTAGAAAATGCGACTGCAAGTGGAAACGATGTTAAGCGAATCCAATTTCTCCATAAGAATGATTATAAACAGGGGGGTTAGGTTCCAGGGAAATTTTTTTTTTTTGCAATAGTTGGGCGGTGCCCCCGCCTTACCCCACACAGACACAACCCACTGGCACTGGAGACAATGAGGCAGGCAAGGAGGCTGAAGGTGCTGTAGGCTAGGAGAAGCACATTGCTCAGCAGCAGTGGCAGCTTCCCCTACTCTGCAAGCACCAGTGGCAGGGGGCTCAACCCTCAGCTTGCCCACTCCACCCCTTCCACCAAACCCCCACCCTTAACCTGCCTATTCTTCCCCCTCCCCCCTTACTCTGCATGCTGCTTCCTCCCTCCTGCCCACGGCAATCAGCTGGCTTGCGACATTCAGGGGGCAGGAAGGTGGGGGGAGAAGGGACTAGGCGCGCAGCCTCCCCCCTTCCTCCCCTGGCTTCTGCCCTCGGCAATCAGCTGGTTTGTGGCGTTGGGAAGGGAGGGGGAGTCTGTGCATTCATTCCTCGCTCCTCCCTGCTCTCTCCTGAACGCTGCAAGCCAGCTGATTGCCGCGGGTAGGAGAAGGGGGAAGGCGCTGATCTGTGGGGTCTGCCGGCGGGCGGGAGGTGCTGTGGGGGACGCAAAGGGGAGCTGATGGGGGGCTGCCAGCTGTGGACAAAGCAGGCAGCCAAACAACATTATAGCGAAGTATTGCACAACTTTAAATGGAGCATGTTCTATAATTGAGCAGGCACGTAAGATCAGAACAACGTTAAGCGAGAGAACGTTGAGTGGGGAGTTACTGTAATAGATTATTTAAATATGATTTATTATATTAAATGCTGTTTAAGAATTAAATATTTTTGGATTACAACAATACAAAGTGTACAATGCTCACTTTATATTATAATGTTTGATTACAAGTATTTAGTCTGTAAAAAAACAAAAGAAATAGTATTTTTCAATTCACCTAACATAAGTACTGTAGTGCAATCTCTTTATCATGAAATTTGAACTTACAAATGTAGAATTATGTACAAAAAAACCTACATTCAAAAACCAAACAACGTAAAATTTTAGAGCCTGCAAGTCCACTCAGTCCTATTTCTTGTTCAGCCAATCGCTCAGACAGACAAGTTTGTTTACATTTCCAGGAGATAATGCTACCTGCTTCTTGTTTACAATGTCACCTGAAGAACAGGTATTCTGATGGTACTGTTGTAGCCGGAGTCGCAAGATGTTTACGTGCCAGATGTGCTAAAGATTTATGTCCCTTCTTGCTTCAACCACCATTCCGGAGGACATGCGTCCAGGCTGATGATGGGTTCTGCTTGATAACAATCCAAAGCAGTGCAGATTGACGCATATTCATTTTCATTATCTAAGTCAGATGCCACCAGCAGAGGGTTGATTTTCTTTTTTGGTGGTTCCATCAGAACACCTCTCTGGTTCTGTAGTTTCCTCATCGGAGTGTTGATCTTTTAAGACTTCTGAAAGTATGCGCCACGCCTCGTCCCTCTCAGATTTTAGAAGGCACTTCAGAGTCTTAAACCTTGGGTCGAGTGCTGTAGCTATCTTTAGAAATCTCACATTGGTACCTTCTTTGCGTTTTGTGAAATCTGCAGTGAAGGTGTTCTTAAAATGAACATCATGTCATCATCTGAGTCGCCTATAATATGAAATATATGGCAGAAACGGAGCCGTTTCTCCTCCAAGGAGAATTCTCCCCCAAGGAGTTCAGTCACAAATTTAATTAATGCATTTTTTTTTTAACAAGCGTCATCAGCGTGGAAGTATGTCCTCTGGAATGGTGGCCGAAGCATGAAGGGGTATATGAATGTTTAGCCTATCTGGCACGTAAATAAGTTGCAATGCCAGCCACAAAAGTGCCATGCAAATGCCTGTTCTCACTTTCTGGTGATCTTGTAATTTAGAAGAGGGCAGCATTAGCTCCGATAAATGTAAAACATTTGTTTGAGCGATTGGCTGAACAAGAAGTAGGACTGAGTGCACTTGTAGGCTCTAAAATTTTACATTGTTTGTTTGGTTTTTGAAAGCAGTTACGTAACAAAAAAAAATCTACATTTGTAAGTTGCACTTTCACGATAGAGATTGCACTACAGGACTTGTATGAGGTGAATTGAAAAATACTATTTCTCTTTATCATTTTTACAGTACAAATATTTGTAATAAATAACTGAATTCAAAGAGTAAATTATGAGACAGAATACAATATATATGAAAATGTAGAAAAATATCCAAAATATTTAATGAGTTTCAATTGATATTCTATTGTTAAACAGCGCAATTAAAACTGATTAATCATGATTAATTTTTTTAATTGTGATCAGTTTTTTAGTTAATTGTGTGAGTTAACTGCGATTGACAGCCCTAGTTAAAACTCTAAGCAACCTTGTTTTCCCAAAATGCACTTGATGTAGAATTATATACAAAAAAACCTGCATTCAAAAATAAAACAATGTAAAATTTTAGAGCCTGCAAGTCCACTCAGCCCTATTTCTTGTTTCAGCCAATCGCTCAGTCTACTGGTGCGAGTTATGAGTGGTACATGAATGTTTTACAGCTGAAATTGTCAGTTGCATAACTTTCAAAATATGCTCAAATGAAGATAATTAATTTAATATTTTAATGAGTCTGTCTGTAGCTTTTCCATGTTCGTTCATTTTTGTTTTTCATTGTCTATAGCAACCAACTGTAGACATAACTGCTGTAATTTTTTTGTTGTCTATTGTATATACTAGTTCTAGCAAGCTATTCCATGGTATAGGCCGTAGAGTTAAAATGAGATTAATTCCAGCGTGTTTTAATTAATTTGATGGTTCTACATAAAAGAAAACAAGTCTTTCTTTGACAACCACTAATTTGGAGTTGAAGAAATAGAGTTCAGTCTTTCTGCCTTGCATTCTTTAATACAACAGATAAGTTCTTTGTGAATGATATTTCATATCTTTGTACAGAATAATTCCTTTTTATTGAAATCTGTGTCTTACTGTGAATTAGTCTATCATATTTAATTGGGAACTAATTTTCAAACATTCTGTTTAAACAATACATTTCCAGGCTATGTAAAACCAATATTTTTTTTATCCTAAAAGATATATAAACTGGTGGGTAACTTACCTGATGCTGTATGTTTCTTATGTACAAATACAGACTTGTAGTATTTTTGTATTTATAAACTAGTAATGATTTGTGTTCACGCTGCAGCAGCTGTTAACTTAAAATCAATTCCCAGTGGTATAATTGGTAGAGCTGTGTACAAAGTAAACCAACTGTTAATTATGAGTCCGAAACAGAAGAAATGTATGTTTTTCAAATATAAAGGGGACACATACAGTACAGTAACTCCCCACTTAATGTCCTCTCGCTTAACGGTGTTTCGATCTTGCGTCCCTACTCAATTACAGAACATGCTCCATTTAAAGTTGTGCAATGCTTTGCTATAATGTTGTTTGGCTGCCTGCTTTGTCCACAGCTGACAGCCCCCCATTGGCTCCCCTATGCCCCCCCCCCCACAGCATCTCCCAGCCGCTGGTAGACCCCGCGGATCAGCGCCTTCCCCTTCCTCCTCCTGCCCATGGCAATCAGCTGGCTTGTGGCGTTCGGGGGGGGGGGGGGGGGAGAGCGAGGACTTGGCACGCAGGCTCCCCCTGCCTCCCGAACGCTGCAAACCAGCTGATTGCTGCGGGGAGGAAGGGGGGAGGCTGCGCGCCGTGTCCGCCCTCCACCCTCCTGCCCCCTGAACGTCGCAAGCCAGCTGATTGCCTGGGCGGGAGTGAGGGGGGAGGAGTGAGGATGCTGCGTGCGGAGTAAAGGAGGGGGGAAGAAGAGAAGGGTTAAGAGTGGGGGCTTGGGGAAGGGGTGGAGTGGGCGGGCAGAGGGTTGAGCCCCCTGCCCCTGGTGCTTGCAGAATAGGGGAAGCTGCTGCTGAGCAACGTGCTTCTCCTAGCCTACAGCACCTTCAGCCTCCTTGCCTGCCTCATTGTCTCCAATGCCAGTGGGCTGTGACTGTGTGGGGTAAGGCGGGGGCACCTCTCAACTATAGTACTGTACTGTATGGCAAAAAAAAAAATTTCCTGGAACCTAACCCCCCTGTTTATATTCATTCTTATGGGGAAATTGGATTCACTTAACATCGTTTCACTTAAAGTTGCATTTTTCAGGAACAGAACTACAATGTGAAGTGAGGAGTTACTGTAATGAAAAACATGGTTCCAGAGTTTACAAATTCAACAAAAGTGGGTTAAAAGAGGCAAGCGAAAGTATCTGTGTGCTATCAAGGATGCCACTGGTGTTGGCAGTATATTGCATTGAACTGAAAATACAACTCCCCTCTGAATCTTGTGCAGAACTGAGACAAATATTGTTGCAGTTATATAATACTTATTTAATTTAAAATGTGTTTTTAGGTTATCTCTGGATTGAAGCTAACAAGATTGTTTGCATCAAACCAAATACTGCCAAGTGAATGTCTGAGCTGTTTAGCGGAGCTCATTGAGGACCCAAATATAAGTCCATGTCTAATCCTGTCTGTGATTACTTTGCTGTCACAACTAGGTAAGTTGTTCACATCTTTAATTTTTCTTTTGGGGAATTAAAGCTAAATTTTCAAAGATTGTTAATAAGTCTTAAAACAGTTGGAATCTGTGACAGGTTGCATTTGCAAGTGAGTTATCCGCTATACTATCTGTGTAAATTGCATTGATTTGAGGGATGGGGAATAATTAACTATGTACTGTAACAAAATTAAGTATTTAGTTTTCTAATATCTTATTCCTGGCAATGTGTAATATCTTGCATTCTATGGGAGCACAGAAATTGCCAAACTGAATCAGAAAATATATCCATCTGGTTTAGTATTGTCTCTAATATGGCCCATACCAGATGTTTCAGAGAACTACGTAAAAGCTCCTGTGCTTGACAGCTATCTAATACCCCAGTGGTTCTCAAACTTTTGTTCTGGTGACCCCTTTCACATAGTATGTCTCTGAGTGTGACACCACCCCCCCCCTTATAAATTAAAAACACTTTTAAATATATTTAACACCATTATAAATGTTTGATGCAAGGCAGGGTTTGAGGTGGACGCTGACAGCTCGCAACCCTCCATGTAATGACCTCCCCCCAGTTTGAGAACCCCTGTAATACACCCATAGGAGAAGTTTGTTCCTCAATCCATATAGTTCGTGGTTGTCTTCTCTCTCTCCCCATCAACCTAGCTTGTGTAACTGAATGACACTTGCAGTATTCATTTTCTTTGACAGCTGCTTTCCCTTTGAGATTCTTTCACAGTGCAATTAGCAGAAGTGTCTGAGATAAAAGAGAGGGTTGCTGGCAGGGCATTTGTTATGGGGCTGCACATTTGGAACTTGCTTCTGCTCTTTAACAGACTCCGGGTGATTCAAGCCAATCTCCAGGGCATGCTTGAAGGATGATCTTTGCTTTCTGGCATCTAGCCCATAAAAGTTGGGAAATGAAAGAGGTTGCAGGGCATTTGAAGGGGGCTGGTTGTCTTAGGTTTATTACATCTGGTTGTATGTTGGTATGATACGGGATAGTTGGAGTCTGTTTTAAATCTTTTTTTTTTTTTTTGTAAAGGATTTTAATGGGTTCCTAGAGCTTGAAACAGTTTTTTTTAAAATGTGTAGCAGTAACCTAGACAAAATGCCTGTTTTAAGCCTATTAAGTTATATTCTGTGTCATGTGATCTGAGGGTGATGGGTCATGGTTAGAGGTAGATTTGAGACTGGATAGTTTGCAATGGCAGTGATCACCTTTGTAAAAGTCTGCTTGTTTACTCACTAGAGTGAAGAGTAGTTGTATCTTGCCGTGTGTTTGATCTGTGAGTAAACTTAGTTTTAAACCCACCCCCCCCCCCCCCGCGCGCATCTTGGTTGAAGAACTACAGGTAGATTTTTGTGCACAGGCTAATAAAGCTGCTTGACAGTTTTGTGCAGCTGGCCTATAATACTTCAAGAGGGTTTTTTAGTCAGGGTGGAATGGTCCTTACAACATCATGTGGAGTAAGTGGAAGTGTTCCCGTGTTGCATTTAGGCAGAAGGTAGTCTGGAACAAGCAGAGAGAAGTTTTGACTTGCTCATGGTCACAGAGCATGTACAAAGTTTAAAAGCTGGTTTAAAAAAAAATACATACACACAACAACAACAAAACTAGGGATAGAGCTCAGAGTTACTGGTTCCCAATTCAGTGCTCAGACTGCTAGCTAATGCTGCTTTTATTATTAACTGCAATTGTGCAGGACAACATTAACAAATGACTTTACACTGTAGTTTTGGACAAAGAGACCAGAGAAGCTCTTCAGAATACTTATAATTTGACTAGCGTGCTGGCAGGAGTGGTTCACCGAAGCTCTACAAATCCTAATGATCCAGTATTGTTACAGGTAAGACAAAATAATGCTTAATATTTTATCTGTATCATAGAGTTAATTCTTCTGAAGAGTCTGTTCTCAAACATTTATAACAAAACCAAAAATGCTATATTTTTAATAAGCAGGGATCCCTAATAGAAATCATGCATTTTAGGAAACTCAAGGTCAGGAATTCTCACAAAAAATGTTTTGGTGGCCTTAGCGTGCAGCCACCAACTTTTGATGGTGGCTGCTCTGACAATTTTTCTTAAAATACTTAACTTGAGGAAAAACAAATATGCACATATACATGTCCAAATCACAATTTATTTAAGTAGGGTTTTTTGCTGTCTCAATAATAAAAAATAATGTACAATTGTCTCTTCTTTACTGGACATAAACAGAATAGAAACAAAATAAGGTGCTTTGCATGGTCTAATCTTTTTTGTTTTGTTTTGTTTTATTCCTTTTTTTAGACTTGCTAGCTAGTACAGACGCTCCCTGGGTTACACCTTGCGTAACTCAAATTTTGCGTAAGTCGGAAACGTATACCCAACAGTTACGGAGCCCAAAAAACCCTCCTATTTCTAGCTTACGGAACTTTTCTCGTAAGTGTGAATTTGCGTAAGTTGGGTCTTGCGTAACCTGGGGAGCATCTGTAAGTCTACTGCTGTGAGAAAAGGAGTACTTGTGGCACCTTAGAGACTAACCAATTTATTTACAGCTCACGAAAGCTTATGCTCAAATAAATTGGTTAGTCTCTAAGGTGCCACAAGTACTCCTTTTCTTTTTGCAAATACAGACTAACACGGCTGTTACTCTGAAACCTGTCTACTGCTGTGAAAACTGATACTTGTATGTTTGCTAATATCACTTTAAACAGCAGACTTACTATATAGCTCGGAGGCAGTGAAGAGTGATGATAACAAATATCACTTTTCACAGCAGACTTACTCAGCCCTAGCACGAGCCGGGCAATAAATTAAGCCCTGGATAGAAAGGTGGGTAGGGAGGCAGTGGGGGCCAGGGGTGATGGAGGGCTGAGGGAAGTGGCAGGGGCCAGGAACATTTGGGGGGTTGGTGAGCCTGCAGCCTGAGCTTGAAGCCCTGCAGCCAGAGCCTGCCACCCACCACCCCAGGGTGGAAGCCCATGTCCCACTGCCCCTGGGAATGTGGGCAACTCACATCAGCTGCCTGCTCCTCTGGCGTTTGTGGCTCCAGAAAGGAAAAGCCACTTCTTCCCTTCCTCAATCGCTGTTCAGGAGGCTGTGGCTGCAAGAAGAGCCCTTGGTGGCCGCATTTGCGAAATGCTGCTCAAGGTGATCTCCCTGATATATAGAATCAAAGTATTTAAGTTGTATATTTTATTTACTGTCTCAAAGTTTTCTATATCATCATCATCGTAGTATCTAAGTGATGTACAAATGGTTTTAGGACTACTTTTCAGTATTTACTTATGGTAAACTGCTTATTTACTTTTATCTTGTGTTTTCACCTCGCTCTAATTTACAAAAACTATTAACTTAGAAATTGGCAATGTTTACTTCAAGAAATGAGTGAGGGGGGAGTGGGTTCATTTTCTATTATTTTGAAGCAAGTATTAGCTTTTGGGATATCACTCTTGATAGTCTGATATCTCTCTGCTGTCTTTCATATTTCCATCTTTAAATTTTTGTTACAGACCCTTTTAACCCCCCATCTCTTGCGGCACCCTTCATTTGTAGATCTCAAAGCACTTTACAAAGGAGACAGACCTCTCTATCCCTTTTCATAGATGGGAGAATGAATGATATAAATACCAATAGACAGTGATTCTCTGGTCAACTTATTTGTGTCTACTCTAACATCAGTCATTAATGAAAGGAAAACTGGCTTTTTCCCACTGAACGGTCTGCAGGTTACTTACAGCGTGTCCATGTTTTCGTTTTGCCATCTGTTCACTGCTGTTTGAAGGCGGAACCAGACCTATCAGACAAGGCAGAATGGGAATGGCTGTACTTTTTTAGACCCTGCCATATATGTTCTGCCACCAGCAGCTTCAGGCAGATCCTATTCATTCTTCTTAAAGCAGTCCTCCCCAGATTGATTTCACTGGTTCACTCTTTATTAACCCAGAGCATTTGGCAATGCTTTTTTTAATCCCTGTAGATTTTCTTTTAGCTGGTACTGGTCTCCCAGCTGTCACTTCACTGCCATCCTTGTTGTGTTGCAGCTCTCTCTTTCTTTATGGTAGAGAGAAAAGACAGACAAAAGAACAGGATCTGCCTACAATACTGCACTCCTTTGATGGTGTTTAGACAGGGATCTGCAGGGACCAGATTGAGTCACCATTGGAGCCCACCTCTTCTGATCTAAGGGGACTCTCCACAGGTCAGAGGGCCTGTGGGGGACTGTTAAGGCACTAGGCGACTGAAGCAGCTCATGGGTTTGTCTGGTGTCTAACATAGGAAAGCTTCTCTCAGTATGAAAATTCCCATTTAAAATAGCAGTGAAGTGTTGAGGGTAGTGGCAACCAGCATATTTATATTTTTCCCCACTTCCCTAACTTAGAATTTCTAAGTTAGGTTATGTATTTGGGTGATAACCTTGGCTATGCTATGTAAAGGTTTACAGTCAAATCTCAAATTAGCTACTTTGGGAAGTTGAGTGAGTTGAGTGAGTCACTGTCATTTCTCTGCACATAAAAAGGGGAATGGGGGCGTATTTATAGTACAGTTTGTAGGAAAATGTTTTTTCCCTGGGAAAATTTTTGTTGTAAACAGACATTTCCTATGGAAATTTTCCATTTTGACAAAAAAGCCATATTCCTTTGGGGGAAAAGCCTTCATGTTAAAAAAAAAATTATACTGTTCTTCTTAGTATGCATGTCTGCTTACAATATACTATTGCCGTTGTGGATTACATTTTGGAGGTCTCTAAATAGTTATATGGGATTTGTTTAAAAAAAAAATAAAAAAAATTCAGGAGCCCCACTGAAACCTAGTTAAATATAGAGAATCCCTCCACCTCATTGCAAGTTTATTGGCCAAGCTGTGTGGGAGAACTGGGCAACCTATTTCTAAGCAATTTGTATGTGTTTGTGAGCATTCAAATGTACTAATCCAAGATTGTTACCTTGCTTTCATTAATTAAGTAAAGATATGCTAGGTGAATATCCCACATGTATCAATACTACATTGTTTCTGTAATACCATAACTTTATACTTAATGAGATCTAAATGTGATCAAGTCTCAAAATTAACACTGCTTGTTCTTATGACTCATTAAACTGTAGAGAAGTATCCTCTAGTCTGAACACCAAATGTCCATGTTCTACAGTAGAATGCTGTGGGAAGGCTATATAATTGACTTCATTTTATTTCTTCAGAGTATTCAACTTCTGCAGAGATTAACCTACAATGTCAGAGTTTTCCAAGCCAGCACTAATACTGATGAATTGATTTTATTCCTAATGCGTCATATGTAAGTATGTGTCCAGTTTTCTTTTTGGGGAGGAAATCTTTAGCTAAACACATTTCTAAACTTTCTTTAATAGCTTCATTAATGTGTTATTTCACAAGCTTTGGATGTAGCATAAATTATGTAGTAATTGCTTCTAAATTACCAGACATTTGTCTCTTTCAAAATGCTATTGTTGCAAAGAATATTCAAAGATGGGGCATTTACTTATGATTTTCAACAACTGGTAGAGTTTAAGGAGAATTTGAGCTTTTTGAAGAAATAAGTCAAAAAAACTAAAATAGCAGAACACTTCTGCCTGTCATTTAGACTTATTTCACAATTTGAGCCACCAACTCTACAACAAGCTCTGTGCTGGCAGATCCCTGTGCCTGTGTAGAGCTCTAGTGACTTTAATACATGCACCTGAAGCCCGTTGCCGGTTCAGGACCATAGACATGAATGAACTGTCATATGATTGGTTTCACTTTTGTATTGTGGGTAGCTTTTCCATACTGAATATGCATTGCAAGTTTATAAATGTCCTTTTAATACATGACTGTAATTTGGATGGATGTTTATATATAGAAGGAGATTTCATTGAATTCTGAATATATAAATGAAGCTAAATGGCTGTAACCGTTAAATTCTTAAGTCCTGTGGAACTTTTTTTTAGTCAATCAACAGAAGATGAATTAACGATACCATGTTTGGGACTAATGGCAAATCTTTGTCGACACAATCTCTCTGTTCAAGCTCATATAAAATCTTTGGTAAGAAACTTCTCTGATTATGTATTTTCTCTTCTGGGGATAGAGGAAAGGAAGAGAGTAGTCAGAATCTGATCATTTGAGGACTTAGAGCTCCTTTTCACAGACATCCTGTTTCTCCCCATCCCTCATGCAGTGATGATTCCAACTTTCCCTCCAGAGCTTGCAGTCCCACTTTATCCCACTGATCGTTTTCCTCAATTTTAATGTGAAGCGCCTACTCTTAGAATGATAGAATATCAGGGTTGGAAGGGACCTCAGGAGGTCAGGCTCTTCTCTGTGCTTTGTCCACACCATTACCACCTAGTTCAGATTGCACGTACTGCTTCCACGCTTTGTTAGTGAAAGATTTAAGTTGAGGTCTGATTCTGACCCACCAGTTGAGATCTTGTGGGAGAAGCTAAATTTTGTCAGTGTAAAAGCATGGCATCTTCTTTATATCTTTAACATTAAAACATTCTCATGTTACTATTGTAGATGGATTTGGATAACCAGTGTTGATTTTTGGCATAACTTGAATACTTAAGGCTTTTGCCCATCTGAGAAGAAAGCAAAAATCACCCCTGATCTTGGTGTTGGATTCATGCCCTTATTCAGCATCGACACCAGTTTATTCAACAGTAGTGTACTTTCACTGTTATTCCCACCACTACACAAATTAATGTTAAGTGTGGTTTTTAGTTGAGTGATGAATTCACAGCAAAGTTGAAAAACTGTGGCATTTTATGGGGGGGGGAAAGACAGATTCCATGCCATTGGAATTAATCCAGGGGGCCAGATTAAAGTGAAAAGGGAAATCCACATCTCAGTTAGCTTCTCTGCAGACTGAAGCAGACATCATCCTGTTGCTTTACATTTGGCTTGTCTTGGTTGTTTTTAGATTTCTCTACTATGATATAGGCTCCAAACATATTTTTTAGTGAAAGCTGAGAATTTGGAGCATAATTATGTGCCATGAGGTGAAGTCTAGTGCTGCAGAATTAGAGTACACAGGATCCTACTTAAAAGCCTGGGGAGTAGTTAACACCCTTCAAGTTACTCCTGGTTCCTTAGGGCAAACTAAAGCTAAAATTTTCACCAAATATTCTCACCCTAATTAAGGGAATAAAATGGAAAAGTGAAATGTACCCTCAGCTTTTCCAAACTATTTAGGAGCATACATAGATATTTCCAGCATGTGGGGAAGTTAATCCTTCCATAGATGTCATTGAAAGTATACCTCCATTGTAACCCTGATATTTATAAAGAAAAAAATGTAGCTGAATTAGACAGGAATCGGGTGTCCATTTATGATAGCTATCTTTTATCTATAAAGACATATGTTCATGAAATGGCATTCCATTCATCTTGTAAAATGAGTGAAAATCCTTCCTCCCCTTTTTCTTTACCATTCAAGTTTGACTTAAAATTTCTGTTCTAGAGGATACTTTGCATACCAGTATGTGCCTTAAGTGGAAATCACATTTTGTATATTTCCCATGTAATTCACTGGCCTCTTTCTGGGTATCACCTTAGAATAGTTCTTAGGCTAGATTGAATCCTTGTTTATAAAACATTATTCCAGACAATTCTATCAATTATATTCTCATCAAAACTGTCAAATGCTAATGAGTTTCTCCTTTTTGCTATAGAATGACGTGAAGGGTTTCTATCGTACCTTGATCAGTTTCTTGGCCCATAGTAGTTTAACTATGGTCGTGTTTGCACTTTCGATATTATCAAGCCTGACTTTAAATGAAGAAGTTGGAGAAAAGGTAAGTAAATATTTCGGAGTCTTGTAATGAAAATCTCACTGAAATTTGTAAACTTTGAGTAAAACTATCGAGTAACCACAATGACTGAGTCGGTTGTTCTGATTGTTTTGACTAGTGGGAGATGATTTATTGGTGTTGTAGCATAAATAGCTCTCATTTCCTTTTATTAGCTCTTCCATGCCCGAAACATTCATCAGACATTTCAGTTAATATTCAACATTCTTGTAAACGGCGATGGCACACTGACAAGAAAATATTCTGTTGATCTACTCATGGATCTGCTGAAGAACCCCAAAATTGCAGATTATCTCACTAGGTATGACTTTGCTTTGTAAAATTAGCCAGTTGCAGTTTTAGACTCATCTTCAGATAATGATGAAAGAAGCTTAACATCCTGAGTTCCTATTTAAAAAAAGGTTTCGGAGTAGCAGCCCTATTAGTCTGTATTCGCAAAAAGAAAAGGAGTACTAGTGGCACCTTAGAGACTAACAAATTTATTTGAGCATAAACTTTTGTGAGCTACAGCATCTGATGAAGTGAGCTGTAGCTCACGAAAGCTTATGCTCAAATAAATTTGTTAGTCTCTAAGGTGCCACAAGTACTCCTTTTATTTAAAAAAAAAAAGTTTAGATAGAAACATAAAATACAAAAACAAGCTTCAGGAGAAAGTGATTTTTAAACTGTAGCTTAGTCTTTTTGAATATAGCAGTTACAAGATGGAGGATGTTTCCTTTGTCTTTTATTTCTTCCTATTGGCTTTTCATAACTATTCTAGGGATGTGGCTGGAAGAGGGCATTTTAATCAACTGCTGTTCATAAATGTTTAATCGAGTAACTACGTCATTGAAGTAAGAGCTTAGTTTACTTTTTCTCATTTATAATCTAGATATGAACACTTCACCTCATGCCTCAATCAAGTATTAGGCCTTCTTCATGGAAGGGATCCTGATTCATCATCAAAGGTATTTTACAGAGAGAGAAACTATGGAATCTAATTTACCAAGCATTTGGCCTAAATCAGGAGCTGCTAACTTCTAATACTGTCTCTAGATACTTTGCGGCCTTAACCAAATCTCTCTCACAGGTATTCAGTCCTGTTAAAATCAGTGGGAGTTGAAGGTGCTCAGTATATTCAGGGATCAGGCAATTAACCTCTGTGTCAATTTCACCGTTCATAAAATGAAATAATTCCTCTTGTTTTGAAGATTAATAGTCGTACAGCAACCTGGAAATGTTACAGGTTAAATATTTGCAGTTGTACCTTGCATATAATGTAAACTGAGCTATTTTTAAAGGTTTTTGTAAACCTTCCTAGAATGAATTTTACAACATGGCAGACGATAAATGCTAAAACATTTTAATGTGTTGGACATTGAGTCTACTAGTGAACAAAAAGATACATTCTCGATATGTGAAGGTTCCTAGAGATTCGTTATTTGAAATCTCTTTTGTGAATATGCACATTTTCATCCATTAATATCCTATTATATATACGTGTGCACTGCCAATAGGTTGCTGGGCAATAGTCTTATTGTTTAACATCCAGTGTGCATGGGCAAAGTATTTTTTTTTTTTTTTTTTTTAATAACCCTTATATCTTGGTCAAATTAGTGCGGTTTCCATCAGACCATTTAAAGGGATATCTACATCTTAGGGAATTTGAACCTGCTACCTTCAAAGAAAAATAATTGCCCTTAAAAGAGAGCAAGCATACCTAATTTATTTAATAGAATAATATTCTGAGAGAGCTGCAAGCAACCGAGTGATCTTTTGTAATGGATGATTCATTTTTAATGAAAAGGTGGATATTGATTTAAATTAGATTTTTTTATTTTAATAATTTTTTTAAATGTAATTTCAATTAAATTTGAATTTCACAACCTATTTTAAGGCCTAAACTGGCTAATCTATTAATTTAAATGACTTTAATACTCAAGCAGTACATGTTTGCTGCCAAAATTTTAGATAGCGACAAACTACTGTACTAGTGGAAGTCGCTGACTAAATATCTGGAATTAGAATTAGCTTGAAATCCTAAACCAGCTTTGACAGTGGTGGCTGCTTGTGCAGGTGTGAGAGAGTATTTTCTTCATTTCGTTTTATTCAGCTAGTTCAATTCAATGAGTAGCTCATTTAAAATTGAGAAACAGACTGGGATCTGAAAAAGCTTGTTTTCTCTTCGAATCTATGAATAAAAATCTGAGAGGATGAGGTCTGCTAGTTCTATAATCTTGAAGGACATTGTGACCAGGAAAAATCAGTTCAATTAACTTTACTACAGCTAATACTTATGTTTTAATATATCAGTTTTAAATGCAAAATATGTTTTGATAAACTTTTTTTCTTATGTATCCAGCACTTTAAGGTTAAAAAAATTATTAGCTTAAATAATTCAATTTAAATTTCTATTCAAGTGCAGCCTGACAAGTCACAAATTGAAGTTAATTTAGTCAATAAGAAATGCATTATTCACCATTTTCTAACATTAACGTAGCTTAAATTAAGAATCTGAATATATGAAATTGTTCAAATGTGTATAGTGCATCCTCTTAGTAGTAAAAAGTACCAAATTTAGTGTAAAGGCTATATTTAGTTGCAAATGTTTTTATGGTTAAATGCCAATGAAAATCAACTTTTGTTTATAATCTTGTTTTGCATTTGTACTTTAGTTATTTTCCTAATCAGTGACTTAAATCAAGATTTCCTGTTTGCTGTATTAAATCATAATTAAAATCAGTGATTTAAATCACTTTAAATCAATCCACCTTCATGGATATGCTGAGACAACCTCGGCAGTAGATGTCACTGTGCACAATTCTAATAAACAATGTATTTGCTTTATTTGCATGACTAAAATATTTAACTCCTCATGTACTTCTGATTTGTACAGGTCTTGGAATTACTACTTGCTTTTTGTTCAGTGACTGAACTGCGCCATGTTGTGCGTCAGACAATACTGGAGCCATCTGGTGTGCCAGTCTCTGGAAGTACCAGATTCACAGCCCGTTCTAAACCTTCAGAGCCATCTATTGTTTTAGTGCACTGGTTAAACCAGCCATTGGAAGGATCTGAAAACTGTTGTGTTCTAACTTTAGAATTGTTCAAGGAGATATTTGAGGTACCAAGACTGATTTTAGTGGTCACCTTGTATCTGAATTATATGTTATCCAATTCAGAAACATATGCACCTGTATTTTACCAATCATAAATGGGGTATCTCATATATGTTTTTATTTAGAAAGCAAAGTGTGATGATAAACCCTAAGTGTTATTGCTGTAATGTTTCTTTCTAGACTTCTGCATTTTGTAACCCGGTTTTCCACTTAAGAAGGCACTGTCAGTCTAGATCTTATATCTGATATACATTAAAATTGTTACCCAAATGCATAAAGTCTTGCATTTGGTTCTAAAATGTTTAGAATACAAAATTTCATCAAGAAATAATAAACAATTGTAGCTATTTTGAAGGACTTGCAGAAGTGTGGTGGTCTCTGCTGATTGTGTATAGTTAACAAGTCTTTCCTCAAATCTGATGATGCTGGTCAATAGTTTGAAAAGTAAATCTAAAAACAGCATGATCAGTTGGTGGCAGAGCTGGAGAGGCCCCTAGGCTTGGATGCATGAATGTCACTGGGACCAAGGTGAGGAAGTTAGTAGGCTGATCTAGGGATAAGAGTAGGTTGCACATCCTTGATTGGTGGTTTAAATACGGAATCTTTATGTGTTTTGCTGCAGGATGTTATTGATACCGGCAACAGCACTTCAGCTGAACGCTTTGTGGATCTTTTGCTCCCTGTCCTCCTTGATCACCTTCAGTTGCCAGAACAGAATCTGGATGAGCTATTAGCAAAGAAGAAATGTGAAAGAATAGTCAAAGTCATTGAAGTCATGCTAAATATCCTTATGCAAGTTATTCCTGTTGGCTGTATAACATGAGCTCTGTTCTTGTAGGATAGTATCAGTTGCTATTTTTTTAGATATAAAATCGCTTTTTTTTTCAAAGATATTAAGATGACCTGAAATTAATAGATCTTAATTAAAAGGAAACTTGAAAATTAAATTTTCCTTTTTTCTTGCAGCTTGGAATCTTTTAGGATGAAAAGTACTCTACTAGTTATTGTAACCAGTTGTGAGCTGGAGCCGGTTGGCACCGGTTCGCTGGAACCAGTTGTTAAGCCAGAAGTTGCGCCTTAGGCGCCGACTCAGTCTGTGCTCCAGGGCTGGAGCACCCATGGGGAAAATTTGTTGGGTCCAGAGCACCCACCAGCAGCTCACCTCCGCTCTGCCTCCGCCCCGAGTTATGCTCTGCCTCTCTCTGCTTCACCGCCCCCCCGGCTTCCCGCGTTCGCGCAGGAAGCCTGGGAGGGCTGAGAAACAAGCAGCGGCTTTGCTCTCACGCCCAAGGACAGGAGGTGAGCTGGGGCGGGGGGGCGTGAGGAGGGCTGTCTGGGCTGTAGCAGATAACCCAAGGGGGCGGGGCCACGCAGGGGAACCGCTTCCCACCGCAGCTCACCTCCGCCACCCTGGGCCTGAGCGCGAAGCCGCCGCCTACTTCTCAGCCCTCCCCGGCTTCCTGCGCAAACAGCTGATTCACAGGAAGCTGGGAGAAGCAGAGCAGGACGGCATATTCAGGGGAGGAGGCAGAGCGGAGGTGAGCTGGGACTGGGGGTGGGGAGCTGCTAGTGGGTGCTGTGCACCCACCAAATTTTCCCCGTGGGTGCCTAAGGTGCCACTTTTGATGTGATCAGTCGCTCCCCCTGCTCCCTCCCTAGCTATGCTGTCCCGCCCCTAGGAGCCAGAGGGACCTGCCGGATGCTTCCTGGGAGCCGCCCCAGTTAAGCACCGCTGGGACTCCCCACCTCGCTCCCCGGCAGGTCCTTCTGGCTCTTAGGGGTGGGGCGGAGTGGGCACCCACTACGGTGGCCCACGAGACCCTTCTGCCTGGTTCCAGGGGCAGTCAGGAGACAGGGCATGAGGGGTGGATGGGGTACGGGTCCTAGGGGGGGCCACGACCCCCTCGTGGCGTGAGGAGGGAATCGGTTGTTAAGATTTTGGCAGCTCATCACTGATTGTAACCAATATACAAAGATCACCTTATTTAACATTCAATACAGGTGCCTACAGAAATGTGGCAGGCAGTTGTTTAACAGCACATGGTACCACTACCCACAATTATGACAGAAAATAACCTTTTCTAGTTGAAACTGCAGGGGAAACTTAAGTAGCACATACTTGCTAGGTTGCTTTTGCAAAAAATCCATGGATTTTAGATGATCGGAAAAGGAGGATTATTTTCAGAGTAACAGCCGTGTTAGTCTGTCTTTGCAAAAAGAAAAGGAGTACTTGTGGCACCTTAGAGACTAACCAATTTATTTGAGCATGAGCTTTCGTGAGCTACAGCTCACTTCATCTGATGCATACCATGGAAACTGCAGTAGACATTATATACACACAGAGACCATGAAACAATACCCCCTCCCACCCCACTGTCCTGCTGGTAATAGCTTATCTAAAGTGATCATCAAGTTGGGCCATTTCCAGCACAAATCCAGGTTTTCTCACCCTCCGCCCCCCACACACAAACTCACTCTCCTGCTGGTAATAGCCCATCCAAAGTGACCACTCTCTTCACAATGTGTATGATAATCAAGGTGGGCCATTTCCTGCACAAATCCAGGTTCTCTCACAAACCTGGATTTGTGCAGGAAATGGCCCACCTTGATTATCATACACATTGTGAAGAGAGTGGTCACTTTGGATGGGCTATTACCAGCAGGAGAGTGAGTTTGTGTGTGGGGGGCGGAGGGTGAGAAAACCTGGATTTGTGCTGGAAATGGCCCAACTTGATGATCACTTTAGATAAGCTATTACCAGCAGGACAGTGGGGTGGGAGGGGGTATTGTTTCATGGTCTCTGTGTGTATATAATGTCTACTGCAGTTTCCATGGTATGCATCAGATGAAGTGAGCTGTAGCTCACGAAAGCTCATGCTCAAATAAATTGGTTAGTCTCTAAGGTGCCACAAGTACTCCTTTTCTTTTTGCAAGGATTATTTTGTGATTAAGAACCTGCACTGCTGTTTGGGCAGTCTGTGTTCTGTTTCTGACACAGACTTGAGCAAGTCACTTGCTCCCTATCAGTGTCCCATCTATTTAAGAAAAAAAGGGGGGTAGCGGGGGCTATTATGCTATTTCACATCAGTGTTGAGGATAAAGTAATAACAATGTGGAATGGTCAGTTACTATGAGGAGCACCATAAAGCTTTCAATTCATGCATTTGTCAGTCCTCTTTTGTAAATTTGGAAAGATTACATCTACAGCATTAATGATCCATGTCCTGTGATGGGGGGGAGGGGTATTCTTTTGCATGAGCTCTAAAGTGAAGGGTGCCTTCTTTTCAGTCATCAGTTATTTCCTGTAGCATCTTGGTGTTCTTGGGAGATTCCCATCCAAGAACTGGCCTAGGCAAACTTTGCTTTGCTAGTGATTTGCAGCTTAATATGGTATGAGTTTAGGTTTCTTAAGTGCCAAAAAAAATTGTTTTGTTTTGGAGAGAGAAAAACAAACACAAGCTTACTCCCTTGTGTCTTTAAGGCGCTTCATTGTAATTGAGAAGTTGTGTTCACTTGTCAAGTGTCTCAAACATTTGATTTTTTTAATCTAATTCAGAAAGCTTTTAGTTTATTATAATGCATAAAAGAATAAATTAGTCTGCATCCTTAACTGAATTTACTGCTTTGTGGAGATGACCCGATGAAAATGCATGTCTCTAAGGCACTGACTGCAAGCAGATGCACATCTCTTATAGAACACCAATTTACGTGCAGTGGGATTGACATTGGCTTTGGGACAAAGGTAGTGGACTCTGAACTGTGGTGAGCATGCTAAAATCAAATTAGTCTAAAACCTAATTTACTCTGAAAATGAGGGTTATAAAGTACCAAAAAAAAACTATGCTTCTGTTCAGGCTAATTTTCTTGGCAATAGAGAGCAGCACTGAGAGAGCAGAATGATAGCTTTAGCTGTTCATTGAGTGTCTTTCTTAAATTGTTAGACCTTTTGTAGTTCTTTCAGGCTAAATTGGAATTCTGGTTTTATGGAAAAGCTAACCTAATATATACTAGTCCAACCTTAGTTATCAGTTTATATCCTAGGTGCCTTTAATGTTCAAGCCATCCATTCTTTTACATCTTGGGTTTAGACAACTGAACTTCAGAAATCTATTTGAAATTATTTTGTTAGAAACATTGAAAATACATGATTTCAGGGGGACCAAATGGGCTGGGGCATGGGAATGGGATCATCATACGTTTCACCATAATGTCACCAATCTGGATCTATCCCAAATGATTGGTGACCTGGAGTTCTCATTTGTCCTCTGTTAATTGGCTTATATGAAATGAATTTCTTATGTCAGCTTAAAGTTTTACAAATGTCTTCTGTAAAATCCTCCATTGTTGCTATTGGCTTCCTTATCATTGATCGAAGCAGAGAGACCATGGTGTGATGACTGAACTTTCTGCTAGATATAGTTGGTGCACATTACATGGTAGAATAGGGGAAGCCTGCATTGCTACCACCTGTTTCAGTTCTATTCAATCTCCATGTTTGCCATTGTATCATTAAATTCAAGTCAACCTTTTTTCTAAAAATAAAGCACATACTTTTGCTAAGTAAGTGTAAACTTATTCTCAGTGTATATTTCAGACTTTTCACTCCAATTTTATTTTGTTTAAAGCAAACTTGCTGCTGCTGTCATTTTGAAAACGCTTGATCTTATGAGCAGACTTAAACAGTTGGTGCCTAGTATGGAAGTCAGTTTCTACAAAATTCTTCAGGTAGGCTTTAAATGATTTACAGAGAATCATTAAGAAAGTGAGTGTATATTATATCACCCTTGATTTGATTCTGAATGTGTTTCCAGTATAAATCTTAAGTGTCCATAACACATTGAAGAACCTATCCAGGGAGCTGAGATTCCTCATGTTTCTTGTTCAGTCCAAATGGTTTTTTTGTTTGTTTAAAATATTTAGTTTTTGAAGTTTTGAGCCTTTTATTCCAGTGATGTATGTTAAGATATACTTAAATATAGCATTTATGATCAACTACAGCAATAGTATTAGGGTTGAAATTTAAAATGTCCTAAACTCAGAAAATTATTTTGCTTCCTATATCATGTAGCTGGCTCGGATGATTGGTTACTAGGAAATGAAACTTTTCACCTCTTGTCTGAATCCAGTTTAGCTGTTTTGTTCGTATGGTACAATATCAGTCATTACTGACAAGTCAAATGAATAGTATTCAGTACGCTTTCATGTGGACAAGGGTTCACAGTGCAAAAACCATCATAATGCCTGTATTTTGCACCCTTTTTTGCAAATGCAAGGACACTCAACTTCCTTCTAGTTCTCATTGGGTGACCATCTAAAACAAGATTTGTGTAGCTTTCAGGAGGGTGGATGACTTAAGCTATTCTAGGTATGCTTCTGGCATGATCAGGTTAAACCCTTTCACCACATGACCCGTCATGCTCAAAGTAAAGCACGTGCTTAATGGATTGCAGGTTTGGGGCATTAGTCTTCCCTCTGCTATCCAGGCCAGATGGGAGGAAGACTAGTATTTAGATACGTCAGATGATTTTACGCTCAGGGACAATAATAGAATCATAGAATCATAGAATATAAGGGTTGGAAGGGACCCCAGAAGGTCATCTAGTCCAACCCCCTGCTCAAAGCAGGACCAATTCCCAGTTAAATCATCCCAGCCAGGGCTTTGTCAAGCCTGACCTTAAAAACCTCTAAGGAAGGAGATTCTACCACCTCCCTAGGTAACGCATTCCAGTGTTTCACCACCCTCATAGTGAAAAAGTTTTTCCTAATATCCAATCTAAACCTCCCCCACTGTAACTTGAGACCATTACTCCTCGTTCTGTCATCTGATACCATTGAGAACAGTCTAGAGCCATCCTCTTTGGAACCCCCTTTCAGGTAGTTGAAAACAGCTATCAAATCCCCCCTCATTCTTCTCTTCTGCAGGCTAAACAATCCCAGCTCCCTCAGCCTCTCCTCATAACTCATATGTTCCAGACCCCTAATCATTTTTGTTGCCCTTCGCTGGACTCTCTCCAATTTATCCACATCCTTCTTGAAGTGTGGGGCCCAAAACTGGACACAGTACTCCAGATGAGGCCTCACCAATGTCGAATAGAGGGGAACGATCACGTCCCTCGATCTGCTCGCTATGCCCCTACTTATACATCCCAAAATGCCATTGGCCTTCTTGGCAACAAGGGCACACTGCTGACTCATATCCAGCTTCTCGTCCACTGTCACCCCTAGGTCCTTTTCCGCAGAACTGCTGCCTAGCCATTCGGTCCCTAGTCTGTAGCTGTGCATTGGGTTCTTCCGTCCTAAGTGCAGGACCCTGCACTTATCCTTATTGAACCTCATCAGATTTCTTTTGGCCCAATCCTCCAATTTGTCTAGGTCCCTCTGTATCCTATCCCTCCCCTCCAGCGTATCTACCACTCCTCCCAGTTTAGTATCATCCGCAAATTTGCTGAGAGTGCAATCCACACCATCCTCCAGATCATTTATGAAGATATTGAACAAAACCGGCCCCAGGACCGACCCTTGGGGCACACCACTTGATACCGGCTGCCAACTAGACATGGAGCCATTGATAACTACCCGTTGAGCCCGACAATCTAGCCAGCTTTCTACCCACCTTGTAGTGCATTCATCCAGCCCATACTTCCTTAACTTGCTGACAAGAATACTGTGGGAGACCGTGTCAAAAGCTTTGCTAAAGTCAAGAAACAATACATCCACTGCTTTCCCTTCATCCACAGAACCAGTAATCTCATCATAGAAGGCGATTAGATTAGTCAGGCATGACCTTCCCTTGGTGAATCCATGCTGGCTGTTCCTGATCACTTTCCTCTCATGCAAGTGCTTAAGGATTGATTCTTTGAGGACCTGCTCCATGATTTTTCCAGGGACTGAAGTGAGGCTCACTGGCCTGTAGTTCCCAGGATCCTCCTTCTTCCCTTTTTTAAAGATTGGCACTACATTAGCCTTTTTCCAGTCATCCGGGACTTCCCCGGTTCGCCACGAGTTTTCAAAGATAATGGCCAATGGCTCTGCAATCACAGCCGCCAGTTCCTTCAGCACTCTCGGATGCAACTCGTCCGGCCCCATGGACTTGTGCACGTCCAGCTTTTCTAAAAAGTCCCTAACCACCTCTATCTCCACAGAGGGCTGGCCATCTCTTCCCCATTTTGTGATGCCCAGCGTAGCAGTCTGGGAGCTGACCTTGTTAGTGAAAACAGAGGCAAAAAAAGCATTGAGTACATTAGCTTTTTCCACATCCTCTGTCACTAGTTTGCCTCCCTCATTCAGTAAGGGGCCCACACATTCCTTGGCTTTCTTCTTGTTGCCAACATACCTGAAGAAACCCTTCTTGTTACTCTTGACATCTCTGGCTAGCTGCAGCTCCAGGTGCGTTTTGGCCCTCCTGATAACATTCCTACATGCCCTAGCAATATTTTTATACTCTTCCCTGGTCATATGTCCAACCTTCCACTTCTTGTAAGCTTCTTTTTTATGTTTAAGATCCGCTAAGATTTCACCATTAAGCCAAGCTGGTCGCCTGCCATATTTACTATTCTTTCGACTCATCGGGATGGTTTGTCCCTGTAACCTCAACAGGGATTCCTTGAAATACAGCCAGCTCTCCTGGACTCCTTTCCCCTTCAAGTTAGTCCCCCAGGGGATCCTGGCCATCCGTTCCCTGAGGGAGTCGAAGTCTGCTTTCCTGAAGTCCAGGGTCCGTATCGTGCTGCTTACCTTTCTTCCCTGTGTCAGGATCCTGAACTCAACCAACTCATGGTCACTGCCCCCCAGATTCCCATCCACTTTTGCTTCCCCCACTAATTCTACCCGGTTTGTGAGCAGCAGGTCAAGAAAAGCGCCCCCCCTAGTTGGCTCCTCGAGCACTTGCGCCAGGAAATTGTCCCCTACGCTTTCCAAAAACTTCCTGGATTGTCTATGCACCGCTGTATTGCTTTCCCAGCAGATATCAGGAAAATTAAAGTCACCCATGAGAATCAGGGCATGCGATCCAGCAGCTTCCGTGAGCTGCCGGAAGAAAGCCTCATCTACCTCATCCCCCTGGTCCGGTGGTCTATAGCAGACTCCCACCACTACATCACTCTTGTTGCACACACTTCTAAACTTAATCCAGAGACACTCAGGTTTTTCTGCAGTTTCGTACCGGAGCTCTGAGCAGTCATACTGCTCCCTTACATACAGTGCTACTCCCCCACCTTTTCTGCCCTGCCTGTCCTTCCTGAACAGTTTATAACCATCCATGACAGTACTCCAGTCATGTGAGTTATCCCACCAAGTCTCTGTTATTCCAATCACGTCATAGTTCCTTGACATCACCACTCACCACTCACAATAACACTCACTCGTTACACATTATCTGATCTGAATGCTTCTATTACATAATTCTGTGCAGATAATGTACAGAATCCTGAAAGCAAGTCTTGCAGATTTGTAAAAGGTCATTGCTCTGGTTAACTAAATGGGTTTTCAGAAAATTGCAAGTATGTGTGGATACATAATTTTTTTTTTTTTAAGGGTAACTGAAATTTAAAAATTTATATCTATTCACATTGGCTTTGGTCTGTTGCAATATCTGGATTCTTAGTTGATTATAAATTGACGTAAGTGGTTTCTGCCCAGGATCAACGTTTGATTACACCTATGGCTTTTGCTTTAACATCAGACCACAGAGAACAAGTACAGGCTGGACTTAGAATACTGTTTGAGGCAGCACCATTACCAGACTTCCCTGCCATAGTGTGAGTTTCTTGTGTGTGGTAAGGGGGTAATAATGTGGTGTCTTTCACTTTCCTTACTTTAGTCTGAGTGACTTGTGTAAAGTCTGTGTTTGAATCTTTTTCATTAGGACTATTAATGTTCCAAATGTTTGAGTAATTGTTACCTTCTTCAAAACGTTTTCTCTGCTCTCATAGTTGAATCTTTCTTCTCATCACCCCCAATGCTGGTCTGTCATGCATGCTGGGCCACATTCACAGTTCTCGGAGAGGTTTAAAGTCCAATAACTCAAACTATCAAAGCTAGAAACAGATGTTGTGCCATTTGAGAGGAGTTGGAAATATCATTTCCAATAGGATATGGCACTTGTTTCTAGATATAGTAGATAATGAGTTATGGAACCTTAAAATACACACAGTGATTGTAGAGAAAATCTGCTATGAGTGAATGATCAGCCTCTGTTTTTTTAGCATTTCTCCTTTTTTATATCTCGAAATACTTCATGCACATATCTAACTGAAGTACCTAATTCAGTATGATAGTACAAGAAGGGTTGATATGTTTTTGAAGTGTAGTCTGTAATTGTTGTAGACGTATAAAATCATTGTCTCCTGCCTTCACATTAACATTCTTTCCAGGTTCTATTGCTTACTTCATTTATCTTGTTATATAGGCTTGGTGAAAGCATTGCAGCAAATAATGCTTACAGACAACAAGAGACAGAGCATGCACCAAAAAAAATCCATGTGCAGTCATCCATTACTAGTGTTATGTCCATGAAGTGCTCTACTTCTTACCCTTCAAATGATGATGCAACAACTTCGAACATTCAAGAGCTTATACAGAAACTTCAGTCTGGACTGGAGGTTAATACTATTTAATATTTCTGGTAGGATAACTACTAACATTCTTAGTATTTACAGAAGGGGTGTAGCACCTGAAACTTTTAGACTACGGTGTATACGTTGACAAATGTAAACTCAAACACCTCACCTGAACTCAATCGTATGCTATTACATTCTCAGGCAGAAGGCCAAATAAAGAGGATCCCTGTTGTGTCCAGAAAGGTCAACAGTCTGGTCTGTCAGACTTTCATAGTTCAGAAACTTTACCCTGAGAGCGTATTGCTTACCTTTACCTAGCTTTCAGACATGGGGACTTAGCAGATGTGTCCCAGAAGATCTAAGCTATTGCAATGATAAGAGAGAGAGAAGTTTTTTATAGAAAGACACTCCCTGGGGGGCAGATGACATTCTGGCGTATAGGATCAGGGATAATCACCCATCTTTTAGATACTTGTATGTGCCCTCCAAACACGGTAGTATTTTGAGCACCTCCTTATCTTGATATTTGATAGCATCCCTAGGGAAGTCGTTTTACAACAGTGGAAATCTTGCTTCCCTCCGATATAGTGTGCATCGTAAGTTGATGAATAACTTTATTACACTATCATTCCTTTTATTTGAATTTTCTAAAGCATGTCACCATAGTGTCTAGGCACCAAATGCAGAATTTGTTGCATTAAGTTAACTGTGGTTTCTCCAACACAAAGGAACTCCAAATACAGAAACAGTTCCTGCAACCCAGACCATAAGATGAACTTCTGACAGAAAGAAAGCTTATTGGCATATACCTAGCGATGCACTTAACTCTTCTGATCAGAGGAGTTGTTCCTTCCAGGAGGGAATGACTTTTTATAGTTTGATCTTTTGTTCCATGAACATCAAACACTTCAGCCTTAAATGTTTAACACAAGCTACAGAAGAAAAGTGGACACTGTAGAATATGCCATCTTGTTGTAATGTAGTTTAAGTTCTTCACGTGAAGAAGCTAAATAAATTAAATACAAGATGTGCAGAAAACCGAATATTGCAAGTCATGTTTTGTTATTGACTTGTTTGTACATTTAAATAAAATTCTAGATGAAAGTACTTATGCCACGTGATCCTTCAGCTTTGTAACAACAACAGCGGTAGGGTCCAAGACAATACAGAGAGAGCTGAAAAACATACAAATGGGGGAAAAGAATAGATATCTAATCTCCTTCTGCAGTCGGGAATTTTGAACTAATTTTTCCCTGTGTAGGAGCTGGTACTGTTCTGAAAACAAGATGTTAGTAAACTACCACTGGATGACATTTATCTTCTGTAGTGAAAAGCACAAACAGCTGGGCTCACTTGCACAGCATCATCCATCAGCCTACACTGAACGGTCTCCCCAGAACTGGCACTGGCACCTCCCCGAGCACTATCGTCATGGAAAGTTTTTTTTGTTTTTTTTTTAATCCCCAGCCCACCCATGGAAGACTCTCTCCTCAATTACCTACTTAACTGAATATATACAAATGTAAATGTTTACACAAGTATTCATTTGAGTAAACATATAAGCCCTATATTGTGCCATAAAGGTCAGTAAATTCTTTAGCATACTAAAGAATCTTAATGAAGGATGGAGGAGACATTTCACAAAAACTTTCTCTGATTATTTTCATCAAAATATTCTGACCTATCTCTGTCAAGCTCAATGAAGTCTGAGATTAGGTTTTTGGCCATAATGCCCTGCCACTAGTCTTGCAGAACTGAAATACCATTTGTCAGGAGGAACATTTAAGCTTCCCACACCCAACCGAACCAGTAGGTTTACTGTAGTAGCCAGCAATATGTACGTAATGAGTTTTTCCTCATTTTTGGAGTCACACTAACTTATCATGATAGCTGATGTTATGATTGTCCCTTTATTGGGTAAATTTTATTCAGTAATTCCAATACTTTCCTACATTAAACTGAACAGGATTGAGCTATAATCAAGTTGATGCAGCAAGGCTTTGAAGGCAGAGTAGCTGCCAGCCTGTGGGCTTATTTAATTAATATCCTCTCATCAACATCTATAAAATGAATGACTGTTCATCCAGAAGCTACAAATTAGACTATTTATCTTCAGGCTGTTGAATTCTACTACTCTAACTTCTCCCACAGATGAAGGAACCAATCACTGATGTGAGGATGTCTGACATAATGGATGTCTACGAACAGAAACTAGCGGCATTAGCCGTGAGTATAAATGAACATGTGTATTTACGTGACTGTAGAGTATGTGTACTTACTATGAAAGATAAAATTAAGGAAATAGCGCTACTAATCTTTCTTAATCTTTAGTCCAAAGAAACCAGGTTACAAGATCTGTTGGAGGCAAAGGCACTAGCGCTTGCTCAGGCTGATAGGCTAATTGCCCAGTACCGTTGTCAGAGAGTCCAAGCTGAATCTGAGGTGAGTATGAACAACCACACTCTAGAAGGAAGAGGTGGAAGATACTTATAAGGTCATCTAGTCCAAACCTCAGTGTTCTCTCATGGAGGCCCCAGTGCAGAATGGTTCTCTACATGAGTATTAAGATAATCTTTGTGTTTAGTTTTTAAAAGAAACTCAAGTTCTAAGATTACCACTTTTGTGGAAAATATTCTAATCTAGTGTCACTGCTAAATTTTTCTGATACTTACTGTAAATATTCTTTTAGTTTCATCCCCTTCTCTCTATAAGGAACTTGAGCCTCCATATTTGACATTTTTGCCCTTTAGGTATGACCTTATGTCATTTTTGAAGCTCTCCCTTCCTCCACTGTTTAGCTAAATTATGTATATGACCTTTTGTTGACATAGCTATCTAGTGTTAATGCCCCATTAATGGCTGGTCTTTCAGAACAGCCTCAATAATCTCCCCCATCTACGCAACAAGATTTACTGTACTAGTGTTACTGTTTGTTTTATAACACTATTCTAGAGTACTGTACTTCTAAGTACAGTACTAAAATGTTAGGGGTTTGCACACAGCCCTAGAACCTTTTCCTGTTTATGTGCAAGCTAACAGCTAGTCTGTGCTTTCAAATGAAGCTTAAGCCACAAGTGTAAGCACTTCAGATACTTTTTAAAAGAGTATCTAAACTTTTTTTTTTTTTTGGTTTATTTTTAAGGTCACAAATGACTACTGTATCTGAGTGTAAAATAACTGATTCGGTCATCATTTGCCAAAACTTTAGACATGCTTAAAACTTGCTATCTAATTTTAAATATAGTGCACTGACCATGGAGCATTTGATCATACAGGTTTTTGTGGATAATTTAGCAGTAGGGTAAATTCTAATTCCATGTAAAATTCCCCGTTGTTTTGAGTGAGATAAGTAACATAGCATAGATTAAGCATGTAAAGGAGTCTGTGTATTTGCTTTTTGCTAAAAGGCAAGGACGCTTGCTGCAATGTTGAAGGATGCAGAGCGAAAAAATGAAGAACTAGATGTATTGCTGAAAGCTCAGCATGTAGAATCTGAACGGGCGCAGAATGACATAGAGCAGCTCTTTCAACATAATAGGAAGTTACAAACAGTGGCTGAAGAATATGAGATACTGAAAAGATCCTCCATTGATCTTCTGCAGAAGTAAGAACTTAAAATCTATCTGCACTACTTGTTTACTAACCCAAAACGGAAAATTTTTGGATAGGTAACAGATTAAAAGAGAAAATAGGTTTACACAGGCCTTTCTTAAAGGACCTACTTTGACCTGATTAGTCCTTTCAGCCAAGGAATGCTGGTTAGAGCTCTGTTTTGAATCCAGTAAGTGCCCAATTTAGCTGAAGCAGAAGAAGGGCTTTGAGGCGTTCAAAGCACTGTTTTTTTCTAGGCTAATCGTATTGCAGGACAGTGTGTTAAAACACTCTGTATATAGGTTTTAAGTGGGTCACTGCTAATGTAGTTGAATTTTATTTGTTCTTGGATCAAATTAATCCTGTGTTTGAAAAAGTTTGTAACTTGAACAGAATATAGAAATTGATGGATGAAGGTGCAGATTCCAAAGCTATTAAGTTAAGAAATGGGTGAGGATGATTTGAGTAATGAAGATTTCCATGTAAAGAAAGAATGGAACTAGTTTGTTGAGTGGACATGATAGGTGTACAAAATTAATGGCTGAAAAGGGCAAATAGAGTGCTCCTACTTGCCTGTCCTTATAATACAAGAATAAAGGGACACTTAGTGAAATAAAGGCAACAACTTTAAAGCGAATACAAAAAAACTAGGCTAAGAGGTTGGTGGGATTCAAAAAAGGAATGCACTTGTTTGGATGAGACCATTCGGAGTTAGATTAGATGATCAAAAATTTTCTAAAGAATAAAAACCTTTGTACTTTAGGCAGAGACTAACTTCTACCAGATACTCCTTAAGAAGGAACGTCTCCTATGTGCAGATAATCTCGTAATTGTCCATTATGGGAATTCTTGACTTCCTCTGAAGCATTGGTCTGGCCTCTGTCAGACAAGCTACTTCCAGCTACTGGTCTGATTATGTATAACTCGCTACATTTGTGTGAACCACCTGATTGTGGTGAACTTTGTCTGAAAGAAACGTGTAGTCTCAATCCAATGCTTAATCTTAATAAACAGTCAGTGATAATGTGTAAGGGTTCCAATGAGGATTGAGGTTAAGATGAAAGTTGCTGTTTGCTTTTTATATTTTATGCACTGCAGGTTTTTTAATAATTTTTTTTTTGCCAAAAGTGGGCATAACTATGTTTTGCTTGGAAGTGGAGTGGAAAAATAGCTCATTGGATGTCAAAAGTATTTTTTCTTTCATGACACAGTAAACCTTTTAAAAAGTTTACTTAGGCTTCTTAACCATAACCCATTAACTAACTTACTTTTAGGCATGAAACCACTGAAAGACAATATAAAGATCTGCAGATTACATGTAATTCACTAAATAAACAAGCTGAGGCCATGAAAAAGCTGAATGAATCGCTCAAGCAACAGAATGACAAGTAAGTTCATTTTTTTTAAAAGCAAATTAAAGGGAAACCATCAAGTCACATCAATACTGATTGTTTAAGTGTCTGTGGTTTCAAGTATCACCTGAGGTGTGAGGGGGGGGAGACTTCTCCATTTTGCTTTAATTAGTTACTCTCACCTGTTTCCCCTGTGTAATCGGTTTCTTCTGGTTTTGTTTCTGGTCTTACACACAAACAGGAAGAGAACTTGAGGTCATGTATAATACCTGAGACTACTTACAGCATATTTTATGGAACTTAGTAGGTTTCAAGATTCCCTTCTAATGTACAACGATTCTCTCTACTCACGTAGAATATTGCTTTTGTCAGCAGATGGGGTCAAAAGTTTTGCTAATTAATGCCCTCTCGTTAGAGGGTATCTTAAATCCATGCCAGAGTTTATTGAAATTTACGATCATTTAACTACCGTGGGCCAAATTTCAATCCTTGATGACGCAGGCAACTTTCTATTAAAGTCCAGCAGGAGTTGTTTGATTAATATATGTGGCTAAATTTGACAGTCTTTATTAGCTGGTAGTAGTTAAGGCAGAAAAGAACTTGACTCTTAAACTCTCTCTTCTACAGTTGTAGAGCTTCTAACTTGTTCATCACTTACCTTTATAGCAGGGGTCTTCTGTACAACTTGAAGTAATGGTGGTAGATGGCTGTCCTTGATTGCAGGGAGTCAACCTATAATCACTACTGTAATTCAATATATAATTCACTTTTGCTGCATTTCAGTCTCCTCCTGTGATGTAGGACTTGAAACATGTTCAAACATCATTTATTTATTTAACTTCTTCTCTTCACAAGCACAGGTGTACATCCATACTCCTATACCAAATGAGCAAGAATTCTGAGTTTTGTTTTTCATTCATCTTTCCTAATCCTCCAGCTTACCACCTGACCCAGGTTTTTGAGGATAGAAATTACAGTTTGGTGCAAATTGGTGGTCTGACAAGAGCGGGGCAGGGCAGGAAAATTTATATTTCACTACAGCAGCTGAGGGAAGAGGCTTCCTGGTTGTAAATAACTAAAATATCAGTTAGAAACAAGAAAAATAATTTTTTTTTTTAAAGGCTGGTACTCTTCTTCAAAATGACAGTCAGGCCAGATCAAACAAGTTCACTTTATAAGTAAAATGCTTGATTTTTTTTCTAGCTGCCAGCCCTGGAGGTCAAGCTGCATTATTCCTGGCTCTTGTATTGCCAGTAGTAAAAATTCTGCAATCAGAGTTTAGTTAACAAGTCTGATTCATGAGGCAGACTGGAATGCCATTCACATTCTTATAGTTTGTGTCTTCAGCATTAATAAGTGTAAAAATGTGTATTAGCAATCAGATATTACTCCATACACCAGGAAGCTGTTCTGTGTTTCACATGGCCGTTTTCAGATTGTCTATTGGGATAGTGCCTAGGGACCCTAGTGTAATAGGTACTGTGAAATAAATAAGTCCACTTCCCTTCACTCCCCATCCGCCACCCTGCGAGTTTCCAGTTAGGATTTAGACAATAGGCAACAGGTGAATAACAGACAAACTAGAGGGAGGACAAAGTGACCCACATTAGTGCATTTGCATAAGTTAGTGGTCACAGTGATAGAGTCGAACTAAACTTAAATTCTAACCATTTAAAATTTGTAACTTAAGCAATTAATACCTTAAAGTGTAGATGTGCTACCAGCAAAAAAGATTGTCTAGGACAGTGGTTCTCAACCTTTCCAGACTACTGTACCCCTTTCAGGAGTCTGATTTGTCTTGTGTACCCCAAGTTTCACCTCAATTGAAAACTACTTGCTTAAAAAATCAGACAAAAAAATACAAAAGTGTCATAGCACGCTGTGACTGAAAAAGTACGTACTTTCACATTTTGTCTGTGTGAAATTTTAGTTCGTACTGACTTTGCTAGTGCTTTTTATGTAGCCTGTTGTAAAACTAGGAAAATATCTAGATGCTAATGTACCACCTGGATGACCTCTGCATACCCCTATGGTAGGAGTACTCAAACTGGGGGTCGGGACCCCTCAGGGGGGTCACAAGGCTCTTACATGGGGGGTCGCGAGCTCTCAGCCTCCACCCTAAACCCCGCTTTGCCTCCAGCATTTATAATGGTGTTAAATATATAAAAAGTGTTTTTAATTTATAAGAGGGTCACACTCAGAAGCTTGCTGTATGAAAGGGGTCACCAGTACAAAATTTGAGAACCACTGCCCTACGGGTATGCATACCCCTGGTTGAGAACCACAGGTCTAGTATATTTGGTCCTCCTAATGGATGAATAGAATTGTACTGGAAACTTTGCACAGTAGTTGCAGAAGACACTTTTTTTTTCTTGAGACAGATTTTTCTAATTTGCTCAATATGGGATAGTGTAATATTAGTAAATCTAAAACACTAGATAAATGGGTTTTTAGAGTTTTAGTAGGATGGTTGGGCTCATTTCCTTGGTAATATCAAGAATGCTTTACTGCTTGTAGTTGGGGGGACTGATTCTCCAGGATTCAAGCTCTAGGAAGGAATGAGGTTTCTTAGGATATGGAGTTTCTACTGTGTGTTTGACAGAGGGAAGGAAATAAAACTTGAATACTATATTTTTTCAACCAAATAAGGAATCAAAATAATATATTTGTATAGCACAGAATTAAAGGTGCACTTTAGCCTGCCTGGTTTAAAAAGAACTTTCGTGACCGTGCAAAGCAATGCTGCACAAGTTATTCTAGCTTGTTGCTGCAAAGAGATAGAGACATGAATCTTGCATCTGTCTATCTTTGAAATATCTGGTAATCGGGATTTTATTCCAATTTCAGAACTGTTGCACAATTGATGGAAACAGAAGATCATAGAAAAGAATTACTGAAACAGCTACAGGATAGAGACAGTAAAATATCAAGTAAGTCACTGTCTGATTTTGTAAATCTTGTGCTATCCATACTGGATAGAATTAACTGGATTTAAATAGACTTTTCGGTGAATTTCTTAGTTCTGTGGGCAGCTACCTTTTTGCTAAATAGATTATAAGGCTCAAAATGCACTTCTCTGGCTGCCTTCTGCTCCTGAAAAGCCTGTAACTTTTAGTCAAAACATAGACTTAAATATTTGTAAACTAAAAAATGAGGAATTGTTTTAAGGACAGATGGGAAAGTCCAAGGAAGTTTAAAAGTCTGCCAAACCTACACTTAAACCATTGCATTTTACATGCTGTCAAAAACCATAGCTGCTTCCTTGAAAACTTTCTTTTTAGAACAAGTTCACTAAAAAGTTTTTTTGCTAAACTACAAATTAGACATTAGATTAGATAGATCATAATTTTCAAAGTCTTCAGTGAATATGAAAAGTCTGTAGCTTCCTACTAAAATTTTGTAGTAGATGGCAGTACTGGGTAATTTATATGAGCAGCCCTGGTGTGTGTAAAACTTAAACATACTGGGAGTTTTACTAGTAATTGGACGAATTAAAACTTGCTAACTGACTCTAACAAATCTTTCAAAAGGCTTACAACAAAAAATAAAGCTTCTGGAAGAAAAACTGAAAGCCCGACAGAAAGAAAAAATAGATATGGAAGAAACTATTGACATTCTCAGAAAGGAATTAAGTAAAACAGAACAGGCAAGAAAAGAATTGAGCATTAAGGTAAGAATTTTTTTTGGCAGCCTACTGAAAACTATAAAAGCCAGAGTTAAAAAATAATTGCTAAAAATGAAAAATTGTATGAAAATGGTAGAAATAGCTAAAGTTAAGGCTGCCCCAATTTCTTATATAGTTAATTGAGTAAGGGACTTCTGAGATTTAAACCAGAGAGGTATGATTTGGGTTATCTGTGCTGTTAAGGCAATGAGCTTCTTGTTTGAGTTGGTGTAGGTCCACCCTGTCCAGTAAGTTATAGGAGATGTGCTTCTGGAAGCCACAATGTCTCCTGGAACTATCTAGCATGTTGAAGCATGCACATATGTTATACCAGGTTGTGAGAGAGTGCTGTATGTTCTTCTGCAATTACTGATGGGCTCTGTTGGTTAGTCTAGAAGACAGACATCTCTACTTTAGAGTTAGTTAGGGACCTGTCCTTGCACTGAGCACAACACGGGGTCTTACCCCGGTTGGAGGCTGTGGAGAAAGAGAGACTTTTTTGCACATTTTTTTTTTTGTGTGCTCTTGCAAGGGTTCAGCACAACTTGGTCTTTAAACTTTTTTAAATGGGGCTAATACTTACTCATCAGTGATGAGTATTGATATTTGTACAGAATTTTGAAGATGCAAATTACAGCATGTGCTTTTTACCAATAATAATATTCCATTCCCTGGAAATGCAGGCTAATTATCCAAAGAAACTAGTGTCTGCTACAAAACTGATAGTGCCCTTGTTCTTACACACAATTTGCCTCTCTAAGGGAAAAAAGCTAGTTTTTATTCAACCACAAACTTTTGTTTAGGGTTTAACTCAATGTCCTGACCATTAGGAAGATGACAGGACAACAAATAGCTATTTTTTAAAAAAAAATTAATGCCCAAATCATTTCTGAAGCATAACAGCACTAGTTATGAACAAAATGTATGTATGTGTGGGGGAAGACACATCCAAAACAAATCCCTTTGTTTTGAAACTGTGCCTTTGCTATTAAATATGTTGCTTAAATGTATTACATCAGTTACTTGAGCCTGTTACACATTAAGTGAAAGTGTTCTGTGATCTCTGTTGTGGAAGAGACTGTTGAACTGGATTTTGTTCATGTTGCAGGCATCTTCCCTCGAAGTTCAAAAGTCCCAACTGGAAGGACGTTTGGAAGAAAAGGAAGCCATAGTAAAACTGCAGCAAGAAGAGCTGAGCAAACATTCTCATATGATAGCAATGATTCACAGTTTAAGTGGTGGTAAACTAAATGCAGAAACTGTGAACCTCAGTTTATAGGGCTCTGTAGTATAAAGTTTGGTTTTGTGATATCTTGTACGTTTGTGTAAGTCTAAAGTTTATACACCATCTTGCTCAAATTTCGTAGCCCACTTGAAATTGACACAAGCGTAAACCATTGTTAATTGAAGAAAAACTTGATTGCTTGTTTTTAAAAAAACACTTTGGCTTGAAAAATCTGAGCCGTATTACAGAAGGTAGGCCTGCTGCTGCTTTAGTTGAGATTTAATGGCCAAATTCCCAGTGATTCCAGTGGAAGCAGGATAAAGCCCTGGTCTTGTTAATGTGACTAACTATCCCTTGACACCGGAATAAAAAGAGGAGAAAGAGTCCGCTCTTCTTGCTACCCATCCTATTACTGCCAGTGAGATATACTGAGACTTTCATTATGGAAGGGTTAAGTGCCACTTCTGTAAGTAGACTCAAAATAAGCAGTATGGAATTATACAGATGTCAGATATAGAAATATTAATGCAATATTGATTCCAAATGTCTAAGGTACAAATCTAGAAATAAAATGGAGTTGATAATGTGGATTAAAAGGTAGTATTTGTTGCAAGAGACCTATTTTACAGCGAGAACTGTATTTGACATAGCTTTAGTTGAAATTACATTAAGTATTAAAATTGAACTAATATTAGAAATGCCTCCACACATTTGTGAAAGGATGTGAATTTGAAAAAGAATGCATACTTGTCAAATTTCCAGAAAGTAGTGTCAATTAGAAAAGGTAGATTTATGGAATACTATACATCTCTTTATGCATCTTCAAATATCTGTTAAACTCCATCAGTACATTACTCTTAAATTTTACAGCACTTTCTTCTGATTCTTAGAGGTCTGCAATTAATTTGTCAGTTTTACCTGGCGCACACTAGCTTTTTCAGCATTGTCAACTGTGCATTGTATAAAGGATTTTATACTGTTTTAAACTTACAGTATAACTACTTTTGCCATTTTCATGTGAAGAACATTTTATACTTTTTATGTAAAAGACATGCTTTTTTCTGGGTCATGGGAACATTATTTTCCTTGTAATTTACCAACATTGGCTGTGACATGAATAACATGTCTACAACCTCAAATTTCAAGAATGGCTGTGTGCATTTTAGAAAAAAACATAGCAGCATTTTGAATGATGTAATGTGTATCACAATTGTATTATTACTGCCATTATTTTACTATTTATTTTGCACTGACCAGCCTTTAAGGTCTTGCCATAAGTGTAGATGCCTTATGTTTTTTCAGTTGTATTATGGGTCCATCTTTTTTAAATCTGCTCAACTGCAGAGTCTGAGCACAATCTTTTACATATTAGACACATTTGTAAACTCCAGCTGAATAGTGGCTATTTTAACTTGCTTATCAATTGTATATTTATTATAACTTGGTGTATCTTTTGGCTGTTGGCCAGTTTATAGATATCATTGGCCTCCACGACGGGAAGGGGAATAAAAAAAAGACTCCATATTTTGTTTGTGCTTCATATATACTATAATAGAAAGTGTTGGGCAACCTTAATTAGAGATACAGCTACTAGTCAATCTATAATAAATTCCAGCTTTGATGCATTTCCCGGACTTTGATAATGGGTGCTTTGGAAGGTAAATATTCTATTACCAGCTCAGTTGCTTGTCAGTTTTTTAGACTTGTATGCATCTATTGAGGAAATAGCCTGTTAGCTAAAATGTATAGTTCAGTGTAAGGGGTTAACAAGTTTGAGGGAATGTCATAAAATCATTTTACAGGCACAGGTATATTTTTGAAAAATCTTTCTCATGGGTGAAAAGTTAGTAAATATTTTCATCAGGCAAAAACTCCTTTATGTAAGGTAGTACTTAGTCAAAATATGAAGCATTTTACTAATTTTAACTGATAAATGTTGAGATGGCATTTTTCTCCCCTTTTAAAAATAGGCATTCTGATCACTGAATTGAGACTATTCAATAAAAATGTTTAATGGCCACAGCCAATTAGAAATGAATGTTTCAGGGTTTAGTATACAGAATCCACAAAGTTAGGCTCTCTATATAAATGTTTCTGTAGAAATGTACTACCCCAGTTTTACTTTGCTAGCTGAGCCTTATTAATACTCTGAACAAATGAATACATGGATGCATCAAACCACTTTGACTGAACTTGTGTATTGGTATTACTTGTAATTTGCATTCTCTGACCTGTAATACTGAATATTACCTAATGGAAATTACAAATAACTTAGGCATATTTTAAACAAAGCACTTTCTGCCAGTCATAATTAAATCCTGTTTTGGTGGGGGGGGATTTGAGATATTCAGGGCCTCTTTTGGTTTCAGCATTAATTACTTTATTATAATTAAGCATAGCTCCCCTTGACTTCAGTTGCAGGCATTGGTGCTTCTGCAAATCAGAACCCAAGAGCCTCAAGTTGTGCACCCAGAAAATAGTGACTCCTAGCAAAAAGTTTTGGTTTAAGGCACTTGTCTAGCATTACATATAGAAACTCTTATGGGAGAAGCAGGGATAGAATCCATTTCTCTAAGGCAACATTGAGATGCCTAAATTGAGACTTTCCTTTTTCTTTCTACAATCCCTTGCCTTGTTTATTACACACTTTCAACTTCTGCAACAAACGAGGCAAGGGTCCTACAGACAACAGCCTTCTTCACTACGCAACCCTGTGCACTGAATGAGGCAGGGGTCTTGTGTTTATAAAAAAAAAAAGGGGGGGGTATGTGAACATGTAATTAAAGACTATCATAATGCATACACACAAGGGGGAACTGGATTAAGTTTACACAGGCAACCTTAATTCTGGCACTTAACTTTTGAGTGCTTGGCCTTTCAACTTGAATGCTCTTAATATGGTAGGTCTCTTTAAAAACAAAAAAACAAATTCTATCAGATGGCATCAGATTCAGACCCACATGGATCACCAGCAGGGTTTGAAATCTTTAGAGCCACTGCAGGCTTCTGCCACTTGAGCTGAGCTAATAGTAATTGTAGAGCTTAGTAGGTTGTCATCCTATATATGGACCAGTATTCAAGGGGGATGAAACACTTTTTACCACAGGTATAGGGTGACTGCAGAAGAATGGTAACACTTGGGAATCTTTGGCCTGGTCTACGCTACGAGTTTAAGTCGAATTTAGCAGCGTTATCTCAATTTAACCCTGCACCCGTCCACACGACGAAGCCCTTTTTTCGACTTAAAGGGCTCTTGAAATCTATTTCTTTACTCCACCCCCAACGAGGGGATTAGCACTGAAATCAGTCATGCTGGGTCGAATTTGGGGTACTGTGGATGCAATTTGACACTATTGGCCTCCGGGAGCTATCCCAGAGTGCTCAGTTGTGACCGCTCTGGACAGCGCTCTCAACTCAGATGCACTGGCCAGGTATACAGGAAAAGGCCCGCAAACTTTTGAATCTCATTTCCTGTTTGGCCAGCATGGAGAGTTCACCTGCACAGGTCATCATGCAGAGCTCATCATCACAGGAGACCATGCAGTCCCAGAATTGCCAAAGAGCTCCAGCATGGACCGAATGGGAGGTACGGGATCTGTTCGCTGTATGGGGAGACAAATCTGTGCTGGCAGAACTCCATTCGAAAAGACAAAATGCCAAAATATTTGAAAAAATCTCCAATGGCATGAAGGACAGAGGCTATAACAGGGACCCGCAGCAGTGCCACGTGAAAATTAAGGGGCTCGGGCAAGCCTACCAAAAAAACAGAGAGGCAAATGGCTGGTCCGGTTCAGAGCCCCAGACATGCCGCTTCTATGATGAGCTGCATGCCATTCTAGGGATTGCAGCCACCACTACCGAACCCTGTGCTTTGACTCCATCCAAGGAGTGGGAGGCAACACGGAAGCGGGTTTTGGGGGCAAGGTGGAGAAGGTTGTAGATAGCTCACGGCAAGGAAGCGGAGAAACCGGTTTCCCCAACAGCCAGCATCTGTTTATCACCCTGGACCCAGTACCCCCAAAACCCACCCAAGATCCTGAAGGCGGAGAAGGGACCTCTGGTGAGTGTACCTTTGTAAATATTATACATGGTTTAAAAGCAAGCGTGTTTAATGATTGATTTGCCTTGGCATTCATGGCCAGTACAGCTACTGGAAAAGTCTGTTAACGTGTCTGGGGATGGAGCAGAAGTCCTCCAGGGACATATCCATAAAGCTCTCCTGGATGTACTCCCAAAGCCTTTGCAAAAGGTTTCTGGGGAGGGCAGCCTTATTCCATCCTCCATGGTAGGACACTTTACCACGCCAGGCCAGTAGCACATAATCGGGAATCATTGCAGAATAAAGCATTGCAGCGTATGGTCCCAGTGTTTGCTAGCATTTAAACATCTGTTTTTTATCTCACTGTTACCCTCAGGAGAGTGGTAATTATTCATGGTCACCTGGTTGAAATAGGGTGGTTTTAGTAAACTGACATTCAGAGGTGCCCATTCCTGCTGGGATTTTTGCCTGTGGCTGAACAGAAATCTTCCCCACTGTTAGCCACGCGGTGGGGGGAGGAGTGAAGCCATCATTCCAGAGAATTGTGTATGGGGGAGGGTAGTTAGTTGGGTTTCTGCTGCATGTGAACCCGGAAACCGCAGCCCCTCCTTTTAAATTACCAACCCATTTTTAATGGCCAACCCAACGGCTACTTCATATGGGAAATGAGGGTGCTGCTGTTTGAAACAATTCCCACATGTTACGAAGGTTAAAGAAGCCAAAAGACTGTGGCTTACCGTGGCTGCCTGCAAGCCGAATTCTGCTGCCCGCCCCTGCGTGAGTGATCTCTCACACCAAACCAGCACACCCTCAATAAGAGGCAAAATGCGACCTTGTAATGAAAGCACATGTGCTATGTAATGTTAACAGCAAGGTTTACCGTGAAAGGGTGTACCCATTGTTCTATAAAATGTGTCTTTTTAACTACCACTCTCCCCTTTTTTCCCCCTCCACCAGCTGCACATGTTTCTCCTTCCCAGAGGCTAGCAAAGATTAGAAGGCGAAAAAAACACACACGTGATATGTTCTCTGACCTCATTCTGTCCTCCCACAGTGACAGAGCACAGCAAAATAAGTGGAGGCAGACAATCTCAGAGTGCAGGAAAACACAATATGACCGCGAGGAGAGGTGGCGGTCTGAAGATGGTAGGTGGCGTCAGCTTGCTGAAAGAAGGCAGGAGTCAATGCTCAGGCTGCTGGAGGCTCAAATTCATGCTCCAGTGTATGGTTGAGCTGCAGGAAAGGCAGCAGGAGCATAGACCACCCCTACAGCTCCTGTGTAACTAACTTCCCTCCTCCCCAAGTTTCATAGCCTTCTCACCCAAGAACGCGGGGTGGGCCCCTCCAGCCACCCAGCCACTCCACCCTAGAGGATTGCCCAAGCAACAGAAGGCTGGCATTCAATACGTTTTAAAGTGCTGTGTGGCCTTGTCTTTCCCTCCTCCACCACCCCTCCCAGGCTACCTGGGCAGTTATCCCCCTATTTGTGTGATGAATAAATAAAGAATTCATGAATGTGAAGCAACAATGACTTTATTGCCTCTGCAAGCGGTGATCAAAGGTGGGAGGGGAGGGCGGTTGGCTTACAGGAAAGTAGAGTGAGCCCGGGGGAGGTTTCCATCAAGGAGAAACAAACAGAACTTTCACACCGTAGCCTGGCCATTCCTGAAACTGGTTTTCAAAGCTTCTCTGATGCCCACCATGCCCTCCTGTACTCTTCTAACCGCCCTGGTGTCTGGCTGTGCATAATCAGCAGCCAGGTAATTTGCCTCAACCTTCCACCCTGCCATAAATGTCTTCCCTCTTCCTCTCACAGATACTGTGGAGCGCACAGCAAGCAGTAATAACAATGGGAGTATTGGTTTTGCTGAGGTCTAAGCGAGTCAGTAAACTGCGCCAGCGCGCCTTTAAACGTCCAAATGCACATTCTACCACCATTCTGCACTTGCTCAGCCTGTAGTTGAACAGCTCCTGACTCCTGTCCAGGCTTCATGAGCCATGGCATTAAGGGGTAGGCTGGGTCCCCAAGGATAACTATAGGCATTTCAACATCCCCAATGGTTACTTTCCAGACCAGAAAATAAGTCCCTTGCTGCAGCTGTTGAAACAGACCAGAGTTCCTGAAGATGCAAGCGTCATGTCCCTTTCCCGGCCATCCCACGTTGAAGTAGGTGAAACATCCCTTGTGATCCACCAGTGCTTGCAGCACCATTGAAAAGTACCCCTTTCAGTTTATGTACTCGGCGGCTTGGTGCTCCGGTGCCAAGATAGGGATATGGGTTCCATCTGTGGCCACACTACAGTTAGGGAATCCCATTGCAGCAAAGCCATCCACTATGACCTGCACATTTCCCAGAGTCTTACCCTTGATATCAGCAGCTCAGTGATAGTGTTGGCTACTTGCATCACAGCAGCCCCCACTGTAGATTTTCCCACTCCAAATTGATTCCCGACTGACTGGTAGCTGTCTGGCGTTGCAAGCTTCCACGGGGCTATTGCCACTCGCTTCTCAACTGTGAGGGCTGCTCTCATCTTGGTATTCTTGTGCTTCAGGGCAGGGGAAAGCAAGTCACAAAGTTCCATGAAAGTGCCCTTACGCATGTGAAAGTTTTGCAGCCACTGGGAATCATCCCAGACCTTCAACTCTATGCGGTCCCACAACTCTGTGCTTGTTTCCAGAACGCCCAGAATCGGCATTCCCCGCCGTGAACCTGCCCAATTGGCACCATGATGTGCACATTGCAGGGGCCCGTACTTTGTGAGACGTCTATGTCCATGTCCTCATCACTCTCATCACCACGCTGCAGTCGCCTCCTCCTCACCTGGTTTTGCTTTTCTTTCGGGTTATGGTTCTGCATATCCTGCTGGATAATACATGCGTGGTTTATAGTGCTCATAATTGCTGAGGTGATCTGAGTGGGCTTCACGTTCCCAGTGCTATGGCGTCTGCGCTGAAAAAAGGTGCAAAACGATTGTCTGCTGTTGCTCTGATGGAGGAAGGGGCGGCTGACAATGTGGCTTACAGGGTTGGCTTGCAGGGAATTAAAATCAACGAAGTGGGTGGCTTTGAATCAAGGAGAAACAGAATGGCCCCCTCAAGGATAGAACTCAGAACCCTGGGTTTAGCAGGCCGTTGATTTCACGGAGGGAGGGAGAAAGAGAGGAGAAAATGAATACAGAACAAATCCGGTCTATTTCTTGTTTTGATCCACTTCATCTATTTTTATACATCTTAGGCTGGTAGCAGAGGGTGCAGTACGACTGCTGGCCATTGTCATCTCCTGGGTGCTCGGCAGAAGATGGTGCAGTACGACTGCCGGCAGGACTGAATTGCCATGAGACGAAACTTAAAAGGGAAATGACCTGGCTGAGTCACTCCCATGTTTGCCCAGGCGCCCCGACCGACCTCTCCGAGGTCAGCTAAAAGAGCACCCTGGAGTACGGCCTCCATGCTTGCTGTGCTATGGCATCTGCACGGTTAACCCAGGAAAAAAGGCGCGAATTGATTGTCTGTTGTTGCTTTCATGGAGGGAGAGAAGGGGGGCCTGACGACATGTACCCAGAACCACCTGCGACAATGTTTTTGCCCCATCAGGCATTGGGATTTCTACCCAGAATTCAAATGGGTGGCGGAGACTGCAGGGACTGTGGGATAGCTACCCACAATGCAATGCTCTGGAAGTCGACAATTGCCTCAGTACTGTGGATGCACTCCGCCAACTAAATGCACTTAGAACATTTGTGTGGGGACACACACAATCGACTGCATAAAAATGCTTTCTACAAAACCGACTTCTATAAATTCTACCTAATTTCGTAGTGTAGACATAGCCTTAGATTCCATTCCAGGCTTCATAGGAGAGGATTCTGTTAATGAGCAAAGGTCTTCCTAGTTCCCCCATGTTTGACCCCCCCCCCCCTTCTGTCCTGTTCCTTCCAATCTATCTCTGCCAGGTTCTGTCTTCCCCGCCCCTGTTCTTCATTCCCATCTCCATTTCCCATCCCAGTCTTCCTGCCCATTAAGTCCTAATCTTTTCCTTTCAGACTATACCAGTCCTGCCCCTCGAACTCCTTACTGGCTCCTCATCTGCTCTGTCTCCCTATTCTCACTTTGGCCTCTATTAGCAACTGGTCGCAGTTCCAATGTCCCTCCGAGGGATCCTCATCCAATTTCAATGACCTCACTCTTTGGCTCCTTTGTCCCAATTCTCTGCCTGCCTCTTAACATCTTACTTCTTCAAGTACCATCCCTATGGGTGCTCCTTGGTAGGTGTCTGCGTCCCTGCGTCCCTGATCAGAGAACTTCAGTAACCATGTCTGTCGGGCCCACACATGCGTAGTCTCTGCTTGTGCTGCACCATGAGGATAGGCAGCGCGCGCAGGCTAATCATCTTCAGTCCCTTCTCAACCGCATCTGGCTAGAGTCAGAGCCCGAGCTGTCCATTTGCGGATCTTTAACTTTCTTACATTTGCTAAATTTTAGCTTCCTTTGAAATGTCTTTTGTTTCTTTCCTCATTCTAAATGTTTAGTTGGCTGTGCCTTACAAAAAAAAAAGAAGAAAGGACTTTGTTCTTTTGTCAAGTCCTCAGTGTGGGGAATCCCCCTGGACAAGGGTATGCCCAGCTCTCCGGGCTTCAAGAATTGCCACATTTGCAGCACAGCTGTCCTGGTCATGAACAAGCACTCCCAGTGCATCTGCTGCCTCAGTAAGGGCCACATCCAGCAGAAGTGATCCCTCTGCCAGCAGTTTTGCCTGAACCCACAAGGACAGAGAGCTTTGCCAGAAAAACATCTTTATGGAGGCAGCTCTCCGACCCCAGCCTTCCCCTCAACCTTCGACTTTGAAGGAGAGTGGGTTGAAGAAACGGCCTGGGGACTCCTCTCACGAGTCAAAAAAGTAGGTGGGAAGTCCCCTCAGCAAGCCCACAAGTAGCCAAAAGCGATCGCCATCTCACTCGGTATCCTCTACACTGCTGGCACCAGACCACAATTGGGCACCTATAAGTCATGGCAATTGTTTGATAGGCCCATGAACCCTTTGGGTATGAGCACATTATCTACAGTGTCAAGAGAGAAGGGCGAAGGCCCTAGGACACTCCCTGTAGGCGAGTTGACATCAATACTGCCAGTGATAATAGACCACCTGGCACCTGAGAACCCAGTACAGATGAGGTCTCCATCTCCCCCGACATTGGGACACTCAGTACCAGTGGGATTCCATCAAGCCAGTAACCTAAGCATGATGGAGGCACCCAACTCTCCACCAATCGGTACCGAGATCATGGCACTAAGCCATTGCTGGGTATGGCGTATATCCCTGCAATCATGCCATGCCTCCCCACTATCAAGTGAGGGATTAGACAGTGAGCCAGATGGGGTTTCACAGTACTCCTCCCAAGATCCATATGGGACAGACTATCCACAGGGTCCACGATTGTACCAGCAGATGGCACCACTACCATCTTGGTAAAGCCACTGATGGACACCTCCACCAGGCCATATGCCACCATAATGGCCAAACTGGGACCCCTGGGTTGCACACAGACAACCTGCCTCATGAGCTTCAAGCATTAACCAACAACCCTCCAGGCATGCTTCCTCAGATTCAGCAGCGAGGCAGATGACTTCCCCCTGTGTCAGAAGCTGGCGAAAATAGCGGATACCCTCCACATACCATTGGAGGTCGAAAACATGCACCACCAGCTCATCGACATCCTCCATTCTTTGTTGTCCTCAAAAATCATCCTCCCAATCAATAAGGCAATCTTAGACCTAGCTAAAACGGTGTGGCAAACCCTGGCATTGGTAGCGCCAATGCGCAAGCAGCAGACAAGAAATAGTATGTCGCTGCAAAGGAATCAGCATTCCTTTTCTCCCACCCGCCATCCAATCCATTGTGGTGGATGCTGTAAACTCTCATGGCTGACAACATCCTTTCAGAGCAATGCCTTACGACAGAGACTGGAAGTGCCTCGATCTCTTTGGTAGGAAGGCGTATTCCTCAGCCGTCTTACAATTTCATATTGCCAAAATATAACCACATGAATTACAATAAGTTAGGTGATTTTGACAAGCTGCTGGAGAGTTCTTAGGAATCGTTTACGGTCATCATCCAGGAAGGACAACTGGTGGTAAAAACATTGTTACACTTGGCCCTTGATGACGCTGACACAGCTGCCAGATCCATCTCCATGGCTGGATGGCTCCACAGCCACCATGTCCACGGCTGGATGGCTCCACAGCCACCATGGAGCCACCTGTCAGGATTCTCAAAGGAGGTGCAGACCACAGTAGAGGACCTCCCCTTTGAGGGTGTGAAACTCTTTGTGGAGGAGACAGACTCCTCTCCACACCTTGAAGGCTTCCAAGGCTACTCTCAGGTCACTGGGAATCTACACACTGGGGCAGTAGAGATGTTTTAGCACCCAGTCCTAGCACGGGTCCCATTCGTCTCAATTTCCATCTAGTGCCACTATGAGCCCCAAAGGAAAGAAGATAAAATTTGTAAACTTCCAGTTCTCAATCTTCGTCCCTGCCCCTAAACACAACTTTTGACAGGCAGATTGAGGCACCACAAGACCCCTCCCCACTACTGTCTGTGACCATGCACCATTTAGCTGTGTTCTGCAGAGCCTGGGAGTGCAAAGCATCAGACAGAGGGGTTCTAGAGATTATTCTATCCAGATACTGGATCCATTTCACCTCTCTACCCCTTCCACAACACTCTTCTCCATCCCCCTTCAGGGTTCCTTCTCATGAGAGTTTACTATGTCAGGAGTTTGGAGCTGTAGAATCGGTACCTCAACATCTGCAAAGCAAGGAGTTCTACTCTAATTACTCCCTAAGACCCAAAAGAAAGAGAGTTTGGAGACCTATTCTGGACCTCAGAGCTCTCAACAAGTTTGTCAAAGCTCAAAATTTCAAGATGGTCACTTGATCAATGATCATTCCATCATTTTGTCCCTCGACCTAGTGGATGCCTACTTTCCTATTTCAATACTACTGTCTCCCTGACAATTTCTCAGATTTATTCTGGGACACGACCATTACCAACACAGAGTCTTCCTCTTTGGACTTCTGTCAGCCCCAAGCATATTTTCCAAAGTTTTCTGTGGTAGCCACTCATCTATGATCACAAGGGATAATGATCTACCCTTACATGGACAATTGTCTTCTCAGAGCCCGGTCACTCCAGGAGGCTTGTTGAGCTATCGATTTCACAATATGGTTGTTCACAGATCTAGGCCTTCAGATCAACATCCAAAAGTTGACCATCATGCCCATGCAATACCTGGACTTCAAAGGGGTCGACCTAGCTGCACTACAGGCCAAAGTCTTCCTACATCAAGACCGGTTCCTATCCCTGGTCTCACTCAGATGCAGCTCAATACAGTCCTCAAATACTGGCCAGACCCCACCTCCAACTCTTGGGGCATATGGTGGCAAGCACAGCTTTGATACTGCGTGCCAGACTACACAGGCAACGCCTACAGCTATGGTTCAGTTTGTTTTACAGACCAAACAGAGACAGTTTGGATAAACCCCTATCACTGCCTACCAGGATCAAAAACTCCTTGGACTGGTGGAAGAACCCAGCCAATGCATGCAAAGGGATTCCCTTCTCGCAGGCGCCGTCGTCGCTCCTTACCACCGACACATTGCTTATAGGATCGGGAGGTGCATTTAAATGGCCTCATGATGCAAGACAGATGGTCACCGGGGAGATATCCCTGCACATCAATCTCCTCGAATTGAGAGCAGTTAGGAATGGCTGCACTCATTTCCTTCCTCAGATAGCAGGTCACGTACAAAGATCCTAATGGACAATATAGCCTGTATGTACTACATCAACCAGCAGGGAGTGGCCAGGTCACCCTCCATATGTGTGGAAGTGATTAGGGTATGGAACTGGTGCATCTCTCACAATGTCACCTTGTCCGTGACTTACCTCCCGGGCACACAGAACTTGATGGCAGACAAGCTCAGTCGCAAATTCCCGCATGACCACGAGTGGGAAATGCATTCACCCGTACTTCACGACTTGCTCTCAGGGTGGGAAACACCGTCCACAGACCTGTTCACCACTTACCAGAACAAGAAGTGTCCATGATACTGCTCCAAGGCAGGGATGGGACAGCACTCTGAGGTTGATGTTTTCTTCCCCTGGTTCAAGAACCTTCTTTCTGCCTTCCCTCCATTTCCTCTTCTGTTGAAGGGCCTGCTAAAGATTAAGATCTCACGTAATCCTGATTGCTCCTACTTGACCAAGCCAGACCTGGTATCCTTACCTGATGCAGCTCGCGATGTGCCTGCTGATTTCCCTTCTGACCACTCCTCACCTCCTCTCACAGGACAAAGGATGTACCCTTGTCAAGGTTCCTTCCCCACTCTGAACTCTAGGGTTCAGATGTGGGGACCTGCATGAAAGACCACCTAAGCTTATTCTTACCAGCTTAGGTTAAAAACTTCCTCAAGGTACAAACTTTGTTTTGTCCTTGAACCCTATGCTACCACCACCAAGGCTGTTAAACAAAGAACAGGGAAAGAGCCCACTTGGAGACGTCTTCCCCCCAAAATATCCCCCCAAGCCCTACACCCCCTGTCCTGGGAAAGGCTTGATAAACATCCTCACCAATTTGTATCGGTGAGCACAGACCCAAACCCTTGGATCTTAAGAACAATGAAAAAGCAATCAGGATCTTAAAAGAAGAATTTTAATTAAAGAAAAAGTAAAAGAATCACCTCTGTAAAATCAGGATGGTAAATACCTTACAGGGTAATCAGATTCAAAACATAGAGAATCCCTCTAGGCAAAACCTTAAGTTACAAAAAGACACAAAAACAGGAATATACATTCCATTCAGCACAGCTTATTTACCAGCCATTTAAACAAAAGGAAATCTCTAGCATTTCTAGCTAGATTGCTTACTAACTTTTTACAGGAGTTCTGAAGAGCATTCCTGACCTGGTCCCGGCAAAAGCATCATACAGACAGACAGAGACCGTTTGTTCCCTTACCCCCCCCCCCCCCCACGCTCCAACTTTGAAAGTAACTTGTCTCCTCATTGGTCATTTTGGTCAGGTGCCAGCGAGGTTATCTTAGCTTCTTAACCCTTTACAGGTGAAAGGGTTTTGCCCCTGGCCAGGAGGGATTTTATAGTTCTGTATACAGAAAGGTAGTTACCCTTCCCTTTATATTTATCAGAACCCTGCATCCCAACTTGGGGATTGTCTGTGTCAAATCATGGCTCCTACATGGTTCCAGAACCTAGAAAGCTCATGCTGAAGGGAAGTGCAAGAAGTTTTGTTACACAGTAGAAAGTCTTCCATGCAATGCACTTACCTGCAGAAGTGGTCCAGGTTTCAGATTTGGTGCATGTCCCAACAAATCTCTCCAGTGTCAGCAACTTTTCCACATATTCTGGAACATGCTCTGACCCTTAAAAAATCAGACTTATCCCTGAGCTTTCTCAGGGTCCACCTAGCAGTCATCACAGTGTTTCACCAACCCATGGAGGGATACTCAGTACTATCACACTCACCCACGAAAAGGTTTTTAAGGGAATAACAAACCTCTTCCCTCAACCTCAGCTTCCTACCCCATCATGGGACCTAAACCTGGTACCGAAAGGGCTGACCAGGTCCACCTTTGAACCTGTAGCCACCTGTTCACTCACTATCAATGAAAAGAGCCTTTCTGATAGCAGTTACCTTGAATAGAAGAATAGGGAAGGTAGCAGCTCTGATGGCACATCCCCTGTATGCAGTATTCTTCCCTGGCAAGGTTACGCTCAGGCTTCATCCAAAGTTCATTCCTAAGGTAACCTCCTCTTTTCACATGAAACTTTTCACAATCCACCTTCCCATCTTCTACCCCAAGCCTCACCAAGACAATAGGGAGATCATACTAGGAGAGCCCTACAATTCTACCTCAATAGGACAAGAGCCTTCAGGATGTCCCCTAAAGTGTTCCTCTCTATGGAGGAAAGATCTAAGGGTTCAGCAATATCAGTCCAAAGACTCTCTAAGTGAGTCTCAAATTGCATCCGACAGTGCTACCAAATTCGTAACATGATCCCTCCAGACTCGATCCCTACACATTCCACAAGACTGATCTCCTCATCTGTCACCTTCTTTAATGATGTCTGTATCTCAGAGATCTGCAGAGCAGCGACATGGGCATCAGCCCACACCTTTACAGAACACTCTGCAATGATTGGGGTGACGCTGTCTTTGATGCCATCTTTGGCCCCACGGTTCTGTCATCTGTGAGTGACCCAATGCCGAAGTCCCAGCCCTCCAGAAGGGCTACTGCTCAGGAGTCACCGACAATGGAGCACCCAATAGGGACACTACTCAAAGAAGAAGTTACTCACTTTGTGGAGTAACAATGGCTCTTTGAGATGTGTCCCCCTCTGGGTACTCCACAACCGCCCTCCTCCCCTCTACTTCAGAGTTCTCATTTATGATTCTGCGGTAGAGAAGAAACTGAGGATGGTTAGCCCATGCGTGCTGGCTAGACTCATGGTGCAGCACAAGAAGAGACAGCACCTGCACGGGCCTGACAGACACTGCTACTGAAGTATTCTGATCAGCAGCACAGGGATGCAGACACACCTACAATGGAGCACCCATGGGGACACGCATCTCAAAGAACCATTGTTAGTGCACAAGGTGAGTAACTTCTTCCTTTTCAGCTAACCCACTGGTCCTAGTCTCCTTACTCAGCCAGTCCTAGTCTTTCCAGTTCCTCATCCAATCTGTCGGCTCCCTGTCTGTCTCCCTTCTCCTGGGTTTCAGTTTTATGTGTGTCCCCCCTCCCCCACAGCTCCTTGGCCCAATCTACACCTCCCACACATCCAGCTCATCTTTGCTCTGCATTTGAATTGGGTAGTTTCCTCCTCCACAATGCCTGAGCCTGGCAGGAGGGTCTTTGAGAGCATAATCACAGGCTCCCTGCTCTCCATTTATGGTCTGGGACCCAAACCCACTATGGCCCAGAGTTGCAATTGTTGGGAAAGTCATGCTCAGCCCTGGCTGCCTGGGAATTTTTTAACTGAAATCAAATAAGTGTCCTTACTGAGCATGTGCAAACTAACTTTTTTTCCCTAAGGTTTTATAATTTAGGCAGATTTCTAAAGCCGCATCTCTAAAACAATGGCCAAAATTCAAGTCCTAGCTCCAAAGCATGGGGGGGAGGACGGGGCCACAAATTCTTTCCAAAGAAAAGGTCACCAGAAACAGCATAACTATTTTGGTTGAAATTTTTCAAAAAAATAAATTAGCCTGAGGCATATGCTGGAGCATAGGAAACTGCAGCCCAAACAGTTAAGTTTAGAAAATTTGTAATCAGCTGAAAACAGGGTCTTTATAATGAGATGCTGCCAGCTCTGCTTATACAAAGCAATGTATTGAATTGCTGACATTATTTACACTGTTCATATTTGTAACAGATGTTAATCTGAGTGTGTTGGCTAGTGATCTAAATATGTGGATAATCAGATCGATTTGGGAAAAGTCAAGAAAGGGAGATCTAAAGTTCTGTCAGATCAAAGCAGAGAATTGCAAAAGTTCACCTATAGCTTTCAGTAGTGAATGATCTTTGCAGTGCCAAGAGCTGAGTTAGCTATGTGCCAGGAGCCTTAGGGCTGCATATATTTTTTTCATTTAAATTGTACATAGGCTTTTAAGCTGAGATAAAAGCTTCTTTCCAGCTTGCTTTCTAGATCTTTCAGATGTCTGCATATGTTAGAGATGCAGGTTCGTCTGGTTAGATATTATCTTGGCTCGTTGAAATTTATAAGACTCTTGTTTCAAATAGTGCTTTTTTTAGGGAGGCCTCTTTGGACGTAGCAGTCGTCTAACATAACTGGATGACTAGAGCAATCTTAATAGGTTGACTCCGCTGAACGTGGTTGGTATCCATTTGAGCACTCTGTCAAGTCATTCTAGTGGACCTTTAGCCTCACTCATCTTCTGGTTCAGCTGAAATTGGGACTGCAAACAAGTTTAACGCTGATCAACAGTACAGATTTTAAAAGTGGGCCAAATTAATCTAGACATGCTTTGATACATCTAGTGGAATGTTCTGCTCTGTAGAAGGCACAAATTTGGCTCTCAGAGATCTGAACAAGTCCATTCCACTGATGCTGTCTGTGCAAAACTTAGTCATTGCAAACAAATGAGTGTACTTCCTTGTTCCCAGGTCAGTTGCAAAGAGAGGCCCTCTACTCCTTTGTAAGCTAAAACAGTCTCTTTCTGCCACCTAAAGAGAGAGTATTTTTAGGTATTTAAGTTGAGTGAAGAAAGCTCATTCAGCCTTGCAGAGTTACGTATAGAATGACTCTTCCATGCCTGGCTATTTCTGAAAGGCTGAGCAAAACTGAACATAACTTAACACATAGCAATTCCATCTTGCCAACTTCCTCTCACCAGTATTTTCCTGTTGCAGAGGGATACAGAAGCCAGGAGCAGTCTGCACGTAGTGTATCACAGATAACAGATTTCCTGGGGTCCTGATCTCCCATCTGGTCTGTGCGGGATGACTTTCTCGAAAATCTGATGTTTATCAGATGTGCATGTAATGCATGCTTAGTCATGTTCAAAATTAAATATTAGTTGGAACTTAACAGGATATATGTTTCTCTGCAGCTTTGGAAATACTCAACTAGTAGGCAGGGGAAGGGACATGGCCATGCCTCAGAGCCTGAGTGGTGGGTCTGGACTGCTCTGGTAACTGCAGGAAGAGTCCTGCAACCCTCTGAGGGAAGATGTAAATGTCAGAGAAGACACTGTCAGGTAACATGTTTTCCAGCCTTTATCTCCAACTTCTGTTATATTCATTTACAATGGAGATAAGCAAACTCTTTTGCTTGTTGATTTTGCATCACAGCATACACGTGTTAAGTCAATGGTTCTCGTACTCTCATTCCATGTAACCCTTCCAAAGAGAGACCCTCTACTGTCTAATTCTCTGCTACTTGCTTCCTAATGTGTGATTCATGAATTCATGAACTGATGTTTTCAGGAGAAGAATTGCTGTTAGGTTGAAAGTAACGTTTCTTTGCATTGTAAGTTGCCCTTATGAAATTGATTTGTGATGGGATCATTCGATTATATTAGAAGCTTTCTATTAGAATCAGTATTACACCTAAGTTTCCATTAGAAGGCTTGTATTAGAATGATGAGGAGGCTCCAGCCTTTACTAAAAAGGTAAATTGTGACCAGATACTTAACACCATTAATATTAAAAACAAGGGGGAAGAAATGCAAGCCAAAATGGGGAAAGACTAGGTTAATAGGGTAAAGAGGAACCAAGAGGATCCAAGGAATTAGAGGGCAATCAGCTTAACTTCGATGGTTGGATACATACTGGAACAAATTTATTAAACCATTGGTAAACATGTAGAGGATAATAAGGTGATAAGTAATAGCCAGAATGGATTTGTCAAGAACAAATCATGTCAAACCAACCTAATTTCCTTCTTTGGCGGCATTACTGGGCTGTTGGATAGTGAGGAAGCTGTAGACTTGATTTTAATAAAGCTTTTGACACAGTCCCATGTGACATTGTCATAAGCAAACTAGGGAAATGCGGTCTAGATGAAATTACTATAAGGTGGGTGCACAACTGGTTGAAAAGACTGTACTCAAAGAGTAGTTATCAGTGGTTCACTATCAGACTGGAAGAGTGTAACTAATGGGGTCCCAAAGGGGTCTGATCTGGGTCTGGTACCATTCAATAGTTTCAATAATGGTTTGGATAATGGAATGGACAGTATGTTTATAAAATTTGGAGATGACACCAACCTGCAAAGACTTGAAGGCATTTGGGAGGATAAGATTAGAATTCAAAATGACCTTGACAAATTAAAGAATTGATCTGAAATCAACAAGATGAAATTTAATAAAGACAAGTGCAAAGTCCTACTCTTAAGAAGGAAAAATCAAATGCACAACAACAAAATGGGGAATAAGCGGGTAGGTGGTGAAAAAAGATCAGGAGCTTATAGTGGACCACAAATTGAATATAAATCAATAATGTGGTGCAGTTGTAAAAAGGCTAATATTCTGGAGTGTGTTAACAGGAGCGTTGTATGTAAGACATGGGAGCTAACTGTCCTGGTCTACTCGGTACTGGTGAGGCCCCTGCTGGAGTACTATGTCCAATTCTGGGTGCCAGAGATGTGGACAAATTGGAGACATTCTAGAGGAGAGCAGCAAAAATGATACAAGGTTTATAAAACCTGACCTATGAGGGAAGGTTAAAAAACACTGCTCATGTTTAGTCTTGAGAAAAGAAGACTGAGGGGTGACCTGATAACAGTCATCAGATATGTTAAGGGCTGCTATAAAGAGGACTTTGTTCTCCATGCCCATTGAAAGTAGATCAAGAAGTAACGGGCTTAATCTGCAGTAAGGGAGAATGATGATTTAAGTGACAGTTGTGCAATTTCGTATTTGAGTTCCCTCAGAGCTCTGGGACAGTTCCTCAGATTTGTCACCTAAAAAGAATGGCTCAGGTGTGGGAATCTCCCTCCCATCAGCTGCCATTTAGACTGAGGCAAAGAATTCTTGTGGCTTCTCAGCAATGGCCTTGTCTTACTCAAATACTCCTTTAGCACCTAGTTTGTCCAGTGGCCCCACTGATTGTTTGGCAGGATTCCTATGTACTTCTGATGTACTTTAAAAAAATGCTGTTAGTTTTTGATTCTTTTGCTAGTTGCGCTTCAAATTCTGGTTTGGCTTTTGCCTAATTCTACTCTTACACTTGGCTTGCTAGAGTTTATTCTCCTTTTCTATTTTCCTCATTAGGATTTGACTTCAAATTTTTAAAGGATGCCTTTTTGCCTCTGATTGCTTCATTTACTCTGCTATTTAGCTACGGTAGCATACATTTTTTTTTATCCTCTTATGTTTAATTTGGGGTATACATTTAATTTGCGCCTCTATTATGGTGGTTTTTAAAAGTTTCCATGCAGTTTGCAGGCATTTCACTCTTGGGATTGTTCCTTTTAATTTCTGTTTAACTAGCTTCCTCATTTTTTGTGTAGTTCCCCATTCTGAAGTTAAATACGACTGTGGTGGGCTTCTTTGATATTTGCCCCCAACCCCCACCTCAGGGATGTTAAATCTGATTGTATTATGGTCCTTATTACCAAGTGGTTCAGCTATAATCACCTCTTGGACCAGATCCTGCGCTACACTTAGGACTAAATCAAGAATTTGGTTGCAATTCACTCATGTCTGCAGGCCCAGTGAAGAACTTCTTGAAAATATAAACTCTATTGTGTAGGGTTGAAAGTCTAACAATATTTTTCAATAATAATATGGTGCTATTTATGCACCTCTCTCTTACTTAAGCACGTAGACATAGACTCATAGATATTAAGGTCAGAAGGGACCATTATGATCATCTAGTCTGACCTCCTGCACAATGCAGGCCACTGAATCTCACCTACCCACTCCTGCAATAAACCTCTCACCTATGTCTGAGCTATTGAAGTCCTCAAATCATGGTTTAAAGACTTCAAGGTGCAAAGAATCCTCCAGCCAGTGACCCATACCCCATGCTGGAAAAAACCCCAGGGCCACATCATCCACTTAAACTCACCAGAAATTCCACCTCAGGTTCCTGCCCTTCAACTTGAAGATTTCTGCAGAAGCCACCTACAGGAGAAACTCATTGTAACCATTAACCCTTGAGGAGACTGACTGCATGCTGCTACACTTTCCATGTTGTAGCTGAATCTTCATGCTTACTCACAATGGGATTTGTGAAGAAAAAGGATGCTCTTATCGTTAAGGCCCTGGATTGGGACTCAGGAAATCTGAGTTCATATTCCAGCTCTGCTACCAAAGACTGCCTGTGTGATCTTGAGAAAGTCTCTTGAATTTCATGTCTCTGTTCCCTCAATGTAAAATGAAGGTTCTGCATGGACAAACTCATTGCTATCACAGGTTCTAGGATATAACTGTGATGGGAACAATATATGTATCCAGATAGGTCAGAAGTGGAGCAAGTTAATGGCTGAACCTTCAGTCATCTGCAAAGAGGGAAGATAAGGCAGGATTTTCACTTCTAGCATGTGTGGGGGCAGGAGATAGGTAATACTCTTTTCAAGAGCATCCAGAAAAGTGCTAGGTGCTTCACAAGACTGGTAAAGCCCCAGTCCCAAAGAGTAAAACCACATGTAAGGTGAGTGCCTTAACCAGCAGGCTACTGGCTATTCTGGAGTGGGTCTTTCTCATTTTCTGAACAGAATTTCTATCCTGGAGTTGTGAAAGCTTCCCAATGAATCTGCATTTTCTAATGCAAAAATGTTTCATCACAAAGTTCCCAACTGGCTCTAGATAGCAACACTTCTTTGACAATGGAGGGATTCACAGTAGGGGAACTAAATAGAAGAAAAGAGTCCCAGGTTTCCTTGGATATGGCTACATTAAATTAAATTAGCAATAGCATAATAACTGACAGCTGTGTTTTTCTTTTAATGTGATTGTCTCCTAATCCCAATATGTTGTCTTTGTTCTGACTCCATCCAATGGGTTGTCATTGAATACATGCAGATTAAATTCTGCAGCTCCTTTCCCTCAAGACAAAGCATATCATCTCTGGAAAAAGTTACCCAAACATGAAAAGCAGATTCTATATAGGGCTAGGATCTTCCACATAGCAGAAATGGCTACTCAGGAATTGTAATCCTCTTCACTGATTTCTGCAAACATAAACTGAGTCTTTATACTAGCGGACAAATACCTCATGAAGGGCTAAGTTCTTCTTCAAAGTAACTGTGAGTTTATAATGTGTTTTGGGGTCTCACACTGGATTATGTTATTAAAAACTAATTTTGTTAGTAAGCAGCTGTTATCTTGGCTGGGTTTTACTTTCGAATACTGTATCTGTGTGTTGTTTGTTTATGTTGGTATTCAAGTGTTGCATTTCAACTGAGTTTTACTGGACAGCCAAAAAGTCCTATGACCTTTGAAGGAAGTATAAAGCTGCTGTAATTTAAAAATCCAGAGGCTTATGGTAAGCCCTGGAAAAATACAACACTGATCAGTTACAGTATATTTTGTTTTATCTTAGAAAAAAGGTCAAAAGCCATTGCTGCTTGCTTATTTGTGTCACATCAAGTGCCTTAATTGTTTCTCTTTTTATCTCCTGAGGATATAGCTTAGACCAGTGGTTCCCAGACTTGTTCTGCCGCTTGTGCAGGGAAAGCCCCTGGTGGGCCAGGCTGATCTGTTTACCTGCCGTGTCCGCAGGTTTGGCCGATCGCGGCTCCCGGTGGCCGCGGTTCGCTGCTCCAGGCCAATGGGAGCTGCTGGAAGCTGCGCGGGCTGAGGGACGTATTGGCCGCCGCTTCCAGCGGCCCCATTGGCCTGGAGCAGCGAACCACGGCCACCGGGAGCCGCGATCGGCCCAACCTGCGGACGCAGCAGGTAAACAAACCGGCCCGGCCCACCAGGGGCTTTCCCTGCACAAGCGGCGGAACAAGTTTGGGAACCACTGGCTTCGACGAATCCTTGGTTTATTTTTATGCCATATCCAACCTGAAATCTAGGTTACAATGAAATATCTGTGAATTTTCTTGCTTGTGTGGATTTCTCCTATTCTGAATATAACTCTTTTGTTCTTGTGGCCTTGTAAAATAATAGGAATTCTCAATGAGGGATTGTAACCTTCACAGCTTTTCAGAAGCAGACTGCATCAGTATATAAAAAACAGTTTGCCTTCGACAATGTGGGAGAAGTTACTTGCTCTATCTATTGTTCCCCTGTGCATTCGAGTCAGGTGGCTTCCTCCTCTATGCTGCCTGGGTGCCAGCTTGGGTGATGATTGGGAGTACAAGAGAGACATGCTCCCTGCTCTCAGTTCTGAAACCTGGCCCTGCTCTGGCCTTGACAAGCCAGGAGCAGCAATTACAGGAAATGTCCAGTTTTGCACATATAGCCCTGGGCTTGAAGCATGCTCAGTCTGGTCAGCACTGGGAGCTCTGAGGCGATGGAGCATGCTCAGTGTTGAGGGAACTTTTGAAGAATTTAGCTGCTAAAACCTCTAAAGTCTTTACTAAGCATGTGTGAAGTGTGATATTTCCACTAGGCCAAATTTGGGTGGATTGTCACAGGAACAGCAAAAGACACACATCCCTGCCACAAAGGCCACCTCCTTCCAAATTTAAGTCCCTGATCCAAAGCATAGAGGTGATGGAGCTTCTCAAAGAAAAGGTGGCCAGAATTTTTTTATATAGCAAAATAAAGTGTTTTTCCTCAGCCTAATTTTGGGAAAAGGCTAAACCATTTTGAGCAAAACTTTCAAAAAAACCCAAACACACAGGAAACCCCCTGACCAATTCTGCCTGAGGCAGTCACTCAGCGTGGAAAATTTTAGCCCAAGCCATTAAAGTTGGGGAAAGTTATAAGTAATTGAAAATAGGGTGTTACAATGGGAAGCATTAGGCATCTTAATAAGTGGTGCTCCCCTCCCCACCGATAATAAATTTTGAAGTGCTTTGATGTATTTTAGGGTGAAAAAATGCTGTGGAAATGTAAGATGTTCATTTTGATCTCTCAACATTTTACTTTGACATCTGGTGGTGGTGCCATTACAAGCCCTAGGCCAGTTGTAAAACCTTCAGAAGCAAGTAACCTTAAATGAAGCTGTTGGTTCACCGTACTAAGTACTGGAGCTTTGAAAGGCTCTATTTTAAATAGGAATTTTTTTTTAGACAAGTTGCTATGGAAATTATTACTATCCTGGTACACTGAGATGTGGCAACATGCCACACTCCACATGTATTGGGGGTTTCGTTATGTTGGCCATAATACAATTTTACCACTTAATAAAAGTGGAAGACAATGAACCTATTTGATACTGTGAAAAATTGTCAATTTCTTCAGTATATATCTGATGAGAAATAAAAATGCCTTTCTTTGTGGCTCTTACCCCCTGCCACAGCATAGTCAGGGCCAGTGGCATAACACCAACCCGGTACATTTTTGCAGCCCCTCCAGTCGCAAGACATTAAAGCACCCCACCTGCCAGGAGCTCCAGCTATACTAGGAGACCAAAGCAGTTCATCTACCCCATGCGCTAGAATTCCAGTTCTGTCTCCCTACTTGATCATGCTCCTTGTATCCTGCCTGGCTCAGGTGCACCAGCAGCTTTTGCACTAGAGGTGGCTGATGAGAACCTGTAGAACCCATCCACTACAAGGGGGCCATGAAGAAGCTGATTCAGTCAATAAAAGCAGAGTGATCCTCCAGCGCAGTGCTATATGGTTATAGCTTAAATTGTACTCGGATCTTTTAGAATAAAAGGCCTTTTGGCCAAGATCAATTTTGTTACATTATATCTTTCCAGGAAGGCTGTATCCTGAATTTGTAGGAAGTTGGATTCTCAATAGGTCTCTTGTCTCTTACTAATATGATCCTACATAGACATAAAATATTGTCGTTCTACATGAATAAGACCCAAAGAATTGGGGGTGAGGAGATTTTAAAATGTAAATGTTCTGAATTTCTATAGAAACTTTTAATGTCTTGCAGACTGAAAGTATTTCTGTAGCATGGCTGCTGTGGATGTACAGTAGATATGAATGTTTCCTCTCTTACAGGCTATCAAATGTCAGATCACCTGCACAGTAAAATTATAGATTGGGGTGGCTAACCTAAGCCGGAGAAGGAGCCAGAATTTACCAATGTACATTGCCAAAGAGCCACAGTAATATGTCAGCAGCCCCCCATCAGCTTCCTCACTCCCCCCATCCCCCGCTCCGAGTGCCCCTGCCCCACCGATCAGCGCCTCCCCCTCCCTCCCCACACCTCCCAATCAGCTTCTTCGTGGCATGCAGGAAGCTGGGGGGTGGAGGGGGGGAGGAGTGAGGGCACGGCAGGCTCGGGGGGCGGGGGAGAGGAAAGGGGTGGAGTGGGCACAGGGCCAGTGGCAGAGCCGGGGGCTGAGCAGTGAGCACCCCCTGGCACATTGGAAAGCTGGCGCCTGTAGCTCCAGCCCAGGAGTCGGTGCCTGTACAAGGAGCCGCATGTGGCTCCAGAGCGATAGGTTGGCCACCCCATATAGATTTTTCCTACAATCTTCTGCTTCAAAGTACCTACAGTACAAATTCATTTAAGTAACTAAAGGGTCAGATTGCAAGGAGTGGTGTTAATCTTTGGTAAGTATTTTCCATTCACTGTAGTGTTGAGAAGTGAGATAAAGTTTTAAATAAGGTAGCTAAAGTCTGGCATTAGTCTCGGACTGTTGTGAAGTGGTAACATTTTCTTGGATTTAACCCAGACTCATGAAATATAAACAGCGGCAATCAACCTAATTCCCATAAATATGTTATGAATTGAAATATTAAATTAGTGATCACTTCAACTGGAAGCATAAAAACAGTTTGGGGCTAGACTATGTTCCAAGGACATTGATCATATTAAGGGACATGTAGTTGTGTTACTCCAGAAACACCCTTGCAAAGAAATTGTGAGAGCAAGAAGAGGGGTGGTTCATTCCTCTCACTCCTTAGCTCCCCTGCTTACTCTGTCATGCCCACACCCCAGATCTGGGTAGTCCACATACAGCTGCAGGCGAGGGAGGGTTCTTTTCCTTTCCTCACCCGCCCCGCTTTATTTCCTGTCATGGGTGAAAGTAGCCCAATCTAGCTTTTTAAATTTGTTTATAAACACAACCATTTAATATGCAGGCAACTCAGCAAAGTAACTGCAAGTCCTTTTGTTATAACCATTTGTTTTAACCATCAGACCTCTCACCCTTGCATTTCCCCCATTTGTGGTATTTTCATTATTCATGAGTCTGCACTAAGAAAACAAGGGGCAGGGTGTGTTTGTTCTAGTATACTTTGGAAAATATATAAATTAATAAAGACTAGGGTGAGGCACTAAGGAGTTCAGCTCCTAGATTTTCCATAGGCTTCAGAGTAGCAGCCGTGTTAGTCTGTATCCTTAAAAAGAAAAGGAGTACTTGTGGCACCTTAGAGACTAACAAATTTATTAGAGCATAAGCTTTTGTGAGCTACAGCCCCCTTCATCGGATGCATAGAGTGGAAAATATAGTGGGGAGATTTTATATACACAGAGAACATGAAACAATGGGTGTTACCATACAGACACAAATCAGAACGTCAAGAATTATAACATTCAAAAACCAATCGTAGAACACTTCAATCTCTTTGGTCACTCAATTACAGATCTAAAAGTGGCAATTCTTCAACAAAAAAGACTTCAAAAACAGACTCCAACAAGAGACTGCTGAATTGGAATTAATTTGCAAACTGGATACAATTAACTTAGGCTTGAATAGAGACTGGGAGTGGATGGGTCATTACACAAAGTAAAACTATTTCCCCATGTTTATTTCCCCTCTTACTGTTCTTGCAAACTGCTGGAAATGGCCCACCTTGATTATCACTACAAAAGGTTCCTTGCCCCCCACCCACTCTCCTGCTGGTAATAGCTCACCTTTCCTGATCACTCTTGTTACAGTGTGTATGGTAACACCCATTGTTTCATATTCTCTGTGTATATAAAATCTCCCCACTGTATTTTCCACTGCATACATCTGATGAAGTGAGCTCTAGCTCACAAAAGCTTATGCGCTAATAAATTTGTTAGGCTCTAAGGTCCCACAAGTACTCCTTTTCTTTTTAGATTTTCCATACAATTCCTGTATTACCCTGGCTAAATCTTAGACTTTCTGCCTCAGTTTCCCTGTGTGACATTTGCTAAAGTTCTCACGTCAGAGTGGTTTTCTGAAGCTCACTTCTTAAACATTAAAAGCTTAAAAGCCTTTGGATGCATATTACTACATATAAACATTTATTCTAGAACTATTATTTTCAGGTGAAACATTTTTTGTGATGTTTTTAATCTAAGATCATATTTCTACAGTATATGGATTAGGAATTTTGTTTAGAGATACTGAATGCACATTGATACTGCATTTTTAATAACCATATGTAGCAAGGAGAACATTGGCTGGTTTCTATATGCTCAAGTGGGTTAAGTGGGTAATAGATGCATGTGACATTCTGGAAAAACCACTTAGAGAACAATAGACAAGGTCACTTCATGTCATTTAGGCAGGGTGTTGCAGGACTATGAACCCAATTCTCTCTTATGCTTACTCTTCCAGTTGGGATAATTACAGTTGCAATTCAGTCAGCTGATTTCCGTAAATTCCTAGTGTAAACAGAATGTCTTCTAAAGAAATGTAAAACACAATGGCAGGAGGTTGTTACTTCCTGTAGCTATCTACATTGTTCACAGTAACTTGATACAGCAAGCTAATAAATCATGGTGTACATTATACATATTTTGATATGATGATCTCATTGAAAGCTAGTTCAAGAAGTTCTGTCATGGGTAAAAATGTGACTTTGGTCACTGCAGTCAAGGATTTAATATTTTCATAGTTTTTTTTTAATTAAGTAGGTTCTTTAAACCAGTTGGATTATTTCAGTAGTATATGCCAAAACAGAAAGGAAATCGGATCTGTTTCATGATGCAAATAGATTGCTGCCAGGGGTAGAGAACTGGAAAACTTCAGATTTATATTTTATGAAAGAATACATGTACTTGGTCCTCTCTCCCTCCCTCACCCCCCACCCCGCGATACATACTGTTACCTACCAGGATGAAAGGGTTAACTTCTTTTGCTTCTTATTGTCACTGATCGTTTCCAGAGGGGAGATGTGACAGATGTGAGACATTGGAAGCATGGAGACTTCAGACTATTATATTGAGATGTTCCAGAAGCTATGGGCAAATGGAATATTTGTAGACCTTTGTATCAATAAGTGTTATACATATCGTTGTGTTTCTAGCTCCTGTATGAAACATAAAGGGTAGCATCCCAAAAGTTACAGCACTTACTCTTTGAGAATTGATTAAATGTACTGAGAATTTACAGTTCCATTAATTAATGTGAGTTCAAATACATTCCAAACTGGATCCTTTAATAAATTTAGATCTGTCACTGTTTTCTTTGTTCTGAATGAAAATGGAATAGCACAGACACTTGACATTTTCCATATAGTTAAAACTAATTGAAATCTTGTGCATGGGGTGTATTTGAAGAACTTAGTTTATAATTAAGTTATAAGCAACTGTTATATCTAATTGTTGTGATTATATGGGCTACAGACGGGCTCAAATAACTCTTAAGTGGGTCCATTATGACATCAGATGTAACTCAACTAATCAAATCACCCCCTTCCTCTACATAAAATTTCCATGCAACAAATTGGCTGTAATGACTCAGTGATATGAGGGACACAGAGCACATGCATCAAGAGTTCTCACTGGTAGATTTACTGTCTCAACCGTCCCTGCTCTTTAAAGCGTCCATGGCCACATGCAGGTTTGGGCATCAAAGCTCTCCAGGGCATGGATGCATTGACTGCACTGTCCATTGAGTGAGTACGACTGGGGGAACTGGGGCAGAAGCACATGGGAGCCCTTAAAACTCAGAGCTGTTGGGGCTCAGGGACTGGGCTCTCTCTGCCCTCCCTGGACATAGCATTGGTCTCACTAACACAGCCCTCCAAGCCAATAAGTCAATTGCAAACAAAAGGCCAGATTCACGGATTGCACTGCTCTAGCAACTTGAAACAGTGGTCAACTCCATTTCACTGACCAGTAGGTGCTGGCTGCTCTGTGATTCTTTGGCCTATTGGTGAATCTGCCCTTAAAAGTTAGAACTAACTAACTAAATAAATACATTTTACAACATGATCTCAAGTTGATTCTACATACCTTCAAACCATTAGAAATATCACCTCGTAGTATTCTGAGTTTCTTGTTTAGTGTTTATGTATGAGGTTTTTTTAGTTTAAAAAAAAAAACTAGGGAAAGTCCCAGAGAAAAAATTGTTAAGACAAAGTTGAGCTTGAGAGTACAGATCACTTAAGGGAAAAACATGGGGTTAAAATGTAATGTCTCTAAAAATCAGTTTATTCTGATCAGGGCCCACAAATACTAAAATGCCTTAATCATGATCATACAGTTATTGCATGGCATCGCTATGCAGGAGAGTTACAGTTGTTTGGGGGCCTTAACTATGCCTTTCTCACTCTAACATGTTTGGATTTCTTTTGAGTGTAACCTTGTCTCTGAATTTCCTGGGTTTGAGATACTTTTAGTTTGAAGATAATTACAACATCCATGTAATTTTTCCACACTTATGTTATTGGTACATAATCTCAAACATAACTCCATCTTAATGTAGTTTTATCTGTATTAATATGTATTTATATAATGAAGCACCAGGCTGGGTTTACATGGATCTATTCAGCAGAGACAATTTTCTGTAAATGGGGATGGTGGTTTAACACCCTCAAACTTTAACAGGAACACTCTTCTCCAATCAGTTTCTGCAGAACTGAAGCTTTGGATTTTATTTTAAAAGTGAGGTCCTTCATGGTTCTGAAGGTAGTTAACTTGCCACTACTATTAGATGCCGGACTTTTTTTCTTTTTTTTTTTTTTCTTCCCTCAAATCTGCAGCCAGTCTGAAAAGTAGCTCTGACAGGTGTGGGCAAGTGTTAATGCTGAAACCAAACACTGACAAGTTAAACGTCAACCTTTAAAGCTTTTTATTGAACTGATCAGCAGTGAAAACATCCAGCGTGATGTGTTCATTGTTTTTAAAAGCAGAGATGAAAAAAGGGGGATGCCATGTGGGAATGGAATCAGCTAATTTTTCTGCCCCCCCCCCTCTTTCTGTGTGTGTGTGTATATATAATAAATAAATGCATTGCTATGAGTAGTGAAGTCATTCTGTGCTCTCCTTTTGCCTCTGGGTTTCTCCACCCCTTACTGGGAGAAAAGAGAGAAATGAGCTGCCACCTGGGGGAATTAAATCATCATCCTACTAAGTAACAGTTGCTACTGGGCTTCTTCCCCTACTTGCTGAAGAAGTGGTGGAGGGAAGAGAAAAGCTTCTTCCCTGAACTTGAACTGGCTCTCAGGTCCTTTGAGCAGCAGCTCGTGCGCTCTCTCTCTCGCTGCATGCCACTCTGAGCCATACCTCCGCTTATTACTGCACTGTTGGAAAAAAGAGGAGCTGCAGAAGTCCTGTTTAAACTCGGGCAGTTGTGTAAAATGTCCTACCCATGCTAACACTTTTTCAGTTCCAGCTGCGGGTAGTAATATGGGGAGCTCTAATAATGATGGGCAATGATGGATTTTTTAGCTCCAGAAGCCTGTACTGTTTGCCTTAGTCATCAGCCTGCAAATGGCCTCAGAGGCCTCGTGAAGACTTCCTCGGTGGTACGGTGTGAATTTAGATGGACTATGTGGGCTAATGGGTGTTAACGTAACCCAGTCACTGCCCAACAGTGTTAAACGAGGTTTGGGCTCAGCCTGCTCAGTACCATGGCAAACACCCCCTTAAACATCCTTTTAAACTTGTATTAAAGATAGAAAAAGAAGAAAAAGCAGTTAAAGCCTTTGAAAGGTAAGGCATTAAGAAAGGCTTTCCTGTTAACATCCCTCTTAGCTGTAGAGAGCCTTTAGAAGGAAAAAGGCCTTGTTTGATAGTCTTTAGGCTGTACTAAAGATGGTAATAACTGTCCTTTTAGGGAAATGAGAAGTAGTTAGTTAAGAAGACAAACACACACGAGGGGAGAGAAAAGAACAAGAAAAAAAGAAAACGCCGCTTCTGTCTCTGGTGTTGACTCCCGTGCAGTGTCAGCGATGGAAAAACACATGGCACAGCATACGGACTTATCAGCCACTCCTTATCAGACCTGGCAAACTTGTATCAGCTTGGGGCTCTTTAGGGCATTGCATTTAGCTGCTTCTTTCTGCTCATACGCTTACAGCAGTGTTGTAAAATATACAGTCTTGGCCAGCTAAAGGCACAGGGAGAACGATAGGAAAGAAGAAATAAGCTAGGGAGGGAAATGGACACCGGGGAGAGGGTGAAGGGAGGGAAGACCGTCTCCAATCCCAGGTGGTGGCTGGAATATATAGCTGAAGCCGATAGAGGTGGCAGTGTCATCCGGTTCCCTCTCTTTGGCCCAGTCTGGTCAGGGCATCTCTGAGGATAAGGATGATGGAGGTCTAGGGATGGCAGTCACGAAGGTGAAGCTCACTCTGGAGCCAATATTTTTCCCAAAGTCTTTCTTTTTAAGAAATCCAAAAGGAAGTGGTGGGCGGAGCAGCCCATCCCCTCATTACTTTGGCCACCAACAGAGCTCATTTCCATAACACCAGTTTTGGGTCATCGATACTTGGTCTCTCAATGTTCTTGTTTACCAGGTGTGATCTTAACACAGTCCTTGAGTTATATCAGAAGGCCTTTTTGTTTGTACTAATTCAGTCATTCAGTCTTCCTTTTGCAACTGTTCCCATCAATATTTATTATTATAAGTTGTTGTGAACCCCTATGAACTTTTACTCACTTTTTACTGTTGAGCTCACAATTAGGGTAAATTTGAAGGCCCAATTATCACAACAGTTGTGTAGTGTCTATTTTTTAGAGCAACTGGAATAAGACAGTTTACAGTGCCCAAGGGTTTGAAAGGTTTTCAAAGTGGGGACTTTACAGATGGAAATAATTTCAATTTGCCAAAGGGCAAATCAAATTCATAAAGGAGATGTAGCTTCTTTTAGCTTAGAAGAAAGAGAATGAAAAAAAAATGTTTCTTGTGAATTATTGTCTGTAAAATGCACCGAGGCAGTTCTGATGAAACAGTCTTGATCAAACTAAGCAGAATGAATTATTATTAAAGTAATGTGATAACCTGAACAAAATATATTGGCAGTAATATCAAAGGCACAAATCTCAATCTTCTGAAAACCCAATGTAACACCCTGGCCATAATAATATGTGACAAATGGCCTTTAAAGTGCGGCATATAAAATGGAATAATAGAGTAGAGAGCTGGAAATGATGAGAAGTTATTTTCTCTACTCATGTGGAGCTCTTCTGAAATTTCACTTTCAAGATTTTTCCATATTAGGGAGTATTGACTAATAGTTAGAGCAAGAGCCTGTCTTGGATTCTTTGGCTTTTGAGCAGAGAAATAAATCGTCTGAAGGAAGAAAGCATGTAAGGTAAGCATGTAAGGTATTCTTTAGAAGGCATCAGAAAGCTTAAAGTCAGAATTTGAAACACGGCATCATTTCTGTCTGTGAGATTGGTGTTATAAAATGTTTTGTTTCTCAGGCCATGCTCCCTTTTGCTCTCTGCTCACCTCTTGTGCCATGCCAGATCCCGTACCTACTTCATGTAATTAAGTCAATGGGAGTTGTATGCATGAAATATCTATGGAATAGGGTCCTTTCCAGGTGCTAGAGACTTTGTTAAACAGAATTTCTGTGCTGATTGTTTTTAGAGATTAAATCCATAGAGCTGCTTCCTAATCCTTCTCTGTTGCCTTTCAAGGTTGCAATAAATTATAAAATGCTGTTTTGTAGCTCAGTTCATGCTCCTCTTTCCCTTCCCTCCCTTAGGGCATTTGTACTCCATGTGAGCTGCAACTCCCAGAAACACTAATGGAATTTCCGCGTGTACATCAATAAGAGAAGATGAAACCTCTTAGAAACACAAGTGCACGCTGGGGCTATTTTTGATTTACTTGGTGGCTAAATCCTCAAATTTGGTTATCTGATTAAATGTGGCCCACATTTTCTGACTACATCTCATTCTTTCACGTACTTCGAAATGAAACATAGTGGCTGCTACTATTATGCAATGGCATTTTTCTGCATTTTTCTTGTTCTGCTTTTGGACTATAGTGCCAAGTTTTTTAATTGTCTGACTCCCCTGGTTTGACATGTTTAGTTTTATCCTGGCTTCAATATAAATTACGATAACTCTGCCACCGCTAGTCTGAGAATCAGAAATGAGACTACATAATAACGTTTATTTCCAATTCAAGTAAAAATTGCAATAATGTCCATCTGGCTACAAATCTAATTGTGATCTTGCAGTCTAGCCTTCCTCTAAAGTTGCCTGCTGTTGAGTACTTGTTGTGACTGGGTCCATTTTGTTTGTTTGTGTGGTGGGCGGGGGGGTTATTCCTGGTCCTCCTGTGTGATCTTGGGCAAGTCACTTAGGGTACATCTACACAGCCCATGGCAGCAAGCCTCCAGCCCTGGGTTGACAAACTCAGATTCATGCTATCGCAGTAAAAGTAGTTGTGTAGATGTTGTTACTTGGGCTGGAGCTCAAGTTCTGAAGCCTATAGATGGGAGTGGGTGTCAGAGCCTTAGCTGGAGCCCAAGCTCCAACCTAAAAAGATCTGTCTACACAGCTATTTTTAGCCTGGTAACATGAGCCTGAGGTAGGCTTGCTGCTGCAGGCTACCACTGACTGTCTAGATCAGCTGTTCTCAAACTGTGGGTCGTGACCCCATTTGAGTGAGGTCGCCAGGGGTGGCATTAGACTTGCTGGGACAGAAATCTGAGCCCCACCACCTGGGGCCAAAGCCCGAGCCCCACTGCCCGGGGCCAAAGCTGAAGCCCACCCTGGGTGGTGAGGCTCTGGTTACAGGCCCCCTGCCTGGGACTGAAGCCCTTGGGCTTTGGCTTTGGTCCCCCTGCCCGAGGTGGTGGGGCTTGGACTGTGGCGGGGCTTGGGTGGGCTCAGGCTTTGGTCCCCACTCCTGGGGTTATGTAGTAATTTTTGTTGTCAGAAGGGGGTCACGATGCAATGAACTTTGAGAACCCCTGGGCTAGATGTGCCTGAGACACTGGCCTCAGTTGCCCATCTGTAATATGAAGATAATAGCACTTCCTTACCTCACAGGAGTGTTATGAGGATAAATGCATTAAAAAATTGTGAGACGCTGAGGTGCTACCTTAATGGAGGCCATATAATTGTCCTAAGATGGATAATGCCCTGATGGGTTGGAAAACATTTCTGCTTGGGCTATAAACATGTCTCTGAGGTTTTGGAGTATGTTTTGCTGCACATGTGTAAGGGAGAGGCCTGTTTTTTAATTTCATTATGGAAAAGCCACAGTGTACAACTGCAGTGCTAGAAACAATGATAACAATGTTTCCACCAAGAGCAAGAGGTCCGGAAAGGCAAGTGGCTAGAGCTGGGTGAAAAATGTTTGGGTTTCTCCCATGGAAATTTTTGACTCAAATAAAGAGTTTTCATCAAAATTCTCCATGGAACATTTTTTTTTAGGCAGAAGTCCTGCTGCAGCAGTTCCTCAGGGAAGGTGTAGTTCACGTACCTCATGTTCTCATTCTCTTGGAGATGGAAGCCAGCCTGTCATGGGAGAGGTCATCCAGCTGGGGAGTGTGGCCCATAGAAGAGAACCAGGACATGAAGCAACCAAACTACAAGGGAAGCACTGCGATAGCATTTGCAAATCAAAATGTTTTCATGTTTGGGCTGAAATATTTCAGGTTTGTGATGAAAAGTGTTAGTTTTCTGCACAAGGCAGACGCTTTTCCTGAAAAAAAAATTGTTTAGTCAGAAACCCAGTTTTCCATCTAAAAAAAGTTTTAATGAAAATACTTTCAACCAGCTCTCAGGTGCCCTTAGATATAAAGTTTTGTTCTACATGCATGTGCATGGTTGGTTTTGGATGCGGTGGTATTTATGTGCAATTTTAGAGGCAATCACTGAAGTAGACACTCTGTTTTCCATCCTCTCGCCATGTGTGTAAAGTGGTCTAGCAGAGGGTCACTCTGTACATTGCCATACAAGGACAAATTGTGTTTTGTCACTAGATCATTGTATGGGATCAAAGTACATGACTCCATCAGAATGGTGGTTACTGTAGCTTGGTGCAAATATATGTTCAAGTATTTGATCTGTTTTCTCTGAGTATCTTTTTAAGCTTTCAAAGATGAGAATACATTTAAAATCAAATCAAACTGTTCTGCTGTAGAACTGTTCAACTGTAGAAGTTGCTACACATCCTACTCCAATGTGGCTGGAAAACTAACCTGTTGCTTTCCTTTCTAGCAAAGGTAACTTGACTTCAAACTACCTGACGGTAGCTGTAATGTCCAGTCAGAGTAGATCTCTGATCAGAGCACTAACAAAAAAACCTTCAAAGTGGGGCTCAATCTCAGACATGCACAGTAAGTATGGGATTTTGTGTGTCTGATGTCAACATAAACCCATTCCCAATACCCTCCAACTTAGTCCTGATGTTCCACTCAGCCTCTTAACCTATCGTGTACCCCATCAGACAGTATAGTTCTTTTCTCCACTCTGTTCTGCAGCCAAATTATGCTAAATTGGACTTGTCTAGTATCTTAATATGCTGGAGTTCAATTTATACCTCTTTTGTTTCTGACCCTTACCTTGCCTATCTTACCTGTTTTACCTCTCTTTTCTCCCTGGCTTTTCAATACAGGCACCAATCTAGCCCCAGACTTGACATATTCATGCACAGCTGGAAGGGAGGAAGGAGAATATAGACACTCCATTCAGAAGAAACTGATTCCACAGATTCGGTCTGGAACACCCTCTGGCAGTTCAGGAGCTTTGCTGGTTGTTGGGTTAACTCGTATTTAGAGGTGCAACTTTTCGTCTTCATTACTCACTCTCTGGAAGCAAGGCCAGGGGCATATCTGAGTGTGACTGAAGCAGAGCTGAGCACTGCACTGAAGGTCAGCATATGGGTTGGCCTTTAGATCAGCTCAAACTGCTTACTCATAGCTAGCAATTCTCTAATGTAAAAGGCCCTTTGGCACATAGATTATGGATCAGCGAATTCACTGTACCTAGTCTGACTCTATAAGCATGATATTTTAGCAGGGAATGTGCTTTATTGGTCAGAGCACTAAATTCCCTGGTTCCTTTCCTGTTCATACCACCTGCTTGTTTTGTGACAGTTTCTCTCTGTAAAAAGTCCATAATGTCTATCTCATGAAGGTTGTTGTGGTAATATCTGTAAAACCACTTTTGAGATCTTCAGAATATCCTAGAAGAGCAGAGGAGGAGTTCAAGCTCTTGGTGAAAAGCAAGGTTTCTGGTAGTATATAGGATGACTTGCTTTTTAGGCGTTTTACTGTCTGAGCTTCCTGACAAGGTGGACAGCTCACCACAGCTCTATCTTGGGGGGGGGGGGGGGGGGCGGAATCCTCCCTTTACATACAGAGTACACGTAAAGGAAAAACTATCTGTTTCTCTCTGCTTCCTGCTATTACTTCTCCTTGATGTCTAATTTCAACCTAAGTCATGTAAGCCTTGTTTTTCTGGCACTTGCAAAGGTATTCAAAGTATCCTGATAAAAACATTATTTCACAGATTAAACTGTCCCTGCTTATTTTTTCTAAATGTGTAGTACAGTCTGATATTAGCTTCAACCAGACATAGCTACCAACTAACCTGTAAAGTTGTTTGCTAGCAAGATTGTTCCTTGATATGGAGTGTCTGAAGGGAATAAACCTGAAAATGTTATGTTCAAAAAGACCCAGGAGACCAGCATAGACCATCCCTAATTCTGCCCCCATATGAAGGGGATGACTTGATATAAAAAGCAAAGCCAAATTGAGTTTGCCACAGCAGATATTGGCACTGAGAGGAATTCAGCTGAATATCTCTCATGTTTGAAGGCGTACGTGTATTTTAGGCTGGAGCCTCTTATCACAAGATGGTGCTTGAACTACTTGAGCAGAGAGAATGTTACAAGCAAGGTGCTGGGTGGAGGTAAGGATAATGAGATGGTCTGTGTTATGAAGTAGATCGTAGAATGAAAACTTTTGGGCCAAATGTGTAGGTAACATCATTGTATTGGCTAGTCAAGGCTGGAGAAGACAGTCAGGCTCTGAAGAACTTTAGCAGGGCCTACAAATGCTGGTGAATGGGCCAGATGATAGCATTTGTCTCCATAAAATCTCATTTGCCGAATAATGAATAATGAAAAAAACAACCTGAACGACTTACACCTTGATAGGTCTTTTCCTTAGGTGATCATAATTAATTTAGAACCTAAATTGACAGCTCAAGAAAAAAAAATACACTCATTATATAATGGTGTTTTAAAAAAAGATTTTATTAAGAAAGCTTTAAAGAATAATTCTAAAAATATGTCATTATATAAATTAATGTCTGGTCTCATGTGAGCAAAATATGCCTTCAGAGTAGGGTAATGAAAATGATTGGAAGCATGGAAAAGCTTTTGTCTGAGGAGAGACTTAAGGGAAGAGGACAGCTTTTGCTTTTAGAAATAAGATCAAAAAGAGGGAATGTGATAAAGTCCTTCCTTTTGGAGTAGTGGGCAGAGTTAAAAAAGCTGAGAGCCATTTGTTTAGCTGGCTCCTGTTTTTCTACTTTCTCTAATGGGTATAGAAGTCCATCACTGGAATCTCAGATGGATCCATCAATGTCAGTAATCACTAGTAAGAGGCTTAAGAACTGTCAGCCTCACTTCCTGAAACTGATTTCTCCCGCTAAAGGCATGACCTATTTAGAAGTTCTTAAGATACCGTAATGATCAAATGTCAGCAAGGGGGAAAGCATAATGACAGCTTTGAAATGTATTATATTATGTAATATGTAATATATTATGTAAAATGTAATATATTATCTTAGCCTGGGATGGAATTGGAGCACACATGATGCTTCCGTATGAAACATAGTGCATTATCATGTGCCAGATATTGTGGTCTTCTGAAAACACAACAGAGACTGTGAATACCTTTTTGTGGTATGAAGTTGATATATTGTTAGATTATTTTCCTTTGAGGTTTCATATTTTCATTTGATACTGTATTTCTTAGGGTACTGGTGATTTTTACTTCAGCTGTAAGCTCATTAAGGCAGGAAAACTCATTTTTGTTTGTAAATGCTATGTAAACTAACGGCATATATATATATTTTTTAATGAAAGGTAATTTTTTAAATGATTCAGTTGCTTTTATTTGGTAAAGTCCTTAGACAGAATGTGAGCTTGTGCAACTTATTGAAAGTTCACTCCATACAAAGATGTAGATTTCAGCTACATCCATTAGGTACAAGGAAAAAGTGAGATGACATTTAAGGCATTGCAGGGAGTCTACAGCTGTTTTGAAATTATACATTATTCTGATGAGCTGTTTGGGTGTTACCAAGTGCAGGTGGTGGATCTTGACAGTGGCAGTTGTAAGTAAACCTTTTAGATGGGGTGCTGTAATCTGCCTTTGCTGCATGTGGTCATTCAAAGAAGGATGCTGTTGCAGATGACCCTCACTGAGCAGCCTGGCAACCACAGCAGAGCACTGTTTCAGATCTGCTTAGCGTTTGGAATCTAGCTTTTTGTGTCTTGAGTAACAGGAACAGATGGGGAAGGTAATATTATCCACCAGAAAGGTCCCATACTGGACAGCCAGAACCTGAGGTACTGTTTCTCAGTGGGCAGGGCCTGAATAAATTTGAGGGCAGGAGCAGATATATTTCTCAGTAGTAGCTTGCTTGTTGCGCACCAGAGAACTGATCTAGTTAGCAGCAAAGTTGTAAATGTTGTACACAATTTAAATGAATACCATTTAAACTCTTCAGAAATGAGTATTGTGAAATTTATTTCTCTATAGTGGGCAGAAACTGAACTGGTGGTACTTGTCATTGCAACCATTTGACTCAGTATTCTCCTAGAAAGCTATCTAGCATGCCTGCTTCCTCTGGATGAAATTCAGGGAGGTGTGCAAAGAAACCCCTCAATGCTAATGATATGATCTAGCTGTCTTACACATTCCTAAAACAACAATCCTGTTTTGTAATTTAATTTTGTGTGTGTAATAATGTCAGCTTTATCATGCTTAATTTTACTGGTGTAGCAGAGCATAATTGTGTAGGCAGAGCTCCTGTGTAATTGTGTAAGCTCCTGAACCCACTTAAAATAATAGCTAGCTTTTTTTCTACTTTTTGAGACAGTCTTATCTCTGACTCCTCTTACTGTCCCTTCCCAAAACTATCTTAAAGAGCACAAATCCTTAAAGAATTTAACCAAGATTCTGGATAACAGGAAAGAGGTCCAGTCCATACATAATGCCCATGAATTTCCCTCTCTATGTGACTTGAACATTTTTCTCCCCATGGAATGACTACTGTGCAGATGACCTTTGTCTCTGAAAAAGCACACCAAACTACTCTAGTTCATTTGATCTCTTTCTTCTCATTTGTCCCCTGTTGTAATAATTGAGCCTACAAATTTACCCCACTTGTGAGCCTAACTGTGGGAAAGTGGATAAAAGTTTATAAAGTGTCACAATAGCCTATAACACATGTTGATGGGGAAAGGTGCAAAAAGGGAACAGATTGAACTAGTCCAAACAAAAAAGGCCCACTGATATAACTGAAGGACTGTGTTAGGACCATGTCTGGTAAGTAAGAGAAGAGTGGGACTGGAAATCAATGAACCAAAACGGGTGTGTTGGAAGTCAGGCCTAACTGGAGGACAAAATAATGAGAGGGCTATTTCACCCATCACTCCCTCCTGAGGTCCTCAAAAAGAGACTTGGGGGAAAAGCTCACTCTTTCAATGGTGACTGACTGAAAAGGGGAAGAGAGTGAGCTGTGTCATGGTAGCTGTCAGCCCCACCTTCTCCAGGGACCACAGGTTCTACTGTAACGCTGTTGGGCCTTCATTGTCCTGATCCTCAGAGATGTCTTGATTAGTCTGGGCCATGAGAGAGACCCGGATGACATCACCATCTCCACCGGCTCTGGCTAAATCCCAAACGCTACCTGGGACATGAGACTTTGTTGTTCTCCCCACACACCCCATCTGTCTTTTTTTCTTCCCTCCTTTATTGTGTCTCTTTCCTATCCCTCTCCTTTTTCCTTCTGTTTAAGAAAAGTCTGGCTTAGCCAGCTAAGACTATATATTTTGCAGCACTGCTGTGAACCTGTGACCAGAAAGGCAGCTACTTTCAATGCCCTCAACAGCCCGATGCTGGTTCAAGTGTGCCACGTTTCAGAATGCTGGATAAGGCTGTGTGCTGTGTCTGTGTGTCTCCAGAAGTGAGGTTGCAAGTGAAAATCAACACCAGGGACAGAAACTGCATTTTCTGTCTTTGTTGTTCTTTTCTCTCCCCTCTAGTGTCTGTTTGTCTTCTCTTGTCTTATAGGAAATGGAATCAGACTTTAACAATAACAGCTCCAACCCATCTCAACTATCTCCTTCTATTCTCCCCAAAGACAGTATTACCATTACATATGATATATAATATATTTATAATGGTAATACCATCTAAAAGACTGTCAAACCAGGGGAAAGGGTATCCTTCTAAAAATTTACTCCAGTGAAAGGGAATGAGGGATGTTAAAACGAAAGCATTGCTTAACACTTTACATTTCAAAGGCTTTCACTGTTTTTTCTTCTTTTCCTGTATCTTTAATAAAAAGTTTAAAAGGATTTATAACATAGGTGCTGGAACTAAGGGTGCTGCCCTTGAAGTGGTTTCCATCACATACAGGGTTTACAGTTTGGTTCCATGGCTCTGAACACCTCACAGGAGAAATTGGTCCAGCACCTCTGATTTATAATGTGTTTGCCATGATACTAAGCAGCTTGAGGTCTTTGAATGCCAATCCTTGTTTATAACTGTTTCGTGTTGGACGGTGAGAAGGTCATATCAGCACCTTTGACTCTTTGGGCCCATATATTCCACCTAAATTAATATAACAACCCTCACTTGTGGATGCACCAGCAGCAATGAGCAATGACCTAGCTGGGCCCTTGGGTCAACAGTGGGCTCTAAATCTCTTTAGATACAGCTATGATGCACCTCACTGAGGGATACTCTTTTACAGCTTACTCTATGGAGTGACCAAGGAATCGGGAATCAAAAGACAAAGTCTCCAAATATCTGTTTATTAGCAATAGCATCCCTCTAACTTCTCTTCAGTAGTACAAGCTATTTTATTTCCAAGGCATGCTATTAAAGAACAGACTTTATTATGCATGTCATGTTTTAAGGGACAGCTAGCCCTTGACAAGATGCATTTTGTGTTTTAGAAAACAGTAAGGTGTCATAAATGGGCTTTTACACAAACCAGATGACAACCTCTCTAAGTAAGACCATGCCATCCATGTTGACACTATCTGGGTCTAGAGAAGATAAATGGCATTGCATTCTTCTCCAATATGTAATGTTATTAAAAATAGGTTAGTCACAAGTGCACTTTATCAAAGTTCCTCCTTTTCCAAACCTAACCATCTGTTAAAGAAATAGTGAGCAGTATTAACCTTTCTAAATGTAGCTGTGCAGGGGCTAATGCCCTTGTTTGTCATTGTTACCAATCATAATCAAGTTGTCTATTCCAGTGGGTAGTAAAAAAACGAGAGAGAAGCCCAACAAGGCAAGAATAACAAATGAGCAGTGACCAACCATGTCAGCATTTGCAAGGAAAACAGATTGATCATGCTGGACCCAGTGCTACCTACGCCACTTTCAAGTGACACAAACCATGAAATGGCATTGGCATCAGCTGCTGAAACAGCCGTTTGTCTGTCCTCCTCTTGAACACGGGTGTAAGGAGGATGAATATGTGCAGTACAGAAGATGAAAAAATAATACGGTGGCTATAAAAGGTGTTTTTTAACATAAGAAGCTGTTAGTGTTTAATTCCAGGTTTGGAAATATAGTTACTAACAGAGTATGAAAGGAGACGTGAGGAAAGAGCATGTGTGTATTACACCCGCAGCCATGAGTGATGTGAAATGCTACAGCATTCCCAGTCTTCAGTAGCAGATTAAGAGCATCCCCATAAACGTTAATCTGGGCCATGCATGCAATCTATCATGTTTTGCATTGCACTATCAGGAACATCCAATCAAGTTTTACAGGGTCATTCATTCATTATTCACCTAAATAGTCTAAATCCAGACAATCAAATCTGTTTGTTCTAAGCCAGATATAAAACAATAAATTACGAAGTGCAGGGCTTTCGAACAAATCTTTTGAGGCCTGAGCACGAGATAGCTAGAGTATGGGATTGATCTGGAGGGCAAAAAACTGTAGTAAACTGTTGTCAAGTGTTCTAGGTACAAGAATGGGAGCAGGAACAGATAAGTTCTTTCAGCTCTGCCACTGACTTCTTTTGTGGTCTTAGACAAGTTTCTTATCCCCCCCTCGTGTGGTGTGGATTATTATGTATCAGTGTTTTCATGCTGAAAAGTGCTAACTAGTTCTGGAGCAGTGGCTTGAGAGAGGGAGTGAAATGAAACTGGTTCAATGGAAATGTGAAAAACACATCTGCCCCAGCAGCTTGGACTTTAGGGGACGTGGTGCACGTAGCTAGCTTTGTGTTCAAATGCATGTTGCTTGTATGAATGCAACCAAATTGAACAGCATATTGAAACTTTTGCCTTTATCTCCCTAACTCCTTTAACCCAACTGGACATAGTTTCTAGTTAAGGAATATTGCTTCTGTATCACTTGGTATTGGTAACCTCCCCTGTATGGGTTGATGTCATGTCCCCTCCCGTCCTGGAACACTCAGCATATCCTGTCTTTAAAGCATCCACCCTCTCAAAGCATAGCACATCAACATCTCCTCTATTAGTTTATCTATTCTGTGAGCCTCTCTCTTCTCATGTGTTCCCCTTGTCTTTGTAACCTGTCCTTGTCCATTCCATCAGGACAGCAGCTTTAAAAGAAGCAGATTCAATTTGTAAGTCATTATTCCAGTCTGATTATAGACAAAAATAATTGCCTCAGTGTAAATCTAGGAATATAACATTGGATGTTTGTCTAAGTTTTTTAACTCTTGGAATTCCGTTTTCCAACTAACACACTTCAGAGCCCTATTATTACTACTTGTCTTGTAGTCAACCAACATTATCTGCAACTTTCACATTCCACTAGTATATACATTCAACTTATACTGGAACCCGAAGATAACTTAGTATGCTGGTGAACCTAATAAACCTGGATATCTCAATATTTGGCAGGGATTTTTGGTTCATTTAGTTATTTATGGGCTGAAAGAAAGTGAGATCTCGACTTGTTAGGCTATTTTCACTGCCCAGGAATTGAGTTTACCACAAGAAGGCCTGATCCTGGACTATTTCTTGAAGCGCAAGACTCAACATCCACCCTTAATTTCTACACTACCAAGGATGATGGCTGTTTTAAGTACTATCTGCTGTTTAACTTTTTAGATAGGAACATTATATGCTCCACCATCTTCATTCTCTAGCCATTGCATACAATTGGGAATTGCAAGGTCCTTGGGCTTGGTTTTAATGCTCTGGGGCCATCAAAGTAAGAGGAAGGATTGTTTTGTGCTTAAGGTACTGGAGATCTCAGAAGACCTGGGATCAGTTCCTAGCTTTGTTATTTGTGGACAGTGTATATTTGTTCCATAGTCACTGGAAGCACAAAGAACCTAAAGCACCTTCTGATCACTTATCTTTTGTATAAGAAAGGTGGGCAATTCATTTCCCAAAGTAATGACATCTGAATTTTCTTATTTCTCTTTTTAGCCAACTGCAATTTGGTTCTCAGAAAAAGTAGCACTTGCCATTGTTAAAATACAGGCAGTTTGGCAAGGATAGGAGTTATTCCATGAAGTCATCTAGCAAGAATGGAGTGGATAGGGAAGCAACTCAATAGCATGCCACTCCCCCTCAGTCTCCAGAATCATACCCTCACATGTACACTGCTGCCTCTTCCAGGACCCAGTAGACAAATATAGAAACAAAGGAAAACTACTGATGCCTTTAAATTGTTATCACCACCAGTGACCTTGAGGAAGGTGTATAAAAAGTCTGCATCAAGCAGAATCCTCATACTTTTCTTCTTTGCTTTACAGGGTAGGTACCTATCTCTTTTACTGCTAAGTGTACTTACTTATAGTCAGCTATGCTCTACAGTTGTATCATTGGATTTTATGCTGCTACCAGCTTAAGGTTTTAGTAGTGATGTCAATAAATACACAGCACTCTATTAATAACCCTGGGATACTGTCTTAATGGTAAGGTAGCAAACATGTCTTGCTCTTGAAATGTTCTCTATCTAATGTTTGCTTATTCATTTAGCCAACTGGAAGAGCCAAAATTGCAGGTTCCTTGTTATTATGCAGCTGGTGGATGGATCAGCTATTATATGCAAGTCACATTTTCCATGTTCCCAGGAAGATTATGAATTATGTTGTTCAAACTTTCAAGCAGCTCAGCTACCCAAGGAATTCTTAAGACTGACCTGAGCTGCAATCCTTTGAGAATCATTGGGTACCATTTCGGACGTATATTCTGATTGCCTTCGTTGCTCCTGCAAATCAGTCTTCACTGGCTGTGTAGTCTAGTGGCTAAAGCAAAGGCAGGGTTGGTAAACTAATGCTCTTGCTTTCTAATCTCGGCTCTGCTACTGATTTATTGATGATATTGGATGATTTAACTTCTTTGTATATCAGTTACTCCATTTAGAAAATGGATATAACTGAATTCCAAGGGGTTTGGGGGGCTTAGCTAATGCTTATATAGTGCTTTGAGTCCCTCAGATGAAAGGTACAAGTGTGAAGTAGTAGTAGTATTTTATTACTGATTAGGATGGACCGAGATTTAGGCTTCCCAGATTTCAGAGTATTTGTTTCAAGCTAACGTTTGCTGGTTATGGTAACTTAAAAAATACTTTTGTACATGCAATGGGCTGAACGATAACCTCAATTTCTTGTCTTATAATGATTTTTTCATGTAGACTCCTAAAAGATGTTGCCTTCTATATACATACAAGGGCCCAAATTTGCAAGCCCTCCATTCACAGAACTCCATTTAAAGTATAGTAAATGGGATCTTCGCACACAGATGTCTTGCAGGATCATGTGTTACACTAATAAAAATAGGTTTCAGAGTAGCAGCCGTGTTAGTCTGTATTCGCAAAAAGAAAAGGAGTACTTGTGGCACCTTAGAGACTAACCAATTTATTTGAGCATCAGCTTTCATGCATCCGATGAAGTGAGCTGTAGCTCACAAAAGCTTATGCTCAAATAAATTGGTTAGTCTCTAAGGTGCCACAAGTACTCCTTTTCTTTTTACTAATAAAAATGATACCAACAGGATCTTGAAAGAGGGACAAGGCAAATTGTCACGTTTATTGTAAATACAACAAAATATTCCTATATGCAATTTCTATATAGATCCATTCACACACACAGACATTCACACACAGGTTCTACATAAAGGTTGTTATAGTTACCAGCCTAGATGTTGCTCGTGCCAAGTCACTGGCCAGGTGGCCTGGACACGAGAGTGGAGCCGAGTCGTTGTCAGATGCGCATCCGATGCTCTTTGAGTAGAACCAGACTCAAAGAACACAGTCCCTGGACCCAATTTTTATAGGTCTCTGGTTCAGTACAAGTCTATGGAAGTTGCTTCATCATGCTGAATTTACAATTGAGATGACCATCAATCAGCTCAATCAGCAGGTGGTACATCCATGACGGCTCCATGATGGCTAGGTGTTATCTTCTTGTTCTTCCTTGATGTGTTTTGGGTGGATTCCGGTTTGCCCTCCGGGGGTCATCCGGTTATCTCCACTTTGCATATTCTTCAGCCCATCGATATCAAGGTTGAAATTCTTAGGATTAGGCTGGCACCATTTACTAACCAATTATTTCCCTGCTTCAGGCTCTCAATTCCATGCACTCATCATTCATTCTTTTACTTAACAACACAATCTATGACTCTTGATTCATTTAACAAGTTTTATCCCACTATCTATTTTTCCCTGTTTGGATACCAAGATTTACATAGGCATGACAAGGGGCCCCCGCGGGGGAAGAGCATCTGGGTGTTGTTTTAAAGAACAGCATTGTTTCCTCAAAGTTCTTATCACTTTCCAGCACAGACTCTTTGTCCTGTACCGGCCTGAAATAATTAGCACTTTGGCTTTGCATTTGTTACAGAGTGAAATTCAACCTCATGGAACTGATGTTCATACCTTTTTACAATACCTATATACTCTTTTGTCTATCTTTATTTCTACTACTACATAATTATAATTCTATTATACTTATATAACTTTGAGGGCAACCCAACACATGCCCCCTAATTTTAGCAGTGCTGCTTTGTAATAGTGTAAAATGCCTAAGTTATGTGCTTGCCCCGTATTTACTAAGAGTTGGCAGGGTGTAGCTCAATAGTGCACGGAAGAGCTAAGAAAGAAGCCTGGTAACAAAAAAAATATATAATGTGAATTTGGTATAGAAATAGCTTATTTTTAGATTTTAGACTTATAGAATCATATACTGGGCTAATATAGAAATGGCCACGCTTCTATTCACACATTTAACATGGAATGACACACACATACTCTTGTCACAATTCTGTTTCATGAGTCTCTTGGGGTATGTCTACACAGCAACTAAACACCTGTGGCTGACCTGTATCCGTTGACTCAGCCTCACAGGGCTTGGGCTGCTGGTTTGAAAATTATTGTGTAGGCTTTGGGGCTCAGGCTGGGGGATCCTCCCTGGGTTCCAGAGTCCAGGCTCCAGCCTGAACCACAAAGCCTACACAACAATTTTGAGCCCCAGGAGCCCAAGTCAGCTGACAGGGACCGGCCACTGGTGTTTAATTACAGTGTAGACATACCCATGGTGCCATGAGAGGTCTTTTCCTGCCACCATGATGCACCCCTCCCTGGTGAGGAGAGGTCCTAGCAATTCAGATGGTGTTATGAGAATGCTGAAGTTAAATCACTGCAGGACTTTTCAGTCAGCTCAGAGTGACACTGAAGTAATGGTCAGCAGTCAAGTCTACGTGGGCTCAGATTCTTTACAAGAGCCTAGGCTAGTTTCAGAAGAAAGAGATGGATTACTGTATGCCAGCTAGAACTGAGAGCTCTGGAGACACAGCTGCCTCGTTTGTATTGCTTTGCGTGTTTAAAAATGATTGGTTATTTTGGTGTTTAAGGCACGTATCCAGAGACTGGTTCTTGCTTGGAGGAGACATTTTGGCTTCATAAGAATCCTGTAAAATAAATAAGCAAAAATTAAAAAAACCCTGAAACTGCAAAGATAGTCTTGCTTAACTTATGCCTCCAGCAAATTTTTCTTTAGCTTCTGGCCCTGGCACAATCAATAAAACTTCTGAAGCGAATATCTGTTGCGAGAATCAACTGTAAGGCATAAAAAAAGTGTATAATTCTGGCATCTTGAGTAAAAGAAAATAGAGAGAAAAAAATCTGTTAAATGTGACTGAAAACTTTTCGGGAATAGACTGTCTTATTGTCTGTCTGTACAGCATGCTGCACAATAGATCCCCAATCTTAGAAGGGCCTAGGCATGCTATTGTAATAGAGATAGAGATATAATCTTTATGAAAAGGTAAACCATACATATATAGGAACAAACTAACCCCTGGTGCAACTCCGTTGACTTCAGAGATGCATTTGGCCCACTATTTCTAAAACATTTTGAACTGTTGTTTGAATGTGTTAATGCTGTTTAAAGGGTGACACTTGTGTGCTCTAACATGGAACATTTAACAGGTTTCCATTATATCAGTGCTGCTGACTTGAGGGGACTAACATTATCTCAGCAATAAAAATGGCAGAGATATCCTGGGCTATCCAATTAACTTCTAAGCGTCTTGCATTATTTTTACACATTTGTGTTTTCCGTTAGTCTCTTTCACACTAACCTACCTCACATGCTGTCTTTTTTTCAGTGTTAGGGTCATTTCAATCCCCAATGACTTTTCCTTGACTTCCTTAATACTTCTAATATAGTCTGCAAAAGAACTCTCACGGACAGTCTAACCTTATAGTTCTTGCTCAGTTAAAACTCCTCTTCAGCCCGGTTAGAACTCTGTCTGAGCACGGACTACAGGATTTATCTTCAGACTTATAATGACAAACAAATATTTAGAGAAGCAAAATGGATAAGACACACGTGTTTGTTTGGCTCCCCACATTGCACATTTTTTGGCAGAGGGCACTGGAGAAAACAAAAGTACAAAAAAAACCAAGCTTGACCACTAGGCTGAATCAGAAAGACCATAAAGCCATTGCCTTAAAATGTGCTTGAACAATAAAATACTGAATCCCATTTAATCTGCATGTCAAGAAAATTCATTTTCATGGAACCATACTTGGAACATCTGGCAGTTAAGCAATCCTAGGAAGATGGAATGGAATCAAAACAGCTCAGCAAACTCCCACAGACTTCAACAGGAGAAGAATTTGGCAACATAGTGTGGTTTTGAAAATCTTCCCCTTCCCCAACTTGATTGTGAATGACTCAAGCAGGGCTGAAGTGCATCAGTTTTCACATGCAGGAGCTCACATAAAGTCCATTTGTCTTCTAAACTTTGGTTTAAAATGATAGTTTACCATTTGTGCCAGGAAAAAAAGGCTAGACCAAATTCTCCCATGGAAAAAATTGTGATCCACAACTATGGCTACTACTCCATTGACTTCCAAGAGCTTGCAAGGGAAGAGGTTAACTAAGGACACAATGTGGCCCACAATCTTTGGTTGACTTATCAAATTTGCATTTGAAATTTGAAGCCACCCTTATTACAGGAACCCTTGACAGCTTTAATCCCTGTCATTTTGTTCTGTATGTTTTGGATCGTAACTCAGATTTGTTGCAAAATGGAAGTATTTTCTATTTTGTAGACTAGATCCTTTTCTTCTCTCTTTGGGCTGCACTGTCTAGAGAACTCGCCAAGATGATGGACATATCGGAATTCGGGGAGGCTGCACCTTTCCTCAGGAAGAGCGATAAGGAGATAATGGTATTACAAACAGTGGCATTTGATGGTAAGACAGAATATGTTTTCCTGTGCTCTTGGCCTGTTAACCTGAAATAGTTGGTGAACTGAATACTTAATTGGATTTACAAATTAGGAACATTGCAACTGTAAGTTCTTCAGGAGAGGGACTTTTTCATATTTGTCTGTTTAAAAAGTGTAGCACACTGATACTACTATAATAAAAACATTAATTTCCCTGGTCTGACTAATGCATCTGTATTTACGCTACCTGTACATTGTATCTCTATTGTCTACATACCCACCTGAAATCTAGTCTGTATACACAGACTTAAATTTTTAATAACAGTGTATGATTTGAATGTAGTCTGCAGGCCTCACTTTATAAGATTTGTTTCCCATAACTTACTTTTCTTGCACCCCATTCATAGAGGATCTTGAGGTAGAGTAATGAGTCAGAGTATAAATACATAGATAAGGGGGAGGGATTTATAGTGTATATCAATAAATTGTTTGTACTATTCCATAGTAAAGAGTAATAGTTTCTAGGCATCTTGGAGCTAGTCAAGTTACTCCTAGCTCCAGAAAGGAGATGCGTGTAGCTGGATACACATTGTTACTACTATTAATGATTTACATGGCAAACAGTAGTAGACAGGCAGTGATTATGCCACATGGCTGTGAAGCAAGAAACATGGGATCTATTCTTGGTTCTGATAGCGGTTTGCTGTATGACTTTGGAGAAGATACTTAACATCTGTGCCACAGTTTCCCCATCTGTAAGTTGGGGGCACAGAAAGGAGCCTACCTTTCTCCAAGGGTGTTGAGACTTAATTAATGTTTGTGAAATGTTTTGCCTACCCTGAGGAAAGGATCTATAGAAGGGAAAAGTTGAATTTGAAAATGGGAAACATAGAAGTAATATTAAGGGACCTTATACCCCACAACTACACATGCAGCTCCCATGGCTATTGATGGACGTAAAGCACTTGGTTTGACAGTGTGATATGGCCTAACGGGTTTCAGCATGCTTGCGGTATGGAAGTAATCTTAGCAATTATTAATCAATAGCCGTACAAGATGGTGAATCATTACCTGTTTGATTCTATAGGGAAGAGGAGGTGTTGGGTTCCTGATGAAAAGAAAGCTTATATTGAAGGTGATATTAAAGAGAGCAGCGGTGGCAAAGTCACTGTTGAGACTGTGGCTGGAAAGGTATGGAACATTTTTCCATTTGTCTATCAATGCACGATGATTGGTGTAAACAGAATCAAACCAATTAATAACCACAGGCCATGTGTGTGGTTTTTTTATTTTATTTTATTATTTTGGTTTGGGTTTTTTGGTACATTTTTCCACTTTTCTGGCATTGAAGAACAAAGTATGCAACTGACCAATCTTATCCCAGAGGAAAAAAATTAAACTGCATTGTACTTCATGATTTCCAAGATCATACAGCTTCATAGTTTACCACCTCTGTCTGTCTTTCCCTGTTTTTCTGCCTCGTGCTCATCTGACATTGGTTACCCATAACAATAAACAACATCATGTATGTAGTACAGGTTGATCTGAAGAGTTTCCTCATGCTGGGAAAATTTCTTCTGCAGTCCGAAAGAATCAGAAATGTGTGTGATCTGAGAGAGTCACTTGAAATTTCAGTAAAAGAGCCTGCCAGGCAAGTGGTGTGGTATAATGTGCAGGGTGTGCTGTATTGGGACTGAGGAGACCTGTGTCTTATTCCTGTCTCTGCCACTGACTTCCTCTGTGACCTTTGGTCAAGCTGCATCCCCCCCTTTGTTCTCCCTCTGACCCTGTGTAGTTTTCCCTGCCTGTCCTGTGTAATTAGATCGGGTCATGGACTGTTGGTCCCCCTGTGTTTGGGCAATGGGGCTGCAATCTCAGTTCAGGCCTCTGGGTGGTATCAGAATATAAATAAATAAAAAAACAGGAATGCTTATTTTCTATGGTTAAAAAATACGATAGTCAATTCATCCCCAAGTGGACTCTTCAATACATATGAGCATCTCTTTAAAGGTGTGTTGTCAGCTCACTTGTTGCTTTTTTAACGTCACACTGTAGGCAGTGTGAAAGACAAGGTGACAGTAGTTGCCAGCAATGTTGTACTCATCTGTCTCTGCAGACCATCACTGTAAAAGAAGATGATGTTCAGCCGATGAACCCCCCGAAGTTTGACATGATTGAGGACATGGCTATGTTGACCCACCTTAATGAGGCATCTGTGTTGCACAATTTGAACAGGCGTTATAGCCACTGGATGATTTATGTAAGGGTCGTTGGTTCAACGTATGTGTTCAGAAATGTATTCCGCAAATGCCACGATGCTAACAATTTTGCCTGTACTTCATATTCTACTTCCAACATTGATTGACCCTAAAATGGGGGTTAATTCACACATTTTCAGGAAGGAAATGTGTTGGGGGAGGTGGCTATTTTGTGTCTGAACACTAAGCTAAAGACAAAAGCAAATAAACAAAGGCAGTGGTTTTCGTCTCAAGGAGTGGGGTGGGGCAGCAGAATGGACAACAGGATATTTTTCTGCTCATCCAAACACTGGAGAACTGGTTCATTTTATACTGCTCCCAGTACTAATCAAGGGCCCTCCGTAGACATTCCTAGTTTTAGGCATCAGTGGCTCAAGCTTAAAATGTGCGTAACTTTTTTTTGGTTTTGGGGACATGGGGGGAGCGGCACATGAGGGTGAGGGAAGTTGGCTTTCTATTCTCCTGTTTGCAGCCTCACTGTCTGTCTATCTTGTTTGGCTCTAAACCCTTCCCTGGTACTGTAGCTCCCCAAAAAGAAAGATCAATTTCTATCAACTGCAAGGACAAGCTTCAACAGCAACTAACTTAAAAGGGACAAATTTTCTCCTCAGCTTGATATATGCAATTCTCACTGAAATCATTGGAAGCTGTATGTACATATTTCAAAGCAGAATTCATCTCTGTCCTTTAGCTTCTCATATGTTAACCAGGGATCATACTTATTATCTTCCTTTTGTAAAGCCCTTTAATATCAATGGATAAAGGACAGTGACTTTGAGTGAGACTTGGGCTCCTCTGGGTATATCTACATTACAATTAGACACCTGTGGCTGGCCCTTGCCGGCTAGCTCAGGCTTGGGCTATAGGGCTGTTTAATTGTAGTGTAGACATTCCAGCTCAGGTTGCAGCCTGAAGTCTGGGACCCTCCTACCTCACAGGGTCGTACAGCCTGGGCTCCAGTCTGAGCCCAGACATCTATACTTCAATTAACCAGCCCCATGGTCCGAGTCCTGTGAGCCCAAGTCAGTTGGCATGGGCCAGCCGTGGGTTTTTAATTGCAGTGTACATATACCCTGTGAAAATTTTTGAAAATGGGACTTAGTCACCTAGGCCTTTTAATGCGGAGTGTAGCAGCGCCTAAATACCTTTAAAAATCTGGGCCAAAAGGCACTATGTAAGAGCTAATGGATGACTGATATTAAAACTGAGAAATGATAAATTTGTCTTAAATCACACTCTCTATAAAGGCCATTTACTCCCCATCTTGGGTTCTTTTTTAGACCTATTCAGGTTTATTCTGTGTGACTATAAACCCCTACAAATGGCTTCCAGTCTACAACCCGGAGGTGGTTAGTGCATACAAAGGCAAGAGGCGGTCAGAGGCTCCTCCTCACATCTTCTCCATTGCAGATAACGCATACAATGACATGCTGCGCAGTAAGTACCATCGTTTGCTTTTCAAACCTGAATTTACTTTATTTTGCCTACGGGATTGATGCTGACCTTTTTTTTTTTAAACTGGATCGAATTTTAACCGTGAAACCTACTAGCACTGAGTATCCCAGTACTCTACAAAAGGGTCTAGACTTGAGAACATAGAGATACAGAGCCCCAGTGACTTCTTCAAGTCTTCTAATAAGAAGAATAAGCTTATCCAATCAAGGGATAGAAAACAAATAGGTTCCAGGGTAATAAAATTGGCTTAAACTAGTTTGATCTCCTCCTATACTCTCTGTGGTTCCAGTCCCTAATCGTGAACATTCCAAAAGCATGTCCTGTGAGGAGTGTGTGAAGAGCTATCTCTGTGTGACTCTTGGAGCTTTCAGAGGAACAGCCGTGTTAGTCTGTATTCGCAAAAAGAAAAGGAGTACTTGTGGCACCTTAGAGACTAACCAATTTATTTGAGCATGAGCTTTCGTGAGCTACAGCTCACTTCATCAGATCTGATGAAGTGAGCTGTAGCTCACGAAAGCTCATGCTCAAATAAATTGGTTAGTCTCTAAGGTGCCACAAGTACTCCTTTTCTTCTTGGAGCTTTGAAAATCTACAACTGCTGAAAAGATGAGGACCAAAAAAAAAAAAAGCCATGAGGGCCTAAGGAAAAATACAAGGCACGTAACTTTCAATTAAGTAGGGAATAAACCTCTTCAATCTTGCAACTTCCAAATTCTCAGTAAAAAAGTGTCCTATCCTCGAGTTTAAGAATCCCCATGTGGAAAGAAATCAGTTACTCCAATGAGGGATAGAGGAGGAGGAAAAATAGGAGTTAAAATGGAAATTAACTCTAGATTCATGAGCACCTTCATATAGGGTGGCCAGGCGTCTGGTTTTTGACCAGAACGCCGGGTCAGAAAGGGACCCTGGCCAATGGGAACTGCGGGGGAAGTGCCTGCAGGTGAGGGCAGGGCGCAGAGCCCCCTGGTCCCTCCTCCTAGGAACTGGACATGCCAGCTGCTTCTGGGAGCCATCTAAGGTAAGTGCCACCCAACTGGAACCTGCACCCTGAACCCCTCATTTCTGGCCCCACCCCAGAGCCTGCACCCCCAGCCAGAGTCCTCATCCCCTGCTGCATCCCAACCCGCTGCCCCAGCCCACAGAAAGTGAGTGAGGATGGGGGAGAGCAAGCAGCGGAGGGAGGCAGGGATGGAGTGAGCAGGGGCAGGGCCTTGGGAAAGGGGTGGGGCTGGGAGTGGGGCAAGGGTGTTTGGTTTTGTGTGATTAGAAAGCTGGCAACCCTACCTTCATAATATGTTATGTGAAAATAAGTATCTGATTTTTTTGTTTTGATGCAACCTGTCTGAAATCCTTGGCTCAGAACTCGGAGCTGTCTGTCTTTTCATTACTTCCTGAAGGCCTTACTATTTCTGTAGTTGGGGAAATGCTGGTTCACTTTCAAAGCGTAGTTGGTTGCAGAGGATTTTAACAAATTGAGGGGAAACCAAACCAGAGCTAAAAATGAGGGAGAGCCACAAATCAATGGCTGTTACTACACAGGTGCTTACAATTAAGTGTGGCGAGCACATTTAATTGTAAGCATCAACCACAATCACAATTTTGCTTTTGCTCTTATTACAATGGATCATTGGCTCGGATTGAATCAATGCCTTACTGTTTTAATATTAGTGAGAGTTGCATGGTGGGTTTTTTATCAGCGTATGTACTTGTCTGGCCAGGAGGCATAACCTACTACAGACACGAAGAAAGGGGAAATGATCAAATAAGTGAGAGAGCCACTGGTCTAAACTATACATGCATCATCTGTCCAGCTATTCTACACTAATTGCTGTGAAATCTGAACACCTAGTCATGGAGGAAGGAAAGCTGGATATGCACTGCCTCTTGAATTAGTGGAAAATCTCATTAGCAGTTAGTAGTATTAGGCTTTATATCCACTAGAACAGTGGTTCCCAAACTGGGGTTCGTAAAACGTTACAGGGGGCTCTCGGGGAAAAATTCCCAAATGGCGGACAGAGCTGTCCGTAGGGATCCCAGGCAGCATGGGGCCAGCAACCCGGAGCCCCTGGACTTCCAAGAGCTAAGCAGATCAAAGCAAGCATATCTATCACACTGAGGAGATTTAAACTTCAAGACTCCTTATAAGAAATGGAAAGGGAGGTAGATCATAGAATCATAGAATATAAGGGTTGGAAGGGACCCCAGAAGGTCATCTAGTCCAACCCCCTGCTCGAAGCAGGACCAATTCCCAGTTAAATCATCCCAGCCAGGGCTTTATCAAGCCTGACCTTAAAAACCTCTAAGGAAGGAGATTCTACCACCTCCCTAAGTAACGCATTCCAGTGTTTCACCACCCTCTTAGTGAAAAAGTTTTTCCTAATATCCAATCTAAACCTCCCCCACTGCAATTTGAGACCATTACTCCTCGTTCTGTCATCTGCTACCATTGAGAACAGTCTAGAGCCATCCTCTTTGGAACCCCCTTTCAGGTAGTTGAAAGCAGCTATCAAATCCCCCCTCATTCTTCTCTTCTGCAGGCTAAACAATCCCAGCTCCCTCAGCCTCTCCTCATAACTCATGTGTTCCAGACCCCTAATCATTTTTGTTGCCCTTCGCTGGACTCTCTCCAATTTATCCACATCCTTCTTGAAGTGTGGGGCCCAAAACTGGACACAGTACTCCAGATGAGGCCTCACCAATGTCGAATAGAGGGGAACGATCACGTCCCTCGATCTGCTCGCTATGCCCCTACTTATACATCCCAAAATGCCATTGGCCTTCTTGGCAACAAGGGCACACTGCTGACTCATATCCAGCTTCTCGTCCACTGTCACCCCTAGGTCCTTTTCCGCAGAACTGCTGCCGAGCCATTCGGTCCCTAGTCTGTAGCTGTGCATTGGGTTCTTCCGTCCTAAGTGCAGGACCCTGCACTTATCCTTATTGAACCTCATCAGATTTCTTTTGGCCCAATCCTCCAATTTGTCTAGGTCCTTCTGTATCCTATCCCTCCCCTCCAGCGTATCTACCACTCCTCCCAGTTTAGTATCATCCGCAAATTTGCTGAGAGTGCAATCCGCACCATCCTCCAGATCCTATATGAACATATTGAACAAAACCGGCCCCAGGACCGACCCTTGGGGCACTCCACTTGATACCGGCTGCCAACTAGACATGGAGCCATTGATCACTACCCGTTGAGCCCGACAATCTAGCCAGCTTTCTACCCACCTTATAGTGCATTCATCCAGCCCATACTTCCTTAACTTGCTGACAAGAATACTGTGGGAGACCGTGTCAAAAGCTTTGCTAAAGTCAAGAAACAATACATCCACTGCTTTCCCTTCATCCACAGAACCAGTAATCTCATCATAGAAGGCGATTAGATTAGTCAGGCATGACCTTCCCTTGGTGAATCCATGCTGGCTGTTCCTGATCACTTTCCTCTCATGCAAGTGCTTCAGGATTGATTCTTTGAGGACCTGCTCCATGATATTTTTTGCTGTTTTTAAAATTAAATAGGCAGCTAGTATTGTTTTTAGAATTATTATGAAGAACAAGTTTAAGCTTTGTTGTAACGTGCGTGGTTTGCCTGGACTGCTCAAGACATGAATGCTTGTGTAGGAGGAACTCCTTGAGTTGGCTTCTTAAATACCTTCATGCTGTTTCACATCTGATGCTCCTTCATGAAACATAGGAGCCTTGTCTTATAACAGGCTTATTCAAAGTGATACAAGTGACGAAAGTGAGATCTTGGAAAAGTGTTGCCATTTTCATAATGTAATAAAAATACTGTAATGATCAATAATAATTAATAATAAATAGTGTGTAATAAGCATGTCATAAAAACAAATTTTATATTTCCAAGATCAATGATTTTATAATTTATACTCGGGTAAAGGAGAAAATCCCTGGAAATATTCATTTTTAGGAGGGGGTTTGTGAGACTTGACATTTTAGTGAAAGGGGTTCACAGGTTGTTAAAGTTTGGGAACCACTGCACTAGAAACAATGCAATAAATATTTCATCAAGTCTGATTCCTTCCATTAGAGGGCAGTGACGGTTCACACATGCCAGCTACTCGAAGGAAATCTGTACAGGTGGAAATGCAAAAAAGCAATTACTGGAGCTATGATTTTTAACGCATTTTTTTTAGAAACTACAGGAGTCTCATCCTGCTCTCAAAAAGGGACTAACAATTGGAAGATAATGGGAGGGGGTGGAGAACACAGAGATGTTGACAAAACATAGCTCTGAAAAGAAGTTGGTTTATCAGCTAATGGCACAATTATGGTCAGAATGGACCAAATAAATCCTGGGTGTAACTCATTGAGGCCAGTGGAATTAAAACGAAGATAAATTTGGGCTAAGTTCTTTTTTTGTCTTTCTTTTCTTTTTTTTTTAAAGTCTACAACGAAACTTGAGTTATTAATGTAGTATGGTCTCCAAGTGTACTTACAGTAATTATACATATAAAAGAACCATCTCTGTGTCAACATCGAGGAGGGAGAGGAGTAGTTCACGGTGGTCCAGTGAGGCGTGAGCAGAAGAACCAACTGGAAGTGAGCAAAGCTATGCTTAGGAGGAACAGGAGCACCATTCTGCTTTTACATTATGGTATAGTTTCTCAGGGGAAGTGGCGGAATGAACATCACTTGACTTTTAAAACTGGATTGGACAAAGCACGGAGCATTCAGTGTGGTGCTATACCTTACAGTGACCTCTAAAGATTGGATCCTTCCATTTGTTTCCTATTACTGTCTAATACTTTTAATGACCTGCCTTTCTTCTCCTTTTGTTTTTCCTTAGATCGAGAGAACCAGTCTATGCTGATCACGTAGGTGTTTATTTTTCATCTGGTTTGAGAATCTGTTACTGGGGGGGAAGAGTCCTCCTGAAATGCAATGTCTGAGAATGGGTGGGACAGAAACTCAGTTAACCCTTGAATCCAGTTTCAATGTGCTTAAGAATGGAGTACACAGTCTTGGACTGCTAGAGTGACCATTTTGAACTTGACCTTGCAGATTTAAAACTAGTGTAAATGGTGAACTCTCTGTAACTGGAAGTCTTTCAACCATGATATGAGGACTTCAGTAACTCAGCCCAGAGGTTAGGGGTCTATTACAGGAATGGGTGGGGGAGGTTCTGTGGCCTGCAGTGATCAGACTAGATCAGTGGTTACCAACCAGTCGATTGCAACCAACTGGTTGATCCTAGAGGATCTCCCAGTCGATCATGATCTCCGGCAGCACAGCGGGGCTGCTGCTAAGACAGGCTCCCTGCCTGCCTGCCCTGGCCCCATGCTGCTCCCAGAAGCAGCCAGCATGGCCCTGCTTAGCAGCAGCCACGCTGCACCACCAACCGGGAGCCACTGGAGGGAAGTGCTGCCCAGCGGGAGGCCGCACCCCAGCCCCGAGCCCCCGCCCAGAGCCAGCACCCCAAACCCCATCCTGTACCCCAAACCCCACCCCTCACCCCCTCCCAGAGCCTGCACCCCCATCCCCTCCTGCATTCCCAACCCCTGACTCAGCCCAGACCCCCATCCCAGTGCCAGCATCCTATACCCTCTCCTGCACCCCAACACTCTTCCCCAGCCTGGAGCCCCCTCATGTACCCAAACTCCCTCCCAGAGCTTGCACCCCTCATCCCCTCCTGCACCCCAACCCCCTGCCCCAGGCTCAGCCCAGAGCCCCCTCCCACACTGCGAACCCCTCGGCCCCAGCCCAGAGCCCGCACCCCGTCCCGAACCCCAACCCCCTGCCCCAGCCCAGTGAAAGTGAGTGAGGGTGGCGGAATGCAGTGAGTGGGGTGGGGCTTTGGGGATGGGGCAGGGCCTCAGGGAAGAGGCGGGGTAGATCCTGGGTTGTTCTTAAATTCAAAAAGTGATCTTGGGCGTAAAAAGGTTGCAGAGCATTGGACTAGATGATCATGATGGTCCCTTCAGACCTTAAAGTCTGAGTCTGAGTTGGTGATTGGAAGTTGTTGCCATCAGATGGCTGTGCTGTAGCCAGTGTGAAATGAGTAGCTCAGGCCTTAACGGACTGTGACCTCTTCTCTAACCAACTAGATGTGGTCCTTTCAGTCCAAGCACAAGGCACCCTGGGAAGGCAGCACAGAAGAAAGGTGTGCTGTTGCTGCCCTTGCTCTATCTGTCCTATGGGTAGATCGAAGACCTCTTTTCCCAAAGTGGCTAATTTGGCACCTTTCACCAGCACAAAATGTATTTAATCTAGGCATTTTGACTAGGCAGTCAAGTGCAGGGAGGGAGCAAACCAGGACAATCAAAGCAGGGGGTATGGTTAGAGTAGTGGCTAGAGCACAGTTTGGCGAGCCTGGTGCTTGGATGCTATTCACAGCCCAGCTACTTGATGTGTAATGTTGGGCAAGTAACTTTGCCTTTCTGGATCTGTTACCTTGCCGCTGTAAAGTTCACCTATCTCAAGTGTTGAGACTTGACGTTTGTAATGCGGCTCACTGTACTTAGATGGAAGTCACCACACAGTGCAAATTATTCTTATATTTCTGAGCCCAGTCAGGTGAATAGTTAGTTATTGCTATTGCCAACATTCATCCCAGTTCGTTTGGTCAGTGGTATGAATTGCCACTCAGAAGTCCAAGCATCAGCAGTAGGAGCACAATAAGCAGCTGAGAAGAGCCTGTCAGGAATGAAGAGTTGGCAGGATTGGAGGGGGAAAGGACTGATTATGGCTGGTTTTAGTAGTGTCCTTATTATCCCTCTGCTTTTAGTGGAGAATCTGGTGCCGGCAAGACTGTGAATACAAAGCGTGTCATTCAGTATTTTGCCACAGTCGCAGCACTCGGGGAACCTGGTAAAAAGAGTGTGAGTATGCAAGGGGCTATTTTGTGACAGCCAAGATTTTCCTATTGTGGGAAACCTACCTGATGAGTCTGTAACCATAACATCAGCTCTCACATGCTAAGCAGCTGTGGACATGATCACCACTTGGACAGGAGGTCCAAAAGGAAAAGACTGGGTGCTTGGGGAAAAGGTGTTAATGACTCAATAAGTGGCGTTTCTCCTTCTGAGTCAGCACTAGTCTTCCCCAACATGGTGGTAGGGACATAGCTTCTGCTGAAGCTGCTGCATTCCAGAGGAGACAGCAAAACCAAGGCTTCTGCCACTTGTGATTATTAAAGACTGCATGGCACTTTTTTCCAGGAACTGTTAGCCTTGGTGTCCTGACTGCATTCTAGAGCTGATCAAAAGCTATCTTTTCTTTTCCGTGAAAAATTTAGATAAAAATGAACTTTTTGTTTTCAATTAATTTTTTTTTTTTTTTTTTGCTGAATGTTTTGGGTATTTGCTTTTTTTAAAAAAAACAAAACCATAGAAATGTTTTTGGTTGTCAAAAACTTGGAAAATTTCTCACCAAAACTTCTGTTTTGTTGAAAAACATTTTATAGTTTGTTTGAGGTGGGGAGGAGGGGTTGTCAAAAAAGAATGTTGACAAAAAAAATTCAACCAGCTCTCCTAAATTCCAGTTTGGTAAGTTACATTCTGCCTGTAATCACTGCCTGGAATTCCATTTGAATTTTGTTGTGTTGTGAGCTGTTCAACCAACCGTTGCCTCATTTCACCTTTAAACCGAATACACTTCTGTGGTGGATTAAGTGAGTCCTCTATACTGCATATACAGGGCCCGATTGTCAGTCAGTCCCTGATTTTGTACATGTAACTGATGACAACACGAAACCATGCATGCACTCATTTTGTGCATGCAAAATGCTTACCAGGTGGCTGAGTGCCCAGTAGTCAAACTTATAGCTGCAAACCAGGTGGGTGCCTGATTTTGAGGGATGGAGTCAGTTGGGCATACACACTGAGTCATGCCGACTGGAGACTGAAATTGGAAGAGCGGCCATAGTTTGATAAATGAGGTAACACTTTACCTCCATTGTCTTCATCATGATCAATAATAGATATTACAGCTCCAGAAGTTCAGGTGCCACAGGATCCAGTTATCTAAAGCTTGTCTATTTCTGCTTGCATCCCTTCTCTCTTGTTCTCTGATGCCATGTCTTAGCTGTGTGTCCAGTTTGTCTGTTGTTCTGATTGGAATCCATTGGGGCAGCTGGTTTGGATAAGGGATTGTGGGAACAAACAAGGTTGGACCTACACTTTCCTATTCCAAGATGTGCCAGGAGCAGGGGGTAACAGCAGCAGCGGGAGGCCAGCAGTACGCACTGGGAGAGGGGGTGCTGTCAGTGAGCCCCACCCCACACAAAATGTGTGAGCTTCACACACTGTATATGCCTAGAGCTTGCCTGGTTTGTGCTGACTAGATCTCTAATCCTTGCTAACCTTTCCATCTTTCATAAACTCCTTCATGGTAGTAATCATAATTTCTTTCTTTCTTTCTTGTTGTTGTTGTTGCTCCTTTGGTAGCAACCAGCCACCAGGACTGGGGTAAGTAGATGACTTTGCTATTTTGTCATATATTTTCAATCTGAAAATGGTACTTAGTTTGCCAAGGGCAGGTCATGAGCCTCTGTTTGATATAATCCCATATTCCCCTGAGCCTAGACTATTCAAATTAAGTTCACTTCAGCACATAGTCATAAACTAATTTAAATTAATGGGAGTTCTGTGGGGGTCTACTCTAGCTGCGACTGAAAATCTCACCCATTAGGAATTTTGAGTACCTTCAACCAATACTAACGTATCTGTTATTTAGCCGGTGCTTCTCACTTTATTCTATATTGCCTCCCATACATACACACACTTCCATATACACCTGTGCTATAGCACTTCAAAAACATGGTTGGTTTACTTGTTTTCAGTTGCCATTAGGCATGAAATCTACAAGACCGCAGTTAGAGTTCAAGGATTTTAGAATATTGAGAATCCTGCTTTTGTGCTCTGTCCAGGCTGTACTAGCTACAGGTGTGAGCTAAGTCACACCTGTACACATGCTGAGTTAGATTTGTATAATGTGGTTTCTATGCTGATGGTTATTAACCTTGTTTCAACCCTTGGATTTTTAGGGAACCTTGGAAGATCAAATCATCCAAGCAAATCCTGCCTTAGAAGCCTTTGGGAATGCCAAAACCCTGAGAAATGACAACTCCTCACGTTTTGTAAGTCCAGTCTGTCGTTCCAATGTCTTGTTAACCTGCCCTTATTAATAACATATATAATAATAATGTGTAATGTAGTAGTAATAATAATAATAATTAATAATAACGTATTCATCCTATTTATAAAACGCCTCTCATTTCCTCCACTGAGGTGCTTGGATTGCTTCATGGTTGAGGTATAACTAACAATGATCAAATCAAGAAAAAAATACTGTTGACGATATTAAAAAAAAGCCACACCAAAGAACATAACTTAAAAAGAGAGAGGAGTACGCATATACTAGCTCTTTTCAACACAGATACTGAAAATGATTAAACAGGGCATGCATCAGCTGAAGTGTAAATAATTTGGGTAAAATTTAATGAGCTATTGAGCCCTATTATCTGGGCAAATTCCAAGAGCAAGGGACCACAAAAACAACAGCCCTGTTTTGATAACCTAGTGGGTAGAACAGGTTGGGCAGCATGATGTAAGGTCAAGACCAGAAGTAACAGGGAAATGGAAGAAGAACGCTGGTCAGGAGAGAGCTACTACCATTTATGGCCTGACTGCTCCACCTGAGTTAGATAGCCACACAAACCAAGGAAAATGTGAAGATGCACCGAGCAGTTGAACACTACATAGCCTTGCTAGGTGGGCCTGTTTGTATCTTAGTCTGTCAAATGTGTACGATAATTCTTGCCTCCTCACAGGTGTGTGTGTGTGTGTGTGTGTGTGTGTGTGTGTGTAAAATATAAAAAAAACTACTAAGTGTTATGATTAACGTACTTCTATATTGTGCTTAACAGTTTTCAAAGCCTGAACAAACGTGTGCGTCAGTGTGTGTGTTTGTTTAGGCCTCGAAAACTGTTAAGCACTACATTTGGTACCTTCAGCATATCTTGTTGGAAAATACCCTCTCCCCACATCAGAAAGCTAATAGAGCCCTAAGCGGTCTGACTGTCATGCAGGCATTGTATTTTGACATTTGTTGTGCCTCTTTACAGTTTATCTGAAGTAATTAGAATGTTCTTTTGCAAAATTAGGGTAAATTTATCAGAATCCATTTTGGAACCACAGGCAAGCTGTCGTCTGCTGATATTGAAATTTGTAAGCAACAATCGTTCTCCTTGCTATAGAATCACAAATTTGTGTCTGACACTTCAGAGAAGAAACTTTCTCTTACTGAACTTTTTATTATCTGCCCAGATTTGCTGGAGAAATCCCGAGTGATTTTCCAGCAGCCAGGTGAAAGATCCTATCATATCTTCTACCAAATCGTGTCAGGAAAGAAAGCAGAGTTACAAGGTAAGCCTAAAATACTGGGTGGGTGAGCGCAAAAAGCCAGGCCTTATCTGATTGGGTAAATGGCCAAAGGAAAAAAAATACTGTTATGTTCAAGAGGATCCTTATGCTTCCACTTGTCAAAAAAATGGAGTCTGTCAAAATGAAATGTCATTAATCTGTGGATCTTTTAAAATGAGGGTTTTTTGATAGCAGCAACAGGAAGGACAATTTTCATTTTGACATGCAGATACAGAATGCCCGCTAATGTTAACAAGCGTTACATGTTAGAATAGGAGAATGGAATCCCAGGTTGGATTTTTAAAATATTTTGTTTTCTACTATATACAATAAATAATAATACTTAACATTTATGTAGCCAGGGATCACAAAGCATCTTAGAAACAATAAGACTCAAAACACCCTCTGAGGTAGTAAGCTTTGGGGGGTATCCCCATTTAAATGTGAGGAAATCAAGGTACAAAAAGTTTAAAGAACTTGCCAAAGATCACTCAGGACATCTGTAGTAAAGGCAGGAAGATAACCCAATTCCCTGCTTCTGCCATTAGGCAAGACTCCTGCCCAAATGTATAGTGTTCGCATTGGTTTCAGACGATGCAAATTCCACAAACGTTTGCGGAGCAAATACTTTCTATAATATGTATCTTTAATTTTTGTTTTCCATTATGGAAGAGAAGGAAGCAGTAGAGCAGAAGCTTAGTTGCACTGTTGTTAATTGACAACTGTGTGAAATATTTTTTCTACTCGCCTCGGGATAGTGAGAATTCCCCTAAAACAACAGGCTAGCGAAGGACAACTCAGCCCAAGGATTCTTAAAATACATTATTCTCTGAGTGTATCTTGGAAACATGTCAGAGCACAGAAAACCCATACTTGGTCCTCTACCTTATTTATTGTCCAACGCCCCTGTCTTGGATCATGCTGAGATATTTGCTCTTCTGTATGTGTATGGGTCCTATTATCTCTAAAGATGTCCTGTGGGCATGTGCCCAAAAACACACATCCACATGCATGACCAATGACCTTCACGTACTCCAAAACAGCCTTCCTGGGTAATAGATTTGTATTTACGACACTTTTTTATTCTTGCTCTCTCTCCAACTGTTGGTCTCTAGTCTGAGAGAGGGAGTAGGGTACAGTGGTTGAAATGAGAACTGAGACGGTAGATTCTTGGGTTTGATTCCTGGCCCTGCCACTGACTTACTGCCTCAATAAGGTTGGGGCCAAACACTGTTCGAACATCTAGTTAATCCTGCCCCAAAGAATTTACAGTCTAAAAGACAATAATAAAAGGTGAATGAAACAAGCACAGGGGACTGGGTGAAAGGATGGGGTAACCAAAATAAGGTATTTTAGCATAGCCTAGCTGTGTTTACAGTCAGCAGTCAATCATGGATAATGAAAACAATGTTCTTGCCTGGTGGAATTGAGATTACCAGAGGGTACCATCTGATTACCTGTGTGTAGAAGATGCCAACAGGGTGTAACTTCTGAATGTTTAAAGCCTTAGTTTCCCCTTTTTAAAACAACAACTGTCTCTTCAGCAGATGCATGCTCTAAGTGCATGTGAAGTTGTACAGAGAGAGAGAGAAAGAGAGCTGTCAAACAATGGATTCTTTTTCATCTTGAATCAGTTTCAGGCCATTTGGAGTGGCATTGCTTGACTATGGTGGTTCTTTTGCAGATATGTTGCTGGTATCTACGAATCCCTATGACTTCCACTTTAGTTCACAAGGGGCAGTGACTGTGGACAATTTGGATGATGGAGAAGAGCTGATGGCAACAGATGTAAGACCTCGTTAATTTGGCATTTGCTTGATACCTTAAATGAGTGTGTGTGTTGAGGGAAAAGTACTGTCAGTGGCCCAGTTCTACTCTCATTGGGATTTTGACCATTGATGTAAATGGAAGCAGGAGTGGAGCCCAGGTGTTAATTGTTTCACACCATGAACCTGGGATTTGATAATCCTTACAATTTGGGCTTGAACATCGGCAAGTATTGTTCCTGGGCACAAAATCCTCTTTGCTTTCATATAAAAGGTCCGTGGGGTGGAGACACTGAGAAGAATGTGGATTTCCGGTGTGAGTAGGTAATGCCCCCTGCAATGAGTGATCTCAAGACTGTTACTATAGCTCCTGTTTCAGAGAGGATCTCCAGCACAGTTTGTAATGCCGGCCATTCAGGGATGCCTTATGGAACTGTAAGATGCTGGTGTTATCGAAGAGGCAAGTAACAAAATATTCTCTCGTGTTTCCTTTTGATAGCAAGCCATGGACATTTTGGGATTTAGTCCAGATGAAAAGTATGGTGCCTACAAGCTTACTGGTTCGATCATGCACTTTGGGAACATGAAATTTAAACAAAGACCCCGGGAGGAGCAAGCAGAGACTGATGGCACTGAAAGTAAGGCAAACCTAGAATAATTCAGAAGCCATTATTCAGTTTCTCTGTTTAGAAATTGGTAGACCTAATTCCTGTTCCTGTACAGGCATGTTTTCAAGTATCAATTAAAATTAATTTGAAATCCTGTTTCTTTGGACTAGGTACTGATAAAGCTGCTTACCTGATGGGACTTAACTCCTCTGATTTGGCTAAGGGTTTGTTGCACCCCAGAGTGAAAGTTGGAAATGAGTATGTCACCAAAGGTCAAAGTGTCGAACAGGTGAGAAGAAGCTTTCAAAGCATTTGATCCAACAGACTGGATGTCTGCTCTACAAGCTGACAGCTTTTTGCTGTAGAATTTTACACAAAGAAAAGATAGCTAAAAATATTAACGTAATGTCTCTGTGCATTATACAAGCACTGGACTCTCTTCTAATTTATCTCTTTATAATCCAAAATTATATCTTATCTCAAAGGGTTTTTTTTTCCCCTGGAAAACAATTTTTTCCTGGGTGCGGACAACTTATTGATTTGTGGAAATGGCATCTCAATCATGTACTAAAACCCATGTTTGTTTTTTTTTAATAATTGTGTTGGCCATGGGTAGATTTAAAACTGAATTGGGTCCAGTTCTGTCAAAACTTTGGGCAACTCTAAAAAGCTTTCCCACCTGGTCCTTTCTTCACCATTTGTCCGGGCGTACAATGGACTCTCTCACCCAGCTGGACTCTTGTTTTTCATCTACTCCTGAGTCCTGGATCTCTTTCCCAAGTAAGGGGCTCAGTCCAGCAGTCTGCTTTGTGCTGCTGCCATGTGCTACTCTGCCTCTCACTGCACTGTTGTTGGTATCTGGGCCACAGAGTAGGTTCTTGCCATTAATTATTTTAAAAAAGTGATATAGGGTAATGAGTCCAAGGGCAGGGCTACAGGGGAATAATGGAAGGAGGAGATTTTCCAGTAGCATTGTTTCCATTATTTAATAGCAGCACCCACTCTAGGAAACCACTTGCGTAAACTGCACAGGTCAGTGTATCTAACTCTGGACCTGAATTAGTCACCTAGGAGAACTGAGTCATGGATTTTTATTATTTATTTATTGGTCACTTACATAATTTTAGAACCCAAAGGCCCCAGTCTGGATCAGAGCAACCTCACGCATTAGTATCTCTTAATTTACCTAGTAAAGACAGCAATAAGTTAGTGTTGCTGCTTCTCTGAAAAGTTGGAGTCGTAACAGCATGGATGGTGCTGAAGAGTTTAGGTTACAATGAAAAGGGGTCTCTGAAGACAAGGGACTGGTGTAGGATTCGTAATCAGAGCACCATCAGATATTATGTGCATCCTCTCCTGTTGGCACAGTTGGCTATTTGAGAGGATAATGAAGAAGCATTGCCTGGTGCTGTTTAGTGTGTTTAGTTGTGTTGGGTTGCTTTAATATTTTGAGTGTCCCTTCCATCACAGACAGTTAGCCATCACAGATACAAGTTTGAGGACCATGGCACTTTCCAAAACATAAGGAGCAGTTAGCCAGTGGTAAACTTGGGCCTATTCAGATCCTCTGCATCTGTGGAGGACCTCTTCAATTCCCACCGCATTCAGGGAGATAGCAGGCTTCTTTGACCTCACCACCATGGGTCTGGGATACAGAACCCTCATGAGTCAGTAGAAGGGTGCACAGCCATCAGTGGCAGTCTGCGTCCCTCTCCAGATTCTGGCTACACTCCAGGGTTGCCATGTTATCCCAAGTTGCAAGGTGCTGCCCAGCTCTTCAGCAAGGAGTGGGGTAAGGCTGGGATTTGGCCCCAGATAAATAGATTTAATAAAATACACTATTGCTAGTGCTACAGAAATAAGGTGCAGCACAGCTTATGGGGAAAGCTTTCCTAATTTCGTTAGGCATTCATCACTCAGAGTCAGGATTACTGTGAAACTGTCTTCAAACTACAAGCAGAGGTTTAATAGCTAAAATGCCCTGAGATGAAAAGTATTGTGTACTGTAAAGGCATACAGTCATTCTGATTATCTGATAACTGCGTTTGAAACCGGTCCTTTAGGTTGTGTATGCTGTTGGGGCCTTATCCAAGGCAGTGTATGATCGAATGTTCAAGTGGCTGGTACTCCGTATTAACAAGACCTTGGACACTAGGCTGCCAAGACAGTTCTTCATTGGGGTCTTGGACATTGCTGGCTTTGAAATCTTTGATGTGAGTATTGGTTGGTAAGAACTCAGCTGAAGGTCACCAAATACTACTTAGCCATAGTTCTTGGGTTTCATCTTTCTTCTGAAAGGACAGTAGGGTAAAGAACAAACGTGACCGAAGAGAGAATCATGAACAAGAATCTGCAAAGCTGTTGAGATATCAGTGGGCACTGGTGGCACTCAACACCTTGCAAGATCGGGCATGCAATTCATGCTTGAATTGGGGAGGTTTGGGACATTTGATAAAGATGAGCAGCTCCAAAAGTTAGGTAGGACTTCTGTCTCATCTGCTCTTGACTCATGCATTTGAAGTTGACTGGAATAAGGTGTGCTTTAGGGTATTTTATTTCAAGGAGTCTTCATCTTAGAGAGGAATCTTATTATGTTCTGTGATATTGCTCATGTTTCATTATAATGTCTTTGTAAACTGAAGTGTGAGAGTAAAGCATCTTGATTGCTAAGGCCTCTTCCTCAAAATGTATTCTTGAAGGCTAGAGGGCAGCGTTTGCAAGAAGGAAATTCAATATATGCCAACATAACTAGAAAATATATTGAAAGATTCCCCAGCTTGGAGTTCAGCCTAGTCCTAGGAATGCTGGTGTGGAGCCCAGCCTTCCCACTGGTATCCTTTCCTGCTTTGTCTTCAAGGGACACCTATACAATGGGGGTGGGGGAGCTAAACTGGACTTAATTCCTTGTTCACTGCAGACCAGATAATGGTCCTGTACCCATTGACACTCAGAAACACCTGGTTGTAGAAAGTCTGCTTGAAATTAATTGAGACTGTGGATGGCAATAGTTCTTTGTTTATTTGCCAGGTCAATGTAAACTCATTTTGCCAGCCTGGTTTGTCAGCCCTTGCTTTGACTCTTTATGGTGCTGCTTTCTATTGACTTGCCGCTCACGTCAAAGGAATGTTGGTGTATATTTTTGGTGCTTTGGCAGCACTGGAGATGCTAAATGTCTCTAGTGATCAAATCACCTGATCCAGGAAGTAAATTGATTACCACAGGGGCCAAGAAGGAATGTTACTTCCCATGCACAGTGCTTCACAAATTGGCCTATGTGTTGATTTTGCTTTCCTAGGAAGCACTGGGTTTTAACTGCTGCCAGAGGAAGATACTGAACTTGATGGACCAGTGGTCTGATCAAATATGGAAATTCTCATGTTCCTATGTACTGCACGTTAGGAAGCAGTTAGCCTGAGAAACTCCCCCATAGCCTCTCTGGCAGTTACCTGATACATAGTTTTAGATTTAGACTATTTCTTCCATGCCTGACCCCTTCATATTTAATTTTGTTGACTGTTTCTCTTTTCCCCTTCTGCATCATAGTATAACAGCTTTGAGCAACTTTGCATCAATTACACAAATGAAAAACTGCAACAGTTTTTCAATCACCACATGTTTGTCTTGGAGCAAGAAGAATACAAAAAGGAAGGCATCGAATGGGTATTCATTGATTTTGGCTTGGACTTGCAGGCCTGCATTGACCTAATTGAAAAGGTACGTACAGGAGCACAAAGGCATGTATGTTCAGACCTGTTTTCATGCATAATGCTCTCGTTGGAGAGTTTTTATTTCCAACATTAAAGTAGGCTTAGTGTGAGTAGCAAAACAAACAAAAGCTCTAGTTCTTCTCCTTGCTGCAGTATAAGCAAAATCTAAGGAAGATTAATTTGTGTGATGCTTCGAATGCCTAAATAAGAGAGAGAGAGAGATGGAACCAACAGAAATTATCAAGTTACACAATAGCTAGCTTGAGTTGGATCAGGTCCAGAATGACCAACTTTAAAATATCAGTCAAATGCCTTGGAAGTTAATAAAGCGAAATCTGAAAGTCTGTATGAAATGCTATTAGAAGTCAGTGTAAAACCTCCCAAAGCAGAAGTGTCATAGTGAGCTGTCAAAAGTCTGCTTGCTGATTTAACAGAATAAACATGAGTTGCCCAGTCATTATGACAAGGAACCCTGTGAATATGGAATTCCATCAAGTCAAGCCTAGCTGTGACACAGCTACTAAAATCTGCTTAATCATAAAAATGGAATCCTAAAGATTTTCTAATTAAAATCTCTTTGGATCAATAGCCACTGGGCATCCTGTCTATCCTGGAAGAGGAGTGCATGTTCCCAAAGGCTACGGACATGACATTCAAAGCCAAACTTTATGACAACCATCTTGGCAAGTCACCCAACCTTCAGAAACCTCGGATTGACAAGAAAAGGAAATATGAAGCTCACTTTGAACTTCTTCATTATGCTGGTGTGGTAAGTTTCTAGTATCATCAGAGATGGACATTGTACTAGAATTCCTACAAATGGATTCATCCGAGAGCCACCAAAAAAATAAAGGTTATACTTAAAATTTTAAAAAAACAGGACTGGTCAGAAATAAGGATAACATCAACCCCTGTGCCCTAGGTATTACAGCACATTGAGATATAGGGATCCAGGTGCATCGAAACGTGGATAGAACAAAAAGAAAAGGAGTACTTGTGGCACCTTAGAGACTAACCAATTTATTTGAGCATGAGCTTTCGTGAGCCACAGCTCACTTCATCAGATGTGTACCGTGGAAACTGCAGCAGACTTTATATACACACAGAGAATATGAAACAATACCTCCTCCCACCCCACTGTCCTGCTGGTAATAGCTTATCTAAAGTGATCAACAGGTGGGCCATTTCCAGCACAAATCCAGGTTTTCTCACCCTCCACCCCCCCACACAAATTCACTCTCCTGCTGGTGCTAGCCCATCCAAAGTGACAACTCTTTACATAATCAAGTCGGGCTATTTCCTGCATAGATCCAGGTTTTCTCACTTCCCCCCCACCCCCATACACACACAAACTCACTCTCCTGCTGGTAATAGCTCATCTAAACTGACCACTCTCCAAGTTTAAATCCAAGTTAAACCAGAATATCTGGGGGGGGGGGGGGTAGGAAAAAACAAGAGGAAACAGGCTACCTTGCATAATGACTTAGCCACTCCCAGTCTCTATTTAAGCCTAAATTAATAGTATCCAATTTGCAAATGAATTCCAATTCAGCGGTTTCTCGCTGGAGTCTGGATTTGAAGTTTTTTTGTTTTAAGATAGCGACCTTCATGTCTGTGATTGCATGACCAGAGAGATTGAAGTGTTCTCCGACTGGTTTATGAATGTTAGAATTCTTGACATCTGATTTGTGTCCATTTATTCTTTTACGTAGAGACTGTCCAGTTTGACCAATGTACATGGCAGAGGGGCATTGCTGGCACATGATGGCATATATCACATTGGTGGATGTGCAGGTGAACGAGCCTCTGATAGTGTGGCTGATGTTATTAGGCCCTGTGATGGTGTCCCCTGAATAGATATGTGGGCACAATTGGCAACGGGCTTTGTTGCAAGGATAAGTTCCTGGGTTAGTGGTTCTGTTGTGTGGTATGTGGTTGTTGGTGAGTATTTGCTTCAGGTTGCGGGGCTGTCTGTAGGCAAGGACTGGCCTGTCTCCCAAGACTTGTGAGAGTGTTGGGTCATCCTTTAGGATAGGTTGTAGATCCTTAATAATGCGTTGGAGGGGTTTTAGTTGGGGGCTGAAGGTGACCGCTAGTGGCGTTCTGTTATTTTCTTTGTTAGGCCTGTCCTGTAGTAGGTAACTTCTGGGAACTCTTCTGGCTCTATCAATCTGTTTCTTTACTTCTGCAGGTGGGTATTGTAGTTGTAAGAAAGCTTGACAGAGATCTTGTAGGTGTTCGTCTCTGTCTGAGGGGTTGGAGCAAATGCGGTTGTATCGCAGAGCTTGGCTGTAGACGATGGATCGTGTGGTGTGGTCAGGGTGAAAGCTGGAGGCATGCAGGTAGGAACAGCGGTCAGTAGGTTTCCGGTATAGGGTGGTGTTTATGTGGCCATTGTTTATTAGCACTGTAGTGTCCAGGAAGTGGATCTCTTGTGTGGACTGGACCAGGCTGAGGTTGGTGGTGGGATGGAAATTGTTGAAATCATGGTGGAATTCCTCAAGGGCTTCTTTTCCATGGGTCCAGATGATGAAGATGTCATCAATATAGCGCAAGTAGAGTAGGGGCTTTAGGGGACGAGAGCTGAGGAAGCGTTGTTCTAAATCAGCCATAAAAATGTTGGCATACTGTGGGGCCATGTGGGTACCCATAGCAGTGCCGCTGATCTGAAGGTATACATTGTCCCCAAATGTGAAATAGTTATGGGTAAGGACAAAGTCACAAAGTTCAGCCACCAGGTTAGCCGTGACATTATCGGGGATAGTGTTCCTGACGGCCTGTAGTCCATCTTTGTGTGGAATGTTGGTGTAGAGGGCTTCTACATCCATAGTAGCCAGGATGGTGTTATCAGGAAGATCACCGATGGATTGAAGTTTCCTCAGGAAGTCAGTGGTGTCTCGAAGGTAGCTGGGAGTGCTGGTAGCGTAGGGCCTGAGGAGGGAGTCTACATAGCCAGACAATCCTGCTGTCAGGGTGCCAATGCCTGAGATGATGGGGCGCCCAGGATTTCCAGGTTTATGGATCTTGGGTAGTAGATAGAATATCCCAGGTCGGGGTTCCAGGGGTGTATCTGTGCGGATTTGATCTTGTGCTTGGGGACAATGTATACCTTCAGATCAGCGGCACTGCTATGGGTACCCACATGGCCCCACAGTATGCCAACATTTTTATGGCTGATTTAGAACAACGCTTCCTCAGCTCTCGTCCCCTAAAGCCCCTACTCTACTTGCGCTATATTGATGACATCTTCATCATCTGGACCCATGGAAAAGAAGCCCTTGAGGAATTCCACCATGATTTCAACAATTTCCATCCCACCACCAACCTCAGCCTGGTCCAGTCCACACAAGAGATCCACTTCCTGGACACTACAGTGCTAATAAACAATGGCCACATAAACACCACCCTATACCGGAAACCTACTGACCGCTGTTCCTACCTGCATGCCTCCAGCTTTCACCCTGACCACACCACACGATCCATCGTCTACAGCCAAGCTCTGCGATACAACCGCATTTGCTCCAACCCCTCAGACAGAGACGAACACCTACAAGATCTCTGTCAAGCTTTCTTACAACTACAATACCCACCTGCAGAAGTAAAGAAACAGATTGATAGAGCCAGAAGAGTTCCCAGAAGTTACCTACTACAGGACAGGCCTAACAAAGAAAATAACAGAACGCCACTAGCGGTCACCTTCAGCCCCCAACTAAAACCCCTCCAACGCATTATTAAGGATCTACAACCTATCCTAAAGGATGACCCAACACTCTCACAAGTCTTGGGAGACAGGCCAGTCCTTGCCTACAGACAGCCCCGCAACCTGAAGCAAATACTCACCAACAACCACATACCACACAACAGAACCACTAACCCAGGAACTTATCCTTGCAACAAAGCCCGTTGCCAATTGTGCCCACATATCTATTCAGGGGACACCATCACAGGGCCTAATAACATCAGCCACACTATCAGAGGCTCGTTCACCTGCACATCCACCAATGTGATATATGCCATCATGTGCCAGCAATGCCCCTCTGCCATGTACATTGGTCAAACTGGACAGTCTCTACGTAAAAGAATAAATGGACACAAATCAGATGTCAAGAATTATAACATTCATAAACCAGTCGGAGAACACTTCAATCTCTCTGGTCACGCAATCACAGACATGAAGGTCGCTATCTTAAAACAAAAAAACTTCAAATCCAGACTCCAGCGAGAAACCGCTGAATTGGAATTCATTTGCAAATTGGATACTATTAATTTAGGCTTAAATAGAGACTGGGAGTGGCTAAGTCATTATGCAAGGTAGCCTGTTTCCTCTTGTTTTTTCCTACCCCCCCCCCAGATATTCTGGTTTAACTTGGATTTAAACTTGGAGAGTGGTCAGTTTAGATGAGCTATTACCAGCAGGAGAGTGAGTTTGTGTGTGTATGGGGGTGGGGGGGAAGTGAGAAAACCTGGATCTATGCAGGAAATAGCCCGACTTGATTATGTAAAGAGTTGTCACTTTGGATGGGCTAGCACCAGCAGGAGAGTGAATTTGTGTGGGGGGGTGGAGGGTGAGAAAACCTGGATTTGTGCTGGAAATGGCCCACCTGTTGATCACTTTAGATAAGCTATTACCAGCAGGACAGTGGGGTGGGAGGAGGTATTGTTTCATATTCTCTGTGTGTATATAAAGTCTGCTGCAGTTTCCACGGTACACATCTGATGAAGTGAGCTGTGGCTCACGAAAGCTCATGCTCAAATAAATTGGTTAGTCTCTAAGGTGCCACAAGTACTCCTTTTCTTTTTGCGAATACAGACTAACACGGCTGTTCCTCTGAAACCTGTGGATAGAACAGATCATGTTAAGGAGGGCGCATGGTGGTTTAGTGAAGATTTGCCAAGGTGTTTCTAGTCTTGTCTGTGAAATCACCCTAAGTTACCTACCTTCAGAAAAGTGACCATATAAAAATGCTACCATCTTAGTTGACATATGGATTCCCTGTATGAATTCAGTCATATGTGGCTATGTTGGCAACCAAACCAAGGTTTTACTGCTTTTTACTCCTGTTAGTGCTGCAGAGCCAACACAGCTAAAAGTAAGATGAATTCTGTTCTCCCCCTTGCACAATCAACCGGATTATTCTAAGGTCTAACTTCAGAATCTGTTGTGGATGGGTGGTGAAGGTGATACATGAATCAGAATGAACCCGGTTTCTCATTCTGAATTGAGTTTGCAGAAATGGCAGAAGAAAAAGCATCTTTTACTCAAATGGAGCAAATCTGATATGGAGTCATTGAGAAAATGTAGGCACCCCATGAGGCCACTTTTAGACTCACTATTCAGAGTGCCATTGAACTTTAACCTACTTGTATATTTAATAATAATATAATTAATATCTAGCTTTAATATAGCACTTTTCATCTGGAGAGCTCAAAGCGGTTTACAAAGGAGTCAATATCATTATCCCCATTTTACAGGTGGGGAAACTGAGGCACGGGTGGCTGTGGGTTGCTTAACGTCACCCTGTAGGCCATTGGCAGAGCCAGGAATTGTATCTTTAAGAGCCTTCAGTTAAGAGATTTACATCAGAAAATCCAATCGAGAGCTGTGGAATAGTAAAGGGCCTATTGTAATATAAAACCATAACTTGTCTGCTCTATTAGCAGTTCTCAAGGTATGGTTCAAGATATACCCACCCGGGGCACATGGGGTTCTTTCTAGTGGCCTGCGGGGCCACAGAACACATTGAGACCCAGGAAAGATGAGGGAATTGCAAGATTGGGAAGGGATATAGAGGATTCAGATGGGGAATTGTTGGGAGTGGGAGCCAGGGATCAGAAAGCAGAGAATTGGAGACTAAACGGCAGGTATGGCTCATGAGAGTGAGTCCCTATGAAGTGTTTTACAGGATAAAGCTTGTGCCATTAGTTTCAAACCAAGCTGTAAAGAACTGTAGCTGCTTGTGAGGAAGAAAGTGTGAGACATAGACTACTGGGGAAAGTGTTTGACATGGTTTATTTTTCTTACATTTTGGACCACATGGTTCTTTCTTAGGTGCCCTATAACATCATTGGCTGGCTTGAGAAAAACAAAGACCCACTTAATGAAACTGTGGTCGGCATTTTTCAAAAATCTGCCAACAAACTGCTGGGAAGCCTATTTGAAAACTACGTCAGTGCTGACTCTGGTAAGTAGAATAAGCTTACAAGGATTTTCCTTCACTTCCAGGGCACATGCTTGGAAAGGAATTTAAAAAACAAAAGAATACTATAGGCATCCACTGACTGACATTAAATCAGGCATTTTCTCATTAATTAAATGGGCATGGCATCTATACTAGTGTGCCACAATATTTTCAAAGGAGCCTTATCCCTGTTTGTCTGTGTGCCTGCCATTTTGTATGTGTATTCCTTTGAGCAAATTTGGCACACTATTTTGTGTGCACAAATGCTGGAAGCTCTGCATGCATATCCTATATGTATATTGGCACTCCGTTTGAGCATGCCAATGGGGATTGAACTGTGCAAAGTCTCACTTGTGTGTGCAAGTGATGCACACAAAAATGTATAAATGATTGTTTATCAACAAAAACAGGTCATGTCTCCAAATTATGGCCCTCTCTCTAGCTGAATTACAAAGCTTCCAAACAGTGTCTAAACTAAAGTGACACTTAACATTTAGGAGAATGCACTTGCTGTGATAAGAAAAGTTCATATGATCAAAATGTTATTGGATTAGTGATGGACAAACTGAATGATACCTGTCTAGTGCTTCTCCAAACCTCTAAAGTCTGCAAAATTAGGTAGGAAAAACTTGCAAGAATAGGTTTTCATGAGGATTCTAGTAGTTCTGAAATAAACTCTCTCTCTTTTACTGAGCCGTTTTATTTGAGGTAAGGCAAGTCACAAGCTTCCATAAAATTGATGTTAAGGAAATAGGACTGGCACTCATTACAGAGATGTAGCTGTTGTGTCCTAAAGTCACAATCACTTATAGCCTATTTATTACAAACCTCATTTATGTAGATGTAGTTGTCATGAATCATAAGATCCCTTATGAAAGAATTAGAAACTGCAGACTTCATAATGTGGATTAGAGATGGAGCAGAATAAAAATAACAAAAAGCCTGCCTCTAGCAAACTGTTGCAGGTAGCTAAGTGCCTATCTGCCACAGAGCATCAGTCCCAGGAGTGCTACCTTGTCTTGCAAACCGTGCCAGTCAAAAGAAATAGCCATTCTTGGCACTGTCACCGTCAGGAGAGACGTATTTTTGAGAATAACATCAAACACATGGTACTTTTCACTTTCCTTGACATGGCTGTGCTGTTCTCAGGAGACAAATTCCAGGCCATATACTCTCTACAGTTCACATGCTATGTAACCAGGTTAGTCATTTTCTTTCGTCTGATGTTTTTCTGGATATATCTGATTGTATGAAATAAAAATAAATGAATCCCAAACTACTTAATATTTTGTCAGAAATTCATTTTTATGCCCTTATTATGAGGCATGGTTACAGAAATGAATAGTTAACACCATATACAACTGTAGAGGAACTATAATGCAGTAAATTTATGAAGGTTTCTGATGAAAACCACAGAAAGGAAGAGAGTGCTTTAGCACGAGTCACCAAAAGCCTAACACAGAACTATATCCTTTATAATATTTAAAGTGTGAGAATACTGGATTTCTTTTCTACAACACTTGAGGACCAAAGAGACTCACATGACTTTAATTTTACCTTGATTCCAAATATTAATTACATTGTACTTCTGGAAATATTTTTACTGACTTTGTTTCTTACCTGAATACTACATTTGATTGAGCTGTTCTTTATGTGTTTCATTTATTTTAATTTTTTTAGTTGATCACAGTACAGAAAAGAAACGCAAGAAAGGAGCTTCCTTCCAAACAGTGTCATCGCTACACAAAGTAATTTTAATTTTTTTATTTAAATGGCTCATAATGTTTCCGTGTAATTTCAACTATGAGGCTCCATTGTAATCAAAAAGAAGAACCACAAGTGCTTTAGTAGACCAAATCAAACTGAAATTGAATGTTTGAATTTGGGTCTGGGTTTAGGTGTTGATAAGGGCTAAAACTGACTAATGCATAGCAAATTATTTATTTGTTTAATTTCTCTTCTTCTGTTCATTCAATGTTCATTGAACAAATTTGGGTTTTTTTAATCGTTTTGAACAGACTATTCACAATTTTTGAACTTTTTTTATTTTTGTTTACTCTCTGGTTATTGTTTCATACTCATTTGAAAATGGAGATGGTCACATGACATTGTTTCTATTCCCTGATTGGATGAGTGTACTACTTATAATCAGGCTCCATGGTTAGAATGTTCATGGAAACCCAATGTAAAATTTGCTTTACGTGAGTACTGGAGCTTAAAACTCATTTTCTGCAACCATCCATGCTCATAAAACTGAAATACATTTGTATTATTTGTGGAAGGTGGACAGAAAGACCATATCTTCACTGGCAAAAATAGGACCAGTTATTCACCACTGGAGCAACTCCACCTGGGATAACAATGGAGGAAGCTGTAATGTAAGCAAGCTTTGAGTGGTTTTTACCCGCCATGTCATCTAATCTTGCTTAGAGCTACTGCCAGTAGAGCGAAATCAGTGGTGAACTGAGTCCTATTTTGGCCAGTGTAGACAAAGGTGAAAGAAGTGTGAAGATAGCTGAAGCAAATTTCCACAGACTGCAGCTTGATAATTGATAAGAACTCACAAAGGGCAGCAAGGTGCCCAATTTCATTGACTTTCTCTTGGAGTTAAGAACATAAGGACTGCCATACTGGGTCAGACCAATGTTCCATCTAGCCTAGTACTCTGTCTTCTGACAGTGGAGGCTTTGGATTACCCCAGGTATGGGATTACATCCCTGACTATATTGGCTAATAGCCACTAATGAACCTCTCCTCCATTAATTTATCCAGTTCTTTTTTTTTAACTCAGTTATGCTTTGGCCATCACAACATCCCATGGCAATGAGTTCCACAGGTTAATTGTATGTTGTATGAAAAAGTACTTCACTTTGTTGGTATTAAACCTGCTGCCTATCAATTTCTTTGGGTGACCCCTGTTTTTTGGATTGTGGGAAAGGGTAAATAATACTTCTCTATGCACTTTTTCCATTCCATTCATGATTTTATAGACCTCTAACATATCCTCTATTAGTTGCCTCTTTTCTAAGCCAAACAGCCCTTTATCTTTTTAGTCTCTCCTCATATGGAAGCCGTTCCATACCCATGACCATCTTTATTGCTCTTCTTTGCACCTTTTCTAGTTCCACTATATTCTTTTTGGAAAAGGGTAACCAGAACTAAACACAGTATTCAAGGTGTAAGTGCATTACAGATTTATATAGTGGCATTAATATGTTTTCTGTCTTATGGTCTATCCCTCTCTGACTAGTTCCTAACAATTTGTTAGCCTTTTTGACTGCTGCTGCTCATTGAGCTGAAATTTTCAGAGAACTATCCATGGTGACTCCAAGATCCCTTTCTTGAGTGGTAACAGCTAAATTAGAACCCATCGTTATATATGTATAGTTGGGATTATTTTTTCCAATGTGTGATACTTCGCGCTTATCACATCTGAATTTCATCTTCCATTTTGTTGCCCTGTCACATAGTTTAGTGAGATCCCTCTAACGCTTCACAATCAACTTTGGACTTACTTACCTTGAATAATTTTGTATCATCTGCAAACTTTGCTGCTTCATTGTTCATTCACTTTTCCAGATCATTAATGCATATGTTGGACTGTGTCCCCCAGTAGAGATCCTTGGGGGACACAGCTATTTATCTCTCTCCCTTGTGAAAACTAACCATTTATTCCTACCCTTTGTTTCCTGTCATTTGCCCAGATCCATGAGAGGATCTTCCCTCTTATCCCATGACTTTTCAGTTTCCTTAAGAGCCTTTGGTGAAGGACCTTGTCAAAGCCTTTCTGAAAATCTAAGTACACTATATCAGTTGGCTCAATCTTATCCACATGTTGCCCCCCTCAAAGAATTCTAATAGACTGGTGAGGCATGATTTCCCTTTATAAAAGCTGTGTTGACTCTTCCCCGACCAATCATGTTCATCTATGTGTCTGATAATTCTGTTCTTTACTGTATTTCTACCAATTTGACTGGTACTGAAGTAGGGCTCACTGGCCTGTAATTGCCAGGATCGCCTCTGGAGCCCTTTTTAAAAATTAGTATCACATTAGCTATCCTCCAGTCATCTGGTACAGCAGCTGATTTAAATGATAGGTTACATACCATAGTTAGTAGTCCTGCAATTTCATATATGAGTTCCTTCAGAACGCTTGGGTAAATACCATCTGATCCTGGTGACTTATTACTGTTTAACTCTGAACTCTAAAACCTCTTCTATTGACACCTCAGTGCTGGACATTTTCTTAGATTCGTCACCCAAAAAGAATAGCTCTGGTGTGGGTATGTCCCCCCATATCCTCTGCAGTGAAGACCAATGCAAAGAATTCACTTAGCTTCTCTGCAATGGCCTTGTCTTCCCTAAGTGTACCTTTAACATCTTTGTTGTCTAGTGGCCCCATTGCCTGTTTGGCAGGCTTCTTGTTTCTGATGTACTTAAAAGAATTCTTACTGGTAGTGTTTGCATCTTTAGCAACTTGCTTCTCAAATTCTTTCTTGGCCCGCCTTATTATACTTTTACACGTACTCTGCCAGTGTTTGTGCGTCTTCTTACTATCCTTATAAGGATTTGACTTCCAAAATTTAAAGTATGCCTTTGGCCTCTAACAAACCTCCTCTACTTTGCTGTTGAGCCTTAATGGCATTCTTTTGGTTGTCTTACTGTCTTTTTGGATTTGGGATATAGTCTGAGCCTCTGTTATGGTGTTTTTAAATAGTCCTCATGTTTGCAGGCATTTAACTAGCCCTTGTGACAACTCCTTTTAATTTCTATCTAACAAGCAACCTCATTCTTGTGTAATTCTCTTTTTTAAAGTTAAATGTTACAGTAGGTGAAGGGACGGTTTGATAGTATCCCCACACAAGAATGTTAAATTTAATTACATTATGGTCACTATTACCAAGCAGTTCAGCTACAGTTACCTCTTGGACCAGATCCCATGCTGAACTTAAGACTAAATGAAGGACTGCCTCTTCCTTTGTGGGTTCCAGGACTAGCTGCTCCAAGAAGCAGTCATTTAAGGTGACTAGAAATTGTATCTCTGTATCACATCTTGAGGTGACATTTACCCAGCTAATATGAGGATAGTTTAAATCACCCGTTATTTCTGCTTTTGTAGCTTCTCTAGCCTCCCTTAACATTTCCCAAACACTGTCATCATCCTTGTCAGGTGGTTGGTCGTACATTCCTCCTGTTATACTCTGTTTAATCAAGCATGGAATTTCTATCCATAGGGGTTGTGTAGTATTGTTTCGTGTAAGATTTTTACCTGGTTTGACTCCATGCTTCCTTTAACATCTAATGCCACTCCCCCACTAGCACTACCCACTCCTACTCTGTCATTCCTATGTATTTTATACTTTGGTATAACTGTATCCCATGGATTATCTTCATTCCACCAAGTTTCTGTGATGCCTCTTATATCCTCATTTAATGCCAAGCACTCTAGTTCACCCATCTTAGCATTCAGACTTCTAGCATTTGTATATGAGCACTCGTACATTTTGTCAATATTCCGTTGTTTGCCTTCATGTATTATATTTAATTGGGACTCTGTTTCATTTGCCTGTTCATTTGACTATCTCCTACCTGTACTACATCAACTTCTTTGCTATCCTCTTTACTAGGATATAGAGTTCCCCCTTTAATAAATTCATCCCTAAGGGACATCTCTGCCCAAACCATGTGCTCCTCCACCCCTCTTGGTCTTCCCCAGCCTTTAGTTAAAAAATGCCCTACAACCTTTTTGACTTTGTGTGCCAGCAGTCTGTTTCCATTTTGATCTAGGTGGAGCCCATTCCCTCCTGTATAGTCCACTCGTTCTCCAAACGGTTCCCCAATTCCTAATACACTTAATTCTCTCCTCCCTACTCCATCTTCTCATTCATGCATTGAAACCCTGCAGTTCTGCCTGTCTTTCTGGCCTGGCCCATGGAACTGGAAACATTTCAGAGAATGCTACAATGGAGGTCCTGGACTTTAGTTTTACACCTAGCGGACTAAATTTGGCCTCCAGGACTCTCTCCTACCTTTCCCTATGTCATTGGTATGTACAGGTACCACAACCACTGGCTCCTCCCCAACACTGCACATAAGTCTGTCTGTATGTTTTGTGAGATCCGCTACCTTTGCACCTAGTAGGCAATTCACCATGCGGTTCTCCCACGCATCACACCCCCAGCTATCTATATTTCTAATAATCAAATCCTCCAGTAGTATTGTCTGTCTCTTCCTAATAACGGGGGTCTTTTCCTCCAGAGGGATATCCCCTAGGTGCAAGAGAATATCAGGACATCATCTAGAAGGTGGGTCCCAACTATGGGAACATTTCCATCTACTCCAGCTTGTTGGTTCCTGCCCCGGGACTTTCATCCTCCTTAGCAGCACAAGGGCTGTTGGACAGGAGGTGGGACCGCTCTATGTCCCTGAAAGTCTCCTCATGTACCTCTGTCTCCTTTAGCTCCGCCAGTTCAGCCACTCTGGTCTCCAGAGCCCATACTCTGTCTCTGAGGGCCCTGGATTGCTTGCACAGCACGACACATATGCCACCTTCCCATGAGGCAGGTAATCATATTTGTTGCACTCGGTGTAATAAACTGGGTAGCCCAAATCCTGCTGCTGGACTTCTGTCTGCAATTTTTTATTCTTGTGGCTTTTTAATGTCACCTAAGTTTAGGTTATGTTGGTGAGGTGTATTGGCTTTTCTTTATTCTGTCAATTACCTTCCTTGGCAACTTGGTGACTTTCTAATTGTTATAGTCCCTCAGACTTATCCCCCTGCAGCCAAGCTCTCTTTAGGTGGGCACCTAAATGCCCATTGTGCCTTTGAGAATCTCCCCCAACACAGTCATTATGAAGACATGATTGCACTGACATATGCAGAGTATTCACTCTGAATAGTCTGCAGGGTTGGTGCTAATATCCACCTGTACATCTGCCTTATTTTCTGCTTATTAGACAATATATATTTTATAGCATTGCTGCTCATATACATTTAGTACAATATTAAGTTCTAATGATTTAGCTAATTCTGTTTTTTATTATACCCTTTTTAGGAAAATTTAAATAAACTGATGACTAACCTGAGATCTACAGCTCCTCACTTTGTGCGCTGTATTATCCCCAATGAAACTAAAACTCCAGGTATGGAAAATCCAGCAATTTGTTGTTCTATCTGCATTTTAATCCTGTTATTTTTATCCCAGAAGCCATTTCTAAGTCATCAGCCCACACTTAAAAGCAATTTGATTGTACTCTTCCTCCAATACTAGCTGTCGTTTCGAGACATTACTTCCAACTCTTCTCACCTACTGAGCAAAATGAAGGTTAAATCCTCATGGAACGATCTGATTTTAATTAAGTTCTTGAATTTTTTTAAGGTGCAATGGATGCTTACCTTGTCCTCCACCAGCTTCGCTGTAACGGTGTCCTGGAAGGAATCCGTATTTGCCGTAAGGGATTTCCAAACAGAGTGCTTTACGCTGACTTTAAACAAAGGTAACACAGAGACCAGTCCCAGACACAGGTCACGTTTCTTCTCATGATCCAATTCCAGTCAGAATCATCGTAGCCTTCTCTATAAAAATGAGCCAGGGTACTTTCTCCCCTCTTTGTTTTCCTCAGGTTAATTTTCAGTTCAAAACGCCTGGAATTGGAGGGCAGTATTCTACCCTTGGTTTTAATCTGAAGTAGTTCCACTGCGGTTACACCACACTTATTACAGTTTAATGGGAGCAGACTCTGGCCCAGCATCCTGGTCCCCTTTACTCATTCTTCACCTGTTGTTAACAGGTACCGTATTCTGAATCCAGCTGCCATTCCAGAAGATAAGTTTGTGGACAGCAGAAAAGCTTCTGAAAAACTGCTCAGTTCTTTAGATATTGACCAAACCCAGTATCGTTTTGGACACACAAAGGTAACCAGAAAAGAGCATGTAATTCCTTTTTGAAAGCAAAGATTTCAGAGTTGCAGGGTTCAGATCTAGATCTAAATGTTGCTGAAGATAATGTTTTATACAGAGATATATGACCATACCAAAGCCCACATTTGAAAACAGAGAATAAACAAAGGTACTGCTTAATAAAATAGAAAAACCCAGCTGTAAATTCCTGTCATAAATATTGACATTTCCATCAGGAAGTAGTCTATATATTGATGCAACCATTTTAAACGTGCTTTCTAATGGCAGTATATATTCATTGTAAGATAGATGGAGTAGTGCAGTTGGTCTGTGGTGGCATTGTGGGGACACTTGTTAGTCCATCTAATTCCTGGATGATACTAAAATCTTTTTGCATGTAAATCACCACGCAGCTGTCGGTGGTTATGGTTACTAGAACCTGAGTGCGATTAAAATGAGAGACCTAGCAGCACAAGTAATTCTAATCTTAAGGTACCAGTACAAAAAATAAAACAGAGGAGTTCTGCTTTATAAGCCAACAGAGGTGGCTCAAGCACTGCATATTGTTTTCTACAGGAATAATGCTACCAACAACAGGTGTAGCTGAACCAATGCTGCTAACGCTTTAACTGCCAGTGTAGACAGGACCAAACCATGATCAGCACCATTTCAGCTGTCTTATTTACACAGAGCAAGTCTTGATTACAGTTTGTGAAATGGTGCTAAACACTAACTCTGTCCTGTCTACACTGGCAGTGAAATGGATACTAGCAGCAGTTCAGACGCACCCATTTTTACCAAGGGGTGGTTGATTTTCTAGCTTGAAAAGGCTCAGGAGACTAACAATGATACCACAACAGATTGGTTCCTATTTTGTGCGCCCAAGTAAAAAAGTTAAAAACATTCCCGGGGTCTAACACCGATTAGTAGCATGGTTATTACATGAGGTTGGCACATTTGAAAAAGGTGAGATCAAACTATGATGCGTACTGTGATTGGGTCATTATAATGTTATAACACAATCCCCTGACACAGACTTTTCTATTACCTAGCCATCACTCTGCTTCTGTTACCAGTCTTCCCTTGACCACTGCTGTTACAATAAAAATGGACTTACATTGCTCCATGTTTCGTGAAGATGGGATTATTCTGAGCTTGTTCCTAAATGACATCTGCCTATATTTTAGGTATTCTTTAAGGCTGGTCTCCTGGGTCATCTGGAAGAAATGAGGGATCAGAGACTATCCAAGATCCTAACAATGATCCAAGCAAGAGTACGAGGCAAACTGATGCGTATTGAGTTCCAAAAAATAGTGGAGCGAAGGTACAGGCAATCTTGGATTATTCCCTTCAGTCTGGGGGATGAAACCACTCCTGTCTCACTTGATGACTAAATAGAGCCCTTACAGTAGTACTTAAGTCTCTAGCTAGACATAAATGAAGGATTACACAGAGTAGTTTTAATATAGATTTACAACAACAGTAGTTCCATATTGATCACCCACAATTTCAACTAAAATCAGTCAGTTGTAGATGCTCAGTGTCTCTGGCAGTCCAGCCATAATCAAATGTTTTGCCTGTGTTAGCACAAGTTCCTAATGCTGTTCAGAGCACAAAAGTATGACTGATCTGAGGACAAGCTCAAAGAATGTATATAGCTCCCTCAATGCAGGCTGGGTTTACTTTGTTTTTTTTAAATTTTTATAAACCAGGGATGCCCTTCTCGTGATCCAGTGGAACATTCGAGCTTTCATGGCTGTGAAGAACTGGCCCTGGATGAAGCTTTTCTTCAAAATCAAGCCCCTTCTGAAGTCCGCAGAAACTGAAAAGGAAATGGCCAATATGAAAGAGGAATTCTTGAAGCTGAAGGAGGCCTTGGAAAAATCTGAAGCCAGGAGGAAGGAACTGGAAGAAAAGCAAGTCTCTCTGGTTCAGGAGAAGAATGACTTGCTCCTTCAGCTGCAGGCAGTGAGTAGGCAAAGCTATTTTTGGTTCGTGTTTTATTTAATGTTCTTTCAGACATGACATCTTGCAAACCAAGCAGTCAAAGGGGACTTGGCTTTAGGTATTTACACAAGCAGTTTTAAATTATGTAGCTGCTCTGGCTAGGAAATTAGGTTAAATTTACAATGGATATAAATTCACATGTTTGAGAGCGCAAGCTGATGGTTTGCCAATGCAAAAATTCTGGTGTTCAAGGAAATATTAATGTCCTAATTAATATTGTGAATTATATTTAATCAGATTGCATGCATGAGTGGGCATGCCCAACGTTAAAGGCTCCATCCTGCTTCCACTGAATTTATCAGGAGTTTTGTCTTTGACATCAAATGAGAGAAGGAGTAGACCCAGAGTTAGCCCATATTAACCTTATTTCCAGAGCTTTCGTGAGCTACAGCTCACTTCATCGGATGGAGCTGTAGCTCACGAAAGCTTATGCTCAAATAAATTGGTTAGTCTCTAAGGTGCCACAAGTACTCCTTTTCTTTTTGCGAATACAGACTAACACGGCTGTTACTCTGAAACATTTCCAGAGCTGTTCTGGTACACACTTGTGATCTGCTGTACTAACGTGTATTTGTCTGGGTTCTGCGAGAACTAAATGAGTGGGGAATAAATGCAAATAATTAAGTTGGTAACTCCCAGGCATTGTTGTCATCTTTTCTATATTATGCCAGGAGCAAGACACACTGGCAGATGCAGAAGAACGATGCGACATGCTGATTAAATCCAAGATCCAGATGGAGGCAAAAGTCAAAGAACTGACAGAGCGGGTGGAGGATGAAGAGGAGATGAACTCTGAGCTGACCTCCAAGAAGAGAAAACTGGAAGATGAGTGCTCTGAATTGAAGAAAGACATTGATGACCTTGAAATAACATTGGCAAAAGTAGAGAAAGAAAAACATGCTACTGAAAATAAGGTACCATTAGAACTTGGCCATACATCTCCACAGAGAATTTATACATAGGGTGGGCTACTTTATGGAGGAGATGTTGGAGTTCTGCTAATTGAAAGGCATGTATAGTAAAGGCCACCCTGCAAGATCAGAATATATACACAGTTGAGGTTGAGCCTGGATCTCCACTTTCCCAAGTGAGTTTTGCTGCTACTAAACCAGAGAATAGTGTCTGGTTTTACCCTAATAAATAACCAGCTTGTAACTAACCAGAGTTCTTTAAACTCTTCCTCTTGCACAGTCAAAACTTCTCCTCTCCTTTTTCCCCAGAGAGAACAAAAAACTAGAACCTTCCCCAGTGATGCTGAAAAAAAAATTGGTGGAGTTGGAAAGCAGATGTCCCCATAACAAAGCCACTGCAAGAACGGGCATTAATTGGCAGTGTCAGCTGAGAACCCAGAATTAAAATGAACTCCCCCTTCACTGTATCATCCTAATAGCCAGGTTAACTGCTTTTACAAAATATCCATCTCCAACTGATTTAGTATAAACTACTTTCTAATTCTCCAATATGAGTACGGTCTAGGCAGTTCCCTCAGGCCAGGTTACAATAATCCTCGGCTGAAATTACTTACAAGCACATCTGTCACTGCTATTGCATTTCTTCTACCACACAGGTCAAAAATCTGACAGAAGAAATGGCATCTCTGGATGAGACCATTAGCAAACTTACTAAAGAGAAGAAATCTTTGCAGGAAGCTCACCAGCAAGCTCTGGATGACCTACAGGCAGAGGAAGACAAGGTCAACACACTGAGCAAAACTAAACTGAAACTAGAACAGCAAGTAGATGATGTGAGTTTATCCTTCTCTTCATTTACATAATACTTATTTCTCCATTGCTTATGGCTTTTGGGAAGCTAGACTAACTTGGATGTAAAAGTGCAAACCACAAGGGGGAGGGTGTATTATTTTCCTCTACAGTTAACCTTTTATAAAGTACAACTGTAACGCCGACAGACCCCGCTCGTCAGTGGGTGGGATTGAACCTGGGACCTCTGGAGCTTAGTGCATGAGTCTCTACAGCATGAGCTAAAAACAAGCTGGCTATTAGCTAAGGCTCTAGAGCAGACTCATTTTTTCTCTCTTTAAGTGGTCTCGGTGCCACTAGATGGGACAGAACACCACACCCAGAAGGTGTGTGGGTTACATACTTCTCCTAGCTGAGGCAGTGCATCCCAAGCTTCAGAGGACTTCCCAGTTGAAATCCCAGACGAGCCCCCCACTTGTAATGCTGACAGACCCCGGTCATGGGCAGGCAGTATCAAACCTGGGACCTCTGGAGCTTAGTGCATGAGCCAAAAGCCAACTGACAAATCTCTTTCTCTCTAAGTGGTCTCGGTGCCACTAGATGGGACAGAACACCACACCCAGGAAGTGTGTGAGTTACATAACAATAACAAGAGAAAATCCGTTTGGTTTGTATTTGCAGTGTAATTAACCTGTAATCCAACAGAGCTGTCTTGGAGAGAAAGGGCTGTAATGCCTGCACAAACAGGAAGCATGGAGTGGCCCTTACATCATATTAATCCCAGTTTGTGTTCTTGACTGGGCTGATGGCAGCTAGAAAGAAAAAATGGAAAACAGGATACTGGTACTTTAACTCTTCTGCTTCAGCGTTCATTAGAGTGTAGCACAAAACTGGACCTTATGTTTAACGACTGGTTTCTCATTCCCATAGCTTGAGGGCTCACTAGAACAAGAGAAGAAAATAAGGATGGACCTGGAAAGGGTCAAACGGAAACTGGAAGGGGACTTGAAGCTGACCCAGGAGAGTCTCATGGATTTGGAAAATGATAAGCTGCAGTTGGATGAAAAGTTGAAGAAGTAAGATACTGTTTGTATTGTACAGAATAATACAGGAACCTGGGATTTGCCATTCCAGGCCCATTAACCCCAGAATCCTGCCTGCTACAGTGGCAGACACTGAATGCCAGTTCAGAGGAAGGTGACTCAAGAATATTGTCCAGTGCTGAATAGGGATAAGAGAATTCCTTCCTGGTGCCTGCAGTATGTACCCTGAAGCATGAGATTTGATTGATCCCCATCTTCATATGCATAAGATGAATATTTGTGAGCCCTTTAGCTGTCCAGAGAAAAAGGCTTACAGAAATCTAAAAAAGGTGTCTATCCCATCGAATCTGCTAACAGTACAGTTGTAAGACCTCAGCTCTGTTAAATGTACCTATCCACTGAGTTTGACAAGCAATTTTATTTCTGTGTGACCTTTTGCAAATAACAGAGGTAAGAAGTTCTCACCTATAGTTATTCATAATATCAGAAGTCCGGCCAGCACTGATATTGTACAAGGTAAGGACACTTTACATATAGTAGCACAACATATGAGTGTCTGGATGGTCTTAGCTTGGACAATACTATTCTGATAGAAGACTGTATTTTTTCCAAACCAGTGGTGGTGAGTTTGGGAGTTTTAGTGATATTACAACAGCAGCATTCTTCCCATTTCAGCTCTGACTGAGTCAGCACTTTTATTCCCAGGTCTTTATAAGCAGACTATAAAAATTTGCTTTAGAAAATCTTTGCTTCAGCTGGTAGGGTAAATCTATCACTGCAGAACTTTATTTTCCTTGACAGGAAAGAATTTGAAATAAGTCAGCTGAACTCCAAGCTTGAGGATGAACAAACCATAGTGATGCAACTCCAGAAGAAGATCAAGGAGTTGCAGGTAATTTTTCTGTCTTCACTTCTTCTGTGTCAGGAATGAACCCTGGCGGGGGATAGAGAAGCATGGAGAGTGAGGGGAAGAGAGAGGAAGTGGTGTGATCTCAGATGTTTCTGCCCTGGATACATGGCACAGAGAAGGAAGAGGGTGAGCTGGTAGGCCTGAAGCACAAATGCTGTGGCAGACTACTCTGAAGCATGGACCGTAATAAAGGAGACTGAGCCATCTGAGAAGAATTTATGCTTAGAAGACCATCCCCAAGCCTGGAGCAAGGAGAAGGAGCCTGAGGCTAGTTTGACGAAGAAGAAGCAATTTTGGGAGGCCACCCTCAAGCACAGGGGACAGAGAAGCCCAGGCTTAACTAGAGGGACCCCGGGTTAACTAATGACATGGGGGTTCAGGAAAGGCAATGAGGAGGGAGACTGAGAAGGAAATCTACATGAGAGTGGGTGCAGGAGAACATAAAAAGGGAAATTGGGCATCAGAAGGCTCAAAGCCTGGATTCCACTGGTGCAAACTGAAGAATTAGACTGTGAATCTGGCTCACAGATCTTGAGTTACAGGCTGTCACAGCCCTGCATGTTCATGAAATGACACACTGTGTCATAAAGGAAAGGAGAGATACAAACTGCAGTGATATGTGATATAGCTAGAATTTGTCACTAATGATCACTAAGACATAAAACCCAGAGTCCATTCCAGAATAAATGCTGCTGATCTATGGAAGCTCCATTACTCTCCTGCTTTCTGTATCTGCCAAGGTTGTTTCCTGTGCTTCTCTGGAGTTTACAAGATGCTGCACTAATTATGCATTGGCTCCTTCCCAGGGAAAAATTTGTGACTGAATAGCTCTGATTGTCCCAGTTCAGAGGTGAGAGAGGGAGTTGAAGAAAGAGGCCATGCGGCCAGCTCATTACCCAGGCACTCCTCAGTCTCTCACATCCCAGGCAGAGGTTGAAGAGTACTTGCTACACAATGGCTATTACAATAACCGGAAAGAGCCTCTTACAGTTTTCTTGAACAGTGATTGGGAGGGGAAGAGATACTCTTCCGTTCCACTTCCAAATAAATTGCTTTTCTTATATTCCTGGTCTGCAGACTTTGGACTAAAGTTTGTAGAGAAAGCACTGAGTGGTTTTAGTAGGAGATACAATGCTAAGTCCTATTCCAGCTCCAACACTGCTGTGGCCTGGTTTTGCTATTTATAAATTGCAGTACATATAACATGGAGCTGTTGTGAAGGGTCATTTATTTATGAAGTGCTTTGAGCTCCTATGGCAATTGCTATGAAGGTGAAGGGTGTTACGTGCATGTGTGTCTTTGCCTCGTAGGCTCGTATAGAGGAGCTAGAAGAGGAGCTGGAAGCAGAAAGAGCTGCCCGAGCCAAGGTGGAAAAGCAAAGATCGGATCTGGCTCGAGAGCTGGAGGAGCTGAGTGAGCGGCTGGAAGAGGCTGGAGGAGCCACTGCAGCGCAGCTGGAGATGAACAAGAAGCGGGAGGCTGAGTTCCTGAAGCTGCGGCGGGACCTCGAGGAGGCCACGCTGCACTATGAGGCGACAGCTGCCACCCTTAGGAAGAAGCATGCAGACAGCATGGCGGAGCTGGGGGAGCAAGTGGACAACCTGCAGCGTGTCAAGCAGAAACTAGAGAAAGAGAAGAGCGAGCTGAAGCTGGAGGTGGACGACCTGTCATCCAACATGGAGCAGATGGTCAAAGGAAAAGTAGGGCTTCTGAGACTACGTACACAAACACGCAAACAGGGGCTCGTTTTAAAGTTTCCAGAGAGGCAGAGGGGGGTTGGGTGATTTATGAGAGCAATAGAAAGGGTTTGTCTCAAAGTTGCATCCAATGAAGTGAGCTGTAGCTCACGAAAGCTTATGCTCAAATAAATTTGTTAGTCTCTAAGGTGCTACAAGTACTCCTGTTCTTTTTGCAGAAAGGGTTTGGAGACTTTCACATCTAGGTCATTTGTTTCACTCCATCCCAGGCTGGTGACAACCTTCTGATAGCTATTGTGTGGCTTATTTGAAATGAGTTTGTCCTGCAGCTCAGGCCTTACCAGTCATAGGCCCTTATCTCACAAAGTAGTACTGTGATAAGGGGTCCCTCTTAGCATTCTCTGAAGAGCACCCAAGAGCTGGGGGGTGATGGAGACTGAACTATTCCTCCGCCTCACAAAGAAGTCCCTCTGGATCACTGGTTTGAGTCTCAGCAGGGAAGTGTGGAGGGGGGAGGTAGCTTACACAGCCATTGCCTGGACTGTTACTGTGGGTAGATAAATTGTGGGTGTAGTCTTCTGGGTGGTTAATCCTATCCAGCAATTCAGAAGACGTTTGAAGAAACTTTCACCTGTGCATATGATACCTTTTGAAATCATTGCAGGAGCTTACTACTGCATTATTTCCATTCAGAATCCAAGGCTCCCATTAAAGAAAATAACTATTTTTCTGCCCTCTTGCATCACCACCTTGCACTAACTTTATTTTTAAGAGTTTAATTTTTTAAAAAGTCTGTGGGGAGATCATTTCTTCTGGGTCACCTTAAAATCTGAGCTAAATCCTAAAGTCATTATTCAAGTTTTACTCAGGCAAACTTTTATTGAAGAAAACCGGAGGCAGAATGTATAAAACTGGCAAACAGCATAAAAATCTTACTAAGTAAACTCCTTGCTTATAAGCATAATATTAACAAAATGCAATGCAAGTCTTCTCACTCCAAAGCTCATTGAACAGAAGATTTAACTTCTGCCTTCCAAAATTCTACTTGTCTGGGGTGAAAATATCATTAGTGTTTTTATTGTGAAGGCTTGTATTGTAGGGTAAAGCAGATAGTTATGTACCTGGGCTGGGAAGTTTGCAGCTTTGTGTATCTTTTCTCTCAATTCCATTAGTCGAATGCAGAAAAACTTTGTCGCACATATGAAGACAACCTCAATGAGACAAAGACTAAACTGGATGAAATGACTCGCTTAATGAATGACCTCACCACCCAAAAAGGAAAGCTGCAAACTGAGAATGGTAGGCATATGCAGCATCAGTGAGCTTCTTTGAGTTCATTGCAGGAATGTGCTCGACCCTGCAGGGAATTGGAATTCTGTTGCATACAGGTAGCTGAGTGAAGAGTAAACACCTAGTTAGATACTACCTGTGTGGTACCACAGGTGAGCCTTGCCTCACATCCTTTCATCTGGGTTATAAACAAGTCCAGATGGATCTTTTTTTAATCAAAGAGCATCCCCCCTGCCTTTCACAGGTCTCATTTAGTAGTGACACCTATGTGTGCAAGTAGAAGCTCACTCAAATACACCTGGCTTTTTAAAAAGAATAAGCTTACCCTAAGGCTACCCTTGAGCCATGCTGCCATCATATCATCTCAGCTAAACAGGGCAATGCTGAGCAAGGTTCAGCTGTGAAGACCCTGAACAAGGAACACCTCACGTAGGCGGCATTATTGTTTGTGAGTGTGCTATGCCCCAACATGGTGTTAGGGCATTGTGCTTCTGGACAGGCATTCTTTGCAGTGAGACATGAAACCAGTGTTTTATTAGTGATAATTCACGATCCTATGCCACTTTTTGCCAGAGTCAGAGTTTTAATCTCTGCATCTTGACCAAATTCCAACTCTGATCACTGTTTTGTTAACCAACATTCCTATGTATTTTCACTTGGGTGTTATGTTTTTCATTTCCTGTCCTAAACTAGTGTGCAGCATTGCTGTGCACTGTTAAATGGCTGCTGCATACCATCTCTACACTGGCTGTATTCACGTGGTGGCTAATGTGTTCCCATGTATTCTCCTGACCTGCCTCGTAGGAGTTGTGAAGTTGATATTTCTAAACTGCTTTGCAACATTGGGGAAAAGGTCTATAGAAGTACAATGTACAGTAATAAAAAGTATGAAGGAAAAAAACAGTAATTGCACATGGAAGCTAGTGTATGTCTACTTCAGTGAATGATGCAAGAGTCCAACTAAAATTAATGTACCACTGTACATGCCATGTGTAAATAAACTAAAAGAAACCTTGCATATATCTGAGAAGGCTGACTCAGATGCTTTTCTTAACAAGAGATCAGCCATATTCACTGGGGAGGGGTGGGGTTTCTCTTTGGAGGGTTGTAACTAAACCTTGAATTTGGCCCAGTGGGATAGCAAGCAACTAATGTTCCAATCTTGCTTGGTTAAAATCCCATGGCAGGTGAATTTGCAAGGCAGCTAGAAGAAAAAGAGTCACTGATAAGTCAGCTTTCCAGAGGGAAGACGTCATTCACTCAGCAGATTGAAGAACTTAGAAGACGGCTGGAAGAGGAAACAAAGGTAATGCTTTGGCTCTTTCACCCCATTTGCTTATGTGTCAGCTTTTGACAATGATACATTTCACTAGCTATAGTTTAAAAAAAAAAAGGGTGAGATGGCTGGAATGCTTGTTGACTGAGATGAATGGGAATGGATTTGTTTACTTTTAACAAGGAGGAAAACTAAAACCAGACATTTGAGCCTAAACATTCTGATGGCAGTACTAATAGGAATTTCTGCATCTGACCAGGACAAGTCAGAGAGGTGGGGAAGAGGAGTTAGTTATACTCTCTCTTTCTAGAAAGAATCATTCTAACAGGGGCTCCAAGCAGTAAAAAGTGTTTGATAAATCTTAGAATTTTAATTTGAATGTTTGGATGCTTATGCGAATGAATTAGAACATGTTTGGTCTCAATGCTGGGCTGGACATGACACGGGAAACGGGCTTTCTCGTGGCATTTAGGGTGTTTCTTACTTCCATTTGGACCAGAAATACCTTGAGAATGTCCTTTCTTGTTCTCTTCCCCTCCCCTCAGCTGTGGCCAGACACTCGAAGACAAAGAGGAAAAGGAACTGAACTTTTTGTAACCTAGAAAGGCTCAGTTTGGATTGTTGGGGACCTGTTGGTTGGGGCTTATTGTGTCCCAGACTGGTTTGCCATCCTTGACTATAACGATGTAACCTATTAATCCTGCAGTCCAAGAACGCCCTTGCTCATGCACTGCAAGCTGCAAGGCACGACTGCGATCTTCTGCGGGAGCAGTTTGAAGAGGAGCAAGAAGCCAAGGCAGAGCTGCAGCGGGCTCTGTCCAAGGGAAATGCAGAAGTGGCACAGTGGAGGACTAAATATGAAACTGATGCCATTCAAAGAACTGAGGAGCTAGAAGAAGCCAAGTAAGTGGTTTCTATTATCGTTGCCTTCTTCCTGTACTCCACTGGGAGAACTGCACTCCATAGCATTTTTTAACCACACTGAAATATACAGAATAAGAGGATTACAGTGCTAGTAGTTTCCACACTGTCAGATGAATGTACGCTCTGTCTGTGTTGTGTTTGCCATCTCCAAGTGGCTCTTGCCATTAATCAGGAGCCACACTTACTTGATAACTTGTTTGGGAGCTATTCATAGAATCGTAGAACCGGAAGGGACCTTGAGAGGTCATCTAGTCCAGTCCCCTACACTCAAGACAGGTCTAAGTATTATCTAGACCATCCCTGACGGGTGTTTGTCTGAGCCGATCTTAAAAATCTCCAGTGACAGAGATTCCACAACCTCCCTAAGCAAAATTTATTCCAGTGCTTAACAACTCTGACAGTTAGGAAGTTTTTCCTAATGTTCAACCTAAACCTCCCTTGCTTCAATTTAAGCCCATTGCTTGATGTCCTATCCTTAGCAGTTAAGAAGAACAATTTTTCTCCCCCCTCCTGTAACAACCTTTTATGTACTTGAAAACTGTTATGTTGTCCCCCCTCAGTCTTCTCTTTCTCCAGACTAAACAGACCTCTTCAATCTTTCCTCATAGGTCATGTTTTCTAGACCTTTAATCATGTTTGTTGCTCTCCTCTGGACTTTCTCTAATTTGTCCACATCTTCCCTGAAATTTGGCACCCAGAACTGGACACAATACTCCAGCTGAGGCCTAATCAGGCCTGTTCATGGTTGTCTTACTGCTCTGCCCCATTTTTCCCCATGTTAGAAAAAAGCTAGCGGCTCGCCTACAGGAAGCTGAGGAAGCAATTGAGGCAGCCAATGCCAAGTGCTCTTCCCTGGAGAAGACAAAGCACAGGCTGCAGAACGAGCTGGAGGACATCATGATTGACTTAGAAAGGGCTAACTCAGCAGCGGCAGCCCTGGACAAGAAGCAGCGCAATTTTGACAAGCTCATCAGTGACTGGAAGCAGAAGTACGAGGAGACGCAAGCAGAGCTTGAAGCTTCCCAGAAGGAAGCCCGTAGCCTGAGCACAGAGCTGTTTAAACTGAAGAATGCCTACGAAGAAACTCTGGACAATCTGGAGACAGTGAAAAGGGAAAACAAGAACCTCCAAGGTAGGCCATGCATAACAGGCTCAGCAGTAGTTAAGAGAGAACCTGGTTGTCTTGAGATGTGGTGCCCCTGTAGAAGTGGGATAAAATTAGTCTCACTACTGCACTGGAGCAGTGGATGTTCCCTCTGTCACTGAAATCTGTTCTATTTTCCTTCTCTACATCCAGTTTTTAAACGAATTTGGTGCTGGTGAAAAATGCTGAATTAACAGCATTTATCCACAGGAACAGGAGCAACATACAGGCAGTTAGTGCATGCTTTTCTACACTAACCTGCCAAAGTACCCCAATTGTACCCTGTAGCAGGGTCTATCTTCATGGGATAAAGAAGAAATCAAACCCTTTCCATCACTGGCCAACTGCTGAGCCTGCCGACAAAGGACCTAACTGGTACCAGTTATGGTGCTTTTTGTAACATGGAACACTTCTCCACTAGTGTATGAGAGACAAATAGTTTCACTGAGGCCTCTGAACAGCCATTTTGTGATAGATTTTTGGCCACAATCCCTTAGCAAATATTTTGAAATATCCAGTCCCATGTAATTAGAAAAATTTTAATGGAACTGTACTAAGTTCTTCAACTTTATTGGCTTGTTGTCTAGAATTTTGTTTTGAGCTGTACCATCCATCTGACACTTATGACCAGAGTTAAAGTCTTAAAATAGTAGGTCCTATTTCAAAAGATCATGGAATCATAAAGGAACTCTCGGGTGTATGTTACTCACAGGAAATCCAACCAGTTCTTCATACAGGCCCAGAGGAGTTCACATCACAAAATAACCCCAATCATCACTGTTGTCCTTCTTGGCAATCACTTGAGTGAGCACAAGTATTGAATGGGGGTGGAGAGTTAACGTACTCTGTCATTGTTTAGAGGTGCTACTTGGAATAGGAGTGAGGAATGTAGATGGACTGCTGCATGGGACATTTGAAGTTTGGTGAACAGAATCATAGAAGATTAGGGTTGGAAGAAACCTCAGGAGGTCGTCTAGTCCAACGCCCTGCTCAAAGCAGGACCAACACCAACTAAATCATCCCAGCCAGGGCTTCATCAAGCAGGGCCTTAAAAACCCCTAAGGATGGAGATTCCACCACCTCCCTAGGTAACCTATTCCAGTGCTTCACCACCCTCCTAGTGAAATAGTGTTTCCTAATATCCAACCTAGACCTCCCCCACTGCAACTTGAAACCATTGCTCCTTGTTCTGTCATCTGCCACCATAGAGCCCTTCCAGAAACTAGCAAGTTTGCTAAACTGCTACAACCAGTTTAAAACGAGTTGTGGAGAGTCCCCACACAAAAGATGCACTGCTTTAATTAAACAGATTTAAGTGAAATCAGTGCAACTTCTGTGTATAGACAAACCTTTAGCAAGTTATTTGGAAGGTGATTTTTGTAATCACTCTCTGTGCCAGGTGGTAAAATCATAATGTTACACTTGTATGTACAGTACTATGTTTCTGGGACTTTCTGATACTAAATTCTTCTTCTTGTCATTTCAGAGGAGATTTCTGATCTGACTGATCAGATTAGTGAAGGAAACAAGAGCCTTCATGAGATAGAAAAAATCAAGAAACAGGTTGAACAAGAAAAGTCAGAAGTTCAGTTAGCCCTGGAAGAAGCTGAGGTAAGAGGAAGGAAGGGAGGGAAGGAGGTTTGTCTGTTGCTGCATCACTTTCTCAGTCACACAGCAAAAATTTACTGCTTATTATTAGGAGATCTTTCTCTGCTCCTCTGTATTTACACACCAATCTTGCTGGCCTAAATTTTCAAAAGTAACATGATTTTGGCAGCTTCAATTTTTGGGTGTCCAAACTGAGACACCTCTATAGTGACCTGATTTTCAGAAACTGCAAGAAACCCTTCCTCTGAAAATCAGGCCTCTTCAAAGCAGCTCAGCTTGGAGCATCCAAATTCCCAGTCACTTTTTAAAATGCAAGCTGCCACGAGTGGTGGTTTTGTTCATCCAATTTAACACCTTACTGAGTATGCCAAATATCTTGTATTCATCAGCAAATTCGTAACTCTCATCTTCCTCTTTGAGCATTAAAAGCTATAAACTTTATGAAGTTTTATTGTAAATAATGTCTCACTGTGGATTGCACTGAGATTAGTGCCCTGCTTTCTTCCTACAATGATAGTCTGCTAAGCAAGAGTAGCAGTCTCATAAACCCAAATGAAAAGAGGCCATTTAGAAAATCTTTAAATCCCAAAGGAGTCTGGTAAAAATCACAGTAATTTTCTGCAGTGACAGGCATGCATACATACATGGAGGACCCACCTCAATTTCTGAGAGTGAACCAGCACTACAAAATTCATTACAGGCCAGGTGGAAATCAGCTCCTGGTTATTCATTTAAAAGGTCAGCTTGTAGATTTCTTGAGGTTTTGGTACACTGTGGGGCTAGGTTGGTGCATCAGTGTCTGATGGCTAATATAGCATGTGGCGGGGGATTTTTCATTAAAGTCAAGTGTTGAATTTTTTGTGTCAATATTTTTTTTGCCCTCCTCTTAACAATGTTTGCAAAAATGAAATTAACCAAATAACTGTAAAATGTTAATACACTAAATATGTGTAACTTTTTTTGGTCTGTTACAGGATGTTTTATACTTGGCAGGGATTTCATGGCCATGTAGACAGGTGTTAAAATCAGAGCGGAGAAAATAGCATCCTTTTCCAGAGCTCTGGGGTGCTGAGAGTGATTATATGTGCAGTGTACATATTTATCTCATGAGAGAGAATACATCCGTTCTTGGGGTTATAATGACACACCTGACTTTCATGAATTATGTGGAATACATCCCAGAATTCTAAGTCTGCGAGCAGATCAGGCTAATGAGTGCAAGGAAAGTTTGTGTTACATCCCCAAAATGATGATGTATCTTATTTAAAAATCAGTTGTGGAGTGCAATATTTTTTAATAAGGTTTTTTCTTGTGAATCTCGGCTGCTGGCTGTTGCTTTAATGTGCAGTACTTTTGTGTGCTGTTACCATTGGTGGTTTATTAGTGTGGCGTGTTTGTTAAAATGAATATAGATGGTGCATGGTGACCAGAAATAAGGAATAATTTGCTTATCTGTGTCTTTTGTATGTCATTATTCTATTGATGATATCTCTTGAGACAAATGTAGATCAATGAGTGACTACTCTCTTCACAAGTACCCAATCCTTACCCAGCTAATCTGCCTGTTTAAATCAGAGGAAGTTTTGGCTCAGTCAGGAATCAGTCTGAACTCCCACTGACTTCAATGGGAGTTCTGCTTAAGTAAGACCTGCAAGTCTGGGGCCTTAGTATTTAACCATATTACGTAAAGTCTCTTGATCGCAATTTATGGGGGGGAAACAAAAACAAAAGTCATGGGATTTAAAATAGGAGGTTACCAGATAGTTTCCTTACAGGTTTTAATGGAAAAGGGGAAGATCTTGATAGCTACATATTTTGTCATGAAAACCTGATACTTTTCATCCTTCCCTTCCTTTTGGTGTCAGGTTAGAGATTCACTTACACAGATCCCACTGCCATCAATGGGAGCCATGCATGCTTCTAGAACAAGATTTGGCAAGGAGTATAGTATTGATGATCATGTGAATGAGGATAGTTAATTTCAGCAAACACATGTACCTATTGATGTAAGGCTGATGGGGAGGTGGGGGGGAAAGACAGATTTAGAGAGGTTTTGCAAACAATCCTGTGGCTGAGTTCTGCTACCACTGAAGTCTTTGGGAGTTTTGCCACTCACTTCAGTGGGAGCAGGATGGAGCCCTTTTACCATTACTGTGTAAAGCTTGTCTGTATACAGTTTTTGTATTGGTACAAAAACTGAGTAGACAAGGCCTAAGACATCAGTTCTCAAACTGTTTGACCATGTGTAGTCTGAAGAGGTGACTGCTCATGTTTTCAGCTGCCAAATGGCATTAAAAGATAGGTAAACACATTAGGAAAGCCAGGTTACTTTTCTCAAGAAGCAACTGTAGTTGCCACAGGTAGATGGTGATGGGTGAGGAGACAGTCAGGAACGAGGAGGTGGTGTCCAGGGTCAATCTCAATGTTGCAATTCATACTTTGAAAAAGTCTAAGGATCTCTGGCCTAAGAGACTTGTTCAGTTGTGTGCCTTTTATTTCAGGGAGCCCTGGAGCATGAAGAAAGCAAGAGCCTTCGTTTTCAACTTGAAATTTCTCAGATTAAAGCAGAGTTTGAAAGAAAACTGGCAGAAAAGGAGGAGGAAATGGAAAACATTAGGTACTATACAGTGAGAAAATGGTTTGTAATTGGTGAAACTCAGAAGTTCTGACGTTTCTTCAAGGCTTCTGCCAGCTTTTCTGATCATCCTGGAAATCTGGCTGGAATAAAGTTTCTTGCAAGCTTTCGGTATTTTCATCTCTGGCCAAAGAAGGAAGCACAGAGATGTGCAAAGCTAAAAACAAAACCAACCGTTGAACAGTTGTTCTGTTAAATGGGTCATGTGTGGGTCAGAGTTGGATGCAGTCCACTTTTTCTAACCAGTTTGGCCATCCCTAAAAATACTTACAGTTTCTTCCGTTTACCTAAAAGGGAAGGGTGTTCCATAGAGGGATTAATCCTGGCTGCAGTATCATGACTCAGAATGCAGTAAGAGAGCATATGAAAACCAGGTAGATTAGCCAAACAAAGACGACACATTCTCCTGATAGATATAAGGGCATGCCTAGTGATAGGCCAAAGGCTTATCTTCACTAGCAACTTAACACAAGGTAAAGCTCCCTGACACCTGCCCACAGACACAAATCCATCATTTGTGTGTGTAGTGGTGGTAATAACACAACTCAGCGGGGGTATAAGGCAGACCTTGAGAGCCACTAAGTCAAAGAATCTGTAGTGTGCATCACTAGTCTGTTTCCAACACTAGCATCAAGGGCTGCTATTACACTAATGCCTTCCAACACTCCGCCCAAGAACTGCCCCACAGTAGGCAGCTGCTTATGGTGCCACATCTGAGAAGATGCTACAACACTGAGACTAAAGCTGGTTGAAAAATGGAAAAACCATTTCAAAACTTCTAAATTGTTTCCTTTTTGCAGGATTCAAAATGGAACAATTTGGGTTTTTTTAAAAGTTTTTCTGACATGTTTAAAGTGTTTTCCCTGTTTCTTTTTTGCCACTCAGTGCAATAGAAAGTGTCTGATATCCAGATTTCTTTCCGTTTTTTTCGACTTTTTGCTTTCATTTTTCCTTTTGCCACCCTGCAACTTCTAAAAGCTTCTCCACCCTTTTGGGAAATTAGAAATTAGAGTTAGTTTCATTTTTCCTGTAATTCTGTAATTTTCCCAAAGTTAAAGACGTTCTGAAAAGTTAGTGGCAAAAGGGGGAAAAAATCCATCTAGAAATCATTCTTTCTGTCATATTTGGGAGCAAAGAGGAATGAAGGAAGAAACCGGGGGGTGGGGGGGAAGAGTTGAAAATTCAGCATTTGATTAAAAACCAAAAAACTGTGAGAAAGTATAAGCTTTTCACAAAAAGTGGTTGATTTTGAAAACCGGTCATTTTTTGTTGAAAAAATTTTGTTCGGTTCTAACTAAGATCCCTGTGGACATGTTCACCAATAGGCCTACACTGAATTACTGTTCTGCCTGTGGAGTGTCTGCCATCGCAGCCTCCCCTCCCCATGGGGTTCTACTCCATTGTAAGCAGCAGGCCCTTAAAGTTGCAAAACGCACCCTGGAAATCTTTGTGCTGGCTCCCCAGGTACATGCCTGGAAGCAGCACTACAGGGTTCTGAGGAACATTCCTAAAAGTACGGCCCACAAATGAATAGAATCAGGGACCTTGTCTTGGAGGGGAAATAATGACATAAGGATCTGAATGTGGTTGGTGAGCTGGATGGACTACTAGGAAAAAAGAGAGCAGGGAGCAACCGGAGGGCACTAAATCAAGGAACATAGCTAGTAAATGAAAACAGAAATGATGTGGTGTGCAATAAAAAGCTACTACTAGGCAGGGTGGCCTAGTGGATAGTGCACCACAGTGGGACTCAGAAGATCTGGGGTCTGTATCCAGATCTGCCATTGGACTGCTTCACCTTTGTAAGTCTCAGTCTCCCTATGAGTAAAATGGGGGTAATGACATTGCCCTTTGTGACGTGCTCTGAGATCTACTGAGGAAAAGCGCTATAGAAGAGCTATCATCAGCAATACATATTCAGTGGGCAGGAGAAGCCTGGAAAGCAGTTCTAGTGGAAGAAACCTTAGAAGTGTGGGCGTGACTGAGTCAGCTGTGTGATATGGACATTAGAGAGTGATTTTTGGACAGGTCACACAGAGGCATCACACTGCAGAGTAGGCAGGTGACAGTTCCTCTGTCAGTGGTTAAAATAGATTGAGACAGGAGCCAGAGCTCTAGACAAAGCCGCCAGAGAGGAGCACTGGACGGGGAGTTCTCCCTCTGCTGTTAGCGGAAGGGGGGGAGGGGAGCTGCACTCATCCCACTCTCCCTTACTGTAGCCTGTGCTTTTTAGGTCCCCATGATGCCCACACCTGCAACACTACCTTTAGTTCTGGGCAGCCCGCTGCCAGCAACACGTAGATCCATGTGTCGTGAGTTTATACAAAAAGCACTAAAAATGCTGAATTGACTTTTGAGGGCAGATGAAGAGCTACCAGCAAAGGTGTGCAGTTTGGCTCAGCAGAGACAGAACGGGGAAGATTTATCAAGGGGGACAAGGGATTATCTGAGAATTGAGGGGGATGTAACAGGAAGCAAGGAGATGAAAGCAAGGGTTTTCTTGTTCCTTGGGTTATTTTTTTCCCCTTTGAGTGAGCCCTATTAGACTGAGGAATTACTCTCCTTTAGAAAAAAGAAAAGGAGTACTTGTGGCACCTTAGAGACTAACAAATTTATTTGAGCATAAACTTTCATGAGCTACAGCTCACTTCATCGGATGCATGAAGCTCATGAAAGCTTATGCTCAAATAAATTTGTTTGTCTCTAAGGTGCCACAAGTACTCCTTTTCTTTTTGTGAATACAGACTAACACGGCTGCTACTTTGAAACCTCTCCTTTAGAAGTAAATTGGGCAAAATTCTAGAAAATGTGCTATAGGGAACAGTCCTGCAATGTCTCCGAGGTCTCTGACAGGTGCTTTCCATCCCTGATATGTCTGAATAATGGTTTGGTGTTTTGATTATGTGAGACTTGGAACAATTCCCAGACATGCTGGGCTGTTCCTGAGAACTCTGGGGTTGTTGTGAGTGATATGAATCTCAGCACTTATTTTGTATAACAAAGGACAGGAAACAGACCAACTATGGGTCAATATAGTAACTGCCAAAAGCCCTTTAAAAAAATTCAGCAAATATCAGACACTTACAATTCCTTGAATCATTTCCTGGTAGAGAGAGGGGATAATGAAGAACCTGCCAAAACCTCAAAGCATATGGCTCAGAATCAGGAATTCCTGAGTTCTAATGACTCACTGTATTGCAAGGGACAAACTACATACCTCTCAGTATCTGTTTCCCCATATATAAAATAGGAATACTTGCCTACCTCTCAGAGGTGTGAGTATTGATTGATGGTTAATGCCTGTACAAAATGGTACAAAATTCGTCTAGAGCTTCAGATGTAAAGCACTGAAGTAGTGCCAAGAATTAAGTATTGTTTGTTGCGTTCAAACCCAGAAGAAAGAATTTGTGACCCTCCCCAGTGTAATAGCCTCAAAGGTGCTATTTGGACATTTATGGGAGGAAGAAGAGGGGAATGATGTGGCTTGCTATGTGGCACATAATAGTCTAGCCTCCTCTGGGCTGTAATACTTTGGTCTAATTTTGGATGTTGGGTTTAGTGTGTGGGTGCTGATTGGTATAGGTGGCCTGTGATATAGAGGAGGACAGACTAGAGGATCTGGTGGTCTCTTCTGGCCTTAAACTCTGACTATGATCAGGAGCTTTTTGAGGGGAGCAGACCGAACTAGTGATCACAATGGGTCATTATGTACTACTGCTGTATACACTCATCCATATATGATTTCATTCCTGAAAATGCAACTCTTTCAGGAAATAAAATGTTACTGGAGGTAATTAAAACTTCTGGGGAGGGAGGGGAAAGATTTCCTTACCCCTATAATGTCTTCTGAATATTACTCCAAAATTAGGAGAAACCAGCAGCGTACCATAGACTCGCTGCAGTCCACCCTTGATTCTGAAGCCAAGAGCAGAAATGAGGCCATCCGGCTGAAGAAGAAGATGGAAGGGGACCTCAACGAGATGGAAATCCAGCTCAGCCATGCCAACAGGCATGCCTCAGAGGCAACAAAGACTGCACGTATCCTGCAGGCACAAATAAAGGTACCCCATCGAGCTGCTACTCAGAACTACCCAACCACAAGCAAGGGCTGGGTTTTATTAATATGTAGCAATTCAAACAGAAAACACACACACACACACAGAGCAAGTGCTTTTACAGCAATTATTATTAGTACAAACTGAGACTGTGTTCCAAAAGACTAGGTGCAGTTCGCGTGCCATGCAGCGCATGGCCAGTCCTGGGTGTGTGTCTGCTATAAAGTACTTCTTAGCCTATAACATCTTCAAAGAGCTTGATAAAAATTTAATCAGATTCTTCCCTGGGGTCACAGGGTCCTGATGAACAGACAGCCCTCTGTGAGGGGGAAAAGCAGCAGTACAAGGGACTTCCTGTCCCCAGCTGATGGGTCCTTGAAAGGAGGAGCCATTTGACAGGGAGTCAGAATGGCCAGATTATCTGTGTAGCTTCATTTAACTTAATTCTCCAGAAGCCTCTGCCACATAGTTTCCTAGTCAGGGCATAAAGTCAGATTTCCTGGAGACTCCTTAATCCCTCACCTGCGCTCCCCAGAGGATGAATCCACAAAATACCCCCACTTGAAACCACCACTGACTTGGAAGATTCAGTTCATGCCCCCAACACAGCAGGCCGGGGTGAATCACAACATGGAGGGAGGAAGGTCTTTGCAGTACTTTTCTAAGCAGGAGCTAAACCAGCTTCGAGACCTCCTGGATGAGCCTCCATTCCGCATTGTTCAGACAGACTTTCAGAGGCTTTGGCATTGAACAGCAAAGACTTGAGTTCAAGTAGGGTGACCAGACAGCAAGGGTGAAAAATCAGGACAGGGTGTGGGGCATAACAGAAGCTTATATAAGAAAAAGCTCCGAATATTGGGACTGGCCCTATAAAATCGGGACATCTGGTCACCCTACGCTCAAGTCCTGTCACGCGAGTGTGTGAGAATGCTGCTCTTTCTGCTCCAGGACCTGCAAGTGCAGATGGATGATTCAGCACACCTGAATGAAGACCTGAAGGAGCAGCTGGCAGTCACTGACAGGCGGAACAATCTTCTCCAATCAGAGCTTGATGAGCTGAGGGCCGTGCTAGACCAGACTGAACGTGGGCGTAAGCTGGCGGAGCAAGAGCTACTGGAAGCCACTGAACGTGTGAACCTTCTCCACACCCAGGTTGGATTTCAAGGAGTGGGAGGGGAGCGGTTTCCTAAGCGCTGTGTACACTAGTCTCAACAAGCAGCAGTAGTGAAACCTAAGGATTGCACATGCCAGAAGGATATGAATGCCATAACCACCGACCATCATTTGTCAGAGAAGTTTCATTCATTCCACTAAAGAAAATGAGTCAGTCAGTCTCTCTCTCTCTCTCCCCATATTATACTTCATTCCCATCATGATATCAGTGCAGAAGTGATCTAGCCTGCTATAATAAACACTTCCTAGAAAGGGTAAAGATGGAAGTCAGATGATAATTGGGTCTTTACCTTCTTCACAGGGTGTCATAGAATTTCAGACTATCTTACTACTAGTGTTTACACGCAGCAATGTTAAAACCCAGTTGGGTTTGTGGATTGTATGGACGCTATTTTGATGGGGGGGTCAGGGGAAGTGGTATGTGTGACCTTTTTATGCAAGCTGCTTAGAGAAGCCTTCAGTAAAACATGCAAAATCCATTCATTATGTATAGCTACATTGAGCAAGACAGTACATTTTAACTGGCAGCAAGTGGCTCCATACCACATCAAAGATCTTCATCAATATAGGGCCATCAAATGGTAGGCTGATGAGGGCTGGGATGGGGAGAGCAGATAAAATAAGTGATTTGCCCTTGTTGCTTGTTACCTCCTTAAGTGGAGACTGTAGTTCTTAGCAGGTTCTAGGAGGCTGTGTCTTCACAGACTAGGATGTCCACTCCAAACCCCTATGAGCCCATCTCTAAATAATTAAATACCAGCAGGCTATGAAAGCTTGTCATGCATTAGCAAAACTTGTGCTGCTAACACATTATGTGCTACCTCCTGAACTGCAGCCACAATATTGGATTTCCACTTTAATCACCTTTTAGAATAACTGAATATGGGACCTTCATTGACCAGAGCTGAAAACACTGCACCAGTCCCCTATTTCAGTGTTTGGCTGAATTATTTTGTTTAGTTCCATTTTGTTTGTTAAATACGGATATTCAGAGCTCTGGGAACTTTTTTAAAAAAGATAAAATACACACAATCTAAAGATGGTCTAAAAAATAAAGTCAGGCCCATACCATGTTAATAGATACTGTATCCTGTGAAGTCTAGGGAGCTGCAAAAATAGACGTGTGGTCATAGGTTTGTTGTAGGACTTCAACAATTTATCTATGTCCCTAATAATCTTTCCCCTCCTTTTTTTAACAAAAAGAACACAAGCCTTATCAATCAGAAGAAGAAGCTGGAGACTGACATCTCTCAGATGCAGAATGAAGTAGAGGAGGCTATACAGGAGTGCAGGAATGCTGAAGAAAAAGCCAAGAAAGCTATCACCGATGTAAGTAGATTGGCTGCTTGTTCCCTTTTTGCAGGTATAGCACTATATTCTGACAACACTTCGTGCCCCCTGAATTTCCATTTCTGTGGCTATGGGGTGGGGTGGAGGGGGAACGGTTTATTCAGTGGGCTCCAGAGCTGGCTGAAAGGGGTTAATGCTGCCCTGGTGCAGAAAAGGTTGGAGGGAGGAAAAGAGAAACATTTTCTCCTTGGTCAATTTCTCTTCTCCAAGAAGGGGCACATCTGCTGATCCTGAAACTCTGGGTTGGGTCATGTCACCTCCAAATAGATCTTTGCATCTGGACAAGCTGAGACAGTTGGGAGCCCACCCTCCAAGTTCCACTTGGCAGCTGCGTAGATCACAAGAAAGGCTCTGATTGGAGGGGGGACATTCCAGATTCCCAAAAGAGTAATTTTAAAGTCAGATGCCGGCCAGAGATGTGGGATCCACATGACACTACTCTCAGCACAAGACTATGGTCAAGAGAAGAGAGATCGAAGACCTCTCTTGGAGAGCAGAGGAGTCAAGCTAGTGTTGTTTCAGCTCCAGCAGAAGTGGAGAAATCAATGTTGCCAGAAGGGTTATATCAGCAAACAATGTGAAATTCAGGGACCCAGGTTTCACAGTGTTGAATCCCTATGTGTTGTACACCCAGAATTCCTGGAGGAAGTTCTTCCTGTATTTTTTTCCCAACTGTTCTTCAGCTGGTCTATCTCCTTCGGAGGTGGGAGATGTCACCAGTTCAACTCCAGCACAGTACTTATCTTCTGATGGCTGTACAGTGACCTATCCAAAATATGTAGCTGGACCTTGGTGTTATCATATCTGTCTGTTCAGAAATAGACTCATTGCACCGCTGTTAGCAATGTCAGCAGAAAGACCCAAGACACAATAGGGCATGGCCTCTGAACTCTTCGTCCCTAGATGTGGTACCTCACAGTCACTGCCGGCACAGACTGGGGAAGCTTCCCTAACACTGCCCAGACTCTACCTATTCTATGGATAAATAGAGAATTGGTCTTTCAGGCCTGTTAGCCCAGCAACTTTCACAAGCATTGCATCTAGACCATTTTTAGTACAGCCTGTATAAAATGTGTGTAACAAATGGCACAGTTTTACTCAACAGAAAAGCCATATACAGGTATTGAAGTAGGAAGCTAGATCTTAAATCACAGAATTAGAAGAGAGAGATGGAAAAGACCTATTAGGTCTGTCAAGGTTCCTTCCACTCTGAACTCTAGGGTACAGATGTGGGGACCTGCATGAAAGGCCCCCTAAGCTTACTGTTACCAGCTTAGGTTAAAAACTTCCTCAAGGTACAAACTTTGCCTTGTCCTTGAACCCTATGCTGCCACGACCAAGCGTGTTAAACAAAGAACAGGGAAAGAGTCCACTTGGAGACGTCTTCCCCCCAAAATATCCCCCCAAGCCCTACACCCCCTTTCCTGGGGAAGGCTTGATAACAATCCTAACCAATTTGCATGGGTGAACACAGACCCAAACCCTTGGATCTTAAGGACAATGAAAAAGCAATCAGGATCTTAAAAGAAGAATTTTAATTAAAGAAAAAGTAAAAAATCACCTCTGTAAAATCAGGATGGTAAATACCTTACAGGGTAATCAGATTCAAAACATAGAGAATCCCTCTAGGCAAAACCTTAAGTTACAAAAAGACACAAAAACAGGAATATACATCCCATTCAGCACAGCTATTTTACCAGCCATTAAACAAAAGAAAATCTAACACATTTCTAGCTAGATTGCTTACTAACTTAACAGAAGTTCTGAAGAGCATTCCTGACCTGGTCCCGGCAAAAGCATCACACAGACAGACAGACCCTTTGTCCCCACCCACCAGCTTTGAAAGTAGCTTGTCTCCTCACTAGTCATTTTGGTCTGGTGCCAGGGAGGTTATCCAAGCTTCTTAACCCTTTACAGGTGAAAGGGTTTTGCCTCTGGCCAGGAGGGATTTTATAGTTCTGTATACAGAGAGGTGGTTACCCTTCCCTTTATATTTATGACAAGGTCACATTGTCTGTCCATCAAATCTGCTTGTGAAGGACAACTCTCTACAGAGTACTCTCTGGTACTTTGTTCAGTCTAGTGTAAATGATACAAGCAGTGGGGCTTCCCTCACTTCTCTTACAAGCCTCTTCCACAGTCCAACAGGCCTCACTGTGATGTTTTATCTGTATTTTAGGCAGCAATGATGGCTGAGGAGCTTAAAAAGGAGCAAGATACTAGTGCCCACTTGGAGAGAATGAAAAAGAACATGGAACAGACTATTAAAGATCTACAGAAAAGACTGGATGAAGCAGAGCAAATAGCACTGAAAGGTGGCAAGAAGCAGATCCAAAAGCTGGAGTCCAGGGTAGGTTTTCTGTCCTGTTTATAGGCCTGCCAAAGAAGAAGATACTTCATAAAACTCAGACAATATGGTTGCTCTGGACACAGTCACTTCTGACCTTGGCTTAGGGACCATCTATAAAGTAGAAAGAACTCTTTAGAGATTATATTAAGCGTAAACTCTTTTAAGAGTTACACCTAGGCCAGGTGTGAGGTCCACATGGACCCATCTTTCCCTTTTATCACCTGACTTGGTTGGCATAGCAATGTGGTTGTTGTAGCCAACACCAAGTATATGATGAAGTCCATGCTTAAAATAAGGCATAAAGTCTGAAAATGGAAAAGCCTCTATGCTTCCAGCTTAGCTTGTGACCTCTTTGGAGTATTTGTATGTTTGTACAGTTTCTAGTATGCTGGGGTTACAGTCCTGATTGGAACTGCTAGTGCAATATAAACATTATGTAATAAAAATGCATAATAAACTGGGTAGAAAACCAACATCTACATGGAAATTTTGGTCTACTGCTGAAGCACATACTTGGAGATATGTGACAAAGGGTCCTGCAAAGATGAACATCACTTAAACTGTAAATTAAACTATTTGATGTTTAAACATGTGGAATTGCATAATGTTTCTTCTCTTGCAGGTACGTGAGCTGGAAAATGATCTAGAGAATGAACTTCGTCGCAATACAGAAGCCCAGAAAGGAGTCCGCAAATATGAGAGACGCATAAAGGAGCTGACTTATCAGGTACTGTAGCAAAAACCCCAGTCCTTCTAAGTATTATACTAAACTGTGGGTCCCTGGAGGAAATGTTTTCTTTCAAATACAGTGTTGAGCTGCATCCTTCTCCCAGTGGAAATGAGCACTGCCAAAAGCTTTGTCTGTGCTAGTGAATTTTAGAAAAACACTTTCCAATGCTACCCTCAATTAACCTAAACAATTGTTAATCTAGTGGAGTTGGAGCTTTAGCATTTTTAACACGGTGCTATTTAAACCTGTCAAGGAGCATCCGTAGGTACCATTTTTCTTGATGCATGAGAAGGAGACTCCAGCTCTCTCACTCAGGTATTGACCCTACTAACCAGAATAAAATAGATTAAATTTACTTTTGTCACTGGAATAAAAAGATAAACTTCCACACGCACAGGGAGAAGATATGCACTGGGGTACCATTTTTACTCTATAGAGTAGAAATGTCCTTCATCATCTCTGCATTATTCGTTAGGGAGTCTGTATCACTATGCTTGATACTTTCTAAATATATTTCCTGATAGTTCCTTCCACTGCTCTGTGTTGCTTTTACCGTTGAAACAAATACATACCCTTGGTCAGTCCACTAGAATATTTTTCTTATCTCTATACATAGTGATACTAGTTGAACTGTTTTGTTTCAAAGTCCTAAATTTCCAATGTGATAGAAATAATTGCCTCACAAAACTTACTCAGTTTGTGACATACTCATACCTTCTGCCTATACATACCATTAAAGCATTTTTTCTGTTTGCTTGATGTAGGCAGAGGAAGATAAGAAGAATCTGACCAGGATGCAGGAGCTGATCGATAAGCTGCAGTTAAAAGTGAAAAGCTATAAGCATCAAGCTGAGGAAGCTGTAAGTGACAGGAACAGTTGTGACATGGATTTTTTTTTTTTTTAAATTTAATCAAGTAATGCCCTCACTGACAATTGCATCCTTGGTCATTTGAGCTCACATCCTCAGAGGCATTTAGGCACCTCCCATTGAAACCAATGAGATCTAGGTACCTAAATACCTTTGAGGATCTGGGTCTCAGGGCCTTCATATACTAAAAATCATTTAGCAGTTTTATTAAATATATTCAGCTTAGCTGAAGATCTATGTAGTACTGATTTACACTGTACACTCCCTACCCGTTCCATCTTAAGCAGCTTGCACTTGGTGTTGTGTATGGATATAGTTTTCCGGAGCTGTCTTTCTGTGTATCCTGGGCAAGGGGTTTGGATCAACCAGAGTGAAACTTTTCATGACATTCTGTTAACCCACTAAGTCGGTGATTACTGAAAAATGACTATAACGTAGTTCCACGTTAGAAGGGTTTTTTCCCCATCCTGAAAGTTTCCCTTAAAATGGGGAGTAATGGTGGAACCAGCAAAGCATTTGACTCAATGTTTGCATCGCAAAGGTTGGTTAAGCCCCACAGATATTTGCCGCTTAGTCTCACACACTTGAACCTTGCCTGGTACTGAAGATCACCGTTTTCAAATCTACAAGGGAAAAATTTGTCTAATCCTTTGTTTTACCAGGAAGCACAATCCAATCAGTATCTTGCAAAGTACAGGAAGCAGCAACATGAGCTGGATGATGCTGAAGAACGGGCTGAAATAGCTGAATCTCAAGTTAATAAACTGAGGACCAAGACAAGAGATATTGGGATAAAAAAGGTATGGTGTTATTCTGCAGAATAAGTGAGTCTCTGCACACTGACACATGTGCACACATACACGCAGAGGAAGGAGAACTGATCAGCACAGCTCTACATCAGTACTATACGAGATAGGAAAATTATTCCATATCATAAATCTGAACCAGATTGAAATGTGAGCTTTTATTGCAGCCTTCTATTTTTTTACATTACAGAAAAACTTTGGGAGAGTGACCTGAACCTTATAACCTGCCAAAGAAACATGTCCTTAATATATCCCAATACAAACTTTGTTACTTGAGCAGCTGTAACTCGAAGAGAGTTTTTGCCAATACATAATCAAATATTATTCTTTGATAGTGGGTATTCAAAAGCATCGTCTCTTGCAATGTACCATGGATTTCTACCTGTCCTGTAGGGCCTCTTCCACAACACAGTGCAGCCTGAGGATTATGGCACTGGCAGATTTTTTGGTTACACACAATTTCACCCTCATCTTGAAACTGCGCTTTCAGTGCAGGGTGATAGCTTTTGCAGTTTGGGGTGTTAGTGATTGGCTGTATAGGCACTCTACGTCATTCATATTTTATTAATATTTGTATGTGGGTTTGCATTTGGAGTAAAGGGAACTTACCACCAAGCTGTTGAATAAAGGTTCCAAATTTCTTACCTTTGGGGATGTGGTGTGACCTGCAGTTGAAAGAGTGAGAGAGCCTTTGATTACCCAAATCGTAACAGGTGCAAGTATGCTCCTCATCCACATATGAGGCATTGAACAAGGAGTTGGAATGATCTTTGTCCACTTGACTTAGAGGCATAATCTAAACTCTGAGGCTCAAGATTTTAGAAATGCATGTGTCGGGTGACCAACCCCAGCCATGATGGCACAAAGAAAACCTCTCTCTCTCTCTCCCCAGAACTTAAAAAGGAGACTTTATCCAATCACCCTCTCCTTTCTGTTATGACATCCATTGTATGGCAAGATTTTTCCAATTTCCTTTGCCTGCCCACACCAGAATAAATCATACGGGGCTAGGTCCTCCAGTGGTGTAAATTGATATACCTTTCTTGATGATGAAGCCACACTGCCTTACGCCAGCTAAGGATTTGGCCTTCTATACCTTTAGGCCCTGTACTGGTGCTGGAACTATGGGTGAAAATGTGGCTCCCTCAATGTTGTGTAGCTTTTTTTAAAAAATTAAACTTTGGGGTTTTTTTATTCCCTTGCTAGTTTCTGAAAGTGCATTTTTCTGGTGAATGTCCAAGTTCTTCCAGTCCCATGAATTCATGTTACACACAAAGCCAAGCTGTTGCATAGATTTATTAAACGCCATCTTGTATTTCATTTAATCCTATAAATTATTATAATTTACACTTTTACACCTAACTTCTCTTAATACAACTCAAATACATTTTAATTTAATTATTAATAGCAGCATCCATTGTTTGCATTCATCAGCCACTGACAGACAAGTACCTTGTTCCTGCCTTAAGCAGCTCAGTCTAAAATAGAGGTTTGGGAGAATGGGGTACACAGTTTTCCTTGTGAGCCAATTCACTGTAAGGCACATGGCAAATGTGGATCTTCAAGCGGAACTTAAATGCTGAGAGGGTAAAGGCCTTATAGATAAGCTCAGAAAGTCTGTGCCATGCAGCGAGGCAATGTGGAAAAAGGCATGGTGGTGCTCATATGAGAAGTTGACAGATGGGTGGCTGAGGGTGGGAACACCAGCAGAAGAGAGGCAGTGTATGCTTCCACTTGCGCATGCTTCTCTCCCTCAGGAGAGGATGAGAGAAACATGTGACAGCCAGTAGTCACGTTGCTTACTGAACTACTGATTGTAGCATCTGAGCACCTGTGATGAATGCCGTGCACCATAAGAACCTTCGTAGAACAGCAGGGCACCGTGCAGCAAGACAAGCTCAGATAAGTAGGACAGGGCAGCGTTATGTGGAACACTGAAGCTGCTAAGCTTGAGTTATATGCAGTAGCAGTAGAGGGATTCTAAGAGGGGAGTGACATGGTTGAAATGACTGGTGCCCCTACCTGCACTAAAGTTCCCTAGTGCACTTTGACCTACTCCCATTTCACAGCGGGAAAGATCAAAAAGCACTAGGGACCTTTCAGTGCACAGCAGCAGGGTCCACACAAACACTTAGTGCCCAGGAAGGTAGTGATGGATACATATACAGCCCGGCTTGCTGCAAATTAAGTGTTCATATAGACAAGCCCTTAGCGAGAACAGTTTCAAAAGAATGGGCTATATTACCACAGAACTGTGGTGTACCTCCTAACAGTGCTGCATGAAACTCATAAGCTGTTAATAACATACACATAGTATCAGGACAAGAAACTGAGCAGTATTCTCAGCTGGTGAAAATCAGTAATAGCACCACTGACTTCAAGAAAGCGAAACCAGTTTATGTTTATGCCAGTGAGAATTTGTTAATACAATAGGTAAAAGGGAATAGAAGCTTTTGTCTGATACTTGAGAATTTACTCTTTAAGAAATGATGTAAATGTTTTCATTCTTAATTGAATTATACTGTCTTTCTCACAAAAATCACATTTCAGGTTCATGAAGAGGAGTAAATACACTGTGCGCTGAGTAACTGAAGACCGAACAGTGTTTGATGCTTCATATTAATTGATGAGCTACACAGTTGAAAGCAGCAGTAGAATAGGCACCTTAAGAAATAAAAATGAAACGAAAACCCAAACCAGATTTTGCAGTGTTTTTCTTTCCCTTACACTTGTTGAGGCCTGGTCCCAGAGCTCAAAAAAAAAAAACAAAAAAAAAAAACTGCTTGAATCCTGCTGACTGCCCTGCTCATTATCTTGGAACAAAGCCTAATTGTCAGTAATGCAACTACACACACACACACACACACAAAGTCATTCACATTTCTGAAGTTAACATTCTTCATACAGAGAGTTTTAAAGTGACCAAGACTACCCATGTGCAGGGGTCAGCCTTCCACATTTATGGCCCTAAGCCACTTACTCACATCCAGCCTGTCAGCCGCAGTCCCATACTAGTTTCATGTCGGAGCAGAGACTGACAACCTCCTAACCCTCCCTCCCCTGCTCTCCTCTTGGAAAGCTGAGCTACAGCTCACCATGTTGACTTCCCATGTCTGGAATATGGGCCACTAGAGGCTTGGCTCACCATAGCTGTGATGGGAAACCACCATGAACTGACTGCGGACAGAAGGTAATTGAGCTAGGGAAGCATCCATGGGTATACAGAGGTGGTGGGATCTTGGGAAGAGGTGAGGAAGAAACTGTATGGGAACCTATATAGGGCAATTCACCTATGGCTCCAAAACTAAGATTGGCCTGCATTTTTTAGAACAGTCTACAGTGATAGCAGACAGAAAAAAGGCAATGTTTCAGAGGAACAGCCGTGTTAGTCTGTATTCGCAAAAAGAAAAGGAGTACTTGTGGCACCTTAGAGACTAACCAATTTATTTGAGCATGAGCTTTCGTGAGCCACAGCTCACTTCATCAGATGTGTACCGTGGAAAAAAGGCAATGTGACTCCTCAGCTGGACTTGTTTTAGGAAGAATGAGAGAGGGGTTTTGGTGTCATCTGTGCATTGAAAATTAGCTGGCAGACAGAAAAATCTAAAATTAAAAAATTGGGTTTTAATTCCTCAGTTAGGGTAATATACCAAATTTTATTTGTGGCTTTTTTTAAGGTTTCGACTTTAAACCCAATTCTAGGTTTCCATTAATGTTTTCCTTTACCAGGTTATAATTTACTTTTGCTTCCCATATTCACTCAGGCAGCCCTGCATGTCAGAAAACTTTCCTTTGTGTGTGCTGATGCATATGGGGCAATCCTCAGAGTGTGTTTTTCATTTAAATATTAACAGGGTTCAAAAAGCCTTTCAGGAAAGTGGTATCTTGGGTTAAACCTGGTTCTGATGTTACACTATTATATACGTGCCAGGCACGGAACCTCTGACTTTTTCATGACAAGATATTACTGGCAGTATTATGTACAAATGAGTTCCTACTACTGGTAGATTCCCAAGAAATTAAATAAACTGAAACAAGCCTAGCCTCCAACACTGGAAAGTGTACCTTATCAAATGTGCAAAAGTCATGATTTCCAGCCTCTCCTAGCTCTGGATTTGTGCAGAATTACAATAATATACAGGGTCACCAACATCAGTTACCAAATGCTAATGTGTTAAAAAAATGGTGCTGGTAAAGGCAACATGGTGCTGGTGCCAACAACTGACTTAAAAATGTGGGCTCTCTTAATTTCAAGACAATAGTTTCCCATTTCTGTGTCACAGGCATCACAAACAGGACCCCACCTGTACACCCTTAAAAACATCAAAAGTATTATTAATTCAGTATACAGGTAAGGATTTTCAGTGACTGAGGAGATGCCTATACCCCTTTTCAGGGAGACTAGGTCAGATAATTTGTGTCTCCATCACCTCTTTGGGCTTTTTTAAGCCAGTAATAGGTAAGGTGTAAATGTATGGCTGTATTTAGTAGGTCTTCAGAAAATTAATGGTCATTCTTTGCATACCTAAACTATACAATTGTAGATGTCTTCAAAGCTGTCAGTCCTAGTACATTTAATTAGCACTAATTAACAACTATTTTTAAGACAGATTTACCACAAGGGGCTTAGTTAATGTCAGTATTTACAAATATACAGTGTACCATGACACAGCCTTCTCTTGCTGTTTTGCTGCATGGACAAACATTTTTCCTGAGAACTGCGCCAGTTTTTGAGTACACCTACTACAGTCACATTTTCTGCATGCCAGAGTGAGTCTGTATGAAAACACTCACAAGCTACTCCTCTCTTTTCAACCATCTTTTTATGTTTTGTTCTGTTGCTAATAGTTCAGTGCAGCTAAAGTGCTTCCTTGTTTTTGTTTCCTAGTGCAACTGTACACATCGTACCTAAAAGTGAATGCAAAGAATTCGCCTTGGTTCTAAGTTTCTATTTATTTGAAACCTCAGACAACTATTCTGCCTCTCCTGAGCAAGTTTGCTTTACACAGTCTTCCAAGAGACTCTTTCCTTGATTATTTGTGTCCTGAAAGTCAAAACAAATACAATGTTTACCACACTTCGTGATATATAAAATTAGTCAATTGGCATGGGAACGACAACAAAAATGCCCATATAGGTCTCATTGAAGAAGCAAGCATTCTCCACTGTTATTAGCCAAGTGCAGTAAAATCATAGATGACAAGGATGGAGAAACACTCTGGGGTCTTCTCGTCCACCCACCTCCCCATTAAATGAGGGAACAATTAAATGTCCCTTGGTTTAGGGAGAGCTGAAACAATACAAGCCACCTCCCAAGGCATTAGACTTCATGGGAAGGCCTGAGAAAGAAGTAACTCAGGCAGAACAAGAGGGGTTCCCCTGGGACTGATTACAAAAATCAGGGGATTGAGTGATGGAGCTGCCAGTGTGTGTGTGTGTGTGTCAGAAGCAGATTGGCCCAGAAAGTGAATGAAGCAGTGAACGTGGCCCTGGGAGGAAGCTAAGAAAGAGACCTTCTTTGGGGCACAGGCCTGACAGGGTTATATTGATGACAGTGTTCGAATTGTAAACGATCAGTGTAAAAGTGGGAGCGTGGGGGATAGGGCTGAGTGGTTCCCTTGTCCTGTTTACAGGCTAAGGGGCTCTTTAGCAATGCATGGCAACCTTCCCACAGGCAGTCTGGAAAGCACCACCTTAAAGCAAGGTCGGGTCTACACTGCAGAATTACTTTGGTAGAACTACGTTAGCGACATAGTGCCATTGTAGACAGCATTCGGTCAGCGAGAGGGCTTCTCTCACCAACATAGCTACTGCCCTCTCGGGAAAGTGGATTAACTACACCAACAGAAGAACTCTCTTCACTAAAGCACTACAGCGGTGCAGCTGCACCGTTTTAAGTGTAGACCTGCCCTCGGCAAGCCGCCTGTTTTCTCTTTCTCTGGCTAATCTACACTACAAGTTAGGGGTGTGATTCCCCTGCTCACATATACATCCTTGCAGTAGCTTAAAAGAGAGCTAGTGCCACTATAAATAGCAGTGTAGCTGGGGTAGAGTGGACAGCTGAGCATGTACCCTTCAATTTCAGGAGTGTTTCTACTCCGCTGCTTCCACAGCCACACTGCTATTGATACTAGGGTTGGTTTGCAGTTTATGTGCTATCATTCTGAATTCTAAGCAGTGTGGTCCAACGTCCTGTTTCCCTGAATATAGTAGGAGCAAACAGCAGCAGACAGTTTTCTTGCTCAGAAATCCAAGCCTGATTTCTGTTATGTGCACAGCCTACGCACAGGGAAGTAGCTAAAACACACAGATCCTGTTGCTGAAAGGTTGCAGCATAACAGTGTTTTGTAGAACCCTGAACGACAACACAAAAACCCAAACACTGAGAGGAAGGAAAACAGGCTGCTCCCTAAAGCAGGGAGGCCCAACTCTCCCCACCTTGCTTTAAGCTAGCTCTTTTCAAAGTGACTCCAAGCCACTCTCATGCTTTGCTACAGAGCCCCCTTATACGGTAAGGCAGGACAAGAGCATCACCCTCACCCTGCTCTTAAACCAATAGTTTGCAATTCCAACACAGTCCTCAAAACACCACAGTCCTCCCCTGTAAATTCCTTAATTAATAAACACAACCATAAAAACCAAATTACAAGTTTAACCTTACAGCAGGGTCTGCCATTTTGCTGCAGGCTGTGGCCAGTGGTACCTGTCAGGGAAAGAAAGGGCCATCCAAACTTTGTCCTCGTGCCAGCAGGAGCACTTTTCCTCTTTTGGCCACCATCTTCCAGCACCAATTCTTCCTCTTCCAGCCAACAAAAACCCAAACAATCTCTTCTTGCTTCAGGGGCCACATTCTGTAATCATACTGAGTTAGTCAATGTACCTCTTCATTATCTCGAGTAAATGTGCCATTAGGTCCAATATCTTCTTTACCACGTTTTCCCCCTCACTTCATCCCTCCCCTGTAATTTTGTACCATCACTGCCCTTGGCATAAAAAACTGGGAAGTTTATGTTGGGGGCTTGTCACTGTTTGTTTCTCCACAGGCTCCTGCACAGGGCATATGGCACATGTCTAACATTCAGAAACGTAGGCCTTGTCACAACCAGCCTCACGGTTATGCCTCTTTCTGAGCCCACAGCTTTGTATTTTTCAGTTCCCTCACTCTTTCTGGCATGTGGTGCATCACACTCCAATCCAATTTAAATCTGTATAGCCAGTTTATGCCCATCAATGGGGGGGTGGGGAGGGGGCATTTCCTTCACTCACTATTAACTCTAATGGTGAACAGATATCTATCTAAACTACAGTGACAGGGAGGCTGCCTAACACTCCTTTCTGCCCCTAATTGTAAAGCTATCAAAGCACATTAGTTTCTCTTGCTCTTAACCCAGGAATTTTTTTTTTTTTTTTTGCTAACCACCTTCCCACCCCCAGAGATCACAGACATGGCCACTCCTGTATATCACGTCATTTACCTTTACATTAACATAATATAGGGGATAATATGTCTGTCCTTTCCCACCGCATACAGTTCTGTGAAATGGTATAGCTCACGCATCCTTTCATTCGAAGCTGACAGGCACCTAACTAGGATGGTAGCTCCTACATGTAGACACTGGTGGCTTCCTTTTGGGTCTGGTGCACTGTGGCCTGCCCATTGGCATGTCCCTTCTTCAAACACTTCTTGCTCTGCAGCTTATTAAGGAAATGCTGCTCCTGCAGGTGTGGTGTCACTAAACAGCAGAAATAGGGTTCCCTCTGTTCTGTTTGGCTCCTGTGAGAGGTTTGAACTGGTGGTGGTGTTTCTTTAATCCACTGCTGAGGCCATGTTTCCAGCCTGGCATGATGAGGCCAATTTATTTTCAAATTTCAGTGCACTTTTTTGTGTGGATTCAAATAGAGCAGTCTTCATCTAGTGGCAGTTCCTTGTGACACACAACATCCAACAACCTCTCTTAATTCAGACTCATCTGAGAGCTCCTTCAGAACATTACCAAAACAATGAGTAGTGGACAGTTTTTTTCAGGGTTGCCAAAAATTCAGAGATACTTTCCCCTTCTATCTGGTTTCTGAAGTGAAACATATCCTTTTATTAAAAACATTGAGAGGCTCAAAATGCTTCTTAGAATCTCTTTTATGTCCTTATATTCCAGTTCATCAGGTTCTTGAGGAAAACTTTTAAGCGTTACAAAAGTGGTTTTACACAAACAATGTTAAGAAATAGCATGTGCATAAAAATACTGTTCAAGACTCTGAGCATATGTTGCAAAATCTTCTCCTTCATTACACTGTAAACTGTCCATATGCAGCCATTTAATCTTTGCTCTCTTATAGGCTCCCCCCCGATCTTCTGCACACCGTTCTTCTCCACTATGTTACAGGATACACAGAGAAATTAGATAAAAACATAAATAATCTTGCTGGAAGGTTGCAACATAACACTGCTCTATTTCACAGAATTCAAAATAATACACAAGAACCGAAACCAGAGAGGGAAAAAACAGGCTGCACTCTAAGACAGGGAGGCACAAATCACCCCTTCTTGCTTTAAACTGGCTCTTTTCAAACTGATTCCCATCACATACTTTGTTACAGACCTTCCCTAGCCTGCAAGCAGGCTCCTGAAGTGATTGCTTACCATTCTAATGCAGTCCTCAATACACCACAGTTATTGTCATGGAGGAAATGCAGAGTGATTGTGTTAGACAAGGTTTACAAAAGGAATTAAGGTAATAAGAAGATATCTTTCCCTGATAGGCCAGCAGAATTCCATATTAAAGGGAATTTGGTTTAGGTGAGAGTTAGGGATTGAAGCCTGCAGGTTCCTTTATTGCACTAAACACATGGAAAGGAATAAAGCAATACAAAAACAGTGAGGCCCGGGGTCTACACCTATAACTTAAGTCGACCTACATCACTTAGCACTGTGAAAAATTTTGCATCCTGTGACTTAGTTAGGTTGACTTAACCCCTTCTGTAGATGCAGCTAGGATGGTGGAAGAATTCTTCCATCAACATAGCTACCACCTCTCAGGGAGATGGATTACCTGCAATGACAAAGAACCTCCTTCCATCTATGTAGGAAATGTCTACACTACAGCAGCTGTACCAATAGCTACCTATAGCTATACCACTGTAGCACGGACATACCCTGAGAAGGGGCCTATAACCTTAGATGGCTTGGGATCTGCAGCAAACCAAACCCAATCCCTATGGATCCCTAAAAGCTTTGGATCTGTGGGTGAGGAAAGGTTTGAAAGAGTTCGGGGGAAGAGAAGCTCTGTAGAGGTGCATGCAAGCAATTGGTTTTTCATTTCAGTAACAGAGCTTGGATGGATCTAGATTAGTTTTTACCAGGTTTAAGGCTAGATATACTTGCATGCAGCTTCTCTTTCAATGTAGAGACTACGTGGGGATTGTTTTTTAGATCTGCTTGCTGCAGTGTGCTCTTGAAAAGAAAAACACCTTAGGTATATGTGGAGCAAAAGGGACCTACCCCGGATCACTCAGCCACCAACGACAACAACACCACCATCTAAAAGACAGAGCAACACAGACACTGCTTGCAATCTATAGGGGCACTGGGGCCGCCTATAAACCACAAGGAGTAGCAGAAACAGGGAATATTAGTTACAACCTATGATTTTATATTTTCAGTCTTTCGCCAGCTTCTTAACTAAACCAAATTAAATATGCGTGTCAAGCATCCAAATTCTGACCTTAGTAGTAGTAATTATATTTTTACACACATCTTGTTCTTGGGGATTTTACAAAAACAGCTATTAAAGCAATACATACCTTCACAGCCCAGCATACAAAGGCAATGATAAGGATCAGCAGCACTATAGCTATCCAGTAGTAATGTGAGGATTTTTCTAAAAATACATAGTTCATATTAATTTCAAACAAACAGAAGATGTTAACATTTCTCAAGTGTCTCAGAAGGTTTAAAGCCTATGTGCTCCTTCTAAGTGAAATACACAGCAGTGCAAGCTTGACTTAATACTCACAACAGTCCACAATGGGCATCAGTCTATTACTTCTTTCCCGTTTATAATTCATAAACTTCTAACTGAGCTGGGAACTAATCTTTTCTTTCAATTAACATGATTGTAATCTTAACGCCAAATTGAAATTTAATTTTAAATAAAAGCTTTAAGATCCTGCAATTTTAAGAGAATATAAGTTTTCAAACGGTAAGTACATTTGAAACCCAAATCGCTGAAAATGCTCCTTTGCTTACTGCCACAGTCTCAAGGCAGACCTGTATGTGTGGCTTTATGGGGCGGCGGGGTAAGGCTTGGTTACTTCCACAACAGTCTAATTAAAAACAAGGTCAACTGGCCCCATCCTGTAAACACTGTCTTCAGATATAGTGCTCACTAGCATGAGTAGCCCCACTGCTTTGCAACGGGACCTCTCAGCAGTAAATGTTATACCTGGTAGTACAGATGGCTGGGAAATGGAAATCCCTTCCCATGACACATTTTGCATTTCTGTAAGAAGAACAGTCTCAGATCAGGATGAAACCTCAAACCATGATTGATTGATTTTGCAGGAAGGGTTTTAAAGAAAAGAAATTGTTTCAGGAGCCCCAAAACAGAATTGTCGGTCTCCCAGCTGCCTGCCTGAAAGGAGAAGGAGATGTTTGTTGGGCCATTAGCTATATTCATGAACGTGTTACGGCCTTTTAAGGAACTTGGGGCCATCTGCATCCTCCAACTGTAGCCCCTCCTCTCCTCCTTCAGGGTGAGATCGCTTCTTTAGAATCATCTCCTGCTTACCTCACTTTCTGTATATGTTTGTAGTACACATGCTTGTGGCCTAATGATGGGTTATTGTAAAAACTGCCAGTTAAAGGGAGGATGTCCAAACTGACCAAGGATCAAGCTTGCTCAAGATTGGACCACATCATGAGGGTCCAAGACATGCAACGGTGCCCTGAGTTGCTCGGAAAACCTCTAGGGAAGTGCCATAGGGTGCAGTAAGCTAGAACTGCAATCTTGAAGGTTACGGGTGGAAGAATGTGTGTTCTTGGACCACCACAACACCAACAAAGGCTAATATCCCTGCTTTCAAAAGCTGGTCCTACAGAAAGAGGGGACAAAGACAACCACAGGCTACACAAGCCTGACCAGCCAAGTTGCCCAGAAGACCATGATGGTGAGAGGTACTAACCAGAGACCACAAGCTGCATTCTTGACTCTGAAGACCACACAAGCAAATAGTGAATCTTTGTTTTTCCTTAAGCAACCTTTTTTTCCTGGTTTATAATTGTGACAGAGGAACCACAGAGTCAAATTTCATCAAGTAGCATTGTGATCTGGCACCTGGGGTTGCAGTGCCACTCAGTGAGGGCACACTCTGCCCATTTTGCCCCCTCTTCTGGGTGGCCCTGATGCCAGGTAGTCAAAGAGGACAGCAAAACCCCACTGCTCTATAAAATGGAAGTAAGAGCTGCTATGTTATCCAAGTGGGGTAAACAGACTAGGGAAAAGCCAACAGTAAGTCACTAACCACATAGGAATGTTGGGAGGAGGCTAAATATTTCTTTGAGTGCCAAGAGGCAAACAAGTTTGATTCTCAATCTAAGGGCTTGGCTACACTTGCGAGTTAGAGCGCATTAAAGCAACCCCGGGTGCCCTAACTCCCGACCCATCGACACTGACAAGGCACTTAGAGCGCCTGGACTCTGCAACTGGAGTGCTCCTGGTCATCCACCTCCACGAGAAGCATAAAGCTTGCTGCGCCTCGGCTGAAACGCCCGGGTGTTGCATTACTGCTCTGCGATCGGCCTCCGGAAACATCCCATAATCTCCTTAAATTAAGTGGCCACTCTTGTCATTGTTTTGAACTTGGCTGTAGGAATGTGGATATGCCCTTTGAAAGCTCCGTTTCCGACAGCGGGCATGCTTATCTGCTCCGGGACAAAGCAGCCATTACTGAGGAATGTTGCTGCTGTGAGTATGAGAGAGAGGCGGGGGACAGTGGGAGCTGCTGCTGTCTGAACTTACAAGACAGCACGGTGACATGCTCTCAGCCCCCCCCCCCAAACCCCACTCTCTCTCCCCCCACATACACACAACACACTCCCTGTCACACTCCATTCCACCCCACCCCCTGCATTTGAAAAGCATGTTGCAGCCACTTGCATGCTGGGATAGCTATCACAATGCACTGCTCTTTGTGGTGTTGCAAGAGCTGCTAATGTGGCCATGCCAGTGCACTTCCAGCTGAGAGTGTAAACACCGGGCAGCGTTTTCCCTGCTGCAGTCTCCGAAATCTGGTTTAACTCCCAGTGCTCTACAACTGCAAGTGTAGCCATGCCCTGAGACGTTCAGCCAGTGTAGTTGCCAGGAGCAAGATCCTACAATTGGGGTTTAGAGCAAAACAGACAACTGCCTCCTTTAATCTTGCAATTACCATTTGTAAGAACTGACCCTGTGCGGTTGGCTCTGTCAGTCTGATTACTGAATTAGTTGGTGAGTATATTTGATCTTCACTGAAAGAGAATTAGAAAGAGATGGATAAGCTATTCATTGAGTCCCCAGGAAAATGGAGGGACTACAATGATAAATATAGCCAAGAAGTCTCACAGCTAAATATCCACTACAGTTCTCAAAGTTTAGCCATGCATATAAAAATTCACTTTTGTAAGTCTAAATAAAAGTCTTCTATTTGGCATAACACTAAAAAAAAAATACAACGTAACTGTGTTGATCTCCAATTAATTTTCTTTATCTGCTGGCACTGTAGAGAATCTTTTTTCCACCAGTGCGGTTTGTGAGTTTACCATATGTCTGAAAGCAGTTGGTGCCGAGATGTCTTCAACAACAGACAGTATTTAGGGCCTGAACCTGCGAATTGCTGAACACTCAGTTCCAGCTGAAGTCAGCGGGAACTGACGACACTCAGCACCTCACAAGGTTGTGTACAGAATCAGCTTTAGATATAAGAAAAAAAGTCCAAATCTCTCAAGTAAATAAATCTCAATATTCAGAAAAGTCTAAACTTGCTTTTTTTCTCGTCCAGATCAATATTTCTCTAATAAAATACCACAATATTCTACCTACCTCTGTATGAATATAGGCCCACACTAGATTTGGGTGAACTATGATTTTAAAATGAGTTGGGATATTAGCATGAACAATTGGTCCAAAGCATGGAACCAAAAAGAATGAAACCATAATAAGGAAGAGTAATTGTGTTACACTTGTAGCAACCCTTCAAAATACCAGTGTTATCTTATTTAAGGTTTGGCCTAAAATAATAGAAATAAAATATAATTAATAGGGTACCAGATGCAGTAAAGAATTGGCTATACAGTATACAAAACTCCATCTGCCCTTAGCTAAGATCTGACAATTGATAATGACATCACTTGTTTGTTAAAGGGTATAAAAGAGTTAAAGGGTTCATTGTTACTATCTGTCTGACCAAGTTGGAGCCAACCAATATGGGTTTAAACAACCTTGGGATTAGCCAATTTGTAATTCTCTTGATCAAATGCCTATAAATGTTTTGTTACTGTTTGGATGTAGTAAACAGCTTTTTAGGCATGTTTAGAGCAGTTGTATAAATAGCATTACGTCTTTGGGTTTAATAAAGGAATTTATGGTTAAATTAATTTCAACTTTTCTCTCAGAGGACTTGAAGTCATTGTTCCTGACATTTTGCAGATTTGAATTGACCTTTTTCTCCCCAGCCTGCAGTGTAGAAATTGCAGCAACTTACCAACTTGCAAAATTCTTACAGTGAGTTGTGTATAGTGTGGTGTTGAAATATTGCACATGTATTCTCCACTGTCTGCCAGAGTAAGATCCCTTATGATTACTGAGTAGTCCTGTTCATTGATTTTCTCCCAAGAGAATCGAGTTTTAAACTGTTCAGGGGGTTGTGATGAGTTAGCAGAGGATGCCAGAACCAAGGTAGATGCATTTCTGATTATTGTCCAAGTAACTATGAAGTCTTTAGTATATGGAGATCCTTGAGCCATAAATTCACATGGGATTGAAACGGTATCTCCTTCCTTTTTAAAAATCTGATCTGAAATATACAATTTAAAAAGCAACAATTAATGGGAAAGCAATGGTTTGAACAAGCTAGTGTGAAGGATGCTCAGACTTTTTGTGCACTACTTTTGAAGCAATCTTTTGATATAATTGTACTGATACTTCACTATAAGCTTCGCAAGACATCCGACTGCAGAAACCACTTCTTGAAAGAGCCATTTCAGACACTGTAGTTCAGCCTTAGTAGTTGGTTTAAGCAAACAAACAAAAAGGGGTGAAGGTGCGGAGAGGTGGCAATTGCTTTATATTAAATGAGTTTTTGTTTATGCCAAAGAAAAAACCCTCTTTGCATTGATGTGAACATTTTCCTACTGAGTCATCTCTACTAACTCTGTAACCTTGTGTTAGCTTTGCTTTCTGACTCTTAGGCAAACAAAAGGCACCACCTAGTTTATTTTTACTACCTAAGCTGCATGAAGTCCAAAAAGTAAAGAGCATAAAAGGTGCAAAATTAGACTCCATTTATTTTTGGTTAAAGATCTAAGGTTTTTAGAACACAGGTTCGAAATAAATTTCATCATTAATGTACTAGTTTAAAATATGAAATTACATTTAGATATCATTTTCTTTTTTTACCTTTAAGGGAGGAAAATATCTGGACACCACAATTGTTCGGTGCCTAACATTTCATCTTAGTTAATTGCCTAAAATAAAATCTAGTACTACCACACAGCTCCTAAAGTAAACAACAGTGGTGGAACAGAGTCCTCAACTATAAGGATTAGAAGAGGGAAAATATTAACATTCAGAGAGTGTTACTGTTTTTTTTCCCCTCTTTTATTTAAGGGAGAAAAAAGGCTTCCTAAAGGACACTTACAGATTAGTAGTGGTCAAAGGAAGGTGTTAAATAGGACAGAAATTCTCACACACTCACACAAATTCACAGTGCCTTGGGATGAAATATTGCAACCAGTGCTAGGTGTAGAGTTTATGACTGAGAATAGTGACTCACCTCAATAGGCACAAATGAATGGAGAGGGATGTCTGGCAACTTGTATTAGGGGCAGGAAGCCATAACATTTCTACACTACATTAGTATGCCTGGTGTGTGGGGCTAGGTCTACACGATGAGCAAGGGGCATGATTCCCAGCTCGTGTACACACATTCACACTAGCATGCTAAAAACAGTAGCGTAACCATGATAGCACGGGTGGAAGTGACACAGGCTAGTTGACCTGAGTACAAACCCACCTGATCCCTGAGTACAGACTTGGGGCAGCTAGCCCATGTCATCGCTGCCCGTGCGACTACACTACACTACTCAGGTGAGAGCTAGTACAAGTATGTCTTCACAAGCTGGGTCTTGCATCTCCAGCTCATAGTGTAAATGTGGCTGAAGTGAGGGGATACGGAGAGTGATTCTGAGGGCCAATGGAGGGGGGGGAGGGAACTGCACCCCACATTGCCTCTCGTCTGGCTAGCAGAAGGCTGCATGATCTCAAAAGGTTCAGGTAAGCAGCCAGAAATATAGTTCTAGCCAGTGTGAGGCATTTATAACACTCAGCACCAGGTGACCTTTAATGATGGGGAGATGTGGGATTCCATTAATGAGCTACGTTAATATGCTACTGTACACACATTCAGAACAAAATGCTGCTCTGCGGAGTGCACAGTGGATTGAGAACTATGAGCCCTGTGCATGGGCTGTAGGGAGCACAGAGTAGTGGAGTCAAGGTCAATCACGCAGATCTGACAGGAAACTTTGCTCTTTCATTGCTGTTGCTTCAATTAAGAAATATTTCTGAAGAGATAAAGAGTCTCAGGAAAGCAATGGCTATTTGCTGAAATGGATTTCTAGCAAATGCAAAAAAAAGCCTGAAGCAGCAGGAGTAAATAGACCATAGGGGAGAGCTAAATTTCAGTGGCCCTGTTTTCCTTATGCAGTGATACCATCTATTTTCTGCCCAAGTGTATTTTGTTATTTGAATCTGGACAGTCTGTTTGGCTGCTGCTCCGCTCCCCTTCCCCTAGGCCCCTTGGGTTTGGGTAGAGGTAAGGAGATGTGATCTGGGGAAGGGGTTGGGGCGGAAAGGAGACAGGGAAGACAAATGGTAGTGAATAGACTCAAGGAAACAACAGGGAATGGACTGAGCTAGGGACAGATTGGTCTAGAACACTAGAGGAGGAACAGTTTCCTCCCCTCTCCCATCTGCGTGCTGCTACTGGTGCAGCGCAGGCAGGGTGAAAGGAGAATGCTTTAGGTCAGCCACAGGTAATGTCTGGCTGGGTCACCTGGACAACGGGAGAGAAAGAGGTGGGGGATGGATTGGGACAATTTAAAAAACAAAATGACAAAAGGACATAATCTTACATTGTCTGTCTAGGCATAACATATGAACAATATTTATATTTTAAGATCTTCGCAGCCGGGAGCATCTCTTACTAAGTGATCTTTACAGTAATATGTACAATGGATCCCAAATCCAGACTGAGGCTATTGGGTGCTATATGAGTGCTACTGTAATATAAAATTAATATGTGTACCAAACAAAGTTAGCTGCCCCAGTGTATTAAATGGGCACAAGCCGAGCCACAGCCATCTAGAGTTGGCTATAGGCAAGTCTTACTATTGGGTGGTGCTGTGCGATAGGTTTGCAATGACACTCCAAACCACATTATGGTTGTGTTTAAAAACTCCAGCCAGGGTCATAAGGTTCACAAACCTATTGAGGAAACCTCCGTGAGTTTGAAATAGTTCTAAATTCATTGTTGTGCAACTTGGGAGGTGCAAAACCCACATGGTCAAAACCTAAGTATGAAGCTACCACACACAAAATAAATGCACTTCACAGTTCTGAAATTTGGGGGTGAATGTTGAGGGGTTTTCACTCATCTCAGCCTAGCTAGTTTTATAATCAACTGAGTTCTACGGAAGGTTATGTAACCTTATCTATTGTCTCTCTACCAATTCAGCACAATGTAGATGCATGCACTCATTATGGCTCAGCTGTCCTGGACTTTATACATGTTTAAGGGATGGAGCATAGTTCAATCCTACCTTCCACTTTCCATTCAGCAGTCCAGTTTTGGTTGTGAAATTGAACATGACACTGGTAAGAAGAAACTTTGTTTGCAATGTTCTTCTCACTTCTAACTGAATAGAGAGGGCCATCTTGGGTTACTTCCATTTGTGTGTTTTGCACAGATGTATTATCATTTGACCACGTTATGTTTGGCTCGGGATAAATATGAAAGGCAAGACATTTCAACAGTCTCTCTGTGTCTCGTTTTTCATATTCCATTGCATAAGATGGGGAAACTGTAAAGACAAAGAAAAAAAAAAAGTCTGGTACTTTCAACATTCTGCTTAACTTGGCGTGATTTGTCTTCTGGAATAATACAGGAGAAAATCTGTGGAACACAGAAGAAGTCACATCCAATTATTTGTGTTTATTTCAGACTACAGTGTTGCATTTGCCCCATTATCAGTGATCAGTTTCCAAACTTCTGTCAGAATCCACCCTTCCCACTTACTATTTAAGTTCACCCACTACCCAATTGCATTCCACAGACCTGCAGTGATTTTTAACCTGAAATCACTGCACTGTAGCTTTTCATCCTCTGCTGGAACCAGGTTATTTCTTTTACAGCTAGGGTGACCAGATGTCCCGATTTTACAGGGACAGACCTGATTTTTGGGTCTTTTACTTATATAGGCTCCTATTACACCTCCCCCCCACCCGCTGTCCCGATTTTTCACACTTGCTGTCTGGTCACCCTATTTACAGCTGAAATGCAACAGTGAAGTATAGAGTTGCCTTTTAGCGCTGATAGACTGGAAAGATATTGGTGCTACTACTGGTCTGAGGTATTTCAATTTCAGCTGACAGGGAAGAGAATAAGATCTGCTACCTGTGCAGTTCAGGTATTTTAAATATCCTTCTGACCTGTTACGTGCAGCCTGACTTTCACATCTGTTTTATCTTGATTTGTCCCCACATAGCAGCTGTAGGAGCCGTCATCACTCAGGCTCAGTTTACTCAGTTTTAAGGAGGCATTTCCATTGGGAATTTGCTCATGAAAAAGGGATGTTCTCCCCTTGTATTCAGAGTCTTGACGTTCTAGCTGATCCTTCCCATAGTAGTAGCTGTGCACATTTTTGTTCCCTTTCTTCCAGTAAATTACTTCACCTTCAGCACGTGCAAAAGAGCAAGGAAGGATACAATCTTCGAAAAATCGCCCTGTTACCTCTTCAAGACCTTGAAAACACAATGCACATACTATAAATGCATGAACATTTCTGAATGGGTTACTAAAAATAAATTAGGTAAGTCCATTAGGTTCCTTCCCCCACCTCCACCCTCAAATAAGATCACAACTGCAGTCCAGCTGAATTGATCTTCCGGCCCTAACAGGTGCACATCTCCCACCATTTGTTTAAACATATGCCCATTGTTATAATTTCATGTCACCCTCATACCTCCCTGAGCAGAGAGGGTGGGATGAGAGTCACATAATCCTTACTCCAGTACACCAGTATTCTAATACATGACACTCATGTTCAGACATACTCAACTCTGCATCACTAACATTCTAGACTGCAGTCTTCCAGTGCCCAAATAATTGGGATATATATAGAGGAACTCCTCACTTAACGTCGTCCCTGTTAACGTTGTTTAGTTCCTGATCTATTAGAGAACAAGCTCATTTAAAGTTGTGCAATGCTCTCTAATAACGTTGTTTGGCAGCTGCCTGCTTTGTCCACTGCTTGCAGGAAGAGCAGCCGGTTGGAGCTAGTGGGTGGGGGCTTGGAACCAGGGTGGACCAGCAGCCTCCCATCCGCTCCCCTAAGTTCCCTGTGCAGCAGCCGCCCAGCAGGCTATCAATTGCCGGGCAGTTCAGCTGTCCCTCCCACACTGCCCCGTGCTGCTCCTGGGAACCTCCTGCTTGCTGTGCATGGGGTGGGGGGGAAGAGGGGTTCTGATGTCAGGGTGTCCCCCTCTCCCCGCTTCTGTACCCCAACTCCACAGAGCGGGCGGGACACAACAAGGCTCAGGACTGAGGGAACTTCCTGGCAGCAGCTGCTGTCTCAACTTGCTGATCTATTTAAAAGGGCAATGTATTTAGAGTAGGGTCAGCATACTTAAAGGGGCAGTGCATCTCTCTCTCTCTCTCACACACACACACACACAATTTGTGTCTCCGTCTCTCTCTCACACACACACTCTGTGTGTGTGTGTGTGTGTGTCTCTCTCTCTCTATCTCTCACATGCACACACACATGCACCCCTCCACACTTTGGAAAGTGGAGGGAGTGGTGCGCTTGAGTGGGATAGCGTGGGTTCATCTTCACATTCAGTTTCTGCAGGGAATGTTTGCAGCCACTGTCATGCATCTATTGTGTCTCCTCCCTCCACTCGTGCTGCCTTATAGAGTGTGAGGCTATGTTAACAACAGTGTGTTAATCGTTGAGGGCTCAGCCGAATGCTAGTTCATCATTTAGCAGCAAAGCATTCCCTGGGAAATATCCCACTTTCTGAGGGCTTGTCTACATTACCCACTGATTCAACGGTGATAACACCGCAGTAAGTAGATCTAAGTACATCAACTTATTCAGTTAGCTGAAGTGGTGTAACTTAGATCAATCCCCTGACTCCACCACTTCAACCAAGCTTCACAATCATCACTGCTGTGTACAGTATTAAATTGTTTGTTTAAAATTTATAGAGTGGGGTGTGTGTGTGTGTGAGAAATTTCCCTGGAACCTAACTCCCTCTACTTATATTAATTCTTATGGGGAAACTGGATTTGCTTAACATCGTTTCACTGAAAGTAGCATTTTTCAGGAACATAACTACAATGTTAAGCAAGGAGTTACTATAGAGCTTTACAGCTCCAGTACGCTGTACCAACATTAGCTAATTAACCATAGCCCTTTATATTGTTCTATCATTTATAGACTAAACATAGCATTACTTGAGGTTCTTTTATCTCACATGGTAGGGAGCCTGTTGATTTGGAGCTAAAGTTCCTTGTGCTCTCTTTGCTGTTACCCTGAAGACCTGGGGAGCAACACTGGGTCGAATAGCTAATAATTGATACTGTCAGTATAACCAGAGAATTGTTACAAATTGGTGCCTCACTGATATATTTGGAATTGCGACCAACGTTGCCTTTAACTAGGGTGACTGTATGTTAACCACGGCTATTGAATGGAACATCATGCCTGCTCAAGAGTATATCATCATCATGTTGTACTCCAAGGGCTACAGCGTACAGAGGAGAACAGACCTGCTACAGATAATGAAGATTCTCAAGTGGGAGGGGCTGATGCTTTAGAACAGAAAGTTCCAGCATACAAAGACCTACCTACCCAAGAAACCCTGTTGTTCTTAGTCTGGTGCTTTCTTGTGCTTCAAGCTACCTTCATATATCAAAGGAAAAAAGAGCACTGCTGAGTTTGTTTTTCCTTTGCTGCAATGCAATCCATTTACAAGGACATCCTTATTTTGCTTTGAGTGCCTTATATCAATTGAGTGCCTTAAGTTGATTCCTTACCGTGAGTATTATCTCGACAATGCCTCTTTTAAGTAATTCACCTCTTGAAAAAAAAAAAAAACTTCTTTATCATGTCCATGAACACACAGCTCAAACTTACCTGAAACTACAGCATACAAATGAAACAGAAAGATGAGTATTTTCTGAACCTTCATGCCTTCTTTGATTCACAGTAGTTTCATTTCTAACTGATAACATAGAGGAGAAAAAAAACAGTTTACGGCCTGTAAAATGCTTATCCTATTGTACTGTATCAATCAACAATTATTATAATGTTTTTTATATACCTCTAGATGTGGAGGGGCCTTTCTAGACATAGTACAGGTCTGTTATCAAGAGTTTAAAGTCCTGATTCTGCAACATTGCAAGTGTGTGAACTCTTGCACCATTGCGAAGCCCCATTGACTTTAACAGGGCTCCAGGCTAATGCAGGGGTGTGCCCACAGCGATCAGCTTTCCAATCATGGACCTAAATAGGAAATGTACAGAGAACTCCACTGCTAATCCCAAGCGTTCAAAAATCAGGAGACAGGCCCCCAAAATCATAAGGGGCTTAAAAATCACAATTTAAACGGGAAAAAAATTGTCTTCTGGTTTCTGGGCCTTCGGCGCTTAACTTTTCAAGATTTTCTCTGCAACTTTGAGGGCTAGAAACTTGATTTAACAAAAATGAAAACTGATAATATCACATAAAAGAAAATTACCAGTCTTTAATCTGTTGTGAGGATCCATTAAAGAAAAACTGATTTTAAACAAATGTGATAAGAATAATTATTGTATGCAGCAAAGTTATGCAATTAACAGGTTGTCTTTGTACTTCAGAGAACAGTGAGATTTAAACTAACAGCTCAATTCTGCCCCTATTCATCATCATCATCATCATCATCATGTTCCCATTACACTTCTGACATTTAGGGCAGCGACAAAGCTCCTCCACTCCTGTCTGTTTCTGGCAAGTCTTTGAGTGGTCCCCATCTGTGCCCCAGGTTTTTCAGCTCGGTTTCCACAGCTCTTCACAATGTTGTTTTCGGGCAGCCTCATTTTCGCTTGCCTTCAGGTGTTCATCTTATTGCTACTCTGGTGATGGAATCAGTTTCCATCTGAAGCACATGGCCAATCCATCTCCAATGCCTCCTGGCAACGATGGTGCTCATATTCTCTTGGCTGCATTGTGTCACTAGATCTTGGTTTGAGATTGTTCAAAAGATACGGAGGATTTTTCTGAGGCAGGCTGTATGGATGAAGACAGTTTGGACATGTCATACTTTCTCATTTCCCAGTATTCTGCACTGTAAAGTAATGTTGAAAGTACATAGCTCTGATAAATCTTGAGTTTGGTTTTGGAGTTGTATTTTTGATGATTTCTAGACTGTACTTAAGCTCCTGAAGGTGTTACTGGCTTTATTTTTGTTCTGTATGTCCTGGTTTCTTCCACCATCCTGGCTGATGGTGCTGCCCAAGTATGTGAATGTTTCTACATTCGTGAGAACATAATCCTCTATCCGTGATGGTGAGGCAATATTAAAGGTCATATCATTTGTCTTATTTCAATTGATTTTCAGTCCAATTTGCTGGCTGAATGCATTGAGTTAAGTTGTTTTTCCTTGTATATGGTGTTGCGAATGTGACAGGAGAGAGACATCATCTGCAAAATCCAGGTCTTCAAGGGATGAGAAAGGTGTTCATTTAATGCCTCTTGGCATGTCTTATGATCTTGTACGCCACATTACCCAGTTGATGGTAGTGTTGAAGAGGATTGCAGACATGACACACCCCTGATGTACTCCTCTTTTGACTTCAAACCTGAGCTCACTGTGATCAACACTACACGTAAAGTAGGAATAAAAGCTTTCGATGATGATTATATGGAGAGGGAATTCCATTCCAGAATGCACCATAGGCTGGCCCTGTGAATGCTATCAAAAAAGCCTTCTCAAAGTCTATGAATTTATGTAGAGCTGCTCTTGCCATTCTAAGCATTGTTCTATTATGTTTCATAGAGTTGTCGAGGTCTCGAACCCCAGACGGGCATGGTTCGTTGTCTGACCGGAGAGAGACAAGCAACACCAGCAAGGTCCGAACTCAAAGCTCTTTATTGAAGAGTGCACACAACAATAGAGAGCAGCCCATCTCCAAAGAGAACCAGCCAGCCTCTAAGTAAAACTCATAGGTTTTTATAGACAGTCCCATCGCGTCACAGATTTATTTATAAAGCAGCCCACCCCTCCTCTATATTAGTTAAAATCCTCTTTCTCTATATGCATGCACATCTACCCCCCTTATTGTAGATAACTTTTAGCAAATTGTAGTGCTTTACTAACTTTCTTATCGGTATGGGTGTCAACCAGGAGACGAGGAGTTAAAACAGACATAACACAAGAGCAGAGAGTAGGGAGTAGAAAACAGCGCCTCTATATTTCAAGGACTGTTCCCAGCACATCTGATACAAAAATGCAGAATGCAGGCCTCCCCTTTTTTTCCCACTCTCTGTAACTTAAACAAATATTCCTTCATTCTACTTTCAGAGACTTTTTCAGCAGCCTCTCTTAGCCTGACTTAGGTTCAGTTGGCATAACTGCCTCCTATTTAGTTTTTCTTACCTAACAGAGTGAAGATCTGGTCTGTTCATCCATGCCCTTTCTGAAAACCTGCTCGCTCTTTTCTGAGAACACTATCAACTGCCTCTGATAGACGCTGGACTATGATCTTATACAATACTTTGCTTGGCACAGATAAAAGTGCGATACCACACCAGTTATTTCAATCACCAAGAGTTCCTTTCTTTGGTATCTTCACTATAACCCTATTGGTCCACTCTTCGGGCACTTTTTCTCTTTCCCAGACTGATGTAAATAGATGGGCCAGGACAGATGCTGCTAAATCCGGATTTACCTTGAACATTTCTGCACTCAAGTTATCCTTGCCAGGAGCTTTCCCATTTTTTAAGGATTTGATGGCTTGAACGATCTCTCCCTTAGTTGAGGTGTTTGTGATATCAATACAGCCCGTAGTTAAGCAGGGCTTAATTTGTGCCAGGGCTGAGCCCCAGCACTTCCAGGCGTGGCAGTTCACAGCCCTGGCACCTCTGCCTTGCTACATCCGTTAAAAGGTAAAAAAAAGATTGCCTGAGCCCCAGCATCTCTTTCATTACAAATTAAGCACTGTATTTAAGTTTCAGAGTCCAATACTGTCAACGTTTTTAAAATAGTTGGTTCTGTAGCCACATACAATGCGATGCACTATCTGACTGCTGCTTTTATAGAAGCTGCTGGAATGGAAGTGTTTTCCTACTACCCTTTCCTTTATGGCTGGGGGCAGGTGTTTCCTGCCATCAGAAAGACCCTGATGGATTTGCGGTAGAACAGTGTGTCCCTACCTGGAAGTCACCTCTGAAGACACCCGAAGCAGCCATCCAACACTTCCTGAAATCACATATAAAATGATTAGACAGCAAAGGTTAAGTTAGGAGTTTGGCTGGGGCCTTGAGAAGCAGCAAGAGGGAAGGCAGGGGAGCTCCCCTTAGAAATTAAAGCTATAGAGTTGATAATCCCAAGCAAAACGGTCAGGTGTCAGCCTGTTGCCAATGTATGTGAACAGATCCTTTAAAGTCCAGGTTGTAGAACCTGAAAAACTGACCCTTGGAGAGTTCCAGCCAATTTTAATCTCATTTGCTTCCATGTTATAATTTACAGTGCTGCAGCATCTTTCATCCAGAAAGTTCGCAAGTCAACTTTGATTATATAGAGAATAACTGAAATTAATTCATGGCCACGTGTATACCGAAATCAAGGTTGCCAATTAAACTGCCCATACAGATGTGGAGGTGCAGGGGAGCTATAGAAGCTAGAGCCTCCTTTTTTAGGAACACAGACCTCTATCATTTGAGCCAAAGGAAAATCATCCTCCATTAGTCACTACTGTTATGGCTGTTACCCCTTTGCTCGCTAATGCTTGGGCCTTTGCTGGATTGTTTCTCTTAGGAGGAGAAATTGGTGAGAGAAGTCAGGTATTTCTTCAGAGCAATCCTGTTTATTTACATACAATGTACACAAAGTCCTGTTTTCCTGAACACAGTAGGACCTAACAGCAGGTAGTTTTCACTCGGAAATCCAAGTGTACCCTTTTAGCCCAAAAGAAGCCCTGTCTCTTGGCTTCCTCCCCAGGAGCCCTGCTCACACTTGTTTCTTCTGCGTTCTGCCTCTCATACACACAGCTACAACCAATCAATTGTCAAACCACCGTGTTTCATAATCAGTCCCAGGGAAACCCCTCAGTCCACATAGTTTAACTTCTATTCAGCCTTACCATGTGGCTCATTGCCTTAGGCAGTGGCTATCTATCACTACATTAAGGGGTATTTAATTCCTCCTTCCATTTAGCTTGAAAGAAAAGTACTTAGTACATCCATCAACTTTAACAAGGTCTCTGATGGTCTACAGATCAAAGATCTGCTTGATGGCAGCCATTAACATCTTGCAGCATAACAAAGGCTTTTAACCCCTTGTAGTAAGGTGGACTGGTCCACCCAAGACACAGAGAAAGAGGGTGGCTCCACCCCCTGCTACCAGCCTGCTTATTTGTCCCTTCAATTGAGTGTTGAGAGCCACTATAGCTGGCACAGAACAGCAGTCATGAGTGAAAGAAGAAAACGTCCCTCTGTGGCAACATTCAGAAAAAGAAAGAAAGCAAAAGGAAGCTTTTCTATCTAAGCAGAAAGGAGCTCTTCTGAGATACATAGGCACAAATGTTCACGGGTGAGACTTCCGGCCACAGTGAGGATATGAGTGGTGAGGAGATGCCTCATCTTCCAGTTAGTCAGAGTGCCAGTGACCTGGCAGCTACTTTAACATCCATATCTCCATCTCAAATGGATGTAACCATACACATTCCTGAAGAAAAGCGTAGATCACAGAAGAGTGTGGTGGAGGTGCAAGAAACAGCCGCTGCTGAGTTTAGTTCGTTAAGTCTAGATGATCTAGGACTGTGGAGCCACTTGAGCAGAAGCCTGAGGGACTTCCTTGTACTGCATCGGCCACAACAAGTGAAAAACGTCAAGTTCCCCAAAGACAATGAAAATAGAAGTTTCCATCCAACACATTACTGGTGTGAAGTGCCCAATGGTGACAAAGTGGAGAAGCCATGGCTTATGTACTCAGAAACCCAGAATGCTGCATACTGTTTTTGTTGCAAACTCTTCCAGTCTAATGTTCCAGCCACATTGGGTTCTACAGGAATAAAGGACTGGAAAAATAAGGCTGGAAATCTGGCATGCCATGAGAAGGCAGCAAATCACCAGAGAGCATTCCATAGGTGGAAAGTGCTTCAGATGAGACTAAGGTTAAAGGCCACCCTAGATGATCAGCATCAAGAGAAGACTGCATCAGAGTCTTTACTGGCAAAATGTTCTGAAAAGGCTCATTGCCATTGTGAGAATGCTTGCTACCAAAACCTAGCACTGCGTGGCACTTCAGATCAGCTGTATGTGCTGAACAGTGGAAACTTCCTTAAAATTGTGGAGCTGATGGCTGAGTTTGATGCTGTACTCCAGGAGCATCTCAGAAGAGTCACCACCCAAGAAACGTACACACATCACTACCTTGGAAAAATAATTCAAAATGAGATCATACAGTTACTGGCAACAAAAGTTAAACAGAAGATTGTGGCAGATCTGAAGTCAGCAAGATATTACTCTGTTATTCTGGACTGCACACCTGACATCAGCCATAGGGAACAAATGACTTTAATGGTACGTTTTGTAACAACAACAGAACCTTGTGAAAATGTCCCTGCAATGGTGACTGTCAGAGAGCATTTTCTAGAATGTATTGACATTGATGATACAACAGGAGCTGGTATGATAAATGTGCTTCTTAAGAAGCTGGAAGATACGGGAATTGCAATAGCCGACCTGAGAGGTCAGGGCTACGATAATGGTGCCAACATGAGAGGAAAGAACAGAGGAGTGCAAACACAGATCTGGGAGTTAAACCCTCGAGTTTTTTTTGTCCCATGCAGTTCTCATTCATTGAACTCAGTCAGTGATGCAGCATCAGCTTCTAGTGAGGCTGCTGAATTTTTTAATGTAATTCAAAGCATCTATGTATTTTTCTGTGCATCAACTCATTGATGGCAAATTTTGAAGCAACATCTGGGAACATCCTCTCTGACCCTGAAACCACTGAGTGCCACACAATGGGAAAGTCGAGTGGAGGCGATTAAGCCTCTCAAACACCAAATTGGGAAGAGAGATGATGCCATAGTTGCCATTATGGAGGATAATGCTATGACAGGAACTGTTTGTGGGAGAACAGTGGCAGAGGGAAATGAAATCACCAGAACCATACATAACTTCAATTTCTGTGTGGCTTAGTGCTGTGGCATGACATACCGTTTGAAATAAATGTTGTAAGCAAGAGACTCCAAGGTGTTGACCTTGATATATCTGGAGCAATGGAACAACTGGACGAAGCAAAGTCATATCTACAGTCTTACCAGTCAGATGAGGGATTTCAAAATGTTCTGAAGAGCGCACAGAAGTTGGCAGAGGAACTTCACACTGAAGCTATTTTCCCACCCATTCAAGAATACAAGAACCACTGAAGAAGACATTTTGATTACAAGACACGGGATAATCCCATAAGAGACCCCAAACAACAATTCAAAGTTGAATTCTTTAACCAGGTGCTAGATTGTGCAATACAGGCAGTTGAAGAACATTTCATGAAGCTCAAGGAACACAACAGTATAGTTGGGATGTTGTATGATATTCCAAAACTCCTCACTATACCTGAAGAAGACCGACACCAGCAATGCAGGGCACTAGAGACAATGTTGACACATGATGACATGCATGATATTGATGCGAGTGATTTAGGTGCTGAACTGAAAGCCCTTTCAAGATACATTTCAGCAGGATCAACTCCAAAGGCTGTTCTGGAATATATGTTCACAAATAAGATGACCACCTTCTTTCCAAATGCTTTTGTTGCTCTGCACATACTTCTAACACTTCCTATAACAGTTGCCAGTGGAGAACGCAGCTTCTCCAAGCTGAAGTTAATAAAAACACATCTATGCTCCAAAATGACACAGGAGAGGCTGGTCAGCCTTACAGCCATCTCAATTGACCATGAGCTGGCCCAGACTGGACCTTCAGGAAGCAGTTCAAATCTTTGCAACCAAGAAGGCATGGAAAGCACCACTTTGATCATTCAAACAGATAAAAATGCCAGTGTTTACTATGCAGGCAAGAAAAGTTACATTTGCTGTTCAGGCATTTTAAAGTTAAGTGTTACTTAAAATTTTTGAGCAAGGCATTTTAAGTTCTCCTCTATTGGGGTAGGTAGCAGAGCAGTACCATGAGAGGAGTAGAACAGGAAGAAGACAGCTTTGGCCCAAGCGAGGGGGCATGGGGGCATCATTTGAGCTCCCCGTCTCAGGTGCCAAAATGTCGTGGGCCGGCCCTGCTGCCAAGGGGACTCAGGGCAGCTGGTGCTGGGGCCACGCTGCCCACCTGGCCCTCGGACCACCCCGCCCGGTGCACTGGGGCTGACGTGCTGCCGCTGCACCGCCCGGCCACCCAACGCTGGGGCTAGAGACCACAGTGGGAGTGCACTGGGCTACTGAGGGGGAGGGAGGGCAGAAGTGGAGGGGCTGGGGACTAGCCTCTACCAGGCAGCCAGCTCACTGGCTGCCCATGGTAAACACCTGAAAATAACCTAGCATCAAGCCAGTAGGACTCTTTATAGAGCTATTAAAACACAATAACCCACCCCTTATCAAAACTATGGCACTCACAGCTAAACTGGATCTTAGAAGGCTGGTTTGAAATTGTGGCCATGTAGCCCAGGGAACTGAACTGACTGGATTAGTGACATTGTGATATTTTCTATCCCTTTCCTAATAGTTCCTAACATACCATTAGCGTTTTTGACTGCTGCTGTGCATTGAGCTGAAGTTTTCAGAAAACTATTCAAAGACCCCAAGATCTCTTTCTAGAGTAGTAACAGCTAATTTCAAACTCATCATTATATATGTGTAGTTGTTTTCCAAGATGCATTACTTGCATTTATCCCTGTTTAATTACATCTGCCGTTTTGTTGCTCATGCAGTGTCGCTGTATAAGGATCCACCACTGGATCGGTCCCTGGATATTAAAGGGAGAAGGTGAATGAGGTAATATATTTTATTGGATCAACATCTGTTGGTGTGAGAGACAAGCTTTTGACCCATCCAGAGCTCTTCTTCAGTTCTGGGAAAGGTACTACAAGCACCACCACTGAATACAAGATTGAACAGATAGTTTATCTGTGACACTCCTAGTGGAGTAACTCTTATTTTTTACAAATAAAAGCAGATTTTGACCCTATAAAACTTGTCTGGTTTCAGAACAAGGATTTATTTATTCCTTAGCATACAGCATTTCAGATGATCATTTACTCTCTCTTTATGATTGTAACCTGGCAACAGCTGATTTAAAAGTATGTGTAAGTGCTTACAAGAATTAAAGCTCTTAATGCTTCTACCAATAAGGAAGTAAAGCGAACTTGGAAAGCAGCAGATAGCCAAAGCACCATATTAGTCCAGATGACTTTTGTTGCACAAAAATGAATACATGACTACAGTCTATAAACTGTTAAATACCTGCATTAGCTCAAGGAGGCCAAACCCTAGATGTTTTCCACCTCCAACTTTGAAATCCAGGGCCTATTTTACATGTTCGAAGCCCCTTATCTTGTATGCTGTCTCTTTATTTCAGAAGCCGGCATTGAAAGGGGGCAACGTGATGCTGCTGTGTGTTCCAGAACTCAATAATTTCAGTTTACAATGGTGGATTCTTATATGGGTTACTTCAGAAATTATCAGAAACCAGCATGTATGTAGCAACTCAGCAGAAGTAGCCAAAAGTTGAGAAGTCTTATGGGATCCTGTAATATGTTCTTTGTGCGATTTCTTTTGGCGCCATTCTTCTTGGGGGGCACTTTACTTAACTGGGAACTGAGTTTTTTCATAAAGAATTATATGCCAACACTGCAATTTTTTTCCTTTAATAAAAAGGCAGAAGTGGCTTAAAAGTCAGAAAGAAGTATGGTGACCAGATAGCAAGTGTAAAAAAATCAAGACAGGGGGTGGGGAGTAATAGGCACTGAATATTGGGACTGTCCGTATAAAAATGGGACATCTGGTCATCCTAGAATGAAGCCAGGTCTATGCTAGAAAATGTTGCCGGTATAGCAATGTTGGTTAAGGGTGTGATTTTTTTGTGTGTGTGTTTTACATTTCTAAACCAGCAAAAGCCCTAGTAGAAGCAGTTACCCTGGCATAAAAGGGCTTTTGCCACTATATTTTATCTTGCTCGCCAAAGTAGCATAAACTATACAATCAAAAGCACTTTTTTTGGAGGTATAAGCTGCATCTACACTTAGAAGGGTTTTGCCAGCATAGCAGCAAAACTTAAATGTCAGCTAGACCTTACAACCTGGAACTCATATCCCTAATTCAGATGATATGGAGTAGAATTGATAACAATGAACACTGAACTGCATGCCCACTTTCCCTCTATTTCAGGGGTTCTCTATGCTCCCACCTTCCACACCATGGCAGAGTGTCTGTGTGGCCTCTCCTCCCGTCCCCTCGTGTCAGGGGCACCTTCTTCCCCTCACCATTCTCTTTCCATTTTTATTTTGTGTTGGCTCAATTTGGTGAATTGCTGTAGCTGATGGCCAGTCTGGTCAGGCAATATGCAGCACACGTTGGTCTGGTTATTAATCCAGATACAACTAAGTCACTGGTTATTACCATCAAGTAGCCTCCAGCTCCAGATTACCACCAGTGCAGTATTAACCTGTGCAGACATGATATCGAGCAGCTAGTAAATGTCAAATACTGTACTTGGGAAGCAACAGACAGTGCTGGAGGATGCTCAAAAGATGGGGGTGCTCTTACATGGTTGCTGCTGCGTGTCAGGCCCTTCAGTGGCATCACGGGAGACATTGGGCCACCAACATTACTATAAAGCTGTGGCTCTACAGAACCATGGTTATACCAACTGTATTGTGGGCAGTGAGGAAAGATGAAGAGTAGCAGACTGACATTTTTGATTCTCCTTGTCTTCACCAGCTGCTCCATATTAAGTGGCAGGATAACCTCAGCATGAGGGTATTGCTAGCTGAACCCAGCAACTTCCTCCATCAGCATTAGTTCAATTTCAGTGGCTTTCTTGGTATGGACATATTATTAGGATGGAAGACCAACAAATTACAGAATGCATTTACTAAGGAATGCCACGACATGGTCAGTAATCAGGGGGTCAGCAAAAGTTTTGGTGGCAGAGTAAGATCACCAATGACAGACAGACTGAACATCCAGTCAGACTGTCTTAAAGACCGAGCTAGAGACCAACCTGGCTGGCTTTCAATGTGAAAGGAGGCTACGTTCCTTTGGAATTTGCCATGATGATTGGCTGCCACCACCTAGAGAGAGGCTTGCATATACTGGTTGAAACTGGATTCTCCAGGGACGAATAGACAAAGGATTTTGGGATAAATAGCCTCAGTTTAAACTGACTCAAGGCCTTCTACCTGATCCAGCAAACAGGCAGGATCTCCCACTCACAGAGGGCCCTATTCCTTAGGAAACTGTTGGAATGGCTTTGGCTTACTGAGGCCCCAAAAGAGCGAATGTGCTGATTCTGAGCTGAAGTTGTGATGATTTTGTGACCACAGGAGAGATCCCTATGTGGGGTTTGAAGAACTAATCACCAACCAGAGCCCTTTTGGGAGTGATGGGGTGATCTCTGATAAGCATATTAGCATGCATGTTGTTCTTTTGTTGTTTTTAATGTTTTCTATAATGCTTTCACCTTAAGAATAAATGTGCTTGCTATAAAGAGCTGTGTGGTAAGTTAACAGTGGCAATTACACAGTATACATCTATAAGGAGAGAAATGAAGTAAGCCTGCTTAGGTAGTCTGGCTGATGCTGGGGAGGTTGCAGTATAGTCAGGAAACTGTTCAGCATGGAAATACCGCAGTCGGAAAAACAGACTCCTATCTCCACCAAACAGCGGCAACAGCTAGGAAGCCAGAAGCCTCGAGCAGGTGCACTTGCTGGACCACAGAGAGGGAGTACAGGTGCCGATGCCTTGAACTGTGCCAATTAAACAAGAGGCGTTTTCCGTACCCAGAAATCTGAACCTGCCTCTCTAGTGAGTTCTGTGTTCAAAAGAAGCTCTGTCTCTTAGCTTCCTGCCTCACTCACTCTCTCAAACACACAACAGAAATGAAACCAATCAATCCCCCAGTCTCTGCTTTTCCAGTCAGTCCCCAGGTAAACCCTTCTACTTACATGGCTTAGCTTCTGATTGGGCTTGCCCTGTGGCACCCTGCCTTGTGTGCTGGCTTCCTCTTGCTTCAGCTATCACTACACAAAGGGGCATTTAACTGCTCCTGCCATTTAGCCCAAATAAAAGATAGACTCGATAAAAATCAGTGGGTATACTGGCTGAGATGGATCTATAGAACAAAGCCATGTTTGACCTAGTGTAATATTCTTCAAATTGTTAGAGGTTCTAAACATTTTGTGAGTATATCTTAATGGAGAGACAAAGAGGGTGAGGTCTATTTTTTTTGGACCTCAGCCACCTTGTCCCTCTAATATTCTGCAGCAGACACCACTACAACTACACTGTATAGAACAATGGAAGTTCCTAAATTTAGCCACCTGAAATGAAAACAAAAACACAACAGAAGCTGGTCCCATAAAAGATATTACCTCATCCACCTTGTCTCTCCATTAAGACTGTATATTAAGAATAGGACTGACAGAGTTACAACTACACTGCATATATTCTTAATGACTGACTGATATTTGAATTCACATTAGCTTTGAAAAGTTGTTAGCAAGTCAAACTTAATGGTAGTAAATAAAAAAATCAGATTCAGTGTTGAAATTTAGACAAAGAATTGTGAGCCTGAGTTCAGGCAACAGACTAAGTAGTACGAAACCCATAAACAAATGTATTAAAGGAATAAATATGACAATAACTATGGCATTTTAGTTTTGAAAGTACTTTAAGAAGTCAAACATAGTTAAATTACTGACCAAACAAATCCATTCTAAAAATAGCACAACTCACATTTCCTCATCTTTAACAGCAGTTAATCATATTTGTACTTTTATTTTTGTTAAGCATTTGGTCTAAATTACAGAAATGGTACTCACAGTAAACGAAATCAGTGCTGCCCCTTGAAGCACAAAGTCAGTTGTTCAAAACTGAACTATGTCTCTCTATAAAAAGAGGTGGGTGGGGTAAGCCACATTCCTTGGAGGTCAAAAGTCTATTGAACCATACCATTAAGACTTTAGGACTGAAAGTTTGTTGTTCTTATAATATGCAAACTAGATACCATTAACTTGGGTTTGAATAGAGACTGGGAGTGGCTGGGTCATTACACACATTGAATCGATTTCCCTATGTTAAATATCATCACAACTTCTTGTCAACTGTCCAAATGGGCCATCTTGATTATCGCTACAAAAGTTTTTTTTCTCCTGCTGATAATAGCTCATCTTAATTAATTAGCCTCTTACTCCACTTTTTCATGTTCTATGTATGTACATATCTATCTATCTTCTTACTATATGTTCCATTCTATGCATCCAATGAAGTGGGCTGTAGCTCATGAAAGCTTATGCTCAAATAAATGCATTAATCTCTAAGGTGCCACAGGTGCTGGAAATGGCCCTCCTTGATTATCATACACATTGTAAGGAGAGTGATCACTTTACATAAGCTATTACCAGCAGGAGAGTGGGGTGGGGGGAGAGAAAACCTTTTGTAGTGATAAAACACCCATTTTTTCATGATTTGTGTGTATAAAAACATCTTCTGTATTTTCCACAGTATGCATCCGATGAAGTGAGCTGTAGCTCACGAAAGCTTATGCTCAAATAAATTGGTTAATCTCTAAGGTGCCACAAGTACTCCTGTTCTTTTTGTGGATACAGACTAACATGGCTGCTACTCTGAAACCTAAAATTACCAAACTCATTTACTGCAGCTGAAAGGTTTTGGGGACAGGAGAAATCTGTTCCCAGTAGGTATTTGGTAGTACCCTTGTATGCAGCTGGGTTTGTGCCTTTCATGGAGCAGCAGATGAATTTCATCCTCTAAAAGCGAGGTGCTACCAAGCTGACACTGACAATGGGAAACGCACAGGCTCAGGCCAAATTTATCCTCAGGAGCAAGTGGAAACCATCCCACTTCCCAAACCCCTAGACTTACCCTCCCAAAAACACAGGGGTGGAGCCTTCACACATCCTTGTTCTTAAAACTCTACCAACTCTCAACACCGAAACCCTGCCAGACCCCAGAGATGATGGGGGGGTGAGGTAACCTCTTTTATTGGACCCACTTCTGCTGGTGAGAGAGCCAAAGCTTTCCAGCTTACCCACAGCTCTGGTTCAGGTCTGGGAAACTAACTCCATGCGTCACAGAGAGACAGGTTTCAGAGTAGCAGCCATGTTAGTCTGTATTCGCAAAAAGAAAAGGAGTACTTGTGGCACCTTAGAGACTAACCAATTTATTTGAGCATAAGCTTTCATGAGCTACAGCTCACTTCATCAGATGCATAAAGTGGAAAGTACAGTGAGGAGATTTTATATACACACAGACCATGAAAAAATACACATTATAAGGAGAGTGATCACTTAAGATGAGCTATTATCAGCAGGAGAGTGGGGTGGGGGAGAGAAAACCTTTTGAAGTGATAATCAAGATGGGCCATTTCCAGCACATTTCCAGGAGTTAACAAGAACATCTGAGGAACAGTGGGGAGGGGGGAGGAATAAACAAGGGGAAATAGTTTTACTTAGTATAATGACTCAACCACTCCCAGTCTCTATTCAAGCCTAAGTTAATTGTATCCAATGTGCAAATTAATTCCAATTCAGCAGTCTCTCGTTGGAGTCTGTTTTCGAAGTTTTTTTGTTGAAGGGTAGTCACTTTGAGATCAGAAATCGAGTGACTAGAGAGATTGAAGTGTTCTCCGACTGGTTATGTTATAATTCTTGACATCTGTGCTGGTATTTGCTTCAGGTTGGGGGGCTGTCTGTAGGCAAGGACTGGCCTGTCTCCCAAGATCTGTGAGAGTGATGGGTCGTCCTTCAGGATAGGTTGTAGATCCTTGATAATGCATTGAAGAGGTTTTAGTTGGGGGCTGAAGGTGACAGCTAGTGGCGTTCTGTTATTTTCTTTGTTGGGCCTGTCCTGTAGTAGGTGACTTCTGGATACTCTTCTGGCTCAGTAGGTGGGTATTGTAGTTGTAAGAATGCTTGCTAGAGATCTTGTAGGTGTTTGTCTCTGTCTGAGGGGTTGGAGCAAATGCGGTTGTATCGGAGACCTTGGCTGTAGACAATGGATCGTGTGGTGGGGTCTGGGTGAAAGCTGGAGGCATGTAGGTAGGCATAGCGGTCAGTAGGTTTCCGGTATAGGGTGGTGTTTATGTGACCATCGCTTATTAGCACCATAGTGTCCAGGAAGTGGATCTCTTGTATGGACTGGTCCAGGCTGAGGTTGTTTCCCCTTGTTTATTCCTCCCCCCACCCCATTCCTCAGACGTTCTTGTTAACTCCTGGAAATGGCCCACCTTGATTATCACTTCAAAAGGTTTTCTCTCCCCCCACCCCAGGCTCCTGCTGGTAATGGCGCATCTTAAGTGATCACGCTCCTTACAATGTGTATTTTTTCACCGTCTGTGTGTATATAAAGTCTCCTCACTGTACGTTGCACTTTATGCATCCAATGTAGTGAGCTGTAGCTCAGGAAAGCTCATGCTCAAATAAACTGGTTAGTCTCTAAGGTGCCACAAGTCCTCCTGTTCTTTCCACAGGCACAGCAAGGGCGCGAGCTGCCCCCCAGCCGCAGCCAGTCGCGTCACCACGCCACGGCTCGGGCTTCAGCTCAGCCATATTCCGCTCCGCCCTGCAGCCAAGGGGCGGCGCCCCCAAGGCGTCCGCCGCCCCCTCCCCGGAGCGTGGGCAGCAGGGACGGCGTATGGGGGTCGCTTCCCGCCCGCTCCTCCGTGGGTGGGCGGGGCGGCTGCTGCGGGTCCCCCGCCTGCTCCCCACGGTGGGGGCCCGTGGCGCTGCCAGCGCCCCAGCCTCCCGGCTAAGGGTGAGGCGTCACCCGCCCACCGGCCAGACTGCGAAGTAGGAGTAGGGGCGGGGGCGGCCCTCTGGCCGTTCCTCCAATCACCTCTCGGCTCTGGCACTCAGCCCCGCCCCCTTGTGCGCTCCTACGGCTCCTCCCTCCCCTTTTTGCGCTCAGCCAATCAGTGGGCGGGGGAGATGAAGCGAAGCCTGCCCCCACCGGAAGACAGGGGAGTGACTGCTCTGCAACCTATCCGTGCAGCCCAGTCTCCAGAGTTTTGCTCTAGTGTTCGAGCGGAAGTGACGCACGCAAAATGCGTAGCCGAGCCTGAAGCCCGTTTCATCACAGGATGAGGGGGCGGGGCTCTGAGAGGTGATTGGATGAGTGAGCGGGGGGGGCGGGCCTGTGCCAGAGTCTGGGAAGATGATTGGTGAAAAATATTCCATGGCGCGGCCTGAGCCACAGCAGGGAAATGATTGGTAGCTCAGAGTAGCGGCAGCCGCTGGGAGAGGCGTGGCGAAGCGGTGATTGGTCAGGGGGTGGTGTTTGTTTCCCCGGTGACGCGGCTGGGCTGCGGGTCCGACTCTGCGGTGGGGGGCTGCTGATGGCGGACGAGGCCGCCGGGGGCGCCCGCCGCGGCGGGGAGGAGCTGGAGGCGGCGGCGGCGGAGCGGGGCCCGGGCGCGGCCTATCACATGTTTGCGATGATGGAGGATCTGCTGGAGAAGCTGAAGCTGCTGAACTACGAGGAGGAGGCGGCGCTGCGGCGCCACCATTTGCGGCCCCTGTCCAGGTGACCCCTGACCCGGCCGGTGACCCCTGACCCCCGCTGCCGCCCCGGGACTCGGGCCCATTCTTCTCCCGCCCCACCCACACGCGGGGGAGGGGCAGGGGACGGTGTCCCCGGGAGCGGGGCCTGCTGGGATTGAAGGGGCGGCGCCCGCCCCCGGCAGCCGCAGCTCAGCACTGGGACGGGCTATGCTCTGCCAGCGTCGGGGGGGGGGCCTGGTTGTCTCTCACCCTCTTCTCCGTGCTGGGCACGGGGGCTGCTGGGTCTGACCCCTCCACAGTCTGGGTGCGTGGGGCATGGGGATGTATGTGGGCCTCTTGGTAGCAACTGCCCCCCCCCCCGCACCACACACACACACACACACACCGGGGAGAGTAGGAGTGGTTTGTTGCTCGCTTCTTGGACGGGAGTGGGTTTTGTCGTGGACCAGGACCCTGTTGTGCCAGGCCCTGTACAGCCCAGGAAAAGAAAGATGGTCCCTTTCCCAAAGAGCTGACAATCTAAGCATGAGGTGGGAAAGAACGGGTTCAGACAGAACGGGGTGCACAAGGAAAGGGCAAGATATTCGTTAGCAGGATTGGCACTGGTTGCAGTACGCAAGCTGTCTACTTATGCCCTGGTCTATGCTACAACCTTAAGTTGGTAGAACTACATCGCTCAGCAGTGTGGAAAATCCACCACCCTGAGCAACATAGTTATACCAATCTAGCTATACTTTCCCATTGTCATAGGTAGCATCTTCATTAAGCCCTATAGTGCTGCAGCTGCAGCACTATAAAACTATGTCTACACTAGGGACCTTATGACACAACAACTGAACTGCTGCAGCTGTGCTGCTGTAAGGTCTCCTGTGTAGCCGCCCTATGCCAGCAGGAGAGAGCTCTCCCAAGGACATAATTAAACCACCCCCATCAAGTGGCAGTAGCTATGTGTCTCCTGCCGACTCAGCTCTGTCCACACTGGCGCTTTTGGCAGTCGGGGTGTGGGTTTTTTTGCACCCCTGACCGACAAAAATTTTACCAACAAAAGTGCTAGTGTAGACATAGCCTAAGTGTAGACAAGCCCTAACTCTTGTCAAGTTTATTAACTTCCCAAAAGTCTTGTTTCTTTTTCTTTGAAGTTTGTGTCTATTTTTAAAGATAAGTATTATGAGATATTCAGGTTTCATCTGCCTTGGATAACTACAGAGACTGGAGAACTAGTGAAATTATTACTTATACCGTATTAGCGCCCAAAGGCTTCCAGTGGGATCAGGGACCCATACTGTTGTGTGAAGTAATTGCATCTAAGAGGATGTGCCAGTTCCTGCCCTGAAGAGTTTACAATCTAAGGTCTCAATCCTACAACTTGTTGTACATTGGCAGATTGCAGTGTTGTCAGCTCTCGTGATTTTTGTCAGAAGTCCCATGAAAATTGGTGTGTTCCTTAAAGCCCTAGCTTTGGAGTCATGGGAATATGAGATTCTTCATTTGTTTTTATATAAAAATAATCTAGCCCTTATTGTTCAGGCATAAAGTATGAAAATGTGATCCTAGTACATTGCAAACATTCAAAACACAGAAGGTAAATAAAAAGAACTCTGTTTTTGTTTTGGTTTGGTTTTAAATCTTATTATTTTTAATGCAGTTTTGTGACTTTGGTCCCTTTTTGGACAAGCATGCACAAGTCCCTCCAAGTGACAGGGTCTCTGTGCCCACTAATTTTAGGGGATCCTTCTTACCCTTTTCTGACATGGCTCATTAAACCATACCCTGACTTCAGAAGCTCTGGCAAAAGAAGGTTCAGTTTCAGGCTTAGTGATTGTAGGATGAGGATGGAGTGCACATTTGGCAGAAGACTCAGGGAAAGACTGTGCTGCCTTCCCAGTGTTGCCAATATCATTGTGGCGTGCTGCACACTGCACAACACCTATGAGGCACGAGGAGAGCATCTTTGCTTGGAGTGGACTGTAAATGTTGCTGGTTTGCAGGCCCAATACAGCAACCAGAAAGTGCACCTGTCTTTAGTGGGGCTGGATCCAGGTAGGCAAAGGATATCAGACACGCCTTGTGTAACCTCATGCTAGGTTCACGTGGTGATGTAGATGAGGGGGTGTGATGTTTGTAAACTGTTATGAGCCTTGAAATGTATGTGCCATTGCTATATTTTATGTGGGCTTGGCAGTATACTGAGGTTTCGGTTGCTTGTATAAACATACTGCCCTGGACAAGGGGTGAAGTCAGCATGAATTGAGTAACCATTTCTGGTGGTTTTGCGGTGGTGGTTGAATAAACAATGCATTTATTTGGGGGGGGGGTATTGGAGGGCGTCTAAACAGTTGAAACCAGTGCTGTCGATTAATCGCAGTTAACTCACACGATTAACTCAAATTATTGTGATTAAAAAAATTAATTATAATCGCTATTTTAATCACACTGTTAATCTGTAAAATACCAATTGAAATTTATTAAATAGTTTGGATGTTTTTCTACGTTTTCAAATATACAGATTTCAATTACAACACAGAATACAAAGTATACACTGTTCACTTTTTATGATTATTTTTTATTACAAATATTTGCACTATAAAAATGATAAAAGACATAGTATTTTTTCAGTTTACCTCATACAAATACTGTAGTGCAATCTCTTTATCGTGAAAGTGCAACATACAAATGTAGATTTCTGTGTGTGTGTTACATAACTGCACTCAAAAACAAATCAATGCTGGCTACAAAAGTCCCATGCATTGCAAGGTATGTACGTGCCAGATATGCTAAACGTTCGTATGCCCCTTCATGCTTCGGCTGCCATTCCAGAGGACATGCTTCCATGCTGATGACACCAGTTAAAAAAAATAATGCGTTAATTGAATTTGTGACCGAACTCCTTGGGGGGAGAATTGTATGTCTCCGGCTCTGTTTTACCCAATTTCTGCAATATATTTAATGTTCTAGTAGTCTCAGATGACTCAGCACATTTTAATTTTAAGAACTCTTTCACTGCAGATTTGACAAAACACAAAGCAGGTACCAATGTGTACATCATTCAACCCAAGGTTTAAGAATCTGAAGTGCCTTCCAAAATCTGAGAGGGATGAAGTGTGGAGCATGCTTTCAGAAGTCTTAAAAGAGCAACACTCCAGTGCAGAAACTACAGAACCCGAACCACCAAAAAAGAAAATCTACCTTCTGCTGGTAGCATCTGACTCAGATGATGAAAATGAACATGCATCGGTCCGCATTGTTTTGGATCGTTATCGAGCAGAACCTGTCATCAGCATGGACACATGTCCTCTGGAATGGTTGACGAAGCATGAAGGGACATATGAATCTTTAGCACATCTGGCATGTAAATACCTTGCAACGCTGGCTGCAACCGTGCAATATGAACACCTGTTCTCACTTTCAGTGACATTGTGAACAAGAAGCAGGCAACATTATCTCTTGCAAATGTAAAAAAACTTGTTTGTCTGAGTGATGGGCTGAACAAGACTGAGTGGACTCATAGGCTCTACAGTTTTACATTCTTTTATTTTTGAATGCAGTTATTTTTTGTACATAATTCTACAGTTTTAAGTTCAACTTTCATGATACAGAGATGGCACTACTGTACTTAGGTGACCTGAAAAATATTATTTTGTGTTTTGCAGTGCAAATATTTGTAATCAAAAATAAATATAAAGGGAGCACTGTACACTTTGTATTCTGTGTTGAAATTGAAATCAATATATTAAAAAATGTAGAAAACATTCAAAAATATTTAAACAAATGTTTTATTGTCGTTTAATCGTGCAGTTAATCGTGATTAAATTTTTAATCGCTTGGCAGCCCTAGTTAAAACCTAAAATTGGAAGCCCTAAGAATGTTTCCCAGTTATATTTTTTGTAGGCGGTTGAGCTTAAATATGGAGATAGGTTTTATTAGAGAATCTGAATCCATATGAAACTTTTTCTAAAACTTGGACTTGTCCTATGTTACAACCAAAACAGTTTAAGAACAAAGCATACTACAGTAACATTGAAAAACCTCCTTTGCATAGATAGATTTATTTTTTTAAGAGGCTTGTGACTGAACAGCATAACAATGAATGGAGACGGCTAGTGAATTACAGAGGTGGGCACTACAACTATGCCCTGCTCCAGAATCTGGCTGATCATTTGGAGTTTCTACCACCTGGTTTTCAAGCTTGACCAGCCTGGCGTGGATGAAAAGTTGGGCAAAAAAATCGATAATATGCTGAGCTAGGGTGTGCGTGCTATATAGCTGTAGAATTGACAGCCTCCCTCTCGCACCGCAGACAGCATACTGCGACTAAACAGGGGCCTAAGAAAATATAGCCGTCCTCAGGGAGCTTTGTTGCCATTGGGACTTGTAATGAAAGCAGCCTAGGACACTACAGCAACGCCAACAGCAGTGAAACTCAAAACAGCGCTCCAGCATGACCGTTACAAACAGACAGGTAGCTTCCTGAAATATGCACTTGTGCCTGCTACCCAGATCCCTTTTTGTAACAATAAGCATCTTGTAAAATAAGCATGCTTTAGTAAATGCTAATCTAAACAAAGCTAGTTGCATCTCAGTTGTTTTTCCTCTCTGGGACTCTATCTTGGATCCCATGTGGTGTTGGGGAGCAGGGAAATGGCGCCACAGAAATGGCATTGCTTCTCTTCTCAACAGAAGCTAAATAAACCTCCTGCATGTAATATCTTCTGAAATAACAGTTAAATGGATCATAGCCCAAAATGCCTCCCATTTATTATAATAACAAAGAATGTGACTTCCACTTGCCAGGCACTGGGTCCTTCTGCATTGCCTCTTCCTCTTTGGGCTTCTTCCTTGGCCCCTCTACGAACAGTTCTTCCAAATGTCTAATATTTCATCTAATGAGCTTTCCTGATAAATGTAAGGAAGTCTTTTTAAGGAATGTAAGTTTTGAAAATTAGCCATTTGTTTTAGTATTCTCCTAGATGGGTTTATATTTAAATTTGGAATTAATTCTTTCCTGACTTTTTTTTTTTTTTTTTAAATTAGGGTTAACAGCCCTTTGATATTGATTATTTATTTATTTTGCTTATTGTTTTTCTATAGATTTATTACCAATTTTTTTCATTTGGCCACTCGTGGGAATTGAAACTAATTATTTTCACACTGCATTTTTTTCCTTTAGTGAAACATTAGAAATCTACCATCAGTCAAATTAATGTTATTCTGTGTACAATTTGTTGGAAGGAACATTTTGCATAGACCCTTTCAAGGTAATCACTTGATGGTGATGTCTTTGGAATAATAGGGCCAGATTCTGATTTCATGGAAGTCAGCAGGAAGGGGGAAGAGAATTGAGCCCACTATTTTAAGGGTCTGAGAGTGCTGTAGAAGAGTTATTTGGGGTTTTATAAAAAGCAAGAGGCTAGCTCAATTCAGAGTAATTGAAACTGCATGAGCCAGGTGGAGAAGGAGGACCAAGGTCTGTTTGGTTCCACAGAGGACTCCAAAAACACTCTCAAATTATTTGCTCATTAAGACATACTTGTTGGTTGCTCATTCACTAAAGGCAGGAGATGTGAACTGCATGTAAAACCTGTAGTCTTTCTTTCTATGTGTGTCACATACATGATAGATACTAGTGGCTTGGGTGGTCTAATTTTGTGACCTTATTTATAGTGGAAGCTACTAAAAGTGAATAGCTTATCACAAACTAACTTGTTAAGGAAACTGCTTTCCAATGCTGTGTTGCCCTGTAACTGAGGCTTCTAAGGTTCAGAGAATCCCATATTTAACTTTTTTCCCTTTTTAAACAGGCACTACTTTGCATTGCCCATTAATCCTGGCGAGCAGTTCTACATGTTTTGCACTCTTGCTGCTTGGCTGATTACTAAAGCAGGACATCCCTTCGAACAGCCACAAGAATATGATGACCCCAACGCAACAATATCAAACATACTCTCAGAGTTGCGATCATTTGTAAGTGTTGAAAATATTTTTGTGTTTTCAAAGGTGTGTTAGATGTGCTTATAAACTTTAGAAATGGTAGTAATTGCTTCTTCAATCTCTATGCTTACAATTCTGAAGACTTGACAGACTCTTGTTAGTTGTAAGTTTCATACCATGAAACTTAACATGAAGCTTATAAAGTCTGGGGCCGCTAATTCCCTGTAGTGAACTGCAAAAATGGCTTCATTCTACAGTAAGCTTTCTCTTAACCTTGATTGCTATTATCACACACACGCAGCTCTGAGTAGTTCATAGATTCCAAGGCCAGAAGAGACTGTTACGATCATCTAGTGAGTCTGAGTGCCTGTATAACACCGGCCATAGAACTTCCCCAAAATAATTCCTAGATCATAACTTTTAGAAGAACCTTCAATCTTGGTTTAACAATTGCCAGTGATGGAGAATTCACCACGACTCTTGGTAAATTGTTCCAATGGTTAATTGCCCTCACTGTTAAAAATTAATGCCTTTTTTTCCAGTCTGAATTTGTCTAGCTTCAGCTTCCAGACACTAGGTCTTGTTATACATCTGTTGCTCTCCTCAGGATACCCAGAACTGTAAGCAACTGTTGGTTCAAGCTGGAGCTTGAATGTCTACACTGCAGTTTTATAGCCCCACAGCCCAAGGCCCTCAAGCCAGAGTCAACTGACGTGGGCCAGCCGGGAGTGTTTTATTACAGTGTAAACATATCCTGTGTTACTCCTCTGCCACAGCAACTGAGAGCTGTGCTGTTGCTAAACTGTGTCTCAGCTCCCTTTTGACACTCCAGTCTATCTGCCTTGCCAGCAAACTCCGCGAGACTCTGCCAGTCCAAACCTTGCCTTGCAGGTAACAATCAGTGAACCCCAGTTTCTCTGTTCCCCAGAAACATTTCCCTGCAGTTTCCAGTCCCTCACTGTAAACACACACAAATTATTAAGGTCACTGTCGCCAAAGAGGCAGAGCGGTCATCAGCCTAAGTATATTATCAGTGCTATGACCTTTATCCATCAAACTTGTAATCTCATCAAAAAGATACATTAAGTTAGTTGGTACCTAAGTTACCACTAATTTTTTAGTTCTATGATCAGTTCCTCTTTATCTGTCAAGACAAGGTCCACTACTCATTTGTGCTTATATGTTGCCTGCTTTAAGCTGTAAATAACTCTCTCTCTTTTTCCTACTTAATAAACCCTTAATTAGTTTACTATAGAATTGGCTACCAGTGTTTGTCTTTGGTTGCATGTTGGATGCAACACTTTTTGAATCAGAAATTCCAAGGATATTCTATTACCAGGACAGTATATGTCACTCTGATTGAAGTTCCCATGATCACATAGGGTTTTTTCCCCAAGACATTATAGTTAGGCACGTAAGAAGCTGGTCATTCTGTTCCGTTGTGTGATATGGTGTTCTCTAGCGGACACCAACTAATACCCCATCTCATGTTTTATCTGCATTCACTATCATTTTCTTCCAAGTTATCAGTGACTGGGAAACAGCTAATGCCATTTTTTACCTAGAATGCCTCTCTCCCTCCCCTTTTATATATGTCCTTCCTAAATAGTTTGCAACTGTCATGCTGTCTGGAGTGGTTCACAGCCGTGATTGCCATCCTCAGAACAGACTGTCAAAGCCGGACAGACACAGCAAACTGATGGTGTGCATTGTAATTAGGTTTCACCAACCCAGTTACAAATGTGAACTCCTGGATCACTGTAACAGTCTTATCATGGAGTCACAGACAGCCCCTTGAGCACTCTAGTCTATCTTGCCATCCAGGCGAACTGGACTTAATGATAAATGGTCACTTAAACCAAAACAAAATATTCAGGTTGCTCCCAGTCCCAAGAGACCGATCGCTTACCTCAGATCAGTTTGTACCTTAGATCTCACACCAAAGACAACACTGGTAGCCATTTCTATAGTAAACTAATTAAGGATTTATTAAGTAGGAAAAAGAGAGAGAGAGTTATTTACAGCTTAAAGCAGGCAACATATAAGCACAAATGAGTCACAGTCTATGGTTCCAAAAGGTGACAGAGATGCAGTAATCTATCCACTGAATGTTTTTAGGGCTAACCCAGAATGACCCTGTGGGGGTCTCTGCTTTTTGTTTCTTAGCTCAACCCCTGTGAGAGCTCAAGCAGCAAAGAGAGATTCAATTTCTCCTTGTCAGGGACTTTTATCCAAACTGATGAGATGAGTTCATGCGTAGGTCTCTCCTTCCTGGAGGGAGTATGGAATGCAATCAGCAAAGTCTCTGTCCTTTGATGCTACATGATACGTCATGTGCCTTCAGTGGGCAATGGATGAGCACTTTACCTTAATCAGTGCTCCTTTTCCTGTTTGGTGAGTTACACAATTACAGAGGTTTACAGTGCAAATACTCAAGATAACTTTATACCATGGGCCATAAAGATTATGAAATGCTATGCATATATATATAGATATATATCACTTATAAAGTCTAAACACATCCATAGCAATTTAACATCTAATATCTATTTTAGTAATGCTAACACGCAGGTAAGCAAGACTGGTTTCCAGCTATGCATCTGTAACTGTTCAGGGAGGCCTGGGGCCATGGCACAAGCTGGCACCTGGTCTGCAAGCATCACAATAACCATTGATTTTAACATTGCAGTCATGTGAATCACTGCACCAGGTTTCAGTAATACCAGCTAGAATAAATTTATGATAATTAAATGAGTGATTCCAATTGCTCTTATTTGTTACCTAGGCTCTTAGTATTGGTGTATAGGCAATTCAGGAATTTCTTCTCTTCATGTTCTTTGCTTCCTTGAAAAATTTTGTTGTCAAACTCTCTCTTTGTGTTAAGTGAGTGTTTATATCATCCCTCTTTTTAACCTTCCCCTTTTGTTTTTAGTTTAACGCCCCCCTGCTAGACAGTTTGTCCCTCAGGAGATTAGCCAATCTTCTAAGGGGAGAGAGGGCTGAAGTTTGGATGGCCTCCACCTCAGTAGAAGAGGAACCAGTGTTCCGCAAAAATAGTTGAGTTTAGCATTCTGTAAAATGGGTTAAATCAGACTTACTTTTTTCATTGCTACAAAAGATGCCTGGGAAATACACTGTTATATACACACTGAAGATTTTTCTCTTAAAAAATGTTGTACAAATGTTAATGTTCCTACTCCTGTTGAAATCAATGGTTAAAATTCCCATTGATGTTAGTGATTCAGAATTAGGCTCATACTTTGGAGTTCTTTATTTTTCTATTAAGGAATAAAAGTCTGACACAAACTGCTCTGTTAACAGGAACTATAGGCAAATGTTTTTCCAACAAAGTTGGAATTAAATTAAAAGAATTAAAATTGAATTAAAAGAAAACTGATGAGGATAGATATTCCATGGACAGCAACTACAGGAGGGTTACAACCAGACAATACTCCACAACCAACAGCTATTCAAAACCTATTGTAAAAAGAGAAACTATATAATGAATACTCTGTTTTAAAATATTTAAAGTGACGACATCTTATGGAAACGTCTAATAATGGAGCATCTCCTTGGAATGGTAAGGATGTTCTTCCATAAACAAAAAGGACAGTAATAAACAGAAAAATTATAAACAAGAACATGAGCAGACAGTATGCTGGTGAGAACCTGCTGCTTCTCCTCCCATACCCTATTTTCTGCTCTGTTTGTTTGTTCCTTGCCTGTTTCTCATTTACCCTTACCTGCCTCCTTGCCCATTTAGCTGCCTTGCTGCTCTTGATTCTCCACAATCGTTGTTACCTTCTCAGAGATACTCCCAGGACTCCCACCTCTCATTAGCTATTGATTTCTCCCTCCCCATTTGGCTGCAGATTTTTTTCCCCAAGGATGTGGGGGGTGGTGTGGTCACTTGAGGGGTTCCTTCTGTACCATTCTGTTAGTTTCTTTCATAAGTTGTGGAAGTTCCTATCATTGTTCTCCCTAAAATTGGCAACAGCCTTACCTTATGCAGCTCTTAGAGGCCCATGTATCACTGCTGAATCATGACGTAAATATTTTAGCAAAAATACTAGCTAGCTGATTGCAGTCCATGCTCTCAGTTTATGTAAACCCAGATCAAACTGGATTCATTAAAGATAAACAAATTCAGATGCTATTCAGTGAGTCCTTGGAATAATCCGTAATTCCAGATCAAAACAAGATCCCCCATTTGTTTTGTTATCACTTGACACAGAGAGCGAGCTTTAGAAACGGACGGTTACACTCTATTCTAAGCCATGTCCTGTATAGAAGTTGGCCCTCCAGTTCCTTAAATGGATAAATGCTATTTACACAAGCCCAAAAGGAACTGTGCGAGTTAATAGGACTAAATCTCCCCTCTTTGAATTACACAGACGGCCTAGGCAGGGGTGTCCATTGTCTTCTTTACTTTTTTCGCTGGCCATGGAGCTGTTTAAACAGGAGATAGATTATTGTTCCTATCACAGGAATAGAATTTGAAGGAACACATCAGAAAATAGCTTTATTTGCTGATGATATGAAATTATTTTTATCTAACCCAAACATTTCCCTAAAACTCGTATTTAAAGAAATTCATGACTTCGGGAAAGCGTCTGGACTCAAAGGAAATTGTCACATCTGAAATGCTAGCTATCTATATATTTGCCAGACTCTGAAGTCCTTCCAGAAGATATTTGGGTACAAATGGACAACAAATTCTATAAAATATCTATAAAATACCTGGGAATTCAAATCTCAAACAACCTAGAGCACTATGATTTAAATGTCAAACCACTATTTCAGCAAATAAAAAAGATCTGCAGTGCTTGGGGAAGTATGCAGTTTCTTGTTTGGGAAAAATAATCACAATCAAAATGAATATTTTGCCAAAGATTTCTTTCCTGTTTCAAGATTACAGAAATATAAAGAATGTTAGTATTTATATGGAATAAGAAACGACCAAGAGTGAGCGCAGATACTTTGTGCAAATTCATTGAACAGAGTGGCCTAGCTGTTCCAAATACTCTCTGATGGTACTGTCAAGCCAGCCATCTCAAAGCAATAATGGGTTGGGGATGCTCAAACTCAGCCAAACACAGGATCTTTATGGAACAAGAAAATTGTAGCACTATAAATATTTCTAGAGTACCACAGATTATGGTGGTTGTTATTATTAATTAATAATAATTAATTAATAAATAATATCCTCTTTCCCTTCAAAAATAGCAACAGTTATTCTGTGGGTTGGGGATAGAACTATAAATAAATTATTTTCGCTCACCAATGACACCCATTGGTTCAAGATCTGGATATTTGCAGAGAGTTTTAAAGAATGGGGAAGCCATTGACTTCATATGGTTGGCCAGCTATTCAGCAAAGAAACTTTTCTAACTTATTTAGAGATCGAAACTAACTTTAACCATCCTACTCTCCAATGGTACCACTACTTTCAAGTGTGACATTATTTGTCCCAACTTTCTAGAAAAACTGTCATGTACAGAAAGCTAACTTGAATAGAAGTGATGGAGTCAGGCCAGTTAGGAAACATAAAAATAACTACCGGTAATTTTACATGAGTCTTTGCAGACAACTTTCCTAACAAAAACATGTCCATATATGATCTGTTGGGGAAAGGGCCTGGAAAGACAAATTACCCCAGAGGAATGAGATTTGAGCTGGAAAAGAGGACTGTCACTCTCGCTCTGTTGCATAAAAGAAAGTTTCTTAAGATACTGTTTGAATGGTACCACATGCCAGTCAGGTTAAAAATTTATCCCCATTCCATCTTTATATCTATATTGGAGAAATTGTGGTGAAAGAGATTTTATGTCCAGTCATTAGAGAGTATTGGGATGTGATTCATAATCAAATATTACAACTTGTTGGATACTTAATGCTCCTGTGGCTTTCTGGTGGAAATGGTCACACAAAAGGGAATGAATTAATTTCTCATCTGCTAGTAGCTGCTCAGCTGTTGATAGCCTCTCATTGGAAAAAGAAAAATAGTGCGTCCAACTCTAGAGGAATTGTTCAAAAAATATGGAAAAATTAATGTATGAATTATGTACCCCTCAAAACAGAGGGTACATAGCTATTTAGATTTATTCAATACTCCGTGTGTTCATCTGCCAAAAAAAACCCCAGTATACCTGGCCAATTTTTTCAATAGACATGCCTAATTTTTGAAATATATGTAATTAGAGATTTCACATCATTTAATAAAATCACTAGAAACAGTGTGGAGTACTGTAAATATGCTCACTCTGTAATGTGGTAATACCCTGTTAAATAGAAAGATCTGATGATTGTATTACAGAATAATGTTTCTCTAAACAAAAGCACATTTATTATAATTATTGTTTTGTCTCTGATATTTACATGACAAGAATTTGTAAACCTGTTAAAACTTCCTAAATAAAGAAATAGTTAAATAAAAGTGGGTAGAAATTTGTAGAAGCACCATATGCTGTGAACACTTTGGTAATAGTCAAGAAAATCTGGTTACCTGTCTGAAAGAAAACATTCATAATTGCTGGCCAGTGATCTTGTATTTGTTTGTTTTAGGGGAGGTCTGTGGATTTTCCTCCTTCAAAGTTAAAGGCAGGTTATGGAGAGCAAGCATGTTATGTTCTTGATTGTTTAGCTGAAGAAGCCTTGAAACATACTGACTTTAGCTGGAAAAGGTATAGTGTACTTATAAGAATCCCCCTGTATGACTTGTTTTCAAATGAACAAATGCTAATTGTACAGGATGACAGACCTCGTGTACATTAATGAAGCCAGAACAAATAAGTGTTAAATCTTTATTTGTAGTTACACAGGTTCAAAAGATTAGTTCAGTCAAGCTTGTAACAGTAGGACAAATGAATTCCAAATGCACTACCACTCAATTTGGTGGAGTTACACCAGAGCTGAATTTGGACAATTTTTTTTTCCTTTCATTTAACTAGATTAGATTAGCTGGGTTAGTTTAAATGCTCTCGTTTATCTTCCTCTATAGTATTATCTTTTGCTAGTCAAACACTTGGGTAGTGACCTATTGATTGATGTCTTGTTATAACCTCTCAATACCTAATTTCTGACTCTTTCAATGGTAAGTAAAGTAAACTTTAGTGTCTAGATGCAATTAAACAATAAGATCAGTACATATTGTGATGAGAAGGAAAATTTGGGAGAAAGGTGAGCAGAGAGGAATTTCCAAGAAGTGAAATTTTGTTTAAAAACACTTAAAAAAAAATCCTTAGTTTGGCTCTGAAATGGTACAGAGGAAATGAATTTAATGACTAACATATACTGTTTACTATTATGTATCGCTTAAATTTATTGTCAATAAGACAAAAATTAATCTGTAGTGACTCATGCTTGAAGCTTGTAAGATTAAGTCACAAGTGAAAATGAATCTGAACCTAATCCCTAGGTGTCTTCACAAGAGAGAAACTGTACTGTTTGGCACAATAGTGAATCCATGTATTGAGTTCTAAGGCTAGACTAGTGAAAATTTTTCAGGTCAAGTCTGTAATGTGTTGTCTATGTAAATTCCTCATCACTGTGCTTCATTATACCTGGGCATAGTCAGCATCCATAACTCTCTCCTAATAATTTTGTTTGTTTATAATTCTTCTTGAGAAGTACATTTATTGTTTGTTTTGAAAGCTGTAATGTTCTGAGAACATGTATGTTGTTTCAGACCAGCATACCCAACAGAGGAGCTAGAAGAAGAAGCAATAACAGAAGATGATGCAGAATTGACACTTAATAAACTGGAGGAAGAAATTGAGGTAGGTCCATGTGATTTTTTCCAGTTATACTTCTCAACGGTGAGCTTTTTATTCTAGTGTTCTTTATTTTATTGTTTTGATATTGTCCACACCCTCATCTTTTTTTTTCCCTAGACTTTCCTGTGTTGTCAGCTCCTCTTTACTTCCTCTTGTTCTCATTTTAATTTAATTTAATTTAATTTAGAGCATAGTGCTCTAGACTGTAAACCTGGCAGAGCATCTGTCTTTATCTGCATGTACAAGTATTGTAAAGCATCATAGACATTTATTGTGGTATAGAAATAAATACATTATTTACTATGGGACTGAATCCTGAGGTGCTTTTTTTCTACTGAGGCAAACTCTTATTGATGTTAATTGGAGTTTTTGTTTGAGCAAGGACTTCAGGAACTGGCCTATTGCTAAAAAGTCACACACCACTTCACAAATGCAGGGCCCAATCCTAAAACCCTTATTTACACAAATAGTCTAGAACCTAAATGTGAGTTACGGAACAAGATATATTTCTTGAATGAAGCATTTGCAACCTGAGTCCAATCCAACTCCAAATGAAGTCTTTCCACAGACTTGAATTATTAGTAGTACTCAAAAAGAAAAACAGTGCATACAGAGGTAGGCCTTGTACATTTTAATTATTTCTGTTGTAAATAGTTTCTATGCTGATTTACTTTGGTGTTTCTTTTTCGGTTAAGATGGAAAATTCCTATCGCCTAGTTCCTAAATATAAAGATTATTGTAAGGCTGCATTGTTAACAAAAGATTGTGACACCTGGACTTAAGATGTACAAATGTATTTTTAATTTCTTCTGATGGATGGATGTTGAGTGGCTGTTTGGTTGCTAAAGGTCTTTTTCACTCAGATATTTTTATAGGACTTGAGTCTAATTTTCCATAAACTGGTGGTATGACATCATCACAGGATCTTTTCATCTGGATGAGATCATGTCAGCATCTTCAAAAGTGGCCTCCAGTCTGTGTTTTTGATTTTCTCGGAGTCATGGATATGCAGCCTCTGTGGCATGCAAACATTGAATATTTTTTTTAATTGCTGGCTTAAGGAGTACTTTTCCCAAATATGATGCTAGCTAAACATGACCTAACTCAAACATGTGTTAGCCTGGCACCTGATTTGTCAAAAGGCATTGGAGGGAGGTGAGGCCAGGCTAGGCTGAGTAAGCGCAATTCACAAGCCAAAATAATTAAGGGTAAAGTAAAAAAGCCTTCCCTGTTGGGTCAACAAACCACCTGAGGGAAGACTTGTGTTCTTGAGACGTAAGGCCAGGCAGTTTAGGGAGAGGAAGTCAAGATATTGACTAATGTGTTATGGAAGCCTTTTGGCCAGTCTCCCTGCCCCCGGAGGACAAGGTCCAACTAGTGAGAAGTACTGTGTTAGTAATGTCATATGGCTCTTTGACTGACTGCAGTCCCAGCTCCTATGGCAGAAGAGTCTAGAGGACTGCAAGAGTTGAAGAGTTTGCAAACCCCCGTTGTCTTATGTATGGCTTTTTTTTCTTTCTTTTTTCCTTTTGTTTTTATTAGCTGGGAGACATCCTAGCCTTACCTTCTTTTAATCTTAAGGTGGGAAAGTGTGGTTGTATAGGTGCATGTGTGTATGAGTATCCATAAAATCTACACAGGGAAGGCACAAGAAAGAAAGTTCCCCAGATTTTAAAAAATCCTAAACTCAGTCTCCTAAGTGTTCAGTAAAAGTGTGTTCTGTGTCTGAGAATCCTAAGAAACTTAACCTGCCAGCTGTAAACTGTTAAGAATTGTCAGACTTCTACTCACTAGAGTATTTTGTTGAGGTTGTGTGATCTATGTTGGTGGCGAGGAATACCACACAGTTGAAATCTAAGGAGGAATCTTATATTTGACTTTGAGGTTGTGGTTTAGAAGACTTTAATCAATAATTTGGTTTCAGTTATAAAATATTCAGCCAGCTCTAAATTTTGATTTCATTGCCAATGGTAAAACTCCTTAGTTGGGGTTTTTACCAATGGAAAACCACCTCCTTTGATTCCTTTTTGGAATTATAAGGAATATTTGTTGTATTAATGTAATGATTTAATTCCAATCCAATATACTTTAACTTTTAATTCAGTTTAGTAGTGTTAATAGTTTAGTTTTAGTGATATGCTTTCTTGATTTTAAGTGTAATCGTTTTAATAAAATTTATAAAACTGGTACTGAATCATATTTCTTTTAATAAGTAACAAGGGTGAAGACTCCTTGGGGAATATTAGCTGGTCGATCCTAAAACCCCAGTTTAGCCTTTGGGTCTCACAACTATTATTATTTATTTTTTATTATTTATATTATGGTAGTGCTCAGTCACAGACCAGACCCTCGCTGTGTTACATGCTGTACAAATATATGTCAAAAAACAGTCCCTGCCTGGCAGAGCTTAAAGGTAACTGGATTGTGCCTAAGGACCAAATTTTGCACTGGTGTGAAGTGTAGATTTAGTCATTTGCACCAATATGAAACTGATCCTTGGAGTAGATCTGCCTTGTGTATGTTAATGTAAGATATTGTGTCACTTGTTGAGCTGAATGGAATGTAACTTCCGTTTGACAAATGAATTAAGGCTGTGGTTTTTCAAGAGTCTTGGGAACTGAACACCCAGCTCCCTTATTTTCCCCTTAAAATCCCAGCTAAAATCTAACTTCTATAAAAGAAACATACTACCCAAAGATGCTGCATGTGCTTATATGAATTTTGATAAACACAAGCTGTACTTTCAAAAACTACATGATATTTTACAAAAACTTGAAAAATATTATTTGTTCTGCTTCAGTTCAGGAAAAGCTGAAGGAAAATAATGCAATATTTACTAATGAAATGTTTTGCAACGTTTCTTTTAAGGAAGAAGAGACAGACAATGAAGAGAACTTTATTGATCTGAACGTTCTAAAGGCACAAACCTATAGATCAGTAAGTTATTACCTATTAACACCCTGATAAAGTATGGCAGATCTTAACATCTTAAACCACAACTTATTTACATCGGTTTTACAATTTATTATGAATAAAGTCTGTCACTTGATTTTCATCTGAAAATATTAATATAATATAAATAGCAAAAACATACTAACTATAGAGGACCAACTTATTTTAAAAGACACAAATACATCCGGTTTCTAAACTGCAGAATCTCTTAAAGTTATACAAATCTTGAAGAATCAGCTTCCAAGAACTTAAATAGCACCTTGTTTCTATGTACGTATTTTTTTTTAATTGGGTCTAAAATAGTTTCATGTCTGTTATCTTACTGGTAATGCTTTACTCATTCATTTTAATACTTAGTAAAATCAGATAAGATGTTTTAAATCCTAATACTTACAGGTGCAAAGAAACAACAATAAATCATAAAATAATATAAATCAAATAGTTGTAAATTTTCCTAACCATGAATATTTCTCCCTGTTCTGAATGTCTTAAGCCATTGTAACTTGATAACCTAGCAATTGTTTTCTATTGAAATGTTTGTTTAGGATATGAATGAATCCACAAAACAAGAAGAGATTTTAGAGTCCACAACAGATGCAGCAGAGTGGAACCTGGAAGTGGAACGTGTTCTTCCACAACTGAAAGTTACAATCAGAACTGACAATAAGGTGTGTAAGAGCATGTGTATGTTTTGGTATAAATGAATTGAATAAGCAGTTTATGATGAATATCTGCCATTTTTATATATCCCAGTCTTTAAAAAACACTGAATAGTTTACAGTGAGATGTTCCAAAACTACCTGTAGCTTGCTGTCCCCGGTAAGAGATCTGAGAGAGAGAGAATTGTTTGTTTTAATGTTTTTCTAACATTCTACAGTAATTTATACTGTACTAATATCAGAGCATTTCAGTCATTTGCTAATGTGTAATTTAATTCCAGTGGAAACTTTTAAAACATGGAAAACACTTTTCAGATTGAACCTTTAATTTAGCTTGTAATAAAAGTTTTTTTTGGGACAGTTACAGAAATACAGCAAACACATGGAGTGCTATTGGATGGTATGTTTGTGTCAGCCACATGAGAGATGTAGATTCTAGTTCAGAGGTGGGCAAACTACGGCCTGCGGGACCGTCCTGCCTGGCCCTTGAGCTCCTGGCCGGGGAGGCTCACCCCCGGCCCCTCCTCCTCTGTCCCCCTTCTCCTGTAGTGACGCTGCGCACGGCCAGGATGGCTGGCTCCATCCCGGCAGTGGGGCTGCGAGCTCCTGCTGCTCTGAGAGGCATTGTAAGGGGGCAGCAGTGGGGAGGGCTGGGTAAGGGGTTCCGGGGGCCAGTCAGGGAGCAGGGGGTGGTTGACCTTTGAGGGCTCAGCCGAGTGCTAGTTCATCATTTAGCAGCAAGGCATTCCCTGGGAAATATCCCACCCTCTTACTCCACCACCTCAACCAAGCTTCATAATCATTCATTGCTGTGTACAATATGAAACAGTTTGTTTAAATTTGTTTAAAACTTATACTGTACATAATATCTTTTGTCTGGTGAAAAAAATGTCCCTGGACCTAAATTCCCGTCCACCCCCCATTTACATTAATTCTTATGAGGAAATTGGATTCGCTTAACATTGTTTCGCATAAAGTTGCATTTTTCAGGAACATGACTACAACGTTAAGTGAGGAGTTACTGTATGTGCAAATCCAAAGTACTTCTTAACAAAAAACTAAAACAACCCAATCCTGTAAATTTGACATCACAACCAATTTTCACCAAACCAACAAAAAGACACATGTGTAACCTAAGGTCTGCTGCCAAACTTTAAGCCTCTACTACCTGCCAGTGTAAAATTCATCTTTTCTTTTTGCAGCCTTTGCCTAATTTCTGAACAGATTGTGTTGGACATGAGCAAGATTATAGGCAATAAGCCTCAGAGGTGTAACAGCTGCTAGAGCTGTGATCTGTGCTGGTCTCATCTCATATAGGCACCAATCTAGCAAAACACTGAAGCACACGTGTATTCTCATTGAAGTTAGTGCAGCTACTCATGCTTAAAGTATTTTGCCACATTGGGCCATGGTTTGGTGTGCGGATTTTAGAAAACGGAGTAATATTTTATAAGGTATTTTTCTCAAATCTATATGTCGCTTATGTATGTTTGCTGTCATCCGTACGTTTTTCTTCCCCCCCCCCCCCTTTCTTTCCCCTGCCCTTACAAAGAAGGGGGTTAGGTAGTCTTGCTTTTTCATTTCCTTCCTCTCTTCTCCTGATGACTCTGGAGGTGAATTGGAAAGGGAAGATCTGACCATTTGAACATTGGCAGGTCTTTTGACATTTTAGCTATGCCCTCTTTCTCTGCCGGAGACCTAGCAGAGTTCATGGAGTTGTAATCAATAGTCTCAATATTTGTGCCTGGAAGGCCCCATCACAATGTTTTGTAGCAGAAGAACTTTAATGAAGATCAAATACACTCCAGAGAGTATGGCCTCAGACATGTTCAGTATTTGGTTTTGGACATGAATGTCACAGTGTGACATTTAAGAGTCTGATAAATTACTTCAGCATAAAGCAGCTGCCTGAAGGGATGGAATATGGCAGCTGTGCAACTGCACACAGCAACAGTACTCAATGGATATGGGCAGGTAGGACAATAGCTTTGAGTCACATACAAGCCTCTTTAGCTCTTTCATGCTTATGCTGTTATCTGAATTTATAATCTAGGCATTTTATTATCTTTCTGATGTATTGTTAGGATTGGAGAATCCACATAGATCAAATGCATCAGCACAAAGATGGAATCGAATCTGCTTTAAAAGAGACGAGGGTATGTCTTGTACATTCAGAGTACTCTACTGGTCTTCCAGCATTTTTTTAACTGCCTTCTTTGCCCTGGTCTACACTACGAGTTTAGGTCGAATTTAGCAGCGTTAGATGGATTTAACCCTGCACCCGTCCACACAATGAAGCCATTTTTGTCGACTTAAAGGGCTCTTAAAATCGATTTCTGTACTCCTCCCTGATGAGGGGATTAGCGCTGAAATCGACATTGCCGGGTCGAACTTGGGTTAGTGTGGACGCAATTTGACAGTATTGGCCTCCAGGAGCTATCCCAGAGTGTTCCATTGTGACCGCTCTGGACAGCAATTTCAACTCAGATGCCCTAGCCAGGTACACAGGAACAGCACCGGGAACTTTTGAATTTCATTTCCTGTTTGGTCAGCGTGGCGAGGTCATCAGCAGAGGTGACCATGCAGTCCCAGAATCGCAAAAGAGCTCCAGCATGGACCAAACGGGAGGTACTGGATCTGATCGCTGTATGGGGAGACTAATCCGTGCTATCAGAACTCCGTTCCAAAAGATGAAATGTCAAAATATTTGAAAAAATCTCCAAGGGCATGAAGGACAGAGGCTATAACAGGGACCTGCAGCAGTGCCGCGTGAAACTTAAGGAGCTCAGGCAAGCCTACCAAAAATCCAAAGAGGCAAACGGACGCTCCAGGTCAGACCCACAGACATGCCGCTTCTATGATGAGCTGCATGCAATTCTAGGGATGCCCCTACCACTATCCCACCCCAGTATGTGGACTCCTGCAAGGGGGGAGTCTGACTCAACAGGGATGAGGATTTTGGGGATGAGGAAGATGAGGATGAAACCATTCTCCCTGATAGCCAGGAACTGTTCATCACCCTGGAGCCAATACCCTCCCAACTCTCCCAAGGTGGGCTCCTGGACCTTGGAAGGTGGAGAAGGCACCTCTGGTGAGTGTACCTTTGTAAATATAATACATGGTTTAAAAGCAAGCGTGTTTAATGATTAATTTGCCCTGAAGACTTGGGATGCGTTTGCGGCCTGTACAGCTACTGGAAAAGTCTGTTAACGTGTCTGGGGATGGAGCAGAAATCCTCCAGGGACATCTCCATGAAGCTCTCCTGGAGGTACTCCCAAAGCCTTTGCAAAAGGTTTCTGGGGAGGGCAGCCTTATTCCATCCTCCATGGTAGGACACTTAACCATGCCAGGCCAGTAGCATGTAGTCTGGAATCTTGCATAACAAAGCATGGCAACATATGGTCCCGGTGTTTTGCTGGCATTCAAGCAACACCCGATCTTTATCTCTCTGTGTTATCCTCAGGAGAGTGATATCATTCATGGTCACCTGGTTGAAATAGGGGAATTTTATTAAGGGGACATTCAGAGGTGGCCATTCCTGCTGGGCTGTTTGCCTGTGGCTGAAAAGAAATCCTCCCCACTGTTAGCCACGCGGTGGGGGGAGGGGTGAAGCGATCATCCCAGAGAATTGGGAGGGGTAGGAGGCGACCTTGTACCAAAAGCACATGTACTGTGTCATGTTAACAGCTTGGTTCACCATGAAAGAGTCTACCCATTGTTCTCTAAAATGTCTTTTTAAATACTACTCTCCCTTTTTTTTCCTCCCGCAGCTGCAAATATTTCAACACTCCCCCTATCATCTCCGTCCCAGAGGCTAGCGCAGATAAGAAGTTGAAAAAACCGCACTCGCGATGAAATATTCTCTGAGATCATGCAGTCTTCCCGCACTGAAAGAGCTCAGCAGAATGCGCGGAGGAAGCAATGTCAGAGTCCAGGAAAGCACAAAATGAACGTGAGGAGAGGTGGCGGGATCAAGATGATAGGTGGCGGCAGCGTGATGAGAGGAGGCAGGATGCAATGCTGAGGCTACTGGAGGATCAAACTGATATGCTCCTGCGTATGGTTGAGCTGCAGAAAAGGCAGCAGCAGCACAGACCACCGCTGCAGCCCCTGTGTAACCAACTGCCCTCCTCCTCAAGTTCCATAGCCTCCTCACCCAGACACCCAAGAACGTTGCGGGGGGGGCCTCTGGGCACCCAACCACTCCACCCCAGGGGACTGACCAAGCAACAGAAGGCTGGCATTCAATAAGTTTTGAAGTGCAATGTGGCCTTGTTCTTTCCTCCTCCACCACCCCACCCAGTGCTTCCCTCCTTCCCCAGCCCTCCTGGACTACCCTGGCAGTTATCCCCCATTTGTGTGATGAATTAATAAAGAATGCATGAATTTGAAACAACAATGACTTATTGCCTCTGCAAGCGGTGATCGAAGTGGGGAGGTCAACTGGCTTACAGGGAAGTAGAGTGAACCAAGGGGGCGGGTTTCCATCAAGGAGAAAGAAACAGAACTGTCACATCGTATCCTGGTCAGCCATGAAACTGGTTTTCAAAGCTTCTCTGATGCATAGCGCGCCCTGCTGTGCTCTTTTAACCGCCCTGGTGTCTGGCTGCGCATAATCAGCGGCCAGGTGATTTGCCTCAACCTCCCACCTCACCATAAACGTCTTCCCCTTACTCTTACAGATATTGTGGAGCACGCAGCAAGCAGTAATAACAATGGGAATACTGGTTTCGCTGAGGTCTAACTGAATCAGTAAACTGCGCCAACACGCTTTTAAATGTCCAAATGCACATTCTACCACCATTCTGCACTTGCTCAGCCCATAGTTGAACAGCTCCTGACTACTGTCCAGGGTGCCTGTGTATGGCTTCATGAGCCATGGCATTAAGGGGTAGGCTGTGTCCCCAAGGATAACTGTAGGCATTTCAACATCCCCAATGGTTATTTTCTGGTCTGGAAAGTAAGTCCCTTGCTGCAGCTGTTGAAACAGACCAGAGTTCCTGAAGATGCGAGCGTCATGTACCTTTCCCGGCCATCCCACACTGATGCTGGTGAAACGTCCCTTGTGATCCACCAGTGCGTGCAGCACCACTGAAAAGTACCCCTTTCGGTTTATGTACTGGCTGCCAAGGTGGTCCAGTCCCAAGATAGGGATATGGGTTCCGTCTATCGCCCCACCACAGTTAGGGAATCCCATTGCAGCAAAGCCATCCACTATGACCTGCACTTTTCCCAGAGTCACTAACCTTGATAGCAGCAGCTCAGTGATTGTGTTGGCTGCTTGGATCACAGCAGCCCCCACAGTGGATTTGCCAACTCCAAATTGATTCCCGACTGACTGGTAGCTGTCTGGCATTGCAAGGTTCTAGAAGGTGATCACCACTCGCTTGTGAACTGTAACGGTTGCTCTCATCTTGGTATTCTTGCGCTTCAGTTCTATGAAAGTGTCCTTACGCATGCAAAAGTTTTGCAGCCACTGAGAATCATCCCAGACCCGCAACACTATGCGGTCCCACCAATCTGTGCTTGTTTCCCGGGCTCAGAATCGGCATTCCACAGCATGAGCCTGTCCCATTGCCACCAGGATGTCCAATTTGCATGGGGCTCATGCTTTGAGAGAAGTCTGTGTCCATGTCCTCATCACTCTCGTCACCGCGCTGCCGTCGCCTCCTCGCCTGCTTTTGCAGGTTCTGGTTCTGAACATACTGCAGGATAATGCACGAGGTGTTTACAATGCTCATAACTGCTGCTGTGATCTGAGCGGGCTCCATGCTTGCCGTGGTATGGTATCTGCAGGAGAGCAGAGTTGCAGCAGAAGCAGTGGCTGATGACGGATGCCACGAGAATAGATATTTCTAGAGAACGACAAGAGGACCTGCGAGGTGGATTCATGAAAGCAGGAGAGCAGAGTTAAAGCGGAAGCAGTGGTTCGATGGTGGCGGTTAGCAGTACTACTGCACCATCTGCTTAAAGCAGTATGGCGTCCGCACGGAAAAAAGGCGCGAAACAATTGTCTGCCGTTGCTTTCACAGAGGGAGAGGTGACTGATGACATGTACCCAAAACCACCCGCCACAATGTTTTTGCCCCATCAGGCATTGGGAGCTTAACCCAGAATTCCAATGGGCGGTGGAGACTGCGGGAGCTGTGGGATAGCTACCCAGAGTGCAATGCTCTGAAAGTCAACACTAGCCACAGTACTGTGGACACACTCCGTCGACTTAATGCGCTTAGTGAGGGGACACACAATCGACTGTATAAAATTGCTTCCTAAAAAATCGACTTCTATAAATTCGACCTAATTTCGTAGTGTTAGACATACCCTTTGATATATATATTAATTGTTTGATTCAGTTTTCTTGGGATTGTTTTACAGCACTATGAAGAAATGCAACAAATGTGATTAAGGGCTGGCAGGATTGACAAAGGACAAATTATTGTAAAGTTGTATAATTTGTCCAACGATAAGTAATGGGGGACATAGCTGACAACAAGTATTTGAAGTGGGTACATCCTGAAAATGGAGAGGAATTATTAAAGACTATACTGTGGTGGGTGCTTCTTAATAATCAGAAAGAATTTTAAAAAGGAAAAATTAGCTAAATACTGTAGTCAGAATAACTTTCTGACAGTGAGACTTATTAGACTGGAATAATCTTAGGGGAAATGGTAGAAGCACCATTTCTAGAGAAATTTGAATCTGGGCTAAACTAAACACTAGAAAACCTTATCATAGGTGCAGTCCCGCATTAGCCATAGACCAAGTGATCTTGTAATTCTGTTCCATCTCAGACTCCTATGTTTCAATATCCTTTCTGAATTAGAGGAGTTTTAACTGTGTTCATACATTACATACAAAATATAATCTTACCCACAGAATATCGTTTTCTAGGGTTACCTTGACAAACTTCATAATGAAATCAGTAGGACCCTTGAAAAGGTCAACAGTCGGGAAAAGTACCTCAACAATCAGTTGGAGCATTTGGTTCAGGAATATCGTACAGCACAAGCCCAGCTGAGTGAGGTAATGCACTGACCCATTGCTGTTGCTTTTTGTCGGGCTGAGTTGTCTACAGTATGGCCCAAGGATCAAGTGCAGCCTGCAGAGTCTACATCTACTTTCTCCCTCTGACTGTAGGTAGAAGACAAAGGCCTGGATGCACAAAAGGAGTTGGATATGGTGATTCTGAGCATCACATCTAACTTTTAGGCACCTAGAAAATCAGTGTGATAACAAAGCCTGAGTTCCTATGCAATGACTGGGGGAAAAGGGGTCATCTTAGACTGAACCATAAAAACTAGTATGTTAACTAATGGTAGATGCCGATGTATGCTAAGCCCTACCCATCATATAAATATAGGCACCCAAATCCAAGTTACAGAGAGGTGCCTAATGATTCTCCATCTTCCAGAGTTAGGCACCTGTGCCATTTTAGCAAGAAGCCAGGGGAGGACTAGAACTTCCCTCATAAATTTTAGCTCAGTGGTTAGGGTACTCACCTAGGATGTGGGAGGCCCCCTGTTCAAGTTCCCCTCCCTCCATCTGAGGAGGGTGAGAAGGGATTTAAACAGGAATCTGTTGGCTCTTAGGTGGGTGCCCTGACCATTGGGCTCTGGGCTAATCTGGTGGGGGGCTCTCAGTCTTTCAATCAATGATTAGAGTAACCGGAGCAGGGGGATTGAACCCTGGCTCTCCCACATCCCAGGTCAGTGCTCTCACCACCAGGCTACAGAGTCATCATTATGCTTATGCTGTCATGTTATGTGTATTCCCTCTCTTTCTCTAGCCCAAATTATTCTTTAATTATTTGTATCCAAAGCTACAGTTTCAACAGGAGAGGCAGCCACACATCCCATAGTGCAATAGTTAGGGCACTCACCTGGGGTAGGGGGTGTCATACCTGTTAAAACCCCTTCTCCCCCTCAGGCAGAGATGGGACTCAAACTGAGGTCTCCCACATTCCAGGTGAGTACCCTAACTACAGGGCTTAAAGTTATGAGAGAGCTCCTCCTCCTCATCCCTGCCTCCCCTGGGTGGTTTGTGTGAACTTGCCTGCGGGGCCCAATCCAGCACATGGATGTGGTAGAGGTGCAGTTAAACCCAGAATGGTGACAGGTTAATTTCCTCTTTTGAGAAAGAGGGCCTGGGGTTCAGGACTGCTGAGTTCCATCCCAATTCTGACAAACTCACTGTGGTCTGGATAAGGCACTTGCACTCTCTGTGATTCTGTTTACACACCTGTTAATAACTGATAAAACTTACTTCCCTCACATGAGTGTTGTGATCTTTAATTGCCATTTGTTAAGGTGCTTTGAGATTCTTGAATGATAGACATTGCAAACTCTCCCTCACACTCCATTGATTTCATTGGCACTGCATGCATGAATGAGGATTTCCAGAATTGGGATCTAAAAGAGCAACTATTATAATAAATTCTCTAATCAGTATGTGTGCTTCTGTTTTGTCAATAATACAGAAAGTGTTCTCTCTTCCAGGCCAAAGAGAAATACCAGCAGGGAAGTGGAGGAGTAACAGAAAGGACTAGAACTCTTTCTGAGGTAGAATATATTTTCACATAATTTGTGTTATGGTCTTAATTCTCAAAAGAGCTCCAATCTTTCATGCATTGTTTTCTAACTTTTAAAATAGTCCACTGTGCATAGTCATTTGACACTGGGGTTTACCATTGTATGAAATAAACTTTTTCATATGAAGTACTTTTCATATCAACGTTTAGAATTTGTTCATTTTGTGAAAGTGGTTTAGAACTGTGAGCCCAGGATTGAGAGAGAGATTCCAAAATTTTAATCCCAGCTCTGCTACTGATTCTATCTGTGAGGTGGGCAAGCTACTAAAGATCTCCCCCGTAGTTTTCCTCATCTCTAAGGAGAATAATATATAAATATATAAAATAAAATATGGATTTTACCTGTCTCATTAGGGCTATTGAGGATTAATCAGTCAATGTTTGTAAAGTGCTTTGAAGATGAGAAAATCCTAAATTTTATTATTTATATTTATTTAAAAAATTAATATTTGGTACAGTGGGCTAAAAAATTTCCAATAAAAAGGTTTTTGTCAGAAGACCTGGTTTTTTCTTGAATTTTTCTGATGGAAAATGTCAATTTCAGTGACTTTTTATTATTTATCTGAAGCACTATTTTGAAACCAAGTATTTTAAAACCGGTATCAAGTGGAGTGCCCCAAGGGTCAGTCCTGGGGCTGGTTTTGTTCAATATCTTCATAAATAATCTGGAGGATGGTGTGGATTGCACCCTCAGCAAGTTTGCAGATGACACTAAACTGGGAGGAGTGGTAGATACGCTGGAGGGTAGGGATAGGATACAGAGGGACCTAGACAAATTAGAGGACTGGGCCAAAAGAAATCTGATGAGGTTCAACCAGGACAAGTGCAGAGTCCTGCACTTAGGACGGAAGAATTCCATGCACCGCTACAGACTAGGGACCGAATGGCTTGGCAGCAGTTCTGCAGAAAAGGATCTAGGGGTTATAGTGGACGAGAAGCTGGATATGAGTCAACAGTGTGCCCTTGTTATCAAGAAGGCCAATGGCATTTTGGGCTGCATAAGTAGGGGCATTGCCAGCAGATCGAGGGACATGATCGTTCCCCTCTATTCAACATTGTTGAGGCCTCATCTGGAGTACTGTGTCCCGTTTTCGGCCCCACACTACAAGAAGGATGTGGATAAATTGGAGAGAGTCCAGCAAAGGGCAACAAAAATGATTAGGGGACTGGAACACATGACTTATGAGGAGAGGCTGAGGGAACTGGGATTGTTTAGTCTGCGGAAGAGAAGAATGAGGGGGGATTTGATAGCTGCTTTCAACTACCTGAAAGGGGGTTCCGAAGAGGATGGATCTAGACTGTTCTCAATGGTAGCAGATGACAGAACAAGGAGTAATAGTCTCAAGTTGCAGTGGGGGAGGTTTAGGTTGGATATTAGGAAAACCTTTTTCACTAAGTTTCAGAGTAACAGCCGTGTTAGTCTGTATTCGCAAAAAGAAAAGGAGTACTTGTGGCACCTTAGAGACTAACCAATTTATTTGAGCATAAGCTTTCGTGAGCTACAGCTCACTTCATCGGATGCATACTGTGGAAAGTGTAGAAGATCTTTTTATAAACACACAAAGCATGAAAAAATACCTCCTCCCACCCCACTCTCCTGCTGGTAATAGCTTATCTAAAGTGATCACTCTCCTTACAGTGTGTATGATAATCAAGGTGGGCCATTTCCAGCACAAATCCAGGGTTTAACAAGAACGTCTGGGGGGGGGAGGGTGTAGGAAAAAACAAGGGGAAATAGGTTACCTTGCATAATGACTTAGCCATTCCCAGTCTCTATTCAAGTCTAAGTTAATTGTATCCAATTTGCAAATGAATTCCAATTCAACAGTTTCTTGCTGGAGTCTGGATTTGAAGTTTTTTTGTTGAATTATCGCAACTTTCATGTCCGTAATCGCGTGACCAGAGAGATTGAAGTGTTCTCCGACTGGTTTATGAATGTTATAATTCTTGACATCTGATTTGTGTCCATTTATTCTTTTACGTAGAGACTGTCCAGTTTGAGCAATGTACATGGCCGAGGGGCATTGCTGGCACATGATGGCATATATCACATTGGTGGATGTGCAGGTGAACGAGTCTCTGATAGCGTGGCTGATGTTATTAGGCCCTGTGATGGTGTCCCCTGAATAGATATGTGGGCACAGTTGGCAACGGGCTTTGTTGCAAGGATAGGTTCCTGGGTTAGTGGTTCTGTTGTGTGGTACGTGGTTGCTGGTGAGTATTTGCTTCAGTTTGGGGGGCTGTCTGTAGGCAAGGACTGTCCTGTCTCCCAAGATTTGTGAGAGTGTTGGGTCATCCTTCAGGATAGGTTGTAGATCCTTAATAATCCGTTGGAGGGGTTTTAGTTGGGGGCTGAAGGTGACGGCTAGTGGCGTTCTGTTATTTTCTTTGTTAGGCCTGTCCTGTAGTAGGCGACTTCTGGGAACTCTTCTGGCTCTATCAATCTGTTTCTTCACTGCATTTGCTCCAACCCCTCAGACAGAGACAAACACCTACAAGATCTCTATCAAGCATTCTTACAACTACAATACCCACCTGCGGAAGTGAAGAAACAGATTGAACAACAAAGCCCATTGCCAACTGTGCCCACATATCTATTCAGGGGACACCATCACAGGGCCAAATAACATCAGCCACACTATCAGAGGCTCGTTCACCTGCCCATCCACCATTGTGATATATGCCATCATGTGCCAGCAATGCCCCTCTGCCATGTACATTGCTCAAACTGGACAGTCTCTACGTAAAAGAATAAATGGACACAAATCAGATGTCAAGAATTATAACATTCATAAACCAGTCGGAGAACACTTCAATCTCTCTGGTCACGCGATTACAGACATGAAAGTTGCTATATTACAACAAAAAAACTTCAAATCCAGACTCCAGCGAGAAACTGTTGAATTGGAATTCATTTGCAAATTGGATACAATTAACTTAGGTTACCTTGCATAATGACTTAATCATTCCCAGTCTCTATTCAAGCCTATTTCCCCTTGTTTTTTCCTACCTCCCCCTCCCCCCGACGTTCTTGTTAAACCCTGGATTTGTGCTGGAAATGGCCCACCTTGATTATCATACACATTGTAAGGAGAGTGATCACTTAAGATAAGCTATTACCAGTAGGAGAGTGGGGTGGGAGGAGATATTTTTTCATGCTTTGTGTGTATATAAAAAGATCTTCTACACTTTCCACAGTATGCATCCGATGAAGTGAGCTGTAGCTCACGAAAGCTTATGCTCAAATAAATTGGCTAGTCTCTAAGGTGCCACAAGTACTCCTTTTCTTTTTCACTAGGAGGGTGGTGAAGCACTGGAATTACCTAGGGAGGTGCTGGAATCTCCTTCCTTAGAGGTTTTTAAGGTCAGGCTTGACAAAGCGCTGGCTGGGATGATTTAGTTGGGGATTGGCCGTGCTTTGAGCAGGGGGTTGGATTGGATGTCCCTTCCAACCCTAGTATTCTATGATTTTATGATTCTATGACAATGTTGATGTGGAAAATCAAAACGTTTTGTTTCAAAATATCAATTTGTTTTGATTGCAAATGTCAGTCTTTTGTTTCAACACTCCTAATCAAATAATTTATGGAAATTTCATTCACTTACTAACTTTACTATGTAGGTTACAAAAACCTTATCCACTAAGAGACTAAACTTCTGTAATAGCCCTATCTCATCACACTACTAGAATACACCACAAACCATCATCACAACATTTATTAAGATTTTTTTTTAATGTTAGAGACACAAGGTGGATGACATAATATCTTCTATTCGTCCAGCTTTTCTTGGTGAAAGAGACATGCTTTCAAGCTAAAAGCTCTGTGGAGCTTGAAAGCAACTCTCTTTCACTAACAAGTTGGTCAAATAAAAAATATTATCTCACCCACCTTGTATCTCTCATAGTACAAATCTGTCTACTGAAGTGTAGGACCTCTGCAGAATTATGCCTGTTTTAAAATAATAATAAACTGTACTATATAATTTAACCTTGCATTTAATACTGCTCCATCCTAAAAGCAGAAGTAATTTTTAAAAATAGAACACTGTATGAACTTGAAGTCTTTATAATGTTTTTATGCTTTGGTAATTAGTGTGTGACTAATAAAGAATAATGCATGACTAAGTGTGTGGATATTGGACACAATTCTAATCTCAGCTACACTGGTGCATATCTGAAGTAAAGCCAGATACATTTGGTGCTACTACAGATTTTTGCTGGTATAGCTGTGATCAGCACTTGGCCCATTGGGACATACCTATACACCCTAAGTGTGTAGTGAAAATGTTTTTCTCTCTCTGAACATATTGAAATAGGGAGGTAAATGTGGCTTAATGGTTCCAACCCATTCATTTCCATATTATGGTCCAAGTGCTTTATTAGCGAACCGGATTGCTCCCTTTTCACGATTCATGCTACAGACACAATACTACTGTACATGCAGACCTTTCAATATACAGTATCAGTGCTGAAGTTTTTCTTACTTCTATACACAGACCTATCCCAATGAACTTTATGTACACATCCCAGGAACTTTCATTGTCTATGTTTTTATTCTGGTACCATCCCTCTGGATTCCTTAACCAACCTGTTTTTTGTGGTAACCACCATCACCTGGCAAACCACCTTCTAGCTCAGAAAACGCGATCCTTAATCTGTTGTAATGCAGACAGGAGTGCTAGTCCATCAACCATTCTCTAAGGCCAGGTCTACACTACCCTCCAGATCGCCAGGTAGCGATCGATCTGTCGGGGGTCGATTTATCGTGTCTAGTCTAGACTCGATAAATTGATCCCCAAGCGCTCTCCCGTCAACTTCTGTACTCCACCGCCATGAGAGGCGCAAGCGGAGTTGACGGGGGAGCGGCAGCAGTCGACTCACCACTGTGAAGACGCCGCGGTAAGTAGATCTAAGTACGTCGACTTCGGCTATGCTATTCTTGTAGCTACACTATTCTCGTAGCTGAAGTTTAGATTGATTTCCCCCCCACCCCCACAGACTAGTGTAGACCAGGCCTAAGAGAATAGTGGTTCTTGTCTTCCATCAGTTACTGAAATGCATCACTTTTATTATTATTACTGTATGATGAAAGACTCTTCAAAACAGTAAACCCAGGTCACTGCCAAAATGTTATTCATGTTGCATGACTTGTATTGTTCTTTTTTTCACATTAAAAATCCAGTTTGGGATTAGTAGTTTGGCATTGAGAAATATTGTTACTCTATTTACAGTGCTGAGCACAGATTAGTCATTTTTGTAAAATTAATGTAGTTATTCGGAATTTTTTTTAATTGAAGTTCAAAAATGCACACTTAATATCAATTTCAGATTACTGAAGTGTTAGAAAAAGTAAAGCAGGAAATGGAAGAGAAGGGAAGCAGTATGACCGATGGAGGTATGTACATGCCTTCCTCAGGAAAAACCTCCCATTCCCTGAGAAACAAGTGCACATTCAGGCCTAGGTTATGGAAAAATAATCTGGTACATGAAAAATAAACAAAACAAAAGCAGAAATGAGTTACTAAATAAGTGAAAACATTGGGGTAAAATTTTCAAAGGCGCCTAAGTGATTTAGGAGTCTAAGACCTGCTTTCAAAAGTGACTTAGGCATTTAGGAGTCTAAATCCCATTGGGTTCCAAAATTTTGGTTTTTGAGAATTTTACCATAAAAATCTCAGAAAATTCATGGGTTCTCTAATTTGAATAACTAAATAACTAACACACTGCTGGTGATGTAGGGCCTGATACTGCAAACACTTACTACCATCAGATTGCTCATGGCAGTAAACATTGTGTTTGGTGGCAAGTGTTCACAGGTTTGGGCCTATAGCCAGTAGAAAAATTCATTCTAGTACTTGTGATGGTTGTACTGTTTCTATTTTAAATTAATTCTAAAAGTCATAAAAGCCTATATGTTTTGCTGTCTTAAAGTCTCTTTTAGCTGAGAAACCTGCTCTGTTTCAAATGTAAAAGGAATTGTGATGCAGACATGGAGAGAATCAGGCAGACACCCTAATAGAGTTAAACACAGGGGCTGCAACTTTATTTAATTACTGATGCCTAACTGGGATAAACCAGCTGCAATAGCTATCTCACCCTGGAAGCAAAATGTATACACCCTCCCCTCACCATACAGAGTTAATCACCTGGCCTCATACTACCCTTCCTGCCCAGTGACAGTGGTGATGGGTAGAACAAGCTCCAGAGCCTGGAACCTGCAGCTTGTGCTGCCCCCTGCCCTTCCCCACATGCCTTGCTCCACAAAGAGTGGTGTGGAGGGGTGAAGAAGCAGCGTCTGCTTTGCAGAGGTGAAAGGGGGTGGGAGGAAAAGAAATGGGGTATGTGGAACACTGCCGTAGCCTCTCCTAGCTGAGATCTTCCACTGCGAGTTGATGACAGTGTCTTCACTGTTCCCTGTTCCACCAAACTCCACCTCAGGTAGACAGGTGAGCCTTATTGCTGTGCAAAAAAATATGAAATTGGAAAACCTTTTCTCATTTTTATGCACATTATCGGATCCAACATGTCAAGAAGGCAGCAAAATTATCACTGCTTATTTCTATTTTTAATATGTCTTGTGTGTTAAAAATGATGTCTCAGGCAAATCGTGTCTCCAGAATATAACATCCTTTTGTTCATTCTCCAGTTAGCAAAGGGAGTGAATTATAGGAAAAAGTAATGCTTTTCATGTACAGGAGACTAACACATGTACTGTTTGCCCTTTTTTTTTTTCTTTTTTTTTTTTTAAACAGCTCCTTTAGTAAAAATTAAGCAGGCCTTAACCAAACTGAAGCAGGAAACAGTTCAGATGGACATACGGATTGGTGTAGTGGAACACACATTACTCCAGTCAAAGCTGAAGGAGAAATCAAATATGACTAGAGATATGCATGCAACTATGATTCCTGAAACTACAATAGGTGCCTATTAAAGTTGCTTGGAATTTACTTGTATTTCAGACAAATCAAATTTTTTTATAACTTGTTTTTTTTACAATATGCTTGTCATGCATTTTAGGGTGTTGCAGATGTGTACATAGCACTTTAGGCTCTATAAATGGAGCCATGCTGAATTTTTTGACTTAAAGGCTTTCAAACTTATTTTATAAATACATTAATAAATTCTCATTAACTAACTTGTCTCTTCTACTGCACTGTAGTATGTTAAGTAGTATAAAAGTCTATTGACACAGCCTATAATCTTCAAGTCTTGATTAGATATTGTGTGGTGAAAGAAAATTACTTGTGGAAGGCTTGAAAGGAATTTTAAAATGTCTGCTATTTATTCCCATTTTCATATGATTAACATTAGTATTTAATTGCTGACATCGGAATAATACAACGCCTACCCTTGCTAGAGACCTGGGTCAGATCTGATTCTGGCTACAAGTGAAAGTAAATTGTTTGGTCCCCTCCCAGCCCCTATTTGAATTTTATGTATAGAACAAAATAACCTCCATGTTTGACACAATTGGGGATGATTGATAGACTCTTCTGAGGAGGTTTTGATGAGATTAGAAGGGCTGTTGTAAATCAAAATCTCAGTACTTTGCAAGGCAGCTGTTAGTGTCATGACTCCATCAGGACCTACACGTCCCTCACTTTGATAAGCATGGCAGTATCATCTTGCAAGTGCACCTGAAAAATGCATAAGACCTTGCTTCTTTTCCCAACTCTGCCATTGATTTCCTGCTTTGGGGATCGGTCCTGCTTTGAGCAGGGGGTTGGACTAGATGACCTCCTGAGGTCCCTTCCAAACCTGATATTCTATGATTCTATGATTTGCTGTGTGAGACCGAGCATTGTTCTTGTAACTTCTCCATGCATCAGTAACATTTATCTATAAAACTGTGATAACAATGGCTAAGTCTCCTTACAATTGTGGTTGAGATCTGTGGATGAAAAGTGCTAACGTTTGTTTAATTCAAGAAACATATTGGTGATATTTCTGAGAGACCGAATCTGTGTGTAGTCAGTCACCATTTGGGGGAATTCTGAATTTGATGTGCCTTCCTAGATTAAGGGTTGAACGTTATGCCATATGTCATTGGAAAAGTTATTTTTCTCTACATTTGTAGTAGTTTAACCTGTGACCTTGATGTCTTGATCAGGTGCATATTCCTAATGCACTCGTTCTTGAAATAAGTACTTCCCCTAGTTTATTTCTATAAGGACATAATATTACCCTGGCTATACACCCATATAGTAGAGTGTAGCCAGTAGTAGCTTTTGGCTGGCGGGGAGAGGAGCACCTTATGCAGGGTTGCTGCTGCTTCCTCCATTCAGAGGGGTGGGTTGTGGTAGAGCCTTGGCTCCACCCCCCAACATGCAGTCCTGCACAGCCTCGCTGTTGCAGAGGAGGAAGTAATGTGTGTCAGGTATAGGACTAGTACAGATTACTCCTTCCATGGAACAATGGGGGAAGCAAGGACTGGACTGAGATAGTCATAGCCTAATCCTGGGGCAGCCCAGCTATATACTGCTATTACTTTGGGCTAGTGGCAAAGCCACAATGGAGCCCTAAATGAGTGTGTGGATACATGACCCCTTCCTTTTTACTATGATTGTTCCATGAGTGCTCCTCTGTGGTTTGCATATACCTTGTTCTCCAGTTCTTTATCCTTTTTTGGAGGCTCATTCAAAAAACATAAAGAAGGCCAACACACATCCCCTTTGAAATTTCAGAACACCCAAAGGACTGTTTAGCAGCTACATCTGAATTAAACACAACACTTGGTTTTGTAGTGTTTTTTCTTAAATGTGATCACCCTCATTTACCACTGCTTTCCCTTAATACGCATGAGGCTGGATGCTGCTCTCTGTTACACCATCATAAATGCAGACTAACTCTATTTACCTCAGTAGCTATTCCTGATATACGTCATTGTAATTGAGATTGGAATCAAGCCCCTTGATTGGCAGAAATGTTCAATGTCCAATTAGGGGGTGTGGAGCAGAAAGAGAAATGCAGGGAGTAAATGCAGAGTAAACCAACATAGCGGCAGAGATGCCCCTTCTCTAAGTTGGGCTTGAGGTGGACAGTGGAATTGATGGCAGAGGTGATGAAAGAAGCCTTGCCCTTTAGTAAATAACTACCCGTTCTTAAGTACACTATAATGTAATGTTAATTGTGTACTGAGTATGCACCATGTACATCCCTGGTATAATTCCAATGATTTTACTGGTGTTAGAGTGTTATTAAATACAGCCAATGAGTATGTTCATGATTCAGTGTCCTTCACAATCGTTAGGATAGCATAAAAGTGACCTTGTCAGTTTAATAATATTTGCATGATCCAGTGGTATGGTCACATGAGTCAGTCAGAACGTTTGCTATGGGATCCTTTGTCAAGTTGCTTACCTATGCTGTGCCTCAGTTTTCCCATTTATAAAAATTCAGATAAGGATCATCATTCTTGCAGAGTAGTTTTATGGATGAAAAGCACCATACAAATGCTAAGTATTATAATTTAGCTGTGCAAATAACTGCACAGAAATCCATTGAGTCACACTGGAAACCAATTTCCAACCTCTTTTGCTGCCTACAAAATCTTCCCAGTTTCTTCTTAATTTAGAAAAGTTGTCATTCATTTTCCCTCCTGAATCCACTGCTGTATAGTGCTGCTGCTGCATATGATGCCTCAAAAGTCTATATCTCACTGGTGGATAATCACATTCTATGCAGTCTGCAAAGCACATTGAGATCCTTTTTGGGTTGAATGTGCTGTACTGCATAAAGGGGGTGGGTGGGTGGGTGAGCACACATCCCTTTCTCTCCCGCAACCCCTCCCCCCCGTTGTGCTGACATTAACCAGCTTGCATTTATGAACAAAGGGTGATGGAGAAAACCTCCATGAAACAAGGTTCGGTGGTCTCAGTAGCTTCTGCTGGAAGGCTGGATGAGCGAGATAAACACCACAGTCTGTACGTAAAAGAATAAATGGACACAAGTCAGACGTCAAGAATTGTAACATTCAAAAACCAGTTGGAGAACCACTTCAATCTCCCTGGTCACTCAATTACAGACCTAAAAGAGGCAATACTACAACAAAAAAACTTCAAAAACAGACTCCAACGAGAAACTGCTGAATTGGAATTAATTTGAAAACTGGACCCCATTAAGTTAGTTTGAAAACTGGACACCATTAGTCTGCACAGCTACAGACTAGGGACCGAATGGCTAGGCAGCAGTTCTGCGGAAAAGGACCTAGGGGTTACAGCGGACGAAAAGCTGGATATGAGTCAGCAGTGTGCCCTTGTTGCCAAGAAGGCCAATGGCATTTTGGGATGTATAAGTAGGGGCATAGCAAGCAGATCGAGGGACGTGATCGTTCCCCTCTATTCGACATTGGTGAGGCCTCATCTGGAGTACTGTGTCCAGTTTTGGGCCCCACACTTCAAGAAGGATGTGGATAAATTGGAGAGAGTCCAGCAAAGGGCAACAAAAATGATTAGGGGACTGGAACACATGAGTTATGAGGAGAGGCTGAGGGAGCTGGGATTGTTTAGCCTGCAGAAGAGAAGAATGAGGGGGGATTTGATAGCTGCTTTCAACTACCTGAAAGGGGGTTCCAAAGAGGATGGCTCTAGACTGTTCTCAATGGTAGCAGATGACAGAACGAGGAGTAATGGTCTCAAGTTGCAGTGGGGGAGGTTTAGGTTGGATATTAGGAAAAACTTTTTCACTAAGAGGGTGGTGAAACACTGGAATGCATTACCTAGGGAGGTGGTAGAATCTCCTTCCTTAGAGGTTTTTAAGGTCAGGCTTGACAGAGCCCTGGCTGGGATGATTTAACTGGGAATTGGTCCTGCTTTGAGCAGGGGGTTGGACTAGATGACCTTCTGGGGTCCCTTCCAACCCTGATATTCTATGATTCTATGATTCTAAGTTAGGCTTGAATAAAGACTGGGAGTGGATGAGTCATTACACAAAGTAAAACTATTTCCCCATGCTAATTTTTCCCCTACTATTACTCACACCTTCTTGTCAACTGTTGGAAATGGGCCATCCTGATTATCATTACAAAAGGGTTTTTTTCTCCTGCTGATAATAGCTCACCTTAACTGATCACTCTCATTATAGTGGGTATGGCAACACCCATTTTTTCAAGTTCTGTGTGTGTGTCTCTTCCTACTGTATTTTCCCCTGCATGCATCTGATGAAGTGGGTTTTAGCCCACGAAAGCTTATGCTCAAATACATTTGTTAGTCTCTAAGGAGCCACAAGTACTCATCGTTCTTTTTGCTGATACAGACTAACATGGCTACCCCTCTGAAACCTGTCACCACAAGCAAAGCTCAACATCTTGGTGAAAGGATGTTGGTGAGGATGTTTTCATTTAAACAAACGAAAAATGAGTGTCTCTCACTTTGGGCCAAGAAAATATCCGTATACTAAAGTAACTAGAAAATATAACTGTTGTGTGTAGGTGGGTTGTGTTTGTTTTTTTGTGTCTTCACAAATGAAAATTAGGGCCCTATTTTTGCCCTTTGGTCTATATGTGAAATTCCGTTGATATTTCACGGGTGATATGTGGCCCAACATCACCATCTGATCAGCGCAGACAGCTGCCCAAGCCTGCATAACAATGAGAGCACAATGTTGCTTTAAAGGCATTCTTATTGAGTCAGTGAGTAGTCACTGCACCCTTCCTAAAAGCACAAGGATAGCGATGGAGTTCTGCCTTTGGCAGCTTGAAAGCCTGCTCTTAAAAAAAGCAATTAGCCATGTAATTTATTCTACTGATGGATCAATGCAGGAAGCAGAAGCACCATTAAAGCTAAATCAGTCCCTTCACATGAGGTTCATGTATCCAACACAAAAGATTCAGTGCTTATAGCTAATAAAATTAAGATGTGGTGGTGGCGTTTTCCACTCTCAAATAATGCACCATTCTGTGAAGCTGCAGCAGTTGTCCTGGAAAGGGATACAATTTATCCATGTTCCAGGGATTTTTATAACTGTGGGGGCAGAAGCATAATTAATAGCATTAATATTTAGCATTTACGCAGAGCTCGCCTCTTCCCAAACGTGTTATGAACGTCAGCTGCATGAAATAGAACAGAATGTAGAAAATGTGTAATTAGAATAATCAGGATCTGAAATGAATGTTGGGTCTAGGGACAGATTGTGTTTAGACTTGCAGTAGTGAGCAAGGGGTGCAGGAGAGGTACAAAGAGACCGCACTTTGGGTGCTCTGATAGGGGAGCCAAAATCCTTTCCTTGTGATCATGAGCATTCTGCAGACTAGTGCCGCTAATGGCCCTAGTTGCACCAACAGACAAGGCCCAGCCATCACAACTTGACGAATCTGTGAGTTGTGCCCTGGGAGATGTACATGTGGTGGAGCTGACAACCCAGCATTTGTTCCCCTAAGCCTCAGGAGCAATTCTGGCTTAGCCAGTAATCCTCCTAGAGCTCCTTTCTGCTCTGAAGCCCTGCTGGGCCCCATCAAATACCTGATTCAGTGTCTTTGGCATGATCCGGTGTACAGCATCTCTTTGGTTCAGCTGGTTACACTCAGTTCCACGCTAGAATGTTGTGAGTGCAAGTGTCAGACCAGGATCTGGGCTCATTCCCCTTGCTGTCAGGGTAGTGGAGATGCATTCTTCTGAATACACCGTTAAGCTTCTGCCTCTTCAGCATGTCTCTGGTGACTATGTAGGTGGGATAACAGCTTTCAAAGTGAGTAGGCAATAACTGCAACGCCCCGGCCAATATTCTCCTTCTTGCTAAAACACCTTCTCATGTCCACAGCGGCGTGTGAGTAATACATTCCGTGTTGGGTGGCAGAGTAACTGCACTACAGGGGACAGATTCTGATCTCAGTTACACTGGAATGTAAATCCTTTGAGGGCAAAGGAGTTACTCTAAGCTGTGAATATAGGCCCTTAGCACTGAGGTATCTCAGGATTTGTTGACTGAGAGTTTGTGTTTTCTCGGTTCTTACATACAGGGTTCTGCAAGGAGGCATGTCACAAGTTCAAGTGATTCCATGTAACCCATAAAGAGTGTTACAAACACCTCCCAGGTCTGGTCAAAGCCTTCCTTCTCTTTCTCCTTGCTGCATAAAAAGCTTTTCCTAGTAAGAGGAGGCCTTGCAAAAATTCCTTCTTAAGAAAGCCCCCAAAAGCTATAGACTATAAAACAGTCATATTTTTATAAGAGTACTCCCAACTCTGCCACTGCCTTTCTATATGGCCTCCAAAAAAGTCACCATGCACATTGCTAAGTAAAAGGTAAGGTGGGAGCAATTAAGAGATCATGACAGTGTATCATGTAAAGGATCTGAACAGAGATGGGCCTGAATCAAAATCCTAGATGTAAACATTTCCAGACTCTGGGCTGTTTGAAATCTGAATCCAAATTTTGAAGCTCTGGTCTGTTTCCAAATGTGACAAACGTTATCTAAGATGAATAAATAAGTGAGATGCTGTTTCTTTTCGTTCTGGCTCAGGTCCCACTTCCAGGCTGTCAATGCTGCAATGTTTCTGCACAATGCAGGTGCACGTGCATGCCCCCACACACTGCACATACTCCCGCCTGCCGTTCTGCTGAGACTAGCGAAGGGGGAGTTTGTGCTTTGGCAGCTTAGAACATGACTGTGAATACCGTGTGTCCTGACTCCTGCAGCCTCTGGGCCATTCACTTCCTCATCAGTGTTTCAATTATAGTAATTCTGATTGATCCGCTTTGCCTTTCCCCAGGAAGGATTGCAAAGTGAGTAGAAACTGCCTGTGTTCATTTATTTCTGGGAAGTCCCCAAACAACACCAGAACCATGTAGTTCAAGGAAGCAGAGGACAAGACGGGAAGCCCTTAAATGTGTTGTCTTGACACCCACACAATGGTGGGTCATGCCCAAATAGTGTCTTCATATAACAAAATATTGCATTTTGCCTCAGCCTGGTTCTTTCTCCCCTCTCCCAGATATGTTCTTTCCTTCATCTAATCCCCATCCCCTTTCTCTTCTCCAATATCAGTTGATATCAAGTTAGTATTTCAGGAGAGTATTAAGGATGCTGTGCTGCTGGAGGTATTACCTTTTAGCTGCAAAATAGCAGCCCTGATCACGTGTAGTGGTAAACTATCCCTGGACAATTTTTACATGAGCAGAGTTTTGAGTTTTTTTTCTCTTAGGCAGACACGTCTTGGATAATTACTTTTTTTTTCTCTTACATAATACTCCTATGGTTTCTACTGGATACAGTATTCTTTTTTCACTGCCTGCCTTAAGTTGTTGTACAGTGTGGTTTTGCACAGTTACTGTGTTCTACTCCAGAGGTGGCTGAAATTTGGTGGTAATTTCTATATACCACTTAGCTAGCTATTGTGAAGGTTGCTGAATGGGAATACTTTAAGGCTATCAGGTGCAAGATGCTGTAGAGGCACAAAGTAATCATTTAGCAAAATATCCTCAGAATGAGACCACCCTTGTGATCTCATTCAAAACATTTTTTGTTTATTTCTGCAGCTTCTGCCACTGGCGTAGTTCAAGTTTCTTGCCATGTCGCTGGGGTTCAGGTTTTTTAAACTGTAGGTGTTTCTCTCCCTCTCTGAACATTGCTGATGAGCACATTCAGCCTTGCGAACAAAGAGACCATTAGGCAGAGTGTGGAGTCTGTCCGGTAGGCTGAGAGAGAGACGCTGACGTTGACATTTGTGGGGGAAACATGGAAGTTCTCAGCTCGCCTCCACTCCAGTGTTGAAAACAGTGTAGAAGTGTCAGCCAAGTTTTCTTATAACTGGTGGTGAGCATAGTTTCCCTTGTCTACTGCAAAGGGAAAACAGTTTCCAACAGCAGCTTGTGAGTGGGGGCGGGACTACAGCTGTGTGACATTTTTCAGATGTAGAGTTTATTTGCCAAAGAATGGAGTAATTCAGGTCAGCTGAAACGATTTGGGAATTCAGATCAAATACAGCGAATAGTTTAAGATGGAAAAAAAAATTAGAAAAAGGCAAAATGTTCTGTTTTGACATTTTCTAAATGAAATATTTCAACCTTTTTTTTTTTTTTGAAAACTGTGTTTCATTTAAAAATGTAGATGTATTTAAAAAATAACAAAAAGGTAAAAAAAAAAAAAAACCACCCTAATTAATGAAATGGAAAAAAAAATGTTTTAAGTTGGACAAGATGTTTTCTTTGACCCAAAATGATTTTTCTTTTCAGCAAGAAAAAATTAAAAATTTCCATTTTGGGTTGATCCAAAACTTTTTTTTTTTTTTTTAATTTCGACTGCAGCCACTGAATTGGAAAGTTCCATTGTTCACTCAGCTCTAGATGGGAGGGACTTTCCTGCTTGACAGATGATGTCACACAACAGCTTTTAAGTTCGTGACCTTGAGAGAGTTGTTCACTAGTTTGCGGTACTCTGTCTGGCAGCCATTGCATTACAGCTTTCAGCTGAATACCTATGCTGTGACCTGCGTTCCAAGATAAAACACCCTTGTTTTCATGTTATTCTTGGAGGTAAGCAACAGGGAAAAAAGCTGTTGTACTGAAAATGCAAGGTCTAACTCTAGATGAGCAGATTGATAGTTTAGTTGCTTACAAGTACTTTAATCCTCTGATAATTTCTACTTAATACAAATGGATTTATGCAAGTGTGAATTTTCTCAAATTTCTGTTGAATAACACACTTACAGATGCTTGTGTTACAAGAGAGACAATTGTAGGTCACCTAGTTCTTCACTCTGTGTACAAGATTGATTTCTGGATTATAGACTCAACTGCTGGAGCCCAAGAAACTTCCTTTGAAAGATTATTCCATAGTCCAGTTGACTTTACTACTACAGCTTTTCCTTGAGGGATTATTATCCCACTCATCTCTTCTGGTATTCCTCTATTTATCACATCTTTACAGAAATACATTTTTTTCCCCTCTCTGAGTTTGACTCCCTTCAGATAATGTTTGTAAAAAGCGCTTTGAAGATGTCGAGTGCTATAGAAATACTATTATTACAGGCAGTTAATGACAATGATCTTGCATTTCTATAGAAAGCCTTCTTTGCAAATGGATCCAAAAGCATTTTACAAACCAGAAGGCAGTTAGTACAATTTATGGGCCATATCTGCATTCCATGCTCAGGCAAAATTCTTATCAAATTCAGTGGAAGAATATGATATACTATAATGTGCAGAGCCAGATTAAGTCCCATGTCTATAGCCTCAGCTCCTGGAGTCATATGATTACACCAGACTCTCAGCTTTCATTAAAACATGTAAATTTCTAGCTCATATGGTTGTGAAGAAAAACTTGAAAACAGGACCCGCATGTAACTGCTGCAATGGGTCTGCCTGAGTCTGCAGCCAACCTTAAACAATAGCTCTGACCTACCCTATGCATCTGAGTGCGGTGTTAACTCCAAGACCCACTGCTGGGCGGGAGTTGCCAACACTACTCCAATGAAGGCAGGAGGAGAAGAGTGCAGCAGGTCCAGCCCACTGACCGAACCAGATACATTGTGGCTGCTGGGCTTAGTACAGGAGAGCCGTCCCTGTTCTACCACAGCCTCTTGAGACCAGAGAACCCATACAGCCACCATTACTTCTCTTAAAGGAAGGAGGGCCCGTGCTGCCACTCCTTGGGAGTAAAGGGAATGGGGAATTCCTACATCACTACCTCTCTGGGAAGGAAGTGGGGTATCCTGCTACTGTCACTCCAGGTGGGGCAGGGCCACAGCATGGGTGGCAAAGCTATGAGTTTGGAGTTACAAGGGGCCCCATGTCAGGGTGTGACTAGGCCTTCAGATTGCCGCAATGTGCCCCTGAGTGCATGGGTGTGTGTAGTCTGGTTTCCCCCCTGCATTACTGCCTTCATTTCAGTGAAGTTAGCCCAGCATAGAACCGCAGTAACCAAGCAGTGAATCAGGTCTATCTCTCAGATGAGACATCAGTTTGTGTCATTCAGGACAGGACAGTGAATAATACTCTATCCAAGTGGATTACAAAGGAATTGAGGTGGGCAGAATATAATTATCCAAACTGGAATTTTGCCAAACACTGAGATTGCAAAAGGTGCCATGGATACAATGGTAAGGACCTCACTTTTACATTTTATCCTAAAAAGTGGTCTTATCCTCTCCAAGCTGTCTTATATATCTAGCTCCACTATACATACTTTGATCTTTTAACCTTGCTTCGTATACCATTCCCTTTAGATTGTCTGTGTTGCCCTTTTGTGATTGATTATTGTCTAATCAGTAGTTTAATTGTTTCCTCTGGGCAAAAACACATTTATTACAGACAATGGTGACATTGCTCATCTGTTCTTACTGGCCATGTGAAAATAAAAAGCCTCCTGTTTCCAGTAGCTGGTCAGGTTAGTACTAGAGTTCACACACTGGAGCTTTTCACCCCACATTGCAATACAGCTGCCAGAACTCAAGGTCTCCTTTCAGTTAAGTCTGACTTCCAAGAGGTATACCAGCAGATTTTCTACTCAGCTACTTGGGGTCCACTCTGGAATAATTCCAGCACTGATTTTACCTTCTCATGTTAAGCAGATATGTTTTCATACTGAGTCATTTAGTTTTACAGTAAAGTGTGTTAGTAAAATGGCCAAGAGCATCATGTTTTTGGATTCATTAATTTTTCTTGCCCATTCTGAGACAATTTAAAGGGACTTGAAGGTGGAAACAGACCACAGGAGCAACTTGAAGTCACCTGACCATGCAGAGTGAAAAAAGGAGGAAATAAGGCCAACTGGAATCACCAACAGGGTGAGGTGCAGATAAAAAAGCAGCGCTCGTGGAGCTATTGGAGAAGTAAGAGCATGGAGAAAAGATAGACCTAGAAGCCCAAGGAAAAGAGGATCTCCAGAAGTGGGCAATTTGCCATGTGAAAGTTGGCAGAGAGCTCAAGAAGATTCACTGTTCAGAAGTGGCCTTTACCCATGGCAAGAAGAATCCTCTGGTATCTTTAGTGCGGCTGTTCTTGTGGAGTGGAGATTGTGGAAGCCAGAGGGGCAGGAATCAAGGAGGAAGTCGGAGAAGAAGCCCTGGCACAGGGACTAGAACATCTGCTTTGAGATGAAGAAGTCTCAGTGACCAAGAGGGGAATGTAGTTGAGTGTGGTCTCCAGGAAAGAGGAAACAGCCTGCTTAACGGAGGATGTGAAAGGAGGCAGCGGAGAGAGAGATTAATGATAAGTGAGAGTCAAATTGAGCCCTTCTGCACACTGATGCGACTCTCATCATCCCTGTGTGCCAGAAGTGAATGTGGTCCCAGGAGAAGAAAAAAGAAAGCACAAGAGAGGCCAGGACTAGGGCAGCGAGATGGTTTACATCAGGGCGTTAGATGAAGATGAAAGCTAGGAGACATCAGAGTTGGACACACAAGCAAAGGATATCTAAGGAGGAAGGAGAAGAGGGGGTGGAAAGAGAGGAAAGCAGGGCCTGGAGAGCTAAAGACACTGTAATAATGCTGTGTTTCACATAGTCTTCAGTTGTTAGTAGCTCTTTCAGTTCTGTTCCCTGAATAGCTGGAGCTCTTCCAGTTATTATGCAGAGAGATATTACATATCTGCTGCAACCACAAAGAACCAGTGAAGAGAAGTGCAAGCTGATGCAAGCGTACAAGCAAGACCCTATTTGTAATGTCTACAAGCCAGAATAACATTGTCATTGTATGCCTGCCTATTGCCTTTTACCTAAGGGGAAAGGGCAAAAAAATGTCTACAATAGTTCTTTCCAGTGCAATGGATATTTATTCTGAGGCACAAGCTGTGTTTTATGCCTCTGTGTTACTTGTTCCGTTGGGAAAGAGAGGCTTTCAGTGTTCAGGGCTGCATGTTCAGCAACTTTCCTGGGCAATAAATACAATTTTTTTAAAAAGGGCTTCATTTTATGTTTTCCAATTCACAAACGTTAATAGCAATGTAGATATTTTCCTGATTCTTCTGGACTTCAGCTTGCAGAGTAAATGTTCAGATCTGGTGTAAACAGGAGTAATTCCACTGAAGTCAGCTATACCAGGACGGAATTTGGCTGATAATCTGGAAAGCACCCGGGAAATACAACTCTCCTGGATGAAAGGCAATAATCAAAATTAAGTTACTGCATTCAAAAAAGTTCTTCCTCCTATTTCATCTTAAGCAGCATGCCAGTTTGGTGACTTGTGACCTTGGGACTTGTGGGAGGAAAATGAAAGAGACTTGCCAGGAGACTCCCTCCTCCCCCAAGGCTTTTGATCTCAGGAGGAAACAGAACCCTTAGACTTATGGTAGTCAAAAATGTCACTACCAACAGTGAAGCTATGGACAAGAAAATGGCAAAATTCCAGCTACTTTATCTTGCAGTATTATTATCTAACAGTGTACTTCTTTACCATAGGATCTGAGCACCTCAGACTGATTAACTGATTTTATTCTTACAATGCCAGTGAGGTGCGAAAGATCTACTTGCAGGGTGGTCACTCATGCATCCCCAGAACACGGGACACTATGGTACTTGGAGGAACAGAGTGGGCCTGTCCCCTCCTGCATGACCCCACCTTCTCCAGTGTGACCAAGTCACGCCTCACAGAGGACACCATTTTGAAGAGCATGCATGGTGGGCAAGGTCACACCAGCAGCGGTGGAGCAGCATACTCTTCAAAATAGCATCTCCCAGCTGTAACCGTGGACAAAACCACATCTGTTTTTTTCTTATTACTGGACAGAGGACAAACCGCCCCAAAAGAGAAGTGTCTAGCTTAAAACTGTACAGTATCCCATTTTTCCATTGGGGAACTGAGGCACAGGATAGATTAAGCCCTTTAGGCAATGTTGTATAGGAAGTCTGTGACTAAGCCAGGAACTGGTTTCAGGTCTCTTGAGTCCCAGTCCAGTCTCTTATTCTCTAGACCAAGGGCAGGCAAACTTTTTGGCCTGAGGGCCACAGCGGGTTTCCAAAATTGTATGGTGGGCCAGTTAGGGGAGGCTGTGTCTCCCCAAACAGCCAGGAGTGGCCCAGCCCTCCCCTGCTTCTCGTAACTGACCCCTGCCCTCCCCTGCTTCTCGCCCCCTGGGACTCCTGCCTCATCCAACCCCCACCCCGTCCCCTGACGGCCCCCCGGGACTCCTACCCAATCCACCACCCCCTTCTCCCTCTCCCCTGACTGCCCCCCCAGGACCCCTGCCCCATCCAACCCCCCTGTTCCCTGCCCTCTGACCTCCCCGCCCCTTATCCCCACCCCCGCCCCCAGACACCACCCCCAACTCCCCTGTCCTCCAACCCCCACTGCTCCCTGCCCCGTTACTGTGCTGCCTGGAGCACCGGTGGCTGGCGGCGCTACACCTGCACCTGCCAGAGAACCGGGTCAGGCCGCGGCTCTGCAACTGCGCTGCCCGGCCGCCCAGAGCGTTGCAGCAGCGGCACAGCAAGTTGAGGCTGCACAGAAGGGGGGACAGCGGGGGAGGGGCTGGCGGCTAGCCTCCCGGGCCAGGAGCTCAGGGGCAGGGCAGGAGGGTCCCGCAGGCCGGAGTTTGCCCACCTCTGCTCTAGACCCATCCTTTCTATGTAGCTAGTATTCATTACAAATGTAGGCCCCAATACTGCAAACATTTAGGTACATGCTGCAATATATTCCTTCTTATCTGAATGACTGTGTATATAAATGCTAAAAGAAAAGGAGTACTTGTGGCACCTTACAGACTAACCAATTTATTTGAGCATAAGCTTTCGTGAGCTCTACTCTGAAACCAATACAAATTCTAGAAATCTAAATACTAAGATGAGTGAACTTGAATGCCTGCTATTAAATGAAGATATTGATAACTAGGCATCACAGAAACTTGGTGGAATGATGACAAACAATGGGACACTGTAATACTAGGATAAAAAATATATAGGAATGACAGAATAGGTCATGCTGGTAAGGGAGTGGCACTAGAGGTGAATGAAGGCATAGAGTCAAATATAGTAAAAAATCTTAAATGAATCTCCATGGATAGAAATTCAATGCTTGAATAATGAGAGTATAGGAGTGGGAATATACTGCCGACCACCTGACTAGGATGGTGATTATGAAATGAATGAATGAATGAAATGCTCAATTCTTGATTTAGTCCTAAGTGGAGCACAGGATATGGTCCAAGAGGGGAATATAGCTGAGCTGCTCGATAATAGCTACCATAATATAATTAAATTGAATATCCTTGTGGGGGGAAAATACCATAAAAGCCCACCATTATAGCATTTAACTTCAGAAAGGGGAACTACATAAAAATGAGGAAGCTAGTTGAATGGAAATTAAGAGGAAATGTGAAATGCCTGCAAGCTGCATGGAAACTTTTTTAAAACATCATAATTGAGGCTCAAATTAAATGTATACCCCAAATTAAAATGAACAGTAAGAGGACCAAAAAATGCCACCATGGCTAAACAACAGAATAAAAGAAGCAGTTAGAGGACAAAAAGGCCTCCTTTAAAATTTTGAAGTCAAATCCTACTGAGGAAAATAGAAAGGAGTATAAACTGTGGCAAGTCAAGTGTAAAAGTATAACTAGGCAGGCCAAAAACAAATTTGAAAAGTAACTAGCAAAAGACACAAAAACTAACTGCAGAAAAAAAAAGTTATTTAGTACATCAGAAGCAGGAAGCCTGCCAAACAATCACTGGGGACATGATCTAGGTGCTAAAGCAACACTCGAGGAAGATATGGCCATTGTAGAGAAGCTAAATGAATTCTTTGCATCAGAGTAAGTGAGGGAGATGCCCATACCCTTGCCATTCTTTTTAAGTGACAAATCTGAGGAACTGTCCCAGATTGAGGTGTCAATAGAGGAGGTTTTGTAACAAACTGTTAAATTAAAGAATAAAAAGCCACCAGGATAAGATGGTATTCACCCAGGAGTTCTGAAGGAACTCAAATATGAAATTTCAGAATTACTAACTGTGATATGTAACCTACCACTTGAACCAGCTTCTGTACCAGATGACTAGAGGATATCTAATGTGATACCAAGTTTTTATAAAGGCTTCTCAGATGATCCCAGCAAGTACAGGGCAGTAAGCCTAACTTCAGTACCAGGCAAACTGGCTGAAACTATAGTAAAGAACAGAATTATCAGATACATAGATTAACACGATTGCTGAGTATGAGTCAATATGGCTTTTGTAAAGGGAAATCATGCCCCACCAATCTATTAGAATTCTCTGAGGGGGCCAACAAACACATGGATAAGGGAGATCCAGTGGATAGAATATACCTAGACTTTCAGAAAGCCTTTGACAAGGGTCCCTCGCCAAAGGCTCTTAAACAAACTAAGCAGTCATGGGATAAGAGGGAAGGTCCAGTAACTGGTTAAAAGACAGGAAACAAAGGGTAGGAACTCATAGTCAGTTTTCAGAATGGAGAGAGGTAAATAGTGGTGTCCCCCAGGGCTCTGTACTGGGACAAGTACTGTTCAACGTGTTCATAAATGATCTGGAAAAAGGGGGTAACCCTGAGGTGGCAAAGTTTGCAGTGATACAAAATTACTCAAGATAGTTAAAGCACACGGCAGATAATTACAAAGTGATCTCACAAAACTCCGTGACTGGGCAACAAAATGGCAGATGAAATGCAAGGTTGATAAATGCAAAATAATGCACATTGAAAAACATAATCACAACTGAATACAAAACAATGGGATCTAAATTAGCTCTTAGCACTGAAGAAAGATCTTGGAGTCATTGTGAATAGTTCTCTGAAAATATCTGCTCAAAGTGCAGCAGCAGTCAAAAAAGCGAATAGATTGTTAGGAACCATTAGGAAAGAGATAGATAATAAGACAGTAAATATCATAATGCCACTATATAAATCCATGGTATGTTCATACCTTGAATACTGTGTTCAGTTCTGGTCAACCCATCTCAGAAAAGATATATTAGAAACAGGAAAGGTAGAGAGAAGGGGAACAAAAATTATTAAAGGTGTGGAACAGCTTCCATTTAAGGAGAGATTTAAAAGACTGGGACTATTCAGCTTGGAAAAGAGACACCTGAAGCGGGGCAAGGATTGATAGAGGTCTATAAAATCATGACAGCTATGGAGAAAGTGAATAAGGAAGTGTTATTTACCCCTTCACATAACACAAGAACCAGGGGTCATCCAATTAAATTAATAGGCAGCAGGTATAAAACAAACAAAAGAAAGTACTTCTTCACACAACGCAAAGTCAACCTGTGGAACTCGTTACCAAGGAATGTGGTGAAAGTCCAGACTATAAATGGATTTAAAAAATAATTAGATAAGTTTATGGAGGATAGGTCCATCAGTGGCTATTAGCCAAGATAGTTGGAAATGCAACCCCATGCTCTGGGTGTCCGTAAGCCTCTGACAGTCAGATGCTGGGACTGGATGATAGGGGATGGATCACTTGATGATTGCCCTGTTCTGTTCATTTCCTTTGAAGCATCTGGCGTTGGCCACTGTCAGAAGAGAGAATACTGGGCTAGATTGACCATTGATCTGACTCAGTATGGCCATTCTTACGTTCTGTGAGTGAAGTTCAGCATATGTGTTTGCAGGATGGGGGCATGAGCCCACCCACCTACCCCATCCCATTTTTTATGGTCCGTGAATTTTTTACAAATTGATCCTGATCATCTTCAAATATATTCCGTACTTCTAAGTATTCACTAAATAGCGGGACATATAATGTTCAGCCTATAAGTTGTTCAAGAACTGTTCACTTCAACTTTTTTGTTATTTATTATTGGGGAAGTGGGGCTAACTACTTAAGTCACATATAAGGTTGTGCTGCTCCCTGGTTAGGTAATGAAGCTTTTAAAACATCAGAATAGCTAATGGTGAATAATGCACTTCTGGGATGATTTTTGGACTAATAATAATGTAATGATCAAATTCATCTAAGTAATAATTTGGTGACCCTCACATTATCTACAGTGGGAACTGCACGTCTATACAGAGAACCTGAATTTGGCTCTGAGATGTGTTATGTTCACAGCATACACACTGAGAAGTTAGATTAAAACATACTCTTACTAGAATGTTGCAATATAACACTAGTTCTTAGACTTCAGAATAGTAATACAAAAGAACCCAAAACAGGGAGAGAGAGAAAGAGAGAAAACAGGCTGCTCCCTAAAAAACAGAGAGTCACAACTCACACCACCTTATTCTAAACTTGCTGGCTGTGGACTGACTACTGCTGCAGTGTTAGGCCCAGATTGCACACATCCCTGCAAAGCCCCCTAGCCTGCAAGCAGGACTAGAAAACCCTTCTGAGTATTTAAAGTGAAAGCTCACAATTTCAATACAGTTTTCAACACACTGGACGGGATAAGAGAGAGACCATGAATACTCATAACTAATGAAAATCATAGTAAAGCATTATGCCTTTAGCTGTGAATATATTCTTCAATCAACTTTACTGTTCAACCAGCTATAATTATTATTGAAAATTATGTACAAAATGGTATGAACAGCACTGCACAGACGTGTAAGAATGAGATACATACTTGTGTGTGGAAATTGCTCTAAAAGTAGCTGGAAGGGAAATAAAATCACTTTCAAGCAAGCTAACCAGCAAAACACACACAATATGCAACCTTTTCACAGCTGCCAAAAGAGATCAGTCTAGTTTCTTTTTTTAACCAGAGGGGGAATCTTAACCAGTAAAAGCTCTTTGGAGCCAAGAAAGACATTCCTTAAAAAAAATCAAGCTGGAATAAGCCAAAATCTCATTCAAAGATCAAAACAGGCGGCCAATTAAACTAATGCACTGGGCCAAATTTACTGATGGAGTTAGTTGAAATCAATGCAGCTACACCTATTGTCTTTGCTTCAGAGCATTTAGGTTAGTGTTGCAGGCTTGTTAAAAGTGTGTATGTTTGAATAACATTCTATATGTATACCCCCACTTCAAAACCTTTCCTCTGCATGGATGTAAAACATCTCTTGACACTTTTCTTAAGAGTAGGGGACTTGCTATGGGCTTCTTGGCCAAATTTTTCTCTTTTCACCACACTGTTCTGTTGGTTTGGTTGCTACACTTCATCCCTGAAGCAGCCGTGTTACTGTGGAGCTATACGTGCATGGTTTATGAAACTGTGTGCAATCCTTAAAGCTAGATAATTGGGAAATATTTTTTGCAGTGCTTTCCCTGACATCTCTAAACTCTTTTCTTCCCCCCACCTACCAGTGATCATGTCTGCAATATTTGCCTTTATTTTTATGCACGTTCCATGGATGCCATGAACCTGAGGCTACCATTCCTTCCTTAACTTAGTACCATGCAACATTTAATCAGTAACTACTTTAGGAGAAAAGGAACAGCTATCCCACCTGCACCTCTTTGTTTCTCTTTATGTGTCTGGCTTCGTATTTATTATTTAAAAGCTTGAAGTCTTAAGTGATTTTCCGAGTACACATACTGGTAGAATCAATTCATTCAAAAGGGGGTATCAAAAACATTTGGATGCAGAAGTGACATGTTCAGATAACAGGAGAAGTAAATGAGTAATTCATACGGGGGGAATATATTTAGCTATATTTAGCTAAAAGGGCATTTCAGATTAAATGTGTTCTGATAATGGGTTTTCATCGTAATCCTATTTAACAGACAATTAACTCATAGCACATGGACAGCATGGTCTATTGGTTAGCGCAGGAGACTGGGAGTAAAAGGCTATGGAATTCAATTCGTGACTCAGCTACTTTCTGTGAGCTACATTGTGTAAATTGTAGCATGGAAGGAGTAGGCATTGTGGCTCAGAGACACATGTTTGAGTCAAAATTCCTACCCTCCTGCTTACTCCTGGGGGGTAGTAACTTATGACCTCTAACAGGAACACACTACTACTGACCCCGCTCTGGCTCAGCTACTCTGGACCCCTGATCTGGGTAGCCCATACACTGTCTGTCTACAGAGCAGTTGAGAGGGTACGTCCCAGTCTGAGTAGATAGACACATGCAGAAGTTAGGGCGCTAAAAATAGCAGTGTGGCTGCAGCGCCATGGCAGCGGCTAAGGCTAGCCACCAGAGTACACACCCAGGGGGTCAGGAGGGATTGTAGTTTGGAAACTAGCTCAGGCTGCCACTCTTGACTTTGCACTCCTATTTTTAGCGGGCTAGCTCAAGCAGAGCTAATGCATGTCTATCTTCTACCCATGCTGAGAAGCACCCTCAAGGCTGCTGTGGCGTAGGTATATGCTTAAGGACTAAGGAAGAGTCTTACTCCCTTCTGCAGTCCTGTAGTCCAAGTCACAGTCTAGCCTTGCGTGACTTTGGGAAAGTTACTTAACCTCTTTGTGGCTCAGTTTCTACCTCTGGAAAGTGGTAATAATAATACTCCCCTGCCTGTGGGTTCCTCAGATGAAGGGGAGTGCTACAGATGCCAAATGTGATCGTTATTCTGTCATTCCTCAAGGGACTGCTTTTGATTTCATTTGTTATCCACATCATATTTATACCTAGTGTGTAACATTCTTTTGCTCATATGAATGGTGTTGCTTTCACAAGCCCTGAGGAAGGAGTTTTCAGGTTCTCTTGCCTTACCTTGTGAGTACCTCAGAGCAGAGATCCAATGTCATCCACTCTTGCGATATTTGGTGTTTATGTTAAAACCTGAGTGCCAGGAGTAGTGTGATTATATGAAGGTCTCAGCTCCCATTAAGAAAAAACGAGTACATTATTTCTAGCCCTCGTGGTATGGGAAAAAAGCTTGAAAATGTGAACCATAAAGGCTCAAACCAGAAGGCAAAGGAAAAAAACCCCAATTTTTAATTTTTTTTAAAAACTCAAGACTTTTAAGACAATCTCTTAAAAGGAGGTCAGATTGTCCTTCCTGCATATTTTGAGTACCTGTCCTGTGAGAAATCCTAGTAGAACACTGGGCTTCCCAAAAGATAACATTTCTGAACAGAAAAGGAGTACTTGTGGCACCTTAGAGACTAACAAATTTATTAGAGCATAAGCTGTAGCTCACGAAAGCTTATGCTCAAATAAATTGGTTAGTCTCTAAGGTGCCACAAGTCCTCCTTTTCTTTTTACGGATATGGACTAACACGGCTGCTACTCTGAATTTCTGAAGAGGAGATTCTAACCTAGGAGAGGCATAGGTTCTGCTACTGCTATACCATGGCTCTCCTGAGAGCCCTTCAGTCAGCTGGCCATGATGTAGGAGAGAGAGAAATTTACTTTTCTGTTTCATTTTACGTATTTCATTAGTACAGAGGAGGCAACGGCACTGCGTTGCCCAGGGCTTGTATAGACAGGTTGTAAAACCTGTAGTGGCAGAATAGGCTGGCTTGCGAAGGGCCTCTAGGGAGGGCTGACTTGCTAAGTGCAAGATGTGCAGAGAGTATGCTCCAAATTGTAACAACATGCATAAGTATGTGCGTGACTAGTGAATGCTGCGTGGCGAACACACTGCAGCAGGCAGTGAATGCTGTAGGTATGCTCAGACAGCAGCCAGTGCTTCATTTTAAACTGCCTCTCTGGCTGGAGTGAATTTAATAGAAAATTCTAACTTTCCTTTCCTTCCTTAGTTTTTTTTTTTTTTAACCATGCTATAGACCTGAACACAAGATTGTTTCCATGCTACAGAATTCTATAGAATGGTTCAAAACATCTATAGAGAGGCAATCATCTTCTATTGCAAACTTCCATAATAATATGGTAATTTTTATAGAACCCTACATGTTTCATCCCTTTTAAATTCCATAGGAATTGTGTATAAGGGGAGACCAGTCCCAAGTAAGACTCAGGAATGTTGGCCTATCTCCATCAGCCCACAACTGCTTGTCAAGCCTAGTCTATTGTTGCTTGGCTGAGCCCTTTGTCAGTGCCATAATTCCAAAGCTCTCGTGCTGGATCAGGGATTAAGTGATACCCAAGAAGAAGATGTCAGACTCCCCCGGCAGACATAAAGGTCTTTTTTTATTTAAGCTGAGCCTCAAACAACCCCCCCACGTGCTCTGCAATGTAAAAATGAGTAGTTAATTAAGGATCTGATTAGGCATCCAATGAACTCAATAGCAAAATTCTCAGTGAATTCAGTGGCCCTATGAACATGGGTGACTTTTAATTGTATAGGTTTGCCGTGGGCTCTGAAGCCACTGAAGGAAAAAGATGTTTGACAAACCCCGAGAGGAGTATCTGAAAGAAAAATAATAATAAAAAAATGGAATTAAAAAACTGGACACTATTCATTGTATTGTACTAAGTAGAAAAAGGGAATAAAAGAGGAAAACAAAATTTTGAAATTTCAATTTTTCAAACAAATATTTTGCAAAAGGTCTGGAAAAAAACTCAACATTATTCCATTTCAATCCCTGTGAAACAGAAACAATTTTGAAAGTGAATATTTTTTCTGCCAAATTGTTTTTCTATTTTTGACCTGTTCTTCTAGAAATGTTGTTGGATTTTGAACCTGGCTTGACCTGCTCATGGAACCTTTTATATGTTGGTGCTCAGAGTTGCACACATATTTACAGACGTCAATGAAATATGTCAACGTCAACGTTAATGAAATATGTCAATTGAAACTGAAATAGATGTATCCCTTTGTCCTCTCTCAAGGCTAGCAGACAGAGGGGCTCACCAGGAGAGGCCAAGTCTAAGCCCAAGCAGAACCTGTATCTCTGGTTAGCATTGCCTACTCCGCAATGTTTCTCTTTTGGAAATCATGGTGTGACTGTAATTATTTATGAATACTCTGTCTTGACCTTGATCCTATTTACCCACCTCTTGCTCAAGACACGACCCGTCTTATAATCACTTATACAGGAGTAAGAAAAAATTGTCTGTTCTCAAACTTTGTTTGAGAGCAATAATAAGGGTGCGGGGTTGAGTTTTCCACTAAACAAAATAATAGAATCATAGAATATCAGGGTTAAAAGGGACCTCAGGAGGTCATCTAGTCCAACCCCCTGCTCAAAGCAGGACCAATCCCCAACTAAATCATCCCAGCCAGGGCTTTGTCAAGCCTGACCTTAAAAACCTCAAAGAAAGGAGATTCTACCACCTCCCTAGGTAATACATTCCAGTATTTCACCAGCCTCCTAGTGAAAAAGCTTTTCCTAATAGCCAACCTAAACCTCCTCCACTGCAACTAGAGACCATTACTCCTTGTTCTGTCATCTGCTACCACTGAGAACAGTCTAGATCCATCCTCTTTGGAACCCCCTTTCAGGTAGTTGAAAGCAGCTATCAAATCCCCCCTCATTCTTCTCTTCCGCAGACTAAACAATCCCAGTTCCCTCAGCCTCTCCTCATAAGTCATGTGTTCCAGTCCCCTAATCATTTTTGTTGCCCTCCACTGGATGCTTTCCAATTTTTCCACATCCTTCTTGTAGTGTGGGGCCGAAAACGGGACACAGTACTCCAGATGAGGCCTCACCAATGTCAAATAGAGGGGAACGATCACGTCCCTCGATCTGCTGGCAATGCCCCTACTTATACATCCCAAAATGCCATCGGCCTTCTTGGCAACAAGGGCACACTGTTGACTCATATCCAGCTTCTCGTCCGCTGTAACCCCTAGGTCCTTTTCTGCAGAACTGCTGCCGAGCCATTTGGTCCCTAGTCTGTAGCGGTGCCTGGGATTCTTCCGTCCTAAGTGCAGGACTCTGCACTTGTCCTTGTTGAACCTCATCAGATTTCTGTAGACTATAGTCATAGTCTATAGAGCTGTGATGCATAGTCACATAGCTAGGCTATAGCCCCAGGTCTTGGACAGTGGTTAGCTCAGAAGACTGAAAATCAGGAGAGCTGGGTTCTGTTCCTAGCTCTGCTATTGGCTCATTATGTATCTTTGTTCAAATTATTTAACTTCTCTGTGCCTCTGATTCCCAATCAATAAAATGGAGCTAACGATATCCACTTTTGTAAAGGACAATGAGATTTACAGATGAGTGCAAAGTGTTATTTATTATTATAATGCTGTGCCATGGCTTCTGGACATGGTGCTTTTAATGTGAGTGTTCTACTAATTGACAGTGTTTATGGTTAATGTATTGCGGAGATGCCAAGTGTACAGATGGAGGTCTGGCTGCTCTCTTGTCGCTGAATGAAATGGCACTCATACCCTGTCAGTCTGACAAATTGTTATTCCGGGTAGCCTTTGAAGAGGCTTCAGGCATGCAGGCCTATTTATGCTACTCTTCTGAATTTTCCTACCAGCTACAGCAGTCAGCTGCCTCCTTGACAGTTCTCTGTGTCTGTGACACTTATCTCCACCCATTTCCAATGTGACCACATATAATGGTCAGCTTCACTCTAGGGAATGAGAATCTGAAATTGCAGATTAGTACCTACTGGTAGCTATACTCAAGACTAGATTAGATAGCCTATTGAAAGTTATTGTGCCTCCTAAGCAGGGTGTATGTAAGGTACACTTTTACAACCATACATGGGTATGTTAATCCATTATTATAGAACCGTGCATTAAATATGTAAATCATAGACAGTGCAGTTCTGTCTCCACATTTGAGAACTGCTGCTGCATGTGCCCCACGGGCCTCAGGAACCAATTGAGCATAAGCACATGGTATCCCATGACAACAGCGGTGGAGAGTGGTCACACTAGCATCCAGTGCCCTGATGATGGAAGAGGACTTGGTAACAGGCACACAGCCTTGTTGGTAACAAGCAGTGTGCTTGACAGCCTGCAGCAGGGAGTGACAGCACAACAGTAGATCATTTCTGTGGTAGGAACCACAAGCACCGGCACCAGAAAAGGAGGATGCTGCATACCAAGCCCCAAGAACTTAGAAGGGAGGAGGAGTACTGCAGACTTCTGGTACAGACTGGCAGTAGTGCATGTTGCAGATCCACACCCAGCTTAATGGCACAGGGAAGCTGTACACACAGCATCTTCCTTGGGATTCAGCAACACAGACTACTATTGTAGTTTACAGATAAACATCCGACACTAAGAGCATGGATCACTCCCACAGGCAATAACAGGCCTCCTGGCAGCTGGAAGAGTGTGTGCTCTATATGGTGCATTGGCAGCAGGGTTTTGGGTGTACTATATACACTGGCTTTGCAGCAGGGTGTGGGTGTGCTATATATGCTGCCTTGGCAATAGGGATGAGTGGGTGTGTTGCAGCTGTACCCCTCTGGACTCTGCAGCAGAAAGGGAATGCGCACACAGTTTTCTCTCACTGGCAGCATACTATACAACTGTACACAAATCTGATGTTGTTCCAGAACACCAGTCTGCAGCTCTCTGTGCCCAGGATAGAACATCTTTAGACTGGAAATGGCATATACTTTTGGAGGGAATTGTCCTGAAAAATAGTCCGGGATATGGTCACTTTTGGTGAAGAGACATCAAATAAACAACACCAACAATAATAAAAATAAAATAATAATAATTAATAAAAATAATATCTAGCTCTTCAGTAACACATTTCATTAGTAGATCTCAAAGTGCTTTTCAAAGAACGTTACTATCATCATCCCCCTTTTACAGATGGGGGAAACTGAGGCACAGGGCAGTGAAGTGACTTGCCCAAGGTCACCTAGCAGGCCCGTGGCAGAGCATTTGTTTTACTGACAGCTGTGTATTATCCTAAAGCAGGTAGGACTGGTTATGATGTTGAGTGATGTTTGAAGATCACGTTTTTTCTCTCCTGTTTTTAATTGTTTTGTGGGAGGTGACACAGGGACAGAGTTAAGGCTGCTTGGATGAATTCAGCTCTGCCATTCCATACTTCCTAACTCTTTTTGCAGGATGATTTTCCGGGCTAAGTTCCAGGTTTTGTTTTTAAAAAAAATGACAGTATAAAGGTTTTTTCCCCCCCTTAAAATAACTGTGAACTTGCAATTAACTTACACTCCCTATTTACAACCTTAACTCCAATTTAATAAAGTTTACCAGTTAAGGTATTTAATTAGTGGGTGGAGTGAAGTGAGGCCCTACTCTCAACTCTGTGGCATTTGTATGTATGTAGCATAATTACTTTTGAAAACTGCAGCTAATCAATTCCAGCATATCAGGGAATGTTCTAGGTATCAATGGACAGAAGCCTATTGATTCTGGTAATAATCAGAAAACAGGAAAAGCATGATTTCCACTATCTGGCTTACAGAGTGCTGCAGGCAGAGAAAGTTCCCTGTTGCTCTCTGCAGCAGCCTATTCACTTATTAGAGGGCCATGCACATCACTGCTTATGTGGGGTGAGCTGTACACCCGGTTGGGTCTCTTACTCCTCCCATCCCACTGCAGCCAGCTCCCTCCCTTACTAGCAGGGTCCTTGCCTCCTCTTTCCTGCACCCTCGCTGGGCTCCTGACAGCCATTCAGGCTAGCCTCTAACCGGGTCCCTCACCACTCCCCCTGACAAGTTCCTCCCCAGCCAGGCCTCTATTTGCACTTAAAAAGTTGGATAACACATACACAGATCGGCCTGCATGAGCAACAAAGCGGGTGACCGTCTAGTTTTAAAACATTGGTGAATGACTCCATGACAAGAGCCCCTGCAGCGCTTGCAAGCTACAGGGGATGTCTTACAGGCTTTGCAGGGCTGAGGCGAGGTGGAGGAGAGGGCATTCAGAGGATGAAGGAATAGGATAAGGAGCAAGGATAACACACACCCCTGAAGGACAAAAGTTTTACCGACGAACAGCGCCGGTGTGAACAGTGCTTTGTCAGCGGGAGAGCTCTCTCGGCCACAAAGCTGCTGCTGCTGCCTCTCGCTGGGGGTGGAGTTTTTTGGTTGGCAGGAGAGCTCTCTCCCGCCAACAAAGAGCGGCCCCACGGCGCACCTTTTAGTGGCAGGGCTGTAGTGGCCACAGCTGTGTCGCTAAAAGGTGGGCGGCGTAGACATAGCCTGAGCAGAGCATGCTTGTTTGTTGGGGCATGTTATTCGAGGAGAATCCCAGCCTTCTCTTTTTAAGAAAAAGGAAGACTTCAGGTCTCTGAGTGTGTGGAGAAAAGCTAGAAAGTGCCCCGCGTTCAGCCGAAGGCCTCAAACACCAGATGCCAAATAAAAAGGTCCCCCAAGTGAATTTTGACTTGTGATGTTAAGCCCATTCTCTTTGGCGGGGGAAGGGGCTGCTTCACGGGTTTAACGCTTGCGGCTGGCAATACAGTGTCTTGCAAGTACGATAGCGCCTCCCCCACAGGGTCCAGGACCCCGAACCGAGCCCAGGACCCGACAAAACACATGGAACTGCGCAGCACGCGCCCCCGCCCCCGCCCCTCCTCGCACTGGGATTCTCCCGCCCACCTCCGCGCCCCCGCGCCGGGATCCCAACCCCGCCCCGCGAACGTCCGCGCGCGCGCCCCGATTCCCCCCTCCCCCGCCCGGGGTAACCGAAAGCGAAACCCGCCGGCCCCGCCCTGCTGGCGGCGGAAGCGCGTCAGTTCGGGCGGGTCCGTGGCCGGCGCGGTTCGCGGCGAGGCGGAGGCAGCGCGGCTTCCCCAGGCCGAGTGGCGCCTTGCGGACGGGGACTATGTGGGCGCTGGGGGCCTGGGTGCTGCTGGGCGCCGTGTGCGCGGGTGAGTCCGTCCCCGTCCCCCCCGGGCCTGGAGCCCCCGGCCCGGCGCATCCGGCAGCCCCGGCGCTGGCAGCGGCACCCGGGCGGGAAGGGCGGGGCCTGGCGCTGTCACTGAGCGGCGGGACCGGGTGCGGGGCTCCGGGCCCCTCCGCCAGCCCGGGGTGGCTCCTCGCACCCGGGCGCCGCGTGGCTGGGCGGGGCCCGGGGCTGTGCTGAAGGCGCCGGTCCCAGCAAAGGTCCGGGGGAGGAGGCCGGGGGGGGGGGTCTGGGTGTGTCTGAGTGTGGGTCTGTGTCTTGGGAACCAAGCCGGGGGGGGGGCTGCTCCTTCCGAGCCCAGTGCCAGGCTCTGCCTTAGGCGCAGTGTAAGCCATCTTCCCAAGCCTCTGTGGGTGCAAAGTTAAATGTCGCCACCTGTGTGTTAGGCTCCTGCATGGGAGGGGGTCCGGCCGGCCGGTGCTGAGCACCCACAGGTTCTCTTGCAGGCCGTGGGAGCAGCAGGTGCTCGGGACCCCCAAAGAGCAGGCCACTGGCGGTTAGAAATCAAGCTAGCTTTTAACGTCGATGTTTAATGTTTTCGGGCATGTTCTAGCCCTTTGTAGGTTGTTAGACGTGTGTATGCACAGAGGCCCCCTACTACTTAATTATATAATTGCGTAAATAAATACATTCTCTTGTCATATCAATCTGTAAAAAGGGAAATAAGAACAATCTGGAGAATTACAGACCAGTCATCTTAACTTCTGTACCTGGAAAGACAGTAGAGCAAATAATTATGCAATCGATTTGCAAACAACTTGAAGATAATAAGGTGATAAGTGGCAGTCAGCTTGGATTTGTCAAAAACAAATCATGTCAAGCCAACCTGATAGCTTTCTTTGACAGGGTAATAAGCCTTGTGGATAGGGAGGAAGCCATAGATGTGGTGTATCTTGACTTTAGTAAAGCTTTTGATACTGTCTTGCATGACCTTCTCATAAACAAACTCGGGAAATGCAAACTAAATGGAGCCACTATAAGGTGGTTGCAAAACTGGTTGGAAAACCATTCCTAGAGAGTAGTTATCGGTGGTTCACAGTCATGCTGGAAAGGCGTAATGAGTGGGGTCCTGCAGGGATCAGTTCTGGGTCCAGTTCTATTCAATATCCTCATCAGTGATTTATATAAAGGCATAGAGAGTACACTTAAAAAGTTTGCAGATGGTACCAAGCTGGGAGGGGTTGCAAGTGCTTTGGAGGATAGGAGTAAAATTCAAAATGATCTGGACAAACTGGAGAAATGGTCTGAAGTAAATTGCATTTGTCCTGATTAAATTTCATTCTAAGTACTCCATTTAGGAAGGAACAGTGCATTGCACACATACCAAAAGGGAAATGACTGCAGGAAGGGACCTGGGGGTCATAGTGGACCACAGGCTAAATATGAGTCAACCTTGTAATGCTGTTGCCAAAAAAGCAAACATTCTTCTGGGATGTATTATCAAGAGTGTCCTAAACTAGACATGAGAAGTAATTCTTCTGCTCTACTCCATGCTGATTAGGCCTCAACTGGAGTATTGTGTCCAGTTCTGGGCACCACATTTCAGGAAGGATGTGGACAAATTGGAGAGAGTCCAGAGAGGAGTAACAAAAATGATTAAAGGTTTAGAAAACATGACTTACAAGGGAAGATTGAAAAAATTGGGCTTGTTTAGTCTGGAAAAGAGAAGACAGCGAGGACATGATAACAGTTTTCAAGTATGTAAAAGGTTGTTACCAGGAGGAGGGAGAAATTTTTTTTCTTAACGTCTGAGGATAGGACAAGAAGCAATGGGCTTAAATTGCAGCAAGGGTGGTTTGGGTTGGACATTAGGGAAAACTTCCTAACTGTCAGGGTGGTTGAGTACTGGAATAAATTGCCTAGGGAGGTTGTGGAATCTCCATCATTGGAGATTTTTAAGAGCAGGTTAGACAAACACCTGTCAGGGATGGTCTAGATAATACTTAGTCCTGCCTTGATGCAGGGGACTGGACTAGATGACCTCTTGAGGTCCCTTCCAGTTCTATGATTCTATGTATATCTTCCTTGGATCACGAAAAGAAATCTCAAAGCTGAAACCAGGAATCAGCTATATGAAGTCAACAGACGGGACCAGTTCAGTAACGTGCCTAAATCTAAACATATGAGTATTCCTTTTAGCTTAATAGGACTGTCTTGTGCTGGAATACCTTGCTGAATTTGGGACAAAGTGATAACTCTCAAGACTTTTATGTTAGTTAATTTAAAGGAACATTTAAGTTAATACAGTATAACCTCAGAGTTACGAACTGACCAGTCAACCACATGCCTCATTTGGAACCAGAAGTATGAGATCAGGCAGCAGCGGAGACCAATAAAAGAGCAAATACAGTACAGTACTGTGTTAAACACAAACTACTAAAAAAAAAAAAGATAAAAAAATATTTGATAAGGTAAGGAAACTGTTTTTGTATTTGTTTCATTTAAATTAAGGTGCTTAAAAGCAGCTTTTTTCTTCTGCATTGTAAAGTTTCAAAGCTCTATAAAGTCAATGTTCAGTTCTAAAGTTTTGAAAGAACAACCATAACATTTTGTGCAGAGTTGCGAACATTTCAGAGTTACAAACAATCTCCTTTCCCGAGGTGTTCGTAACTCTGAGGTTCTACTGTACTTTTTATTTTGAGTGGTTTAGATGATTTTGTGTGTTTCATGAGTCTTGGTAAATAGCCTACTTTCCTATACTGTAGTTTTAAAGTCAGAATGGAAAATATTTACATTCTTTGGTATGAGTTTAGCTTTTCCCATATAATGTTTTTCCCAAACTCATCCCATAAGCTGTAACTTGTCCTTGTGCAGTGAACTCTGTTGAACCTTTTTTAAAAAAAAAATCTGAATCTTAAGCTGAAATATTACAAATTTTAGTTATGAGTCATTTGTTCACTTTATTAGGGCACCAATGTCATTTTTTAATGGTGTGTATTTGCTTAATATAAACTTAGACTTCTTAAAATAAAGTTTATACAATCTGATAGTGTATAGCTCTATGTACAGTTTTACTATGTTTTGGTTTTCTCAGGGTATAGTCAAGAAAGTTCAGTGAGTAAGCTAAGTGATTGTTTTATTTGACCAAAGCAATATGTGTGTGTGTGCGTGTTTTCATTACAAGGTGCCAACTAATACTGTAGTATATATAAAGTTTTTGTTTATGCTTGTTATATTAATGGCCAACCCAGTGATTAGTGGCAGTGTATAACAGTAATACAGTTCAAGGATCAGCTGCTTTTGGGGTGGAGGTGATCATTGATCAAGGGCCAGTGCTTTGAAAAGCTTACTGGAACTACAAATAGCTGTACCAGTTGGAAAAAAAGCTTTACGAGCTATGGCTGGTTGTCAGATACATGTCATGATTCTGCAGGCACTTACACATGTTAGTAATCTAACTGAAGTCAGTGGAATTGGAACTACTCTTACTCCTGGGGAAATTCTGCACCACTGCGCAATGCAGAATTTCCTTTCCCCCACAGAGATGGGCTGCAGTGCTGCTGGCTGCCACTAGGGGCCACTGGACCCGGCAGAGCCCAGCTTGCACACAGAAGATGCTGCTGGGGAGAGGGGGAGTGATCTAGAGGGTTCCTAGCAGCTGCAATTCCCAGCACTCCCTGAGAGAGGGAGGTGGTGGCATGCAAGAAACTCCATGCAAGCCTGGGGCCAAGCATCAGGCTGTTTCTCCCTCTGGATCCCTGGGCTGGGGGTGTCTGTCTGGGCTGGGGGGGCCATGGTTGAGCTTTGGGGGAAAGGGGGACAGGTGTTGGGCTCTGGGGATAGGGGATGCAGGTATCTGGGCAAGGGGGACGGCCGCGGCTGGGCTCATGGAGGAGATGGTGTGGGTATCTGTGCCGGTGGGGCCGCGTGACTGGGCTCAGAGGGGGTGTTGGGTATCTCAGAGGAGAGGTTGGCTGGGGGGGGCAACCGTGGCTGGCTCGGGAGATGGGGGGGTTGTATGTTTCTGGCCTCTGGCTGGGCTCCTGGGGGGAAGGAGGCAGAGAAACAGAAATCTGGGTTGTCATAGGGGTTTCTTTATCTCTGTTCCTGGGAGAATTCGTGTGTGTCTGTCTGTATTGTTACAGACTTGCTGACAGGTATTTTGAAATAAATTATCAAAATAATTGAAACTGGTGTGATTATGTAGTGTTGTTTTGACAAATAAAATTTGCAGAATTTTAAAGTATTGTATGCAGAATTTTTTTTTTGGCACAGAATTTTTTATATTTTTTGTGCAGAATGCCCAGTAACTCATGTACACGGTTAACTTCACACACAAGTGTTCGCAGGATTTGCGGGTCTTGATATGGTGTCTAGCACATTGAAGTTCTTGATCCAGTTTGAGGCTTCTGGGCATGAAGGCAATTGGATATTGTGAATCTTTAATAAAAAAAAACAAACAAACAAAAAACCACTATAGTTGTTGAGCTGTAGATAACTAACAAAAATACTGAACATAGACACTCGTGCTGTAAAATCAGATTATTTTGATTATCATCTTGCTTCTCCTGGCACCCTATTTGACTTAAACTTCTGACATTATAGCAGCCAATATTCTTGAGAACTTAGGGTTGAAAAGGAATGTTTTATGCTATTAGAAAACTTGCACCCCAAGCTTTTAGATCAATGGTCCTCAAACTGTGGGTGCACCCCCTAGCGGGGCATAGAGGAATGTTTGGGGGGGACAGTGGGGTCAGGCATTCCCCCATGGGGGGCAGGGAAGGAGCACCGCCGAGCTCTGCTCTGGCTACGGCTCTGGTGCCCACTCCAGGCCCCACACCCAGCTGGGCCTGGGCTGCTGGCCCAGCCATGGCTCCCACTGCTGGTGGCCTCAGCCCCTGGCCACGGCTCTGCTCCAAGCCCCAGATTTGCCCCCAGCTGCGGCCTCAGCCCCTGGCTTCTGGCCCGGCCTGGCTGCAGCTCCAGCCACATCTCCAGGCCCTGACCATGGCCCCACTCCCAGCTGTGGCCCCAGCTCCACCCATTGCCCAGCTGCGGCCCCAGCCCTGACTGTGGCCCCACTCCTGGCCCTGCCTCCCAATGGCATCATTGCCATGCAGATCTCATTTACCTGGGAAGCGTCTAGATACTATGGCAATAAATGCTATAAGATAACCTTTAGATGGATATGTGGAGAGAATTTAGCCTTCTGTTTTTAAAAATTCTGATAAATTTTGGTTCATAGTGTAGGAAAATACCACCTGAAATTTCTGAATTATCTGACCTACTGACCAGATACAGCTAAATAAATGAGAAGATATGCTCTTATTTGATCTACATATTTTTGGGGTGAGCAATCCCTCTATACAAAAATAAGTCATAATTTGCAAAGTAAATTCTAAACCTCAGGGGATTTGGCTCCACCTTCCGAGTACAGGAGGTACAAATAACAAACATAACTTTTGTACAAACCATCACTCATTCTTTCCATGCTTCTCTAGGGAGCATGGAAGCAGAAACAACAGTGGTGTTTGTTTCCCTCCTTAGCCCCCTTTCAGCTGCAAAGAAAAATTCTACAGAAGAAGAGCTTGTCCCTTACTGATTACTCCCCGGAGGAATTCTGTGCCAATGCGTGTATATGGAAAACATGTCGTCGTTCCTCCAAACCCCCCCCCCCCCTTGCAGATTTCTTTGCTTCCCTGCAGAAAGTGACAGGGAAGCCACGTGGGGAGGGGCTGGGGATGCCCATGGACATAGTTTGGGAGGGCATTGTCCCTCCAAACAGAGGTGAGGTGGGAGCCACACGGGGTCACCTGCCACTGCAATTCTCCATTCCCCCCCCCCCCCCATTTCTGCAAGCGCAAAGCTGCCTGGCTGAAGGAGGGTGCTGTTTGAACACCGCCTCCTGAGTCCTAGTGCTTGTCATGTTCCCCTTCTGTGTACTGGGAACCATCCTGTTTTCTGTACAACAGTGAGTGCCTGCGGTGGGGGAAGGCAGGAATGGTGACGGGGGTAAATGGGAAAGGCTGGTGGGGTGGGGGGAAGAGGCAGTGGGGAAGGAAGGGGGTGGGACAGGGTGGGGGAGGTGGATATTGGTGTGAGGGGGATAGAGAGAGGGGACAGTGGGGAGAGGAATGGGGCGGGGATGGGGCAAGAGGCATTAGGGAATGGCGATGGGATGGGGAAGAGAAGGGCATAGAGGAAGCAGGAGCCCAGCATCTGGTGTCCCCTTGGCAGCAGCTGCCGCTGGGGCTCCCTTGTTAAGAAGGCCCATCAAACCCCCACCCCAACTGGCCCCATCTCCCCTGCACCTGGACCATCCCGATGTGCCCCCCAGACCCTCACCCCATTCAGCCCCAACCAGCTACACCCAGACCCTCACCCCAACAAGCCCCAGCCGGATCCCCCTGCTGAGCACCGCAACTTCCCCCTGCTGAGCCAGACCCCCCTGCAGAGTTCTATTGCCCCTGCACTTGGAGCCCCCCGCATCGAGATCCCCTACTGAGTCATCTGCATCCAGCTTGCCCTACACCTGGATCCCCCCTACTAAGGCCCTCTGCACTTGGATCCTGCTGGGTTGAGTCGGCCTGCCCGCACTTGATGTGCCTGGCACAGTGGGGCAGGGCCCCGGCGTGTTTCTGGCTCAGACCCGGCCCTTTCAGTGTGTTAGGGTCAGGTGAAGCTTCACCGCCAAGCCCCTGTCCCAGGGGAGGGGAGCTGCATAGTGATCTCCCACCTCCAAGTGGCCTGTGTTCCCCACTGCCATGCTGGAGCCTCCACATTTATTAACAAATAAAATTTGCAGAATTTTAAAATATTGTGCCAAAAAATTAAAAATTCTGCACACACAATTCCCTCAACAGTAACTGATGGTACAGGCACATGCATGTCTGCCTTAAGTCAAAGTCGAACTTTAGTGGGGCTGCTCATATACTTAGTTAAACATGTGCTTTGCTGAAATTGGGCCTTAGTGCAGATGTTTTCTCCATGTGGCCCTAGACACAGAAAATATCCCAGAAGAATTGTCTGGTTAGATGCAGCACTGAGAATGTTGTATTAATGTTTACTTATGTATGTTAGGTACTTCTAAGACACCAGTTGTGGTGGTTCCCAAACATCATGTAAGAATCAAGAAGCAGTAAATATGTCTAAAAAAGGGCTGTAATCTCCTCTTGCCTCTTCCTCTCTCTTTCCAAGCATAGCCTTCTTGGGGAATATTTTTTTTTAAATCCATCCATCCTTCCTCTCTTTCTTCTTCTTATCTCTTGTTTTCCCTCTTGTTGTCTCTAATGAAGAACATTAATCTGTGCTTGTTTCAAGTGTATGATCAGGTCTGGCCATCCATTGAACTTTTCAATATTTCAATAGCTTTCTTGTTGCTCAGGTGTTGGGTAAATTAATTGTGGAAGACTGTCTAATCAAACTTTTTTTTTCTTCCAGGTTCTGCCCAGTTGCAGTTCAATGCAATCAAGTCTGTTGAAAAAACCATTTGTAATAAAACAGTCATCCTACCTTGCATAGTGACTAATCTAGCACAGAAGGGTATTAGAGCCATGTTTGTTAAATGGAAACTAGAAAAAAATGAATTTTTCAGTTTTGACGGATCTACAGAAGAGACCCACAGAAACAAGAATTTTTCATCTGCTGTGTTAGAATCTGTACAAAATTTAAGTCTGGGCAGTGCCTCCTTGTCAATTTCAAAAACGCAAGCAGTTCCAGGAAACTACAGTTGTGAAGTGACAGAATCGAATAGGGAAGGAGAAACTGTAATTGAACTTATATACCGTGTAGGTAAGTTGATGTCATGTGATTTTGTAAGCCTGCTATGAAATGAAACAAACCAGGTCTTGAGAGAGAGGACATAAAATAACAAATGTGAAAATGAACCATTAAAAATACCTAGAACATAAAGCCCAGTCTTTACTCACCTGAGCAGTCCTTGTGAGCATAGTTATATCAAAGTCCAGGGGAATATTTCTATGAGTAAGAGTTGGGCCTGCCGGCTGGCATTGTCTCTGTTAACTTTTAAGGATGCTGAGGCTTTTTCACCTGATTTAGATTTTACAGACTATATGGTATTTGTGCCACACTCATTTTAGTTTATGTATATTCTGATCCATTTTCTAGATCATAGAAATACAGAGCTGGAAGGGAACTCGAGAGATCATGTGGTCCACACATCCTCCTTGAGCCCCTGAGCTGAGGCAGGACCAAATATATATCCAAATATATATCAGTGGTTTTCAAACATTTTTTCTGGCAACCCAGTTGAAGAAAATTGTTAATGCCCACGACCCATTGGAGCTGGGGATGAGGGGCTCAGGACCGAACCAGAGGGTTGGAGTGCAGGGGTAAGGGCTGCGGGGTGGGGCTGGGAATGAGGGATTCAGGGTGTGTGGAGGCCTCTGGAGTAGGTCAGGAGGTTGGGGTATGGGAGGGGGTCACGGCTCTGGACTGGGGGTGCAGACTCTGGGGTGGGGCCAGGGATGAGGGGTTTGGGGTGCAGGAACGGGCTCTGGATTTGCAGGGCTTATAGCTGGGGCAGGGGATTGGGGCGCAGGGTTGGGGCACAGGCTTACCTCGGGCGGCTCCCGGTCAGCGGCGCAGCGGAGGTGCTAAGGCAGGCTTCCTGCCTGTCCTGGCACTGCGGCCTGCACTGAATCTTGGAAGCCGCCAGCAGCAGGTCCAGCTCCTTGGCAGAGGTGTGCAAGCGGCTCTTGCCCACAGGCACTGCCTCCCCTCCAGCTCCAGTGCTTGGGGCAGGGTAGCGCGCAGAGCCATGTGGCCACCCTGCCTAGGAGCTGGACCTGCTACTGGCCACTTCCAGGGCGCAGTGCAGTGTCAGAACAGGTAGGGACTAGCCTGCCTTAGCTGGGCAGCACCGTCAATGGGACTTCTTAACGGCCCGGACGGCGGTGCTGACCAGAGCCGCCCTGACCCAGTGCCTTACATTCCAGTCGTGACCCACAGTTTGAAAACCACTGCTCTAGACCAGTGGTCACCAACTGGTCGATCCTGGAGCCTTTGAGCATCGATCCCAGTCTCAGTCCTCCATCTTGTCCCGTCACCTCCTTCAGCATCGCAGCCAGCTAGGGGAGTACATCCCACCCAATCGCACTCTCAGCCAAAGAGGTGGTGGTTTTCCAGTAGCAGATGGCACTTTAACAAAGCGCACGCTGCAGGAACAGGGCAGCCCAGATGCGCCCGCAGAACTCACAGTACAGCTGAAATGCAGCTCTCTGCCCGAACCACAGGCTGCAATGCTGCTGGCGTAGCTGCAGCGCTGATTTGGTGGATGCATTCTCAGCGGGTGGTGTTGCCTTCTTCTTACCCTTGAAACATGCTTAAAGGGACAGGAAGGTGTTGAGAGGGCTGGGCTTACTGCCTTGAATTGCTGCTAGGCTCTCTCCTCTGATCCTGAAAAGGCATCAGCAGAAAACTGCCCATCACCCATTTCCTAACCTGGGCAGAAACGCAGCGCTGCTGCTTCTGCTTCTGCACAGAACAAGTTCCAGCAACTGCCGATGGGTGCTCCCTTGCCACACCCAGCCAGAAGACACTACATCTGGGGGAAACCAGCAGAGAGGAAATCCCCAGTCACTCAATAGTGGCGGGGGGGGGGGGGGCAGGAGCAGGAAATCAGTGTTGCCAGTCAAAGGAAGCCCCAGCTTGAGAACAGCCCTGATTAAACAAGCAGCCCCACACAGGTTAAACCACACACATGCAAGGCGTATACCAACCCCATCCCAAACAAAAGAGCAGCCTTAGCCTGTCAGAGGCTGCAGGGGGTTAACAACAACAGCCACCTTGGTAATTGCCATGGCATGAAATGAAATACTCTAGTCTCCTGACTGGGGCTTTGAAATACCATTAATGGAGCAGAGCCTGTTTCCAGCCCAAAACCTGGTGCTCCCAGCCGGGCAGGGGAACGAAATAATAGATTGCCTTCTCGCTGCGAATTCAGAATGGTTTTTGATGTCAGGTCATTCAGTGTCGTAACTGGAATAACAACACAATTCATTTGGCTAATTTGGGAGGATGAATGAGCTGTTGGGGGTGACATTAATGCTGAATAAGGAGAAGGAAGGGCGGGAAGGGACTGGCAGGGAAGAGGCTCCACTAACCTCAGGCAGGAGGGACAGTGCCTCTGCTTCCAGAAGAAAATCCAGTCACTACCTGGGGCCTTGAGCAAGGAGAGCATGTGACTGGGATTGTTATTATGTGGACAGCTGTGTGCATGTGTTTGTACCATGGTGAGCTGTCTGTGGGACCGTCACAACCAGCATGTCAGTGCTAGTGTATCTGGGATACCTGTTGGTGCTAATGGACTGGGGTTTGCACGCTGTGTACACATGCAGGGTGCATGACTGGCCAGGAGAGGTGGGTGTGTAAGGAACGGAGGCCAGACCTATGATAGGAGCACTTAGCTAGAAGCTAGAGCACTGCTATACAGTATGGCAGTTCTTAGCCAAACTAGCTTATCCCAGCCAAACTGCGCTTTTATCAGTATCTTATCCAGCACCTATGAGCAAAATAAGCTATACTGGCAAACCCCACATTTGCCTCCCTTCCGCTCCCAGCCCCAATCCTATCCCTCCGCTCCACATGATCGCCGCTTTCCTTCCATTCCCAGCGGAGAAGACACCTCACCTGCTCGTCATCATCTCCTTCCTCTTCCCTAGGAGCCTGGCTCCACAACCCCCCTCCCCCCCCCCCCCCCCCCCCGCCAATCCACCTTCCCATCTTGGACCCTACTCCCCATCTAACCTCCCCCACATTCAAAGCTTCAGCAGAGCCGGTTTCCCTGTGGAGTTGATTTGAGCTTCTTTAAAATGTGGCGCGTGATGGAGTTTCTTCTTCCTGCAGTGGGGTGGATAGGCAGTGGACACGATGTCCCTTGAACCTCTCTCTGCACTACAAACCAGGGCACCCTCCCTTCTTTCATGGAGCTCCAGGAGAGAATGGCACTGGGACTCTAGTGATCGTGAAGCGGTGTCATAGCTATTCACATTTCTTTGGTTTTACACGTCACCAGCAGGGAGAAGGGCCGATGCAATAACCATGCAGAGCAAGTGAGGGGTTGAACAGCCAGGTCTCAGCTGAGTTCCTTTGGGCTCTAGAGGATATGTTGATGTCATAGGCAACTTTGTCATTTGCTAGGAAGTGGCTTCTCCTCCTGCCCCGTTACCTTTGGGATATGGCTTCCCTTTCCCTGTGCTGTTGGCTCCTCTGTCTCCTGCTGCCTCTCACCCACTTATCCCCAGTTTTTGCTACCCCTTGTGGAACCCCTCTACTTTTCGTCCTTCCTGCAGCTGCCTCAACCCCAGTTTGGTATTCCCGCCTCTTATCCAACCTACCTCTGTCCTTTCATCCTTTTGTTGTTGCTTCCTCCCACTTTTTGCTGCCCCTGCCACCAATTCGCCTGCTGCTACCCCTGACCGTTGCTGCCTCCTCTCCTCCTGACTACCTGGTGATCTTGTTCGGGAAGACTGCTGGTGCTCAGGGGGCTAAGCTGGGATTCCATGAGAAAGAGCTGGTCCAGCTGCCGTGGAAAGTGGTGGATCTAGCCCACAAGAAGGTATTTCTCTGAGTACGGCCTCCCCCTTCCGCCCCCCATCCCCCCCCATGCCCCCAGACTCAGGAGGGGAGACGAGGCTGCTGGCATTGATTGCCCGTGTGCATTCAGCAGGGAGCTCCCTGGTGGAGGATTAAAACAATCAGCTCACCAGCTGCCATGGGAAGTTGGGGCTGGTGCCTGCGAGCCTTGAGGAGAAAGTGCTTCCTCGGCTAGGAGCACAGACGCAGTTAGGCGACAGCCCAGACCACCCCCTGTTACAGGGCTTGTGGTCAAGCAAACAATCTCCACCAAGCCCCATGGCGCACCAACCCTCACAGGCTTTTCCCCTGGGCCTCCAGCCCATGGGACAGCTGTCCTACATGCTAGAGGGAGCTGAGGGGGAAAATGCAAAGCCCTGCTTCCCACAGGCCCTGCAGGGGGTTTCTCCTTGGCCTGGGTGCTTGCTCAGGAAGGAAGGCGTTCATGGGGGAAGCAAAAGAGCTGACTTCTTTCTCCTTCTGGAGTTGGGCAGCCTGCACGCAGCGCTGGTCAGATCTGAGCACTTGGACCTGACAGATGAATGCAAAGAAACAGCCAAGCTTGAGGGCCCTTTAATTGAAGGTCGTTGGGTTTTAGATCTCTGTTAAATTTCCTGAAACTTTATTTCTTCTTTGCACATGAGCCAGGGGTAGAGACAGGCTCCAGCATGACCAGTCTTATCTCCACAAAGTACAGGGGTGCTCTCTTCTTCTTTCCTAATAACCAGGAGGCGCCATAACTCTTGGCACCTTTGGTTGCAAGTGCAGAATTGGAAAAAAAGAAAAGAAAAAAAGCTTATCATGCGTGGCACGCATGTCTACCACTCAGAAGTGTTAGACTATAGTTGTAGCTAGTGCTCTCCTCTTTTCTCTTTTTATACTAAAAAATACATACCTAGCTAGCTAGCATTAATAATGAGTGACAAACCCGGGCCATCTAAAAAGAAACCGAAAACCTACAACTTTTATTCGGAATGGGAAAATAAATTTCTGCTCGCGACAGTGAAAGATAAGTGCATGTGTCTTCTGTGTCACACAAGTATTTAAATAAGTAAAAAGGAGAATTTAGAAAAGCACCACTAAACAATTCATAGCAAATTCAAGAACAGTTTCCCCTTGATTAGCCCACTATGTACAAAGAAAGTTAATGAATTAAAGGCTGTTTTGAAAGCTCAACAGTCATGTTTTACTAAACCAGCAGCAAAAGGGAAGGCCTCTACTGAAGCATCGTTTAGTGTTTGCCATCTGCTGGCAAAACACAATAAATCACTTACGGATGGAGAAGTATTTAAAGAGGCAGTGACTGTGGCAGCAGACTCCTTATTTAAAGACTTTCAAAACAAAGAGGAAATGATGACAGCAATCCAGAGCATATAAGTTGGTGCTTCCACAGTAGCAAGGTGGGTGGAATCTTTGCCCGACGACGACTTTCAGCAACTACAGCAGGATTTGAATGACTGCAAATGCTTTTCACTGCAGTTTGATGAATTGATCAACATGACCGACACAGCCCAGGTAGTTGTTTTTGTTCAAATGGTTTTTAAGGATGACAAAACTAAAGAGGACCTTCTGACTGTTTTGTCCCTTAAAGAGAGAACAAGAGGTGAAGATATCTATAATGAATTCAAAAAGTACATTCTTGAGAAAATCATTCTAATCAAGAAACTTGTTTCAGTCTCAACGGATGGTGCATCCGGCATGCTTGGCGCACATGCAGACTTTGTTTCATTTTGCAGAAATGATACAGATTTTCCTTCATTTGTGAATTACCACTGTATAATCCACCAGCAAGCACTAGCAAATAAAGTTATGGACTTCTCACATGTAATGAAAATCGTTGTCAGAATTGTAATCTCAATTCGAGCAAGAGCCCTCCAGCACTGCCTGTTTAAATCTTTACTTGACGAAGTGGATGCTACTTACGGTGAGCTGCTCCTCCATGCAGATGTGAGGTGGTTAAGCAGGGGGAAAGTCCTGCAAAGATTTTTGGATCTAATGCCAGAAATCATCACTTTTCTAAAATCAAGGAATGAAGTGTGTAATGAGCTCTCAGATAATGTATGGCTGCTGGACTTACTGATGTAACGTCCACATTGAATGAGCTGAACTGTGAACTGCAGGGAAAGGGCAGAAACTTACCACATACAATCAGAGCGGTGAATGCATTCAAATTGAAACTGAGTCTGTAATCCTTCCAGTTAAAGGATAAAATGCTGCAGCACTTCCCAGTATGGAGAAAATACTAGAAAAAATTGAAGACAAAGAAAAATGGTTCCACCCTGAAAAGTTCTGTGCACAGCTGACCAAATTAGCAGAGGAATTCAAGAGGCGATTTCAAGAATTAGACATGATGGAGCCAGTCATCATGTAGATCTCAAATCCGTTCCTTCCAGCAGACATTGGTGGGTTGGCCCTGACATTCCATCAGGTGTTTGATTTACAAAGTAATGGAGTTTATATGGAGCTAATTATCATGCAGAATAACTTTGAGCTGAAAGCCAGATCAAGGGACAGCGATTTTTGGGGACTCGTAAACCGAGAAAAGTATCCCCTTCTGTTGTCCTGTGCTTTAAAAGTGAAAGCTTACTTTGGTTCCACCAATCTGTGTGAGATGGCGTTCTCACAAATGAAGATTATCAAGTCCAAGTATCGCACCCACATCACAGATGCACATCTGCAGGACTGCCTCCGACTAACTATTTCAAATTACAACCCGAATTTCAAGACACTGGTTGGTAATGTGCAGTCACAAGTGTCAGACTTAGTAAGCAGGGAAAATGTATAATTATGTATATTAAGCAATTGATCTCAGCTTTATATAACATAATAAACTGTTATTTCTACATTTTCTTTGAGGTGGATCCTGGGTTGTACTTAAATTCAAAAGGCGATCTTGTGCTTAAAAAGGTTGGAGACCACTGCTCTAGACCATCCCTGACAAGTGTTTATCTAAGCTGTTCTTTAAAATTTCCAGTGACTGGGATTCGACGACGTCTCTTGAAAGCCAGTACTTAAATATCCTTACCGTTAGAAAGTTTTTCCTAATATCTAACCTAAATCACCCTTCCTGTAGATTAAACAGATTACTTTTTGTCTACCTTCAGTGTACATGGAGAACAATTGATCACTTTCCTCTTCATAACACATTTGAAGACTATGATCAGGCCCTTCTGTCTTCAGATCTCTACATATAGTGCTCTCCGTTGGTAGATCTCAAAATACTTTATATAGAAAAGTGTACTTATCCTCATTTTACAGTGGTGGAAATTGTTCAACAGAGAGATGAAGTGACTTCCCCAGGGTCACGCAGGAAGTCAGTGACAGAGCCAGGGTGTCCTGACTCCTGACCTTTGGGCCACACTTTCTTGATAGAATAGTGTAATGCTCTCTCATGCAGTACAGATAGAATGACCGAATGAATAAATCCCGGTACCTGGGTTTGTTGATATGTTTTGTGTGTCTGGGAATGTTTGTGGATACCTGAGTCTGGTGCTCAGTTATATTCACTGACAAAAAAGTTTTTTTGGCTATGATTTTTTTTTGAAGGACTTCGTAGCCCTGTTCCTGATAGACATTTTAATGGGCAGCCCCCGGTGTGCATTTGTGGGGCAAAATGGGAAGGCAGATAAATTGGAATGGCTTCTGAGATCCACTAGCCTGTGTGCTTGGCTACATGGAAAAGACAGTCCAACATTTCTTGGCAGAGAGATCATGTGGAACAATACATTACCCTTGTATTTCATCACGCTCCCTACTGTACTGCTCTCCACAAAAATCCCAAGGTGTATCACTTGTGATTGTCCCACTGCCGTATGGTCATTGATAAAACAAAGGGCCATCAATAAAACCACCTACTATGTCAGGCCTCTTGCTGTGATAGGGAAGTTGATATACTTCCCCTGATCCCCACACACTCTCTTCTCATGTCCTTCAACCCTTTTGTGATTTCCTCATCCTGGCCCTTCTCCTAGCATCCCTCCCCATACCTCCAGGGAACATCAGGCACCAAGCCTGCTACTATGCTATTTCCGTGCAGCAATGGTTCTAGCAACTCCAAACTGGCATACATGTGAAGTGCTGAGCATCGTGCTAACCACGAGGAGTCCAATGCATGGTGTTAAGAGTGTGGCAGCTTGTCCCACCACAAAATGCTGGTGTAGTTGTACTTAACAATTTGCTTCTGGGGCTGGGAATCTGGCTGTTGAGTTGTGTTGTCAGGGATGTGTGTGAGCAGTGTAAATCTAGCTGAAGGTGTGAACTTTTTTTAGCAGTAGTAGCTGAAAGTGCAAAATTCCATTGAGTGGAGAGGCGTGAATAGAGGAACAAGTGTCGGGGCAATATAGAAAAGGTAGACTTTGGTCTTTGGTGAATGAATTTAAACCAAGAAGGCCGAGTGCAGAAATCCAGAATTTATGCATGCCTTTTAGCAAAGTAGTGGTATTTTCGAAATTGCTGTGTCCTGTAACTGGGAGGCAACCCTTGGCATGCATGAATGCCAGAAGGTGTCATACAAAGACATATGAATTTACCTGGATATAATCTCTTCTGCTTCTGTTCCTTGCTGTTTTGCATGTTATGCCCATGTACAGCAGCATGCACTTGACAAAAGTAATGTAACTTTCAGTTGGCTCTGATCCCATCCAGAGCCGTTGAGGAAGGGCTGGTAACCTGGTATGAGAGATTAGTGAGAGAAAGGCAACCAAGAGACAGGTGAAATCAGAGCGTATTGATGAGTAGAAATCAATGCAGAGATACCAGTATGTGTAGTGGTGGTAAAATGCGTGAAACAAGAACAAAAACCTTGCTAATGCCTTCCTTAGTCTAGATGTGGATAAGGAACATGGGGGGGAAAAATACATTTCTGGAATTGGGAGTTACAGTAATTGGAATCTTGAATGAGTAGGGAACAGCCTGTCATATTTTACCCAATTACATCAGAAGATCAAAGGTTGTAGTTATAGGTTTTAAAATTGGTAGCAGAGAGAGTGTTAAGCAGCCTACAGACTAGGCTAAAATGAGCACTTATAATGTAAACCCAATAACTTCAAATTTTATGTCCCCCACTGTTCCCTTTCCCTCTTTTTGTGTGTCAATTCAGAGCCGTGGTTCCCACAAGTAGAATCTATTTTCATCATACTCTTCCTGGTCTGCGCTATTTTGTTTTATTGGATTCAGTTAGGCGTTACTGGTAAGTATTAAATTTTGTTTCAGTTCTTTACAAATGCTAAATGTTAGTGCGAATATCATTTTCATAAATGAAGCAGCAGGGTAAAATGGAGCAACAGAAAATGGAATCTAGTGTTTTAAAAAATCAGATGGAAAGTAGAAGCCAGTTTGTGTAGACCTTTTAGAAGAAGAAGGTTAAAGGGTGACTTGATTATAGTCTAGAAGTACCTCCTATGCGGAATAAATATTTAATAATGGGCTGTTCAGTCTAGTGGGGAAAGGTATAACACAATCCAATGGTTGGAAGTTGAAGCTAGACAAATGGAGAGTTGAAATAAGGTGTACATTTTAAACAGTGAGAGTAATTAATCAAAGGAACAATTTACCAACGGTCATGATGGACTTTCCATCACTGCCAATTTTTAAATCAAGATTGAATGTTTTTCTGAAAGATCTGCTCTAGGAATTATGTTGGGGAAGTTCTAAGACCTGTTTTATACAAGAGGTCAGACTGTAGATGATCACAGTGGTCCCTTCTGGCCTTGGAATTTATGAATCTGTCAGATGTCCTAGGTCACACGGGAAGTCTGTGGCTGAACAGAGAATCGAATGCAGGTTTTCCATGTCCTTGGCTAGCATCCTAATCACCTGAACAAACAGTTCATAACGCACTAAAAAAAAAAAATAAATGAAGACTAACCATATCTAATTGAAATGGCAAAAGGGTTTTATGGAACTGATCCAGCTTGCAGTGAAATCTATGGAAGTTGACTTGTGCCCTGTGGTAGGCAGGATGTAAATTAATTTGTAATTAGGAATTTATCTAGGATACTGATCTCAAGTTTTATTGCTGTCAGTACTGTAGGGACAACTGGAAAGATGTACAACGTCAAGATGCCATTCTTGAAGGGATCCTTTTTCTGACCATGATCATAATTTAAAAGATGTGTATTCTTGTAAATGATGCTTCATTGCTAAACAAATTATCTCTCTTACTTTCATTTTCCTTTAGTATCAAAGGGAACTACATTTCAGGAGAACATTGGCTTAATTCTTGCAGGAATCATCATCTCAGTTGTTGCTGTTGTTGGTTTTATCCTTTTAGTTCTAGGTAAGTGTAATAATTATTTGTCGTCTAACATATCAGTGGCCGGAAGTGATAAACATACGGAAGGTTGATTTCATTGAGAAATGCATGTTGTCAGCACCTCTGAAAATCAGGCCAGAAGTTCACTCTTCTGTGTTTTAGTTGGTATAATGCTGAATTTCTGTGCACCATCAGTAAAAATGGTTAAAGGGAAGATGGGTAATTTGTGATGGGAAGGTAGGAGGAGTTGAAATTTCTTGATAGAATCAATGTTTCAAGGTTTCTGTAGGTTGACTGGTAAAGGAGCCATAGCAATAGCTGTGAAAAGGTGGAACTCACTAGAGTTCCCTAGGAATTTCATATGGAGTCGGTGAACTGAAAGAGAGATCACTTGCTCAACAATGTTTTACCTATTTTCCTTTGCCAGTACAGCCAAAATTACTTGAAATAGAGGATCATAAATTAAAGTTGTATACCACAAAGGAGCCTCTTTACCTTCTATTTCAAAGTTTATGTTTAAATTTTCTCAGTAAAAAAACCAGTCTGCTTATCTTTCAAGTGTCTTATAGAACCATAGAAATTTAGGTCGTTTAGTCTAGTCTGATGCGTTGAGGCAGGACCAAGTAAACCTAGACTATCCCTGACAGGTGATAGTGATAGTGACAGGTGATATCCCTGACCTGTTCTTAAAAACCTCCAATGATGGGGATTCCACAGCCTCCCTTGGAAGTCCTAATCCAGTTCTTAACTATCCTTATAGTTAGAAAGCTTTTCCTAATGTCCAATCCATATCTCCCTTGCTGCAGATTAAAGTGATTAGTTCTTGTCCTACCTTCAGTGGACATGGAGAACAATTGATCACTGTCCTCTTTATAATAGCCCTTAACATATTTGAAGACTGGTATTGGGCCCCCCTTCAGTCATCTTTTCTCAAGACAGAAATTGCCCAGTTCTTTTAACCTCTCCTCATAGGTCAGGCTTTCTAAATCTTTTATAATTTTTGTTGCCCTCCTCTGGACTCTCTTCAGTTCGTCCATATCTTTGTTAAAGTGTGCCACCCCAGAACTGGATACAATACTTCAGCTAAGGCATCACCAGTGAAGAATAGAGCTGGGCAATTGCCCCTCCCGTATTGTACATACAATACTCCTGTTAATACAGCCCAGAATGATATTATCCTTTTTGCAACTGCATCACATTGTTAGCTCATGTTTAATTTGTGATCCACAATAACCCCCCCAATTCCTTTTCAGCAGTACTACTGCCTAGCCAGTTATTGCCCATTTTTTAGTTCTTCCTAAATGTAGTACTTTGCACTTGTTTTTATTGAATTTCATCTTGTTGATTTCAGACCAATTCTCCAATTCATCAAGGTCATTTTGAATTCTAATACTGTCCTCCAAAGTACTAGCAACCCCTCCTAGCTTGGTATCCTCCACAAATTTTAAAAGCATACTCTCCACTCCACTACCCATGTCATTAATGAAAATATAAAATAGTACTGGACTCAGGACAGACCCCTGTGAGGACCCACTAGACATATACCCCCAGTTTCACAGTGAAACATTGATAATTACTCTTTGATTCAGGGTGGATTGATTTAAATCAAGACAATTTAATCACCAAATGGAAAGTCTCAATTTAAAGAATTGATTTTAATCAGTTTTTCCATTTGTACTTCAGTTATTCTCTAAAGAAAGGTGCATTCCCATTAGGTCATATAACCATTAAACATGTTGATTTACAACTAAATAGAGCATTTACACTAGATTTGGTTCTTTTTGCTGCCTAGGGTATGCTATACCAATATACATTGATTTAAGCAGTTATATAGCTTACTATTTTCAGATTCTTTATTAATTGTACATTTTGAGTATGTTAGAAAATGATGAATGATATATTGCTTATTTACTAGTTAAATTAACTTTTTGTTCATGATTTGTGACAAGCTGCATTAGGATGGTAACTGGAATTTAATTAAACAAAAAACAGCATATAAAATTACTTTTATTTAACAAAGCAACCTTAAATGTTTTGGATACATAAACATCTTTTATCAAAACATGTTTCACACTTACAACTAAATGAATTATTAAAGGAACAAAGAGATTAACTGTAATCGGTGAATTAAACTGATTATTTCAGGTCAGCCTGGAAAAATGTTCAAATATGACCAAGTGAGTGAAGCTTAAGTTCCTACTTGGCTAAGTCTCATGAAAATGAGACAGTAGTTTCCTTATATGTCTACACTACGAAATTAGGTCGATTTTATAGAAGTCGATTTTTAGAAGTCGATTTTATACAGTCAATTGCGTATGTCCACACTAAGCACATTAAGTTGGCGGAGTGCATCCTCAGTACTGTGGCTAGCATCGACTTACAGAGCGGTGCACTGTGGGTAGCTATCCCACAGTTCCCGCAGTCTCCACTGCCCATTGGAATTCTGGGTTAAGCTCCCAATGCCTGATGGGACAAAATCTTTGTTGCGGGTGGTTTTGGGTGCATGTCGTCAGGCCCCCCTCCTTCCATGAAAGCAAGGGCAGACAATCATTTTGCGCCTTTTTTCCGGGGTCCCGGCCCCGCTCAGCCCACTGCCATCCTGGATGATCGGAACCCCAAGCAGGCAGGGGGCTGAGTGGGGCCGACGGACGGAGCCCCAGACCGGCAGCGGGCTGAGCTGCTCAGCCCGCTGCCGGTCTGGGGCTCCGTCCGCCAACTCCTGCCAGCCGGGGTCCCGGCCGCCGACTCCCACTCAGCCTGCTGCCATGCTTGCCATACCAAGGCAAGCATGGAGCTCACTCAGCTTACCATCGCCGTACGTCTCCTGGATGCTGCTGGCAAAAGCTGTACTGCATTGCTACACAACAGCAGCTCCTTGCCTTCGTGGCAGACGGTGCAGTAGGACTGATAGCCATTGTACATCTCCTGGGTGGTCCTGGCAGACCTCTGTGAGGTCGATCAGGGGTGCCTGGACAGACATGGCTATCCTCCTCTTAGAGCACCTAATGGGAGTGACTCCAGGTCATTCTCTTCTTTAAGTTTCGTCTCATGAAGATTCAGTCCAGCCTGGAATATCATGCGAGCTGGAGGCTTCTGCCTCAGGCTGCTCTCCCAGCCAGCAGCATGGCGCGGTCACACCTACCCCAGCCTGCCCCAGACTCGTGAAGCCTGGACAGTAATAAGGAGCAGTTCAATTTGTGGAATGACAAATCCAGAATGAAGGATTGCACTCTGTGGGCCACATTAAGATTATTTCAGAGTCCTAGATATCATTTAGTCCCTATAAAAGGCTTCATGAAAATTTTCCCCCGCCCCCAACAAAAATGTTAATTTATCAGAGCAGCTGAAAGGGAAAGGAACCCGGGACTATAAATTAGAGCTTCCATATTATTTAACTCATAATTGATATAATTCAAAGTAAAATTTCACAGCGCGGTCTGTTCTAAGGCTAAAAATGCAGGAGGGGAGTCAGAAAAAGGAACAGTGACCTGTTTCTGCCCAGTTTCAAACCGGGGACCTTTCATGTGTTAGGTGAACATGATAACCACTACACTACAGAAACCCAACTTGAATGTATCCCTCGCGTGGTCCCTGTTATACTTTATGTAACGTGTGGTTGTGTATTATTAATACTTTGATGTGTCACGGGGCTTCTGTTTTTTTTTTTTGCCACAGACTTTGCCGAATGCACAGGAATGTTTTCTCTAGCTACAGAAGCTACCTAATGCAATGTCTATATCTATGGCCTTCCTGCTCACAAAGCAGTCATGCCCCCGCCCAAGGCTGACACAGCACAGAGTGCATGTGACACAGCGACCTGGCTCGCGCAGGATCGCAAGTGCATCTGAGTTCAAAGTGCTGTCCAGAGCGGTCACAATGGAGCACTCTGGGATAGCTCCCAGAGGCCAATACTGTCCAATTGCATCCACACTACCCCAAATTTGACCCGGCGATGTCGATTTTAGTGCTAATCCCCTTTTCAGGGAGGAGTACAGAAATCGATTTTAAGAGCCCTTTAAGTGGACAAAAATGGCTTCGTCATGTGGACGGGTGCAGGGTTAGATGGATTGAACGCTGCTAAATTCGACCTAAACTCATAGTGTAGACCAGGGCTAAGTTACTGCGACTGTCCTTCAAACTTTCAGAACACTCCCTCCTCATTTTTTAATTGAGAATATTGGTAAGAAAATGAGGTGGAGTAAGTGCTTGATCCATCTGTTTCTTTGCTGCATGAAATTTAACTTTGTTGCTGAGTATTTCTTTCTACCATGTCTCTTGACTTTCCAGATTTCAACAGCATTAGCAATACAGCAGCTATCTTTCTGCAGTTTGTCCAAGGCTACAGAACTAGCATATCTTCTACATTTTTCTTTGACTGTGATAGTTCCATCTATTTTGTCATGATTTTCTTCATAAATTGTCATCAGAATAGGCCAATTCTTGATAAATAGCTCAAAAAAGTCAACCAGTGAATTCTGTTGTACGTCTTGGGGCAGAATTAGTTTGGCTCTCTTTCTCTCTTCAGTGAAGCTGAAGCGGCGTGCTTGTTATGGAAGTATTTTGCAATTTTCAGCAACATTTTCCTTTATGCTGGAATTGTCCGTAAGTCTGTGGCTAGATAGAAGATGCATCAACTGAGCAATGCACCCATACATTATAAGTTTCATGTTCCTATCATTATCTTCTTCTAGATTTCTTCTCATTTGTGCTACATTTGCAGCATTGTCTATGAAAAGCTATGCACTTGACACTTGAATTTTTGATCAGTTTGTTATAGCTTTTGCTGCTGCTACTTTTAAGTACTCGGCGGTACCAGTTGTTTCTATAAGGTAGACATCCCCATCTTTTGTTGCCGCACAAGCACATATTATTGGATCAGTGTACACATTGCTTTCTCTATCAAGACCCAGATTAAATAATTTCTTGTCAATGTTTTTGCACGCTGTTCAGTTTCCTTCTCATACACTGCATCCAGCAACCTTTCAGTAATGTCTGCTCTGCTGAGTGGAACCTCATCGTAATCATCGAACCATGTCATTGAAATGGTTATTCTTAACAAGACAAAAGGGAGAATTTGTTGCAAAAATGAACTGAGCAGTCTTTTCATCGATGAAGTCTTGATGGAACTAGCTGGTCCTGATTACAAACTCATCCATGATGTTTACTGGATGATGAAGAGAAGGCGTTTTTTTGGTTTTTTTTTAATATAGGTAATTTATAGTCTGATGTATGTTTAGTTGCAGCACTGCTGGTGCTACCAGCAGATGGCTGTGAAGTTGTAGACATTCAGATGATGGATGTTCTTTAACCCCTTGTGTATAAGTTGGATCCTGAAATAAAATGGTAAAAAAAAAAAGCCACTCTCACTCCCTGTGATTCAGGGCCCTGCTTAAAAAATAGAAGATTGTAAATGAAAGATTTCTCCTACTGCTGCTGTTTGTACCACTGTTTAAATTATACAATTTATTCTAAACGCAGTTGTATAGTAAAAATAAGTTATAAGGATTATCTATATCTATTTAAATGCTTATCTCAAAAATACCAAACAGCTTGAAAAAAAAATTAAATGTTAAAATTAATAAATGCCTGATAAAACTACTTTTAAACAGAAAATCGTCGCCTAGTATATTTGATTATTTTGAGCAATAAAAAAATATTTCAAAAGTGCAGCGGTAACCATAAAAATTTAATTGATAAATACTCCCATAACTAACATCAATTATATTTTAAACATAAACATTTTGAAATTCATAAGTAATCCACCCAAAACACAAATTTATGACAGTAATTTAAGTTATCGTTCACTAGCATACTAAGATATCATAGGCAGTCCATAGAATGGTGGAAAAATAAGTTTATTAACCATTTGATCCTGATGGTTCAGACATGTTTACATCATCATCTTCAAAGTCTTTGCTTTCTGAGGATTATTTTTCATAATGTTTCATTCTGGCAACCAGGCCTTACATCTTTTTGTTGTATTGTTTGCATTTGGCATGTGTTCATTTTTTTTTTTTAATCCAGAGGTACAGGAATTTCGTGAAAATATTCCCAAGTAGTGCATTTTTTACGACCTGCGTGCATGGCAGTTTTTGCTCCAGTTACCAGGTGTTGAAATCAGCAGTAGAGGCTGCACTCTGAAGAATGTTCTCTCTTCTTCCCACAGTGTCGTCCTTTCTGGTTGCACGCTCTGCTCTTTTTCCCTTGTTACAGAATTCCCCCCCAAAATAAAAGAACTAACAACAATCCAAGACTTCTGCTTGTGTAACCCATATGTGTTTGCTCTGCAGTATTCAATTTGGTTAGAGAGAAAGGCAGTTGAGAAATTAATGGATTTCTGTTTTTGTATCGCTGTCTGTGCACATATGCAGGGAGACAGAGCAAGGCAATTTACTTGACGTGCCCAGTGCTATCCAGAAGCAAGGGCTGATCAGGGTAGAGCAGTGTTATTCCATCAGCTGCAGAGTAAGTTTCCTTGGAGGGTGCAGTCAAAATATTCATAATTTAAGAACTGAGCCAATCAGAACTCCCATTAAAGTCAATGATAGCCCTCCTATTGACTTTAGTTGTGTAAATTCAGGCTATTAGTGTGTCTTTCCCATTAATGTAAAAGCAACCTCCATATGTCTCATGAGAGGAGAATGCCAAATTTGAGTGCGACCATGTAGATCCTGGAGGAAAAAAATGCTTGTATAACTTCCACAGCTACAAAGTGCTGACTGAAGCCTGGGTTTTGCAAACACTGATGCATGTGAACAAAGTTATTCATTAAAGTCAAGGGTAATTGTCACATAAGACTACTTGTTAAAGTTAGATTAAACTTACACATTATGGAAGTTATTAAAGTTACACATTAAGAAACTATGGAATATTGGATAAGAGTATTTCTAATTCTTTAAACATACTGTAGAGGCTTGCCTCTGTTTAAAATAATCTTTTTATTTTTAAACTGCAAAAAGAAAGAGAATCAATTTCATATGCAGATTAAAAGATTTAATTAAAGGGCTTTTTAATTCCTGTTCCACGCTCACCAAGAATTCCAATTGATGTCAGTGGGACTTCTGAATGAGGAGCAGCTGCAGGATTGAGTCCAAAAACATGTAAAAATCTGTTAAAATGCGTTGACGTGGTATAGATTGTATAGTGTTAATGTATTATTGTTTACTGGATTTTTTTTTTTTAAGTAACAAATCTAGTAAACATAAAAGCAACACTTAGTTTGGAGTTATTGATTCTTGGTAATGATGCCATTTCAAATGTGTACTCTTTCTATTTTGATTTCCTAATGGGTAATTCTGAGCTCATAAGAGGTGCTTGCTTAAATTTCATATCTGGAGTTCAGTTTTGATAAGCTGTGGCTCAAAAAGTAGTTTAATCTTTGTCCATATTTGCAATCAAATTCACAAGGTATCCTTCTGAAGACCTCTGTTCAACATGCAAATCTGTACAAAGCAATATCAAAACATATTAATATCAGTATCCAACACAATGGATCAGATCCTGAGCTGTTGTAAATTGATGAAGCTGAGGATCTGGCCCCATATGTGGTAATATATATGGAGCTGTCTTAGAAGAGATTCTCTCTCCTCCTCTTATGAGACTAACCCATAACTGGTCTGGTCCAGTACTTGACTGGGCCGGGCCGGGCCACAAACTTTACCAAAATAGAAGAATGTCTTTAATCTAAGTGAAGTTCAATAGGATCTGAGTGTGGAGTACTCCGAAACCTTAGTGTATCTCACTACCAAGATAATCCACTATCATAGAAGGAAGAATCGGGAGACAAGGTAGTATTAAATATACAACATATAGGCAATGAAAACTTTCTTTAAGGAGGAATGAACAGGACTGAGAAAAGAACTGAACCAAACCTTATCACTGTAAACAACACAGTATATTAAACAAAACTCCTATACCTTGGGCTTGGAATATCCCATCCAGGAATGTTATTTTCTCCAGAACCTGGTATTTAAACAAGTTCGGGCAAAGACTCCCTTATGTACAGAACAAACATTTACAGTCCCAGCAGAAGTCCAGACCTCCAGGTTGAACATGGCCAGGTGAAAGAAAAGAGTACAAAATCTTCACCAGGGTTCAATGGGTTATATAATTACTGGGTGTTTATTTAAAATGTATTACTGCATTTGGATTTGCTCCAGGGCAGCCTTGTGATTTGTAGAGCTCCAAACTGCAGAAGGGGAGAATTAGGCCAAAAACTGATTTCTTCCTCCTGTTCTACTGCTTGAAGAGATCAAAGGTCAGGAAGTGAGTTGCAGAGCGTGCTTGGGATTTCCAGACCCCTAAAAGTGTGAGGATCCCAAGAGGTTACTTGCTTTGCATGTGCTTAATGTCAGCCATGATTTTCTGTTTTACTAATTTGTACAACTGTTTACAGATGGGTTTGAGCCAAAGAATCAAGCTGGACTTGGCTTAATTGTACTCCCTGCTGTGATTTTAGTGCCACTTCAGTATTTTCTGCTTAAGATAGGTGAGGATTCATTTATTTACTGTCTCATTAAAAGCATCTCAGTCTAATATTAGAAACACAATTTTTTTTTTTACTCATAACCTACATGTTTGTCATTCATAAATAGGCACTATGACAGTGTGCTGCGGTCCTGGTCTTCCTAATGTCCTGTGAACAAGGGAATAACCTGAGATCACCTGGCTTAGGTGATCAAGAAAAGAACTGTGAATTGTCTGCTTGGGAGATGGAGTTGGGGGTAGAATGTCTTTGGGTAGCTCAGACTCCTCATCCAGGGTCATAGGATTGGATTGAATCACAACCTTCAGGGATTTTTTGTTTACTTTTCCACTTACGTTGTTTGCTTTTATTGTGTCCCTTGTCCTTTAAGGGAAAGGCCTAGCTGTTTGTCTCAGGATTTCTTTAGTCATCACACAAGCTGGCCAGGACTAGTATTCAGAAGATTCTGGTTCCTAGTCCAGTTTGGATCACAAACCTCACATGTTTTCTTTTGTTGTCCTTTCAAAAGCTACAGTAAAATATTTGGCTTTTTCCCTCCAGTTTTTAAGAATAATCTACTACTGTTTGAAATTCTTGTGGTAGTTCTGGAATCACTTGGTTATTTGATTGCTGTCATCGGCTTTGCCCTGTGCATCACAGGTAAGCAACATACCTTCTTTTAAAAGAAAATATACTTAATTTTAGCAATTTGGTTTAATAATGAGAATCTTTTGCACAAAATACTTTTTTGTATCTGTTCTTTTTACCTTTGTCTGTACCTAGTGGGACCAGTTTATTTGCACATTAACACTGGAATATTTTGTAAAGTAACTTTTCTGCCTCATGATTTAGCAATAGAATTGCTATAAATATATTCTAGAACTGCTGTGTTACTACTGTTGTATCTGGTGAAGGAAAAATAACCTTAAGGCATTATGTTACATATTATAGTTTCATTTGTATGACTATCCAGCATGGCTGCATCCTGCAAGCAGTTGCCTAAAAAAAGGATTGCTTTAATTTACTACTTATTTTGCAGTACTGCATACCCTAAAGAGTCACCTACAACCAGCATTGACCCTCATTAGTGTGTTGTTTTGATTGTGTTCAACAATCTTAAAAAGAACACATGCACAGAGGCAGAATCCATTTCTGATGTTTAAATGAATAAATCAGTAGAGTGTATTGTCAAACCTTTGCTTTTGCTGTGTATGTTTTAACAGTATCGTTGAGGCAAATGAATCACAAGAGCTTCAGCAAGAATGCGAATTCATTAAATAGTAAACTTGGAAGAATGCCTGCAGTGTTCTGATACAGTACTGATTAAAATTTGATTTTTATTTTCTCGTGGGCCAGCAAAAAATGGAAGCTTTTTTTCTTCAAGAGTAAAACACAGAGCAAAGTAATCTCAGAAGAAAGAGAGGACAAATTTAGGGCTGGCCAAGCTTGGCAGTGTGTTTGCGAATAATGGTTAGAGCCCTGCAAATCCGCAGATACCTGCTTTTTATCAGCGGACCATTTTTGCAGCTCCCGGATCAGATGCAGATACAAATTTTGTATCCATGCAGGACTCTAATAATGGTAAAACACTGAACTGTGTTCATACAGAATACTTTCTCTTGTAGATGTCTTGAAGTGACTTATCCTAGAAAGCATAAATGTGAATTTGACTTGAGAGAATTATGCCTCTGTTCTACTAAATGCACCATGTTAAGAAACGGTTTCAAAAACTTATCTTGAAAATGGTGTCAAGTAGCTTTGCTGTTTTGGCCAGTGTGAACAGGGTGTAACTATTTTTAAATGGTGTTTGGGGGTTGGGAAGAAAAGTTATGGAGAGTTTTCAATAACTGATCTTCTTTAAAAAGGAAAAAAATACTGTCTTTGCACTGGCCTCAAAAACTGTTTACAAATAATTTTTGAAAGCAGGTTCTTAAAGCTGTGTTAACTTGGATTTTTTTAATTGCCTAATTTTAAAAAAATCCTGCTTCTGATAGAGCATCCTTTAAATACTGTCTTGATTTTAAAAATATCACAAACAAAAAACTCCTTTGAGGAAAAATAAGGGTTTTCTGTTGCTCTGTTTTTCAAAGGGTCTTTTAGCAAAGGAAAAACGGACTATAGAGGTGAAAGAGTCAATCTGACTACACTATGATCCTGATCTTTCCAACACTTACACAAATACATGAAGTTAAGCATTTAAGTAAGTGTTTGCAGGATCATGGCCTAAATGCTGTCATGCAGCAATTAAATAACCTGATAACTTTTTTGCTTATCTTTTTCATTTATCGTAGTCTTAGGTGATGTTTTTATTATAGTAGGTGCAACATTTTCAAACAGAAGTGATATTTTCCCAAACTGTGTCCCTTTCACAGTACCCATTTACAGCATAAGACCGACTTTGTGTATATTTCCGAATGTTATGTTCAACATCTTTTAAAAATTCAACATTTAAATATTTCAGTAGAAATTAGAGGCCTTGAGTCTAAGCCTATGCCTAACTCTGAGCAGATTAGAGTAGCCCCTACTGAAGTTAAACTAAAGTTCTTTTCTTATTGGGGCCAGGGTGAGTGGGCATTTTGGTGGGGGACTGGGTTAGATTTTAACAGCCAACTTCTCTTCTCAGCTCTATTGATGTATATTTGGAGAATCTGGGGGATATTTTGGAGCCACTCCAGATTTAGACTTATGTAATGGAGAGCAGAATTTGGCCCAAAACATTTACTATGTACTTAAGTATGTCTCTCACCAAAATTATTTTTTATTAAATTTGCGCAATATTGTAAAGGAGTAGGGAGTAGAAGTTCTGCTCTAAAGGAGAAAAACACTGAATAATTAAAAATGCCCTTAGAATGCAACAGATTAGTATAATTTTATATGTTAAATGACATTTCAAAAATTGCAAGGATTTTTTTTCTGCATATTGTTAAAACAGATAAATTAGGCTATTGTCCCTTACTAGTTGAAAATGAATGCTCATGCTATGAACAGAAAAATTTCAATGAGAAATTACATCTTATAAAAAGAAAAGGAGTACTTGTGGCACCTTAGAGACTAACAAATTTATTTGAGCATAAGCTTTCGTGAGCTACAGCTCACTTCATCGGCTATGAAGTGAGCTGTAGCTCACGAAAGCTTATGCTCAAATAAATTTGTTAGTCTCTAAGGTGCCACAAGTACTCCTTTTCTTTTTGCGGATACAGATTAACATGGCTGCTACTCTGAAATACATTTTATATGTTCCTTTACCTGCTTAAAATAATATAAATGTTTAATTTGTTTTCAACAGCATGCCCTCCGAAAAATGGTGCTGTCGTGATTGCTGGGTTAGCCATTATGGCTCTTATGGCAGTTGTTGGCCTAATTTATATGATTGCTTTGGGTAAGTAGCACCTAGTAATTTTTATTACTTTTTTTCTGGTGTTTTAATCTGAATATTCAGAAGAACTGTTCCCTGAATTCATTTTTTTTGGAGGTGAATATAATTGTATTTTAAAATAGCATGTGATCTGATATGTTATGTTGTTGTTTTTTTAAAAAAAATACAGGTCTCTTAACTCCAGACACCAGTTTCCTTTTCTTCATTGATCTATGACATATTCCCCTCCCTCATGTGAACTCTTGTCCCCAAAAACCCTTTTAAATGATGAGTGGGTAGAACATCTAGTAGATATTTTATGAGGGGAACTCCTGGAGTGAACAGTGAGGCCCATTTACGCTTTTTCAAAGCCAAAGTTCCGGGAAGGTCTCTGGCTAGCAAGATAACTCTAGAATGGGTCTTATTAACATAGCCTGATTTGTGTTTCAGTCTCATTCCATGAACTGGTCTCCTCATCCAGTACTGGCATCAGAATAAAGTAATCAGAAAAGTATAAAATCTAATGATGTGCTTTTGGAATATACAATAAATTACGTGTAAAAAACAAACTACTTTAGGAAGTGGACCCAAGGGGGTGACCAAAAAGTGAGTAGGTAAAATGACCCAGGCAGGAGGGAAACTTAAATGCAGAAGGAGAATTGAGGTAGGTGTGAGGGATTAATTTGGGAGAAAAATTTTTATATTCCTATGTATCAGATGTTGTTATGGGACAAATTCTGCTTCTGGATATGTGCAGACTGGAAGTTGTGGGGCTGATCTGTAATATGTTCTTTATTTTGTTTGTGACTTGGTTATTGGGATAGATACTGTATGGCTATATGTGATTATTGAACTGTTTATTGTATTCAGATGGTGATTTAGTTTAATAGCAAGGCTGTTAGGAAACTAGAAGGAAGGCAACACAGTTTGACTCTAGATACACCACTTCCCCATAAGCAAGGTGGAGGTTATTAAGTGACATTGCCTGAGCTGTGAACTAGGAAGATACTACTTCAAGGCTCCAGCCAAAGTTACAAATTTGCTCAGGCTAGAAGCCAGAATGGTTCAAAAGGACACTAAACTGTAAAAAGTTATTCTCTAGAGGGGGAGGCAGTTGCCAGGCAGTTGTTTGCTGAGAGAAGACTGACAGACAGACATTCTGCATGATGGGGTCTGAAGAAGCAAACATGCCTGGCCTATTAACATAGGGTGGTGGGGATTAGGGTAAAACAGAAATACATGTAGCCCCTTTGTTGTGTTAAAATTCTTTGACTCTTATAGTATACTGTGCTGCTAAGATTAAACAATGGTTTGATCTGGTCACCTGTATCAAAAACCATATTATCATGGTTCATACTACTCTGGACCTGGCCTAATAATAGGAGAATCAGAGAATTCCATCCCAGGAGGTGTAAAGGCATGGAGCTTGACATCTGAGGGGGTGAACTGAGAGAGACCAGACTAGGCAACAGAGTAACGCGAACACGACTTCCATTGATTTTGATGGGCACTGTGTGTATCTCAGGGCAGAGTTTGGTTTTGGTACAACATGCTAATGATCTAAACTATTTAGCTTCACTTTTGTGGTTTTTATATTATGAGATTATGCTGCTACAGTCTTATTAGATATGATTTTGGGAGATAGGAAGTAGATGTTATTACAGTGAAATCCCATTACAAGATCAGTATTCATGTGGTAGATTTTTATGCGGTGAGCTGGCCTAGCAAATGTATCATTGTTGAAACAATAGCTCCCAACCCACCCAGCACAAGAGTGCCATAGTAACAATAATAATGCTCTTGTGTAATGTTTTTCATTCATAGATCTGGAAGTGCTTTAGCTGAATTAATACATGGAGCACTTGTGCTTGGAACATTTATCCCCTCTACAGAAGAGTGATGCAGTCTCCTAGAATGTATAGATCGCACAAAGTAGTTTGGGATAAATAACCAAGGATGTGATTCCTTCTGACTGTTGTTGCTTTCCTCCAACTTTTGTCTTTTTCTTCAGTTAAAAGTTGAATTCTTTTGTATAGCTAATAATGTGCTCATTTTTATGTTCTGTAATATTTTTAGGTTCCTGCAAGAAAGATCAACCTCCAAAGGTAAGCTTAGAAATAATAAATTTGGGGTGATTAGATGAGGAATGGTAATGAGATACTGAGCCTTTCACCACTAGTTTGAATTCAGACCAGGTTGGTAGCAAGCAAAAGTCACTGCTATATGGTAGCTGTCCAGTAGTCTGTGTTAATTGAATTGGTGGCCTTAGTCTAGTTCCTGATTATGTACTTCCAGATCTCTGTAATTGGTCCCCTTGCTGGCTAATTTTTCTGACAGGCCAAGGATTTGAATGGACATGGAAACAGAGCTACCCTATCCAACTCGAGTTGGAAGGGCCATTGGGTGGTCAGGCTGTGTAAGGAAGCTTGCTGTTCTACTGACCATGCTGCATATTTTGTGTGGCCGAATGGATACCTTCAGTTGACAGTGCACCCTTTGTTGGCACTAATAGATGTGTAAACATTTAATAAACAAGATTTCAGTCTGTCTTTAATAAATTATTCCCCCACACACACCCCCAAATTTTTTTTCTTTGTCAGTCTCTTTCACACTGAAGGTCTAACACTTTTTTGGGTTCCCAGGTACACAAATGTTATACCCTTTATAATTTTCTTTACAATCCCCCTAATATTGAAGAGGCCATCTGAAAGCAGAGTGGCTGTTATCTTTAGGTCATGCAGAATAAGTGTATGTTTTTTAATCTTTCTAAGGAAGGTAATCCTGGTTTTGCAGCCTGCCCTTTTTTTAAAAAAATATACTAAGTGCAGTTGCTTCCTAAAATTGTGGTTACCCTGTTTTCCAAAGGGTAATCAAATGCAAACTGGCCCTTTTTACAACTGCAATCAGAATCCCTATAATTTTGGATGTCTAATTACTGGATGGACTTGTGGCTAGGTACCCCAGCATTTGGCCACTGGATGATTCCAAAGAGAGAGACAGACAGATTGTTTTGTGGGTGCAGTAAAGTACACAGGAGTCTAGAGGCCCAACGAAATTCTGGTCTGAAAATCAGGTTTAGGGTTGCCTGCCTCCATCAAGAGAAATTCAGCACATATTGCTGTGTGTTAAAGGGGTTTATAAAAAGATGTACAGTTCCCTTTAAAATTAAAAGGTTTTTTTTAATTCTTTATAACCGAAGGGCTATGGTAACCTTGCACTCAGAGACCTGTGATTTATTTTTATTAGGGGCATATTTCTAAAATAACTCTTGACACTTTCTTGAGGCCCAGGGGAAAAGGGCGTGTTTTTGAGACTGTCAACCTTAATCAATTTCCTTTTAAAATCTATCAAGTTTCTTGTTTGTCCATATTACTCTGCCTCTGCTTAGTTCCCTACCAGATAAAATGCATAAATATTTGGGATGTCTTCTGTAGAGCTATTAACTCGTGCTTTTTAATCTTGGTGCTGTTTGTTTCCTGCACCAGTGATCAGATTGCGGAGAAAAGCCGTTGCTGCTTCACTTACAAGTAGTGTGTCTTGTGTATCTCTTTCCGCCTCTACACATTTCACTAGGAAAATTAGATTCCTGATGCGGTTGGAGATAACATGAAGAGAGTGCAATTATTGATGGATTTGTTTTTCATAGCCGTAGTTACTAATCTTCAGCTTCTTTCATTTTTGTAGAATCACTACTTACTGTATATGTCAATTAGAGTAATTTAACTGTGGGGAGCCAAAAATAGACATGAAGGATTTTTTAATATATACATATATATGTATATAAATATTTTTAAATATTTTACAGAAAGCTGTAGAAGAACCACTCAATGGTAGGTGGTAATCAAAATCTTATGTTTTTACTTAAGGGATTATACAAAGCCTTTTAGAGATAGGTCAAAATTTAGCTTAGCACTGAGTGCTGTTGCTTTGCGTAAGGTGTCTCAAATTATCCAGCTCCCTAAGCCACTAAAAGTTTGATGTATCACCGAGGTTTGATGCCTGCAACTATGGGCATAAGGGAGTATTGTGTACTGTCTACACCTGCTAGCCATTGATTGCTGACTGCTTTAGAACAAAAGTAGCTTCACAGTTGGAACAATATTCCTGTCCGCTTTTCAAAAATAGACCTCTTACTGAGGAAAAGGGGCGCTCCTCTGTAAGGCCGTTGTTGAGCCAGTCTTCTTTATGCGGTGCATTTAAGTGGGATAAGGGACTTTCACAGTGGGGTAAGGCAAAATCTAACTCCTCTTCTCTGTGGTCTCTTGGGTTTGGGAAGACCCATGGTGGTGGTGTAAAACTATATGGGAAGGAAACACTGTTAATGCCTGGTGTGGGGGATTTTTACAGTGGAAGAAGGGTGGCCCTGAAACCTGTCTTCCTTAGGCTGTTCAGAAATTCACTAGTTGGCATACTGGGAAGTAGTGATGTCTCAACACCTAATTTTAAAACTAATCAGAATGCTAATCTTGTAACATTTCTAATTATTTGCTTGGTTAATTACTAATCCTCTGCTTGACTTTTAAAGATGCAAAAGGAGTGATGTTAGAATGATGGTGAGTCGAATGTTGCCTGCCGCTGTAGATTTTGATCAATTAATTAACATTTACTCTGGGATTTTGAAATTAAAAATCACCTGTACCGAGGAAGCTGCTAATATATGATACAGCATAGGATACAGATTGCATGGAAGGTGCAATCTTTAAGTTATATTGCATTGTACTGGAATGTTAGAGGTGACCTGAAGACAGATGTGTTTGTATCCTTTTTTTATGATATAAAGAAGGACTGTGAAATGTGTGTAGGATTGTTTAAATACTGGATTATTTCTGCTATTTTTTATTTTGGAAAAAGCAGAAATGTCAAGTATTATCATCTTTGTTCAGTTGTAGGTTTCCTTTGTAACAATCAGAGATGCAAACTGGAACCTCTCTTATCTCTTACCAAAAGGGCTAGAGGTATTGAATCATGAACAAAAAAGAGCTCCCCTGACCCCCCACCAGTTGGTAGGTGTGTGAATTAAATAGGTGTTACCTGATTAACTGAAAGGGAAAGTGTTTTTTGTTACCACTTTGTGATGTCATAAGCTTCCTAACACTCCTATCATCTATGGAGTCTTCCAGTAAAAAGAGGGTAACCAAGAACAGCATTTATAATGTAAAAAACAAGCAGAGTTCTTACTTTTTTCCCCTGGTTGTGAGGGAAACCATGTGTGTAGACCTTTCAGTCTCCTTTATGGACTATAATGCACCAAAAAGAAGACACAGACAGACAGACAGACACACACACACAGATTTTCCTCTCTTTTGCTGATTATATTTGAAGGGACATTGTCAAGTAGTGTGGGCCCAACTTTTAGGCTTTGAAGATTTTTCTTTTTTAAAAACAGAATATTTTTTCAAGAATATACAAAGTGAAATGAAAAACTACTTTGGGTTTCCAGCAAAACAGGAGAATGCTTAAAATGAAAACAATCACTTTTTAATAGTATATTAGATCCAGAAAGGTTACTATGGACTATCCAAACAGCATGATGTCCAAGAAGTTAAATAAAAAATTATTAAAGTCATTTTAAAATCTCTAGCAATTGTAATAATCAAACTAAATTTGTCAAACTAAAAAAATATATTCATGTCTGCCTTTTGACCAATTATAATTTTTAAAAAAATATTTCACATTAATATTTAATGGTGCATTTAGTTTTCTGTTCACTGATGTATATATTTGAAAAACTAGCTTTGAAATAGTTACAGTATTTAACTTTAAATACTAAGCTAGTCTGGTGGCTATATATTTTATCTGCTTTGACTGGTATTGCTACAGTTCTCCCAATACATTAGTTGCACACGAATATCTTAATGCCTACACACTGGTGAATCTAGCAACTTTACCCAGTGTGGTCATGGTAGCAGTTTGAGAATAGCTGTGTTACAATATGAACTTGCTTGTAGAATGACAAAATTGCTTTAATACAGGTAATAGCTTTTTTTTTTTTTTGGTTTAGTTTTATGAGGTGCACATTTTAGCAAAGAAATTTTGAGCTAAGGCAGCCACCAAACACTTTAAGAAAGAAATACACACCCCTACTAGAGGAGGAGCTCCACAATTAAATACTACCCTGAGTATGTATGCTCACCCATTGTTGTAGAAACTTGTAATAGCAAACCAGACATTCCGTAGTGTGTCTGCACTGTTTGACTTCGTCCAGTAGAGAATTTCCTTGGCTCTGTGGGTTTGTCACCCTTTTCAGTTATTGTTTTAATGGTCTGTGTTCTAATCTTGCATGTAGACTACATATTTTTCTCCTTGTATTTCTCCTTCCCGCTAGTATGTCATATTTCCTGTTCTCACATGCCATCCACATAAGTGCTAGAAGACACTAACTCTACTTTCACTGCCCCTGGATACTGAGAATGCCAGTTCAAGGAAACTGCCAGACCCTGAGAACTCTAAATTTTTAGAGGCTCGGGGGTGTTCCAACCAATTTTATGTTGTGCCACTTGTGGAGAGCACAAATGGAACTAGAGGCAGCCAGTAGATTATTGGCTGATGCTAATTTATTGATAATTTAATATTCCAGTTTGTAAGTAAGTACAGTGTACTGCCGAATTTATGTAACTCATGGTTAAGCTGTTGTGATTCATCTGAGTACACATAAGGACTGCTTTCTAAACCAGAAGGAATGTATGTGCTCATATGATACAATGAATAACTTTACCAGCATCCAGAGTGATAAAATATGTTAGTCATTTGGTATAACTGAAATAAAGACTGTGGGGGAAGGCTCTTTCAGAGGAAGTGTCTATAGCTTCTACTTTGGAAATCAAAACTCTTTTTCCCTCAGCAATGATTAACACAAGCAGATCATTGTACTGTGTCATCTACATTTTTTTAAATGTCAATAAAGTCAGACAGCAAAATGGGGCAGTGCAACAACCTTTCACTTCTGAAGGTGAATTCTGCTTTGACAATTTTAAATGAATTATTCAATGTTTTCCTGGGCCCTGTTTTATCAAAATTCTTCACATCATATCTGTATTTGTAGATACTGTGTGAAGACTTTTAAAAACACATAGGTCAGTTAGGCACCTGCTATTTGTACCTTTAAAAATCACCTCCTAGAGTAAAGGGTTTTAACATCAAAACTGAGATATGGTGCCAAAGCTGTGTAGAGAAATTATACAACAGTTGTTTTTACTGTACCTGGCTCAAGCCAATACTAGCCACTCTTGCTTTTATGAGAGAATTTGTCTACATTTTAAAAAAATTGTAATGTTTGAATGTAGTTATGCAGCACAAAGTGTAGGTGGATGTGGGTGATGTTAATCAAAACATTCTTGAATAATAGTTTTGTTTTGTAATTTTCCAGGGTAACTAACTGGTGAGAGTGATAGAATCTGCTACAGAGATGGTGAAAAGAAATACATTTGTTTATACACTGTGGCCTTTGATGGTGCGCTAGTCAAAGAGAAGAAAATCAGGAACTTAGCTGTTTTGCACGTTTGGAAAAAAAAATGCTAAAATGATTTACATGTAATTTTATAGTCACAGCTGCGGTAGTTCCATTCAAGAGAGAGAGGTTTTTTCCTGGAGAAGGTTGTGAGTGAGAGCATAAAAAAGCACTGTTTATCGACCACACAATTTCGTTATAGTGTCACTAGTAGTGGTACCCTTTTCAAAAAACATCAGTCATCGCTTGGAAACTGGGCTAGGTCCGTGACCAAATGATACTAGCACTGTGCTACTGGAACAGGCCTTTGTGATAACTTAAACAAATTGGTATTGCATAAAACATGCCACACTGTTCTCTCCTGACTCACCCTCTCTCCCCTCAAATATTAAAAAAAAAATCCACTGTCACTACTATGAAGTTAAATATGATATAAGTTGTAATTACATTTAGATTGGTGGGGTTTTGTGTTTGCATGGGCAAAATATGTTAATGCCTAAATGGTATGAAAAGGAAGTGGATGTTGTACAAATGTTCCTCTTTCCACTTTCAATGTATGTATTATCGAAAACAGAGGCACTTACCACATTGAAAAAAACTGCATAAACAAAACCTTGATTCTCATGCTTTTTTTAATGGTTACCCATGGCCCGTCCCATCCCCCCTCTTCCCCCCCCCCCCATACTAAATAGGCTCCTTGTATATATGGTAGTTGTGTGGTGTGCTTTGATTACTGATATTTTAGTCTGGGCTTTTTGCCTCTTTGTAGTCTTGATTAAAAATTACTTACCCCTCAGCCAAATTCAGTCTGTCATACTGAAACCAGTCTCAGGCTTTTTCAAACAGGGAATAAGTAAATGCAGGTGCTGCGTGTATTGAAGTTTTACATATAAAAATTTATTAAAATCTAATTAGAATAATTTCTTCATGCTTGTGTAGTCTGTGAGGCCTTGTCTGTGCTTTTAACAGCTGTACTTTGAGGGTTCACCCACTGTAACTAGTAAGAAAGCAATGTTCTCCTTTAGACAGCCAGGGCCATGATGCAGGTTGATATAGGAACCTTGGAATTAACTTGGGGGAGGGGGAGGGGTCTGAGCCTACAGCCTACACTCACATGATTAGGCCCCATGTGAGGACTGCAGGGCTGAGCGCCTCAGCTAACCCAAGCTGCCCTCTTACAGAAGACAATGGGATATTCAGATGTGTAAATGTTGAGGACCATAAGTTTGTATCTGCTTTGTAAAAAGAAAAGGAGTACTTGTGGCACCTTAGAGACTAACCCATTTATTTGAGCATCAGCTTTCGTGAGCTACAGCTCACTTCATTGGATGAAGTGAGCTGTAGCTCACGAAAGCTGATGCTCAAATAAATGGGTTAGTCTCTAAGGTGCCACAAGTACTCCTTTATTTTTGCGAATACAGACTAACACGGCTGTTACTCTGAAACCTGTCTGCTTTGTAAGGACCTAATTAGTATTGCTTTATTTTTTTAAAGATGTATGGTTTTGGAATGTGGTATCTCAACAAGGGTATTCCTAGAGAGTTGAAATCCATATAGATTAATGGGGGAGACTTAACCAAAGGACTGATCAAAATAGCCCAAGTAAGGTGTGGGAGATAGTATGAATCAGTAATAAGAGGCAATCCAGAACTTCCCTAGCATTTATGCATGGGGCTCCTCATCTACACACCTCTAGTTACTGATACCCTCTAGTAGTTTATAGCAGCTCCACGAAGTAGCAGGCTTTGAAATTCTGTTTTGCCTTACTCTTAATATAGCTTTATAATCAATTGCCAGCAAACTGGAATTTAGCAGCCACTGTTGTGAAGTCAAATTCCTTTAATAAAATATTACCCAAAAAATTCAGTACCCAGTACTTGTCTGTTAATCATACTGCTGTATGCAAAGGCTCTGCTTTGGGTTTCTCTTGGGCACCAGTTAAAAGTGGGTTAGTTAATTTCTTAAAGTCACTTAATACTACCTTCCCGCCAGTAAAAACCAAAGTTGTTTAAATTACTGATTTGTGTGTGTGTGTATATATATAAACCAGATTTTCATGATTTGGCATTTTGGATTTCTGCAGTCTTTACCCAAGTGTTATTTATTAACATAACTTTGTAAATAGTGTACTATTATACTTAAAATAAAACTATGTTAAACTGTTTCTGTGAGTCTTTATTCCTGCCACAATTAACTACTGGTGTAACTGCTTTTTAAAGACATAATTTCAGGGAATGTTGGCCTGCTTTTTCCATAACAGCAGCTATGTAAATTGTGAAAAACACTGTTGAATCAAGTAAGTAATTCCAGTATACCCTAACAAAACCTATTTTATATTGAAATCATAACAGGAAAAGTTAGTAGCACTTTTGATACCACAGTCTCGTGCCCTTTAAAGTCTTAAGCCATGCCTGGGTAAGCAATTTAATTATCTTGTAGCTACAACGACTTCTGCTGCAGAATTCACAGTGTAAACTGTCCTGCCCTCTGCACTGGCAAAGCTTTCACAACCTGAAAGTACCTGGTGCTGAGTGCTCATAACTATCATTAAAGTCATACTATGCTACATACAATATTGAAATTGAGAGGTGAGTGAAATCATTTGGACATTATTGGGCCGCTCCCCGATCATCCTGATTAGAGCCAAAGGTACACGTTTCTCAAAACAACCTGTGACTGGAGTTGCAGGGGGGCACACTGAGGTTATACAATTAGGGAAACTGCAAAGAATGTGGCAGACAATTCCCAAAGCTGCTTCCACCATATCTTACTGGTTACACAGAAGCTGCAACCCAGCCTTTAGGTTCCCTCCCAGACAGTCAAGTCAAATATGAAAGTTCTAGCAGTCCCAAAGTATCAGACACATTACCACCCAGGCTAATGAATATTCCAGACCTTACCCAAATACATGCTACAGCCAATTCTTACTAACTAAACTAAAATTTATTAGAAAAAAGAGAGTATTGGTTAAAAGATTATGCATACAGACATGAGTACAGTTCTGAATCAGTGTCATAATAGAGACAGTGAGCTTTGGAGTTGCAAAGAGTTCTTAGAATTAGTCAATAGGTTCAGTTCAATGTTCTATACCAGGGTGATCCAAATTAAATTTGAGTCCTAAGACTGATATCTCCAACTTCCCCCGAATAAAGTTCAAGCAGATGTGAGATGAAAGGATCAGGTCCCAAGAGTCCTTTATACAGTTCAGCACAGAGTCCTTGGAAATAACCTGTTTCTCAAACATTAACTATATGGCTTAATATAAGGTAATTTATCTGTTTAACTTTAAAGAGACATAGAGACATTGAAGTTATTACACACAAGTTTCATCTAAATGTTAATATTTCCTTTTGATCTCTGAATTGACAGGAACTGTTTGGTTATACTGTTAACCTCTAACAAGCTATAGGTAAACAAACTACTACAATCACTGTCTTCTTTCAGTTCTTTAACAATACCTGTTTACATTTCAAAGTTCATACTTTTCGAACATAGAGACATGTTAGAAAAGTATGTAAATGGTAATCAGGGCCATTCTAAAGGTTGAATCTGGGTCATTTTGCCTGCAAGCTGCTTAACCCCTTTTTTTAAAAAACAGGTACTCTTTAAATTTTCATTAACTGATAGAAAAGCTTTATTTCATCTCTTCATAAGGACAGTTATTCAAGCATTAATAATGGCAATAGACATTGTTATAGCACTTTTCTTGCAAAGATTTCACTATCTTCGTAAAATAGATCTGGAAATCTCTTCACTCACCAGAGAAACAGCCCAGTGGTATGGAAAATAGCAGTAATTTAAGAGCATCCTGCAATTAACAGGCCAGTTCATCATGGAAGACTGGCTAATACCTGTATGCAGTGAAAATTTTAGGTCGGTAAATTATAACTGAAATTTATCCAGGACAGAAAGCTCTTAGCTGAATCTTCTGAGGCTTTAACATGATGGCAGTCAGCTCTGAGGACTTTAGTTTCATTTAATTTTTAAACTTGCTGTCATTACTCAAATGTCTTTTCTCAAGCTTTCCTAGCTATTTCAAATTTCTCTCTTGCTCCCTCCCATCCTCTGTGCTTCTGACTTGATTCAATCCAAACTGCCTGTTTTTCCTTGTGACTTTCCTCTGAAACATCCTAAACCCAGGATACCAACCTAGATAAACAATTGGTCTATGCTGGCATGGCAGTTTTGATATCAGAGGAAGGAAGGTCTTCTCCTGTGATTAAAGTATTAAGTGGGATTTGGGAGAGCTGGATTCAGTCACCCTGTCTGCCATGTGATTCCTGTGCTGTCTGAGGCAATCTTTCTGAGGAGATTCTTCATCTCCAGGGTGGGTAACAACCCTTCCCGACCTCGCAGGAGATCTGAGAGGATAAAATTGGAATTTTTTTGGAATTGTGAAGTGTTACATTCCATGGCAGGGGTGGGCAAACTTTTTGGCCCGAGGGCCACAGCAGGGTTGCGAAACTGTATGAAGGGCCAGATAGGGAAGTCTGTGCCTCCCCAAACAAGGGCTGGGCAGGACGGTCCCGTAGACTGGATGTGGCCTGCAGGCCATAGTTTGCCCACCTCTGTTCCATGGGCATAAAGGCCGTATCTACAGCAGGACTGGGTCTTGGTTCATGCACTGTTCCAAACCTGCTCGCTGAATTGTATAACCCAAGATCAGGAGAAGCAAAGGTTCAATCATCCTTGTTAGTGCTGGACTAGGCAAATTTAGTACTTTCAGAAATGGCTGTATCTATTCCCATTTGACTGGTTAGAGGGGATCAGTACAATGGTCTAATCTGGAAAAGGCTCGTTTCCCTTTTAGGAATCTTGTAGAATGAGATGGTAAAACATCTCAATTTAGAAGGTCTATCTGGTGTATACTCCTTACCTGCACTGAATCCCACGGAAAGGTTTTGAGTTCATGTCTTAGTCTGGAAAAAATTGACTCTGTTCTTTCAAGTTTCTGGCCACCCTTGTAAGTAATAAAAAAAAATGCAGCTAAGAAAACAAGCAGTTATATATGGTCAGTTTAACTGATCTCAGTTTAGCATGAACAAAGTCTCGAGGCTAAATTCACCCTTCAGTTACATGCGCGTGACCCGCCTTGAAGGCATTGGGAGTTACAGAACCAATGGCATAATTTGGCCTTTACCAACGGCAGCTTTTAATGTTGAGGGAAGCCCAATTTTTCTCTCTGTTTGTTGTTGGTTAAATTTACTCAAGAACAAAGCAGCAGCAGAAGTACACGCTGGTAATTCGTCATGTCCCCAGACAAAAAAGATCAGCTGTTCAAAGAGACCTATTAAGGTGTTTCCTTTATCTCGTCAGGGTGCCAGTACAAGGTTGAGCACAACAAGGTGAGTGGAGTTGACTCAAAACTAAAGATGCCATTCCTCCTCCATGATTTCTTGAGCTGCACAGAAAGGAGAGAATTCAGCCATTTAAAAGACTATCAAAAATAAATCATGAACTCCTTTCAAACGTTTACTGCCAGGTTTATGCTTCTACCACTGTGGGTTAATGAGAATATAAAAATGGGTTCTATCCGGCATGAATGGCAAATGAGGGTATAATCACAGTTGGCTCAAGTCTGCTGTTGGCTAAGTGCACACAGCTCCTGCTGCAGTCAATGGAAGCTGAACCCTTATTTTTTGAGAATGGGGTTTGATGGATTTGTTTGCCAAAGGGTCAATTAAATCCTTCCAAAACATGGAAAATTTAAGCATTAAAGTACAACTTGCAATAGATGCAAGTGCTGTGTCAATACCATGGGCAGTAGGTGAACCCCCCTCTTTGGGGAGGCTAGCCCGCCGGCCCTAAACATTCTACCTGAGGCCCTGCCCATAAGATCCCTGAGTCCTCCCTAACCCCTCAGCTGGAGGGACTCTGGCCGGCCTAGCCCCAGCGCTGAGCCACTGGCCATGGGCCAAGCACCACCTCAGGCTGCTGTCCCAACCCCTCCCAGGCTGGCCCGAGCTGCCCAAGCCCCTGGCCACTGGCAGGCCTGAGCCCCCACCGGCTTCAAGGGAGAGAGGCCTTGGGGTAGAAAATGGGCAGGGCCATAGCCTGGCCTTTGATACCCGCCACCCATGGTCAGTACAACAATGAACACCTTAGAGGCTTTCTTCAGGCTAGAACAAGTTATTGGTATTAATAAAATGGAAAGTTTGCATCAAATGCTTTCAGGTTTCACAGTCGCAATGAGAACCTTAGTGTTGTCCTAAAATGTATCTTGGAATTTGGTGCAAGGCCAGAAATTTCACAGGCATCTTTTTGAATATAGATGTTTTCCACAGCCCCATTTTCCCTTTCTTCCCACCAGTTCCCAAAGCTGGGAATAGTCAGGTATGGAGTGAATTAGTTGGTGCTGTGGTTACAACAGGATTTCTAAAGGGGATAGAGTAGCTGTGGAGAGATTCCACTGATCCATCCTTGTTTTTAATAACAGCTTGGCCCATCAATAGGTGTTAGGTGACTAAATCCTGATGAGGATCTGGACCAGAGTGACTTAGGTGCATTTGCAATTTTACCCAAAATATTTGTGTTTGTGGCCCCTTCACCTACGTGCCTTCTTTCCCTGTATCTCCCCTCATCCTCTCCAGTCTGGCATCAGCCATCTACATGCAACTAAAACTACTGTTACCAAAGTCACCTATGAGCATTTCCTGGCCCTTGTCCTTTTCACCAGTCTAATTTCCCAATCTATTTACTCTTCTGCCCGTGCCTGACCACTTCCTCCACCCTGAACTACCTAGATTCTGTGCTGTCCTGGTTCCTACACAATCTCTAATGTTCCTAGCAGACTTTTGGGAGTATATTAAGAAAAATTGAGTGATAATCAGCAAAAAGGGAATAAACAGCTCACCCTGAGTTCTGGGCTACTAATCTTGGCACAACAATGAAAGGCTGGTACTCTACATCAGGAAGTGAATGGCTTTTAATAACACACTGAGTGTGAAAGAAACTAACCATAGCAACAGTGAGCAAATTATGGTTGAAGAACTATTATGGGCCATCATTGTGCCCATCACGGTACTGAACAGAGGGGAAATGGTCCCTACTCTGAAGGTGCTTTCTGTCTATCCTAACTAGGAGCATTTGTGATGCAGTTAAATGTTATCACATGGGTGACTGCAAGATGATGACTGCTGGACGGCCTCCAGGATTTAATGATGCAAGTAAAAAAGGCAGGAGGAAAATTGTAAAGAATAAAAATGTAGGTCAATCAACTCACTGTAATAAAAAAGTTTGAGACACAAGACACCTCTCTGCTATTTACCTGAAAAAATAAGACACTTTTCCAACCCCACATACTTGAGCCAATTAATCAAAGACTAAATTCTGCTCTTGGTTCTACTGGTCTACATCCAGAGTAAATCCACTGAAGCTTGTGAATGATGTGACAAGCTATTCACCAGTGGAACAGCAGAATCTGGCCCCAGGAGTGTAGCGAAGAGAAGACATTGGACAAAAAACAGAATCTCACAGTGTTTTGCTGGAAAGCCCCAAAAAGAGTCACGGGAACTGAAATTTTCCTAGAATGCATATTCTCTGGGCAAAGATGGATTTTCCATGTGCGTTTGAGACAGCTCTTAAGGGGTGATGTATTTCACCATTCACAGACTATGGGCCTCATTCATCACTTCATTGTTCCAGTTTTACACTGGTATAACTCCATTTATTTCACTGAAGATACAGCAGCATAATACAGTGGTGACTCAAGCCTCTTAGTTACAGTGAGAAAAACCTTAATCTTCATTTACATTAAAGCTTTGTCCTTGAGAACCACAATTTCACCATAAAATGATCATTCTTACCCTTAAGAAGGGCCTATCCCTTCCAACTACGGACTAGGGGTGGGCTTTTCGGAAACCCTATGTGATTTAGGAGCACAAATCTCATTCACTTTGTGGAACTAGTGCTTCTAAATCACTTTGGTGTTTTTGGTTGAGTAGAGCAATATACTGAGGGTGTAAGTCAGCCCTATGCAGAGGGTGAACACAAGGACTGGGCGTCAGTTGAATCCCACTGTAGTCCTATACTGAGGATTTAAGTGGTAAATAAACCTATGCACAGAGGTGAATTACACCCCAAAATTGCAAAATATGAAAGTTGAATAATAGTCATATAATAATTAGCAGACCTGGCAGCCGTTCACTTGGGTGTTGCCTGATCCCAAGAAGAATTTTTGATATTTTGTTCTAGAAATTATTGCTCTTTAATGCTGTATGAATGAACTAAAGAAGCAGCAACATGTTCCTAGTGTTACTAAATATTTACTTACTCTCTTCTGTGCCAGTTAATCTATGGCTGGGTTTTATGCCACAGATGTATGAGCATTTCTTTAACTGTTCATTATCAGAACAGATAGTTTGCTGTACACAAGTGGTGAATCAGAGTTTGATTCTGAACTCATGCTAGTAAAAGTCAGCTGAAGAGAAGAGCAACTCCACTGAAGTGAGAGGAGAATTAGAACATTGAGTGTCGTGGCAGACTGGGATGTGAATTCACCCTGTACTATATCACCTCTGCACACCAACTGTCCTCGTTGACCTTGCTGATGTTCACTAAGTTTGTTAGAGTGTTAGAGTCCTAGTCCTCTTTGAAATGGGATTAGATCAAAGCACATTATGAACTAAATGTTCATGTTGACAAGCTCTCAGTTTGTTGGCCCAGATTTTCAAAGGCACCTAAAGACACAGATTAGTGTGATTTTCAAAAGCATCTAGGGCATTTTTAGGTACCTAAATACGTTTAAAAATCTGGCCTATGAATTCTTGCCTCTGGTCTTTTAGAGGTAAATCTTCTAATGTGACACTACAGAAGTCTCTTAAAAATACAGAACCAGACTCACCAGTGTACTCTGGCTATTTTGTGATGCTTGAGTGGCCAAAAGCAATAATAAAACTGGCTTAACCAGCTAGTTAAGATGGGTAAAGGCTGTGTTATATCACTGAAGCAGCACAAAATAGCTGGAATGTACCAATGACTCTGGTCCCCAACCTCATCATGTCTTCCATAAACACGACATTGAGCTCTCTAGAAATTCACTAAAACCCATTCTTCTAAAGTAGTACGATAGTGGCCAGCGTAACATAAGGTAGGAGCACAGCAATTGTGTGCAACAACGACAGACTGCATACCTCACGGCACCATGATAATTTTCACATGCTCTCACCGCACTTTGTGGTAATTACCATCATCCCTAGAAATGTAGCTTTATTAGATTTTCAAAGATCACCAAAGATACACTTAAAAGAAAACTTAACTCTTTGAAATCTATTTCCACTACATCATGCTGATGGTGAGGAGCTGTTCCAAGGGATTACCTGAAAAGACCTGGAATGACGTCTGGTTGGAGTCAGTCTCAAGAATCATAGAAGCTAGAGATGCAAAAGACCTATTAAAGATATCCAGTCCATATCCCTGATAGTCTAGGAATGTTCTTACAATGTATTTTCCAGTGTTTTACCCAGTCTACTTCAAAATGTCTGAAGCGATAGGGTTTCTACCACTTCACTTGGAGACTGTGTCACAGCCTAATGCATCTCTCTGTCAGGAAGCCTTGCTGTTCAGTCTATATTTTCCCTTTCTTAACTTTGCTCCATTATTCCTACTTATACCCTCACATACCGCCCTAAATAACTCCTCTACAGCCTTGGGTTTGTAGTCTTCAGCTGATTATTTGCTGAGTGTTCTGATGTTCCCCACTGGCACTTTTCCACTACCTCATTACTTTGCCAAGCTGGGAAGTACAGCTTGCTTCTGAAATATTGATTAATGCATCTCAAATTATTACAGCTGTGCACAATCATCATAAATTTCAGTGCTTTTGATTTAATCACATGCATTTCCCTTTCAGTAACATTTGTAGCAGGTGCATGAATAGGCTTATGGAATCAGCAAAGACACTGTCTATACAAACACAAACATTGTTTGTATTAGGCATTTCAGCATCCATCAGCATTTTTGGAATACAAGTTAAGCATATAAGCCCACTGGTAGGACACAGAAGTAAGCAATGAATAAAGAATGCAGACTATGTACAGAAATGTTCTTCAATCCAAGTGTCCAAAAGATAAAAGTCAGTATATGGGAAAGGTTTAGGAGATGTTAATGAGTAAGTTGACCTGGGCCACTTGACATAGATAGGGTTCCTTCTGAGTCGTTCATTGCCTTCAAATACATATACTTGAAATCAGAAGAATGGAGTTTATGAAAGTGAAAAGGCAGCACGGGAAGCCTTGGAAGAGTGACCAACTTTTTTAAAAAAGAAATCTTTAGCCATGAGAGAGCCCACAAGGAGAGAAAGAGAGCCGTACAGGGACATGCCATAGGAGATGGAACATGTGCGAAGATCTGCATAGCACAAGTGGAAAGGTGTCTGCTTAATGGGTACATAAGCACAAACAAATGGATAAGGGAGCAAAGATAAGAAGGTCTCCTTGAACTTAAGGAGCTAAAGTGACAATGGAAAATAGGACAGATGGTCCTGTATGATGTTCATTTCCTCTAAATAGGTTTTTTCACTGGTTTTGAAGAGTTAGGGTCTGATCGTGTGAGGTGCTGCACATCTCCTGGGGCTTGCCCAGCATCTTCATCTCCCTCAACTAGGTCCCAGTAGACTCATGTACTTAATTATGCACCAAACACTACGCATGTGAATAGTTTAATTGACTTCACTGGGATTATCACATCTTTAAAGTTAAGCATGAAGGCTTTGAGGGATCAGAACCAGAGTGCTCAGCACATTGCAGGACTGAGTCCTAGAACTGCACTGGATGAACAAATTGTCACCTGAAATTACACAACCATCTGCAAAGAGAAATCACAAATTTACCAATGAAAACTGAGCATCAAATATTTAGTGCAAGATGCTATACAAACACTGGAATAGTAAAGTAAAATTGATGAACTTACATGGCTTCGTATACTTCTTCAGAACAACATATGATATTAGCATCAGCATCATACTAGGTATGATAAAAGCCCATAGGTATGGCCTTGACATTTCAGAATTTGCTGTGATAGAAAATATCATTTTACTAAAGTGTTATTTTAAAACAGCAAAGTTACTATTTTTTTAAAAAGAAAAACTTCTCTTGTGAATACAGAAGAGAAGTACATGCAGACAAGTGGCACATTTACTTTCCTTTAACCAAACTATAAACAATTAAATTTATGAATTTTAATGTTCCTTATTTTTCCACATTAACTTCTCCAGATTAACAAGTGCTGAGCATCTATGCTCCATTCCATAAAGCTGAGACACTTTTACCTCTAATCAATCAACATTACAGCAACTATATAAGCCCCAAATAAGAACTGTCCTTGCATTTCTCTTTTTGGTTTAGTAGATTATTGAAATCTCCCAAGGTAAGAAATCTTCAGCTCATTAGGGAGATCAGTGCTCACAGCCATGACTCCAGTCCTTCAAAAACCTTCATGAATTCAAGTAACTTTACATATTGAACTCAATGATACTAGAGGACCGTTCTACAATTTCACTTCGCATTTAAAAAAAAAAGACATCGGTGCTGAGTGGGAAATGAGTCCTGCATGGAATATGCTGCTATAGAGCAGTACAAAGCATTAATTTATAACTCTTTCCCTTTGGAATGTCTATTTTGGGGAAGATTTACAAAGCACAAGAGGCACCCAGCTCCCATTGACTTTCAAAATCTTCCCTAACATAGTATGTTCTTGGAGCAGAGTCCTATCTGGTTCTATGGCTGTACAATTCCTATTACACTGTCTTAAGAATAAATAATAAGACGTAATAATGTTATACCAATAAAAGAAAAACCAGCAGGATCTTATTAAAGGGGATAAGACAAAATGTCACATTTATTGTGAATACAAAAAGAATCATAGTAGGCAGTCAGTTATAGCTATAACATTCCACTCAATTTCACGTTCATTCACACGTTCATTCATGTACACACACACACACAGGTTCTGCAGCTGCTGTATAGTTAGCAGTCCCAAATGTAGCTGGAGTTCATGGCTTGGGTTCGTAGCTTGTGGTGGCTAACTGGCCAGGAAAGCCGGGCACAAGGAAAGAGCTGGGTTTCTGTTGGGCATGCACCGATGCCCTTCCATGTTGGCAGCAGAATGTTACCCTCCAAAGACTTCCATCTCACCCATCCTTTTTGTAGGCTTTTTGTAGAATCCAGAGTCTATAGGTCTGGCTGTGTCACGCTGCCTCTGGGTCCAGTGTGATTGATCACCCATCAATTGCAGACATGACTTTCAGCCTAGGACCTGGCTTTGATGTTTCTTCAATTGTACTTTTGTTCTTTTCTTTTGGGGGTGGACTCCTCTTACTTTGTAAGGGCTGTTGTCTGCATCTTCAGCCCTTGGGTGTTTACGCTTTATTTCATCAGGACAGGCTGGGGCTGGAGGTTGATTCCATCATCCATACATATGTACCTCATTCACACATCTGAACTAAACTAAACTAAGATTACAACAAGGTTTTGCAAAAATGAAGGTTACAGCAAGCTTTTACAAAATGAAGTGAGCATTTTAAAATGGAGTTTGGGACAAGTTAAAATGGAGTTTGAGTTACAATACAGACAAGTATAATGAATGACAAACAGTGAGCAGAAGTTACACTGTTGAAACAGTGTAAATTTCAGGGATTTAAGCAGCAATTGGATTGAAAGTGAAACTTAATTAGCCAGTTATTGAGGTAACCGGTTTTATGAATGAATGTTGTTTCATTCATAAAACTTTGCTTATGAAGTTATATTAATAAAGTGAACAATTAAAAACAATTTCATTGATCAGTTCAACAATAATCTTTCTGTATCTCTGAGCTATTCTGCACTGTGTACTGCTTCATATTCTCAGTCAGGATTCCCACAAGAAAAGACCCAATGGTGATCTGTATGAGTCTTTAAAACAAGGTACTGAAGCCAAAATATAAAAATGTTCCACTTGTTTTCTGTCATGTTTTTTATCTTACACCCATATTTTCTGTTGGATACAGGTGACCGTAGTGAGTAGATTGTACCACCTAAGAAGGTCATAATGCACAGTACACATTTACCTTTACCAGACTGGGTCAGGGTGAGGTTTTTCACAACAGGCATTTTCAGTGTAGAGTGATTCACTTGGCAGGAAAACTGGACAAATTCATTCCAGTCATCTTTGGAAACAACAAGGTTACTTCTATAGGAATAAGACCCATTGCTATTGTGGAACAGAGAGTCATTCCTTGTTGAGTTAGTGAACAAATGGCTGTCCTTACTCTAGGAGAGTTGGATGTCTTCAGGATAGAAGTCCCAAGCACTGCAAGTTAACGTGGTCTCCTTGTCAACGGGTGAAGAAGAGGCCAAAGAAACCTCAACCACTGGAAGAGCTGAAAGAGAGGGAAGGTGGCTAGTCACTGCTCGCTGTAACTCTTTACCTGTACAATGCCCTATAGGTGTTACTAGTCACTGTGAATTGGGACATTGCAGGATAGCCCAGGGCTGGGTTCCATAAATCAGGGGGTCCCCTGTGAACCCATTCAACTGGGGTCCAGTGGCATGGCTCAAGGGTCAGAGCTCTGCCACCTCTTCCTCCTCAACAGCCCTGAAATGCTCTGCCATACCAGCGAGAGCAGCTCAGTCTCAGGGGTGGGAGTGGGGGAAATAGGTCATGTGCACAGAACTGGTGTCTGTGTTCATGGGGAGCACCAGGGAACAAGGTGTTACCTGTTAAACAGGAGCTGAGGGAGCCTTTGATGTACCCCCACAAGGACTATGATAAATGGAAAGCCAGCCCAGTAACCACACTGGCTCAGATTGTCACTACAGAGCTTAGTCATCACAAAGCAGCCCACACTCCACAGCAGTGAACGTCACACAAGCATTTCAACCCGTCCTTTCACCCACATATCAGAGCACTGCAGCGTTTAGGATATGTGGAACACCAAGAAGTCCTGACTCACCTGACACTGTGAGGCAAATGTGAGATTGGCTTAGTGTTCTCACAGGAGGAGGGATTGTCTTGTCCAAGGTGCAGCTGTAAACACCAGAATCTTTGACAGAGACTCTCTCCATAACAACACAAACCCCTGTTGTCGGCTTATTGTAGTCTAGGTTTATATGGTTTGTGCAATTTCTGCGCCAAATGGTGAAATTTCCAAGCTGTATGTTACACAGCTCAGCAGAGCTGCTCTGTCTACTGAGAGCTATAGCCAACCCTTCTGTTTCTTCAACGTTCTGCACACAGATTGCTCTCACTGTTTTATCCTGCAACACTGAGACCATCTTTGGACTCAGTGCAATGGGTGTGGTTTGGATCACTGGCACTAAATGGGAAAAGGAAAACAGAACAGATGATTTACACAATTGTTGTTTTTTATCATCATCATTACTGTTATTCATTATTTGTATCGTACTAGCACCTAGATTCTTCAGTCAATATTAGGACCCCGTTGTGGTAAGTGCTGTACAAACATGTAAAAAGCGAGACTGTCTGCCCCAAACAGCTTACAGTCTAAATAGATCTTACACTCCAAGTAGAGGACACAGACATATGAAAGACAGACAACCAAGAAACAACATACCCAAGGTACATATCTTGTTAGTTACATTTGCTATATAGTTCTCTGAAATAGTCCTCTACTCCATCCCTCAGTCTAGGTTCCTCAGCCAACAATCTCCACCAGTACGGACCAAATGTTTCTCTTCCACCCTACCCACCTCACAAAAATAGTTATGTATGGGTGTGCTGGAGGGGAGGAGGAAAGGAGGAATCAGTCCAATGGTGTATTAGTTACTGAAAGCCATTCTGCTAGTCTTGATGGTAGCTCCGCCCAGTCACCAACACGCTTGTGGAGGGGGAAGTAGGAAGACGCCTATCTCTGCTCTGGGATCTCCGTGGGTCAGGAGAGGTAAGATTACAGTGGCATTGTCCTGGCACAGCTTAGTTCTTACATTCAAATGTTACCTAAAAGCTATGTGAGCCTAGGTCCAAGGTTGTTTGCATTACCAGTCCCCTGATGAAGTCTCATTAAGTCTAATGCACAGAAGAGAGAAAGCACATGAGAGAACTATTCCATGAAGAAGCACAAGCACTAATGAGGTACTCCTGTCTCAGGATTGACCACTCTACTTTGTTTGAATTGCTACAAATGACACAGATGCTGTGATGACTTGCGGGCCTGACCACCCACTTCTGTGAGAAAACAAACAGAAAGGAAATCTCCAAGTGGCTGAAGAATTTCTTAATTAAATTTTCTCATGCAGTGAAATCCAGTTTTGCTGTTGGGAAGTGGGGGTTGCTCTCTCTCTCTCTCTCACGCTGGCCCCCAAATCAGGGATAAGGGAGGCCAGGGCCATTTGCATAGGGGCCCTTTGCTGGGTTTGGGCCCTCAGCATTATCTCCTCCTCCTGTTTCCTGGCAGAACAGCACCAAGATTTGGTCTTTGTGTTTTCTGTGTAGTTCCGAGCATACCTGTAATCACCATCAAATAATATGTAATGATAACTCAAATGAAAAGATCGGCAAATTTTAAGACTATAAAATGGATTGAACCGTCAGTTAAATTGTTAAGAAAAGCAGGAGTAGAGCTGCAAAGCACTACAGAAGAGCGAATTCAATGTTGTCAACTTTCCTGATATTTGGGGCTTTAAAAAGAAGAAAAAAACCCCCCCACTAATGGCTGGAAGCAAGAGATTTCTTGAGACTTTCAGCTTTCATTTTTTTAAAAAAAATGAGTTCTAGCCCTCATAGTTGTGGAGAAAAGCTTGAAAAAGTGCAGCCTAATAGCCACAGTGCAGCTTAATGGCTCAGAAACCAGAAGGCAAGCCCCACAAAAGACAACCCCCCCACCCCCAAATGTATTGTTTTTTGAAAAAATCCTGTATTTTTAAAATAATCCCATGACTGTTTGGTGTCTGACCTGTGATGTTTGAAAGCTTGAGGTTGGCAATAGTGAGAATTACAGTTTGGTCATGATTTTAATAGGCAAAATCACTTCCTCTATATCATGTCTTGTCTTTTCTTGCCTGCGGAATGCAGTGCTAACTTACTTCTGTTTATCAAGACAAGCTGTGGTGTAATGTACTATTTAAACTTTTATTTGTCTGTTTATCCACTGTCAAATCTGACCTTATCTAGATGCATGTACTCGTATTGTGTAACATTAAATGTGCTTTCCTCTCTCTTCAGAGAAAGGCTATTGCTTGATCTCATTCCCAAGGAATGTAAAGCAGAGTGTAAGAAACTGGTGGTTGCTGGTCTGAGAAAAAAAAAAAGTGTTGGAACTGCAGCATTGTCAACTCTCACAATTTTCTCAGAAGTTTCATAGTATTTGATATATTTTCCTAAAGCCCCAGCTCCTGGAGTCACGCGATTATGTGAGATTCTTCGTTTTTATTAAAAAAAAAAGTTTCTTCCCATAGGGTTGTGGAGAAACACTTGAAAATATGACCCCTAAAAGCTAGTAGGCTGGCTAATGGCAGAATAAAAAGATAGAAATGTTATTTTTAAAATCTCATGATTTTGGGTGGGGGCCTGACTCATGAAAGTGGAAATGAGATCATAAAGGAAAAACGTTTGGATGTCACATTAGTGTGTTCATAGACTTAGCTGCCCAACAGAGTAAATGGCAACTAAGTAGAGATGGGCCACGACAAGAACTTTTCACCTGAGCTCTCCTGAGGCTTTGGATGATGAAGAATATGGATCCAAGTCTCCGCTGGTCTGAGGTTTTTTTTTTTTTTGCAAAGCCAAAATACAGCCTCATTGCTCATCTCTACCTAGAAGACATTTGAAGAGATCTGCAAAAAAGATGCTTGTCAAATTTTGAGGAAGTGTTTTGTAATTTTTGGGCCTCATGCTGCAAGAAAAACTTTCTGTCATGCTAAGACCGGAAAGGAAGACCATTTTGGTAGGGGTCAGAGAGGTGAGACCTAAGGGGTCAGAGAGGTAAGGTTTTGGCAGCTGAGGTTCATGAAAGAGGGGGAAAAAAATGGTTGCCTGCCTGTCCTTCTCCCTCCATGTGGATTTGACTGTGTGTAGGAAGACTGACTTGAGTACTCATGCAGATGGGATGGGGAAGAGCTCACTAGGAAGTCTGATAGGGGTGGGGCAGGTAGGGTGCCAACCTGTGATGGCCCAATGAGTGGTGTTTCCCAAGGACATACCTGTGCCTAGGTCAGTCTTTTGGGTTTTGTAACAGCTCAGCAAACACATGGTCCTTATCTGCAGGGCTCACAAAAACAGAGACAAAACACTCCCTTTGTGAAACTGATATGGACATTGGGTCTGGCCCTGAAAACAAGGACATTTCCCATTTCCAGGAATACAGGGTCATGCTGCCCTGAGGAGCAGGCTGGTGCGAATTACAATTCAATTAATCTTGGCCATAGTCTTATAAGAGTGAGAACCTCTCTTCCTTGAGGAGACAATTTTCTTGAATGAGCTGAAACAAGTGGACAGTTTCCCAGCCCCCCAAGTCATGCACATGGATTGTATCTGCTTATCAGTACTAAAGCAGATAAGCTCGTAAAAGAGCAATATAGAATGTATTTCAATGTTGTTCATACTAGGGTCCCCTGCTTTTCTTTGTGGTTAATTACCTCTCAGTGAGTTTAGCTATGCTTTGTTTCCACGAATTACTATGGAAGTGTATTTAGAATGAAGAAAAGGAGGACTTGTGGCACCTTAGAGACTAACAAATAAATTGATTAGTCTCTAAGGTGCCACTAGTACTCCTTTTCTTTTTGCGAATACAGACTAACACGGCTGCTACTCTGAAACCTGTCGTCATTTAGAATGAGTCACTTGAACGGAAGCACTTTGCTCTTATGCTACCATTTCCTCAAAAAAAAAAAAACAAAAAACACTACACCATGGTAAATAGAGCAGTGCGTTTGAGTCAATTGCTTTCAAGAAGATACTAAAAAAAAATTTGCTTCAAAATTGCTGTGTCCTTTTAACCCAACTTGCTTAAAATAACAGGTTAAGATAGGCTGTTCCAACAAAAACTCAAGAACCTTTAAATACCCCCCAAATCTCCTTCCATTTGACTCTCATTCCCTTTCCAGACACACATTTCTACCTTTCTTGAATTCACAGTTGTTGTGGTTTTTGTTCTACACACAAAAAAATTAATATGAAGAAACCACACAGACACAGCTGGGTGATAAATAACCATGCTTATGAACTACACGCACACATGAAAGGACAAGTTACCTACATACTGCTGCTATGACTGATTTCTGGTGGCTGCTAGAACATATAACACAGTGAGTACCACTAGAGGGCTCACAGACTATTTAAAAGGACGCTGTCCTATATAAGCAAAACTGCTAATCAGACTATAGGTTAGGGCGTTAGGAGTACATGCACCTACTGCAGTGGATGGATGTATTTTTATTATAGATTCATAGATTCGTAGATACTAAGGTCAGAAGGGACCATTATGATCATCTAGTCTGACCTCCTGCACAATGCAGGCCACAGAATTTCACCCACCACTCCTGCAAAAAATCTCACACCTATATCTGTGCTATTGGAGTCCTCAAATCCTAATTTAAAGACTTCAAGGAGCAGAGAATCCTCCAGCAAGTGACCCGTGCCCCATGCTACAGAGGAAGGCAAAAAACCTCCAGGGCCTCTTCCAATCTGCCCTGGAGGAAAATTCCTTCCCGACCCCAAATATGGTGATCAGCTAAACCCTGAGCATATGGGCAAGATTCATCAGCCAGATACTACAGAAAATTCTTTCCCAGGTAACTCAGATCCCACCCGATCTAACATCCCATCACAGGCCATTGGGCCTATTTACCATGAATATTTAATTACCAAAACCATGTTATCCCGTCATACCATCTTCTCCATAAACTTATTGAGTTTAATCTTAAAGCCAGATAGATCTTTTGCCCCCACTGCTTCTCTTGGAAGGCTATTCCAAAACTTCACTCCTCTGATGGTTAGAAACCTTCATCTAATTTCTAGTCTAAATTTCCTGGTGGCCAGTGTATATCCATTTGTTCTTGTGTCCACATTGGTACCGAGTTTAAATAATTCCTCTCCCTCTCCGGTATTTATCCCTCTGATATATTTATAGGGAGCAATCATATCTCCCCTCAACCTTCTTTTAGTTAGGCTAAACAAGCCAAGCTCCTTGAGTCTCCTTTCATAAAACAAGTTTTCCATTCCTCGGATCATCCTAGTAGCCCTTCTCTGTACCTGTTCCAGTTTGAATTCATCCTTCTTAAACATGGGAGACCAGAACTGCACACAGTATTCCAGGTGAGGTCTCACCAGTGCCTTGTATAACGGTACTAAAACCTCCTTATCCCTACTGGAAATACCTCTCCTGAGGCATCCCAAGACCGCATTAGCTTTTTTCACGGCCATATCACATTGGCGGCTCATAGTCATCCTATGATCAACCAATACTCCAATACTTTTTATTAAGATGAAATTCATTAATTAAGCTGAAGAAATTCCATTTCTGTACACTAAGGAGAAATGAACTGGAATAAACCCTGCATATTTACCTGATATCCAAAGCAAGTACATGAAGCATAATATCATCTTTGTTGTGAAACTACATTGCCAGGGCCTGCTTCTGTAAAACAGACACAAAGTAGCATTTTACAGTGCTTGATAATCTCCTTCCATAAACCCTCTTCCCAACTCTTCTTTTTCACAAATACTTGACAGTCCGAGTAGTGACACAGAAAGAAAAAGCACAAACATTACTGTCTAGTCAAGATTGAGCTTGAGGGGAATGTGGGTTATTGGCTATGACAATATCAAGCATTAGAACCATTCTTCTGGGGACAAATTCTGCTGCCAGTTAAATTGGTGTACATTCAGTGTAACTCAGCTGAAGTCACACCAATGTAACGCAGAGCAGAATTTGCCCAGTGGCCTTGTCTGCAATTTCCACGGACATTCCCACTGATTCAGTTGCACCAGTGATAGCATTAGTAAGCTGGGCTCTGGTGGCTTCCAGCATGTTTATCACTATACTAATTGTACCTATAGCTGATTTGGTTGAGATTTTTTGCTACAGCTCTCTAATGAGGACAAGGCCTTTCTGTGATTCCACAGATCTTTGCTTTTGTAAAAATAACACTTTAGCTGATGTCCTAAGTAGGTATCGTAGGTACTATATGCCCCCCCCCATCCCTATAGCATCTGAGTGCCTCACCATCTTAAATGTATTTAGCCTCTCAACACTCCTGTGGAGATTTCATTTATTATCATCCCCATTTTACAGCTGGGAAACTGAGGCACAGAAGTCCAGATTTTTAAAGGCATTTAGTCACCTGAAGGGGAAGATAGGTATCAACTGGCATTTCCAAAAGTGCTTAGGCAATGAGAGTTAAGTCCCTTGGTACTTTTTAAAATCCCAGTAAGTGCCTATCTGCATCTTTGAGTGTCTAAAGACCTTTGCATATTTGGCCCAGAGACACTAAGTGACTTGCCCAAGGCCACACAGGAAATCTGTGACAGAGCAGGGACTTGAACCCAGGGGTCTCCCAAGAGCACTAACCACTTGGACCATCTATTTATGCAGAAATTTAGCCTTTATTTCAATTATAATTTTCATTAAAATTTGGAAGAGGTAGTTTCACTTTAAATTAAAATGTTATTTCAATGTATTAAATGAAATTAATTTCACTGGTAGTTTAGGGTTGCATACTGAGATTTCCAAAGGTACTTAAGCGAGTTCAGAGCTCAGTGACTGCTGAATCTCATTGAAAGTCAGTTGCCTATCTCTCTTAGTGTGCTGTGAAAAATTCCAGCCACAAGCTCTTGTTTTGTTTTAATTTTTTCTTGCCTTTTTTTACATTAGAAATTCAGGTGCTGCCTACCCTGTTTTCATGGAACTCTCTGGATGACTGGAGAACTGGTAGGGTTATGATGTCACAGACACCAAACAAGTGAAACCTAATTAAATGAGAAAGAAAGTTATCTTTAGTCAATTATTAAAACTCTTTGGGCCTGATTCACCTCTGAGTGTGCGTACCAGTAAGTATAAGTAGTCTCTGCAGGGTCTGGGGTGTTTTTTTTTACCAGTATAATTATATTGCATAACTCCTAGTGTAAATGCAGTTAAACGATACCTGTATAAAGCACTTTGTGCACAGATATATACTGTACTGGTATAAGTACATTTATAGGTGGCACACTATAATGCCCAAAAAAGATTGTACCACTTTATGTGGGTATGATAGTTAAAGTGATACAAATTGTATGTGTTGACAAAGCTTCAGGGGCGTTAAACCAGTGTAAAACTGCAGTAATGTAGTGAAGAATCAGGCCCTTTATTTTGTGCTAACAGCTACTTAACATGGATGTCTAACAATTAACATAAAAGTTCTTATTAATAATTCAACACTACAGTACCTTCAATTAAAGGCTGAGGCCATAGCTATGCCTCTGTAGCACCTACAGCAAAAGAAGGATTTTTTCCATCATGTGTGCAATGTACCACCCTGAGTGGCGCTAGTTATGGTGACTGAAGCATTCTTGCATCAACCTAGTCACACCTACACAGGGACTTAGGTTGCACAGCTGCAATGCGCGGGGTTGGGAGGGTGAACTTCTCACCCTGGAGTGCGACAGCTAGGTCGACCTACATTTTTAGTGTAGACTAGGTCTCAGAAAAATCCTAATCCACTTCTCTGAGACCTTTAAGGGAAACCTCCAGCAAAACAGGAAAAGAAAAGACTTGATATTCCTGCTATTTCTCTAAGTTAAAAAACCCCAAACAAGTAGAAACTCCCCTACAAGAAAAACAAAAAAACAAAATAAAATCCCCAGTACAACCCCCAAAACACCTTGTTAGGCCTTCTTTCTACTTCATAAAGAAACAAAGTCAGAAATATATTTTCCCCATTGCAGATCATGTTTAATAGAAATTCATGACTGAGTTTTAGACCTATACAAATTTATGAAATTTAAAGTTCTGATTTCCATTCCCCCTGCACATACGTTGCACTTTCTGCTACTGTCTCTGGGTCTCATTCTGCAATCAGGCCTGCACTGGGGGGGAGCCCCACTGATTTACGCATTGTTTCACATGCTTGAACAACAAAGTGAATCTTCAGTAGGGCTCCTCGTAAACGCAGACATCTCCCAGGGTAGAGCTGGCTACAGAGTGCTTGAGGTAATAACTCTTCTTTTTCAACATGTATGTGCAATGTGACTGTGTTACAAGTCCTGTAGGAGTGATAGCTTTGACTCTCCTGTCAATTCAGATCTCAGCTTTAACATTGTGTTAACATCAGGCCAAATTCAACGGTTCTTAGGTCTTGTCTACCCTAGGTAGAAAGGATTTGCTGGTATAGTTGAGACACCAGGAAAAGTCACTGCTTTTACCAATAGAGCTTTTAACTGTAGACCAGGCTTATCTGAGCAAAGCTACTGCTGATGTGACATGGGCGTTGGTTCAGTGCTGACGAAGGCTGAATCTACACTTAAAATGTTTCAAAGCATAGGTTATGTTTGTTAGGAATAGGGAAAAAAATCACATAACTCTGACCAGACTATGCTGGCAGAAGCCCTAATTGTAGATACTGTTATACCAGCAAAAAGCCCTTTTGATGGTGTAGCTTATTTTGTTTGGGAAAGTGGTTTTAACTACTCAGGCAAAAGCACTTTTGCTAGTATAAGCTGTGCTTTCATTAGGAGGTAGAGCTATACTGGCAAACCCTTTCTAATATAGGCTAGACCTCAGCAGTAAACATGCCATTTGCTGTATCACCAATAGCTTGTGTCTAACGCAAAATCAATGAAGTGAATGTGAAGGGAAGTTAAAGCACCCCGTTCAACATGATGGAAATGAGCTACCAGATTCGTGTGAGGTGCTCTTGCTCTTTTTTTTTTTTTTTTTAAAGTTTCAATCAAGGTAATTAGAACTTTCTGAAATATTGGCAACAAAATGAAAACCACACAGAATTTGAGGGTCCCCCCCCCATTTATTACAACAATGAAAATTGTGCTATTTTAATGAAAAAATTCAACAATTGTGAATTTTACCTTTTGAGTGAAATTTGATTTTTGGTTAAGAGCAGGCGGCTTTGCTTCAAAAAGCTGAAAGCTATCGTTTTCAATTTGAAAAGAGTTGTTTCCCTGAATTTCAAGAAAAGAATGACATTTTAGGGGAGCACAAAAATCACCGAAATCAAAATTCTGAACATTTTCATATAAAACATTCAGCACTTTTGCACAGCTGTAGGATGGTGCTCTAGAGACTTACAACTACATAAATTCACCTAGGAAAAAACTCACCCACCCACGGTCTTGCAGTGTAGAAGGCAAGTTGCTGTGGAACACTCAGAACTGCAGCCAGTTCCATTTTTTTATTAGATTCTCCAAATGAACTCTTCCCTCAGGAGTTCATCAAGCTATTCACATCAACCGGGCGTGTCACTTTTCAAGTGGTCGCACATAGCTGCGTTTAAACTAGAAGGTGATTATACCAGAAGAGAGAAAGTGTGTGTTGTGTATGTGTACTGGGGAGTGGGGATTTCAAACAGAGAAGGTGTATTGAAAACCGGCTACACCAAAACAGGGTTAATAGAATTCTCACGTTTAATCTGCTGTGTATGGACTGAATAAACTGATGACATTAATAGGGTTGCTCAGATGTGCATATGAACCCTGATCCTTCATCAAGATCACTAGGGCAAACCCATGTGCTCGTGCAGAGTCCCAGTGGAGTCATAGATGGAAAAAGGCCCACACATTACAAATTGCAATTTGGGATCAAGGCTATGTTTTGAGGCCTTTTAAAACCTCTCGCTGCCTGAACATCTAAAAGAAAATAAACTTCAAAAACTTTGATGGTCTAGGATGAAAGCAAACATTTACGATACAAGCTTCATCAAACTCTCTAGTTTGTGTGGTTTTCCAATATCATGACCAACACCTATTACAAATTTAGCACAGAAAAAGCACCACAATTTAATTTCCTTACACAATAGGTCCCCCAAATAATTGGTGTCTTGGCTTCTACGGCCTCCAGACTCTCTGGTGACAGCTGTTTTTTGTGTTTCAAGCTTTCATTCTATTAATTAGATTTCATTTCATGGATGATTTTCCATTGTATTTTGCCCTTCCATCCATTCATCAGTCAAAAAATTCAGCAAACAAATAATAGACAAACTGGGGTTTCTTTCCCTTTAAACTGTAAAAACAAAATTTATCAAGAAAAAAGTTCCCAAAATGCAACAAAGAGTGAGCACCTTAAAGATATTTGCACATTAGAGAGTCTACAGGAAGAAGAACCAAGTTCCTGACTAAGTTAATGACATAGTTTGTGGTTTATAGTATGAGCCACTGGTTATGACCAGTATACTAACACATGAATATGAACAAAGCAAACTGCAGTAAGCAGAGCAAGGAGGGATTTTGCATTTGAATATGACTGTATAACTAAAAAAGGCAACTATCACAAGACTATCTTCTCCCTCCTATATCCTTGTTCTCTTAATGACAGTTTTATTGAAGCTGCCCATCCTATCTGAGAATCCACAGGGAAGGATCTCAGTGTATCAAAAGGGTTATTAATTTAAAATATTTCTCCTCATATTGAGGTAGATTATCTCACCTGCTTAGAAAAGCCCCTTAAAAGCCTGGAAACAAACTTTTTCCCTCCGCAAATTTTTCTTTTCCTCTTGCCTGAATACAGGTTTGTTTTTGTAGGGTTTCTCTTGAGAGCTGGGTTGTCTCTTGTCTCTGATTAATACGAATCTTTTTCTTAACAGGAAATCAGATGGAAACGTTTTTTAATAAACAAAATAGTGATAACACTCCTCATCCTCTCCCAACTAAAATTCAAAGCATAAACCTCTTTTGTTGTATCTCCTGAGCAGGGATTGTCATGTATTCCCCTCTATATAATGTCTCTTTATTGGAAGTATTATTTGACTCCTGCAATTTGTCCTTGGAAAGAAACTTCTTTGTTATTATTTCAATGATTTTAATAAAGATACATTTAAAATCACACAACAACAAAACAGGAATAACAAAGCTGGTCAAATTTGGGGCCTTTCTAACCCTTCACTGTGTCCCTTCAACAAGCTGAAATATGGAATGATCAGTGTTTAGTAGAAATGAACCTGAGCCATTAAATTGACATCTGGATCAGAATTATGCTGAAGTTCCAGTACTGAGCTCCTTGGTTTTCGTTGAGGTCAGTAATATTATTTAAATATGCATTATCTTAACACCTAGGCAGGGCTGCCCCTAGGGGGATGTGGGGCCCCGGGACAGAAGCGCCAAGTTTCTAATCTGCGGGGGGAGGGCGGGTGGCTCCCCCTCCGGCTCCGCCTAGGCCCCACCCCCACTCCACCCCTTCCCCCAAAGCCCCACCCCGCTTCTTCCTACCCCCATTCCTCCCCTTCCCGCCACACCTCCTCCTAGCGCAGTTCTGCTCCCTCGCTCCTCTCCCCTCCCTGCCAGCGCCTCCTGATGCCACAAAACATCTGATCCACAGTCGGCTCTGAGAGGGAGGGAGAGGTGCTGATCGGCGGGGCCTGCCAGCGGGCAGGAGGTGCTTGGGGGAGGGGAGGTTCTGGTAGGGGGGCTCCTCCTCACCCCCTTGCCCACCTTCCGCTTGCCTCCCCATTTGCCACCTCACCCTGCTCACCCACCCGCCTCCCCTCCCTGCCTGCCTCCTCAAGATTTTATCGAAGTGCAGGGCCTCCCAAAGCGTGGGGCCTGGGGCAGTCGCCCTGATTCGCTGAACCCAAGGGACGGCTCTGCACCTAGGAGCCCTAGTCATGGACCAGGCACTGTACAAACACAGGGCAAAAAAAGACCCAAAGAGCTTACAACCTAAATAAGGAGTAGATGTTTCAATAGCCACATTAGACATCATGCAGTTAGGGCTAAACCGGCCGTCTCTCTTCCCAGTGCGGGAGCTCCCATGTACATGTCAAAGTAATAGTTTCTAGCAGGGACAGAAAGTGGGTTGCCACAAAACAACCATTTTAAAGCAGCATTTAGAATTTGAAAGGGAACAGCACGGTGCTGCTAACTTCAGCGAAACCTTTTGTCATGAAATCAGTAACTAAGTGCTGCTAGCAGAAATGGTGTCAGCCATTCCCCTCTGATTCCACTGAGGGTTACCAAAAGAAACGACACCATCTGCTCAAGAAACTCCCTGAAAAAGCACAAGAACAAATCTGCACAGACACACCCCTAGAACCTGAGCAGGGGTATTCTATCTGCTACCCAAGATCCATAAACCTGGAAATCCTGGACGCCCCATCATTTCAGGCATTGGCACCCTGACAGCAGGATTGTCTGGCTATGTAGACTTCCTCCTCAGGCCCTACGCTACCAGCACTCCCAGCTATCTTCGAGACACCACTGACTTCCTGAGGAAACTACAATCCATCAGTGATCTTCCTGAAAACACCATCCTGGCCACTGTGGATGTAGAAGCCCTCTACACCAACATTCCACCCAAAGATGGACTACAAGCCGTCAGGAACAGTATCCCCAATAATGTCATAGCAATCCTGGTGGCTGAACTTTGTGACTTTGTCCTCACCCATAACTATTTCACATTTGGGGACAATGTATACCTTCAAATTAGCGGCACTGCTATGGGTACCCGCATGGCCCCACAGTATGCCAACATTTTTATGGCTGACTTAGAACAACGCTTCCTCAGCTCTTGTCCCCTAACGCCCCTACTCTACTTGCGCTACATTGATGACATCTTCATCATCTGGACCCATGGAAAAGAAGCCCTTGAGGAATTCCACCATGAGTTCAACAATTTCCATCCCAACATCAACCTCAGCCTGGACCAGTCCACACAAGAGATCCACTTCCTAGACACTACAGTGCTAATAAACGATGGTCACATAAACACCACCCTAAACCAGAAACCTACTGTCCACTATATTTACCTACATGCCTCCAGCTTTCATCCAGACCACACCACACGATCCATCGACTACAGCCAAGCTATACAATACAACCACATTTGCTCCAACCCCTCAGACAGAGACAAACACCTACAATATCTCTGTCAAGCATTCTTACAACTACAATACCCACCTGCTGAAGTGAAGAAACAGATTGACAGAGCCAGAAGAGTACCCAGAAGTTACCTACTACAGGACAGGCCTAACAAAGAAAATAACAGAACGCCACTAGCCATCACCTTCAGCCCCCAACTAAAACCTCTCCAGCGCATCATCAAGGATCTACAACCTATCCTGAAGGACGACCCATCACTCTCACAGATCTTGGGAGACAGGCCAGTCCTTGCTTACAGATAGCCCCCAAACCTGAAGCAAATACTCACCAGCAACCACACACCACACAACAAAAACACTAACCCAGGAACCTATCCTTGCAACAAAGCCCGTTGCCAAGTGTGTCCACATGCCTATTCAGGGGACACCATATAGGGCCCAATCACATCAGCCACACTATCAGAGGTTCATTCATCTGCACATCTACAAATGTGATATATGCCATCGTGTGCCAGCAATGCCCCTCTGCCATATACATTGCTCAAACTGGACAGTCTCTACGTAAAAGAATAAATGGAACAAATCAGACGTCAAGAATTATAACATTCAAAAACCAGTCGGAGAACACTTCAATCTCTCTGGTCACTCGATTACAGTCCTAAAAGTCGCAATTCTTCAACAAGAAAACTTCAAAAACAGACTCCAACAAGAGACTGCTGAATTGGAATTAATTTGCAAACTGGACACCATTACATTAGGCTTGAATAAAGACTGGGAGTTGATGTGTCATTACACAAAGTAAAACTATTTCCACATGTTTATTCCCCCCCACTGTTCCTCACACATTCTTGTCAACTGCTGGAAATGGCCCACCTTGATTATCACTACAAAAGGTTTTTTTTCTCTCCTGCTGGTAATAGCTCACCTTACCTGATCACTCTTGTTACAGTGTGTATGGTAACACCCATTGTTTCATGTTCTGTGTATATAAAATCTCCCCACTGTATTTTCCACTGCATGCATCCGATGAAGTGAGCTGTAGCTCACGAAAGCTTATGCTCACTTATATTTGTTAGTCTCTGAGGTGCCACAAGTACTCCTTTTATTTTAGCTTTCATGTTATGCATAGAAAGCTGTCACTGGATCCTGGTTTCCTGCTGATAGATAATTGTTGGCACCTCCCCTCCTGCTGTACAGCAAGCTTCCTGAAATCCACACCAAACACTTGGGAAGGGTTCCCACTTAATTCACATAATTTGAGCAAATGAGCAATATAGCACCAATTTTGGTTTAAAGCGCTTTGTGTATTTGAGATGTGTGAATCTCACGTAGGTGCCACAATACAGCCCTTATCATGAAACTCCAGAACTGGTCTCAGTCTGCTGCAACTCTGTTGAAGTCAATGGCATGTCATGAGGTACGAAGACAGGAATTGGCCCATTAGCTCTTTCTATGGCTTGGTCTACAAAGTCGCACCAGTTTAATAGAGGTGTGACATTAAACTGGTTTAGTTAAACCGTTGCAACTTGCTGTGTAGATGCTACTAAACCTGGCTTACATGGGTTTAGCTTGCACATGTAATTTATGGCCTTATCTAACTCTATGTGACTGGTTAAACCTATAATCAATTTTTCAACTAATTTTAATTAAACCAGAATAAACCCCAGTGTAGACACTGATTTCAGTTTAAGAATGACTTATTGTGATTTAATTTAAAGGGATTCCTAATCGATTTAAGCTAAGATATTATTAAACCAAAATAAGAATGTCTACACAGGGGTTTGCACCTGTTTAACTAAATCCGTTTAAAAATCACACCTTTAGTTAAACCTGTGCATCTTGGTCATGTAGATAAGGCCATAAGCGCAAGCTAAACTGATAAGCTAGGTTTAAAGCAAAATAGGAGTATTCACACACAAAGTCGCATGAGTTTAACATGCCACATTTAGTTAAACCAGTGCAATTTCTTTATAGACAAGCCCTAAGAAACACATCACCTCATGGCAGATTCATATTGGCTTGGGTAGGAGTATGGAGTCTCCAGCTGGTGTTCAATGTACTGTAAAAAGGCGGAAGTTGAAATGCTTACCGATAACATTGTCCTCCAAGTGCAGTGTCTGTGAAAGAGACAGGTTTCAGAGGGGTAGCCATGTTAGTCTTATCAGCAAAAAAAACGAGGAGTCCTTGTGGCACCTTAGAGACTAACAAATTTATTTGGGCATATTCTAACCCACGAAAGCTTATGCCCAAATAAATTTGTTAGTCTCTAAGGTGCCACAAGGACTCCGCGTTATTTCTGTGAAATAGACATCTGTCAACGATTACCTCCAAAACTATAAAGAGTGCAGAGTTGACACAAGGTGATGGCTGTGGAGCTGTGCTGAAATATCTATGGATAGTGTATGTTGACCTGGTTACTGGGATGTTTGTGGTATGAAAATATTGGTTTAGTGTAATAGGTGGCTGACAGGAAAAACAAGCAGAAAAGGAAAACATGACTGAAGATAAGCCTCCCCTCAAACACTTGAGGGCTGTTAAGAAACAATGCCAGGATGAGAAAAAGCCTGAGAACAAAGGAGCTCAAAAGAACCCTGGCAGGTTTAAAAAGGAACACACTCTCAAGGGACTGGAGGGGGAGTTGTTTGCGGGAACCAAAATGAGACACTGAAGCCTGTCTGAAGGTGGTAGATCTGCCTACATAGCCATCAAGGGATGGTAACCTTTAGGTAAGATAGATATGTGTAGGCTGACTGTTGTTTTTTAAATCTTTTTTTCTCCAAAAGCTTTGTTCCCACTCTTAAAATCAAACAATACTTGGGGTTGAGAAGGCTGCCCTGTTACTGCATTCAGCACTGGTCACAGACTCCCAAAGGGAAGAACCTCAGGTGGCAGAACTCTGTTGGGCCTGGTGCCATAGCTCAGGGCCTCTTCTAAGGAGTGGGAGAATTGTGAGACTCCAGCCCAGGCAAGGTAAAGGCATGAGGCTTGAGGCCTCAAGGGGTAGGCTCAGAGAGCCCAGAGAAGGTACAGAGATGGAGTGAGCCCTGTGACCGAGACACTGACCAAAGAGAGAGATCTGACAGAGAGAGAGAAAGAGAGAGAAGAATAGCAAATGCTCTGCAAAATACCAACACAACACCACCACCTGTTGTTAACATCAACTCTGTAACATCTGAGTAGCCCCTGTGCATAAGCCAAGATCTTCCCATGCCCAATATTCATTCTTCCGGTGTGAAATTACTGTAATTTTTAGGCTCAAGAACTTCACTTATTCTACAGATTGTAACATAATGCCTCTTGTTCTTGAAAGTGATGATAAAATAAACCTCCTTGATGTACAGTGTGAGGCTACAAGACAATTTCAGGCCTCTGATTCCTCAATCCAGCTCTCATGGGTGGCCCGTCATGCCTGTGAGGCACCCCATTAATCTCAATGGGACTTTGTGCAGGTGTGCGAGACCACCCGCACAGATCCTATTACAAGATCAGAGCCCAACACTGGTTATGGTCTTGCCAATAAAAGTATGCTTCAGAATTAAATAGCAGACCTATAGAGCTAAGGAATAATATGATAAATAGCAGAGGGAAAGAGCAATTAAAAGATTTTTTTTTTTTAAGCAAAAGCCTTTTAATAACAGAGAGAAAACAATGCGGCATTATGTTGGGGAAATACCACAAACATGATTCATAACACAAACCATGAACCAGAAGACCCACTCCAAGCAGATTGGGCTGTGTCCTTCCCTTTCAGTTCTTGACAGGCATGAAAAGATAGGTTTGCAGATACAGTCTGAAAAAAGATGGAGGGCCTGATTCCCCATTGCCCTGCACACTGTGAAAAAATGAACAAATCAGAAAATGCCCAAAACAGTTTGAGTCTTTGCCTGAAAAGTTTTGGGTTTTCACAAAAATTTTCATATTGCCAAAAACCCAGTGTTTTGTCATAAATATTTTTAGCAGAATCTTTTTGGCCAGCCATCCTAGAAACCCGGGGGCAGGTACATCACACAGATTACAAGCGAAGGGGCATTGTCAACACTTTTTAAACCTTATGTTTTATAAGTATCATGTACAGAACATTGTTGCAGGTTAACAGCTTCCTACATGTAAGGGTCATGTAAGGTTTTGCTGACATAGTGCTGCCATTTGAGACACAAAAATATGTTCCTTTGGGGAGCAGGTAGATCAACATATTTAAGAAATAACAGGTCACCCTTAATACTGGTATGAAATCTTGCACTCAACCTTTCAGGGAATAAATATTCAGTCTGGCCTTATGAGACCTCCAGCAATGACTCCTCCCCTCACCTGTTTGCTGCCGCTTTGCAATGAATTTTACCATTGTGCTGAGGTCCAATCCAAAAGTCCTTCCCCCTTCTCAAGTACTTAAGGAGTGCATGGTCCTCTGCATGGGGTGAGCTCTGCTCTCAAATGTGAAACAAGAAATTGAGGTACACATCACTAGATCTTGTGGTCCCCACAAGACTCTGTCTTGTTTTGTCTTTAAGTCACCTTTGTCAGGGAAAAAGATGACTGTCCTTGTGCAGACTGGCCAAGGCTGAACTCTGAGCCCCTTGAATTTTTTTTTTTTTAACTTTTATATTTAGGAAGTATTGGCAGGTTTACAAATCCTTGCCATGTAAATATCAGAAACAAAATGATAGTCATTACAACAGTGAGTTTTTGGTTAGAGACACATTTTACAGGAATATAGTAATCAGATCTCTCTGTTTAACAGGGTATTAGTACAGCATGAGCATCATTACAATGTCAATGATATGTCATTTCTAGTGATTTTATTAAATTGAGTGAAATCTCTGATTACCCGTATTTAAACAGTCCAGGTATGTCTATCACATGTTAATATAAAAAAAATTGGACAGATGTGTTGATTTTTTGTTTTAAACAGATGAGCGTATTTTGTCCGAATATTAAATAAATGGTAACCAAATATCTAAGTATCTATTTGTCATCTGGGTATTTTGCCGAGTACAGATTTGGTGCATTAACAACCACCTCCAATATACTTTAGAACCATTCCTCTCTGGCTGGACTATTTTTTCTTTTTCCTATGAAAAGCTGTCATTAGCTGAGCAACTACTAACAGCGAGAGATCAATTCTTCACCTCCTTTTGTGTGACATTTCTACCAAGAAGCCCCAAGAAGATTAGCAAAGGGTCATTTGGTAATAAATATCCAATAAATTATATTTGGTCATGAACTGCATCCCAGTATTCTCTAGTGACTGGACCCGTCCACGAAACATGCATAAAATGTCCTCTTTCACTGCAATTTCTCCACTATTTCCCCCCATTCAATCTTTTTTTTTTTTAACCTGACTGGTGTGAGCTACCATTGAAACAGAATCTTAAAGAACTTTTCTTTTTATAGGTTATAGACTGAGGTTGATGGTTCTGTTTTCCTGATCAAACCCCATTCCTCTGGGGGTAATTTGTCTACCCTGGTCCTTTCCCCCGTACCTTTTGTTAGGGAAGTTGTCTGCAAAGATGGATATAGATTAGGGGTTTTTTTTTATTTGTTTGTTTCCTAATTGACCAATCCCTATGACTCCCATTAAAGTTAGCTTTCTGTTTCTAGAAAGTTGAGAAACATAATGCTGAACTTGAAAGCACTGGTACCATGGGATAGTGGGCCAGTTAGAATTAGTTTTGATCTCTAAGTAAGTTAGAAATGTTTCTTTACTGAATAGCTTGCCAACTGAATGCGTTCTGTGCCTCCTGATTGTAAAGAAAGAAACTCAGGGGAAATGGGTGGCATAAAAAATTGCTATTACGAACACACTTTCCCCACTAGAGTGCTGGTTGGTTCCAATTCAGCCCTGGCTGCTTGAGAGTCACTACATCTAAGACAATTCATTGGCTTCTATGAAATTATGCTTAATTAAGGCCCCCCCACCCCATGTACCCTGCTGGATCTAAACTGTGTTCTTGGGCCCATGGTTTGTGTAGTGCAGTTGATTCTGAATTCTGTGGTACATTGAAATTTCAGCGACAGTGCCAAATAAATCGAAAAAAGGAGGGTGTTTTTTAATGGAGATATAGCTGAAAATTAACAATACAGTCAATAGTGTTCCTTGTGTTATTTCTCTGGGACCTGATTCTGATCTTAGTTACCCTGGTGTTAAATCAACTAGCACCAATGGAACTAAACACAGAGATAAGAACTACGTTTGATGGTAAGTATTTGTAGGGCCAAGCTCTAAGCTTTCATTTGAAAACAATATTAAAGCTGAGATTTTTGAAGCTGCCTGAGAGACATGGATACCTAAATCCCATTATAAGTAACAGGAGTGGATGTCAAGTCAGCTGTTAAAATCCCATCCATTATGGTTTAAAAGGAAGCTTTCAAAATTTGACCCAGCTCTATTGTTAATTCAGAACCTTATGAGCAGCTAACAATTTGCCTACAAAACCCCCTCACTTTTGATTAGCTCTTTTCACCCTCTTTCCATTTTTTCTTTCTCATACCTGAATTAATACTTCAGCTGTAGTGGTCTTTGGAAAACCTACTAAAAACAAAATTGAAACAATCGGGTCTGACACAAACAGATATCTAGGCTCCCTATCCATCCTTCTAGCTATCTTTCATTGTTAAATATCTTTAATGATTTTTAAACTGTTATACAATTGACACATGAGAACAAAACTATGGACAAGTGAGCACACTTAACAGAAAGCCCTCACCCTCAACACCATTTTCTTCCGAATAGCACCTCCATTTTGATCTCACGTTTAGAAATGTCAGATATTGTCATTTCAATACATTAATATACTCCAGTGTCCTGGGTAAAAACACAGGGAACTGAGGATTAGTAAGAATATAGTAAAAAAATATAGCTATTGTTATTGCTGCATGGTGATAGTTTTTTCTATGAAAGTCAACAACTTAGATCATCAGTGTCTTTCATAAAGTCCCTATGGCTGAGGAAGCAAAGAGTAATACACTCAGATATGGTGAGAGGAAGGATTTGTGTAACATTGGTAAAGACAATAAGTGCAGGGTGATTTCACTCAGTGATAAAACGTTGCATTTATTTAGCGTTTCTTTCATCCAAAAAGCTTCCCAAGCACCTCACAAAGCGGTTTGCAAACTACATACTGCATGCAGGATCACTTCGCCAGCTACTGAAATGCCTCCACCTCTGTGGTGGAATAAGGCAGATGTGTGACAGCACGCATCATGCTGTATCTGAATTAAACTAGATGCGGAATTTTCGACAGACTGCTGTTACACAGGAATATAGCCAGAACACTCATTATCTTACATATGATGTATTTGGTAAGTAATGATCAAAAGTGATTGGTACCTAAGTTTAACATGACAACTGAAAAGCAGAACCTTGAACAAAAACATCCCCTTACTGTTCTGATGGAATATTGGTTCAATACTGACTCAAGAGGAAGAGTATCAAGTCCTGTTGGATGAATACAATTACCTAACCCCATGGTCATGCCCATAATGCTCCACCACCAGACAAGTGCATCATCTCCCCAAGGCAGACAGTAACCTGGCACTCAGATTGGGCACCTTTTAAAAAATCCTTTGGGTGTTTTAATTTCTTTTATGTGCCAGATTACATGTCTGTCTTCTTGTTTCATAATACTGTCTTATCTCTGAGAATTCCAACGAGTGTCCAGCAAACTGCTCTGCCCCTGCTTTTATTCCATTTGTTTAACAGCTCTAGGTTTCAGTATTACCAGGAGCAAGTCATTATTTGTTTCTCTAGACGCGCCTGTCTGTAATAATCCGATAGGCACATCCGACACTGAAGAATGCAGTGGAATGCAATATTGTCTTCTTCTATATTTCAGAGCCCACGTACTACACTTGACAGCAGCTCATAAAGCAGATCCTGGATAATGAGTAAGCAATGAATAGGTTGTATCGCTCTGGCTTTCTTGCGGAGCATGTGTCTCAGCTGTCTCTGGCAATCCTCTTCCTGCGGAGCTCTGTGATGTGGACTTGAATCCTAAAACAGTGGATAATACTGGGCTTAGCTCCAAAAGAGACAGCACATTTTATACACATAAAACACAGTTTTGGAATGTGGAACTGATTATTGATCTAAGTGTCACTGGTATTTTAACAAATTATATTCTAATTTATCCAGAACAGAGATACATTTGTGTTAATGTTGGGTTATATTTGCTCACAAGAGAGAGTATATTTCATAAAACACAATGCATACAGTAGCTTTTTGCACAGAGGGATAATACACATCCTCTTATTGGGATAGGAACACAGTTTTATTTTTATAAGGTTGTATAATTTCATCACTCACTAATGTTAATGCGAAGCAAAACCTTAACTCTACAATTAAGTCCCCCTATTAGATGGAACTAAAGCTCGTACTTCGCCCCCAGCAGAAGATATCTTTTTGCATCAAGCACTTTTGAGGGGACTGTTTTATTCAACATCAATTTGTATTCCACCCATTGTGCACGTGTATGTCTTTATAATGCATAAGTGACACACAGCTGGGAAAGCTATTGCACTAACACTTGATGTGTGCTGCGATTGTATAGCATATCGTGGATACATTGTCAATTTTTTCTTTTAAAATTAGCACCCAAATTTAGCGATGATAAAATGTGCAAGGCTGGCAGCCCAAGGCATGGAGTCCCTTGTTCAACCAGACACCAGGGACATCAGCAGTGCAAACTTCCCTACACTACCCTGTCAATGAACCTCCATGCCGACCTTGCAGGGAAAGGGTAATTGAGTTTCCATGCTTACTCAGACCTTGGCCTCTCTGCTCAGACTGACAACAATGGTATCAATTAGACCAACTGTAGGGAAGATTTTCATTATCTGAACAGGTTTCAGAGTGGTAGCCATGTTAGTCTGTGTCAGCAAAAAAAAAACAAAAAAAAACAACAAGGAGTACTTGTGGCACCTTAGAGACTAACAAATTTATTTGGGCAAAAGTTTTTGTGGGCTAAAACCCACTTCATCAGATGCATGCAGTGGAAAATACAGTAGGAAGGTATATATACACAGAGAACATGAAAAAATGGGTGTTGCCATACCAACTCTAACGAGACCAATCAATTAAGGTGTTGGTCTAGTTACAGTTGGTATGGCAACACCCATTTTTTCATGTTCTCTGTGTATATATACCTTCCTACTGTATTTTCCACTGCATGCATCCGACGAAGTGGGTTTTAGCCCACGAAAGCTTATGCCCAACTAAATTTGTTAGTCTCTAACGTGCCACAAGTACTCCACGTTTTTATTATCTGAACACTTACCCACTGGGAACTGAACTGAGACCAACAACTCATTTCACACAGGTCACCTTTCAGTTGGAAAAAACTCTGGGTCCCTTTGGGCCAAGGATGAATTGAGACTGGTGACCTAGAGGTGAAAGGTTCTCTATATCCCATTATCCACCTCATTCCCTGTATATTATATATGTTTCTTTAAATTTTGGTATTACATCCTTAGTTTCATAATAACCAAGCTTTTCCCAGCTTAAAGCTCTACAGCAGCCTGTTGGCTTTGGAAGCCTTTAGGGGACGTTTGCGGAAATGGTATTTCCGGTATTTAGCAGGCAGCCGACTGCTGAAGTGAAAAAGTGATAATTCAGTCCTTCAGAGCAGGAGAGCACCAAGGAGTACCAATAACCACCATTCTAACAAAAATGATATTATCTTTATTTATTTTTTACCTTCTTTCTATTTCAGTTCTTCAGCTCTAAATACACAGATATCTATCACTTGAGTTAAGCAAGACTTTGCATCAGTATTAAGGCTTACATCAACTTGGTAGGCCTCAAGTCATTAGAAGGCTACATAACCACAAACACTAAAGTTGTTTGATTCCCTCAAACAGAAGGCAACGGTGCCACCTATATGGTGTTAGAATTAATCAGCATATATCACATTAACTGTAAATAAAAAAGACTAAACAAACAACTGAATACTCACTTAATTTCACAGACTTTGCCACAAATATTGCTGCCAATATTGCTAAGAGACCAAACAGTGGGACAGGGATCCAGTACAGGTTGTAATCTGAAGATGCTTTAGAAAACAAAACTCAGGTAAATTACACAATAGGAAGCTCAGAAGCTATTCAAGAGTGCACATTGATGTTCCACCTCAGGAAACAAACACTACTTTTTTGAAGAAAATTACAAGGGGAATTTAGGAAGGCAGGATGTATTTGCTAGAGTTGGTAGGGAAAAGAAATTTCTGTCCTGTGAGAAATTCTGATAGTTTGATGTTTGTTTTCATCCTCAATTGGGATGAAAATCAAAATATCAGAAATTCTAGGGGAACAAAAGTTCAGAAAAAAATAGATTCCATGATGTTGAAACAAAATGTTTTGAAATTTTGAATCAAAACAAGAATATTTTGTTTTGAAACATTGAAAGTGTTGACATTGCAAAATGTCAATTTAAAACATTTGATTTAGAATTTTCCCCTTCAAAAAATTGGAAAATTTTACTGAAATTGACATTTTCCTGCAAACACATTTTCATTAGGATAAAATCTCATATTTGATCAAGAAAACTTTTTAGCTAAAATTTTTCAATCAGATTTAGTAATTACCCAGTTAAATGTTATCATTGCTACTCTTTACAAAAAGTCGGATCACTAATGATAAACACTGAGGACCTTAATTTCACAAGGGCCTGCTGGAGAAAGCATTGGAGTAGGACTCAGGAGACCCAGCTTCTATTCATTTACAAATAATAGCAACTTAAACAACTAAAAGATGTTGCTATTTAGAGGCAGAGTATTGTCCTAAAACTTAAATTGCATTTGACTGTGAATCCCATGGACTGTCAATGGAATCTTGGCTTCTAAATGCCTATATCCCTTTTGAAATTGAGAGTTAGGCTCCTAAATCAGTTATTTGTTGCAAGGCAGAGCACCATAATGTGGAAGTATCTTTAAATATGTGGGCCTTGGTCTTATTACTCCATCTCTGTGAGCTCTCCCAACAAGTGTCAACTTCAGCACACTCAGCGTAAACAATAAAAATAAAGGGCTTATTTCACTGTATACAAACGAATCCTAATACGTTTCCTAACACAAACATGGATGAACATCTTGAATAGCCAGTGCTACTAAACAACCTGAAAATGCACAGTACACATTTACCTTTACCAGACTGGGTCAGGGTGAGGTTTTTCACAACAGGCATTTTCAGTGTAGAGTGATTCACTTGGCAGGAAAACTGGGCAAATTCATTCCAGTCATCTTTGGAAACAACAAGGTTACTTCTATAGGAATAAGACCCGTTGCTATTGTGGAACAGAGAGTCATTCCTTGTTGAGTTAGTGAACAAATGGCTGTCCTTACTCCAGGAGAGCTGGATGTCTCCAGGATAGAAGTCCCAAGCACTGCAAGTTAACGTAGTCTCCTTGTCAACGGGTGAAGAAGAGGCCAAAGAAACCTCAACCACTGGAAGAGCTGAAAGAGAGGGAAGGTGGCTAGTCACTGCTCGCTGTAACGCTTTACCTGTACAATGCCCCATAGGTGTTACTGGTCACTGTGAATTGGGACATTGCAGGATAGCCCAGGGCTGGGTTCCATAAATCAGGGGGTCCCCTGTGAACCCATTCAACTGGGGTCCAGTGGCGTGGCTCAAGGGTCAGAGCTCTGCCACCTCTTCCTCCTCAACAGCCCTGAAATGCTCTGCCATACCAGCGAGAGCAGCTCAGTCTCAGGGGTGGGAGTGGGGGAAATAGGTCATGTGCACAGAACTGGTGTCTGTGTTCATGGGGAGCACCAGGGAATGAGGTGTTATCTGTTAAACAGGAGCTGAGGGAGCCTTTGATGCACCCCCACAAGGGCTATGATAAATGGAAAGCCAGCCCAGTAACCACACTGGCTCAGATTGTCACTACAGAGCTTAGTCATCACAAAGCAGCCCACACTCCACAGCCGTGAACGTCACACAAGCATTTCAACCCGTCCTTTCACCCACATATCAGAGCACTGCAGCGTTTAGGATATGTGGAACACCGAGAAGTCCTGGCTCACCTGACACTGTGAGGCAAATGTGAGACTGGCTTAGCGTTCTCACAGGAGGAGGGATTGTCTTGTCCAAGGTGCAGCTGTAAACACCAGAATCTTTGACAGAGACTCTCTCCATAACAACATAGCCCTCTTTTGTTGGCTTATTATATTCTAGGTTTATACGGTCTGTGCAATTTCTGCTCCAAATGGTGAAATTTCCAAGCTGTATGTAACACAGCTCAGCAGAGCTGCTGTGTCTTCTCAGAGTTATAGCCAACCCTTCCGTTTCTTCAATTTTCTGTGCACAGACTGCTCTCACTGTTTCACCCTGTAATGCTGAGACCATCTTTGGACTCAGTACAATGGATGTGGTTTGGATCATTGACCCTAAATGGGAAAGGAAAATGGAACAGGTAAGTTACACATATATTAAAGAATAAGACAGCTTCTTCACATTCTGTAAATAGAGATGAGTGGGGAGGGAGGTTAGGCCACATGTGGGCTCCATTACAGGAATGGAGGTCTTCATTTAGGATTATGCCTGCGGATCTGGGGAAAATGTTAACCTTTTATTACACTAAGAGTGTTCATAAATAGTTTTGCATCTTAAGTTGGATTTATTAGAGTCATTTTTGGCAAATCTACTTCACCTTTAAGAGGCAAATGATTGTTCTTTTATAAGTGGATAGAAGCCCCTTACATGTCTGGGTTTAAATCTGCTCGTGAATACTGTAAGTGGCTGTGGATTATTTCTATACCTCTATACTGTAAGATCAGGTAGCAGACATCTGAGGTTAGGGACATACCTTTCAGCTGTCCCTTAGTTTTGCTTTAGGCACACAAAAACCAAATTCTGATCTCAGTTCTTTTGGAATGAATCCAGAGTAACTCCACTGGCTTTAGAGTAGTTACTCTGTATTTACAGTCAGGTAACTACCTGCAAAACTCAGCCCAAATTTCATACTCTACATCTTGATTTTATTGCTGTAAAGTATGAAAAGTGAGAATACCTGAAACAGAAGCTATATTAAAGAAGTTATTTTTCCTTCACTTGGAACTTCCTGCATTTATAATTTTTTCAAGTCTCTTATTTTGAGTTTTTATCCCTTATTTGAGCTTCGGTAGATGGAGTGGAAAATGGTGAAGGAAAGTCAGAACAGTTTGGTTTCAGCATTAATCAGTGAAGAAACTGAGTAACAGCAGCTTTCAATGATTCACCTCTTCAGAGAAGCAGAGTCAACCATAAGAGCACTGACATTTCTGAAGGGTTCACATCATGACCAATTCCACACAGGAAAATAATGGAATCCGTAGTGCTTTAAAATAAGCCAGTTGGAAAGAGGCAGGAGTGTTTTCAAAATATTGAGGTGACAAGAGAGTTCTGTCTAGATGGCCAATTTCATTCTCAATCAAACTCCACTGAAGTCAGTGGGGATAAATCCAGGGATCTATTTGGCCCTTCATTTTTATAATAAATATAGGAGAAGATATGCCCCTACCTCACCCCAACCACCATCCCAGGGAGAACACACACAGCTCTGGGAACAAGGATATTGAACAGAACTACAAATCTGTGTGCCTACCTGAGTGCCAAAGACGAAATATGAATATTAGAAACACCAGTAATTTAGTCTCTCTTCTGGGCAGCTGAAGTTCCGTGGGCAGCATCTGCAAAACACTGTTGAGTTAACCAGCGCCTGCCTGCAAGGTGCTAGTCTTTATCATCATTAAAAGCATCTCTTTGGATCTCAGACATGTTAGTATTTCAGAGGCCACAGGGCAAGTTCCAAGGAAATTTCAAAGTTAAGTGGGTAATATAAAGAATAACAAGTGTAGAGGATTTTGGTGGAGCTGAGCAATTTGCATGCTGATCTTTGCACAGCCAAGCCAGCGGGAGGCCATCATTATTAAGAACCTAGAAAGGAATGATTAATATAGAAATGAATATTAGGACAACTAGTCAAACACCAATCTCCACCTGCTAATATTCAGATATTGACAAGAGGTTCTGTCATCATGCATCACTGAGGCACACAAAGACCTAGGATGACACTCCCCACAGAAAGAGTTAAAAATGCCACGTGGCAACTGAATCCAGACAGATGTTAAAGGGACTGTGTGTATCTCTGATGGGCAAGTTCCCCCCTTCCGAGGTCCCTTTGGGTTGCAGACCAGCTACACAAAAGCCAGGCTACTCATTAAGGCCATGTGATCCTCGGTGAGGAGTGCGAATTAGGAAGCTTCCTAGATAGAAGACCCAGGGTTTAAGGGAGGGACAGAGAACAGCGTGTTTAAGTTCTGAGATTCTGGGGCGTCACAGAGACAGGAGCCCATGACAGCTGCTTTGTACTACCAAGGCAGTCATCTTCAGATGGGTTCAATGAAGAGACTTGCGTATACTTTATACAAAGACAAATTACACTAAGAAAATACCTGCCTCTGCATCATCGATTTCTGGTCTGACATACAAAGCCCTGAAATTTGCTGCCGCTTAGCAAAGGAGCAGGAATATGATAGGCAGCCTCTGAGCAGCCATATAGCCTAGTGTATAGGAATGTGAGCACTCTAGTGGCCCTCTCTGCCCTCTAGGCTTCAGAAGCCACCAGAGCCCTGCCAGAACAGCACTGTGTGTATGTAGTTAGGCCTGGCCTGTTGCATATGTTTAATAAACGTGGTTAATTGGACCCCACCGCAGGGTTGTATAATTTTTGGTGGTGCCCAGAACAGGTCCAAGTCCTGCCCCCCAAAACCTGCCTTGTAAGAAGATACTTATTTTTTAAAATAATGTAAAACTGTGAGGGCTCTGGGGTGGGGCTGATGATAAGGGGTGTGGGAGGGGCTCGGGCAGAGGGTTGGGGTGGGCTCAGGGCTGGGGTAGAGGGTTGGGGTTGGGGCGGGGTGCGGGCTGGGATGAGAAGTTTGGGGTGCAGACAGGCTGACCCGGGGCTGGGGCAAGAGAGGAGGACTTCCCCAGCCCTCTCCCTGCCGGCAGCAGCGAGCTCTGGGGGAGGGAGTCTCTCTGCCCCCCAGCAGCACACTCACCTCGCACCACTGTCACTGCACATGCTCCTAGGGTCCCTCTCAGGTCCAGGAAGCCCCCTCGCCTCCCATGTGGTGGGTGAGGCAGGGGGCTGCCATCATGTGTGTGCTTCTTCCCCTGCTGCTGTGCTGCCCCTCACTGGAGGGTGAGGCATGGAGCTGCCCCTTGCCCAGCATGGGGCAGGAGAGGTGACTGCAGGTGAGGGGGCCCTGTGCTGGTGGAGGGTTCTGCTGGAAAAGGGAAGAGTCCTTCCATCCGAGGCAGAAGGGCAGAGTCAGGGTCAGCCTGCCCTGGCACTAGTGGTTGGGGGGGCTCTAGGACCCTGCGGTGGCAGTTGACGCCAGGAGCCGGCAGAGTGGAGTGCAGGCAGGGATGCTCGGGGGCGGCAGGCAGGCCTGGGGGAGAGACCCGCAGCCCTGAACATTGGTGGAGCTGGGCCCCCGGGCCCTGAATATTGCTGGAGCCTGGACCCCACTACACCCATGTGCTCCCTTCATATTACATTTGTTGTGTATAGAGCAAAAGACAAAGTAATACAGTCTTTTTCATTTGGTCCATATGACGTTGGGCTTACAGGGCGTATTTTATCCTCCTCATTCCATGATTTTTTCCTCTTCTCCCTGGGGGTTCCCCCCATAACATGGTAGCCCTAGATTACACCTGTTTATTTGGAACAGGCTTGGGTGAGCTTTGTGGGGCTCTCCTTATTTTGCTCTTCATTTATATTCACCCTTATCTGGAAATCTTATTTTGGGGGATTTGGCATTTGTCTCTGGGAGATGCTTTCACAGAGTTTTGAGCATGTTTTTTTAGTTCCTCCTGCCTGTTACTTTAGGCCCCAAGACTTTCAAAAAGCCTAAATGGATGCTGCTGGGTGTCAAAGCAGCCAGGGCATACTCAGCACTTTTGGAAATCCAGCCACTTCATTAGGCACCTAGGTATGGTCATAGAAGCCGAACCATAGGATCCATTTTGAACTGGTTTCAGAGGAACAGCCGTGTTAGTCTGTATTCGCAAAAAGAAAAGGAGTACTTGTGGCACCTTAGAGACTAACCAATTTATTTGAGCATGAGCTTTCGTGAGCCACAGCTCACTTCATCAGATGTGTACCGTGGAAACTGCAGCAGACTTTATATACACACAGAGAATATGAAACAATACCTCCTCCCACCCCACTGCCCTGCCTGCACTCCACTCTGCCGGCTCCTGGCGTCAACTGCCACCGCAGGGTCCTAGAGCCCCCCCAACCACTAGTGCCAGGGCAGGCTGACCCTGACTCTGCCCTTCTGCCTCGGATGGAAGGACTCTTCCCTTTTCCAGCAGAACCCTCCACCAGCACAGGGCCCCCTCACCTGCAGTCACCTCTCCTGCCCCATGCTGGGCAAGGGGCAGCTCCATGCCTCACCCTCCAGTGAGGGGCAGCACAAATCAGATGTCAAGAATTATAACATTCATAAACCAGTCGGAGAACACTTCAATCTCTCTGGTCATGCAATCACAGACATGAAGGTCGCTATCTTAAAACAAAAAAACTTCAAATCCAGACTCCAGCGAGAAACTGCTGAATTGGAATTCATTTGCAAATTGGATACTATTAATTTAGGCTTAAATAGAGACTGGGAGTGGCTAAGTCATTATGCAAGGTAGCCTGTTTCCTCTTGTTTTTTCCTACCCCCCCCCCCCCAGATATTCTGGTTTAACTTGGATTTAAACTTGGAGAGTGGTCAGTTTAGACCAGCAGGAGAGTGAGTTTGTGTGTGTATGGGGGTGGGGGGGAAGTGAGAGAACCTGGATCTATGCAGGAAATAGCCCGACTTGATTATGTAAAGAGTTGTCACTTTGGATGGGCTAGCACCAGCAGGAGAGTGAATTTGTGTGGGGGGGTGGAGGGTGAGAAAACCTGGATTTGTGCTGGAAATGGCCCACCTGCTGATCACTTTAGATAAGCTATTACCAGCAGGACAGTGGGGTGGGAGGAGGTATTGTTTCATATTCTCTGTGTGTATATAAAGTCTGCTGCAGTTTCCACGGTACACATCTGATGAAGTGAGCTGTGGCTCACGAAAGCTCATGCTCAAATAAATTGGTTAGTCTCTAAGGTGCCACAAGTACTCCTTTTCATTTTGAACTGGTTGGTTCAGTAATAATTTTTCCTAGGTGAGTGTCAGGTTGCAAGGAAGAAATTAAGGAGATATTTAAGTATTCTTCTTCATACAGATGGACATAGTTCAAAAGAGAGTGCCTCGATTATCCACCCCAAACATCTGTTTTACTTCCTCTCCCTTCACAAGGAGGAAAATAATGTAATTGTGCTTGTCAATCACTAGCTACAGTCAAAAGTAAATTAAAAAAAAGTCTTGGCTACTTTAAAACACCAATTAGAGCCCAGCACGGAGGAGGATTTCATTAAGACAGGCCGTGGAAAGAGCATTTGGATGGTGGGTGTAACTGGTTTGATTTTTCTCACATACATAATGTCAGACATTATGTCTGCCCCAGCCTTGATCCCACTCTCCAAACCCCTCGATCCCAGCCCAGAGCACCCCCCTATACCCCAAACGCCTCATCCCCAGCCCCGCCCCAGAGTCCACACCCTAACCAGAGCCCTCACCCCCACCCCAATTTTGTGAGTCTTCGTGGCCTGCCATACAATTTCCATTTCCTGATGTGGCCCTCAGGCCAAAAATTTTTCCCACCCCGGTCTAAGCAGTATTTCTCAATGACCGGGCTGTTGACTGGTGCTGCTCCCAGAGATCTCCCTGACACAGTTTAGGAAGGCAGCAAGCCAGTCCCTGGTATCCAAAAGGTTGAGAAACACCAGTCTAGGGTAGCCTTAAACTTATTTATCTTCAACCAAATGAAAATTTTCAAAAATGAAAAGATTGGTCTGGTTAGTTATATACAATCAATCACAATTAGCAATGAAGAAACCAATAACTGGGGAGGGGCATGTCAGACACAGCTTCCCTCAGTACCTCTACTGGTGTGGGGCAGCTGTCCTAATGGTTTGGACAAGCTCAACTGAACTTACTGCTTGTTTTAACTAAGGCCCTGGTATTGCAGTGAGCTTGCTGAGGTGAACTCCTGCACACCTGTGGAGCCCAGATGAAATGTGTCAGCTCTGTGCAGAGAGAGGGGCCTTCCTGTGTGAAACTGATGGCAGGATCTGGGCCTGTGTGTGACCCATTCTGTATTATTTTTCTTTAAAATGAACTTTATGAAAGTAAGCACAAGTTCGTATGTTTGGGTAGCAAGTATTTCCAAAAAATGCTCAAAAAACTGATATAATACATTAAAATGACATGAGATAATGGTAGATTTTATGAATAGCTCTAATAAGGAGCAGAGTGCATGCTTCTGCATATTGCAGATATTGTTCATCTCTCTGATTGAAAGGAGTCATGTATCTAAATGATAGGTGTAAGTTTTATTATAATCCTGGTAAGTTTTTCTATGGACAACATAATTAATGATCTATGAGACCATGGGATAACTGGAATGCTGTTAGAAAGCTTCCATTGAGAGGCTGGGGAGCTGTGTTCACACAAACTTGCACCTGTTTAGACAGACAGGTACACCACTCCTGTTTGGTTTGGTTTCAGAATGGCTTATTCTCATGGAGCAGCAACTCTGCTGCGGTTAAGGTTGAGACGCACTATCTGACACACAATCTTTTTATTTCAGTTTAGCTTAAGCCTGTTTCTAACTAACATAATCGAAACAAACTAAAGATGGGTTTAACCAAAATAAGTGTGTCTGTACAGCCTATTGTACCAGTTTAACTAAACCAGTTTGAAATCACTTCTTAAGTTAACCTGATGCAACTCTGTGTGTAGACAATCCCTCAAACCACTTTGGTTGGCTGGTGCAATAGAGAATAAAAAGGTACTAATGTTCAATAAAGGAGGTAACTACATTGATAAGTGATGAAATATATATAATTGACCAAATCAAAAGCTTTTCAGGTCTCATAGTATTAAATACACCCAGAAGGCTTCCATTTGCAGATCTTATTTAATTCTGTAATAGCAGATTATGTTACCTTGAATTTTCTCTAAGAGGAAACAGATACATGAGTAATTTGACCCACATAAATAGTCCCTTTGACTTTAACAGGACTCTTCATCAGAGTAATGTCACTCACCCCCACTGAGTGCTTGCAGGATTAGTACCTAAATTTGATGCATTCATTTTATGCTTGCCAAATTTGTTATGCCCAACTGACATTATGGCAGCAAGGCTATGATGCCCGACTGGAGCCTCTAGATGCTAGCACAATACAAATAAATAAGAATTATAACAACAACAAACTGAAGTGACTCCTGCTTATGCACATGTGCTCCAGGTGGCCATCTGCACCATTCTACAGAGGAGATGAGTTGTTACAGCCCCAGTGAAGAACCTTGGCTCTTTAGCTCAAGCTCTAGCAGCTCACGCTTTTAGCTCTGGAGGTCTACAGCATGTAGCCAAGCTGGCAGCTGTCATGGAGACGTACCAGGGGGCATTTGAATCTGAGCATGGTTATTAAGGGGATGGAGAGGGAGAAACAAGACATCTACCAAAGTAAACTCTAATTTAGTCACGGGAAGAAAATATCTCCTGTGCTCGAGACCGGAGGAAAAGAGACTCTGCAAAAGAAAAATTTTCTCGAAGTTAATGGGTGAAATCCTGGTGTTATTAAAGTTAATGGCAAAACTCCCTATTGACTCTGATGGGGTCAGGATTTCATGCAACAAACCTATCCCTAATCCTTTGATTAAGGCTTCTTCACCAGGGATCCAAGTCTAGTTGAGAACCCTGGAAAAGATTTAGTGCAGACTGGGCCTTAACTCCACTGGATCACACTAACAACATTGTGTAACACTGATAAAGCGAAGCTCTGTCAAAGTATTTTTCATCACTAGTTGATCAATAAAATACACTGGGACAGGTTCTCTCCCCTGGGCTATGTCCTCTGATGGTGCAAAAGGGATGGAAACTTGATAGATCTTCCCTGATGATGATTCCTCTGTTGTGGAGAGTCCTCAGCTGGTGTAGAGATAGCCTAATCAGCTCCTATACCAATTCCTATTGCCAGCTCTAGGAGAGGGTGCATGGAAGGAGCCTGTCTGAAGCAAACAGGGCACCAACAATTCCCAGCTCCCTGACAGTTCTCTGCTGCATGGAGCAGTGCTTGGTGCAGCATCAAATTGTGTGTGTGTGTGTGTAATCTCATGGTAGTAGGAGGTCCTGTTATTTTTATATTATGCATGGATATAGCTTAAGCCTTAAATTTAAACAATGACATGTTTGGACAAGCTGTCAAAACTCATATTTCTGTGTGTCAATGGAGGTAAAGTGACATACCCAGTGTTATGGAAGCACGGATAGTTTACTTACTTGGTATGAGGAAAAAGCCTTTATTAAACATCTGCATAAACACATTTTACCTCTGTAAAACAAACCTTAGAACTATGAAGACCACATGCTTTTTCCTCCTTTAATATTAGCAGATACTAGACTTATATAGAACACACAGAGAGAAAATACTTCTGACTAGACTTTTTTCCCCCAGTACACTTCTGCGGCTCCAAGTGCTTTACAAAAAAATTCAATACTTCACACAATAATTTAAAGACTTGTCATGCACATAACTGTCATATAGGCAACAATAAAGCTAGTCCCCTCAGGAACAAAAATAACAACCACCATAATCCATCAATGCTGTAACTCTTCAGCTCCCCCCCTTTCCTTACATGACCGCAGAAAAGCATTGGTTTTGCAATGTGGCCAAAAGGTTAACAAATGCTATAGCTTCAGTTTTTGAGGTTTGTCAGGGTTCCCTCCCCACTTTGAACTCTAGGGTACAGATGTGGGGACCCACATGAAAGACCCCCTAAGCTTATCTCTACCAGCTTAGGTTAAAAACTTCCCCAAGGCACAAATTCTTCCTTGTCTTTGGAACAGTATCGCTGCCACCACCAAGTGAGTTAGACAAAGATTTAGGAAAAGGACCACTTGGAGTTCCTGTTTCCCCAAAATATCCCCCCAAGCCCTTTCACCCCCTTTCCTGGGGAGGCTTGACAGTAAACAAGGTGAGAACAGACCAGCCCGTTGGGTTTTTAGACACTAAAAACCAATCAGGTTCTTAAAAGCAGAACTTTATTATAAAGAAAAAGTAAAAGCAGCACCTCTGTAAAATCAGGATGGAAGGTACTTTTACAGGGTAATCAGATTCAAAACACAGAGGATTCCCCTCTAGGCAAAACTTTAAAGTTACAAAAAAAACCCCAGGAATAAACCTCCCCCTTAGGCACCTCTCTTAGCCTAGGGAAAATTCACAAGCTAAAACAAAAGATAATGTAACGCATTTCCTTCCTATTGCTTACAATTTGTAATCTTATATGCTTAGTTCAGGTATCGCTTTAGGAGATGTATTTTCCCTGCCCTGGTTCCTCGCTGTCCAGAAGAGAAAAAAAAAGAGCACACACAAAAACCTTCCCCCACAGATTTGAAAGTATCTTCTCCTCTTATTGGTCCTCTTGGTCAGGCGCCAACCAGGTTATCTGAGCTTCTTAACCCTTTACAGGTAAAGGAGGGATTTTATGCTACCCTTAGCTGTATGTTTATGACAATGTTGATTTATTTGCTCAGTCAAAACAGAAGTGTTCACATCCATAATTCAGCTGCAGAAGCATATAGTTCTCAATTTAGCAGGAGGAAGTTAAGCAATTATGAAAGTAAAATGCTTAAAAAAAGGACTTCATCCTAAATTTGATGTTCCTCTTTTCATTCCTAGCTGAAGCTTTCCTGATTCCAAAACACACAACACTGTTTCTCCAATAGGATAGAAAATGCATTTCTTTTTAAAAGACTGACAGAATGGCTTTTGCCTTGAAATACGACAAGCAGATTTGAGTTCTCTGACCGCCTTATATATTCCAACTCCAGTACAGTTTAATTTAGCACCCCTATTTTTCAACTTCCTATTATGTATACTACAAGTTATCCTGGTAACAACTTTTGGGACCTTCTTAGCCACTTATATCAACATAGCCCTTAAAATTAATCTTTACACAACTTGAGTTCATTTCGGATAGTTACTTTGCAGTATTACATGCTAACCTACCACTCTTAATCAAGTGATTGTAAATCAAACACACAAACCTTTCTACAAGATCCCAACTTTGATAATTAATGACATATATACTTTGGAATGCAGTTGGTTGTATAAATAATTTAGCATATACTTAGTTAACTGCCAGGAGGATATTTTGTACCTATGCTGAAAAACACTAGACTTGATTACATTGCTTGATCACTTCTGGGCCCAAGATGAGTATCCAAGTTGCCTGTGTGCCAAGTTTTCGAGAAAGTAAAATGGGGGAAAAGGCTATTTTATGTGCAACAGCATATTGTAACTTAATGAATGTCTTATTGTCCATGAGACTTTAGGTAGTAACTTAAGGGTGACCTGCCAGAAAGAACAAAAAGGAGGTTGTATCTTTTCTTCTTCATGATGCCTGGCAGGTTTAAAAAAAAATAAGAAAAATATCAGGTGTCTCATCTGATCTTCCTAAAATTTGCTAGAGGACTTTTTGTTGGTTTCAGATGAAGACTGAGTTCTCTCTGCCCTTAATTGAAAGCACGTAGGGTACTGAATTTTTAATGATTGAAACATATGTAAATAAAATTCAATTGCTCAGAAATACAAATTGCTGAAGTTCACAGTTTAGGTGGGTGTTAAGTTGTGATGACTGTTACTGTTTGGCTTATTAATTGTGCACACAACTCTCATTTATGCTAAAACATCCTATGACTGTTACTCCATCTTCTAGTCTGCACCCACCCTCAACCAACCCACTCATTTGTTTCACTACCCCTAGTTACATCTTGTCTTTGGTTTGAAAGCTCAGGGACTGGCATTTACACCGCTATCCTTAGAATGATCCAGGAAATCAGGGTGGGAAAGATCTGAATTTCTAATGTAAGAAAAATTTGTGGGAGGTAGAGGGGGAAACTTCCCCACAATTTCTTTTTCTTTGCAAATCAATTTTAATACAGATTATCTCCTATTCCTTGAGAACTAGCATGGTCTGATGGATCCATGTCTTGTGCTCCTATTGTGACTGTGACAAACAGAGGTAAACCAACCAGATAAAAGTTAAGTAAAGAAAGATTCTAAGAAGAAGACCCCTCCCGATTGTTGTAAAGATACAAAGCTGAGAGACACAATGTGGGCGAGGTGATCTCTAGTTTGTCTTGCTCAACAACAGAAGGTTGTTGGGTCTATTATAGGAGTGGATGGGTGAGGTTCTGTGGCCTGCAATGTGCAGGAGGTCAGAGTAGATGATCACAGTGGTCCCATCTGACCTTAAAGTCTATGTGTCTGATAAAAGATATTACTTTGCCCACCTTGTCTCTCTAATACCCTGGGACCAACACAGCTACAACCGCTCTGCATACAGGGTACAAAGCTAATATTTTAAAACCTAGTATTGTTAAAGTTGTCTTTGTGTGGCCCTGAATTGCACCATTTATCATCTCACAATACCACAGCAAATGGTAATGTGCATTAAGGTCCTGATCCTTTGAAGACTTCAGCACCTGCTTAACTTTGTGCATTGTGAAGTTCATGAGACCACTCAGAGAATTAGTCACAATGTGCAGGATCGAGTCTTACCTTGTGTAACCCTATGAACATTTTTACAATCCTCTGGGAGCCTTTAGCGGGTTTTTTACAAAATCTATTTTACTATTAGTATCACACTTACATGTGAGTAGTCCCCATTGTAAGAGATTCTATTACTTCCAAGAATGGGAATACCTGTTCATACTAATACCACCTTACCTCCTGGGTAAAGCAAAGGATACCCAAACTGCGTATGGATTTAAAGCTTCAAAATTATCTGCCATATCTTTTTCTTCTCTTGTTTGGTTAATCGAGTTTGACACAGACAACAGGAAATTTCTTTTTAAAAAATTTTCTCTCAAAAATCACACACCCGAAACTTGTGGGAATAAAAGGTTCAGCTTCTCAGCGGCTGTGTAGCAGGGCAGTCCCATTGAGCTCAATGGAGCCGCGCTGATTTACACAACCTGAGGCTCTGGCCCAAAGACATTATACAATTTTCTTCATGCTGGTAACTAGGTGTATGTTTACACAGCAGTCAGAGGTATGTAGACATTCCTGAGCCAGGTCACTTAAAATGACAGTACAGCCACATGTGAAGGGCTAGCCACCCAAGCATAGACCCCGGGTCTCATCGGCTGTAGACACATATGTTGGGTGTTTGTATTAAACTTTAACAGAAAGATTATCCTTCAGTCCTTTTAGCAACCAAATAACATTTTCAGTTGGTTATAATGGCCTGGCATAGACATGAAGAAAAATAAAGTTAGTGAATTTGAAAAGTGAACAGGTCACTGCCAGCCTGTCTCCAAACCTGTGACACCTAGATGAATATGCTGGCTAGATGAATAATCCGAAGGAGAATGAAGAACTAACTCACTCAGTTATGAGCCACAGATGGACTTCATCTAATTGCTCCTGCTGCTTGGCTTTTTCTTTGTTTCCCTTTTCTCTTTAACATTCACTTCTCTTTGTTCCAAAATTAATTGTAACCAGAGCTGGGTGGACCTGGCAGTTAACAAATGTGGATCAAAATGCTGCTAAAGTTAGACTTCAGGATTCAGATTTCTAACTTACCCTCTTAATAGTTCACATCCAAATTCAGATTCAGCATTAATGTTATCATCCAAGCACAAAGTCACAGCAAGAAAACGCCTCCGTACCATTTCCACCGTATTCATTCCCTGTTGTCCTCCATCATGAATTTTCAGTCACTAGAGCATTCTTGTAGAAATTGCACTGGCTTGCTAATGAACTTGACACACCAGCCAAGTAAAGTACAGCCCGTTCAAGCTGGGAGTCAATTACCCCATTAGACAGATGAGTGACTGCAAACTTACCTTTTCTTGCAACTGGGTGTTATTTTCAGCTCATCCGTGGTTTAATGACTGAGATCGTGAGCTTTTTATCACGCATTTTGAGGTCTCCTGCCTTTAGAACCTTTTGACATCTACAATATAGCAGAACCTGGAATAGAGGAGCTGGAATTCCTGACATTATCCTAAGAATAAGAGCGGTAGGGAGCAGAGCTCCTGCCGATGAGCCCTATGTGGCTAGCGCATGACTGTATTAAACAAGAATGAGCCTTGCCTTGTTGCAAAGTTGAATCCTGAATATGTAACTTCCTGATTTAGATGTACTGTTGCTTTCATCTTGACAGTACCAGCGTTTTCAAGGCAGCTAAATCATAATAGAAACTCAATATTTTAAGATATGATTGTACAAATGGTTTCATTCCAAAGATTTAATTTCAAGCCGCGTTGCTCATCTGTTCCATGCAACCCAGATCACAATATTACTCATATACCTCTGAAGAATTTTGAATGAGGACTTCAGCCAGCCAGGAGACTTTTGCATGTCACTTCTGAATTTGGGTGAATATTTATACATTTCATTACTTTGCAAATCCTCCCTGTCTCTGAATGTAGATTTCATAGGGTAGATTTGGCCAAGAAGAAATTACAGTTCTGCACTTCGGAAATATGAGCTGAATGTTCAATCCATAGTTAACCCATATCTGAATCTCATGTTTGGCATCTATGTGTTTGTTTTGTAAGAGACCAAATTAAGTTTCATAAGTATTCTCCAGACAACTGAATGCTGACTGTGTAAAGTACACACTGGGTGCACAGAATATATTATCTTGTATTGAATGAGACTGGAATATATCCTTGCTGAACAACTGTGGGGTGGCAGGAAAGTTTAAACGACAAATTTGAGTCTCACAATACCTAGATCTATGCACAGCAAGAGAAAGGACTGTAAGTTGAACACTCAGGGGTGACTAAAAATGAGTTGTGTGATGTCCGCCCACAGAATACTGCTGTATAATATACACCACTGAGAAGCCTGGCCTGAGGAAAATGGCACTGTTTCCCTTTAGATGGGAAACTTCCTTCAAAAGAAATTTTGCCTTTGATTTCAATGGGAGCAGATTCAGGCCCTGTCATCTGAAATAAGCGAGAGCAGGATTTCATCTGTCACATCTAGCAACAACCTTTGTTGCAGTATAAGGGGGAAAACTCTCTAGCGGTGTCCCAAATCCCGGTAGCCCCCTAACTGCTAATGTTTGCACTTGCACATGTAGCCGGCCATCTGTTTAGCAGTTCCACATCCTCAGGGAGTCACGCAGTACCAAATGACCTTTGCTGCAGCCAGCATCAATATGGGTCAGGGGAACATGGCACAAGGTTAGGGAACCTGGTGCACACATTTCTGATGAAACTGTACCCTCTTGGGGATCCGTTAGACCAGTAGTTTTCAAACTTTTTTCTGGTGACCCAGTTGAAGAAAATTGTCGATGCCCATGACCCAACGGAGCTGGGAATGTGGGCTTTGGGGTGTGGGAGGGGCTCAGGACTGGGGAAGAGGGTTGGGGTGCAGGAGGGGGTCAGGGCTCTGGGCTGGTGCCGGAGATGAGGGGTTTGGGGTGCAGGAATGGGCTCCGTGTTGCGGGAGGGGCTTATGGCTGGGGCAGGGGACTGGGGCACGGGGTTGGGGCACAGGCTTATTTCAGGTGGCTCTCGGTCAGCGGCTCAGCGGAGGTGCTAAGGCAGGCTTCCTGCCTGTCCTGGCACCGCGGACCGCACTGCACCCTGGAAGCGGTCAGCAGCAGGTCTGGCTTTTAGGCGGAGGTGAGCAAGCGGCTCCGCGTGGCTCTCACCCACAGGCACCGCCCCCTCCAGCTCCCATTGGCAGCATGTGGAGCCCCGTGCCCCCCCATGTAGGAGCCGGACCAGCTGGCCACCTCCAGGGTGCAGCGCAGTGTCAGAACAGGTGGGGACTAGTCTGCCTTAGCCAGACAGCACTGCCGATGGGACTTTTAACAGCCTGGTCGGCAGTGCTGACCAGAGCTGCCGTGACCCAGTGCCTTACATTCTGCGACCCAGTACTGGGTCATGACCTGCAGTTTGAAAAACAATGTGCTAGACCCAACGTAGGAAAGGAGTGGATCCAATGTAAAACAAGGTTTGAAATTTGGTAGAAACTCACTGATTCCCATTCATCTAGAGTCACAGAGTTTCAAGCCAGAAGGGACCACCAAATCTTCTAGACTGACCTCCTGCACATCACAGGCCTCTAAGTTCTGCCCAGTTACCCGTTTTGAGCCCAATAACCTGGATTAAACAAAAGTAATACAGCCCCCAAGACAGTAAACGATTGCAGAGAAAAGGAGTGACTGAGATGTGCCAATGCCCGAGGCCCATGCAATGGCAGGGAATTGATCTGGTGAGATATACCCAGATGATCCTAGCAAGCCCATACTGCAGAGGAAGGTAAAAAAAAATGAGCACCCCAAATTTCCTGCCAATCTGACCTGGGGAAAAATTCCTTCCTGATCCTGAAAACACTGATCAGTTCAACTCTGAGCATGTGAGCAAGACCCACCAGCCAAGCACCTGAGAAAGAGAATTCTTTGTACTACATCAGAGCACTGGCCCACCTCCACTGTCCCATCTCCAGCTGTTTCCATCTCTGATGCTTCTGAGGAAGGGCAAAAAAAAAAAATTAATCCTGAATACATCAGGAGGGAAAAGAATTCCTTCCTGACCCCTACAGGTGACTGTCTGAAGCCCTGAAGCATGAGATTTAGGAACAGAAGACATAGGACCAAAAGGGAATCCCTGGGCCACCGAACCCAACCTCACCTCCATCACAGTATCCCACTTGATAAATTTATCAAGCTCTATCTTAAAACTAATTAGGTTGTTTGCCACCACAAATCCTACTGGAAGGCTCTTCAAGAATTTTTCAAACTAAATAATACTTCAGGGACACCACTTACCTCAGCTCTTCACTGTGGAGGAGATGGCATAGTTCAGTCCAAGAAGTTTTAGAGCTACAATTATAAACATCACTCAGGGCCCGCCTTTGTTATATACCAAGCAAGTTACTTATTAGATCCCCACTTTCTTTTTCATCTCAAGCAAACTCTGCAGCAAGTGAACTGATCTCTATGTCTCGTGTGGCAGCAAGATCAATACACAAGGAATCATCTCGCCACCAGACTTTTCCCAAATTCCTGCATGAGGGCCAAACAGGAGATAGTCTCGATCAGGTCAAAACTCTTCCATTATATTGGGGTGCTGCTTTTGACTCGGAGCCCTGCAAGTCATAAGGCTGTTTTCAGGGGAAAGATGCTGTAGAGAAACAAAAACTTCAGAGGGGCTGAACATTCACAAGTCTAAGCCTCACTCTTCTTCCAGCAGGTAAAAATAAGAATGAGACAAACTACATCTGTGGCATCTTTCTAAGTGAAAGGTTCTTGTTCAGTTTTTTGCACAATAAAAAAATGCTGTTGATTTCAAAGCAAAGCAAATGTCCTTTGTATGGGGAGTGGAAGCCTCTTAGCAGAATGCAAACCCATTGCACACCCAACCACAGAATAACCAGTTTCCAGAGAGCTCACTGTCCAAAATAGTTCACCACAAGTAAAGCTTAGAAAATTAGCTACAAGTCTTTTGACACTTCTAGCCACAAAAAGTACTGAAAATGACACCTAAAATAGAGTTGCATAATATTGTCTTTTCTAGTTCTCTCCAAATATTGAACCCCTTCAGGAGTTTAGGCCAGAGGCTTACCCAGGCACTTCTTGTGGAAGGATTGAAAGGAGCCATTTTTCTTTCCCTTTCTTCTGTGGAGAGGGGCTGGAGAGGTACCAGTAAGAACTGAGCAATTGTCTTGAATTCACAGAACCATTTAGATTCAGTGATGTCAGGCCTCATATTGGATTATTCAAGCCCATTATAATATTAATATATAGTATTTTTAATCTCCAAAGCATTATACAAACATTAATTAAACTTCAACCCCCCCCAAGAGGTACTCAAGTATTAATGTATTGCCTTCATTTACAGGAAGCAACCTGCCCCCAATATGGTACAGTATCTCTTTCCCCTCTGCATGAAGGGTAAAATCCTGGCCACACTGAAGTCAATGGGAATTACGGCTTTGACTTCACTGGGGGCAGGATTTCATTCTAAGATGCCAATGGCTCCTAGTGGAAAAGGCCTTCCACATAATGAGAACACCTCATCTCTTCATACAGACTGCTTTACTGAAAGTCCACTCTAGTCTGTACTTATGCTCTTAATAGCAACTCAGCTCTCAGAGAGGACCTGCCATGCAAAGATTTCAGATCAGTTTGCATCCATTAACAAGCCCCAGGACATCACTCTGAGGTCACTATGGTGAGTTTTCTTAGCTCTGTTTTACAAATGGAGAAGTGGGCACGGAGGACCTGATTCGCTGTTGTCTTGCACCTTGTAGCTTGGTTAACTGACAAATAACGGGCCTAGGGTGGATAAAAATCAGTGATTTTATTTAAATTGGATATTTTTGATAAAATGCTTTTTGAAGAAAAGACCTATCTAAAGATAGTTTTAATTAAGATACATTATAGCTCAAAGATATCTCATCATGGAATAGGGATTATAAATTCTAATTCTATAGTATGAGACAATATATTCATGTAATGTTTAAGAAAAGTTTTGTAAATGAGTTCCAATAGTTCATGGATTAGGGACCCAATCTTATGGGGTTCCACAGGCTTCTGTATAGATTATTATTTAGGTTAATCTTTCTATCTACCCAGTGGGACTCAGTGCTCAGTCTAGAAGATACCATCAGAGATGCTAAGTTTTGCAGTTCTCAAACTGTGGATGTGTGTCTCCAGAGGTAACATGCTTGTTAACAGCAAAAAATGTTTTAAATAAATATATAGAAGTGAGAAATAACAGACCTCAACTCTATTGTCCTTCTGCAAATTTGTGTACACAGTCAATCCCTTACCTCTCTCTAAAAGTGAGAAGTTTCAAAAAGTTCAATGACTAGAAGATTGCTGGGGGTGGAATAGATCTGGACAAGGAGAAGTCTGGAGATAAATGTGAGAAGCAAAGGACATATTCTTTTTTTTTAAATATTATGTTTGCTATTGAAGAAAAAAATCCAGAATACTTAACTTTATTGTTTTAGTTAAATAAAACAATTTAAATGTCTTTCTGGTGATGTTTTCCTCCTAGTACAGCATGGCAAGAAAATCCTCCAAATATTAATGATTAACCTGTTAAACTGGAGATAGTTCACCTCCCAATGACTTCATAAATATCTGCTTCAATTACCTTTGGTAAATGAAATAACCAAACAATCATTCATTTTCTGATATAGCTGTAAAACTCATCTGAAAAGTTTTCAAAATAAATCACTGTTTAAAAACATATAGAGTGTACCTTCTAAAAACAAAACCTACATCTATCTTTGAGTTGTGAAGAATATGTATTAAGGTTATAGTAACCAACAAGAATACACTTTTATGCAGAAAACCATGATTAAATCGAGTCTTCCTGACTAGTGATTTAAATCAAATCCACCCTGAACTGGCCCTCTGATAACTAACAACAAGGAGGAATAGTGTAGCTGATCCTCCCCATTCCAGCCTGGGATGCAGCTTCTACCTCAGTTTCCCCTCTCTTGTACAAGCTGACAGGGCAACTCACTAGCCTGTGCATCAAGTGAAGCTCTTACCGGTGTCGGTATTTCAATCCCTCTCCCCAAGGATGTATTTGTTACTCAAACACACACAGAGTTCAGCATCAATCAAAACTGGTAAACCAGGTCCTGCCACCTCCCTCTCCTATGGTCCCTGCCTCAGAGGACTTCTGCTGTTGCAGGTATCCTCCGCCACGTCCATGTGGGGGAACTCCCTTTTGGCTCGTCTCCCTGACCCTGGTTGCTGGCTTCTTGAGGATCTTCAAGCTGTTACCTGATCCCTGGCCTCTCAGCATCAGCTGGGAGGCCACTGATTAATCACAGCTGGGCTGGGCTCAATTCCCCTTAAACAGCTATTTGTTAAAGGTCAGCCATTCTGTTTCATAAGAATTGCTTAAAGCTAAGTTGAAGTGGGCTGAAAGCAAGAAATGGAAAAGTTTGGCCGAAAGGTGCTTTGTCGTTAAGATCTGACAATCTCCCCAGTCTTCAGGTTAGGCTCAGTGGCCTGTGCTCTGATTTGGCTCCTATTTTATGTGGAATGTGTTTCTGCTTTGAAAGTCAGTTCCACAGCCTAGTCATTAGAATGATTCTTGTTATCATTTGTGTTAGAGCAGTGCACAGAAGCCCCTTTCAGGCAGGTATCAAGGCTTCATTGTGCTAGGCACTGTACAGATGTAGTAGAAAAAAGGCAGCATCGCATTCTTTCAGGGCCCTCATCTGAATAACATCTATTCCTCAGGATGCATGGCACCTGTGCTTCTCCAGGGACTCCATGACTTCCTCATTAGTCTCTATGGAGGTCAAATTATTTGTTTACAGTTCTTTGGCTAATTTCTTATCCACATGGTAGTGCTCAGATATAAATCAATTTCAATTAATTATTGCTCCTCTTCCAATCTGGATTTCTTGAGACACTCAATCTGGTAGGGGGAGATTTTCAAAGGCACAAACAACAGTTAGGTGACTAACTCCCAGTGAAAATCAGCCCTTTGAAAATCTCCTCTTTAGACTAAGATCCAGGGGGCAGGAGCTGTTATTCACTCTCTATTTGTACAGCGCTTAACATAATGGGGACCTGGTTTAGGTGGCCTCCAAGGGACCCAGCAACAAAAATGTTAAAGTAATAACTGCAGGGAATGCCTTGCTAAAGCCAAATGAATCACACAACCTTTCCATTGGCAGAACTAGAAAGGCTGAAATTTTTTAACAGATAGACTTGACATTTAAGTACTCAAACGTGGTTTGTTCACAGAGCTGCTAGGAAGCAACCTCCCACTTACCAATTCGCCGCCTCCCCATCTGCTATTAATCCTTAACTATAAAAGGGGAAGGTTATGTGAGATAAAAGGGTCACACCGGAGCATTTATCTCAGTTAGTTTGCACACACAGTACAAAGTCCTTGATTTTCTGTGTTTGCGTGTGTTCTAACTAGGGACAGAAGGAGGGTGAATTTGTGGATTCTGACCATGTCAAAAACCTTCATTACATCCCACAGGCGCACCCCCTGCCCCCCCCACGATAGCAAGAAAACTTAAATCAGAAACTATTTGTTTGCACTGAATAGAGCTCTTGCCAGGTGTCTTCTCTTCTACAGCATGCAGTTCTGTTCACACCAAGCCCACTGCATGTTTCTCAGAAGAGCACTTCAGCAAGGGCGAGGGATGGTGTCATCCCACATAGCACACTGTGTGCAAATCACAGTTCAGTTGCGAAGTCCTGTATCTCTAGTACATGATAATATAGAGGGTCAGAAAACTTCAAAGGGGAGACACTGCTCACCACTAGAGCGCCTCTGAAGTTTTCCAGTGGAACATTATTCTGGCAGAAAAAATATTGTGTCAAAAAGCTACACATACCATGGGACCCTTTTGACTCTGATGAAACTTCATTAAAAAAATTGAAATGAAACATTTTGTTAGGTTCAAAACATGCCATTTTGACCTTTTTTGGAATGGAATGTTTCAGTTTTTCATCAGTTACAATACCAAACCAATTACAATATCAATTACGAATGCCCAGTTAAAATAGCAGTTACCAGCCATGAGCAAACCAACTGTCACTTACAAACTCTATTACCCATTCCCATTTAGAATACAAATGACAATACCAATCACTATTTTATATTATAGTATTGTATCACTGAAAAATGATTACACCCTAATTTAAAATATAAAATAAAGCTGAAATTCAAACAATTTCAATTTTATTGAAATGAAACCTTTCAATCAACCTGCAACAATTCCACCCCCTCCCCCCCGGGCAAGTTTGTTTCTCTGGGAATTTCAAAATTTTGACATTTGGTTCCAGTTGAGAACAATTTTCTTGCTAGTGTTGGAATTTCCTGTGGACTGGCTATTCCAAGTTGCAACCAGTTGTACTCACCACAGAGAGCTGGGCTGTGTGTTTGCCAAGACACAACAGCATGATGTATTTTGTACTTCCGCACTGTTTTTATCCACGGATCTCCAAGTGCTTCACAAACTTGAATCCTGTGACGTGGGTAAATACGACTACCCAGGGGCTGGCTTTCTGTCTGATTTACACGGACTGCCAGCATAAACCAAGGTGCAATGGCAGCCAGTAAGTGGATGCCATTGCCTTGTGCTCGGACAACCTCACCTTAGCCAGGTGTCATCCAAAAAGCAAGTCTGCTATCTAGGGTTTTGGGGCCATATGTTGAAGGCAGTCAGAGGAGGCCCTGATTTTTTTTTGGTAGCCTCTGCCAGCAGCGTTGCTGCAGAGTTTCTGCTTTAATCTAAAGCTGCTAGCAGAACCCCCGAGTAGACACATTCCTATCCTCATCTGGAGGCAAATCACCAACATGGTACAACCCAACACACACAACGAAGAACAAATGAGTTGCCCAAATTTATAAAGGGGTAGAGGCAGGAACAGACCCCAGATCTCATCTTCCTAGGCTGCTGCTCTGCCCATCTCCCTCCTCTGGCAGAACTCTCCTAAAACCACATTGATAGTTTGATGTCTCTTGTGCTGCTGGCAGACCAGGTCAGATCAGGGTAACAGGACAATTCACTTGTGTATTGGGATAGAGCAAAATGAGTGTAAATGTTAGAGTGTATTCAGGTGTTTAAACTTCACAAAAACTGGTGGAATGTTTCTTGTGTTGTTTTCACTGATGTTTCTGCTACAACGTAAGAGCAAACATTTACATGGTCTATATACCCCTTAACTATACCCCATCAGAGAAATCTTGTGAAATGCTAATGAGGGACGTTAACAGAAAATACTAATTTCAAAGCAAGTGGTCGGCATTTGGGATGATGGAAGTCAAAGTCTCTAAGTGCATTCCTCACTTACCATCATCAAGGGAAAAGCCCACATGGGAAGACACTGTCAACCTGTGTTCTATCAGAAGATGCTATAAGAATGGGTTCCAAGAAAGATCCTTCATCTCTGGACTGTTTGGACTCTTACAGGGATGTGCACCAGATGCAAAGCAGAGATGCCCAGAGACAATCTGGGTACCCTAAAAAAGATTTTTGGGAGCTTGGCAGGTTATTATAGCACTGCCACCATTTGGAATTACAAACGGTCACTGACCTGTTGTTATACTTTACCTGCTTTATCCTCTCAATAACTTTCATTTCCTTTTCTTAGCTAATAAATTCTATTGTTAGTTTACTATAGAATTGGCTGTCAGTGTTGTCTTTGCTGTAAGATCTAGGGTACCAATTGATCTGGGGTAAGTGGCTGGTCTCTTGGGACTGGGAACAATCTGATATGATTTTTGGTTTAAATAACCATCACCACAAAGTTCAGTTTGCCCGGGTGGCAAGGTAGGCTGGAGAGTCTAAGGGGACGGTCTGTGATTCTATGATAAGACTGATATAGTAATCCAGACGTTCACATTGATTATTGACTTGATGAAATCTAATTACAGAACACACCACCAGCTTGGGGTGTCTGCTCTGTTTCTGACAGTCTGCCCCAAGGTAGCTACTCCCAGTGGAGTCACTCCAGACAGCATGACATTTCTATTGCGGGGGAGGGGTTCAATTCATTCATCCAGCTCAGTTTAGTGACAGGATGATCCTGTGGTTAAGGCACTGGCTTTAGGTTTGGGAGCTCTGAATTCAGCTCCCCACTCTTTCTCTGTGTGATCCTGGGAAAATCACTTAATCTCTCTGGGCCTCAAAGTAAGTGGGGAAGGGAGAGAGGAGGGCATCACCCACTCCTTAGTGACAGCCTCTGGTTTCTCTAATGTACTGCTGGCAACGTCTTGTTTCTCAGCAGTCCCTGTGTGTTCTGCCAGCAAACGATCACACTGCTATGGCAGCCCAGGCCCATCCAGGGTGAGAAGTAGGACGAGATCCTCTGCTGGCATAACTTTGTGTTGCGCCATGGAAGTCAACGTCAAGTTACACCACTGGCCTGTAATCTGCAGCTTGTCTGTGATCAAGCATAGCTCCCACCCTTGCAGCTCAAAAGGCCCTGCCTCACTGAAGCTCTCGCCACCCTGGCACGACCTGTTTGGGAGAGGAAAGGCAGGCTTGGGACCTGCCACTTCAGAGCAACAACAATCAGGTGACAGAAGCCCTGGCTCTCCCCTTTCCTCACGTAAAGTGGCTCCTCCTAGCTGACAGATTACTCAGGTTTTATCCTTGTAGCCCAGGTCAAAACACTGCATGCCCATCACGTGTGCTTCAGCTATTTAGTGGGCTCGGCAGGTTGCTGCATAGGTGAAAGGTTAAAGAAAGTACCCAGGACCAGAGGAACGTTGTGCACCCTCCCCCTTTGCTACGTGAGTGGTAGCTTCCCTCTCCCCAAGAGGCAACAGGCATACTTTCCTGTGCGACACTGCTGAGCCACAGCAAGAGTGCTCCATAGCCAGGCCTCCATGGCCCCCTCCCCCCTCACTGACTGACAGGTGCTCTGCTAGCTTGATCGTACTCCTCCTCTCAGCACTTGTGACCCTCACCACTTCCTCTCCACTCAGTAGGCTCCCTTCCCCCTCTCCGTCTCTGGCTTCCTTACTCTCTGCCACGTAGTGTAGCAAAGACCGCTGTTTCTTTGGTAGCAGATTACCAGACTGAACCAGGAGGCAGAGCTCTCATCACTCCAGCCACGGAGGAGGGGGAGTGGAGGGCTCCTTTCTGGTTTCAGCAGAGAAGCTGCAGTTCCCTTACTGTAGCCCTTGGCCTGCCACTGGCAGATGCCCCAGAGGACAATGCTGTTTCTCTAGGGGTGCCCGGTTTTGGCAGGCTGCCTGGCTTCTAGCCAAAGCAAGACTGCACTGGAGATCTGAACAGTAGCGTTGTACTACGTGCAATTTTCCGTTTGCCATACTGGAAATGTAAACTGGCCACGGCCTCCATCAATGGCCCAGGCAAGGAAGGATAATACTCTAGACCACTACAGAGTCTGGCCTAGGTGCTCTACCCCTCCCTGAACTGCAGACCCAGTGAACTGATCACAACCTCTGCTTGCAACCCCCCTTCCTCCCCTTGCATTATGATTACACTCATCTATTCAGGGAACAGCCAGATACCATGGGATATCAGGTCACTAAGCTGACTAATCAGTAGCTACACAATGGCAATGAAAGCGGGGGGGGAGGGGGCAAAAACAAAAACAACGTCACATGAAATAGCCAATGGGCTCAACTTTTCGATTAAAAGTTTCCACTGGAAAATTTTGAAAAGTAGAAAATGACAAAATATTTTTCTGTTCAAAAATTCCACTTCTAAATAAAATTGGACTAAATTTGCTGGGCTAATTTCTCACAAACACACACACATACACAGATGGGACTTAGGTAGAAACTTCTCCCGTTAGACATGTCCTTGGGTAACAGATCAAATCACATTATGCCTTTGTAGTGAATAGGACATATGTATCCCTTTAAATGCCATGCCTCTAGTGGGCATTTCTGTCTTCTATTGCGGGAAACCCCAGAACCTCACCCGAGCAGTAGGCCTATATATTTATATATAGTTAGTAGATACGATTAGTTGGAACCCAGGTGTGTCCATGTGGTTTCCCTATATTCTTAATGTTGACCAGAAAGCAAAACCAACAGCCTCTAACAGTGGCTGTCCGCTCTCAACACTCCTTCCATGCTCTGTTCCTTTTCAGTACGAAAAGATTTTTGTCTTGACCATTTCAGTCTGGTCTTGTCAAGAAGCTATCTTCTGAGCATCAGTAGCATGCGTTTGGAAAGGATTTACTGTGCTGAGGGAAAGCTGGAACTCCATTTCAGGCCTTCCATCCCTGTTAATGGATAATTAAGAAGCACATTACTTGGCTTCAAAACATAGAATATACTTTATTGCCTGCTAGTCAATTAAAGTGAGGAGTAAACACCATAGCCGAAATAAGCATAAAGGGTCCAGGAGAAGGAAAGAATATTCAGTCACCAAACAAGGCATCAGGCAATAAATTGTACACAATATAAATTATCTGTTTCTCAAACAACTCAATCTTTATTTTGCTAGTGGCATTATAGGATTAGTTATCAGTAGTAAAATCTCTGGCCTTCATTTTCTACACAGCATTAATAGTAAGAAATATATAAGGGACTCTGCAGAAAGCAATACAAAGGAGCTATATACACAGGCACCTTCTGTGGAGCAAGAACATAATCTCATCTAATAAGGGACGACTACCTACAAAACAAAAGAACATGGTAGTACAATATTAGCTCAAACTTTGTTCAGCAGCTGCCTTTCCATAAGGCAGGCAGGCCAACTTATGTATACATATATATTTTAATATAGATATATATTTATTATTTTAAAAATAATGTGAACTACCTGTAGTTCCTAGACTAATTTTAAAGAGGCAGTGTACCTTTCTGAAGCTTCATTTCAGGAAGTATATTAAAAATGGTATAGAAAAAGGCTAGCCGACCCTAGCTGGCATATAGACTTGAGTTATCTTTCCTTGAAAATTTTCTATGGCTATAGTTGCCATCAACATTGAGAACGATGCGTCTAGGCATTCGGATTGCTATTTACATTGCCATAATTGCTAACACCAAGTGTATGTGATTCTAGGGTTAGTAATTCTGTTGATTATAAATAGCAATAATGCGGCAATACATTGTCAAAGTCTGACAGCATGATGAAGATCTAGCCTATATATGCATGCAGAGTTTTGTTGTCTAATCTTAACATAAGTTGTTCATTCAGAGTGCTGTACTCATGAAAAATACGTACTCCAACCCACTCCCAGAAAGGCTATTCTTTCTAGGGAAAAGGTATTACTTGTCTTACCACGCAACTCAGTGATCCTTCATGCAGGATAGCTCATATTTTTTCAGATGATCTCCTTTCTGTCCTCTAAAGTCAGAGTCTACTTTTCTTAGAGTAACTAAATATCGGAGAATGTGAGTAATGAAATCCATCATTATATTTAAGGAATCACTTCTACATATCTTGGGCCAGATCCTCAGCAGGTATATCGGCATCACTCCATTAAAGTCAAGAAGTCAGTGGAGCTGTGCCAGTTTATATCACCTGAAAATCTGTCCCTTTCTGCTGAAAATGTTCTTTAATAATCCTCTTAGAGCCTGATCCTGTGAGCTGCTGTGTACTAAATTCAAAGGAGAGGAAGGCTATCAGCAATTGGTAAGAGGCATAGTCAGCACCTTGCAGGACTGGGCCCTTATTTTGGGCCATTTGTCTCTAGTCCACTCTCATTTGGGTTTTGGATGAGAAGTCTACGCACAGATACACAACATCAATCTGTGTGCATGTACAAGCTGCAACTTTTCATATTGGGTTCTCTGTTAAAAACCAAGGAACAATGCCTCTTTCAAACGTAATGTTATCCAACTGCCCAAACCACCCCCCAGCTTTTTGCTCATGAAGTACTAGTTCTTTTTTTTTTTCCTCATGAAGCGTACGCCCCTTAATACACTTTCTGTAATTCATAGATTCATCCTCCAGAATCAACGTGGTCATTTTGATACTTGATTGTTTTACTTTCTGTAAATCCAGCTCTTTACTGGGCTGGACATGGAAAGAGTTACAACAAAGCAGATATTTTTTCCAGTGCATACAAGCCATGGACCCTGATCTGGAGTCTTAACCCAGGCAAGACTCCCACTGAAGATAAATGAGCTGTGGGAGCCCAAGGAATGTTGAGGTTCATTTTTTACATGTAACATATTAATCAGAAACTAGTTGGTGCAATACAGTCTTTGTTTTGCTTCGTTTTGACACTTGGCCAGGTATTCACCATGGCTTACAAATGCTTAATTGTAATACACCTTCCAAACTACAATCCTGAAAGCTCATGTAGCTTGGCACAGATTTCAAGGCCATGAGAGACCATTATGATCACCTATTTTACCTCTTTCATGCCGCAGGCCTTTGCATATATATCATATACCCATGTGATATCTGAACAAAAACATACAGTTAACCAAACATATGCCATATTTTGAGTATAATTCAAAGCACTGTTCAATAACCGTGTGGTGACAGATACAATTTTCCACAACAATGTACTGATTTAACAAGTACTATATAAGCTTTTTAGTTTTTATAATATGTTGATGGATTAACTTTTTAATAAAAAAGTTTATTTTTTAATCTTTTTTAACAAGACCTATTTGCAATACCACTGATGGAAAGTAATTAACTGAATAGACAGCTGGTGCTGGGAATTTATAAACATATCTACAATAAAATTAAACTTATGGAAGGCAAACATTTATTTAGTGAATTCAACATTAGTGTTTGCTCTATTTACAAAACAGTAAAGCCAGATAATTTCCCATTGCTTCCTGAGTCACTAGAAATAAGTTTCTCTTAGTTTCATTCATATAGTCACGCTGGGTAAAACAGATCAAGACCTGCACCAAAAAGGGCTGGTTGTAAAAGCAATTCTTGGCTGCTACAGCATGTTAAACTTAAACAGCTCGGGAAGAGTAGACAAAACACTGAAGCTGGAAGGTCATCTGTATTGTGCATGATTGGGCTTGCGCTTTTTCTGTTTGTCTAGGGATATTCATTCTGATACGAGTTTAAGTTGTGCATATATCAGTTAGTCTGGGTGAGCATGAGGGGAAAATGTAAAGATTTACTTCACATTCAGGCCTTACTTTACACCTCGCCCAGCTCAGATGGACGTGTAATTTAAATAAAAGCAAACAGGCTCCCATTTTCAAATGAACAACTTCAATGAGAATGCTGTATATGGAGAGTTTACAGGACTGGGCCCTACATGTTTCACTGACCATATCCGTAATTCCTGTTAAATTTGTAATTCACGCTAAAAGCATTTGTTGACAGATGTGGATTTTAAATATCAGGAAGGTAGGAGAGGTACACCCAAACAGCTGTTTGGGAAATACAGGCAAAATCCGGGATGAGAACACCCCACATGCACACAAAATACAACAAATTAAAATCAGAGACAAACCCTTGATGTCTTTGGATATTGTCAGCAAAATGTGGGATTTTGAAAACACATTCAAGACTGTACATGTAGTGAGCAAATCTGAAAAATGCAGGCCAACAGAGACGCGAGTTGTCTTTTCTGACTCTGCAACATGATTCTTCAATCCTTTTTTGTTTATCCTCAGCATAGCTGCTGGCACAAGCGTATGAAACCAGTGGGGATAAGAGGGGCTGGGGACTTTTGTACTAGGGGGCAGTGTGTGAAACACCAGAGAAGGAAAACATTTGCATTCTTAAGATATAACTAAGGATTTCTGCTGGCATTAAAATAATGGGCTGCCATATAGATTGCTTAATTTGCTGCTAAAATAAAGTTTGATAAGCTTTCATCCCAGTCTTGTGGACTGAAAGTGAATCTGAGAGCCAGGAATTCCTAGCTCCCATCCTTTCCAAGTTCACTGAGCAGGATTGAGCAAATCACTTCACTGCCCTGCCTCAGTTTCCCCATCTGTAAAATGGGGATAACACCTACCTAACTCACAAGAGTATTGAAAGGACAAACTTGTATAAGGTGTTAAGTATTACCATTAACTTTTATTTAGCAAATAACTTGTTTGCTTTTTTTTAAATGGAAGTACTAACCCTAATCAACTAATCACCTGTAGAAATATTGGCCCTAATGTGATAATCCTAGGTAGGAGATCTTGATTATGATGGGAATTTTCAAAGGAGTTAAGGCTTTAAAAATTTCAGTAGCATCTGGGCTTATGACTCATATGTTCCTTTGAAAAGCCAAGCCTGTAAGTTTTGGTCTAACAAATTGCAGCTGGAGGAGCCAGCCACTGTCCTGACCATACAGTTCTCATTGATGTCCATAAAAGTTGCATTCAGGGAGCTTCCATATGACAGAGCCAGGTTGCAAGGTGAAAGTAACCAGTTCCAGTAACATTTAGAGACGTACTCTGACCTTGGTCTCTACTTGAACTCCCATTCATGGCAAGGGAAGCTCTGCGTAGAGAATGAGAGCTGAATACGCCTCCTTTACACAGGAAATATATAACAGTACGGTAGATTAGCAAGATCTATCTATGTTAATTACAACACCTACAGGAAAAGAGCACCTGAATCTTGATTAAATATTGGTTCCATATCAGATTAGAAATAACAAGGATTTGAAAATTATTCTACTGACCTTGTTTGGGGCTTTTGTTTTTTTGCATGAGAGAGAATATAGGTTAGTCTAGTTGTGTGTCTCAAACTAACCACAGAAACAATGGTGTCATCTTAACTTTAGAGATAAATATCTGTGCTAGTTCCTATACTGTGGGACTCAATGGTATTTTTCTAAGTGACTTAAATGGAAGCAGGACCAGGTCCCACATGGGGACCTCTCTCTATAATTTATTGCAGATTAGATACAACATCTTGATGCATCAATCAATGAAAAAAACAGTCATAAGATAGACTCGTGTGCACAGGAAAACTGCTCCACTAAAAGCATGAACAAATAGCCAGAATAAAAGCCTCGGAATATTATGCACTGTATTTACAAAGAGTGTACCACCCAAGTGACTGAAATCTAGATATACAAGAGGTCTCTGAACGTTTTTGGTCTTTATCAGTGGTCACAAGCACTGTCAGGGTAGATGTATTTTTTCTTTATTTGGTTTGTGCCTCTCAACCTGGCTTTAAAAACGGACTTCTCATATCAAATCTGTAAAAAGGTACTGAGTAAAAAAGAAGTAGGTTTAGGATTATCACCAAAACTTGGTAAAAAAATAAAGAACTTTTAGATAAAAGCTACACCTTTAGAGGAAAGGTTGCTTGGAATCTCTCTGCTGATATGGCTAAGAATTGTCATAGACAGTCAGGCCCACCAAAGGGACCTCTGAATAATGAGCAACGCGGTTATAAAAGGTACAAAAGGACAGTTACATGCACCCAACTGCCGCTGGAGCTGGGTGCAGAATTACCCTTTTGTGCCTTTGAAAATGTCACCCCACATTTTTCATTCATCATTTAAAAAAGGAAACAAATGGAACATTTAAAGTTGCATTTATAAAAATGGTTACAATATTTATCTGGGGTTTGATCTTGCTGCTAGGTCCTGAAGTTAGCAGCTTGGTAATTTAGCAAAGCAGGGCATGCAATACTCTTCCAAGATAATCACTGGCAATTTCCTATACTGTTACAATATGAGATACCTATTTAAAGATCTTGACCAGCTTCCTGAGTTTCCATCTACCTTTGTATTCCATTAATCCAACACCATATGTACATGGTTCCAGGATTCTGAGAAGAGTCTATTTAGGTTTTCTTCACATATGAAGACTTGCCAGCCACAACCCTGTTCAACATTTTTTGGAGTAGAGCTGGTTGAAAAATGTAAAGAGTATTAAAAAAAGCTTGACATTTGTCATGACAATTTTTTAAATAATCATTTTGCATTTCTGAAACATTTTGACCAATCTATTAGCTGGTTGATAAACAGGAAAAAAAAAGTTTTCAGAAAAGTTATGGAAAATTCAAAAATGTCCAACCAGCTCTAGTTTGTAGTTGGCATAGTTTGATGTTTCAAGGAGGGCTGATTTTGTTATTTTTAAACTAACCATATAAAATCCCCATGCTATTCCTCAGCAGGCTTTTCAAACAACCCATAATCCTGTTTGAAAAAGATTTCAAACCAGTCTACACAAGGGCCTTAAAGAGAGACACTCACAAGCTTCAAGGGGAGTCATCACTGACAGCTAGTGACACTTGGAAAATATTTTGCTGCATAGAACATGTACAACATTTTCAAACTTAACCAAATCAAAAGTTGGCCTCACTAACAGTTTTCACCAGCTGTTTGATAGAGGAATTAACATGATGCTCTTACTAGTAATTAGCATCTAAGAACCAAAACAAACCAACACACAACAAAAAGAAACCCAAATGCTATTCATTGTATGGGATACTGAATTGATTTATGAATGGTTGTGGGGATTAATTTGTTTACTTCTCACTACAAAAATCGTTCAATAGAATACCGTTAACCAACCTTTACAATGACGTGGAAAGGCAAGTAGATTTTGCAGAGTTTAATCTGTGTGCCGTGCTTATCTATGCAAGGAGTTATTCCTGATTAACTGCGTGTGTGGATGCTCTTATTCTGGAATACGTAATCAGGTGTGTAGACAAGCCCTGAGATAGCATAATAATGTTATCTCAAAGTTATGGTCAGACACTATATATGTAAATATCTTGGTGCGACTGTAACTTGTCACCTAAGCAAATGAGCATGTATTTTAAATTAGTTACTGTTCTGTATTCAGACCCTAGTTCTGGTACCTCTTCCTCTAGCATTTAATTATAAACACTTCAATTTACACCTTAACAATGACCTGTTATTTTAAAATGTAGTAGGGACCTGCTTTCAATCTTACCTATTCATGTGTGACCTCACAACTGCGGGCTATTTGAGCTCCTGTCCAACACAAACTAAGATTCTGATGTTCTGCACAAAAACACTAATTTAGCTTTCAATATAATTAGATGAAATACCCCAAAATTAAAAAAAAAATTTATGAATAAAATATGTAACATGTCAAATGAGAACATTAGCCCGGGATCCTCCTATCACATCAGCGTAATTCAGGAGTAATTCCACTGAAGTCAATGAAGCTATACCAGTGTACAACTGGTGTAACAGAGGGGAATCAGGCCTGCAGTGGTTTACACCCACTGGGCTCTCACTTTGAATGGACAAAGGACAACATAAGGCAGAAGACAGTGGAGACTCAGGCCCCTAGAGTATTAATTAGGACTTCATCTTTACCGTGGCCCCGATCCTGCCAGCCTTATGGGGATAACAGTACAAGTGACTTCAATTTAGGCTGCTGGCATGAGTGAGGAGAGCAGTATAATGACCCTATATTTTGAGCTGTGTTCATTTGGTATTAATTTTTCTTGAGTAATTGATTCCACTTAATCTATAATAATCCTTCCTTTAAAAATACCCCCAAACTATGGAAGTCAAACAAACTTCCCCTTCTGTGATTTCTTAATAAACATTTAGGATAGTATGGTTTAGGCCCAGCGTGAAATGACTAATACATAACAGAGCTAACAAATGGTTCTGGAAAAAAACAGAAGAGGCCAATATATTGTTTCAGTGTACAATAATTACCACAACAGAACTTCAATTAAAAAATGGGCCAGATCCTCCCAGCTGGTGTACATTGGTGCAGATCCATGGAAATCTAGCGGAGCTAAGCCAGTTCACACCAGTTAAGGAGAGGGTCCATTACTCTCCGCAACAAGCCAAGAATTGTTCAGTTTCTTGGCTTCAAGGAACATTTTTAGGTTGATGCATGAGCACAACTTAATATTTATCAGAGTTGATTGTGTGTTTTGAGGAAGGTGTGGCAGAATAGATCCATAGAGCTTCAGTAATAATATCTAGCTACTACCTAGTGCTTTTCATCTTTAGGTCTCACAAAGGAGGTCAGAATTATCCCAATTTTAGAGACAGGGAAACTGAGGCACAGAGCAGTGAAGTGACTTGCCCAAGCTCACCCAGCAGGCCAGTGAGAGTCACAGATTGAACCGACGTCTCCCCAGTCCCAGTCCAGTGCTCAATCCACTAGACCCTGCTGCCTCCTTTTTGTTGATCTCTTTGGAATACTTGTCCCTTGTCCACAATAGTGGGTGGAAAGGTCACCAAACAGCATAAAAAATACTGAGCCTGACATTCAGAGTTGCTGAGCACCTCTGAAGGCCCTGATCCCGCACCATTAAAGTCAATGGGAGTTTTGCCATCGATTTCAATGAGTGCAGGCTCAAGCCCTTAATTGCTTGAGGGAAGAGGAGGAAGACATGGAAGGGGGCCTGACAATTTTTAAGCAAGGCCTGACATTCCTATCTTACAAAGAACTATAAAGTCATAAGCACTTCCACCTAGGAGAATCTGATTTTACAGTGTAAATGGTGGCTCGAGCTGGACTGTGAAGTTGACAGAAATGATTTAAAAACAAAAACAAAAAACCAGCTTTCCTGAAAGTTGTTCTCAGAATGGCAATGGAATTTCAACAGCTTTTTCTAGGATTCTAGTGATTTCTAGGATGTTATGGCGCCTGTGAGCTTCACATATGTACACATCTCTCAGTGGAAGTGCAACAGACCAGCGTTGCCAAGGGCGTTCATTTTGTTTGGGCGCTATGTGTGTAATTTTAAAACACCATCCATCATTTTGTTTGCACCGTTGATTTAATTGCATTTTTGAATTTTATCCAAACATAATAAAATATGCTTAATATATTAATTCTCCCTTGTGTCCCCCGCAAATTACTGTCCAGCTAATTAATCTGAATGTTTTTCTTCTAACAAATATCAAAACATACACATTTTGGTCTCACTAGGAATATATTTTTATCCCATTATAAAGATGGTTTTTAGATCCCAGAAGGAAACAGACTGTAAAGTTATGTACCCATGTGGGAAGGATAATGTATGTATGTATGTATGTATGTATAATAGTCTTTGGGTTTTATTTTTAAATATAACTGCATGTTAATTAGGTATCTGAATTATGATATGAAAGGACTGCTTTCATTTTAGTTCTTATGCATTAGTGTGATCTTATCAGTCCCATAAATAAAGTATACAGCATTCACAAATGAGTTACACATATTTTTGAGCCATTTGGTATCTATTAGCTGGCTGAACAGGCTTATGTATTAATACATAATACATTAATTGCAGATGATCTGAAGATTATCTTGGTGACAAAATACAACAGTTTCTCTCACTCTAACACAAATATGTAACATGCACTCAGTCTGCGTGTATGTGGAAAAGGGGGAGAGGAGAGAGAGACTTAGGAGTAACACAGCCATCCAAAACTCACACCAGTAAAAACTGCATACCATACCGAATGTATTCCATTAGGTTTACACACACATGTTGTAAAACAATATTTGGCCATGCTGTTATCATATATATGGGGACAAGGAACAAGAGATCCACATTTCCAAACCACATTTTCTCTGTGGAATGGGCTCATGCACACACACTTATTTGCAATTAGGTTGTTGTGTGGATGTCATGGAAAAATTTGTACCTGTATTGTAGATGTATATGAGGCTTTTGTTCCAAAAATATTGGTAACTGAATAACAGTTTGTTTTATCTAGAAATGAAACTGGGTTACAGACCGAGGCCTCAGATAAAATAATTAATAAATAATAAATAATAATAATAATATTGTAGAATCATAGACTTTAAGGTCAGAAGGGACCATGATGATCGTCTAGTCTGGCCTCCTGCACATGCCACAGAATCTCACCCACCCACTCCTGTAACAAACCCCTAACCTATGTCTGAGCTATTGAAGTCCTCAAATTGTGGTTTTAAGACTTCGCCCACATTTTAATGGTGAAATCATCCCCATTTTAACGGTGGCTAAGAGGCACAAAGTGAACTAGTACAAGGTCACATACTAGGCCAATGGCCAAGCTGGGAATAGAAACCTGGTCTTCTGAGCACTGTCCAGTATCCTATCCTTCCAACTATGCCTGGTAGTACTCCCTTAATGACAACTTCTTTAGTTTTGATGTAGAGATAAACCCTGATTCCAAATATTCCCAAGTTTAGGAGAAGTTCTGATCTAGATTAAGAGCCCAGTTTTATAGCTCAGCCCTATCTCAGGTTTTTGAAAGATAAACCACCCCGCATATAATGAGTCCTGCACTGTTGTCTGCCTAGATCAAGAGATGCTCTCTGCAACTTATTCATCTATTCTACAAGTTCCTTTCATTCCTATTAAAATATCGAGATTTCCCATTGATCCACACGTAATAGTCAGTAAGGGAATCAACTTTCAAACCATGTCAATGTAATTCAATCTAAATGCACAAATCTAAATACAAATTTACTACAAAACACTGGCAAGAAGTGCACCTGCTGTGCTTTTAACTAATTCTAAAAATCATCTTGCTACTTGAGTCCAATGTCCTTTCCACTGGAATTAGATTTCTAAGGCTATTTAGACACTGCAGTTTTCTATCCAAAGCTATTTGCACCCTATTCTGAAGGCATGGTATCAAATTCTGTTACTCAAGTGTCAAACCAGAGTAACCCTCGAGGTCAGCGGAGGAGAGAATTTGACTTGATCTGCCCTTGATAGGTATGTACGCTATTAATATTAAAGGGATATATTCATGTACAGAATATTTTCTCTGGTTTCTTTTTGCTATGCACAATAGAGATTACAGCATAACGTGAAAAGAGACCATGCTTTTTAGGTCAGCTCAGAATATCCCCAAGTGCATGGTGTACAAATCTGCTCCACCTCTGTTAGGTCAGTTTTGTTAATGCAACCAATTTCTGTTGGTCCCTTGAATAGCTTTGCTTAAAACTGGTTAATCCGCAATTTAAGGATGACCTCTCTTTTCTCTTCTGGGTTTCTATAGCACCCAGCACAACACAAATAATAAAGGTCACCGCTTAAAAAAAAAATCAACATATGGTAACAGTAACAGCCTAGTGGCATCTGAGATCTTCCAGTTATTCCCTACATTTATATTCCCTTTGAATAGAAAACAATGGGATCTGAGACCTCACCATCTGGTAACTTCTGGCAGGTCACCACTTTTCTGCCCTCCGGTTTGCAGTGGTCCTGTCACACACGTCAATGGGAGCTGTGCTCACAGTTCTAGGGCTACTCTACATCCCTCTGTGTATCCTGTGGGAACTTCACAATGCTCAGTTGTGGAAAACAGAGCAACACAAAAGAAATTCCTGGCACTGCTGAGCTATATTTGAAACACAAAGTATCATTAAAACACAAAGGAAATCTGTTTTAATGATCCTTGAACTGCCTAGGCAAGACCACTATGCAGAGTGTATTGATAACTTTGTACATTTGGTTTTTAAATAAACAACCCAGTCTCATTCCTAACATTAAGAAATGTAGGACCAGATGGTTGGCTGGAGTAAAGTGACATATCTTCATTGATTTGAATGTAGCTATACTCATTTACACCAGCTGAGGATCTGGCTCCTTGATCAATGTCATAAACATTTACCAAACAAATGAAGTCTTAAGGGTTTCAGGAGTTTGTGGGTTTCACATTTAACGAAGCATCCTCCATATTTAACATGGTATCTTATTTTGATTTATGCATGAAAAATCAAGTAGTCAACCCCACTTAAAAAAAAAATCTCATCAGGACAGAAAGCATACTCTACAGAATTAGACAGGTTTCAGAGTAACAGCCGTGTTAGTCTGTATTCGCAAAAAGAAAAGGAGTACTTGTGGCACCTTAGAGACTAACCAATTTATTTGAGCATCAGCTTTCGTGAGCTACAGCTCACTTCATCGGATGCATACTGTGGAAGTGCATCCGATGAAGTGAGCTGTAGCTCACGAAAGCTGATGCTCAAATAAATTGGTTAGTCTCTAAGGTGCCACAAGTCCTCCTTTTCTTTTTACAGAATTAGAGTGAGTGAGGTTTAGGAGAACAATCATAGGGGAAAACTAAATGGCCAAACTGTATACTTCTATCTAGTCCCTTCCAAGGAAGACTACGCTCTCTGTCAGCCAAGAGCAGTATATTTTACTGAAGCGTGCTGAGCATAGTTTGCGTGAGCTGTAATTAAGACAATGGTGAGCGTTTGACATGGTTTATGAAATATGTGAATGAATACATTTGTTAACTGCACTCTGACCAGATGCTGAGTGCATATTTCATGGGGAAGCTACACTGGACACTGGACCACACCTCAAGTATCTTGCACATTCTTTCTGACATATAAATTATTGCCACATACACTAAAACAAACCACTGCAGCTGTTTCCCGACCACATTCTAGTTTTAATTTCTCTCTTCTTTTAGAATCCACTATGTCTAGCTCTTGAAATCAGAACCCCCGGGGGGGAAAAATTTGCTACGATAGGGAATTTTTCCCCCTCTCTCACTTCTAATCGGAAACACTGCTATTCCAAGCAGCAACCTATCTTGTTGATCTAATATGGAATTTCTGATCCAATGTTAATGTGAACGTCTTTGCACTTATATGCTCCGTCAGCAGTTCTCAAAGTGTGGTCTATGGAGACCTGGAAGGTCTTGTAGTACAGACTTTTCTGCCTCATTTTCAGCTTTCATTACCGGCTCCTTTTTGTAAAGAGCCTGGTCATCTGTAGGAGCAGCTGCAAAAAAGAAGGCAGCCTGGCTGCGCTAAGAAAAAAGAACGTTGCACCATCCTGAACGGGATTGTGACGAGGAGGCTGGCAGAAAGGGTGTTCGAGAGACACATAGCTTTCAGCAGTAATGAGCCTCACTGTGACAAAGCTTAATAACCCCTCTGCTATGACAAATTGAATAAATTAGCATCCCTTCCTATTTAATATCTACCCAAGGGAACATTTGGGGTTTGGTTGAGTCAACTTGAATTAGACTAGACAAAGCATTTGGAATGCAACTCAGGGAAGAGTGTTTTATTGACAGAAGGCTGGACACCAAACAAATTTTTCTCCCATTTCTCCTTTCTGTGATGAGAGAAATAATCTTTTGCAAACTCTGGTTTTAAATCAGGGCAGACTACGTCACAGGCATGTGCATACTGGTCATTTTAAAATGCCACTTAAAACACCCGGGGAAACAGTTTTGAGAAACTGAAAATTACACTGGCCTCAGGTCCAAAGTTGACCATGCAGTATTTAGTCCTGGGCTAGTGCCAAAGAACTTGCTGGGTTAGTGAGTTCCAAGATGTCCTGTTTCACAACAGATTGTTACAAATAAATAATTTAAACCACTGGGAAGCTGGGAGTGCCAGCATTTCAGGTAATTTAAATGTTTGTTTCAAGTCCCTGAAGATCACATACCTTATTGTTAAACATTTGTATTACAGTGGGAATACCAACAGGCCTCAATCGGAATAGGAGTCCCACTGTAATCTTCTTGAGATTGTACAGTCTGAGATACTAGACCTAAAACTTCAGATTACCATGTTGTTTATTTTTAAACCCTTCAGTGGCAACATAATTTTAGTAGCCATTATCTTGATAACTCCCCAAGCCTAATGCTTTTCACCATATGAAAGCTTGGAATCTGAGTGTCAACTCATAACTCCAGCAGTCGCCTAGGCATTAGCAACTCATCTCAAGCAGAAATTGAATGAAAAGCCAACTGGTAAGCAGAATGATAGGATTTAAAATGTGATAGCCTGCCCTGGTTAGAAACGTTTTGGTGGACCAGTACAAACACTTTCAGTCCTGTCGTTTCTTAACACTAGTGCTGGATGAGAGACCAGAAAAAGACGTTTCTATCCCTGAGTGTCAGAAAAAGTGGGCTGTTCGTGATGATAAGCACTGGGATTCTCCTGAGGTTTGTTTTATCATATAATATTAACCAAGATAAATTCCAACTAAAACACTGTAATATTACCATAGAAATAACTGAATGGATGACGGACAGGACAATGTCAATTATTATTGGGTATTTCTGGGAGTTTAAACAGAAAAATTTCCCATGTCAGGGTCACTAGGAAGTTATTTTGTGCTTAAACAATGGAAGAAGGTCCTTCTTGCCTCACTTCAATACTTGAATACTTTCATGTGCACTCGAACCCTCCGTTCTTGCACACAAATAAGGACTGCAGACTGAGGTACTAATTTTGTTATATTCATTATATTTCTATTCTCAAGTTCTCCAAGTCTCAAGTTCTCTTCTCAAGTGAAACCCACAAAAGGGCCAGGAAACTTGAGCTGCTGTGGGGCCATCCCAGTTTGTGGAAAACAGATTTTCTCCCCCACCCTCAACCAGAGTATGTGGCCCTCCAAACCCACAGACATACCAAGATCTACAGGGAAATTCAGCGAAGCACCTCCCCCTCACTTTAACCAGACCCTGCCAGAAACTGCCCTAAATTCCCACCCTTAAACTATGGAAGATGGTTTGGCACACGGAAGATGAATCAAGGCAAGGTAATACTGACTGCGTCAGCCTTGAATCTGCTGATTTTGAAAGGGAGGGATAATGCTGCTCAATCCACTGAGCCTCAAACTTAAAGAGGTTTCCATGGAATCTGAAGGAGGAGGATGCGACTTGAGCTCAAAATCCCCTCTAACCTCCTCCCCTGCACCAGAAATTCCCCCACATTTATGGGCTTGCTACGCTTTTCCAGCCTCATGAGATTTTTTGTTAGCATGATCTGGCCAAGGATGCTTAGATGGCTGGCTGCTCTTTAGGGTGCAGTGAGTAATGGGATTTCAAAGCAGGAAGCACTGTAGAACTGTCAGTTTAATTTTTGCTAGCTCTTGCCAAGCCCGCTACAGCTTTGCCACTAGGATGGCACTGTTATTAGTCATCAGCTAACCTGCTATTCACCCAGTTTAGTATTTTCACATAGAGAAATCTCACCGATTTCCGTCTCAGACTTTGGGCTGAGGAGAGGCTGTATCACCCTCTGTGCCTCCTCCCACACGAAGCAATATTTAGCGAGAAAGTTGGAACTGCAAACCTGTAGTCGAAAACCATTTCTTTGAAAATCCTAGGCAGGTGGAAATTGGGGGATGTAGGTAGAATGTAATGTACTGGAGCAGAACAAATGGAAGAACGTAAGAAATATTATGAGCAAAAACCATTTGGTCAATTATATATATCTACAGGGTTATTCTATAGGGAATATTTTAGAATCAGCACACTGGTTTCCTAATGAGTAGCAGACAAATTATTAAGCTATTTTAAGACATACCGTTAAACCTTTATTTTTATAATGACTACTGACAAATGCATGATGGGCAACATATTGACATAGAACGTTGTGCTCTGTTAAACTTCACATTCAGCTTTTCAGACCAGATCCTCAGTTCTGACCTTGAGATGCCAGGCATAGCTCAGGAGACCATTCTGGCAACTGGTGATTGCCAGAGGATAGGGAACACCTGACCACATCCTCTCTTATCTCTGCCCGTGCACCTTGTACCAAAGGCTGGAAGTGGATTGCATAGGAGCCACTATACTGTCTCTATACCTCCAAAGGATTCTCCCACACAGGAGGTCATGAAAAGCAGCCACGAAAGCAACACAACACAGTTTTAGCAGGACCAAGGATCCGGCCCTTTACATTTTGCAACGTTTGAAACTGAACATAAATATTCGAAGAAGAGCAGCACAGTTTTACTATCGAGCATGTCATTATTCAGATCTTCTTTCGCCTGAGAACAGAATTTGGTGTGAAATATAATGAATGTAACTAAATTAGTACCTCAGTCTGCAGTCCTTGTTCGTATGCAAGGACAGAGTTCAAGTGCACACGAAATCTTCTTTACACTTTTATCGATCAAAGACAAACTGCATTCATATAGTGTGCGGTGAGTCAGGGAAATTTATCAAGCGGATGTCAAAAAGAAACAACAACAACAAAATCCACCTGGTACACTAGATATTGTGACTAAGCAGCACAACCAATTATGCTAAGATCGCAAAGGAACCCAACGGATTTAAAATGAACAAAATGCTACCGTGGTGACTTAAAAGCATCAAAGGTTCGCATTCCAGCAACAAGTATCAAGCTTAGTGTTAAGCTTAATACTCTAACAGAACTTTTTGAGTAGACTGCGGTTTTGGGGTCTCTTTTGACCAGTTTATTCCCAAGGACTGAAAAAGGAACTGAGTTTGTGCCTGCCTATAAGTGAAAGAAATTACTATCTAACTTTAAATAAGCTAGATTCTTAGCTAATTTAAAACTGGGATAGCTCCACTGAAGTTAATGGACCTATGTGGATTTACAACAGCTGAACCGGACATATCTGTCTAGTCCTAATGGAAAACTGTTAACAAAGGACAATTAGCTTAAATACATCAGAGTGAGTCTCAAAATTCTATTGTAACTGTTTAAAAATTCAAATTCTGATAGTTTCTGTGCTGGAAATGGTCCACACAAGAAGTTCACACTGAATGGATTGTAGACTTGATATCTTACAGGTTTTATTTTTGAGAAAAAACACAAAACAAAACTTTGCAGCAAATATATAACGTATCTCATTTTGTTACAAAGTGCTAGTATCTTACTGAGGAACTGGTTAGTCTATGATTTTTAGGTGGCTTATGGAATGCTTGCGTATATTTTTTGTATTCAAACTACACTTTTTCCATTTGAAAAAAAAATTCTGTTTTGAAAGGATTAGTTGCATATTAAAGAAATGGACAAATAGTGGGAAAATGGGTCAATGGTGTAGAGTGACAGTACTCTCTGAACTGGTGTGTTACTTCAGTAGGTAGAAATATTCCTTTTCCATGTCATCAGACAACAAAAGGACATGTCTCTCTCAACTGACAGAACATAAATGTAATGCCATGCAGCTGGCAGACACAAGGCAAGTGAGAGCTGGGTTTCAGAAGAGGTCTTATGCAGTTTAAAATATCTAGCTAAAAAGTTGTTTTGTGGTAAGGACAAAATGAAAGCAGACAAAAAGACAGAATCTGAGTAATGAAGCAAAGATAATCAATCATGTTTTAGAGTTACTGTGTAATCGAAAAAGGATGGTGATTTAAAATTCCCCAGTGTAACAGACTTAAAATATTAGATGGAAGATTTAGAGCGCTCCTCATAAGAAGATATACCCTTGGCATTTCTCTTTCATTATAAGAAGCCCTTCCTTTTTTCCATGTGATCTCTACATCCCTGTAACACTGCCTGTATCTGTTCAAATCCTGGCATGTCTTTGTAGGGAGCCTAGAGCTTTCAGACATAGGAGACGAAGGACAGCCCACATGTTCCGCTCCCTTGTGTAAATGTGGACAGAATAAGTATTTAAAAAAAAAAAGATTGAGGGACTCTCTCCCACTGTTTTGGACTCTCTTATATGCAGTTGGTTCTGCTGTCATAGGTATAAAGGGCTTCCACTGGTTTCAATAGGCATGGACCTGCTGTGGCCAGGAGAGCACACATGCATTCACAAAACCCTCACCCACAGTTCCCTGAGTATTATCTTCTATATACTATCCAGAGGGCACAATCTTGCATTCCTTGCACACCAAAAACATCCCACTGAAGTCAATGGAAGTTTCAGGTCTATGAAGAGTGGAGGATTGGATCCCAAGAATCTACATTTTCAAGCATATATGGGGCGGGGGAAGGAAGGGAACTGTGTGGACTGAATACAATCCAAGTTCAAACGGGGCTCAACCTGGTTGTGGCTTGGACGTGCTACCACAGTATAAACCCTAAGCAATAATCATCATCCGTATTACATTTTAAAAGAAGGACCTATTTTTAAAACATAAATCCCTTGCTGTCCTAGGACTACCGATGAAGGAAGGGCTTTGTTACGTAAAGATGACGTCAGTTAATTGTCTGTGGGCTGTAGATGAAATGTGCAACAAGGTGTGGAAGACGAAATCCAAGAAAGCAGAGATAGACAAAGGGCCTGATTCTTCACTGTGCTACTCCAGTTTTATACTAGTGTAATTCCACTGAAATCAATGGTGCTTTGCCAGCATTAGCACAGTAAGGGCCAGATCCAAAGATCTGTTGAGATCTGTAGGGGTCATTCCACGGATTTCAATGGTGCTGGATTAGGCCCCCAAGTTTTAAAAAGAAGCTGGAAGCTCAGCATATCAGTCTAAACTACGCTGGTTTGGGCATATTTTCTGTGTAACAACAACAAATATTTAAAACAACAACACTCCCAGCCAACATACTTTTGACTGACTACCAGAGGAGTTTCACTGTTGGTTTTAAAGAAAACAGAAATTATAGCATGCAGGTTGGACGATCTAGCCCAGTTTATGTTTTTGAATAACCTGTTTTTTTAGGGGGCGAACAAGATTTTTCAGTTTAAAAAAAACAATTTGAATTTTAGTAGAATTCATTCACTGCCAGACTAATAAATTACTGCATTGGTCACATTAAGGTAAACAAGCACTTGATGATCTTGAAGCAGGTGAAATATCAAAAAAACTCAACTTTCTTAAAGTATCTATTTGCATCCATTAATTTAAAATGGGAAATTATTTACAAGTACATATTGGATAGCTAAAATAGAGTGAATATAAAGTAATTTATTTGAAAGGTTGTTTTCAAATATTTTATTCAGTTTCATGATCACAGTTAATGTACTTTAGCGTGTTAGACACATGAATTAACATGTGCATTTTAAAAAATATCAAATTAGGTATAAGTTTTTGAAGAAAGGCATTTTATAAATGTGATTATTAACTTTAACTACACACATCTAAGAAGGCAAGAGCTCTATGAGACCACTGAATGGAAATAATTACTACAAAACATGTTTACACCAAACTTTAGAGCAAATAAAGACAAATTATGGCCCAGAAGTCAATGGAATTATGTGTGAGAATAAAGGTTGAAGGATCAGGCCCTATGAAAAAAGACATTAGAAATTCAGTCATGTTTCAACTGTTGATAGACAAAGACCTGATGGCCAAAGCAAACTCTGTTTAGGGGTAGGATTTTCTAACGTGGCTAAGTGAGTAGCTCAATGGGGTTTGTATTCGTTACTCACTTTAGACACTTTGAAAAAATCTCACCCTACCATGTGACATGCAAGGGAAAGATTGAAACCTATGAAAAAGTTCATAAGACAGTGTGAGAAACCTCAGGCTGTCTAACAGTTGAACTCCCGAGCGTAAAATACTTAGTTCATGGCAAAAAAGTTGCCAGTCACTGCTCTGCATTACATTTCTTTGGTCACTTTCAAAGTTCCAGCCCCTGGTGTGAAGATGATTGTTGTTTTACTTTTGTGAGTAAAAAGGGTAGGATTAGAGTGTTATTTTAGGAGGCATGTTTAGCCACATAATTTCTATTTCAGATTGTGAGGTAACACACATCTTTTTCCACTTAAGCATATGGAGTTTCTACCTGGTACTTGATAACACAGTCAGAATCCAGTAATTAGAAAATAATTCTCTGGAAAAACTTAATGAATGTTAAAATGTTAGTATTTGTTCAAAGTCCAATGTAAATTAAGGTCCCAGTTCATGAAAGCATTCAGAGTCAGGACAGCACACAAACACATGCTTAACATTTAAGCACGTGCTGAAGAGTTTAGTAAGTTTGAGTTTACGTACTTTGCTGAATTAGGGAATAAAATTGGTCCTCTCTGGATGGCTGCCTTAATGAACTGCAGACAAGTTTAAGGTACGGTGTGTCCTCTCTACATTCTTCTTCAAAAAGATGTCAATTTAATTATTAGAAAATTAGCAAGGCTAATTTGGTATTTAATTGAAAAGCATAAACCTCACTGTGACTTTTTATTGGGGAATTGAGGGGAAGAGGTAAACTTCTCTGTCACAGTCTAAATGCAAATTTACAGCTCTATATGTCCTGAAATGCCTTAATGTTCTGACAGTTGTAGATGACTCTTTCGTACATGTACAAGGTAGAGAGAGATAATGCTGGAAATATTACAAAATGTGACAAAGGCATCTAGAAACTCTACAATCTAACAAGCACAGGAAAGATTGTCTAATGGATAAAACATGGTTTATGACATATGAGTTGCACAATTATGTTTTCAGGTGAAATCATGATATAGTAAATGTAACCCACTAAGTATTAAAAGCAGCTTTTGGATTACTCCGTTTCCTTTGGGAATATCTGAAGTTAATCACCTGATGAGCTCTACATTTTCTGTTGTCACAAAAACCATCTTATTGAACCAATAAGAGCGAAATGACGATGTCTGACAATCTATATGAATAGGACACAAAAGTCAAAAGCATAACAGCAATATAAATAGTACGGCTTTCACTGTATATTTTGTGTTACACTGTTCCCTCTGTATAAATATTGTTCTTGGAAATTAAAACATACCATGATATAAAAATGGCATTGATGGCTGAACAGATTACATTCCATTTAAAATGAAAACAGAAAGCAAATGGAAGTCAACGAAAGTAGCCTTTTAGCAGAGGAAGCCCTATTAAAATTAGCATTCATCTGGGGAGGTGCAGCCAACAATCACCGTACACAATAGCATCATGCAAACCCAATGAATCATTTTTCAACCTATTTTTTCTTTTACAGAATGTAAAGCCTTTTACCTCTCCTTTGTTGCTGTCACTTCACCATGCTGAGAAGAGGCCTTCTTTTCTCTGACACCCTCTCAACTGTCTCAAGTCTATGGCTTCAGAGCATATTCCAGTATTTGTCCAGTAGCTAAATAGGCAGCCCAGTTTAGAACTGGTTCACATTAATGCCTCATACTAGAAGATGTACCCTTTATCATTAAAAGGTCATCCAGAGTAATGAATGTCCTTTTTCTGGGGCAAGTTACAACTCTCTTGGGTTTCAACCATGGATGCAAAGTGGCAATACATAGAGTCAAAGACTGCACAGTGCCTACCAGTTTCATGCTACACAGACAGAGTGTCACTCAACTAAATAAGGGGGGAAAAATGACAAAAGAGTTGAAATTTAAATACACACTCATATGGTTCTGTCATTCCCTTGTCCCTGCTTCCTTTCCCAACCCAATGTTTATTTTCTATTTCAAACCTCATGCACCGACACTATAAACTGGGAATTGAAACTAACAAAAAATCCTTGCTCATGACTTTGGGACACTGAATTAGTATAAAAGAGCATTCAATCATCTTAAATAAATATATTCGATGTGTGGAATTACAGCACATTCAAGGGATAAATACTGCCATAATTACAACAGCATGATTTAATCTCCATACCATTTTTGATCAATTCTGGTCTAATCTGGACTATAAGACAATGTGGGGATCAGAACCTGCATCTCAAATGCTCTGCAGAACATTCTTCCCGTATTCGTTTACAGTACTGAAACAATTAAAAAAAAATACAGTATTTTTCTCCCAGCTGCTTATGTCTGTAGCTTTAGCTACTATAATACACTTTGTATACCTCAAAACAACACATAAAATAACAAAGATCACCAAATAAATAAAAGCAAAAGAAAACCGGAACAGTACTGCATTTTATACTTGAGACAAGATTCCTCACTTCCACCAAGAATTCAGAGAGGACTGGGATAATTGCTTTTTGTTTTTTAAAAGAAAGATTTATACATAGGTTCAGATCCAGAAATTAAGTTTAAATGCAAAAATATCAACAGGTTTAGCTAAGTGAGAATGGGTTCAGTAAAGAATGATACAACATAATCAGAATAAACAAAGCAGAAAAGCATCATATTTTGGTTTGCTTGAGATATACATAAGGTGCAACAATTTCTTCTCTCGAGGCATTTGTGGACATATGTCAATGGGTGAAAGTATTTGCTGGTATGCTGAAGTACATATCACAGCAATAAAATTTTCCAAAATGAAAGGAACGGAAAATAATAAAAATTAAAAAAACAAAAACAAACCCAATACAGGAAAATGTTGGTCTGAAATTTTCTTGTGCTAACAAATTTTGTTACCTGAAAATACTGCTACCCCTTCCAGTAGATTCAGGGGAAATTCTTGCTACTGAAATCAAGACATCACTCCGAGAACCAACAAAGGCAAATGCCTAATGAACTATAAAGCTTTGCAGGATTTCTGCTACTCTCAGTGCCTAACTGCTTAAAAATTAAGCATATCTACAAAAAGGTTTATAAGTATCTGAAAACAGTCATATCCAGTACATTGACCCAGCCCCACCCCCTCTCTAAGGAAAAGCAGATCAAGTAAGATATTGATTCACATAGAAAAAGTAATTTTTTTTTGTTTCTTTTAAAAAAGGTACCATTAATATACAGAAATATCTTAAGGAACAATACTGAAATTTAAATTGAAGAATGATGGGGTGCTCTGGCAAAAAATATATCTATTCTAGTGGGTTCTAGAGAAATAAGTTAGTACCATTGTCAAGGTGAATGGCCTGCACCATACAATATTTGGATTTCAGCTAATTATAATTTATAAAGTGGTCCAAAACGCCAACAGCCACCTCACTGTGACCCAACTGTTTTAAATGTTGACAGTTTTTCTGTTTTGTTAAAATAATTTAGAAAACGTTAATAAAATTTTATTAAAAATATTGCCACATGCTACAATGGCATAATAGGGAGCTCTTTACCAGTCTTATTTCTACCTGAATTTTAAAAAGCCTTTTAACTCTCTCATTACTATTAAACTTTATTTCCTTTTTCTTCCCTTTCTCCAACATATCTTCCTCCAGCATCTCTGAGGGTAATATTTTACATGCATTTTAAACATATTTTCTCAGCTATCTGCTTTTTATCAATACTTCATTGTTTGATACAATGTGTGTGGTATGTTGTATAGCATTTCCCAACATATAAACTGAAGACCTGCACTTATCTACAGCAACAAAAGGCTAAAATCTAGCAACTATTAATAGAGTTACTCTCCATATGGCTATTACATCAAATTAGAATTACAAATCCCTCCCCACCCCCAAAAAACACATCAATTCAGTCAAGTATAAATAAGAATGCCTGATAGAACCATGTAAACTCTCATTATTTAAAGACTTAATTAAAGAGCTTCAAACTCAACCTAATACTATCAAAACTTCAGCCAGTATGAAGAAGACTAACAGAAAATTATTGCTGGGGTCCAATTTGGTAAATCTTTGTGCTATGATGCAAAACATAGGGAAACATCTTGTGCTATGAAAGAAGTACCCTGTTGAATTTGTAGCTTCCGATTAATTTCTAGTAATCATTTTGCATCTGTTGGTAGGAAACAACTGCCTGGCTTATGCAATATTTTAAGTCAACAGAGTGAAGATATAGTCCAAGTGATACACTTGGTGCTGGCTTTGGGGATGTATTTATGAGAGCAGAATACATAAAGAAAACAAAAGCAAGGACAGGAACTGGCAGGTGGATCTCTGCTTGATAGCCTAACTTTAGTCAAACATTATTCTTCAATCATGGTTTACTTGCATACAACTTACCACTTTACCAGCACAAACTAGAACTGGCTCTTTTTATACAATCTACAAAGCCAATTTAGATTGTGCACAGTAATTACAACAATTCCAGTGTCTGTCAAATGTAAAAGGTATGTATATCAGTGTGCATGTATACTGAAGTCATGTCTTCAAGGTTTTCAGAATAGTGAAGTAATACTAAGGTCACTTCTGAACAATGTATTTGTAGTATTTTTTTGTTTTTGTTTACATGAGCATTTCACCCAGTCATTTAGACCTCTATGCAAAATAAAGGAACCCTCCAATGCATGAAAGACCAGTCCATAATCTGCAGTATTGTTCTTTCCCATATGCCACTCCTTTTTCTAATGCAAATCATTCTGGTTATTCAATGCTAAATTAAAAAAAAACAAACAAACAAACTCACTCAACACAGCCTGTCAGAATTTTTGCCAGTAAACTCTACCACTGTGGTGGCAAATATAAAAGTGCAGAACATCTGGACCACATGGTTGAGCAAACACCGCTAACAATGGTACATCTGTCCATGCTGCCTTGAGTTCTCCAGAACAGGTTTTTAAATTCATTCTACAATATAAATGTAGGCATAACCTATTATATAAACCATCTTAGAACTTAAATCTTCATGTACAAAAATGACTAAGAATATCTAATAACTAGTGCAGTGCGTCAGTGTTTTTTTTTTGTTTTTGTTTTTTTTTGTTTTGTATTTTTGTTTAGAGTAACTAGGTATTATATGAAACTAGTTTCCATACCCTCTGGATGCTGTGTGAGCTACTGTAAAGGCAGCCTTTTTCACAGAAACCACCTATTTACTGTTTAAAAGCCTTCAATAGAAAGCAAGCTCCAGGATCATTCCATTTCTTTTCATTATTAATCAAATAACACCACCTTCCTAGATTCTGGGTTCCAATTGGAGGACTTGGCCCAAGTTGCTAACTTCTGGCTTCAAGTGAAATCTGGGCCACTCACAGCAATAAGCACTTGTTTGCAAGTCTATATTTTCCATCATATGGACTGACTAGCTTCCCTTGGTAAAGACAAGGCTAGGATATTAGGTAAAGCACAATGTTTTACAATAAGGTGGAGCTTCACTGGTCGGCGCAGGAAATAAGCACCGGAGCCTGAGACATTTCTTTTGGCTGTCCATCACGTGGGAGAGGCGCTGCCTTCTGACTTCTAAAAAAAAACAAACAGAGGAAAACATCCATAATTATATGGAAAATGGTAGATTTTTGAGACTAGAAAGCATGAAACACGTGGATGAAGTCATTTTATTGTCTTATTCTACAGAACCATAAATTGCGGTTGCACTAATACATTATCTATTTTGTGGCATGCTACAAGGAAATACGCAGAGAAAATGTCCTATAAAGCCAACGTGAAACAAATTGGAAGTCTTGATGGCATCTGACTAGGCACAGAAGCACAACAGAAAATACAGAGCTAAACAATAAAATTACAGGCACACAAGGGCTGCTGTTCATATTGTGACACAGCTGGAGACCTGAGAAACAAAAGAATATTGCTTACTTGTGGCAAGAGAACGTAAACAAAACACAGTGAGGCACATGCTGAAAATAAACATCTGCTATGGATCTGAATTAAAGCAATACGGTGAAATACTTCCCTCATCCCATTTACACTTACTGCATTTCAGGAAGCAGTAAACAGCTCATTCAATAACTTGTGAGTGACAAAGTATTTTGGTTCCTCTAGAATCTGCTGCCAACTTTTCATGACCAACTCCAGCAAAACCTCCATGTTGTTATTATATTTATGTTAGTTTGTACACGATACCCCTGTTCAGGACTTCGTAAAGACAAACTCCAAAAGAAGTCCATGTTCACCAGTATTATGTGCTGGCATTCAACATAAATCGTGGAAGCAGATGGACTTTGGAGATTTCATTTCTAGTTCATCTTTTAAATTTGCACAGAAAGCCTCTCTCTGCATTTTAACTACAAAAATAGTGATGACTTGTGAGGTTAATGTAACATATCAAATACACAGTAACAAAAGCTTTGGGCCTATGTAACCGAATGCAACCTTGTATTCACACCCCACATACTAGTGTAATAATCTTTGCACAAAATATGCCCTGTGAGGTATCATTTGAAAACTAGTAACTCACTGGTCAATACTATCGTGGTGAAACGTATGTAGCAACATTATATGTAGAGTTATGAGTTCCCTCCGTATGAGGTTGGTAGCACATGTTCAAACCCACATAGCCCTGATTAGGCAGCAGGTCTATCTTACACAAAGGAGCATGTGTTTACCTCAAGTTTCTATAAGTAGTAAACAGGGTCCCTGAGACAGCAAGAGGGAGACAAGGCAAATCTATATGTCAGCATACACAGGAGAGAAGAAAAGAGCATGGGTGCACCTTCACCCCCAGATTCCTGTCGCCTTCTTTACTGTTTGAATAAGCTTTGCTTTGAGAGGAAATCCTCAGAAGAATCCACTTCAAGGAGGGACTGGACTATAAAAATGAGGGGCAAAAACACACCAGGGAATCTCACTCTGTCTCTCATTCGCCTAAGACAACAAAGGATACTTCTGGGGGAATTCTGTGTCAGTGTGCGCACATAATTCAAGAGCCGTGCATAATTTTTTTCCCCACAGAAAATAACTTTTACTGGAAAGTTGCTGAAGTTCTGCCTTTTTCTCACCAGAGGTCAATGTTGGGCTAGAACAGAGCCTGCACTCCCAGACAGCCCCCCGCTACCATAGGGAAGAGAAAGGCTGAGTGCCTTCTTCACAGTGCCTCTCAGTCCAGGTCAGGAGACACGGGATATGGGGAGACAGACAGCATGAGGCACATGGGGCTGCTGGGACAGGACAGGGGTTCATAAGGGCTAGTGGGGTAGGACAGACTGGGGCAGGGGCTGAATGGGAGTGGAGGCACAGGGCCACAGGGGGAAGGGAGTGCAGGGCCTCATGAGGGAAGCAAGGTGACTGAGTGGGTACACAGAGACACATGGGAACAGGGGGTAGATGGTGCAGGGACACATGGGGGAAGGGGGTGGCTATGTGGTGGCACAGAGACACAAGGACAGGGGGAGGAGGTGCCGGGACACATGGGGATGTGGGGGTGCAAGGACACGGGGGGGGAGAACACATAGGGATGGGGGCAGATGTGCTTGACTAAATGGGAGAGGCTAGAGGTCAGCCAGGGTCTGTATGGGGGAAGCTCCCTAAGAATCCCTCCCCATGTTTCCTCCCCCAAAACCCGTTCCATACTTTTCCACCCATACCCAACAACCCTCCACGGCTCCTTCCCAGCAATTACTTCCCTCTCCCTCAGCGCCTCCTCTTCCCCCGACTCCCCCAAGCCTTTGCACTGCTTCTGAGGGGTGTGGAAAATATGTTTCTGTATTGCAGTTTAAACGAATTATTACTCGGAGTTCTCTATTAATATGCTTAGCAAGGAATCCCGAATCTTGTTTGTTGTCTGTATTGTTACAGACATACTTCCTGACATGTATTTTTAAATAAATTGCCAAAATAATTGAAACTGGTGTGATTATATTGTGTTATTTTGACAAATAAAATACGCAGAATTTTTCAAATTTTAAAGTATTGTGTGCAGAATTTTTAATATTTTGGTGCACAATTCTCCCAGGAGTAAAAGGAACCAGACTGATGGACTTTTGGAGGGATTCTGACCAGAGAATTTGGTCAGCTCTGTTGCAGGGAACACGTGGTAAGGATTTTACCTAGAACCAAGTCTAACCTGTTAAGTTTTAGTTACTAGAAAGCATTTTATCTTTATTTCTCATAATCATTTCTGACTTTAACACCTTATACCTGTACTCACTTCAAATATCTCTCTTTGTAGTTAAAAAAAATTGTTTCATTCTTTCATTAAAACTAACCCAGTGTTGTGTTTAAACTGAATTGTCTGGTAACTCCAGTAAAAGTAGGAAACTGTTGTTCACTGACCCCCTCACAGAGGCCATGGAACTTTACTGTCTGAACTGTCCAGGAGAGGCCTGGATAGTGCAGAACACACATTTTGGGGGAAAAAATCTGGAAATGGGAGTGTGTTAGAGCCATCCTGCAAATGATAACCAAGGCTGGTGGAAGCCAAAGTGTTGACTGGAGGATGGCTGGCAGGCTGTAGCTATACACAGACACTCAGGGTATGACCTGCATGCTGTTTGTGAGAGGCCCAGGTTGGGAAAGCATTGGGAGGAACCCAAGGTTGCAGAGCAGGAGGTGACACAGACCCTCACTGGTCTGGATTGCACCCCAGACTGTGACAGCCTCATTCTCCTTTTAAGTTACTTTACACCACTCTGGGAGCGTTAAGGTGCCTTAAAGTGCGTGAAGGTGCAGATGTGTTTTGCACCCATTCTAAGGCACCTTCACAACTGCCAACATAAGGGAGAATTGGGTCCTTTGTATTTAGTAATGACATATGCTAGGTAAAGGAAGGTTACTGATCTTATAACAACTGGAGTTCTTCAAGATGTGCTGTCCCTATGGGTATTCACTGTGGGTGCACACTGTGACTGCTATTTGCACTTCCTGATATGACTGTCCCTCGAGGAGCCAGATGTCTAAATAGAGTAATACATGATAGCATTAATGGCATAGGTGTACTGCCACTACAGACGTGACCTCTGTAAAAACCCGCGGGGCTGCTGAAAGGACAAAGTGGAGCACTTTGTATTGGAAATGGTCTCAGCCCACCATAAAATGCAGGTATCTCTGGGTGGATGGCGCATCTTAAATCAAAAACTGCAAACCAGTCACCTTCATTCAGAGGGAATTATGACAGCCAGGGTAATCAGCCTGCATCCTGAGTGGCAGATGAAGACATTCAACTGCCTGAGGTACAGGATGGGTCCACCCCTCCTCCTTTCTGGGCATTAGGAAGTATTTGGAATAAAAGCCCTTCCCCTTGCGTTAAGGAGTTACTGGCTCTATAGATGGTAAGTGGATTAGGGAGTCTACCTCCTGCCTGAGAAGCCTCTCCTGTGAGGAATCCTTGCAGAGGAACAGTGAAGGAAGTTTTGGAAAAGGGGTAGACAGGAACTTGATTGTGTTGAGGTGTTGTCTAAGACCCATTTGTCCGTAGTTAAGTGCTGCCACATTGGAAGAAAACAGGTCAGACGGCCACCAAAGGGGGTGGGGAAGACTGGTTGTGTGAGGACTGGTTGATGGCTCTTGAGTGTCCCTCCAAATGACAGCTGGATAGACGGCTGTGTCTCGAGAAGAACAGTGGTGGAGCAGTGTGTCTTGCACGCTATACCATCTGGCACTTTCTCAGTGGCCCATAGGACTCCTGGGGATAGATCAGCTGTGGGCTTGGCTGGTATCTATACTGTGGCAGTTTAGAATATTTTCTGTGATGTGCTGGGATGTATATTCCAGAGGCACCCGAGTCTTTAAGTGACTGAAGTGATTCATCAGTTCTTTCAGTGAAAAAGTTGTTGCCCTTGAAGAGGAGATCTACCACCACCTGTTCATCCTTTGGGAACCCCAATGCCTGCAACCAAGAAGCCCCTCTAACAACCACTAAGGTAGCCATGGAGTGAAAAGCTATGTCTGCTGCCATCAGTGAAGCATGAAGGGATTACCTGGCCTCCAGTTTTCCTTCATCTAGAATAGCTGGAATTGGGGCCTACATTCCTGGGGCAATTTACTGATGAACTCAGAGAGACTGTTATAGTTAATAACGTCGTATTTTGACGTGGGTTCCTGGTAGTTTCCAACATGGAAGAGTAGAGTGGCTGGAGAAAAGCTCTTTCTGCCAAAGAGATCTAGTCTCTTGTGATCCTTGCACGTACTGTGGTGAAATGTATTTCACTCTGTGACCACTTGGACAAGCACGGAGTTTTGGGTTTGGTTGTGAGAATAAATATTCTGTGCCCACAGAGGGAACAAAATACTTCTTTTCAACCTTCTTCGGGGTAGGAGCACAAGTAGCTGGTGTAACTTCTTGATGATATTTTTCAAGATTTACAGGTTGGTTCAGAAACGAGAGCCAAAGCTAGAAGCTTCTTTGCCTCCATTTATCCTTTTAATTTAGTTTTTGCTCTCATGAGACCTTTGTTTGAAAAATCAAATGCTTTGATTGTATCTTTGCAAATTAAGGTCTTGGACATTGTTACAGCTTCTTGACTGATATACACCATCTTAAATGTCTGAACCAGATTACAGAGGCTTATATCAATTCCCAAGTTAAGGCACCAGTATTACTGGGAAAGAAGATATTTGATTATTTGCAGGTCACCTACTCTGAGGAATATGACCCTGAGCAAGAGTACAAAATGAGTCACTGTCCAAGCCAGACCCCTGCTTGGTTTCGAGATCCTACTAATGCATTCACAAAACAGACATATTTGAAGAGATCTACGGATTTGAAGTGCAGCAAGTGCTCGCAGTTATGGTGCAGGAGATGGATCCGGCTTATAAGGAGAAGAAACAAAAGATCCTTCCAGTTATCACGTGCCTGAAAGACCTCAACACAACAAAATGAGAAAACTTCACTTAAGGATTTCCTTTTTGCAAAATGCAATCTTAACAGCTGGTGATGGAATGGACTCAGTCCAAACACATGTTGAGAAGAACTTTTGAACAAATTTAGTTTGCATGAACTAATCAGACATTCATCTGGGCTCAAAAAGGGACTTTGAAATTTGTGGACTGCCTTAATTAGCAAAGACAATCACTGTAACTTCTACAATAAAAGACCAAAGCTTTAGCTGGATGAAACTGGTTAAAAAGATGCCAAGATCTACCTCGACGACTGTTTGTTCTTTCTTGCTTGTGAAACGGACACAGATGACTCCCTGCACATGGAGAAAATAATGGAAAAGTGGAGTGCAATTAAATCACGGAAAATTTCCCTTGATTTCAAAACATTTAAAATAATTATTACTTGCCTGTTTTGTTGCTTCATCATAGGCTGCAGGACTGCTGGTTTAGTTAGCCTGCAACCCTGACACTATTCAGTTAAATTCTGGGAACAGTTTGGTAAATTTTTTAGACTTCACCCCCAACCCCCAATTTGAGATCCTAACTGGTACCCCCTGGTGTGCCAAATGTCATTCCAACATCACCTCATTAATAGGGAGTGCCACTTTGGAGGGAGCCATTGATTTAGGAGCTTGTGTGTGGGATCCTGAATCTCTTTCAGTGGGATCTAAAGGGTTTTAGCAATCCTCCGGAGAAGTTCTTGTTACGGCCTGTAAGCATCTGGAGGGGTCAGGGAGGGGTCATCCCTTCATCCAGAGATGAAGATGATGCCATCAGCAGCTCCAACAGAGCTGGTTGCTCAAATTCCTCTGGAAAGTGTTCTGCTGGTGGTGATCTCTGTCAAGAGCAGAGCCCCGTGTGGTCAAAGTCTGAGAGTCGATAGTAAGTGTCCCAAGCACTCCAGTATGGTCAATGGGCAGGATCATAGGGGTAGGGGCAGACCCCTTGGGGGGGGGTATCATTGATCCCTGTCATCAGGTATGGGTCCAGCAGATATAAGGGTCTCCGGGATGCTTTAGAAACCCTACCTGGGCTGATGCCCAGAATGGGGACTTGTTGGAACTGGAGATATTGGCTCCTGCTCTTCCTTAGAGTAATGAGATGTCTGACTCAAATGGTAGCTCTCCAAAGCCATACTCTGGTGAGAAGCGTGCTACCAGCATGGAGCGTCCCCAGCTCTGCTAGTGGTCAGGATTGGTGAGTGATGGGTGGGGAGTGCAGTGATGTGTCTCACTCGCACCAGGTCCAACAGGATCAGTGAATCCTGGTCCGTGTAAATTGTCAGGTCCTTGAGAAGGGTGTACACTAAGGTGTGGCAGGAGGAAAACTGGCCAGAATCGTCGGTATGGGATCTGTCAATGCAGCTTGAGGTACAGTGTCATGAGGTACTGCTGGTGGCAGACGGCAAATATTCTTGACTGTCCGTAAACAGTTTCGTGAGTAGTTTTGGGCCACTGGAAGCTCACGATACTATCAGTGCTGGCCTGTCTTCCCCATGAGCTCCAGGCACACCGCTCCAGGGTGTGGAGTCTCACTTAGTCCTGAGGAAAGGGGAGTTGCCACCCTCTTCTTCAAGGACTTATGGGACAACTCTGTCTTCTTATGTGGGTGTTTCTCTCTACTCTCATTGTGTTTCCTCTTAGAGGAGTCGTTGGGCCTGCTTGAAGATGCCGGAGGGGCACTGGTGGGAGGTTCTGGTCAATGCAGCAGAGAGCAAGAGAATCCCAGATCAGATAAAAGCCCCATGGAGAACTCCATCAGATGCCTGAACTCCAGGGACTACCTGCTATGAGGGGGAAAGGATTGGCAGATGTCACATTCTGATGGCAGTAAAGGTAGCTCTCATGCAGGTCACTTACTGTAAGACCCAGCAGGCAAGGCAAGGCTTGAAGCATGAGACCTGGGGCTTAAGCACTCAAAACGTTGGTGGAATAAGGGAACCCCTTGATCCCTGTTAACTAACTACAACTTATAAATTGACTAACTATGAGAGAAAAATGATAATAAAAACTGTTTATAATATGTACAGGTTAAAGCCCAAGTAGGTTCGAAGGCTATGGACATAGGAGAGTCCCATCCCAGATGTGAGTGGTAGAAAGGAACTGACGAGTCAGTCGGTCTGTGCCACCTCTTATGCCCTCAGTTTGCAGCATGAGGAGGTGCAGATATGGAACTTTGGACACTGCTATGGAAGTGTTTAGAGTACACGCACACCCACAGTGAATACCCATAAGGACCAGCACTCAAAAAAGATCTCAAGCTGACCAGAGCTGTTCCAGAAGTGTTCAGATGAAAACACTGTGGTATTTTCCAATCGGCTCTATTTAGAGAAGAGAACTTGTTTTCCATAGCCTCTGGGGCTCTGTAAAATTAATTGTTAACTAAATATAGGCAACCAAACAAAACATGTTAAACACAATAACCTTCCTGTGCTGTTCTTCCTACAACTCCCAGGTATCCTCAAAGTACTTTACACACAAAGAAAAGGGCAGCAGCAGATACTTGTAGGACAGCATGGGGTATAAGTGAGGGCAGAATCTGGCACACCAGATCCAAGTCTGTATTTTGTCTTCCATTCTCCAGGTCTGTAAGAGGCATTTGCTTAGTTTCTGTTAGAAACGAGTTCCCAGGCATTGTTTCCAAATGTGATTGGAAACCGAACAGCGATTTGTCCAACCACTGCTATATCTACATGTTTGGTATTCAGACAATAGGCGGGGTGAAAGTGAGCCGGTATGGTGTACCGGTAAGAAGCCGTTACTGACCCTTATGCAGCCCACATTAAAGTGCTGCCATGGCTTTTGCCTCCCCCGTTGGTGGTGCTTTTAAATTTTTGCCCAACGGGGACGGGAGGGCGGGGCAAAAGGGCAGCTGTAGAGCCCCAGGTGGTGGGGTCCAGGCAGCGCGGATGGGCTGCCTGTGGGAGGCTGACCCCCCCAATCCTGCCCCTTCCGCCTGAGGCCCTGCCCCTTCCGGGGTCTGGAGTCAGCCCCCGTACTGGTAAGAATTTATTATTACTTTCACCCCTGACCACAGGTAACGTGTTACTTGGCCACTGCTATTAGGGAAGAATAAATTGGGAACAAAATAAGCAAAAAAAAAAAAAAGCCAAGAAGTTGAAGTAGCCCAACATCACTGCAACAGTGAAAAAGGTGGGCAAGGAACTCTTGGACAAATGAAGGGAATGAATAAGACTGAACCAACTTGTACTCCTTTTCTCCAGTGTAAATCGAGGCATTACCCTGGAATCAGAGAAGTTTAATTTACACCACTGTAACTCAGAACAGAATTTGATACAGCATCTCTCCTTGTCTCTCTTTGGTCTTTCATATTGCTAGACATGCAAGGAAGAGGAAGTTGTTTCACACCTTTGCTTTTGTTATTAATAGGGTGGTTTTCTGCAGGGCTGGGTAGAGAGACCAAGGATATCACAGTGTGAAAGCTTTTCTTATGAGAAATGTCTTTTTAAAAGAAAATGACTTCTGCAGAAGATTGAAGTCTTTCTGCAATCAACTAAGACTTATCTGATTTTTGTTCTGTGTACGTGTGATTTTCCAAATCTCCTTGCAATTGTCAAATACACATAGCTGAATATTAAAACCAATTTTATTAACAAGGGGAATATTGACCTGGCCCATGAGGTTGTCCGTACTGTTTCTAAAGGTCAGCAGTTGGCAAGACTGTCAACGTCATGAAATGATTTCTTTGAGCAGATAGTTCACAAGAGTTCCTTGAGCACAGCTGGGAGTGTGTCCCTCAGCCCCATTATGGATAGGGCCCTACCAAATTCATGGCCATGAAAAACAGGTCATGGTCCGTGAAATCTGGTCTTCCCCCCCATGAAATTGTGTGCTTTCACCCTATACTATATAGATTTCACGGGGTAAACTAGCGTTTCTCAAATTGGGGGTCCTGCCCAAAAGGGAGTTGCAGCGGCATCACAATATTATTTTAGGGGGGTCATGGTATTGCCACCCTTACTTCTGCGCTGCCTTCAGAGCTGGGCAGCCGGAGAGCAGCAGCTGTTGGCCAAGTGCCCAGCTCTGAAGGCAGCACCCCGCCAACAGCAGCATAGAAGTAAGCATGGCAATACCATACCAGGCCCCCTTTACTTCTGTGCTGCTGCCTTCAGAGTTGGTGGCTGCAGTGTGGCGGCTGTTGACTAAGGGCCCAGCTCTGCAGGCAGCAGCGCAGAAGTAAGGGTGGCCACACCATACCGTGCCATCCTTTCTTCTGCGCTGCTGCTGTTGGCGGCTCTGCCTTCAGAGCTCGGCTCCCGGCCTGCAGTCACCAGTCTCCAGCTGCCCAGCCCTGAAGGCAGCACTGCTGCCAACAGCAGCGCAGAGGTAAGGGTAGCAGTACCTCAACCCCCTCTACAATAACCTTGCGACCACATACAACTCCTTTTTGGGTGAGGACCCCTACAATTACAACACTGTGAAATTTCAGATTTAAATAGCTGAAATCATGAAATTTATAATTTTAAAAATCCTATGACAGTGAAATTGACCAAAACGGTCAGTGAATTTAGTAGGGCCCCAATTATGGAGGAAGGCACTAACATTCTCATATAGACCCAGAATTCCCCACTTGCCTTCAACAGCTGGGAAGGACAGGGGGTCCACCTCCTAGACAATGACCTGTGGCACCAAGAGAATCACCACGTGCCTGTGGCCTTTGACTGAGAGGAGACACTTCTGGCAAGTCTCATGCTCAGCCTGACCAACTGCAGCTGATTTGTTCTTTTGACTCTTGTGCTGTCGCTGTGTGGGAAGTGAAGAAAGGTCTCTTTGCCTTCACCACAGCTTCTACCAAATCTCACAGGGCAGAACTGTTGTACGTGGTGCAAAGCCTGGTTAATCTGGGCTGCTCCTCTCCATGAAAGCACAGAATGTTCTATGTCTTGCAGACAAAAGCACTTGGACGTCCTCAGCACTGCCTGCTTCTGCCTTGCACTGCACAGTTGTGAGGGAACAAGTGCCAAGCCTTCCCTGCTGCCGTCTCAGCAAGCCAGCGTTGCTCGCTGTGATTCTCTTGGTGTATTATTAAAAGGCAATATCACTGGTAATTAAGCCAGTGAGCATTTCACCCTACTAAAACAGGCAAATGCTATAAACTAAGCACTCAAGAGAAGCAGCGGTGGAAAGAAATGACAAAACCAGTTGACTCAGATGTTACAGCTTTCACATGCATTCTGAGTAAGAGGGCTGTAATGCAGAATCCTGTCAGACAACACTGGTACGCAGCAGACACTGACCTGTGTACATTTTCCATCGCTGCTACTTCTGCTAGAGCAGCTAGGCTAAAGAATGCAGACACAGTCGGCATGCCTGGCGTAATACTGTGAGTGTCCTCTGCTTCTGCGCTTCTAGAGCATTCGTCGTTGCAATCGGTCTCTGCACTTGATGCTTTTTGGAGACTACTCTGTGGTAGCTCCTTTGGTTTTTCCTCTATAACAAAAGAAAAAGTAAAACTTACAGGCAGCGGGGCAACAAAGTCAGCTACAGCTGTGTACTGAACAGTGCTTAGTATAGAGGTGTTAACATGCATTTTTTCCATCATTAATTGAGGCTTTATCATCTGTGTAATCCAAGTTTACTAATGGGGCTCTCTGCCTCCCTCTAATGGATGGACGACATAGAAATTTATGCTATGCGTTGCGATCTAACACACTTGGATTTTTTCGCTCAGGCAGTGGAAGCTCATGTCTTTAAATCCAGAGGTCCCGAGTTCAATCCCCACTCTTGATGACCTACCTAGGGACATCACATTACCCCTGTATTTATATACATTACAGGGCCCAATTTTACATCCACTAATTGCACCCACTGTGCAGGCACAGTACCTTCGCTGTGCTGGACTGGTAGCATGGCACCTCAGGAGAGGTGAACTATGTTCCAGCACTCTCTGTGTGCCTCTTCCACTCCTCATACAGAAGTTTAGAGACAGATTTTTTTTTGACATCTAAAATCTTTGTCCAACAGTAAATTGCCTATTTGAAACTTATTGATTCCTTAGATGGTATGACCCAATTGGTACCTGTTTTTACAGAATTATTTTTCCAGTACAGGCTTATGACCTCTTCCCTACTAGGGGTACGTTTCCCTATTAGCTTACTTATACCTCAGAACCACTCTCAATAATCTAGATTTATCATAAATTTAGACTTTCGTCTCCTTACCCTGAGCCCCTCCTGCTGGTGACACTCGGCCATCTGCTGTCCGAACAAGATGCGTGATCTTCGTTTTCCTCGCTTTCCTCTTTTGGCTACCAACCAAGGGTTCATGCAGCAGTGCTGGCTCTGGAGTATTTGGGACAGATACAGAAGTTTTATTCTTCCGTGCAGGCTCACCGGGGGTTTTGTCTTCTGCAAGTATGGCTGAAATGGGACAAGTCAGTTACAATTACAAGTCGAACGTAAAACACTAGAATTGCTAACTATACACACATTCATATCTGTCTGCACATGACACTTACAATTCTCACTAATGGGACTGCATGGTATTTGCAGGGCTCGAGTCATGGAAGTGTTTGTGAGCTGCACCCTGTGTTTTGGGTTTGCAAGGAACAGTACTGGACCAGTTTTTGCAGGTTCCTATGAGGTTCAAGTTTCTATTGTTTTAAAAGGATCTAGTGAGTACGAACTGTGACAGACTCGCAATATCCTGCAACATCCTGGACACACCTTGTGGAATTAAGAGAAACTTTATTGAATTAAGGCTAATATCTTTGGGGTCCATTGTATTAAAAACATAATTGTGCATGTTATTGGGGAACTGTACGTAACTCCTCTAGGAAGTGGACCCTAATGTCATTCCTCTGGTTTTCAGTCCTTTGAAGCCATCCCCTGAAGAGGTTCGCATATATTAGTTCAAAGTGGATCTCCAGGGGCCAAGAGACAGAAAAAGGATTTTTGGATAAATAGCCTGGTTTTAAACAGGCTCAAGGCCTTCTTCCTGATCCAGCAAATGGGCAGGCCCCATGGTCCACGGCAGGCCCCAGTCCTTAGTGTAGGGTTGGAAAGACTGGGCTTACGGAGGACCCATAAAACTGTGAGCTGAAGTTGTAATGAACTTGACATCAGAAGGATACTCCTGGGTTGGGGGTTCTGAAGGACTGCTCCTGCTAGAGCTTATGTAAGTGTTGGGGATTAGTCTGGTAAGCTTACTGGCATGCATGTACTGGCAAGCTTTTATTGTTCTCTGTCATGTTTTTAGCTTAAGAATTAAATAAGTTTACATAAGAAGTACTATGTGGCACTTTATAAGAGAAAGTTACTTATCTTACAATAGCTGTTCTTCGAGATGTGTGGTTCCCTACCTGTATTCCACTGCAGGTACGTAAGTGTGCCATGCCTGGAGCTGGACATTTTGAAAGCAGCATCCATTGGCCCACACATATGCAATGGCTCACCTTGTGCCTCCAATGCAGGGGATAAAAGGTGAGGTGGACTGACCACCCCTCCAGTTCCTTCTCTATTGTGAATCAGAGAAGATCCAAAGCAGAGGGGAAGGAGAGGCGGGGTAGTGGAATACAGAGCAGGATCACACATCTTGTAGAACCTCCAGTTACTATAAAGGCAAGTAACCTTCCCTTCTTTGAGTACTGGTCCCTATGTGAATTCCACTTTCGGCAATGGACAAGCAGTACTCAAAGAGGAGGAACATGTGAGGTTGTAGATGGCAGAGCCAAATGAAGGACTGCCATTACAAAAGATGCCGAGGAGTCCTGTACCAAGGCATGGTGACTCGCAAATGTGTGGATGGTGCTCTATGTAGATGTCTTGCAGATATCAAGTAGAGGCATCTCTTGAAGCGATTCCATAGACATTGCTTGCTCTTACCCCAAGAGGAGGAGGAAAGATTAGACAACTGATAGCAGAGCAAAATAAAGCCAAAGATTCCTTTTGAAATTCTTTGAAAGGATATAGCCTGTCCCTTTCTGCTATCGCGACAAATAGTCTAGGAGACCTTCTGATTGGTTTTGTTCTCTGCAGGTAAAAGGCCAAGGCTCACTGAACATTGAGGGGATGGAGCCTCCCTTCTAGTGGGGATGCGTGTAGTTTTGGGAAGCAAGTGAATTGATTGGTACAGATAAAACTCTGAGACTACTTTGGGGGTGAACATAATGAAACTTTGTCCTTACGGAATATTGTGTAAGGAGGATTTGCCATCAGTGCTTCAAGCTCACCAACCCCCTTGGCTGAGGTGATGGCTACCAGGAATAAGACCTTCCTGGATGGTAGAGACATGGAGCAAAAAGCTAATGGTTCAAAAGGAGACTTTGTGGGTACTGAGAGAAAAAAGTTAGAGTCCCATTGAGCGTAGGCTTTTTTATAGGCAGAAAGGTTCTGATTAGGCCATTCCAGCATCTGCTACTCATTGGGTGCATGAAGATCAAGTAGCCCTATGAGGGTGGATGGTACGCACTGATTGCTGCCAAGTAGACCCACATGGCGCTGATAGACAAACCTCCTGTCAATAAGGAAAGAATATAGTCCAGAAGGAGAAGAATATCTGCAGCCTCTGGAGGTATAAGTCTTCAATGCACCCAACAGAAAAATGCTTCCACTAGGCTAGGTAACATTTTCTAGTGGAATCCTTGGAAAAGATGTTCTGTACAGCTTGAGAACATGATCACTCTGAGGATGACATCCATCAAAAAACCAGGCTCTGAAATTAAGTGGATGCGGGTTGGGATGCTTGAACTTGTCATTCTCCAGGTGAGGAGATTGAGAAATGTGGGAAGAATGATTGGTGCCTGAAACAACATACATAGGAAGTTCAGGAACCAAAACTGACTGGGCCAGTTCGGGGCAATGAAAATGACTTGTGCCCTGTCCGGCCAAATCTTGCGTAAAACTTGAGGCAGGGTGGTAGTGAAGGGAAAGCATAGTTCAGACAATCTGACCATGAAAAGAATAGAGTGTTGCCCTGAGAGTGGTGACCTACAGCTCCTCTGGAACAGTATACACTGCATTTCCTGTTTGGGAGCCCAACAGATCCCTGGTGGGTGTCCCCATGGAGCAATATATTGTTCGCTACGGAGTCGCATAATTCCCACTCATGATTGACAGTAAAGTGTCTGCTGAGAGAGTCCACTAGGACATTCTGGTTTCTTGGGAGGTAGAATGATGACAGGGTAATCTGGGGAAGAGGGGGGAGAGGGAGGGGAGAGAGATGGGAACGCGACGCAGTGGGGAAGAGGCGGGACCGGGGCTGGGATTTGGGGAGGGGTCCAATGGGGCGGGAAGGGGGCAAAGTTGGGGCGGGGACTTCAGGGAAGGGGTTGGAATGGGGGCAGGGCAGGGGTGGAGTTGGGGTGGGGCCAGGGGGGTGCGAGCACCCACCGGCGCCGGGGAAAGTTGGCGCCTATGACCCCAGGGGGGCGGAATCGAAGCCTGAGGCCACCCAAATCCCACTGCCCCAGGCAGGAGGATGGGGCCAAAGCTGAAGCTCAAGGGCTTCCGCCCCAGGCGGGGGGCCTGTAACCGGAGTCCCAACACACAGGGCTTAAACCCTCAGGCTTTGACTTTAGGTGGTGGGGCTTGGGCCCCAGGCCTCAGCCAGTCTAAATCAGCCCTGATGATCCCATTAAAATGTTTGAGAACTTTGAGAACTGACTTAGATATTCAACCAGATAAACTGATCGTACTGCCATGGGGAAAATCATAACCAGGGTTTATAATGGACTCCAAAGGCTTGAGAGCCCGAGCTGGAAGATCCACACAGCTATTTTTAATGCGCTAGCTCGACCTTCACTAATACAAGTTTGTCTACTTGGGTTGGGAGGTTTGCGCCCAGCTGCAGTGTAGACATACCCTGAATGGACAGCCTCCTCTTTAGATGTCCTATTTTGGGCTTTATGAGGATTTAGTTGTAAGTCAAAAGTGGAGCTAACACTTGGATTTGGTGACTTGATCTTAATTTGACCTTATTTTGACAATTGTATTGTTTAATCCTTAGTTTAGAGGAGTCTGTAGTGGTTTAATCAGAACAATATGTTTTCTTGATCTTATTTTTGATTGTTAGCTTGAATAAAATGTATAAAAATATACTGAGTCATATTGCTTTCAAACAGTTTCGATCAGAACCACTCAGAATCCATGTAGGATGGCTCCCCTTGAAAGTAACCCTTTAGTTCTCACAATACAAAATAATAAAAAATCCAACAACTACAAAAATAAAAACCGAAGAAAGGAGAAATAGGCAATGGTTATAACAGAGGAAGAACCAGAAAGAGGTTAAAAGCCATAAGAAAATAGGCAAAGGTGAAGGTTAAACAAAAGAGAGTAAAACATACTTAGGTGTGGGCTTAAGAAACTGTGCAAAGTTTAGGCCCAGGGCTAAGTACATGATTCTCTCCCCATACAGTTCAATCTGAACAGGTAAACATCAAGCGATCCATCCCCTGTTGCCCATTCCCAGCTTCTGGCAAACAGAGGCTAGGGACACCCTCCCTGTCCAGCCTGGCTAATAGCCACTGATGGACCGATATCCTCCATGAACTTATCTAGCTGTTTTTTGAACCCTGTTATAGTCTTGGCCTTTTCAACATCCTCTGGCAAGGAGTTCCACAGCTTGACTGCCTTCTGTGAAGAAATACTGCCTTTTGTTTGTTTTAAACCTGCTGCCTATTAATTTCATTGGCTAACCCCTACTTCTTGTGTTATGAGAAGGAGTATCGAACACTTCCTTATTTACCTTCTCCCCACCAGTCATCTGATTTTATACACCTCTATCATATCCCCCCTAAGTTGTCTCTTCTCTAAGCTGAAAAGTCCCAGTCTTATTAAATCTCCTCATATGGAAGCTGTTCCAGACCCCTAATTGTTTTTGTTGCCCTTTTCTGTACCTTTCCCAATTCCAATATATCTTTTTTGAGACGGGGAGACCATATCTGCACGCAGTATTCATGATGTGGGTGTATCATGGATTTATATAGTAGAATTACGATATTTTCCTCTTATTCTCTATCCCGTTCCAAACGATTCCCAACATTCTGTTTGCTTTTTTGACTGCTGCTGCACACTGAGTGGATGTTTTCAGAGAACTATCCACAATGACTCCAAGATCTCTTTCTTGAGTGGTAACAGCTAATTTAGACCACTTCATTTTATATGTATAGTTGGGATTATGTTGATTCATTTATCAACATTGAATTTCATCTGCCATTTTATTGCTCAGCTCTACCCCCTTTACAGTGCAGTGGTTGGGAGTAATCCCCACCTTCCTCGTCCCCTTCCCCACGAGGCTTCCTTAGGGCTCACCTCTGCCACTATGCCTACAAAGCACAGCTGGCTGACAGCGGCTAGGAAGGTGATGTGGTATTATCCTCCCTTTCCCACTCCCAATTACTTAGTACCACTGTTTTATTGGAATTAAAAAAGAAATCTCTTTCACACCCAAAGAAGAAACAGCTTGTATTAGCAATACTGTGTACAACATGACTACAATGAGACAAAATCCAAATAAGTGCCCAGTGCAAACAGGGTCTGCACATCCCACGATCCTGCAGCTGCAGAATTTGCCATGGCGTTTATCCTTGCTGCAGAATTGCACTCCACACTTGCATTGCACCGCACCGCCACCCACCCCCCAAACAGAATCTCCCCCCGGCCATGTGGGTTATAGAGCAGGGGGGGCGGAGGGGAAGAGGTGGAAGAGGTTCTTTGGGGGTGGGGGCACGAAGAAACTGGGGTCCTGAAGGACCTTCTGCCATAATATCATGAGCAGGATAAAAACAGAATGGGTATTTTGTACATTTATATAGGATATATTATAAAAAAAATAGTCCTTCCGCGTCGCAAACACCACCAACGCCCCGGCCAGCAGCCGCTGCTCTCTGGCCACCCAGCTCTGAAGGCCGTGTCGCTGCCAGCACTGCCAGAGTTACTTCTGCGGTGCTGCTGCCTTCAGAGCTGGGCAGCCAGGGGCGATCACGTTCTCTGCAGCGCAGCAGGACTATTTTTTAAATCCTGTTCCCGTCCCACAATACCCACTCCAACTGCTTGTGCATGGTTTGCTGAATTTTTATCCTGCTCCTGCTATTATGGCAGCAGGATCCCAGTCCTGCTACAGGGTAGAGCCCTTCCAAAAAACAAACAAACAGTTTCAGATGATAGATAATGGAGGGGGAGGCGTGGCAAATTCCATGAATGGTAAGGGGGAGCGTGACTGGCAAAGTTTGCACACCACTGCTATAGAGAGAAGCCTGCCAGAAACTCTACCTGGTAGAGGATCAGAAGCAGCCAATGCAGGAGCCTTCCAACTTCTGGACACTCCACTGAAACCTGTAGTATGTTTTCTGACTTTCACTGTCCTGTGCTGATTGGTTGTTTGTGCCAACCCTTCCGCACCCTCCTCGGAGTCTCTTCTGCTGAGCTTCCTTCTACACTTGTTCCCCTGATTCCTTTTTCTTCCGTTTACTTTCCAGTTAGCGGATCCCCTTCTAAGTAACCAACCCTTCACCCCAAAATAAAAAAAATATGGCATCAACACGACATTTGCTGCCCTTCCATTGCTCACTCTGCTTGTGTTCTACTTTCCCCCCCACCTAGTATCCATCCTATTTACACAATGCTGTCTCACAGTTTCCTTGGACTTCCCTGTCTGTATCTATACGCTTTTTTCTTGTCTTTTATTTCGACGGTAAGCTCTTTGAAGGCAGGGGCAGTCTTTTTATTCTGTGTTTGTACAGCACCTAGCACAACAGGGTTCTGGTCTATGACTGGTGCTCCCAGGGGCTACTGCACAACAACAAAACGACATCTATTACACAAACACACGCTTTTCTAGCTCTCCTAGTTGCCAAGAAAATATTGAAAACATGAACTAGGAGTGAACTTGAAACAGCATTCTCTCCTGAGGGGCGTAAACTGCCCCATTCATGTCCCCGAGACGTTAAATCTAAAACCTAAAGGCAAGTGTTTACGTTTCAATACGGCTAACTCTTTCACGGCTTATTATTTTTTTTTTTTTAGCAGAAACATCCAGCTAAAGGTCACATCCCACAATCACAAACTACCTCCCATGCCTCCCCAGTGGCCAAAAGCCCCCCTGTCCCTGATCTACTTTTCAAAACATCCGGTTTCCCCCACTTCCATTTTTTTAATGCAGTTGTGTTTGTCAATACAAAAAATCTGCGACACAGAAAACGAGGCCAGCACAAACTAACAACATTTCATACCAAATTCAACACAAGGGGAAATTACTCATTATAATATTTGATTATTTACATTAAAAAAATTAGAGGTTTTTAATTAAAACTGCTACAGATTTTCAAGTTTGCTACTCTAGAACGATGCAGAATCCAGGGCTTTGCTGAAAAAAATTAGGCCCAGCTTGCCTAGGAATGCATGGAGCCTTTACTATAAAGGACTGGACAGCATGGGTGAGATGGCATCATTTTGTCCCAAGGCTGTAACTACACTGAACTTTTGCAGTAGTGAGAGGTTTTAAGCCCTAGTACCAGTGCACTTCCACTGGATTTCTAGGGTAGACAAGGTGCCAGATTTTTAAGAATGGTCTATTCCTGCACAGAGCATGTCTAGGAGACACTGGTAAAAATGCCAATGGTTGGCCAGAGTCCTGTCTACACTAGAACTCACACCAGTAGAACTGATGATACTACAATGGCAGGGCATTTTAAAAAGCCGCTCAGGGTAGACTGGGCTAAGAGTGTGCTCATAATCACACAAAATTAAGAAATCAATTATTTGCTCCCTGCCTGTACTGCTCGTGTGTTTCTTTTCTCAAACTATTTCCATTTCTGCTTGGATTCCAATATTTCTGGATAGAAACATAAGAAAAGACTAAGCCTGCTGAGCTGTTCACCCAAAGATCTCCAAAAGATTTTACAAAAGGTGGGTAAAGTTCTTTCTTATTTTGCACATAAGGAAGTTGAGGCACACAAAGTCAGAATGACTTGGCTAAAGTCACACTGTGAGCCAATGGCCGAGTTGGAAATAGAGGATACAATTTTCAAAAGTGTCTAAGTGATTTAATCTCCTAAATTCCATTTGCAAAAGTGACTTAGGCACTCAGGGCCAGATTTACAAAGGTATTTAGGTGATTGAAGCTACACATAGGTGCCTAGGGGGATTTTGAAAATCCCCTAAAAGCAGGTGACTTCAATGGGCGTTATGCACTTAGTAATTCTGTAAATCCTACTAGGCACCTATCTCTATCTTGGGTACCACAACTTTGTAAATCTGGCCCATTAAGGGTCTGAGTTTTATTGAAAGTCAATGGGACTTAGAATCCGCAATGCCCAACTCACTTCTGAAAATTTGACCCAGAATCCAGATCCTCTTAATCCCAGTCCTGAATTCTAATAGTAGAGCACACCGCTTTCCATTACCATAAGAGAGTCACACAGTTCTTTCCCCGATGACCTTTATATGACAAATAAACAATGTTGTGAAGTTCCACGTTTTCCTCACTTTAAGGTTCAACCTTGCATGGAGCTAATCAATGTGGCCTCAGTCCAGCAAAACAATTAACGCACATTCTTAATGTTTAAGCAGTGGGACTCACACGCTTAAGTGTTTTCCTGGACTGGGGCCAGTGTGCTTAACAGCTGCCAGGATCGAGCCCTTTATTACAATGTGTATTTCACCTTGTATCAGAAATAAAATTTTAAAATCAAAGTGCTTTTAATCAAAGTGCTTTTGGAGGATTTTGTGTTTTTCGGTTGTGGATATGAAGATATTTATTTTTTTACTCGTATATTTATTCAATGGTTCCCCTATTTTTCCTCAAGAGAATTCAACAAAACAAACATATTTCCTAGCAGATGACCTATACAACTCATTCATAATTTAGGCATGGTAATTTGAAAGGTACTTAGTAAGAACTGTACCTACATATTATTATACCAATACTCAGTCTCCCATCTAGCCTTTAAGAAAGGTACTTACTTCTTGTAAACAACACCACAACATATACTTGTGCAAATACTGTCCACACAAAATACTGTCCACTGACCACACAAAATTTCTTTATCACTGAATGCTTCACAGCTGGGTACAGTCTAAGCATTCCAATATAGCACAAATAGGCCATAGAGATCACAATGTAGCACACAGGCACAACAACATTGGTGGATGTGACAGGGCAGGGAATGAAGAGGGGCACCATGGCCAAGCTCCAGGGAGAGGGATTAAGCACAGGGAAATGGGGAGAGTTGGGGAGTAGGATTTAAATTGCATTATCTGAGAAAGAGGGTCAGGAGTCAGACTGGGGAAAACAGAGGGGTCGACATGGGAGAGGAATCTCCTGCCCACTGGTGAAAGACCAAATGGATATGGGAAGACTAAAGGAAAAAATTTATCTTGTGAAAAACTTGGTCAACAGTTTGGACTCTGACTCTGCACAACTTGTTCACTTGAAAATTGCCATGGAGGTTTTGAGAGTGCTGGAATTGCAGGATCAGACCCCGAGAACAGAGACAGAAATGATTTTGGAGAGCTGGAGGGGGCTGGGTGGAGGGAGGGGCAAATACATGGTGGAACTTGAAGACTAGGAAGGTGATTTTCAACTGGATTCTGTAAAGAATGGGAAGCCAGTAAAAATTTCTGAAGATGGAGGGTGGGCAAGGGGGATATATTCTTGGGTACTGGTGCGGAAAAAAGGTCACATTTTGGACAATTGTAGTTTGTAGAACTGAGATACAGGGAAATTAAAGCAGGTGTTACTCCAGTCAAGAGGCAATGAGATGAGACAATAAATAAGAGTTTTGGCAGAGGAGTATTCAAGACTGTGTCTGCTATAGCGGGGATGGTGACAGAAGCAGCCAACATTAGAGAGCTGTGGCAGGTGAAAAGAATTCAGGGTTGGTTTCAACAAATCAGCTCCTGATGGTAGAGGGGAAGGTGAGATTTAAGCAGAAGAGGTGGAATGATCGTGAGGGGAGGTCTTCTATTAATCAGCTTTTTTAAAATATAGAAACAAAGGAAGATATTGCCAGAGCCAGAAGCTGGTGAAGTTGAAGCAGACAGAAAGTGAGGTAAAGGCCCAAAAGAGTGAAAGGGATACAGAACTGAGTATCCTCCGCACAGAAGCATTACCCAAGACTGAGTTCAGAAAGAAGGTGGCCAGAAGCCTTGACTGAGTAATGCACCAGTACCTTTTTCCGGAACATTAAGCTTCTCCTTTTTGTGCTTATATTTGTTGACAATTTTGTGGAATAAGTTCTTTTTCTGAGACTGGAATGAACCTACAGACAATATTAATAATAATATATTTTTAATTAGAAGTTTTTATACAGCAAAACAATTATAGCATGTAGAATATAACTACCCCTACAGCATGCCACTTCACTTTACAGTGTAGTGCCTGATCCAACACCCACGGGAGTTAATGGAAACTTTCATTGACCTCAGCGGGCATTGGATCATTCTACTTTAACATGAAAGAAAGATACCAATATAGTTTAAGAGAGTGAGGATGACAAGAAAAGTTGACTACGTAAAAATAGCCCCCTTTCCCTCCAAACATCTGCTCTCTGTGTATAGTCAGAGTAAGAGCTCTTTGGTTTCAGTGACAAAAGTAAGTTTTTACTAATTGCAGAGCTAACGCAGCTCTGGGAGCTGGAGTCTCTCCTGGCTCATGCATCATCCTCAGTTCTGACTGCAGAATTTTTATTACTTAGGATGGTGCCCAAATATCTCAGGGAAGTTTGAGCACTGGCAGTTAGAAAAACGTCTTTCGACTGGTAAATAACATGGACGTGGCCAAGACACAACAAACAGGTAACCCTTCCACTGCAATCCCATTTTTACGGAGTCACTTTTCAGAGCAGAAGTGCACTGTAAAGCATTACCTCCAAAAAAGAAGCAGGGAACCTAGTCTTCATGCTAGCTTCAGACTGGACCCCCCCTTAGAAGAATTCAGAGAGGTACGGTATATGAAATGACAACTTGTGGTTTTTACAAGATGGAGTACTTTCCATTTGCATCTGATTTGATAGTAATTCACTTGAACATGCTCCTAGCTGCAAAAACCACCTCACCTACTTGTCTTTAAAATACACACACCACGAATATTTTAAGTCCTGGAATTTCAAGCTAACAACAGAACTACATACTGCCAACTTTATCTATACTGGTCTTCCTCCAACCCCCCATCGAAGTCTTCCATCATTGCTGCCACCAATACAGCTCCACTAGCAGGAAATATGAAAGTGAAAAGGGTAGCATAGAGAAGGCCTAAATATAATTATTTATATTTAAATATGGATTCTCATACCTACATGTAAAGATAAAAGCAGTATAATCAAGCAAGAAAGTTGGAAACTGTAAGGTGCTTATGCACTTTGGTTTGGGAAGTTCCTGCCAACAGTCAATTTTTTTAGTTTGATATGGTAGTTAGAAGTCACAATCTAAAAGTTACAGCACTATGCAAAAAAGGACAGTCCTCAGTTGGTATCCATCATGGGTAATTTTAGCTTAAGTCTGAACTAATTTAATTATAACTGGTTGATAAAAGTTAAATAACTTCAACAGAGTAGATCAAATTAGTTACACAAGTTCAATCCTTCTTCAGTGCGTACAGTTGCATTCATATTACTGAGCACAGAATTTGGCCCGCTTTGCATTCTTTACCATGGCAAGCCAGGATGCCAGAGTACATGGGAAGTTATTCTAAAGTGAGAAAAATGTTAAAGCTATTCTTATCTACAAGTTTATTTATATCCAATAACAAAAGAAGAGCAGACAAATCTGCTCTCTGTACTTGGGCTTGTTATTAAGCTACTGTACTGGTTAAAAGGGGCAGAAGTAACACCATAAATAGATTTAGTCAGCACCACAGAATTGTTTCAACCTTTGATTTTCATGAAGGCATGATTTCCTTTTACAGAATCTGATATTTGTCCTTTTAAGAGAGTTGTCTTCATGTATAACACCACCACGTGTCGTCCTACTCCTTATCCACTGAGCTGGAAAGACCAGGAGCACGAGGAGTGCACGGGTAAGCATGATCCGCGCACGTTTGTACAGAAAAGTGTAAAGTCATGGCAGTTGACATACACTGAAGAGTGCAGAGTGTCAACAGGGAGAGTAGAAGAAAGCCCCAGAATGACGACCTGACCCAAAGCAACAAAGAGACAAATCAATCAATAGAACTGTTTCCTAAGGGGTGTGGAGCTGATGAGCAGCAAAGAAAAGTTGAAAAGGGTTAAGCAAAGCCAGGCTTGGAAAAGCAGAGGCAGGCAGAGGGAAAGCTGAGGGCTTAAATCCTGGCTCCCTAAAATCAATGGGGTTAGGATTTCACCCCAAGGCTCCAGCAGGACTGAATATTGGCGCAGGGCTCCACGCTAGCAGATCCCAATGAAGGGCCAAGCCCTAAAAGATGAAAAAAATTGCTTTTGGAATGACCAAAGGGGTGATTTCAGCTAGGAGGTTATTGGGATATGTGGCACATTATAAAATAGTACAGAGGTTTATACTACTATACTCTAAGTTTGCATCTTATACCAACACTGCATAGAAAAGTACAGCTCAGCAGTGTCAGACAGATTGCTGAGCACTGGAGCAGTTATTCTGCACAGAAGCAGTGACTAAGGAAGCCACAGAAATAGGTTATACGCTTTACAAATATTACACAGAATGAAGAATGTGTTTTGTTTATGATCCTCTTTCTACCATCCCTTCTAATCAGCTCATCACAACTAAACAAAATTGAAGCAACCCCCTCAATGGGTATTGGTTTCATGAAAACATCTGTTCTCAAATGGAAACTGAAAGACATGGACTTCAGGGATAGGGAAAGGAAACTCTTCTCTGTCCCCTCATTCTGGGTTCCATTTTTCCCCACTTCCCTCTCACATAGCCAGTTGCAATAGTCACTAGTTTCAGAGTAACAGCCGTGTTAGTCTGTATTCGCAAAAAGAAAAGGAGTACTTGTGGCACCTTAGAGACTAACCAATTTATTTGAGCATGAGCTTTCGTGAGCTACAGCTCACTTCACCGGATGCATACTGTGAGAAAACCTGGATTTGTGCTGGAAATGGCCCAACTTGATGATCACTTTAGATAAGCTATTACCAGCAGGAGAGTGGGGTGGGAGGAGGTATTGTTTCATGGTCTCTGTGTATATAATGTCTTCTGCAGTTTCCACAGTATGCATCCGATGAAGTGAGCTGTAGCTCACGAAAGCTCATGCTCAAATAAATTGGTTAGTCTCTAAGGTGCCACAAGTACTCCTTTTCTTTTTGCGAATAGTCACTAGATCATCCTTCAGCAGGGATCATGGATAAAGTGGAGTAAAGGCGAAAACAGGTCATTTTTGTGACATACTATGGCCCAACAGTAAGAAAGTCTTGATTCCATGAAAAATTTCTTCATGTTAATCTATTTAGTTGGTTGATGAGCTAATTACAGATGCAGTTTGTATTGTAGGTGAGTATATTAGCATGCGATTGACAATTACCTAGGGAGGTTGTGGAATCTCCATCACTGGAGGTTTTTAAGAACAGGTTAGACAAACACTTGTGCGGGATCATACTTAGTCCTGCCTCAGTGCAGGGGAATGGACTAGATGACTTATTGAGGTCCCTTCCCGTCCTACATTTCTATGATTCCATGAGTCTAAGAACCAAAACTCTTGGATTCAAACAAACAAACAAAACAAGGAAGAAATACTAAGATGATGATATCAGGTCCAGACCCCAGGGTGCAAGTGTTACCCTTGTGATCAGTATTGTAGAGGCCAAGGAAGGAGCCAGTCATGGAGATCAAATAATCATTCACTCTCACGGGAGTAAAACATATTTTAGGAAACTGCTTCCTATGGGGAAAACGTTCAGACGTACCTTAGCCATACACACAGCTTGTGTGCTCTGGTGTCCTTCAGTGGGTGGGTGTAGTTAAATAGCAGAGCTGGAGGTGTGTCACAACAGGCAAAAAAGGAATCAGCTCATTAGGGATTGGCACTTCGGGGCAAATGAAAGAAAAGGTGACTGGAGAAGAAAGCTATTTTGACTGATGTGCTGAATGCCCTGCTTATCCTGCTTGTTTTGATTACTCGACATATCAGGCCTGAACCACCTCTTGTTTAGACTGTTATAAATCAAGATTAACTCAATTTGAAGTTAACGGCTTTACAACAAACTGATGTAACGCCATTGTCTTCAACTGAAACAAGCAATGTATGTGATTTCTTAAGTATTTAAGGCCTGATTAAGAAATAGTTACTTTAAAAAAAATTTATTTAAGAAAAAATGACAAATCTGTCATGTCCTAGCATCCTGGGAACCGTTCTGTCACACTGAAGCCTACTTACTGAATTTTTAGTGGCAGTTTATGGAGCACTGATCTGATACTGTGAAAACTTCTCTAACTACTGGTCACTAAGAATACATGGGAAGTCTATCATGTGCGCTACAAAGCTATGGACATTTGTCTGAGAGAAAAACAGAATGTTCTTAAACAAGCTTTCTCTGGCCTATGTGCTATCATTATTACTTCTCATGTGTATCACAGTCAGACCTAGACTCCTCAACCAAGACTGGGGCCCCATTGTGCTGGGTACTGTACAAACACACAGTAAGTGACAGTCCCTGCTCTGATGAATGGTCTATAACGACAAGATAGACAGAGGGTGGAAGGAGAACCAGAGGTACAGAGAAGTGAAGACAGCTGCACACAATTGGTCAGTGGAAAAGGCAAGAATAGATTCTAGGTCTCCTAAGTCCCAATCCGGTGCCATATCCACTAGATCAGTGGAATTCAACTTTTCCAGATGACTGTACCCCTTTCAGGAGTCTGATTTGTCTTGTGTACCCCCAAGTTTCACCTCACTTAAGAACTACGTGCTTACAAAATCAGACAAACATACAAAAAAGTGTCACAGCACACTATTAATTACTTTCTTATTTTTACCACATACTTATAAAATAAATCAATTGGAATATAAATATAGTACTTACATTTCAGTGTATAATATATAGAGCTGTATAAACAAGTCATTGTATGAAATTTTAGTTTGTACTGAGTTTTGCTAATGCTTTTTCTGTAGTCTATTGGTAAAACTAGGCAAATATCTAGATGAGTATGCGTACCGCTGGTTGAGAACCACTGGACTGGACCCATTGTGCTTCTCCAATTCATTTGAAAAATGCTTGAGTTCTAACGCAGGAAAAATGTACCCCTCAGAACTATCTCTATAATTTTCTTCTATAATTTTTGTAAGGCTTTTCACTATATGTGCTTCACTTAATGTGCTTCTTTATTAGCAGCATGCACGAGACCCCATTCACAGACATGCACATCTGACAGTTTCTCAGGTCAATATTTGATAGATGACCTGCTATATATAGACTGTTACGTCTGCAAAGGTTGCTATCTGGTCAGCTGTTAACTTAAAGGCAAATTTGGGAAGCAAAAAGTGGGTCTAGGCTTCAGAGCCTGCCACTACTCATGGCAATACCCTCACTACATCACAGGATAAGTTTGGGATCCAGCTTAACGAAGTTAGCCTTGGTGGGGCAGTTATCTTTTACATGGTTAAAATTCTCTTGCACATGGTTGGGTCCGGGTTGCTTCATATCCCTGCCTCACATGATCTGCAGTATCCCAGAATCCACTTCCAGCCAGCGTGGCCAATACTTGAGCTACTCATCTCTGTTGATCTGATACATTTGTTGGCAGCACAATCACCGCTCAGTAGAGCTGACTGAAATTAGGAATTTCTATTCCTTGGGAACTTGCAAAATTTCAGGGGGTTTTGTTGTTGTTCTGAACTGGAATGAAACGTGGAAAGTTTGAAATTTCCCACAAAATGAAATTTCTGAATTTTTTTTTTGTTTCAGATCAAACCTTTTAGTTTTGAGACTTTTTAATATATAATCTTTTAATTGTATATAATTTTAAAATATACAAATCTGGAAACAAAATATCTAAGTGTTCCATTCCCCTGTTGAAATGCTTTCCTTCAATTATTTCCCCTCCAGACAACATTATGTCAAAATCAACATGTTCCCGAGTTTTGATTTTGTTGAATTGATGTTTTTCAATGGAATAATTGCTCTGACGGAAAATTTTTGACCAGCTCTACCTCTTGGTATCTCAGTGCCAGCCCACAATGGACCTGTGCTGACTCACCCAATAGCTGCAAGTGAATTTAGTATTCATGGAAATGAGGAACTGTTAGCTGTGGTTTGGCCAGACACAAGGTATGCCTACACTTCGAGATCGGGGTGTGAGATCCAGCTCAAAGAGACACATCCAATAAAAATAAAGCTAGCTACAGTACACACCTATCTGAGAACCTAGCATGTATTTGGAGCAACTAGTTCCTCCTCCTGTGCTCTATTTTTAGCACACTAGCTTGACTGGCGCTTGCATGAGTATGTCTCCTCAAGCTGAGAATCACACCACTAGCTGGAAGTATAAATGTACCCATGGGATAGGCAAGTGCAAGTGCTTATAATCTTACCCAGAGGGCTCTGCCAGCACTACTCATACCTGACCTGTAACACACCTGAAATTGTATTGCTGGTCTTCTCTTGAGACAAGAGACTGGAAAAATTCAAGGCTTTCCAACTGTGCTTTGCAAAAACGGAGATGAGAATGAGACCAACTTGCTAACAAAGCCAAGGGCAGAATTCAACTTTTCACTATTTGACTATGGAACATATCCCATGATACCCAGACAAATGAGTAGGTCAATAAAGCACCGAACAGTGTGTTCTGTTGCTAGAAATCAGGGAAGTTACTGCTGATTACCACCACCAATTAGCAGTTGGCTCCCAAAACGTGCTGCGTCACAAACCACCAGATTACAGTGTTATAGTATTGGTTCATTTGTTCTTGGTCAGACTTGTAGATATCTCAGATACAAACTATACAGTTGCAATTAGCAACGATCAGGCCTCAGTAAATATTATGGACAAATGGCTAATTTTGCCAGAACCCGCTCGGCCCATCTCTACCTACATAAATACAAAATCAATACTATATTGGGCATGCTCTGTAAACAACATCATAAACAGTTCTGTTCCATGTATTGTAATTTGGCTGCTTGTGATTCATACAAACAGCACAAAACTACGTATGTTTGAACAAGGTACTTAGATTGGCAAAAGTAGTTAGTTACTGCCACCAGCACAGTGATCAGACAGTACGAGTTATTCTCATTTTACCAGTGTATTCAGCATCTTATTGCCTCAGCTCTGCAGAACAGAATTATTGGTAATCATTCCTCCTTTCCTGATGCACTTATATTCACATACATTATAAATACCACGGGTCAAAGAATTAGCCCTAAAGGATACTCACCCACCCTACACAAACTGCACACACGCACACAAACTGCAGCAGAACATGACACAACTGGAAGTTTCTGCTCATGAGAGATTGAGTACTGGACTTAAAAGGGTTCAGAATGGAGGCATCACTGCAGAAATGTTTTATTTCCAGAGTGAGAACGTGCTAAATCAATGAATAAAAGGAAAAAAGGAAAAACAAAACCTGTGAAAGTCCTGGCGATAACCAACTTTGTCATGATGAAGAAAGCAACAATGACTCCACATTCCTCACATGTAGGCAAGCATGCTGAGGTAAGAAAATAACTCCTGAACCCAGCACAGCAGCTATTACGGATTATGAATGTACCTCAGAAAGCACCTTACCTTTGTTGGATTTTGGTTGTTCCGCTGGGCAGCTTCCAACCTTCTTCTTTTTCCTTGGAACAGATACGCTTTTCCGGTCAAACGTAATGGGACTGTACTGAGGGAGGCTGTTGAATTTTTTTTCAAATTCTTCTTCCAATTTTGCTAAACTAAAGAAAAGGAGGGAAAAAAACAAAATCAATCACATGGTTCACACAGATAAAGTTAAAAACAGGTTCTGGGTCGATAAGCTTCAGTGGTACTTTTATACCTGAACTCATCACAGTTAGGTCATTTTATATATACACTACATTTTAAAAAAAATTGAACGATTGTGTTTGGCATTCAGTCCTGATCTGTCACGTGAGGGAGATTAATCGATCAGAAAAGGAGGACAAAGAAACACTGAAAAAGAGTGCCACCAATGTCAGTGAGTAAATAATACTGGATTATGAACAAAAAGGTTTTCTGAAAAAGGCAACTTATTTTTTTAAAAGATTTTCTCCTTTTTATTTATAAAGGGAGCCTTTATATTTAAGCTCTAATTGGTTTCACACACACACACACACAACCCCTCCCTCACTGCCCCTCCCCCCCGCCAAAACTATGAGGAAAAACAATTTACAAAAGCCAAGCAAGCAATAAACAACCAAACTACTTAATATACACAGCTCTTCAATAAGGCTTCTGGGAAGAACCGAGGGCATTGGGCTAGGGATGCAGCAGGACTGGACTGGCTGCTGCATTTATCTGGTGATATATTAATTATTTTATTACACAGAGCCAACTGCATGATACTTTAATTGCTTGTAAATGTATCTGTTGTTAGGGTGACTAGAGCTCCTGTACATATGTTCATAGAATATCAGGGTTGGAAGGGACCTCAGGAGGTCATCTAGTCCAACCCCCTGCTCAAAGCAGGACCAATCCCCAATTTTTGCCCCAGATCCCTAAATGGCCCCCTCAAGGATTGAACTCACAACCCTGGGTTTAGCAGGCCAATGCTCAAACCACTGAGCTATCCCTCCCCTGAGCTTGTGTGGTTTTTGTTGTTAATAATAAACTGGTGCTGACATGAGAAGTCTGAGTTTTCCTAGCTCTAATTTTCCTTGCTATAAAAGACCAGCAGACAATGAGAGTAAACATGAATGCTTAGTGAGACTGCCTCTAAGCACTGTGTGCCTGGAAGAAAGGCAGAAGTGTGAGTTTTTCAGTTTTCTCTGAAACAGCTCTCAAATGAAGCATCATTACAGGCAATGAAACTCGCAAATTGGAGTTGATTTACTTATCCCCGTAACCATTATTCTGTATTTTTGTTAGAAACATATTTCATCTTTCTCTGATGTTCAATCAGAGCCACGTAGAAGAGCAGTGGTTTCAGTTACAAAACACAGATTTCGTTCGCAGCAACTGTTTTGTCAGTAATAGCAACAGGCCGTGCTGCGACCATGCTACTTTGTACATGGGTATCTAGACATCCATGAAGTAAGTAGAGCTGTTGCTTTGATGACTGACATATGCTCTCCCCTCCCTGTACTATTTCCTTTCCCAACTCCCACCACACCTGCCTATGGTCCCGGGGGGAGGGTGCAGGTCTAACAAGCAAACCCAACTTTGACAGCAGAAGAGCCATCATCACAGATAATTTATAGCATGTGGGACGTGGAAGAAGCAGCGAGTGCTGCCATCACTAAGCCAGTGATTTTAATTATTAAAAAAGCAATTATAGTGTCATAAACATACAGAGGTTTACAAACATATAGACAGACATTAGCTGGCCTGAGGAGTTTGCAACCTAAGGCCCCGATCCTGTAATGACGTTCACATAGGCAGACCCCTGCACTGGTACAGGGCCTGGGACTACCTCTGCAGAGCTCATGACAGGACAGGAGCTAAGACAGACAAGACAAACATGGCATGTAACACTAGGGAGTGGCCACTGGAGAAGGCGGTAGGGAGGATACCTGGATAGGGTTGCCAACTTTGTAATATTTAAAAACCAGACACTTCCCCCCCGAAGCCCTACCCCTGTTCGCTCCTCTTTCCCTGCTGTTCCCTGTTGCTCCTCCCCCTTTCCCCAACCTCTGCCCGGATCAGGAGGGACTCATCCGCGGAGCCGGGGCTGGGAGTTGCAGCCACCTGTCGCAGGTAAGAGGCTGCCCCAGGTAAGCAGGGGCTGGGGCAGGTTGATGACTCAGTGCCTCCCCCACCCGCAGTAACCAGACTTTGGGTGTCTGGTCAGTAGATCTGACACAGTCAGGTCCCCTTTTCGAGCGGACTTTCCGGTCAAAAACCAGGCACCTGGCAACCCTATACCTGGAATCAGTACATTTTAAAAAGAATTAATATGAAGAAGGCAGAGGTTACCTGGCAGACAAGAAGAGGGAGATTGTTCCCATGGTAATGGGCAACTAATGCAAGAAAAGGTACAAATCTGAGTCTGGGAGAAGAAGGAAGTTGCAAGGCGAGAAGGGTGGGAGGAACAAGGTGTGCGGGGTTGGGGGAGGAGGAAATAAGAGGAGAGATGTAGGTGGAAAGCCTTGAAGAGGGATGTAGGTATGCAGAGCCTTGAAGAGGAATGTTTAATATATAGGTCTGATCTACACTTAAAGATTGGATTGACCCAGCTATGCCATTCAGGGCTGTGAAAAATTTTGTATCCTGAGCATCACAGTTAGGTTGACTTAACCCCCAGTGCAGACACGGCTACGTCAGTGAAAGGATTCTTTCATTGATCTAGCTACCGCCTCACGGAGAGGTGCATTAATTACATCGACAGAAAACCCCCTTCAGCCAACGTAGGAAGCAACTACACTACCGAGTGACAGAGGCAGAGCCGCAGCACCACGGGTGCGCTGCTGTGGTGGAGACATACCCATAGTTTCTTGAACTGTTAGTAAAAATCTTAAATCCGTGTATTATAAAGATTTCTTCTATCAGAACTGGTTGAATAATAGTAATGAACAACACTGCTGAGTCAGGAAATAAGTTATCCTCACATATATATCTTCACTATCTAACCAGTTGTACAGATGGTAGCACAATATTTGTCAAATACATTATTCAAAACTTTTAACTGGCAAACTCTGAATAAATTATTTGCATCTACATTTTTTAGATTAGCTGAGGGGCTGTGGAATTCATCATCTTCTCAAACTGACTTAAAGTTTTAATGGAATTAAATAAATGGAAAGCTGGTTAACTTTTTAATGGAACATTGTGCAGTATGAGAAGATCTTTACAAAATCTCGGTATCACTGACGAGGACAGTATGTACTGAGAATAATAAAAGTGCAGCGTTACTTTGCGAAGTGTATACCAGGTAATAACACCACCTTGAGATTTGCAATATTTAATGTCCTTGCTCTAAGTGCATTACAACTAAATTTCAGATACATTAGGTTATGAAAAATGTTACTATAAACCTACACAAAAGAAACCTATTAAAACTTTAAGCCTGAAATATGAAGAGAATCTATTCCCTTTAATCCAATTTATTCCCTCTGAATTCAGATAATTAGAAATATCCAAGGATTTGCAAAGTATGAATGGCTAAATAGATTTTTCACCACTATCGCTGAAGTTAAGTAAATCTGTTAGTGCTATGAGGAGAATTGCTATTCATATTCTTGAGAGCCACTTCTGTGTAGATCTGCAAAAGCATTAATTTTTAAGAGTAATTAATAATTATTTCTCTACTGATTATTCCACTGCCTTAACCAGCTTATCTCCTATTCAAGTAGTTGCCTCCTTGACTGATAATGATTTATTTACCCTCCACTGCCTTAGAACAATGCCTACAAAGGAAAATAACAACTCTTGGGTGCTACAATAATAAAAATAATAAATAAGTGAAAGGAGCACTGTCAAATTATCTCCTTTTTGGGGGGTAAAAAGTAACACTTTTTCCAGTTGATGAAGCGCCTACTTAGAACTTTAAATAATGTTTCTTTGAAAATTAAATTAACCCTCTACATCACCTCTTAGCTAGGTAAATATTGTGCTTATTTTAGAAATGTGGAAATAATTATTTGATTCCGATTTATATCGGTGTAAATCAGAGTGATCACAATGGAATTAGATTGGTTTAATAATCAGTGAGAAGACAGAATCAAGCCCAGAGAGGTGAGTGCTGAGCGTTTCAGACGCACGCTCTAATTGCGAGTATCTAGCTTGAGACAGCTTGGGCCTGACTTACAGAGGTGGCGAGCAACCGCTGTTCCCATTGGCTTTAACTTCAGTTTGGAGTGCTCAGCACCTTTAACAATCAGGCCTCAAGTGTCTGAAATGTGGCACTGAAAAATCAGAGTCCATTTTGACAGTTTTGATCTATGCAGCTTGCCTAAAGCTAAACCGAATCAGAGACCAGATCTGGACACAGGATGGTCTGGTTCCCAGTCCTGTGCCCTACATACTATATTATCCTGTTTTTCAGTGGTGCATAGTTATCTACTTTTACTATGACAACCAAATCCATTCCTGTAGATTGGAAACAAATCATGCTTGTGCAAAACTCTGTTCACGTGAGTTACATCAACTCACCCCAGAACAAATTCTTCCTTTGGCTTAGTTTTTTTCAGCTTTTTACTCCCACTCATCCCACTTTGGGAAAAGGCCCAGTTTTCTTCATTCCAGCATCCTTCGTGGTCTGAGGAGTTGCCTTTTCCTGAGCTTCGTTTGCCTAGGAAAGAGGAAAAAGATTCTTACTTTCACCATGGAACCTGTGGCACTGGACTCACAAGGATCCTGTATATCAAGAGTAACAGTGCAATTTCTGCTGCTCTGCTGACTGACTCTTCACATGTTTCTAAAATGGGTTCTGTGCCAACTTAGGTTCCTAAGGGTTAAGAAGGTTACCTGGTAGCAACTGGATTTACCCATATTTACTACCTTAAAAGAGCCAACTTTTGGAACCTTCTGCTAAGCTGCAGGACCCCTACAGTGTGGATCTGCAGAGGTATAATGAAGGAGAAAAGGTTTCACAGATTTAATGTAAAGGAAAAGTAACCTCAAGGGTTCTCGCTTCAATTTGGCTGTTCAGATTATCATCTTCGATTTGCTGCTCAGAGAAATGCTTTTAAATGTATCCTACTGAAAAGATACATCACATATTTTAAACCCAAATTAATCTTTCCATTCAAATTCAAGGTTCTCTCACTGATCATCATCATCATCCACTTTTAACAACGGAGATGCTAAATTTGGAAACTGATGACACATGTGATCTCCCTACTTCTATCCTGAATGAACGAACTACACACTGTTTCTAGATCCCTCCCCTATTCTTTGGGTGGTGTACCTTATCTGGGGACCAGAATATACACCAGAAAGGAGTGAGAGACACATTACCTCTTCAAGGATTCAGAGTTATGCCTACAGACCAACAGCATTTCTTCATATAGGCAACCAATGCTCTAGTGCAGCTGGTCAGGGTTATATAAAAATGCAAGCCCTGCCCAAACCAGCAGATTGACCTGTTAACACATGTATCTTTAAAGTGAAATGTGCTTTAAAGACTATATCTTGCAATCAGATATGCAGTAAAGGGGAAGGAAATATGTCTACTAATTGAATCAAATAAATCACTGGTTGCGTTACAAGCCCGCACCTAATTAATGGCAGACCAAGAGAGAGATGTTGTTCAAACACAATATAACACCTTTTGATTTATTTTTCTCTCCCTCTGTAAATAAATGGCAAAAATCACCTACCTCTGTCCACATTAGCACGCAGGGACGTGAGCATGCCCTCTGACACCAGAGTCTTATAAAGAGCACCTTTGCAAGATCGCTCTGATTTCCTGGAGCCACAGGTTTCAATCTTTTTATTACAGTCACTGTCTGCTGTTTTGACCTGTCCAGGTAAACTCTGCGGTACCACATCCTCTGTTGGGGTCAATGGTTCTGCTTTTATGTTGTCAGGTACCTCACAAGGCGCCTCCATATTGGCTGTAATACTAAGAAAGTCAGGAGGCTTTGATTCTTTGGTGGTCTCCGAGGATTTCTCCTTTGATGCTCTCTTCTCTTTTGATTTCACTTTTTTCTTTGGTGACTTTGTGTCCAACACACTTCCCTTCATGTTTGAGGCAGGGCGGACCTTCTTCCGGGGGATTTCGCCGAATCTCTCTGCACCCCAGTCGCCCTTTGCAACTGCTTCGATAGTATAAATGACACTTTCAATATCAGACTCAGAGGACTGCCTCTTTTTACAAGCCTTCTTAGGGTTGGATTTTTCGTTTGTGTGCCGGTCCAGCTTATTTTTTTTCTTTTTCTTTTTTATCTTTTCTGGTTTGCTCAGCCCCAGGGTATTAAAGTCAGCAAGTGACAGCTCTTGAGAATGACATGTGTGATCCTTTGCACTGGTACTATCATTTATCTCTAAAGTACTGCTGTCTGCTGCCAGATCAGTAAAGTGACTGCATTTTGTAACTTTCTCCGACTCTTCAGTTTTTGTCTTTTCGTCATTTTGATTTTTCACCATCTCAGATTCTTCCACTTTTACTTCCTGTGAGTCTTTCACATTCACCTTCTCCAATTCTTTCACTTTCACTTCCTCTGGAGCTTCTGCTTTCACATCCACTGATGTTTCCACTTTCACCTTCCCAGGTTCTTTCACTTTTACCGCCTCTGATGCAAGGCACATCTAAAACAAGTTTAAAACATCCAATCACCACCAATTAAATGCCCCTCTCATTCAATTTAATTATTTTGATTTACAGAAATGCTAGAAAGGGGCACTTATCTAAGGCCCTGATTTAGGAAAGAAGCCCCCTGCATTCAGGACAGTACTTAAAACATCCCCCCATTCAGGATAGTATGCTGTATGATCTCCAGGTCTGAGGGAAAGACACCTGAATCAGGCTGTAGATGCCCATGACATCCTCTGAAAATACACAAATAGTACCATAAATGCAGTGGTACATTTCGATATAACCCACCATCAGTAAACCAGGTAACCTACAAACTATTCCACCCGCTCCTTATCATTCTGGTTCCTACTTTCAAATGCCAGTGAATGAAGAATTTAACCAATTCTTGATACTATCATTTTTTTCTTTATTCAATTTGCAAAACAAAGTAAAAAACCAAAACAAAACCTTTAAATTTCTTTTACATGATACAGAAAAATCCTCTGAAATCACAAGCCTCTTCAACACCAGAAATGTAAAGTGTTACTACCTTGGAGCCAACCTTCCTGGTGATATCAGTAATGGAGGCCGAATCCCTCTATCTACCCACAGAACGGCTACCATAAAGGATGCATTAAGTGCAAGCTTCTCCTAACTGCTCTCCCACTGGTCCTCAGCAGTGACAGAGGGATCAGCGCAGGACCTGACAGGGTAGTTCACAGTCTCCATGCCTTGGCTTCTCTGCTAAGACTGCTAGCAGGGGTAACCACAAGTGTCAGACCAGCTTCCTCTGGGAGGATGTTCAAAACTTTAAGAGAAACACAAACCAAACCAAACCATACAAACAAATGACCACCAACTCCTTTAACAGAGGTCACCAAAAGAACCACTCAAACCACTCCCCTGGGCTGGATTTTAGCCATTGGCCTAGAAGTCTCCATACCTAGTACTAATTTACGAATCCACTGGGCCTCCTGTCACTATGAAACTGAACATTTTATTTTTCTCACACATCTTTTTAAAATCACATAACCTGCTATTTTACCTGCTTTACAGTTCAATAGGTTCAATTTTAGTTAAATCTGTAGAAAATAGAGATCCTTTGGCTGACCTGATTCTTTTTATTATTATTACTTTTGTCAAAGAAAACTCAGCTCATGAGTTCAGATTTGGCTCTAAGGAAGATAGTATCTAAAGAAATCCTGGTAATAATCTCTCATAGTCTGTTTATTTAAATAAACTGAAATTTTCCAAGTTCCTAAGAGGCTTGGAAAATCTCAATCTTAAATCTTTAAAATATCCTGTTCATGTGACAGCAACTCCATTTTTAACCCTTCTTCTCTGCTCTACACCTTTTCTTCTAAAGCTTGTAACATAACCAGCAGAGAAGACTTCGGACTGCTTTAGCTGTGTGGCTATGAAAGGGGCTTTGGGTGTTGTAGGCTATAAACTAACTCATGGCATGTGGTCTTATGATTTGGAAGGTTTAGAAAAAAAGAGAACTTTAAATGTTTCCACAACGGGACCATTCACTGTAACTACTCCTGGAAGGACAGTCTGATGTCAGCTGCAACGTATCAGAACACAGTTCCTCCAGAAGTCATACATGTATTCATCATTTTAATATAATCTGCATGAGAGTAGAAATAAATGGAAGTGACTGAAGCCTTCTAAAACGTATTTGCAATGACAATGTCCTGACCTGAATAAAACCCCAGAAGTGTTCATTAAAAATACTCTGAATACAAATCAGATAAGTCCTTTGCCATCAGAGGTTCTGACTTTTTTACTGTTAACTCAGTAGCACTAAGAGCTTGTGCTTTAATGGCTAGTCTAGGGAAATCTTGATTCTTCGCACCCAAGTGATAATTAGTACGGTTGTTTATAGAAGCATAAATTATGATGGTGCCACTGTTCTGACTGCTAGACTCAGGCAGTCAGCATTATTAGCTTCTCCTCCCCACTGCACCAGTGGTAATTAATCACCAGTATTTTAATATTACCTCTGCCAACTGAAACAACGCTGATGTCCCACACTGCTTTGTTAAGTCAGGAGGGCCTGAATGGGATGTACTTGAGGAAATCTTAAGCAAAAAACAAAGAAGGAAAAAAACATTACTTCTCCAATACATCCTTCCAGTGTGTTGAATTTAAAATTTTTACAAGGGTGACTTTTCCTCCAGCCATACATTCATAAAAGTCCATATTGTGAGAAAAAATTGCATTCACGGTACATCCAAAGGGCTCATTGCTGGATTTTCCTCCTTATAAATAATAATCTAGTGCCCTCAGACAACGCCACTAAGAGTGATTTTCGACTTCTGGATTCTTATTAATCAGGGCATCATTTAGGAGAAGGCTGACATAAAGGACAAGTTCTCCTGTTCACGTACATTGTTGTAGCTCCGCTGGCTTCTTGGAGTCAGTGGAACTGCTCTGGTTTACACCAGTGAAGAATCTAGCCCAAACTGTTTCTAAATGTACCTTTCCTCTTGTATCAGTTTAGTGCTTATCTTCAGTACTTCAGTGGAGCCTGAGTAAGAAGTGTTGAGGAAGACTCTAAAACACAACCACTTTCTAAACGCATTAGAGCACCAATCCAAGCATCTCAACATGAGGCCTCAACATTCCTGCAAAGCAGGTATTTTTATACTCCAAGAACTCTGATGCCATCAGTTAGGCTCTATACCAGCCTTGCAATGGCGGAAGGGGATGTACAGCTGCTTCAGTGGAGTGAGGTGCAGAATTTGAAGGGGGGTACAGATCCTATCCCCAAGCAACTCTCCACTCATTTTGGTCTTTCCATCTAACCCCACCACCGGAGCCATGAGAGTTACTTTACAGGACCCCCACCCCAAATCACTACCATAGAAGGAAGAGAGACCAAAAATATCCTACTGGGAGTCAATATCCTTGAGGAGGTTGCATCTATTCACATAATCTCCTAATCACTCTGAATTATTATTCAATGGCCCTGAGCTGTCAGCTGTTGAGGCTGCAGGGCTCATAAACTATCTCCAGGGTTGTCAGCTATTTGTGGTAGAACCAGACTCCCTGCACTGAGTCACGGAGATGTTGCAAATGCTCACTGTTCTCCTCACCTTAGACTGGAAACAGGATAGAGAGTGATTGTGTAGAGACATAGATCTCTATGGAACCCACGGCTGAGCTGCACGGCTATGGCTTTCCAAGCAGTCACCAGATTGTATCCCTAAAAGTAGCTGCTTCAACCACTACTAGAGTTTACATGAACCTATTTGGCTCACTTTTAAATATATTTTTGGCACTGTTTGCATAATACTGACAAAAATCAATCTAAAAGAACAGAGAGATGAAGTTGAGAGTTTGATTCTAATCCATACAAATAAAGAAGAGTGGGGGAAATGCAAGTATGGTCAAACCCGAACAACTTCTTGGGCTCCGATGATGGGGTCCCAGAGTCCGGTGATGGGTCCCCAGAGCTCAGGGCTCACTCTGGGTGGGGAGTGGGGAAGCCTGCTCGTCTCCAGCACACAGCACATGATGTTTGGGTTACAATGGTGCAATGCAAATGCCTGCCAAATGAACTTGCAGTGATGGGGATCACTCCAGGGGTAGGAACACAACATGTTAGGGCAGCTTCAAATTAATGCCTGATCTGCCCACTCAGTGGTAATTAAAGAATTAAGAAATTCACAAGTTAAACAGAATCTCTCATATTTTATGCGTCCAACTGGGTTCAGGTGTCACAGAGAACACAAAACCAAAACCACACCAAAAAACCTGTGAGCTTTTCACAGGCTAGCTGATCCTTCAAGGGGACTTAGACACGGCATCACCTGTGACAGACCAGTGACCCTCCCAGCTGATCAGCTAGGAATCAGATGGCCTTGTTTATCTGGTAGATTCAGAAGAAGGGAAGCTCCCAGGCAGATGGCCTGGAGGAGGACTGAGGAGGATTCCAGGAGGGAGTCTATCTGGCCTCTGTGACTGGCCCTGGAAGAAGGGAGATTCCCAGAGGGGAAAAGCCCAGACAGTCAGCTCTCTCTGTAGGAGAGTGGGAAAGAACCGACCGTGGAGTCGGGAAGGGCAGAAGACTTTTTATGTTGCTCTTGGGATTATTTACTAAGTTTGCTACCAGCACCTCACAAGGTGGTGCGTGGGGGACGGGTCACTTGCAGGTTTACACAAGTGTAGATGGTGGATCCTCTGTAACTTTAAGTCTTTAAAACATGATTTGAGGACATCAATAACTCAGCCAGAGGTTAGGGGTCTATTACAGGAGTGAGTGGGTGGGTGCGGTTCTGTGGCCTGCAGTGTGCAGGAGGTCAGACTAGAGGATCATGATGGTCCCTTCTGGGCTTAAAGTCTATGACAGTTTCCTCAGAAGGCTAGTAGAAAAACAGAGGCAAGGTGAATAGTGACGTAGTGGGCACAAGCGCAGGCTATTCAGGCTGACCCAGCCAGAGCATCTTAAGAAGGATTTGTGCAGAATTTTTATAAATTTAAGTTGGAGTCTGTACCTTACCTTTAGTTTGTATATTAAATTAGGTTTGAATGGACCTACTTAAATAATCATCGAGAGAAAGCGCATGGATGTTTGTTTCAGATCCAAGTTTCTCGCTGCCAGACTCAGTCTCCTCTTCTGCTTCAATTGTGCTACAACTCTGCACTTCTGTGGGCAAGCATATGGACTTTCCTATGACTCCTAAGGATTTGTTTCTTAAGAGGTGCCAGACCTTCACCTAGTGGTGATATGCAAACATCAGGCCTGATTCAACAGTGTTACTCCAGTGCCATGCTGGTGTAACTCCAGTGAAATCAGGCTCACTATTATTAAAGGGGTACAACATTAAGATCACGTGCAGAATGCTGCCATTATAATAAGCAAAGGAAGGGGATAGTTCAACACATTTTCCCCACCCCCCACTGTTCCTCGGACGTTCTTGTCAACTGCTGGAAATGGCCCACCTTGATTATCACTACAAAAGGTCCCCCCCCCCCACTCTCCTGCTGGTATTGGCTCATCTTAAGTGATCACTCTCCTTACAGTGTGTATGGTAACACCCATCGTTTCATGTTCTCTGTGTATATAAATCTCCTCACTGTATTTTCTACTGAATGCATCCGATGTAGTGAGCTGTAGCTCACGAAAGCTTATGCTCAGATAAATTTGTTAGTCTCTAAGGTGCCACTAGTACTCCTTTTCTTTTTGCGAATACAGACTAACACGGCTGCTACTCTGAAACCTGTCGCACTTCTAGTGTTCACAAGCTTTTTTGGCTTGTTTTCAGAGCTGCAAAGGTCACATCCCCCTACAGATCACTAGCTCCTGCTAACTGTGATCACCCTAGCATGCACGCTGCTGGAGTCTAGGGACTGCCTAAAGGGTAAGGCAAATCTCTTCTTTCCACTCATGCATATTTCTTTAAAATTTATCTTTTTAGTATCCTTATTTTCTAACCAAGAAGGAACAAAACATTACTGTTATGCAGTCAGGGGTAAAAACCCCCCACGATACGTGGGTCCAAATTCTAGAGTTTTTTCAATGGTTCTAGCTTCTAGATTTCTCTCCAGCAGAATGAGTGTTGGGATGCCACTGGATGGGAGTCAGCGAACCATTCTGGGCATTGAAATCTGCAAGCTGTGGTCTTGCATAGTAAACAAACAATATGCTGAAATGTTCCCTTTTCCTTATTTATCTGAGGGAACCCAGCACACATCCTTTAATTTGTAGATTCTTGACATATTAAAACAAAAATATCCAAGCCAAACTTCAAGGGGATGGGGTATGTTTTATCAACAACGAACAAACTGACATTTCAGATGCATCAAGGAGTTCCAGTAGCGTCTGGAATACCTAAATCTCAGCGAGTTTACTTATCATGGCCCAATACTCACATGGTAATTTTAATCTTGGATACGGATTGCAGTCCCCACTCTTTATAAAGAGCCTCACATTCCTCAAAACCTGCTTCTTGCTTCCTAAATTGGGCCACAAATCAGGAAAGGATTCCCCATGCGTAAGTCCTATTAAAGTCACATACTGAAGTGTGACTATATACTTTTCTGAATCAGGACCTTGGTATCCGCAGTGACAAATCATCTACACCTTCTCTTGCCGTACCTGTTGTGCTGAATTGTGTTTTTGTCAGAGCTGTACTGTGAGTTCTCCAGGGCAGGAATCTGATCCTGCTTTCTAAGGGACCATGTATATTTACAACATAAATGAATTAAAAAAATGTCAGCGGTAAGTATCCCCTATGACAGCATCTCAGGCTTCGTTTTTTTGTTTGCTAAAGCTGAGTTTGCTAAAGCTGAGTTTGGTGCTAGAGTTTGCTAAAGCTGAGTTTGGTGCTAGACTAACTTGTGAAGCCCAAGTGTTTTGGGGAAAATATGCACACATGTTCACATCATGATGGTAACAGGAACCTTACCTCTGCCAGCTGGAAGAGTGCGGACTTCCCACAGTGCTTAACAGGCTCAGGACTCCCCAGCTGTGAAGTATTTGATGAGATCTACATTTTGAACAAACAGAAGAGAGAACATTTCAGGGTCACTGGGGAAAGAGGGGGGGGGAAGGCTAACTGTCCCTCAACTTCTCTTGGGATATTGCAGACAGTCAGTATAAACACTGGGCCCCAAGTTAGGAAAGCATCCCTATTCAGGAAGCACTTACGCATGTGCTGAAGTTCCATGAAAGTCAACAGGACATAAGCGTGTGCCTAAGTTTTCTCCTGAATCTGGGCCTACGTGCGTAACCACATTTTTTATTGGATTTGTGACCTCCATAGATGACACATGCTAGCCATGCAGGTTTTTCTACATCACTTCAGTGACCACCTAAGGGACCACACAAAAAACAAACCCCATCTGCTACTTAGCAGAGGCGGGTCTTTTGCTAAAGTATAAAGTTATACTGGAAACTTTGGGGAATCTTTCTGTGTGGTTACTTAAAACAGAGTATTGTTTGTTTGAGATGGGTACAAATTTCAATGTATTCCTTTAAAGTTAAAGGAAAGCTTTCAGTAAGTAAAGTTTTCCAGATCAATAAGGTCTTATTTGCCCTTTAACATAGACACTGTTATTCCTGCCTTAGCAGCTGCCTAGTGGCCCACTTCACAGAACTGCCTTAGTCTGCCTGTTACAGGTGGCACAGCAAAGAGACCATTTTAACCTAATGGCAGTCACACTGCTCAGAGAGCATCAGTGTTCATTGTGCTGTCCCAACCTTGGCTTTGTAGAATTAAATGGTATTGTTTGGAATGAGAGACTCCATCCCTTAACACTGGGTTTTCAGGGCACAGGTGTTCCTGAGACAGTTTCTTCATAACACACACATTTATATTCACAGTCTTTTGGGATACACAAGGCCACTCTAATTTTTGGTTGCAAGCTTGTCCACTCCTGGGTCTCAATGTGTTTTTATACACATTTTTCCTTTGGAATAGATTACTTTACTTTGCAGTTTCAAGGGGATACACTGGAATTAAAAAACAAAACACCCATTTTACTGCCATTCATTCACCATACAACTATGTTTAAAATACACACAAACATTATTTTTGTTTAATGTTTATTAATAGTTATTACTTCTATTACAGTAGCTCCTGGTGGTCCAGTCAAAACTGGGTCTCTATTGTGCGAGGCACTGTATAGCCATGGTCCCAGCCCCAAAGAGTTTCTAGTCTAAAACCCTGATCCTGCAATGAGCTCCATAGAGGCAGTCCCCTTAAGCACACAGAGCCCCATTATAGTCAACGAGTGAGCGTACTCAGTGATCCTCCTGCACAGATTGGCTTGCAGGATCCGGGCCTTCGTTTCTTTAATTTCTATTTTATAGTAACTTACATTATAAAAATATTAACCACAAGGCAGATCTCCTCAATTCAACCTCAAAGCTATTTAGGGGTCCGGAAAAGTAACTCCACGTTGCTTAAACAGAACATGAGCTCACACAGAGGCATGTTCTGATTTTTGACACCACATGTGCAAACCAAACAGAGTGGAAATACATCATTAATTGTGATGTGGACATTCACAACCAAATGATGGCAGAGCTGTTGTTACAGTTTTACAAGGTGGGAGGAGAAGTCAACATATTACCTTAGCATGAAATAGACTCAACAATTTGGAGAACAAACTCCAGGAAACACAGCAAGTTTAGAATTTATCTCAGAGAAGATGTTTGCTGGGCTTGGGAGGTGATAGAAGGATCAATCAGCTCCCAATAATGATCTCAAATTTTACTCTCTTCTCGTTAAATGCAATCTTCTAGTTTTAACAGAATTATCAGTATCTACCACACCTTCCTAATTTCCATTCACCTCAAGCATGAATGGTTAGTTCTTATACACAGGGTTGGCTTCTGATCCCACAAAACCACTTATTTTTAGGATCATCTTACTATCTCAGAATCCTTTTACAATAATTGCCAATATTTTAGCTACTATTTCTGGCATGGGTGGTATGTTATGCCATAGTGTACGCTTTTTGTTGCCTATGGAGTACAGGGTAACTCAGACATTTAGTAAAATGTTAAGGCCTTAACTCACACTAATACTATAAGCGTATTTACTTATTTTATATAATGATGAATCTATATCGGAAGATTATGGCTTTTTCCTAAACTTGGAGTAGGGAGAGAGGGGGAATAGTGAATCAGCCATTGTGTACACAAATATCACGCTGCTAGGTCAACCTCCAATTCATAGGCATTTTGCCTCGAATTGCTAGATTTAAATATTTTGCACAAAACCCAAACAAAATGTAAAGAGTTGTCTCTATGTCGATTGTACGTGGGTCAGTGAAGCTGCACTGGGGATGAATTCCGCCCCAAGCATTTGTGTGTCCTGACTGCAAGTAGAGGGAATAGAAAGGGAAATTATACATTGCTGCAACAAGGATGCTAGCCTGCACTTGTTTTGAAGTTAGTCTAGAGAAAAGCTTTAGTAGAGCAGCTAAAAGAAGAGTACTGATTTTGAGGTGATTAGCCTGGTGATTTTATTGCCATCATTCCTTGGAAACATTTTCGTTGTTTAATAAAAGATGAGAATTTAGTTAAGTAAACCCAAGGGGAGCTTGCGAGTCTTCACTGCACAGCGTTCATCACCATCTGTTCTCATTTGCCAAACAGAGATTCAATAGGCCTCGAGAGCAAGTGTTTCCATCTGCTCCATTTCCCTCACATGAAAAAAAGGAGAAGAGCAGCCAGCAGCACATGACCAGAGAGCTCTCCAACCACCACCAGCAAGTGCACCTCAAACCATTGTCTGCTGACCAACCTCGAGCCTAGATCACGACCTTCCGTGGAAAACCCCTTAATTCAGTGATATCATCAGAACCGTGGGACTTTCTTACGGATTTTTAAATATCTCTATAGCATCTGCACGTATATCCAGACATGCTGCACGACTCCTAGGGCTCTCATCCCCTGTTGTGGCCGGTCAAGAACAGGCAGGCCTGATTAGCCCTATCATCAGTTTTAACTGAAAAATATAGCACTTGGTGAAAACAAGAAGGTGAAAGGCATACTGGGATTCTCAGGAAGAAAGAATGCCATGGTGTATAATAAGCTGTCTATGAGTGACAGGGGAATTCTATTCCCGGGGCAAGGGATGGCCATTATAAGTGACCCATCTACTTGATGGGATCACTCTTTTCACAAAGAGTCAGCCTTATTCACTCCTACTGTGAAGGGAATAAAGAGAAAGGGAACATATGAAGAACACCCAGTCAGAACAAAATGCTGTCTGGGACGGCTGCCAAGAATCCCCAGGCATACTGGCTCACAATGCATTTCACATCATTTCACAGAACTATTCCACTACTGCTTAAATATCTACTTTCACTCCTTTTTTTAGTGGCACTGTACATTGCTCATTGCAGTATGCTGCAAACTGCTTACCATAACTCAGCTTACTAATGGCAGCAATGCACTAATAGACCGGTCACAGGAAAAAGTGGCAGAGCAAGGAATGGGACTTTTGTCAAATGTGACAAAGATTCCCTGTGTGAATAAAAGCCCTGTATTAGAAAAAAGCAGAAGCAGAGCCAACAGCAGAAAGAAGGGCTTAAAGAGATACTGCTGTGTGTTCCCCCCAGAACAACCTAGATGAAACCAGGCTGCATATGATCTCCCCAGTGTTGTGTAGCAAGATGTTAGTCACTGCAGTTAGCATTGCAATGATGTTGGCATGACACAGGGGAGTATCTCTGGGTGAACAAAGGTTCTTGGTGCTAAAGTGTTTTTATGGCTCTGGCCAGATTTCTCTCTCTCAACTCTCTAATTTGAAGTAAATTATTGTCCTAAACTTCAGAGGCAAGGCCAGCCTGGAACAGACATTATTCTCTTCCAACATAAAATAAGTCCTAGCTACGTGTAGCAGAGTAAGGGGAGGTTTTAACATTTCCAACAGAAAAAACAGATCCTACATTTAATAACTCCCTCTTTCAAATTAACCAATAAAATGCACCTTCCAAGTTCCCCTGACTTCTACTGTTTCTCACAACATCTTCAGTATACTGAGTTAACTAGCTGCGCATAAGTAGGTATGTCATTAAACGCACTTATGGTACCTTCCTACAGGAAAGCTAGGAAACATGAATACATATAAAGAAAAGGAGTACTTGTGGCACCTTAGAGACTAAACAATTTATTTGAGCATAAGCTTTCGTGAGCTACAACTCACTTCATCAGATGCATACTGTGGAAACTGCAGAAGACATTATATACACAGAGACCGTGAAACAATACCTCCTCCCACCCCACTCTCCTGCTGGTAATAGCTTATCTAAAGTGATCACTCTCCTTACAATGTGTATGATAATCAAGTTGGGCCATTTCCAGCACAAATCCAGGTTTTCTCACCCTCCGCGCCCCCCCCCCCACAAACTCACTCTCCTGCTGGTAATAGCCCATCCAAGGTGACCACTCTCTTTACAATGTGTATGATAATCAAGGTGGGCCATTTCCAGCACAAATCCAGGTTTTCTCACCCCAACCCCCCCTTTTTCAAAAAACCACACACACAAACTCACTCTCCTTCTGGTAATAGCTTATCCAAAGTGACCACTCTCCGTATGTGGTCACTTTGGATAAGCTATTACCAGCAGGAGAGTGAGTTTGTGTGTGTGGTTTTTGGAAAAAAGGGGGGGGTGAGAAAACCTGGATTTGTGCTGGAAATGGCCCACCTTGATTATCATACACATTGTAAGGAGAGTGATCACTTTAGATAAGCTATTACCAGCAGGAGAGTGGGGTGGGAGGAGGTATTGTTTCACGGTCTCTGTGTATATAATGTCTTCTGCAGTTTCCACAGTATGCATCTGATGAAGTGAGCTGTAGCTCACGAAAGCTTATGCTCAAATAAATTGGTTAGTCTCTAAGGTGCCACAAGTACTCCTTTTCTTTTTGCGAATACAGACTAACATGGCTGTTACTCTGAAACCTGAATACATATAGAGGTTCTATGGAATCCTAAAATCAGAGATATAACCATCTATTAACTTTTTTAGGATGGTTTGATAATTCTGTAGGCAGGCGATCATATTCTGTTCAATTCTACAGGTTGTTGTTAACAGAGTCATTTGGATAGCACACAAATGATGGTAGAGATTTTAATAGCTGACAAGGGGATTTAGCTACACAACTCAATTGTGGTATTCACATTTATAGGAGTTGTGTATCCAAATCCTGGTGCTAGCTTCAAAAGTCTCATCCTAGAGTTGCCCAATCTGATTTATAATCATTCAAGAAAAACACTTAGTACATCTGGAAAGTCCTTCACAGCTACTGTACATTCATGCTATTGTGTGTCCTACCAGGATACTGCTATTCAGACATTTTCTGGCCCCTTAATGGTTACCTATAAACTACTGTTTTACACTTAGATCTCTTATCAGTAATGATGTGTCCTGAATGTCCATCATAGCCAGGCAATACATAATTATCTTAAAGCTTAATACAAAGGAAGACACAGGGCTGGAGGAGAAAGGGTGATGAGTAGGAAATACGGGGGTTCCTGGAGTCCATAATGCACCTGTGCAGGGCCATGTACAACGCCAGTTCTTATGCTCAATGAACAGAAACTACGAACACCTAGCTCCACAAGCAATACTAGACTCCCCAAAGTAGACTGGAAGGAGGTATTATTAAATACATTCAACATATTCCTACAGCTGAGGGAATTCTGTTACAATTATCCATAGGTCACCATAATGTACACATTCAAGTACAGGTGGCAGGAAAAAAAAAAAAAAAAGCTCTAGCCGCATGTTCAAGGTATTTTTGGATACGTCGTCTAACGTGCATTATTTACTGATCCACTGTGGCCTTATGTGCCCTTGTAACTCTTGAGGTTTGCTTGCTCTGCTCTGCATCTCTCTATTTGTAAGGTGTATGCTTCCTGCCTGCAGAGGCGGATGTCATTCTGCAAGCTGCTGCAGCTCCTTACAAAGGGAGGCACACACTGACACTTTGGATCATCCTCTGTTTGTTGATTCCCTTGATCTAAAATAAGAAGCCTTTTGGAATGAAAGTCTGTAGCTGTTCTTCGGTATGGAAAGACACATAATATTCCTGACTTCACGGCTTGTGTGTATGTGGGGTTCTGGTGTATTATGTACGGTGTGTTTGAATAGGAAACCTACCTCTCCGTGGATCACTGGTTACTACGCCAACATTCTTCCCCAGCAGAAGGCTCAAATCAATTCTGTTATGGTGCTGAGAACTTACGGCCTGTTCCTTTCACTGCTACTTATGTGACCACCTGGTGTAACCCACATGTTTTATACTGCAGCATTTGAACTTGTTTCTCTTGTGGAGCAGGAGACAGGCAGTGGGGGTGGACGAGACATGAATCTTATCCAGATACTCTGTCTCTCTGCACAGGTGCAGAGAGCAGGGCAGGCCAGGGTAACTCAGGAAGAAGAATCCAGGAACTTCCAGAAGGGGTGGAGGAGTTACGAGATATGCTCAGTAGCTATCCTGAGACTATAAGAAGTTTTTTCATTGTGATCACCGAACCTGACAGGTCATACCCTCTTCACGCTCTGAAAGCTGAGCCAATCAGAGTGGAAAGGGTGGGGGAAGATTACAGAGGAGTTAAAAACAGCCCTGTGGACTCAGCAGCTGATGGATACAGGACCAAAAGATGTGTCTGCTGTGAGGGCTGAGTCCCTTTCTCCTTGTGCCACTTTGGATACGGGTCAGGGCTATTCTAGCTTTATTTACTGGGGAAGGATAATGTTTGGTCCACTGTGGTGTGTTTTGTGGGCCGAAACAGAGAGCTGGGAGGGAAGCATTTGTTACCCCTAGATGCTAGAGAGCCTGTGGACCTCCATTTAGCTATTACCTAACTGCTCTAAACTGGGATTCTGTCTCAGTTAGAGAGAGAGAAAATGGAGCAACAAGCTTCAGCAAAGAGTTAAGCTGAGGTGCAGGAAGAAGGGGAGTGCATAGTTATACAGAATATTGCCTGTACAGCTCCATCCCCCCCGCTATACTTGCAAAGGCTGATCTGTCATAATTAACAATATCCTTTCCTCTCTCCCACTTTAAAAAGAATAGTTAAGTTGTTATACCTCCGCAAACTGAAACAGTGCCGACTCCTCAGTTTGTTTTGCAGCCGCTGGGGCATCAGGTTGTGATGGGCTCGAAGAGAGCTGGAGGGAAAAACGATTTTTTTGTAGACAGTCATTTCTAGCTTCAACATTCTACACGTCTTATACCAAATGTACGAAGACTCCCTGTATCCAAGACCATGCAGATAACTGTACTGTAAAGAGTACTTGGCTTTCCTAAGGGGCTAGTAAAAGGTAATCTGTGAGGAGTACTTACATCAGTTTCACTATTAAAATCACCATGATTTTTAAAGAGCTTTTACTGCTTCACTGAATAGTCAAAATAGCAAAATAAAAAAGTAACACCACCTCATGTTTCAGAGTTCAGTGAAAGGGGTATTTCACTGCAGTATGCTGGCATTTACAAAGCACAATAAGCAACTTAGTTTGGAATGTGTATGAACGCAGACATGGTAACAGCTGCACAAAACCAAAGTGAGGCACTGGATAAACACCAGTAGCCATAAACGCTGTACTTTGTTAATCTGAAATTCCGATTACATTGGGTTTGTATAGCGATTTATTTTCTACCGCCACAGATGCCTGCAATGTAACCAGAAGCATGTTTTATTTCCAAGGAAATTAAAACATGCCAATAAATAGGCATCTGAGGTGAAGCATATATGAGTAGCTTCCAACTTGCTCACCTTACAAAAGATGGATGTGCAGATGTGGCTGTGGATTGGCCCCCTACCCTGCCACTGGGTGAGGAAAAGCCAATGGGATTTAGTGGGAGGTCACAGGGCCTCAGCATAACTGTAACTACAGCACCTAACAAAATCCTGCACAACATCCCTCCTGCCCACGGCATTGCAAAATGAATGTGCAGTCAGTAGGTGAGCTGTGATTTCCCCTATATTACCAGGACTTACCAGGAAACACCAAGCAAAAGGCCATTAAAAAAAAAGATGGAGTAGAGTGATTTTCGCTGTTTTGTAGGAATTGTGCAAATGCTACATTAGAAATATTGGATGATGAATATTTATTTATTATCCTCACCACCATGGACACTGGACTTTTAAGGTGGTGGTAAGTGATCTTATTACTGGCTGGAAAACTGAGTTTCCCCTCCCCTCAAGAGTGAAGCCATTAGCTTTTAAGAATTCAATATTATACATTTTATTCTGTCTGTTATCTTTCCTGATACATAAAGGATCTGTCTGTTCTCGACAGAAAAGTACTCCTTTTCTTTTTGCGAATACAGACTAACACGGCTGTTCCTCTGAAACCTGTCTATTCATGTATTTCAGGAGTTCTGAGATCTTAGCTTGAAACCTCGGGTTTTGTGGGTTGAAGTTAAGATATGAGCATTCATTTACTTTGGGGGTGAAGGAAGAGATGGTAACGTTATTAGCACTAGGAGACAGAAGGCTCAGATCCACAGCTGGTGTAAATTGGCAAAGCTTGATTATCTTCAGTAGAGCTAGAGTTATTTACACCAGCTAAGGATATGGCCCTAGCGCTTCTGCTTAAACTGAATATCTTTGCTTATGGGTTTAGATTAGCCCTTATGGTTTCCTCCCCCCTCCCACCCCCCAAGAGCTGTACAGAACTTAGTCACACAACGCCCCCTACAGTTCTCAAGATTTCCACAGCTCACATATTTACATTTGTGTGTGATTTCATTCTTTACAATCATTTTAACAAATCAGAAAAAAATGTATAAACTCAAATGAGCCACGGATGTTCAGTGAGGGCTGAGGTTCTTTGGGAACTGTGTACTGTTCATAAAAGACATTTGCAGCATATAGCATCTACTGCAGATGTTCCAGTATATGCCGTGCATACCAAACAATAGCAGCTACAGAACTTTTGAACAGTTTGGTCCAACTGAATACTCAACCTAATAACCTTATATTGGTAACTCACAAAAACAACAGATTAATCTCCAGGCATGCAAAAAGATACATTTTTAAAGTAGTGCTTACAGAATATCAAAACTTAAATGAGAAGAAAATTTCACCCTGCAACAAATCAATGAATGCACAAATACTTTGGTACTGGGCTACGATATATGCCAAGTTTAAGCCTATACGGGAACTTTGTTGCCAAACTACAATATCCTGAAAATTGGCATTTCTAACAAACTCCAGGTGATTATTAACCTGAGACCCTTCCTGGCTGTTAGCAACAGAGAGCCCACTTTATTGACAGACTCTCAAAGGACTTAGACATGTTCAAGAAGTCAAGTGAAGTCATCCTCTGGTGTCAAACTGACATATGTGAAGCCAAAAGGAAGCACTACTGGTATGTAATGAAAGGAGGCAGGGAAAGGGATATATAGTACAAAGTCTGCCTTCTTGGACAGCTGAGAATTCAGGACCTAATCCACATAAGACTTACTCTGTCCTCACTGGGACTATTCACGAATCTATAGTGACTGAAGCATATAAGACTTTGCAGGAATGGGCCCGGAGCATTTTGTCAGCTCTGTGGCTGTAGAATAAAGGAAGACTGTGGAGCATCCTCAGGCTGTCAGAAGCAGTACAATCACTTTTGACTGAGTCAACTGCTAAAATGGTTACACTGGCTGATATATAATTTAACTATACAGAACTCTATCAAAACCTTGGCTTGTAAGTAAAGAGTTTTGTCAGCTTAGGGCATCCCTGCACTACGTCTAACAGCACTGTGTTTAGGGTTTCTCTCATGTGCTATATACACTTTTCTGCAGCTCAAGTCTGGCTTCCCCAACTGGTAATGGACCATTACCCATAAATAACAGGAATGTGGGGAGGGAAGCATGTGGTTGAAAACATTTGAGTAAAGGCTTGTCTCCTTCAGCTAAAGTGTTTGGGATTTCTTTAAAAAAATGTTTTTGTTGAAAAAATCATCCTTTTACTTTTGGAAACTCACCTCTGCAAACTGGAACAATGGTGACTTCCGACACGCTTCAGTAGAATTAGATGCATCAGACTGGCAAGTACTCGAGGAAACCTGAAATAGTGATGACAGGGAATAAAACATCAATGACGTGCCTACAAAGACAGCAGCAATAATTCGTAACAAGAAACACTGTGCAGCAGCAACAACAGTATTCAGAAGCAGGGTTGAACAGAAGATGGACAGGCTGATGTTTCATAATCCTGGGTACACAGAAGTGAATGGAATTAAAGGTGAGGCCAGTACTATAGCATCCTTTTTAATACACCTCACAATAGTTTAAACAGCAGTTAGGCCCAAAATACGACGTTTGGTTTTGATTTTAAACTTCACAAAAGGTTTTATGAAACCAAATATTAAAAGGACAGTCTCAAATTAAACATACATATGACTTTTGTTGGTCATGCTGTGGGTACTCCTACACCTCTTATTTGCAAATTCATTATGGAGAAAAAATTAGATTATTCCAAAAGCAAAAACACAACCCACACCATTTCAAAAACTGATTAAGTATGCTAAGTGACAAAAGTGTATTTACTTATAACATTAAAAAATGCAACTAAGTACTTAAAAGCAAGAAAATGAGTAGTTAAAAGCCACCATAAATCTTGAATAGCTCGCATATAAAAATTTCATACCATGTTTTTGTTATGTGCTTAAGTGACTTAGGACCACTTAGAAATTCCACTGAAAGTCACTTAACACAAAACAAGGTAACAAAAATAGGACATTTAAAACACTATTCTGTGGGTCAGAATAAAGGCTATTGTGATTGAATATGCATTGCTCTGTACTTGATTTTAAAAAGCATATAAGTGACTTAGGAGAACAAGTCCCATTTAAAGGATATTAAGTTTGAAATATATTTATGAAATGTCAATTTTTTCAGGGTAAAGAGTTATAGCTGCTGTCTCAGGAGACTTGTAGCTGCAGCTTAACAGAAGTGTGTAGCATTGCATGGTAAAATTATGTACATGGATCATTTGGAAGCTGATCAACAGCCAATCAAAATTGAGGAGGCTTTGTGGAACTGTGAGTATCGTGCGAGCACACTCTCTCTCTCTCTCTCTCTCTCTCTAAATGATAGGATTTAGGGATCCTCCCCCATAGAATTTTTAAATGCCAGATGCAATTTCATCCATGAAGAAGATTTAAAGTATTTTAATGAAAGTATTTTATAAACAAACAAGACAATTTCCTGGGCATTTATCTTAAATTCTTCACCACAATAAAGTTGCCAATGCCAATCAGTAACAGATGCTGCACACCAAAACATGGAGGGCCCCAAATGCCCTTCTTGATTTTCCAGATACAAATATTCTCCACCCCCCCCCCTTTACTGGTTGGTAATTTTTGAATTGGAGGTGAGGGGAGACTGCTGGTTGTATTGTTCTATAATGGCATTTTAAATGTGTGAAAGGTGCTGAGACCCCTGAAGCGTGTTTTTTTGGGCTCATATTATGCATAAGCCGAAAAAATGACCCACCAGCAGCTTAAGTGGTGTGACTCTGGAGCTTTACGAGTGAAGGATGTACATTTGTGAGAACTCACGTGTGTCATCTATAAGCACGGGGATTCATTAAAACAAGCAGGACTAGAAAAGGCACCAGAACGTCTGGTTGTTCTTTTCGGAGATTGCTCCTGAAATCTACTCATTGCAGCCGAGGCACAGAGAGCAGTTATCGCCAAAGAATTTATGACCTGGGATTCTGATATCACCCTGCTGCCAACGATCTCTCTCGGCTCATTTAGCCTCCTATGTTCACGTATGGACTCCTTTTTCCCCGCAAGATGATCAATGAAATTCATTTGCCACAAGTGAATGAGATTCTACACAAACAACCCCACAAGGCTACTTTGATACCCTCCTGCCACCTCGCCTTCTCAAAAAAGTTATCGCCCCCTAAATAAAACACCATTCCTGAGTGTTATAATCTGTATTCCAACAGAATCTCACTAAATAGCAATTTTCTATTCTGCACAGGTTTCAGAGTAACAGCCGTGTTAGTCTGTGTTCGCAAAAAGAAAAGGAGTACTTGTGGCACCTTAGAGACTAACCAATTTATTTGAGCATAAGCTTTCGTGAGCTACAGACCAGCCCTTGTACTGGACAGGCAACTTGGCTGTAGGCAAATCGAAAGAGTTGGACTTGAAGGGTTGAATCGTCACTTGGATCTCTGGGTTGATTAAACTGGGGTCCACTAAGGAAGCATGGATAGCTGACACTTGTGCTCCGGTGTCCCTCCACGCGGTGACCTTCTTCCCGCCCACACTCACAGTTTCCCTCCGCTCCAAGGGTATCTGGGAGGTATCTGGGCCTGTGGACCTCTGGTGTGATTCTGGTGCAATGAACTGTAATCTGTTGGGGTTCTTGGGGCAGTTGGCCTTTACATGCCCCAGCTCGTTACATTTAAAACATCGTCCAGCTGACGGGTCACTTGGGAGAGGTGGGTTGCTGGAGAACGGGGTGGTGGGACGGTAAGGGGTCTGGAGGGTTCTTTGGGAGGTAGGTGGGGCTTTGGGTGGCCCCCAGTAATAGGGTGTGGTCTGGGGTTGTCCCTTCTGGTCTCCGCTCCAACTGCGACCAGTTTTCTTCTTCTCTGCCACCTCCACCCATCTGGCTCCAATTTCTCCTGCCTCGATTACAGTTTTGGGCTTCCCATCTAGGATGTATCTTTCTATTTCCTCAGGAACACCCTCTAAGAATTGTTCCATTTGCATTAGGAAGGGCAAATTTACTGGAGACTCAACACTTGCTCCTGATATCCAGGCACCCCAATGTTTCACAACGTGGTAGGCATGTCGGGTAAATGACACGTCTGGTTTCCACCTTAGGGCTCTGAACCTCCGACGAGAATGCTCGGGTGTTATCCCCATTCTGACTCTCGCCTTGGATTTAAACAGTTCATACTTGTTCATGTGTTCTTTAGGCATTTCAGCTGCCACCTCAGCTAAGGGTCCACTGAGCTGTGGCCTCAGCTCTACCATGTATTGGTCGGTAGAGATGCTGTACCCAAGGCAGGCCCTTTCGAAGTTTTCTAAGAAGGCCTCAGTATCATCACCTGCCTTGTAGGTGGGGAACTTTCTGGGATGGGAAGTGGTACTTGGAGAAGGATTGCTAGGGTTTGTTGGGATATTCCGCTGAGCCTTTATCTTCTCCATCTCCTCCACAAGCTTCCTCTCTTTTTCCTTCTCCTCCAGTTCTTTGGCCCTTGCCTCCATTTCTTTGTCCCTTGCTTCCATAGCTCTCCTGTGAGCAGCCGCTTGGTGTTGTTCTGCCTCTTTCGCTGCCTCCCTTTCTTTCTCCTTTGCCTCCATTTCTCTCCTGTGAGCAGCTTCTAGAGCTTTTTCGGTTGCTTTCATTGTCTCCAGTTTGGCTAACTCCAATTTGTGTAGTGCCTTGGTGTCTGACATCTTTACCTCTCTGTTTTTAACTAACTTTACACCCGAGGTTTAGAAATAAACAAACAAAACTGGGCTGTAAAATTTTGCTGTGCTGGAATAGAATACCTATTCTCTGATAGTGATTGTCAGCCTACAGAAAAAGACAATTCCCTTGTCTCTGCTCTGGGCCCAAATCAAAGCAAAAAACCTCCAACTACCTGGAAACTTGCTTACCAGCAGCCTAAAGGAAAAAAAAATCCTTTTCAAACCTGTGCTCCTTGTAAAACAAAAAAATTAAAATCCTAAAAAAAAAACCCCTACCACTTTTGTCTCCAGGCAAATGGGTAGAACACCTCCCCCCCCCCCCCCCCGCGTTTACTTTTAGGGAAAGAAAAACTCTGGGTTGGAAGACTGTGAATTTCCCTGCAGGAGTTAAGTACCCTGCCTCCAGGCAAAGAAAACGTGCAATTCAGAAAGATAATCCCCTTTTGTCTCAGCTCTGGCTCCAAAGCAGAGAGAAAACAAGCTGCTTTTCCAGCAGCTCCAAAGGAAAAAAAAAATTCCTTTTTAAAATCTGTATTTCTAGTTCAAAAAATCTCAAATTGATCTCAAAATGATTTCAGGTTAATCCCACCACGCTGTAGCTCACGAAAGCTCATGCTCAAATAAATTGGTTAGTCTCTAAGGTGCCACAAGTCCTCCTTTTCTTTTCTGCACAGTTACTTTTCACAGTTACTTCACAGTCTAGTATCAGTGGGTTCACAAAATACCTCATAGTACACTTGCTAGTATAAGACAGAGTATCATAAATAACTGGAACTCAATTATAATCATCACAGTGATTGAAAAAGGTACATTTGTGATGCACATGCCTTGACGTTTCACTGAGTCAGTTCATTTCAGGCCATTGCATTGATGGGGAGTCTGCCAAGAGTAAAGGGTCCTCAGGATTTGTCCCTTACTTATTAAATTTATAAAATTCAGTCATCTGCCACGATGCCCCAGCCACTGGTGAAGTTTGGCTGTAATAAAGAACTGTGGACTATCAGTGTGAAAAAGTCTCCCAAGGGCTTAATTTTGCCTTTCAGGCAGAGCTCCACATGTAGGGCAGTGTGAAGCCCCCAGCAGAAGTCCTAGGAAGTCTCCTGCCTCAGAACTCTGCTGGCCAGTTTGCAAAGGGGGGAGGAGGGTCTGCTCCATACCTGCTTTCCCCAACCACGTGGGGGTGGTGAGCATGGCTAGCCCCATGCAGGACAAGGGCTGCATAAGTGCTCTGTTCCTGGAAGGGCATGCAAGGGGAGAGAAATGAAGAGGTTCCTTGTCACCCCACACTTATGCACACAGTGGTGCAGGAGGCCAGGCAGAATCTCTGGCCTGACACTGTTTGCGCTACTCTACAAAAACACAATAATTACTGAAAAGCAACTGTTGGAGGTTGTGGAATAACCGTGGTTGTAGACAATCACGCCCGAACTGATACTCATCTTGCAGGGTTGATTTAGGCATAATTAAAATCAACTAAAGTGATTAAAAACCAAGTCTGATTTTTTTCCCCTTGAAGTCCCCTAAGTTAAGAATGCGGTTTTTACAAAATTCTGTTAAATATTTCCCACCCCAAAACTCAGTTAGTCCCAAGCCAAGAACAGCTTTTCCAAGTTCAAGGTCAGCTGCACAGCTATGAATTTGGAATTGCAGCAATGAAAGCAAGACCATTGCAAAAACTTACACGTGAGTAGCCCTGCTGAGTTCAGTGCTGAAGTACTTACGTCTTTGGTCATGGCCTAGAACGGTCATAGTGATCACTAATGCCGCTATAAGTAGAAACCCTCTACTTTTGTTTGTTGCTTCTCTTTTGTCCACTCCAACTCGGTACCAGATTATCCTCAGCAACACACAACTGACACTGGACCATCACTCATGACTTAAACCCCAGGTAACATGGCCCTTAGTAGTTATCAATTGAGCCAAGATCCAGCCCCTATACAGCACAGTGCAGCTCTTCTACCTGAAGCAAAAGAGAAGCATCCTTATCCTTTACGCATATTCTCCCTTCTCCCCACATCTTTCCTCTTCCTAAAGTAAGAGAGAGAATTCAAGAAATTGCAGTGATTGGCACCCTGTAAATAACTTAGACTGCTACAAGATTAGATTATGATAGGCTACATAGACTGAGGGCAGGGGGAATAATGAGAGAGCAAAATTGCAGCACTGCTGCTCAGAGGAACTTCTCTGAAATAACTCATTGACGCCACTAGGTGTTGCTATAAGTCTAACAAAAAATTCCACTAACAGGATATTATCTATGGGATGTCAGATTTGAAACAAGAGGTATTTCCCATGGAGACAAGCCAACATCTAAAATAGGAGCAGCCCAAGGTAATTTAGAAAAATGGTTACCTACCTTTTTGTAACTGTTGTTCTTCAAGATGTGTTGCTCATGTCCATTCCATTGTAGGTGTGTGCACGTCCATGTGCACAGTCGTTGGAGATTTTTGCATTAGTGGTATCCGTAGGGCCGGCTGTGGCGTCCCATTGAGTGGTATATTAGGTGCTGCCGGCCCTACACGTTCTCGGTTCCTTCTTGCCGGCATCTCTGACAGAGGGGTAGGAGGGCGGGTAATGGAACGTACATGAGCAACACATCTCGAAGAACAAGAGTTATGAAAAAGTAGGTAACCGTTTTTTTTCTTCAGGCGCTTGCTCATGTCGATTCCATTCTAGGTGACTCACAACCAGTATCCTCAGAGGTGGGATCAGAATTCACAATCTAGTGGCTTGCAGTACTGTTCTACCGAAGCCAGCATCGTCCCGGACCTACTGGGTAAGTGCATAATGGGACGTGAATGGGTGGACGGATGACCAGGTGGCCACCCTACAGATTTCCTTGATAGGCACTTAGGCCAGGAAAGCTGTCAAAGAGGCTTGCGCCCTAAGTGGGGGGTGACAATCGCCGGAGGTGGCACCTTCGCCTGATGATAGCAGCAGCAAATGCAGCAGTGATCCAAGAAGAAATTCTTTGAGCGGACACTGGATGAACCTTTCATCCTATCCGCCACTGTAACGAACAATTGCATCGACTTGCGAATGGCTTGGTCCCTTCAACATACAAGACTAGCGCCCTCCTGATGTCCAGGGAATGCAATCTAAGCTCCTCCTCCGACTTATGCAGCTTTGGAAAAAACACAGGCAAATAGATGTCCTGCCCCGTATGAAACTGCGAGTCCACCTTGGGCAGGAAAGCTGGGCAGATGACTCTACTAGGGGCCAGGACCCCCTGCTGCTCCCAGGAGTCGGAGGTGGGTCCCTGGTTAGACTAGGGTGTCCGACTGCAGCGGTACCTCTGATCAGCTCCAGTGCAAGCACATGGCCTGACGCAGGTCCTTTGCCCAAAGCCCCTTTTTCTGTAGTGCTGGTGGCCCGTCAACTTTGAACACTTCTTAGGCATTCGAGAGGGGGAACGATGCCAGGTGGACTCTGGTGCCAGTGGTGCGTTGCGTGCCGATGCCGAGATGCCGGGTGTGGAGTCCGTCCGAGAGGACTCGGAGGTAGGGTGAAGCGCAGCCTCTTGAGGAGGGTCCTCAAGCGGATATCCTGCTCCTTCTGAGTTTGAGGGCAAAAGGTTTTTTGCAGATCCTGCACTTATTCTTTCTGTGGGACTCCCCCAAACACTTTAAACAGCTCTCGTGGGGGTCACAAATGGGCATCGACCAGCTGCAAGATGAACATGGCTTAAAGTCTGGGGAACGGGGCATGCCCCACTCTAAGGCCAAGTCCCAGCTGTGACTCTAAGTCCTCAACTACTACTCTACACTTAATGGTCTAATTAAGTAGCTATCAACTAACAACAAAGGAGACAGAACGGCTATCGTTCTTGCGATGTACGACAAGGCACTCTCACCAACCGTCATGGGCAGTAAGAAGGAACTGAGAGGCTGTAGGGTTGGCAGCACTTAATATACCAACGCATGAGCTCGGCACTCACGGGGGGTGCCACAACCGACCCTCTGGATACCGTGAAGGCAAAAATCTCCAACGACTTTTCACACCTAGAATGGAACTGAAATGAGCAAACACTTGAAGAACAAGTTCAATGGCTATTAGCCAGGATGAGTAGGGATGGTGTCCCTAGCCTCTGTTTGCCAGAAGCTGGGAATGGGCGACAGGGGATGGATCACTAGATGACTGCCTGTTCTGTTCATTCCCTCTGGGGCACCTGGCACAGGCCACTGTCAGAAGACAGGATACTGGGCTAGATGGAGCTTTGATCTGACCCAGTATGGCCATTCTTATGTTATAACTTTCCCCCTTCGTTTTAAGAGATGACAGAGGAGAACTCTGCGTCAGCATTTAGCATAACTGATGCAATCTACCTGGGGGCCTACTGCAAGTTAATTAAACATCTTTTGTTGTGTCCACCTTTAAGTTCTCCTGCCCACCTGTCTAATAAGCTCAATGTTGTGTTTAGAAACTGTGTTGGTGAGCAAAATTGAATTTTCTTAACAGAGTGGAAAAGAGAGTGTAGTTGGTTGAACAATTACGAAAACAGGGATGTAGGTGGCAGTATGATTAACACAGGGATGGTGGCAGAAAATTACAGAGCTACTGTGCAAATGCCACTGTTGATTTCTCTTTTTCCCCTTCCTCTACTGATACATATACACGTTGTTCCCACCCATTCACAGCTTTTGCAACTATAAGTAACACTTGGTACCTCATTTAATGTAGATTTAACAAGGAAGTTAATGTATGTCGAATAATTTAGTGAGGCTCGACAGATATGTATCATTATATCCCTGTTAATCCTCAAGAAACGTATGTTCTTACTAATAGAACTAGTGATCTTCCACTCCTTTACTTTAGATTTAATAAATAGCAAAATGAAGTATTTTAATCCATATTACTGTCTCAATAGCTACACTTGTTCCTAAATCCCAGGGTCTGTTTACCGTCGTGGGTGGGGTTTTCATACCATGGACCCTTGGCCAAACACACCAACAGCGATGATACTGCTATGCCTCGCGCTCGCCAGAGGATTCTGGGAAGGGTTAACTGAGATCATTCTTGTGAATACACCCCACGCTGAGCTCATGTTACATAATAGGAGATCTTCAGTTTGATTTCCACCTTTCAGCCCCCTGCTTCAGAAGCAGAGTCGAGCTGCTTGTGCTGGAGATGAAGTGCAAACGCCAGCATTTAAAAGAGTTTTGCAAAGGACAATTATCCAAATAACTGATCCCTGGGAGCTGCTAGGTTCCCAGTCAGGGGAAGGCTGTGTGCGCATTCTGGTGAAGTGCAGCACTCACACACCATGTTATAAATCTTAACTAATTGTCACAACAGCCTTGTAAGTGCATCTCTGGACTGTAATGACTTAGCAGGACTTCCTCTACAATTGATCTTCCTGGCTGCTGTGGGTCGCCCAGGCGCCTGGCAACAGAACCGAAAGCAAGAAGACTCTCTTTCCTGACAGGGACAGGAGCTTATGGGGGAGAGGGAGAAGAGGAGCCTGAGTGGGAGGGGAGACAGCGACAGGGAGGGAGAAGGGCAGCAGGCTCCCTACTTGGGCCTCCCCCCGCAGCAGCAGCAGAGTTTGGGCGTGAGAGGATGCAGGGGGTTGGGGCACAGGATAGGGTGAGGCTGCCTCTGGGCGGCGCTTACCTGGTGGGCTCCCTGGAAGCAGCGACATCCCCCTCGCTCAGCTGCTAGGCGGAGGTATGTCCAGGCAGCTCTGTGCGCTGCCTCCACCTGCAGGCACCGCCCCCACAGCTCCTATTGGCTGTAGTTCCCGGCCAATGGGAGCTGCGAAGCCAGTGCTCTGGGCGGAGGCAGTGTGCAGAGCTGCCTAGCCACGCCTCTGCCTAGCAGCTGAGTGAGGGGAATGTCACTGCTTACAGGGAGTGCCCCAGGTAAGCGCCGCCCAGAGCCCACCTCATTCTGTCCCATACCCCAACCCCTTGCATCCTCCCACACCCAAACTCTGCTGCTGGGGATGGGGGGTGGTGGCCTGAGACTGCCACGGAAGCGGCCAGTGCGCCTGGTGCAGGGGCTGTCTGAGCTGCCCGAGCCCAGCCGCTGCAGAAGTCACGGAGAGTCACAGAATCTGTGACTTCTGTCACAAAAACTCACAGCCTTACTCATTGGCAATGTGCATCTCACCATCTCCTTCTAGAGGCACTCCCACATAGATAATAGCCTTCTACTCCTACCAGTTACTTTCTCAGCTCAAAATGATAGAGAGAAAGGTTGTGGATCTAAAGATCCCAGATCTGCTGGGCACCAAACTCCCTTAAACCCTTTTCAAAATCTCAGCCACTCAGTTTTTCTGGCTGTCACCCATTTAACCACATGATCCTTGAAGCAATCAGAATATGGAAGTGTGTAATGTTTGCTATTGGAAAGTGTCATTAAATGTGGTTGCCTCTCCCCTGGGGCCAAATTCTGACACCCTCACTCTTGTTGAGTAGCACCTCTCTCCAAATGCACCTTACTGCTTTCAGAAGGACGGCACCTGAAGTAAGCTGGTATTCAACAGAAGCACAGGGCAGACTCTGGCCCACAGCAGTGGTTGGCAATGGTTAACAGACCATTTTACCCACTGAGCTCAGTGTACATTTCTGAGAAGTGACAAGAACTTTTCTTCTACATTTCTTAGGGCCCTCATGGAAAGAGGAGAATCTCTAGATTTTTTTGGTTTCCCTACTGTGATGTACATGGATACCTTGTGTTCTGGTTTTACAGGAGACAGACTGCTCCTTTCACAACTTGCCAACCTGAATTTGTGCTATGTATACTTCAGCGAGTGTCCACTTAATGTTCTTAAATTGCTTCAATGTTTGCTTTATGATTTTACCTTTAGAAGACCTACAGTATTTTATGTGTGGCCACGCACATACAGGCATATCCATCTCCTTACTGGATCTTCCTCTATGGCTGCATGTGCATGAGTCATTTGTCTTCCAAGGTTGGAATATATTTTGTGCATGTTCTGGCCCTCATTTTGACCAGTTCTGGGATAGAAAGATTTTGGGGCAGAGATGCCCGGAGACAAAAATATTTTATTAGCCACACTGCTTCCTACTTTTCAGAAATGCTGTATCTGATACAAGTGTGGTTTGCAACCCACATAAATCCTTATGTGAAGCACAAAAAATCCAAAAGAGGGCTATTTCTATCCTGAAACCAACATAAGTATTCCTATCAGCCCAGATCACCGATGGACCCTGCAGTGCTCATAGGAGCATTTCACATGTAACACCTTGGAGATCATCCTAGTGGAGACAATTTTCATATAAACAGCAAAACGCTTCATATCCAAAGTGGAGAGCAAAGTTCTTTGGGTCCTTTTAGTGAAACAGCACGCCTGCTCCCATTTAATGTCAGTAGGAATTGTGGGTGCTTAAAAACCAGGCCCCATCTTTAAAAAAAATCTTCCCCCTTGCATCCGCCCCAGTAAAAATGGTTATAAGTCCCAAATCCAAAAGGCCACATTTATAGGCTTGACACTTACGAGACATTTACACTTTAGCACAAAGTAACCAAACAGCACTTTCTCTTTCACTTACAGAAAACCCTAATTCCAAACAAAGTTTCGCAGGTGTTTTCTCTACAACAGTACCTCAGAATGCTAATATCTAAAACAGCTCAAGAGTTCCACTCCCTAAACATACTTGTCCTATCCTTAACTTGGATCTTGGCAGATATGTCAAGGAGCAATAAATTTCAAATATTTTCTAATTTTTGCATCTATACAAACCATATCTGTATTGTTACTATTTTCAGCTTTCGGTTAAAAATATTTTCTCTGTTCCGTGGCCAAACATAATTTTATGTACGTTTTAGAATAGGAATTTATGCCACAGGTCCACATGTTCAAATCTGGGCATCAAAAATCTCACTCATGATATACAATACTCATTATAATACCACCCATGTTGGGCCTATTTGAGCCCCCAAATGCACGATTTGGGCCCTCAAATGTACCCTAAATAACAACCAACCTCCTGAAACCTGTAGAGAAATGGAAAAACATTTTTTATTTACTGAAGTCCTACGTAAGTGCAAAATGTTTGTAATATAGTGAAATGACTACAAAGCATTTAAACCTGCTGTGCATAACACAGAGCCCTAATTAACAGGAATAGACTATAATACCTTGAACGTATGCTAGCACTTGCAGCCCTTTCAAGATCAAAATTTACATATGACCAATGTAGTTGTATTATTATTATTAAATATTTACATTGCTGTAGCTCTCAAAGGCCTAGGTCAGGAAAGGTGCTGAGTTGTGCCAGGCACTATACAAACAGACAGGCCAAGATGGTCCCTTCCCTGAAGGGCTTGCAATCCATGGTCTAACAGAATCATTACATTCCAGTACTTCTGTTTTTGACAACAACAATATCTTAATGGGGAGATATAAGAGGTCTCATATCACTGCAGTCAGTCAGTGGAATTATATTGCCACAGTACAGAAGACGCATCAAAATTAGGCCTAAAGCGTGTTCAATGGTCTGAGGAGAGTCAAGCCATGCTGCTCAAACATGGGTGCCATCAAATGTTGGCTAAGATGTATACTACATTAATATAATAATACCTATAAATATTTCTCTTAAGCACTCCTGCTAACTGATTCGTTGGGGACAAGGGAGGAGAAATAGTTACTTACCTCTTGTGCAGTCAGGGCATGTTCCCCTGCTAAAAGCAGCATACTCAGGCCTCCCATCTGCGTAGGATCTGTTCAAGAGTAAAAGAAATATTAAGGTGATTCATCTGCAAGCTGAAAGAACTTACTGTGTGCACTGAAAAACCTCAAAAGGCTACTTGTCACAGATGCTCCAAAGCAAGATGCCACAAAGCCAGCCCAAGAGAATCACAAATAACCATTTCTACATACCCTCTGGGATAGACATTCAAAGCTGTTTGAGGGATTTGATTGGATTTGTGTGCTTAACTCCTCTTTGTGGGGAATTACAATTTTACTGCCACAGGTTCCAAGCACTACAGTGATGGATATCTTTAAAACGGCAAGTGTGATGATCTCATACCAAACATATGCAGAACAGCGCTAATATCACAAATATTTACAATGGAAATGGAAGCTCAGAATAGGGGAGTAACCCTCCCTCAGCTACAGAACAAGTAAAGAGGAGGGACCGCATCAGAGATGAAGCTTCCTTTTAACAAAAGGGAAGCATGTTTGCTTTTTTACTTATTTTTAAACTAGAGCTGAATTTAGTGTTCAAGCATGCCAGGCTGACAGCTCTGGAGAATGTAGCCCTCTATTTATCCATAGCACCAGTACAGCACAAGGCATTTGGTTGGGCAAACTGCCCACATGTCACCCAGCCAATACAATATTAGGTAGAGTTAAAGTAATCTTAAATAAAATAAATAAATAAATCTTAAAAATGTCAATAAATTGACATTGCAATGAACAGTGGCACCATGTACTCACCCGGTGCCTTTTTCAGGGATCTCACAACACTAGCCTTTTTTTACTATTACTACTAATGACTGATATTAGAGTAGTGCCGAGGGGCTCCATTGAAGTTCAGGGCCCTGTTATACTAGGTGCTGTACAAACACATAGTAAAACAATTTGTGGCCTAAAGAACTCACAAGACAGATCAAGTGGGAGAGAAAGAAAATAATTATCCTCATTTTGCAGATGAGGTACATCTACACTCAGCCCGGCCTCTGATTCAGGTTTGAGGCCAAGCCCCTCTTCCATTCACACACAAATCAAAATCAGTTTGACTCAGGTCAGCAAGCACTCAAGACCTGGGTCCTAGGACCGTTCTAGGGGGGTGAGCCAGAGCCCGAGTCCTGCTATGTATTAGGTTTAAGCCCCGACATTCTGCAGTGTGGACAGAGCTCAAGTTACAGACCCAAGTCAGAAGGTCTGCATAGTGCAGTAGGGATGCATTAGCATGGCTGAGAGTCCTGGGTCTAGCAATTTTAATCCCACATCTACAATGCAGCATGGATGCTCAAGCAATGGCTTGAAAACACTGAGTCCACAAGCCCAGGTCCCACAGACCTTGGGGTACAATGCACTGTAGACATATCCTGAGGCACGGAGCGATTAAGTGACTTTCCCAAGATCACATAAGCTGTCTGTGGCAGAGCTCGGAATCGAGCCCACATCTCCTAAATTCCTGTCCATTGTCTTAATCACACAACCATTTTTCCTCTCTAAACTTTAACGGCTACATTCACAGGGTTAAGTATTTTTATACTGCATTTACAGATGAGTAAACAGAGACTCAGAGAAGCTAAGCAATTTTCCCCAGGTCACCCATGGAGTCGGTGGGTGAAGAAGGACAAGCTGACTCCCAATGACTGAAGAACACTGCCTGATGCCAGAGTGACTCACTCCAGGCACCAGGTTGGTGTAGAATTAATTTTCTGCCTTACCACAAGGAGCAATGCGAGGAGCCTTTTTTCAGTTTCCCATTTCATTTCACATGGGAAAAAAAAAAGCTTAATGGGGCCAAATTTGGGTTTAAAGTCGTATTAGCCTTGAGAAGAAAGATAAAATAATCCTCAAAGAGGAAATACATTGGCTTGGTGTGGGATTTTTAAGAAACAGTGGACAGAAAAAACTCTGGAGGCAGAAGGTAGGGAGGGGAGGGAAGGGGAAATCAGGCACATGACAGAAGTATTGTCTTGCCAGGCCAAGCTATCCAGTTCTGAAAGCCCTCCTCACCAGAAGAGCATTCCAACTGCACTGACAGACAGCAGTTCTTGTCCTTCCAGTTGGGAGACGTCAAAGCAAAGGAAGGAGGCAATTCAGCGGGTGGAGGGGGAACGACATCCTTCAAATACAGAATAACTATGTGTGCGATAGCCTGGTCCAAACCCTTTCCCTATTTCCAAGCATTTTCTTTTCCAGAAGAAGGTCTTGTTTCTCTTCCTTTTAAATGAGCACCTTCTTAATTATAGGGTAAGATTAAGGGTTTTATTTTAAAGTGTTACTGTAGTTGCAACAGACAGTGAAACCATGTATTTAAAAATAAAAATCAAAAGGAGAAAAAATGACAGCTTAGTGGAAAGTGAAAGTTTAATTTGGTGCTCAAGCAACTAAAGAATAGTCGTGCTGCAGCTGAAACAGAGAGCTGGAGGTTGGATAGCTGCTCTTGAGGAGGACAAAAATGCTGCTACCAAGGTTTCAGATTGCAAGATAAAATAATAAAAGGGACAAATAAGATTTGTGTGATAACACACTGCATTATGTTGATACCCTCTTGTGCTTAAGTGTTACTGAGGGCTCTAAGAACAAATTAAGAAAGATAAATAGTTTAATATGGTAAATGCTATTTTAAAATTATTTACAGGTATTCAACAATAATAAAGAGATATCTCTCTCATTATCAGCTTTATTCAGAAAAGAATATGTTAATAGTATAATGGAGGTTGATTTGTGACCTTAACTATAGCTTTCTTTCTTGCTAAAGCTAACACCACAAGTATCACTTTGTTTGCAAATGATGGCTTTTACTAGTACTGGATTATAATGAGACGGAACACTGCAAGAAATGTCCATGCAAGCGAGACATCGTACAGAATGTCTGCCTACTGAACGCATTTAAGCTTTGCCTTATGCCTTATACAAGTAGGGCCCTATCAAATTCACGGCCATGAAAAACATGTCATGGACTGTGAAATCTGGTCTCCCCCCTGTGAAATCTGGTCTTTTGTGTGCTTTTACCCTATACTATATAGATTTCACGGGGGTAGACCAGCGTTTCTCAAACTGGGGGTCCTGACCCAGAATGGAGTTGTACTGGGGTTACAAGCTTATTTTAGGGGAGGGGGGTGTCACGGTACTGTCATCCTTACTTCCATGCTGCCTTCAGAGCTGGGCGGCCGGACAGTGGCCGCTGCTGACTGAGGGCCAAGTTCTGCAGGCAGCAGCGCAGAAGTTAGGGTGAAAATATCATGCCATGCCATTCTTACTTCTGCGCTGCTGCTGACGGCGGCTCTGCCTGCAGAGCTGGGCTCCTGGCTAGCAGCCGCCACTCTCCAGCTGCCCAGCTCTGAAGGCAGTGCTGTCATCAGCAGCAGCGCAGAAATAAGGGTAGCATCACGCCCCCACCCCCCCAATAACCTTGTGACCCCCCCCCAACTCCTAAATAGATGAAATAATGAAATTTATTATTTTTAAAATCCTATGACCGTGAAATTGACCAAAATGGACCAGGAATTTGTTAGTGCCCTACCTATAAGGTACCCCAGGTCAGACATCTTTTAGTAACACTCCATTACAATTTCTATTTTGCTTTAAGAATAAATAAATAAATAAATATATAAATAAAAAAGACACTGCTAGTGACATTGGATATATAGAAGCCTAATGTCAGTGTCAGATATATACCTGACTTAATAATTTGGTCAACAATATTGGGGGAAAAAAGGATGTTTCTTGTATAGACAGTACCTTCTTAAAAACCACGACAAATTTTGTACCATACTTGCATTGGTAACTCTTATTAACACCAATGGGACAACTCGTAAAAGGCAACAAGGATTTTCCCCTCTATATTTGTTTTCCTAATATTACTGAACATAAAAGCAAAGAAAATATAAACATGTCAAATGAAATTGGCAGTGTGGGATGTCTTTACACCACGCACTTTCCTAGTTCTAGAGATGCAACGTGTCTTGAAGATGCATGTTATTAATGGAGTACCAGTGGTTTAAAGAATAACTGTCCTTTGTTTTTCACTTCTTCCTATGTTCAGCTACTGTCTGGTTTCCTAGCAGTAATCCATATGGATTTCAAAGCTGGCAATCATGGGGGCAGCAATTAGACATGAATGAGTTTTTGTAAGATTGGAGAAAGAGGAACTGAGCAAGGCTCAACTGGTACAGAGTTGACACAAGGTTTTCCAGTTGGTATAGCAACACTGAGGCCTTTCATGATTCAGTGATGAACTTCTCCACTGTGAGCACGTAGTACTTTCACAGACTACTTTTGTACCGGTGGAACATCTGCTTTTCACTAGTGGGGTGCAACTGTGACACGGCAGGAGCAGAAACCCTACCAACTTAATATGTGACCCACAGACTGAAGTACACTATTCCTAGACAACATAAAAACACTGTGCTCTTTACAAAAGGAGGGAGGTCTGGTGGCTAAGGCACTGGCCTGGAACTCGAACTCAGCACATCTGGGAGCATTAATGCACTATTCAGATTCCCCTGTCACCCAGTCACCCAACTGTGTTGTTTTGGATATATTTACTTCATTCATTTCTACTAAACAAATCTATTCTTAACTTTATTCACACAAGTAGCCTGCTCACATGAGCAGAGGTAAGCATGGGCATAATTAATTGCAGCATTAGGACTGGGATTTGAAAAGCCTTCCTATTACTGCTTATAGATGACTGTTGTTTACTCTAGGGAAGACGGTGGATCCTTTTCATTCAATGTATCAGATCTTGCCAGAAATCTACTGATTGTTTTGTTGCCCAGTTTTAACTCCATCTGCAGAGATTGACTAGCTTTATTTTAAATTCCTAGCCTTAATTTTTCTGGGCTGCTTTACAGCTCTGTTTATACTAAAGGACACTGTAGGGGTTTATTGTGTACAGAGGGGAGGTGGTTTCACTCAGGAGGAATAAGCCATGCGAGCTGCTGATCATGTAATCTCAAGAACATTTAAAGATGGTTAATGTTATTCTTCTGATGTTAAAAGCAGAATGGAATGAAGGGATTTACAGTATCTGATGCTGGGCTCCCAAATAACAAGCATCACAAATTATGTAACTCTGAAGCATGACAAACTTCATTTTGAACTACATTTCACACTTCCTTCATGCTGAGGAGCAATTTCATTATGGGAACTTTCATACCATTGGGTTGGGCAAAAATGGATACAAGCTTTTTATCCTTTCAATCCCATCCCACACACAAATTTCCCCTACCCCTTTGTCTGTAAGCTCTCCAGGGCAGAGAGCTTGTCTTTTCTGTCACACACACAGAACAGCCTAAACAAGTTTGAAAGTTTTTGTAACATCCTGTGTAAATGTTGTCTTTAAAAACAAGTGAGGGAGGGGAAAAAAGAGCTTGTTTTGTCCCCACTAAATCCAGTTTGTGCCAGTTTTAGGTTTTGAAGTTGCCAATACTCAAGCACATTAGCGCCTGTATTAATCAAAGACCTGATCCTGAAAGTTCTGACCACTCTGCTTGTTAAAAACCCCAAGTTTTTTTTTAGTAGTTACCAGTGTATCATTTCTGTGTACGTGAGATTGATAAACATTGCACGGTGCCACATGAAATTACAGAAAGAAAATGCATACAATCAATAGTATAATTTTTTGATTTATAGTGAAAAGATCTAGTTCTAATTAACTGATGGTGGTCCAGAACTGCAAAATTTGGATCCAGACCAAAGCCTGCCCCACTTTTAGATGTCAGGTCTCTGGCCCTGATTTATGATAGAGCTTGTGCTTAAGTCCATCTCTATTCAAAACACTACATAGCACCTGAACACAGGCTTCAGTGTGGTCCTAAATAGAGGCGCTTACCTGAATTAGGGTCTATAATTGTAACATGGAATGGAGAACATGGAATTATAATAGGCTTGGAATGGAGAAAGCTAGTCTTATTGTCTTTCAGGATAGACTCTCTTAACGTCATCAGTGACAGCGACAATACTCACAGGAAACAAGGACATAAAGCTCACCTGCTATTCCAAAGTTCAGCTGAGGCATTTCTTCAGTCTTTGCCACTTTCTTGGGACTTGGTAAATCTTTTGCAGATTCTGGCGGGAAGGCCCATAGCTTTTTCCTGTTTGTAACAGTGGATGACTGGGTTTTCACAGGTTTGTTTGTTGTAGGGCACCACTTGTAGCCAGGATTTGCCTTCATAAATGCATCTTTGTACTAGACAGGAAAGGAAAAAATAAGTGTAAGGAAAATATTCAAATCAGACATGGCAATAGGATATTTACAGGACAATGGGAGAGCACCCCATTCACTAGAGTGTTCAATTCAGCATATAGTCTTTTATACTCTTAACTGTGGAGTTTCATCAAAGGTCTTAGTCACATCTCTAAACCTGTGCTTTGAGTTCACTCTGACCACCAAGCCAAACCTAACAAGATGAAGTTATTAAACAGCAGGATTTAAAAATAGTAGAGTTTTTCCCATCCTTACTGGTTATCAGTAGCTGGAAAATAAACCACTTTGGAGATAAGTGTGACAAGATTTCATGGCTCCTTGCTCCGCATACACTTTTTGGGGGTTGGAGGGCAGGGGAAGACGACAACTTTGTCTTTTACAATATTTTAGTTATATTCTTTTCAAGGCCAGGTATATTTGTGAGAAAATAAACTGTTACTTACAGATACTGTCTCATTTTCTGTGACAGTGCATCTGATACTTTGCTCTGAGCTCATAATCAGAATTTACCACCATGCATAGCGATCTTTAGCATTAGAAAGCACTGTGGCTGTTTGAAAACTTTCTATGGCCTTGAACACACAAAGCATGCGTCCAAATTGTTTGGGTACATTCCTAGCACCCGATGGCAGGAGAGGCTAACCAGTCTATGTAGCTTGAAGAAAATTCTGGCTCTAATGGAGTCTGGATTAGAAGATGCTTTATTCAGTCCATAACATCTGACAATAATGTTTTTATACTAAAACTACTTTTTGGTCTTATTATTAGGGCTGTCAATTAATTGCAGTTAACTCAAGCAATTAACTGAAAACAAATGAACTTGATTAAAAAAATTATTGGCGATTCATCACAGTTTTAATCGTACTGTTAAATAATAATAGAAAAACCAATTTAAATTTATTATGAATATTTTTGGATGTTTTTCTACACTTTCAAATATATTCATTTCAATTACAACACAGAATAGAAAGTGTACAGTGCTCACTTTTATTATTTTTTATTACAAATATTTGTACTGTAAAACGAATAAAAGAAAGAATTTTCAATTCACATCATACGAGTACTGTAGTGCTCTTTTTTTTATGAAATTGCAACTTAGAAATGTAGAATTATTTTTTTACATAACTGCACTCAGAAACAAAAAACAATGTCAAACTTTAGAGCCTACTAGTCCACTCAGTCCTACTTTTTGTTCACTAATTGCTAAGACAAACAAGTATTAGAGGGGTAGCCGTGTTAGTCTGGATCTGTAAAAGCGGCAAAGAGTCCTGTGGCACCTTATAGACTAACAGACGTATTGGAGCATAAGCTTTCGTGGGTGAATACCCACTTCGTCAGATGCACGTAGTGGAAATTTCCAGAGGCAAGTAGGCACAGCGGTCGGTGGGTTTTCGGTATAGAGCTATTCTATCTACTACCCAAGATCCACAAACCCAGAAATCCTGGATGCCCCATCATCTTGGGCATTGGCACTCTCACTGAAGGACTGTCCAGATATGTGGACTCTCTACTCAGACCCTATGCCACCAGCACTCCCAGCTATCTCCGTGACACCACTGATTTCCTGAGAAAACTACAATGCATTGGCGATCTTCCAGAAAACACCATCCTAGCCACCATGGATGTAGAGGCTCTCTAAACAAACATTCCACACACAGATGGAATACAAGCTGTCAGGAATAGTATCCGTGATGATGCCACAGCACAACTGGTTGCTGAGCTCTGTGACTTTATCCTCATGCACAATTATTTCAAATTTGGTGACAATATATACCTCCAAATAGTGGCACCATTATGGGCACCCGCATGGCCCCACAGTATGCCAACATTTTTATGGTTGACCTGGAACAACGCTTCCTCAGCTCTTGTCCACTCAAGCCCCTTCTCTACCTACGCTACATTGACGACATCCTCATCATCTCAACCCATGGGAAGGAAACTCTGGAAGAATCCCACCACGATTTCAACAGCTTCAGACACCACCATCAATCTCAGCCTGGACCAATCTACAAGGGAAGTCCACTTCCTAGACACCACGGTGCAAATAAGTGAAGGTCACGTTAACACCACCCTATACCAACCGACCGCTTTGCCTACCTGCCTCTGGAAATTTCCGCTAAATGCATCTGATGAAGTGGGTATTTACCCAAGAAAGCTTATGCTCCAATGCGTCTGTTAGTCTATAAGGTGCCACAGGACTCTTTGCCGTTAAGACAAACAAGTTTGTTTACATTTACACGAGATAATACTGCCAGCTTCTTATTTAAGTCACCTGAAAGTGAGAACAGGCATTCGCATGGCACTGTTGTAGCCAGCATTGCAGAGTATTTATGCGCCAGATATGCTAAACCTTTATATGACCCTTCATGCTTCGACTTGTAGATTGTTTATCTTTTTTTACAGTGCAAATATTTGTAATAAAAATAATAATATAAAGTGTGCACGTTACACTTCGTATTCTGCATTGTAATTAAAATTAATATATTTGAAAATGTAGAAAAACATCCAAAATATTTATAATAAATTTAAATTGGTATTCTATTATTAACAGTGCAATTAATCATGATTAATTTTATTAATCTTGTGACAGCCCTACCCATTATCAAAATTCGTTAGTTGATTTTTTTTTAAAAACATCACTTTCAGAAGACGATTTTTTACCATCGTAATGTGACGTATGGGAGGTTCAGAGTAATGTGCCCTGCATAATGAACACACTGCCAACATGTTTAAAGGTGCACTGCAAGGCAAAAGACTTGCATTTACAAAAAACTCCATTGTGATATGGAAAGAAAGCATCAAACTTTTTCCAAGAGGCCTTTCCCCTCCGAGTGTTTTTGTTTTTAAATAAAAACAATTAACAATATCAGATCTTCAGTTCCCTCTGGCAAACCCTGGCAAAACAGAAAGTTGATTTGAATGGTGATAATGATGCCACTCAGCTCAGGTTCTACCCACAAATGACATACACTCCAAATATCTTGCCACGATCCTTCAGTAAAAAACAGGAGATGAACGCAGAACAACATGTAAAATACACATAGGAAAATAACTTCTTTGAATAAAGTTTGAGGCTGTATCATCAAGGAGCATATATATATATTGTATTGCTTCGCAGTGCACTTTAATGTGTTCTTTTTAGTGACTGAGTTTTCTCATTCACAGACATCACTAGAAATGGGAAAACCAAAAAGATGGCAGGGGAAAAGGGGTATATTTCATTTGAGGAACGCACTTTACTGGAGAACAGTCAATGGAGCTGGCAACAGAGACTGGGCTCCATGAACAGGTGCTGACGTAAAAAGGCAAGTAGGAATTTGCTAAGCATTGTTCGGATGTCATGTCAGTCTGGAGTTTGCATTTATCAGTCAAGAAATACCAGATTGGTATGTGAGAGGAGAAATGGAGGTCCAAAATAAATACATTGTCCATAACTGGTACCTTTTAAGTAGTAAAACTACATATTAAGCAATATGGCAGTGATTTAGAGAATTTGGGGGTCAAGAGAGATGGAGAAGGATGCCCCTTAGAGCATACAATTAAGTATTGCATTTATGAGAGCACACTGATGTGCTGAGGTATAATAATTTTGTAGGGGAATATGGAGAAATTAGTGGTTACTCTTTTTATACAGGAATCTGCCTGTGAAGCTCATGCTTGAATGTCATACAATGAATGGCAAAAAGTTAATCTTTGGATTATTGCTGGTGGCTGTTGAGAGTTGTGTGATAATACATCCTCAGAGCACCGAAAAGGCTGTACACTGATTACGACTGGATGCCTTGTGAGAGTCAGAAACATTTATTTGGACATTCTTAGGCCAAGGTAACAGGACTTGCCAAAATAGCAAGCCTGAGGCCTAATTCTTGCAGTGGTAGAACGCCTTTCTGTTTGTGATTCAGGCTGCCCAACGCTTATCAGCACAACTCCGATGGGTTTAGAAAGCCCAGTTCTGTGGGAGGCTACCAAATTAGTGCTATCTATTCCTGGCATGGGAATGAGGTATGATAACTTCAAATGTATTAGCTGACTATTGGCAGAGGCCAATGATTAAATGGGCATGAAGCCTAAACTATCCTCACCCTAAATTCTATTTGATGCGTGCTGGCAGGATAGCTAGGGATGTTTCCAGCGCAGTACCACGTGCTCCATTCATTCATGTGACATCAGTCCAACCACTTTTCGCACAAAAGCGAAAGCACTGAATTCCCTTTAAAAAATATTGCATACAAACAAAACTAAAGAAAATAAATCCTTTGGCTACGGATGGAAACAGGTAATAAATGTTTTGAAAACCACATCCTCTAACAGAGCTACTCCAGTTCTTTCCCAGATCAATATCCATGTGAACTGCAAAACCCTTTGTCTTGTGGCAGTATTATCATTGCATGTGTGCTTCTTGTACTTTCATTTCCATCTTAATCTGTCAACTGTCACTGTCCGCCTCCAGATTGGAGCATGGATATGGATGATTCACCTCAGAAAAACAAAAATACTATGTGGATACAATGTGTGAAGTTCTATTTTTATTTATTTGTAGGCTTTCCTATAAATAATTTGTATGTGCTGCTGAACCACATAATCTCTCTGTATATCTTGAACGGGCTACATGTATTAGATTGGAAAATTAAAGAGTGTGGCACCTCCTACTTATTTTTTTTTAATTCCACTTGAAGTGTTCATTTTACTAGTGAATGGGCACAACATGAAAATAGCATCATCAAGGGAAGAAACACACACACACACACACACACACAAAGAAACAGCTTTACTTTCTATTGTTAGAACATCAAACCCACTCATGAATCAGTTTTCCTGCTCACACAGTTAAAAGCACAGAACCCCCAATAGCACTAAAGTATATCACCCCACAGGGTTATAATACATCACCTACTCGGATTTATGTATTACAGAACTCTGGGCTGTTGCTCAATTACCATCCTTTTTTAACTATTCACAATGATTTAGGAGGCCAAGTAGGATCTCAATGTTTTCTGACAGACACTTAATTCTTTTCTTAAAATAAAAGATTTTTAAAACAAAATAAAAATAGATGGCTCCAGACAGCACTGTAACTGGTATGGCCATTCATAGCACAGGATGTTTTCTTGAGGAAAGGTCTAGTCATTAGTTGTTTAATGACTGCCAGCACCTCTTGGAAGAAGCATTAAAAATTTCCATCAGCGCTCCCTTGCTGGCTTTCAGTCAGCCATGTATTGCCAACACCAAGCATTCAAAAATCATGAATCCGGGCTGACACGGACACACAAAAGGAATCATGGGATTGATTTAAAATAATAAAATCTGGTCTCTATTTCCCTTCTAGGATTTGAGCCTTCAAAATTTGTGTTTTTGGGAAGATGGATGGTCCAGTGGTTAAGGTGCTGGCCTGGCAAGTGGGAAACCTGGGTTTAATTCACTGCTTCACCATGGACTTCCTGAGTGAACTTGGGCATGTCACTTAGCCTCTCTGTGCCTTAGTTCCCCATCTGCAAAATAGGGTAATAGCACTTCTCTACCTTACAGTGAGGATCAAAATATTGGGACGGGCTTTGAGATCTACTGATGAAAATATAAAAGGAGTACTTGTGGCACCTTAGAGACTAACCAATTTATTTGAGCATGAGCTTTCGTGAGCTACAGCTCACTTCATCGGATGCATACCGTGGAAACTGCAGAAGACATTATATACACACAGAGACCATGAAACAATACCCCCTCCCACCCCACTGTCCTGCTAGTAACAGCTTATCTAAAGTGATCATCAAGTTGGGCCATTTCCAGCACAAATCCAGGTTTTCTCACCCTCTGCCCCCCTCCCCCCCCCCCCACAAACTCACTCTCCTGCTGGTAATAGCCCATCCAAAGTGACCACTCTCTTCACAATGTGTATATTATGGTTTCCAGCTTTCCTCTGAAAACATGAATGCTAGAAATTTAACACACATACACACGCACACACTCTCTCTCTCTCTTTTAACAGTAATATTCTCACAAACCACCAGGAATGAATCCAGGAGCTTGGACTTTCCAAAAAACCACCAAGAGTGTTGGCAACACCGTGAAGGACATGGTTTACATGTATGTCACGGTCCACACCTCTCCAAGCATATCTAGCAAAACTCCACAGGTGGAGGCATATTATTTGTCTCTTCTCATTTTGATGCTGCTTCCAAAGCAGCCGCAAAACAAGGTCTGAGTCTGAGCTTGTCTGCGAAATAGCTGAAAGAGTCCTCACAGTGAGAAGTGCTCAACTTTGTTGCTGAGTGGCAACAGTCTGCATTCATCAGGCTGTTCACCACAGGAAAGAGGCCAAACAATTCTGCTGGCCCAGATATTGTGGATTCAAAGAAATATTTTAAAACCAACTGTTTTCCAACAAGCACTTTAGCACTACAGCCCTTTCCGTTTTTTACAAAAAGCTATTTGAAAAATTCTAGCCCAAATATGAAGGGAGCAGTGGGGAGGCATTCTTAAGAGGTGAACTCGATCCCTTTCGTGCATTTGGGTAATTAAAATAGACACACATATTTATGTACAATTCAAGTGACTGGGGAATAAAGACTACCTTTACTGAGGAGAAAATGGCTCTTTCACTCTAAACTATAATGCTAATAAATGGCAGCGAGCACATGTGGTTCTGCCAGAAGTATTTAGCAGCTATTGAGCTTTTGCCCTTGTGCAATAAAAGTTTTATAGTTTAAGTTGAAGCTGACCTACAATGGTTACAGGATACAAATCAAAAGCCTGCTGTCGCTCCTACTGAAGACAATAGCAGAACTTCCACTAACTTCCATGTTTTAAACTAACAAAAATTCCATGTACTCTCAGCATTGTTGGCTAAGATTTTTAAAACCGGGGGCCAGATTTTCAAAGGTACTTAGGAACTTAGGAACCTAAAGGTTCAGATAGCTACTTTTGAAATTCCCACTAGGTGCCTCAGTGAGTTAGACACGTAATTCCCATAGAAAGGCAATGAGAGTTAGGCACTCAGTCCGCTTAAGAGCTTTTGAAAATCCCATTAGGAGCCTATCTGTACCTTTAAGTGCCTGAACACCTTTGAAAATCTGGCCTTGGTGCGTATAGCTAGGCTTCTAAGTTCATGTTTAGGTACCTATATAAATGACCCAATTTTCAAAATTGCTGAAGTCCATGAGAATTGCTGGGTGCTCAGCACATCTGAGGAAATTCAGAACACTTATTTAGATGCCTAACTTTTGGCATCCAATTTTGAAAGCTTTAACCATTTGCAGTAAAAATCTTGAGATCTGATGACAGCAATGGTGGAATACCACCACAGTGAAAAGCTTTTTATGATCTATTTCAAATCATAATTCTCTGAAACGTGTCAGTTAGTTTAGATGGCTTCATAATTAGACCAAAAAATTGCAATATGAATGTAATTTTATTCTTTCCTCTTATAGGTCGCCACCTGCTAGCCTGTAAATTGCCTGTCTTTAGGAAAAGGCAAACAACACTTAACACGATTTGTGTTACCCCACTTGAGAATCCCCACAACAAACCAAGCACTAAATAATATGAACTAATAATATTCAAAATGAGGTTTCAGTTGATTATGTTTATTTTACAGTGTGAGCCTGATTATGAAGAGGTACTAAAGACAATTCAGTTGTAGACTATTGTTGCTAATTATTATTGTTGTACTGCACAACTGTTTGAAGAATAAAAATTATACGCTTTATATCTTCTACACATTCTTGGAGCTCATTTTAATGATCTGAACTCCCTTGGATATATTGTTTCTCTTCTATAGCAAATGCACAATGTGTTCTTAAAGCCAAGAAAAACTAAATCATTACAGGAACAGTGACATATAATAGTATGATTAATAGTTCCAGATCTGTCACTTCTCATGAGTTATGCAATTATTCCCCTCCCAACCCTTACTAAATAAAAGTTTCTTTCAGCAAGAGAAAGAAAGAAAGATTAGATTTACTTATTTTGAAAAAAAGAGTAAAAAACTTTCCTCTTTCCAATATATGTATCATATCTCTTCATTGACTTTTCTTAATTTTTAAAAGCACTGCCTAATTTAAAGTGGGAATGCAGAATAAATTAGGAACTTCAGTAACAGGAACAAACCCATAGTTCATCTAACTTAGTATCCCGTCACAGACTGAGAACAGTACTGGGTGCTTCAGAAATTGTTTACATCTGCTTTATACATTTTTATTTATAAAGTATGTCTATGCCATGTACAGTGCTTGTCTTTCCTTACTATTTCTGAACATGTCCCAAGACAGAAGCTCCAGAAATAAGTAGATCTCCAGAGAGCCATATGATCTAATACAGCTCCCTCAAGATATCCAAACTTCATGTGTGTTTGGAAACAGTAAGAAATGATCCTAAATAATATGCACAAGTTATGGATAACTGTCTCCTTAACTGTCCTAAGGATAGCTCTGACTCAGGCTCCATCTACTGCTTATTCTATAGTCCATGAGCTCAGATGTAGTGTTCTCCTTTTTCATTGCCCCAGCAGTTGCCTTGTTTGATGTCAAACTCCATAGTTCCCCACACAATCCACGTTAAACAACTAATTACTATCTTCTGTTTCGGGCTAAGAAGTCTATCCTATATAACCGGCTACAGTCCAACCCACTCCAACATCACTCCCTCACATTTAAATTGTGAGATGAAAGACATTTTATGAAATGAGGGACTTTTCATGGGATTCCCGCATAAGGGATTTTGATGACCTATTGTTCACTGATTCAGGGATTGGATTCCGCCTTAGCAACACTTGCCACCTGAGCAGTTACACATCAGAGAGAGAACAGTGAATAGGCAAAGTGAACAGTTCATGAACCAATGGCAGCTTAAAAATGATTTGGCCAAACTATTTGGTGAACACTGATTTTATTAGCAAAGGAAAAAAACAGGCTACGTTTTTGGAATTTTGGGTTCAACAAGGACTGTTTAACAGGCTCTATTACCAATAGGAAATGCACAGTTCAAGATAATGCCATCTATCAGTACTGTTGATTAACATGGAATGGACTTTTAATTATGCCTTCCTTGGGCACATGCCTGCCACACCTTTCTGGGCGGACAACATGCCATTTACATGCTAGCCTCATACGAATGCTGTACCATGAGCTCTATGTCCATTGCATCCAGAAGATTACCAAGGACAGGATAGTTTGGATACAAACACACTGCTTCCCTTGCACTCTGATTCAAAATAAAACAAGCATTAGTGACAGTAACACACACCAGAAACCTTAAAATGAAAGCATTGTACAAAACCACAGAGCACACAGTCTTACTTTAGAAAATGGCACTTCAGAGAATTTCTGATATACTATGTACTGTGACACATTTATATCATCATGTTAAATACTAAGACATTATAATGCACAGAAGATAAGACATTTACAGCAGAAATTCTGTTGACAACCACATACAACTGGAACAGTACATACCTCCTTGGCCATGTCAGTGTATTTTTGCTTTTCTTTCGGGTCTAGAACAGCCCACCAATCTGCCAATATCTTGGTAGCACCACGATTGTCCAGACGGGGGTGTTCCTGCCGCACAAGGGAGCGATGACGTTTGCAAAATAAGAGAAATGCGTTCATTGGCCTGCGGGCTCGCTGCTCTGAGGATTCATCATCTTCGGTTTCATCAGCATCGTGCTCTAGACCTTCAGTCCCAAGAAGTTGGACCTATTAGCACCAAAAGAGAAATGTTAAAAAAAATAAGTCAGTCAATAAAACATGGATAAGCATCACCCATTATATTAAAATTTGTGCATGCATATATATATATAACTAAAACAATGATACACACATGCCCTTCCCAAAATATGTCTACAGTAAATCTGCCAATGTCTTGTACCTAAGCAGAGGTCAGTAAAAAGCTTGTTCAAGCCAAAGTTTCACTCTGAAACTCTCTTGCCATACTTGAGCTAAAATTAAGAGAGGGAACAGGTGAGGGCCATTCTCTGCCACCAGCCTAGAGAGTTCAACCTCAGGCACTGAAAGCAAGAGCAACCCATTACATAACTGTCACAATGCAACAATGGAGAAAGGACATCTTAGTTAACTTAGCCTGGACCATGTAGCTTGCAACCAACAATGTGAACGGCCACTGGAAATGAACAGTTAGCTAGCACAGAGGACTGGTGCTATGTAGTCCCAGCAACTCTTTCCCCACTCAAAAGCTGTGTTGCTGCACCACTCCGTACAATAACTAAAAAGTTGCCGAATGCTTTTCAGAGGGTAACCCCAGCTGGAACACCACTGTAGCAATTCAGCCTTGAGCTCATAGATGTAAGAGTCCCTGTGGCAAGACCCACCTCACAGAAGACGAGTCAAAGCCACTGGAGCAACGATAGATATAATAGTACTATTGTATAACATGGAAGCCCATTTTATAGTACAGAAAAGTTGTGGAGCAAATATGATGCTGCCAATATAAACTGTATCCGCAAAGGTGAGGTAACACCTCCATCAGAACTCACCCTCACAGCCTCAGTGCATTTCTCTAGTTACTTCTCCCTACCCATCTGCATCACTCTGTCTTATCCGTGTTTGGCCTAAGCCAGTTTGCTCCCAACCTCGTCCCCCACAACACAACTCTATCAGACATCAAGGCGATGTGGATCTGAGTATTAACTGCATCTTGGGGACACTGCGGATCATGATCTCTCCTGTCTTCCCAACCCATCCTTCATCAACCAGGACGAACTGTAAACTTGTGGGACTCCACATGCTGTGTCCCTTGGGATGCTACGCCCCTTGGGAAACAAAACTGAGGCCAGGGTCTGTGAACAATGCCAAAGACAAAGTAGTAAACCGATGAAACACCATCCCATCTGTGCCCATAATATCCCAGAAGAGTCAAATTTTGTGGGCAACGGTAGCAAAAGGTGTTGACAGATCTAACAAAGTTAATGTGGCATCTCACTGACTCCATCAACTGAAGGAGATATTAAACCATGGATATCATTGTCTCTGTACTAAACTCCTTTTTTTAAAGGAGTGCAATAGATTTAAGGCATCTTGTGAAGTCCAGGCCATAAGATATACCACATTCAATTCAAAAGTTTTTGCCAGCATCTTTGTTACAGAATAAGTGTAAAATGGAGAGGTGTATCATATTTTTAAAGGACATGAAAGAAACTTTAAAAACTGTAAAATTATTTGCTGAGTATCCCTATATCTCTGCAAAGGCAGACTTCCATTTCTTTTCACTGGCTATATTCATGGTGGAAGAAAAATATACAAAAACAGAATTTGGTCCATCGTCAACAATTTATGGTCAAACTCTCTAAGTTACACTTGTGTAAATGAATATGGAGTTATTTCAGATTATAAAATCAACTAAGAGCTGAATTTGGCCTTTAAAACAGTATCAGTTTCTGTAAGGCCAGACACTGCAATTCACAGGTGCAGTAATAAATTCAATCTTGGTTGTTCATTTTAATCCTGTTGAGTTACCTTGACTATACCTCTGGTAAACATCTTAATTTGAATAATTAAATATATACACTGAAATTTTAAGTTTCCTCAAGCTACTATAAATCCACTCTGATGTTTTTTGTTTCCTCACAGTTTAATAAAAGGAGAAAATGAGTGCTAGCCCAAAATCCAAAACCCATAAAATATCCTCAAATATGTCACGTTTCTAACTAATGTTGTTTTTCCCTCCAACCCCAAGAAAGTTATCATTTTATCAGCCATGCTCCTGACTCTCAATGATCCACTCAAAGATCTTTATTGAACTGCCTCTCAACACTAATGTAGTAATACTAAGGGCTTATCTTTTGGAAGGGAGAGTCTACCTTATCGATATCTTCTTCTTCCTCTTCTTCCTCCTCCTCTTCAGAAAAGTCAAGGATTTTCTTTGCAAGTAGTGGATGCCACTGAAGACACTTTCTCTTTGGTCGTTTCCCAGTTCCCTCTCCTTCTGTTGAATGATCCTTATTCCGATTACTGCCTTTCATTACTGTGACCTGCCATGCAAAAACAGCCACAAAAGTCATCTTACCAAATTCAGGCAGATCACTTATGCATGTTAAGCATAAAGGATCATCCTGTTAAGAGCTGAACAAACTAATACCCAATTCAGAGGTTTATCAAATACAAGATTCTCAATTTTTTTGACAACACTATATATGGACATTTAATTTAATAAGTTTTTAATATGGCATTATGTGAGCTCGCTGTGGATGAATCCTTTCTTGTCTTAACACTCCCTTCAAGCTACCAGATCAACCTGTGACATCCAGATCATGACTACGTAATAATTGGGACACTAGCCCTATCTAGCTCTCTCAAACACACTCTTGCCCAATCTACAGTTCAAAGTATTCACACTTCACCAGCTAAGTGAGTGAGCAAGAGGCTTCAAGCTTCTCCAAAGCCTGTGTCTACTGCAGTATTTCATATTTTGTCAAGCCAGGAAATCCCTCCTTTTAGCACCAGAACATCTCGCCAGCCACACATCTGCAAATCACGCATTTATATTTAGCAATGATGATTTTTAATCCTGTGACACCATGAGCCAGGATTTCCCCAGTGCCATTAACAAGTGCAATAGAGAAATCTGATGCCCAGTCCTAAAGGGATGAATTATGAATTTGAAGCAAACAAGAAGAAGCAATTACACCAAAAACATTTTCAAAGTGCTTGTCTACATGAACATTTACACAATACAAAAACCCCTGAAAGAATGAAGTGCATACCCACACAGTACAGATCATATTCATCCATCACTCTTGCATATTTGTATTTCATATTAAGTGTCTCAGATCTGTCTTATTGAAATTCATAATTATTGCATGTTAACATCCAATTTAAGGTGCTGCTTACAAGATCTGATAACCAGGCATATCTTGAAATAAGGCATAATATCCCTCCATGCATACTGGATACAAATCAATGATTTTTTTTTAAATCAGATTTTATTTTAAATTAAATTGGATTTTTATTTCATTATTTAAATAATAAGTTTTTCTTTTTGAAAAATACACCTGTTTAAAATGAAGTCTGAATGTAATACATTAAAGCCTAAATTTATTATAATCTCTTAAAACATTTATATGAAAATAAATACACTGTGTCTATGATCCGCTACCAAAACCTTGAAGTTAAAGGCTGCTTTTCTATATAAAAAAAGAATCAGGGGGAAAAAAAATCTAATTTTTGAAGTCAAGCTTTATAAATAGGGCACAATAGTTCATGTAATATATTAAGGCCTGTTTTGTTTATTAAAAATAAATTTTGTATGCTGGTTTAATTAAATTCCAGTTGCCATCCTAACACAGCTTGACAAAAATCATGAACTAAAAGTTAATAATCTACTAAATACGCAATATATCATTCACTATTTTCTTACATACTAAAAATGTACAATTAATAAGAATCTGAAAATATTAAGCTATATAGTTGCTCAAATAATTGTATATAGTTATAGTGTACCTTCCTAGGTAACAAAAAATAATAAATGACTAAACCTACTATAAAGGCTGTATTTACTTATATGTTTTAATGGTTATATCAACCCATGAAAATGCACCTTTCTTTAGAAAATAACTGAAGTACAAATGGAAAAGTTGATTAAAATCAATGATTTAAATTGCATTGGCTTAAATCAATCCACCCTTCCTACGTATACCCAAGATAAGAGCTTGCAACTATTTATGGAACTTTTTTGGTTTGTTCATTTGCATCCTTTTGTTAACATGACATTAATGTACACTGTCTTGAGTCAAAGATGATACTGATGGTAACCAGAATTAACATGTAGGAAAATGAGTGAATCTAGACAATGGATAACCTATATGGCCTGTAAAAATATCTGTGGAAGATTTTGAAAGGCTAATGGTCATCTCTCAGTGGCAAGCTAACAATAATGGCCAAATCATGGTCCCAATGCAAATTTCATCATTAATTTCAAATCGGACAAGGGTTTGGCTATTGGGAAAGATGTATAATCATTTAAGGGCAGGAAGGCAATATGATAAAGATGCTGCTTTTTGGAACATAACTGCAGAACCATGACTTTTTAGTTATAGGCACAGAGTGGAAAAATATACAGTGTTTATCACACCCACAAATATTCAAGTATTAAGACAGATTAGCTAAAACAAGTAACTTGAACAATTTGATGCAACAGCTACTGTTGTTCAGGCCAAATTACATGTTCCATTCCAAACACAGTTTTCAGTTATTAATATTGTACCAGATTCTCAGCACCAGCTCTGTCCCCCTTTGCATAAGGGTACATAATTTGGCTGCCTATGAGCAGTTGAGAAATTCCTTGTTGGGGGAAACTTACTTGCACAAAGATTGCCACCCCCCTCTAAGTGCCCCCCTTCTGGCATAGGAGTTGTGTCAGGGGAGGGAGAGGGCAGAGCTCATCTCCAATACACCAGTTCTCTACTGACACATGGTCTGAAAGCATCCATAAACAGATTTCGTAAGTTAGAGCAGCCTACTGGTACCCTAACTTATATCTGGGTCAGAACAGCTTGAGAATCAGGGAGCAACAACGGAATACATGTTGGCACAGTAAAAGAATCCAATGCAATATTTTCAAGTTAGAACTTTCCATGCTTCATCTCATCCAAGACGTGATTTTTGTTAAAGTTTGGACAAAATCCTTTTGTTCACTTCAGAATTACATAAGGGTTGAGGGGGTAGTGAGAGAAGATACAAGTCACTTGCCCCATATGATCAAAGCTTCACTGAGGAACACGCACACCAAACATCAGAAGCTACCACAGGAAGTTCTAACCTGCGTAATTTCAATAGTCCTCAATGAAAAAGGAAAAAATTCAACTTCAAAAGAAGTTGGTTCAGTAATGTTAAACTGGGAACATTTGTACCATCTTAGTAATTTCACACATGGGCATTCGAATTGTAATTTGTTCTTTTCTCCCCTTTAACACATCAGTTCAGGATGCTTTGGGATTTAGCAGCTTTCCCATAAGATACTTATTTTATTGTTGTGTGTATCATCTTGCTCTTCGATGTAATGCTAATTTAAGCGCTGCTTTTCATGTCAGTTATTTCACTGATAATTATCTGTAACCAATACTTCTTTTAAAATTATATTACCGGCACTATAGAAGTCTCATTACTAATTCAAAAATCAAGTTTAACAGGCAGCTTTCTGCTCCCCCAAGTTTTAAAGAGGATTAAGATAAATCTTCACAAAAGATAAGTAACCCCACAGCATGTTTTATAAGTATTCTCAATTATATCTGAAAATTTATCCAGCAAGTAGTTTTGGAAAAGGCAAGTGAAAACAGGAGCTGAGCACTAGCCATTTCTAAAATTTGTAAGGGATTCATGTCATGATCTTTATTTATTATTGTCCCTTGCTCACAAACAATTGTTTATATTTTCCCGATACATAGGCCAAACATTGAGTACCTAATTATCCCTTAAAAACAATTTACTGAATCAAGTACTCATTGTACTGCACATTACTGAATAGGTAAAAATGCATTTTCAGCTTCCTGGAATTTAGTTACATTAATTAGGGTTTTTTCAAATTGTGATATATTTTACCCTTGCAGTCATTATGATGCAATAGTTCATCTATTATGAGACTCTCAATCAGGCAGCTACCAGCTCACCATAACAAGAGAAAAAGAAACTCAGGTCTGCAGCACCAAAATCAAAGCCCTGGATACTAGAGAGGTAGATCTCTTTAGAGAGACACACATTGTCTCTCCTCAATAAAGGCTGGAGTAGTCTCTGATACGGCCTGAGCCTGTACCCCTTAATTCAATGGGAGTTTTGCCATGATTTCAGTGGGAGAAAGATCGGGGCCACAACAAGGTCAGCTTTCAGTCTTCCCTCTAACTCGGCAGCGGGACAAGGAAACAAAACAAAATGCCCTCATGAAGTATGCAAAGCTATATCCTGTGCCATCAAGACACATTCCCCTCCCACTAGGGTGACCAGATGTCCCGATTTTATAGGGACAGTCTTTTTTTTTTTTTGGTGTGTCTTTTCTTATATAGGCTCCTATTAACCCCCACCCCCTGTCCCACTTTTTCACATTTACTGTCTGGTCACCCTACCTCCCACAAACTTTGAGGAAAATCACAGCGGGCATTTTCAAGCGATTTGGATCACTATTTTGTAATGTTTCAGCTTTTCTGATTTCTTTTTTTTTGGGGGGGGGAGCTCATTTTATTTTACATAATCTTTGTGCTCCACATTTCACAGTAGTTTTAATTTGTCGGTGTCTACTGAGAATGATCCCTTGTACCTTCTTCTCCTGGCAGAAGTCTCTCACAACAGGAAGGCCAGAGAATTCCATAGGTGGATCTAAGCATTGTATAGAAAGAATATCAGCCTCTACCAAATTCTATAGGACTTTTCTTTTGCGGACTGAAGCTTGAGACACCACATGTTGAACATTTTCCTTTTGAATAGGTTCTCTCTCCATTCTGCCCGTGTGCTCCACAGATACAGTACACTCATAATGACATATAGTCACAGTTAATAGATTACCAAGGGTTGCTTAACATGACAGCAAAAAATACCTCTAATCCACATGAACTTAATAGTTCCCTCATTTTTCCTTTCGAGTTCTTGGCTACTTACAGTGTAACCACACTGGATAAAATCCAATTAAAGTTCAAGTGAACACATAAATAAGTTAATGGTATCTTGTACTATACTACCATTGCTTACTTATTGATTAACTGAACATTAATGGAATTCATTTAGTTGAATCTTTAGGCTCCTATGTTTATCCTTTTTTCTTAATATATAATCAATAGCATCGTAGCTGATTGTTTCCTACGCAGGGAATTGCTCATGTACAAATAAAAGTAGCCAGGTCTAATGGAAAGTTCACACTGACTACAAATGACATTTCTATGTTCTTTACGCAGCTCTATAAACATATAGTGGTGATGCACGTTAAGGGCAATGATCTCCGCTCCTGATGCAAAACTATTAATAGGTCTCCAATAACCATCCCACACTGCCATCAATAGTAAAATTAAAAAGCTCTCTCAACAGAATTGTTATCAAAATATTTTTTCAGCCTTTTCCTGCTGGCTATCTTTTTATTTTCTGTTGCTGGAAACACAGTATTCTCTGTCACTTTATAAATATGTACACCCAATGCAAGCTTTCAGCAGAAAAATGTAATCATCTGCAAAAATGTTAAGATTTTTTTTGGGAGGTGGGGAGGATTGTTTGTGGGTTTTTTTTACACCTTTACTACATATTTTTTTTCAAATTTAGTTATAGAATTAGATGCAAATTTTCATCTTTAAAAATTCAAAACCCCCAAACTGTTTTATTGTGCCTTTTCTCTGACATCTAATTCCACCCTCCCTCTCCCTACGTTCCTAGATTCTTTACAAAACAGTAAGTAAATATGGCAGTCCAATTCCATGGTTTTAGCTTTGGGAACATTGACAGTTGCCTGCATGATTTCTTAACCCTACATGTTGCATTAACACTAATGGAGTACCTGCAAAATTATACATTTACAGTGGTGATAATCAAAATCTTTACAAATGTCTTTACAAGTAATTAAACATTAGGAAAGTATTTATACTAATCTCTATACCAACAGGCTTGGCAAAATTCAAGGTTTATTTTTGTAATTTCAATATATAATGTCTATGTTTATTTTTAAGCATTTATTTTTATCAATTTAAATTTTTACAGTTGCAGGGGGATGTCACACAATTATGTAATGACAGACACTATGAATCAAAATGAAGCTTTATAATTGTTAAAACACAAATTGACAACGTCACATATCAACATATACAAAGAAAATATCCCTATATCAAACCCCAAGAAGTTCTCAAGCAGCATTTCTCTTACTTTGCCTATCTGTAAATTTTTCTCATCAATCAATGTTTCCTGACATTTACTGATAAAAACTGAACCCTTCCAAGCCTATGAAAAGACAGTTACCTTTTCCATAACTGGTGTACTTCGAGATGTGTTGCTCATGTCCATTCAACTTAGGTGTGTATGCTCGCCACATGCACCTGTGCCGGCAGTTCTTCCCTTAGCAGTATCTGTAGTGGACCAGCTTTGGCGTCCTCTGGAGTGGCATGCACATGCCGCGGTATAAAGGGCTCTGCCGGTTCCCCCCCACCCTCAGTTCCTTCTTGCCGGAAACTCCAACAGTGGGGAAGGAGGGTGGGTTGTGGAATGGACATGAGCAACACATCTCGAAGAACACCAGTTACGGAAAAGGTAACTGTCTTTTCTTCTTCGAGTGCTTGCTCATGTCCATTCAACGTAGGTGACACCCAAGCAGTACCCCTCGGAGGTGGGTAGGAGTTCACAGACATGTAGACTGCAACACAGATCTGCCAAACCCAGAGTCACCCCTGGTCTGCTGAGTGATGGCACAGTGGGCCGTTAACGTGTGCCCTGAGGACCACGTCGCAACTCAACAGATATCCTTGATTGGGAAGTGTGCCTTGCCTGCGCTCTGGCCTCTGATGATCGGCAGCGGAGGGACTCCCATCAACTCATAGCAGGTCTGAATGCAAGAGATGATCCAGTTAGAAATCCTGTGTGTGGACACCGGGAGGCCCTTCATCCTATCAGAGATGAAAAGCTTAGTCGACTTACTGAAACGCTTTGTCAGATCTAGGTAGAAAGCCAGGGCCCTCCTTACATCCAAAATGTGAAGGCACCTCTCTTCACTAGTCTCATGGGGCTTAGGGCAGAAGACCGGAAGCAAGATGTCCTGGTTCACGTGGAAAGTAGGGAAGGAAGGCCGGGTGCCTTGGGAAGGAAGGCCGGGTGGGGCCAGAGCTGGACCTTGTCCTTATAGAAGGCTGTGTACGGCGATTCTGAGGTCAGGGCTCGCAGCTCGGAGACTCGCCTCACCGATGTCACTGCCACCAGGAAAGTGACCTTCCACGATTGGTGAGACAGGTAGCACGAGGCCAAAGGCTCAAAGGGTGGGGCCGTGAGCCTGGACAAAACCAAGTTGAGATCCCACTGAGGGGTCGGGGACCAAACTTGAGGAAAAAGCCTCTCAAGGCCTCTGAGGAACCTGACCTTCATGTCATGGGAGAACACCGTCTGCCCCTGGATTGGCAGATGAAAGGCAGAAATGGACACCAGATTCACCCTGATAGAGGAGTGCGCCAGGCCCTGGTACCTCAAATGAAGCAGGTAGTTTAAGATTGACTGCACTGAAGAATGCGGAGGGAAGATGCCCAGTCCAGCTGCCCAGCGGGCTATCCAGGGTAGCTGGCGGGGAGCGGGTTGGGCTACATCACTCCACTGGAGCTTGGGCACGAGATCCCGACGTGGGTGAAGAGTTGCCCGGCATGGGACCTTGCTCACACCAGCACCGGTGCATGTGGCGAGTACATACACCTAAGTTAAATGGACATGAGCAAGCACTCGAAGAAGAATACTAAGTGTAAGAAACACCATAGCAACACTGTCTACTTGCAAAAGCAAAACTCCAGAGATTTGAATGGCAACTCCTAGGTGGTCTAAGATTTCAATGGGTGCCGTATGTGTGTCAGAATGGCAGGATTTTACCAGAATTTCTCTTGTACCCACTACGAAAGTATGAACGAATCTGACTTGCCAGGATAACTGTGGCAGAGCCAACATTTTAACGGACAAGTCAGTATTCTTTGACATATCTACTGCAGAAAACCACCTCTTACATACTTGGTGATGTAGCTTGAATTGCTGTGTCAAAGAACTAATGCAAGTGATAAACAGATCTAAACCTAAACTGTTACGACTCTCAGGTAGAACAGTGGCATCTCAGACTATAAGCGCCTCATCCAACTCCCCTTGATTTCAACAGGAGTTTTTCAAACTGACTTTATTGGGAGTTAGACTGGGCTCTTATTATGTCCACATGGAATACTAGTACATGATCAGGAACGAGGTACTGTTAAGGCAATTTATTAAGCATCTTCCACCCCATACCACACTAGTCAAATTTCTAAGCTACTCTTTAAGAAATACCATAAGAACATAAACAAATACAGAAGGATTGAATCACCAAGACACTGATACTGTTAATGATCTGATGAGGTGAGTTGTCTCAACCAGAAAGCAGGGGTACCGTAAAGAAGCTTTACTCGGCCAACTCTGGGAACTAAGTCATTGATTTTTCCTTCTCACTCCAAGCAGAGAAGCTCAATTCCTTATATTTCAATTACAATTAAAATGCAAGATGATAAAATATATATAAATGAAAAAAAGAGAATGTTTTTAATTAGATAGTTTATTTAGCTCTGGGGTGCCTTGACCTGCAGAATTTATTTTAGCTTAATACAACGAAGAAAGCAAATTAATTGGTACTAATTACTGACCAGATAGTGAATGTATTTCTTCTTGTTTCACAGCAGAGAGCCACTAATGAGCTTTTCTAACTTTCACAGAAGTGATGGTTTAATGAAGGACATGCTGTGACTAAACAGAATACTGTCTGCTGGCAGAAATTTGGGATAGACTGTCACCACATGTAACTAACACAGCAACAATTCTTGCTTAATTTTTAATGAAGCTCTCTTTCCTGTTTAAGTAAATGACAAACTATTCCTTATTTCTCTTTTTGAATTTTCATTGATTGGTCCCTTTTTTGTTCTCAGTTTTTAACTTTATTTATCTAAGACTACCCAAGAAATAGTACGCTGTTTGAATTTCTGTGTTTTAAATGATCATGGAACGTCTACAAAAGTTCTCTCTCCTGTCCACCAAAAAAATATGAGCTTTCAAAGAAAAAATGTTTATATGAGAGGAACAAGATACTTGTATTTCCAGTGGCAACCGTTTCCTTCACTCATCATTAACACTTTCCCTTCGTTTCACAAACTCTTTCCCCACTTGGAAACATAGGGAATTATTCATTTCATTTCCTCCAAAACGGTTACAGCAATGCATGTGTCTCAATTACCATCTAAGTAAAATGAAACCACATATATTGCACACACATACACCTCCAACTCCAAATATTCTCAAAAATTAAAGGAGACAAGACAGACCACTTTCCATGTCTACTGCACACAGGGTGACCAGAGGCCCCGATTTTAAGGGACAGTCCCGATTTTTGGAGCTTTTTCTTACATAGGCACCTATTACCCCCCACCCCCGTACCGATTTTTCACACTTACTATCTGGTCACCCTACCTGCACATCAGACCTGTGCTCCACTCTTTGCACTGGCTTCCCATAGACTATAGAGTCTCGGTCCTTATCTTCAAAGCACTCCATAGCTTGGGCCTCCACCTAAAGCTCCAGGATGAAAACTGTGATCAACCAGAAATTAATTTGGCCTGATGCATTTACTTAATCCATGTGAGTAAACTGTATTTTGTAGAAAGGTGTTGCAGTATTTGATTAAACTCTCTGAGTGAAATCCTGCTTCCACTCAATTAATAGAAAAGCCACCACTGATTTCAATAGGGTCAGCATTTCATCTTCTAAAGCTAAACTGAGGCATCTGTAAAATAGGTAGAATATTGATCTCAGGGGAATTGTGAGGCTTAACTCAATGTTTGCGAAGTGCTAAATGATCTCTAATGCTATAGAACCAAACAACCTCCTCTCCACATCCCATCTGCACCAGACAGCTGAGATTTTTCAAAGCTTAGTAGGGGATTTAGACACAAAACTGCTTTTAATCTCAAACAACTGGCCTTCATACACAACAGCAACAGAGCAAGAACAACTAACTGGTTTTGACCAAGTAAAGCACTCTCCTACTGGAAATTTAATACAGTAACATATGGTAACATATGTGGTAGCAGGTATAATGGTATTAATGGTAGTTTTGCAAAACGATTGAGTGTGCCAGCACGAGAGTGTTAGCAGATGCTTGCCTTTACACAGAACAAAATATGCACTTAACTAATAGTTCAGAGATACTGTTCCTAGAAATTTCTGTTTTGTAAATATGACAAGTTGACATTACAAGAAAATGAATTCCTCAACTGCTTAAAATGTATTTCTGAGTTTAAAATCTGAAGCTATTAACCAATGACATCAACCTAGTAAATTTTGTTTTAATATAAACGGGTGCAACCATTCTGGGGTACTTAGAAGATCTTAAATAATATCAAAGTTTCTCAGTTTAGAACTTTTCTCCAGCTATAATGCTAGCTGACTGCAAGCTGTGAAGCCAAACCAACTTACAGATTTCTTGTAGCTCTCATGTACTCAAACTATTTTTCAACACTGGCGGACACAAGTGACTAAGGTTGAATGAATCAACTCATGACTCCAAAAATGTGGACAAATTGGAAAAAGTCCAGAGAAGAGCAAAAAAATGATTAAATGTCTAGAAAATATATCCTATGAGGGAAGATTGAAAAAGTTTGGTTTGTTTAGTCTGGAGAAGAGAAGACAGAGAGGGGACATAACAGTTTTCAAGTACATAAAAGGTTGTTACAAGGAGGGAGAAAAATTGTTCTTCTTAACCTCTGAGGATAGGACAAGAAGCAATGGGCTTAAATTGCAGCAAGGGAGGTTTAGGTTGGACATTAGGGAAAACTTTCTAATTGTCAGAGTGGTTAAGCACTGGAAAAAATTGCCTAGGGAGGTTGTGGAATCTCCATCACTGGGGATTTTTAAGAGCAGGTTAGACAAACACATGTCTGGGATGGTCTAGATAATACTTAGTCCTGCCTTGAGTGCAGGGGACTGGACTGGACGACCTCTCGAGGTCCTTTCCAGCTCTATGATTCTATGATTGAACCTGCGTGCCCCACACCTGGTGTGCCTGGCACAGAGGGGCAAGCCCCCAAGGTGTTTCTGGGGCAGGCCCAGGACTTGTGCTGTGTCAGGGTTGGGTGCAGCCTCGCCACTGAGTCCGTGTCCCCAGGGTGGGGGGATGGGGAGGCTGCAGGGTGATCTCCCACCTTCAACCAGCCAGTGGCTTGTGCTCCCCACTGTCACGCTGGAACCTCTGCATTTATTTATTGACAAATAAAACTTTCAGAATTTTAAAATACTGTGCATAGAATTTTTAATTTTTTTGGCATAGAATGTCCTCAGGAGTAAATATCATGTAGCAGCTTTTAAATACATTTGCTGCACCTGACACAATAGGCTCTGTCATCTTTTTGGCTCAGACTTGCAAAAACATGCATATTAACTCAAATGGTGAAACAGTCCAGCCACCAATTCAGAAAGGAATTAACTAGCTTGTTTGTAATGGACAGACTCCTGTTAAGAAGAGGAAGTATCAAACTCCTCCTACATTCAACACACACAATACTCATAGTAGATGGGCTTTAGACGAGGAAAGAAAGGAGAGGGATGCAGGAAGTGGTTTTGTATAACTCAATCTGGCAGTTACTTTGGTCAGGCAATGGATGGTAGAAGGCAAAGCAGTTACAAAACAAAACAAAATAAAATCAGAGAGAAATTAATAAGTATACTGAAATATCCGTGCATGACTGTAATGAAAAAACAAGCAAGGAGAAACAGAAGCCATCACTATATATCAGCAGATCTTCATCTAGTGGGCATACTGTGGATGATTATTTTCACATCAGTAAAGATGGACATAACCTATAGGCAGGAGAAAAAAGAAATAGATGGCTGTGTTTACATGACATTGTAAATACCTTTGACACCAAAGGACAGCAAGAGAACAAGGAATAAAGTCTAAGGGCAAGATTACAGCGGCCTTACATGCCTACACAGGCATAAAGGAGTGTAAAGTTCCTCCTTACTTGCCTGCACAGACAATGCTCCATGTACGGGAAGGGACGGGGAATGGGTGGAACCCTTCCTCTGTTCCCCAAATATACTGGTCAGTGCAGCTGAAGTAGCACAGAGAAGGGAGTGATCTATTATTGGTACATAGCAGCAGCAGATTACGCCGCTGCTGGAACAAATACAGAGACTAGAAAAAAGAACGAGGAGTACTTGTGGCACCTTAGAGATGAACAGATTTATTTGGGCATAAGCTTTCTTGGGCTAAAACCCACTTCATCAGATGCATCACTAGAAAGTGATTTGTGACTCTGTTCTGGAGACAGAACAGCTACATGCAGACCCTTACTCTGGGCAGATTAGTCATATCACAGTCTAATTCCAAAAGCTACTGTAAACATCTGTTACAGGGCAGCAGGGCTGGAGAAGTTAGAGAGCCAAACAATTCCTAGACAGAGTTTTAGAATAATGTCATTAGGGGAGATTTTAACTTCTCAAATATCTGCTTGGTAAAGAGAACAGCAAAAGAGGCAACAGAGATTTTCTTCAAATTGTCTTCCACTTAAATTATAATCTTAAAAGTACAAAAATCTAACTAATCCTGTATCTAGTTCTTCCCAACTGCTAGAAACTGACTGAATGAGAGAATAAGGAAGCAAGCTTGGGAAAAAAACCTAATAGCATTCCTCTGCATTCTTTACTTCCAAATTTATAACAATTCATCAGTAGCCCTGATCCTGCATCTTGCTGCACGTGGGCAGATTCATGCATGCATACGGAACAAAGATTAAAGTAAATATGTTGGTTTCTTTTTATTTGCCTTCTGGTTTCTGAGCTGCTACAGTATATTCAGCTCATATTTTCAAGCTTTTCTTTGCAACCATATAAACTAGAATTTTTTTTTTTTGAAGTTGAGATTCTCACATTTACATGTACCTCTAGGAACTGGAGCTTCAAGTAAAACATCCAATATCATGAGATTCAATAAAATGCGAGAGTTGGCAACTTTATAAAATTCAGATATAGGGCCAGATCCTTAGCTGTATAAATTATTATAGAAGTCTACAGAATTATGCTGTTCACACCAGCTGAAGATCTTGCCTCATCTTCCTTACTTAAAATTAGGGCTGTTGATTAATTGCAGTTAACTCACGTGATTAACTCAAAAAATTAATCACAACTAATCGCAGTTTTAATTGCGCTGTTAAACAATACAATACCAATTGAAATTTATTAAATATTTCTACATTTTCAAATATATTGACAAGATGGGGGGAAGAGAGGATAATTGTACTGTGACCTCAAGCTCAGGGCCCCAAAAGGTCAGTAACTGGGGTGAAATGGGGATGAAGAGAAACAGGGTGGGGCTCCAGCAAACAATGTACTGGGTCCCCAAATTTCTTTTGACAGGCCTGAGTACACACAATGAAGCTTCTGTAATAAAATTCACTCATAATTACTACAGGAGTCAAGGGAACCATATACAGCTATAGGAGCAAATGAAAGAATTAGGCCTTTAATACATTTTTAATAGGACGTGAAATATTCTTGCACAATCATAGTGTTTGTATATAGTTTCCACTTTCGCCTTGAACTCATGTACAACAGATTAAAACAGCAGTGTTAATAAGCCATCATAATAACTGCCACACACTGCTCCTTTGACAGCAGAAGGAAGATAAATGAATGTCTATACAGTGTATTTAACCTGATTTTCTGATCCATTAAGTGCTATTAGGCCATAAATTGTAATACTGTAGCATTCTTGCATCCTAAAAAAAGAGTCAATGAAAACATCCTGGATTCATTTTAAACAAGACAGATATGCTTAATGTTTATTGAGAGAAATATCCTGAGATGAACTTAAATACATTCCTAGCTATTATCAAACAGAATACAATACACACTGCAAAATCAAGCTGTCCCTCTCTTTTTTGTCTGTTTAAATGAGATAGCTACAATACTCTGCTTATAGAATTACAGTGTGAGAAATACTGCACCCATGAATTCAACTCCCTTATCATTTCTCCCCTAGTAGACTGTCGATGGATAGTATACCAATTTTCTAGTATTACACATGCCAGTCTTAAAGTTTAATGGACAGCTGCTCAATTTAGGATATATTTGTTCTCTAGAGTTACGTTTAAGATTTTAAAAAATTCAGATTGAAAAACAGAACTTGTGCAAAAACCTAGAGATAAAATATTTTTACAAAACATGTGATGAGTATGCAAATTCACTCTCATGCTTTTCCCTTTACTGCAGGCACTATTTTAAAGGGACTTTTAGAGCACTGTAAATTCTTTAGTTCAGAGCCTCAATTTAGTCACAGAAAAATTAACTGAAACCAAAGGGTTTGCTACTCTACTTTTCTGAGTGTGTGTGTAAAGTATCTGCAAAAGGATTCTGGCTCTTAGCCACAGTGAGTTGCATAAACTCCTTCTGGATCTAGTAAAGCTCAGGAAGGTTATGCAGTATCTCATTACACAACTTTCAGGCGCCACCTAGTGTTTTTTTTTTAAACTTTCCACTTTTTTAAATAGAAAAAACTGGTACTTATCACTGCAGGATCATGACCTTAAATAATAAGTACGATCTGAAAGTAAAGCATATGCTTAAGTGCTTTGCTGATTGGATTGGGGGCAGTGTACACAGCATTTTGCATGATCAAGCCCTTAAAGAGATCTTATCGAGAGAAACCATTTAAAAAAAGCAAACTCTACTATTCACTGAGTCCCGACCTTTCGTCAGCATAGGTTAACAACAGTTTCTAATCATTGGTAATGGTTCTGTGATGTGGAATACTGTCCAATAGCTAAGGCCAGCAGACTAATTAAGGCCTTGGATGGACATATACCAAAGTCCCAAAGAATGTATAAATAACCCGATTGTACCCTGTGTGGACCCAGCATCAAACAGAGTAGGCCACGAGGACTGGCAAGATGATGAATGTTAGAAGACCTGGGTTCAGATCTGAGCTCAGCCTCTGATTCAATGTGTGACCTTGTACAAATCATGTAGGCCCAAATTCTCAGTGCAATCTCTAAACCTGGGTACCTAACTTCAGGAGAAAAGGAGTTGAATGTTAGGCACCCAAAATATTGACCCCTCTTTTGAAAATTTAGACCTATCTGAGCCCTTTAAGAGATCTATCTATAGACACAGAGAGAGAGAGAGAGAGAGAAATTAGAAGATCTTTGGCAACAGTATATTTTATCTTTCTCTCCTGCTGTCGCAGAATCATACTCACTGAAAAAATAATAATAGTGTGTGACGCGTGAAGTCTTTATAAAACCCAGGAGTAAAGGAAGTTGATTGACAGTTTGCCTAGCCAATCACTCAGAGACAGGGTAGGGACTTCCCTTCTCTGCAAAGAGTTCGGGTTATGGAAGCCCTCTGTAAAAACTCTGGCTGCATCCTAGCCAGAGAGTCAGAGTTGCAAGGCTGGGGAGGAAGGGTCCTCTGGGGAAAACCCTGTCTGCTGGGCCCAGGAGGAAAAGTGGCTCCACTTAACTCAGTAGGAACGCATAGTGGACTCTTTCCTACTGCTTGATAGGATTCCTTGCATTTCCGATGAACACGCCAGTTCTAAAAACTATGTAAAAGCAGCTAAATACAACCAAAAAAACCCCAAAACTATACACACTATACTCTTTTAAAGAAGCGTCACAAACAAGAGGACATAGTTCTTACTGGGACCAGATGGCGGTGAGAAGGACCTGGAGACACGGTTGGGCTGCCCAGCCCTTTATCACCTCAAATTCTTGAGTGCACCAACAGACACTACTACTTTCAAATTCTTCAGCTACAGACACGTGGTGCACATGCGTAATCCCTCAGTGGAATACAATAGGGACCATCACTCAAAGAAGAAAAAGTACTTCCTCTTGTATGTATTAAACCTAATATCATCAGGTGACCCCAGGTTTTTTATGGTCAAAAAAGGTAATAAACGCTTCTCTATTCATTTTTTCCACACATTTATGGTTTTATAGATTTTGATCATATCACCCTAGATTTCCATGGCGTTCTATCATCATGAAGTTCTACTCATAGGGAAGACACAGAGCTCAGCAACACCAAGGAGCTGTCTGCCAAGATGAACACATTGCATGCGATCAAATTCAGGGGGCCAAACACAAATATGCACCATAACATGTAGTAAGGTTTCATAGTGTGCATGTCAAATGTTATTTTCCAAGTTTCTTGATTTTTTAAAAACTCACACAGAAGCTATTCCCTACTGCAGAGAAAGCCAAAGGAAAGGGATGAAGCTTAATTGCAGATGTTTCGACAGGGTCTGATTAAATTAATCCTACAGTACTTCAAGACCTAACTGAAGCAATCATCTTCGAGAAATCTTGGAGGACAGATCAAGTCCCAGAAGACCGGGGAAAGGCGAACATAGCATCTATCTTTAAAAAGGGGAACAAAGAGGATCTGGGGAATTATAGACCTGTCAGCCTAACTTCGATATCCAGAAAGATACTGGAAGAAGTTATTAAACAATCAATTTGTATCCTCTAGGCTAATAGGCTCATAAGAAATAGCCAACATGGATTTATTACGAACAAACCATGCCAAATCAACCTAATTTCCTTCTTTGATAGGGTTACTGGCCTAGTGGATAGGAGAGAAGCAGTAGACAGGGTAGATCTTAATTTTAGTCAGGCTTTTGATGCAATCCCACATGACTTTCTCATAAGCAAACTAGGGAAATATGGTCTAGATGAAATTACTAAAAGGTAGGTGCACAAGTGGTGATAGTACTGCTGGAAAAGATCTGGATCACAAATTCAATACAAGTCAACAACGTGATGCAGTTGCAAAAAAAGCTAATATTCTGGGATGCATTAACAGGAGTATCGTATGTAAGACACGGGAGGTAACTGTCTTGCTCTACTTGGCCCTGGCAAAGCCTCAACTGGAGTACGGTGTCCAAATCTGGGCACCATACTTTAGGAAGATGCAGATAAATTGGAGAGAGAGTCCAGAGAAGAGCAACAAAAGTGATAAAGAGTTTAGAAAACCTGACCTATGAGGAAAGGTTAAAAAAATTGGACACATTTAGTCTTGAGAAAAGAAGACTGAGGGGGACCTGATAAGGGATGTTAAGGGCTGTTAAAAAAACAAAACAAAAACCTATGATGATTTATTCTTCGTGTCTACTGAAGGTAGGACAACTAATGGGATTAATCTGCAGCAAGCAAGATTTAGGTTAGATATTAGGGAAAACTTTATAACTGTAAGGATACTTCCTATTGGAATAGGGTTTTAAGGGAAGTTGTGGCTTCCCCGTGATTGGAGGCTTTTAAGAAGGAAATTGGACAAACACTTGTCAGGGATGATCTAGCAAGAGGGGCTGGACTAGATGACCTCTAAAGGTCACTTCCAGCCCTACATTTCTGTGATTCTATGTTTCAGTTACTCAATGTGCAAAAGATCCCACAAAATAAATGCATAACCCTAGATCAAAACTTCCAAACCTGGTTGCCTAATGCTAGATTCCTAAATCTAAATTTACACACTTAAGTAGAAACATGTATTGGTCTTACACTGACTTTCTATTTTCCTCAGTAGGATTTTACTTCCAGCTTTTATTTTCTCTAACTGCCTCTTAGCCGCCTCATTTTTGTGTAGTTCTCTATTTTTAAGTTAAATGCTACTGAGGAGGGTTTCTTTGGTCTTTTCTCCCCTACAAGGATGTTAAATTTAATTACATTATGGTTGCTATTACCAAGCTGTTCAGCTATATTCACCTCTTGGACTAGATTCTGTGTGCCACTTAGGATTAAATCAAGAATTGCTTCTTTCTTCAGAGAACAAAGGACTCGTGATCCAGCTGCAGATCTTGGCATAACATAGGAGTGAATCTCTTAACAAAATCCTCTTAGAATAGTTGCATTTTCATACATACAGTAACTCCTCGCTTAACATTACAGTTATGTTTCTGGAAAAATGCTACTTTAAGCGAAACGATGTTAATCAAATCCAATTTCCCCGTACGAATTACTGTAAATAGGGGGGTTAGGTTCCAGGGAAATCTTTTTTGTCAGACAAAAGACTATTATCTACCTATCTATCAGTAGAAGTTTTAAACAAACAATTGAATACTATACATAGCAAAGATGATTGTGAAGCTTGGTTGAGGTTGTGAAGTCAGAGGGTGGAAGAAGGTAGGATATTTCCCAGGGAATACCTTACTGCTAAATGATGAACTAACGCTCGGCTGACCCCTCAAGGGTTAACCCATTGTTGTTAATGTAGCCTCACACTCTATAAGGCAGCACGAATGGAGGGAGGGGAGACAGCATGGCAGAGAGTGACAGAGACCCACACCACGTGTGTGAGAGAGAGACACGTATTGCCCCTTTAAGTACGCTGACCCCACTCTAAGTACACTGCTTTTTAAGTAGATCAGCAAGTTGAGACAGCAGCTGCTGCCAGCAAGCTCCCTCCATCCTGAGCCCTGTCGTGTGTCATCCCCCCCTGTGGAGAGGAGGTACAGGAGCGGGGGGAGGGGGAGACACCCTGACATCAGCACCCTTCTTCCCCACCCCCCACCCCTTGCACAGCAAGCAGGAGGCTCCTGGGAGCAGCTCCAAGGCAGAGGGCAGAGCAGCTCGGGGCAGTGGGGGGAGGGACAGCTGAACTTCCAGCAATTGATAGCCTGCTGGGCAGCTGCCGCACAGGGAACATAGGAGCTGATGGGGGGCTGCCATCCACCCTGATTCCAAGCCCCCACCAGCTAGCTCCAATTGGCTGCTCTTCCTGCAAGCAGTGGACAAAGCAGGCGGCTGCCAAATGATGTTATAAAGGGAGCATTGCACAACTTTAAACGAGCATTATTCTCTTATAAATAGAACAGGAACAGAACAATGAAACAAGGTTAACCAGGATGACTTTAAGTGAGGAGTTACTGTATATGTTCTTTTTAAGTCTAAATATTTCAAGTAATTATACAGAGACACAGTCTGTGGAGCCTTGAAGTATTCAACATATTTTGGTAACATTTTATTTTATTTTTAAATATTTCAGTATATAATGATACACAATGATTCCCTCTCTCATACAATTTGTTACTCTGGGTGCCTCTGACATTATTAAAACAACAATATCACCTAATAAACAAAAAACAGCAGCAAAAAAAGAAAAACTCCAACAAATCCCTACCCCGACACAACCCAAACAGTAGGTCTTTCACTCACCCAAATGCCCATCCTCCATAAATAATCACTCCCAACATGATCCACCATCTTCAAAACACCCAGGGGAAAATTATAGACCTTACAAAATGCTCTGGAGATCACCAGTCCCATACTGCTCAGGACCAAAGCATAAGCCTTTTCCACAATTCAGGGCTCCTTACAGAGTGTGTTCTATCACTGACCTCTTTTCCATTAAATCATGGGGCCTCCAACATGAGCACCTCTGCTGACTGCAGCAGTATGGTACAGGGAGACAGGCAGTCTTAAGTAGGTGGACCCTAAGCAACTTGTTTGAATCCATTTTTCTCAGACTATATTTTATTCTCAGTTTGGAATCCTTTGTGTGGTGAGACTTAAAGGATTTATTTTCACTCAGCTACATTAGGAATCGTAAAGTAAGGATGATCCTGAAGGCAGCCTCCATCCTTACAAATTTGTTCCTTAATACAACGTCATTGCAGGATTTCCAACATTTTTTCCTGGTGTTAATTATTAACCCTTTTGGGGATCAGGGAAAGAGCTGAACGAACATCTATCAAACATCTTTACACCCTATGGTCCTTTGCTTTTTCCACTTGTCCCAGATTAAATGAATCTGCCCATACTTAAAAGCAGAGGGCTTATAAGAGTTGGTTTTAGATTGAACTCAGTTGTGCTAGCATACAGTGTCTCATTGTTAAGTATCTCAGTTTGCCTCACTCAAAATCTAAAATATGATAAATCAAACATTTTGCCACCAACTCAGAGCACCAAATCAATCTTCTTCATTGTAGATTTGTCCCCTAGTGGGACAAAATTAAATCAAAGGAAATGGTCATTGCTCCTAAAGTCACCTTGTATTCACAAATTCCATGGGACATGCCAGATGCTAAAATCAAAACAGTACACACACGTGCCAGCTAAAAACAAAAGCTCAACATTCAAAACCAAGACACCAAACCAAAAGTAAACAAATCAACAAAACCCACACGCCACATTTTCATATTTTTCTTTGAGGCAGGAAGAAAAACCAAAACAAATGAGGTTAGCATTGCAGAAACTCCAAGTAATTCTATGAATAGGTAAAGTTGATGAAAAATCTGAATGACCACAAAAATGGAAGGAAGCAATGAATTTTTGTGTCTCTAAATAACATACTTGCATCATGTATCAGAAAAGAGGATTGTGACACATTAACATACATTACCCTGCTGCCATCTAATTACCTTAAAGTTGGGCTTCAATATTTGGATTTGTGTTATTTTTGTTTCCTGATTATGAATAAAGAAGGCCTGGAAATAGTTTTTGTTTGTTTTTTTAAACCACACACAGTAGGAATAATGAGACAGACTCTCAGCTGAGGCAAATTGGGATAGTTCCATTGACTACACTGGAGTTATGCTGACACCAGCTGAGGAGCCTGGCCCATTGTGACTTGTCTTACCTGCTTCTGGGTGAAGAGTCTCGGCAGCCTGGAGAACTAGTAGGATTATGACATCACAAGAGACTGAAACCTAAGGAAGCAAAAAGAGGAAAGGATTTTAGTCAGCCTATTTTAAAAAAATCCTTTGATTTTTGTTTACATTATCACCTATTTAACTCTCAATTCTTAATATCCACTCAGGAGAATAGTTAATTATGAAAGATTCAACACTTTTGCCACATAAATTGAGGGAAGAGAAAACTCCTACTGCAATTCTCCAACAAAAACAGGTAAAACAAGATTTGATATTTCTAAAACTGGAGGGGGAAAGTCCATTTCTTTTTACATCATGAAGCAGCAAAAAAGGTATCAGCTCCTTTCCCCATTTCTGTTGGTCATTAAAAGGTCTTCCATTGTGTATTTACTTCTCGCTTACTTCTTACTTCTTACTTCTCTGAGAAGTTAAGTTTGACATGGATCATGAAAAAAAGTAGGTGAGAAAGAGTTTTATGAAGTATATTCTGTCTGTAAAATGCTTTCTGATCCCTGAATGGAAGATACTACATAAAAAGTATACATGTTTACTGCTATCAGCAAGAGACATATTGCGGACATGTGCATAGACAACACAGAAGTCAAATTGAAGCTCATGCAGATAAAACTGCCAACACCAAAGCATCTCTGTTCAGAGAAAACACCTGTTTGCAAAGCACCCCCTCTACAAGTAAAGGGCTATTCTTCAACGGAGAAAGATAGTCTGCAATTTTCCCCTTGTAGTGACATATTTGTCTTTGTTTTTTCCTACTACTGTACTAAAACTTAGCACTACTTATTGTTTAGTAAGAATATCTAGCTAAATAATCTGATTTTGGTAGATTAAATTTAAAACACCGATAGTTTTAGATTAAGCCTAAATTATCCTGCAGTGAAGTCTATGGCAGCATAACTCAGTTCTTGCCTTAGCTTAGGTTTCCTCAACTGCAATAGATTTCCCCCCACTTAATTTTCTCCAAAGCAATTAAAAACTTCTCTTGTCTTTGTAAGACAAGATGAATCTAGGTAGTTTTAAAGGAACCTCCAAATCACAGTTTGAAATGAAGTGATGCTAGCACTTATCCCTACAATCAGTACTATACTTTCCAGACTGGCCAATGGCCATCAGAGAACTATTTTCCCATAACCAGCCACTGAGTTTGGTAATGCCTATGGCTAGAACATTCAGCCCGATACCCTGACAATCGAAAAACAACTGAATCAAACAGAAGTCTTCAAATACCAGTCAGAAATACCAAACAGACTCTCTTGTACCCCAATGGCACTCAAATAATAATCAAAATGATCAAGGGTACATGACAGGTTATTAAAGCCTCAGAGTGAAATTCTCTCAACTACAAATGACAATGATGACAAAACCTGAAGTCAAATCACACTGTAGCAAGGCCCACAGGAACTTCACTGAGAATGAGTGGCATTGAATAGCTCCTCCCTCAAGCTGCCTGGAAGAGTGCTTTTACCACACCTCAGAATATTGCCTTATGTTAACTGCATTAACTGCTGCTAAATTTTCCCAGTACATTCAGGCAGCATGCTCCTGCAGAAAGCAACTGCATCAGGCAAGCCTGAACATTCATTTGATGTCGAAGGATGACATCAGCACACAGGTGCAGTGAAGCACATCCAGCTAAAAGGTTAACCCTTGATCAGTATTTGGGATAGTTAATCATCTGCACAGGTTCCCCTTTCTTAGGTACTTTTATGGTCTTCATTCCAACATCGAAGTGCTTTTTGAAGGGGCACTCCTAGCTGGAGCTCTCAGAGTTAACATGATATTACACACATGTCCCTGAGTCCCACTGCCTATATTAGTGGTTTTACAATCAGTTTCCTTTAAAAATAAATGATTTCTCGCTCCCCTTTCACTACCTGTAAGACTCTCAGAAGAAGGGGAAAATGACTGACTATACAAAGGAAACAGTGTTCATGATTAGTCACAGAGTGCTGTCAAATGTATATAAAGCAAACAAATAAGAACTAGAGACTAATCTCTTTCAATTGTAATAATCATAGGTGTTTCCTGTAATACTAAGAGATTGGAAAAAAAGACTGTTAGGGGTGCCATTAACAGCATACATTTACGATCTCTTTAATTCATCTTTTTCTCATGTGGGATGTAATTATTTATTATTCAGAAAGCAACCGTACACCACAAGTGCTATAAACTTTCCCATACACAGGAAGACCCAGACCCTGGCTCTAAGAGCATGCATTCTAAAGTTCTCATCTATTTATTGTTTTAGGATAACATGCAGAATGCTAAGACCTCCTATTGGGATAAACATAGAACTGAAATCAAAGTGAAGCCTTTACTAGAGACCATCTTTATTAAGCAACCACACATCTTAGAAATTGTTCCACAGTATTCCCAAATGTTTTAAATATAACTCTCCTCCTCCTCCTCTACTAGAAAGCGGTCTGTGTTAAGTAACACATTTTTCCTTTTCTTTTTTTTTTTTTTAAATGTTCATGCCTTTTGCAGAGGAGGAATATCTCCCATACACAGTTATATACGAAACTGGGTCCTCCGTAAGACTTAGGCCAGAGAAACCTGTAAGGGTATTCCTTGATGGACGACCAGTGATCACTGTTAGAATGAGGTAGAAAAAGTAATCTAAGATCTCCATTGTGGCTGGTATCAGAGAAACTCAGGACAAAGTCATACCTAGGGTTATATCAGCCTTGCATTCAGAAAGGAATCTGAATCAACATGTATGAAATATGGTACGCAGGTGGCACACTGGGACCATTGCTAATTGACTAGCCCAAGAGCTGGACTGTACTAGTAAGGCATTATGTCATAAAGATATCTGTTGCATATCTTTGCCTTTGAAGGGCTTCCCTAGACAATCTGGAACTGTTTGAGACTGTCCCTTTTCTGAAGCACAGAAAGCAGGTCTTACAAACTAGATAAAGGCCTTCTACCTGCACTATGACAATGGAAATCAAATGCTCCTGGAGAAAAAACCTGAGCAAGAATGAAAACGGAAACTGATAGCTTTATTTTATGATGCCTAGAGACCTCCGGTGAATTTCATAAATGACCTAGTGAAGGAACCATCCCTCAATCCTAGGTAGTACCCAGCAAGGCCAAATACATCTTAATAGAAGAACCAGGATTTTTGGTGGGAAGGTTTGCTTTTTTCCTCCAAAAGAGGCAGGGTGAAGGGCAGTGGGAATAGGTAAGATAGAGATAGGATGTAAAAATACAAATACTGTTGGCATAAGAGTTTATTAAGTTCAACGTTGCAGAGGACAAAATCCTCTCATATACGTACTATTTTCCATTTTGTACAAATCACAGTTTTATTATGAGCCTCCTGCACACTTATTCATACCAATAAAATGTATTTGGGGAAGGAATTAACTGACTTTTGCTGGTCTCAAGAGGTTGTCTAAGAGGTTTTTAACATAGTTCTTGCTTCTTTGCATGGGACCAAACAAAGGTACAATGGAATAACTAGTAGTTATTTTATTAAAATCATTAGACCTATTTTCTGCAACAAAATGGATAAATGCTAGGCCTCACAATGCTTGAGAAATAGCTTTGCTTCTAGGACCTCTTGAAGCTGTGGCTTTACAAGTGTATTTAACGGTGCACGTTTTTACAAGAACCTAAACAAACAAACCCCTTCTAGAGACTTTTAAAATTCCCAAAAAGCTCATGAGTTTGGCTCTTTCATAGCACTGATGTTTTGCAAGATGCCACCATAGAAAATAGGGTATGCTGCATTGTCTCAGAGCTCAACTGGAGAATGTGCTACACATGAACACCTACTAAATTAAGGCAGCTCTTGTTACTCCAGCCAGTGTCTGATTTGAAACACTTGTTTTGTTTTCTCAACAGTACCCACAAATACCTTTTGTTGTGTGACTACAGGAGATCTGTTCATTTATTGAACTGATTTGGGACAACTCTTATGAGTGAAACCTAAGGAGATCTACATATAAGTTACTACACGGTGGACAAGAAAATGAAACTTTAGGCCTCATTTACATACAACCTTGTTTTAGTTTAATTAAATCAGCTCAAACCCTTGAGTGGACACTCTTATTTCAGTTTAAGGGTAGCTTGTTTTTGGTTTTGCTTAAAACTAACTTGAACTGAAGTAAGCCTGGTTTAAACTAATAGAATCTGAACATACCCTTTTTTTTGCATTGATTTAACTAAATTGGTTTAAAAAATCACACCTCAAATTAAACTGATACAACTCTGCATGTAAATAAGTCTTTATCCACAAGAAAAAATAGTGGTTTAATTATAGTAGTTTAAGAATACTACTTGGCGCTCTCCTGCAGAATCAGAGCTTTGATAAAAAAAAATATAAAAAGCTTCCAGATCTTGCGAATATACCTTTTTGAATGTGGACCAAGTGTAACCAAAGTACTGCTTTCAGAGTAACAGCCGTGTTAGTCTGTATTCGCAAAAAGAAAAGGAGTACTTGTGGCACCTTAGAGACTAACCAATTTATTTGAGCATGAGCTTTCGTGAGCTACAGCTCACTTCATCGGATGCATTCTCTGTGTATATATAAAGTCTGCTGCAGTTTCCACGGTATGCATCCAATGAAGTGAGCTGTAGCTCACGAAAGCTCATGCTCAAATAAATTGGTTAGTCTCTAAGGTGCCACAAGTACTCCTTTTCTTTTTGCAAAGTACTGCTGACTGCCTAAGTCTGGAGACAGCCACAGTGCCCTCTGCTGTGCTCATGAATATTTTCAGGAGCAAAGAATAAACACACTGCTGTTCAGAATCTTGCAGGCCAAGGTGAAACTGACTATCAGGTTAGTTTCATTCTGCTGTTGCTGGCTTGAGAAAGTCAGGAGCTATTCACTGGAGGAGAAATTAAAGGCATCAGAAACCCATTGCTCCCCACCTGGCCAAAGGGAAAAGGAACAGAGAAAGAGTATGTTTTTCTTTTGAATATATTTGAAGGCTCCAGCTCTGAACACTTCATCACTTGCATATCTAGAGATGGATATAAAAGAAGTGGTCTCCCAGGAGTTCTAGCAGTCTCTTCATACTAGTTGGGATGGCTAGACAAAGAGGAAATAATGAGCTTCTATTTAGGTCTTGGCCCCTGGATCTAACTTATGCAGTCTCCCCTCATCTTACTATCAGCCTCTTGCTAATATCTGGTACATTTTCTAAGACTGTAGACAGCTACTGGGTAGAAATTCTTGAATCATGTAAACAGTTTTCACCCTTACAGATGAAATAATATGTGCAGGAGCACTGTACTTTACACAGCAGCTTTTGACACGGTCTCCCACAGTATTCTTGTCAGCAAGTTAAGGAAGTATGGGCTGGATGAATGCACTATAAGGTGGGTAGAAAGCTGGCTAGATTGTCGGGCTCAACGGGTAGTGATCAATGGCTCCATGTCTAGTTGGCAGCCGGTATCAAGTGGAGTGCCCCAAGGGTCGGTCCTGGGGCCGGTTTTGTTCAATATCTTCATAAAAGATCTGGAGGATGGTGTGGATTGCACTCTCAGCAAATTTGCGGATGATACTAAACTGGGAGGAGTGGTAGATACGCTGGAGGGGAGGGATAGGATACAGAAGGACCTAGACAAATTGGAGGATTGGGCCAAAAGAAATCTGATGAGGTTCAATAAGGATAAGTGCAGGGTCCTGCACTTAGGATGAAAGAATCCAATGCACCGCTACAGACTAGGGACCGAATGGCTCGGCAGCAGTTCTGCGGAAAAGGACCTAGGGGTGACAGTGGACGAGAAGCTGGATATGAGTCAGCAGTGTGCCCTTGTTGCCAAGAAGGCCAATGGCATTTTGGGATGTATAAGTAGGGGCATAGCGAGCAGATCAAGGGACGTGATCGTTCCCCTCTATTCGACATTGGTGAGGCCTCATCTGGAGTACTGTGTCCAGTTTTGGGCCCCACACTTCAAGAAGGATGTGGATAAATTGGAGAGAGTCCAGCGAAGGGCAACAAAAATGATTAGGGGTCTAGAACACATGACTTATGAGGAGAGGCTGAGGGAGCTGGGATTGTTTAGCCTGCAGAAGAGAAGAATGAGGGGGGATTTGATAGCTGCTTTCAACTACCTGAAAGGGGGTTCCAAAGAGGATGGCTCTAGACTGTTCTCAATGGTAGCAGATGACAGAACGAGGAGTAATGGTCTCAAGTTGCAGTGGGGGAGGTTTAGATTGGATATTAGGAAAAACTTTTTCACTAAGAGGGTGGTGAAACACTGGAATGCGTTACCTAGGGAGGTGGTAGAATCTCCTTCCTTAGAGGTTTTTAAGGTCAGGCTTGACAAAACCCTGGCTGGGATGATTTAACTGGGAATTGGTCCTGCTTCGAGCGGGGGGTTGGACTAGATGACCTTCAGGGGTCCCTTCCAACCCTGATATTCTATGATTCTATGACTCTTTATACATAGTTCTATTACAGTACATGAGATGTCACTAATTTTCAAACAAAAGCAGCCTATTCATAAAGCTGTAGGTTTTCATATAGTTAGAACGGTACTTTTGAAAAGTCTGAATATTGAACAACAAGCATCTCCTGACCTTAAGGCTGTTGGAAAAGTTACAGAGAGGAGATTTAAAACATGACCCAAAAGGCTCAAAAAAACCAGGAGGCAAATAAAAAGCCATCTATTTTTTTTGAAAAAGCATGAATTTTAATCCCATCTCATAATTCCTGAGGCCTGACTCCTGAATGCTTGGAGCTGACAAAACTTAAGTTGCCAGGCTTGCTCTGGTTTTCTGGGAAATCCCAGTGTGTTTTGTGGAAAATGGGGGTTTTGTCCTGGTTTCCTGACCATAGACAACGTCTCCTGAATCTCTTCCATCTCCTCCCCTTACACCTTTCTTGATGGAGGGCACCCTAGTTCATGTATTGTATTTATATTCTAAGGGACTAAGGCACAGAAAATAATGAGCCTGATTCTGCTCTCTTACCCTGGGTGTAAATCCTGAGTAATTCCTTGAAAATCAGAGGAGTTACATTGGTGTAACAGAGTTGATTCAGACAAAATATATGTATTTCAAACTGCTGTAGAATTGGAAGGGCCTTCAAAATACAACTTACACCTATTAAAAGGGCTGAAGAATAAGTCCATCAGATGAATTAAAATGGAGTCAAATGACATGCAGAATACTTTTTTCAAATGGAAAGAAATAAAGCTTTGTGGCTTGTTTTCACTGCTCCAGCAGTATCATTTCTCAACATAAACCTGAGGAGCATTCCACAGAGAGAGGGTTGCAGAGGCCCTCCTGGGCCCAGCCCAAACTCTCAGCCATCACAAGTCACCATGAAATCTTAGAAGTGTCAAAGCCTGAGCAAGGTCCTTGGGTTCCAAGAATGTTCCAAACACAATCCATGGCCCCAAAAGGCACAGCTGAGCATGGAGAAAGCAGGCAAGCAGAATTCCTTTCACCACCCTAGAAAGCAGTCTTGCTACCAAGGTCTGCAGCAGCTGCAGGCAACAGAACTGCTTTTCAGTTAGTCAGTAGAGAGCTTGTTGCAGTAATGCAGCCATAAAGGCATGAGTCATAGTAGTGAGATCAGAGTTCAAGAGGAAGGTTTGCAGGCTGGTGACATTCCTATGGTGTTTACTATTTTAAAGAGCCCAATTAGAGCCAAACGTCGATTTTCCAAAGTCAGCCCAGTCCAGGAGCACACTATGGGCCAAATCTTGCTTACCCTAGATATCCAAGAAGTCTCACTGAAAGCATGGGGCTACTTGCCTGAAGTAAATGGGAAAACCTGGGTAAGACAAGCACCATTTGGCCCTAAGCCTGGGCATCACCTCATCCCCACTAACACATCTCCCCTGATTGTAAGACTGGAGGCTTAGCAGCGCCCTTCACTCCCCACCTGCTGTCTGAGCCAAACAGCATAATTTTAGATTTGCTGAGATTTAGTTTAATATTGTATTTTCTTTTTAAATAAAATTGGTGGTTTGAGCAAGAGGAGACTCAGTCACTCGGTGTCTTTCTGAAGACTCAGACAACATCAAATACTGCAACTACCGTGTTATTAGCCAGCATTACATTCTCAACTTTCAGTCCTTATTTTTAAAACAGTGATACATATCCTCAGCTACTGTACATCACCACAGCCCCAGTGAATTCAATGGAACCACCCTGATTCACAGCAGCTACAAATCTGGGCCCAACATTATTTATTAAAAAAAAAAAAAAAAAGCCAAACCATTCTTGTCATTGTTTTGATGAGAAGAATTTACCCTCTCCCCCTCTTTTCCCCAAAGGTTCTTGGGTGAACAGCAACTATTTCAGGAAACCATGTTAATAAAAATAAATACAGATTTACAATTTAAAAGACTTCTAAAGACTCACTTACTCTGCTCCAGAATGGAAACCAGTAATATAGAAGACAGCATGAACCTATTCACAATCCCCCTAGAAATGTTACATTCTGGAGGAGTCTATCCAAGTCAACAGACGAGAACCTCTGCTGGCCTGTACATAGCGATCTAGAATGTTTCAAGTTAACAGTTCTAGAGCTCTTGTCTATATGGAAAATAGAGCACTGAGCTGTGGAAGAGTCAGAATTCATACTAAAATTGAGAAGTCTAAGCAGCACAAGGTTCATAGTAATGATGATCATTCTGTCCTATCAACGAAATTGAGACTGATTTCTTCCTCTTTATTGAAATGGGCCCTATTCATAATACCAAACAAACCAGCCACAGTGGCAAGCATGAGAAGGACACTACTCACACACTGGTCAGAACATATAAGTGCCCTATTTACACTTCAACCTTATTCAGCGACTGAACAGTGGGAAAAGGGAAGAACACACATACAAGCAAGGCCTCCTGGTTTGTACCTAGAGCTTAAGTGTCACCCTAAACAATAATAATGGCCCTATTTGCTTAGTGGGACTTCTCACTGTAATATATGCTATACCTAGTAGTAAGGCTTGGATCCAAGGTATTATTTTCTATGTATGGTAGTGCTCACCAGGCTTTCCAAACTCTCAAGTACAGACCCTGTTCCAGGGCGTTCACAGTCCAATGAATTCTTAAAAACACTCACATAGCTTTCCATCTTCAAAGAATACTAAAAATGTTAATCAATCAGTTAAATTAACACAGACTCATAACATCACCATGGAGCTGGAAAATATCCGGGCTATTGATAATGGTAACACATCAAGCACACACACCTCTCTCCCTCCCTCCCTCCCCACCATGTAGAGGCCTCTCCAGAGACAGTCTCTGAAATCTATGCTGAGGGTTGAGCAGCGGAGTTACAGCCTCGGAAGGCCAAGCTGGGGGGACAACCTTGTCCCCTTTTCAACCCTCTAGAGATTAGTCAAAAGTCAAAGCTGTGTGTTATGTTTTCTGTGGAGAGCTCTCCTCCCACTCTTGTAAAGAAGTGGAGGCCAGGAGGAAGTCTTGTACCAGTGAAGGTGAGCTACAAGGAAATTGGAGGGGGGATAGGAGACGGCAAATCCAGTGCAGAGACACAGGGTCCTCAGGCAGATGACCACGACAACCCATGACTCTACCAGGATTGGGAGAGGGTCCTGCAGCCTGTTCCACAGGGGAGGGCCAAATCTTACCTCCTCAGACGGGGCAGGGAGAAGAATGAGTGTCTTGAGCCTCTCCGAGATTTTCATCTCTTTAGCTTCATCCACAGGGTTTACCACAGAAGGTGGGGGTGGAAGGGAAGCTCTGGGCCATGTTACGGTTTCTAATCTCAGAATGAAAGATGTATGTAATCTTTCTAGCTGAATTCAGCTTCTGCCTGAAACAAATTTAATTAGATCACAAAACAAATTTCATTTCTTGATTAAAACAATTCTTGGCACCAGGCCTGGAATGCGCTTCCCGAAAACATCCATATGGACAGATGCTTCACGCACTTGGATGTTCGCATGACGTAAACAAGAGGTTTGTGAACATGGCTGAATCAAACGGGAGTCAGAGTCTACAAAAATGAGGGTGAATACTTCCCTTATTTCCAGCCACTCACTCAACCCCAGGCCCTGGCACACCGCTGTGGCAGTGTAATGGGACCTAAAAGGGGGTGGAAAGGGCCCACTGACAATAGCTCCTGTCTCCCTGGCCAGCATAAGGGCTCTGCTGAAACCTGGCTCCCAGCTCCCAGAGTAGGGGGCATGTCGGGGGAGGGAATGGGAGGTGGAACGAGGGGGTGGAGAAGCTGTGTGGCTGTTGTATACTGTACTATGGCTGTCATCTTCTTCCATAAGAAGTCCATACTGGGTCAGGCCAATGGTCCATATCGCCCAGTATCCTGCCTTCCAATAGTGGCCAATGCCAGGTGCTTCAGAGGGAATGAACAGAACAGGCAATCATTGACTGATCCATCTCCTGTCATCCACTCCTAGCTTCTGGCAATCAGAGGCATGGGGCGCTCACAGCATGGGGTTGCATCCCTGGACATCTTGGGTAATAGCCAGGGCCCAAAGGAAGCAGGACACATATTACCACAGCCCTGAGTCTGCTCTAACTTGCATTGGTGAGGCTCTGGCTCCCCTAGAATACAGGGAGTACAAAAGGTAACTTTAAAACATGTTCATGCATCCCCATTCCCTTCCCAAGCTTTGCCCAGCTCTAGCTCCAGAGCATCGAACGGGGGGATATTCATTCACTCTGCTACACTATCTGAAATTTTTTTTTTGAGATCAGAAACAGGCATTTTAGGAAATACCCAGTACATACTCTAAATACCCAGATATGTAGAACGTTATTTTAACCAATATCAAGCCTGATAAAAGTTTCTAGGGAATTTCAAGTATGAAAAAATTAAACACAATTGTTTTATTCAGTTTGAATTTTTCCTCACGCTTTACTGTGATTCAGCACTCTTCCCCTACCTCCTCCTCTGGCTCTGAAAACAGTCTCACCTACGAACTACCCTGAAGATTCAAGGAAATCATCAGTTCAGTTTCATTTTGTATGGACAAACATATGCCAGGAGCATTAAATGTTCAGTGCAAACTAAAATTAATCAGTTGATCTGGTCACGTATGTGCTACCAGGAAAACTGGGGAGAGAGGCATGGCTTTTGACACTGTTTGGAGGTCTTGAAGTGTTTTCCTGCCTCCATTTCTTCCAATGCTGAAGGGGAAGGGGAAGGAAGTTGCTTTACATTTTCAAAAGCAATGCCACAGCCATGGTTCCTTGCTGCATTACGTATGCTACCTGATAGCTGACTGAATAGTCAAAGAAAGAAAAGAAAGAAAACACAAAAGAAAAATTAATTAAAAGCTTTAAGTATTTTTTTTTCCATACATAGTAAAAATGAGGAGTTTATCCAACTATTGATGGAGCCCTGAGATCGCTCACAGAAAATGCAACTCAGCAGTAAGAAGCCCTGAATAGCAGGAGATGGGAACCAGCCTGGAGAGGTAGAGGACGGAACACAGAGGAGACAGGAAGGGAGACAGAGACAGAAAAAAGAGGCTGAAATACAATTTCAATTAAGCATGAAAAAGCCATTGTGATTTCTAGTGTTTATTCAAATGAATGTGTCATCCGGATACTTTAACTATGAGGAGGTCACCTCCTTGAAAAAAGATGTTCTGAAGGGTGAAGCAGCTCTAATCAACTAACAATAATCCAGGATTTTAACAGGCAACACCACTGGTCTGAAATATCACAATTGCAATTGTCATAAATATAAAGGGAAGGGTAAATCCCTTTAAAATCCCTCCTGGCCAGAGGAAAACTCCTCTCACCTGTAAAGGGTTAAGAAGCTAAAGGTAACCTCGCTGGCACCTGACCAAAATGACCAATGAGGAGACAAGATACTTTCAAAAGCTGGGAGGAGGGAGAGAAACAAAGGGTCTGTCTTTATGCTGCCTTTGCCGGGGATAGACCAGGAATGGAGTCTTAGAACTTTTAGTAAGTAATCTAGCTAGGTACGTGTTAGATTAGGATTTCTTTAAATGGCTGAGAAAAGAATTGTGCTGAATAGAATAACTATTTCTGTCTGTGTATCTTTTTTGTAACTTAAGTTTTTCCCTAGAGGGATTCTCTATGTTTTGAATCTAATTCCCTGTAAGGTATCTACCATCCTGATTTTATAGAGGGGATTTCTTTACTTCTATTTACTCCTATTTCTATTAAAAGTCTTCTTGTAAGAAAACTGAATGCTTTTTCATTGTTCTCAGATCCGAGGGTTTGGGTCTGTGGTCACCTATGCAAATTGGTGAGGCTTTTTATCCAACATTTCCCAGAAAAGGGGGGGTGTAACTGTTGGAAGGATTGTTCATTGTTCTTAAGATCCAAGGGTCTGGGTCTGTAGTCACCTAGGCAAATTGGTGAGGCTTTTTAGCAAACCTTGTCCAGGAAGTGGGGTGCAAGGTTTTGGGAAGTATTTGGGGGGAAAGAAGTTTCCAAACAGCTCTTCCCCAGTAACCAGTATTTGTTTGGTGGTGGTAGCGGCCAATCCAAGGACAAAGGGTGGAATATTTTGTACCTTGGGGAACTTTTTGACCTAAGCTGGTAAAGATAAGCTTAGGAGGTTTTCATGCAGGTCCCCACATCTGTACCCTAGCATTCAGAGTGGGGGAGGAACCTTGACAGCAATCTAAATATGTTGTACCTACTTTTGTGATAAGTAACCTCTAAAAATAACTATAATTGAAAGAGGTGGGGGGAGGGAGGAGACACTTATCTCTTTCATCTGAGTACATATATTTCAACTGTAATTGATTTTAAGAACATTTTTAGCCCCAAAGTTACCTATGCTCCATATAGATTTGCTGCCCCCTTGCCTTTATTGTCAAAAAAATTATTTACATCAGAGATACAGAATAATGAAACTGTGGTTGTTGAAAGGGCTCTTTATACCAAAGGAAGGAATCCCACAGCATTTGAAGTTTTCTGCAGGAATAATTTGTTTGCATCGGCTTTGTTATACATTGCATCCCACCCATGTTGAAGCTTTGCCAGGTTGAGAGGTATGTTTGCACATAATCGGCGTTCGCTGTTTTGCTAATGGCACATGCGTTCCCCTATGCCGGGGTGGACAAACTATGGGCCCGGGCCATAGCCAGTCCATCAGCCGACTTAATCCGGCCCTCGAACTCCCACCAGGGATGGAGTCGGGGGCTGCACCCAGTCCAAGTGTGCATGCCGTGGTTCCCAGAAGCAATGGCACGTCCCCCCTCCAGCTCCTATGTTTAGGGACAGATAGGGGGCTCTGCGTGCTGCCCACACCCAAAGTGCCACCCCTGCAGCTCCCACTGGCCAGGAACTGTGGCCAATGGGACCATCAGTGCAGCACCTGAGGACGGGGCAGCATGCAGAGCCTGGCTGCGCCTCCGTGTAGGAGCCGGAGCTGGGACATGCCAGCTGCTGCTGGGAGCTGTTTGAGGTAAGCACTGCCTGGAGCTTGCACCGCTGACCCCTTCCTGTGCCCCAACCCCAGCCCTGATCCCCCACCTGCCCTCAGAAGCCCTCAGTCCCAGCATGGAGCACTCATCTGCAACCGAAATCCCCCATCCCCAGCCGCACCTCCAACCGGAGCCTCACCCCATCCCGCACTCCTACCCCCTGCCCCAGTCCAAAGCCCCCTTCTGCACCCCAAACTCCTCATTTCTGGCCCCACCCAAGAGCCCGCACCCCCAAGCCAGAGCCCTCACCCCCTCCTGAACCCCAACCCCAATTTTGTGAGCATTCATGGCCCACCATAAAATGTCCATACCCAGATGTGGCCCTCAAGCCAAAATGTTTGTCCACCCCTGCCCTAGGCCCTGCATGAGGATATTTAGCTGTATGAGCTAGAGAGCTGAAACTGAAGAGGCCCCAGCCAATTGTGCACACAGAAAGAAAAGACAGAGAGAGGCAAGAATGATGGCTTGTTGGTGTTGTCACTCTTGGACCCACCAAAAAACCCCTGATAAAACAATCCAGTTTGTTTTTATTTTTTAAATCTCTGGGCACACTATTTAAAAGAGTGAGTAGATGATATAATCTATTGCAGAGAGAATAGATATCACAATATTGCCAATCCCAAGCATTCAAGCATCATGGAACAGACCCCCAAAGATGAGACGCGCTTAAAAATCAATTTAAATACAATAAATTATGGATTCTTTTTATTTGCCTTCTCTTTTTAAGCCTGAGCTTCTCTCTGATACTGATGGTTTGAAACTTTTTTTTTTTTTAAATAAAAGATAAGATTCTCACGTAACAACATGATTCCAGGAGCTGAGGCTTTGACACAGACATTGAATGTTATAAGACTTGCAATAAAATTGTGAGAATTGGCAACAATTAAGTTAACAGCTTCCCTTGAAAGCACGTTTTGTAGGTTCTTGTATAAAAGTGAATGTGTTGTAAATTGGTTAATAATTTCCCTCTAGCACAGTTATCCAGAAATTAGCATATTCAGTGTCTTCATCGGCAAATCATTTCTTCTTTTGTAACAGAAATTTTGCAAAGGTCCCCCCAACCCTGTACCCTGTTCTCATTTCTTTTAATATTCTGAGGTAACAAGAAATAAATCAGACTTCATTTTATGATCCTGGGATAGTACTGAGCAGATCAACTCCCATTATCATATTTTATTATGAAGTCTGTTCTCAGGGGGAATAAAAGACAACCAAGACAAATATATGGGGCTGAAAATTCTAAATGTGGTCTAGAGGTAAAATTCATCTGCCACTGTGTGTTCTTAGAAAAAAAAAAAAGGACTGAAATATTAATTTGTGGATTATTCTCCTCAACTATCTTGAAAAAGGGTCTGATTCAGTATTGCCTCATACCATTGACCTCATTCTTGAATGCCTCATGCAGTTCTTTACACCAGTGCAAGACGCTGCTAAATCAGAATGATAGAATTTTTGCCTAGCACAGTGTTTCTCAACGACTGGTCTGTGCATTGGTGCCAGTCCCCAAGATCTCCCTGATACAGTTTAGGAAGGCAGCAAGCCAGTCTTTGGTATCAGAAAGGTTAAGAAACACTGGCCTAGTGGATAGTGCTAAACTGGGACTCAGAAGATCTAGCTTCTAATCCTAGCTCTGGCCTGTGGCATGACAGTGAGCAAGTCCGTTCACCACTCCGTGCCTCAGTTTCTCGATGCAAAAAAATGGAGATAATGGTATTGTATTCTTTGTCAAGGACGTTGATATCCACTGACGAAAATCACTACGTAAGAGCTAAGTATTACTACTTCTCCTTGTGTAAATGTTTGCATCAGTGCAAAGGGCAACTGTGATTTAGGCCCAAAGCTTCAGTGACTCTACTTTTTTCTGCTGAACTGCAGAATACATGAGAATTCTCTAGTTAGTTCACCGAATGCTGAGTAACCAATTAACCTTTAGGCTTGGTACGGGCAAACACACTTCTGTTACACACAAACATTACATAAAATAAAAGTTAACAAAACTTGTTCCATAATGCCCAGCTTTCTTCCTTAAAAAGGTCAAACCAATCAAGTCCCAGTGCATTACAGTATTAATAAGCAATATGGCTTCTAAGACACCGCTGCTTCACCACTTAATCCTTCTGAACTGAAAGGAACCCTGTTTTGAAAAAAATTATGATTTTCAGTTAACAATCTTTAACTAAAGTGAAAATTTTTTTTTCTAATTTGTTTTATTAAAACAAGCCAGCAGCCACATGCATTCTAGTCATGCATCAATGTGTTTTAGATCTTAGTAATTCTGTAGTTTTAGTTTGTGATTCCTAAATTATGCAGCAAAGTACCAGCCTGCCCTCTGGTGTCCAAATTTTGCAAACCAACTGCACTTTGTTGACATAAAAGCAACTTTGGTTTTGATCATTAAATACTGTACTTGTATCCTGATGCTCCCTGCTGGCAGGAGCTGGAGGCTGAGAGAGATGGAGGGGTGTGTATGTGGAGTTGGATTCACTCCACTACAAAATGAGGTTTTACAGCTTCTTAGAGTAGAGAGAGGTAGGGATGTAAAAGGTTAACTGGTAAGCAATAGTCTTACCGGTTAACCCACCTTAACTGTTAACCAGAGGCCAGCCAGCTGATTGGCCCCAATGACCCCTCGCCAGCCGCCCCCAGTGGCCCGGCACCAGCCAGAGTGGCCCTGTGCCAGCTAGAGTGGGCCCAGACACGCCGCCCATCCGGAGTGGCCAAAGCAGCACCACCCAGCCGGACGGGCCCCAGCCGCACTGGCGGATCAGCCCCAGCCACACCAACCAGCTGGATCTACCACTTAATCGGTTACCTGTTTAAACGACATATTTTTAATCGTTTAAACGGTTAATTTTAAGAGTATTTACATCCCTAGAGAGAGGAACTAGTCCCCAGTTCCTAATCATTCACAGGGAAAACAGAGCATAACCCCACAGATCCCAGGTCATCCCAGTGGATGGCCTTCCTCTCAGCTCTACTTTCTAGGGCCCTTTTAGGACTCATACTGCCACTCACTGGTCACCAGTAGCTATGGTATATATCACCACCTTCTCCAGTAGTGGGAGAAGGTAAGAGGGGAGTTACTGCTGCCTCTAGAAGTGCTAAACACGAGCACTGAATTTCCTATTGGAATTCCTTTCGGTCCCTACAGACACATGCCCTGGAGTAGGTCCGGAGTGCAGCAACAGCCAGTACCTCAGCAAAGACAGAGTCAAAGGGTACACAGATATAACCTGTTGTCTGCCTCCTGATAAAAACATCTCATAGACTTGACTTCATATCAGGGGAAGTTTTTTTCCCTAACAAATAAAAAATAAATCATATCCTATAGGAAGGGCTAGAGCTAATTTGGCACTATAACTGTAACTTGGCACTATAATTGTTTGGTTAGCAGTCCCAGCTGGGTTTGGCAAAGTGACGCAAAAATCCTCAAGTCTGTCTTGCGCTCTGCCTTTCTACATTTCAAAAGGAGGCAGGTAAACCCATCAGCCTGAAAGAAGATATCTGAGAAAGAGACTTTCAAAATGGTGTATTTAATTTTAAGATAGGTTTCCAGGCTAAACCAGAAAGGGAAAAGGGGACATTAATATATTATCTATATGCAAAGGAGAAAAAAAAACACAGGCTCTCTAGCTTGGAGATCAAGGCTAACATTTTCAAAAGTAACTAGCAATATTGCGTGCCTAAGTTTTATGGTTCCCAACTGGAGAGAGCTTAAAGGGGCCTGATTTTCAGAAACTGTTGACTCATCTGCCTCCATAGCAGTATTGTCTCGGTGTGCCCCATGCAGTGCATTCTCTGAGGCTTAAAGGGCGCTGGGGAGAGACTAATTGGGCAAGTGTGGACCAGTATAATTATGAGTTGTGTGATATTTGGTATTTTTCTTAAAGCCCCAGTTTCTGGAGTCAAGTGATTACAGGATTTTCTCTACTTTCATTTAAAAATGAAAGCAAGATTCCAGACATCACAGTTACAGAGAAATGCTTGAAAACACGATCCAAGTGCACCCTAAAAAGCTCAAAAACCAAAATGCAAATAACAGGACCTCCCCTCCCAATTTCTTTTAAATCGTCTGTTTTTAAGTCAATCTCATGATTTTTTGAGGGCTGGCATGATATTTGAATGGTTGGGATTGCCAATACTGCTGGGCTGAGCAAAGAGTGGGGCTTGCACACTGTCCCACCAGCAGCCCCCACGAAGTCCAGAGAGGAAGTTGTAATAAAAAGCCTAAAAGCTGCATTTAACATTGTGTCCCACCTCCAGAGGAAGGGAACACCCCCACCCTTTAGAGAAGGGACTAGGGGCAGCCGCTGACGCAGCATAGATTCATTGGCGCCATCCTGTCAAGAAGTTGAGGGAGTGGGGAGATCAGTGGGACACAAAGATAGCATGGACGCACAGGGTCTCCCCCTGGATGATCTCTTGAGCATCAGGTAACATCTATGGCCTGTGCTGCAGGAGGCAAAACCCTGATGGAACTGGGGGGGAAAGACTGCAAGATGCTTAGTTTTCCTCTCCTGTAGACCCATCCCATGGATTACCTGCAGTTGGCCATCAGGCCCTGAATTACAGGGATACATGACAGATGTCACTGTCCAGGACAACATGATTCTGTAAAAGAAGCACACCCAGGACTGACATGTGCGGGGGGAAAGGGAAAACAATTGTACTGGGGCCCTGAGCTCAGGCTGGCCCCCAAAACATTTAATGTCTTTGTAAATAAAGAAATGGGGGGGAGGCAGGCGAACATAATGACCTGGGGCCCTTCATTTCTCTCGATGGGCCTGCACACCCACATAATTCTGCTCACACAGGCTATTCCTGAGACCATCCTGTGTGGTGCAAAATCTAAAGTTATGTATTCTTTTAAAAAAACGAAATGGTCTAGCCCTCCTATACCCAAACACAACCTACATGCGGTAAGTCAATCCACTGCTGACTTATTAGCTCCATAGCAAACCGCAGTACCCAAGAACTTCTGAAAGCCAGCACACATACACCTTCATTAATTTGAACAGTATTAATGCAAAGTCTCATTTGGAATAATTTTAAGTGCTAATGTTTTAACTGGGTTGTCCCAAATGGAAGCACTGAACTTTAGTTGCTGACTCTTAGTTTTGTTAACTTACTATTTACTGTACATAATTCAAGCTCTTCAGGGGAAAAAAGGTTGAAATGCACAGATTTGCTATCAGAGTAGTTTGCTTATCTCTAAATATTAATCTACTGTTAAAGCATGGCTCTCATTTGAAAAGTGACTGTAAAAATGGTATCTTCTTCAGGAGATCTGTTCTCTATGCGTATTGAAAGACATATCTGCCTACTTTCATGACAAAAGGTGAATTTTATTAGTTTTTGCTCCTGTTACCATTGCTGAGCCAGCTGCAAGAGAAAGAGCACACGTCTATTCTGACTGATACATCACCAACAGATTCACTAACCACATTTTGCAGGGCCACTTTCTGTCCATAGTTACAAATATGACCCATTCCCCTCTCCTCTGCATTGAAATGTGGGTTGGCACAGGTGCAACCAAACACAGAACACGGTAGAAGCACATTTCTATTGCTGGCAATAATGCATAAGCCAGAGTGTATCCAATTTAGCTTCCAGATGCAGGTTGAGTTTCAAAGAATGGCAAATAATGAACATAAAATCAGTCTGTGACTTGTTGATTTGGCATATTTGATACCGAGTCACTGAAAGACTAATCTGGAACCCCACAATGCCATTTTACCAGAATCTCTTTATAGAATAAAACTGAACTTTAAGGAAGCAGAGCTCTCAAACATTTCATCTGCTTTATCTGCAGACTCCTCAAACTGACCTACAAACCAGTTATCAGGAAGACACTTTAATTTTAGAGAAAAGTGCAGTCAGAGTAGTGGGGCGGACTGGCAGGGAGGCAAAACTTCTATTGACTTTGTCTTTTCCACAATTACCATTTGTTTAATAAGTTAAAATACTTTAGATTTTAGCCTGAAAGATCTTTGGGGTACGAGCTGTCTTTTTAGGTATGTCTGTGCAGTGCTCAGCACAGCGGGACCTGGTTTCCTGATTTGAGCATCTGTGAATTACTGCAATACATAAAATATCAGGTCAGAAATGAAAGAGCCCTCTCAAATTTAGTAGAAAATAAGAAATAAACTACGTTTTGGCTCCATCGTATAAAATTCTCTATTAAATTCTAATTTTTTAGAATACTATAGCATGGTTCAAGAAACCTAGAGAAACTATAATTTTGTATTAACGCTATTGATTTCATCCTTATTGAGTTCTATGAGGCTTTTCCAGAAGGGATGAAAATGGTAGGATGGATAAAAGATGAAATGACAAAAAATTGTTAAATTTCTTTCCCCCTCTAGAGACAAAAAGTCTGTATGCATTTCAAACTGATGAAAATAGGTTTTGAAGCAGCAAATTATTAGTTGATGTTAAAATACACTTTCCTACATTGAAACAGGCAGTTTCAGAAATGGACTAGAATAGCTGCTGCTATTTCCATGCTTTGTGATTGAGCAGCAGTCACTGATCTGATTATGAAACGGCTACTCTGGAGACCGAAGCCAGCTATCTGACATTAATATAAGTAGAATAAACCCTTTTGCCTTTCTACATCTTCAGGCTGTTCCAATATTAGTCAACACCTTTGTGACAGGTTATCCTTTATTTGCCAGGGATACATTTGAAAGGTAACTGAAATCTTAGCAATTTTGCCCTAGAGGTTAACAGTGATTTTGTTTGGAGATTTTTCTAAAAAACACACTGGCCAACAAAAATAATTACCCCATAATTACAAGGTATTTACCCTTTAAAGCAGAATAAAACACTTTAGCAGTTAGAACCAGGTTTTTTGGCCTTGTGACAGTGCAGTGAGAAAAAAAAATAAAAATCAAGGTAAATTGTGAGGGAGATGTCGAGTGTATTGAAAAGTGTAGCACACACATGGCAAACAGAAATCGCATGAATGTGAATATCTCAAACTAGTTTAGACCTTTTTTTTTTTTAACTTGAGATGAACAGCAGTGTGGATAATTGTATCTATTTAAAAGTGTTTATGCATTACCCTTGTTTTGGCTTCTTATTAAACAGTGCAGGTTGAAAGCAGATAGACTAAAGTGACACATGAAACGTGGTGAAGCCGATTGGTAGTATTGTAGCAGGCTGACTCTCGTCCCACTAAGACTGCTGTAAATAGTGAGTATCTCCACCAACATCAATAGTTTTACCCGAGAGTAAGTCAAGAACCACATTTCTGATCTAAACCAGATTCCTAACAAGACAGGAAATACTTGTAGAGGTTTCTTCCTCAAAGTCTGTTCCTGCGGGCTTTCCCCTCAAGAGGGCTTGATCTGGGATTAAGATATATGAAGGACTGCCATTGGTCAACAAAGTAATATTTAAAAACAAAATATGTATGAGTTCTGGCCCCTGCTACTTACTCAGCTAAAAACTTCTACTGAACTCCAAGGAGTTTTTTGCTTGTACCAGGGGTATATTATTTGTGTCATCATAGCTCCTGAATAATGTTAGGATCACACAGTGACACATTTCAGATGCAGAAAATACACATTAGCTACAGGTATTAACAAGAGAGATCCAGTGCTCTGCCATGCATTGTGATTTCATTTTATTTTTACTAGCCTCTATTACTTTTGGGGCCATGCCATGAAGAGACACAAGAAGAGGAGGACTGTGCAACCATCCCCTTTTCAGCTCCACGGAAAATGAGGCAAGAGAGAGAATAAAGCCCCTGAGCCTATATGATTTTTCTGCATAGCCCTCACATGAATTTGGGGGCCCGGGTGGCTGGGCTGGAGCTCCCAGTCATGTGAGTCCAGTGGAGTGGGGCCTCCTGTAGTTCCCTTGGGCTCAGACATATTTGGGGCTAACTCAATGGCCTACTACTCGTGGTGAGGGAGGCAACCCTGCCTCTTTCATGAGATTTTTGCATTCATGTGCAAGGGAGACTTCTACAAAGGAATCCTTATGAATTCTTCCTCCCCCTCAGTGGGCCAATTCCATGATGTTTTTCTGCAAGAGAGTATGACCTGGGTCTTCATAACTGTATATTCCTCTAATGAACACCAGAGTTAGAACTGACTGGTCAACCACACACCTCCTTGGAACCGGAAAGACGCAATCAGGCAGCAGCAGAGACAAAAAACAAACAAAAAAAGCAAATACAGTACTGTGTTAAATGTAAACTACTATAAAAAATAAGTAAGTTTAAAAAAAGATTTGCCAAGATAAGGAAACTGTTTCTGTGCTTGTTTTATTTAAATTAAGATGGTTAAAAGCAGCATTTTAATGTTTTGTTCTGAGTTACGAATAGCCCCCATTCCCAAAGTGTACCTAACGCTAAGGTTCTACTGTACACGTTTAGTTGCTACAGAGTTAACAACTATTCTTCCAGTAATAATTGTGGTTAGAGCAATGGACTGGGACCCAGGAGACCTTGGTTCTATTCCTAGCTCTGCCATTGTCCCAAGTCCCTTCCCTCCCTGTGCCTCAGTTTTCCCATCTGTAAAATGGGGATAATGTTACTGACCTCCTTGGAAAAGTGCTTTGAGATGTGCTGTGGAAAAGCCTATGTATTATTTTTCTTCTGACCTTAGATACAGACATGTATTCCCATCAAAGTCACTTTGAGTTTTGTGTATGACAGGGTAGAAAATGACCTTAGGTTTACGATGTTTGTGGAAGTTTCTAGATGATACAGTAATTCAAAATTCGTTCTAACAGCTTATGTTCAATTGCAAATCTAATAATTTAAAAAATAAATTGATAATATATTTCTGTTTGTTTATTGCTTTTTATATTTTGATGTTTTGAGTCTTTAATTATTTGTGAAATCACCCAGAGCAACTGGGATCAAGGCTTTATTTTCTTGTGATTATAAATTTAAATGAATCAAAATAATAAGTCTCAAAAAGGGAGTTACAAATATCCATGAGAGCTGTGTTTTTAAATCCTATTATTAAGTAAATGGAATGTTGAGAGAGAATTCAGACAATATGAGTGGACAGTGTACAAGACAGTAATTCTCTATAAATACGATGTACAGACAAACTCAACCTCCAGCACCCATAAATCACATGCCTCTTTCCCTTGCCCATCTTAAAATACCATGAACATCCCCAGTGTAGAGCAGTGGTTTACAACCGTTTTTCATTTGTGGACCTCTAAAAAATTTTCAGATGGCGGTGCAGACCCCTTTAGAAATCTTCGACATAGTCTGTGGACCCCAAGGAGTCCATGGACCACAGACTGAAAAACACTGTTCTAGGGTAACAACAACCTTTCACAGACCCCTTAGACATAGTCTGCGGATTCCCAGGTGTCTGTAGACCACAGGTTGAAAACCACTGCTGTAGACCATTTCCTGAGGATTAATGACTGACTGGGGAGAATGACTCAGCGGTTGGATCCTGCCCCTTAAATTTTGTTGAAGCAATATAATTTGTAAATATTTAATGACCTAATTAAATAGAACTTCATAATGAACCATTCAAAGATCTTTATTGAACAGCGTATTTATCATGATTGCGAGCTGTTAATATAATTTTATTATTTTTTAAATTATATAGTGCCAGAATATTTGCATGGTGCTTCACAAGCCATGGCCCTGATCCTGCAAATACTTATATATGTTCTCAACTTTAAAGTTTAGGAGTAGTCCCTTTGACTTCAGTGGAGCTATTGATCTATTTAAAGTTATGTACAAGTATAAGTACGTGCAGGATCAAGATTGTAGGGCTGGCCCAGGTAGCACAGAGCTGCTGCAAAAGCTCCATGCCCACCCGTAAACTATTGTAGAGGCATGGAAAGGGAAGGAGGAACACAGCAGCTATTTGGGGGTGGTGGATGACCAATAGAGGTCCACTGGAGCCAGAGAACCCTTGGGACTCCTCTAAATTGGGCCAGGCAGGCTGCTAGACAACCCAAAAATAAAAGAGGCACATACAGTGGCTTAAAGCTACCTGTGCCCTATCCTCCTGCATCTGGATCAAGCACAGAGAAATGGGCCAACTGTTCCCCACACCAGCTTTAGTTATGATGGCCATCAGGCAAATTCTGCTCCCAGATACACACATGAAAGTTCATTGAGGTTGATGGAGAATGACAACGTTTGCACCCAAAGGGCAGAATTTGGCCTTGGATTTGAAGGTTCTCTTAGCATTTGATAATGCGGTTCAGATACTGTGTACTAGTTAGCATTAGTCTGGTAGCTTTATTGGTTTTAAAGAACTAAATTTGTACTGCTGTATGTGAAAAAGATGGGTTAGTATTCAGATCCTTTTCCTAGCAGCACATCTCATAATTGCAAAGTATTCTGGGGACCTCGCAGATGTCAATTTACCTGTGAAGTTTGGTAATTAACTATAATTACTGTATGAATGTTTCTAGACTTGCACATAATTAACCGTTAACCCATATTTGCAGAATAAGAATTTGCTGAATTGTACCGTATGCTATGTTCTTGCCCAGTGCTATGTGATCATTCAATGGCAGAGCCTAGGGGTGGTCAAAAAGTTTCCACTGATACTATTTTGATGGCAGATTGGGTTTTTGACTTAAGAATTTTTCCACAGAAAACATCGGCTTTTCATGAAGTTCTTAACTTTTCTCTGAGAAACTGAAAACCCATTTCTGGCCAAACTTGAGACATACTGACTAGGCTCCAAATACATTACTTCACTCCCATACACAAAGTCTGGAGTAGTGCAGCTCAGGATGCACACAGCCCAACTACATCAGATGTCCATCTCCTAGGTGAATCCACAACATTAGACTGCTGCTTCTATGGCAACTGGCTCGCCAGGCATAGTCAGCTTATACAAATGGCTGCCTTCTCGGCCACTGCCAGGGATTTAACCTGGAAACTCCACAGCTGAAAGCGTAAGTCTCTACAGCTTGAGCTAAAGAACCAGGCTCAGTAGCTGGAGCTGCAACAGTTTCACATCCTCTGTGGACCGGGCCCAGAGGGAGACATGTAACACACACTGAACAGTGGGTTATACTTGCACCCCTTTGAACAGATCATTCTGCTGCAGAACTAGCACCTATGGCCTCAATAATTTCAGAGTTCAGAAGGCTACCAGGAACCATTGTACTGGGCACAGTAAGATCATTGCTGAGGTTTATGAATGACCTCCAAGAATCTCAACAAACCTCTGACTACTGCAGTATCAAGCTAGAATAATATGCTAACTGCAGAGCCAACTGAATAGCATAGCATTGTCATACAAAGATCCAAGTGCTCTCCTCCAACTTGTCTGCTGCTCCCCAGGCCAGCAAGAGCCTGCAGGAGTTTGCTCAGCCCTGGGTAGAGAGGACTTGCAGAGCAATCCTCTGTGGTCAAATGGGGGCTGATCTATCCTTGGAATTTACATCAGCATCCGATGAAGTGAGCTGTAGCTCACGAAAGCTTATGCTCAAATAAATTGGTTAGTCTCTAAGGTGCCACAAGTACTCCTTTTCTATCAGCATAGCTACATCTCTCAGGGGTGTAAAAAAACCTTCATCACTGAGCAATGTAGTTAAGCCAACACAACCCCATCATGCAGACAGTGCTAGGTCATCAGAAAAGTTCTTCCATTGACCTAGCTCCTGCCTCTTGGGGACATGGATTACCTATGCTGACAGAAGAACCCCTCCGGTCAACGTAGGTACTGTAGTAGCCACACTGAAGCACTACAGCAATGCAACAATTGCATTTCAAACATAGGTAAACCCTGATACACAAAGCATTGTCAACAGACACTACGTTAAGGCAAGTCCAGACCTAAGAAGTAAGGGGAAGGAGTTTATCTCAAAGTATGTTTTGAGGATGAAGAAAACTAAAACTAGAGGTAATCCCCGTTCCTAAAACAAGGAATACCCCAACCACATGCAAAGCGATCTTCAGGATATACATCAAGGAACATCTACATTTCAGAAGAAACAATAAAATAGACTAGTCTTAAAATGATGCCAAGATTTGCAAAGGAAGGGCAAATTTGGCTTCTAAAAAACTTATTCTGGGAATCACTCCAGTTACAGAAACCTGGTGAGTATGTTAGTGCAATGTCACCTGCACTTAAGGTGACAGTGATACATGTACAGATATTTTATGATGCAAGCTCAAGGCATGAAACTATATCCCTCTTCTGATTCAAGATCAATCAAAACTTAAAGGTTCTTGTTTCAAGACAGCCTGTTTCTATTTGAAGAAATCTAATTCATCATATAAACAAGAATGGGGAACTCCTACTGAGACATTTGCAAAAAGGCACTAGGAGGAATTTCAAGTTTACATTCAAGTGGTAATGCAGAATCCACTATTTCCATCCATTGAAGCAACTTCTGCCTAACTGTCAAGGTTTCCCCAACTCCATTAAAATCAAATTGTGGATTTTATTGAAGTCTTTAATGTGATGTGAGAGCACAGCTTTGCTTCAATACATGTTTTAAATGCTAAAACTCAACTTTTGCAAAAGGCATGGCATGACTTGTGGTAGTGTGGGGATGGCAATGGGACCAAGCTGATTTTGGGGGAGGAGAACAACTCCTCCTCCCACAAACTTTGTTTGAGCAACATTCTTGTGTCCTGGTAGCATTTTCAGAACCCACAGAGCATCAGCACATTTTGATTCAAGTGATACCAGAATTTCATTGGACCAAATGTCAAATGGCAGCCTTAGACAGCAAACCTTACCACACCACTTTGCCATACCGAGTCCACTAGAGAGAGATCCACATACTTCCATTACCCTGAGTATACAACTGAAGGACACCTACATTTAAAAAAAAAAAAATCTTCTGAAGCTTAAACCCACCAATCCAAATCAGTAAAACTGCTGTTAGCAACCCCATCACTGAAACCAACCAACCAAAAGAACCCCACGCTCCAAGTGAACAGCTTCTTATGGTTCTCATGGTACTTTTTGCATTGTCTTTCTGGGACAGTCAGTTCTTTCCTGCATTTTGTACAACAATGAGCACACTATCAGCACTTTCAAATTATTCTCAGTACTTTCCTTTTTTTTAAATTGTGCTTAGTGACTATTAGTCGGGTTGATGTTTCTATAATAAGACCAATAAATGAAGAAGTGTCAGAAAGATCCAGATTTGTTCTCTTGTCATCAGGTCAGTTTACTGTGAACAGAAAACAACAAATACTAAACAAGCAACAGAACCCTGCATGTTAGGGGTACAAAAGGGAAGAGAGAATTTTATTCAGCCTTTTTCACTATGCTGTCAGTACAGCAAATCAACTCATTTCAACCTGTTGATACTGGAAGTTGAACAAAAAGGATACAGCAGTCACGCATATAAGTGACTGCTATACCAGATTTACTACTTCATGAAAAGAACAGGAGTACTTGGCACCTTAGAGATTAACAAATTTATTAGAGCATAAGTTTCCGTGGGCTACAGCCCACTTCGTCGGATGCATACAATGGAACATATATTAAGATTTTTATATATATATATATATATATACACACACACACACAGAGAAGGTGGAAGTTGCCATCCAAACTGTAAGAGACTAATTAAGATGAGCTATAATCATCAGGAGAAAAAAAAAACTTTTGTAGTGATAATCAAGATGGCCCATTTAGAAAGTTGACAAGAAGGTGTGAGGATACTTAACATAGGGAAATAGATTCAATATATGTAATGACCCAGCCACTCCCAGTCTCTATTCAGACCCAAGTTCATGGTATCTAGTTTGCATATTAATTCAAGCTCAGCAGTTTTTCGCTGGAGTCTGTTTTTGAAGCTTTTCTGTTGCAAAATTGCCACCCTTAAATCTTTTACTGAGTGGCCAGAGAGTCTGAAGTGTTCTCCTACCGATTTTTAAATGTTATGATTCCTGATGCCAGATGTGTGTCCATTTATTCTTTTACGTAGACACTGTCCAGTTTGATCAATGTACATGGCAGAGGGGCATTGCTGGCACATGATGGCATATTTCACATTGGTAGATGTGCAGTTGAACAAGCCCCTGATGGCGTGGCTAATGTGATTAGGTCCTATGATTATGTAATTTGAATAAATATGTGGACAGAGTTGGCATCGGGCTTTGTTGCAAGGATAGGTTCCTGGGTTAGTATTTTTGTTGTGTGGTGTGTGGTTACTGGAGAGTATTTGGTTCAGGTTGGGGGCTCTCTGTAAGCAAGGACTGGTCTGTATCCCAAGATCTGTGAGAGTGAGGGATCATTTTTCAGGATAGGCTGTAAATCTTTGATGATGCGCTGGAGAGGTTTTAGTTGGGGGCTGAAGGTGACAGCTAGTGGCTTCCTGTTATTTTCTTTGTTGGGCCTGTCCTGTAGTAGGTGACTTCTGGGTACTCTTCTGGCTCTGTCAATCTGTTTTTTCACTTCAGCAGGTGGGTATTAAGAATACTTGATAGAGATCTTGGATGTGTTTGTCTCTGTCTCAAGGGATTGGAGCAATGCGATTGTACCTTAGAGCTTGGCTGTAGACAATGGATCAGTTGGCAGCCAGTATCAAGTGGAGTGCCCCAAGGGTCAGTCCTGGGGCCGGTTTCATTCAATATCTTCATAAATGATCTGGAGGATGGTGTGGATTGCACCTTCAGCAAGTTTGCAGATGACACTAAACTGGGAGGAGAGGTAGATATGCTGGAGGGTAGGGATAGGATACAGAGAGACCTAGACAAATTAGAGGATTGGGCCAAAAGAAATCTGATGAGGTTCAACAAGGACAAGGGCAGAGTCCTGCACTTAGGACGGAAGAATCCCAGGCACCGCGACAGACTAGGGACCAAATGCCTCAGCAGCAGTTCTGCAGAAAAGGACCTAGGGGTTATAGTGGAAGAGAAGCTGGATATGAGTCAACAGTGTGCCCTTGTTGCCAAGAAGGCCAATGGCATTTTGGGATGTATAAGTAGGAGCATTGCCAGCAGATCGAGGGACGTGATCGTTCCCCTCTATTCGACATTGGTGAGGCCTCATCTAGAGTATTGTGTCCAGTTTTGGGCCCCACACTACGAGAAGGATTTTTTAAAAATTGGAAAATGTCCAGCGGAGGGCAACAAAAATGATTAGGGGACTGGAACACATGACTTATGAGAAGAGGCTGAGGGAACTACGATTGTTTAGTCTGCGGAAGAAGAATGAGGGGGGATTTGATAGCTGCTTTCAACTACCTGAGAGGGGGTTCCAAAGAGGATGGATCTAGACTGTTCTCAGTGGTAGCAGATGACAGAACGAGGAGTAATGGTCTCAAGTTGCAGTGCGGGAGGTTTAGGTTGGATATTAGGAAAAACTTTTTCACTGAGAGGGTGGTGAAACACTGGAATGTGTTACCTGGGGAGGTGGTGGAATCTCCTTCCTGAGAAGTTTTTAAGATCAGGCTTGACAAAGCCCTGGCTGGGATGATTTAGTTGGAGATTGGTCCTGCTTTGAGCAGGGGGTTGGACTCGATGACCTCCTAAGGTCCCTTCCAACCCTGATATTCTATGATTCTATGTGGTATGTCCTGGATGGAAGCTGGAGGCATGTAGGTAAGTATAGCGGTCAGTAGGTTTCCGATATAGGGTGGCGTTTATGGGACCATCGCTTATTAGCACAGTAGTGTCCAGGAAATGAACCGCTTGTGTGGATTGGTCTAGGCTGAGGTTGATGGTGGGATGGAAATTGTTGTAATCATAGTGGAATTCCTCAACGGCTTTTTTTCCATGGGTCCAGATGATGAAGAGGTCGTCATCAACGTAGCACGAGTAGGGGGTATTAGGGGACAAGAGCTAAGGAAGCGTTGTTCTAAGTTAGCCATAAAAAATGTTGGCATACTGTGGGGCCATGCGGGTACCCATAGCAGTGCCGCTGACTTGAAGGTATATATTGTCCCCAAATGTGATTACCTCAGCCACCTTGTCTCCCTACTTCATGAAATGTGAGATGTTCAACAGTTGATAAGATATGTAAATTCCAACACTTCATTCAGTTGGTTGCAGGATTTATAATAGGGACTCTTGCAGAAAAACAAAACAAAACAAAACATGTGAATGGCAATCCCTTTTACATGGATGCAAGTGAAATGAAGCTGTACATTCCAGTCTGACTGCCTGATCAGCTAAAATGTGTCAGATTCCCAATTTACAGCATTCACCTCACTTTGAGCCATGCAGTATACTGCCCTCTATCCTCATCTGCAATTCCCATCAACCACAACAGGAAAAAGCTTACACCGAGGGCAATAAAACACACAACAGAAGAGTTTAAAACCTACAACAATGGGAAGGTTTTAGACTTGGAACAATGAAATTTTAAAATAAATTAATTAATGAAATTAAATAACCGTAGCATCTAGATGTACACATGTCTTAGCCGAATGACCCCATAATTGTTGTACTGTAACTTCAATTCTGTTATGCTGGAGTAAGTCAGGAGTAACTGCACTGAAATCTCTGGAATTACACTAGACTAGGGTGTGGGAAGAGAATCTGGAACAAACTGCGTCAACGATAGCTCCTTTCCATCCTTCCTGCCTCCCCAGCCACATTCAGAAGGAAAACTGCTAGTTTATGTCACAATGCACAAGAAATCACTACAAAACTGAACCTAAGACTTTTCAAGTTTAAAAAGCAAATAGGACAGATTGGTCTATTTAACTGTTGCAATAGTAGCAGCAGGAAAGAAAGACGCAGATGACTTTTTATTACCCTAGTTTACGTTACTAAATGCCCTAGAAATTATTTTCCCTACAAGTGAACAGAAATGACGCAATAGCACATGTAAGAACTATTATTTGGATTGAAAATACTGGATCATCCATCTTCATCTTTCATCCATTACACTTTCAAAATCCAAAATATCAACAGCTTGTCCTACATGAATGAGTCCATTAAAAAAACAAACAAACAAAAAGTCTCCATTCCAAAGGCTGCTTTTACACCATCTGGCCGTGAACAGTAGAGTTGAATAGCCAAGCCCCAGTTCACTGCCTGGTGAACATAAACCTCCATCGGGACAAACGCTTGAACCAAAAAGCATCAATTCCTGATCTGTAAAGAGCTCATTCATCCAGAATCTAACACTTTATTTTAGGCAGCCAGTTCAGAAGGGCCTCTTGTACATATCAAAAGGGCTTTACTGTCAGAGGAGAAAGGAAGATATTTTGGTGAAGAAAACCTTCAAATAAGGTGAAACTGAAAGGGCCTGCAAGTGTGCTGCTCTTAAAGCGCGTGCACTCCTAAGATGGAATCAATTACAGTAGCATGCCTATCATGTTAGATACAACAGACCTTGGGATTCTCATGAAACCCAGAACACATTATAGCTCTGAGCAACAACATAAAGCCTTCACAAGAAAGTAAAATAGCCAAGTCACAGCTCTCTAAGGGAAGCGATTTGTTGGCTGCTTTTTTTAAGTCAGCCATCTGTATCACTTGTGTGTTTCCTCCATGGGTTTAATGAGAAGAACTAGACGAAGTTAATGAACAATATCAATACATTATTGCAGACCCAAACCAGAAATGAATGCCAAAAAGAATACATAGGACAACAAAAGGAACATGTCATATTTTAGATACTGATGCAGTACTTGAATATTCAGCACGCACATGATAATGGCTATAGCTATATGGACTGTAACAGCAGCAGCACTGGTCCTCTGCACAAGGAAGAATATTCCAACTGCCCAAAGGGGTCACCTGAGTGAATGGATCTAAGGGTATGTCTACACTACGGAATAAGGTCGAATTTATAGAAGTCGTTTTTTTAGAAATCTGTTTTATATATTCGAGTGTGTGTGTCCCCACAGAAAATGCTCTAAGTGCATTAAGTGCATTAACTCGGCGGAGTGCTTCCACAGTACCGAGGCAAGTGTCGACTTCCGGAGCGTTGCACTGTGGGTAGCTATCCCACAGTTCCCGCAGTCTCCGCTGCCCATTGGAATTCTGGGTTGAGATCCCAATGCCTGATGGGGCTAAAACATTGTCGCGGGTGGTTCGGGGTATATATCGTCAGGCCCCCCTTCCCTCCCTCCCTCCGTGAAAGCAAGGGCAGACAATCGTTTCGCGCCTTTTTTCCTGAGTTACCTGTGCAAACGCCATACCACGGCAAGCATGGAGCCCATTCAGATAAACCGTCACCCTATGTCTCCTGGGTGCTGGCAGACGCGGTACTGCATTGCTACACAGTAGCAGCAACCCATTGCCTTCTGGCAGCAGACGGTGCAATATGACTGGTAGCCGTCATCATGTCCGAGGTGCTCCTGGCCACATTGGCCAGGAGCGCCTGGGCAGACACAGGCGCAGGGACTAAATTTGGAGTGACTTGACCAGGTCATTCTCTTTAGTCCTGCAGTCAGTCCTATTGAACCGTCTTATGGTGAGCAGGCAGGCGATATGGATTGCTAGCAGTCGTACTGTACCATCTTCTGCCGGGCAGGCAAGAGACGAGGATGGATAGCAGTCATATTGCACCATCTTCTGCCGAGCAGCCATGAGATGTGGATGGCATGCAGTCCTTCTGCACCGTCTGCTGCCAGCCAAAGATGTAAAAGATAGATGGAGTGGATCAAAACAAGAAATAGACCAGATTTGTTTTGTACTCATTTGCTTCCCCCACTCCCCTGTCTAGGGGACTCATTCCTCAAGGTCACACTGCAGTCACTCACAGAGAAGGTGCAGCAAGGTAAATCTAGCCATGTATCAATCAGAGGCCAGACTAACCTCCTTGTTCCAATAAGAACAATAACTTAGGTGCACCATTTCTTATTGGAACCCTCCATGAAGTCCTGCCTGAAATACTCCTTGATGTAAAGCCACCCCCTTTGTTGATTTTAGCTCCCTGAAGCCAACTCTTAAGCCATGTCGTCAGTTGCTCCTCCCTCCGTCAGAGAAACGACAGACAATTGTTCCGCGCCTTTTTTCTGTGCGGACACCATACCAAGGCAAGCATGGAGGCCGCTCAGCTCACTTCGGCAATTAGGAGCACATTAAACACCACACGCATTAGCCAGCAGTATATGCAGCACCAGAACCTGGCAGAGCGATACCGGGCGAGGAGGCGACGTCAGCGCGGTCACGTGAGTGATCAGGACCTGGACACAGATTTCTCTGAAAGCATGGGCCCTGCCAATGCATGCATCATGGTGCTAATAGGGCAGGTTCATGCTGTGGAACGCCGATTCTGGGCTCGGGAAACAAGCACAGACTGGTGGGACCACATAGTGTTGCAAGTCTGGGACGATTCCCAGTGGCTGCGAAACTTTTGCATGCGTAAGGGCACTTTCATGGAACTTTGGGACTTGCTTTCCCCTGCCCTGAAGCGCATGAATACCAAGATGAGAGCAGCACTCACAGTTGAGAAGAGAGTGGCGATAGCCCTGTGGAAGCTTGCAACGCCAACTACCGGTTGGCTACCGGTCAGTTGGGAATCAATTTGGAGTGGGCAAGTCTACTGTTGGGGCTGCTGTGATGCAAGTAGCCCATGCAATCAAAGATCTGCTGATATCAAGGGTAGTGACCCTGGGAAATGTGCAGGTCATAGTGGATGGCTTTGCTGCAATGGGATTCCCTAACTGTGGTGGGGCCATAGACGGAACCCATATCCCTATCTTGGCACCAGAGCACCAAGCCGGCAAATACATAAACCGCAAGGGGTACTTTTCAATAGTGCTGCAAGCCCTGGTGGATCACAAGGGACGTTTCACCAACATCAACGTGGGATGGCCGGGAAAGGTACATGACGCTCGCATCTTCAGGAACTCTGGTCTGTTTCAAAAGCTGCAGGAAGGGACTTTATTCCCAGACCAGAAAATAACTGTTGGACGTTGAAATGCCTATATGTATCCTTGGGGACCCAGCCTACCCCTTAATGCCATGGCTCATGAAGCAGTACACAGGCAGCCTGGACAGTAGTCAGGAGCTGTTCAACTACAGGCTGAGCAAGTGCAGAATGGTGGTAGAATGTGCATTTGGACGTTTAAAGGCGCGCTGGCGCAGTTTACTGACTCGCTTAGACCTCAGCGAAACCAATATTCCCACTGTTATTACTGCTTGCTGTGTGCTCCAGAATATCTGTGAGAGTACGGGGGAGATGTTTATGGCGGGGTGGGAGGTTGAGGCAAATCGCCTGGCTGCTGGTTATGTGCAGCCAGACACCAGGGCGGTTAGAAGAGCACAGGAGGGCGCGGTACGCATCAGAGAAGCTTTGAAAACAAGTTTCATGACTGGTCAGGCTACGGTGTGAAAGTTCTGTTTGTTTCTCCTCGATGAAACCCCCCACCCCTTGGTTCACACTACTTCCCTGCAAGCTAACCACCCTCCCCTCCTTCCTTTAATCATTGCTTGCAGAGGCAATAAAGTCATTGTTGCTTCACATTCATGCATTCTTTATTCATTCATCACACAAATAGGGGGATGACTACCAAGGTAGCCCAGGAGGGGTGGTGGAGGAGGGAAGGAAAACGCCACACAGCACTTTAAAAGTTTACAACTTTAAAATTTATTGAATGCCGGCCTTCTTTTTTTTGGGCAATCCTCTGTGGTGAAGTGGCTGGTTGGCCGGTGGCCCCCCCACCGCGTTCTTGGGCGTCTGGGTGTGGAGGCTATGGAGCTTGGGGAGGAGGGCGGTTGGTTACACAGGGGCTGTAGTGGCAGTCTGTGCTCCAGCTGCCTTTGCTGCAGCTCAACCATACACTGGAGCATACTGGTTTGGTCCTGCAGCAGCCTCAGCATTGAATCCTGCCTCCTCTCATCACGCTGCCGCCACATTTGAGCTTCAGCCCTGTCTTCAGCCCACCACTTACTCTCTTCAGCCCGCCACCTCTCCTCCTGGTCATTTTGTGTTTTCCTGCACTCTGACATTATTTGCCTCCACACATTCATCTGTGCTCTGTCAGTGTGGGAGGACAGCATGAGTTCAGAGAACATTTAATCACAAATGCGTTTTTTTTTCTTTCTAATCTTCACTAGCCTCTGGGAAGGAGAAGATCCTGTGATCATTGAAACACATGCAGCTGGTGGAGAAAAAAAAAAAAAAAAAAGGACAGCGGTATTTAAAAAGACACATTTTATAAAACAGTTGCTACAGTCTTTCAGGGTAAACCTTGCTGTTAACATTACATACATAGCACATGTGCTTTCATTACAAGGTCGCATTTTGCCTCCCCCCACCGCGTGGCTATCCCCTCAACCCTCCCCCCTCCCCGTGGCTAACAGCGGGGACATTTCTGTTCAGCCACAGGCAAACAGCTCAGCAGGAACGGGCTCCTCTGAATGTCCCCTGAAGAAAAGCACCCTATTTCAACCAGGAGACCATGAATGATATCTCACTCTCCTGAGGATAACACAGAGAGATAAAGAACGGATGTTGTTTGAACGCCAGCAAACATACACTGCAATGCTTTGTTGTACAATGATTCCCGAGTACGTGTTACTAGCCTGGAGTGGTAAAGTGCCCTACCATGAAGGACGCAATAAGGCTGCCCTCCCCAGAAACCTTTTGCAAAGGCTTTGGGAGTACATCCAGGAGAGCCGCGAATGCCAGGGCAAATTAATCTTTTCACGTGCTTGCTTTTAAACCATGTGTAGTATTTTAAAAAGGTACACTCACCGGAGGTCCCTTCTCTGCCTGCCGGGTCCAGGAGGCAGCCTTGGGTGGGTTCGGGGGGTACTGGCTCCAGGTCCAGGGTGAGAAACAGTTCCTGGCTGTCGGGAAAACCGGTTTTTCCGCTTGCTTGCTGTGAGCTATCTTCTTCATCCCCAAAACCTGCTTCCGTTTTGCCTCCATCTCCATTGAAGGAGTCAAACAACATGGCTGGGGTACTGGTGGCTGAACCCCCTAAAATGGCATGCAGCTCATCATAGAAGCGGCATGTTCGGGGCTCTGACCCGGAGTGGCCGTTCGCCCCTCTGGTTTTCTGGTAGGCTTGCCTCAGCTCCTTAAGTTTCACGCGGCACTGCTTCGGATCCCTGTTATGGCCTCTGTCCTTCATGCCCTGGGAAATTTTGACAAAGATTTTGGCATTTCGAAAACTGGAACGGAGTTCTGATAGCACGGATTCCTCTCCCCATACAGCGATCAGATCCCGTACCTCCCGTTCAGTCCATGCTGGAGCTCTTTTGCGATTCTGGGACTCCATCATGGTCACCTCTGCTGATGAGCTCTGCATGGTCACCTGCAGCTTGCCACGCTGGCCAAACAGGAAATGAGATTCAAAAGTTCGCAGTTCTTTTCCTGTCTACCTGGCCAGTGCATCTGAGTTGAGAGTGCTGTCCAGAGTGGTCACAATGGAGCACTCTGGGATAGCTCCCGGGAGGCCAATACCGTCGAATTGGGTCCACAGTACCCCAAATTCAACCCGGCAAGGCCGATTTAAGCGCTAATCCACTTGTCAGGGGTGGAGTACGGAAATAGATTTTAAGACCCCTTTAAGTCAAACTAAAGGGCTTCATCGTGTGGACGGGTGCAGGTTTACATCGATTTAACGCTGCTAAATTCGACCTAAAGTCCTAGTGTAGACCAGGGCTTATTCAGGGCAGGAACTGTAATCTGAAGAGAATTTGTGTAAAGTTCTACCTGGTCCTAACCCCTCCAAACTCTGCAGAATTTCAGTAGGGAGGATTACTTTCCATTCTGGTGGGTCCTATTCATTTATTTTAATCATCAAAACACAAGGATGATCAATCAAAAATTAATATTGTTTTTTAACAAATAGCCAGGAGTCAAGTTTTTTGTTTTTTAAACTTGCACAAATTGTAAAAGCCACAATATTGGAGCTCAACAACAGTACAGACATCACTTGCAGCCTAATTAAGGACAGTAACGAACACCACAAAATTAGCTACCTAGGGTTTCTATAGCCCGTGTGAATTCCCTGACCATACCAGAACTTGGAGCTTTATTCTGTGTGCTTTCACAAACTCCTAGTGAGAAAATTAAAGTGATTTTTGTAAGTGCCTTATCTGTAAAATTATAGCCAAAATCCTAGCTACTACTCTCTCCCTTTTCAAAGTTAAGAAACAAGAAATGCACACAGCGTGCTAAATTTCCGCAGGTCTGTGTTTTCCAACAGAAAGGTATGTGAGCCCTCTCGTGGCTTAAAATAATACTTGCAGTCATACTAACTTGCATTGTGACTATATCGGAGCTCACGAATTGAAAGGATTAGACCTCCAAGAAACACCTAGTTGCTACAGAAAGTGCTGTTGGCCATTCAGTAAGTGTCACTGGATGTCCCAGCATGGTGCTAGGAGGCAGTCAGCTGCTGGGGATATAGTCTTTCAAATGAAACAAATGGAGGGCCTGACCTCTTACAATTAGATGTCCAGTGGCACTTTTCTTTCAAGTAGGGGGTATCAATACCAGTCCCCACCACATTTTAATTCTGTTACACTCTGCCTGCCCAATTCCCTCTTAAATAGTTTACTTTGTCCTAAACATAGCTAAGCAGTGCAGTTGTCACCTCAGAAGTAGCTTCATTTCAGAGAGGAACAAAGTGATCTTCTGAACAGCTGGTTACATGTGTACAACACTTGAAACTGCAGTGTGGTCTAGTGATTAGCACACAGAGCTATAGACCGGCAACTCCAGGGTTCTAATCTCTGTTCTACCACAGATTCATTGTCACTTAACCCTTAAAAATGTTTACCCCCCAAAAAAACCCTTAAAAATGGAGACAACATTTGCTTGCCTCACAGGATGCAAAGATTAGTTAACATGTTAGCATGTTTAACAGGTGCTTGAAGTATGATTAATAAAATAACACTTTACTGATGATAAAGTAATACTTTAAATCAGTGCTGTAAGTATGAATATAAAAATATTACTAGAGCTAGTAGAAATTGTCCAACTTTTGAGTGATGAAAAGTTGTGTGTGTGTAGAATTATATATATATATAAAAAATCAGCTTTATTACTACTGTAGTACAGTTACAATTGCTGTTAATCAAACTCTGTACCAGACACAAATACAGCATCTACTTCACATTTCAAAGGTACCGGGTTCAGATCCTGTTAATGATGCACATTTGTTATCTCTTCAGTAGAGTTCTCACTTCCACACAGCCTATGACTCAGGAGACCCAGGTTAATTTCCCACCCTGCCACAGACTTCCTGTATAACCTTGGGCAAGTCATTTAGTCTCTCAGTTCCCCATCTGTAAATAATAATGATACTTCCCTATCTCACAGCAGGGTTGTGAGGAAAAATACATTAAAGATTATGAGGTGCTCAGATGCTACAGAAATGCGGGCCATAGAAGTACTTTAGATAAACAGATCTTATCACATATAAAGAGGTCAAGTTCAGTCACATTATTTTTAAAAGCACAATAATTAAAGGGCCATAGCAGTTTAAATGCTCAAATTAAGGCATACATATCAAAGACATCTATTCCCTCCTCTTGCAGCCACATTTACACCATAATTCTCCACTCATAATTTCCTCAGTCAGGAAAATTTCAGGAGTTAACAAGGAAGAAAATTTGTTAGGACAACTCCAAGACTTATCCCTCAGACTGTGTCTGAGCATCTCTCCTTGACAAATGGGCATTTTTAATTCTATTAAATAAGACATCAGAAGCCAACAAGCCTGCACTAAATTTTTAAAAACTTTTAATTAGTTAAAAATTCAGATCAGTTTTCTGTGCTTAACATTTATCCTTTTTTTCCACCTGCCTTGTGATAAGAAATTCAAGCACTTTGATAAACGGAATTTAACTTTAACTAATTTCAGTTTTCCCTAAGTCCATGTGTACCATTTGCAGTAGTGCTGTACTCTAACTCCTTCAAGCCACGCTCATGGGTATTTCACTACCCATATCCCATGCAGTAACAGTACAAATGGTGCAGCTGCTTTTCCTTCTCCAACAGTGAAAGACAATCGTACAGTGCTCTGGTGAGTCAGTACTTTGACCTTTTCTACCCAGACTCTTGCACTTTTACAGAGGGTGAAATTGCTGAAATGGGTGCTGTGATGCACATTAAAGGCAAGGATAGAGGCAGTGTATTACCAACATGGTTTGAAGTGTATTACTTAATCCTGAAAGTTGAAACCAGGACTGGGGTTGAGGGGGAAGAATTCAAAAGAAATATGGGTTCTTCAAATCTTCCACTAAGACTGGCTATGAGACCTTGTGGAAATCACATTTAACCTCCCTGTCTCCGATTCCCTATTTACCCCAATTACCTAACTCAAAGGGGCATTACAGGGCTCAATTCACTGATGCCTATAAATCACCTTTATATTCTCAAATGGAAGGTGCTACAGAAGTGCGAATTATCATTGGTAGTTTAGCACTCCTGGACAATAATATATTTCAAATTGCTGACAAAAAAAACAAACTAACAGGTGAAAAACAAACAAACCAGAGCAACTATTTGCAATCCTTACAATCAGAGTTAAGAATAGATGTTTCCCTCAAAATGGTCTGGAATAAGCACCAGCTTAAATACGTTTAAGACTGCTACTTAACTCAGCTTCTCTGTGTTCTTAACAGGCTGCCTCCCATTTTGCTCACTCACATGTCCACTGCATTCAACCGGGTTGAAAGTTGAGCAGATTTGTTATCCAGAGCGTGGACCCTATGTGCTGCTCAGTAGCATGCCCTCAGGAGCCTGTATAATAGAAAACAGTCCTGCAGTGCTGCTTTGTTTGTATTCATCAGCATTTCTCCAGCACATATATGTTATTTGCATTACTGAAGCGCCTAGGGGTCCTGGCCATAGACCAGGGCTCCTGGCCATAGACCAGGGCTCCATATACCCACAATGTTCAGATAGGTGGAGCACGGATCTATTTTCTAAACAGAGACTGTATTTTAAAAAATACGTTCTATTGTGATTTAAGTTGTTATCTTGTGAGAGGCAAGGCTCCTTACCTGTGCCTCCATCACACACTCTTGACCTATTCTAGTTTTATGGTTATTTTGTCAAGCGAATGTGTGTATGTTACAGATCTACACATAAAGGGCCAGATCCTCAGCTGGTATAAATCAGACAACTGAATTATTTCAATGGAGCTATGCTAACGTATACCAGCTGAGGATCTAGCACAAAGGGCAAAATTCTGCTCTCACATCATCGTGTCACACCATTAATTTAATATTCTGCCTTCCCTTTACGGATGCCTGTCTCCATGACAGCAGAATATCTAGTCGAGATCCACCACGTGGACCTGGAAAGTGAATTTTGCACGAAGCATGTATGTAATTAAAATACAAATCTACTGTCCTTTGTCCCGTAGAATATGTATAATTCTGTGGGGGTCTTTAAGACCCTTAAGAAAAGGTGGTGGGATGGTTTGGTTTGGTTTGCAAAGTCATTAGTAATATTGGCACACTCAGCTCTGTGTCTCTATTTCATCGCACTCAGAGTGGGCAGTTGACCAGCTGTGTCAATATCTAGCACAGAGATCATGGCCCAGATGACAGCTATATGTCTGAAATACCACTTGCACGGGACAGAGGCAACATTGGCAGGCTTGAGAAAAGAACTGGAGGAAACTGCAGAGGTAACATCACATCCACCGTTGGGGTGTTTATCCATCTTCTAGCCATGTTCAGAACTTGGGGTTTTTGCTGGAACCTCAGCTACTTCTAGGAGTCCAAAGGGTAGCAATTAGGTACTGCATCCCTCTACCTGTGCTTGACAAGGAGGTTACAGTGTTTCCTTTCAGATATCAGCCTCATCACATTACCCATGCTTTTATCATCATCGGGGAAGACTGAAGCAATCTACTCTGTTTGGGACTGACTAGAATCAAAAACCACTTGGGAACTTCAGCAGGCAGAGATGGCTGCTGCATATTTGGGCCTGTGCATTTTAGGAGACAGGATGTCTCCTCGTGTCTCAACCCAGCAGTTGAGATCAGCTGGAGACACCCGAGTTGTCAGTCCACAGATGCATTGATCCGGGGGGGCAGGGCATGTTCATTGTAGAGCCCCCTCATCATTCAGAAGAGCCTACCTTTGTTGACCTGCAGGACATGCTGCAAGACCACTGAGGGACTTGGCAGAGGTAAGGGATTTATTTTCTTTTATAACTGCAAGCATTGGTTGGCAGATGTATAAGTGGAAATGTTACTAGAAAACTCTAATAAGAGAAAGTATTTCACAGAGTAAATGAATATATTTTAAACACTCTGTAGGAAAGTACCTCTCTCCCCTAATCCTGACATCACTACCACAGATAGTCAATTTAGGTTTCTCTTGTCCTCCACTTCTATATCATGCATGCATGTTAGGCTTCAGAAATTATAATTTAGGGAGAAACCATCAAAGACACAAAGGGCAGTTAGGCACCCACTGAAAATCAATGAGAGTTGGGCACTCAACTCTGAAAAATCTCTCCCTCAGAGTACTATTTCTGTATTTTTAAAAGACTGTAGGCCTAATTTTTAGTTTTCCCAGCCACTTTATCACTGAAAAATTCTGCATTCACTTTACTGCCAGTTCCCAAACTTTCTCCAAAATAGAAAGGTTACTTTATGAGTGGCTATATTACCTGTTAAACATTTTAATGAGGGAGGAAGCAAATGATATTCATTGGTCCCAGAGGTGGGTAGCTGCTCTTTGATAAAATTCTGCTTCTGTAATGTATATGGGTAGGTGACTGGACGTTGTTGTGGCGGTACCTAACATTTATAACTCGATCCCAAACACTTAAGTTAGTTTGGATTAATGTACGGTGTGAATTTAAAGCAGAGCAGATATTCCTGATTAACTCCCTATGTGGACATTCTTATTCCAGAATAGGTACCTTGTTCTGTTTATTTTAATCCATTTCAAAAGTATGTTAAGAGAAACAGAAAGAATAAGAATGTCCAACAGCAGTTATTCAGGAATAACTATACCTATTCCTGAATAACTCCATGTGTGGACAAGCACTGAAAGTGACAATCAACTAAAAACAAAATAAAAAAAACAAAAACAAAAAACCCACAAGTTGTAACCATACACCTTTCTTTATCTAAAACAACAACACTTTAGGCAACCGGAAGTGAAAGTATTAAAAAAAATTCATTCTACTTGTCACTATTTATCCCCCTTGTCCATTTCTTTAGAGAAAGGGGGAAAAAAATCTGTTTTCAGTTGGTTTACTCTGTATATTTAACAAGACTTAACTAAGATCTGGCCTGCACACAGTTGCTCTGCCAGTATAAATATTTCTGGTAGGAGTGCGATTCTTTTAAACCAATGCAGGGCTTATTTTCACTGCACAGCTAATTCGTTTAATAACTTGAGTCCTGTCCACACACAAAAACCTTTAACTTGGGGGTGATGGTGTTTCCACCTCAAGTCTGCTGGCCTGTTACTCAGACTCTGTACCAGACACAGATACAGCCTCTGCTTCACATTTCAACCACTTCATGCTGCTGGAGTGTTGTTGTTTTGCAGCATGACTACTCTCTCTAGTGGTTCTCAACCTATTTCCCATTGTGGGCCGCATCCAATACTATCTGTATAGCCCTGAGGATATCACATGGGCCACAGCTGTGGGCTGATTGAGCTGCAAGCGGCCCAAGGGCCACAAGTTGAGAACCACTAAGCTAGGCTAACTCAGGAGTTAGCTCTGCAGTGAACACATAGCCATAATTATACTAGTGCAACCCACAGAGTGGACATGATATACCTTTATACTGGTATAAAGGTATCTTATACTGTTATTGCTTATTCCCCTCTCATATAAGAATAGCTGCACCAGTATAAAGCACCTTTATACTTGTATAACTGCATCCACACAAGGGGGTTGTGCTTCTTTAACTATACTAGAACCAATGCAATTTGTGTATAAACAAGCTCTCAAAGTCTCTCTTTTATGGTTTACTCTATATAGATAGTTTCCCCTGACTGTGTTACTTTCACACAGCAACAGGAGAGGTTAAAAAAAATATCACTTAAAAAAATGAAACATAACTGTAAAAATCACAAGAATTGGTGGGGCCATCTGAAATCACTTTCACTTTTTTTAAAAAAAACTGACTGGATTGAATAGTGAGAATACCACTTCAAAACCAACCATTTTAAATGGAATTTTAAAAATATCACAGAAGCTTTTTTTTGCCTTAAGATTCTATAAAACAATCCCTTCTCCCCCCGAAACCTCCACTACTCTCCCCTCAATTCGCATTTTGGAAGATATTTAAGTTGACAGTATCCTTTTGGAGTGTGTTCAAGTGTTACTTAGGATCACTGTAGAGTCCCTGTGTAGGATTTTCTGCCCCTCTTTTAATGCCTCCACAGTAGCTTTTAATATTTTTTTTTGTGATATTTTCAACTCTTATCTGAGCAGCTTCCACACAAATCAAATGTAGTCCTTTAACCATGCGTCAGAATTCACTAGAGTGGATTCATGTATGTACTTCATGTACAGCAGCAGGACTCCACACACGCACAAGGGTCTGTACTACTGGATCCGAGTGTAGGATCTTGGCTGTTGGATGTAGTTGCAGGATCCAAATAATTTAGCAACATGGGAGACCAGAGAATTTATATACAAAACAATGTTACTCCCATTGCCAAGCACCTGGGCATCTTACATATATAAAACCAACATTATTTAAGCTTGAAAGATAGTAACAAAAACTTCCTAACATCATAAGACACACACACAAACAACTAAATTTTAAACTAAACCAAAAATCTTTTAAAGCACTGACTAAACAAATAAATCTTGCTTTATGCTTTGACACTATCTCATGTTCTGGCAGATGACTGGAGGCAGGCATGCACTCTCCACTAAAAAGATCCTGCCATTAGTCAGAATTCAATCCCAGGAACCGACTATAAGTCCAAACCATTGGAGCATAACTCCCCTAATGGATCAAAGACACACTCTTGTAACCAGGTCCTGAACCACTTAGCACTTTACAGATTATAGTTCTGATCTTCAACCGGTGCAAACAGTGTAACTTCACTAACTTAAGTAGAACAATGCCAATTTACACCAGCTAAGGCTCTGGCCCCATACATTTAACCAATACCTTGAATCATGCTCTGAAGTAAGGAGACAGCTTCTTTAAAGCTCAGCGCACCTTGCTTAATTAACTCAGACATGGGGTGACTGCATTCTGTACTAGCTGAAAAATTCCATGTAATTTTCAAGTTTAGCTCCAAGTAAAGTATGTTACGCTGGAGGTTAGAAAGGCAAGGAGGTGAGGTGAAGCCTGCATCAGAGAAGAAAGAATGTAGCCTACAGGGCAACCAAAGATGAAAGAGGCACTACATGACACAGGTGATACATGTAAATCCAGCAGCAGTAATTAATCTAACAAGACCACCAGACTGGGTATCATATTATCAGAGGGTAGACATACACTCCCAGTGGAAAGTACACTTACAAATTTTATCCCTTTCCCCAGGTGCTTCCTCTTTCTTCCATCCATTTTATCTGGACTAGTCTAAACCAGTTCAGTCTTATCCACTTTCCTGTGTCAGGCCTTTGGGGTTGGGGGTGGAGGGAAAGAGAGGGGGAAATACCTTGCTCTACAATGGCTCAATGAAAAGGAGAGTGTCTTCTATGTATATTGAGGACACTGCAGACCAAGTGTCTGCCTCCCATAGCAATCAGACATACACACTGAACAGGAGGCATGGACAAGATGGAATCCTATGGAATCCCACATCTAAATGTCCTCGGGGAGGAAGCACTCACTACTAAACTTTGGGATCTCTTCAAGGAGGAATGAGCAAGCCCATGGATGGACCTACATTTAAAAAGGAGTTTTAAATTACATTAAATATCAAAATGAACAGTAACCCCGGGGTTATGTACTTTGATAATGAATTGTATGCTGTCCTTGTATTTTCAGTGTGTGTCCTGACAATTTAAAATGTCACCTTTAGGTTTCAGAATTAGCACGTGGAGGTGTGTAGAGCTGTTGATGCCCCTTAGACCTATTCTTTTAGATTCTATTCAAATATACACGCTACCTTCATACCACAAGGACTAGAAACAGGTGTCGGTTTAATGAAAGTTTAGATTCTGAAGCACAATTCTACAGCAAGGGATGGGTCCTGTGGCAATGAATTCACAGAAGGCGAAGGACCATAACTACAGCCCTGTACATGAGGTACACACTCAGGGTACGATAGGAAGAGTTTCAAAAACACTTTTGTAATAATCTTCCCCGACAATCCTAGCTGGAGACTGAGTGATAACTAGTGGGTTGTTGGCTTCTTGAGTAGTGGCCTCATAACTATCTGTCCCCACATTTCATAATAGGTAAATATAAATCCATCAATAAAACATACAGTACTTCAAATAAATGTGGTTCTGCTGGCCCCAAACCTTAAACGATGGATTAATTAGTGCTAATTTACATTAAGCATACAAAGGACAATTGATATAGAAATTTCTCTGCACACGCTTTCCAATAAACATCAATCCGGACTAATAATGCTCCTGCAATTTCAATCAAAATTCCTATTTTACCACGTGTCTCATGTTCACCATTTGAATGTATCATAACTTTTTTTCCCAATTGAGTATATCTCCAGAAGTATTCAGAACATTAACTGCCATGAAGGGATCCTTACTTTTAAGGAAAACAAACTTTCCCTAGACACTTAAACACTGTCCAAGGATTTAATTTTGCTCCATTTATAGCACATAAGAACCATTGCTCAAATGAAGCTAAATTAATGGGTATGTTGCTGCTATCTCTGTCCCTACTTCCTTTAGGTAACATGGAGAGGACTTCATGACAGATAAACAGAACCTATGCTCCTAAAAAAACCCAAGCCAACAAAAACAACCCAGCTGTATTCAAATATACCCTCTTGCTTCTGATAGTGTTTACCCTTTCTTCTTTCTTGTTGCATCACTCACTAGTCAATTACTTTTCAGCACAAAGATTTCTCCCTGCCCTATTGTCTTCTGAATTTATCATATTGTTTTATATTTCATACTACAACTGCTGTCATTATCTCAGATTCTTTGTGAGTTTCAGTGTACTAACTTCATTACCTAACTTAGTGTCATACTTTGTGATCTATGATCAACATACAAGACTTCTTTCACTTATCTCTTGGTCTATAATTCCCTTGGGAGGATGTGAGATCTCCCTAATGCAGAAAAGGGACATAGCTAGCCAGTGGCGATACTGATGTCATGGACTTCTCATGTCTATTAACTGCTTTAAAAGGGACCTGCAGTAGAAGGGTTTGTTTTGGATTCCCCTCCCTTCACTAAGCATGCAAGGTGAAATCCTGTTCCATTGAAATCAATGGAAATTTTGCCTATTATTTCAGTGGGGCCAGGATTTCATCCATTTTTGAGCGAAAGGGGCAGTGGAGTGCAGGTTACGACCAGTGTCTTATCTACCACAGTATGAATGCATGGCCTCTACTTACCTCTCTGAACTACTACTTCCCTTTTTGAAGCAGGTAAGCTAGCTTCTCTTTTAAGATTCTATTAGAGCAAAGTTAGCCACTCCATACAGTTCTGGGGCGGCGGGGAGTTCTTCCCCTAAATCTCTGAACTGGAGAATACACATTAGAAGTAAAACTACCCTTGGATTAGTTTAAGTTAAAAAAGCTTCAGACTTTAGTTAATGTATTTTTATTTGGATGTCTCCAGGCAATAAGAGCATGGTTGCATGAACTGAGGCACCTAAGAAAGTGAAATAATAAACTGAAATATCACCAACCAGTTACGGTTTACTTATGAAAGCTTTTTATAAAATTCAGCCTGCTCAGCTCATGCTAGTATTCATCAGACTAAAGAAGATGTCTTGTGCTTCTGTGCGTGTGGGTGGGTGGGGGACTGCTAGAGAAGTGGTATTTTCACTTATTATTGTGTTGTCTTGGTACAATCCTTTGGGTCACTACCTTGAATTCAGAGAACTACATTCTGTCTTTCTATAAAATGCTGTCCGCAAACTCAGGCTCCAATCCTGCCAATGCTGACACACGTACTTAGCTCATGTGGGAAGTCCCACTGAAGATCAAAGTTAAGTACACATCAACATTTTGCAGGGACTGGGCCTTATTTTCTACCTCTCCATGATGTGATACCTCTGTATTGTTTTAGCTTCATAGCTACCATAGTTTCGTTTGAATCTGTCTTTATAACACCAAAAATCTTATTTCCGCTACCCACAAGCATGTTTGTCCTTCCTTCTTGACTTACAGTAGTGTCCTGTCATCTTCATTCTTTACCTTCTCCTTCTGAATATTATTAAAAAACCCAGGGATGTTCTAACTATAATTATTTTTATCCAGGGGCTACCACATGTGGGCCCAATGTTTTAAGGCCAGGATTTTCAAGAGAGACTATGGGATTTGGGCACCTAACTTTAAAATCAAGCCTAAGTTCTTAGGTATCCATAGTTGTATTTATTGTGTATGAAGTTATATCAACTCAAGACTTTTCCTCAGATATATCATGCTACTATGATTATCGCCACAATTATTATTAAATCACAAAATAACCTCTTTTTGATATTATTAGAGCCATCTGAGAAGCTACACATCTAAGTACTTGTCTACTGCAACTTGTTTAATGTAAAAATTACCTTTGCCACCTGTTCCCTGTGGCTATAAAGTATTGAAACAATTTTATTTGTCTGCCTTTAATCAACGAGAAGCTACTTCACACACCATAAATGCTTATATACTGTAATGCTTCAAAGGCATAAACTATCACTACCTGAGTGCCCTCTACTACAGTAGTATTAAATGGTGTATTACAATGATTGCTTATTTCCTAATACTAAGCTTAATTAGGTTTAAGAACTAATGTAACTACCTGGACCTACAGTGTCTAAAACCAACATTCACCTCTCAGCCTTTCAGTCACATACTTGTCACAGAAATTATTTCAGTGCAGCAGTCTATAGATCTGATTGTAATATTGGCATGATGTGATGATAAAACAAATGATGATGATATTGCTTTCCTAGCCTGTCATGTTACCTTGTCAGAAAAAAGCCCCTAACCAGCCAAGAAACTGACACCAGACTTGTAAAAATAATTCTTTCAGAGGAAGAGTATTCGCGTCTAGAGGAGAATAGCTTTCATGAAAAGCAGAAAGCTGATCTCAGCAGCACCTAGAGCAGGGACGGAGCAGAAGAGAACTGAGCTGAAGAAAAGCGGAGCAGAGACACGACTCATTGCTTATAGCTTTTTGTTGGCAATAATAGTTGAATACCACGGCATTACTGAAATACCAGTATTATTGCTAACACAAACACCAATAAACCCCCTCCCTACTGCCAGCAGGCTCTCTCATGTGTTAGTGAATTCACAGTGCTCATGAAAGAACGGGCTTGAGAGTATTAGATAGAGCCTGACATAGTACAGGTAACAAATATGCAAACTTCCTTCCACAGTTGTGCCAAGACACTTTAGTCTTGAGCTACAGCACCTCCTGCAGATCCAACACAACCCTGCCCAGGCACCTCAAATTCTGCCCCTGAAATGGCTCCTGCTGTTTCTCCTTTGGATAAAGACAGCCGATGCAAACTATAATTATGCAGCATTAAACTTTATTTACTTTGTAAACTGAAGTAAATTTGAAACCAGGTCTTCAAAAACGGATTAACTTCCTTGCTTTCATAAGTACATCAATTCATTTTATGCACCAAAAAATGAAATTAGGGTACATTCAATAATAGTAACTCTGGTCACTCATTGTACAGAAGTAATTTAAGTAAAATTTTTAGTTGAAAGGAGAGAGAGAGAGATTATTTACAGAATAATTTTGACCCAAAGAACTAAGAACCTTCTAGGTACAAATTCCAAAAGGACATTTAGCTGGTTTTTAATTGTAAGAAAACACTGTCTTTGCTTTAGGAATTGTATTGCCTCAGAGCTATGAGAATACCGATGTTAGTGATGTTGCTTAACACACTATTGGAAAGCATTCAGTATATTGGAAAGCATTCAGGGCTGTATAAAGATCTGCTAAAACAGAATGATACAGCAGATTCTAAATAGATTTTGGTTTGGACGAATAATGACATTTATAACAAATCTTGCAAATATCCAAGTCATTTAACAGAATGTGTTGGAACTGCTAGATTGCATCAGACCAATGGTTCATCTAGTCTTGTATCCTATCTCTGACAGTGGCTAGCACCAGATATTTCAAAGGAAGGAGTAGAACTCTTATATAGGAAAACAGCATGCCTACGAAAGACATTTCTTCCTAACATCAGATAGTCAGGGGTTGTTTTATATGCTAAATCATGACAATAGATATCTCCTATATTTTCAAAAACTGAGCTAGTGTAACTGTGGAGGGTATTTTTATTTAATAACATACCTACTGAATAACATACTGAATTCCAAGTGCTTTACCTCATGATCACGTGGTAGTGAGTTCCAGAGGTTAATGGTGCATTGTGGGAGAAACCGTTTGCCAGTTAAATGTGTCACCTTTTAAATTTCATTTGGTGTCCTCTATCCTTGTATTAAGGCAAACAGGGGTGCCCAACTAACTTTCTGTATACAAATGACTTTATATACTTCTCCTTCATATCGAAGTCTTTTTATGCCTCTAATAACTTTGGCGCTATGTTACTCTCAGGACAGGGAACCCGAATTGCACAGAGCATTCACCATGGGAATCTACTTATAGAATAGCATTTAATATTTTCAGAATTATTCTGCAACCTAACCTTGTTTTTTTTGGCTGTTGCACCACACTCATTAGCTGTTTTCATCATGCTACCCAGAGACGGTCTTTTTCTTAAGTATTTACAGTTAGTCTAAAACCCTTTAATATGAACAAGTCGTTTTAATTGTGCTACACCTAACACTGCATAGAATTTCACCCGTCATGCTTCTTTGTTTATGTTGCAAGTGCAAGCACAAAAAACAGAGGCAAAATGAAGAGATTAAAGAGGTAAATTAGAAGCATCTAAAACATTCCTCTGTTGTAGCAAAATATTACTAAACAGGGAAAACGCATGTGGCCCCATCTTGGCTCCAGCTGTACGTATTACTATGAGAATGAGTTCATGTATCATCCTGTCACACCCATTATAAAGCTGAAAGACTTGGAGCTTGTGCCATACTGGTTGAGTGGTATGACAAAAGGTCACAATTTACATGGTAGAAAAAGGGTCTTTCTAATGCAGTTTTATAAACAGCTGCAAGCACCAACAATTCCACACACCTAATTCCTTTCTGGAGCCCCAGTTGGTGTGCCTATTTGTATACAAGTGCCCAGACTTCTCCTCAGATCACAGGCAATGTCACAGCACTGCTGGTGTCAGAGCTCTGGGAACACACCAGACATAGTGGAGATCTTGGGCCTGATTCTGAGCTCAAGCTGATTTCACACCAGAATAATTCTACTAACTTCAATGTGGTTAGGCCTGGATCCACACAGGGACTTGGCAATTACAGTGCTGAGCATTGCCAAGAGAGGCCCAAAACGTTTTGTCAGCCAGGGTGGAAAATGTCCCTCACACCTACCCCTCCAAAAGAAAGAAAAGCCACCCAACTGTCACCACATTACAGTGCACCCCAGAAGCTGGTGCCCACTGCAACTACTCCACTTGCCCACCATTAGAACCGGTCCTGAGTGTTGGAACACCATGCCTACCAGATTGGGCCCTATAGGCAAGACAGGTGGGAGAACACCTATCCCCACCTGGCTTGATGATCCTGCTGGGGCTTAGACAAGAGAAAAAAAAAGTGTCCAGATGCCTAGAATGAGATATTTTGCCCAGAGGCAGAAACTGAGGCTCCAAGGGACCTTTTATAGCAAAAATATAGGTGTCAAGTGGGTTTAGGCACCCACAGGGTTACACAGCAGCCGAGCGGGATTTTGGGGATCACTGGGGCGCTTAAATCTGCAATATGTGCGCAAGCCCCTGGGCAGATCTGGGCCTTACTCCTCATTTATTCCTGTGTGAATGAGATCAAAACCAAGCCCATCTTTGCAGTGTGCTTAAAAAATATTGCAAATGGCTTCTCACACTGTTTGTGTCAATACTTTTTCAAGTGTACTTATCAATTAGTTCATACAGACACCAGTTGGATCAAAGTAAATGAGCCTCTTTCCTGCTTTCTTCATCAATACCTATTGCTTGCATGCACTTAAGGGTATTTAAATGCAAAGGAGCATCCTCATGCATACTTAAGATGAGTGGCCAAGCTAGATAGAACAAACACCACACACTAAAAAAGAAAAAAAAAAAAACACTACGAAAATACTAAACATTAAAACTCAAATATATCATCATTTTTATTAATAAAAGGAGAACTACTAAATAGTTTAAGAGCTTGATTCAACAAAACACTTAAGCACATGCATCACTTGAAACATGTGTTTAAGTCCACCCTGATTCAAAGAACGCAAGCATGTGCTTAAGCACTTTACTGAACTGAGTCCTAAACCAGTAATTTTCCAATTGAGTTATTCTGCAAACCATTTCATAACAGAATGCGCCTACGGACACCCCACTGCTCTGAATCCTCCAGTGCTTAGCACTCAACATGCTTCACTCTTCAGACCACTGGTGGTCTGGGCAAAAAGTTGGAAAGCCACTGCCCGTAAGCATTGCTTCATTTTCAGTCCAAAATGCCTCATTTCTTCAAGATTAACTTAGTATTTATGAACCTTCTTTGAGGAGCATTTGCCTCCTGAGCTCATGTACTTCAAATTATTATTGTCTGTATCTTTGCTTCTTTTGCTATTTCTTGACTGAGAGCATCAAAATAACAAATATATTTTTACTCAAAGGTCACCATCTCTGGATTTTTAGCAGAAGAGTAACAAAGAAAATGGTTTGAAAAAGTTGTCCCTGGAGTTTTAGATTATACTGAGGATTATCTTGCAGGAAAAATTAAATGAAGAGTTAGTGAATGGCCACCATCAAATGGGATCAGTTAATTGGTTATGGAATTATTTATTGTACAACAGAAAAAAGCACGGAATGTGCCGACATATATGTTGGTAAATCAATACCTGCCAGTTTGCTTGTTGCTTTTCTTCAAGGCATGTTTTGAATACTGCCTGAATTTCTAATTCATACCTTTTCAATCTAATGGATATGTCCTCACATCATCAATAGTACCCTGCCATTTTACTACTACTTAACTAGAACTGTCAAAACTTATTTGATATGGTTTCTAACTCCCACCCCAGATTAAGGGCAGGTGAAGATTTAATTCACCAAACTGTTTAAGATTAGTTCCAAAGGTGGAAGACTGGGGAACTAGTAGGCACAGTGGGTTTGTGAGAGGACTGTCACTCTGGTACTTTTCCTGAGCACTAAAATTACTGAGAAAGAGACCAAGATTGTGGAAGAAAATTTTTGTGGAAAAATATGAAGGGCAGAAATATCAGTTACAAACAAAAGAAGGTTGAAGGCATCTTTCACTGGATTCCTACAAACACCCAGAAAATATCATGTCTGTACAAACTGATTGTCAGTTAAGAGATCCAACCAATTCCCCACTGCCATACAGTCACTCACCATCACTGCACCAGATTTGCAATTCCAATCTACCCATCTTTAACCTTGCCTCCTAAAATTTGCAAAACATACGTATCCAAAGGTCAATAAATTATGATTTCTACTAATTCCACTTCCTATTCAAGGGATCAGTTACCAATACCATAAACAAACACTACAGCATTACTCACTAGTTTAAAAAATCCTGCTAGTTGCTACTCAATATAATACAAACATCCAAATCCAACACACTTACAAAAAACAATGTATGATCAATACTCAACAGCGTTTCATAACATTACACAGATCATTCCAATTGTGCATAAAAATATTCTTCAATTCCCACAAACATACCACACTGTGAGAACCTATAGAACAGACATACATTAATGAACCTGGTACTATATCTCTAGATAGAGAGATAGAGAGTGCATCCAACAACATATTGCCATTACAACGAAACCCCAAATGGGACAAAGTGATGGTCAACCAAGAGCTCAGGCGGGGATGATTAAAAAGAGAAAAATGTAAATAAATAAATGTAAAAATATCAAAACCAAAAGCCTACCACAAGCAAAGTTCCTACCTCCCCAAAAATACTATGCTAGGGTCTCCATTATTGCTCTTCATTCTGTGTGGAAGGCACTCAGATACTATGGTGATTGGCAGCAGTGCAAAACCCCACAAGAGACAAAAATTGAGTGGGTAACTGTTTATTTTGAGACTTCTTAACATTTGGGTTTTAAGGTACAGAATTTTTTTTATAACTCTGTAATGCCATGGAATGTTAGCTGGACTCCATTAAAACATATCTTCAACATTAACTCTTCTATAAATTAAGATTTTTTTGTTTTGCTTAGGAATAATGGGAGTGAATCTAAGATTTAAAAGCAAAATAGATTTTTAGAAAACTGATTTAAAATACTCCTCTGCTCATTTTATAGCTCTAACTTAAGAGGCAATATGTACAAGGCATATCCTGGTGCTGCTTTACAATGTGATATTCGCTTTTCTTTCAAAGCTCAAAGCACTTGCTGCACTGCTAAAATTGCAGCATTCAATAAATATTTATTTTAAAAAGAGGCAAAGCCACTAAGAGCAGTTGCAAAGAAATCCATCTCACCACACCAATTTATATTAGCTTTGTGCTTGCTATCTTCTCTCCTAAATGGGGAGGTAACTGATAAAACATCAAGCTCAATTAGAACCAGACACTGTATGCAACTATTTGTTTGAATAATTTCCTGTTGGAGTATCAGTAATTGTTTTATTGAATCGTACAATGATTGGGCCAAATACTGCAGTTTTTACTCAGTTGAAACTCCTCTAGCTTCAAATGCCATTGACTAATTCCTTTGCACAACACTGGATTCCTGGGAAATTCAACTTACAACATTAAAAAAAAGTCTTATTAAGAACACTTTAATACTACAATTTAAAAAAAAAAGCACTGGTCAGTTTGTATATTGTAAAGCCTGAAAATGATGCTTACCTGCATGCTTATAATTAGGCAACAATCAAGAACAATGCACATGTGCAGTAGCCAGAGACTTCAGTACCAGTTGTTCTAATGCTACAGCTGTTATTTGGACAAAACTCCCTTTGAAGTCAGGGCTGCAGCATTACTTGTTCATTAGTATTATGCCTGTCAGAGGCCTGAAGGTTTTCCCACTGAAGTCCCAGGCCCCAATTCTGAGATGTTCCTTTCCTGCAGTAGGTGCAGGAGTGGGAGGACGGAAAAGGGGCAGGTGGGGCAAAGGTGGCTCTATGCAATCTTTGTATTCCTCACATTTTGGGGAAGCCAGAGGGCTGCTCAGCCCCCAGTTTAACTAAGAACTGCCTCTTTGGGATAGGCAGGGAAGGAGAACACAGGGAGGTGTCTGGAAACTGCAAGAAGCCTTAATGCCCATTCCGGTGAATTTTAACTTGTATTTTTTACCACAAACTTTCTTTCTAGAAGAGTGAAAAAAAAAAAAAAAGGCAGAGGAAATAACTGAAGCTTCACCAGAATGTTCCAAGGGAAAGGGGAGGGGAAAGAGAGTGTGTACATGCACAAGGATCCCAGAACACCCACAGATTAGGTCAGAAACTGGCCCTTGACTATTACAAACTTTTCACCTCCCCACTCCACTATGCTCCCCTTCTCTCTCCTGAAGGATCATCCTACCTCCGCCCAATCAAGGATATTCCTAGCTTGGCCTCACTGGCACAGGGTAAAGCACTGATTGCCCAACCCAAGCATCTGCACTGTGCCTCTCAGCTTCAGTGGAAGCAGCTGCCTTTTGCTTTCACAGTCTCACTGAGAACAGTGGACAGACTTGGTGCTAAAGGTTATGAGGGCCAGCAGGGGGAGCAAGGAGCTGATCACATGCTGCCTCAGCAATCAGACAAGCAGAACAGTCCCCACAACCCACAGTCCCCAGAACAACGGCCAGGACTGGGAAAAAACACCCTAGAACTAATTCCTGAAACGAGGAAAAGTCCCAGCCAAACCTGTTGGCAGCTATCACTAAAGTCAGTACAAGTTTTACAGAATTCTATGGAAGCACTGAGGACTAAGGCCTATGTGACCACAGAACCATCATATTCAGGAGTATTCAGTATGCAAACTGATCCATATTATGGTTTCCCCCCACATCATGGTGCAGATCTCTTGTGCACAAGTCATCCAGCCAGTTGTTCACCTCTTATGGAGTAAGCTGTATATATTTACACAGCATGATTTTATCTTTATAAAATCATTGATTAGCTTTAGCTAATTGCAATCTCACTTTAAAATTAGGTCGTTTCACCTTCAGAGATAAAAATTTTGTTTACTGAAATTTTGCTCACCTGAGTAAACGGTTGCCTTACTTGTTCTCACTATGAAGTCTATTTGTAGTCGAAAACACAATATAGTAAGCAGACGTGAATCACTGGCTTTTCTAAATCCCTTTCTGAGACTTTTTATACAATGCTTGTAGACATGGTGTTTAAAACTGACTGATTCATCTTTCCTGATCAATCAAAAATTGAGCTAGGTTTTTTCGTGTGTTGGGGAGTGTGTGTGTGTAAAAATGTATGTTTCTCTTCTGCAACATTTAACATTATAGCATAAAAGCACAAGGCAAAATTACCAATATTCAGAAGTAGCATTTGCTAAAAATCACTTATATCCTTAAGAAAATCTCTCTTGTGGTAATTGAAGCTAACGACTTAAAAGTAAACACATTATACAAACTACTAAGTGATATAGATATAAATGCAGCATACTTCTTTGCAAGGAAAATCAACTCAGAAAGGAATATCAGTACATAGCAAATACACACCAGTCATGATTGCAAGGTATTTAAGGGAGAACCTGTAGAAGGAGTAGGGGGCCTTGGCTGTTATTCAAATGTGGCTACACAGGATCCAGCTATTGCTTAAAGATTAGCTCACATGCATGCGCACACACTAAATTAAAAATTTGTGTTCTGCAGAAATGGAGGGTTTATTTTAGTCCCAAATTGTCTCTTCTTCCTATACAGAGATGCAGCACAGTGTAGTGGCTAAGGCACTAGAGTGGTTTCGAAGTGGCAGGGGTTCAATTCCAACTCTTTCTCAGACTCTCTATATGACCTGGTGACTCACTTCTTGTGCGTGTCTAAGGCCTGATCTACACTTAAAAATTAGATTGACCTAGCTAAGGGCGTGTCTACACTTAAAACGCTACAGCTGTGCTGCTGTAGCACTTCAGTGTAGACACTACCTATGCTGACAGGAGGGATTCTCTTGTCAGTATATGTAACCACCTCCCCAAGAAGCGGAACCTAGGTTGACAGAAGAATTCTTTCATCCATCTAGTGCAGTCTTCATAGGAACTTAGGTCGGTTTAACAACATCACTCAACAGGGTGGATTTTTCACAACTCTGACCCATCTAATTAAACCAACCTAAATGTCTAGTGTAGACCAGGCCTAAGTCACTCAGGGCTGTGAAATGTTTTTTATAACCTAACTCCCAATGTAATGGGTGAATGCCATTAAGTTAATGGAAGAATTCCTGAATACTGGCTAATCACTCAGACCAAATATGGCAACAGTATAATTAAAGAAGCACCAGGGTTTAAATTCAGACAGAAAGGCCCTCCATGCACACCTGCTGGGACTGCAAAAGTGGGGGAGGTAGAGAAATTACTAACTGTCAGTCTCCTCTCTCTCCCTGGACCCCACAGGTGTTCCATAGAGATTTTTACCCCATCGCATTTTGGATGGGATATGTGATAAAGCAGGGGGCTAGTTGCTGCTAACTGCCCACAGTGAAAAGCACTGTTGGAATCAGAATTTTACCTGTCTCTTCTATATACAACCATGTATTGTAACTAACAACACTGGGAGACTTGAGTCCCGTACTGTTTTTTTGTTGGATTTTATTGTGGGATTGCTTTGGGGAAAACAAACTATTATAAATTTAATCTTTTGACTCTAGTATGGATGTGGGTTATGAACTTCAGCTACTTAATTTGTAGACCACTGCACTACTTCAACCACAAAGACATAATAATCCCCTGTCTATGGGCACTTACTTAAACCTTCAACACGCTAAAATGCTGTATTGATTTAAAAAAAATATCCTAATATTTTCTCTAGAAGAGATTACTTAGGAAAAAAAAAAGACCTTGCTGTACACAGGCTGTATGCTGTACATGGACTTCTATGGGATTATGACTGGGTAAGGATCTTGGGGTCAGGCCACATATTCAGAGCATTAGTCACATGTAACATTTGTAACTTGCTAGACAACTGATGTCACTTAAACATACCCGAATTTTCTCCAAAACCATTGAAAGACAGGCTTTGTCTGTTTGAGCAATAGGTTACACCACCTCCCAAATACTAAGTTGATTGACGCTCTATAAATACCTTAGATAGATATCGGTACCTTTACACCTCAATGGTGACTTATTTATTTCACTATTTCTACCAGTGTTTTTACTCTCTCAAAGAAAACCATACATAAAAATTAAGTTGATGATTCTTCTATTTGAGCTCAACTACAAAGAACAACTGCATAAAAAAAGCCCAATTGCAAACCTCATGGAGTTCACTTTTAATCTGAAGACAATTTAATGACAAAATAAATTCTGAGTGAAAAAAATATTATTTCCAATTCCTGGGTGCTAAAAGGAAATACATAAACTGAATGATCTTTGACATCTTGGTCAGCTTGGAGAAAGTAGGACTTAGGGTGTGAAATCATTATGTCAAGTTTTATTGATTGTTAAACTCAAGCTATGTTGTACCTGAAATGGATGGCTTGGGACAGTGAGGGTTAGTAGGAATACAGAACCTTTAACCTTTAGTTAAGGCCCTGTGTGCTATACAGCCCATTAGACCTAAATCCTGAAACAAGCAGGGGGCGTGAGGGATGCAGAATGTACCCAACTCAGCCTGTTAAACAGCCAATATACGTGCCTGGCTGGATAGACTTCTCAATTGTGTTAGGCATTTACTACACGCCTCTTCTTATCCCATTAGGCGGTCACTTGTGAGGTACAGAATGCCTTGACTTCTCAATGAAGTCAGTGAGAGCTAAAAGTGGGGGAGGGATAGCTCAGTGGTTTGAGCATTGGCCTGCTAAACCCAGGGTTGTGAGTTCAATCCTTGAGGGGGCCGTTTAGGGAACTGGGGCAAAAACTGGGGATTGGTCCTGCTTTGAGCAGGGGGTTGGACTAGATGACCTCCTGAGGTCCCTTCCAACCCTGATATTCTATGATTCTTATGATTCTATGTTCAGTATCTCACTGGAACATCCCCTAGAAGCTGAAATGGCCACAGCTGCCCCTTCACTAACTAAAACCACCCGCATGGCTGAAAGTTTTGAAGCCAGGGTCTCGAGACGGCAATTGGGAAGGTGAATGGAGGTGGGTACCTGCACTAGGGAGGAGGAATGACTATGCAGGACCTCCCCCACAAATGTTTTCAGCAAAGTGGGAATTATGCAGCAGTGTCAACTAATCACAAAACTATTCAGCCATCTGTGCAGAACTTCAGGGTCGCTGTAATCCTTCTAAATGCACCTGCAATTTAAATAGAACTCATGCATTTTTATTTGCATTGCAGCAGAGGAACACTGCCTGTCGTATGCTGTTCTTTGACAAACCTCTACTCTGACCAGAGAATATGAGGCTGTGCACATTGCAGCTTCTTTCTGCGCTGAGGTTGTGATGGAATTAATAGAAGTTCTCTGTGTTACTCCGCTGAGCTCTGGCACTCTGTCACAACAACAAACTTTTTGTGAACAAACAGTTTTCCTTGAAACCAAAGATGATTGACATTAGAAGCTCAGTAGAGCAACCTGAGCCTTCCAATTCTGCACATTTTTACTAAGCCACAATATACAATCAAACACTCACTTAATTTTTCAGGCTGATATCGTGTCTATCAGTCAGAAAGCTCCCTTGAACTTGTTAAAGAATTGTCTGTATTCTAACCACATATAAGGGGCTCACTGCTGCTGGATTCTGAACATGCAGGGGGAATGACATCTCCACTAGTCACCTCCACATCACCTCCTCTTTTGGTACAAAGGATTTTGATACAAATTATGCTGCCTTGAAAATGGGCACATTTGCTTAAATGTGTAATCTCCAATTTAAAGCATCACATGCATTTACTGGCAAGCTCTGCTCTTCACATACCAGAGCATGTGTTATTTGAATATTTAAGGTGGGGTTTTCAAAGCGGCTTAAGTAATCTAATGCCCAGTTCTCATTGATTTTTAATAGGAACTGGGCATCTAAATCCTTTGGGTGACTTGGAAAATCTCAGCCACAGCTAATGAAACAGATACAGCTATATTCATTTCAGTGTGCAATGAGATATGTGCATGACTGCCAATGCATCTAGAATAGCATGTTTTCCTATGTGAAAAGAGATGATAAAAAGAACATGTTATGCATCTATGGCCTCATCGTATTTTTACATCATTTGTGAACCAGATTTCTTCAAATCTGTCTGCAGGCTAATGTCATATATTTCACTATAGTTCTCACCAAGGGCTAAATCTTTGCTTAGTTTTGAGAGAGAGAGAGCGCGAGCACGCGTGCACGCAAACATTAAAACAACCACATGTAGACAGAACATAAAAAGCACCTAAAAAGCTTCACCCTGTTTTACACTGAAAATCATAAAAATGATCAAACAGAATGTGATCCCTCTCCCCAAAAAATATTCACCTCTGAACTAAGAACCAACGTGGAGAAATTAAACCCAAAGAGTCAGTTTTCCCAGAAATTCATACTCAGAATACAGAGGCTTAAAAGAGGACACGTTCCCTCCAACCTCCGGTAGCATAGCATTCTAAGGGGTTAAAGGCTGAGACAAGTGTGGTGCCACCACAGGATGGTAATTCATGATAACCTTATGTGACTTACAGAACATCTCTGTGCCTTGACTTGCCTCTCCTCTCTGAAGCAGGCTGTATGAGCATGCATCTGACTCAACTGACCATCTTGGTGAGGCAACTATGAATGGAGTCTAAATGTCCTTAATCAATTAAGAAGCCGTCTCCATCGGCATAAGTGGAAAGGATCAACTTGATTTCATAGCTCAGCATGGAAAAATTCATGCCAAGACATCCAGCACAGTTATTTCAGATATCCTTAACATGGTGGTTACTTTCATAGCCTTTCTTCTTTCTACATATAGCATTAGAGGATGGGTGGAGAGAGGGAAGGACGTTCAAATTTCACACAGTAGTAAAAGCTGGTTCTATTCCTAAGATACAGCTCTTGCTTCAGAAGGTCACTACATATTTTTTCTGGGGGTCAAGTGGATCGAATAGGGTTCCTGAAATCTCTTTCCACATAAACAGGATTGTCTTCAACCTTCCACAAATACCAGGCTGCTACACTGAAACTCAGCAGAATTTTATCTGACTCTCTCTCCTTACCCCTGTCCCCAAAGTGTATTAGCTTCTCCCCTTGGCCTTGTCCCCAAGGTGGCTTCTTATGATAAAAACAAAACCCTGACATGGATTTTAAACAAAATCAGGAAAACATATTCCCCAACTAAGTGATTCTGATCAGCAGCAAGTCTCAAGAATTGTATTCTCTGTGGCGGGCTTAATCAGGGCCCAACACTGTCCTTCCTGTACTCAGTACGCTGTCACTTTCATAGCTAAGAGTCATGAGATTTGGGGACAGGCCTGAGAAATCCTACAGAAGCATAAATCTTAGACCAAAAGCGTGAGCTTAAACAGCTATGCCTACAGATCCAGTGATCTTTGGAATCATGTATTTGATGAAAGAAGCTGGGTTAATAATAACTTACATAGTGCTTTTCATCGATAAATCACAAAGTGCTTCACAAAGGAGGATTGTATACAGAAATAGAGGCACAGAGAGGAAAAGTGACTTGCACAAGGTCATGCAGGAGGCCAGTGGGACAGTTGGAAGGAAAACCCAGGTCTCCTGCATCACTGTCCAGGACCTAATCCCCCAGCCTATGCTGCCTTCCTAATTAGAAGTAGGCACTTTGATGCCTTCCAGTTATCCCCAAACCTCCATCATGCTGCTTTGATTCTTCATGGTTTCCACAGGAAATCTTTTTGAGAGCTTTTATAAATGCAGTAGAGAATGTCTTCTCCCTTCCACCCAGCTCCTCTGCCCTGGCTGTTGTGTCTACCCTCAAGATGAACTTTCCCAAGGTGAGTTTGCTCAGGGTGAGTTTGCAGCTTATGCACACTCACTCCCAATTTCTCAAACTTTGAATCTCATGCCCTGCCATTTAGCAACTTTATGAAGTCAAGTTTCTTCAGTGATGTCTCTCTCCCATTTTGCAGTATTTCCTGTGGTTAGGCTGCTTTCCTGAATCATTCCAAAGTCCGTGCATCACCAACATATATGAAAAGAAAAACTAATTTAAGTTCTTATACAGTGCTCATCACCATAGTATCTGAGCACCTTCCAGTAGTGCATTAAGCAATGTAATTTACATCTCACATGTGTTTGTTATTATTATATGTATTACCATAGCACCTCACAGCCTGAGTCATGGACCAAATCCCTGCTGTGCACACACCCAAACAAAAAGATGGTCCTCCCGTCTTCTCCCCAGGGAGTATTTTGTTTAAATAGGGAGGATTTTTGGTTTGTGTTGTTTTGTTTCTTTGGGGCTAGAATTTTTTTTAAACCCCTGCAGTCATTTCCACCCAACTCCCATAAGCTTCAACAGGAGTTGGGTGCATGCAACAATGGGAGAAATTTGTACCTTTGTGCATGTCTGTGATCTAGAGCAGTTAGCTCCTGCCACCTTGTGGGGTTCTGTGGATCTCCCAGGAAGCTTGGTGCTGCTGCAGCTAAGGCAGATCAGTCAAAGCGAATAAACTTTTATGAATGCCTCTCCTCGTGTTTTACTTTACCCACTCTAAAATGAGAAAAGGGGGGGGGGGAGAGGTATTTGTGGCAGGGGCAGAGTTATTTTGAATGTTTCCTGGTTTACTAATTCCAGTTTTGTGTGTGATAATAGGATGCTGATTTATTGTTCACATGGATTGTGTTTTTAATATGAGTCAATAACACTGATCTCCGGATAGGCACTTAATGTTGTGGAAAAGTCTAAAATTAATTAAAAAATCCACTCAGGTCAAGCACTGTAGTCACCACCCCTAATATAAATTCCACATATTTGATAAAAATCCCACACAGAAATTCTATAGATTTAGGTAGGAAATCCCTGCAGATGACTATTGTCCTTGGCAATCAGAAATATTTATGGAATCCAATGGCACATTAAGCCCCAGTCCTGCAACAATTTGTGCATATGCTTAACTCTGAGTAGCGTGAGCAGTCCTAGTGACATCAAATTGTGATGATGATGTTTGTGAAGTTATCTCAAAAGTTGTATTCTTCTAGCCACCTGATTGCAGAGCTGACTTCCTGTGAACCTGTTGTAGGCCTGGCTGACTTTCTACTTATGTCCAGTCTCCCCTGCCTATGGCTGCCATCCTGGACAGACTTAACCCATTTATGTGTTCTACAGAAGGCTGAGGAGCTCTTAGATGAGGTAAACTGGAAATTGATCATTTTGTTTCAGATTCTAACCAACACCCAATGTAAACACTGACATGTGGTAAGTGGGTGTAAAGTTAACAGTACCCAATCAGAAGGATAGCCTTCCACATCCACTTAGCACAGGTGCCAGTGACCACACAAAGCACAAGCAGTGGAAAACCAGAGGCAAGGTTTTCTTTGAATCGCTGATTGCTTGGTCCCTGCTTATATTTAAATAAAACCTTTGCCACTCCAATTCTCAGAAAGAAAAGTGAATTGAGGAAAGTGGGGTATGGATGTCCACAAACCTCATCAACAACCTAAACGATACTGGCCTCTTTTTAGGCTTGCCAGAACCAAATGATCTGTGAGAAAGGCAGAGGTATAGTAATGTGAGAAGACTTAGGAACCAATTCTCCTCTCACACCAGGGTAAATAAGGAAGTGTTTACCAATGAGTTCAGAGAAGTTACACTGATATACATTTGAGATGAAGCAGAGCCTCTCTGGCAAACTTAACTCCTCTGGACTCTCGTTAGGTGCAGAGAAGGCTTTTGATAGGCCCAGGTAAGCACACCTGTTTATGAGACTTCAGCAAATCTTCTTTGGTAAAGGCTTGAGCATAGTAGCTGGTTCAGGGTTTAATAAATACATTCAAAAGCAACAATTACAGATCCTCAGGCCTTTTTCCAGAGAGAGAAATATGGCAGGGATAGCCTCTTTTATTCATACTCAGGGTATTTTTTTAAAACTTCTTTTTTTTTTTTACTTCTGTTAGAGCAGATTGAAGCAACCATGAGATCTTGGTCAATAGAGTGGAACAAAGTGGCATTATACACCTATGATTAGGCAACAATTCTCTACTAGCATTCATTTTAGTATACCATTTTCTCTTTCCTATAATGGGGAGAATGTTTAGGGGTCATATACTTCCCTGACGATCGTGCAAGTAGTTTTCTCTCTGGCTAGCCATCACATCCCTTTACCCGTCATATTTTAAAAGGCCCAACCCAATAGCCAGAGAACTAAACCTAGCAGTCAAAGACCAACAGGAAAGACAGAGAAAGCAAGCAAGCAATGTCTAGCAGCAACACCATGGGGAGAAGTTCCTTCCCTTGCTCCAGGTGCTGGGAAAGCGATGTGTACTGGGATTCCTACAAGGGTGCTATCTATCCCTCACTCTATTAGGGAGTTCTATTTTTAAAAATATTTGCCTGCAGGTAGTAGGTGACAAATCCAACCCCCTGGTGGCTGAAAGGGAGAAGCAGCATTAGCTAGGAACACTGGACTGAACCAGACCCCCAGCCCATCTAAGCCCAGTATTTTGTCTCCGATAGTGGCCTGCACCAGGTGCTTCGGAAAAAGGTGTAAGAACCCAGCGCCAAGCTCCTCCCTACCTCAGGAGCTTCCTGGCTGCTGCAAAGATGGATTGGCTCATCCCTCCTCTACCTTACTCTCTCCCAGTCTTCATTTGTGAGTCCTCCTCCCAGGGAACAGATCCAGTGACTGCCTGTGTTTCTCATGACAGCTTTCCCAAACAGCAGCAGACTGAAAAGGATCTGATTCTTTTCAGTTTCACTGCTGTCCACAGGACACCAAACAGCAATAGGGAAAACTGACCAGAATAGTTTTTCACTCTACTACAGCTTGGAAAAATCTCGAAGCAGAACAGGAGGAGAGGTTCTGGCTCCACCTGCAAACTCAGGCAGACGTTATGGTTTTGCTTTATACTTGGTTGACATCTGGAAGGTTATTCGCCACAACCACAGGGGCAAGATTTTTTTTTTTTTAAATGAAAGCTTAGATTCTGTAGAAGTTGATGACAAGCAACCAGAAAAGTTTCTTGCTACCTGTGGATGGGTGGATTGTGTCTTCTCAAGGAGTGGTATAAAATAATTTATTAAGCAATACGTTTAACCTGAAAAAAGAATAGCAAAAACCTACATGTATACCACCTAGCCAAGTTAACAGTGCTGTTGTAACTATAACTTTAGCTTTTTCTGACTCCTTATGATGCTGTGTATCCTTAACTTTGTGATTTTTTTTCCATTCAGTTACCCGTTGTCTCTCAAAAATGAAAAAAAAAAAAAAAAATAGAGCGACTCCGCTTATAGAATTTACAAGCTCCTTGACTCAAAGTAGATTCAGCTTGTGCAGTTTATAAATTCCATCAGCTTTGTGCTAGACAAACCTTCATGTTCTCTGAGCATAGACCCTTCCCCACAATCAAATCTGCTCAGGTAGACTGCAGCACCTCTGCAGAGCTCCACTGGCTTCAAGAGAACTCTGCATGTGCACAGAAGTCTGCGTGAACAGATCTAAGTGCGGCAGCAGGTCCTTAATTAGCTGCACACCATGTATAAGGCCTTGCTCCTGCAATTGCACGGGCTTAGGAGCCTGCACATGACGATGAAGTTGCAGGATCCAGCCTCCAGTGTGCAACTGTAGGCTTAAAGACCTGGGTCTACTATGCATGATCAAGGCGCCACTTTCAAGAACTCCTACTTTTGTTAAATAAAACCAGTTTTTTTTTCTTTTAAGCCAAGCTGAAGCATTAGTCTTCATGCCAAATTCCAGACTGCAACTGTTTTGTCCGGTACCCATGTTTGTTTTTTAAAGCGTATTACAGGATTCCCAGAAGTTGTAAGTTTTGGAAAGTTCTGAATGAGTTTAATGGGAACTTTTTTACCATCTCAACTGCAGTGCTGGTTAAAACACTTGGGTGAGTTTTTGGTGTTAAGAATTCTTCTGTGAAATGGAGTTCAAGTGTGCTCAGATGAGGTATCCATTAAGAGGCAGGATGTTTTTGGAGTCCTGGGTCAGCATAAAAACCAAGAGCTGAAAACAGTGCAAGCCACTGAAAAGAGTGAGAGCAAAGGCTTTTCAGGCCGATTTGCTTTATGTAGGCAGTCATTTGTTTTGCCTGTTATTAAACTGTTGAACTTCAGAAAGCTGACAAAGTACGTTTTGGGACTTTTATATTGTCAAGTCCCTCACAAAACCCTAACATGCCAAAGAGACAGTCTTTGTTTCCAAACCAGTGATGCCGATCTTGAGAGTAGCAGAACTCATTGCCTGTCTTAGAGACTTTTTATGTATTTATGAAAAGTGCACAGCAATGTATGTACTGCAGAGGATTAAAGGTGGAACCTTGAAGGATCAACAGAACCACGCCCTGTGCTCTAAAGGACGTGATCCAGAACACAATGTTTTTATCATGCATCATGAGATCTTGAAAATACAACACTTCACAATATTGATCCAGGACACTAAAAGATTTAGTCTGACCCTGCATACACATAGCTAATAATACTTAAATGATATGGTCTCTTGAGAAATGTCACTGCTGACACTAACTATATATATATCCTTAGTTAGTTAGTTGGGGGAGAGTTCTCTTGCAGATGATACTAAACTGGGAGGAGTGGTAGATACGCTGGAGGGGAGGGATAGGATACAGAAGGACCTAGACAAATTGGAGGATTGGGCCAAAAGAAATCTGATGAGGTTCAACAAGGATAAGTGCAGGGTCCTGCACTTAGGACGGAAGAACCCAATGCACAGCTACAGACTAGGGACCGAATGGCTAGGCAGCAGTTCTGTGGAAAAGGTCCTAGGGGTGACAGTGGACGAGAAGCTGGATATGAGTCAGCAGTGTGCCCTTGTTGCCAAGAAGGCCAATGGCATTTTGGGATGTATAAGTAGGGGCATAGCGAGCAGATCGAGGGACGTGATCGTTCCCCTCTATTCGACATTGGTGAGGCCTCATCTGGAGTACTGTGTCCAGTTTTGGGCCCCACACTTCAAGAAGGATGTGGATAAATTGGAGAGAGTCCAGCGAAGGGCAACAAAAATGATTAGGGGTCTGGAACACATGAGTTATGAGGAGAGGCTGAGGGAGCTGGGATTGTTTAGCCTGCAGAAGAGAAGAATGAGGGGGGATTTGATAGCTGCTTTCAACTACCTGAAAGGGGGTTCCAAAGAGGATGGCTCTAGACTGTTCTCAATGGTAGCAGATGACAGAACGAGGAGTAATGGTCTCAAGTTGCAGTGGGGGAGGTTTAGATTGGATATTAGGAAAAACTTTTTCACTAAGAGGGTGGTGAAACACTGGAATGCGTTACCTAGGGAGGTGGTTGAATCTCCTTCCTTAGAGGTTTTTAAGGTCAGGCTTGACAAAGCCCTGGCTGGGATGATTTAACTGGGAATTGGTCCTGCTTCGAGCAGGGTGTTGGACTAGATGACCTTCTGGGGTCCCTTCCAACCCTGATATTCTATGATTCTATGATTCTTCCAGATGCGAGGAATTTGCATATACAGTACTTAGTTTATGGCACCAATGTGGCAACACTGTTTAGTGGACTTAACATAGGGCTAGAAGTTAGGAACTTCAGGAGTACTGTCTGGCTTTGCTAGTTACTGTATGGCTTCACCTTAACATCCTTGCGTGTATTTCTCCATGTACCAAATGAAGATGAGAATAACTCTCACATGGGGAATGTTTTAAGGATCAGATAGTTAATATCTGTAAAGTTCACAATAAAAGTGCTAAGTATCATTACCTTATAATAAATTTTCCCTGTTTGACAAAATATGACCTCCACTGCTTTGGTCTGTAGAATTTGAAAGCCTTTCCTAGTGTACATGTATTTAGTTGTATATTTAATATCACGTTAGATTAGCGAGAGATTCATTTCCTGTCTATGGCAGGACAGAAAGCCACAAATCAGTCTAGCCAAATTTAAGCCTTTGAGGGAACTGAGAAGACTGTCTTTTCCAGATCTTACAGGTGATCTGCAAGCATATTAAACAAAAATTGAGTAGGCTCATGTGCGGTGTATGCCAAACAGCAACTGGTAGTAGTAATGTTAATACTAAGTATCTTCACTACATGAAACAGAGGGTTAAAAATGGGGAAAAGCTTTTTTTGGGGGGGGAGGGGGGAGGAGAGGGGGGCCAGGGGAAGAGTCAATTTCAAAGTCTCAAACTTTCTGACCAGTTCTACAGCATAGAGCTTTCCATCCATAGGTTGCAAAATGCTTTACAAAGTCAGGAAGGTATTATTGTCCCTGCTTTACAAATAGGGAAACAGAGTTAGGGCAGGTCAACACTACAACCTTGCACTGGCGCAGCTGCACCAATGTAACTGAGCTGCTGTAGCGCTTCTGGTGAAGACGCTTTAAGCCAGTGGCGTTCAAACTTTTTCAGGCACATGCCCCCCCATTACTGCGCAGCCAAGGCTTCCTGAGCAGCAGAGCTGGGGCTGAAGGCAGAGTGGAGCTGGGATTGGGGGTGGAGAGGGCGTGAAGGTGGACCTGGGCCTGGAGGCTGAATGGGGTTGAGGGAGGAGCAGAGCTGGTCAGGGGGTGGAGTGGGGTTGGAAGCGTGGTGCTCCCTCCCTACCGCACGCCCCCCCCCCCGAATGTTCCTCTGTGCCCCCCTAGGGGGGTGATCCCCAAAGTTTGGGGGACACTGCTCTAAGATGACAAGACTCCCACTGGCTTAATGACTCCATCTCCGTGAGAGGCGGTATCTATGTTGGTGGGAGAACTCTTCTGGCAACATAGCTCTGTCTACACGAGGGGTTATGGGTCAGTATAACTATGTTGCTCGGGGTCTGGTTTTTTCACACCCCTGAGCAACACGCTTATACCGAAGTAAGCGTGTAGTATAGACCTGGCCTTAGAAAGAGGAAGGACTAGCTTCACAAAGGGGACTCAGCATGCCTACCAGATTGGGCCCCACAGGCGAGATAAGCAGGAGAATGCCAAGCCCGCGTATCTCCCCAGCACTTAGCCATGTGCTAAGGCTCTGAGCTGCTCATTAGCTATGGAGCGGTATCAGCACTTAGCTGTCTTTGTACGTCTACTAGGGGAAACTTTGGTGCCTACTGAGTTAGGCAGCAGTTGAGCAGCAGTTTTGAGAATGTCAGTGGTACCTGAATGTTGGACTGAAGTACCAAAAGAGGCAGTTGGGCACCTAAGTTCCTTTGTGAATCTAGCCCAAAGGGATGTGTCCAAGGCCACAAAGCAAATCAGTGGCAGAACCCAGACGAGTTCCCAGGTCTTTTGTACCAAATGGGGTAGGTTGGTGATAAGAGTGCACAGAACTTTGTAAAGGCTGCTCAGTCTGTAGGATAGTCCAAAAAACCCTTATCCACTGAACCATTCTTCACTCCCCCCAACCTCCTGAGAAGTGTGACCCTTTCTTTAGCTTAGAAAAGTGCACTAATTTAGTCTCTCTTTAACTCATCAATCTGGCTTTATTTGAACTTGCACAATAAATTATACCAGTATAGTTAAAGTGGTAAAAAACCCATTAGTGCAGACACCATTACACCCATATAAAAGTGCTTAAATTGGTATAGTTTATTCTGGTTTGGGAAGCTGAATAAACTATATGGATGTCAGGGACCCTTACACCGTTATCACTGTAGCCACACTAGGGCTTTTACTGATATAACTAACAAGCCCCGCAACAAAAGTAGAACTTTTTAAGTGTAGCTGAGCCCTAAGAAATGTTATTAATGTAGGAAAGATTCATGAAGGTATTCCTAATGAACCTACATCTCTATCCACCAAGTCAATGGCAACATTTGTCACTGGCTTCAGTGGGAGCATGATCAGACTCTCTGTGGTATATTTCCTGTGTTATGGGATTATGTCATTTGATAATGGGGCTAAGATTTTCTGTAAAATACCCAAACATAAGGATATATTAAAAGACACGTTGGACTGTTGGTGGGATATTTTCATCAAGTTGGGGAAATAATCAGATAGATCAAAGGGAAGGGAAACAGCCAGCAAGTTTTATTTGTCGCGATGAGATATAAAAATGAATATAGTTCCTCCAACTACATGCTATCAATGTAGTCAGAGCAATATATTTAACATGCACTACTCCTAACAGGCTTAGCTAGTGCTTTCATTATAAACAAAAGGCCGAATTCTGTCTGCACTGTGCTGTAAGAGCTGATAGAGTTGCACCAGTTTACACCAGGTCTGAGTTAGGCCCAAAGACTATGAGAACCATTTAAAAAGAGCGTCATAGTACATATTGTCAAATATGATCAGTGAATTTGAGTGGCTCAATTTCAGGGTGTCCAGCATGAAAGACCTTACAGGGGTCTGATTTTTCAGAGAACGGTGCTAAACACTTTATGAATATCAGGCCCCTTTAGAGTGTTTCAGCTTGGGCACCCAAAAATCACTATTGAAAATCTTGGTTCAAACACCTAGGCACAACTCACACTGTGGGAGCTCCTGAGGAAAATATCCAAAATATTTTACATGGGTTTTTTGTTTTTGTTTTTTTAAAGACCCACACCAGTTAGGAAAATGATGGTTCAACCATATGAAGCTGTGCTAACTATAAAAATCAGCCACATCAGTAAAACATTCTGTTCCAAACACTCATGTTAAATAAGCACTCTTTTTTAAAGGGGATTTCACAGAGTGTCTCAGTAATTTGCAGTTTCAATACTAAATAATAAGCTACCCAAATATCTGGCTTTCCCCAGACCCTGGACATGATTGCACTAGTTCCAAAAGTATATTAAAATGAGAATGGTGACCCCTTCATTGTGACTGATTCCTGTTATTTAGGCCTGTTCTCTTAGGAAAAAGAGTAGATAATATTCAGTAATTCTCCCATCTGTTTTTTAAATGACCTGGGTTTATACTTTTTTCAGGAAGTTTTTTTTTTTTTAAATAGACTCACAGTTTACAATATCATTTTGACCTTTGTTTCAAATTCTCTTAATTTCTATATATGTCTCTAATCTCAGCTATGAATATTTGGTTATATAAGAGTTGCCGTAACTGTTAAGACTGAATACCAACTTCACTGATTAGGATAAAATATGGAAAACCCAAGTTTTGAGGGAAGGGCTAGGATAGACCTATAAATGGATAGCTGCTCCTTCAAAAAAAGGATCTAAAATATGATTATTTTGTGTAATTGTGTGAGCAGTACATTTATGAGCCTACAATCCAAATGTGGAACTTTGCATTCCTTAATGGGGGGTGGACAGATAGGGGATGTGCAGTTCAACTATCTCCACCTACCAGTGGGACAGGGTGTGTCTGACCCTGATGACACTTTGCCTGCTGACAGCTTCGTTTTGTTTTCTCCCTGTCTGACCACACTAAAGAGAGAGCCACAGCAAACTAAGTGTTACTCTATAGATCCATCAGGGAGCGGATTTTTGACCATATAAACTAGCCACTTGACTACTGGCCACAGCTGGCTGCTAATTACAATTCTTGGATATTAGGAAAAACTTTTTCACTAGGACAGTGGTGAAGCGCTGGAATGGGTTACCTAGGGAGGTGGTGGAATCTCCTTCCTTTGAAGTTTTTAAGGTCAGGCTTGACAAAGCCCTGGCTGGGATGATTTAGTTGGGGACTGGTCCTGCTTTGAGCAGGGGGTTGGACTAGATGACCTCCTGAGGTCCCTTCCAACCCTGATATTCTATGATTCTTTAGGTGAAATCCATTCTCACAAGCAGTGGAATGTCTGATTAGGCCTTCTGAGCTGCCTCTTTTTTTCAGAATACCTCCGATTCAGTCTGACCCAAGTGCCACACAGTACATGGAGATGGAATGCTTGGCAATTTACATTAAGGTTTCTACTTAACATGATCAGTGGATTTCCCACTGATGGGTCTTCTGTAACTGACCAATATCAGATAATCCTGCAAAGATTTTAAAGGGGACACAGCCCAAAGTTTGCTTTTGACAGGGTGATAGGACTGTTCCTGTGAACAGTCATTTCTAAGAGTTAAACAGTTTGGCTGTGATTTTAAAAACTGCCAAAGGGCTTTGGATGCTCAATTCTAATTAATCTGAATGGAAATGGAGTGTCCATATCACTGTGGCAGTTTTGAAAAACTTAGCTTTGCCATACAGCGTGCCTTTTGACTAGACAACTCATTTCACATACCCTGCAGTTGCTTTGTCACAATATCGAGTGCAGTGAAACAGCATGGACTACTATGTATACTGGAATACTAAATTAGAAATAAAGAAGTATTGTAATTTGGCAACAGGCAAAAACAACGGCTTTAAACCAAATATGGCTGTATTACCAAATTTGCATTCAAGCACTTAAAGCTAAATTTTGCCTCCAAATGCACACATGCAATTCTCTTTCTAGTCACGGAGAGTTCCATACATACTTCCAAGGACAGCATTTACCCCTTCATATTTTACCTCCTCTTGTTAACCTTTTGTATACCAATAAACAAAATTTAAAGCTACCTCCCCCTTATTCCGGTTGAAAAACTCGTTTTCTCTATTTAATCTAACATTCTTGATTGCATGATTTTTGGAACTTCTGGTTACTATTTATGCATTAAGTTTTTATCAACAGGACCAGAATACTACATTTTCAATAGCTATTTGCGTAACTTACTTCACTACCAGTTTTGGCACTTTCCATTTTGCAAACATCGAATTCCTCCCCTTTCTCCACCACCCACCCAGTGCATGTCTCCATTTCTTCTAATGAAGCTGGAAATTAATTATGCTATTTTAATTTGCTTATTAATTTGTACACCAGCCTCATAATCAGTATTTGATCATGCTTCAATTTTGCATACTTATTTCAAAATATATTAAGAATATTGTGTGTGGATGATATTTAACATGATGTACAGAAATAATATTCCACACAAACTAAATAAAGGAGTTCTACATTTTTTTTTAAATCTATTTTACAGACATTTCAAATTAAAGTTATGCTCTGATCTTGCAAGTGTGGCACATGGAATGCTCACTGACTTGCATGATTTGAGCCATGCATGTCATTTTCCACACTGCATAAATCAGTGTTATTCAAGTAGAAGCTTAGGCATGAAGAAACCATCTGCAAAGAGAAAGAAATGCTAAAGTTGGACACGTCAGAAAGGTGGGTGTGATAATACTTCTTCCCCAGTACACAATTCTATTCCAGATTTTCCAAAAGCTCCCCTTACTTAGCCATCCAGGGTATCTGAGATTTTCACAACTGATCTTGCTCTGAACTACAATGGTAATGGCATGCTCCCTTAATGACAAGCATTCAAAATCTACCTGGAAAATCTATTCAAGATTTCTTGATGAGTATTGAAACTTAAACATCAAATCTTAGACGCATAATGGTTTTCCTAAACCTATCTGTTAGGGACGCATTACTGGTAGTTTAGGGTAGCATTACTGGTAGTGTAGTTTAAACAGGGCATAAATGAAAGCTTGACCCAGAGAAGAGCCTTCTTGTTAGGACCAAGGTCAAATTAGGGTGGTATGTTTTACTGCAACAAATCATAATGTGTGCGCCATATACTTCATCAACAACTAGATCGGAAAACATAAAATGGAAGAATACCCTCTCAGTTAGGGGAAGTCTGTATATTTTGACTCTCTTCCCCCAACCCTCACCCTTCCTATACTTCTTGTCATCTTATATTGTCAGCTATTCAGGACTTGGATTGTCTCTTACTATACGTTTGTGCAGCTTCCGGCATAATGGGCCCATGACCCAGATTGGGCCCTCTGGGCATTATTGTAATATAAATGATAATTAATAATAATGTGAAGCAAAGGTATGAGCTGCTTCCTCTGAGGAAAGTTAGAGTCTTCTAACAACTTTAGGGACACGATCCTGCACCTGGATGCATATGGGTGAAACACTATGCTCACACAGAGCCCCACTGAAGTCACTGTGGCTCTGTGAGGAATCAAACTGCATAGATGCAGATTCAGAATTCGGCCCTAGTCTGTTCTTCAGTGACAGTTAGGCCAAAAATGCCTTAGTTTCCCAATGTATCATCCTCTCACTAAGAAAAATCACTGTTGCATATTTCATTGCCTAGTTGTTTCATTGCCTGGTTGGCCCAAAGACCATCTGTAGAAAGCAAATCCAACCTGGCTAAACCCAACAATATAGTTTCAGAAACCCGGCAAAAACACTACTTGGAGACTTCCTTCTGAGGCTTTTGCTTTCAGACTTTGGGTCAGAATCTCACACGAATTTAACTCCACTGACTTTGATGGAGTTCCTCCAGATTTAAACTGGTGTAAGTGAAAGGAAATCTAGCCACCCTGGTTCTCCTCTACCCCAAGTTCATCTGCAAATCTCTTGTGATGACATCCTCATATGTATTGCTTTAACAACCACAAAAATCCCATACACATAAAAATGCCATAAAAAGAACACAGGCTGGAGAAAGATGACTGACTATTCCTCTGGAAGAGGCATAATCCTAACTATTATCATGTGATGTGTATTATCCACCCTCAAGAGCTCTTGCTAGTAGTATTGGTTAACTCCTGATTGAGTGGTACATAGACACAAATAAAACTGGAGAACAAATGAGACCTATGCCAAAGCATATTCTGAAAAGTCTTGGTGGAGCTCATTGAAAATATTATGGTGCAGAGACTGAAAAGGCCTGAGTTCAGAGACCTCAATGCAATAGCAGCATGGTGTATTTAGCAGTCCCAATCTACCAGGGCACTGGCAGTTTGTGTGCGCCCTCTTCATTTGTACCCTCATATGGCCTTGATTCTGCTGTCACTGACATTAATAAGAGCAGGATCAGGGCCTCTACAATCTGATCCTGCTTTCGCTGAATTCAGGGGAAGCAGGATGAATCCCTTAGCATGCATTCTTTCAGGCCTACCGGGTTACATGGAACTTTCAGTTACACCTGTGCATACACAGAGTAACTCCATTAAAATGATTGCAGTTACTCTGGACTTACAAAGGCGAAGCTGAGAGCAGAATCTGACACAGCCTGTCATATTTATTACCTTTCAGAAAAACAGGCAGTGGGGGAGATGCACCTTCCCGTTCACTTACAAACTAGCGAGGAAATGTGGAGACAAAACTTGTTAACATCCATAGCAAAGACAGACAGACATTTTTGGTCTCTCGAATCTGAATTAAGTTCTACAGATCCCATCTCATGGAAACCCACTGAATATATATTTTGCTGAATGAGGCCCCTGATTGTCACAGGCCCTTAGTGACATTACAGACCAGTGGGGTGCTACTTCATATTTTCAAAGTGATTTTTGCACCTGTGTAGACCTACATCACTTAAAAAATCCCTTCCACCAAAATACTAGTGGGAAAGTAGTATTATAAAAAAAAAAACAAAAAACTATGCATCTAATGAAGTGAGCTGTAGCTCACGAAAGCTTATGCTCAAATAAATCTGTCAGTCTCTAAGGTGCCACAAGTACTCCTTTTCTTTTTATGTCTCCTAAGCAACTAATAATCTGAATCTACTCTTATAAAATTCAGTTAGCTTTCTTTCCCCTGCTAAAGACTAAGCTTTCATTTCATTAAACTTTCTTGCAGGCAGAAGTACCCAAAGCCAGTATATTTTCATACGTTGAATTGTTGAAGTCTCCTATTCATACAAAAAAAAAAAGAAAAACCTTATGGACCCACTCTTACATTATGCATATCTATGCTAGAGAAAAAGAAAGTAGAAGTGCTGGAAAGTCTGTCAAAAGCATGTTTTTTTCTTTGTTGATTAATCTCTTATGTAACTGAGTTTATAAATATTAAAAATAATAAAGCACTGCTATCATTGTGAGCGCACACTACAAATAGGTCTACAATTAGGTGCATTTAGTACAGTATTTTTCCTCTCATCAAAGAGAACTTATTTTAATCAAAGCTAATATATCCTCAGTCAAGAAATAGTAATCAGCAAATCTGAATATCTGATATGTTGAAATATGTTTAGTGAGCTCAGAAGTTCAAATTGATAAATCACCTTTATTTACCAAAATATGGCCATATTGCCAAAGTAGCTGCTTCAGGAAGTTATACGTTTTATATTTAAGTTAACGCTGACTTAAATTAGATGAATTATAAATATTAACATAATTTCATTGTAGGGGATGGTGAGTTTTAGTACATTTTGTTTCTTTTACTACCACATGCCTGCAAGGCAACATCTTATTTCTAAAACTTGATGCTGGGAAGTGAAAAATTATCCACTGTTGGTTAAATACTGATGCACATAATGGGAAAGGCAAAAGCCTCAGGTTAATAAATTGCCGAATATTTAGAGGTTTCAGAGTAGCAGCCGTGTTAGTCTGTATCCGCAAAAAGAAAAGGAGTACTTGTGGCACCTTAGAGACTAACAAATTTATTTAAGCATAAGCTTTCATGAACTACAGCTCACTTTCCGATGAAGTGAGCTGTAGCTCATGAAAGCTTATGCTCAAATAAATTTGTTAGTCTCTAAGGTGCCACAAGTACTCCTTTTGTTTTCGAGGATATTTAGAAGCTCCTGTCCATAAATCTGACTATAGTGAAAAACTAACAGCTGAATATTAGTTGCAAAAAATTTTTTACACCAGTAACTTTAAGTGAATTACTGGCAAAACAGCAAATTGACACAGCTGGAGTCCTATAAATTCAAATCCCCAATTCAGCAAGGTACTTAAGGTGTCTAACTTTAAGCATATCAGTAGTCCCACTGAAGTCAATTGGAATCTCACGTGCTCAGTGCACCTGCTTAAGCAACTGCTTTGGAGGCAGCATGTTCCAGGGAACAGGGCACTAGACTGGGAATAAGATCTGGATTCTATTCCTGGGTCTGCTGCTGGCTTGCTTTGTGACCTTGCGCAAGCCATTTCATCTCTCTACACCTCGGTTTTCCCATCTCAAAAATGGAGATAATAATGCTGGCCCACCTCTGAGATTTATACCTATAGTATGGTTCAAGTACTTTGCTGGAAGCACAGGTTTAAGTGCTTTTCTGAATCAGGACCTATCACTGCTAATTATTATTATTTATTTTTAGAACAAGAACGACAATGTGAGTGCAAGCTTCCCTACATTGCCTCACCAATGTGGTTCAACAGTGACTTGGTGGCTCACTCCTAAAATTAGCTTAATCTTTATGCTCATTCAGTCCTGGGCTCTTCTCAAACCATTAAGGAGGATGTCAGCTGTGATAGTCTTTTTTTTGTGAAATTGACAAATATCGACTAGCAACAGAACTGAGACCATCAGCTAAGCTCACAGAACTGGTTGTTATTATGGACCTACAAATGAGGGTCTGAACTAGTAACATTTTCATATAAAATTGAAAAATAAAATGGGTTTGAACAAGACACCACAAAAACAAAACTAACTAAATAAATTATACTCTAAACGAAAGTTGACTTTTTCATATTTACTTTCTGGAGATAATTTTAATACATATAATTAAAGTATTTAAATCAAGCTAAGTGGCCTATTAAGTAACAAGGAAACATAAGAGATATTTAGAGTAATATCATTTGTAATTACGAAACATAATAATCAGTAAGAAAAACTGTACTATAGCATGTGTGCCATGTGATTTATCTACATAGGTACTTCCATTGCCCACATCACTCTAGTATCCCAAAAATGTGAATGAGTTGAATGTTCCGACACTCCTATGATACAAGGAAATATTAATAGTCTCCATTTTACAGAAGGAAAAGTGAAGCAGTGGGAAATAAAAGCCTCCATTTTCAAAAGCAGTCTCCAGTTCAGGGTGACTCCATCTGAACACTTGTAGCTTCAACTGGAACTGTGGCTGCTCAGCCCAAGGGAGCACACTGAAAAATTAAGTCAGGCAAAACCAGTGGCCACTTTTGAAACTTTCTGAACTAAATCATTTATCCTAGGTCACACAGATAATGTGTAGCAGAGGCAGAAATTGAACCCAGATCTCCTGAGTCCCACTCTGGGACCTAATCTATAATGCCATCCTTCCGCTCTAAACCACTTTTGAATATACATGAAATCTTGCATATTATGGAGGCCGTGCACTGTTAAACAGATGCCATGTTTCACCTCACAGGTGCTGGAGTGAATGGATTCATAAACAACCTATACACACATGTATCTAATTACTTTGCACAGGCAGATCTACCATAAAAAGTAAAACAGAGGACTTAGCTACTTTGTGTGTATACATCCTCCTTTTGCACATTATGTAAAAAAAAGGTTTACCCCAATGCTGTTGGCCGAAATTTCCTATCCTCACATTGTTACATTGTGTGTTGTACGCAAGATGTGGGCGGTGTTTCAGTGCTGTAGTAAGTATAGTATTTAGGCCCCCTATCCAGCAGATAACCTAGGCACAGGTATAATTTTAACCACATGAATGACTTTAATGGGACTACTCATTTGCTTAAAATTACTTATGTGATCTGCTGGGTTGGGGTCATAGTTTGTAAAGTGCTTTGAGATCCTTTGGGATGAAAGAAAAAAATGTTAGGTATAAAAATGCATTATCACTGATATTAAATGTAGAAAATTGACATTTAATATCTTTAATTATTCAAAGAAAAACTAGGAGACATTAGGGCCTTCCTCCTCACATTGGACAGGAAGATACCTATAAATGAACCATCTCTCCTACAGGCCTTTTGCTGAAGGTAACTTCCATTGAAGTCAATGCACATACAGTAGGTTTGTGATACAGGTCTTAGGTTTCCTCGCAAAAACATTTTGTGGTGATCAAAACCACCAAAGAGGATTTTACATTAAATTGTGTGTTTACTTGAAACCTTATTTACAATTTTGCTCCAGTAATTCAGACAAGTTGTGTATGTTGAGGATATGCCCAGTGTTTGAGATTATGGGCCAGTATCTGAGATTATTGGTCCTTCTGCACATGGATCCTGGAGGAAACAATTCCCCACCCCTGCACCCCCACAACACCTGACTTCAATGGGATTATTGTAGATTAGTTTGTAACCGAGACCAAAATCTGACCTTACACATTATATTGGGATTTATATGAAAATTGTTTACTAAACTCTGTTTAAAAATCAAATTATACAGTGATTATATCTCCTAAAACCATGTGATTAAAAACAAAATCTTAACTTTCATCAAACAGAAGAATTCCCAAAAGTAAATGAAAGTATCTGGTAATAGCTAAATTTGCAGCTGCATTTACACTGGTTCTGTAAGTATGAGTAGAATTAAACTGTCCACTTCTTGCAGAGCTGCATGGAGAACACGATCATTTATGGAACAGAATTCTATGCACCCACACATCTCCATATTGTGTGGAAGCTATGTATTAAGTGCAAGGACCAAGGACAGTATTATGACCAAGCCAGTTATGATGTAAGGTCTCAAGTTCTGATCTTCCCAAAAATCCTACACCATTACACCAAATAAAGAGAAAACCTTTTGTAGTGTACAGAATTCTAATTTGACTTCAAATATAAACAGAGAATTTTTTCAAAAGTCAATATTTATGTATTCAGCTTTGAGCAACAGTCTGAGTCCTATCAGTAAGCTTTTGAATTTTGTATGCGATTTCACTTTGTAAAGACTGTTGCATCAATTATTATGCACATAATGCGATTCTTATCAATAAGATTATAAAATCTGGTTAGCAGTTTTTGAGAACTATATTTTTCCAGTGCAACTGCTCTTGTAATAAAATTGTAATTAGTTTATTTTGTGTTCAATTACTTTTGACATTATAGTTTATGTCAAAGGATGAAAGGCATGTCTATATCCCCACCCACTACTCCCCATACAGGCTGAATTATTGAACTCTGGGTGTTAATCTCTGCAGGGACTGGGAAAAGAAGCAGAATCCACCTCCCTCCAACATTCTGACAAGTCATGGGGCACAGTCTCTCCGCTGCCAATATCCCACTAGTTAGTATTGTGGCTGTAGCCATTTCAAAAGATCCCACAAGAGCAGCTACTTCCACTGCCTCCTTTGCCTATTTGGGATCATCACATACCTCATGTTTGCCATACAGGGGCTGCTGAAGATCAAGACTGTGTTATTAATGAGCTTTTATGAGAACTAAACTTGGCCCCCTAAATGTGTGTGTTGGGTTTTTTTTAAGTATATATACTCAATATTTGCAATGTTGCTATGTTTTTCCATCATCAGGGACCAAATTCAGACCACTGTCAGTAGGTTCAACTGCACCAACACGACTTGAGTTACACCCACTTATACCAGCTCTTCATTTGGCCCCACAGGTTCGAATCTCTGTTTGAAACAAGTACATTATGTTGGTTCAATAGTGTCAAACTCTTCCAAAAACAAACAAAAATGCTCTAGTTCCTAAAAGTACTTTGGAAATGTTAGCAATTTAATGATTAAAATTTGTCTTTCAAATTCAGTAGCTACCTGGGTTACCAATCCCAGGAAGAAAAATGGTGAGAGATACAGAAAGCACAAGAATTACCAGGAAAGTGGGATTTGCATGTTAAAACCAAGTTAACGCCTATCACCCCAGTATTACAATTTCCCCCCAACTCCTAGAAGACAACTCTTAGATTTTTTAAACATATGCCTCTTGATATTTTCCCATCCCTACTGGCAGCCTCAAGTTTTACAGGCTGTATATGGTTAATAACTTTTTAACCCACAATGTTGTACTTTTCATATTCCAATTATTGTTTTAAAACTTTTGCCATAATTCAACTGTTCTTTCAAAGCCAAGGGCTTTTCTTTCACAAATGAGCTAAGATCCCAACACTGAGGGCCTTCTAATTTTCATGTTCATAAAACCTACCCCCTTGCATTCTTAAAACACAAACTTTGTAATCTGACAGTTCCTATGAGCACCCAAAAGAAGACATGTTTTCTGAGGTGCTAAAACCTGAACAAGCATCTTCCCCATGAAAAGGAACAAGGAGACAGCCTGTATCTCATTAACAACAATTTAACACTATTTTCCCGGTGTACAGTTTACATACTTACCCAGGAAGGCAAATGGAAATTACAGACAGAGGAAGATGAAGCAGTCTCAAAGCCTTTGTCATGTGATAGTGACCTATAAAGTATCAAATACAGGCACATCATCAGTACACCATGATTTTACAATATTGCAACTTGCCACAACGCCAACAAGAGGAGAAATTCCCAAAACTTGAAACTTGCTTCCTCCTCACACACCCCTCCCCCTCGTATAAGTTCTCCTTAAAACGGGAAGCAGGTTGACAGTCGCAGGAAATCTTAAACAGCAAACAAAAGATGCACCATGTCTTTAAAGGGCATTGGGACTGGGCAAATGGAACAAATCATCTGAGTGTGCATCAGCGGGGTGGGATATTTTCTCTCTCTCTCACCATGAAATATGCGACGTATCAAAATAAAAGGCAGAAAGTTGGACACAAAAATAAACCACAATAAAGCCCAACGATTTACACAAGTGCTCTCGCTCAATCCCCAGCGTGGATAAATTCAGCGACGTAACAAGAATATTAGGAAATCAGCAAGCCCAGATTTCAGGTACGAGATATACACAGGGAGAGAGAGAGGCGGCTGCAACGTTGTAGCACTGTTTCAGGTAATGCCCATTCCCCTTTTCCAGATCTAGAGAGTCCTGAAATCGCCAAACAAGCCCCTCCACCATCGCAATCCACACGGAGATTAGAGACCTGAATCCAGACAGTGCATGGGTAAATGCATTTACAAGCCACCACCGCCACCCACCCCCTGTGCAAAGTATAGGGCCACCAGAATCCGGGCTCTGGGGTGGGGTGAAAGGAAAGGTATTAAATATGGAGAGAGGCTAGACTGACCCACGGCTTTCCCTTTTTCCTCCTGGTCACCATCAAGTTTGCATCTTAGTTACAAAATGTCGATCTTAAAGGCTGACAAGACACAGGGAGAGGGGGGAGAGAGAGAGAGAGAGAGAGAGAAGAGAGTCCATCTTGCTTTGGGGGGGAGGAGAAGAGCAATAATGTAATGCACAAATCTCACCCTCCCAGGGGGAAAAGTCTGCACAACACCTTTCAGGAGGGGAGGGAGGAAAGGGAAGCAAGGGGGACGACGGAGCAGCTCCCCCCAGCCCTCCAGCTTTCCCTCCCCAACGAGATTTGGTGAATCAGACTGGCAAAAAACACCTCCCTGCTGCTGCTCCCCTCCTCCTCCCCGCGGGCCCGGGCGATGATCCCGCTGCTGCCACCGGGGAGGTGCTGCTGCTGCACAGAGCCACATGGAGACCTAGACTCCTGTCCCTGCTCCATCTCCACAGCGTGTTAATATCGGGGAGTGGGCTGGGGGGGGGGGTGACAAGCTGCCCCCACCCCTGGTGCGCCTAGATCTGGGACTTGAACGTGTCATTAGTAGGACAGGCAATGGTTTCAAAGCCCCAGGCCAAGTGACCATCCTCAGCAGCCTGGCTGGTTTCTCGCCACCACCTTCCACAAGGCTCCCCCCACTCTTTCCCCAACACATACTCTCTCACCTCTTAAAAACTTTTAAACAAGATCCTCTCGTGAGGAGTCGCTAATTTGCCCCTCACACAGTTAAAATAAAAGCAGCAAGCCATTGCTCACAGGGAGTGGGAGAGACCCAGGCATTTTCTTTCCCCTTTCTACAGAAAAGGAAAGCAAAAAATAGCTCGTCTGTGCCGCTCACTCGCTCTCTCTCTATCGTACATGTTGTCTCGGCTTCTTTTTGCATCGTTTCATTTTACCTTCCTCGTTCAGCGGCAGCGGGCTGTAAAAAGATATTTCTAAACACAAACCTGCTGTTTTACAGATTCCAGGATCAATGCTATTCCCTCCCTTCCTCCCCCATTGCAAACCTACACTGGCTCGGTTCTCTCCTCCCAGCCATGTAAGTTTCATACATTGCAAATAACACAGAGAGAGGAGGAAGAGAGAGAAACGAGAGGGGGGGGGGAAGAGTCTGATTTCTGTAATTTACCAGCGACACGATATCGCAGCAGCAAATAACAGTTTAACACCAATCTGGCTTCTGATGACTGAGTAACCCCCACTAAAGGCACAAACCCCCTCCCTGGGCAAATTATCTCCAAGTTTTCTGTCATCGCGACCATCCAATGTCACAACTTACCTTCAGAAATAGGACTTTAAACAGCCAAGGCCTTCCTCCCCGCCCCAGCCTCTCTCTCTCCACCTTAAACTTATTGACACAACATAATCCCACATTCATACAAAATCCTGACACAGCCTTTCTCCTCCTCCTCCGTCACTCCCCCCCCTTATTCTTTCTTCCTCCCCGCCTTGCACTAGCCCCACTTTTTCTCTAGCAAATTACAACATGGGGGGGGGGGGGGAGGAGTGCATCGCACGGATGGCTCTACCGGAAAATATAGCTTCCCAACTCTCAAAGCGAACAACTGAGCCCGGTTGTTGTTGGCTTCTCTCTCTCTCTCTCTCTCTTTTAAAGTGACACAAAAACCACAGAGAAACCTGGCCCCGAAAATAAATCAACGCACTTTTTCCCCCCCCACCGGCCCCTGGACTGAAGTTTCGTTTCTGGCTGCCGCGATTTCCCCTGTCAAGCCCCCCACAAACGCACAGCCGGTGTGGCTGGTTTGTTGTTGTTATCCCTCCTCTCTATTTCAGCTTCTTTCCCCCCACCCCTCGCTCCTCCGTTGTTGCTGCTGCTGCTGCTGCTGGCGGCTCTTGCCTCTCTGTGGGGAGAGGTACTGGTTCAAACGCAGCCTGGCACTGGCTGGCCTACCCCGGGTGCATTTTTTTTCCTCCTCTTATGCATTGCATTGCAATTCACCTCCCCTTCCCCTCACCCCCACGCCCGGCCTTTTAACGAGGAAAGGAGGCGACAGAAACAAACCCCCTCCCCACCCAAAGTTTGAAATGAAGGCTGGGGTGAAAAGAGGGAGGAAAAGTGACTGGAAATCGTGGCAGCAGCAGCAGCCCAGGACACGTAAAGGTCTCTGCCTTCCCCCAAGTCCACCCTACCGGCGGCGGCGGCTGCCGGAGGAGTCCTTGGGGGCTGCCCCAGTGCTGCTGAGCGAGTGATAGGAAGGAAAGTGTGTGGAGAGGGCACCTCTCCTGCCTGGATGGCGAAGGGAACGGCGGGGGGTTGTGTGCACTTACCTCTCTGTGTGTCTGTCTGTGCGTGTGGGTTTCAGTGGCCAGTCAGTGTTTCTCTATGTGAAAGTGAAGAGAAGAGCACTCAGCAGAGCCTCGGTTTTCACTGTACACTGCTCCACATACAGTACATGCAACCCGGAGAGACTGAAAACATTCATTTTTATATAAGGCAGCCTGCGATTGGCTCAGGGACTGAGGGACAGGTTTGCCAGCCATACAGCTGGCCCGTTACACCCAAAGAGCGAGAGACTCGCATGCACACACACGCTCATATGCACACACTCACACACAAAGATCATCTCGTTTCTTTTACTAATGTTTCAGGACCTGTAGACAGCCTAGCAGGGCAGGTAGAAGGACCAGCAAACTCAGGTCAGTGAGAGCAAGGCAGATCTGCGCTCGTTAAAATGCTTGAAACTGGTGTCCATTGGTTGACTTGGGAGGGTTGTGGTAATAAACTACGACTCCACTGGATACCGAAGTGGGTTTTTTATTGCCACTGTATAGTGCCCCATGGAAGAGCAATTCTTTGTGTTATGATTTGCCAGTCTGAGCTGGTAAACAAGTAGCAAAAGGCAGGATTTTAGTTGTTGCTGATTATCTCTCTTTTTTATTTTAAGTCGGGATGATTTCATTCAGAGGCCAAAACATTCAGAGAAGTTCAGAAAAGCTGAAATGCATCTATATAGTCAATGACTAGTTAGTAAGTAAATACAGAAAATCAACCCCACCACACTGGACTGAAAACAATGAAGATAAACAATGAAGATAAAACAGTTTGCTGAAATGGTCATTTTCTCACTGAACTATCAAAAGGGTTTCAGACAATAACATTGCAAAGCGATACTATGAAGGACTAGTACTGCATGCTGTGTTAATAATCTTTCTCTCCAAAAGGTGTTTCAGAGGCCCTTACCAATTTAACATAAACAATATATTGTTTTTTAAAATTAGTGCTTAATATGGACAACTGAAGCTAATTAAATAAGTTAGGAGATTATAACAATACAATCTACACACCATGCCATACATATGTTCTTTTCCCTGTGATGCATGCAGTCCTGTTAGAGTCTGTCACAGATTACCATTTACATGGAGGTGAAGTAAATCTAGACATTTATTTTTAATCTCAGACCTTCACAAACAAAACAACAGTATGACACCAGCAACTTTTGGTGTAACTGCATCGCTGTTGCAATTGAGGCTTGAAAAACCTGCTGACATGTCTTACAACTATGAAAAGCTCCTTTTTCTGTTTTAATGAAACAAAATAATTGTAAGGAAAACATTCTCTGTAACCTGATTCACCATATTATTGTTCATTATGTCTGATAACCTGTGGCATCTGCACTTTACTTAAGTATTTTTAAAAGACAAAATGTGACATTTATTTTATGATTTAAAGAAACTATCCCTCAGATTGCAAGTTCTTTGGGGCTAGGATTATGTCTTCCAAGCAGAGTTTGGCAAAATAAAAAATCATAAATAATAACTAATAATAGAATAAAATGGGAGTGACAGCCTCATGCAGACAACATATTAATTTATTTTTAAGATATAAGAGCAGTTTTTTATCCTTTGGTCCCACTTATATTTCCAATGCTCTAAGAAACTCATATATTTTTCCTTTCCTCTCCATCTGCTCCCACTGGTGGGTTTTCCATAATAAAGGGTTTGATTTCCCCTCAACTCCCATTCCCTATTGTTTGGCCTCTCCTTGCTTCTATTCCAGTGCACCTTAGTTACAAACATTTTTAAATTATTTATTATGATGTATCTCACTAAAATGACAGAAAGTAGATTTGTAGGAGGGTATGTGTGTGTAAATATATATTAATTTCTTTGTGGCTAAGAGATACACTTTAACTTGGCCTGCACTGCCCTTACACTCTTCTTCAGAGAAGGGCAAAATTCTAAACAGCATAGTAAAACCACATCATCTTGCTCTTGTTGTCAATAAGGATGGTTGGGGACAGAATAATTGAATATGAATTACAGGCCATGATTTTCAAAATTACTAGTGGTTTTTGGGTGCCCAACTTAATGTTTTCATTCTTGATTTTCACAAAGTGCTGAGAGTCATCCTCTGAAAATCAGGTCCAATTTAGGTGTCTTAGGCCAGACAGTAAAAAATCGAGGCATCCCAAATCACTAGTCACTTTTAGAAATGTTGGCCGTAGTTCTTAGCACGTTTGGTAATTTTCATGCATAGCTCTCAAAGCATTTTACAAAGGTAGGTAAACAGTATTATCTCCATTTTTACAGATGGGGAAATTAATGCATAGAGAGGTTAAATAAACTAGGCCACAGCTAAATAGTGGCATAATTCGGAATAGAACCTAAAGTTCCTATGTGCCAGTTCTAGTACCTTATTTACTGCCTTACAGCATAGGGATTAATATTGTATCGTGACACCTTTCACTTCTTGATCACCAGTTCAAATCCAGCCAAGGTTATTACTGAACAAAAGTAATTAGTTTGGTGATATAGGTGAAATGAATTGATGACGTTGCTCCAGCTCATACTTAAGAGGATTCTATATTACAACTAGAAAAGGAGTACTTGTGGCACCTTAAAGACTAACCAATTTATTTGAGCATGAGCTTTCGTGAGCTACAGCTCACTTCATCGGATGCATACTGTGGAAACTGCAGAAGACATTATATACACAGAGACCATGAAACAATACCTCCTCCCACCCCACTCTCCTGCTGGTAATAGCTTACCTAAAGTGACCACTCTCTTTACAATGTGTATGATAATCAAGGTGGGCCATTTCCAGCACAAATCCAGGTTTTCTCACCCCCCCACCCCATACACACACAAACTCACTCTCCTGCTGGTAATAGTTCATCCAAAGTGACCACTCTCCCTACAATGTGTGTATATAATGTCTTCTGCAGTTTCCACAGTATGCATCCGATGAAGTGAGCTGTAGCTCACAGAAGCTTATGCTCAAATAAATTGGTTAGTCTCTAAGGTGCCACAAGTACTCCTTTTCTTTTTGCGAATACAGACTAACACAGCTGTTACTCTGAAACCTATATTGCAACTGGTGCCCTTATTGGCAATCTCAGCAAAGAAGCCAATATATGAGACCTGATTCTCCACTTGCACCTTGTGTGGTTGGTCACACCTTTGCAAAATGGATGTCAAATGCTACTAATTAGAATGTAAATTTACACCCACTTTGCCCAGGTGTAAATGATTCCATAAGGTGCAATCAGTGGAAAATCACTTCCCATAGAAACTAAGGCACCATATCACCCTTCACTTGCGGAAGGATCATCTATCTCTAAAGTACCACCCTTAGAGATAGATGGTCCTTCCACAAATGAACTGAGCTGCATTAGTAGTATGGAGTATAAGAAGCTTAAGTTCTGTTGCCCTTGATGTACCTATCATATATTGCAAGAGGGGACTTTAATTTTCTAGGACTATCATTCTGCCACCTTTTATAAACAATGGGAGGATAGTGAATGTCTTTCCTGTGTTTTGTTTTATGTATATTATTTTAAGCAGATAGATTTGTCACAACACCCATTTGGAGATATTTCTGGCGTTGTTCACTCACTACTGTCAAGAGTTATAAGGTGGAAGTTATAAGGAGGAGTCAGTGAGGAATTGTGAGAGAGAGAGAGAGATTTGCGTTTTTAAATTAACTCAACACCTTGAAGTATCTTAAATTGTACTGGTGTGCTGAACTTGTATTTTTAAAGTTATGTCAAGGTGCCTAGAATGTATGACCAGGCAGCCTCTTAAGCATTTCTATACATCTGAATAAATAATCCAAAGAGTAGGGCCCTGATCCTGGACAGTGTTTTACATGAATGCACTACTGCACCCATGCAGAGCCTTACTTGAGTCACTGGGGCTCTTCACAGATACAGGGCGTTACATGCTGAAGAAATTTGGGGCCTAGACGAGAAGATCCCATTGTTGGGTTTTGTTGTTTAGGTGCCCCTCACTGTACCGTGGTACCCCAGTAGCTATGCTTTGGCACAATTAACACGTTATATCCTATCATCTGTCCCCCTCCCCTCCCTTTCCCCCTTTTCTGTGTTTTATGTTTGTACTTACTTCTTTTGAGGCCAGTTGTGAAGTCCATAGACTTTCGTGGGTACAGGAGTAGGCCCTTTATTATTCCTCTCCCTATCCATTCCACCACTGCCAGACGCTACATGCTGTCTGTGGGGCAGAGGGGGCCATTGGTTGCTCTGTAAAGCTGGGATAAGGGTGCTTTCCTGGCTGTGCTGAGTGCCTTGGCAAGGGAAAAGAAAAGCTTGGGCTAGCTAGCGTCTGCCTGAGCCTGCAGGCTCTGGAGCCCTCTGAGCTTCTACTGTGGCTGGCTACATGTGACCATTGTTGCGAGAGCAGAGAGAGAGAAGGCCATAAGACAGCTATGGGAGTATATGCTTTATCGTTGTTAGGCTTTATACACAGTTGTGGGAGCAGGTTTGCTGCGGGGGGAAGGAAGGGTAAGGCAGGTACAGCATCATGTAGTAGTGGAACAGGCTCCTGCACGTTTCCTGTGGCCTATATCTATCCAGAGCCCCTGGCACAGCTTGGCATCCTCCAGGTTAGAAAACACTGGAGTAGAATCATATAGTGGAGGGCCTATTTTCCTCCCCCAAAACAAACACTTTAACAATAACCATAATTTATGTGCATACACTGAAGGAAGAAGAGGTTTCCATCCACAACAGAACAGCTATAGAATATCCTTCGATCAGAAATAGTAACTTGGGTCACAGGACCAATGTAGGAGGGCCACTTCTTGAGACCCACAGAGTTGGGAGGCTGTTGCACTTTCTGCAGCACCTCAGACCCTTCTGGATTCAAGGAAAGTGGGTGAGAAACATTTTGCAGTGTTTACAGGCCTGCCAAACCTCAATTGGAGTCTCCACAAGAGACTACAATTTAACACTGTGGCTGGATGTCTTCATCTCTTCCATCTTGTTCACATTTCCCCCCATACTATTATTTATAGTTAGAATACACGGTTTCAGGCTATATTTTTCCTTCCCATGCCTCAAGCTGTTTCTTATGAACCTTCATCTTTTGTATCTCCGTATGTATTTCCCACTTTCTTCTTACTATTTTCCCCTTTCTCTTTTTTTCGTTATTATTTTACATGGCCAATTGTATAGACCCCAGCCCATACCAGGTACTCATGCTAAGTGCTTTACAAACAGTTTCTGCTCTGAAGAGCTTACAATTTAAATAGACAAGACAGACAAAGGTTGGGAGCGGGAGAGACAGAGGTGAAGTAACTTACTGAAGGTAACATGGCAGGTCAGTAGCAAAGCCACGAATAGAATCCAGGTCTTCTGTCAGTGCAGTGCTCTATACACTGCCCTCTCTTATTCCCTGTGTTTCCCTAAAGATTGTTTTCCCTCTTCACCTCCCTAACAGAAAAAAAAACACATTCCTTCAGCAAGCGGATGAGTCTACCCTTGCAGGAGAACTGAGTCATAGGCTAGCTGGAGCCTCTTTACTTCCCTCAGCAGAACAGAGCACATATAATCTGGTGCCTTCAGACTCATTTTGGCCTCTTTGCCTTACAAATATAGGCCCTGATCCTTCACACTCTTACCCACTTAAGCACTTGCTTAACCTTAAGCATTTGAAGAGTCCCTGGGACTACTAATGCTTGAAATTAAGCATGCACCTAAACATTTGCAGTAACGAGGCCCCTGTCAACACAGTCCTAAACCTAGTGGATTTTCCCTGTCACTGTGCAGTGTCTCTTAATACCATAAGCGTTAAGAAACATATAAATCACAATTACAACTTTTAGCCACTTCAAACATAAAATGTAATTAAAACTATTTAGTTTAGCTTAATTTCAGGTTGCTCTAACCTTCCTTCATATGCCTCTTACATTCCAATACCACAGAATAACTTTTCACCTTTTCTTTTGATTACCCTCTTTTCTGCTTGCCCTGCTTATTGCTGTCATATATAAATTTATTATCATTCTTATGTATTAATTTACCTTTCACTGAAAATGAAGGTACGGTTCTGTCATTCTCCTTCTGGCCAAACTCCCATTGATCTCCAGGAACGGATCCCAAAAAAGAAGAAACTGTTTCTGTCCAGAAGAATTTACAATCAAGGTGCCAAATCCAGCCGGTGAATAAGGCCAGCAAGATTTGGACTTAAGGGCATGATCCTGAGGACTGCTGAGTGCCTACAACTTTCACTGAAATGAATGGGAGTTGTGTGCTCAGCACTTTCCCAAGTGCTATCATTTTCATTCTTAAATAATTCAGGTTGCCTTGTTGCTCCCACCCCACATTGCCTATTTACATAAAAATATCATTTAAAAACATGCATATAGAACCATACATTGCAAGCTTAGGCCCCAGTCCTGTGACGGCTTGTGGATATGCTTAACTTTAAACAAATTAACAGACTCATTGGCTTCATTGGAGTAAAATTAAGGTTTAAGTCTTTGTAGGATTTGAGCCTAAGTTCCCAGTCCTGCAAGAAGCTTTGCGCTGCCAGACTCTTGCTCCCTTGTACAAGTTGTGTGAAATAAATAAGGCTCTGCAAGGGCGTAGGGGCCTGCCCATGAAGAGCTCCTTGTAGAATTGGGTCCTAACATTAAGACATGTTCCCTTCCCCCAGGAGTTTACAATCTATGAGTCAATGGCAAAACTTCTATGGGGAGTTCAAGGGGCCAGGATTTCACCCTATAAATTACCAGCTTGTATTTGCTCTCCAGGATCTCTCATTTTCCCTGTGCTTGTTATGCCACGATTTGCTCTTGACAGCTCTTGTCCATGGACCCATCCTCCACTTCTCCCTTAAATACCACTTCATCCTTGATCTTCATTACTTGAAGAAAGGCATGGATTAGTATAGACAAATTTGCATTTATGTTTTTAAAATATTTTTCCACCACATCTCTGAGTACATGTACAAATTTACATAATACAAAAAGCTAAACAAACATGGACTCCCATCTGAAACAACCGTGTATAAACATTCCTCATCACACTTTGCACTAAGGCCTGAACAATAACAATAAATAACAATAATAATGCTTTACACGTATAGAGTAGTTTTCATCTTTAGAGCTCAAAATGCTTTACAAAGGTGAGTCATTACATTAGGTACAAAAGAAGGCAGTTTCAGAGCAGTAAGAGCCTAGGTTGCCTGCCTTCCAGCTTGTGCTCTAGATGGCAGATGTGTCCTGTCCCTTGCTCTGAAGGTTAAACTTGGAGTGTCAGACATTTTGGGAACACAAGTTCTAGCATTACGGGCCCTTTCATGTAGGTCCTGCAACTGTGTGTATATGGATGTAATTGCAGGATTGGGCCCTGAGGACTTTTTAGGAAATTTAACAGGTGTCATGATGGAATATGGGGACCAACTTAGTGCCTCAGACAACTAAGGACCCAAACCTTAATTGCACCTGAAAACAGATATTATTTTATCATGATGGGATAATGGTGACATCAATCACATCAATTAATATTTAATAATAATACTATCATGGACATAAGTGTGCCAGGTTATTTACAGACATAGAAAAAGATAGGTCCCCCCTTCAAAGAATTTATGAGCTAGCACCCTGATCCTGTAGAGGGATCTGCCTGCACAGATTTCCATTGGCTTTGGTGGGACCCTGCAAGGGCATAACAGTTTGCACAAGCAGATGTTTTTGTAGGGTGAGGGCCTGACTCGATGTATAGACATATGGGGAAGGAGAAAGGAATACACTTTTTAAAAATTACATATATTTGACCTCAGGCCCAATTTCCAAATGAGATTGCTCCTTGCCCTCATGCCTAATTGTGTTTTTGTGTCTTTAACTTACCTAACCCTCACTCATGTTCCCTACCATGGTAATCCTCAAGCAGTCCCACTGAAAGCATTGGGGCTGCCTTTTTAGCATGGCCCTGATCCTGTATCCATGGTCTTTATTTGGCACACATAACTGTAGAATCTGAGTGCTTCACAGTCTATAATAATCGTAGAACACCCCCATCAGGCAGGAAATTATTATCTCCATTTTATCAAAGGGGAACTGGGGCACAGAGATGCCAAGCAACATATCCGAGGTCACACTGGAATTTGTGGCCAAGCAGTGAATTAAACTCATGTCTCCCAAGTCCCAGGCTAATTGCCTTAACTACTGGACCATTTTTCTGCCCTATTTTGTAAGGACTCTTTGTAGGTGGACTCCTGCGGCTCCTCAGAACCCCACTGAAATCATATTATGACCCTTTGTGTTGATGCACACCTGGCTGTGTTTTCCTTGCCTACTTCCACTTTATTGTTGCAGTATTTTTAATCCTGGCCTGTTTAGTCCCCAATCCTGCAAGCTCATATACATGGGTCAGCTCTCTGTACCTGCGCAGAGCCCCTTGAATGTCAAAACTAAATAGAACTTTTAAAAAACATATTTATTTTTGGTCTGTTGTATACATGAATAATGCTGAATTTCAGTGCTAGTCTGACAGCAATGAACAAAGGCCTCTCCTTGTTTATCCATACAACTGACACAGCACAGACAACAGCTTCCCTCCATTCTGTCTCCAAGAATAGTCATGATCCAGAACCCTTCAAAGTCATTGGAAGGGTTCCCATTAACACGAATGGGCTTTGGAGCATATGTCACTTGTCTGCAGAGAATATTTTAACTTGGGTGGGAGAGGGGTGTGCGTGTGACTGACTGACTGATTATGAGTCCAGTCTTGCTTACCTTTACCACCAGACATAGTTAGTGCTTAGTAGCATGATCAGTGCAAGTGGCTGATCCTTGTGAGTGCTCCACAGTAGGGTGAGTTGAACAACCCTCCCCTGGTGAAAATTTCAAATGAAAAAGTTTTGCTAGAAATCTTTCAATTTTTGACAAGAGATTGCCAATAGAAAATGTTCATTTCATTTGGCCTTTTAGTTATATCGTTGGTAAATGTAGATTGTAAGCCTGATTATGCAAAGCAAGATTGTGGAGCAAATAGCTCATGTTGGTGAGCACTTACACGAGTAGTCCCATTCACTTCAGTGGTGTGTATAAATGCTCACCAACATGAGTCAGATTTCCACAATTGGGCCTGTCCATTTTTCACCAGTAAGTAAGTATTGGGCTCAGTTTTATTCCTGCAGGTAAGTTTGCACGGTTACGCAGCCAAATTCACATTCATGGGTTAGGTATTACCTTTTTTAGACATGTGATTGTCACACATAGGTACATTTATACAAATGTGCAGCCAGGTATATTGGGTTTCAAGCACCATTCCTAGACTGCATTATCATCATGTTTACAAAATTCTCTATTGAGAACAATTAAATAAACCCTTAACATTGTAAAGAATGAATTTATTTGATATTAAATTTCCTTGGAAAACATGGAAAGCTGGAGGCCCCACCTTTAGTTACCTACCACCCTCTGGTAATGCCAAGCATTTTACAATGTTAAGTTCCAAAGGCGCTGGAACAATTTGTGTAGTGGGGGTGCTGAGAGCCATTGAACCAAACTGTAAACCCTGTATGTGATGGAAACCACTTCAAGCCAGGGGGTGCACCAGCACCCCTATTTCAGCACCTATGCCTGTATGAAGCAACCACCTCTCCAAAGTGACTGCCCGGAAGTGGTCCTAAATACAGAAACACCCTCACTTAGGTGACCAGCTGAACTGCTTTGGACTTCAGTGTTTCTAAATCTTACACAGTTCATGCTTGTACTTGAACAGTTCGGTGTATTGCAACAGCTTGAGCACTTTCTCCTTTGAAGAGCAGTCCATGCCAAAGCCATTATTAGCTGGAGAGGGAATAAGGAAGCAGGGGAGCCATTTTACTTGTAGGCTCCTTTTCATCATAGAACTGGTTGAACCCCGTGCTGGGGATTTTCTTTTATTCTTTTTGTTGTTGTTGCTTATATATTAACTTGATTTGATTTCTGATCATAAAGCATTATCCCTTGAGGGAAAACTCTTGCTGACTGCTTCTGTGTTTTGGTTCTGCTGAGTCATTCCATCGTACATACATACACATCTTATATTCTATCCCATACATAGGGGATGTGCAGGGCTGCGGCAGCCAGAGAAGGCGGCAACTTTCCCCAGCTCCAGGGCTGTGGCTGCCGGGGAGACATGGCTCTCCTTCCCAGCCTCACTTCTGTGGTTACTGTAGCGGGGGAGAGATCCCCCCTTTTCCCAGCCACAGCTCAGGGGCTGCTGCGGTAGGGGAAGGCATTAGAAAGGTAAGACTACTGATAGTAGAATATGAGTTGTGAGCTTTTATTTGTAGAACAAAAAAACCTTAATTATTATATATATATTTATATATAGCGCTTTTATCCAATGCACTTTACAATAGTTAGCTAACGGTACAAACAACGTTTGGAAAGATCATTACTTGGTTCCCCGAGACCCTCAGCAATTTTCAAGTGGTCCACAAAAAAAAACTGTTGAGACCCACTAGTATATATGATAGGGCAAAGTAATTCTTTTGGCATAATAGGATTAAGGCCAAATACTCCAGCTGTATTCACTTTGGGTAGCATTTCTTTTTCATTTTAAAATTTTGGCTGCATCTAATAATCCCAATAGCTATGATCATCCATACCAGCCTAGATACTCCCACAAGAATACTTGCACTGAATGTTCCAGCATTCATCCTGTCCTGGCACATGGTACTCGATATAAGCTTTAACCTCATTGTAACCTTCTACCTTCGAGTTGGGTTTCATGGAGGGTCATGGTTAGTCTGTGGTACAGTGAAGTTACAAAATCTTGCCACTCCTTGCTTTGGCCCAATGAAAGACCTTATGAGAGGGATTTATTTTGTTAAAAGCTTATTTCATACCTGTGGTTAAAATCAAGGCTTGACTTTCCAGGGCTGTCAAGGCACTAGCATCTTTCACAAGCACTATGAGCCCTTTCTTTAATATCAATAACTAAATACATTTTAAAAGCGTATTTTAAACACACTCATCTATTGTTTGCTGACACAGAAAAACTAGCCTCTGAGAAGCAGCCTTGCTCACTTATTCTTCAAGGATGGAATTCACACCTGTGCAGATAGAGAGAATAAGATCTATGCACCAGTTATGTACCACTAGATCAGGGTGGGCAAAGTATGACCCGTGGGCTGCATCTGGCCTGTCAGACGTTTTAATCCGGCCCTTGAGCTCCTGCCGGGAAGCAGGCTCTGGGGCTTACTCCGGTCCGGTGCTGCAGCTGGGGAGCAGGGTCGGGAGCCTGCCCTGCTCTGAGCGGCTCCTGGAAGCAGTGACATGTCCCCCTTCTGGCTCCTACATGTAAGGGCAGCCAGGGGCTCCACACGTTGCCCCTTTCCCAGGCGCCGCCCCCGCAGCTCCCACTGGCCGGGAACCACGGCCAATGGGAGCTGCAAGGGCGGCGCCTGCAGACAGGGCAGCGTGCAGAGCAGCACCTCCGTGTAGGAGCCGGAGGGGAAACATGCTGCTGTTTCCGGGAGCTGCTTGAGGTAAGCGCTGCCCGGAGCCTGCACCCCTGACCTCCTCCCGCACTCCAACCCCCTGCCGAAGCCCTGATCCCACTCCTGCCCTCCGAATCCCTCAGTCCCAGCCCAGGGCACCCTCATCCCCAGCGCCACCCCAGAGTCCACACCCCCAGACGGAGCCCTCACCCCAGCCTGGAGCCCCCTCCTGCACCCTGAACTCCTCATTTCTGGCCCCACCGCAGAGCCCTCAGCCCGTCTCACATCCCAAACCCAATTTTGTGAGCATTCATAGCCCACCATACAATTTCCATAACCAGATGTGGCCCTCGGGCCACAAAGTTTGTCCACTCCTGCACTAGATCTAGTGTGATGGCTTAAGCACAGGCCTTGTGCTGTGTCTGTGGAGGGGTGAATTTTGCCTCACAGGAACAATTGCTGGCTGAGGGCCACAAGTGCCACAGATGGCCCCTGCCTCAGTTGCTGCAGAAACTGGAAGACGTGCAGATTTGAATTGTATGCACTATAGGCCATTGAAGTCCATTATAGTTTTCACATTGATTCCCAAAGCAACAGGACTACCAATGCTCTTTCTATATATCTCTTACCAGATAACCCTCTTCTGATGTCTTCACGTGGAGACACTTGCTCCCAGCATCTTGGGGTACACATGTGGGTGGATTTCATAGCAGCAGCAACTGTTGAATGTGACCCCACAGGAGCACCTTGTATTTGAAAAGACTTCACAGTTATGTGCAAGAAGATAAGGTGGGTTAGTTTTCTTGGCTTGCCAGTTGTAGGGCTGATGCTGTGGTACAGTCCCATTCGAGATGACAGGAGTGTTGCCTGAATTAACAAATGAACAAAACAAATGAACAAATGAATGAACAAAACCAGCAGTATTTGACTCAAAAACAGTGCGAGTATTTTTCATGGATCATCTTAACTCACTATGTATAGAACAAAATATATGATAAATACTGCTGTCCCGACTTTCCCAGCTTCAACCATTTTAAGAGTGAATGATAAAACCCAGCTCATTTATGTAGCTGTGCTGTTACCTCCCTGCAAACAGTATCCTGAGGTAATCTGTCTCTCATAATCTAGAGCAGTCTATGGGTCCCACAAGGTAGTGAGCACTCAACTCCTTGTGGGAGATACTTAGTACCTCAAAAAATGAGGCCTGATCCAGAACCTTTTTGGAGTCAATGGGAAGACTCCCTTTGACCATACATTGCAAACTCCATGGAGCAGAGAACATACCTACAATTTTCAAAAGTACATAAGCCACATTAAAAAAAAATAAGTGGGACTTAGGCTCCTAAACCACTTAGGTATTTTTGAAAATATTTACTCAGGCCTTTCTGTATGGTCTGTGAAACAGAGCACACAGATGGTGCTCAACCAATTAAAAAAAAAAGAGGAGAACCCATTTCTGAGGAGAAAAATCTCTCAGTATGTGAGAATGATAATTTCATGCTTTACTATTTCTTTTGTTAAGCTTTTTGTAAGCATCCCTTTCTACTATAGTATTTTCCTAAAATACGAACACGTACAATGTGTCAAAATAAAATTTTTATTGAATACATTTCATTGGGGCTGATAAACATTTGAAAATCCACGTAAAAATTGCTTGCTGCAGATAATGGGGACATACTGTATCTGTGTCTGACTGAAGAAAATGAGGTGTTCTGGTAAAAGATTGGTGGCCCGTGGTTTTAAAAGAAAGATGAGAAATACTTTAAGAGAATTTTAAGTACAATTTAAATAAACACATAAATAAACATATCACATAGTCACCTGTGTGCAGAGGACAAGCACAAAGTCTGTGCACCAATTACATGTCAGTTAGGCCCGACTTTGAATAAGTGGTGCGTAGGCCTTTTGTAGGTCCTCTGAACAGGGATGAACTGTCTCTCTCATCCATGAGACTACATGCTATCTTGCAAATAAGCCCCTTGGGAGGTTAAAACATGTCCCTCACCATACAAATGAGAACACCCAGGGTTAAAGTGACATCCCCCATGTGCGGGAAAGGAGCGTGATGGAGGAATAGATACTTGGGGGACTCAGACATCATCCCAGCAGAGCATGTTCTCTACTCAGCCACTTCTCTGCTTCTTTCTTTGCATGATATAAAGGTACTGTGCTGCTCCATATTTGTGCCCCCCCCAACACACAAATAGTCTCTGCGGTGGGGTAGAAGGTGCAGATTGGGTAGTTATTGCGGGTTTTACCAGCAGTAACTTCGAAATAGAAATCTACCTGGGAGCATGCCATGGTGAGTGGCTGCTCTCTGACCTGACCTCTTACTTCACCCCAGCCAAGGTGCATCTGGAGTGGAGGAACTACCATGGTATTTGGGCCACTATATCTCCATTCTGCACGAAATTATATCCATGTAATACATTGTGGAATGATGTGGTAAATGAATTTATCATGCACCTTTGACCAACTCACTGGCCCCTCTGTTCATCACCACAACAAGGATTAATTCCAACATCCTAAACTTCTGAGCAGCTTCAACCAGTGCCATTTAAAAAACCCTACTTCCTATAGAAATGTGTGCATCTTCCCCACAAATATCGAGACCCACCCCCCTCCAAAAAATTAAATTGGTCTGCAGCCTAGGATGGAAAAGATTCAGTCCTGCACCAGTAAATCATGACAAATCATAATTTTAGAAGTAAGTCCATTGCTGTCAACTGATTTACACCAGGGTAGGACAGATCAGACTCAGGCCCTTAATATGGAATTCTGCAAAGTGACAACAACATTGAAAATTATACAAGAAACAGTGGATGAACTGTTGGAAAAGAGAGCTAGGTGCTGAGCACTTACCAGTCCCACTGATTTCAGTGGGAGCTGCAGGAGTCCATAATTTGGACAAGAATCAGTTTTCTCTTCTAGATGCTAAGATGGTTTTCTTGGGCATCCTTCTTGAAGACACTTCTAACTTCTTCTCACAAAGAGAATTTTTTCCTATTATTGTTTCTTGTGCAATCTATGCATCAGACAGAAATCAGAAAAGGTTCTGGTGCTACATGAAGGCATTTCAAAAATTTTTCAAAATGTGCCTCCACCAAAGAACTAGAAAGTTCTAGAAATTTTTTTTGTTTTTTTGTTTTAAATGTTAAATCCTTGGCTAGATATAAGTATATATACTAGGCAATTATTTTAATTGTACTTCCACTGCAGAGTTACACATATACTGAAGTGTTTTCAGGATCTGGGTCTACCCAGAGCTGTTCCATGTAGGCAGATCCCATACCTGCACAGAGCCCCATTGTCTTCATGGGGCCACAGACACAGAGATACTTGGAGGATCAGTCCTAAGGTCTCTATCTTGCAAAGACTTACACAGGTAAGTAACTTTACATACAGTGAGCAATCCCATTGAAATGCATTGGACTACTCACAATGTGAAAAGCTAAGCATGTCCATAAATCTTTGCAGGATTGGGAGAGTCCAAGATTGTAAAACTGAAGTCCTACTACATGTAACAGGAATCTCTATAATACTCCTTGTATATTCATTTCAGTATGGAAATGTTCTAAGAAAACATACCTCCATTCCCGTAAAATTGCATCATTGGCTACAATGAAAGCAGAATTTTGCTCACAAATGTGTCCGCATACCATGTTTTCTGGTAGTTGTAGCAGACTTTGTTCTTCAACAGAAATTGTATTGATCTGATGCTAGGAAAGTGAGGCTAGAGCTCAACAGAACAGTTTAGACCATATCATTTGGAAGTTCATAAAGTTGCGCAATATAATAGTTGATGATTTTTCATATGAAAAGTTTCTTTCAACTTCCAGTGATTACTGAATCTTAAAGGGATTCCTCCTGGCAATATTTTTCAGAGAGGTTTCTGGAGGACAGACTGACCACATTGCAAATTATAATTTAATTGAACAGACATTGTTTTTTAAAGTGTGTATGTGCGTGTGTGTGTGCGCATGTGTGTGTACATACACTTGTACACACACTTCACCTTTAGTGAATAAAAAATATAAAGTGAGCACTGTACACTTTGTATTCTGTGTTGTAATTGAATTCAATATATCTGAAAATGTAGAAAACATCCACAAATATTTAAATAAATGGTATTCTATTATTATTTAACAGCGCGATTAATCCTGTTTAATTTTTTAATCACTTGACAGCCATTCTCTGTCTCTCCCTCTCTCTCATATATATATAAGAGCTGTCAAGCGATTAAAAAAATTAATCACTATTAATTGCACTGTTAAATAATAATAGAATACCATTTATTTAAATATTTTGGATGTTTTCTACATTTTCAGATATACTGATTTCAATTACAACACAGAATACAAAGTGTACAGTGCTCACTTTATATTTATTTTTATTACAAGTATTTGCACTGTATAAAAACAAAAAAAAATTATGTTTCAATTCACCTCATACAAGTACTGTAGTGCAATCTCTTTATCATGAAAATTGAACTTACAAATGTAGAATTATGTACAAAAAAACTGCATTCAAAAATAAAACAATGTAAATAAGAAGAGGGCAGGATTATCTCCTGTAACTGTAAACAAACTTGTTTCTCTTAGCAATTGGCTGAACAAGAAGTAGGACTGAGTGGACTTGTAGGCTCTGAAGTTTTACATTGTTGTTTTTGAGTGCAGTTACATAACAAAAAAATCTACATTTGTAAGTTGCACTTTCATGACAGATATTGCACTCCAGTACTTGTCTGAGATTAACTGAAAAATGCTATTTCTTTTGTTTATCATTTTTACAGTGCAAATATTCATAATAAAAAATAATATAAACTTTGATTTCAGTTACCACATTTAATACAATATATATGAAAATGTAGAAAAACATCCCAAATATTTAATAAATTTCAATTGGTATTCTATTGTTTAAAAGTGCAATTAAAACTGTGATTAATCGCTATTATTTTTTTAAGTTAATTGCATGAGTTAACCACGATTAATCGACACCCCTAATATATATATATATATATATATATATATATATATATATATATATATATATATATAAATAAATGGCTGGACTTTATTCTGCTTGCAAATTATAAATGTGCTCAAGTAATGATAACTTATACCTAAGCTACCATTAATTTTTAGTTCTGAGATCAGTTCCTCTATCTGTCAAGACAAGGTCTAATACAGAATTCCCTCATGTTGGCTGCAACACTTTTTGAGCTTTGAAATTGTCATCTATAATGTTTAGAAATTCCAAGGATATTTCAATACTGGCAGCATGAGACCTCCAGCATATGTCACTCAAATTGAAGTCCTACATGATCACACAGTTTTCTTTCTAATACATTATAGGTAGATGCATAAGGAGGCAGTCACCCTTTTCTCTAGTGTGATTTGGTGGTCTGTAGCAGACACCAACTAATACCCCCTCTTTGCTTTATCCGTTAGGACATTGATCCATAACCTTTCAAGATAACTCAGAAGAAAATTATCAGTGACTTGGAAACAGATAATGCCATTTCTGATGGAGTGCCCTTTCCCCTCCCCTTTTGCCCACTTGATCCTTCCTAAATAGGTTCTTACCATTGATTTTACCATTCCAATAGTGTGAATCGTCCCAGCAGGTTTCAGTAATACCAACTAGATCTAATGTATGCTCATAAATAAGCAATTCCAATTCCTCGTTTGTTACCCGGGCTCCTAGCATTGGTGTCTCGGCAATTCAAGAATTTCTTCTCTTTTTGTGTCCTTTGGTTCCTTGATTAAATTTTTCTCAACATCTTGATTTTGTGCTGAGTGCTCATATCGTCCCTCTTTTTACCCTCCCCTTTTGCTATTAGTTTAACATCCTCCTGACTACTAGCCAGCATGTCCCCAAGGAGATGGATCCCTCTTCTACTGAAGTGGAGGCCATCAAACTATACAGCCTCCTCTTCCGAGGTGGACCAATGTTGCACAAAACCAAAATCCTCTGTCTTCCACTACTTACCTAGCCCATAGTTCACTTCCAGAATCTTCTGCCTTCCTTCACTCATGGGACAGGAAGGATCTCTTGGACATTCTTCTTCAGCACACTTCCGAGTTCCCTGAAGTCATCTGTTATCTGTGAGATATCCTGTGACACAGTGTCAGTAGTGCCAATATGAACCATCATCAATGGATCCTTGCCTGTTGACTTCGGAAGCCTATCCCATCTTAGAATGACATCGTGTGTCTTGGTGCTAGGATGGCAACACACTGTCCTGTTCTTCACCTGTCCATTGCAGAATGTTATTTGGATTCTCCTGAGTACTGAATCTCCAACAAGATCATCTGTCTTCCTTGGATGGCTGGAAAGCTCTTTTTGAGCAAACTTGATTTTCTTAAAGTTTGGGCCGAGCTGCTATCCACATATCTGTTCCAAACATCTCTCCATTGCCTTGGAGCTGCTGGATCTTGAGAGGTGGTTTGCATATTGAGGACCTGGTATGGATTTGAAACTTCCAGCTGTGAGGAATTCCTCCTGTTTCTCTTCTCTCTGGTGGCCACAGCCTGCCCATCTTCATCCAGCCATACAAAATGCCACTGTGACCTCCTGCCTCTAGTTGTATGAGCCACCAGTCCTCCTCTGTGACTTTCTCTCTCTCTCTCTGGTTCCTTGGTGGCCAGCTCCTTTCTTCCTTGAACCTGAGGTACTGATGTTTCCTGAACCTGGCTGTGTAAGAACTCCTCAGCCTCTCTGATTCTCAGTAGCAGCTAAATTTGCCCCTCCAATCCAAGAATCTTTTCCTCCAGCACAGCCACCAGTTTGCACATCATGCACAAGAAATGCCTTCTTTTTCCCGCCTGAAGCGAGACCATGGCATGTCCATTGCCAGTTTCTGTTTCATCGCTGGCCATCTTGATGTAACATAGTGCTGAAATCTAGAAGTAAGCCTCTCACATTCTCTTTCTCAGCTCCCTACAAAACTCTCCTGAGAGCCATGAACAGAGAGAGCTAACAAGTTTGCCTAGCAAGACTTTGCCTAGTATGACTTTTCATACCATGTCTTCCCTCCTTAGCTCATCTCTGCCATCAGCAAGCAATTAACCACTCGGAGACTTCAAACAGGTGGGCTGATCAAAGCTCCAAGGGACAGAGCCTTTAGCAAGGCGCCCTGTTTAATTAGGGGCCCATGGTCCAGCTAAGCAGCCCATATACAGAGAACAACAGTGAACCAAACAACCCAGGGACGGGCCAAATGCACCATCACTGGCTTTCTCTAGACACAGAGTTTCCAGCTACTCCCTCCAAAACTCTCCTGTTAGCTGCCTCTGTTTGCAGCATATCAACTTTGCTTTTAATCACATATGTTAATCCTGATGTCAATAAAAATGTCACTGAAATTAAGCTCTCCCTACTCTCCTTGGTTTAGTACAGGTCAAGGGTGCCAGATTGACAGGCCCAGAGTCCAGGTCAAGGATGCCAAATTGACATGCCCAGAGTCCAGGTCAAGGGTGCCAGACTCACAGGCCCAGAGCCCTGTGTTTAAGCACAAAATAGATATAGGTGCAGGCAGTAACAATACAACTTTCTTAGTTCCCTCATCTACCCAAAACCTGACTGAGGCCTGATCTACACTACAGAGTAGTGGCAACATAAGGCAATTTACCAAACTAAAATATAGCTCCCACTGATGTAACTCACGCATTTCACTGACTTAAGAACTCCACCTCTGCGAGAGACATAGTGCTTAAGTCAATGTAGTTAGATTGATGCAGTGTCAGCATAGACACTGCGTCATTTACATTGACTGTTGCTGCATTTCAGAAACCCCACACTGGCAGTTACGGCGGTGCAAGCACTCCTGTTGAGGACATGCACTGCTGACATAAGGAGTGTAGTGTGGATGTGTAAAACTGATTCAATTACTGCAGTGGTTGTACTTCAAAGTAACTTAGGTTGACTTAATTTTGTAGACTTGCATGAGAAGGAAAAACACCTTGACTGAAGAGAGGAAATAACAGTTCTATCAGCTCCATCTTTATCCTTCTTGTAGAGACTACTGTATCACTGATGCCTACAATGGGGAAAGTGGGTTTTCAGATACCTCTCCACTAGGAACTAACTTCAGAAACCTAACTCATTTCATAATGAAACAGCTGTCTCTTAGATTACATTTTTCAGTCAGGTCTGGGACCAAATTCTCCTCTCAATTATCCCACATTGACAACTCTCATAATTTTGTGATGAGACTTGCAATATTTCATGCCTTTCTTAAACTCACAGCTTCTGGAGTCATGTTATGGGAGAATCTCAGTTTTCATTAAAAGTAAGTTTCTAGCCCTGATATCTGCAGAGAAAAGCTTGAAAATGTGAGCCATAAAGACTCAAAACCAGAAGGCAAGTAAAAAGAACCTAAAATGTATTGTCTTTTGAAAATCTCATGATTTTTAAGCCACCTTTAGTTATACCGATGTAAATCCACACAAGTCAGTGGAATAATTCTATCTTTACACTGGTGTAACGGAGCAGAATTTATGCCCTGATGTGCATTTAAACAAATGACTTGTCACTTATCTTGACTTCAGTGGAATGGCTCAAAAGAGTGCTTTCTGCAGCCATGACATACCTGTATCATTTGAACTATATAAATGAAGTCCCGCAGCATGTTTCTCCATTTATAACAAGTACTTTTCATAATGCATTTGTCTTGTTTTGTATATGGTGGCCATAGACACCTGAGACCATCCACTATTTATTAGTTAGGAGCAAACATTTCAAGAGTGTCTTCTAACTGTGGGTGCCTCTGTTTTTTGGATTTGTAGCTTGAAACCATGAAGGGGCTCATGCTGAGCGCCCAATAACAGAGGCACCCTACATTAAAAAGACTTTTCAAAATTTGGCACAAGGAATCAGGAGGACCAGCACAAGACCCCTCCAACACTTAAATCCCGCTTAATCCTCGAAAATATGGCTTAAATGGTGTGTAGGCCTTGAGTTGGTGTGACATTGGGGATTGAACTGGGGAAGCCTCTATACCTTTAAAAAGCCAGACTGGGCACAGAGAGGGACATGTAACACATGCTGACTCTCTACACAGGGTGAATTTTATTTGGAACCTGTACAATGGATGCACATATTAATATGAACCTATTAAAGCAACATTACAATAACTGCATAAAGCCAATACCAGTGTTACTGAAAGACAGAGCCAGATCTGGGCTCAAACTAGTAACCCAACTAGTAAACAAGTGGGGGGAAAGAAACCTTTACCCAATTCTTTATAATTTTCCTTTCACTTTAGAGCTTAAGATAAAGAATTTCACTTTACAGATGCAAAATCCTTTGAGGAGAATGGTGATAGAATTTAGAGAGCTCAGAAGCACTGACCTAGATAAAGAGCTACTCCTTTCCTAAATTGAACTTTTGAGGTTTCATTTTGATTTAGGATTGTTTTCCTTTCCCCATTCTAATTAATGCTGATGAAAGCACCGAACAGCTAAACGAGGTGGTTGTAGCCCTTTGTTTATTCAAGGGTTTCCACCACATTGTGGTCCTTAGGCCTTGTCTACACTACTGCAGTAAGTCGACCTAAGTTACGCTACTTCAGCTACATTAATAATGTAACTGGAGTCAACGTAACTTATGTCGACTTACTGCTGTGTCTACACAAGACTGCATCAATGGGAGACGCTCTCCAATTGACTTACCTTACTCTTCTCGTTCTGGTGGAGTAACGGAGAGTGCTCTGCTGTTGATTTAGTGGGTCTTCACCAGACCTGCTAAAATCGACCCCTGCTGCATTGATCACAGCAGCGTCAATCGCCAGTAAGTGTAGTTATAGCCTTAGACAACCAGTGGCCTTTGGAGCACTTTAGGAAGTTAAAAGTATATTGACACTATCCTAATATGACTATTCTAGGTCAGCAATTGCCAGAGTTGCCGTAAGGATGTTATCTGATTGCAAATGAGATGACAGGTCTATGAGCCAGTTTCTATGCTGCACAGCCTAGGATGGAGGAATGAAGGGCCAAATGTGGCTGTATTCCAGTTTTGCACCTTCCTAATTTTGGGCTGCTTCTGGGACTAATGCAGCCCCTGCCATAAGCTAAAGCAGCCTTATGGGTGCCGATGAGGTGCTCTGCCTATATCAGACCTAGGTACCTAAATCACTTTTGAAAATGGGACTTAGGTGCCTTTGAAATTTTTAGCCCAAGTTCCTTAGAATCAGTACTTAGGAACAACTGATCTTGAAAATTAGAACATTGCCAATAATGTATTTTTAATAAAGATGGCAGGGAAAACTGCAGAAGTTACATACCAGTGAGAACCCGTTGGAGTCTAAAATGATCTGACATTTGGAAATGAATAAGTTTTCCACAGGAAAAGGGGCAGTCTATTATTATGTGTTAAACACTATGAACTAGAAGCAAACAACAGTCCTTGGTGGTTGATAAGTGGGTTGCCACAAGGGCTTGCCTTGGTTCTAGTGTTATTTCATGTATTTATTAATGATTTGGTAGAGGAAGTGATCAGTGAGATAGTGAAGTGTGCTAATTTTTATTTAGATTCATAACAAAACATACCTATTCTAGGCTGTAGGCACCGCAGAAGTATCATGACATGAAAACACAAACCAAATGAAGCCATATCTTGACAATACCCAGCAGCACCCACAAGTTCCAGCCCTCACTGCACCCAGTTCTCCCAAAAACCTCAAAATAAAAGCGGGGTGGGGGGTGGGTATAGGATATCCTGAAGGTCAACAGATTTGGGCTTCTTCACAAGAAGCTGTGGGGAATTAATGACAATGTTTGTGATATCATGGGCCAAATTTCAGTCTCATTTACTCATTCAGTGGGGTTTCATGGATTAAAATGAGGATTGAATATAGCCCTAGATTTTTTTTTTTATTAACCAAAACAGACCTGATTCTCCTCTTGTTTACCCTGATGTAATTTGTAGTGGTTACAGTGGGTCCAGACCCTCAGCTGGTATAAGTCTGTGTTGCTCCATTGGCTTTCATGGAACGGTGGTGATTTACACCAAGTCACAGAGGGCTCAAACCCAGCACTTGCCACATCAAAAACACAAGCCTTTGCCACTGGTGCTGAAAAAGTCACTATGTTACCACGCAGTGAGTCACAAGCTTTACGGTTTCTAGGTCCAGCAACTTGAGGGAGTCATGATTCCGTGCACCGAAGCTCATGGACTGTATTAGCAATTTCAAACATCTTTTCAAAGTCCAATTTAAGAAAAATATAGCCGGGTTTGAAAAGATCCGTAATAAGCAAATGAAGAGGGCAAGAGGTCTGAGTGGGATTTTCATGAGGAGAGAGATAAAAATCCCATAAAACAAACTAGAGTTATTTAGCATGCAAAGAAGATTTAGAAGAGACATGATGCCCTGATAAATCGGTCACAGAATAAATCCCGCATCTGTCAGGAATGGAATAGGTGCCTGAATATGTCCCTTCTATCTCTTACAGTCTCTGATTCTGTAACAAAAATGTATCAATCCCTCCTATTTACATTATCCCAGAATAAGAGAATTCTTACTTCTTTTCCTGGAAACTAATGGCAGATAAACTTAAATACAATTTTATAATTGTTTTAACTGCATGTAATTAGCCTGTAGAAGTCACTGCTACAGAAGATAGTAGTGCTAAAATTGTGTATATAAAGTCTGCTGCAGTTTCCACGGTATACATCTGATGAAGTGAGCTGTAGCTCACGAAAGCTCATGCTCAAATAAATTGGTTAGTCTCTAAGGTGCCACAAGTACTCCTTTTCTTTTTGCGAATACAGACTAACACGGCTGTTCCTCTGAAACCTAAAATACTATAGGTCAGATTCTCCTCTGACAAAACTAATGTTAATCAGGAGTAACTTCACTAAAGCCCAAACTGGAGTTAATCAGCTTTCCCAGTGGTGGTGTAACTCCCTTGCCTTAAGTGGAGTTACCATTTCTGATTTACACTGGAGTAACAGAGATGAATCAAGTCTGTAACTGGATTTAAAAAGTGGTTTCAGAGTAGCAGCCGTGTTTTAGTCTGTATCCTCAAAAAGAAAAGGAGGACTTGTAGCACCTTAGAAACTAACATTTATTTGAGCATAAGCTTTTGTGAGCTACAGCTCACTTCAAGCTGTAGTTCATGAAAGCTTGTGCTCCAATAAATTTGTTAGTCTCTAAGGTGCCACAAGTACTCCTTTTCTTTTTGTGGATTTAAAAAGAGGCTGAATACATTTTGGGTGAGATTTTCAAAAGTATTCAGAATTGGCTTAACTTTTCTGCCACTGAAGTCAATGAGAGTTTTATCTTTGTCTTCAACGGGAGCTTCAATTAGACAGACATTGAAAGCTTTTGAAAATCCCACCTACCACTCACTAATATTTGTAGTTGTGCATGTCAAGAAGGTTTGATCCACTCTTATACTTCAGGGTATCAGATGATCACTGAAGGTGTCAAATGAATTCTCCTTACCATGTACAGCACTGCTTTTGACCAGGTGCATTATGGGAACCTTTCACTTTCCTCTGATGCATCAGGAACAGGTCTTTGCTGGAAGCAGGATACTACATATGGACCACTGGTCTGATATGGTAAGGCAAATTTTAAGTTCCTTTCATTATTCAGGATGTGGCTTAAAGGGTGCCTGGTGTTATTCCAATAGCTAAAGCATGTAGCTCTATCATGGAATGTTTGAGGGGCTTCATTATATGTGTGAAGTATTCTTCTAAATAACTTATACGTGCTCATCCAGTAATTTCTACAGTTCTGCTAGAGATTCACCAGAGTGGTTCACATGTGGATCCAAGCTTCCTCAAATCTGGGTGGCCGTGGGTGGGTGGTTTGGATTCCAGCCCTACTTTTTGCCTTTAATTAAAATACAGATAGTCCGTGCACACAGATCTTTGTGCTGGTTCCTTAAAATATTCACATTAGGCAGTAAGGGAGAGAGAGAAAAAAGAAGAACACGGAAGAACACTGAGAGAAGTGACTGTAGCTCATGAGGATAACTCTTCAATGGTTTTCCTCCATGTCATCCATGCATGAAGGATTAGAATTGGGAAGAAAGGGTTAACCATTAAAATGTCAACAGCTGGCCTGAATTTTCTGTTGCAAACATTAATGTAACCACACAAGGCCAGATCAGGAGCTGATTTCAGACTGACTTCAGTGGAGCTATGCTGCTTTATAATAGGATTTGGTCCACTGACTTTAGTATAAAATAGCAGTATGCAACTAGTGAGATCAGAATCAGGTACTGCATTTGTAAACTGTACATTACGCTACTTGTAATAATATATTGGAATGGATATTTTAAAATAGGTAAAATGTATAGAAGACAGGAGGGCTTGCCGTTTCTGAGGCAATTTTAAACTAAGCAGCTCAAGTAAAGCTCTGGGAGCAAAGTTGAAGACCAAGAGGGGCTAGATCATTACAGATATAAAGGCACCTAACTCACATTGATTCCAATGGGAGTTAGGTGCCTATATCTATCTATCTCTATCTTTGGGGATTTGGGCCTAAGTGTTTCCAAAACCTGAACTAATATTATGTGACATCCCCTGCATGTCCCAAAGCATGCCATTCAGATCATAAAAATAGAGTCTTTCAATCTGGTTACATTTTAAAATGTACAACTGCATAATTTATCTTAAATACACTTTTTCTTTTCTCTGTTTTTATTTCAAGTGTTGAGTATTATGGCATTATTAACAATACCCATTTCTATAGCACCTTTCAAACTGGATCTGAAGGAGGTTAATTAATATCTGTAAGCCTCACACCAGCAATGAGGTAAGCAAACATTAACATCTCCATTTTACAGATGGAGGAGATGAGTCACAGGGAGATTAAATGATTTCTCTACGGTCACCCAGAGTCAGCAAGAAAATCACGAATAGAAGCCACACTTCCAAACCCTGACTCTAACCATTGGTTTATACTGCCTTCCCAGAGCCTAGCTAAATGATTTGATTATAATTCAAAAATGGTTCTCTCTGGGCTTGATTCCACTCTAGTTGACTTAAATGGGAGAAGGAGTAGGTGCTAGGACACCCATTTCAGTGATTTGAAGGTTACAGGATATCAATGGAACACTTTGAATAAAAAGGCTGGTCCTGTGTTCAAGTGTGCTTTCCTCGATTTCCTAGATCACAGCCCTTCCAGCCACGGCCCTGGAATGTTTGGGCTGAGACCACCACAGCAGGTGGGAATGATAGGGGTACAGGATCCATATCAGACCTGTTTCATTGGTGGTGGCTAAATGTAATAATAGGAAGAATCACTTACTGGTGACTGTATTTGCAGTAGTCCCTTCTATAATTTTGATCACATGATAATCCAACAGTTGGACTAAGGAGGATTGTTTGGGGGAGGCAAAGAGTAGGACTGTTATTGCAACACATAGGATTACACATCTACAAATTGTCTCCCCGCCATCCTGGAAAAGAAACATCCTGACACCTAGTGGCTGCAGCGAGTAGTTCCTATAAACAGAAAGTAGGTTAAATTGCACATTCTTTGGGGCAGGGGCCATCTCTTACAATATATTTGGAAAGGATTTAGCCCTATGCCCCACCTGGGTTCCGGCCTGAACTATTGGAATAATAGTATTAATAGCAGCAAGTTTTGTGTAGATGCTTGAAGCCCTCTACTACTGAAAAATGCCCTCAGAGGAAGAACACAGATCTAGTGAGTCACTGAGAGGAACAAAGAGGACGCATTGGATCACCTCCCTGCCATTTCTCCCAATCTCGCCCCAAAGCAGTGGGTAATGTGTCATGATCTGGTAGTGTTTGACACCCACTTGGCACATGCATATGACAACACAAGGCACAGGGTAATTGGGAACAAGGTCGCTTCACCTTGACTTCAGTGGAACCTGATTGTCACTGGGGCAAGAGAAGACTCAGACTCCTGATGTGTAGTTTTTCTATAATAATTGGATCAGGATAAAACAGATAATGAGAGTTGCTGATTTATGATCTAAATTGACCTACAGGTCAGAAGAATGCAGAAAAATTTATAATCGGAGGGAAAAACAACAACTGATGATGATGGGAGTGGAGTAGAACCAAAAGCTTGAAATCCCAGTTGTCATGGCCAAAGGAATTGCAACTAAAGGGACTCTATTCAAAGTCAGTAGTGGTGCACTAATAACTTCATATATATGTGACCCTTAGGGATAGCTACAACAAGAAATTTTCATACTAGATCAATATCCTCAGATCCCCTTTTTATTAACCACCAATGGGATTTGAAGGCCCATATGAATTTGGCAAGTGTGACAGGGCAGCATGCCACACCCCTGACTCTTCCACAAACACAGGCTGCTCTGAGACCTTGCTTCTAAATGCCACTGTGCAGCAGTTTGGAACCTTGCTCCAGGAAGTATCCAGGGGGATTACCAGTAACTCCCACATGATTAGTGAACAGAATGAAGCCATGTCCACTAGACCCCTTTGATGTCGGCTCCCTGCCATTACCGAGATGGTAGGTACTTTCGTTTTTCTTCCCTGCCTGGGGGCTCTTGGCCCAACCACAAAAGTGTCCATTCGTGGGCTGTGGGTTTGCACAGTCTCTTTTTATATGTTCTTCCCATTCACATTGAAAACACACTATTCCCAAACCCCTGACTGACTTCCTTGGAGCTTCTCCCTCTTCTTTCCACTCATAAGCTCTCCAGTCTTCCCTAGATTTAGACCCTTAAACTGCTGACTCACTCGGGGAACCTCCATCTTTGGAAACCCCTCTGTAAATTTAACTGTGGCACCCAGATTAACTGGCTAATGCCACCTAACCCATTCTTGGGTATTGTTAGGAAGGTTCTGAAGAAACTGTTCCAGAATCACACAGTCCATGATCTCACCCCACAAATTGGATATCTGGCCTTAACCTACAAGTAGTCCAGTCTGTTCATTTATGTGCAAATGCTCATGGCTGTAACCCCCCAGTCCATTTTGCCGCTCTAAATTTCTGCCTGTATTTTTCAATGGACAAACCCACCCAGTCCAGGATGGCTGCCTTAACCACATCATAGTCTCTCGCCTGCTCATCACAGAGCACCCTATATGCTGGCTGTGCTTCCCCAGTTGCATAGGGTACCAGCCAAAGGGCCCCACCTTGTTCTGTCTCAGCCGGCTCCCGCCTCCACACTTTCGAAAGTAACCAAAACCACCTCAGAGTCATCTGCAGGTCCCACCTTACAGAATCCTATCCCCTGTGCCCCATTTCCGTTTCCCATCCTAGGGCTCACCAAACTTCACAGGAGCAGTTGCTCAACCTGGCCTGCTCCCTTATCAATTCCTGCAGGCTCCTTTGCTGTTCCGCCTGCCAGGCAAGCAAGGACTGTTTCACTGCACAATGGGATTGTTGGAAGGTCTGCAGGGTTTCCTGCAGCTCTCTTCACTGCTCCACCAGCCATTGCAGCCTTCCTCCATCACCCAAACTGCCAAATCTCTACACCAGCATCTCCATTCACAAACCCTGGACAAGCACCAAATGGTGATGGGGCAGCGTGCCACATCCCTGCCTCTTCCAGAAACACAGATTGCTCTGACACCTTGCTTGTAAATGCCACATGTAGCTTATTTACGGAGTTTCAATCCCTCCACCAACACATAGCCATGTCTCCACAGCTTTCCACGCTACATCTCAACTTTATAATCCCTTCTCCGAAGGGAGGGAGCCATATCAGATGCCTCTAGTCAGAGAGCCCCTTTATCACCCTCTCCTAGCCTTTTCTTTCTTTTTCCCACGTATCCCCCCTGCCCTTTCTGTGCCCTTTTATACAGTTTCCCTGTTAATGGACTAATTGGTCATTGACTCACTAGCCCCACTTTGGTGTACCTCTGTCCAATTAGGCCTGCTCCAGTACATAATTAGTACTAATAGTGAGTGGAGTGCTAAGTGCTAGCCCTCAGCACTCTGTTACAAATGAAAAACTTCACCACGCACTCCTACAAAAGAAAAGATGCTACGGATGATCCGGAAGAGCAGAGGGAGAGGTTTACTCAGATTTGTAAAAAGTAACTCAACTTCCCCAGTATTTCATTAAATATTTTCAGTCCTTTATCAACTGCTGGAGAAAGAAAGCTTACAAAATATAGCCCATCATATGCACTCCTTACAGCTTTGATTGCAGGAAACTGTTAAGAATGCATGGGTGAGCGTGGGTGAAATTCACCTCTATGCAAAAGGGCAGCACAAGGAGCGTCCATTTAACTCCTACTTATGTCCTATCCTGAGACTGTAGTGGTGCATAGGTCTTTTAAATCTAGATCAGCTAAGGGTGAATTTCATCCTCTTGAGTATACTTGATCAAACAATTAAATGCCTCTTATACTTAAGGATTGACTTTTAAAATCTTTATTTGTGCAACCACGCATACAAATGGCTGGATACGTGCCCCTAATTAGCTTGTGATGATGTGCACAAATAAACATAATTGCCCACTTTTGCATGTGATTATGTGGTGAGAGCATGCAATTTCGGCCCACAGTTGCATGCTCATTTTCCAAACAAAGTTGCATGTCTGCAGTTTTATATCATCTAACCTTGCAGGTCAATTACAGTCCTCTGTCACACAGATTTCAGTCCTTTTCCACCCTAAACACTTATTTGTCAAAAACTAGGGCCCGCAGATGCAGCAATTTAAAGAATAACTAGGAGACAAGTTTAAGCATTGCATTTTATGCAATTCATTTGTTTCAGCGCATTAAGACCTATTCAAATAACTTACATGCAGAAGTCTTTTTTCAGCCAATAAACTATTATACACATAAAATTGCTACCTCTCTTTATTCTCTTAATATACTTTAGAGTATTTCAGAAAGAGGGAAAATTAGGAAATTGCAAAACAAAAAGTTAACTCAGACCCAAGTTCTCTCCTGCATCCTAGATCTACTACTTACATCACATGAAGGTAGATAACTGAATATTGACACATTTTATATTTGTATTTAAATGCAAGAAGTCTTATTACTAAGATGGGTAAACTTGAGTGGCCGGTATTAAGTGAGGATATTGATATAATTAATAGGCATCACAGAAACTTGGCGAAATAATGATAACCAATGAGACATGGTAACACCAGGGTACAAAATACGTAAGAATGATAGAGTAGGTCATGCTTGTTGGGGAGTAACACTATGTGTGAAAGAAAGCATAGAGTCAAAGAGAGTAAATATCTTAAATGAATCAAACTGAACTATCGAATCTTTATGGATAGAAATTCCAGGCTTGAATAATAAGAATATAGTAGTAGGAATATACTACCAACCACCTGACCAAGATGGTGCTGATGACTGTGAAATGCTCAGAGAGATTAGAGAAGCTACAAAAACAGAAAACCCACCTATAAAGAGGGATTTCAACTATCCCCATATTGACTGGGAACACATCACCTCAGGATGGGGTGCAGATATAAAATTTCTAGATTCCATTAATGACTGCTTCATGGTGCAACTAATCCTGGAACCCACGAGGGGAGAGGCTACTCTTGATTTAGTCCTAAGTGGTGCACAGGTTCAGGTCCAAGAGGTGAATATAGGTGAACTGCTCAGTAATAGCAACAATAATGTAATTAAATTAACATCCTTGTAGGGGGAAAATACAAAAGAAACCACCACAGTAGCATTTATTGTCAAAAAGAGGAACTATGCAAAAATGAGGAGCTAGTTAAATGCAAATTAAAAGGAATAGTCACCAGAGTGTAATGCCTGCAAACAGCATGGACACTTTTAAAAACACCATAATAGAGGCTCAAATTATACGTATACACCAAATTAAAAAAAAAAAGTAAAAGAACCAAATAAAAACCCACCAACATGGCTAAACAACAGAGCAAAAGAGGCAGTGAGAGACGAAACGAGATCTTTTAAAAATTAGAAGTCAAATCCTACCAAGGAAAATAGGAACATAAACTTCAGCAATTCAAGTGTAAATGTATAATTAGGCAGGCCAAAAAAAAAAAAGTTTGAACAGCAACTAGCAAAAGACACAAAAACTAACAACAACATTTTTTTAAGTACATCAGAAGCCGGAAGCCTGCCAAACAATCAGTGTGGCCACAGGACGATCGAGGTGCTAAAGGAGCACTCCAGGAAGAAAAGATGCTTGCGGAGAAGCTACATGAATTTCTTGCATCAGTCTTCACTGCAGAGGATGTGAGGGAGATTCCCATACCTGAACCATTCAAATCTGAGGAACTATCTGAGATTAAGATATCAGGAGAAAAGGTTTTGGAACAAACTGATAAATTAAACAGTAATAAGTCACCAGGACCAGGCAGAATTCACTCATGAGTTCAGAAGGAACTCAAATATGAAATTGCAGTACTCCTAACTTTGGTATGTAAACTGTCACTTAAATCAGGCTCTGTAGCAGATGACTGGCAGGCAGCTAATGTGGCACCAATTTTTTAAAAAAGATCCAGAGGCAATCACAGGCCAGTAAGCCTAACTTCAGTACCATGCAAATTGGTTGAAACTATAGTAAAGAACAGAATTATCAGACACATAGATGAGCACGATATAGAATCATAGAATCGTAGGACTGGAAGGGACCTTGAGAGGTCATCTAGTCCACTCCCCTGCACTCATGGAGGGATTATCTAGTAATCTATTAAGTATTATCTAGAACAGAGGTGGGAAAACTACAGCCCGTGGGCCACATCCAGTCCATGGGACCATCCTGCCCGGCCCTTGAGCTCCCAGACAGGGAGGCTAGCCCTCGGCCTCTCCCCTGCTGTCACCCCTCCCCCGCAGCCTCACCTCGCCGCACCACCAGTGCTCTGGCCCATTGCTCCTGTCAGGCAGTGCAGTGGCGTGGCTGGCTCCAGCTGGGCGGTGCGGTTGTGAGCTCCTGCTGCTCTGAGCGGCATGGTAACGGGGTGGGGAGTGGGGGGGGTTGGATAAGTGGCAGGAGGTCCTGGGGGGCAGTCAGTGGTTGGATGGGGCAGAGGTTCTGCAGGGGGGGTGTTGGTCAGGGGATGGGAAATGGGGGGTTGGATAGGCATAGGAGTCCCTGGGATCCTGTCAGGGGGCGGGGATGTGGATAGGGGTCGCGGCAGTCAGGGGACAAGGAGCACGGGAGGGTTGGATGGGTCGGAGGTTCTGAGGGGGGCAGTCAGGGGGCGGGAAGTGGGAGGGAGCAGACAGGGGGCAGGAGCCAGGCTGTTTGGGGAGGCACAGCCTTCCCTACCCGCCCCCGCATACAGTTTCGCAACCACGATGTGGCCCTTGGGCCAAAAACTTTGCCCACCCCTGATCTAGACCATCACTGACAGGTTTTTGTCTACCATGCTCTTAAAAATCTACAATGATAGAGATTCGACAACCTCCTTAAGCAATTTATTCCAGTGCTTAACTATCCTGACAGTTAGGATATCACGTCATGTCATCATGTCCCCTCAGTCTTCTCTTCTCCAGACTAAACAAACCCAGTTTTTTCAATCTTCCCTCATAGGTCATGTTTTCTAGACCTTTAATCATTTTTGTTGCTCTTCTCTGGACTTTCTCCAATTTGTCCACATCTTTCCTGAAATATGTCGCCCAGAACTGGACACAATACTCCAGCTGAGGCCTAATCAGCACTGAGTAGAGCGGAAGAATTACTTCTTGTGTCTTGCTTACGACACTCCTGCTAATAAATCCCAGAATGAAGTTTGCTTTTTTTTGCAACAGCGTTACACTGTTGACTCATATTTAGCTTGTGATCCACTATGAGCCCCAGATCCCCGAGAAGAATGGAAGATGTGTTGTGATCAGCGCAATCTAAATGGGGGCTGAAGGACCAATCGATCAAAGTGCTCTTTCCCTATTTTATCATAGAATCATAGAATATCAGGGTTGGAAGGGACCTCACGAGGTCATCTAGTCCAACCCCCTGCTCAAAGCAGGACCAATCCCCAATTAAATCATCCCAGCCAGGGCTTTGTCAAGCCTGACCTTAAAAACTTCTAAGGAAAGAGATTCTACCACCTCCCTAGGTAACACATTCCAGTGTTTCACCACCCTTCTAGTGAAAAAGTTTTTCCTAATATCCAACCTAAACCTCCCCCACTGCAATTTGAGACCATTACTCCTTGTCCTGTCCTCTTCTACCACTGAGAATAGTCTAGAACCATCCTCTCTGGAACCACCTCTCAGGTAGTTGAAAGCAGCTATCAAATCCCCCCTCATTCTTCTCTTCTGCAGACTAAACAATCCCAGCTCCCTCAGCCTCTCCTCATAAGTCATGTGTTCCAGTCCCCTAATCATTTTTGTTGCCCTTCTCTGGACTCTCTCCAATTTATCCACATCCTTGTTATGGTGTGGGGCCCAAAACTGGACACAGTACTCCAGATGAGGCCTCACCAATGTCGAATAGAGGGGAACGATCACATCCCTCGATCTGCTCGCTATGCCCCTATTTATACATCCCAAAATGCCATTGGCCTTCTTGGCAACAAGGGCACACTGCTGACTCATATCCAGCTTCTCGTCCACTGTCACCCCTAGGTCCTTTTCCGCAGAACTGCTGCCTAGCCATTCGGTCCCTAGTCTGTAGCGGTGCATTGGGTTCTTCCGTCCTAAGTGCAGGACCCTGCACTTATCCTTACTGAACCTCATCAGATTTCTTTTGGCCCAATCCTCTAATTTTTCTAGGTCCCTCTGTATCCTATCCCTGCCCTCCAGTGTATCTACCACTCCTCCTAGTTTAGTATCATCCACAAATTTGCTGAGAGTGCAATCCCCACCATCTTCCAGATCATTTATGAAGATATTGAACAAAACCGGCCCCAGGACCGACCCCTGCAATCCTAATTCATTTTCACTGGCATTCATTATATTAGGCGTCCAATTGCTACTCACTTTTTTGGTGAAAAAAATGGTAAAAAAAAAGGCATTTAGCACTTCCGCCATTTCCACATTTTTCTGTTGTTGTTTTTCTCCCTCATTGAGGAATGGCCCTACTCTGCCCTTCGTCTTCCTCTTGCTTCTAATGTATTTGTAGAATGGTTTCTTGTTACTCTTTATGTCTCTAGCTAATTTCATTTCATTTTGTGCTTTGGCCTTTCTAATTTTGTCCCTGCATACTTGTGTTATTTGTTTATATTCATCCTTTGTAATTTGATCCAGTTCCCACTTTATGTAGGATTCTGTTTGAGTTTCAGATCATTGAAGATCTCCTGGTTAAGCCAGGGTAGTCTCTTGCCATACTTCCTCTCTTTTCTACACAGTGGGGTAGTTTGCTTTTATGCCCTTAATAATGTCTCTTTGAAAAACTACCAACTCCCTTAAACTGTTTTTCCCCTTTGACTTGCTACCCATGGGATCTTACCTACTAACTCCCTGAGTTTGCTAAAGTCTGCCTTTTTGAAATCCCTTACCTTTATTGTGCTGTTTTCCTTCCTACCATTCCTTAGAATCATGAACTCTACCATTTCATGATTGCTTTTACCTAAGCTGCTTTTCACTTTCAAATTCTCAACCAGTTCTTCCCTATTTGTCAAAATCAAATCTAGAACAGCCTCTCCCCTAGTAGCTTTCTCCACCTTCTGAAATAAAAAAAATTGTCTCCAATACATTCCAAGAACTTGTTGAATATTCTGTGCCCTGTATTATTTTCCCAACATATGTCTGGGTAGTTGAAGTATCCCATCATCATCTAGTCCTGTGCTTTGAATGATTTTGTTAGTTGTTCAAAAAAAGCCTACTCCACCTCTTCTTCTTGGTTAGGTGGACTGTAGCAGACCCCCTACCATGACATCACCCTTGGTTTTTTTTACCCCTTTTATTCTTACCCAGAGACTTCCAAGAAGTCTGTCTCCTATTTCCATCTTAACCTCAGTCCAAGTGTATACCTATTTAATATATAAGGCAACACCTCCTACCTTTTTTCCCTGCCTGTCCTTCCTGAACAACTGAAATATGCATATCATCCCACCAAATCTCTGTGATTCCAACTATGTCATAGTTGTGTTTATTAACATTTCATGGAAAATAAGCAGGAAGAACATAAGTCTCATATTAGTATGCAGACATCTAAGAAACTGTTTTAATTCTCCCCTATGTTCTCTCTTGTCTCTCCCTTATTCCTGCTATAAAGGCCCATGCTTGCCCCAGATTCTCACCCTTCTCCCAGGTCTCCATGTTTTTGACTTAACCTGTGGTCTTTTGTCACCTGCCCCCTTCAAACCTAGTTTAAAGCCCTCCTCAATAGATAAGCAGTCTGTATCGAAATATGCTCTTCCCCTTCCTCAGTAGATGGACCCTATCTCTGCTTAGCAGTCCTTCTTCCCGGAACAGCATCCCATGGTCAAGGAAGCCAAAGCCTCCTGGTGACACCATCCTTGCAGGCAGGCATTCATCTCTAGGATGCATCTGTCTCTATCTGGGCCTCTACCCTTGACCAGAAGGATTGAAGAGAACATCACCTGTGCCCCTAACTCCTTCACCCTTACTCCCAGAGCCCTGTAGTCACTTCTGATCTGCTCAGGGTCATACCTCACAGTATCACTAGTGCCCACATAGATGAGTAGCATGGGGTAGTAGTCAGAGAGCTGGATGATCCTTGACAGACCCTCCATAACGTCTCAGATACGGGCCTCTGGCAGGCAGTGTACCTGAGGAAGAATATTGGGGAAGAATGAACTTGGCTTTTGTAAAGGGAACTCATGCCTCACCGATCTATTAGAATTCTTGGAGAGGATTGACCAACATGTGGACAAGGGTGATCCAGTGTGTATAGTGTACGTAGACTTTCAGAACGCCATTGACAAGGTTCCTCACCAAAGGCTCTTAAGCAAAGGAGGTAGTCATGGGATAAGAGGGAAGATCCTCTCATGGAGCAGTAACCGGTTAAAAGATAGGAAGCAAAGGTAGGACTAAATGGTCAGTGAAGAGAGATAAATAGCAGGGATCTCCAAAGATCTGTACTGGGACCAGTGCTATTCAACATATTTATAAAAAGATCTGGAAAAGGTAGCAAACAGTGAGGCAAAGTTTTCAGATGATACAAAACTACTCAAGAAAGTTAAGCCCAAAGCTGTGAAGAGTTACAAAGGGAGCTCATGAAACTGGGTGACTGGACAACAAAATAGCAGATGAAATTCAATGTTGATAAATGCAAAGTAATGCACATTGGAAAAATATAATCCCAAATATACATATAAAATGATGAGGTCCAAATTAGCCGTTACCACTCAAGAAAGAGATCTCTGAGTCGTGGATAGTCCTCTGGAAACATATGCTACACATGCATCAGCCATCAAAAAAGCTAACAGAATATTAGGAGCCATTAGGAAAGGAATAGATAAAAAGATATTTTCTATCATCATGCCGTTATGTAAATCCATGGAACACCCACACCTTGAATACTGTGTGCAGTTCTGATTGTTCCATCTCAAAAAAGATATACTGGAATTTTTAAAAGTACAGAGAAGGTCAACAAAAATATTAGGGGTATGGGACAGCTGCCATATGAGGGGAGATAAAAAAGAATGGACCTATTCAGCTTGGAAAAGAGACAACTGGGGGGATATGACAAGAGGTCTATAAAATCATGAATGGTGTGGAGAAAGTCTATAAGGATTGTTATTTACCCCTTCAAAAACCAGGGGTGACCCAATGAAATTAAAAGGCAGAATGCTTAAACAATTATAAGGAAGTACTTCTTCACTCAATGCATAGTCAACCTGTGAAACTCATTACTAGGGGATATTGTGAAGGCCAAAAGTATAACTGGGTTCAGAAAAGAATTTGATAAGTTCATGGAGGATAGGTCCATCAATGGCTATTAGCCAAGATGGTCAGGGATGCAACCCCATGCTCTGCATGTCCCAAGGCCTGATGCTGGGACTGGATGACAGAGGATGGAGCACTTGATGCTCGCTCTGTTCTGTTTATTCCCTTCGAAGCATCTGGCACTGGTGACCATCAGAAGACAGGGTACTGGGATAGATGGACCACTGGTCTGACCCAGTATGGCCATTTTTATGTTCTTATTCCGTACAGAAAATTTGGGAGAATTGATTACAACTCCTTGATTCCCTGGGCAAATCTGTGCATACCCAGTATAGGTTAGAGCAACCTAGAATCTTCTCTAACCTACACCAGGAAATGCACATAGCTGAAGTGTGGCTCTATGACCCTTACTCTGGGGATGTCACAGGAGCCAGCTATGCTAGCTGTATGCCAGCTGGAGTCTCACCCACATTGTGATATGGGGTGCATAGGTATAGACCTTAAAGGTAAGAGGTCTGATACTCCACTGCTTTGTCTCTTGTATAATGATTTAGTTCTGGGCAAAGTGGGTATAAAATGCTACCATTGTGATGTGGACAGGTGTAAATAACTATGGAAGGTGCAGAGCAGTGGCAAGTCAGCCCCACAGTTATCAGGTAACATAACCGTTACATTCCTACATAGCAAGAACATTGCAGTTAATAAAATCCAAGCCCTGAGACATATGGAAATAATCTGTTAAAGTAATACAGATAAAGATCAGTAATCCTTACAGTTAATACGATCCTCTTTTTTAAAAAATGACATAATTTGGACATTTCCTTTCTAAAGTTTTTGTTTGGGAATAGTGACAAATTCTGCTTCTGTTCATGGGAATAAACTCCATTGACATCAATGTGACTAGTTGTATCTACTTGCGTGAATAAGGCTAGCAGGATCAGGGCCACATGAAGGTATACGTTTCACAAGGAAAAAGAAATAAGTAAGTTTAGAAAATACTACACCTGCACAATGCGGTTGAGTTAATTTTGTGGAAATCTAAACGTGGGACTTTTTGTTTACTTTTGCATTCTCTTTCTTGAAAGAGAAATGAAGAAAAATTTACGATCAAAATGGGCACCTTTTTTGTGCTACATTATTCAACTTTCAGCCTTAAATGAGACAGCGTCTACTCAGGAAGCTTTAATGGTGTCTGTGACAGGGTGAGGCCAGATGGCTACAGGAGAGTAATAGAAGGCAGATATATTAGCCCCAGGTTAAGTAGGTCCCTTTTCCCTGGGTAAGGTAACAGAGAAGGTTCCAGAACAATCAGGAACCTTCTGGAGACAATTAAGACAGACAGGCTGATTAGAACACCTGCAGCCAATCAAGAAGCTGTTAGAATCAATTAAGGCAGGCTAATCAGGGCACCTGGGTTTAAAAAGGAGCTCACTTCTGTTTGTAGTGTGCGTGTGAGGAGCTGGGAGCAAGAGGCACTAGGAGCTGAGAGTGAGAACACAGACTGTTGGAGGACTGAGGAGTACAAGCATTATCAGACACCAGGAGGAAGACACCTATGGTGAGAATAAAGAAGGTGTTGGGAGGAGGCCATGGGGAAGTAGCCCAGGGAGTTCTGGCTGTCGCACAGCTGTTCCAAGAGGCACTCTAGACAGCTGCATTCCACAGGGCCCTGGGCTTGTACCCAGAGTGGAGGGCGGGCCTGGGTTCCCCCCAAACCTCCCAACTCCTGGTCAGACACAGGAAGAGTCGACCTGGACTGTGCGTTCAGAAAAACGTCCAAGCTGAGGGCTGCCGTGAAGCTCCAAGGCGAGCAAATCTGCCAATAAGCGCAAGACCCACCAAGGTAGAGGAGGAACTTTGTCACATGTCTTAACACTAACATGGTCCAGATCATCCCCAAAACTACTCACAGCAGGTGTGCAGCAAACTAAAAATAAACTATTCCACCATGTTTGTGTGAACATCTATTTATACCTGAACTACAAAAATCCTCAAGTGATTGACTTTTAACTTGGATGGCTTTTTCCTTCTGTAGGGCGTTATACTGCAAGATGCTAGGGTGGCTACTGCTGCATCCCCAGAAAACCAGACATCCCAGTTGTTCTGGGGGTGGCACAGTGCGTGAAGTCATGCCATGCTGAGGATGCCATTTTGAAGAGCACACCACCCGTCCTACGCTGGCATGACCTTGCATGTATGGAACGTGTTTGGTCACACTGGCAAGGGCAGGATGGCGCGCTCTTCAAAATGGCATCCCCCCAATCCGTGATACTGGACACCACATCCAGTTTTGCCTCAGAACCGAACAGGAGCCAAAACTATAGAAAAAGAGGATTGGCCAGCTTAAAACAGAATGAATGGGCTGCCTAAAAGGTGCTGACTGCTTCTTGCCCAATGGGAAGTCAGGATGCTCAGTATCTTGCGGGATTAGGTTCCTAATGAGGATTTTATTAAACTAAGGCCCAGTCCTCCTCTCATTTAAGTCAATAGCAAAATAATGATAATACCTAGATCATACTGCACTTTTCCTGCATGGATCTCAGAGCACTTTACAAAGGCAGTCAGTATCATTATCACCATGTTACAGATGTGGGAAACTGAGTCACATGGCAAGAAGGTGACTTACCCAAGGTCACCTAGCAAATCTATGGTAGAATCAGGAATAGAACCCAGGTCTCCTGAGTCCCAGTCCAGTGCATATCTACTCGGTCATAATGCTAAAATTCCCATTGACTTGTGTGTGGCAGTGGTTTGACGTTTCTAGTTTCAGATGGTTTTGAGCTGAGATTGACACTTTCAGTCAGAATGGACAGAAATAGGAATGGCTCTAGGCATTTTGCTGACCAGTTTGGAAAACATTTCCAGCACACCTCCCCACACTCTGAAACGGTGGAGTAAAAATAACCCCCCGACACACACACAAATGACTGAATGGCACAGCATTATGGCACTCAAGGTCCTGCATTCAAGTGTGTTTTTTCCCCACATTATCAAAACACACTAAAAAAAAGTTAAAAATAGCTGAACCAATTGGTTTGAGATGGTGATGAACAACTGAAAAAAATTTGGGGGCTGGGGTGTATGTGTGTGTGTGTCATAATAGAAACTTCATCCTATCTTTACCCACAGAGTTCAATGCGTTGTCTGGTGTAACAGCAGTAGAATATTATACCATGCATTGTGCTAATTCATGAAGGAGAAATTCACCTATGTGCACAGTCCTACGCACCACATAGGCCCATTCAAACCTTATTTTGGGAGTTAAATAAGGATTAGGCCATGTACTGGCCTTTGGCACACCTGAATTTCGCCCATCCTCAGATAATTTCACAAATAAAAAAATATGTTTCTGATTAGAAAATTTTCAGCTAGCTCCAATGAAACAATTTTGTTGGAAAATGCTGTTTTCAGAGTGAAACTTCCCTGGGAACATGTCAATTTTGATGAAATTTCTTTTAAAACAAATAGAAAAAAAGAGTTTATTGATTTTCGTTTAGAAATATTGTTTATTTTTTCCAAAAAAATATTTCTTATTTATTTTAGAAAATTCAAGTTGGAATGAAATGTTTTGATTTAATCAAAACAGAATGTTCCAGCAGACCTGAAACAGAATTTTCAGAAAATGTTATGCAGAAAATTTTGAAATTTTGGTTTTGTGGTGATTTGGAATGAAAACAAATTTCAAATTCTCAGGTGTTTTTTTGCAGAACAGAAAGCCTGGTTGCCAGCGCTAATCCTGATTCTCCTCTTGCTTGTGTGTAAATTGGGAGTAAGTTCCCTGAGGTGTAGTGGAAGGCAGAAAAGACTCAGACCTAATGCCTAGGAAATTAAATAATGAGAAAGAGAAGTTACATAGGAAGAGAGATGGAATGAAAAGCAGCAAGGGAATGATCTTACTCCTAAGGAACTCAATGGAAGTTTTTCCACTGACTTCAATAGGAGTAGGATCAGGACCCAAGCCCTTACAGTATACAGTTTGTAAAGAGACTGTGGTGGAGATGGCAAAAGTAAAACATAAAGGGAGCTCAGAATCCCCATAATTGCCATCTTATTATTTCACTCTAACTTTTTCAGTCTGAATTTGAATCCTTCCTGCACTTTCAAATGTTGTTGATGGCATAAACAAGGCTCTGTCATCCCTGTCTATCTTGGGCTGCTCTTTGCATGTCCTCTTTGTTGTTAAGTCCCTGAATTTTTTCCTCTCTAAGTATTATTTGATTAAAGAGTTTTTTTGGTCCACCCTTTTATGTGCTTCTGCAGCTGCCTACTAGCACCTCTGCCATGGCAGATGCTCCGGCTTCATTCTGAACGCTTGTCCCAGATAGTTCCATCTTCTTTTCTAGATACTTTGAAAATAAAAAGTTGTTGAATTCTCTCATGAATCTCAGCATTTGTTAAAAATTTGTTTAATTTAGTACCCAGTATTTTCCTGAGGCATTTGCTTTCAAAGGCATTTAGAGTTCTGCCTGTATCTTTGGTGGATTACCAGCTCTCACACCCAGCTGTTCAGGTAGAAATAACATCTTAATTGAACATTTGTAGTTTGGTCTCTCAGTTGTAGTTTTTCAATGACCAGATCTTTGTTTAAACTGGTGAATTTAGCTGCCGCTTTGCCAGTTTGACACATTATTTCCTTCTGGTTAGCCCCATTGACTTCGATGTTTCTGTCAAGGTATGTGAATTGACTCACCTCTTGTATTCTTTTGCCTTGGAACGTAATGTCTGAGTTGGGAATTGCTGAGGTTCTCATAAGGTTTGTTTTTTCAAAACTAATTATTAAACCTGGTATTTTATGATGCTGGACAGTTGTCCTTTGCTTGCTTTTCACTTAGAACAGCTACATCATCAACACAATCTAGATCTTCTGGTGTTCTGTTGTTGAACCATGCAATGCCTGCTATCCATAATTACATTTAAACTGTCAGTTATATAATAGTGGTGTCATTGAACATGATATGTGCATAAGACGAATTACATAATCTTTTCTCCTGGAGATCCATAAACAAATACAAATATTCAAAAGGTCAAGTCCCAGTAAACGTGATGTTTTGGATAGCAAGTGAGCTCCAGCGGTGATCCTCAAACTGTAGCCCGTGGATCACTGCTGGTTCATATGGCCCTCCCTGAGGACCTGCAGAATGAAACATGTTGAGAAACATGTTTGCTCCAACCTCCTGCTCTCAAGAGGATGATATTTATAAATCTAAACAATGACTTGGCTTGCAAAAACAAACAAATTACCTATGTACCACAGGCACAGGAAGTACACCGAAACCGGCAGCTCCCTGCTGAGCCACTCATCAGTTTTCAGGTGGGATCTGAAGAGTCACTGCAGCTGTTTCGATTTCTGGTGACTTTTTATTCATGAGCAACATTGCCACAGCTAGGAAATAAAAGAGGAAGAAGCCTGCTGTGGATCCCTCCACAAAACAGTCTATTTCAGAACTACACAATTTTGGGGGGATGCTGGAGCAGCACCAAGACAAATTTTAATATGCGGCAAAGCACCTCTTTCACCTCACCAGGCTCAGCATTTCCCCCTCTAGTGTTTGGGGCCTGGAGTAAATGAGTCCGACTCTGGAGAATTTTTATTCCTCACTTGGGTTTTTATTCTTCAGTATTTACAAGGTGGGCCTCAGGGTAGCCCCAAGCAGGATTCTTCAGCATAACAAAAAGAAACAAGTTCGTAACACAAAAAGTGAATACCTCTTCTTGCCCCCTCTCTGGGGTGTTCCCTCATCATGCTGGCCTCTGGGTGCCAGTCCTTCCCCAAATAGTCTGTCCGTGTGGTTGCTTCCCCTATTGGAAGAAGAGCAGCCTTTGTCCCAGGAGATGCCTTCTCTCCCAGCTACCACTAGCTCTGCTACAATTTATCTCTCATCTCTCCTCACACTCTCTCTCTCTCACCAGAAAAGGTGTTCTGAAAGGTCACAGGCAGCTCCCTTAATTGGACTCAGAGTGTCCCTAGTTGACCTGAGGTAATCTCTTTTTAGCTCATGGGGAAAAGGGCCCTTACCATTCTAGGGCTGATATATCTGCTTCCACCACTCTCTGGTAGCTGTCCAGTCTGACTTTGTCACAAATAGCATTTCTCTACCCTCATCAAACAATAAATGTTATTTCAAACAAACACTTTTTCTTGATATTCCAAAACCATCAGAATGACATACCACCATCTGGATGTTGGAAATTCCACTCATTGTAGGGGAAATATTAAAAATTGTACAAAAGGTCACATTCAACCAAATGCAGCCTGGACTAAGTGGGAGCAACTTGCATGGGTGTCTCTGCCCAGATTAATAAATGATATAAGCAGTGGAGTAAGTTACACTTCATGCGCAAGCTGGTCATAAAACAGGTGTAAGGATGATATCATTGATATGAACTGTGACCATATAGACCATTGTTGCAACTAGGGTCCTCTGGTTGCACCAGGTCTTGTACAGAGGTCGTCAAGTGGGGTGTCTATGGAAGGGTTGTAGTTTGCTGGTTATGATTATGCTGTCTGTATGTGTGTATCATTTTTGTATTTGAAGTTATGAATATTGGCTATGTACTTGTATCTCAATGTGTTTGATTCTAAGTAGCCTTAGTGAAGCATTTGGTTAGCTTCTTGAGAATGGGCACTTACTGACAATAGTCCTATCAAGAAACACTTAACTGACAGTGGACTTTGGAAAGGCGCCAATCCACATCTGAGCTTTCTTGGGAATGTTCAAACTAGCATGTAAACAATGATGTTGGCCTGCAAAAAGCTGAATCATTCATAGACATGTGAGTTGCCCAGGTGGCTACAAATTTCATCTTGTTGCTGTGATTTTCCACTGGAAACAAAGGGGTTTCCGTCCACAAGAGAAAGAATATAAACCTGGAAACCCCTCCATTTCATGTTCAGCTGGCTTAAGAGATGATCTCTCCACTCTCAAGAGATGCCTGAAAGAAACTGGAACAAAGACAGTAACTACGGGTGTGTGAGTGATTCCTGGACCCAGACTAGGTAGGAGTCCAGTCTGTGAAAGAAGCTTATTGAAACATTTCTAAGAGGGAGATTTACTTATATGCAGTTTCTTAATGTATTAGGCTTAGACTTGCACGTTTTGTTTCATTTTGCTTCGAAACTTACTTTGTTCTGTCTGTTATTACTTGGAACCACTTAAATCCTACTTTTTATACTTAATAAAATAACTTTTGCTTATTAATTGACCCAGAGTAAGTAATTAATGACTGGGGGAGCAAACAGCTGTGCGTATCTCTATATCAGTGTTATAGAGGGTGGACAATTTATGAGTTTACCCTGGATAAGTTTTATACAGAGCAAAATGGATTTATTTGGGGTTTGGACCCCATTGGGAACTGGGTATCTGGGTATTGGAGAGAGGAGTACCTGCTAAGTGGTTTTCAGTTAAAGCCTGTGGCTTTGGGGGATGTGGTTCAGACCTGGGTCTGTGTTGCAGCAGCCTAGCATGTCGGACTCAACAAGACAGGGTTCTGAAGTCCCAAGCTGGCAGGGAAGACGGGCTCAAAGGTAGTCTCAGCACATCAGGTGGCAGTCCCAAGTGGGTCTCTGTGACGCAACCCGTCACAGTAAGTAGCTAAGTATTAAAACTTGCAGTATTTAACGGTGAAATCCTAGCGGATCTTAAACATAAAAAAGAAGCTTACAAGAAGTGGAAGGTTAGACATATGACCAGGGAAGAGTATAAAAATATTGCTCAGGCATGTAGGAATGAAATCAGGAGGGCCAAATCGCACCTGGAGCTGCAGCTAGCAAGAGATGTCAAGAGTAACAAGAAGGGTTTCTTCAGGTATGTTGGCAAGAAGAAGAAAGCCAAGGAAAGTGTGGGCCCCTTAATGAATGAGGGAGGCAACCTAGTGACAGAGGATGTGGAAAAAGCTAATGTACTCAATGCTTTATTTAGAGGAACAGCCGTGTTAGTCTGTATTCGCAAAAAGAAAAGGAGTACTTGTGGCACCTTAGAGACTAACCAATTTATTTGAGCATGAGCTTTCGTGAGCTACAGCTCACTGATGAAGTGAGCTGTAGCTCACAAAAGCTCATGCTCAAATAAATTGGTTAGTCTCTAAGGTGCCACAAGTACTCCTTTTCTTTTTGCGAATGCTTTTTTTGCCTCTGTCTTCACTAACAAGGTCAGCTCCCAGACTGCTGCTCTGGGCATCACAACATGGGGAATAGATGGCCAGCCCTCTGTGGAGAAAGAGGTGGTTAGGGACTATTTAGAAAAGCTGGACGTGCACAAGTCCATGGGGCCGGACGAGTTGCATCCGAGGGTGCTAAAGGAATTGGCGGCTGTGATTGCAGAGCCATTGGCCATTATCTTTGAAAACTCGTGGCGAACGGGGAAAGTCCCGGATGACTGGAAAAAGGCTAACGTAGTGCCAATCTTTAAAAAAGGGAAGAAGAAGGATCCTGGGAACTACAGGCCAGTCAGTCTCACCTCAGTCCCCGGAAAAATCATGGAGCAGGTCCTCAAAGAATCAATCCTGAAGCACTTACATGAGAGGAAAGTGATCAGGAACAGTCAGCATGGATTCACCAAGGGAAGGTCATGCCTGACTAATCTAATCACCTTCTATGATGAGATTACTGGTTCTGTGGATGAAGGGAAAGCAGTGGATGTATTGTTTCTTGACTTTAGCAAAGCTTTTGACATGGTCTCCCACAGTATTCTTGTCAGCAAGTTAAAGAAGTATGGGCTGGATGAATACACTATAAGGTGGGTAGAAAGTTGGCTAGATTGTCGGGCTCAACGGGTAGTGATCAATGGCTCCATGTCTAGTTGGCAGCCGGTGTCAAGTGGAGTGCCCCAGGGGTCGGTCCTGGGGCCGGTTTTGTTCAATATCTTCATAAATGTTCTGGAGGATGGTGTGGATTGCACTCTCAGCAAATTTGCGGATGATACTAAACTGGGAGGAGTGATAAATATGCTGGAGGGCAGGGATAGGATACAGAGGGATCTAGACAAATTGGAGGATTGGGCCAAAAGAAATCTGATGAGGTTCAATAAGGATAAGTGCAGGGTCCTGCACTTAGGACAGAAGAACCCAATGCACAGCTACAGACTAGGGACCGAATGGCTAGGCAGCAGTTCTGCGGAAAAGGACGTAGGGGTGACAGTGGACGAGAAGCTGGATATGAGTCAGCAGTGTGCTCTTGTTGCCAAGAAGGCCAATGATATTTTGGGATGTATAAGTAGGGGCATAGCGAGCAGATCGAGGGACGTGATCGTCCCCCTCTATTCGACATTGGTGAAGCCTCATCTGGAGTACAGTGTCCAGTTTTGGGCCTCACACTACAAGAAGGATGTGGATAAATTGGAGAGAGTCCAGCGAAGGGCAACAAAAATTATTAGAGGTCTGGAACACATGACTTATGAGGAGAGGCTGAGGGAGCTGGGATTGTTTAGTCTGCAGAAGAGAAGAATGAGGGGGGATTTGATAGCTGCTTTCAACTACCTGAGAGGTAGTTCCAGAGAGGATGGTTCTAGACTATTCTCAGTGGTAGAAGAGGACAGGACAAGGAGTAATGGTCTCAAGTTGCAGTGGGGGAGGTTTAGGTTGGATATTAGGAAAAACTTTTTCACTAGGAGGGTGGTGAAACACTGGAATGCATTACCTAGGGAGGTGGTAGAATCTCCTTCCTTAGAAGTTTTTAAGGTCAGGCTTGACAAAGCCCTGGCTGGGATGATTTAATTGGGGATTGGTCCTGCTTTGAGCAGGGGGTTGGACTAGATGACCTCGTGAGGTCCCTTCCAACCCTGATATTCTATGATTCTATTAAAACTTGAAGTCAGTAGGTACACTAAGAGAATGTAACCTACACATCGAGGAGGCAGAACTGGGGGAGGGAACCATGAGTATGGTAGAACAGGTTCCTCCCTAATTTAACATGTGTCCATACTGTCCTCAGTACTCTGGGGTAAAATTCAGCCCTGGCATAAGTGGCTTTGGTGGGAATTATTCCAATGCCAAATTTGGTCTCTGTGTTATACCAAATGTGTGGTTTTGCACATCCACTAAATGCTAAGGGCTATATTCTGTTCTCAGCTCCCCAGTGTACATCTGGAATAACTCCCGTTGAGTTCAGTGGAGCTACCCCAAATTTAGATTAGTGTAAAAGCAGATTTTGTTACTGTTCAGCGGAAGTTGCTATTTTGTCACGTGCACCCATTCTGTGGTCAGGTTTCACCTGGTCCCTGATTCTGCTTTTATTTACACCACTGTAACTCCAGTGACTCCAGTAGAGTTACTCCTGGTTTATACCACTGTCATGGGAGATTGGAATCAAGCTGTTGACAGGCGATGTACACCACCATTTAGTTTATCACTGAATTTGATCTTTGGGAGATTCTTGTCTCATATTTGGTGACCTCTGTAGGGTTTTAAATTTTACAGTGAACCATAAGAATTAACTTTTAAATGCCTCAAAAAATCTACACAAATCTCATATCACATAGGATACAGAGAGTTTACATTCTTCTAAAGAGCCTCAACTCATTCTCATCCAAAAAAATAAACACCACTGGTAGATTTTCTCTTGGAAAAGAATTAATTCAGACTTAACTTCTGGTACTGTTTAGACGTATGACTTTGCTTTACTACATGCTCCCTTCTATGAAATCACACAGGGAATTCCATATTTCAAAAGCAGCTTTTTTATTGAGACCCATGTGCTCAGAATATTCTTCTTGTCACGATTTGGACACTGTTTTAGTTCATATACTTTTATTGACAGGGAGCCTAGTCCATTTGGTTGACTCTCTCAAACATTAACTCCTACAGCTTTGGCTTGAGCTGCTAAGATTTCCCAATCTACAGGTTAAATTGCCCCATCTATATGAGAAGAGAGGAACCAGACCCATTAGATCTGCCTACAGGGGGGGTGAGGAGAAATGGTACCTTCACAAGATCATCCTTGCTTTCCCCAATTTTACAGAGCTCCTCTGCTGAAGATTCTGAGGTAGGCCAGGAGTGGGGATCAGACGCTCTCCATAACATCATCCAAAGATTTCTGATTAGAAATGTGCTTGTATGTTAATGCCACTTCAGACAGAATTAACTCTTATTGAGTCCTTCCGGGACTGACTATGGAATCATAGCAGGACTTAGCCAATGGCAGCACAGCTCCTGAAGGTGCTGTAATACTAAACAGTCCAACAGGGCAACATTGAAAGACCAGCCCTATGTGCAGGCTCTCCTGGATACACAATAAAAGGAGGCACTACATTCTACCACCTAATGTGTGTACTATTTCTTTAAAACTGTAACAGGAAATCAGGAAGGAGGGATCTGGGTAAGATTCTAGGCAGCACAGAGAGGGAGAGAGAGAGAAAGAAGCATTGGGGACCAACCGTTTTCTTTACGCCAGTAAAATTCCTTCTTCACTGGTAGAAGGAAGTGACACTTCTAGTTATTCTTTACCATTGTCACATGACTCCTCCCTCCTCAGGGTAGTGTAGTGAACCCACCACAGTATATTAGTGCGGGTTGAACTCTAGACCTTTGTCAACGAAAGCATACGCCAATGGATACAGGACAATTACTTGGAGACGCCCAAAGAATTTACGTCACTGAATTTCCTGGGTCCTCTGTCCTCTTTCTGTAGGTTTCTCCATAGGAGGGACTGATAAGTCCTGAATTATTGAGAGTGAATTATGAGCTTTTTTTGTTGAGGAATTAGATTAAAAATCTTTTGAGGATCTATTTTTCTCTAGTGTTTGATGGTTCTTGTAAATAATTGTACTCTTTTGCTGAGAGGCCTATATTTGAAAGGATAACTTCTTACAGATAAGGAAGTAATGACTTGATGACTTCTGCCCATTTAAAATCAGCAACTACTAAACACAATTAGTTGTTGGATGAAAGATCCTCGTATAGATACTAAGGACCTGATGCTGACCTCATAGTGGGGTAAACCAATAGTTATTCCACAGAAGCCAGTGGAGTTGCACCACTGTAAATGAGATCAGTATCACACTCTGTGTTCCAGGTCTCTGTAATCATTGACAAATACGCTGCTTGAGGGATTAGAGCTACACTCTTATTTCTTCTAGGATTTTCCTTAAATTTTACTGCTCTCCATCCAAGAAGGGTAAGTTGAAAATGTAGGGCCAGGCCTTGAGCTGGTGTAAATCAGTGTAGCAGTGGAGCCACACTAGTTTATAGCAGTGTGGGTCTTGCCTCCGTCTTATTTATTTAGGTCCTATAAAATGTGTAATATCCCAATTTATTTTACAATCCAGAGTTCATCACATCTGTCACTTAGAAAAACAGATTACCTACAATGACTGAAAAAAGAATGATATTTTCTAGTAATTATGATAAATATCTATTCCTCTTTATTCTATTTTTAATTGATTTAAATTTTCACAGTTGCAGGAAATTATGGGGGGTAGGGGAGATCAGACAACAGGGGATCAGAGAATCATGTAATGACCGTATAACCCTTAAAACATGAATTGTCAACATCATATGTCAAAATATACAAAGTAAATATCCTTAAACCAAACTCTAAGAACTTCTCAAGCAGCATTTTCTTATTTTGCTTATCTGTGTATTTTATTTATTATTGATGGAAATATATTTTACTGGTTTGTGTGTAAGCGAATTCAATGTTTATCAACATTTACTGATAAAAATCTAATAATTTCAAGCCTACCAATAATAATTATACATCAGGCCATGGTTTGTTGTAATGGCGGTTTCTGTCTGACTTTTTACAGTTCACTTATATTTACTCATTACAAATATTTGCCATTTGCTATTATCATCATTACATATTATTTGTATTACAATATGGTCGAAGGTCCTCCCAGATCAGGCCTCCCCAACACATAGAGAGAGACTGTCCCCACCTTGAGAGCTTCCAGTCTAAATAGACGGATAAATAGACAGTGGGTGGAGAAACAGAGCCAGAGACAGGTGAAATGATTTGCCTAATGCAGGCAGTCCTCGACTTTATGACGTTTATAAATTGTCATCATATTTCAACTTTACGATGTCAGTTTTGACTTTATGATGCTCGATCCAATACTGTTCCTGTGGGAAATTTGAGTTATGTTTTTGACTTAAGACGCGATTTTTAGGAACCAATTGTGTCAAAAGTCCAAGGACTGCCTGTATCACACATCTGATCAGTAGCAAAACTGGGGAGAAAACTGAACTCTCTTGGCTTCCAATTCAGTGTCCTAGTCACTAACTCTACACCACATCCTGTTAAATCATCTTTTTAAAATGATAGCTCTCATTCCCCTCTTTAACTTTGTTTTTTAAAGCCACCAGATGGATTAAACCTCAGTCCTGGTTCTAGTTCCTTTCAAAAGTTTTTTAAAAGACTTTTGCATTGCAGCTTCAGTTGTCTTTCTCCCACAACCTTCCTCATGCCATCCTAAGGTATGAATCATATTCCCTACTCTGGTCCACTAATCCATTATATCCTCTGGTTCAAACCCCTCCTGAAAAATCATTCTTCCACAATTCCTACCATAAATGAACCCATGTTCATGCCCAAATTTCCATTGACTTCAATACAGTTGGGACCACCAAGATATTCATATGAATAAACGGACTTTACTTTTATAATCCTCATCCTTCCCCAACCAGCTCTTCCCTACTGTCACACGTGTGTGGTTAGCTGGCTGTTAAAGCAACTGTTGCTAACTTACTGGGGTACATAATATAATATTAACAAAAATCATTCTTACAGATTCCCCACCACCACCCCGATGCTATGCAGTTTATGGCTTCTTTCTGAATGGGATTGTCCAGTTAGATAGCTTGAGTATAGAAAGGCTTGGAAGGATTAGATTTTTATTGGTAAATATCGACAAATGTTGATTTCACTGTACGCACACAGATGACAATATTTCCATAGATAATAATCAATGTTTACAGATAGGCAAAGAAAGAAAAATGCTACTTGAAAACTTATTAATGTTTGATTTAAAACTATTTACTTTGTATACGTTGACATATGATGTTGACTGTGTGTTTTAATGGTTATAAAGCTTTAATTTTTTGAGTCTGAATGCCAGTCATTAAATAATTATTGTCTGACCTCCCCCGCAACTGTGAAAATGTAAATTGATAAAAATTTTAAAAATCCTTAAAATGATATTATCTGTTGAAATTATGAATAAAGTAAAAATAGAATTCTGCTAAGCCTAAATATAAAGGTCCCTCAGGTATTATGATCATACCTATAACTATCTAATTCTCAGATAGTAGTTCCATCGCTGCACTGGTTTGGCCTTTCAGTTGTCTATAGGCCTGCCAGGTTCACTGTGCAACATAAATACTTAATTTCCTTGATAGTGATCTTGTTTTTCTCTCTACTGAGCTTTAAATTCTCCCTTGGTCTCTCTGTAAGGCTTGTTTCAGTCTGTGGCTGTGCTCCTCTCTGTCTTATAGCAGAGCATCAGTCTTAGTAACTGTTTCTTTGTCTTAGCTAGTTAGACCTTGTATTTTGTATCACAGACTTGTGTGCAATGCCTAATCCCATGGAAGTCACAAATCAACTGCATCTCCAAAAGATAACATTACAATTCTGCATGGAGTTAGCACATAGGGCTCCATCCTGCATCACCTGAGATCAATGAGAGCAGGATTAGTACGTAGAGGAAGTGAACTTGCTTTTTATTTTATCTAGTGCAACAGAGTTTGCTTTGATTCGCATCGTCAAAATCATGAAGAGTGTGGAAATCTGAAAGCATTCCTCACAGCCTGCTTCACTGGAGCCTGGTCTACATACAATTTTCCTACCAGTATAACAGTTTTGGTTAGGGGTGTGATTTTGTACTGATATAGTTACAGTAGAACCTCAGAGTTACAAACACCTCAGGAATGGAGGTTGTTCATACCGCTGAGCAAAACGCTATGGTTGTTCTTTCAAAAGTTTACAGCTGAATATTGACTTAATACAGCTTTGAAATTATATCACGCAGAAGAAAAATGCCGCTTTTAACCGTCTTAACGTAAATGAAACAAGCACAGAAACAGTTTCCTTATCTTGGCAAATCTTTTAACCCCCTCCCCTTTTTTTTAGTAGTTTACATTTAACCCAGTTCTGTACAGTACTTGGTTTTTTTTGTTTTGTTTGTCCCTGTTGCTGCCTAATTGTGTACTTCCGGATGAGGTGTTTGGTTGATCAGTCAGTTCGTAACTCTGGTGTTCGAAACTCTGAGGTTCTACTGTATACCAGTGCAACCCCAATGTGGATGAAGTTGTGTCAGTATAGCTTATTCCTATTTGCATAAGGGGAGTAGCTATACTGATATGCACCTTTATACTGATATAACTGTATCCACACTAAAGAAGGTTATAGTGCTTTAACTGGTATAGGAAAGTGGTACAACTTTCTAGTACAGACAGGGCCTTTGTCCTTTAGGTAAACTATAACCAATTTTAGCTACATATGTATATTTAAACACAAAATACCACACAGCAGGTGTTGAGCCCTGAACCTTATGCACTAAAACTCAAACCCTTACCACTTTGGAGCCAGAAGAGTAACTCCTACAGATGTAAACAAGTAGTAGGCTGTTTTAAGTCAGCCCTTAAAGTTGCCTTTATACAGTTGCCTGGATACTTATTAGCGCTGGTATGAAAAGGAAAAAAGTTTTGCAAAACTGTTAGTGAAATTTGAATTCTGTTATTGGAAGTTAGTTTTACTCAAAGTTTTCTGACTAGCTTTGCTAATTACAACAACATTTCTTGTGGCCTTTGCTGCCACTCTCAAATACAGAGCGGACTAGTACTTGAAAAAAGCCTTGTGTATGGCTAGCATGTGGAGCTGATTTAAGAGATGTGTGGCACATACAGAGACAAGTGTCACCCCCTGAATTTGTCAAGTGATTTGTGTGGTATAGAAAATAGGTATTGCTGATGGGAAGCAACAATGGTGCTGCTGTCATGACGCTAGGACCTTCCATCACAGGATGTCAAAGCACATCACAAGCATTAATTAATCCTTTTGAGATTCCTGTCAGGTAGGGGTGTATTATTATTTCCATTTTATAGATGGGAAATGGAGGCACAGACAGGTTAAATTACTTGCCCATGGCCACCCAGGAAGCCTGAGTTAGAACCAGGTTTAGAATCCAGGTCTTCTATGTCCCACTCTTCTGCTCCAGCACACAAATTAAGATTAACTGAGGTGCTTCTTCAGATCCTGAGAGACAACTCACTAACACTGGCAGGTGGGTGTTTTCAATAAAGGGGTCTTGTCTGTGGAACTTGCTCCCCCTCTTGTGGTTCAGCAAAGTAAGGGTTTGGTAAGCTTCAGTAGGGCAACGTGCAAGGTGGCAGGCTTCTAATCAATGCTTTGATTTGAGGCTCATAAGTACATTTTTATATAGCTGCAAGGCAGCTCATGTGTATTAGCAATGTAGTAACAGTGCAACACAAGAGCAGTGTGCTAAAAGCACTGTGCAGAGGGGAGGTGGGTTTTTTTGTTTTAAACTGCATTTTAAAATTCTGGTCTGTGAGGGCCCAAGTGCTGTGTTATGTACCATGTGCCAATACGTATAATGTCAATCAGTATTTAGCTCCTCAGTCTGCAGTTCTGTTGTCCATTAAGCACAATGAAAGCCATTGGGTGCTCAGGCTACTGCTTTAGATGCTTAAACATGGATTTAGGATTTCAGCTTGTTCCTTTGGATACATTCATATAAAAACAAATACAATTAAAAAACCCCACAAAGTTACACACAAAGTAGGAAACTTACAGTCCACACTTTTCAGAAATTTGCAGTTCAGATTCAACACTGAAATGCCAAATATGCTCTATGGTAAGGCACTGAGAGTAGTACTTCACAGTTTCTAAGTGCTGAGGTTTTAGGGTGAAAGCCTGGCCCTATTGAAATAAATGGAAATTTTGCCATTGGGGTCAATGTCCTTGCTTTTGATGGCTTCTGTTAACTCTCCGGGTGTCCTTAAAATAATTTAATTATTGTGTGTTTTCATAATTAAGATAGAGTCAAAATAAGTCTAAAGTTTAATTTCATCACATAAAATTGTACGGGATTTTTTATGCTGAAAACCTTGATTAGCTTAATACAAATAAACAAACCCTCTCTTTACCTCACCTTCTTAAATTTCAATTATGAAATAAATTTAAAAGTGACTATGGTTTAGGAAACTAGCAGAATTTGAGGTTATTGGCCTTGATTGTTCTTTCAGTTACACCAGGTTAAACCAGGAGTAATGTAAAAGTAGCGTACATGAGAACAGAATCAGACCCACTGATTGCAGAAATATTAAGCTAACTCCACAGTTCTGAATTAAGGAGACAGAATATCAGATTGATGGAGGCAAGGTGATATGAATAGAAATATATATATAGGTAAAATTCACCTCTGTATGGAAGGTCGTGTGCATCACTTAAACTGTATTTTGAAGATTTATGTAGGGCTTAAGTTGTGCAAATGCCTTGCGCTAGTCTTCTCTGTGCAGGGCTGAATTTCAGCCTATGTGAGCAGAAACTTCAGAATTGACCTGTCATGATTATACCCTCAAAGACTGATAATCTCTCTCTCTTCAGTTCTCTAGTCCTCCGGGAAAGGGGGGGGGGGCGAACAAGATTTGATATTCCTGATGTTTTAAAGGTGAAAAAGGAAAAAATCATTTGAATTTCAGAACTCCCTGCATGTTTCACAATGTAACCAGGTGAAACTGTGGTTTTGGCTGAGTTTTGCTTTGTGTTTTCACATTTGCTTAAACCCCAAACCTGCAATGGAATCACAGGCAGTGAGTCTCCACAACTTAAAACCAAAGGAAATATTTCTACAGACCCCTGCCAGCGGAGAGCAATTGACTTCATCAGGCTTTGGCTCTTCCTCAATATCCAGTCTGTTCATTTTTACAGAAAGACTACTGAAATGTTAACATAAATTAACATAACATAAATTCAACACTCTTATTGAAAACCACCTCTAGGTGGAAGTATCGACCCTGCTGAAAGAACCGAGCTCATAAACATCAATCAGGAAGAAATGATGGCAACATTTTAAAAACTACCTCCCCCAACATATTACGTGGCAAGTGGAATCAGATGAGGTGCTTTGAAATTTGTAAAACTGGGGCTTATTGGACTCAGGAATTTGCTTTTCATTGGCTTTAATTCAGGGATGCACTTAAACACAGGCTTAAGTCCCTGTTCAGGAGAGCAGTTACGCATATACTCATGACCTAAATGTAATTTAAACATGTGCTTAAGTGCTGTCCCAAATAGGGACACTTTGAATCAAGGCCAGAGTTTGGTGAACCTTGAGGCCCACTTCAATGCCTATCTGTCTACTCAGGTTTATTTGTGGGCTGATTCAGGAGGTTATAGAGTCTAACTTGATAGTAATTTTAAATTTTATTTTCCCACGTGCTTATAGATACCGATAGGCACAGGATATGTATTAAAATACTAAGGCTAAGACTCTGATATCCTTCCTCATATTGAGCAGTACCTTACTTTGTAAGTAATAATCTTTGGCCTCTTCAAACAAATTTTGAGTCATTTTACGACAGTCTAACTTACTGCTTGTGGCTCCGATCCTGTAAGGGGAGCTGCATGAACAGACCTCTGTGCTGAGCCATTGAGCTGAGCCATTAACTTCAAAGTAGATGGGGGATTGTACAAGACATACAAGCCAACTCTTTAAATGTTGTGAAGAGGAAGGAACAAAGAAAACGTAAGTATTTGGGAAACAGAACCATTGAGAAGAAAAGCAAGGAGGGCTGCACAAGAAGTAGCTTATAGTATCAACACATTCATGAAAAAAGCACCCAAAGGCCTCAGGCAAGAATGGTGACCCTTTAGTGCAATGATAGTTTCTTAATCACTACACAGAACAGTTTGGCAAACCAGAGAATCGCTGCTCGTCACTTTTCCCACCATTATTTTTGGAACAGATTGTGTACCCCTTAGTCCCAACGGCAAGCTGTTATTCAAAACAGTAGTCCCATTGAAGTGATTGTGAGTACGTCTACTCTGGAATAAAAGACGTGCGGCACATCCGTGACCATCCTGAGTCATCTGACTGGGGCTCGGGCTGTAAGTTGAGGCTCAGGCTGGAGCCCAGGCGCTGGCAGCCTCCCGCCTTGTATCAGCTGACCCAGACCAGCTGCAGGTGTTTAATCGCTATGGAGACATACTTTTCTGTTTTGGAAAGTACTTTGAGATCTACAGATGAGAAGCACTAAGAGCTAGGTATTATTGTGACTCATGGATTAAAAGTGCTATTTACCATGAATAAGATGATCAGGATCTGGCCTTTTCCAGATAGTCTCCTGAAAAGATGCTGAAATAATGTGGAAAATTTAGTCCCTTTATCTGGATTAGCCTGGTATTTCTCCCTTTCCGAATGTAGACATTCCTTCGAAATTATGGAAACCTTTAACTATTTGTAGAATTACAAGATCCCTATTTCTGAGCCAGTGATTGGCTGGTATTAGGCCTGTGCATGCATATGTATGTAAAAATCAAAAGATTCACCTATTCCTACATTCTGATGAACTTTTACTCCATAGATGTGCCATTGTAAAGCTATATATGATTTGGATGTGAGGTATCTCAGAAATCACCTCTCCCCCCATAGACTACTTCGGCAGCTGAGATCAACTACGGTGCTTGAGCTAAAACTTCTTAGATTACAATATCTGCTTGCGGCTGAGCATTTTCATCAGAGGGCCTTTAATTCTAGAATTTAAATCTCCACCACCCCCTTGATTCAGCAGATCCATAGTGTCCTGAAGGCACATGGAAAAGGCCATTTGTGTACATGACATAGGGTAAAATGGGGAAATTGCACTGTTAAATGACTGCAGCATTGGAAGAGAAAACAAGGAACTAGGTACACATCTTCCACCAGTGCCATGAAGTGTGGAATAGCTTGAGGGATGAGTGGAGGGGAAAATTAGAAAAAGTGGGGCATGACTGTGACCCAAAAGCCTTTTAATGCCAACTGGCAAGGGAGTTACAGGAACATCCTGATTCTGGTGTGTACACTCTAGTTCAAACAATGTCACATGAGATTTCAAATGAAAGCCAGTTTCACTCTAGATGTTAATATAATTGTGAAATGTGCGTACAGATACTATGTCAGAAGTTATGTATGTACACTGAAAACATGTTCTTAGACTCTGTATCAAGGTAGTAGTCACCAGCAAAGGTGAAAAACTGGTTTTCCTCCACAAGGGAAGTAAGAACTGTATCTCCCTCTGTTGGGATGGAACTTAAGCATTGTACGCTAACACAATGGAGGTTCATTTAACATACATAGTCAAATGTTAACAAAGAGAGATGAACTCAACAGGGAAGGAGCACAGAGGAAAAGACAAACCACAGGGGGTTATCCTGCCTTTAAGTAAAGACAATGAACTTTGTGGGTATTTCTAGACAGCACCCCTTCAGGCTGCATCTAAGAAGTAAAATGGACAGCTCATTTACATTCATGAAAAAATGGTCTCAGTCAACCTTGGCTGAAAATGCTGAAGAGGATTTTGGGTGAGATAAATTTCTTTATACAGGAGGTTAACTTGTTAGTTAAGTTTAGTCCCTAGAAAGTGTGTTAGGATTTTGTTTTATATGTAGCCATTTGTTTCCAATATTATCACTCACTATTACTTGAATCTCCAATAACAAACTTATTTTTATTTTGACTATAACTATATCTCAGTGCTGCAATGTTAAGCCAAATGCTGGTCCAGAGTTGAATCTTACCAGCTGCTGTGTGCGCTTCTTTTGGGACCAGCAGGCCTGGTACGTCTGTGAGTATTCGGCGGGTAAGAGGCTGAATCCTACAGGGAATGCTCAGAGAGGGCTTGTGGGTTGGTGCATGCCTGTCTCTACCGGTACAAAGAGAGGCCTGTAGAAGCCTGGAACATAGTGGTTGTGCTGCCAGCAGCTGTTGGTTTCATGGAGTTGACCCACAGCGGGCACAGAAAAGACTTCTTTACACTAAGGGCAGGTAATATTGAGGTGTCTCCCAATCCTGGGTACCCCTGGGTACCCCTGTCATGACCCTATGTCCTGGATAGAGCCAAATGAAAGAGGCAAAAACAGGCTCAGACTGCAGGTTTGACGACTGAAAATGAAGATCTATTACCTGATCCTTGTGCAAAAACAGCACAATATTTTCTGAATGTCACTACTTTTAAATAAGTGAACGTACTTTAGGAAAAAGGTCTATAGTTATTATAAATTATTTGTTTTACCATTACACCTAGTAGTGCTAGTCATGGACCAGGTCTCCATTATAGGAGGACCAGGCGCTGTACAAACAGAGAACCAACACACAGTCCTTGCCTCGAGGAGTTTACAATCTACAGTATAAGACAAGAGATGACAGATGGAAAGTACAAGTAAACAATAAGACACTTATTAACTTAGCCTTTCCTCCTAAGACGTGGTAGCACATTATTTTAACTGACAAAATCATTTTCTCATAATCCATCTAAATCTTAAATTTTATAGTGTATATGTATAAAGTAAATGGGAATATATTCGCAGTGCAACCAATTGCTGGAGTACATGTGCATACAGTGTCACATTCTGCTCTCATTTACACGAATGCAAATAGGACGTAAGATGGACCATTGGAAAAAGAGCCCAGGCTGAACAAAGCATTTACACAGTACATGAAAGACACACATTTGAGTGTCAGGCATATGGACAGACTTCCCTGTTTAACTTGGTCAAGTCAGGTTGGTTAATTTTGATCACAAATCAATAATCATGCTTTTCCCATGTGCGCTGCTTAGACCTGCTCCATTGCCAAGATCTTTGCTCGAACAAGCAGGACAACATCTGTTCCCATTTATTGCTTTGCCCTGGCTTATTTTAGGGGGCTTTTAACGAATGGAAGTTTTTGTATTCAGCAGCACCTCTGCCTGAAAGCCCTTCTATGAGAAACGGTTACAAAATTAGCTTTCCCCTTAGAGGTAGTATTCGGTTTCTTACTTGTGCAAACATGGACATGAGAGTGTAAATGAGTCTTTTCTAGGCTGGTCATCAATCTCTTTCCTCTCATTATGTTCTTCCAGAGTTTGTTTTTTAACTGGGGAGTGAATTTTTGGTTGCTGTTGCTCCCCTGCAATCCACCTATAGAGTGGGTGCTCCTTGTGTGCAGGGGAGCAGATTAACTGCACTGTCACGAAAACCACGCTTTAGGCTGTAAGGAAGGGCTGGTTCTGGAGAGCTTCCACAGGTTTCTGGGGAAATCTCCAGTACTCATCTCCAATAGCAGAGAGATGGATAACTTTCCTATAACCCATAGACCAGGGGTTCTCAGACTTTTGTACTGGTGACCACTTTCATACAGCAAGCCTCTGAGTGCGACCCCCCATTTGGGGTGGAAGCTGACAGCTTGCGACCCCCCATGTAATAACCTTGTGACCCCCTGAGGGGTCCCAACCCCCAGTTTGAGAACCCCTGCCATAGACCTAACATCAACTCAGTGGCTAACAACAAAAGAAGGGCAGGAGGTGTAATCAAGAAGCCCTTCCTTGGGATGTTTATATATCTTAACCCTCAGTCCCATTGAGTGGGTTCTGCAATTAACTGAACGCTAATCATCAGGGTGGTATTTTTGGGTTCATTATGGCTACACTCACATTTTCAGATGCTGCCTGTTTCATGTCCAATATTTCCCCTAAAAAGACTGGCAATGTGTTTGTGCCCAGGTGGCCTACCCAAGTATGCCTTTTATTATTAGTTATTAATTTATGGTAACACCCACTATGTGTAAGATGCTTTCCAAACACTCAGTCTCTAATCAGAGAAGCTCACAGTCAAAGGACAGACGTACAAGTACACAGAAGTAGGGAAATAAGGTTAGTCAATATATATCCAAGTGAGCTAATTTCCATTGTGGAATGGCTCCTGGCAGTGCCAGTGTTGTGAGATTAGATTACTCATGTGCTTAAATTTATTTGGGTTCCTTGCTGAATCAGGGATGTAAACTTTAAGTTGTTATATATTTAAGAGGCTTCTTCACATTTGTGAGATGCAGAGGAGAGACTTCCAGAATGGGGCTTTCCTAGTACAGAACTCATTGCCCGTTTGTATTTTACTAAATGGCAGCAGAAGACCCTTTGGATAGATGTGGCTATCAGCATCAGTGCTACAGTGCACTTGCTCCTCTTTGGGATTTTGTCAAGAAATTGCTCAACAAATTGAACTGGTGACATCAGATTACCTTACTTTCTCAAAATTTAGAGAATTCATGACTAACGGATAGAAAAATAGATAAATTGTCACACTGATGACTAGTGACAGATGATAGAAATATCAAATTTCAAATTTTTGTTTTTCTGTAATTAGAGGACCATAGCAAATGCGTACCACATTACAAAGTTGCAGCTTACAAGGGAGTTTCTTTTTCTTAATTCCAATTATAAGCACTGAAAAAAGACTAACCTCTTGGTGATCTCAGATGGAAAGGTCAAAATCATTGATACAGAGTAATCTGAATCATCTGGCAAGCTGGGCACAAACAGTACACATTATAATATGGCTAAATGTAAATATCTGGGAACAAAGAATGTAGGCCATACTTACAGGATGGGGGACTCTATCCTGGGAAGCAGTGACTCTGAAAAAGGTTTCAGAGTCACGGTGGATAATCAACTGAAAAATGAGTTCCCAATGCAACAGTGTGATATGGTCTAATATGATTCTCAGATGCATAAATGGGGGAATTTCGAGTAGGAGTAGAGAGGTTATCTTGGCACTGGTGTGACCATTGCTGGAATACTGTGTCTAGTTCTGGTGTCCACAATTCAAGAAGGATGTTGATAAACTGGAGAGGGTTCAGAGAAGAGCCATGAGAATGATTAAAGGATTACAAAACAGGCCTTACAGTGACAGTCTCATGAAGCTCAATCAATTTAGTTTTATGAAAAGAAAATTAAAGGGGTGACTTGATTACAGTGGTTAAGTACCTACATGAGAAACAAATATTTGATAATGGGCTCTTCAATCTAGCAGAAAAAAATAGAACAGGAACAATGGCTGGAAGTTGAAGCTAAACAAATTAAGACTGGAAATAAGGTGTACATTTTTAACACTCAGAGAAATTAACCATTAAAATTTTTTATCAAGGGTTATGGTGTTTTTTCCAATCACTGGCAATTTTCAAATCAAAACTGGATGTTTTTCAGAAAGATCTGCTCTATGAATTATTTCAGGAATGACTATGGTCTGCGTTATGCTGCACATCAGACTAGATGATCACAATGGTCACTTATGGCCTTGGAATCTATGAATACCTTGGGATCCAATCCAAATACCTGTACATAGCTGTCTCCTTAAAGAACAAGTATCAAATTTCAATATCCCAGCTTCATGGGAACATGGAAATCAATTGTGTCAGTTAGTCACCTGGTTACAAACAGCTGTATTATCTTAGACTGCATTCCTCCAGTGACCAATTTTACTGTTCAGAAGTGCTGTTCCTGTGTGGGAGACATTGTGGAAATCAATATTACAGTTCTAGTTCAGTGCACTGTTTGATATTAAGGACTTCATTATGCAGGTTCTTGTGTTCTTAGTTTCCTTTTCTCTGCTCCTTCAGGAGAGTAAACCCAGTGGGAACAGATGCTAACATTGTTAATTCACTAACTGAACGTGGATGTGACGTCCTGGAGACATGCTATTATCCATATGTAATGTACCCATACCTTTTCTCAGTGCCATGCGTTGTGTGTGTCTAACATAGCTGCTGCTGATTTCAGTGCAGCTCCTATTTTATACTGATTGCTTTTATTTTGATAGCCTTAGTTCTAATTATTGCAGAATAAAGAGATGTCTCCCAGATCCTCTAGGCAAGGTTTGTATTCCGACTGCTGTACTGAGGTTATGCAAAACAGGTTACATTGCGTTACAGGTCATTTGGACTCCATGTGTTCTAAAAAGAAAAGGAGTACTTGTGGCACCTTAGAGATTAACCAATTTATTTGAGCATAAGCTTTCGTGAGCTACAGCTCACTTCATCGGATGTGTATTCTAAGATTACTGGTGCAAGAGCAGGCCCCCACCTCCTCTTATTGAACAAGTTAGATTGATCTCTGTTCAGAGTGTCACATTCCTTTACCCCAAAACCAGGCAACGATGAACAACTATGCCTAAAATTAAAGCATTTCCATAATATAGCCACGCATGTGATCTATTATGGGGACATTTTAGGTGACTGTTCTGGATGTACCCAGGATGCATAGAACTTCAATATGCCAAATGACAAGGGCACTCAGCCAATGGTCAGAGAAGTGTGGTAAGGTGGAGTGAACGACTTAATGGAAGGAAGAGGCTATTTCTTGTTTGATAGTCATGATTCTGCTAAATGTTGTAATCTTTAGTGGGTCAGTATCTTGTCTGGACAGTAGCATATTAATAACCACAAGGAGGGGAGATTTTCAGATGCTCCCAAAAGATTTCGGAGAAGACCTGGGTGACATTTGTTTGGCTGGAACATTTTTCTGGCAAAAAAAAAAAAATGCAGATTCTGCAACACCACAATGATTTCCAAGTTTGAGTGGATTTTGCCAAATTGTTTTGAAAACAAAAAAAATTGAAACAAAAAAAATCAAAACATCTCATTTCATCATTTCAAAACAAAAAACTTTAAATTTTTCAGTTCGATACGACTTCTCAAAATTTTCTTCAATTTTATTTAAAAAATAAAAAAAAGTTTAAAAATGTTTAAATTGAAAAATTGTTTTGTTTGATCCAAAATTCATTTTCTTTAAATGTTTTGGTTCGCGTAAGATTTCAAAAATAAATTTATTGTCAATGTGACCTAAATTTCCCCTCCCAACTTTTTGAAATTGCCAACAAATTGAAAAATCCATTATTTGCCAGCTGTGTTTAGGAACTCATGTTGCAGACAGTGGACTTTCTTGTCATAGATTTAGATACTTTTGAAAATGTCAGGGAAGTCTCAGAAACCAGATTCTTCTGTATTAAAATATAGAACATGTTAGGCTATGGATATGAAGATTCACATATGCTGTTACAGTTCCAAGGTTACTTGTTATAATCCTCTTGCTTGGCATAAAATGAGTGACGGGTGAGGTCAGAAATGTCTGTTCTCCCCATGGTCTAATATTGCCCACCTGACTGATGGAGTTATGAGGGATTTGTAATCCTTTTCATAGAATCAGAGAATATCAGGGTTGGAAGGGACCTCAGGAGGTCATCTAGTCCAACTCCCTGCTCAAAGCAGGCCCAATCCCCAACTAAATCGTCCCAGCCAGGGCTCTGTCAAGCCTGACCTTAAAAGCTTCTAAGGAAGGAGATTCCACCACCTCCCTAGGTAACGCATCCCAGTGTTTCACCACCCTCCTAGTGAAAAAGTTTTTCCTAATATCCAACCTAAACCTCCCCCACTGCAACTTGAGACCATTACTCCTCATTCTGTCATCTGCTACCACTGAGAACAGTCTAGATCCATCCTCTTTGGAACCCCCTTTCAGGTAGTTGAAAGCAGCTATCAAATCCCCCCTCATTCTTCTCTTCCTCAGACTAAACAATCCAGGTTCCCTCAGCCTCTCCTCATAAGTCATGTGTTCCAGTCCCCTAATCATTTTTGTCGCCCTCCGCTGGACATTTTCCAATTTTTAAAAAATCCTTCTTGTAGTGTGGGGCCCAAAACTGGACACAGTACTCCAGATGAGGCCTCACCAATGTCAAATAGAGGGGAACGATCACGTCCCTCGATCTGCTGGCAATGCCCCTACTTATACATCCCAAAATGCCATTGGCCTTCTTGGCAACAAGGGCACACTGTTGACTCATATCCAGCTTCTCATCCACTGTAACCCCTAGGTCCTTTTCTGCAGAACTGCTGCTGAGGCATTCGGTCCCTAGTCTGTAGCGGTGCATGGGATTCTTCCGTCCTAAGTGCAGGACTCTGCACTTGTCCTTGTTGAACCTCATCAGATTTCTTTTGGCCCAATCCTCCAATTTGTCTAGGTCCCTCTGTATCCTATCCCTACCCTCCAGCATATCTACCTCTCCTCCCAGTTTAGTGTCATCTGCAAACTTGCTGAGGGTGCAATCCACACCATCCTCCAGATCATTAATGAAGATATTGAACAAAACCGGCCCCAGGACTGACCCTTGGGGCACTCCACTTGATACCGGCCGCCAGCTAGACATGGAGCCATTGATCACTACCCGTTGAGCCCGACAATCTAGCCAGCTTTCTACCCACCTTATAGTGCATTCATCCAGCCCATACTTCCTTAACTTGCTGACAAGAATACTGTGGGAGACCGTGTCAAAAGCTTTGCTAAAGTCAAGGAACAACATGTCCACTGCTTTCCCCTCATCCACAGAGCCAGTTATCTCGTCATAGAAGGCAATTAGATTAGTCAGGCATGACTTGCCCTTGGTGAATCCATGCTGACTGTTCCTGATCACTTTCCTCTCCTCTAAGTGCTTCAGAATTGATTCCTTGAGGACCTGCTCCATGATTTTTCCAGGGACTGAGGTGAGGCTGACTGGCCTGTAGTTCCCCGGATCCTCCTTCTTCCCTTTTTTAAAGATGGACACTACATTAGCCTTCTTCCAGTCGTCCGGGACCTCCCTCAATCACCATGAGTTTTCAAAGACAATAACCAATGGCTCTGCAATCACATCCGCCAACTCCTTTAGCACTCAGGTGCAGCGCATCCAGCCCCAGGGACTTGTGCTCGTCCAGCTTTTCTAAATAGTCCCGAACCATTTCTTTCTTAACAGAGGGCTGGTCACCTCCTCCCCATGCTGTACTGCCCAGTGCAGCAGTCTGGGAGCTGACCTTGTTCGTGAAGACAGAGGCAAAAAAGCATTGAGTACATTAGCTTTCTCCACATCCTCTGTCACTAGGTTACCTCCCTCATTCAGTAAGGGGACCATACTTTCCTTGACTTTCTTCTTGTTGCTAACATACCTGAAGAAACCCTTCTTGTTACTCTTAACATCTCTTGCTAGCTGCACCTCCAGGTGTGATTTGGCCTTCCTGATTTCACTCCTGCATACCCGAGCAATATTTTTATACTCTTCCCTGGTCATCTGTCCAATCTTCCACTTCTTGTAAGATTCTTTTTTGTGTTTAAGATCAGCAAGGATTTCTCTGTTAAGCCAAGCTGGTCGCCTGCCATATTTACTATTCTTTCTACACATCGGGATGGTTTGTCCCTGTAACCTCAATAAGGATTCTTTAAAATACAGCCAGCTCTCCTGGACTTCTTTCCCCCTCATGTTATTCTCCCAAGGGATCCTGCCCATCAGTTCCCTGAGGTTGTCAAAATCTGCTTGTCTGAAGTCCAGGGTCCGTATTCTGCTGCTCTCCTTTCTTCCGTGTGTCAGGATCCTGAACTCGACCACCTCATGGTCACTGCCTCCCAGGTTCCCATCCACTTTTGCTTCCCCTACTAATTCTTCCCGGTTTGTGAGCAGCCGGTCAAGAAGAGCTCTGCCCCTAGTTGGTTCTTCCAGCACTTGCACCCTATACTTTCCAAAAACGTCCTGGATTGTCTGTGCACCGCTGTATTGCTCTCCCAGCAGATATCAGAGTGATTGAAGTCTCCCATGAGAACCAGGGCCTGCGATCTAGTAACTTCCGTTAGTTGCCGGAAGAAAGCCTCGTCCACCTCATCCCCCTGATCCGGTGATCTATAGCAGACTCCCACCACGACATCACCCTTGTTGCTCATGCTTCTAAACTTAATCCAGAGACTCTCAGGTTTTTCTGCAGTTTCATACCAGAGCTCTGAGCAGTCACACTGCTCTCTTACATACAATGCAACTCCCCCACCTTTTCTGCCCTGCCTGTCCTTCCTGAACAGTTTATGTCCATCCATTACAGTACTCCAGTCATGTGAGTTATCCCACCAAGTCTCTGTTATTCCAATCACATCATAATTCCTTGGCTGTGCCAGGACTTCCAGTTCTCCCTGCTTGTTTCCCAGGCTTCTTGCATTTGTGTATAGGCACTTGAGATAACTTGCTGTTTGTCCTGCTTTCTTAGTATGAGGCAGGAGCCCTCCCCTTTCGCGTTCTCCTGTTCGTGCTTCCTCCTGGTATCCCACGTCCCCACTTACCTCAGGGCTTTGGTCTCCTTCCCCCGGTGAACCTAGTTTAAAGCCCTCCTCACTAGGTTAGCCAGCCTGCTTCCAAAGATGCTCTTCCCTCTCTTTGTTAGGTGGAGCCTGTCTCTGCCTAGCACTCCTCCTTCTTGGAACACCATCCCATGGTCAAAAAATCCAAAGCCTTCTCTCGGACACCACCTGCGTAGCCATTCGTTGACTTCCACGATTCGACGGTCTCTACCCAGGCCTTTACCTTCTACCTTTCTTTTCCTTCTTCCTTTTCTTTTGAAGCACCCTGCAAGGACCAATGCCTAAGGTATGGTGCTGGATTAGATACATCATTAGTCTGTTCTAATTGGATAATTCCTATGTATTTATAAAAGACTGCATGTTCTACATTTATGCTTTACCATTTGACCTCTAAAAACAATCTACAATCTGACACAAAATATCAGAGGACCTTTATCTTCTTGAAAAGGTGATTCTGAGTGGATCTTCATAATACACAATGTATCACTTTCTAAGCAGGGTGCAGCCATTAACTAAATCAATCTTCGCAACAGCCCTGTGAGATAGAGAGAATACTTAGTGAACTATTTCACAGGTAGGGAAACTGAAGCACAGAGATTAAATGATTCATCTGAAATCTCACAAGTAAATTCAGAGGCAGGATTATCACTCAGGACTCCTTGAATACCAACTTGTGTTCATTCCTCCAGATGACACTGCCTCCAAGATCTCACACAGTAACACACAACTTTAATAATGTATGCATATTTCATGTCACCACCATGAGGACATGGACTCCTTTGGCTAAAAATGATAGATATGGAGAGGTAATGGGAAACTGTGCAGATGTGATACAAGAGGATGGACATATAGTAGAACCTCAGAGTTATGAACACCAGAGTGACTGAACTGACCAGTCAACTGCACACCTCCTTTTGGAACCAGAAGTACGAGATCAGGCAGCAGCAGAGACTGGGGGGAGGAGGGGGAGAAAGAAAATACCGTACAGCACAGTACTGTGTTAAATATAAATTACTAAAAAAGTACAGGGAAATTTTTTTTTAAAAAAGAAAATTTGACAAGGTAAGAACACTGTTTCTGTGCTTGTTTAATTTGAATTACGATGGTTAAAAGCAGCATTTTTATTCTGCATAGTAAAGTTTCAAAGCTGTCAATGATCAGTTGTAAACTTTTGAAGGAACAATCATAGCATTTTGTTCAGAGTTACAAACAACTTCCATTCCTGAGGTGTTCGTAACTCAGAGGCTGCTGTACCCATAAATGTGTGATGTGAGATCTTTTCCCTACGTATGCATGATTCATTTCTTAGTAGGCAGTTGCTGATATTTTGGGGATGTGAAGAGTATTGTTAGATATTATTTGTTACTAGTGTAAGCAGTGTCAGGATGAGCTCCACCCTGACATCTGGTGGTGAGGTGTGGCAAGTTGTGGAAAAGGACTTCAGGGGCCGATCTCATTTGCATAGGCACACCCACCCCGCCTAGAATGAGGCCATAGCTGCCCAAATGGTCACTTTGGCTGCTGTGGGATCCCCAGTGTCTCTGTTCTTGGGGCAGGAAGAATAAATTGTTATTACCCTGATTATGGGAACTGTGCTTGGAACTGTACGTGGCCTTTTGTTATGATGGAGGGACTCACCATCAACTAAGTGGCACTTGCTAGGCAAGGGTCATGGGTTCCAAAACTCTGTGAATTGAGAGAGGCTGGGGATAAGTATTAATACTTGGTGGCATGGGCCCCTTGGTGAGGGCCTTACATGCTAATTGCACTTCCTCCTCTCTCCACTGTGGAATATCAGAGCTAATTTTGATTTCATTAGAAGTCTAGTTACAGGCTGCTGAGCTCGCTTTGGGCTAACAGTGCACCAGCACTGAGGCTCTCCTACTACAAGCTGAATTCACCAAAGAGCTGAACTGACTCAGAGCTGAAATCACTGAGCGTTGTGTTAAGTAGTAGGGGAGCCTGAAGATATATTGTGGAGCAGTTTGCGGGATGGCTGGAGTGCCTTGTGGACAGGCTGGTGGAGCAGTTCGTAGGACGGCGGGAGCTGCTTGTGGGCCGCAGAGCGGAGCAGAGCTGAGCGAAGGAGTTCGTGGGGCGGCTGGCGGAGCGGAGGCCTATGGAGCTGTGGGGCGGTCAGCTTCAGATCATGTAAGGTGCCTCTTACCCTCGTCCTATCTCCATCCAGGTTGGGAGGTAAAGCTCCGCAGATAAACTTTCGAACTCTGAGGCTGCCCTGACCAGGGACAGAGACTTTTGGGTCATTGGACTTTTGGGACTTTGGGTGATTTGGGGTTGCTGGACTCAAGAACCAAAGGGAAAGGGGCATGCCCCAATTTGCTTGGGGTGGGTTTTTTTTTGCTCATGGGTTGTGTTATGAATCCTGTTGGTGGTGTTTCCCCAACATAATGCCACATTGTTTCTCTCTGTTATTAAAAGGTTTTTTGCTACACTCAGACTATGTGCTTGCGAGAGGGGAAGTATTGCCTCTTGGAGGCGCCCAGCGGGGGTGGTATATATTTGTCCCAGGTCACTGGGTGGGGGCTCGAGCCGGTTTGCATTGTGTTATTGGAATGGATCCCCTAGATATTGAACCCGGCCCTTGTTGCTGCCAACTCTGATGGGCAGAAGGGTTACACTAGGTTCAAATAAGTGTAATTTTTGTTTCCATGTCGTTTTGCTCACACAGCTGTCACATGTCCTCCTGTATAGATTACATGGCTGAGTTAGATACTCCATTCTTCCTTGTATCTCAGTGCACGTTCACATTATCACTTTTACAATGCACATATGGTCTTTTTTCTGCCCTGACCTCAGTGTTTATTTACTGTGGCTTATCACTCTGATCTTTCCCATCCATCTTACTCTGTGTTGTTGGAAAATATTGATCATTTTATATATTTTCTCTATCAAGCATTTGGTCAAAGAGGAATGTATGTGTGTGAGGAACGTAAGGGAGAGGGAGAGTAGAGAGAGAATGGCCTGTAGTTTTCTATTAGATGGAATGTCAGGCCTGCGCAAGGGTGTGTTACTATGTTACCCTCCCAAATGGGAGGGCAACATAGGATAAGTGTCCAAATGTCATTATAACTACTGGAGATTCTTCTTTAACTCAAGCAGTAAAGGCCTATGTTTTAAATATAGAAGATGGGATTTTCAAAAATACTCAGTTTTACCATTAACTTTAGTGGGAGCAGTTGGCCAATGGTGAGTGGTTTTGAAACCTGCACACGTATGATCCTGAATTCTATCCCTAATTAAGACCATGAATCTATGCTGCCAACATGTACCAAACAGCTATGTGTACATAGAGTTATTATAGATGGAAGACACCCTCTCTCTCTGACCAGCAGAGATATATACCATCTAGTGGCGAGATAATTTAATAGCCAAGGAACATTCTGATCCTTGACTCGGGTAGATGAACAGATCCTATCTATGGTGATGAGCGAGAACCACGAATACAGTGAGAGAGCAAGAATTACAGGTAAATAACTCATCTCAAACTCAGAAAGGGATAGCAAAAGTCAAACTATTTTAAAATACCCAGAGAATTCAGCTGTACTAACTTCAGTGGCATTTAGACTGCACTATCATCAAGAGACCTTTGAGGAAATAATGAACTATTTTTGTTCAATTTCCTTCAGATAAAGTGCATTGCCAGTGTAAAAATGAAATCATAATATTGTATGTATGTACCCTCTCTTTATATTTTGTGTCATGTTAGCTCAGTAAATTAGTCAGTTGTATCTACTCTCTGCCCTGCAGTGTCAGCTTAGCTTTTGAAAACCTGTTTCATAAGTTCATACAGTCATATTTAGAATGTGCTGTCTTTACTAGCCATTGTACATTCAGACATTTAATATTACAGAATTATATTTGATGCATTTATTCTTATTGCAACCTGATTTCTTAAAAAAAAAACAAACCCAAAACACCCTGAAGATTCATAAGGCTGTTCTATACTAAATATCAAGAGTTCAGTTTAGAGTCCTAAAATAGCTTCCCCCCTCTGCAATTGCATGAGTGCTTTTATAATAAACTCATTGAAATGTTCCAAGAAGCAGTGCTTTCATAAGAATAGTATTCAATCTCATGTAAAAAAAAATCTATATTAAGAGTCATAGTCACAGATTGAATTAAGATGCAATGAAGTCATTGCAATTGGCTGACACTAAGGGAGCACTCCTTCCACTACTGTGCCCAGATATCTGTGCCAAAATCCCTGTTGTCACTGCATTGGGCTTCAATGGAATGATAGTATAAATAATATTTTCATAGAGGTGGTTGAAAATCTTGCAAATTTTGATAAAAAAGCTAATTAAGGTTCAACAACCATGAAAGCTGTGTGAAAAAATTGTTCCCAATTTTTAACCAGATGTAGTTATTTTTTAGGCAACCTGAGAAATTCTCATGCTTGTGTAGCAGTACAGGGGCATAGCTTCTTGATGTGTCCCACATGACAGGACATGGTCACACTCTCTTGAACAGGCCTGCATTCCATCCTGAAGCACAGTGGTGGACAGAGGATGTGGAAAGAGAAGGGAAGGGAGAAAGAAAAGGATGCACACATACAAGTCACTTTACTATGCATAAATGTCTGTATCCAGATCAACCCACGGGTTCATTTAAAGCCTGATCCAAAGCCCAGTGATATCAACGGATAGGCTCCCATTGACTTCCGTGGGCTTTGGATCATGCCCATAGTCTGGTAACCTTACTTCTGGCATTAGCCCAAGCCTGATTCTTCAATAGAAGTAACCTTCTACCTCTCAATAATTCACCTTGGCACTGATGCAGTCCTGAGCATGGGTTTAGTATGGGAAAAAAGTTCTTTTGAGCCATATGGTTGAAAGTTTATGCTCTGGAACATGAGATTAATTCAACATATTTTAAAAACATGCACAACTGTAGATGATATTTAATGTTTGTAAAAGTATCCTTCCTTGATGATTGATTTGGAGGCGGTTAATCTCACAGGGTGATTGGAATCTCTGTGAAGTAAATATCTGTTTGAAACGTGCTGGCCGTTAACTTAACATTTCTTGTTCTTCACCTATTATAGAGACATGGTAAAAAAGCTGGGATAATTATTTTTTTTTTTTTTTGCTATCCTCTAGACCTTTGAGGATGAAATCCTGGCCTCATTGAAGTCAACGGGAGTTTTGTCATTTACACCAATGGGGCTGGGATTTCACCCCGAGTCTTTGATAGTCTTTAACTATTTTCCATTTTAAAATCATCCTGATCTCATCATATGCCTCTAACAATTTGTTATTAACCAGGATGCCATCTTTTCAGATATTAAAAGTTGTTCTGTCAAGCAGATCGCTGGACAGCAGGTGTAACTAGATGTTTAACTCTTGATGCCTAGTGTATATGCTAGCATTGGTCTTATCTCTAGCTTCTAAATAAATAAGTTAAATACAATTATACAAAGTGGCGGAAAATTAAAAACACACTAATAACCTTAGTCCCTGATTCAACAAATGACCTGAGCGCATGCGCAGCTTTAAGTACGTGGGTAACCGATTGACTTCAACTCATGTGCCTAATTGGACTAAATTAAGCACTTTGTTAAGTATCTTGCTGAATTGGGGCACTAAAATCCCACATCTTCTGCTATTCAGGGTGGATTCTGGTAGGATGTGGCACCTGGACCACAAACTCACTAATTACCAATACTGCTATGTCAGTACTGCCATGGTCCTAAAGGGACTAATGCACTTTTGGATTATGCTACCCAATCATATGAATGATTAATTAATTAATTATTAAAACTATTGAATATCGTGGAGTTGCAGTGAAAAATGAAAACAGCTTTCCTCTCTTCAGGACACCGAGGCTATGTTCAGGCTACAGACCTTACAGCAGTTCAGGTGTACCGCTGTAGCTATGCCACTGCAAGGTCTCTTGTGTAGCCGCTCTGTGCCAAGGGGAGAGAGTTCTCCTGCTGACATAATTAAACCACCCCCTGGTGAGTGGCGGTAGCTATATTGGTGGGAGATGTGCTTCTGTTGGTGAAACTTACGTTGGTCAGGGGGGTGTTTTTTCACAGCCTGGCTGACAAAAGTTTTACCGACAAAAGTACTAGCGTGGGCAAAGCCTTTGAATGTCTAAGCTCCCGAACTATGCATAATAGATTACATACCATTTATTATTGATATTGTTGTACCTTCTTCTGACACCAGTGTCTTGCTTTTCTAATATACTGTGCTGAACACAAAGGGGCTGTGGCCCATAGACATGATTGCAATCCAAATAATAATGATAAAAATTTTGCCCGGTGGCATTCTTGATGCCTCATCGCAGGAGGGGCATGAAGTAGGTGTTCAGCTCCTGATTATTCTGGAATCTTCCATCAAGAAGTTAGCAACAAGAATCTTCAGCTCAGAAAGGACAGCTCTCTACTCTGTCGTATGTGACAGCTATTTAACTTTCAAAAGCTAGGCAGCGGTTTGTGTAGGTGATGGGGGTGTTGGCCTGTGGCTAGTTGATAAAGTGGGTCGAGCTATATAAACATGGGGGATTCCTCTCCCCCCATGCTTTCCACTCCACTGCACTGCTTCTGTGGCTCTTGGCTGACGTTATGAGGCTTGCCCTGCTCCTAGCATTACTTAAACCGTCCCTTTCCCAGCTCCAGGACTGTGCTGCTGCTGCTTCTTGTTAATATTAGCCTGGGTTGATGGGAAGATTGTAGGTCATTTTACAACCCTCAGGGCACAGCAGCCAGCTATCCTTTTAAAACCCCATTCTTTCCTTTATTTGCCCTCCATCTCCTTTCCTTCCCTCCTCTGTCTGGGGAAAGAGTGAGGAGGGTGATAGCTAATCAGACGAGCACACTTTTGCCATTTCCCAAGTACATTTATGGTGGGCTAGATAGGGATATTATGCCAGGTTAAGAGGACACAGGAAGAGATACATGCCTGTCCTTCGCAGACACAGTCTCTAGTCTCGGGATCTGTTTTTGGATTCTCAGGCAGCTGCAGTGACCCATATAGCGACTTTAATGTAAGGATTGCCAGTGATCTTTCACTTGGATATAGACCTCACCATTGTGATCCATGCTTAAGTCACCACCAGGCTAGGATTATTGCAGTGCACTACCTGGGGTTACCTTAAAAAAAAAAAAAGCTTCAACTGGGGCCTGAAAATTTAGAGAAGACTCCCATTGACTTCAGTGGGAATTGGCTTAGCTCTTATATGGGGTGAGTTGCCAGGAGAGGATATTGTACCAGTGCCATGTGCTCTACCTATTTGGTTCCAGATACAGCTTGCGTGGTATGTTCTATACCATAAAGTCCTTACATTATTTAGGATTCCATAAACCAAGAAACTGCCTGAATCCTCTTACAGAGACAAGGTGGGTGAGGAAATATCTTTTACTGGACCAACTTCTATTGGTGAGAGAGACCCTAACCCCAACCATAACCCTAATCCTCTCACTTCATTTAAGACTCTGGGCCCATCTTTGCTGATGGTTTTTGGAACTACATTGTCAGGGGCCACAGACAGAGTACTATTCGTCAAGAGCTCTTTTTCCTGTGGAACTCATTGGTGTTAATTTATTACTCTGGCTGTGGTAAATTTTAGGGTCCATTGTCCTAACATTTGTCAATTAATCAGTAGCAGCAGGCTTACAGTTCATTAATTTGATCTGGCTGAGAACTTCAGGGGCATAGCAGTTGTAACTGTGTGAATGCATTCAGTTTATAAGACAAGGGACATGACAAATATTTTGGTTTTGCAACTTTAGTTTCAATTTTTTTAAATCAATTTTTATTTATTAGAATAGAATCACTGGGACAGGGAAGTCAACCGTGGGAATTAAATTTGAAGGAAACGTCACCTACATACTTGATCATGAAAACCCAAATTCATTAGGAGATCAGCCTTTAAAAAAAGTAAGCTAAAGTAAGTGTCATTTTTATCATGTTTCTATAATGGCACACTAAAATAGCACCACAGGTTACTGGCATGATATCTTAATTATGCTGGCACAAGTATAATTTAATTCATATTGCTATAACAACAAATAACAATGCCGCTGCTAGCTGTAATCATGTTAAGGCCTATGCATAAAATAATTAGCATCTTTATATTTGGCAAATGGGGTCCACTGCAGGTCACCTTAAATGAGGGCAACTTACTGTTACAGTTTGAGACCTTTAAAAGCTTTTGCAGAATGGATATTTGGAACTAAACTTCCTTTAAAACAGATAAATAGGAAGGAAGTTCTGATTATACAGGGGGCAACTCCACATTTCTTTTATGCGATTTTGTCCCCTATTCTGGACAATAATAGTAAGAAAATGATTAAAGTGCAAGTAAGCAAGAAAACCATATTCAATGGAAGCAGCATTTGTAGCTCTCCTTTTGTGACAGAGAGTGTTACCTCACTTTTTAAAGCCTAAGGACCTGGTTGTGCAGTCCATAGTCTGGAAAATGAGAATTTACTTATGTATAGACATTTCTATGGCCATTGGGCCTGCGATAAACTTGCCACTTAAATAAATGGCATGAAGAACAGTGACGTTGTTTTGGGTGGAGGAGCAAAGTTTTCAAAAGCATTTAAGTGACTGGCTTAGGAAAGTAAATTCCATTTTTAAAAAGGCACTTAGGAGCTTAAGTGTCTAAGGCCCATGATTTAGAATGAGATTTATGCCTTTAAGTCCTAGGTGAGCACTGTGGATGGAGCCCGGGCCTGGGACTCAGGATACCCCAAGATGATGGGGATTAATATGAGAATTGAAATATGGATAAGGAACTGGTTAAAGGGGAAACTACAACAGGTCATACTGAAAGGCAAACTGTCAGGCTGTAGGAAAGTTACTAGTGGAGTTTCTTAGGGCTTGGTCTTGGGATCCATCTTATTTAACATTTTTATTAATGACCTTGGCACAAAAAGTGGGTGTGTGCTAATAAAATTTGCAGAGGAAACCAAGTTGGGAGCTATTGCCAGTATGGAGGAGGCCTGGAATATCATCCAAGAAATTCTGGACAATCTTGAAAACTGAAGTAATAGGGACTAACAACAAGAAATTTTGCTATAAGCTGGAGATTTATCAGTTGGAAGTGGCAGAGGAGGAGAAACCTGGGTATATTGGTTGATCACAGGATGACTATGAGCCACCAATGTGTTGCGGCCATGAAAAAAGCTAAAGCAGTCCTCGGATGCATCAGGTGAGCTCTTTCCAGTAGAGACAGGGAAGTGTTAGTACCATTATAAAAGGTACTGGTGAGACCGCATCTGGAATACTGTGTGTGCGACTCTGGTCTCCCAAGTTTAAGACACATGAATTCAAACTGGAACAGGTGCAGAGAAGGAGTACTAAGATGATCCAAGGAATGGAAAAACTACCTTACAAGAGGAAACTCAAATAGCTTGTCTCATTTAGCCTAACCAAAAGAAGGCTGAGAAGAAATATGACTGCTCTTTATATATACACATCAGCGAGATAAATAACAGGGAGGGAGATGAGTTATTTAAGGTAGGCACCAATGTGGCTGCAAGATGGATATAAACTGGCCATCTAATTTCAAGTCTAAACTTGTTGATAAAAAACTAACTAGCTTCAAGATTGATCTTAATAAATGTACGGAGGGGATGGTATAATGAGACTGCCTATAATGGCATATAGCTGATCTGCGATTGCTAGCACCAGATATCTCCAATGGCCGGTGATGAGACACTAGATCAGGGGTCTCAAACTCAAATGACCATGAAGGCCACATGAGGACCAGTACATTGGCCAGAGGTCCTCATCACTGACCCCTCCCCCGCTGCCCTGGCCCCGCCCCCACTCCACGCCTTCCATGAGGCCCCGCCCCTGCCCCACCTCTTCCCATCCCTTCCCTGTCCCCATTCCAACCCCTTCCCTGAAATCCCCACCCCAACTCTGCCCCTTCCCTGCTCCCAAGGGGTGCAGGAGAGCTGTGGGATGCGGCAGGGGGCTCAGGGCAGGGGGTTGGGGTGCAGGGTGCAGCAGGGGGCTCAGGGCAGGGGTCAGAGTGCAGGGTGCAGCAGGGGGCTCAGGGCAGGGGTCGGAGTGCAGGAGGGGTGCGGGGTGAGGCAGGGGGTTCGGCTGCAGGTGGGGTTTGGGGGGCGGGCTCGGCCCGGTGCGCACCGGGGGCAGGAACGGTGAACCGCAGCCAACGGGAGCTTTGGCGGAGATACCTGGAGGCACGGCCAGGGCAACACACAGACCCCTGTGCTCCCCCCACCAAGGTCCCAGCCGCTTCCTGGAGTGGCGCGGGGGCAGGGCAGGCAGGCAGGGGGCCTGCCCTGCCCCCGGTGCACACCAGGCCGGAGCCGCTCTAGGTAAACACTGTGGGGGGGCCGCGGGGAGTTGGCGGGCCACAGAAAATAACCCGGCCCACGGGCCGCATGTTTGAGACCCCTGCACTAGATGGAGAGGGCTCTGAACTAAAGAGAATTCTTTCCCACATGTCTGGCTGGTGAGTCTTGCCCTCATGCTCAGGGTCTAACTGATTGCGATATTTGGGGTCAGAAAGGAATTTTCCCCTAGTCAGATTGGCAGACACCCTGGGCATTTTTCACCTTCCTCTGCAGCATGGGGCATGGGTCACTTGCAGGTTTAAACTAGCATAAGTGGTGGCTTCTCTGTAACTTGAAGTCTTAAAATCATGAATTGAGGACTTCAGTAACTCAGCCAGAGGTTAGGCGTCTATTACAGGAGTGGGTAGGTGAAGTTCAGTGGCCTGCAATGTGCAAGAGATCAGAATAGATGATCATAATAGTCCCTTCTGGCCTTAAAGTCTTTTTCCTGGCTTTGCTACTGGCCCCAGCGGTGGTCTTGGGAAAGTCACTTTCTTCCCCACGGCTCAGTTTCCCCATCTGTAAAATGAAGATAATGATAGTACCTTCCTTCACTTTGTGCTTTGAGACCTATATCCAAGAAGCATTATATATTATTAAATCATTTTGGTGCTTTGGAAATTTTTTTTATCTGAGATGAATGACAGGGTATATGATAGAGGTATATATAATAATGAATAGTCTAAGAAAGGAAATCACAGCCTCCTATTTCCCAGAGCCAGCTGAAAAGTTTTTCAGAAGCAAAATGGCCTCTTTTTGAACATGGAAATTTTCACAAAAAATGGTCATATTTGAAATTTTTTGTTTTTCCATGAAAATTCCACATAAACATTTAACAAAAATCAAAACTTATTGAAATACTGTCAAAAATATGCTTTGTACATTTTTGAACATTATTCAATAACATTTTATTAAAATAATTGTTGAAATATCATGGAAACTTTAGCAAACAGTTGAAAATAGTCCATTTCAAACCCTGGAAAATAGAACAGTTTTGAAATTCCATTTTTTTTAAACCAGTTATACTATTTGCCCTTTTTCTTATTGAAGTAAGGGCATATCTAATTAAATTGAAAGACAGTACATTTAACACTGTTAAGAGGAAATAATTTTATACACAATGCATAATTACACCCATGGAACTTGCTGTCATGAAATGTCATTGAGTCCAAGAGCTTAGCAATGTTCAAAGTAGTATTATACATTTATATGTATAATGAAAATATCCATAGTTTCATTAGAAAAGATAAAAAATTATATCAGGGCTGCTACTCTGAAATATATCTGGGCTATAAACCTTTATGCTTCACAGCATAAGCCAACTGCTAAATGCATGGGGTTAAGAAGAAACTTCTTATGTGTGCAGGTTACTCCATAATTGTCTATTTCAGGGATTCTTGTACCTTCCGCTGAAGTATCTACAAATGGTCAGTGCCATAGACAGGATACTGAATGGAACTGATCACTGGTCTGATACAGTATGGAAACTCTGATGTTCCATAAGGATGCTGATTTCAGTGCAATCAAGATTTTACCCAATGGCTAAACTCCGACCAATTTCAATAGGGCAAGTATTTCACTCTCCGAATTCTCATACTGCCAAAGGGATGTGTAGAATTCCTACTACTGCATTTCTTTACCTATTTTTTAAACTATTTCTTTATTTAGGACATTTTAAAAGGGAAATCATTGAGATGTAAATGTCTGGGACAGTGCAACAATCATTACAACAGAGAACTTTTGTTTAGAGAATACATTATGCAAGAATATTGTCATAAATATAAAGGGAAGGTTAACCACCTTTCTGTACGCAGAACTATAAAATCCCTCCTGGCCAGAGGCAGAACCCTTTCAGCTGAAAAGGGTTAAGAAGCTAAGATAACCTTGCTGGCACCTAACCAAAATGACCAGTGAGGAGACAAGTTACTTTCAAAGCTGGGGGGATGGGGGAAACAAAGGGTCTGTCTGTCTGGGTGATGCTTTTGCTGGGAACATATCAGGAATGCTCTTCATAACTCCTCAGGTTTCAGAGTAACAGCCGTGTTAGTCTGTATTTGCAAAAAAAAAAAAAAAAAAAAGGAGTACTTGTGGCACCTTAGAGACTAACCAATTTATTTGAGCATAAGCTTTCGTGAGCTACAGCTCACTTCATCGGATGCATACTGTGGAAAGTGTAGAAGATCTTATTATATACACACAAAGCATGAAAAAATACCTCCTCCCACCCCACTGTCCTGCTGGTAATAGTTTATCTAAAGTGATCACTCTCCTTACAATGTGTATGATAATCAAGTTGGGCCATTTCCAGCACAAATCCAGGGTTTAACAAGAACGTCTGGGGGGAGGGGTAGGAAAAAACAAGGGGAAATAGGTTACCTTGCATAATGACTTAGCCACTCCCAGTCTCTATTCAAGCCTAAGTTAATTGTATCTAATTTGCAAATGAATTCCAATTCAACAGTCTCTCACTGGAGTCTGGATTTGAAGTTTTTTTGTTGTAATATCTCAACTTTCATGTCTGTAATCGCGTGACCAGAGAGATTGAAGTGTTCTCCGACTGGTTTATGAATGTTATAATTCTTGACATCTGATTTGTGTTCATTTATTCTTTTACATAGAGACTGTTCAGTTTGACCAATGTACATGGCAGAAGGGCATTGCTGGCACATGATGGCATATATCACATTGGTGGATGTGCAGGTGAATGAGCCTCTGATAGTGTGGCTGATGTGATTAGGCCCTATGATGGTGTCCCCTGAATAGATATGTGGACACAGTTGGCAACAGGCTTTGTTGCAAGGATAGGTTCCTGGGTTAGTGGTTCTGGTGTGTGGTTGCTGGTGAGTATTTGCTTCAGGTTGGGGGGCTGTCTGTAAGCAAGGACTGGCCTGTCTCCCAAGATCTGTGAGATTGATGGGTCATCCTTCAGGATAGGTTGTAGATCCTTGATGATGCGTTGAAGAGGTTTTAGTTGGGGGCTGAAGGTGATGGCTAGTGGCGTTCTGTTATTTTCTTTGTTGGGCCTGTCCACATACCACACAACAGAGCCACTAACCCAGGAACCTATCCTTGCAACAAAGCCCGTTGCCAACTGTGCCCACATATCTATTCAGGGGACACCATCACAGCGCCTAATAACATCAGCCACACTATCAGAGGCTCATTCACCTGCACATCCACCAATGTGATATATGCCATCATCTCCAGCGAGAGACTGTTGAATTGGAATTCATTTGCAAATTGGATACAATTAACTTAGGCTTGAATAGAGACTGGGAGTGGCTAAGTCATTATGCAAGGTAACCTATTTCCCCTTGTTTTTTCCTACCCCTCCCCCCAGACGTTCTTGTTAAACCCTGGATTTGTGCTGGAAATGGCCCAACTTGATTATCATACACATTGTAAGGAGAGTGATCACTTTAACATAAGCTATTACCAGCAGGAGAGTGGGGTGGGAGGAGGTATTTTTTCATGCTTTGTGTGTATATAAAAAGATCTTCTACACTTTCCACAGTATGCATCCGATGAAGTGAGCTGTAGCTCACGAAAGCTTATGTTCAAATAAATTGGTTAGTCTCTAAGGTGCCACAATAACTCCTCAGAACTTCTGTTAAATTAGTAAGTAATCTAGCTAGAAATGTGTTAGATTTCCTTTTGTTAAATGGCTGGTAAAATAGGTTGTGCTGAATGGAATGTATATTCCTGTTTTTGTGTCTTTTTGTAACTTAAGGTTTTGCCTAAAGGGATTCTCTGTGTTTTGAATCTGATTACCCTATAAGGTATTTACCATCCTGATTTTACAGAGGTGATTCTTTTACTTTTTCTTTAATTAAAATTCTTCTTTTAAGAACCTGATTGCTTTTTCATTGTTCTTAAGATCCAAGGGTTTGGGTCTGTGTTCAGCTATGCAAATTGGTGAGGATTTTTATCAAGCCTTCCCCAGGAAAGGGGGTGTAGGGCTTGGGGGGCTATTTTGGGGGGAAGATGTCTCCAAGTGGGCTCTTTTCCTGTTCTTTGTTTAACATGCTTGGTGGTGGCAGCATAGGGTTCAAGTACAAGGCAAAGTTTGTACCTTGAGGAAGTTTTTAACCTAAGCTGGTAAGAAAAGCTTAGGGGGTCTTTCATGCAGGTCCCCACATCTGTACCCTATAGTTCAGAGTGGGGAAGGAACCTTGACAAATATGATCACTGAATTTCTATTTAACAGGGTGTTACTGTGTTACAGAGTGAGCCACTATACACTACCCACGACATGTCATTTCTAGTGATTTTATGTAATGGAGTGAAACTGTGATTACACATATTTAACAGACCAGGCACGTCTAACAAAGTGTTAATATTCCCCCCCGCCCCACCAAAAAACATTGGACAGGTGTTTTTTTGTGTGCAGGCAAATGCACTTTGTCTGATAACTAAATAAAAGGTGATCAAACATCTAAGTATTTAAACCCCAGGAGGATTACAAAAGGATCACTTGGTAATAAATATCCAACAATTTGTGATATTTGGTTACAAATTGCATCCCAATACTCTAAATGACAGGACATATCCACCATAAATACATAAAATCTGCTCTTTCATTACAATTTCTCCAACATTTATCCCCATTCATTTATTCAATCTATCTATAGATTAACCAGCAGCTCTCAGACTATTCATTAGGGCCCCAAAATGGGTCATGACCCCAGTTTAGACCTGCTAGGGCCTGGGGCTGAAGCTGAAGCCAGAGCCCCACCACCTGGGGTCGAAGTGGAAGCCCAAAGCGTTCAGCCCAGGGTAGTAGGGCTCAGGTTACAGACCCCCTGCCTGGGGCTGAAGCCCTTGGGCTTTGGCTTTACCCCCTCCACCCAGGGCAGCGGGGCATGGGTGGGCTCAGGCTTCAGTCCCCCTCCTGGGGCCGTGTAGTAATTTTTGTTGTCAGAAGGGGATCGTGGTGCAATGAAGTTTGAGAACCTCTAAAACCTGACTGGTGTGAGGTTCCATTAAAACAGTATTTTAAAAACTTTTTCTTTTATCATGCTACAGACTGAGGTTGCTGGTTCTCTTTTCCAGAACACCATCATTTTTTAGGTCTTGTCTATCCACATACTTTTCCCAGCATATCATAGATGGGTGTGTTTTTGTTAGGAATATTGTCTGCAAAGATTAATGTAAATTAGTTATTTTTTGTTTCCTAATTAACCAGACACCATCACTTCAATTAAAGTTAGCTTTCTCTATAAGACAGTTTTGCTAGAAGGTTGAGAAACAATGGCTAACTTGAAAGTAATGGTACTGTGGGAGAGTGGGCTAGTTAAAGATAGTTTTGATCTCTAAATAAGTGGGACATGTTTCTTTGCTCAATGGCTGGCCAACTATTTAAAGCTCTCTGGTTCATGATTTGGGTTAAGATCTGTATTATTTGCAATGGGTCTCACTGGCGAGAAGAGCTTTATGATTTAAATGTCAAACCACTACTTCAGCAAATGAAAAAAATCATCTGGCCTACAGGGGGAAGTGTGTAATGTCTTGGTTCGTAAGAACAGCCACAGTCAAACTGAGGATTTTGCCAAGGATATCTTTGTTTCAAGATATTTCTGTAATCATCCCTGATTAAATCCTAATAGGAATACAGATGATGCTAGAATCTATAAGGAATAAGAAAAGACCAAGATTGAGAGCAGATCCCTTGTACAGATTCATTAAACAAGCTGTTCCAAATATTCTATGGTACTATCAAGCTCAAAGCAGTCATGGGCTGGGGGCGCTTTAACCCAGCCAAACAATGGCTCTTCATTGAACAAGAAAATTGTGGCAGTGTAAACATTGCTAGGCTACCATGTATTAATAAAAAAGTCACGCCCTTCAGAAACGTATGCACATCCTCCAGCAAAAGCTACTCTATGGGCTCGTGATAGAACTAAAGATAAAATAAGTTATCTTAACTACTTTTAATTAAACACAGAACTTGGAAAGCATTATTTAGTAATATGTTCATTATTGGTAGAATTAAGATGAGGTTGGCTTGGATTTTAAGGTTTGGATTAATTTAGAATTTGCTTGACCATTTCATGAAGTTCAAAAAACTGTTAATTGCTTTTCATTTAATTTTTGTTATGTTCAGCAAACACTCAGGAGCAGGTTGATAGGAGAGAAAGCATGATATTTACATCAACTTCAGGGAAACCCAGCTCAAACTAAATGTGCTCAGGCTCCTGTAAAATCATCTAATCAAAGAGAAAGATGGCTTTGTGTTTGAGTCATGGCACTGGGGCTCAGGAGACCTCAAGGCAGTTCCTGGCTTGACCAGTCTTCCAGTGTGACCGTGGGCAAGTCACTAAGGCCTTGTCTACATTGGTAGTGGTGTGTATAGGGTTGCCAACTTTCTAATTGCACAAAACCAAACATCCCTGCCCCTCCCCTGGGCCCCGCCCCTTCTCAGAAGCCCTGCCCCCACTCGCTCCATCCCCTTCCCCCTCCCGCATTGCTCACTCTCTCCCACCCTCACTCTCTTTCACCAGGCTGGGGCAGGGGTTTGGGGTATGAGAGAGGGGGTGCAGGCTCTGGCTGGGGATGTGGGCTCTGGGGGTGAGGCTCTGGATGATGGGTTTGGGGTGCAAGGGGGGGTGGGGCAGGGTGTTGGGGTGGTGCTGGTTCTGGGAGGGAGTTAGGATGTGGGAGGGGATTCCGGGCTGGGCCATCGGGTTGGGGTGCTGGAGAGAGTTCAGGGTGCGGAGTCCCAGTGGCGCTTACTGCGACTCCCTGGAAGCGGCCGCTTGGTCCCTGCAGCTCCTCGGTGCATGGGTGGCCAGGGAGGCTCCACACACTGCCTGCGTGCCCACAGGCACCGCCCCTGAAGCTCCCATTGGTCGCGGTTCCCAGTCACTGGGAGCTGCAGAGCCGGCCCTCAGGGCGGGGCAGTGCATGGAGCCTCCCTGGCCACCCATGTGTCTAGGGGCTGCAGGGACCTGGCGGATACTTCTGGGAGCCGCGCGGAGCTAGGGCCAGTAGGGAGCCTGCCTTAGCCCTGCACCCCCGCTCTCCCCCCTGCTGTGCCACTGACTGCCTGGCAACCCTAGGTGTGTAGGGTATGTGTACTACACACTGCAGTAAAAAGTGGACTGTGTCCACACTGCTGTGTGTAGCTACATGCGGCAGTGAAAGGCTCTGGTGGGGGAGAGGCAGCGGGGCAAGGCTCTGGCAGCAGGGCACTACACTGTTAAAAAGAGCAGTGTAGACGTAGGAGGCACTGCCTGGGCCTGTAGAGAGCTGTGTAGGGTCTATATCCTGGGACTCTGGAGTGTCTGTACTTTACACGCCTAAGCAGTGCCTCACTGTCTACAATGTTATTTATACCCATGCTAGCTGGGCACACAGTGTCTGTACTCTACACGCCGCCAAAAGCATAGACCTACCCTAAGTCGTCAGTGCCTCAGTTCCCCCTTCTGTAAAATAGGGATAAAACTCATGAACTTTTCTATTTACCCAGGCAAGTTTTACTCTCTTCTTTTTCCATCTCCACTCACAGCCGCACTCATAGAATCATAGAATCATAGAATATAAGGGTTGGAAGGGACCCCAGAAGGTCATCTAGTCCAACCCCCTGCTCGAAGCAGGACCAATTCCCAGTTAAATCATCCCAGCCAGGGCTTTGTCAAGCCTGACCTTAAAAACCTCTAAGGAAGGAGATTCTACCACCTCCCTAGGTAACGCATTCCAGTGTTTCACCACCCTCTTAGTGAAAAAGTTTTTCCTAATATCCAATCTAAACCTCCCCCACTGCAGCTTGAGACCATTACTCCTCGTTCTGTCATCTGCTACCATTGAGAACAGTCTAGATCCATCCTCTTTGGAACCCCCTTTCAGGTAGTTGAAAGCAGCTATCAAATCCCCCCTCATTCTTCTCTTCTGCAGGCTAAACAATCCCAGCTCCCTCAGCCTCTCCTCATAACTCATGTGTTCCAGACCCCTAATCATTTTTGTTGCCCTTCGCTGGACTCTCTCCAATTTATCCACATCCTTCTTGAAGTGTGGGGCCCAAAACTGGACACAGTACTCCAGATGAGGCCTCACCAATGTCGAATAGAGGGGAACGATCACGTCCCTCGATCTGCTCGCTATGCCCCTACTTATACATCCCAAAATGCCATTGGCCTTCTTGGCAACAAGGGCACACTGCTGACTCATATCCAGCTTCTCGTCCACTGTCACCCCTAGGTCCTTTTCCGCAGAACTGGAAACTCAAGTCAACTCTGCTTTTAATACAGTGTTCTTAAATAGGCTCCAAGCTGTTTCTGCGGAGTATGGGATCTCCTCCTGGCCCTTTACTATTCACACTACTCCTAAGTGCTCTTTTTATATAGTTTTACAGTTTGCCCTTTAGAAATTCATCACCATAATGTAACCCCGGTAAAGTCACTTTCAAGTGTTATATCAGACTCAATTATGCAGTAATTACAGCTGCTAAACTGAGCTCCTACACATAGGGCAAGATTCACAAAGAAACTGAAGTGTGGTGATGCCCTCTGCACCCAGCTTTTATGCAACTAGAAAATGGGAGTGGGACTGGATCCTGGGTCTCCCACGTGAGTGCTCTAACCACGAGGCTACAGTCACTCATACTTGCTCACTCTCTCTGGACCAATAATTCTTTCATTATTTATCCACAGAGAAATAGCTTCAGTACTGAGCCAGAAAAAGCGAGTGAGCAAGTGCACACACAAGTATGAGAACAGAGACCCAAGATACAGTCCCTCAGTGCCAATGAATTATTTATCAGTCTTGTGCCAGTATTTAGCCTTAGATGGAGTATAGCACCGGCTTTGGGCTGCATTCCCAAGCAACCCGACTCCGAGAAGACCCATGGTACAGCTTCAACAGGCGAGATGGAGGCAACTCCCCATCAGAATATCCCATAGCCCACTGGTTAGAGCCCACACACTTGAGAGGAGCTGAGCCCTGTTCAAATCCTGTCTTCCCCTCACATGGAGTGGGGGACTTGAACTGAGGATCTCCCCCATCCCAGGTGGGCTAAAAGTTATGAGGGAAGTCGTCCTCCTCCTCTCCAACACTCTGCCTCAGTTGTTGTGAGTCAACTCGACTATAAGGGCCCAATCCAGTAGGTGAGTTTATCCATGGGTGAGATAAGCAGAGGAACGCCTATTTTTAACCAGTTTATGCCTTGCTCTGGGGCTTATGCATCTGGATGCCTGGCGTGGGTCTGCAGTGCACATCCCAAAGTCAGAAACATAGGCACCTAGGGAACTTTTATTGCAAAATTTAGGTGTGGAGTAAGCATACACATCTACAGGTCTTGGGGGCAGCTGAGCAAGGATTTTGTGAAGCCCGATGGGACCTGATTCTGGGTTCTAGGCATCTGAAGTGGCAGTTAAGTCATTTTGTGAATCCAGCACTTACGTCCTATGGATCCATTTCTGCATCACTAACTCATGTTGAGCAAAACAAACATTTCTTTTAAATTCCAGGTGGCTATATGTTGTCTGAGCTCATATAGTGTCAATACTCGTTTACCCAAAGCATGCTCCAATGAGCCATTTAACCAAATTGTTTTAAATTTTGCTCATTTGTATTTTTTAAAACCATAAGACAGATTTTTTCTACATGACTCCAAATAAAACCAAGACTGGTCACATTTCAACTAGAGCAGGGAAAGGTTTTCCTCTCCTACTAGAACTTTCAAGAGTTTGAATGTTTTTCTCCATCCCAAATCAGGATGAAAAGTAAAAATAGCAATTTTTTTTGCAGACTGATAATCTATTTTTTTTAGTCAGATCAGTTGAAACATTTCATTTCAATGTCAACTCTTTTGAAATTTTAGTAGATTCAGAATAAAACGTAAAGTGGTTTCGAACTGAAAACCCAAGCTTTTCCAAAATGTTGAAACGGGACTTTGGCAATTCTGAAACTTCATCTTCAAAAGTTTTTCCCCAATAGGGAGATTTATCAAAACTGACCCTTTTCTGCAAATAGTTTTAGTTTTGATGCATCCGGATTTTCAGAAGAAAAAATATTTTGTTTGAGAATTCCCAGCCAGTCCTAAGTGTAACATGCAATTCCTCTTAAGTGGGGCGAGGGGGGGAAGGGGGAGAGGGAGGGGGAATCAGTAATTTACCCTAGCTGCCACTAGAGGTCAGACCACAAGCAATCAGCACAAATGCAGGAGAAAAAAAAAGTTTTATTAGATGCTCTTGTAGGATCACATATTCAAACATACCAAGCAAGAAAATTCTAAATGTGATATATGTCAAGTTTCAAAGCATAAGTATGCTCTTGGAACCTGCTACATCACGTTAAGGATAGAACAAATATAATGAGTGCCAATATTATATCAAATCTAAACGATTGCTTTTCGAACAAAGGCTCTGTGGAACTGGGTGCAGAGATTTTGTCAAGTCTGGGCATAATTTACGGAACCCCTGCAAATTTATGAAATTGTTTTTGAAGATTTGGCCCTTAATATAGGAATAAGCATTTCTGTAGATTTCTAGTCTCTGATTAATTTTGAGATCAAATTCAAAAACATATGGAGCAGACAACAATTTGTGAGTAACCATAACAAAATATTTTTCCTGAAAGACATTTGGTCAGAGTGATATTGTATCATTTTCCCCTGGTCACATGCCATTTTAGAGTCCACCTCTCCATCTGGCCTTTTGGTCTGTACAAATATTGTAGCATGCTCGGGGCTAAATAAGTTTCAAATTGTACACTCCATTTAATAGAGAGGCTTTCTGGGCAAAAATGCTGCACCGAGAACTTGGTTTTTCATAAGAACATAAGAATGGCCATACTGGGTCAGACCAATGGGGTCCAGCTAGCCCAGTATCCTGTCTTCTGACAGTGGCCAATGCCAGATGCTTCAAAGGGAATGAACAGAACAGAGCAATCATCAAATGATCCATCTCCTGTCATCCAATCCCAGCATCTGGCAGTCAGAGGCCTAGGAACACACAGAGCATAAGGTTGCATCTTTGACCATCCTGGCTAATAGATAAGTTCATGGAGGATAGGTCTGTCAATGGCTAATTCTTTTTTGAACCCCATGATAGTTTTGGCCTTCACAACAACCCCTGGCAAGAAGTTCCATGTGTGCTGAGTGAAGCAGTACTTGAAGGGGAAAGCCCGAGTTAACACTGAAAGAGAAGAGTTTCATGAAACAAAAGGTGGCTCAGAATTTCCAAACATAGGACTATTATATTGCAAATGGCCATTCATAACAGACTCCAGGAATTCTGGGAGCTACTGAACCATTTTCTAGTCAGAAACTCTAGACATGGTATCTTTTCCAGTGCAATCCTGCCCTAGCTTCACCATTAAAAATGCTCACATACACAGTTTTATAGTATAAGAAGAGCATTTATGTAATGACACATAGATCTTAATTAACCCATCACTTATGAGGAGCAATACTAAAATGAAAAATCAAGTGTATTTTTGTTGGAAGGAATGGGAATTGGCAAGGATAATTTTCCTCTTGGGAATTTATACCTGGGGCGTTAGCAGCTTTCCTTAAAAATGTTTTAAATTGGGAAGCAATCTACAACTGAGATTTCAAGTAATGTCAAGCTACGTACATTCCTACTTGCCTAAAATGCCAGGGGTAAAATCCTGGCCTCACTGAAGTCAATGGGAGTTTTGTCATTAACTTCACTGAGGCCAGGATTTTGCCCCAGACCTATCATCTATAGCTCTTTCAATAAGAACACATTCATCCTCTTTTCATCTAGAATCAAAATTGTACGCAATGTTACTTGGATTATCTTATCCTACTTTATGCATTTCAGTTTCTCAGCAAGAAACAGGAATGCAAGTGTACATATGAATTTATACATACACTTTTTTGAGAAATAATGTATTGGACTATAGTACAAAGTATATTAGTGAGTTCAAAAAAAGTTTAAAAGTTCTTTCATTTTAGACTCCTATGCACTTGTTCAAATGTGCCTACTAGACAATAATATTGAGATAGTTTGATCCATTATTTGACAGTCCAGTTAGAAGAAGTTTTTGATTTTGATTGCAGTAAATAAAGTCTGGGCCTTCCATACCAGCTCTGACCTGTGGCCTACCTATGACAGTTCAGTATTCTCTCCCCAAGAATGGCAAAACTCAAATGCTTCAGGGGAAGGTGCAAGAAGCTTCACAATGGACAGTTCCATATTAACCTGTCCATTGGAGAAATTTCTTCCTCGCCCCAAGAAATTAGCTGCTCCCGACGCAAGAGGGTATATGTCCTTTTAATTTGCTTTTATCCTCTCTTATATAATCAGAGAGTTCTGTGGAAGCATCTATCCCTTTTTAAAATCCTGTAATATATTGAGGCAGCAAATTCCTCAGGTTAACTATACATTGTACAAAAACCAGAGTTCCTGTCATCAGGTTTATTTAATTGAATATTCCCTTGTTCTTGTGTTATGAGAGAGGTTAAATTAGCACACCCAGCTGACCCTCTCAATGCCATTCATTATTTAACATAGCTCTTATATCCTCTGTTTCTCTAAACCAGGGATGGGCAAACTTTTTGGCTCGAGGACCTCATCTGGGTATGGAAATTGTATGGCAGGCCATGAATGGTCACAAAATAGGGAGTTGGGGTACGGGGGGGGGTGAGGGCTCCAGCTGGGGGTGCCGGTTCTGGGGTAGGGCCAAAAATGAGTTCAGGATGTGGGAGGGGGCTCCAGGCTGGGGCAGGGGGTTGGGGAGTGGCAGGGGGTGGGCTCTGGGGTGGGGCTGGGGATGAGGGGTTGGGGGTGCAGGAGGGTGCTCCGGGCTGCTATAGAGGGGTTTGGAGGGTGGGAGGGGGATCAGGGGCGTGGGAAAGGGTCAGGGGTGGAGGCTCCGGGCGGCACTTACCTCAAGCAGCTCCCAGAAGCAGGAGCACGTCTCCTACTCCGGTTCCTATCTAGAGGGGCAGCCAGAAGGCTCTGCATGCTGCCCTGTCCATAGGTGTGGCCCCTGCAGCTTCCATTGGCCATAGTTCCAGGCCAATTGGAGCTGCGGGGGCAGCGCTGGGGGCGTCAGCAGTGTGTGGAGCCCTCTGGCTGCCCCTATGCATAGGAGCTGGAGGTGGGACAAGCCTCCGACCCCACTCCCCAGCTGGAGCGCTGGAGCCGGGCAAGTCCCGGACCCTGCTCCCTGGCAGGAGCTCAAGGGCTGGATTAAAATGTCTGAAGGGCTGGATACAGTCCCCAGGCAGTAGTTTGCCCACCCCTGCTCTAAACAGTCCTAATCATACCCTGGTCTCCTCACAAGAAAGCCTTTCTATTCCTCAATCGTTTTCACTGTCTGTGTGTGGACTTCTGTAGAAATGGTATGGCATCATACATTGTCTCCTGACTCCGAACAATATGAGCTACATAATGTTTTCATGGAATGTTACTGCCTTTTAAAGAAATGGATTGGCAAGTGCACTTGGTTGTGCAAGGAGATGGATTCTTAGAAGGTGGGAAAGCTGTCGTGGTCCACAAAAAAGAGAGGTATGTTGACCCAACAGAAATTACTTGCTATGTGCAACTTATTTATAAACAGACTTATGACAAAACTGAATAGTTGCCTGTGACATGGGAAGCTTTTCTCTTATAGAAAGGAACACACACAAGCCACTAGAAAGCGGTACAGGATATTTCTTGGGGGATGCTGGGTAGCATTCTTGGACTTTGTTTTTGTAGGCCCCGATTCAGGAAACCACTTCAGCTTAAGTCCATTCCTATTCAGCAAAGCAATTAAGCTCATATTTATGTCTTTTCCTAAAACTGAGATGCTTTCCTGAATTGCGGCCCTACAAGAGAGATCATCTACATGCATTTTGTTGATTGTTCCCAAGTTTGCTGTTATGTATATAATTTCTGTTTTTAAATCAATAAGGCATTTTAATCTTTGAAAAATCATGCATGAGAGCACATGACAAAAGCATATTTGGCATTGTTTCTTTCCCTTGTTCCTAGTCACACTGTCTTGAGCGGTCTTCACTCAGTAATTAGGTTAAGTAGCTCTTGCAAAATGAGCTAAAGAGGAGATGCAGAGCTGGAACAGTGAGACACCTGAGGTCAGTTAAGGTTATTAGACTCCTGCAGCAATGCTATAAGAGGACTTCCCCTCCCCCCACTTCCTCTTTTAGCAAAGCCTCATAGGGAGGCTTTAAAGACAGCAGGTTTCCATTAGGAGGGGAAGTGTGAGAAAGCTGCTTTCAGCATAAGCAGGCTGTGCTGCTTATTCAAATAAGATATTGATGTTGCCCTGTAGATTGCTGCTCTGCTTTCCTGTATAATATAGATCTATGGGTTTCCTTTATGTGTTGATCAACATGCTTTTTTCAAAAATAAAAAACTCTCTCTGTGTCTGCGTATCTGATTGCAGAGTGCTTTGTCTACATGTGCTGAGGAGTGGAAACAGCAGAGCTCCAAAAGGGAAACGGTGCTCTCTCTCGCAAAGACTTTTTGGTAAGGAAACTTTAGCAAATATCTACATTAGAAATTTAATTCTCGGGGCAGAATCAGACTGTTGTAATGGTAGAAAGTGATGTTATGAGGCATTCCTCTGAAGTGTTTCCAGTGCAGATGCCTTTGGCATCAGTTGGTAAATGACTACTTGATACCATTTCATAACTTAAAATGGCACCCAGACATAGTTTACGTGCTGGGCGGGGGGAGTCTTCAAAAGAAGGAGTTGGAGAATCTGACATGCATTGGAATTATATTTTTAAACCATGCACAGTACAGGAGTATTTTCAGAAACCACAGCAAAAAGAGCAATTTGTTCTGGTTATTTGCATATAGTGCAAATAAAAGCTGGTCAAAGAATTTTTAAAACAAATCTTTGTGAAAAACCTTCACTGAAAACTTTGAATAATCTCTAGCAGATACTTTAGCGTATACATATAAGGTAGAGTGAATTTACACTCTAACAGTCTGGGGAGTACTTTTGAAATACATCATTATTTTTAGTACACTAATTTCAATTATATTGGCATCAGGAAAACATTTATGACAAATTCTAGTGGCGACTGTGTGTTTGTCATGCACTTAACTTTCTGGTTATAGGATTTTGTAGCAAGGGCATGCATTAAAGTGAACTCCATGTAGCGAATATACCTATATTATGATATATACTTATGATTGTGTCCCTGTAATCTCTTTTGTCCAGCTTAGATTTAGGGCTCCACAACACCAGTAATGGCATCTTTCTGGTTTATTCCTAGGGTAGTATCTATTGTCCACAGGCATTATTAGTTTATAATGCATGGATAGTGTGGTAATTGCCTTAATTTGGGGCTAATGTGTGGAGGGGCAGTAGGCTTCCTCAGCGAGCAAGCTATTTGTTCTTAAGGGAGCCATCAAATTGTGCACATATCTGGTCTGCGTCCCAGTGTTAATTTATTACTGTTGCCTTCATCCTCATTCCCCTGTTGCCCTCCTATTTTTTGTTACTCCTCATTTGTCACATCTCTAAACTGAACTGGGAGCTTGTTGGGTTAAGGCCCATATCATCCCATCCCTGGCACACTGGGGACTTGAGCTTGAATGGGGTCTTTGGGTGCTACCGTGATACAAACACAGTCTATTAATGGTCATTATTCTTTCAGGCTCTGGCATTAGTCGTGCTGCAGTCAACATGTTAGAAAGTTCACTGACACGGGGCTGTTCTGAGCATGTGGCTGCCATATATTGTTGGTGCCTGCTGGAAGCAGGTTCTCATTGGCCTACTGATTTCTGAAGGGGCATAGGTGGACAAGGAGAATTGGATTGTGGGGATGGGGATGAAGGGCAGGGAAGGAAGCAGGCTCAGGAACTCCAACTAAGAGACAAATATTCCCAGAGGCAGTTCTGGGCTGTCTAGCTTGGAACAGAATCCTGAATTTCCAGCATGGGCATTGCACAGCAGCCTGTCTGCACTCGATTGTCATGAACCATTAGCCCTGCCTCAAAAAAAAAAAAAAAAAAAGGCAGCAGTTTTGATGTCTGCAATACAAAAGAATAGCGGCACAGTGAAGAACTGGCTGTGAGAGTTCCAGGGGCTTCAAATACAAGATGAACAAGTGATACACAACGTGAAGGTCTTTGTCTAGTTCCATTCCTAACAATATACAGAGCTATACACACCACCACTGTGCCTGCTAGGTCCTTGCCATCTTTCATGGATGCCAGTTTCATTGCTACTGTAACACAGCCTTCAAGGTCTGCTTTTGTAGCTGTGATTCATCTGCCAGTACCATCAACCAAAAGCCACTTATGCCATGACAACTTGCATAGCCAAGGGAGGAGGCTGAGCCAGTTTCATGGCATCTATATCAGTCAGCGCAGGATGGTGAAATTGAAGGACATCAGCCAAAATCAGGATGACCCTGTGCTAAAGGACACAGAGAGACCTGGCTGATTAGGACTAAGTGATTTTCAGATATAGCATAGTGGATTAAATACAGTGGCATAGGAAAGCCAGGCTAGATGGCATTATGAACAAAATAGCCTTTCAAGAAACTGAATTGTACATGTAGCAGTATAGAAGTGATGCCTTTTTATCATACACAATTTGTAGTAGTTTATATTCTAAAAAAAAAATTGACCTAGCTGAAACTTTCAGTGAAAGTGCTTAGCTAAAAATTGGCTTTAAACATTCCCCCCTCTCCCCCCAATTTTTAAAAAAGTTTTGAAACTGCAAAAGTGTCCAACCTCAGTAACTTAATTCCCCCTCTTCCCCCGGTGAAGTGGGGAAAGTATTTTTTTTTAAACATAGAAAGTAACACTCATTTTGAAAATATTACTTTTCACTATTTCATAGTAACACTCACTTAAGTATTTCACTTAAAAGAAGATGGTACTTTGTTATAGGTTTTCCAATTGGGAAAAAGGTGAGAGTCAAAGTGGGGATAAGATGGTTAAAAAAAAAGCAGAGGGAACTCATTTCCCATTTTCTGCTCCTGTGGATTCTCCCCGCTTAGTTTCCTTAATAGCTTTCTTAATGTAATGTTTGTAGCAACAGTTTTCAACTTTTAGCACAAGGGTTCCTTCCTTTGTAGGCCTATAGGCTGTAGAAGGCACCTTGGGAGAGAAAAAGATACCAAGAAAATTGCCTAACCATAGCAAGATATCAGTCAGTTCTTGGTTCTACATTCAACTAGGGCATTATCACAAAGGCCCACAGAATGCTGTAGCAGCTTTGTTTTTGTGGAGTGGGACTGCCTTTCCGGAAAGTCAGAGTATTAACGTGGTTTCCAGCCAGAGTGAGTCAGCCTATTGTGAATTTTTGGGCATTCAGTTCCACTCAGATGCTAGTATCCATGGTAAAAGGACCAGATAGTAAGAGCCACTGAAGAGATCCAATCTCAAGTTTTACACTGACCCAGTGCATACTGGGATAGGACTTTGGGAGGTTAGTGAGTACTAAGTGTATACTCTTGTAACTCAAAATGTGATTAAAAAAACCTCAGTAGTGTACTTCAGTAGTGAGACTTACTGCTTTGTTTCTAGAAGGTCACAGTAACATGGGACAGCAGTGGGGAAGAGAGTGGCAAAGTTACACTACAGAAATGAATGAGATGAGAACATGCAGAGGGAATAATAGTTCAGAGTTCAAATGAAGCTATATGACAACTGCTGGTGCCTAGCTCGCTCCATCTGAAGGAACTTCATTGAACTCTAGTGGGCTCCTTCTGGGTCGTAGAGCATCAGGTCAACTGACTTGCCCAGTACCCAGAACCATGTGGCCAAACACATTCAACATTCCGGGGAGTGGGGGAAGTGCCACATGGTGAGGGTTGTTTGGGGATAGGTGGCTTTATAAAAGACCCACAGAGTTGGAAGCATTGTCTGAGGAGTAGGAGGTTTTTTGGAACACAAACACTAAGCTGTTTTGCTGCAGCTCCACATCTAAATTATAAATTGTTTATGCTATCATACCCTTGCTGAAGCATGTACACACTTGTCAATAAACCACAGATAGAAAAGTGAGTAGGCTCCCAGAATCATCAGCTAAGGCCAAAGGTAAAAATTTCAGAAGATCATTGACTGTCAGTGAAACTTAGGGAATTGCATGCTTAAGTAATTTTTGAAAGTGGGACTTAGGCACTTCTGAAAATTTTACCCCAAATTGTTAACTCCTGAGGGGTCAATACAATATGAAAACTCTTTCGCCAATTTGCAGGGAACTGACAAAAGGAGAGACAAACTTGCAGGTATGTGGCCAAGTATCAGAGCTGGTTCAGTAACAAGAATTAGATTCGTGGACTAATCAGCCTAGGCAGAATTCACTACTATTCAGAATGTTATACTACTTATGTGGAAATATTTAGTTCATTCCTTAAAATGTTGATCTATCTAAAGCTTTGTAAATTCACACTGGAATTATATTATTTGTCATTTGCTAATTGCCATTTTTGTTAAAACTTTAATCATTCAATTGTCCAGAAGCAAAAGACATATTTGACATAAGTAACTAACTTCAAGTAGTAAATATATGAAGAAGAACAGGCCTTTGGCTTAGCTAAACAAGTTTCCCTGTATATGAATACTATTCCTTTCCCCTAATTTAAGGGAAAAGTGACCTAACCCATTCATGTTATGGATCTTAAAGACATGAGCAGGGATTTTACCCTAATCGGAGTCAATGGGTCCAGGATTTCACCCACAAGGTTTTCCACCCCAATGAGACGTATAGTTAAACAAATCTAATATCCTGCCCAGGCCTGATGTCTCAATGCAAGACAGCTGGCCAATTATGTAATGCTGTACTTGAGTGTAGAAATACAACTCACCAGCCAGCATGACCCCTTACAGCTGAGTATGGCAGAGCAGGGTCTCCTCTGGCGCTCCACTGCTGACAGGTGCTCCAATCTTGCATTGGTCTATGTCTTCTCCTGATGCAGCCCTCTGGCCAGGTGAGGTATATTCCCACCTATTCCAGGGTAACAGAATCCAACAACAAAAGTCCAGCACGCTAAGTCTTCAGCCAAGTCCAGACTCAGTAGTCCTTCCACCTCTTGTCTCTGGAGCCACTTTCATCAGTGGGCCCATCAAGGAACTCAGGCCCCCTCCTCTACTGGGTTGCAGCCCAGAGCCCCGATAGTGAACAGCTAAAGTCTGTCTACTCAAAGCCCTGCCTCCTCTGTGGGCTGCTTCCTACCTCAGCCTGTCTCTAGGTCTTTGTTACATTCCCTTCCCGGGCTCACACCTCCACAGATCTAAAAAGAAAAACAGATTAATCACAGCAAACAAAGCAACTGTACAGAGTACCATACCTGGCCTACCTTCCCCCAGGAAGGTCTCCAACAGTATCTAGAAAACTCATGGCCTCAGCTGGGCCTTATTTCAGGCAGCCTCAGGCTAGGTCCTGGCTCCAACAAGCCCTTTATTCCAAGAGCAAACTCCTTCTCCCAATCAGCCCCTACTGAGCTGGGCTTGCCTCTTTAACCTTGTTCTCCAGGCTTGACAGCTTTTGCAGATGTAGCAAGGCAGTCTCTCATGAACCCCTTGCTGACTAGTATACCCATCACAGTGAGAAAGTGGTGAAATAGAAAATTACATAATCTCTTGGGGTAAAATGAGATTGCATCATTGCACATTTGCCTCTCATGTCAGGATTTTGTTTTGTTTTCTAGACCCAATTTCCAGCTGTGACAATGTTCAAACAATATTTAAAAAAAAAATTCTCCACTGTGTAACCTCCTGTGCTAAACCCACTTGGTTACTTTCATTTTGTGTGTGCAGCTCTATCCATTTTATTCCAGTAGAGGGCACTGGTGCATAATATATGGACACAAAGTGAGCAGTACTATTACAAGATCACTCTACAGTTGCAGCATTGTTATTATAATCTGATTGCATGTGCATCCATAGGCACACAATCTCACCCTCCTCCTCAACAACAGACAATATTACAACTTAGTCAATTTAAGAGTTTCTCCATTCTGACACATTCCATTTCTTTTTGAATGTAGGGAGCAGAAACTGTATATCTTAGGGCAGCTCAAATAAATTTGTTAGTCTCTAAGGTGCCACAAGTACTCCTTTTCTTTTTGCGAATACAGACTAACACGGCTGTTACTCTGAAAACTGTTCGGACTGTATATCCTGGGGCAGATACTGTTCCGGTATTTGTCACATAATGCATAACTAGCAGAGCTTTCTAAGGCATTTAAAGTTAAAAATGAAGATTGCGTTACTGCATGTAGAAAGGAAATATTGGATTGGTATATGTAACAACACCAAAGACTGTTTTATAAGAGCATGAATTTTCATTATATAGTAAATATTTTAACCAATTAGGAAAACAATTGTTGTATATAAACAGAAACAGTCTAGAATTAGTGCTTGGCTAGGGGAAAGGTATGTACATTAAAAAGAATATACTAGCTGTAACGATCTTGGGGTTCATTAAATAACAAACCAGGGAATGAGAAAGGAGTAAAATTTTAATAAAACAACCTATTTTTGTTTCTGGCTTCTGTAGTGAGCTGCTGCAGACATCCAGGCAGTGTTCTGAACGCATGCCTACAGGTCCCATCTCCAAACTCCCACACTCCCAACACTGTCCCTTATGAGGGAGCGTCTCCAAAATCACAATCTTTTATAAACCTATCTCTATAGTAGATGCTGAGAGAAATGGGCCATGATTCTTTCCCAAATTAAAAAAAAATAAAAAAGTTTGGAAAGTTAAGGTCATGTCACAAGTAGGAATGTCTAGTGACTAGACTAAGGGAGCTGGGGAAAACGTACAAAACAAAGGTATTAATAAGGAGTTAGGCATGAACAAAGAACACCAGTATGTATCACAATCAATACAATATGACTTGCTCAACTCCATCATTTCCCCTGCACATTTCATACACCCAGACCTTTTTGACAAGCAGGCAGGTGTTATCCTGGTATGAATCTGCCAGTGTTTGACAACATGGATCACTTTTTGATCTCCTCAGTCAGATGCTGTAGTCTGTCAGGTTCTAGTCATGCGTGTAAGAGCATGACGGAAGGACTTGGAACTCGATTATGCTACTGTGTGCAGAAAAAGATGGGGATATGTAATTATAAAACTTCATACAGATTCCTGAACATGTCACTTTCAAAATGAAACTTTGGGTTACTTTGAAAGCAAGCTAAAAAAGTACATTAAAACACTGGGGCATGGAAGGGTAGTTGCTATATATGCCTTTAGATTAGGACAGTGATATGTTCTGAAATATTTTATAAATAGTGGTAAATACTGTATCAAACGCCTAAGTGACTCCTTAGAATTTATCCAGGATAGGGAAACCACTTTTTAAAGTTAGTGAAAGCCATGACAGAGCAGCCCTCAGGTCCACAGAAGTAAAACCATATACACTCCACACTCCTGAATGTGATGCTAGGTTGGGTCCATTGGCAGCTGACTCTGCTGAGGCCTTATCTGTAGTCAAAGGTCACCACAGTGTTGGCTGAAATTTTTCAACCGAAAAATATTTGTACCAAAAAAAAAAAAAAGTGTTTCATTAACCAAATTTTTTGGCTGGAGCTGTCATTTTCAACAGTTATATCACACACACACACGAAACTTCAAAACAAAATGAATATTTTCATTTTGAAATTAAAATTTTTATTCCGTTTTTCATTTTTTTTTTTAAAAATTCTGAATGCGTTATTCCCCAGTTCACCTTTTTGATGCTTAGGGCTTTGTTTGATTTTGGCCCTGTCTTCACTAGCACTCCCACACACAGCACTAAACCAATGATAGCAACACTGGGAAATGTCTGCATTCACATTGTTAAACAAACAAGTATATAGGATTTAGAAATAGAAGGGATCTGTTAGATCATCCAGTTCATCTCCTTGAAAATGCAGAATTGTTCTCCATGGAAAATTAACAACATTTTCATTGTGGCATGGACCAAGTCCCCATTGTGTCAGGCCCAGGCACTGTACAAACCCAGAACAAAAAGACAGTCAAGGCTGGCCTTATGGGTATGCGATGCGGGTGACCACCCAGGGCACCATGGTCAGGTGGGGAGGTGCTGTGGTCAAGAGACTGCAGAAGGGCCGGGCCCACCAAGCAGGTGGAGAGAGGAAATAAAAGGGGCTAAGGGGCAGGAGCCAGGCACTCCCACACATTCCCTGTCTGCCCTCCCAGCAGCATGACACCTGCAGCCTCACTTCCTCTCCACCTGCTGCTTTTCTGCCTGCTGAGTGGCTGCCTGCTGCTTAGGAAGCAGTACTTAAAGTACCAAAGAAAGTTCACCCAGGGCACCATTTTCTCTAAGGCCAGCCCTGAAGACAGACCATGCCCTAAAGAACTTTCAGTCAACGTGTAATAGAAAAGACAACAAGTGTATGCAGAAGAGCACAAGGGAAAAATGAGACAATAGTCAGCATGATGAGCAATGGTCTCAGCACACCAGCTGCCTCACTATTGTCAAATTTTTTGGAGAAGTCCTGAATATTCTGTTTATTCTAAACATGAGTAACTCCAGCCACTGCAGTTCTATCATTTATTTTGGAAAATTATCCTGAGGTCTAATTGACCTTTATTTTTAGGAAATATTGGGAAATCTACTGCAAATTGTTCTTTCCTCATTTTCATCCCTGTACGACTAGTTACTCCCAGTTGAATTAATCTAATACAATTGTTTGCTCCTTCTAAATATCGATAACCTGGGATGGCTTTTTTAGAAAAGTCTGGCTGAATGTTTTCTAGGTTGTTTACAGAGTAGCAGGATCAGATGGTAGTCATGTACACTAATATACCTGAGTGATTGCTTTCTTTTACTGGTCTTTTTAACATTTGGACAAAGCACTCTTACAAGCTATTTTGTTATGTAATATACGTGACATCATCATTCTGAAAAACAAACCTTTTATAAATGTTTCTCCCAAACATTTTGTAGCTGTTCATAAACACTGGCATGGACTTTTATGCTCCCACTTTTGGGGGATTTCATTTTTGACAGCTAGAATAATGTGACTGCAGTTCCCATTTGGAAAAGGTAGAAAGGGAGTAAACAGCAATCCTCATATCAACAGGATGAGAATGCTGATCTAACAGAGAGATGGCAGGTAAGTCCACCATAAAATGAAAACCCCTTTGACCTTACAGCATGCGTATAAGCTGCAAAGATGAGAACAGTGATTTTGTCAAGGCTCTTCAGCATGAGTCAACTATTTTAATTTGTGTTTCTCTGTAGCCCCCTTCTACTCTAGGCTTCTGCTTTTTATATTAACCACCCAGCTTCTCCCTCAGCTGGGCTTCATCTTCATTTGGGCCTAGTCCACCATCCAGGTGCACTAACTGCTCTGTCTCCAGTTAACTCTTTCATTACCTGTGTGTGGCCAGACCCCCTCACAGCAGGGAAATGTATTCACTGTTTCCCTCATCTAGACCACACCACAGTGCCATCTTGATAGCCACTGAGGCCTATAAACACTGCCATAAAACAAGCAAATAATATTTCTGAAATACCACATTTTTCTGCACCTTTAGATGCACAGGTGTAGAATGGGCAATGTATTTGTGATATTCTGTGTACATAGAGAATATCATCTTAGAGGCACAGTAAGTTACTGTGGTATTTGTTCATGAAGTGACCACAGCATCCTCGGTGCTGTATGAGACAAAAGAAAAATCCCTGTCCCGAAGAGCTTAACAGCTAAATAATAAATAAAATAAATAATAATAGAGGTAAGAAACTCACAAGAAGGACTGACTTTTTTAAAATTAATGTTATTAGCTTTCTTCTTGTGGGTATCACAGGAACAGTGTGCTTAGGAGGGACTTGAATGAGGTCAGGGGACTCATCCCCTGTAGAGGGGTCATGGGACAGAAAAAGATAGATTGCAGTGGGAGGAAGAAACGAATGGGACATCAAGGGTGGAGTCACTGGAGGAATGAAGGAAGCACAGGGACCACAATAAAGCTCCAATCAGAGATGTGGGTTGGGATGGAGTTGGGCAGGGCCTCCTTTAGAGTATTAAAATAAAGTATTATCATGGAGGAAAGCACTGACAGTACATAGGGCTCGTCCATAAAGGGAAGGAGAGAGGTGATACAATTGTTGCAAAGCACACAGGCTGCTCCTCAGCTCCCAACATCATCCCACACAAAATATGTTCAGAAACTCTGGCTCACAGACTGGACAGGGGACAGAGAGAGACCCAGAAAGGCAGCGAATGCAGCATCCTAGAACGCCATCAAGTGATAGCATCAAAGGAAAGAGGCAGGTGAAAGACACAGAAGGGGACATACCAGCATGGTCACACCAATGAGGAGTGTTAAACCTCAACCCAAGAACACAGCAAGGTATGTCTGGAGCAACAGCAGAACACACCCCTGTGACATACTGGTTAACGGTGTTCAGAACAACTTCTTGTCACACAGAGGAACTGTCATAAATATAAAGGGAAGGGTAACCACCTTTCTGTATACAGAACTATAAAATCCCTCCTGGCCAAAGGCAAAACCCTTTCACTTGTAAAGGGTTAAGAAGCTAAGATATCCTCACTGGCACCTGACCAAAATGACCAATGAGGAGACAAGATACTTTCAAAGCTGGAGGGGGGGTGGGAACAAAGGCTCTGTCTGTCTGTGTGATGCTTTTGCTGGGAACAGAACAGGAATGGAGTATTAGAACTTGTTAGTAAGTAATCTAGCTAGAAATGCGTTAGATTTCCTTTTGTTAAATGGCTGGTAAATAAGCTGTGCTGAATGGAATGTATATTTCTGTTTTTGTGTCTTTTTTGTAACTTAAGGCTTTGCCTAGAGGGATTCTCTATGTTTTGAATCTGATTAACCTGTAAGGTATTTACCAACCTGATTTTACAGAGGTGATTCTTTTACTTTTTCTTCAATTAAAATTCTTCTTTTAGGATCCTGTTTGCTTTTTCATTGTTCTTAAGATCCAAGGGTTTGGGTCTGTGTTCACCTATGCAAATTGGTGAGGATTTTTATCAAGCCTTCCCCAGGAAAGGGGGTGTAGGGCTTGGGGGGCTATTTTGGGGGGAAGATGTCTCCAAGTGGGCTCTTTCCCTGTTCTTTGTTTAACACTCTCTTGGTGGTGGCAGCATAGGGTTCAAGAACAAGGCAAAGTTTGTACCTGGAGGAAATTTTTAACCTAAGCTGGTAAGAAAAAGCTTAGGGGGTCTTTCATGCAGGTCCCCACATCTGTACCCTATAGTTCAGAATGGTGAAGGAACCTTGACAGGAACACAGGACGGATTGTCAGTACAGACAGCGAACAGAATAATGATAGTGTGATTTGAGAGCACACAGGGCACAGATGCTGTAAACACTGTCACAGCACCGATGTTAACAATAGCACAACATCCACCTAACCACATACATACACAAACAAGTGGCACGGTAACAGGCTCATAGCTTTAAGGCGGGGGGAGGAGGAAGTCCCCTCCAGGGCACCTGGAAATTTGTAGAGTATGAACTTAATGAATTGTGACGATGATTTGGCCCTGGAGCTTCAGCCACATTCTGCATTGGCTACAGCACCTCCTCTGCAACTTCACACTGAAACGGGACCCTTCTTAGTACAATGATGCTGCAGAAGATCACACAGCACACTGATGTGTCACATCTGTTGTCTTGGATGCTAACGGTAGAAGCAAATTTTCATTCCTATCTTCCTTATCACTCAGTTGGCATTACAGTAACTCTGTTCTTGGATGCAAATATAGTATTGGGTTGTAGAATGCCAGTCAGTAGCCAGCATCGCCCTTGAAATAAAAAGAGAGTGACAGTTTGTATTATTGTCATTATTAATTCAGGAATACAAATAGACCCACAGACTGCTAGGAAAGCTGAGCCTAAACCACTATGTCCCCCTCAGCTGCAAATGGCCTTGGCATAACATACAGTAAATCTCATAAAAGGTTCATGTGACCTATCATTTGTATGAAACAAACAAGGAAACCGGAGAGGAATCCGTGCAATCCTGTGAGATTTAACATCACACTATGCATTAGACAGTCACCCAAAATCTGCAAGTCAATGAGTGCACATTTGAATGTGTAAAGTGCTGTATAATGCTAACTCTTATTTATTATTATTATTACATTCTGAGATGTCCTCTCCTTCAAGTTAGGCAAGTCAAAACTGAATGACTCACAAACAAAACGTGAAAATTCCCCAAGCATATGCGTCACCACACATGACCTGTCAAATACCATCTGGCTACTGATAATTAACTGTTTCTGAAAAGGAAACATTTCCCTAGTATTAATGCAGGTGAAACTATGGCAACATGTGCAGTCTATGCAACCCCAAATTTCAGGAAATCCAGAGTTGAAAGAATCACATATGTCATTTTTGTCTCAGGAAAAACAATTAGCAGCAGCATGCTGAAATGTTATGGCATCTGTGAATGGGCTAAAGCACTTGTATGCTGTGAATTGACAGATGTCACACACAGGGAAACCATTACACTCTTCAGACAGGGACTGGCATGTATATAGTAGGTAGTGTGGAAGCAGATTTCATAGGTCTAGGATGGCACATCTCTCCTATTTGAAGTGCCGGATGCATTCACTATCTCAGAGATCCAGTGCTAGTGTCTTGGGTCTATACATTTTCTTATTTCCATTTTATCCATGTCTTAGTGATGCCTCATCAGTAAATGCCATGACAAATAGTGAAGCCATTATCTGACCTATGTAGGATTCTGACAATGAAAAGAACTGGAAGATGGCTAGAGTAGGCCAAAGGGGGAGTCAAGTAAAGCTCCATTCATGCATACTTTTTGTAAGCGGGGGAATAGTACCGCTATTGTGGGGAACTTTCCTGGTTTCTGCACTACCCCGGTGAAGTGGGCTAGCAAAAGGATCCGAGTCCTCGCTCCCACTTCCTTTACCCAGAGGCCTCCCCGCCCTCAAGGACTCCCCTTCCACTCTCCTGTCTGGCAGAGTCCTCGTAACCCCAACAAGGCTGGGCCCAGGATTCCTGTGGGGCTGAACCCCCGACCCTGCTGTGGTCACCTAGGACAGGGGCTAGGGTGTCCCCACTCCGGGGTACTCTCTCTGCACTGGGCACTTCTCTGACCCACTGACCATTACATACAATTTAAAGCAAGTGCAAATTATTTAATCAACAATTAATTTTTAAAAGAGTAAGGAAAAATGGGAAAGGTTAAAGGAAACACATCAACCCGCTCTGTGGCAGGGAACATCACAAACAGTGTCTCTGGAATGTCAGGGCAGTTCACAGTCTGTCCTTGTAAGTCCCAGGCCTTCTTCTCAGGCCCTGGCTGTGCTGCAGGGATGCTGTGGTTGGACACTCGCGCTGGTGGTAGCCACACGCTCCCAGGCTCTAGGTGGCAGGACCCTTCTTCCCAGTGTCGCCCCCGCCCTGTCAGGGTTCCCAATCCCCCTCCGAGTCTGGCCTACAGAGCCTCCTGGCTGAGGTGTCTCCCTGTGCTGGGCCCACTGCCCAGGGTCCCCCCTCGCTCTCTCCAGCTGCTTATGACACCTGGCTCCGGACTGCTCCAGCCCCAGTTCCAGCTCCACTCTGCCTCAGCATGGCTGCTACTCTGGCCCCTCTGGCTCTGGTTGCTGCAGCTCTCCTCCCAGGACAGGTCTGCTCTGCAGGCTGCTTCTGTGACTCTGCTCCCAGCACTGACCTGCTTCCTGGGCTGCTTTTCTGGCCCCTCTGGCTCTGGTTGCTGCAGCTGTCCTCCCAGGGCAAGTCGGCTCTCTCTGGGCTGTGCCTCTGGCTTTGGGGCTGCAGCTCTGCTCCCAGGACAGGGTCTGCTCTCTCTGGGCTGCTTTTCTGGTCCCTCTGGATCTGGCCCAGCTCTGCTCCCCAGCTCAGCTTGGGCCCCTGCTTTCTCCTTAGCTCGGTCCCACTCTCTGACCCAGGCAATTCCAGCTCACAGGGGGGACGGGACCTCCCTAGTCTCCTGACTCCCTGATTTAGCCTACCAACCCTGTCATTCACGCTGACCTGGAGTATTGGCCTCTCCCCATTCTTCCTGGGGACTGTCAGTCTCAGGGTCCTGATTTCCCATCGACCCTTCCCCCTTTTAGTACTGGGAGCTAGCAACTAAAACACCCCCACTGACTGTTAGTAAGGGGGCAACAGTCCCCTTACATTTTCATGCATGGAGTGATGTAAATCAAAGCAATTTAAATCACCGAGTGTAATCATGATTGAATTCAGCAAGCAGAGAACCTCGATTTAAAGGCACTGTTTGTTGTGGGGATTTCCAGGATTCTGGTGTGGTTACAAAATTGTCCTCGCAATAGACTACAGCCATTTTTAGGGGAAACAAATTGCCCTTATTCAGACCAGAGGACACTTGCTTTGAGGAGACAAGCCACCCCCTTTGAACATTTCTATTCTGTGCAGCGCTTGACAACCTGTACAGCTAAGCAGGGAGACTGGAGTAACATCACCACCATCATGCATTGGGACACAGATGATTACCTTCTCACCACTGGGGCCTTTTCCCCCCAATCTTGAAAGACGTTCTGACCAGACTGGGGGAGGAAGGGGAAACAGACAAGATCCCCACCACCCCTAGGGCTGAGTCCTAAGTAACTCATTAAAGTGTTAACCTGCGATAACCTGCTATCCCCATCTTTTATTTTCAACCCTACCCACCTTATTCCTCCTCTACTACCTCTTTCCTACCACTCTCTTTGTCTCCAGTCTAATAAAAATTCAGCTTACTCAGCTACTAGAAATTAACCTTGCAACACTCTGTTGTAACCTGCTTGGCAAATGCAAGAGGATTGTAGAGCAGCCTGTTTTCAGTAAAAACCATTTGGCTTGCCATCCTAGTGAGACAAAAATGAAAGCAACTTATGGTCTCTAAAAGTTTTCCAGAGCCAGCAGAAGTAAAGCTGGGGTTCCTGGAACAGCAAACTGGGTCACTATGCACTCCCTGTGTGGTCTTCCAAGGCCACAACTACACACACAAGAGACAGATGCTGGTTTTGCTAGTCTTTTCTCTTTTCCCTCGTTTTGTCTGTTTCTCTTAAGAGGAAATAAGTTCAGACTTTAACAGAAGAAACTGAGTGCTCCTGCCTAACCTGATTGATTCCATCTAAGAGACTGTCAAGCAAGAGGGTTTTTTTCCTTTAAAAGTTTCCACAGACCTAGGGCTTGATCCAAAATCCTCTGAAATCAATGGGAGTCTTTCTGTTGACTTCAAAGGGCGTTGAATCAGGATCCTAGAGAGAGGGCTTATGGGAGATTGTTAAAATAAAAAATGCATTTGACCTATTTGAGTTTTATATATTTTTACTGTTTTCCCCCATATGTGTGTAACGAATGCTCCAAACACATTTTTATACATTGTTGTGCAAAAAGCAAAACAAAGGGCCTGCCAATATACCCCCAAATCCAAATTACTGTTAATGCTGTGGCAGTAAAATAATAATAATTAATAATAATAATAATTAACAGAGAGGTTGACAAATGTATAACATCTTAAAAGATGGGAGGTTTTAACAGCTTCTGTAGACGAGGAAGCCAAAGAACTTGAATTTCTGACTCGTGCTGCAGAGTACATCATGTTAACAGCCTTCAGACATTGCTACAAGAAACACTGTTTGGAAAGGGACAGCCTCAGCTGGGAACTATAAGAAGAAACTGTCCAGAGATACACAATACCACAATCAGTACAAAATTAAGCAGTCTTGCTGATGGCCAATGTAGTCAGATTTGGCTAAGTAGGGAAATCAGTTCTGGTGAGCATGGAGCACACGACGTGGCACATTCCTTCCATTCCCTCCGCCCAACAGAGTAATGAGTGTCAGGCAAGTCGTAACTGTAATGTTGTCCCATGACATGCCACTAACTATATGGAAGTCACATGCTTCCCCAGTGTATGCTGCACATGGTGGTAACAGACATACAAACCTGTTCAAATACTATTTTCATGGCCATCTGAATAGGCGTGATTGGTTATCACATGAGCAACATATGCCTATACTCTGGTGGCTGCTGACTACCAGCTCTGCTTTAGACCACCTCCATGAGGAGTCAGTTCATAGTCTAGTTTCAAACAGAGTATGCTCTACATTAAACTCCTCTTTCAATCGTCCAGTCAGGGAGCAGAAACAATGCCGTATGACACTGGTGACAAATATGAATACCGGGTACTTGAAACAAATAGTCTGCAAACAGGTAAAATCAAAAGTTATGCATCCATGCTAGTTAGTGAATATTAAATACTTGGGCAGAAGTCAGGAGTGGGTTTGGTTTAGTTAGGATTGTCCTAATCCTATCACTCAGTGGCAAAAAAGGGAGAGAAAGTGGAAAAAACAAAGATTCACAATGTTGAAAATTTCAGCTTTCAAAACCAAAACAAAAATTTGAATTTGAATCAAACAAAATGAATTTTCCATTCAATTTCATTTTGAAATCCCCCCAATCAAACAGTTTAAAAACAAAACAAAAAAAATCCAACATAAAGTTTTTGTTTGAAATATTTCACAAGGAAAAGTGAGATTTTTGAACTGCTCTACATTCAAGTAATTAGAAAGCGGTTATATTTATACCACATATTTTAAAAGGGTCATGTGACCAGCTCTACGTACACAATAAACCTGAGTTACTCCTCAGTCAAGAAATACAAATTAAGGAATTAAGGAATAACCAGTAGAGATATGGGGTCCCTTTTGTGGAGGCTTTGTAGGCAACAATATTAAAATGATTTAAAGGTGGCTGTTTTTTAATTAAAACAGTAAGAAGATCTAAAGAATTATCCTAATTAACATTTTTATCAATGACCTGGAAGAAAAAAACCCCATAAAATCACTGACAGAGTTTGCAGATGACACAAAAATGGGGGAAGTGGTAAATCATGAAGATAACAGGTCGCTAATATGGAGGGATCTGGTTTGCTTGGCAAGGAGGGGTGTAAGCAAACAATATGCTTTTGAACATGGCTAAATGTAAATGTATACATCTAAGAACAAAGAATAGAGGCCATATTTACAAGATGGGGGTCTCCATCCTGGGAAGAAGAGACTGAAAAAAGATTTTGTGGTCATGGTGGATACTCAGCTGAACACGAGCTCTCAGTGTTATGCTCTGGCCAAGAGAGCTAATGCAATCCTTCAATGCATAAAAGGGGGAATCTGGAGTGGGAGTAGAAAGGTTATTTTACCTCTGTATGTGGTGTGCATATGACGCTGCTGGAACACTGTGTCCAGTTCTGATGCCCACAATTCAAGAAGGATAAATGGCAGAGGGTTCAGAGTAGAGCCACGAGAATGATTAAAGGATTAGAAAACCTGCCCTGTAGTGATGGACTCAAGGAGCTCAATCCATTTAGCTTAACAAAGGGAAGGTTGAGGGGTGACCTGATTACAGCTACAAGTACCTCCATCAGGAACAAATATTTAATCATTGGCTCTTCAATCTAGTGGGGAAAGGTATAACATGATCCAATGGCTGGAAGCTGACTCCAGTTAAATTCTGACCAGAAATAAGGTGGGCATTTTTAATAAGGGAAGTAATTAACCACTGGAACAATTTACTAAGAGTCATGGTGGATTCTCCATTACTGACAATTTTTCAATCAAGATTGCATGTTTTTCCTAAAAGATCTGCCCTAGGCATTATTTTGGGGGTGTTCTACAGCCTGTGTTACATAGTTGGTCAGACTTGATCATAGAATCTCAGGGTTGGAAGGGACCTCAGGAGACCATCTAGTCCAACCCCCTACTCAAAGCAGGACCAATCCCCATTTTTTTTTTGCCGCAGATCCCTAAATGGCCCCCTCAAGCATTGAACTCATAACCGTGAGTTTAGCAGGCTAATGCCCCAACCACTGAGCTATCCCTCCCCCCTGATCACAATGGTCCCTTCTGGCCTTGGAATCTAAAAGGATCAATAAATGAGGTCTCTGCTACACTGTTGATCCTGCACACAGTTAGTTCACAGAGAATGGATTTGCTGCTCTCTGAAATCAATGAGTCTACTCACATGCTTAGAGGTAAGCATGTGCTTATGTGGTCTGATGGATGAAGGTATTAGGGCTTGATCCTATTTCCACTGAAACCTCTGGCAAAACTAAGGGTCTAAATAAGGATAAAACCCTTAGTCAGCATATAGGTCAAGGCATTCTTTTTCCAGTTGAAATTTTCCAGGAGCAACTTTGTTTTTAAAGAGTAGACCTAGAAAGCCTGGCAAGGAGAAGAGAACAAGGGAGGCAGAAAGGTGAGGCAGAGAGGGAATAAAGAGCAAATTACATAAAAAGAAGAGGGGAACACAAAGTGAAAGTGTTCACTTTCAACAACTCCCTGTCCATCTTTCCATTTCTGGTTGTAACCATATCGCCCTTCCACTCAGAAACTAGGCCTCTCTCCTAGCCCTGAGGCAGAGGTTTTGAGCTAGTGGTGGGCAACCATCAGGGTAAGCTGATTGCGGGCCACGAGACAGTTTGTTTACATTGACTGTCTGCAGGCACAGCCACCCACAGCTCCCAGTGGTCGCGGTTTGCCATTCCCAGCATATGGGAGCTGTGGGAAGCGGTGGCCAGCATGTCCCTGCAGTCCCCATTGGCTGGGAACAGCAAACTGCGGCCACTGGGAGCTAAGGAGGGGGAGGGGTGTGTGCGCCTGCGGATGGTCAATGCCAGAAAGTGTCTCGCAGCCTGCAATCAGCTTACCCTGATGGGCCCCTTGTGGCCCGTGGGCCGCAGTTTGCCCACCACTGTTTTGAGGTGATTTCCTCCAGTGGCAAATTAAAGACTTTTGGGACCTTGTATACTATGGAAATTGGGAGGGCCACCCACCTGAGTGGCACTGCAAGTGCCCACATGGGGTTGCAGTGCTATTCAGGGTCCTCCCTCCAGTGTTCGGGAGTGGGAGGGCATCCCGGAGATGGGGAGTGCTCTGCAAATGCATATTAGTTAATCTCGATCTGATTTTCTTTTTCTCTGGCACTAATTTGATTTGATTGAATATTGTCTAGATAAGACAAGAACTGAATGCTGAGCAAAGTATTACAAATCAAGAGACAGCACTAAGGTAACCTTTGAATGACTCAATCATGTCAGAAGGTTAAAAAGATCAAATGCTGCAGCCTTGCTGAATCACACAGCTCCTCAGTGACAGAATTCTGGTTCATTTTTGGTATCCTATTGCCCTCTGCTGTTAACTTTCAAGCACTAAACAGCATAATAAATACCTAACCCAAAGATCATTGCTACCCCGACTTGTGTTAGGAAAGTCTGTTCAGTAACCCAGACTTATAAATAAATATTTCAGAATCTTTACAATTTTATTAAGAACACAAAACCATGAGACAAAAAAACCTGACAAATAGCAAAACACCATCTTCTATTTTATTCTGCAATGTAGTCTGTGATCAGAAATCCCACTTGGGATAAGTAGGGTTGAATGCAGTTGCCTTTCCACTGCACGGATGGAAATATAAGAAAGGTGGCAAAAAAGATGCTCAACGTATTTAAGCTGTTAGGAAAAAATAATATTTGACTCATCCTGAATAACATATTGAAAACAGAAGAAGTGCTCTTGATGAAAAGGTATGGTTCAAGTGGGACAATACAATACTTTTTATTGCTGTGTAAAGTACATACAAGAAGTCAGTGCATTTAAAAGCATCCATCTTGTTGCCAGAGCCCCAAACCTGGAACTGCTATAACTTGGAAGAGTGTTCTGGTTAGTGACATATAAATGAGCATTCCAAACGTTGACTTTCAGTGTATCCATCAGCTTTCAAACTGGAAATATCAATGTAGTGGAGGGGCTGGGGGGAAGAATACAGATGAAACAGCAACAGCTGAGGTGATAAAATGAAGATAAAAAGGTAACATTTATTTACCCTCCCTTGAGAAAAGGGGAGGGAGGATAATTAGATTGTTGGAGAGATGGGTGTTGTGTCAAATGGTGATCATGAGGGCGTGTGTGTCAATGTGTGTAAATGTGCATGGAACAAAGCACCCCTGCTTGTTACTAGAATAGTGTAGAAATACTTACATATTCAAAAATATGCAACAAAATTGGATTGGAATAGGTTAATAAAGGCAGAGTAGGTAGGCTAAAATAAAGAAGTTCCATTACTTCCCTCAGCTGGAGTTGCTTATGTTGTCTGTTTTTTAAGGGCTCATATTTAATGTAACTTGATGTTCCTAGTGATCAAAGAACTGTACTTTATGTCAGAAATCCACTTTGGTGTTGAAAATGTTTACAGATGTAATTCCTTAATAAGAATCGGCATGTACTGACAAGTTTGCAATTTATTTTTGATAGGAGATGTATAAATCTGTAACACCTTGTAAGCAGAAGCATTAGGAACATTTCATATTTGAAAGATATTGTGTAGCTGGGTAACATTTAAAAAAACATATCTACTCACATCCTAGCTTGTTCAGAATTGTATAATATGTGTTTAGACTGGGAACATTATTGCTACTATTTTTATTACAGTAGTATTAAAGGCCCTGAAATCAGGGCCCCACCATGCTGGTCTTATATCTGCAGAGGTCAAAGTCTGATGTCCGTTACTCAGCATACAGCTTGATAAAGCAAAGCATATATGCAGTTCATTTACTTAGAAGCTAGTGTCTAAGGGTGTGATCCAATTCCTTCTTTCGTCTCAACATCTCCAAGATCTAACCTTCTCTCTCTGCTTAGACTGCAGAGAGTCAAAGCTCTCAGAGTCTCATATATTGACTATTGCAATTTCCTTCTCTCTGGACTGGGTTACTGAGGCTTTGTCCTGCTCAATTCCACTCAAAAACTCTGCTGCCAAAAATCATCCTTCTTGCTTGACGCTTTAATTATGCCACTTCCCCACCTTTGATCCCCAAACAGGCTCTCTCTTCTCCATCAAACCAAATATAAACTTCTTGGCCTCACCTTCGAAGACGTTTCATCCTATGTATCAGACCATAGTGCTTTATCAGCCTCTGCCTATGTGGCCAGCCTTTACTGCCTATAACCCACTTCTCCCACCAGAACCTCTGCACTTTCTCCCATGCTGCCTCTTATGCATGGCAAAAACTCCAGGAAAAAAATGTGAATCCTCCTTAGGATGCTCTTTTGCCATGGTGCCCATAGAACAGTCCTGGTTGATAACAGCTCCTCATCTACATTGTGTGTGTATCCCTTGCTAACATGGGGTGCTTTGTCCCCCTATCGGGGCTACTCCACAAGGAGAGATTTATGAGCCTGCATATCCTTTGGGCTAAAATCCCTGGTTCTTTAGGCTCAAGCAGCAGAGGTTCACGCTCTTCAATCCAGAGGTTCCAGGCTAATTCTCTGCAGATGACACAGTCTGGGATGTCGTCCATCTGAACAGCTATGCTGCATGAAATGACGGTCATATTATTGTTATCTTGTTCTCCCCTACCATAACCCCCAACCATTCATTCTCCTTATTTGTCTGTTGCATCATCACTAGCCTAGATCGTGGGTATTTTAAGGCACGGACTGGTCTTATCCTGTATTTGTAAAGTGCCTAGAACAATAGGACCTAGATCTCTGAGAGGGGCCTCAAGGTAATATTGCAATGTAAGCAATCAATAATAAATAATTATTCCCACTTAAATCTGTGGATGAACTCTCATTGACTTAAGTGGGAGTTGGACTAGATCCCTGAAGAGATTGCTATGTTCTACATCTTCTGTAGTTCTGTGTCCTAGCATGGACCTTAATGAAAGCTCAAGAATAGTCTTATTGTGGTGCAGAACCAAAAGATCCAAAAGTTATTTTTCACTGGCACCAGCAGAACTAAATATTTTAGGTTTCTTTATGCTTATGGTTTCATGGGGTGGTGTAATGGCACATAGTCAAGGCTGAAATCATTATATTTCCAGTTTTCAAAGAGTCTGGATCAGTAGCCAGTTACATTTGGTGGCAAGACAACTGAGCTGGCTGTAGGCTCACCAGTTGTAGCAGTGCCCAGAGTCTTAGATTTCACATGGATCTGACCGTTTGCTGGGGAGGGTGCTCATTGAGAGACTTAATGGGACACAAAGAGGAAACTATCTGCCTGCTGCAGTTGCAGCTGACTGGCAGCTCCTGCCGGTTTCCCATCTGCTGGGCTTTGGAAAAATGAACAAGCAAACCACCCTCCTCAAAACCTCTGTTTTGAATAAAAACCTGACAGACAGACCCTGAAAGTAAGACCTTCCCAGTTTTTAGGGACACCCAAACAAGCTTGTGTGTTACTCATTTACATTGATGCAAAACAGGGTGTGAACATGTAGGACAAGAGTCAGTTGTTAATGTTTTGGGGGTGGGACAGAGTCAGGATTTTTCTGGGGGTAGGGGTGGAGGAGGAATGTATTGGGGAAAAAGCTGGTTGCAGACTTTTTCATAGAACTGATAAAAACAGCCAAGGCCAGCTATTCTAGAACGAGACAAGAATGCAAACTGAAGGTTGAATGGGTGGTTGAAGTAATGAAGCGATTGTATGGCTATGAGGAAATAGCTGCATCCAGGAACTGCTCATTATGGAAGGAAGGAAGCCTAGTGGCTAGGATCCTGGACTGGAAACTCAGGATTCTTGGATTCAGTTCCTGGCTTGGTAACAAAGTGTCAGACCTTGGGCCAGTCACTTAATCTATCCTCTTTCACAGTTTCCTACCAGTGAAATGGGCTAATACTTCCATAACTTAAAGGAATATTGAAAGGATAAAACCCCATTAATAACTACAAGATGGCCAGATTCTCAGGCGATGCGAGCCATACAAGTAGACAGATATATTGATATCTGGCTGTCTATCATTTGGGCTTTTTAAGGCATAGAACATTTATAAAGAACCTGTACTAGTATTTTGGGATGTTACACTGGACTCCACCTCAACACTGTTTCAACTTAATTCTTTAAAGGTTTTTTGTTGTCTGGCAATAATAAAGAAAGTGAAGGTGGGAAAAGATATTTCTTATTGAAACTGTGATGTTGCAGTTCTACATCCAGGCTTAAGTAACTTTGCCTTTGTTTAATCTGCAGAAATTTTACAGGTTCTCTGGCTATGGATTAGTAACTTATCCTTTTCAAGTTTCCAAGCTGATCTCCAGGAATGAAAGCTGAATGTTTTAAGCATTATCAGCATTTTCTCTGGTTCAGAATCTGTGATGTGAACTTTCAGCAGTTGCTGAAGAACTAGAGAAAATAGGTAATTAGGGACTGAGCAATATAGTGCTGAACCGCCATTCAGCACTGGTGACATTGTATTTCCCCAAGAGGCAGGTGCATCATGTGCAATGAAGTCTGGACACATGTCAGGTCATGCATGTGATCATCCAGGCCACCATGTGCTGAGCATCCAATAAAGCCCCAGTAAGATCATCACCATAACCAAATAGCATTGTATCTTAGAGACAGCACAGTATCTTTACTGGCCTCAGGTAGATCGCTGCACAGCGTATGCAGAGACCAGTACAACAAGGTGTGGACAGGGATGCTGATAGTGCTCAGCTAGAGACAGGATGGATTGGCTGTAGTGTGCAGAAAAGGAACCTGACAGGGAATGCCTGGAAGGCCTGGTTAGCCAAAGAATCACCATTTCAGAAAGAACTATACCAAATATTCCAGGTACACATGAAAAAAAAATATTGGCATAGAAAGCTAGAAGCTAAAGGAGTACAAAGAAAGTCAGTTGACAGTATAGGTGACACAGTACTAGCACTGAATACAAGTAAAAGAACAAGGAAGGTTGTACCACTTGAGAACATACTTTGACCCATATTGTAGGGGAAACAAACCCAGTTGCACATATGCTGAGGAATTTAATGGAAAGCAATACAGCATCAACCCGTAAAAAGTACCATTATTTTAGGGAAATATCAAAAGAAAAAGCAAACCACAAATGCAGCTGAATATGAACAAAATATTGACAGGTGTTGGGGAAAATGGGTTATTTTTCAAAACCTGCAATGTCAGGATTTAACAACGAGGAAAGACAGAACATGGAAAGAGTACAGATGTGACTGAATCATCTGACAAGGATCATAGAGAACAGGATTGTGTTGCTCCCAAAGCCAAGATAAAATGGCAACATGAACACAGGAATCTGAGTGATGTTGAAGATAAATTGGACTGCAAAGGCCAACTGCTTTGACAATTCAGTTGTTTTACTACAGAAATCATAATTGCCAAACATGCAGAGTGGAGATGTATGTCAGCTCAGCATTTAAAATATTTTATTGCTAAAAATATGGTCGGTAACATTAGATGCATGCACTTCAAATTGTGCATGACTAATTGATAATGGCTAGTTTAAATTGGAAAGTGACATTCAATTTGTTTATTTATATTTTCAACTAGTTCTGGGTGAATAATAAAGTATGCAAATATTGTATTAGAAAACAAGATGAAATTCAAACCCACTCGATAGCTGTACTTGAATTACTTTCCCAACTGTACATAGGAACATAGCCAGTGTCCTACTGGATTTCACCAATGAACTATCTAGTCCAGTACCCTGTCTCTGATAGTGGGCAGAACCAGATGCTTCAGAAGAAGAGCCATGAAACCCTGCAGTATGTAATGATGGGATAACCTTCTCCTGTGATGTGTCCTCTTAAATCCCAGTAGTTAGAAGTTAACTGCAGAGTACATATTCTGCATGTTTGAGAAATTTACTGCACTTCCAAAAATGCACATCAGTAAATAATTTCAGAGATTCTGGCCCAGATTCTCATGTGAACAGATGGAGAGGAAGTAGCTCTAATGGCATGCACATTACTAAAATTGCTTGTTCATCACTGATCAAGCTGAGTTCAGTACCCAATACAGACCAATCACTTCAACCTATTGTTAGCAAAGATGGTCTAGAATTAAACAAGTGTAATTATGAAAATCTCATATCTCAAGAACTCCAGCATCATAAAAAAAAGACTGTCTGCAATATTGCCTATTTAGAGAAGTGCCACTTTAGCCTTCCAAAAACCACATTATTTGCACTAATCAAGGAATTCTCACCATGACGCCAGAGTCAATTTTTCTGGCAAAATGTCCTCATTATCAATAGCAGTTTAAAACCGATTTGGGTACGTGGCATAGATCTTAAAGACATCAATAAGTTCCTTTTCCTCCATTGGACTATGGCACATTTATGTTGGCACAGTTAATTTAGAACTTCCATAGCAATCATTTGGAGATGTGTATGCTGAGAAACAGTTATATGTACTCACCCTTTAGAACCCCACCCATTCTGGATCTATCACATAGTCTACTAAGTCTACTAGTACGTAGGCCTAGAGTTACTCAGGCCTTGAGTACACGAACGCTGTAAGTTGGTCTAAGTGACACTAGTTAAGTTACGTAAGTAATGTAATAAGTCGACGTCACGTGTCTCCCGTCAACATAGCTTCCGCCTCTTGTTGAGCTGGAGTACTGAAGTCGATGGGCGAGTGCTCTCCCATTGACTTAGACCCTCTAAATTGATGCCCACTGCATCAATCACAGCAGCGATTTAGTGAAGACTAGCCCTAAATAAAGACTAAAGCAAACCACTAAAACCCCAGTCTGGGAAGTGTTGAACATGGCTTTTTTACTTCATGAGTCCAGTTGTTAATGCTATTTAGCCTTTGAATGTTGACATGCAAGGAATTTGAGTCTGCGCATGAGTTTTTTGGAAGGCATCCTTTAGTTTGTGCTTCCAGTAGAGTGCATGCTGTTTTCACTGAGGTGGGACCAACAAACTGCAACTATCCTTTGTCTAATCTGTTCCTCACTTGTCTCTGCACTATTTTCTTCCTCTTCCCAGCCTTTTCACTGTTCCTTTTTTAGCTAAAGCAGTTCACCAGCCCTTGCACGGGACCACCAAGCTAACTAGAGCCAAAAGGTGGCTGCCGTAGTTGGGCCAGTCCACTGGATTTTCCCTGATTGTGTTACAGATTGCACATGGGCTATCATGTCCTGCTGAAGGCCGTGGTACAGGGATCCTATTTTATTTGCCTCCTGCAGCTACTTTCCACTGCTCAGATGCTACAATTTGGCGAGTTTCAGGTGGTTCACGTAATTGCTTTGTGTTGCTTATGTTTGTTGTATAGGTTGTTTAAATTATGCTGTTGTTGTGTGCTGTTCTGAGTAACCTCATGACAACAAAACACATGCTATAATTATTTTGCCCTGTTTATTTGTTGCAACTTACTTCTTACTCAATAAAAGCAAGGGTATGGGCAGTAATGTTTGAGGGTAAAATTAAGGTTTTGCTTCCAGTGCCTTGTTTGGTGTTAGGTCTAGTAAGCAGACCAATCCATTGGGGAAAGTCAATTATGCATACAGGGATACAGGCATGTTGCTTGATAGCTAGTTCTTTCAGGGGCACTGCTGGGGGAAACTAAAGGAAACAAGAAACAGACTGTCCCTATAGACAGGGCCTAGGTCCTACAGAAGTTAGTAGTCTAAATACCTTTGAGCATCTGGGCTCCAAGATTGAGGCTGAAAAAGAATTCATGAGTTTCATGCTGCTTTACTTTAGGATGATGTTGTACACATTCTACTGCGGAGTTCAACTGTATTTTTAATGACACGGTACAGAATCAGATTATGAGAGAGTAGAATTAGGGAGATTTTTTAAGGTTCAGACTTTAATTTTTCCTAACTTGCCAATGGACTCTTAATTACTGGTAAACTAAACAATATGCATAAAGGATTAGGATTTTTTAATTCACATGAAGGGGGTGACAATATAAAATATGACAGAAGGGTTAGACAAACATAGTGGCGTGTGAGAATGTGAGAACAGATCTCTAGGTTCAGGAACCTAAAAATTATTTCTGCTGCATTCAGAACGGCTGTTTTTAAAATGTAGAGATGTGAACTAAGCAGCAGAAACACTAACTCAAATGTAGAATGAGGATTGGGCATTTGGGGAATGGTAAATGAACCCTGCCCCCCATTAAACTGACTCTATAAATCTTAAGACCGCCTCCATTTACAAACTCTTGTTTTCAGTCCTTTCTGTTATTTCTGTACTGAAGTTCTCAGGCCTGGTAAATGTTAAACAATCATGGAATCTCTAGGCAGCTTATTCCTTTAACCCTCTGTTTAACTGATACAGTGCCTAGCTAAGTTTAAAGAGAGGACAGAAAACAAAAATCACTGTTCCCCCCGCCCTCCAATACTTTCCATCTCCCCTTACAAAAAAATCCTACTTGGTCCATCACTCCTTTTATACTGAACTTGTCTTTCATTAGAATTCCCTTCTTCCTGGGGCCCAATGTGGTTTCTGTATCCAGGAGGCTAGTTGACAGCAGGTTGAACTATTTCCCAATCATTAGGGTGGTGCCGCTGGTTAGATCAAGCCCACACTTAAACCCTCTTTTGTGATAAATCAATCTTTAAAAAAAAATTCTTCAAATGTTAAATCCAGAGGAAAGGGAAGAATCCAGAGTCAGGGAGACATCTGTCACAGTAGGAAGTGAGTATTCCAACATGATACTCAAAAAGGAGTACTTTGTGATAACCATCTGCATTACTAAAATGACCCCACTTTGGAATCAATCACTTGGGGGACAGCAAGGGGCACTGAAAGGATCTTACTTAGCATAAGAACCAGAAGCAATGGGCTATTCCATGTTATCCACTCTAATTAACATCATGTAAAGGGAAAGAGGAGTGTGAACTTTAAAAGCACTTAGGGTCAAATTTATAAGTGTATCTAGTGCCTAAAAATGTAGCTAGGTGCCGCCTATCTGCATCTTTAGGTACCTAAATGCCTTTAAAATTTAGCCTTGGTATAACATGGAGGAGGAAAAATGGCACACTGAAATATTTTACCAATAGAAAAAGCCATTGAGGCTCAGCAATGGATAGGATGACTCTTAAATAGTTGAGAGTTTGGTTCAGATAAGCATCTAAACGTCTGGACATTTAGTGACTACACATCCCTCCACCTCTGTGCACAAATGAAGGACCTTGCATGTGCCCGGGAGCAAGAATGCAAACCAGGAAGCAGAATTAGAAAGACAGGTTTTGCCTGGTGTAGTCTCACAGCTTTGGAGGATTCTCTGCACCTTGAAGTCTTTAAACTACGAGTTGAGGACTTCAATAGCACAGATATAGGTGTGAGGTTTTTTGCAGGAGTGGGTGGGTGAAATTCTGTGGCCTGCGTTGTGCAGGAGGTCAGACTAGATGATCATAATGGTCCCTTCTGACCTAAATATCTATGAATCTATGACTAGTTAAGTAAACTAGAGTTAGTCAGGGAAAAACGTCCCAACACACCAACCTTTTTATATGAGTCTGCCCCAGTGGCAGATCTAACTGGCGTGTGGTTTATATCCATGGAAATTTACTCTGATATTCAACAACAAGAAAAGAAGGAGGAGGAGGCAGCTGATTTGTTAGCTTCCTTGCTCCGCCAGGCTGCCAAGCACATCGAAGGGTTGTTCAGGCAGCTTGGGATAGCCAGTGAGCAGAAGCATTTGGCCACGACCCTTATCCTGGCAAGCTGTTACTGTGACCCAATGCCACTGGAGAATTCTCCTATGCAGGGAGGACCTGCCAGTGGCTAGTTAGGTTTCAGACTGATTTTTGTTGTCAGAACAAGGTAAAACAGTTACAATGGCTAAGAGAATATGGCCCATGTTGTCCATTACTTTAAAGTTTTATGAAACATAAAAAAATTTCTTAGCCATTTTAATTTAAGAAATAATTTGCAGAATTTTGTATACACGGTAACACTGAAGAATTATCCTTGAAAGTAGATGGGCTGACAATACTGACAATGCGAAGTTTCAAGCATTTGGTTTCCAGAAACTGGAAAAATGGAGGATGAAGTTAGAGCTAGGATAATAAATGACGGGTTCAAATGGAGAAATATAAGTGGGGTAGTATGTGACAGGGAGAGACTAGTAAGATTTAAAGGGAACATCTATAAACCACTGGCCATCACATACAGTCCTCAGCTTAAACCTCTCCACCGCATCATCAGTGATCTACAACCCATCCTGGACAACGATCCCTCACTTTCACAGGCCTTGGGAGGTAGGCCAGTCCTCGCCCACAGACAACCCGCCAACCTGAAGCATATTCTCACCAGCAATGACACAACGCACCATAGTAACTCTAACTCGGGAACCAATCCATGCAACAAACCTCGATGCCAACTCTGCCCACATATCTACACCAGTGACACCATCACAGGACCAAACCAGATCAGCCACACCATCACCAGTTCATTCACCTGCACGTCCACTGATGTAATATACCCCATCATGTGCCAGCAATGCCTCTCTGCTATGTACATTGGCCAAACTGGACAGTCCCTACGTAAAAGGATAAATGGACACAAATCAGACTTCAAGAATTATAAAACCAGTCGGAGAACACTTCAATCTCCCTGGACACACAATAGCAGATTTAAAGGTAGCCTTCCTGCAGCAAAAAAACTTCAGGACCAGACTTCAAAGAGAAACTGCTGAGCTTCAGTTCATTTGCAAATTTGACACCATCACCTCAGGATTAAACAACGACTGTGAATGGCTGGCCAACTACAAAAGCAGTTTCTCCTCCCTTGGTGTTCACACCTCAACTGCTAGAAGAGGGCCTCATCCTCCCTGATTGAACTAACCTCGTTATCCCTAGCCTGATTCTTGCTTGCATATTTATACCTGCCTCTGGAAATTTCCACTACATGCATCTGAAGAAGTGGGTATTCACCCACGAAAGCTTATGCTCCAATACATCTGTTAGTCTGTAAGGTGCTATAGGACTCTTTGCCGCATCTATAAACCAGTGGTCAGTCCAGTTTTACTATATAGTGGTGAGTGTTGGGCAACAAAGAATAAACATGAGCAAGCACAGAAATGTCAGTGTTGGGGTAGATGAATGGTGTAAGCAAGAAAGACCACATGATGAATGTGGTCCGTTGGAGACATGCTCAAAGTAACCCCCAAAAACGAAACAAAGGAGGGCGTGCAGGCTCAGATGGCTTAGTCAAGTGAAGTGCAGTCTTGACAACTAAGTGGATAAGAGAGTTCAACAGACAAAGATTGAAGACAGACAGAGAGGCTGACCCAAGAAGAAGTAGGGATGTCCTAACGGTGTCAGGAATCAGGGCCTGCAGCAGATCTAATCTCCAGACAATCTAACGAGCTGGCATATAGTAGGCTGCCTGATTGGCTGTACCCCCTGGCTAGTTGGAAGGGTCAGCAGACCAACTCTTAAGCACAGCAGCAGCAGTTCAGTGATTAATCAAAGCATTTGCCCATGTCCGTGATAGCTTCCGTGCCTGCTTGTTCTCAGCCATGCACCTGCCTTGTTCCAAGCCCTGCCCTTGCAGGTTCCGATGCTGGGCTCCAACTCCTGGCTCTGATCCTTGTCTTTGGCATCTGGCTTCTGACTGTGGTTTTGACCCTGGTTCCTGACTCCAGCTGTGACCCTTGACTCTTCTCCTAGTCTCTGACTGTGGCTCTGACCCTGGTCTCCAATTCCTGGCTACTGACTCCTGCTCTGACCATTAGGCCTGACTCCTGTCCCAACCATTAGATATGACCCCCCATGTCCCGGTCACTGACAAAAGGAAGAAATGTTAGCATGTGATCAGGGTGATGGGGTATATAAGCCCCGCACAGCCGAGGAAGAGGCCAGAGAGGCCCTGGTGGTGGCTCTAGCCCCACCCCTCCAGCCCTGTCAATCATGCAAGATAGGGAGGAAGCCTTTAAAAGGGAACTATCTTAATTTATAATGTAATGCTCCAATGCTGTTTTGTATTGGATAGCCACTAAATAAGTGTGTCTCTTTTTCCTCTCCACTATATATGTATAAGCATAAGATCTTTTCACAACAACTATTTTCACTCAAATTAGTCAGTGCTGGCAACAGAATGTGTCTTTCTAACCAGTACTTCAATAATATCTGTATACATATTCCAGAGATCTGGCCAAGGTTATGTTTACTGCTTCTCAGGTGAACTTGTTTTGGTCTTCTAATTTCCTACAGTAGTCTGATGCTGTGGCAAAGAGGTCTAATGCAGTCATTGGATGTATAAACTGGGAAGGAGTGAGCAGCAGTACAGAGGGGAATTTACCCCTACATACAGTATTGGTGAGACTAATACTTGAATACAGTGTCCAGTTCTGGTGTGCATATTAAAAAAGGATGTTGAAAAAATGGTGCAGAGAAGACCCCCCAGAATGATTCAGGGGTTGGAAAAAATGCCTTTACAGTGACAGTCTGAAGGAGCCCAATCTGTTTATCTGATCAAAAAGGTGACAACAAAGTGACTTTATTACAGTGTATAAGTACATTTACAAGGAGAAAATATGGGGTATTTAGGGCTTTTAATCTAGTGGAGAAATGCATGAGAAGAACCAATGGCTGGAAGTTAAAAACAGACAAATTCAAATTAGAAATAAAGCACGCATTTTTAACAGAGAAGGGGATTAACCACCAGAACAAATTACCAAGGGAAGTGGTGGATTCTCCATATTTTGAAATCTTCAGTTCAAGACTGGATGCCCTGGTGGAAGGTGTGCTTCAGTCAAACACAAGTCTTTGGACTCAGTACAGAACTAACTGGATGAACTTCTATGGCCTTTGTTATACAAGTGGTCAGATTAATGGTCCCTTCTGGCTTTAAGTTGTATGAATCTATTAAAATCCACCGCCCCTCTCTGCATCAGTCACAACCTATTTCTGTTTGACAACATTTAGATAAGACAATAGCTCACAATGATAGGGAACTTGTGGACACATCCTAGAGGGGGAAGCTTTTAAATGTACTGGAGTATATAAAACCATTTACTTGTCCCATGTGCCTCATAATTTTCTTGTCACATTTGCTTCTAATTGAAGCTATTGGTATTCACATAAGGGCTTTTCGCTTTCCCACCCCATCCTTTCCCTTCTTGCTGTACCCTGCAGAGAATCTGTAATGCTGAGCTGGTGACATCTCATTCCTTTCCATAGCAGCCAGTCAATGTGTCTCAAACAAGATAATGATGATGACTTTGCTGCAGGATCATTTAGAAGGAGCAGCTGGGCTACGACAGATGCAGTCATTCAGAAACAAAGATCTGAAAGTAATATCAAAGGGAGGACAAGAAATGACAAGCTGTGGAAACAATGTTTTTGTGCAAAAGAACTCTCATTTCAAGTATGAAGGAACAGTTGACTTAAAAGTGTTTTGTAAAATATAATGTAGCGGGGTGGCCTCTTACTAAGTGCCCCCCTCATAGCTTGCTTTGCAGGCACCCTGCCGCTGGCAGCCCTCTCTTGTGGGCCCCTGAAGTGCTCCAAACAGCCCACAATCACAAAATAATCCAAACGATCCTCGATGAGTCCCCAACACAACATCCATAATCATAACTGAACAGTTCATACTTAGCTCCAGTGCTTTGGCCACTCCCAGAGCTCTTTCTCTGTCAGTCTGCTCCACCAGCCGCTGCCAGTTTCCATCCCTTTCTTGCTATAGCTTCTCCTGTCAGTGTCTCCTGTCAGTGTTCGGAGACAAAAGGCAGTCTTTATACTGCCCTCCTCCAGAGAGCTCCTTCCAATTGGCTGGAAGAGAGCAGAGCCCTGCCCCAACCTATACTATAGGGCTCCTAATCCCAGATCCTTAAAAAGAATATTGTCCCGGGGTTTTCCCCACCCTCATCCAACTTCAAAGTCCCCAGGATGGCTTCCTCTCTTCCGCTTTTCTGGACCTTAGGGTATGTCTACCCAGCCAGCAAAGACCCATAATCGTGAGTCACGGACTCTGGGTCAACTGACTCAGGCTCATGCTAATGGGCTAAAAATAACAGCGTAGAGGTTCGGGTTGGGAACGGAACCCAGGGTCTGAAATGCAGTGAGGGTCTCAGAGCCCAGGCTCCAGCCCAAGCCCGAATGTCTGCACTGTTATTTTACCCAGGCAGTCTGAGCCCAAGTCAGATGCCCTGGGCTTTCAGACTGGCTGCTGTGTGTTTTTTGTTTTGCTGTGTAGATGAACCCATAGTTTATTCCCACTGCCCTTGAATAGGGTCTTCTGATCCCTTTTATTCTTAAAGGGTCTGTGCACCCCGCTACAAATAAATACAGCCAAATAGGAATGACTTATTCAGCTTAATACTTTGAACATGAGTATAATTACTTAGGTCTCTATTAGGTCTCTATTCTGCTACCCTTATTCATATTGAGTAGTATCAAAGTCTGCAAGTAGTTCCATTGAAATCCATAGTATTATGCGCAGAGTAAACTGGTACTTTCAATGCAAGTAAGGCTAACAGAATCTGACCCTTCATGCAGTTCTCTTGTGCCCATCACTGGCCTTGTTCATTATTAGGAGTCAGATTTCAAAGTTAGGCAAGGACAACTGAAGGCATATATTTGCATGTACCTATTTTATTATCTCCATCATCATCATAATACCTAGTTGCCCTGGTCATGGACCAGGACCCTATAGTGCTAGGGGCTATGCAAACACAGAATCAAATGACTGTCCCTGCTGTGCATGAAATTAGGCATTTGTATGTGCTCTTGACCAGTTAGGTATAAAGCTAGCTACTTTTGTGCCCAAATACCGGATTTGTGCATGTAAAGGTTTGGACTCACCCCTGTGGAATCTCCTGCTGGTAGTCATTGGGAATTAACTCCTCCAGCCCCAGAGCACCCTCTGCAGGCCGGTGATATGCCTTACCACAGGCCCCTGTGTCCCTCCCAGGACCCAGTGCCCCTTTCTCTGGGGTGCTGGCCCCCTGGCAGTACCTCCCACACTCTCAGGTTCTGAGTCTCCCCACCCAGGGGAACCCCCACCCTCTAACCCCACCTCACCTCAGACTGGGCTACTGCCAGTCCCCACTTAGCCCCTTATATTAGGGGCAGACTACAGTGTATATGCCACTCATCACAGGCAAGGGGGTTTTGGACTTGCTGCCTCCGCCTACCCATGGGCTGCCCCTCTGCTATCCTGCACCTATTTGGCCTGTAGTCAGGCTTGCAGCCTGAGGCTTTCCAGACCAGAGCTCCCAGCTCCTCTGGCCCTTCCCCAGTCCTGCTCCAATCTGGGTGTCCTGCTCAGCACCTTGCAGCCAGGCCCTTCTCCCTCTACAGGCAGAGGGAGACTGACTGGGCTCCTGGCTCATAGCCTCTTATAGGGGCCAGCTGGGCCTGATTGAGCTGGCCATAGCTGCAGCTGCTCCCTTAATCTGGCTGGGCTTTTCCCCACAGCCCCAGCCCTCTCCCCAGGCTGGCCTCAGCCCTGTCAGGGCCTGAGCAGGTAACCAGCCCGCTACAGTACACATATCTGGTATCTGAGACTACAGTAAGCAAATTGTATGTGCCGAACTTTGAAAAATCTGGCCTTAGTTCTACCATTGACAGAAGCTGACAATCTTAAAGAGTACATTGATTTTAATTTTTTACTTATGGATCCTTATCGATCCCTCAGACCCCCAAAATGTATTGACACAAATGATTCCTGTGCTGGTTGTTCTTCCCTGTCCATGCCAGGCAGCATGCGAAAGAAACACGGTGTGTTCTCCTGCATAAAGTTAGCAGCAAACATTAGAAAACTGAATTTAATGTTCAGATGAGCCAGGCATAAGTATGATTTTCATATCAAACCAGACACCTAAGTGAAAGGAAGGTCTGAGAAAACAGATAGCCACTTTTCAATTATAAGTGACAAATGTGCCATTTCTGATAGCCTTGTCAGTAAAAAGCAAGGGTGGAAATGCCAAGCTGTTTAGTGAAGCGGGATCAACATTTCTAATACAGCATGTGATTCCCTAATAGCTTCCACATCTTTCAGAACAATCAGTCTTTGATTGTTTCCGTGAAGGCAGTTACCAAACATTCATTTCACTAATTGCAATATTTTAATGTTGATGCATGTAAGTATCAACTGGCAAACTGGGTCTGGGCTTAAAAGGAATGTCCAGTTACCTTGAGTTTGTCAGGTTGTTTGTGGAGGAGCCATTTACAAAGTATACAAGCTATACATCAAAGGGATCTGACCCTTCTGATATTATTCTTACTTACCATGGAAAAGATGAAACAATGTTTATGCACTTTATTACTCATGTTGACAAGCTAATGTCTGGGTGATGGTGTGGATCTTCCAGAGACAATTTATTGCATCTGGGAAACTAAGCAAAATGTCCAAAGATACAGGTTTACAGAGCTCTAAGAGTCATATTCCTCATTTAAAATTTTATACGGAGCTGGAACTGAAGTAAAAACATCCAGTGTGTTTTGCAGACTATATAATGTCTTAAGAGGATGAGAAATAAATTGTACACACAGCATCATATTTTTGTATTTAACTTCTCTTTTTAATGGTTTAACTCATCAAATACAGCAATATAAAGATATTGCATAGCTTACAAACTTGGTGATCACATACCAAAGAGCTGAATTATAATGTATTGTAATTGCAAGCACTGTAATGAAGTGATCCTCAAAAGTACTAAATAGCAAACTTTAATCATACCAGGGCATAAAATTTCAAAAGTAACTAGTGATTTTGGATGCCTCAGTTTATAGGTGCCTCGCTTGAGACAACTTCAAAGGCCTAATTTTCAGTTGGTGTTTGCTTGAGACTTCTACACATCTGGCCCCCTTTCAGTGTCCCAGATTGACCACCCAAAAACTGAGGCACCCAAATTCACTAGTCACTTTTCAAATGCGGCTCCAAATTATGCTTGATTACTTAGAGTCTAATCTCTTTGAGGCCGGGGTCATTTTTTCTTTTGTTTATATGTATGCAAGTGCTTAGCACAATGGGCCCCTGATTTTGCCACTATACACTACCACAACACAAATGGTAACAATATAGCTATGCAACAGTAGACAGAAATAAACAAGCGGCAAAGAGTCCTGTAGCACCTTGTAGACTAACAGATGTATTGGAGCATAAGCTTTCGTGGGTGAATACCCACTTCGTCGGATGCATGCATCACCCACAAAAGCTTATGTTCCAATATGTCTGTTAGTCTATAAGGTGCCACAGGACTCTATGCCACTTTTACAGATCCAGACTAACATGGCTACCCCTGTGAGAAATAAACAAGTGTGTTTTGGCTCTCTTGTGCTTTGGATCGGACTCTAAACTAGGGGTGGGCAAATCACTGAATGTTCATACCTTGAGTTTGCTTCAGACTTGCATCCAAAAGTTTGGATGCTTACATCCAAAGATTGTCTAAATCTCTTGGGCTGGAAATCTTGCAAGGCTAGGGTTCCTTGCAAAATGTATGACCCTTCCAGTACTGGAGCCAAGGTGAAAGAAACTGAACATTCCAAAACAACAACGCAGTTTAATCAGGAGAAAAAGGACAAATGATTGGGGAGAATGGTTTCTTCTATTTTCTAAAGTTTGCCCATTCCTAGTTTAAAGATGTTTAATACGAATGACTGTTCACCATCTTAATGAGCTGTTGGGGAGTGGAGTTCATGTTTATAGTACAGTACAGTTTTTTTATGATGTTTATGTTTAAAAGAGCTGTGCTGCACCACATTTGTTACATTTTGAGGAAAGAATCCTTTGCACTTATATAGTGCCTTTCGTATGCAGATCTCAAAGCACCTTACCCATATTAAGCTTTGCAACATTGCTTTTTCACCAGTCTTTTTTATAGAAGAGGAAATTGAGAACAGCAAGTCAGTGGCAGAGATGAGAACAGAACCTCTCGTGTTCAGTCTAATCTTCTAACCTCTGGACTATACTCCAAATTTCAGGAGATTGATTACTAGTAGACCAATTACTTTTCTCATGTTTCTTGGTGTCTAAAGGCTTTGGGCCTTAGTCTGTGTCAACTGAAATCAATGACAAAATTGCCACTAACTTCAGTGGTACATGATCACTCCTATATTGCACAGAATGGGAAAATGTGCATGTGAGAGTCTTTCAGAATCTTGCCCATGCACTTTGGTGACCCAACTTCTGGCTAACATGAGCTGGACATGGCTCTGTCTGGAGTCTGTCACAGTTACTAGAAATGTTAACAGTTATATTTCTTTAGGAGGGGTCCCTCCTTCTCATTCACTGAACACACAGCCTGCACAGTGCTCCCAACTTTCTGCCAACTCCAGTAACTCAGGACCCAGCTGAGGACCCAAACTCTGCTCCTCATGTGGCAGGATAATCTGGTGCAACTTTATGGCCTACATAGCCCAACCAAATCATGTTCAGTTAATTTGGAAAAAAGGGAGGGTTTTCCTCTATTAAACTGCAGGCTTTGGAAAACAAATTCATGACTAAAATAAGCATTGCTGTGTGTCAGCTTTATTTATGGTAAGCTGCAATTATTTCATATTCATTTCTGGTATTTGAACTTAGAGCGACTGGCTCTGCTCAACTTTCTCCCACAGAAAATGTCAGCAGGATCTAATTATCTGAAAGAAATGAACTTTTACTGATGTCCCCATTCTTATCAGCACAATAGTTCAGCAAGATATTATTATTACAAAAAGAAAAGGAGTACTTGTGGCACCTTAGAGACTAATAAATTTATTTGAGCATAAGCTTTCGTGAGCTACAGCTCACTTTATCGGATGCATTCAGTGGAAAATACAGTGGGGAGATTTATATACATAGAGAACATGAAACAATGGGTGTTACCATACACATTGTAACGAGAGTGATCACTTAAGGTAAGTTATTACCAGCAGGAGAGCGGGGGGTTGGGGGGAAATTTTGCAGTGATAGTCAAGGTGGGCCATTTGCAGCAGTTGACAAGAACATCTGAGGAACAGTGGAGGAGGGGGGGAATAAAAATGGGGAAATAGTTTTACTTTGTGTAATGACCCATCCACTCCCAGTCTCTATTCAAGCCTAATGTAATGGTGTCCAGTTTGCAGATTAATTCCAATTCAGCAGTCTCTCATTGGAGTCTGTTTTTGAAGTTTATTTGCTGAAGAATTGCAACTTTTAGGTCTGTAATCGAGTGACCAAAGAGATTGAAGTGTTCTCCAACTGGTTTTTGAATGTGTCCATTTATTCTTTTACGTAGAGACTGTCCAGTTTGACGAATGTACATGGCAGAAGGGCATTGCTGGCACATGATGGCATATATCACATTGGTAGATGTGCAGGTGAACGAGCCTCTGATAGTGTGGCTGATGTGATTAGGCCCTATGATGGTGTCCCCTGAATAGGTATGTGGACACAGTTGGCAACGGGCTTTGTTGCAAGGATAGGTTCCTGGGTTAGTGGTTCTGTTGTGTGGTGTGTGGTTGCTGGTGAGTATTTGCTTCAGGTTGGGGGGCTGTCTGTAAGCAAGGACTGGCCTGTCTCCCAAGATCTGTGAGAGTGATGGGTCGTCCTTCAGGATAGGTTGTAGATCCTTGATGATGCGTTGGAGAGGTTTTAGTTGGGGGCTGAAGGTGATGGCTAGTGGCGTTCTGTTATTTTCTTTGTTGGGCCTGTCCTGTAGTAGGTGACTTCTGGGTACTCTTCTGGCTCTGTCAATCTGTTTCTTCACTTCAGCAGGTGGGTATTGTAGTTGTAAGAATGCTTGATAGAGAGCTTGTAGGTGTTTGTCTCTGTCTGAGGGGTTGGAGCAAATGAGGTTGTATTGTAGAGCTTGGCTGTAGACAATGGATCGTGTGGTGTGGTCTGGATGAAAGCTGGAGGTAGGAATAGCGGTCAGTAGGTTTCCGGTATAGGGTGGTGTTTATGTGACCATCAGTTATTAGCACCATAGTGTCCAGGAAGTGGATCTCTTGTGTGGAATGGTCCAGGCTGAGGTTGATGGTGGGATGGAAATTGTTGAAATCATGGTGGAATTCCTCAAGGGCTTCTTTTCCATGGGTCCAGATGATGAAGATGTCATCAGTGTAGCACAAGTAGAGTAGGGGCATTAGGGGACGAGAGCTGAGGAAGCGTTGTTCTAAGTCAGCCATAAAAATGTTGGCATACTGTGGGGCCATGCGGGTACCCATAGCAGTGCCACTGATTTGGAGGTATACATTGTCCCCAAATGTGAAATAGTTATGGGTGAGGACAAAGTCACAAAGTTCAGCCACCAGGTTTGCCGTGACATTATCGGGGATACTGTTCCTGGCGGCTTGTAGTCCACCAAAAAAACTTCAAAAACAGACTCCAACGAGAGACTGCTGAATTGAAATTAATTTGCAAACTGGATACAATTAACTTAGGCTTGAATAGAGACTGGGAGTGGATGGGTTATTACACAAAGTAAAACTATTTTCCCATTTTTATTCCCCCCCCGCCACTGTTCCTCAGATGTTCTTGTCAACTGCTGGAAATGGCCCACATTGATTATCACTACAAAAGGTTCATCCCCCCACCCCGCTCTCCTGCTGGTAATAGCTCACCTTAAGTGATCACTCTCGTTACAGTGTGTATGGTAACACCCATTGTTTCATGTTCTCTATGTACATAAATCTCCCCACTGTATTTTCCACTGAATGCATCCAATGAAGTGAGCTGTAGCTCACGAAAGCTTATGCTCAAATAAATTTGTTAGTCTCTAAGGTGCCACAAGTACTCCTTTTCTTTTTGCGGATACAGACTAACACGGCTGCTACTCTGAAACTTGTCATTATTATTACAGTTATGGTTATGAGTTTGTCTGTTTCTTTCTCTTTTTGGAAGAGAGACTCCTTCCTACATACCATAAACTGGAACAAATCAGACTATGGGAGGAATGCCCATAGGACTGGTTCTGGGGATGGGCAAGCAGGACAGTCACCATGGGTGCTAACTTCTGGGGGATCGGGCAATCAGACAATGAGGCTAGTAACATGAGTGTGTATCCGGGGTCACAGGTGGGTTTGTACAGCCTCTGCTGAAGTCCATGCTACCACTGCTATTTTTAGCCATGTTAACATGGGTGTGTCTACCCTTGCTGTAATCACACCTCGGATTGCAGTGTAGACGTACCCTCCGTTATGTGCTCCAAAAACACCTAAATGGCCATTTTAGGTACCTAGGAGGCTTCATTCTGCAGACTCACATAAACAGACTATTTGTGCAAGTAAGAGTATGCAGAATCTGGCCCTTACATGCCAATCTGAGCATCCAAAATACACACCCAAGCTTGAAAATTGGACACCCTATATATTAAGCCGGGGTTCTCAAACTTCATTGCACCACGACCCCCTTCTGACAATAAAAATTGTTACACGACCCCAGGAGTGGGGACCGAAGCCTGAGCCTGCCTAAGCCCTGCTGCCCCGGGCAGGAGAGGCAGGGCCAAAGCCAAAGTCAGAGCCCTACCACTGTTGGCGGGGGAAGGCGGGGCAAAGCCGAATCCCAAGGGCTTCAGCCCTGGGGTGGGGTGGGAGGCTGTAACGTACGGCATTGGGGCTCAAATTTTGGCCCTAGGCCCCAGCAAGGCTAATGCCAGCCCTTGGAGACCCCATTAAAATGAGGTGCAACCCACTTTGGGGTCCCGACCCACAGTTTGAGAACCATTGTATTGAGCTGTAACAAGTTACTGCTACATTCTTTTGTTTGAATTTTTTTGTCAAGCACTCGATTCAATCAGAGAATTATGGCTTGATCCTCTTTATCTAAAGTTCCTCTAGTTGAAAACTCTAGGCTCCAGAAACTCGAACAAATCCTCTGGTACTTCAAGAACGAAGCACCAAAGCTCAAGTATTTATATATTGTATCAAGTGGTTTAATACTACAGATGGGAGAGCAGGATAGGGGTGAAATTCCACATCACCATCCCCTGCAACAATTTTCTGTGGCGTCCCTCAATTTGAACTAATCTTCAGAAAGGATGCAGGGGCTGAAATGTTGTTTTTTTCCCCCCCTACTCTTCTATATCCCGTACTAAACCACTCAACATAATACATAGTCCTTGAGCTTTGATGCTTTTGAGAAGTGTCATTGGATATATTGGTGGCTTTGATGATTTGAGGGATATTAGTCTGCTCTCCCTGAGCATTCTCAGTGCTTGTAATGTAATTTTGGTGGGCAGGAGAGGCTATGCGGGTAACTGAAAAAATTAAAAAGGCTACGTACAGTACTTTATACATTGAAAGTGACTTTATTTTTCTCTCTCTAGCTTTACGAATATATAATAGCATCATATTTCATCCCTCCCCCAGGCCTGTCTGGAAGAGATGAGACAGTTGTTTGCTTGAGCTAGGAACTACTCCTTTTAGTCTAACAAAAAATGCGCTCAATGCCCAATATGATTTTCACAAATGCAGAAGATCCCATACAACAATCCAGTCAGGTAATTCTCCCTATGATATACAGATAGCCAGCAAGAGGTGACTTTATCCCATCACAATATTTTTAGGCAACATTTTTATATAGACCAGGGGTGGCCAACCTGTGGCTCCAGAGCCACATGCGGCTCTTCAGAAGTTAATATGCAGCTCCTGGTATAGGCACCAACTCCGGGGCTGGAGCTACAGGTTACAACTTTCCAATGTGCCGAGGGGTGCTTATTGCTCAACCCCCGGCTCTGCCACAGGCCCTGCCCCCACTCCACCCCTTCCCACCCCCTCCCCTGAGCCTGCCGTGCCCTCGCTCCTTCCCCTTCCCCCACAGAGCTTTCTGCATGCCATGAAACAGCTGATTGGGAGGTAAGGAGAGGCACTGATTAGCAGGGCTGCTGGTGGGTGGGAGGCGCTAGGAGCAGGGGGGAGCTGATGGAGGTGCTGCTGATGTATTACTGTGGCTCTCTGGCAATGTATATTGGTAAATTCTGGCTCCTTCTCAGGCTCAGGTTGCCACCCCTGATATAGAACTAAACAGGTACTAAAATGTCTGTGTCCATTCATACTGGCCCTGATCCAGAAAAAGCACTCAGAAGTTTAATTTTAAGCATGAGTAGTCTGACTGAAGTCTTTCTTAGTACCGTCCTAAGCTTTCCTGGCTGCCAATGTTCCTCTATTTTCCAGGCTTCTGATTTAGGAAGCATAAGCTGTCACTAGGCAGTGACGAAAGCTCTTGGGGAAGGAAAGTCAGTGCTCAGTTACAAGTGAGAGTTGTTTTCCCATTTGATTTAGTTAGGGTACCATGGACAGGAGCTCCTCTGCTAGTACCAGAAGACTGTTGTTACTCAGTTTCAGGACTGTGGTGAGGAGAGACAATGATAGATGGTCTTATGGTGTAAAGAACTTGACTGGGCCTTGGCAGATGTGAAGTCAGTTCCCAGCTCTGGCACCACTGAGCTGTGTTGAAATAGTTGTCAGGGCTTAAGGGTTCTCTTGGCTAATCCCACTATAAATGCCATAGATTAACTCTCCAGAGCAGGCCCCTAATAAACTCCACTCAGCCAAGGAGGCTCTCAAATGGTTTAATACTTGCTGGGAGTGACAAAAATACGCCCTGGTAGTCAATCCCATCAGCAGGCAAATTGCTTAATCAATCTGTGCCTCAGTTCCCCATCTGTAAAAAGGGAATAATAATTCCTTCCTTCCTTCCTTCCTTCCACCCTTTGTTTGGTTCATCTGTTTAGATTTTAAACTCAGGGAATGGACTTTCTCTTATTGTGTGTCTGTACAGTTGCTAGTACAAAGAGTCCCTTATGTCGGCTGTGGCTTCTTCATGCTACTGTAGTACAAATAACAACAGGAAGCAGGTCCTGAATTGTGGATTTCTCTAGCTTACAGAGTTGGCAACTCTTGTGATTGCCCCCCCCGCTCCCCCGCCTTGTGATAGTTGGTATTTTTATTAAAAACTGCAGATCCCAAAGCCATGTTGTTACCTGAGAAATTCAGCTTTCTATTTTTAGAAATGTAAATTTCTAGCCTTCAGGATTGCAGAGAAAAAAAACTTGAAAATGTGGCCTTTGAATGCTCAAAAGCCAGAAGGGGGAAAAAATCCAAACTTACTATATTTTAAATCATTGTGATTTTTAAGCCAGTGTTATGATTTGGGGAGGGGAGAAGGGGCTAACCCATGATTTTGGGGCACTGGGTTGGCAAAACCAGGCCTAGCTGTCACTCTTTTTTATGCCAAAGCATTCTGGGAAAGTGTAAGAGTCTGAGGTCGTTAAAATACAAACTCTTCTCCTTCTCAAAGCATCTAAAAGGAAGACAGCACAGAGGAAGGAGGAGGCTATTTTGAGGAGAACGACCATGAGAAGAAAATGTTTTGTACTCCTTAATCCCACAATTTCTGGGATGGGCAGGGACAGTGGTACCTTAGGACAATTCACCTAAATCACATCAGCTCAACAGATCTTGGTTCTCTTTTTCAGACTGTACTACTGGCTTCCTGAGCTGAAGGCAAGGTAAAAATCATAGCCCTCCTATCCCAGCTCTACTGAAATCACAACTCTGCCCTTCTGGTCCTGGTTTCAGGTATGGAATGCACCACTGAGTCCAGGAGCCGAGGGAGAGGTGAATTCACAGCCCTAGACTGGTTCATAAAGCTGTAGCTGAGCTCACAGCTGTAGGACACTCCCAGCTCTTTCTTACTGAGATGGAAAGCACTCTTTTCAGAGATTTTTCTGGTCTTTGAAGATATTTCAGAGAAGTAGAGGGACATCAACTTCCTAATGGAACGATAGCCATATCTCTCAGATAGCAAAGTTTGCAGATTTCTGAACTGCATTCCTTTCAGCATCCAGTAGATGGGGACACTATTTTAGAAATGCTCTTCGTATTTAGTCAGCCTCAGAAGACATGCCTTTATCTAATTAGCTGTACTATATTTTCCCATATATAGTTAAAAGAAACTTTCAACAATTCTTTTTGACTGTTGGACATTTTAAAGAACTGGCTGATTATGTGTTTTATTCTGTTCTTTTCAAGGTGGTGAATATTGCTAAAAATAGTCTTTCAAATGTCTCATTGATTAATTTTTAATGTGTTATTTCCCTAATTTTAATTACATCTTTATTTCTACAAGGAGCAGGTCAGATACTAATCAAGGATCATTACTATTCCATATCATCTATGGTTCTTGTTGTCCATAAATAACAATCAAGGAACTAATTAGAGCTGGTCAAAAATAGAAACTAATTTCATGAAAATGTTTTCTCTCACCAAAATTTCTGAATTTGTCCAACCAACTGGTCAAAAAATGGAAAAGAAACAAAAGGCAGAAACAATCTGGTAGTTTTGCTTTTCACTATCTAATGAACCATTGAAGCGTGTGGAATTTTCTGACCAGCTCTAGAACTAATGATTACACTAGAATGAGACACATGGCATTACAAAAATCAGGAAGGTTACAAAACTTAGCAAGGGAAGCATAACTTCATCATTTATATTGCAGTAGCACTTTGAGCTCTCAGCTGTGGATCAGGGCCCTATTGTGCTAGGCACTGTACACACAGACATAACAAAAAGACATTCCCTGTCCTGAAGAGCCTACAATCTAAATAGCTTCTAAGTTATGATTCTGAGGAACTAAGCTATTTCCAACATTAAAGGTACAAGTTCAAAAGTTTTATCAGACAGAAAACATTGCCTATACGTCTCAGGCAGTTAGATAACTATGAGAGGAGCGACCATCTTCTGTCCCTTGGGCATTCCAGACCTCTTGCTCTATCATTGATTAGCATATCAGATCAGGTGACTCACTCCACATGATTTAACATCAGGGCACGTGTCTGTGATGAGTCACTGTTCGGTGATTTCTCAGTACCAAAGGACAGTCCTTTCCGTGGACTCTAAAGATGAGTGGTATAACAACAGTGTCTCCTATATTGAAGGCTTACACATTCCCAAGATATCCAATTAGCTAATGGAGGTGTCTGAGTCTTGGGGAATGTTTTTGGTTGAACTCACATCCAGAATGCCCCCACGGTTTTGTCTGAAAAGGACAAACATGAGATACAAGAGTTTGTCTAGGAGACATAAAAGAGAAAGGTAACAGAGTGCTTAGGGTCCTATCTACATTCAGGAAATTACATAAATATAATTACACTGGTGAAAATTTAGACAGGGCTGTACAGTGAAAAGCCAACTGAAGGGAACTGACTCAGGGAAAAGTGTTGTCAGGTAACTGTCCAGAGAACAGGCTTAAGGGGAGGCCTGGCCTGCGCAGAGTCTCAGCCAGGGTGGTCCTCAGTAAATGCGGTCCTCATCAAGTGCAGATCTCAAGAGACCTGTGGACTCTGGGGTTGAAACTGGTTTGTTTCATAGGGTTCCCCAGACCCATTTGGAGAAAACTCTGACAGCCATTTCCTCCTGAGTGCTCCTCCGCCTAGAAGCCCCATCTCATGGGTTTTAGATGGGAAAGAGATAAACAGGCCCTTAGTATTATTTGACCTTCTTTAGTATGAAGAACTTATGGTAAGGCACAACTCTGCATTGGCGCAGGGATGGACTAGAACAGTGGTTCTCAATCTTTCCAGGCCACTGTACCCCTTTCAGGAGTCTGATTTGTCTTGTGTACCCCCAAGTTTCAGCTCCCTTAAAAACCACTTGCGTACAAAATGAGTCATAAACATACAAAAATGGCACAGCACACTATTACTGAAAAATTGCTTATTTTCTCATTTTGTCCGTATGACGTTTTAGTTTGTACTGACTTTGCCTAGTTTTACAAAAGGCTACATAAAAAGCACTAACAAATATCTAGATGAGTTGCTGTATCCCCTGGAAGAGCTCTGCTTACCCCTAGGGGTACGTGTACTTCTGGTTGGGAACTATTGGACTAGAAGATGGTCTAATAGGTCTGCTCTATTTTTAATTTGTGTGGATATGCAAGGGAAAATTTGGTATGTATATTGTACAATGAAAGAAGATTTGTGTACTTAAATTCTCATCAGGGCAGCACGGCTGTCTCCAGGGAAACAGTTTTTAATATATCAGAATAAATATATATCTATACAGTGGTGAAAGAGAATTCATTGTGCTACTGGACACTGAAGATGCATGGCCCTGTGGGTAATACATTGCTACTGTTCAGACTCATGAGAGCAAGGAAGGCTGATGCAGAGTACGCTAATGACCATTATAAGTGACTGCAGTGAAAAAGACTTAAGTACATTTCAAAATGTACTGTAAATTAGACAAAAGTACAGTTGTGCTTCTACTCTAAGACAGCCTCAGGCTTTATTCAGTCTGACAGACTTTGCTCTTCCGCCCGGTTCTTAGAATTTAGATGCTATCCATATGAACGGAATGTTTTTAATATTTAAGGGCCCTGTTCAGCAAAAGGGGGGTGCGGGGAGTTTACGTAGTTATGTAGCCAGAGTTACGTAGTTTTGGCAGCAGAGCTAGGAAAGCAGCTCTGGAAAGCAGGGCTAAATTGTCATTCAGAAGCTACCACCATCCACCTCCAAAGCTCAGAAAGACACCTGTCACCTGTGGAACTAAAACTATTGCCCCCCAACACACCTGCTGTGCAGCTAATGCCAACTCTAGAGTCAGGTATCCTACAAACCCTGTGGTTTCCTGATGGGGGAGTGCCTCAGCTGAGCATGGGAGGGATTTTAGGGTATGTCTACACAGCAGAGAAAAACCCATGGCTGGCCCATGACAGCCGACTTGGGCTGGGGCCACAGGGCTGTTTCCCTGCTGCGTAGACTTCCAAGCTCAGGGTGGAGCCCAGGCTCTAGGATGCTGTGGGGTGGGAGGGTCCCAGAGCTCAGGCTTCAGTCCAAGCCTGGAAGACTACATAGCAATGAAACAGCCCTGCAGCCAGGGCCCTGTGAGCCCAAGTTGGCTGCACAGGCCAGCCACAGGTTTTTCTTTGCTGTGTGGCATGCCCTTAGAGGCCCAGTGACAATATTTCATAGATAAATCATTTTACAGGGGGAACAATGTTTACTGCTTCACTAAAAACATTTCTAGGTTCTACTTTCTGCTGCTTATCATAGCCCAGATTTGCTGTACACTCCAACTTCAATTTATATGTCACCTAATCTACAGTGTCTGCTCTGCACTAACTTCTTTCTATTTGCCAGAAATCAAGAGAGAGCAAGGACAAAATCTAATTTCTGTGCCAGATGGGCAGTTGCTGTTGATCAGTCAATATTATGTACCTTGGGTTTGGAACTTCCAACTTGAGATAAGTCAGCGACTCTTGTCTTGTGCTTTCTTGGCTGGAGTCCTTTGTGATTGACTTTGCCTCCTGGGGTAATTTATTTTGCCATGAAGAGGCTGTTTTTATTTATCAAAGGTGAGAAGAGAGTTGCATATTTTTCTACCACTTGCAGATTCATGCAATACACCCCTAAAAACTCATCAGCACGTCACACGTACATTGTGATCAAGTGACTCGGACAAACAACTTGCAGTGAACAGACTGCCAGCAATGTTTGGGCAGCCAACAGTCCAACAAATCCTTTGTGTGAGTGTCATATTGGCAGTTGATGGCAGAAGTATATCACCATCACCCAGATGTGTTCAAACTTCAGTTTGTACTGTGTATGGTAAATAAGAAAAAGAACATGGCTCATGAAGTAGCTGTGGAATAAATAAAACATACCAAATACAGTCCACAGCTTGAGTCAATGTCCTTTCTGGAGGATGACGTGGTGAATGGGGATAGGATAATTATATTATAATGGTGTCTCTGCCTTTTTTTTATTCTTTAAATACTGTCTAATGGGGAAAGTAGTTATAACCTATGCAAGTGGGGGCTACTCTTGGTAAGATATGCAAGGAACAATCAATGTCGAATTTTACACAGATTTACACTTATATAACTTACCTGGTGAATGTGTTTCCCTCCCCCGTGGTATTTGTTGATAAAAGGCCCAGTGCTTAGTCAGATAAAACTCCAGGCAAAATACTGACAGCAAGAGAGACTTTTGCCTGAGTGAGAACTGCATGGTGAGGCCCACAAAGAATGACAGAATGGCAACTCCAGAAAATAAGCCTGTTGTTCTGATTAGGGGTACCAGTGTCTTGAAAACAAGGAGTCCGGTGGCACCTTAAAGACTAACAGATTTATTTGAGCGTAAGCTTTCGTGGGTAAAAAACCTCACTTCTTCAGATGCATGGAGTGAAAATTACAGATGCAGACATAAATATACTGTCTTGAAAGACCACCTGGTCAACCCTCAGGTTCCAACTACTACCTGTGTTCAGGTAATCTCCAATGGTCAAAGAAGAAAACCAGAGCTGATTGTCAGCTTCCCTTTTAAGATCTCCTTTAATTTATGGTGCTGCTGTTTGATTGTTGAGGAACATTGTGTAAGTCAAGGGCAGCTCATTATCTCTCAAACTGTTCTGGTTTTTTTCCTCTCTCTTGTGCTTGTGAATAATAAGGGCATTCACATTACAGGCCAGGTGATTAATCAAAATTGATTGGCATTTATTAGTAGATCACTCTCCTTAATACAGGAGCTGGTACAAACTATGCCATGAGTTCATGTCACTGCCTTCAGAACTTCTTAGTCACTTAAAATTTATGGGCCCAATTCTGGTATCATTTATATTAGGCCTACATCCAGAATAATTCCATTGAAGTTACTGGATTTACTCTGGCTATATAGGATGCCAGTGTAAAGGAGAGAAGAATCTTACCCAGTATTTCTAGATAAGGTTTCTATTAACAGTTACTTTACTCTTTGTATATAATGTTTGCTGTTGAAACTATACTAGCTTACGCATGGAAGCCATACATTTTAAACTGGGTGTTATGAACTCAAATCATATTTAGACAGCTAGCTAAAAATTTATATATAAATTTATATTTAGTATCACTAAAATTATGATACATGCACAGACATATTTTATATGCACACACACAAGTATGCAAATGCACACAGAAACATATAAAGAAATAACTAGAATTTGACTCACTCACTGTAGGCATCACTGAAGACTGAAAAAGAGTGAAAAATAAAACCCCGGTATGCAGATGCAAGATATAAAAGTGAGACACAGTTAAGGACTACGTAGCATATCCCAGAAACTGTCACTTCTTACAAGTTGACAGCAATACAAAGGAAACCATTTTCCCAGATATGAAATATGCATTCAAATGTGTGTTTCATTAAACACACATCAATATGTTGCCACCTGTTCCAGCTATGCTTGATAATGAATACTATACAAAGATAATACACCTGTCTGACCTCGTACATGTTCTTCAGGGGGGAAAAAAAGGATGAAAATTGGGCTATGTAAGTCAAATTTGGATGAATACGTATTCCAGTAAATCCAGTGCCGTTAATTACTTCGTTACCTGAATTGGAAACCCATCAAATAATGAGAAAAAAATAAAACTCCTTGACCATTAAGATTCAACCAATATAATTTGTCTCAGGAAGCATCAGCCACCTGCAGATAACAGCAAGGCTCCACGTAAGCCAAAGAGCGAGCAGAGAATTAGTGCTAGTGTTGGCTTTGTGTACACAGGGCTTTTAAAGAAAATTAAAGCTAACCGCATCATGACTAAAGCTGAGAGATACTCAAAGGCTCAGTCCAAGGCCTGTTGAAGTCAATGGGAGTCCTTCCAGTGACTTCAGTGGGCTATGGATCAGGCCCTAAGACAGAAGTAAAAAGTTATTAACCACCGTGGGACAGAAATCCAGACTGGAAGAGCTCTTGCACATACACAGCTAGTCACTTCAGAAGAATAATCTGTCATCTTTGTAATAATAAAAAAAGAAAAATGCCCCTACTTAAGGCCATACTTCAGCTAAGCACTGTAACTTTAAGCACATGCCTAATGTATGTGCTAAGCGCTTTGCTGAACTAGGGCCTGAGTGCAAATGAAGTTTATCCATTGATCAACAGCTGTGCTTGGTTGCACTAGCTTCCAAAAAGCAAAAAGAGATAGACAAGACTTCATTGCTATGTTTCCATGGAGCACGTTTCAGAGTTATGAGGTGCCCTAAACCTTCAGCTGGAATTTTCTGCCTATAAGATTTTCCTGCCTAAATATTTATGAAGCTGACGCTGTAGGTGCCTCTGCTAGAATTACTGTGGAATGCTGAAAATCAGCAGCTCTGGGAGGCTGGTGTCTGCGTCTCACACACCACTTCTGCCTGTGCCTGCCTGGTGTCTGCGTCTCACACACCACTTGTGCTTTTATATTGCATTGACTCTGGAAAGACTCACTGCCAAGTCAGTTAGTTCCAAAGTACAACAGAGAAACCTTTGGACCATTATCCCACCATGATATTTCATTAGCAGTCTCATTAAAAAGTGATTGATCACATTTCAAGTGCTCTTTGTGTTTCTGAGTTTTCCAGTCTATCAAACATACTTATGGCTCCTATATTCAGTAACACTGTCAGGGCAAAGAAAAACCTCTTAGGGTTTGACAATAGCACCAGAAGCTTAATGGCTGGCCTGTCTCTTATTATTGCTGTTATGCCAAGCGAGTATTTACAGCTGTGCTGTCTTTGAAATGGTTAACCTTTACCATCTCTTCCTAATCAACCTGCAATTACAGTTAGCCTTTGTCCATCGTTTTCCAGGCACATGCTCTGAGGGTGACTAGAATGCTTTTATCTTCCACATAACTCAGACATATGGGAAAATGCAAATACAAATGAATCAATCTGGACACACACAACCAATTTTATAACTGGCCTACACTTCTCTTGAAGGCTTCCCTCATTAACAATTTGTCACTGTACAACAAACCACCAGTGCAAACAATACAAACCTTTGGAATATAGAATAGTTGCTTTCTGTGTATGTTATACAACTGAGCGGAGTAGAAATTGGGCCTTAAATTAAAATCTAGCTACTGATGGAAACTTTTTCAAAGACCAAGGATATTTGGACCCAGGGTTTTGGTTCAGGCCCATCTTTGTTCATCAATAAAAGGGTTAACCTTGGTATGGTGGCCAAATTCCATGATAATTATATTGTGTCTACCTGAATTCCTCTTGCAGTTTACTTGAATATTATATTTTTCTTCGCTTCCTTGTATGAAATGGATGGATTCTGTAAATATTGCTGTTGCAACTGACTCCAGAGGTGGCTCTGTTTCAGTATTTTGTAAGGCATTTTGGATTCTTTGAGACAAAAGGCATTATATAAATGTAAGTAAGGTTAATTACATGTAACTACTATTATTACATAATTAATACACTGAGCCCTGATTTTCCCAAATCTTGCAAGGCATTAAAACCATGTAAGGATCCCCTTGTGACTAGTTCACCAAAAATATGGCAGTTTTTCAAATATTCCTGAGATTCCTGCTACAAGGTAGTTTTCAATTGCATATGCTCCTTTCCTTATCCTGGGCCTGACTCTGCAAAGTGCAGAATGCTCTCAATTCTCTGGTCTGCCCACCCCACCCACCACTCATATGCAAACATAGCTCAGAAGAAAGGCCTGGAATATATGTAGGAAAACAATATTAAGCAGTATATATTCACTGTTATTCAAACTTTATGGGCCTGATCGTATTCCCACTGAAGTCAATGACAAAGCTCTTGGTGAGCTGAGTGGTTCAAAACTGGTCCCTAAGTACCACGATGACACTACCTCAACAAATACACACAATGTTGATGGCAAGGATAAACCGAATAATGAAAGCTTTGGGGAGGCAAAAATCCATCAGAATTATTGGCTATATAATGCATTATTCATACAAATTATGATTTAAACACAATTCATATTATCTGTTCTTGCTGATCTAAATTTAATGTATAATAATATGCACCCTCATATATTCTTACATGCTATGTTTATGGGTTATGTTAGTTCCAATTCTCTATTGTGAGTTGTTGTATATCATGAAATGAAAAACTTTAAACTAAGTTGGCCTGCTTTTATAGCAATGAAATATAGACACCCCTCTTTTCACACTTGTACTGTAGCTAATGCCCCATTGATAAGAACAGACACAGGTCATAAAGGGTACGTCTCATAGTAATACATAGTACTCATGGCTGCTATGTGTCTAGCCTTAACCAGAAGACTGTCCGTCCTCTTCCTCTGGTCCTGCGCACTATTTGTCCAGATTCTGCAGCAAATGTCCTACAGACAACAGCTGCCTTCCATACTAGACATGAGGATGAACAGATTTTTCAGTTTGCTGGCAATTCCGAGCAATCGGGGGGAAAAAAATCAGTTTGGGTCAAACCAAAAATAAATTCATTCAAATTTTTCAGCAAATTAAAAAGCTAAAGAAATTGCCTGAGGGGTTAAATTAAACATTTTAAAATTCACTTTGGGTTGAATAGCACGTTTGTTTGAGCTGAAGAAAAATGTTTGTTTCAATTTTGAGCGTTTTAATGTTTTAAATTAAAAAAAAAATAACGGAAACTCTGAAAGGCAAAATCATTTCAAACTGAGAAATCAAACTGTTTATAGTTTATCTGCATTTTGGGGGGTGAGAGTGTTGACCAAAGTAATTCAGTAATTTGAGTAGAGTTGACAGAAGCTGGCCTTTAATGGGAAACTAACTGACATTGTTCTGTAACTTACCAAACCTAGGTGCAAAGTGTGTCAAAAAGATTGTCACTAGAAGGAGTGACGCACATTAAAAGACTTTCTATCTGTAACAGTATTTAACAATAGAAGTTCAAACATAATCTGTATCTGAACACCGAAAATACCTTGATATAAATGATCTGTGTTTAAGCTCAATCATCAGAGGATTTTAGGCACTCAGGTATTTATGGGACTGACATGATATTTCAGATGGACTGAATACAAGAAAATATTTTAAAGTAAAACCTTAGATATTCTGAGACCCATCTGCACCAGGAGAGATGGTCCTGAATGAATCTGATCAGAATTTATGACTCCTGATACACCTGCATGAAGTGAAGAAGCAATTGAAGTCCATCTATTGAAGAGATGAATGCAGAAGTGATAAGCTTTGATACCAGAATCCAACCTACCCCTTTAAGAGGCACATTCTCCCCTTTTAATGAGCGCTGTGAGAAAGAAAGAGGATAAAAGCCCTAGAAACTGGTGCAATTTAGAAGCAAAAGGAAGGGAACAACAGGAGGGGAGGAAAGGAAGAGCAAAAACAAAAAACAAAAAATCCCCACTTCAAAAAGAAGAGCAAAGGACACCCACTACAGAAGAGAAACTCCTAGCATCAAAAGAAATTTTCAGCAACAGAAAAAAATCCCACAACTCAAGCACAGCACTGCAGGAACATGCTACCATCAAAGGCAAGCTTCAGGTGATGAATAAGGGTACATCTACAAGGTAATAAAAGGTGTGTTCTTAACTCGGGTTAGCTAATCCACGTCAGCTAACTCAGGTTAAAATAGCACAGAAGACATAGCAACTAGTGTTTTAATTCGCGTTAGCCACTTGAGTACAACCTCAGAGTCCCCTATAGACTTTAAATCGAGATGCCTACCTGAGTTCAGAACACAACTTTTTTTTTTTTTTTTGCTGTGTAGACAAACCCACAGCAATGCCACTGGGTCAGACTAGTTTTATTATTGAAACTGATTTTAACTGAATATCGATATGTTATTCTTTGAATTATCTATAGTAATTAGACAAGATCCACTTATTAATTTTGGGAATAATTAACTTCTAATAAATTCAGCTAATGAGAGAACACTGTCCCCGAAAGAAAGTGATTTTTATTCCTATATAAAGTCTAATCTCTGTTGTAAACTCTCTATAGGGAGTTTACAACAAAAAAGATAGGAAATAAACACAGTTTTATTGACTGGTTTTGTTTCTTATTGTCCCTGTAAAATAAATTATGCATTCATATAGTTGAATTCTCTTTCTTTGTCTAAATCGTAGTGTTTCTAAGGCCTGATAAGAATCTTAATGGAATAAAGAGAGATGGCACATCAACAAACTACTGTAATCAGAATCAATTATTAATAAGTTGGTATACATATTTTGTTTTTCTAAGCTATGGTCCTGTCTCTGCAAAGTCTTACACAGTGTTCAGTAGGACTAACCATGTGCTTACAGTTAAGCATGAGCATATGTAATTGCAGGACCAAGGCTCATAATTGTAGTAATTTTTGGATAAAATTACATGGTGCTCCAGGCCCTAAATCATACATAAAGCACCCTCACATGCCCACAACTTTTTCAAAGCCATAATGTTACAAAACCTAAAATCAAGAAGGTCCAATGAGTCTCTGGATTCCAAGAGACAGCTCTCAGTGCCAGAACATATATCATTCAACACTGGCCTGTACATGTGATAAAGCACCCTGAAAAAGATGCACAAAACAAAATGCTGAGGAAGAAGCCTAGACTGAGGCATATTTTCTCAATATAAAATGTATAAAGTAGCGTCTGTAGTTTGAGAGTCATGATCCAAGATTTCTAAGTCACTAATTTAGAATATTTAAAAGGACATTGTCAACCTGACATCTGGTAATTTTCAAAAACGGTGTTAAAAATAGTTTCAGATTCTCTACGAGTGCTTTAATGCCCCCACTATTTGCAATGGTTTTAGAATCACATTTTCCAATAACAATGTTTTCCTCTTCCCTCTTGCTACATGTAAGGCCCACACAAACCACAGGAGAAAATGACTAGAGTGCAATTCACTGTTGTGCAGAGGGCCTATGCATCACTGAAGCTCCACATGAGCCCTTCAGAGAAGGTTCATTTGGAGCTCAAATGATAAAAGCAGCCTTGGCTGTGATTCTGTTTTATGACGTGCCCCTTTTATGCCACTCCAGGTGTAAGTGGCTGCACAGAACATCCTTATTCTCTGGCTAGCTTAGAGACAGTATAACAGCTGTGTGTGGGCACCTTGTCAGGCTTTCCGTGTAGGGGATTTGTAGGCTAGGTGCAGGAGAAGGTGTGGCCAAAGTCCACCATGCTCCAGTAATTTTCAGGCAGCGTAACAGCTCCAAGGGGGTTGTTAGAACCTACTGTACTTTAGAGACCCCTTGGACAAGCCTGGTCTCTAGCTCCTCCTTTCCTGTACCTTACCGTGGAACGATGAACAGAAACTCTTGCAAGGGCCCTCTGCACTGGGGTGCCATTCACCTTGAGTATACAGGAGGAAACAGTGACACTGATTGCACATGAAGCAGCATCAACTGCACACATTAAGGAAACAGGAAGGAGGGAATAAACAGGGGGAAATTTCCCCCCATTTCTTTCAGTTTCAGTAATCCTGGGTGCCATTTGAGAGAACACTGGAGGAATCACTTTCAGGCAGAAGTGTGATATCTATTGAACAGTGAGATGGCAGCAAGGTTTTAGGATTGAGATAATTTTGGATCAAAAATGGACAATGCACCATCACCAGGTAGAGTGTAGAGGCAGGTGACTCTCAGCAAGAAGAACAGTTCAAAAAGGGAATAATTAATCATACATTTTAACTTTTCATGCATCCTTACCCACAGAATCCTCCTCTCTTTGATTTATTGAGAATCTCAGCTGGGAGCCAAGCCAAGATGAAAAAGAAACCGTGGCCGTACTCTCTAGACAGGCACTCACTTGAAAGGGACTCTGGTGTTGTTCTGACAATACCAGTTGCCGGAGCTCTCTCGTTTTTGTGGGTTTTGCACACACCTACCATATTCCAACTCACATCATGTTAACACTGTCATTTCAATAGGTGCCTTACTCACTGAGAAATATAGGACTGAAATAGAAAATAAAGTTTGTTTTTCTCAAATTGTTTCTATTTATTTCTATTCTAGATAGTTTAGTAATTTATATGACCTCCAGTACCACAGTATCTGATTTTTAATGTATTTATCCTTTCTACAGTCCCTGTGAGATAGGGATGTTCTATTAAGAGTAAGAGATTTGCATACAGTCACATAGGAAGTCTGCAGGGAATACAGAGAATTAAACTCAGGTCTCCATAGTCCACCCTAACTATTGCACCATCCTTCCTCTCTGACACACTGGGGCAAATTCTGAGTACTGTTTGGGACCCTCTCTGGTGTGAGTCACAGCTGAGAATGCCAAATTCAGGGCAGACTGCAAGAACCAGGGCAGACCCCACCCCCCCAACTGTTGGCTATTCTAACAGAGTTCACCAAGCCAGTAACAAAAGTGAGCTCTTGTATCAACACACTGGTTAGCAAGAAGCTAAAAATGTAGTCCCCTTAGGCAATTCAGCCTCTATCACCACCCAGACATCTGGCCTTTATGATGAGAGGTTATTGAAAATCAGATTCATCATACATAAGGTTCTTCTAATCCCAAAGGATCAGCCACTCCCCCCAGGTCAATATATATACTTTAGATCTTACCAGATACCATGCTTGTAGCCAACCCTTTAGTAACTAAAAAACTAAAGGTTTATTTAATGAAAGAGAAAAGAAGAGAATTAAATGGTTAAAGGAATTGTATACATTACAAGTGATTTCAGAGTCTACATATCTGGTCCATAGCAGTGATGGAAGTTTGTAACATTTCCTTGTAATAAGTTTCTCTGGTTCACCAAATGGTTTGCGGGTCATCAGTCCCTTGTTCAAAGCTTCCTTTTGTTAGAAAATCATAGTCTAGAGGTGAGGAGCAGGACTGAAGACAAAGCAGTGATGTCACAGCTTCCTTTTATACTTTCAGCCCAAGTGCATGGAAAGTTACTGGCAAAAGATGGAGTCTTAGGTCACATGTCCTTACATGCCTTGTTGAATCATTGGACAAGCCTTGCCTCAGTGTCCTCTGAAACATCTCCAGGAGGAGCTCACTGGGCAAGCTGATTGGCCTTAATGCAAATCTGTCTTGGGGCATCACCCAAGAAAACAACATATTTGAGATACTAACACACAGCCAATATTCATAACTTATATACAAAGATGATACATGGATTTAGATCCTGTAACCCCCATTAAAATCCAAGGGAGTTGCAAGTGGGCGGCAAGGGAAACAACACACAACTAGGGCTACCTCGTGCCCCCGTAGGGCTCAGAAATCCACACATGGAAGCTCTAGATTATTCTCCTACCTCTAAATTAGTCCCAGCTATGCCTAATTTAAAAATGCAATGCAAAGTCCAGCCCTGCAAGATGCTAAATGCATCCTGGGAAATGTGGAGTGGCCTCAACTATCATTGATTTTATTGTCAGCTGAGGGTACTTAGAACCTCTCGGGGGCATTCAACATATTGCAGGATCAGCCCTTACATAGTTAATACAGTTGGGACATTATTAGTGATTACCCCTTCATCTTCCAGGTATTCACAAACTAAATGTTTTATACATTGCCTTAGTAGCTTCCCAGGAATTGAAGTCAGGTTGACTGGTCTATAGTTTCCCAGCTCCTCCTTATTTTCCTTTTTAAAGATGGGCATGACATTAGCCCTTCTCCGGTCTTCCAGGACCTTGCCTGTCATCCATGAGTTTGTAAATATTACTGCTAGTGGCTCCGAGATTTGTTCGGCTAATTCCTTCAGTACCCTCAGGTGAATAGCATCTGGTCCTGCTGATTTGAATTCATTCACATTGATCAGAAGATCTCTGACGTGTTCTTTACTTATTCTGATCTGCATCCCTTCCCTTTATTGTCTATGCATGGTAACTTTGCTAGTCATCCAGTCACATGTTATTTTTTGTGAGAAGACTGAAGCAAAAGACGCATTGAGCAGTTCTGCCTTCCTATCATCTTCCGTTATCAGCTCACCTTCTCCACTGAGCAGCGGACCCATACCATCCTTGATCTTTCATTTTTGTCCGACATATTTGAAGAAACCCTTCTTGTTTCTAACATTTCTTGCCAGCAGTAACTCATTCTTTGCCTTGGCTTTTCTGATTACGTCCCTACATTCTCACCCTATTCCCTCATATAGTTCCTTGGTGACATGCCCCTCCCTCCATTTCCTGTATCTATCCCTTTTGGCTTTTAGATAGCCAAAAAGCTCCTTGTGCAGCCACACTGGACTCCTGTCACTCTTCTTATCTTTCTTCTGAGTCGGAATAGCTTGATGATGAGCCTCTAGTATTCCATCTTTTAGGAACTGCCAGCCCCCTTTGACTCCTTTTCTTCCTAATTGGTCTTTCCATGAGGCCTTACCTATTATTTCTCTGAGTCAGCTGAAACCTGCCTTTCTGAAGTCCAGTGTCCTTGTTTTGCTATTCTCATGTCCTCCTTTCCACAGGATCTTAAATTATATCAGATCATGATTACTTCCTCCCACGTTCCCGACCACCTTCACAACTAATACATCCCTGTTGTTCAAAAGCAGATCCAAAATGGATGATCATCCAGTTGTTTCCTCAACTTTCTGAATCAGAGATTGCCCCCTACACATGCTAAGAATTATGTTTTGCTGTAATAGTCTTCCAACAGCTATCATGGAAGTTAAAATCCTTCATTAATACTAGCTCATGTGTGTTAGTTAATCTTGTTACCTGTTCGTGGAATGACTCATGCACTTCCTCTTCCTGATTTGGTGGTCTGTTGCAACCCCCCACCATAACATCGCTACTGTTCTTTTCCTTTGTTATTCTCATGCAGAGGATCTCAGTAGGTCTGTTACTCACTTCCCCTGGGACCTCGGAGCAAGTGTATACATTCTTGATGTACAGTGCAATGCCACCTCCTTTTCCCCCATACCTATCCTTTTGGAACAAACTATATCTCTCAGTGCTGTTACTCCAATCCTGGGAGTTGTTCCACTAAGTCTCTGTAATGCCAATTAAGTCATAATTTTCTTCACATATCATGACTTCCAGTTCATCCTGCTTGTTCCTCATATCCCTTGCATTTGTATACAGGCACTGAAGATATTTTGCAGACTGCCCTGTTGCTTTTCTTCTTGCCTTTTTAATGCCACTGTGATTTCTAGTCCCTTCTCCAGAAATTAGCTCCTTCCCTTTGTCTTCGTTACTTGAGCCTAGATGCACATTGGCTGGATAGTTGTCACCATCCCCCATAGGGCCTAGTTTAAAGCTCTCCTGATCAGGTTAGGCCTTGGTTTAGGCAAGGTCTTAAGCATGTGCTTAAACTCATCCCTACACAGGAAAGCACTTAAAGCACATGCTAATGTGCTTTACCTGAATAGACGGGAATTGAACTAAGGTTTCCATCTAGTGCTTTGACTACAAAACCATTCTTGCTCTATGAAAGCTAACCATTCCCGCCTACGTCACAGGACATTTTTCCATTGATTTCAGTGGGACCAGGCTTGGCCCATAGATATAATTTCTTTATATGGTTTAAATGTTCTTCCTGTAACTTGTATTACTTTTTAATTCTTAAGAACTTTTGGATCAATCTGATGATCTATTCAGAATTCTCTATAGCTACTCAAATATACTCTGTTCTAATGAGAACTTTATTACAATGCCAGTAGTGCCCTGATATTAATGGTGTGCCCTTTGGTTTTCCATATGGTGAAATAACTTTCTAAAACTTGTTTGTGACATGTTTCCTATGTGTTACCACTGCTTTGTTGAATGCTCTGAGAAACTACTCTCAATACTTTCTGACTGCGTACATAGCCCAACAGTGCAGGTAGCATAACAAACCCTTTGGGGAGCATGGAGGAGACAGATTGAATGGTTTAAAAATGCATCTATAGTACCTATAATACGTAATAAAAATGCAAACTGCAATACAAAAAGAAAATGATGGTTGCACATGAGAGAACCTGAAGTCATTACCCAACGTGATGCCTTTGCATAGCTCTTTGCATGAAGGGGCTGTCACAGCATACTTGCAAAATTAAAGGAATCCACTGGACCACATTCTGCCAACACCTTGGTGCAAATCTCTAATGATTCTATTGCGATCAATGGACTTACTCTGGTGTGACAGAGGATAAGATTTGGCAAAAGATGCTTTTGTAGTTACAGCTAAGATACAGTCAATGCCACCTGACTATGCTGTTCTTTGAAGACAATAATTGTATCTCTGTGGGTGACAGATAGCTTGTCACCTCTACAATGCTGGATTTTAAGTCAATCTTTTCTTCGACTAGCTGCTGTGCTAGATCAGCTGTTAGGCCACTTGCAATGGATGATATTGAAGATTGGCATTCCTTTTCAAGCAACAATATTTAAACCAATAAGACTAGAAATAACACTGGATGACTCCAATTAGTACAAGCAATAATTATTATAGATCTTTGTTGTATAAGTTAGTGAGATGAACTTCCGATAATGTAGGGTTTGGGCTACATTCCCAAACTTTGGATACTTCTCTGAACCTTGAAGGTTTCTCACCAGGTCCCAATTAATCCTGAGAACCGAGGAGGGGAGAAGTGTGAGCAGAAATTAAAATGACAACGAGAAATGAATTTGAGGCAGTTATCAACTGACATAAGGAAAGGTCTTGACTGAGCAAGGTACTTAAGCACTTGCCTAAATCTAAGCATGCGAACGGTCCAACTGATATCAATGGGACTATTCATGTGCTTAAAGTTAGGCATTTTTTAAATACCTTGTCGAATCGGGACCTAAGCCGTCATGACATGAGGCACAGCGACAAAGAACGCAATCAACTATATAATAGGTGCTTTAATAGGGCTGGGTAAAGGGTTTGGACAGAAATCTCTGCTCCCCTGAACTGCCCTCATTTGAGGTGGTCTAACCTACCCTGAACATTGCAAGACATGAGGGGATGTCCCCGTTTAGATGTTTGCATCATAACTTTGAAGAAACTGGTAAACTCCCCAAATCAGGGAGACATGCTGTTGCAAGCCTTCCAACCTCCAAAGCCTCCCGCTGCTTAGCATAGGTTCCCCAGTTGGCTGATAAACGGTGCTGGACTTGAGAGGTTACTAGTAATGATAGGAGTAGCCGACTGAAAAACTAAAAGCATTAGGGGTGGAGGACCAGGAGTCACTGAGTCCAAACAGGGAACTGGCCACAGAGCTATTTGTACTCTCTGGGGATCAAGGTTGGGCATCAGGTAGGGGAGAAGAAGGGAAAGAAAGGATTGAAGGAGAGAGAAAGTTGAGATGTGAAGAAAAGATACCAAAAGGTTTGAATAAGCTTCAAATAAAGACCCATATTTTGTGGGGATCCTCCAAACCTCTGAGCCAGGGATGGACCCAAATCAACCCCGCATGAGTTTGACCAGGACAATGTGCCAAATCAGAAAAGGAATCTGGATCTGGATTTCATGGCTTACATGTGTCTTTAATTAGCCAAAACACTGGATCCAAACCTGGGGAGGGCTGAAATCTGGATCCACATTTTGACCGTGGATCTATCTGTGTTCTCAGCTTTCTGAAGTTCACCCTTCACTGCTGCAGTGGTGCACTCTCGGGGATGAGAGAAATTCACAGCTCTTCTTTCAACAGAATCATCTTTAAGTCATTCATGTTTCAATGGGGTACTACATGCTGAATCCTGGTAGCTCTCAATCCAGCCCTCTCTCTCCTTTCAATTCCTAACAAACTAGCACTCGTTTCTCTTTGTGATACTGGTACATTCCATTAGATGTCACTATTACACATCCCATTTTATGATCAGGTCAGGAACACCAAAGCAGAATTTACATAATTTCTGTGCAAACTGAAAGCAACATGTTAAGGGGAAGAAGATGTCAGTCTGAAATTAAATCACAGAGCTTTTATCTGGAATCTCTATTGTCATAAGGAAACACCCAATGTTGGGAAATTGTTTTTTTTTTAGTCGGGCATGAAAACTCAGCTTTCTAATTACACTTTATCATGTTAATTTTTTTGTATCCTCTTTCCCCCTATTCTTGTTCATAAATCTTTATTTAATGCAGAATCTTTTATTTATTTCATATTTTCCCCAGTTGAAAGAAGAAAACTGTCTTATAGAGATTTGGAAGTGAATAGACAATGCCCACAAACTAGACTACAAGTAGGTTTTCTGACTTCCACTCTCCCCTAGCAAATGAGGACTGAACTATTGAAATTGCTATTCACATAATGAAAAAAAAGATTTGAAAATCTCAGGTCTGAGATGGAGCTTTACAAGACCATCATGGGGTAGGTACAGCCTGTCCCAGCGTGTTGGATTATGGCGGTTATCCAAATGGGAATTTGACGGCCCAAATTAGTAGGAGCATTACCAGCAGATCGAGGGAAGTGATTATTCCCCTCTATTTGGCACTGGTGAGGCCACACTTGGAGCATTGCGTCCAGTTTTGGTCCCCCCACTAGAGACGGGATGTGGACAAATTGGAGAGAGTCCAGCGGAGGGCAACGAAAATGACTAGGGGGCTGGGGTACATGACTTATGAGCAGAGGCTGAGGGAACTGGGCTTATTTAGTCTGCAGAAGAGAAGAGTGAGGGTGTATTTGATAGCAGCCTTCAACTAGCTGAAGGGGGGTTCCAAAGAGGATGGAGCTAGGCTGTTCTCCTTGGTGGCAAATGACAGAAAAAGAAGCTGTGGTCTCAAGTTGCAGTTGCGGGGGGGTCTAGGTTGGATATTAGGAAACACTATTTCACTAGGAGGGTGGTGAAGCACTGGAATGGGTTACCTAAGGAGGTGGTGAAATCTCCATCCTTAGAGATTTTTAAGGCCCTGCTTGACAAAGCCTGGGATGATTTAGTTGGTGTTGGTCCTGCTTTGAGCAGGGGGTTGGACTAGATGACCTCCTGAGGTCTCTTCCAACTCTAATCTTCTATGATTCTATGAAATGGTTTGGGTCTATGTAGCAGCCCTACAGCTCAGGGCAGTATGGCCCAGTGGCCAGAGTCAGTAAGGCTGTCCTGCTTAGGGCAGCATGGCCTAGTGGCCCAAGTCTGTATAGCAGCCCTGCAGCTCAGGGCACTATGGCCCAATAGCCAGATTCTATAGGGCTGTCTTTCTGCAGCAAAGTTCACCCCTCTGCATGTCAGCTGCCTTCAGTGGCAGGGCAGCTGAGGGAGGGAGACCTGGAACCACCCTTCTCCACCAGGTCCTAACCCAGGGCCCTAGGGAACTGGTACTCGTATAATCAGTCCCAGTCACCCATTGCTGCAGTCCTGTTCCCTGGGTCACTCCTACCTTTCCTTCCAATGCTGGTAGTCTTATGACTTCCGCTGTCTCTCCTCCACCGGCATCAGTGGTTGGCTGAGTTGGTTGGCTAGAATCATAGAATATCAGGGTTGGAAGGGACCTCAGGAGGTCATCTAGTCCAACCCCCTGCTCAAAGCAGGACCGATCCCCGACTAAATCATCCCAGCCAGGGCTTTCTCAAGCCTGACCTTAAAAACTTCTAGGGAAGGAGATTCCACCACCTCCCTAGGTAACGCATTCCAGTGTTTCACCACCCTCATAGTGAAAAAGTTTTTCCTAATATCCAACCTAAACCTCCCCCACTGCAACTTGAGACCATTACTCCTTGTTCTGTCATCTGCTACCACTGACAACAGTCTAGATCCATCCTCTTTGGAACCCCCTTTCAGGTAGTTGAAAGCCGCTATCAAATCCCCCCTCATTCTTCTCTTCTGAAGATTAAACATCCCCAGTTCCCTCAGCCTCTCCTCATAAGTCATGTGTTCCAGTCCCCTAATCATTTTTGATGCCCTCCGCTGGACTCTTTCCAATTCTTCCACATACTTCTTGTAGTGTGGGGCCCAAAACTGGACACAGTACTCCAGATGAGGCCTCACCAATGTTGAATAGAAGGGAACGATCATGTCCCTCGATCTGCTGGCAATGCCCCTACTTACACATCCCAAAATGCCATTGGCCTTCTTGGCAACAAGGGCACACTGTTGACTCATATCCAGCTTCTCATCCACTGTAACCCCTAGGTCCTTTTCTGCAGAACTGCTGCCGAGCCATTCGGTCCCTAGTCTGTAGCGGTGCATTGGATTCTTCCGTCCTAAGTGCAGGACTCTGCACTTGTCCTTGTTCAACTTCATCAGATTTCTTTTGGCCCAATCCTCCAATTTGTCTAGGTCCCTCTGTATCTTATCCCTACCCTCCAGCGTATCTACCACTCCTCCCAGTTTAGTGTCATCTGCAAACTTGCTGAGGGTGCAATCCACACCATCCTCCAGATCATTTATGAAGATATTGAACAAAACCAGCCCCAGGACCGACCCTTGGGCCACTACACTTGATACCGGCTGCCAGTTAGACATGGAGCCATTGATCACTACCCGTTGAGCCTAACAATCTAGCCAGCTTTCTATCCACCTTATAGTCCATTCATCCTGCCCATACTTCTTTCACTTGCTGGCAAGAATACTGTGGGAGACTGTTTGCTAAAGTCAAGGAACAACACGTCCTCTGCTTTCCCTTCATCCACAGAGCCAGTTATCTCGTCACAGAAGGCAATTAGATTAGTCAGGCATGACTTGCCCTTGGTGAATCCAAGCTGACTGTTCCTGATCACTTTCCTCTCCTCTAAGTGCTTCAGAATTGATTCCTTGAGGACCCGCTCCATGATTTTTCCAGGGACTGAGGTGAGGCTGACTGGCCTGTAGTTTCCAGGATCCTCCTGGGCTTCCCTTTTTTAAAGATGGGTACTACATTAGGCCTTTTCCAGTCATCTGGGACCTCCCCCAATCGCCATGAGTTTTCAAAGATAATGGCCAATGGCTCTGCAATCACATCCGCCAACTCCTTTAGCACTCTCAGATGCAAAGCATTCGGCCCCATGGACTTGTGCTCGTCCAGCTTTTCTAAATAGTCCCGAACCACTTCTTTCTCCACAGAGGGCTGGTCATCTTCTCCCCATGCTGTGCTGCCCAGTGCAGTAGTCTGGGAGCTGACCTTGTTCGTGAAGACAGAGGCAAAAAAAGCATTGAGTACATTAGCTTTTTCCACATCCTCTGTCACTAGGTTGCCTCCCTCATTCAGTAAGGGGCCCACACTTTCCTTGACTTTCTTCTTGTTGCTAACATACCTGAAGAAACCCTTCTTGTTTCTCTTAACATCTCTTGCTAGCTGCACCTCCAGGTGTGATTTGGCCTTCCTGATTTCACTCCTGCATACCCGAGCAATATCTTTATACTCATCCCTGGTCATTTGTCCAATCTTCCACTTCTTGTAAGCTTCTTTTTTGTTTTTAAGAGCAGCAAGGATTTCACTGTTAAGCTAAACTGGTCGCCTGCCATATTTACTATTCTTTCGACACATCGGGATGGTTTGTCCCTGTAACCTCAGTAAGGATTCTTTAAAATACAGCCAGCTCTCCTGGACTCCTTTCCCCCTCATGTTATTCTCCCAGGGGATCTTGCCCATCAATTCCCTGAGGGAGTCAAAGTCTGCTTTTCTGAAGTCCAGGGTCTGTATTCTGCTACTCTCCTTTCTTCCTTGTGTTAGGATCCTGAACTCGACCATTTCATGGTCACTGCCTCCCAGGTTCCCATCCACTTTGGCTTCCCCTACTAATTCTTCCTGGTTTGTGAGCAGCAGGTCAAGAGCAGCTCTGCCCCTAGTTGGTCCCTCCAGCACTTGCACCAGGAAATTGTCCCCTATACTTTCCAAAAACTTCCTGGATTGGCTGTGCACCGCTGTATTGCTCTCCCAGCAGATATCAGGGTGATTGAAGTCTCCCATGAGAACCAGGGCCTGCGATCTAGGAACTTCTGCGAGTTGCCGGAAGAAAACCTCGTCCACCTCATCCCCCTGGTCCGGTGGTCTATAGTAGACTCCCACCACGACATCACCCTTGTTGCTCATACTTCTAAACTTAATCCAGAGACTCTCAGGTTTTTCTGCAGTTTCATACTTGAGCTCTGAGCAGTCATACTGCTCTCTTACATACAGTGCAACTCCCCTACCTTTTCTGCCCTTCCTGTCCTTCCTGAACAGCTTATATCCATCCATGACAGTACTCCAGTCATGTGAGTTATCCCACCAAGTCTCTGTTATTCCAATCATATCATAATTCCTTGACTGTGCCAGGACTTCCAGTTCTCCCTGCTTGTTTCCCAGGCTTTGTGCATTTGTATATAGGCACTTGAGGTAACCTGCTGATCGCCCCTCTTTCTCAGTATGAGGCAGGAGCCCTCCCCTCTCACGCGCTCCTGCTCATGCCTCCTCCCGGTATCCCACTTCCCCACTTACCTCAGGGCTTTGGTCTCCTTCCCCCGGTGAAGTCTCACCTGTCTGATTTCTGTGTCCTGGAGCTCCAGCAGTTTCCCAGCAGAAGCCTGCAACACACATCTGCTCTCATTGTTGGCCAGCCCAGACTGATGGGAGTTGCTCCCATTTATACTATGGTTCCAGTTGGAGCAAGGGGTGAGGGGGCATGTCTTCCTCAGCCCAGACCTTTTGGTTAACCCCTGCCAACCTGGTGTGGGGTAGGTACACCCTGTCACAAAGGCCAAGAAAATTTACCACAGAGGATTATACCTTCACCATCTAAGCACTATAAGGCTCTCCTGCCCCCCCGTCTGCCGAGGTATTAGAGATTTAATCCATAAGTAAGAATTTGCTGCTTATATTGAGGTTTGCTTCCAGCACCTGCATTTGTTTTAAAATAGTTTGTTACATAAGTGTCCTTTTTCTTTATTGCTTGTGGGTTGGTAAGATTACATTACCACTGATATGTGTAAATACATCATTAGAATGTGAGAATAGACAATCTACTATAACAATACGGATTTTACAGTTATGATGTCAAGTAATATCATTATTAGTCATATGTGAAAGTGCATCACAAGAAAATGTACCATACAACTATTATTTACAAAGGGCTAGATTGCAATTTTAAGCCCCGGTCTTGCAGAGGCTTACTCACGAGCGCAACTTTGTGCACTGTTTGTAGTTTGAACGTAGTCAATGGGACTATTTGCACTGCATGACGTTAGGCATGTGCACAAGTTTTTTGCAGGACTAAGGCCTTAATATAACAAATGGTGGTAATGTAGCTATGTTACCCCAAGAACAGACCAAGTAACAAACAGTGATGCTAAGCCACAATTTGTTTTCTGGTTCCCACCCCCTTGCACCATGGGATTCGTAACCTGCTACTAAAACAGATTACTTCCCCGCCCAGACCTAGACATCTCTGTGCATGGAGGAACAGTCAAGACAATCCATTCTCTCTTCCCTGCAAGCCCATTGCCACCTACCTGCAAGGTGGGGGGAGCTGCAGCCCTGTGTGCCTGTTGCCCCTTCCCCACTGGGATTGACCATTGTGTTGGGCAAGTAACATTCTTGATCTAGGAGAATGTGGCATGTAGCCACAAATAGATGAGATTGTACCTATTTACTACTAAGAGTAATGCTAAAGAGTAATGCTACTGCTAAGATTCCAGAAAGAAATGCTTCGAAGTACAAATAGTCAGTGTGCATTTTTTAAACATTACTATCTTGATTTATTTTTTTTTCAAATGGCAAAATCAGTCAGCCCCCTTTAATGGACTTGCCTACTGTACTTCTTATTACACCCAGTAGGGCCCTCAACGTGCTAGGCACAAAAAGTTCTGTGATTTGTGAAAGCTTTTCCCATAAGTCCCTTGGCAGGGCTGTCACTTTTCTTAAACCGGAGGGGTTTTCCTTTGAAGATTCCTGCTGCTGAGCTGATTAGGTTTGAGCGGAAGAAATCCACTTTTACAGCAGAGTAGAAACAGCAGGACCCAGCAAAGGACACTCTGTCCTGTCCCAGCATTAGAGGAGGGTTGACAGAGACGAGGAAGAACGGTCAAAGAATGAAAGAATGGTCGCTAGAAGGGTCAAATGGCAACCTAGCACGTCTGAGGCATTTCCTTTCTTAGCAGATACCCTCTGTTCCTCACCTTGACGCAGGCTGTCTCTGAAGATGTTCACTGACCGGGCCATTGTTTTTGGGTCAATATTTTGGGAGTTTATTTGTCTTCCTGACAAATGTGCCTCAGCAGCTCTAGTATTAGAAAAGGAGAAAAAAAAAAAGGCCGTGCATTGCAGTCCCTGTGGCAGCTGTGTTATATAATTCTCTTATTACTGCCTGCCCTGAAAATACTCCAGCCTGACAAGATCAGAGTCAGTGTCATCCTTTTTTATTTAAATTTAATTTACACAAAATAATGTTCTTCGTGCTCCATTTCTTCCAATTCTCTTTTTTCTCCTCCCTTGTTCATTTTTCTTTATCATTTCAACATTAGTCCCTTCACCAATGTCACCCCCTTCCATCAGAGCACACTTCAACCTTTAAAATTGCAATAGAAACATCCATTGCTCCTCTATAGTTGCTTATCATTTATGGCTATTTATTTTAATTAAAAAATTAAGACTCTCAAAACAGGAACACAGCTATTTAGCAGGTATCATGTAAAGCTTTCATTTGGACAGGCAAATTTTGTTTCTTTTCTGTTTTCTTTTCTTTTCTTTACTTCCTCTTAACTTCGCCAAATAAATTGTTTAATCATCTAGATAGTATTTGAAAACTTTATGTACTTGCACTGTAGGGCCCCAATTAAACCAGTTACTTAAGAAAATGAGTAATCCAATCACTGCCAAGGGAACTGCTTCCCTGCTTATAGTTAGGCACATGCTTATGTACCTGGTTTAACTGGAGACTAGATGAGTTAATATTAATACAAGAACATTAACCCTTTCATTTCCTAATTTCTGAGGTTTAACATATGGTTTAAGAGCATTATTAATATGTATATGCAGATTATACAGAGTCATAAAGTGTATTTAAGACAATTTCCCCAGATTGGAGCTATGCTGATTTACACTCGTGAGAATCTGGCTCATTTGGCGTTTAATTATTTCATAATGATTACTCCATTTTCATTATTTCATATTGCTTTGTTGCAACTTTATCTTCTTGTCCCTCCCTCCCACTCACTCCCCCACCGCTGTTCACTGTTGATGCATCCTGTTTTTAAAAAGACTCCTGCTGTTTCAGCTCAGTTTGACTTTTGAGATTTGGGGTTCATGTGAACTCCAAATTTGGGCCCTGATTCAGCATAGCACTTAAGCCTGTGCGCTTAAAAATCAAAGTTAAAAACGTGCTGGATCACCACAAAACCCAAAATATACAAAACATGCCTGGTTTTCACTTTTATTACAAAATCAGGCCAGTTCGCAGATATTCACTGACCTCCTTGAACTTTCCGAGACAGCCTGGGCCAGTTTATGGGTTTCACTGAAACGGATTCAACATAGCACTAAAGCACGTGCTTAATTTAAAATGTAAAATTAAGCATAAGAACAGCCATACTGGGTCAGACCATAAGTCCATCTAGCCCAGTATCAGAGGGGTAGCCGTGTTAGTCTGTATCTGTAAAAGCGGCAAAGAGTCCTGTGGCACCTTATAGACTAACAGAAGTATTGGGAGCATAAGCTTTCGTGGGTGAATACCCACTTGGTCAGATGCATCTGGCCCAGTATCCTGTCTTCCGACAGTGGCCAATGTCAGGTGCCCCAGAGGGAATAAACAGGTAATCATCAAGTGATCCATCCCGTTGCCCATTCCCAGCTTCTGGCAAACAGAGGCTAGGGACACCATCCCTACCCAGCCTGGCTAATAGCCATCGATGGAACTATCCTGCATGAACTTATCTAGTTATTTTTGGAACCTTGTTATACTCTTGGCCTTCACAACATCCTCTGGCAAAGAGTTCCACAGACTGCGTTGTGTGAAAAAATACTTCCTTTTGTTTGTTTTAAACCCGCTGCCTATTAATTTTATTAATAGTTCTTATGTTAGGAGGAGTAAATAACACTTCCTTATTTACTTTCTCCACACCAGTCATGATTTTATACACCTCAATCATACCCCCCCTTAGTTGTCTCTTTTCCAAGCTGAAAAGTCCCAGTCTTATTAATCTCTCCTTATATGGAAACTGTTCGATATCCCTAATAGTTTTTGTTGCCCTTTTCTGAACCTTTTCCAGTGCCAATATATCTTTTTTGAGATGAGGGGATCACATCTGCACACAGTATTCAAGATGTGGGTGTACCATGGATTTATATAGAGGAAATATGACATTTTCTGTCATATTATCTATCCCTTTCCTAATGATTCCTGACATTCTGTTTGCTTTTTTGACTGCCGCTGCACATTGAGTGGATGTTTTCAGAGAACTATCCACAATGACTTCAAGATCTCTCTCTTGAGTGGTAACAGCTAATATAGACCCCATCATTTTATATGTACAGTTGGGATTATGTTTTCCAATGTGCATTATTTTGCATTTATCAACATTGAATTTCATCTGCCCTTTTGTTGCCCAGTCACCCAGTTTTGTGAGATCCTTTTGTAGCTCTTCACAGTCTGCCTAGGACTTAACTATCTTGAGTAATTTTGTATCATCTGCAAATTTTGCCACCTCACTGTTGACCCCTTTTTCCAGATCATGTATGAATATGTTGAATAGGACTGGTCTCAGTACAGACCCCTGGGGGACATCACTATTTACCTCTCTCCATTCTGAAAACTGACCATTTAAACCTACCCTTTATTCCCTGTCTTTTAACCAGTTACTGATCCATGAGAGGACCTTCCCTCTTATCCCATAACAGCTTAAGAGCCTTTGGTGAGGGACCTTGTCAAAGGCTTTCTGAAAATCTAAGTACACTATATCCACTGGATCACCCTTGTCCACACGCTTATTGACCCCCCTCAAAGAATACTAATAGATTGGTGAGGCATGATTTCCCTTTATAAAACCATGACTCTTCCCCAACAAATTATGTTCATCTATATGTGTGACAATTCCGTTCTTTACTATAGTTTCAACCAGTTTGCCCGGTACTGAAGTCAGGCTTACTGGCCTGTAATTGCCGGGATCACCTCTGGAGCCCTTTTAAAAAATTGGCATCACATTAGTCATTTGGTACAGAAATTGATTTAAATGATAGGTTACAGACTACAGTTAGTAGTTTTGCAATTTCACATTGGGTGAATACCATCTGGTCCTGGTGACTTATTAGTTTTTAGTTTATCAATTTGTTCCTAAACCTCCTCTAATGATACTTGAATCTGGGACAATTCCTCAGATTTGTCACTTAAAAAGAATGGCTCAGGTTTGGGAATCTCCCTCACATCCTCAGCTGTGAAGACCAACGCAAAGAATTCATTTAGTTTCTCTACAATGGCCTTATTGTCCTTGAGTGCTCCTTTAGCATCTCGATCGTCCTGTGGCCGCTCTGGTTGTTTAGCAGGCTTCCTGCTTCTGATGTACTTAAATTTTTTTTGCTATTCCTTAGCAAGTGTTGAAAATTAAATTAAAGTTTAAAATTAAGTGTGTACTTTAAGTGCTATGCTGAAGCAGGGCCCAAATCTGGAGTTACATGAAGCCCAGATCTCAAAAGTCAAAGTCAGATAAAACAGACATGACATCAGAACCATTTCACATGATTTCAGTGAAACCCGTAAACTGACCCACGCTGACTTGGAAGATTCAAAAAGGTCAGTGAATATCTGTGAGCCTGGCCTGAGTTTGTGATAAAAGTGAAAACAAGGCATATTTTGGGTTTCACAGTGATTCAGCACCTAGATTCTTCAGTGGTGACTGTGGTATTCAGTTACCACTCAGAGACAATGTGCTTGACAGAGATCTGCTTTACATGCCATAAATTTCTTAAGAGTGCCATTCCCCACAATGGCCACTTTGGAATCACCAGTTACAAAGATAAGATAGAAATTAGGACAAAGGTAAGAAAGAGCAACTGGTTTGACAGCTTTCTAAACTTCCATCTGCTGCGTTCTCAGCCAGTGTGAATCAATGCAGCTGTATTGGCTTCACTGGCACTACAATGATGTACGCCAACCAAAGATCTGGCTGCTAGAATCTGCTTGGAATTGCCTGTTCTGTACGGATTGCATTTGCACCAAACAGGCGGGGCCCTGATTATACATGGGGGCAGAGGGAGCAGTGTTGAATCTTTGGTTGGGCTGCTAAGCCTGGTGTTATGCTGACCACAACGCTGCAATGCTAAATAAGCTGAGGGAAGCAGGAGAGGAGACTTTAGAAGGAGATGAGAGTGCTCAGCATGATGCATTTGGATGTAACAAGGATTAAATTAATGAATGTTTGTAGGTCATAAACAAATTTCACCAATCCCTACAATATAGTGGAGAGCAAGTTATACAGGCACAGTTGTGTTTCACATATTCAGATATTCAGACTACAGTTCTATTAAAATAAAGTGCTATTAAATCTTCTGAGAATACCAATGCAATGTAAAGAAACATTTTTACTAGTAGCATAACAAACCTAAAATCCATACCTATCCTTTCAGAGTGAGAGCTGTAGTTTTTGACAGCTTAACTGCAACACAGTCCTCTCTATTTGCTTCAGTTAAGGAAAATTCCTTGGCTTTAAACAGTCTTTTAAAAAGCAAAATCCAATTTCCAGTATCTCCCAGTGGGGAAAAAAATGGGCAGATGACATTTATTTGTACATGAACCCGCTTTCCCTCTCATTTGTCTTATCCCCATGGAGTATTTTAAAAAAAATCTCTAATAGACAGCACAGCAATGGCCTAAAAGAACTTCACTGGAGGAATCAAAGCTATTGACTTGCCATGTACAAGTCAAAGTGAAGATCATAGTCAAATAGTAATTATACTGTTGAGTGTTCAAGAAATCCCTGGGCACCACAAACGTGCAAAAGAGCTGCTGAAATGAGTCACATACACCACCAGGAATTAGAGGATACCATACAAATGTGGCTGAAGTGTTGTTCCTTGAATTTTGCATCATCTTCTTTACCAACATAAGTCATTGTACCATTGTCTCAGTTATCAGGTTAATTGCCCCTCTGACCCCGCCTGGCCTCGTTGAGAGCACTCTGCTCTCAGGTCCCAGGCCTTGAGCTTTCACCTGCCTCTGGATGGAATCACCATGATGCTCCCACTCTCAGACCAGGCCTTGGCTGCAGCCCACTGGTACCAACCATGATTACCTCAGACTTAGGCTCAGACCCTACAGTTCTGTTCCTTCTGGGGCAATGACAGTGGTGGTCAGGGACCAAACAGCCTTCTTAAAGCAAAGTATCATTTAGTTAGAACACAACATTTCAGAGAAAACATACCTTGAAACCATCAAACTGACTGCATGTATGTCTAGGTTGCCACATACCCAACCATCTTTCACATGGGAATCCTGGTAGTTCTGAGCTTTCTATACACTCCCTGAAAACCCTAATGTCTGGCTGGCATAGTCTGTTCCCTTAACTCACAAACTGTCTCTCTTCTTCAGGTAGAGTCCCCTTTAAAAGATGTTCAGGCCTTTTGATCTCCAGGATTCCTGCCTCGCAAAACAAACTTGCCCCTTCCTTGGAGAGGATCCTTGAAGCTAACAACTTGTCCAATTGTCATTTAAGTAGGTGTTGGAGGCTACTTATCAAGATGTGTTGTGTTGCTTTCCTTTGTGCTACACCACAATAGCTCAGGAGGTTTTGAACTTCTGTCATCCCAGACTCAGACTCTGACTGGCCCAGGGGGAGGAAAGGAGGGAGAGGCCCTGTTAATCTGGTATTCATGTGAGTGTATGTGTTGTGACAAAGTCAGACCTGACAGTTCTGGAAGGCTGACTGAAAGCAGGTATATCAGTCTTAGAATGGTTAGATCCCTTTTTGCTATGAACTGAAAGAGGTTACCACTGGTTAATTATGGACCCCTGAGTCTAATTAAGGGTAGCCTGTGACTTTTAAGAACTTTTTCCAGTGAGAGAGAAAAGAGAGATTAGATGAGATGAGAAGCAAGCTGCAGAAGGGTTGTGTGCCGTGAGGGAAAAAGGCTTCTCTGAGGTAAAGAACTCTTTTCCCCTACAACAAGATTGCCTTCCCCAAATGTTCAAAAATCGTGAGTCAGGCTCACCAAAAATCATGAGACTGGTTTTAAAACCATGAGATTATGTAAAAATAATAGATCTGGTGGTCTTTTATTTGACTTCTGCTTTTTGAGCCTTTAGGGTGCACCAGGGTCACGTTCTGAAGCTTTCTCCACAGCCATAAGGGCTAGAAACTTACTTTTTCTTTAAGAATGAAGGCTGAAATCATCACATATCCACTTGACTCCAGGAGCTGAGGCTTTAAGGAAAACCATGATCATGAGACTTGTGACAAAATCATGAGAGCTGGCAACAAAGCTATAAGGGGAAATCTAGTGTTTATTTCTGTGCGGGGTGGGGGCCTTGGTTCCCAGTGCAGCTGAACCTAGAGGGAGTTATGCTTGGCACCCAGTATAAAAAGAGGAATTACTCCAGTAGGAGTTAGGAATTTTTTTTGTTTTGTTTTGTTTAAAGAAGCTCTCAAGCCAAGCCTAAGGCCTACCCTATAAAATATTGTAAATAAACCAATGTGAAGCACTTAACCTCTGGAATGGGACTGATTTGCCCCAGGCCCCCTCAATGCCAGAGGGAGAAAAGCTGAGCCCCCTGACCTGACAAAAGAGGTGTGTTGTCACAGTCTCTCTCTCTCTCTAAATGCTTTACTGATTGGGATTTCTTGCCTTTTAGCACAACAGTTCTCTAGACAGAGAAGCCATCTTAGCTGTCTTCTAAAACTGAGAAGGAGGGGAGGGGAAGAAGAGGCAGTCTCATCATCTTAAATCTTGTAAACATCCAGTGGTTTGCACAAAGTCACACAGAAAATCACTGTCAGAGCAAGGACTAGAACCAAGGAGTTCTGACTCCCCATCCCCTGCTCTAATCCCCAGGCAACTCTGTGAACTTTGGCTATAACAAAACTTGTTTACTACTATCAAGGGCATCCTTAGCAGTAGGGCTCAGACGCAACATACAGGAGTGCAGTCGACATACCTAGAAAGAGAGAGAGAAGTGAGCAGATAAGATACACAAGGCACTGTTGTCTTGACTAGTTTTGTAAGTGAAAAGCGCTGCACATCGTACAATACACATGTGACCAGTCTTCAGTTCCTAACACCGAACATGGACTGAAAGTATCATGTTAGGGCTAACTTTTCAAAAGTAGCGCCTCAGTTTTGGCATGCCTGAGAGAGGCCACAGAGCTGAGCCTCCCTACTTCAACAGCAACATACGAAATTCTCACAGAATGACACTTCAAAGTCATTTTTTTAAAGATATTCTCAGTTTTAAACATACTCTTTGGGGCCTCAGAACTCCGACAGGAGCCTGATCTTGCCAAACACTGCACATATTGAGGGCCAGAGAAGGAAATAACATTTTGAAACCATACAAAATGTCTTGGACTCCTACATGCATATCCAAATGGGACCTACTAGGCAACAATGTGTGAGGGCAGTGTAAGAATTAGCACAGGTAATAATTTAATACATCCTGCAATGGGAATAACCTAGAATTAGAAATGTGTGAATACACATGGAAATAGTACATAATCACAAATAACCAACTAAGTCACAACTATGGGCTCAGTCATGTAAGGTGCTGAGTGCTTTGGCTCTGATGCAGCAAAGCACATGCTCAAGTCCCACAAAAGTAAGTATAAAGAAAAGGAGTACTTGTGGCACCTTAGAGACTAACCAATTTATTTGAGCATGAGCTTTCGTGAGCTACAGCTCACTTCATCAGATGTATACCGTGGAAACTGCAGCAGACTTTATATACACACAGAGAATATGAAACAATACCTCCTCCCACCCCACTGTCCTGCTGGTAATAGCTTATCTAAAGTGATCATCAGGTGGGCCATTTCCAGCACAAATCCAGGTTTTCTCACCCTCCACCCCCCCACACAAATTCACTCTCCTGCTGGTGCTAGCCCATCCAAAGTGACAACTCTTTACATAATCAAGTCGGGCTATTTCCTGCATAGATCCAGGTTTTCTCACATCCCCCCCACCCCCATACACACACAAACTCACTCTCCTGCTGGTAATAGCTCATCTAAACTGACCACTCTCCAAGTTTAAATCCAAGTTAAACCAGAACATCTTGGGGGGGGGGTAGGAAAAAACAAGAGGAAACAGGCTACCTTGCATAATGACTTAGCCACTCCCAGTCTCTATTTAAGCCTAAATTAATAGTATCCAATTTGCAAATGAATTCCAATTCAGCAGTTTCTCGCTGGAGTCTGGATTTGAAGTTTTTTTGTTTTAAGATAGTTTTTGTTTTAAGATAGCGACCTTCATAGTCCCACAAAATTTTATATTTGCTACTTGATTTTTATTCTACACATGGGTTTACAACGTCCTGTAAAACTGGTGCTGTTGCCCATAAAACGTGGAAGAGTCATATCCCCCTCTTAAAAGACTGGATTGTTATTGAGGAGGTTGATATTACTTCCTATGAATGCTTGGGCTTGATTTGATTTTTACCTACATTATTTTTTACACGCGTGCAACTCCATTGATTCCTCATTTGCAACAGTGAAAATGACACAGGAGCCTTGTCCCATATTTATAAGACTAATTGATAAACTGAAGAATGTCATGTGATATGGGAAGAACTGATCTGTCAACTAAAGGAAACCGCAGATGGGCAAGAGAAAGACGCATGAGTTTGCTAGGGAGGTACTGAGTAAAATCCTGGTCCCACTAAAGTCAATGTCAAAGCCCGCATTGATTTCAGTAGATCCAAGACTTCAGCCATTATGTAGGGACTGGGGGAGGAGGGGATTGTAGGAAATGAAGTGATGTACCCACCTTGGACTTGGACAGTAATTAACTCTGAGCCTGCAAATGACTCCATGCGGGGAGCCCTCGGTGCTCACATAGAATCTCAGTATAGTCAAAGGAGCAGGCAGTCTGTCAGCATGCAACAAGTTGCAGACTCAGGGCCATAAAATTTGTTACTGGTACATAGTTTCTTATTCTTATGTAGAGATACTGTCAAGGTTCCTTCCCCACTCTGAACTCTAGGGTACAGATGTGGGGACCTGCATGAAAACCTCCTAAGCTTACTTTTACCAGCTTAGGTTAAAACTTCCCCAAGGTACAAAATTATTTTACCCTTGGATTTCCACTGCCACCACCAAACTTTATCTGGGTTTACTGGGAAATGTGGTTTGAACACGTCTTTCCCCCCAAAATCCTCCCAACCCTTGCACCCCACTTCCTGGGGAAGGTTTGGTAAAAATCCTCACCAATTTGCATAGGTGACCACAGACCCAAACCCTTGGATCTTAGAACAATGAAAAAACATTCAGTTTTCTTACAAGAAGACTTTTAATAGAAGTAAAGGAATCACCTCTGTAAAATCAGGATGGTAGATACCTTACAGGGTAATTAGATTCAAAACATAGAGAATCCCTCTAGGCAAAATCTTAAGTTACAAAAAAGACACACAGACAGGAATAGTCATTCTATTCAGCACAGCTCTTTTCTCAGCCATTTAAAGAAATCATAATCTAACACATACCTAGCTAGATTACTTACTAAAAGTTCTAAGACTCCATTCCTGTTCTGTCCCCGGCAAAAGCAGCATACAGACAGACACAAATCCTTTGTTTTTCTCCCTCCTCCCAGCTTTTGAAAGTATCTTGTCTCCTCATTGGTCATTTTGGTCAGGTGCCAGCGAGGTTACCTTTAGCTTCTTAACCCTTTACAGGTAAGAGGATTTTTCCTCTGGCCAGGAGGGATTTTAAAGGGGTTTACCCTTCCCTTTATATTTATGACAGATACTAACTCTAAAGACTTAAAAAAAAACAAAAAAACCCAAACCCACCCCGTGGTATTTTCATAAGAATAAAGATTTTTTCTTGTTTCACTGGCTAAAATATACCATGTCTGCACTGTTGTGTCATGGCTGCTATGCACCCCCCAAGTGCTGATAGCATGACAGCAGTGCTGCAGGTGAATGGCAGTACTTACATGTCATGTTATGTAGATATTTTTAAAAGTTTCAGGGTGAGGCTGAAATGTACAGAGTGGAAAGGCCACTGTAAGGAGAAAGCTCTAGCAGCCACAAGAGAAGGCTAATAATACCAGAAAGACTGTAGGAAACGGAGGCATCCAATATGTAATACTATCAGTAAATAATTTCAAATATTCAAAACCTGATTAAATGAAACCATTTTAAGGATCCAACTCTAGGACAGAGAGCAAATAGAATTAGACTTTTTTTGGATCAAGTGTTAAATGGGGGGTGGGGAGAGGTTGTGATAACCAAGCACCTGCCACAGATTAAATATATGGATTGGCTTTCAGGTTTGTTTTTTTTAAATTAGCATTTAAAATGAACCAATTAAACTAAACGTCAGTGACGCCCCCAATGCAATTAGGACTCTCATCAAGAAAGCAGTGCCAATGAAAGCAACATGAAGGGAAAGAAATCTGACCTGGCGGCCCTTATCAAAACCTCAGAGCATTTTAATGTTTAGTGTGGATGTCTTTGTGGTAAGACACAAACTTTCCTCCCCTAACTTTGGCTACTTTAAAAACAAAGTGAAACCTTCAAACCTCCTGTCTTCTTTACCAGCCTGATCGGAAGGCCACTGAAGTCCATAGGAGTCTTTCGTCGATTTCAGTTGGCTTCAGATCAAGCCATTTAAGAAGAGCATATTTTAAAACAAAACAGAAAAAAAGAAAGTCTTGCTGCTGGACAGAAACAGTCCAGCAGCCACCCTACGCTCACAAAAAGGAAGTGTAATCTTTCCAAAATACGTCTATATTCTTCTGCACCAAATGGTTCCCTCAGATTGTCATGCTTATTTTGGTAACGAGGCTTTTTGCAAAATGTCTCATCAAATTTGCAACACCTTTGGGATTGTTAAGAAGAAAAAGAAATATTGCCCAGACCTGGCAAGGAAGCTCAGTGCACCAAGTAGCAGAGGTCAAGACGGACACTTGAGAAATACTTCAGCTTTCTCTTTCCTTTCTTTGTTTACAGTCAGAGAACTCATACTCCTATTTCTGTGAAATGCAAGTGACATCTAGTGGCCTGTTGAGTTAGGTTAAAACACAGCAGGACTTCACTCTGTAGGATACTATATTTCCTTCTCTTAGGGTGTTGAACACCCACTGACTCCAACAAGAGCAGTTCTGAAAATCAGTGCTAGAAAATGATCTCTGTTTAGTGAATAGTGACCTGACTAGTGACTTACCACTGGATTACTATAATGCATTCCTATAAGTTCAGATCTTCCATTTATAAATGTCTATTTTTGTAAGTTACCTTGACTATAATATAACTCACATATGAACCCCTGAAATACAGTGTACAAGGGGAACTTTTGACATTTATTTTTGAAATGCTTCAAAATGGCCAACTTACTTAAATGTATAAAATGTATGTAGGATATTTTCTTTCTCAACACACGTTTCAAAAAGATCTTTACACCCTGGATTTTAGGGAAAAATTGCCTTAGTGGTGTGTAGTGAGATATGCATTCAATCAGCTGTTATGCATGCTTACTAGAGAATTGATCAATGCTGTGAGAATGAAGGATTTAAATGTCAAAAAAGTCTTAAGAAGTGCCCTCTCTGGACTCCTGCATAATTAACTTGCAATTTCAAAATTGGTATCTATAGCAAAAGGTGTTAAAGAGCCCAGCTGACAGAGGATGTGATACATATACCAAAAATTCACATTATGTAGGAACACACACACACACACACACACACACACAGAGAATAAATAGGGTCTCAATTAAAAAAAGAAACTAAATTATATATTTCAATGTAAAAGTGTGGGATACTTTGCTCGTGTGGGGCTGCAATGGGAAAAAGGTTAATAATGAACTACTGTAAACGAAAAAGAAGTTAACATGACATTATGGGTAGAAAGTCTTCTTTAAGAGAGATCTGAAAAGAAAAGGGTATAAAAACTGATAAGGGCTACATATTATGACCAATAATATCTAGTACCAATTTTAATGTATTTATGCAAGCTAAGTTAATAGGTAATGCAATCTTGTGTTTCAGGGGATAAAGGCAGGACTGGGTAAAATTTCCTTCAGCATTGGACAGTTGGTCAGGCTTTTTTACTTTCCTCTGAAGCATCAGCTAGTGGCCAGTGCTGGAGGCAGGCTACTGGTGGATCATTGATCATTGATACTGGTCAGATCATTCCCCTGTCTGGCAAAACATGCATAGTGTAGATGTTTTCACTAGATTATTCTCCAGGGAAGGAGTTTCGATCAAGAATGAAAGGAAGGTTCAGCCCCCAGAAGCTGAAATGTGCCGGAATTGAGGTTTGTCTGCATAGATTCTCCACGTCCCACATACCTGTGGTTCTCCCCTACTCTTCTCTCAGCATGTCTCCTGTGCAGCTTCCCCTGCTTGCAGCTGTCCCAGGCACTCCTTGGGCTGTAAAGTGGAGTTCCACAGCAGAGAGGAGTTCAGTGGCAACATAGATAGAATTTGAGGCTGCATTAATTTTGGAGAGATTCTCCACTGCCTTCTAGGGCAGTGGCTCTCAACCAGGGGTACATGTACCCCAGGGGGTACATCAACTCATCTAGATATTTGCCTAGTTTTACAACAGGCTACATAAAAAGCACTAGTGAAACTCAAATTTCATACAACGACTTGTTTATACTGCTTTATATACTATACTCTGAAAAGTACAATATTTATATTCCAATTGATTTTATAATTATATGATAACAATGAGACAGTAAGCAATTTCTCAGTAATAGCATGCTGTGACACTTTTGTATTTTTATGTCTGGTTTTGCAAGCAGGTAGTTTTTAAGTGAGGTGAAACTTGGGTGTATGTAAGGCAAATAGATGCCTGGAAGGTTGAAAGGTAGTCTGGAAAGGTTGAAAACCACTGTTCTAGGTATGAATAGCGGGGAAAAGGCCGGTAAATCTGATTATAGAACTGGCAAAAGCAGAGGAAAAGAAATGACTCACAAATTATTTATTTGTAGATTGATGGGAAACATTTGTGGAATAAACTGGGAGTATTTGAAGAGCTCTGCTCTGTAGAGACTCCAGGTGAACTAAGTGAAACTAGCTTGGAAATAAATTTTAATAGTTAGTCTGATTGGACGGATGTGGATAAAATGAGCAGCTGGTCCTGGTGGATTTTATTTGTAATTTCATGGATAGTGCATTAGCCAGCAAATGTCACAGGAAGATGCATATTATTTCATCTGTGTTTTGCCTTAAGGCCCCATCTACTGCGGTGATCACTAATGAATATGCAATACATTTTTTAAGGTTCAACAGTTTTCCATAGCAACAGAAGAAATGCTACTAAATCTAACACTGAGCCGCCAGTCTGATAGCAAGAATGACTGACATGAAGCCAACTTTCATCCTGGCAGTGAAAAAGCTGCCCTCTGGTGTGTATAGCTGATTGCTGACTGTGTCAGAAGCTACATAAAGGGCAGTTTTTTAAACATAGCTGTCAAGGTTCCTTCCCTACTCTGAACTCTGGGGTACAGATGTGGGGACCTGCATGAAAACCTCCTAAGCTTATTTTTACCAGCTTAGGTTAAAACTTCCCCAAGGTACAAACTATTTTTCCTTTTGCCCTTGGACTTTATTGCTGCCACCACCAAGCGTCTAACAAATATATAACAGGGAAAGAGCCCGCTTGGAAACGTCTTTCCCCACCAAAATCCTCCCCAAACCCTACACCCCCTTTCCTGGGGAAGGCCTGATAAAAATCCTCACCAATTTGCATAGGTGAACACAGACCCAAACCCTTGGATCTTAAGAACAATGAAAAAGTAATCAGGTTCTTAAAAGAAGAATTTTAATTGAAGAAAAAGTAAAAGAATCACCTCTGTAAAATCAGGATGGTAAATACCTTACAGGGTAATCAGATTCAAAACATAGAGAATCCCTCTAGGCAAAACCTTAAGTTACAAAAAGACACAAAAACAGGAATATACATTCTATTCAGCACAGCTTATTTTATCAGCCATTTAAACAAAACAGAATCTAACGTATATCTAGCTAGATTATTTACTAAGTTCTAAGACTCCATTCCTTTTCTGTTCCCGACAAAAGCATCACACAGACAGAGAGAGCCTTTGTTTCTCCCCCCCCTCCAGCTTTGAAAGTATCTTGTCTCCTCATTGGTCATTTTGGTCAGGTGCCGGCGAGGTTATCCTAGCTTCTTAACCCTTTACAGGTGAAAGGGTTTTTCCTCTGGCCAGGAGGGATTTTAAAGGTGTTTACCCTTCCCTTTATATTTATGACACACCCTCCCAAATCACAGATAGGGTAAAATGCTGGCTGTGATTTCTTCCTGGAGCTCTAGGAGAAAACAGAGTTAATAAGACACATGCACCTCTAAATATACTACCAAGTATATAAAGACTAACAATATTTTCCACATCTCAAGGACAATTTTAACCAGTTGATTCTGGGAAACTTTCCTGGGAGAGTGCATCAGCCACTTTGTTAGAAGCTCCTGAGATGTGTTGGATGTCGAAATCAAAATGTTGGAGAGCTAAACTCCACCGAGTAAGTTTTTTGTTATTTCCCGTGGGAGTATGAAGCCACTGTAGCGCAGCATGGTCAGTTTGCAGGTGGAAACACCATCCCTAAACATATGGGTGTAGCTTTTCCAGAGCGTAGACAATGGCGTAACATTCTTTTTCACTGACTGACCAGTTGCTTTCCCTCTCAGACAGCTTCTTGCTGAGAAACACTACAGGGTGGAATTCTGGATCCGGTCCTTCCTGCATTAAAACTGCTCCCACACCACGCTCGGACGCATCTGTGGTTACTAGGAACAGTTTGTCAAAGTCTGGGGCCCTTAGCACACGGTCAGACACGAGTGTCACTTTAAGCTGGTTAAAGGCCTTCTGACACTCTTTGGTCCACTGAACGGCATTTGGCTGTTTCTTTTTGGTTAGGTCTGTCAGTGGGGCGGCGATTTGGCTGTATTGCGGTACAAATCACCTGTAATATCCGGCCAAGCCTAAGAAGGATTGGACCTGTTTCTTTGACTTTGGGACAGGCCACTTTTGGATAGCATCCACTTTGGCCTGTAGGGGGTTGATAGTTCCTTGACCCACCTGTTGTCCAAGGTAAGTCACTCTGTTTAGGCCTATTTGACGCTTCTTAGCCTTAACCATTAGTCCTGCCTCCCTTATGCGCTCAAAGACTTTTTGTAGATGTTCCAGGTGTTCTGCCTAGGTATCCGAAAATATGGCCACATCGTCAAGGTAGGTGACTGCATATTCTCCTAATCCCGCTGGGAGACCATCTTCAAGTCTTTGGAAGGTGGCGGGTGCATTTCGCAGCCCAAAAGGGAGTACATTAATTTCATACAGCCCGACATGTGTGGTGAAGGCTGACCTTTCCTTGGCGGATTCATCTAGCGGTACCTGCCAGTACCCCTTGGTTAAGTCCAAGGTAGAGATGAACTGGGCCCGTCCCAGTTTCTCAAATAGTTCATCTGTGTGTGGCATTGGATAGTTGCCTGGGCGAGTTACAGCATTTAGCTTACGGTAGTCCACACAAAAACGTATCTCCCCATCTGGTTTGGGAACTAGAACCACTGGAGATGCCCATGCACTGCCAGAGGGGCGGATTACACCCATCTGTAGCATATCCTGGATCTCCCGTTCTATAGCAGTTTTAGCTTGAGGAGACACCCAGTAAGGTTGGACTTTAATTGGGTAAGCATTAACCTGTGTCAATGGAGTGGTATGCCCGTTCAGTCAGTCCTGGGGTGGCTGAGAATGTCAGTGCATAGCTAGTGCACAGCTCCTGGATCTGCTGTCGCTGCATACGCCCAAGGGTCATGGAGAGGTTCACCTCTTCCATGCCACCAGCACTTTTCCCTTTGTAGTAGACACCTTCAGGCCACTCAGCATCATCTCCTCCCTGGGCTGTAGGCTGACAAACCTTTAATTTTCTGGAATAAAAGGGCTTTAGAGAATTAATATGGTACACCTTAGGCTTTCGGTTGGAGGTGGGGAATGCTATGAGATAATTAACAGCTCCCAGGAGCTCCTGGACCATGAATGGCCCTTCCCACGACGCTTCCATTTTATGGGCCTGGAGCGCCTTTAAGACCATGACCTGGTCCCCTACTTTGGAGGAACGCTCTCTGGCATGTTTATTATACCAGGCTCTTTGCTCTTTTTGAGCATCCTGTAAGTTTTCTTTAGCAAGGGCTAAAGAGGTTCGGAGGGTATTTTGTAGGTTGGTTACAAAGTCCAGAATGTTAGTTCCTGGAGAAGGTGTAAACCCCTCCCATTGCTGCTTCACCAACTGTAATGGCCCCTTAACCTCACGGCCATATACAAGTTCAAATGGTGAAAACCCTAAACTGGGATATGGTACAACTCTGTAGGCAAAGAGCAACTGCTGCAACACTAGGTCCCAATCATTGGAGTGCTCATTTACGAATTTACGTATCATGGCCCCCGAAGTCCCATTAAATTTCTCCACCAGGCCGTTTGTTTTATGATGGTAAGGGGTGGCAACCAAGTGGTTCACCCCATGAGCTTCCCAAAGGCTTTCCATAGTTCCTGCCAGGAAATTAGTTCCTGCATCTGTGAGGATGTCGGAGGGCCAACCTACCCTGGCAAAAATGTCTGCTAGTGCCTGGCACACACTTTTAGCCCTGGTGTTGCTTACAGCTACTGCTTCCGGCCATCAGGTGGCAAAATCCATGAAAGTCAGTATGTACTGCTTTCCTCTGGGTGTCTTTTTCGGAAAAGGACCCGGAATATCCATAGCAACTCACTGAAATGGAACTTCAATGATGGGGAGTGGCTGGAGAGGGGCTTTGACCTGGTCTTGGGGTTTTCCCACCCTTTGGCATACCTCACAAGACCGGACATAGGTAGAAACATCCTTGCCCATTCCCTCCCAGTGGAATGACGTCCCCAAATGGTCTTTGGTCCTGTTCACCCCAGCATGGCCACTAGGATGATCATGGGCTAAACTCACAAAGTTCAAGGAAAGTGGCCTTACGCATGCGAAAGTTTCGCAGCCACTGTCAGTCATCCCATACCTGCAACACTATGTGGTCCCACCAGTCTGTGCTTGTTTGCCTGGTCCCAAATTGGTGTTCCACTATATCAACCAGCCCCACTGCTGCCATGATGTCCCAGTTGCCTCAGCCCGTGCTTTCAGGAACATGTGTGTCCATGTCCTCCTCACAATCGTCCTCGTGCTGGCATCTCTTAGCCAGGTTCTGTACATACTGCAGAATAATGCGTGAGGTGTTTACAATGCTCACAACAGCAGTGGTGAGCTGAGCAGGCTCCATGCTTGCCATGCTATGGCGTCTGCATGGGTAACCCAGGAAAAAAGGAGTGAAATGATTGTCTGCAGTTGCTTTCACGGGGGGAGAGAGAGCGGAGAGACTGACTACATGTACCCAAAACCACCTGCGACAATGTTTTTGCCCCATCAGGCACTGGGAGCTTAACCCAGAATTCCAATGGGCAGCGGAGATGCTAGCCACGGTATTGAGGACGCACTCTGCCGACTTAATGCGCTTAGTGGGGACATACACAATCAACTGTATAAAATCAATTTCTAAAGATCAACTTCTATAAAATCGACCTAATTTCGTAGTGTAGACATACCCTTAGTCCCTCTGTTCCCCATCTGTAAAATGGGGATAATGGGAAAGTATTATCTCACCTCCCTGATGGCAGGATAAATAGATTGATGATTTTGAAGTGCTCAGACACTACAATAATGGGGGCTATATATGCACCTAAGATGGATATATAAAAATTGGGGATTTCCTTCTCAAGTCTGTCACTGTGCAGAGATATGACTTTCACTTCACTAGGCCAACCTTGATGCCAGTTAGGCTGCTGAGACCACAGCTTATCATGATAACAATCTTGTCTCATCATTTCCCTGGACCCCCTTTGTTTGTATCTAGCTGCCGACTCTTGTCTTATACTTAAATTGTAAGGTCTTTGGGGCAGGGTCTGTCTTTTTATTCTGTGTTTGTACAGCTCCTTACACAATGGGATCCTAGTTCATGACTAGTGCTCCTAGGTGCTATGATACTACAAATAATAAATAATAGTAATAATTATAAGGGGCCTGTCACCATTGTGTCTGAGCTTTGTAGGCAACTAGAGACTTTTTAAAGCATGTGAATTGGTCCAAAGCTTCACAGAATGAACTTCAGTCTTTTACATTGACATATAAAGTCCTGATCCTACCATACAGATCTTTGACTACAGAGCCCTGTCCCCCACAGGGGCCTAATGAAGCCAGTGAGGTTTTGTGTGGGTGCAGAAGTCTGCCTGTGTGCAACTCATTGCAGGATCTCAGGAATTATTTTTTTCTCTTGATAAAGGAACCAGGCTTGTAGATTTAAACACATTATGAAATTCTCCTGTTACTTGGAAGAAGTTTGATGCACCCTTCTCTGGGCTGGTTGTCTCTACTGGATTGTATTAGAATGAATAATCCTGGAACTTTTCAGAGTTGGAGGGCCAGATTCTTAGCTGGTGTTATATTAGCTGAGGATCTGGCCCAGAGTATCTGACAAACAGTTTGTCTAATTGTTACTTTTTTGTTCACTTTTCTTCTCCTTTGTATTTGCCCCAGAACTAATGGCTAGAGCTGTGGTAAATGGTTTGAATGAGAGAGGGTTATGCTAGTTATATTGTGTATCTTCAGTTCCCTTTTTATGATCTTTATGCCAACCAGCTACTTTCGGAGTCATCTTAAAGCTCCCGTATAGTATAAATCAACGTGAGCTAATGTCACAGCAGTAACTGTACCCTTCCAACAAGTTTACCTGCTGAAGGACATTTTCTTCTTTGTCCCCTGTCACTGTCCTGTACTGTTATAGGTCCTGATCCAAGGCCCATCAGAATAAACCGGAGTCTTTCCATTAGCTTCAATGGGCTTTCAGTTAGGCCTACAGGGGCTGCTGCATCCCACCTCAGAGGTGACCGCTTTCTGATGGGGAGGTGAAGTGATCTCTACATATGTAGAGCTGGTCATTCTATAAAGTACTTTGAGGCTTGTGAAAAGGTCTGCATCGAATCATAGACATGTAGGACTGGAAGGGACCTTGACATGTCCTCTAGTCCAGTCCCCCTCAGGCAGGACTAAGTATTATCTAGACCATCCCTGACAGGTGTTTGTCTCATCTGCTCTTAAAAATCCCCAATGATGGAGATTTCACAACCTCCGTAGGCCATTTATTCCCATGTTTAATCACCCTGACCATTAGGAAGATTTTCCTAATGATTAATGTATAATGCAATAAATAATAAAAGTTCAAAAGCCTGGGGTGAAGATTGTAAAAGGCTGAACAGGAAATGGAAGAGAAAGTCAGTGGGATTGGATTTGGAAAGCTTGTCCAAATTAAGAAATTTCAGGTCACTCTGGAATCCAGACGGTGAAAAGAAAGCAGGAACTAGGATATTTTCACCTTGGATTTTGTGGGCAGTGGGGATTATTATAATACTTCATCCATCACTGAAACATAATCACCTCTGAGGTGGCATTTAATAACACACAGCAACACCCTACAGAAATGTAGATGAGATTTAGTATACTGTTTTAATTTGAAACCCCAGAGGGAGTTTAGGTAGGTAGAATATAATTACAGGAACTGGAACTGTACAAACCTGTGCTGTGGGTTCTTTAACGACTGTGAATGGTCAGGATCTTGGTTTTTCATCTGCAAGTTGGTTTTCAATTATGTTAATAACTTTCTACACTGTGCTGTATACATTTGGAAAGGGCAATTTTTGGGCTGAAGATGGAAATTTCAGAGACTGAGCTTTTTCTCATGTAAAGAAGCCAATTTTAAATTGTAGAGTGAATCATCCTTTAATAGTTCAAGACCGGAGTCCTCAAACTTGGTGCATAAAGCTGAGGCTCAGTTTGTTCAGAAGGGATCTCTAGTTGGTTATCTTATCCGTTATCCCTGCATCAATATAAAAGGCTGATTTCATTATACCTAAATCATCCCTACTATATTGTGGCACATGGGGATCCATTCTCATTTTCATGGTTGAAGAATGTTATTTGATCTGATTTATTATTGACACTGGGCTTATTCTGTAGTAGAAGGTATGATAAAGGGGGAGAATTAAAAAATATGGGCAATGAATTACATGCATCAGTTTATCCTGTCATGCTAATGGTTTGTTGTACAAATCAGCCATATGTCTTTCATTGCCCCACAGATACAATACTGGTTCCTCAGGACTGATGAAGAGGAAGTGAAAAGGCGGTGTGCAAAATGTCCAGTTTGCCATGACACAATCATTTAAGGCAAAAACTGGATATATGCAAAATTTTGTGCAAAACTCACAAAAGCAAAATTTACTTTCATTTAACGATCTGCTGCTATTTCTGCTGCTATTTCTAAAATACCACATTTTGTTACTGTGAGTGGTCCACTCAGCAGAAAAGCAAGGGAAAGCCAAGTATATCAGGCCTGATTATGAAAAATGAATAAATATTCATGTAAATATAGATTCACATAACATATTTCTGGGAAGTGAAAGTGGAACTCCAATTCAGTCTTTGTGACAGCTAGGAAAGGATTAATTCTGAAATGTCTGCAGTGTTGTGAAGTGTCGCACTTCCACATTTTGATTAGATTGAGTTTATTCTGGAATGGCCCCGATTCTCAGTTACTGTGTGCGTACCCAAGAAGCAGCGATGGAGACTCTCTGAACTTCACTGGTGATTTCATTATCATCAGTCGGCCATTAAAGATGCTTGGATAGTGCGTGAATAGGAAACCCCTAAGATTGATAGATGTTTACGTTAGAGTGTATTGGAAATGGGATTTGGATTTTTATGATTGCCCATTCATAGGGGACCCCTCTGCCAATACATTGTATGAGGGCCACCAAAATGGGACTCCCCTTTTTCAGACATAAGTGAGGACACACGAGGTGTGTCTGGGCATGTGTTAAACCTGGCTGTGACATGAGGGTATTGGGAGGAGGAAAAAGGGAGGCTGGTTTATAGATTGTAATATTTTCAGAGCTTAAAGTTTTACATCTAGAAGACTGTAAGCAATTAAAGTTTTAAATGTGAATAAAAACTCTGGCATCTGAGTGTCCAGTGTAGCATTTAAGCACATTCTTAACTCGTTAGTTGGATAAGAACCAGAGCCCCTGACAGAGAGAGAGAGTGTGTGTGTGTGTGTGTAAACTCACTTTGTTGTTGTGTCAGAGTGCAAGACATGTTCTCCTCAAAGGCTCAAAATGCAGTGGGCATTGGCACATCACACAGGCATGTGGCCATACCCCTTTCCTCTCACCCATTCCCTCCTCTCCCTGCTACAGTCGCAATAGGAAGGGACATAAGAAATCCAATATGGGCTCCCTGTCACCAGAGGATCACCCTTTCACGGTGGGGACCCCCCCATGGGGTTGTTACAACAGATCCTAGTGGCAGCATGACACGAACACGGCTCCATTGAACTACATAATCTGGCTCCTTGCTTCTTACAAGAAACAGCTCTTGTGAACATACTGTAACTTTGGAAATATCATACTCCCTGTATGATTCATTTCCCAAATTAGATGAATTACAAGCCATCCAAGTGAGATTTAGTATGGATTCCAGAGGTAAGTGTATGTACATTTTTATGTATTCAGTTGGTATATGTCTCTGCAGCTATTTCTCCTTTTGTTTTATTGATGAAACCCTGTTCTTTGATGTCTGGCAGAATTTCCATTAGAACCAAGAGTTTAGTTTTGTCCAGTTATCTTTTGACCATAAATAATGCATGATGTACCCTGATTACTAAAAAGAAAAGGAGTACTTGTGGCACCTTAGAGACTAACCAATTTATCTGAGCCTAAGCTTTCGTGAGCTACAGCTCACTTCATCGGATGCATACTGTGGAAAGCGTAGAAGATCTTTTTATACACACAAAGCATGAAAAAATACCTCCCCCCACCCCACTCTCCTGCTGGTAGTAGCTTATCTAAAGTGATCACTCTCCTTACAATGTGTATGATTGGAAATGGCCCACCTTGATTATCATACACATTGTAAGGAGAGTGATCACTTTAGATAAGCTACTACCAGCAGGAGAGTGGGGTGGGGGGAGGTATTTTTTCATGCTTTGTGTGTATAAAAAGATCTTCTACGCTTTCCACAGTATGCATCCGATGAAGTGAGCTGTAGCTCACGAAAAGTACTCCTTTTCTTTTTGCGAATACAGGCTAACACGGCTGTTACTCTGAAACCTGATTACTAAACACATGATGAGGGAAATCCTCTCTGCTAGCATTATGGGCTGGTTGTTGTTTATTCAGCAAGGAACATAAGAAATTCTTCTCTTCAAAAGCCCTATAACTATTCTCCATAAGTACTCTTATCTTCAAGGGCTCTCTTCCTTCTACTGGGAGATTAATCTTTGGTTTATGGGGCTGATGCTTAACCTGTACAATGTTATGGTACTAGAATTAATGAAAAACCTTTGGAACAGCTATTCCCCTCCTTCCCCCCATGTGGAGTTTGGGCATGAAATGTTTTTGTCTCTCTTTGCTGATTAGCGACATTAGTTTATATTTAGTCTGTGGGATAAAATGTTAAATTTGCTGTTGCACGGATTTAGAGATGCGGAAGTAAATTAGTGTCCCTGTGGCTCAGATAACAGCTTTGCAGTCTGCCCTGTGTAAAGGGTGGCACATTGCTTCTGGGACAGTGCAGCAGACTAGCTCCTGAATTGTATATCAGTGTAATGGGGTGGGGGATCAGGGGCGCCCCATCCTTCTTGTGTCCAAGGGGGTGTTCCTGGTCCATGACCAGGTTTGCCGCTCTGTTCTAGGTTGCAGAGTTATAAGGCATAGTGGCCAGAGTCAATAAAGTTGCCCTTGTCCACAGGGTGGTAAGGCCTAGTAGCCAGAGTCAGGACCACGGGCCACCACCTAGGGGTTGGTGGAGGCTGGGGTATGGGGACCCGGGCCCACCCTGCTCCACAGGGTCCCAGCCCAGGGCCTTGTCAGTGGTGAGGGTTTCCACCACTGAGTCAATGGGGAATCTGACTGAAACACACTGACGATACTCAGGACAATGCGTAGTCCGTCCCGCTCCCCCGGGCTACTTCTTAGTGTGTCCCTTGTGGTCGTGGTCCGGGTATCTCCAGGGTTGTTGATGTGGGTGGTTCCCAGTGACCCTGGGCTCTTCCAGACGTCTGTGGGTATCTGGGTCTTGGCGTTCCTGACTCCTGCTGTCAGAGCCTCGGGCTCTTTGTGGGCTGGAGCCTGCAGTGAGCATCCTTCCCCTTTGACTGTCAGCCCAGACTGAGCTGAGTTGCTCCCTTTTATACTACTGCTGCACTTGGAGCATTCCCAGTAGGGATCCAGGGGTGCCACTTCTTCATCCCACAATATGGAGTTAACCCCTGCTAGTCTAGTGTCACAGTCAGTCACAATTCTTCCCTTGCTAGCCCTTCTTTTAGGGTGGGGAAAGGCAGGAATACGGTATTTTATCTCTTTTCACAAAACAGCTCATTCCCTTTTAGTTCACTCAGCTATTCTGGTCAGTGAATAGGGGGTAGCCTCCATGCCCTTATGTTCACAGAAGAGAGTATCAGATAAGTAGCCTCCTCTCCCATCTTCCATGGCCAGATTCACAAACCCAAACAGGGCCAAGAAGAAGAATGGGGTGCTCAGCTGAGTATTCTATACCATTCGACCCCGGTCTTCATCCCAGAGCTTCAGTCAATCTTGTAGATATGCTGGGCCCAGGCCATGGAGTGCCTTGAAGAACAGGACTGAGACCTTGAACTTGAAATTCTGTGGGAGGCCAGTGTAGAGCATGAACGACTCACACTATAAATGACAAGACATCACAGATGGGTAAAACAAACAAGTGGGTGGGAGGGAGAAGATGAGGTAACAAAACTAACAGGATGTCTCAGCACAGATTCTCTGTGTACAATTTGTAGTCAGTCAATAGCCATAATCAGACCTCAGCACCTGTCTAGCAGTTATGCGATGGCAGTTTTCTGTATGCATTATGTCAGGTAAATTTTTAGGTGGGACTAAAGGAGGTGACTTATGGATTTTGATACGTTTTTCCCATCCATAAGGAGGGGCATGAGACAAATGTGACGGTACACATGACAAGAGTAGGCAAGCAAGAGATCAAGGCTAATGCTGGTGGATTGATGGAGGGGGTCGATAAGAGGATGGATACGCTTGCCGAAAGTAAATTGTAAAGGGCTTTGAAGGTTAGGACAAGAAGTTTGGTGTTTGATGCCTTAGAAGATGGGAAGACAATGGACTGACTCGAAGAGCAGAGGGGCCACATAAAGAGCAACAAGTCAGGAAGATGACCTTAGCAGCAGCATTTTAAATTGATTTGATTGTAGCTGGGTTGCAGCTATAAAAGCCAAAGAGGAGGTTGGAGGAGTCAAGATGAGGGATGGTCAGGGCTTGGACTAGAGCTTTGGCAGGGTGGGAAGAAAGGACAAGTCAGATCTTGGAGATGTACAGGAGGAACCAGCAGGATTTAACCATGGCTAGGATGTGTGGGTCAATGCAGAGGATTGAAGTGGAGAGTATAGGCTTAAATTGCATAAACCAGGTTTCTCCTTAACCTCTAGTCTATAAAACCCAGCATCACAGCAGGAAAGACTTAAAAATGAAAGCGGGGAAAGAAACAAATGCCATAAAGAAGTAATGTCAATACTGCAGATGAATCTGAGCTTCACCAGTTGGTTCTGGATCCAAAATTCTCCAAGTTTGGGTGGATTGAGTTCCAGAGCTTTGGTTCAGCTCATTACAAGATAGGTGCAAGCTGTGATGTTAGCATTCGGACCCAAGCCTCCCCGAAGTTCAAAAGTTATGGATGAGTGTGAAGCAAATAAAGTGCATACAATCTTTAAATCCATTTTATTTGCTTCATACTCATCTCTAATACAAACAGATAAATGGCCTGGTTTTGATCCAATTGCTGTATATGGGAAAACTCCCTCTAAGCTCAGTGGGAGGAGGTTGGAGCTCTATGTTACGAAGAAAAACACAAAATGCACTATATAGGGAACCTGACTGTGTTGTCCTGCCCTGCATTTATGCCTGTTCCAAATTCTGATCTGGTAGTACTCCCCACCCACTTGGCCCAGGTGTAGATGATTACCCAAGGTGCAGAGCAGTGGAAAACCAAGTAAAGAGTTTAACCTTTTTGTTTCCATCAAGTTAACATTTACACTAGGGCTGTCAAGCGATTAAAAAAATTAATTGCAATTAATCGCACGATTAAAAAAAATTAATCTTGATTAATCTCACTGTTAAACAAGAATAGAATACCATTTATTTAAATATTTGTGGATGTTCTCTAAATTTTCAAATATATTGATTTCAGTTACAACACAGAATACAAAGTTTACAATGCTCACTTTATTTTTGATTACAAGTATTTGCACTGTAAAAAAAAAAACAAAAATAGTATTTTTCAATTCATCTAATACAAGTACTGTAGTGCAATCTATTTATCATGAAAGCTGAACTTACAAATTTAGAATTATGTACAAAAAACTGCATTCAAAAACAAAACAATGTACAATTTTAGAGCCTGCAAGTCCACTCAGTCCTACTTCTTGTTCAGCCAATCGCTCAAACACGTTTGTTTACATTTGCAGGAGATAATGCTGCCTGCTTCTTGTTTACAATGTCACCTGACAGTGAGAACAGGCATTTTCATGGCACTGTTGTAACTGGAGTCACAAGATATTTACCTGCCAGATGCGCTAAAGATTCATATGTCCCTTCATGGTTCAACCACCACTCCAGGGGACATGTGTCCATGCTGATGACGGGTTCTGCTCGATAACAATCCAAAGCAGTGCAGACTGACGCATGTTCATTTTCATTATCTGAGTCAGATGCCACAAGCAGAAGGTTAATTTTCTTTTTTGGTGGTTCAGGTTGTGTAGTTTCCACATCAGAGTGTTGCTCTTTTAAAACTTCTGAAAGCATGCTCCACACTTCGTCCCTCTCAGATTTTGGAAGGCTTTTCAGATTCTTAAATCTTGGGTCAAGTGCTGTAAATATCTTTAGAATTCTCACATTGGTCCCTTCTTTGTGTTGTGTCAAATCTGAAGTGAAAGTGTTCTTAAAATGAACATGTGCTGGGTCATCATCCGAGACTGCTATAACATGAAATATATGGCACAATGCGGGTAAAACGGAGCTGAGGACATACAATCTCCCCAAAGAAGTTCAGTCACAAATTTAATTAACACATGATTTTTTTAATGAGAGTCATCAGCATGGAAGCATGTCCTCTGAAATGGTGGCCAAAGCATGAAGGGGCTTACGAATGTTTAGTCTATCTGGCACGTAAATACCTTGCAATGCTAGCTACAAAAGCTAGCTGCAAATGCCTGTTCTCACTTTCTGGTGACATTGTAAATAAGAAGATGGCAGCATTATCCCCTGTAAATGTAAACAAACTTCTTTGTCTTAGCAATTGGCTGAACAAGAAGTAGGACTGAGTGGACTTGTAGGCTGTGAAGTTTTACATAGTTTGTTTTTGAGTGTACTTAGGTAACAAAAAAAAAATCTACATTTGTAAGTTGCACTTTCATGACAAAGAGATTGCACACGAGTACTTGTATGAGGTAAATTGAAAAATACTATTTCTTTTGTTTATCATTTTACAGTGCAAATATTTGTAATCAAAAATAATATACACTTTGATTTCAATTACAACACAGAATATATATGAAAATGTAGAAAAACATCCAAAATATTTAAAAAATTTCAATTGGTATTCTATTGTATAACAGTGCGATTAAAACTGCGATTAATCATGCTTAATTGTTTTAATCATGATTAATTTTTTGAGTTAATCGGGTGAGTTATCTGGAATTCATTGACAGCTCTAATTTACATTATCTTGTTATGACAGGCTCAACACAAGAACAAGAGACAGAATCGAACATACACAAAATGTAAAGGTTAGAAGTCTGAACATATCCTTCTCAGGATTAGCTAGGCTTTCCCCATTCATGAAATTCTAAGTTTTGCTCTCCTTACTTTCATCAATAGAATGTGTCTGGGATTAACAGTGTAAAATGATACATACATTTCCTTCAATTGAAACTCACCCTCACATTAGGAGGGAACAAGGCTGCAATATCAAGGGACAATTTTTTCCTCTCTAAAAATGTCCTGTGTCCCAAGTTTAATGAGGAAAGGCGCAAGAAAGAGTGAGTTCGATATATAGCATGTGCACTGCTGGTTCAATTACTAATTGTTAAAGTGGTTGTAATGTTCTATGCCTAATATTGCTGCATTCTCTCAGGGAACTTTAACCTTGTTTCAAACCACAATGACTGCCCCAGCTGATATCAAAGTACACCATTTGTCCTAATGACCTCATATTTGCTTTGATCAGTTCTTCCATCTAATACAGTATATGTTGCATTCCAGAAGAATTTCAACAAGCTTTTACAAAATGTCTGATGTCAGTGTCAACATTTCTGCATTGTTCCCCATCCTCCTGTCTTTAGAATCTAGAATGGAATCCAGGCAAAAAGCTCAAAATCACTTTGATGGGAGAATGAGATACTTTGTCAAAGGAGAGAGATAACTGATCCAGCAACATACATGATGACAAACTCCTGGCCTATGGTACACGCGTATATGCACGTGTCTTTACCAGGTGGCAAATCTTACTTCGTTCTCTGTGGCCTTACAGAAAGCTTTGAGTGGAATGGCCGCATTGTTGGGAGGAGAGGAGAGGCAGCATGTTGGGACCTGGGTGTCACAGAGTTGTGGTGTGCTTCATGGGGGCTAGTGGCCACTCAAAGCTTTGGGGCGGTGTCAGGCAGGGAAGAAGTGTAGGTAGATTTGAGTCATTGTGGATATTCTGGCAAAAACCCACATGGAGAAGAGGGGGTCCAGGACTGGTAAGAAAAGGCCAACTGCTGTAGGGCTACAGCAGTAATCTCAGAGTGGCTCTGCTACTGTTTTACAGGCTGGGCAGGGAAGAATTCCTTCTACCCCCAGTACCTGCGGTCATCCTATTTACTGGGGCTCTGAGCAGCATCCAGGATTTGACCCTGGGAAAGTGTGTGTACCTATGGAGAGCGGGAATAAGGGTGATATGCTAATAATACATCATGAAAAGTGGAAGAACCAGAGATGTTTCACGTGTAGGCCTCTAGGGAGGGGCAATGGATAATTTTGATGAGTAGTGGAAACCACACTAAAAAACTCAGATGTAATTTGATGGTATGGCAAAATATCTTGCCTATGGAAAAGAGTGGACACAGGAAATCAATCATTTGTTAAACAAAGGCAAGGATAGAAAGGGATCAGGACTTTTGGCTGATGCACAGAGATGTAAGCAGAGAGGAATAAAAATCCTTGACTCATTGCATTTCATTAAATGCAGATTCATGTAGTACCTGCCTGAAAAAAATATCTGTGACCGTGAAAGATCATTGGTGCCAAGGGACACAAAATGTCAGCAACTGCTGCTGTTTCAGGGAGTTTAACAAGATCTATTGCCCGGTTATAATTAACTAGCCATCAATAAATGATAAGTACATCAGGAAATCAACATGAGGAAGAAATTGTTCAAAGGCAAAAAGCAACTCATTAGAGGGAGCAAACATTCTGGAATTCTTCCAGGAAATACATACATTAACAGCCCTCACAGTGTAGTGTTATAATTACTTAACTGTAATTTATACTATTTTGATTTATTGAAACCTTAATCCCATAAACAGGGAAATAAAGAAACCCTATTTTATTTTTAAATCTCATGACTTTGAAGCCAATCTCCTGGTAGTGGGGGCCTGGCTCAATATTTTTTAATTCTTCAGAATGGCAATGCTGGGGAAGAGAGATGCAACTTATTGGTTTTAAAGACGGGGGGGGGGGGGGAAATATATAGAAAATGCCAGGAAGGAGAAGGAAGGGAATACCTTTACAAACTGTGGTTAGCTACCTGAACTTTGGGGACTAAATCAGACCTAACCTACAATGCATTTGATGGAATCTCATCATTTGCCATCAGCAAATAATGTTTCAGCAATTTTACCCACACAATGTGTTATTATAATTACTTAATTGTAATTTACAAGATTGTGATTTATTGAAATCTTAACCCTATAAACAGAGCCATGAGGACTAATAATGATTGTTAATGGTGGTATTCTCCATACCATTCTTCCCCCAACACAGCATACATGAGAAGGTGTTGCCCCCAAATTCACTCCCGCTTTCCAGGATTTACCTTAATTCTTCACTGAAGTAACAAAGCTCCAAGGAAGGACAGTGCTTAAAAACTTAAAAACAAAACAAACAAACAAACAAAAAACAAACCTACCACAGCTTAATCCAAGCTGATTCCTGAGCTAGCTAGTCCCCAGGACTTTCCTCAGATGGACATTGGTAAATCCCTTTCTCTAACTCTCCCTTCCTCAGAGATTCATTCAGTCTTTTATATTCCTGAGTAACAGCTAAAATGACTTGCCCAGTCTGACTCCCTGGGTGAGTCAGCAGAATAGCTCTATACCTCTCCTCAGGGTCCAAGAGCCTAGCTTCCAGTCACAGTGACCCAAAATGGAGCTTTATTCCTTATGCCCTTTGTTTCCATTGGCTGCTATTTTAATGATAATACTAGCACGTCACAATAAGCCCACACCTGCCTTTCATCCTCTTCTGGTTGGAACAGCATGTCATTGTGCCTCATGAAATCCAAACCAATCACATCAATTAGTGCTGAAGGTGGGCCTCTGGCAAGAAACATCAATTAAGTTCTTGGCCTTTGCTAGTTTGCTATGCTTCTTTAAGAGTCTGAAAGGCAAAGACTTACTACAGGCTAATAGAAATGAAGCTTGTAGAACTGGTTGTGCTCGAAAAAACAGCATATGAAATCTGCCGTTCACAATGGGTTTATACAGGATGCTGGGGGTCTTAACAGGTTTTAATAAATCTGTTGGCATGTATTGGAGGGGGGGGGGTTCTATGCAGGTAATTCTCAATAAATGTAGAGAGCATGAAAGTACATTTCCCTCATGTCAATTGGGGACCAGAGATTATCAAGTTTATTTGGGCTGTTAAATCATATTTTTCAATTGTTTGAACTGTTCAGACAGAATTTGCACTGTAACATTTTAGCTTTTCATAGCTGTCAAGAAGTAATACAAATAATTACTGTATTCCCTGGTGATTTTTATCTGATTAAAGTGACATGTCTGCTTATGCAAGATATTTGAATGGAGACATTCAATAACATTCAATTTAATTTCCCCTTTCTAACCTCCTTTTTTTTTCTGCTGCGTTTCATATTTATTTTAATTTCATGTGTGAGAGAGGGGTAGGTTCTTAAAAGATTTTACAAAATGAAATATTTTTTCGTAATATTTTATATATTTTAATGTAAGTATTCCCTTGCAGTGTTTGCAACCCAAGCATCTGATCGGATTCTAAAACCCTTGGCACCTAGCTCCTTACTGCCTGCAGTGAGAACACTGGTGAAGTAAGGAGTGACTCAATGTGAGTAAGATGGACAATCTGCCCTGAGTGCTACTCGGCATTACAAAAGAAGTAGGGAATAAACTTTGTGGTCTGAATAGCTGCGCAGAGGAAAATATTTTCAGTGTACAACAAGGAGTTTTATTGGTCCTAAAATCCCCCAGGATTATGCTAAAATATTCTTGAGTGCCATCTACTGGCACTTTATCTCTTAGCTATTTACACACACATCTCTTGGAAAGGTTGGATTCCAGTGCCTGCTTTTTGGATTAGGCACTGATTGTGAAAATAAGATGCTTGAGTTCCATTCTTGGGTTTAACACTTTATTAGCTATTCATTGGGCTCCATAGCTCAGGGGTTAATGCTGGGATCTTGTAAACCAGGGGTCAATTTCTCACCAATTTCTGCATGACAATCTGTTATGGCAACCAAAGGCAGAACATGTTGCGGACAGCTCCTGGTCCCATCCCCATCCCGTAGGAATGAACCCAGTGCCAGAGAAGCAGTACTCTCCCCCATCTCCCCCTTTCACATGTACAGGGCATGAGCGGCTTGCAGAGAGGATGTTCAGGGCCTGCTTGATTTAATGTGACAGTATCCCTTTAAGCTGATATAAAATACTGTCTCTTTTCACCTTTTTCTGTCCAGCTATTAAAATAACCAACAAAGCCCTAGCTCATCTTGTACTTTATTTCCTCTTTTTTATGGTTCCATTTGGGATGTGGCATTTAGCACAGTTTTGTGAGTATACTAAAGATATTTTGTTTCTCTTCAAAGCTGCCTGTGGTCTGCATTTAGATCTCAGTTTAGACTATGTGAATGTGCTTAGAGGGTTTAATATTGTGTTTCTTTGTTCTCTGCCACTGCCCTGTCCTGTGAATCCAGCAAGCAAAGAGGCTGATGTTTTATCCATCAAAACAATTCAAACATACTTCCTTACATTATTTTATTGTCACTACTATTCCCTGATTTACATAGCAACCCTCCACATATACTAAAACACTGCATAGCCAGATGCGTACAGCAATAAAACATGTACAGTAAAGTTGAAAACTGACATTTCTTTTCCTCAATTCTATAGGCTATTTCTTTGAGCCTGATTCTCAGTTATACTAAGGCTGCCTTAAACTGCTGCAGCACTGAAAAAGGGCCTTAACATGAGTTGCAGTATGATTTACTACCACCCTTTACAGTGTCAGCCTGGTGTAAGGTGGTCTCGTAAATAAGAATCATGCTCTTTGCTTACAGAGACCGGGGGAGGGTAGATAATGCTTTGTTTACTACAGATTTTCCCTTTTGTACATTGGGATACAAACATCCCTCACAGGCCTAAGTCAGTGGCTTTAAGGAAACATCAGAAAGGCCTGATCCAAAGCCCACTGACACCAATGGCTTCAATATTGCCCCATAATATCCAACTGCACTAGTATATCCCCATTTATTTCAAATAGGCAACTACAAAACCTTAACAATTCCTTCTTTTTCTTTATCACAGGCATTTCCATTTTTGATGCAGACAATGTTACTGTCCAGAGTTCTTAGAGTTTATCACACAGCCTTAAGTCTTTGAAGCCAAGCTACTTGTAACAATGTAAAAGTGACAGTGACAAAAGTAAGTTCGACCCTTTTTAGCCTCTGTGGTAAATCGTAGTGCTTCAATTAAATTTAGAGGTGTGCTGTGTGTAGAAGGCAACTGGAAAAGCAAACAATTCAGCAGCAAGCTCTTGGTTTTCAGAACTAAAGGAAAAACTAAAGGAGCCAATGGATGAATTCTGACAGATACTGCAACCACAAGCAATAACATATTATATCATGCGTCACTGTGGGCCAGGGAGGGTTATCACAGCTCCTCCAGGAACCAAGAACAGTGGGTTGATTAAGCTGAATGACTTTGGTTGTAAACACCTCCAGAGAGGCACCATCCCCAGAGAGGCTTGTGTTTACTGGGTTAAACTATTTTTTCCAGAGACCAATAGCAAAGGCAGGGTTTTTGGCACACAAAGGCTGTGTTTAAACTGACTCGGGACCTTCTTTCTGATCCTGAAAATGGACAGGAGCTTCTGTCCAAGAGCTCCAACCTTGTGGAAGGTTTGGAAAGACTTTGACCTACTAGGGCCCCATAAGTCTGATAGATGATCTCTGATAAGCTATGAGCAGGTGTATAGGAACTTTTATTGTTTTTAAATATGTTTATTCTGTAATGCTTTTACCTTAAAAATAAAGGTGCTTGCTTAGAAAGAGCTGCGTGGTAACTTGTAACTTCTGGCAATACACTGTTCATAGCACTGAGAGGGAAAGCAATGCACAGGTGCTGGCCTTTGGGAAGACTGGCTTGCTGGGGATATCACAGTGTGAGGCAGGAAGCTATGCAGCATTAAAAACCCCGGTCAAGAGGAAGAGAGAGACAGCTTTCTGCCCAAGAGAAGTGATAGATGGGAGCCAGAAACATTAAGTGGGATCATGGAGGGGTAATATAGGTGCTGCTACACTGAAAACTGTGACAGCCATAATTTAAAGATATCCACATGACGTGTCTATCTTTAAATCAAAAAAAGACAGCATTCCATATATCAGCAGAATGTGGTAGTACTGGTATAGAACTGCATAAAATAGGGACAAGCTGCTTAAAGTTTGCTAAACAACAAACTGTTCTGATCACGATCTTGGGTCTCTTGTGTGGTATGCATCCCAGAGTCTTAGACTATGTCTACACTATAGCTGTAATTTTGACCTTAAGGAGACATAATTGCACTAGCTCTGATCAAACTAGCATGGTAAAAATAGAAGAGTAACCACGGCTGTGGGTGGAGCTAACCATCCAATTACATACCTATAGTCTCAGATGAGATTGTACTCATGGTGGCTAGGCCCTTCTGCTGCTTGCAACACTGGGACTATGCTCTATTTTTAGTGCACTAGCTTGATCAGAGCTAGCATGGATATATCTATTTGAGCTACAAATTATGCTTTCCAGCTATAGTGTAGAAATACCATAAGTGCTATTTAGAAAGAAACTTGGATGCAACAGAGTAAGTTAGAAAACAAACAAAGAACATGAGCCAAAATTTGGGTCCTCAAGTTAGTTACCTAAATCCAGATGTAGAGCATCTGAGATAGATGAAGATGAGAGAGGGCATGAGAAGTAATCCAAGTATCAGCCTGGACAATTGAAGAGCTGTCAGAGAAGTGGACTGGGGATTATGAGTGACACAGGTCAAGAATGATTGGTTGGAAGACCCTTGGAAATGGCTGTAAATTCAGAACCAATATCAGATTTTCAGATTGTGGTTTAAAGCTGAAGCCAAAGTGAAGTCTTCTCTACAAGCTTAAAAGTGCAGTGTCCAGATCCAGCATAGACACAGCATCTTGGTCTCAATTTATATTTGTATGGTATGAAGGGGTGATACTGTTGGTGAAAGGCAAGCAAGCGATGATGACTGATTGGGGAACATGGAGGTTGAAAAGGCAGGAAGAAGATGAAGTGACTCTAGAAAGAAGGGGGCTCCTCCAATAACGAGGATTTGCAAGCCAATCCACAAGCTATCAAACATTCTCCTAGTAATAAATTTCCCCAACAACTCCTTCCTTCCCTGCTGCCAAACCTTCCCACTAAAAGCAAACATCTGAATCCTCTCTTGGCACCAAATCTTCCCACTCCTTGATGAGCTCCCCCAAACCAACTGTCCTCCATGCCAAAGCCCTCCTCCATTTTATTTGGTTCTCAACGGTAATGCAAATATTACCCCTGTGCAGTCAAGGTTGGTCATTTCTGATCTCCATGCAAACAGGGTGACAAACATTTATTCATATACTTAACAGGCTGAAGGAAGGTCTCCCACTGTGCAGGAAAGGAACTCTTAAATTATCGAGTCCAGTCCCCTATTACTGCAGGCAACCATGTTTATCTAATCAGGTTCTACCATCCCAAAGTCTCTGACATGTTTCCTTCCTTTTAGCAGAGTAGGAATTAAATTCATCTTACTTTGGAAAATTTACTTTCCACCAATCTGATGTGCAGCTGCCCAAAGTGTGATTTAAAATGTCCATCAGCAATTTTATGCTTTGGACAGTTGGTTGTGGTTATGAAAAAAATGAAATTATGAGGCATGAGGGCAATGTAAAAAGTGTTTAGAAATGTACTTACTCCATAGGGCTGGATGCTATAAGCCTCATAATTGCCAGCTATTTCCACCCAGCTTTTCTGATCCAAGAAGAGTACTTTAACTGCTCTTAAAAGTTATTGGTTATATCTGACATGGGCTCAGAGTAGACAGAAGCTAAGGTAAGAAGAGAATACCATAATTTTGTGTACATTTTCAGTTAAAAGAAATGCACACCAGCATAATATTAATTCATTTCTTCTTATAGAATCATAGAATCATAGAATATCAGGGTTGGAAGGGACCCCAGAAGGTCATCTAGTCCAACCCCCTGCTCGAAGCAGGACCAATTCCCAGTTAAATCATCCCAGCCAGGGCTTTGTCAAGCCTGACCTTAAAAACTTCTAAGGAAGGAGATTCTACCACCTCCCTAGGTAACGCATTCCAGTGTTTCACCACCCTCTTAGTGAAAAAGTTTTTCCTAATATCCAATCTAAACCTCCCCCACTGCAACTTGAGACCATTACTCCTCGTTCTGTCATCTGCTACCATTGAGAACAGTCTAGATCCATCCTCTTTGGAACCTCCTTTCAGGTAGTTGAAAGCAGCTATCAAATCCCCCCTCATTCTTCTCTTCTGCAGGCTAAACAATCCCAGCTCCCTCAGCCTCTCCTCATAAGTCATGTGTTCTAGACCCCTAATCATTTTTGTTGCCCTTCGCTGGACTCTCTCCAATTTATCCACATCCTTCTTGTAGTGTGGGGCCCAAAACTGGACACAGTACTCCAGATGAGGCCTCACCAATGTCGAATAGAGGGGAACGATCACGTCTCTCGATCTGCTCGCTATGCCCCTACTTATACATCCCAAAATGCCATTGGCCTTCTTGGCAACAAGGGCACACTGCTGACTCATATCCAGCTTCTCATCCACTGTAACCCCCAGGTCCTTTTCCGCAGAACTGCTGCCTAGCCATTCGGTCCCTAGTCTGTAGCGGTGCATTGGATTCTTCCATCCTAAGTGCAGGACCCTGCACTTATCCTTATTGAACCTCATCAGATTTCTTTTGGCCCAATCCTCCAATTTGTCTAGGTCCTTCTGTATCCTATCCCTCCCCTCCAGCGTATCTACCACTCCTCCCAGTTTAGTATCATCAGCAAATTTGCTGAGAGTGCAATCCACACCATCCTCCAGATCATTTATGAAGATATTGAACAAAACCGGCCCCAGGACTGACCCTTGGGGCACTCCACTTGATACCGGCTGCCAACTAGACATGGAGCCATTGATCACTACCCATTGAGCCCGACAATCTAGCCAGCTTTCTACCCACCTTATAGTGCATTCATCCAGCCCATACTTCCTTAACTTGCTGACAAGAATACTGTGGGAGACCGTGTCAAAAGCTTTGCTAAAGTCAAGAAACAATACATCCACTGCTTTCCCTTCATCCACAGAACCAGTAATCTCATCATAAAAGGCGATTAGATTAGTCAGGCATGACCTTCCCTTGGTGAATCCATGCTGGCTGTTCCTGATCACTTTCCTCTCATGCAAGTGCTTCAGGATTGATTCTTTGAGGACCTGCTCCATGATTTTTCCAGGGACTGAGGTGAGGCTGACTGGCCTGTAGTTCCCTGGATCCTCCTTCTTCCCTTTTTTAAAGATTGGCACTACATTAGCCTTTTTCCAGTCATCCAGGACTTCCCCCGTTCGCCACGAGTTTTCAAAGATAATGGCCAATGGCTCTGCAATCACAGCCGCCAATTCCTTCAGCACTCTCGGATGCAACTCGTCCGGCTCCATGGACTTGTGCACGTCCAGCTTTTCTAAATAGTCCCTAACCACCTCTATCTCCACAGAGGGCTGGCCATCTCTTCCCCATTTTGTGATGCCCAGCGCAGCAGTCTGGGAGCTGACCTTGTTAGTGAAAACAGAGGCAAAAAAAGCATTGAGTACATTAGCTTTTTCCACATCCTCTGTCACTAGGTTGCCTCCCTCATTCAGTAAGGGGCCCACACTTTCCTTGGCTTTCTTCTTGTTGCCAACATACCTGAAGAAACCCTTCTTGTTACTCTTGACATCTCTTGCTAGCTGCAGCTCCAGGTGCGATTTGGCCCTCCTGATATCATTCCTACATGCCTGAGCAATATTTTTATACTCTTCCCTGGTCATATGTCCAACCTTCCACTTCTTGTAAGCTTCTTTTTTATGTTTAAGATCCGCTAGGATTTCACCATTAAGCCAAGCTGGTCGCCTGCCATATTTACTATTCTTTCGACTCATCGGGATGGTTTGTCCCTGTAACCTCAACAGGGATTCCTTGAAATACAGCCAGCTCTCCTGGACTCCTTTCCCCTTCAAGTTAGTCCCCCAGGGGATCCTGGCCATCCGTTCCCTGAGGGAGTCGAAGTCTGCTTTCCTGAAGTCCAGGGTCTGTATCTTGCTGCTTACCTTTCTTCCCTGCGTCAGGATCCTGAACTCAACCAACTCATGGTCACTGCCTCCCAGATTCCCATCTTCCTTGACAGAGGAACAGAAATTGCAGGCTAGAATTTAACAGTAATTAAAACCTACTCCTAATCAGTTTTGTCTTAACTCTGCAGATACAGCTGGAGGGCATAAATGGGCCAGACTTTAGAATTCCATGTTCCCGATTCTTTGCTCCCAATACAACCCCTTTTCATCATTCCATCGGTGCAAAGAGGCTGGAGAATGCCTGGAGAATCCCCAGATGGCATAGAGTTGGCTATACCAGCCTGTAGCAATGTCACCTACCCAGTCTGGCTTTGCCTTTAGGTTAGCTGCTGCCTCAGTTTCTCCTGTTCAGGTTACCGATATCTCCTGACCTTCCCATACCCACCTCTTTTTCCAGGCACAGTTTTATTCTTTGACTATAAGACTTAGGCATAACATCAAAGAAAAGCAGTGTCCCTGCTCACCCTGGGCTACAGCTGTCATAGGTTTCCCCTCTTTCCTCTCTGAGTGACGAAAGGAGGTCATACCCTTGCCTTCAATCCCCCATGCTTCAGGGCCTACTTCAGGAGCTCATCTCTCTCCTGAAACTCCTCTCTCAGCCCTTTATAAGGATCACTTGACCCCTTCCTAGCTGGGTCTGATAAATGAATAGGGCTGGTTGTCACTAGGCCCCCTGTCCCTTAAAGGGGCAGGCTACTTTGGGTCACACCCCCATCTTCCTGCAGCCCACAGAATAGGGGACATGTCAGAGGGTGACCAGCATGCTGCTGCATTCCAGTGATCCCCATTCAGTTTAACCGTTCCCGGGGGGGGCCGTTTCCAGCTGGCACAAGTTACTACAGCTCTCAGGCTGCTTTCATTTGCACCAAGGTACAGAACACTGAGGGAATACAAAGGTGGGGTAAAGCCACCTTCTCCCCACATCCTTCCCACCCCTACATTCTGAGCCTAGATTAATCCAGACCAGGGATCACACAATGGGCTAATATGTGACTCCCCTGAGTGCACTGGGGGTGTTCCTGCTGTAGTAGATAAAATAAATAATATACCATTATCTCAAAACACAACAGTTAAAGAAGTGTAATGCTGTTAAATAAGGCAACAAAGTGACTCCTTTAGTAATACCCAGCGAGAAATGGCAGACCCTATCTAACTTCTGCATAGCGCTTGGATTTAAGTTTGTGTACGTTTAACAAGAAGACAGACGTATATTATTTTACCCTTTTCTTGTTCTTCCAGTGGTACTTACTTAAAGCATCTTCCATGTTCATTTCCAACTAATTATTTGTTTATTCCTCAGAGGATATAGATTTATGTTTTGCCTCTCCTAGCAATAACGTTTAGGCTCTGCAGGGTGGAAAATTGTTAACGTGATTTAGGCAATATTTCACATGCAAGTTAGGTGGGTTGCTACTGGACACTACAACTCACTGACCAAGTGTTTTTATTAGCCTCTACTTTGATTATTTATTTCTCCAATGAGACCAAAACAGGTTCTCTTTTGGAGTCTTTGGGCCTCATTCTGACCTCAGGTCAAAGCACAGCTATTTATTTCAGTGGCCCTACTCCTCATTTACACTGGAGTACATCAGAGCAGAATCCAACCTCCTTGTAGATCATCAAATTGTCATTATTGTCTCTCTCAAAACACCCATACAGACAAACAGGTACCCAGTGGGATTTCAAAAGAATCACAGATTTCAATGAGAGTTAGCTGCCTATGTGCTTTTGAAAATCCCACAAGGCTCCTATCTGCATCTTTAGGTTCCTAAATACCTCTAAGAATCTGTCTTACAGAACCTTATTTGTCAGGGCAGAGGGAGAAGTACAGACGTGAGACTGGTTTTGGAGCTGACTTAAGGTGATTATTCCTTGAAATGTTAGTTATGTTGATTATGGTTCTATTCCGCCCCCCTCCCCCCAAATTAAAAATAAGCCACTGAAGCGTCAACACCATTGTCCAAACCTCTGACAAACATTGTGCTGGAGAATACTCAAACTGCTTGGGCTACCATTGCTAGCATGCTAGGGATACTGTGATCTCCCATGGCCAGATCTCCCATATTCACCAGGGGTGAAATCCCGGCCCCATTGAAGACAAAGGGAGTTTTGCTGTTGACTTCAGTGGAGGCAGGATTTCACCCTAGGTGGGCAAAATATTCTTTGCATAACATGAACAAACTCAGTTCATTTAGGATTATTATTAGTCACCGTGGCTCCCCTCCACACATTCCAAACATATCCTTGGGAAACATACGCTTATTATACCTGATATTTAGATTAGGCATAGGAAGCCAGTGTCCTTGCCTCCCACAACTCCTTATTTTAGACATAGTCTACTGTCTGACCCTACTCTCTCAGTCCCGATTCAGCAAGGTACTGGAGCAGATGCCTAAATATAAGCACATGAATAGTGCCACTGACTGTTGATTTTCTTTCTCTATTATTTTGCATTTAATAATATAGGGCCAGATTCCACCACACTTAACTGACACTGAGAAATATCTTATTAGTTAAGGATCAGATTCTGACATCTTTTCTCAAGCTGAGTGGTACCTTACTCCACCACTTATTGGATATCAGGAAGTACATGACATTTAGTATTCTAGTTGAAAGCATTAGATCATGAATTTCTCCTGCAGTCAAGCTGTGCATCTATCCATGAAAAAGCAGGCTCCTAGGTTAGTCTGGCGAGAAACGGTCCAGAGAATGAAAGCTTATTGCTGCTACTTGGCAAAGATTTAATGAAAAGAAATGGAAGAAAGTCACCAAAATAAACTTCAGATGAATTGTGAAATCCTGCTGCTCATTTTCTTTTTTTGTTGTTGTTGGAGAAGCTGTTAGATTTCTGAAACTAGAGAGCACAAGAAGAGTAGGTGGACTGCAGACATCACTCTTCTCAAATTTCTGACAAAGTATTATAAAGGTGGCTATGTTACTATATGCTGGTTGGTTTTGGAGTTGATTTGTAACCTGACAAGCTTATAGTATGCAAAAGAATGAACATTGTCAGTAAGCCTTTACTGCTCACAATTATGTAATATTCTCATACTATTTATTATTATTTGTTGAATTTCAGATGATCAAAATTTTCTAAATTTCCAGTTAAACAAAAAACCCAAGATGAAATTTTTGGTGATGTTCTTTGTGAAAAATTCACCCTAATTTTTGACCAGCTATAGGGCTGGATCAAAGTTCCCAAATTTCAAAAAGTTTCAGCAACATTTTGTATTTTAAAAAAAAAACACTACAATTTTTAAATGGAATTCCCCCCCATTTTTCAATTGCTCCATTCTTTTTATTATGGTAGCACGTACAGGCCCAAAGTGAGATTAATGATCATACTGTACAAAAAAATCGAAAGAGAGGGTTTCTGGCCTGAAAAACTTATAGACTAAATAGACAACATGCACAAAGGCCCTATTTTGCAGATGAGTTACTTTGGCACAGAGAGATTAAGGGTATGTCTACACTGCATTTTAAAACCCGCTAAAATCAGCAGTGTAGACATTTCTGTTCAGGCTGGAGCTTGGTTTCTGAAACCCACCCCTCTCCCCTGAGTTTCAGAGTTGGAGCTTGAACAGGTTTTAAAATGCAGCGTAGACATACCTGTGACTTGCCCAAGGTTACACAGGCAGTTTTTGTCAGAGCTGGGAATTGAACCCACGTCTCCCAGAACCTGTTCCTGTGCCTGATCAACAAATCTGGTCTTCCTTTCAAAGGATAAGATATTAGAATTTGAAAAATTCTGCCTGTTAGCTGTTGTAATTTGATATAAATAGGCGAGCAACTTCAAGGAGGAAAGGATGATTCTACTCTGAAAATGGCACCTTCTTATTGAACAGATCCACTCCCCTCAGTGGGTACTAAGAGCCAGATCTCCTTGTGTTAGTGACACAAATAAGTTTTCACTGCCTGCTGTAATGCTACAAGAGAGTCAGCTGGAATTTTTGATCATCAGAATCGCTTATTAAGTTTCAAACTATTCCACTTCTGCAAACTCACTGAGGACAAAGTGTGCAGGTGTCACTGAGAGCCTCATTAGGCCTAGACAGCCTTTTGTTTCGGTTATGATGCCTTCCCCTTTCCCGCAGCTTGATCTTCAGACCTGGGGTTGATATTGCAGGGCTGGCAGTTAGAAAAAGTCATCTTTTTATTTATAAAAGGTAAATAATGTATTGTGAAGTCCTAAGTTTGGGTGCTGGATGAGTTCCCATTTTTGTTATAACTACCATCTTGATTGTTACTGGGGAATGAAACAAGAGCTTTCAGAACTAAACAGTGAGACTCTTCAGCTTGAGCTAAAGGGCTAATCAAGCTACATTTGAATGATATTTAAGCTCCTAAAGACATGGATAGGTGCCTAGGGATTTTTCAAAAGCACCAAGATGCCTTACTCTCATTGATTTCAATGGGACGTAGGCACCTAAATACTCTTGAAAAAAATCTCATCGTTAGGCATCTGAATACCCTCTAAAAATCTGAGCCTAAATTCTGTAGCATGAAGCTGTAATGCTCCTGTCCTCTGTGGACTGGGCACAGAAGGGGATATGCCACACACTGAACTCTGGGTTACACATTTGATACAGAGTCCTTGATAGACAGTAAACATGGATGCCATTGTTACAATTTCAGGGAACTCACAGACTCGTATGCACCTGCACCATGTCATTTTCTGTCCAACTACATTTTCACTGAAGACCGCCTCCTATTGTTTTCTTTTGTGTACTGCATTTACTTACTTTTCAGTTGGAATGAGAGACAAGTCAGATAGTCCATTATTATGCTCGCCAGTGCTGGGTTGTTTCCTACGATACATTCTCAAGTATTTTCTCCGGTTGAGCTTTAAATCCAAACCTTCTGGAAACAGAAATCCAGAACCAAAATGGATTTGTAAAAATAAATGTCTCTCACCTTGTTCTGAACATACCTCTCCATAACATGGAGCTAGGGTTTATTTCAGAAAGTTTTTGTTTGGTGGTGAATGGAGAATGAGATCTGAAATACTGAGGATTTCCTCCGTAAAAACTATTAACAATAAAACTAGTATTCAAACCTAGTGCAGGAAAACAGCTGGCCACCGTCAAACCAAGACCTGAGAGGTGTGGCCGACTGTGACTACCCCTAATTTAGAAAATGCTTGGCTTCCTAAACGGATGGAAGTATGAGTCTGGTTTATGCCCAAGTGCTGTCTCTTCAGACAATTATAGCCATTGTATCATGAAGCCAGTGCCTAAATTATGTCGTCCCATCTCTCTGAGTATACCATTAACCTCATATAAGAGGTGGAGGGGAGAAACAGAAGTGTATTGAATGTGAATAGCCCTATAGCTCTTTACGGTAAGAACAGATAATGAGTATAGCTCTTTAATAAACTATGGGAGTATTTTTAACAAACAGTATGAGCTTTCCCCAAAAAACTGAATAATCAGACATTAAAACATCTTTAAATTAGCTTTTACACAGACAAAGTATAGCATAGAATAAGGCAAGGAATGAGTTTTATTACACAGACAGAATCGATCCTATTTCATAAAAACTGAGGTATTGATGTACATATTATAGGAGAAGAAAAACAAGATTTTGCTCTCAGTTTTGTGGCTTCTGTAGTTCTTTCTCCTTGGCATCAAGGGACACAACTTTGAACCACTGTTGATTCATTCGCTTAGCAACAAGATTTTCTTTTCCTTTTGTTAATCCATGCAAGAGAGGCAGATGTAAGGTCAAAAGATTCTAGGCCACCCGTGTGTGGAGGAATGCAGACAATGGAACACAGAGTGTGAGGGAAGTTACAGAAACAGTCACTGCAAATGTACAGTATGAATTTGTTCAAATCAGGAATCATTCTGATGTGACAGGCCCTGCTTTATACACCACTAAACCACACTATGGGCTCCGTTCTCTTCCCCTCTCCTCTGCTTCTAGAGCCTGTGCCTCTGAACCCTGGTTGGTGCCACCTCTGTAACATACTCTCTCTTATCCTACAAAAGCCCCTCTCCAAGGAACCTGGCTTCATGGATTTGGGAGGGGACCAGCCAGTCTCTACTGTAGTCTATCATCCTCTTCCTCCCAGCCAGATAAAAAAACCCAAAAAACGGGGAGGAATGGTATTGCAAGTTACTGAAGATAGACTCTGCAGTGACTTACATTCTTTCCCACTGTGTGGTTTGAAATATCACCCTTGAGGAGAGATTCCTGAGGCAGGATAGCAGCCATGTTGTTCAGGAACCACAGCAGGCCAAGGAGGCTGAACAGCAACACAAAAGGAAGGGGCCTCCACAATAAGGGGCTAAAAGAAGGGAGAGTGAGAGGAGTTCAGCACCCCCAACCTCAGCTAATGACAGGGGAAGAACTGCCTGGCTTGGGGGAGCAATGTTCCCTTACAGCTCCCGCCTCTCTGCCCTGGCGAGTATGGTGAGAACTCCCCTGCTGCTTCAGTAAGCACTGTCCACATATATGTCTTCCCTTCTTCCATGGGAGCTGGGGGGAAGCTATTTTAGGGTTGGAACTCTGTCTTCTTATGCCAAGGGCCATTTTACCACCCTCATCTTCATCTTCTTTTCCTCCTCCACTCCACCACCATGCCCCTTCCTTCTCTTGGACTACTAGACACATCCACCCTTAATAAGGTCTTGCATTAAGCTAGCACGAACCAGGAATCTCTGAAATCTTTTCACAGCAAGGGTTTATGATCTATTATAAATGATTAGATATTTAAATTGTTAGTGATGCAAATTGGCAAAACCCCAACCCACTTCCAAGATAGTACTGGAGTGCAAAAGTTAAAGATGCTTTTGCAAAGGATAAACTATTACCTGTAGCTCTAGAAGGGTCTTCTATGCCAACTACCTGAGGTCTCTAATAGATTATTAGCTGCACTGAAACTCAGGGACAAACTCTGAATAGTACTGAGGACCTATAACTCCCATTCAATTCCAGTTGCTCTATGTATTGCATTTACTCATTCCTGCTCCATTCAATTGGTGTCAGCTAATACCATTAGGTCATCTAGTGCTGAAGTTCTCAAACTTTTGCACAGTCAGGTCTATATCTTAATGGAGCAATTGTCTCATGGACACCTCCCACACACTGGACATTGCATGGATTACTTCCATCCCCATGATAACTGAATATCATCCCTACAACAACTGTAGCAACTGCTTACAACAACAAAAAAAGTGATAGTAGGATAGTACCAAATGAATATTTACCGTCTTTTAAGGCACTCTAGTAGTCAGGAAAAAGGAGAGGGAGTCAACATCATGTGACCAGTCAGCTCTCCATAGACCATTGGCAAGTGTTCCATGGACGACTGACGATGAACAAAAATAGTTCACTTTTACGTATTCTCAAGTGCTACACCTTGTCCAGTTGTCACGTGGAGTTGTAGGTGCTAAGCAGTGGCATAGCTGGGTTCTGCAAAAGATCTTAAAATATAGTGATGGTGGGAAATCAACTGCCTGTCTGGAGGTGTCACTCGAAGAAGTATGGGGGCCTTGGGTAGCCAGTAGGATTTTGAGGGTTCTTGTAGGGGAAGGGAGACTGCACTGAGTTTAAGGCTAGTAAGCAAGACATGTGGAGGCACAATGGGATAGAAGCTAAAGGGATTTTAACCAAAAGTTTTTGAATCTTAAAGGTTCCGGTTCAGCTAAAAAAGTAGATTTTTCCTTGCAAACCAATGGCATCATGGGGTTAGATGCCTCACTACAGTTTTTCAGGCACTTATTCACAGAATTGGACTAATCAACACATTTGGATTCAGGAAGGAATATTAGCATTTTGGGTGCCCTTTGACTTCTTCTGTAGCATGGAACAGGGACCATCTGTTAAGATAATGTGGGAGCAGCTTTTTGATTGATTTCCTGACTATAAAGGGACAGAGAGCATTAAGGACCTCTGTTCTTTCGGCCCTCTCATTCTCTGTTTCAGGGGATAGATTAAACTTTATGTTGGTTCTTTCTTTATCCTGGGCCTCATTATTTCTGTAACTGATACTTCCCTTTGCCTGAATTCCTAATAGATGAATGGTCAGTGGTGAATCAAAGCAGAATTCTTACTGATCAGTGTATCTTTGTGTTCCTTACCATTTGTAATCATAACGAAGAATAATGTATGGTTTGGTATATTATCATTCTTTTAACACTTTCCTAAGGTTTAAAGGTTTTTCCCTCTTTTGCTAAAAAGATAAAAATCCACTATTCTTAGGCTTTAATAGAAAATACAACATCTTCAAAACAGATTAAAACATGCACCAGAATGAATGTCTTATTGGTTTAAACCCAGCCCTGAGATTCCCCCATTCACTGTCTTAAGCCATTACACTCCTTAGTCACCAATTTGAAAACAACAGAGAAATTAATCAATTTCACAGTCTTATAGATGAGCAGAAACTATTTTCTCCAGGGCAGCTTTTGCATTTATATTTAAATGCATTGCTTTTGGCCAGGAAGTTCTGCCTCATTTAGAGGCAGGAGTTATAAAGACCTACTGTGAGACGTAGAGTAATATAGACTTAAGAGATCTGAGCACATTTCAAGTGTCTCAGACTAAGCAAAAACATATCACTTATACAAATATGCCAAGATAGAAAGAATATGATACAGATAAAGAAAGGTGTGATTGCTATAAAACTGGCTATGTTAGATTATGGATAATGTTACAGTATTCTATAATTGCTTAATGCACCCCAGGCATTCTGGACATGCTGGGACAGATCTTCATCTGGTGTAACTTGGCATAATTCCATCAGTGGAGCTACTCCAATTCACATCAACTCAGGATCTGTTTGACCAGAGATACCTCACGCCATGTGGCAGTTTAGAGAGTTATAGAAAATGACTGAGTTCTTACCCATAAGTAAATAAGAAAAGGATCCACAGCATGAACTGCTGTCCTGTTTCCTCTATGTTGTTGCAAGAACAGTTAGAAAAGGGTAAGTTGCTTAAAAGCCAAGTTGGCAGAACTTTATTTCTTCAAAATGCTTTACAAAGAGGAGCTAATTAATCCTCATAACACACTTATCAGGGAGGAGAATAAAAATGATCAGCCCCATTTTACAGACCGGAAAACTCAGATAGATAGTAATTTGCACAATGCCAGACAGGAAACCATGTTGACACCAGAATTTGAGCCTGAGGTGGATCTCTGTGTTTTTAGTGGAACAGTGAGAATCACCTAGGGATACATGTGAGACAATATTTTCTTTCCCCCTACTCCCCTTTCCATGCCAGGAGAATCCTGCTGTCTAGCCTCATTACCTCTCCTTTCATATAAGGATCCTGATACTCTCGTGTTTAGGCTTGGCAGAATTTTTTTTTTATAATTTCCACAGATAATATCAATGTTTATTTATAAGCATTTTTTTATTTTATCAATTGAAACTTTCAGAGTTGCAGGAAATTACGGGTGGTCACACAATGGTGGGGTCAGACAGTAATTATGTAATTACAGTATGCATTCAGATTCTAAAAATAAAACTTTAGAACTGTTAAAACACAAATTGTCACATCACATATCAAAATATGCCAAGTAAATAACCTTAAATCAAATTCCAAGAAGTTTTCAAGTAGCATTTTTCTTATCTTGCATATCTGTCAATTTTGATTAGTTATCGATGGCCATATTTTTTGTCAGTTTCTGTGTGTACAGTGAAACCAATGTTTACTGATAAAAATCGAATCCTTCAAAGCCTGCTCATATTCATATTCAATGTAGAGGAGTAAGAATTGTGATTATCAGTTTATCTTTATAATGGTATATTACATTAAACCTGCTTTAGTGTGAACTGAGCAAAAGTGGGTATGGGTCCTGCAGAACCTATATGCCTGGACCCCTTCCAAAACCACCGATTTTTTTTTTTACGAACTCTCCATCCTTAATCACTCTTCATGTGCTAAATTATTATAAACAATAAGTCACAACTTATGCATTCTAGGTGATACTCTTCCTTAATTCTGTTCTCCTTTCCTCCACTCAATTTTCCCACTGAAGCATTAAAAGAAAAAGTGCCAAGTATTGAGAGCTCCTGCTGTAGAATGAGTGTAGTTATTCCACTCCTATAAGCTGCTGCTCATGCTGTGCTCTGCAGGGGAATGAGGTCATATGGGCACTGAAAGAAACTGCAGAAAAAAATGCCAAGCAAAATTTACTTGAGCAGGCGAGAATTACCTCACTGACTGCTTCTTGGAGTTCCTCTGCTTTGTTATAGCACCAAATACAGGACATTAACAGAGGGCCAGGCTCAGTTTTCCTGTCAGACAGAAAATGAATAGAATGGAGGTTGGGGTTCGCAGGAGGGAAAATATATAGAGAAAAGACAACCATCACCAGAGTTTCCTCTATGAAAGGAAAAAGGAATAAAAGGCAGGGACAGATATGACAACAGATCCAGTTGAACAGTAGAACAGTTGAAGGTCTTTTGATGTAACGGTGAAATGTGTCATAAGGGAGGAAAAAAATTACTGTACAGTGCAATTGTCTTAAGAGAGCAAAGCTGACGCAGCAGGGCACTTAACAAAACACTAGTGGAATTGCAGGGTAAGAACAGAAAGAAGTACTGAAGATGTTCATGGGGTTTGTGTCTGGCCAAAACTGTCACAACTGGGGTAGTGTGGTTCACTGGGAAGGAAAAGGCACAAGCTGCTTGCTGCAGGACTCCATAGCTTGTTAGGGCTTTACTATCCACACTCCAGGATACACTCTGTTAAGAACAGGAAGTTCCAGACATACATATACAGGCCAATTCTCCACCCACACTGGTGTAAATCAGGTGTAACTCCTTAGAGCTCAGTACAGCTACATATGACTTTGCCATATAAAGAAGTTCATGCATTGACTTAGTCAGATACACTTATTAATGGACAAGGGTTTTAGTTCTAGTTTAATATTTTAATTATTTAATTTCTTGTAGGTGCATTTAGCAAATTACACAAACAGATCATGGTTTTTATCTATTTGTTAATTATTTAAAATTGTTGGGTGAATAATATTTATGAACATATTTATGCTATGTGGCATTCACAAACTGTTGCCAGGGAGTATTCAGTTAAATATTTACCATTCATAAATGAGTAGTCAACATTATGTCTGGGCACCTAAGCCACATGGTATTCTCTCTCTTCTCTCACCAGATGACCTAACCTTTATCAGCTACTTCACCCAAAGTGAATTTTGTTCACAGGTCCAAAATTTGTTTTTGCACACATCTAGTTAACAAAAGGAGAACAAAATTGGGTGTCAACGTGACCAGATTAAAATGCTAGAGCTGATTGAAAAATTAACAAGTCCTTATATAGCACAGAAGAAAAAACTATGGACCGTCACTCGAAGAATAACATGAAAAATGTTTGGTGTTTTCTCTCTTTCATCCAAAAAATCAGAACTTTTTGAAGAAAAAAAATGAAGATTTTCACAGAAAGTCTTCATTTCTGGCAGGCGGGGGAAGGGGGAGTGAAGCCTGGTCTCTTTTCAAAAAATGATGATTTTCTGTGAAAATCTTTATATTTTCCACTCAACATTTTCTGACTTTTGGTTTAAATACAAACACACACACACACACATGCACCCCCAAAGATTTTTGGGGTTTCTATTTTATTCAGGTTCTTGTTTCCCCTCTCCTATTCTCTTTCCTTTCTTTCCCCCCATTTTTCAGTGGCAAGATGACATAAGAAAAGAAAGAGGTGGAGGGACAAAAGGGATAGAAAGTTTATTTATTTCTTTTTAACAAAACATATTTACCGTTTTTAACGAGCTTTGCAAAATACCATTGAGAATTCTCAAAAATGCTAATGGATATTTTCCTCTGCTATTCAGCCACTTTTATCTCTGAACCTTTGCTGAGGTTTGCCCATCACCAGTGATTGCTATTGGAACAGCAAATACCCTGCTTGAATAAGCCACCTGCAAGTAGGTTGGAGGCACTCTGCAGATGCTTCAGCTCATTTTGATTAAAAGTATAATTTAAGAGAAGAAATGTGCATTTGTTGCCATCATCTGAGCTGCAAAGTAATAGAGATAATATTAATTTTCAGTTAAAACTGTCACAGAAGCTTGCCATTTTCTATATGATGGCCACCATAAACAACCTCCCTGCAGCCAGGCTAGATTCTGAGATAAAAATAAGGCTATAGGTCAATTGCTTATTCCCTTAACTGGTGGAAGTACATTTTGGAGGGGGCTTTTTTCTAATACTTGCTGAAGAGCTTAGCCTGGTGAAAGTGAGTATGTAGCAACAAATGTCATATAAACTGAAGTAAAGCAAGGCTCCAGTTCCTTACTAGGTATTTCCAAATTGTTACTCAAGGTGTTTGATTTGTAGACAATTCGTCTCTCGCTCTTCCTGGCCTATCTCTCCTCTTAATAACAGATTGTCAGCCCTTGCGAACAAGCAAGAGCAAATCAGCCTGTCCTCAGTCTCCTCCTACACTTAAATCAAAACACAAAATCCCACAAAATTGTCCTTTTGTTTGGTGATGACACGTTTGACAAATTGGAAGACCTGTGGGCACATAGTCACACTAATTTCATTTCTGTCTGTGTTTCATTTAGCACTGACATGACTCATCTCACTTAAGGATCACATACACCATCATCACTAATCTTCTCCAGAGAGGTTTGACTTAGAGCAGGTGAATTTTACTTGAGTAACAGTAACTCTCAAATAACTAAAGGAGAAGGAGATAAAGAAGAAACAGCTCCATCTGAAATGTTGATAATTTTAGAATCCAGTGGTATTCCAGCAGAAGAGAGTTAAAAAAAATGCTTATGAGGGTGATCATTAATTAAGATACCGAAGAAAGTGAAGGAGGATATTTTCTGAGGAAATCTGTGAGTGTCTAACATTATCCTTCTGCTTTCACTAATACTTCTATAATATAGAAGTACTATATATAATAAATACTAATTCCCTGACAAAAAACATAAGACAGACAGAATTAAGACTGAAAGGAGCACAAGGTAGAAGATGGAGAAGGAGGAGTAATACCAAAAATCCTTCAGCTAGCTCATGGAAGAGAAAGAAGGGCTCAAGATTATGATGGGTCTTTATACTGTGGTGATGATATTAGGGGCTCAGATGCTTCTGGTGGTTGTGTGTCATAGGAGCTTTGTGTGTGTGATGCCTGTACTCTAAGAAGCCGTGTAAACCACTTTCCTAACATTTTAGGAGCGTGTCACAATGTCTTTTCCTTTTGGATCACCCATTTTTAATAGTGGAGATACATCCTTTTTTGAACTTTGAATTGTTGGCTTGTAGTTGCAATTTCACTTAAATTTGAAATGTGAAAGTCCGTGGCTTTTTTTTAGATGACGCAGTGTGATTTGCCACATTATTTGCTACATTATTGCTCATGAAATATTATTAGCCACGTGCATTAATTACCCCTGGGTAATTCCCATGATTCCCGACAAGTAGAAAATCCTTGCATGTCACAGTTCAAGAATGAGCCACACTTCAGTGGGTTTGAAATACTTGCTGAAACATCTAGTTATTGAAACAACTCCAATGTAATGTTCCCTTTTCACTCGAAGGAATCACCAAAGAGAAATGCAAACATCATTCCTGTGACTTAAGTGGACTTACTTCAGGAATGGATTTGACCCATTGTGTCCCCAGTGGTTCTCATGGAAGAATTTTTAAAGGCATGTACTACTTTTCTTTAAAATTTTCTATCCTCCGACTGCAGCCTACAAAGAAAATGTTTAACTCCAACCTGCAAATACCTATGATCTTTGCAGTCTCAACACAGCAATCACAAGCAAACTGCAATCCATACAAGAAAAACAAACCCCTGAAATTAAATCATTACTGAGCAAACCTATTTGGAGAATTTTCCTAATCACTCATTTTGGTGACTAAGCAGCATGGTGGCTGACTGGTAAAGCTTTGATATTAACAGTGTGGCAGCTTGGAAAAAAATAACGATGGGTCATTGTTCAAGAACTGTGCATAATTTCAAAGCCCTCCCAAGTTCCATGGATGACTGGATGTTCTTGCTGCAATTATTACCACTGAAACAGTTAACATTAATATCCCCATTGTCACTACTGGACTTCAGAGTTAACGCTCCACTGAGAAGAGTGGGGTAGTTCATACTTCTCTTTTAGAGATTGTTTTTTTCTGCTGGTCTGTAGATTCAGTATGACAGCACTGTTCTGGTTCACATTTTGAAGGTTTTCTTTGTGATTGTAAGACTAGATGCTTCATTTTTTGCATATGAAAATTTAAATTGAGCAGAAACTGATGGGTCCGCCAGAGGAGTGCCATAATGGTTTGCCAACATATATTGACTATTGGCTATCAGGCTACTCTAACACTGAGTTGACAATGAGGTCTTACGACAAGGGGGGAAAATAATCATTCATTACATAATGTTATAACTCCACACCTCTATACTATTTCACGGACAACTAGACACAAGGTCAGTTACAAAGATACACGTTCTGAACATCAGGATAAAAAGCAGTTTCTTTGGGAACAAGAACAACCTGAAAGTACTCAGAGCTTCCCTTTTTACTAAGGCAACCTTTAAAACTTCAGATAATGGGGAAAGACAAGAGGTGGCTTTTGTCACTTGCTCTGCTTTTGCAGACACATTTTTTTCTCCAGTGGCAATTGTCATGTTAAATCCTTGGGACAGCCAATCTAAGCCTCATTTCTAGTACCTAGGTCTTCCAACTGCCATCCAGAGATTTGATATAGACATTGTGAGCCACGGACTACACCTTACTGCATTGGTTTATTTCCCTTCCGAATCTTCAGGCAGCCTTTTTGGCCACAGTTCCTATACTTAACTAGTTTGACTCTTTGCTAAATCTTCTGAGGAGGGGATAGGCTCCTTGGGCATTATACCCTTGAATAGGTACTTCTGTTTCTCAGGAGGACTATGCTATATATCCCCCCTCACCCCTGCTTGCTAGATTCTCTAGCTACCTTTGAAATCTTTGGAAAAATTTCTACAATGGAGCCTTTCACCACCTTTTAATTCTAATTTTTCCAAATCTTGGGGGGAAGCCATTCTAGATCTGACCATCCTTTCGTAATATTTGAACAATGGCTTTATAAGGGATTGCTTGCAAACAGGGACATTAGAATTCTTCTGTAGCAGATAAACCCTAATCAACAGATCAGTTCCTCTACAGATGCTATTGCTCCCCCTGTATTTGCTATGGGATTATTAAATACTTAATGGTCCTGATTCTGCACCTTGAGTAGTCTAGTGGGTGGAAAACAATATCAGATCTGAATGGGAGCATTTTATGCCCACTTCACCTAGGTGTAAGTGCCTGTGCAAAGTGCAAGGTAAAGCGAAACCAGACAAAAGGATTTTATTATTCTTATTCACCTCTCTGAGCAGCATGCGCCTTGTCCCCTGGCCTTCCTGGAGCTGCTATCATTTAAACCAGCTGATGATCTGCCCCTTTGAAGCCAATGGGACTAATGGGCAATGGGGACAAGATTGAAGGAAAGCACATGCTTAAGTGTTTGCAGGAGCAGGGCCTAAATTTGCCTTTGCACTAGGTACGGTGTAATAGGGAGACTGCAACAATGGGGCAGATGTTTCTGCATATTTAGAATAGGAACGAACACTTGCGCTTCTGGGCATGTTTGCACTTAGTGACTCCAGATGAAATTTTGCTCAATTTGCTTCTAAAAATAGAGGTTGGGTTCATACTGCCTCACGGATAATTGCCATGAATACATTCCATGGAGCAAAACTAACTTACTTTTTTTTTGGGGGGGGGGGGGAGGGGCAGGAGCAGAGGTGAGATTCCAGGCTCCAGAAGCCAAGCAGCTGGGTGGTGGCACCTCCTGGTCAGGCTCAAGGGTTGGGAGAGTGGGGAGGGGGTCTCTCAGCGATGCCAGGCGCAGGATCTATGGTGGGTTTGGCAGCCATGGCATCAGGAGGTGGACTATCTTTTGTAGGGCCCCCACCCGGGAAGGAGGTCGATTGCTCCACACCAACGAGGGGTGCCCCTGGTGGTTCAGGTCCCGGCCGCGTGGCACTGGCCGTTGCCTCAACAGCGGCTGTCGGTGGGGTGCCTTCTGCGGCCGGGTTAATGGAGTCCAGGGGCTCCTCGGAGGTGGGAGCGGAAGCAAAACTAACTTACACAAGCAGAGTATAATAGTTATAGATTGCAACTGAGTTACCCTGGCAATAAGTCTAGTCCCAGGAGCCCTGACTCTCACTCCCCTATCCACTTTCACCCTGTTCTAGATAGTGAAATCCTGAGCCAATCACTGGGAGTTTTGCTATTGACTTCAATGAGATTAGGATTTCAAGCACTGTGTAATTTTCACGATCACTATACCGGATATTAGAGGTCTGCCTATGCAAATTTTTGCTGGGCATGTACTCTAGCTCTTAGTAGGAATGGGCAAACTGGCTCGGTTTAAGAAATTGAGCTTGGCTAAGTTTAGAAGTGGAAATTCCAAAATGTTAAGAGAGAAAAAAAAAAAAACTGTTCTCATGGTATGTCTGGCTCAGTAAACACCAAGTAGTACTTGTGTGGGAAACTTGCAAAAAAAGCTTGACTCTGGGTGATTTCTCACACAATTTCCAGAAGAAGCAGCCGAGAAGTTTGAGAAGTAGTTTGCTAATACTTTCACAAAGGCATGGGCTGAATGTGAGCTATAGACCAGATCCTCAACTGGTTTAAATCAGCACTGCTCCACTGATGACCATGAAACCATGTCAATTTACAACAGCAAGGATCTGGCCCTATATGTTAATTCAGTGAAATCCAATTAAACAATGAATTTTCCATTAACAAAGCTGCTGTTAATACTGTTTTATTAATGAAGCTGCTGCTAATATTGTTCATTAATGAAGCTGCTATTCTCTAATGTGCTCTAATCAGAGCTGTGCAAAACTTTCAGAATGACGTGTTCAGATTTTATTGCAAATTAAAAGCTTTGGTCAAGTTCAGTGAAAGGCTTAGTGAGGTTCATAGACATTCAGACAAATCAAGGCTGTGCTTTATGGGCAAGGTTGCAGGCTCTAGACTAGGGGTGGGTAAACTTTTGGGGCCGAGAGCCACACTTGGGTGGGGAAATTGTATGCAGGGCTGGGGCAGGGGATTGGGGTGCGGGAGGGAGTGCAGAGTGCAGGAGGGGGTGTGGTGTGCAGGAATGGGCTCAGGGTAAGGGATTGGGGCAGAGGAGGGGTGCAGAGTGTATGTGGGGGCTCAGGGAAGGGGGTTGGGGTGCAGGAGGGGTGCAGAGTACAGGAGGGGGCTCAGGGAAAGGGGTTGGGGTGCATGTAGGTGCAGGGGGCAGCAAGGGCCTCAGGGCAGGGAGTTGGAGTGCAGGAGGGGTACGAGGTGCAGGCAGGGAGTTGCGGGGTCGAGTGCAGGAGGGGTTTGGGCTCCAGTCCAGCTCTGCTTACCTAAAGCGGCTCTGGGGTGGCAGCGGCGTGCACTGGGGCCAGGGCAGGCTCCCTGCCTGCCTGCCCTGGCCCCATGCTGCACTGCACTGGGAAGCAGCTGGAACCACGTCCCTGCGTGGCCCCTGGGGAAAAGGGGGGGCACAAGGCTCCACATGCTGCCCTTGCCACACCTCCAGGTACCTCCCCTGAAGCTCCCATTGTCTGTGGTTCCCTATTCCTGGCCAATGGGAGCTGTGGGGGGCAGTGTCTGGAGGCAAGGGCAGTGCACGAAGCCCTCTCCCCCAGGGCCCCAGGGACGTGGTGCTGGTCACTTCTGAGAGTAGCGCAGGGCCTGCGGCACCATGGGGGGGCAATCCCGTGGGCCAGATCCAAAGTACTGAGGGGCCGGATCCAGTCCGTGGGCCGTAGTTTGCCCACCCCTGCTCTAGACAGAGATTTGTGGTTTTGAGTGGAATCTGTGCAAATCTCAGTGGTTTTGTCTCCAAATCAGGGAAGAAATTCTGTCATTTCAGCTGAGTTTTGCTATTCAATATTGGGTTAATTCCAACCTACGTCATAGGTGAAAACCCACAGGAACCAAACCAAAACAAGTAATACAAAAGTGTGTATTGCCCATTTGCACATGACTCCTATGTATTGTAAAGCTCTGTTTCTAATGTGAAAGTTCTGGAGCGTATGGCGTAGTCACATGATTTACACCTGCCTTGGGGCTCATTTGGCCCATATATCTGTCAAGGTTCCTCCCCCACTCTGAACTCTAGGGTATAGATGTGACCACAGACCCAAACCCTTGGATCTGAGAACAATGAAAAAGCATTCAGTTTTCTTACAAGAAGATTTTAGTAGAAATAGAAGTAAATAGAAGTAAAGGAATCACCTCTGTAAAATCAGGATGGTAGATACCTTACAGGGTAATTAGATTCAAAACATAGAGAATCCATCTAGGCAAAACCTTAAGTTACAAAAAAGACACACAGACAGAAATAGTCATTCTATTCAGCACAGTTCTTTTCTCAGCCATTTAAAGAAATCATAATCTAATACATACCTAGCTAGATTACTTACTAAAAGTTCTAAGACTCCATTCCTGTTCTATCCCCGGCAAAAGCAGCATACAGACACACACCCTTTGTTTCTCTCCCTCCTCCCAGCTTTTGAAAGTATCTTGTCCCCTCATTGGTCATTTTGGTCAGGTGCCAGCGAGGTTACCTTTAGCTTCTTAACCCTTTACAGGTAAGAGGATTTTTCCTCTGGCCAGGAGGGATTTTAAAGGGGTTTACCCTTCCCTTTATATTTATGACAATATCAGTCACGTGTTTTGAACCCATCATGGAGTCTCTCTGGTCCATATCACAGTCACTTTGACTTATTCCTTCTTGGGGGCTCATCCAAACTGTACACCTGACTTCTCAGAATTCTATAAAACATTGTGTTTTCATCAATTGATGCTCCTAGCTCTTTCATTTTAATTCACCTTCTTTCATCCATTCTGTTATTTTCAGCTTGTTAGAAAAGAGTAAGGAAAACCCAGGTGCAGGCCCTAGCTGATGAAAGAAAGAATTTTTTTTAAATGAAAATGAATGGAAAGAATATGACACATTTCATGACTTTTACCTTTAAAAAAATCATAGAAATTTAATATACTGGGACTAGGAAGAAAAGTCTCTTCTAAAATGGGACTGAAGATTGCTCTGTAAAAATACCTGAAGAGTCCTAGAGAAAAGTAAAAAGTTGGTAACAGGGGAGTTAAAATTTGGCACTGAAGCCAAAATTATGACGACTTCTTTGGTGATGCACTACCATGTTACACTTAAGTGACAAATGAAAATAAAGCACAAGAGAAGCATAAAGTGCAGGACTCTGAACAAAATACAGAGAAGTTGGGCACAAACATAATAGAGAGGATAAGCTGAACAGGAGGCTGCAGGAAAAGGATGGTGGGGGAGGAGAACAGACATAGAATTGTGAACACAGAGGAACAGCCATAAACATACAAATGGACAACCTTCAGGGAAATTGTCCTATCATTATTTTTAGGTTTTCTTTCTATAGTGTCTGATTAGCTGAGAGCTCTCTAATAGCCCTGGCTGTAGGCTTGGTCTGTTAGGCCTAGGAAAGCTGTTCTTCATAAGGTGACCTTTTGATGGACAAGTAGCACGGTACTCTAATTACACCAGTCAGAGTAGCAATGTGAATAAGTGCTCCTCTAATACCTAGTTGGGGTGAGGGAAGAAATAACTACATGCCTTGTTAGACTTGACTCAGGGAAAGGGCCTCCTTCTTTCTTTTCTTCTGTTTCGCTCTTCCTTCCTTCCAATCATTTTTGACATTTTGAGATTGAGTTTGGGGATACTCAAATTCAAGACTTTCTCTTCGGCCTGCTACCCACTCTGCTACCTTTCTCCACCACCACCAAAACAAAAACCACCAAATCTAAGATTTCTGAGTATGTTCAACCTTAAAAACTCCTCTCTCTCCTCTCCAGGAATGGTCCAGGCCCCATCACTGCAGAGCAGGAACAGTTTAGCTATGACGTTAGTGGGAACGTTATTCAGGGCCAAATTCTGATGCCTTTGCTCATGTTGAGTAGTCACTGACTAAGCATATAGGCCAATTGATGTTGGTAGCATGACTCATGGAGTTAAATGCTATTCATGGTGAATAAGGGTATCAGAATCTCGCTGTCAGTGAACAATCCTGAAAAAACACAGGGCAGGAGGGGAGAGACGCCAGCTTGATTACATGATCCACAGTGTTTTTTCTGGGCTTTTAACAGCATATGAAACACTGAGCCTTCTTGTGGACCTCCAAATGTAAAACCTTTCTTGCACTTTAAAATGCTCAAACTTTTCTTAATCCATTCAGTCCACAACTACTTAATATGATTAATTAATTAATCAAGTAAACATCCTGTTTACTACTCATTGTGATTTAAAAAAATTAAATTAGAAAGGAACCAAATTAATGGCCGTTAGATAAGCTTCTGTACTGTTACCACAACAGTTCTCTTGGAAGTTAGTAATTACAATTATGCAAATCTTAATTAAGGTAATTATTGTTCAGTTTATATTGACTTGGGGAAAGAGTCCATTGACACAATCAATTTAATCATGCTGTGTCAGACATTTCAAACCACTACATTTATTTCAACATGCCATCAAGTGCTCTATGGTACTGTAGAGCCATCGTACAGAAAGGAAGTACCATACCCTGGAAAATTAAAGGAGGAAGACCATGGCCTCTCTGTTCCCACCAATTTCCTCCCCAGTTTTTCCATTTCCCACCTAGTTTACAGTGGAGTCAGAAGACCTGATGCTCCATTCTCCTGAGTTAGTCAGTACAAGAATAGGGGAAAGGCCAAAAAGTGGTTCTAATTCTAAGGCCCTTGGGGCCAGTTTGGTCCTTGAGGGAATCATAGCAGGCTTAGGTCTGCTTTAATTTATGTTCAGCCCCTTAGAGGTTGTTTCACAGCTCAGAAGAACCAGACCATAGTGTACTCTGTCCGCAGTGTACTCTATGGGTACGTCTACACTACCCACCGGATCGGATTGCTATTCTCGTAGTTGAAGTTGTGTATCTTCGGTCGATCCCCCACACCAGTGTAGACCAGGCCTATGCCGGTGACTGCCTGGGGGGCATCACAGAATTGTACTGCTGGTTCTTTGATACCCCCTTACACCAGAATATCCTTTCAGGGCAATTTCAGATGGGTTTATGGACCTTTTATGCTCCCAGAGCAGTGTAAAGAGGATGGGCAATAACAGAGAATCAGGTCCAACAGCAGGGTTGGAAGGAAAGAGGAGGAGAATCTCACGTGAACAGTCTGTCATGGACTCAGCATTGAGTGACAAGGAAGAAAGAGGAACCAGGAAGGCTAATACTTTACTAAAGCTCTAATTCAGCATTGAAATATCTGTAAATACACAGAAGAAAGAGGCTAAAATATTACAAGGGAAGGAAGAGCTGCTAACAAATGATCTCACTCCCTGGCTGCAGGCTCAGTGAAGCATATTGGCTGCTCACGTAAGACCTTGATTGATCAGGTTGCAAGGTATAGCAAATTAAAAGCATCCAGCTACTGAGAGGATTGTATCTTAAATGTGGTAGGATCAGCATGTAAAGCTGATGTATGCATCCATAGGGAGAGATAGGAAGGCACAAAAGCTACAGGTCAACTATAATGGAGGCTAAGCAGAAGCAAAATCTAATGATAGGGGCCAGGTGCAGGAGCAGCAGCAGGAGCCCTTTTAAAAAGATCCTAATTTCAGAGCCAGTGGCTGCTGGTGCAGGCAGCTCTACCTGCATTGCAGCTACTGCAGTAGTTCAAATAGGCTTGTATCCGCAGGGTCCCACATCACCTCACTACCAACCTTTCATCCACAGATTTCATACTGTAGGCACCTGGGCTCATCTAGATTGCATCACAGGCAACTCCATCACCCGTTTTGTGAAGACTGTGTGCTATACACAGTAGCATGTACACTGAGGGATTGAATTTAGACTTGCTAGCTCCAGTCTTCACGTCAGCCATTTGGATGACAGTCATGTCGAAAGAATAAATATCTGTCGTGTTCCTCAGAGGCAACTCAGTACAATGAAATCTTTCTGTGACCAGCCCTTATGAACACAAGATTACATGATAAATCTGTTAATACTGAATTTATTGAAAATTGGCACATAGGTACAGTAGATAATAGCCCAATGTATTTATCCCCTAGGCAGCCTTGTTTGTCCCGGCTAAAGTCCAAGTATTGACATGCTGCTGCCGAATACCCAGAAGGAGATTATTGTAACTAGCTGAGTTCTAGTCTCTTCTGAGTAAATACCACAATTTCTTTTGAAGAGTCAGTTGATGTGAAATAATGAACCAGTAAGCTTTTAACTGAATTGACTGTCTATTTTTGTCCCTCTGGCTAATGTTGCATTGTGTGATTATCTAGAAAGTCCTCCAATTTCATCCTAGATGGAGTATTTTTAGCACAAAGAGTGGCATTTGTTCCCTTCATCAAAGGTGAGAGAGTTTACTTTTGGCAGGGTAATGCTGAGCAGTTCATTTTAACAAAGAAACGCCCTTCTGAGTCCACATGTGCTGTATCTATGTTTGGGCTCTCGCTCTGTGGCTTAGAGCCAGCCTGCAAACCCCCGGCTGCTCTCCGGCTTTCAGCCCTCTCCCAAGAACTGCTCTTCCGAACTCAGCCAGTCTGCTCTGACCCACTTAACTCACTCTCAGGCCTCCTGTAGCTTCCCAGACGCTGCCCCACTCGCTTAATTGGCCAAAACAGGGTGTACCTGGACTGGAATCGGAGAGCTGAGACCAATTTCCTTTAGTGGGCCACCGACCCTATTTCAGAGGGTTAATACTAATAACACCTGCACCAGCTTTACAGCAGTTCCCGTTAAAACAATATGGAGGTCTGAAAGGGATACACAACTGGAGAGGTAAATTTAAAATGCAAATAAATGTATTTGTTTTAAAGAACGAGATTTATCTTTATCTCTGTACTTTAAAAAGTGAGGTCACCAAACAGTATTATTATTAATAAATTAGCAATTAATAATGACATTACAGTAGTGCCTAATTGCCCCAACTAAGAACAGGTCTTATTGTACTATATGCTGAACGTATTCAGCACCTGCCCCAAAATAACTTACAGTCGAAATAAAGTATGGGAGGAGAAACAGAGGCCCCAAAGCATCTCTACACTGCCATTAGACATCCATGGCTAGCCCGTATCTGCTGACTGGGGCTCGTGAGGACTCGGGCTAATGGGCTGTTTAATTGTGGCGTAGATGTTTGGGCTTGGAACCTGAGCTTGAGGATTGTACCCGCACAGGGTCCTAGAGCCTGGGCTCCAGCCCTAGCCCGAACATCTACACCACAATTAAACAGCCCCTTAGTCTGAGCCAGGTGGCATGGGCCAGCCGCGGGTTTTTAATTGCAATGTAGACATACCCCAGAAGGAGCAATGTAGACATACCCCAGAAGGAGAAATGACCTGTCCAAGGTTACCCAGCAGGTTTGTGGCAGAGCCAGGAATAGAACTCAGGTTCTTGAAATCCCAGTCTAGTGTCCTGCCACTAGATTTCACTGCCTCTCCTAAAAATCATACCTCCCCCCATCACCTTAAATCTGGATACAAATAAACAGATGGTAAGGGGGAGTGTACAAATAAAGTGTTAATGAATGGACCCAAGCCAGCGAGCATTATCTGGGCTGAGTAGCTCTGGGGAAAAGTGTGGATAATTTATGTGGTAGATATTCTCATTACAGATGGATCAGTCAGATCTCAAAGCAGCTGTCTTCAACACTAGCATGGGGAAGCAAAAGAAGAAAAGAACAAAGGAAAGATTTTTTTGTTGTTTATTTTTTATTTTATTACCCTGGATTGTCAGATATTCACAGCAGGATTTTTTTTCCCTACAGGTTCTCAGAAACCATCCTCCCTTTTTCATTTTGCTTTGCTTTTATCTCTTCCTCACTTTCAAACTTCTCTAACTCTGTCAATTTTGTCAACTTCTTCCTGTGACTCCAGTGTTAAACAAAACCCATAGGCATCTTTTTATTAACAAATATTTGTGCTAAACTTATTATCAAAAGGTCCCTCATTCATCTCCAAGTTACCCTTTATAAAATCTTTGCTTGGTTGTAAGGCTGTAAGCTCTTTGGAGCAGAGATTGTCTTTTGGTCGTGTGTTTGTACAGTGCCTAGCACAATGGGGTCCTGGTCCCTATCTGGGGGTCCGAGGTGCCACCACAATAGAAGTAATTTACAACAACAAAATAGATGCAACACTGTTTTATCTAGAAGAACTCCAAAGCTAGGGCTGGTAGAGAGAGGATATTTCTTCCTGTGGAAAATTTGAAAAAAAATGAAGATTTTTTTCACCTTCACTGAAAAATTTCTTCAATTTTTTCCGTTTTAGCTGAAAACCCCAAACCAAAAACTAAAAAAAAAAAAGTTTTGAAACTCAACATATTGGGAATTTGGTTGCCAACATGGGGTTTGAATGAAAATCCAAAAAAAACTTTCCATGAAAATGGAAAGTTGAAAAGCCATTTCATTCCAAAAAATATTTTTTGAGGAAAAAAAAAGGGGCCAGCTCTAAAGCACTTTATGTACATAGTAATCACTTCATTCATTACTGCAAGCAGGCACATGGGTGTATTATTTAGCATTACAGTGTTGCCTAAAATTGGGGATCAGGGCGCCATTGTGCTAGGGGCTGTACACACCTATGTAACAAAGACAATCATTGCCCCCAACTCTAAATAATTGTGTATTCTATTAACTCCTTTTCTCTTGAAAAACAAAGAGGGTAATATTAAATCTACTAAATGAACTGGAAACTTGGCTGGAACACTTCTGAAATTGGTTGCAGAGCAACAGTCAATGGAGCAGGGGTGTTTGCAACACAGTCGCTGGAATTGGGCACTGCTGACGACACGGGCTTTGGGGAAAATGAGTGGTGGAAATGATAGTAGGTAGGAGGACACTGGCAATTCTAACCAGGTCTGTCGACCCATTGTGGACTTGACTTTCTCACCATGTCTAGATCAATATTTTATTCCCTTGCTCCCATACTGGCTGCTGTCTGTTTTGTCCAACATATTGTTTAAGTTACGGCAAGTCAGCTCAGAGTAACGGCAAGCACTGCTTTTGTTAGACTTCATTACAGAAGGAAAAATGTTGCCATCTGTCATACATTGTTCCAAAACACCAAACTCAGCTCCTTTGAAAATATTTGTTTTTCAATCCAGTGACGGTAGCAGACACTTCTTTGGTTTGTTTTTGTGTCACTTTTTTTTTAAGACAAAATCACAGCGTATGCCATGGATTGACACAACTTTTCTTTATCACTTGATATAGCCAATTGGTGACTGCTATTTGGCAGCAGTTGCCTGAGTTCCTCTATTTCACACTCTTTTTTGCCTCCTGCTCAGCGTTCACACCATTGTCCTTTCAAAAAAATGTTTGTTAGGAAGTGCAGATTCCTCAAGCCAGGCTGGGTAGGCAGTGCTCACTCTCTTTGCAGTCAGATATGCTGGGATCCATACCCGGGCTGTAAACTGGCTCTGAGTGCACCTTTTCACCTCAGTTTGTTGAATTTTCTCCAGGTTTCCACACACCACTTTTAATTACCTTTTGTCTTATACTTCTGGCGGCAGGAATACTGCACTCAGGTTTCAAAGGAGCCAAAGGAAAGCTGGGAGGGCCACTGACCTATTCAGGGACTGCGAGACCTTTTCTTGGTGTGATATTGCCAAGGTTAATTTCGGGTTTGAAGTCTGAGAGTCACAGATACCATGCCAGGAGACAGGAAAGGAGTGGTAGATGTTATAGTGAGTTAATATATTAGCCTTTCATCTCTGGGTGCCTGGGCTGACACCTGGCCAAGGTCACAAGTGAAATAAATTTGGTGAGATAAGCCTAGTCACCACGGATGATAGAGACATCACACAATTATCATAAAATATATAACATGACTGATCGTTTCTGCTTAGGAAAGGCCCAGGACTGGGAGAGCCAGGCTATTTCCAGCTATAAAATCAGTTAGCAGAACCCTATCTATTCAGGCCTTTATTCTACGCTCATTAGCATATCTGGAGAAACACATATAGCAGCTATTCTCAGCTCAGACTCCCTTTTGCTGGAGAGTGCTGAACTTTTACTGATAGTGTAGAGTACAGATAGAACAGGATATGTCTACAGCACAAGGGGAAAAAACAGAAAAATGTCAAAAGCCCCATATAATGGTTGCTAAGTGAAATGACAGGTGTGCCCCGTCAAGCCACAACAGGTTATGTTATTCCCGTTTGTAAACTAATGTATTTTTTGTAAGCCAGAGATGTAAATAACGGAATCGGTCAAAATTAGACAGAGTGGTAGAAACACTGGGTTGCCTCATGAGTCACAAGAGCTATGTTATGCTAATCTAACAAAATAAATAAATCCAATCTCTGCTTGCATCCCGCTTGCACTGAGATTTTAGGCAAGGCAGAATAATTTTTCCATTTGCTCACTGCCTTATAGGTATAATACCATTGTTCATTTTGTGGAGAGGGGAGGGAAAAAGAATTGATTTCTGACTCATTACATGAGTCTTTGGAGCATTAAGGTATAAATGAAACATCTGCTTTCAACTGAAGGAGGCCTGAATAAATTGATATGAACCACTGTAAATTACAAAGCCTGGCTTTTAGGTAGAGAGGACTAACTTGTAAGGCTACTTTACCGTCTTTGACAGTCAGTCTGATTTCTTGCTTGGTTCTCATAGTGACAGGATTCAGGCAGCTCATCTTTATATTTATTATAACGTGGAGAGGACTCCTCAGAGGCCAGCTATCTGGGTACACTGCATGATTAAGCTCGTTGGGAGATTGCATGGGGAGAGAGTTTAACAACATTTATTTCACACTGCACGGTGCTAGGTTACAGTGCCTCTGGCTTCCATCTTTTAAAAATTCACATTGTTCCCTGCTGCAAACTATGATTAGATTCTCATGTACAGAACCTAGCTGCAGAACATGAGCCCTTTCAGGGCAGAGTGCTTGCTCTGTTGCACACCAAGTGTCCGTTAGGCACCCTCCTGGCACTGAAAGAGCAGCATTCAATCCTTATGCCTTGCTTCCTTAAGCACTTAAAGGAGACACAAGCTACTATGCTGCAGAATCCTTCAGTTGTCACATTCTGCTTAGAACAAACTACAGCTGTACAAACTGCAGTAATTCTGTTGAAGAGCAATCACCTCTTAGATAGGCTCCTGGCTGGCAGTTCTGATTGCCAATGTGGGTAGGCTGTTAGTCCCTAGAATTAAACAAGGGGCAGGTCTTTGTTTTCTGAGGGTGCACAATTGTGGAACTTGCTTATGCCAACTCTTGTGCTTTAATTTAAAATATTGTGATGCTTGGTGTTTTTCTTAATGCCCCAGATTCTAGAGGCTTGTGATTGCATGATAAATCTCAGCTCTCTCTTTTCTTACTTGCTTTTTCTTCTTCCCTTTTTTAAAGTAAGTTTCTAGCCCTCATGGTGGCAGAGGAAACTGGAAAACATGATTCCTAAAAAGCTCTGGAATTCAGAAGAGATAAAAAGAACCCATCATTTATTGTTTTTTAAAAATCTCCTTTTTTGACCAATCTCAGGACTTTTGATGGCCTCACTCATGATTTTGAAATGGTTGGGGTTGGCAATATTGTGGGAGTGTTTTCCCACTGGTGCCCCTTTAGGTCTACCTACAAGATCCTTTTTATTTCACCTGGACTATCTCTGACTACTTTTGTCTCCTTTCTACAATTTCTACATAACTACCCTTTTGCTTTCCCCCTTCCTATAACTAGTTAGGAATTGAATTGTTCTCCCTGGGGTAGGCTAGAGGTTTATATATTGTCTAGCTGTGCATTGTATTTGGTTGGTTGGTTTTCCTTTACATTTTAAAGATTTTGTATTTTGACCTCTCAGCATTTTGATGTCCCGTGATAGTCACCCTGCAAGTAACTGTATAAAAACAAATATTCTACTCCTGCAGCAGAAAGGAACAGGTGTTTTCTAGAACAAACTATTAACAATGCCTTTTTAGCACAGCCCTTTTGTTGTGAGATCTGGAGTAGCTGCACATAGAGAGGTATATGACAGAAATGCTGTTGCTATAGCTTTGTAACTGCATTGAATTGATTCAGTTTCTTCTAGACCTGGTCAAAATTTTGAAGTTTCAATTTAATATGTAAAAAATTAAAAATGAGAACTTTTTTATTACATGTTCACAATTCTCCCCTTCCCCCAGATACTTTGACCAACTATTGAGCCGTTTGACATTTTTTGGAGTCCAACATTTTAACAAAGTTTCAAATTTCAAAATCGGAGGGGAAAGGGGCATTTTTGAAAAACTATTTAAAATTTTCTGCCAACCAGTTCTGTTTGCTGCTTTTTCTTCAATGCAAGGTTTCCTTCAAATAACGTTGCATTGCTTAAAAAAAGACAGTCAGAAAGCATAGAAATTTCCAAGTCGATCATCAGATTCCTAGATAGCTTAAAATCCCTATTATGTGAAGGGCACTATACATACAGTCTGGATTATATACACAACAACTATCATTGACAGCTATCTCCCAAAGAGCACCTGTATGCCAAATCAACACGAGAACTGCAAGGGCAAATATTAATATATATATCTCTCTCCAAAAGACCAGAGCTAACAACTGTATGAAAATCTTAAAATATAATATGAACATAAAAAGTGGTATCAGTAGAACCACTGTCTGTGCAGAATGTGCATAGATTTCCTACACTGTAACTGTCCCATAGTTTTGGAGAGTGTGGGTGAAGTAAGAGATGCGGTATCTAAGGCAAATTTCATGGATAGATTTGACAGCTCGGCTGGGAAGCAACTTTGGGAGGTTGGTGGGGGAATATCTCAGCAGCTGTTAAGAAAGTTTGGATCAGGGCACTTGTTGTGAAGTCATGAAGGACTGAGCCTCCAATTTAATCTAAGGTTTGTGTAGAAGGAGGGTGGTGGGGGAGAAGTCATAGGCACCTGTTGGGAGGGAGAGCTGACTTGAGCAGAGATTCCTTTCTTAATGAAAGCTTTATCTTTAAGTTGGTCTTGCTCATGAGTATGAGAATACAGGGAACATAGATCATGGTTCCCACATTGATGAAAAGGAAAATATTGGAACCAATCCATGAAGGGCACCTGGGAAAGACCAGATCAAAAAGGGAGAGCTAGAGAAATTGTATTCTGACTACAGATGAATATGGACATCGAAGTAAGTGAGCAGGTGTGAAACATGTCTGAAGTACAGAGATTCCCGGCAGAAAGAACCAATGATACTGTGTGAATAAGTGGCAATCCCATGGGACAAAGTCAGAATGATATGTTCAGCCTGAGAAGACATGATCAGCTGTTTATAATGGACCACATTACCAATTTCCAGAAGTAATCACACTCGAAGGCACCACAGCTCCAACAGTTGTCAGGCATATTATATTTGTATTTGCGTATCATGGAATTTCAAGAAGAGAAATAACTGACAACGGACCTTTCAAGAATAGGGAATTCCTGGACTTTGCTAATATGTATGACTTTCATCATGAGACATCCAGTCTCACATAGCCTCAAGCCAATGGGTTAGCTGAATGTGGAGTATGTATAGTGAAGAATTTGCCCCCAAAAAAAGAAAAAAAAAGAGATGCAAGAGAAGATCCATATTTTGCACTACTCAGTTATTGAGTTACCTGCCCTCCAATGTAGATGGCCACCTTCTGAACTCCTCTACAACTGCCATAGATCGGATATGGGACAAAAACAAAGGATGACTAAGGAGTCTGTGATAGTGATGAAAAGACAAAATATTACAACAAACGAACAAGACCTCTTCCACAGTTAAAAAACAAAGACTCAAGAATTTGCCAAGATGGGCACTGGCAAAATTAGAGTGACCAAGGAAACGTCACCTTGGTCATACTCAGTGATCACAGATAAAGGCAAAATTTTACAAAGGACTCGTAAGTATCTGCTCAAGATCCCTGAGAACTTGGCAAAGACAAGTGTAGTGAGAACAGACACACAAGCTTAAAATAATTCACAAACGGATCCTGTTATTGATTATGAGACTGACCAGTCTGACACAGACAATAACTTGTGTAAGGAGGGTTTGCAATACAGGAGATTGGATAAATTCCCTAAGAGACTGATTGAGACATGTTAGGGTTGCGTTAAAGCAAAGTGAACAGTCTTTAAGTACCCTATTATATTTATAATAGTTTGTTTGTTTAATAGTGTTTTAGTTTAGTGAGAAATAGAAAAAATAAATCCTCCAGGAAGTGTAGAGATGCCACACTTCCTGTACACTATGCACCTGATTGCTTTCCAGTGTGGTGTTTCATGCCGGGACAGAGAAAACAAAGGAACACAGAATACAGCAGTAGTAAAAAAATTTTCCCTTCTATTTGTACATAGTTTCTGTTCTTAAATAAAGGGTTTATGTCGAAGCTGATCTTTCTCATCAGTGAGATACTACACTCTCCACACCTGTATCCACTACCTAGGGAATCCTATAAGAGAAATCTAGTCTCAGTTTGACAACATTCACTATCACCAAAACATCAGTTATCCAAACGGAAGTTTATGGTCATATGCAAATAATATGCAAACATGTGATTACCTAATTAAATAATTTGCCTAAAATGTCTCACATGGAACTGCATAAAGCTTGGAAGATAGGACATTGGGTGGGAGCAATGTGAATCTTGCCTATGCGCAGTGCAGACGACATGCAGTCGAAGAAGGCCCAGGAGAGATTGGAGCACACCAGGAGAGGGACACATTGCCCCTACACAGGGCAGGTGTGTCTCTGTGTTATGAAGCAGAAATAATTCAAAATATCAGATATTCCTGTAGGACCTTTTCGGGGATTATGACAACCATGTGCTACTGTATTAGCACATCTTAATTAGACTCTTTCAGTAGGAAGTGTCACCCTTCCAGAGACCCATGTTTCAAAATATCAGCATCAAAGCAAAAGAAGAAAATGAATTTGCATGATCAGAATGACAAGTAAATATCACTGAAGCATCCTCTAACACTAATGGAAGGGCTGATAGCTCAAAAAGATCGAGCTAAAATCACTTAGCTCCGAAGGCCTCAAGAAATTGGTGTAATTTCTTAGCTCATAGCTACATGTGTGGAAAACTAAATGTACTGCTCAGTAGCAAAAGTCCCTGCCACATAACAAAAAGCAATAGAAATTGAAAAAGGAATTGCTGAAGCCAAGAGATATAAGAAAAGATTGTGGCTTTGGGTATATTAAAGCGTACAGTCTGAAAGGAAATAAGGATGTAGGAAATGTCTTGATATACCAAGTTTCTATTGAATTCTATAAGAAATGGAAGTTGGCATAGTTCATTATCTAGAAATAAAATACATTTTTCGTTCAACTGCAGCCATTTTTCGCAAGGTCAGAAAGAGAAAAATGTACAAAAATGGGGTGGCTAAAATTACATTTTATATATATTCATCAGTCATATAATCATATTTGGCACATAGATTGCAGAGATCTGATTAACTGATAAATGGCTGATTACTGTTGTAGTCAGAGGAAGATATACTGCACAAAGAGAGTACACTTCCTCAGTTTTATTACTGCAGGCTGAGCTATCACCAGAACTCACCAATTGACTAGAGCAGGACTAGTGTCTGGATCAGAAACTTCCAAGGAAAACTCCAGGTGCAGTAAGCAGTGGTCCTGCTAAGCTAGGAAGCATCCCATTTCCCTGCGAGTGAACACTGCATCTGTGCTTCAACGGGCACTGTGCTGATGGAGATGATGCACTTCAGATGAGATGTAAACCTGAGATACTGATCACAGCTGGCGCTTAAACATCCCATGTACTATTTTTGCAGGAATAGGAGTTAGTGCTCGTGTCTTAGCAAAAATTCCAGTTGGAATACAAATACATTGTGCCTTCCTACAGTAAATTTCCACAATGAGTTTCATGGGATATGCCATTTTTCTTCACATCTATTATATACTGCTGTTGTACTCTGTAAAATATATAGATAAGGTTTTGGTTTTTCAGGGTTTATTAATTTAATTGTGGAGGTTTTTTTTTTTTTACCAGTTTTTGATTTGTATTTAGATGTCCAAAAATCAGGGTTTTTCAGGGCTCTCTCTTTATGTATACTGTAATGAGTAATGCATATTGCATACATTACTCACTATAGTAGTATATACTGTAATCAGTCATCTCTTTAAAACACACTAGGGAATATTACAATGTAGTACTGTTTCAAACAGCACTAGGATCTATATGAACCAATTAATGTGCAAAACATTAGTGTGCTTTAGAAATCACACCTCCGGAGTCTGCGTTACTACTCCCTGTAGAAAAGCACTTGGATACAAGTAACCATTTCTAGTGTTTATTCGATAAACACCAATTTCTTCTTCTTTTTTTTAAATATTGGGATGTTGCATTGGTGTTTATCAATTAAAACCAAAAATCAGAAGCCCTAAATATATATCACATTCCACCCCAGAAGTGGCTGGTTGATGGAGTGATTCCTGTATACAGATGTCAAGTTTATAAGGCACTGAGCTCTTTTAGGATGAAGGACACTGTTTTACTTTACTGGTACAGAAGCAAAAGCTAATAGTAGAGTTTAATCCAAACATTGAAATACAAATGACCATTCACTCTAACATCCCATTTCTGTTGCTGCTTTGCCAGTTATTCTATGTGATTGTTCCTTGGCTTCCTACAATCAGGGGAGAAGGAAAAATAAATGGTTGAGAGCAAACCAATAAACTGAAATGCTGACCTTGATTAAAGTTGTTTGTTTACAAAGGAGAACTAAAGAGAGCGAGAAAGGTTGAAGTCAGCTGTTTTTAATCCAGCTGTTGATACTAAGAAATCAAAACCAGGTCAAATTCATCCTTGGTGTAACTCTTTTATACTCAAAGGTTATGTATACACTAGGATGAATTTGTTTTTGCATATTTAGGCACTACTTCCATCTGTTCACTGTAATTTCTTAGTTGCAAATGTTTTTTCCCCCTTCATCTTGCCTTTTTTTTAATAGCTAGGCTACATTATTTTCATTACAGATGACTAACTACTGTACATTCTGAATCATATGCACATGGAGTAACAAATGAAAAAGCAGCAGTGATTGGGGGTAAACAAAACTATTACATTTGGGCATAAAATCTTTACATAGTACTCTCCAGAATTATAAAACAGAGAGTCATGTCAGTTCTCTGAACCTTCTTGCTGTGAAAGTAGTTTTACATTATGCTGCAGCCTCTAATGCCATGAGTGAAATAGGACATATTATTTCCTGATTGCACCTCCAGTCCAAAATTGTTTTTTAAAAGCCTGTGTGCTAGATGAGATGGCTTTCCAATGTTCAAGGCTCTCAGTCTCCAGCAATGCAGGCTCCTCAAGTCAAGACATTTTCTGCTCCATTCAAAGACACCGCTAGCTGGAGTAGCTAGAGTGTATCACACTCTGGCCATGTCATTTCCTTGCCCCGGTGCCATTAGTTATGCAGTGTGAGGGACAGAAAAAGGCCATACTGGTTTTATGCTCCTCCCCCCACAAACACTGGAGGAATCCACTCCTGAGCAGACTAGACTGTCATAACTGAGCAGCACAAAGGGAGCATAACAGCCAGAGAATCTGGCCCTTTAAATAGAAGGTTAAAACTAGGGGTGCTATGATCATGAAAAATAATAGGCCGGTGGCCATTATATGGGCGCTGTCATGGAGTGAGACTGTGAATTGGAGGAAAGTAGTTGAAGGGTTCCTTAGAGCTGTAATGGGGGTACAAAGTACCCTCTCCTAAAGATAAAGAAAGACTCAAGTTACAGGTTGAGTAATATTAAATATTGTGATGGGGCAAGGCCAGATGGCTATAGAAAAGTAGTGGGAGATAGATATATTAGCTCCAGGCTAAACAAATCCCTGGTACCAGGATAAGTGAAATGGCAGCTGCTCCAGGTCAATTAAGACACTTGGGGCCAATTAAGAACTTTCCAGAAGGCAGGGAGAATGCTAGGTTGATTGGGACACCTGAAGACAATCAGGGGCTGGCTGAAACTAGTTAAAAGCCTCCCAGCCAGTCAGGTGGGTGTGCCTGTCAGGAGCTGTGGGAGGAAGTTGTGCTGTTGGAGAGGTTGAGTAGTACACACCATATCAGGCACAAAGAAGGAGGCCCTGAGATAAGGGTGAAGTGGAGCTTGAGGAAGTGAGGGCTGCTGTGGGGGAAGTAGCCCAGGGAATTGTACATGTCATGTTTCTAAAAGGTCAGCTACCATAGCTGATACTATTAGGGTCCCTGGGCAGGAGCCCGGAGTAGAGGGTGGGACTGGGCTCCCCACCCCCTGATTAATCACTGAGACTGAGAGACAACAGAGACTGTGCAAGGAAGGGTAACTTCTCCTCACCTCCCTTGCTGGCTTATGATGAAAATGGCTCAGTAGACTGTGACCCTTGTCCCTAGAGAGAGAAGGGTTACGTGGAGGGTCACAAAGAGCTTCTGAGGCTAGTGAAATCTGCCAGGAAACATGGGATCCACGGAGGCAAGGACAGAGTGTTTTCACAATATATACATAGCTATAACATTGATATTTTAAGAAAAAGTCAAAACAAAATACTTTTATCTTATTGAAACAAGGCATTTCAATATTTCCTATCAAAAATCATCAGAACTGATACATTCATGTGAAATATTTTGATTTTGGTGAAACTGCATTTTCTGATGAAAAACTGTTGCACTGGAAATTTTTCAACCAGCTCTAGTCTTCATGTCATCCATCCAGACTAAGTACACCTATGACAGCCAAAATTTTGTTAGGGGCGTTCAAGAAAAATTTGAAAACCTCAAAATCTGAATTTTTTTCCCTTATGTTGTGATTGTATTTTAGCAATCCGCATGTGGGGGCAAAACAAATTATGTGAATAATTGCTCTTACCTAGGACTATTTTTTTTTAAATTAAAAACAAAGACATTGTTTTGTTTTTGAGGAAAATCTTGATATTAATGTCTATGGGCTAAATTGTACATTTAGGGCACAGCCTTGTGGAAAGTGTGGTATGTAAGCTCTCCAGAGTAGTCCCAAGAAGCACTGTGACTTAGGGTACGTCTACACAGCAAAAAAAGAACCAAGGAGCTCTGTGCTAGTGGCTAAAAATAGCAGTGTAGACATTTGGGTCAGGCTGGAGCCTGGGCTCTGAAACCTTATGCAGAGGAGGATCTCAGAGCCTGGGTTCCAGCATGAGCCCGAACATCTACTCTGCTATTTTTAGCTCCGTAGAGCGAATCCCACAAGCCTGAGTCAGTTATGCTGGTCTCTGAGACTTGCTGCCGCTGGTCTTTTTTTTGCAGCATAGATGTTAGATGCTACCCCCTGAGGCACAATCCCATCTCTGCTCTCCTGGGGAGGGGGGTGGAGGGGAGGATTTGGAGAAGATAGCAATAGCTGCAGGCCTACACCAGCAGCCAATGACAACACTCCCTGCAGTGGCTTTCCCATGCTTGCCAGTGTGTTTGGGAGAGGAGTCAATTCTCTGCCCCTTCGCACCCATCTGTTCCTCTGGGGAGTAAGTAGGCTTAAAGAGTCAAGGTCTGGGTAGCCCATATAGAAGGGGGTTCTTGTTGCCATTATTCCCCTGTACATGCACCTTCCCCAAGTTACGATCTAGTCCTATGTTTTCCATTAATGATATTTTTAGTGCTTCCAATTCAGCCATGATGCTGGGTTACTGCCCCCTAAAATGATAATAAATCTTAATTAAGATCTAGATGTACTATATAGAAACCAAACAAAATACTTTTTAAAAAAAAAATCTAAGAACTATTTTTGCTATAAAGGAAAAATTTTAGTAAGTAAAGTATCACTACTGATTAGATAAGTCCCACCATCTGGAGTTCATAGAGTAGCATCCGGTGTTGCAAAGGTTTTAAGAAATATATGTTGAAACTATAAAAAGAAAACCAGAGTACTAGTTCTAAACAAACACTTTATACCAGTGGGTCTTTCCAAGAGATATGCTCCAGCTCAACCAGAAGTTATTGTCTTGATGCAGGAATCACTAAGGGAAATTTATGACCTGTGTTGTGCTAGAGGTCAGACGAGACCATCATAATGGTCCCTAGTGTCCTTAAAATATATGAATTCCATTATACTGATTGTATAAAACCATTATAGACTCAGTTATAATTGAGGACTTGTCAGTACATTTGATTAGAATCCTTGCTATGGTCTCTCCTACCAATAATCCATAGATTAGACTTGCTGACTATTTATTTAGGTTGGCATTTTCTAAAAAAACTAAATGAATTAGGCACCCAACTCCCATTCAAATCCCCAGCCGTATTTATTTGGATTTATTAAGCAAAACAACAAGAGGCACCTAGTTTGACAGTGCAATCATCAACAAATAATGATGAATCAAAATAGAAAACCAATCAATTCCTCTAATTTATCTAGGCATTCTCTCTGAAATCCCCGAGCGATAGTTTCCGTTCTTCAGCAATATTCTTAAAAAGCTGCCCTGTACAATATGCATTGACTTGGTAGACCAGGTACCATTAGAATTTATCACTGCAATGATCCATAGATTAAAATGTCCCTTAATACACAATGGTACAATATAATGTCAATGATCCATGAATTATATATGACTGAGATCAGAGTAGATACATTTTTAATGGAAGAAATGTATCAGTTCTACTGATGATACCAGTTGTATGTGATCAGTTCTTTGTACAAGTATTTAGTAAATAAGTAAGTTTCCTCAGTACTTACATGAATAAACACATCTTCTATGAATTCAGCATGCATATAAACTCCTATAAGACCTCAATTTTCCTTGGAGTTGTGAATGTATGTTCCCAGACTGTCATTTTATATAAAAGATACATGCAAGAATATCATGACAGCCATCCAAGCACTATTTTTTCCTGAATAATGGGAACCAAAGTTCTGCTCTGTATTTCAAGGGACATGCACAATAATTCTCTAATAGCCTTAAAATAAAATAAAATAAAAGTTTTATATGAACCATCAGTCTTATATTTTCTCATAACAGGAAGTTCACAGATTTATTGCTGTAGCTTGGATTTAACAATGAATGCGCCACAAGTTTGTTTCTCCTTCATGAAGGGTTTCCTTTTATTCCTCCTCCTTCCTTTCATTCTAGCATTTGTCATCTTCTTCCCCTACACTTTTCTTCCATATTCCCCCCCTTCTTTTCAATATGAATATAATTTACACTTATAGGCTCAGTTCATCCTGAAGAGTCCAAAAGCACTTTGCAAGCTTAAACACACATTACACACAGGCATAAACTATTATCCACCAAAATTCCACCACCTCTGGGTTAAAATATGGGTTAACACCCAGTAGGTTAGGGGCCTGTTTTATTGTTGAAGTCAGTGGCTTCAGTGCAGGATCAGGCCTGAGGACAGAAAGTGCAGACTGATGTATCTAACTGAACTTAGATGGGAATTTTTCAGTAATGCAGATGTAATTACCCAAATTGGAATTTGGCCAGGGCATGAGGATCGACACTCACGAAAGTACCAGACAAGTGGTCAGAATCTCTTTTTCATACATCATCCAAAAGATGGTAGATGCAGATCAGCAGAAATGAAGTGCAATTCACCAGAGAATTTTCTGGCACCAAACGGGTCCTAGAACATTTGTGGTCATTATGGTTTGTAGCTAATGAGAGTCCAAAGGAAACCACCATTGTAGCAGAGAATTTTCCTTGTTATGTGGGATTTCTGTGTACAAAAGGAAACTGACATAACTCCTCACTTGTTTCTAATAAAATGTTTTCCTTAACCCCAGGCCATTTCTCGCTTCCTGAAAAGAAAAACATTTACACCTCTGGCATCATTTTAATCTTTTCCATGGCTTTTCCTATATACCGGGTTTCACTTCTTCTTCTGCAGTGTTGTTGTAGCTATGTTGGCCCCAGGATATTAGAGAGACAAGGTGGGTGAGGTAATGTCTTTTATTGGACCAAGATCCATGGGTCCTACACATGCCTGTCACAGCTTGTGGTGTACTTCACCCAGTGCACTAAAACTGTAACCCACCAACACCCCCTCGCCCAAGCTCCATTTCCCCCATCCTTTTCCCTCCTTTCCCCCAGTGACCGGAGGGGTGTTATGGACCACTTGATCTTAAATGGTCCCTTGAAATTTGTGTTAACTACTTATGCTAAACAATCTGTTTCACCTTGTATTTAGCTGTGACACTCTGAGTACATTTGCCAGACCAGAAGAAGAGCTCTGTGTAAGATTGACACTTTGTCAAATCTCTCGCCAACAGAAGTTGGTCCAATAAATGGTATTAACTCACCCACCTTGTCAGTCTCTTCTTCTGATTTTTTTGCTTTGATCTATCAGGTTTATTATTCCTTGAGTAGCTGACAGGGATTTTTTTCTTTTCCTTGTAAGAGGTCTGGCAATGAATGGACCATCTCTCACCTTATGCCCAAAGCTGCTACTTGTCAGTGCCCTTTTTCCCATCTTTCTACAACAAACCTTATAAAAACTAAAACATGATGACAGCTTTATGTCAGCAGATGGAGTTCCCACCCTACTAGAATGAAAGATACTCATACTGGGTCCTAACCTCAGGTGGTGTAAATTGTCATATATTCGTTTATAATTAACCATTTTATGGCCCCCAGTATTTAGTGCAGGGGAAAGCAGTGGACGTGTTATTCCTTGACTTTAGCAAAGCTTTTGATACGGTCTCCCACAGTATGCTTGCCAGCAAGTTAAAGAAGTATGGGCTGGATGAATGGACTATAAGGTGGATAGAAAGCTGGCTAGATCGTCGGGCTCAACAGGTAGTGATCAATGGCTCCATGTCTAGTTGGCAGCCGACAGCGGAGTGCCCCAAGGGTAGGTCCTGGGCTGGTTTTGTTCAATATCTTCATTAATGATCTGGAGGATGGCATGGACTGCACCCTCAGCAAGTTTGCAGATGACACTAAACTGGGAGGAGTGGTAGATACTCTGAAGGGTAGGGATAGGATACAGAGGGACCTAGACAAATTAAAGGTTTGGGCCAAAAGAAATCTGATGAGGTTCAACAAGGACAAGTGCAGAGTCCTGGACTTAGGATGGAAGAATCCCATGCACCGCTACAGACTGGGGACCGAATGGCTAGGCAGCAGTTCTGCAGAAAAGGACCTAGGGGTTACAGTGGATGAGAAGCTGGATATGAGTCAGCAGTGTGCCCTTGTTGCCAAGAAGGCTAATGGCATTTTAGGCTGTATAAACAGGAGCATTGCCAGCAGGTCGAGGGACGTGATCGTTCCCCTCTATTCAGCACTGGTGAGGCCTCATCTGGAATACTGTGTCCAGTTTTGGGACCCGCACTATAAGGAGGATGTAGAAAAATTGGAAAGCATCCAACAGAGGGCAACAAAAATGATTAGGGGACTGGAACACACGACTTATGAGGAGAGACTGAGGGAACTGGGATTGTTTAGTCTGCAGAAGAAAAGAATGGGGGGGGGGTGGTGGTTGATAGCTGCTTTCAACTACCTGAAAGGGGGTTCCAAAGAGGATGGCTCTAGACTGTTCTCAGTGGTAGCAGATGACAGAAGAAGGAGTAATGGTCTCAAGTTGCAGTGGAGGAGGTTTAGGTTGGATATTAGGAAAAACTTTTTCGCTAGGAGGGTGGTGAAGCACTGGAATGCGTTACCTAGGGAGGTGGTGGAATCTTCTTCCTTAACCCTTAGAGGTTTTTAAGTTCAGACTTGACAAAGCCCTGACTGGGATGATTTAGTTGGGGATTGGTCCTGCTTTGAGCAGGGGGTTGGTGACGTCCTGAGGTCCCTTCCAACCCTGATATTCTATGATTCAAACTTACTCATTTGTATTTAGGAATAACTCAAATAATGTGTCAGCCTAAATTTTCTTCCCAGCCTTTTTTTCTACGGTTTCTCCATCTCATACTCTAATTCGCTCTGGCTAAAGAATCATTCCCACCCTTATGGCTTAGTTAATTAACTTAGTTAATTAACAGTCCCTGCTGAATCCAACACATGCAAATGGTAGAAGTCAATAGAAAAGCACTGCCAACTCACTTGTTACACCATTCACGTATTACAGCTCACCAACATTTTTCTAATTTCAATCAAGTGTTGGCAAATCTTTTCCAATTTTTTTTCTGACCAGCTCTACTACGTACAATACACACTGCTCAGTACTGATCATTTGCAATACAGCTGTCACCCAGAAGAAGGCCATTATCAGAAAGCATTGTCAATCTCTCCACAATCCACATAACTGAAGTGGAGAAGGCGATAATCACAGAGCTATCTGTAGTTAATACGAGGAATGAACAAATATTTTCCCTGGGTTTCTCTCAAAACTGAATGTGTCTGGGGATTCAAATCTGAAGCATCTTCACCACTAAAAGTTTAAATGATTCAGTTTTGAGGCTCCAGCCTTAGCACATCTTTAATCGCAAAAAGAGTTGTGTGGATGTGTTGAGGACTGTAACGGAAGGCCCGTGGTGCCCCTGCATATCCAGCCCCTTGGCCACGCTCCTCACAGACTCAGGGACACTCCAAGCTGGTGCAACTCCCGTGCTCTTTATTTGTGTCTGTTTCCCACCACCAGTCTCCTACTATGTACAGGCTATTTACAATGGTTTGGCCTAATATAGGCCTAGTCAGCAACAGAGTACCAGGCTCCTACCGCTCCCTGAGCCTCCTTTCCCTCCTGGTCTCCGCGGCCCTTTTCACTCTCTTCCTCCCAGCCTTACAGCTCCTGCCTAATGAAGCTGGCAGGTGCAGTTAGTGATTAGGCAATTCTAGGCTATTTACCCAGCCCCAATCCATTTCCCCTGATTGGGGCTGGAGTGGCAGGAGCTGATTGAGGCTTCCCCAGCAGCTCCCTGCCACAGACCTCCCCCATTAAGCAACCGCTGGGGGGGCTTGATCCGGCCCCTTCTCCCCCTGCCTAAGAGGCTGCGCTCGGGAAGCCTACTACTGCCCACTGGGAGGTCCCGGGGGTCTTTCTCACTGGGTTGGTCCATCTTCCAGCCACAAAATGTACACTGGGTAGGGAGTGGCCTGCCCCACAGGTCTATGGCTACCCACAGGTCCTCGCACCAGTCACAGCCTTTCTGTTGCCCTCCCAGCTGCTCCCCCTTTTTGTCCAGCAGGGGAGCCGGGTGAGTCTGTACCTTGCCCGGGCCCTCTGGTATAGTTCCCATACCCAGTCCCCCAGCCCATGGGGGGCTGGCTGTCCCTGCCTGGAGGTTTCCCCTCCAGGCATTCCCTGGGGCCCTCCCCCATCTCATCCTCAGGTCCCTTTCCCTGGGATTCTACAATGGGACGTTCCCTCGGTCCCTCTCCTTCTCTCTCCTCTTCACTCTGGCTTTGTTGTCTAGGATTTTCTCTGTTGTCCCCTGGGGACCTGGGTCCGCCCCCTCACTGGGGTCAGGGGTCATAGGGGCTTCCCCTCTTTTCAAGGGGGTCTCCACCCCTTTTCTGCTGGCGCATCCCCTGCTATGGCCTCCTTTCCTCTTTGGGAAGGGGCCCCAATCTGTCTCCAGTATCACGGGTATGGCAACCCTTCTATGATCCCTACCCATTGCCAGGCAAACCGGCCCCCAACCTCCAGGAACACCTGGGCCACAGGGTAGGGCCTCCAATCCCATGGATGCACTTAAGCATCATTCTTGCTCCGGCGATTAACCACTGGGGCTTCACCAGCATCCTTTAAATGAGAGAGTGGGCCGAGGCCATGTCCATGAAGCCCCTGGGGCTTCCTTCCCACCCTCACGGGAATGGTGGCCAGTCCTCGCCCCTGCTTCCTCCCTCCACCATTTATCCAGCCACAGAATTCGGCTAGCCCACACTCCATTTCTGGGCAATCTCTGCATTTGTGTCCTGGCTGCCCACACCACCAGCAGACCAACTGGCCCGGGCAACTAGGGGCTCCCTTAGCCGCCTTCTTCTTTTTCTCTGGGTTCCTCCCAGGGGTTGGGGGGCTGTTCTTGGAATTTCTTCCCTGAGTCCAGGTCCTGGCCTGTCTGCTCATCCCTTCGAGGAAAGTCTGCCTCGGCGTATTCCTCAGCCAGTTTAATTGTGGTCCTTGGCTGGTGCCGCCAGACCCAGACTCTCATGTTTTCTGCACAAATTGCTCCAGAATCACCCTGTCCATTATCTCTTCCACTGTCTGGGTGTCTGGCCTTAACCACTGCGTGACCCAGTAAGTTTTGGGCAAAAACGCAGGGTCGCAAACTCCCTGTCCACTGGGCCACCCAAAACTTTTGCCTGTACTTCTCTGCAGACAATCCCATCCGGTCCAGGACCGCCACCTTCATGGCCTCGTAATCTTTGTCCTGTTCATTACTTAGAGCCATGTAGACTTCCTGTGCCTCTCTGGCCAGTCTTAGGGGCCAGGTCGCTTTGTCCTATGTGGCACTCATGGCTACCCATTCAAAAGAACATAGGAAGGCATCGGGGTTGTCGTGGCCCATTTTACAGAGTCCCAGCTCTGGTGCACGGTTGCCATCTCCTCCTGAGGGACTCACCAACCGGTGCAGGAGCTGCTGTTCTACACTGGCCTGCTCCTGGATGAATTCCTGGAGGATCTTTTGTTGCTCGGCCTGCCAGGTGAGTAAGGCCTGTCTCTCAGCCTGGTTGGACTGCTGGAAAGCCTGCAGGGTCTTCTGCAGCTCCTCCTGCTGCTTAGCGAGCCATTGCATGGTGCCCTCCGTACTCGAGTTGCCACTCCTTGGCAGTGGCTTCAGATCCTGGATAAGCCCCCCACTGTGTAACAGGGGGCCTGTTGCACCCCTGCATATCCAGCTCTTTGGCTCCGCTCCTGAAAGACTCAGGGACACTCCAAGCTGGTGCAACTCCCATGCCCTTTATTTGTGTCTGTTTCCCACCACGAGTTTCCTACTATATACAGGCTATTTACAATGGCTTGGCCTAATACAGGCTTGGTCAGCAACAGAGTAACAGGCTTCTACCTCTCCCTGAGCCTCCTGGTCTCCGTGGCCCTTTTCACTCACTTCCTCCCAGCCTTATAGCTCCTACCTAATGAGGCTGGCAGGTGCAGTCAGTGATTAGGCAAACCTAGGCTATTTACCAGCCCCAATCCATTTCTCCAAATCCCCAGCAGTGCCCTGCCACAGGAGACACAGCCATTCAGTAGTAACAATACCTAGACATTATAAAATACTTTTGATCTGTACATTTCAGAGCATTTCTTGAAGTTGGATAAGCAACACTATCCCAACTTTACAGCTAGAAAAACTGAAGTGCTGAGAGATCAAAAGACTTGCCCAAGGGGGCAGATTAAATTTGTGGCAACAGAGCTGGGAGGAGAAGCAGGTGTCCTGATTCCCAGTCTGGCTAGGTATTTACAAAATGACAGCTCAAGCCCTGCTGCCTATCCTTTTCACGGTTATCATTTTCCTCCTAAAACAATGCTGTCGTCTTGATTTCTCTTCATATGACCCATATATCCTTCCAAAGCAATACGCTTCTTGGAGAGCTCCAAGCAGTGATCCTTACAACACACCGATTTGAACAAGAACATTATGATGTATTTGGCTCACCAGAGGATACAGTAGATTTAGTTTTAGATTGCTTTGATTAAATGCTTTCAGATCAATTGTTTCTTTTTGTCATATGCACTGAAATGAATACTAGGAATCCAGTTCTATTGTGTTTCTTAGATTTACCCCAGAAAATGGCAGGGCCTATAAGAAATTTGTCAGACATTATTTAAAGTGCTGTGTGCAGTGTTGATCACCTATGTCCTATGTCTATCAAAATCAATGGAAAGTTTCCATGTAATTTCAATGGGCTTTTGGATCAAACTGATAGTTTGAATAGAGAAATCCTTAGAACTGGAGACATGAAGAGGAGAACTATGAGGTGGGATGAAGGGCATTCTAAGGACATGCTTAGAGAATTGGACTGAGACAAGAGGATGGTGAGAGAAAAGTCTAATCATGTGAATTTCCCCCAAAATATTCCTGTTGCAGAAAAGGCTGTGCAAATTCCCCTGGATCTATTTGGGGACATAGAAATATAGAGGAGGAGAAGGGTTTACTTCTAGCGGTTGATAATGTCCCTATAGGAAATGAAAAGAACTAAAAGGAACCAGATATATGCATTAGGTTAGTCTTCAGAACAATATTCTTCAAAATAAGTGAAATTTTCAGGTATGTGGAATGACCTGAAAGGTTTTATTGTTGCACTATCACTAGGGATGTTTAAGAATGGGGTAGAAAAATGATTTGTGGGGGGGACTAGAGTAGATGACAGATGGGTTTTCTAGGATTCCAAGGATTCTTGCCTAGGATTCCCACTGACCACTTTGATGAACGGCTTCAGAGTAAGGTATCTTCTAGGCAGACTATTTTTATGAGCATTCTATGGGTCTTGCCAAAACTAGTAACATGGAAACAGTGGGTGCTTATTGCTCATCTCCTGAAAAGGCTGAGATGGAATAATAAGAGTATACTATGAGCTGAACTGACTCTGTTCAAATTGGGATAGCTGGATTGATCTGTACTTTCATAAAGAGACACACTGAAGCTTATGTTCTCTTATATTTGGTTAGCTTATGTAAGTTATTCGTGAACTGTTATTTCCACTCTATTGTCTGCTATGAACTTATTGATTGATCTCTAATTGATCTCTAATGAGATCTCCAATGGCACTTTACTTCACCTCTTTGTTAAGTATCTTTCTCTGGCTTCAGCCTCTTCATTAAGACCAACTTTCTTTACAGTTCTAAAGCATTCTAATTACAGGACATCAAAAACTGAAGCATTAATTATTATATTTCTTCTAGGAAGATAATAATTATAACCGAAAATGTGTGCATCCTCCGTCCCCCATCAGAGAAGATAAAAAGATTCCCTGTCGGTCAGTATTGATAAAGGCTTGTTTCTACATTTTGAATTATTTCTTCACTCTACAGCAACCATTTATGTGGGAAAGCAGGGCTGCTTCAACGGGAACCCAAGAATATTGTTTAGGCCAGTGGCAAATGGTGGGCTGGGTACTTCCAATTTTATTAAAAACTTTATGTACTGTAGCTGCATGGTACCAAAGAGATCCAACAAACAGTAGCCCTATATGAAGCAAAAGGAATTCTACACCCCTCTGATTTTATTAATGCCCAGTCACTGATAACCTCTTCATTTAGTCATGCACCCATGCGTTAATTTAACATTCTCCAAACAGGACAATTCTGGAAAATCTAATCTAACATTTTAATTATTTTTTAAACAAAATCTAACCTTCTTCACATTGGACAAAATTGGAAAAATAAAGAGATCCTCAATAATATTATTTGGTTATAAAGATCTAGGGTACATTTATTAAAGAGCAACTTGGAGATTTTTTTTAAAAGGTCCTATTCTTCTTTCATATGCATCATTCAAGCTGATATCTAGATTGTTCAGCCATCTAATTGCTGCATCACTGAGAGTAGCAAGGTGTTGCAATGCACTCCCCAATCATCTAACTGTGTACTCTTTCACCACGTTTGACCCTCTGCATTCCTGCCTTATAGGTGCACTGTGAAGATTGGAATGGCCAGAGTGGCTACCACAATGCAGACATTTGGTTTAATCCAGTCAGAAGTCTATTAAGCCTATTCTGGGATCTGTGTTCCAGTTTGCAGACAGGGAGGTGTAAATTAGGGCAGCTGAGATTCATCAGCGTTCCTGTCTTTCTATCCCACAGTTACTGCCACTCTGCGATGACATAGCTGTTGGACCATTGTTCATCTGAGATTGGTGAATAGCTCTTGAGATCTTCCAGCTGTTTTCCTGGTTTTGGAATGCCTACAACTTTGCCCTGTGCCAGATTTTTGGTCTACCTGAAGTAAGGACTCCATATGGATATAATCTAGGCCTGCAGCCTTTAGTGTTTTCATTAGCTTTATGGCCTGGTCCAGTGTTTGTCTAAAAAAGGAGCCATCAATTTTGAATCCACAGCAGGAGCCTGCCACCTCTCTTTAACCTCAGTTTTGACCACGTCTGAAAGACTTATGCAAGTTCTGTATACAGCCATTAGCCCGGATGGAATAGCATTTGCAGTGACTGGAAACTTCTTTGTGCCAAGGCTGGGTCTCCAGAAAGTCTTTTGGTGGTCTTTCCAGCTACAGTGAGTAAAAAAGCCCTCTCTCTCCAGTCAATTGTTCCTGATTTGATCCAGCAGTTGAATAAGTTCATTGGTCTTATTAATGGCCTTCTGTTCATTACCAGCAGATTTCAATTCCTGGTCAAGCTTAATCGCCTCTGTTGACCACTGGGGGATATACGGTTGGTAATAGCTTCTAGGGGTTGATTTCTTAGCAGCTGTCTGAACTAATTTGCAGAAGGTTTGGTAGGAGTCATTTATACTGGCTGCACATGTCAAGTCCAGCTCAGCCAGTTCGCTGAGAGACATCTTTAGTTCTGCTGGAAAGACCTTCCACCAAGCTTTCAGAAAATGCCCCTGGACCTTCCATAAGCTGTTTGTTGTTGACATCTGCAGACCCTTGGTGATGAAAGATGGCTGATGCTGAGACTTCAGGAAAGCTTCAAGCACCTTCTTCTCTATTACCATTGACAGCAGTTACCCAGAAGATGAAAAAGTGATGGTCAAGAACCCATTGGTCATCTGTTACTGTGAAAACTTGGTGTTCACTTTGGGTCATAGAGGAGTTGCAGGTCAGTGACTGATGCCAACTCCATTAGATTCTCTTTGCTGCATTGTTGTCAGGGTATCCCCAATTGGCATGGTGGGAACTGAAGTCACTACTGTAAATGGAAGGACCCAGAAAGGTGGGCAGATCAGTGGTTGGTTAGTTAACTGATGAAGATTTGTAGACATTAATCAGCATACGGTCATTCATCTTTATTGCCTGCCATTCTGTGATGTCATTTGGATCACATGTGGTTATAGCAAAAATGGACAGTCCTTCTCTAATGAAATATGCTATTCCCATACTGCTTGTGATGATGATGAGCCAATGACAGCGTAGCCTGGAACTGAAAGTTGAATATCAATGGTGGAATGTGTCTCCTGAAGCAAGATGACATGTGATTCAAGGTTGTAGCTAGGTAGAAGAGGATATCCCTTTTCACTGCCATAACCCCTCACTATTAAAATGCAGCATCTTGAAAACCAGCCCCAATGCTAGAGTTTAGGCGCTGGATCTGAAAAGAGCCCCCTTGGAGGACAGCACTTTGGGGCTGAGTGTTGATTAGAACACAAGCCTGTCTTTTGCATTTTGTCTACTTTTGCTTTATTTTTATAGTACTCCTGGGGGATGCCATGAAAAGGCTGTAGACGTGTCCCCCAGAAATACCTAGGACCATCTCTCACCCTAGTGATTTCTATATTGTTTCGCTCAACTTTGTAGACTGTTGTAATGAAGTGGCTAGGGTGTGTGCAACTGGCAGATAAGCTGCTCGGTTATGTCATAGACTCTATATTGGTACTAGCTAATGAAAATTCTCCTATAGCTCAGGTGGTGGTAGTGAACTCTGCTTTTGGAGCAGGAGAATCTGAACTTTATCCTAGCTGTTGCTATGAAGTTCCATATGACCACATGTGCAACATAGTGATTACTATTCCATTTGTACAATATAAACAAATTAATCCCTGAAGGACAGACAGGGTCTCCATACATACAATTGCTTCTTTCCCCCAATAGATAACATCTGTCGTGCTGTCTGGAGTGGCTCACGACCGTGAGTGCCTTCCTCAGGGCAGACTGTCAGAAAACATGGCAGACACCCCAAACTGGTGGTGTGGTCTATAATCAGATTTCACCCAGTACCAAATGTGAACTCCCAAAGTACTACAATAGTTTTATAGTGGAGTCACAGACAGTCCCCTTAGACACTCAGGTCTATCTTGTCCCCCAGGCAAGACGGACTATGTGAAAAACGGTTATTTACACCAAAAATCACACCACATTCAGGTTGTTCCCAGTCCCAAGAGACCAGCCACTTATCCTAGATCAATTGGTGTCCTAGATCTTACACCAAAGACATTGATAGCCAATTCTATAGTAAGTTAACTAAAGGTTTATTAGCTAAGAAAAATAAGTGAGAGTTATTGAGAGGTTAAAGCAGGTAAATATATATATGTACTATGATACCCTTCCCTGTAAGAGTCCAAACAATCCAAAGATGAGGGATCTTTCCCTGAATCCATACATATAGCTTCTCCTCACAGAAAACAAGCTGACAGGGCACTACCCATACGGGGTCTTCCTTTAAATGCAATCCTCCCTCTCTGTCAGAGTCTTTGACCTCTGATCACCACACACAATGACCCCTTGCTTTGAAATTAACACTTTTCTGCTAACATTCTCCATTTGCATTTCACAAAGCTTCTTTCTTGTTTGATGGGTTATTTAGTTACACAGATATACACAATGTCAATGTTTGCTACTACCTTATAACGGGATACAGATAAGTGAAAACAGTGCAAGTAACATCCCATTAGTTTTTATGAAGTTTAAACACCAAATGCACTCTTATGTTTGATTTAACAATAACTTTGATCTACACTACTACACAAATGAATTAACCTGGGGCTTTGGCGTGAGCTGGCACCTGGTCTGCCAGTGTCACAGTATCAATATGCTTTCCTTTGTCTCTGAGTACTCCAGCATTAAATCTATTTGTTGTATTCATAAAAACATTGCCATATTTTTAATTATTCTGCATTGTATTTTCCATTCTGTTCTATTTTTGAAAAGAATTAAATAAATTGATTTAAAAATTAATGGATTATGTAGACATCAGGAAGTCTTGTTTACTTGGGGCTGCCAGAGGCATTAATAGCAGGGCTAGACAAAACGTTAGAGAATATACGTAGGGAACAATTCTAAACTAGTACCGTGGGAATGGACCAGATAGCCTAGTATAAAGTTTTAATCTCTAACTTCCATGATTATTACCCTTAGAGCAGTACAGTGCTCAGTGGTTTTGGTTCACAGTGGGTTATACAGTCCTTATTTTTTTGCTTCATTACACATAGGTTTGTGCCCCTTGGGTTTCATTTTGAGTTTTTAGGTTTGAATAAACCTCAAAACAAAGCAAGATTCACCCCAAACGACTGAATTTGGCCTGATCTTGGGTAAAAACTATGTGAAACCACCATGTTTTATTGATAGGATTTCCTTAGCTCTGAAACCAGGAACCAGTCCAAGTTTACTGGAAATTTAACCCAAGTCCACTCAAAGTTCAACCTGTTTCTTCAAAACTCGACCCAGTCTTACCAAAAAATGCCTATCTGGCATATATTTCTGGCTTGTAATGTGCTTCCAACCAGATGATTCTTGGGTTTCTCTGGGTTCTACACAGCAATATTGACTGAACATAGTTACAGATGGTATTGTTTACATTTTTAATATCACCATTATACCGTTCTCAAATACTTTCTTTCACAAGTGGTCCAAATCTATTCTAGAAAGAGTTACTGACCCAAATTCTATTCTCACATAAGAGTCCATCCTGCATAACCAGACTGACAGGGGCATGAGAGCAGAATTTGGCCCAGAATTTGTGCTTTTATTACTAATGAACCTAATAACTATGTTCTAGCTCATCATCATTCTCATTAATTAGGCCAGCACACTTTTATCTACAGTCTAGCAATCACTTTCCCTTCCATGAGCATCACAGAAAATTGTTACAGCAATATTTTTTATAGTATTCTTCCATTCCCTTCTGAGACTGTCATCTCTCACCCGTTCTCTGGCTCCTTCATGCTTAAAGCATAAAGGAGCGCTTCGAGCCCCAATTCTGGATGTGGGACAACTTCCCCACTGCAGGAACTGTGGAACAAAACTGCAAGCTGTCTTTCAAGGATGCTTGTCACAAGCTTTGGGGTGTAGGGAACAAACCTGGGAGTAGGAGAGGGATGCTGGGGCATGCCAGGGGTAGGGCTACAGCATGCAGTGTTGCAGAGATTTTGAGCAGTGCATCTGGGGAGGATGCTGTAACATAGGCAGGCTTCCAGGTCTGTCTAAGTTATACTGGAACTGCTCCAGCCTCTGGTAGGGTGCAAACAGTGGCTTAATCTACCTCAGTCCCCAGGCTTCTTGGTCTGCAAATTCTGTGTTGCTCCTCTTAGAGGCTCAGCACAAAATTTCACTCCTGAGCTCTAAGAGTTCCTCTTAGCCTGTTGTATTGTCTAGATCAGTGGTTCCCAGACTTGTTCCACTGTTTGTGGAGGGAAAGCCCCTGGTGGGATGGGCCAGTTTGCGGACGCGGCAGGTAAGCAAACTGGCCCAGCCCGCCAGGGGCTTTCCCCGCACAAGTGGCGGAACAAGTTTGGGAACCACTGATCTAGATACATGGAACAGTGGACTGGTGATGGCATGACCTAGTTTCTATTCCTGGCTCTGCCATCAGCTTTCTGGGTGACATGGATGAGTCACTTCAGCTTTCTGTGCCTCAGTTTCCTTATCCGCAAAAATGGTGATAATATTTATCAACCTTTGCAAATCACCTTGAGCATTATGAATGAAGAAGCCATCTAAGTATCATTGTTTTAGTGTTAATAAACACTGTAATTCTTATGGGCTTTCTCTAACAAATATCTTTTCCTTTTTGTGCAGTCATTTGGGGTCTGATTTGCATTTACTCAATCGCTTAAAATTTAATGAACAGACAAAAATAAACTTGCACACATTTATTTTAATAGGCTTCATTAGCCAGAATTTCAGCCTTGATGATTGCTAAAACAGGTTTATCAATCCCTAATTGCAAATGTAGCTTGTTCTGACACTAGTCACAGGGATAGCCTTTAAAGTATGCACCTGTTTTGGTCTAATAAAATTAAATCTTTTTGTAGTCACATACACGTGCCATTCATTATAACTGTACTACTTTATTATTTTAGGGTTAATGATCATTTGTTCTCCAGTAGCCCCAACCAAAATCAGGGCTCCATTGGCACTGGACATGCAGCCAGTAAAAGATAGCTGCTCTGAAGAGCTTACAACTTAAATAGAGAAGACAGACAAAGAAAAGGAGAAAGGGTTACAGCAAAGAAGCAGAAATTTGGGAAATGAGGCAAGATTAGACTAAGTGATGTCAATGAGGCTCTGTGTGGGTGCAGGGTCCTCCCACACAGTTCTCAGGGTGTATAGCAGGTCAAACTTAGACCTGTTACAAGCATTTCCTGGCATGTCAAATATCTTGAGAATGTTAAGATACTGACACCCATATAAGCTTATTGATTAGGTGATACTCAAGAAATCAGTGGCTGACCCAGGCATAGAACTCAGATCACCTTACTCCCAGTACAGTGTCTTAATAAAAATATCCTTCCTTGCCCCTAATGCAGGAAGAAGTACTGTATTTGTCTGTAACAAACATCTTCCTTGCATAATCATTAAGAGCCTGATCCAACTGCCACTGAAGTCAATGGAAAGACTCCTACTGGAGCTGGAGGAGGCCTTTAAAGAGTACTTTAGAGAACAAAAAACAAGCTGGGCACTCTCCTGCTGGTAATAGCTCATCTTAAGTGATCACTCTCTCCTTACAATGTGTATGATAAACACCCATTTTTTCATGGTCTGTGTGTATATAAATCTCCCCACTGTATTTTCCACTTTATGCATCCGATGAAGTGAGCTGTAGCTCACAAAAGCTTATGCTCAAATAAATTGGTTAGTCTCTAAGGTGCCACAAGTACTCCTTTTCTTTTTGTGAATACAGACTAACACGGCTGCTACTCTGAAACCTGTATTTTCTGTGTGGCACACATTATCATCAAGTAGTATTTCACAGGGTGAATTTATTCTCTCAAACCAATGTATTGGAAGGCTCATTTCATAACTGCAGTTCTTAATTTAAGAAAGCTGGTGTACCAGTAGAACACAGTAATATTAGAACCAATAGGGTCAAATTCTGGAAATGGAGTGCTGTTAGCCTTAGTTGTTTAGTTAGTCTGATAGTTCCAGACTAATCTCTTGGTTTCAGAATTACTCTGGACCTCTTTGCATCCCCGTACATATAGAGCACAAGTGATGTTGCTGGTTTTTGGAGCACTGATGATGGTGTTGGGAAAGAGCCAGAAGCCAACCCTCTCTGAGTCTTTTGGGCACTTCCATTTCTGATCCTAACTGGGATCTGGAAACGCTGAGCCACATGCAAATTTAAAAAGAAAAGACAAAAGAGTTAGCAGAATATTTCAGAACCTTCACAAATTTGGGTTTGGTCTCCATCCCAGCTGTACAAAGTACATTGTATATTTAGTACAATGATGGGTCCTTTTCCATCCTCCACCAGGCTGGGAGAATGCTTTTTTCCAAGAATGCAGTAACCAAACAGTCCCTATTTAAATGATTGGAAAGATGTCTGACAAAAGTTGGGCAACATTTTTTAAAGCAATTTTTTTGGCCAACTAAACTTTTGACTGCTGCTATGGCTCTGTGAGAGTTTGCACTCTTTTTCCTCACATTCCCTTGTATTTTCCAGAGTACATATGTGGTTTTTTTTTAAATTTCATTCTAAAGCTTTTATTTTTAAAGTTATTCTGTGCTTTTCCTTGAGGGGTGCAGAAAAAAGACTACTGAATTGGAGAAAGTCTGGTCTGAATTTAAAAAAAAAACCCATCTAGATGAGTAGTGATAAAATCAGACATGTAAATATTAATATTTTGACAATAGAAAGAGAAGGCAGGATGAGATAAGACTTCGGGGGGTGGGGGGAAGGGAGAAGCCCTTAAAAACAGAAGTTACCTAATTGGTTATTTTACCTAGAGGTAGAACAATCTATTTCTATCTATCACATAGTAATGAGAACTCATTATCTTGAAATCTTCTTTAATTAACATCAATCCTGATTAGTCAGAATAAATTAGGCTCTTTGTCTGTTACCATAGTAGTAGATCCTCCAGTAAAGGAGGCATTCAATCAGACATTATCATTTGCACAGCACTTACATGTAATTATTATTTTACTGTGTTTCATGGATTTTTTTGATATCTGAATTATGAAGTATATTGTTCTACCTCTTCTCCCCAGGGCAGCTGCTGGCATGCCGCTTTTGCATCTTGTAGAGAAGTGTGTATGAGGTAGAAAATGTTAATGAACTTGAATGGAATTGAATGCCAAAGTACAATACACAGAATTTCAGGGGTCATCTAATAATAGAAAACCTTAAAGTGCAGAATAATTTGTTTATGATGATTTCAAATTGCAGAAAAACTACATAAAGAGAGAGCTGTTCAAACAACAAAGGTAGGAGTAGGGAGGATGGAATGGATGGCCCAGGGAGTTGGTAAGAAGCTGCAGTGACTTTCACATTGAGGACATTGGCTTGAATCTGCTTGAGTTTACAGGATGTGTGACTTAAATTTCTTACAGTACAATGCATTGATTATTTGGTAGCCTAAGGTAAAATGAATAATTTCCCTCAATTCAACTGTGAAATAATTCATTCCCACGCATATCTGGCCTAAGAGAGGGGACCTCCAATCAGTGGGGAGGCTGAAGGGATATTTGCACTGCTGAACATGCGGTATCTTTCCTTTAGATAGTGTTCCCTATTTTCCAATCTTATTGATCTAGGTGGGATTTTCAAAAGCATTCAACTTTGACCTAATTCTACTACCTATCAAGCCAATGATAATATTGCCATCAACTTCCATGGGAACTGAGAGAGTGCTTTTGAAAATCCTGCTCTAAATTTTTTCTGGAGAGAAATGTATTGTCTCAAGCATAAATTCTTGGACAATGCAGAGACTTTTTTAAGAAAAGGAGAGAACCGGTTGGATTATCATGTATTCTTCTTTCTGCTTCACTTTTTCCTGTTTGCAAATTTGCCCTGTATTCCTTTTTGTTTGTTGATAAGCTTCACTTTGTCCTTATGTAAAAACCCTATTGAATTTGATACAAAATAGCAACATTTCTAGAATTGTGTTTGAATATTATAGAATTTAGAGAATTATCTTCTTCTTACTATAGAATTCTATAGAATAGTTCAAAGAACCTATACTATGGATCTTATTCTCTATACAATTCTATAGGTGTTCAGAGTAATTTCTAGTGAACGCTATTACATTTCTATACAACCCTGTTGGTTTCATCCTGCTTGAACAAAAAACAAACATGCTTAATGTTATCTGACTGCTAGCACACGCATCATCTCAGTATTGCTTTGGGATCCCTACATCTGGGCATGGCAACAACTAAAACGATTCCTCAACAATTCAGAGGAGTGATGGGGAATCTCAAGGAACTTGGAGACTGCCTTTTGATGATGGATGTGTGGATCCAAAGCCTATGAGCCTGCCAACCTGAACTACAAATGTCATGAAACTTCTGTTCCTTCCCATTGGGCTGAAAATACCAGAACAAGACTTTCCTGTGACGTTTTGGCACTTCTTGTCCTAGATGTAACCAGGCAGTCTGGTTCTCAAATCTGGTCAAGCTGCAGTCAGTGTAGGGCCCGAGGGGAGAGAGGCAAAGATGACCTGTGACCATATATCACCTTTGTACCCCCCTGATCCATAGGGATGTTGAGGGCTAGTTTGGCCCAGGTGTAAGTAGAGCAATCCTGAAACTTCTTTAATTGACACTGCCTAGCAATGGTCCTCCAAAGATATTATGCCAAATAGGGTACCCAACATTCCAACCATGACTCCTCCCTCAGGACATCCTCCACAGATACCTGCTAGGTCAGGGGACCTCGTAGAAGGCAGGTGACAAGACCAGATTTGCCCCACCCAAGGATTCCTCTGGGTTAGGATAATTATCAGCTGTCTACCTAAGGCAGCTTTACAGCCCATTTGTGCTGCTGGAACAGCATCAAGAATGGAGATCTAGCCCAAAATGTCAAAGTGAAAATGAGTAAAATTAACCCAACTTTTTAAATGTCAAAAAAATATCACTTCAGGTTCAGAGTGTAGATTTAGGCCACCTCCTAGTTCAGAGATAACCCAGGTAAGCACATCCACACCATAAGAAACTATTGTTTATAAGAAACAAAAATGAAGACTGTTCACAGATGCCATGCTACAGAGATTTTTCCCTTAACCCTTTTCACCAAATGTTCAAAGCAGTGGATGGGGACTCAGTGAAACAGGAATCACAAAGCTAAAATCCCTTTGCAGGCCTTTGAAAGTGCAGAGGGGCACACATCTCGAGCGAGCTTAATGAGGTATCAGAGTAAAAAAATATTCATTTTGTTCAAAATTGTCATTTTGTTTTCTATTTAAGGTGGGAAATCAAAGGGATGGCTTTAAATATTTCATTCTGTGAGGCGGCCAAAAGAGAGTTCCCTTTCAAGGCTGACTAGAGAAAACAGAGATAAGTAGCACTTTTGAGAGCTTTTCATATGACTTTCTCCTTGTTTGAAATACTTAATATATGGAAGCACAATGCTGACACAATAATCATGCTTGAGGGAAGTGGGGGAACCATAAAATGCTTTTAGAATTTTGGGATGTGATTCAGGAATGCAGCCCAAAAGAAAAGGTTAGTTTATCTACAGCATTAAAGACATGGGATACAGTGGGAATGAACATTTTTGCTTCTTTTATATTCTGTATGTAAATACACGAGCAGTGCAGCTTCACCAATTAAATATCCTCCATCTGGTTATTGAACTTAAAGAGATAGCTCTTAGTAAATCAATTACAAATGCTGAAAGCCTGAAGTACAAACAAAGTTAGAGTTCAACTTGTCTTTATTCTGAATTACAGAACTCAGCAGTTGGGCTGTACTACTCTCCAACGAACCCAACATGTACTCTTTCTGAGCTTCTCCTTTACATTCTCCCTATTCTTAACACCCCATTAAGATGCACCCAGGCATTGTGTTTACTCATTGGCCACTGCCCTACTGCTTTTAGTGCTCTACAATACTTGCATTATTTTCTACAGCCCTATCTGAACTACATAGTTAGTTATGGAAAATACGGCTTTAGAAATAATCATAAAGTAAAAATATTGACACAAATTCATCAGCAGTCTGAATGTTCCTAATTATTTGTGGTTGGATTTGAAATGAGAAGCGTGTTAACATATTAGGTGCTCAGAACAACAACAAAAGGGATTTACACTATCGACTTAGCATTCAAGAAAGTTAACTCTTTCCTTTTATTAACACCATATTAGCAACCGCCTTAAGACAGATTTTTTTTTCTGAGGGGGGAGAAAAGCATCTTAATGCAGACCTAAATTAAATGGGCCAAATTCTATCCTGACTTACAGCCCACCCCATTTGGCCCAGTATTTGCCATTTGGGTAGTGAAGTCTTAGTGGGACTTGCATGGGGCAGTACAACAGATGCTCCATCATCATTCAAAGTTATAAAGATTTTCTGCCCTACTGCAGCACTCAGTCTCTCAGGCCTTGTTTACATTTACAGCACTGCACAGCACAGCTGTGCCAGTGTAGCACTTAATGAAGATGCCACCTATGCCAACAGGAGAGCATCTCCAATCAGCATAGGTACTCCACCTTCCCCAGAGATGACAGCGATGTAAACAGGAGAAGCCCTCCCGTTGATATAGTGCTATCTACACTGGGAGTAAGGTCAGTATAACTACATTGCTCAGGGGTGTGGATTTTAGTAGTTATACAGACATAAGTTTGTACTGTAGACCAGGGCTAAGATGTGACAACCTCCTGCTGCAGAGCACTAAGTAGTAAGTCATAGGGCTTGTTTGTAGAGGGACATCTAGGAAATTAATCTGAATTAATTTAAAGGTGTGAATTTGAAGTGAATTAGATAAATAACATTAAACTACTGCGTAAACATCCTCAAACCAAATTCAGGCCACTTTAATTCTGAATATCTTAATTCACTTCCAAAGTAAATTAAGGCCATCATAATTCTAATAATGGCATCCACACAAGGATTCAATGTGGTTTAACTAATCCTCTTAAAATTCACAGCTTCAAGTTCATTCAAATTAATTGTCCTGAAAATCGCCATGTACACAAGCCCATGGTTTCCCATGTACAGATTTGCAGACTTTTTTGACAGTCTGAGCAGGTGAATTTTGCACCTGCTTTAAGACACAATCCATGCACCCTGTAAAATCAAGACTTGTCCTCTTCTTGGTGTTTGATTTTATTAACAAGGAAATGAACAAGAAGACCAAACGAAATCCAAACAGAACTTATTCCCTACACCTTGCAGCTCCTGGGGTTCCTATCTCCAGGGCTGTTCTGTTCTCACTCTAAACTCTATCCACATCAGATTTTGCCCAGCTCTGAAACCTGCTTCTTTTCTTCTCTTTGCCCTTATACACAAGTACCCTATTTTTCAAAAACACTTTATATTTACACTAGTATAAGTCAGGAGTCACTTCACTGAAGTCACTTGAGTTACAAGCCAGCATGGAATCAGTCCCTTTTTGTAGTGATTGTTCTGTTTTTAATATTGCTCCCCTGTGATTTCAGTTTTTTTTCTCTGGGTTCATTGTCTGAATACATAGAGCCAGGTCCTCGGCTGGAATATAGCAGCAAAGCGTCATTCAAGTCTGTGGGTCTATGCTGATGGATGGTTCGAGATCTTAAGGAAGTTGCAGATACTTCACTACAGATGATACAAATGGTGTTCAAAGACTAACCAGTTGCCTGCTGCAATTTCAGTTTCACACAGATTTGCCTGTCACACACAAATTCATCCATCCATAGTCATAGATACATTACCATGACTAGTGTAGAACAAAGAAGCATGCTTAGCTCATGAGCTATAGGAGCTCAAGGACTGGCCAAAACAAGCTTCTGCAGCCAAAACCACTTTTCATCTAAATAGCTTGGCAGGGTGAGGAAGAAAATCTGCTCTGTGGGATTCCATTTGTAAGCTGTATCTACATTATCACTACTTCTATGGTGCCTTGCATGTGAGGCTCTCAAGACACTTTATCAGAAGTATATAAGCCTCACAATATCAGTGTGAGTTGTTAAGTATAATCTTCAATTAGCATATGGATAATCTGAAGTGCTGAGGTTACAGGATTTATTGAAGTGGATTTATAAACGTGCTAGCAGCAGAGCCAGAAATAGAACCCAGGAGTCCAGACTGCCAATCTTTTGTATTAGACCATATTCCCCAAAACATCAATAAGTGGTTATATCTGCAAGTCCCATTTAATTTCATAGTCTCTTATAGCAATTATTTGTTTTAAAGTAGTACCTAGAGTTGATATGGTAAGTGCCAATCCCCTCCAAAAAGAGTTTGCAAATTAAATACAAAAGAAAGACAAAGGGTAGGAGATTGTTATGCCCATTTAACAGATGGGGAAGTGAGGCACAAAAAGATGAAGTGACTTGCCAAAATCTGTTGTGATAATTGGGCCTACAAATTTACACTGATTGTGAACTCAGTTGTAATGAATGTAAGTTCATAAATCATCACAATAACCGATGACAACAAATATGGGGAAGGGATAAAAGGGAAATTATGGGGAAGGGATAAAAGGGAGACAAAGGCAGAACTAGTTCAAACAAAAAGGCCTACTGATATAACTCAAGGACTGTCTTAAGATCTGTGTTTAAAAGATTAAGCAAGAGAAGAGTGGAACCAGAAATGAATGAACCGAAACTGGTGTGTTGGAAATAAGGCCTAATTGGTGACAAAATAATGGGGGAGGGGTGACGACCTCTTCCACACCCTTCCCTTTGTGGGTCCTCAAAAAAAAGGCTATGGGAGAAAAATTGGCTACTCAAGTGACCTTCTCCATCATCATCATCCCCACCATCTCTTGGGATCCCAACCACCACCTGGGATGAAACAGGATCTGACTTTAACAAGAACAGGACCAATAGCTCAAGCCAATCAACTAATTTCTTCTCTTTCCCCCAAAAGCACAGTTATCTTTGATATCTAAGAGACTGTCAAACAGCTTTTTCCTTCTAAGAACTCTCTCCAGCTAAATGGGAAGGGATCAAGGGATGTTGTTAAAAATGAAAGTCTTATTCTGCATTTTACATTTCAAATGCTTTAACTGTTTTTCCCTCTATTTATCTTTAAAGAAAGGATTAAACGGATTTTTAATGGTGTGTTTGCCATTGTAGCTAGCAGACTGAGGTCACTGTACACCAAGCCCCACACCTTGTTTAACACAGTAATTGGTTTATGTTAACACTTTTAGCCCATATAAATGAATATAAAAGGTCACATGGAAGTCTGTGGCAGGGTTTGAAACTGAAACCAGGTCTCTTGAGCCTTAGACTAGAGCCTTACTCACAAAAACACACTTTCCCTTCTTCTGTGGATGCTTTCATTTGTTTTTTTTTTAAAGCCTGTCTTCTTTAGTTATCATGAAAACAGATTTATGCAATTCTACTGAAACATACTTTGTCATTTCTTGACATTCTGTTCTATCTTTTTAAGTCAGCTGCCTTACTTGTGACTACATGGGGTTTTTTTTTTTTAGATTTGTTAACTCTCTTTCTCACATCACAAGTCTCTTGTGTTTTGGGAAATGTGTCATAAATCATATAATACATTCTTCACTTTGGTGATTTTACTTTTGGTATATGCTACTTAGTCTTTTAAATGTTCCAGAAAATCATCATGCTTCAGTTTGATTCTTTAGAGGTGAAATCCATTTGCTCAACTGAAAGTCATTCTCAGTCCTAGATATTTTCTTTGGTTTTACTGGCAAAGAGTCCTGTGGCATCTTATAGACTAACAGACGTTTTGGAGCATAAGCTTTCATGGGTGAATACCCACTTTGTCGGATGCCTTTGGTTTTACTGCGTTTGTTCAATTGCACTACATTAAACTGCAGGAAAGTGGTTTAAAAGTTTCCTAACTGCATTCCTTTAAAACTAAAACAAAACAAAAAAGATACTTAAAAGTCAGGAAGAGATCAGGAGAAAGCTTAAAATGCCTCCTATTTGCAAGATTCTAACTGAAACTTATGTAACCAAATGAGTTTGGCATATTGCTTATCACAGTCTTCCTTGAGATTAGATTCTGCCATCCTCTCTCATGTTTAACAGCATCTTACTTCATGAGTAGTCACATTAAGATCGATGTGACTACTTGTGGAGTAAGATACCACTCAGCATGAGTAATCCTGTCATACTGTAGCCCTTTAATTAATAAGAATTCTGATTTTGATGCCTTATTTTTTTTAAGGAAAAAGAGCTGCAGCACTCATCTGACAGAGAACACAATTCAAAGCATTTCAAAAGAAATATCATTGGCAATTACACCTACTAAAAATAAGTACCGCATTACAATATTATTAATTACTATAATTAATGAGCCTGGAGCAAGGTTTATGGCAAAAAGGTGATCATTCTATTGCTGTGCAGTGTAGCGAAGTACAGCTATGTGACACTCTGTTTTCATGGCAAGAATTCTCTTCTTGATCCACAAGCATAACTCCCATCAGCATTAAATATGAATTCCAAATTCATATCTAAGGGAGAAGGTTTCAGGATCCAAACTGTAATTTCAGCCATTATCAAGCATCATTTAGCATTAGATTTGCTAATGTTAAATTATACTATGTATTACAAGCTCAGTGAAGAATAAACTGTGCTACTGAATAAACACTTTGACATAATGCAACAGAAGTAAACACTGAACATTAAATTTAGACATTGCATTATTTTTAAGGACAACAGTTAATACAAACAAATCTGAGGTGCAAAATTCAATGGCACCAGACTGTACTGTTCAAAACCAAACATGTCCCTCAGAGAGAAAAGTTGTTCAAACACTGGAACCACCACACACATTTCTGTAGTCCTGCATTTTAGGACAACCGAAATGTTTGTGGTTCTACTGGTACATTTTAAGTAGGGTCAATATCTGCCTTATTTTCCCTCTAATTTATAACATAGTAGCCCAAATCTGTGGCAGGTGTGGGGCCAGCCTACGGTGAAATGACAGAAAATTTGAAAAATGATTGAACTGCTCAAAACTAGAGACACAGTTCAAAAGATCATAGCACTCTACCATATTATTCTTGTGGCAAAGTTTGAGTCTAAAAGAGAAAATACTCTTGACTGAAAGCAAATCAGTTATAGTCATTAGACTTGCAACCTGGAGTCCTTTCTTGACGTGAGTTCCTACCCCATATAGTTAGCCTTTCACAAGAGAAAGAAGACCTTGAAGAAAAAAAAAACCCATAAGGCAGCATTTGCTCAGCTAAATATAGGTATTCTCTGACGCTAGTTGAGCCAAGAGCTACTAAATGATGTATATTCACTTTGCAACCAAAATCTTGGCTTTGCCATGAAAGCAGGTGCAACTTGCAAATAGTTTTCATTAGAAATGTAATTAATATGCATAAACTTGTTTGCCAAGCAATTTGTGAGTGAATCAAGAATTAAATTAAATCAAGCAGCATCTCTTCCACCCCAGTTTGGTTTATATTTAAATTTAGAGAAATATTCATGGCAAATTCAAGAAGTAATCTCTTTTGGCTCCAATCAGCCTTTGTTTCAAACTTTTATTCATTATCTTTGGAATTGTGAGAAAACAGGAAAGTCATTTGTTTGAAAAACATTTTAAAGTCTGAATTTAGTATTATTGAAAAATACTGGAAAACAGACTCTTCTGTTTTATACATAGAATAGGTACAAAATAAACCATGATGGTTCATACCCTACACACATTCTCCTTGTGCCTTGGTACTGCTCTGGAGGGACCACCTCTGAGCTGCGACGCAAAACTGGCTTAACTACTCGTTACAAATAATTGTTGGGTGTTAGCTGCTTTTCTGGCTAGTGAATTGCTAATGGGCTGATGACCTTCAAATATATTTGAATCATTGTTCGTAAGTATTTGACAAACAGTTTTGATTAATCCTTTTCATATTGTGGGTGGCTTGCAAACATCACTTTGACTATGCACTATTAGCTGTTCTGCAGCTGTCTTACACAAGGCAGAATTATTGGAGAAGCCCAGTGAACTGTAGCTGGTGAGCTAGAAAGTGATGGCAGCCTTTTTTGTCCTCCAAAAGAAAATACATTACGTGGTCAATGAGAATGAAGATGGAAAAATCTGAGTGATTAACAAATAAGTGAGCTGTTTGCACCAAACATCACATTTCTCCTTCCAAATGGATTTTTATAGAGCATGTAATTGTCTAAAAGTAGCTTCCAAAATTGTATGAAATTATTTCTTCAGCTGAAATCTCAAATCCATAGATTTTTACCCTTAGAAAATAAGTGTGTGGCTCTTAATCCCTTCATTTCAGAGCACTGAGTGTGTTGTACTCCCGTCATCCTATTAAATAAAACTAATCATCAATGAAGAATTGAAGCATAAATTCAATTGAAGATAGGTGCTTCATGTCCTGGGATGTACAGTACATTTCAGAGAAACAAACTGATTTTTTCATCACCATCAACGACAGTTAAATTAGCCAGCACTTTCATTTGGAGATGCGCCTGTTCACCTCTGAACTACTCAGGTAGTGAGCAAATCACATTATCTGTCTATATCAGTTCACTGATAGAGTGAAAAATTCATTATTTGATGCTCTGCATTCTTCATTAATTAAAGTTTGTAAAATGCTCTGAAAATGAAAAGCACTATGTAGCCAACATCATCATTACACATTTTGGGCAGATAACAGTAGGCTAATGAGAGTTTGCAGTAAAAAGAAAGTGGATGACATTGAAATGATTGTGTATTCTGTATAGGAAGAAAAGGAGACTGGATGGCTCAGAATAATGGGATACAGAGCTGTTCACCTGTATACTGCAGGTTCAAATCCAAAGGAGATTGGCAGAAAATATTACTAACCTTATGTTCAACAGCCAATGTAAAATGAGTTGCTGATCTCAGCCCATTTCTCAGAGGACAAGTATGCCAGTCACACAAAGTACTATCCTTTCCAATAGGCCTGGATTCTGAGCTACCTTCTAGTCCCTAGAAGCTGGCTCCTTCAGGTCAGGAAAGAAGTATGTTAGCAGGACACCATGGGTATGTCTATACTGAAATAAAAGATCTGCAGCTGGCAAGGGTCAGCAGGCTCAGGCTGCAGGGCTAAAAATTGCCGTGTAGATGTTCGGGTCTGGAGCCTGGGCTCTGGGACTCTCCCCACTCACAGGGTCCCAGAGCTTGGGCTCCAGACTCAGCCTGAACATCTACACAGCCATTTGGCAGCCCTGCAGCGCAAGCCCCCCAAGTCCAAGTCAGCTAACATGGGCCAGCCAGCCACGGGTGTTTGATTGCTGTGAAGACACACCATACGAGGATATTTGCACTGCTGTCTCATCTGTACCTGTTCTGTGGATAAATATAGGAGCCCAGCCTCCAAGGATAGTTGACTGGCACCTTCTATCAATACTAACAATTTTTAAATGAACCAAATTTTTTTTGTAAAAGAAGGCCATTATATTGCCACAGGCAATTAACTGTATGAGGATGGCTGGCAGGGTGGACATCTCTGAGGTATCTAGGAGCAGGAGCACGACAAGCTGCTATGTGGATCAGAGAGGCTATAAAACCTCTAGAAAGGCGGTAGGATTACAAATAGTCACCACTCCCTACAAACTGCGCTTCCTACACACTTTAGTTCATATTTAAATTGGAGCCTTATGTTCGTTTCAGTTCATTATTTGCTCAGACCAGGTGACAGAGGTTTCAACACCCCAGGCAGGAAGAAGTGGGGGTCTGAAGATAAAAAGAAGAAGAGGAAAGCATGTGTTTGTTTCTGTTTGAGTGAGAGAGAGAATGAGTGGGGGGTTGGTGGGAGGGCAGGAGATGGTGTTCACATGAGACAGGGTTGAGGAGAAAGTTAGCCTGCACGTATATTTCTTTCCTGTCTATATATAGCGCTTATTATCCTGGTGTGGGATTTTTCTGCTCAGCACCTGTTAATGTCTTTGAGTAAAAATGACATTTAATTTTAAGCACCAGTGCATACCAGTTTTTATTTAATGGTCCGTGTCTTTGGGGTCTAAAGGAAGCTGCTGTGTGTAGTACTTGCCAGCCCAGAGTACCACCGTGCCCTAGAAACAGAGCCAAGGAAGAAAATGTACAAATGTGGTGTAAGGTAGGAGGCCCCAAACTGTACATTAAGTTCCAGATTCTGGCTCCTCCTGCGCAGGTAGAGGAGAAGGCACAGGAAATCATTTGCCTTCGTGGGGAGCACTAGACTCCATGCTTATGGACCCTGGGGGGCCGTCATTGCGCTAGATGCCTCAAAAGGAGCCTGATCAGTAGCACCATAGCTCCAACTCCTCTTCCATATGGCTGGGAAGAAGTGTATATTGCACCCTGTTACATGGAGTTCCAGCACTCAGAGAAGCTTTTTTTTTTTTTTTTATAATTGACCTGTGTTCTCCACTGGTGGAAAGTCCCCACCCCCTGCTAGCACACTGTCCTCCTTCAACCTGAGCTCTGAATGTGGCAGAGGATTTAAAAGCCACAACATAGCCCTTGCCCTTGAACAAGCATCCTACCACAATGGGCATTGGGTAAAGCCAGAGCCCTGCTTAAGTCTGCCAGGGTACTATACTTTCTACATCTAGTTTCCCCTCTCCTTGGGCAACAAATGATAGTCCTCCCACTACAATTAGCCTGGGATGTTCAAACGTCTAAGGAAGTTAGGTGCCCAAATACTGTTGAAATTCAGTTGGAGTTAGGCCTAATATATATATCTGTAAGATATAAGATGGGTAGCAGGACACAGTTTTGACAGAATAGCACTGATTCATTAGTGCGAGTCATTCTCTTTTAAGTTTGACAGTTCTCCAAAGTGAGCTAAAAAGGGAGGGTGGGTTCTGGAACTGATGAAAATCCCTCAGTTCTGAAAACTAAATGTCTTTCTTTCCATGGAGGTTTCTGTCTGATTCACAAACCAACTGCCAATTTGCCTGATTTCTTAAAGCTGGTGAGAAATGTTTTGATAAAGGGAGTGAGTTTAAGCCATGAGTTCTAAAAGAAGTTTGAGTAGGGAGTTTTGCTTTGAGGCACCTGCCCATGGACCCTCTGTCAGTCATTTGTTGATGTCCAGGACAGACATTTTGCTTTTGAACTCAGCTTTAATTTTTTTCTTCTGATTGCTGATCAGTTCCTTTGAAACCAAATTCATTACTGTGATGTTCAAAAAAAGTCCTTCATAAATCATTTAATATCTATAACTATATTTACACACACACACCTGCTAACTACCACATCTTTTTGATTAATGGAGCTCAATGCTTCGAATTTTATAATGGCAAAACTCCCATTGACTTCAATAGGTCCAACATTTCTCCCTAAGAACCTGGTCCTGCAAACATGGTTGCCAATGTCTTTGTTCTCTAGGACTTTTTGTGACAGGTTCTGTAGAAAAGCCCTGCTGGTGCCTGTGCTCTGGAGCTGTACAAATTTTCCATTGTGGGATCTTCATTACCAAGTTTTAGTCAAGATGGCCCTAAACCAGAACCCTGAGTCCAAACAGCACAGTTTCATGGTAACTGAACCTGGATTCCCCCTCCGTGGTCCCTCAAAGGTACCCACTTAGGTTTCTGGCTCCCATCCATCACCTTTTGGGGGCAGAGACCCATGTATCTCCCTCACGACCAGGGTTTGAAGGCTACATAACTCCCTGCCTTACACTATGATATCCCCAGCAAGCCAGTCTGCGTAAAGGCCAGCACCTGTGTGTTTCTTTCTCTCTGAGGGCTAGGAGCTGCCTATTGCCAGCACTTACAAATTACCATCCAGCTCTTTCTCAGCAAGCACCTATATTCTTAAGGTAAAAGCGTTACAGAGAAAACATATAAAAAACATATAAGTTCCTACACACATGCTAAAAGCTTACCACAGGCCACCAATCAGTTTTATGGGGGCTTAGTAGGCCAAAGTCTTCCCAACCCTTCCACAAGGGTTGTGGTCCTCTTTGGACAGAAGGCCCTGTTCATTTGCTGGATCTGAAAGAACGTCCCGTGTCAGTTTAAACCTGAGTGATTCACCTTAATCATCCCCTACTGTTCTAGGCAGAGCTGTGGCTATCCTCCCCCCTGGAATTGCACACAATCCCTGGCTCACAGTGATACATAAACCATTCACATACTTTACACAACATGGTCCCCAAAGATATTGCATGCAGCTACAATATCTGTCATACCAAAAACATCCAAATCTAGCATTTGGATCTGAATTTTATAGCATGGTTCCCATTCTAATCTTAGACTGACCCATAATCATCATGTTTTCTGGGTCGCTTCTGACTAGAATTGCATAAAACTTGGTGGGTTTGGTTCACAGATGACTGATGTAAATCTTTTTTTAAATTTCATTTTCTGGGAGGTTGTCTACAGGAACCCCAAACATTAAAGTGAAACTCTGCTGAAACTTGGGAGTTCTGTCTAGTTTTAGGCAGAAACAATGAAAAAACAGATTCTCCCAAGAATTTCTCTGTGAAATCTTAAATTAACCCTGGCTCCCTAATACAACAAAACTGGACCAGTTTTGGCACCACGCTTTTACACAGTTTGATTTCTGGCTAGCTCAGCTGCAGGGAATTTGCACAGAATCATGGAAATAGAGTTCTAGGACTGGAAGAGACCTTGATAGAGCATCTTGTCCAGTCCCCTGCACTGAGGCAGGACTAAGTATTATCTAGACCATCCCAAGTGTAGTTAATAAGCAGACGACGGGCCAAATCCAGACTGCCAGATGCTTTTGAATGAACTGCAAAATTTTTATTTACTTATCATCATTGTGATTGCAGTGTGAAAAATGTTTCTCTAGACTCCTGGAGTCTGAACCTTGATTATATCTTGACCAATAAATATGGACCTTTACAAAAAAATAATTCTACAATCTTCCTAGGTAATTTGTGTCAGGGTTTAATTACCCTTATAGTTGTGAAGTTTTTCCTAATGTCTAACCTAAATCTCTCTTGCTGCAATTTAAGCCCATTAATTTATTGTCCTGTCCTCAGAGTTTAAGGAGAACAATTTATCACCATCCTCTTTATAACAGCCTTTTACATAGGTGAAGGATGTTATGTCCCCTCCCCCCCGGCCATAAGTCTTCTCTTCTCCAGACTAAACAAACCCAATTTTTTCATTCTTTCCTCGTAGGCACTGTTTTCTCTAAGCTGTGCGTGTGTGCGTGTGCACACAAATCCTAAACCCCGCGCACATGACGAAACACCGGGAGCACAAAAGTTTGCACAGAAGCACAAAAATTTGCACAGAAGACAATTTTTGTGCACACGGCCTGTCAAAAATTTGCACAGAAGAAATTTTTTGCATACACGGCCTGTCAAAAATTAGAGGGAACATTACTCGTAGGTATTGTTTTCTAGACCTTTAATCTAGATCTTTTGTTGCTCTCCTCTGGACTTTCTCCAATTTGTCCATGGCTTTCCTGAAGTGTGGTGCCCAGAACTGAGTTTTAGTCAAGATGAGGGATACACTTCCCATAATTAATGTCTCTTAATGTAAGTAGCTGGCTACAGTTCTGCTTTCATTCTAATGTACAGATGGGTTTAAAACTATTTTCTGCCCTTTCAAAACCAGACTGAGGAGAACCTGATGAGCCAAGCACTGCACAACTTAAAAAGATCATTTTTTCTTAAGTGATCCAACCTCGGTTTGTTATTACCATTCACATAGTGTTTTTTAATTTAATTCATGTCATTAGTCAGCAAATGTACCAATTATCCAATAACTGATTTGCACTGTGGGAAGTCACATACTTTTCATCCTGCACATAAAGCACAGTAAGTGCTTTGAGATCTACTGATGAAAAGCACTAACTAAGAGCAAGGTATTATTAATTACTATTATGTTGTGACCTAGAGTCACAACATTACAGATTCTTGGATTATCTGGAATTTATATAACCAGGCAAGGTTTCTAAGTGTCATTTGATCTTTCATCTAATTTCCAGGGGATTGCTTTGGAAGTGCTGGTCATAAAAGCACTTACCAGTACAAATATATTTTTAGTAGAAGATACAGAATGATTCACATCTAGATTCACGGCATACTGGGCTGCATTAGTAGGAGCATCTCCAGCAGATTGAGGGAAGTGATTATTCCCCTCTATTTGGCACTGGTGAGGCCACATCAGGAGTATTGCATCCAGTTTTGGGTGCCCCACTACAGAAAGGACGTGGACAAATTGGAGAGAGTCCAGCTGAGGGCAACGAAAATGATCAGAGGGCTGGGGCACATGACTTATGAGGACAGGCTGAGGGAACTGGGCTTGTTTAGTCTGCAGAAGAGAAGAGTGAGGGGGGATTTGATAGCAGCCTTCAACTACCTGAAGGGGGTTCCAAAGAGGATGGAACTTGGCTGTTCTCAGCGGTGGCAGATGACAGAACAAGAAGCTATGGTCTCAAGTTGCAGTGGGGGAAGTCTAGGTTGGATATTAGGAAACACTATTTCACTAGAAGGGTGGTGAAGCACTGGAATGGGTTACCTAGGGAGGTGGTGGATTCTTCATCCTTAGAAGTATTCAAGGCCCAGCTTGACAAAGCCTTGGCTGGGATGATTTAGTTGGTGTTGGTCCTGCTTTGAGCAGGGCGTTGGACTAGATGACCTCCTGAGGTCTCTTCCAACTCTAATCTTCTATGATTCTAGGTTAAGTAAGCTGTTGAGCATGCTTACTGAGCCCAGGAAAGAAAGGAGCAATGGAGAAACCATAGGTGATGCGGAGGATGGAAAACAGTTTATATATACACATATGCACATTTTAGAAAAACATTTGCAATCTACTCCTTTCCCAAAGTTACAACACAAAGGTGGCAATAATAATCAACTACAAGAAATGTCAGGAAGTTACATACTGTTAGTAGAACAATCATCCAGAGACACCATGGACCAGTGATAATAGAAAGATCTTAATTCACAAGTTGTATAGGGCTATCCTTGTTAAGCAGAGCTGAGGAACTTCAGCAATAACAAATCTATAGTTTCCTTAGAAGCACTAGAAAACAACATCATTTCTCTGAAAGCAGCAAAGAGTCCTGTGCACCTTATAGACTAACAGACATATTGGAGCATACATATTGTAGTTTTCTCAGGACCAATGCATTGGTGATCTTCCAGAAAACACCATCCTAGCCACCATGGATGTAGAGGCTCTCTACACAAACATTCCACACACAGATGGAATACAAGCTGTCAGGAATAGTATCCGTGATGATGCCACGGCACAACTGGTTGCTGAGCTCTGTGACTTTATCCTCATGCACAGTTATTTCAAATTTGGTGACAATATATACCTCCAGACCAGTGGCACCACTATGGGCACCCGCATGGCCCCACAGTATGCCAACATTTTTATGGCTGACCTGGAACAACGTTTCCTCAGCTCTCGTCCACTCATGCCCCTTCTCTACCTATTCTACATTGATGACATCTTCATCATCTGGACCCATGGGAAGGAAACCCTGGAAGACTCCCACCATGATTTCAACAGCTTCCACCCCACCATCAACCTTAGCCTGGACCAATCTACATGGGAGGTCCACTTCCTAGACACCACGGTGCAAATAAGTGACGGTCACGTTAACACCACCCTATACCAGAAACCTACCGACTGCTATGCCTACCTTCATGCCTCCAGCTTCCATCCCGGACACACCACACGATCCATTGTTTCCAGCCAAGCGCTGAGGTACAACTGCATTTGCTCCAACCCCTCAGACAGAGATCAACACCTACAAGATCTTCGCCAAGCATTCTCAAAACTACAATACCTGCATGAGACAATAAGGAAACAGATCAACAGAGCCAGACGTGTACCCAGAAGCCTCCTGCTGCAAGACAAGCCCAAGAAAGAAACTAACAGAACTCCACTGGCCATCACATACAGTCCTCAGCTAAAACCTCTCCAATGCATCATCAGTGATCTACAACCCATCCTGGACAACGATCCCTCACTTTCACAGGCCTTGGGAGGCAGGCTAGTCCTCGCCCACAGACAACTTGCCAACCTGAAGCATATTCTCACCAGCAATGACACAACGCACCATAGTAACTCTAACTCGGGAACCAATCCATGCAACAAACCTCGATGCCAACTCTGCCCAGATATCTACACCAGTGACACCATCACAGGACCAAACCAGATCAGCCACACCATCACCAGTTCATTCACCTGCACGTCCACTGATGTAATATACCCCATTATGTGCCAGCAATGCCCCTCTGCTATGTACATTGGCCAAACTGGACAGTCCCTACGTAAAAGGATAAATGGACACAAATCAGATATTAGGAATGGCAATATACAAAAACCTGTAGGAGAACACTTCAATCTCCCTGGACACACAATAGCAGATTTAAAGGTAGCCATCCTGCAGCAAAAAAACTTCAGGACTAGACTTCAAACAGAAACTCCTGAGCTTCAGTTCATTTGCAAATTTGACACCATCAGCTCAGGATTAAACAAAGACTGTGAATGGCTGGCCAACTACAAAAGCAGTTTCTCCTCCCTTGGTGTTCACACTTCAGCTGCTAGAAGAGGGCCTTATCCTCCCTGATTGAACTAACCTCGTTATCCCTAGCCTGATTCTTGCTTGCATATTTATACCTGCCTCTGGAAATTTCCACTACATGCATCTGAAGAAGTGGATATTCACCCACGAAAGCTTATGCTCCAATACGTCTGTTAGTCTATAAGGTGCCACAGGACTCTTTGCCGCTTTCACAGATCCAGACTAACAGGGCTACCCCTCTGATACTTGACATCATCATTGCTCTGTGATTCTAATCCTGTTTGTTTATAATCACATCTACATTTCTTACAAATAAATTATGATTTACATATTAGAATTATATTAAATGGCCATTAAGGTTGCAAAATCAAGCAATCAAATGTTAGAAAAATGCCAAAATTAAGGTAGAAATGGGTAAAGAAATTGTTTAAGAATTTTTTTTAACATGAGCAAAACATTTTTCCGTAATACTATTTTCAGAAATGGCTGAACCATTTTTGCTGGGACTTCCCTCCCAAACTTTAGGCCGATATAGACACATAATGGCACATACAGCTACATCTTGTCAAAGTTATAAACAATTGGAAAAAAGATCTTATAATGGGACATGTCAGGCAACCATAACTTGGGTAGGAATACCAGCTCCGCCTATAATATATGTCTGTTCTTGAATGCACATAATACTCCATTGCAAACAGTGGGAGCAGCACAAAGGTAGATTTTGGCTATGCAGATATAAGGCCTTATTCTCTTCACCAATGCAAATTACAAATAACTCCATTGAAACCAATGGATCTACAATAGGCTTAAACCAAGGCAACTGTCAGTTCTGTGGATTTTTTCACCCCCTTGGATAGTTTTTGCATTTATTTTTTTATGTGTGAATTTAGTGCTTGTGCAGAAACCTGGTAGGACAGTCCTGCAGACCGATATGCTCAGTTTATCGACAGAAGAGAGACAGCCGGAGAAGTGGCAGTACAAGCTCACCACACTGTGGATCCCACTAAAGTACCTCAGACATAATCTGGAGAGTGAGAGTGTAATTCAGTCTCCATCCGCATTTAGTCCTTGGTTTCTCTGAAGCGAAGTGAGAAAATTAATGACAGCTGAGATGGTGCCTTTTGTGATGTGGGGACATTTATTATGGAAAAGCTCACAGAACACACACAAATGGATCGCAGCAAATTCTATACACTTTGACTTTCTTTCTTAAGCCTTGTCTACACTAAAGGGAAAAGTAGATCTAAACTACGCAATTTGAGTTACGTGAATAGCGTAACTCAAATCGACATAGCTTAGATCTACTTACTGTGGGGTCTACACTCTGTGACGTTGGCGGCAGATGCTCTCCTGTCGACTCCCCTTAATCTTCTTGATCAGGTGGAGTACAGGAATCGATGGGAGAGCTATCAATTTAGCGGGTTTTCACTACACCCGCTAAATCGACCGCCAATGCATCAATCGCCAATGCAATCAATTCTCCAGTAAGTGTAGACAAGCCCTCAGACTCTGAACAGAAGAATGCTTTCAATACAACTTGAAAAGCTGCACATTTCAGTTGCTTTTCTTTAGCTAGATAGATGCCATCTGCTCTTGCCTCATTAGTGTATCCCTTATTTGTTTCTTGTTTTTTCTCCTCTCACTCCATGTCCTATCTTCACACTCATGTTTATCATTGTTCAGTTGTTTCTGTATTCTCTCTCCTTTGCTTCCTAAATTTTATTCTTTTACTTGGCCATTTCCAAAAAAGTTTTTTGAAAAGTGCTTTTAAACTGCAGCTGCTTAAAAAACATCCAGGGGAAGAATCCTGAATCCCTTTTGGGATTCACAGTCAACAAAATGTAACTTCTTTCCTTGGCATTCCTTTTTTATTCCCTATTTTAGAAAATCTACTCCTATGTGTGCCTGCCTTCAACTTCTGTATTTCCATTATGTAACATCAGAAGCCTATGTATTTGTAAAAAGAGAGATATCACTTTCTCAGTGCTTTGTGAACAGAGAAGGAATGATGTCTATGATCCCTTTCAGCAGACAGGGAAGGGTTAACGTTTTTGTGAAAGAATTCAGCTATGGCTTTGCTCTGAAAAGTAAATCACTGAAAATAGGACTGTGGACTTCTGTCTGCTGTCCTACAATTATTTCATCAACTGCACTATATTTAGAATTAAAAATAGTTTTTTCCAACTGCCAACCCTGAAAACCCAACCCAATATCTGAGAATCAAGTCAGGATGCTCTTTCCTTGAACTCTAGTGAAAAAGGTTTGCCAGCCAAATGAATATCATTTACACCCGTGAAACCCCAAGATATTTACAATTGTGACCACAGTATGACCTGTGCCACATAACGAGCCTCAATGGCAGCTGAACAAGTGTCACTGAGAAGAAGTTAGTAAATAACTGGTGCACAAGAAGGAAGAAAGAATCTAGCTCGCTCACTCCCTCTCAGCTGTATTCATTCTGTAGTGCTAAAGCAATAAAAACAAAGCTTATTTTTGTAATTGATGTGAGAAGAATCTGAATACACACAGAGAACAGAACTGAGATTTTTACAAAGTCACTTTTCAGACCAGAACTGCACTTTAAACACTGAATTTCCTAACTTTTTGAGCATTTTAATTAGAACTTTAATGTTACATAAATGTAGAGGGCTTTTTTTTTTTTTGCGCATTAAATTTACAGAATAGATAGCTGGTGACTGGTCTGAAACTCAGCCTGTGGTCTCGGTATCCTTTATCTCATTATTACCAGCACACTTACACACAACTGTGCAGTTTAATGGAATAATCATATCCATGCAATCTAGTTAAAATACAGTAGTTTAACACTCATTAGCATAAAAGTTTAGCTAAAAATGTATTGCTCATGAAAGATTCTACAGCAAATAAAACTGAAATTGTAATCAAGTAATTATCTAATGAGGTGTTACACAATACATTCTAGCCTTCAGTAAAAGGAAAAAAGAGAAGGAAAATCTTCATCAAAGTGCTATAAAACTTGATCTCTTCAAATAGTAGAACTGGATTTATGAATAGCGACTCTAATGCCTGTCCCAGGCTTAGATGTTTTACAAAAAGGATTCATGACTTAGCATTGGAGGGGATGAGACTTTTACCCATGATTACTTGTTGTTTTCACACCATGTTTCATCTGAGAATCTCAAAAATGGTTTGCAAGCACCAAGTTGGCCTCACAACTCCCCTGGGAGTTTGGTAATAAAGTTTATATATTAGGGTAAATTTGAGGAACACAGAGGTTGACAGGACTGGATTTTTCAGAGCTGCTGAAGACTTGCCGCTCCCATTGACTTCAACTATAATTGGGGGAATTCCGTACTTTTTAGAACATGGGTCCCCTAATGGCCAGATTTTCAGGAGGTCAGCACCTTCACATGGGCCCACATTTTGAAAAGGGCTCAACTTCTTTTTAGACAGAGAAATGAATGGTCAAATGTTCAAAAGGGCTCATTGCCTAGTGTTGTAAGCTGTTGGGAAAACCTGTCTGCAAGCGTCAGAATGGGAGCTGAGCCCTTTTGAAAGTCCAGCCATTACTGAGATGTCTAAGTGAAAGCTGAACCTTTTTTGAAAGCCTGGTTACAATTGTGAGCACTAAACACTTGAAAATCTAGCCCTGCTCTTTTTTTAAAAAAAAATCTGAACCCAAGTGACTTGCCCAAGGTGACACAATTAGGACTATATTTACAAAGGTGCGTGAAGATGCAGACAGGCTTCTAAATCTGCCTCTTAATCTAAGGCTATGTCTGCACTGGACCTGGGTAGACACACTTGTGCTAGCTGTGACTGAACTAAAACCAGCATGCTAGCTTGGTCATAGCTAGCGTGGATATATGTACACCTGAGCTAGCAATTCCACCTCCCATGTAGACATACCCTCAGATGCTGCAAATGCTTACACAACTGCTTCACTTCGTGCACGTAAGTAGTTCCATTCTACAGACCTGCATAAGCCTTTGCAGAATTGGGCCTTTAGTAACAGAGATAAGAATAGTACCCAGGGCCAAGTTTTGCTATTAGCTACTCATGCACAACTTCTGTTGATGTCAGTAGGAATTGTGTGCATGGACAGCTGGGCAAATAATAATGTATGCATGAATGTTTTACTGAAATAAAATAATATGTGACTTATTCAGTTTTATAAAATGGCTGAATTATGGAAATATACCACCAAATAATGTATTCAACATGTATTATGAAATTCTTCAAATAAATTACACAGCACATAGTATTCAATGATACATAAGTATTACTAGGTGGAATTTGGCTTCAGGAGTTCTGACTCCCAGTCATCTGCTCTAACCATTACTCTAGACTGTCTTCTGCAGGGCAAATAAGAGATCCAATGAAATAAATATCTAATTGTAAACACAAAAGTCTGTAACAACTATTTATAAACAGAGCTATATACAATATACTCTGAGCATATTCACAGCTAAATCCTGTATTTAATGTCTTTGTTACAACACATCTAGCCCAGGCATAGAGTAAACTGGAACAAAGCTGTAAAGTCAGGATAATCCAATATAAAGAGGGAGAAACTGCCTGAACCATATTTAGTCTATGATTTGAAGATTAACTGCTCTTATTTCTGTAAAGAAATCTAATCCTTGAAGAAAACTTTTAATATGAGCACTTCCAGAGAGAGACCAATAAAGAATAAATCCCAAGTCCAGCTAGAATATTTCACCCATGAAGGGTGAGTATTATGTTTCTTTCATGAGTGTAAAAGGCCCATAAGTTACAACTGCACAGGCATGAATGAATTATGAAGGTCCTTTGCTCTAGTGAAAGGAGCAGGATCAGCCTTCATATGTGAGACATACTATTTATTCTATATTTTATCCATCTATTGATTTGTTTTAATTTAAAAATGTTTAAGACTCTCATCACCCACTGTTAAAGAGGGGATAATAGGAAAGAACCACTCAAATTTACTAAAAAAAAACAAAACCCAATGAGGAGTCCTTGTGGCATGAAAAGATGGGACTATTAATTGAATTGTCTCGTAAAACTGACCCCCACCCCCACTTGGTAAGGCAACTCCCATCTTTTCATGTGCTGTGTATTTATACCGGCTCTTGTATTTTCCACTCCATGCATCTGATGAAGTGGGTTCTAGCCCAAAAAGCTTATGCCCAAATAAATGTGTTAGTCTCTAAGATGCCACAAGGACTCCTCATTGTTTTTGCTGATACAGACTAACACGGCTACCACTCTGAAACCTGTCAAATTTACTACAGCACCTATTCAGAGATTTCAGAAGAGTACGATAAGTACAGATGAGTTATACAAATCCCAGCTACCTATGAATGGCAAGCATTCACTAAACAATCTCAGCTGATTCATTGTTGGTTTTGCCATGCTAGCAGGAAAATGTTTCAACTGAGTTTTTTCAACCAGGTTCAATCATAATGTATACACAGAAGGAGGCAAAATTAAGGTTAAATGGGAAAGATGCAACAGGAAATATGAGGGGAAGAGAAAAGATAATGCAGTTTCACACGGGTTAATAAAAGAGCTGGTCAAAAACTAGGAAAAAATAATCCGTAATCAGTTTTCCTGTAAATTTGCTCTCTTTTTGAAACATTGAAAAATAGAAATACATTAAGTGAAATACTTTATAGAAACTTTTTTCAACATTTTCAAAATGTTTCCACCGGCTCTAACAAAGTTCTCCGTTTGATAATTCCCAATCATTTACCAGTGTATCAGTTTAAAAATTCCACATCAAGCCATAACCCTCTTGTGTTTCCTCACCCTCCAGAAAAACCACACCTGTGCTCACTGCCTGTAATTGTTCTGCCTCTTCTTTTCTCTTCCAACCACCCCTCTACCTACCATTATTTGTTTCTTTTAATAGAAGTTTAAGCTGTCACCACAACCCCCTCAGCCAATAATGCCCATCACTTGCTGTGTAAGCCCCCATGCCTGGGATAAAGGTTCTCCCACTCTCTTGCACTGTCTGGAGGATGGGAGAGTGCTTGCAGGCAGAAAGTTCATTTATCATGTTTGGGGGACTGTATGGTTTGATGTCCCTAAGATTTGCACTCTGAAGATGCTAGCATAGGCTATTATCTCCCTTTCCCACATCTCTCAGCCCCATACAACATCGCAGAAAGTCTAGAACTGCTCACATAGGGTTCCTGAGCCTATAAAGGTGTCAATCCCAGGTGACACAAGCTTTGGAAGGGGTGAGGTGACTCCAGAGGCTAAGGACTGGCTCTGCAGAGGGGTGGGGTTGTAGGCTTCCCATCTGATTTCCTGATGTTGTTTGCAGCAGCTACTTCTACTGAGTTTGTTCTTAAACTATGAAATTCTATTGAGGACTTCAGGGCACATTGTGTTCCGGGGCCAGCAGTTGAGGGGGCAGACGGCTGTGGCCTCATCCTTCTGAAATGTTGGCCTTTTGCAGTAATCGTCATTAGACTATGAGCCCAAGCCATTAGTATTTTTATCACCTGACCTTTTTAAAGCACTTTACAAACTAGTCTACAGTAAAAGCTGATCCTCAAGGAAGTCCGACATAATGAAAAGTAATGGCAGCCTGCCCTCCCAGGAACATAAGCTTGTCCGCTGCCTGCTGATTCAGCATCCGTGGACTGTTTCAAAGAGATGAATATGTTGAGGACCTTGCTTGATGCCTGTAGCTCCTGGGCAGAATTGACACCACTCTTTCATCTCAAACAAAGACAGATCACTGCAAAGAAGTGAGCATACACTAACCGCAGGGGGCCTTGTCTCCCTCCTCCTCCTCAGCACCAGTGTCCAGTTCTAAGAGGGTTTAATTAAGAAGAGTATATTTTCAGGAACATCAAGGAGGGCAAAAGAATCTAGTGAAGACATAACAGCTTCTTTGGTACCACCAGGACCATCAGTAACTGCAATAAAAAGTGCTAGTGAGCCTTCATCTCTAGCATTACAGCCAGTGTTTGACCATGTGGCTAGATTAAGCTTCTTGTCACACTGGAAAGATGCAGGATTATCCCAACTGGGGCAGGGGAGGTTAGAGACGCAGGTGTATGTGCCTGTCCATGCAGACTGGGGAAAAAATACCCACCTCTACCACTGGAGAAGTTGGAAAAGCAGATGCTGCTACTATTGGCAGTGAAAAAGCAGCAGCCAGAACATCATGCCATGGTCACTGGCCTATGGACTGGAAAATACATTTGGACACCTGGGGCCTAAGGCTTTCTTACTGGTTGTTACTATTTTTGCAGGAAAAGGCACAATTGGGTAGAAGTATCTTTAAAGCACCTTTGTTGCCCTTCTATTCTGGAACTTCTCGGAGGAGTGAAAAACTCTGGCCTCAGTTAAAGCAGCCTCAGGGGTGTTCTTATGCTCTGCTTCCCATCGCCCCCTATGGGCCCAGGGAGGCAGAGAATAGCTGGAGCATGGGCCATGTCCCCTCCTATCTCCTTCCTCATTTCCAGTCTCCTGGACAACACCAAACACAACCTCTACAGCAGGGAAGAGCTCCAGGGAAGTTTAGGGCTATTCCAGCAGCTTTCTGCCAACAGTGAAGCCCTCTTACACAGAAGGAGTGTTCCCTGGCCCCTTTATGTTGCTAAAGTGGTTTGAGGTGGTCTTAGCATAGTGGCCTTCAGGATAAATGGGTCATTACCTTTTCTCCTAGTAAGTTGTGTTACATCTAGACTTAAGCGGGGAGACGGGGGTTGCTGGCCTTCGGCAGCAGTGGGAAACATGAGGGTCTGCAAAGGGCAAGGCTCTTTGTCTGGAGCAAGAGAGGTGAAAGGGGACAGGTTTTTTTAAAAAAACCCACACACACATATACAGGAAGAAGGGAAAAGTGGAAGCAACAAAATCAAATGTATCTGCTAAATCACCTTGTTTTTATGTATCTGCTCAATCACCTTTCCCCCATACTACCCCTGTGTTTTTGTCTATTCAGACACAGCAGTGGGGCTCTGCTTGGGTGAAACATTCTGCATACACATTGTCACTTGCCAGACGGGAGCCTTAGACTATAAGCTTTTGGGGGTAGGGATCTTGTTTTCATATCTATCTGTGAAGTGCATACCACAATTTTTGCTCCAGCTAACTATAATAATGAATAATTAACAGAGGCAGAGGCATAGTCAAAATGTGTTATTATTTAGACTGAATAATTAGCAAACTGTCCAATTGCCTACAACAATTCCACCCTTTGGCCACCTTGTGTATTATCTATGCGTATTGAAAGGAAAGGAAGTTAAACAGTATTTTTTTCTGCTCAATTTCTCTTTACATTAACCCCTGGCTGATCTTAAAATGTGGAAGATGGTAAAGGAGGCAGTCACATGGGGTCGGTGTGTTAACATCAATGGGGGCTGCAAGCTAAATGCAGAGGCACAACACTTGGAAAAGGGGCTGTTAATGCTGCTTCCGCCCCTCTATTATGGTGCCAACTCCTGGGAGGTAAGGGCACTCAGTAGAGCCAAGCCATGTGTAACTGCAACCCAGTAATGCTGAACACTTGCAAACAAAAACTTGCTCTAGTCCTCGCTATTCATATTCAAGTGTTAAATGAAGGCACCATGCCCCTGATCTATATAAGTTACCAGGCTTGTGGAGTTATTCAGAAATCCACAAGGATATTTTTAAATAGTTTCCATGGGCTCCTCATGCGCCCCCTCTCTCCCAGCACTGCAGTGGCCTGGCTGCAGCCTCTACAGGGCAGATAGTGCAGAGGGAGTTCCTGCTCTGCAGTGGGCTCATGTGTGGGGGGTTCTTTGATCTGTAAGCTCCACAGCCCTGGGCAGTGAGTCGCAGAGCCTGGGCTTGCACTATTGCACTAAAAATAGCTGTGCAGACATTCTGGCCCCGTCTCTTGACTTCAGAGCCCAAGTCCTAGCCTCTCTACAGCTGTTTCTAGCGTGGTAGCCTGAGGCCTGCAAATCTGAGTCGGTCAACCTGGGCTCTAAGACTCACTTCCATGGGCTGCTGCTCACCGTGTCGATGTACCCAGGTGGACACGGAGAGGGCATTATGTTCTCGGGCATTTTCTGGCATGCTGCAGTGCCTGAGACGACCATTCGTTTGAAACTGAAAGGTTTTAAAAAAATGTTAACACGGTTTTGGATAACCATTTCCAACAAGCGCATGTACCACACGTGGTACATGTACGACAGTTTGGTAACCCCTTGGACTAGACAGGGAGAAGCACACTGTATCGTTTGCAGAATAAGAATTAATTAAAATGAATTATGTGACTTTAAAAAATGTTTAGAATGATAAATTCTCAGTGCAGTATTGGCTATTTGCATAAAATCTTGTCAGACATTAATTAAATTCACCAATCGGAAATTGTACCCAACTGTAGCAAAATGGATCATTTATCATTAATTGGAAAATTTATCATTAATTCTGTTGCAAATGGGAAAAGATTATGTACACTGGTTATAGCATGGATTATTGAACAGCGTATGAGCTGTTAGTAAGGACATATTGTGTGTCTTCTGCAAGAAGTCTGGAGGAAAGTGGATTATAATTCCATTAGGAACAATGATTGTGAGAGAAACTAGTTTAGAACCACAAAACCACAGCTTGAACCAGAACTGGAATTTAGAATGAAACTGAACTATAAATTAGAAACATGTGGATGTATCATACACTCAACATCACCACTGTGACAACCATTCAGCTACAGGAGAACCATCCTTGATCCGACCATTAACTAACCCAAAGCCATCTTTCAATATCTGTCAGACCCTTAATAACAATAGCTGATACCAAGTTAACGTTACAAATTAATTGTCAGGAAAACCGCCGTAATTATATCTATTCTGCTACGACCCTCTGAAAACCCCTCTAACATACTGTATCCAGACTAGTATCACTTGTAATCTTCTGGAGCCAAATGCCACTCCAACTGTGCAGTTGCTCCAGGGCTCTTATGAGATCCTGTATTGTGGGAAAATCAAAATACTATCACAGAGTTATATTCAGGTTAGGGTACGCTCCTCAGATCAGAAAAATTTAAGGTGAATTGCCCTGATAAAATAAAGAACAGCATGTGCCACAGTGCCTCGGTTTATAACTCCTCTCCCAACACACTCAGAACAAATCTTTGAGGCGTCTCTCTGCCAGTTTACAAATTTGACTTGTTTGTTTACAAAAACTTTTTTAACCTTTGGCAGCTGGGCCAGAATCTGCTCTCTACACCCAGAGTAGGCCAGATGACACCACTTATCTTAAACCTGCACCTTTTTTCACCTCCTCAGCAGGAGAATTACACAAATACAGACTCTCCTACAAACCAGAATAATTGATGTATGTAGATTTAAGGTAGGGTGACCAGATGTCCTGATTTTATAGGGACAGTCCCTATTTTTGGGTCTTTTTCTTATATAGGCTCCTATTACCCCCACCCTCTGTCCTGATTTTTGACATTTGCTGTCTGGTCACCTTAATTTAAGGGCATCTAACTGGGTGAAAGGGAGTCTGAGTTAGTAAGAGAGAGTAATTTACATCAAACTAAGCGCGTCCTGTGAATTTGACCCATATGGTGAACTAGATTAAGCATAGAGCCCAATTTATACATTTTTTAAAAATGTGTATTAAACCATTTGCTTTGCTGTAGTCATAGCATTCATTTTTAACATGCCCGAAAAAAAAACAATGTTAATGGGTTTATCTCATCCTAGTGGTTCCAGCTTCTGTAATGCTGTTCCCCTTTGCCATTGTGCAGATGCAGCTTTCTATCCTCATGTAATCCATCATTTTGGTTTTACTCATTAATCTCTGCCTCTTCTTTGAAAGAGGGTGTCCATTTAATGTCTGACTTATGTAACATGCTTTTGGCTGAGGGTAGCTTAAAAATTCCAGAAGGACAATAGAATAACGTTCCAACAAATTTAACTAGGCATCTACGGCCTGCTCCTGCTCCCATTAAAATCAATGGCAAAACTTTCATTGACTTTGGTGGAATCAGGATCAGGCCTCCATTGTAAGATGTCAGAAGTCTGAGCAGTTTCCAGGTTTGGGAGTTTAAAACAGTTCACTCTGCAGTGTGTCCACAGTAGAGTGTGGGGGGCTTGGTAGAAGGAAGAATATGCCTGATCAGCTAGATTTCCTGCCAAATATCTACTGTATCCTATAAAAATTAGCTTAAATGTTTGAAAACATTCACATACAAAATATTGTTACACTGTAAAACTATCCTCTGTGAATATCAACTTGATCAGATAGTTGTGCAGGATGAGAGGGCCTGTGAATGAATGAATCAATCAAATCATGTTCCTGGGTTCTGGATTAGTAATTTGATGCCTTTGCATTGAACTTCACCTGCATATTAAAGACACAAAAGGACCTTTAGTTCCTGAAACTTGCTTCATTGGAAATGGTGCACAGATAGGTACTTGAAGGAGCATGGTCCAGCTGTCCATATATAGGAGGCTGGGAGGATGTGGCTTAACTTTTGGCTTTAGACATACTTGGGAACAGTGTGATGGGATATAGAGCAAAAAAATTCAGAGACTAAGGAAATGAGGAAGAATGGAGTGCGTTAGTTTGGTTAGTGCTAGGTTAATTATTGGATATAGAGAAAGCCTGTTTCCATTGGTGACATTAGGTAAGTATAGCCCACAGACCTGTATAGTCAGTGGCCAGGCCTGGCACACTCATATAAGGCCTACCTGAACAGCACACAGCAAACCTCCTCTCACCATCCTCCAGTCTTCTTTATTGTCTCCCTGCCCACGTAACAGCAGCTGCCGACAGCCATGTCAGAGGCGCCGACTTCCCAAGTTCCTGGGGGGGTCTTCAACCCCTGCTCTGCCAGTAGCTTGTGAGAAGATTGGGTTCCCTTTCCTTGAGTACAAAGGGGTCTATAAACATTTCATTTTTTTGTCCTTTGTGCAGGAAGTCAGATATCTCATGTGTGACAGTAACAATGTCCACCAAAGCAAGAGAAAGAGAAACCAGATTAGCACCAACAGTAGCATAAATTTCTGAAATGGAACCTCTCTCTTTTAGGATGACATCCTTCTTGATGGCGTGTTTCAATCTTCTATCAATTGGGAGATGAAGACTCAGAATGAGTGAAGCTAATGTAGGTGGAGTCTGCATAATGATTTACTGAGATGGAAAGCGAGTCTAATATGTAGTCAGTGACAAAACATATGAGGCAGCAAAAATGACCCATCTTCATTGCAGTAGACTGTCATACAAGGCTAGGCTGTACCGTCTTTACTTATATGAGTGGTACTTTCTCACAGGAGTCGTCTCGTTGACTTCAGTGGGTCTGCTCATGAGAGTATATGCTCGCGAATCAGAGCAGGGGTGCATAATCTAGTTCATAATTTGTATGCTTATAGTTTGGAATGACACAATCAATACACTCAAACATAAAAATCTGGTGATTAAAGAGAGACATGCATTTAAGTAAAAATAATCAGAAGAGAATCCTTAATTGAAATTTTATAGGACTATCTGCAAATCGCTCTGAGATCCTTTGTCAATGAAAGGTGCTATATAAATGCAAATTTCTTTTGTATTATTCATTTCATGTATCTATGTAATTGAAAAATCTGGATTTGTATTGTACTTTTTGGTTGGTTCAATATTAAATATGAAGGGCTAAATTCATCCTTCTTGTAACCTACTGATTTTAATAGAGTTAATGAATTTGACCCCCAAATATCTATTGTACGCTACTGAAAATAGTGGAGCAATTCTGTTAACTAAAAGAAAAGCAATACACTTTTAGATTCAATATGTACACAATATTTTTGCATTATAATTCTTTATAAACTGTGCCTTCATCATGGTTTTAGACCCTGTGTTGCTTTATAAAACCGATTTAGTTACCAAGTGCGGTTTTGATAATTTAAACATAAATGAAGTGTAAGAAAATTGTGGCCAGCCCATTGACATTATTTGAGTCTATCCCTAGAAAGGTTGAATGCAATCTTCTACAAGGCATACAAAGGGTTAGTAAGAAAATATGCAAATATTTTGTTATGAGGTGTTTCCAGTTTGGAAGACCCTAAGGTTCTATTTAAACAGGAGAAAATTCACAAGAGAAACATTTTAAAGAAAAGTCAATATATGGAATAAGAAGCAGAGAAAAGAATTTGCATATGCAAAAGAGGAGGTGGGTGGAACAAAAATATTATATGTATTTTGAGGGATAGGTCTGCTTTGGAATTGTAACACCTCAACATAAATGACAGGGCTGCATCTTCTGTTCCACAGACATAGCCCATGGAAGGGTCAGAACAAGTTTCATCAGCACTCATTGCTACTGTGGAAACATTCTGCCAGAATTTACTAATACGGATCTCCTCCCACCTGTGCCCATCACTTCAACCACTCCTTTATGTAGTGGGCAAGACTACAGTATGACCCTCCAGACCAGCAGATGTCCCACAATCTACAGGATTACTGGGACATTCCGGGAGGGCTGGAGCAGTTGCACAGGGGCCCAATGCATCCACACTACTCCCCCTCTTCTGCTCTCAGCTCACAATTCAGCACTCTCCCATAAACTCCCTGCTGACTGATGACTGCCCCAGCAACTCTCTCAGGGACAATCCCAGAGAAATCCTTCAGAGGATTTTAATTAAGAAAGGACAATTTCCGGTCGCACAGAGTATTCCCTTTGGAAGCATGTCTCACTCTTCGAAGCTCTCAGAGGGAAACAACAACCAGCTCTGAACTGTTAGAGCTAAGAGTGTACTATCATGAAAAGGATCAAGTAAAAAAAAAATTATTCATTCTGTAGGGCCACTTAATGGAACATTTCCTAGAGTCCATTCTCACACATGTAACATTTGAGTATCTTTTATAGTCTGTTGTCTCACTGGCCTGGAATATTCCAATAAATATTTTTTTTTCATTTTCGCTGATTTGGGTTTTGACTCTCATGGTGTAGTCAATAGTCCCTTCTGTGGCTACTTTGTTCAGGCCAGGAATGAGGAAGACTTTGTTTAGTAACAGTAAGCAGAATAGGCTTTGCTAGTCACCCTGGAGCTAGAGTCAGAGGGGACTCCAGCAGTTTCCTGTAATACAACCAACTCCAGTCTCTTCTTTAGCATACGGGCCATTACAACTCTGTGTTCTGGGGACTCTGCTTGCTGTGGAGCTCTCATAGGGAATAGATATTTATCCAGAAAGGTGGAAGTGATAGTCCTTGCATGGCATAAGATGTAGAGACACTACAATATTGACACCTACATGACCCAAGATGGGGTGGTCCAATCAGAGGTTGGCAGTCTCACCACAGTGCAGATGGTTTCAATTCTTCCCTCGCTCTCTCACTTTAATTGGTGGATTATCATTTAAATGCTCCATAGAAAAGTGTGTTTCAAGGGGGGATTTGAATGACAAGAGATTATTTGAAGTATGGGGTGCAGCATTAAAGAAGGCATGAAGAAGAATGTGGAAGGAGATTACAAAGTGTGCAGTTAGAAAACTGACTTGAGTGGTGTGAAGGGAGCAAGACAGGAACACTTACAAGCGGCCAGTAAGGTAATGTGCACTTGAGCATGCACATGCACCAGACATCATGATAAAGCTATCAGAGATGGCTGTTCTAAATTAGAACACTAGACGATTCTGACTTCAGATACACACAAATAGAAGTCAAGTATGGGTATCCCAAGGCAGAATTTAGCATACCATTTTTAAAAATAAAAATATTCATAGATTCATAGGTATTAAGGTCAGAAGGGACCATTATGATCATCTGGTCTGACCTCCTGCACAATGCAGGCCACAGAATCTCACCCATCCACTCCTGCGATAAACCTCTCACCTTTTGTGAAAACTAAAACTATGCATCTTCTCTAGTGCACATCACAAAGGTGAGTCACTATTTAGACTGAAGGATTGATGTTACCAAATGCACATATATAGATGTTACAGAGCTTTTATGGCTGTGTTCAGGCGGGAGAGAGGCAGGAACGAATTTTCCTATACAGCTTGCTTATTACTGTTTACATCAAAGAAAACCACCATTTGAATGCAAACAATTCCATCTTCTGCTAGGAAAAATTATCCACAGGGTACTGAATAGTAATCCCCAAAGACATTCAGCAATGTGCATTAAAACTGGATTGACAGCCAATTACCACTGGCACGTTGAAAAGAATGACCAAAGCATTTAAGGATGAATCTATTGAATTCAATAAACAATTTCCAGGTGATTTGATTAGATAATTAGAACTTCTCAAACACTGAATTATCAGAAGATCCCTGTAGAAAAGACAAATAGTGACATGCAATAATGCTACTCTTTAACAGCAGCATTTGTCTCCAGTTCTAAAACTAGTTAGAGAATGCCCAAGGTTTAGTAGAGATGCTGCAGAACAACATTATATTAGGGAGTCTTAGATGTTCTTGATTTGATAAACTGGATATTATGGACAATATTTTTCTAACCTTTTAACTTAATTGGGAGGCTCCTCCTTACTCCACATTCCTAATTCACTACCCTTTCCCAATACCTTGCTCAGAATTAAGACAGTAGAGCTATTGTTCTATCCTGAAGGTCAAATGCAGCCCACAGCTTTGTAAGTATAACAAGCCACGCTCCACCCCACCCCAACCCCCCCAAAAATACAACAAAAACAACAACCCCAAAACAAAACAGTTTTGATGGAAAAATTTGAACCAACACTAGTTAAAAGTCCGACAAAGTAAAGTCTGAGCTGTGGAGAATGTTAGAAATTTTTTTCCTATTAGGGCAACATTAAAGCAGTTCAGGTATATTGGTGCTTGGACCAGTGGGAGCCATAGGCCCCAGGCAGCTTATGGCATTTTAACCCTGAGGGTCGTTAACTCCGCTTAGCTAACTTAAAGGTAAAAATGGATCCAGCCACCACAACCAGCAGGTACTGATACTAACACTGGTGCAGAGGAACTGAGAATAACATTGTTGAAAATATTTTGTAATATTCTGTCGTGTAGACAAGATTTCTGGCTAAAGATCTGAGGGGAAATTTTTCAAACACTGTTAGGCTCCTATGTGACTTAAGTCCCATTTCAATAGAGACTTAGCCCTGGTCTACACCACGAATTTAGGTCGAATTTAGCAGCGTTAGGTCAATTTAACCCTGCACCTGTCCACACGATGAAGCCATTTTGGTCGACTTAAAAGGCTCTTAAAATCAATTTTTGTATTCCTCCCCGATGAAGGGATTAGCGCTAAAATCAACATCGCTGGGTCAAATTTGGGGTAGTGTGGATAAATTAATAAAGAAAGAATGCATGGTTTCAAAATGACACTTACTTTATTTCAAACGGGGGAGGGTGGGTGGCTTACAGGGAATTAAAATCAATGAAGGGGGCGGGTTTGCATCAAGGAGAAACACACACAACTGTCACTCTGTAGCCCGGCCATCATGAAACCGGTTTTCAAAGTCTCTGTGATGCGCAGCGCACCTAGCTGTGCTCTTCTAATCAGTGTCTGACTGCTCAAAATCGGATGCCAGGCGATTTGCCTCAACCTCCCACCCCACCATAAACTTCTCCCCCTTACTCTCACAGGTATTATGGAGCACACAGCAAGCGGCAATAACAACGGGGATGTTGGTTGCGCTGAGGTCTGACCAACAGCGCCAGCGAGCTTTTAAAGGTCCAAAGGCACATTTTACTACCATTTTGCACTTGCTCAGCCTATAGTTGAACTGCTCCTTACTACTGTCCAGGCTTCGTGAGCCATGGGAGCAAGGGGCAGGCTGGGGTAGGTGCGACCATGCGGTGCTGCCGGCTGGGAGAGCAGCCTGAGGCAGAAGCCTCCAACTTGCAGGAGATCAGGCTAGCAGAGTTGCAGCGGAAGTGGTGGAGCGAGAAAAACACCATTGATGAGGACAGCTAGCAGTGCTATGGCGTCTGCACAGGTAGCCCAGGAAAAAAGCTGTGAAATGATTGTCTGCCGTTGCTTTCACAGAGGGAGGAAGGGAGGGAGGAGCGACTGACGACATGTACCCAAAACTACCCATGACAATGTTTTTGCCCCATCAGGCATTGGGAGCTCAACCCAGAATTCCAATGGGCAGCGGAGACTGCGGGAACTGTGGGATAGCTACCCACAGTGCACCGCTCCGAAAGTCGACACTAGCCGTGGTACTGTGGACTTACCCCTCTGACTTAATGCACTTAGTGGGGACACACACAATCAACTGTATAAAATCGCTTCAAAAATCAATTTCCATAAAATCAACCTAATTTCGTAGTGTAGACATACTCTTAGGCACTAAGGCGTCAAAATCTCATTGAAAGCCAATGGGACTTAGGCTCCTAAATCTCTTCCACAATTTTTAGCCCTAACCTAAAGCAAGATTTGTCATCATCAAGGACATTTGTAATGAATTTACTTGCCAGACTAGCTAACTGTTGAAGAGATTATATGCACATTAAACTAATTTATCTACAGATCACGTTATTTCCTTATCCCAGTCCTGGACAGAAATCAGTGGCATTGCCTCGACCAACATATGGTAGAGCAGCTCTGGCTTTGGAGGATAAAACCTTCACAAACCCATGCAACTTCCTTCTTATGCTGAAGGAGAAGAATGGCTTCCCTTTCACCTTTTCCATGGCTGCACCAAAAAATAGTAAAGGGAAACCTGACCATTTAGACCGCAGATTCCCTGCTTCATCTTGCTCCAGTGGGAGAAGAGGTTGTTCATAGGGACTCTTTAGAAGAAATTTTTTGCCTTAACACTTATATTGTTAAAATGTTCTGCAAAAATCTACATTCTCAATGGAGGATAAGAATGTTGTGTCTGTGTCAAAAAAAGTTACATGCTCTGGTCTCTTGAGCTGCTGGTACTAAGCAGCAACTGAACCCCGGGGAGAATGAGACCACCACCAAAGAAAACATCAAGAGAACCCTCCAAACTTGAAAGATCCTTAATTAGAATCAGTTCTCTAACAGATAAAAAACCCGGGTGGGAGTGGGGGGAGGACGGGAAATACTATGAAATCAGGCGAGAGTTTGCAACTTTCAACTTCTAAGCTTTCCAAACAGCTTTCATTCGAAACCTCAGACCATGGGGACAACCTTTACAGATCTCCTGAAAACTGATATTACTGAGGACTCGCTCTCTGTTGGAAAGGACTACAGAATCCCCATGTGTAAATCTGGAGAAAAGGACAATCCAGGCAGCAACGTCTGTGTGATATCCATGGATAAGCAGAGAACTAAAAAAAAAAAAAAAGCAGCAGGAGGCATTAGCTGTAAAGGTAATACAATCCTGTTCTTTTTCCTAACTAAGGGAAATTCTCGCTTTGACTTCAGTGGGCTTGGGATCTGGCTTTAAGGCTTTTTACATATGCAAAGCTTCAATGAATTTATTCCCGTAAGAAAGTAGGAGAAGCAGAGGAACAAATGGCTGTTTCCTGTAGAGCTCTTTTTTCCCCAGGGGTGACAATGAGTCTTGTCTGCATTTTTGGGGAACACTAAAGAGTATGCAAAAGTGAAGCAATTTGTTTCCTCAGTGCCTCAGAAAAAGACTGCTTTAGGGTTTGTCTACACGAAGCAGCAATGAGCACTAGAGAGGTGTGATTTTTCAAGTGCACCAGTGTGTTGCATGATAACTGGCCCATCTAGACCCTCTTGGCACAAACTAAAAGTTCCCTAGTGTGTGTTAAAGTAGTACTGTTTGAAACAGCACTTTGTTAACATGCATGAGGGAACCTTTACTTTATGCCAGCTGGGACTATACAGGCCAGTCAGTGTGCAACACGGTAGTGCGCCTTAGAAATCACACCTCTCCACTGCTCATTGTTGATTCATGTAGACAAGCTTTGGCACCACATGTCACCTCTAGGCATTATGGGATATTATTAAAAAATATTAGGTTTTTTGCGTTTGTTTTCTAAGGTCCCTCTCTGCCTCCAATAGTGGGTGACCTCATAATTCTTTCTATAGTTAGATATTTCCCCTCTGCTATCTTGAATCTTAATTTCACAGTTTTAGCCCCCAATATAGCAAAGTACTTCAGCATAACAGTCTAATGTTAAATATGAAATAGTTCCATTGACTTCAATAGGTCTACTCATGGGATTAAGTACCTTGTCAAACCTTAATTAGGAGCACCCTCCAATGAAAATAGGTGCAGAAAATATGGCCAGTTAAATTTAAATCAAGATACGTGCCCAATTTATTGAAATATTTTGTTCTATTACATTATACTTGAATTTTTGTTAAACTAAAGTTGCCACTTCTGTAATTAACAGAATGATGCATCATGAACTTTGGCTGTGTTCTCTTACTTTTGTTTCTTTTTATTAGAATTTTAAAATTATTTTAATTTATTATTTGTATTAGAGCAAATAATTGCCTAGGTTATCCAATCAGGAACAAGACCCCACTGGGACTGATTTTATATTACACTTTCCTCTATTCTCTGTGTAAAAATCAATTTTAATAAAATCAGTTACAGCCATGCATGCACAATGGACATCAGCCCATAACACTGAATCTGTGATGTTATGTTCATCTGCATGGCCAGAGGCTGATATTGCAAATCCAGGTCATGACTGGACTGCAGGAGGAATTGAGGGAGAGGTTCTGTCTGTGAAGGAATTTTTTATTCAAACATCTACTGCAGCTGAAATAATAGCAAAGGGAATATGGGGAAATAGCCAGCCAAGGAAATTGCTTTTTTTCTTTTTAAAAGTGTTTGCTTCTTTTGAGATTACTCCATTAAGAAATATCCTTCCTTAAACTCACAACAGCAAGATCTAATTTAAGGCTTGTCACTCCGTCTATGACTTGCACTACTCCTCTAGCTTTCAGAGCACACAAGTTATGTAAGATCACCAGCTGACCTCACACCCTCTTGCGACAAAGCATATAGTTTAAAGGACACAGAAGGGAATCATTTTGGATTTTCTTTTCTTCTGCCCCTCAATCACACTTAACATGGCCAATACGCAAACAGTGGTATTAAAACAAAAGGGAAAAGTTACATCATGCAATTAAGACTTCAATGGAAGGATTAGGAAATGCTCTTGCTAGCCACAAATCGATGGCATGGAAGTACTGGCTCCAGATGAGCTGTCTCTATCTGCCAAGCAAATGTTTACGTAGGGGACTTCATTCAGATGGATCTGCATATGCAAAGTAACTGTGTTTGCTGAAGGATGTCTTGAAATTTCTGATGAGAAGTTCAACACATGCTCAATAACCTTTAAAATGCTGGCATTTTCCAGGGTACCAGTCTACTTAATCATTAGGAGAATGAAGATTATTATTTATTTTATCTATCAGCTTATCATAACTAGACCTCAGCAAGTCATCTGATTTTACAAACAATTGCAGTATGCTGGAGTCCATGATTTTAGGATAATTTCTGAATGTGAATTTTCTCCCAGTGCAATTGCATTTCCCAGATTGGTTACCTTTTAGATGTCTTGGTTATTATTCCACTTCAAACTTGAGGCCAGGTGTTGTAGCCCTTACTCCTGTTCAGCAGTATATACTTATGGGAATATCAACAGATCTACTTTGATCAGTGAGTCAGGTTGCAGAATCTCATAAAAACTCATGAAACTGCACCACCAAAAAGATCTATGACTTGATGAAGTCAATGGCAAACCTCCCATTGACCTCAAAGGCAACAAAACTGGGCCTTTATTTCCTCTAAATCTTTCTGTGAAATCAACATCCGGTCAGAAAGAACAGCACAGGATCAACAATAGATATAAAGTTGGGGTCTGTTTCACTCTTCATAAATAGGTACACAAATCAAAGAGGAACAGTGGATAAATATATTTTAAAAAAGGAAGTCACAGGTGTAGAATGAAGTTTCTCTTCTCAGTAGCTCTGGCTAGCTTATAGAGATTCAGGCTTCCGTCTTATAAAATGGCTTTGAATAAGAAAGGAAGCCATGTTATTGCAAAACAGTATTACTTAAATGCAGAATATGAAAGATCTACTTTTCATAACTGCTCATACTAAAGTCCATGCATAATTGTGCACACAATTACCAGATTCGCTTGCACAAATAACTAAATTATCACTCTTAACAGTAATTACATGCACAAGTTAGAGAGATTAGGTGGGTGAGGTAATATCTTTGATTGGATTAGCTTCTGTTGGTGAAAGAGACAAGCTTTAGAGCTACACAGAACTACACAGAGCAGTTTTTCAAAGCTAAAGTAGAGCTCTGTGTAGCTTGAAAGCTTGTCTCTTTCACCAACGGAAGCTGATCCAATAAAAGACATTACCTGACTCACCTTGTCACCCTGACTTCCTGGGACCAAGATGGCTACAACACTGCAAGTGCACAGAACTGTTATTTTATTGGGTTTTTTAAAAACCCTTGTAAGGATATGGGAGAAAAGTGACATTAGCTAAAAGAGTTATTTGCTGTTATATGAGTTTGAAGTTAACAAGTTAGTCGATGATCAATACAAAATTTCCACTACCTTAACAATTACATTGCTATTTCTAGGACTGTAAAATAATATAAATATATAGGTGCAACATAGCATTGCTATTTCATGGTACTATAGTTGGATGCAATATTGACCGTGCAACAACACAGCAAGTTAAAGTCTGTATAGAAATTAATGGTTTGTTTAATTATCTATTTAGAAGATGGAAATTAAACACAAAAACTTGCTTTAGTGTAATGTTAAGGTTACAACTTTAAACATTCAAAAAAAATCAAAAGTAAAAATGTAAAGTATCTCTGTGACATACCAGGGTACAATTCAGACCAATGAGTAACTGTGTCAGCCCTGCCCTGTGATCTGGGGTGCCCTTTACAATGCCTTGCTGATGTCTCCAGCCTGGATTGCTCAGAAACAGCCTCCAGCATGTAAGTCACTCCCAGCTATGCCTGTGTCTGCGCACTGCAGCCAGCCAGCCACACACTTGGCTCTTACCAGTCTTAAATATCACTACAGGGTGAGCCCAACACACTTCCAGATTTTCCCCCAGAAACTCATGTTCTGTACTGACCTGCCTTTTCCTGGACAGTATAGATATGTTAAATCCATTACTTCTTTAAGGGAATAAAATGCACACAACTTGTTGCCTCACATGGAATTACCCAGACCTTTCAATTTGAACACACTGGATTAGATAAAACAATAAAACAGGGTTATTAACCACAAAGAGAGAGATTTTAAGTGAGTACAACTAATGAGGCATAAAAATCAGAAATGGTTACAAGAAAAATAAAGATACAATGCTTATTGGTGCCTAACAAACGACATTAGATTCAAAGCAAAGTTTTCTCACCACATGCTTTCAGCAGTCTTACTGAGCAAACCCTTTCGGTCAGGACCCCGCCCCCAGAATCCAATAGCTGTTTCCTTTGTCTCTTCAGGTACAGTGAATGTGACGGCCAGGCAGAGAGAGGGATGCCTGGGAGTGTTTGTCCCTTTATTTTATAATTGCAGTCCCCCTCTTCAAAAAAAATTACAGCTCAGCTTGTGAGATATGTTTAAATCATAGCACAATGTGATTTAGTGACTCCCATTGAAGAAAAAGAATCCAGTGGCCTGGACCATGTTCTAAAATATGTACCAACGGCTACAGTTCTGAGTTACTAAAATCATACAATGTTGGGTTCCTGTAGGAAATGAAACCTGTGAATCTCTTGTCTTACGATTATTGCAAAACTTTCAAGCAGCTTTTCCTTTGCTGTTTTCTTTATGGAGACTGAGACTGCATCTACTGGATGTAACACTTTGGATTTAGATCTGCTGCTATTTTGTCATATCTTGCACTGAATTTGAACAAACTCTTCTTTCAGATGTAGCTCAGAGAAACAAGCAAGCAGGTGGATAAGGAAGAACAAAGGAAAATTTGACTTGCTTTCAAGTCTGCTTTCATGATCATCGGTGAGGGCTCCACTCAGATAAAAACTGATTTCTGCAGTTTGGTCCAGGAAACATCCTGGGGCTTGAACTGCTTGAGCACCAAGGATCTTAAACTTGATTCTGGAGGGAAAAAAGTTCTTTCTGCTGCTCCCACGGTGCTGAGATTCAAATTCTGACAACATCCGCCTAACCCTCCTAGGGCTGACTCCTCTCTTTGGAAGGTGGTATATATAGAAAGTATTTAAATAATAACACCCCCTACACAACCTTTGCCCCAATCTCAAATTGAACTCAAACCAAAACTCTGAAATTGACTAAAGTTTGGTTAATTGTTTCTTTTAAATTTTCTTTTTCATTTGTCTTGTACTTCCATGCAGAGTCCTTATGCTTCTTACTTCTGGACTGGAAGAAGAAAACAGATTTCTCAGTTCTTTGTTCTTTCACGCTTGTCAGACTGGTTTTGCCCCTTGCTTACTGTTATTCCAAACATATTTCTCAGGGGAGCAGTAAACTGAATACTTGGGATCGAGTGTGTTCTCAAGGTTAGCAGATGCAACTCCCAATGGGAGCTGGCCTCCAACATTACCATGCTTTTGTATTGGTTTAATTCCTGGATTAACATGACTGAAGTCAAATTGACCCTTATTTTGCTAGCTTGATCTGTTTCCTCTGCAACTGTCACTGTTGGTCTCCACAGAGAACTATGCAGCTTCCTTCTTTTCACATTTCTTTGGCTTATCTGTTAAGTGTCTATAGATACGTATTAAAATATAGCAGGCAACGTTTCCTTATAATCATATGCAGTAATGAGAGCTTTCTACCAAAGAGATTGCAGTGTTATGCATTCCAAATCTATCTTTGTCGGGCAAATAACGTCTAATGGTCCTGCTTGCTGCACCTGTGAGTGAATATAATGCCTTCCAAGCAGATGGACATGACTGTAGTGAGGCGAGACACCATGTATGTGCTTCAAGTACAGGTATATGATACCCAGTCAGAAATGCCCAGTGTACTAAATTTATTCCCCCATAGTTCAACACATATACTAGTGACATCCCAGTGCTGTGCTGGATTAATCTTAAATGTCTATGGCTCCCCGGGTTCACAAAGAGAGGTTTTGGTCTATGTTGAATTAAGTGAAGTTGTGCACACTGGAATAGAAAGAGACAGTTTAACAGTGAAACATTTATTTGCCTTGCTTTGAAAATGTATATGGAATATGTCATAAAATGCCAAGCTTTACCCACCTTCAGCCAACTGTTTCACAGGCTTTCATGCAGGTGGGGTGCAGAACAGAACTGGATACAGCCCTAAATGATTAATGAAAAGGAAATGGGCAATGATCTTTCATAAGCAGAACCAGTAAGCTATCTGCAGACGTCTATATGAATAATAGAGGACCCAGTGATTTGACTGGGAATTCAGCATGCTAAAAGAACTTTGAAAATTTCTTTCAGAACACTAAGTATCTTGCAATCAACTTCTTTTCTAAATATTGAGCCAGACCTTCAATTGGTGTAAATCATCTCAGCCACATTGATTTCAATGATGCTACACCAATTCACACCAACTGAGAACCTGGCCAAAAAAATTCAAGCACCATCTTCCACACTACCATACTAACACCATATAATTATCTCGTTCATATAAATTATAACAAATGTATGTCATTAAAATAAGTAACTACAACTCCTAGAAATCACTTCCATGGGTACAACCCATTTTATGTATCCATACAAACATGTTAAAGCAAGGAAAGAGAAGCATATTCCTCTTCAATAATATTTGTACCTTGCTATTCAGTTTTAGTAACAATTTAGTAATAATTGTGCAATGTAGAAAGAATCCAAAGCAACTGTGGCTGAAAAGGAACCATTTTCAGCACTTATAATGTTGCAAGAAATGATTAACAAAACAAGGCTTTGCTTGTTTCCAGTGAACATACTATAAATCTTTTAAAACAAAAAAGATCAACACCTTAATTTATTTACATATCAAAACCACTCTGAGTCTCCTTCTGATATCATTTACATTGGTTTTACATTGGTGTAACTCCACTGACTTCGGTGGAGTTAATCTTGATCTACATCCACACAACTGAGGGCAGGATCAGGTCCAATGTAGATTCTTCTTATATTTTCAATGTAACTTTATATGAGATATCAAAAAACATTATACCTGGCCAATAGTGTATCATATTTCGACAGTGACTAACTGTTCAGCCTTCGTACTGTGGAAAAGCCAAGATTTGAAACTCACAGACAGGAATGAACAAGGTTTATCATAAAGTGTCACAGAAGTTGTGGTGTGGTGTCTTTTTCTTCAGGAATCCGGAACACTCAGTGCCCCCAAAAGGTTTGAATCCTGGCTAACAAGAGAAAAGAAACTGGTCTTCACTGAGAACATTTGCCCACCATAGTCATATGACATTTAAAAAAAAAACAAAGACAAAAACACCCCCCCCCACCATTGCAATCTCCATTTAGAACCAAAAATACTTATATTTTTATTTTAGAAGAAGGAATCCTTATTTAGAAACAGGAATGTGTATGTTTTAAATGGAGAAAAATTTATATTTGAAAGATTTCATACCTTCATTCTCTGCTACTTGGCCACTGAAAACCCAGCTACTTGTCATATTGGCAAATCAACTAATCACCGTGAAATAGCAATTGTTTTGACTGGATAATTGACTACAGGTGCAATGAATTAAGTATCCATTTTGGAGTCAGAGATATAAAAAGAAGGGGATTTAAAAACAAAACAAAAAAATACCACCTTCCCTTCCAAAGCAATGATCATTTGGAAACTGTGGTTCCTAGAACATCCCTGCAGCATTACTTTAGAAGAGGTCTTCTCCCTCTGCAATGCTGCAGGGAAGTGCATCTGTTCCACTGACACGATTTCAAAGAAAAAGGAGAAACAGAGCCATGGGGAGGAAAGTGAATGTTGTGGGATCCAGTGACAGTTTGTGATAACTCGGTTGATCACCTTTATAAAATCCACAACCATATTGCACTGCGTTCCAGATGACAAAAGTGTTTGGCCCTGTCCCAACAGTCCAAATGCTGTCAACCAAAAGGCAGCTGAGCAAATTAAATGGATAATTAAGGGCTTGTCTACATGGCAACTAAGTGCCTGGCATGCTGGGGTGTTTATCTACAGTGCACTAACTGGCGTGCGGACCCTACTACTGCACTCTAAAAGTTCTGTCGTGTGCTTTGACATATTGAAGAATAGCAATAAGTCAATGCTTACCGGGAAACTTTTGGTGCACGGTAGCTGGGTCCACATGGCCCAGCTAGTGTGCTGTAGATTCACTCCCTAGCTTGTCATACATTCTGTCTCAGTGCAAACAAACCCTAACATTATCATTAGTCATTTATATTACAGTGGCACTCAAAGGCCCCAATCAGGATCAGGGCCCCTTTGTGCTGTACAAGCACAGATGAAGAGATAGGATCTTTCTGAAAAAAAGATGCTAAGTTGCTTTCCAAACCACAGTAGAACCTCAGAGTGACTAACTGAGCAGTCAACCACACGCGTCATTTGGAAGCACAAGTACATAATCAGGCTGCATCAGAGAGAGAAAAAAACAACTACAGTACAGTACTGTCTTAAACTACTAAAAAAAAGGGGGAAAGCAGGCTCTGAGAGGTGCTTACCTCAAGCGGCTCCTGGAAGCAATGGCATGTCCCTTCCCCAGATCCTACGCATGGAGCAACCCCCAACCCTTGCAGCGGGGCCATGCTGCAGCTTCTGGGAGTCGTGTCTTGCGGCCCCCGATCTGGAGTGGGGCCGAGCCACGTGGTGCGGCCCCTGACCCGGTGCCCCCGCTGGAGCTCGCGGGCCGATCTTTAGTTTTCCCGACCCTGGTCTAAAACAACATCTTCCCTCCACTTGTTTGTAGGAATCTTCAGCTGGAATCCATGCAGACTCCTCCTCTGCTGAAATCACTGCTAGCCAGTCAGCTAACTGATTAACCACTCAGTTAAGTGTATAAAGAAAACCCTGTTACAAGAAAATACAAAACGGAGAATAGCAAAATGGAAATGACTCTTTCCCCATTACTACATTTAAAGAAAAGTTGGTGAATCAGACTAGCTGAGACAATTTAACTAGAACAGTTTGGCTAAAATCAAAATAACATTCAAAGCATACAATTAAAATAGAAGTTATTTTTCCCTCCCAATTTCCCCTTGCTATAATTAGCATTGTCCAGGCTTCCCTATTAGAGGGTTAACAATATCACTAACCTGCTGCGAAATGCTTCAGAGTTAGGGACAACAGCCTGCTCCCAGGCTCACCTTCTCCCAACTCACACAGGGCACATGGAGTTCTGCAAATAACTGCCCTGACTGAGTCTGACCCCAACAACAGCGAACCTATTGGAGCAGACTCAAAACTACCACACCCAATTCCAGAAGCTTCTGGTTGTGGAGTGCTTAATGTGCCTAGCAAACTTACCCGGCAGGGGAGATACCATGATCATGAAGGTGGTTTTGCCAGGGTGAGGCTCATCCATTGCACTGAGGGTGCGCTGATCTCTGTGATTTCCCCAAATGCGGAAAACTCGACTGCATAATTTGTGGTAGTCGGGGACCACGTTCACACTCTCCCCTGGAAAAAAAATCCCCAAAAGAATGACCCAGACACAACTCACTCCTACCTCTCGTCAATGGGTCTCTTAAAGTAACCCTGCACATGGGTTACAATGAGAACAAGGAAACAGACCAATGGCAGGATGGCATCAGAAGTTCTAAAAACTATTGGCCAGATCCTCCAGCATAGTTAATGGAGCAATGCTGATTTAAAACAGCTGAGAATCTGGCCCTATATTTTTTAGTAAAGGCAAACATTGGAAAGGGAGAAGAAAATAGAAGAGAAGAGTAGGATGAGAAAAAAAGGATGTAGAAAGGGAGAGAGTGTCCTTGTTGCTGGAGAGGTTTGCGTATGCCATATTAATGACTAGGAGGAAATTGTGTATTGACTGTTTATATTGACTTCCATTAGTGTTATTAAAGTGAACCATGAATTTCATTCATAGTCTTATTTTCCACACTTCAAGGGGGTTTATTCTCCCATCAACGTGCAAGACATTTGCATGCATGCCTCCCGTTAATGCTAATGGGAATTAGACATGCACATTTTCTCTGCAAATCCCCACTGAATATTGTGCATAAATCCCACATGCATGGATAGATTAATAGGCCCAGAGATAGGCTGTGATTGCACACTTCTTAACCCTTAGTTTGTTTCTTGACTGTAACTCTAATGACTGCTGTCTTTTTCTAGGATCAAGGGGACAGATTATGTGCTGAATTACTCGCTATGTAATTGCGCTGAAACCAATGCTCAAACTTCTGTAAAGCAGACAACGCAGAATTTAGTTCATTCTTCTCCTTTTATATCTCAGAGTAGTTAGAGTTGGCTGAATAACTTTCACCAAATAATTTACTTGATGAATTTGGTGATTTTTTCTTCCAATTAATATTTTCAAGTATTTTCTCCATAATTTGCCCATCTCTACTTACACTGAATATGTATTCAATACTTGAAAATATTAATTTGAGTCAGAGTATGACACTTTAATGTGCACAATTTATGCAACTTAAATGGTTCACTAACTCTTTTTTTGGATGGCCTAATAATGGGCCAACTCCTCTGCTGATGTAAATCAGTGATGCTCCATTGACTGCTGTGGATCTATGCCAGCTGAGGATCTCTTCTACTGCATCTAATAGCAGCTACACTGTAGCACCAGAAGATTACTCAGTTGTTCTGCACTGTGGGTTGCAAATAGACTGTGCCCTCTAAATAGCATATTGTTATATTATAAATGGAAACGATACTTTGCTCTCCTATACCAGCTTTTGTCTGAGGAGTTCAAAGTGCTCAACATAATTATTTCATTTTGCCTCAGAAATTCTTGTGAAGTATGAAAATCTCTCCAATTTTACAAGAAAAATTCAGAGAGGTTAAGTGACTTGTCCAGGGTCAGACAGTTCAGTGCCACAGCCAGGAAGAGATCACACGAGTCTCAGTCTAAGTGTCATGCTATCACCAGCATATGGTTTTATACCCCTGTCAGTTACGGATCTGGCTAGTAATGACCTCTGATATTTTTACTCTCATTTTCTGGTGGATACTTAGCCAAGTGCTACAAGCAACCCAGGAATCAAAGCAGCATCATTCCTTCACCTTCCTGGTTGATTTTTGCTCAAGGTATTTAGGGTGGCAGCAATAAAAGAGCAATACCTTAGTGTTTTGCTTGTGCTAGAAAGGAAAAGGATTCAGCAACAGGGAAGCAAGTCTGGAGGGACTGGCTTATGATGCAAAGAACCCAGTGAGCAAAGTTCTGCCCTGACTTACACCCTTGGGCATCTGGTGAATTTGAATTTGACCCCATGTATCATACAGAGTGGCCAAATGGTGACTCTCTCTCTCTCTCTCTCTCTATTAATTTGAATGGTGTAAACAGTAGATAGGAAGGAATTATTTGGATTGGCAACAAGGGGACAGAAGTGGGAGCAAGGGGATAAAATGAAGTTTGGGACAATTGAGGATGAATATCATTTAAAAAAATACTGACAGTGAAATATATCAGATCTTTCCCATCTCTGATTACTGTCCTATTTGGAACAATTGCATAGACAGAAAGAGGGATATTTTTAAAAGCATGTGGAATGGTACAGTATATCCTGTGTATCCCTGTAATGTCGTCTGATGGGAATCCTTGTAAATTAGTCACACTGAAAACTGAAGTCCCTGTGCAAGAACTTCGATACATAGAATTAATATTTGCTCTATCTACAGTGTAACAGTTACCACACAGCAGTATTTATATTGCTATACAACATATTTCCAGTCACTGTGGCATCTGGGTACCATCCTATTCTAAGTACAGTAAATTGATGCAGAATCTCTGATGTCAGTTACTTGGAGCAAATGTAGCCCTTTTAACAGTAACTACAGTACAGTAGGGACAAAAGTAATTCCCTTTGGCTGGGGTTTACCCATGAGAATTCCATGCCTTAGTGACTGTGTTCAAATACATGGCTGACAACCACCAAATACATGGCTATAGTTCCTGATTATTGGGACTGCGTTTTAGCCATCTAAATTGATCTCATTTTGCAAGCAGCTGCTCTGACTTTGGGGCCCACTAGCATCGGGAGAACAGTTCTCATCAAGCTGGTGTGCTTATTAGTACCTTGTCTGATCATAGTTGAGTTGTGTAGGAGCCAAGTGCCAATCAGAGATCTGTGCTGCCTTTATTTGCGATCAGCTTTAATGCAGGAAACATCATTTGATTCATTATCCCCAGCAATGTTGGGGTTTCCTAGTGATTTAACATGCTTGTAGTTCACTGTGCCACAATTTACAGCTTCTCCCTGAGTACCTCACACTCCTGTACACTGTCTGGACATGCTAAATGAAAGGCATTTCTACAGCAGATAAGCACATTTTCTTCAAGGGGGGCTTTGAATTTTAAATGGTATGTTAAACCACATCCATAAGTTGTGGAGGATCATACTGCAAAAATACGGTTCGGCATCACAGTCATCTGTAAAACTTAATTACTGATGAGTAAGATGTGGCAATAAAAGCACAGCATGCTTCTATCGAGTGGCCTTATTAACGAAGGGGATCACAAAATTCGAAAATTAACCATCTGACAAATGAGAGACATTTGCATCCAAACAAAGAAATCCCAAAGAGAGACTTGCCCAGTTGGTGGTAATTTCCAAAGCCTGAAGATGTTTTACCTGGAGACAGGTTGGCTTCTGCATGAAGTTACCATTCAGGCACAATCACATTTGGGCTGAAAAGAGAGTTAAGTCTACAATATCCATCATCCAAGTTGGGATTTTCAAAGGAGCCTAAATGAGTTAAGTGTCCAACTCCCAATGAACTTCTATACTTATGAGGCACTCACCCCCACTCTGGTGAGCCTGGGATAGATGCCTCTGTTGACTGTTATCGATTGTGGCATCCATTTATGTTTTCCATCAGTACCTGAGGTGAGATTTCATCAATCAATTTTAGGCACCCCACCAATTTTATATGTAGTTTAAAAAAAAGTCTTATGCAGCAGAATCTGATTTCTGGAACTGCAGAAGCAGCAGCAGCTTTGGTGGAGAGCTGCCAGTGTCACCCACCCACTGTATATGGGAAAAGATGAGTGAAGCGGAAAATGGAGACAGGCTGTTTTATTTAAAGGAATAAATAGAACATTGTGGAAATGACAGGCTGGAACTGAAGACAATGGCAGGTAAGTTACAGTATCCCAAAAGCTCAAGGTTATTATAGTCACCCCAGATATATCCTCTGAGCTAAAGACCACAAGGTATTCATATAGATGGTTTGAGGGATGCATAACTGGCTTCAGTACATGAAAATATTCCTCTCTCTGGTCTGTGTGGGAGGCCCCCGGTATTTTTTCCCCTATTTAATCAGCACATTCACTTAAAATTTGCTGACGGTTCTTGGACTCATAAGTAATAGTAATGTACCAGTTTCATCAAATCAAAATGAAACATGCAATTTAGAAAGCTAAATAGAGCAATAAAGTATGTGATTATTTAATAGAAAATAGGATTTGAGATCCTTCATGGCATCAGTCTACCACTGCATTTTGTTTGTAACATAGTCAAGTCTTCAATTTCTAAACATGTCTTGCATATAAATATGTTTGTGTGGTACTGTACTGCTCATCCATTTTATCTGCAGTAATAGTGTGCTATAGTATACACAAGGCCAGATGATGCCTATTAGGCACAGGCTTGTGTTGGTGATGTAGAAAAAACAACTCCAGGACCTCTCAGAGCTCACTGCACTGCCCCTTATGACACTAAGGTGTGTTCCCTTCCATGGCAGGCCATTTCCTGGAAACATGGACGAGAACACACACCACCACCCAAAAGTTTGCTGTAATTGATGGGCGGTGATTTTTTTTTTTTTAACCTCCGTTACAGTGTAAAGAAATAAAATAGAAGATGGGCAATCAACTACTAGAAAGCTCTCCCATTGACTTAACTACTCCAGCCCCCACAAGGCGCAGTAGGTATGTCGGTGGGAGCTCTCCCGCCAACGTAGCGCTGAACACACCGGCGCTTAGGTCAGTGTAACTTACGTCACTCAAGGGGGTGGTGTCGGCTTCCTCTACACTACAGCCTATGTTGGCAAAACTCAGGGGTGTAAATATTCCACCCCATTGAGGAAATAAATTATACCAACATAAATGTTCATGTGCACAGCATTCAGGCAGTGGAAGAGCTTCTCCCGCCAGCACAGCTTATGCTGCTCACGGAGCTGGTTTTTGAATGCCAGACGCTTTACAGCGGCGCAGCTGTATGTATAGACATGGCATATTCCCATCTCTGAGCAACATAAGTTATACTGACATAAGTGGCAGTGTGTACATAGCCTTAGCATTGGGAGGGTTCCCGATGAATGGAGAGAAGCTGAAACAATATTCCTGTATTCTCTAGCAGGGAAATAGAGGTGATGGAGCGAATTACAGACATGAAGATGCTGAGGGCCACGTAAGTACCGAGTTTAATAGATCTGTTTTTGTCCTAGAAAAGATTTGGGAATCTTTAAGGAACAAAACTAGTTAGCTCATTATAAAGGGAGACTGTCAGTGAGGGGTTCAAGAAAAAGAGGCCTTGTCAGAAAAATCTGACAGAGTTCATTGATGAGGTGACCAAGAAATGAAATGAGGGTCATGAGGCTGCTGTAATTTAACCTGGGCTTCAGAAAGTCTTTTGACAAGGCTTTGCATGAGAAGTTAATGAGTGAAATGCTAGTTTTTGGAATCAGAGTCAGAATAATAACCTGGATAGAAAAGAGATTACTGAACAGAGAGTAGAAGAGCTCTGTAAACGGTGGCAAGTCCTTTGGATGGTCAAAATAAGATTTCTGACAACATTCGGTGCTGGACCTATTTGTATTTAACTCTTATTGCACATATACTGTCTGGAAAGTGGAATAAGTTGACACTTTGTTATATAGAACATGCACTTTAAGAATACCTTTGTTAAGTAGACAGACCTTAACTGTGTCCTATAGTTACACTGCAGGACAATAATTGTACAATAAATGTTAAAGCATTTAGGCAGATTGAATGGAGGGTATAAATATTTTCTCTTGATACTGTGGGCCAGTTCCTGTGCTCTGGAAACAAAAAAGTTCAGAGGATGAAAGTTTTAGCAGACTTCTTGACATGATTAGTTAGCAGCACATGCCTGACTTTTCCCTTGGATTTTCACAGATCTGCATTCATTGATCTGGTTGTGAGATATTTGTTTGTCTGGACTTTCGACACACATGTCCAGTGTTCAATCTATACCCAGACCTGCATCTGCGAGCTAGGTTTAAGCATTTAAAAATAAAGTTTTTTTTGAAGGTGCCATGTTTTGACTTCACATCAAAAAATCGACTCCATGATAATCTATTTACCTGGAGACAGCTCGTGCTGTTTATTATTGCCCTTCCTCACGTTGTGAGAGATTGTGGCTGGGCCCTACACGCCCACACAGTGAAGTAACAGACAGTAAGACCCCATCCCATTGAGTGGCATTGTGATGCAGAGATTGCCCTCTGGTTCATAATTCCTCCCCTGCTCCTGAGAGCTAGTTATTTCCTGCAGGGCTATACCAGTAGTTAATTACTAATGCTCCCCACCTCAGCACACACACACACACTCACTAGCTCATCCCCTCTGGTCAGTGAGAGAGTAGCTAAAGCTCTGAAAAGTACCCACCCACCTACTGCATGGAGGACGCAGTTACTCCTGTGCACTTTGGCCCAAGATTCAGATAGCCTTCACTGCAGCTGGGAGGTGCGATTCCAAGCTCAGGTAGACAGATAAGCTAGCTACACTCAAGCTAGTGTGCTAAAAATAGTAATGTGGCCACAGTGACATGGGCAGTGGCTCAAGCTAGCTGTCTGAGTATGAGCCTGTCCACCCCTCCCGGATATGTACTTGGGTGGCTAGCCCAAGCTGCCACTCATGCTAGCTCAAGCCAAGCTAGCATATGTCTACCGGAGCTGGGAATTGCATCTCACAGCTGTTGTATAGACATAGTTATAAGTCCCACTATACTCCCAAGTAAACCATTCACTGTGAATTGTTCATTCAGCCCGGTACAGCAATTAAAAGACAATGGTGATGTTTCAAAAGATGTCAAATTAAAGTTCAGGTAATTCCTATTGAGATATTTTTCACTGCTGGAAATTTCAGCGCCACACTTAAAGGGAGGGTATGTCAATTTTGCCTCAATGTAGGTTATTTTTGCCAATTTAGAAAATACTGTCTTTCATTGTAAATCTATACACAGGTTTATGGTCCCAAAGCCTTTCAGGCAGCGTTGCTCAGCCACATGGAGGCTCACTGTGCTAGATCTTGCACCTGGATCTCTGGATTTGTAAGCAGACGTGAGCGACCTCACGTGCAGCCAGATGGCTCCTGAGCGAATGTTTGCGTTGGTTGAAAATTCTAAGTTAACCCAAGTAAGGGCAGCATTTACTAACGCTCAACATTTTCATTCAGGATCATCTTACTTTTATAGTATCGCAATGAAAGAAGTGTTTTTTAATAAAATTCCACCTATTTTTGGCCAGATCACAGTCCTTCTGGGTGCCGTATCAATGGAAACAAAGAACTCAGGGCAAACGGGTAAGCTAACAGACACAGGGTCCTGGTTTGACACCGAGTAAGGATAGCATAAGGAGGTATATAATTAAGGATACTTTGTGACACTGGCTGGTCTCCATTTTTGCAGACCATTTTTGTTAAGGGATTAACAACAGGATGTTGAAGCCTTTTTCTTCTAGATCACAGACTCGAAAAGTAGGCCAAATGAGTAGCAGCCAAAAGCTGTTACCTTTTGGAAGAGGTTTACTGTGACATGAGTTTGGTGGCCACAGCCCAGTTCCAAGTGGAGATATGACCACATCACAAAGAAACCACTACAATAACTAGGTCTAACTGGCCCTTGCTGTTGACACGGTCATCAGAGTCTCCAAGGATTGGTTGACCATGGAGATGCAACTCCTCTCTCATCATTAGAATTAGTCTCTACAGAACAGAATTCTTGTAAGACATATACGATATGATACTCCATAGTTTTCTGTAGTTTCATTTTTTCCTGTTCATTTTTTAAAATCAGAATGAAAAACATAATTGGGAAGGAGGGACGAAGGGTAGATTGTTACCTAGCTGCTCAGGAAAGCAGTTTTACTAGCTGAGTTGCTGATATTGAAGCAAAGTGACAACACAATTTTTCATTAATATAGAATCTGATTCTATTGTGGAGCAATTAATTTTGTGGTCCACAAACAAAAAGTTGACACCTGACTCCCAGCAGACAGGGGAGCACATTTTAATCTCACCCTTGCAAAATTCCTCTCGCCCACTCAAGCCAGGGAGTTTCTTTCTTGGCAGATGAGTAACAGATCATCAGTTTTCAACTATCAGTGGAAGTGGCAGATAAGCAGAGTTAGTGCTTGGGCCAGTCAATTTTCTTGTCAGTTTTGCAAGGCCATTTCAATCTGATTTATATGTCATTTCTACACACAGTTCCAAGGAGTAGATCCCAAAAACGTGGGGTTCAGAGGACATAAGTGATGGATACATTTGTTAAAGTCATAGGATGAAATATTGGCCCCAATGAAGCCAATCGGAGTTTTGCTGTGGACTTCAGTGGGGCCAGGATTTCACCCATGTATCTGATACGGCTCTCATTTACATAGGCTTAAGGATGGTATTCACTAGAGTGACAGATGACTGGGCCTATAATACTGGGCTATACTTGTAGAAAGGTATCTACTCCTGCTCTAAGACAAGAGACGTAGCAGGTGAATGTATCCTTGGTTCCTGTCTACATTGTGGAAGCAGTGTCATTCCAACATTTAGTCAGTCTCAGAAAAAAGGATTTCTAGCTAGGAATAGGTTTCAGAGTAACAGCCGTGTTAGTCTGTATTTGCAAAAAGAAAAGGAGGACTTGTGGCACCTTAGAGACTAACCAATTTATTTGAGCATCAGCTTTCGTGAGCTACAGCTCACTTCATCGGATCCGATGAAGTGAGCTGTAGCTCACGAAAGCTTACGCTCAAATAAATGGGTGAGTCTCTAAGGTGCCACAAGTCCTCCTTTTCTTTTAGCTAGGAATAGTGTCACCGCATCCACTGATTAGGAAGATGAGTTAGCAATTTGACTAAAAAAACCCCAGAAAACGCCTCATCATCAAAACCAAAACTTTTCGTGGAAATGTAACGTAGTTTCAGTAAAAATGTCATGGTAAGTTTTCTCCGGTCCTGGATCGATTGGGTGGAGACAGGGACTGGTGGAGAGAGGGAGAGAGAGTGAGGGCTTGTCTACACGCAGAGCGCTGCAGTGGCGCAGTTGCACCAGTGCAGCTTGGTCACTGTAGCCCTTAGGCTATGTCTACACTGCACACCTTACAATGGCGCAGCCATGCCACTGCAGCCACGCCGTTGTAGGGTGTGCTATGTAGTCATTTTTTGTTGCCGGGAGAGAGCTCTCCCGGCAACAAAATAAGACCACCTCCAACGAGGGGTGGTAACTTCATTGCTGGGAGCGCGGCTCCCACCGATGAGGCACTTTTTGTAGTTAAAACTTTTGTCGTTTGGGGGAAGGTGTTTTTTCATAACCCCGAGAGACAAAAATTTTAACGACGAAAGTGGCAGTGTAGACAAAGCCTAAGTGAAGATGCTAGCTACGCTGACTGGAGAGCTTTTCCCATCAGCATAGATACTTCACCTCCCTAAGAGGTGGTACGTATGTCAATAGGAGAAGCCCTCCTGCCGACTTAGCACTGCCTACACCAGGCATTTGGTCAGTATAACTGCATTGCTCAGGGAGGTGGATTTTTCAAACCCTGAATGATGCAGTTATACCAACATAAATTCTGGAGCATAGACCACGGGTGAGTGACTCAAGTCCCAGCTCTGCCCAGTTCAGAGCAGGGACTTTAACCCCACTCTCCCACATCCCAAGTGAGTTCCCTAACTGCCAGCCTATTCTGAGTGCGTTGGATTTTATCCTCTCTGTCTCTCATTTTTCATGACAATTTTCAGAATATCTAGATTTCATTGTGATGTAACCCTTCTGCCAGACAGAGTTGGCAGCAACAAGGGCCGGGTTCAGGATCTAGGGGTTCCTTTTCAACAATACAACACAGTACCAGCTTGAGCCCACACCCAGTGACCTGGGACAATTACACACACACCCCGGGGTGCCTCTAAGAGGCAATACTTCCTCTCTCACAAGCACAGCATCTGAGTAGCAAAAACTGTTAATAAAAGGTGGGAAGTAACTCAGCGTTAATTTGGGAAAACACCTCAACTAGGGTTCATAAAAGAACCACAAGCAAAAAACCCACCCCCAAGAAAGTTGGGCAGTGTCCTTTTCCCCTCAGGTTCTTAAGTCCAGCAACCCAAAAGTCCCTTTAACGTGCGCTTTCCTTCTCTTCACCCCACTCACAGTTCCTGCCCTTGGTCAGTGCAGCCCCTGAGTTCAGAGGTTCATGTGCAGAGTTCACCTCATACCCTAGGTGGAAGGGGAGGGGAGGTAAGAAGGTAAGAAGGCACTCACCAGCCACCCACCTGCTGAGCCTCTCTGCCAGCTGCCCACCTAGCCACTCACCGAGAGGCCTTCAAGGCCCACCACTCAACACAGCTCTCAGTGATTTCAGATGTTAGTGGGGGAGCCTTACTGCTGGTGCGTACTGGGAAGTCTCTTACATCAGAGACACTGTCCCAAAGTAGGTCTAATACTTAGACCTAGATATCAGTTATTTCAGCAAGTAACAAGACTCTCAAGTGAGTCTAAATTAGCTCTTTTACTATACCATGGAGAGGAAGGGTCAAATGGCATCTAGGACCCTTAAACAGAGCACACACCACCAGACACAAGTATCTGTCCCCACCCTCTGTCAGCTCACTGGCTTTGGGAACCCATGTCCCCTGCCTAGCGAGTGCCATTCAATTGAGGGTAAGTCCTTCCATCAGGGTATGCCAGGTATCGTTCTGCTGCCCTCAATTCACACAACAAGGATAACCACCGTTCATTACTCGTGCCCCAATAACAAGGAGACTGGGGATCCAACACCAGCCACAAGTGATCATTTGGGCAAGCAATCCCATCATGCTGAGCACCTAGGCAGGGTGGGTGTGCCCACGCAAACGAGATCAGCTCCTGAAGTCCTTTTCCACAGCTCACCACTAGATGTCAGGGGAGAGCTCATTCCGTGTAAGTGTAAGACTTACAGTGACGGAACAAACAAATGCCAAAACCGCAACCTTTTTGCAGAACAGAATTCTTGTTTTCTGCCTAGCCCTACTGCTTAGGGTGACTGAAGGTGTACTTCTCAGAAGCCCTCTCAGTACAGTACAATGTATTTCTCAGATGTCCTCTTACTTTGGTATAATAAAGCGGTTCGGATACAATAAGAAGTAGCCCATTTCTCTAATTTAAAATAGAATCCATGTTCAGGTGCTTATAAAACTAATATTTTTTGTCAGTGTGCTTCATTTTCACAAACATCTGCTCTTCTACATGGCAGCCCAACCCAGAAATGCTAAAATGAAGTGGGTAGGAAACAGGGCATGATCATTCAGGTCACATCTCTACAAGCTGTTTTTATTTCAAATTATTATTATTATAATGCAACTTACACCCTTGACTAAAAATAGCAATGCTGGGGCAGGACTAATGGTATAACAAAAATCATTTATTCTAGCACTGCTTAAAAGTATTGATTTCAATGACCAATTAAATTCTTATTTTTGTCTGATGCCCCAAGGTAACATTGGTTCAAAGTGTCAAATAGCATGAGGCAAAAAAATCTCCTGAAAAATCCAAAGCTTTCTGTTAGAGAATGAACAACACTTTATCTCCTAGGAGAAGAGAACAACAGCTCAATAAGCTACAGCAATTTGTGGTGGTGGGATTTTTGGGGGGTTGGGGTGGGGGTGGGGGAAGAGAGGGAACAGCAGCAAATTTTGCTACTTAATTACCAGGAGGACAATGGAAACAAGGCTTTTTCTGACAGATGTTGCCTGTGGGCATTAGTGCTTGAATGGGAAGACAATGGGAGCTATCAGCTGCTGGGTGGGTAAAGTCTGAAAGGGTGGAGTTGCTGGAAGCTTAGATTGTGACAACTGAGAAGTGAGGTTGGGATCACTATCAAGGGAGGGTACAGCAACTGAAAGAGAGATACAACAGCTCCCAGAAAGTTCCTAGTCTGAAAGATGGGTCAGCTAGTTAAGCTAAATATTTCTGTATAGGTAGATTTAGGCACTTATGGCCCCCCCTTACTGTAGTATTTGAGCACCTCACAATCTTTATCCTTACAACACCCCTGTGAGATTAGGAACTGCTATTAAACCCATTTTACATATGGATAACAGTCAGACTAAATGACTTGCCCAGGTCGCACACAGGACATCTGTGGCAAAGAAGAAAATTGAACCAAGGTCTCCTGAATCCAAGGCTAGCACCCAAATCACTGGATCATACTTATTCTCAGTTGATATCAGGTATTGAAGGGTGTGTTGTCAGTAGCTGAGGTTGAAAATACAAGCCTTTACATATTTTCTGGCAGCTGCTCAATGTGAACTAAAAAGAACACCCTGGTATATCACAGTGAAGAAGCAGTTCAGAGGAGCAAGTACATTTGACTGGATTTAAAATTAAAATAAACCCTCCCAGCAGGTAAGATAACTATTATCCCTTCACACTTATTTATATCCTGAAACTTGCAACAAACCAACAGTTGTCTCTTTTCTGATTTGCTGTGGATGAGATCTTCACTCTGGACTGGCCAGTATATTATATTTTTTATCTTGTTTAAAAAACAAACAAATACAACCCTCCCCAATCCCCCACCAACAAATGGATAGGTAGCATAAACATTGAAAGTCAGTTGAAGGGTGTGGAACTTATACAGAGAGGAAGCACAAGGGTGGGGTTGAAGCAGGAAAAGCACCCAGGCAGGGGTGTAAGATAAAGTAGAGAGGAGGCTTATGGTATTACACCAGTGCAGAGCCTCACCAACGTCCAGCACCAATTCTATCCCATCTGATTTTGACTCAAAGTGTGTAAGAAATTGACGACTCCTACTTAAATATTTGCCACTCTGCTGATTTACCAGCAAAATAAGCCCATATATTTAGAGTGAAATGCATTATGGATACAGAGGTGTCATCACAGCATTAAAAATTCCACAAACAGGGCGAAATTGAAGTGAGACAGTATGCATTTTGGGGACTGAAAAAAAATGAACTCCCCTCGCTTCCCTCTGAAGGCCAGGTTAATTAATTGAGAAGGAAATGTCTTAACCACTCCTGTTCTCGTCCAACACTAGGTGGCACTGGTGATATACACAAACCTTTCCAGTTGCTTTTTCAAAATAGGCATAGACTGATACTTCAACTTTCAGCAGGCAGGAATATGGTGGAAAACAACCCTGAGATCTCTGTGTTTTATAAGCCAGAGTTTAGAAATACCTGCTGCCATATTGCGGAAGGGATGAGGAAGGATGACCCCCTCTCTCTCTCAGCAATGGCTGACCAGGCCTTGAGCTTGTTAACCTCACTTTCATGTGCTTAGTGATTACAAACCAGCTGATAGAGATGCTATGTTATGCATAACACTTCCTTTATAAACCATTCATTACGCTGTTCTATTACATGAGAGAGTTGCCAGAGGGCTGAGTGTCCGGGATACTGAGCTAGCAGTGCAGATTGATGGCATTAATATCCTTATCTTAACATGTAATTAGATGGGTTTGAAAGAGTTCACACTGAACATGGGTTAGGAGCATCACAAATTCCCCTCCACTCAACTGACTTTAAAAACTCCCCAAAGATCGCTTGTTTGCTTGCTCACTAATTCAAGGAAAGCCAAATAAAGCACATAACAATAAAAAGAAAAAGAAAAAACACCATTCTGTGGAGCTGATGCGTTGAAGTAAATGAAGCCACAAATTTCATACGTACAGAAGATAAATCAGTTGGGTGTGACCGAGATAATCAAAGCAGCAGCAACATGCATTGAATTTACAAGTGCTGTAATTAGCATCACCAGCTGGTCTCCATGGTTTACAATTAACTTCTTGCTGCTGGTTGAGGCAGCCCAGAATCAGGGTGTCTCAAAGATGGGGAGTTTATTTAACCTAAGGACTGAAAGTAACTCAGCCTCTTTTAATATAAATATGGCAATAGTGACTATTTTATTTCCAGGTGAATACACTTCTTCAGAGCACCATGCTTCAGTCTCAGATCCTTTTCTTGGGATGGCAATCTGTGTCCATGCTCTTGTCTGTGGAACACACAGGACAGCCACTCTGTGTTGGTTTTTTATGCTTCTCTGCCCCTTCTCAGAGACCGCTCATGTCGTCAGTAGCCTCTCCCTCCATGAAAGCAACGGCAGACAATCGTTTTGCGCCTTCTTCCATGCGGGCGCCAGACTGCTTTCAGCAGACAGTGCGGTAGGGCTGCACACTGTCGTCATTGAACGACCGCTTCCGCTGCCACTCTGCTCTCTTGGTGCTATGAATCCACCTCGCAGGTCCTCTATATGACCATCCTCATCCACCACTTGCACTGCAACTGCTCGGCTGCTCTTGTCTCGCCGTACCATGGCAAGCGTGCAGCCCGCTCAGCTGTTGTGTCCTGGCAGCAGACGGTGCGGTAGGTCTGCAAAACTGGTCATCCAACCACCGCTTCCCCTGCAACTCAGCTCTCCTGCAGACGCCATACCACAGCAAGCATGGAGCCCACTCAGATCACCGTGGAAGTTATGAGCACTGTAAACACCTCGCGCATTATCCTGCAGTATATACAGAACCAGAACCTGCAAAAGCAGGCAAGGAGGCGATGGCAGCATGGAGACGAGAGTGATGAGGACACGGACACAGACTTCTCTCAAAGCATGGGCCCTGGAAACTTGGCCATCCTGGTGGCAGTGGGGCAGGATCATGCCATGGAACGCCAATTCCAGGGCCAGGAAACAAGCACAGACTGGTGGGACCGCACAGTGTTGCGGATCTGGGATGATTCCCAGTGGCTGCAAAACTTTCGCATGCGTAAGGGCACTCTCATGGAACTTTGTGATTTGCTTTCCCCTGCCCTGAAGTGCATGAATACCAAGATGAGAGCAGCCCTCACAGTTCACAAGCGAGTGGCGATAGCCCGCTGGAAGTTTGCAACACCAGACAGCTACCAGTCAGTTGGGAATCAATTTGGAATGGGCAAATCTACTGTGGGGGCTGCTGTGATCCAAGTAGCCAGTGCAATCACTGAGCTCCTTCTATTAAGGGTAGCGACTCTGGGAAATGTGCAGATTATAGTGGATGGCTTTGCTGCAATGGGATTCCCTAACTGTGGTGGGGCCATAGACGGAACCCATATCCCTAATTTGGGACCGGAGCACCAAGGCAGCCAGTATATAAACCGCAAGGGGTACTTTTCAACGGTGCTGCAAGCACTGGTGGATCACAAGGGACGTTTCACCAACATCAACGTAGGATGGCCGGGAAAGGTACATGATGCTCGCATCTTCAGGAACTCTGGTCTGTATGAACAGCTACAACAAGGGGCTTACTTTCCACACCAGAAAATAACCGTTGGGGACGTTGAAATGCCTGTAGTTATCCTTGGGGACCCAGCCTACCCCTTAATGCCATGGCTTATGACGCCGTACGCAGGCAGCCTGGACAGTAGTCAGGAGCTGTTCAACTACAGGCTGAGCAACTGCAGAATGGTGGTAGAATGTGCATTTGGACATTTAAAGGCGCGCTGGCGCAGTTTACTGACTTGCTTAGACCTCAGCAAAACCAATATTCCCATTGTTATTACTGCTTGCTGTGTGCTCCACAATATCTGAGAGACGTTTATGGCGGGGTGGGAAGTTGAGGCAAATTGCCTGGCCGCTGATTACGCGCAGCCAGACACCAGGGCAATTAGAAGAGCACAGGTAGGCGCGCTGTGTATCAGAGAAGCTTTGAAAACCAGTTTCATGACTGACCAGGCTATGGTGTGACAGTTCTGTTTGTTTCTCCTTGATGGAAACCTGCCCCCTTGGTTCACTCTACTTCTCTGTAAGCTAACCACCCTCCCCTGCCCCCTTCGATCACTTATTGCAGAGGCAATAAAGTCATTGTTGTTTCAAATTCATGCATTCTTTATTAATTCATCATACAAATAGGGGGATAACTGCCAAGGTAGCCCGGGAGGGGTAGGGAGGAGGTAAGCACCGGGTGGGGTGAGGGGAGGAGGGAAGGACAAGGCCACACTGCACTTCAAAACTTATTGAATTCCAGCCTTCTGTTGCTTGGGCAGTCCTCTGGGGTGGAGTGGTTGGGTGCCCGGAGGCCCCCCCACACGTGTTCTTGGGCATCTGGGTGTGGAGGCTATGGAACTTGGGGAGGAGGGCAGTTGGTTACACAGGGGCTGCAGGGTGGTCTGTGCTTTTCCTGCACCTCAACCATATGCTGGAGCATAACAGTTTGATCCTCCAGTAGCCTCAGCATTGCTTCCTGCCTCCGTTCATCACGCTGCTGCCACCTCTCCTGTTGCTCCAGCCATCTGTCCTCATGTTCATTTTGTGCTTTCCTGCACTCTGACATTGCTTGCCTCCGCGCATTCTGCTGGGCTCTTTCAGTGCAGGAGGACTGCATGAACTCAGAGAACATTTCATCATGAGTGCGTTTTTTTCACCTTCTTCTCTGCGCTAGCCTCTGGGACGGAGATGATAGGGGGAGTGTTGAAACTTTTGCAGCTGCAGGAGGAAAAAATGGGAAAGTAAAATTGAAAAAGACGCATTGGCCATTTAAAAGGAGGGGCTGATGTTTTCGGGTTAACGTGCAGCACAAACCCAACTAAACCCTCCCCACACCCAATTCTCTGGGATGATGGCTTCACCCCTCCCCACACCGCGTGGCTAACAGCTGGGAGGATTTCTTTTCAGCCACAGGCAAACAGCCCAGCAGGAAAAGCCACCTCTGAATGTCCCCTTAATAAAATTCCCCTATTTCAACCAGGTGCCCATGAATGATATCACTCTCCTGAGGATAACACAGAGCGATATAAAAAGGATGTTGCTTGAATGTCAGCAAACATTCGGGACCACACGCTGCCAAGCTTTCTTATGCAATGATTCCAGACTATGTGCTACTGGCCTGGTGTGCTAAAGTGTCCTACCATGGAGGACGCAATAAGGCTGCCCTCCCCAGAAACCTTTTGCAAAGGCTTTGGGAGTACATCCAGGAGAGCTTCATTGAGATGTCCCCGGAGGATTTCCGCTCCATCCCCAGACATGTGAACAGACTTTTCCAGTAGCTGTACTGGCTGCGAATGCACCCCAAGTCTGCAGGGCAAATTAATCATTAAACACGCTTGCTTTTAAACTGTGAATTATATTTACAAACGTACACTCACCAGAGGTGCCTTTTCCGCCTTCAAGGTCCGGGGGCCCGGGTTGGGAGGGTACTCGCTCCAGGGTGATAAACAGTTCCTGGCTGCCAGGGAGAATGGTTTTTCCACTTGCCTGGTGTGCGCTATCATCTTCCTCGTCCCCAGAACCCTCAACCCTGTTGCGTGAGACTCCCTTGCAGAAGTCTACGTACAGGTGTGGGATAGTTGTAGGGGCACGCCCTAAAATTGCATGCAGCTCATCATAGAAGCAGCATGTCTGGGGTTCTGACCCCAAGTGGGTGTTTGCCTCTTTGGTTTTTTGGTAGGCTTGCCTGAGCTCCTTAAGTTTCATGTGGCACTGCTACGGGTCCCTGTGATAGCCTCTGTCCGTCATGCCCTTGGAGATTTTTGCAAAAATTTTGGCATTTCGTCTTTTGGAATGGAGTTCTGATAGCATGTATTCGTCTCCCCATACAGTGATCAGATCCAGTACCCTCCTGTTCAGTTCATGCCGGAGCTCTTTTGCGATTCTGGGATTCCATGGTCCCCTCTGCTGATGAGATCTGCACGGTCACTCATGCTAATCAGCTTGCCATGGTGGCCAAACAGGAAATGAAATTTAAAAGTTTGCAGGGCTTTTCCTGTCTACCTGGCCAGTGCATCTGAGTTGAGAGTGCTGTCCAGAGCGGTCACAACGGAGCACTCTGGGATAGCTCCCGGAGGCCAATACCGTTGAATTGCATCCACACTACCCCAAATTCAACCTGGTAATGTCGATTTCAGCACTAATCCCCTCGTTGGGGAGGAGTACAGAAATCAATTTTAAGAGCCCATTAAGTCAACAAAAATGGCTTCGTTGTGTGGACGGGTATAGGGTTAAATTGATCTAACGCTGCTAAATTCAACCTAAATTCGTAGCGTAGACCAGGGCTAAGATTCTTTGATTTTTCTTCAGAGCCTCTGCATGGAGGAAGGTAAGGTTATCCTGTTAGATTTTTTCCCCATAAATTGCTTCACTAACTGGCCCTAATGGGGCTTTACAGAGGCTGCCTCTGTAAAGGTCTAAGGCCCAAAGCGGCTGTGGGTAATGATGAACAGGTCCTTCATATATTCTGGGTGTTGCTGTTTTTTTAAACCAAATAGCTGAAAAATAGTCAGGGCAGAGTCTCTCAGCTCCTTGGAAGTGCATTTCGAAAGATTGTTCTTCCCTCCAGAGTCTTTTCCTCATAGTGCTACTGCATCCAGTGTTGTAAGTTGCTTTGTCTTGTCTTATGTAACATGATGGAAATGGAGTTGGCACCTAACTCTAAGAAACTGTATTGAGTTTTCTGAGAAAAACATGCTTCAACTGATGGATTTATTATTATAGATCATGCGAATTCACCGATTACTGCAAACAAGGTTAGTAAAGTAAACTCCCAACAAAGAGATACAGGCAAGCAGAATTCTCTATCCCCCACCCTGTATTGCCATTTAAAATGCAGTGGACCAAGGAAGAAATAAGAAGGACTAATAATGGAGTACAAAACTAAACATTTTTGCCAGATTATGATGGGGCATTTGAGGATATTTTCAAATTTCAGTTTGTCACATACTGAAATATTTATATATGTTTGATAGAGGAATTGATGTACAGCCTCAACTGGGAAAACCCCCCCACACATTTAAAGATTAAACTAACTACAAATACCATGGCAATTGTTTTCCAAACTATAACAATAAAGTGATAATACCTTCTCTCCTGGTAAACAAGGTAGTAAATGCTCAATAATTATCTACAATGATAACAGTCACTTTTTCTGAATGCCTCTGAAACCAGCCCTGGGACCAAGTCTGAGACATAGATCAACCAGTACTAGGAGAACTGCTGCAAAAACAACAAAAAATAAATAAAAATACATAATGTGACTTGGAGATTTTCAGGAGGTGGTAAGAAATGGAAGTTTCCTTTAGTTCTATACAGACAAAGGTGATTATGATAACAAAAGTCTCCCTTCTTCTAGTCCCCTATGATCCCTAGGTAGCAAAAGTGCCTGTCAGGAAAGGGGAATAGGTTGTCAGTGGTTAGACAATTCAGATTTTCATGCTTCACCAACTACAGAAGATAATCTACTCAGTGTCTGATTTTTTTGGCTGATGCTCTCAAGTTGCAGCCAGTTCTGTACCAGAGGGGAAAAAAGGTTGAGAAAAATGAAATACTTTTAAAAAACACACATTTTAAAAGAGCGTCTGTTTTCCCAAAGCCCTTCAGTGAACAGTGAAAGTTAGTGGAAAGTCCAAACAGCTCAAAACAGCACAACTTACACAAGAAAGAGCATGCTTTTGGAGATGATGCGGGGCCAAATTCTCTGCTGGTGTAAATTGGCTCAGCTATACTCAAGCCATGACACTGCAGAGAATTCAGCCTCATGTGTGAGCTGGGTGAAAGTGAGAGGGAGTGTTCAAGAGCATAACTTCTTCACCTCTACTAAAAGCAGGAGAGGACATCCCCTCAACAATCCCTCACCCTGGTGAGGAGGAGGAGGACACTCTCCTAGACCTCTCTTGCCTCCTGATTGGCGAGGAGAAGACTAATAGGATTTTGAATTTAGAAGAGGAGGAGCCTGGCTGAGAAGTTTCTAGGGCTCCCCCAGCGTTCCTGGAAACAGCTGGAGCAGCAACCCCACATCTGACAGGGGAATAAGTGTTATCCCTGCTGGGAGCCGTCCTCTTTTCTAAAATATGATCTGTCTTCTTTAGTTTCCCCCTTCCCTCCAGCAGAACAGGAGGAGACCTATTCCCTTCCAATGACACATAAGTCATACATAATTGATTCTGCACCAAAATCCCTTTGTAATAGTCTTTAAATCTTTCAAAATGTAGAAACCTGTGCCGGGTATTTCAGACTTTTCCATGAAAGAGGAAAGACATGGTTCCCCCAGTTTCCTTTGTTTTTACAGCAACAGATTTTCCATCCTAAAGAAGCATAACAGTGCAGCAGTTCTAGGTATGGGGAAATCAGGACCACTGTAGAGGTGTACCATACAGACACTTTGCTTGGCAGATATAGGCCTACTGCTTGGGGATATGAACTCCCTTTCAGGCACAACTCTTCTTTGTCCCCATTCTCCTCCTCTTTCTGTATCTCACTACAACAAGACCTATCACCACATGATGATGAGACCAGGGATGAAAGCTCACTAAAACTGATGAGCTCCCCATCATATGTTGTTCTCTTTCATCCACTGCCTGTGAGGTATTGGAGTATGACTTTGCTCATGCCTGGAATGTGGCCAGCCAGTGTTTAATAGTTCCCAGTAACAGTAATCAGCTCTTAAGGACTGAGAGTTAAGAAGGATAACATGTCTGAATGAAAGCTACAATCCCATTGCAAAGAGTTGCATTTGCTTAAAGCCAGATGGGCAGAAAGTAGAGAAATGCCCCCTCAGTGAGGGAGCAAGCAATGAAGAAGGCCATCAAAGGGCCTGGATGATTCTGATGGGGGAGAAAGATGATAAAATGTTAGGCAACTGAATTCCTTGTAGGTAGGGAAAGATGGGAGCTGGAGACCTTTAACACATGATCAGGGCTTCCCAATGATACAGTTTAAGTAAAACAACCTGAATTGGACTAAGTGACTGTTAGCAAGAAAAGCACTTCTGCACGTTCTCAAAGGAAGGAAGCCAAGGCAGGAGAAAGCTACTCACCTAAGGATTGAGAAAAAAGTGCAGGAAAGGTGGAGACTGCAATAAATCTGTGACTCAGATGAGTCCTAGTAAGACAATGATCTTTGTTTCCCAGCCACAGTCATATGACATGGATCACGATTACAAAGATCATGTTGTGACCTCTCACAACAACCATGACTCACTGGAACAAAGAAACTGTGGACCAAAAGGGAGGTCAGAAGACAAAACATCAACAAAAGCTGGACCTCAGAAAGGGAACTCACTGGTCTAAAAATAAGAACAGCCTAGGAAAGGTCAATATCACCAGCTCTAGTGGCTACTGATCTCTCTCCACTTTTAAGAATTAAAAACCCCAACAAATGCAAATCACACAGTAGCCAATACAACCACAAACTCAGCCAGTTTATAAGGCACAGAAACAGATGTCTAGGATGGAAGTTAGGGTATTGGACATCAGTCAGCAACTACCGGTTTCTGAGCTTTAATGGTGTTCTGCTCACACAAGCACCTCTTGTTCTCAAAACAGCTTCTTCTGTAGTGCCACCTTCTGTGGCTAGTGATTTTCATTGTCAGTGACTGGGTTGGGTTTCTGTTCATTCATAGTCTGGGGGCCTTAGTTACTTCAATTGAAAAAAGTATTACTGTTTAAGAATTGCCCAGGCATCACACCTTTTAGTACAGATAGAACAGAGGGCTGAGAGAATAAACAACTCAGGTCTAATAACTAGATTTCTTCAATAGTCTGAGGAAACTCAGAGTTGCTGCAGCCTTTGGCAAGAGGGTATCCCTGGTGTAGTTAAAAGACAGCTCCTTTTTCCCTGTCTATGAATTAATTAAAAATCATATTACATTAATATCAAACATTGATATTACATGATGTGCCAGAGACAGTAGTAAAATGAGGAACTTGATGGAATCTAATATTATAATTAAAATGTGCACAGGGAAGTCAGCTATAAGGGATACAGCTTTGGGCAAAATATTGTAAGCTTTAATGAGAGAGTTCACCTCATGAGCAATCCTGTTAGGAAAGAAAGGGTTTGCATTCATATTGATTTCTTTTAGTTTAAGTGATAAATTGAAGCAGCAAGGCTAATGTTGGCAATCAAGTATGCTTATGCTATCAAGTTAGTGAAATGCATCTGTGCTGAAAGAGGTAGTAAATTAAAGGAACTGAAACCCAATAGTGTGTTTATAAGGACACTTGACCACAGAGTGGAATTAATCAGAAGTGTAACTATTTGATTAATGATGCACAGACTCAACTCAGCCATACATACTAAGGTCCCTCTATTGTTGTCAAAACAAGCAAAACAGAAATGCAAGATTTATACAGCTGTTCCAGCCTGGTGAGAACAATAGTTCTTGAAGTGACTTTGCATTGTATAATGGACTATTAAAACAAGATTAAAGAGCATCAAAGAATATGGAGGGACTTCATATAAGTTATATGAACTTTAAACTGGACATTTCAACAGTTAGCGGAGTGTTGAAGGAGAAATTGAAAAACTGGCCAAGGGATACACTGTATAGGGCCCCATGGAAAGTGACTTGCTGAGGTAAGTTGCTGACTGGAGTAAGTCAGCCAATGTTTAAAATAAGTCCCAAGGTGTCTGTAGCAACTGTTATGGCCAATTTGTCTTATAAAAGCTAGAGTGACAAGATGTGTTAAACAAAGAGACTGGAAAATTCCAGTCCCAGCTTCAGGAACTCAAAAGCAGATGTCTCATTCCCTGATTGGATGGTGAGAGAGGATGACTCATTTTTGTTGGACATTTCATATCTTTGGAAGACATAGGGGTCATAATCTAATTGGTCCACACCAACATCTCCAAAAAGGGGAACCAAGATGGGTCACTCAACAGAAATAGGATAAAATGGCTTATCTCCTTCAGCACATCACTTCCCAAAAATGAAAGACACTTGGAAGGGAAAAGGCTGAGGTTCTGGACTGGCTATCTGGGATTCCTCCTGGTGACATCAAGTACCTACCTCAGATAGGAACCTTTAACTCTTTCAATTTTCCAGCAATTTGGGTTGCCTACTAGCACACTAGGAAAACATGGGCAAAGCATAGGAGGGGCATGCTGGAGGCCTTACACCTGCGCCCCCAAACCGCAAGTTTCAGTCAGGCACGGAATCCCCTCCCCATGCATGGCCCTCTTGGCCTGGCTGGAGCTGCTCCCCCCACCCCCAAACATAGAAGTCATACTATGCCTATGTAGGAAAAGACTACAGCTGTGTCTGTCCTGTGCTCCACCTGAGTTTGCAGGGCTCACTCCTGCTGTGAATGATAACTGATGAAAACTGATGGCTGAACAAAGATCTGGTGATAAGTAATACAGACTCTCTTGGATGATGGCCCAATTCAGTCAAATGAACACTTCCTGAAACGGAGTACCTAATTAGTAAGGAAGTGTACATGCTTGTGTATGTGTTTTAAAGATTGTAACACACTTACTGTGTGTCTTTGTTTCCAGTCAAGATTGTTGTAAAGTAGCTTTCAAACTGAAGAAGTTACTCTTGTTACTTCAAACTGTAGAACTGTACATGTGTCTACCAGATTTAATGGTTTTATATAGCATTTCAAGTTCCTGGTGTATACAGACATAAAATGAGATCAAGTGTGCAAACTTCTTATACTGCACTTGGTCTATTCAGTCTGTCATAAATGCAGAAGTTTATTTTAGGTAGTTAGGATCGTTAGCCAGCTCCTAGGGCTAATATTCATTGGGAAATAGGGTAAAACAGTTGACAACTCTAGATCTATTGGGATGGAGACATTGGTTAATAGGCATGTAAGTAATTGACCAAACTGTTTTGTGATCTAGCTTGGGATTGTTTTTCATCTATTGTGTTAACAATGCTGAAGTTGATAACAAACTGACATAAGCAAGGGTCCATCCTGAGGGAAAATCTAAATCTAAAATCTAAACAAAAGTCATCTTCCCAAGATAATTGAGTATAAGTGTTATTGTCTATTGTGGTTGTGTAATTTGATTCTGAAAAATCTAAATGATTATATTGACCAACTTTCTAATGTATGGACTAAATATAATTTTTGCCTTCTTATAGCCTACATTTGTTGCTATTGTGAAGGATATTTAATACACTCTATAAAACAAATTCCAATGCTTGAGTCCATTTTCTTTAGTTAAGCAATCAAAATTAAAAGGATCCTAAGAAAGGTGGTACGGGTAATCAGTTAAGCAGTTGCTTAACGAAGGCTTGTTTTATACCCTAACTTTCTTATAAAGACTGCACAAGCCACCGTCATCATAATTCCGGATGTCCTCAGGCAACTGAGTCCACATGGGGTTTGTTTGCATTTAATCTTCTCCCCCGCCATCAGGCTGATGCTCAGGAGGTGGCTATGGTGTATGATCTCAGAGCACATGGGAGATTGGGAACCATGCACACGTTGAAAGCTAACTACAGTTCCATATCTCTGTAGATGCATCTATTATGCCAGAAGCAAAGTAGATTATTTCACATGGCATTACTGACAAACAGGGCACTGTGCTCTCTGCCTTGCATATGATCATCTCTCTCTAGGTTTGGCTACCACTGACGCTAACCAGTTGAGTTTGTGACAGACGAGGAGCTGTACTGTAATAATTCATGAATACTGTATGTGACTTGGTTATTGGGATCTTTCCTGTATTAATATTGGTTTAGTTTAATAGGGGGTTGTTGTAAAAACAGGCAGGAAGCAAAATAATGGCTCAATATAAGCCACTCCCACTCCCCCAGGGAAATATTCCAGAGTTGCTAAGTGGCAATGCTCAAGCTATTAGTGGTGAGGATTATACCTCGTGACTCCACCAAATTATAGAACTAGCTTTGCCAAGCAGGGGCAAAAAGCTGGGAATGGAGAAGACAAAGGAACTCTAGATGGATTTTAAAAAAAAGAAAAAAAAAAGACTCTCTCCCCATCTGCAGGGGTGATGTTATTAGAAAGCTATTCAAGATTGTTGGGCTTTAGGTAATAAAGCCACATGTGGACTGTTTAGGGTTTTAAAATCCTCTCTCATGTTATACTTTGTTGCTACTATTAAGATTAAATGGGGGCCCTTAGACAAGGCTGTCTGGTCATGCTATACATCACGAATGAGACTCCTTTAGGGAAGAACTACAGGTGCCAAACCCAGCTGGACCTCCTGGGTAAGCACAATTGGTACCCACAGTACCGCAGTCCAGGACCCAGTCCAAGAGTGGGAGAACTGTGGAATTTCACACCAGAAAAGGTGAGAGGATAATGCCTAAAGCCTAAATGGGTGCACTCAGAGAAACCAGATATGGGACAGATGTGCATCTAGATCTGTAACTATGGCAAAGTTAATCTCAAAAGGCGGCTATAAGGAACATTCTAAAGAACAGAACCATATGGGCACTACTCACCCAAGGCCTGAGGGCCCACAGTTGATCCAACACAAGTGTAATGAAGGATGGGGCTAGAGACTATGTTTGGTTGATTAAATAGGATTATGTCTATGGGTAGTTCCCTGGAATGGTTGATCACCGACACCATGCCATATGGCTGCCCTCCAGCGATCAGCTTACTTGCAACTAGTACAAGAAGGACTTGCGGCCGGGGGAAAGAGAAGAGTTATCACAGATGGCTGGATGAGTCAGACATATCAAACCTAGTTCATCACTAAACACATTTTGTGCCCCACACAGCCTGCAGCTGCCACAAGGCCTGAAGCAGAAAGAACCTACTGAAATTTTGTGGCACCACCATTAGGCTTTTGTGAAGCACCCCAAAGCAATACAGAGAAAACAATTCACCTAGAACATGCCTTCAGGATTCATGAGCATCTAAAGTCTGCTACAGTATTCAGGTAGCCCGTGTGGTGTATGGTATGCATGCCACAGCTAAGATATGGGCCTACTTAGTTTTAAGCTTCTGTAGGATGACCTGAATTTGAAAAGAAAAGAAAAGAAATAAAAGAAAAGAAAAGAAAAGAAAGAGGAATATCCTGTAATATTGGAAAAAAGCTGATCAGCGAGATAAAATAATAGAAAGTTAAATATGATCACAAAAGCGAGGGAAAAAAAATCAGGCCAAAGAGACATGTCAGAAGGAAATAAAGAGGGTAGAAATGAAATATAGACATAAGTGAAGGTGGAAAGTTCCAGATATATTTATTGCCCTTGGTGATACAGGTGTTTTATCTCAGTGTTCCAATTCAGCGAAACATTTAAGCTTACATTTCAACCCAATGCACCAGATGAAATTTACCAAAAACATACTTAGATCAGAATGATTATTATTGCCACAATAAAAGAACTACATAGTTTGAATGTGTATATAATAGGTTGGCCTTCAGTGACGTGCTCTTTTCAGAGCAGTTGATGAATGGGAGCCATAAATTAAGGTACTTGTATGTCATTTTCAAACTTGGCATCTTCCCCCACTCTCAGTGCTTTGCAAACAAGTTTAGTCTGGTCACACAGTGTATGGCTGACTCATTGTTTGAGACCAACATCACTGTAGCTCAGTTGTCCCTCTAAAACCCCTAAATTTTTCCATGCAAAAGGACCCCAAAGCAGTTTAATCAAAATGTTTTGTGAAAACAATTCAATTTTTCCACAAAACATTTTGAAAAAAATACAAGAATTTTCTTTTTGTTTCAAATTGCGATTTTCATTTCATCAGTTTTCAAAAACTGAAAACATCATATTTTTCAATTTTCAGTTCACCAACATGGCGAAAGTGAAACCATTTTCAAATTCAAGTGCGTACTTGTGGAATTGATGGTATTCCCCCTGCCTGGGTTTAGACTATTCAATGCTTAAGAGAGAAACCCAAAACACTGGCTTTGCAGAATGCGCCTTACAGGGTTAAGTTCTGCCTTGTCATAGTAAGTTACATCACAAGTATTGCACAACCGACTATGGCATAAAACCAACAATCTCAATGCACTAGGAATTGGAAAAGTGATTTTCAGAAATATTCTCTCCCATAGCAGATATAAAGAAAATGGTACATTATGTAGAGATGCTGGGTAAATAACTTAGATCCAAGTCCACACAAAATTAGATGCTTCAGGACAATTTGGTAAGGCCAACTTTTCAGACTTAGGTGCCTAACTTTAGGCATCTAAGTAAGTGGTCTGATTTTGAGAGGTTCTCCATATCAAACAGATCCTGGTGGACTTTAATGTGAGCTGCAGGTGTCTGCCTCTGGAAAAAAGAATCAGGCCAATTATTTAGGTGTTTAACTTTGGATACCCCAAGTATGACAAAATCTTCATAGTTCTGATATATTGAGGAACTATTCTTTTGATAGGTGGTTGAACAAAAGACCTCTATATCATGCCCTATTGTTTTGGCTTGGGGTGCATGCCATTGCAAGAATTGACCACTGTAAAAATTAATTTTGAGATAATCTGACAACTTCATTAATATTTGTAACACAGTTAGAGATCCTCAACTGACTTCAGTGGGCTTTGGATCAGGTCCCAAGCCCAATGTGCTATTAATAACTATCCTCTTATCATCTGTTACTGACAAATCCATGAAAACACTAGGTCAGAAATCCCAAGCCCCACATTTACGTATAATTTTAAGGATCTGGATAATTGGGTTTTTTAAAGCCCAAACTCAGCATTCATTTTGCTTTCAAACTTTCCCCACTGTATTTGGTTTATCTGTGGGCCTTTGTTTTTATTTACACTGGATTTTCAACATATGCTATTTACTGCTATTTCCCCCTTCTTTCCAGAGGATTTATCATTGAGATATTTTTTTATTTGGGTGCACAAATACACTAAATCCAGGCATGAAGCCTGATCAAAACATCTGGAAAGTGACACTGAAATTAAGGCTATGGAGCTGCCCCTCTAATCTGCTGAGCAGTTTATATAAATACTGTTTAAATAAAATGAGTCTGAAAACAGAAAAGCTTAAAGATTTATAAATCCTGGCTTTTTAAAGGATGGGCAAGCTTGAGAGCCACCCCTAGTGTGTAAGCTTTTCCTTTCATGTAACAACATTATCTAGCCTCACAAGCTTCTTAGGGTAAGCTTAATTAAAGCCAATGGAGAGAAAATGTAAGAATGGAAAAGGATAACTGTTTTGGCTCAGAAAATGAAATATTCCCAAGCACATAAAGTAGCGGCCATGAGGAGGGCTGTGTCCTCCTAAATCTGAATGGAGGGATGGAGCTGGAGCTGGGGACGGGTAAGCTTTGAATACAGAGGTTGGCCTACAAGGTGCTGAATGTGGCAAACAGGAATCTGTTCCCCATGCCTGTGCACATGAGAGCTCACTGAATAACAAGGGTTCCCCCAAGGACAGAACATGCTACCGTTGTTTGCAATAGATTTCAGTATTACTAACATTTCGATGCAGCTGAAATTCATAGGATTAATAAAATATTGATAACCATTCTACAATTCTACCACACAGCAAAATTGCCCCATCTTTATGTGCTCTAAATTAAAGATGTCTGCTGCAGACTGGAGAAGGAACGCAGGTTCTTGTCCCAGTGGAAAAAGCTCTGTGCCACCCCATCTGCCATTCCAAATGCCAAGTCACAGAAATGCTATGTGTGGGGAGGCTTGTTTGTGGTGATTTGTTTACTATTTTGCTCAGATTTCTTTTTAGCCTGGTAAAATATTTCTCTATCAGTTTGTATTATTGAGCTGTTGCTGGGCTCAGGCCTGAGTCTAATCTCAGATTGATGAAATGAAATGACAGTCTGACTCAATCTGCTCATAAATAATAATGTTTTATGTGTGTACAGAATACTTTTCAGCGAGAAGTATCCCAGAGTGCTTTATCAACCTCAGATTTAGCTGTTGCATAAATGGGTGCGACTCCTAATGAATCACAGGGAAGTGTAAAATTAGTTACTTGCCATCACCTGTGTAGTGGCAATAGCCAGGAAATAAATTGCCTATATGGTGAAGTTTTGACCACCTCATCTGCACCGGGCTCACTAATTTCTCTACAGAGATTACCTGCAACATTACTAACATAGCAGCAGCTCAGATAGCTGTCAGTCTTGTAAAAATCCTCCTCTCAGATAAATATTTCCTCCAATTGCAGAATCCCCACCACTGGGCCACTCCCTCAAAAAATTACAGTAGTCCGAGGACCATGACTGGCAATAGTTAGCTGTGGAAAGTGAGGGTTATAAACTCAAATATCTTATAACCTATGATTACTAGAAACAGGTGCTTAATGGAGCTGGCAAGTGGAGATCCCCAGGTTTCTAATAGGGGAACACAGCGCTCATTTCTGCTATAACTAAGGAGCATGCCAAGACATTGGACTATATTACTCTGACATTTTGTTTAATATAAGCATTAGTGTAACAGCAGTATGTTTTAATAGTTTTTAAAACCACAAGTTAAAACATTACTCTACCTCTCGATTTTGTATGGTCAGTTTTGCAGTCAGTGATCTACCTCTTTTGATACCTAACTATCTTTGCAAATCAGACTGTCCTGGAGTACTCTACTCACTGCCAGAGCACACTTCCTACTGGCTAATCTGGGGATTGGCTCTTTCAGCCTGATGCCTTCTTCCTGCAGTTCCTCTGCCCCTCATCTTGCTCTCTTTGTCTGCTGCCCCTTTCTTGGTCTTCAGGAGCTGCAGCACCTTGCCTTCGTGGCTTAGCCTCCCCATCCATGGTAATAACTCCTTCCTCACTGTCCCAGAAAATCTTAAACCACTGCCCTTGCTGGGCCACTCCCTCAGTGTCTAGAATGCATGGTCTAGACAGCATCAAAGTTCACTTCCCAGATTGTGCCAGTGGCTGGTAGAGGAACCAGGCTCGCCCTATACTCTGGGTTCCAGTCCAAGGCCCTATATCCAGCAGCGAAGGTCTGGGTAACCACAAACCTTCCTAATACTCCTCTGTACTACTTCTTACCTTACCCATCCCAGGCTCGCATTCCCCACCCTTCCAGCCAATCCCCTTTCCTCTGGGTTTGTTAGACAAATCCTTCCTCTTGGCGCTAAGTTTCTCTTTCTTCCCCTGCTCCCAGGGGGAGTGACTGTAGTCCTCTCCCTGCAACCAGCTACCTAGCTTTTAGAAGCCCTGCCTATTCCTGCACAGGTGAACCTCCCTTAATTGGGGCTCTCCTCTCAGCCAAAATATCCCCCAGCTTGCAGCCTAAAAGGTTAATTGGCCCATCTTGCCTACATTAACCCCTTCAGAGCAAATGTGGGAAGCACACCCCATCTCACCAACCCACGGTAACTAGTGGAGGATGGCGTTACATGGAAGGGATGACCACACAGTTCAAACAAACATTTTAAATGTCTCTGAAACAACTCGCCTATGTATTCAAATGAGTTCAGTGTTAGCCCAACTCTGCCACCATTGAAGTCACTGGTAAAATTCCTATTCCAGTGCTGAGCATTTTTGAATGTAGACATCCCAAACTCATGCCAAGAAAGCCATTATACAGTAAACAGTCCCACCGGCTCTTTAATTACTGTAAGTAATGAGGAATTTGGTTTTATGTCTCATTAAAAGACAGCACAGAGATTCCTTAACACCATTCTGAGGTCTTGATACAATATTGATTCAGAGGAAAAACTCATCTATTGAATCCTTCTCTAGATTTCCTTGAAGGCTTCCCATTCACATTCTGGGCATGCCCACTGTAGGATTCATACGGGGTTCATGCACTTGGCAACATTCAGGGCACACCTGGAGTGTTGTGTAGGAGCAGTGCACACATGGCTCCTCTCAAGGGCATGAACCTTGGAATCTCACCCAGATGACATGAACCGTGGGAAGCCTCCCAGGACTGGGCTCAAGGCCCGAGAGCAAGGAATGCGGTAGATAGAAATTGGTAAATAAGAATATTTTACAAAGCCAGTGTATTCCTTTTATCTGTTGGAGTATGTAATGCGCGGGGGGAGAGAGAGAAATAAAAGAGAGGGTGAAAAGCTGACAGGTGGATGAGCCTGTCGGCAGACCAGCCTGCTTGCTTGCTTAAAGCCTTGTCCTGTCTTGTATTTGAAGCGCAACATGCCCACTCTTTTCTATTTCTCCTTTCTGCCCTCCTCTGCCTCACTTCCAACCCTCCAGTACTTCTCACCTTCACCTATTGTCCGCACATACTAAATGGTGCTGCTTTAAGAATCAGGAATTCACTTGCTGTGTACGGGGAGACTTTGGCAAACCAGTAAAGTGCCTGAAACCACTATGGCTTATTGCTAAAAGCAGCCAAGTCAGCAGGCTGTAAATTAGCCAAGTCAGCAGGCTTAGTTTAACCAAGGCAGGAGGGGAGGGGGATTTTTGGGTACCACAGAAAGGGCAGCTTGACCCCGCATCCTTCCTGATAGGAATTGTGTTGAAGTTGCTGATACGTGCATCTTAGAAGAGCAGGATGTGTCCCAGGAATGTCTATTGCAGCCTCAAGGCTGCAAACTCTGGCAAAACCCACACCTGGTTAATTGATAATCAGAAGGAGCCTCTTGCTTGCCCATTGGAACTGCTTGCTTAACAAGTTTTCTTTAAGGGACATGTCATTCTATTACTAATGTATAAATAAGGGGGGAAAGTTTGAGGTGGTGGGACTCTTCAGGCCTGGACTCTCCCTCTGGATGCATCTTGTGTTCCCCACTAGCAGATGAGCTGCCGCTGTGCCACTTGAGAGCCACACTCAGCTTTGGTAATTATCAAGGTTTGGGGGTGTTTTACTAACCTGTTGTGGACGTGTGTATAAGTGCTTGAGGCTAAGTAAAGTTTAGCTTTAAGTGAAAGCACTCTTGTGTTGTCCTCTTTGTGCCAGCCATCTATTGGTCGGATAGCCACATCTCCCCTGATTTATTTCCTGACACTACCTCGCACAGAGTAAAAGTTACCAAGAGCTTTGGGTTGAAAGAACCCCGGGTAACAGCTGCACAGAGATGGACAAAGAGAGTGGCTTTCATATCTGGATTTGGGGTTCAGATTAGGATTCTTTGGGGTCAAAGTCTCATATATTTGCTCTTTACAAGCTATCACAGCTAAAAACAGTGGAAGCCCCACAATTTCAGGTGATCTTATTAGATTTGTATCAGCAGGAGCCAAGTTTTAACCAGTTTACAAAACATGCCTAGCTTTGGATCTGACTCCAATCCAAACCTAACAGGTTGATTTAAAAGGTTTAGATCCTGGGATCTAAATTTGATCCTCTCTCCCCTCACTTTACACACACTAAAATAGAGTGTTCAAATTAGATAATTAGGCACCAAAGAGAATTCCTTTTCCTATCATGAAATTAAGTGTTCAGACTTCTATTCTAGATAGAAGGTGTTTTGGTATTTCTGATTTTAAGGATCAGATTCTGATTTTGCACTGGGGTGCAAAAGTGTGGCTCTGTTGATTTTCTTATGGTGGATAAAGTGAAATGAAAAGCAGATAGATCTGCCCTGGCAGTGAACCATTGGATACAATACTTTGCTTCACTGAGGATCCAGATTATTTTCAGGTAGTTTGGCATATATGTAATTTATGTGCTACGTTCTCTGCCAGGTACTGAGAAGCTGTTTCTCCAGTAAGGATTGTTCTTTGAACTATTCACCTTTGCATGCTCTATTTCAATCCTAAACTCTTCTCATATTCCTTTTAAGGTTAACTTAGTCAAGTGAATTCAATATGCTTTTTTATACTTGGAGACTCTTTCCAGTTGGGGTCAGAATGAAAACAGAATGAGGGCTCTTAGGTCAGTACTTCCTTGGTGATGGCATGCAACAGAGGCTGTCTCAGCTATGATACATTTACTGTCATTGGTCACAAGACGATATAGGCAAAAAGAGAGTCACTGAAAAGGGCAAATGTCATCAAGTGCATTTTTTGGCCCAAATGTTCACACCATCTTTTCAGACCTCACATATTAAATGGACTTTGAGACACAGCAGCTCCCTTCGGAGACTTTTGGTAAAGAACAGCTTAATTCACATACAAGTCATATGATTGGAGGAGATGAATCATAAGTCCCCGTATATACAATCTAGAACTTTCCAGGAATACGGCTATTCAAGAAATAGATATGGGAGCTGAGAATACTCATTAACTCCCAGGAGGTACTCAGCCCCTGCAGTTTCTATCTATCTTAGGACCATATAAGTAAATACCTATCACCATACTGAGCACGGCACAATAGTTTTAGTGTATTTATCCTCACAACACTCCTATGAGGTAATGAAATGCTATTAGCTTCATTGTACAAATGGGAAACTGAGACACAGAGAGTCTAAGTGAATTCATCCCGGTCATACAGGAAGTCTGTAGCAACGCAGGGAAGAAAATTCTGGATTCCTAAGTCCCTGGCTAGTGCCCTAATCACTGGGCATTCCTCTTCCAACAATATACTTTTCAGGCCCTTAGTGGGCAGAGTAAGTTAGTGGGGGTGTATAATAAATGCAGTTTATTACATAGTTTCATAATTTACCTCATGGATATCACCACCACCACCACATCTATCTGGACATAGCTAAAAACAGCTTCCCTCCACCTTTGATGATTTCCTAAACTATCTGAACTTCATCATTCTGTTTAATTATTAGACCTGGTTTAGAGGTTGTTTTCTGGAACCATGCTATAGAGCTGAACCAAGTAGATTTATCAAAAAGAATAAATCTTGGCAAAAATACTGCACAGCAGTTCTATTAACCTGCTTCAGGGAAACCTAATTTAATTGCTGAAATGCAATCACTTCCACTAAGGGGATAAGGTTTGATACTAACCTCATTATCTGTTGGTAAATGTGTCTTTACCTGATGTTCCTTTTAGGCAACTAAATAAAATTTATAGCCAACCATATAAATAGCAAAATATTCATCATAGTATAACTTGTAAAACAGCTAGTCCAAGACCAATAACTAATTTTATAACAGACTGGGGAGAATAGGCTCCTCTTTTTAAAGTTTGGAACGTTGCTGTTTTTGTTTGTTTTATGATTCCCCTGCCACAATGCTGAACTTAATTACTCTGTGGTCACCATCTTGCCAACCAGCTTCTGTGCACTACTTACTGTAGGATTAAATGGAGAAGAACACCTCTTCCTAGTTCCATTAAAATTAGCTGTCCCAAAAATAAATCTTTGAAGGTGTTGAAAAAATTGCTTTTCTAAACATTGTCCTATGGTAACATTTGACCAGTTTTATATATGTGTAGATGAAAACACCAACTATTTTTGTTTTCATTTACACTACTGCCATGTTACACCATTCTAGATGTATAAGGGAACTTTAAAGTGGGTACAAATATAGTTTACTTCCATTTTAAGGCCATCTGTGCTGCCTGAGTAGTGTCAAGTGATTGATATAAACAAGAACAGGATCAGTTGACTCATCTCCCCCAACTTTGTGCACTCAACGTCACTTTCCTGATCAGATGGTCTGTAGTAAAACCCTGCCAGTGCATTTGTATTTTTAGGTCTTGGGATTTGTAAACGATAAGCCCTACTTTATGGTCCTTTCCACTCAAATTGTATTCATTTGATCAGACTGTCTTCTGAGCTTGGTCAAGTTTCCTACTCGGTCTAAGCAGAGTGTTTGTAGTGGTCATGTTATTGTTTCCCAGTTTATTGATAATACCTTGAAAATGAGAATATCAGTCACTTCTAGCCCTTTATTCATTGTCACACAGAAGTGCCAAAATTTTGCAGCTAAGTGACCAATCTTTTGAGGTAGTGGGATACATATTGTGAAGAGTTGAACATGGGAATACGACAGGGTTCTCATTAGGGGCTCTAGACACTTCTGATATAGAAATAATGAATAACAAATAGAAATTATTTGACAGGAATTAAACTCCATAATAGACATGAGAGTTGCTCTGATGGTCTCTAACTTCCACAGGGATACTCCTACTGTAGTGAACGTAACTATTGTTAGCACCTTAATTTGTATGGATTTTTTTTTTAAACCTAGAGAAATTTACATATGTAACTTTGAGGTAAAAAAAATCCCCAAACTATTGGGACTGAAGTTTCTGAGTTTTGTTAAAGCAAAAACTTAATATAAAATAATCTTGTGCAGAGGCAAAATTTAGCAAGACTAATTACTTTATAACTGTACCCTCTAAGATAGATTTGTAAGCTTACAAATCTTCAGAAATGAGGAGAGCCAGACCTCAGTAAATGAGAAAAGGTGATAAAGCATGTACATTTTAACTAATTGTAGGTGTAATGTCTAAAACTCTTGTGAAACAAGTTTCTGTTATGCTAGGTATTAATAGAAATTAACATGGTCTCTTTTCTGAAAAGCTGAATAGATTGGCCGTGACATTAGTGTAGAAATCTCCAGAGCTGCTTAGTGGATAATGATGAATATTGAATTTATTTCCATGGTATTAAACTGAATTGAAACATTTGATTCATTCTAGCTGTATTACTAGTCTGTTCTTGCAGCCCTGGCAGACACAGCCTATCAACATATACTTTGTATCCAAGTTCAACAATTCTCATTATGACACACAGTAATAGCCATTAAAGAATCAGTCTTTGCAATTGTGACAGTCTGTATTCCTATGTTCACACTTTTTATAAAACTGTAATGGATTTTGTAAAAAGGTACGCCTTCTGAGGTATCATTTGATAACTTATAATATGCTGATTGTTATTGTTCTGGTAAAATACGTGTGGCAGCATTGTATGTAAAGTTATAAGATTCTATTGTATAACATTATTGAGATGTATTCCAAGTTTAGAAAAACAGGTGCAAACCAGTTCCTTGAAAACAAAAGGCAAACAGACACTTTCACCAGGTATCAGTAAAATCAAATGGCCCAACACCAGGTTAAGTGGCCATTCTTTGGCAGGAAAAAGGGCGTGAGCGAGAAATTTAAATCTTAGCTAAGAAGCAGCTGGAAGTTCTCATCTCTCCAGACTTTTTGCCTTCTGAACCTCATCTTGAGACAATTCTCAAAAAAAAAGGAAAATGATAAAAATGAGGAACAGAGGCCCCATATCATCTCTCCCTTCATCTCTACTCATGGCATCAACACCACCTGAAGGACGAGAAAATTAACACTGAACTGGGAGGAGGAGTCCTGGCTGAAAGGATTCCAGTCAGTAAGATTGCTAAAGCATGTGGTGAGAGAAAGCTTTACTTTCGATTCATTTAGCTTGTTAAGTATTAGTTTGCTTTTTTTTTTAAACTTGTAACCAATTATGACTTTTATGCCTCATTACTTGTAGTCACTTAAAATCCATCTGTCTGTAGTTAATAAACTTGTTTTATCTAAACCACTGTGTACTTGTATTGAAGTGTTTGGGAAACTTCCATTTGAGATAACGAGATTTATGTATATCATTTTGATTAATGAAATAATGAACTTTATATGAGCTTGTCTTGTCCAGGAGGATACTGGGCAGTAAAAGAGGCACATTTCTGAGGGAAAGCCTGGGATTGGGAATTTGCTGGTGTTGCTCTAATGTAATTCATGAGTGGCTGGCTGGCTAGCAGGATACAGAACTCATACAGTATAGCTGGGAGTCATTTACATGCTGGAAGCTGTGTGGGGGCAGATCAGGAGTAGTTATCACAGCAAAGCAGTGTAAAAGGCACCCAAAGGTTGGAGAATTGAGGGGATACAACTATTAGTCCAGACTGTACCCTGGGGTAATGTCACAGCAATCTATTGGCACAACGCTATTTTCTAATCTAAGGAAGGCCCATGGTATCTTAGATAACTGTTACTACACAGTACTGACAATTACAACCATGGTAGAGTCTTCTTGGACACAAAATGAAACTTCATTTGCCTCCTGGAGGGCTTCCTTATCGGAATAATCAACATTATTTGAGATGACAACAGACGAGAACAACTCTCTACAGAACTGTTTGTAGCTAAATGCTCTCATTCTAACTGACGCAAATGCATAAGTGCTCTCTGGAGGAATGGAGAGTTGCGTGCACAGAGCCAGATTGTGGCCAGCATTGTGTCAGCTCTCACAAGCAGCAGAAGGTTAAAGGAGGCCTCCCAACTTGAGTTCCTGTGGCACAGGCTGGCCACAATCCCAATTCTTATACTCCCTTAGTGCACGGTGTCTAGTACCATGCCAAAGGGTCATGGAAACAAAGAGCGGGTACAAGGACAAGGCTCTGTCCTTTCCAAAACATCCAATAGACCATAGCTGGCTCATGCACCTTTCAAGAGAGAAAGCAATAGGTAATGCTGCAGGCAGTCCCTTGCATTCCTGGAGATTCTACCTGCCTTAGGTAGACTTCCTTTAGCAGTTGCCACCTGTGAAGAGCCTCCCTTCATCCTATCCCACTGCAAACTGTGGTTTAGCACTGTAACATGGGCCCCCAGATCCCCAAAATCCCATTGATTTCAATGGGAATTAGAAGCCTAAATACTTTTGAGAATCTAGGCCAGAGTCCATAATCCCAAGACCACAATGACCAACAAACTTAACTCCAGCTTTGTTACCAGCATTCTTTCCAGCATATGTCACTCACATTATGGTCATTTTCCTTTGTGCTGCAAGAGTATTTTGAGCATAATTCTTGCCTTTCTTTATCAGGTATGGATCAGAAGCTGCAGTCATGTTAAATTGGATCATGACCAGGACTTATTTTGAAGCAGCTTCTGTACATGGATTTTGGACTATACTCTCCAGAAGTGATGCTATGATAGAGTGAAGGGTGTCATTTCCAGGAGGAGGGCAGGCTTAATGCCCTTTGCAAGCAGCCTAGAATCCTTCCACTCCATAAACAGGGAGGGTAGATTAGAAGGCACTACTCTCAGGAATGCTAACTGATTCCACTGGCATCTGATATCAGACACCCTAAGGGTGCAGCATTTAAAACTTTAGATAAATTTTTGCAAGGGAAAGTGGGGATAGAGTGTAGTGAATAAGGGTACATGAAGGGCTAAGCCAGCATGGTTTGATAATGGTTATGCTGTCACTTTCTAAAATAAACCCTGCCCTATATGCTTTAATGTGGACAATAGCTACTAAGCATCAAAGTTCAGGGCAACTGCACCTGTATTTACTCTCTGTGGTCCAGCAAGAGCACCCATTCACAGGCTTCTGACTCCACAGGTGTCACCTCTCTTGGGCAGAGACACGTATCTCTCTCACTCTCTCTCTCTCTTCCCCACCCCTGAGCAGGGTATTCCTAGGCTGCACAGCTCCCTGCACATACTATGAATTCCCCAGCACAGTCAGACTGCCCAAGCAGACCTACTCTGCTTTGCGTTCTCTTTGAAGGCTATAAACAGTGCAACTGACACAGTTAAAAATTACCACATAGCTCTTTCCAAGCAAGCACATTTGTTCTTAAAATAAAAGCATTGCAGAGGAAAAAAAGCATTAAAAACCACAAAAGAACCTACATGCATGCTAATAAGGATACCAGAGATCACTCTAATGCCAGCAAGGGCTTTAGCCAGTGAGCAGACCTTCAAATCCTACCAAGGGGGTTTTCTGTGGTTACATGTTCATAACCCATGAATTGGAGAGTCACTCTTTTATCCAGTTTGGGCCTCTTATTTTGCCCTCACATAACAAGCAATCAACAGACAATGGGTTTTTTCCTTAGCATGGCTTCAAAAGGATGGGTCCAGAGGTGTGTAATTCACATTCCCCTCCTCCCAAATATTTCCCAGGAAACCCATTCAACTAAAAATTTAATCTTGGCTGGCTCACTGAGTCCTTTTAAGCTCATAACGCTTCCCCAAGGTTTTCTTTAGTCCTGCCTCCCTCTTAAAGAAGTTACTTATAATCCCACAAACATTTGCATTTTTAATACAATGAACTCTTAAGGGAGAAATTCCCAAGATACTTACACTTAATTCAATAAGGTTTGTCCAAGATATTGTAGGAAATCGCTTTATCTGTCACAATGAAATATCTTTTTCCTTTAGCTTTGCAGCCAAAGGAAGGTTCAATCTTTCAGTCTAGGCCTTAAAGTGGCAGGACACTCTCATAGTTTTCTGTTAACCACTGTAACTTGTTGGTGCTTTGCCTCTAACTTACCTGTGTAAAGGCCATTGCAAAAGCTACCACTGTTTTGATTAGCTGCCACAGGTGTCACCTACCAGCCATAGTCAGAACTAGAGTAAGGCCAACCTCAAGTTCTTTCTATATATTCCATTTAGATTCTTATACTGTGTCCAACAGGGTAATATCTGAATGCCTAAGGCACTTATTTGAACTGCTTTATCCTAGTAATTTATGACTTGAAGCTCTCACGGGGTCTCCTTGGTTAGGGCTAATCTGAAAATACCTTGAAAATGGGCTTTCAGCTATTTTTGCTACTCTGTTTTGGCTAAAACTAAGGAATGAAGTGGTGAGAGGATTTTTTTTTAAACAAAACAACAAAATATCTTAGTTTAAGCTTTGAGCAAAAATTATAGTTAATTTTTATTTTGGAGTCTGAATCATTTTGCCTGTCTTTAATCTGAAAATGATCCTGCATAGGATGTAACTTGAAAATAGTGCGATCAATTAAATGCCACTAGGTCTGTGAATTTGAATGTCAGCTAAATTAAATTTCCTGCAATTCAGTTATCTATTTTTAACTGCAAAAAGAGAGAGAGAGAGAGAGACTTTTAAAATGACAGTTTACTTACTGGTTACATCCATAATCCCATTCAGAGCAGCTTTATTAAAAAAAACCAACAGAAAGGTTAGCCACAATGTTCCTTTTCTGTTCAACTTTGCAATACAACTTTGCTCTGAAAAGTGACAATGTAAAAAAGCCCCCCCTTAACTTCACACATCTAGTCCATGTGCATATAGGGAATCACACCTTCTGCCTGTAGAGGCACAGTCAGCCTTCACTGTTGTTTAATCCTGTTAAACTCCACAGAGCCAGTCCAACTAAGAGAGTAGGCTAGGGCCTCTACCTTTTTGTGCCTTGTCATGAGAATGGTTGATTGTTTCAATCAATTGCATGTGTGCAAATGCAAGCTCACTGATGATGATAAGGTTACGCAGACATTTCTGCAAGCCTTGTTGGGCTGCAGAATGTTTATTATTGACACTGATTTTTGAGAAGGAAAATATGCTGCTTGAATTGGTAATCAGTGAAACACATTTTACAGTCACCTTTCAAAGCAAAACCACTCTAATACATATGAGAAAGATATGTTTCATTATCTGTATGAAAAGGTTACCCAAATCCAAACTTTAAATCCCCAGTTTGCAAAGAAAGGCATTAGACAGACATTTGTTTCATCTTAATTCTGTATCAATTGTCTTAACATCCAGGATAGAGTGAAGTCTGATAAGAGACAATCCCTTTCTTTACACTAAAAATGCATGAAAGAGCAATTGGCTTGGTGAGTTCTCAAACAGCCTATCAATTACTATACTTGATATTTTCCTCACAAACTTAATCTCCACACATTATCACTGAACATGATGCTACCATAATTGTGTCCTTTGATACCATATATAGCTGGGCAACTGACAAGACACAATGAGGCTGATCACCAGGCAAGTACTGGTGTTTATTTTCATGGCATTATGCCATGGACTAATTATGGGTCACGTAGAGCTGTGCTGAGCACAGAAATAGGGGGGAGGGGCAAAAGGAGGCTTGATGGCAGCTTTGCAGCTCCTCTAGGGACAGCTAGGGATAGTTTTGACTCCCAGCATAAAGTTAGAGCAGTCTTGAGGCTATCCCTGAGGGCTGCTCTAAATTATACCTGGCTGCCAAAAGCTCCAACGGGCTGTTCCAGCAATTGCCGAAGTAAAGCCTCTTTCCCTCAGCTGTGCCTTCTACACGGAGGGAGGTGAGGTGGGGAAAGGGTGGCAATATAGCTGTTGTACTGTCTCTATACCATCTGGGTATTCAATTGGCCAGATCTTCTGGCTTTACAGCTCCACATTGAATTGGTACAGAAGTGCCACAGCAGACCCAAGAACCAAACCTTGTGCATATAACACAGTCTGAAAGTAACATGCTGGTCTCATTGAAATCAAGTCCCATTGATTTTTAATATGAGCAATATTGGATCATTTCATTCTCCACCCCCTATTCCCCAAAGCTACTAGTAAGTAACACAAAATACAACTTGGAAAAAATGTGAGACATGCTGCATTTGGTTAGCAGAGGAGCTGGTGAGCAATCTGTAGAGCTTCCCATGTGCCAGAGATGTGATGGAGGGGAGGGAGAAGATTACAGTACAGCATTTTGCTTATCATTGTTCTTTTCCTTACCTCCTATTTTACTTGCATTTCTCTTGGATCCCACCCAGCCCTTCTCTTCATCCTACGGCATTAAAGCTGAATTCAGATAACAGATCGATCCGAACCCATATATTCATTGGTCACTGTTTCCTGAGGGTACTAAAGACCTGATTACCCCAGTCCCTTCCTTCAGAGGCTTAGAAGGCAGGTTGAGTTGCCAGAGTACCAAAAGGCATTAGAAATATTTTTGAGTATTCTGAACAATGTCTATTTTGTGGTTATTTGCAAACCTCTTGGACTAGGTTACCACTCAAAGAGCCAACCCCCAAGCCATATTAACATTCAGGAGTCTGCAGCATGACAGTGCTTTGGTTTTTCTCCAGAGGAATACTATCCAAACAAAAGGTTGGCCCTGCGCTCCAGTACTGCCTTTCGAATTGCCCCCAGATATCTCCCTATTTGCCTCGGAAAGAACACAGTTGAGAAACGGTAGCACTTTTTCTTCTTTTGATAACTCTGACTTACTGTGTGATGGTACAAAGTGCTGAAGCCTGTGTTATATGCACTAGTGATCTCATCTGGTAGTGAATGCTTGTTTCCCCCCTGTAATATATGATAATAAAAAAGCTGAAAATTGGATGAACTCCTGTTGATACAAACTTAAAAAGTAAAGATTCCCCCCCACACACACCCTTTTTTTTTTTTTGTTATAGCTTTTTGCCCTTTTTCTAAATGGACTCTAAACACAAGCAGGAACTGCTTTTAACTACTGCAGATCAAAGGCACCAGCCTTATTTCCTGCAGGTTTTACCCACGCTGATCTTGAACAAAGCTGAAAAAACTCTGCTGTAGCTCTTGTGCTGCTCTCATTTATTAATAGTCCATTGAAACCTGGTTCATTCAGCAGGCCAGTCGGTATGTTCTACCCAGACATACGTGTAAGTAACATACAATAGCAGTGGTTACTGTAACAAGTGATTAGTTCAGGGCTCAGATATGGTGGTAATGGAGGCCAAACAAGTATGCTGAGGGAAAGATGATTACTTTCTGCTGTGTGATCACAGTATCTGCTAGCTTTCTTCAACGATGGATACCACCCCACAATTGACACTGCTTGGTGCACCATATCCTAGTGTAGGGGAAAAACTTTGGTGATTAACATCATAGGTGCGCCATCTTGAAATGCTCAAACAACAACTGGGAATCCATCTTGCTTGCCCTTCTTCCCCTCTCCTTCGGTGTAGTTTCCTGCCCTTTCTGCCGAAAGTCAGGAAGCCAAGCAAACCATGTGACCTGTGATCTGCCCAGTAACAGCAGGGCATAGGAGGGCCAGCACAGCAGAGGGAGGGGGCTGCCCATCTGAGTTGCAGTCTGGAGGTGCTGCTACTGCAATCGTTGGAAAGCACAGCAGACACCTCAGCTCTCTAGATTGCCTCAGAGGAGTACGCTGAACACCATGCTCATTCATCTGGTTGCGGGAGGGTAGTTCTCACTTGCATGCAGAGTGTGTCACCAGCTGCCACTCTTTCATTGAGGACAAACACACATACCCACGACGTCACAGGGAGAGTACAAGCCGAGTCATCGCTGGGGCAGAGCGGTCATCACCTGATCCTGAGGTCCATTCCTTACCTGTGGGTTCCACCTACCTGGATGGAGTCCGGAGCTGTCCTATCATTGTGAGGATCCTCAGAGCTGCAAGACATGGTAGTGGTCCATTGATCCTCCATTCTCTTACTTGGGTCCCGTCCTAGGGGACCTCAATCATAGTCAGCATACTGCCAGTCCTTTACTTACCTCTTTTATCACCTGTTGTGGGGTCCTTGCTTTACCTGTGTTCCTATTCATTTGGTTTACCTCTGGTTTACCTTGTTTCGAACTGTTGATGGTTTAGTAAATACCTTGGCTGTTTACACCCACACATCATAGTTATTTGTTTTAAGGGGCTAACAACAAACCCCGATGATAGATGCGGGTATGGTGACGTTCCTCTAGATTGGTTTCAACACCAGCAGTCTCAAGAAGGAGGCCAAGGACTTGGACGTGAAAACTGAATTCCTCTCTGAAGCCTGACAGGCAGCCCCTGAGGGATGCTGTGGAGAAGACTGCACTGCTGAGACCTGTGCGGCCCCTGTTCCGTGGCTGAATGGAAGCGTTCGGTCTCCAAAGCTGTGAATCTGGCGACACTGGCTAGATTAAAAACCAAAAGCCTGGCACCTCCTTGGAAAATGTGTCTGGGCTGGGGGTGGGAGAGGGAGTTAAACTGTACATTTCAGGAATTTTTAATTAACGTATTGTTTTTAGTCATGGTTACTGCTGAATTGGGGTGGTGGCAGCAGTCACTGAGCTGCCATGTAAGAAGCCTAACTTCAGAAGAGCCTGGGCTGCCTTGCAACAATGGAGATTCTGCATGCTGCTGCAGTAATGTACTCTGTGTCAGCAAAGGCAGGTGGCAGGGGAGGTGCTCTGTGTCAGAATCTTAATCTCTTCATTCATGATCCAGGACACTGAGCAAACTGCAAATTAATGAAATTTTGCAGCTGACACTAAACAGAGAGGAGTACAAAAGCATCCAGAGAGATTAAAAGCATGGGGTAAGGAAATAACCAGGTTTGAGATCCAGGTTTGAAAAATGCGGCCTAAATCATCTTGGAGGAAGAAACTGAACACAAAGATACTCGGTGGGAGCAAGAACCCTAGAAAGCAATAATTCTCAGTCAAATGTTCACAGGAAGCAATAGATGAATTGCCTAGTGGAAAAAGAAGCCAGTGCAATTGTTGTCTACAAACGCAAGGTATGTTTTCACTGCAAAAAAAAAGAAAAAAAAAAAAGGAATGTTCTTAACTCATGGTAGCTAACCCATGTTACCTGGGGTTAAAATAGAACTGAAGACAGGGCAACTCAGCTTTCCAGCTTGAGTTAAAGATGATAGTGAAGGCTCCAGCATCTACATTGCATTATGTGGGCCCAAGCCCAATAAACCAGAATTCCTAATGCCGTCCCAAAATGTGGTTGTTCTAGCCTTTAGTTTGTGGTGCAGTGTGGGAAAACTTGACTGTCCACCAAGCTTGACTGTCCAGAGAACAAAGAACATTGGCCTGGGGGATTGTGGAATACTTGTGGTGGACTCCCAGAGCACGAGTCTAGTGGATCTGTGTCTGTACTGCAAAGCAATAGGGCTTGAATCCTGGGTGCTGGCTTGACTCAGGCTCAACCCCTCTGGGGTTCTGGGATCCTGGGTCCGAGCCCTAGGTTAGTACAATTTGTGTGTAGACAGAAGGAGGTTTAGGCTTGAGCATGAGTTCGAACCCTGGGCTAACAGTGCAGTGTAGACATACCCTCAGAGCCCCTTTGCATTCCTCTAATCCCTTTTCCTGCATACACAGTGTAGAGCTATCTCACCCTTGGTCTTCCAGAACCAGAATTTGTTATCCCTCCATTTATGCTATGAGACCAACATTTCTCCTTGGCACTTGGAGATCAGCTGGATGGAAGATTATAAAGTTAGCATGGGGGCTTATGTTTACACTCTGACAGTTAGTAATGAATTTATATTTTCATACTGTGTATATTGATGTATTGTAAATACACACAGGACAATGGGTGGGTGTTTATTGTTTGCTTATAAACTGAAAGAACAAAACAATGAAAAAGTGGATGATGTTACTGGGATTTGGGAAATAGGAAGGAGGAAGAGGGGGAGAGGATGTTTCCATTATACAAAGTAAAACACAATCAATACAGCTGTCTGATCTTAAGTTCTGAGAAAAGGGGTCAGAAAAGTTTAGAGGAAAGATCATGACTAACTGAGTGAAGGTCCTACTGAGTGTGTAATGTCCTATAATGATCCCCTACGTGACTCTCAACAGGCATTTGGGGGTGTGTGGAGATAAAGTAGAGACAATCCCCAAAGAATCCATTCCAGCTTTTACCTAGGATTCACTGCTTGTCGAGAAGGGACATTTCAGGGTATTTGGGGGGAGATTTTTTGTTCTAGATAGACATCCATCCTGACAGGATATAATGACAGCAATAAAATTCCTAATTCTTTACCTTACTACTATGTATAATATATAAAAGGTCTCTGAAATCTGAGAGGCTGTTTTATGCTATTTTGATTCCCCTCTCATTTGAGGGAACTTTTTTTGTCTAAAATATAGAGAATCCTCTGACTACAACTACATAACACATTGTAACTAGCAAGACTGTGACCTCCCCACAGCTTGTAATGGACTTCAGCTGTAGACTTCAAAACTGCTTCTATGACAGGAAGTTCATATAGACAAGATCTATTTCAAAAGCCAGCCGAGGGCCTGATCTAGCTCTCATTGAAGTCAACTGGAGCCAGTTCAGGTCCTTGACAGCAAGTTAAAGGCATACTTCACAAGCCACTGACAAACTGAATCCGGGCATGAAAGGTATGTTGGAGTCTCAGGCTGATCAGTGAAAATGGTTCTACACAAAAGCAGCATTTGCAGAGAACTGAACTCTCAGAGGATTCCCAAATGTGGACATCATTATCTGCATTTCTAAATGTCGAGGCAATGGATTTCAAGGTGAAACCAGGGAGACCCCTTAAATTAAGGGCAGTGAGGGATCACACACAGGAGGCAGTGCAAAGACCACAAGGCAGAGCACAACAGAGGCAATAGGACCCTCAGGGATCACACCATGGCAGGTGTCACAATTTCAGGGTAACTACACCTTTGATCTCCTCCATGGTCTGCTCTAGGGAATGCCCAGTCAGGTTTCAGCCATCTAGCTCTGGGAAGGAATGTACCTCTTTCTGGGAAGGAATCTCCGGACTGGGGCTTTGAGCTGCAATTGGCTGTCTGTAGTTCACTGTGATATCCCCAGCAAGCCAGTCTGCCCAAAGGCCAGCACTCTTTGGGCATTGCTTTCTCCCTGAGGGCTATGAACAGTGTATGGCCAGCAGTTACAGGTTACCACACAGTCCTTTCTCAGCACAGTACGTTCATATAGGATAAAAGCATGCAGAGAAAAACAAACAGACAAATACACGCACACCCCTAACCTACACATGGACTAAACATACCAGAAATCACCCAGGAGTCCTTTGGGGCTCTGGTAGGCTGAAGTCCTTCCAACCCTTCTGTGAGAGCTGGGCCCCCCCAGGACCAAAGTTCCCATCCATTTGCTGAACCAAAAGAAAACCTCTGAGTGTTTAAACTCAGCCTTTATAGCCTGTTTGTTCTTTGTCTCTTACCTCTACTCTGGGACTGCCCTAAATGAATATATGCAACCCACCCCAGGGATAGTACTTCTCTGGAGTGTTTCACAACCTCTGGGATGGTAATAATCTCTCTCTCTCTCACACACACATACATACTTTTTAGTTCCTGAAGCAGCTGTGGTAACCCTCCCCACATGGAGTTGCAGACAATCCCTGGCCCACCATGTACACAAAACAATCATAAACTTAATCCGATATGGTCCCCCAAGGTACTGCATTACTTTGCAATACGTGTCACAGGGGGACTGCGAGAGATTGTGCGGCAGTCGTCGGTGGAAGAGCTATGAGGGATGGTGTGACAGCAGAAGGACCACAAAAGATGGTTCAGCCACAATAGTGGGGTGGGGGGGACCAATAGGGCCTGCATAGTGGGGGAAGGATGAGGCATTATGTGGTAGCTGCAATGGGGGAGGGGGCATAGGGGAGGGCATGGTGGCAGCAATGGAGGCACAAGATGACTAGGGATGGTGCAGTGCAGTGATGGGACCACAAGGGGTGGCATGATGGCAGCAATGGGGAGACTGAGACCATGAGGAATGATGCAGCAGCAGCAGTGCAGGGGCGGAACACGAGGCAGCGGCAGGACCATGAGAGATTGCACAATAGGGCGATGAAAACACCAGGAGGTGCATATAGGACTTGTGACCAATGAAGTAGGAAAGAAAGAGGAAGAAAGGGCTGCACACATGAGAGGAGCCATTGAGAGGCGCTCCATGGGATTGTGTGAAACTTCACTCCTTGATGTCTAATGCTCTGTGGGTGAAGACGGGGAAGAGTCTTGGGACTGTTCCCTGTTATGGAAGTCATGGCTTGGGTGAGAGGTTAATAAAGTTTCCTTGTGTGTGCTGGAAGGCCGTCTCCTGGTCTTTGTTTCCCAGCCCTGGGAATAACCTTTGCACAGTGACTACTTCTTTGCTGTTTCACTTCTGAAACAGGCAGCACTGAAGACTCTGTGACACTCTGTATCTCAGGGGAACACCCTGAACCCCCATGTTTATCCTTATATTATGATTGTGTGGTATCCAATGCAAAGTTTGTCATGTCGGGTGTCTTCAGAAGGCTCATGATGCACTGAGCATTGTTGTTATAGCAATGTTATAGGCTGTAATTTCATGTATATAGTTATGAGGCTGAAAATGTGTCCTCATGGCTTAAAACAAGCTCAGGCAAAACTCTCCAGGAACAGAGGGGCAGTTCAAACCTCATCAGGGCATGTATGGGACAAACCCAGCCCAGCCACACAGGAAAAAGGACACTGGCCTAGGCAGCAACATCAGATCTGTTGGACTCTTGAGTGAGTCACCCCCATTCCCTTGGTCAGTTTGGGACTGTGATGAGGTAGTGCTCACTTGACTCTGAAGGTGAGGGGGACAAAGCCAAGAGGGAAGAAAGAACATGTTAAAAGGGAGAGATGTTCGCCGTGTTCTTCCTCTCTCTTCCACCTCCATCTACAGACATCACTACCAAGCAATTGAAGCACTGTTCAACGGGAAGAGCCTGGCTGAAGGGCAACCAGCCAGCCTGTGGTGAGAAGCATCTAAGTTTGTAAGGGCACTGAAAGTGTTAAGATCAGCTTAGAATGTGTTTTGCTTTTATTTCATTTGACCAAATCTGACTTGTTACACTTTGACTTATAATCACTTAAAATCTATCTTTTGTAGTTAATAAATGTGTTTGTTTATTCTACCAAAGCAGTGTGTTTGGTTTGAAGCAATTCAGAGACCCCCCTTGGGATAACAAACCTGGTACATACATATCAATTTCTTTGTTAAATTGATGAACTCATATAAGCTTGCACTGTCCAGCAGGCATAACTGGACACTGCAAGACAGAGGTTCCTAAGGTTGTGTCTGGAACCGAAGGTATTGGCTAGTGTCATTCAGTTGCACAATCCAAGGAGCAGCTTACATGCCAGAGGCTGTGCATGAACAGCCCAGGAGTGGGGGTTCTCACAGAAAAGCAGGGTAAGTCTGGCTCCCAGAGTCAAGGATTGGAGTGACCTAGCAGATCACCAGTCCAGATAGCACCAGAGGGGAACGTCGCAGACTCCCCCTCGATTGCAGAGCCATATGTGATGGTCTGGTTGTATTTCATGTATAGATTTATTCTCACTGGGTGAAATTCATTTCACACACATTAAGTCAGAGGCTCTATGCAAGTCATGCATATTGGGCCTAGAGAGCAAAATCCACTCCCAAACCCAGAAGCAGGTGAGGGCCTGAAGCACAGCTCAAAACAGCAGCTACTACTACTGGATACTGTATCACCCTCTAAGGCTGTGTGTTTAGGTGGGCCACTGAAGCCACATTGATACAGAACCCCTGGCTCATTATGAGGTGGTGTTTTTGTTTTGTTTTAATTTATATTGTGTTTTTTGGCTTGTCTTTCAATTGCTGAATACCCCCTGCCCACTCCCAGGTGTAAGTGTGGTGATTTACCAGCTCTCCCAAATGTATAGAGTAGGTCACATCAGCCTCTGCTGCAGGAGCTCTCACGGCTGCCAGCTTCATCAAACCCCCAACTCAGTGCCCCACTAGCCCCACATCTGGCCATCCCCAATCCCAGTAATTAATCATTACACACCCCAACTTTGCCCTCCCAGCCCCACATCAATTCTATCTCCCACACTAGCCCCACAGCTGCCCCTACCCCTTCAGTGCACCTCTGCTCCTCCTGCAGCTCCAGGCATTCTCCAGCCCATTTCTCCCAGGCCTGAGGGAGTCAGCTCCATTAGGATCTCTTCCTGACTTGGCAGGGCAGAGGCTGGGCACAAGCAGAGATTCTTCACTCCCACCCTTCCCTACCGGGTGTGACATTGTGGGGGGGAAGGAGCAGAGAGCAGAATGACTCATTTTTCACAGGTTGGGGAGGGAGCTGAGCAGCCCTGAGGTGTTGGGTTCTTTCAGCTTCCTCCTGCCCTCTTGTGAACCTGGCGTCAGGTGCCCCTATTCCCCCCTCCCCTACTGAAAAACGCCTATGGCCCTTGAGGGAAGGTGAGATAGAGCTCTACCTGGCTCCTGCAGCAGTCCTAATTTGCTGTTTTTCCCCAGGTGGCAATCAAGAGGGGAGATGTACGGTGTATGCACAACTATAACACATGCACAGGCTAGCTCAGTTATTTGAGGGTTAAGCAACTCAGGAGCTGATATCTGAAACGTAGCAGATCTGGAAGTCTGACAGAGATTTATTTTGCAATGATGCCTTTCTTAAGCAACCACTCAAGGGACCAGCAAAATCAGGAGAAGAGGCCTGTAAAGGTCAAACAGAATTGCAGTGGAAACCTTGGGGATACTTTAAAATGGTTGCTTATGGCAGGAGTTACTTACTGAAGATTGTTCTCAGTGTCAGAATCATAGTGTATGCTAATAGTGTCGCATTTACAAAGTGTATTTCATCCAGAAGAGCAGTTTTTACACTGTGCTATTAGAGATGGTTTAAAAAAACAACCTGTTTTTGTTAAAAATTTCAAAGCTGTTTTAGTTTCAATGTGTCAGAAATTGATCCATTTTTCTATTTGTTCAGTTTTTTTAAAACTCAAAATGGTTACTGACATTGTTTACTAAAACCCCAATTTTAACTAAAGAACAATTTTCATAACATTTTAATTTGTTTTTAAATGAAAAAACACCATATTGAAAAGAGGCTCTCCCCTCTCCCCCCGTATATTTGGATGTTGTTGACAATTTTTCATTATTTTTTTCTTCAAAAATGCCATGTTTTGACCAGAAACTTTTCATTTGAAAAATTTCAACTAGCTTTGTTTACAATATATGGGAATCAGTTTGCCCAGTACTGCAGAGAAAGAAGAAAGTATCAGACAAATTGGAGGAGGAATTTTAGGTGAAGAGAAGAGGGAAGGAATTTGGCAGGACACCAGATGTTAACACTCCTACTGTTAAGAAAAGTGCCATGGGACCTCTAATGACCACAAACATTGAACACTTTGGTTTTACATCTAATTGAAAGATGACACCTACAAAACCCAAATGATATGACCCTAACACAATAGCGGTAGCCTTGGTTCAGTGCTTAGTAGGAGGAAGTGCCACATAATTAATTTCTAATGACACTTCTTGTGGCACTTGGATAGGAAACCTCCATGGAATACCCATCTACTGGCCAGACTCAACACTGTTTAGCTTACCATATCTGATGAGGTCAGTCAGAGATGACATACAGAGAGGGTTGAATTACCTTTAATCCACAGTAATTTCCCTAAAGTTTTCTGTACTGCAAGACATACCATTGTGATAAATTGTGTCCATAGAAGAGGATAACTCTCCTCACATTATGAGGTACCATATTTTGTCATTTCAAACTCCCCAAAACACACATTGCAGAGGATTTCAAGCAGGCCTTAATAAAGGTAATAAATAATACCAAGTCGCATCTCAGAATAAAAAAACCTGCAATACATGTTTCAGAATACAATCAACTATAGAAAGTATTCTGTGCTTGAATACCAAGTCACGCTACCACTTGACCATTGGAAAGGTCATTAAATAGTACAGTAGTCTCAAAATGGAGTGAGAAGGCCATAAGCAGTTTCTAGGAAGAGCTGATTTGAAGGACAACTTTCAGCTGCTGGCTGTGTTCTTTCCAGCTGATACTATAACTACAGGGAATTTTCAACAAATGTGGGACTAAAGAAACACACAATAATAGGAAGAGGATGAAAGTGGTAAAGAGGGGTATTCTAGCAGCAGAAAAATGGAAGCGTAAAATGTGAGGAAGAAAATTACAGAGAATTTGGGCAAAGAATATTCCATCTGCAATTATATAAGAAGAGATTTACTGACTCCTGTTGTGGAAAAGGGTTAATTAGCAGATAAGGGAAGAATCTGCAGAACCTTGTGGACTGAGGAATTGAAAATTTCAGCAGAAGCAAGAGAGATAAACACACCATGGCCTCATGTGAAAGGTGAAAAAGAGACTAAAGTCTCTGGACATTTCAGACTGTCTGAAGTACTACTGATGTCCATAAACTCTGTCACCCTGGCCTATACCAGTTCTGTGCACAAAGCTGTAACTTTCAGAGATCTGTCTTGTTGGCATGGAACGTTGATTGATTCTTAGCATATTGCATATTTCATTTGAGCGGTATGATAAACTCAGTTGACAAACTTAGATTCTTCCGACTTTTAAAGAGGTGTTTCCCCAAAACACACAAGTGTGTATGATTATAAGTGAACATTACATTGGCAGAAGGACACTATGATTGGGTCCCTGGGGTGCATCCCGGACTGTGGAACTGCTGAGCCCTCTGAACTCACCAACGTGGGCTGCCTCTCACACTAATATCAATCTACAAATCTCTGACAGTCACTGCACTTACACAGACATCCACAGGCAGGGACAAACCCAACTGTGTTACATGAATGATCTCCCAGTCACTCATGAACCATCAATAGGGAGGTTCCAGCCAATTGCCCCCCCTCAGCTCCCCAGTCTTGCAGCCCAGAACTGTACCATCTTGCACTGCTCAGAAACCTGGACAGTGTGAGTTCATTATCCAGTTCACCACTCCCTCAATGTGGAATGGACACACACTAGCCTTTGTAACCTGAGCTGAGATTTCCCAAACTCTTCAACCAAAACCACACTGTTTTAGATAAAATATAAAACAGATTTATTAACTACAGAAAGACAGATGTTACACAATAATAAGCAGCAGGCATAGAGATTAGAGTTGTTACTTAAGAAACAAAGATAAATTTGCAGTCTAAGTTTTACAAACTAAACAGGATGTGAATCAAGGGGTGCCTCACCCTGAAAGATGGTACAAGCAGGTTACAGATCCTCAATACACAGACTGGACTCCCTTTTCCAGCCTGGGACCACCCTTCTTCCCCAGTTGAAAGTCTTTGTCCTCCAGACATTCTTCCAGGTGTTGAATTTGGGGGGGAGGGGGGGGGGAGAGGGAAGAGAGGCCAAGTGATGATGTCACTTCCCTTCTTTTATATTTTCTTCCAGCTTGCTAAAGAGATATTTGCCACGATGTGAGGATCAGGCAGTCCCCTTTGATCAGGCAGTCTCCACTGCATATGTGCTCTCTCTGAGAAGTCTCTGGGATAATAGTGGATTCTTTCCTTGATGGATGTAGATGAGCCATTGATATTGGCTGGCTGGTCCTTTGTTGCAATTGAAAGGCGTCTCCCAACCTCACAATGTATTTTAGGAACACACACACAGCACAAAACTTTATAACTTCACATACAACGCTAGCACACACAATACAACAAGATATTAATGTTCAACAGATCAAGACTTTTAAACTGATACCCTGCAAGGCATACTTTGTACAAAACATACCAGAATTATATGACAGTGGTGAACATGGTGGTTCCAGGGTGCTACTGTGTGGTTCAGAGTGTTGCAGGCACGTTGGGGAAATCTATGCACTAACCCAGTTGCATTCTAGTACTAAAAATCAGGGTGCCTGAGTAGAACTACTGACAGTCATTCATGACTCAATCCCCCGATCCATCCAGTCCTCTCCACGGTATTATTTTCAACCTTTTAAACACTCCCGGCTGTTATTCTGTCTTTAAAGAAAAGTGAAACAGGTGGGGGAGCTCTCACCACACCAGCTAAGGAGGAGGAAGAGCTGTGTGGGAGAGAAGCTTAACCAAGTTTGGGAGAGGAAGGCGGGGGGGGACGACAAATTCCCTTTTGATTTTACCATGAGGGAGGGGGAGAGAAGCCTGTTGGTCCTGCTCCTCTAATTTACTTTAACTCCCCTTGTTAAGTGTTAATTTGCAGAGTAACTTCTCAGCAAAATTAGCCATTGTGATACAACTCTCCCACCAAACAAATGTAAAACTTTAATCCTGTCACTCCAAGATGCTACAATAGTTATTTCAAGAACTCTTTGATTAAGTTCGCTAGCGAAATATTATTAGGCTATGAGGCTCAACGCTCTCCTGATTTGTTCCCAGATATTGAAAGATCAGGCAACACAGACTGCTGTGAAATCTTTCCAGAAGTTGGTGTGTTATTGAGTTTTTACATTCTTTAAAAATAAATCCATAGGAATAAGTTTTGACACATTCAGTTACTCACTACAAGCTATTCTACTTTCAAGAGGCAAGTGGCTTCGTTCTTATATGATGGACTTGCTCCAGAAAACAATTCCACCCCAGTATCATGTGCAATTTACATTTACAGTCATGTTTGTAACAGTAGCCATGGGAATCAGTGAACTCTGCCCCCTGAACTATGTCAGGTGTCTGTGACCAGGAAATAATATTCCAGTCTCTTCTTGTGTATCACGCCTTTATTACAATGTTGTCTTGGTGCCTAATATTTAGAGTTCTCACATCTTAACTGCTCCCTCCCTATGATTATTTGAACGACTACAAGTGAAAAGCCTACCTAAGTGAATACATGAATAAGTGAAGAACTGGAAACTTCTCTTACTTGCCTCGGTTATCTTTTTCTCTTTCTTTAACACATGCTCTTGGAGGCTCTCCAAATATATGAGAACGTTTAAGATTATTAAATGTTGATCTCAAAGCCCCATTAAAATGAAGAAAATCTCAATCCAGTTACTGCTGAACAGGCTTTCACATCAGAGTGGTGCTAATTGGCACCTTCGTTGCCAGTCTCCCAGGATTGAATGACTGAGTGAACCACACTCTTGGCACTACAGATTGTCCTTCAAGGATAAGGCTGTAGCACTTTAATGTGGCAGAGGAAGGCACTTACATTGCTACTGTAAGAGGCAGTGTTGCCTAGTGGATAGAGGAGTGGCCCAGGACTCAGGGGACCTGGGTTCTATTTCCAGCTTTGCCACTGAACTAGTGGGTGACCTTAGACAAGTCACTTTCCTCCCTGTGCCTTAGTTTCCCTACCTGTAAACTGGGGATAATGATACTGTAAAGTGTTAGTGATAAAAAGCTCTACATAAGAACTAGGTATTATTAAAGCTGATGCCTCACCTCTTTTAGGAGAGAAAATTCCAGTCTCTTGGGCTGTCAAGTCTGCTACTTTTCATGAGCATTAAATTTGCTTAAATATATAATATCTAGCACAGTAATTCACTTACCATATAAATTAACTTACTGAAATGCTGTTCTTTTTATGTCTGCATCTGAAATAGATTTTCACCTTGACAGAAATGACTATTACTCTACAGTCAGTTCTCTTTTCTTTTATCATACTGTAGTTTCATTTTGTTACACCATGTTTTTTAAGGAAAGGGCTGCTTACAAGGAAAAGCTGGTTAGAACAAATGCAAAGTAACCCTTCAAGAGCCAAAGGAATAAAGAACACTTTTATTATATAACAAAGATCCAGATTGAAAAATGCAACAAGAAATAAAGGAAATTTGATGGGACATGGGTTTATATTTCAATTTTCAAACATGTATAAAATGGTCTATGATCTCCATGCCAAGAGTTCACATTTCTACATACAGTTTAAAAAAACAGTACTGTAGACTAGGTTTAGATGGGATGGAGGTAAATCAGGACTGAAGTAAGTGACATACCTCAGAGAGGCAACAGAGAGGGGCTTATGCTGAACATACATGAAATGAACAAGTATCAAAATGTAAAGAGTTATTGTGCCTTGATATTGCTTCATGCCACATGGAACAGTAATATGACCCAATATGTATTGGGAATCAGTTACTTTTAGACCAGGACCTGTGCAAGTCTCTGCAATGTGTCTTCAAAGTGCTCCAAGATGAAGCATAAGTAATGGGAGGTGTTTGTGGAATTATTCTAAATCACTTGGAACATCAGAGAGCTAAGCATTTCCTTCTAAATCTATTTCCCGGACAGAGTCTCAAGTTATTTCCAACTAAACCAAAACAAAACCACCTTTGCTGTATTCAGTCTTCAGAGACTCCTCTTCTGCTTTAAATTGCAGTTCTCTCACATGTGACTTCATTTAAAAACATGAAACACTTTTAGACCATCTGCGTTTTTCTACATAGCAAACAGCCTTATGTAATCCTGTGTCATTGACCTCTCTCCTATTGTAAGGCTGATCCTCATAGTGGTTGCATTAGGGGGAAATGGCAAGGGGCCTTTCAGAATAATCTCCTCTCTAGCACAGTAATAAATCAGCCTTGCAACTTCCACACTTTTGGGCAATGCATACATTGTTGTGTCTGACATGTGGCCCTTCCCTGAGTTTTACAAGACATGCCCTGCTTTTGCCTCCTCAGCTGAGGATTTGTGAGAAGGGATGAGAAATTCCAAGATCCAAATTCCCTCAAGAATCTACTCATTTGATCTGGGAGATGTGTCAGTGGCTTATCTGACTAGGAGCCAGTGGCACCATCATGCTAAACCTTACCACAGTTAGTCATGAAGCTAAGCCACAAGTACTTGGAAAAGGGTTGTGGCTGCATTGTTTAAAGGCTGGCTAAATAAGAACACATGTGCTATTACAAATAACTCTGTCTTTTGATGCAAACTATGTTTTGAAAGAAAGTGAGACAGCCTAGAAGTGATCATTAATTTTCTCCTTATTGACAAACGACAGTACCATACTGAGCAAGTGTGCAGTTACACATCTCTCCCCTCGATTGTCTTTTTTTTTTTTTAAGATCTGTATTCTATTTAGTCTTGTCTTTTGGGTGTATATATTTCATTATATGCTGATCTATTTATATCTATTATGTTATTTTCTTTGCAGTTTTTAAATATGTTTGATCTAAGTACTGGATCAAACTACTTGGTTCTATTCCTGGATTTCTGAATGACCGTAGACAAATTACCTTTCTTTACTCATCTGTAAAACTGGTACAATAAGGAGATTGGTAATGGGAAATAGCACCTTTCATCTCCAGTTTACCAGCTCAGATTCCGTCTAGCGACTGAAAACTTACCATCTGATGGCTGTTTGGTGTCAGATGTGACAAGCATTAGTTGGTTTAGACCTACAGTGCAAGACTCCGCTTCACAAATGACACACTTGTTGGCAGTCTTCGCAAAGGTGGCCTCTTCAGGAAAAGGTTTAATGTTTAATCTGGATGGAAAGGCATAATCCTCTGCTCTTGCCCCTGCTGTATTTGCACTGTGGATCCTGTAAACCTCAAGTCCTGCCAATAACGCAGCTTTCATCAAGACCAACACGCACTCATGGTGTTGAAAATGGGCATAAGAAATGTTGGTGCTCACCTCAGGAGAGTCATGAGACTTGATTAATGTTTGTAATATGATTTGATATCCTTAGATAGAGGGAGATATAAGCATAAAGGATCATTAATATTACATTTTTGGGTTATTTTATTGGGAAAGGGATTGTAAATCAGGCACTTTAGATGATTGGCCATTTGCTTACATTTGGAGATATTTTACAAGCAGTTAAAACTGACAGGTTTTTGCATATGTAATGATTAACCATTGTGCACCTACAGGGAGCAGAATGGCATTTGGCCCATTCACAGTATATTCCTTCAATGACTTTTATTGCCAGGATAGCGTGTTTGTCAGTTTCAGATGCTTGACATTGTTTTTTGGCCAGTTCTCCGCATTTAATGAATAAGCGTTCTTAAAGCGTCACTTCTTAAACATACCAGCATGCCTGACAAGACTACAATATATAGCAACAAGACTGATGAAAATATGGCCAGTATTTTTGTTTTGAGAAATAAGTTTTCCTTTTCCCAGAAAAAAAAAATACCGTCAAAGTGGTGTTTTGGACTATTATCTTTGTACTATGCTCTCAGCAGATCTCACAAGATTCATCAGCATAGGATGGGAGACCATCAGTGAAAATACAATTGCTGGAAGTGAGATGAATAAGCCTCTAGGAAGATAGCACTCTTCTCTGAGTTACTATTGAACTAATTTCATGGCATGCCATTGGGGGGCTCTCTACTTCCAGAAGGGCTGTATTTAGCATCCCATATAAATGGACTCCACGGACAATCCCATGACACTTTTTTCAAGGGAAAGGCTAAATCTTACCAACCACCATTTCCATAGATTACAATCTACCAACCTAAAAAGTAAAGCAAATTAGCAACAAAAGCTCTCTGTGTACTTTCTTCTGTTTTTCATTTGCAGAAATTATTCTTCACTTTAGCATACAGTGGCTGCCATCTTCTGTCCCAGAAGTGACTGGGAGGAGTCCCAGTGGCACCTTAAAGCTGAAGAAGTGGGGTTTTTTTACCCACAAAAGCTTATCTCCAAATAAATGTGTTTGTCTTTAAGGTGCCACTGGACTCCCTGTTGTTTTTGTGCATACAGACTAACACGGCTACCCCCTGATACTTGACAGTGGTATTTTAGTGATTCCTATAGATAGTCTGGCTGTGTACTGTGGTATGCTTAGGGATGAAAAACTGGTGTGTGTATATATATTTACTTTCTCTGGAACTCCCTGTCTTCCATTCATACATGACATTCTCCCTACACCTGGAAGGATGGAGCACATATCCTCTCCTGAAGTGACCAGGAGATCTGCAGATCTACTACTCTCTGAGGTCTATATTGTGGCTCAAGGAGCAGGAGTTCTTCTGAGGGTAGGAAGCAGAGGAAGTGGGTACAATGCCTGAGCCATGGTCACTGAAGGCTCTGAGCTTTGACTACTACAGGTATAATGCTTCATCATGGTCCCTGAAAGCCCTTTCCTGCATGAGTTCCTAGATCATCATTATACAGGATAATCTTGCACTCCTCCGGTACAATTTCCTGGCACTAGCTGATACAGGGGGGCAAAGCTATGGCCCCTCCCCTCCCCCCCCCCCCAACTAGACATTCCCTCTTGGGTGCATTCAGCAAAAATAGCAGCACTAGCTGGTATCCCTCAGGCAGCAGGGTCAGATTAAAATAATCCAGGATGCTGACACACCCTGACATAAGGGCTCTCTTGTGGTGCCAGCCCATGATCCCACCTCTTCCTCGATGGCAGAAATCAGAAAAGGGAAGATTTGGTCCTCCTCCATCTGAGCCAAGCCATAATGGGGCGGTGGCAGTAAAACCTCTCCTTCCTTTTCACTGGTGGGGTAGCATCAATAGGGAACACACTAGAGCAGTAGGTTTTAGAGTCAGCCACTCATTCAGGCAAATCCAGTACTTTACACCAAAGTAAAAACTTAACTTTGTTATTTTCTGACTGTTGTGTGCTTAACTATGAAATATTAATACCTATAACAGATTTTTGCAGGAATATAGGTTTTTTCCCCTCAGAATACGTCTTTGGACTCAGTATCCAATTCCTGCAACCTTTTAGGTGGTCATTGGATGGAATTATCCTTTGAGAAATGAGATACAATTTTTTCCTATCCTTAGGCAGGTAAAATGAATAATACTTTAATCCCTTGACTGCTTCATCTGTAACTGCTTGGTAATTGTGAAATGGTACATTGCTGCTGAAGGATTCATTTAGTTCCTCCCCGAGAATGCTTTGCACATACGGTGTCTGCAACATCTCCTCTCCTCAAAAGAAGGTGACTTAATTTCATCTGACACATTGGGATCCGGCACCTTCTTTGATTCTGATTCATCTTTAAGAGCCGAGGGTACAAATAGTTAGTATTTCCAGAGCGCTGGCTGATTCACATCCTGTGTGCCACTTTACCCATGAAAACACAGATGAAGGGATGTTCATTATTATACACAATATTGGAGACAAACAAGTTAATATATTCAAACACAAACAGGCCAGTGTTGGTTTTTTCCTGCAGAAGCTTTTAACTGAAGCACACAAAAAGGAAATTGCTACCTCTGTATGAACATCAAGACAAGTAACCTTTTTAATTTGATACACTGAACACAAATATGAAGGAGGATAAAAAGAGCAAATTATTTACCCTTTTCCCCTTCATGTTAGTCAGAATGAAAATGGAGTTATTTAGGAATAGGCAGGTTGTAACAATTCATTCCTTTCAGCAAGGAGTAAAAAGGTTGCAATCCCATAAACTACCTAGGTCAATTCAGCAGAAGCACTACTTCATGTATATGCAGGCATGCAGCAGACAGCATTTAAATGATCAGAGAGCATTCAGTGCACCAAAATGGAAGGCGTGACTGAGCAAAGTCTATACAAAAGTGCAAAACTATGATGGAAAATCATCTCTCTTATGCCTTTGGATGTTATTCTTTGCTTACAAAGCCTTCCAGTTCTGGCCAATCCAGCCCAGAGTTAATGAATCACTGGAGACCTGGTCTGGAGAACAGAAGGACTCAGCCTGAGTGGAACCCAAGTCTTGAGATAAATTTAGCACATACAATTTTTGCTTTTCTCTAGCACCTTTCATCTAAGGATATCAAAGCATCTTATAAAACATTAGTTTATGAAGTATCACAGCACCCCTCCAAGGTAGAGAGTTCTTATCTTACCTATCTGTCTTTCTGGTCCCCACAGGCTTCTTGCACTTACAGAAACCTATACTGGGGTTACAGTTAATCTGGCAATCTCTTCTAGGCTAGTCACAATCTTCGAATACCAAGGACTTCAGGGCCCATCAAGACTGGATGGGAGATTACATTCTATTATTCCCCTGGCAAGGAGACCTGATCATTCATGACATACAAGCCCAGCACAGACATTTCCCTGCAGAGCTTGATGGTCAGGGATAAAAAGAGCAATTTGGGAAGGTGGTTAGGATAACTGAAGGATTAAATGGAGGAGAGAAAGGAAAATCTGGATGGGTTAAAAGGAGGATAACAAGCAAAGAGCTGGACATGGACAGAGATGGAAGATGAAAGAGAGCGCATTTATAATCTAAACCGCAAAAGAAAAAAAATTTGAATATTTATCTAAAGCAGTGGTTCCCAGACTTGTTCCGTGGCTTGTGCGGGGAAAGCCCCTGGCGGGCTGGGCTGGTTTGTTTACCTGCCGCGTCCGCAGGTTTGGCCGATTGCGGCTCCCAGCGGCAGCTCCAGGCCAATGGGAGCTGCTGGAAGTGATGCGGGCTGAGGGACATACTGGCCTGATCTTCACATGTGTTTGTACAGCACCTAACACAATGAGGTCCTAATCTTGACTGGGGCCTTGGACATTATAATATAAATATTTATTAATGGCAAGAATATTTTGAGGTTTATTTAAACTCAGCTTCTCGGTCATTTAAGTTTCACCCATCATTAATACTAATGCTACATCAATAGTGATTGCAGGTTTTATGATGTGGACTTTTGTTCACCCTTAACTAGACTGAAAACTGGGAACACACTTCATTTCAAATTCTATCCCAAAATACTGGTCCAATTTAGTGGTCCAAATAAATTAGCTTATTTTAAGAAACTGCTGGCTAGATATTTGTAGCTCCTGTTGATCAGCCATCTTTTATTTGCATTTTTATATCCAAAGGTTAAACTAGATTTTTCCATTTGACAAAAAAATATTGAAGATGGGCGAAGTCTGCCGATAATTCAGATGTAATTAATGTCCCTACTGGTGACTTCACAGATTTCATATACATCTCATCTGTTATAATCCAAATCTCCAACCCGCATATGACCATTTGTATGGTATGATATTGGTGATTTAATTTTATAAATGAAATTGAAAGCAATCATGTAGCATAGCTTCTTTTGTAGGATAAGTGGACAATGTATTACAAAATTTTAAGACTGGTTTACAGTCTCTTTTTCAGTGCAGTCCTAAGGCGTGCAATCCATATTTATAGGACACTAAACACTTTATTGACATCATCTGCTTCCAGCTATTAATAGATGAGATGATGAGAGGATGGATGAGCTTGTGGTTAAGGCAGGGACTGGCACGTGGGAGATCTGTGCCACATGCTTCCAATGTGACTTTGGTGAGTTACTTAAATTTTCTGTGCCTCATCGGTTCACTACCCCAAAAAGGGGTAATTTTTACTTTGTCTCCCTTACCTACTTAGGTGGAGACAGGGACTGACTTTTAGGCTTTGTCGACATTGGAACTTTGTTGGCAAAACTTGTCATTTGGGGTGTTAAAAAACAACAAGAAAAACCACACCCCAAATGACAAAAGTTTCGCCAATGAAAAGCGCCAGTGTTAACGGTGGTTTGTCAACAGAAGCACACCCCTGCCGACAAAGCTGCTACCACTTGTTGGGGGGTGGAAGTTTTTTGTTGGCAGGAGAGCTCTCTTTTAGCAGCACAGCTGTGTGTAGCGGCATAGTGTAGACAACACCTTACTGTGAGTATATGCAGTGCCTAGCACAATGGGGTCCCAGCCTTGGTTGGGGTCCCTAGGCATAACTGTAACGTAAATATAAATAATAATATTGGAGTCGTTCTACACTATGTTGGTCATTACAGTCATTTAATGTGATACAGCCAATGGCATTTTGGCTCCTAAGTGCTTAAATCCCTTTGCAAATATTTAGGCTCCTAAATCAGTTAGGCATTGGTGTGCTCAGCATTGCAATGCCTAAATACCTTTAAAATCTGGGCCTTAGACCTACTTGCACCTATTTATTGAATCTAAATCAGAGGCCACATGGCAAGGAGCTGGAAGAGAGCATGAATTATGACAGGGAGTGGTCTGCCATAACTAAGGGCTTGTCTAGATGATGAGTTACTGTGCAGGAAGCCAGGTTGTGAATTTTCAGTGCACTCCAAGACTTTCACTGCACTGTAGCAGTATCTACACAATGAATCGCTACATAGCTAGCTGATGTGCTGTAAATTCATACTCTGGTTTGCCATGCACTCATTTGCCATATAGACCATAGGAGCTGACTTTTATTTTTCCCAGTGGGTGTTCCACCCCAGTCCACCTTTTCCCTGAAGCCCCACCCTCTCTCTGCCTCTTCCCAACCCCCTCCGCCCCTCCTGCCCTTCGCTTACTCCTCTCAGTGCTCTCCCACAAAGCCCCTCCACCCACCGCAGGCTCCTCTCTGCTGTCCCCCAAGCACCTCCCACCAGCCACTGAACAGCAGATTGGTGGCCAGCCCTGCGACCTCACCGAACAACTGTATCTGGTGGGTGCTGAGCACCCTCTATTTTTTTCCATGGGTGCTTGTGCCCTGGAGCACCCATGGAGTCAGCACCTATGATGTAGACCAGTGGTTCTCAAAGCCAGTCTGCCGCTTGTTCAGGGAAAGCCCCTGGCACGCTGGACAGGTTTGTTTACCTGCCGCGTCCACAGGTTTGGCTGATCGCGGCTCCCACTGGCCGCGGTTCGCTGCTCCAGTCTAATGGGGGCTGCAGGAAGGGTGGCCAGCACTTCCCTTGGCCCACGCCACTTCCCACAGCCCCCATTGGCCTGGAAGGGCGAACCACAGACAGTGGGAGCTACGATCAGCCAAACCTGTGGACGTGGCAGGTAAAAAAACTGGTCTGGTGCACCAGGGGCTTTCCCTGAATAAGTGGCAGACCACCTTTGAGAACCACTGATGAAGACAAACCCTTACATGTTCTTGCATCCTTCAGCTAGTTACTGTGCTTGTTACATTCCTTCTTCTTTTGGACCCTTCTTTTGGGTGTTCACATTACACTACTTAAGATGCATTTAAGACTCCATTCTGTACCACTGAAGTCAATGGGAATTTTGCCATTGAATTGTAAGGAATTGGATGAGACCCTTCTATTCTGTGGGATCAATTCTGAAGTGATATGTAAGGCAAGGCACACATTGGTGAGTGTGTGTGAATCCAAGTCTAAGAGATGGTAGACAGAGTCTAAGTTTGTGTAATGTTCATGATCATGGGAAAGGGTACGGAAGATGATGCAAGTTGCACCAACTTAATATCTCTAGAAATACCTCTGAATTTAGACTTATGCTCACCTCTGAATTTAGACCCATAAGTTCATTACTGGTGATTATGGCTTCTAGAGGGAAGATGATGTCTTCTGGTAAACTACTTTATCTCTTCAGTCATCAATGTGGTTGCAAGTAATGCTTATGATCACTGAGGGCTCAAAGCCAACAGAAGCTCAAGGAGCTCAATACCTCCTGAAGTTGCATATCACCTTGCAGCAATCAGCCCTAGCATTTTCTAGGTTTAATGGAAGCAAACGTAGAATTAGTTACCTAGGTATCTGTCATGGGGTCTTGGGTCACATGGATCAAAAGAAAGGGCAGAGGCTGTACCACAGCCAGTTAGGTCCTATGCTGATGACCCTTACTATAAAACATGGTAGTACTGCTTAGTGACTGGAGTCCATAAAGGTGCCCTTCCACACAGAGCTGCGTGGTCCAATGTCTAGAGTCAACAGAGCTCAGGGCAGCATGGGCTAAAGGCCAGGGTCAACAAAGGTTGCCACTTCTGGGGTGCCTTGTGGCCTATTGGCTCATTAGGGAAGTGGGACGCCACCTAAGGGTGTATGGCACCCAGGGTAGGGGGACTCGGGCCTTCCCTGCTCCTCCGAGTCCCGGCCCAGGCAGCGGTGGTGGTACTCACCACCAAGTCAGCGGGGATCCTCCCAAAACATGCTGACTGGTTCCCCCGTTCACGCACCGGAGAAGAATCTAAGCCCCCTGGACTGCTTCCTACCCTTTCTCCTCAGCGATGCTCCACGGTTCCCCACGTTCTCTGGCGTCCTCAAGTGGCATAGCTCCTCCCAGTGCGGTCTCTTCTCTGGGCTCGTCAGGCAGCCTGGAGTCCGTCTGGAACTCTGCGTGCCATGGCTCTGCAGTTGGGGCCTGTAGCAGCTCCCTGGAGAGAGCCTGCAGTCTGCATCCTCCCCTTTCAGCAACCTGCCCTGACTGAGTTGGGCTGCTTCCTTTTATACTCTGCCTCCAGCCTGAGAAAGCTCAGCAGAGTTGGAGGGGCAGGGCTTCCTCAGCCTGCAATGCAGAGTTAACTCTTTCGGGGCTGGTACACCCTGTCACAGTATCTTAGAGCAGGTTTAGTCAGCCATCCTGACTGTGAAAGTTTCTGATAAAAAGATGCTTAACCATATCTCCCGGGGAAAAGTGTCAAGTTCCAGTAATTTTCAAATATTAGTATTCAAAACCTGACAATATGTTGCTTTAAAGATCCAGCATAAATGTAGTCCCAATAGCTGTATTTCATCATTTGGAGACTTAGGATGATTTGTGCCTGGTACATAATCTTGAGGTATTAATGTCCTTGAGCCTGTAATTAATTAGCTTAAGTAGCTCTGATGCTGTTTATAGAGGGAAAAGCAGCAGAGGCTACCTGCAAGTCTCAACAACCTTAGTAGGACAGGTCTTCTCTAATAGGCAGGAATTTAACATTAATATTCTTTCCAAAGCAACTAAATCAGTGATCGATTTCGATTACTGATGGCCTGTTGAGGGAAGGAGGGACTTCACTGAACTCAAGTGTCTGAACATCTGCTTAACAATTGTAAATTAAAGGACACAGCAGGGGAAACGTTTGGCAAGATACAGCTAAGAATAAGTTTTGTCACAATAAGAAAAGGAGTACTTGTGGCACCTTAGAGACTAACCAATTTATCTGAGCATTTTGTCACAATGGCATGAGCCAGAGTTCCATGTTTTCCAGGACTGATATTTTAATACAAGTTTTTCAGGTATTCAGCTTAAATGCTATAGCTGCAGAGACCAGCAGAGTGGAGCAAATACTAGGAATGGAGAAGGGGATGTGTGTGGGGCGGGAAATAACTTTGAGCAGGAAGAGATCAAAGAAAGGAAAGAAAGAGGGAGATGGGTATAGAGAGAGAGACCTCACAAAGGTACCAGAGACAGATACAGAAAATGAATCTGAAGAAAAGGTTCTGTATTGTCAGACACAACAATGGCTTGCCCTCCACCTGGGATAATGCATAGATGATGTTAGAATTGTGCTTTGTGCAGATTACAGAATAATAGAAATGGAGGGCTGGAAAGGACCATGAGAAGTCATCAAATCCAGCACCCTGCTCTGTGGCAGGATCAAATAAAAGGTGTTTGTCCAACCTGTTTTTCAAAACCTACAACGATGGGGATTCCACAACTTCCTTTGCAAGCCAATTCCAGAATTAACTTCCCTTATAGTTAGAAAGCTTTTCCTAATATCTACCCTAAATCTCTCTTGCTGTAGATTATTCCCATTACTTCTTGTCCTCACTTCAGTGGTCATGGAGAACAACTGATCACAGTCCTCTTCATAACCGTCCTTAACATATTTGAAGACTGTTATCAGGTCCCTCCTCAGTCTTTTCTCAAGACTAAACATGCCCAGTTTTTTTAACCTTTCCTCACAGGTCAAGTTTTCTGAACATTTTCTCATTTTTGTTGCTCTCATTTGAACTCTCTCCAATTTGTCTCCATCTTTCCCAAAGTGTGGTACCCAGAATTTGACACAGTACTCCAGCTGATGCATAAAGTGGGACAATTACTTCCCATGTCTTACATATTACTCTCCTCTTAATATGCCCCAGAATTATATTAGCCTTTTTCATTACCGCATCACACTGTGATCCACTTTAGTCCCCAGAATCTTTATAGCAGTACTACCATCGAGCCAGCTATTCCCCATTTTTTAGTTGGGGATTTAAATTTTCCTTCCTAAGTGAACTACTTTGCACTTGGCTTTATTGAATTTCATCTTGTTGAATTCAGAACAATTCTCCAATTTGTCAAGGTCATTTTGAATTCTAATCCTGTCCTCCAAGTGCTTACAATGCCTCCCAGCTTGGAGTCATCTACAAATTTTGTAAGCATACTCTCCACTCCATTATCCAAGTCATTAATGAAAATATAGAATAGTACCAGACCAACGACCAACCCTTGCAGGTCCCCATGACATTCGCCCTCCCAGTTTGACAGCGAACCATTGAGAACTACTCTTTGAGTACAATCTTTTAACCAGTTGTGTGCCCATCTTGTAGTAATTTCATCTAGATGACATGCTGACAAACAAACTAGGGAAATGTGATGTGGGATTGTGTCTAAAGCCTTACTAAAGATCAAAATATAGCACATCTACAGCTTCCTCTGTCCATTAGACCAGTAACCCTGTCAAAGAAGGAAACTAGGTTGGTTTGGCAGGATTTGTTCTAGACAAATCCATGCTGGCTATTCCTTATAACCCTATTATTCTACAGGTGCTTACAAGTTGATTGTTTAATAATTTGTTCTAGTATCTTTCTAGGTATTAAAGGCTGACTGGTCTATAATTCCTCAGGTCCTCTTTGCTCCCTTTTTTCAAGATAGGTACTATGTTTACCCTTCTCCAGTCTTCTGGAACCACACCTATTCTCCAGGAGCTCTCAAAGCTAATTGCTAACTATTCCTAGATTGCATAAGCTAGTTCCTTAAGTACTTAAGGATGAATGTTATCAGGCTCTGCTGACTTGAATACATCTAACTTATCTAAGTATTCCTTAACTTATTCTTTCACTATGTTGGCTTGCATTCCTTCCCCCCTTGTTGTTAATATTAATCGTGTTGAGCATCTGGTCATCTCACCCTTTTAAGTGAAGACAGAAGCAAAATAAGCATTAAACACATCAGTTTTCTTGACATCAATTATCAGCTCTCCTTCCCTACTAAGCAGAGTACCTCGACTTTCATTAGTTTTTCTCTTGTTCCTAATATATTTAAATAACTGCTTCTTATTCCCTTTTATGTTCCTTGCTAGGAGTAACTCATTTTGTGCCTTAGCCTTTCTGATTTTGTTTCTATATGCTTGTGCTATCCTTTAGTTCTCCTTAGCAATCTATTCATATTTCCACTGTTTGTAGGATTCCTTTTTGATTTTCAGGTCATTGAAGAGCTCCTGGTGGAGCCATATTGGCCTTTTACTATTATTCCTATCTTTTCTTTGCTTAGGGATAATTTGCAGTTGTGCCTTTACTATGGTATCCTTGAGAAAATGGTCTTCTGAAGATCCTTTCCCTTAGATTTTCTTCCCACTTCTGAGTTTGTTAAAGTCTGCTTTTTTGAAATCCATTGTCCTTATTCTGCTGCTTTCATTCCACCCTTTCCTCAGAATCATGAAATCATTCATTTCATGGTCACTTTCACCCAAATTGCCTTCCACCTTCAGATTCGCTACTGATTGCTCCCTGTTGCTCAGAACCAAGACTAAAATGGCTGTCCCCTTCATTACTTCCTCCACCTTCTGAAACAAAAAGTAGTCCCCAATACATTCCAAGAACTTAGAAATTCTGTGTTTTGCCATGTTATTTTTCCAACAGATGTCTGGATAGTTAAAGTCCCTGATTACTACCAGATCTTGTGTTTTGGATATGTGTGTGATTTGTTCTAGAAATGCCACATCCACCTTCTCTTTCTGATGTGGTGGTATACCGTAGACCCCCTAACATGATGTCACCCCTATTTTTTATCTATTATATCTTTACTCAGAGACTTTCAGCTGGTCTGCCTCTCACCTCCTTCTGGACCTCCTGATTCAGCAATAGGAAGTACCCAACTGTTTAGGTCAGTTCCACAGTTAATCATCAGTTGGCCAAATAAGTTTTTAGAAAACCCAGCTACATGATTTCTGCCATTGATATGTTTTAGGTACTGTACGTGGTCCCACTGCTTGTTGCTGTTATGAAGCGGTAGAGATTGTTGCGTAGAAAACTCTATTCCTACTATTCTATATAGCCTTGCTAGTTCCAGTACCAATTTCTCCCTGCACAATCCCTTGACAGTATGTGTTCTTTAGTTTTGGACATCATTGAAGTAGAATACTTCACACATGGGACTCAGGAGAGCTGGGTTCTATTCCCAGCTGTGTCACTAACCTGCTTGGTGAATTTGGACAAATTATTTCCCCTCTCTGTGCCTGATGCCCTTATCATTCTTTGTCCTGTGTATTAAGGGTGTAAGCTCTCTGGCACAAGCGCTGACTCTCACTATGGATATGCACAGTGCCTAGCACATTGGAGCCCAGGTCTGCTCGGTGGTGCTAGGAGCTGCTATGATAAATATTATACAATAATATATATAATAGAAGTTAGCATCCTACAGCAAGTTCCTCATATTTCTACTACTTCCTTCTAAATGGCATTTCAAATCAGTACCTTCCTGCTCCTTCTCCATATTTTCTTGAGTAACTGGCTTTGCAGCAATGTCAGAATGACTCAGATGTATCACTGCTAGATTCATCCCTCTCCCCCAGATGCATGTGTACTGTTATCACATCCATCAGCCTCTACCTAGGCAAACTGCACCACCACACCCTTTAGATTTAAATGATAGCCCCCTGCCTGCTAGGTTAAACAGAACAATATTTTAATATTTTCAGCAGCTCTTTGTGGAATTTCCCTATGGCCTATGACTAGCAGAAGGAGCAGGTTGCTGGGATGAAGCTATGCTGGTGTCATTGTTAGGACTGATCCCTTGTGTCTTTATGGAACTTAAACCTGTGTTTTTGGCAGACAGATTGCTCCATCCTCTCCTTTCTCCTCACTGGGGCTGATGATCAGTGAAGGCAGACACTACATTTTATATGGGACATAATTTAGCATAGCAAATGCACAAACTCCCTTGACAAAAGCATAGCACAATCACACAGAGGCATGCAATTGATCATTTATGCCTAAGACCATGCACAGCCCTTACTTTGTATGAATGCCATGGGGAAGATTATATTTAAACTCTGTACCCAGCCAATAATTCTTATAGTAACCTATTTTTTCTAGGAGTGATGCTTCAGGAAAGGTCTATTGTGGCCCATAAAGGAAAAGGTTTAATCTTTTCCTCAATCTCCCTCACCATGTTTACCTATTATATCTCCCTAAATGGATACCTCTGCCTATGATTCAAAACTGCAGTTACTTTTTCAAGATAACAGAAATTTCTTTAAGAGCATAAGAGAAGACATAAGATTATAAGAGAAAATCCCCTCTGATTTATATGAGCAATCACAACTAACCCATATGACTCAATGTATTGAGTACTGAATGCTCAAATGAATCACAGTCAATGCAGACATTTAAAAAATGCTGTCAAATGCATTTGATTAACAAGTAAATTTGTGAAAACGGGTCTGCTTTGGGGCATTGCACAAGCAGAGAAAGAGGTTAAACTAGTTCATCGAGTAAATTACTTAATGAAAATAATTCATTTATCTCTAATTATTATACTCAATTTGTATGCCATCCAGACCTTAGTCCAGCCATAATTACTCCCTCTTCCAGAATGTATTTATCCTAGTTGTTGCCTGGGATTATAACATTAGATTCACCTTGGGACCTGTTCCAGCAGGGCTTTAATCCCAGCTGTCCCATACCTAAAATTTGATCCTATACCATTATAGTTCATGGGATCTTTGCCACTGAATTCAAATTTGGCACAGGATGAGATCTATAATGAAAATCCAACATGCATGTGCCATCCCTAACCTCAACACTCAATGACTATCCCTTCCCCCCCTCCCGCCCGCCCCCAATCCAAAACTTCCACCTGGAGCTTTCAACAGACAGTTCTGTGACGTTCTAGGATATGTAGCTTTCAGAACTTCTGTGAACAGCTCTGACTACAAAAGAGCACAGAATAAGGGGAGGTGGAGGGATATACAAACTACAGCAAGTCTTTGGGGTGGGGGGGAAGGCATGTGCGCGCGTGTGTGAGAGAGGAGAGAGAGAAACATACCAGTTAGTCAATCATGTCACAGTCAGGAACGTCTAGAGTTATGCCACATGACTTGTGTTCAGCTCATTCCTTTTCACACTAAGTTCTCATTTGGACTGATATAACAGCCTATTTATCAAGATCAATGTCATGAACCAGATTATTTTCAGTAGATAGCATCTTCTAGATGAAACACCCCAATATCTCTGTTTGCAGTACCATTAACGGTATTGATTGATCTACATTCTCCAGATTGAAGATACCTGACAGGCACCATACTGTGAAGAAAGGCATCCTCAGCAGCACTAAATGTGTTCTGAATATCACTTGGAGGAGGTTAAATTAACTACTCTGCAAGATTCAGAGTAGCAGCCGTGTTAGTCTGTATCGATAGAGCATAAGCTTTCGTGAGCTACAGCTCACTTCATCCGGATGCATCCGATGAAAGCTTATGCTCTAATAAATTTGTTAGTCTCTAAGGTGCCACAAGTACTCCTTTTCTTTTTACTCTGCAAGAGTTACAGTTAAGGCCGACTGCCATTTTCTTTTCAGGAATTTGAGCTAAAGGGGATGTGAGTCTCCTTGTTGCTGAGGTTTTATTGTTCAAGTCGGCTCCCATCATAGAAGAAATTGGAGGTTGTTATATTCAAAAATAAAAATAAAAAAATTCTACTGAGGAGCTGATAGAAGTAGTGAAGTGATCAAAAGACATATGATTAGGATAGTTGGAACTTCATGGCTCCTTCTTGTCCCCATAAGCCTGCATGAAGAGGCACTGGGCAAATTGTAATGACTTCTATTGGCACCTGAAGAATTATTTCAGTTAATCATTTAGCTGTAATATAGGAATGCTGTTATTCTTTTACCAGGCGTGAGTGGGAGGGAAGTATGGTCTGGCTGTCAGCCCAAGGGATTGGGAGTGAGGAATCCTAGCTATTCCATGCTCTGTAACTGACTTGTTCCATGACCTTAGCTGAGTTACATCAATAGGAGAACTACCTCTGGGGAGGAAGGGGAGATGGGGATGGAAAAATCAGGCCACGTATTTAGGTTCCTGTATCAAGCTGCCTATTATTCTTCCTGCCAATTTGCCAATCATGTAACAGGAAAATTACTTGACACTTCCTACATCATTGTCAAATTTGTTACCTGAAGCATCCACCAACTTCCTAACAAAACTATTTATTATGCTTTTTTGTATCACTAAGTAGATTTACTCAATTCCTTTGTGCATTGGCACAATATGAATCTATTTTCTGCAGCTACACTCATTTTAGACATGAAAAGATTCTGTAACACAAACCATGTCAGCAGTGCTGCAGGCAGGAAGAGAAAATGCACGTGATACACGCTGGCTTCAGAACCCAGAGAGTCTATTAGCAGAACTTGCTTCCTGGCAGCTGGGAACAACCCCATTAATAGAAAGAACATGAAATCAGCTTGAAAAAGGCAGAGTAGAAATGTAGGGGTGGGTGAAGTGACAGTAAAGAAAAGCAGGGGGGAGACTGCATTTAGGCCTGAGAGGCAAAATTCCTATCCTGAGCTGCAAACTGGAGTTCGGATGCTGTGTTCTGTTTTGGGACCATGTCTAGTTTGGAGGCTACTTATCTGTGTTCCCAGTGAAGTATATATGTACCTGGATTCTGTTGGGCCAGAAATATGGTGATTAAGAATAATCTCTCTCCTGGTGTTTTGGTATTTCCACTTCCAGCTACAAGCATGAAGTGGAGACACAAGTGAAATTAAATCCAATATCAGCACATATTTTGCTCTTTTTAAATGAGATGGGATCATTTCTTATTTTATATGAACTCGCTCATCCATCTGATATACTGTATGACCAGAGTAATATCCTGTTAGTCAAGGCTTGACCTTACTTCCAAGGGCTCACGACCTGTCTCTCCCATCTGTGTCACTGATAGATTTATCACTACTCACCAGGAAGCAGTGTAGAGACACTCAACATCCAGCCTAGAGCATCCTAAAATGAAGTCCCATTGTAGCTGGAGGGCAAGGATGAAGTTGAGAGGCTGCAGGTTATTATTGGAGATCTCAAGCACCATACAGTTTCATCCATCTCATGGCCAAATTCTACTCTCATTGACACACATGCATCTGTGCGAATACAAGAAGAGTTAGGCTCTAAGCAAACATTATGTCTGTGTTCAGTTAGCATTAACAAATAATGTAAACTTAGATATGAACATTAGCTCAGTCTCTTAGACTACTGGCTTGTTGCCAGTGCAGCCCTGCTGGAGTTTTGATGCCCCTCACGTGGTGTCTCCAATGTTTGGGTTAGTATCTCTCTCACGGCTTCAGAGAAAATTGGCTTAATATTGTATGACAGAAATACCAGGAGCATGAGTTTGGGATACAAGCTGTACGTTTTACACTTCAGCTTTATGCAGTTTGCTCTGTGACATTTGTGAACCTCAGAGCTAGAGAACCACAGCTTGTTTTTAATAGTCATTGCCAGGAGCTAAAACCGACACCTTATTTTGTGAGCAACGTTCATTTTTGACAACTGCTATGTGGACATTTACTTTCACTGAGCCAAATTCTATGTTCTGCTAGATGTTAGCAAATCATTGACTTTAACCGAGGACAGGTTCACAGGCCCTGGTTCTCATGGGGGACTTCAATCACCCTGACATCTGCTAGGAGATCAATACAGCAGTGCACAGACAATCCAGGAAGTTTTTGGAGAGTGTTAGGGACAACATCCTGATGAAAGTAATGGAGGAACCAACTAGGGGCCGTGTTCCTCTTGACCTGCTGCTCACAAGCAGGAAAGAATTGGTAGGGGAAGTAGAAGTGGGTGGCAACCTGGGCAGTAGGGACCATGAGATGGTCAAGTTCAGGATCCTGACCAAAGGAAGAAAGGAGAGCAGCAGGATCCCATGGGAGGCTCATATGAGGGGGAAAGAAGTCCAGGAGAGCTGGCTGTATTTTAAAGAAACCTTATTGAGGGCACAGGAACAAACCATCCTGATGTGCAGAAAGAACAACAAATATGGCAGGCGACCAGCTTGGCTTAACACAGAAGTCTTCGGTGAGTTTAAACACAAAAAGGAAGTTCACAAGAAGTGGAAACTTGGACAGATGAATAGGGAGGAGTATAAAAATATTGCTCAAGCTGCAGGGGTATAATCAGAAAGGCCAAAGCACAACTGGAGTTTCAGCTAACAAGGGATGTGAACGGTAACAAGAAGGGTTTCTACAGCTATGTTAGCAACAAGACGATGGTCAAGGAAAGTGTGGGACCCTTACTGAATGGGGAGGCAACCTAGTGACAGATGATCTGGAAAAAGCTGAAGTACTCTATGTTTTTTTGCCTTAGCCTTCACAGACAAGGTCAGCTCCAGACCTTGGGCAGCACAGTATGGGGAGGAAGTGAGCAGCTCACAGTGGTGAAAGAACAGGTTGAGGACTATTTAGAAAAGCTGGACATGCACAAGTCCCTGGGGTCGGATGCAATGCATCTGAGGGTGCTGTGGGAGTTGGCTAATGTGATTGTAAAGCCATTGGCCATTATCTTTGAAAACTCGTGGCGATCAGGAGAGGTCCTGGACGATTGGAAAAAAGGAAATATAGTGCCCATCTTTAAAAAGGGGAAGAAGGAGAATCCAGGGAACTACAGCCTCACCTCAGTCCCCGGAAAAGTCATGGAACAGGTCCTCAAGGAATCCATTTTGAAGCACTTGGAGGAGAGGAAGGTGATCAGTAACAGTTGACATGGATTCACCAAGGGCAAGTCATGCCTGACCAAGCTGATTGCCTTCTATGATGGAATAACTGGCTCTGTGGATATGGGGAAAGCAGCGGACATGATATACCTTGACTTTAGCAAAGCTTTTGATACAGTCTCCCACAGTATTCTTGCCAGCAAGTGAAAGAAGTATGGATTGGATGACTGGACTATAAGGTGGATAGAAAGCTGGCTAGATCGTTGGGCTTAACGGGTAGTGTTCAATGTCTCAGTGTGTAGTTGGCAGCCAGTATCAAGCTGAGTGCCCCAGGGGTCGGTCCTGGGGCCAGTTTTGTTCAACATCTTCATTAATGATTGGGATGATGGGATGGATTTCACCCTCATGAAGTTCACGGATGATACTAACCTGAGGGGAGAGGTAGATATGCTGGAGGGTAGGGATAGGTGTGACCTAGACAAATTGGAGGATTGATCCAAAAGAAATATGATGAGGTTCAACAAGGACAAGTGCAGAGTCCTATACTTAGGATGGAAGAATCCCATGCACTGCTACAGGCTGGGGACCAACTGGCTAAGCGGCAGTTCTGCAGAAAAGGACCTGGGGATTACAGTGGACGAGAAGGTGGATATGAGTCAACAGTGTGCCCTTGTTGTCAAGAAGGCTAATGGCATATTGGGCTGCATTAGAAGGAGCATTGCCAGCAGATCTAGGGAAGTGATTATTCCCCTCTATTCAGCACTGGTGAGCCCATATCTGGCGTATTGCATCCAGTTTTGGGCTCCCCACTACAGAAAGGATGGGGACAAATTGGAGACAGTCCAGCAGAGGGCAATGAAAATGATTAGAGGGCTGGGGCACATGACTTACGAGGAGCGACTGAGGGAACTGGGCTTGTTTAGTCTGCAGAAGAGAAGAGTGGGGGGAGGGATTTGATAGCAGCCTTCAACAACCTGAAGGGGGGTTCTAAAGAGGATGGTGCTAGGCTGTTCTCCTTGGTGGCAGATGACAGAAGAAGGAGAAATGGTCTCAAGTTTCAGTTGGTGAAAGTCTAGGTTGGTTAGGAAAAACTATTTCACTAGGAGGGTGGTGAAGCACTGGAATGGGTTACCTAGGGAGCTGGTGGACTCTCCATCCTTAGAGGTTTTTAAGGCCTGGCTTGACAAAGCCCTGGCTGGGATAATGTAGTTGGTGTTGGCCCTGCTTTGAGCAGGGGGTTGGACTAGATGACCTCCTGAGGTCTCTTCCAACAATAATCTTGTACAATTCTATGACAGAATCTGCCCCCACTTATTTTTTTATTTATTTTTTTTGGCTAGTCCTGTGCAGATAGCAAAATGCATTCAGGATACTAACTTTATAAGCAACACAAAGAAGAAGACAAGAGTTGTTCATCTGTCTTGCCAGGTGGATCACAGTATTTTGGTAATCGAAAACTCACAATATTGTGCAGGCTATACTATCTCAATCCAACACTAGCAACCCCCAACTACAAAAGGAGCAATGGAAAAGAGACCCAAAAGGGGATTTACATTTGAGGTACATGCCAGAGTCTGCTTCTGGCACCTAAATACATTGGTGTTGGATCTTAGAAATATTACAAATAGATTCCTCTAGACATGGTTGGTTTTGTTCAGGGAACAATTGCCAAGTTTAGCTTCGAGTCTCATGGCTTGTGGGTTACCCAGGATAACCATAAATGCATTTGGACTTGCATAAGAAATGACTATATATGTGCTTAGACAACTTGCTGCCCACTCTCATAGCTTTTAGGCCCTTGATAAGTCTTAACTCTCCTCCTTTTCAGACTCACCTAATGCCCCTCCAAAAAGAGGACTGAAAGAGACACACCACACTTTTCTTTTGCGTTTGTTCTGGGTTTTCTTATTCAAGTCCTTTCCCTTCCTCTTTTGTACCAGAACTCATCTTTTCCATATCATCTCTCCAAGTGCATGATGCGGAGCTCTGGAGGGAAGGGGGAGTTTGAAAGTAATCCATGTATTCAATTAGTTGCAGGATAGTTTAAAAAAAATTCTTCCTTTGAAACATTTAGAGCTGAAGTTAAGCCCCCTGACAGTTCCTCACTTCTGAAGTCCAGATGACACTCAGTAAGAGAACACCGTCCCGACGATACACTTAAAACATTTCTATCTGTATTCCCCATAATATGGACTGAAAAATCTCAGCCCAGTGGGAACTTTCAAAGTAGTAGCAATAGTAACTATCTAAGGAACTTATATAGCCTCTGTCTCCTCAGTATCTGAGTGCCTCACCATCCTTACCACATTAATCCTCATATCCCCACCCCTCCTTTGACATAGGGAAGTACTGTTATTTCCATTTTACAGATGGGGAGCTGAGGCACAGAAGGCAAAGTGACTTGCCAAAAGTTCCATAGGAAATCTGTGGAAAAGCAGGGAATTCAACCTAGTCTCAAGCCCTAACTACTGGATTGTCCTTCCTCTGAGTATGTACCATTCCACTGCAGTCGTCTTTGGCCCAATCCTGTGAGATGCCGAGTATCTGCTGAGAGATGCAGAGATTCCTCAGTCTCCCTTTGGAATGGAGGATGCTCAGCCCCTGGCAGAATAGGGCCTATCAGCACTGCTGAGAATATTGCTGTTTGTTCACTGCTTTGCAGTAGCCTGCATGCATTTCATCTGCAGGACAGAAGTGACTCAGCTGTAGCTAGCTTTAAAACAAAACAAAACAAAAACCCCCTCCAAACCTAACAGACAAAATAGAGAGTTTACCTTAAGGGTTTTTTCCCCCCCTCCTCTCCTTGAGCTGTATATCAACTTACAATCATCCATCATGGCACATACAAAATAACTATGTCAGCAAAATTAAACATCTCCCGTGAGCCAAAATGACATCCTATTAGACTCTGGGGACAAGATCAAGCCAGACAGGCACAGGCCTCTGACAAGGCAGTGAAGAGCTGCACCAAGAATTTTCCTGCCCTCAGCTTCCTGCTGTCCAGACGGAATGTGCACACTGAACTTCCTGTGGATGCTGCAATCTGCTGCTCTTTGCCCACCCAGGAAGCTGAGGGAGGGACAACTGGAGCAATCATGAGAACAAGGGTTCTTCATGGGTCAATATTGAAGGGGAAAGGAGTATGTCCCTCTTTCCGTTCTGCCCAGAGCATGACTGCTAATGTGTTTGGTTCTTGCACAGGGTATAGAGGAGGGGAATGTGATTTGTGCCCTCTTCTAGCCCTATCCCCACTCCCTTGGGTGAGTTGCACCCTGGGGTGCTGGGAAGAAGCAGAAGCAGGCCTTGTTTTCCCCAGTGAAGGGGAAAGTGAAGGGGCTGCCATTGTACAGTATATGTAAAAAGAAGGTTCCTGGTGCATTCTCGCTTATTCCTGCAAGGCAAGACACAATGTGGCTCTCAAGGTGTGTAGCCCCAATTTCTTACTCCCACAGAGAATGTAAAATATACACAAAACCCTCTGTTTTCTGTAACATTCTCCGTGTGTGTGTGTGTGTACAAGCTTTAAAACAAATTGCAAACTGATCACTATTGAAACAGTACCTTTTAGACAACAAACAATTCCATTTGTCAGTGAAATAAAATAAAAAGAGGCTCCATGTAACAGTATTTCTTTCAAATATTTTCCCCTCAAGAAAAGAAAATCAGCCCTCTTGACAAAATCCTAGGAGAAACATTTCATATTCTATTCTTTCCAGTGTCCAGGATTTCAAAGGGCTAGAGTTGAAGATCTGGTGTAAAATAGGGTTGCTTCATTGACTTTAATGGAACTACACCAATTTACAGCAGCTGAGAATCTGGCCCCTCCATAATATAAAATAATCTCTATACACAATCCTTTCCCAAAGAATCAGCAAGCACATGGGTTCTGAGCATCTAAACAGTTCTGAATTAAATGGCCAAAAGAAAAGTATTGTCCATTTAAAAAAATGCATATGACTACAGCAGGAAGTTATTTTGCACTCATATTGAAATGAAGGGGAATGAGTGAAGGGTTGATCAGAAGGATGCGTTTGAACTGTGCCACGTACACAGTAAGTAAGCAAGTAGTCTTGGAAAATGACCTTAAGTGAAGTAAATGAAGGATGTGGCAAGACTTAGCAACAAACAAAGCTGGTCATTTAAAATAGTTACAGGTTCTATGAATTTATGTGTCACTGAAAACATTTCACATAAATGAAAAATAGATAGGTTGGAAAAAGATTAGTTCAGCTGTATAAATATGGGATATTTGGGCTTGACCCAGCTCCCATTGAAGTCACTAGGCATTTTGCCATGGACTTCAGTGGCACCAGGATTAGGCCCTTCAGGAGGAGAAGAAAAACCAAATGAGAGTTGATTGGAAAAGTTAAGCAAAATTTTGGACTCGATCCTGCATTTCTTCTGCACCCAAAGTTCCCAGTGCAGTGAATGGAAGCTTTGGCTGTGGAAAGAAAGCAGGGTTTACCTTCCTTAGTTAAATGGGACACAATATTGGCCCCAGTATTTGTAAACTCACACATAAGAGCTCTGCCGTGGAATAGAGGATGAAGTTATGGCCAACCGCATCTTATGTAATTTGATGAGCAGTTTACATGGTCTTTTTCTTGCATGGCTGTGTTTTCTTTTTCCAGCTTGGCTTTCCTTAACCCCAGTGTGAAATGTTTTGGTTCATATTTCCCCCCCAGTTTAGGAATATTTTCAGAAATAATCTAGAATCAAACAAAATAGAAATGTTAATAAAGAAAACAAAACTTCAAACACTTTTGAAATAAAAGGCACAGGCTCTCCCATAGGCCATATCGCCTTTGGAATCCAGGGAGCTTGAGAAGGTATCATTTTGGCTCCAGGTCTCTCTCCTCTTCTCTCCCATTAGTCACTGATTCGATTAATTTTTTTTTTAAATAAATGTACACTGCAGTGTAACTCCATTGACATAAATGGAGTCATTACTGATTTACACTGGCATAAGAGAGGAGAATCAGGCTTATGGAGAAAGAAGGAAAAATAATGAGATATTCACTATAAGGTCTAGAAAAGCACAAAGAAAACACATTCTCTGGATAATATTAAGGCCTGCATATATTTAATGAAATTCATGTTAGATTTACTGCGCATTTTGAGTCTCCTTTCTTTTCTTTTAACAGTTTTGTTGAACAAAGGCTTTTCTGACATTTTTCTATAGACATATTTCTCAATAGTGAGATCTCCTACTGAAGTTATTTTTGTAGGTTTCTTTTGGGTGATTAGTTGTCTAAAAAAGTAAGTGCAGTGCAATGGACTAGCATTAAGCCCTGTGCAACACTTAAGCCACACAGAGTTCACTTGTAAGAGGCTGTAGAAGATTGTTTACCCATACCCTAACCATAGACATGGTCTCCACATAGGCCCTACCTAGTTTAGCATGAAAGAATACAATAAGTCAAGTGAGTTGCCAGAGATTCATGTTTAGGCAAATCCAGTGTCAATGGTATGTCGTGTAATTGGCCCAGAGGGGCTGCAGCTAGGTTGGAATAGCAGCCCCAACCCTGGCCTTAATTTTCCAGGGTGAATTTCACCAAATGTTCCATACACCTCAAGCCTAAATGCTCAGGCATAGAATGATGCTCCAGTTCATGGTTGTAACGGGTTGCTGACTCACCACTGCGGCGCCTCCTGCGGGTTGCTCCAGGAATTAGCTCTGTCCTAGCTGTGGAGCGCCTTCTGTGGGTGGTGTCCCGCCCGTTGCCTGCTCTGCTGTTCTGTCTGGGACCTGCATTGCTCCCTGGCTTGCAGCGTCCTATTCTGGACACAGCCCTCCGGCTGTGCCCCACTCGGTTCTCTCCCCTTCTGGGGGTACCCATAGTCCTCAGTCTGCACTTGCCCTTAAGGCCAACTGCAGCCCCAAAGTCTAGCCCCTTGCCTCAGGGGCAAGTCACAGTCTGTATCCGGCCTCGCTCCTCCATGGCCAGGTACAATGTAAGGAGGGAGGGGGGACCCAGCACGCCCACTGCTCTGGGTCTCGGCCCAGGGACCCTCTGGCAGCAGCCATGTCCTGCCCTCCTCCTCTCCCCAATACTGCTCGCGCTCCCTGGGCCACTTCCTCTTTGGCCCTTGCACCTTCTCGGCCCTTTCTTTCAGGGGCCTCAGCCTGGCAGGTATCAGACTGGAGCTTTCCCTCTGCTCCCCTGAGCCTGCCCAGCACTGCTCTATCTAAGGTGCTAACCCTGGGAGCCAGTCCTCCTCCCTTGCTTGTCAGGGAGAGACTGATGTCTCTTCTGCTTTGCAGCCTTTATATAGGGCCCAGCCTGGCCCGGATTGACTGCCTTTCTGCCCTTCTCTGATTGGCTGGTTCTGCGCAGACACTTCAAGAGCTGCAATTAACCTGTTGCCTGACGAAGTGGGGCAACTGCCCCACTACATAGGTACAGTCAAAATCTGTATCCTGGATGCCCCATTAGGTTAGTGGAGCTATAGTTAGCGAGCTGGCTCCTCTGATGTTCCAGGTGCCCTCACATCCTCTGAAGTCAAAAGGGGTCAGTAGCACTTGGCTCCTATCAGGAAGAGACACAACTATTGCCTAGGTAATTTCTGAACAGAAATTTTGTTGACAGCCTCCATTCAGGCTGGGAACTTAAGAGGAATGACAACATAAGAAATGAGAGATTTCATGAAAATCTATACCAACGGGGACAGTCCTAATTACCCACTTTAGCTGCTAAGAGGCCTCTGGAGAGATGTCTTAGATGAAGGCCCTTTAGCAAGATCAAGAAACAATTTCCCACAGGACAAATTGATGAATAGAAATATGGTAGCTATTCCTTTTTTTTAAGCTCACAGAGTAACAAGCCTTAGATAAATAGACCATATTGGATCATTAAGGAGACATGAAAAGTCAAAAGATACTGGCATGATTAAGTCTGTGCTTTACTTCTAATGATAAAAAACTTACATTTTATGTAGCCTTTTGAGCAACAGATTTATGTGGTCATATGATCAAGCACATTAACCTACAGAAACCATTCTATGGGGGACTCATCTGTCTTAACTTTTGAAACATATATATACACAGGTGTAATAGCAAACCATGCATGCTTTTAATAAGATACATTTCATGAGTTCTCAGCATTTCCACAATGAACCCATCTCAGGCTCGGCCTCAAAATGATAAATGATGCCAACATCTGAATAAAATTTTATTCCTTACAAATGAAAAGCAGTAATTTATAATGCTATGCTTTGGATATAAAGCCAGGACATCTCTCATCCATCACCCAAAATAAAACTGTTATTTTGGAACTATTTGAAGGCAGTCATGCTGGAAACTTTGGCTAACCTTTATAAACTCTAAAGTTAGGCACCTAAATCCATATTTAGGCATATATAAGAAGCTTCATTTTTCAGAACTGCTAAGCACCCCAAATCCTACCAAAATCATTGAGAGCAATGAAATGGGCAGTCAGCGTTGAAAATTTTGGCCTAAACACCCCCCCCCCCCATAGCAGCTTACAGTTACTCATAAACATTTACATTCCCTTTTATAAAAACACATGTTGTCTGTTTTCATATCTAGGGTCATTTACTTTGCAATATGACACTATAAAATTTAGCAAACACTGCAAAATCCTATAGGAAGAGAAAGCTTACTAGACAACTTCTGATTTAAGCAATTTCTGAATAAATAAGATCCAAACACTTGTCCAAGACGCCAAGGAAACCCAAACCTTTTGGCTTGTCAAAGGTCAATATTTTATTTAACATTGTTTTTGCTTGCTTCTGGACATCCTGGTTTCAGTCTTTAATAGGTTCTATTTCATTAGCAATAAGTGATTAAAATAGTCGGCAAAGTTATAAGAAACCTTGCTTTTTTAAAATATGCTGGGAGGCCAGTATCACATGCACTACTGCTTCTCTCCCTATGATACTGAGGAACAACTCCAAGACTTAACATACGTCTACACTGCAATTAGACACCCTCAGCTGGCCCACGCCAGCTGACTGGGGCTTGCAGAACTCGGGCTGTGAGGCTGCTTAATTGCGGGGTAGACATTCTGGTTCTGGCTGCAGCCTGAGCTCTGGGACCCTCCCACCTTGCAGGTCGTAGGTCCCAGCCCAGAAGTCTACACTGCAATTAAGCAGCTCTTTAGCCCAAGCCCGGCAAACCCGAGTCAGCTGGCCCAGGCCAGCCGCTGGTTTTTAACTGCAGTTTAGACATACCCTTAAGCTCCCAGGCTTTTAGTCCCACACCAATAGCCATCCCTCCAGAAACTTTATTATCTTTCTCCAGTTCCACTCTCTTATTGCAGGCTTCATAACATTATTACACTCCATATATTAGACAATCTATTATGACATCCACTTCGGGCTTGATGCAGGTAAAACTTGCATTGTGACCAACAGGAAATTTGCATTAACACCTACTGCAGGATTGAGCCTTAATTTTCCATGTGGACAGACATGATATAAGAACAACTGAAGTGGTTTTATTGCCCACTAACGTTTGTGAGCCATAGGATGTTATAATCTACTGTGGAAAATAATTAGTAGATTCACAGATTATAAAGCCAGAATGGACCACAGTGATCAATTAGTCTAACCTTCTACCTAACGCAGATCCTAGGGCTTCCCTGAGATAACGGCTGGTTTATGTGGGCTTCCATCATCAGAAGCTAGGGTGCATGGCCACCAGCAGTGGAAAGTCTGCCAAAGGGGGTTAGTTTCACTGAACAGTGATTATAACCTCCTCTTTCACCAGGGGAGTGGGTGGAAAGAACTGCCCAAACAATGGACTCCTGCTGGCTAGCGAGGGGTAGTGGTCAGTGAAGGTGTTGATTCACTGCATCCTCTCACCAGCCTCTGCCTGCTGGATTTGTATGAGAGCTGCATGGAAGATGGCAATTCTGCTTCACGGCAACTTTGGAGGATGACATTTGTTTTTGTTCCACACTGGAACCAAACCAAAATCCATCTAGCAAAAATATTCAAAAGGCTGTGTGTCAAAATGGTGGTTTTCACATTGAAAACCTGAGCTTTTTAATTCAGCTCTCTCTTTCTCTCTCACTACTTTAGAGGTGTGATTCCCCTGCTCATACACACAAACTCGCAGTAGCTCTTATCTAGCTAGTGCAAGTATAAAACGGTAGAGTAGCCACGTAGCATGGGCAGTGGTAGCTATGCTGAGTACAAAACTGCTTGAAACCGGCAGGTACATCGCTATGTATACTTATGCTAGCTTGATGACAGCTAGCATGAGTAAGTGTCCATGAGCAGAGGAAATCACACCCTTCGCGCCTAGTGTAGACATAGTCTAAGACCAAACAGCCCTGCACCCAAAAAGCATTCCCAAAGAAAAGTTTGCTGAAACAGATACATCTCCACAAAACGTTTCAACTTTGCCGAAGCACAATATTTTGATAACATTTTCTTTAGTTGAAAATATTCTGATGAGCTCTAGTTCTTGTGAAGCTCTCAGACATTAAAGCTGCTGCCGGCACAATCTCTGAGGGAGGGCAGCAGTGAAAATACCTTGTGCCATCCCGCAAAAGTACCTCCCACATCTGGCCTCCTTTAAGAAAGGAGGCTCAATTTGTATCTCCCTGTGCTAGCCAGGTTTAATCTAATCCAAATCCTTTTGCCTTTAACCCTTCCATAAAATAGATAGCACAGCAATATATATTTTCCAAATGTGCCATAAAATTGTTATGCACAGGTGCAAACTTTGCTTTGGGGGAAAAAAATCACTGAAGATGTTAGCTCAGTAGCTTCAAAAAACAAAAGAACAACCTTGAGATTTAGCATGCTAAGAGATGGCATCTAAGTGATGAGTGGGAGCTGGAAAAGATATGGCTGGACATATGGCATGAAGGTGGTGTTAAATGACACAAATAAAAATGGTTTCAGAGTAGCAGCTGTGTTAGTCTGTATCCGCAAAAAGAAAAGGAGAAGCTAAAGTGGATGGGAACCTGGGAGGCAGTGACCATGAGATGGTTGAGTTCAGGATCCTGACACAGGGAAGGAAGGAGAACAGCAGAATACGGACCCTGGACTTCAGAAAAGCAGACTGACTCCCTCAGGGAACTGATGGGCAGGATGCCCTGGGAGAATAACATGAGGGGGACAGGAGTCCAAGAGAGCTTTCTTTTAAAGAATCTTTATTGAGGTTACAGGGACAAACCATCCCGATGTGTAGAAAGAATAGTAAATATGGCAGGAGATCAGCTTGGCTTAACAGTGAAATCCTTGCTGATCTTGAACACAAAAAAGAAGCTAACAAGAAGTGGAAGATTGGACAAATGACCAGAGAAGAGTATAAAAATATTGCTCGGGGATGCAAGAGTGAAATCAGGAAGGCCAAATCACACCTGGAATTGCAGCTAGCAAGAAATGTTAAGAGTAACAAGAAGGGTTTCTTCAGGTATGTTAGCAACAAGAAGAAAGTCAAGGAAAGTATGGTCCCCTTACTGAATGAGGGAGGAAACCTAGTGACAGAGGATGTGGAAAAAGCTAATGTACTCAAAGCTTTTTTTGCCTCTGTCTTCACAAACAAGGTCAGCTCCCAGACTACTGCACTAGAGGATCCTGGGAACTACAGGCCAGTCAGCCTCACCTCAGTCCCTGGAAAAATCATGGAGCAGGTCCTCAAGGAATCAATTCTGAAGCACTTAGAGGAGAGGAAAGTAATCAGGAACAGTCAGCATGGATTCATCAAAGGCAAGTCGTCCTTGACTAATCTAATTGCCTTCTATGACGAGATAACTGGCTCTGTGGATGAGGGGAAAGTGGTGGACGTGTTGTTCCTTGACTTTAGCAAAGCTTTTGACACTGTCTCCCACAGTATTCTTGCCAGCAAGTTAAAGAAGTATGGGCTGGATGAATGGACTATAAGGTGGATAGAAAGTTGGCTAGATTGTCGGGCTCAACGGGTAGTGATCAATGGCTCCATGTCTAGTTGGCAGTCGGTATCAAGTGGAGTGCCCCAAGGGTCAGTCCTCTGACCGGTTTTGTTCAATATCTTTATTAATGATCTGGAGGATGGTGTGGATTGCACCCTCAGCAAGTTTCCAGTTGACACTAAACTGGGAGGAGCAGTAGATACTCTGGAGGGTAGGGATAGGATACAGAGTGACCTAGACAAATTAGAGGATTGGGCCAGAAGAAATCTGACGAGGTTCAACAAGGACAAGTGCAGAGTCCTGCACTTAGGACGGAAGAACCCCATGCACCGCTACGGACTAGGGACCGAATGGCTCGGCAGCAGTTCTGCAGAAAAGGACCTAGGGGTTACAGTGGATGAGAAGCTGGATATGAGTCAACAGTGTGCCCTTGTTGCCAAGAAGGCCAATGGCATTTTGGGATGTATAAGTAGGGGCATTGCCAGCAGATCGAGGGACGTGATCGTTCCCCTCTATTCGACATTGGTGAGGCCTCATCTGGAGTACTGTGTCCAGTTTTGGGCCCCACACTACAAGAAGGATGTGGAAAAATTGGAAAACGTCCAGCGGAGGGCAACAAAAATGATTAGGGGACTGGAACACTTGATTTATGAGGAGAGGCTGAGGGAACTGGGATTGTTTAGTCTGCGGAAGAGAAGAATGAGGGGGGATTTGATAGCTGCTTTCAACTACCTGAAAGGGGGTTCCAAAGAGGATGGCTCTAGACTGTTCTCAATGGTATCAGATGACAGAACGAGGAGTAATGGTCTCAAGCTGCAGTGGGGGAGGTTTAGATTGGATATTAGGAAAAACTTTTTCACTAGGAGGGTGGTGCAGCACTGGAATGCGTTACCTAGGGAGGTGGTGGAATCTCCTTCCTTTGAGGTTTTTAAGGTCAGGCTTGACAAAGCCCTGGCTGGGATGATTTAATTGGGGATCGGTCCTGCTTTGAGCGGGGGTTGGACTAGATGACCTCCTGAGGTCCCTTCCAACCCTGATATTCTATGATTCTGTGAAAAGGGGTAGTTGTGGCAGCTTAGAGACGAACAAATTTGAGCATAAGCTTTCGGGAGCTACAGCTCACTTCACAATATGTTCCATGAATCTTCCAACCCAAAATCTAAGCTGCTTACTGACAGGCCCTTAGCAGAAGTATCTGTGAACAAAAAGAGAGACCCAACTCTGATCTAACACCACTTCTACACCAGTAACTCCACTGATCTCAACAGTGTTAGCTCTCTGATCTATGAAATCAAAATCAGGCCATATGTAACTTCAGAAGACAAAGCCATTGTCTTCATTTTAATCCACAGTGACAATATTCAGGAACAGTGATAGCTTACGTTTATATAGCATATTTCAGTCTAAACAAATTCCGATAGGATCACAATCTAATGTACCTACATTTGTAGACCTTCTGGACACAGAGTACAATCCATTTGCTGCAGATTTCCAGAGGTGCTGAGTCCACAACTCCAAATTTATTCAGTTATTCAGCAGTTCTGAAAAATCATGCCCTTAGGCTTTTACCTGACAGAGTGATGGAGAAGTATTTCTGTATAGCTGGTTATGACATTGTGTTTTAGTTGATATTATTAGTCAGTTGAGGTTGGTATTGTGCTTTTTAGCAATTTAAGTCCATATGCCCTGAAAAAAATACGATGGGTGTCCATTTAAAAATCTAAAAATAAAACTCTTACAGTTCTGCTGAAATGCAACTACCTCTGGGGAGGAGGGAGTCAACCAGCTGGCTCACAACACCTTGCAGAATGCTGCCAAGAAAGGATATTTTGACAGAATACTTTGGGGCAAACCTATACTTCTGAGACATATCACCAAAGTTTATTTAGTCAGGACCTCAGCTTTGAAGGTCTCATTTAACAGACGAGTTCCTTTCTGTAAGTGAAGTGATTATGGAAGGACTGCACAGAAAGCTTCACAAACTGAAATCACAGCACAGAAAATATTAGAAGTTAAGTTGGTCAAAGATCAGGTTTTGAAAGAAATCTTCCCGATCTAATTCCCTCCATTTGGACCTGACCCTGCATGGTGCTGTGCAGATCAGCACGTCGCAGGCACGGGCTTCCTGAAATGAAAACTATTTATCTGTTGGATGTAATGTAGCCATTTTTATTGGGTTTCTTTTGTTTTATATCTTGCCAGGCCATTTCCCAAGTGTTAGGATTTCAGGGAAGAGGGGGGAGATAGTACTTTGCCTCCTGTCATTTTGCTTTCTGCTGCTTGAGATAACTTCCTGCAGTAATGCCACAGCCTTCCTCTCTCATGATTGCCTAACATTTCCCTAACTTCAAATCCCTTGTGCCATTCAGAACAGTCAAAAGAAAGAGGATTTGCATAGAAGTGTCCTGGCAAGGACTCAGACAACTGAGGCCATGACTGGTCTCTGCACTCCCTCTCCTCAGAGTCTCATCATGCATGGACACATTTGCTTGGGGGAAACAACAGGATTTACTGGCATCATTTTCTTAAGCCGCTGCTGTGACCTATGTTGAAAATACATAATGTAGATTCCAGTTTGTTTTAATGAGAAATGATGCCTCAGGAGAACTACTGGATTTGTGTACAGTTATTCTCCTGTGTAGGCATAAAGGGCTGTATTTACCAGTAATTGCTAACACCAACAAATGGATATAAACTGGCCATCAGGAAGTTTAGACTTGAAATTAGACAAAGGTTTCTAACCATCAGAGGAGTGAAGTTCTGGAACAGCCTTCCAAGGGAAGCAGTGGGGGCAAAAGACATATCTTGCTTCAAGAATAAGCTTGATAAATGTATGGAAGGGATAATATGATGGGATAGCCTAATTTTGGCAATTAATTGATCTTCAACTATTAGCAGTAGATATGCCCAATGGCCTGTGATGGGATGTTAGATGGGGTGGGATCTGAGTTACTACAGAGAATTCTTTCCTGGGTGTCTGGCTGTTGAGTCTTGCCTACATGCTCAGGGTTTAGCTGATTGCCATATTTGGGGTCGGGAAGGAATTTTCCTCCAGGGCAGATTGGCAGAGGCCCTGGGCGTTTTTTTGCCTTCCTCTGCAGTGTGGGGCATGATTCACTTGCTGGAGGATTCTCTGCACCTTGAAGTCTTTAAACCACGATTTGAGGACTTCAATAGCTCAGACATAGGTTAGGGGTTTGTTACAAGAGCGGGTGAGTGAGATTCTGTGGCCTGCGTTGTGCAGGAGGTCGGACTAGATGATCATAATGGTCTCTTCTGACCTTAAAGTCTATGATTCTATGAATGTTGGTGGAAGTCCCTGAGTAGAAAAACTGCTTGTAGACCAGAATTCCCGGGCAGAAAATGGCTGTTACCATACCTGCAAGGAGGAAAGGGAAGGAGTGAAAAGGGATGAGCAGAGCTGCAAAAAATGAATAGCGAATCAGCCAAAAGGGCAGATAGGATGCTACTGCAGAAGTGCAAATTCTCAAGAGGTTTATGCCCATGCCAGGAAAGAAAAATCCCTGGGTGAGTTACCCAGTGTAAACCCAGCCTGCTCTCCACCCCAAGAAACTTCTGCTTCAGTGCAATGGGTTTGACTGGTAGGTTACAGCCTGGAGGCTGCATATTTACCACTAGTTCTCATATATGGAGCCAAATTGTTCCCTTAGTCTAAATCCCTTTGTTAATAGATGTGAGAGTTAATTGGATAGTAAAAATCCAAAGAGGGATTCACCATGTTCAGATTATTGTTCATGAGGTCATGTAATCTGATAGTCATAAGAGTTCAGTGCGCCAATGGCTATTCATGAAAATATTCACAATTCTAAAAATAGCATTGTCTGAACATTTGTCCAATTCAGAATTCTCCTGTTCTTAGACGTTTCAGCTATCAAATCTTGAAGGAGAAATAATTGCATCCAATTTAGGTTACTGGCCACACAACAGCCCACTAGTAAAAAAATGCAGAGCTTCCAAATAAACAGCAGGATAAAATCATTTGTTCCCTACTTCTAATATATTCACTTAAATTGGAATCCGCTGATTAATATTTCACAAATAGATCAGAAAAGGGAAAAAATAAAATAAATGTATTGTCTGAAATATATAGGCCAAACAGCTGTAATAGAATTAGACCAGGGATTAATTTGAGCCACTGTAGTCTTTTTGGAGAGTGGGGGAGTGTTTTATTTTACAAGAATTACCTTCTGTTATCTTCATGTTCTACCCTCTGAAAGTAATCAGGAAAGACAGTCCTCTGGCCATACTCTCTAACAATTTTTCCACACTTCCAGACACCAGTGGTTTAGAGAAGAGCTGGCTATAAAGGGTTTGGGGTGACGTGCTTGTGATGGCACAGCCTGAAGAGCGGTGAGAGGTAGAGATAGTGTTTTAGACAACGAGGAAATTCATTAGAAAGTGCTGCCTCCCCTCTAAATGAAGAAATAGGGTTTAGCTTCTAAAACAGTTTCCTTGGTGACTGGTTTATTGATCTTTTCCTCCGTTCACTTTGCACAGTGGAGCCATTACCACGACTGAGCCTAGATTCTCATCACCTCTGCTGTTTGCTTAACTGGTCTTCTTTCAGCTGTTAGGCTGATTATGATTTGCCATGAAATGTAGGGTTATTTCCTTTAAAACAAACTACTCTGAGGTGAAAAATTTATTCTGGGGCTGATCTTAAACTCAAGTCAATAACAATTTGCACCAGCTGAGGATCTTCTCTGGATTTTGAGTAGAAAAAGCACCCCGTGCAAATGAACGTCTCTCATTTAACAAAAACATACAAGTCCCGAAACAAAGCAGCAGTTGCAGGTGTCATACATTCTTCAGGTCAGCACATGTGCAGAAGATTTTCTTGGCATCTCTGCTTGAAAAAATGTATCTTATAGGGCTGAAGAAAATGTATAACTCTCTCTTGATATTTACCTGGTCTCTAGTGCAGCGTCTGAAAGACACTGCCAGGTTGCTGTGTTGCAGGCCAACCAAAAAAGAGTAAGTTCTTGGAACATGTTAACACAAAGATCCCTCTTTTATAGATAACTTTATTTTCATGGCCGGAAAAGAGAGATCAAAACTGCACAACATTTCCTGGATTATTCCAGATGTTTTTGGAGGTGTCCACGCTGGAGTCATTACAAAGAAAACTCCTACAATGTAAAACGTAAGGAAATGGGGTTACTTGCCCTTGTCTTCCAGGAAAGACAGTTCACATATCCCAAATTCTTCCATATCACTCCTGGGTCTGTGGGATATGTGCTGTTTATATACACCCCTGATATCCCACCAGGCTTTGCCAGAAGCTAGGAGTCAGGATATGACTGCCCAATGGACTACAAATCCTAGCCTTCCCTGGATTTCAGAGATGCTGGCTAAGAACTACCATGGGTCAATGTTATCTCTCCCCACTGAAGACAGAGGAGAATTCCATCCAACAATGCTCATGGAATTCCAGCCTCAGGCCATAAAGTCAGGGTCGATAAAAACAGATTCTTATATGAAGCCTACACTGTTTTTCCAAGGTCACCGTCTGCCCCTCCTCCAGTGACAGTGGCACCATTCCTTGTCCTGTACATATGCTTAAAAGCAAGCCTGAGATAGTGTGAGATTAGCTCCTCATAAATTGCAAAGAGTCTGTATACCTCATAACAGTTACTGGTTTGTGAGCGCAAACATAAAATAGGTACATTTCTCCTGAATTCTGTACGTTGCTTGCAGCCTTGATGCATGGCTGTGCTGTTCAAGACTATTCAGTTCAATGGGAAGACTCAGCTCAGAATTTCTCACTTGTCTGATTATAGTTACCATTGCCATGTTAAGATGAATACTGCCAGTAAACTAGAGCTAAAAATATACAAGGGAAACAGAGACTCATGCTTCCTGGTGTAGACTCATAACCTACAGAAAATAACCTCTTCCCCAGTCCTAGCAATGGGCTTGAGGCCTTGTGTAGGGTAGAGGCATGTATCTTTCACTCAGAATCCACAATTAACCTACACTCAGGAGGTAGGACACTGAAGTTATGGTCCAATGGCCTGATCTGGTGTGAAAAACCTTATGTCCCTAAATTAGTGTTCTAGGGATAGCAGCTTAATTTTAATGGAACTGCTTCATTAGCTTCTCTCTTGCTTCAGTAAGACATTACACATCCGTCTCAAACCCTGTACAGTTGGGCACAGCTTGTGGTGCCCTGAATTAGAACTGTGTTGAAAGTCACATCTTTGTGCTGCCATGGCAGAAGAGCATAGCACTCTTGGAGTTAAGGCTCAGCTAGTACACCGGAGAGCTTTTATACAGGAATCAGTGTTGAAAGTTCTCCTCTCGCCTTTTATTTGTACATGAATTAGGATTAATTATAATCTCTGAGTGACAGAAACTCAGTCGTAAGCAGTTAGAAAAACGTCACATTTGTTTGCTTTGTGTTAATGCCACTGACTCAAAATAATTCATGCTGCTCCAGCCAGATGGTAGAAAGAGGGTGCATTGTTGTTCTTTTTTCTTCTTTCTAGCGGGCATCCTAAATCCAGCAAGAAAATCTCCAGATGGATGAATACTCTGCATCCAATAAGCATGGGCTGCTCAGCTAGAGAACTGCTTTGTAATTTTGGTGGCAGGTTGCACATATTCATGCTTTGGATGGGCAATGAAACCCCCTAGCAATTGTTATTGGACCTGTTTGAAACCAGAGCTCAATTCCATTCTCACACTGGTGAGAATTAGAAAGAAACCAGCTGAAGTCAAAGGAGTTACACTCTCATACAACGGGTGTAGGTGAGATCAGACAAAGGCTTAAAAAAATTGAGCAAAATGAGAAATGTTTAATAGTTTTTAACTGACCTGACTTGCAGTGAAGAACAAAGGACAATACCAGACATTAGGAAAATTCACTTTCCTGGGTGGGTAGCTGGATAAAATTTCTCTATATTAACCTGTGGCCTTTTAAAGCATCTGTTAGTACTTCCTGGGCACATGATCCTGTAGAGCCTACTTAGACAAAAATCATTGAAGTAAATGGAAGTTTTGCCTGAATTAAAACTGAAGGATCAAAATTAATAGAACTGTGAGAGGATGTAAGATCCACTTCACAAAGGACTTTGAAATGTCTAAATCTGGCTTTGTTCTGACTTAGAATTCTCCAAGAAGAAAATTTTAAACAAATTGTTTGGGATCAACTGAAATATTTTTTTTCAGTTTCTACTTTTAATTTTGAATGCTCTATCATAGAAAACAAAATTAAACATACTCAAAGTGAAAAGTCATTTCAAAACAGAAAACCAGGACATTTCCACATTGTTGGAATCTTTCTGATTTTCTCCCAGAATGAAAGTCCAGCAAAAAAATAACCAGATTTCCCAAAATGCTTCAAACAGAACTGCATATTCTGATGGAATATGGTTCTGTCAAAAGAAAAAGAGGACTTGTGGCACCTTAGAGACTAACAAATTTATATGAGCATAATCGTGAGCTACAGCTCACTTCATCGGATGCATTCAGTCATGCATTCTGTCAAAGTTCTCTGACCAGCTCTTTTGTTCATTACTTGTTTACAGAAATGCAACATGCTAAGACTGTGCAACATTTGTGCAAGGGAACACAAAGACATTTTACATAAGTGGTGAAACAGAGGTTATATGTATTATTACCAAATAACAGGAGTTATTTGCCCAGTATGAATACTGGGATGTAGGGGCATGACAGATAGAGACAGAAAGTTATTGGTTATTGTATGAACAGAACATCCATAGTTATATTAGATAAGTAATAAGAGACAAACTCATGTTTCAGCTAAGACGACAACCACTAAATGAGAGGAGTTAAGAAGAAATGTCTTATATACCATAATTGTCCGTCCTGGAGATTAATGTACCTTCCTCTAAAGTACTAGCTACTGTAAGATATTATACTGGAATAGAATTGACTGTACAGATCAAAGTGGTAGTCCATCTGTGTTTCTAGTGGGATTGGGTGGCAGGTTGGGAGCCAGGAAGGTACGTAGTAGGGGATACTGGCCACCAGCAGAAATGAGGTGAGTAATGAAAATGAAAAGGGCTGGTAGGACAGGGTTTGCCAGCAGGCAGGAACAAGGAGATTACTGAAACTGAGATGGGAGAGGGAATGGGGTAATGGAAAAAAGGTTAGGTGGCTAGAACTTCACGAAAGAATCCTGACTTGAGTGGAGATGTCCCAGCCTCAATTCCTTTAACCTTCAACGGAGGCTGTTTGTTAATAAGTGTGACAGCCAGAAAGACAGAAAAGGTCTCAACTCAGTATCACAGGTACTCATTTAAAGGCGGCTTTATATACATATACTTGGACACCTGATCTTCAGCTACCTTTCCACTTAACCAGACAAGTCGTGTCAGGACAGAGTCAAATTGTCAATGTGTTAACGGGAAGCTGTTTTCTTTTTGTTTATATTGAGAGGGGATGGCAAATATTACAAATTGCATTGCTACTCTGCCTGTGTTCAGCAAAGTAACACAAACCAGTTTTGAACGTTAACAAGGTTAAGTTTTTACAGTTGAGTAAAAGAAGCAGTCTTCTCAATATATTATTATTTCTTTGAATTTTAAATACAGCTACAGGCACGCATCCTATGCTCTGGACACCTATCCTATAGGTTTGCAGCAGCGGCAGTTTCAAATTGCTATGATGTAGCCATGGTACATTTTCCCCATTTTTGTCATTAACCTGCAGACACTGTGAGAGTGGACTTCCAGTTAGGGCCTTCAAAGTCTCAAATGTATTTCTGGACATGCCTTTTAGAGGCTTCCTCAATACACTGCACCATACTATTCCACCACTGTTTACAATCCTTTCAACAGGCCTTTTAGATTGCTTGCTCAAGGCATTCCTTTCCCTCTATTTCACACGTCTTCCTCTCTTCACTGACTTGACTCTGACTTCCAGTGCATCCATTCTGCACCATGCCTTTTTTTTTCTCTCCCATAATTTGTTTGTATCATCTGTAATCCACCACTGCTTTTTCATTCTCCTGAGTGCTGCCTGTTTTCCAGCAATCTCTGTGATAGAATCTGGAAATAAAGTCCATTTTTCCATCATGGTAGACATCTAGTGATCCAATATAGAATATGTTGTTGGAAATTACTAGCATGTAACTATTAGTGAAGGTTTCATTATGAAGCTTGTCAAAACTGAAGAGTTTTGATGAGTTTGATGCAAAAAGTACCCACCTCTGGAACTTTATAAAATAGAACATCATTGTTGCCTTTGAGGCATCTGTCATAAATATAAAGGGAAGGGTAAACACCTTTAAATCCTTCCTGGCCAGAGGAAAAACCCTTTCAATTGTAAAGGGTTAAGAAGCTAGGATAACCTCGCTGGTACCTGACCAAAATGAACAATGAGGAGACAAGATACTTTCAGAGCTGGAGAGTGGGCGGGGAGGCAGCGGGGGAAGAAACAAAGGTTCTCTCTGTGTGTTGCCTTTGCCGGGACCAGAGCAGGAATGCAGGTCAGAACTCCTGTAAAGGGTTACTAAGCAATCTAGTTAGATATGCATTAGATTCTGTTTTGTTTAAATGACTGATAAAATAAGTTGTGCTAAATGGAATGTATATTCCTGTTTTTGTGTCTTTTTGTAACTTAAGGTTTTGCCTAGAGGGATTCTCTCTGTTTTGAATCTGATTACTCTGTAAGGTATTTACCATCCTGATTTTACAGAGGTGATTCTTTTACTTTTTCTTCAGTTTTTTTTTTTCCTTTGCCTCCATAGCTCTCCTGTGGGCAGCATCTTTGGCTGTTTCTTTGGTTTCTGTCATGTTTGCCTGAGAAATACTACAGGGTGGAATTCTGGATCCGGTCCTTCCTGCATTAAAACTGCTCCCACACCACGCTCGGACGCATCTGTGTTTACTAGGAATGGTTTGTCAAAGTCTGGGGCCCTTAGCACAGGGTCAGACATGAGTGTCACTTTAAGCTGGTTAAAGGCCTTCTGACACTCTTCGGTCCACTAACGGCATTTGGCTGTTTCTTTTCGGTTAGGTCTGTCAGTAGGGCGGCGATTTGGCTGTATTGCGGTACAAATCCCCTGTAATATCCGGCCAAGCCTAAGAAGGATTGGACCTGTTTCTTTGACTTTGGCCACTTTTGGATAGCATCCACTTTGGCTTGTAGGGGGTTGATAGTTCCTTGACCCACCTGGTGTCCAAGGTAAGTCACTCTGTTTAGGCCTATTTGACGCTTCTTAGCCTTAACCATTAGTCCTGCCTCCCTTATGCGCTCAAAAACTTTTTGTAGATTTCCAGGTGTTCTGCCCCGGAATCCGAAAATATGGCCACATCGTCAAGGTAGGCGACCGCATATTCTCCTAATCCCGCTAGGAGACCATCTACAAGTCTTTGGAAGGTGGTGGGTGCATTCCGCAGCCCGAAAGGGAGTACATTAAATTCATACAGCCCGAGATGTGTGGTGAAGGCTGACCTTTCCTTGACAGATTCATCTAGCGGTACCTGCCAGTACCCCTTGGTTAAGTCCAAGGTAGAGATGAACTGGGCCCGTCCCAGTTTCTCTAATAGTTCATCTGTGCGTGGCATTGGATAGTTGTCTGGGCGAGTTACAGCATTTAGCTTACGGTAGTCCACGCAAAAACATATTTCCCCATCTGGTTTGGGAACTAGAACCACTGGAGATACCCAGGCACTGCCAGAGGGGTAGATTACACCCATCTGTAGAATATCCTGGATTTCCCATTCTATAGCAGTTTTAGCTTGAGGAGACACCCGGTAAGGTTGGACTTTAATTGGGTGTGCATTACCTGTGTCAATGGAGTGGTATGCCCGTTCAGTCAGTCCTGGGGGGGCTGAGAACGTCGGCGCGTAGCTAGTGCACAGCTCCTGGATCTGCTGTCGCTGCATATGCCCAGGGGTCATGGAGAGGTTCACTTCTTCCACGCCACCAGCACTTTTCCCTTCGTAGTAGACACCTTCAGGCCACTCAGCGTCATCTCTTTCCTGGGCTGTAAACTGGCAAACCTTTAATTTTCTGGAATAAAAGGGCTTTAGAGAATTAATATGGTACACCTTAGGCTTTTGGTTGGAGGTGGGGAATGCTATGAGATAATTAACAGCTCCCAGGCGCTCCTGGACCATGAATGGCCCTTCCCACAACGCTTCCATTTTATGGGCCTGTAGCACCTTTAAGACTATGACTTGGTCCCCAACTTTGAAGGAACGCTCTCTGGCATGTCTATCATACCAGGCTTTTTTGTCTTTTTGAGCATCCTGTAAGTTTTCTTTAGCAAGGGCTAAAGAGGTTCGGAGGGTGTTTTGTAGGTTGGTTACAAAGTCCAAAATGTTACTTCCTGGAGAAGGTGTAAACCCGTCCCATTGCTGCTTCACCAACTGTAATGGCCCCTTAACCTCACGGCCATATACAAGTTCAAATGGTGAAAACCCTAAACTGGGATGTGGTACAGCTCTGTAGGCAAAGGGCAACTGCTGCAACACTAGGTCATTGGAGTGCTCATTTATGAATTTACATATCATGGCCCCCAAAGTCCCACTAAATTTCTCCACCAGGCCATTTGTTTGATGATGGTAAGGGGTGGTAACCAAGTGATTTACCCCATGAGCTTCCCAAAGGCTTTCCATAGTTCCTGCCAGGAAATTAGTTCCTGCATCTGTGAGGATGTCGGAGGGCCAACCTACCCTGGCAAAAAACATCTGCTAGTGCCTGGCACACACTTTTAGCCCTGGTGTTGCTTACAGCTACTGCTTCTGGCCATCGGGTGGCAAAATCCATGAAAGTCAATATGTACTGCTTTCCTCTGGGTGTCTTTTTCGGAAAAGGACCCAGAATATCCACAGCTACTCACTGAAATGGAACTTCAATGATGGGGAGTGGATAAAGAGGGGGCTTTGACCTGGTCTTGGGATTTTCCCACTCTTTGGTATACCTCACAAGACCGGACATAGGTAGAAACATCCTTGCCCATTCCCTCCTAGTGGAATGACCTCCCCAAACGGTCTTTGGTCCTGTTCACCCCAGCATGGACACTAGGATGATCGTGGGCCAAGCTCAAGAGCTTTACCCGGTACTTAGTTGGAACTACCAACTGTTTCTGAGGATGCCAGTCTTCCTGGTGTCCACCAGAAAGTTTCCTTGTATAAAAGTCCTCTTTCTACAACAAACCTGGATTGATTAGAAGAGCTGAGAGGTGGTGGGTTGCTCCGGTCCGCCGTCCAAGCTCTCCAGAGGCTTTCATCTGCTTCCTGTTCAGTCTGGAACTGTTCCCTTGATGCTGGAGACATCAGTTCCTCATTGGATTGTGGACCTAGGCTTGGTCCCTCTGGAAGCGATGTAGGGGATGGGGCTGTTTCCGTTGACTGTGAACCGCTCTCCGCTGGTGCACTATGTTGGGGTTCAGGCTCCGGCTGATCGACTTGTGTAGGGTTATCGGCTGCTGCCGGTTCCGGTTCTGGGACTGGCTCTGTCTGGGTCTCTGGGACAGGATCCACTACTGCTGTTGCAGACGTTGGCATGGGGTCTGGGTCCATCACCTCTGACCGGGTCCTGGTAGAAGTTTCTGGAACAGAGCTAGACGGGACGGCTTGCTTAGCCTGGCAGCGGGTGACCGTTCCCACCCTCTTAGCTAGCTTCACATGATTGGCCAAGTCTTCCCCCAACAGCATGGGGATGGGATAATCATCATAGACTGCAGAAGTCCACGTTCCTGACCAGCTCTTGTACTGGACAGGCAACTTGGTTGTAGACAAATTGAAAGAGTTGGACCTGAAGGGTTGAACTGTCACTTGGATCTCTGGGTCGATTAAATTGGGATCCACTAAGGAAGCATGGATAGCCGACACTTGTGCTCCGGTGTCCCTCCACATGGTGACCTTCTTCCCGCTCACACTCACAGTTTCCCTCCGCTCTGAGGCTGTCTGGGCCTGAGGACCTCTGGTGTGTTTCTGGTGCAATGAACTGTAATTGGTTGGGGTTCTTGGGGCTGTTGGCCTTTACATGCCCTGGTTCATTACATTTAAAACGTCGTCCAGCTGACGGGTCACTGGGGCGAGGTGGGCTGCTGGAGAACGCTGTGGCAGGACAATAAGATGTCTGGAGTATTCCTTGGTGTGTAGCTGGGGCCTTGGGCTGCCACCGGTAATAGGGTGTGGTCTGAGGGTGTCCCTTCTGGTATCTGCTTCAACTGCGACCAGGGTTGTTCCGCTCTCCTCCCTCCACCCATTTTGTTTTGGCTTGCCCTGCCTCTGGCGGTCTGGGACTGCTCGTATCGATCAGCATAAGAAGCAAGACTTTCTGCCGAGTCCATTTCCTTATCCCATAAACACTGTTTTATTTCCTCCTTGGACATATTCAGGAATTGCTCCTGAGCTATCAAATCACACATTCCGTCAAAGCTAGTGACACCCCTTCCTTGGACCCATTTATCTAACAGATCCTTCATCTAGTTTAGATAGCCACATTACTAAGTCCAGGCCCTCTCTTAAGGGTTCGAAATTTTACTCTGTACGTTTCAGATGTAATTTGAAATTGCTTTAAAACCAAATCCTTGAACTTATTATAGTCAGAAGCCTCATCAATAGGTATCTTATTGAATATGTCCAGAGCTCTTCCAGTTAATTTTGCGACCAATGTGGTCATCTTGTGAGCTTCAGAAATTGTATGGATAGTGCACAGTCTCTCAAAGGTCAGAAAGTATTCAGCAATATTACTGGATTCATCATACTGTGGACATAGTTGCTCCCATTTGTGGATTGTTGGGGAAAGATGGTAAGGGTTATCCAGTAGATTCCGCTCAGCCTTTGCCTTCTCCATCTCCAGTGCATGCTTCCTCTCTTTTTCCTTTTCCTCCATTTCTTTTTCCCTTGCCTCCATAGCTCTCCTGTGGGCAGCCTCCCTTTCCTCCTCAGGATGGTAAATACCTTACAGGGTAATCAGATTCAAAACAGAGAATCCCTCTAGGCAAAACCTTAAGTTACAAAAAGACACAAAAAGAGGAATATATATTCCATTCAGCACAACTTCTTTTATCAGCCATTTAAACAAAACAGAATCTAACGCATATCTAACTAGATTGCTTATTAACCCTTTACAGGAGTTCTGACCCGCATTCCTGCTCTGGTCCCAACAAAGGCAACACACAGACAGAGAGAACCTATGTTTTTCTCTCCCCCTCCCCCAGCTTTGAAAATATCTTGTCTCCTCATTGGTCATTTTGGTCAGGTGCCAGCGAGGTTATCTAGCTTCTTAACCCTTTACAGGTGGAAGGGTTTTTCCTCTGGCCAGGAGGGATTTAAAGGTGTTTACCCTTCCCTTTATATTTATGACAGCATCCATGCTCAAATTCCGTGCAAGATCAGCATTCCTAAATATACATACATCCCTGATGAGTTTTTTACTTGTAATTGGGCCAGCTAGTAAACTTAGGGAGGATTAATGACCCACCAGAGTTTGGCAGAAAGCAGCACGTTTATTACACTGATATCTAAGCTCCAAAGAAGAAAAAGCTGGGGGAGGGGGTTGGGTCACACTCACATCCGCATCCTCACGCTCCCAGGACAGGCACAGCACTGGAGATGTCAGGATCCTTCAGGGTAAGTGTCCCACAGTGCAGCAATGGATGGTGTGATGAAGGTAAGTCTTCCCAAGGCACGATGGAATGCAACTCAGTGAACCCCTGGCCAGGCAATCCGGGCGAAGGGCCTTTTTGGGAGGTACAAGCTTGTGAGTGCACTCCTAAGCACATGGCCACTTCCCCTTTTAAGGACCTGCTCCTCATGGCCTGCGACTAGAGATGACTTGGCCGCATCTGGTTGGTCACACTCCACCTCAGGCAGTGTCCATGCTGTGTCCACGCATTGGGTGTGTGATCACTGCCTAATTAGAGTCCCAGACACCATGTCTACCTTGGAGCTCTTCTGAAGCAGCCCATTCATCCCACAAACATTCCAGGAGGGAGAGGAAAAGCTACTTCACAGGTATTCAAAGAGGAAGAGGAGACAAAATGGGGCGGGGGGGGAGTGTAACAGACTTTTCGAGCACAGAGGTTATACATAGCACAGTCATACAGAGCATACAGATCACTGCTGTTCCTACAACAAGTTTAGTCAAGGTTTCTGAACTAGAATGTGACCCAAGTTTGCACTGTGACCTGATGGATATCAAAATGTATTCTAATGGCAACTTTTGTGCTGAAACCAGGTAGCCATTTAAAATAGTCCATGTGGAAACAAATTCTCGGTTCCTGTATTCCTTTTTATTCCTTGATAGTTAATCTAGATACTCTTTTTAGGCAAAAATCATTGTCTCCCGTGTGTGATGGGTCAAAACAGGAAAATGGGGAAAATGGATATTGGCCATTAAACACTGAGACCTAATTATTAGCTCTATTACCCAGTTGAAAATAAGACCAATAGTTCTGACATACACTGTAAGGCGGATACAGACAAGTGAAGCAATAAAGTGGAAGGATGAATATAAGAGGCTAGAAAAAAAATGGTAGTGCCAGTGTAACTTTATATGAAGCAAAAGGTCAAGATCGCATAAAAAGCAATTATTCTCTCTACAGTTAAAATCCTAGGATTGGAGATTACTTCTATGCCGACCACAGAGTATTTATAAAAGGAAGGTCTGAAGGAAATCCCACAGGCTAAAAAGATATTTGCACGATTCACAGAGACACGACAAATATGCTTAGCAAGATGATTTTCTTGAAAACCTAATTTTTAAAGGATAAGCCATGTGCAAGCTAAAAGTCTCTAAATATCTCTGTTTCTAATTAAACACTGCTGGCATTTACAGTCTCCTTATGTACAGTCCTTTTACATTTTAGGACAGGAAGTGAAAAATATTGTATTCATCGTCAACTGTTGTGTAGAATTGCTGTGCAGTGTTGAACAGCTGCTGCACTCATGTCTCTCAACCTTCAAGCATGCCAATTTTGAGAAGCAAAATGTGACAAATAACCAAAATGAGGAACATCTGTTTTGTAGCACCTCATGCCGTCGTTGAGAGAGGTCATTTAACACAATAAACCTTGTTTTTAAGGAAGTTTGCTCCCTGTGTGAATTAAGCCATTTTACAAAAGAAAACTGGGAACATAGATTGCATTATGCACAAACATAAGGATCAAACTACATGTATCATTAAGAAAAGTTGAACCCTGGAGCTTCAGATTTCCAGCACAGGTTGCTACCACTTGAACTCAAGGAGTAATTGCTCTGCTGCAAACCAGCCACTAGAGGAGGATTTGATACACACTGTGCTATGCAGAGGAATATTAGAGATCAGGAATCCTGAGTTCTATTTCTGGCTGGGTAGGGAATGTGATCTAGCCTGGCTAGACAGGAGAACCAAAGCCAGAGATTTGGAACTAACATTGTAACGTAGTGTAGCTGCATGGATAAAACTTAGGTCTGCTGTATTAGACAACTGGCGTGAAATCATGTCTCAACTGAAGTCACTAAAAAACTTGCCAGTGATTTCAGTGAGACCAGGATTTCACCCCAGGTTCAATTTTTCCTGCCCACCACAAAAGTGGTGAGATAAAAAGGACAGACAAAGAGATAGGTTCTTAAAACCAAGGTATCATGCCATTAGAGATGGATTACACCAGCCAGTTCCCCAACATGCTCAGTGATACATGTTTCATCTTCAATAAGTGCAGGCAGTCCGGCAGAGTTGTAGGAAAGGGATCTTTATTAGTCTAGTGAGTGGAGCTCTAGAGTTTATGGGCAAGTGGCCTGAGCTGGGTTTGTATTTCTGAGCACCTAGTGCTGCAATGAACAAAGTCCCTTGTGACACCAGACTTTGTTCTCCTGTTCTAGTCATCATACTAAAAATAACTTCATAAAATTATTTAAATATAATGTCCAAAGTGAGGGAAGGAAAGCTTTTTGATCCGGAAAACCCCTGATTCCCCCCTACCTGTACTCTCTAGAATTTATTTCCTCGGGCCTTTTTCAGCCCAGAATTATATTTTCCCATATTATTGCTCTCTGTAGCATTCTCTGAGAAGAAGAGGAGACTTAATTTTGAAGGTCCCAGATTTCTCCCCTTTTCCCAGCATGCTTTGCCAAGAGGGGCTTGTCAACTAGGCTTTTCTTCCCCTATGCTTTAATAAGAGTAGCTTTTCTGCTCTCTTTCCCATTGAGCAAGCCTGGTGTGCACCAGGTCTTGAAACCAGGGTGGAGCTTTCGCAGGACGTGCACTCCCTGGTATTTTCTCTCCTCATAGAACTAGGGAAGAGTGTTCTTACCTTCTTTTCTGTCAGAGCTCCATTCTCTGGGGGAAAAACAAGTCTGGGTTGCTATGTATTGCAATCTGACTTGACTGGATTATGGCAATTGAAAAACTGCTTGGTACAAGTTTCTTGTATACAGCATTGTCAATATTAATACTGCCAAACCCAAACATTCAAAAATCATGAGACAGCCACCTCTCCCACCACCCCACAATGAAATTCAGAATTTCCAAGCTAGATTTTTTAAAATGAATTTGTGTTATGGTTTGGGAGCTTTAGGGTGCACTTGGGTCACATTTTCAAGCTTTTTTCTGCTACCATGGGGGATAAGAATGTCCTATTTTAAGAATGAAAGACGAAATCCTCATATATTCACATGACTCCAGCAGCTGGGGCTTTAAATAAAATATCAAATGTTACAAGACTCAAAATTGCAAGAACTGGCACACTGCTTAAGTTATTTTCTGTCTTGGCTTTTCAGCTGGTGTCTGTCTTTGTTTCAATAAAAATAAAGACTTTAAAAACAACATGCCCTGTCTTAAGTTACATGCATTGTAACATTGTTCTTAATAAAGTTGTGCAACACTGCTACCTTCCCACCCAGAAACTGGTAACATTTGTGCTGTCTGTTGTGCATTATTTTAATTAAATCTGGGCTATCCACCAGAAATATTTGTCTTGTTTAACAAAGATAAACTCCTTTTTTTCTGAGCAGACTTGCAGTCATCATCTTCTCCAGCACAGTAAACTGGACCCAGCAGGCCCAATCCAGTAGAAATTAGGGAGACTTCACACTTTATGGGATAGCACTGCTGCATTGTATTGAACCTAGGCCAGCTTGCATTGAAGTTAACAGCAAAACTTCTACTGATTTCAGTGGAACTGGATCAGGTCCCCAGGATACTAAGGCAAGATATCTGGCTACTGTCGGTCATCTGTATGACCTTCCAATGCCTTCTTGGATGGTCAACCATCTGACTAGCCACATTCATCTACTTCCTTCCCCATGTGGTTTGTAAAAACAGCAATGTACTGAGACTGAATCAGTCCCAGGGGTTTCAGCTTGTATATGGAACTGAGGCATGTGTGACAGCGAGGGCAAAATAAGACCTCCTAGCCAGCCAGGTAATTCCCAGGATCATTCAGCTAAAACCTAGGGATGGTATAACAAGGTTAAGCTCCAAGAGAAGCAGACATGATGAATGTGTTGTAAAACATGCAGCAGACAAGTTTATGGATCTGGAAAAAAACTCTCATCTGCCTTCCCAAGTAGTTCCAGCTTCTCCTTCATATTAAGGATAATGCTCCAACAGCATTGCTAAAAACAAATGGCTCTGAGGGGCAGACATCCACTCTCCCAACCTCTGCCTGATGATTTGCAATGAATAAATAGTGCAGTGCCGCTGTCAGCTTAGACGAACCATCTTCAGACAAGAAATTAACTTGAAAGGGAGAATAATGCACAAATTTAATCCCCCAAGCATCTGGTTTTTCTGATGTTCTTTATATTTTAAATATAAACTGCAGAAAAATGGTCTGGATCTGAGGTTTTTATCCCCACGATCTCGCCAGGACCTTCTCATTAAAATCACACAGAAATTGACTTTACTGCATTCACTGAACATCAGCTCCCTCACCCCCACCCACATATTCACCTTAATATACTGCCACAAATGGCAACGGACAGACTTCTGCTCAGCTGACAGCTTTTTGTCAGAGGGGTGAGCCAAGTTTGCTAATGCAATTGTGGTGCACACTTCCATATGCCAGTTTCAAAAAATAAATAAGACTGCCTGGAGTGCAAAAGTCACTTAGCATGCTCTATATGTCGCCAAATGACTATGACTAATGAACTTCCAAAATGCTAAATGAAAAATATGTTCCTGGTGCAATCGCACCTGGAATGTTATGTTTGGTTCTGGGCACCTCTATTACCAGAAAGCTATTAACAAACTGGAGGTAGTTCAGAGAAAAACAACAAAAATGATTAAAAAGCTGAAGGATAGTCTTATAAGGAAAGATTAAAAGAGCTAAATGGCACTTGGCTAAGTGACCACTAAAGAGGAGCATGTGGTTTACCTTAAAGTCCTCCATGGAATTGGCTCAAGCTACTTAAGAGATCCTTAAAAAGCAATACTTGTGAGGATGGGGGCCAGCTGCTGAAACAGTTCAGTCTCCCATCTACAGAACACACTTCCAGAGAAAATTAGAATGCCTAAAATCTTACCACATTCCAAAGTAAGAAGCTAATTTCTTCATCTTAGATTTCCCTCTAGAGAAACAAGAGAAAGGAATAGATACCTAAGGTAAAATTTTCAGAAGCACCGAAGTGATTTAGGAGCCCAAGTTTTATTTTCCAAATGGACTTAGGCACTTAAGAGCTTAGACCTATTGACTTTCAATAAGACTTATAGTCCTAAATCATTTAGGTGCTTTTAAAAATATTATCCCCAACCATTTTGGGCAGAAAGGAAAGAAGCTAAACTAGATTACATGTCTTTATACTAGTTTTATTATCAAGTGTTCAGATACAAGGAATCATTTAGAGAGTGTGAGAAAGTACTAACAGGATGTAATTATGAAAAGAAAAGTTTAGAGCAAATTTCTTGACAATAAAATGTCCTAAGCTGTTGACAGGTATCTTTATAGAAATGGTAGGACTGTTCCTGGGGGAATAGCCCTGCACTAGCAGAGGAAATAGACTAGCTCACCTAATGGGTTGCTTCCACCTCAGGAGTTAGGGTTGCATTCCATCACAACCACTCAGTTGTCTACTTCTCCCACTACTGTATGTATGCCTTCTGCAATATTGTCCTTATAACTAGAAAACTCTCCTTGAAGTGCTCCATGAGACCTTTCCCACTTTCAAATCAAGGCACTTCTTCCATAACACCTACAAGAAAGGCTAGACTGAGGAGAAGTCAGGCAATTGGATGGCTTTTTTAAGGTATATAAGTAGTACATGTAAACATTTTAGATATTTGATTCTATCCATCAGATCATTTCAGCCCTCCATAAGTCACTTGCTTGCTGTTAATGGTAAGTATGTGTTGTTCCTCCACAGTTGTGAAGCCCCACTCAATCTCAAATCCTTCCATTATTTCTGGGATTATTTTAATTCTGCATGTTCCACTAGGATTTTTATTGTGAGACACGCATGTATCAAAATAGTCCCATCTGTTGACTTGCCAATATCAAAGAATTCTTCTTTGAGCATTCTTCTGTCTTTGTGACCAATCTCCTTAAAACAACAATTCTCTTTTCCATAGGGACTAGAGCTTTCATATGGGCAGACTGTCATCCTTATCTGAGGCCAGATTACTCAGAGAAATTCACCCCTGTACAGAGGGCCAGCACAAGACTTATCCATCACTTAAGTATCACTCTGATCTGGGACTGCAAATACTAGAGTGCACTATTCATAACTGAATGGTTATTACATGCTGTCACTACACATATAAGTGACTGTGGGTCTTTCATTCCAAGGAACCGGTTTGTTAAGAGTTTGATTGACATGATCTTGGTATCATTGTTATCCCACAACACCTATTGCCATGAGAGCTGCTTTATGCATATTACCCAAACACTTCGCTCAGTGGCCAGTCTGTTTAAAAACAAATGAAATACAAAAAGTTACTTTGCTGTGAAAGCTCTGCTTGCCAGGAACCTTGTGTTCTTCAGGTTTTCTCGATAAACTCATCATATCTACCAGTCTGTTTCAAAACGCATGAGTCAAGGCTCATTAATGCCCGAGAACAAAATGTAATGCAACATCATGGCTGTTACAGATTGATGGGATGATTCATCCAGAAAAGCAATCACAAGGAGAGTTTTGAAAAATGGCTTATGGGAGGACCACAGAGAAGGAAACAGCAGCTTAATGAAAGACATGTACCAAATCATAACTAACTACTACTGCAGTTTGTTCCTATTCCCCTCAGTAATTCTATCCATTTGTTACTTGGGAAGCATGATGGGGTGGATAACAAGGGTTAAGGAGCTGCTCTGGGCTCAGCCAGCTCTGCCCCACCATACCTGCAAGAGATGCACAATCTGGAGAAGGAGTTTAAAAGGGAAGCAGAACAGTTCTTTTTGTGGCCAGACCAGGGAAGAGAATACACCTTCAATCCTCAGCTCCTGAGGAGAGGAGCTGACAGAAGGCAGGCGCTTCCTTGACAACCACTGCCTGAAGGTCCCTCCCTAAGGGAAAATCCAGGAGATCCTCATCCTGATCCACCTTGAGAGGGAGGCATTCCTTGCTGTCCCTTACTAACACGGTTTATTTGTGTTAACGCCCCTTCAGAGAATACTCTGGGCAGAGACTTTGAAGTCATCTGTCTCGAGAGACAAGTCACAGGAAGAGACAGGCCACAACAGTGCGGGAGCAGCCAGAACCAGCATGCACCAGTGAAGAGAGAGCTTCCTTGCCATGTCTGGCCACAAGGAGGTGCCAGTGGTAACCTGACCCCTTCACGGGAAGATTTGTCCTAACTTCTACTTAATCCAGACCTCTGAGAGTAGAAGGCACTATTATCTCCGAGGGTGAAAGAATTCAAAGGCTGTTTTAAATAACATTTCTTGTTCTCTTTACTGGAGTGTGACCTGCCTCTTTTCTCCCTCTTGGTGTAGCTAGATTTGGCTGGATTACAAACAAACAAAACGCCACACACATACTCCAGAGCAGAAGAGAGATGTCAGAACAAAAAGCAACACATATGCCAAGCACACCACTTAGAGAAAGAGGTTAATAGATAGAATACTGGTACTGTATATAACAGTATGTAATGTACACTAATAACGTGTCACAGGAAGTATACATATTGCCTACATTATTTGTATTGACATCATACAGACCCTTTTTGGTGTATTGCTGAAGTCACAAAGACTGTCCAGCACATCTCTGAAATTAACTAACTTGTAGCAGTGAAAACTAAAGGAGATAAATAGTGATTATGGCCTTTCAAGAGGTTCTTGGCACTATCCTGTTGCCTTTAGCTTTAGCTGAGTGGTAATAAAACCTGGGACATTTTTGTTGAAAGAGAAATCTGTGACAATCATTAGTTTATTTGTAAAACAATGTACATACATCCCATTTCCTTAAACAGCAGCAGAAACCAATCAAAATGCAGCCACATCTACCTGTGCAGGAGCCTGGCATTTCTGCCTGGTCCCAAGAAACAGCGCTCTTGCTTCTGTTTCTCTCCAGGCACCAAAACATTGTCCTGCTGATACCCTCCCATGGTTCCAATCTCAGAAAGCCAAACTGGATTCAAATATTCTCTCTGTCTGAGGGCTGGTCTACACTACAAAGCTATATTAGTAAATTCTCTATGTGAAAAATCCACACCCCTGAGTGACAGCTCTATGTGGGCAGGACGGCTTCTCCCGTTGACATAGCTACAGCCTCTCAGAGAGGTGGATTAACTATGCTGACAGGAGTGCTCTCTCCAATCAGCATAGAGAGTCTTGATTACAGCACTACAGCAGTGCAGCTCCATTGTTTTAAGTGTAAACTTGCCCTTAACTTGACTCAGAGGAGGGATTTGAATCCACATCTCCCTATGGCACAGCCAAGTGCCTTAATCACCAGGATATAAAATCATTCTCATATTCTTTTTCGCCTAATTAAATATTTATACAAAGTGGATGTCTTCAACAGGAGCCTTGAGAGCAGAATAGCCCATCACCTGATAGTTAGAGGAGTCACCTAAAAGGGTGAAGGGGAAAACTGAGTTCAACTGCCTGCTTGGGAGTGGGGATTTAAACCTGGGTCTCCCACATCCCAAACACATGCCCTAACCACTGGGTTGAAGGCAGGGCCGGATTAAGACCTTTAGAGGACCTAAGCACTAAAAAGATTATGGTGCCCCCCCATATGTAATTCAAAATAAAAACAATACTATACCATAAAATAAAATTTTACTTTTCGAAATGACACAAAACTTACATGAATGCTGAAATTAAAATAGCATCTTTCTAGATTTTCTGATTGCAAAATTCTGGATAAGGTCATAGAAGCTGACTTGACGAATCATGTTTGCTTCCATACACAATAGGGAAAGTGAATCAAGTCTATCCTGACACATTGTTCTCGGAGGTTTTTTATTCTTTTCAGCTGAGAAAAAGAGCGTTCTGCGGAGCAGTTAGTAATCATCAATGTTAGAAAAATACATAGTGCGATCTCTACATTTGGAAATACACATTGTATTCCCTCTTTCAATATTGTGTCATGAAGATCAATGTGACTGAATTTCATTTTTCCTGTTTCATTAAACGCTGCGCTCATATAACAGTGGAACTGCCGTACTTCTCCACAGAGATTCATGTTCAAGTCAACCTGAGTATGAGTCAACTAGCTTTTGGGAACCTTGTGAATACTGTTCGTCAGATAAGTCCATATCATTTAGAAAAGAAAATCCACTTGATACTTCTTTGTACACTTCACCTCTCCTCTTCATAGGAGCTTCAAGTGTATCAATTATAACGTAGTAAGTAGATACGCGAAATTCGTCTCTAGGATTCAATGCTGTTTCTGTTGCACTGCTGTCATTTGCTTATTTTTTCCTGATTCGCTTGCGGGACTGGGATTCTTTGTAGTTAGTGTCAGGCAAGATATCTTTTGATAAGTCTTCAAATCTTTCAAAATCATTCCTCAGAGTGTGTAAGTGGTCTGCTAATGATTGACAGAGGTCTGCACATGTTTTCAAATCCAATTCTTTTTCTTGGAGAGCTTGACTTGTGTGGTAAAAGTGTTGTAAAATTTCATTCCACATGGTCAACATGAATACAAACTAGTTCTTGCATCTTGTTTGCAATGTTTTCTGCCTCTTGTATTGTTTCTCCCTTTTGTGGTTGGTCTTCAGCTATACTTTCTAATGCATCCACAATCTTTGAGTAGGACTCCAGAATTGTACTTGTTGCCACTGCATGTGCCTCCCAGTGAGTATTAGAAAGATTTCAACACACGATCATTGCCCATATGTTTTAAGAACTGCCCATCAGTGTGTTGAGGCAGAGAAAAATGTATAAAGTAACGGGACTGTTGAGAAAAAATTTACTGCCACCGGACAACAATCAACAGCACTGCGGCCAACAAGATTGAGAGTGTGTGCAGAACATGGTAGGTGGGGAGAAGTAATAAAAAGAGAACAGAAAAATGGGGGAAGAGTGTGTAGTGGAGTGTAAGGAAGTCTAACAAAGTTCTGATTTTTCCCCATGATGACTACTTCGATGCTTTTTTTTTGAAATATCAAATATCAATTTTTAAAAAAAAAGAACTTTTTTTTTTGGTGCCCCCTGCTTTGCTGGTGCCTTAAGCACGTGCTTAGTCTACCTATTGGGTAATCCAGCCCTGGTTGAAGGTATGGGGGGGAAGACAACATACTCACTTTTCGGAAGCTGACCTGGTAACTTTTTCCCAGCCAAAACTATTGGGTCAAATTTTTGAATACTTGTAGGTCAACCAAAATTGCATATATGCAAATAAATTATTCATACAAGTTACACCCAGCCGTATCCCATTTCACAGTGATTTGGGGAAGGGGCAGGGGGATGGAACATGTGGAGGGAAGGTTTTCCCTAGAACCTGAAGTACTTTTTGCACAGCATTTCAACAACAAATTCAAAGACTGATGCTCCCTGGAAGCTTCCTGGTGGAAGATGCTTTTGGCAAGAACAGCATCAAATGAGACATTTGTTCTTATCATGAACAACTACTGATACAGCTTGTATAGCAATGAACTCTTTGATTTCCTAGGTATATCTTAAAAAGAAAAGGAGTACTTGTGGCACCTTAGAGACTAACCAATTTATTTGAGCATGAGCTTTCGTGAGCTACAGCTCACTTCATCAGATGCTCACGAAAGCTCATGCTCAAATAAATTGGTTAGTCTCTAAGGTGCCACAAGTACTCCTTTTCTTTTTGCGAATACAGACTAACACGGCTGTTCCTCTGAAACTAGGTATATCTTGATCTGGCTTTCTGTTTTCTTTTTTTAAAACCAGAGAGCATATCATTCCACTAGTAAAAAAAAAAAAAATTTCCACCATGGGAAAATTATTCCGTAAACTGTCCATTATCAGGGTTGTGTACATTCCTCTGGAGTATTTATTTTATTTATTGGTATTGCACTTGCATCTAGAAGCAAGTCTGTTAAACCAGACTTAATGCAGCTTTAATCTGCTGGAGCACGGGGAAAAGACAGAAACAGTCAGAATGGACTCTCAATTCTTTTTTAAACAGGAAAAAAAAAATTCAGAGTTTCACATTAGTAAAAAGTCACTGTCTTAAAGTGGTGTTAGCGGCCTGCCACAGAAGAAGGGTTCCGTCCTCCTGTAGAGAGCTTACCCACAGTGTTTCACTCACCCATAACACTCCACATGCACATGGAGGGTGACAGCACTGGGCCTAGGTTCTGCTTAAGACCTTAGCAGACCGTAAGTGATGGTGATGGGCTTCTATGCTAAGTTCAATCCCTGCCTCAAGAGTGGTAATTCAACCCTAGGTCTCCTACAGCCAGGCAAGTGCCCTAGCCACTGGGATAAAGGGAGACCGTAGATGGAGGGTTTGCTGGTCTGAAATGGACTTTTCCAATTTGCTGACTGGCTCCAAATATGTTTGGAACCAAACTGAATATTTTCTGGGGTTTTTTTTCAGTTTGCTGTCTGAAAAAAAAAAATTGAATATTCACACAGCTGTAATATGGGATAGTCAGAAACCACCTAAAATCTAGGCTAACACAAATAGATGCCCTGCGAAAGCAATAAAGTATTTAATACATTTTCTGCCTGTACATTTATTCCTAGCTTCCAACTACACACACACACACAAAGTGGAACATGTACCCAACAATGCTGAAATTAGGAAAAACAAATTCACGCAGCCTATAGTTAAAATCTCAGAATGGAAGAACTAAAAAGCACATTAGAAGTACAAAAACTTAGCACTTTTATAAATCTGAAAGGGTATAATTGTAGGAATTACAGGAAGAAGAGAAAGTGGCATATCTGAAACGTTAATACAATACTGAAGCAAAGCTCAGGAATGGGACTGTCATTCTATTTAATACATGATAATGGGTAATTTCCTAGGCAAACTAGTTTTGTGAAGTACTCAATCATTTTCCCCCATGTAGACGTTTCCAAAGGAAAAAAAACAAGGCTAATTTTGATGATGTAAAGGGTTGAAGGGAGAATGCGTTAGCTTAGATTTTATTTTTAGATAAAGGAGAATTTTATGAAAATAGAATATTTTTATTGCACCTGTACCTAACACTAAAAAAGTCCAACTCTTTAATTGTCGTGGGCATGATTTTGTGTAATTGGTTATGTGGTTTGTCACAATGAAAATATGCACCATTATAATGAAATGGCATTTTCAATCCAAGGCCTTGGCCCTGCCAAAACGTAGGCACATGCTTAATTTATGCACTGTAAAGAGTCCTATTATAGTCAGTAACAGGGTTTTTCTTAGATTTTACAATTTGGCAGCTTATTTTCTATGTTCTCCAGGCACAGTCAGCAAAACGTTTCAGACCACTCTGCCCAGAAAGCCTGATCCACCACACCATGTGTGAACACAAGCCTGCGTTTAAATCTTTGCAGGATTTGGGGCCCAAGAACTTGAGCTTGCTAAACCAATAGCAATTTTAGTGGGAGCAGGACAGGGCCCCAATCCTGAAGACATGTGTGGAGCTGCAAAAAATTAACTGTACCCACTGGAAACAGCTGTTGACAGAACTGTATGCTGTGCTAAATTCAAAACCCATTCGGGCAGCAAAGCATCCCTAATACAGTACAAGCAGTTGTGAGATAACTGTAGAGGCTATGTAGAAGCAGCTCTTTTATTCCATGCTCTCATGTATTATTTCCGTACACACTATCACTTGATGATAAAGCTACTTTCATTGTTTATGATGATTAATGTTAATTACTTTTGTACTGTAGAATTTTTCACAGAACACTTTAGATTCCAATGAATACATTAGTGTCTTATAGCAGTAAACATTCTCCTTACAACTTGGCTTTTGTTATCACAACACAGAGAACCAGATGCAAAACAGCCTCAGTTAAGTGATGTTTTTATTCTGTGAGATAAGGGGGTTTTTTCCTATGAAAAGAATGAGGAAATTATTCAAGGACTTTTCACTTTATTTTAATCACGTACGGGATTCTTATAATGTGCACATAATTTCAGTTCCTTATTAGACTGATTTAGTATTAAGCATACGAGCCAAGATAACAATTTCTTTTGCATGCCCAGGCTTCTTTATTAATCTGGGAGGGAAATAATGTGCATTTTCCCCACCACCACCCAATGAGTAATACAGGCACTTTGACAGAGGTCCAAGAACCTCACCTTTCAAAGATTAATCTTTGGAAACTCTCAATATTTTACTAGTCTACCTTTTTCTTTTCTCTTTTTGCATCTCCCTTCTCTAAAGCCTCCTGAAAACCCAACTTTCCAGACGCCAGCAAAATGTTGCTAGCCAACTTCATATCTACAAAAAAGAAAAAGAAAAGCCACCCCACCCCATCTTATTCAGCTCTGACTACTGATTCCCATTTTTAAAAGCCTTCCATAGATTAGCATCAGCCTGCGTCATGGATCTTGTCTCACTCTGCTCCTTTCCCTCATATTTGCTGCCTTTGTTCCTTCACCAAGGCTGACCACAGTTTGAGAGCCTGCTCCTCTATAATTCCCACCAGCTGAAACAGCTTTCCTGTTTTTCTCTGCCTCAGTCTCACCTGAAGACATTTTCTCTCTTACTTGTATGAAGGAAGTCATTTTACCTGACCTACTGGGGACTGAAGTAGGGAACTCCACAACTGAAAGCATAAATTATGACAGCTTGAGCTAAAGACGCAGACTCTGTAGGTGATGTTGTGCGTAGGATGTCATCACTTACATCCTCAAAATAAAGTTTCAGTAGGACTTAGTAGTGGTATATAAGCCAGCACGGTGGGTGAATATCACCGTGAGCACAGTGGAGAACAGGTATTTAAACAGTATGGTTTTCTCTCATCCAATATTTCTCCACTAGTGTCTATAAACATGGAATGAACCATAATACTGTTGACATCTAATGGCAATTCTTTTTTACCCTAAGCAATGCAAAGTTAAGATTGGTTAGCTGAATGTCCTACCTCTAAGTTCTATGCACCATGCCGCAAGGGGAAGTGATTTACAGAAGTCAATGACCAGGATGTATGCACATTATGCGTGCAGCCACATGTGTTGCACACTATGTGTAACCGTATGGAGCATGGTAACCACAGGGAGCATCAGAGAAACACTTTTCCTTTAAAGTAACATTTTTCATGCCACAGGATCTATTTGTGCTCCCATTTTGCATCACATCATGCCGGGTAATTTGATGCAATGAAAGTTGACAGAACTGGTTTACACTGCAAAATACCCACCGTGAAATTTCTGCTGCAGGGAGCAGCTGACACAGATACCTGCATGGAAGGCACAGTTATCTTCATTTTCTCTTTCCGTCAGATCAATTATGTAAAGGCTGGTAGTTTTCTGCAACCCTGGCTGTAGATGAAAAAAATATCAATAATGGCACTTTACATGACATAGCACCTTTCATCCTCAACAATCTCAAATGATCCTACATAAACCACCAATGAAATGAGCTACTTCTCGTTAGGGAGGAAAGGGAAAACAACTGATACAGCATCCTACACACCCCCAGGGGATGGAGGAGGGAACACTAAGGCTATGTCTGCACTGTGGCTTATGTCGGGAAAAAATTTATGTTGCTCAGGGGGCGAATGAATATTCCACTGCCCTGAGTAATATAAGTTACACTGATGCAAGCGCTTGTGTGCCCAGCACTATGTCAGTGGGAGAGCTTCTCCCGCCAATATAGCTTCTGCCATTCCTTGAGGTGGGGTTTTTTATGCTGACAGGAGAGCTCTTTCCCATCGGCACAGAGCGTCTTCACCAGATTGCGTTGGTCCAGCTGCGCCGCTGCAGCACTGTACATAGAAACATACCCGAAGGCAAACCCCGGATTTTGTGAGAAGTGCCAAGGGATTTTTAGTTTCCTACCCAGAAGGAGAAAAGAGCTTGGGACAAAGTTTTCAAATATGGGTGCTTCAATTTAGGTAATTATGTCAATATTTAGGCACCTAAATTTAAGTGGCGTGATTTTAAGAGCTGGATATTTGCCGCTGCTGTTTATTTCCACAGGAGCTGAGAGTACTCAGCACTTTTGAAGAGTAGGCCACATGTTTACAGACACTTAAATATGGCTTTAACGGCATAACTTTTAAGCACACAAATCTGAAAAAATTACCTTTGGTTTTAAGCTCCAAGGCCCCCCACACACTGCATGGAATTCAGTGTATCTACTTTGAAAGGCTACTGGGATTTGAACCAATGACAGTTAATTGGAGTCTCTAATATTGGACCTAAGCCTGTGCCTGTATCTTCCCTGCTGTCACAGTGAAGCCATCAGAATGTTACCAGAGATTAATTTGTTCCCTTATGTTTAGAACGGTGAATATTTCAATTCTGACCCTAAGTAAACGACTAGAACATAAATCCCCAGGAAGCTATTTTATGCTTTAATAAGAATTTTACACCCACCAACAAAGGGGGGGAAATCAGAATGTTTGGCAAATTCACAAATTGCTCCTGATAAGGGCATTAAAGTGTTTTGGTGATCTTACCGGTGTTTCACTTTAACACATCAGCCTAGTTCTGTCAACAGGAATAATCCCACCGAGCATTAAAAATGCAACTCCAAATGCATACATCTCCACCAAGAAAATCACTGCAGCACAGCGTGGCAGTCACTATAATGCTCTGGTATTTTGACAGGTAAACGTATGTGGTATGAGAGCCTTGAACTTTGAATCCTAATGGTATACACTACTGTCTGTCCTTGGAGCTGGTGACCTCCTGCATTAGCATGTCAGGTTGAGAAATGCTGGCTTTCAGACCTAGAGGCTTACATGAAATTCCCGTGACCCTGTTCCTAAACTCCTTGTCTGACATGCATCTGTTTTTGTGAAGAACAGTGATGTCTCATTTTGTATAGAAGTTGAGAAGCAAGCTCAGCTCTGTTAAACCAGAGTAGTACTGGGGGAACTTCAAGAGGTTCAAATGTCTAGCTAAGCCTCTTTTCCTTTCCATGTTCTGAATAGTATTAGTCTAGAATTCCTCCCGCTCCCTTGCTTCAACTTCCACTCATAGCGGTTTGGACAGAAAAAAAGGCAAGCCATTCCAGCTTTGTTTTCCAAACTCCTTTTACTGTCCCTAATTAATACTGACAAACATTTCCCCTCCTTGGTACCATTCTTTGTTTGGCCATAATCCATGGTGACTCTTCCCTGAGAGAGCTTCCTTTATTTAATAGAAAATAGGACTTTTAAAACTGAGTCAATCTATAGCTCAGATCAGAAAAGTGAGAGATCAAGAGCACTGGCATGAAGAAGCCTGCTGCTGTGCAAACAGCTCTGCTACTGCATCTGAATTATGATCTGTAACACACCTGCTGTCATAGTTCTCCAGTCTCTCTTGAGCTGAGCCTGGTAATGTGCTAAATTATGTGGTGCATAAAAGAGGATGTGGAAGACACCATCCAGACTCATTTGCACCCCTGGCTTTATTCAGGATTTGAACCCAACACTGAATACATGAAAAGCCAGTGAATAGAATCCATTTGTGACATTGAATCCTCAATGGGAAGCTGGTTAGTGAATTATCTCAATATGCAGTGATTTTGCATATGCTGTTTCCTTTAGCAGATGTTCCCTTAAGAAGTTGCCATTTTATTACTCTTTTGTGTGTCTCATTTATGGGTAAATATATATCCCGAAGCTATTTATTCATGTGTCTTTTAAGCAATAACCCACTAATAGTAATAAATAAATATTTTTTGCTTCTATGATGTCTTCTACCAAGAAGTGCAAAGTACTTACAAACTGTAATGAATTTAGACACAATATGCCTGTGAGGTAGGTACTATTATCTCCACTTTAATGATCAGAGAAATGGAGGCCGATCCTGGGAAGTCCCAAGTTTCTTTTGACGTGTTGCACGTGCTCAAATCCCAAGAAAGTTTTAATGGCAGTTCAGGGTATTGGGACTTTGCAGGATCAGTGTCTTAGAGACCTAGGCCCAGAACCACAAAGGTACTTAGGCTCCTAAACCCCAGATTTAGTCACATCTGTGGTTTAGGCATTTAAGTCCGAATGCTGGCTCCACTCTGATCCACAATACTCCCACTGAACCCCATAGGCACCTAAATGAGCTTGGCACCTACAATTTCAGGGTAAAACTTCCCTCAGGGCCCATTTTTCTGCCTCTAAGCATGTGCCCTGCTGCCTGCCCCTAAGTGTCCATATGCTATTTCCCACCCAAGACCCAGAGCCATTCATGGGGAAGATGGGTATTCAGCCATCTATGTCACATGCAGGGCCTGATGCAGTAGGCAGGCTCTGAAGCTATCTACTGGATCAAGTCCCATTCAAAATCTGGCTGCTGCCACTGCAGGAGAAGGAAGAGGTCCTACTTTATAACTTGTAGCCAGCTTTCAGCCCTGTCAAGGTTCCTTCCCCACTCTGAACTCTAGGGTACAGATGTGGGGACCTGCATGAAAACCTCCTAAGCTTACTTTACCAGCTTAGGTTAAAACTTCCTCAAGGTACAAAATTATTTTACCCTTGGATTTCTACTGCCACCACCAAACTTTATCTGGGTTTACTGGGAAACGTGGTTTGGACACGTCTTTCCCCCCAAAATCCTCCCAACCCTTGCACCCCACTTCCTGGGGAAGGTTTGGTAAAAATCCTCACCAATTTGCATAGGTGACCACAGACCCAAACCCTTGGATCTTAGAACAATGAAAAAGCATTCCGTTTTCTTACAAGAAGACTTTTAATAGAAGTAAAGGAATCACCTCTGTAAAATCAGGATGGTAGACTCCTTACAGGATAATTAGATTCAAAACAGAGAATCCCTCTATGCAAAACCTTAAGTCACAAAAAAGACACACAGACAGGAATAGTCATTTTATTCAGCACAGCTCTTTTCTCAGCCATTTAAAGAAATCATAATCTAACACATACCTAGCTAGATTACTTACTAAAAGTTCTAAGACTCCATTCCTGTTCTGTCCCCAGCAAAAGCAGCATACAGACAGACACAGACCCTTTGTTTTTCTCCCTCCTCTCAGCTTTTGAAAGTATCTTGTCTCCTCATTGGTCATTTTGGTCAGGTGCCAGCGAGGTTACCTTTAGCTTCTTAACCCTTTACAGGTGAGAGGATTTTTCCTCTGGCCAGGAGGGATTTTGAAGGGGTTTACCCTTCCCTTTATATTTATATATGGGACAAGCCCATTCTCCTGGGATGTGGGAGTTGCAGGTTCAATTCCCCCCTCTCTGCCAGATGCGGAGGAAGGATTTGAACCATGGTCTCTCACCTCCCAGGAGAGTGCTCTGAGCTCTGGGATATTCTGATGTGGGGAAAATCCCTCAATCTCTCCTGTTGACACTGTTCCACAGTGGATCAATAATGAAAGTGATGGAAGCAGGGGGACCAGACCCAGAGTCTCCCACATCCAAGGTGGATGTCCTAACTGCTGGTCCATAGAATCAACCTCTCTCTGGCCCAACTATGAGTAAGTAATTAATTTAATTAATACCTTAGGCCAGGAATAATGTTGGTTAGGGGTGTGATTTTTTTTTACATTAATAAAAAGCAAAAGCCCTAATGTAGGTGCAATTATGCCACCCCTCAAAAAAGTGCTTTTGGCGGGAAAATTAGTTTCTTTCAGGGAACTGGTATAGCAGAGCTATATTGGCAAAAGCACTCTGCTGCTGGTAGAGGCTGCATTTACACCTTAGAGGGCTTGCCAGTATTGTTATACCAGCACACCTTTTCCAGTGCAGACTATACCTGAAGTGGCCTCCCAAGGTCACACTATGAGTCAGTGGCAGAGCTAAGAATAAACTCATGAGTCCTGGCTCTTAGGGTCTGTCTACACTTTGAGCTGGAAGGTGTAAATTCCATCATGAGGAGACATACCCATGCTAGCTCTGATCCACCTAGTGCACTAAACACAGAGTGTAGCTGTGGGAGGGGCTATCTGCCCTGATTATGTGCATAGTGTCTCAAATAGATATGAACTTGGGTGGCTATCCCCTCCTGCCACTCCCACTGCCATGGCTGTACATTATTTGTAGCATGCTAGCGCCATCAGAGCTAGCACAGGTATGTCTCTTTGAATGTATACCTCTAGCTTGAAGTGTAAACATAGCCTTAGTCTCCTTCTTAAAAAAAGTGTGCTCATATTACCAGGTCATGGAGTCTTTCCACAGCACCACTGAAGTACTGTTTAAATATTTCAGAATCACTGTAGCTGCCTGATTGACACAGGGGGATTGGCAGGCAGCCTGGACACTGAAGATTTTGGGGGAGGGAGATGTGAGCACTGCACTGCACTCCACCATTCAGTGTCAGATACTGTGCCAGTCTGAGTTAGTTTACCTGAAGAACTGGCTCCTGGTTTCTACAGCTGCCAAGTCAATGACAAAGCTTCTCCCTCTCACCAACAGAAGTTGGTCCAATAAAAGTATTACCTCAGCCATCTTGTCAAGTCAATGAGAATGAATTTTTCCTTGCTCAAATACATGGTTAATGTTTTATTTGATAAAATGTTAAGAAATCTATTGTGAACAACAAATATTTGGTAAGAAAGTCAGTAAAGTCTACCGGTCGCTATTAAGATGTAAGAAAACTGCAGTGATCAAAACTTAAGATATTCGAAATTCAAATGCATCCATCCAGATGTGAAGATGCTGATGCTTTTAAAATCATAGGAGTTAGCATAAGTACAAGTGCTCGGCCTTGAAAATTAAATATTTCCATTAACTTTTGATTTGGTGCTCCAAGGATCATTAACATTGTGTATTAGTCTGCTCAGGCAGGCACCCAGTTTTAAGTGACTCAAGAGCTTTCTTAAAGATTCTCAAGTCATTCAGTCTATTCTCCCTTGGCAACAACAGTTTTAAGCTCCTGCTGCTAAGCACTATCACAAAATGTATAAGCTTAAGATTGTCTGTTCCAGAGCTTTCAAATGTATGATCCTGACAAGGATCTTAATGGAGCAGGGATTTTGCATTTGCCAAGTTGTCCTATTTGCAAATGCAGATAATGCAGCAGTATATCCTGGGCACAAGGAAGGGGGCATAGCTGATTTCAGAGGAGATTGTAATAAATGAGGCTTTTGCTTATCATCCTCCACAGGCTGTTGTACTTACTGCTGCTTTTCAGGTCCTAGCGTCTGTGAAACCACAAGGCTCTGCTGAGATGACAGCACATCTGTCAAGGTTCCTCCCCCACTCTGAACTCTAGGGTACAGATGTGGGGACCTGCATGAAAAACCTCCTAAGCTTATCTTTACCAGCTTAGGTCAAAACTTCCCCAAGGTACAAAATATTACACCCGTTATCCTTGGAATGGCCGCTACCACCACCAAACTAATACTGGTTACTGGGGAAGAGCTGTTTGGACGCGTCTTTCCCCCCAAAATACTTCCCCAAAACCTTGCACCCCACTTCCTGGACAAGGTTTGGTAAAAAGCCTCACCAATTTGCCTAGGTGACTACAGACCCAGACCCTTGGATCTTAAGAACAATGAACAATCCTCCCAACACTTGCACCCCCCCTTTCCTGGGAAATGTTGGATAAAAAGCCTCACCAATTTGCATAGGTGACCACAGACCCAAACCCTTGGATCTGAGAACAATGAAAAAGCATTCAGTTTTTACAAGAAGACTTTTAATAAAAAATAGCAGTAAATAGAAATAAAGAAATCCCCCCTGTAAAATCAGGATGGTAGATATCTTACAGGGTAATTAGATTCAAAACATAGAGAACCCCTCTAGGCAAAACCTTAAGTTACAAAAAAAGTACACAGACAGAAATAGTTATTCTATTCAGCACAATTCTTTTCTCAGCCATTTAAAGGAATCATAATCTAACACATACCTAGCTAGATTACTTACTAAAAGTTCTAAGACTCCATTCCTGTTCTGTCTCTGGCAAGAGCAGCACCCAGACAGACACAAACCCTTTGTTTGTCTCCCTCCTCCCAGCTTTTGAAAGTATCTTGTCTCCTCATTGGTCATTTTGGTCAGGTGCCAGCGAGGTTACCTTTAGCTTCTTAACCCTTTACAGGTGAGAGGAGCTTTCCCCTGGCCAGGAGGGATTTCAAAGGGGTTTACCCTTCCCTTTATATTTATGACAACATCATCATGATGTTTGTGTTCAGCAATATAACATCGCATCCACTCCAATGATATACCCATTGAATTGAACTTGAGCTGCAGCCGAGAGCGGCTTTAAGGCAATTTTGCACATAGCCCTCCTGAACTGTGCTGAGCAGTTGACAGCCCAGGATCTGGACTTCAAGTTCTTTTCAGGAGATGTAGCATTGCTAGCTACCATCAGCCCTCCCAAGAGTCATTTCAGTAGAATCAGCCACGAGGGTATAGGGATATCCTGGCTACACCCACTTTTCAGCAGCCACATCCCATTGCCAGGGACTGAGAGAGGAACTGACAGAGCCACTGCATCACCCAAAGATTCCCCTGTGCAGGGGCAAACGGCTAGTTAAGCTAGCTTGACAGCAGCTTTGTGGCACCAGAGGCACAAGGTGGGACTGAAAGCCTGGCAAGCACTTTTAAGCTGTATGTTTTTGCCTCGAGTGCTTGACCTTTCAAGTCTCTCGTCTCTTGCAGCATGTTTTATTATGGATACTGGAGAGAAAGAAAATACATCCCAGAACTGCTGCATAAATAAGAGAGTTGTAGGATGAGGTCAGACAGTTGAGGATATTGGCCAAGAGTTTTAGAAGTAATTTTGGAAGCCTCCATTTTTGGGTTATCAACCTGGTACCACAGAAGGGCCTAATCTTCAGGGAGTGCATGCTCAGTAATTTCTGAAGAGTAGGCCTCTTTCAGGTATATCTAGTTGGCCATTGTACATGAAAATGCTGATCCAGCTGTGGGGCTTGGAACAAATTCTAATTAGTATTATTAGCTAAAATACACCAATCCTAACAGTAAGGTAACACCTGCTTTTAACAATCCCAAGCATCTACCTGTCACTATGCCTGTGCTCAAGAGGGAGACTTAATAGGTCAGAGAGACTGGAAATGGTGTTGTATGTTACATGGGTGAAAAATGGTCAGAAAATGGATGGATGTGGAATTTATATGCCTAATGGATAGCAAGAGGGAAAGCAACTAACAGGAAGGAGTCAGTGTGACCCTAAGCACCCTGAATAAACACCCTACAGACAGTTGTAATAATTTTGGTGCAAAATATGCCTTGTGAGGTATCATTTAGAAACTAACACACTGATCATTAATATTCTTTTGTAATGGATGTACAAAATGCTATTAAGAGTTATGAACATGATTTCAGCTTATGACAATGTGTTTACCAGACAAGGTGGGTGAGGTTCTCTCTTTTTGTTGGACCACCTTCAGAGACAAAAGTTGGTCCAATAAAAGATATTGCCTCACCTACCTTGTCTCTCCAATATCCTGGGACAAACACAGTTACACCACCATTGCATTTACCAGACGTGTCGGGGGGGGGGGGTGTAAATATGTTTCTCAGAGACAAAGGACAAGCTGACACCTCTAGCCAGGTGTCACAAAGCTGATTGGCAACCACCTCTAAAGGGCCATGCTTTGGCAAACAAGGGGGGGGGGGGCAGGAACAGATCAATCTGCATTTTAGCAAACAACAGCATGGAACCTCTTCTCCACTACACTGCATGTCTCTGTCCTCACAGCTGGAAGGAACTTTATCTAGGGGTAATCCTCAGGAAAATACATTTCAAAGAGTGACTGGACTATAAAAGTGAGGGGCAAAAACACCCTAAATTATCTCTCTCTCTCTCACGTAAGAGGACAAAGGAACCAGCCCTTTTGCAGGGGCGCAGAGCCTGACCTCAGAATTTGGTCAACCATGTTGCTGCGAGCATGTGGTAAGGATTTTACCTTGAACCAAATCTAGCTTGCTAAGTTTCAGCTACTAGAAAGCTTTTCATCTTTATTTCTCTTGTAACCATTTCTGACTTTAATGCCTTATATTTCTAGTCTACTCACTTAAAACTTCTCTTTGTAGTTAATTAAACTTGTTTTATTTTTAATCTAAACTAATCCAGTGCTGTATTTAAACTGAACAGTTTGGTAATTCCAGCTAAAGGAGCAGACTGTTGAATATTGACCCTTTACAGGGACAATGGACTTTAATATCTGAACCATCCAGGGAAGGGCTTGACAGTGCAGAACACAGGTTTGTGGAAAATCTGGACTGGGAGTGCGTTGAGGTCACTCTGCAAACAATAACCAAGTCTTCTGGGAGCCATAGTGTGACTGGAGTGTTGCTCACAGGCTGCTGGGGCCAGAGTGGCCCAGGGCTGTAGCTATACACAGACATTCAGAGCATGACCTGCACGCTGTTTGTGAGAGATTGGAAGCTACAATAGCAAAACATTGTGAGGCAGCCAAGGTTGCAGGGCAGGTGGTGACCTAAGGCCTCACTGGTTTAGACTGCACCCCGGAATGTGACAATAAGATAAAACAGTATCTCACACACACTATTTTACACCCTCCTGTTTTATCATCCTCGCCCTTTCAGTTCCCCATCATGTAAATTGTATCCACTTGCTCCCACTCATGGCTATTTTCTGACCAATATACAGTGGGATCCATATTTTCAGCAATGTCCAATATGCTCTGGGCACAGCTAATGAGGTGGGGGTGGGTTTACATCAGCCTTATCCCTAGTATTGTTTATGTCTGCCCTAGTCTATGTGGTCTGGGAAAGTTTTGCCAAAATACCCAAGTGTGGCTGCTGGGTGCACCGCCCACACGTCCTCTTGCTAAAATAGAATGTTTTCACTGATGTCTTCACCTGTGACCACCCCTCTGTTTATTTGTGTTTCCTAGCTGGGTTTCCCCTGGAAACACTGTGGCATACTGTATTGTATGTAACCTTTTGCACCAGAACTTAGTTCTCTGACAGCAATGATAGAGACTGAGAAAATGGAAGCCACTAACTATACAGGCTATGGCAGATGTCCAGATGGATTGTCTTAAGCTGTAGGAAATGAATTAGAAGCAACCATTTCAGCATCAGCAAGAGAAACAATAGCAACACGTACATCTAGTGTAGCAGCCCAAGCAGACTCTGGTATTTTACCTAGGAACTTGGGGTTGTTTCTATATGGGTGACCAAGGCTACAATTCTCCCCCAAATTTGTGGATCTCTTTTGGCAAGAAAAATAAACCCCTTTCCACTCAGATTTTCTGTTGACAAATCTGTCTATGTGCCTTAAAGTGACCTACCCCAAAAAAAAAATTGGGGTTGTGCTCTTTCAATGGCTATGGCCAACTGGAAATGCTTCCTTTCTCCAGGACAAAACTAGTTAGTCTTCTGGTGGTCTTTTTTTCTTTAAAAATTCAGTCATATCAAGACTTGTCTTTGCTGTGTTTTTGAAGTTCTCCTTGGGACCATGGAGTGGAGTTCTCTGACCCCTTCATTAACAGTGGATGTTGATTATACTTTTTTTTTTTGGGGGGGGGGGGGGAGGGATATTTCCTCAGATACAGGTTAACTAAAACAAAAAACAAAGGGCCTGATTCTCCACTGTCCTTATACCTTGTTCTGTCATCTGATGGGCAGAGTGGGTAGAACACTACCCAGTCTGAATTCTTCATGCCCTTTACACAGGTGTTTGCATTTTGTGCAGGTATGAAGGACCATGCAAGGTGACAGCATTGGAGAACCAGGCCCAAAGAATAAAAAAGTAGATGTCCATTTTAAAGTGGAGAAAATTGAGGCAAACATTTCCTTCTCAGATGTATAATGTGAGGGTTAGGTGATATTATAAACTGCTTTGTCATTGCTACTGCCTAGGTGCCACAGAAATTTAACATCAAATAGAGCATCCTTGAATGAAAGATGATATAGAAATACCAAGTACAATTGCTACAGACGTAGGAGACATTAACCAAAAAGCATGTTATTACCACACCATTTACCGGTATGCTGAGTTTCTTTGGGATAGCGTGTCACCTTTACCTGGTAGTACTATTCATGGACCAGGCATAGGTTATACTCATTATGGGTATGTTTACACTGCAATTAAAAACTGGCAGCTGGCCCATGCCAAGTGGCTCGGGCATGTGGGATTTGGGCTAAGGGAGTGTTTAATTGTAGACATTTGGGATCCAGCTGGAGCATGGGCTCTAAATCTCTGTGAGGTCGGAGAGTCCCAGAGCTCAGGCTGCTCCCTGAATCCAGAATGTCTATTCCACAATTAAACACCCCCTTAGCCCAAGCCCTGCAAACCAGAATCAGCCGGTATGGGGGGGGTGTCTAATTGCAGTGTATAAGGGTGACAAGAGCTGGCCTTTTGTGAATAGAGAGTACAATGTGCAGACTGCTTAGTCATAATGAAACAGTATCTCATTTTCTAAAAGAACAAAAAATCTTTTAGGGTGAATTAAAGCCCTACTCCCAAGTGAGTATAATCAGAATGCAGCAGAGAGTGTGGCACTGAGAGAGCTTGCGGAGTTAGATCCACGAGCATATGAGAATTGAAATTTAATTACTAATGCCGACTCACTCCAAAAAATTATTCAAAAACTTTTAGCACATTAAAGAAAAATGGACACAATTGCCTGCACTTCTGATGCTGCTGAGGAAACATTGAATTGTGGTTTCTGAATTTGCTAAAAATCACTGGTCATGTAGCCTGATGTATTTCAGACATCTTCACAGAAGATCACCGTAAAATCTAAATACCCCCCCACCCCCAGAAAAATGTAGCATTTCTGCTGGCAGCGTTGTCAGTGCATTTTTGTAATAGGAAGCTAGGAGGCCTGCTACAAATAATTTCCAATGAGTAATTAGCAGCTAAAGCTGGCATATTTCCTGTTATCTGAAATTAAATCAGAGTTAGGTTGAGATGAAAAAGCTCTATTAACTCCCTAAGCTACCAGTGCCTGTTTGTGGGTGGAAATTGCTGTTTTGAACTTTATCCGCTACTATCTAAAGAAGTCTGGAGTCAGTAGTAATAGCAAGATATGTGAGACTCCATTGCAATAGCTTCTGCTGAAGTACAGTAGGAGTTCTAAATAAATCTCCACAGGAAAACTATACTTGGGGGTTACAGAGACGAGTCTAGTTGAAAGGAAGGATAGTCCAGTGGTTAGAGTGCTCACCTGGTCCTTAGGAGACACCTCCTCTGCCACAGACTTCTTGTGTGACTAGGGGGCAAGTTACTTTGTCATTAAGTTCCCCATCTGTAAAGTGGGGATAAATAGTACCTACCTTAGAGTGGTATTGTTCAAATAAATACCTTAGGTTTCAGAGTAACAGCCGTGTTAGTCTGTATTCACAAAAAGAAAAGGAGGACTTCCGCTCTTAAAGTTTCTATTTAGGAACCAAAGGGGTTTCTAAACCCCTGCCTATATTTAACTAAATCAAGCAGGCTTCAAGATGAAATAGGCAATTTTTGCACCCTGGAACTGACTGCATTAAGACAAAGTCTTCACACTGAGATAAAGGAGGGACCATATCATTAAGTCAGGTTATGCTTAGACAGATGCATAGAGGATTTAGGCTAACCTTTAGCCTTGCTAGTTAACCGATCTAAGCAAGACAAACTGATGTCTCGGAGTGTCCATAACTATGGAAATATGACAGTTAGGTTGGCGCTTCTACACAAAGTAATGGTTTTAAAGCGGTCAGTTAGCATGGACCACGTGAGAGCTTTCCCTACAATCAGGATCAGACCTGACATCAGCGGACGTGTAGTTCTAGTCAAGCCTGCATACAGTGAGCCAATGTAGATGAATGTTCACTGACCTGGGATTAGGAAGTATGCACACTTCTTTCCCGCACCCCTCCTGCCACAAACACCTTCCCAGCCAGACTCCTCCTTTGAGCCCTGGGATCTCTAGTATGAGCTTTGCTTTGTGGGAGTGGTGGCCTGACTCCCTTCACCCACACATTTCTGCCACCATCTGGGCTGATAGCCCTCTCTTCTAGGCCACACCTCTTATCTTTTTCCTTTCTGGGGGCAGAGAGAGGCCAGGTAAGGCTACTACACCCTTAATCATGCAAGGGGATTTACAGGGAGCAGAAGCATCTGGGCTTATCCTCACTGCAAAGTCAATTTGAGTTGTAACTCAAGTGTTGTCCCTAACCTGAGTCCCATCCACACCTACAGCTCTTCACTTGAGTACAGTGGCTGGCCTGAAGGGAGTATAGAATATAGGCTACAACTCAGCTGAGCACAACTCATCAGCTGCTAATGCCAACACTCTGTAACATGGTATGGATGAAGACTAAGGCCATGCGAGCGCCGCAGGACTTTCAATACCTTCTCACAATTCCCCCCTTGTTCCCAGACAGGCCAAGCAAGTTTTCTCTGAACTCACAGAGTGACTCCACTTACTGCGGCACTAAGAACCATGGGAGGTGCCCCCAGAAGTCTCACTGCTGGACACGGGTGAGTGCAGTGCCAATGTGGACACAGTAACCTGAAAGTTATTTTGCAGTGTGGTGCTCTCACTCGAGCTAAGCTAACTGGAGAGGAGTAATTCAAGTGTAGGTAACTCAAATTTAACTCTGCAGCAAAGCCAGACCTTTGGATATAGTAACAGGAGCAGACCCACTTCTGTCATTGCTACATTAAGTGACAGGAACAATGCAACTCCATACCAGCAGTGTAGTATCTAAGGAATCCACTAGGGTTCCAGCAACTACATGTTAGCTGTTTTATTTGCAGAGTGTGACAGTTTGGGGAATAGTCTGTCTCCAGTTATGAATTCCATTTGATTTTATGAACACTATTTGTACTTAAAACAGTCAGTGCTGATTAGATCATCCATTTGTGAGCAGGGAACCTGGCACATAGAGAAAAGCTATGTCTGGCAAACATGTGTAACCGAGCAACCAAAGAGCCATCATCAGCAAATGTCTCTCTCACCTGATTGAACAATGGGGCTTCAGCCAGCAGGGCCTTTGCCTTTGAACGGACTCTCTCAAGACACCCCTGCTTGGTGAGAAGGGGGAGCAGGAATTCTCCCTGGCTTCAGCACGTGACTGGAAGAGGCGCAGTTTCCCCCAGCAAACTCTCAGATCAATGGACAGAGACTATTCAAAAAGGAGAGCTTCCACTTGCCATTTACTGCCAGACCCAGGAGGAAGGGTATAGGCAGGAGATACCTTGCCTCCCTTAGGGATTTGAACCAAAACCAGGGACTCAAAAAATGAGGTAAGGTCAGACTGAGGGGGATTGTGTAGAGGAGTTCGTTGTTTTAGATAGATCTGGAACTCTGATGCTTCTTAAGACTAAAGTCTGTTTATTTAAGTTGTTCCTTTGCTGAGCCTGTGTTCCTTGTTTTCCTGCCATATTATCTCTGAAGGGCATAACAAGGGAAAGCAGACCTCCCATAGCCAGGTTGACTCTGGAGGGAACGAGTCTAAGCAACTGGAAGCTTGGGAGGGCTGAGACAGTGGTTCTGGAGGCTAGGTGGCTGCACTGTGGAGCCCTACTCCCAAGAGGGGAGTTACACATTGGATCTGCACATGGTAATAGGCCTGAAAAACCCAGAGCTATGAAGAGTGACCAGTCACTACCCAGAGCCTGGGGACCTTAGAAGTATGTAGAATTCAGAGGTCGGATTCTATCACAATCTGGTGTCCACTGATGGAGCAGGATATGGCAACACATCTCATATGTTTTTCCTTAAGAGTGCTTCGGCAGTGCAAACCAGATTTTCGGCTGCAACTAATAAGCACTGGGTTCAGCTGTGTTGAGGAGGGCACAAAGAAGCCCTTTGTGGCTCCCTGCTCCTGAATATGGTTGTGCGTTGGTCTGGTGTAGTTTAGAGTGGCTTCAGGGGAATCCTTAGCTTACCAGATAGTCTTCTTTATGGCCCTTTAGGTCTGACAGAGCAGTACCAAAGTAACTGTGGCAGAGTGGAGAAGCTAGCCCTGTGTTTCCAGAAACTGAACCTACTGAAATAAAATGCAGAGGCCTGCATTCTCTGGGCCATGAGGCAACTTTGCACCATTCCAGTACCACCTCCTTTGCCAAGCCTCTGAGTCTCCACGGTCAGGGGGGATATGACCAGGGAGAGGGGTATCCAGGGTGTGCCAGCGTGTTATACTTGCATCCTACTGATCCCCACATGCCAGACCTTTGGGGCTCTTGGCAACTGACAAAAAACAAAACCTTCAGGCTTCTCCCATCTGCACTGGACAAGCAGCCCAACACAAAACAACCCTGGGAGTGCAAAGAGATTTTAAAGCCATTTTTGCCCTCACTCATGCCCTATTCTAGTCTACACACGTTCTTTTACTGCCCTCCTCACCCTAGTATCAGAGTGTCTTCCCTAGTGCATTAAGTGACAGAAATATCATCTGCCACGTGTGGTTTGTTCTCTCTCCTCCTCCTCTCCACAGGGGGGAGAATTGGGTGTGCAATGGAGCATTTTGCATTGGTAGGATTGTTGTTTTTTTTAAATCTACATGCTGCTAAGTATTTGTTAAAGCAGGCAAGGCCAAAGAAGTACATCTTGCACCTGGGCAGAAGGTGTTGACGTTTGTGATGGCCCTTAGTTATTGAGTTTGCTCCACAGTCTTCCCCACTCCCTTCCACTATGCCAACTGGCCCTTGGCCACAGCTGAACATTGAAGCTGCTCCGGGAGCTTGCCTAAGTAAAGGTGGCAAGATCAGGGCCTAGAAATGTTGTGGAATAAACAGAATTTTACTGGTGGACAGCGAGTGTCATTTTTTGGTAGTTCCCTGAAAATGCAACACAGTAAAGGATAAAATTAAGCTGAGATTTCAGACCCAGAACCATCACCCTACGGAGTCATATTTACTACTTTTCCAACTAAACATTAATGTTGCCTTTGGCATTTGGGATATAATCTTCACCTTTCACTTCTTGTAAGCCTGGAGAGAAAATGCTGCTTGTGGAATGCTCATTGTTCACCAATCCCTAAGGTCATCTCTGAACTGCCTTACTGGACTGTGCTGTCACAGTTTCTGTTCATCATAAAAAATGGAACTGAAGAGATCAAGGAAACCAAATTATGATAGATCAGCCTGGCTGAGAAATCTGTTAACTCAAGACAAATCCAAAGAGCAGCTTATTGTCAGAGAAGGAAAACTAAAATTCTTTCCAAAGGCAGTCAAGACTGGTGGGGTGGGGGAGAAGTAAGGACCAGAGGCAATTGTCCCTTGCTGCATAGAAGAGCTCAAATAAAAGGAAAAAACCAGGGAAGAGGAGTCAGAATTCATGGAAGTGGTGAATAGGAAGCTATATAGCATGCTCACGGCTTATGCAACCCAGCCAAACCTTTGCACATAAACACTGGGTGGCTGGGTTCTGAAAGACTGTAAGGAATCATGAGAAGCTATAGATGAAGGAGTACAGCAGCCCACTCTATGCAGAATGCTTCCCTCTGAAACTAGAGTGGGTTCAGGCAGAAAAGAAAGCAGTAGTTAATGCTACTTACAGTACCATACTGTATGGTCTACGCCACTTGGAGAGGAATAGGTTCATCTGTGGACTGCAAGGAGATGGATAGCTACGTGGCTCTGGAATAATCCAGGTCCTAAGGAAGCAGACTGGTTCTCTGCATACTGCAGACCTAACCAGTCTCCTTCCTCAGAAGCTGTCATAGATTTACCTATCCCTCGCCAAGTGGGCAGAAAGTGCAGAGCACAAATTAATGCTGGATATCACAAGTGGTCACCATTCTTTTGTGTGTGACATTTATGTCTGCTGAAAAGCAGAACCTATTCCTACCCACATCTGAGGCAGCGCTGGAGTGCACTGAAATACCCGGGTAATACGACCACAAGGGACACTGAACTTCATGTAGGTTCACAATGAGCAACGGGGTGTGTGGTTTCAAGCCATGCCTCTGCTGCCACTCTTCACACTACCGCCACAGCACGGCTATTGGCACTCCACCTTGCTCAGCGAGAGCTAGCACAAGTATATATGTGCACGAGCAGCAGAATCACACCCCTAGCACATAGCGTAGACATAGTCTAAGTGACGTTTAGCTTCACTTGTCCCTCGCTCGCAGTGTAGGCATAGCCTTAGAGATCTGACAAAGAACTGGACTTGAGACTCCTGCTCCAGCAATGCTCAGTCACATTTGGAGAAGCAAAGGCATTACCATGAAGTGCGAAATGAACCTGCTGCAGTCTCTTGTCTTCAGCATTATGCCATACGCATGTGAGACATGGACCTAAAGGAAATAGGATATTAAGTGGTTCTCTGCCTTCAAACTGAAATGCTTTAGGCTATTGCTGCACATTAGCATACACACACCATGAATGAGGAGGTAATCATCCAAATTTACAGCATGACCAGAGTGATGCATAATAGAATAGAGACAAAGAAAACTTGAATGCATTGATGTCTTTGAAACAGAGTAGAACGTAGCCTGTGTTTTTTACAGGGGAATAGTTGTGTCAACAGCAACTTACAGTATGAGTATAGCTCTCTCACATTGTTTATTACTGTCTGCATGCTCCCCTCCAGGTCTATCCAGAAATTAGGCACCTCCACAGCAGGCTGGAGTTACAGCTACTGCTCTGTATTCCTGATATTCTCTTATTAACTTCAATGAATGTTCAGTATAAAATAGCTGTCAAGATACAAGCATGAGCCAGCACCAGTAAACCAGTTAATGCAAAGAAGAGAGACTGGTACTATTTCTATAGTTTAATACCATTGAAAATAACCTACTGTATCCAATCTCCTACATGTACTGGTCTCATAAGACTGTACAATAATTTTGTTGGTATTAATTTAGAGCTAGTGGAATGTGACAAAATGACAGCCTTGACTGGTGAGTCCTCCACAGATAGGTACAGTCTGGCCCCTTCCTTTGCCTCTGCTGAGGCTACTCCAATAAAAAGTAGCAATTAACCATCTATTTGTAATTGCAGATGCTAAAAGTAGGTTTAAAAGAACTTAAATGTGGAACAGGCTGGATTTAGGATTCCCATGGCTATTCTCAGTAATTGATTAATCTCATATTAGAATAGTGAACCATAAAAATTAAGCTCATTCTCCTTGAAGAGTATCTCCAATAGCATGGGGATTCACATGTAATATCTCAGTGGCTCCTAGGGGAAGCTGGCTCAGTTTACAAGACAGTGTCATATCTTTAGCGTTAATTGAAGATTAGGAGCAGGTTGTCAATGCTCCCCAGTGCTGTCCCCTGTCTTGGCCCCTAACAGTTTAGTCCAACTTTAGGGCTGCCCTTAATTGCACCCAGCTGCCTATGACTTCAAGGGACTATTCTGGCAGCCAAGAAGCCATACAGCACACCAGCACTCTGGCCATACCCCTACACTGGGGAAGGGGAATACATAGAGCAATTAAAAAGAACAGGAGGACTTGTGGCACCTTAGAGACTAACCAATATAGTAGAGCATAAGCTTTCGTGAGCTACAGCTCACTTCATCGGACGCATACAGTGGAAAATACAGTGGGGAGATTTTGTATATACAGAGAACATGAAACAATGGGTGTTAGCATACAGACTGTAACGAGAGTGATCAGGAAAGGTGAGCTATTACCAGCAGGAGAGCGGGGAGGGGGCGGGGGAACCTTTTGTAATGATAATCAAGATGGGCCATTTCCAGCACTTTACAAGACCAGTGGGAGGGGAAATAAACAAGGGGAAATAGTTTTACTTTGTGTAATGACACATTCACTCCCAGTCTTTATTCAAGCCTAAGTTAATTGTATCCAGTTTGCAGATTACTCGCATGGCCCCACAGTATGCCAACATTTTTATGGCTGACTTAGAACAACGCTTCCTCAGCTCTCGTCCCCTAATGCCCCTACTTTACTTGCACTACATTGATGACATCTTCATCATCTGGACCCATGGAAAAGAAGCCCTTGAGGAATTCCACCATGAATTCAACAATTTCCATCCCACCATCAACCTCAGCCTGGACCAGTCCACACAAGAATCCACTTCCTGGACACTACGGTGCTAAGCGATGGTCACATAAACACCACCCTATACCGGAAACTTACTGACCGCTATACTTACCTACACGCCTCCAAGTTTCATCCAGACCACACGATCCATTGTCTACAGCCAAGCTCTACGATACAACTGCATTTGCTCTAACCCCTCAGACAGAGACAAACACCTACAAGATCTCTATCAAGCGTTCTTACAACTATAATACCCACCTGCTGAAGTGAAGAAACAGACTGACAGAGCCAGAAGAGTACCCAGAAGTCACCTACTGCAGGACAGGCCCAACAAAGAAAATAACAGAACACCACTAGCCATCACTTTAAGCCCCCCAACTAAAACCTCTCCAACGCATCATCAAGGATCTACAACCTATCCTGAAGGACGACCCATCACTCTCACAGATCTTGGGAGACAGGCCAGTCCTTGCTTACAGACAGCCCCCAACCTGAAGCAAATACTCACCAGCAACCACACACCACACAACAGAACCACTAACCCAGGAACCTATCCTTGCAACAAAGCCCATTGCCAACTGTGTCCACATATCTAGTCAGGGGACACCATCATAGGGCCTAATCACATCAGCCACACTATCAGAGGCTCGTTCACCTGCACATCTACCAATGTGATATATGCCATCATGTGCCAGCAGTGCCCCTCTGCCATGTACATTGGTCAAACTGGAAAGTCTCTAGTAAAAGAATAAATGGACACAAATCAGACGTCAAGAATTATAACATTCAAAAACCAGTTGGAGAACACTTCAATCTCTTTGGTCACTCGATTACAGACCTAAAAGTGGCAATTCTTCAACAACAAAAACACTTCAAAAACAGACTCCAGTGAGAGACTGCTGAATTGGAATTAATTTGCAAACTGGATACAATTAATTTAGGCTTGAATAAAGACTGGGAGTGGATGTGTCATTAAACAAAGTAAAACTATTTCCCCTTATTTATTTCCCCTCCCACTGTTCTTGTCAACTGCTGGAAATGGCCCACCTCGATTATCACTACACAAGCTTCCCCCCCTCGCCCCTGACTCTGCTGCTGGTAATAGCTCACCTTTCCTGATCACTCTTGTTACAGTCTGTGTGCTCCACAGGGCACGGGGAGACGCAAAAGCTGCCCTAAGTGAGTATCTGAGGAGATCCCTCAATTTGGTATAATCTTGGCTGGCCTAGATCCAGTGTCACCTGCTCTGTGGCCCTCCCCTACAATTTAGTGGGCATATCAGAGGTGTAGCCAGAGTAAGTGCTGGCTATGAGTCACAAGAGCATAACAATGACTCCTAGAGGACCATTACTGCTACCACAAATTGGAGGATCCCTGGGACTACTCTAAATTGTGCCATGGACCAAACCATCTCCTGGCAGCCCCAGGGACTGAAGCACATGTGTTCTATAAAGGCCACCTTTCTGACTCTCTTAAAACTCTGGATCCTGCACTGATTGGAGCATGGCCAGATAGGTGGGTTGGAGCATGATGGAGTAGACAGGGAAGGCTTCCTATATCAAGATTGTGCAAGAAGGGAAAGACTAAAATGGTGCACCCATACTACACCATTAAGTCTTGGGGCTATATCACACCCCAACCACTTGCACATGTGGATGGCAGCCGGGCCTGGAGGAATGAGAACAGGTTAGTACTCAGAAGGTCCTGTCTTCTAAATTCTGGCTCTGCCACTGTCTTGCTGTGTGGCCTTGGTCAAGTCTCCTCACTTTTCTGTCTCAGTTTCTCCATCTGTAAAATGGTGACTAAACCTTTTCAGGGCTGTGTGAGGATTTACTAGTACTGTGTGTAAAATGTTCTCAACATGCAAATGCTCTATAAATGCTAAGTATTATTGAGATCCAATGAATCCTGGCTCCAGGGGTATTTAACTGTGAGGGAACATGCATTGTGGTATTGTTCTCCAGTCCCATAGGAGCCTCTTTGTAGTTGCCCCACAGATTTTAAGGAGCCCCTGTATAAGGAGGGGACATGGTTGGCAGCTGTGGCCACCACTAAAATAAGAGTTTGTAATGAAGTTCATTATGCTACTTGGCTTTATTCTTTTTGGGTAAGCTTGACTCAGAGCTTTAAGGGCTGCAGAAGGTCCTTGAAAAAAAGAGTCAGCTGGAGTGCCACTGTATTTCATGTCTGGGAGAAATGGACTGCACAACAGCTCCATATAAGCCATTGCAGAGGCGAATTTTGAGGACAGCCTGGGAGGACTAGTTGGGGGACAACTAGTGGATCAGGGATAATCAGGGGTTGTGGTGTATCAAGAGGCTTTAACAACATTGGCAGAAAGGCAGTGGAGCTGTTCCAATGTTCTGCCTATGGGCATAGGGGTGCATTCCTTTCCTCTGCCCTCACAATCCATGTAATTACCTCTACAAAGCCCATTTATTCAGAGCCTGCCAGGGGATATCCAGGAAAATTTTACCTAGTGTATACAATGCTTGCAAACACAACCACATTGCCTTGGATCTTAAGTTGAATATGTACTTTAAAGGTTAAGAAAGAGAATATATGTTTTTTCTACTCCAGTGAAATAAATATCAAAGCATTTTGCTTTTGAGTGAAGCACTGTAAAGACAAAGGCAAAGCCTCAGAACGGAAAGGAGAGCACCCTATTGGCACTGCTGAATAGAAGATCAAAGATAGTGTGAAATAATTCTTTAAAAGGAACTCAGTCTGCATTCAAGTACAATTTATGAATGAATGGCTGAGGATGGCCTGACGGGAGCGAGCTGCAATCAACACAGCCAATTGATAACATCACCACCATAGTGGAATGCTAGCTAATAATCTACCACAAGCATAAACAAACCCCAAGGTTCTGATTCTCCTCTCACATTAATTTTACACAAATGCAGTTTCCATTAAAGAAAGGTGAATCAGGCCCCGGGACAACAATGAAGTGAAAAGGGCTTGAGTTGCCCTTCTGTTTGAAGAAAGGGCTTGCTCCCCTCGTTCCTTTACAGCAAACGCATTGCTGCAAACACTTTTAAAATTGTTAATGCATCCTATGCTACATTTCTGATGCAGATATCGCTGCTTGGTGAACTAGCGACAGCTAACAATTTATTCAACAAATGTAGCCCCTTCCCATTTATAAATCCTACAGGAACAGATGGATTTTTCCAAGTTGAAAGATTGTGAGCAGAAATATGTTTTATACTATACATGGCTTATAGACTACTCCCCATGACTATTGTTTTACATTATATGCAGTGGTGTGGTAGCCATGTTGGTCTTTAATATCTTTTATTGGACTGATTTCTGTTCGAGAGAGAAGCTCAAAAGCTTTCATAGAATCATAGAATATAAGGGTTGGAAGGGACCCCAGAAGGTCATCTAGTCCAACCCCCTGCTCAAAGCAGGACCAATTCCCAGTTAAATCATCCCAGCCAGGGCTTTGTCAAGCCTGACCTTAAAAACCTCTAAGGAAGGAGATTCTACCACCTCCCTAGGTAACGCATTCCAGTGTTTCACCACCCTCATAGTGAAAAAGTTTTTCCTAATATCCAATCTAAACCTCCCCCACTGTAACTTGAGACCATTACTCCTCGTTCTGTCATCTGATACCATTGAGAACAGTCTAGAGCCATCCTCTTTGGAACCCCCTTTCAGGTAGTTGAAAACAGCTATCAAATCCCCCCTCATTCTTCTCTTCTGCAGGCTAAACAATCCCAGCTCCCTCAGCCTCTCCTCATAACTCATATGTTCCAGACCCCTAATCATTTTTGTTGCCCTTCGCTGGACTCTCTCCAATTTATCCACATCCTTCTTGAAGTGTGGGGCCCAAAACTGGACACAGTACTCCAGATGAGGCCTCACCAATGTCGAATAGAGGGGAACGATCACGTCCCTCGATCTGCTCGCTATGCCCCTACTTATACATCCCAAAATGCCATTGGCCTTCTTGGCAACAAGGGCACACTGCTGACTCATATCCAGCTTCTCGTCCACTGTCACCCCTAGGTCCTTTTCCGCAGAACTGCTGCCTAGCCATTCGGTCCCTAGTCTGTAGCTGTGCATTGGGTTCTTCCGTCCTAAGTGCAGGACCCTGCACTTATCCTTATTGAACCTCATCAGATTTCTTTTGGCCCAATCCTCCAATTTGTCTAGGTCCCTCTGTATCCTATCCCTCCCCTCCAGCGTATCTACCACTCCTCCCAGTTTAGTATCATCCGCAAATTTGCTGAGAGTGCAATCCACACCATCCTCCAGATCATTTATGAAGATATTGAACAAAACCGGCCCCAGGACCGACCCTTGGGGCACACCACTTGATACCGGCTGCCAACTAGACATGGAGCCATTGATCACTACCCGTTGAGCCCGACAATCTAGCCAGCTTTCTACCCACCTTGTAGTGCATTCATCCAGCCCATACTTCCTTAACTTGCTGACAAGAATACTGTGGGAGACCGTGTCAAAAGCTTTGCTAAAGTCAAGAAACAATACATCCACTGCTTTCCCTTCATCCACAGAACCAGTAATCTCATCATTTCGAGCTGGTCTCTCTCACCAACAGAAATTGGTCCAATAAAAAAGATAATTACCTCACTCACCTTGTCTCTGTTGCTTTAAGTGTCGACTGTAGGCACCAGTAATTGGCATATTTGTGTTGAGAGGTCATCATAGCTATGCCATATTGTTGCTGCTTCCTGATTGAATGACTCCCAGTCCTCAAATTAACTCATGTTGTTGTCGTCTTGTCTCCTGATAATCATATCAGGCCATGAAATTTGAGAATGAATTTGGTGATTCTTACAGGGTTCTTTGTAAGCGCTTGATCCAATGTGTCAAATCGGAAGAGCATCATTTTCTTTACAATATTATATTCAAAAGTGTGGACAGGTGTTAAAGCCTGCTCCCAACACATCTCGCAGAGTGGATATATCTCGGTATCATCTCTATAGATTTTCCATTCTGGCACATTCGCATATGTATATATGTTGGTGTAAGTATTTGCAACACTTGTCCTTCCATCAAACCTTTTTAGGAACAAAAGGTTTCTAGTAAGAATGTTCAATGTAGCAAGTAAGTGGGGTCATGCATTGTTAAAATAAATGTGCCATTTGAACCTGAATGAATATTTGTAAGTCCTTTTTTAAAAGGAGTCTTTGGCCATCTTTATCCAGGTTCTTTTTATCTACACTGTAAATCCTTCCTCTGTAAAAAAGGCCTTTCCACCATAAAGGACAGTCAACACTGACACTCCTTTCTACCCCAAAACCATGAACCAATCCAAACAAAAATTACACTGAAACAAGTCAACCTAAAAAATCCAAGTTTATATATATACACACAATCTTAAAATGCCAAAAACCCTATCCCAAGAAGAATTTTTAACCTGAAAAGGGAGAAATGCCAGAGACTCCAGGAAGCTCACTAGGACCTTTGCTACTGGCCTTATGTAGAAGGATTTCAGGTACGATGGTGATTGGTGGCAGTATAAAACTCTAGGCAGACATACATGAAAGGTCTGCTTCTACCAAATGATGAGTGTTCTTGGCTCCCATTCATTTCAATTGACATGATGTCAACAGGAGTTGAGGATGCTTAGCACTTTGGAGGAGGGACTCAGTAATTATAGGATTGAGCCTTAATCTGACACTATCCTAACAGCATGATTTGTTTTGTTTGCTTACAGCTAACTTGTAATTCTGTTCTAAAAATATTAAAATTAATATCCACATGAACATAAAACATTGTGACCTACAAGGTCCATGTTTGGGAACAGATTCAAATACATAAGTGTTCTCAGTACTTGCGGGACACACATGTACAAAGAGAAAACTGCACAAGGATGCCATGCTGGCTATGCCATCTTCCAGAATGGATTTATTCAGTAATCCATGAAATGGGGCAGCAAAGACAGAAATAGGAAGTGTGAGAGTAATGGGGAAAGAAAGCCCACTGACGAAAATTGCTTGGGAACCAAGGATGTTTCTGATATTTGATGTAAATATGAGTCATACTTTTAAAGGGGAATTTGACATAACAGTGGGCTTAATTCTTCCTTCACTTATACCCGTGAAAACCAGGAGTAGTTCCTATCACAGTTTCAGGGTAACTGCACCTGTTTTCCCGCTCCACGGGCCACTCCAGAAGTGCCCAATCAGAACTCAGGTCTCCTGCCATCACCGGTCTCTGGGCAGGAATCCTTGTCCCACTCCCTTCTGACCTGGGGTTTTAAGGCTGCACAGCTCCCTGCCTTACACTGTAATATACCTAGCAAGCCAGTCTGCAGAACGACCAGCGTCTGTGCGTTGCTTTCTCTCCAAGGGCTATGTACATTATTTGGCCAGCAATTACAAGTTATCACACAGCTCTTTCTAAGCAAGCACATTTATTCTTAAAGTAAACAAACATAAAAGCAGGTTTCAGAGTAACAGCCGTGTTAGTCTGTATTTGCAAAAAGAAAAGGAGTACTTGTGGCATCTTAGTCTCTAAGGTGCCACAAGTACTCCTTTTCTATAAACATAAAAAACAATAAGCAGATTTAAACACATATTAAACATACCAAAAGTCACTGGTGCCCTAGCAGGCCAAAGTTTTTCCAACACTTCTGCAAGGATTGGGACCAACCTTGGACAAAAGGTCCTGTCTGTTTGCTGGATCAGAAAGAAGACCATGAGTCAATTCAAACTTTTCCTCCTATACTAAAAGCCCTATCTTAGTCTCCTTGCCACCAGAAAACCCAATTTAAATCAATAACTGCAAAACACGGCAGAAGGTGGTACCTCTAGAGAGTTTAGTCTCTCGGACTCACCTTAATCACGCTCCACTGTTTTAGTTCCAACAGGAGCTGTGTTTATCCTTCCCCCTGGAGCAGAACACAATCCTACATTAAACCATTCATAGATTTAATGCAATGGCCCCCAAAGATACTGCATGGGGTTGCAATATCTGTCCCGGCTGCATTCAAGTCAGCTGGTATAAACGAGAGGCGGAGAAGTACGTGTATTGAACAGGGATGTTAGGCACATTCTCTACTTGAATGATTGTCCCATGACTAATGCCTCTTTTAGAGCTTGTTCAACCAAGGGTGGAATCATTCCTTTAGAACGTAGCCATGAAGATGTTGTCTATCTGTTCCTATCAAAAAGGTACATTACCTAATTACAGAGCTATTCAAATACTGTATTATGAAACCCAGACCCCTGAAGAATTTGCCTTGCTGTGTTGTGACAAGCCTGAAACCTTGCCCAGATATCTGAACCCTTTGTTGAACCTGGGCTATGTTTCTGATAAATCTGGGCTAAGATCTAAGCTGTGCCTTTTTCTTTTCCCCAGTGATTTTGAAAACGGATTTCTATTGTCATTTAAACCCAGGAGACACTCTACAGATTCAGTTGTGTTTAATTTTAATCCAAAGACTCAACGTGAAATTACAAACTTGAACTTCATTTGAAACGCTACAAACTGTCAAATTCCCCTTGGACTGAACCCGTCTCAGGCTGTATACTCACTAGGAAAAAAGTATATCTTTAATGCAGGCTAGACTAACCTGTGTTAACAAAAGGTGGTCTGGGTAAACCATAGAGAGGAGCCAAAGGTTTCTCAACCAGATAATACGAGTTAAAATTACAACTGCCTTGTTTTCTTTAGCATTGTAACATGGACTAGTTAACAGGTTAAAGTACGCCTTTTTTCTTCGTGTCAACAAGGCCTTGGTTTTATACAGCTCTAGTTAACCTCTGTTGACACTAGTCTCAGCTGTGCTTTCCAGAAAGCAGCATCACAAGCAAGGCTCAGTCACAATTAGTTAGGCTGGCAGCCAGCCTTACATTGCCGCTAGTAAGACACATACAGTAACTGAATGTGACATGCCACCTTGATGATGGATCAGATGAGGACATTTCAAAAGACAAAGTGTTCTGATAGAAGAGGCTTAAAGAGGCACTACAGAATTTCTGGAGAAGGAAAAGCAACTTCAGGGAGGGTGATGAAATTCTCTCACACCAAGAGCAAAACACTTAGCCAAATGGCAGGAACCCTATAATCTTGTACCACTGACAGACAACCCCGCTGTGATGTCTCTCTTATCACATTCATCCTCTTTAATCAAGAGGAGTTGAATTGATTTCATTGTGTTTAATTAGATAAAACAGTCACAGTTTAACCAGTAAGGCTGGTCGAAAATTTTCCATGGATTTTTTTTTTTAAATGGAAAATTGGAGTTTTGTCAAAACAGAAGTTTTTACAGAAAGTATTTGCTTTCCTCAAACATTTCTGTTTTTTTAATCAAAACTCAAAAACCAAAAGGTTTTTGGTCAAAAAAGTTTGTTGTCAAATACCAACAACGTTTCGGGTTTTTGACAAAAAGGTCAACTTTTTCATGGAAAAACCCATTTTCCAACCAGCTCAATTAATTAGAAGATTCAGGGCCTGATTCTGTGGTGTGTTGAGCACGGTCAGTTTCACTTAACAGTGAGAAATGAAAGCACTCAGCTCCTTACAGGAGTAGCTCAGTACCTTGTAGAACAAGGCCTTCCATTTGTGAGTGGAGAAGAGCATTGCCTTTTGTCTAGCTGGCCAACTATGCATGAGATAAGGAGATGTACTGTTCATGGGTCAAAATATCTGTCATCACATGTAAGTGTTTGGTTATGACTCAGAAGACTTGGGATCAATTCCCTGCGCCTCCACAGACTTCCAGATGTGACTCTGGACAAGCCACTTAGCCTCTCTGTTTCAGTTCCCTATCTGTACAATGGAAATTCTACTTCCCTACCTTGCACGAGTGTTGTGAGGAGAACTAATGTAAACATTTTGAGGTGCTCAGATAGTACAGTAATGGGGGTCATATAAGTCTGTTGTACTACACACTATATAGACCATAATGATCATTTAAGAATTCCATTTTCAATGTGTAAACAGTATGGGTGCAAATAATATAACAAGTAGTGAATCTACCATCTCAGTATTGCCAAACTAAGATGTAGTGCACTGCATTCCAGAAGTTATGCAAACATAAAGAGGAAAAAAGCCTCTGGCCTTCCATAATCTGTTTATAGTATACAGAAATAGAAGACCAAGAGCGTAAGGTGTTCTGACTGCCACCTTGTCTCAACGAAGCACAGCTCTTTAGTAAGTGACAGAGCAGACTATGTGCCTACTGGGAAAGGTAATACTCAAAGAGCAGCCAGTAATTTTAGCTAGAGAGGACTACAGCTATCATTTCTCTTCTCAATATATTAGCAGATTCCCTTACACCTGTAAACTTTGGTTCATAAGGGAGATAAGTTGACACTGTTGCTGGGATAAAGAGAGCAAAGGGTTGATAAAAAAAAAAAAACAGAGATCCAAAAAAGTGCCACCATGACTAAACAAGAAAGTAAAAGAAGCCAATAGAGGCAAAAAGGCAGCCTTTCAAAATTGGAAGTTAAGTTCTACTGTGGAAAATAGAAAGGAACAAACTTCAACAAGTCGAGTGTAAAAGTATAATTAGGCAGGCCAAAAAAGAATTTGAAGAGCAGCTAGCCAATGACTCAAAAACTAACCGAAAAAAATAAATATTAAGTACATCAGAAGCAGTAAGCCTGCTAAACAATCAGTGGGGCCACTGGACAATAGAAGTGCTAAAATGTTCATTAAAAGAAAATGAAGAGTAGGAATAAATGGTGAGTTCTCAGACTCGAAAGAGGTAAATAGCTATCCCCCCACCCCCAGGGAAGTGTATTGGGACCAGTACTGTTCAACCTGTTTATAAGTGATCTAGAAAAATGGCTAAATAGTGAGGTGGCAAAATTTGTAGATAACACAAAAATTACTCAAGATAGCTAAATCCAAAGCAGACTGTGAAGGGTTTCAAATGGATTTCACAAAACTGGGTGACTGGGCAACAAAATGGCAGATGAAATTGAATGTTGATAAATGCAAAATAATGTACATTGGAAAACAATCCCAACTATACACACAACTGATTGAGTCTAAATTAGCTGTTGCCACTCAAGAAAGATCTTGGAGTCATCGTGGATAGTTCTAAGAACATCTGATCAATGTTTAGCAGCAGGCAAAAAAACCTAACCATGTTAGGAAAGGGATAGGTAACAAGACAGAAAATATCATAATACCTCTATATAAATCCATGGTATGCCCATACTTTGAATACTGGGTATAATTCTGGTCAACCCATTTTTAAAAAAAAATGTTAGAATTGGAAAAGGTACAGAGAAGAGCAACAGAAATGATTAAGGGTATGGAATAGCTTCCGTAGGAGGAGAGATTAAAAAGACTGAGACTTTTCAGCTTGGAAGAGGAACAACTAAGAGGGGATATGATAGAGGTCTGTACAGTCATGAATGTTGTGAAGAAAGTGTTATTTACTCTGCCACATAACACAAGAACCAGTGGGGGCTGTTCTTACGATTCTAGCCCCCACTCTGGCAGTGAGGATGGTCATTAGGGAGCTGAAATAAGATGGGGAGAATTCCTCTGGCACCACAAAGCTCAATCGATGCAAGTTATACTAATATTCAGACTTCTGCGGCTGCATGCAACTCAGGTATGGGCATACTCGGTTGCTTGCATTGACCTTGTGCATACTCACCAGCAGTGTTTGTCTTGATGTAATGTCAACATAAAGCCTGGTACACCCCAAATAGATATTCCAGTATGCTCTATAGTGCCATCTGGTGCAATGCCTTTTGGGACATTTTTGCAGTGCTTTGTGGGATAGTAGCAAGTTGCCCAGGGATTTCTAGGAACTAGGGATAAAGTTACCACCATGCCACTTTCTAAATCCCATAATTTGCACACTGTTTTAAAAAAACAAAACAAAAAAAAACCCCTCTCAGTCCCATGTGGTGTTTTTTGGTGACCACCCTCTTGCTGACAGAAGCGTGGAGCCTGCAGAGCTCAGTCCAATTCTTCTGTGCATTACTAATACAAAATGCACGATTCTCCACTATTTGTGCAGCTTGAGGAAGTACTGCTACAAGTGGATTGCAATTAGGAGATGTCTGAGCACAATAATCGGATACTGATGGACACAGTGAAAAGCAATACCAGGTTGCTACTGGCGTTCATGAAATATGGTGGAGAGCTCTTTCAGGGCCTGAGAAATGAGCACGGACTGGTGGGATTGCATTATAATGTAGGCTTGGAATGATAAATAGTGGCTGAAGCACTTTTGGATGCAAAAGGCCACAGCCCCAGGGCTGTGCGCTGAGCTTGTCCAAGCTCTCTGCTGAAGACACACCAAATGGGAGTGACACTGACAGTGGAGAAGTGAGCAGCAACCACGCTCTGCAAACTTGCAACACTGGCTTGCAATCAGTCAGTGGGAAATCATTCTGGAGTTGGAAAATCAAAACTGGTGGGGGGGCATTGTGATTGAAATGGGTAAGGCCGTTAATCATCTTCTGCTACCCAGGACTGTGACTCATTAATGTACAGGACATCATGGATGGATGTAAAATAATGCAGTTCCTGAACTGCATTGGGGCAATAATTGGCACACATATTCCTATTATGGCTGTGGCCCCCAGTCTAAATTCCACAGAGTACAGCAGCAGAAAGAGCTACTTCACAAACATCAATGGGGTCTTGTCATGGACAGTGCATGATGCTTGCACCTTTAAGAACAAAAGGATGTTTCAAAAAGCTGCAAGCAGGGACATTCTTTCACAACTGGCTCATTACCATTAGTGATGTTGAAATGCCAATAGCAATTCTGGGGGACCCAGGCTACCCCTCACTCTCCTGCTTCATGAAGCTGTACGCTGGCCACCTTGACAACACCATGGAACAATTCAACAACTGGCTGAACAGACGCAAAATGACGGTTGAATGTGCTGTTGGTAGTTTGAAGGGACACTGCTGTTTACTCTGCAGAGTGGATCTCAGTGGGGGAAAAAAACATCCCAAGGTTATAACATGCAGTACATGACAGGAAGCTAGCTGAAGAGTCTGGCTTGTTCTATCTAGCAAAAAGAAGGCAGGGAGAGGATATAATTACTCTCTATAAATAAATTAGGGGGTAAATATCAGCAAGAGTGAAGAGTTATTTAAGCTAAAGGACAATGCTGGTACAAGAACAAATGGATATGAACTGGCTATGAACAAATTGATCCTGGAAATCAGAGAAAGGTTTCTCACCATCAGAGGGGGGAGATTTGGAACATCCCCCCCAACTAGGAGTTATGGAAGTAAACAACTCAAATTAAGAGAGCTGAACAAATTTATGACTATTATATGATGGAGTGCTTGTGATGCTAGGAGGCAGGGCTCAGTATCCTGGGACTCACTCCCAGTTTATATTATGTGGCAAAAGCTCATGCTTCCAGAGTTTCAGGTAGCCACTTGCAGGGGTCAGACAAATATTCCACCCCCTCCCCACAGTATAACCTGTGGGTTTTTTGTTTGTTTGTTTTTTAAAAAAATCTTCCTTTGAAGCATCTCCAGCTATGGCTATTGGGCCAGGGCTCTGAAGTGGCACTGAGCATTCTCTGTCAGGTGCAGGGCTGGCTGGTTCTTGCTCACATGTCTAGGGTATAACAGATCATCATTGCTAGTGTCAGGAAGGAATTTCTACCACAGCTCAGAGTGGCAGAGACCTTGGGTTTTTTCCTCCTTCCTCTACAGCATGTGTGTATGGAAAAAAATGCCACAGTCATGTGAATATCTCATTCATTTCCCTGCAACTGCTGGGGCCTTGGTGGAGCTTGGTCCCTGCTATTCTCTGCCTGGGGCACCTAAGGCAAGTCTCCTGTGAGCTGTAATACTTTGGTCTAAGTTGAGTAGTTGGGTTGAGTGTGTGGGTGTCCTGCGATGTACAGATCAGATGAGATGATCTGATTGTCCCTGCTGGGCTTAAACTCTAGCTGAAAGGAGAAAAGCGGCCACTAGGGTAGAGGCAAAGCAGCCATTTGCTAAATTTGACAAGTCACACACAAGGGCTATTAGAGCCAAGCAGGGAGCTGTGCAGCTGAAGAGGGATTTGAAAGAGCACTTGAACAGTCAGCCGCAGTTCAGTTCTGTTCTCATGAACTAGCGTCCAGCTTGTGTACTTTAGATTATATATTGGTTGAGTCTTTGCCTCCTGCTATACTTGGTGTGAATGATAAAGTCAGACTGACTTCCCCAAAAATAGAACTTTATGTGCAAAACTGCTTAAATTAAACTGCAACAATAAAATTAAAGTGCAAACACACATACAGAGTTAAAAAAGATTCGCCAACACTTAAGAGTGAACCACATTTTATAATCCTACGTGAAAACAAAAAGAAAGAGTGGATGTATGCCCATTTTTGTAAACAGCAGCTCAACGCAGTCTGTTTTGGCTACTTGCACACCCACCAACCGGTGGTTTTCAAGGGTCAGAAAATGTATAACTATGGTTCTTGTCATTCCCTGGCATGGAATGGTAAGGACAAGGATGTACACCATGGTGCCATGTGGAGAGGCGGGGGGAGAGCAAGGAGCAAAAGCCAGAGACTCCAAGGACTGCAAAGGCTTCTAATCTGGGACTTTTGGATGTCTAGGTTGACCATGGTCTGCAAAATTTGCATTTGCTGCCTGAACAAACCCATTAAGTCCTAGTAGATTTCCCATTGTGCCTCCCAGTCTTTCCCTGTCCTGCAGCAACTGCTCTCTCTACTCTGTCTTTTCTAGAGTCATGTTCTGAAGGACCCTCCAACCCTTTAGATCACAGTCCAAGGCAACTGGGGCTTGGAGGCTCTCAGAAGGCTTGTCCTCCCTACTATTCTTCCTTCTCCTCCTGAAGAGGGTCAGGCCTGGAGGAGGCACCCCCTCAAGTTCACTGTGCCAAGAGCTGCTGATTAAAAACACCATTAGATTTACAGACGCAATGGACAGAGTATGACAAGTATCAAAACTGTCTTATATTATGCCCGCAGATACCCGTAATAGGAAATGTTTGACGCTAGCTTTGGAGCACCTTGCTACAGCACCACTCTCCAGCTCAAAACCAGGATGACTATAGGACTGGCTAGTAGGAGGGAGGACACGCCATTGAATGTAGTGGTTTGAGCCCCCTGCCTGGGTATGGGTATTGGGAAATGACAATAAATACAGTGGCACTATTTTCATAGGTAGTGATTTTGGCTGCTATCTCACTCCTGAGGGTGAAGACAACCCAACCGCTACTGGCTTCCCAAAGCCAGGTGGGCCCACATTCTGCTACCCTGTTTACTGCAAAGGCACCAACTCACATCAGCATGCCATGGAAGTGTCCTGTCACAGTGGAAGGCACAAGGCAGCAAGCTCGAGAAGTCTTCAGGAGAAGATTGCAGAGCAGCTCCATGCATGTTTTCCTGAGCTGTCTCAAGGAGGATGAGACATTCTTATTCTGATAAAAAGTACCCTGTATGCCTCACTGCCCACCTGGCCCAACAAGCCAAAGAAGTGAAAAGCAGGTGCTGCTTCTAATTCTGTTCTACCTCTGCCCCAACAAGGACACTGATCTGATCTCAACTGGGTAACCAGATTGCCATGCAACATTTTTTAGAATGTAGTCCAACATTATACCAGTAAAGCAATGAAAAGAAAATACTTGTCTTGCAACTAGGTCAGATGTCACTTTTAACTGGGGGAACAGAGGTGCAGGAGATGAGGTTTGAGGGAAACCTTGCTGTTGTAAGAGCAGCAGGTCCACAGGGCAGCACCAGATCTCACCACCCACCCTCGCTTTGTGGTATGTCCCTTCACTTTCACACAGCAGCCTTGTGGATCCTTTGCCTGCATCCCCACGCAATCTGCAGACGTCGGTGTTTCTCTGGCTGGTCTTTTGCTGTGCTTGCACAGCCGCATCTCCCCATATAAGCCCAGGAGATCCAATACCTCATATCTGCTCCAGGAAGGAGCACATGTAGGAGCTGTGTGCACATGGTTGGTTGGGCAGCTCCGCACAGAGGTAAGCTGCTAGGTGGGCAATCAAGGAAAGGCATTTCAAAGATATGGGGGGCAGGCAGGTTCAAAATTTTGAATGGAGTGGTCACTGGAGGACTGTTAGGGCCAACATCAGTAACACTTGCACTGTGTCAACCTCAGTAGGTTGACCATGGCTCTGCACTGCTCAGGAGAGGTGGTGTAATAGCTCCACAGTAACAGGTTGCTTGCGTCAGCAAGAGACAAATTTGAGTGTAGACCTGTGTGTAACCAGGTCTATGCTACTGGACTTATGTCACCCTAACTTTTTAATATAGGCCTAAGTATCCTTGGGAGGTGTTCTAGGTCCACAGGTGCATATACATAGTGCTCAGTGCTACAGGCATACTGGACTGGAGTGCAGCCTATAGGCAGCCACAGGGAAGGCCACTATTAATTTAGAGCAGCCCCAGGGCTGATCAAGTTTATACAGGGGGTCATTTCAGCTCCCACAGCAGCATAGAATCTAGCAACTGGAATAATACCATAGAAAGCCACATTTTCCACCCTTCCCCTGCTCTGGATTTTACACTCTGTGCTGTGCCTCTCAAGAGGCCTAGCACAGAGTCTACTCCCAAGTTTCCTCTTTCGTTGCTAGCTTGGGAACTGAACCTGAACAGCATCTCCGGCTAAGTGGCACCCTGTACTCTAGTCAGAGAATTTATGCTGCACTTATCACCAGCTTCTGAACTCCCATTAGGAATTCAGGGCATTCAGCTTCTTGCAGAAGGCACTTAGTAGTTTTCACCATCAGCCTCCCAGTCTGGGGTGTTGACAGTGACGTGAGCTATTCAACTCTCCAATGCAGCAGCGCCCCTTTAACTGCGCTTGCCTTTGATATTCCAGGCCCTGGAACATGTGGCAGTCAGGTTCATAATAGCAGCTGCAGCCATTCGCTTCCTCATGTGATTTCCATCATTATCAGGCAAAGGTCATTTTAAGATGACTAGACTATGGACTGGGAGGGATAATACCTCAGTGATAGAGTCCATGTGCACACAAAAAGGTAACAAATCACAGTGGTGAGGTTGTGCTAATTGCTTGTTATCTAGTGACGTGAAATTGCTGCTGAGCGAATACATAGCATTATATACTAGAAGCCCTTTTCCTGAGGTAACAGGCATAGCCAGAAGAGCTCCTTCTACCATATTCCACATGCTAGTTAAATGCACACAGGCCATAACATTAAAAAACACCACAATTAGCTTTCTATAGGAAAGCTGCCCCCACTTTGTTCAGGCTAGTGGTATTAAAGTTCAGAGGCCAAGGGACTCTTCTCACTATAGAGAAACCCTGAAGTGTGCTTTGGAAAAGTTTAATTTAAACTGGCATTTCTGAAACTAGCACTTCAAAGCAGCTATTACTGTTTTCTCTCACATAAATACATAACCTAAAATAATAATCTTAGACCTAAGGGAACAGGGACAAGAAGAAGAAAAAAAGTGTAAATCTAAAAGCCTGGTCTACACTTGAAAGTTCTACCAATATGATTATTTCAGGGTGAGTTTGCTTGTTTGTTTTAAACTACATTGATAATTATACTGGTACTGGATCTAATGTGGCCACAGCTATACTGATATAAGTATGTTATTCCCATACAGGATGGAGAATAAGCTATTACCAGTACAAATTATATTGGTATAAAATGCTTATACCAACATTATTGAGCTCACATTAGGTACAGTGTATGTAGCAGCCACCATATAGATAAAGTGGTGCAGCTTTTGAAGTCAATGGAGCTATGCTATTTTATATCAGCGGAGGATCTGTCCCCAGGAATGCAAGGGACCAGCCAGCACAGTCACCAGTGCAGATGTAGAAAGCACATGTTTGGGTAGGCCAGGGGCATGGCCCTAAACTGGCCCCACAGCACACAATCAAGCACTGGTGTGGCTGCAAAAGGGGTGTTAAAACTGATGACAAAACCTAAAGGTCATGTGATTTGCTGGGGGTATAACTTGGCAAAAAAAAGCATATCCTGGTTCCCCCATGCAACCCTTATGAGACCATTGCAAACAGCATAGTCTCCTGAAAAGGGCAAGCAACTCAAAGAAAAATACACTAGAATAGGGACAGTTATTCTAGTTGATGGTGGTTTCTTTTTACCTGTCAGTTTCAGACTTGATCACATCAGTCTCCTTGTCAGCAAGAGCCTCACTCCCCTCCACCCACACTCCCTTGTTTAGGGAAGCGCAATTCTGTAACCCTGGGGGAGCACAGCAAGCTTTGTGCCTCGTGCCAGCACTAATTGTCTCAGCTGACTGTTTATATAAATAATTTACTTAGTGCCTATCACCAAAGAAGGCACCTGGGCCCTCTGCAGACCATAATGAAATGCTGACTTTAGTGACCCATGCACGATCTCCAACACCCGCTTCTCTTCCCTTACCCATCTGTGCTAAAAGGGTAGATTAAGTGTTCAGTGGCTAATGATGGAGATATCCAGAAAAGAGTGACTTACTAGTTCTGAAAACAGCTCCAAAGGGGATTCTGATGGGCATCCTCTGGGACAGCATTCAGCAGATGAGGTCTCACCACTGAGATACATTTACATTTTCCCTGGCCTAGTAGTCCTGGATGGCTGTATTTGAGACAGCCAAATTATTTACTGCAAACGGTGCATCCGTCAAAGTTAGTGCCTTTTCCCATTTGAATTGTAAAGTGTTTGGGGCCAGATTTGCAAACAGATTTATAAATTGCTCAGATTTGTTCAGCAGATACTCTGTGCAAATCTACTGAACGTTCATGTTCTTTGTGGTGCTTTGCTATCGAAACTTAACCTTTTATGTATTTTTTTTTTTTTTTTTTGTCAGAGATGAGCTGATGTCTCACTACACCACTCTGCTTTGGAAATTTTTGAAAACCAACCAGAATCTAATCTTATAGAAGGGGTGTATTTAGATCAGACTACCATGCTCTTTAAATCCATTAAGGGTAACAGATGTTTTTGATTGGTGTGTTTGTGTTTTGAGAGACTTCTAAGCTTTGAATACAAATTGAGAGATTTTATTTTCATCAGGAATATGAGAGCTGTTTTACATGCATTGCTTGATGTTTTTGTTTAAATCAAAAACAACTGATGTATTAGAATTAGAAGAAAGTGTTAGTCATAAAGAATCTTGAGTCTCTGCAATATGTTCTCAGCTAGTTTATCCCAATAACTGTACACCATGGTTTTGGTAATTATTTTAGGTAAACTGATTCATATTTTATCTCTATAGAGAGATATCTGTGTAGGTAAAGTTACTATTGGTTATCACAAATCACTAAAGGTTTCAAAACCACTTACCAGTATCTAAGGGCCCAGTCCTGTATACACACACACACACACACTCTCCCACTGGTGCCTAAGGGTTTAGTTGTATGGGTCAGGATTTGCAGGATGAGGATTAATTTAGAAGAATAGTTGCACAAATCCAGTGCCCTAACCGTATTTGAAAAATGGTCAAAGTTGAAGCATAATGCAGATTGTGTGCAATTGCTAAAATGGAAATCTGCACTGTCATTGCCCATCATGTCCCTGTTGTGTGGCTAGGCCTTTTTAATCTCATGTGGTCAGTCCAGAACTATTCACCAGCATGAATAATGCACGCAAAAGAGAAATGTGAATAGACCATTTTGTTTTTCTTGAACTGTGATACTGCACAACAAATTTCGGCTTGAAGCAAGTTCCAACATCCAGATCTTACTGAGTTTATATATGTGTACACACACACCCACCCTCCCAGCCCCCAATGGACAACCTAATAAAAAGATAGATATATAGGGGGTTTGTAATAGAGACAGAGGTCCTCTCATACATATCAGAGCAATCCAAGAAGGTGCACACAGAGCCTCAGTTTTGGCAGGTGACATCACAACAACTGTGGCTAGGTGTATATGCACTCAGCCCACAGCAAAGTGCTCAATGAGCTTTTTCATAGAGGAAAAGTATCTGCCTCACCACAGAGAGTGCATGTAAGCGGTTAATCCTAGCTGAATGGGCTGACAGTTTGCTCTCCTAAGGGAAAGAGGCCTTAAAAAAAAGCAGCACTGGGACACATGCAAGGAATGAGGACTTCTGGCTGCAGAGCCTAGGACTGACTTTGAGGACAAGAGATGCTGTATCTAGACACATTAGACCCACAGGGCTGTTGGTGTAATGTCCCCTGGAGAACCTGGAGTGAAATCCTGACCCCATTAGAGCAATTGGGAGCTTTGCAGTTGTCTTTAATGGGGTCAGGATTTCACCCCTGGAGTGTTTGAGAGCTGACCCCTTGAAAGATAATAAGGAATAAGATCCTGTTTAATATCTACAACTGTATCCAACCTCACTGTGAGCTCAGTCATCAGCAGAATTCTGGTAGTCCCTAGCACATAAGGACATTGAAATGTTATGTGGATCTCTTTTTAATTCCACTTTCAATAAACAGACTGTTCCTGACTTGGCAGTCATAAGTAATAACCCCTTAGTCAAAGGAAAACTCAGGCCATTACATCTCCTCTGAGTTAAGCCAGTCCCAGTTTACAGTTACCAATTTGAAAGTTTTTGATTGATGATCAAACTAATTTCAATTTATATTCTCTTCTCCCCTCCCCCAAAAAGCTCTAAAACTAATGTTAAGATTAGCCTGACAAATCACACCTGCTTCTTGTTATTTACTAACTGGCTCTTGCATGATTGCTTTTCTACAGACTCATTATCTTTCAAACTGCTTTGGCACCCAGTAAGCGCCGGTAGTTTCACTACCTGTACATCTGCTGCTGCCCAAGCTAAAGCTTTATTTAGCTTGTCAGCTCTCTGGTGTGGAATATGCTATTCCACATTCTTTCCTACCAGTGTTTAATGACCCACAGTATATTTTATTTGTGGTTTTATTAAGAATAATTCTTTCCTGAGTGTAACAGATTTAGGAAACTGCTGAAAGATGTTAAGGCTATGAAGCCAACGTAAGAGAAGTGAAACTCAGCAACAAGGCTCCCTGAGGCAAACAAGGAACAAGCCTGCCACAAACTGCCTCTGAGGCATCAGCATTGTCATCAGTGCACTGTAGGACTCTGCCCCTTTAAGATCATGCTGCAGGATTGGCATGCAGAGAAAGGCCTTGAAGGGTAAGAGGCAAAATGCAATGTAGGGTGAGCACTAACCTAAATTGAAACTCTCGTCTAGCGGATCAGCCACTGACTAGGGAGTCAAGAGATATTTTTGTTCCCCGGTTCTGCCATTTTGTGGCCTTGTGCAATTTGCTCAATCTCTGTGCTTTGGGAAAATAGGGATAATGCTGCTTTCCTACCTTTGCAAAGCATTTCACTGTCCTTGGATTATAAGCGTTACAGAGGTCTGAGCTAGAGCTCATGGGGGCCTTTCCATTGGCTTCAGTAGTCTATGTCTCCATCCTGTTACGTACTAAGTTATCACTACTAGTAGTATATATTTACATTTTGGGAGCAGCCAAAGGTTAGTCAGGATTGGGGCCCTGGTGTGCTGTACAAACATGAGAGATAGGGACACAGAGTCAGAAGCTGCAAGAAATGATCACAGATGTACTCAAAAGCATATAATAGTAATCATGAAGACCATCTAGCTCTTATATGAAATATTAGATGCGAGAAAACCCTTGACATGCTCCTCCATGTATCTAGGGCCCAAGTTTAGGTCTGTCTTGGAGCCATGGATGACGCCATCATCTCTCCTTCCATTAACCTCTCCTGAATTCAAGCATTTAAGATCATCATCTCTGATGAAATCTACTTTGCTCCATTTCCACCCACTTGCTCCTCAGAGCACAAGCTCTGGGTGGGAGTGGTGCAGAGGGCTGGTGCAGAAAAGTGCAATATGTCTCATCAAAAGGCAGCACTCCCAGCAGCACAGGAAAGAGCACTGTTGACTGAATCACTAACCTGAAGTGCTGCAGGGCATGGCGTTTTCTTGATTGCCTCCTACCCACTTAGTCATAGACACAGCCAGACATTGTTGAGCTTGAACTCTGGTAAGATCACATATGAGGTAGCATGGTAGTTGGCAAAGGTTGTTGAGACTGGAAGTTCAGGCTTGAACTGCCTTATCATCATCTAGTGAAAAAAGGGGGATTTGAGAGACAAGTTTGATTCATCTTACTTTTTAGTTTAGTAGTAAAAAAAAAAAAACCACCACCAGCAACCTACTATAAACTTTGATCCCAACATCTTTTCAGCTCAAATTGTGTAATATCATACTAAGGCTTTTGCGTGTTTTTTTTTAAAACCTGGTATGATTAAGTCAGCTTTCTTAAGCCAAGTGTTCTGTAGGGAAGGTTGCACACCAAAGATGTGTCTGCCATTTGCAATGTGTTTCTACAGTCTGCAAAAAGAAACTAGTCTCCACTACACAAAGTTATGGGCACTAACTTCATGCAACCATCTAGACCAAATTTTACACAGCACTAGGAATGAATCCACTGAGGTTTTCAGTCTTAGACTTCCCCAAGTGGTTATTTTAAGCCAGAAGTTATGTAGATATGCAATATGTTTACTGATAAATACAATGGAAAATTTGAGAGCTTTGTGAGTAGTGATGTCCGGTGACTTAGGAGTAGTTTAAGAGAAAAGAGAGGTGTTCCCCCACCCCTGCTCCAAAAACACAACACAACAGTTATCACAACATGTATAGGGTCAAAATTCACTTCCTCCAAGATTTAATAATAAATAAATAAATAAATAAACAAACAATAAATCAAAGAGATAGAATTCCAGCCCAAGCCTCTTCCCCAGGTTAGCGGTTTCCAGGATTCCTCCCTTAAGGCTACTCCAAAGGTCCATTCCCACTTCCTTTTTATCCAAGGTAGACGTAACAAGCCAGCATTGCCAACTCTCATGATTAGGAGAAGACAAACAAAAGAATAGAGGGCACAAAGGAAAGCTTGAATCACTGCATCCCACCCCCAAGAAAAACCCAGATCTAAGTGACTGTAGAAGAGTAGACTTACCGCTAGCACACCTCCTCTGGGCTGAGTAGGTTATAGTAGCTCATTCCTCTTTACAACCCCCTGCCAACAGACACTCCAGTCCTGTGGTGATCTCTCTTCCCATGACATGGCCCTCCAGCCAGGTCACATCTCAGTTCCACCTCCTTCCAGGGTAACAAAGTCTAAATAAATAAATAAATAAATAGTGCCTTTACATCGGGTTCCAGACTCCATCTCTCAGTCCCTTAGTCCTTACACCCTTCTCTCAGGGCATTATTCTCCTTATGACAGGGAGCTCCATGTCACCTTCCCAGTGGGTGGTAGAGTGTAACAGGCTTCTTTTCCACACTGGGTTCCACTCTAGAGACTAGCAGCCAAATACCTTGCCACCAGCTCCCTGGTCTTCTTCCTATCACAAGCCTTTCTTCAGGCCTTTTCCTCAGTCCCCGCTAGCCTCTTTGTAATGAGCAGTACCTCCTAGGGCTTCTTTAAGACCCCGTTAACACTGAATCAGTGTTAGCCACAGGAGCTGGCTCTCAGTGTGGAGGTGGGAGGGATGCACCTAGAAGAACCTTCCTGTTCCCCCACAGGTCTGCCTACCACCAGGCGCATAACTGCAGGATTCTTCCCTACATCTCCCTTCTGGGCCAGACTGCCTCTTTCTAGCACCACCCAGCTCTTCCCCAGCTGAGCTTCGTCTTTAATAAAGCCTGGCCTGGCCCACTCTCCAGGTGCAGCCCTGTGTGTTAACTGGCCTCTCAAGCCCACATTTACCCTTTCACCACCTGGGTGGGGTAGGCACAGTGACTTAGAAGCCAGTGATTCATTTTCAAAAGTGACTTAGGGACTTCTGAAATTTTTACTCTATTTAATAGCAATATTGGTACTAATAACTCTCCATGATGATCCCTTGGCTTTGGAACTTGTCCCTCATCTTGGTCCATCACAGTTGCTAGCCTTCTGAGCATACTGCAAAGCCTAGCTCTGTTCTTTTTGAGAGTGTGTTGATGTGTTTGTAATGCACAGAAGGGAAAGAGGGTCCAGTGGTTATGCTGCTAGTTTAGTACTTGGGAGATCAGTTTCCACAAACTTCCTGTGTGAATTTAGCCAATCTGTGCCTCAGTTCCCCATCTGTACAATGAGGATAATAGAACTTCCCCTGGCTCATGGGGCTGTTGTGAGGATAAATACACTAAAGATTGTGAGGCTTTCAGATACTATAGCATTATGGGCCATATAAAGAGTACAGATTCATAGATTATAACTATTGTTATGGAGGACTCATTTGATAATTGACTGTGCTAAATTTGGAAGCAAGTTACTATACAAATCTTGTATATGACTCCTGATTGCATTTAAATTCTGTGAAGCACTTTGAAACGCTAAATAAATTTAGGTATTGCCATAGCGCCTGTAATCTGAGACTCTTCAAGCACTTTACAAATAATTACCTCTGTGAAGGAGGTAAGTGTGATATGTGTCTTTCAAACAGGGCAAACACGTTACAGAGCTAGCACATGACTTGACAGAAGAGACGTATTCAGTCAATAGTACCAACAAGACTAAATCTGTCTCTCCTGACTTCCAGGCTAGTACGCCAAACATTCCCTCCTAAATGAATTCATCAGTAGGACTGTAGTTCATGAGATCTGGCACTGTTGTGCACAAGCTGTAATTTTGATTCCACTGTGGTAGGCCTGGGAGAAATCACAATAGTTTAGAGGTGGGAGTGCAAAATCCATGGAACTTTTTGAAGAGTTTTTTTATTTTGCAAAACATTTTACGACTACAATAAAATTATTATTAATAATACATTTGAGTTTGAGGTCTCCTTTCTTTTAAACAAAGAGAAATCACTCTGAACACAAACTCTCAGTGATCTTCTCCACACTATGCCCTTCTAATTTTTCACCCCTTTGAACATGTAGTGGCATTTGGCTAGTAATGAGACTACTGTTATGGGGCTGAGGTTGCTTGGGGAGAGATTTTCCCTCCCTTCTCCCACCATACCCCTAATGCTTAGTCTTCCTGGATATATGAGATTCCATTTACAAAACTCTAGACTATTATATCTTAACTGCAGAGGCAGAGAAATGTGGTCAGCATCTTCAATGAAGTGATTTCCCCTTGTGCACCCATACAGTGGTTAGTTGCAATGAAAGCCCTTGTGTTCCCCTGAGTTCAAGAACCCCTGTAGTTTGGCATCTGCTCAACCGTGTGCCCACCACTGGAATAGGTCCGATGCTTGGTGGGGCACACACGGTGCCCATCTCCACGTGCTGCAGGGATTCAACCCCCTGCTCATGAGAGCATTTGTGGCACAGGAACTCCTGCTGCAGCAAACCATCTCTACATGCCCTCTCCAATTCACTGTCACAGTTAAGTCTGTTATACTTAAGCAAAGGTATTTAGTTGGGCTAGTCACGCTAGGAAGTCAAGAAACAAAACAAGCCCAGGAGGACACACAGAAGTGTGACATCATGAGGGACCCTGACAGAGTAACTTGTGTATTGAAGGGGCTGTTGGGAATTCCTGCGAACCAACTGTTACAATTCTCCCACCAGACGAAAGTGGGAGTAGGAGGTGAAGATTTGATTGCTTAAGATGGAATTTCGCCTGCTCCCTCACCATCTGGTTTATTATTTATTTATATTCAAAGTTTATTTATTTATTTATATATATCCAGGGCCCCATTGTGCTAGGCGCTGTACAATCGCAGAACAAAAAAGTGGTCCCTGCACCCAAAGTCCTTACAAGCTGCTAAGTCACACCTACCAGAGAGGACTTATCCCTATGGCTCATAAAGATACTTCTAAAGAGCACATTTTTTTTTGTTTTTGGAATATACTAAATGTCAAGTGTTTCAGTAACTATGCCCAAGGAAGGACACCCTAGATCAGCTACATGGTCTTCTATCCCACTTCCACTTTAACGTATACAAGTGCAACACCATGATCGTCTATCAATATGGTCAAAGTTTTCAGGAACAAGGTATAAATATTCCCTGTAAAATTCATCTTAATATGTTTGTTTGCCAGATGGTACTGTTTCAGAGTAACAGCCGTGTTAGTCTGTATTCGCAAAAAGAAAAGGAGTACTTGTGGCACCTTAGAGACTAACCCATTTATTTGCGCATAAGCTTTCGTGAGCTACAGCTCACTTCATCGGATGCATACTGTGGAAAGTATAGAAGATCTTTTTATACACACAAAGCATGAAAAAATGGGTGTTTACCACTACAAAAGGTTCTCTCTCCCCGCACCCCACTCTCCTGCTGGTAATAGCTTATCTAAAGTGATCACTCTCCTTACAATGTGTATGATAATCAAGTTGGGCCATTTCCAGCACAAATCCAGGGTTTAACAAGAACGTCTGAGGGGGGGAGGGTAGGAAAAAACAAGGGGAAATAGATTACCTTGCATAATGACTTAGCCACTCCCTGTTTCTATTCAAGCCTAAGTTAATTGTATCCAAATGGTACTGTGTCCCTCTGGGATCATGTTTATCAGAAATGATTTTCTTTAAATGGAGAGAAAAAAGGAAAAAGATTCTATTCCCCTTTCTGCAGCACACACACAGCCTTGGAATATATGACTTATCAGAGAATAGTGGGTGAACATTTCAAAAATATTGGCAGCATATCACTAAGTACAGTAGAAGTATATTAGAGTTTGTCTTACATTCCCTGGTTGTATTTGCATATCTTTTTGTACCCCTTGCAAAAAGTCTCGCTGTATGGCTGGTTGGGAAGAAGTCAATAGAATTACACCAGGGATTAAACTGGCTCATTCCTTATAAGAAAACAACCCTGTGCAATATTTTTTTAAACACATCCAAAAGTTGAGGCACGGTTGCTGAGGTTAATGAAATTTTGTTGTGAATCTGGACCAAGTTCAGAACAAGTCTGGCTGCACTAGTTTCAAATAGATATGAGCTGAAATTTCAGTGAACCAGTGATCAGTTTCAAGCAAAATGGGGCCCATTTGTGCTTTCAGCTGGAAACCACAGGATTAGTAGTTTCTCTTTGTTTCCACATGAAGCCTGGCAAAGTTTAGCCATTCTGGCTGAATCTGACTTGAGAATTCATTTTGGAATCTCAAAGTAAAACTCAGTGGTGAGAACCCACATGAACCAAAATTCAGGGTTTGCATGAATGCCTGCAAAGGGTAAGCCACATTTCATAGGTTCATTAGAAATATTTATAGTTATTGCAACCATGATCTTAGTGAGAGCTGAGCATGTTTGATGCTCGTCTATATTTCTTGTTATTGTGTACATTTTTGCTAATCTTTGCTTTTCTACATAACTGTGTTGTGATGAAAATACTAAAAACAAACATCACTAGTACCGTTATACAAGGCACTGGTGAGACCTCACCTGGAATACTGTGTGCAGTTCTGGTCTCCCATGTTTAAGAAGGATGAATTCAAACTGGAACAGGTACAGAGAAGGGCTAGTAAGATGATCCGAGGAATGGAAAACCTGTCTTATGAAAGGAGACTCAAGGAGCTTGGCTTGTTTAGCCTAACTAAAAGAAGGTTGAGGGGAGATATGATTGCTCTCTATAAATATATCAGAGGGATAAATACCAGAGAGGGAGAGGAATTATTTAAGCTCAGTACCAATGTGGACACAAGAACAAATGGATATAAACTGGTCATTGGGAAGTTTAGACTTGAAATTAGACAAATTGTGGCATGTCCTTTCCCTTTAGTTCTTGAGTCCAGCAACCCAAAATCACCCAAAGTCCCAAAAGTCCAACAACCCAAAAGTCTCTGTCCCTGGTCAGGGCAGCCCCAGAGTTCAAAAGTTTACCTGCAGAGTTTTACCTCCCAACCTGGGTGGAGATTGGGGGTGGGGGTTAAGGGGCACCTTACATGGTCCAAAGCTGATGGCCCCACCTCTCCATGGGGCTCCGCTCTGCCAGCCACCCCAAGGGCTGCTCTAGACATCCAACAAACTGCTCTCCTCTACCAGCCGCTCTGCTCTGCTCGCCGTACCGCAAACTGCTCTACCATATATCTTCAAGCTCCCCAACTACTTAACACAACACTCAGTGATTTCAGCTCTTAGTAAGTTTAGCTCTTTTGTGATTTCAGCTTGTAGTAGGGGAGCCTCAGTGCTGGTGCACCATTAGCCCGAAGTGAATTCAGCTCAGCAGCCTGTAACTAGACTCCTTATGAAATCAAAATTAGCTCTGATATTCCACAGTGGAGAGAGGAGAAAGTGCAATTAGCATGTAAGGCCCTCACCAGGGGGCCCATGCCACCAAGTGTTAATACTTGTCCTCAGCCTCTCTCAATTCACAGAGTTTTTGGAACCCATGTCCCTTGCCTAGCGAGTGCTACTTAGTTGATGATGAGTCCCTCCATCATAACAAAAGGCCAAGTGCAGTTCCACTGTCCTTGATTCCCATAATCAGGGTAATAATAATTTATTCTTCCTGCCCCAATAACAGAGACACTGGGGATCCCACAGCAGCCAAAGTGACCATTCGGGCAGCTATGGCCTCATTCTAGGAGGGGCGGATGTGCCTATGCAAATGAGATCAGCCCCTGAAGTTCTTTTCCGCAACTTGCCACACTTTACCACCAGATGTCAGGGTGGAGCTCACCCTGACTCTGCTTACATCCTCCCCCCAGCTGAGAATTTGTCATCCTGACAAATCACACTCCTTTTATACCAACTCATTGGTTTCCTCCAAAGGGCCTCAGGAAGCCCACTTTAGCTTCCACAAGCCTGTATGCTAAATGTATTGGCTCCTCACTAGTCACCCCAGGTGCATCATAAGTTAACCGTTTCACTGGTCTTATCACCCTGTCTCGTCTATTGAGAATCTCTGTTGCCATGGTAGGGGGGGACATCCTCTTGATTGACGGACGGAGAGGTTTCCTTCGAGGGTCCCTCGGCTACTGGCGTAGGCACCTGCACTTCTAGTTCTAACACTGGAGGGTCCAAGGTGCCTAGGACATCCTCTACCTGTGTGTCTCCACTGTCCAATAACCTGTGTGTGTCATCACACGGGGGTCCCCATCAGCGGCACAGGGGTGTCAGAAATGGGCCTAGTACCAGACACACGGTCAGTGGGGAATCCATCCGCAACACACTGACCATGTCCCCTTATTCGTCTCTTTTCTAAGATGAACTGTCCCAGTTTTTTTAAATATCTCCTCATATGGAAGCTATTCCATACCCCTAATCATTATTGTTGCCCTTCTCTGTCCCTTTTCCAGTTCTAATATATCTTTGTTTGAGATGGGGCAACCAGAACTGCATGCAATATGTGAGGTGTAGGTATACTGTGTCTTTATATAGTGGCATTATGATATTTTCTATCCCTTTCCTAATGGTTCCTAACATTCTGTTAGATCTTTTGACTGCTGCACATTAAGTGGATGTTTTCATAGAACTATCCACAATGATTAGGGGTCTGGAACACATGAGTTATGAGGAGAGGCTGAGGGAGCTGGGATTGTTTAGCCTGCAGAAGAGAAGAATGAGGGGGGATTTGATAGCTGCTTTCAACTACCTGAAAGGGGGTTCCAAAGAGGATGGCTCTAGACTGTTCTCAATGGTAGCAGATGACAGAACGAGGAGTAATGGTCTCAAGCTGCAGTGGGGGAGGTTTAGCTTGGATATTAGGAAAAACTTTTTCACTAAGAGGATGGTGAAACACTGGAATGCGTTACCTAGAGAGGTGGTAGAATCTCCTTCCTTAGAGGTTTTTAAGGTCAGGCTTGACAAAGCCCTGGCTGGGATGATTTAACTGGGAATTGGTCCTGCTTCGAGCAGGGGGTTGGACTAGATGACCTTCTGGGGTCCCTTCCAACCCTTATATTCTATGATTCTATGACTCCAAGATCTCTTTCTTGAGAGGTAACAACTAATTTAGATCACACCATTTTATATGTATAGTTGGGATTATGTTTTCAAATGTGCACTACTTTGCACTTATGACATTGAATTTCATCTGCCATTTTGTTGCCCAGTCACCCAGTTTTGTGAGATCCCTTTGTAACTCTTTGCAGTCAGCTTTGGACTTAACTATCTTGAATAGTTTTGTATTCTCTGCAAACTCTACCATTTCACTGTTTACCCCATGTCCAAATAACTTACCAATATGGTGAACAACACAAGCCCCAGTACAGATCCTTGGGGACCCTACTATTTACTTCTTTTCATTGGGGAAAAAAGACCATTTATTCCTACCCTGTTTCCTATCTTTAAACCAGCCATTAGTCCATGAAAGGATCTTCCATTTTATATCATGACTGCTTACTTAACTTAAGAACCTTTGGTGAGGGACCCTGTCAAATGCTTTCTGAAAGTCCAAGTACACTTTATCTATGGGATCACCCTTGTTCACATATTTGTTAACCCCCTCAAAGAATTCTAATAGATTGGTGAAGCATGATTTCCCTTTGGAAAAGCCGTATTGACTCTTCCCCAACATATTGTGTTCCTCTGTATGTCTGATAATTCTGTTCTTGATATAATTTCAAAAATTTGCCCAATACTGAAGTTAGGCTGACTGGCCTATAATTGCCAGGATCATCTCTGAAGCCTTTTTTAAAAATCAGTGTTACATTAGTTACCCTCCAGTCAGCTGGTACAGATGTGTCCATGTGCAGAATGGTACACATGCACAGCGGTTCCTACAGCAGCAAAGCAGTTACAAATGTGAAAGGGGGAAAAAAAACCACACACCCTATATAGATTTCCACCAAAGAGCCACCACTAGGCCTCACAGTGATTTCAGCTACCTAGAAGATCACTGCAGGACTGAATTACATATCCCGACTCATCACCCATCATCCCAGGACTGCTAACTGGAGGATTATTTATGTGAATAAAGAGTGCTCAACATGAGTAGGGGTGACAGAATTGGACCCTTTGTTTAAATAAAGAGAGAGATGTGGTTATGTTTAATCTTCTGCATGTCTGTATGTGGCAGCTTGTTCATGTGAGTTTGGTGGGAAGAAGCTAGACATATCTTACTGCTTAAGCTATGCTGCTGAGCCCTAACAAATAGCCCTCTGAGATTACTTCACCCTTACTAACCTTTAAATATTTCCACCTACACAGTGCTTAAATCTATGCTTAAATACATTTAAAAAGAAAAAAAAATAATCAGAAAAGGTTTTCAACTGCACTGAGTCATCTTTACTTATGAACCATTAATTTCATCCTAGTCAGTATTTTGCAACTTGGTATTGGAGATAGATGGGCTGGCCTGCCCAAATGTAAAGAATACACAAATCTGCTTACAGATCTTTCTACAAAAACATTTTCCCTCCACAAAATGTGAATACATATTTATAATAATAATGCCTAATACTTGAATTAAATGAGCAATTAGCTGGAAGCTGGGATATACTCATCCTTTTAAGTCAGTGGTTCTCAACCCGTGGGCCAGTTGCAGTCCAATCAGCACACAGCTGCAGCCCATGTGACATCCTCGGGGCCATACAAGTAGTATATATATTGTGTGGATGCCACACACAAAGCACATAGAGAGCTGCATATGTGGCTCACAATGGTAAATAGGTTGAGGACCACTGTTTTAAGTGGACCAGTCCCAGACTGTGCTACACTGGGTTACACCAGTAGGTAGATATTTAGAAAGAGAGAGAGGTAGGAGGAGATATGAAGACCTTATGGAAAAGCCCTATAGAATTTAAGAGAAAATTGTAGCCTTTCTGTAGATTGTTTTAATTCTATAGGATTTAATAGATAATTATATCACTTCTATAGGATAATTTAAAAAGCCTAGTGAATGGATATCATCCTCTAAAGTTTTTAAGAGTAATTAGTGCCTTGTTGAATTTCTATAGAATTGTATTGGTTTCATATCTGTTAAACTCCATGGTAGTTTTCCATAAGGGAGGACAACAAAATGTTAAACCTTTTCCTTTCCTCAAGAACACAAGTGTGTATTCTGCCTACATGAACCTTGAATTTAAAAAAAATATATATACTTTGGTTCCTATCTGATGGAGTGGAAGCACTCCACTGGAAACAATATTTGGTGGCTTAGAGCAGAATTTAGATTCAGTTTTCTCTTGTCATAATCACACAAAGTAATTGTGGTTCTATGTATGTGCACAGTCTAGGGTGACCAGACAGCAAGTGTGAAAAATCGGGATGGTGTGCGGGGGGGAGGGGGTAATAGGCGCCTATATAAGATAAAGTTCCAAATACCAAGACTGTCCCTATAAAATCAGGACATCTGGTCATCCTAGTACAGTCCTAAGGGTGAAGGGCTGGTCACATCCTTGCTTATCTATTTTGATTCATTGTCTTAGTGCCAGGACTCTGGCCAAGGTTTCTGGGAAAAGTCTCTCTGATTATGTTAATAAGCAAGTTTCCAATCCTATCTATGAACAATATTTCATATATCCATACACTGAGCGTACTTACTGAACATGTAGGCCTCCAGTTTTGTTACCTGTTACCATTCACCATGATGATTGTCAGAGACAATAAGATGTGTACATACTCAGTCCTAGCTATAAAGGGCTCAGTCACATACACTTGTCCATTTTGTTTGATTAACTGTCTCACTGCCAGGCCCCTGTGCAGGAGTTTTGGGAATACTATCCCACTATGCCTTTAAAAATGTGGGGGTTCTGACAATCAGCTTTACCAGCCAAGGAAAGCATTATTTGCCAAATGAGCTATAAATGAGCCTGACATGGCAAGAAAACAGATTTCACTTACAAACAATACAAAGCTTTCCTTTTGATTGTTTTAAGTTTTTTCAAACAATGACAATGAACGCATTTTTGCTTATGATAACTAGGCTTGGACCTAAATACCCCTGATCTGTTGGTGAGAGATTAGAAACTGCGAGAACAGGATGGCTTATAGACTAGTGGTTAGACTGCTCCAATGGAAGGGAGAAGATCAGAACTCAAGTGCCTGTTCCAGTGTGAGGATTCCAACCTGGGTCTCTCACATCCCAGACAAGTGCCCTGCACACTGGGATAAAGCATAGAAAGGGACATGGATGAGGAGACACACACCCAAGAGTTTGCTGCCCTTGAACAAGTTTTCCCTGGCCAAAACTATTGCATCAAATTCATGAATAGCTTTGAGTCAAGCAAAACCGCATTTTGCAGAAAATAAAGTATTTGTTTGAAAAATTAAGCTCTGCTCTAGTTCACACAGTAATGCTCAAGTACCATGGTAATGCATACAATAAAAATAAGATACAAATGGATTGACAGACCACCCATCTAAACGTCTTATGACTTCCTCAATTAAGAAACTTTAAATAGGAACTTTCCAACAGGGCAAACTTTACAAGAAAGATCATTTATACAACAAACTGTTTTATTTTGATTAGATTTTCCTGCATTTTCTTTGCTAATGTAGCAGATTTTAATGTATTTGTTAGAGCTTTCTCCCTCAGAGTCCAGTTTCTTTTTCTGTTGCACCTTCAATGACATCATAATAATGTGTTTGTTACATCATTCAGTTGCCAAGGAAAATATTCTGATGGCACAAATCCAGCATAATGATTCCATGGCAGCAGATGGGCGGTGCCCAATTCTTCCCAGTCCTCAGATTTGTTTATTTATGTTTATCTAGCTGACCAACAGTTTGCAAGACATCTATACTTCAGTCATCACCACAGTATATAAAGGGCAGATTTAAAAAGGTATTTAGGTGCTTAAAGGTGCAGATAGGCACCAAGCAGGATTTTCAAACTCACCTGAGTGAGTGCCCACTAGGCTCCTATCTGCATCTAAATGCCTTCATAAATCTAGCCCTGAGTGCCTAAATGATCATTGGGCTGAGGACTTGTCTACAAAAAAAAGGCAGCAACAAGATAACAGAGCAGTCTTTAAACTGTCAGACCTAAACCAGTGCAAAAAGTCACAGGGAACTGTTATTTCAGTCTGAATGGCTTATTTTTGATTACTCACACTGTTCCAAATCAACTTAAGTTAGAGATATGCCAGTCTCAGGCCATAAATGTCCACGTGGGTTGTACCAGTTTAACAATATCGGTTTTGTGACTCTAAGAGCCCCTTTATGCCAACTGGCAAAGGGCTCACCCAACATGCTGTTCTGAGAATATTTAGCAAAACAATGTCTTGTAATGTGTTATGTAAAAACAGCTGACATGCTGGTCATGAAAATCACTGCATGATGTATATTAATGGTCTGTGTGTAAAGAGTTATGTATGTGTGTCTGAAATATGTAAGTTATGGAGGCAGTTAATAAACAAGCCTGAATGAAACACAGGTTGTGGTCCAAGAGGTGAATATAGCTGAACCAGTTGGTAATAGGGGGGAAAATGCCAAAGAAATCCACCACAGTAGCATTTAAATTCAAAAAGAAGAACGACACAAAATGAGGGAGCTAGTTAAATGGAAATTAAAAGGATCAGTCACAAGGGCGAAATATCTGCAAACGGCTTGGAGGCTATTTAAAAGGACCATAATAGAGGTTCAAACAAAATGTGTACTCCAGATAAATAAACAGTAAGAGGACAAAAAAAAAATTCCATGCTGGCTACACAGCAGAGTAAAAGAGGCAGTACAAAGCAAAAAAAATTGGAAGTCAGATTCTACTGAGGAAGGAGTACATTCTGGCAAGTCAAGTTTAAAAGTAGAATCAGGAAGGCTAAAAAAGAATTTGAAGAACAACTAATAAAAGACACACAAACAAATAGCAAACTTTTTTAAAGTATAGCAGTGTCAGGGAGCCTGCCAAACAATCAGTGGAGCCACTGGATAATCAAGGTGCTAAAGGAAGATAAGGCTAGTGTAGAGAAACTAAATAAATTCTTTGCATTGGTCTTCATTGCAGAAGATATGAAGAGAGCCCCACACGTGAGTCATTCTGTTTAGGGGACAAATCTGAAGTACTGTCCCAGATTGAGGTGTCAGTAGAGGAAGTTTTAGAACAAAAATGAACTTAAACAGTAATAACTCACCAGGAACAGATGGTATTCACCTAAGAGTTCTGAAGGAAATCAGATACAAAGTTGCAGAACTACTGACTGTGTACTTAGCTACCTGTCTGCCTGGCTTGATTACAGGCAGAGGGCAATGCAAGTACATTTACATGTATGGTAAAAAAGCAATCAAGCTAACAAGTGGCAGAGAAACAGCTTGGTGAGCACATCTGAAAACAGTCTGAAGTCTGAATTCCCAGGTGATCTCCCTGGCTCTTGAAGCAAAGACAATGGACTTTGAGGAATATAACAAGGAGCAAAAAGACATTTTAATTATCCCTCACTTAGGGAACAAAGTTGAATAACTTCTGATTCTGGGAATGTTTGATTCTCCTGCCAAAAGGGCTGGAGTTGCTGATAGCTTGATATAAGTGAGAGAGCTATTTAGGCAGATTGTAGCTTGCTAAAGTTAAGCCTTAGACACTAGAAAGGGTGTTTTATTTGGTTTTGGTTGTAACCTTTTTATATCTCTTGCTTGGTATCACTGAACCCCTGTGTACTTTATTTATAAATTTATTCTTGTTGTGGTACAGAGCCATCTCAGTGCTGAATATTGAAGTGAAGTGTGGGTCCTCCGCTAACCTAACAGACTGGCATTTGGAGGCAGCAAACAATAATTTCTGAGTGTCCAATGAGAGGGACCGGGCACTGCAGAGGGACATCTCTGGGGAGCTCGAGAAGTGGGCTCACGAATTGTTACCTGCAGGGCAAGGTTAAGACAGGCACTATTGAGGAGTTTGCTGGTGAGGTGATCAGACTGGAGAGTAAGGGAGCTGATAAACAATCTACGTTCCAGCAGAGCTGTCTTTCTGAGGCAGAGAGATAACATAGTGGCTTACAGTTCTGGCTGTCTTGAGGAGAATGTCCCATGTTTAAATTCACAGCTAAAATTATAACAGTGCAAGCTTCTCAAACAGACAATCCCTGAGGATGGGATTTTTCAAATGTGCCTAAGTGACTTATGCCTAGTACGTACACTAAAGGTGTAATGATAAACCAGTGTAACTTTGTGTTTGAGTGCTCTTGTATCGGTTTAAACCTAAAATATATTAGGTTAAACCTGTAATTTACAGGTTCAAATTAATCCAGAAGAAATGAGGTTTAAAGTGATGTGAGAGCATCCACACACAACGTTCCACTGGTTTAACTAAATCATCCCACCTTTAGTTAAAATGCTGCAACTTGTGCATGTATGGACGTGCCTTTAGGATCACAGGACCCAAGGAAAGTGAATGGTACTTGTGCTTCTAAATAACTTAGGCTATATCTTCACTGGAAAAGAAAAAGGTGTCTTCTTAAGTCAGCTAACTCAAGGTAAAATTCTAGTGAAGATAAAGCAGTTTGTGGTTTTCATACAAATTAGCAAGTTGCATTGCGGGAGCCTAGTCTTGTATGAAAACTACCAACTGCCTTGTCTTCACTAGAATTTTACCTTGAGTTAGCTGACTTGTGTTAAGGAGACACCTTTTCTTCTAGTGAAGACATAGCCTTAGGCCCTTTTGAAAATCCCAGTGGAATGTTGTAGGAGTAGAATTTCCTTCTTATTACACCTCCTTATTCAATGGTTTTAATGAAAACAGAACAAAGAGAGAGAAAAAGCATGCCCAACCTCTCCAAGGGCTGTCTGCCTGCGTTAGCCTGCCAAAGGCATATCAATGAGCATCAGACTCTCTTGTGACTGCCAGCTGGACAAAATGTGCCTGGCAGCTGGGAGACAGAGAACCCTGTATGGAGACGAAAACACCAAGCCCAAGTTTATTAACCCCACTCTCACTCACGGTGGCATGAAACACAATAAACAGCTTGAGGCATGCAGGGTGTAAATCTAACGACTTGAAAGGAAACAAACAAAAAAGAGGAGAGCAATTATGAACAGGAATATAATCAGATCCGTGTAAATTCTGTTGGGATAGCTGGGCTTTTAATGGTTATTATTTCAGGCTCTTTTATCTTCAGCGTAAATAGACTGCAGGGAGGGGGGAGGGGAAAGGCAAGTAAAGATTAAAACAATTTTACCTCGATTCCTGTTTCAAAACATGTGCGAACTGCATGGAAAGGGGTGTGGGTAGAGGGGAAATAACAATAAAGAGGGGGCCCCACAGACTCCCTGTGTTTATAGATCAGTAAAAAACCAGGTCTTTCATCTGCCCCTTTGATGAATGTCTTTGGCCCTATCTTCTAGGCAAGGATCAATACCCATTTCCTAAGACACTTATTTAGGGATTTAAGACTACCAATTGAATCCTGCCTGGGGAGATTTTTTTCTGTTAACAAAAATATTGCCTCAGTCTGATTTTCTCTCTCTCTCTCAGGTTTTGTTTTGTTTTTAGGGTTTTTTTTTTATCTTGCAGATTTCCTCTTGTGAATTCTGTCCCTCCCTTATCTCTGTGCTTCAGCTTCCAGCTCTGCACAACAGCTGTGTTTTAAACCAAATGGTTCACATCACTGGTCAAGAAAGTTTCAGCACATTCTGGGAGCTAGCCATTTGATCCAAGAGGGGTTAATCGCCAGGGCTCTGCATCCACAGTGTAATACATTACTTTCATAAAGTTCTGTTGCTGACTGCTTCCTCCTGGAGGCATACAGAGTGCAATATTCCAATGTGTAGAAGGGTTTCTAGATAATACTGCTCATTTTTACCTATTAGAAAGGCTTCGGGCCAAATTTTTTAAGATTAGCCACATACAACTACTGTTTTCATTGGTAGTGGATTGATGAAATTGACAGAATTTGACCCTTCACTTCCCCTTCATGGATTCTCTCCATACTTATGTGACTGATCATAGCCAGGGCCGGCTCCAGGTTTTTTGCCGTCCCCAAGCAAAAAATTTGCAGCTCTGAGAGCGCAACTGCCCAAGCAAATTGCTTTGCTGGTGCCTAGAGCCAATCCTGATCATAGCCAGACAGAGTTCTGGAGGTAATGTAACTATTTAGCATTTATTTATCTCTCCAGCAACCATGCTGACAGCCTCCACATCACTCCAGGAATAAGACAAAGAGTAGAAGGGGCTCTTTCCAAAACTCACTGGAAACTGCTAATTGATTAATAAGTATTAGTTATTACTAGAGTATGGTTTCCCAAACATCACCACAGCACAATGGGGGAAAAACCACAAAACACTTAGGGCTCTCCAAACCTAACCAGTGTGGGAAGATGATGGGAGTGGAGTGTGTTGAGAAAGGACTCTAAAAAAGCCATGCATTTTAAAATATATTTTAAACATGTTCAGGAGAAAAATATAACTATACCCCAGTTTCTTAAAAGGTTAGATTGTTAGACTTGAAGAGAAACCAAATGAAGATTTTCTTCCATTATCTCCCCTCTATAACTAAAACTAAATCATACAAAAAAACCCTATCATACAATTTTAAGACTTTTTTTAAATTTTACTTTTGAACATGCGACTCCAAGGGTACATCTATGCTGCAATAAAAGACCCATGGCTGACTTGGGTTTGCAGGCTCGGGCTGGGGGGCTAAAAATTGCAGTGTAGACATTTGGGTTCAGGCTGGAACAAAGGCTCTGAAACTCCATGAAGGAGAGGGTCTCAGATCCTGGGCTGCAGCCTGAGTCTTAACATCTACATAGTAACTTTTAGCCCCACACGCCTGAGTCAATTGACCTGGGATCTGAGACTCAGTGCCACAGGATTTTTACTGCAGTGTAGATGTACCTCAAGTGGCCAGGGTAGCCCTCTGTGATGCAGACGAATGGTCAGATGGTGTTCTTAGATGCTGGGTGCTCCTCATATTGCTTCCACTCAAATTACAATACTGAATGCAGAAGGCTGGTACCAGCTGATAGATTCTGTAAAGAACATGCAATGTGTACTTATGCCAACTTTAATAATTTTACAAAGCAGCCTCATATTAGAGCTAGGCAGGAATTTTCTGTTGAAAAGTTGTTTTGTTGACAGAAAATGCTTGACTGATTTTTCAAAACTTTCCATTCCATGAAAAATGTTACTTCAACTTTTCATCATGATTTGGGGTGAAAACAAATTTTGAAATATCAGAATTTTCCTCAGGATGGAAATTCCTATTTTTAACTATCTGTCAATATGTACTGGATAGAGCATCTTTCTGAAAAATCATATGGCATGTACAATTGACTGTACCAGGAGAAGAGGGGTTGAAAGGCAAATGAGCTACTTGAGGAGTAATAATGTTGCATTAGGCTACTCGATGTCTATGTAATTTCTGTGTCAATAACCCATGCTTCTATCCTAGGCCAAACAGCGCCAAAAGACTGAAAAGCAACAAGCTCTGATGTGTGGACAGATGTGGATTGGGGGTAATTCCCTACATATTGGATGGTGTGTTGGTTGCTTCCGAGAGAAGAAAGCACGTGGCCACCGCTGCATCATGTCCAGCCTCACACCATTTCAACAAACATTTAGACCAAACAGACTGGGCCAGCAGCTCCAAGGAACAGCTAAAGACATGAATTATGAACCATATGGGACTAATTGCAACCTACCTGCAATCTCAATAAGTTTCACAGGCCATTCTAGCTCAGCTAGTTGGAGCTGAAACCAGCCAAGAGTAGGTATCTTTCATTTTCTCTGTTTCTTTCCTATTTGATAGTACTTTGTTTAAATGCAATGAGTTTGATTGACTGGAAGGTTATAGTTACAGCCTGCACAATCTTGTGAATGTAGAAATATCTACCGTCAAAGTGGAAAGAGGTGGAATTAAATGTCTTAGCAACCTCCCAACGTTTCAAGTGGGAGGGCTCCTATCCCTGAAGGGTAGGAGGCTGAGGAATAGGGACTGCCCCCAGGAGAAGGGAGGCCCAGGTGGTGGATTTGCAGCGGGAATCTGCTCTGCACTCACCCAGCAGCAGCAGCGGCAGCTCCTGACCTATGGGGCTGGCTGGGCTTGGCTCCCCATTTGGGGTGTTGTGACTGGCCCCCTGGCACACAGGGTCACAGTGCTGCTCCAGCGTGGCTCAGCCCCCCTGCCAGGCCTAAATTGAGCAAGTGGCACTGTGACCCTGTGCACCAGGGACTAAGTTGCAATACCCTGAGTGGGGAGCCCAGCCCAGCCAGCCCCACAGGACAGGGGATTTTGTGGGTCAAAGTGGGACAGCCTGTAAAATTCAGTATTGGGAGGTCTTCTAGTTCTACAAGGTCAGAAAAAGAAGTCCCGCAGGTACTCCAGACTCAGCCATAGGTAGTGGCACTGACAGCACACACACTAATCCATTCAGCACAAACTGAGCCCTGCACTGTACAGTAGCCAGGGCGTGGTGACCCATTATTACAGAGGGATTAAAGTTGCAAGCTCTTTGCAAGGATTATTGCAGCAACGTGGGAAATAAACACAACTGAAAATCACAATGTGTCACAATTTTATTTTTAGTCTTTCTTCTTTGCTTGCCAAGTGCACTTGGAATGAATCATAGACTGTACAGATGGAAAGAGTTCTATAACACACCACCCTACCAATCACAGATTGCTACCTACAGAGTATTCTCCAATACGCTGTCCTGTCTATGTTTAAATTTCATTGACTGTGCAGCTTCCACCATTTCCTTTGGAAGCCATTTTACAATGTAATACATGGGTCTTTCTTCTGAGAGCTGGGTTAAGACCAGTTAGCTAAACAAGAGGAGGGTCTGAGGTGGTGGGGGTCCCCGTATGGAAAAGGTTGAGAACCACTGATCTAATAGATCTGGCTCTCCCAACAGTAAGTGCTCCTGAACCAAAATGTTTCTTTTCTGAGGTTCATCCCATTCCACACCTCCACTAAACCATTCCTCTGCCTCTTTGGTGCTTACGCCATTCAGATGCTGCAGAGGATGATCATGTCCCTCATTAGTTGCTGCTTAACAAAACTACCATATTACATTCTTTAAATCTTTCCTTTTGAGTAATCCCACCAGTCCTCTGAATTTCCTACAATTTGCCTGTATGCAAGCAGTGTGCAATTCCAGAAATAAAACTTAAAGCCACTTCATATATTTATGCAGCTTTTTAAAAGCCCCTTGACAAAGTTCAAGCAGGTACAGCTCCAATTTAAATGTATACACAAGACAGCCCAGGGGCTGCATTAATGATTCTTCCAATATCACCCATCTAAACCCAAAACATCCCTGTGATGGGTTGCCCCTGACTCCAGGTTGCCACCTGATGTATTGGAGTACCACTGAGCCTACCCATTCCACCAGTCTGGGCTCTCTTACCCTGTCCTGCTTAGCCAGGCCCTCAAGCCTCGTCTAGAACACACAGGTAGGGACATGCCCAGCTGCAGAAAGACAGACACTGAAATCAGCTCTGCATGGGAAGAATCAGCTTGGAGATTACCCAGCACTCAAGTACACACCCATTCTGGAGTGCAAACCCAAAACTGTATTGTCTTGCACTGCACAGAAAACTGTACAGCATACGCTCATGAAGTTCGCTCCCTTCCTCAATGTGGAGGAAGTTATGCACAGCTTTTTGCCCCCAGTTGTGAATTGCACAAACTGGTTTAAAGAAAACAAAACAAGTTTATTAACTATGAAGGATAGATTTTAAGTGACTATAAGTGATAGCAAACAGATCAAAGCAGATTACCTTAGTAAATAAACAAAAACCGCAAACTGAGCTTAACCAACTAGATAGGTAGGATATAAATTAGCAAATTCTCACCCTGAGTGATGAACAGGCTGGCAGGTTCTTAAGGCACAAGCTGCCTTGGCTTTCCCAGGCTTTCATAAACAGGCTAAAAATCCTTCTAGCCTGGGACTATCACTTCCCACTGTTCAGTCCTCAGATGTTTCCAGATGTGTTGTTGCAGGGAGAGTGAGGTCTGCCCATGATGTCATTATCCCCCTTTTATATCTTCTTCTCACTTTGCTAGAAAGCTCTTTTCCTGTGACCTGGGTCAAACAGTTCCCACTGTGTAGTGCTATCTCTGAGAGATTTCTATTGTACACAGTTCCTGGGGTAATCCTTGTGCTCGTGTGCATTTCCTCAGGGAGCCATTAACATTGTTTGGCCTTTTTACTGTTGTACCTGAAAGGCTGCTTGTGGGTGCTTTCAACCCCAAAACATGTTTCAGTAACGCATGCATAGCCAAACTTCATAATTTCACATATGATGATAGCACATACAATCCAATGAGATATTAATGTCTAGCAGATCAAGACTTTTAGAATGATACCTCACCAGGCATACTTTGTACAAAACATATCCTAGTTACATGACAATGGTGAATATTGGAGTGTCAGGGTGTCATAATCCCCCTCAGAGTGCACCTGGGGAAGAGCACGGACCTGTCAGTGTGCCCTGGAACTCGACAAACTAGGGCTGTTTTGGAGCAACAATAGCAGGGTGCCTTAGAGACAAGAGCCTCTTGCTGAAAGATCCCTGCCTCCACACCCTAAAATTTAAATTTGTTCGCTTCAGCACATCAGCTGATCTCAGCTGTCACAGAATAACACAGAGAGAGAGGAGGTCCCTAAGTCAGTAAAGATGCAAATCATTTAGGGCTTTATAAATCAAATAAGACACTTTGAACTGAATTCACACATGAACTGGAAACTAAGTCAGACTACAGAGTGCAGGATGTGCTGTACATGCTCTCTGAAAGAAATAACAGGCTGCTTACTCTGCACTAAGTAAGGTTTCCAAAGAATCTTCAGGTATAAGTCTCAAGCAAAGTGCATTGCAATAATCCACTCTAGAAGGGGGAAAGGCATGGATCATTGTGAGAAGATCCACATGTGAAAGGAAAGTTTTGATCTTCCTTTAACATATCCCATTCTAAAGCCCAGGGTCCCTATAGTTAATTACAGTGAAATTATGTCACTGCATGCAAACACAAATAGCAGAGAGTAAAAGCACTTCTTAAACTGAATAAAATTAAAGCCACCCCCGCAAAATGTTTAACCAACAAAAATCCCTCGCCTGTCTAACCTGAAAATCCATGTAAATGGCTAAAAATGAATGCTAAAGGAAATGAGTTCTGAAGTCATCGGCATTTACACGCTGTCCTCAGGAAATATTCAATGCTACTAATGTTACTGCAACTCAGCAACGACATTAAAAAAAGGAACTGGCACAAGAATAATTACTGTGTGTTATGCTAATGTCCGCTTCCTTGCTCTTAAATCTCCTTATGATGTTTGGAAATTTGTACTTTGCATTTGTTCACTTTTCCAAACGGAAAATACTAAACCACTGTATGTCAGAACACGGGTAGAAAAAATGTCCTTAAGAACTAGAGCCACAAATGCATGCACATTCTAACTGATTTTTAGTTGAATTACATGACTGTAGAATTAGACTAACACAGTGAAAATTCAGCATCCTTTTGGATCAGATCCTCAGTTACTGTAAATCAGCATCTCTCTTGATTTCAATAGCACTCTGGTACTTACACCAGCTGAGAATCTGGCCCTTTGTCTCTGACAGCAAACTAATCTCTGGTACGTCTTTCAATTGCTCTATCACATGGCCTCCTTAGAACATTGGTTAACATTAGACTGTACATTCATGCCAGTGGGAAAACATTTCTCTTCATGGAAAACATCAAACAAGGACAGAACTATTTAATGATCGGGAGGGGAGAGTGGCACTATATGTGAAAGAAAATGTAGAATCAAATTAAATAATCTTAAATGGATCCACATATTCCATAGAATCTCTATGGATTGTAATTCCATGCTTTAATAAGAATAGAACAGTAAGGATCTATTATCGACCACCTGACCAAGTCAGTGATAGCGACAATGAAATGCTAAGGGAGATTAGAGAGGCTATCAAAATAAAAAACTCAATAATAGTGGGGGATTTCAATTATCCCCATATTGACTGGGGACATGTCACCTCAGGACGAAAGGCAGAGACAAAATTTCTCTATACTTTAAATGACTGCTTCTTGGAGCAGCTGATACAGGAACCCACAAGGGGAGAGGCAACTCTTGATCTAGTCCTGAGTGGAGCGCAGGATCTGGTCCAAGAGGTAACTATAACAGGACCGCTGGGAAATAGTGACCATAATATAATAAACATTTAACATTCCTGTGGTGGAAAGAACACCTCAGCAGCCCAACACTGTGGCATTTAATTTCAGAAAGGGGAACTATGCAAAAATGAGGAGGTTAGTTAAAGAGAAATTAAAAGATACAGTGACTAGAGTGAAATCCCTGCAAGCTGCATGGACACTTTTCAAAGACACCATAATAGAGGCTCAACTTAAATGTATACCCCAAATTAAAAAACACAGTAAAAGAACTAAAAAAAGAGCCATTGTGGCTTAACAACCATGTAAAAGATGCAGTGAGAGATAAAAAGGCATCTTTTAAAAAGCTGACGTCAAATCCTAGTGAGGTAAATAGAAAGGAGCATAAACACTTCCAAATTAAATGTAAAAATATAATAAGAAAAGCCAAAAAGAAGTTTGAAGAACAGCTAGCTAAAAACTCAAAAGGTAATAACAAAATGTTTTTTAAGTACATCAAAAGCAGGAAGCCTGCTAAACAACGAGTGGGGCCCCTGGACCATTGAAATACAAAAGGAACACTTAAAGATGATAAAGTCACTGCAGAGAAACTAAATGAATTCTTTGCTTCAGTCTTCACAGCTGAGGATGTTAGGGAGATTCTCAGAGCTGAGCTGTCTTTTGTAGGTGACAGATCTGAGGAATTGTCACAGATTGCAGTGTCACTGGAAGAGGTTTTGGAATTAATGGAGAAAGTTAACAGTAACAAGTCACCGGGACCAGATGGCATTCACCCAAGAGTTCTGAAAGAACTCAAATGTGAAATTGAGCAACTATTAACTATGGTTTGTAACCTGTCCTTTAAATCAGCTACTGTACCCAATGACTGGAAGATAGCTAATGTAACGCCAATATTTAAGAAGGGCTCTAGAGGTGATCCTGGCAATTACAGACTGGTAAGTCTAACGTCAGTACTGGGCAAATTAGTTGAAACAATAGTAAAGAATAAAACTGTCAGGCATACAGAAGAACATAAATTGTTGTGCAAAAGTCAACATGGTTTCTCTAAAGGGAGATCATGTCTTACTGATCTATTAGAGTTCTTTGAGGGGTCAACAAACATGTGGACAAGTAGGATCCAGTGGACATAGTATACTTAGATTTCCAGAAAGCCTTTGACAAGGTCCCTCACCAAAGGCTCTTATGTAAATTAAGTTGTCATGGGATAAGAGGGAAGATCCTTTCATGGATTGAGAACTGGTTAAAAGACAGGGAACAAAGCGTAGGAATAAATGGTAAATTTTCAGAATGGAGAGGGGTAACTAGTGGTGTTTCCCAAGGGTCAGTCCTAGGATCAATCCTATTCAACTTATTCATAAATGATCGGAGAAAGGGGTAAACAGTGAGGTGGCAAAGTTTGCAGATGATACTAAACTGTTCAAGATAGTTAAGACCAAAGCAGACTGTGAAGAACTTCAAAAAGATCTCACAAAACTAAGTGACTGGGCAACAAACTGGCAAATGAAATTTAATGTGGATAAATGTAAAGTAATGCACATTGGAAAAAATAACCCTAACTATACATACAATATGAGGGGGGCTAATTTAGCTACAACTAATCAGGAGAAAGATCTTGGAGTCATCATGGATAGTTCTCTGAAGACGTCCACGCAGTGTGCAGCGGCAGTCAAAAAAGTAAATGAGATGTTAGGAATCATTAAAAAAGGGATAGAGAATAAGAGGGAGAATATCTTATTGCCCTTATATAAATCCATGGTAGGCCCACATCTTGAATACTGCGTACAGAGGTGGTCCCCTCATCTCAAAAAAGATATACTGGCATTAGAAAAGGTTCAGAAAAGGGCAACTAAAATGATTAGGGGTTTGGAACGGGTCCCATATGAGGAGAGATTAAAGAGGCTAGGACTCTTCAGCTTGGAAAAGAGGAGAATAAGGGGCGATATGATAGAGGTATATAAAATCATGACTGCTGTGGAGAAAGTGAATAAGGAAAAGTTAGGGGCCACCAAATGAAATTAATGAGTAGCAGGTTTAAAACAAATAAAATGAAGTTTTTCTTCACTCAGAGCACAGTCAACCTGCGGAACTCCTTGCCTGAGGAGGTTGTGAAGGCTAGGACTATAACAGGGTTTAAAAGAGAACTGGATAAATTCATGGAGGTTAAGTTCATTAATGGCTATTAGCCAGGATAGGTAAGGAATGGTGTCCCTAGCCTCTGTTTGTCAGAGGGTGGAGGTGGATGGCAGGAGAAAGATCCCTAGATCATTACCTGTTAGGTTCACTCCTTCTGGGGCACCTGGCATTGGCCTCTATCGGTAGACAGGATACTGGGCTGGATGGACCCTTGGTCTGACCCAGTATGGCCTTTCTTATGTTCTTATGCTTATGTTTATTATTCAATAGTGCTGCAAGGACCACCTAGGTTATGGAGCAATGGCTGATGTTGCATTACCATCTGATAGAAGACCATACCACACATAATTTATGTGCTAGCTCTTTCTCTGCCTGCACCTGTAGGCCACCCCTCCCCCAAGGCAAGAAACCTGAGCCTGGAGGCTTCCACCCAGGCCCTGGTCTTGACTTTCTGCGAGTGCGACCTGCATGTCACTCCTGAGAAAAGCCAGGCCAGGGGAACCACCAGCTGTGAAAGGTGTTTATTGAAGAAGTCCCTAAGGAAGCCGGTAAGAAAGTTGCAGTTGGAGGTGATTCATCTGTATAGCACCCAGGAACACCAGGACTTCATCGACAGGATGCATGTGGAAACATCTGGGCCAGAAGATGCGAGCTAATGACTACAGTGGCCTCAGAGGAGGAAGGATAACCATCTGCTCTATGAGCTGGAGACTGGCTGCTGACCACCTTAGGCAGTAAACTCTGCTCCATGATCCACCCCATCCAGGTCCCCCGTCCAGTGCAGTCAAGAATCAATATGGTGGACTTGCAGTAAGAAGTGAGGAGCAGACCCCAATGGCTGAGGAGGAGAAACTACCTGCCCCCAAGGCTGGGAGACTCACAGCCCCCACACACAAGAGCGGGAGGCATAGAGTGCTGGTGCGTGGGTACTCTCTTCTGAGGGGAATGGAGGCATCCATCTGCTGACCTGACATGTTGCCCAGGTGGTGTGCTGCCTGCCTGGAGCCCATATCTGAGACATTACAGAAAGGTTGCCAAGGCTCATCCATCCCTCTGACCACTACCCCAGGCTGCTCATCTGGTCAGAGCTGCAGGTTGTGTTCTTGTCCTTGTAAAGGTTAAGGGTCCAGGCAGGGACACGCACATCCTGGAGATGAGTATATGACTGCACAGAGGGTGTCAACAGGAGTGCTTCAGCTTCTTTGACCGTGGGATGCTATTCCAGGAAGGAGATCTGCTGGGAAGAAATGGGGTCCATTTGTCCAAGAAGGAGAGAGAGCATTTTCATGCACCGACTTACCAATCTAGTGATGAGGGATTTAAACTATGTTCAAAGAGGGCAGATGACAAAAGTCCACAGGTAAGTGTAAACCTTAACAGATAGCTAGATGTTGTGGTGGCAGGAGTAGGGGATGGGACGGGGCATGGAAAATTACAATAGGGTCAGAGGAGCAACAAGAGGGAAATCGGTACGGGGAATCTTCTCAACATCTCAGATGTCTATACACAAATGGAAGGAGTATGGAGAATAAATGAGAAGAAAGAGAAGTATTAGTACAAAAGATAAATTATGATTTAATTGGTGTCTCATGATTGGATTATTGGCATAGAAGGGTATAGCTTGTTTAGGGAGTGTAGGTGGGAAAATAGGGGTGATGTCATGTAGGAATTAACTATAGTATAGGCCACTAAATCAGGAAGAGGAGATGGATGAGACATTTCTAGAACAAATACCAGAAATATCCAGTACACAAGACCTGATAGTACTCAGGGATTTTAAACACTCAGATATCTGTTGGAAAAGTAATATGGCAAAACACAAAATTTCCAATAAGATCTTGGAATGTATCGGGGACAACTTCTTGTTTCAGAAAGTAGATGCAGTAACAAAGGGCACAGCCATTTTATACTTGATTCCCAATACGGAGGAATTGCTTGTGAATCTGAAGGTGGAAGGCAATTTGGGTAAAAGTGATCATGAAATGATACATGAGAAAAGCAGAGTGATGGTGGATTGACATTTAGGACATCTTGTTAGTATCATGATTTCTGTTGGGTTTTTTTTTCCTTTGGATTTGCTATCATCTATGTTGCCCATGCTTCACTGAAGGGAGCACTGGAATTTATAGACCAATCATTAGCTCAGGGAAGAGGGTGGGGCCTCTATGGGCTGGGTATGGATGAGTGTCATGTTTCTCGCTCACTCTGGCTCTGGATAGAAAAGATAGTCTGGATCTCTTTTCTTTTTTCCACAGTCTTCTCCCAGGTGGGGGTACCCCTTTAAGAGTGGGGGATCCCTGGTAGTGCAGGGATGCATAAAATTGGGGGACAGTCACGTGGTCTGATCTGTGGTAGGATGGGAACAAACAGAACAAACTGGAGAAATCCCCACAAAGGGAACCGCAAACTTCCTCCCCCGTGGGTTGCGGGGAGGGGGAAAAAAGACCTTGATCAGTGACTTCTGGATGTCAATGTAGTGTAATGTATAATCATTTTGATTTCCTGCTTTTCATTCCTCTCTTTGTCTCCAGTGTATGAATCAGCAGTGTTCTCTGTCCTTCACCTTTCTCTCTTTATTCATATGAGAGCCTGATTGCAGCAAGTTGTCAGCTTTTCACCAGTAATAAATTGCAGTTGGGTTAATGTAAATGCTGCTAAAGTGATTTTTTTTTTACCTTGGAATAAAGTTGTACTTTTTTTCCCCATGGGCCAAATCCTGAGAACCTCACTGAGTTTTTACTCAACCCCTGAGGTCAGTTGGTTTGTTGTGGGGTTTTTTTTTGGTTTTTGGTTTGTTTGGGTTTTTTGTTTTTTTGGGTTTTTTTTGCTTGAGTAAGGACTAAATAGAAACCAAGTCATGGCCTCAGGATTTGACCCTATATGATACTGGTGGATATCGCCATTGCTTGCTCCCTGTAGATGCATCCAGGAGCCCAAGGAGGAGAGTTATAGTTACCAGTATTGCACATTTCCTAAGACTGATCTTGTTAATTGGATCCATCCTCCTTAGCAAGCTGTCAGTTCTAGTATTATCTATCCTTGGCGTATGCTCAGCCATTTCCTTCATCAGAAAGAAATGATTTTTCTGACTGTCTCTACTTCATAAGAAGCAAAAGGTGCACTAATCTGGAGTGGTGGTGTCTGTGTCTGGTTTTATTACCCATCCCCATAGTATCCAAGCACTTCCACATAAAACCAACTGGCAATAACAAAGTCCCTTGGGGAATTTCAGCTCTACTCCCTCATTTGAAGCACAGAAAATCTGCTTAGGGTACAGTTATTAATTATTATTTGTTGTCTCCATTGGTTTGAGTCTCTTTTATATATAGTTGTAATAAAGCCTACCTCTCCAGTGGTGGAACTGTATGCCGTGTCCTTGCAACTGTACAATCAGGTGTGTAAGCAATGTTCTGCCTACACCTTGCCCCTTTTTGGGATGAGCAAGGAAGAGAAGTCAGTGGACTGGAGCTTGGTTCCATCCACTTTTTGCCACTCTGGTAGTACAAAAGCAATGGAGAGCTGTCCCTACCAGGCCTGTCAGGGATTTCCCAATGGGAATCCTGTTGTGTCATAAAGCTGGTATAATACCAGTTCGGCACCCATTCCCACCCATCCTGGCAAAGGGGTCATTTCCAAACAGACTGGAAGTGAGAGGGGGTGATGCCTACCCAGCGATGATCCCTAGAGGTTCACTCTTGTTAGTGTAACTTGGAGCAGCCTACAGTCCACTCTAAGTTAGTGAGACTGTGAGACTAGTTCAACCCCTGATGAGGCAGATACTCAGAGAAGCAGAAAAGTAGTTTAGAGCTATTTTCTCACTCCACCCTGTATCCTGTGCCAAGCACTGGTTGGGCCCAGAGATCTGGCTCTGTGTTAATGCTCAGATTCTTAATGGAGAGGATGTCAAAACACCATTTTCTGTGCTCTTTAGGGCCATGTCAGCCTGTGACTTTTGCTTAAATTAAGTCTCTCCACCGCTGCCTGAAACTTCCCCCCTCCCTTCATGCTATGGCTGAATGATGTCTAAACTGGACTACAGCACAATCCTGAGGTCCCCATTGAGTTTTTACTCTTTACTCAAGCAAACTCGCCAATGGAATCAAATCCACAGTCCTTCATGAGCACAGCTAAGAGTTTCCAATGTTTGGCATTCCTCAAAAGCCTGTTTACCCTCCACAAAAGGGTAAACATCTTTCTTTGCCAAAGACTCTGTGAGTCATACAGAACATAACTCGTGCTGCATAAACGAAGTTCAAGATTGGAGTCGATTAGTTTATAAGAGGAAACCTCTTATGCAATGGAAACAATATCATGTGTCTAGACCTCCCCAAGCAGATGTATATCTAAAAATCCTAGATAAAAATATCTGAGTCTTGCAGCCTCCTGATCTAAAGACATTGTGATTTTAGTCTCACTTGTGCTATATGACTCTGTTTTCTGAGATACTGAACTTAACATAAACGGTAGTTAATGATATAATGAAGTTACTAGTGTAGTTACACTTTGTAGTCCTCTGCTAAATGGAATAAGAAATGCTTGGCTGTGTGTCATAGGTGCTATACTGTTAATTGTTCATGAAGAGTCTCTTTTAGCTTAAGTTGTAAGGGGCCTGTTTATTTGGAGCAGTAGGATATAAATTCCATCCCTGTTGTCGCTCAAACTTCCAAATGGCCATAAGTTTGCCGCAAAATGACAGCCATGAAAATTGTGTGGAGTTGTATCGTGATTGATTATTTTATTCAGGTATAGACCATGTATTTTAATAGTGCTGTAGTTCTGAGTACATCTGATTGCGTAGGTATCAAACTTTTCCTAGGGTGCATTCAAATGGGTAATTTTTAGTACTGCCATTTATATTGATGCAGACTCCAGAAGCATTAGGGGTACACATGGACATTTTACTTGGGACCCAGTTGAGGTCAATCGGAGTTTCCACAGGGATAGCAATGGAAAAAAGACCAGACTTTAAGTGTAGTTTTATAAAATAAGCAAAATATTCTAAAATCATCCTGGAACTATTGAGTCTCGACAATCTGGATTGGGAGCAGCCTAAAAGGAACCACAGAACACAGTGGGAAAGAAACATTTGAGAGCATTGGTGTTCCGGGTCCCAGAGAAACTTGTTCTTTCAGGAAGAGCAGCAGTTGTGTTTGTGTGTGATAAAGGCATTGGACTGGAACTTAGACTTCAGAGTTCAACTCCTGCCTCTTTCAGACTTGTTGTGTGACCCTGAGCAAGTCATTTAGTCTCTCTCTGCCTCAGTTCCCCAGCTGTAAATGGGTAGACTACTTCCTTTTCTGCCACCCTTCACCTGCCTTGTCTATTTAGAATGTAGGCTGCTTGGGATAGAGACCACAGGCTGGAGTCTCTTTCTGTTTAATGGAGGACGGATCTGTCCACAGAGGGAGGGGATGATCTATGTCTAAAAGAGAGACCAACCCTTTTTGTGCTGACATGCCAACTCTATACACGCAGCCCAAGAATGCCCTGACTGTTTTGCTGTCAGGATCAATGATTGTTTATGGTCCTAAATAAGGTTCTCACAAGGATACTGTAATATTCAAGAGGCCTTTCAGGATGGCAAAATGCAACAGAGTACTGATTGTTACAAAATCTAATTAGAAACAGGAAAGGAAAAATATTTTTCCAGTGGGATCTTCTTAACATCTAAGAGAAGGAATGAGTACAGACACTAAGGATGACACTGATTTAAACTTTGATGTGCTGTATACGTTTAAGTGAAGATAATCTTTTATGGACATATCTGGCTCTGGCAACTAACCCTCTGTAAATTATATTCACATTCAGCATACTTTCAAAACCCACCAAAAAAAGATAAGATGAGTTGTAAAATTATTTTCCAGTTGGCTTCCAGCTGATTGACTCGAGATGTATTGCTTCCTCAGTGATACAATTTTAACAACTTTCCTGGATAGGCTCCAGTGAAAGATGTGCACCAACGCTTTTAGAGAGAAACATGCACAATATCACAGCTGAATAATCTACACTTGGGTTAGATGGAACTTTGAAATACATATTTAGGAGAAAGAAAAGGAGTACTTGTGGCACCTTGGAGACTAACCAATTTATTTGAGCATGAGCTTTCGTAAAGCTCATGCTCAAATAAATTGGTTAGTCTCTAAGGTGCCACAAGTACTCCTTTTCTTTTTGCGAATACAGACTAACACGGCTGTTCCTCTGAAACCTGATATTTAGGAGAAATATTCCACTCTGCACCACTGTCAAAGTTGTATCTTTGTTAAGGGTATAGCTTTTGGGACAAAAAAATGCAACATTTTTTCATAAAAGATGACAGGCCATGATCCTCACCCTGCTCACACCCTCCATGCACACACTCTGTTCCCTTTACACCAGATAAAAGTGTTGAAATAAACAAAATGGGTCCTAGAAACCCTGAATGTGGCTGGGAAGAATTCTTGTAGCAAAGGCCCTGTGGAGACCTTCTTCCCTTCTCTCTTACAAGCATGCAGCTGCACATATGTATTTTAAATAACTCTCCACTACACACACAATTATCCCCGTAGGGAGAGGATGAGAGAACAAACCACACTGGACAGATGTTAGTCACTTAATACTCTACTGGAAGATGATCAGAAGACACAGTGATGGGGTTGGTATGAGAACCTATGTAGAGTAGAAGAAAGGTGCTACCTCTATAAACTTTATCATTTTGATCTCTGAAACCCTGATCCACTGGAGCCAATGGAAAGACTCCTATAGACTTCAAGGGATTTTGGACCAGGATCTGAATGATGATGCTTTCTAAGAGTAAGAATAAGATCTGGCTTACTAGAACAAAACAAATGGCCTGTCTAATTTGACAGGCTTCAGGGTAGCAGCCGAGTTAGTCTGTATTCACAAAAAGAAAAGGAGTACTTGTGGCACCTTAGAGACTAACAAATTTATTTGAGCATAAGCTTTTGTGAGCTTCAGATCACTTCATTGGATGCATCCGATGAAGTGATCTGAAGCTCACAAAAGCTTATGCTCAAATAAATTTGTTAGTCTCTAAGGTGCTACAAGTACTCCTTTTCTTTTTGTCTAATTTGGTATCTCATCTTTGATGGCAGCCAGTACTAGATCCTTTATTATGCATAAAATACCTATAATGCAGCTAATTATGTAGTATTTAATTAAAATATTTCCTGATCACAGCTGCTGATCAGTTTATTGTCTGTTATGTTTTTTCCTTACACAAAGGGAAATCGTATATTTTTAGTCTAAAAATATCATTAGTTGAGAGCAAATGGAAAGTCTCTATGAGGGAGCAATGCCTGTGTGTGTCTCTCCCCCTGTCCCCTCAATAGGATGCAGCATCTCTAACAAAATGGCTGCTGCTTAAGCACACAAGCAGAGTGCTGAAGAATTTAAAGTTGCAGTACATCAAAAATGAAGGCATCACACATTCATATCTATACAATCACCTTCTGAAGTATAAGAATTGACACCTCTTGTACATTTGTCCTAGCTAGCATGACAACAGATGCTCTTCATATTTATATATCAAAGTCACATTTTTTGAAACTGAACTAAAGACAAATCTTCAATAAGGACTAGGGAAACAAGGAATAACAAAGATAAGGCATATCTTCTAATTGCAACATTAGTAAGAATTTCTGCAAGGTTTAAAACATTTTATTTTAAAATAAATTTGTCTTCAGTGTTTAGATTGCATGGAACAACAATATGGAAGTAACTTACTCAGAAAATAATTTTCCTCTGGGACTAAAATCATATCCAAGTGCTGTGTTTGAAAGGGAAAGCAGAAACAATGAGGGGAAAATCCTGACCCCATTGAAGTCAATGGGACTTTTGCCATTCATTTCAGTGGAGCCAGAATTTCAACCATACTGTTTACTTCCAGAGAGGAGCAGTTTTCCCAGCTTACGTTTTTGGCCTTATGATCTTGTCCTTCTAAGTCTCATTTTGTACTTCAGTAAATAAGAGAAGAGCAACACAAGCACACTGGCTGTCTTAAAACGGATTCTTCAATCAGCTAACAGTGTTCACTTTTCCCCATTAGATTAGTCAGTGACTTTTGGAGTTAATCACTTTCTCGTCATGTGTTTTCATTAGCCTCTTAGCAAATACATGTTTTGGTCTTCTCTGTTCCATGGAGTTGCCACATGTAATTTCAATCCATTACAGAAGCAGTGAGTGGTAACTATGCACCCTCACCTTTATGTGAGAATTGTTGCTATAATCTCTCTGCTCCCCTTTTGTCTCCATTAAAACCTTAGTGGGTGGCAATTGTACATTTTGTCTTCTGGGTGACTAATATAGTTATAATATTTCACTGAATAAATTGCACTAGTGAGTGCCTAGCTCTTGTACTTTACATTTTATGCCTTTTAAAGGAAGGAGCAATTACTGGTTGCTTACCTCTCAAGTGATATTTCACACTAATGCATCTCACTTGTTTCCTTTTCTATGCAACAGTAGGAGGGATGGAGTAAAATTAAGCTTGTATTTCTAGTCCTTTCATTTTGGGGGGGCAGGGAAGTGGGGAAGAAGGTGAGAAGGCAGGGAGGAACTCCTGTCTAGCTTGGTAGAATTCTGGAGGAACAAGTGCTTATAAGAAAAAAAACCTGCCTCAATGTAGTAATTTAGCTGACGCAAGCATATTAGTCACTAAAGGAGGGAATGTTGCTGTTAATCTTGTTTCCTCAGAAAAAGACTCTAGTAAAACGGTCATATCATAAAACACATTCCACAGATTTCTCCTAAATTAGAGCATGTCTTAAAGAGCCACTGATACCGCATGGAAAACATTCTATTCAGGAAAAATTATTCCTATGCATCATGTTTTTCTGGGATTCTTTTCCTTCTTTTGCTGTTTTTTAAGGACACTTATTACAAATAAGATTTTTATTTGAGTGAATTCATCTGTTCTTGTGGCTCAATTCTGCCCTGAAGTCATAATGCTCTGTTTATGACACTAACCATCTCTACAACGGAGGTCACACACAAAACACGATGGGTTAAAATATGGCTCTTAAGAACCAGCAAAGCACAAGGGCTGAACATCTTCAGTGCACACACTCTCTGGAAAGAGACATTATGCCTGCTAAAGGCACTATACTTCCTGGGCACTGGGCAGCAGCACTTGCTGGTCCTCTAGAAAGTAATAGTCAATGCTCATGTCACCTCAGATCTTTCCAGTCCATTGGGAACAGGGCAGTAAATGGCCCTAACCCCCATCCCAAGACACATCCCTTGTAGCCCACGGAGCACTGCTAACCAATATACCTTCTTGTGTTCACTTGCAGATCCTGGCTGCCAGGAGGAGGCTGTGTGGAGGTGTGTGGAATAAGGCTTCTTGTATCTTCACCCTTTGTTATCACACATCCACAAGGCTAGCTGTAGTCTGGCTATATGAACTCTTCTGAGGTATGTGTAGCCAGGAGCAAACGACCTTCGTTAGCAGAAAAGACATTTTTACTTATGCAAAAGCTGCTTCTGTAATTTTATTAATATCCAAGAGCATGCTAAGCGCCTCACAACACTTCAAGATCCCTGCCCCAAGGACTGATATGCTTAAAGTATTTTCAGGATTGGGGCTGCTACAGGCATAAATGTAAATCCACATACAACTGTTTCTTTGATTTTAATTGTATGGGTCTATTTGTTAGAATTGGTAAAACTTTTTATTGTATTTTATTTATCTATTGTTTTACAAAGCCTACATTTTGGACTGAAATTATTCATCAGTGTTTCTTTTAACCTTTCAGCTTGAGAGCTTAGTATAAGAAAATATTGTAGACCCCAAAGTATTATTTTTCCATCTTTCCTCAAACACCCTTTTTAGCATAACCCCATAAGAATATAGACAGATTGTTTTTCCCTTTTCTTTTATCCTAACCACAGAAAGATTTGTAATGAGCTTTCTTATATCACATTGCAGCTGCTAGTTAGTAACAGAATGAGAGCATGAGTCTTTTATGTTTTATCTTTTCTTTACCAGAGGAGCAAAGATGATGTCTGACCAAACTGAACCAAGCTCATCTTGTAATTGCTCACCAGGAGCACCCTCCACCTTTAAAACGAACTGGCAAGTATATGCTTACATAATATAATGACATATACAAGGTCATATAGAACACAAGCATGCCTACTACTTATTTGCGAAGGAAAATCTCTACTAATGCTTAGCATTTTTCCAAGCTTAAAAAAAAAAAAGGATCTTAATCTAATGTATTTGAATTGAGTTACAAAATGTGTTCCTATTTATCTCCCCAGATGTCTCTGTTAATAGCTTTCAAATGTTGGCAGGTATGTATACGCTACTCTCCCCGCTCTCACAAATGATGTTATGTTGTCACAGCAGGAAGCAGATGGAGCCCTACAGAGTATTTAGGGGTCAGTGCATGGAAATGCAGCTGCTGAGCAACCTTTTTAATATAACAAAATGTGGCGTATGCCTGAGCCTCTTCTTAGCAAAGTTTACTATCAAACCAGATCTTTAGAACAAGCCACATTTTGATAATTCATGTGGGTTTTTACAGTGATAAGTGTCAGTGGCTCTTTGATCTGATCGAGCTCAGAAAGGAAAGGTATCCCACTTGTTTGATTTATAGCTATGTAAGTACGTCTATAACCATGGCTAGAAACTAAATGGATTCTCAAGGCTGCATGACTTTGCAGAAGTTTTTGAAATGATCCCAAATAAAAAGCAATTCAGACCACTGTTAATTGAAACCTTCAGAAACAGGATTAGTGCAGCATGAACCAATAGGCTGAATCCTGAGTCCTTCCAGCGCATGCTAAGTAGCATGATTCAAGAGACCTTGAAAAAGTAGCTTTAAAGGCAGCCCAAAGGATTGAAAAGGAGCAAGGTAAGACATCAAGTAAGCTTTAAAGGCTGGATCTTTAAGAGAAGGAGGACCAGACATACAGAAATTGTTGCCCCTTCTTTAGTTATTGTATCTTATAAATATTGGTGAACGGGGAAACTTAAGTCTTTTCCCACCTCACTCCAATGACATTCCCATTCATTTCAGTGGCAGTTTTGCTTGAGCAAGGGCTGATTAAAGATTTAACAACTTAGCTCACAGAGCTATAGATGATACATGCAGCCATTGGTCCACATCCTGGCCTCCAGCTCCTTTGCCTTTGCGATGCTGTAACACAAAGCTGCTCTGACACAAGAGCTGGTTTTCTTCTGACACAAAACAATCCCCATGTGCATTAAAGCCAATTAAGTCAGCTCTACAGCCCCCCACCCCCGTTTATGTGTCGGGAGCAATCTTCGGTAGGCCGGGAGCAGAAGGGAGCATAAAGTCAGAGCAGGAAACATTCCAGAAATCCCCTACTGTGGGAATGACCCTTGGAGTATTATTCTACCTAGCATAATAATTTAGAGCATCCTAAAGACTGCTTTTAATTATGCTGGGGCTGGTTTAACCTCCACTCTGTCCAGGAACTGGGGAGTGGAAAGGTATCTTAGAGACATCTTTCTCTCCCCACATCCCTCCTACGCACCCTGGTTCTGGCACTGCACGTAGCTTGGTGGACCCACAGATTTAGCTCAATGTGCTTACAGGAAATTTGAGCTACTAATTCATCGCTGAGAGATACATCCTGTGCTAGCTGCTTCTATATAAAAGCTGGGAAATGGTTAATGCTGTATTTATTGTCACTAGGGATGAATAAACCTCAGCCTCTTCTCCTTAGGGAACCCAACCTTTTGCTTGGTACAATGCCTACTAGAGATCCTGCTGAGGTGGTGTGACTCTGCGCCACCCCCAGTGTGGGCCAGTGCCTCAAAGGCACAACTGATCCCAAAATAGAAATGAGAGCTGCTCTCATGAAATGCAGGGCCTTCATCCACAGGCGAGCCAATTGTGTACTATGTGACTGTTACGGGTTCAAAAGAAATGAAACAGCATCTTACATTTTTCAGACAGACTTTTAAATGTTTCACATTATCTCAGCATAAAAAGTTCCTCCGTGTAAGGAATCAGGACCTGCACTTTTGTCCATTCTTCCTTTGATGGTTTGATTCAGAGCCAAGTTATATAGATCAATAGTAATGGATGGCCTTGCAGACTGTAGTCTGTGTTTGATTTTACATGGGGTGGGAAGTTGGGGGGAAGTTATCAAGGCTCAAACTGATATTTTTGCCATTTTTAACTGTATTGACTTTGACAACATTGGCAACTGTAAATCCAGAGCACAGCTGGGAAACTGAAAGGAACAGAAGAAAATCTTTACATCTGTTCCCAGAGCCCAGTCTGAAGAGAAGGAATGGGCACCAGGGTTCCTCAGAAATCATCTCACACCAGACAGATCAGCCACAGAGGCTTCCTGGCTGCGACTCCAGCCCTATGGCTTTAGTAGCCTCTGCAACCCATGGGGGGCCTCGATCCCCTTGTTGGATCAATGGTTGGTGACACAGGGTGAATTGGTCCCTTTAAGACAAGTTCCAAGTCCAGCCCTACCCTCTTTCTGATTTCAGTCTACATGGCAATGGCAGTTCCCAGGCCTGAAGGGAGTTGTAGGCTAAGAAGCAATGCTAACTAGGAAATGGGGGCAGGAATACAAGAGCTCCCATTCTCCCAGTAAGAGTGAGACCAGGGGAAAGGTACAATCTATTGTGGGTCTCCCTTGGCAACAAGAGAGACATACCTGGAGGGAGAAGGAATGGCTTCTGGGTCTCTCCACTGAAGGAGGAGGAGGAGTGGTTGGAAACCTGCCCAGCCTGCTTAAGAAGCCCCTGGAGAAATAGGGGGCATGGGAACATTAACACTGGCCTGCTGTGAGGAACTTCAGGGAAGGAATCATTTACTTTTTATATCATTTTTTTTCTGTTGACTTTGCTACAGAACCTTGGGAAGACCGTGGGAGTGAAATGACCAGTCCAGGCTGGTGAACAGTTGCACTCTGGGACAATCTCCAGGAGGGATGGGCTTTTTTTTAACTGACTATACCAATGAGGGGGGAAGTAGAGGCAGTGACCACATCCAACATGGCAGCTTAAGCCACAGAAACAGATGGTTTCAAACGCAGTAGTGTCACGCTTGCCAGCTCCATTTCCACCCTCTGACAGGCTGTGCATGTCTGAGCAGGAATCTCCCATGGAGCTGGACTCTGCCAGACAAAGGGAGGAATGGTGCAACGCCCCATACATCTAGGTCCTGGCATCCCAGCTCCCCTCCACCCTACTCTGATTTGCAAGAGAACAGTGACTCTGCATGGATAGGGCCATCTGTGTCCATGGAGAGTGAGGCAGGCTCTGGGACATTGTGTGCGCATGTACACATGCACTTGCATTGGCCAGTGGAAGTCACTGTCTCAGGTGGTCTTCCAGCCAAATACAGGAAACGATCCCAGTGTCCTTTCTTCTTATCCTTCTTATCCTTCTGTGGATAGGCAGAACCCATCTGTTCTCTGTTCTCTTTGCCACATTGTTGCCCAGGGATCTCAGTTTGTTGTTGTTGCTCTTTAATAGTGCTTCTCTTTTCCCCGTGGAACTTCTTACACCACATTTCCACTTTCTTGCTAGGTGACTTGTATTTTCATAAGGTCAAATATCCCTTTCACAGTCAGCACGTGATCTCATTCAGCCAACTCTTGTATGATTCCTGCCCCATTGCCATGCCATTTCACTCTCTCCCCACCTCACTTCCTTATCCAACACTCTTGGCAAACTCTTGGTAATGTTCCCAAGGGGAAGGGAAAAATAAAACTGCGTGCCACACATTGGATCTTTTGCAGAGCAGTCTGCACCACTCCAGCTGGCAGCTGGGAGGGAATGACAAGGAAAAGCTGGGAAGAATGTTAAGACTAATTTTAGGAAGATCCATTTAATTTGCATGCATTAGACCTAATTGGTATTCACCATTACTGAACATTGACTGTTGACAGACAACTCCTAATTTATATGTAAAACTGTTGCCAGTTTAGAGTTGTAAATATTAAATAGTGTAGTTAGTGGTTACAGAGCATAATTCTTATTTTTTTATTACTAGATATTTGCAGAGAGTATGGCTGCCTAACTTTGGAAATGGAAACATGCACCCTAGTTTGACAATGTACAGGGTGTCTGGAAATGCTGTGTCCCTGATGTTTTTCTTTGCAGCTATACCACAAGCCACTTTACCTTATCTGCCCTGAGTGCTGCTCACTCTTGTTTCTTCCTCCATAACTTCTGGCTGATGGGACAAATATACACACAAGGTTCTTTTGTGGGTAACCTCAGCCTTATTTTAAACCTCCCGATAGGCTTTTGTAACACATGATAATGGTGAAGGGTTCCTGTCTGATAAACAAGAGGGGGAATGTTAAAGGGATACAAGAGATATGGTGTTAATAGGTGCAAAAGATATTATTAATCCAGGCTCTTGACCCAAAACCTACATACTGGTTAGACACTAGAACAGAGGTCCACTTTACAGCTATATTTGCATGCACAATTACTATAGCTGTATATTGTAAATAATGGTCTCCATCTTGCAAAATGCTGAGCCCAATCTTGTTACTACTATGTAAAAACATAAGAATGGCCATACTGGATAGGACCAAAGGTCCCTCTAGCCCAGTATCCTGTCTTCCCACAGTGGCCAATACCAGGGAATGAACAGAACAGGGCTATTATTGAGCGATCCATCCCCTGTCATCCAGCCACAGTTTCTGGCAATCAGAGGCTAGGGACATCCAAGGCATGGGGTTGCATCCCTGATCATCTTGGCTAATAGCCATTGATGGACCTACCTGCCATGTATTTATCTAATTCTTTTTGAAGCACAATATAGTTTGGCCTTCACAACATCCCCTGGCACAGAGGTTCACAGGGTTGACTGAAGGTTGTGTGAAGAAGTACTTCCTTCTGTTTGTCTGTTTGTTTGCTGCCTATTAAGTTCATTGGGTGACCCCTGGTTCTTGTGTTGTGTGAAAGAATAAATAACACTTCCCGATTCAGTTTCTCCACACCAGTCAAGGCCTCTATCACATCCCCTCTTAGTCGTCTCTTTTCCAAGATGAAAAGTCCCAGTCTTTTTTATCTCTATTCATATGGAAGGTGTTCCATTCCCCTTCTCTCTTCTTCTTTCTTTTTTTTTTTTTTTTTTTTTTTTTGGCCCTTCTCTCTTTTTCCAATTCTAATATATATATTTTTGAGATGGGGTGACCAGAACTGCACACGTACCATGGATTTACACAGTGGCATTATGATATTTTCTATCTTATTATCTATTCCTCCCTAATCGTTCCTAACATTCTGTTAGCCTTTTGGACTGCTGCTCCACATTGAGCAGGTATTTTTCCCAGAACTACCCACAGTGACTCCAAGACCTCTTCCTTGAGTGGGAACAGCTAATTTAGACCCCATCATTTTGTATGGATAGTTGTGATTGTGTTTTCCAGTGTGCATTACTTCTGCATTTATCAACACTGAATTTCATCTGCCATTTTGTTACCCTGTTTTGTGAGAGCCCTTTTTAACTCTTCACTGTCTGCTTTGGACTTCACCATCTTGAGTAATTTGTATCAATTGCAAGTTTTGCCACCTCACTGTTTAGCCCTTTTTCCAGATCATTTATGAACGTGTTAAACAGCACTGTTCCCAGTACAGATCCCTAGGGGACACCTTCTTTCCCTATGATGTGGAGCTATCAAGTCATGTTGTAAGCCTGTGGGCAAGGTGAAACAATAGTACCCAAAATGAGAAAGTGACATTTTTTTCAACAGTTCCAGAAACACTGCAACATGGTTATGACTACAGTTTAAGTTAATTTCAACACCATAATGTGGTGTTTATTGATCAAAGCTGCCAAACAACAATGTATTAAAAGATTTTTAAAGGTTTTCCATGAGCAAGTTTTTGGTTTTTTTCAGAAATGATTAAGCTGTTTAGCATCTGGCAAAAATGATGACTATCAACATTTTGCAATATACTAACATGAAATGTTTTCACATTGCATATTCTTAATTGTCAAAGTATCTCACAAGTGGTAACTGTTTTCTATATTTTCAATTGAAATTTGCTGTCCAGATCAGTCTCACATTGAAGATTGTGTGCCCATAGCTTGTACTGCACAGTGGGTAGATATAAATGTATGTGAATTACTAATGTAATGCTGCCCCATTAGTAAACGCCATCTGAAAAATGATAGTTTATTCCTACCCTTTGTTTCCTGTCTTTTAACTGGTTACATGAGAGGACCTTCCCTCTTACCCCATGACTTCTCGCTTTGCTTAAGGGCTTTTGGTGAGGGACCTTGTCAAAGACTTTCTGAAAGTCCAAGTACACTATAGCCCCTGGATCACCCCTGGTCCACATGTTTGTTGACCCCCTCAAGGAATAGATAGATTCCATAGATTGGCAAGGCATGATTTCTCTTTACAAAAGTTCTGTTGGCTCTTCCCCAACAAATCATGTTAATCCTATTTTGGTAATTCTATTCTTTACTATACTGTCAATCAATTTGCCTGGGACTGAAGTTAGTCTTACAGGTCTGTAATTGACAGGATAGCTTCTGGAGACTTTTTTTAAAAATTGGCATCACATTAACTATCCTCCAGTCATCTGGTAAAGAAGCTGATTTAAATGATAGCTTACATACCACAGTTAGTAGTTCTGCAATTTCTATTTGAGTTCAGAACTCTTGGGTGAATACCATCTGGTACTGGTGACTTATTACTGTTTAATGTATCAATTTGTTCCAAAACCTCCTCTCTTGACACCTAATCTAGGACAGTTCCTCAGATTTGTCACCTAAAAAGAATGGCTGAGGTGTAGGAATCTCCTTCACATCCTCTGCGGTGAAGATTGACGCAAAGAATTCATTTATCTTCTCTGCAATGGCCTTATCTCTCGGGAGTGCTCCTTTGGCACCTCAATCATTCAGTGGCCCCACTCACTGTTTGGCAGGCTTCCTGCTTCTGATGTACTTTTAAAAAATTGCTGTTGTTTTTTGAGTCTTTGGCTAGTTGTTCTTCAAATTTATTTTTAGCCTGCTTAATTATACTTTTACATTTGACTTGACAGAGTTTATGTTCCTTTCTATTTTCCTCAGTGGGAACGAACTTCCAATTTTTAATGTCTATGAGGTTACTCTGGTGTGTAGTGTTTAGCATGTGTTTAATGTTCTGATGGATTAGGGCTACTGTGCTCAGCATCTTGCAGGATGAAGTCCTATCCAAATACATATTACGAATTACTACACAACACTATCATACAATCTGAAAAGATGACAATTGAACATGCAAATAGTTACTTAGTTATACAATTCACCTATGCAGCTATGATAACTGGCCATGAAAGTATCACTTCTGCGCATGGGCCTAAGACCTCTTTTTAACAATTTGGCCTTATATTTCTTATAAATAAATGAATGAACTATCTCTTAATAGTTTTTGTAAGAGAAAGGACCTTGAATAGACCAGGCAATGTCCTGTCAATCAAATCTTGTGAATTTCAGTTCAGACCAATCCCATAATGCCCTCACACAATGCCACTTCACAGATTACAAATGGAAATATTGAACTAGCTCTTTTATTAACCACACTCCAAGTGGCCTATCCTGATTCCCTGTCCTGGGATAGTAGTTACAACAGCTACAGTATGTTGCTCCTCTAATATATCAGGAGAGTCTGTTCATTAGAGAGCACAGGTCCCCTGGACTTCTTCTCATGGAGCTGATGATGATTTATTATAAATAATCCTGAATATCAGGCCATGGAGGCCACCATTCTGACTATTTTATACTTTCCTTTCAGTTACTCGCTCACCATTGGCAAAGATAATCAAACTGGACATGGATTGTCTAGAATAGATAAGGATGCCAGAGGACTGGAGTCTTTAGCACCAAGGAGGTGCCTTGGAGAATTTCTTTCCATGGAAACTTTAGAGCTCTCTATAGGTTATTACTTTTCACACAAATCTACCAGATGGAGAAAATCCTTAACCTAAGGCTTAAGCTTCCGCTTATTTACAGTTGCTTTAATTTACTTTCCCTATTAACGTTCTTTATCCTAAATTAAGATTATTTCCCATTTATGGTATTTTCCTAGTTGTGTTGTTATTATACTAAGCTGAATAAAGCTGTTTTCCACTGAAAACAGCATTTCCCCTTTGTTTTTATACTTTCTGAGTATAGGTGTGTGGCAATTTTCCAAAATGGGCCATATTTTTGGAGTTTAATGTACCCACCCTACACACATCCACATCATATATCATTTGAAAACTTATTTTATGTAAGTTTAGAGTGGTACGATGTGGAGCTATCAACTGATGTTGTAAGCCTATAGGGAAGGTGAACCCATGGTACCAAAATGAGAAAGTGTCATTTTTTCAACAGTTCCAGAAACAGTGCAACATGGTTGTGACTACAGTTTTTACTGTTTGTTAATTTCAGCACCATAACATGATGTTTATTGATCAAAGCTGCCAAACAACAATGTATTAAAAGATTTTTATTGGTTTTGCATGGACAAGTATTATTTTTCCAGAAATGATTAAGCTATTTCGCATTTGGTAAAAATGGTGACTATCAACACTTTGCAATATACTAACATGAAATGTTTTCACATCACACATTCTTAATTGTCAAAGTATCTCACAAGTGATAATAGCAGTTTTCTATATCTTCAGTTGAAATTTGCTGTCCAGATCAGTCTCACAGTGAAGATTGTGTGCCAGTAGATTGCATGCCCATAGCTTGTACTGCATAGTGGGTAGATATAAATGTATGTGAATTACTAATCTAATGCTGCTCCATTTATAAACTTTTCTACATACAATGTAGCATCTAGTCTGCCTGATAGAAGGTTTTAATTTGTAATTGCCTATGCATGCAGAACTAGTTTCTAGAATATTTTAAAGCTATCGTTTTAATTCATTGATGCTTATGCAGAGGTCAGTATTACTGTTAGATATAACAATACACATCTTCAAATTAGGCTTCAGTCAAAGTGCTCCTTAAACAAACATGACAATTTTGATACTAACGTATAGCTCTAATTTATATCTGGTAGTGTAGTGGTAATCCTAACAATATACTCTGGAAATTTTACCTCTACAGAGAAGTGAAACTACATTAAGACTTGGAGGTAAAAGCCTCTTAAAGCTTACATCAAAGAAAAAAAGACTCCCCACAAACTCAAAAATGTCTTATTTGTCAAGAAAATCAAAAGAATGAAAAACTGTCAAACGCTACCAGGACACAAGGCTGTGAAGCTGGCCGCAGAAGCCAGGAGAGATTAACTATAATTGGTGGCTACTGGATGAGTTTCCTAGTTTAGATGATGTGCCACCAATACTCTATCACAGGCATTGCTCTCAGAAATACACAATCAAGTTGAATTTGGCACATGTCGGAATAGCATTTAATCCAGGAAAGAAAACAGACTCTGAATCTGATCAGAGAACATTATGTTCACCTATAACCACAAAAGCAAGAACATCTTCAGCGATTGGTCCTGTTGCATTGTTTGATTGAGAAAAAACATACAAGAAAGACAAGAAACTTCATAAAATAGAAACATTTGCAAGACCTACCAAACTAAGAGAAGCAGCAGCTCAAAGAGGAGATGATGACACGTTGCACAGAATATCTGTGGAAGACTTGATTGCTAAGGATGCAGTTTTTCACTGAGCACTGCATTTCCACCTATGTTAGTAAAACAAATCCTAAAGCAAAACCATCCTGTTACTCTGCAACAATACAATCAACCTTGTGACATTGCACTTTATCAGCTGATTGAAGAGAGAGAGACAATGATCTTATATACAACAAGGCGGCTCTTCTGTCCTAGCTGCTGCAAAGATCTAAAGCCCTACTTCCCTGAACTGTAGAAACGGCAAGGTATCCCAGTAGCAAATTATAGGCAAGATTATAAAAACATTATGCAATTTCATTCCATGCACCCAGCCTGATTTCTGCTCCACTCCTGTCTCATCCCTGCTTTTGCTACTGTTCCCACTGTGCTCCTGCTCCATGCTTTATCCTTGCCTCTCTTCCAAATCCCACCCTTACACCTTGCTTCCAACCGTCAGTTATCAGTTCTGGCTTCAGCCCTGGCCTCTGACCTCTGGCTTGATCCTTGGCCTTTGGTATCTGCCAAATGTTTTGTGGACATTCTTCTAGTGAGTGAGCCTGATGAACAGCTTTCAAATGAACAAGTGGTTTTGTATAATGCCACTTGAATCTTTCGATTGGTAATACCCAAAATGAAAGCCTCCAAATATTATCCAAAGCTAGGAGATTGTAGTTTACAGAGATCAGCTATTTTTGTGCCCCAGTTGGTGCCGGAGTTTGTTTTTTATCTTATAGATAAAGAGGCATATAGTTCAGCCAGCAATGAATATCATCCTTCAGAAGATATTCAATGAAGGTGCCTTTCAGTTGTGAAGTTTAATAGTGCCAAAATTATCAAGCAATTGCATGTAAGCTTTACTGCACAACACTACCAGGAGTTTGAGTCTTGTAATTTAATTGACATGCTACACCTTCATGGATTGTACATCAATTTTGATGAGCTGAGGCAGTTTATCACTAGTGCTGCAAACACTGAAGTAGAAAGACTCCAGGGAGGTGTGTTCATTCCAAATGGAATTGTACCACTGCATGCTGGTAATCTCATCCATGAAGGAGATGATTATGTCTCTATCAATCTAGAGACCACTGATGGAAAGAATCGTTCAGGATCACAAGAAATATCATAGACGCATGAGAAAGCAAAGTCACTTACTCTCCCCCGGCAATCAAAATCTCTTATGCATTGTACAGCATTTGAAAAACCAGAACACATCCAGAACCAGCTCACTCACAACTCTTGTCACCTGCAAATGAACAATGTCCAAGATCTATACCACCTCAGAATATTCTACCACTGTCAAATGATGCTGATATTGGTCATACTCAGGTTATTCCAGTTTGGAGTAGTTTCAACCACAAGCTTACAACAAAGAAGAGAAACTACACAGCAGTTGCATGTGCACCTATTGTGGATTCCAAACTAGCTGTCATGGCCACTGTCTATAGGACAATGCTAAAATTAAGGAAATGTCAGCAGCTCTAGGACAGCAGCATGCCATTCAGACCTCAGCAGCTGAATGCTGTTGCTCAGCAAGGAAATGGACTCTCTCAAATTAATTTGATACCAATATGATTCACCTGAGTGGTTTTCACACCCTGTGCTGTTTTACTGCATGCACTGGGAAATTTTGGGGAGACCCAGGATTGCTAGACTTTATTGATTCTGACGTATATGCAGCTTGTAATGAAGAGCAAATGCTTTCTGGTAAGCTATTCAACCATGCTTGATGTGGCCTGAGTGCTCTGAAACGTTATTCATTTGTTAAGTGGTTTAAGCAGACGGGGGGTACTCATGTAGTTCTAGCATTTGTTTGGCAAATGGTGGCTGACACGCAAAAGGTGTTTGAGTCTGAAGACACTGAGTACTTACAACATGTCATTAAAGAGCCTGAAGATGCTGTAACTCAGCATATGCTACCACTTCTGGCGGAAGTTCTGACATGGGGGATGCCCGGTCTCCTACATTCAAGTTCTGGGATTGTTTTTTCCAGGATAGGCAGATGCTACTTCTAAATGTCCAGACAAGCCAAGATGGTGATTGGAAACTTCACATACATACACACAGCATGCTATGTTTCCATATTTCTTTGCTGAAAACAGGCCCAGCTACACCAAGTAGATACCCATCTACATTCCTGATGTGTTAAATCTCTGTGAAGAAATACACAGTGCCTTTGAATCTGGGGAATTTGCTGTGCATCAGGCTCCTGGTTCTTTCAATGGAATTTGGAGTGATGTGGGAACAGAGAAAACTGTCAAAGATGGTAGCAGTGTGTGCTCCACTCTTCCCCGCTAGCCTTACAAAAACTGCTCATACTCCGCCAATTAAGTACCCTGTGATGGGTTCGGTCACAAAGACCCCCTTGGGACTGTCACCTGATATGCTGAAACTACCTCTGAGCCCATTTTCCCTGCCAGTTTGGGACTCCAGAACCCTGCCTTCTTGAGCCAGACATGCTAGTCTGCTGCAACACAGACCCAGGTATGGTCCACGCCCCCAAAACTGAAGACTTTAACCAAAAACTGCTCAGCAAGTCACCTATCTCCAGCACCCAGACACCCAGCTCCCAATGAGATCCAAACCTCACATAAATCCGTTTTATTCCGAATAAAGCTTATACAGGGTAAACTCTTAAATTGTCCGCCCTCTGTATCACTGATAGAGAGATATGGACAGCTGTTTGCTCCCCCAGGCATTAATCACTTACTCTGGGTTAATTAATAAACAAAAGTGATTTTATTAAGTATGAAAAGTAGGATTTAAGCGGTTTCAAGTAGTAACAGACAGAACAAAGTAAGTTACCAAGCAAAATAAAACAAAACCACACAAGTCTAAGCCTAATACATTAAGAAACTGATTACAGGTAAAATCTCACCCTTAGAGATGTTCCAATAAGCTTCTTTCACAAACTAGACTCCTTCCTAGTCTGGGCCCAATCCTTTCTTCTGGTACATAGATTCATAGATTCATAGATATTTAGGTCAGAAGGGACCATTATGATCATCTAGTCTGACCTCCTGCATAACGCAGGCCACAGAATTTCACCCACCACTCCTACAAAAAAAACCTCACACCTGTGCTATTGAAGTCCTCAAATTGTAGTTTAAAGACTTCAAGGAGCAGAGAATCCTCCAGCAAGTGACCCATGCCCCATGCTACAGAGGAAGGCGAAAAACCTCCAGGGCCTCTTCCAATCTGCCCTGGAGGAAAATTCCTTCCCGTCCCCAAATATGGCGATCAGTTAAACCCTGAGCACATGGGCAAGATTCATCAGCCAGATACTACAGAAAATTCTTTCCTGGGTAACTCAGATCTCACCCCATCTAATAGCCCATCACAGGCCATTGGGCCTATTTAAGTTCTTCAAAAGCACCCGAGTCCCATCTTCCAAAGTGACTGAGGCACTCAGCAGCCTGGGTCTCACTGGAAGTCAATGGCCCAGATCCTCAAAGGTATTAAGGCACCCAGCTCCCTAACGCCCGTGAGAATCTGGGCCTTAGGTCCTTCTGAAAACATTATGGGTTCGCCTTTCTCGCTGAGTATCCCGGCCAGCTGAGTAGTGCAAAGAAGTGCTCATGTACAGTTCTTGTTAGTTTCAGCTCAGGTGGTAATTAGGAGATTTCTCATGACTGGCAGCCCCCTTTGTTCTGTTCCACCCCCTTTTATAGCTTTGGCACAAGGCGGAAATCCTTTGTCTCTCTTTCTGGGTTCCCACCCTTCCTTCTAAATGGAAAAGCACCAGGTTTAAGATGGATTCCAGTACCATGTAACATGTTCACATGTCCTGTGAGACTTCATTACTCACTGGCTGGCACCCACATATATAGGCAGGCTTACAAGTAAACAGCCATTTACAACCAATTGTCCTAGTTAATGGAAGCCATCAAGATTCCAAGCCACCATTAATGGCTCATGCTTTGCATAGTTACAATAGGACTTCAGAGTAATGCTTCAGATACAAGAATGATACATTCATACAAATAGAATGAACACACTCAGTAGATTATAAGCTTTGTAATGATACCTTACAAGAGACCTTTTTCATAAAGCATATTCCAGAAACATCATATTCACATTCATAAGCATATTTCCATAAACATATGGAGTGCAATATCACATACCCACACTGCACAGTTTATTTAAATTCCCTCCACCAACACCTTTACAGTTTTGTGTGGCAATACTATTTACAATGTCCCTTGTACCATCAGCCCTTTCCCCAGGGTGCAAGAGGAGAAGAGGTCTGCCTTCCTTGAGCTCTCTCTAAGTCTGGGCTCAGTCAGCCCCACTCCTCTCTCTCCCTGAACAGTCTTCCTGTACCTTTTCATCAGCCCTCAGCTGATGGGTAAATTAATCCTTTAGCTCACCTGGCCTGCCAGCCCTGATTAGCTCATTACATTCTGTAACTCAGAATGTTACATTCTGTAACATTCTGTAACCTCTGGGAGAACCAATTAATGCCAGAGTGATCAGAATACTGGCTCACCTGCTAGCTACCAGCACTCTGTCACAAAGGCTCAAAAGGCAGCAGTGGGACAGGAGGACTGACAGGAAAGAGGCCAACCCTTGTCAGATGGACCCTCACAAGACATGTCCTGAGTGAAAATGCAGAAGTAATGAGAGAAAGAAGTGGCCTAACAAGGAGTAGTGAAGACAGACCACAGACTCTGCACTGAAGTGGGATGAAAAGCATGTTACAGCTCTTACCAGTCATGTCACCAACACTATGACAAACTCATTTGACCCTGAATCACATCCAAAGGAGCTTATCAACATATCTACTGGACTGCATATAACATCACATGTGCAAGAATCTCTACTGAAAATAACAGATGTTGGTGAAGAACAAATGGAGAGATTTGTGAGAGGTGCACTTGATTCAATAGGACACATAGTTTCTTCAGCCCAGGTGAAGAAATCTGGCATCAGAACATTTGCTGACAAGGAACAAGACCACCAAATTTAAGTCTGGCAAGGGAGGAACAATCACAGTAGCTATCCATCCAGAAATTGGGGCTATCCATCCAGAAATTGTTTTCCGCAGAACCCTGTCCATAGCAAGATGCAGAGATGGTGTTTCAATGGCAACTAATGGAGAAATTAGAAGAACAGAAAGCTGAATTGGGGCATCAGCTGGAAGCTCAAGCTGAAAGAATTCATGAGTTAAGAGCATGCAACAAAGAAAGCACAGCCTACATCAGAGATGCCACGGCTGTTGTATAAATGACGGCTGGAGAGAAATTCCACACACTTGATTAATTGGCTGCTGAGTACTTGAGGCAGGTCCTAAAAGGATTCAACAAAGCTAATTGAAGTATTTGACAACTATGACAACAGTAACTCTGTGAAAACTGAAGAAAAACTGCACTGGACAGGATCTATAGTTGGAAAGAAATACCAGGTGACTGGTGGATGGCCTGTGCCTACATGGAAAATGTTTCTAAACATTGCATCCAGCAAGCAGTCACTTGTAAAATTCCTTTGTGAATGTATGGTTCAAAATGCACCCGAGCATGTAGAAGCACACCTATCACTAACATTTCTTCTTGCTGGAGGCTTTTCCAATGGTGAAGTAGCAAAGTCCATCATCAGTAGAGGTGCTGAAGTCCAAGACTTGAACAATACTCAGGAGGAAGTGGACATAAAGATGCTTTTGGATCTCTGGGCATCAAAGGAACCATAGTATTTAAGTCTGACACAGATGTTTTGGTCCTTGCTGTTCACTACATTCCAAAAATGGAACACAAAGATAAGGTGGATTGAAACAGGTACCATTACCAGCACAACTGACAAGCATCACTTCATACCCATGCAAGCAATTTGTGACGCATTCACTCCTGACTTCCTGCTCTATATGTATTAACAGATATGATTCTATCTCGTCCCTGTTTAGTATGGGGGTGGGAGGAAATCTGTTTTAATGTTGCCAAAACAAAGGGAGTTTACCACCTCAGAAATCTTGCCAAATTGGAGAGTGACAGACAAGCTGCAATTTCTACAGCAAGGAAGTTGCTGGCAGTGCTGCATGACCAGCAAAAGAAAAAGAGAACACAGAGACCTGAATTGCTTGCACCTCAGTCTAGCCATCAAAAAAGACAAGTCACAGCCCAAACTCCTACCACATGAGGACAGTTTTGAAGACCATGCCAAAAGAGCATCTTGTCACACAAAGTTTTGGATGTGTTCGCACAAAGATAAACCAGATATTGGATCACCATTGCAAATGAATGGAAAAATGTGAATGAAGAACTAATTCCTGCATTCTTGAAGGGTTCAGTGGCATCTAAGCTTCTAAAAGACCTTATTTGTGCCTATGCCAGTTGGGGCTGCTGCAACTGTCTGTATTAAGAACAATCTTACCTGCACAGAATCAACTATGTCTGTATTAAGAACAATCTTACCTGCACAGAGCTGTGTAAATGCCAAGCCAATGAAGACTACAGTAAACCATGCACTCTCGACAGAGAACATAATGATGAACAAGATGATGATAATGTTTACTAGAAATGTCACCAGCACCATTACATTTCAATGATACTTGTACAAATGTATTATTAGATTTTGTTTTACCCTTTAGAGTGTTGTGATATTTTGAGGTCACAATGAAATCCAATGTTAGGTCTTGAAATTATACAGTCATTAAACTAGCAAACAAATGCAAATACTTCAAAGTGGTCATTTTAACTTGTTGATCATGTCATTGTTTATCCCCATTTCTATGGTAATAGCACCACTTGACAGCTCCACATCATACTTCATCTTAAAGTAGGCAAAATAAGCTTTCAAATGATATATGATTTAAGTGTGTGTAGTGAGGTACATTAAGTCAACCAAATTGATGAAGTCTGCTCCTCGCCTAGTAGAGGAACTGAGTGTATCTTAGCATTTCTGTTTTCAGGTGGGGCTATACAAACCTTTACTCAGTCTACATCATTTCATGTGGGTTTGCACTCTTGAGTTTCAAGACTGAAAAACTGAAAGCAGAATTTGGATGAAACTTCCTAGTTTGAAAAAGACACAATTTTTTGCATAGTTTACACCAAAAATCTATTAATTTCAGTTTTGCACACAAACTTAACAGAAGAAAACTCAAGACTCCAAACCATCTGAAGTTCACTAATTATTACTACTAAGTACTGTATTAGATGGTCATTTTTTCCATGAAAAGATTCAAATATGAATCATTTCAGTTTTGTTCAGATCTGGGTGGGTGTGTGGGGGCGTGTGTGCGTGTGTGTGTGGAGGGGAGTTGTTTTGCTTTGTTTTTTTAAGCATATTGGGAATTTTCTCTCTCTCTTGCTCTCTTTAAAAATAAACCATTTTTCTTTCCCTTTTATACCACTGGGGAATAACAAAAACAACATTTCCTATTTATCAAAACACTTTTTTAAAAAAACAAAGTTTAGTTGAACATATGAATGGCCATATTGGTTAGACCAATGGTCCATCTGGCCCAGTATCCTGTCTCTGATACTGGCCACTGCCAGATGCTTCAGGGGGAATGAACAGAACAGGCCAATTATCCCTGTCATCCAGTCCCAGCTTGTAGCAGTTGGAGATTTAGGGACACCCGATGCAGGGGGTTGCATCCCTGACCATCTTAGCTAATAACCATCATTTTATTGCCCTTCTCTGTACCTTTCTCGGTTCTAATATCTCTTTTTCGAGATGGGGCAGACCAGAACTGCATGCAGCATTCAAGTGTGGGAATACCATGGATTTATATAGTGGCATTATGTTATTTTTTGTCTTATTATCTCTCTCTTTCCTAATGGTTCCTAACATTCTGTTAGCTCTTTTGACTGCTGCTGCACATTGAGCAGATGTTTTCAAAGAATATCCATGGTGACTCCAAGATCTCTTTCTTCAGTGGTAACAGCTAATTTAGACCCCATCATTTTGTATGTATAGTTGGAATATTTTTCAATGTCCATTACTTTGCATTTATCAACATTGAATTTCATCTGCCATTTTTCAGAGTAGTAGCCGTGTTAGTCTATATCCGCAAAAAGAAAAGGAGTACTTCTCTAAGGTGCCACAAGTACTCCTTTTCTATCTGCCATTTTGTTGCCCATTTAGCCAGGTTTGAAAATGACACGTCCCTGTGGAAAGTTTTGATTTTGATTAAATTGCATTTACTGACAAACTTCCACTGGAAAATTTCCAATCAGCTCTAGAATTCATCCAGATTTACATTACCTTCCATCATAACTCTCTTGCAATATCCCTAGCATAGTCATGTGGCAATTGTGGAGAACATAGAGTCATAGAATCATAGAATATCAGGGTTGGAAGGGACCTCAGGAGGTCATCTAGTCCAACCCCTGCTCAAAGCAGGACCAATCCCCAATTAAATCATCCCAGCCAGGGCTTTTTCAAGCCTGACCTTAAAAACTTCTAAGGAAGGAGATTCCACCACCTCCCTAGGTAACGCATTCCAGTGTTCCTCCACCCTCCTAGTGAAAAAGTTTTTCCTAATATCCAACCTAAATCTCCCCCACTGCAACTTGAGACCATTACTCCTTGTTGTGTCATCTGCTACCACTGAGAACAGTCTAGAGCCATCCTCTTTGGAACCCCCTTTCAGGAAGTTGAAAGCAGCTATCAAATCCCCCCTCATTCTTCTCTTCCGCAGACTAAACATTCCCAGTTCCCTCAGCCTCTCCTCATAACTCATGTGTTCCAGTCCTCTAATCATTTTTGTTGCCCTCCGCTGGACGTTTTCCAGTTTTTCCACATCCTTCTTGTAGTGTGGGGCCCAAAACTGGACACAGTACTCCAGATGAGGCCTCACCAGTGTCGAATAGAGGGGAACAATCACGTCCCTCGATCTGGCTGGCAATGCCACTACATATACATCCCAAAATGCCTTTGGCCTTCTTGGCAACAAGGGCACACTGTTGACTCATATCCAGCTTCTCGTCCACTGTAACCCCTAGGTCTTTTTCTGCAGAGCTGCTGCCGAGCCATTCGGTCCCTAGTCTGTAGCGGTGCATTGTATTCTTCCGTCCTAAGTGCAGGACTCTGCACTTGTCCTTGTTGAACCTCATCAGATTTCTTTTGGCCCAATCCTCCAATTTGTCTAGGTCCCTCTGTATCTTATCCCTACCCTCCAGCGTATCTACCTCTCCTCCCAGTTTAGTTTCATCTGCAAACTTGTTGAGGGTGCAATCTACACCATCCTCCAGATCATTTAGGAAGATATTGAACAAAACCGGCCCCAGGACTGACCCTTGGGGCACTCCACTTGATACCGGCTGCCAACTAGACATGGAGCCATTGATCACTACACGTTGAGCCCGACAATCTAGCCAGCTTTCTATCCACCTTATAGTCCATTCATCCAGCATATACTTCTTTAACTTGCTGGCAAGAATACTGTGGGAGACAGTGTCAAAAGCTTTGCTAAAGTCAAGGAACAACACGTCCACTGCTTTCTCTTCATCCACAGAACCAGTTATCTCGTCATAGAAGGCAATTAGATTAGTCAGGCATGACTTGCCCTTGGTGAATCCATGCTGACTGTTCCTGATCACTTTCCTCTCATGTAAGTGCTTCAGAATTGATTCCTTGAGGACCTGCTCCATGATTTTTCCAGGGACTGAGGTGAGGCTGACTGGCCTGTAGTTCCCAGAATCCTCCTTCTTCCCTTTTTTAAAGATGGGCACTATATTAGCCTTTTTTCAGTCGTCCAGGACCTCCCCCGATCGCCATGAGTTTTCAAAGATAATGGCCAATGGCTCTGCAATCACATCCGCCAACTCCTTCATGTTGAGTGCTTTGAACATGAAAAGTGCTATGTAAGTATTATTACAGATGAAGATACTATAATTTACAATTAATACTGACATTGTTTCCATTCTGAGCCCTTGTTTTAAGTCTCTCACAACTTTCACCTTTTGGGCTGAAATTTTCCAGGCCAGGGGTCCAATTTTATTTTATTTTATTTTATTTTTGCCTTGCTTATCTGAGTTGACTTCAGTGAGATTATTGGTGTGAGTAAAGTAAGTAGGATTTCTCCCCTGGGGTCTGCCTAGGAAAGAATTGTTTTAGTAAAGTTAGAATCTAAACGACTCAGTTGTTTTGAGGAGTTTCCTGAGGTGGTTGTGTCAGAGAGATTCACAGTTGGGGACATCTTTAAAATTGGGGCCATCTTTTATAAATTAAGGACAGTTGAGAGAAGAGCGGAGAACATCCAACAAATGGATTTCATAGTGCCTCCTACTCCCCAACCTGTCAAAATAATGCTCTGTATCCCTTCTCATAGAACAGTCTACAGTTACCCTTACAGGCCACTTGTACTAGAGCTACACACCAGAAAAAAAACCACCTCCTTAAAATAAAGTTAAAAGAACAGCTCCAATAGGCACAACATGATTTTTAGAAGCCATCATAATAAGAAAAAATGAATTACAGTTATTTCAAATGACCCTTTAAGTCTGCAGACCCATAATGCCAGTTGATAAGGGCTAAAGAATTTATTAATGATGGCACACAGCGCCATAGAAAGCTATGTATATAGCCATTATTTAAAAATAGCACATGGGTTGTTGTGTCTATCATTGAACCTCACCCACAGAGCCTGATTCTAATCTCACTCTGAAGCAATTTAAGGAGTAACTGAAATCTGTGGAGTCACAATGCTGTCAAACTGGTGGAAATGAGAGCTCCATCCAACCGAAGGACGGGGAAATGAGTTTACATGTTATTTATAAAATAATCCAAATTCAAAACTTTGCTCAGCTTTAAATATGGAGGTTGTGATCTACCCATACAATGTTTAATGTGGCATTTTCCACAGCACTGCCAAGCGTATAACTCAGCCCACATCTTTATTAGTGCTGTTGCGTATTGTGGTACTGTTCCATAGTCTTCCATGTTCTTTTCCTTGGCGGGTGAGCAAATGTTCAGTTGGGAGACAGGCTGTCGTGTTGTTAACTTTTGTTATAAAAGCTCTATGTAGAGGCAGCGGTCCTCAGAGAGGAAGCTGTGTGAGCAGCAGGAGAATTTTGTATGACCGCAGTCTGCAATGTGTCAGTGGTACAAGGGCCCATCCGCAAAGATCTCAGTGGATGACTGAAGGCCCAATGGATAAACTAGAACTTGCTTATGAGACATTTATAATTTTTGCAATTAGATTAACTAAAACACAATGTAAGATAGTCAAAGTTTTTTAAAATATCAAAGCACCTCACTACAACTGTATATTTCAGTTGCTGCATGTTGCAATCTGAACAGATGGTCAAGGTGGAGGGAGAGCTAATGACATGAGCCGAGCTGTTATCCTGTGCATTCAGTTACATCATAGGAAAACAAACAGAATTTCTGCTGTCTACACTCAGTCCTGATCCTGCAAATACTTAAGCATGTGCACATTTGCTCACATAGAATCATAGAATCATAGAATATCAGGGTTGGAAGGGACCTCAGGAGGTCATCTAGTCCAACCCCCTGCTCAAAGCAGGACCAATCCCCAATTAAATCATCCCAGCCAGGGCTTTGTCAAGCCTGACCTTAAAAACTTCTAAGGAAGGAGATTCTACCACCTCCCTAGGTAACGCATTCCAGTGTTTCACCACCCTCCTAGTGAAAAAGTTTTTCCTAATATCCAACCTAAATCTTCCCCACTGCAACTTGAGACCATTACTCCTTGTCCTGTCCTCTTCTACCACTGAGAATAGTCTAGAACCATCCTCTCTGGAATCACCTCTCAGGTAGTTGAAAGCAGCTATCAAATCCCCCCTCATTCTTCTCTTCCACAGACTAAACAATCCCAGTTCCCTCAGCCTCTCCTCATAAGTCATGTGTTCCAGACCCCTAATCATTTTTGTTGCCCTTCGCCGGACTCTTTCCAATTTATCCACATCCTTCTTGTAGTGTGGGGCCCAAAACTGGACACAGTACTCCAGATGAGGCCTCACCAATGTCGAATAGAGGGGGACGATCACGTCCCTCGATCTGCTCGCTATGCCCCTACTTATACATCCCAAAATGCCATTGGCCTTCTTGGCAACAATGGCACACTGCTGACTCATATCCAGCTTCTCGTCCATTGTCACCCCTAGGTCCTTTTCTGCAGAACTGCTGCCTAGCCATTCGGTCCCTAGTCTGTAGCTGTGCATTGGGTTCTTCCGTCCTAAGTGCAGGACCCTGCACTTATCCTTAGTGAACCTCATCAGATTTCTTTTGGCCCAATCCTCCAATTTGTCTAGGATTGATTCCACGCAAAGGGATTGATTCCATGATTCCACGCAAAGGGATTACTCACTTAAGTAACATGTTTGTGCTTCTTGCCAGTGTCCTGAAACATGTGAGTACTGTAGTGAATGTAGAAACTGCTAACACCAACTACTTGTAACAACATAGAATAGAAAATAATGGCTAATTTGGATAATGCCTAATAAAGCGTGATGGGGAAAGGAGGGAGTATTTCAGACTCAAAAATTCTACATGCCTGAGGTGAGTAATTGTTTTGATACATAAGCAGCGTATCTTTTTTTTCCCATCATGGTAAAGGTGGAGGAGCAGATGTTATTTCTGAGTTAGTAAACAGTTATGCTAACTTTACAGAGTTGTAATCATTATTGTTCCATTGCCCAGTTTAATTCTTTCTAGTGCAGATATTTGCACATATGTGATTTAAATTATGACAGATGTGGGCAAACTATGGCCTGTGGGCCACATACGGCCTGCGGGACTGTCCTGCCTGGCCCTTGAGCTCCCAGCTGGGGAGGCTAGCCCCACACCCCTCGTCTCCTGTCCCCCCTTCCCCGCAGCCTCAGCTCCCTGTGCTGCCAGCGCTCTGGGCAGCGGGGCTGCGAGCTCCTGCCGGGAAGCACAGCGGCGTGGCAGGCTCCAGCCGGGTGGTGCGGCTGCCAATCCTGCTGCTCTGAGCAGCATGGTAAGGGGGCGGGGAGCAGGAGGGTTGGATAAGAGGCTGGGAGTCTGGGGTGCAGTCAGGGGAAGGGGGGCTGGTGGATGGGGCAGAGGTTCTTGGGGGGGCGGTGAGAGGATGTTAGATAGGTGTAGGAGTCCCGGGGAGCCTGTCAGGATGTGGGGGTGTGGATAGGGGTTGGGGCAGTCAGGGGACAGGGACCAGGGGTGGTTGGATAGGGGATGGGGTTCCAGGGGGGCAGTTGGGGCGGGGGGCCCCGGGAGGGGGCGGTCAGGGAACAAGAGGGGGGCAGAGGTTGGACGAGTCAGGGGGTTCTAAGGAAGGCAATCAGGAGGCGGGAAGTGGGAGGGGGCGGATAGCGGGCGGGGGCCAGGCTGTTTGGGGAGGCACAGCCTTCCCTACCCAACCCTCCATACAGTTTCGGAACCCTGATGTGGCCCTCAGACCAAAAATTTTGCCCACCCCTGTATTATGACTTTTAACTCATGCTGTGTTATGGATAAATATGCCAACTTTAAACCTAGCTTCCATGAACTACAGAGTACTCAGAGGATATGGCTGGATTAATTCTGATACTGTCCAGTCTAACTGGCTTGAGTGGCTTGGGAGCTCAACAGATAAGAGATTATGAAAAAATTAGGGCTAAATAGTCTTGTGGGACACTGCCAAATAGCCAAGAGTTGTGTGATCTTTTGGATGTTTGTCACTGCAGCCCTAATTGTTTTGTTGTTTTTTTTGTCTGCATTTGCCTGAAATTGTAGTTAAAAAAACCTTCCTTAACATGGTCTCTGTGGAATTTTAGGATGGTCTCCTGAAAACTCGGGTTATTTTGTGGTAACAGCTTTATGTCTCATCTGGAAAACATGCTTATAACTCCCAGCGAAACAACTTTTGATGATCTCCCGTGGACACAATGGTAAATGCTGCCTTTGAATTCTACTGTAGATAGATAGTGCACTTAGTTTCAATATTGTTCCCAAGGCTGATAGGAAGTATGTGTTAAACACATGAAATGGGATAGTTTTATTTCTCTATTTTAATACTGCAGTATGATCTCCCCTCCACCTATTTTAGTTTGAGCTCCCACATTCTACTGAGTCTTGCTGTCTCCTCTGGCCTGCCCCTCCCCACACACACACTTTTCAGCTTCCACAATTCTGCTGTAAAGAAAGTTAAAGGAGGCACTTAGGAGGACTAGGTCAAGAGGATGGCTAACACTGTTGTAGTAGCCAGGCAAGGTACTAACAAACTTCAACAGGACTTTATTTTTTAATAAATAAAATTTATTTATTGCACCCTCAGTAGTTCTCCCTCAGCCTCTTCAACTCCTCCCCCTCCTTCCTGTTTCCTGTCCTTTCAGACTCCCAACAGCCAGTGCTCCCAATTCTAATAATTACAAGCAACATCTAAACACCACATTCCCTCCTCTCTTAAGAAACAATTCCAATTACAATAAAACATTGTTGTTCTAACAACAGGAACAAATAGGAAACAAAGCACTATACTGTTGACAGAAATATCACACTAAAAACACTGTAGATACTACATAACATAGTCTCTAGTCCAGACAGGTGGTCGTCTGGGTCTGACAGGCCATCTCTCAAACCCCGGTTCCAGTGCAATGTCTTGTTGTGTTGATACTACGGTGAAGTCATCCAGTGCAGACTGGGTGTTGGCATAATCTCCTCTTGGTGCATAGGCAGGTTCAAGATAAGAAGCATTCCATACCCGCCCATCAGAAAGTCAACAGGTGTAAGGTCCCTTCTTCTCTATGATTTTAAGAGAAGCTGTGAATTTATGGTCCCCTTTGCGTAAAATTCCAGGATTTCGTATTCTAACGAAGGAACCACACTGAAACTTTGGTTTCTTAGCACCCTGCCACTTGTCTGTGAAAGCCTTATACTTTGCTTGGTTCTGTTCAACTGTTTTTCTCACATCATCCTCGGTTGGGGCCTCAGGTCGTGCCTTTAACAATCCAGCAATGTTCAGTTTAGTATTCATCTGTTTCCCATGCAGTAACTCTGTGGGTGATCTTTGTGTTGTGGCATGTCGTGTAGCCCGGTATGCTTGCAAGAAGTCAGTAGTGAAGGTTATCACAATCGCCCTTCCAGTTTAGCCATTTGCAAACTCTCTTTCAAACTTCTGTTAAGCCATTCAATTTCCCCATTGGCTTGATGGTAGTATTGGGATGACCTTCTGTGTAAAATGTTCCTCTCTGCTAGAAAAGTTTCAAACTCCAGGGAAGTAAATTGACTACCATTATCTGAAACCAGTTCTTTGGGGTTACCTTCCCTGCTAAAAACTGAAGAGAGGAACTTAATTACTGTTAGCAGAAGAGATTTGCGATGCAAATACTACCTCAGGCCATTTACTGAAATAGTCTATTCAGGTGATGAGATAACGACAGTCAGTTGGAGCAATATCAAAGGGTCCTACAATGTCAATCGCCACTTTTTCCCATGCAGATTGAGGAAGAGGAATGGGCTGTTATGGAGGGATACATGTCACTGCTGTCTTATCAGGCATTTGGCAAGTGACGCAGGATTTTATGAGTGCTTCAGTTTGAGAATCCATCCCTGGCCACCAGTATAGATCCCCGTAGTCATTGTTTGGTTTGGACAATTCCTTGAGGAGTATCGTGTGTCCCAGGTGTATGAGTTTTGACTGTAATTCTTCTGGCACAAGTAGCTGGTGTGTACCTCATAGCACACAACCATCGAGCAAAGAAAGTTCATCCCGAACTCTAAAATAAGGCAGCAAAACTGGGTCAAGATTTTTAGGGTTACAGGGCCATCTCTTTGACAGAAATTCCTGTAGTTTTTGTTGAATTGGACACGCTGAGCAAGCAGCTTGAAATTATTCTCTTGTAACTGCAGTGAGAGTGCTTGTAATAAGCGCAACTACTACATCCTCATCCTCCAGTGGACCATCTGGTGAAGGCAAAGGCAGGCGAGAAAGGCAATCAGCGACCACATTTTGGTTTCCAGGCTTATATTCCAGTTCATCTAGCAATACGACATCCTGCTCTTCCCAGTCCTTTCATGGTGAGCAACGTCATCAAAGGGCTGTGGTCTGTGCACAACTTGAACATGCAGCCCCACAGGTAAGTTCTCCATTTTTCAGTAGCCCAGACACAAGCAAGTGCTTCTTTTTCGACTGTAGAATATTTTCTCTCAGCATTACTTAGTATTCTTGAAGCAAATGCAACAGTCCTCTCTGTGATATCCTCATGAAGTTCTGTGAGGACAGCCCCAAGTCCATAATCAGAAGCATCAGTAGTTACAATTGTGGGCAATGCAGGACTCAATAGTGCAAGTACTGGACTATGTACAATCAAGTCTTTCACCGTTTCAAAACTAGCTTGTGCATCCATTGTCCACACTAAGGTTGAACTTCCCCGTAATAATTCTTATAACGGTTCAATGACAGAAGCATAATTGGGAATGAATTTTGCATACCAGGAGGTAAGACGCAAGAAGGAACGTAAGGTTTGCAAACCTGTTGGAGGAGGAGCATTTGAATTTGCCAGGATATGAGCCGGATCAGGTTTTAGTCCAGCCTGTGAAATTGTATGCTCCAGAAAGGAGAGTTCAGTTTGTCTAAATTTGCATTTGGACCGATTGAGCTTGAGGCCTGCTTTGCTGATGCGTTTAGTACAGACTGCAGGTTATTCTCATGTTCCTCGAAGTATTTCCAAACACGATAATATCATCCAAATAGCACTGAACTCCATGTTGATTCTTCAGAATCAATGACATCATTTTTTGGAAGGCACTTGGGGCTGATGCGAGACCGTATGGAACATGTTTAAAGCGGAATAGTCCCTCATGTGTAATAAATGCTGTGAGGTCTCTGCTATCTTCATGCAACATAACCTGGTGGTATGTGCTCTGCAAATCAAGAGTAGAAAACATCTTTGCTCCACAGAGTTCTGTAAATACTTTTTCTAAGTGAGGAAGAGGATGGCTGTCAATCACAATAGCTTTATTTGGCTCCTTTAAGTCCACACAAAGGCGACTGCCTCCACCCTTCTTCTGCATTACTACTATAGGTGAAACCCATTCCGAGGATTTAATCTCTTCAATAATGTCCTCTTGAACAAGTTTTCTAAGTTCCTCTGAAACAGCTTCCCTGACTGAAAATGGTAAGCGCCGTAATTTCTGTCGTACAGGCATCACATTATTCCGCATTTTAACATTATGCAGAAACCCATAAGCACAGTCGAGTTTCTCCTTAGCCTGGTGTTGGGTCCCTGCTGAAACTGGTGTGTGTACCACAAGAGTGTTTTGCTGAGGAAGATCAATTTGTCCATTAACTACCCTGAGATTTAAAGCAGCCAATAAATCTCAGTCAAGGATAGGAGTGCCTTTGTGGAAAATGTAGAACTCTGCAGTTACACAGCAATCACCAAAAGTAACTATTGCTGGCAGGCAGCCACGTCCTGGAATATGGTTTTTCAAATAGCACACCAAGTGAAGCTTGGGTTCAGTAAGAGGCACATCTTTAAAATAATGCAAATAGATGGAATCAGGTAGTATAGATACTGCTGAGCCAGTGTCCAACATTAGCTGAATAGAGTGTAATTTGCCTGAGGGTATGGTGGAAATGTTTACCGTGCACTTTATTTGTTCTGGAATATGTGCAGTAGTGATTTTGTCCACGCTCAGCACAGTAACACCTGGTATTGTAACTGCATGCACCTGTTGATTGAACTGGCTGCTGTGACATACTTTAGCAAAATGCCCAATCTTTTTGCAATGATTGCCCTGAGCTACTTTTGCCAGGCATCCTGTGTAGCTACAAGGTGTTGTGGGGATCCACAGCAAAAGCATGCTTTTACTGTATTTTGAATTTGCTGATTTGGTGGTTTTTCATTAGTTTTTCTCTTGTAATTGTTTGTCTGCAGTGATAGTAAACTTTTCTGCAAAGGAGTCACAGCCTGGACTGTGCCTCCTGTATCCATGCTCATTATTTTGGCTTCAGCTGTAGCTGACTCATTCTGGGTAGCAATGGTTATTGGTTTTTCTAGTGTAAGTTGTGGTTCTAGAAGTAAACGTTCTCTTACATGAAGCATGGTTGTTTTCTCAATGAGCTGGTCTCTAATCATCTCATCTGCCATATTCCCAAAGTCACAAGTTACAACCAGGCTCTTCAGGAAAGCAATAGACTGCATTATAGTCTCCCCTGGTTTCTGCTCATGCTGGCAAAATCTGTAGTGATTAGCTACTACATTCACTTTTGGTACAAAAACGTTCTTTACTGCAGTGAGTGCAGTCTCATATTTATCGTCTGCAAGGGGAAAAGTGTAAAATATACACTGCCCTTCTGCTCCAAGGCAGTGGATTAGCAAAGCATGCTTTCTTTCTTCAGAAATCTCTGTAGCACTGATTGCAAGCAGATAAGTCTCAAACATATGGATCCAGGCAATAAAAGCAATTGGAGGCTTACCTGGGCTTTGTAGAAGGGGTGCAGGTGGGTTCAGAGGCAGAAGATCCGTCCTCGTCACCAAAAAGTTGTAGTAGCCAGGCAAGGTACTAACAAACTTCAACAGGACTTTATTTTTTAAAGTGGAAACCTCTTTTCCAAGCTGCTGTTGCACCCTCAGTAGTTCTCCCTCAGCCTCTTCAACTCCTCCCCCCTCCTTCCTGTTTCCTGTCCTTTCAGACTCCCAACAGCCAGTGCTCCCAATTCTAATAATTACAAGCAACATCTAAGCACCACACACTCTTGAAAGCAGCATAGTTGGTCATGAAGAGCTGCTGGAGCAGCAGCTGCTGAGCTGTGGAAGAGGTGCTGGAAACAGCTGCCTTCCTACCCTGTAGTTCTTCCCTGAGTGCCTCTAACTTTTACGCTGACTTCCTGTTACTAAATTGAGAATGTTCTAACAGTCTCATTACTGGCCCTGCCATCTGGAAAGTGCTGCTGAATAGAACTGCCAGTTCCAAGAGCTCATGGTGGGAGATTCTCTTCCCGCACGCACCATGAAAATGGATGTAATTTAGTGAAAGCCTTCAAGGAGCACTACCTCAATGTAGAAACTCTGCAGTCGCTATTCACACACTCCTGGAAAAGCAATACAAGAGCTCACAGACTCATTGGTTAGCCAACGTTTAAGACGTATATAGAGGCTATTTAGAGCAGACCATACAGCTGCCTCCTCCAGCCTGGAGAGGGAATTAATACACATATGAGAGCTGACCTTTCTCCACGCAGTAAAAGGTTGTCATATATGCATGCAAGTCCTTGAATCACAATGATGTGAACCTTTCATTAACAACTCTCAGAGTAATACAACATTCATGTTTGTTTCTTGTTGGTTATTGCTAGGGAGATAGCAGCCAAATGATACTTAGAGACTTTACGCAAGTCTGAATCCTGCAAAGGTCCTGAATTCTCTGCCCCGGAGCCAGAAAAACACTTAAGCACATGCTTAAGTCCTATTGACCTCAATGGGACTTAGCATGTACTTAAGTGCTTTTCTGGCTCAGGACTGGAATACTCAGCACCTTTGCAGGACCCAGACTTTTAAAGGAGAACAATTATATTCACTGTGCAGTGAACTGAGTGGCCATCCCTCTCTAATGCCCAACTGGGTTGGGTAGGAAGGGAAATAATACAAAATCATATAAGAAATTAAAAATGCTACAGGCCACATTCCTTTAGTGTAATTTATATAGACTCAGTTTCATGATTTCCTTTTGTGAGGTAAATAATTTAACAAAAGCAAGGATGCATGGAAGGTTGTTAGCTTTGGGGCTAAAATGATGGAGTCTCTTAGTGCAAGACATCTGAGACATATATGAGTAAGTGACTTGCCAAATGCTGCTTATTACATTAACAGCATGTTCCCCATGTGACTGCATGCATTTCCCTTAATGTTCATGTAAGTACATTTTAGTAAAAAGGAATAAGATGTGCAAAACACCTGTGCAAGTAATGCGAATACAAAGCGTAAAATAATGTCATTTTTCTCAGTCCATACATTGAATACGTGCATCAGCCTAAACACTGTTATGTTGATGTGTATCTGACTATTCTGCGTTTGTGATGCTTCAATTCACATCACACATGCTCAGACTTAAAACTTAAAGAACACAACTGAAAGTTCCTATGCATAGGGTCAGAGGTCCAGCAAACAGTTAACTCCCTATGTAGCTCTCAAATATGTAGCTACCCACACAGGTCAAGAGATTGGATTAATGAGGCAAGGATCCTGCCCTGAAAGCAATTAGGGAGCTATGGACTTGCCCTATAAGAATGGCTCACTCAAGGATGTGGAGGAGTGAACTGAGAGTAGTAGGAAACAGATTATTCCAAGAGCTTTGGAGAAATCAAAATGTCATACCACATTTGAAGGGTCTGGATTTTATGGTAACATAAGAACCCTTTTCCTCTTCTTGCAAAATCCTGTAGGTGGTGCTAATGTTAAAAACTGTTAAACTCAAACTCATGCCTAAAGCAGGGGTTCTCAAACTGGGGGTCAGGACTCCGCAGGGGGTTGCAAGCTGTCAGCCTCCACCCTAAACCCTGCTTTGCATCCAGCATTTATAACAGTGTTAAATATATTAAAAAGTGTTTTTAATTTATGGGGGGGGGGGGTCGCACTCAGAGGCTTGCTATGTGAAAGGGATCACCAGTACAAAAGTTTGAGAACTACTGGCCTAAAGAGTCTTGGGTGAACACTCTCTCTGGAAGACTTTGTTCTTTAAGGCTTTTTGGCTTACTGCCAGTTTACACTTCCTGTCATAGCATTACTCCCACCCCGTAGAAACTGTAAATAAACATGGATATTAATTTAATTTAGCTGTTTGCTCAGGAACTAGTAACACCTTGTGGTGTCAGAATGTGAGGAGGGAAAAAAGAAGACAGCAAAATTCATAAATTGAGTCACGCACCCTTATTCCTCGCATTCTTAAAATATCCTGTGTTTTTTAGAGCTGGGCGGGCGAATCACATAGTTAAAAACAAAGGCTAGTTTTGTTCACTGAGTAGAATGGTGTGAGGATGTTGTTAAGTGATATTACAGTTAGCCAAAATTTATTTTGACGAGACGTGAACTGTATGGCATTTGTGTCAAGGCCATTCAAGACTAAGATGTTAGTCTTGGTACTTTAAGCACTACTGGAAGGTGCTCAGATAGTAGATGGCAAAAGCGGTATGACAGCCTTTAAAAAGCACAGTACAACGCCACTCTAAAAAGAATTAGTAGAGTTGATAAGAAAGCCAGTTCAGAAAGTAAAACATTAGATCGTAAGCTCTTTGGAGAACTGGGCAGGAAATGGTTTTCCCAATTCACAAAAGTATGAGATTTCAACAAGTGTTTTGTCTTGCATAGGGATGAAACAAAGACCTTTTGTCATTTCTCAGAAAAGCTAGAGAGCGCAAGCAGGGATTTGAATCTAGGTCTCCCACATGCTGTTTGAGTGCCCTAAACCCCAGGCTAGTGGCTATTCTCAATCTGGCCAGTTGGAGCCATTCCACTTTGTATAAATAAATATTCATTTGAATAGGGACTGGAACCTGAGCACTCACATCCCGTGCCTCACCACTAGGCTATAGAGTCTCCCTCTCAAGCCCAATGAATATTAAATGTATACATAGCTGAACAGCTTCAACAGATAAAACGTGAGAGAGAGAGTTACTCCAAAATAGCCTATAACCTGGAGATGAGGGCACTCATCTGGGATGGGGGAACACCTGGTGTTAAATCCCTGCTCTGAATCAGCTAGAGAAGGAAAGGTGCGTCTCCCACCAGAAATTCCATCCTGGACCTGAGAAGCCTTCCTGACAAAATTTTCATCAAAACTGACCCTTTCCCTTGACAAGTTTCAGTTTTGACAAATCAGCATTTTCCGGCAAAAGAGAGCCTTTGTAGTTCCAGTAGAGACCATCTTTTGTTCTGTGTTTGTACAATGGGGTCCTGATCCATGACTAGGTGTTACTGTGATATGAATGAAGTGAGTAAAATAAGAACAAAACTGAAATGTTTGGCAGCACACAAGATTAACAGAACATTGTAGAAACTTTACATGTACCAATACATTGATTTTAAAGGTAAACTGAGAGGTTTAACTGTCAGGCCACCACAACTCCATCAGTTTGTCTTTTCCCAAATCTCAAGCACTGCAAGGAATGCAGTGCCAGCTCCGGATTTTAGACGATGGCATCAATTCAGCAAGGGAAACGAGCTGATCTCGCTCGTAACACTGATGCCCTTATCATCTCTACTTCTCACTCTTCAGTAGCAGTGTTAGGGAGTAATGGTTGCTGGATCATGGCAAGGGCTTATTCCAGCTAAAATGACATTTTTATTTAGGAGGAAAATCTGTTTTAGTTGGTTCTCTCTCTCCTTAGGGGGAGTTTAATTAAACTGTTAAATGTCCAATACTAAGTGAGGACGATGAAATCCCTGTGAGTGGAGGAATGAATCAAAACGTGTTAGTTACAGAAGAGTAGGCCAGCAAGTGTTTACTAGTTGTAAAGCCCAGGTAGATTATTTAAAGCTGCTCCTTCCCTTGTTAATCAACTCAACTGCCTTGAAAGCAAAGCATGAAATAAGATCTGTGCCAAAAAGCCAAAGCAAAAGGAAGCACCCTCACATATACTACAGCAGCAGTGACAGCATGAGACTTACAGGGTGAATGTGAAGGCACTCCTAAGGAATGAAAGCAAAGAGCAGAAGAATTTCTTTGCTAATAAGTATTTAGGGCCAGATTCCAATATCCTTTCTAGCATTACTGCACGGTGAGAGCATCAGAATCTGGCCCAGTGCATCACCTAAAAAAGAGAAGCTAGTCTGATGACATCTTAACCCCTCCTGACAAATTAAAACAATCAAAACAAAAAAAGAAAAGTAAAACAACAGTACTAATTGTTTTAAGTTATCAAAGCATCGCAGTGCTGTATACTTATTGCTCTTTTCTAGTACCACAGCTAGTCTAGTACCACAGCTATAAACCAATCCACACCCTGCTAAAACTATCATGATCTTCACTTTATGTTGTTGTGAGTATGACATACAAGCCTTTCTGCTCAAGGTCAGTGGTTTGAGTCCAGCCCTGGCTGGTAGCAAAAGTTATCTCCACCTGATGGTCTATATGAAATGAGTGGTCCATGAGGAACTAGACAAGTGTCTATGTCACAACAGGCATTAATGGGCACATTTGAATCACATAGATTGAACACTTCCCTTATCTCTAATGGGGGACCCTGTAGGCCAGGGCCTGATGCACAATGGCAGAGGGAAGTTTACCCTACTTTAGCTGGTGCTGAGTTGATCAATCTGGCACATTTCTTGGGCACTAAATTCACATACAAACACAGATGTCACATTGAGATGAATTATTGTAAAGAATAATTCACAGAACCTCTGTCAAAGAAGAACTGAGACATATTTCAGGACACATTGTAATGCATTCGTTTTACATTAGATGGAAGCACAACAAGAAAGTTATTATTTAAAAAAAAACAGGCCTTTTGCTGGTAGTACTCATATGTTGCAAATCAAAGGCATGTCTGGGAATCCTAGCCTATGAATCAAGTGATGTATCAGATGATTCCTCTTTCTTAATCACAGTCATATAAAGAGAAATAAAATGCTGATTCAGCTAAAAGCCTGGTAAACTGTTTGTGAGAGCTAAGCTACAGAAGAATATTCTATCAACAATGTTTCTGAGCATTACATTTCTGTTTCATTACAGTTGTTCTATTTTAAAATGCATAAATCCTTCTAGAGTTGGAGTAATGGGAAAAATCATATTTACACACATGTCTGTGAATTCTTACTCATGATTTGGTCTGGTCTTATTTCTACTCCCTGTACCTGTTTTTCCAGGAACATAGAGATGACTGGTTTTTGTTCACTGAAATACTGATATGCTCTCTGCTTTGTTGTACAAGTACTGAAGTCATGTAAAAGGAGTATATTTGTAGATTAGCAAGAGGATGTGCCATTCTCCCATTTAAGAAGTTATAGCTATACCCAGTCAAGGAAGGGAAACGATCTCATGTGCTTTAAATTACCAAATTAAGAAGAGTGAATGACCACAAAACTAGTTTCAGAGATAATGCAGTCTCACCACTTCACACAGAGCAAAAAAACACCAAGTACATTGAATAAATTTATTCTTATGGATCATTCACCCAGACCTCATTGAGAATTAAAGTGAAAGGAAACCCACTATGTAGAGTAATCATAGCTGCTAATGTGAAAAAGTTGTCCTAACAAATGATTTTCAGTACCTATAGCCTAAGGATATAGCCTAAGGATGAGCACGAAACATGTTCATCTGAAGGCTATACACTCAGCCAGAATGGTAGCTGTCATATTCATTTCCAGATCAGGTAAGGAGATATTTCATCACTAATCCAGTGTGAGTGATCTTCAGAGAATACCTGCCTGGCATATATGGAAATAGCCAGCCCTATAGTTAGCATTGGACAGGAAACAATTTAACTTGTGTTAAAGAAACTGTGCAGCGTGCATGCATGTGACTCAAGTGTTGAGGACAATGTGGTGCCAAAGTAGCAGAGCTGGCATGGAGGAGAAACTTCCTGAATATTTCTGTCTAAAAAAAACAAAAGAGAATTTCCAGGAAGTCATGAGTCATTTAACCTTATGCCTAGCTGAATGGCTAGAGAGGGAAGAAACTATCCTGAGCTAGTGAGACAAGGTTTCAAACAAACAAGAAACTGCAGTGATTAGGTTAAGGGAAGAGAGAGAGAGAGAGAGACACACACACACCCCGCTATGTAGCTACTCCAGGGGTGCCAAAAAGCAGCCCCATTGCAGGGTGCTGTGGTGTGGATTGTCTTGCATGGGCTCTTTCACCTTGTATGCAAAAAATGTATTGACAGCTGTTGTGGGGCAGTCGAGCCTGGTGGTCAGGCAGCCTGCTCAGACTACAGGGAACTCTGGCCAGGTCACATGCTGCAGGCCTCAATTCTCCTGTGTCCCTTTCCCTCCCCTTAGGGTTCTGTCATGGTGCAGGTGTAAGAGAGCAAAGAAGGGGAACCCAGGTCCACCCATTCCACTGGTCCCTCCCAAACCAAAGCCCAAGAGGGGCATCACAGTGTCCGGAACACTCATTGGTTCACCCCAAGTTATATTCCCCATTGGCTTGCTTCTAACCAGGCTGTGGCTCCTCCCTTTGGGGCACGGCCCCAGACCTAGGAATAGCCGCTTAGTCAGCCAGCGGACAATGTCCTATTTTTCACACTCTCTTGTGAATTCCCAACTCCCAATGAAAGGGAAGGAATCTGTATCAGTGCTTCCAGAGTAACATTAACAATACTGTACCCACTCTGCTCACTGCTCTAGGCCTCAGTTTCACTTTCTGATGGAGCCTGTAGCTCCTTCCCATGCTACCAGTGCCCTTTTAAACTAAGCCTCTACCTAGAGCATGCCCTGCAGCTGCTACGGGGTGGGGCCTCCTGTGAAATTCTGCAGGATACAATCTGGACTCCTAAACAGCTGTGTCCCCTCAATACTCCAGACTAGGGTGCCTTTTACACTGCCTTGTTATGAGAGTAGCCACTCTTGGCCAGTTTGCACTCAGGGTCTAGCATGCAAAATCACTCCCACTCTGGCCAGCCATTCATGAATTACATACAGGGAAACACCAGCAAATTCCTAGTCCCAGACCTTCCCCCAGAAATGTGCATCTTGCACTGCCCAGCAACCTCCTGGACAATACAAGCTCATAGAAAGTCCATCATTTCATCAATGGAAAATGATAGACACAGACCCTGTTATCTCAACTGGAGGTTCCCAAACACTTCAAACCAAACATAATACATTTGTTTTTTCTAAACCAGTGTAACTATAGAAAGATAGATTTTAAGTGATTATTAGTAATGAGGCATAGAAGTCAAAACTGGTTACAAAGAAAATAAAAAGATAAATCACAAACTAATACCTAACTTAACAAGCTAGGTGAACTTAAAAGCAAAAAAGGGTTTTCCCTACCAAAAGCTTACAGCAGTCTGGCTGGATTGCTTCAGCCAGGACTTCCCCCACGGTTAAATGATACTTCCTTTATCTTTCAAACACTGTAGCTGCCATGAGTAGAGATGAGGGGAGAGAGGTGATTTGGGAGCCTCTGCTTCTCATTCTTATACCCTTCTCCCATCTTTGAGGATTATCTCCAGATGCATTTCAGGAGTCAGCCAGCCTGTTTACACAGAAACCCTTTGTGTCTTTGCCAAGATGTAAAGTTCTAGCTTACACCCTTCTACCTGCCAAAGAATGACCACTTAGCCAGGTAATAGTTTATGACAGTCCATCTGATTATACTGATACCTGTTAGGGGCATCAGTGTGTCTTTTGTCTCTGAAGAACTGGTTTAGGCCTGCTTTTCTAACTCTGGAATGTGTTACAGCAATGTTATACAGCAGAATCTTATAGCATTACATAGAATGTTGCCACACATTTTACCAGGACAATAATGTTCAGCAGATTATGCGTTTTCAAATGATACCTCACAAGACATACTTTGTACAAAATTTATCATAGTCTTGTAAGAATGGTGGAGATGGGGTACAGTCTGTCACACCTCACTAACCCAGTACTGCTCTATGCCTTGCCATGGTATAGTGTGGGGTTTGTAAACCCCTTTACAATACCTGATAACTTGCTGAACTGTTCTAGCTTAGTCATGTCAGAGCTCAGTGATTTCTCACATCCATATCTTGCCTGGGTTGGTGCAGGACAAGACATGAAGCAAAAAAAAAAAGTTTACAAATGGAGTTTAAATACCAGTGTTCTTACTTTGTTAGAAAATATTTGTGTTTGGGCAGCAGACTTAAAATATTTTTTTAAGTGGTAAGCCACTCAATTGGGACTTGTTAATTCTATATGATTTACTTATTTTTTAAAATAAACTGGATTCTGAAGCGCACATTATCCCTAGTTTCAAAGTGCCCACAAACAAGCTTTTCATGTGGGATTATTTTATTTTTAGGCTCTTAAAAACTATGATTGCAAACAGATGTATGCATGATTTTCTCCCCTCCTTCCTGCAGAAGAAAATATAAATAAACAAACTAAGGTTGACGGTTTCTTTAAAACACACACACACACACACACACACGGCAATAGATGTTTTATTTCAGGACCCACTCAGTGCTATGCTTCCAATCTGTAAAACATTCAGTCCTGATGTGTTGGGGAGGAGGACAAGACAGCTGTGTGTCAGCATTAATCTGGTCTGAGGGAACATAAACCCAGTTCTTTATGCTTTGATCTGATGTGGTGATAAACAGCAGAACGACTCAAAACACAGGGTTTTGCCAATGCAGCTTAAAAAAAAAATTACAACCTGCCTGAAAGCTGACACCTTAGCTGGTGCAAACACTTGCTAAATATATCACTGTACTGTCCATGCATCCTGTTTCTCTGGTTCTACTTGCCTTCATACTCACCAGTGCAGGAAGATAGTGATTATGTGTAAGACCCCAGCTATGCCCCAGTAGTAGAAATAAAAAATAAGTTAGATCTTGGTGGAGGCCTGATTTTGATCTCAATTATAAATTAAGAGAAGCCACTGAAATCAATGGAGTTCTACCAGTGTAGTACTGGAGTGAGATTAGAATCAGACCATGAGTGTCCCAAGGTGTAATCTAAGTTCACTGAAGTCAACGGGAGTCTGTTGATTTCAACAGGCTTTGGGATCAAGTCCCAAATATAGAAATACAGCGGTCCAAACTACTACTAGCCAAGTGCCTGAAAGCCATGCTTAAAATATTCTTAAATGAATTAAAAAAAAAAAAAACAGATGACACAACCATCATGTAATACACTCCACTTTTATTATTACATGCATTTACAAGGCACTCTTCACTGCAGCATCTGGCTGCACTTTACATAGGGATAGAAAATGTTCAAAACAACCATATTACCCAAATCTGGAGTTCATATGTGAAGCTATATGAATCAAACCAGAATAGAATACTTCATGATCCCCTACAACAACGAGAGACAAGGGGCCCAGTTAGTGACACAAATGATAAAGATTCAGTGGGACACTTAATGGAAATCCTGAACAAAGAGCGTCAGCAGTTTTACAATGTGTTCTAAGAGCGCTCAAATTCAAATGAATTACAAATGTGTGTGGGGGGGAGATACAAAAAGGTGAGAACTAATAATGGGAAATGTCCTGCTAACAGCTCCGATAAGCTACGCCATTGGGAGAGACAATAAGAGATTCCAATGTGGAGCAGGGAGGGAGTCCTCTTAGAAACAGACTATCAAAGGCTTTGCAGAGTGTAAACTGTGCCTTGAATTTTACCTGGCAGTTCCTGAATCCAAGGACTGCAAAACATTCACATTTATTAATGTCTCACAACACCTGTTCCAAGCAGTAACCTATTACTGTAGCTACTATACAGAGATAGAAACTGAGGCATAAAGGTTAAGGACAACCTTTTTCAAAGGTTTTCATCCAATGAAGTGAGCTGTAGCTCACGAAAGCTTATGCTCAAATAAATTGGTTAGTCTCTAAGGTGCCACAAAAGGTACTCCTTTTCTTTTTCAAAGAGTCCATTAATAATCGGAACCTTTGGCTTTTGGGTTCCCAATTTGATTGACCTTAGGCCTCATTTTCAGAGGAGCTGAGCACCTTCAATTCCAATCCTCAGCTGAAATCAGTGCAACTGTGGGTGCTCAGCACTTCTGAAAATCTAAGGTGTCTCAAAAGCTAGGCACACACACAAAAAAGTCTGAGTTACTCAAAACTAATGGACACTTTAAAAAATATTGATGTTACTATTTCACTGAGACCATACACTGAGTCAATAGCATAGCTGGAAATGGAACCCATGAGTCCTGACTTCCCGTTGCCTCTATTCACTAGTATATTTGTACCTTCTTTGATAGACAATGGGAATTGCTTGTCATATAAGCTCACTAGCACTATAAGCATGCAGCGGATCTTCAACCAGCACACTCAGTTTGACTCGATAGACTGCATTTGGTCTTTGGGCCATACTTTGGTACAAGTATGCCTTTTTTAGCCTATGAAATCATCTTGGATGTATTTTTAATTTTTTGTATAATGTATCCATTGGTTTAGCTTTTTCACGTCTATCAATCTATCCATCCATCCGTTTATACTGTGGACATACACTATGCTAATGAACACAGTAGAAATGCATAGGTAGGGAGGCAGATAATGATAAGGACTTCCATAGGCTAAGTAAAAACACTGCTATAGACTGTACAAATGTAGGATTGGCAATATTATTAATACTTCTAAAATGTGCACTCACAGATCTTCTATCTAATGAACATTTTTACCGGATCATGAGCTGCAAAATACTATCTGCACTAATAATAACTACACATTCAGTACATTACAGGAAAATGATTGAGGTTCTATTTGTTTTGGACTGATGGTCAGATCCTTTTTAACTATGCATGCTAAACTAAGGGTGACTGTACTATAAGAAGGAGAGAATTGTGCATGGTGAATAATCCTTAGACTACCACTGTGAACAAATTATTCCCACCCCAATTAACCCCTCTGACTGCACTATATGCTCTAGAAAAGGGCAAGGGACAAAGCTACAGAAGGCCTGGTCTCAGAAGTGCAAGCAATGCCATTGCTTATTCCCTGACAAAAACCGGACTATGTGTACTAAAATCAGAAGCACACAAATTAATGCCACACTGTACACTAACCATTTCCACAGGCTAGGACCCCCTGCAAAATGTATTAAAAATTTATATTTACCTTGAAAAACCAATATATCACACATCTGCACAAACAGTGTTTGAATAGTAAACAGTTAACAGGGGCCCTCTGTCTGTCCTAATTACCTTTTTTTTTTAAAGGGAAAATCTATTTCCTTCAGTGCCCATTCTCCTCTCTCTTGTTTCCATTTGAGCCTCAGGCCTCTGCTTCAAAAACATAGAGCAGTTTCTCAAAGAAGCATGAGCCACTACATTGCTGCTAAGATGAAACATTTAGCCAGTAGTGTGAGTGAATTATCTGCTGGCAAATTCCATGTACAAATCTCCTTTTATCAACTGTAATAATGCTGGAGGGGGGTGGCTTAGAATCAGGGGTCCTGATTCTGGGTGTAGAATAGCTGGTGAAGAATTCCTCTACTTGGGGGGAAACTCTCAACTGGTATAAAGTTGGGGGAAGCTGCCCCTGTGTCACCCATCATCGCCACCTCTGCCATAGTTATGTGTTGGGGAATGGTTGGGGCACACTTGGGCTGGAAGAAGTTTTGCTCCACAGCACTAATCCTCCACTATCATAAAAGTCCCTTAGGGATGCCAGTGATATGGGCTTGAGCAGCTTCTAGGCTGGGGCCAGCCTGTGCGGATTATGTTAAAGAGGGCATAGAAACTTCTAGGTCCATGGTAGGGCATTGGTTCAGGACTGACTCAGAAGAGGAAGGGTGGTATCCACTGTGACACCCACCATCTCGTGCATCATGGGTTTTCCTTGGTGGTCTTCCATCCAAAGACTAATAAAGTTTAACCAGGCCTAATACATGACAGCTGATAAAAATCACAAGCCACGGTGGTTTAGCTTCAATGGTAACAAGTGTTCAGTGATATAACTGGATAATATGGTTTGTTAGCATTCCTGGAGTTACCCTTGATTCCACTGAAGTCACACATTAGCTACAGTGAAATCTTCCACTGTATTTCAAGCAGTTGTAAACTCAGTACATTGTTTGGGTCTGATTCTTCATTACATTGAACTTTGTAATGTCATTGACACCGAAGTGGTGGTAAAAACACTAGAGAATTCCAATCTTTTCCCTAGTTACTTGCAGCAATGGTAGCATGTTACATCTGCTTTGCATATGTGTGAATGGCTATGCAAGGCTGTGGAGAATCAGAACCCCTTGTCTCTCCAGTTTATTTACTTACTCGTGAACATGAACAATTAGACTGCTGCAAGCTGGGGTAAAAGTCTAGCCCCCCACTAACCTGCTGTGGTCTAATTTTCCATTTGCACCCTGCTGATGCATGCTAACAGCTCATTAGGGCACTTTGATCAAGTCCTCTTTCAAAGGGGGCAAATAATGAACTGTGAATGCCCACAGTAGGATGTACACAGTTAGACTACAGCAGGCTAGCGCGGGGTAGATTTTCACCCCAGCCTGCTGCAGTCTAATTGTTCGTGTAAACAAGCCCTTAGATTGTAAGCAGTCTGGGGCAGGGACTGTCTTTTTGTTCTGTGTTTGAACAGCGCCTGGCACAATGGGTCCCTGGCCCATGACTGGGGCTCCTGGGCATACTGCAATACAAATAATAAATAAGTTGTGACATACCAGGGCACAATCCAAACTAATGGGAGGGCTGTGTCACCCCTGCCCTGCAACCTGGGGTGCTTTACACTGCCTTGCTGTAGTAGCTTCCACCTGAGCCGCTCACAAACAGCCTTCCAGCATGCAAGCCATATCCTGAGTGTCTGTGTCTAATTGCAGCCTGCCAGCTTCAGCCTGGCTCTCACCAGCCTTGGTTATACTTCAGGGTGTCCCCAACACACCCCCAACCCCAGATCTTCCACCAGAAATGTATGTTTTGCACTGCCCAACCCTCTCCTAGACAGTCCAAATACATTAAGTCCATTATTCCTTTAAGGGAACAATATGCCATTTTATTACTTTAAATAGGGTTATCCAGACATTCCAATTTAAACACACTGGATTAGATAAAACAGTAAAACAAGTTTATTAACTACAAAGAGAGAAATTTTAAGTGAATACAAATAATGAGACATAAGAGTCAGAAATGGATAATAGAAAAATAAAGATAAAACGCTTACTAGCATCTACTTAAACTATTTTAGTTACAAAGCAAACTTTCTCACCACATGCTCTAGCAGATTACTGACCAAACTTTCAGGTCAGGATCCCTCCCCCAGAGTCCAACCGCTGTTTCTGTTGTCTTCTCAGGTGTGGAGAATGAGGTGGGCATGCCTTGGCGTGTTTGCCCCTCCTTTTTATAGTTTCAGCCCCCTTCTTGAAAAAACATTTCCAGCGGAGAACCAGGAGACAAAGAGTCTGTGTGGAAGGATATTCCCTGGGCAGGCTGCAGGGATCTCCAGACTGAGGCCCTGATGCCAGGGCAAAGAGGGTGCTGGAGCTACTGAAGGAAGTGGCTAGACCGTGGACTGCAGGTCCCCCCGACAGGGGGTGAACACAGAGTGTGACACAGCTGGAAAGCAGCATCACTGAAGAGGACGCTGTGGTCCTGGGAGTGATGTGGGTCCAGGAACAGAGGTGACAGTGGGCAAGACACCACCAAAAGAGGGTGCAGTGCTAATTCCCTAGACAGCCAGCAGGAGGTGCTGCAGTGGTGAGTCGTGCACCATCACAGCACCCATCACATCTTAAAAATATATCACAATTACACTCCAGCATAGTGAATACATAGCAGTACAATTCAATATAATCAGCTCCAATTAGCAAGCCACCTTAAAAGGCCAGGCTGTATTTTCAAAGCCATCTAGGCAACATGGATGTTCAGTTGTAATTGCCTTTCATTTCCATGGAAATGGGGCTTCCATTTCCCTTTGGAAGCTTTAAGAATATCAGCCTCAAGTTATAAGCACCCCATCAACATCCTGCCTACACAACTGCTGGTTTACATGGAGAACTGCCTGCTCCCAATGCAGCAAATATATTTCCTCCCCCCGCCCCACCCCCCGGCAAAAAAGTACTGTCATTTGATGTCCGCATCTGTATTGTATCATTGACACTTAGCCTCTTCTTTTTCCTGCATAGCACAAGGTTCTCACGGGGCCATCCTCCTCCGTGACATCTTTCACATGATAAAAAGCAGAAGGAAGGCACTGTCATTTTAACCAAAATGTACAGGGGGAAAAATATAATCATCCTTTTAACCCAGTCATTTTGAATCTGTCTCTGTACCAAGCAGAGACAGATCATGCGTATGTTTTCGACCCTCAACAGTGTGGGCAACTCATTGTGATGCATATGCATATACTGCAAGGAGCAATTTGTTTTTTGTAAATTATGCATTTTAAAAAGTATTCAATCAGTTCTAAAGATAAAGAATTTAAATGTTCTCAACTTGGAAAACAGCTTCTTTTTCTGTACCAGGGCCTGGATGCCATTTTACCTTTAAAATAGACATTTCACTGAGTCATAAAAGTTCTAGTAGAAAGAGAAGGAGTACTTGTGGCACCTTAGAGACTAACCAATTTCTTTGAGCATAAGCTTTTGTGAGCTACAGCTCACTTCATCGGATGCATAGTGTGGAAACTGCAGAAGACATTATATACACAGAGACCATGAAACAGTACCTCCTCCCACCCCACTCTCCTGCTGGTAATAGCTTATCTAAAGTGATCACTCTCCTTACAATGTATATGATAATCAAGTTGGGCCATTTTCAGCACAAATCCAGGTTTTCTCACCCTCCGCCCCCCCCCAAACTCACTCTCCTGCTGGTAATAGCCCATCCAAAGTGACCACTCTCTTTACAATGTGTATGATAATGGCCCACCTTGATTATCATGCACATTGTAGGGAGAGTGGTCACTTTGGATAAGCTATTACCAGCAGGAGAGTGAGTTTGTGTGTGTGGTTTTTGGAAAAAAGTGGGGGGGGGTGAGAAAACCTGGATTTGTGCTGGAAATGGCCCACCTTGATTATCATGCACATTGTAAGGAGAGTGGTCACTTTGGATAAGCTATTACCAGCAGGAGAGTGAGTTTGTGTGTGTGGTTTTTGGAAAAAAGGGGGGGGGGTGAGAAAACCTGGATTTGTGCTGGAAATGGCCCACCTTGATTTTCATACACATTGTAAGGAGAGTGGTCACTTTGGATAAGCTATTACCAGCAGGAGAGTGAGTTTGTGTGTGTGGTTTTTGGAAAAAAGGGGGGGGGTGAGAAAACCTGGATTTGTGCTGGAAATGGCCCACCTTGATTATCATACACATTGTAAAGAGAGTGGTCACTTTGGATGGGCTATTACCAGCAGGAGAGTGAGTTTGTGTGGGAGGGGGCGGAGGGTGAGAAAACCTGGATTTGTGCTGGAAATGGCCCAACTTGATTATCATACACATTGTAAGGAGAGTGATCACTTTAGGTAAGCTATTACCAGCAGGACAGTGGGGTGGGAGGAGGTGTTGTTTCATGATCTCTGTGTATATAATGTCTTCTGCAGTTTCCACAGTATGCATCCGATGAAGTGAGCTGTAGCTCATGAAAGCTTATGCTCAAATAAATTGGTTAGTCTCTAAGGTGCCACAAGTACTCCTTTTCTTTTTGCGAATACAGACTAACACGGCTGTTACTCTGAAACCTGTCATTATGCAAGGCACTGCATTTAGCCGTATGGAGTGGAAATCTATCAACTGCATGAAAAAACTTGTACAGATACAGACAGACATCATCTTCCTTTCCAAATGCAAACAGATGGACATCGTACCAAAAGGACTGAAGGTAAAAAATCCATTACAATCTACATACCACACAGACTATGCTGACAGCTTGTGCCACACGCTCTCAAAGAAACTGCAGAATCACCTGATCAACATCCTCTACAGCAAACAGGGAAAGATTAAGAATGAGCTCTCAGAACTGGATACTCTCATAAAAAAACCAACCTTCCACACAAACTTCCTCGTGGCTGGAATTTACTAAAACTAGACAAGCCATTTACAACGCACACTTTGCTTCTCTACAAAAGAAAAAGGACACTAAACTTTCTAAACTACTACATGCTACAAGGGGCCACAGCAATGGTTCCCTCAACCCACCCAGCAATATTGTTAACCTATCCAACTATACTCTCAGCCCAGCAGAAGAAGCTGTCCTATCTCGGGGCCTCTCCTTCTGCCCCTCCACCCCCACGAACATGATACTGTTCTGTGGTGACCTAGAATCCTATTTTCGACGTCTCCGACTCAAGGAATATTTCCAAAATACCTCTGAACAACATACTAATCCACAGAGGCCTCCCTACCAGCACTACAAAAAGAAGGATTCTAGGTGGACTCCTCCTGAAGGTCGAAACAGCAGACTGGACTTCTACATAGAATGCTTCCGCCGATGTGCACGGGCTGAAATTGTGGAAAAGCAGCATCACTTGCCCCATAACCTCAGCCGTGCAGAACACAATGCCATCCACAGCCTCAGAAACAACTCTGACATCATAATCAAAAAGGCTGACAAAGGAGGTGCTGTTGTCATCATGAAGAGGTCGGAATATGAACAAGAGGCTGCTCGGCAGCTCTCCAACACCACTTTCTACAAGCCATTACCCTATGATCCCACTGAGAGTTACCAAAAGCAACTACAGCATTTGCTCAAGAAACTTCCTGAAAAAGCACAAGATCAAATCCGCACAGACACACCCCTGGAACCCCAACCTGGGATATTCTATCTACTACCTAAGATCCATAAACCTGGAAATCCTGGGCACCCCATCATCTCAGGCATTGGCACCCTGACAGCAGGATCGTCTGGCTATGTAGACTCCCTCCACAGGCCCTATACTACCAGCACTCCCAGCTACCTTCGAGACACCACTGACTTCCTGAGGAAACTACAATCCATCGGTGATCTTCCTGATAACACCATCCTGGCCACTATGGATGTAGAAGCCCTCTACACCAACATGCCACAAAAAGATGGACTACAAGCCGTCAAGAACACTATCCCCGATAATGTCACGGCTAACCTGGTGGCTGAACTTTGTGACTTTGTCCTCACCCATAACTATTTTACATTTGGGGACAATGTATACCTTCAGATCAGTGGCACTGCTATGGGTACCCGCATGGCCCCACAGTATGCCAACATTTTTATGGCTGACTTAGAACAACGCTTCCTCAGCTCTCGTCCCCTAACGCCCCTACTCTACTTGCGCTATATTGATGACATCTTCATCATCTGGACCCATGGAAAAGAAGCCCTTGAGGAATTCCACCATGATTTCAACAATTTCCATCCCACCATCAACCTCAGCCTGGTCCAGTCCACACAAGAGATCCACTTCCTGGACACTACAGTGCTAATAAACGATGGTCACCTAAACACTACCCTATACCGGAAACCTACTGACCGCTATTCCTACCTACCTGCCTCCAGCTTTCACCCTGACCATACCACACGATCCATCGTCTACAGCCAAGCTCTGCGATACAGCCGCATTTGCTCCAACCCCTCAGACAGAGACAAACACCTACAAGATCTCTATCAAGCATTCTTACAACTACAATACCCACCTGTGGAAGTGAAGAAACAGATTGATAGAGCCAGAAGAGTTCCCAGAAGTCACCTACTACAGGACAGGCCTAACAAAGAAAATAACAGAACGCCACTAGCCGTCACCTTCAGCCCCCAACTAAAACCCCTCCAACGCATTAAGGATCTACAACCTATCCTGAAGGATGACCCAACACTCTCACAAATCTTGGGAGACAGGCCAGTCCTTGCCTACAGACAGCCCCCCAACCTGAAGCAAATACCCACCAGCAACCACATACCACACAACAGAACCACTAACCCAGGAACCTATCCTTGCAACAAAGCCCATTGCCAACTGTGCCCACATATCTATTCAGGGGACACCATCACAGGGCCTAATAACATCAGCCACACTATCAGAGGCTCATTCACCTGCACATCTACCAATGTGATATATGCCATCATGTGCCAGCAATGCCCCTCTGCCATGTACATTGGTCAAACTGGACAGTCTCTACGTAAAAGAATAAATGGACACAAATCAGATGTCAAGAATTATAACATTCATAAACCAGTCGGAGAACACTTCAATCTCTCTGGTCACGCAATTACAGACATGAAGGTCGCTATCTTAAAACAAAAAAACTTCAAATCCAGACTCCAGCGAGAAACTGCTGAATTGGAATTCATTTGCAAATTGGATACTATTAATTTAGGCTTAAATAGAGACTGGGAGTGGCTAACTCATTATGCAAGGTAGCCTGTTTCCTCTTGTTTTTTCCTACCCCCCCCTCCCAGATGTTCTGGTTTAACTTGGATTTAAACTTGGAGAGTGGTCAGTTTGGATGAGCTATTACCAGCAGGAGAGTGAGTTTGTGTGTGTGGGGGGGTGGGGGGGATGTGAGAAAACCTGGATTTGTGCAGGAAATGGCCCAACTTGATTATCATGCACATTGTGTAAAGAGTTGTCACTTTGGATGGGCTATTACCAGCAGGAGAGTGAATTTGTGTGGGGGCGCGGAGGGTGAGAAAACCTGGATTTGTGCTGGAAATGGCCCAACTTGATGATCACTTTAGATAAGCTATTACCAGCAGGACAGTGGGGTGGGAGGGGGTATTGTTTCATGGTCTCTGTGTGTATATAATGTCTACTGCAGTTTCCACTGAATGCATCCGATGAAGTGAGCTGTAGCTCACGAAAGCTCATGCTCAAATAAATTGGTTAGTCTCTAAGGTGCCACAAGGACTCCTTCTCTTTTTGCGGATACAGACAAACACGGCTGCTCCTCTGAGTTCTAGCAGAGTTGTTCTAATAGACAGACAGCATCATGTCCTGTCTATCTCAGAGGAATACCTCCAGTGTGTTCCGCAACGTGACAATGCAGGGGGCTTCAGCCAAGGCAGACTATGGAAGGGTATATAGGGGAGAATAAGAAGCTGTGTTTTGCCCCACACATCTGATGCAATAGGCAGAAGGGAAACAGTTAAGCAGGTCACTCAGAGTGCTAAAGCACACACAAAATGCCTAGCTCCCCACAACATCAACCAACAGTGGATAATTTTGATTCCAAGTGGTCATCTGCACTTATTTATATAATAACAATAATCCCTAGCTCTTACCCATGGCTTTTCATCAGTAGATCTCAAAGCACTTTTCAAGTGCAATCAGTTTCATTATCCCCATTTTACAGAGGGAGAAACGACACAGGGAGACTTGACCTGCCCAGGGTCACCCAGCAGACCAGTGACAGAGCCAGGAACAGAACCCAGGCATCCTGAGTACCACGCCAATGCTCTGTTCACTTGGTGACGCTGATTTGCATGAGAGCACTCTCAGACATTTCAGAGAGGTGAGCATTACTATCCCCATACTACATTATCAGGAAACTGAAGTGCAGAGAAGTTAAGTGACTTAACATAGTCATAGAATTATAGAATATCAGAGTTGGAAGAGACCTCAGGAGGTCATCTAGTCCAACCCCCTGCTGAAAGCAGGACCAGCACCAACTAAATCATCCCAGCCAGGGCTTTGTCAAGCCAGACCTTAAAAACCTCTGAGGATGGAGATTTCACACCTCCCTAGGTAACCCATTCCAGTGCTTCACCACTCTCCTAGTGAAATAGTGTTTCCTAATATCCAGCCTAGACCTCCCCCACTGCAACTTGAGACCATAGCTCCTTGTTCTGTCATCTGCCAGCACTGAGAACATTCGATCTACGTCCTCTTTGGAATCCCCCTTCAGGTAGTTGAAGGCTGCTATCAAATACCCTGTCACCCTTCTCTTCTGCAGACTAAACAAGCCCAGTTCCCTCAGCCTCTCCTCGTAAGTCATGTGCCCCAATCCCCTGATCATTTTCGTTGCCCTCCGCTGGACTCTCTCCAATTTGTCCACATCCTTTCTGTAGTGGGGTTTCCAAAACTGGATGTAATACTCCAGATATGTCCTCACCAGTGCCAAAATAGAGGGGAATAATCACTTCCCTCGATCTGCTGTCAATGCTCCTACTAATGCTGCCCAATATGCCGTTAGCCTTCTTGGCAACAAGGCACACTGCTGACTCATATCCAGCTTCTCATCCACTGTAATCCCCAGGTCCCTTTCTGCAGAACTGCTGCTTAGCCAGTCTGGTCCCAGCCTGTAGCAGTGCATGGGATTCTTCCATCACCCAGCAAGTTAGCAGAAATGAAACTCAAATACTCCAGTCCTGCATCTCTTTCCTTTCATCACACTGCAACAGAGCTGAAACTGCTCATACCTGGCCAGAATGCATTGCTATTCCAGGGTATAGGTCACAAGAAGAGAGAGAGCAGATTTTGCCCACATTTGAAAACCACAACTGCTCCAGGAAATTATTCATGTAATATGATCTCACTTCCATCAAACATCCAAATTCAGGCATCCAAATGGAGACCTAATGTGGGGGAAAAGCAGTTAGTCTCCCGCTAGGGAAAACACTGGATTGGAAATCAAGAAACATGGTTCTATCCCTGGTTTTGCTATTTACTTGCTATGTGTTCTTTGGCAGGTCATTTCTCTGAACCTTAGAGTCTCCATGTGAAATCCAGGTCACACTGAAGCCAACAAGAGTTTTGCCCTTGACTTCAATGGGGCCAGGATTTCACCCTTTACCTGCAAGATAAGGTCAATGGTACTTACCTCCCCACCGCTGCCGCCACCCTGTGCTTTGAGATTTATGTTTGGAAAGTGCTAAGTACTACTACTTATCCACTGCATGTTCATGCATTATTGTAATAACGTTACATAGGTGGGGAGAAATTACTCCTGTTCAGAGGGACAGCACAAGGATACTTGCACCAGTTAAGTCCCTTCTAAGCCCTCCAAAAATTGAGTTTAAGTGGGACTTAAGTGATAAATAGATCTCTGAACATGGGTGAATTTCACACACTGAATTCCAGTGACAAATATGTGGTAATTTCCAATCAGGTATAATCAAGTAGCTAGAATGGTACCTCGCTAAATAGCTCTCTGCCACATTTGTACCACTGTATCACTAGGCACAGTGATATTAACTTGCACTGTTTTTGTGGTATTTCTTAGATTGCATGCTCTTTAGGGCAGGGCCCATCTGTGTGTTATACATGCATACAGAACATTGGGTCCCCAATTCCAGATTGGGACCTCAAGGAGCTGCCACAACACAAATATTAACTAAAATACATACAAGACTTCTTCTGAATGCATAGCCTTAAGTCCTGTGGGGTACATGTGGGATTGTACTAAGCAAGATTCAACTAACATCAAATGAAATAAGACTGGAGAAAAATTAGAAGTGAGGGCAACATGGCAATTCACATCAAGAAATTAATGCCACCGGCTCCAGCTAGCTTTTAATTTTCTTTGATTTATGTTAAAAAAAATGTAACACAGGCCATATGCTCAGCTGAAGCTAAAATGATTTGTATCAGCTGAGGATCTGGCCCAAGAAAAGGACTCTATTAAAGAAGTGGTGACGCTGACATCTTATAGATTAAAAAAATAATCTGTAATTTTGGTGGATAATACTGATGTTTATTTTTATGCATTTGTATTCAATTTAGATTGTTTTGCTGTTTTTTTTCCCACAGCTGTGGGAAGTTATGATGTTCAGACAATAGGGAACTCAGACAATAATTATTTAATGTAGATGCTGAGTTTCAAAAAGTTAAAGCCTTACTTACAACCATTACAACACAAATGGTCAGCAGCACGTGTCAAAATATACAAAGCAAATATCCTTAAGTCAAACAAATACCTTCTCAAGCAGCACTTTTCTTACTTTGCCCATCTCTAAATGTAGGCCATCGTCAGTGGAAGTATTGTTTCGTCGGTTTGTGTGTGCACGTGAAAACATTTACTGACATTTACCAATAAAAATCGAATCCTTCCAACCCTACTTACAGACATCATTACCTCAACCAGAACACACAATTATTCTTAATGATAGGACAATCATTCACACACCCAGAGAGGCTGTCACGAAGCCCTGCCAGAGGAAGCATGGCATGAAAATATTCTGCCTGTGCTTAGCAGAAGTCATGTGCATGCCTGCCAGTTGTGTATATGCTTTAAACACTTTTATGGCTACCTTCTTCCCCTCCTTATAATTAAAAGCTTTGCCATCTATTTTTTTTTAAACTACACACATGGGAGATAACTGCTTTTTGAGTTTTATGGCTGTAAGTGCTGAGTTGACTTCCTAGTATCAGAGCATTTCTGAGAAAATGCAGATACTAACATGAAGCGCTTATTATTCAAAGACTGTGATATGGCTTTCCTGCCTTACTGAGTGGGTTTTGCCACAAATGCAGAGAGCCAATCCAGGAGCAATGAAGAGAAGGCTTATGACTTTCTAAAGACTTTTAACGTGGTCAGAGTTGCACACAAACTGCCTCCTTTTCAAGTCTGTCCTTCCAAGGAAAAGTCACCAGCTGGGTACTTGCACTACACTGCTCAGGGTGCCCTGTACTTTCTCTTCCAGACCTCCCCAATAAGGTAATATCAGTATTTCAGCATGTCTGATTTTGCTTTCACAAAAGATGAAAGGGGAGAAAGGGCAGCTAGCTGTCTGCCACCCACTGAGAAGGGACATACTGTACTGTATGACTAAGCAGTATGGGAATAAGAAGGCAAAGGGGAGGGGACACTTCCTCCTGCAGGAGCACAAATATGTATTTACATTGGCCACAGAATGTCTGGAATTAGGAGAAGTTAGATGACATAGGATAGAACCTTGCACATAAGATTATTCCCTAATGTACACAGGCTGCAATCACAAACAGGACGTTTCAGAGTGGTAGCCCTGTTAGTCTGTATCAGCAAAAACAATGAGGAGTCCTTGTGGCACCTTAGAGACTAACCAGGGCTGGCTCGAGGCACCAGCGTTCCAAGCAGGTGCTTGGGGCGGCACTGTGAAAGGGATGGCAGTCCGTGTGCCGTCAGGGCGGCAGCTTAACTCTGTAGGCTGTGGCGCAGCGGCAAATCAGCAGCAGCTCCACTCTGCAGGCTGTGCCCTGGCGGCAATTTGGCGGCAGCTCTACTCTTCTGGCTGCCACGGCGGCAATTCAGCAGCAGCTTCTGTCTTCAGACGTCCTGCTTGGGGCGGCAAAAATGGCAGAGCCGGCCCCAAGACTAACCAATTTATTTGGGCATAATACATTCATTAGTCTCTAAGATGCCACAAGGACTCCTCGTTGTTTTTATAGACAGGACAGTAGCCAAAATATGAGCAAATCCAGGTCTCCTAAATTCTTCTCATTGCATTGCTGCCTCTGGTTACCACAGTCTTTCTATCCAGCCCCTATGGATTTCTGACCTAACAGGGCTTTTTCCAGGACCTACTGCTTACCTCTATTATTATTGTTGTTGTTAATGATGATTTTATTTATTATCATGGCACCCGGAGCCCCAGTCATGGACCAGGACCCCATTGTGCTAGGCGCTGTAAAACACAGAACAAAAAGATAGCCCCTGCCCCAACCAGCATACAATCTGTCTCTACTGCTAAGCTCTGCTTGTGAAGAGCTTTTAATAATTTTCAAACTGTCTTTTTCATCCTTTTAAAATCCCCAAATGTATCACATTAATAATGCAGACCCATAAACTTTTCTTTTTAAACCCTTCCATTTCACCTTTCAAATATGAACCCTTCTGCTGACATAGCTGGAGGTTAGCTTTGCTCTGTCTGATCAGTGCCTTTTACTTCTTAAAGCAAGTTTTTTGTTTTGTTTTAATAGCTATTTAAAGTCTGATCCATATCCATATACAGGTGAGGCCCTCCCTCAGGGCAACAGCTGTCAGCAGCTTTTAATGGAGTAGAATCACAGAGAATCCCACAGGCAAAATGCAGGCCATGTGATTTTAGATTCATTCCATGTTGCTCTTCTTCTCAATACAGAGGTGATGCCTTCAGAGATTCCCGGTCCCATCATACAGTGCTCCAGCTTGCATGCTGAGACCTGTAGTTCTGTGGTTTATACTTCCTATTAACCCGATTGCATCTACCATTCTATCTATCTATACCTATTAGATGGGGCTGCTGGTGCTCTAGGTAATTTGCCAACACTGTTGTCAATCAGGCAAGTTCATAGGTCCCCTTAAATGATCTTTTCAAGAGAACCCAGATTCCCCTTCCTCCCCTAACTCAACATTCAGCCCAGGAATACTGAGTAACCTTTTTCTGTTTTAGGGGTGGATAACCCTAGTCTTAATAATCCTACCATGTATGCACTAACTTTTGTGGAAGTTGCCCATTCAAGAGAGAAATCGCCTCCAATTTCCTAGCAGTGCCTGAACCTTTGGGAACCTATTACATAAATTAAAAATAAAGGCTATGATGGCCTTCAGAAAACCCCATGTCAGACCTAGCCTGAGGGTGGAATGTGCCTTTAAGCTGTTCAATAACAACTGTCTCTTTGAGAGAGTTAATTATCTACAGATACAATATTTTTTAGGAAACGAAAACAAGAGCAGCCGATTTCAAAACAACTTTAAAAACAGCCTTTATTTGTATGTCTGAGTTGCCCTTTGTTGGAGGCCACATGATGTGAGTCTGGCTTACATCTCTGCTTACAGCAGTCTAGAGTACACAAGCTGTGGGACAACAAGACCATACCAATAGCTTACCAGGAGCCAGAGGAGGGCTACACCCTATTTATAACATATAATTAGGGCCCACAGAAACTATAGATCTCAGTGTGTTTTACACACACACACTATTTGCTTGTACTTGTATATTCCTGGAAAGCTGAACCGAAGAAAAGGCTGGTGAACCTAAACAACCAGCAATTAACAATGGGCTTCTGCTGAGCCTTCCCCCTCTGTTTAGTGTAGCTATGACTGTATCACAGTCTCCATTCTGAACAGCCACAGACTTCGTAGATGGCATTTAACTCTATAATGGCCCAAACCAAATCCCCAGCAAACACCCCAAGCCAGTTCAGATCTGAATCAAAGCTTTGCACCTCAGGCCCACCTGTAGTTATTTAATAAAACCAGGCCTTCCCAGCACAGTGGGACAGATTCTCCCCTGACATATGCCCTATGCACCTCCAGTGATTATTCAAAGCAGTGGAGTTGTGCAGGATGAAAGTTAGGGCAGAGTTTGGCCCATTGAGCCCCGTTTTCAGATTTGGACATCCAGTTCCATATCTGATCACTCAAATCAGTACGGGGTTTCAAAAAGTAGAGGGCAGCAGTAATACAGATACAGGAGCCAGGGCATTACACCAAATAGGCACTGAGGAATTTAAAATGCACATTGAGGCACTTACTGCATTCCCTAAATGTGAAACTGGGCATCTAATGTAGAGATCCACACTGGAAAATTCTGCCCATAGTACTCTTTCCCTTCTGTTTAGCAAGTGGGAAGAATCACATGTTCATTGCAAATCTATTAACATTTGAATGCAAATGTGAATACAAATATACTGCTGTTTTCACAGAAAACTCAGCAAACAAAGGCTCAAAAATTAAGGTACCCATATATATTTGTAAGATGGCTGTCAGAATCAGTGTGACTTTATCCTAGTATGCAACAATCCTTAAAGGTGCATACTACACATAAGAGGAAAGGCTAGGGAGAAAAAAAAATAAGACAGATTTCTAAAGACATCTAAGGGGAATTGGATGCCCAATTTCCATTAATTTTAGTAGGAATTGGGTTTCCAAATCTCTTATGCAGTCTGGAAATCCTAACCTAGATCATTCTTAAAATATCTCTATGGCTCACTGCCTCAGTATGCGGAGTGCTTGTAATGCAGATGCTTGTAATTCTGATGCCTAAAACTTTAAAAAATATGAGTAATAGTTCAAATAAATTGCCACATATCTGCAATTGCAGATGATTATACCCCTGTTCATATTTTGAGTTCTAACCACGTCTTTGACACAGATCTGGCTCCGCACCTCTCCTCACCCACCACAGAGCAACTTGCACAATAAAACTACAAATAAGTCAACTACCTTCTCCACTCTGCTGCCTTGCTCTGGCTATCATGATTGAAGTCTTCATAGAATCATAGCAGGATTGGAAGTGAGCTCTTGGGTTATCTAATAGAACACCTTACTTATTCTATTAGCTATTCCTATCTATTTCTTACAGATGTCTAGTGATGACTTAGAGACTAACCAATTTATTTGAGCATAAGCTTTCATGAGCTACAGCTCACTTCATCGGATCCGAAGTGATCCAATGAAGTGAGCCGTAGCTCACGAAAGATTATGCTCAAATAAATTGGTTAGTCTCTAAGGTGCCACAAGTACTCCTTTTCTTTTTGCAAATACAGACTAACACGGCTGTTACTCTGAAACTAGTGATGACTGTAGACCTTACTAAGTACACTTCCCCGTTCTCCTAGTGTCACTAAACTTTTACCCTAATATCCAACCTTAAATAGATCTTTTATTACTTTCAATTTTTGTGTGCATGTATTGCTTAGGAAAGATATCCGACTGATAGCGCGGAGACCAATGTAATCTATTTATCCCCAGGCCAGCCACTGTACATCATAGGGGACACAGGGCAAGCATCTCCCTGCCACAAACACATTTCAAACTTGACCTCGGAGGATCACCGTGAGGATGAGAGGGCAGAGTGAACTGCCATGGCTGAATGCCTTCCCTTGTCTCTAAGCCAAGGCTGACATTGAGGGTGCTGCTTAGGGACATGTATGTTTGGGGGGTTTTATCCCAGCTTCAGTCTCTTGTTCCTTTTTTAGACCCTGGAAAGCAGTGGGAATCATCTCCCTCCCAGGTCATGCTCTTGACTTACCTTATATCATTGTAGTTACCTTTCTTTTAACCCTCTCTCTGGGTCATTTGGAATTTCTTTTCAGAGTGTGAAGATCCAAACTATGTGGGGTATAATAAATGTGGTCTTTCACAATGCAGTGAAAAGTGGCAATATAACGTCTTTGCCCAAAGAGAAAGTGCTCTGTATTTGCACCCCTAGAATGGAATTGGCCTTCTTTTTGCAGTCATTGAACTGATAATTCATTCAGTTTGAGCAACAGTTGCCCCTTTTTACTTCTAATTTAACTCAATGCCATGTAAAATCAGTATTAATCTTCCTTAAGTGTGACTTTCACCCCATGCATGCAGCCTGCACAAGGTCTGTGTGCTCCTTATGTCCCCCTTTAGGGGATTACATCTGCTATAGACCTCTGCAAAGGGGTGCATCTTATCCAAAGTGAATAATCTTACACTCTACATTAAACCTCATCTCCCACTGGTCCAACAAATCGACTGTGTGTGTGTTTGCTATAAGTCCTAGCTTTGCATCATCAGGCCATTTTGTCTCTTTCACTTTTCTCTACATCAATAATGAATATGTTAAACATCAGTGCCTATGGGACCTCAGTTGACAACTCCTGCCTTTATTCTAATACAATGCCACTAACTCATTGCTTGCTAGATGGACTGCCAGGTTGATTTGTTTGTTTAATATCTACATTATATTATCCGGACAACTCTTCTCCAGCCTCTCTGAACTGTTTATGCCATCAGAGGCCTTTCTGTCCACACAGTTTCCTTATTCCACCTAGACAGTTACTATACTGAAAAAGGTCCTTGAGTTAGTTTGGCACAATCTGTATTTCACAAATCCAAGTTGGCTGTAAATCAGTAGGGCCCTCTGTTCCACAGGTTTATAAACAGATTTCCTTTGTCACGAAGCAGCCCTTGTGAGTACTTTTGGGGGTTCTACAGGAGGACTAGGATGGCAGGAATATTCTTTTCTTTGAGGTTTTAATAAAACTAATTTAAAGTAATGCAAACAGTCAAGTTAACCAAGAAAACCTATGTATCTGTAAATCCACACAGCCCCAAGATTTAGGCCACATTTAATGGATACTGAATGTTTATATAGCAACTTACATCCTAAAGGATCCCTGAAAGGAGCCATCACTGAAATGCAGCCTCTTGGTTGGTGTGGAAGGCAGTGGATCTTCCACAACTCACAGAAATATTTCAACACAGTTTAGGACAGGTAGTAAAGAAAAATCTTCAATTAAGAGGGCAGAAATATTCAATTAAGAGTGCAAAAAGAATTTTTGATAGTCAGCTTAGGGAGGTCACCACACCCAGTATGGAAACAGTTGTATTCAGCCAGGACATCAAGGTTTCTATTTCTCTCTTGCATAAATTGCCATGGAACCTTTAGTGATCACAAGTGCTCAGGACCACAGGTTTAAAATCACATCTGAAAGATGACACAACAAACAGCATTATGTCCCCTTGAAATTCCCACACTGTTTCAATACACACTTGGAGAAGGGTGTTCCTCCAAGATCCAGTTCAGGGATGGGAGGCAAAAAAGAGGATAAGGATTTCTTTTGGGACTCATTGATTGGGATTAATCCATTGCCACATGTCTCAGATACTGTAGTCAACTAAATCATGTACATATGAGAGTGGGGGAAAGGAGCCAGGACCTTCAGCATGAAAACACACAAGTTCCCTTCCCATCACCACTAGCTATAATATCCATTGCAGGACAACCACTCGAGAGAACCTTACTAGCAAGTGTGACATTCCATCCCTCAGAAGTCTGCAGTGACACATGCTTTGCACGCAAGCCAGCACATTATCAGTCATACCCAGTGGGTTCATTCAGCTGCTTTTGGCTAGTGTCTGTCTAGTGAACTCTTCAAGGCTAGAAGCATAAAATAAAGCTGTTCAAATAAAACTATAACAACTAAATAGCCAGCACCTCCACTATCCCCAGCATCCCTCCAATAAGTGCACGCGCGCACACACACGCGTACACACACACACACACACACACACACACTTGTAGCTCTGAGTCTTTTCCATAATCAAAAAGCAATTTTCCACTACTTGGCAAAGCAGGAGAAGAATCAAAGGACAAATTTGACTTTCTGATCCAGTGGGCTTAATCTGAATTTTACGTTCCTGATCAACAGCTTTCACACTCCCTTGAGAGGTGGAAAGGAGGAGGAGGGACACAAAGGCCACAAAGGCATTAGAGGGAGGGGGGAAAATCATCAGAAAAGTTTGTAGACTGTAAGTGGAAACTGCTTAGTAGTTTATTTTCAGGTTGATACATTTAGTGCTTCATTGTAAATATGAAGAATAGAGTTTTCCTCTGCTTGCTGAGAAAGACAAGAGTGGACCATCACTGCCCGAGCTCAGTGCAAGTGTATTAGGGTAAAAAAAGGCACCCAATCTATCAAAATACCCTCCCCCACCAGCTAGACTCTAGAGGAAAAATTATAGATGCTCACTCGCTCTAGCAGCCTCATGGCCTGGATACTAGAATTCAGCAAGCCTGTCGGGGTGAAAATTTTCAATTGGTGAAGTGCTCAGCCTCCCATCTGGATTTTTCCCCCCTTTCCCACAACTCCTAAGAGCCTCTCCATTTTCCCTCATTTGGTTACCCCCAATAATCTTTCTGATAAGGCCACATGGAGACTCTTCCTCTAGATTATTATTTGTAGCCTAGGTACTCCAATCAAGGATCAGACCTTCACTGTTCTAGGTGCTGTGCAGTAACATACAGTCCTTATTCCAAAGAACTTAGCCTAGAAGTCAGACAGGATGAACAAATCAAACACACGCAGTGGGAGTGAACTTTCTGCTCCTAAGTCCTTGATCTTCCTCCCAAGAGAGCCAGCCCGGAAGGAAAATTTAGCTGTACACTGTACTGGTGGCTGGTTTCAGAGTAACGGAGTACTTGTGGCACCTTAGAGACTAACCAGTTTATTTGAGCATGAGCTTTCGTGAGCTACAGCTGGTACTGTACTGCACTGGTGGCTGTGACTTTGCCTCTGACCCATGGTGCCATCTGGCCTATGTCTGACTGAAGGCCACAATTGCAGGCATTTAAGTATCCGGCTTTAATCTGTCCCTGCAAATGACACTAAAGCAAAGAGACAAAATCCTAGAGAATAAAATATAAATGGGCAAAGGAAGAAAATATTAAATGATTGGGGAAATGCAAAGCTCTAAGCCACTCAAAACTCCCTCTAAGGGTATGCCTGCACTGCAATGACACCCGCGACTGGCCCATGCCAGCTGACTTGGCCTTGCAGGGCTCGGGCTAAGTTTTATTTTGGTGTATGTAGACATTTGGGCATGGGCTGCAGCCCCAGCTCTGGGAACCCTCACTCCTTCCAGGGTCCTAGAGCCCAGGCTCTAGCCAAAGCCTCCATATCTACACTGCAATAAAACAGCAGCATATTCAGAGCCCTGCAGGGCAAAGTGCAGTGGGACTCTTATGCCTGACTGGGACCTCTAGGCACCATCAAAATAGAAACAATGAATAACACCTGCTCTTTTTGCAGCAGATCACCAGCTCCACCCAGCACTCTGGCTGAAGGAAGAATGAGAGACCTGGGGTTGGCTTCTCCTCTTATCTACAAGATGTTAACTCCTGGGGAGTAGAATGAGTTCTGATGTCATGATGGTATAAATCAGGAGCAGATGCTTATAGCCAAATCTTGTTTCCACTAAAATCAGTGGGATCTTTGCCATTGGCTTCAATAGGATGAGGATTTGATCCAAAGGATAGCAGTGAAACCTACAGCATGTCAAGATCCACACGTGGTAATAGGAGAATTTCCTACCCGTTTCTCATACAAACTACTACCTATTGGCAGGAGGAGTACTAAACTATGGAAAATTGAAATTTTCCCAACAGCTGGTACAGTTTTACAGTGCTCTGACAGCCAATGTAGTGGGAAGGGAAACACCATGGCAGCAGCAATTCTGCACAAACAGTGCAAAGCTAGCAGTTCTTTCCATTTGTGGAGATTTGTCTCAAGAACACTCCAGTCGGTTGAGATTAAGAGAATGTTTATTGTTAAATCATACAGAAGCTGAACAAGAGACATCATCCTGCTGTCCTGCAGCCTGGGATTCAACTGTTCAGTTTAGCTGGCCTCCTTTTGCCAGAATGGAGCCTGTTACAGGAACAGATAGAGAGAGAGAATCTGGGACGTTATTGATGTGTGCCTTAAATAGGAAACCTCCTACACAGGGCAGGAGGGAGGAAACCCTTGGATTCAGGTGAAATCTAGTTTGTTCATGTTGCTGCAAGGCAACTTCAGTGTTGTGTGACAAAGTTCCAGCTCTACCTTGGTGGGACTTGTGCTTATTGGCGGATTTGCTCACCTTGGAGCTTCACGGCAGCCCTCAGCTTGGCTGTTTTTCTGAACCCACAGTCCAGCTTGACTCCTCCTGTGTCTGACCAGGAGTTAGGAGGATTTGGGGGGAACCCAGGCCCACCCTCTACTCCGGGTTCCAGCCCAGGGCCCTGTGGAATGCAGCTGTCTAGAGTGCCTCCTGGAACAGCTGTGTGACAGCTACAACTCCCTGGGCTACTTCCCCATGGCCTCCTCCCAACACCTTCTTTATCCTCACTATAGGACCTTCCTCCTGGTGTCTGATAATGCTTGTACTCCTCAGTCCTCCAACAGTCCGCGTTCTCACTCTCAGCTCCTAGTGCCTCTTGCTCCCAGCTCCTCACACGCACCACACAAACTGAAGTGAGCTCCTTTTTAAAACCCAGTTGCCCTGATTAGCCTGCCTTAATTGATTCTAGCAGCTTCTTCATTGGCTGCAGGTGTTCTAATCAGCCTGTCTTAATTGTCTCCAGAAGGTTCCTGATTGTTCTGGAACCTTCCCTGTTACCTTATCCAGGGAAAAGGGACCTACTTAGCCTGGGGCTAATATATCTGCCTTCTATTACTTTCCTATAGCCATCTGGCCCAACCCTGTCACAGTTGCCAACCCCAATCATTCAAAAATGTGTCAGGCCACACACAAAACACATGAGATTTAAATAAATACCATTGATGTTCTTTTTATTTGGCTTCCTTTGCTTTTAAGTGCCCCTTCCCTGCTCTCCAGGGGTGAGAGGTACAGGTAAGTTCCAAAGGAAGCATAATCATTCTGGAGAAATCCATGTCTAGGCCTCTCAGCTAGAGGGAGACCTGTTTGAACATGCAGCCTTTAAGCATGAGGTGAACAAAAGGAGGAAATGAGAAATTCTAGAGGAAGACTCTTCGCTTCCCTAAAAAGTGAGGTCAGTCCATTTTATTTAATTTGTTCTTCTCTCACACGCAGTCACACTAGCACAGTCTCAATTAAAAAATAAAAGAACACACCCCCGCCCAAGAAAAAAAAAAACAGGCTCAGAATGAGGCTAAGGTGCAATCATTTCATCCTTGATGTGAGCATGAGGTTTCAGTATGAATGTTTTCCATGCCAGCTTAGTGGCGGGGCTGCCCCAATTTTTTTGGCTGAGCGAAGCAAGGTCTTACATACAGCTTGACGGCATTTCTCTGTCTGTAGCGTGATAACATTTTAACACCACAGCCCATCAATTCCGAAATCTCAGGGCAATGGGAGGAACCCTCGCAATTTTGGCAAAAATTGAAAAAAACAAAAACAAAAGGAAGAAAAGAGGATTACACAGAGCCCCGGCCATCTGGTTAGCAGATCCAGCAGCTTCTGCCACCCTTCTGCAAACAACTGGTTGATGGCAACCCTAAATAACTTCCAGCTCTCCCCATCCTCCAAATACAGTTAAAAATGTCAACACCCTGAATGACTTATCTGCAAGACAGAAAGGGAAAAAATGAGAATAGTGGGAAGGAACAGAGGCACCCACAAAGCCCCACAAAGTGGAAGTGGGGTCATGAGGGGCCTTGGTGTGGGGAGAAGGGGGAAACGGGTAGCACACAAAGACCTTACCACGATGGAGAAGGGAGGAAAAAGAGGGAATGAAGAGCCACTGGCAAGAGGTGGAGGGAGAGAATGGGAGATGATGTATAGAATGGGAAACAGAGTTCCTGGTATGGAAGGATTTGGGGGGTTGCAGGGACTCCCTGAAAGGAAGGAGAGTGTGTGTCAGAGGACGGGGGAGTAAAAATGAAGGGATGCAAGAAGCCCATGGTGTGTGCAGTGATCCTGGCCTACAGAAGCTACAAAGTTCATAAGGGTTTCAAACTGAGAAATTGTTCCTGCTCTTAATTACCAATGAAAATATTGCCATGTAAGCTTCTGCAGTAAGGTTTCACGTTACAGCATCTGGATCCCGTCTCATGGAAACTGAGTTTATTTTCTGTTTCTATACACCATTATGTCTGATGCTTCACTGGAACCCATGGCATGTGGGGGTAGAATTATAATTTAAGCAGATAATATCTCTGTGTGAAGCAGCTCAAGGAGCGAATGATCCAAGGAACCCCAGAAGTTTGCAGACAAAGGTCTGAAAAGCTCGCTGACTAGCAGTGCTCAAATCTGATCTGACTGGCTTTCTGCAATCTTAATTAGTCCAGATTCTGTGAGGCAAGACATCAGCAGGATTGCCAGCTTAAACTTTAAAGCAAAGGTATAGGACCCACAGCTGATTTCATCCTATGATTGCACTAAAAATAATGCAAAGCACCTTTCCAAATTCTCTCTCGCGCGCTCTCTCTTTTTTTTAATACTTCAGACTGGACCCAAGGCTAACTGAAGTAAAATAATATTTTACTTGTAAAAACTGGGGTCTACAGAATCCCTGGGGCAGATTTATCTGAGGTGGATTAATAATAGGTAGATTTGTTTTGGCTTTTCATCTGTTAATGAATAATATTTCTACTCTTTATTTATAACAGAGATCAGCAACCTTTGGCACACAGCCCATCAGGGAAATCCACTGGCAGCCGGAATGGTTTGTTTACCTGCAGCATCCCCAAGTTCGGCCAACAGCAGCTTCCACTGGCCGTGGTTCACCGTTCCAGGCCAATGCAGACTGTGGAAAGTGGCAGCCAGCACATCCTTTGGCCCATGCCGCTTCCCGCAGCTCCCATTGGCCTGGAACAGCGAACCGCGGCCAATGGGAGCTGCAATCGGCTGAACCTGCGAATGCTGCAGGTAAACAAACCATCCTGGCCCGCCAAAGGATTTCCCTGACGGGCCACGGGCCATAGGTTGCTGATCCCTGACTTATAACCTCTTAAAATTGTTATGAAGTTACTGCAGTCTACTGATAATTCCTGCTAGCCAGATCCTCAGCTGTAGCCCAGGAAAATTTGGCACAGCAAAGAAGCCATTTGCATTCCCCTGCTCCTAGGGCCATTATATCACAGGGTGGTTTCCCTAAGAGCAGGTTAGAGCAGCCTTCAGGGTGTTCTATCATACACACTGCATAGTCCTGGCCATGGCATCTTCTCTGAATACTCTGCACAACCCAATGATGCCCTTATATAAGGGGGATCCTCTGAGAGCTGTCCAAGGGTTAAAGCAGATAGATAAAGAACAGGAAATTCAGTTTATATGGAGGAATTCTCAAGAAGACCCATATCACCCTCTTGGATCTGACTCATAGTTCCCAAGAAAATTAAATATCTTCCTCCATTTCTTCAGAAAGGCCCATGAACTCTAATCCACATCTACATTATTCTAGTACTGACTCACTAAAAAAACAAAAAACCCTTTAAGTTGTATTTGTCCTCTAGGTCTCCTTGGGTGGTGGGTCTGCCTTTGAGCTTGTCTTGGAAGGGATGGCATCTTATCTAGGTCTTTTTACAGGAGGAAAATCACTGCTGGCTATTAAAGTTCCCTAATGACCATGTCTTTAAGTAGTTGAGCAATAACAGAGAACAGCTGAAGAGTCTCACTGGAGATAAGGCAGTGCACCAGAGAGAGAGAGAGAGAGCACCAGATAGTGAGTTAAGACAGCTGGGTTCTATTCTCAACTCTGCTACTGTCTTGCTCAGTGCCCTGAGGCAAGCTGTTCATCTCTATGTTCTTGTTTCCCTATGTGTAAAACAGGCATAATGGTACTTACATTGTGAATCACACTTTTTAAAGGTAAGTATATGTGCTAAGTAATATTATTCCAGGGAGTCCTAGCCAGCAGGTAGTTTTGTACTCCCATCATATAGGTATAAGCATGCTTTACCTGCCTCCAGCAATTTCCCAAAGTAACTCACATCACCATGTATTCGGCTTTCTGCTCTTTTTATTATTTATTATTTGATTATGGAAGTTTGTACAATGTAGTAGGCACTTTCCCCGCTGCATAATAAAATACCATCTCAGCTCACATTCTGAACAACAGAAAAAGGTGGTGGAGAAAGCTAAAACATGAATCCGTTTTTCACTAAGAATGAGCTATCCCCACTAGTCCTCTACCTAACTATTATCAGACAGCAATTTCTGGTATTATCCAAGATATTAAAATGTGGGGTTTAACAGATGAGTTGACTGAGTTGTAATCAGTCCCATGTGGATATAGGAAGATTGTTTCCAGCAGAAGGGTCTTTTTTTTTTTTTTACTCTGACTGCATGAATATTAAATATTTAAAAGAAAAAATGCATAATTGTTTATATTACATACACCATAATAGCCAAATACTTTGTGTACCAGTGTGTTGAATACTCATTCAATTTCTCTCATATGTCCTACTGTAGCAGGATTGTGTATCAATACTTGCTGTAACTAGTTTGACACTACAGGGCAGAGAATAAAGGGAATGGTGAAACATTTGAAAATCTAAGGCATTTCAATGTGCTCTGCTTGCATACTGCAAAGGGATGTGTTTTTAGATGCACTGCAGAAGACAAACAATTAAGGCTTTATCAGAGATGATCTTCCATAAATTCTTGTTCACATATAGGCTTATATTCAGTCATGGACTAAGTGAGTCCAATGCTATAAAAATCAATAAGCTGGTTCCACAAGGTTAAACTGGGCCCAGAATGCATTACCTCACCCACCTTGTCTCTCTAATATTTTGGGGCTGACACAACTACTACTACACTGCATGCAATCTTTGAAGACACATTTAAAAACCAGTGATCAAAGAATAAATCCTGTTTTTTTAGTGTGGAAAGGATAATGTACATTATGAAATATTTGCAATTGTTTTATTTATACATGCTAGCACTACAGGAAAACTAGGTGTTCTACTTTAAGTGATTTAAAAGAAAAATGTACTGATGGTACAAAAAGGGAAAGCCAGGTCACGTAACATCTCTGCTGATGTAGAGGGAAATTCTGCCCCTTCATGGATTAAAGCACATGGCTTTTTAAACATCAGAAGAGGAAGAATACGTTTATCAGAAAACTCTTTAGAGTCAAAAAGAATAAAAGTCTCTAAATGTTTCAGTGGAATGTGCTAATTGCAGTTCTGATTACAGTGAGCTTTTTGCTTAGGAGCTATTCAAAAACAGGCATTCCTGAATAACTTCATATGTGTACACTCTTATTCTGGAGTAAGTGTACCTTGTTCCTGTTTAGCTTAACACATTTTGTAAGTTCCTGAATAACTGTTCTACAGGTGCAGACAAGCCCTTATATACAGTAAAACTGACCCCTATGAGTTAAAGTGGAGAGCTGTGTGGGAGAACAGGGAGTGGTAGTCACAGGTTTCTCATCCCTCAAATATTTTCCAGATTTCAAAGTTGTTACACATCTCAAATTAGGATGAAAAGTCAAAAGGACAAAAAGTATTCACAAACCAAAAAACTGAAACATTATTCAATTCATTTCAATTGAAACATGTTGTTTCAAAAATTTTGAAGTGTTTAGTTTTGATTTTGAACTTTTTTTCTTAAATAAAAATTCCTGATTCTAATTAGCTTAAACTTCAAACCAAAAAGTCATTTCAAATCAGAAAACTGAAAATTTTAATTTAAAAAATGTTTACACATTTTGTTTTAACAATTTCAATCCCTTTTTCCAACACTTTGAATCAGGAGAGTCACTGAAACCAACCCTGACTTGCAAAAAGTTTCAGTTTCAATAAATTGGCATTTTTGATGGAAAATCTGTTTCATTGAAAAAAATTCTCAGCCAGCACTACTTAAGTGATCCCTAGCCTTTCTGCTAGCCCTCTACATTTGGGCAAATTTCACCCATAGCAAAGTTGTTATATATAAAAAAATGATCTCACAATTAGCTAAATCTTGAGATCCTAAAACAAGTTAAAGTATTTGTAGGGAATAAGTCATTCAGAGTGAAATATCCCCCTGAGCAGAAGGCCTCACTTAAGACCCACAAAAACCCTGTTTTGAAGATTTAAGTGGTGGAGAGTCTTTGTGAAAAGATTTCAACTCAATTTAACCTTGTTTTCCCTTTGTGGATTGATTGTTTACAGTTGTATTCATTATTCATCATTATTTGCTGAACACTTCATGAGGATTTATTTCAGCCTATGGGTTGTTCACAAATTAGTCACTCTGACTACACATTTGACTGTTTGTGCTGGAACTTGTGATTGAGCCTCCATGAACTTGTCCAATTATTTTTTGAACCCAGATACAGTTTTGCCTTTACAGCATCTCCTGGCAATGAGATCAATAGGTTGACTGTGCATTGTGAGAAATACTTCCTTTTGTTTATTTTAAACCTGCTGCCTATTAATTTCACTAGGTGACCCCGTGTTCTTGTACTATGTGAAGGGGTAAATAACACTTTTTTATTCACTTTCTCCACACCACTCATGATTTTATAGACTTATCATATTCCCCCTTAGCCATCTCTTGTCTTCCAGTCTTTTAAATCTCTCCTCATATGGAAGCTGCTCCATATTCCAAATCCATTTTGTTGCTCTTCTCTGTGCCTTTTCCAGTTCAAATATCTCTCTTTTGAGACAGGACAACCAAAACGGCATGTAGTATTCAAGGTGTGGGTGTACCATGGATTTATATAGTAGCATTATGATATGTACTATCTTATTATCGATCCCTTTCCTAATGGCTCCTATCATTCTGTTAGCTTTTTCAACTGCTGCTGCACATTGGGTGGATGTTTTCAGAGAACAATCCACAATGACTTCAAGATCTTTTTCTTGAGTGGAAAAAGTTCATTTAGACTCCTGCATTTTGTATGTATGGGATTACATTTTCCAATGTGCATTACTTTACACTTAACAACATTCAATTTCATCTGCCATTTTGTTGCCCAGTTACCCAATTTTGTGAGATCCCTTTGTAACTCTTTGCAGTCTGCTTTAGACGTTTCTATCTTGAGTACTTTTGTGCCATCCGCAAATGTTGCCTCCTCACAATTTTCCCCTTTTTCCAAATCATTTATGAATACGTTGAACAATATTGGTCCCACTACAGATCCCTGAGGGACCCCACTATTTACCTCTCTACATTGTTTTCAAGATTTAGCTAAGCAGGTTTACTGACCACAAAGGTAATTAAAGAGGCAGAGATGAAAGTTGTAATAAATCTGCACCATCACAGGAGTTTATTCTCTGCTTAATATGCTTTAGTCTATTTGTCAATCATTGCTTTTTCTAGGTTTGGGTGGCAGCAGCAGGAGACAAGTGATATGTTGTTTCAGCATGAAGATGGAGCCTAGAAAATCAGCTTGGTGTATGAAGGGCAGGACTGGGCTCACCAAGAATAATACTCCATGGAGACAAATAAGAAACATTTCTCCCACTTTGAGCACAACATTGGGTTATGGTTGCTCTTCCTCCAGTATTTTACACATTCACAAGTTTTCCAGGGCAAAGCCTATCAGTAGAAGTCACAAGCCACCTCTTTCTCCCTCCAATTCTAAATCTAATGGATATGGGAAAACTTGTTTACCCACAGAGTCAGCAGCTAGGGTAGAGTTACAGATCCTGGCTCCCTTAACAGGCCACATCTTGCAAGGTTGCAGATGCATTGCAACATCATTCCCATTAACAATTAACAGGAGTTACACACAGTTAACAAACACAGAATGCCCCTCTTGGACCTCTTTTTAATATGTTCTCCGCCTGTTAACAGACAGTCTGTGCCACTGGGAAAGTGGCATAGACTGGGCAGTAGATCAGAAGACTGCCTGGCTGGGACAATCTGTCCAGTGGAATTTGATACTCTGAAATCAAGGACTATAGTGACCTGACCAGAGGACCACATCAAAAAGAGGAAGTGACCTGAGTCCATAGAGTGAGACCACAGGACAAGCAATTGAGGATGGGGGCATCAGACCAGTCAAGAGCTAATGCCCATCACAATTTCCAAAAATAATATATGTAAAACAAGATTTTAATAAAAAGAGGCAGGAATGATTCTCCCTTTGAAAACTGAACAAAATCAGCCTCAGAGGCTGAAATCACAAAAATGGCTGAATCAGCTGTGGGAATTGGTTCTGCACCCAGCCACCTGGTTCAACTACAAAAATATTTAAAAGAAAGATTTGAAAATCAGCCTTTTGTAGGCATCTCTTTACAAGACCCAATTAAGGCACTGTAAGCTTGTGTCTAAGACCCTGGCTTCTAAAGTCATGTGATTATATCTTTCCTATTTAAAAAGGCCAAGATACATGCTCTACGAATTATTTTGGAGAAATTCTATGGCCTGTGTTACACAGGAGGTCGGACTAGATGATCACAATGGTCCCTTCTGGCGTTGGAATCTATGGACAGTGTGTGCAAACCTTTCTCCCTATATTCTTGTAGATAAACATGTGCTTCTTTAAATGTTTTCATGCTCTTAATACCCTGAAAGCTAAAAGCCTAGTTAAAAACTCAAAGCTATTTGGTTAAAAATATATACAAATATATTTCACTTTAGCAGGCTTAGGAGTTAATTGGAAAATCAGTAAATATATTTCATTTGCTGCAGTTAAAATATGATGCCAAAAATTATGAGGGAACCAGGAGTTATTAGAATTCCCAAATCAACAGAAATAATTGTTTCAATAGGTTCATGATCCAATATATACAGTTCATTATGGGAACAGGTTTTGAAACAATCCTTGACATACACAGAAACACACTATACATTTCACTAACACAAAGATTGTAAAGTCATTTAGAAGAATATGTTAAAGTGCTAATCATCATACATAGCAATGGAAACTCAGATTAAACTGTTTTTGAGGATTATAAATATTTGTATTATGGTAACTGTGATGGGTTTGGTCACAGAGACCCCATTGGGACTGCCACCCGACGTGCTGAGATTACCCCTGAGCCCGTTTTCTCTGCCAGCTTGGGACTCCAGAACCCTGCCTTGTTGAGCCAGACACACTAGCCTGCTGCAACACAGACCCAGGTCTGGTCCACTCCCCCAAAGCTGCAAACTTTAACCAAAAACTGCTCAGCAGATCACCTATCTCCAGCACTCAGATACCCAGCTCCCAGTGGGATCCAAACCCCACATAAATCTGTTTTACTCTGTATAAAGCTTATATGGGGTAAACTCATAAATTGTTCACCCTCTATATCACTGATAGAGAGACATGCACAGCTGTTTGCCTCCCCAGGTACTAATCACTTACTCTGGGTTCAATAATAAACAAAAGTGATTGTATTAAGAATAAAAAGTAGGATTTAAGTGGTTGCAAGTAATAACAGACAGAACAAAGTAAGTCACCAAGCAAAATAAAGCAAAAATATGCAAGTCTAAGCCTAATACATTAAGAAACTGATTACAGGTAAAATCTCACCCTCAGAGATGTTCCAAAAAGCTTCTTTCACAGACTAGACTCCTTTCGAGACTGGGCCCAATCCTTTCCCCGGTACAGTCCTTGTTAGTTCCAGCAGCCATCTTAGGTGGAAACTAGGGGTTTTCTCATGACTGGCACCCACCTTTGTTCTGGCACCCACCCTCCTTTATAGCTTTGGCACAAGGCGGGAATCTTTTGTCTTTCTGGGTCCCCACCCCTCCTTCTAAATGGAAAAGCACCAGGTTTAAGATGGATTCCAGTATCAGGTGACCTGTTCACATGTCCTGTGAGACCCCAGCCTTCATTCTTCCAGGGCTGGCCCACATGTACCCAGGAAGGTTGGAAGTAAACAGAGCCATTTACAAGTCACTGATTCTGAAGCACCCTTAATGGCCCACACTTTGCATAATTACAATAGGACCTCAGAGTTATACTTCATATTTCTAGCTTCAGATACAAGAATGATACATACATACAAATAGGATGAACATACTCAGTAGATTGTAAGCTTTGTAATAATACCTTACAAGAGACCTTTTGCATAAAGCATATTCCAGTTACATCATATTCACATTCATAAGCATATGGAGTGCAACGTCACAGTAACACTTTAAGGTCCCAACTGATATCAGGGCTCCATTATGGTAGGCACTGTACATACACCCATAGGCCGGGCAGGAAATGCTGGGAGGTAGGTGGAGGAGCAGGGATGCAGCACGCTCAGGGGAGGAGGAGGTGGGTGTAGGGTGAGGGAAGCTTGGTTGCCAATGGGTGCAGAGCACCCACTAATTTTTCCCCATGTGTGCTCCAGCCCCGGAGCACCCACAGAGTCGGCGCCTATGCATACACCTAGAGAAAGTCCCTAGCCTGAAGAGTTACAGTCTAACTAAGCCAAACATACCAAGGATGGGAGAAAGAAAGTGACTTGCCCAAGGTCACAGAGGAAATAGCAGTGGGCTTGCTCCCCTTGTGCATCATGCAGCAGTGTGAGGCATACTACCTCTCTTGGCAGAATGCTTCCCACACTTCCTCCGGGGGTGGTGTGATTGCACGATTCTCAATTCAAGACTGAGCCTTAAAGTACTTTCAGTTCACCACATCCCTCAAACTCAAGGTGGTTCGTAGGTTATATCCCACCCCGTCAGAAGGGCTCAGCACCCACAAATAGGGCTAAATTTTCAAAAGCTTGCAGGGTGCTGAGTTCTTTTGAAAATCTGGCTTCAATCATGACTGTGAACTTTTGAAAATGTAATGCCAAATGCTTTTGAAAAACCTGACCCCAAATGTCTGAGGGAAGACGTGTTGATGTGAAAATTCAGAAACATTCAGAAGCAGTACTTGATGTGTTTACCACACAGTAAGGTCCAAGTGCTATAGCCCTTCCATACTCAGACAAAACTCCTCTGGCAGCATCTCACACCCAAATAAATGTTCCAGTTTTGGTGATATATTTGCTCTAAGGACCTGATTCTTCACCACCTTGTGTGTCTTTTACAGTAAGTGCCAAATGCTACCAAATCAGAGTGGTAGCTTTTTCCACCCATTTTGACAGGCATAAATGTCTGCACAAAATGCAATTGAGTTACGATGCAGGTCCTCAGTATTTGGATTAGGACTGCAATGCCCAACTCTCACCATGTGGTTGCCTATGAGCTCTGGGCACGTAGCCAATGGAGGGACTGGGCTAGATCAGCAAGTGACAATCCTTGCCCCCATTAAGACGCATAAGCATCTGGGGTGCAGAGGTAGCCAACATGACCAGGTATTTGAGGCAGCTGCACCCTTCAAGGTCAGAAGTCAGGACACCCAGCTGTGAAAATCCGTATCTAAAGAGATGAGAATGCCTGACCCCTTGAGGAATGCAACACAAGACCCAGTTTGCAGAATTCTTTTCCTAATAATGAGGGCTACAGAAAGATCCAGTATCTTTCCTCATGGACACAAGTTTACAGGGGTGGAAATGAAGAAATAAGGTCTTACATTGTCCCAGTCTTAGGTGACTCATTTCTGTACCTGGAACTACCAGGATGGGCACATTAAAGATGCATAAAGTAGATAGATGAGAAGCTATTACAGCTCCATAGGAGCATTTACAGTCTTTTGGGTCAATTTTTCAAACTGTATTTAAATAAACTATTTCTAAAATACCAGCGATTTTTCATCCTCCATTTTTGTATTCAAAAAGAATATGGTTAAGCTAACAAAATAAATGAACATACAAATCACATTCATGCAGTGACACAACCCAAGCAAAGAATGTGAATTTGTAGTAAAGAGTGAGAATGCCATGACTCCATTCTTAATTCATCTCACTGTGTGGGTGTTTGAGGTCAGTACCAGATGTCAAATCCCATGAATGCCGCAATACCTAGGCACATCATAATGAATTAAGAACAGAATGTCAGTGTCAGTTCCACAAAGACAAGAAAACAACAAGCTGTATCACAAGCTTATACTATATGTTGCTCAAATGAGTGGGAAGGCAGCAGTTTAGGATGGGCCTAATTCTCCTCTGACCTATGCTTGTGTAAATCAGGAGCAACTCCACTGAAAATAATGGAGTTACAATGATATTACACTGGCATAAGTGAGTGGAGAAGGAGGCCCATTATTTATACCTGTGGCTGACAGAAAAAAAAATAGTCATCTTAATTTTTCAGGTGGTTGGATTTAGAAATCACCCCTTTTCTTTTTCCTTAAGGGTGCCTTTTATCGCAATTAATTCCATGTGATTTTTAGTGCACATTCATCCATTGTGATAGGGGCTAATTAAGATTAAGATGTTAAAGGCATGGAATATTTAATAATTAGGTTAGCAAACCCTGACCCTGCTATAAATGCTGCGTGCAGTGCTCTATTGTTAACATTAGTGTCATTACAATTAATGATGATCATTCTTGAGGGTTATTCTGGGATCTTGCATTAATTTGACCCAGTTTAAAGAGATATAAATTAGTTCCACAAAACTGTAGATTTAGCTCCATGACAATTTGCTCGCCAGATGCTTCTTTGGGCACCAATCTAAATACACGTGCAGCTAGCAATCAACCAACCTGCCCTTTTTAGCCTGCTTAGGTGCTCTCGAGATTGAACTATCAGCTTTTGGCATACGCACAAGGTGACATGCTTAAGGTCAATTATGAATCACAAAATGTTCAACATGCGATAAAAACATCACCAGCTTTGGAATGTCAGACAGCAGGCTCAAGTTCAGCTCGGTTACTCCTGTACAAATTCAGAGGCGCTCCATCAACTCTAGTGGTGTGCTTCGGACGTGTGCTGCTTCAACTGAGAACAATTTGGAGCTTAGTTAATAATTACTCTTCCTGCTCCTCAAATTCCCTACACATGTTCTGAACATTAAACATGTGCAAACAGTCGCACTGAGTTCAATGAGACCCCTCATATAATTAATGTTACACTTGTGCTTAAGTCTTTGCCAGACTGGAACCAAAGGAAACACACACTCATACATTACTCTGGCATTCCTGACTATCTCTGTACCTAAAGTGCCTCCCATAGCTATCCACCAGTATGCACTTGTGGGCAGAAAAGAGAAGTTCAGTGTGGAGTTACCAAGGGAGGAGGTGGTATCTCCATCCTTAGAGGTTTTTAAGGCCCAGCTTGACAAAGCCCTGGCTGGGATGATTTAATTGGGGATCGGTCCTGCTTTGCACAGGGGGTTGGACTAGATGACCTCCTGAGGTCTCTTCCAACCCTAATCTTCTGTGATTCTATGATTCTACAGTTTGTAGTGCTTTTACAAACCAGGACCCATCTTCTGAGCTGACTTTTATTATAGGCATCAGTCAGGTCAAATGGTAAAATACATAATGCAAGACCAATGATTTTTACTGAACCTAATATTAGAAAGAGAAACATGGAGCATTCTCCAGAACAGTACGTATGAAAAGACACCAAAGGGATATCTAGAAATTCCTGTGTAAATAAAGTTCCCCATCCTCCCACTGAAGTCTGTGGCAGAAAGCCCATTAAATTCAATTGGAGAAGGATCAGGCACAACATTTGGATTAAAATAGTATCTAAAAATATCACTGAGACACTGAGAAAATGAGACCAAGCCTTCCGTTGGAGAATGGAGGTTATTCTTATCCAACGGAGCAGAGTACACAAAGCTAGCCAAGCTTCAGAGGAGGCTGGCCTATTTGGAAGCAATATTGACTATTTGTATCACTTATTTCAGGCAAGTACGGCACTGCCCTAAAAGGGTTCAGCGTCTTTGGGAACACAGACATGACGTTAGTGTTTGTATGCACATGTTGTACAGCACCTAGCACAACGGGGTCCATGCCTGGTGCTTCTAGGCACTAAGATAGTACAAATAAATAATAATTGATTATCCCTGTATTTTTCATCAAATTTTATATATTTGCTTATGATTTGAACGGAGGGCTGCAGAGACCTTTATAAAGCATATCTGGATACACTCCTTGAAGAAAGATGACTCAATGGAAGCTCCAGTCCTGTAATCAGGTTTATGATGTCTTTTTTCTTGGATCAGAAATATACATAAGAATATAACTTCTGACAGTGGCCAGTGCCAGCTACTTCAGAGGGAATGAACAGAACATGGCAATTCTGAGTGATTCATCAATTGTTGTCCAGTCCCAGCTTCCCGCAGTGGGAGATTTAGGGACACCAAGAGCATGGGGCGGTACCTCTGATCATCTTGGCTAATGGCCATTGATGGACCTAGTGACAGATGGTTCCTTATACCAAAAAATCACAAAAATATCCTCCAGGTTACTCCAAGTCCTAAAGGACCAGTCACGTACCCCACATCAATTGTACCTTTGCATAAAGATAAAGTTCCTTCTGGTCAGTCATTTTTATTCCCTTTCCCCAGAGTTTAAACTGATGGGACGAGTGTTTGTGCATATCTCCTCTTCATGGGTGTGAAGGGAGCGATCAGAGTCTTTTGTCCTCTGATGTTCCACAATGGCTTGTCTGATGTCTGTAGATGCCTTCTTTTGTTGGGCATGAGAGGACACTAGTATGTCACACTTGGAAATGCTTCTTTCCTGACTGTGGGGATTTCTAGTTTCATAGCAAACACTTTTAGTTACAGAGCAAATATTTAAATATTACCTCATAATATAGGATATAAATATTATAAGTGAGATTAATGCATGCGTCAATTTACAAGCATTTAATAAAGTCCAAACACTAAACACATTTTTAACATCTGTTTTAACAGTGCCAACACATAAGTGAGTCAGACTTGTTTCCAGCAATGCATTTGTCAATGTTCAGTGAGGCCCAGGGGCTTTGGAATGAGCTAGCACCTGATCTGCCAATGTCACAGGCATATCCTCCATGAACTCATCAAATTCTTTTTTGAACTGAGTTATATTTTTGACCTTCACAACATCCCATGGCAACAAGTTACACAGGTTGACTGTGTGGTTGTGTGAAGAAATAGTCCTTCTGTTTGTTTTAAACCTGCTGCATTTTAATTTAACCAGGTGATCCCAGGTTCTTGTAAAAAGAAAAGGAGGACTTGTGGCACCTTAGAGACTAACCAATTTATTTGAGCATAAGCTTTCGTGAGCTACAGCTCACTTCATCGGATGAATTCAGTGGAAAATACAGTGGAGAGCTTTATATACACAGAGAACATGAAACAATGGGTGCTACCATACACACTGTAACGAGAGCGATCAGGTAAGGTGAGCTATTACCAGCAGGAGAGCGGGGTGGGCGGGGGGAAACTTTTGTAGTGATAATCAAGGTGGGCCATTTCCATCAGTTGACAAGAACGCCTGAGGAACAGCGGGGTGAGGGGGTGAAGGGAGAAATAAACATGGGGAAATAGTTTTATTTTGTGTAATGACCCATCCACTCCCAGTCTTTATTCAAGCCTAAATTAATTGTATCCAGTTTGCAAATTAATTCCAATTCAGCAGTCTCTTGTTGGAGTCTGTTTTTGAAGTTTTTTTGTTGAAGAATTGCCACTTTTAGGTCTGTAAGCGAGTGATCAAAGAGATTGAAGTGTTCTCCGACTGGTTTTTGAATGTTATAATTCTTGATGTCTGATTTGTGTCCATTTATTCTTTAACGTAGAGACTGTCCAGTTTGGCCAATGTACATGGCAGAGGGGCATTGCTGGCACATAATGGCATATATCACACTGGTAGATGTGCAGGTGAACGAGCCTCTGATAGTGTGGCTGATGTGATTAGGCCCTATGATGGTGTGAATAGATATGTAGACACAGTTGGCAACGGGCTTTGTTGCAAGGATAGGTTCCTGGGTTAGTGGTTCTGTTGTGTGGTGTGTGGTTGCTGGTGAGTATTTGCTTCAGGTTGGGGGGCTGTCTGTAGGCAAGGACTGGCCTGTCTCCCAAGATTTGTGAGAGTGTTGGGTCATCCTTCAGGATAGGTTGTAGATCCTTGATGATGCGTTGGAGAGGTTTTAGCTGCGGGCTGAAAGTGATGGCTAGTGGCGTTCTGTTATTTTCTTTGTTGGGCCTGTCCTGTAGTAGGTAACTTCTGGGTACTCTTCTGGCTCTGTCAATCTGTTTCTTCACTTCAGCAGGTGGGTATTGTAGTTGTAAGAATGCTTGATAGAGATCTTGTAGGTGTTTGTCTCTGTCTGAGGGGTTGGAGCGAATGCGGTTGTATCGTAGAGCTTGGCTGTAGACAATGGATCGTTTGGAGGATATTGATATAATAGGCATCACAGAAACTGGTGGAGTGAGGACAATCAATGGGACACAATCATTCCGGGGTACAAAATATATCAGAAGGACAGAACAGATCGTGCGGGGCGGGAGGGAAGGGGAGTAAGTGGCACTATATGTGAAAGAAAATGTAGAATCAAATGAAATAAAAATCTTAAATGAATCCACATATTCCACAGAATCTCTATAGATAGTAATTCCATGCTCTAATAAGAATATAACAGTAGGGATCTATTATTGACCACCTGATCAGGACAGTGATAACGACAATGAAATGCTAAGGGAGATTAGAGAGGCTTTCAAAATAAAAAACTCAATAATAGTGGGGGATTTCAGTTATCCCCATATTGATTGGGGACATGTCACCTGAGGATGAAATGCAGAGACAAAATTTCTCTATACTTTAAATGACTGCTTCTTTGAGAAGTTGGTACAGGAACCCACAAGGGGAGAGGCAATTCTCAATCTAGTCCTGAGTGGCACACAGGATCTGGTCCAAGAGGTAACTATAACAGGACCGCTGGGAAATAGTGACCATAATATAATAAACATTTAACATTCCTGTAGTGGGAAGAACACCACAACAGCCCAACACTGTGGCATTTAATTTCAGAAAGGGGAACTATGCAAAAATGAGGAGGTTAGTTAAACAGAAATTAAAAGGTACAGTGACTACAGTGAAATCCCTACAAGCTGCATGGACACTTTTCAAAGAGACCATAATAGAGACTCAACTTAAATGTATACCCCAAATCAAAAAACACAGTAAAAGAACTAAAAAAAGAGCCACCGTGGCTTAACAACCATGTAAAAGGAGCAGTAAGAGATAAAAAGGCATCTTTTAAAAAGTGGAAGTCAAATCCTACTGAGGTAAATAGAAAGGAGCATAAACACTGCCAAATTAAATGTAAAAATATAATAAGAAAAGCAAAAAAGGAGTTTGAAAAACAGGTAGCCAAAAACTCAAAAGGTAATAACAAAATGTTTTTTAAGTACATCAGAAGCAAGAAGCCTTCTAAACAACCAGGGCGGCGCCTGGATGATCAAGACACAAAAGGAGCACTTAAAGACAATAACATTATCACGGAGAAACTAAATGAATTCTTTGCTTCAGTCTTCACAGCTGAGGATGTTAAGGAGATTCTCAAACCTGAGCTGTCTTTTGTAGGTGACAAATCTGAGGAATTGTCACAGATTGCAGTGTCACTAGAGGAGGTTTTGGAATTAATTGATAAACTTAACAGTAACAAGTCACCAGCACAAGATGGCATTCACCCAACAGTTCTGAAAGAACTCAAATGTGAAACTGAGCAACTATTAACTATGGTTTGTAACCTGTCCTTTACATCAGCGCCTGTATCCAATGACTGGAAGATAGCTACTATAACGCCAATATTTAAGAAGGACTCTAGAGGTGATCCTGGCAATTACAAACCGGTAAGTCTAAGGTCAGTACTGAGCAAATTAGTTGAAACAATAGTAAAGAATAAAATTGTCAGACATATAGAAGAACATAAATTGTTGTGCAAAAGTCAACAAGCTTTCTGTAAAGGGAGATCATGTCTTACTAATCTAATAGAGTTCTTTGAGTGGGTCAACAAACATGTGGACAAAGGAGATCCAGTGCACATAGTGTACTTAGATATTCAGAAAGCCTTTGGCAAGGTCCCTCACCAAAGGCTCTTATGTAAATTAAGTTGTCATGAGATAAGAGGGAAGATCCTTTCATAGATTGAGAACTGGTTAAAAGACAGGGAACAAAGGGTAGGAATAAATGGTAAATTTTCAGAATGGAGAGGGGTAACTAGTGGTGTTCCCCAAGGGTCAGTCCTAGGATCAATCCTATTCAACTTATTCATAAATGATCGGAGAAAGGGGTAAACAGTGAGGTGGCAAAGTTTGTAGATGATACTAAACTTTTCAAGATAGTTAAGACCAAAGCAGACTGTGAAGAACTTCAAAAAGATCTCACAAAACTAAGTGACTGGGCAACAAAATGGCAAATGAAATTTACTGTGGATAAATGTAAAGTAATGCACATTGGAAAAAATAACCCCAACTATACATACAATATGATGGGGGCTAATTTAGCTACAAATAATTAGGAGAAAGATCTTAGAGTCATCATGGATAGTTCTCTGAAGACGTCCACGCAGTGTGCAGCAGCAGTCAAAAAAGCAAACGGGATGTTAAGAATCATTAAAAAGGGGATAGAGAATATGAGGGAGAATATCTTATTGCCCTTATATAAATCCATGGTAGGCCCACATCTTGAATACTGCGTACAGAGGTGGTCCCCTCATCTCAAAAAAGATATACTGGCATTAGAAAAGGTTCAGAAAAGAGCAACTAAAATGTTTAGGGTTTGGAACGGGTCCCTTATGAGGAGAGATTAAAGAGGCTAGGACTTTTCAGCTTGGAAAAGAGGAGACTAAGGGGGGATATGATAGAGGTATATAAAATCATGAGTGCTGTGGAGAAAGTGAATAAGGAAAAGTTATTTACTTGTTCCCATAATATAAGAACTAGGGGCCACCAAATGAAATAATGAGTAGCAGGTTTAAAACAAATAAAAGGAAGTTCTTCTTAACTCAGCGCACAGTCAACCTGTGGAACTCCTTGCCTGAGGAGGTTGTGAAGGCTAGGACTATAACAGGGTTTAAAAGAGAACTGGATAAATTCATGGAGGTTATGTCCATTAATGGCTATTAGCCAGGATGGGTAAGGAATGGTGTCCCTAGCCTTTGTTTGTCAGAGGGTGGAGATGGATGGCAGGAGAGAGATCACTTGATCATTACCTGTTAGGTTCACTCCCTCTGGGGCACCTGGCATCGACCACTGTCGGTAGACAGGATACTGGGCTGGATGGACCTTTGGTCTGACCCAGTATGGCCATTCTTATGTTCTTAAACTTTCAACCTCCCTAACAGCACAAAATCTGTCAGATTGGGGGTGGTAACTGCTCTGTTGTATCCCTGAAAATCTCCTCTATATGCCTCTCTGTTTCCCTTAGCTCCTCCACTTCAGCCACTCTGGCCTTAAGAGCCCATACTGTGTCTCTGAGAGCCATGAGCTGCTTGCACACATACACCACGAGACAAGTAATTGTACATGCTGCATTCAGTGTAATAAACTGGACAGCCTTTACTCTGCTGCTGGACTTCTGCATGCCTTATTTTTACTCTTGAAGCATTTTTTTGGCTGGTTCGTTTTTTGGGGTAGGGAGCAGGTTATTGGCCTAATTTTAGAGTATGTTTGTTAGGTGTATCTGCCTTTCACACTCCATCTCTAAACTCTCCTGGTTGCTAACTACTCTGGTCAGTTGGGAGCTGGCTTTCTAAACCCTTCTTCTCCCTGAGTTAACCCCTCCCCTCATCAAGGAATCCTACAGGGACTAGGGATCACAAGACAGCAGGCTAGAGCCATGTTAGTAAGCTCTCAGCCTAGCCAATCTGGTGACTTGTCTCAGCATGTGGTCCCCCACAACAGACCACACTATAATCATCAAATGTCCTGGACAAATGGGCAAACTATACATTAAAAATATGGTCAGGGTGAGTTTTATATTAACATCCACACTGCTGTTAGGTGCATAGCTTGGCCTTAAAACTTAAGAAACTAAGGAATTTCCAATTAAAATTGAATGACTGAGACTACTTCAGTTATAACAACATTTGATGTTGGCAGGTGCTACTTAAAGGGTTCATCCTGCTCCCAGTGAAGTCAATACTAAAACTCTCATTGGCTTCAATGGAAGCAGGAACAAACCACTGAGTTGTGATACTATCTCCACAAGGATGGGTCATAACCACAAAAAGGAAGTGTGATATTAACTTGTGCCACCACTTCTTTATCCCTATCCATGCATGTGCTTCTGGCATCCTGTTACTTTTCAATGAACAAGTTAATAAGAGACATTTCTGAACAAGCCCGACTAACCAAAGGAGAAGCTCTTGGAATCACCCAAAGAATTCATCTGCATCTCACTAATTAGAATATTCTCCAACAGAAATAATTGGGTATTGTTCATGGCAAAATGATAAATTATTGCACATGGAATTCCTTCATCAGTTAATATTGTTTTCAGATTTATCTTCATTCTTAGCTAAAATAGCAATTTAGCTGCTGTAGTCACTGAATTTCTCTAGAAGGCTTTAACATTAACCCTGCACTAGATATTCATAAACATGCTTCCCATGCCACTCAACATGCACAGGCTATGGGTATACAATATTTCAACATTATTTCAGGCTCAGCTTTGCTGGAAAGCAATTTGGAATCATACGCAGCTTTACAATATTGTACTCCAATAACCATGTCAGTTAAGCTCGGTCAGTCGTTACACACGCTCAATAGTGTGCACTTCCTTGTGGCTATTGAAGAGCTTGGTGCTTGAAACTCAATAACTGTGATATGCTTTATGAATGCTGTGTGCCCTGTTGTCTTCCCCTCAGTGTGGCATTAAAATAAAGAGGAATGCTTAAAGAAGGAATGGGTAAAACAGTTTGGATAAAACAAATTCACGCAAACAATTCAGCTGCATTACAATTGTTGGGTCAAGCTGAGACTGGAAATGGAAGAGTCAAATGAAAGAGGCTATGCACACAGGGTCATATCCTGGCTCCCATGCTGTTGCTTTGTGCTACTCCAGTAGTTCTGTACCATGTACAGAAACTGGTATGTTTATCAGCACCAAAGCAGCTATACCAACCTCACCATTTTCAAAATGTGGCTTTGTGATTTACCCTAATTGTAGAACTCCCACTGATTTTAACATGAATTGCCTGCCTAAATCTTCATGCAACACTAATAATTCATAGAAATAATAGAATCATAGAAATCATAGACTAATAGGACTGGAAGGAACCTCAAGACAAACCTCAGATGTTTGTCTAACCTGCTCTTAAAAACCTCCAATGATGCAGATTCCACAACCTCCCTAGGCAATTTATTCCAGTGTTTAACTACCCTGACAGTTGGAAAGTTTTTCCTAATGTCCAACCTAAACCTCCCTTGCTGCAATTTAAACCCATTGCTTCTTGTCCTATCCTCAGAGGTTAAGAAAAACAATTTTTCTTCCTCCTCCTTTAACAACCTTTTATGTACTTGAAAATTGTTATGTCCCCTCTCAGTCTTCTCTTCTCCAAACTAAACAAACCTAATGTTTTCAATCTTTCCTCAGAGGTCATATTTTCTAGACCTTTAATCATTTTTGTTGCTCTCCTCTGGACTTTCTCCATTTATCTACATCTTTCCTGAAATGTGGCATACAGAACTGGACACAATACTCCAGCTGAGACCTTATCAGTGTAGAGTAAAGCAGAATTACTTCTTCTGTCTTGCTTACAACACTCCTACTAATACATCCCAGAATGTATACATCCCTTTTTTTGCAACAGCGTTACACTGTTGACTCTCATTTAGCTTGTGATCCACTATGACCCCAAGATCCCTTTCTGCAGTACTCCTTCCTAGGCAGTCATTTCCCATTTTCTATATGTGCAACTGATTGTTCCTTCCTAAGTGGAGTACTTTGCATTTGTCCTTATTGAATTTCATCCTATTTACTTCAGACCATTTCTCCAGTTTGTCCAGATCATTTTGAATTTTAATTCTATCCTCCAAAGCACTTGCAACCCCTCCCAGCTTGCTATCATCCACAAACTTTATAAGTGTACTGTCTATGCCATTATCTAAATTGTTGATGAAGATATTGAACAGAACCAGACCCTGGACCAAGCCCTGCAGGACCTCACTTGATATGCCCTTCCACCTTGACTAAACCACTAATAACTACTCTCTGGGAATGGTTTTCCAACCAATTATGCACCACCTTACAGTAGCTGCATCTGAATTTCCCTAGTTTGTTTATGAGAAGGTCATGTAAGACAGTATCAAAAGCTTTACTAAACTCAAGATATACCACATCTACTGCTTCCCCCCATCCACAAGGCTTGTTACTCTGTCAAAGAAAGCTATTAGGTTGGTTTGACACAATTTGTTCTTGACAAATCCATGCTGATTGCAAACATTTAGAAAATATTAAGGTAATAAGTGACAAATTGATTGCTTAATTATTTGCTCCATTATCTTGCCAGGTACTGAAGTTACACTGACTGGTCTGTAATTCCCTGGGTTGTCCTTATTCCCCGTTTTATAGGTTGGCACTATATCTGCCCTCTTCCAATCCTCTGAAATCCCTCCCATCTTCCATGGTTTTTTGAAGATAATCACTAATGGTTCAGATATTTCCTCAGTCAGCTCCTTTAGTATTCTAGGACGTATTTCATCATGGTCCTGGTGACCTGAAGACATCTAACTTGTCTAAGTAATTTTTAACTTGTTTTTTCCCTATTTTAGCCTTTGATACTACCTCAGTTAATACCCCTAATGTTTCTGATTCCCCTGTGAAGGAAAGAAGTCATTATACAATGAGACTATTCCTTGATGACATATCATACAAACACAGTTTTACACTCATGCCTTAGTCACTTCTGTAAATAGGACTTCTAATGTGAATTTATGAGTTCATGGCTTGCCAAGTGCAGCTGTTTCCCAAAGATCTCTAGTGAGTGTTAGGGGGGAAAAATAGTTGAGCAACTCATGTCCAGTTATGTTTCTCGTTAATTTCATTATAAACAACTGGCCCATATGAGAGAAAGTAATTGTGTGGAATGCTAGAATCACAAACATGAAGAAGAACATGTAAATCATGGACAAGTTCATAGGCTAATGAGGGAGAAATTGAACTATCCTTAGCCTCTTAGATAAAGGGTATAAGACAGCCATCTGCATTACTAGAAGTACTTCTAGAAATACTTAATGTTTTTTTAAAATAAAAAAGCCATTTACAAATTAACAGAGTAGTCATATGAATTCATGAAAACAGCATTATCAATTCCGTAAAGGGGCATGTAGCTTCATTGACTATATCTGTTTACACCAACTGAAAATCTGGTCTTTTGCACCTTGAATTTAAATTCTGGGAGTGAAGGAATGCAGTGGGAGAGCTGACTGACTCACATTATGGAGACTATACCAGCATAGTTAGGCCACCATAGCCTTGTTGTGAAGACATGGCCTGCACCAAGAGAAGGGTTTTTTTCTGTCAGGGTAGGAAAATACCTGCTCGAATGAAATTAGCTATGTTGACGGAAGCCCCTTTCTGTTGACATAGCTGCTTCTACTCAGGGGGTTATGTAGCTATGTCAGGCCAGGGGGTGCATTACTTTTTCTTACTAATGTAGTTATGCCTATTTAACTTTTCAGTGTAGGCCAGGCCTCAGGCCTTTACGATTTATCACATAGGCTCTGGATCCATGTAACCAGATCTTTATGCCTACACAGAGCTCCAATATAGGAATGAGCTAATACTGATAGAAAATTGGAATTTCTGTCCAGTGGGAAAATCCAATATTTTGACATCTGTTTTTGTCCCAAATCAAGATGAAAAGTTGAAATATCAAAATTTTAAAAACAGGACAAAAAGTTTGGAAAATGTTGATTTGGAAATGTTGAAATGAAACATTTTGATATTCCTGAATCAAAGCATTTTATTTCTGTTTGTCAAACCACATCGAGATGCTTTGTTTTGATTAAGTTCAACATAGAATTGTATCTGCCTAAGCTGCTGTGGCCCCTCGTGTAGTTCAGTGGCACATGAACCAGTCTTCTCTATAGCCAGGAACCCTGGACAGACTACACCTCACATGACGTGTCTTGGTCAGGAGGCACCCAGGAGGCACTGGGGTGGTTCAAAAAGAGGCGAGTCTACAGGGCATCATGGAAGATGTAGTCCAGTCAGGGAGCTGAGCTGTAACAAGGTGTACTGACTCAGGAGCTAACTCAGCACCCTGTCACTCTACCAGTTCATATTAATTGAATCGGACTGAAAGGCAGGCAGCTGGCATAGGAGACCAAGTGGAGATACAGCTGGAGGAGCTAATTGGTTGGAGGTGTCCCCAGCAACTAAGACTAGATAAGCAAACAGGAAGGATGTGGTGGGAAGGAGCCTGAAGGAAGGCAGAAGTAAGCAGGACTTGCTGTAGCAGCACCTACCTCTTCCCCAGAAGAAAATGGGGAAGTTGGCTATTGATTCTAATTATAATAAAGCTGGTGGAGGTTAAGAAGACTGGGAGTGGTTGTGATCAGTGAGGTTGGAAAAGGGACTCTCCCTCTGACACCAGCCCATACAGGAGAATGGGCGCCAGGACACACTTAAACCCCAACTTCTACGAGGTACTGCAGCAACTCAGGTAGATCCTGATTCATGTCAAACGGAACTGAAATGAAATGGTTTGGTTTGGTCTGACAAATCAAAATGTTTCACTTAGGGCAGGCCAGACCTGAAATGAAATATTGTTTCAATTTTCTTAACAGAAAATTGAAAAATTTTGGCAAAAATCAAGTTTTTCTATTGAAAAAGTTGATTTTGCAGAAACTGTATTTTCCAAAAAACAAAACAAACAAAGAAACAAACAAAAAAACATGGATCTCCTGACCAGCCCGTCTAGACTTAGGCCAGAGTTTGTATCACCTTGATACTTGCAAAAGGCACTATGGAAATCAAACAGTTAATATAATGATTTTTGCAGTAGGAGAGTGGAATGGATTTAGAGCTCCTAAGAGGGTAAACCAAGAAAAAAAATGACCAAACTCTTTAAAAATTCTTTTTAATTTAAAAAAAGGCATTGGTCCTTTAAAAAACAGCCCCTGACATTTTAAAAATCTAAATGGTCATGAGTATTACAAGTAGTAAATATATTCCAAAATGCTTCAAATTCAATGGGAGCCTTTCCATTGACTCCAGTGGGCTTTCAATCAGGCTCTTCAGGAGGAATGTTTGCACACAGGTTGATGTTGAATCTTCATACTGTGACATCATTTCTGCACACTGAGTGGCTTATTTGTTGTAGTGCACTGTCACTCGTGCTGTTAAAAGTGAAGTGACCACAGCAGAAAGAACAACAGGGACTTTTTTTATAACCATTGTGGCGGCAACATATCTAACGGATATGGCACTGGACAGGGAGTCAGGAAACTTGAGTCCTCTTCCTGTCTCTGCCGCTGATCTGCTCTATAACCTTGGGCAAGTCATTACATCTATTTCCCCTCCCACAATTGTCTGTCTTGTCTAGATTGTAAGGCCTTCAGCTCAGGGATGGTCTCTCACGCAGCAGTTCCCTAGGACAGAGATGGCAAACCTCAGCTGGGAGCCTCCACCTGCTACTGTAGTATTAAGAATAATAAAATTTGCAAATTCTCAGTCACATTCAGATTCAAGTCATGTCTTCACCATTTTTGTTCACTGTTCAGAATTAATGAGCATGAAGATTTGCTCATATGAACGTTTGCAGAAGGTGAATTTTCTGCACATAACCAAAATTCAATTCAATCAATAATTTTTTTTTGAGAGAGCGTAGTTTATAAATATTATACCATCAATCAAGCACATAAGAAAGTAGCCAGTAACACGTGAATTATAAATATCAAATAATAGTTTGAATGTTCACTACAAACAGCTCACAAACATAGGCAAACATTTGTTCATGTCAATTATCTGATGAACAATTTTAAATTACCAATATTTGTAAAATATTTGATCTACAAAGAGAAAAAGAGATTAAATTTGTCAGATCAATTGTTTGCAGTTAATAATGTGACCACTTCTACCAAGTGCTATGAAATGGCCTGAGAATTTTTCTTTCTTTGTCCAGGAATTTAGTTTTCAGGAAAAAAATGTACATTGATTTTTTTTTACTTGCCACATGTAAGAAAAAATAAATTAATGTTCCACCTTTTATCTACTGAAGATCTGGGGGGAAGAGGGGGGACAGAAGAAACCAAGTAGACAGACTCAAATGTATTTTGGGGGCCTGATCCAATGCTCATTTAAGACAATGGGAAGACTGGCATTGGTTTTAATGGCACTGAATCAGGTGTGTTCATTCCTTAAGTGTATAGAGGTATGAATCCACTTGACTTAAGTGATAGTTTAACATCCATAAATTTTTGGCTTCAAATCCAAGTTCCCAAACTTCAGTTAACAGATTTATGGAGTGTCATCAACCTTGGCTATGATTTGTATCCGTTCATTAGTTTGTTTGCTGTGGCAATTGTATGCGGCTACTAGCAAAAAGCACTAGCTGCTCCTGATGTAGCATCCAGACAACAGCAGAGGTCAAAAATTATTGGAGTTTGTGATGGCATAAAACATCACTAGAAGAGAAGGTGTGAGGTGACAGAAAAACAACCTAATACAGCATTTGGCAAGACGCTAAAAGGACAAAGAAAGAAAGGAATTAATCTTGGTAAGAACATGGAGCGAAAAGAATGTAAAATAAATATCCATAAACTAAACTGTGATTACAAAATCTGGGAAATAACATGTTTTAGAACTAAAGGGTTTTAGATCATGACCTTCAGCTAAAAATTTAAAGTCAGGAATTACAAATCAGCCATATAAATCAGTCCATTTTTATTAATAAAAAGCGTATTTATATCCAAAGTACAAAGTAGTGACTTTCAAACCAGCTGCTTGACTTATAAGTGAGTGATACAACTTATAAATCAGGCACATGAACTATCCAGCATTTCCTACACTTATAAATCAGTCTTCTTCACAAAGCAGTTCCCTGACTGGGAAATCACTCTCTTGATTAATAAATCAGTCACCACTAGATGCATAAATAATGGATATGAATCATAAATCTCCTAGCCATCAGCCACATGTTTCATAAATCAGAAACTCAGTATATAATCGAGCATTTAAGAACACTTATTATGAACAATTTAGCAAATCAACACCAAAATTGCCTTCCACGACACGCACAGCACACTCTGCAAGACAGATGGCGTAGGTGCAAAAAAAAAAATAGGCTCTTCTGCAGCCCCAGTGCAATTTGCCACTATACTGGGAACTTACTGTTGCGTGTTACTATTATAAGATGATTTTTTTTAATTGGGAAAAGTCAGGAAAGTTCTTCTCTAGTCCCACTCCTCACACCTCCCCTCCAAAAAATCAAAAGCAAAACAAAAGAACCCAGAATTCTCTGGGTCTAAACCAGCCAAAATCTATATTTTCCATTCTTGTATATATTTTTCTGTGGGCTGCATTATTAAATATATGACAACGTGTTCTTCCTCCCCATTAGGTATCTGTCAAATAATTTACTGTATGTAAGCAGAGAGGTAACTGAATTATGAAACTCCTTCAGTTCAGTGAGAATTGGTAAACAGTTGTATCATTTTCAATAGACCTGTGTGTATGTATATGTTATATTTATCACAGGGTAGAAAATCAAATCAATGTAATTTCCAGTAGGTATACCTTGGCTTAGACCTACATTAGAGGACATGAGCATTATTACACTGTTATTAACCAAGGGTTACTATTCCATACTGAAATAACTCTGAGTCAGATTCTGCAACTTTAGCATTTACCCCTGGGAGTAGTCCCAATGACTTCAGTTGGGACTGCTCACATAAGTAGTACTCCAGCCTGGTCTACACTTAAAACTTAGGTTGACATAGCTATGGTACTCAGGGATATTAAAAATCTACATCCCCGAGTGCCATAACTGTGCTGATCTAATCCCGTAACCCCAATGTAGAGGCAGCTAGGTCAATGGAAGAATGCTTCTGTTGACCTAGCTACCATTCCTCGGGGACATGGAGTTCCTACAGGAATGGAAAAGCCACTTCCACCACTGCAGTCTGAATCTACACTTCAGCAGTGGTTCTCAATTTATTTATTTTTTGCGGACCACTTGAAAATTGGTGAGGGTCTTGGCAGACCACTTAATGATCTTTCCAAATGTTGTTTGTACTGCTAGCTAACTATTGTAAAGCACTTTGGATAAAAACACTATATAAATTAAAAAATAATAATAATTAACATTTTTTGTTCTACAAATAAAAACACACAACTCATATTTTAATATCAGTAGTCTTACCTTTCTAATGCGATGGGTGTGCCCTCTCTCCCCTGCCGCAACAGCCTCCGAGATGGGGCTGAGAAGGAGGGGGGGATCTCTCCCTCTCTCCTTCACTGCAGCAGCCCCCAAGCTGGGGCTGGGAAGGAGGGATGCCTCTCCCCCACCACAGCAGCCACAGAGCTGGGGCTGGGAAGGAGTGCCATCTCTCCCGGCAGCCGCAGCCCTGGAGCTGGGGAAAGTCACCTCTTTCTCTGATCGCTGCAGCCCTACATGTCCCACATTCCCCCCACCCCCTCTTCTCACCCCAGTGCCCCCTCCCACCTACTCCCTATTCGCCCCAAGGCCACCACCTCACCTTACATGTGTGTCTTCTCCAGGGTCCAGGCACCTAATTAGTGGAGCAATGCCTGAGCAGCTCCATTAATGAGGTGGGTGGCCCTTCATTCTCTTGCGTGCGGCCGCCCAGGCGCGCACCTTAGAGGGAACGATCTGCAGACCACCTGAATAGAGCTCGCGGAGCACAGTTTGAGAACCTCTGCACCACAGGGTTATACTGGCATAGGGATGGCACCATAGCTCTGTTACTATAATCCCTGTAGTGTAGGCATGGCCTCAGTGTAAGTGTTGCACACTCAAGTCCTGTACAGATTTTACAGTGGACCGTTATGCATGTCACAAATTGACACAAGTGTTCGCAATCTCAGCAGGGAGACCAAGGAATGAATGGGTCATGGAGAGTTAACTACCCTTTTATCATTGGAGATGGTCCCCTAAGTGTCATTAAGAGGCACATGGGCAAGGTAATGTTAGGTGACCTTGCGCGGCTGCCTATCTTATACTTGTTCTGTGGATAGAGGACTCCAGTCTGATGGCCAGCACCTTTCATAAGCACTAAATTCACATAAAAATATATTTTAAAGAAAGAATATGCAGGAAGCAGGAATTAGAGGGCTAATGAAAGAGTCATAAACACATGCTGACTGTTCATAAGTGCTGTCCTTGTGTAAAGTTTCTCAGATTAAAGATGAACATTTTTCTTTTGTGAAACAGGGAGACAGATTTTGCACAACAGACTGCAATAAAAATAAAATGGCAGTCACAAATGGCAACTATGGATAATAATAATGAGTTAAACTAATGTATTCTCTGAACCATTCAAGAGCAATGGTTGAGACTGTGTGTGAAATTTCATCCCATATTATAGTTACCTGATAGGATTACTTATATGTAACTATGACTAGGCCCAAGTTTTATATAGGGCTTTTTTCTAAGATCTCACTCTATTATTGTTGTTCCTCTCTCTTTCTGTGTGTGTGTGTGTGTGTGTGTGTGTGTGTGTGTATGAGTGAGAGAGAGACAAAGCAAGTTTAAAAAAAAACAAGAAATAAAAATTCATGAAAATATATTGAAATTGTTAGCACTTTGCAGGGTTCAAAAAGGACTCGTTTTCTTTCTTTTTTTTTAAATAAATCTCTAGTTTATCAAAATCTGGGGTTTTTTACTGAAAACCAGGGTTTCAATAAGTGAAAAAAATCAACAATGATGTTGAAAAACTATTTTGACAAAATTGTAATTCAAAATATTGAGAAAATTTTGCAAAAAATGGAAAATTTCAATGTCAAGTGTTGATCATGAATAGTTTGATTTTTAAAAATAAAGGCATTTTGTGATGCAAAAATATGTGGAAAATTTCATCATTTATATGTGTATATTATCAGCAGAAATGGTAGCACCACCTGTTATTAAGATTGCAAAACACCATTATAAAACCCTGTTTTCAGTTGCTTATAAATTTATTAAACTTTAACTATTCAGGCTGAAATTTTCCATATTGTGTGTCTGCCTCAGGCTACATTTACTTCAAAAATTTCAACCAAAATTGTTTTTAGTAATGAGGTTAGGGAAAAATAAATTGGTTTGTCCATGTTAAAAAATTCTGACAACCTTTTATTTGAAAGCTTTTAGCAACCTATTTCTTGGGAGTGGTATCTGTGATGTGCTTTTGCTGTCTCCATGAAAATCCGCCCAAATTATAAGCCTTTGAAAAAATGCAGTTTGCACATGCTCAGTAGTGACCTGCTAGAGTTAAACAGCTGGATTCCCCAAAAGATTCTGTTCACACTGAGCATGCTCCAGCTGTGGTGAAGCAGGACTTTCTCTGCAATTACAGCTCTGGACTGCTACAGGCCATGTGCTATGTCCAGGTCCAAGTATCTGAAGTGCGAGCAGGGAGGCTGTCTTCCTGTGCCCTCAGTGTCCTCCCTTTTGGGTCTGAGCAGTGTGGAGAAGGAAGCTGCTTGGTTCAAATGCAGAGGGGGCAAGAGCCACATCTTGTGGAAAAAACAACAGTACATGAACATGCAACTGAAACTTTATCATAATAAAAAGAACGAGAAGTACTTGTGGCACCTTAGAGACTAACAAATTTATTTGAGCATAAGCTTTCGTGGGCTAAAACCCACTTCATAGGATGCATGCAGTGGAAAATACAGTAGGAAGGTATATATACACAGAGAACATGAAAAAATGGGTGTTGCCATACCAACTCTAACTCACACGGACTCCTCGTTCTTTTTGCTGATGCAGACTAACACGGCTTCCACTCTGAAACCTGTATCATAATATTTGCACACATGCGAGCAGAGTTAAGGTTGCACAGGCAACCTTAATTCTGGCATTTATTACTGAATGCTTCATTTTGCAACTTTGATAATGCTCTTTTAACCTAGTTTTCTGTGTGTGTGATATATTTCATACACACATACTTACACACACACACACACACACACACACACACACACACAATATCTATTGCATTGTTCAAGGAAAAATGAAAAACACAGAATTTGTAAAAGCTAAAAAGCTTATTAATAGTTTCAGCCAGTTGGTAGCACACTTACACCTGGGCTACCTATGGGCTCAAACCCAGTGTTGACATTTGAGTTCAGTAATAAGGGGAGGTTGAAAAGCGTGCTGCTCTGTAAGAAGGGGCCATGCTTTGTATGAGACTTTAAACCAACGTTCTTATACCTGTCACTGGCTCTCTAGGTGGATTTTAAACAATCCATGGCAATTTTAGAAGAGAGCACCTGGTGCCCTGAACTGAATGTCTTCATGTATTAAAAACAGACTCAAGAGTCCAAGGCTGTGTGGGAGCTATGGCTGAATCCATAATTGTTGCCACATTTGCCTATAAGGCAATATATAAAACACAATTGTCCCCTAGCTAAGTGCATTGCAGAAATATTTCCTTTGACCAATTGACCTTTTCCTGTCAAGTATATTTTCTTTGCCTTTCCTGAGATAGTCCATATTCTCACCCAGGAACAAATCCTAAGTCCTTCTTCGTGGCTGTACAGAACTCCAAATACAGCAGAAGCATTGCAGTTCTACTGCATTGATGGGGAGGGCAGGACTTTGAGATGCTATGAGGAGGTCTGAAACCCCTGAGCTATTGAGTCTGTTAAGTCAGCAGGGAATTTCTGCATATCACCACACATTGAGACTTGAGGTAGACATGGGGACTATGAAGGGCAAGGATTTTGGATTGACTGGCCTATGCCCCCTGTGAAGCAGAGGAACGGTGTGAAACCTTGAAGTTTCTGTGTGGGCTAGCAGCCACAGAGATGATCCACTGCCACTCTGCAACCTACCAGGGAAATGAACCACCCCAGGTCATTGGAGATGTTCCCTGCAACATCTCCAGCCTGGTGCCGAGAGGAAGGCTTAACCCACAAACTGCTGTTCCCAAATCTCAGCTCCAAGAAAGCTGCCAGTCAAGTTCCATGAAAGTTTTTGCAAGTGTCATTCAAAATTTGCACACAATGAAATGTACCTCACCCAGTAAGTATTACTACAAGCTTCATCAGGCAGTCCTTGGAGGATAAGCTCCCACTGTATTAAATGTGAGTTTGCCACTGTAAGTCCCACAAGATCAAGAGCTACATTCAATTATAGTGAAATTCATCCCTGTAAAAAGGGCCAGTACAAAGTCTATGCATCACTTAAACCCTATTTTGGAGGTGAAATAGGACTTAGTTGTGCACAGCCATTCTACATTTATTCTGCATAGAAATGAATTTCACTCTTTATGAATGACAAGTGAAAAGATTAGGGCTACAGACAGGGGAAAGTACCAAGAGGTCAGTAATGAAAACAGATCATTTTATGATTATTCCCTGGTATACAGCATCATTAAGCTGGAATTTAGGTTGATTAGGTATGTCACTAATCATTTTGGAAATAACCTTAAAAGAGCATTTCAGTAAAAATGAAAACAAAAAACCTAAACTTTTGACAGCCTGGAAATTTAACTACGGACCTGTTAAGAAAGAGAGAAATATTGGAAATGCACAGTATGGAGATCTATACCTCCTCATCTACATTACAGGTATTGTGATCTGGGGTTTTGGTGTGGTCCAGTATTAAATATAAAGTTAAATTGCAATGGTTAGATTTCCATCCTGTTTAAGGTTTCAGAGAAAGTGAAAGTGTGTTTAGGATTGTTCCGATCCTCAGTTTTTATTCTGGCCCATTTCTAGAAATAGCTTTTGCATAAAATATGATGATTGAATGCATCTATCAAGCTGTTCACTAGACTGACACTGTAAAACAAAATGGAAAAGAGAATTAGAAACTGCATCTAATTTCCCAGGTCTTAATGGAGAATCATTAGCATAAATCACTATGATCACTATAGCTTTCCTTACACATAAAACAAAAAAAACTTTTAATCTCTTTAAAATGCCCCATCATCATATGTGTGTTATCTTAAGGACAGATTCTGATGCCTTTCCTGATGGTGGATAGTGCTTTACTCAACAAGTGGTCCCATTGGTGGGAATGGGGTACTCTTGATTTGGAGTAAGTTACTATTTCCTCAAATATGAGTGTCAGAAACTGGACCACAGAAATTAAGAGCTGCATTCTTTCCTCCCATGGAAAAAAAGACAGCTGAAAGAGGAATTTAAATGTGCATGGAATTCAAGACCTTATTCTCTTGAGTGGAAGAAAGGGTTGTAAGTTTGGGAAGGTGCAGAGATTGTGGCTCAGCTACCACAAAGATGCCTGGAGACTGCTCTGTTCATTCCCTCTGAGGCACCTGGCATTGGCCACTGTCGGACGACAGGATACTGGGCTAGATGGACCTTTGGCCTGACCAGTATAGCCATACTTATGTTCCTAAGTACTTACCTATAGGAACATCCAAGTCTAGATCAGAGCATCTGCACAGAAGTCCAGCCACTTTGCACTATTCCCTGGGACCTCACCTTTCTTCCTGGCAGCACAACCAATGAGGAACCAGGCTGCCACTGAGAGCATGCCCTGTAGACCCAGAGCTAGAAACAGTGGCTAGACTCTCCCCAGATGTACTTGGCTTGGAAGCCCATGGGACCCAGTGACTGGGTCCACTCACAACATACTGGTAACTGTACAGGGGGGTACTGGGCCAGGTTGTTACAGACTCCATAACAAGGAGGTAGCCATGTACTGACCAGATTTACACTACTTTCATCCCATCCACATATAAGAGTAAGAGGCCCCGATACTTCAACAGTGATATCAAGCACAGGATCTAATGAGATGATACTTCTCCAAGTATAGTCCTACCAAAGAATGAAATACGGAAAGATGGAATGTGAAGAGATGCTAATTTGGAGCGATTCCATTTTGATTGATAGCCACACTGCTATCATTACTTTTTTAATGTGATACCCTTTTTATCAACTCCTCCATATCAAACATCAATGCAGCCAGTTAAAATCAACTGAAATTTTTTTTTGTCATTTACTGCATACTTTAAAGGCCCTAATACCATAAAATAATATCTGCATACAAGAGAGTATGATGGATGGCAATACAAAGGTAAATCATATTATCTACAAAGGCCATCCTGGTCTTTCAGAAGAAAGATCTGGGCAGGAAGAGAAGATTAATGGCAGAAAACTTTGCATTATAACATGATTGATTCCATTGTTCTGTGTCTTATAGACAGGTGTCGAGTGTATCCTTGAATGCTTCCAGTGATGGCAATTCCATCATTTCTTAGGCAGCTTGTCTAGTTGCCTGACCCCTCTGAGAAGTTAATGTTTGTCTCAACTTTTCCTCCCCCCACCCCCAGCTTAAACCCATTAATTCATATTTTGTGTTGTTGGAATAGTTGCTTTCTGTGTCATCTTTATAAGATCCCTTTCCTTTGTACATTTAGGGCTTGGTCTTGCAGTTTTAGCACTGACTTCAATGGAAGCAGGATCAAGACCTTATAGACCTTGGGGAAGATTTTCAAAGACTCAAATGGCAGATAGGGACCTAAATGTCATTCATGCTTGGAAAATCTCTCCCTTATGTTTCCCCTCAGTCTTCTTTTCTCTAGACTGACTACGGCCCACTTCTCTTAATCTTTCCCCATACCATAGATCTTATTTTCCCCAAAGTCTTCTATAATTTTGTTGCTTTCTCCATGTTTTCTCCAGTTCTTAAATTCTCACATCGAACATGCAACAGTTAAAGCAAATTAAGTCCATTAAATTAAAGGAGATTTAAAGCAACGAGGTGATGTTAAACTCAGACCAGTGCTTCTGAATTTTAAAATCAATGTAGAATGATCAAGCATATCGAATGCTTTACACAAATCTACAGCAGCTGTATAAATTTTTTAAAAGCCTCGATTAATGGCCTGATAAAACTCATTTGTTAATTTAAGTAATGCTGGAGTTGCAGAATGATTTACTGGCCACGCAGGTTTTAAAGAATGTACAATGTTGTGCTGAGTGATTCAGCAATTTGAACAAGAGAACTTCCCACTGCCAGCCCCCTTCTCTCCAATCATTTTCACAATGGCAAACGCGGTGCCAAACAATTTATGCCCACCTTTAGCATCTGGAATAGAAAAACGGATGGGCTCATGGAACTGGTAATGGAATAGAGAGACGTTCACTCCTTGTTTATGGTGCTATTGGGGACTGTGCCTTTAACAACTGGGCTTTCCTACAGACAAGCTAGGCAGGGAATTGTAAAGCTGTTGTTATGCAAAGCCATTTAGGATCCAACACAGAATAAACCAGCTCTCTTGTAAACACCATAAACACTGAGTGATCACTGACCTAACTCTAATTACTGGTTCCAATCTGAACCAGATCTGTACTAACAAGAGACATTAATAATAATATTGTGCTCTGTCTTTTGAGGATACAGAGTGCTTTAAAAATATTTGTTAATTAATTATCACAAAAAGAGTTTGTAAGCATTATCATCTGTTACTTACTGGAAAACTGAGGCACAAAGGAATGAAAGGACTTGCTCAAGGTCATGAAGTAATTCAGTAGTGAAATCAGGAACAGAACCTGAGTTTCTTTGCAGCTGTCCCTTGCTGTATCCACTAGACAATACTTTCTTTGAAGGATCAAAGAATCAGCAGTTCCTCACAGGGCCTAATCCCACTTCCACTGAAGTCAGTAGAAGTTTTCACATTGACTTCAGCATAAGCAAGCTCAGGTTCACGGGTTTTTGTATGAATCACAGAGTTAGAAAGGGACTATGGTCATCTACGCCAATTGCCTGCATCAACCAGGAAACATGCTCACCCGGATCCTCAGCTGGAGTAAATTGTCATAGCTCTATTCACTTCAGGTGAGCTATGACAACCGAAGCGGCCTCTCAATGCTCCACTTTTTTATGAGTATTTTTACTTTAATAAAAATAATTTATATGGCACCTTTTATTCTGAAAGATCTCAATGCATTTTAACTCATGGATTGCTAAATACCTACACTTCAGGCACCATGAAATACAGCCACATCTAGAATCTTTAAACAATAGCTGTAACACTTAGCTACAGAGGTAGGCCCTGATCTTTCAGTGCAGTCCACACAGGCAGACCTCTGCATGGAGCTCACTGAAGGTGTTAGGATATAGATATTCAGGCCTATCTGTAAAGGCCTATACTCTAAGAATTTAGGTGTTTTCTTATCACTTAGCTAGTTATAGAGGTATAAAAGAGAGAATCAAAATCACTGTCTGCCGGTGTAAGGGCCTTCTCTTACTGTGACAGTCTGAGGCCCAGTTCTTGGCTGAGCAGCAGAGGCAGCCATAAGCTGGGAAGCAAACGGTCACATCCTTACATTCCAAACTAGTCACATTGAAATAAGGTGCTATTGGGCTGTTAGGAATACAGTCCTGTCCTGATAATGCTTATCACCTCCAGAGAAAGGGAAGTGCCTAGAAAATGTAAAAGAAAACTTAGTTTGATAGCATCCTGTCTGGCAAGAACTCACTTATCAATAGCTGGAATGTGAAATCCTCATTTCTGTGTTGTTCTATCATTGTAGTCCTCATTTCCCTATTGTTTGTCTGTATTATCTGTCTGGTTCTGTGATTGTTTCTGTCTGCTCTATAATTAATTTTGCTGGGTGTAAACTAATTAAGATGGTGGGATATAATTGGTTAAATAGTCATGTTACAATACGTTAGGATTGGTTAGTTAAATTTCAGGAAAATGATTGGTTAAGGTATAGCTAAGCAGAACTCAAGTTTTACTATATAGTCTGCAGTCAATCAGGAAATAAGCGGGGTGGGGAAATTGGAATCATGTTTTGCTAAGTGGGGGAATGGGAACAGGGACACAGGTAAGACTCTGCGGTGTCAGAGCTGGGAAGGGGGACACTAAAGAAGGAAACTGGAATCATGCTTGCTGGAAGTTCACCCCAATAAACATAGAATTGTTTGCACCCTTGGACTTCGGGTATTGTTGCTCTCTGTTCATGTGAGAAGGACCAGGGAAGTAAGTGGGTGAAGGAATAAGCCCCCTAACAGAAGGGTCAAGGCTTTTGACAAGAAGTGAAGGATAATATTTTATTCAATTAAAATGCAGGAGGGATTTCGTTAGGCCAAGCACTTACGCTAGTTGGAATTTGGCCAAGATGCTGGGGTTAGCAAACTCTCTCCACTATTTTTGCAAAAATGCTATGGGAGCCTTAGTAACTACAAGTGATCAGAAAACCCTGGCTTCACATCTACTTTTAAAAACACTGTGGTACAGCGAGAGTTACATTCCTAGGGGACAGAGTAGCAGCAATGTTAGTCTGTATCCGCAAAAAGAAAAGGAGTACTTGTGGCACCTTAGAGACTAACAAATTTATTTGAGCATAATCGTTCATGAGCTACAGCGAGAATTTTTTCAGCAGTCACAAATGAATCAGTGACAATAAGGCCGTGTTTAGCATTCTTTTCACTGAAAAGGGGGACCTTCTTATTAAAGAAGACAATGGTGCCATTTAGAAGGGAAATATCTCTCATGGATAAGCTCGTGGCCATTTACTAAAATGGTAATGGCTATTTAATCTAGGTTGCAGGTGGAGGTTCAGTTAGTTATTTTGTTGAAAGGATTCAAAATCCAGATACTGACTGTTTTCCCATCCCTGCTTCAGACAAACAAGAAGTCAGTGATGCAAATCATTTGGGTGTTTATTCTCCTCAGAGGTGAAAAATCATATTTTATGTTCATGCTTAATATGGTAAGACCAACAAATGGTCCAATCTTGCAAACAGTTTCTACAGGACTTATCTTTACTTTTCCATGGACTTCAGTATGACTCCATGCAGGAATAAGGATATGCAGGCTAGTAACGTTTTTTAAACTCAGGACCTAAAATTGTATGAAAAATGAAGGATCAGATTTTGATACACTGGCTCACAATGAGTAGTGGGTTTCATACACAAGATTATTTGCAAATGTGCCTGGGGAAGCACTGAAGTACAGGAGAGGTAAGTAAGCATGCCATGATTCGTCACACATTTCTGTGTCTGACCACGAAGGAAAAAGTTGTGTGTTCATATACACAAGTCAGTTTCCCCTGCATGGTAGTATGGTTAAGATGGGTATTGAACTTACGACAATGTGTATCAACTGCTACATGCAGTAATATCACTTATAATACCTTTACCACATGCTCTAAAGTAATATTTCAGTTTTTGCTTTATGACTGTAAAAAATGTGAACATAGTCAGGAGGGATCATCTCCTGCTCATTAAGAAGGCTATCAAATCTGAATGGGCCATTGTGGGACATCACAATACAAAGACTTTGTTAATTGTAAACTTCATATCCACGAAGAAGCTATCTGCAAAACGGCTAATCTAATCAGCTTGAATTCTGGATAAAAGAAATAAAAATATCTGACAAGAAAAATTTTGATCTCTTTGGCTGCTTGAACTCTCACCGGACTGGAGCTGCAAACAGATCCCTAGGATCAATCTAGGTTAGCCCTAAAAGACATTTAGTGCTGAAAGATCACTACAATTCTGTCACCTTTTGGAACCATAGACCGTAACTCATTTGTGTATAAAAATTGCCTGCTTTAGTCTGTAAATAACTTTCTCATTTCTTTTTTCCTAGTTAATAAATCCTTAGTTAGTTTACTATCAGATTGGCTACAAGTGTTGTCTTTCGTGTGAGATCTGAGGTACAAACTGACCTAGGATAAGTAACTGGTCTCTTTGGACTGGGAGCTACCTAAATCTTTTGTGATCTTTGGTGTACAGCAATCAAGTATCACAAAGTATCACAGCTTGCCTGGGTAGCAAGATAGACCGGAATGCCCAACAGGACAGTCTGTGACTCCATGGTAAGACTGTTATAGTGCTTCAGGAGTTCACATGTGTTCCTGGGTTGGTGAAATCTAATTAGAGAATGTACAGCCAGTCTGGGGCCTCTGCCCTGCTTTTTTGACAGTGGGCCCTGAGGTAGGTACTCTCAGTCATGAACCACTACAGGCAGCGTGACATAAACCTCGGGATAAGTATACAGGATAATACAGAACTTCAGGTCTCATTAGCTCCCTGCAGCAACCCCCTGTTGAGGATTGGGAGGTCTAGGGAACTGCTACTCTCCAACAGCTCTATGAGCCATTGGCCCAGGGAGCTTTGAACATACCTCCTCCCCAAACAGATCAGTGTCATTCACGTTTGGATGAAATTGAACTCCAGAAAATCTGGCGTCACCTAAACTCTAATGTCTTATTAAACTCCCTCTCCCTCCAGGCTTTACTGAAGCTGAAAGCCCTGAGGCAGCCTGAGGTGAAGTAAATGAATGGTGTAGGGGTCACAAGATCTGGCTACAACAGAACTAGGTTCCCCTTGATAATCAAACCAATCTGGGATGTCATTTCTTTCTGGGCTAGAAAGGAACTGTTAGAATAGCCTATGCCATCCTTCGTCCAGATTTCTAAAGTAACCATTGTGGGGGGGAGGAGGGGAAGAAGGAGAAGGACTGGAGGAACTCCATAGATCAAAGGAGTCCAAAAGAACTGTGAATACTTCAGTCATCTAGAGTTCTATTTCTCCCTGGCATAACTCAGAATATTTTCTATTTTAAATCCTACTTCCCTGGGTAAAAGCCTTGGGGAGGGATTGATTTGTTTTGTGTTGGTTTTAGTTTAGGTTTGTTTTTTTTAATTGCCAAGGTGTTACAAACTAGAATGGGACAACGTAGCACAAAACACCCAGCAAATGTTCATGGGGATACAACCAATCATTTTGATTAGATAATATTCATAAACAGCTGTCATTTTCTGCTTACAAACGGTTGGGCAGGTGAGGTTCAAACATACGGAAGAAGCTACTATTAAGGTGAATCCTCTTATTCATGTATTAATGTTCTTGAATGAACTAGAACATTTATATGTGAATAAGAAAATTCATGTCTGCATATTCTTGTTCATTCAAGAACACATTTGTGCTAGAATCTATAAAAGCGGTGGTCATGCAATCAGAGAGTAGAAACAATACCAAGTGAGTTTGGTAACCAAATCACAAAGTTTGAATAACAAATTCCAAATACATAGTCATAGATTTTAAGGCCCATTGTGATCATCTAGTCTTTCCTCCTGTACAACACAAGCCAAGTGATTCTTGCACCACGCTCATAACTTCTGGTTGAGCTACAGCATCTCTATTTTAGAAAGATACTCGGTCATCATCCCAGGCTTGACAAAGCCCTGGCTGGGATGATTTAGTTGGGGATGGGTCCTGCTTTTGAGCAGGGGGTTGGACGAGATGACCTCCTGAGGTCCCTTCCAACCCTGAGATTCTAGGATTCTATCATCTGAAGACTACAAGTGACAAAGAATCCATCATATCCGTTATTAAATTGTTCCAAAAGTTAATTACCCTCAGTTTCAATTACATGAGCTTTATTTCTAGGCTGAAATTGGCTAGTTTCATCTTCTAGCCATTGGATCTCATTATGCTTCTGTCTGCTAGATTAAAGCGGCAGACAGAAGCATAATTCTGTTTGTTAAAAGTGGCTATGAATGGTTCAGAGAGCTCCTTGGCCAATTCTTTTAAAATTCCTGTGTGCAAAATCTGGAAGCCAGAAAGATCTAAGCAGCATTTCACTGCTTAAGTTCTCCCACTGTGTATACACCTTTTATAAACAGTCTTTATTTTCCTTTCATCATTTCAGCTGCTCAGCTTCATCCTAATATGTCAGAACAGGTTGAATTTGTTTGCATTTGACTGCTTTCACAGACAAGAATTTCCTGGGCTACCAATTTGTTTTCATTGCAAGCAGTAAATGACACTATATTCTACTCCTAACTAATGAGCCTCATTTTATAGGGTGGGATTCACAGCTAGTGTAAATTGGTACAGCTCCATTTACTTCAGTGGTGATTTATCAGTTTACACCAGACAAGAATCTGACCCACAATATAAACATACTGTACTTTTTTATATTTGTGCGACTTCCTTCTGGATCTTTGCCGATTTTTCAACACATACCAACTTTTTATTTCTCTTCTACCATCTTTAAAAATACGATGCTGTGAAAACTCTCCGTCTGGCTAAGAGGAGATAGATTAGAAGCCGATTCGCATTTCTCTGACTGTCTATCCGAGGGAGTTACTTGAGAGTTACTCTTGGGGGAATTCTGCATCACTGCAAATGTGCAGAATTCATGTCCCCCATCCCCCCGCCAGATTTCTTTGCTTCCCCACAGAAAAATGACTTCTGATGAGGAAGCAAAGGAAGGCACAAAAGCAGTCCTGCGCCCCTCCCCAGCAACACAGGCAGGTTGGTTTGGGCACCGGGAGCAGCCAGTAGAGACGTAAATCACCGCTACAGGGTGGAAGTCATGCATGTGTGTGAGAGAGAGATAGAGACGCTCTGTTCCTCTCACTTGGTATTGCAGCACACTCGGTGTGGAGGGGCAGGGCTTTGGGGTGTTTCTGAGGAGGTAGGTGTGGGGCAGGCTCTGTCCCTTCAGTCAGAGCAGAATGTAGCGGCCTGTCTGCTTAGTGAATTGTTCCCATTGTCTATGTGAAATCCCACAGGAGTAAAAAATAGGTGTGAACGTTTTAAGGCTCCTTACATTTCCAGAATGGTATAAAGGATAGTATGGCCTTATAAATGCTTATGGTGCTTTAGAGATTAGAACTGGTCTAAATTTTTGGACTGAAAAAATTTACTATTACAATGTGCTCCATGAACTGTTTGCTACTGACCTTTCTGGAGATGGTTAGTAGCCAGTATAAATTGTGAGTATGATTCCCCCACCCTCACTTGCCTACAATGTAACACTGAGCATGAGGCTGCATATATCTGTTGACTAATAACTAGAAATAAAGAATCAAATCTAGCTAGATTATTATTAGGCAAGGGGGGTTGGGTATTTCCTCCAATGTTCCCTCCTCCCATTCTCCATCCATTGTATTGTAGTTTAAATAAATTACAGAAATAATTGAAACCAGAGTGATTATATTGCACTATTTTGACAAATTAAATATGCAAAAATTTGCAGAATTTTAAAATATTGTGCTCAGAATTTTAAATTTTTTGGCACAGAATTTCCCCAGGAATAGAGTGGAGATTTCCCCTCTTTAGAACAGTTCCCACGCTGCCATTGATTCAAACTGTGGTCACAACCCTGTAAAAACTCCTCACAGACACAGGGACCCAGCTGTTTGGAGTTCATTGCAAGACCAGGGCCCACGTTATTTTTCAGCAAGCAAGACATCTGCAAATACCAACTCAGAAGAGCCCTTCATTTCCAACTTTATGTTCAAATGCATTATTTCATTTTCAGTTTACTCATAATGAGATGAGCTTTTGACCTTTTAAACTTTCAGACAACTGGGCAAAGGAAAATGGCTAGAGTTTTTCTTCTGAGAAATGACTAGGATAGTCAATGTTTCCTTCACATCTGCTACACATTATTAAGCACCTGTGGCAGGGTACTGCTAGAGAGGCCTTAATCAGCTCCTACCACTCCAGCACCAATCAAGGGGATTGGATTGGGGCTGGGTAGATAGCCTGATGCTTGCCTGGTAACTGACCACACCTGCCAGTCTCGTTAGCAGGAGCTATGAGGCTGGGAGGAAGTGAGAACAAAGGGGTAGGAGTCGGACGAGACAAGACTTGACTCAGAGGGAGTGGGGAGTCTGCTCGTCTGCTGCTGGCCAGGCCTGTGGTAGGCCAAGCTGTTGTAAAAAGCTTGTATATAGTTGGAAACTGGTGGTGGGGACTTGATCACAAATAAAGAACACGGGTGTTATACCAGCCTGAAGTGTCTCTGAGAAGAGGGGGAGAAGGACCGAACTGGAGGGGCATGGCATGCGCCCCGTTATAGCGCCATATGAAGTCTAAACCAATGAAACAAAAAAGAAACCATGTAGTGCCCTATATCTAACAATAACAGTAGGTCTTTTCTCCTCCATCATGAGTAAGCAGTCTTTCCATCACAGAAAAGTAAAAAAAACAATAAACCCTTTAGAACGTCTACAGAGTCTTTCATCGGTGAATCTCAAAGCACTTTGCAAACCATATTTAAACTACACATCACCCTTTGAGCTAAGAAATCGTTAATCTAATTTTGGAGATGGTACAGAGGGGGTACATGCTCCCTCTAGTCACATTATATACATACATCCGCCCATAGTGCAAAGCCTCATAGATTCACATCACAATGAACAGTAAACATACCACATAGGAGTTACTGACAAGTTATCTTTCTTCACATTTCATGATCTTCACATAGCCGTGAGAAGTGTGCCATACAGCATCCCATCCAGTCATCCACATCATCAAACCACACTCGCCATGGGTGCTCCCTGGCACCTGGCACCAGCCCTGTCAAAATTTGCTTTAGCAATTGTCTTCCACTCATACGACCTACTTGTCCCACAAATTCAAGTTTTATTCCTCTTATCATCTTGATCATATCAGATATCACTCCCGTTATGCTGTATCTTCAGACACTTTACCTCCTCCTTAGTCATATGGAACAGGTATAACTAACATGCAGCAATCACCTGTAATATTTCAATTCAAAAGCATTGAATTGTTTCTTTAATGTCCGTGCTTCACATGCATTTAGCAAGATGTTGAAGATGAGACTGCAGCAATTTCAGTTTATATTTAATGATCATACATTTGCTTCTCCATATGTGGCTGAGAGTGGCTACAGTGGTAGTTGCGAGTCCAATTCTACGTCAGATCTCTAAGTGATGTTTAGCGTTTTTTGTTGTCGTGCTACCCAAGTATTTGAAGTGCACTCTAATACCACCTCAGATTTGGATAGAGATATCTTCACCTTTTCAACAGATTTAGATGTTATCATGGTCTTTGTCTTTTTCTGTGATATCTTTAGATCTAACTTCTCTGCTTCCATCGCTACTCTTTCTAGCAATTTTTTCACCCCTTCTTGTGATGATTCAATCAGGTCAATATAAATAGAACTGCCAGAGGGAGCACAAGAAATAAAACAATCACGCTTCAGCTTGAGGCTAAGGCCTGATACTTTAGATTTGTGCTAAAGTGGGTTGATCCTAAAGCTGTGACCTACTGGTAAAGAAGTTAGAGACTGAATAGCTTTTAAAAAAATTAACACATATAGCAGAACATATAAAAGCAATTATCAAACTATCCCAGACAGTGATTCAGTTTTGAATAAATACAATGCTCAGAAAATTTGCAGTTGGGCCAGACTGGCAGACAAGAAAATTAATTAAAGTAAAATATTTCTCCCTCCAGATTATTCACATCTCCCAGTCTCATTGCCTTCTTTAGCCCATGATACAGCTATATGTGTACTGACGGATTTGGGAGAGTAAGAAATAGTGAGTCTTTATAAGCTTCTAAGGGAAACAATTAGCTAAAGTGACTATCAGGGTGCACCTTCCAGCTCAGGAATCTAGAAACAACAGAGTCTCAGGGTATGTCTACACTACGAAATTAGGTCGAATATATAGAAGTCGGTTTTTTAGAAATCGGTTTTATATATTCGAGTGTGTGTGTCCCCACAGAAAATGCTCTAAGTGCATTAAGTGCATTAACTCGGCGGAGCGCTTCCACAGTACCGAGGCAAGCGTCGACTTCCGGAGCGTTGCACTGTGGGTAGCTATCCCACAGTTCCCGCAGTCTCCGCTGCCCATTGGAATTCTGGGTTGAGATCCCAATGCCTGATGGGGCTAAAACATTGTCGCGGGTGGTTCTGGGTACATATCGTCAGCCCCCCGTTCCCTCCCTCCCCCCGTGAAAGCAAGGGCAGACAATCATTTCGCGCCTTTTTTCCTGAGTTACCTGTGCAGACGCCATACCATGGCAAGCATGGAGCCCGCTCAGGTAACCGTCACCCTATGTCTCCTGGGTGCTGGCAGACGCGGTACGGCATTGCTACACAGTAGCAGCAACCCCTTGCCTTGTGGCAGCAGACGGTACAGTACGACTGGTAGCCGTCATCGTCATGTCTGAGGTGCTCCTGGTCGCCTCTGTGAGGTCGATCAGGAGCGCCTGGGCAGACATGGGCACAGGGACTAAATTTGGAGTGACTTGACCAGGTCATTCTCTTTAGTCCTGCAGTCAGTCCTATTGAACCGTCTTATGGTGAGCGGGCAGGCGATACGGACTGCTAGCAGTCGTACTGTACCATCTTCTGCCGAGCAGCCATGAGATGTGGATGGCATGCAGTCCTTCTGCACCGTCTGCTGCCAGCCAAAGATGTAAAAGATAGATGGAGTGGATCAAAACAAGAAATAGACCAGATTTGTTTTGTACTCATTTGCTTCCCCCCCTCCCCTGTCTAGGGGACTCATTCTTCTAGATCACACTGCAGTCACTTACAGAGAAGGTGCAGCGAGGTAAATCTAGCCATGTATCAATCAGAGGCCAGGCTAACCTTCTTGTTCCAATAAGGACAATAACTTAGGTGCACCATTTCTTATTGGAACCCTCCGTGAAGTCCTGCCTGAAATACTCCTTGATGTAAAGCCACCCCCTTTGTTGATTTTAGCTCCCTGAAGCCAACCCTGTAAGCGCCCCTCCCAGCGTCAGAGCAATGGCAAACAATCGGGCATCTGAGAGTGCTGTCCAGAGCAGTCACAATGGAGCACTCTGATGGGGCTAAAACATTGTCGCGGGTGGTTCTGGGTACGTGTCGTCAGGCCCCCGTTCCCTCCCTCCCTCCGTGAAAGCAAGGGCAGACAATCATTTCGCGCCTTTTTTCCTGAGTTACCTGTGCAGACGCCATACCACAGCAAGCATGGAGCCCGCTCAGGTAACCGTCACCCTATGTCTCCTGGGTGCTGGCAGACGCGGTACGGCTTTGCTGCACAGTAGCAGCAACCCATTGCCTTCTGGCAGCAGACGGTGCAATACAATTGGTAGTCGTCCTCGTCGTGTCCGAGGTGCTCCTGGCCACGTCGGCTGGGAGCGCCTGGGCAGACATGGGCGCAGGGACTAAATTTGGAGTGACTTGACCAGGTCATTCTCTTTAGTCCTGCAGTCAGTCCTATTGAACCGTCTTATGATGAGCGGGCAGGCGATACGGACTGCTAGCAGTTGTACTGTACCATCTTCTGCCAGGCAGGCAAGAGATGAGGATTGCTAGCAGTCGTATTGCACCATCTTCTGCCAGGCAGGCAAGAGATGGGGATGGCTAGCAGTCGTACTGTACCATCTTCTGCCGAGCAGCCATGAGATGTGGATGGCATGCAGTCCTTCTGCACCGTCTGCTGCCAGCCAAAGATGTAAAAGATAGATGGAGTGGGTCAAAACAAGAAATAGACCAGATTTGTTTTGTACTCATTTGCCTCCTCCCCTGTCTAGGGGACTCATTCCTCTAGGTCACACTGCAGTCACTCACAGAGAAGGTGCAGCGAGGTAAATCTAGCCATGTATCAATCAGAGGCCAGGCTAACCTCCTTGTTCCAATAACAACGATAACTTAGGTGCACCATTTCTTATTGGAACCCTCCGTGCAGTCCTGCCTGAAATACTCCTTGATGTACAGGCACCCCCTTTGTTGATTTTAGCTCCCTGAAGCCAACCCTGTAAGCCGTGTCGTCAGTCGCCCCTCCCTCCGTCAGAGCAACGGCAGACAATCGTTCCGCGCCTTTTTTCTGTGCGGACGCCATACCAAGGCAAGCATGGAGGCCGCTCAGCTCACTTTGGCAATTAGGAGCACATTAAACACCACACGCATTATCCAGCAGTATATGCAGCACCAGAACATGGCAACACGATACCGAGCGAGGAGGCGACGTCAGCGCGGTCCCGTGAGTGATCAGGACATGGACACAGATTTCTCTGAAAGCATGGGCCCTGACAATGCATGCATCATGGTGCTAATGGGGCAGGTTCATGCTGTGGAACGCCGATTCTGGGCTCAGGAAACAAGCACAGACTGGTGGGACCGCATAGTGTTGCAGGTCTGGGACGATTCCCAGTGGCTACGAAACTTTCGCATGCGTAAGGGCACTTTCATGGAACTTTGTGACTTGCTTTCCCCTGCCCTGAAGCGCATGAATACCAAGATGAGAGCAGCCCTCACAGTTGAGAAGCGAGTGGCGATAGCCCTGTGGAAGCTTGCAATGCCAGACAGCTACTGGTCAGTTGGGAATCAATTTGGAGTGGGCAAATCTACTGTGGGGGCTGCTGTGATGCAAGTAGCCCACGCAATCAAAGATCTGCTGATATCAAGGGTAGTGACCCTGGGAAATGTGCAGGTCATAGTGGATGGCTTTGCTGCAATGGGATTCCCTAACTGTGGTGGGGCTATAGACGGAACCCATATCCCTATCTTGGCACCGGAGCACCAAGCCGCCGAGTACATAAACCGCAAGGGGTACTTTTCGATAGTGCTACAAGCTCTGGTGGATCACAAGGGACGTTTCACCAACATCAACGTGGGATGGCCGGGAAAGGTGCATGATGCTCGCATCTTCAGGAACTCTGGTCTGTTTCAAAAGCTGCAGGAAGGGACTTTATTCCCAGACCAGAAAATAACTGTTGGGGATGTTGAAATGCCTATATGTATCCTTGGGGACCCAGCCTACCCCTTAATGCCATGGCTCATGAAGCCATACACAGGCAGCCTGGACAGTGGTCAGGAGCTGTTCAACTACAGGCTGAGCAAGTGCAGAATGGTGGTAGAATGTGCATTTGGACGTTTAAAGGCGCGCTGGCGCAGTTTACTGACTCACTTAGACCTCAGCGAAACCAATATTCCCACTGTTATTACTGCTTGCTGTGTGCTCCACAATATCAGTGAGAGTAAGGGGGAGACGTTTATGGCGGGGTGGGAGGTTGAGGCAAATCGCCTGGCTGCTGGTTACGCGCAGCCAGACACCAGGGCGGTTAGAAGAGCACAGGAGGGCGCGGTACGCATCAGAGAAGCTTTGAAAAACAGTTTCATGACTGGCCAGGCTACGGTGTGAAAGTTCTGTTTGTTTCTCCTTGATGAACCCCCCCGCCCCTTGGTTCACTCTACTTCCCTGTAAGCTAACCACCCTCCCCTCCTCCCTTTAATCATTGCTTGCAGAGCCAATAAAGTCATTGTTGCTTCACATTCATGCATTCGTTATTCATTCATCACACAAATAGGGGGATGACTACCAAGGTAGCCCAGGAGGGGTGGTGGAGGAGGGAAGGAAAATGCCACACAGCACTTTAAGCACAGCACTTTAAAAGTTTACAACTTTAAAATTTATTGAATGACAGCCTTCTTTTTTTTGGGCAATCCTCTGTGGTGGAGTGGCTGGTTGGCCGGAGGCCCCCCCACCGCATTCTTGGGCGTCTGGGTGTGGAGGCTATGGAAGTTGGGGAGGAGGGCGGTTGGTTACAGAGGGGCTGCAGTGGCAGTCTGTGCTCCAGCTGCCTTTGCTGCAGCTCAACCATACACTGGAGCATACTGGCTTGGTCCTGCAGCAGCCTCAGCATTGAATCCTGCCTCCTCTCATCACGCTGCCGCCACATTTGAGCTTCAGCCCTGTCTTCAGCCCGCCACTTACTCTCTTCAGCCCTCCACCTCTCCTCCCGGTCATTTTGTGCTTTCCTGCACTCTGACATTATTTGCCTCCACGCATTCGTCTGTGCTCTGTCAGTGTGGGAGGACAGCATGAGCTCGGAGAACATTTCATCGCGAGTGCGTTTTTTTTTCTTTCTAAGCTTCACTAGCCTCTGGGAAGGAGAAGATCCTGTGATCATTGAAACACATGCAGCTGGTGGAGAAAAAAAAAGGGACAGCGGTATTTAAAAAGACACATTTTATAAAACAGTCGCTACACTCTTTCAGGGTAAACCTTGCTGTTAACATTACATACATAGCACATGTGCTTTCGTTACAAGGTCGCATTTTGCCTCCTCCCACCGCGTGAACGGATTTTGGTTGAATGCCAGCAAACATACACTGCAATGCTTTGTTCTACAGTGATTCCCGAGTACGTGTTACTGGCCTGGAGTGGTAAAGTGTCCTACCATGAAGGACGAAATAAGGCTGCCCTCCCCAGAAACCTTTTGCAAAGGCAGAACCGCAAATGCCAGGGCAAAGTAATCCTTTCACATGCTTGCTTTTAAACCATGTATAGCATTTTAAAAGGTACACTCACCAGAGGTCCCTTCTCCGCCTGCTGAGTCCAGGAGGCAGCCTTGGGTGGGTTCGGGGGGTACTGGCTCCAGGTCTAGGGTGAGAAACAGTTCCTGGCTGTCGGGAAAACCGGTTTCTCCGCTTGCTTGCTGTGAGCTATCTACAACCTCCTCATCATCATCTTCTTCGTCCCCAAAACCTACTTCCATATTGCCTCCATCTCCATTGAAGGAGTCAAACAACACGGCTGGGGTAGTGGTGGCTGAACCCCCTAAAATGGCATGCAGCTCATCATAGAAGCGGCATGTTTGGGGCTCTGACCCAGAGCGGCTGTTCGCCTCTCTGGTTTTCTGGTAGGCTTGCCTCAGCTCCTTCAGTTTCACGCGGCACTGCTTCGGGTCCCTGTTATGGCCTCTGTCCTTCATGCCCTGGGAGATTTTCAGAAAGGTTTTGGCATTTCGAAAACTGGAACGGAGTTCTGATAGCACGGATTCCTCTCCCCAAACAGCGATCAGATCCCGTACCTCCCGTTCGGTCCATGCTGGAGCTCTTTTGCGATTCTGGGACTCCATCATGGTCACCTGTGCTGATGAGCTCTGCATGGTCACCTGCAGCTTGCCACGCTGGCCAAACAGGAAATGAGATTCAAAAGTTCGCGGTTCTTTTCCTGTCTACCTGGCCAGTGCATCTGAGTTGAGAGTGCTGTCCAGAGCGGTCATAATGGAGCACTCTGGGATAGCTCCCGGAGGCCAATACCATCGAATTGTGTCCACAGTACCCCAAATTCGAGCCGGCAACGTCGATTTAAGCGCTAATCCACTTGTCAGGGGTGGAGTAAGGAAATCGATTTTAAGAGCCCTTTAAGTCGAAATAAAGGGCTTCATTGTGTGGATGGGTGCAGGTTTACATCGATTTAACGCTGCTAAATTTGACCTAAAGTCCTAGTGTAGACCAGGGCTTACTTTCCTCACTATGCCTCAGTTTCACTTCAGGAATCCTGCCCTTCCAGGTCAAACAGAGTACAAAACAAGACACAACACACTTTCACTTCTTTGCAGGGATTTCCTTCTCCCCTTACATCAAGAATCAAGCCTATGTTTATTCACATTGGGCCACAGCTTCATTTTCAGTCCTTCCTCTTGTTGCAGGAATTCCACATCACTGCTCTAGATGGCACCACAGAGGAGAGCAGGCACTCCCTAGATTCCAAACTCCAGTCCCATGTCAGTCCATACCTGACTCCAAGTGTCCTGATCCATTATAGACAGTGCCATTTCCTGCTTCTGCGTATCACTGTCTTTCCCTGGGACAATGCTGCTGGTCTTTCTGTGGCCCCTTTCCAATATTCTGCTCACAGTCCCTTTCCAGGCTCCTTTCTTTCTTTAGCCAACAGAAGAAAATGGTTTGCCTTGGGTCTCTCTTACGATGAGAAGAAGGGAACACTTTCTAGTCCCGCTGTCACATGACTATTCCGTGTCACATGATCGGGGAAAATTCAGGCATGGGTGGGGACTGGTCCTGAGCAGCCTCTAAAGGCCTCACTCACTAGTGACAGTGCCCTTCTAATCTGAAAAGTGAATGTAAAAATGTCATCATAGGTTCTGTGTTTATTTACATAGAGACAACCATTTGAAATGTCCTTAATTGGCAATTTACCATATACATATATCTATGGTGTATAACAGGCATATATATTAATAATAGACCAAGATTTAAAAAAAAAAAATGGGTGTCACTCCTTCTGCCTTGGCTGGCCTGGTGAGGCAGGAGGAGGAGAATGATACGGGTTTATGCTGCAGCTATTTGTTGATGCTCTCAAAGCATCCTTCCAGTAGTTTATTTCTGCACGAGGATAAAGGATAGCACTACCCCCTATTCCATCTATAATGCAGAAGTAACTGAAACACACTTTAAAGCAGTGCACAAACGATTTCTGTACAGTCAGTGCTGCCATCATGTACAGAACACACTTGGTGCGATAGTGTAATAAAATGTTCTTGAAATCATGACAGACTTTCCCTAATAGAAAAAGTCTGAGTGCTTATCTGGAGATCCTTTGTGCTGATGTTAGTTACAGACAAGATTGATATGCTCCAAACTTACTATATATCATCTCTGAAATGTTCCGTTTACATACTCTGCTACAAGACAGTAACCAGCAGTATTTCTTCAACTTATGCATCAGTATTTCCTCAGGGTTAATAAGGTTGATTGGCTCTTTAGATGCCAGGATTTGAGGCAAGAGAGTATCTTAATAAGAGAAATTTGGGTGTTTTCAGGCATCAGAAGTAGCAGCATAAGAACATCAGAACAGCCATACTGGTCAGACCAAAGGTCTATCTAGCCCAGTATCCAGTCTTTCGACAGTGGCCAATGCCAGCTGCTCCAAAGGAAATAAACAGAACAGATAATCACCAAGTGATCCATCCCGTCAGCCATTCCCAGCTTCTGACAAGCAGAGGCTAGGGAAATCATCCCTGCCCATCCTGGCTAATAGCCATTGATGGACCTAGCCTCCATGAATTTATCTAGGTCTTTTTTGAACCTTTTGGGTTCAAAAACGTTAACAAGAACTAAATGTGATGCTGAGACTATCTTACTACCAGTCTAGAAGCTAAATAGTCCCTCTACTATGCAGTGATGAAGGCAGCCTCCTTTTGCTGAATTCCCTGTAACAGGATCAGTTGGCTTTAAAATTCTAAGCTGTTTTTTTTTATAGAACTCCAATAAAAAGGAACTCACCCACCACTACCTACAATTAAAAACTATGCTCATTTTGAAGTGCCTTTATAGGCATCCTTTTGTGTTGAGAACAGGGCTGGCCAGAATGCTGCCCCTTGAAATGTGCCGCCTCACGCACGTGCTTGCTTTGCTGGTGCCTAGATCTGGCCCTGGTTGAGAACTGTGCAACCAATGCACTGGAGCCAATCCAGAGATTGCTGCAATAACAAAATTGACAGGTGCACCGACAGGGCCATTGTTTGATGTAGTGTTTACTAATTACAGTACTTGCCACTTCACAGTACTCTTCATGGCCAAAATGATTTATAAAACATTGAGGACTACTGGTGAGTGCATACACTCAGTGACTTCTTTGGGACTAGTGTTCAGTAACTGCTCATCAGTGTGAGGGAGGATTGCACAATCTAGTCCCAATTAATTTTCAGCTCTGATACCAACCCTTCTCCCACTCCTGTGAGGCAGGTACAGTAAGTGTTTTTATTCTCTCTATTTAGATGGGGAAACCAAAGCACAAAGAGGTAACATGATTTGTCATCACACATTGACGCAATCATTGCCATAGTACAAACATCAAAATGACAGGACCTTGCAGCATGATTATTTTGTGGCTGTCTGTGATTTTATTCAGTAAAATATCTCTCCTTTTTCCTGGTTTTCTGGCCATGCACAAAGAGAAAAATATAATTTCACTCCAAATTACTTTTATTTCAGATTAAGGAAAAGAAGACATAAAATCTCCACTTGACAGAGATCAAGCTGAGTACATATGTCAAAAATCCTCCATCTTGAATCCCTTCACTACCCAAGCAGAAGCAGGCATATGTCTTACATTAAAAGCTCCAATGCACAGAAAACAAAAACATATCTTTTTGTACTACAATGGCATTTCTAGTTTCCTGCCTGCCAAGTTTTCCCAGACACAAAGAGCAACTGTAAACTTTCAATCTAAATGGCATAGTTTCAGAAAGCAGCGACACGAGTACAGTAACATCTCCATAATACAAGCACCAGGTGCGTATCACCACTACAACAGGCACAAAATGGCTGCTACCTCCACACAGAGACATAGTTGTTAATGGATACTGGGGGGCAGAAGTCCACAGTGAAGGGGGGGAAGCTTAGGAGGGGCAATGAGGGAAACTACTGAGACTCGGTGTGGGGAAAGCCAGTTCCAGGCTGGGAAAGGGCATCCCAGCAGTTCCTATGGCCATTCTTATGGCATTTCCTCTATGATTGGAGGAGCTCTGTGCTCTCCCCTCCCCCAACTCCCAGTAGCTGCCTGTGCACCAGTGCCCCCTCCCCCTCCCCCACCCTGGTAGCTAGCTTGCATGCTCCTGCCCCCCCTCCACCCCCCCGGGCCAGGCATCTCTGCCAGGACCCACGGTGGCTAGAAGGTGGGACTGGGCTGGGGAGTCACATGAGTGGCTGCCTCTCCTGGCTGGCTGGGGGCATACACTATGCCACCCCTGCGTGGTCCCTGCATGCCAGCCCTGGCCAGCATGGCCGCTACAGCCAACCAAGCGAAAGAAGATGGGAAGAGGAGAGTTGTTCCAACCTGCTCCCTAGCAGCCAGCCCGATCCTGTTGCCATGGCAGCCACTCCAGTCCCTCCTCTAGGTCCTGCTGTCATCTCCACAAGATATTGTGGGGGTAGAAAACACTGTGGGAGTAGAAACATATATCAGCCCCCACAATATTTACAGTGTGAGCGCACTAGCCGCCACTGCTCCTCCCCCCATTCTGCCGCCCCTGGTTTTTAAAAGGCACCACTGTTTTTGTAAGTGTTTCACCTGTCAAGCTCTCATCTCCACCTTTTCCTTCTTGCCACTAGAAGGGAGGCTAAACAGGGTTTATCTTCTGACCAATAAGGTTTCAAGTACTTTATTTATTTGGAAAGGGATCCCAGTAGTAACTGTAGATATACTGAACCTGACCTCTTCTACTGCTGCTAATAGTTGAAATGCTGTTTTCCATCTTCACTCATCCCCGCACCCTACCATTACACCTATTCATGACTGTTTTAAGGGACAGAGACAATCTGGCAGCTCTGAACCATTCACTCATCACTTCCCACTCTATCATGCATGTGCTGGACAATGGGAGTGTGGTGTGTGATCAGTGAGAAGAGCTCTGAACAAGTACCTGGATTCATCAAAAGCCACTCTGCAGCTCTGGTGCCAGAGATCGAATACCCATCACATGTGTAGTCCTGGAGTATCTTGCTATTTTTCTTCTGCTGAGTATATACCCGCTCACTGCCTAATCTGCTTAACCTTATGTCAGAGTATCTTTCTTTGAGGCTTTTGTGTCACCATCTCCCAGAACTTCTGATGCTTAAATCTGAATTATCACACGGACTGAACCCACCAGGAACCCAAAACCAAAGCCCTATAGCCACCGAGTTGCAGCTGCCACTAAACACACCACCTTTGCTTCTTGATTTGTCTTCTTCCTTAGGAAAATGTTACACAGTTTGAATTTGTTTTTAAATATTTTGCTGCAGTACAATGAATTAAGCATAGAGAGACAGAATCAAAGACAACAGTAGCCAGTGGCACTAGGATGAAATAAAACTGTCAAGGCAAGTGAGGAAGCGCAGATGTATCAAAATAATTTCTGAATCTTTTTGAAGGAGATATTTTCCATCTTATATGTGTATTGCCTCCAGCAGTTCATTGGAACTGAGAGCTGGAATCAAAAACGTGGCGCACTTTGACTGTCAAAAGCAAACACTACATTATCCTTCTCACTAAATAATGTCCTTTATAAAATATATGCAGATAAAAAGGCATGGGGATCAAAATAATTTTAATGCTACCACATTACAGCCAAATGGGAGTCACTAATAACAGTTTAGCCTTTATTCCAAACCTTCGGCACATCATTAAACTGCTAATAAGATGCTGAGCATTGTATCGTATCCATTTAGATAAAATTATTGGATTTTATTTTCTACTTTGAGACAAATTTTGCTCTGATACCATGGTACAAATCCAGAATGAAATCCATCAATCTCAATGGAGTAACTCCTGGTTTACACCTGAGTAACAAAGAGCAGATTTTGCCCCTAAATCTTACATTTGTAACAACAGAGTATATAAATGAGACATAAAAATAATTATTTCTCTTCCATCTCCTCAGATTTTAAATGGTGTGTTATTGATATATAAAACCAAGGGCATGGAATCGTTTAATAATCCAGCTGCAGACAAGGATTCAGTTAAAACAAAGGATGCTTTTAATGTTTTGGTTTGTTTTTTGAGTGGTTAGAGCACAGAGATATTATGCCTGCCTGAGTAACCTGTCCACATCTTTGCCACAGACAAGTCATTTATAGCCTGATGCAACTATCAGTAAATTCAGTACAAAGATTGACTTTAATGGGAGTTGGATCCCAATCCTTTACCTTCTCTTTGCCTCAGTTTACACATGAGTAAAAACAGGTGTAATGCTACTTTAGTTCTCAAGACAGTTTGAGAGACTGAGGGCCTGATTTTGCACCCCTGGGAAAATTCCCATTGACTCTGATGGGTTCAGGATCAGACAACTCATGTTTATACAGTGCTTTGAGATCCTTACGTGGAACAATACAAAGTATTATTAAATATTTAACTCTGAATTCTGTATTATATCATTCATAATATTTTAAAAAAACAAACCAAAAAAGACCTCTATTCATGAAAGGGAGAAAAGAAACCCACTGATCAAACAGAAGCAATAGATCTTCTATATGTACTGGAAGTCCACGGTCACACAAATACAGCTTGGTGGTGTATATCTTCCTTGTTCGTCAGCTTTCTTTTGTTTCCATTTCAAACTTTCAGGCAGGCAGAAGGGATGTAGCCATGATTCATCTCTTTTTTCATCCCCAAAGTATTGACCCTTTAGAGGAAAGTTGCATTAAATTAGAGATGGGACAAAACTAGAGCCATTTATCCCCATTCCCTGAGACAGTGACCACTCTGGTCACAATTTTAAACATCACTGCCCAGGGGTCACAGAGACTGGAAGCAACCCCACCCTTTAAAACCCCACACATGTTTTTGAAATGCCTTTTCTTGATTACCCACCTTGGCAAGCACACCTAGCAGCTCACCCTTGTTGTGTGCAACTGCTTAACTGAACACGCCAGCTCCACGCACTAGATGTGCTCCTGTCCGGAGTAGACAAAATATTGGGCCTATGGGAAGAAGTAAATCTGCAGGCACAGCTATGGACTCACTGTAAAAACATGGATATCTACGAGTTTGCACAGTGTATGCATGTGCCTGCATCCAACAGAGATCAGCTGCAGTTCCACATGAAAGCCTGGATGCCTCAAGCAGATTCTGGAAAACTCCTTTCGTCAAAGGAAGTGCTAAACAGACTATGTTTATCACACCCTTTGGGAGATTATGCTTTCAAAAATTTCTCAAGAAACTGAAGTGCACTTTTGTTCACTTCAGTATTCCAGAAGAACTAGGGACACACAACAGACCACAATTCACTGCAGCAAAATTTAAGTCATTCCACATTACTCACAAGCAAATGAAGAGGCAGAGAGAGCTGTACAGACAACCACAAAATCCTACTCCTGCTCTTCTGGGTTACAGATCAACACCAATGGCGGCTACTGGATACAGTCCAGCACAACTTCTCATGGGAAGACAACTCAGAACTACTGTCCATCTTTGGAAAAAAACCTATTTCCATGGTGGCCAGACATGAAGAGAGTAGCCAAATAGAATAAAAAGGCTAAAAGAGCTTATGAACATTTTTACAACAGACACTCAGTTAGAGAACTGCCAAGTCTAGAACTGGTGACCACGTTCATGTCAAATTGGATGGAGAAGGACGGACAACTCCAGCTGTTATGAAGAAAAATAATTCAATCTCACATGATTTGGGTGCTGAGACTGACAGTGGAGAGCTCAACAGAAACTGTCGACATCTACAGTTCATTCTTTAGGAAGAACAATCAACAGAGCAAACTCTACAGTTGACGGATGTAAAATAAGGTGACGACAGTGACTCAAAGATTCCAACTGACCCCACCAGTTGTCAAGGTTCCTTCCCCACTCTGAACTGTAGGGTACAGATGTGGGGATCTGCATGAAAAACTCTCTAAGCTTATTTTTACCAGCTTAGGTTAAAACTTCCGCAAGGTACAAACTATTTTACCTTTTGCCCTTGGACTTTATTGCTACCACCACTAAGCGTCTAACAAATATATAACAGGGAAAGAGCCCGCTTGGAAACGTCTTTCCCCCCCTCAAAAAAATCCTCCCAAAACATACATCCCCTTTCTTGGGGAAGGCTTGATAAAAATCCTCACCCAATTTGCATAGGTGAACACAGACCCAAACCCTTGGATCTTAAGAACAATGAAAAAGCAATCAGGTTCTTAAAAGAAGAATTTTAACTGAAGAAAAAGTAAAAGAATCACCTCTGTAAAATCAGGTTGGTAAATACCTTACAGGGTAATCAGATTCAAAACATAGAGAATCCCTCTAGGCAAAACCTTAAGTTACAAAAAGACACAAAAACAGGAATATACATTCCATTCAGCACAACTTCTTTTATCAGCCATTTAAACAAAACAGAATCTAACGCATATCTAACTAGATTGCTTATTAGCCCTTTACAGGAGTTCTGACCTGCATTCCTGCTCTGGTCCCGGCAAAAGCAACACACAGACAGAGAGAACCTTTGTTTCTCTCCCCCCCCCTCCCCAGCTTTGAAAGTATCTTGTCTCCTCATTGGTCATTTTGGTCAGGTGCCAGCGAGGTTATCCTAGCTTCTTAACCCTTTCCAGGTGAAAGGGGTTTTCCTCTGGCCAGGAGGGATTTAAAGGTGTTTACCCTTCCCTTTATATTTATGACACCAGTCATTGCAACTAACGGACAGTCAGATGACCAAGCTGTTACATGTTGGGTCATGTAATTAGAAAACCAGTATGATTCAGAGACACGTAACAGATTGATACGTACTAAACTTGAAAGACAGCGTGATAGTGTAATATTGTAAATAGCAGGAATGTGGAATTTACGGGGGAGATGTAATGGAATGCTAAACTATATTATACTGTTCACTGTGTGTAATGGACCTCAGCCATACCAGGCAGAGCATTAAAGGATCTTATGATCAACACATCTGGTGTTTATAAGCCAGCTCTGTAGACAATCCATATCATGTACAGGAACATGAAAGGGATGTCCCTTTTAATCTGTGAATCTTGATGAAACTTTCATACTCTGCAATCTTCTCCTGAAGGTTTCAAGGGATGACTGCCTTATTTCTTCCTTCACGGCAAGACACTTTTCCCATGCCATTCTGTGATGAGTTTGGCTGGCACCATGGCAGTAAACAGAATAGCGACATATGGGCCCAGGTAGTACTGGGATGTCAGTAACAGCAGTGGGTTTTGTGCCTTTTGTGACCCTCAGAAGTGAGCTATCAGATAAATCATCACCACCTGCAGAAATTAATGCTAATATTCAGTGACATTCCCCAATGCTCATATCCATGGAATATAGACCCTAATTTTATAGCTTTGTTCAAAAGAAAATTCTTCCCCCTCTCATCCCTAGTGGACCATACTCATCATGACCAGCAAATATGACCTGTGCCAGCTATAGTGCGGGCAGTCAGCTTCAGCAGTGTTACTGGGCATATTCAGTCCATGTGAGCATGCTTTGTACAAGCCAAGCACAGCAAATCTGGGGGTGGGGAGAGCACATGACCCTAGATGTCCCCCTTGCTTCTTCTCTGATGACCAGGGCTGGAGAGCAGTGCTGTGCCATAGCTCTCCAAAGCTGAAGTGTCAATAAGCTTTTCTTATTTAAAGTGTTTATGGAAATAAGGAAAGGGAGTTTTGAAACCTATCTTTCCCTTTCCTTTGTGACTGTAAGTCCAATGGTACATCTGTCTGTTTTTATCAGCAGCTTTTGGCATGCTAGCCTTGAGGGGTGCCACCACCACACCCACAGAACGCCTGACCCTGAGGAGGAGGAGAAAGAAGAGGACGAGGGAAGACATGTCTGTGAGATCCTGCAAGCCATGCTGCCTCAGACCTGAATAATCAGACCATGTGGCATCAGTATCCCCATTACTCCACTCTGGACGACAGCAAGGAAATCCTCAGCTTCACATACACCAACCATCGTTCTCACAGGTCAGTGTATATAAAGCCACAACAATTATCTGTGCACTCAAATGGACATAAATGCTTACTTTCTTTCTAATTTTAATTTTTCACCCCATTAAGTTCTGTTATAAATTTATACAACATCGTCCGTGTGTTTTTTTCCTCCCACTCAAAGTTCTATTTTTGGAGAATGAAATTGTCTTTATTAGTTCCCCAGAAATATTGCAGAATGCATAGTGGTAGTCAGAGAACATAGTACTTGCAAATCCACACCAAGCAGCACATAATTCAGAGTTTATGGAAAACACAGTCATAGCATTAGAAGTGTAGAACTGGAAGGGATCTCAATAGTCATCTAGTTCAGTCCCCTGCACTCAAGGCACAACTAAGTAATAGCAGCTAGACCATTCCTAACAGGTGTTTGTCTAACCCCTTCTTAAAAATCTCCAATGACAGATCCCACAACCTCCCTCACGTCCAACCTAAACTTCTCTTACTGCAATTTAGGCCCACTGCTTCTTGTCCTATCCTCAGAGGTTAAAGAGAACATTTTTTTCACCCTCTTGGTAACAACCTTTTATCAACTTGAAAACTGTTATCATGTCCCCCCTCAGTCTTCTCTTCTCCAAACTAAAACCAAGTTTTTCAGTCTTTCCTGATAGGTCATGTTTTCTAAATCTTTAATCATTTTTGTTGCTCTTCTCTGGACTTTCTCCAATGTGTCAACATATTTTCTGAAATATGAACTGGACACAACACTCCAGCTGAGGCCTTATTGGCATGGAGTAGAGTGGAAGAATTGCTTCTCGTGCTGATACATCTCGTGCTGATACAACACTCCTGCTGATACATCCCAGAATGGCTGTTTGCTTTCTTGCAAGTGTTACACTGCTGACTCATATTTAGCTTGTGAGCCACTATAGGCCCCAGATTCCTCTCCACAGTACTCCCTCCTAGGCAGTCATTTCTCATTTTGTGTGTGTGTCCAATTGATTGTTCCTTCCTAAGTGGAGTACTTTGCAGATTTAAAAATATACAGCAAGCAGTACACAGTTCTTAGCAGCACTCAAAGCTCCAGGCCCGGAGAACAGTCCAGCACAGAGCCCTACTGTGGCTGAACATTAAGCTGCTCTTTCAAACCCTCCCTCAACCACATAGCTCAGTATTGGGCTCTTGTAATGATCCATTTGTCTGGCTGTTAAGTGTCAGCAGACTGCTGCCCCACCTCCACCCTGGTGGCAGCTTTTCCCCGTTTGCCTCACAGATATTATGCAGGACACAACAGGCAGCTATAACCATTGAGCTATTTTTCTCACTGAGATCCAGTCTAGTGATTAAATAAAGCCAGTGCCCCTTCAATACAGCAAAGGCACATTCTGCAGTTGTTGAGCTGGCAGCTGAACCTTTCCTTGGTCCTGTCAGTGTAGCCAGTGTATGGCATCCTGAGTCGGGGAGACAGGGGCAGGTTGAATCCCCCAGAATCACTATTGGCATTTCAGTATCACCAAGGGTAATGTGTTGTCTGGGAAATAATGTTCTTGCTTGCAGCTTTATGAACAGTACTGTGTTCTTAAAAAGGCGAGTGTCAGGCACCTTCCCCAGTGATCCAGCAATGCTTGCACAGCCATAGAAAAGTAGCCCTTTCTGTTGATGTACTCCGTGGAAAGGTGCACTACTGCCAAAATAGGGATATGCGAGCCATCTGTCGCCACAGTTTAGGATTGTAATGATCCATTTAGTTTAGGAACCCCATTGCTGCATAGCCACCCACTATGTCCTGCACATCACTAAGAGTCACAGTCCTGCAAGCAGGAGATGACTAATGGCCTGCATATTTGCATGACAATGGCCCCCACTGTGGATTTTCAAATGCAAAATTATTTCCCACTGATTGTTAGCAATCTGGCATTGCAAGATTCCAGAGTGTGATTGCCACTCACTTCTCCACTGTCAATATAGCTCTCATCCTGGTGTGCCTGTGCTGAAAGGCTGGGGCAAGCTCAGCACAAAGATTCAGGAATGTGGCCTTTCGCATTCGAGTTCTGCAGCCACTGCTCATTGCCCCAAACCTGTATTATGATATGATCTAACCATTCAGTGCTCATGCCCAGGCCCAGAATCATAGAAGATTAGGGTTGGAAGAGACCTCAGGAGGTCATCTAGTCCAACCCCCTGCTCAAAGCAGGACTAACCCCAACTAAATCATCCCAGCCAGGGCTTTGTCAAGCCGGGCTTTAAAAACCTCTAAGGATGGAGATTCCACTACCTCCCTTGGTAACCCATTCCAGTGCTTCACCACCCTCCTAGTGAAATAGTTTTTCCTAATATCCAACCTAGACCTCCCCCTCTGCAACTGGAGACCATTGCTTCTTGTTCTGTCATCTGCCACCACTGAGAACAACCTAGCTCCATCCTTTTTGGAACCCCCTTCAGGTAGTTGAAGGCTGCTATCAAATCCCCCTCACTCTTCTCTTCTGAAGACTAAATAAGCCCAGACCTGCTCCATGATTTTTCCAGGGAGTGAGGTGAGGCTGACTGGTCTGTAGTTCCCCAGATTCTCCTTCTTCCCTTTTTTAAAAATAGGCACTATATTTGCCTTTTTCCAATCATCCAGGACCTCCCCCTATCGTCACGAGTTTTCAAAGATAATGGCCAATGGCTCTGCAATCATATCCGCCAATTCCCTCAGCACCATCAGATGCATTAGATCCGGACCCATGGACTTGTGCATGTCCAGCTTTTCTAAATAGTCCTTAACCCATTATTTCATCACTTAGGGCTGCTCACCTCCTCCCCATACTGTGTTGCCCAGTGCAGCAGTCTGGGAGCTGACCTTGTCTGTGAAGACTGAGGCAAAAAAAGGATTGAGTACTTCAGCTTTTTCCACATCATCTGTCACTTGATTGCCTCCCCCATTCAGTAAGGGTCACACACTTTCCCTGACCTTCTTCTTGTTGCTAACATACCTGTAAAAACCCTTCTTGTTACCCTTCACATCCCTTGCTAGCTGAAATTCCAGTTGTGCTTTGGCCTTCCTGATTACACCCTGCATGCTAGAGCAATATTTTTATACTCCTCCCTAGGCATCTGCCAAAGTTTCCACTTCTTGTGAGCTTCCTTTTTGTGTTTAAGCTCACCAAAGATTTCTCTGTTAAGCCAAGCTGGTCGCCTGCCATATTTGTTGTTCTTTCTGCACCTCGGGATGGTATGTTCCTGTGCCCTCAATAAGGCTTCTTTAAAATACAGCCAGCTCTCCTGGACTCCTTTCCCCCTCATATTAGCCTCCCAGGAGATCCTGCCCATCAGTTCCCTGAGGGAGTCAAAGTCTGCTTTTCTGAAGTCCAGGGTCCTTATTCTGCTGCTCTCCTTTCTTCCTTTTGTCATGATCCTGAACTCGACCATCTCATGGTCCCTGCTGCCCAGGTTGCCACCCACTTCTACTTCCCCTACCAATTCTTCCCTGTTTGTGAGCAGCAGGTCAAGAGGAGCATGGTCCCTAGTTGGTTCCTCAAGTACTTGCACCAGAAGTAGCACTCCATCATCTGCAGTTGTTCCACAGCCACCACCAACCACCCTGAATATGTTTTTTGCTACGCCCCCCCCAGGAAACTGTCCTTGAAGAAATCATCATGTCCCCCATTGTTGCGGTACTTCCTTTGGGTCTGCAAATACAGGAGATGTATTTTCAAAATTCATGAGAATAGTGCAGAGCTCTGTGGGCTCCATGTATTTGTTAGAGATAAACACCAAAAAGGGCTGTATGGGTTTTTGGGATTTTTTTTAAAAAGGCAAAAAAATTATGGGATATGGATGGCATTATGGAATGGAGAAAGTTCCATGCTTGATCCTAACTCCCAAAGATCTCTGGGTGAGTCATTTCTATCCCACAACACATAGTGAAAGTTTCCCAAGAGGCATTGTGCCTGATGGTGGCACATGGCACACAGATATCTACCCATGGTGCACTGCACTTTACTTCAACACAAGCACTTCTGGTAAGTACATGCAGCATTGACGCAAGCACTTGCTCAAGCAATATATAAATTTTGGTGGCTACATGCCAACGTAACATACATTGACCACAGTTTGTAATGTGGACATGGCTTAAGGCTCTAAATTCTATTCCAGGATTGGATGACCTATAGTAACAGGACTTCTTCTCCATTTGTAAATTCTGCCTGTGTGTGATTTAGTGGAGGGACAGTGGGCCAAATATAGCCCTAGCAAGTAAATACAAACTTCATTGATTTTAAGGGATTTTACCCCAGCTTACACTGTCCCCCAGTGTCTGTCTGTATGTAGCCATGTAAAATTAGAGTAAGTACAGAATGGCATTTTCAAGAGTTCTCAGCCTGTTGAAGTCAACAGGAGTTTTACCATTGACTTCTATGGGAGTAGCACTAAACGAATGCTGATTGCTTTTGCAAACCTCACCCAAGATCTCCACAAAGTTTCACCATTACCGATCTGCAGACATGTGTTGTATTTTATTTAAACGGTCCTTTTATAAAAAAGCCAAACAATTTGTAAAATAAAGAACTAATGATTAGAGACAGAGCAAATCTACTAACTTATCATCCTGATTTGGGATCCCTCAGAGCTCAGAGTGATTTGGTTCCTATGTTCCAGTTCATACCCATCTCTCATAAGGTTGTTTGAGGTGAAGGACACATTTAAGGAGCTCTATCTACTATGCCAATGGAATAAAATAGAGATGCAGCACATTGCAGACTATGTTGTCACTTCATGAATATTTCCTAAGGAGTCTGTTCTCCCCGCACTATGCATGAGACTGAAGAGAAGAATAGACGTCTTTAACATTTATCGTTGCTGCCAGTCACCACCTTCCCAAAGGCCTCAGGAACAGTAGTAAAAAGGTAGCACAGATTTATGTGCTGACCTTCTAAAACAATCACTCATAAAATAGAAGTTAAAAAAAGTCTTTTTTTTCCCCCACGTACTGGTAGGTATTTAAATGTGCCCTTGTTTTTTCTACACTGAGCCCATCCATCTATATAACATTCTAGAGAATTTTCGAACTTTAAAGCTCATGTGGGAATTTGCTGACGGAAGAGAATTACCAGATGAATGTTAAAAAAATCCCTTCCGATTAGCTGCTAGCTCTAGAGACAGGTAATTTTCCAGTTTTAAAACCTACATGGGAATTAGATAAGAAAAGAGAATCACCAAATGACTGTTTAAAAAAAATCCCATTAGTTGATTAGTTGATAATTCCTGGAGACAGGTAAATCAACTGCTTCCTCTTCTGGGGAAAATATCTTTGTGTCAGCAGCTACGAGCTGCATAACCAACAGCTCCAAGTGAAGAAGGCTGGTGTATTAGTTAGGACTGTGACTCGTAGAATTATGCCCACAGTAAAACTGATTCTGCTTCCTATTTGTAAAAATTCTGTACAGGGAAAGAAATAAAATATGTAAGACTAAGCAAGAATTTTCATCATTCATTGCTTCTTATTATTTGTAGAGCTACTCTACTTTAAACTCTATTTTAATTTTCTTTTCTTCATCATTCTATGTTCAAAACTTATTAAGAAAAGGGAATCTTGGGTCTAATGGTTAGAGCCTAGGACTAGGAGTCAAGACTTTGGGTTCTGTTTCTGGCAGTAGCACTCAGAGTGCTGTTATTAGAGTGGATAACTGTAAATCTCTAAGATTCTGGGATGAATGCAGCGATCTAGTGTAAGGGCAGAGCATTATTATTTGTACATTGGGGTTATTGTGGTGAGTGCTGATGATCTGTAATTTCCATTGAATTCAGTAGCTATTAGAATTTGGCCCAGGCGAAATAAGTTTATAGTAAAAGATGAATGTATGTTTATATAGATCTACTTATTCCTTATGCTTATGATATAGGTCCATTTCTATTATAGAGGTATTATTATAAAACAATTCCCATTATTATTGAAATATTTTCAAGCCATTTATTTTTTGTAAGTACACATGAACATAAAAGTGTTTGGTTGGGTCATCCGAGGGAGAGGCACCACTGCACTCAGTCTCCAAGCATGCCCTGCCATGCCAAGTTCCAGTCCCAGTCCAGGAGGTTTATTCTTTTATAACAAAGATCAACCAACAAACAGAAGGCAATCTTAAAACAATATCTGGCCCCCCAAGCTTCAAAGCCACCCCTCCCCAGTATCTCTGGCTCTCCAGCTCCTGGCAGCTTCCTTATCTCCTCCAGCTCGGCTCCACCGTTGGAGCCACATCTATGGGGTGCTTCTCTAAGCCCCTTACCCCCTTGCTCCAGGGACCCACCACAGGAATTAGCTCTACTTGAGTATGGCCTCTACTGACCTAAATATGGCCTTAGCATGTCTCAGTCCTTCCTTCCCACCTGCCTACTAGCAGCCCTTTATAGGCCCAGGTAAACCCAACCCTCTCTGCTTAGCTGGATTAGGTTCTCCTGCTCCAGCCCAGGGGAGCTGAGCCCAGTCTGTCCACAGAGATCAGCTACGCTGTGACAGTATCATATTGTCATTGAGATGGCTACACAGTATGGAAGTTAATGTTAGAAAAATGGGTCATGGCAGATATTTAATGTAATAATACTGGTAGAGCAAATTTTTCATCTCGTGTTCTAAGCATAATAATTATTGCCATTTTACAGAGATGAAAATTGAGGCATATGCAGAGAAAATGACTTGTTCAGCATTACTCAGGAGGTCAGTGGCAGAGCCAGAAATTAACCCTCACCACACTCTGATGCACATGGGTAACTTTATGCACGTCCATCAATTCACATTGTTGCTACAGCGGTAACACTGAGCCACTGAAACAAATGTGCATACACAAGCCAGTCTAGGATTACAATTTCATTCACAAATGGGTTGAATTGTTTTCTTACTTGTTACTGAGGCCCATTTTCTTCTGGCTCATTTTTATAAACAAAAAATTCTCTCTTAAACTGCATCCTTTCTCCCAATGACCACTGCTTCCTCCAGTCTGCTGCAGGATAAACATTTAACAAAAATTGACTGTTCTCTGTGAGGTGGCAGGATACATGGCATGTGTCCTAAAGTCACACAAATGCCAGCTTACTGGAGTATGTTTTCAAAATGATTCTCAGAAAAAGGCATGAGTAAATCCCATTGTAACATGCAAGCATTTAGTGTCAGAGGTTAAGGCCAGCAGGGACCATCAGATCATCTAGTCTGACCTCCTCTATATCACATGCCACCAACACCTCCCAGCACTAAACTCAATAACCAAAATTAGACCAAAGTATTACAGCCCACAAGAGACTAGACTAGACTATTATGTGTCACAGGCAGAGAATAAGAGAAACTGAGGTGCACTAATGCTCAAAGCCCCTGCAATGGCAGGGAATTAATTAAATGAGATATAACCAGATACTCCTGGCATGGAAATCACACCCACACACTTCAGAGGAAGGTGAAAAAACCCCAAGGTCATCTGACCTGGGAGGAAAGTTCTTCCCAACCCCATATATGGTGATCAGTTAGACCGGAGGTGGACAAACTATAGCCCACGGGCCACATCCAGCATGGGAGTCCTGGGGGGCCTGTCAGGGGCGGGAAGGTGGATAGGGGGCAGGCAGTCAGGGGACAGGGAGCAGGGGGGTTGGCTCAGGAGTGGGGTCCCAGGAGGGGGCAGTCAGGGGACAAGGAGGGGGGAGGGGTTGGATGGGTCAGGAGTTCTGAGGGGACTAGGGTGTTTGGGGAGGCACAGCCTTCCCTACCCGGCCCTACATACAGTTTTGCAACCCTGATGTGGCCCTTGGGCCAAAAAGTTTGCCCACCCCTGAGTTAGACTCTGAGCATGCGAACAAGAACAAGGCAGCCAGACACATGACAGATAGAACGCTTGGTGCCACCTCAGAGCTTGCTGGCATGTGTATGTGCAGTAATTCCTAAGGACCACTTTGGAAACTTATCACATACTGTTTGTGCGAGGGCACTCCGTTGAGCTGAGTACTCTAGAAGTAATGGAATTTTTTTAAAAAAGTAGTTTAACATTTTGCATATTAATTGCTACACTGCTGAAAATGAATACACAGAGGACTCAGACTATTATTCCATACTTTAAACAAAAACTTATGCACATTTTTTACAACAATACAATGCTTAAAACAATATGTTTTCCCCAACAAAGTATATTTTCACTCAGACGGGGCCGGATCTGTTACTCCTTTTGAAGCCAATGCGAGTTACATGTGGAAAGGAAGGCTTCAGATAAAAATATATACAGCTTAAAGTTTGTATTTGCTGACAACCAGTTTTATTAGTGTTGTACAAACATAAAATATAGCATACTCTCGGGCCAAATTTTCAAACTTTTTAAACAGTGCTTGAACTCCCACAGCTCTCACTGACCTAGTAGGGGTCTGTGTTTTGGTTTCTATTATTGTTTATTTTTACCTACTTCATTGCCTTGTATCTTCCAAAAAATATTCAGTTTATATCTGTTTATTTGAATTTGACTGCATAATTTTTGGCAGAAATCAGTTATTTCATTAGCACTAACAAACACGTATGATTTATAAATGCTCTTTTAAACAGTCACATTAATTGTTTGCAACCTGTGTTCCCACATTGTGTACAGCAGCCTATGAAAATAAACCTCACACAATCCTACCGCTATGTGCCACTAAGGAATGAACTGTGGAGAGCATGAACAAAAAGTGATAGAGGCTGTAATTTTCTAGAACACTGCATACAATAAATGCAACTGACATTTCCTTTAAAGGAAACTTGATAATTTCTGTTTTCTCCCCTGGGGCTTATTTTAAATTAAAAAAAAATCATGAAAATGTATGATCAATGTGTTTTATCTTTTTATCAAAACTAGAACCCCTAGCCATAAATAATCAGATGATAATTCAACCTTCAAGAAGATAAGATGTCATGAAGGCATCATAGTCAAAAGTCTTTGTGAATTTTTCTAAATTCAGAAATGTGCCCTTTTTGTAAATCAGGCAATCTTTTGACTTATCAAAAGAATCAGAATCTGAGAAAGTTAGTCTTTAAGTTCTAGAGCCCAGATCCATACAGCTATTTAAGCACCTAAACCCCAGTCTTAGGTGCCTACGTCTTGAGGTTATATGCCTCAGGTCCCAGTTTTGGTTCCACTGTGAGCCACAGAAATCCTGCTGAACTCTGTGGGTGCCTAACTCACTCAGTGTCTAGGTTTTCAGGGTAAAAGTTGCATAGGTTTCTGTTTCTGGGCATGTGCATTGCTGCCTTCCTCTATGCATCCAGGTGCCTATCTCCTGTCTTACTCAAGAGCTATACACGAACTGGAAGAAGACAGGTTTTTAGCTGCCTAAGTCATGAGTGGCAGATGTGCTTACAGACTGCCTACTGGATTCTGTCCCATTAAAAATCCAGCCAGAGGATTAGATGGTAGTGCCCATTTTATAATTTTTAGCCTAATGGCGAGAGCACTTACCTGGGACGAGGGAGACCTCGGCCCAATTTCCTCCCTCTGCCTGAGGGAGATAAAACACTTGAACAAGCATCTCATCCATCTCAGGAGCACTGAGCTGCCGAGTAATTTGACATAGGGTTCCCTCAGTCTCTCCTGTTGAAGCTGTTTCTCTGTGGTTAACTAGATAGTGAAGTGACAAGACTGAGATGCTGTAGTCTGGTGGTTAGGACATCCCCTGGGAGGTGTTGGAAATCTCTAGTCCAGTACCTTTGCTCTAATCACCCTTTCATTATTTATCCACAGTGGAATAGCTTCAACAAGTGATCCAGATAGCAATTAAAATGATAGCTTGTGTGCTAGTGTACTGTTAGCAGCTATAGAGGCCCTTTTGGGAACCAGCACTCTGGTCACTTAGAACATGCAGAGCATTGGGTTAATTAGAATCAGAGGGAATTAGGTAGTCCGACTGGGTTTGGAAGGTTAGTGTGGATCACTTGTACCTGCAGGGAGTTTGATGAGCTAATGAGTTAATTAGCTTACCCCCTGGATAGTGTGGAGGGGAAAGCAAGCAGTATAAAAGGCTGAGCCAGGGAACAGGGCCCCTTTTATCTGGTACTAGACTGTATTGTACCTGAGGCATAAGGCAAGAAATAATAATAAAGACCCTTGGGGAAGGCAACTAGTGGTGTGTGTGCAAATGTGTGGGTGCTGTTTAATCACTAGGAGGGTTTATCAGCTGCGGTTTCTAGGGGCTAAGGGAACATACTCACACCTTGCTTTCGCCAAACATTCCAAACAAAGGGATCTTTGTCAAGTCTCAGAAGTGCATTTAACAACAAAAAGGGGGGAGGAGGGGAGCACACAGTAACAGCCTCTGATTTCATAAAGGTCTTAATAATATTCCAAGCCAGAGCACCAACTGGTGTAAATCAGCATAGCTCCACAGACTTCAGTAGAATCCAACTGACTGACACCAGTTGAGGATTTGGGTCTCTATGTGAGTACATATGAGAAGGGAAGATTATGGAGGGATGGGAAGGAAAAGAGGGTGAAGTCAATTTTCTTTGCATAACAAGCCCAAAGAAACTAGTTCTATCACATTATAATCAAACTGCGTAAGTCCTTAATGAGGCTAAATGATAGATGATAGTGAGAAATGTTAGGAGACTTCATTCTTCTATAAATGCAACAGATTTAATAACTTGATTATTCCACTCGCTTGATGATTCTCACACACACACACACACACACACACACACACACACATTGGCTTCCCCTCCCTGCTTCCTAGCAAAGTTTTAATCGCAGAGTACTATAGCCAGCTCTCATCTTAATAATGCTTCATTATTGTTAGAGACGGGTTCAAGCCCAAAGGTCAGATCCAAGTTTTTGATTCTCCCATGAGCAAAATTTGAATCCACATCTGGGTTTGGATTTTAAACATTCCCAAAGTTTCGGAGGGCTCAAATGCAGGCTTTTGGTTCAGAGCCATCTCTTAACTATGTTTATAAAATACATTTCCTATTATGTTAGGAAGCAATCTAAAAGTATTGACGTTAAAATGACAAGTGTTAAAATAGATGAATAAAGCATATATTGTTTGACATTCTTGCATTTTACTGCAATTCTTTCCTTGTTAATTTGTAAAAGGCAGTAATATCCAACAGGTCTCTTAATCTCTTGTATGAACTAGCGAAGTTCCCCTATAATTGGAAGATACCAAAATTTCATGCTGCTTGTAGCTTGTCTGAACAAATACAATATATGTTTATAGAAATTGGGAGGAAAAAGTATTGTTATCATGCTGAAAAATTCAGTCCTCATTCTGACAGAAAATGGCTAGGCAGGAAGAGAAGCAGTTGTTGACTTCTCTAAAACCTTCAGAAACAAACTCAGTAGGTGCGTACTGCCAGTCAGATGAGCTAATCCAGGCTAGTATTAAATATCAGGGAGTCAGTCAGGGCATTTTGGCAAGTATGCTCCTTTATCTGGCTCCCAATATCTGTTAGGAATAATCTGAACAGAGGTGTCATTAAAAGCCAGGATACTGGTTCACAATAGCCCTACTTTTGCTGCAATAGTTGTATGTCAATTGTGAGGAAAATTAACATGGGGCCTGAATTTTGCTCATATTTTAAAGACCACCAGAGGGACAGTATTTATCATCATGGATTCTTCTCTCTTTCTAACCAGGCCAGATTAAGGAGGGATCAATGAGAAATACTTTATTTGACCTTAGCATTAATTGAATCTGTTTTTTTTTTTAAGAGTTGCTTTGAGATTTGAAAGATTCTGAGCATCCAGATACTTAATACCACAGAGATCTGTTTAAAGGGAAATGAAGTACATAATAAAGGGCAGTTATGGAAAGTTAATAGGAAAAGTATTTCACATTTGTCCTAGTTAACTTAGTCATGAGGTAATGTTTCTGTCAGATCAAAGAGGTGGTTAATGGAAGTGGGAGTGTTAGTGTTAAAAAAGAAACATTTATCAATGGGGTAAATTTAATAGATGCATCAACCAGCCCAAAAATAAGGGAAAGCAGAAAAGTAACCTAAATTGCACTAATTTGGACTTCATTAGTTGTGCAAAAATGATGACACTCACCCCATACACAGCCCCTTTTTAATGTTTATGGTGGGGCTGAAATACGTACCTCTGCTCTGAGGTGAATGTCACTCAAGGTACTTGACTCCACTTCGTCATCTAAATGCTAGAAAAAGGGAGGCTGCCACTTGAGTAGATGTGTACCAGAGGTATGTCAAATGGGTATGAGACCCAAGGGTGATCAGCACCTCCAAAATTATTTTGCACATTCTATGCCAGTGAATCATAACTTGGATTTACACCCATGAAAATAACTTACATTTGTGTGAACTTGACTATCACCTTTTATTTCCATCTGCAGTTCTGATTTTGGATTATCTGTAATGTGAATGGCTTTTTAAAGCTTCTGAAAGGGGGAAAACAAACAAACAAGCAAAAAAAATCAGTGCACCATTTACAATGCATATATGTATTCAAGAGAAGTTAGTTGTATCCACCTATAGAATAAGAGGTCTCATTCCACCCAATCAAATGTACTTTGACATTGATGAAGAGGCCCAAGGGAGGGTGTGCTTTTATGGCACAATAAGTGGCTCTGTATGGGCCCAATCCTATTCCCCTTCAAGTCAATGGATGTTCTGCCATTGGTTTCAGAGGGAGTGGTGTAACAGCTGTACATATGCAGTCTTGTTTCCTGTCTCTTTAGACAATAATTTCATCTCTTTATTTTGAAGACTATTACCCAGAAATGTAATTGTGACAGATCTTGCAATCTCATGCATTATCTTTGTATTAAGTTTATGTACACTGAGCCAGGGATTATATGCACCTCCAAATGGGAAGGATAATCACAACTTCTCCAGGGATCAAGAGTATGTGTGTGCGTGTGGGGGGAGGGGGTGTGATTAAGGTTAATCACTTATGTTTAAATATAAGGGCCAGCCCTTGCAAAAACAGAGTGGTTGGGACAACACAAAGAGGTTTCCCATCTCTTGTGCCTGTCTTGGCCAGAACCCATTGAGCAGTGGAGACACTGCTCCTGTCTAGTAACTCTAAAAAAGGGGCCTAAAAGGAAGATGAAAAGAGGAGGATAACAATGGCATTTGCTCTGTCCTCTAATCATTATGCACCAGCCAATGTAGCTGGCCAGAGTTAGAGGAGGAACAATACTGCACTCCCTTTAAGACTGATGTAGCTACTATTTCCATTTCTTCTGCTGGGGAGCCACCAGGAGGAATTTCTTTCAGATGTTAGCCAGAATAACTCCTGGGCACTTCTGCTGCTGTTTGGTCTCTCCACACACCCTCAGATAAGCCCAATAGTACATAAGCAATAAATGACCTAGTCCTAAATGACCAGTTTTCTTGTGTTGTCTGTGCCATGCCAATCTAATGCGTATGCGGATACTGTGAAACGAGGGATGACCTTTTTGATTCTGGAGCCAAGGGGCCAGATGCTCAGCTTTTGTATCACTTGTAACAGCTCCATTCACTTCCATTGAGCTATGACAATTTACACAAGTTTAGATTCTGGCCTTAGGCTTTTGGAATAAAAATTCATCAAAGAAATCAAACTAAAAGAGAGGGGAGTGTGATCAGCTTTGGGAATTAAAGTGAACCCGTCTTCAGCAAAACTTTTTTTTAGGTTAGTTTGGCTTTTAAACAACAGCATTCTAATCTGGAAGTTATTCTAAGCATTTTGTAAACAAAAATCTTACTTATTGTTTGTAAAATTCAGAAAGGAAGCCATATGGACTTCATGCTTTTTGGATTTTAGTGACTTAATTGCCTGTATTATATCGCCTTCTGTGATAGGAAAATACTATAATGAAATAAGATTTTTGTCCATTTGTTTTTTGAAAGAAAGTGTCAAAGAATTTGGAGGAAGACAAGAGGGTCTAGAGGGGATTCTAACTGACAAAGCTTTTGAATAGTAATGAGCAAAGGCATCTGTGGTTTCATTTTCTTTAGAGACTAAATGGCTATCAGGAGAATGAATACAGTAACATTTTGTTTCACAGCTTTTGATTTTAATGTAATTAGCCAGGAGGTGAAGTTTTGTTAAGAGACTAAAACAGTTTGGATTTCATCATGAGAAGGGCGAATTTAAGCAAGTCACATTACAGGGCAATCACTCTTTCATTTATCCACCATGGAACAACCTAGATAGGAGAGCCTGAGGGAGCATCCTATAACTCAGTGGTCAGAGCACTCTAGAGGCGGGGGGCCTAACATGCTGGCTTTATGGATTGCATTTTAAAGCACATACCTTTCCCCATTCATTGTATAGGGAGTTTAGGTGTCTAACTCAGGCTTTGTGGATTGTACTGTTGTTCCTGTGATTTTTCTAGGAGCCTGAAAGTGTTGCAATACATAAGCCCCTTTGTGGATTCCAGCCTAGGTGCCTATCAGCATCCCTTGGTGCCTAAATACTTCTAAAAATCTGGCCCTAAATCCTTAGACTACTGCAGCTACCTAGATTTTCCCAGGTTCAACTGAAAGCAGAATTTGGCTCATGTTCAATGTACTTTCATTTCTTCAGAAGCTAAAACATGCCTTTTTTCCTTCTTATTTCCTTAGATTTAAGGGCTCAGATCCTCAAAGGTATTTAGGTACCTAATGATCTAAGCCTAACCAACCATATTCTGTTTTGTTTTTTCACTCTGTATGAACCCAATCCTATTCCCCTACAAGTCAATGGATGTTCTGCCATTGGCTTCAGAGGGAGTGATGTAACAGTGGTACATATGCAGTCTTGTTTCCTGTCTCTTTAGACAATAATTTCATCTCTTTATTTTGAAGACTATTACCCAGAAATGTAATTGTGACAGATCTTGCAATCCCATGCATTATCTTTGGGGACCATATTGTATTCAGTTAATGTACACTGCACCAGGGATTATGTGCAACTCCAATGGGTAAGATACCCACAACTTCTCCAGGGATCCAAAAAGAGTGAGTGAGTTTGAGTGTGTGTGTGTGTGTGTGTGTGTGTGATTAAGGTTCATCACTTAGGTTGTAAACACCTTGGGGAGGCTTGCATATACTGGTTCAAACTCGGTCTTCTAGAGACCAGTAGACAAAGAAAGGGCTTTTGGCATACAAAGGCTGTGTTTAAATTGACACATGGCCTTCTTTCTGCTCCAGCAACTGGACAGGACCTTCTGTCCAAGGAGAGCCTTGCAGAAGGGTTGGCAAGACTTTAGCTTACTCGGGCCCCATGATTGACAGGTGACTCCTACTATGTTTAGTTTGTGTTTAATTCTGTTTATTGTTTTTTAATGTTTTCTTTGTAATGTTTTTATCTGAAGAATAAATGTGCTTGCTTAAAAAGAGCTATGTCGTAACTTATAACTGCTGGCAATACACTGTTCATAGCTCTTGGAGAGAAAGCAAAGCACAGACACTGGTCTTTAGGGAAACTGGCTTGCTGGGGATATCACAGTGTAAGGCAAGGACCTGTGCAGCCTTAAAATCCTGGTTGGGAGAGGGAAGGAGACACAGGTCTCCACCCAAGAGAAGTGATGGCTGGGAACCAGAAACCTTAAGTGGGTGCCCTCAAGAGCCGACAGAGGGAGAATACCAGTGCAGTTACCCTGATACTGACAGTAATGACAGAAGTTAATGGTATGAACACAATACCTGTGGCATAGGTTACTTTTTAGGCAGCTAGTTATAGACTGCAGCAGCATGGAGATATAGAATTGAATACTGCATAAGATATAAAATCAGAATTTCAAACTAGTGTAATCTACATAATGTTAATGTTCCAGTATGCTCTCCATATACCACGGTTCAGTACATCTCTCAACCTGCCAAGGGCCAAAAATGCATGACTCTCATTTTTAAAATGTGTGATTAAAAACCCTGCTGAAAAATACCAAGACAGGAAACTCTTCCATTACCCAAGTTTCATGAATCAGCATTTCATTCTGATGTCAATAAATTACTGTAATAAAAGAGACTCCACAGTACAGAGGTATAATTTGGTCTAAACTGAAGGACATCCCTATTACCGAGGCACACTTGAGATGTATGAGCCAATAGGGAAAAAAAGATATTACTGCCCAGAAAAGTTGAGGATCTGCCCCGTGATTTTTATCCTGACACCGTCTCTTTAACCTTGATGGGAGGCGCAAGGAGGAAGGGTAGAAGTAAATTTGTGCCTTTTTTTTTTTTTTTTTTTTTAGTTCAATGCAATTTGCAAGGCGTATTATTTGAAGGGATTCTCCCCTCCTCTATCACCCCTGTATGGCACTGTGCAGACCCTGGAGATGGCTGGGGGGAGAATTCTCTTCGTAAGGACCATGCATAGCCTTACAACACAGAGTCCCTTATGTAGCTCAGCATAGAGGGCGGGAAGGGAGTCCCTCCAGCACCTCCTGGCTTGTAGTTGACAAGTTTCCTTAGAACTCATGGGATGCTTGTGTTTTCTTTCTATGTGCCTGATGCCTTCTCTGGCTGATTAAGGCATTTACAGTTATTCAGTATAATCATCCATCCTGAATCCTACGGACACAGAGCAGTTCACTACCAAAATGGGACTGTACATTTCAGACAAGCTTGCAGAGACTCCAGCAGTTTTTTTTTTTTTGCATTAATGAGAACTTATACCTAGCTTTATTCTGATATTTTTCTTCTTGCGCAACAGCGAGGGTATGTTGATGAACTGCTCAAACTGATAAGAAGTCTTCAGGTTGATCAGGGCGAAGACAGATAAGGCTAGATTGTGGCTTTTTCAGGCAAAGCCATGTTGGGGATGCTGGTGCATTGCCTGAGCAGCACTTGTCTGAGGTATTCTGCTCAGTGCTAAGGCAGGCAGAATGCCTACAGGAGTGGCAACTACTACATCCGTAGGGGTGTGTGGAGGAGTGTAGGTGCCCCTTAACCTTCCCATTGCTGGCTTTCAGATAGTAGTGGATTCAGAAGTGGCTGGGCCCTGGCCCGCACCACATCCAGGTTTGGGGTGTGGCCCCTTCTTGTCCTCCAGGAATACAAGCACCCCTGTTCATGGCTGCCTTCTGTATGGCTGTACAATGGAGCAGGGGAGTTTCTCTGCATTCTCCACCGATGCAAGATTAAGCTGTATACGAGCCATAAAATCTCAACCCTAGGTTTTTAGAAAGGAAAAGCAACAGCTCGAGCTTTTACTGTGAATTCCCAGTTCAGTTCCCTTTATTTTTTTTTATGAGTCCCCTCATGTTATCACAGGTCCAATAGAGCCCTGAGATAACAGGATAAGAGGAACTATTGCAATGAAAACCTCAAGAAATTATACTTGGCAGTTTGCTGGTATCAAACATATTTTAGCATCCACTCAGACACTAACAGCAGCAATTAGCTCAGGTAGACAGTCCTGGCTTTCAGTAATAGTGGAATCAAAAGACCAATTATAAAAAAATTCTGCTTAAATAAAAAGACAATGTTTTATAATCAGGCCACTCTACTATATAATACTTAGTTGTAACCAGATTCCAGATGAACAGGGAGACAAAAATGCTTGAGGTGCCAAGACTGCTTCCACTCAATTTATATCTTTAAATGTCCTCACTAATGGCCTGCTCCTTAGCCTTCAAGGCCTGCAATGATTTCAAGTGCTCAGCTTGATCTTGGCCTTCACAACATCCTCTGGCAAAGAGTTCCACAGGTTGACCATGTGTCATGTAAAGAAATACTTCCTTTTGTTTGTTTTAACCCTGCTGCCTATTAATTTCATTTGGTGACCCCTAGTACTTGTGGTATGAGAAGGAGTAAATAACACTTCCTTATTCACTTTCTCCACACAAGTCATGATTTTAGAAATGCAGCCAATGGCTAATCCAGCACCGTTTATTGTATAGCATATAGACAAAGTGAACTCAGTTCACTAAAACTTACTCCACCAGTATCTTGTAGGTGCCTAATTCTAATTTCAGTCTGGGTCCGATTTTTCCTTAGAGATTGCAGTTGAAGAGAGAGGGGTCTAATTTTCTTAGGCTTTATTAATGGACCAGAATGGGAACAGAATGCAAAGTTAGTGAGAGGTCTGGACCAAGCAGAACTGTTCCCTGCATTCATTTGGGGAGGAAGAGATTCTGTTAGGCCTTGATGTGACGGGTAGGGCTAGGTACCGAATCCTGCGAGAGTGAGAATCCCCAAGACTCCCTCAAGAGAGGTATCAGATGAGGATTAGCCCTGGAGAACTAATTTTAGAAAGGCTTGAGACTGGTTCTGTTTATGTCAGATCACTTGGTTAAAAATCATCACTTGAAAGCCAAAGAAATTTTTGGTTACTGAGTTGACTCATGTCCTGGGAGGAGAAAAATCCCTCTTCATTAAATAAGTTAAACTTGATGCACCTATCCTGGAGACTGCCTTGTGGTTTTGGCTCCCTTTTAGGACAAATAGCTGAAGTAGGCCACCACCAGATAAACACACCACTGTTGCTTGAAGGAGCTCATACTCCATTAAAAGCCCTATTAATATGAGCAGAAGAGCACAAGTTTACCAATTCATTCTTTTTCTTAGAGAAGGAGTTTCCAGCTGGATAGAGTGGTTATGGGGCTTCTTCTGAAAAAACTGCATGCAGTTGTCCCATAACCCATGATTAAATCTACACAGGTCGAGACATATATATACACACACACATACATACAGTCCCTTCATATTGTTCCCTGCCATAGCATGCCTCACTCAGAAGAAATGTACTGTCGTTGCTCATCGGGCTCCAGAAGCCCATTACTTCCTGCTCCAAGGATTATTTAGGGGTTAATTTCTTGGTTTCAGAATAGATGATCCAGTATTGCCACCCCCAAATATTCAAATATCACAGGATTTTTTTTTTAAATAATGAATTTGTGGTGTTTGGTTTTTTTATTTGCCTTCTGGTGTTGGAGTGTTTATGGGTCATGATTCAGATCTTTTCCTGTAGCTGTGAAAACTAAAACTAAAACTTTATTTGTTTTCAGTGAAAGTAGAGCATCTCAGATCAAAACATAATTCTAGCAGCTGGGACTTTAAGGAAAAACACGACACCAAATATCAGAAGACTTGCAAATAAAAGGCATGAGGGCTGGCGACACTGGAAACTGCTGCCCTTACAGCAGTTGTCTGTCCTCACCTGCTTGGCACTTTCTCTGAAATCACACAGCATCCCACCTACAGGGTAAGGTTTTGTGAAGGGGCTTCTACTGTCTTGAGTGAAGAATGCCTCACCGGTTTTGCTACTCCCCCAGGTCCATGCTTATAGCCAGAATTTGTGCTACTTCATTATCCTTTGTTCCTTGCAGTGGACAGTATGATATGGCCCTTAGTCACAAATTTTTAAATGGACTTCAGTGAATCAGGATTAGAGAGTCACTGCCCTGCATGGCATGATTCAGTGGAATTTTTAATCCTCGAGTTTAGAGCAAAAAAATAATTAAGAGAGGATGGGGGGAAGGAAAGGAAGAGAGTATATGAAAGCCTCCCAAAAGTGTAATGCCGTTATTCTGATGCTGCTAAACAGATGTTTTATTATAGGCTGAAATGGCAACTGAAATATTTGTAGAACGTTCAATCCCTACTTGTTTGCATTGATGTACTTGCTTCAAAAGAGAAATGGTCAGATCCTAAACATGTTTGATTAAAAATTAAGATACCTTATTCCAGTATGAACTATTATGAAGGGGGAGGAAAAAAGTGACTAAAAAAATCACGAACCGTGATTAAGTTAGAATCACAGGGGCAGTTTTTAAGCAAGACTCAAAATGAATATGCACAAATCTTAAGCGGAGAAGGTATTTTTATTTATTACAAATGGCTCAGGTAATATGTTTACACAATATGATTGTGACTTCACTAATTAAAAGTCTAGCATGATTTAGAAAGAGATCTTTAAAATCTAGTGCATTTAAAGTTCAGCCTACAAATTTCCCAGCTTGATATGTTACATTTAGGAGTTTTAGAGAGGTAATGATGAACTACAGATTGATTTTATTCCTATTTTGTTAAACTGTATCGTTTGCTACAAGTTTTTAGATCAGAACAGTCTAGACACTCTATTCACTCAATTACTGTGAAAAAATGAATAGTCATTTGACTAGAATGTGCAGCATTTTAACATTAGATAGAAATAACATTCCATGCCAGAAAAATCTTGTTGCTCAAGAGAAAGAACTCATGTCCTTATAAGGCTGCTGGAAGTTACTTCTCTTGCATAAAGGTAAAGCTTTTCCTGAGGTTTCAAATTCCCCACAAATGGAAAGGCAATCAAATTGCTAAATGATGTACTTATTCTCGTGGTTGGGAGTTCTGTCTGGGGGGGAATAAATATCCAAACCCAGATTAGTAACATCAGCATCGTTTCCTGTTCCTGTAAATGTTAAGGGGGATGGAGGGGAACTCATTCAAAAAAAGGAGTAGAAATATGTACCACATGGGAATGAGCCATTTTAAGGAACAATCCCAAATACTTACAAGGCTCAGAAATTACGTAGTTCCCCACGTCAGTGGAGGGGGAAGGAGAGGATTTTTTTGTTTTGTTGTTTTTAAACTATGAATCATGAAGTTCTGGAGCAGATACAGGGATACTCCTAAAACATCAGCGTGGATTATGATGCAAAGAATGTAGGTGGAACAACATTTATGGTATCCCCTTAATTCCTGCTGCCTCAACCCATTTCTCCTACCAAGTGCTTTAAAATGCTAAGTATCACTATGAGATCAAATTAATTCATTTAGTTTATTAAATGAATTAAGTATTCAAGTGTATATGGGATATTTCACTATTCTGTTTTCAATGGGATTTCTCAGAACCAATCATGAATAAAGGTGGCAGAAACCAGCCCATAGTATATAAAAATGTGCTAGGTATTTTACAGACGTGTGGAAAGATCCCTGTTCTAAAGAGCTTGCAGTATAAGTGTGATTTTTACATACTCCTTGCAATGAAGACTTGAGCAACTGCTTACTGAGGAATTAAAGTGCTGACTTATTTTTGTGAGTACTTCCTACTACTACCACTTAAGATTTAGGTACTATAGTCTCATATATTATACTGTAGACCTTTGTAACAGAACTGCCACTTCCTGAATAGTCCCTTATGGCCTTTGCAGCAGCCTTCCCCTGTTCTCCCCCTACAGACTCTCCTTTTCAGTCCTACCGTCCACCACCAGGGGGATAATTTAATTTAATTTAAATTTAATGTCTTCAAACAGATCTACCAACAAAGTCCATCACTGTAATCCAAAGGTTCACGTGGCTTATCTCTGGCTCTTCTGCCATCCACACAGACCTCTTCCCCTGCCACAGCCTGCTCTTCACAGAGTTGCCTCTCCTAGCTGTCTCTCCCTGGCTTTCTTCTCTTGCCAGTGTCTCCTCTGTTCTGTGAGACAAGGCAGACTATATACTGTCTTCCTCCAGAGAGCTCCTCCAGATTGGCTGGAAGAGAGGGGAGCCCTGCCTTACTCTTCACTACGGGGCCCCTTAACCCAGGCCCTTAAAAAGGAACAGTGTCCTTGGGTTTTCTCCCCATTCAACCTCTAATTCCCCCCATCCAACTCCTAATTCCTCTCTTTGATTACCAGGCCATTTCCTGGGCTTTTGTTCATTCCAACTCCCTGGAATGGGGTCTTCTGGCCCCTTCTACTTTAAAAGGGCCAGTATATCCATTACAGTCTTCTATTTTAGAATGAAATAAACAAATTTTTGGTTGAAGAGGAACCAGTGTCTCAGCACTTGAATAATTTTCATTACTTTTCATTTCTAGGTTACCAGGTCAAATTCCCCAAGTTTGACAGTGATCAGTATTATGTGACATTAGTGGTCAGAGTCTAGTTTCTGCTGAATGGGGTTGCTATGACAATAGTGCCATGACATTTTGCATAAACTTGCACACTTAGAGTCCAAGGACAGAACAAGCATGGAGACAAAAAGAAAAGGAGTACTTGTGGCACCTTAGAGACTAATCAATTTATTTGAGCATGAGCTTTCGTGAGCTACAGCTCACTTCATCGGATGCATATCGTGGAAACTGCAGCAGACTTTATATACACACAGAGAATATGAAACAATACCTCCTCCCACCCCACTGTCCTGCTGGTAATAGCTTATCTAAAGTGATCATCAAGTTGGGCCATTTCCAGCACAAATCCAGGTTTTCTCACCCTCCACCCCCCGCACACAAATTCACTCTCCTGCTGGTGATAGCCCATCCAAAGTGACAACTCTCTACACAATGTGCATGATAATCAAGTTGGGCCATTTCCTGCACAAATCCAGGGGGTGAGAGAACCTGGATTTGTCAGGTTAGCACCATTCAGCAGTATTAAAAATTCTGCTCCAATAAAAACAAATGGCACCTTGCTAGCAGTCACAACAAAAGTGCCAAAAGACTAGGCACAGAGACTAAAGTACCCTGCAGTTTGCCTTTTTAGTTCAAGATTGTCATATATTGGTGCAAAGAAGCTTATGCTACTGCTGCCTATCCCTATCCTGTGGTTAAGGAGATGATATCAGTTTCTCCTGCTGTCATTCTGATACCAGCACCAAACTGACAGAGCATCAGGAGGCTTCTAATTAATTTTTGTCTTTGTATATAAAACAATTCTTCCCATCCTTGCCTACACACTGGAAAGGAGTACTTATCACTCAGAGCGTGCTACTTTGCACTCTCAGCAAATTTGCGGATGATACTAAACTGGGAGGAGTGGTAGATACGCTGGAGGGGAGGGATAGGATACAGAAGGACCTAGACAAATTGGAGGATTGGGCCAAAAGAAATCTGATGAGGTTCAATAAGGATAAGTGCAGGGTCCTGCACTTAGGACGGAAGAACCCAATGCACAGCTACAGACTAGGGACCGAATGGCTAGGCAGCAGTTCTGCGGAAAAGGACCTAGGGGTGACAGTGGACGAGAAGCTGGATATGAGTCAGCAGTGTGCCCTTGTTGCCAAGAAGGCCAATGGCATTTTGGGATGTATAAGTAGGGGCATAGCGAGCAGATCGAGGGACGTGATTGTCCCCCTCTATTCGACATTGGTGAGGCCTCATCTGGAGTACTGTGTCCAGTTTTGGGCCCCACACTTCAAGAAGGATGTGGATAAATTGGAGAGAGTCCAGCGAAGGGCAACAAAAATGATTAGGGGTCTGGAACACATGAGTTATGAGGAGAGGCTGAGGGAGCTGGGATTGTTTAGCCTGCAGAAGAGAAGAATGAGGGGGGATTTGATAGCTGCTTTCAACTACCTGAAAGGGGGTTCCAAAGAGGATGGCTCTAGACTGTTCTCAATGGTATCAGATGACAGAACGAGGAGTAATGGTCTCAAGCTGCAGTGGGGGAGGTTTAGATTGGATATTAGGAAAAACTTTTTCACTAAGAGGGTGGTGAAACACTGGAATGCGTTACCTAGGGAGGTGGTAGAATCTCCTTCCTTAGAGGTTTTTAAGGTCAGGCTTGACAAAGCCCTGGCTGGGATGATTTAACTGGGAATTGGTCCTGCTTCGAGCAGGGGGTTGGACTAGATGACCTTCTGGGGTCCCTTCCAACCCTTATATTCTATGATTCTATGATACTTGTAGCTTTTCCAAATTTCTAAAGCAGAGAGCATTATTGGTTATAGTGTGTATGGTAACACCCATTGTTTCATGTTCTCTATGTATATAAATCTCCCCACTGTATTTTCCACTGAATGCATCCGATGAAGTGAGCTGTAGCTCATGAAAGCTTATGCTCAGATAAATTGGTTAGTCTCTAAGGTGCCACAAGTACTCCTTTTCTTTTTGCGAATACAGACTTACACGGCTGCTACTCTGAAAACTATTCTCGGTATCTCAGGATTTTCCTAGGATGTTCTAATGTGGAGGAACACTCAAATACCCAGGAAAGAACTTTGAAGAAATAATGGCCAAAGTTCTGGAGTGTATGTCAATAAGAGTTCCCCTGAAGATATCAAATAAAGAAAAGTTTACCTTTGAACTAGAGATAAGATAACTGATCTCCAGTAGAGCTTTATGCTCATAGCTCCAAAGCATAATAGTATTGAAAGCACATTGAGGATTGTAAAAATGTTTTTAAAATGATAATCAGAATAAGACGCCTCCAGCCTACTACTGAAAGCTTCTCATAAATAAAATAATTCAGTGAAGTGGATAAGTGACCCGTTCCCATAGCAACTATATTGTTGCAAAGCTCGGCCTTCTGGGAAAAATATCACTAACTACTGACCTGATTATTTCATGAGTAGTACAGAGGAATTGTTTTAGACTGCAAATAGTAAAAGCTTGAACTAATATACCCACAACCAATCTAAGAGTAAAATTCTGACAATATACACATCTATTAATCAGTGCCTATGTAATAAAGAATGGCTGTGTATCCAAATATCTAAAAAATATTCTCTTACAAATAATTAGTGCTAGGTGAACCATGAAGGTTCATAAAAGATAGTAGAAGCAGTGGGGAAGAGTGAAAAACAAAGAAGAAAAAAAAAGTTAACATTTCAAAAACTTTGCCAACTTCTAGAACCAGTCCAAACTACCAACCCTTTAGAGACAGAGACACGGTGTAGTTCTTTTTCTGATGGACTTCATTCACCTGTATAAAATAATGTCCACACTTTTTTGTTTCTTCCTCAGCTTCAAGTTTGTAGGTGTATATTTGGATTCAAACTATATCAAACTCCAAGGGAGCAAGACATTTGGATTTGATATTCTGTTTCAGTCCTATCTGTTTAACAGAGAGAAAACTGTTCTTCTGATAAAGCAACAGGTATTTAGCTTCTGAAAACTAAGATTTTTTTTAAATAACCAGTACTCATACGTTTAGAAATGATTATGCTTTACTTAGCCCGAAGCAGAGACAACATCTGCTTTCTATGTGTGTTAGCCATGTAATCTGTTTTACAACTCATTTTTGTTTTTTAATAAAGAATAAGTAGGGTTCTAAGAAGTTTTGCAAGGTATATTTCAGCTGAATTTCTGCTCATTTAATCCTGCAATCATTGCTCAAGTGAAAATGCCTTTGAAGACATTCATTTTCATGGTGTGAGCAGAACAATTGCAAGATTGGACTATTTGACTGACAAAATAAGATGATTACCAGTGGATGTACCTGCTGGTTTTGCTTAGGGGCTGTCCTCCCCACATTTGAATAACACTTCTATCATTTGATAATTGTTTTGTTTATAACACAGGAAGTGATCGAATTAACCACGGACCATTTGTTTCTTACTGATGGCTAAACGTACACTATAATGCAGGTTTCCTATTTGCAGAGACCATTCCTTTTTCAGTTATGTTAGCATAAATTGGTATTTTACCAATACAAAAGATCGAGGCCTACATTTTCAAAAGTGACTATTGATTTTGGATACCCGACTTGAAATGCTTTGAAGAGCGGTTGTTCAGCACTTCTGAGAATCAGATCCCCCCGTCTAAAGTGTCAAGTCAGGCAACCAAGAACTGAAACACCCAAAAGCACTAATCACTTTTAAAAAATGAAGGCCAAAGCATTTTCATACAATGTTCTAATTACTTTTATATTGCATGTAGCTAGGGACAAAACAAAAAACAAAAACAAAAAAAAAACAAACCAAGCAGGCTTGAAATCAAGAGGAAATTTCAAAACATTTCTTCAAAACTGTTGCATGAAAGTAGAATCTTAGATGATTTGTTATCAGAAAAAATGGCAATACAGTGGAACCTCAGAGTTATGAACACCGGAATTACGAACTGAATGGTCAACTTCATTTGGAACCAAAAGTACACAATTAGGCAGCAGCAAAAAAAAAAAAAAAGGCAAATACAGTTCTGCTGTGTTAAATGTAAACTACTAAAAAATTAAAGGGAAAGTTTAAAAAGAAGATTTGCCAAGGTAAGGAAACGGTTTCTGTGCTTGTTTCATTTAAATTAAGATGGTTAAAACCAGCATTTTTCTTCTGCATTGTAAAGTTTCAAAGCTGTAGTAAGTCAATGTTCAGTTTTAAACTTTTGAAAGAACCACCAAAATGTTTTGTTCAGTGTTACGAGCATTTCAGAGTTAAAGACAACCTCCATTCTTGAGCTGTTCGTAGCTCTGAGGTTCTGAGCATGAAATGAGAGAAAAGAAAAGAAAAAAAACCAATGCAAAGCACTACACCCTTCAGGGAAAGAGCTTGTGTAGTCTCTACTACAATTATACATTTACGAAAAATCATGTAGTCTTTGATTTTCCTCAGTCCGGTTTCTATCAGTGTATATTGTCACTTGATTCTCTCTCTACTGTGCAGACAGGCAAAGTATAAGAACTCCCTTTTTACCCCATAAAGACTATCTGAACCTTGGGCTTTGGCACACAGGAATAAGCTAGCTTCATATCTGCTTGCTCTTTTCCCCAGAGCAGGTGGATGAGAAGGTTCCCCAGAACCTTGACTATGTGTGCACACTGCCACCCATCCCCTCCACCTGCTGATCAGAGCAAGCAAGACAGTGCAGACGGTGCCGGGGGGAGGGAGCAGAAGTTTATTGCTGGTCTAGGTCATAGGTAAATTACTACCACCAGGGAGTAGGAAGGAAATGAGAAAAATTTTGACTCAGTTGTGTGTATGAGTCACAGTGCTTCCCAGGGCTACTCCTGAGGTAACTGGGCTTACACATAGCTCCATGCCAGGGTTATGCTTGAAGTAATTATGTAACCTACCATGGATGAGTATCAATATCACCAAAGACACCACCAGATCTGGCATGACAAGCTGCCTCAGCAGAGTGTCCAAGGGTCCATATAAAATTTCAGGATTAAAAAAAAAAAAAAAGAAAAGAACCGGGGGGGGGGGGGGAGAACCCCGCAACTACATATATATACACATAACCAGAAAACCTAACATTAGCATTATTTAGAAGCAACACACCATGATAATTTCTGCAGGTCACAGAGCCACCCTTTTTCCACTCTACTTTCATATTTCAAAATTACTTCTTGATTACTAATTCTCTTCCAGTGCTGCTCTGAAACTTTACATTTCAATTGCCATATCATGTGCTCCTTTCACACAGAGAGAGATGATTTCAACCGGGGTCGTAGTGTCTCTGCTTTCTATACGGAAACACTCAGAATTAAAGGAAGCTCTTGAATTGAATCTTCTCTGGTTTTGGTTCAAGTTACCTATAGTCAAGTATTATTCTTTGACTGTGGATACTAAATGGATTCCTGAATGATATTCTCATAAGAGATGCTGGCGATTCCAGGTACAGTACAGATTCTTCAGGACAGCTACAACTGCACTGTATGCTTTTATTCAGGTGCAACTTTAGATTCAGACAGGGTTTCCTCTGGAGCAATAAAAGGTGGCACTCTGTCAACCCCCATATCTTTTTTCTTTGATTCCCCTCTCTACAGTTTAAATTTGATCTAAGATAATAGGAAAACAAACAATACTTTAAAATGTCTCTTGCTTTTGGGGCACATGCTGAGGCCACTACATGACCTCTTCACCTTATCTAAAACCTCAGGGAAAAATTTTAGGGCCATCAATTTCAATGGAGTTAAGCCCAAAGACTTTTTGGCCTGTGATGTCAGCAAAGAAACAGAGGTGTAAACAAAGGTGCAGCATCTGATGATAGCAGGGGTCTATTTCTGAGGCTGGATAAACTTTTAGATCATTCTGTATGGTATCTACTGTTGTACAATAAGCAGCCAACTACCTCCTCGTATTTCAGCCAGAACAACGCCAACCTACTCCCTCCCTTCCTACCTCTCTCTCGAGTAGTTAATAATACATCACTCCACTAGACTATTGGAGCACATAAGTACTGCCATATATTCTCAAGATATGAAACCATCACGTCAAAGTTCCTTCAGACTGAGTGAAGTCTGCTGTAAGGAAAGCCTCCAGTAAACTAGCACATGTGAAAGGTGAAATGGAATGGGTGTGCTATGATTTAACTTACCTAAATTTGAGGCCCCCTTTGAGCTTGAGGCCTAGTCCAAATGGCCCTCCTGCCCCCCCACTCCCCCGATTGGCCCTACTGAAGGGAAGACATTTCATTACGTCTCCTGATAGCGTAGCAGCAGAATGGGGGATGAGACAACCAATACAAGATCCCCCAGGAGCAGGGGGTAGTAACCAGATGCTCAATTTTCAAAGGTGCAAAGCATTGGGTTCATTATAAGCCACCTTACTCACCTGTGCAGCGGAAAAAAGTAGTGTGAAGTGCCCTCTTGCTAGTCTGTGCACAAAGGAAGAGCAGCTGCCATGAGGCATTACTATTGTTCCCAAGCTGGTGGGTGGTTAATGGACAGACAAGGGCAGTGAATGTGCATGTGCAGGGAAGCCTTAGCTCCAGCCAGTACAAGTAAGCCTGTGTGGCATGGAATGTAGCTTGCACAAGGTGTAGGGCTGGCACCGTTTACAAGATCCTCCCTGAAGCAAGTCACAATCTAATCTCTGATCTACACTTGGGGCAGCATAAATATGTACTGTCCCTTACTCATGGCTAGTGATCACTCCACCATCTAACCCAATGAAGGGAGTGTGTGCTCAGCACTTTGCAAGGAATGGGATGATAAGAAAGAAATATCAGGCCCTAAGACTTCCTCCCAAGAAGTAACAATAGGAATCTGGCAGCAATTCTTCAGACTCCCTATCGTGTATATGGAAAAGGAGCATATTTGCATCCCCCTTACAAAAACCAGAGGATGAGAGGGTCAACAAGAGATCTGGCAGGGTGGCTTTCCACTTTGCGTTACTTGCCCTTCAAACTTTCCAGGCTAAGAGGAAGAGAGCTCAGGAAACTGTGTGGGCAGATTAGTTTACAGATTACATCTGATCTACTGTATATGCTTGTCCTTGATAGTCTCAATGTCGCTATCACACTCTAAGCAAAGATTCCTGGGGAGCGAAGAATAAAAGGATATGTCAGAAATACAAATTCTAAAGATCAAGCAGCGACAGAAGCAAACGGTTGTTGGTTGGTTGGTTTTTAGGACCTAATAGCTTGCACACTAACATTTGAAGGTTAGGAATTTTGTTGACGTTCACTTTAAAATGCAGTTTGACGTACAATTTTGTTCAGTTCTTTATTGGAAGACCTGCCTTTAGTATATCTTTGGTGAAAGTACTAGTAAGTATTTGACCATTATTTAAAGAGAGCCATCTCTAGTAGACAGCCATTTCTTCCCGGTCCTTTGGGTAGTCACTTAAGACAGGACTCACAGGTGCAGTAAAATAAACTGAGAATACAGCTGTGAGAACAGCAGAGAATCAAGTACACCCTCTCTACAGAGGATCAGATGCCCCTGTTATTGAACTTTGTATGATTTGTGTAACAAATGGACCTGTTTTTGCTCTCAGTGAAGTCAATGGAAGAGGATTACCCAATATCTCTTTGATACTTGGAAATGAACTCTCACCAAGACACAAACTTCATTGCTTTTAAAACAAGCTGTAGGTGACTAAAATCTCAATATTTCAGTCATGCTCCCAGCTGAGCTGTGTATCTGTTGTTGAAAAAAAGGTCATCTATCACTCAGTACCATACCAGATCGTGCAATTAAAGTAACGAGGTTTAGTAGACACTCCAAAGTTTTGCCAGCAGAGCTATGTTGGCTAGCAGTGTGAAAAAAAACAAACAAACCCGCCCCCGCCCCCCGCATCCTGTGGTTCTCAACCAGGAGTACACGTATTCCTGGGGTACGCAGTGGTCTTCCAAGGGGTACATCCACTCCTCTAGATGTTTGCCTAGTTTTACAACAAGCTACAGAAAAAGCACTAGTGAAGTCAGTACAAACTAAAATTTCATACAGATAATGACTTGTTCATACTGCTCTATATACACTAAAATGTAAGTACAATATTTATATTCCAATTGATTTATTTTATAATTATATGGTAATAATGAGAAAGTAAGCCATTTTCCAATAATAGTGTGCTGTGACACTTTTGTCTTTTTTGTCTGATTTTGTAAGCAAGCAGTTTTCAAATGAGGTGGAACTTGGGGGTACGCAAGACAAATCAGACTCCTGAAAAAGGTACAGTAGTCTGGAAAGGTTGAGAGCCACTGCTGCAACAGACATAACTATGTCAGCAAAAACCCCAGTGGAGATGCAACTATGCGGACAGAAGCGGGCTTTTGTCATTGTAGCTGACATTATTCAAGGAGATGACTTTACTATGCCAACAGAAAAACTTCTTCTTGTCAGCCTGGTCTGCGCCTACACTACGCTAGGTTCTGCTGGCATAGTTACACTGGCAAAACATTTGTCCTCTTGACAAGCCCTTAGTCTATTTCACATATTCATGTTTTCTCAGCTCAGATGCCACCCTCTCAGTGGAAGCTAGGACAGGTAATGTTAAGATTTATTTTTATTGGAGGCAAGACTTTCTTTCCACCATCCAAGCAGGTTTCTTTCTTTGCTATAAGTAGTCAAGTTTCTAGTTACCTCCAGCCCAGCCCCAGCCCAGTCCTTTGTTTTTCTCTTTCATTTTGGCTGTTATAGTAGCCATGACACTCTCCTGTGGAAATGGAGATGATGGCGATATCCGAAAGATCATTTCTTTCCATCACACTATCTACAGGATGGGGGTGGGAGGGGAGGGAACAGACTTATTTGGCTGCTTGGGCACAGTTTTAGCTTTAAGACAGTCTCCTTGAGAAGCTGAGTCAGCTTTACTTTTAAGCAACCCCAAACGTCCACGTTAATTTAAGTTACTAGAGACAACTTCAGCAAAATAGTGAGCATTTTAAGTTGCATTTCAGCAAACTAAAACTGTGAAAAGCTCTGGAGCCTGAACCAAACATGGCTACTCTGCGGCTCTGCCTCTATGGTTAAAGATTTTAGAACTCATATGTCGAGTTTATTCGTATAGTTTTCCCAGTGTGCAGCCCCTACTCAAGAAAACCCCTTAAAATCAAAAGGGGGTTAGCCTAATAAGGGCTGAGTAAAGTCAAGAGAAAGCTTCTTATTTTTAGCACTTTAACATCCACTGCCTCACATTTTATTGTGAATGTGCTTTATTCATATAAAACCAAAAACTGCCCTTGATTCTCCCTTCATATAATCAGTAGGGCTGACTGTGTTGCCAAACCGGGCGGACCAAATCCTCAACTGGTATAAATCAGCATAGCTCTTCCATTAGTTTCAGTGCTGTACCAGTTTACACAGCTATGGACCTGGCCCTGTGATTCTTCCAAGAATAGTCAGAAGGTGCAGGACCCTGCTTGGAGAAGTCCTAAGGGTGACACCCTTACGCTGAAGTCAGTGGAGCCATGCCAATGTACTGCAGCCTAGGATCTAGCCTAATCTTTTTTAATCTGTGGAACTCAGGAAATTTGCTGCATAGCGCAACAATTTCCTGTCTCCTCCTCTTCTGATTCTCTTGCCCTCCCTGCCCCACCCATCACACTCCACCCCACCCCACTTTTTCTTTTGCACGGAGGATTGGTACAACTGTGAGTGAAGATGTATGCATCCACTGCAGTTTGATTCCTCACAAGTAGCAAAGGAGCCTAAGAAAGATTGGGTTTATACACAAACATCCTCAGGGAAAATACATAACAATGTCTTCCTTGAACATTTCTGAAGAGTTTTTGCTAAATGGCATTCCAGGTTGTATTACTCCAATCGCCCTTCCAAAACTTCAGTTGTTAGTATTCACTGTTCATGAATTCTCCAGCTTTTCCCTCTCATTTTGAGGAGATGTTTGATTAGTTTGCATGCTATATTTCTGATTTCCAACTCAAAGGACAACAACAACTCTTTATAGGCTTCACTGCTCACCAATCATGCTTGACAGATTTAAAATCGGGTTAGTATAATTTAGTCAGGTTGAAGGAAAAATAAACAAGGAGTTAGGGGAAGCAGATTTACGGAGGAGTATTTTCAGTCTTTGCCAAGGAAAAAAATTGGATGCACTTACATTTTAAAAAAAAGTTTTGCAGGTTTATATATCTAACGTTTGCACACTGTTGTGTTGCTTTCTTACCCAGACTTAACAGAGAATATCTACACTCTGTTTTCCAAAGTGACCTGTCTGTTGATTTAGTTGAGATAATCACAGCTGTCTAAGATTCCAGTGCCAAAAAAGTAAACAGGTCTCCAGCAACAACAACAGTTCCTCAGCTGTTGTAAGTCAATGTAGCTCCTTGGACTTCATTATTTAATGAGGTCCAGATGGAATCAGTGGGAAAACTCCAGGAGTAAGGTATTACTCAGCATAAGGGTTGCAGAATATAGTCCTAGTGGTAGCTATCGTTAAGATTATGCTGAAATGTAGCCCTTTTAAAAGGGCTACAATTCCTCCATTTCACACTTGAATTACTGTGCCACATTTGAAGACCAGTTTGTCATTATTCACAGAAGTATTTACTAACTTCTGTAGAATGCACCCTCTAACATATCTTTGACACCTTATAGCTAAAATAGCCTCAGGCCAAGATGTTGAGGTGAGTGTATTTTTGACCTTTAAAAATCCTGGTATTCAGCTAAACACTGCTCAGCACAGCATCTGATGGGGATAAGGGGGATTAGAATGAACTGAACACTCGTCTGATCCACAGAGCAGCTGTAGTGGCTCCCATTGCAATTAGAAGGCTCTTGTAATTTATGGAGCATTATAATGGCCTGCAACAGGATCAGATTACCTCATCTAAGATCAGGGCATGGTACTGCCTCAATTTCCCCTTCCATAACACCAATTCCACTAAGCTAATTCAAATGCCCTCCAGCCACAAAACAAAAAAGACCAACAAAATGAAAGGTTTCAGAGTAGCAGCCATATTAGTCTGTATTTGCAAAAAGAAAATGAGTACTTGTGGCACCTTAGAGACTAACAAATTTATGCTTAAATAAATTTGTTAGTCTCTAAGGTGCCACAAATACTCCTTTTCTTTTAACAAAACGAAAGAGTCCCTCCCACTCCCAGGCCAAGTCTCTCTCCTTGGCTAAAAAGTTTACACCAATTCTTACTCCTTCTTAGGGAAGCCATTCTCCTTCGTTGCAGGGAAGTGTGGGGGATGGAGGAACTTCCTCCCACCCTCTCTGAAAGCCCAGCATGGGACCCCAAAAAGTTAATTCCTTTTATAGAAACAAGAAGGGATTGCACAATGTTAGGCTCTGTCCACAAACCACGTTTGAGCCACTAACCATGATCATTTGGAAATACTTTCAGAGCCTACTCGGTATGAAGTTGTACTAAAACTGGGCTAATGGTAACTAGTTTCATGTTCAGTTGCAGCAATCATGGCCATATTTTAAATACTTTAATAAAAAACAATTCACTCTTTGTCTGCCATGAAACATGCTGCAAACACAGTCTGCTACACAGGTACATGAGGCAGGGAACAGTGATCCCTCTACCACTTTAGTTCTATTGTGCAGAAGCTAGGCATACCTACAGTCCATGCTTTTCCTCAAGGATATGAATTGCTGCCTTCTTGCATCCCCGGGAGATAGTAGAGCCACCTCATCTGTTTCACTCATTGAAGCTGGTCAGGTATAAAGTGGTGAGCATACGGAAATCCCTGAAGGGTATGTTCCCTTCTCTACAAGCTTGGCTGCTCTTTGACAAATTCTTCTTCCATGAGTCAGAATCCCTTCTTGAGATCTCTCCTGCACCTTGTGAGTGTGCATGCACACCCACACCGCTCCGAGAGTGGCTTTATGCTTAAATGGCACGGTTGTGCACTCTGTCACCAATTTAGATCACAGTCATGGAGCAGACAGGGAATAATCCATAATGGGTCTTTGATAGTAGTCCAAACCCATTTCACATGAGCATGATGGGAACGGTGTAATCCAGTTTTCCTTTTGCTTTGATCTGTTGAAAAGTGCAAGCTCATTTCAAATAGAAAATGTGTTTTTCCTAAAAGCCTCCATGTCTATAGCCGTGGTTCCCAAACTTGTTCCGCCGCTTGTGCAGGGAAAGCCCCTGGTGGGCTGGGCCAGTTTGTTTACCTGCCACGTCCGCAGGTTCGACCGATTGCAGCTCTCAGTGGCCGCAATCGGCCAAACCTGCAGACGTGGCAGGTAAACAAACTGGCCCGGCCCGCCAGGGGCTTTCCCTGCACAAGCGGCGGAACAAGTTTGGGAACCACTGGTCTATAGCCTTCTCAAGTCTCCAATTTCAGAAGGAGGAAACTAAGAGTTTAACTTTGGGTATCTCAGTTTTGAGGTACTCTTAAAAAGGCCTATTTTCAGAAATTACCAAGCTTGCATCCTCTGAAAAAAAATCACACCCTTTTTAAGGGTTCTCAAATTAGGCATCTAAACAACAAGGCACCCTCCTACACAAAAAGTCCAATATTCACTTTTGAAAAATATGAGCTGTGATCGCTATATAAGCATAAAGTACATGAATCCACTAACAACTCAGAGAAAAAAAAGTTTGTTAGTCTCCCTTTATCAGATTGGATCAGAATACCAGCATTCATAATGCCCAGTTGCTTATATGTGCTTACACCAGGATGGATAAATTGATTATACCACAGAAGCTAGCACAAATAGAATCTAAGCAGCCTGCAAAAGTTTCTTCAGAAACAGTGTCATTTAGACTGTCCTCCCTCCTTCACCCAGACAAAAACAAACACAGGAAGTATACTTGAAAACAGATGGCAATCTAACCAATTTCTGGCCAGAAACTTAAAATATCAGGGTTGGAAGGAAGTCATCTAGTTGTCCAACCCCCTACTCAAAGCAGGACCAATCCCCAGATCCCTAAATGGCCCCCTCAAGGATTGAACTCGCAACCTGAGCCTTAGTAGTCCAATGCTCAAACCATTGAACTATCCCTCCCTCAACTTAAGCTTGTCAATCAGATCCACATGTCAAAACTAGCTGCAAAAGAGCTCATTCCACCTGGACTGGTAAACTATGTATTGTGTATCAATGGGTATTGTACAATGTGCCAAAATTATCCATCTGTTCTCAGAGATGCACAGCTGTAATCATGAGCATTTCTGTATTTCAACAAAGAGCAGGACTTAGCACACAATTTTGCTAATTCCAGCAAGAGGAGGATAAAGCACGCAAGGATCTGCCATGATTGCTGGCTGTGCAGGGGAATGGTCCTACACAATTTGTTTATTTTTATCTCTGCCAAGACAGACATAATTTCATGGAAGAATTGAGCTTCATCACAATTAGAGAAGAAAACGTTTGGCTCTGCCTGATAATTAGTTTGATGCTGCACTGGAAATGTTGTATAAAGCCAAAATTCTTAAAAATAAGCATGAACACAAGTAAGCTGCTGGTAATACAAGCTTATAGGCCAGTGTAACTCTGCTTTGTGTTTCCTTGCAAGTGAATGGCAACTCAGTAAGAAAACTGGCAAGTATAGTTCAGTTGACAATCTTCAATAGTGCATGATGCCTTTAAGCAGTTTCCTAGAGAGAGTGAAAGTGTTCTGCTGGACATCTATTCACTGCTGAAACCATAAGGACCTGCAAGTAGCTGTGGCTACCTTGAAAACTTAAGGGAGAAAATAGAAAACAGGAATTTCAAAATCCACTTCTGTTACTAGATCCAGTATGATCTCTTCAAGTCTTATCATACCTTTATCTAAGACTTACTGGAAATGCAAGGAGTTATGTTCTCCCACTGGAAATTAGTTGACTATTGAAAAATATATTCACAAATAGCATTCACTGTTATTCATATTTGCAAACAAAAAATCGTCATATTTGGCTGAGTACCTGGTATCCATTAAAATGAATGTTTCACAGATGCAAGAATCACAAGTTTTTGCCAGTTAGATGATGCCAGTTAGCTGATGCAAACAGTTTGAACTTAGTATGAAAATTATTCTCCTGAAGTATTCAGCAAATACTTGCAATATTACGTACATTCATGGCTAGTGTTTACTAATGCTATAAAACAAAACAATTGAATTGTATTTGAAAAGCTTTTGTCATACAAAATATCATCCATATACTTTCAGTCTAGAGGAGCTTTTATTTTAGATTAAGGCAAATAAGAAAGAACAAAAGTAAGGCCTCCATAGAGAACAGCATGTGTCTCCTGTAACAAAATGGTGTCAGTCTCTACCCACAGTTCTCAGAAATTTAAAGTAAACAGGAAGACACAACAGATACAGTGTTACATATATCATATAAGTGGCCAAGCAAGATACTGTGCAAGATATCTTCTCCTCTCTGGCAGATATGAATGAAATTTATATTTTAAGCATGACTTATAGTTGATCCAAGAATGAAAAATATGTTTACAACAAATTTCAAAATGCTGAAGTTGTTTTAGGGTTCATTTGTTGTTTTCCAAATTTCATTAATTTTTTTTAAAAACTTTTTTTTAAAAATTGAAATTTATTCCAGGTTTGATTAATAAAAGAGAATCTCTCATTCAAAGTGTTTTGAAAGCTCTAGTAGTAATGTAGGACCTAAAGTCTGGCTAAGTGGTTTACTCCAGATTTACATCGAGGAATGAAGAAAGAGTTGGGTCCTTTGATTATTAATTGTTCTCATGAAGACTTTTTTTAAAAAAAATATCAAAAAGCAGCTACTATACTACAGCAAAATGGCCAGGGAAAGTCCAGACATAAAGACAGTATTTACCATAGTGCTTACCACAATTTCATAATTTTGGAAACTTTGGATGAAGCAGAGATATTTGATGGAAAGGGTGATGCCTTCTCATTCTTAAAGTAGAAAATGTTCCAATCAATCTAATTGGTACAGGATGTTAAATAGGATGCTGGGGGGGAACCATACAAGCTAAAGGAAAGAGAAGAGAGGAAACAGCATGACCACTGTTTATCAGCCAGACATTATAAAAAGATCATGGCAGTTGCCAGAAAAGAAAAAGAAAAAAGATTTTCAGATTGATGGATTTTTATGTCACAGCACAGATGGGGCAAATTCAAGAGGTGGTGTTAGAATGAGAAGTCTTGGTGGCAGCCCTTTGCACCCTTCAGCAACTGGATGCAATTAAAACCAGAAATGAAACATAACAATGCATATGAAATTACTCCCTCGGGGGTAGTTTGTTTCAAAATTAGTCTGACATACTTTTTAATATATTAAGGAGAGGTGCTCTGAAGTAGGCTGTCCTTTTGTCAAGTTTACAGCAATCAGCTCAGTGAGGTGTATAGCCACACAGGTCTTGCCCTGTATTATTTAGTTTTCATCTTCAGTATCCTGCAAAGAGCTGTTATATTTTATACTACCTTGTAGTAAAGCAAATTAGAAAACAATATAGCAACTACTTTGGTTTGTCCTTTTAACTTGCACCAGACAAAATGGAAGGAAATGCAATCCTTGTGGAAACAAACAGACCTTAAGCCATAGGACTTATAACTACAAAATAGGTACAGCATAGGCTGTAGAAGCACAAGTTTTATCACTCTGGCTTGCCATTCTGCCTTAAACTTGATCTTTGCAGATCTCTTCTTAGTAATTCAGGCTCCGAGTCTATGTCCATTTGATCAGCAATGTTTTGTTGAGATTACCAAGGACCACACCAGTTAGCAGGGCCAGCTTTAGGGAAAATGACACCTTGGGTGAACTTGTATTCTGGCCCCTGTGGGCTCCCCATCCTCCCTTCACCCCTAACTCCTGCACTGTGCCCCTAACACCTGCACCCCCTTCCTGCACCCATGCGTGGAAACTGACCTGGATGCATGCAGCAGCTGGCATTGCTGCCCCTCAAATGCTTCTCCTCTGCATCCCATTAGGGGGCTGTGAGAGGGGGAGCGAGGAGCAGCGTCATGTGCTCCATGCATTCAGGTCCCTTTCCCCACCTGGATTGCACAAGGGGAGGATAGGAGGAGAGCCCAGGTGGGGAAAGGACCTGGATGCATAGAGCACATGATGTTGCTCCTCGCTCCCCCCCCCCAGCCCCTGAATGTTGTGGGTCTGTGAGTAGTATCTGTATCATCGCTCGCCCCTCCTCCCATGTTCCTCCGGGAGGAAGCATGGAGAAATCTGGGTGCCCCTCTCCCCCACTCGGCGCTCCCCTGCCAGTCTGAAGCAGCTTTAGACGCTACACCAGCAGCGTGCACCTCTGTGCTGCTGCACGGCACCCTCTTGATCATGGCGCTCCTGGGCGGTCGTCCGGGTGACCCACCCCTAAGGCCGGCCCTGCCAGTTAACATCAAACACAATAGTGTTTTGTTATGTGGATATTTGTACCTGAGGAACTGGACTGACAATGAGCTCATTTCACATAGGCGACACTAAACAGCTATGAGATAACAAGTTTTACCATCTTGAATCCAGCCAGAATTGACCTACAGGTAAGAGTATCCATATTACAATACAAAGATAAAAGATTCCTGAATTTGACCCAACATCCCAGTCAAGGAAAAGGGAGTCAAGTGAGTTTTTATCAGAGGGAATTAATGTTGCATTACTGTATTGATTATTATTTGTGTTTTAGTTGTTTGCCGTGTCCAAACAAGAATGGGTCCCTATTGTACAGGCCACTGTATAAAGATTAAAAGAGACAGCTTTGATGCAGTAGTCCTGTGGCAAAGCTTTAGGCCAAGCTGTAAGGAAAAGACATTCCTATGCTGTCTTTGAAAGTCAGCTTTGAAATTTCTGGAAAGATTAAAAATTAGATGACTAGAACTGAGTACTTGAAAGCCATAAAGGAGAAGATGTGCAGATTTTTAGCCCAAGATTTATTTTTAAGAATTTGGTTTTAATACTTATCGAGTTACTGTTACAAAGCCCGTTGCCAATTGTGCCCACATATCTATTCAGGGGACACCATCACAGGGCCTAATAACATCAGCCACACTATCAGAGGCTCGTTCACCTGCACATCCACCAATGTGATATATGCCATCATGTGCCAGCAATGCCCCTCTGCCATGTACATTGGTCAAACTGGACAGTCTCTACGTAAAAGAATAAATGGACACAAATCAGATGTCAAGAATTATAACATTCATAAACCAGTCGGAGAACACTTCAATCTCTCTGGTCACACAATCACAGACATGAAGGTCGCTATCTTAAAACAAAAAAAACTTCAAATCCAGACTCCAGCGAGAAACTGCTGAATTGGAATTCATTTGCAAATTGGATACTATTAATTTAGGCTTAAATAGAGACTGGGAGTGGCTAAGTCATTATGCAAGGTAGCCTGTTTCCTCTTGTTTTTTCCTACCCCCACCCCCCCCAGATGTTCTGGTTTAACTTGGATTTAAACTTGGAGAGTGGTCAGTTTAGATGAGCTATTACCAGCAGGAGAGTGAGTTTGTGTGTGTATGGGGGTGGGGGGGATGTGAGAAAACCTGGATTTATGCAGGAAATAGCCCGACTTGATTATGTAAAGAGTTGTCACTTTGGATGGGCTAGCACCAGCAGGAGAGTGAATTTGTGTGGGGGGGTGGAGGGTGAGAAAACCTGGATTTGTGCTGGAAATGGCCCACCTGTTGATCACTTTAGATAAGCTATTACCAGCAGGACAGTGGGGTGGGAGGAGGTATTGTTTCATATTCTCTGTGTGTATATAAAGTCTGCTGCAGTTTCCATGGTATGCATCTGATGAAGTGAGCTGTAGCTCACGAAAGCTCATGCTCAAATAAATTGGTTAGTCTCTAAGGTGCCACAAGTACTCCTTTTCTTTTTGCGAATACAGACTAACACGGCTGTTCCTCTGAAACGAGTTACTGTGGCAATGTAAAGCCAAGTTTACCACTGTTATTACTGGATTTCTCTCTTGAAATAATTAGCCTCTGTAATAGAAGTTGGGTCTATTATTAATACCTGCATTAATAATGGGTAAGAGATAATCCTTAATACCACACGTGATTAGTTTTGTTTGCTGTCTCTATAAATTCACTACACTAAAACATGTAAATATGTTCCACTCTAAATGCATAGTCAGGTATAATTATACTTAATGCTGGCTGGCAGCGAACTACTCCCAAAACCATAAATAAACAGATTACATTTTCTTATGCCTTTATAAGTCTGAATAATCTAGCACAGCTAGAGGCATTACAAAATAGTTAATGATAATATAAAAAGTGGTTTTTGTTACTTATTGAGCCAATTAAATGTTCAAAATGGTGACTGCATGACTAGACTCAGTAACATGACATTATGTACTGTTTATGGACAAAGTAACATATTATGTATTTTCAAGTGTAAGGCATTACATTATACCTTTTTCTATAACTGAATAATTAAAACATATTTGAAAAAAAATAGTCCTGGAGCTGTAAAATACCTGTAGGGAGAGTTACCGTTCCTGCAGAAAGGTGGGATTTTAAGGCTCTGGAAAAAGCACTTATTTATAGTCTCTCTCTTGATCTGGAATCTGGACTCATTAGTGCACAATGACAGGTCAGTGAAAAGCACTGTATAAGTGCTTGACCTTGTTAAACATGTAACCCTTTGAGCTGCCATTGCACAGTGCACTGCAGAATCCATACATCCTAAAAGTGGTACTCTCATTGCTGCTTGGAAATACTCTGCATATCCAGTCAAAACATTGACAAATGCCTTTGAAAGTTTAAAGGTGTTTGGATGCTTAATGGGAGTAATCAGTGTTTTAATTAGAGAGGAGTAGCTCTTAATATTCTGATTTTGAAATAATTGGTATTAGTTGTACAAGAATAACTCTCAGAAGGGCTTAAATCTAATGTATGCTATAGCAGGTATACTCTTTAGGAAACATACACAGGGCCAGCATACAATCTTATTTGCAAGGGTATGAAGCCCTTTCATCTTTAGTTGACTGTACTAGCCAAAAGCTACCCCACCAGGGCTGGAGATAAGGAGGAAAGGCTTTCAAACCACATACATTGATTAGCTGCACCTAGCACTTTAACAGCATTTTAAAGCTGCTGGTGAGAGCTTCCCGCCACCTTAGAAGGCACCTTGATCTCTGATGAGAGTCACTCAGGAATACAACTATAAACCTTCCTCTTTCAGGCTGAAGGGATCACAGAGTAGTCTCAGAGGTGGGAGGAGTTATGGGTAGAGAAGAAAAACATTGGTGTGGTGAGAGAAAGTTGAATGACTTCTAGTGCAGTTATTTGCACCCCCAAGGCAGGTATATTACCGATGCAGCTGTGGGTGAATGTAACAAGGTTGGCTTACCCTGGCTAATATCAAGTCAAATTTCTGAGGTCCTCCTGGCTCTTGAACAGTTGGATATTTCAGTCAGGTGGCAACTTGGCCCTCCAGCCAAGTGGCCAAGTCAAGAGTCCTCTGCACCCAGGCCAAATAACAAGTTAGAAACAAGGCTTTTACAAATTCTCTCTCATTTTCTTCAGCTGGAGTCCTTCCCTTTGATTGCAGGGTTCCATCAGTTTTTTGCTGTTCCATGGGCTCTTCAGGGCTCCATCCGTAGCCTGGAGAGGGTGAAGATCTCTACTGACAGGTTCCCTGACGTTTTCACTCCTGACGTACGAGGGTTTAATCACTGCCACTCTAATTGGACCTATGTTCTCCTCTGCTACACTACATAGCCCTGGACCCTTCAATCACCGGGCAGCTGTCTGCTGGTCTCTCCACCCATCTTCCTCTCAGCCATCTTCCTAGCAGTCCTCCACCAACCCCCTCCATGGACCTTTCAGTATGCCTATCCCACAGGGAATCAGTACTCGCACCAGAAAGCTACTGCTGCACCTTCTAGCTTTCCCACAATGAAACAAACCAGATCTTGCCTCATCTCTAATTTCCCTTATGCATCTTTTTATAGGTTAACTCCCATCTCCCAGCAAGCCTTGCTTCTAACCCACATTCACATGACCCTCTGGGGACTGTACTTTCAGGACCAGAACATACAGCAGCGATCCAATGCCTGTCCTAAAGGGGACAGTACACTGCACACTGTTTTACAGTGAAAAGTAAGTGGCTGAGTCCTTGAAAGCCACACTTTGTAGCAATCCCACAGACTCGCCTAATGAAGCTGGCAATTCTCCTAACTAAGCAACACACATGTATTGGGCTGCAGCCCACAGAACCAAGTCTCTTACCTCTGCTACCAGGTGTAACACTGACAGACCCTGGTCATCACTGGGATCAAACCTGGGGACTCTGGAGCTTAGTGCATGAGCCTCTACAGCATGGTCTAAAAGCCATAGGCCTATTAGCTAAGGCTGTAGAGCAGACTCGTTAATCTTTCTTTCTCTAAGTGGTCTTGGTGCCACTAGCTGGGATAGAACACCACACCCAGGAGATCTGTGGGTTACATAGGCACTCATATAAACTGCAAAGCAATATGATCCAATCTTATGGAGCTAACAATTGGCAACCCATAGCATGTAGCTTTTTTCCTGCAAAGAGAACATGAAAGGAACCACAGAACCAAGTTGCACAAGAAAACAGAAATAAATAAATAAAAATTACATATATAGTGACAAAGTTCCTGCTCTACCTTGGTGGGTCTTGCGCTTATTGGCGGATTTGCTCGCCTTGGAGCTTCACGGCAGCCTTCAGCTTGGCCGTTTTTCTGAATTTGCAGTCGAGGTTGACTCCTCCTGTGTCTGACCAGGAGTTGGGAGGATTTGGGGGGAACCCAGGCCCGCCCTCTACTCCGGGTTCCAACCCAGGTCCCTGTGGAATGCAGCTGTCTAGAGTGCCTCCTGGAACAGCTGTGTGACAGCTACAACTCCCTGGGCTACGTCCCCATGGCCTCCTCCCAACACTTTCTTTATCCTCACCATAGGACCTTCCTCCTGGTGTCTGATAATGCTTGTACTCCTCAGTCCTCCAACAGTCCGTGTTCTCACGGACTGGGGCTAATATATCTGCCTTCTGTTACTCTCCTATAGCCATCTGGCCTGAACTTGTCACATATCCCCCGCCTCTGCTCAACACTACGGGGTTGGGCAACTTGGGACGTCAGGCAGTGTACTCGTGACAAGCCATCTGCATTGCCATGGTGGCTTCCAGCCCGGTGTTGTATGGTGAATTGGAAAGGTTGTAGGGACAGGAACCATCTGGTCACCCTTGCGTTCTTCTCTTTATTTCGCTGCATCGACTGGAGGGGTGCATGGTAGGTCACAAGGGTAAACTGTCATCCCAGAAGGTAATAACGTAGTGTTTCCATGGCCCATTTCACAGCTGGGCACTCTCTTTCAACCATGGCATACTTCTACTCTCTCGGGAGGAGTTTCCTGCTGACTTAGAGGATTGGGTGTTCTTCATCTCCGACCATCTGCAATTGGACAGCTCCCAATCCTACTTCAGATGCATCTGTTTGTAAAATGAATTCTTTGTTGAAGTCTGGGGCTATAAGCATGGGGTTACTGCAGAGAGCTGTCCGTGGATCCATGAATGCTTTCTCTGCGGCACCTGTCCACTTCACCGTGTCTGGATCCCGGGCTTTTATCAGGTCTGTCAGGGGACTTGCTCTGGTAGCAAAATGGGGAATAAATCGTCAGTAGTACCCCACCACACCCAGGAATGCCCGCACTTGCTTTTTTCGATTTGGCCGGGGCCAATTCTGGATAGCTTCTTTATCCTCAGCACAGGACCTCCCTCCTGGTGTCTGATAATGCTTGTACTCCTCAGTCCTCCAACAGTCCGCGTTCTCACTCTCAGCTCCTAGTGCCTCTTGCTCCCAACTCCTCACACGCACACCACAAACTGAAGTGAGCTCCTTTTTAAAACCCGGGTGCCCTGATTAGCCTGCCTTAATTGATTCTAGCAGCTTCTTGATTGGCTGCAGGTGTTCTAATCAGCCTATCTTAATTGTCTCCAGAAGGTTCCTGATTGTTCTGGAACCTTCCCTGTTGGGAAACGGAACGTCTTTTGCTTGCTCCTCAGCTATCTGCTTTCTATTCTTTCCTAAAGCCCCCTGGCCCGGATTTTTCTTACTTTTTGCACCTGTCTTAGTCCCCCCCCCGACCGGGCCAGATGCTTTTTTGTTTTTTCTTGATTCTTTGGTTTTTTTTTTCCCGTCTACGTCCTTCGCCAGCACCTGCCCCCCCCCACGCCTGCTTTCGGGCGAAGCTATTTGCCTCAGCTGAGCCCCCGGAGGAGGGGGGGGAAGATTGTTGATTTGCTGTCTGGAGGGGGGAGTGGAAACCCCCAGACCCAGCCGTTTTGCCAGCAGCTCGGACTTTACAACATTCTTAACATGCCGGAAGCCTTGGAACACAGCCAACACAGCCGGAGAAGAAGATTTCAGCAGACAGAAGAAATGATTCAGGAGAGCTATAAATCATCGTGAAGGGGGCCGTAAGACTGAGTAATTTTCTGAATTATACTCTCGTGGGGGGGAGTTTGACTGTGATTACTTGCGTTTGTGGCGGCACAGGGGGTGTGGCGTGGAGACCCCCACCCCTGATCCATCGGTGCCCCTACCCCCCCATCATTATTACAACTGTCACGGCCCCCCCGCCGTCTGTCCCTGCTGGCAACCTGCCATCTCCCTTCGAATCCAGCTGTTCGCTTTGAACTTTGCCTTCCGGACCGGACACAACAGCCGACCAACCGAGACTCTTTGGACAAACGTGTGTGGGTCTGCACCCCCCCCCCCGGATTGCTTATCCCACAACTTGCCCCTATTACCGGACCCCGATTTTGTTTTTTTCCCCCCTCCCCCAGTCTAATCCCCTCGGCATTCCCCCCCTCCCCGCCCGCAGCCTAGCGGAAGGAGGGGCTACTCCGCTTCTCCCCTCCCCCCTCCTCCTTCCGGTGTCTCCCTGTCTCTCCCTGCTCACAATGGCGGGGAACGAGAGGGGCGAGACTGCTTCAATAAAATTAGTTGTCCCTTCCCCACCACCACCCCTGCCCGACCCCCAAGGTCCCCCCCCTACCACTATTGTCAAGATACTTGCCACCCCCCCTGCTGGGGCACCGGTAGCAGGAGGCACCAGGGTGATTGCTGCTGCTGCTGCACCCACCGCCCACCCAGATTCTAGGAAACCCCCCCCCCGGTTGGCTGGAAGGGCCAGGGCGGGTGGAAAGGAAAGGGCCCCGCTAAAACCACTGAGCCCTCCATGGCAGGGGCTGCCCCCACCGCTGTGGCCTCGTCATCAACCATGGCACCCCTCCCTGCGTTTCCCTCCACCAGCTCTGCGATTGTCCCTCCCCCGGCCCCCAGGACGTATGCCCGGGTGGCAGCGGGCTCCCCCCTGCCTGCCGCCTCATCATCTCGCCCCCCCCGCCTCCGCCACCATCACCAGCGGCCGAGGCCCTTTCCCCGCCTTGACCAGGAAGCACGGCGTCCGTTGCCTCCTGGTGCCCACCTCGCCCCACGTGGAGACATACGTGCAGGCGTTGGCGAAGGTGGTAGGACCCACGGCTATTGTGGTGGCCTCCAAGATGTATGGGAAGGTTGTTTTCTTCTTAGCCTCGGAGGATGCCGCCCAGGAGGTGGTAGAGAGGGGCCTGACGGTGGGGGGGGTGTTTGTCCCCCTAGAACCGTTAGAAGACCTGGGCGTTCGCCTCGTCCTTACCTCCGTTCCTCCCTTCTTACCCAATGCTGCCCTGTTACCCGCTCTTTCCACCCTGGGGAAACTTGTCTCTGTCATCAGCCCTCTCCCGTTGGGCTGCAAGGACCCCACCCTCCATCACATTTTTTCGTTCCGCCGGCAAGTGCAGCTTCTACCACCGGCAGGGGCGCGTGACGAAGAGGCGCTCGAGGGGTCCTTTCTAGTCCCCTACCAGGGAGCCCGCTATCGGGTCTTTTATTCTACTGGAGAGGCCCGGTGCTACCTCTGCCGTTCAGCGGGGCATGTCCGCAGAGACTGCCCTTTGGCCTGGGGGGGAGGGGCACCCGAAACCCCCGAGACCCGGCAGGATATCGGCCCCGTCGCTGCCGACGCCCCTGGCTGCCCAGCACCTGAAACCAACCCTCCCCCTACTCGACCCATCGCTGCTCCCGTCCGGGCCCAAGAGATACCTTCCCTACAACGCCCGGGCGAGCAAGGGAGTTCCACCCTTGCTAGTACCAATCCAACAGAGCCTATGGAGGAGGGTGTGGCAAGGATATTATCGGGTATAGGAGAGGGCCCTCCCCAAGGAGAAACCCCCGCCCCTCATGTTGCCTCACCGCTACCTCCCCGAACCCCTAAACCATCGCCTCCGCCCCCCGACACGACCCCTGCTAACCAGCCCCCAGATGACGCTATGGAGGGCTGGACCCTAGTCCAGGGGAAGCGAGGCAAGCGGAAGGCTCGAGCTCCGCTGCATCCACCCGACACGGAAGCCCCCCGGAAGACCAGGAAAGGAGGCACTGCTATCGAGCCTCCCGCCACGGCCACGAGCGAGATCCATCCGCTGGTGTCGGGAGGGGAAGACGGACTGGCATTGGAGGGCAGAATCCCCCCTCCACGGGATACCCTCCCCTCTGAGACTTCTGAGGACGCCCCTTCTGCCTGGACACTACCCGAACCCCCCCCCCCGGACCCCGAGGCGACCGTTGAGGCAGGCCCTAGAGGAGAGACCCCCGGGGTGGCAGGAGTTGGGTCTCTCCCCCGTTTACGCGGAGATTGAGGCCCTAGATTTGACCCCGGTCACCCAGGGAGGGGATGATCTGCTGCCGGCTGGCCTCGAGCTGGGCAGCCTTACCCCAGCCTCCCTTTCCCCATGCTCCCTCCCCGTAATTGCCTTCCCGGGTGAGCACCCTGCAGAAGGTGGTCCACCACCTGATGACATGGCCGCTAAGACCACCGTGGAGCCAGCACCTAGCATTATTGGGAGCCCCCTCCCTTACCCCTTAACCCTTGACTCTGCTCAAGAGGCACTTTCCTTTAGCTGCTTGCCTCCTGCACCCCAGAGCCTTACCCCTGCCCCTGCCCCCACCCCTGCCCCTGCCCAAGTTCTCTCCTCCTGCAATGTTAATGCCGCCCCTGGGGTTATTTCCTTTCCGCCTTTCGCAGATTCCCCCCAGGGAGCAGTCTTTGCACTTTCTAGTCGCGACGCCCTCCCTCCTTTCTAGTTTCCTGCCATCCCCCTCCACCCCAAGGCATGAAATGAATTTAATAACCCCAGCCTGTCAGACGCCCCGTCGGTGGTCCGCACCCTGTCTACCCGCCTTAGCGGACCACGAGGCTGTATTAAGAGGCCCATCAGGGAATACCTCGGGAATTGTAACCCCACCCCCCCATGAGCTGCGGCATGCGCTACGGAAGTTCCTAGAGCACACCCGTGGCGCCCGCGATAGGGCACAGCTGGCTCTTCAGCTATGGGGGGACTTTGATCAAATCCTCCAGGCCACAAGGGCCCTTATAAAGGAGGGCAGGGGGCAAGGAAGGCGCGGTGCTGCAGCCTACGAACGAGCCTGCAGCTTCCGATGCGATCTACTCACCCACGGGATGGGTCACGGGTTGCTGTGCAACCCGCCGGGGGCCCTGAACACCCCCGCCAATACGAGACCCCCACCCCCCCAGCCCTCCGCATGACGCCTCTTATTATTGCGACCCTGAATACCAGGGGCTGTAGGATGGCTCTCCGCAGGTCCCAGCTGCTCTCTTACCTTCGGGAAGGGAGGTACTCTGTAGTTTTCCTGCAGGAAACCCATACGGACCCGGCCGCCGAGGACAGGTGGCGGCTGGAGTGGGGGGACGGGGTATACTTTAGCCACTTCGCGACCTGGCAAGCTGGAGTGGCGACCCTGTTCTCCCCCAACCTACAGCCTGAGGTGCTAGGGGTCAACGAGGCCGTGCCGGGCCACCTGTTGCACCTTCGAGTCCGTATGGAAGGGCTCGTGGTTAATCTTGTTAACATCTATGCTCCGCAAATGAGCTCCAGGCGGCCACAATTTTATCAGCAGGTGTCCGACTTTCTCGGCACCCTGGATTCGCACGAGTGCCTGGTCCTGGGAGGGGACTTTAACACCACCCTCGACGAACGGGACCGCTCAGGGGCCGAACTGAGTCCGGCCGCTGCGAATATTCTCCAAGGGATAGTTGACCATCACTCCCTAGTGGACGTCTGGCGTGACCATCACCCAGATGACACCTCCACGTTCACCTTTGTCCGGGTGGAGGCCCATCGGTCACACCACTCTCGGTTGGACCGTATTTACTTATCCCGTTTCCATCTTTCACAGGCCCACTCCTCCGCCATTCGGCCGGCCCCATTCTCCGATCATCATTTAGTCACTGTAACGGTCTCCCTCCGTGCAGAGAGACCGGGGCCGGCCTATTGGCACTTTAATAACAGCCTGTTGGAGGACGAGAGCTTTGTGATGTCCTTCCGGGAGTTTTGGCTGGCCTGGCGAGAGCAGTGGCGTGCCTTTCCCTCGGTGCGGCGATGGTGGGATCTCGGGAAGGTGCGTGCCAAGCTCTTCTGCTGTGACTACACTCGGGGCACCAGCCGACGGCGAAATGCGGCGATAGAGCAGTTGGAACGGGAGGTCTTAGAGATGGAGAGGCGCCTGGCCGCCGATCCCGAGGACCCGTCCCTCTGCGGAGCGTGCCGGGAGAAGCGGGAGGAGCTCCGGGCCCTTGAGGACCACCGGGCCTGAGGTGCCTTCGTTCGGTCCCGCATCCGCCTCCTTCGGGAGATGGACCGTGGCTCCCGCTTCTTCTATGCCCTGGAGAAAACGAGGGGGGCCAAGAAACACGTCACCTGCCTTCTTGTGGAAGACGGCACCCCCCTCACGGATCCGGAGGAGATGTGTGGGAGGGCCCGTGACTTCTACACAAGCCTTTTCTCCCCGGACCCGACCGATCCTGACGCTTGCGGGGTGCTCTGGGAGGAACTCCCCACGGTCAGCGTGGGCGACCGAGACCGACTAGAGCTGCCTCTCACCCTGGCCGAGTTCTCGGAAGCCCTCCGTCGCATGCCCACCAATAAATCTCCGGGCATGGACGGGCTGACCGTGGAGTTTTACCGCGCGTTCTGGGACATTCTCGGCCCAGACCTAGTCACCGTCTGGGCTGAGTCCTTGCAGAGTGGGGTCCTCCCTCTGTCATGCAGGCGAGCGGTGCTCGCTTTGCTGCCGAAGAAGGGGGACCTCCGCGATCTACGAAACTGGCGTCCCGTCTCACTCCTTCGCACGGATTACAAAATCGTAGCGAAAGCAATCTCGCTGCGGCTAGGGTCCGTGATGGCGGACGTGGTCCACCCAGACCAGACCTATACTGTCCCGGGTCGCAGCATTTTCGACAACCTCTTTCTAGTCCGAGACCTTTTGGAACTCGGGCGGAGAGATGGTCTATCGTTCGCCCTCCTGTCTCTTGATCAGGAGAAGGCGTTCGATAGAGTAGACCATGGGTACCTCCTGAGCATTCTGCGGGTGTTTGGATTTGGACCTCAGTTTGTGAGTTTTCTCCGGGTGCTGTATGCCTCTGCGGAGTGTTTGGTTAGGCTCAACTGGACCCTGACTGAACCGGTCAGCTTCGGGCGAGGAGTGCGGCAGGGGTGCCCCCTCTCGGGCCAGTTGTACGCTCTGGCGATCGAGCCTTTCCTCTGTCTCCTCCGCAGGAGGATGACAGGGTTGGTGCTGCGGGAGCCGGAGCTGCGGCTGGTCCTGTCGGCGTACGCCGATGATGTACTCCTCGTGGTCCAGGACCCGGGCGACTTGGCGCAAGTGGAGGCATGCCAAGCCATCTATTTGGCAGCCTCCTCCGCCCGAGTCAACTGGGTCAAGAGCTCTGGCTTGGCGGTGGGGGACTGGCGGCGGGTAAGCTCCCTCCCACCCGTACTTCAGACCATCCGGTGGAGTGCGGGTCCACTGCTCTATCTCAGCGTTTACCTTTCCGCCACGCATCCTTCCCCGCCGGAGAACTGGCAAAATTTAGAGGGCGGGATGATAGAGCGGATCCGGAGATGGACGAGGCTACTCCGATGTCTCTCCCTCCGAGGGAGAGCACTGGTGCTTAACCAACTAGTCCTGTCCACGCTCTGGTACCGGCTCAACACCCTGGCCCTGGCCCCGGGTTTCCTGACCCACCTCCGGAGATTGATTCTAGAGTTCTTCTGGTCAGGAATGCACTGGGCCCCTGTTGGAGTTCTTCATCTACCCCTGAAGGAAGGAGGGCAGGGCCTGAAGTGTCTGTACATTCAGGTCCGCGTTTTCCGCCTCCAGGCTTTGCAGAGGCTCTTTTATAGTGCACGTAGTTCGGCGTGGAGCATACTGGCGCATGCCTTCCTGCGCCGCTTCCAAGGGCTTCGATACGACCGGCAGCTCTTTTATCTTTCTCCGAGGGGTTTTCCGCGAGACCTCTCCGGGCTGCCAGTTTTCTACCAGGACCTCCTCCGGACCTGGAAACTGTTTTTAACAACCAGGTCCGTGGCGGCCACCGTGGGAGCAGATCTCCTCACGGAGCCCCTGCTACACAACCCCCAGCTCCATGTGCAGGTGGCAGAGTCCCGCTCGGTGCGCCAGAGGTTGGTCCTGGCGGACGTCACGAGTGTCGGAGACCTCCTGGACTACGACCAGAGAGACTGGCTGGATCCCCTGACGCTCGCTCGGCGCATGGGGCTCTCCAGCCTCCGTACCCCCCGGCGTGTACTTTAGGAGGTGAAGGCCGCCTTGACCCCCGCTGCTCGGGCTTATGTTAGCTGAGCCTTGTGCGAGGGCGCACACCGCCCATCCCTTACCCCAGGCCCGCCGGACCTTTCCATCAGGCCCCTACCCCGTAGATCCCAACAAACCCCTCACCCTTTCACTGCAAGCCGGCTGCATGAACTGCAGCTGGTTAGCTTTCAAATTGCACCACGGAAATACTTATATACACTTACGCTTCACACCCTTCACGCCCACACCCTGGTGTCCCGCCCCGATACAAAGTGGCGGGATCTCCTGCCACCTTTGGAGGGTGAGCAACCTCGGTGGGCCAGCCTGTATTCCACCTTGGTCCCAAGGCCCGTCGGGGACATCAGTTGGCGGCTCCTTCACGGAGCTGTGAGCACGGGCGTGTTTCTGACACGGTTTACCCCCATTCCGGACACTTGTCCTTTCTGTAATGTGAGGGAAACCCTGGCGCACGTGTATTTAGAGTGTGCCAGATTGCAGCCCCTTTTCCGGCTCCTCACAAATATTCTATTACGCTTCTGGCTTCATTTTTCCCCTCACCTTTTTATCTATACACTTCCCATCCGTGGCCCCACAAAGTCACGGGATCTTCTGGTCAACCTCCTCCTAGCTTTGGCTAAAACAGCCATTTATAAAACCAGAGAGAGGAGGTTGGCCCATGAAACGTCCTGCGATTGTGGTGCCGTTTTCCGATCCTCAGTACATTCACGTATCCGGGCGGAGTTCCTCTGGGCGGCGTCCACTGACTCCCTTGACGCCTTCGAGGAGCAGTGGGCGCTGTCTGGGGTTCTCTGCTCGGTGACTCTGTCAGGTTCCCTCCGTCTGACCCTTTGATTGAGGGGAAGAGCGAGAGACGCCAGCCCCAGCCGTTGCCGCTGTGGATACCATCATTCCTGTCATCTAGGAGGGGTCCTATAATACATGGGTGTCTACCCCCCCCCAAACCGCCCACCCCGCAGCCGTGCCCATCTTACCGGGCACTCTCGGGAGAGGGAGGATCGGTGACACTGGGCGCGGCACTAGGTAACTCGAGGGGGTGGAAGACCACGAGTGTCGAGGAAGCCCCCCGCTCTAGGCCACCAGGTAACTCAGGAGGGTGGAAGACCACGAGTGTCGAGGAAGCCCCCCCGCTCTGGGCCCAGGCTAGCCTGAACACTTCTCCCTCCTGAAAGTTGCTGTGATATACCTTCTGATTGCGTTGTTTTGTTGCATAGTTGTTTTGTTTTCTTTGGTAATTCTGTAAGCGTTACCAATAAACTTTCTTTCTGTTTTAAAAAAAAAAACAAACCTTCCCTGTTACCTTACCCAGGGGAAAGGGACCTACTTAGCCTGCTCTCCTGCTGCTGCCCTCTGGCCTCGGCTTTCCTTGCTTTTTGCCCCTGCTTTTGGCTTCCCCCCCCCCCCCCCCCCGACCGGGCCAGATGCTCTCCCCCCTTTCTTTTCTTTTTGTTGTTGTTTTTTTTTCTCTGCTGTTGCTAGAGTGCTGGCCGGCAGTTAGCCCCCCCGCCTGCCCTTGGACGCTGCTGCCGCTCCAGCTGAACCCCCCCCCCAAGAGAGGGGGGGGCCTGCTGGCCCGCTTTCCCAGAGAGGGGGAATGGAAGGACCCAGCCCCCAAACCCAGCCGCTTGCTGTTTGTCTGCGGACCCATCTCCGGTCGAGAGGGACTCTTATCACTTGCTCCGGCATTTCTGGAATGCTGCTGCTGCAAAAAAGAAAGCCCGGAACAGACAGAGAAAAAGCTGTCCACCGGAGGAACACCGCCCGGGGAATCTACAAATCACCGTGGAGGGGGCCTAAGACTGTGCTCTCATGTGGGGGGAGGCCTTGACTGTGTCTTAACTGTGTTTGTAGGGACACAGGGGGTGTGGCATGGAGCTGCCCCAGATCCATCTGTGTCCTCCCAACCCCCACACTATAACCTTCACCCCCCCACTCCACCATTTTTGCTGGCTGTCTAACATCTGCCTCTGGATTCAGCTGCTCGCCCTGATTCCACCGCGTGGGCCAGAAGCACCAGCTAACCAAACAGGACTCTCTGGACAAGTGTACGGCGGGGGGGGCACATAAACCACCGAATTGTCCACCCCACAGCTTGTCCCTTTTTACCTGACCCCAACTCCGGTTAGCCACCTGCCACTGCCCCCGCTGGGGCATTGGCAATGGAGGGCACTAGGATGACTTCTGCCGCTGCCATGCCCATCGCCTCCCCAGACTCTAGGGAAGCCCCCACAGCGGCAGGAAAGGCCAGGGCAAGAAGAAGGGGAAGGGCCCCGATAAAACCCCTGGGCCCTCCAAGGCAGGGGCCACCCCCACTGCTGCGGCCCCGCCACCGACCACAGAGTTCTCCCCCGCTGCCCCCTCCACCAGCTCCGTGGATGTCCCTCCCTCAGCCCCCAGGATGTATGCCCAGGCGGCGGCAGCCCCCCCGCCTGCCGCCTCATCATCTCTCCCACCCACCGCCTCCGCCACCATCAGTAGCAGCTGGGGCCCCTTTCCCACCATGACAAGGAAGCACAGTGTCTGATGCCTCCTGGTGCCCACCTTGCCCCACGTGGAGACCTACGTACGTGCATTGGCGAGGGTGTTGGGGCCCTCGGCCATTGTGGCAGCCTCCAAAATGTACGGGAAGGTCATTTTCTTCTTAGCATCGAAGGCTGCCACCCAGGAAGCGGTGGAGAGGGGCCTGGCGGTGGGGGGGAGGTGTTTGTCCCCCTAGAGCTTCTAGAGGAGCTGGGTGTCCGCCTGGTCCTGACCTCTGTCCCTCCTTTTCTCCCCAGTGCTGCCCTGCTACCCGCCCTTTCCACCCTGGGGAAACCTGTTTCTGTTATCAGCCCTCTCCTGTTGGGCTGCAAGGACCCCACCCTCCGTCACATTTTTTCCTTCTGCTGGCAAGTGCAACTTTTACTGCCGTCAGCGGCGCGTGATGGAGTGGCACTCGAAGGGTCCTTTCTAGTCCCCCACCAGGGGGCCTGTTACCGGGTGTACTTTTCCACAGGGGAAGCCCGGTGCTACCTCTGCCGGGCGTTGGGGCATGTCTGGAGGGACTGCCCTTTAGCCTGGCAAGGAGGGGCACCTGGGATCCCCGAGACCCGGCAGAAAATCAGCCCCATCATTGCTGACGCCCCTGGCCGCCCGATACCCGAACCCGCCCCCCCTCCTCTTCGGACCACCGCTACTCCCACTCAGGCCCAAGAGGCACCTCCCCTACAATGCCCAGACGAGTGGCAGAGCTCTGCCCTCGCTGCTGACAATCTAGCAGGGCCTATGGAGGAGGGTGTGGCAGAGATACCACCAGGCATGGGAGAGAGCCTGCCCCAGGGAGAATCCTCCCTCCTTTATGCTGCCCCACCGTCCCCCCCACAAGTCCCTGAGCCATCGCCTTTACCCCCTGACACGACCCCTGCTAACCAGCCCCCAGATGATGCTAAGGAGGGCTGGGCCCTAGTCCAGGGGAAGCGAGGCAAGCAGAAGGCTCGAGCTCCACCTCATCTACCCGAGGCGGAGGCCCCCCGGAAGACCAGGAATGGGGGCACCGATGCCGAACCTTCCACGGGAGACCCTCCCCTCCGAGACCCTCAAGGAAGCCCCTTCTGTCCTGATGCTACCCGAAGCCCCCGTGAACCCCGAGGCAACCGTTGTGGCGGGTGCCAGCGGGGAGAACCCTGGGGCGGTGGAAAGTGTCCTCTCCTCCACGTTCGAGGAGATTGAGGCCTTAGATCTGACCCCAGTCGCCCAGGGGGAGGACGACCTTTTGCCAGCAAATCTTGATCTGGGCGACCTCACTCCACCCCTCTTTTCCCCATGCTCCCTCCCCTTAACTGCTGCTTCCGCTCCCACCTCCGAGGAGCCCCTGGACTCCTCCACCGACCCAGCCGCTGATGGCACCCTGCTGATGACCACCGAGCCTGCTCAGGTGACAGCCGGCGCCACGCGACTGGGACACGAGTCACCAGGGGCACCCCCCATTGGTGCGGAGCAATCGACTTCCTTCCCGGTGCCCTACAGAAGATAATCCATCTCCTGATGCTGTGGCCACTAAATCCACCACAGAGCGCACGCCCAGTGTCACTGAGAGCTCCCTCCCCACCCCCTTAACCCTTGAGCCTGATCGGGAGGCGCCACCATCCAGCTGCTTGCCTCCCGAAACCCAGAACCTCGCCTCTGCCCCTGCCTCTACCCCTATCCAATTTACCTCCTGCAATGTCATTGCCGCCCCTGGGGCTGTCTCCTTCCCTTTCCCAACTGATGACCCCCAGGGAGCGGCCTTTGTGTTCTCCTGCCCTGACCCATTAGGAGCTGCTATTTTCCCTCCACCGCCCCCTATCGCCCCAGAGCTTGAGGTGGGCCTAGAAGCTCCAGCCCATCAGGCACCCCGTCGGGGGACTGCACCCTGCTTGTCCATTTTAGTGGACCAGAGGGCTGCACCAAGGGCCCCGCTGGGGAACAACCGGGAAACCGTAACGCCACCCCCCCATGATCTGCGAGGAGAGCTGCGGAAGTTTTTAGAGGATGTCTGTGGCTCCCGCCACAAGGTACAACTTGCTTTCCAGCAATGGGGGGACTTTTCTCAAATCCTCCGGGCCACAAGGGCCCTCATGGGGGAAGGTAAAGGGACGGGGAAGCAGGATGCCGTGGCCTACTGGCGGGTCCGCGTCTTCCGTGAACAATTACTCACCTGTGGGATGGGTCACGGACTGCTGCGCAGCCCGCTGGAAGATGTGAGCGTCCCTGCCAGTGAGGACCGACCCCAACCCTCCCCATGACACCTCTCACCATCGCAACGTTGAACACCCGGGGTTGTAGGATGGCTCTCCGCAGGTCCCAGGTGCTCTCCTTCCTTCGGGAGGGAGGGTACTCTGTTGTTTTCCTGCAGGAGACCCACACGGACCCGACCGCCGAAGACAGTTGACGGCTGGAGTGGGGGGACAGGGTCTACTTTAGCCATGCCACGGTTCGACAGGCTGAAGTGGCAACCCTGTTCTCCCCCGACCTATGGCCCAAGGTGCTAGGGGTCGCCAAGGCCGTGCCAGGTTGCCTGCTGCATCTCTGGGTCTGTATGGAGGGGCTCGTGGTTAACCTCATTGACGTCTATGCCCCGACATCGGGCCCGGAGCGGCTGCAATTCTACCAGCGGGCGTCCGCCTTCCTCGGCACCTTAGATTCTCACGAGTGCCTGGTCCTGGGAGGGGATTTTAATATCACTGTCGAGGAACAGGACCACTCGGGGACCGAGCAGAGCCCAGCCGCCGTGGACACCCTCGGGGAGATAGTCGAACATCACTCCCTAGTGGACATCTGGTGCGACCACCACCCGGATGACACTTCCACGTTCACCTTTGTCCAGGTGGAAGCCCATCGGTCGAGCCACTCCAGGTTGGACCGCATTTATTTGTCACCCTTCCATCTCTCATGAGCCCACTCCTCCAGCATTCGGATGGCCCCATTTTCTGACCATCATCTAGCCACCGTGACAGCCTCCCTCTGTGCGGAGCGGCCGGGGCCGGCCTACTGGCATTTTAACAACAGCCTGTTGGAGGATGAGGGCTTCATGACGTCCTTCCGGGAATTCTGGCTGGCCTAGTGAGGGCAGCAGAGTGCCTTTCCCTCGGCGCGGCGATGGTGGGACCTGGGGAAGGTGCGCGCCAGGCTTTTCTGCCGCGAATAAACCCGGGGCACCAGCCGACGGAGAAATGTGGCGACAGAGCAGTTGGAATGGGAGGTCTTAGAGTTGGAGAGGCGTCTGGCCGCCAGCCCCGAAGACCCGCTCCTCTGTGGAGTGTGCCAGGAGAAGTGGGAGGAGCTCCGGGCCTCCTTCGGGAGATGGATCGCGGCTCCCACTTCTTCTATGCCCTGGAGAAAATGAGGAGGGCCAAGAAACACGTCACTTGCCTCCTGGCAGAAGACCGCACCCCCCTCATGGAACCGGTGGAGATGTGCGGGAGGGCCCGAGCCTTCTACGCAAGTCTTTTCTCCCCAGATCCGACCGACCCTGGCGCTTGCAGAGTGCTCTGGGAGGAGCTCCCTATGGTCAGCGCAAGCGACCGAGACCGGCTAGAGTTGCCTCTCACTCTGGCCAAGTTCTCGGAAGCCCTCCGTCGTATGCCCATTAATAAGTCTCCAGGCATGGACGGGCTGACCGTGGAGTTCTACCGCGTGTTTTGGAACGTCCTCGGCCCAGACCTAGTCACCGTCTGGGCCGAGTCTCTGCAGAGCGGGGTCCTCCCTCTTTCGTGCAGGCGAGCTGTGCTCGCCTTACTGCCGAAGAAGGGGGACCTCCGCGATTTATGAAATTGGCGTCCCGTCTCGCTCCTCAGCACGGACTACAAAATCGTAGTGAAAGCAATCTCGCTGCAGCTAGGGTCTGTGCTGGCGGACGTGATCCACCCAGACCAGACCTACACCGTCCCGGACTGCAGTATCTTTGATAACCTATTTCGGGTTCGGGACCTTTTAGAACTCGGGCGTAGAGACGGTCTGTCATTCGCCCTCCTGTCCCTAGATCAGGAGAAAACTTTCGATAGGGTGGACCATGGTTACCTCCTGAGCACTCTGCGGGCATTTGGCTTCGGACCCCAGTTTGTGGGTTTTCTCCAGGTGCTGTACGCTTCCGCAGAGTGTCTGGTTAAGCTCAACTGGACCCTGACCAAACCGGTCAACTTCGGGCGAGGAGTACGACAGGGGTGCCCCCTCTTGGGCCAGCTGTACGCTCTGGCGATCGAGCCCTTCCTCTGTCTCCTCCGCAGGAGGTTGACAGGGTTGGTGCTGCTGGAGCCGGAGCTGCGGCTGGTCCTGTCGGCGTAAGCTGATGACATGCTCCTCGTGGTCCGGAACCCGGGCGACTTGGCACGGGTGGAGGCTTGCCAGGCCATCTGTTCGGCAGACTCCTCTGCTTGGGTCAACTGGGTCAAGAGCTCTGGCTTGGCGGTAGGAGACTGGCGGCAGGCAAGCTCCCTCCCACCTGCGCTTCAGACCATCCAGTGAGCACGGGTCTACCTTGGCGTTTACCTTTTTGCCATGCATCCCTCTCTGCCGGAGAACTGGGAAAACTTAGAGGGCAGGGTGATAGAGCGGCTCCGGAAATGGATGGGACTACTCCGATGTCTCTCCCTCCGAGGGAGAGCGCTGGTACTTAATCATCTAATCCTGTCCATGCTCTGGTAACAGCTCAACACCCTGGTCCCGGCCCCGGGTTTCCTGACCAACCTCCAGACATCGATTCTGGGGTTCTTTTGGTCAGGAATGCACTGGGCCCCTGTAGGGGTTCTTCATCTACCCCAGAAGGAAGGAGGACAGGGCCTGAAGTGTCTGCACACTCAGGTCCGCGTCTTCCGCCTCCAGGCCCTTCAGAGGCTCCTTTATGGTGCAGGGAGTTCGGCGTGGAGCATACTGGTGCACGCCATCCTGTGCCGCATCCGAGGGCTCCGATATGACCGGCAGCTCTTTTATCTCTGTTCGGGAGGTCTTCCGTGAGACCTCTCTGGACTGCTGGCTTTCTACCAGGACCTCCTCCGGACTTGGAAACTATTTTTAAATACCAGGTCCGTGGCGGCCACCGAGGGGGCAGATCTCCTCGCGGAGCCCTGCTACACAACCCCCAGCTCCGTGTGCAGGTGGCGGAGTCCCGCTCGGTGCACCAGAGGTTGATCCTGGCAGAAGTCACGAGAGTCGGAGACTGGCTAGATCCCCTGATGCTCGCTCGGCGCATGGGGCTCTCCAGACCTCGTACCCCCTGGCACGTACTTCAGGAGGCGAAGGCCGCTTTGCCGCCCGCTGCTAGAGCTTACCTTGATCAAGTCCTGCTCAAGGGCATGCCCCAGCCACCCTCTACCCCAGGCCCACCGGACCTTTTAATTGGACCCCTTCCCCGTAGACCCAATCGATCCCCTCACCCCTTTACGGCGAGCCGGCTGCATGAACTGCAGCTGGTACGCTTCCAAACCGCGCCAAGGAAACATCTGTACATGCTCATGCTCCACACCCTTCACGCCCTCACCCTAGTGTCCCGCCCCAACACAAAGTGGCGAGACCTTCTGCCACCTTTGGAGGGTGAACAGCCCCGGTGGGCCAGCCTATATTCCACCAGGGTTCCCAGGCCCGTCGGGGACATCAGTTGGTGGCTCCTTCACGGAGCTGTGAGCATTGGCACGTACTTGGCACAGTTCAACCCCATCCCAGATACTTGTTCCTTTTGCGGTGTGAGGGAAACCCTGGCGCACGTATATTTGGAGTGTGCCACACTGCAGCCCCTGTTCCGGCTCCTCACAAATCTTTTATTACGTTTTTGGTTGCATTTTTCCCCTCACCTTTTTATTTATGAACTCCCCATCTGTGGCCTCACAAATTCGTGGGATCTCCTAGTTAACCTCCTCCTGGCCCTGGCTAAAATGGCCATCTATAAAACCAGAGAGAGGAGGTTGGCCGATGGAGTCTCCTGTGACTGTGGGGCAGTTTTCCGATCCTTGGTCCGTTCACGTATCCGGGCGGAGTTCCTCTGGGCGGCGTCCACCGACTCCCTTGATGTTTTTGAGGAGCGGTGGGCGCTGTCCGAGGCTCTCTGCTCAGTGTCCCCGTCCGGCTCCCTTTGTTTTGACCCTTTGATTGGGGGAGAGAGTAAGGAACCCCAGCCCCAGCCATTGCTGCTGCGGACACCACCACCTTAGAGGGGTCCTTTCACACGTGGGTGCACATGACCCCCCCCCCAGGTTGTCCACCTCACAGCCTGCCCCTTTTGTTGGGTGCTTTCAGAGGAGGGAATTGTTGGTGACACTCAGGCATGGCGCCAGGTAACTCGAAGGGGTGGCAGACCTTGAGGGTCAATGAAGCCGCCTCGCTCTGGACCACCAGGTAACTCGGAAGGGTGGAAGACCACGAGAGTTGAGGAAGTCCACCGCTCTGGGCCCAGGCAAGCTTGAACACTTCCCTCCCCTGAAGCTAATGAGAAAACAATTGTGATTGGTTGTTGTGTTACACTTTGCATATGCTGTTGTTTTGTTTTGTAAGTATGTTATGCAAATAGAAAAAATACCTTTTTTGCTTCAAAAAAAAAATTACTCTCCTGTAGCCATCTGGCCTGAACCTGTCACAATATATATATATACACACACACACAAGGCTAAAAATATATAATAAAATTTAACCAAAACAAGAGATGGTGGCAGTTATAATAGGGCGTGGTTATGAAAGGTGCCACCAGTCAGGGTATCTTACACAGGGCTCCAACAGAAAAAAAAAGGTTAGAAACTACATCTATAGAGAAAGTCATAAACCACGATATCAGCACAGGACGCAGAGTTATTTGCAGAGGTAAAAAGAAAAGGAATACTTGTGGCACCTTAGAGACTAACCAATTTATTTGAGCATGAGCTTTCATGAGCTACAGCTCACTTCATCGGATGCATTCCGTGGAAACTGCAGCAGACTTTATATATACACAGAGAATATGAAACAATACCTCCTCCCACCCCACTGTCCTGCTGGTAATAGCTTATCCTTGCAACAAAGCCCGTTGCCAATTGTGCCCACATATCTATTCAGGGGACACCATCACAGGGCCTAATAACATCAGCCACACTATCAGAGGCTCGTTCACCTGCACATCCACCAATGTGATATATGCCATCATGTGCCAGCAATGCCCCTCTGCCATGTACATTGGTCAAACTGGACAGTCTCTACGTAAAAGAATAAATGGACACAAATCAGATGTCAAGAATTATAACATTCATAAACCAATCGGAGAACACTTCAATCTCTCTGGTCACGCAATCACAGACATGAAGGTCGCTATCTTAAAACAAAAAAAACTTCAAATCCAGACTCCAGCGAGAAACTGCTGAATTGGAATTCATTTGCAAATTGGATACTATTAATTTAGGCTTAAATAGAGACTGGGAGTGGCTAAGTCATTATGCAAGGTAGCCTGTTTCCTCTTGTTTTTTCCTACCCCCCCCCCCAGATGTTCTGGTTTAACTTGGATTTAAACTTGGAGAGTGGTCAGTTTAGATGAGCTATTACCAGCAGGAGAGTGAGTTTGTGTGTGTATGGGGGTGGGGGGGATGTGAGAAAACCTGGATTTATGCAGGAAATAGCCCGACTTGATTATGTAAAGAGTTGTCACTTTGGATGGGCTAGCACCAGCAGGAGAGTGAATTTGTGTGGGGGGGTGGAGGGTGAGAAAACCTGGATTTGTGCTGGAAATGGCCCACCTGATGATCACTTTAGATAAGCTATTACCAGCAGGACAGTGGGGTGGGAGGAGGTATTGTTTCATATTCTCTGTGTATATATAAAGTCTGCTGCAGTTTCCACGGTATGCATCCGATGAAGTGAGCTGTAGTTCACGAAAGCTCATGCTCAAATAAATTGGTTAGTCTCTAAGGTGCCACAAGTACTCCTTTTCTTTTTGCGAATACAGACTAACACGGCTGTTACTCTGAAACCTGTCATTTGCAGAGGTGATAGTGAAATGGGAAACTTTTCAATGGACTTAGGACTGTGTTTTTCAGTTTCCATTTTAAAGATGCAGAGAAACAATAACCACTAAGCACAGATTTTATGAATAGGATTTTATAGTTGTACATGTGCCCAAAGCAATGACTAGACACATTTTAAATAAACAGAAAGGACACCTGGATTTACAGTATTTAATAAATGATAAATGTAAATAAGAATGACAATGAGGCAGACCTCAGTTTGGAAATACAGATGTTGTCAAGAGCTTCCTCAAGTCAGTCTTCCTGTCCAATATTACTATTATAATAGCTAAAATGAGAAAAAAGGCAGAATGTTTTTTAATCCTGAGGGAGGGGGCAATCAGGAAAGAACATCTTTTGAAGATGATTTTCAGAAAAAGAAAACTAAAGCTTGGAAATAAATCATCCCCAAACTAATTGGATTTCCATGAAAACAAAAATTGCATCAAAATATTGAATATTTAACTTTTAGCCTCTAAGAGTAACAATGTAAGGAGAAAATTCTGCTCTCAGATCTCCATGGTAAGTCTGAATTCCAATATTCTGCATCCATCCTATGCATGAAGCTCATGTTTCGGAGACATACAATTTAGTTAATGTGAGGATAAGTAGCTTTCAGTACTAGTACTAAACCTTCAGAGAGAGCTCTGGTGAGAATCAAGGGGTATAGATGTAAAAAAGATTTTTTCAAATAAATATGTAGAACGGGTTTTTATGTATTCACTGTTATTACCTATCACAATTTTATTACAAGCCTCACAATATTTGGTGTTTTTCTTAACTATCCTGGAAGTTATAATTAAGGGAGACTCTCAGATTTCATTTTTAAAAAAGTAAAAAACGTACTTTTTCCAGACCTCATGGCTGTAGAGAAATACCTGTAAATGTGTCAGAGTAGCAGCCGTGTTAGTTTGTATTCGCAAAAAGAAAAGGAGAAATTGTGGCACCTTAGAGATTAACCAATTTATTTGAGCATAAGCTTGTAGCTCACGAAAGCTTATGCTCAAATAAATTGGTTAGTCTCTAAGGTGCCACAATTACTCCTTTTCTACCTGTAAATGTGACACTTAAGAGGTTTGAAACCCAGCATGCCAATAAAAAATATCCCAATTGATTGTTAAAAATCTCATGACTTTTTGGGACCTAACTTTTTGACTTTGGGGTTGGCAACACAGTGTACATCAGTAAAACAGGCACAACAAAATCCTTTCTATCCGAGGGGCAGATTATAAAAAGTGCCCCCTACCCAGAAGCAGGATCCTTAGTGTAAAACAGCAAAGCCCTCTCCCAATGTGTAAGAGGGCTTAGGGCAGATACTCTGGGCCTGGCTCACCATAGGACAGACTGGTTTCAGAGTAACAGCCGTGTTAGTCTGTATTTGCAAAAAGAAAAGGAGTACTTGTGGCACCTTAGAGACTAACCCATTTATTTGAGCATAAGCTTTCGTGAGCTACAGCCCACTTCATCGGATGCAACGATGAAGTGAGCTGTAGCTCACGAAAGCTTATGCTCAAATAAATGGGTTAGTCTCTAAGGTGCCACAAGTACTCCTTTTCTTTATAGGACAGACTGACTCCCCCACCCTACAGAAAACCTAGATCTATCCCCGTCAACTCCTTCCTCTTTCTTTCTTTCTGTCTGTCCCCTCTTCCCCAACTCACCTTTTCCTCTCCTGCAGCACCCCAGGCTCTCTAGTCCATCCACCAACCCCTTCCTTCCTACACCTTTCCTCCCCCATCCTTCCACTTGCCCCTTGCCCCTCCTCCCCTAGCTGTCCCCCTCCCCTTAGCCCCTGCTTCTTCTCTCCCCACCCCTCCATCAAGAAGCACAGAGATAGAAGCCAGAAGGAAAGAGGTGGCACCGGTAGCCCCGCCTCCCCCCAGGCTAGCACTTTCATTGGCCCCTTCCCCCATCAATCCTACTCTGGAGGCCAGCCTATTGTCCCTCCCCTCGCCCGTCCCTTGCCTTCCGAGGGGCTCAAGCCCGTTCAGCCCAGCCTTGCCTCCCACCCATTTGCTGCCTGACCTGTCAAACAAGCCCTTTCCCCCCCTTCCGATTGGCTAACGTTCTGAGCCTTAGGGTCCCAACCCCCCCCCCCCAGGAAAGCGCCCGTTCTCACCGCCTCCTCTCCAGCGCGCATGCGTGGGAGTGAATGCTGGGCTCGGGGAGCGTGTGTATGTTTCGAGGAGAGCAGCGGCGGCGGCAGCAGCTGGAGGGGGAAGAGCCGAGCCCAGCGGAGGAGCGGCGCTTTCGCTGAAGCCTGTACGTGTGTGTGTGTGTGTGTGCGCGCGCGCCGCACTTTCCAGGAGCGGGGTAGCCTAGGCTGGGAGCGCGGGGTGGGGTGTCCCTGTGCGGTGCCCCCCCCCTCACCCTCGCCCCCCCGCTTTATGCAGGCCCCCAGCCACATGGCTGGCTAGCGAGAGACCCGGCGGCATGGTGTGAATTAACTCTCCGTGTTTTCCTGCGGGGGCAGCGGCCGCCCCCGCGCGGCAGGCGACTCCCCGGGGCGTCCCACTCGCTCTGCTCTCGCTGCCTGCCGGTGCGTGCGAGGGGAAGGGGGCGCGTGTGGCTGCCGGGGGGGCAGAGCGAGAACCTCCGGAGCCGGGAGCGCGGCTGGGATTTAACACGCTGCGGGGTGGGTGGGTGGCGGGGGGGGACGCGTCCTTGCCTCTGGGACTGAAGCCAGGCGCGGAAGGTGGGAGGGAGAAAAGAAGGAGGGGAAGACTTATTGGGGGGTACTACTTTTTTGGCTCCCCCCCCCACCATCTGCTCAGACTGGACAGAGAAGGGGGCAAAGCTGTCGCTCCTGTGAAACAAAGCTTCAGGGAGCTTGGATTTACAGAAGAAATTTCCTTCTTGCTCTTTAGGGTTTCCCCCTTCTTCACTTTCTCTCACTCTTTATACAAGATAATACACCGTATGTATGGTTCATTTTGTTGTCCTAAACATTTGCTCCTCGCAGGCTTGTTGGCTTTGTTTTTTTTTTTGTAACTTGGCAAATGGCAGTCCATATGCCTTTGTTGTCTGGTGACAAGCTTGTGTCCCTGGTGAGCTGTGTGTGTACATGATCATCTGTACGTTTATTGGAGTCTTTGGAAAACCCAACAGGGGCGTGTAAAGTGATCTTCAGTGGTGTTAGGTTCACCAGTGGCTTTTATTTCTTTATGAGGAAGCTAGGGAGGGTGGAAGCAGAAAGTGTAGGTGTGGGTTGGTTTGTTTTTTGTTTATGGGGTAAAAGTCTGTGTCCACACACAAGTGTAAATTTATCCTGTTTATGTTTACATTGATGACAAATCTAGGGTCACTTGTCAGTGTAAACTCAGCCCAGGTGGGTTTATACTCTTCATCAACAAAAGTTAAGCCAGTTCCCAAACATACTCTTGTTGTTTTCTGACTGGGGAAAGGAAAGGGTACCTCGCTGTATGGTTTTGTTTTTTTATGTCTTTAGGACACCTTATGATAATTCTTATTTCTTTATTTTTGTTAAGATCGGATCCCAGATGGCCAATTCCCTGAATGGCCGGAACCCAGGTGGCCGAGGAGGAAACCCCCGCAAAGGGCGTATTCTGGGCATCATAGATGCTATTCAGGATGCTGTGGGGCCCCCCAAGCAAGCAGCTGCTGACCGCAGAACTGTGGAGAAGACTTGGAAGCTAATGGACAAAGTGGTAAGTTTTGCGTGTGTACATATTGTATTCTCCTGTTGGGGAAGGAAGTTATTTACATGGGTCCATGTGAGAATCTACATCATCCTGCAGATTTTATTCCTTTGCCATGTGTGTCCTTCTTCGAAAAGAGTGGGACTTGCATTTTAGGTCAGATAAACCTGTTTGTTCATTTTGCTGGCCTCTGGCTATGGGTTTTTTTAATCTTGTTTGAGTGGGGAAATGCACGTTTGCCTTAAGTCCTGCTGCTCTTGTTGGTCAAAGTCCTTCAAAATAACTCAGACTTGTAGAGCTGTTGTGAAAAAACTGCTTCATTTATTTCTTGTGTATCAAATATTCCTTATGTTTCAAAGTGGTCCCGTTTACTCAGTCTGCAAACAAAACCTCTTGCGCATGTAACTTCAGTTAAGCTAATCATGCTATAAAGCACTCTCATGACAGTCGTATGCATACTGTACATGTTTGTAAGAATTGTGCCTGAGGAGGAAATCACTCTCTGATTATCCCTTAATGGAGTAAACAGATGAGTTAGAAATCCTTTATTTTTAAATCCTTTGTCTGCATTTTTTGCATGAATTTTTTTAAAAAGTACTCTTTCATCTTCTTTGCTTAACTATTTATTTTGGAGCTGGAAATGTATTTTATTGACAGTTATTGTTGGTTGGGGGTAGGGAACATTGCTTTATAGATCTTGTAGCGTCTTCATGTTGCTTTCTCAAAGTTGCACATTTTATTAAACTATACAGCGGAAGTGACAGCTTTCTATAGACTAAGTTCAAATTAGCTAAAAAGGTGCTGTACTAAAGTTAGGAATAGTTTGTTTACTAGTTTGGGTAACAGTCCCAGGAGGCAGAGTGATTTGGTAGATAAGAGCTTGATTTTTGAGGATAATCAACACAGGGAAGCTTTCCTTTGAAATGATTGAGGTTTTAATACCTGGTAGTCTCAGGTCCTAGAACCAAGGGAGACGTGACTCTAAGGCTTGGTCTAAACTACAGAGTTAAAAGAAAAGGAGGACTTGTGGCACCTTAGAGACTAACCAATTTATTTGAGCATAAGCTTTTGTGAGCTACAGCTTATGCTCAAATACATTGGTTAGTCTCTAGGTGCCACAAGTCCTCCTTTTCTTTTTGCGGATACAGACTAACACGGCTGCTACTCTGAAACTACAGAGTTAGGTCGACATAACGCAGCTACACTACAGTGTAAGTGCAGTGCCTACGCTACTGCCTTGCTCCTGCAGATATAAGTGCCCTACTACATGCACATAAAACTCCACCGCCACAAGAGACGTAGGGCATATGTTGCTGTAGTTGGGGCAACGCAGTGTCGTCTTCACGTTGGCGGTTAGCTGTCATTCTTGTCCATTTTATGGCTCTGGGCCAGATTGCTGTCTCTGCTCCAAGCTGAGCTGTCACCCAGGCTCCCCACTGGGAGCCCTACTGTTCCCTGGGATCCCCGCTCCCTGCCGGGAGCACAGCAGCCAGACTCTAGCTGTGGATCTCCCCACTGAAGGTGAGAAGCCCCTGGTGGCTTCCCCCTGCTCCCAGGAAGCAGGAAGGCGAGAAGCTCGGGAGGGCAGCTGGGGTCTGGGCAGTCTCTCAGCCCCTCCCCACTGCCCCTTGTAAGTCAGTGGAAGTGCTGCATTGGCCGTAAATCAATCTAACTTAGGTCGATTTAAGATTGTAGTTTAGACATGTCCTAAGGATCTAACTCTGATGTTGACTCTGACTTTGGAAAGTTAACTTAACTCCCTGTGGTTCATTTCACTTATTTTTAAAATATAAGCATTTTAATGTAGAGATCCATGTGGTGGTATATAAATGCAAAATATTTATTAATATTAGGAAAACTTGATGCATCTTGCTAAATTAGAATGATCAGAATCATTTATTGGAACCTTATTTGCCATTCCATGCTTATACCACTAGAACAGGGGTTCTCAGACTGGGGGTCAGGACCCCTCAGGGGGTCGCGAGGTTATTACATGGAGTGTTGTGAGCTGTGAGCCACCATCCCAAATCCCGCTTTGCATCCAGCATTTATAATGGTGTTAAATATATTAAAAAGTGTTTTTGATTTATAAGGGGGGGGTCCACACTCAAAGGTTTGCTATTTGAAAGGGGTCACCAGTACAAAAGTTTGAGAACCACTACACTAGAATATTACTTCTATTTATTAGAACAGCCCCTAAAGCTAATTCTAAAGGGCAACCTAAATGGGTGCTACTCCAAAGACTTCAGTGAGTTGTTTCTATTACTTCCAGATCTGAATTTGGTTAAGTTCTGTAAATAGGGAATGTGTCATAATTAATATAAAAATATAGGCACTTGGAGGCAGACACTAGTCTTCATACTTTTCAAGATGTTTTCATCTTGAAAAGATGGCATCTGTCTATATCATGTTTGAAACAATAGAGGGAATGTACAGTTTGATATTTCCCTCTTTGCAATAATATGTCAGTCCATGCAGAAAGCCTTACAGTGCGTTTTTCCTTTGGTTAGTTTGAATCTTAATCTCATTGTTTAGAATTATGGATTGCTGTCACTCAGCTTGCATAGAATAACTTTGTCATTATTACATCAGTGCATCAAAACAGACTGTGTGGCCTGTTCTGCAGAATTATTTGGAAAGGCTGCACTTTGGTTTCTTTTTGGTTTCACTGGATAAGTGTCCTCAGTTTGGTCTTCAGTGTATCCTCTTTAAGATGCTGTCAGTTAATCAAATTTTATTTCCAAATTACATTAAAGTATACCAGACAGGGTGATGTAATGGTGTCCAAATGCTGTAACTTGCTTGAGTTAAGCATTTGGTACTTATAGTGAAGAGAGTGCATTTGAATAAACGTAACGTGTTGGCAAATAACCAATGTTAAGTCTTCTCAGCAGTAGGCAATGGAAGGTAAATTTCTCCTCTATCTAAATCAAAACTAGGGATTAAAACCAGAAATAGTTAAAAACCTTCCCAAGTAACTGTTGGTTTAAATACTGTTGTGCGCCTGTATCCTGCAGTCTGGTGAATCTGTGCATATACATACCCACACAGAGTCCCAGTGAACTCAGTGGGTCTCTGCATAATCATAGGGGTCCCCACTCAGCGATCAGACTGTGGTTTCAAGGCCTAAATAACTAGTGGTAATATTGGTCTTTAACTATAATCTCTCCTCTTTCTCTATCTGTAGAGGACAAGACAGAGAGGTTGTTTTGCCCAAGGACACAGAGAACCACTGTCAAGACTGGGTTTAGATCTCGGGCGTTTCTGTTTCCTATGCTCCTCTCCATGCTGTCCCTGCTTTTTCTCATTAGTTGAGATTCCATATATGAAGTAACTTGAGTAGCAAAACACATTTGCTGCTCTATTTACAAGCATTGTGGGATTATCCAATACTACAAAATTATGCAAAGTAAAATAACTATATTGTGGGATTAGGGTTTTTGGAGAATACGTAATGCTGTATGTAAAGTTCATTAGCAACATCATGCAAATCTTCATGTGTATATTACGTGCCATGACTTGGAATTGTTATAGTTAAGGGTCTGTCAATTTTGAGACTTCATAACTCTGTTTTTCATGGTTTTATATTTTAGCTCTGAGAACAGGATTAAGGCTGCAACTTCATATACAGTATCTCACCTTGAAATCTCTTTGGTACCAGTTTTAAACCCCCCCACAACTTTCCTTTGGTAGTTGAAAGAATCCTGTCAAAATTGATAGAACAAAATGTGATGGCATGACATTCTAGATAAAGTCCCCTCAGGTAAATATTTACTACTGAGGCTACTTGCAAAAAATACAAAATTAATTGTTCCTGATGCAGTCTCTGAGTCTTGTAGTTACAAGTAAACAAATCAGTGCATGTGGAGCAATGTCAAGCTGAATCTAAATTTACGTTTTATAAAGTTTACTGATACACAAAAAAGAGTTAAGTTCTGTTTTTTTTAACAACTCCTGATTAACAGTAGATTTAATATAAATTTTTTGTATTTCTGTGTAAACTCCTGTTTTTGAATGGACAAGCAGTAGTTACATCAAAAAGTTCTTGAGCATTGGTTTATTTCATTACTTTGTATAATACCAAGGTTTGGGTGATGCTCTTGTTTCATGTTCCAGAAAGCTGGACATAATTTCCAGTGATAGTTTTGTGCTAGTGAATACATCAGATATCTTTGGACTCATAATAGTTAATTCTTTGATATAGTGGATGACAAAATTTTCTCAAAATAAGATGTAGCACCTATATATGAGAACTGAATCTGAAATTTATTAATATTGGTGCAATAATAAAATTATAATTACAAATCATTTTAAATCTTTCTATAAAATGTATTAAAGATACGTTGGAAGGGCCTTCTAACATCTGATGATATTGCAGCAAAATCATAAGCATAATAGATTTCAGAATCTAGAAAACAAAAGTGCATTCCTAAAAGGAGCATGCCTTTATCTTGAGAGTAGCAGGGGAAACACCTACCATGTAAATATGAGAGTAGATTAACACTTTTAATAGTCTGGCTATTAAGAGCTGGGAGTTCACATTAATTTTAAGTGTTAGTGAAATTGTGAAATGTTTTGAAAGAATATTGTATTTGTGCTCCCATGTATGAGTGCTTCAACTTTCGATCGCTACAGGGTACTCTGAAGTACTAGGGGGAAATATGATTAAGTAGCAGGATAGAAAGTAAAATTCATATATAAACTGTATTGTTGCTTTATCATGGTCCATGCCATAAATTTTATCCAGAATGGAAAGCAGGAAGAGCAATTTGATTTGCTATTTAATATAGTCTAAGAGCAAAGCACAATGTGTACTCAAAGCTTGCGCTATTGGCTTTGTGATTATTGAAAACCACATTACTAAAAGTGATACTTTTTTTTTTTAAAAAATGAGGGGATGCCAAAATCCAATTTTTTTCTCTAACATCCAGTGTCTCTATTGAGTACAGTTAACGAGTGTGAAACCAATGTATACATTCATTATTCTTTATAACCCTCAATGTAACATTTGAAATGTATAACCTCCAAGTCACTTAACTTCACAGTACCACAAAGGAACCAATTAAGTAAATCATAACCACAGCGTTCTTCAGTATATGAACTGGTCGTTACACTGTGTTTTAAATATTGATTGAAAGTCTTATGTCCACACACCTCTCTTGTGTGGAGGAAAAAATGATAAAAAATTAGTTACACAGAAAATCAGGTGAAAAACCAGGGGAGTTTCCCTTTGCTGGTTTCTGAATATCTATGTGGCAGATATGAGGCATGAACAGCTTATCAAAGCACTGCACTTTTTGCTTTTAAAGTAACACCGCTATATTTGCATCCCCGTGCCCATATTAAAACAAGCACCGTTACAGTATGGAAGCTGTTGAATCCAGGATATGAGAACCCACTGTTCCCTCGGGTTGAAGTCACATAGCAAAGGCCTCTTCATCCATTCTGGTGAGATGGCCTCTTCCAGATGTCTTTTTTTTTTCTACATCTTGGTAATTTTACCCATCTGCAATGTACAATGCCAATGCATTGATAGTTAATGCTGTCTTGGGGGCAGTGGGCTTTGATGGGTGATTCTGCACCTTGTGATCTCCCCATTTTCCCAGTAGCCAATCCGCCATTTCGTTCTTCAGGATTCGTTCTTTAGGATTTTGTGTGCTGTGGCTTTCTGGAGATCAGAAGTGTTACAATATCTTGCTGCGTAGCCACTTTCAACCCATGTGTGGTATTCTGAGCCAATTTGTTTGAATCTTGTGGTGGTTTTGCACTGTGTGGCAGAAGATGCGGGTTAAGTAGAGCCTTTCAAATTGTAACCTTGGAAATATACTAGTAACTGATACTCTTAATTGTCCCGTCCATTGGGTTCAGCTGATTAGAGAGAATTTAGTAGGAGTCATAATCAGCAGATTACTAACAGCAACAGAATAAGTTACTTTTCTCACATGGTCCTCGACCAGCATTTTGGCATTTAAACATATCCTGGTGTTTAAGTGTTGCCGTGCTTTGCTTGACAGTGTAAAGCTGTTTTATCAAAGCATTAAAACTGACCTTTTAAAAACAATTTTTCAAAAAGATCATTGTGGAACAAACAGAACACACACGGTTTTCTACATGAAATCAAATGGCTATATAGGTGCAATGGAAATCTCTTCCCTCTAATCTGAAGAGACTTTAAAACACTGTCTAACTTAGTCATATTCGTTTAAAAAATGTTATCCTACTTCAAAGTGTTCTGTGTCTAGGTACTTACTGTATATGACTCTCGTCAGGACAGTCACTGAGCATCTCCCATGTAGTTAAAGAGAAACAAAGTGAATGCTCTCTTTCCCTTCCCTGCCAGTAAGATAGAACTCTAATAGGTATCACCTTTTTTTGTATGTGCAGGATTAATTTTTTGAGAAGAGCTATTGGGAGGGAAAGCTACATAGGCCCAAATGCAAAGCCTATTTCTTCTAAGGCCCTTGAAGGTTGTATTCCGTGTCTCTTGCGGAGACAAATTCCATAGTCTAGGTCCAGTTCCCCTGAGAGTTTGCCTCCAGTCTCATGAGGGTCTCCCACACTGACTGTTTGAGCCAGTGAAAAGAAGCTGTGAAGGGAAGTCAGAGTGGTGGAAAAAAGAGGATGTGATGTCTAGGGTAGCTCTGACCAATCCCATGGAAACCTTTCAATATAAGAACCCCATTTAATTCACATTTGGTCATTCCATGTGAACTGCAGTAGTCAAGCCTGGAGGTTACAGATAGAAAGATCACTATGACCAAATCTGTTTCTGATAGCATGGGGTGCATACTCTGGCCATGCATTAGAAGGAAGTAGGTGCCCCAGTATCACAGCGATTAAACATGGTGGTATATGTTGTTATCCTGTTATGAGTAGGCTACCTCAAGGATCTTATATACACTTTAACATGCCTCAATCAAGGAAAAGTTTCATTTTCAACTTGCTGAATGTTGGTTTTGTTTTTTTTTGATAGACTAAATGCTTACTAAATACCTACATGCTTAATCCAAGTCACAATACAAAAGTAATCAGTGATCTGACTCATACCCTATGCTAGTGCTAATGTGAGGTTTGCGTCATAAAGCTCAGCCTGCTGTGTCTTTGTTTTTCAGAAAGGTATGTACTACGAGAGCTCGGTTGTTTTAGGAAGCCTTTTACGTCAGCTGTTGTCATTTCTTGTTGATTACTATTAATGTGAACCCTTGTGGTAAGTCTCAGGACATCCTGACTCTAGGAGCCATATGGTTTACACAACCATCTCTTTACAGACACATTTCCTCCATACTGCAATCTGGTCCACTATAAAAATAAGTGTAGAAAATCCTTCACAACCTTAGTGTGTGGGTGCTTGGACTCTTAAGCATTTGAACTAAATTCTATCACTTGTTTTGTGATAAACGAATTAAAATGATAAAGTTAAGAGGAGTTGAGTTTTATTGTAGAAATATTTTTGTATAACTGAAGGGCTTTGCTAATCTTGAGGTGTCTATTACTGTTCTGTAATTGGTCTCCATATAGTCTGCAGACAGTGAAGAATGGTAAACCAGATTGACCACAGAATCCTGTTGTTAGCTATATATGACTGTATTGGACTAAAAAAGACTTTCTAAAGCACCAGAAAGAGGAACTGAGTCTTGTTTTTTCACAGTGTGCCCTTTGTTCAACTGTCTGGCCATCCAGCCACAGAAAATCCTCAACCAAAATAAGCAACTTGTGTATATACAGGCAGCATACCCTGTGAAATAGCGTGTTCACCTTTCTGGTATACATAAAGCCACCTTTCTTCCACTTATACTAGTATGACTTTTCTCCTTGTGCAGCATGTCTTTCCACATAAGAACTAATTATTTTAATCATCCAGTTTCCTTAGGAGGAATTCAGAGTAGATAACTTCAGTTTAATTTTTAAAAAGTGGATCAATTTAGCATGATTGTAACTTTCTGGGTTTGTGTTTTGCTGATATGTTGTCGGAATAAGCACTCTTTCTCGGGCTAGAAGCTTCAAGGAGCTTCAATCACCTCTATTTGTGATTCTAAAATCCCTCCCATAACAAGTAACTGACACACATCATTTTTACTTCAGATAAAGTGAAAGGGTGAGTCTTCAAAGAGGAAAACTGCTGTTGAAAAATATACAACGTGAATGAGGGCCAAGAAAAATAAGGGAGAAAACTCTTACAAATCTAATGTTTAAATGCTTCCCCTTTGTAATATAAAAATTTCGCATCAACAGTTGTCAGTTTGAGTTCTGCTGTTGCGGCCTACTAGGGTTAGTAATAAGTTTTAAAAGTAGGAACTGAATTAAATTTTGACCCTGTTTTACGATATATGTGCATAACACTTCCATTCAGAAAAACTGCAACGTGCTTTCCTTCTATCTCCACTCCTGCCAAATATGGAATTTTCCACTCTGTTTATGTTGCAGCATGGAATTAGTGACAATTTTAAGGTATGCTTGGTATCTCATGACTTTGGAGGGCTAGAAATTCAGTCTTTGTATCACAGGAAATAGCTTAGAGTTTCTAGGGGGATGTCTCTTCCCCTGGAATTGCCCACGATATTGGACTTTGAACTCATGAAATTAGTATGAATAGAAATTTTGTCCCAGGCAATATTTGAAGGTTAAAATACATATTTAGTTACTGTAACAGGGTCAGTATCTGCCTCTCATGAGCACCCCCTTTCTCGTGAGCACTCCCTTTCTCAGTGCCTGCAATCTCTTAGTTCTGTTCAGCAGGGTGGCACACACCTCTCACAAGCTACACCTCCAGCCGATTGGATCTCTCGTCGCGTCTTCAGCGACTCAGTCCTCTGGCCCAGCCACCTACACTGTCCCTGTAGCCCTCCCTGGGCTCCGGTCCTCAGTCGGCCCTACAGGGCTGATCTCAGTACCCTAGTTGGTGAGTTTGCATATGAAGGTTCCTACTCTGGGGTGGAGCAGCACCCCCATGGCTTCCTTCCTGGGGGCTCGTCACCTGCCCTTTAGTTCTCTGACCCTGGGCTCTCCAGCTAGGTCAGTCTAGATCAGTTCCCTTCCAGGGGCAACAGTTCCACAGACAGTCTCTTCCCTGGGCCTGTCTTCAGTGAGTCCTGGTGACTGGCCAGAAACTATTCCCTCGCTTCCCTGGTCCCTACTAGCAACTATCCGCCTTAGCCCTCGCAGCCAGCCAGGAGCATCTCTTTCTCCCGTAGTCCTAGCAAGCAGACTGCACTCACTCTGGCCCTACAGCTCCTTTTTATATGAGCTTGCAGCTTCTCTGATTGGCTGCTTCTCCTCAGCCACTGTAGACTGCTTGGAGGACCTCTCTATTGCTCCTTTCCTGGGATGGGTGTGGCAGGCCCCTGAGGCTCCAGCAGGGGGCCTTTGGGCCTAGTCCACCCCATCACAGTTACATATTAGTGATTTAGCCACATTACCTTAAAAAAAAAAAAAAGCAATCCTCAACTCATGCCTATAAAACCTGTATATCACACTTCAATTTATTTTCTTTCTCATAAGTATTTTCATTGATTTACTACATACATATGCACACACTCTACGTAAGTATACTACAGTAATTACGTAAAGAATCACAAATACGGGGACCGCTTAGTTCATTAGTGAAATACAACCATCTGTAGGGTGGAATGCAGCAGCTCTAGGGAACTAGATGCGGATGATACTAAACTGGGAGGAGTGGTAGATACGCTGGAGGGCAGGGATAGGATACAGAGGGACCTAGACAAATTGGAGGATTGGGCCAAAAGAAATCTGATGAGGTTCAATAAGGATAAGTGCAGGGTCCTGCACTTAGGACAGAAGAACCCAACAGACTAGGGACCAAATGGCTAGGCAGCAGTTCTGCGGAAAAGGACCTAGGGGTGACAGTGGATGAGAAGCTGGATATGAGTCAGCAGTGTGCCCTTGTTGCCAAGAAGGCCAATGGCATTTTGGGATGTATAAGTAGGGGCATAGCGAGCAGATCGAGGGACGTGATCGTCCCCCTCTATTCGACATTGGTGAGGCCTCATCTGGAGTACTGTGTCCAGCTTTGGGCCCCACACTACAAGAAGGATGTGGATAAATTGGAGAGAGTCCAGCGAAGGGCAACAAAAATGATTAGGGGTCTGGAACACATGGCTTATGAGGAGAGGCTGAGGGAAGTGGGATTGTTTAGTCTGCAGAAGAGAAGAATGAGGGGGGATTTGATAGCTGCTTTCAACTACCTGAGAGGTGGTTCCAGAGAGGATGGTTCTAGACTATTCTCAGTGGTAGAAGAGGACAGGACAAGGAGTAATGGTCTCAAGTTGCAGTGGGGGAGGTTTAGGTTGGATATTAGGAAAAACTTTTTCACTAGGAGGGTGGTGAAACACTGGAATGCGTTGCCTAGGGAGGTGGTGGAATCTCCTTCCTTAGAAGTTTTTTAAGGTCAGGCTTGACAAAGCCCTGGCTGGGATGATTTAATTGGGGATTGGTCCTGCTTTTGAGCAGGGGGTTGGACTAGATGACCTCCTGAGGTCCCTTCCAACCCTGATATTCTATGATTCTATGAACTGTGTGTCAAGTCTATACAGTAATTTAGAACAGAATAATGAAGTAAAATACCATCTTCAATTGAAATTACAGGAGAATTTAAGTAGCCAGAATAGAACTGCCTTTAATTGGTATATGGTCAGAACGCAGGACTAAAATTCTACTCTTTCAAAGTGGATAATGAACATCATCTTGAAGTTTGCATCTTTGGTGGCATAGTACCCCCTGCGAACATATGGGACATTAGTTCAGTTCTAGCTTGGACTGAAGAATGCTGCCCACCGGGTCATTACCACAATTTCTTACAGCATCTGGATTTACCTGGATATATTTTTTTTTTTTTAAATCCAAGACTGGTCAGGCCTAAACCTACTTAGTTACGAGAGCTAACAAGATCACAAGACAGTTTAAAAAAGTCAATTGTGAAGGCAGTAGTTTAAATAAGTATATACATTCCCCATAGAGGAGCAGGCTGTCGTGGTTGGTGTATGAAGCACTTTGTATGGTAGATTTGATTCAAATAAATATGTACAAAATAGATATTTAACTATTCATTTGAAGCATATTCCGTTTGTCAGTTGTTTTTAAAAGGAAATTAACTGAAGTGTTTATATATAATGGGTCCCATTTAAAAACTTAATGACTCAAGGTGCATGTAGATGCCATCTTTTAGTAGAACCCTGAAGTTGCAAAAGTTGAGTTTATAGTAAAGCCTTTTTTAGTGTCTCTGTAGTATATGTGGTGCAGAGCAGGCAGGCAAAGGCGTTCCTGTTAAAGGAACACGTGCATAAAATGTGGAGAGGAGTGGCTAGGACTACTTGATCCTTACGAATGCCAATAGAAGGTTAAGTTCTCCATAAACTAGACAATAACAATGATGTCAGTGGCATCGTATGGGATATAAGTTAAAGCAGAATTTTAAACCTTCCCTGCTTGGAGGCCTGAGAATTATACTTGCCTCTGCTTATTTCAAGATGTCAAATCATTTTTTGCCCCTACACATTTCTTTCAGATGTGGAGTGATCAGAGAGTGCTTTTTTAAACACTGTTGTTTTTGCTTCTAGGTCAGACTGTGCCAAAATCCCAAACTTCAATTGAAAAACAGCCCACCTTACATACTTGACATTTTACCAGACACTTATCAACATTTGCGACTTATACTGGGCAACTGTGACGACAACCAGAAACTTGCACAACTCAGTGAGAATGAATATTTTAAAATCTACATTGACAGTCTCATAAAAAAATCAAAACGGGCTATAAGACTCTTTAAAGAAGGCAAGGAGCGGATGTATGAGGAACAGTCTCAGGACAGGTAAGAGAAATATTTACACATCAATGCAGATTGTCTTGCTTGTCTGCATTTTTAACATTGTTTATATCCACACTGTTTTGACATTTTAGTTATTTAAATAGGAAAATATTTATTGTTTGGATGCAGTGACCCTGCAGGTCAATCAGTAATTCAACTGGTTTTGTTCCACTAGGTACTCTTTGTGTCACTGTACATGAACTTAAAACTAAGTGCATTTCCTTTATAAAATATCTATTTCTTTAGAATTACTCCTTCAGCTGACCTACAGTGTGTAGCTCCTTTCCTAGGAGAGACCGACCGACCGACCCTCTTGTTAGAGCATTGCCGATGTAATCTACTTCTTACAAAGAGAAATTGAGAGATCCACTACGGGATATTGACTGACGTTTTCCCCAGCAATAAAATGGAACAAAACTGTGTAATGCTTAGAACTTCTGGAGAGATCACAGGTTGCATAGGGTGCTGATCCTTCAGAATGGTGATGAGTACTGAGTAGCCTTTTGAAAGGTCTACCTGATTTCTGCTTTGCTGAGAGCTGGTGCTGTTAACAGGACACTGTTGTGCTGTTAATGTGTGTAGCAGTTAGTATGCACTTTCTTGTTTAGCTTTTAGCTTAACTTATTTCTTCAGTTTTACTGGGTGCTCACTTCTGGTTTAGAAAAAGTATGTATGAGGGTGCACTTGTATCATGGGTCTGCGCTTCCATAATGCAAGAATCTTCATTGGACTCGCCTTTAGATTTATCCAAACAAACACAAGATGTATTTTTAGGGTTATAGTCTACTGGGGGAAACGGAGGATTGCCTCCCTGCCCCTCTTTCTGCACCTGAATTCAGGACCAGTGCGGCAGTACAACAGTTTCAATGCTGATGAAACTCTATGGACAGAAGCAGTGAAAATGAACAAGTTCTTGTAGATGTCTCTGCTGTTGCTACCACTGATTTAGAATGTTTTCCTGACCAATCTGCTGGAGTGTTAAAAGACCACAGCTTTATGATGTACTGCAATCCCAAATATTAGCTCAAACTTGGTTAAATTCTAGAGAATAAAAAAATAGCCCACTCCCACACCTGCAGTTAATTACATTTGAGAGACTGCATGTCTATGAAGACTTTCGGACTAATTTACTGAAAGAAAGAAAATGTGATATTTGACTCACTTTAGTGGTAAGGAAGTTCTTCTGTCTTAGCCATCTTCAGTATGGGTCCATAAGCAGCTGAAGGGATGTTTTCACTGGAGATTGTGATTTCTAGCATTCTGTTGGTAGTGTATGCAGAAGTCATTGTGCTAGAAAGGAAATGAAAACTTTTATGGTAAGGGGAGATTGGACTTAAAAGACTGCACCATGTAAACAGGTTTTATTTTAGTTGTGGGTTTGCTACAATACTTGCAATAAATTAAAGCAATTTTCAGGTCCCTTCTTTCAAAAACAAAAGCCTGATATGGTTTGTACGGACACTCAAACCTTCCTTTAGTGACTATATAGGTTAGAATGGATGTTAGAGGGGTTTCCCTTCAGTTTTCTACTTCAAACCCTGGATAATAGTGATGGTGACACAAATGTATTTTGTGAAGCAGGTGGTGTATCAAACTCCACATTTCCTTCTCCTACCTTTTACTAACTGTCAAGGTTTTTTTGGTCAGTCTCGTAAGTTGACCTCAGAAAAAGTATTGAAAAGCAAGCCATATCAATGCAGCGTGTTGGCCACCAGTAGCTACTTGAAGTTTTGTTGTGAATTAGTACCTCCTGGAAGTAATGATTCTCCTCTTCTGCTTGTCTGATATGAAGTGAAGGTAGGAAATGGGACGACTACAGTATAGAAGAATCAAAATACCAAATCTTCAGTGGTACACCTGTTACTTATGTTTAAATAGGCAGTGCTGGTGTGTGTATATTAGACACAAAGGGAATTTGTGGTCTGCATGCAATTTTTGTAGTGATTTAACTATTTCAGTTAGGCATATGATTTTTCTACCTAAACAGTTAAATTAGTAACCCCCACACTCGTATGGATCTAGCTATATTGGCCTAAAGGTGTGTCATACTGGTATAGCCTATTCCCCCTTCTCTGACTGGAATACGCAAACTGTTGTAAGCAACTTTATGCTGATATAACTGCATCCATGCTAGGCAGTTGTATCACTGTATGCTAGTATATTTAAAGAAGTCCAATTTTTCTTTGTAGACAAGTCTTAAGATAACATGCATATACGAACCTAACCAGGGAAAAGCTGCTACCGCTAAAAGACTAATCCTTGGAATGATATTGATTTTCCTACACTGACTTAATTCTGAAATACTGTATAATTTAAGACTTTAAGCTTTTGAACGCTTTAAAGATTGAGATGTCACTTCAACAACTCATGCCTCATGGAGCATTTTTGTTGACAATACCATAAAAGAATGGTAATCTAGATTTCCTAAACTATTTCAGTGCACTCTGTGTTCTGAGAGTGCATTGCCTGTGTATGTGAACATCTACCAAGAATGTGTTAGCAGTGATATTTAGTTCTATATGTGAGTGTCCCGCCTAAAAAGTTGAATGAAAACTGCTTAACTTGCCAAGTCCCATATTCAGGGCTGTCTTTCCCCTACCTAACAATTATGGTCTTGGCAGGTAAGTAAAGGAGGATGTTGTTGTTTTTAACTTTTGTTTCTAAATGTATTTGTTTCAGGCTAATACAGGATTTCACAATGCTGTGAGAACATAAAAGAACTTAATTTTTTCTATTTCCCCCTCCCCCCACCCCACCTTTTTAAAGGATATTGTCAACTTGAAATCTAGTCAGTTCTCAAACAAACCAAAACCAACAACAAAAATGATTAAAAGCAGTTTGATGACCCCTGGCCAACTGGCCAATTTTTGTGGGTTTACAGTCACTTTCTCTTTTGTAATTGGTACGTGTCTCCCTTGTTGCTGTGAAAAAGACCCTTGTGAAAAGGGGAAACTGACAGTTTGACAATATGTGTGTGTATTTCTTTGTTTACTTTTAATATAAAAGGAAACTGACTGGAGAAATAACCTTTTTTTCCCTGAACTTTCAGTTTTAGTAATGTTACTTGTAATGATATAGTAGGCTTAAGAAAATGATGATAGAAATAATGACTTTTTGATCTGAGGTGAACACTGTTTATGATAAAGAACGGGTAATAAATATTAGCCCCGAAAGATCCTGTAAAGGAAGTAATGTAGTCACCCATTTGGATCATATGCGCATCTTAAATAAAAATTCATGATGAAACTATGGTATGAAATAATTAATTTACCAGATACTAAAGTGTACATGACCATTGTGTAAGCGCTTTTATGACTCATGTATATTTTGGTTGTCCTCTGGGATAAACGTCTTGCTAAACATTGATGGTAAAAGAATAAATGACCTATGTTCATTAATTAGTTTATAATTTGGTGTATGATGATCCTAATCCTTTTCTCACTTCCTGCTGTATTAAACAATTATTTTCTCATATATTCCTCTTTTTTATGAAGTAGGATATACAGCTATCTCTTTTCATCTAAAAACTTCTGCTCAGTCAGTATCTAAAATAAGGACTCTGTTCATCACAATTCACTATGTACATTACATAACTTTTCATATAGATTTTCTTTTATAATTTAAAAAGGGGGTTATAAAAAAGCCTATTAAAATTATTGGGTCAGATACAAAACAAAAATGGCAGTTTTCTATGCTTTGATGGGCCTTGTTTTTGCTTTTCATTTATTAGGAAGCAGACTAAAACTGGAAAGCATCATTTATGTGAAATATAAGATTCCGTTTGGCTTGCTGCATCCTAGAATTGTCCATCCAGAAAACATAAGACTTCTGCTGTCTGTTTTTTTTCAGTCAGGCACAGAATTTAAATTATCATAAAAAGAAAGAAGGGGTTTGGAAAAGAGGTGAAGGGCAAGTTACATTTATGTTCGTTAAAGATGTTGAACTTATAGGCTCGGAGATTAAAACCACTTAGTTCCAGTGTAGTATGAAAGATGACAGGGTGAGTTTCCCTCCAGTACCCTGCAAATCATGTCCTGGAAGAGATGCCTCCGAGTGACGTAGGTTATTTATATTCCAGCAGTGCCTGCCTTGCGGTTCGTGCTGTGTATGCATACCTGGCAGTCTGAGAGGACAATCAGCAAGTGAAGGGTAACTGAGAGTGATAAACTATACAGTCAAAATATATACCTATTTTTATAAATCCATCACTGCCCTTCAGTCTACCCTAGTGGTCACCAACCGGTAGGTCGCGATCAACTGGTCGATTGTGGAGCCTCTGCTGGTAGGTTGCAGTTTCCAGCCGCTAAAAGTCTGGCAGTGCAGCAGGGCTAAGGCAGGCTCCCTGCCTGCCCTGGCCCCGCACCAGTCCTGGAAGCGGCCAGCACGTTCCTGTGTGAGGGAGGGGGGAGGAGAGGGGGTCTCTGTGCATGGCTCCTGCCCCTAGGCACTGCCCCCACAGCTCCCATTGGCCAGGAATGGGGAACTGTGGCCGATAGGAGCTGCAGGTACTGCACCTGCAGGGATGGGGAATGCGCACAGACTCCCTACCCCCTCCCCCCCCCCCCCCCCCCGAGACACACAAGGACGTGCCATCAGTTTCTGGGAGTGGCTCAGGGCCAGGGCAGGCAGGGAGCCTGCCTTAGTCCTGCTGTGCCACTGTCTGGGGGGAGCCCACACCCTAACCCCTGCCCCAGCCCTGATCCCCCTCCCAGAGTCAGCACCGCAAACCACCTCCTGCCCCATCCTGGCATCCTCTCCTGCACTCAAACTCCCTCCTAGAGCTTGCACCCCTGCCCCAGGCTCAGCCCAGAGCCCCTCCCACACTGTGAATCCCTCGGCTGCAGCCCAGAGCCAGTGTCCCAGCCTGATGAAAGTGAGTGAGGGTGGGGGAGAGTGAGCAATGGAGGGAGGAGGGATGGAGTAAGCAGGGCCTTGGGGAAGGGGTGGGGTTAACTGCACTTGGGCTGCACTTAAATTCAAAATGATCTTGTGCTTAAAAAGGTTGGAGACCACTGGTCTAGCCAATGTCAGCTACTCTCTTGTAGGCGACACAACAAAAGTGGGTCTGGAGGAGAGGCTGGTGGCCTTTGGAGATCAGCTGAGATAGGGTGTCCCTGGTGTAATGGGAAGGTGTGAAAATGGTTGAGACAAATGGGGAGACTGGGTGAGGGAGGGTTGTGGCTGGTATTATTGGTAGGGGAGGCTGGGGTGAGGTGAGAAGAGACAAGTTAGTAATTAGGGAGGAGTAGAGTTGTATACGAGTAGAATTTTGTGTAGGACTTCAATGGTGAGGACACAATCCCTCTCAGTTCCCATGGCCACTTAGTCTTTTGGGTTCTTTGAGTCTTGGCACTTGTCAGTTAGTGCAGAATGCAACTGTTTGTTCGCTGGTGCCTTTGCATTATATCTATACTTCATACACTGGAAAAGCTTCCATTTTGTTTCTGAATGGTGGTGTCCCCTATAAAGCTGTCAGTGCTTTAGGGTCTTTAGTGTATTCCTCTTCTCTCCATGCAGTCTCTATTAATAGTTGAGATCAACTAAGGCAAGTTACATTTATGTATGATATGTCTACACTGCCTGCATTACAGCGTGGCCGCGGCAGCGCAGACACGCTTTATCGCCGGGGGAGAGCTCGCCCAGTGATTTAAAAAAAAAAAAAAAAACGCCCCAAATGAGTGGTGGTAGCTTTTCAGTCCTAAAACTTGTCGCTTGGGGGGGGGGGGGGGGGGTGTTTTTCCACACCTGTGAATGACTAAAGTTTTAACACTGGAAGTGGCAGTGTAGACTAGGGTGAGCAGATAGCAAGTATGAAAAATCGGGACAGGGTAGGGGGTTATAGGTGCGTATATAAGAAAAAGCCCCAAACGTTCGGACTATCCATATGAAATCTGGACATCTGTTCGCCCTAGTGTAGACACTGGTTGAATTAACAGACTTTGAACTGAAACATCCAGATATTGATGGCATGGTATTCTCAGTGAAAAGCTTTCTACTGTGGAAATTACCGTCGTCGTCCTCTCCTTCCTCACTGTGACAAAGTCAGAGTTTCGTGTTGAGATGTTTATGAGGGTATATCAAGTTTAGGGGAGTTGGAAATTCAAGTTCAAATTGTTTTGGCTGATTTTTGCTTTAGTAAAGGAACTTAGACTTTGATCAACAGATTCATTATATTAATTGAATACAGACATTCAAGAAAGACACTAATTGGGATGCTCACAGCTGTTCTTAAAGAAGTAGTCTTTGGCCACCAGTTCATTTCACATCGACAGCTGAGCAGCTGTTGAAAGGTAAGGACATTTGGTGTCGGCCAACCTACGCTGGATTTGAATCTGTGACCTTGAGGTGAAAAATTCCACATCCCATTAGCAGTCCCCTGAGCCATCCAGTTTTCCAGACAGTTGATGTCTTTTTTGTCTTCAGTAAATCCTGGACTGAACTGTTCAGTCCAGAGTTACGTAACATAAAGTAGGATGAATCTGTGCTCTGTTGTGATCTGGCAATTCCTATATTGAGACTAAGTCTAAAAATTTAATTTTGTTTCTGAAACACGTTTTATTCTGATTAGTTCAGAAAGAGAAGCTTTGAAAAGAAAGCTGAGCAGCTTTCACTGGAATCTAGGCATCAAAGCCCTTCCCTGTGATTTAAGTAGTCACTTGCCATTTTTACAAGTTTATCTCTATTATTTTTTAAGGGAAAATAGGAAGGTTTCCTCTTCTTTCTTTCCTGCTTGTCCCCCTCCCACGTCTTGTCCCCCATTTTGGATATTTGTCAACCTCTTGAATTGGTTTTCAGTACCACAGGCAAGATTTTCTGTATCAATTTTAAAATAGATTAAATAACTGGAAGATAATTAGCAATGTTTTGTAAAATAAAAATGCGAGGTGAAGAAAATCTCTTTTGAGGTAGGAGGGCAGGTGGGTGGGTATGCAGGAGTTGAAAATGGAAATTAGATTCTCTGACAGCTTTTAGGTTGCAGTGAGATTCCGCCCCCACCCCCTGACCTGGAACAAAACAGTGTAAGAAATCATTTTTGCATACCTTAAGCATGTGAATAATTGAACTTGAATTTTGCAGAAGTAAAAACTGCTTGCTGTTTTCTGTAGCACTAATCTAAATTAAACAAGAAAGGTTATTTAGACAAACACACTCTTCAGAGAGCCAGACAAAGAGAGTTTTATTGCAGAGGGCAGGTGAGAGCATGTAGAGGCCACAAAATAGTGAGTTAGTTTTATGACAGTTTCTAGCCTACTTATGGACAGGTAGGCTACATTGCAAAATGTGAACAATGTATTAACAGCAAAAATAACCAAATGGTAGTTATTAATTCAAATTGGAGAGAAGGAAGAACAAGGTTTAAAACCACAGATCTTTTTGATTTGAAAATGTTTTTATTGCCTTAACTCCAGATCCAGAAGGGCAGATGGTACATTTGCCTAGTTGCTGTTTTCATATGGAACTTTATTATAAACATGAGGCAGCATTTTCAGCTTTCATATAAGCTCTCATTTAAGAGTTTTCCTGAATATGGTATTGACGATCAAAACTGAGCACGGTTCAGTCATCTGTGGTGGGAAATCCAGGGCCTAATTCTCCACTGGTTTCACCTTGCATAATCACTTACACTGTGCTAAGTGGGTATAAAACGCTGTCAAATCAGAATGGTAGCATTATACACCCACTTTGCACAGGTATAAATAAATGTACTCCTACAGTATTGCATAAATGGGCCCTCTAGACTCTCCATTTGCTGTTTGTTAATCTCCTTTAAGGATGCAGAGCTGTTGCTTGCTTTAGGACTAAGAAAGGCAACTCATTTGATGTCCATCCTAGTTGTGGAGTTTCAGCAGAGAAAAAGGTATTTGAAAGGGTTTCAGCTGGAGAAAAATGGGTGGTTTTCCGGGGTTATGACTCATGAGCCACTCCAGGCAGCATGACACAGTTGGAAAACCATTTCTAGAGAGTAGTTATCAGTGGGTTCACAGTCAGGCTGGAAGGGCATAACGAGTAGGGTCCCACAAGGATGGTTCCTGGGTCCCGTTCTGTTCAATATCTTCATAAATGATTTAGATAATGTCAGAGAGCCCACACACAGTTCGCAGATGATACCAAGCTGGGAGGGGTTGCAAGTGCTTTGGAGGATAGGATTAAAATTCAAAATGATCTGGACAAATTGGAGAAATGGTCTGACGTAAATAAGATGAAATTGATAAGGACAAATGCAAAGTGTTTCTTCCTAAGAGGAGTAATCAATTGCACACATACAAAATGGGAAGTGACTGCCTATGAAGGAGAACTGCAGAAAGGGATCTGGGGGTCATAGTGGATCACAAGCTAAATGAGTCAACAGTGTAACACTGTGGCAAAAAAAGGCGAACATTGTTCTGGGATGTATTAGCAGGAGTGTTGTAAGTGTCACATCATTATAAGTAATTCTTTCACTGTACTCCATGATAAGGCTTCAGTTGGAATATTGTGTCCAGTTCTGGGTGCCACATTCTCCATTTATCTATCTCTTTTCTTGAAAGAGAAGAGAACAGAGAAGAGCAACAAAAATGATTGAAGGTCTAGAAAACGTGATCTGTGAGGGAAGATTGAAAAAATTGAGTTTGTATGGCCTAGAGAAGACTGAGAGGGGTCATAACTGTTTTCAAGTGCATAAAAAATTGCTACAAGGAGGAGGGAGAAAAATTGTTCTCCTTAACCTCTGAGGATAGGACAAGAAGCAGTGGGCTTAAGCAAGGGTGGTTTAGGTTGGATATTAGGAAAAACTTCCTAACTCTCAGGGTGCTTAAGTACTGGAATAAATTGCATAAGGGGAGGTTGTGGAATCTCCGCCATTGGAAGTTTTAAAGAGCAGGTTAGACAAATACCTTTCAGGGATCATCTAGATCAGCGGTTCTCAAACTGTGGTTCGCACCACATTCTCATGTTGGCTACAAGCATTGTCTCACACCAAAGATGATGCTTGTAGCCCATCCTGTAATAAACTAACTATAGGTTTTTTAATTGGGGGGGAGAAAGGTTAAAGTAGGCAACATATATATGCACAAATGAGTTCAGTCTGTGGTTCCAAAAAGGTTACAGAGACATAGTGATCTGTCAGTAGTGAATGTCTTTTCATGGCTTAACCCAGGGTCTTTCCTGGGGATCTCGACTTTTTTGTTTCTTAGCTTCCTCCTTTGAGATACTCCAAACAGCAAAGAGATGTAAAAGTCTTCATGTTAGCTGTTTTTATTTCCCTCTTCCAGCATTCAGCCTGATGGGACGCGGCCTTCTGTGTGTACTTGCCAATGGGCGTATGGGGCTGTCAAAGCTTTTGTCCTATAATGGCCCACTTAATTCTTGATAGCCCTCTTGGATGTGCAGGGGGAATTCACAAGTTCAGAGCAGGCATTTTTACAATTATAAAACAAACTTATATTTTACCTTGTATGGAACACAGACATTACAAGTGAGATTGATGCATACAGCAATTCACAAGCATTTCATAGAGTCTAAACACATTCTTATAAGACTGGTAGCTCTTTTGAACTTAACCAAACCAGGTCACCTGTATGTTAGTTTCCAGCTATGAGTTTATCAGTTCTTAGCTAAAGCCTATGGCCTTGGCCAGAGCTGGCACTTGACTTACCAGTGTCACAATGACACACTTTTGGTTACTCAACTATGTTTAAATCTGGTTTGGGGCCTGAAGTGCCAATACCCATTCCTGATCTGTGGCAGCCCTTGCTCATTTTTCTGTAGCACGCACCAGAATAGCTCCATCCAAGACTAACCTGTGCTTGCGCAAATGCTCCTCTACCTATAGCCACAGATGAACATAAGAATGGCCACACTGGGTCAGACTAATGGTCCATCTAGCCCAGTATCTTGTCTTCCAATGGTGGCCAAATGTTCACTGCAAATACTGTTGTGTTCTGGGATTTGGTCAGAGCAGTGGTGACAACATACTGTGGCCTAGTAGTGTAGACAGAACTGACCCCTAAACTTATCAGAAACTGGAGTGGAGTCTTCTACCTCTCTCATGAAGGTGCTCCTTTCACCCACTGTCGATTGTGTGGTGATGGAAAATGTTAGGGATTGACAGTTCTGTTTACTGAAATATAATGTGCAAGAAAGTTTAAAGGTACTATTAAGTATTGTTTCTATAGAGTCTTGTGTCCTATAGTGCCGTGAAAAAACATTTTCCCCTCGTTATATCCTTTAACATTAAGTGAATGTTCTTTTCTTTTACCTTTTTTTTAATAAGGCTTGAGTTATCATAGCTGTTACTGTTTAACAAGTCGAATTCAAAGGATTCTTTTATGGCAGAGCAATTTTATTTTGTGCACCTGCGTTATTGATGTCCACACATTCGCAGGGTAATCTTGTTTTTGTAGGTCTTACCATCACATCACATTTTAAATATTTATCTAATAGAGCGAGATTTTTCTTGTGCTAAAATTCGGAATATCAATATGTAATAAAATTTTGTGTATAAAACTGACACTATTTCTTTTACAGCTCTGTTATTTTACACAGGTTGTGAGATTAATATGTTGGCATTTTTCATCCTTTTCTCATTCACCCTTCATTTACTTTGTTGAACAGTTTCAAATATGTTCTATATATTCTTTTAACAGTGCACTTTCCGTCTAGTAGGAACATTGTTTTGTTTGCTAGATCAGCATTAAAGGGAAAAGTGCTATTTGCCGAAAATAATGTAATGAAAAGAGTAAGGAAAGCAACTCTTAAGAATTTTCTTTTTTTTTTGAATATTTTTATCTATATAAAATAATGAAAAACAAATTGATAGGTTGTCTCTTTTATGGAACAGAGAACATAACAAGCAGTGAGCCGATTTACTGTCATCTCTATTTCATTTTGTAATGTACATGAATAATACATTTCAGGGCATTTTTGTTTTGCAGCCGATGTGGCGCTAAAGGATTTTTATTATTTAGATGTTCTTAGATTTGTCTCTGGCATATGATAAAACACTGTGCATTTCAGCCATAATTTGATCAGATTACCTGTGAGGGGATTAAGTGGTCCTGAATTGTATTAAGACTTTTAACCGTGATCTCTGTTTGCTACCTAAATTCTTTTCAGTGTGTACTTCCATATGACTGAGTTGATACAGAAAAGTGGACTGACCTTGTGAAATTAGTAAGGTTTTGACATACCAGAATTAAATTAAAACAATTTTTTATTAAATAATACATGGTCATAAAATAATAACCATTTTTACCAATTTTCTAGCATATCTGAAATTCAGTTGGCTTTTCTCTATATGATATAGTGTTATACACTGAAGAGGAATCTTAAATATTGCAGGTGTACATTATTATTGAGGAAACACCAACCTCTTGAGACTATGCATTGAAAGGTAGTAAAAGGAGGTTATAATTAAGGGTGGAAGGTATTATTTTTATCCAGCTCAACTAAATTTAATAGGGTAGCTTCTGCGCAGGTGAGATTTTAATGATCTCACGTTCCATTTCACCACTAAAGAGATACTGTTTAGAAAGGGCTCTTGAACTCTCCAGATGAAGTGTAATTTCAATTTAGCATCTGGTGCATCCTCTTCTGGGTGACTACATTGTGTACCCTTTGAGGGATGGACTCTTCCATCTCGATGATCCTATAAGAGCCTTGTAACTGTAATGGCACAGAAAAATCTCTCTCCGTAACAAGCAATCAGGACTGTTACACAGTTCACTAGAATTGGGGAGATGATTCACAAGACTTTTCTCTCCCTTCTTCTAGGATAAAATAAAAAAAACTACATGGTTTTGAGGTTTTGGGTAAAAATTAATAATTATCAGAAGAGTTCTGTCTTCAGAATTGCCCCCCCTCGTTCTGTAATCCTGGTATGCTTCTACTAAACAGATAAAACAGGGGTTCAGATACTTTCTTCTGGAGCTTTGGGGCTAAACAGGTTATACAAATCCAAACCCACAACCTTATCTTGTTTATCATGCTGGCCTTAGATTTGCATCAAAATGCAAGATTATAACGTATAGGAGGAAAAACAGCAGCCAGAGTAATTGTTCATGAAAGTCTCATGACCCCTAGATGAACTGGTATTGATCCTTTGCTTGGTTCCAATCCTACAAGGCACAGGGCACCATTCGTTCTCATGAAATTGCATAGTACTTCCCAGATGCTAGGCATTCTTAACTCCCATTCAGTCTGCAGGATTGGGCCCTGAGTAGCTGCCTAATGAAGGAAAGAGTCAACACAATTGATTAGAAGTGGGTGAAGTAAGTGAATGTCTCTACAAGCCTAACTAATTATATCAAGGGTCCGGTTTTCATCTGTTTCTAAATATCCACAGACTAAACTTGTGCAAAAATCATATTTGTACATACAAATGAGCAACTTGTGTATAGCTCTGATAGCTGAGCCCTAATGACTTCTGTATCTGGGTAGGAAAATTTGCTGTTGGAAACTTTAGATTCACCTGAAAAAGAAATTGAGAAATCTTTTTAATAAGTTTACTATGTTCGTGGTGGTTTTTTTTTTGTACCAGATGTCAGTGGCATCTTATCAGCTTCTACCAGCCTCTCTTCTTTGTCCAGTAAAAGAATTATTCCTTGCAGTCTCTGCATCTAAAATGTTCGACTCATTTAAGGAGGTTACGTTACATTGTTAGGAACCTGATTTCAAGCTCAAGAAATGTCCTGTTTTAAGTAAGATAACTTCTAATCTGTATTGAATTGTTTCCAAAACTTCTAAACTAGAAAAATCTGTGCAATTATTACTACTAATTAAGGAGAATGAGTGCAACTCAGACATGCTTGTATTCATTTCTGTTTCTGGACTATTTTGCAGTGGAGTAGGTTAGTAAACAAAACATTCCATTTATCCATCTCAGAGTTGGTTCCTAGTCATGAATATCAATAGCAGAGTAGTATAAAAATGAAACGTTTTACTTAAACATCTAAGATTTGTTTTAAAGTCACGTGTTATCACAAAACCAAATCTGCTTTCACATTAGTGGGAGCTGTAGATGTGTATCTGAAGGCAGAATTTAGGCTATTTGTGTATTCAGTTTTGACACAGTGTATAAGAACCTGCAAGTTGAAGCAAACCCTCAGCGGGTATAATACATTAATACACTTCAAATGATATGTTACTGAATAGGTGGGGTTGATGAAACATCCAGAAGTTATTTGGTTTTGTGTTCAATATTTAAAGTAGATACAAAGGGTTAAATGTGAGATGATACAATTTTTTTTATGTAATATAAAATTTCTAATATAACTTTCTATTTTTTGTTCAGACTGTTCTTGAGTCCAAATTTGCCATGCACTGAATCTTTCAGGCAAACTGCCTTTCAGGAGATCTAGTTCCTAGTTTTGAAGGAAGAAAAGCCAACAATTCTTGCAAAGTAATGGGGTGGATCTTTTGCTAAAGTGATTCCTGAATGTAGGGATGCATAAGTTGAATCTGCCCAATAGAAAAATGTGGTTTATGCCTGGAGCGTTTAGGTTTAGATACCCATTTAATAAATGGTTCAACTAGTTTTGAATCCATAGAACGTACAAACCTTGATTATGGCAATGGAAGTACATTGGGAGTCTCTTACCATACTTTACTAAGGATGAAATCCTGCCAAAAGTAGACATTGCAGTTTAAATGTAGTCAGTTGCTTTTGGACTCTGTTCATAGAAAGGAGATTCTGCTATCTTATCTTAGCTAATTCCCCTTTATCTTCACGCAGGTGCATAGCCGTAAATGGACTTTTGTGAGAGCACTTTTTTCCCTTGTGGAAATCTTAAAAAATAGAACATAAAGGTGATAACCCCTACTTACGCATTCTTCACTCTTAACTGGCATTTTTGAGCTCTTAAAATACAATAACTCCTCACTTAACGTTGTAGTTATGTTCCTGAAAAATGCGACTTTAAGCGAAACGATGTTAAGCGAATTCAATTTCCACATAAAAATTAATGTAAACAGCAGGGGTTAGGTTCCAGGGAACATTTTTCTTGCCAGACAAAAGGCATTATATACATTTTAAACAAGCAATTTAATACAGGTATAAGTTTTAAACAATTTTAAAGACAGTATTGTTTTAATAATGTACTCTTTGATACAGTGGTGTACCAAATGTGATGTGATCGTTGCTGTGGTAACCAAATAGTAGGCAAAACAGGCAAAATTTACACAATTCCGTCCCAGGACTGTAATAACTTCATAATTTTCACATTTGCTTTCCTGCTTAATGAATAAATATCTTGCAAGCAGGAACTACTAGCACCCCTTTATTGGCTGAATTCTGCAATTTTTTAGAACGGTATATACCCTGTAGTCCAGAGGTGGGCAAACTACGGCCTGCAGGATTGTCCTGCCCAGCCCCTGATCTCCCTGCCGGGGAGGCTAGCCCCGGCCCCTCCCCTGCAGCCTCAGCTCACTGCGCCGTCAGCACTCTAGGCGGCAGGGCTGCAAGCTCCTGCTAGGCAGTGCGGCGGTGTGCCTGGCTCCGGCCGGTAAGGGGGCAGTGAGCGGGGGGGGGTTGGAGGGTTGGATAAGGGGCATGGGGTCTTTGGGGGTCTGGATAGGGGTCTGGGCAGTCAGGGAGCAGGGGGGGTTGGATGAGGCGTAGGTTCTTGGGGGGTGCAGTCGGGGACAAGGAGTTGGGGGGTTGGATGGGTCAGGGGTTCTGGGGGGGGGGGCGGTCGGGGATGGGGGGTGGATAGGCGTGGGAGTCCCAGGGGGCCTGCCAGGGTGCAGAGGTGTAGATGGGGTCAGGGCAGTCAGGGGACAGGGAGCGGGGGGGTTGAATCAGGGGTTGGGTCCTGGGGGGGAGGCAGTTAGGGGCGGGAGGTCCCAGGAGGGGGCAGTCAGGGTACAAGGAGCAGGGGGGGTTGGATGGGTTGGAGGTTCTGAGGGGGGGCAGATAGGGGGCTGGGGCTAGGGTGTTTGGGGAGGCACGGCCTTCCCTACCCGGCCCTCCATACAGTTTTGCCACCCTGATGTGGCCCTCGGGCCAAAAAGTTTGCCCACCCCTGCTATACTCTGTCTGATGCATGTTGTGTGCAATGTAAAACAGATTTTCCATTAGGAAATAACATGGGGAACTATATTCCAAACTGTTTTCTGTCTAAATGAGAGAGTTGCCCAGACTGAAATCATTTTCTGTTCACACTCTGTTTTAAAATAGGATAACGGCAGGTTTGCGTTACTTTATTTGATTTGCAACTCAGTGTGCATATCTCTTTCCTCTGTAATTTGCAGTTTAGGCAAATAAACCAAGATTCAAAGCAAAAAGTAAGTAACATCCTGTTCATGTGTTTCCTTTTTCTGTTAATCCTCTTAATGAATACCCTATGAGGAATGGGTTCTAATCACATGCAGAGCACAGTAATGGAAAAGGACAGTGTTCAAGTGGGAGGCTGGTCAGCAGTAGGGTTCACTAGGATACCAGTTGGTAAACAGCTAGCCTCCAGTAGGCTCATAAATGCGGCCATTAGCTACCTTATTATATGCTTGTAACAGCCCAGCAAGGTTTGCCTGAAAAACTTGCGTTGTTAAAGTGTCGATCCTGCTGAGAGAGGGCTCAGTAGGTTTTCCTTACTCATTGAGGCAGGTGACTCATTTTCCCATGCTGGATAAAAGGAATTTGGCCGTGGCTGTGGGGTGGGCGTGGGGGAGAAGATCTCTGGTGAGAGCTGAGCAGCCACTCTTGGTCAAATAGATTTGAGCTAATCTTTAATCATGCCAAACTCCAGCAAAGGAGTGAGTTTGGATTTAGCGTGTGGACTGTGGTTTTTAAAGCTGTTTGGTAAAGGTATCTGCATAGAGTGCCCCTCTGAAATATTTATACATGTTACGGTATTTTTGGTCTTGTCCTCTGTAGTGTTTGAATATAGCATGAATAAACAAAACTCTCACATTGTCAATATACAAAGCAACTGTCGCTGCTCTTTTTATGTTAACTATGTGCAGGCACATGATTACTCATGTTTTAAAAAGACAATGTTAAAATTGGGGATTTCTATGGATGTAATGCATTACTTGAGGGGATACTGAAAGAGGTTTGCTATAATTAGATTCCCTGGGAGGGAAATTATCAAAAATATTAGGAAAGGAGGGGAAACATACACAAAACTTAGATGAGAGAAAATGAACAGTGGCACCTGTCTGGTTAAGGTGGAAGGTACCCATGGAACACAGGAATGGTGGTAACCACTGGTATGTATAGCAGTTTGAGCAATGTTTTTGGATGCATGGTGGCTACACAAGTGTAAAATCAGTATGTTTCATCTGTTCTTTATATTTCTTCTTTTCCAGGAAATCTTCAGGCTATTGTTTGTTAGTGATTGACTTTGTCTTTGACAAGGAATACCATCTGCCCTAAATATTAACCTGTACAAATAAGCAGTATTTTTAAGAGCCTTGTACGGTGCCATCAGTTGACCATGATAAAATTGTGAGTGTGGGCTGTGCTGAGTAGTTATGCAACACCAGTAAAATCCATGCATGATCTTGCATCAGAATTATGCAGATATCTGTGAACTGTCCCGTTAAACATGAAAAAATAGTAATTATTTGACCCTTTCTGTCTTAATTGCATTTCTTCTCTCATTTGTTCATTCGTTTTTTCATTCTTCAAAGAACATGTCCTCCTCTTCTTCTATTTTATCTTGTGCATTTATGCCTGGAAACATACGACCTTTTCAGTCTTTAAAACTTGGAGGAGATGGGAATCTTGTGTGGGAGAAAATGTACAGGTATTGCTTATTGTATTGGTCCTTCTGCACTTAGTATGTACTATTAGCAGAAATACTGTAGCTTTTGGCTTTTCAGTTTCCTTTGTAGCAGATGGTCTTTCTATTGTTCCAGTAGTCTTCTGGGAGTCTGGCCCACTGTAGTGGGTGTGTACTGTAGCAAAAACAACTAAAAATAACAGACTTTATTTAACGGATGCAATTTAATTTAGTAAACTGTACTGATTAGCTGAAAAACTCCTACCTTTCTCTGATTTTTTTTCCACTATGTTTAATGAAGATTGACACACAAGGCTTCAAAATACACCCACAATCTGGTATGCACTCAAGTGTCAGGGCTAAATCTTGATTCAAAAGGATTGTCATGCCCACTCTTTGTTGGGCATAATTGTAGTATATGTACTGGAGATTCATTTGAGATTATAAACTGGCCAGACGAGTGTTTTAAGAGGCATTTCTGCTGTCCCACATCAGCTGGGCTTTGAGCTAAACTTCCCATGAAGACAGCAACATGTGTACACAATATGTATATTGTAGTGGTGCCCACTCACACTCCTAAAGATGTGTCAGCATTTCCAGAATAACTCCCTGTTCTAAGGGCCTTGTTTTAGTTACAAAAATTGGCTCTGGGTTGATGCTTGATGTGTAGTCACAGCCATCCTATCTTTGGTTGTAAATCTTGTTAGATTACATAAACTAGATTGGGTCTAGTCTCTATCTCACTGAGACACCCCAAACAAGGGGTCCAGAACTGGTGATTCAGTAGGTGACCCTCCTTCCTGCAGTTTAGTACTAAATCGGCACACCTGCGTCTGTATGAAGGAAATCTGAGAAGATGCCATCTTTTCAAAGAGTTGTAAAACACTTTTAGCAGAGGAGGAGGCGGCGCATTGTCCTTGGTGTTCTGCCCAAATTCCAATTGGGTAACTGCATTGTGCCTTCCTAAAATTCCCCGGTAGATTCAGGTGGATTCAGTATTGGTCACTTTCTGACCTAAACTTTCTCTGGTATGTATTAATTCATTAAATTCTGTCATCTTTCATTCACTGCTCCCACCCTCCCTTGTTAGCTATATTTCTGTGATGACTGTGGAAAAGGGATGCCTGTCCAGTGTGTAATTGGTTTGTCAAGTGTTTTGGAAGGGTATCTTGGGATGAAAAGAATTGCATAAATTCTACTAGCTCCATTTCATCAAATCATCAGCTTTTGAATATGCTGAGGTAAGATATGAGTTAGTTCTCAAATTAAATATTTCTTTGGTTAATACTAAACTCATGTCAGTGACTAGCATGCCTCATTAATGAGATTTTTACTTGTTCTAGAGGAATGTATTGATTCTCTAACAATTGCATATTGTATCTAATTCTCAGGAACTTCAAACTATATAAAATGACACTGAGGATTCCACTACTGCTGATTTACTGACATGAAGGACACACTTTTTTATATTTATCATATCAATAGTTCAGAATTAATTGAAGTCTCTCTTGCACATCAAATTAATCCATTAGAAACTCACTGAATAGTGGTTTTTTTAAATCATTCATATTCTAAAAAGTCTTGACCTCTTTGATACATTGCAGAGGTCTTTCTATATGAGATAATCCACAACCATTCTGCTGGGTTATATCACACAACTAAAGACTATCTTGATGGAATTAATACACTCAGCAGGGCAATTTAAGTGTGGCAATTCATGTTGAGTCTGTAATCTGTGGGTGACGTATATGGGAAAGGATTAAGGCTGGTTTTTGCTGTGACTTAACCAACCTTCTAACATTTAATTGTAGATTATTATTTTTTTTGATACAGTAATGTTTATAATGGTCTATCTGTTCTTACTTATGCGAAGTCTTAAGTCTGGGAATTGTATCTGTCTGTTTATACTTGCTCAACAGTGTTTTGTTTTGAACTAGTATGGTTTTAGCACTGTTTGAAGTGGTCTTTATGTGGGTATGGATCTCGGCAACAGCAGGCAGACTAGACAAACATGCACAATGATAAGTAGATCAAGGCTCTTCCAGTTTTTAAAATCTTTTTAATTCAGAGTTGACACTGCTGGAAGCAGCTCCTCTGTAAGTCTCTGATAGGAAAGGCTGGCTCAGCAGAATGCAGCATCTGCAGGTAAGATCCATTCTGCCATACAGTCAGTATGTTCACATTACCAAGTATCTTGTTCGGTGCTCCCATGTTGCAGTATTGTTGTATATGGAATGAGTTTTTTCTGGACACATACTGCATAGGTTGCTTGAACCCTTGAATGGAGTGATTGTGATTGTGATTTGTGATGTGATTTAAACCCTGAAACAAAGAGTAGGGGGGCCTCTTTGACTGTAACTTTAATAGAGGAAAAGGTGATTTGGATAACAGGGTCTTAAGTTTTTAATGACTATAACCTATTCTCTGAACTGAACTGGGGAGTGATTGGGTAGCCAGTTCAAGTCACAGTACATAGATACTCTGTGCTCACAAGCAGATTGCCCTCTGAGGTGAGTAAATCACTGTATTCCGCACTAGCGGGAGGTTGAGTCCCTTTCAGAGATGGACCACATTACGGTCATGTGGTCTGACAGTCAAAGACACAAGATTTTGTGTGGTTTCAGAGTAACAGCCATGTTAGTGTGTATTCGCAAAAAGAAAAGGAGTACTTGTGGCACCTTAGAGACTAACCAATTTATTTGGGCATAAGCTTTCATGAGCTACAGCTCACTTCATCGGATGCATACTGTGGAAACTGCAGAAGACATTATATACACAGAGACCATGAAACAATACCTCCTCCCACCCCACTCTCCTGCTGGTAATAGCTTATCTAAAGTGATCGCTCTCCTTACAATGTGTACGATAATCAAGTTGGGCCATTTCCAGCACAAATCCAGGTTTTCTCACCCTCCGCCTCCCCCACACAAACTCACACTCCTGCTGGTAATAGCCCATCCAAAGTGACCACTCTCCCTACAATGTGCACGATAATCAAGGTGGGCCATTTCCAGCACAAATCCAAGTTTAACCAGAACGTCGGGGGGGCGTAGGAAAAAACAAGGGGAAATAGGCTACCTTGCATAATGACTTAGCCACTCCCAGTCTCTATTTAAGCGTAAATTAATAGTATCCAATTTGCAAATGAATTCCAATTCAGCAGTTTCTCGCTGGAGTCTAGATTTGAAGTTTTTTTGTTTTTAAGATAGCTACCTTCATGTCTGTAATTGCGTGACCAGAGAGATTGAAGTGTTCTCCGACTGGTTTATGAATGTTATAATTCTTGACATCTGATTTGTGTCCATTTATTCTTTTACGTAGAGACTGTCCAGTTTGACCAATGTACATGGCAGAGGGGCATTGCTGGCACATGATGGCATATATCACATTGGTGGATGTGCAGGTGAACGAGCCTCTGATAGCGTGGCTGATGTTGTTAGGCCCTGTGATGGTGTCCCCTGAATAGATATGTGGGCACAGTTGGCAACGGACTTTGTTGCAAGGATAGGTTCCTGGGTTAGTGGTTCTGTTGTGTGGTATGTGGTTGTTGGTGAGTATTTGCTTCAGGTTGGGGGGCTGTCTGTAGGCAAGGACTGGCCTGTCTCCCAAGATTTGTGAGAGTGTTGGGTCATCCTTCAGGATAGGTTGTAGATCCTTAATGCATTGGAGGGGTTTTAGTTGGGGCTGAAGGTGACGGCTAGTGGCATTCTGTTATTTTCTTTGTTAGGCCTGTCCTGTAGTAGGTGACTTCTGGGAACTCTTCTGGCTCTATCAATCTGTTTCTTCACTTCCGCAGGTGGGTATTGTAGTTGTAAGAATGCTTGATAGAGCTCTTGTAGGTGTTTGTCTCTGTCTGAGGGGTTGGAGCAAATGCGGTTGTATCGCAGAGCTTGGCTGTAGACGATGGATCGTGTGGTGTGGTCAGGGTGAAAGCTGGAGGCATGTAGGTAGGAATAGCAGTCAGTAGCGCAAGTAGAGTAGGGGTGTTAGGGGACGAGAGCTGAGGAAGCGTTGTTCTAAATCAGCCATAAAAATGTTGGCATACTGTGGGGCCATGCGGGTACCCATAGCAGTGCCGCTGATCTGAAGGTATACATTGTCCCCAAATGTAAAATAGTTATGGGTAAGGACAAAGTCACAAAGTTCAGCCACCGGGTTAGTCGTGACATTGTCGGGGATAGTGTTCTTGATGGCTTGTAGTCCATCTTTGTGTGGAAAGTTGGTGTAGAGGGCTTCTGCATCCATAGTGGCCAGGATGGTGTTATCAGGAAGATCACCGATTGTAGTTTCCTCAGGAAGTCAGTGGTGTCTCGAAGGTAGCTGGTAGTGTAGGGCCTGAGGAGGGAGTCTACATAGCCAGACAATCCTGCTGTCAGGGTGCCAATGCCTGAGATGATGGGGTGCCCAGGATTTCCAGGTTTATGGATCTTAGGTAGTAGATAGAATATCCCAGGTCGGGGTTCCAGGGGTGTGTGTGTGCGGATTTGTTCTTGTGCTTTTTCAGGGAGTTTCTTGAGTAAATGCTGTAGATGCTTTTGGTAACTCTCAATGGGATCATAGGGTAATGGCTTGTAGAAAGTGGTGTTGGAGAGCTGCCTAGCAGCCTCTTGTTCATATTCCGACCTATTCATGATGACAACAGTACCTCCTTTGTCAGCCTTTTTGATTATGATGTCAGAGTTGTTTCTGAGGCTGTGGATGGCATTGTGTTTTGCATGGCTGAGGTTATGGGGCAAGTGATGCTTCTTTTTCACAATTTCAGCCCGTGCACGTCGGCGGAAGCATTGTATGTAGAAGTCCAGTCTGCTGTTTCGACCTTCAGGAGGAGTCCACCTAGAATCCTTTTTTTTTTTTTTTGTAATGTTGGTAGGGAGGCCTCTGTGGATTAGTGTTCAGAGGTATTTTGGAAATATTCCTTGAGTCGGAGACATCGAAAATAGGATTCTAGGTCACCATAGAACTGTGTCATGTTCGTGGGGGTGGAGGGGCAGAAGGAGAGGCCCCGAGATAGGACAGCTTCTTCTGCTGGGCTGAGAGCGTTGGAGAGCAATAGATTCAACCTTAACTCTCGATGGGAAATGGCGCTGTGTACCACAGCTACACTTATGGTCACAGAATCAGCATCTCACATTTAGGCAGTCTGTATCCCAGTTTCCCCATCTGCAAATTGTGATAATACTTATCGGTAGTTATCATGAGACTTAATTTATTCATGTTTGTAAACTCTTTGAGCTCCTTTTAACAAAAGACTGTATAGAAATATGACTATATTAGAATACCACTACATAGTTATTTCTTATCTCAGATGCATAATAGTCACATTTGTGTACAAATTATCCACTACAAAAACATCATTAATTGACAGCAATCTCAAATGACATTAAGGCTTTGCCATAGTGTTATTAAAAGATGATATAAAGATAATGAGGGATTCAGCAGTATTCCAGCAGCAGTTGCACCAGTGCCAAATACACAGATAAAATAGCTTCTTCTACTGAAGATTCTTATGTTTATACATCCCAGGATCTCATTAGCCCTTCTGGCCACAGTGTCTCACTGTGAGCTCATGTTCAGCTGACTATCCACCACGACCCCCAAATCTTTTCAGTCACTGCTTCCCAGGATAGAGTCCCCCACCCTGAGAGTATGGCTTACATTCTCTGTTTTAGATGTGTACTTCTACATTTAGCTGTATTAAAACACTGTTTGCTTGTGCCCAGTTTCCAAGCAATCCAGATGTTCTGAATCTGTGACTTGTCCTCTTTATTTGCCACTCCTGCAATTTTTCTGTCATATATGCAAACTTTGTCAGTGATGATTTTATGTTCTCTCCCAGGTTATTGATAAAAATGTTAAATATCTTAGGGCCAAGAACAGATCCCTGTAGGACCCCCACTAGAAATGCACCCTCTTGATTGCGATGCTTAGGTGCTTTCTTACACTTCTGTGTTAGAGGTGAGCATAGTGTTGCTTGTCTACTTCAACACTGAGCCTACATGTAGTTTTGCAAAAATTTTATGCTCACCAGTATTTATACATATTTTGGTTGTCTTTATTTTTTCTTGTATGTGTAAATTTAGCTTTTATTAAATTTTATCAAGATTCATGGGTACATACTGTCTACAGTATTACCTTATGTTTGCTTTTTTAATTTAGTCTGCTGCAAAAACTGATTTATTTGAAATATATATAATTTTTGTATTTGACTGCTGTCTCACCATACTACTTAAGTATAGTTAATATCTATGAACCTTGAACTTGTTGCAAACAGTTTTGAATTGTTGAATTCTTCAGTATATTTGATATCTCGAGTGAGGGACCATCCATTAATAACATATAAGGTGGATACTGGCCCTACTGAAGTAAATGAACTATGGATTTGCCCATAATTAACTTTTTGCAGCACTTTTCATCCTTACATTTCAGAGCAGTTTACAATGAAGGGTAAAGTATTGTTTTTCTTATTTGAAAAATGGGTAAAATAAATGTGTTAGTCTCTAAGGTGCCACAAGTACTCCTTTTCTTTTTAGAGAGATTAAGTGACTTGTCCAAGGTCACAAGCAGGTCAGTGGTACCGCCAGAACAGAATGCAGGACTTCAGATTCCTAGTCTAGCATCCTACTACTGGACCATGCTGAGAATTTTTTTTATCTACAAAGGCTTAGGACATGGAAGGACAGGATGAGTTAAGAGATACCTGCTTTAACTTGGAATACTGCACTTGACAAACATTAATGATGATGTATCTGATTATAAAGTGAGTCTAAAGCAAAACTCTTTCCAGACCTTTCCAGAAGGGTTAGAGAAGGGAATAGAGAAGCACATCAGATGTATCTTTAGCAGAGGAGAATTGCAATTTATGTGGATAGTTGCCAAAAAATGTAACTTAATTTATACACTTGCATACATGGACTAAGTCTGTAAAGTGCCATGCACACATATGGTGGTGTATAATCAGTAAAAGTAAAACAAGGCAGAAATTCCGAAGAACCTGTGGATTTTTCTGTTGTCTGCCCTTTAGTGGCATAGTGAGATGACTTGGGATGCATTTTAAAGTGGCTGTTTTTAATTGTTATGCAAGAGGACTTTAGGGAGTGTCAAGGGTCAGGAAAGCTCAACCAGCTACTGGCCTACTCCCTTGCTAACTTTGCTGCTAGGCCACTAATAGGTCCAGCTGCACTGCCCGGAACTCTGATTAATTGCAGTGCCTGATTGGCTACAAGATCAGCTGTCCGATTTATAAGCCCAGGGGAACTCAGCCCCTGCTGCTCAATGTGCTTTCCTGTGCTTGCCCCACTCCTAGCCCTTCTCCTTCCTTGCTTCTCCCCTGCTCCAGCCTAGACCCTGCCTTGTACCTGAACTTGTTCCCAGCCTTGCTACTGCCTCAGCACCAGCCCTGCTCCGGCTTTACATGACTCCAGCTAACCTGGTTTTGGCTTGTGGCTCTGAATCCTGGCTCTGACTCTCTCTCACCCCGTGGCTACGATTACAGTTCTGACCCTTGGCCCTGGTTCTTGGTTCCGATTCTGTCGTGGCTCTGGCATTCATACTCTGACTCTAGTCCTGACCTCCTGCTCTGACCACTTGGCTGGACTCCTGCTCTGAACACTTGGCCTGACCACCTATGAACTGGTCCCCTGATAGGGAGAAATTTTAGTGTCTGTTGCAATGAATGAAAATCCATCAGTTTTGGAGTTAAATTATATGTAGGAGAGGAAGGTGTCTTCTAAGCTATACTTTGTTTCCTTAATATGTAAAGGTTTTGTACATGTTTAGTGTGAAAATTTCACAAAGTGGAGCAACAAGCATTGACAGCAGTTCTTCTTATGATGAAAACTGTAACTATTGACCTTTTTACAGAAGCAGACAGATGTCTACTGAGGAAGAAAAAAAGGTTTTAAAAACAATTGGTAATAGGTCAAAAAATTGTGGTGTAATTCAGGAATTCAGACCTGTCAAGCAAAATTATATTGGGTTTTGACTTTGCCAACCACATCATGAAAAGCAGTGGTGCTGTGCAACTTGATTTTTATGTCTAGCTTGTCTGAGGGTAGGTCTTAAAACACTACAGCAGCATAGCAGTGTCATTGCAGCTGCGCATGTTGCAGTGCTTCTGTGTAGACGCTACCTAAACTAATGGGAGGGATTCTCCCATTGGCATAGGTAATCCACCTCCCTAAGAGGCAGTATCTATGTCAATGGAAGAATTCTTCCATTGACCTAGCACTGTCTACACAGGGATTTATGTTGGCTTAACTACGCTGCTCAGGGGTGTGGAATTTTCACACCTCTGAGTGATGTGGTTATGCTGACCTAATTTTCTAGTGTAGACCAGGCTTGAGAAACATTTAGGGTATGTGTATATTGAGGGGGAAAAAAACCAAGCCTCTGTGGCAGTGAGTTTGAACACAGGTCAACTGACTCAGATTTGCGGGACTTGCGCTATGGGAGCGTAGATAGTCCTGCTCGGGCTAGAGCCTGGGCTCTGAAACCTAGCAAGCAGGGTGGGTCTCAGAGCCCAGGTTCCAGCTTGAGCAGGAATGTCTGCTCTGCTATTTTTAGCCCTGTAATGTGAGCCTGATTCAGTTGAAGTGGGCTCTGAGATGCTGCTGCCTCTGTCTTGTAATATAGATGTACCTGTAGGCTCTGAGAGGAGAGGTCTTTATCCCTGCTTTAATTGCTGACAACACAAAATTGTTTGAAAGGGTTTGGGGAGCTGCAGTTTCTCATTCAGGGCCTGAATGTCTTCTATGAGGACGCATTCACTGAGGGACCAAACCCCATGCATATGGTGTTCTTTAATGGAGGGAAAAGAGGAGGGTATCCTCTGCTTCCACCATTCTTTGCTGCTTCAGAAATAATGAGGTCCTAGAAGACTCACTTGGTGCTCTTCTTGTACTGCTCAATGGCCTTTTGAGGCTGTGCCCTGGGATAATTTATCAGGAATTCAGTGGGGGTTTCCCTGCAAAGGGATGTTTTCACCCACTCTTCAGATGTTAGTGCTGCCCTCAGTACTTAGAGGGGGCACAGAGAAACCTGTATTTGGGTTTTGGCAGATACGTATGGAGGAAAAAGTGTCATTTATGGGAAGAGGGAATGTGGTCTAATGACTAGTACTGAGAGGAAAGTTCTTGGTTTTAATGATATGCCACTAATTGTAAGACCCTGTGACAGTCACTCAACCTTTCTGTACCTAAGTTTATGTATTTTTGCAATAGTACAGTTTCTGTATACCTCAGAGGGGCTTAATTAGTGGTTACAAATCATTTGGGTCTTGTCTTGACTAATGCTTGGTCGACACTTAAGTTTTACTGGCATAGGTACTTTGGTATGGGGAGAGTGAGATTTCTTTTGTCTTCTTGCTGGCATAGCTGTGCCTGTATAAGCCCAAGTGTATACACAGTTATAGTGGTATAAAAATAGACCAGTTATATGCCAGTATAATTACAATTAACAGTGAGATTGACCTAGCTACAAGGCTGTGAAAATTTTGCACCCCGCTAACCCCCCAGCGTAGATGCAACTAAGATGATGGAAACATTCTTCTATCAATCTACCTCTGCTGCCTCTCAGAGAAGGGGATTAACTACATCAATAGGAAAAACCTCTTCCATAGTTGTAGGAAGCACCTATGCTTACAGTACTGTAGCTGTTGCACTTATAGACATAGCCATAACTTATGTTAGTTTGGGGGCCATAACTATGCTGCTAAAACTTTTAAGCATAGACTAAGTCTAGCACTTTCTAACATCACATCTTGAAATCCGAGCCTAGACAAGACCTTGGGAGAACCATGGCGAACCTTGTACCACCTGAAGAAAAAATATTTATGGAAAGTAGAATATAATTTTCAGATAGTTGTCCTTCATAGATTCCAAATATATTTCCACACACGCTTTAGAATCTTAGGTGCGGGGTCCAAAAAGAGATTTAGGTACCTAATTGCCATGAGAGGTGCCTGTGTCCAAAACTTAGAGAAATTAGCCGACTATACTGTTAGGTTGCCATTGGGCAGAGGCTGTGAGGATCTAAGTGCCTAAACTTTTCCTAATATATATCCACAAAGCTCCCCAATGTAACCAAGCTGCTTCGGTGCTTAGCTCATGTCTAACCCCTGGCTGGATTAAAAAATTAAGTGTTCCCTCATCTGTCTGGCTTGATCTTGGGCCCCATCACTCTCCTCTGCATTTTCTGCTGGCTAGCTTTTGTGAATCCCATTCTGAGGAGCCTAACTCGCTGCATGGCCTAGGGAGCCTGGGCGCCTAACCTGAGGCTGTGAATTCCACTGGGCAGCAGGGTGCTTAAAGTTAGGTGTTGCAATGCTCAGCTAAATTCCCTTCATGGATTTAGCCCTATGGATCAAATAAAAGCCAGTTTAGTTCTTTTAAAAACCATTATGGTGATCTTAAATGTTACCCTCGCTAAGATTGCTGCTATAATTTTTTTTTTTTTTAAGTCTAGTAAATACAGAACCAAAGTTTACACAGTCTGACCTTCTGCATGGGAGAAGGGGATAATGGGGTTTTAAACTTGAATTCAAAGCTTGTGTTTCAGCCCAGTGTGACTTAAGGTTGCTTTTTTTGATGAGTGGAAGTTTGTCCATTCCACCCAAACATCATTCCTTTTCGTGTTGGAGAACTCAGTGTTTCCATTTTGCATTGTGGAAGATTTGCATTTCAAATGTACATGCTGGTGTTAGAGCTCTGTATAACTGAGAATGAGTTGTCTTCCTGGGGGTGGGGAAAGATCCAGTGCATTCACATGATTTCATTGCTTACAAAGAACAGTTTATAGTGGTGTATAAATGTGTTCACAAATATTGGCTTTCCAAATGTACTGTTTTGTTATAAAAAAAAAAAAAATAACACCAGCCGATCCTCAAACTACAGACTTCCATAGAATTTGGATCTCTGTTTAACTCTTACTCCAACTGTGTATTATTTAGACTTTTTTGTGTGAGTGAGGTTAAACAGGATGTAGTCTATTGATAACAGAGATTTCCTGTCTCTCTCCCTACCCTCCCTTGCCCGCCTGGGTAGAGAGCTTGGGGTTGAAGGAGGACGGTTGTAGCCTTCGCTGACCAATCATCTGTTACATGTGTTAATAGAGACCCGCTGGGCATCAGTATCCCAGCATACATATACTGGTGAAAACTCCCTTAACCACATGGAGATATTTTAGGCCTGAGCTTCAAATGGCTGGATAGGACCCTTCACTGCAACCTTTAGACTGACTAATGTGACTTATGAGAAATGAGTGTTGTGGGAACAGAGGAAACTGTTGTGTGTGGGAGAAGATGTATTTAAAAAAAAAATGTTCCATAGTGATGAACAAGTGGCTCAGGCAGCATAATTCTTATGCAATCTACAAACTGTGAAAACTTAAGTATTTATAATTACATTTTGGGGGGAGAGGCAAGTGATGTGGGTTTTTTTTTTTGATACATTGATTTTGTCTGCTTAATTTGCATCTGTTGCATACAGAAAGGTATATGTGCTTTAATTCACACAAATCCATTACATGTGTAAGACTGGGAGTTACGGGCTCACTAAACAGAAAATCAGTGTAGTTTTCATACATTTTTTGATTGTGCAGCATGTGCGCATGCGTGCAAGCCTTAAAAAGGATTTCATGTCTCATTGTCCTTAACTGGACTTTGTGCCTTCTAAGAGCTAAACATAGAGCAAGAGCAGTGGAACAGGGTAACAGTTTTCCCCTAGAGTTCGGAGAGAAAGGAACTGTGTAAATCATCATGTGATCTCGTTTGTGCCCTGAAAGAAGTGAGAAATTTTGACTTTGGGAGGTGGAAGGGGAAAGCAATTTAAACTGGCTTTTTTTTTTATTTTAGTTTGAATCAAATGTTGGAGCTAGGGAAGGGAATTAAGGGTAAGAAATTAGTGTGATAGAGCAGTAGCCATTGAGAGCTTTGGGGGAGCCCTGCCCTATTCAAAATATTCATTGTTTAATTTAGAAAAAATGTAATTTTGAGATTTAAGAAATGTCAAGGTCTAATCTATAAATGATCCAATTGTTTTGGTTGGTGGGAGGAAAGATATTTTAAAGGTCAAGATGTAGTCTATTGTTTATACTGTAATTTTTAATGAAAAATCAATAAATTCATAAAGGTTTTGAGCTTGCAGATTTGTTTGAACTTGGACTGACATGAGATCACACCAGTCTGTTAAATCAGTGGTTCTAAACCAGGGGTCTGGAGCGCACTAGGGGTCTGGAGCTCACTGCCATGAGCAGGTTTCAGGGGGTCTGCCAGAATAAATCAGAGAGAAGGGCAGGTGTTTAGACTCACTGGGACCTGGGGCTGAAGCTACCCCCTAATGCCAGCCCTGGCTTTTAATCTACTAGATATGCAGAAAGAGTTGTTGTGGAACAGGTGGGCCGTGGAGTTTTTATAGCTGTGTGTGTGTGTGGTGCAGGGGAGGGCTCAGAAAGGAAAAAGGTTAAGAACCCTTGTGTTAGATCATTGATCATCACAGAGATGTACATAAAATATTATGGTCACTTTGGTTGAAAATGCATTTGGTTAAAAAAAAATTAAAAGCCAGCTTTTCAAATTTACACCTGCACAACTGAGTGCATATTTTTGCAGTTGCATAATTTACAGTGTGTGCATGTCTCACTATTACCTTCTGTTTCCCCATCTGTCTGCATTGATCTGTGGTACCTAGACACGTACTGAAATTCAAAGCTCTTTGGGGAAGGAACCATCTCTTCATTACATATGTGTATGGTGCCTACCACAATGGAGTCCTAGTTGGAGTTTATAGAAGCTACCACAATATAAATAAGTGTGTGTGTGTGAAAAATCAGGTTACATGTGCTCATGCATTTCTGGCTAACTACCAAACTGGCTGTGTGTATGGACAAATATGTGATTTACATGTGTACAAACATCGGGGAGAGGTGTGTGTGTGTGTAAGGGTGTCTCTGTGTAAGTAAGATGTACGCAAACGTGTGCAACCTATAGGAATTTAACTTTGAAAATGTGTCCCACAGTAAATTAATTATTGTTGTAAATTACATTTATTTACATTAATTTTATTTTCTTCCATGAAGAAATGTGTATGTATTCCGTCTCATTAACTTTATTTTAAAACCAGTTAACAGACTTGTCTGATTAAAAATAAATATAACTTTTACTGATTATATCCTACTCCCAATGACATTTTTCCTTGATTCCTAATTTACGGATGTAATAAAACTGAATGTTTCTTTCCAGGCAATCTCTAAGTACATTGGGCTTAGCATATAAAGTGATATTTTCCTTATGTTATAATGCTATGAAAAATTCCTTCAACTTGAGTGTTATTACAAAGAAAAAATGCCCTTTTTGCTATCAGATAGTTAGGATCAATTGGTTAAATACATTTTTCTTTCTCAACACATATACTTAGACTAAATAATATCATTTAACACTTTGCTGGTTAAAAGCTTTGATCTTTTTAAGAATCATGACTCCAGATCTGTAGCTGCTGTTCAGTTTATTTTTCCATCCTTAACTTAAGAAATTTCGCACCCATATACCTGTTTGGCAATCTCTGGACAGTATAATACTTAAAATATCAAACATGGGAATATACATTTTAACAGGTTTTCTGTGCTATTAAAAGGAATTCATTCTGCGGGGCAGGCATAATATTCAGTCTCTGAATAAATATAATCACTCCGTCTACAGTATAGAGTTCTAGTTTAATGCTTATTAATATAGTGTGTTGTGGTGTATTAGAACACTTGGCTCACTTACAACTTTTTTGGTGCTTCTTTTAATATAATTTTCCATGTTCCCTGAAAACATCTGGGGAATCTTGTGCCTCAGTAATTTGCAGGCTTCCTTGCTGGTGCTCCCTAGCAAAACACTCTTCTTTTAAAATCAATAGCTCTTCTGTTGTACTCTCTTACTTTCTAAGCAACAAATAATCACGATAATTGTTTATATGGTTCTTTTCACAAGTATGAAGATGCTTTCCAAATATGCTGCAACAAGCAGATCAGTCGTGCAAGCAGGTTGTGAGAGAATCCATGGCCTAAAAGTGCAGAGTTGCCTAAAATAGTAAGAGTGATCGCATCTGCCTCCCAGCGGTGCGTCTGTTCCCACTAGAGTAGGAGGGTAATGAGCAGGACTACTGTCTGCTGCTGCTGAATGAGTGAGTGCCTCCAGCTCCCACACTTGCTGGATGATTCTGTAGCCTGGACATGATCAGTTGGGGTTGTGTATCAGCCTGGGTCTGTCAGTGCTAGCTCATCTTAATTTCATATTCAGTGTGTTATTGACATGCTGTTAACACTGTGATATTTGCGTACATTTCATTGATTATAATAGTCTGTTTATAGAATCTCTCCAGTGTGCTCTTAATTCTAGAAAAAGGTCAAGTTAGTTGAATCTGGAAAACTAGTGTTTTGCAGACACTGAAATTGTGCCAAACAACAGCACAGAAGAAGACATTGCAACTTCTGCCTTTTGGAGAGGTCACAGCTCAGAAAAACTCTTTCATTCCTTCTGCTACTGCTTAAAATAGAAGGCAAGTTTGTACTTCGCCACAACAGCTGTTCACCACTATGTATGGTGCCAGTAAAAAGAGAAATATTTTTCATGGTTAGCTTCCTTCTGTAACATGTTTTGGTGAATTCTGCTAGCGCTGCAGTTAGCATTGCAGTCCAAATACCGTTGTTTAAATCTTGACTCTGTAAGGACAACCTGCTATTAATCTGTTGTTATGGTACATGCTGATCCTAATGTACATATCTCAGTTCCCAACTTCCTCTCTCCTAGTATAACTAGGAAAACACAAGTCAGAACTATGTTGTATTTTAACTGGTCATTCAGAGTGAGATTGTGTTGTTGGGATTTGCACTAGATCTAATTTTGTAGGCTCATAACTCTTTTGAAAGGATGCTTACTGTTAACAAAAGGGACTTTTGCGGGCCTGTGAAAAGTGCCATTTGCATTTGTATATTTGCTACTGCCACTTTTCTGTGGATAATGTAAAATCTTTTACAGTATTAAGAGGTGGGTAACTTTGACCTTTTACACTCTCCCTTTGCTGTTCTTAGAACCCAAAGAAGTCAGTGTAACTAATTTTTTCTGCTAGCTAGGGAAGTGGTATTGGACGTCTCCATAGCAATCCATTCCATATGTTTCAACCTGGTTGTTTTTGGAAAGGTTCTAATGCTATTTCCCTTGCCTAAAGTATCCTTATTTACAAAACACCCAAATTTTTGCTAGGCCTAGGTAACTAGATAGGTGTGTCTGCCTTAGAGATTATAGTTAAGGCTGCGAGTCTGTCATGGAGATTGCAGAAGTCATGGATTCTGTGACTTTCTGTGACTAATGTGAAATTCCGCAACTGCAGTCGCCAGTGTGGCTGAGCCCAGGGCCACCTAAGCAACTGGCCGGGACCAGCCACACTGGCCAGTGCGCCTGGCTCTGGGGACTGCCTGAGCAGCGGCTGGGGGAGCTGGCCCGAGGCTCCCCCACCTGAGCAACTGCGCCCTTGGGCAGCTAAGATTTAGTCGGGGTGTTTGTAGTACTGGTCATGGGCCCGTGAATTTTTGTTTATTGCCCGTGACCTGTCCATTACTTTTACTAAAAATAGCCTTAGGGTCTTGGCCTTAGTTATAGTTAAGGCTACGTTTTAGTCACGGGTATCTTTCGTAGAAGTCATGGTGATGGTCCATAAACAAAGGTGATGGTCCATAAACAAAAATTCATGAGCCCATGACTAGTCCATGTCTTTTACTAAAAATATACACTGTGACTAAAACTTGGGGGGCGGGGGAGGGGTTTGCTCTGTGTGGGTGGGGCGGTCCAGAGGTGCTGGAGGAGAGGGGGGCTGGGATGGTGCGTGGCCTGGGACCCCTGGTGGTGGTGGGGTTGGGCGGGTGGTGGTGGCGGATCTTCGTACCGGCTCCGACCCTGCAGCTCCTAGGGCGGTGGAGGCAGGGGCCAGGGCAGGGGCTCCTCTGCTGCTCCCACCACAAGCACCGGCTGCTGCAGCTCCTATTGACTGGAAACCACAGACAAAGGGAGCTGTGGGCGCGGGGCCTGCGGGTGCTGGCAGCATGCAGCACAGAGACTCCCACCGCCTCACCCCAGGTAAGCGCTCCCCAAACGCCTAGCCCTGAGCACCCTCCCACACACCCAAACTGCTGCTGCTGCTGGCCCAGGAGCTGCCTGGCTCAGGGAGCCCCTGGGCCAGTGCCAGCCGCTGCAGAAGTCACATAAAGTCACCAGAATCCATGACCTCCATGACATACTCACAACCTTAATTACAGTCACTATAGGTGAAAGGAATAGGAATTGAAAAATGTTAACCAGTCTAAACTGAAGTGAGGTTTGTGTGGAAGGGACAAAGTAAATGCTTCATTGTTTTCTCTTCTTCCATCAAAGCTATAAGCTCAGTATTTAAGAACAATAATAAACTGGTAACATTTGCTTGTGATGGAAGAAAACAAATACATTTTTTTATAGTAACAAATTAGATTATTGGAAGCTTTCAGAGAAGAACTCAATCTTTTGTTTTTAAACTGAATGTGTCTGGTGTAAACAGAACATACATTCTGCATATTGGTGTTATTCAGAGTGCAAAATAGTTTTGTGTATCCACCTTAATTTAAGAACTTTAGTTCAAAGTTTACACAGCCTGAGAAGAACTTTGTAATACACAAAATATTTTCCCTTTATCTCTTTTCTACATTTATCAATTCCTTCCACCAACTACTTCTTCCTATTAGAACAATAAAAATCTTCATAAAATAGCTAATTCATTATAACGAGGAGGAAAATGGATTGAATTTAAATAGAACTTCCATGTTTTTTTTAAAACAAATACCCTTCTGGCCTTTTTTGGCTAATTCATGTCTGTACACAATGTAACACAATTCTCTCCATGTTTGGCCCTTATTCTAGCACTCCACTCCAAACCCACATGACCTGCTGAGCTTCAAATTTAGAAAGGGGTCAAGAGACATTTTTCCCATCTTTAAAACTACATTAATCTGCTTACCTGTGCAACAGTAAGCAGCAGTATGAGCTAAGTCTCAAGAGCAATAATTTGAATCCCTTCCCCAACGTTGTGAAGTAGTGGGCTCTCTGCCAGAAAAAAATGAAGCCTAGGAAACAGAATGGATAAATTTAAAATAAAAATCTTAACCTAAAAGCCCAATGTGGACAGGCTTGGCTCTTTCTTTTCTCATGTTTCTTTCATGAAAAATTCTACCTTTTTCATTTCTGTACGCCAGCAAAGCATCCCTGTCCATGTTTTTTTCCTCTTGTAACTCTCCTTTTCCTTACTCATTATCTCTTGGATTAAGTCCATTTTCATATATCTAGTGTTCATAAACAGCCAAAGGTTTTAAAATATAATTTAAAACTGAGATCTTGTTGAAACCTTTGGTTCATGGGTACTCTCTTGCAGTGAATTAATGTTAAAATGTTCTTAATATTGGGAGCGAGAAAGCTGCAGAAAAGCTGATATCCAAAGTACACTCAAGGGGTACTGCTCTCTTTGAAATATCTCTTTAGCAATTAAGACCTTAATTCAGCAAAACATTTCAGACTTTGCTTAACTTCAAGCATGCAAGTCCATCCTTCTTCAGCAAGACACTTAAGCATATGAGCAGTCCCATTTGAAGTCAGTTAGCTTGCTCACATCCTTAAAGTTAGTACATGCTTTGCTAAATCTGGGGCCTAAATAAAATAAACATTTCTTCTGACAGAGGCTCCAGTCCTACAAAAACTCACTGATGTGAGTAAACGCACTAACTTCAGTGGGATTATTCATGTGTATGGGATTAGGTCCCAATGTGCACTGGGACTTCTGTTCAACATAGATTTCTTTAAACAAATATTAAAATAATTTTCAATCTTCACTCACTTTGATTCCCCTTCCCACCCGCCAAAAAGCAAACTATACAAAAGAAAATACCCTCTTGATATAAATATTTGTACTTTCATCAGTTCTCTTTTGTTACATCCTCAGATCTGCAGTACAGTTACCAGCAATGCCAATTGCTATTTATAACTCCTCAGAATCAGGGCACACTAATATTTATTTTGTAATTACTGTTGGAGTGAGTTGGTGATCCAGTTGTGTGTGTTTATTCCAAGATCTAATACATTCAAACTAGTTTTCCATGCCTATGTCACTATCTCTATATAGGTACTACATTCACGTAGCTGAAGTTGCGTAACTTAGATCGATTCCTCTTCTCCTCCCCTCCCCCCAGTGTAGACCAGGGCTAAGTGACTTGTCCAAGGTCGCACAGGAAGCCTGTGGCAGATACAGGAACTGAAGTTGATCTTAGTCCTAGCCAGTGCCTTAACCACAAGACCTCCCTTCCGCTAGCTTTCTTTTTAGTTATATATACTTACGAAGGTGAACTGTAAATACATATTTTAAAAAACCTGCTAAACATCCAATTTTATGTACTAAGTGCCCTAAATAGCAAGAGTAGAGAAGGTGTTGGAAATATCTTAAGCCAACCATTTTTGTTTCTTGCCCTCAAGTCATGCAGTGTGGCTACTATGTGAAGTGATGCCAATCCTGCACCAGTTCACTCGGGAAAGATTTTTCAGGTAGAGATACTTTATATCCCATAGGCATACATGCTTATACCCTTTAAAATATAAAATAACACCCCTTTTAAAAAGAATGCAATATAATTAAAGTGAAAAGTGTTCTATGGCCTTGTACGTTATCGTGAAGATCTGATGGAATCTTAAAACTGTAAAGTTGTTGAAGGAGGTAAATCATAGCTGAGTAGGAATTGGAAGGTTGGTCTATAGGGGAGCTGGAATTAAAAGGTCACATTAATTTAAACTTGTACTGAAGGTGGTCTGTTTCCTTGGTGGTTTTTTGTTTTTGTTTAGTTCCCCTCTTTGAGCGTTAGTTCTGCTCCTCTTCTGTTTTTTCTTGTCTGTGTTGTGAGAGAGTGTGAATATGATATGAGCGAAGTACGAAAGATACATTCTTTTGTTAAAAGAAAAGGAGTACTTGTGGCACCTTGGAGACTAACCAATTTATTTGAGCATAAGCTTTCATCCGATGAAGTGAGCTGTAGCTCACAAAAGCTTATGCTCAAATAAATTGGTTAGTCTCTAAGGTGCCACAAGTACTCCTTTTGTTTTTGCGAATACAGACTAACACGGCTGTTACTCTGAAACCTGTCATTCTTTTGTTAATCATTCATATTTTTCTGTTTTGGAAATAGAAGTTTTGTTTCTATCATTTTAGCCTCATTCTCTCTGTCCTGGGGAGGAGCATGGCTAGTGGTGAGGGTGCTAGGGACCCAGGACTAGGATTGGACATAAGGGTTCTATTTCTGGTTCTGCCAGTGACTTCCTATGGTACCTCTCTGTACTCATATTTTCCCCTCCCACCATTATTTTAATTATAGGGTCTTTGGGATAAAGACTTTTTCTTACTAGGTGTTGGTATAGTACCTAGCAAATAGGGCGCCATTTCAGCTGGGGCCTTATGTATGTTACCTTAGTACAAATAATAATCTCATAAAACTGGGAGAAGGGCAAACTCATGTGTAAAAGCTAAGCTTGGTTGTCAAATTATACACATGGAAGAAACCTCGCCTTATACAGAAGCACTAAATGAAACATGAAGCTAGAAGTTGGAACTTTTGAATACAGTGGGTTGAGTTTGTGAGGCTTAATTTGATTTTAATTGCGGATATTAACAAAATATCATCTTCAGTGTTTCCACATTTAAAGTTACTTAGCATTATAGATGCATTGGTGACTAACATGTAAATGAATTTACCCATGCAGACTAAATCATGTATTCACATTGCTTCCCTTCTAGAAAGGCAGTTCTTGAGAACCAGTTAATTTTCCATATAACAGGACTGATTTCTGTAAAAACTGCTTTGCTTTTGGACTTGGCTGATCAATCTCTGAAATTTTATCGGCTTACGTGGTCAGGCCCAAAAGCCAATCTCTCACATAGCAAGATGCATACCATACTGTAAAATAGGAATTTTTTAAAATCAGTACTGTCAAGTAGTCTCATAGTTAGATGGAAAATACTTATTAGGTTATAGCATCCATCTCACTGCAAAAGCAAGGTATGGTTCCATGCCATTATTTCAGGATGAGTATTTACATACCTTTTACCTGTCTGAATCTTCTGTAAGCAAAGAGAGAGAGGGGAGGTTTGGAGCTTAAAACACTGGATTGAAACTCGGGAGATTGGGGTTAAAGTCCTTGCTTTGCTATTGACTTGTGTGTGAGCTTGGGTAAGTAACTTCTCTTCATTGTGTAGTTTCCAATCTGTAAAGTGGGGGAAATAATTTTTCTCCCTCCCTTTGTCTATTTAGAATGTAAACTGTTCAGGGTAGGGACTGGCTTTTTATTATATGTAGGACACTTTGCACAAGGGGGTCTCTGGTTTTGGTGGGAGGTTCTCCTCCTGTAATATTTAAAAAAAAAAATGTGAAAAGAACATTAAGATTGCAAAGTCAAGTACTCGGAATGTAGGAAATGCCAGAAATGAGGTTGCCTGTTCAATCTTAATTCAGCTGATTTATAAGTAAATGCATTATGATTCAGTCTAAAATTACATGAACACGTACTATTTTTTTCCACACTTTCCCTGTCTCGTTCAGTGACTGGTTAGTTACTGAGTACTTTGTTTTCCTCCTTCAGTGTGTGGCCCCATGTCTTAATTACTGCATGCCATCGAAATCCTGCACTGAATATGAAATTAATAATTTCCTTATGGAGACAAGGTGAATGAGACCTAGGACCAACATGGCTACAACAAAACTACATACAATAATTTCCTTATGGGCATATGTCTGGCATTGTCATTGTAATATCTGAGTGCTTAACCAGTGTTAATTAGTTTATCTTTACAACATACCTGTGAGGAGGCTAGCTGTTGGTATTATACCCATTTTGTAAGTGGGGAACTGAGGCACAGAGAGATTAAGGGCAAAATTATCCGGTGTCTGCTAATTTTAAAGGCCTAACTAGAGCAGTGGTTCTCAACCCATGGGCTGCTTGCAGCCCAGTCAGCACAAAGCTGCGACTCATGTGACCTCCTCAGGGCCTTACAGGGTGGGTGGGTGTGTGTGTTTTATATATAATTGTGTGGATGTGGCCAATGTTAACACACAGCTGCATATGCGGCCCACAGTGGTAAATAGATTGAGAACCACTGAACTATAGAGTCTTTCCCCCCTCCCCCCACCTCCCAGAATATTTAAAATTTTTATAGCATGTCATGTATTCAAACTAGCTCTAATTTACTTCAGTTGTAGTTGAGAGTGCTCGGCACTTCAACTAATTTGGCCCGAGGTGTCTCAAATTTGGTATACAAAAAACAAAGAATACAGTGACCATCTGCGAGAACATTGTTTTTAAGTGGCTTGCCCAGCATCACATAGGAAATTCTGTGGCAGAGGCAGGGATAGAATAGAATTCTGCAGGGCAGATCCCCTGCATGGTTTATGGCTCACCTTCCAACTTCTGAACCATATTAGATGGGGCCCTATTGACAATAGCCTCCTTCACTACACAGCCTTGATTAATCTCCAGAGTACATCTATTCTGTGAACTTAATGAGGCAGAGGCCAAATACCCCAGTGAGACTTGGTTCCTCAACATGCTAGACCCTATGCAAGCACATGGATAGACATAATTTCTGTCCTGAAGAGTTTAGTCTTACTGACCTTTGTTTTAAAACTATATATTTAGTACTAGGGGGTGAACCTCTTTTTTTGAGTCCCTGTTGTTTTTCTGGTACAAAATTTTTAAAGGTAGAATTTGAGGGCCAGTTTTTCTGGGTAGTATATGGTGCAGTAGTTCTCAAACTGGGTTTGCAAAATGTTACAGGTGGTTCTCTGGGAAAAAATTCCCTAACGGCGGACAGAGCTGTCCCTAGGGACCCCAGGCAGCATGGGGCCAGCAACCCGGACTTCCAAGAGCTAAGCAGATCAAAGCAAGCATATCTAACGCGCTCAGGAGATTTAAACTTCAAGACTCCTTATAGGAAATAGAAAGGGAGGTAGATATTTTTTGCTGGTTTTTAAAATTAAATAGGCAGCTACTATTGTTTTTAAAATTATTATGAAGAACAAGTTTAAGCTTTGTTGTAACGTGCGTTGTTTGCCTGGACTGCTCAAGACATGAATGCTTGTGTAGGAGGAACTCCTTGAGTTGGCTTCTTAAATACCTTCATGCTGTTTCACATCTGATGCTCCTTCATGAAACATAGGAGCCTTGTCTTATAACAGGCTTATTCAAAGTGATACAAGCTACAAAAGTGAGATCTTGGAAGAGTGTTGCCGTTTTCATAAGGTAATAAAAATACGGTAATGATTATTAATAATAATAGTGTGTAATAAGCATGTCATAAAAACAAATTTTATATTCCCAAGATCACTGCTTTTATAATTCATACCCAGGTAAAGGAGAAAATCCCTGGAAATATTCATTTTTAGGAGGGGGTTCACGAGACTTGACATTTTAGTGAAAGGGATCCACAGGTTGTTAAAGTTTGGAATCACTGATATGGTGGAAATGGAAAGGAAATGAGACACCAAGTTAAAGCAATATTCAAAGCAAATGAGTGGGAGCACTGTTATGTCCTTATGAGTACTGACTGGGGCAGGTGCTTCTGGAAGTCTGTCTTGATTGTGCCAAAATCATCTTGCTCCTGAAATGGCTGAAGTGGCTATGGAAATCTGAGACATGGCTAAGGGAACAGGGTTCTGCCACAGATGAGGCTTAGCCAAGTGGCACAGAAACACATTGTACAGACTCGGATATGTTCACACCAGAGTACGATATGAAGGAGCTTGGAGAGTAAAGCACTTTCAGGCTGTGTAAATTTTTTTTAATGTTATGTGACCTCTCAGGAAGCGTGTAAGAGTGGTGCTCTGCACTAACAGTTGCTCTTGTGCTGTCTGGCTGTTCTGTTGTGTGTGTATATATACTGGTTCCTGGCACAACTTCTGTAATGGGTACCACTGCACAAGTCTGCTGGCTAATGGCACCCTCAGTGGGTGTCACTGATTCTGTGCTACTGTGAGCACTGTTTTTCCTTTCCACCAGGGTCTAGAGCAGGGGTCTCAAACACATGGCCCGCGGCGGGCTGCATGCAGCCCTTGGAGCTATTTGCTGCGGCCCGCCAAGCTCCCTGCGTGCCCCTCCCCCCCCGAGCCCCCCGGTTATTTCCTGTGGCCGCCAAGCTCCCCACCCCCACCACCCCCTGCAGCGCACCTCATCCCCGCTCCTCTACCTACCTCCAGGCGCTTCCTGCCGCCAAACAGCTGTGTTCGGTGGCACTTAGCGGTTTCCGGGAGGGAGGAGGAGCGGGGAGCTGCGTGCTCAGGGGAAGAGGCAGGGCAGGGGCAGGGATTTGGGGAAGGGGTTGGAATAGGGGCGGGGAAGGGGTGGAAAGAGGTGGGGTGGGGGTGGGAGCTCATGAAAGGGGTGGAGTAGAGGTGGGGCCAGTGGCAGCGAGGGAGGGGCAGTGTCAGTGATGTGGCTCTTGGGTCAATGTATTAATCTTCATGCAGCCCTCCTGGAAATTTGAGTTTGAGATCCCTGGTCTAGAGCTCTGCCAAGTGTCCCAATGTAGCTTGCTCCCTTTTCTAACAGTGATTTGAAAATGAGCTAGTCGGGGGAATTTCCCCATTGCTGACATCCCCTTCGCATATAGAAGGGAGGCTTCAACTATCTAAATTAATAGATTTTTGTCAGTTTTGACGCTGCTCTCCATACTTCCATGACCATGGAAAACTGCTGCCAATCACTCCCACTGAAGCCTGGCTAACTGTCCACCTGAGCTTGGTGCAGGGAGATGTATACAAGTGTTCTCCTAGTGTAGCATATCCCCTCTCCAACATACCTATTTGCATGAAAGTGGACAATTAAGTCTGTGTATATATGAAGTGTGTGAGTATGGGGGGAATTGTTGCTTTCTAATGTTACTAACTGCTTTGCATTTTGAGAAATAACCTATTAATAAACTCTTCTCAGTAACTTCAAGGAAGCTAAATCACTCACATATGCTGTGGAAACCTATTCATGTTATGAAAGACCTCCACAGCTTTTTCTGAAGAAGTGTATGTAACAGATGTTTTGTGTAGGAGGTTGCATTGTGGTATAAAATGGCCTGTAATCTGGGTAGACAGAAAAATGTTTTTCATTAGTGTTCCTCTTTTTTTTTGTACTTTGATAATGGCCAAAAAAACAACACAAGTTTACATTTATGAAAGGGGAAGTAAATAACTACTAATGGATGCAAATAGTTATAATGGAAAAAATGACTTCTCACTAGGATCTACAAATAAATTAAACTGTAAGCTAAACTTAATAAGTTAAGAAAGATGAAAAGAGAATGTAATAAAAAGGAAAACCTCTGTGCTTCGCTGTCCTGTCAGATTAATTCTAAAAATGGCATTGATGTTTATTTCAGAGGAACTGTCCCTATTTATTAAGCAAAATATCTCAATTTTCCAATTTCTCCCTTTGAAAAGCTCTGTTAATCAATGGATTTCAGAGTGATGCTTTCAAATACTGGTAGGTATATTTTAATTTTTGAGAAGAAATTTGAATGAAAATACTTGTTAAAAGGCTGGAAGTCATTTAGCATTTCCCAAAACTTGAGACAGAATAGAAAAGTAAGAAAGGGATTAATATAAAGTTGTCTACAAATGTTCAGCCAGAGGAAAATGGAGCCCCATCCCAGAGATGTCATATAATGACCTGAAGGCATGAGAGACCGAATGCCCCATGGGAAATGGCAAAAAATGGCAGTCCCAGACTAATATAGAAAATACGCCAATAGCTTTATTATTGAGAGAGAATGTTTGTTGCTGCTGCCATGGACAATGGATTTGATGATTTTTTTTTTTTTGGGGGGGGGGGGGGGGATGGGAGGAAGTGGAATCAGATTTAAGACATTTGTGTGTTCTTTAGTGTGTGTGTGTGACTTTACAAGTGAACTGTTACAGTTTTGGAGTCTTGGAAGGACAACCTGCACAAATGCACAAGAGATTAGAGGACAGAATCAGTAATATTTCTGTAGGTGCACTCTTGATCAGAATAGTGGACTAGTTATATGGGCCTAAGCATTATGTACTTAAGGAAAAGAGATGCTAGCAGCAAGGTATTGTCTGTGAGTAAGAAAAGTGAAAGAATCCTTGGCTGACGCTAATATCCAAAAGAATGGAAGCATGAAGTACCCAGTGGATAGTGTAGTATCCTAAAAATATTGTGAGAGAACCTGGGAATGCAGAGATAATTTTGTACTTGTCAGATTTTCCACCTCATTACAGAAATTGCTACATAAACTTTTCTGTGACCAACTTGCAGGCCTAATTACTTTATTACACATGTGACAGTTCTAATGAACATATATTTTACATTCCAGCTACTGCAAAGCCCTTTTTCACCATTATTTAACTTCCATTTAAATAAATGATACGGGAAAGTATCATATGGTTTGGTGGGAGATTCAGCAGATGCTTTGTGGCCTTAGCTTGTACTCAGAGGGGTAGCCATATTAGTCTGTATCCACAAAAACGAGGAGTCTGGTGGCACCTTAAAGACTGACAGATTTATTTGGGCATAAGCTTTCATGGGCAAAAGTACGTAAATCCTACCAAAATATGCAGGTGGGAGGTTTCTGAAAGGAAATCTTTGGTGACTCCCTGCAGGGTCTGCAAATTGTATCATTTAAAAGAGGGCAACATCTGAGCAACCCTCAGAAGCAGGCTTTGTCTCTTAGAAGGAAAATGAATGAAACATAGTTGAGGGGTTTTGTTTTTGTTTAGTTTTGGAGTCTGTATTACATATTTGTAATAGCATCCATTAACATAGCTTCTGAGCATTTCACAATCTGTAATGTTTTTATCTCCCTAGGGTGTTGGGAGGATAAATCAGAATATTGTGATCCTCATGTTACAGATGGGATAAAACTGGGGCCCAGACACACTGAGGGTATGTTTACACTGCTGTTAGAGACCCGCAGCTGGCCCGAGTCAGTTGATTCGGGCTAAGGGGTTCGGGCTAAGGGCTGTTTAATTTCATTTGTAGATATTCAGGCTTGGGCTGGAGCCTGAGCTTTTGGACCCTACCACCTCGCAGGTTCCTAGAGCCCTAGCTTGGGCCCAAGTTCAAATGTCTACACTGCAATTAAACAGCCCTGTGAGCCCGGGCCAGCTGTGGGTGTCTAGCTGCAGTGTAGACATACCCACAGTGATTTGTGCAAGTTTATGCAAGTCTATGGTGAAGCAGGGAATTAGCTCTGGGCCTTTGTGTCCCAGTCTAGCACCCTAGGGCAGGGGTGGGCAAACTGTGGCCCACGGGCCAGCTCCGACCCATCAGTGCTTTGGATCCGGCCTGCGGGATTGCCCCCTGTGGTTCCACAGACCCCATGCCGCTCTCAGAAGCAGCCAGCACCATGTCCCTGTGCCCCCTGGGGGGGAGGGGGGTGGCGGCAGAAGGGCTCTGTGCGTTGCCTTTGCCTCCGGGAGGCGGTGCCTCCCGCAGTGCCCATTGGTAAGCGGCGCCTGGCCGAAGCCCGAACCCCTCCTGCACCCCGCCCCCAACTCCCTGCCCTAAACCCCCTGCCTGCACCTCGCACCCCTGCCTGCACCAACTCCCTGCCCTGAGCCCCCTGCTGCAGTCCTGCACCCCTACCCTGAGCCTCCTCCTGCACTCCGCACCCCAACCCCCTTCCCTGAGCCCGCTCCTGCACACTGCACTCCCTCCTGCACCCCAGCTCCCTGCCCCGGCCCTGCCTACAATTTCCCCACCCAGATGTGGCACTCAGCCCAAAACGTTTGTCCACCCCTGTCTTAGGGCAACCTTCCAAATGAACTACAAACACTGATGCAGCAGTTCCCATAACAGATTGAGGATAGGCTGAAATGGCTCATTATTTTCTCTGTAAGACTTCTTGCTACGTAATTTTAATGTATACCAAGGGCTCTTCAGGTATTAAATATTCATCTTGCTTCAACTATCCAGAACTATTTTAATGGAAGAAAGTTTTTTACCCTTTTTCACGTAACCTTGCCTGAATACTATACATATTAGACATTTCTATTTTAACTTTAATTGCATTGGACAGTGATTATTTTTAGTGGTCTGTTGCTTTATTACCAAATAGTAATGTGATAGGAGTTTTATTGTATTTCTCTTTGGGAGGTAAACATTCTTAAGAGACTTAGCCTGCCAGCCAGTTATTTAAGTGGATTTTTTTACTGGACTTTAATCTATAACAGAAGTAAAGAAGAGAAGGATTCAGCATTATCAAATTAAAATTCACTTTGAATTTAAGTACAGCAGTTTGTGTACAATACTTCTGTAAAATATTTTAAAACTGATGATAGCAGCAGTCTTGTGACTAATTTTTTCTTGATCATAAATTTGTCCTAACCAGTTACAGGTTTTAATACAAACAATGGATGATGAGTTTTCTGACTTTTATGCTGAGTGTTGCTGAGGGAGGAGGCCATGTTACATGGTTACGAAGCTGAACATCCTGTTTTATGGAGTTGATTTGTCCTCTACTGTTTTATGCTTTTATTTATCACATGGAAGGGAAAAATAGGTGGTTATAGGCACAGGTTTGACTAAAATGCTCTCTGGAGTTCCTTTTTTTAAAAAAAATTAGCCTATTTGTTGCCAAAGCTTCCTCTAACGCAGAGAAAAAATTAAAGTAAGGAGTCATTCATTTTCTGTGCCAAACTTTCACTGACTTAACAGATTTTATTTTTTAAAGTTAAAGTAAGCATGTCTAGAGATCTTATTCATATAGCAAACTGACTAATAGATTGATACAAGTAATGAAGTGCTGTTTCAGCTAAAACACAAATTCTGTTCCTTTTAATGTGAGGCAAGACCTGTTATGTGCTAATCAGAAAACATTTCTTACCTCCCTCTCTCTTCCCCCCCCCCCCCACCGCACCCCAAAAAGCCACAGTTCAGCCACATCAGGATATTTCAAAACTGTGTTTGAAGAAAGTTAGCCATTTTAAAGGGCAAATGTAAACAAGATGTAGTTGGAGCTGACTTCATGTCCTCTCCTATGATTCCAAATACACACGCGGAAGCTCTGAAATGCTGTTAAAATAATTAAGTCTGTACAAAAAGAATAAAGTTCTAATAGTTGATACTGGCTGTTTACAGGGTAATACCCTGCTAATTTCTGCCTCATATAAGCAGTAACATTAGTGCTAGCTTTACTTGAATCACAGAAGTAATTTAAGTACCTGAATAATTATTTCACAAGTTTACTCAAATCAGTAGACTAGAATTACACACGCAGTATAACTTTCAAATACAGTTTCTCATTAATTTAGATAAAATGGGAGTAGAGATTTTCAAATTGCACAGCTCAGGGTAAAAAAATCTAAAGTTTAATAGTGTTTCTGGCAACTTAATTCTTACTTTGCAAGTAAGCCCCTGTATTTGCTCACCATGGAAACTATTTAGGGCCAATTAATTTCTAGTATTTTAATATGGGATAAATAAAGCTTTCATTAGGACAAATATCAGTATTCACTCAAATATATATTTATACATTATGGGCCCTAAATTCAGAGAAGGTAGCTCCCCTTTTGGAAATTGTTTTAAGCACCAATCAATAAAAATTAGGAAACTGAACTAAAGTAGCTACATCTTATCTCGCTCTGTATGCAGCATCTAAGGGTCACTTTAATCAGAGGGTCACTTCTGACACTGCATGTGCAGTAATTCGTAGGCACCATCGGGTAAGTTAAGAATGCCATGAGAACTTTAACGTATAATAATAGTTCCACTTTCTTACAGAATGGAAAGTTGTCTCAACCTTAACATTATTTGACTTGGTTTTTGTGTAAGTTTATTACAGTTATGTTTCCTAGAAATACTCTTGGACTCGGTGTTTAGAGGTAATTTGTGAAATTGCAGTTAAGTGAACTATAGTCCTTGGGGACTCTAAATACTTACTGTTAATAAATAAATAAATATAATCTCAGTTGATAAAATTGCTACATTTTGTGCGTGATTGTCCATTTATATCATGTGGAAGATACTGTCACTGCCTGAGCTCCATCTACTGCTCCACTGCAGTAGCTAACTAAGAAACACTTATTAAAACAAAACAATAAGTTCTCTGTGTGTCGGTTGTCTATTACATGGCTGAGATTGTGGACATTTCTGGTGACCTAGTCTCTGACCTTTTGGAACAAAGCAGTAAACCCAAAGTAATTGTTTCTGCAGCTAAAGAGAGAAAATAAACAGCAAAATAATGTAATTTGAATCAGGAAGAAAATTCTGAAGGGAAATTGATTTTTTTCAGATCCCAAAAGTTTATTGCAGACAAGGGTATTAAAATAATTAAACATTTTTAAAAACTGGGTGATACTTCCAAGAAATCTTAAAAATGGATGTGGACATTGTCCCATTACAAAAGCAGTTGTACCATCAAGACACACGTGTGTTAAAACAGTGCAACCACTTAATCGTGTCCATAACTCCTGTCCTTTTCCTTTCTGGTGTACGTTATATCCTCAGCAGTCTGCGAAGTCCATTGAGTAGGTCAAGATTGTGCAATCCTCCCTTATGCTAGAGTGCATTTACTTACACAAGTGTAAATGAATTCAGTCATGAGTAAATGTTGCACAGTCTAGTCCTTAAATCATTCTCTGCAAGTGGCAGGAAAATGTCCTTTCTGTGAATAGCATACTTTGTAAGTTGGTGCTGTAAATTAACAAAACTAATTAAATTATGTATTGTTTTAATTAATTAGTTTAAACTGATTTTTGACACTGCAAGGATGCTGCTGCCCTCTGATGAATAAAAGATACCCTAAATTCTGAGGGGTGTACCAGACCCCTTGCTTCTCTGTGGCAGAGCTCCATGGTGTCCTGACTAATCTTCAAGAGAGTCAGTATAGAGTGGAAGGGGAAATGGATTGTGCCTGCAGAAGCATGTGCAGGCAGGTCTTTGTCTTTCCTGTCTGCACCCCCAGGTGTTTGGGTGGTATGATATGTAGGCCCCTCTCCCTTGTCTGACAGCTGTGTCACTGTAGACTAAATAGGGGTAGCTCAATCGCACTATCCCTGGTGGAATTCCACACCACTGAACTCGGGGGTCTTTGCCTTCGTGCAGAGACGTGGGTGGGGGATGGAATTTTGGATTCCACCTGTGGAGAAGTGGGTGGGTGTGGAGGGGAACTTTTAGCTTTGGCGTTGTGTGCGCTGCTGACTACTGGGATGGATGGATTTCCTGCCGTTGGATTTGATTAGCGCTTTGAGAATGGACTCAAGCCAAGCCACAAGGCCCTGGCTTGGGTCATTAAGTGCTGGCTTCAAGATTTAGCTCAATAGCATTTAATGGCACTAACTTAAAGTTAATTTCACATATGCCAATGAGATCACACTTTATAAAATGTACACCTGCAGCTTGAGTAGCACTTTTAAATGTATGAAACTGATCATGGTTGCACTTTTTGTAGTGTTTCAGAATGGATTTTTTTAACTTGAAATCTGAAGCCACAATTTGACCTAAATGGACAGGTATGGCTTATCAAAGAACAGGTGCAGTTACATGAATATTCATGAATAGAATCATAGAATATAAGGGTTGGAAGGGACCCCAGAAGGTCATCTAGTCCAACCCCCTGCTCGAAGCAGGACCAATTCCCAGTTAAATCATCCCAGCCAGGGCTTTGTCAAGCCTGACCTTAAAAACCTCTAAGGAAGGAGATTCTACCACCTCCCTAGGTAACGCATTCCAGTGTTTCACCACCCTCTTAGTGAAAAAGTTTTTCCTAATATCCCATCTAAACCTCCCCCACTGCAGCTTGAGACCATTACTCCTCGTTCTGTCATCTGCTACCATTGAGAACAGTCTAGAGCCATCCTCTTTGGAACCCCCTTTCAGGTAGTTGAAAGCAGCTATCAAATCCCCCCTCATTCTTCTCTTCTGCAGGCTAAACAATCCCAGCTCCCTCAGCCTCTCCTCATAAGTCATGTGTTCCAGACCCCTAATCATTTTTGTTGCCCTTCGCTGAACTCTCTCCAATTTATCCACATCCTTCTTGAAGTGTGGGGCCCAAAACTGGACACAGTACTCCAGATGAGGCCTCACCAATGTCGAATAGAGGGGAACGATCACGTCCCTCGATCTGCTGGCTATGCCCCTACTTATACATCCCAAAATGCCATTGGCCTTCTTGGCAACAAGGGCACACTGCTGACTCATATCCAGCTTCTCGTCCACTGTCACCCCTAGGTCCTTTTCCGCAGAACTGCTGCCTAGCCATTCGGTCCCTAGTCTGTAGCTGTGCATTGGGTTCTTCCGTCCTAAGTGCAGGACCCTACACTTATCCTTATTGAACCTCATCAGATTTCTTTTGGCCCAATCCTCCAATTTGTCTAGGTCCTTCTGTATCCTATCTCTCCCCTCCAGCGTATCTACCACTCCTCCCAGTTTAGTATCATCCGCAGATTTGCTGAGAGTGCAATCCACACCATCCTCCAGATCATTTATGAAGATATTGAACAAAACCGGCCCCAGGACCGACCCTTGGGGCACTCCACTTGATACCGGCTGCCAACTAGACATGGAGCCATTGATAACTACCCGATAACTACCCTATAACTAATGAGGGATCAGATCACTAAGTGATTTGAATAGTTTGCTATATTTAAGCTTGTTAGTAGCTATTATTCCTGTTCCCTTATCTTTTTAAAAACTGTATGGGGAAAAATGTTTTTGTTTTCTTGCATTAAAATAGCTAGATGCTTGTTATAACTTTTTCATTCATGACCATTAAAGGATGTGATGAAAGTAATATAGTTAATAATTTTGAATAAAATTAAGTATTTTTGCTTAACCTATGATGTAGAAGCAAGCATGTGAAAGTTGGTGAATGTAGTTTGACTTTCCCTGATTTTTGTCTTGAAAACCTTTTGTTGTAGAAGTGGAAATAACAGGAACGTTATCAGCTCTAGTTACCTTAACTATCTAAAGCACCTGTTACCTTAGTATGTGAGCATCAATTTAATAATCATTTAACTTTATTTAAGGATATTTATCTTTTAAAAGTCACACTGTATGAGTAAACTTTTTATGTTACAGTATGGATAAATTAGATTCCCACTTGTCATTTTGATTTTTTTTTAACTTCATACAAGGTCAGAAGTTTTCCCACTGTTAGCATTGACAGACTAGTGACTAAATTCTGGCTGTCATTCGCAAAGAACAATAGAAATTGTACTTTCTTTACCAGTATTTGCTGCATAGCGGGTAGACTGGGACTCAAGACACCTGGGTACTCTTCCTGGCTCGGCCACCAGCCTACTAGGTGACCTCATGCAGGTAGCTTTATTTATTTGTGCCTCAGTTTTCCCATCTGTAAAATGAAGGTAATGATACTGACCTTTTGTAAAGTGCTTTGAGATATACAGATGAAAAACACTGGATAAGAGCTAGGTATTTATAGTAGTGGTGGTACTGGGAACTTTGCTTTTCACTTGCTGGATTATTTTGTGGTGAGCAGCTCTTGTAATTGGTGTGTATTCACTTTCATTTTTACCTCATTTTGACTGAAAATAAAATTAGCATTTAGCTTATTTGCATAAAGCAACAGTTTGACAGTTCTGTTTTATGTAAACCAATAAAGTTACTTTAATTTAGTGCTCTGTGTACACAAACAGGTATGCATATACTATTCCTCATATATAGATAGATATTCCCTATACCAGTGGGAACTTTTTAAGTTTCTGTTAAACAGGCAGCTAGAACTTCTAGCGAAGTGGTGCCTAATTGTGTTCTTCCTTTGGATCTCTGTGGTCCTTTTTCAGTCTCTGTGAGCAGACATACTTCACATATCATGTGAAAAACCAGCTTTACAGGGGGAATGATTCTTTTTGCAGGTCAGTGCACAGTTTTCAATAGCGAAGGTCTGAATTCCCTATCAAATAGTCACTTATTTCAAGACTAGGTAGCGTAGAGCCTTCAGGTTCTCTCTAGGCAACTCTTGGTCAAGCTTCCTCTGTAACAGTGGCATCACTACATCAAAATTCTTGGTGGGATCACTGAAATCCATTCATTGGTGCTTTGCTCCTCTGGAATGTAGATTGGAATATGAGGACTTTGGGCATAAGAATAGTTGGCCCCATTTGGATCTTTTACCTTGGATGGGAGATTCTGTTAAATAGCTGTAAAGAGGGCAAAGAATTGGAATGAAGGTTAGTTTATTTTACTCTCTTCTAATTCTTTTCTGAACGATTTGGTATGTCGGCTGCCCCGATGGCAGAAATGTCACTGCTTGATGCTTCTTGCTTGTAGAACGCAAATATTAAGCTTCTAACTTCTTTCTTGGAGGTTTAATGAGGGCAGGCCTTCACCCTTAACTGCTTCCAAATCCCAAGCAATTCTTGATTTTTCTGAGAGGTGTTTCCTCTCCTTTTTGGTTGCTAGCCATTTTTCACTTTCTCTTTGGCCTGTTCCACTCTGGACATCACTAGGCTTAACATTCTAGAGCCCCTGGCTGTTTTTCTGGAAGGAAAGTTTTGTCTTTCCATGTTTCAGGGATCTGTACTCAAATGAAGTACTTGTTTTAGACTAGTCTCCAAACTTCAAAGAGTATTTTCTAAGGAGATTTGAAAGGAAATAATTTCTGATACCTCCTCAGCTTGGAAAAATATATGTGAGTAACTTGTCAGTCTCTTCTGAATATTCCCTTTCTGAAATATTCGAAAACAATTGAGGTTTTTGGGGGGACGAGAGGAGGATTTCTTAAAATTTTATCTCCTGTTCTATGAGTTCCCCTGGAGTGTCTGTTAGCCTAGGAATGAGACAGCAAATGTACTGTTAGGGCTAACACTAAACTTCATAGCTGCTCTAGACCAGCCTAAAACCCCTCACATTCCTGCACTTGCTCTGAAGACTTTGCTGGAAAAATCACCTGTATTTGCCTATGTGGTAGAGCTGATCCCCTCCAAGAGTATAAATGTTTCTAAAGTTAGTATTCTGCACTGTCTAATGCCATGAGACTTGGAAACATGCCTCTTGGAAGCTACAGATAAAGTTACAGTACGATTTTCTATTCACACCACTTATACATGGTACAGCCCAAGATACCTTGAAGAAGCTGGTAAAAGTAGCAATGAGACATGGGCCGTTTCTGCACACTGGGGACTATAGCATCATAGCTGTGATGCTGTAACTATGCCCACATAACACCATAGACTACATGCAGCCTACAGAGATGGAAGGGGGTTTTCATCACTGTAGGAACACCACTTACCTGTGCGGTGGTAGCTAGGTTGCCTGAAGCATTCTTCCATTTACCTAGCTGCATCTACAGGGGTTAGGTTGGCTTAACTGCCCTGCTCAGGGGTGTGGATTTTTTTCACACCCTGAGTGCCATAGGTATTTCTACCTACATTTTTAAATGTAGACTAGGCCATAGAGGCTAGGCATCAACTGTTTACCACCCAGCTCTGTCCTTTTGAGTCAATCTAGATCAGACTTAAGGACCTTCCTAAATTCAGGATGTCAATCACTGAAAAGGAATAAATGGAAAATTTTGCCCAGTTGAGAGTCCAACTTCAGAAATAGTTTACACCCCCCCCCCTTGCATTTTTCCTATACCTCAACTCAGTTCTGTTGGGGTTGCTGTGCATTTCTTTTACGTGGTCTCTGTCAGAGCAATAAAAAGTAGATTTTTAAAGGTCAGCTTTTTAAAAAAGATTTCAGAAGTCAATTTAGCATTTGAATGATGACTAAAAAAGTGATTCAAAATTTTGTTTCAGTGGTATCTTTTTATTGCGCACAAATAAAAGACCGCATAAAGCATTTTTTGTAACATAAAAGTTTCCTAACTCTGAAAGTTCAGCTATGAGATGTCAACAGGAAGTTCAGTTGCACCAGAAAAGTTGTTCTGTGTTCTGAGAGAGTAGCTGTGTTTGTGTATTGTTTTTTTCCTAAGTAAACACTGATTTACAAACAGTGGTATGTTTCAGTCAGAATATAAAACAGAAAAGCAAGTGCATAGCTTTAGAGCAGTTAGTTCTTAGGACGCCTTGGCTTGCTTACACAGCTAACACACAGTAATGTTCCTGTATTTTTTGTAATAGAAACAAGGACTCTGCAAAATATATATTCTAGTGATCGTCTGTGTCTCATTGCAAACTGACAGTGCAACTGGGAGCCATCTATTTTTCATTTCATAATCAATGATAGGGATCTTTCTCTGTACACAAAGATGAGCAGGTCTTGGATGCTTCTTAACTGATCAAAGGACTGGTCACACTTTTTTCAACATGAAGAGTCCCTCACTCCCTTATGTAAGGTATAAATGCCTTCACAGCCATATCTGTGCATAAAGAAGGTACTTTAAAAGAAATCTCCATCAGGATTTATGAAAGATTAGACAACTAGTAGGTTGTCTCCTTGGATTTAATGTTAATTGAGTATGGGAGAAAGACATGTTTTAGTTTTCACTGCCTTATATTTTCTGCTAAATTTTATAATTATAAAAATTATTCATTGGCAAAGGCAACCATCTTGTAGTTGGAGACTGAGTTTTGTTTCCTGATATTGACTGAGACCTTCTGCAATGAACACATTCATAAGGTGATCCACCTTTTGGTGACATGCTGATGCAGTACTTATTTAAGGAAGTATTCTTCTGCTGGTGTGTAGGAAATTATGCACATCTCTTAGATTAATATTAATAGGAATCTCACATGTAAATCCTCAACATGGAACTTGAGTGCCTATTTCTCTGCCACTTAGTGTTGGTAACTACATTTGTGCAAGGTGGGCATATAAAACCATACCATTTTAAATTGACAGTGAGTGTCTTACATCCTCTCTGTGCACTCATGTTGCTCAGCAATGCAGGGCAGTGGTGGATCAGATCTTATTTTTCTCATTTCTTATGGCTAAATATATATATACATAAACACATCCAAATGTCTCTTTCTTTATTTATAAATATACTTTTTTTAGTCTGTATTATAGCCCTCAACCTGCCGGAGGTCAAAGGCACTATCAACGGTTTTACACACAAAAGAAAATAAATGTCCTGTGGATACATAGGATTTTACAGAGAAAATCTTTTATGCATGAAGGAAGAAAACTTCCTTTAAATGGAAAACTCTCACAAAGCAATATAGCCAAGCTGTCCAGTTTGGCTGTAATTAAGGGTATGTCATAGTTTCCATTAGATACTTCTGTATTCAGAAGTTTGCAACTTGGTAGTAAAACTACAGGGGAAAAAAAGCAGCGTTTACATTGCTTACAAAAATGCAAAAGGGAAAATTGGAAGTTGGTGTACTCAAACATTCACTAAAGTACAGATATTTTAATAAATTTAAATTTAAAAATTTAATTAAAACGTTTTGTTTTAATAAAGAGTATGGTCAATTTAAAATCTCTCCTTATTCTAATTTTGTCCCGAAGGTGAAAGCCTAATCTTCAGAGCAGTTTTCTTTTTACTATAGACCATGTTGAGACAACGCTTCAATGTGATTTCTGGTATGTGCCTGACTCATTTGGGGTGGGGGAAGTCAAGGAAGCTATGCACTGTAATTTACCCATTATACACTGTGCATCAAGTGCTGTTTTTTGTTTTTTGGTGTGGTGTTTTTGGTTTGGAGCACTCAAGAAGTTGTTGCATATATTCATCAAAGGAGAAATATAGATGGATTTTAAGTGTTTTGTTTGGGCTGAAAGTTCTTAATGGTGCCATATAACAAATACATTATGATTTAACAGGTGATTAGTTGAAGTTTTCTAAAATCTTCAGGTATTGTTTGAAGCTATTTCATATGGGAAAGTGACTAGCTACTTCTTCAGTGCTTACCTTCCAGTAAAAATGCATTACTTGATATATAACATACTTGGTGAAATCCTGACCCTAACCCAAGTTTTGCCATTGACATAAATGGGACCAGGGTTTTATATACTACGTTTCAGTATGAAAACTGCTATTGATTTAAAATGCTAAGTGTCACAAGGAAGGATGCCACATTTCTGAGTTTTTCAGCTACTAATACAAGTTCAAGTGATAGGCAGTGGGCTCTTTCATCATCTGTCCTGCTGACCAGTATTGTCTCATTCTTCACATGTGTTCCCCTGTCTGCCTGTATTCATCGGTTGTCTCTTGTAAGCACTTTGGAGCTAGGACCATCTCTTTCATTCTGTGTTTTTACAGAACCCTCATCCATGGCTGGGGCTCCTAGGCACTACAGTAATACAAATAATAAATGATTAAATTTTCAAAAGAAATTCAGTTTGAGTTGGGTATCAAATTCCCTTGGAAATCCAAGCCTTTGTTACTACTACTTTTTAAATGGTATGAGTTTTCAAACAGCTTGCATGTAGGGGCAAATCGTTGGAATGAGGACATTGGTCAGTATGATATGATTAAATGACTGTCATTTTGGAGGAAGAGGTCTTGTTAGTCTTTTCTGACAAGTGTTTCAATAAATGTGCTCCAATAACATACAGCCTTAACAGTTTAAGCACTGGTTTATCTCCTAATGTTGCTTTTATAATGAAAGCTAAGGTACTGTTGCTATTTAGAGTTTGGTTTGCATTAATCCTTTAAAAAATTCATTAAGGATAATTGGATCAGAAATTGTGCATGTGCATCCTTGCGTCTAATGGAGAAAATATCTATCCTTCCTCTGTTTTAGGATTTTATACTGCCACCCATTGCTATATTATCTGTGTACCTTCCATGTAAAATCAATAGCAATAATGAGTCCCGTATGGACTGCTTGGAGGCTTGACATTTCTCCGTTTTGATGATAAAAGCTGGTCTGGTTTAATTTAGAACATAATTTAATACAATGTAAATCCTAGAATGTTTCCACCTTTATCAAATCCTGATGTTTTCCTCCTGGTTTTGATAGTTTCTTACAAAATGTCTTGATAAGGTACATATGTAATTTTACTTACTGCATATTTGTGTGTCAAAATCTACATTTTATCTTAACTGGAATAATGCAGTATTTTAAATAGATGCTTAAGTGATGTTTAGAGCACATATTGAATCCTCTTTTACACTGGAAAACTTCCAGTACGTTTTTACTGGAATAGGTGCATGCCAACATTTCACACCGACTAATTAAAAATACAAGTTGTCCTCTTCCCCCCTCCCCTTGTTTTATTATTTTTTCTGTTGATACCAGTACTGTGGGTATGAGCACCAAGAGCTGAGTCAGTAGCTACAGAAGTTTGAGTTGAATTAGTATTTACTTTGTTACAGGTGAGTCTGGAAGTTTTTGCACTTTAATTCAGCAAACCATTTAAGCATGTGTTTAAATTCATCTCTAGCTGTTAGCTCTATATGCTAAATTCACATTGAAATCATTGAGGTATGTGCTTAAGTACTTTGCTGAATTGGAGCCTTAGTACTCAGTTCAGCACCGATGTATCTTCCATGATTTTTCACTATCCTGGTTTAATATGACCAAATTGTTAACTTGCTTTAACTGTCGAAATCTTGTTTAAACTCCTCACTTCCATAATGTTTAGGAACTAAATCTTTGTATTATTATTTACTCCAGAACATATCAAAAGTACAGCTGAAACTGGTATCAACGTTTAGCTAAAACAAAGGTAGCTATCTTGACAAACTTTTAAACCCTTTAGTTTCAGCTCAATGTCACTGGAACTGTTTGAGAATATAGAGTGCTCACCACACTTCAGATGTGTTATCTATATAATTATAAGAAGAGTCAAATTTTCCTATGAAGTCTTTTTAGCTCTGTTAGATCAGATATTTTCCCCAATGCACTTGATTCTGTTCCATGGTCTGTTGCTGGGATGGAACTATGGGGCCCTGACCTCCTTTTGGTGCCCTGCACCCCTGGAGTGAAAATGAACCAGCACGCCATGCTTCCAAAAGCACATGTACTGCTATAATGGTTGAACCTTGTACAGAAGTACAGGGAAGAGGGGAGTTTTCTTACATTTTCATGAGGTGTTTATTTAGGTGCATTTCCAATGCTTTGAGCATTACATGACCTACAGCTTTGAAACTTTACTATGCAGAAGAAAAATGCTGCTTTTAATCATCTTAATTTAAATGAAACAAGCACAGAAAGTTTCCTTACCTTGTCAAATACTTTAACTTCCTTTGTTTTTTAGTTGTTTACATTTAACACAGTATTGTATTTGCTTTTTTGCACAGTATTTTCTCTGCTGCTGCTGAGTGCGTACTTCCGGTTCCAAATGGGGTATGTGGTTGACACCGGTCAGTTCATAACTCAGGTGTTCATAACTCTGAGGTTCTACTATATATGTATGAATAAAGACTTCAGGATTATTATGGTGAAATCTTGACTCTGTGCTAAGCAGGAATTAAAAGCCTCTTATTTCCATGTGCAGGAGAGCTTTTCTGATGTCATGTATCTCCAGGACAGTAAGGCTGGCACTGAAGGAGTGCACAGTGTCTCTGTGATCAGATCCCACAACAGATGAACTCCCCACCACTGACTGAGCCTTTTTCCCCTGCAGACTTCTGCAGGTCTGGGGCTGGATTAAGCCCTGAAGAGCTGTGTGGGTCTTAAAGTGGGGATTGGGTAGGAAAGATTTGTATTTGAGATGGGGGAATTACGTAATCCTTTATAGGCATAATAGAGAGCCTGAGGACCTCTTCTTCCCTCTGATCCCTTCTCTAGTTATCCTATGGGACATTGCAATAGCCAGCTGGGCCTGCTGTTTGGGCATTGTGGCCCTTTCAACAGTACTGCAAGTAACCAAGTCATCCTTGCAGAACTATCATCTTGGAATCAAGAGGCTCTGCACATGCATTGCGCCTTCCCGATGTTATCCTTTAAGGGTCTGAAGGGGTGCTGGCTCATGGACTCTGCCTTTTCACTGGGGGAAGTGGGGGCAGGGGATTGGCTTGCCTTGTAGTGGTTACGTACAGGGTGGATTTCAATGGGCCATCTTTGTGCTGTAGAACTCTGTGGGAACAGGATTAGCCTATCTCTCTGCTGTCAAAAAAGGCGGGGATTTTACAGCAAGATAACTAACATGTGATAGGTTTCAGAGTAGCGGCCGTGTTAGTCTGTATTTGCAAAAAGAAAAGGAGTACTTGTGGCACCTTAGAGGCTAACAAATTTATTTGAGCATAAGCTTTCGTGAGCTTCATCGAATGCATCCAATGCAGTGAGATGTAGCTCACGAAAGCTTATGCTCAAATTTGTTAGTCTCTAAGGTGCCACAAGTACTTCTTTTCTTTTTAACATGTGATAGTTATCTCACTGTAAAATCCTTGTGGAGACAGGCACCTGTAGATTTTAAGGTCAGCACTACACCTCCCGTCTCCCATCTGAGGTTGACCTTGCCTAGTTCACCTTGGAGTAAAATCTACAGTGCCTTGTCTCTGCTAGGAACTTTACAGAGGGATAGGTGCTGTAAATTAGGTAACCTGAGGTAAAACACTCCTATTTTTTTTAAACAGTGAAGAGACAGCCTCATACTGCACCTTTGTCACTTTAATATTTAACCTCAAATCCTTTCTACATCTCGATCTACTGGCTGCCACTAAAATAGTCAGGTTGCCCCTATCCGCTCTATCTGTGATTAAACATACTCTCCTGTGAACTGTTTGAGGAATTAATCATTGTTCTTCTTGGATAACGTTTAAATTGCTAATACTATCATCACTACTCTATTAGTGGAGTAGGGTGGACAGTTGCTTACAGTTGTTGAAACCTTGCCCACACCAGCGTTTTCTCTGTATTTGAAACTGTTCACAAATATTGCAATGATGGAACGAGTTTGTAAACAGGGCGTGTGTATGCACAAATAAGAGAAGGCTCAAAAGTGGTGTCTTCCTGGACCTTGCAGAATAGTCTTATACCATGGCTTCAGCTAACACAGTTCTTTAAAAGAAAGAGTGAGCCTATATACTGAAACTGTGCTAACAGTTAGAAAGCTGTGAGCCATTAGCAATCCTTGCAGATAGCATGATTCTATAATAGTTCCAATGTGTGCAAGACTTCTTATTTGATGCATGTTACAGGTGTCACGGGCTCACTCTGGCATCTAGCCTGAAGCTCAGAAAGGCCAAACATCATTTAAAAAAATTTAACTTCAAAATAAATTTCCCCAGTGTCTTCATGTTGAGTGAGTGTTTTACCTACTTGAACTACTGGATTGTGCTAAATGGGTGTTTTCCTTCATAAAAGGATACATTCAACTGTGTTTATATTTCTATTGCTGTTATACCCTCCTCAGAGTGTGAAAACAATTTTCTTGCCTGTTTTGAGTTTGTTTTTCCCTTTACCAAACATGCACTTGCAGAACACTGCATCAAGTAACTTGAACGCTGCCTTCAGTAGTGCTTTTTTTGAGTGCATGGATTTTCAGAAAGCACTGATTGATCATTACCTCATTTCAAGTCGGTGAGAGAAGTGTGTGTAATCTGTATGTCTAAAAACCGGTCCAAGAAGTCTCTAGTTGGGTACCCTAAAACTGAAGTACCCAAAATTTCTGCTTACTGCTGAAAATGTTGGCCTAGACAGAATGTCCTACCCAGATTTAGTTATACAGATAGAAATATTACAAAATGTAACTGATACAAGTAATTGAAAGGTCTCCTTCAACACTTTTTCCAAGGTTTCCTTAAACCAGTAGATTTACCAAGCACATCTAGACTGCCAAAATTAGTTTTGTAAATTGTAGCTGGAGTGTGTAGCTACAGCTGTAATTTAGTTTCCCGGATCATTTCAATTCTAAAGCCCTCTTCTTATAGGCTTATAACTTTTTTTCAGTTTTTACTTGTTTGGCCTGAAATTTTCTAGATGTTTTTTGCTTATGAAAAATGAACAGGTGATCTTTGCTTAGGGGAAGCGGTGTGGAAAAACTTGTTTTTGTTTTTTTTTTAAAGTGGAATTTTATGTGGCATCACTGGGTTGGGGTAGAAAGCTGAAATCCACCAAGGAGAAAATCTGCAATTGGGATATTTGCCTTTTGGTGGTCTTCAGAAAAATCTGTTCTGATTTGGGTTAGGTATAACTCTATTTATTTAAAATACTTGCAGCATGCATGTGTACTAACTTTTAAATTAATTTTTTTTAAAAAATCTATAGTAGTATGACAACATTGGTCACATGTGCAGAAGAGCAGAATTTTAGATCAGACAAAATATGGAAAATTGGAAAAGGTGCCTATTGAAAGAGTTTGGGTTCCAGAGGGTTCCAGATTTTCTGTTCAATCTTTTAATGTGTATTGAATAAGGCAGAAGGTCCTCAGGAAGACTTTCCATCATGCTCAAGATGCAAATTCATTGAGGAATGTTCTAATGTTATCTAGCAAATAAAGTTCCACATTATGGAGTTACCCAGCCCCTACTGGGATATGCATTATAATATAGTTTTGAATTACATCATCATAAACTACTATTTCTGCAGCACCCTGCTTCATTCAGTGCACAGATTGGATTTTACAAGGTGAATGAGGCAGGGAGTATGTAGCGGAAGAGAGACTGGGTCTGCAAGTGTGCATATCATTTTGAGCCACACCTTGTGTGCAGTGTAAACAAGTGCAAACCAACGTACTTAAAAATTGCCATGCTGTAAATGAGAGGAGATTTGGACTTTCACTGTGTAAGTTGGACAGACTGTCTGCTGAACAAGTCCAAGGTCCGTCCATTGAGCAGTGATGATAAAAATATTCACTGTGCACAGTCCAACATTTGCACTGAGTGAGGAAGGTTCCTGCTGCAGTAGTAGCATGCGATCATGCAATTAAAGACTCTGTACAGCTGTAAATAACTTCACAGGTGCAGTTTAGTGGAGAGTCAGGCCCAGAGTTGGAATGGTAGAGTTTTACATTTGCTTTGCACTCACTTTGAATATGTGTAAATGATTGCGCAGGTATAAGGCAGTGGGGAATCAGGCCCCCACCGTACATAATCAAGAACCAGATCCTGCAATGAGATATGCACAGAGGAACTCTGGCAAGTTCAAGTGTTTCACTTTGCAACTGTGACATTCTTTAATGTAGTTTTAACTGATGAAATTTATGGATAGCTTGATTTTCTTCCCTCAGTAGGCCCAGGGCCGGAGCTTGAAGCCCTGCGGCTGAGGGACAGAGCCTGCCGCTGCATGGCCAAAGCCTGCAGCCTACCACCCAAGGGCTGAAGCCCCAAGCCCCATCGCCCTCAGGAAGGTCGGGAACTCACACTGGTCACCTGCTCCTACAGTGTTTATGGCTCCAGACGGGGGCAGGGACCAACCCCTGCTGACAACCCTGGGGGACTGCTGCTTTGCCCCTTCCCAGCCCAAATCGCTACCCATGAGGCTGTGGCCGCAAGAAAAGCCCCTGGTGGCCTCATGTGGCCATGGTGGCCGCATTGGAGAAACTCTTATCTAAACACCAGGCATAAAGCTGAGTTTCAGAAGTTGTCACACTTGCCTCTGACTCTTTCTGGCTTTGAGCAGGTCACTTCACATCTCTTTATCGCAGTATCCCCTTTGGTAGAATGGGGATAATAGTTACCTACCTCAGAGGTGTTATGAAGAGTAAACTATTATTTTTACAGTGCTTTGAAGTTGCAGAGTTCTATATAAGTACTAAGTGTAGCTAAAAATGACCTGATCTCACTAGCAGAACAGTCGTATACTTCCGGCAGTACAAACACCTCAAGAGGCAACAGACCAGGAATACAGGTTAGCTTTTTCTCTTATTTTGAGTTTGCACTGCTTATAGTAATCACGGTTTGGCATTTCCTGGCTGGCAGCTAATGAACTAACTAGTTCATTAAACCTCAGAAAATGCCCTGCATGGTGGTTTTTGCTAAGTTACTTGGCAGATGAGTGTTAACACAATAGAAAATAGGATAAAATATTTAGATTGTCATAATCAAAAAACTGTTTGAAAATATATTAGGCAAAATCCTGCCCTTATTATTTTTGAACAGAGTGGTCTGAGCGGTGATAAAATTCCCGGAAACTGTCTGTTGGCACAGGGAATGTGAGATGTGGTCTTATCTCACCTCTGTACCAGAAAGGAGCTGCGCTGGTTCCTACCAGTGTGTGCTGTAATATATGCGCAGTGGCTGGCCATTATAATATGTATTACATTATGTCTAGAGGCCCACCCAGGATCAGAGCCCTGTTGCACGAGGCACTGTATAAACACACATAAAAAGAAACAGTCCTACCCTAAAGGGCTCACTGGCTAAAAAAGGATGGGAAGGAAAACCGGCATGGAGAGGTGAAGTGACTTGACCCAGGTCACACAGAATGTGAGCGGGAGAGCAAGGAATGGGACTAAGGGGTCTCAGTTTGCCATGCCCTTTAACTAGCAGGCCATCCTCCTTGGCATGCTAACCAACCCCCCGGCTCTCTTGAGCAGTATCTGGGAATCTTGCACTGCTGGTGCACTAAGGTGTAAAATATGCTGTCTTCGCCTTGCAGACCTTGTGCATCTGCCATGACGCAAAAGCCTATTCCAGATATGGCAGATAGGAAGACCCTCATCTACTTTTCTCCTCACACGTAACAAACATAGTGGCTTTCCCTGTAGTACAGAGTAAATGTGGGAATTGAAAGCATAATATACATGGGGAATTAACATTCTTTCCTCACCCCAGCGGTGATGCCCTGAAGCATGATAAGCTCGTTAGTGCATACAACTGAAAATGTTGATCATAAAATTATTCATCCCCTTGTTACTAAAATGCACACACTTCTTTGCTCCTTTAACCACAACACAAAAGCAATTTGGAGAAATTGCAATGAAATTGCTTTAAAAAAACAGAAAAAGACCCATGGTTATATCCCACTTGCCATAATTTTAACCTAAATAAAATTTTTTCCCATACTTTGCAGGTGGCAGGAAGTAGTTCTACGCAGACTATGCAAAAGAACTAAAGGAAGCTTAAGGTGATCCACAAAAATCTTGCTGTTTAGAAACTGCCTGCTGGATTTTACGGTATCCAGAGATTTCATGTTTTTACTTTTAGCCTAAAACACATGAATTGATGTCTGATACTTTCCCTGCTCTTGTTTGCCTTGGTAGCAAGAGCTAAAATGTTTTGGGCTTTTGACAGAAAATTCCGTTATCCTTGGTTTTAAGGTTCTGTTTCATAGTAATTTGGGTTGATTGAGAGAGGTTAGTTAATACATCCAGGAGTCCATAATCACCACAAAGTGTTTACTTTTAAAAGGGAAGTATCAAAGTAAAGTTCAATGCTGACCAAAAGTGAAATAGTGTTTTACCTCATGGAAGTAAGAATTAGGTGCAACTCTTACAAGTTTAATGCTTTTTTGATTTTTATTAAAAGAATTTTACTCCGGGTAACTTTTATGGCTTTTTAAAATTGTGTTCCTATTAGAGCATATAATTTTTAATAACTTCTCATATTAGAATTGGCACTGGATACAACTCAAAGATACCAGTTAGCAACTCAGGATTTTTGTCTGCCCCGATCCTCAGGCAGCAACCTTTTCTCCCTATTGTTCCTGGGACTCTTTTTTTTTTTTTTCCCCCAGACAGCTCCCTTTCTCAGCAAATCCCAGCTACCATACCCCTTGCCATGATGCCTCCCCTTGATTTGCACACTATACCTATCACTTCGACCTAAGGTATCTCTTGGAGGAAATGAAGTTGGTCAGCCTTCTTCCCGGAACACTGCCCATTTCCCAGGTCTCAGATTACAGCATGTCAACTGGACCTTGCTGCAGCTATTGTGTTCAAACATAGCATATCTCTGTTACTTCTGTACAATTCTTAATTCCTGGTTGCCCCATTCTACCACAGCCTTATGAAACCCTGTTAGATGAGGGAGCTCTCATGAAAGATTGAATGTTCTGAGAGTGCCATGTAGATTGTGGGGGTTTAATTACAGGACAGTTTGGCAACTTGCAGGAGACTTCTGTTGGCCATGCCATCATAAAATAACTTTTTAGCAGATGTAGCTTGAAGTCGTTGATGGCTATTGAAACATTTTGAGTTACCGTTCTTGGAATGCTGTGCATGTAATGCTCACAGTGGAACCTGGAAGCAACATTTCTGATTTTAAAGATTTAAGTAAACTTCAACATCTGAAGGGACAGGAGAATGGTACAGGGTATATCTGTTAGTATATCAGGGTAGTAACAATAGGGCTGATTCAGGTTGTTTGTTGCTTTAGTGGAGAGAGCTGTAACAAATGTTACTCATTGAATGAGAGCCAATTACATTCTTTCAGCAAAAATACGTGATGATCATTCTGTAACCAAAACACATTCCTTACCCTAAATATATCTTTTATTTTGTGCCTTTGCATGTAGTACTTGCATGCACAAGTCATAGCTTAGATATGTAACCCATAGATTTGTTACTGAATTTAACAAGCACACTTCATCCAAACCCCATAAAATGTAGTGGGGAAAATGTTTGTTTAAATAACTGTAAATGAATGATTTCAAGTGGATTTGATTATAATAAATAAATGTAGATCTGAACAGTGGGAAATTTTATGTATATTTGATAGCTATCTTATAACCTTTGACTCTAGGATGTAGGAGTGTGGCTTGCTGGATGGTTATTGTGTTTCTACGAGTTATTTGGCAATATTTTTTACTCTCATTTGGACTCTTATTATGGTAAATGTATTCTAGACTATGGAAAAAAGATGAAGCATTCCTATTACAGTACCATATATGTGAAGTTCACTGGCTGAGTTGTCTCCATCATGTGAAAGAGGCACAGAGGAATTTTGAAATAAAAATGGATCTCTTGACATGTAACAGTATGACTATAAGTATCACTGAAAATTGTACTATAGTGCTGGTGCCAAAACAGAATCTCTGGTACTTAGACATGGGTAGCTAGTACTCTTTTATATGTAAACATTGATTAAAAACAGAGTAAACATAAACCAGATTCCACGTAAATTGCCTCACAAACTACATCCACATGATGGGTTATATCACTACTATGTGTAACAAAACACAAATGATAGTAAAAGGTATTGAAAGGAGAATTACAGATATTTCTATAATAGGTTTCAAATTGGCAGCTGCAATGCGGAAGTCCCTTGATAGAGGGAAATAATTCTATCGTAGCAGCAGCAATTCTAAGTAAAAGCAAAACCAAATTAATTTGATCTGTTAAGTCTCTTCTGTTGAGCTAAAGATGATCTATTCTGTGAGGTTTCAAAATGTTGTCACATGTACTAGAACTCAGATGCCAGATGCAATTCAAAGGAGCCGGTGTTATACCACAAACAGAGCACTTTTCCTCTTGAAAGCACAATACAAAATTTTGGTCTGGGTGAAAACAAAGATTCTAGCTCTGGTGTAAGCATTTTTAAACGCTTTGAAAAATATGTAGAAATCAAGAATGATGCAAAACACTTAGAACAGTAAGGGGCATGGATGCGGAGGAGGGGATGTATTTGCTGTCCACTTAATGAATGTAGGTGCATGAACAAAAAAAATCTACTAGACAGAGCCCATTGTTTGTTTTAGGCACCGTACATAGCTCTGATCCTCATTAGGGCCTCCTGACACTCCTGCAGTACCACTTACTACTAATAGAGACTTACACCAAAACCTCGGAACTTTGGAGAAGTTCAGCTCCCAAGCCAAAATTTACAGCTCAGATCCATCTCTAGATCAAACCCCAGGAATATTCATTCCCGTAATATTCTCTTCGGGCCAGACCCTTAATGTTGACCAGCTGCAAATCCTAGTGACTTGTACTCAGTGGAAATTGTAACTGCACAGCACAGTGGGTTATCAGCACCTTTTGGATAAGGCGTGTTTTTTAAAAAAAAAAAAAGTACAGCATATGTAGTAATGACTTGTAGAGCTTTCAAAACTGAAGAGACTATCGTGGACAGGAGTGTTTCTTCCACCCAACGCTTACTCAGAACCATTATTGAGGTCAAGCAGTGTATATGATCCAGGTAAAAGAACTATTATAATTATTATTACACATTATTTTATGTTAATAGAACATTAAGGTTACAAAATCAAGTCCTCAGAAGCTAGGAGATGCCAGAGTTAAGACTGCCTGCACAACCTTTATTTGCCTACCTTGTGCATATGCATTATGATAGGGTTCAGTTGCATGGTGTCCTATAATTTTACCTCCAGGAGCCTGCCTCATTTAGTGCCCATGATACTGGGTGCTCAACTTATGAGCAACTGCTAGATTTTTTTTTTCCTTCTCATTGAATGCGTGGGCCCTTATTTACTACATGCTATTCAAACCCTGCTCTGAAGTTATTAATTTTTTCTCATGGACTTTTCTGTGGTGCTTATGACTATAGTATTGGCGTGCCTCACAAACATTAGTGAATTCACCTTCACAATATCCCTGTGAGATGAGGGGGTTGTCTTGTCCCCACTTTACAGATGGAGAACTGAGGCACAGAGCAATTGAGTTCAAAAGTTTCCATTAACGTTGGGTCCCCAATTTGAGATGCTTAGGACCTGACTTTTCAAAATACCTAGAATTATATAGCCCTTTATGTTCAAAGCACAGCGCCCATCAACTTCAGTTTCAGCTCTGATTGCCCACCACTTCTGCAGATCAGACCTCAGGATCTTTGGGCACCTAAAAACTGAGGAACACACAACTAGTGACCACCCATGAAAAGTTGTCATAAGTGACTTGCCCCGTATCACATAGGAACTCTGGCATAGGTAAGGACGGAATCCAGTTCTCCAGAACAGCACTCAGCTACCTTAACCATGAGATTTTCCTTTCTCTTCTTGAAACATCCTGCCTCATTTACTGTACACCTTCTAGATTCTGCAACAAATGAGACTGGGGTCCTACAGAGAGAAGTCTCCTTCACTGCACATCTGATTCATCCTGTGTGCCTGATCCATCTTACGCATTGAATGAGGCAGGGATCTTGTTGCAAAAAATAGTATATGATCATATAATTAAAGACTGTATAATACCTATGCATAAGGCAGCTAAATTAAGGTTGCACAGGCAGTCTTAATTCTGGTGTTTCCTATCTTCTGAATATTTGACTTGGCAAACTTGGATGTTCATTTAGAATAGTTTTTGTGTGTGATTTGCTAGCTGCTGTTTTTTTAAAAAAAAAACAAAACAAAACTGAAAAACCAGAAATTCCATACCATATAGCATCATATTGACACCCAAGTAGTTCATCAGCAGAGCTGGAACCTTTAGCTGCACTGCACAGACCTCTGCTACTTGAGCAAATGGACTAACTTTTAGCAGTAACAGGTTGTCATAATCTGTGAAGAACAGAATAAGAAGGGGATGAGGAACATACTTGGCCGTAGTGTTTCACTGCTGACAGCAAGAGAAATGGTGAGACTTATGAATCTTATGAACCAGGCTCTAGAGGGGAGTGTGCGCTAGTGGGGACATTCACTCTTCTGCCCATTACCTTCAAACTCAGCTCCTTCTTCCCCATCCCTTCCATCTCCGCTCCTCAGGCTTCTCATCCCAGACGCCTTGTGCAGCCATCGTAGTCTTTCCTCCTCTGGGCTGACACTGTCCAAATCCCAAACACAAACTCCCCAGTCTCTTCCTTCCCACATCCAATCCCCATTTTCTTCTTGCCCAACCTGTAAGGCGATGAATGATCCCTGAACTAGAGCTTAAAATTAAGCCACATGTGTTGTCATTCTTGTGCTAGGCTCCAGCTACTCCAAAGCTGGTCTGGTGACTCTCAGGGCAGGTATATAAGCCTCACAGGAGAAACTACATCTCCGACTGCTCAATGTCACTTCATGGCTTGGAACTTTCCTCTGACTGATAGTGGTAACAAATTCCACAAGTCTTGCTCTTGCTCCAGCATTTTTCTACCCCCACTCTCTTTACTCCTGTTTCTGACTCGACCATAGGCTTGACTGCCATGGGTCCAACTGGTAGGCCTGACCATCCCATCACACTTTCTGACACGGCCAATCCTAGTCCCTCCCCCCAGCTTCTTATCTGCCCTGTCTTGCCTCCCACACCTTGCTGCCATCCCCAGGCTCCTCATCTAATCTCAATCTCCCTGCTCCCTGGCTCCTTGTCTGTCTCTTTGCCCAGCCAATCCCACTTCTCCCATGACTCTCAAATCCTTTTCAGATGTGACTCTCGTGTCCTTGGTCCCCCACACCTGCTCCCACTCTCCTTGATCTACTATTCCCAGTCCAAGTTGTTCTCCCCTTTACCCCCAGCCCATTGTCATTAGGTTTCTTGTCCCAATCTACTTTTTGCCCTCCTTCCTGATCTGTTTTCTCTCTTCTCCATTTGAATCAAATGGCATCCTGCTCTATGCTGCTCTCAGTTCCAGTGCCCAGCCCCACCCATGCCTTGAACAGCTGAGAGCCACCATTACTAGGAACATCTGGCTTCACTGCTGTAGCCCTGAGCTGGAGCATGTTCAGTCACTCTGTGGAGATGGAGCATGAACAGTCTGGTCAGCACTAGGAACTGTCAAACTTGAGTTTCCTCAGTCAGGAAAAGAATAAACAGACATAAATCGGACGTCAAGAATTATAACATTTCAAAAACCAGTTGGAGAACACTTCAACCTCTCTGGACACTCAATTACAGACTTAAAAGTTGCTATTCTTCAACAAAAAAACTTCAAAAACAGACTCCAACGAGAAACTGCAGAACTGGAATTAATTTTGCAAACTGGAAACCATTAAATTAGGCTTGAATAAAGACTGGGTGTGGATGAGTCATTACACAAACTAAAAACTATTTCACCATGCTAATTTTTCCCCTATTGTTACTCACGCCGCCTTGTTCGAAATGGGCCATCCTGATTATCACTACAAAAGTTTTTTTCTCCTGCTGATAATAGCCCACCTTAATTGATTAGTCTCATTAGAGTTGATATGGCAACAACCATTTTTTTTTCATGTTCTCTGTGTGTGTGTGTGTCTGTATTGTGACAAAGTTCCTCCTCAGCCTTGGTGGGGCCTGTGCTTATTGGCGGATTTGCTCGCCTCTGAGGTTCACGGCAGCTCTCAGTTTGGCCACTTTTGTGGCTCAATTGTTCCGTTCACTCAGTTAGCCTCATCACTGGCCAGCATGGGGAAAGGAAGAACAACAATCCCCGCAGTCTCTGCTGATCCACCTAGTGGATTGGGAAACAGGCCAGAGACCTTCCCCTCTGGTGGAACCCACAGTCCAGGTCAACTTTTCCAGTATCAAGTAGGGAGTTGGGGGAATGGATTTAATTGTTGCCAGAAAGTTCCTGATTGTTCTGGAACCTTCCCTGTTACCTTACCCAGGGAAAAGGGACCTACTTAACCTGGGGCTAATATATCTGCCTTCAGTCACTTCCTGCCTTTCTCTTAGACTCCAGTGGGCGTACGTGCGGCCCTGCACGTAATTTCTGTTTTTACCGCTGCCTTGTGCCAGGCTGCGTTACCATGAGCTTGCCCTGAACTGCAAGCCCTCCCTGAACTGCAAGCCCTTCCTGAACGGGCTGACAGGGAAGCCGGTGGTGATAAAGCTGAAGTGGGGAATGGAGTACAAGGGCTACCTGGTGTCTGTCGACGGCTACATGAACGTGCAGATTGCAAACACAGAAGAATATATAGATGGTGCATTGTCAGGCCACCTTGGTGAAGTTTTGATAAGATGTGACAATGTCCTGTACATAGGAGGAGGAGGAGGAATGAGAGAATAAGTTTGTATATTTCTGGAAAATAAAGATCAGTTTTTCACAACTTCTAACCAAAAAAAAAAACCTCTCCTGTATCCATCTGGCCTGACTCTGTCACAGTATCTACCTACCTCCCTACCTACTTACTGTATTTTCCACTGCATGCATCCAGTGAAGTGGGTTTTAGCCCATGAAAGCTTATGCCCAAATTTTAGTTTCTAAGGTGCCACAAGTACTCCTCATTCAGTCAGGAAGGAATCTCTGAAGGTCTCTACGGAGTGTGTGTGAACTGCAGTTTTTCAAGGGTTTCTAAATTTGACCAGATTTGAGCTTATTGTGTCAAGGATGGCAAAAGGCACACCCCTGACACAAAGGCCACCAACTGCCAAACTTCAAGTCCTTGCTGCAAAGCTTAAATTCCTCCCCCTCCCTAACAAACAAAAACCTCCCCAGATTTTTTGTAAAATGATTTTAATAGATTCAAAAACTTTCATAGATTTTTGAGACTGGAAAGGACCATTGTGGTAATCTAGTCTGACTTTTTGTATAAGGGTCATGCAACATCCCCAAAGTAATTCCTAGAGTGTATCTTAAAGAAAAACACCTAGTCTTGATTTAAAAATGGTCGTAATAGATAACCACAACCCTTTGTAAAGTGTTGCAATGGCTAGTTACTCTCACCACTAAAAATATACACCTTATTTCCAGTCTGTATTTGTCTAGCTTCAACTTTCTGACATTGTTATACCTTTCTCTGCTAAATTGAAGAGCTCCTTGTTCAGTACTTGTCCCCCTGAAGTTACTTACAGGCTATAATCATGTCACCCCTTAATATTCTCTTTAAACTAAATAGCTTGAGCTACTTGAATCTGTATCTGTAAGGCATACTTTCTAATAATTATTTTTGCGTCTCCTCTGAATCCTCTCCCATTTATCAACATCCTTTTTGAATTGTGAACACCAGAACTGGACACTGTTCCAGCAGCAGTCGCACCAGTGCCAAATACAAAGGTGAAAAAACCTCTTTACTCCTACTTGAGATTACCCTGGTCATGCATCCCAGAATCGCATTAGCTCCTTTGGCCACAGCATCACACTGGGAGCCACCCCATCAAATCTTTTCTAGTCACTGCTTCCCAGGATAGAGTCCCCATCCTGTAAGTATAGCCTACAGTCTTTCTTCCCAGATATATGCATTTACATTTAGCTGTATTAAAATGCATATTGTTTGCTTATGTCCAGTTTACCAAGCAATTTAGATCACTCTAAATCAGTGACCTCTTCTCCATTACTCACCACTCCCCCAATTTTTGTGGTGTTTGTAAACTTTATCAGTGATGATTTTGTTTTCTTCCAGCTCATTGATAAAAAAAGTTTAATAGTATAGACTAAGAACTGATCCCTGTGGTACCCCTCCGGAAACGGATCACATCAATGACTATTCCCCACTTACACGATCAGTTAACCAGTTTTTAATCCATTTAATGTGTGCCATGTTAATTTTATATCACTCTAATTTTTTAGCACCAAGTCAAACCACCTTGCAGAAGTCTAAGTATACTATGTGAATGCTATTACCATTGTCAAACAAAAAAAAAAAAATCAAGTTCCTTCGACAGGATCTAGTTTCCATAAACCCATGTTGATTTGCATTAATTACATGACCCTCCTTTAGTTAGTTATTTATCAAGTCCCATATCAACTGCTCCATTATCTTGCCTGTGACCCATGTCAGGCTGATGGTTCTGTAATTGCTTGGGTCATTCTGTTTATCCTTTTTACAGATTGGCACAACATTAGCTTTCTTCCATTCTTCTGGAACTTCCTTGTGCACCAAGACTTACTGAAAATCAGCATTAATGGTCCAGCAAGGTCCTCAGCAAGCTCCTTTACCTTTGCTGCATTCTTGGAAATGACTTAGAGATTTTGGTGTAAATTTTGCCCCAAAAATTTGTTAAGGGAGACACCTGGCCTGTAAAATTTTTGAGCTGCTAATCTGGCAAACTTATAAGCAACTGAAAACAGAGACTTGTAATGGTAAGTGTTGGGCAACCTTAACAGGTGGTACTGCCAGCCGTGACTAGAATATATTGGTAGTATGTATTATTTGTAGCACCCTAGTCAAGATCAGGGCACCATTGTGCTGGGCACTTACTGTAAAAACACATAGGTAGATATGGTTTCTGCCGTGTCAACATAATTCACTTCAGCAATGCTGTTTGAGAGATTTTATATTGTGTTTAGTACAACTCTCTTGTGAGCTGAGAGCATGTTAGGAAAATCATCTTTTTATTTTCCTGCTGGTCGTGACAATTGTAAATGAATTTAAAGCCCACTGCAAACAACATGATTGTCACATCTGTACATATTCATTATTTATTTCAATTAATATATTAATAGAAAGCACCTATCCTAATTTTCAGGTACTTTGGACAAACTTCAGAACTGTATATAGATGCATCATTTGGCCTATGACATAAATCAATATTAAATTAATTCAGATCTTAATATTCATTTTAAACAAGGTTGTCGAGAGGAGTGCCAAAGGAGCAGAAAGAGTGATTCTAAGCAACTGTTCATGAGTAGAAGGGTGTAATAATGGTTGACTGGTGAATTGAACTAGAAAAATTAACATCCACCATGCTTTGGTTCTAGACACATCAGCTTTAGTTACGTTAAATCGTGCTTTCTGTAGACAGTTTAATAGTCAGCTCAGTTAAAAGCTACTGTGATAAAATCAATGAATATGTTAGTGCTTAGTTTGTTGTTAACTATAATGAAATGAGATTGATTATTGTTTTCAAAGTATTTAGATTTGTAAATATTAAACCATTTGTTTAGTCAGTACAAATTAGTGGATTTGAGTTTGGCTCCCCCTTCCCCCCCCACCCCCAATTTTAACTAGGATGTTAATTTTGGCTGATCATCATCAACTGTCTTTGTAAGCTGTTACTTACCTAACATACTGACTTACTAAGTGTACTAAAGTAAGTCTTTGGGTCTTCTTTAACATGACTTTGTGTATGGTATCTGTTCAGCTGTATGGGGGAGGGAGGTGTATGTAGAGTGTATTTGAGTGGTGTGCGTATATGTATACACACGTTAAAGCTACAACACACGTCATGGCATTGTTAGTTTTCCCACCTTACTCCGTCATTGTTTCTTAGTGTGACCTGAGAGATGAGCACATGCTTTGGTTTCCATAGACATTCAGTGTTTGTCTTCTTTACACTATTGATATGGGTTTGAAGACTAATCGGGTTTGAAGACTAATCAGGTTTTATTGATGTGGATGCTTACCATTATGCCCAACTAAGGCTGCTAACCAATATCACATAGAACATCAGATAGGTATGATGCATTTTATAGGCTGGATTTAAACTGGAGTCTTAGAGGTGAAAGGTTCCATATACATTACCTAGTACTTGAGCTATGAAGTCTACCCACAAAATCAATTTTAGTCAACACTTCATATTTATTTCCATGGCTAGTGCTCTCTGGATTTTTTGGTAGCTTGGTGCTGAGCTCTGTAGAAGCATACAGAGTTTATGGCCACTTGTGGGAAAATGATTCAGGTTTTTGAATAATAGCACAAAACTGATTTCATTTTAAAAAATTAATTCCTCTGAATTAGGTATTCTATTTTGTTAGGACTAAGTTTAATTTTGGTTACTATTCTTCCTTTGAGATGAGTGATTACATATTTTCATCCCATGGATAGTCTTGTGGTATAGTGGCAATGAGACCTATTCGCATATATACATTAGGCACTGCCTCAACAACCTCAATTTTTGTATTGGATGAGCCGCATAATGTTTACTCTCTGGGTAATCAGCTTTTTGGCTTGTGGGCTGCACAGCCTCAGACTTCAGGAGAACCTTTAGTGCTTACTGCTAACGAAGGTCAGCTTATTTTGGCTTTGGAGTGGCTGCTTTTTAGGCACCCCAAATATAGTCCACTGATAAAAGACCTGATCGGTAACTAGAAACACTTACCACAGCAGTTTCTGACTGGAGAAGAGGAGAGAGGGGAAGAGCTGCTAAGGAAAGAAGCAGTACTCTAGAAGTAGTACTTGTGGTCTAAGAGTTTCCAATGGCAAGGATTTTCATTCTTTGCCTGCCTTGTTTCTTTCTTTTTGGCTTTTTCTTTTCATCATTCCTCCTATAGAAATAAGAAAAGGGAAGGAATACCGATAGGGGAGGCTTTAAAATTGTTTTAAAATTATGAGAGGAAGAATGAAGGTGTGAGGTAACAATGGTGAGCAACTTCTTTTGTTTCAGCACTCCCCCACCCCCTTAGGAAACTTCCAGTTCTTCAAGCACTGAGGATTGTATGATGCTCTCTCAGCATTTGGCAGAAAAGCACTGGCTAAGCATTTACCCAGAGGATAAATGTATGAGTAAGTTCTTTCCTGTTATTCACAAACTCAGCTTTTCCAGGATTCATGAAAAAAATGGTAATTACTTCTGTATAAATGACTTGTTACGCATATATGAGATGACACAGTACAATTTACATTTACACAGTGCTTTTCATTCAAAGTCCTCAGTGTAGTTATTCGTTTGTTAAACCTCACAATACCCAAGGGAAGGAGGTATTCTCATTTCCACTTTACAGATGGGTAAACTAAGGCACAGAGAGGTTAAATGAGTTTCCCATGGTGTTTTGGCTGAACTAGGAATTAGAACCCCAATTATTCTGACTCCCAGACCCATACTTCAGATACTGAACCATGCTCCCTCCCTTCCCATGCTTTTAAAAGTGATTTCTACACATATCCCAGAGTTGAACTGACCCCCCCAGAGGCTAGAAACAATTTTCTCTCACAGGGCATACTGGAAGCGATCTTCAGTTGTTTTTACTTCCTTCAGTGCATTAAGTAGGGTTAATTTGTTAACATTAGATGATGTATCCCACACAAGCAATAATCTACAATTACATGGAATGGGACACTAGTCCACCTTCTGGTTTTGTCCCCTGTTGTGTGTTGTTGTGTCCCCTCCTCCCTCTCCCCACACTTATTTTCTGTCTGTAAGACCAGAAGAAAGTCCTAGGGGAGTAGGAGGAAGGAATGAGGCTGGGGTCAGAGTGGCATCGGGTTGCAGGAAGTGAAATGTTCCTGGCTGGTATCACAGATGGTGGCAGCCCCATTATGTATGTCATCTGACATTCATCCTAGATAATTTATGGATAAACTCCAGTGCAGTCTTTACAGCATTGGCAGTTGGTGATTGACAGCCTGGCACTCATGTCAGAAGGAGACCATATTTCATTCTTTGCAGGAGAAAAGCTGGCAGGTATTGAAGAAATGTGTTAATTTGGGGTTGAAGGGGAAGGAAGAGATACTCAGACATTTGTAGAAAAGGCACAGTTAGTTTTATTGTCATGTCTATGGTTCTAATCACCATGGTAGTGGAACATCCAAAAATACTATATTAATGAAGAGAGAAAAGGTGGGTGAGGTAATATCTTTTATTTGACCAGATTCTGTTTGTGAAAGACAGGCTTTCAAACTTACACTGAACTCTTCATTAAGTGTGTCAATGATTTTGCGAGATAAGGAAGTGTTATCCCCTCTTTACAGATTGGGAAACTGAGGAACAAAGGCTAAGTGACATACATGGTCACACAGGGATGGTGAATAGCAGAGCTAGGGAGAGAGAACCCAAGCCATCCTGACTCCCAGATCTGTGCCCTAACCCCAAGACCATCCTTCCTCCCTTACTGTTGCTTAGTGCAATATCCTGTGAGTCTTACTGTATCCGGAACATGCAGACCTGAAGTGTTTGTTTTAAATATAACTGATCATGGGAAAATGAGCTTTGTGTGTGCTTTGGATTTTCAAGCTTTATCAGCTTGCTTTTTATATTGTAGAGTTTTAAAAAAAAATCATCAGTTCACCTTATGAATGCTCTTCAAAAAAGAGCTTTCTTAGTGTATGTATGTATTCTAAATAAAAATATTGTACAGTGGCTTATTTTTTCTTTAATAGTAGATTGAACTACTTCTGTTTTAGACATGATTTACAAAAAAATGTTTGATTAGTCTTGATTTAAAGACATTCTAGATCTAATAGACTTCACTCTGGTGCTTTCCTTATGAAAGGGGAATTGTGTTGCATTTTTTGAACTTGAAAACCTGTCAGCATGAGTGATCACATCACTTACTCTGGCAGATTGCAGCCTAACAAATAATATGTACTCTTGTGCAAAGATAAAAATCATTTATTAAATGATTCAAAGGAAGCAATCTCATGGTAATCTAATTTTCAGCATGACGTAACTGCAAAATTAAACAATCTGTCATTCATGTTATACCTCTTAGAGAATCTGACTTCTCTTGCACACGGTTGGAGATCTCTAGGACTATACAGACATTTATTTCAAAATGAGAGGCAGAGCAGTTACTTTAATCAAGAGACAACTGGTAGCATACAATAAAAGCTCTCTGCATAGAAGTGACAAGAATGGACTCTAGAGAAAATAATAGGCAGGCAGATGTGTTTTGTTTCAATTTAGTTGCAATGTGTCTTTGTAATAAAAATTGTCTGATTTTATTTTATGTGCCATTCAATGATTACAAAGATGGAGTAAGACATGGGGACCTCTGCTTCGTGTTGTATATTTATGTACATAATGGTCCTATCTAATGACTGATGAGTGTATTCTCTGTAGATCTCAGAGTGTTTATCGTTATTCCCATTTCACAGACTGGGAAGCAGAGGCACAAAAGTGTACTAGTTTATCAAACATACAGCAGATCAGTGGCAGGACCACGAATGGAACCCAGGTCTTCCAACTCCAAGTCAGCCAGACCGCACCACCTCCCATAAAATAAAATTAAATGTTGGCACAGCCTAGTTTTTAATGTTGTTCCATGCCAGGCATGCTTAAATTTCCTATTTTATAGAAACTGAGGGGTAGAACTTCTCTTCAAAAATCTTTATTACTTGCTAGCTATTACGGTTAACATACCATAATATTTTCTTTATTAAGCCCTATTTTCAAATGATTACAATGGAGTGATGAAAATTCCTTCTGGGCTGAAGTGTATACCTCTCAGATGGCTTTGTTTTAGAAAACTGCTTCTGACAAGCAATTGCTTCATAGTGTATGTTAATTGCTTTGAACATTTATATACTTTTGCAGTTAGAAATGGAAAAAAGTGTAGTCTCTGGAGAAGATCCTCGATTGGTGTAAGTCAGCAGAGCTCCATTGACCACCATACATAGCCCTTGATTGTGCTGGAACACAACCTATGGAGGGTCAAATTTTCAGATGGTAATCTATAGCTAGATGTATATGTTCAATGTGAACAAAAGACAGCCTTTACTGCAGCATACAGGGTTTTTGTCAAAACCTGTTTCCAGAATGCTCGTTGACTGTGTCAATGCTTTAGGGCACTCTCTCTCTCTGTAGAAGTTGAAGATACTGGGTGGGTTCAGGTGGGCTGTGGAAACTCAGCCTGAACTGGGAATGGAAAAGTCTAATTGTCTATGCGTTGGAGGTCAGGTTGACCCAGTGGAGGAGTATTTGCATCTACAGTAGGTGTTGGGCAGGTGGCAGATGATAAGGGAAGGAGTGAGTCATGTGGCCTATATACAATTAATTAGTGGCAAGATATTCCTAAGTGTCACCACGGAGTAACTCTTTTCTGGTATAAGATGTTTGAAATTTGTACTTCTGATTTCAGTGTGGCAATCCAGAAAAAAGGATGTGATCCCTTCCTGCATCATGGTTTCCTCTGTTCTGCCATGGATTACTTGGTCTACACCTAAAACTTAGCTTGACATAGCTACATCAGTGAGGGCTGTGAGAAATGTCTTACCCTGTGTAATGTAGTTAGTTCAACCTCACCCCCAGTATAGACACCTCTAGGTCAAAAGAAGAATTCTTCCATCTACCTTGCTGCTGTCTCTCAAGGGGGTGGATTTACTGCAGTGATGGAAAACCCCTCTGTCGCTGTTATAAGTGTATGCTACAGGGCTACAGCAGTGTGGGTGAAGGGCAGCAGGTGTGCCAGTGTAGTGCTTGTAGAATAGGCATCCTGTCATGTCCTCACTTGCATTGTGCCTTCTGTGAAGTACAATATGGGATTCCTGTTTGAATTTGGGACTTTGGAAGGAAGTCTGGATCTTTAGAGAACTTAACAACCCAAGTGTTATCTCCTACACCAGTTAATTATTAAAATAGTTCAATATTTGGGCCCTTAGCATCTGCTTACCTCACAATCCTTAATAGACTTTTATCTTCATAACACCCTGTGAAGTAGGGATGTATTAAAAACCAAGTGATTTGCCCAGTGTCACACAGGACATTTGTAGCTGAGCTGGGAAATGAAAACAGGTCTTTGGAATCAGTCTAGTGATTAGGGGACTGGACAATCTTCCTTACACTATGGTTTATTAACCCTAATTAATGCAGGGGTACTGCAGTCATGTATTATAATGAATTGTGCTCTGTTTATAAGATGACAGTTCAGTTTTCCAGCCATCACCACAACTTCAATTCCTGAAAGAAGAAAAGACATTTGCATCCAGGGTAAAATTCACTGCACTCACAAAAAGCAGGGATATTTAGGCTCTATACAAGTGGAGTGTGGGACAGTCCAGGAGAGGAAATTAACACCTCCAAGCCAGTACCAGGGTGCCTGTATGCTTAAATAGTAGTTGTAGACCTGCAAGCCAGTTACTTCTGGAGCCACATAAATGTGGATTTGAAATCTCTTTTCTCGTCTGCACTTAGTACTACACCAGTGTGGCTACTTGGCTGTCACGGAGAGCCTTCCCACAGCATTCAGGGAGTGCACAGCCACTTCGGTAAAGCCACTCTACAGGGAGATCCTATGTGCAGCTCCTATGGGGGGGATGAGGTGGTAACAGATTTTTCAAAGCAAGGTGAATTGCACCCCCAGAGAAGAAAACAAGAAGCACTAAAGTTCAGTCTTACTTCCATACACCACCCTTAGATAACACATTACACCCCCTATCTTAGCTTTAGCTTCTGATCCATCAAATATAAACACCATAGGCAAGATTCTGGCCACCTGATCCATCTACTGAGGCTGCATTGGTGGTATAAGGCAGGCAGAAAGCCATTCTATTCAGCTATTCCCCTAGCATAGAGGAATTCCCAGAAGACGTAGAATCTGCATACTTGGCTTTGTGGTGCCTCTTTCCTTCTGGCCACCACATAGGGGGCATATTGGGAGCATAGCAGTGAAGTAATGGCTGGAGTTCTGCTACACTCTGGCAATCCCCTGCTGTAATAGAGCCTGTTAGGGGGACTGTGCAACTGATCATGATTTAGAGCAGCTCTAAATTCTGCTGGGAGAGGGCCCCTCCCCAAAGATTAGGGAAAAGCAACCGTTGATGCTCTGAGCTGGGGCCGAGGGCTTCACAGTGTGGGAGGGGGCTCTGGGCTGAGCCTGGGGCAGGGGGTTGGGGTGCAGGAGGAGGTGAGGGGTGTAAGCTCTAGGGAGGGAGTTTGGCTGCAGGAGGGGGCTCCGGGTTGGGGCAGAGTGCTGGGATGCTGGCTCTGGGAGGGGGCTCAGGACTGGGGCAGAGGCTTGGGGTGCAGTAGGTGGTTCGGAGTGCTGACTCCGGGAGGGGGATTGGGGTGTGGGCTCCCGCCGGGCGGCACTTACCTCAGGCGGCTCCCGGTAGATGGTGTAGCGGGACTTAGGCTCACTTCCTGCCCCAGCCCCATGCCGCTCCCGGAAGGAGCCAATGCTCCTCTGCAGCCCCTGGGGGGGGCCATGTGGCTCCGCGTGCTACCCCTCTCTACTGGCACCGTCCCCCGCAGCTCCCATTGTCCATAGTTCTCTGTTCCCGGCCAATGGGAGCTGCGGAGGCGGGGCTTGCAGGCAGGAGCAGTGTGCGGAGCGCCTGCCCTGGGGCCGCAAGGGCGTGCTGGCTGCTTCTGGGAGCGGTGTGGCGTTGGGGCAGACAGGGAGCATGCCTTAGCTTAGGCCAGTGGTCACCAACCAGTCGATCCTGGAGACTCTCCCAGTCATTTGTGATTTCTAGTGGTTCAGCAGGGCTGCCGCTATCTGCTATAGATTTTCTGTAGAATATGTATTAAGTACCTGTTGCACTAATTGTGCTTCAAAAGTTTATTTTATGAAATTGGAACTCAGTGACTTAGCCACTGATTAATAATAATGATCTGTAAGTATATTTTTAAAATAATACTTACAGATGATTAGTTCTCAGTTTAAGTAATTCACCATATCCATGTTACTTATTAACTATGTCCAATCTATTTCAGTAAAAATATGAAGCTTTATAACTTTAACCAGTAACAACTTCAGGTTTTCGGGAGGCTTCATTATGGATATCAGACAGATAGATAGAAAATGCGTAGGTGTCAGCATGGTCTAGTAGACTCAAGTTCCATTCCTGGCTCTCTCATTGGCCTGCTTGATCTTGAGAGAGTCACTTCATCGCCCCATGCCTCAGTTTCCCCCATCTTTAAAATGAGGATAATGATACTTGCCTCCCCCTGTAAAGTGCTTGAGGTCTACTGATGAAAACACTAAATAAGAGATGGGCATTAATATATTTTCAATGAAACCAAAGAAGAACTTTTTCCTTTGAAAATAATGCCTCTGACTACTTCCCCAATTTTTTTGTAGCTGAGTTGTTTGTAGGGCAGAGCCACTGTTGTATAATTCAAATGGCTGCCTGATCATAGAACAGACACTAATACTTGGCCCGTGTTCAGCATGATACTTTATCACTTGCCTCACTTTCAGTGCAACTTGTCCTATTTAAATCAATGCACTGTTTGACCATGCCAAACTAACTGTCCAGTTAGGTCTTCCCGAACTGGTTGAATCTGTAATGGTATGGGCAACAGTCCTCCAGATGTGGAGAGCAGATGGGAAGTGGAAGGAGAACGTGACTTAAAAAATATAAGTTAGTCTGAGGTGGACCCTGGTGATTGAAAAGTCACTGTAAGATTGTGGTTGCTTGCACTGTGTTTCAGGCCTGAGTCCTGAGATTTAAAAATAAAGAACATATGGGCCTAATTAAAAAGAACAAAGGAAACAGAGTGGGGGAGGTGGAGGGGAACAAATCCAGAAAATAAGAAACAGTTGGACACCCGAATTATAGGCATCTGATTTTTACTAGATTAATTAAAGACTGCCGAAGAGCTAACCCCACAGCCATTTGGCGGGGTGGGGGAGGCAATGCAGTATATTAATTACACTTTTTTAAAGACTTGTGGTTTTATTGTAATTCTTTTTATCATAGCTTTCCTGATAGCAAAACCTATAGAAAAAGCTTCAATTCAGCTTCCTTTCTAACTCTCTGTTTTCAGTTGCTCATGAGTTCTTCAGTATTCTTCTATTTGGGCTGAAATTTTCCATGTTTATTTTCAGTCGTAAGTTGCATTTTCTTTTGGGAAGGCTTTGGGAAATCACTTCAGCTATTTGAGTTAGGTGAGCAGGGAAAATATACTTTTCTGTATTCTGAAAAATATTTATTTTGTCATGGGTAACTTCATCAATTGTACTTCTCATGTATCTAAAAAGGAACTTTGTAACTTAAGTAACTTTGAATTTTTCTCTTTAAAAAAAAAAGCTACAAGCAATTACAAAATAGTAAACATTTTATTATGTTTTGGTTTAATTGCTTGCAGCACTATAGAGTTGTAAGGGAGGTTTTAACTTGTGTAGTTAAAAATGGTTCTTGCCCTAATTTTTAAAGATAAATTAGATGCAAAAATGTATCCAGATACATCTGCTTATCTGCTACATATCTGGGCTGGCCCTGAGGCCTTAAAAACCCTGTCTCTTTCTTAGCTAGAAGAAAAGGAGTACTTGTGGCACCTTAGAGACTAACCAATTTATTTGAGCATGAGCTTTCGTGAGCTACAGCTCACTTCATCGGATGCATACCGTGGAAACTGCAGTAGACATTATATACACACAGAGACCATGAAACAATACCCCCTCCCACCCCACTGTCCTGCTGGTAATAGCTTATCTAAAGTGATCATCAAGTTGGGCCATTTCCAGCACAAATCCAGGTTTTCTCACCCTCCGCCCCCCCACACACAAACTCAGGCTCCTGCTGGTAATAGCCCATCCATCACAATAGAGAGAGTGGTCACTTTGGATGGGCTATTACCAGCAGGAGCCTGAGTTTGTGTGTGTGTGTGTGGGGGGGGGGGGGGGGCGGAGGGTGAGAAAACCTGGATTTGTGCTGGAAATGGCCCAACTTGATGATCACTTTAGATAAGCTATTACCAGCAGGACAGTGGGGTGGGAGGGGGTATTGTTTCATGGTCTCTGTGTGTATATAATGTCTACTGCAGTTTCCACGGTATGCATCCGATGAAGTGAGCTGTAGCTCACGAAAGCTCATGCTCAAATAAATTGGTTAGTCTCTAAGGTGCCACAAGTACTCCTTTTCTTTTTGCAAAGACAGACTAACACGGCTGTTACTCTGAAACCTTTCTTAGCTAGGGTGATCAAGGATATTCCCACAATGAAAGCCTTGGGGGAGTTTTTCTTCCCAAAGCCTCTTCTCACAAACTCTTTCACCAGAAAGGATATCTGAGTTGAAGGATGCATTGTTCTTTTTACTACACTAAATGGGATTTTTTGTCACTGAAACTAAATTGCTGTTGGTAACGAACTGATGTGAAGCCTGAAAATTTATAGAAGTGAACTAGTAGCAAAAGTCTTGATTTTGTTTGCCACTGAAAACTTGAAGAAAACATTAACGCTAGAGGAGGCATGTTAAAGAAAACAAGAAATAGGAAGCATCTGCAATAAAGAAAAGTTGAAGAGAATCAAGAGAATAAAAGTGTTGGGCAGAATAAGTGGGATGTGATAGAGTGGACAATTAACACTGTCCTTACGCTTCTGGATTGAAAGGTGGTACGTCACACATGAAAATGTATTTAGTGATTATCCAAGTCCATAGTAGTTGTCTAATATTCAGCAATTAAACAGTACAAGGATGGGGCTTGTAGGCAATCCTAAGATATACAAGTTTAACTGTTCTATTGATTAAAGAACTTTGAGATTCCCATGAACTATCACAAACAGGTGCTAAACAGAACCAAATTCTATTCCATTTTTGAAAGTTGTAGCTTAAAGCTAAGTATAAATTGTCAGTGGAACGTATGTGAATACTTGCATTGCAAATACATGTTAAATATGAAAAAATAATAAAACGTGTTAGTCACTTATTTACTGGGGCTTGAATTGGGGGTTCTTTGTTTCCCTTTTATCACCCGATAGTACAAACACCTTAAATAAACACAAGTTGAAAGACCTGTTAATGGTTTTAAGGTTTTCCCTCTTTCTTTTTCTTATAATTGCAGGCGAAACCTTACAAAGCTGTCCCTGATCTTCAGCCACATGCTGGCAGAAATCAAAGCAATCTTTCCTAATGGCCAATTCCAGGGTGACAACTTTCGTATCACAAAAGCAGATGCTGCAGAGTTCTGGAGAAAATTTTTTGGAGACAAGTAAGTATTGCTGGTTAGAAGGATTGTGAATTCTGTCTTATAACATGCATACAGAGAAGTACTGTTTTAAATAATGCAAATAGAATAGATATGTTTTTTTGCCAGAGTTGCCATAATGATTTCGCATTTAGTTTCTTTATGGTTATTTAGTTTCAAGAAGTAAAGGTTGGGTGCAGTAGTTCTCTTCTGTAGGTAAAATACATGTAAAGAAAAATGAACTATGGATGGCGTGAAGGGAAAATTAGGAAGAAAGTTTTGTTTTCCTTTTAGTCTTTCAAATTGTGTTGCTGTAGAAAGTGCAAAACCCATGATACAATTTTTTTTTGTTTTCTTAAAATTAATATGAATTTTGATCCTTTTCTCCAAATCCCATAAACAAGTCCTGTCTGCTTTTCACTTTCCTGTTGGTTTCCATTTCCAGTTTGTCCTTCCGTGTGTTAAGCAAAATTTTAAATTTGGAAAGTAACGTAAGCTAGGACCAAATTTTCAAGCAAGATAGGAATATAAATTACAGTAGTCTCTAATCTGACTAAAACCAGTACTTGTCTCGAAATCCTCTTCTGCTAACCAGTGTAACATTAGAGGCCCCATCCTGAAAACAGCACACTTACTCCTGTCCATAATCCCTTTCATTTCAGTTTAAGGAATTATTTTCACTTTGACCACTGTGTGTTAAATTATTTCATCACTCTTCTACATCTGAGAAATTAAATTTGAAGGTGAATATGAATACTTTGGTTCTGATCCTGCAAACACCTGCAGCTAAATTTGTCAAAATGAGAGAAGATACGTGGGTGGAGGTGAGATGATTTAGGTCCTTGAAGGTGAGGGTAAGAAGCTGCTGTCTTGTCACTCCAGAAATATTTTCTATCCGTCTAGTAAACTAAAAGGCACTTACTCCATACAGTCAGAAAAAGATAGTTTCACCTTAATTAGATACTGGCACTCCAAAGATTGTCTAAACCATATTTTTTAGGTTAATGGATACTCTTGGAGTAGAATAAATACAGTTTATCATTTTTTATGGGCCTTTGCGTCTAGGGTGAATTTTAAGATATATTTAAGATATGCAAAACCACAATGCATTGTATGATGTATGTTGTTCTTGCCTACATGTCCTGCTACAAGAGATTTACCATAGACTGAATTAGGAACTTTAACTGAATCTGATGTTCCCTGCCTATATTGCTACATTTTCAATGAACAAGTTTACTGCCTAACGCATACTCTCAGATTAGTAACGTTTGACTATATTTGGTTTCTTGAATATGTGTGCTACTTTACAAATACGTTAAGATGGAGTCCCTGTACTGAGGACCTTAGAGTCAAACTCTGATATGACATGTGGAATAACAGTTAAAGTGCAGGAATAGATGGAAACAACATATCTGTGTAGATGAGTTCTGGGAGGCTTAATGAAAAAAGCAAGTTTTTAGAAGAATACGCTGTACAAGGAGGGTATTGTGAGCGTACAGGATTGTTTAAAAAACTGGCAACTAAATAGAGCACTTCAAACACAAATTGTAACATTTTAAAAATACTTTGTGGACTTTATGCAGGCTGTAGATGAATGTGATACAGTCTTGTCACGCCTTCATTATCAGTATTTATTACAAAACACTTTTATAATGGCAGGATCAGAAAAAGGTTGGCGAGATTCATAAAGTTTTTTTTGTTTGTGTTTTTGGTTTTTTAAGGTCACAAGGGACCATTATGATCATCTAGTTTGACTTCCTGCATAACACAGGCCATAGCATTTCACCAAGCAATTCCTGAGTCAAGCCTTTAATCTCTACTTGAGCTAAGGCATGTCTTTTAAAAAAGACACCCAGTCTTGATTTAAAACACTTCAAAGGATGGATAGTCCGCTATGGCCCTAGGTAATGGTTCTAGTGTTTAATTACACTTGCTGTTAAATTGCCCCTTACTTCTCATCTGACTTTTGTCTAATTTCAGCTTCCAGCCAGTGGATCTCATTAGGCTTTGCCTGCTAAAATAAATAGTCCTCTATCTGAAATCGTGTCCCCATATAAGTATTTATTTCTGATCAATTCCTGATCAAGCCATCTCTTGATCTTCTTTGTTAAGAGAAGTTTCAGAGTAGCAGCCGTGTTAGTCTGTATTCGCAAAAAGAAAAAGGAGTACTAGTGGCACCTTAGAGACTGACCAATTTATTTGAGCATAAGCTTTCATGAGCTACAGCTCACTTCATCGGATGCATCTCTAAGTCTCTAAGGTGCCACTAGTACTCCTTTTTCTTTTTGTTAAGAGAAGTGAACCTGAGCATGTTTTATGCTGCCATTGGCCCTGCTCAAAAGATCTTTCAAAACATCAAGGGTCAGAAAAAAATGTATTTTTTTTAAGGATTTTTATTGTCAAAGGCTCAGGGCATGTTACTTAAAATCTCTTGCGATAGAGCACCCTTTAAAAAAAAAAAAGTCAATTAAAAACACCAAGTTGTAAATATCAAGTTTTTTAAATGCCCACACATCTTCTACTTTTCATTTAGTGTGTCCTTCTTTTCTTAGGTTTCAGAGGAACAGCCGTGTTAGTCTGTATTCGCAAAAAGAAAAGGAGTACTTGTGGCACCTTAGAGACTAACCAATTTATTTGAGCATGAGCTTTCGTGAGCTACAGCTCACTTCATCAGTTATCTTAGTTTCTTAGTTATCTTAGTTATCTTAGTTCTTAGTTATCCTTAGAGTTTGATCCTTGGTCCCTTCCCCTTTTTCGTGCTATCCTTGGGTAACTTTACCTGCTGTTCTGGCTGCAACATCCATTTCTTTGCTGAATACTTACAGATCGCAACCATAAATCTAAATCCAACTCTGAACTTCACCCTTGGCTTGTTCATTTCCTTCTGACCCCTCCTCTTTCTCTGCTTTTCCTGAGCCAGCTGACTTAGTGCCTCTCTTCTCCTTCTTGTCTCTTGTCTTCATACCTCTGTTTGTGCCACACTTTACTGGTGATCTAATTTCTCCATTTAAAAAAAAAAAAACACAAAAAACCACCTTTCCAGGTGGATTCTAATTTCAACTGTAAATTTCTTGGGGCTTGGACCATGTGTGTTATATTTTGCATGGTGTCAAGCATAGACAGACCTCAATAAGTAGTTGCTATTTTTAGTAGGCTGACTTTTTAAGAACCTGCCACTTGCCCATGATTAACAACCTCACTTCTCAGTAGTAAATAGTTAATTTGCGCTCAGCATGCTTGGCATTCACCCAGATTTAGTTAATTGTGTTTAAGTAACTGTAAAGCATGTAACAGCATGAATGTTGAATATATAGATGAGTAAAAGTTATTGTCTTGCATCACCATTTAATCTCTTTATGAAATGAAATGCCTGAAGCCTTTAAGGCATGAATTGTCTTTTAATTCACTGAGTATCACACACTGATATGCCTTTGGGGATCACATCCTTTTAAGGTGGGCGTGTTTTGACAAATTGGTCTGCAAATACTTACTTATCCCTTTCCTAGACATAGTGCATACTTCAAGCTTTAGGGTGTTGGACGAGATGTAATAAATGATGAAATCTCCAGTGTTCATACTGGTAAATATGTTCAATATTGAATTAATTGCTCAAATATAGATAGTATATTCAAACCTGCCTGCTGAAGTTTGGCCCCATAGACATAAATTTAGGTCCCAATTCTGCTATTGGCTCCCTCCTGTCAGATTCCTGTGTCAATGCTGAACCCCACTGAAGTGAATGGGGATCTACATGTGATCAAAATTCTACCTCTAAAAAACAAATGGACAGGATTGGGGCCTTAGAGACTTCAATAAAAGTGATAGGATTTTTCAGGGTTGCTGGCCACCCAAAATCCCATTTAAGTCAGTGGGAGCTCCAGGACCTGTGGAAAAACAGTCCACACATTTAGGTTTCCAAATACAGATTTAAAAGCCTAACTTTAGGCACCTAGGTCTGAAAATTTTGGCCCATATATCCAACTTCAGTAAGGTGCCCTTCAGAACTGTTACAGACATATATGCATTGTAAGCATATTAGTATGTTGCTTCAACTTAGATACAGCTGCCTTGATACTGGTTCATTGACCTTCTGTGTCAAGCTCCTTTTGCATCAGCACTTTTAAATAGAGCACGTTGCGAGTGAGATTCTAATTGCAGAGGGAAAAACTCCAATAACTTCTTGAACAAAAATCTTATTTTTTGTTTAAACAAACTAAGATTTAGGAAAACGGCACTATTCAGAGCAGCACTTATGCACATCTTCATGGTAAGCATCTATTTAATTGCCTTCCTGAATTAGGGCTGTCCGATACATACGAGGGTTCTGGTATGTGCATAATTCATAGAACACCTTATCCAGAGATCTTCTACTCATTTTTACTCAGTCCTTATTCTGAGGACAATGGGAGTTTGCTCAGGTAAACACTAAGTAAATTACCTTGAGATTTGGCTCCTAGAGAAATAATAAGCGGTTAAAATGAGAAACATGGAAATAATTGTTACGTTTTGTGTCCCTGAGCAGAGAGATGCAATTATTTCTTTGTTTATAGCTGATCATGTTATGATTTTTCAGAATACAAATATAAACATTTTCGAGTTTCTCTGAAAAAACAATTGGAAACCATCCCACAATCCCACCTTGTTTTGTAGGGTTTTTTTTTCTGACTAAATTTTGAAATATAAATGAAGCTTTAACAAAAGTCATGATCCATTATGTCCTAGGCCTGCTCTTTAGATTTTTGGGCCTTTTGGGCTTTGTCTAGCAGCAAAGTAAGGGACATGCTGCTTTTTATTTTTTTTAATGTGAATGTACAGTAAATTCTCAAAGATCAATTCCTGGCATCCAGTCTGTGCTGAACACTTATTTTTCTCTTTGACTGCTCTTCCCAAATGAATTGGAAACTTTTTATTTTGTTGCTCTATAATCAGTGTTGTTTTTCCAAGAACACGTGTTGCTGCGCTCATTCTTTTACAACCATCAGGGCCGCTACAAATACTTTAAGGCACATTCTGCAGGTTACCAATATATGCATCAGAGCATGCTTGTCTTCCTTCAGAATTTACAGCCAGCTATGTGCACAGCCAGATGGTTTCAAATTGTTTAATTAAAAATACATTAATAGCTAAGATAACTATTAGAAGTTCCTACTGACTATTTATCTAGCCATCATCAGCTGACAGTTTCCCTTAGGCACCACAGAAGTAGGTCTCACGGGAGTATTTGAAGGAAGACCGGGTTTAACAGATTTATTCATTGAGGTCATTCCATTAATTTCCCTCCTCTTTCAAATCCCTCCTCAAAATCCACTTCTGTGGTTCCTAAAGGAAACTGCCAAATGACAGTGGCCAGATAAAGGGCCATGAAAGACTTCTGCATGGAAGAATGTGTGAAGATGTTTGTGGGAGAAACAGGCAAATAGGAAATCGAGGCTGCCATCCTCCATGGACCAAAGTGAGTGGAAGGTTTGTAGCACATTAAATAATAAAGACAATTACAGATCAGGACTAAGTAATGAAGGAGCTTAAATGTAAGGATCAGAATCTTTTATATGACGCAATGGGGAAAGTTGAGCCAGTGCAGGGGCTCAAAGGGTTGACATGGTCAAAATAATGGGGCAGAAAGATGATCTTAATGACGGTGTTTGGAACCAGAGAGACAAGCCTTGAACAAGTATGACTAGGTTTGTTATGCCATTTCACAGTCAGTCATTGCACTAAGGTCTTGATGTCACTAGGCCTATAGCAGTCAGTTCTGTGTGATGGGGTGGATTCCTTGTTGCAGCCATGTTCATGTAAATTAGCATGGAGGCAGCTAGCACTGCCTCTTCCTGACCTTTAAAAAAAAACAAAAACAAACAAAAAACCTTTGTACTGAATTAGTAGATCAGCCACTAACATGGGTTCCCCAAATACTTTCAAATGGAACAGGAGTATGGCCAGAAAAACACAGTGATCTGAGACTGACTTTGCAGAAGGCCTAACTTGGATCCCTGATAGCGTGTGTTGCAATCCCTGATACAGACAGAAAGGAATTTGGAGAAATGTGGGGTGACCCCACATAAAATAGAAAGCTCTTTTTTTCCAGCCCCTTGCTGTTCCAGATCATGCATGCCCACAGATGGTTGTGGTCCTTGATGACTGTGGGTGTTTGGAACCCATTGTTCACTAATGAAGCCATGGTGTGTAGGCAGCTCTGTACAGATATGTGCTGCCTCAGGAAATACTAACCTGTAGTCTCCAAAGAGAGTCTGCTTAGGCAAGGTATACGTACTCCTTTGCTCCTTCTTTATTCCCAGAGCCTCACCCTCCTTTCCCTTCCCTACTCTCCTGTGTTAGGCTTCAGTTGTACTTCTGACACATGGGGTCATTACTGTAACTGTTGTATAGAATGGGATGGCATGGTGGAGCAGAAGTGCTTTTTCCCCCTTGTGACTGATCTTCTCAGGCCTTTTTTTGAATTGACTTGTACGGTTGTTTGCTCTGGGCTTCAGAACCAAAGGAAGCATGAGGTCCATTTTTCATACTGGAGGGTGTTTGGAGCAATATTCTAAGAAAGCTGTGTTCAGTAATGATAAACTAAAACCCACATCAGTTTCCTCAAACATTCAAAGAATTTTTTGTTTAGATCTGGGTGACTGCTTGAATTTTTAAATAAATTCACTTTGGACAGTCATGCCCCTTTTGTGTTCGCATTCTGCAGCATTTCTGAGAGAGTTGTACTGGCACGGATGTTGGCAGAATGTCAGTTTCCAAGTTACACACATACATATTCACACCACAGGTGCTTCTGAGCTCCTCTACTTCGAGAGAGAAGAAACAATGTCATGTGCACATCTGACCAGTGCAGCTCAGATGTTGCACGTTGAATGTTCAAAAAAAAAATTTTTTTTTAATCCATAGTTGTTGGTTCTTTTAAGCAAAACATGCAAATACTTAAAAAGTTTGAGGAAAATCCCAGTTTGCTCTTGGATATTCCATGAGCAGAAAAAGAAGCTAAATCCATCTGTTAAATTATTTGTTGTGAATTACTTGCTGAGCTCTAATCCTTCAAATGGCTTGGAGGAAGCTTGGCTAACCCTACCCTTGGGGCAAATGCTTATATAAAAAGCAGTTTCAATAAGATGTCTAAAACAAAACTTTTACTCTGCCCAGAACAGACCTCATGCCACCAATTTGTTATAAATACAGTTACTACTGTCACTCTATCAGAGAAAATAGAAAGGCAGTCTCCACTGGGAATGTGTTCTTCTGGTGGGCGCCTCAGATGAGAGGAAGACCAGAGGTGATTATCCAGATACAGTCAGGTCTGCAGCAAGAGACAGTGTTTAGGTGTATATGAGAAACTTTTTCTGCATTAGGGTCTCAAACAAGCTTCCTGAAGCTTTAAAGAGGACCATTTTGTTGTTGTTAAACCAGCATAGGTACGCTTTGACTGCAATTGAAAGGGTGCAGAGACTCCCACTGATTTCAGTGTGAGTTGGATCAGGCCCTAAGTGAGCTTTAAATTCTTTCGATTTAGAAAAGTTCTGTCTCAAATAAATAAAACACACCTAAATACATAACAGATGGTTGTCCTTAGCTCCCTAGTGTTTTAATTCAGGTGTACGTTTCAAGCCACTTCACATATTTATTCCTTTTATATATTTTCTCTCTGATTTTAATTAATTGTACAACAGCACGTCCAAGAGCATCATAAAATAGCACATATAATACATGTTTATGAAAACAAACTAAAACATACAGCCTGATACTTTCTGAAATTAGTACTGCTTCCTAGAAGACATCAGAAAAGAGACAAACTGTTGCTGAACATACGTTTAAAAAAGAGAAAAGCCGTTTTTTGGGCAGCAAACAGTTTGAGTGAATTTATAGTGAGGATAGCTATCTTTTTTAGTATTCCGAATATGAAATACTCCCCAGAATAATGCCTCAGTAACAGTACATCATACAGCCGATGACAGCTTATATAGTTATTAAATATAAGACAATGCACTTATTCATCCTAATTATACAGAAAGCCTAACATGGTAGGGGGTGTCATATTGCATCTTCCTGATGAACACAGCAGAGGTGCGTAACCCCTCCTTCTCCAGACAAGTTCCCACTGATCTGCCTAATCTCATCAGGCATGTGCAGAAATACCTGCCAACATCTAATGCTGGGCATCATTAGTGGCATGAAGCAACAAACAAAACAAGGACAAAGAGCCTGGAAACCATTAGCTGTAAATACTTTGTACAATTCAAGATGGAAAAGAGGCAGATTGCATTTGATTGTAAACCAGATCCTGTCTTCTTTTATTGTAAAGGAAACAAGCTTTCTCTAACATTATTTAGTAGGCTTGACAAACATACTGTTCTCTATAAATCCTTATCTCAGCATTCATTTTATAAGCAGCATCTGAAGTAATGTGTTTGGATTTAAATAATAAAGACACCTGTACAAAACTGTAGATCCCTAACTTGTAATAATACACCAGAAATCACAACAGCATTAAAATTATCATTCAAACAGGAACTCAATCTGACAGCCACCTACCAAAGCTCTTTTCTACCACTTTACTGTTGTGGGAAGTTTACTCTCAGCTTTTTCTAAATACTCCTACCCACACCTTTTGCAGTGTGCCTGGGAGATTAGTCCAAAGTAGCCTGAATTTGACAAAGGGGGAGGATAGATGGGGGAGGAACAAGTTACATAGTCCTAGAGACCTCACAGAGAACACCCTGCTAGCAAACTCCCTCTTTTCTATGAAAGGCGGCCTCCTGCTCAAGGACTTCTCTTGACCACAGCTGTCGGAATGGCGCCGGGAGAGAGGCAGTCCCTCAGGTAGGCTGGTCCCAAGCTGGTTAGTGCCAAAAGCTACAGAGTGACTTTATCAGAAGCAGAAATGAGTGTTTCAACAACAAACAGTTCTCAGCTCTCCTGGGGACAGTAAATGATGGTCAAGGCACAACAGGCTAGATCCAAAACTCACTGAAATAACTGGGAGGGCTCAGATGGATTTCAGTGGACTATAGATGAGGAACACCCTTTTTTTTTTTTTAAACACCTGTCCTGGAAGATTATCGTGATAAACTTCAGATGTTATTTCACTGGTTTAATCTCTCAACTGTGAACATGTCTGTCATAGGCTGAGTTGCAGATGGGCTGAATTGTGCATTAAGGTGTCTGACCTTGAAGTTTTGTATCTATATTATTTTTTTAATCAGGTGAGGGGTAATAACATTAAGTGAATAGAGGATGGTAGGTCCTGTGTATTGGTCACATCCAATAATTTCTTCATGAAACTATAGCAGGTGGAGAACCAAGAGGGAGTTCTGACAATCCTGTCACATCACTCGTTTTTGCTTGCATTGTATTGAGATTACACTTGCATATGAGATTAATTTTAGCTTTAAGAGTTTGGATTTCCTCTTCTAACCCTTGCTATTCTAGTACTGTGATCTTGATGCTGTCACCATTCAGAAAGTTTAATGAGAGAATCAAAGAGGAAGTCTAATTTATGATTACCTGTTTAATTCCTGTAATTGTGACACCTAAATTCATATATAACTGTAGTTTTTAACACCACGGATGCACAGAGGTTTTCTATCTTTGTACTTTAAAGTCAGTGCAACATTTTGTTCTTTCTTTACCGTGATCAAAATTTGATGTGCATTCTTTTTTAAATGGCATCTGATGTGGTATCTCTCTTCAGTTCTTTGTGGTTTCCTGTTTTTCATACACAGACGAACATATCTGCGGAGATCTATTCGGCTTCATCATATATTATCATTTATGATTTTCTCAATACAAGCTTCAAAATGACATTTAGATTTCCAGGTCTAAAGGCTTTTATGAATACAGTAAAGGCCAGATTAGGATTTTTCCCTGCAGCAGAAATATGAACGCAAGTCCTCAGCGTTCTGCTTTTAGCTGAAAGCTCTTTTTTTTAAAGTTAGGTGAATTGGCAAGTATTTACTTAGTGTGGAACAGTCAGATATAACTATCATTTTCTTTTATAACTCCATATTACTAAGTAATCTGAATTACTTTGTACATGTAAAAAGGAGATGTGAAAATGTTTGTGGAATAAAAATGTTGTGGGGTTTTTTCTAAAGTTAGTGTCAACAGCAGAAGCCCATGAGGCATCTGTAGCATGTGTGAGGGTTGTATTTTTGGCTCTTTAGACTGTTTTTTAGCATCCACATACACACAAACTGGCTTTAAAAACACAAAATCTTACACATTTTAAAGTCTTGCAAATAACTACAGATCACCGAGAATGTGATCCTGTAAAGTAGGCTATTCTCTACTCCTACGGGGCATTGAGGTCAGTCAGTCCACCTTGCAGGGAGGGGTTTAATGCCGTGCAGAATTTAGATAGTAACCTTTATAATGATGTCTGGGTGAAGAAGAAGCAGCAGCAGTTGTTGATGGGTGGTCTGCCATGGTTTGTAAAGGGTTCCTCCACGTGATGGGCATCACGTGGGGTCCCAGATCTCACCATCTTCATTGACAATGGTTGGCAGAAGAACCTGCCAGTTTGTGCAGCAGATGAGTTAAAAGGGACATGGGATACAGAAGGATGGGGAGAGGACCTGAGGTGAACAAAATGTGACTCTGCTAGAGAGGATCAGTTTAGTATGTCTTCGTTTTGAATTGCTCTTTCCATGCCTGCCACGCTCTGCTCCAGAGCTACAAATAAAAGTAGGGGCAGGTTCTGCCAGTGGCACAGGGATAAGGGACTCATTCCCTGTTAATGCTTGACAACTCAAAGCACTCAGCCGGCCTCTGTCTAGCTGAATGAGGCCTTCAGTACATTTCAGCTGCCCTTCCTCATTAATGGTAGCACCTATTCATCCTATGTTGAATTCGTTTGCATCAACAGGCTTCTTCTTTTTCTCCATGCTGCTAGGACTTTGGGCTGAGAGGTGCCTTCCCCCAGCCCTTGTTGCATTCTTCAGAAGGGAAGCAGGATTTCCCCCCACCCCCAGTAGCAGGCTCTCAGCCTAGTAGCATCTTGAACTGTTGAGTCCTCAAGTACTAAATCCCTTCCTTAAATGCTCAGGTAGACCTTGTTTCTAGTCAGGAGAAAAGAGAATAAAGTCTCAAACATTGAATAAAATCATTTATTGAATAAAGTCTCAAAAGTTGCTTCAAAGTTAGCTACTAAATTGGATTCAGAAAAGTAGTTTGGATTATTTATTGGAAGAGCTTTCAAATTTGTGCAGATATAGACATGGTAAGAGCTGCACTCTAATATCCATGTAACTGTTATAACCCGTTACCATTGCTGTCATCCTGCAGTTTTTCCTTTGTTTGTCACTACTACTCATTCTGTAACAATGTTCTTATTTCTAAAAGCAATTTCTTTGGGAGGGGGTCGGGAGAACAGCCATATAGTCAAATAGAGCAAGCCACACTCTTTGGCAGTGTCTTAAAGAGCCTTTCCCTTCCTTAGGTTGCTGATGTGAACTCAGCCTTGAGTAGTGGTGTCATAGCAGTTATCTGAAGGTTGTTGGCCTGTACAAATTGAACTGGTATAAATGAGCCTTAATCACAAAAACTGCAATCACGGTAGGCACTAAGTAGCATACTTGTTAGTCTGAACAGAGGCCAAAGACCATGAAGACAGAACTTCCCATCCATCTCAGAGGTGTTTCTTTCAAGTCAAGATTGGGATCATGTGGGGTGGTTTGCTGTACCTGTTCTGTGGATAAATAGAGGATTTTAATCTTGGAACCAGAGACTCCATCAACTTTCCCGTGCACAAAATTCACTTACAGTAAAAACAAACTAACAAAAAACTCACCACCACACCATTTTGGGAAATAATTTGGCTTGAATATTTTGCATAATAAAATAAAAGGGAGTTTAACAACATCCATTTAATGGAAAATAAGATGTACTAGCATTTGATTGAATCCTTGCAGAAAACTGAGCTTTAGTTTTTGTAGCAAAATCAAACATAATTAAATTAATGTCAGGCTTGAGTTGTGCTGTCTAAATAAGAAAATTTCTTCAATATGGCATCTTATTAAATCGTTTCTCTCCCCCTCACAGAACTATAGTGCCATGGAAAGTGTTCCGGCAGTGCCTTCATGAGATTCATCAGATAAGCTCCGGTTTGGAAGCAATGGCTCTGAAGTCTACCATTGACTTGACCTGCAATGACTACATTTCAATTTTTGAATTTGATATCTTCACTAGACTATTTCAGGTAAGATTCTTAAAATTTTCAGCATTATGGAAGAACTTAGATCTGTGAGTCACCAAATGGACAAAAAAAGTCAGATGGTTGGAAAATAGTGAACGACTCAAACATTAGACCGTGGAACTAACTTTGTTTATTTTTTGTTTTTTGGTATCAAAGCCTATATTTTAAGATACACCCATGAAACAATATGTGCATAGTTTGTGGACATGGCTACCCTAATTGTGATGCAGTTGTGGCAACTCATGCATTTTTTCCTGCATTTAGATTTCTCTCAAAAAATATGGGCCTGGGTTGCTCACTTTAGCCTCTCTCTATATATTGTATATAGGAGTAATTATTAGGATGCAATTCTGGTAAATGAAGTCTATCACTTATTCAGGCATTGGCTGTTTTTCTTCTTTGTCTGAAGTGTACATTGACAATTTAATGAATTGTTTGTGAAAATTATTTTGTTTGTTAAAGATGTGCTCACTGTGAAATCTGGATCCAGATCTGATTTTTTTTTTTTTTTTTGAACGCCCACAATATTCTGGCGTATTCATTTCTGGGGATTTGGTATAGTCCATTAAAGGGCTAGGGACCATTTGCAGAAGTTGGATCATAGTAGGGTATGTTGAATCCAGGGCTTTTGTTTCTTTATCATCTCTTACTTTCACCAAGTGCAATTGCCAGAACCAATAAAAGTCAAAGTTAAAATTGTTCAGGTGTAACCCATCTCTGTTTAAGCTCTTCTGAGGCCAAACTCAGAGTCTCAAAACACAATCAAAGCATTCCCCTTACAGAAATAACCAAAATGCATCTTTTATCATTATATTTCAAGACTTTTTTTTATTTATTTATTTTTTTACTGGTGCCTTTGCTAGAGCTAGTGTAAAACTCAGCTATTTTGGATTTCAAGGATTTGTGTGAATCTTTGGCTTATATGGTTTTGCACCTTCCAAGCTTTGCTTTTGAGTTTGGGGTTTGAGTTAAACAAAACATTTCATTGCAAAATTCAGTTGAAACACCTAAACTTTGCCTGGTTTGAATAAGTTTCTATTCCAAACAAAAACTTATTCTGTGTTCAGCAGAAAATTCTGAAACCTTTTTGTTGAAGCTGAACTGGTTTTCAGGTTGGTAACTGTAAAAGGTTCCTGGGGATACCAAGAGCTGTGGGGGCATTGTGTTACCTCTCTGCCTCATTAAGAATGAGTTTTGCTGGCAATTAGACTGTCAGCTGCCTGCCCCTCCAGTTTATCTTCCTCACAAGCAAACCTCTTGAGGCTCTCCCGGCCCAAATGTTGCTAGTAGGTAACAATTGCAGCATTCCAGCCCTCAGAGATATTTCTCTGCAATCCTCAGCCCCTTCTGCTGTGCATTTACAGAATATATAAAGTTTGCTGCTCTTAGAGTCAGTACATCACAATTTATTAAATACACTCTTCCCTTCAAACACAGCACTGAATTGGCCTATACTAAAAATAAAACAAGTTCAACAAAAGAGCAAGGATAAAGTGATACCAAGTAAAAGAGATAAAAATAGAGATGGTTACAAGCAAATAAAAGTGAAAACGCCTCTAAAACTTTGTCTAGCAAGATACTGTCTTTGTTCAAGATGGGTTCTCTCACCAACCGTCTCCTTTGCAGCTTTTTACGGTCCAGCCAGGCCAGGAGCCAAAGATCAAATCACCTGCTTTATTTTCTAGGTGAAGGATAAAGATGGAGTTGAGACATTGAACAGTAGTGTCCCCTTAATTCTATAGCCTGGGGTGCCTTTTACACTGCTTTGCAGCCAGAACAGCCACTCTTGGCCTGCGCATATACAGCCACCAGCATGTAAAATCACTTCCAACTATGTTACATGAATGCTGTCCCAGCCATTCATCTATTCCAGACAGGGCGACACCCACATATTCTTCAATCCAAGCCTTGTTCCCCAGAAATGTGCATCTTGCACTGCTCAGTATCCTCTTGGACCATATAAGCTCATAGTAAGTCCATCATTCCAACACTGGGTAATGATTATGCACCAGCCTAAGTAGAGATTCCCAAACACTTCAACCAAACTACACTGGTTTAGATAAAACATTAAAACAAGTTTATTAATTATAGAAAGATAGATATTACATTATTACAGGTAGAGATGCATATAAGTCAGGATTGCTTACAAAAGAAACAAATGGATAAACACAAATTAATTCCTAAACTTTACCAAGGCTCATAGGTTTAAAAGCAAAAAAGGGTTATCTCACCATCAGCTGCAATACATTTCACATGCTGCATCTCCTTCCAGTCTGGGACCACTGTCCCCTCTTCCCCCCCCCCCCCCCCTTTGCTCAGTGCTTTGAGAGTCATTGTCACAAGCAGAGAGATGGAAGACGGAGAGGGGTTATGTGGCGGTCACTGTCCCTTATTTTCATACTCTCCTTTCTTTAAGGATTAACCCCTGCTGGGGTGTAGATAAACAGTTCCCTTTGTACTTGAGAGTTGAACCATGTCTGGGATGAAATGTAAATTTCTTTTTAACATCTCTCCATTGCTGAAGAATGGCTGCTTAAGGAAATGATAGCCCACTCGATTTTGGTGAAACCTGTCTGGGGTTGCTAGTGTGTCTTTGTCTCTGAAAACTGTTACCCGGAGTTACATTTTTCAGTAATGATATAGCAAAATCTCATAATTTTATATGCAGTGATGTTACACACATTTCAACAGGATACTAATATTCAGCAGATTGAGTTTTCACATCACACCTCACAAGGCATACTTTGTACAAAATATATCATAACCTTATAAATATGGTGAACATGGGATACAGGATGTCACAGGAGTCTCTCTCTGTTCCCTAAGGGATTGCCTTTGTCTTACAAGTCAGGAAGGCCTCCTGGGGAATTCAGTCTCCTGAGTCTCTCTAGGGTGAAGGAGCCATGTTAATTCGCTATCTGTCGAGTTCAGGCAGGTTTAGCTTCATAATTTTGTTTATGGTTAATACGTAAATTGAGGTTAACCCACATTCCTTTACCTAGGACAGATGTGTTTATCACCTTTACCTAGGCTAGACTGTCAGGTCTTAAACATGTTCCAGTAACATCGTACAGAGAGAATTCATAACTTCACATATAAGGTTAATACATGCATTTTACAATGATATTGATATATCAGTGTGAGTAACATGCTAGCTAATACCTCACAAAGCATATTTTGTACAAATACTGCAGCGGTGTTTCAGGTGTGAATACAAGGGTGCCTAGGATCACAGTAAACAAACCCAAACCTTGGCTTGGGGGTTTGATTACAAGAGGTTCTAAGAGGAATACTCCTACTAACTATACCATAAATTAGTATACTTTGGAGTAATGTACAATTACTCTTTATACGAAAGCTATCCTATTTTTCCTGCTTTGCTTACAAATCTGACACACAGACCTTTTTGCTCTTTTAATTTCTATATATTAACTATAATTATGGAAAGGGAAGGCAGTGAGCTGAGAAATATATTTTGTTCTGGCCCTGCGGTGTCTTGTAGATTGTTAGGAGGTTAGGTTTGGTTAAGAGCTGTTTTGACTCATGAACTGGAGAGCTCTCCTGAAGAATTGTTACTCTGACAGAGAGGGGCTTCCAAAAACCTTCATAACTGACACATTTTATCCCCACTTTCCTAGCACAAGCAGCATGTTTCTAAAAAATGTCACCTGTAAATGGAATTTGCATAAGAGAGAGTTGAACAGTCTCAAGATAGACTATCTCATCCCGATTTCCCTCTTCTATTCTCTTCCTTGACACAGGCGCACCCCCAACCCCGCCACAAATCCTTTAGCCACTGAGAGGCACTATTGTCTTTCAAAATGTTGGTTGTTGAACACTCACTTTTTTTATGTTGGTACCTTAAATACCGAAATAAAAGATGTTTTCTTTTGATTGAGGTTATAATCTGACATGTCAGGTGTGCTTCAGTGCCAGCTTTTTGAAGTAATTGTGACTCAAGTGAAGTGGCAATGATGATTCGTCAATACCCTGAAAGTAACACTGTCACTGTTCATCTCATTCCCTGGCCATAATACTGGTATGACAACTGACAGGATCAAGAAGTGTAGAGTAATAAAAAGGATGACAGTTCAAAAATCAGTGCTCCACTAGACTTAGTCTATTAGTATAATAATGCAGGGTCTTGTTTGAAAAAATAAAGCTGTAACATGCTTCTTTGCTGTGCATTCATACAAACTGTGCAGCTTTCATGAGACTTTTGATGCTATTTCGGGGCCCAATTCTGTGAACACTTACTATCAGTCATAACACTTAATAAGTTTACTGGGACTACATATGTTATCAGTGAACCTTGAGATACTGATCCTCCAAAGATCTTACACAAGTGCTTAACTTGACACATTGAAGAACTTTGAAGGACTCCTCACAATGCATAAAGTTATGCACATGTGAAAGTCTTTGAAGGATCAGCGCCTTAAACAGCTATATTAAATCAGATATGTACATTTTAAGTGAAATAGCCTGAAATAATTTCAGTCTTTGTCACAAGTAGTCTTGAGTTTTATTCTAACAATTATCTAATTGGATTTATCATTTCATTATTTGTATTCTTTTTAGCCTTGGGGTTCAATCTTAAGGAACTGGAACTTCTTAGCTGTGACACACCCTGGGTATATGGCATTCCTAACATATGATGAAGTCAAAGCAAGGTTACAGAAATACAGCACCAAACCTGGGAGGTAAGAGGTTTCACTGATTACTGCTTTACAAATAAACTTGGCTGTCTCTAAAGCTAAGTAATTATACTGGATCCATACTCCTGGGTCACATCCATTTGTTGTCTGGTTCGAGGGGAGCAAATTGATAACTTGATTCGCCAACATCTTTTTTTCCGTTTGTCAAAGTAAAACTGTATGATTTTTAATATATAGCAGTTTCTATTATAAAGACTGTAGCTGAAGCAAACTTCAAGCCCTTTTTTTGTAACAGGATGCAGTTTTGCCACCCCGAGTGCTCAAAAAACGAGAGTCAATCCTCAAGCTTTTTTTGATCTGTACCCTCAAGGGCTAGAAACTTACTTTAAGAAAATGCTGAGATTCCCCTCACTTTAAGAAACACACCAAATGTATCTGTGTAATATAAATAAATAGTAACATCTTGAGGCTTGGGATAACATCAGGAGAGCTAGTAACAAGAGGGATGACTGATCTTGCATCTGGGGTTTAAAGTGACAACTTGTGCTGAAAGCCAGTGATCCTCAAACTTTTTACTTCATTACCCCCCTTACCTCTGTTTGTGTCCCTCCCCCCCCCTCCCGGAGCCATGGTCCGGTCCTGCACCAGCTCTGGGGAGAGGAAGTGCGGACGGGTAAGGGGGGGGGGGGGAGTTTGCGAAGTAAAAAGTTTGGGAACCACTGGCTTTCAGCGCCCCCACTGTAAAAAAGTGTTCCAGTGCCACTGTCATAATTTAATTAGTATTACTTACAATATGTTGTTGTCAAAAGCACATACTTGGCTCATCAGTAATTGTCTGATGTCATAGGAACTGTACATTGACAAGGTTAAAAATGATCAGATTTGTGTGTGTGTGTGTGTGTGTGTGTGTAAATTTTAAAAATCTTGTGTTACTATACCTATTGAATTATTCAGCTGAGCTAACTTTCCCTATTTATGTTTATACTTTGTACTATTTGTGTTTTCCCCTTCACTCAGTTTTGGCAAATGCAAATACATGAATCACTTCATTCTTGTTCAGTTGTTTTCTAGCCAGTGTAGAGTGTCCATATTTCCAATGGAAAAATGGGACACCGCATGGGACTAGCCCAAGCCCCCCCCCCGCTTTCCCCCATCCCACATGTGGGGCTGATCCGAACCACTTGCCTGCACCCCTCAGCTAGCATCATTACTGAGCCCTGCCTGCCACTCGCATGGGGTTGGGACTGGTGTCACTGCTCGCTCGAGCCATACCCCTGCCTGAGCCCTGCCTCTCTCTCCCCATCCCTGCAAAGCTCGCATTGCCGCTCATCCCCCTGCACCACTTTTTTGACAAAACTGGGCATTTATCCTGTTTGCTCATGCCCACTGATCATCAGTTAGCAAGGGCAAATGGGACAAATGCCCACTTTTGCCAAAAAAGTCAGGCCAGCCGGGATAGGTCTTAAAAAAGGGACTGTCCTGGCCAGAACGGGACATATGGTCACCCTAAACCAGTTTCACTTTCTTTTTCTCACCTTTCATGTTCTAATGTTTAGGTTCCTAACACTTTAGGGGCACACTTTTATGTCTGACTGAAGAAACATCCTGAAAATTGGCAGGATGAGGAGAATGTCATTGGAAAATAATTTCCAATATTGGGTTTTCTCTTTTAACAAAACCTAAATCATATCTTGTTACCTGGCCTGTAAAGGAATCTTGCTTTACCAGTTTAGATAAGTTGATACTGATCTCATGCACATATGATAAAACCCAAATAAAGAGGTCATGATGATTTTCAGAGTAGTGTGCTTTAGTTGATCATTAATGAAGTAAAAATGATGATTGTCGGGTTATAAAGAAAAAAAAGTCTTTAAAAGTTCATAGATTTTTAAGGCCAAAAGGGATCATTAGATCATCTAGTCTGACTTCCCGTAAAACACAGGCCATAGAATTTCATTGTTATCCCTTTAAAGTGTCCAATAACTAGTGATTAGCTAAAATGTATCTTTCAGAAAGGTATTCAATCTTGAACTGAAGACTTCAAAAGAAAATCTTATCCAAAGCTGCTTTAATGTTCCCTGTTACATAGAATTAATTTTAAGATCAACTTCTCTCTCTCTGATTAGTATCACTAGGGAACTTGTTAGGTTACTTACGTGAAGTACTGAACCTTCCAGGGAGAAATAGCTGATATAAAGTGAAATTGTTTGTTCACTTTAAAATGTTCTGGCAATTCTGAAGTTTTTGTTCAAAAGTCAGTGAATAGAAACAAGTTACTCGTCCAGTGAAATCTTGGCGTCATTATTAACTTCAATAATGCCAGGATTTCACATTTTATATTTATTGTGGAGGAGGTACAACTTTAAGCAGTGATATTTCACACTACAAATCTGATCACCTTTCTGTGGCTGGATTTCCTGTTTGAGCAATTAAAAACCTGAGGTGATGTCTGACATTGAAGATTCCATAATTTTTAATAAGAGCAAGAATTTGCTCCCGCATTCTTGCCTATAATTTTCCTTTCTCTTCTATTGTGCAATGTGCTGTGCATGGTTTTTACTCCTGGCTGCCACCTGTTCTACACAAAAGTGGCTGAATTTCAGTCATGCTGTATGTATGTTATCAGAGAAGCTCTTTTGAGTACAGTACTTCAGAGTAAAATAAGCTATATAAACATTGGGGCTGATAAGGATTTTTTTAAGTGAATTTTAAATCAAATTAGGCCTTTTTTATTAAGGAATTTTTCATTAACTGTATTTTCCCCTTAATTTTCTCTTCCTTAAAAAATTTTTCCATTAGGTTGCTCTGTGACTTTTTTTATTCTTTTTTGTTTTTTAAGATTTGTGTTTTGGTTGTCTGTATTGCCTGTTTTGAATTAACTTACATATTAATAATGGTATTTTTCCAAAATTAAAAAAAATCCTTTTTGAAAATTACAGATTTTGCAAATGCTTTTTTGTTAACAGACACACAATCCTGCATAAAATTCAGAAAGTGAAAAATCCAACTGTTAATACAAAAGAACTTCCATTCGTTTATCTGAAAGATCAATGATATCTTATATTTTTTACAGCTCTTATACATACAAAATGTTCTTGTAATTTTATATAATTTATTATTTGTATTTCAGTAGTGTCTACTGAACCCAAGTGAGATCAGTAATCACATTAGGCCCTTATTTACAAATAGGAGATGATCCTTGCCATGAATAGCTGGCAAAGTAATGCCCTGATCCTAAAAAAGACCTAAGTGTACACATAACGTTATATAATGGGAATATTCAGTTGTAAAGTTAACATATATAAGATTTTACAGGATTGGGGCCTAAGTAGACAACATACATAAGTAGTGTAAGGGAACCATTATCCTCCCAATTTTACATGTGGGAAACTGAGCACAGACAAGTTCATATGATTTACCCAAGGTCGCATAGGAAGTCTGTGGCAGAGGTGGAAACTCCGTCCAGATCTCCAGAGTCTCAATCCAGTGCCTTAACCACCACCTTTCCTCTCCATTTGTTTTGCCAAGCATTTTTATTAGAATTGACTTTGTAACTCATTGTCCTCCAGCTACATTTTCAGACTGAGTTGCACTCGACTGGGGCAGTGGGCCATTGGATACGTAACTGGTGATGGAAACATTTTGCAGACTATACCTCACAATAAGCCTTTATTTCAAGCTCTAATTGATGGCAGCCGGGAGGGATTGTGAGTACAAATGATAACTTTTTCATTTTATAAAATATTGATGTATTGCTTTGCTAATTCATAATTTAAAGCATCAGAAGTAGTAGATGATATGGCTGTTTTGTAGTCGTTTGGAAATCCATGACTATTACTTTTATTCATCTATAAAACACTTCAAGATAATTCAGTTAACCGAAGTTGACCATATTTTATGGCAGATAAATTCCAGGGGAAAATGAGATTGGGGAGTTATAATTTAAATTTTGTTTAATATAAAAGTCATAAGTGCAGAAGCTGATCATGCAATTAGTTCTGCTAATTGCTCCTGTGTAATACTGGACAATGGATATTAAATATATTTGATAGCTTTGCCTATGCTTTATAGGCCAAAAATGTCCCAGATTTTTAATATTTTATTTGTGTGTGTGTGTGTGTGTGTGTGTACGCACGTGCACGTGCGCACCAAACTTCAGGTTTTCTGGGATTTTCCCTGAGAACTTTGATCTTTTTATGAAGGTCTCAAGAATTTAAAAGTTCTGTGCAAAATTGTAACTTTTCTAAGAGGACGTTGGTTCTTTGTGGTGAGTGCCACAAATAGGCATCTGTATCACTCTTGGGGGGGGGAGTGTGTGTTTGTGTTTTTACACTTTGGGATTACTTTTAAAAGTAAATCAGAGATTACTGCTCTACTTCAGCCAATTAATTCTATTCCTAAAAGTATCATTTAAAATTTTGAATGCTAAGTGGTTTTATCTGAACAAAGTATCAGGATTCCTGTCTTGTAAAACAGAAGATGTTTTATTGTTGCTCCTATAACATTCCTAGACAAGAAGTACAGAAAAATAGTTAAGGTTGAGAGTACATATCAGTAATTTAGGGTGAGTGCATTACAGGAATGTTGTAATTATCCCAAATCGAAGTGTTTTAAACCCAGACATGTTAAGGTATGGAAATACCTAGTCGAGAAACCCAGGCAACCTTGAGTCTGCCCTTTAGTGGGACCATACAATAACCATATCATTATGATTTATCCATTTTAATATATGGTTCCAGATGAGATTAAACTGATTTTTAAAGGGGGGTGCGTGTGTGTGTGTGTTTTTAAATAACTCGTGTCCCTATAAAATGTAACTTTCAATAAGATTGAATCCCTGCTTTCGGTATAAAACTCAGCTGAACCTTAACTAACATCAAAATAGTTTTCTTCCTTACCCTACTATTTTAATATCCCTAGCTATTCTTGTTTTAAGCCCATGGATTCTAAATATAGTTTATTTTCATTATTTACTTAAATATAAACATAGATACAATTTTCTTCCCTTGCTGTCATTTGTTTTCCATTGCGCTGAATTCTCAGCTACATGCATCACACTGAGCAACTAGAACCATGCAGATGGTTTTGAGATCACTGCGACTCTGTGTGGGTATGTGGGCCCAACTAAGCATATTCTGTTGCAAGATGACCTCAGATAGTGCCAAGGATAATTTTAGTATAATTAAGTTCTGTTTAACCAATTGCCAATTGTTAAAAGAAATTGGGAAATATGGCTCAGGAGAAATAAGATACATTTTAATTAATATCTGATGTTTCCCTTATTGGCTAACCATAATTTCATAATTTACTTTAACAATGAAAGTTGTGGGAATATAAATCTTAATAATAATTTGTGTAATTCAGCTATCTATACCCAGATGGACGAAGTTATAATCCTGATCTGACAGGATTAAATGAACCTACTCCACATGATCACATAAAAGTTACACAGGTATGTTGCATGTTATAAATTCTGTTCCTTATTTGCTTGGTGCCCTATCCAGCAGTGATATGTTTTTTTATTAAAATATTAGAGAAAAATTATTGAGATTGTGATTGACAAAAAAGGGGTTTGAGAAAGAACTGGATGGCAAGTCTTAAAATCTAAAGATGATGGTAATGCAGATGTCTCTTTTGATTTTAACCATGTTTTGGGAGGGGGAAATATTTTCACAGCTGCTAACATTTTCTTTGTGTGCTGAAGGGTTAAGAAGTTTAATATTTTGTAATAGTGATGTGGGAACAGGGAAATAAAGTAAGGCTTGGAAGTCGCTTTGAAGTCTGAATATCCAACTGTATAGAGCTTGCAGAAAGAAAATACATGGGGTATTATCAGAAGGTTACCATTTCCTAGTGTGTGTCTTCTTTCCCTTATGTGCTATACAAACTGGAGGGAATTCAGGGGAAAGGAACACATTATTAAAAGGCTGGAGGGAATGGCATATTTGGGAAACTTAATACCTGAATATATGTATAGTTTGGATAGGCATTGGCATGACACCAGTCTGCAGATATTTGAAACTAGAGGAAAGGGAATGGTACCCCTTTGTACCATGGTACACAATTAGAAGGAAAGGAAGATTATAGGCTAGTTATTAGGAGAATCTTCCTGACAGCAACTTCTATAAACTTTGGGATAGTCTCCGGGGAACTTGTGGAAGTGCTGGAAAGCTTTTATATTGACCAGACACAACTTTATACAGTGTTTGATGAAATATTCTTCTGTTGGCTGCAGAGGAAGGCCCAGATGACCTGTTAGGTCTTTGGCAGTTCTAAATGCCGTTTGCATACCACGTTTACAGAATTTACAGGAAGAAAAATGTTGTTTGCAACACACTGGATTAGTGGGAGCTCATTATTAAAATGTCTATCCCTGAGTAGGAGACTATCTAAAATGATTGTGTGGAAACTTCCAGAAGGCTGACACCCTCCTTCTCCTGTTTATGCTAATGTTGAAATAATACAGACTAGGGCTATGCAGATGTTTTTATGTGCGGGAAAAGGCCACCTGGCCCAAAATTCTTGCCCTTTTTGATTAAGAACCCCCTACTGCTCTTCTGCATAGTTCCTCCCTTCTCCAAAGGTCAGTGAAGTTAAAAGGACAAATCCTTACCTCTTATTCTAGCTCATTGCTCGGCTCTGGCAGCTGGAAAGCTGGTTTAACTGACTGCTGCTGATTCCCCTGGTATGAGGGAATCCCGAGGTGGCATAAATCCAGCATAGCTGGCTCTATTCTAGAACCCTCCCAGTCACCTTCTCCAGTACTGTACTGGGGATGTGGTTGGAATGCTGCTGCTGCTGCTAATGGGATCCCTTCAAGCATACCTAACTGGTATAGTTGAGAGCGACACTGGGGTTCCTAGAAACTATGACACAGGTGATTTAGAACTGGCTCCAGGAGCAAGTTGCTGCTCATGGCTCATCTGTGGGGAAGCACCACAACTGTGCTTGGTGTATACTGGCTGCAGCTGAGAGTCTGGGGCACGCTCTTTACTTTTTCTCACTACCTTATTCCATCTGCTATTGCCATCTGACTTGGGTCTTTAATTTATTCCATTGCTCCTAAACTTGTGTACCTCCTTTTCTCAGTATTAAAAACTGTATCACAGTATAAATAATTTGCCTGCCAACCTTCAAACCCTTTCTCAGTTCTGGAAGCTTTTGCTACATCTGTTTTTCATCTATTATATATAAAGATTTCAGGGTTGTCTTACCTTGTCTGTTTTATCACTCTGAAGATAGAATGTCCGTTGAGTCAGTGTGAAGCGATGGAAACTGCTACCAGCATGGCTGAGAGTGTTTTGTTCAGCATATCACCAGGTTTAATCATCAGTGGGCTTTGTGGTCTGTTATCATACAGTTTTTAATTTCACAGTCACTTTGACCTTAAGTATTACACCCGGGTTGTGAACAGCTGCAGTAAGGCATGTATCTATGCCATGCCAAGAGTCCTAGACCAATGTGATATCAGAGGTAATTCAACCAATCACCATGCTCACTTTACAGCCAATTTACACGCAACAGTTGCATTGGTTGTATGAGCGAGACTGCACAAAGGATGGATTCCTTGGCCCAACGGCCATAGTTTTCCAAAACCACCCACAGAACCGCACAACATACCTCCATATATATATATATATATATATATATATATATATATATATATATATATATATAAAACGTAGCCCCTAACCACAGTGCACACCCCACATTCCCCACCTGCACAAATCAACACAGAATTCCCCAGCACAACCCCAAGACACAAACCAGCATAACCCCCACACAGTAGCCCCCCACTGCAGCGTGCCCCTTTATTTGCCACCTGCACAAATCAACACAACCAGGACCCACAATAGCCCCTTACTGCAGCACACACCTCTCATTCGCCACCTGCACAACTGAACAGAAACCTCCCAGGGCAATCAACACTCTCCCAGCACAATCTGAAGATACAAATCACCTGAACTAACACACACAGTGACCCCAAACACACACACACACACACACTCCCTCACTGCAGCACACACCGCTCATTTGCTGCCACGACAAATCAACACAAACTCCCCAAGCACAACCCTCCCCAGACACAAATGAACACAACCACACACACAGTAACACCAAATACATGTAGCCCCTCACCTCAGCACACACCTTTCATTCGCCACCTGCACAAATCAGCAAAAATCTCCCAAACTACACACACTTGCCCAAGTCATCAGTTTACAGTTTGTTACAGTTGGCTGCCTGCCCCAACAGCACAGCGAGCATACATAATACTTCCAGACACACACACAGCCATAAAATTGGCATGCTCGTTATCCAAATAAGTTTATGGCTTCATGGTAAGTGAGTTACTGGTATTACAATAGCTTGTAGTGGCCTCTACTGGGATCAGGGCCCCATTATGATGATTACTGAACAAATACACAGTGCTAGAAAGAGACCCTTCCCCCAAGAGCTTCCAATTGAAATAGACAGGTGGGATGGGATGAGGTAAATGCCATTCAGAGAGTCTGTGCCATCAGTTATTGTTCAGTAGCATACAAGAAATGAAGTTCAGTCACCATTCCCAAATAGATGGTGAGCACATCACCATAACCACCAACAACCAAATGGCACCCATGTTGGCACTCCTATGGGGAGGCTAAGGACTGAATGAGATGTGAAGAATGAGCTTTTCTTGTTATGCTCAAGGGTGGTCTCTCTGTATGTGTGTTGAGGCACGTGAGGGCAGATTGAGGAAGCTCATGTTTCATTGACCATACTGTATCTGTTCTCTGGATAAATAAAGGAATTGACTTCTTGCAGCTGTCAGTCTAGGAGTTTGCACCAGCATTAGGTTCACACTAAAAATAAAATATATAAAAATCACTGTTACTGTGACTCATAATTTACCTCCTGTTCATCCTCTCCCCTGTGACCTCCAGACCCTTGTTCATTTTCCTCTTCTAAATTACAAACAAGAAAGGCAGTATTCTTTCCTTGGCATTGAAATGACCGTTGAGAAAGGCACAGCCTCCTGTATTTACTGATTCCATTACAGGTCACAGTTTCCCAAACTCCAAGCTGTGGATTGATGGAGTTAAAGCAACCTCAAAGCTACTTACACATGTAATATCTGAGAGCCAGGAACAGAGCTGTGCAATCCAGTGGTTTTTCATGTTTCTGTTTTTATTAATGATACTTATTAGATTTTTCTCCCCCCCACCCTGTTAAATTTTCCAAAGTAACTTGTTCTAAAAGTTGATGATGGAGTTAATAAATGTTTCTTTTTTTATAATTTGAATATATTTATAATAGTGAGATAGTTTAGAAACACAAGTTTTACTGATAATGTTTATAGAAATGCCATTAGAAGAACAGATTGTATTTTTTAAGAAGCAAAAAAAAAGGATTGTGTGAAACCTCCATTTTGCTGTCAGATAGATGTTACAGTAGTGCTGTGTACTGCTAAGAAAGGTAAGCCACATGGGAAGTTCAGTATCATGTGCTTGCCATAAGTAGAATGTAAGCATATTTCATTGTTTACTGATCATACTAGTGATACTGACCTTGACTTTCTCTTGTTCCAGGAACAATACGAATTGTACTGTGAAATGGGTTCCACTTTCCAGCTGTGTAAAATCTGTGCAGAGAATGATAAAGATGTGAAGATTGAGCCTTGTGGACATCTCATGTGCACTTCTTGTCTTACAGCATGGCAGGTACAGTCATAATTCAGTCAGCAGACAATAAGGATGGATTGCTTTATTATTCCTCTTGCTGTTTTCAGTATGTCTTGACCATTCACCTCCTCCTTCTCTAGCGTTTAGTAAAGTCACAACCAGCGATACGCTTTTAAAATGGTAAACTCAGTAACATTTATGGGCTTAATTCTTGCACCTGGGAAAGCTAATACAGGAATCCTTAGCATCTGAGCTGAGTGGCCTGGTGGCTGCATTTGTTGATTGCTGCTGTTGGAAACCTTTTGCCAGATCAGGGCCTAGTGAGGAGATGAATGCTGGGACCCTGGTTGCCCACTCAACCACATGGATTGCTTTATGAAGTGAGCTGAGGGAAAGGTGAGGGCAGGCAGCAGCTGGGAGTTATATGATTGACTATACAGGGATTTGTGATGCATGAGGTCTTTATAGGGTTCCCTAGTGATCAGCTCACTTGAACGAGGGGACAAAATGTGTTTGAGTGTTTTTAACCACTAGGTCACTGGTTCAGATTGCACTCATGAGAGTAATAACATATTCACCTTCCGATAGTGATTGGCCTGTGAAAAATGAGTTCGTGATCTCGGTCCACTTCCAAGTGGATAGTGCCAGCATCACAGAAACCCACCTCCACAGCTTTTTATTACAGTTGTCGGCCAGCTGTGAAATTATCCTCTCACTTACAGAAGTGAGTGTGCTGGAGAGAGCTTGTGGTGGCACAATTCGGGGGGGTGTGTCCAGCTCCTGCCCACGCTAGACCAGTTCTGGGGGAAAAGAGCATAGGCGCCTTTAGTTCAGCATATTTAACAAGCAGCATGATTTAAAAAATTGCAGAGAGAGCAGTTTGCAAACCCCTTAAAAATGCAGAGAGGTTATTCCTCATTACGGATCGGAGCTTTAGGATTTCTCCTGATGCTTCTTTTGAAAATGAATCTTTTCAGTATTGCTACTTTGGGCAAGTTGCCTCACCTTTCCTCTGCCTCTGCCTTGCTGTTACTTACTGTGTTTGTACACGGTGTACCACAATGAGATGCCAATCTCGGGGTGCAGCTGTAATACAAATAATGAATAAGAAGAATAGAAATAGAGGCCCTGATTCTTATCTCATTTTCATTGGTTTTATGCCAGCATACCTCCACTAACTTCAGTGGAGCTCCTTCTGGCTCAAAACCTGATCAGAAATCTTTTTCAGATTCCCATCTAAAGTGTAATCATTAGCAAGCCAACTCTTAATGAAAAAATGAGCGTTGGGTTTGTCTTCCATTAGCAATTACATTTTCAATTTAATCAAACTTCATTGCAGATTTAACTCCTGTATAATTAATGAGAAGATGAAGAAACATACTGTAGCAATGTCAGTTGTTACAGGCTGCCAGTGGGTTATTGTTTAATTGCTGTCATAATGGCTCATTAGACATGCCTCAGGAGAGATTTCCAATACTTTTTTGCCTCTCAGTGAAACATCTGTGTTATTTAATAAATTGAATAAGCAACTTCAAATCTTCATAGAATGCTAAACATGATACAGTGGAAGTCAGTTTGCAACAGTCTTTTATTTAGGAATCTTTAATTTAGCTTATTACTTTTACATTACACAGACAGTAAGAGCGTCATTAACAATTCTTTCCCCCCAGAAAACTATTTTTTCTGAACTGTAATAATCTGTTCTGTTAGGAGTGTATATGTATAGAAAATTGCATTATTCTGCATCATGTCTAAACTTATGCAGATTATGGGAGCTGCATATTTGGTTTTTGCAATAACATAGCTATGTACATGTATATGCATGGGTAGGTATATTTTGACGTGTGTATGCCTGTAGATATCGCTTCTTGGTTTCATTTACTGTTTTAGCATGCAGAGCTCAGCTGATGGTAATTTTATTTTTGTGTTACTAGACATGAGTTAATATTTTGGAAAAGTTGAGGGCAGACAGGCAGTCATGGAAAATGGAATTCTCTGACAAGCCAAGTACAGTACAAGCAGCATAAATAGAAGCCTCCTAGTGCTGCCATTTTAGCATGCACTAACCCTGTTCTGTAGGGCTACTTCTATGATATAACTGTGCAAGGGAAAATAGCCCTAGGAAGATATTGCTGTTGACTTTAAAATGGTAACCACTGTACGTCCATACAGTTCATGGTGTCTCTTCTCAGACTTTCAACAATGATGACAATTGTGATGGTTTCTTTTGTGATATGGCCACAAGTGCTATAAGAAGTAATTAGTTCAACTTATTTCACAAAGGCAGCCCAGTGGTACTTAGATGACAATTTACATTCAACACAAATTGGATTCGATTGAAACCAATGTTCTGAAGGTGAAAGGCTACATATTTCAAGGCAGTTTCCTTAGCTGATTATTTCTTGTGTCTCCTGGTATTACCATTTATGTAAAAAATTTTCTGGTATAACTTACTGATTGCAGTCAGAAATATGTTCAATTTTAGGGTCTCTAGGGACCCTGTTCAGGAAGATATGTAAGGACACCCTGAACTTCAAGTACATGAGTAGGGCCATTGATTTCAATAGGAGAACTCCCTGTGCTTGAAGTTAGGTGTTTAAATACCTTCCTGAATAGGGGTTTGTACACTGAATTTGTAAATGCTATGAGCGTGTATCACTTTGTACAGTATATTAATATTAAAAGTTTTCATAAAAAATCTTTGCTCATATTCAGCATCACAACGGTCATGTGCAGTTTTGTACATGAAAAATATTGACACTTTGTACTGTTTAGTTAGCTTGGCAAAGATAAACTAGTTTGACCGGAAGCATCCCCTGACTAGGTGAGGCACATAGTGTGTCTACAGTCCACTGTGCAAACTGCTGACATTGGTAGGTAGCAAAGAAAACAGAGTAGTAATTAAACTTTGTTTTTGCGGGGGGGTCTGCTCTGCAATCTTTAGTTGACTAGAAAAGTAAAAGAAATACATGATGGATCCAACCACAAAAGAGATTCCCCTGAAATGAAGTTAGGTTTAAACCAGGGGTCTCAAAATCCTGCAGGCCGCATGTGGCCCTAGTGTATTTTCTGTGGCCCGCCAGCTCCCTGTGGCACCCTCGCTCCCCCCAGCATTTACCTAGAGCGGCTCCGGCCCGGCGCGCACCAGGGGCAGGGCAGGCTCCCTCCCTGCCCCCGTGCCGCTCCGGGAAGTGGCCGGGACCTGGGGGAGGGGGCACAGGGGTCTGTGTGTTGCCCTGGCTGCTTTTCCAGGTACCTCCCCCGAAGCTCCTATTGGCTGCAGTTCCCTGTTCCCAGCCAATGGGAGCTTTGGGGGAGGTACCTGGAGGGGTGGCCAAGGCAACACACAGACCCCTGTGGCCCCAGCCCCTACCCCAGGTACTGGCCGCTTCCCGGAGCGGCCCAGGTGCAGGGCAGGCAGGCAAGGAGCCTGCCCTGTCCCTGGTGCGCGCCAGGCCTGACCCGCCCCTGAACCTCTCCTGCAGCTGAGCCCCCTGCTGTACCCCACACCCCTCCTGCATCCTGACCCACCCTGCACCCCTGCCCTGAGCCCCCTAACACACCACGCACCCCTTCTGTACCCCCTGGTGGCACGGAGGGAGCAGAGTTGGGGTGCGGATTTCAGGAAGGGGTTGGAATGGGGGCAAGGAAGGAGTGGGAAGGGGGGGGCAGGGCGGGGCATCACAGAAGGGGTGGGGTGGGGGCGGGGTCAGGACAGCAGGGGGTGGTGGTCAATGGTGTGCCCTCGGGCCAATGTACTAGTCCTCACGTGGCCCTTGTGGTCATTTGAGTTTGAGACCCCTGGTTTAAGCAATTTGTTAGGGTTTTGGGCCCTAGTACTGATGTCAGCCCAGTAAATCAAGAGCTGTGGGGGATACTATCTCAAAAAATAGGCCAAGGATGAAAGTCTTTTATTTATTTTATTTATCTAGCATTAAAGGATAAATATACAGGCTTGCTTTACATAACTCTGCTAAGTTGGTGAGTAACATGCCTGCTCCCCATAGTTAGTAATTAATGGATTGGATCTTCAGATACAGAAGTGAAATTCAGGACGAAGCTTGTAAGTGGAAGCGCTTGGGGGAAAAGTTACTGCAGACATGAAGCAGCTACTCTAGTTTTCTTGCCTTAAGGGGTGGTACACTGATAGACTGTAAAGCATTCGTCAGGGTACTAATGATGACAGACTATAGGCTACAGTAAAGTATTGCCAGATAAAATAAGGTCTGTTCTTTCATCCTTAAGAATTGAATTGAGCTTGCTTGAAATTTCAGGATAATTTTTTGTAAACTGTGAGTTAATACTGATGCCCTTATCGCTCTTTCGCCAACGCTGCATCTAACATTACAAATAAAAGGTGTCAAAATTATAGACAGGAAGCTCTGAAACCTTGACATAATTTCTGAATTTAAATCAAATTAGTTTTGACTTCTACAGTTCAGATGCAGATCTAAATTAATACAACGCAGTAGTGGTCACATATGCATCGTGCCAGTCAAAAGCAATTTTTTTTTTTTGTAGTTACTTTTACTGCTTCTCTGTAAGATGTGATCTTGTCCATTAGAACTTAAAATATAGTTAAAGGGCCAAATCTTCCTTGCTTTACTCACCAATGAAGTCTGTGGGATTACTAGGCAAACCGAATTTGGCTTTTTGAAAGCCACTTGGCATACTACCTTGGCATTTCTTAGATGTTTTATCAAAGATTTTGATGACGGACACACAAAATCACGTGTATGAAAAGCTCTTGACCTAATTTCGTGCAGCGCTAACAAACACTTCTGTTCATGTGTTTGTTAACAATGCAGTCAAACATCCCGAGAACTATGGTTTTGGATTTTCTGATGTCTATCTGTGAATGAGCATTGAAATGTAAGCCTAAAAGGCAAAGTGTTATATTTGGCATTTGGGTGGTTTTAAGCTAACATTTTAAAGAATTATGTTTTGATTATTTTATTTAAAAGTCAACTTTAAAAAAAAACTAATTTGCAATAATGACCATGTTAATATATATAATATATAGGTTTATATAAATAATATATTATATTTATAAATATATAAAAATAAAATTCAGGCCACTAGTGGAATAAATTACTTTGTCCAGTAAAATATCGGTGGACCTGTTTCTGATTTGCACCAAGACCTCTTTACACGTTGCCAGAATCCGGTAAAGGGACCTTAGCATAAACAAGAATATTACCCTCTATCTAAAAGAATACTTTTGTTTTTGTGCAGGAATCCGATGGTCAGGGCTGTCCTTTCTGCCGATGTGAAATCAAAGGAACTGAACCAATAATTGTAGACCCTTTTGATCCAAGGGATGAAAACTCCAGGTGCTGCAGTATTATAGATAGTTTTAGTATGCCCATGCTAGACTTGGATGATGATGATGACAGAGAAGAATCTTTAATGATGAATCGGTTGGCTTCAGTACGAAAGGTAAATGTTTAACAGGTGCATCATGTGGAATCAAATACGTTTGTAATCTGTAGTAAGTGAGTAGTGTAACTGCACTTTAAAAGTTCTTGTAGTTTACTGAATAGATCTCAGGATGGTGAAGCACTATGCATTTCATAACAACTGTAGCCATAAAAATAAATCAAAACGAGTAGAATATTCTTGTTTGTTGAATGGGGAAAATGGGTTGTCTTCTCTTTTTTTGTAAATTGGGTTAACTCATTTGAGTAAAGTGGAGCTACATCAGTTTATACCAGTTAAGAATCTGGCCCTGTTTTGGTATTAGGCTTTTTTAAAAAAAATCAACTTAGAAATTATTTGTAGCAGATTTGTCTTTGGCTCTTCTCCCCCTTAATCGTTGAACTTGGTTGGAATCCTCTGTACTCGTTTTTGGTATAGTTGGTCTGGATATTGTGAACCTTATTGCTTTTTTATTTACACATTTATGCAAATTTACTTTAAATTGGTAGTATTCAGATTTCATTACTATACTGTGGTCCAGGTCAGATACTGTCATGGAATGGAATGCTATCTTTTTTGCATCACTGTCTATTTTTTTTTTTACAATGTGCTTTTCATACAAAGCCCTTGTACAAAGGCCACATACTAGCTCAAATATTCATTTTGGAATTATTTCTTCAACCTATAACATCTTAATTTATCATTTTCCAATCATTGTGTTTGCTTCTATTAAAGAGCACTCCATTCTTTTATCCCAGAATGTACGTCAATCAATGTCCTCATTTACGTACAGTATGTTTTGGGTTTTATCTGCCATTTCTGATACTCTTCCAGACCTCTTGTGTCAGAAACATCATTATCTCTCTATGTTGAAAAACTGCCTGATGTTAGAAACCTATTCACCATCCACCTCTCTGCCTTTTTATTGCCAACCATACCCTAACCTCTGTATGTGGTACTAAAGAACTTTTAGCCTTAAGTTGATTGGCTTTCATAATGTTACTTTTATGACCAGGTATAATACAATAAACTTTTATCAGAGATAAAGTGATTAAAAAACAATCTCAAACCATTAAGTACCCTACAGTAGTATATAGTACAGTGAAGAGCAAGCATAAACTAGATTAGTTAATTTGAATAGTCCGTGTTCAGCATTTCACTCTGTTGCTTTAAAACTATTTTAAAAGCTTTCAAATTCATCCTCCCCACTGCCCATGAATCTTACTTTACATTCAGCAAAGGGCAGATGCTAATCATTTTAGTTCTGAAGGCTGGAAACATTGTCTTTCCAAAGTGACTCCAGCCTTTTCCATTCTTGTTTGCCCCAGAACTTTCAAGTGGCAAATGCAGAATTGTAAAGTGTGTTGGATGAATTTCAGACCAATGTTCCCTCCTGATCTGGAAGGTGTTCTTGCAACTGAGGCCTCTGCTTGGATTCAGTGCCAGTTAAGGGGTGTAAATACCCTTTTTCCCGAGCTTTAGCACTTGCTCCGTGTTCCTGGGTTGCAGAGCCAGAGACAAGACATGGTCCAACCGCTTTTATGCAGTAGTCCCAAACTAAATCAATACAGCTGCTACAGGAACAGTCTGGAGTGTTACCCACACAGTTCTGGAGCAAGAGAGAGGGGGTCCCAGAGTCCTGTGAGGTTGTGGGGGGACAGCTTCAGGATTTATACAGAGCCTTTTGGTATTGCTCTTTCAAAAGTTTGTGTCTCTCTTCAAATCACTTCATATTCAACATTTCTTCCGAGCCTGTTAGAAGGAACACTTTTCCCTGTGGCATTTCATAGGTTTTATTCTTTTTGCATTCTTTTTTGGTTTCAGTAAGTGCTTTTTAATGTGTTTGAGGCTACATGATGGCTCTGTCCCTCATGGCTCTGTTGCACAATGTCACTTGAGTTGCTTGTGCAGTGGAGATGAGATGGTAAACTCATTCATTAGTTCTTCCAGCCAATCCATGCATGTGCCTTCCCATATTCCAGAGGTAAGTGTCTTAGAACAGTGTGGCGGGTTGGAACACAGAAACCCTCTTGGGACTGCCATCTGATGTGCCAAGACTACTTCTGCCCCGCTTTCCCTGCCAGCCTGGGACTTCAGCAGCCTGTCTTGTTGAGCCAGGCACACCCCTCTGCTCCAACACAGACCCAGGGTCTGAACCACGTGCCCCAAAGCTGCCGACTTAACTGAAAGCAACTTAAAAAATGTCCCTGTCTTTAACACTCAGATGCCCAACTCCCAATGGGCTCCAAACCCCAAATAAATCCATTTTACTCTGTATAAAGCTTATACAGGGTAAACTCCTAAATTGTTCGCCCTCTATAACACTGATAGAGAGAGATGTACAGCTGTTTGCACCCCCCGGTATTAATACATACTCTGGGTTAATTAATATGTAAAAAGTGATTTTATTAAATACAGAAAGTAGGAGTTAAGTGGTTCCAAATAGCAGACAAAACAAAGTGAATTACCAAGCAAAATAAAATAAAACACGCAAGTCTAAGCCTAGTACAGTAATAAAACTGAATGTAGATAAAATTTCACCCTCAGAGATATTTCAATAAATTTCTTTCACATACTGGACGCCTTGCTACTCTGGGCACAATCCTTTCCCGTGGTACAGCCCTTGTTCCAGCTCAGGTGGTAGTTAGGGGATTTCTCATGATGGCCCTCCATTTGTTCTGTTCCACCCACTTATATATATCTTTTGCACAAGGTGGGAATCCTTTGTCCCTCTGGGTTCCCACCCCTCCTCAATGGAAAAGCATCAGGTTAAAGATGGATTCCAGTTCAGGTGACATGATCACATGTCACTCTAAGACTTCATTACCCACTTGCCAGCACACAGGTATACAGGAAGACTTACAAGTAAAACAGAGCCCTCTACAGTCAGTTGCCCTGGTTAATGGGAGCCATTAAGATTCCAAACCACCATTAATGGCCCACACTTTGCAGAACTACAATAGGACCTCAGAGTTATATTTCGTATTTCTAGTTTCAGATACAAGAGTGATACATTTATACAAATAGGATGACCACACTCAGTAGATTATAAGCTTTGTAATGATACCTTACAAGAGACCCCTTGCATGAAGCATATTCCAGTTACATTATATTCACACTCATTAGCATATTTTTATAAAATCAGAGAGTGCAACGTCGTAAACAGATCATGTGTATTTCCAGAAAATTGAAAAGCCGCTTATAGGCACTGAAACTGATTTTACTGTTGTTCACATCTCTGTGGCTGAACCGTGACCTCCCATTCTTTGTCTGCTCCTAGAAATTTAAAATCACTATGATCTGTTTGCTTTTTGCAGTGCATCACATAAGGCAGTAAAGATTTTCTTCTTACTGCTGTAGAATATTGCTGTATTGGGATGCTTGCTTTCTTTAACTAAGACTGTTTTGTTTTTTCTATTGTCTTATTATTTCAATTTGTTGGTTGGCCTCCCAGCATACGTGATTTTTTTTTTTTAAACAAACCTACATTGTTGATCCAGAATCCTGCAAGTTTAGGGTACTTATTTTGAATATGAAATGCAGCAGCATAAATCTAGCTCTTACTACTTCATTCACACATGCTCATTTCTTACGGGGATTTGTAAGGGCTGCCTCTCCATCGCTCCCTATTTGTGCACCATTAAATTAAAGCACAAACACATCATCCCTGAAAAGCTAATAAATTGACTCTATCCTAAATCACACGCTGGCCAGTAAAGCTCACCGAGCTGAGAACGCTGCAGTTATTTTATTTTTAAACTATCTTGCCTCATGTCCTGGCAGTGGCCAGATGTGGGCTGTGATGGGCACACCAGAGGAGGCAACTTTCACAGCTATGTCCACTCCATTGGGAAGGCTCATCTGCCCTGGCATTCAGCCCTGAGGATGAACAGCAAGAGTATTCTGTTCGATGGCTAATGTCCTGGTGGTGTATAGAAGGAGAGCCAGTCTTAGAGCTAAGCACAGTCAGGATGAAGCTCATGAATTGCACTTGGAAGCATATTAGGAGATAGCATAGACCAGGGATGGCCAACCTGAGCCTGAGAAGGAGCCCGAATTTACCTGTGTGTGTTGCCAAAGAGCCTCAATAATACATCAGCAGCTCCCACTCCCAGCACCTCCTGCCTGCTGGTAGCCCTACCGATCAGCACCTCCACCTCCCTCTTCATGCCTCCTGCCTGCCGTGATCAGCTGTTCTGCAGTGTACATGAGGCTCTGGGATGGAGGGAGGAGGAGCAAGGATGCAGCAGGCTCAGGGGTAGGGGCAGTGGCCTTGGGGCAAGGGGTGGAGTGGGGGCAGGGCCTGGGGTTGAGCAGTGGAAAATTGGCGCCTGTAGCTCCAGCCCCGGAGTCACCACCTGTGCAAGGAGCCGCATATAAACTTCTGAAGAGCCGCATGCACTCCGGAGCCACAGGTTGGCCACCCCGGCATAGAACATGAATCACAAATGCTATATGCTCATATCGTCCTGCTCTGAGAAAGGATGGATGTCTATGTTCATCATTTAAATGAAGCTCCTGAGTGGTCTCCTTTGGGAACTCTGAATAGAGCACATTGCTGTTGTTCAGCCGAGAGGTAAGAAAGGCCTGTGTACTGTGACAAGGTCTGCAGTCTCTGGCCAGCCAGAGATGATAAACACTGGGAACTGTTTTTGGGGAATCTGCTAAGGCCTCTAAACTGAGGCAGTAGTAATTATAGCCTTTGTCATTCCCTCAAGATATATTTTCCTACCCACCATTGTCAGCTCCATCTTATCTGTATTGAAGGTAAGTCATCTGTCTGTCTTCCAAAGCCCTATCTCAGATGGGCACGGTGGAAGCAAAGAGAACACAGCATCATAGTTGAGTAAGGAAGCACCGAGGCGAGTGTCAACAGCATGTTGATGATACTGCAATGCAGAATTGCTCACCATGACCTAGCAGCTTTGATATACATGTTTCGACCAGGTGGAGGTGGCAAGATAAAATTCCCCCAGAACCCCTCGATAGAGATCCTTTGGGGAAGAAGAGTAGTTGCTTATCACAAATCTTCTTGGTCATCCTAAAGGAATGAGTGGAATAAACAGTTCACTTTTTTGTGGATCCCAGTCATCTTAGCTAGGTACAGGAGAGCTCCTATTTTTCCAAACTAATTGGATATTGAGAAATTCATAATTTGAAAAGGTTTATAAAATTGAACATCTTAAAATTACAGCAGGTGCGGTGCATAAGCCATACGATGCTTTACATCACTTTCTTCATATTCTTCGAACCATTGCAAGGTAATTTCCAATTGCATTGAAGGCACTGGAATGTGAAGGAATGTTTATCAACATCAATTTTGTCATGCAATTATTATTCTTTCCTTTGGAGAAAAATTGCTTCATATAATTGGTCTTTTGTGAGATTGGTGCTCGTAAAATTGAGGATCTACTGTATTGCAAATGAATCGTCAGCATCAGTTGTACTAAAGTCTGCTGAAAGATCCAATAAAATTTGTGTGTCCACATAATCAGTCTGTCTCTCACCAGGAAGCTTTAATTCATTAATGTTTCCAAAGTGTGTTGAGATCATTAGATCACATCACTATGAAATGCTGATGGGAGATAATGCTGTGTCCATTGTGACTCTAGGCTACGGAGCTCTCTGTCTCCATGGTATCAGATCAACTAAATCAGTCACTGCTTGTGACATTCCTTTTCTCACCAGTGTTTTGTTTGTTCTAATTGACATTTGTCCGACTTTTTTTTTTCTTTTCTGTATCTTCTTTAGATGCATATCAGGGAATATACCTGTATAAATGTGTATGATACAGATCTGGGTAGAAATAAAACACCGGACTCCTTGTTGTTTTTATAAAACGCTGTTTCTCCTTTTACATTTAGAATAAATAATCCCTGTAAAGAAGATACTTGAATCTCCAGTAGATGATTTGAAGTTGGGAATAATCTTTAGTACTCCATTGTCACAATGGATGAAATAAAAATGAGTTATCTGCCATATTATCATCACCAGACCTGGCTTGATTTGCAGGCTGGTTGGAAAAAAAAAAATAAAACAGAAAAAAGTCCAAATAAAGTTTATGGATAGGAACAAATCATTTAGATTTATTGATGCTAGGATAATTTTATCAGCTGAATAAAAACATTACTGTTATGGTAAACCACAGAGGGAAAGCACTAAGAGAATAGGAGCCCCATGCAGATTTTAGTAGGTCAAAGTAAATTAATATACGGTTGGCACATTTTCCTGTTTCAAAACCATGTGAAAAGTTACTTTGTCTGGGGATATCTGCAGTTCTCTAGAATTAATTTGATAGTTGTCTCAATGCACCAAAAACTGACTTTGATTCATGCTGTTGTCCTCAGAGTAGTTATGAGAAGTCAGCAAGACTGAAAGCTGCTATTTGTCATGAGAGCAGGCTCTGTACAGAGGATGAGTAAGTGTATGTTTAATGAATCATGCATGACCTAAAGATCTGGGCTCTCAAGAATTTGGAGGGCTTTTACTTCCCCTTGAACTGATGGCAAACCTATTGTTTGTGCATTATTAATTTTATCTTAATTGCGGTGACATTTATGTTCTGAAATGCTTTATTGCCATAATGCTAGAGTTTCAGCTTTGACACAACGTGTAAGAGAAAACAATTGGGGGGGGGAAAAATGGACTCAAACATTTATCTTAGCTAACTTCCTGCCTCCTCACAGGTCAATGTCTTCTTGATGACTCACCTATTTTATTGTAGTTTTGATTCAAAGATTGTACCAAAGAATTGGAAAATTTTTGACTTCATCGTTCAGTGTCTGAGAGTATCTGAGGAGTTTCAGGAGGTATTGTGCTGCCCCTTATAGTGGACTCTGACTAACAGGCTCAATTTATCCCTCTGTAAGGCTCCCACCACTTATATTTATAATTAACCTTCTTCCACTCCTTCCCCTGTTATTTTTTGGGTGGTTGTCTTATGTATTATTTGTTTTCTGTCTTCTGCTCCATCTTGTCTAATTTAAGCCTCAGTCCTTCTCAGTGCCCTTTAGGCACATAGGCCCAGATTTTAAAAGGTAGTTTGGCATGGCTGTTCTGAGCATCTCAACACATAGCTTATTTCGGAGCCCAGATCTCATTTTCAAAAGGGACTGTCAATAGACTTCAAACTCCTAAGTCCTTAAATACCTTTTGAAAATGAGGTTTGGGCTCCTAAGTCAGCTGGGCATTCTGATGCTGAGCACAGTAATGCCTAAATGCCTTTAAAAATCTGGGCCCTACATATTAACTTAAGTGTGTAAGTAATTCCATTGACTTCCAAGGTTCTACTCATGCACTTAAAGTTAAGCCTGTGTTGCAGGATCATGATGTTGGACTGTAAATACTTTAGGATAAAAGAAAAGGAGTACTAGTGGCACCTTAGAGACTAACAAATTTATTAGAGCATAAGCTTTCATGAACTACAGCTCACTTCATTGGATGGGGACTTTGCTTTTTTCCCTAATTTTTAAAGCCCCATCAAAACTTAGTGCTATATAAAAGTTAAATGATGATTAACTTTTTAAATTACCCCTTCCCTCCCTCAGACCATTCTGATTTCTGAGCTAAAAAACCAGGGGCACAGGATTCAAACATACTGTTTGAAAGGGGTAATAAAATAAATTTCAATAGGCGCATTTCAGATGTGCAGACCCTCTCCACGTTCTGATGTAGCATAAACACAAGTTTGTGTCACTTGTTTTTCATTTACTGCAAACTGGCTACCTGCATATCAATTGCCCAACTTTAAAAACTTTTATAAGGTTTTATTAAATAAATAAATAAATGGGTCTGGCAGGCTGGAGTAGACAGCTGGATCTCATTTTGTGCTGGTTTTGTTTTGCTCACATGAGACCTCAGAGCAGATAGAACAATCTGATCCAGCTGTCCTTTTCACAGTTAAATTACTTCAAAAGGGAGGGCGTAGTTTGATTTTTATTGTTACTTATTTAATAGTGTTTAGATTCACATGGTGACAAGTAGGTTTTGAAGTTCACAAGCCAGTTAAGATTAATAGTGATGTTAACTACTTTAGTGGTGCTATTCTGAGGCTACATGGGTATAGATTCGGAAAGAGCGAAATGCTCAGAGTTACAAAATATACGTGATCTCTAACCAGAAATGCTAAATGTTAAGAGACCTTAAACTCTGGATTAGAAACAATTTAATATACTAAACCCAAGACATTATAAATAATGCATTTTGTTGGACTGACTGGGAAAGATCAAATAGGCAACCCTATTTACATAGAAAAATGTGTACCTAGCTGCTTTGTTTCTATGTAGTTTTAAGTCCTCAAACAACCTTGAAGTAATTCCAGATGATATTTAATGCAACTAGGGCATAATCACCCTTATGCAAACAACATGAGCTGCTCGAAAATAAGCCAAGTTTCCAGTTAGGTTAATGAAGATTCAAGGAAACTTACTCATTTAGGAATCCCAAAAAGTCCAGTGCTGGTGCAGATCTGCTCAGAACGTCTTGGACATTTCTTGATGCAGTCCTTAAAATATTGTTGTCTCCTTGAAGTACATTGTGATCCTCACCATTGTACTGAATCGATCGTGTTTTCAGGCTTTAAAAAAGTGCCATGCTAGGATTTGTAAAGACGACTCGTGGATTCAAAAGCACCTGCTTTAGCACTTGGATCAGAACGAGATCCTGCAGAAGTTGTAGTAGTCAGTAATAGTATTATTCTTATTCTCTCCTTAGGTCTAGATCCACTAAGAGAATAGACATCACATTTTGCTGCTAGTTAACATATCTGATTGAGAAGCAGTTTTGATTCACTGCAAGCATGAAAGATCATTCTGCAGTACTCTTGCAAATTAAGTCCTAACTTCTTTCCTTTTGCAGCATTTCTGCCTTATTGATGAAGCTCATATTGTTATAAAGAAGTCTGTGCTCTTTTCCTTAATAGAATATTTATTGCACAGGTCTATACTGCAGCAGGCCCTCTGAGGGGTAAAGATTTCTGTAGTTTGTCATTGCCAGATTTATCTGTGCTTGTTTGTCTATTAATCACTTGTTACTTTACTGGTTTCAGAGTGGTAGCTGTTAGTCTGTATCAGCAAAAACAACGAGGAGTCCTTGTGGCACCTTAGAGACTAACAAATTTATTTGGGCATAAGCTTTCATGGGCTAGAACCCACTTCATCAGATGCATGGAGTGGAAAATAGAGTAGGCAGCTATAAATACACAGTACATGAAAAGATGGGAGTTGCCTTACCAAGTTGGGGGGGGGGGGGTGTCAGTGCTAATGAGCCAGTTCAGTTAAGGTGGAAGTGAGCTATTCTCAACAGTTGACAAGAAGGGGTGAATACCAAGGGAGGAAAACTCACTTTTGTAGTTACTTTACTGTTTCCTAAACCAGGGGTTGGCAACCTTTCAGAAGTGGTGTGCCAAGTCTTCATTTAATCACTCTAATTTAAGGTTTTGCGTGCCAGTAATACATTTTACCGTTTTTAGAAGGTCTCTTTCTATAAGTCTTTAATATATAACTAAATTACTCCTGTATGTAAATAACTTTTTTAAAATGTTTAAGAAGCTTCATTTTAAAATTAAATTGAAATGCAGAGCCCCCCAGACTGGTGGCCAGGACCCGGGCAGCGTGAGTGCCATTGAAAATCAGCTTTGCGTGCCGTGCCTACCCCTGTCCTAGACTAACCTGATTTCTCCTTCTGTTCCTTTCACTGAGTAACACACGCCACAGAAATCTCCAGTGAGAGACGTACAAAAAAACCCATTGCCTTGTGTCTGTTTTTAAGAGAGCATTTTGAAAGAGCTCATCTACCAGTTTCATATGTGTACTCATGCGATGACCAATAAGCCTTGGTCTGCATGCCAGTCAGCTTTCGTTTAAGATGCATGGATATCTGTGTACAGCTATAATTACTTCACATGCAAATGCAGTGCAGCCATCTCTGTGGCAGAATGTCGTAAAGTTTAACATCAAGCAACTATATAGCCAGAGAACACCATTAGTGTAATTACAGAAATTAGAATTTTGTGAGAACACTCAGCGTCACAGCCTGTCCTGGCTAAAGTACCCTGGGATGTTTTACTGTAAATAGTCAGGACCTCAACTTTAAGACTTATCCAACATTCCAGTCTCCCTTTTCTTAGCACCATGTAATAATGTTGATTTAGTGCTGCCTCGGAGGGAAGAGAAGCAGTATTTTTGCAACATGTGAATTTTCCTTGTCATCATCCAACTTTTGGCCAACACCAGCTCACTTTAGTCTGGAGTCTCGTGTACGTGGTGGTAATAGTAAGGCTGTAAGCAATGACAGTTTCAGATAGTCTGAATAATTTTTCTGCTATTTTCAACCAGGAAATTTAAGTAAAAACTAATGAGAGCCTTTATGAGGCTTAATGATGGTATGAAGATTTTCATACATACATAAATTACAAGACCAGAACGGACCATTATGATCATCTAGTCTGACCTCCTGTTTACTACAGGCCATAGAACTTCCCCAAATAATTCCTAGAGCGCACATTTTAGGAAGAACATCCCATCTTGATTTAAAAATCGCCAGTGATGGAGAATCTGCCATGATCCCTGTAAATTGTTCCAGTGGTTAATTACCCTAATTGTTAAAAATTTATACTTTATTTCCAGTTTAAATTTGTCAAGCTTCAACTTCCAGCCATTGGACCATGTTATACCTTTCTCTGCTAGATTAAAGAGCCCATTATTAAATATTTGTTCCCCATGTAGGTATGTATGGACAGTAATCAAGTACAGTAATCAAATCTATTAGAATTCTTTGAGAGTTTCAGCAAGCATGTGGGCAAGAATGATCCAGTAAATAGAGTGTACTTGGACTTTCAGAAAACGTTTGGCAGGTCTGACACCAAGAGCTCTTAAGCAAATTAAGCAGTCCTGGGATAAGAGGGAAGGTCCTCTCATGGATCAGTAATGGATTAAAAGATAGGAAACAAAAGCTAGGAATAAATGGTCAGTTCTTCTTCGAGTGTTCGTTCAAGTCCATTCCAATCAGGTGTGCATATGTTGCATGCAGACAGCCAGAAGATTTTTCCCTTAACAGTATCCATACAGTCGGCCTGGGCGCCCCCTGGAGTCACACCTTCATGGCGCCCAATATAGGGCCCTGCCAACCCAACCCCCACTCAGTTCCTTCTTACCGCCTGTGACAGCTTGCCAGAACTCTGTACCACTCTTGCCTTGGCAAGCACGTGCTTCACAGTATCTCTATCCCCATGTACATAGTTAGCATAGTAGTTATAGTTAATGTAGTTTTTTCGTATAGGTTTCCTTGCAGGGGGTCTTCCCTCCCGATGTTTTTCCCTGGCACTGGGGTATGCCTCGGTCCCTGTGCTTTAAACCGTGATCGGTCTGTGGCAGTGACCCACACTCATCGTGCCTTAAGTGTTTGGGCGAGGGGCATGTCAGAGACCACTCTAAGATCTGTAGGGGTTTTTGCCCCAGGACCCTGAAGGACAGAGAGCAGCGCCTCAGAGTCCTACTCACGGAGGCAGCTCTTCGGCCCCAGTCGAGCATGCCGTGCCTGACCTGGCCTCGAGCACCGCATCCTTGGTGCGCAGCATTCTGACACTGTCGATGTGGGAGCCAGTGCCGAGGAAGGACTCAGAGACCCTCTGCACTGCCACGGCTCTACCCATGGGCAGGTATCGGTGAGGCACTCCTCTCACTCCCCAGTGCCCCGTAAGAAAAAGGAGGCCAACAGAAGGCTCCCCAGCTAGGTCTAAGGACCAAGTAACGAGCAAACCCTCACTGGGTGCTCAATTGGCCGGGATCCCGTTGACTTATGCCCCAGGAGGGGTACAGTCGAGTCCAGACCCGCACTGCTCACCAGGCCACCACCACGAAGACATACAACTCACCTCCATGTGGCAGGCGTTCGAGGCAGCAGCAGACCTATTGGCACTCACAGTGCCGCCCTCACCTCCTAGGAGGGACAGGTAGCTGGCACTAATCCCAGTCCCTGTACATTCTGTGGGCAGGCCGGCGATGATGTCTGCCATGAGGCCATTCCTGTTACATCAACCACCAGCACCGGGGTTTTTGTGGGGGAGCCTCTTCGGTCCCCAAGCTGGCACCGATCCCCAGCACAAAGAAGCTCCGCTCCTCCCTGGTCATCACAACCAGAGACCTCAGAGGCGGACTCCTCCCGCTGTGATCATCATCCCTACCTGGCTCCCTAGCAGGGCCAGTGGACATAGTGGGCCTATCATCAAAGCCAGGGTTCCAGATTGTCATCGGTGGCCTCAGTCTTGGGCACTCACACAGCAGCACCGGCTGCTGCACTGTCCTCGGTGTCGGCAGCACCACCCACCCCCCCCACATCCCGACTTTAACATCAGAGGCCCCCTACACTGTTCTATAGGGACATGGTTTAGCTTAGGCCTCACCCGGCTTTCGTCCCGAAAGTTGTCTCCCAATTTCACATCAACCAAGACATCTTCCTCCTGGTGTTCTATCCTAAGCCGCACTCAAGTGGTAGGAAGCAGAGGTTCCACTCATTGGATGTCCGCAGAGCACTAGCCTTTTACATCAAGAGAACAAAGCTGTTCTGAAAATCCATCCAACTATTCGTGGCTGTGGCAGACAGAATGAAACGTCTTCCTGTCTCTTTTCAGTGGATTTTGTCCTGGGTCATGTCCTGCATATGTGAGTGCTATAACCTGGCGGGGTGGCTGCTCCTATGATCACTGTGCACTTCACCAGGGCACAGACCTCTTCAACATCATTCCTGGCACAGATTCCTACCCAGGAAATTTGCAGAGCAGCAACGTGGTCCCCCATACACACTTTCACCATGCACTATGCAATCACCCATCAGGCCAGAGACAACATAGCCTTTGAAAGAGTAGTGCTCCAATCCGTAGACAATTCTGACCCCACCTCCTGAACTTGGGCTTGGGAGTCACCTGATTGGAATTGACATGAACAAGCACTCAAAGAAAAAACAAAAAGAAAAGGAGTACTTGTGGCACCTTAGAGACTAACCAATTTATTTGAGCATGAGCTTTCGTGAGCTACAGCTCACTTGAAGTGAGCTGTAGCTCATGAAAGCTCATGCTCAAATAAATTGGTTAGTCTCTAAGGTGCCACAAGTACTCCTTTTCTTTTTGCGAATACAGACTAACACGGCTGTTACTCTGAAACCTGTCAAAGAAAAAACAGTTATTCACCTTCTCGTAACTGTTGGAGATGGTATTGTTCATGTCCATTGTAATACCCATCCACCTACCCCTCTATCGGAGTAGCCAGAAAGAAAGAACTGAGTGGGGGTAGGGTTGGCAGGGCCTTATATTGAGCGCCATGAAGGTGTGACTCTAGGGAGTGCCCAGGCTGACCATATGGATACTGCTAAGGGAAAAATCTTCCTACTGTCATGCACACAGCGCAGGCACACCTGATTTGAATGGACATGAACAATACATCTTGAAGAACAACAGTTACGAGAAGATGAGTAACCGTTTTTTTCCCAGTAGAGAGAGGTAAATAGTGGGGTTCCTCAAGGATCTGTACTGGGACCTGTGTAGTTCAACATATTCATAAATGATCTGAAAAAGGGGATGAACAGTGAGGTGGCAAAATTTGCACAAGATACAAAATTACTCAAGATAAGTCGAAAGCTGATTGTGAAGTTAGAAAGGGATGTCACAGAACTGGGTGACTGAGCAACAGAATGGCAAATTAAATTTAATGTTAAGTCCAAGGTAATGCACATTGAAAAAAAAATCCCAACTATACATAGAAATGATGGGATCTAAATTAGCTGTTCCCAAGCAAGAAAGAAAACTTGGAGTCATTGTGGATAGTCTCTCTGAAAACATCTGCTCAATGTGCGGTGGCATTCGAAAAAGCTGCTAATGTTAGGAATGATTAGGAAAGGTGTAGCTAATAAAGCAGAAAATATAATGCCACAATGTAAATCCGTGGTACACCACACCTTGAATACTGTGTGCAGCTCTGGTTGCCCCATATCAAAAAAAGATACATTAGAACTGGAAAATTAGAATACAGAGAAGGGCAATAAAAAGGATTGGGGTATGGAATAGTTTTCACGTGAGGAAACTGGGACGGTTCAGCTTAAAAAGGAGCACTCAGTTTACCAAGAGATCCAGATAGCTCTGTTTCAGCAACTTGTCCTCCATTATTTACCCCCAATTTTAGTGTCCTCTGCAAACTTTGTCAGTGATGATTTTTTCTTCCAATCACTGATAAAAACGTAAGAGTGTAGACCAAGAATCAACCCCTGTGCAACCCCTCTAGAACTGGACCTGTTTGTCGATTCTGCGTTTACAATGACATTTTGAGACCTATCAGTAAGCTAGCTCTTAATCCATTTAATATGTGCCATGTTAATTTTATATTCTAGTTTCTTAATCAAAATCATGTGAGGTACCAAGTGAAACACCTTGCAGAAGTCTAAGTATATTATGTCAGCGCTATTATCTTTATCCACCGAATTTGTAATCTCATAAAAAAAAAGGATATCAAGTTAGTAGTTGGATCCTATCAAACTGTAAAACCATGTTGATTGGCATTAATTATATTACCCTCCTTTTAATGCTTTATTAATCAAGTGCCTTATCAGCCACACTATTATCTTGCCTGGGATCGATATCAGACTGTCAGGCCTATAATTAACTGGGTCTTCCTATTTACCCTTTTAAAATATTGGCACAACGTTAGCTTTCTTCCAATCTTCTGAAACTTCCCCAGTGTTCCCAGACTTATTGAAAATTAATATTAATGGTCCAGCTCTTTAAAACACACCTGGTTGCAAGTTATCCCCAAACTGTCTAACTTTAGTAGCTGATGTTTAATATCCTCTTGAGATAATGGTGGAATGGAAATATTGTTATCTTATATGACTCATCATCCATTTTTTCCCAAATACCAAACAAATATTTATTGAACACATCTCCTTTATCTGAATTATTATGGATGATTCTGCCATTCCAGATAATTCTACCATTTCCATCCAGTATTCTCTCTTTTCCTAATATACTTTAAAAAACTTCTTCTTATCGTCTTTAGCTCTGCTGGCCATAGATTTCTCCCTGCATCCCTTTTGGTTCCCTTTTCAATTTTCTACATTTCCTAGCTTCTCACTTATACATCTTATTATCAATTTCCCCTTTTTTTCCATTTGTTATACATATAAAATTATAGCTCCCTTCACTTCCCCTCTATACCATCTCCCTTTTTTTAGCCATATTGTTTTCTGCTTTGTGAAATTGGCCCTTTTAAGCAACAAGTATATAGTCAATGGCAAAAATACTACATTAATACAGAGCTAAGATTGCTTGGTGTTGTCATCTCCTTGCAGAATGTTAAGTTAATCAAAACTCAAACTTCTGAAAACCAGGAAATGCTCAGTTTAGGTTGCCCATCCAGCTTTCACTCTGTCCTCCTTAAGCAGTTCCCCAGTATGCCTCACTAACACACATACCTTTGCTCTGTCAGCCCCACAGTTGTTGAAATGTACAAGCTCTTCACTTCCTTTCTCAATTGGTTCACTTCACCCACAGGACTTCTTATAACACTACTAAAGAACAAAAAGGGGGAAAAACCAAAATGGGCCCACACTACCATCTCTCTGGTTCCTCGGAGATAACAATAAGTAGCCAGAGGGAATTATTTGCATAAACTCCATGTGTAGTCAGTGTGTTAGGTGAACCTACACTAATTAGTGGCGGCAGTAGTTTTGGGCCTCCTTTGTAAAAGTGTCAGTGATATGAAGACATGTGTGGATTACTTTGAAGTTTGTGACGGACCTATGATTATTATGGGTGAGCGAAGGGAAGAGGTGCACGTATAAATGAGGATCCAGTGTGCATCACCTCTATGTGTAGAATGGTGTAGATTATGTCCAGTATCCGGGTGTAGGGCTTTTATTACTAAGGACATTGTCAATGGTGAGGTGGAATATCAGAGGATTCTAGTGCTTTAGGGATGATTAAGTGAAAGCGTAGATTGAGATGGTATCCTGTGAGTGTAAGGGAGTTGTAAAAGGTTGTGAAAGGTTCTGAAATGGTATCCATGTGGTATGCTTTCTGGGGAGTTGGTTAATGCGTGAGTGTATTCCAAGATCTGGAATTCCCTGAACATTAAAGTGCCCAGGGTTAGAGTGTGTGTGTGTGTGTGAGAGAGAGAGAGAGATACACATATTAAGGTGGTGTTTTGAAGAGGGTAGAGGGGGAAAATGGCATGGGCAACATTTTTTTTCCCTTTGTGAGTGGTTTGTAGAAAAAGGTAAAGGGTTTGTACAGCTCAGCAACTGTGGAGTTGGCAGAACAAAGGTATGTGTGTTAACTGGGCATACTGCGGCATTGCTGAAAGAGGGGCAGTGTTAAGGTTGCATGGGCACTTCAGCTAGGAACTTCCTGGCTTTCAGAAACTGCCACCCATGACTCAGTGTGTGCAATCTCCAGCAATTTAATCCAAAACTCCTTTTCTCTTAGGTGGGGGCTTGTAATTAACATATTCTTTTGACTCACATTACACCTGTAACTTTTTTTTTTAAATAGCAATATTTTTCAGGGCTTATATCTCTAGAACCCCGGGTCAAATCACTCCACATTTGGATCACTGACCTGCATCCTCCTGAGGCACATGAAATTTCAAAGAAATCCCATTTTAGAGGACTTGGAAAGTTGACCCTTAAACAGATATTGTGATGCAAGTTTACCTACAATGGCGCTGCTGCGTCACTATAATGTTATTCCAGTTATTGATCTGGATTTTATTCTATTTGCACATTATAAATGTTATCAAGTCACAATCACTTGTATTTAAGCTACCATTAATTTTTAGTTCTCTGATCAGTTCCTCTTTATCTGTCAAGACAAGGTCCTAATATAGAATTCACCTATGTTTGATGCACCCCTTTCAGAGTCACGAATTTGCCGTCTATTCTACTTAAAAATTCCAGGGATGTTCTAGTACTGGCAGTATGAGACCTCCAGCTTATATCACTCAAATTGAAGTCCCACAGGGTTACACAGCTATTCCCCCCCCCCCCCAAACATTATAAACAGGTGCGTAAGGAGCCAGTCATCCTGTTCTGATATGATGGTCTGTAGCAGATATCAACTAATAGCCCATCTTGTGCTTTATCTGTTAGGACATGGATCCCTAAGCATTCAAGATTATTTTCTTCCAAGTTACCAGTGACTTGGAAACACGTAATGTCATCGTTGACCTAGAGTGCAACTCTCCCTCCCCTTTTGCCCACACAGTCCTTCCTAAATAGGTATTTGCCATTGATTTGAACATTCCAATCAATGGGCAATTCCAGTTCCTCTTGTATGGGCAGTAAGGAATTTCTTCTCTTCATGCCCTTTGGTTCCTTAATTAATTTTGTTCTCAATATGTCAGATTGGTTCTGCGTGCTCATATCTTCCCTCTTTTTATCCTCCCCCTTTTGTTATTAGTTTAACACCTTCCTGTCTACTCTAGCCAGCCTGTGCTCAAGGAGATTGGTTCCCATTCTGCTGAAGTGAAGAATATCCAAACTATACAGCTCCCTTTTCCTATAAAAAGTGGACCAATGTTCCACAAAATCAAAACCCCCTCTAACTCTGCCAGTGGTTTGCTTTCAGAATCTTCTACCTTCTGTCTTCCTTCGCTCATGGGACAGAAAAGATCTCCAAGAAGATCACTCAGATGTTCTTCTTCAGCATGTTTCAAAGTTCTCTGAAGTAATCTATTATCTGAGAGAGATCCCATGATGCAGTGACATTAGTGCCGATATGAATCATCCCCAATGGATCCTGGCCCATCAGCTTCAGCATACTATCCAATCTTTGAGTGACATTTCGTGTCTTGGCTCCAGGAAGGCAGCACACAGTCTTATTATCGACCTGTCCTTTGCAGAATGTTCTTTCGATTCTTCTGAGCATTGAATCCCCAGCAAAGATGGTGTATCTTCCTTGCATGGCTGGAGAAGTCTTTGTGAGTAAGCTTGCGTTTCTTATAGGTTGCGCCGAACTACCATTGAGAGGTGTGTTCTGTACATATCACCATTTCCTTGGAACAGCTGAATCTTGAGAAGTATTTTCCACAGTTTCCACGTGAGGACTTGTTGTTGACTGGAAACTTCCAGCTATGTGTAATTTCTCCTGCTTCTCTTCTTTCTAGTGCGCACAGCCTGTCCAGTCTTGCCTGTCTCCAGCCATGTGGAATGCCAATATGATTTACAAACTGCCAGGCCTCCTCTTTGACATCCTCTCTCTCTGTCTCTGGCTCTTTTTGGTAGCCAGTTCCTTTCTTCCTTGAACCTGAGGTACTGATGTTTCCCAAACCTGGCAGTCTGGGAACTCTTCAGTTTCTCGGTAGCATCTCTATTTGCTCCTCCAAACCAAGAATCTTTTCCTCCAGCACAGTCACCACCTTGTACTTCATGCACAGGAAGCTGCTTCTGGTTTCAGGCAGGGGAGAAAAGATGGTGTATCCATTGCAGGTCATCATCACTATTCCATCCCCGTCCATCTTGAAATCACATGTAGAGCTGAAACTGGAAGGAAACTCTTTCACACTCCCTCTCTCCGCTTCCTCTGGAGCTCTCCTGCTAGCTACCTCTGTTCACAGTTCTTGTTTGCCTAGCAAATGACTTTATATACCAGGTCTCCCGGCTTAGCTTAACTCAACTCAGCTCTGCCCCTCGCCATCAGGGAGTGATTATCCACTCAGAGACTTCAAACAGCCAAGCTGATCAAAGCCTGAAGGATCAGAACAAACAGTCCTTATTACTTTGACACTTGTGAGTTACCAGCCATGGCATATGGAGTAGAAATAGTCACATAACGAATAGATATGGAGCTTAAAGCTTATCACACAGTGAAATGGGAGAATAACCTAACAGATGGGAAAACATCTTGAATTCTGAAGATAATAAACTGTTGGGCTGATGAGTCAAGAAAAAAATGAGGAGCATTCACAATAGTGTGCTTAAAAGAAAATACTTCACATAGAAGAACTAGAAAAAGATTCATGTAGTATAATAGATTGTAAGTGGCATGTAAAAAACCCAGGTCACGTTGCTATCAGAAATAATTCACTGCACTCAGATTTTCTGCTTTCATCTGTTTAGGTATTTCATATAGTGTTCATCACCCTCATATCAGAGTTCTTTTCACACAAAAAATTTTAAGAAGTTTATTCAGCTAAGTTAATGTAATGGTATACTGAAAGTGCAACTCTGAAAACTGACTCTAACCCTGCTTTCTGTGTTTGACTGAAACACTGATGAGTGTTCTTGGAGATGCATTCTAAAGATGGTTGTTCTATCCGGTATGGCCTTAAGGCACATAGGTGTCACATTCTGGGGTGCAATCCAGACCAGTGAGGGGCTATCAGCACCTGCCCTGCAACTTTGGTTGCCTCACAATGCTTTGCTGTTGTAGCTCCCAACCCTCTCTGACACCATGCAGGTCATTCCCTGAGTGTCTGTGTACAGCACTGATCCAACCACTCTGACCCCAGCAGCCTGTCAACAACACACCAGCCACACTCTGGCTCCCAACAGCATTGGTTACTACCTTCAGGATGAACCCAAAACACTCTGTCCCTGATTTTCCCAAAAAGCATTACCCAGACCTTTCCTGGACAGTTCAGATATTGGCGCTTCCTTGCCCCTGTACAGGGGTCAATACGCAATAGTTGACTACTTTAATTGAAGTTACCAAACAATTCAGTTTTAACACAACACTGAATTTTCTGATAAAAAGACTGAGAATAAACTTGTTTCCTGCAATATTGAACACCTCTGTTCTAGTAAAATGGATTTTTTAGATTATGGTTCCAGAGTGAGGAGTATAGGTACGCATGTGCATGGCTTTTAAGCGTGTGCTCAAGTCCTGTTTAATTAGTGAGCTTAAACAGATACTTAAGTGCTTTCCTGAATAAGTTCTTGAGGCCTTGTCTATGCTAAAAAGTTACGGCGACCCAGTTACATTGTTCAGGGGCATGAAAAATCTGCACCCCAGCGCATGATTTAATTGGGGATCAGTCCTGCTTTGAGCAGGGGGTTGGACTAGATGACCTCCTGAGGTCCCTTCCAACCCTGATATTCTATGATTATAGTTCAGTCAACCTAACCCAGTGTAGACAGTGTTAGGTCAATGGAAGAATTCTTCCGTTGACCTAGCTACCATGTCTCGGCGCTGCAGCGTTTCAAGTGTAGTCAAGTCCTGAGTTCATGACGGAAGATAGGTTATCTAGCCTTTGTCAGTATCTCATCGTGTGCAAGACTCTTATTTAAGCGCAGATTAGATGAAAACAAAACATAATAAAACAACTTTACAGCTAACTGATCTGTCCTAGCAATTTGGTATTTCACTTTTGCCAGCAGCCTATGCTGGAAAGTGTTTGTCTTTATATATTCGTTTTAGAGGTGGGGCGGGAATGTTCGTTTATGCGTCTGTAACTTGTTTAGGCTCCTGGCCTTCTGTGTGGTCTGAGTTCCAGAGTGCACCAGCACTCCAGGTGCTGCTGCTCTGTGTGCATGTCCCCCAAGTATTCTGTCTTTTCCTTCCAGGATATGGTGTTACAAGCATTACACACATCTGTGTTTTGAATAAAGATGTTGTATAGATATAACTAAAATGTCTGTGTTTATAAATGAGATGAGTTTCAGGAATGGGTTGCAAAACTGAGTATATTAGTAGCACAGACAGGGCCTAATATGAGGATTGAAACCTGGGGGATTGGATTTATCTTTAGATTACAGGGTACATTTGCATTCCTTTTTCTATATTTAGATTAGCCTTTTAAAAGAAAACTACTTAATTTTCAATGGCAATGTGTATTTTGTGAAACAGGCTGAGACAAAAATCAGCTTAACATTTGTCACCTGTGGACATTAAAAAAACTTATACTAAATGTAATATTGGTTTACATAAATTGAATTTGGTCAAGGGAAACTTATAAATCAAATGAATCAGAAATGATTGTTCTGTTGCATCCCGGCTTGAAGATTTTGTTTACTGAAAGCTTAGAAGAACTTATTCAGCTTTATATTGAAGTGTGATTTTAAAATGACCTATGATGTAGTGTGGTAAGTGAAAGATTCAGTCTTCATTGAATAGCTTTTAAAAATAATAAATAGAATCCTAAATGGGATGCTGCGTATAAAATAAACATTTACCAAGAGTAAAACACTATAGTGAACTTTCCATCCCTGCTCCTCTTTTCTGTTTCAGCTACTGCAATAATATATAATCTAATTTCTTTGTGTCTCTTTTTAAATCTTTTAATAATCTAACTTAAACTGGGTCTCAGTAAAACTTGGAGTAAGAGTGACATTAAAGCAGTTCATTAAATAATGCTGTCCTTGCAAAGTGGGTGTCTGTTAATCAGGAAAAGTGGGGTAATGAGCACTTCTAGCAGATGGCTAATGGCAAGCACCTTCCAATATCAAATGCCTTAATCAAGCAATGAAAGCTGTAATCTTAATGGATCAGGTAAACACTTGTAATATGCTCTTTTTTGTATTGAAGTGCAATGAGAGACAGAATTCACCAGTGACTTCTCCAGGATCCTCTCCGCTTGCACAGAGAAGAAAGCCACTTCCAGAGCCCGGGCAAATTCCCCATATTAGTCTTCCACCGGTGCCTCCCCGTCTGGATCTCATTCAGAAGGGGGTAGCACGGTCACCTTGTGCCAGCCCTACTGGCTCACCAAAGGTAAATCTTATTTTAGTATGTTTCTGTCAAACTGAATGATGAGAGATGATGCTTGTTAGTTTTAAGGTGCATTTTTTTTAAAGATTGGCTAGTGCATTTTTTTAATTTGTTATATCCAAAATATCCCCTAAGCCTTCTACCAAGTCCCTATGTAATTCTAACATGCCAGAATTCACTAAATAAGGGCCTGATCGAAGCCTCGTTTAAATCAGTGGAAATACTTGTTGCCTTCAGTGAACCTTGGATCAGACCTGATGGCCGTCCCCCTATAGGACGTCTTGTAGAATCAGCTAATGACACACAAACATGGTTTCTTACTATGTCAGTGTTACACAGGATTAGCTCCAAGCTTATATTTCTCTGTTTTGATGGCAATGTTACACATGATTAGCCCCATGATTATATTTCACAATTTTAAAACCATGGTATTGACCTACTCTGATGAAACAAGTCCCTGTAATAGTCCCTGATTAGTAACATTAAACAGCAACTGAAAGTACTCTAAAAAGTACATTTAAAAGGTCATTATCTGCATTAAAATTGCATGCTGTAATCAAATGATGATTTACACAATGTCCTAGCAAGAAAAAATTATGCAAATATCTTGCTATCAAAAACTTAAGGTGTGATAAATTAGGATCCATGTTTCAAGTGGATTTAGAAAAGGAAATAATAAATTGTACAAAATGAATACATACAGTTTGTGTATGAAGAAAACTGGTGATTTAGAACAGTTTTAAAAATTGTTTACTTGAAAGTCTGAAGGAGAACATACATAAAATACTGGATTTAAGTGTCTTGAATTTTCTCTATTATGAGAGAACCATTTTATTGTAATTGGTGTACAAATGTAAGAATTAGCTTAAATTTTGAAGGCTTGTTTGAAATCTGTATTTGTATGTTTGTGTGCATGGTAGTCCAATGATAAACACGCTATTTCTTTTATCAGCATTTTGCCTTTACACTTGACACTCAGCTTCCTTTTGAAATTAAATTTAATTCTAGCAGCATAATACTTAGCCAAAACAAATGAGGTATATAAAAATGTTTCCTCATCCCTATCATTTTTAGCTCCAGTTTAAGCTAAATGACAGAGTTAATTAAAGAGGCTATGGTCTTACAGCTAATGCTCAAATTCACTCAGTAGCACAAACTTCGAGTAGTGGCCCTATGAGCTCCACTTCAGGTGTATATATGCCTCTCAAGCCCTTGTTCGGAGATTTTAGTTAGCAGTGTCCATTCAACCCATGCATGTGTCCTATACCTCCTTGTGCTGGTTACTGAGGCTATATAGGGTTGTAAGGATGAACCATCCCCAGTTCCTTCTCAACTGCCTTGGCCTGAGATGCAGCCCTAGCGTGTCCGCCTTGAGCACTTCTCAGTTTTTCTAATATTCCTATAGTGGTTACAATTGTCTTTACATTTATATATAGTTATGTTATAGTTAGCTAGATAAGCTGAGAGAAGATTTTTTTTCCTGGCAGGGCATGCCTGGCTTGTCAGGTTTCAAATGTTGCCTTTCTTTCCAAGAGTCTATACCTCTTTAACATGTCCATTGCTTGGGGGAGTCTCCTAGATGTGCAGCTTCTGCCTGGCCCTCAAGTCCAGGGTAAGGAAAAACATGGAGATTAAACTCAGATACCCAATGATGGATTGCTCCCTTTGGCCAGCTTCTGAGTCACATCAAGAGGCCCCCCTGCCCCCCCGTACATCTGTCTCCTGACAGATCCAGTGCCTCTTCTACATCGGCACAGACTTCCCCTAAGAAAGGTGAGACTTTGGAGGCTTCAGGGAAGACTTCCAAAAAGAGGAGCACGGACAGGCTCTTTAAGGAGCCAGCTCAGAAGAAGTCAAGGTTCCTCGAGAGATCTACAGTCTCTGAAGGCTTAATCTCTCAACTTGGTACTGTTAAGTTTAAGGACACCCCTCTGGTATGACCGGGGCAGTAAAATCCCAGAACATGAGGAGAGAGATGGCGCCGTTAGGGCCTTGGTATCTTTTACCAGCAAGGAGGGCAAGCATAGACACTCAGAACTGGCACCATTGAGTCCAGCCAAATGTCAGTACCTATGCATTCAGCTCAGTTGTCTGTACCCAGGCATTTAGCACCCTCTGCACCGAGCAAGAAATGGCACTAGATACCATCAGTGCCTGCTTTGGTATGTCCACTATTGGCTACTATCAGCTTTGGTGACTGGCCTTGGCTTCCGAATCAGTGCCGATCCCCTATTTGGTACTGCAGGAGTTCAGATGTACTAAGGACCTCCTGATAATGCATGAACCCACTCCTGGGTACTGAGTGTCTTTCGATACTGAGACCTGGAGCCCTGGACTACCTCATCTGGTACCACAGGACTCTCCACTGTTTTCTGTGGGTGCTCCTTCTTTAGATGAGGTGGAGGAGGATGAAGGAGACCTCCAGTTAATATCCTCTATTTCTTTTGAGTATTCTCCAACATATCCCTTCAGGAATCCATCAGGCTTATTACCAAGGGTGGTGAAACCAACCCTGCATGCCACTTCCACTTCTATATGGGTCCCCACAATGGCTACACTGGTATTCAGTTACCTTATGAGTTCTCCATTTGAACTAATGGCAACTTGTTCTCTGTTGCATTTATCTATGAAGACAGCCTTTTTAGTAGCAAGCCCATAGAGTTAGGGAGATTGGAGCCTTGATGGCAAATCCCACCCTTTTTATGGTCCACACACTAAATTCTTACCCAAGATTCTATTGGAGTTCCACTTTAATCCTTTCATCTACCATTGGTTTTCCCAAAACCACATAGTTCTCTACAGGAATCCTGTTTACGTATTAGAAGGTATTAGTCTTCTACTCAGATAGGATCAAGCCATTTAGGAAGTCACCTAGGCTTTTAACTTCCTTCACAGATAGATCTGTGGGGTCCTCAATCTGTACTATCAAGATGGATATCTGGATCTATTGTCACTTGGTATGATGCTGAGTATTCATTCCCCACCCCCAAAGAGAGAGAGTGCCCACCCCTGCCGTGGTGGTGGGTGGAAGGGACTGCAAACTTACTGGCCCTCCAAGTCACATACGACAATCTTCAGAAGTTTGGGAGCCGGGGGTTGGGGCTTCAGCCCCACTCCTGCTGAAGCGCCGAGCTCTGGCAGGTGCACCCCGCAGGGCAGAAGTCCCGAGACTCCCCCTCGCCCCTGCAGGGCAGAAGTCCCTACTGCACCACCCCTTTGAAGAGCTTGGGACCTCTGCCTTGCCCCTCCCCCCACCACTCTCCTCCCCAGTCTGATAGGTGGGAAGGAGGCCGGGGCTGCTAGGGAGCTCCCCAAGCCACACTTTAATGGGAAAAAAAACTGCATGTGGCTCACAAGCCAGTATGGCCACCCCTGCCCTATGGCATTACTGAAGAATGTACCAGTATCTGAAATATGTAGGGCCACTACATGGACTTCAGTATATACTTTTTCAAATCATTACTCCCTGATCCATGCTGTCACTTCTGATGCGGCACTTAGTTCTGCAGTTCTGCACTCTATTGTGAAGTTCCCTCCTCCATCTGTGGTTACTGTTCAGAAGTCACCTGAAGTGGAACACCCATAAAGACACTATTCAAAGAAGAAGTTACTCATTTTGTGCAATAATTGTTCTTGAGATGTGTCCCCCTGTGGGTTCGCCACTACCTGTCCTACTTCCCCTCTGCTTCGGACTTTTCTTTAGGGGATGTTTAAGTGGAGAAGGAACTAAGGGCAATTTGCCTATGCACCCCTAGGGTATTCGTCACAAGGAGGCATAGGGCCCATGCATGGACTGAACAGACTCTAACTGAAAATCTCTGATCCAAGGGCTCGAGAGGTGCATGCACCCCTGACGCAGAGTAACCTCTCTTTAGTGTAGTACAAAGGGAAAGAGACACACTACTCCTTCTTTTTGGAGTATATATTGAATTCTTTGCACCCCACACTGAAAATGCACTTTTCAGTATTGTATATAGTCCACTGTTTTTCTGTGAAATCCAAAAAAATTCAGCTACCTCAGCCAAATACCACTATTTAGTAGAAAATTACATTTTGTTAAAAACTTGGCAGTAAAGCTGGTTGGAAAAAAAAAGTTGACTTTTAGTTGAAAAACAAAAACCCAAACACTGAATTTCCAATTTTGCAACAAAAAGTTGGAATTTTTCACAGAAAGACACTTTCCACAAAAACATATTTTTAGTTAAAAACCCAATTTTCCTGGAAAAACAATTTTGACAGAAATTTTTCGTCCAGCTCTACCTTGTAGCCTTCTTGAAAAAGTTCATCACTGATTTTTTTTTCATTAAGTAGAAGCTAGATTTAGTCACTTTTACTCACGTTGCATAGCACCTTAGAAGTAGTTCCACTTATTTCTGTGGGGTCTACTAGTGGAATAAGTTAGTATTTAGTGTGATAGACTGTTGCCCTTGAAATTCATTGAGGGAGTACCTGCAGAGTAAGGCTAACTGTAGTGCTTTCTTCCTTTCAGCAAAATTGTGGGTTATTTTTCTTGTAGTGTTAATATTCATAGATTCCCCAGGAAGAAGGGACCATTATGATCTAGTCTGGCATGCTGTATACAGTAGAACATCAGAGTTATAAACGCATTGGGAATGGAGTTTGTTCGTAACTCTGAACAAAACATCGGTTATTCTTTCAAAAGTTTACAACTGAATATTGACTTAATGCAGCTTTGAAGCTACTGTGCAGAAGAAAAATTCTGCTTTCCCTTTATATTTTTAGTAGTTTACATTTAACACATTATTGTACTGTAATTGCGTTTTTTGGGGGTTTTTTGTGTTTGCTGCTACCTGATTGTGTACTTCCGGTTCCAAATGAGGTGTGTGGTTGACTGGTCAGTTCGTAATTCTGGTGTTCATAACTCTGAGGTTCTACTGCAATACAGGCTATAAAACTAACCCAAAATTATTCCTAGAGCATATCTTTCAGAAAAACAGTTCAGCCTTGCAAAATGCTATACCGTCCAGGCACAAAATTTGCCTACCTTTTACCATGATGATTAATAGTAATGATTTCGGGGGTGGTGGACACCTCAGATGATTTGATGAGCATAATTTTGCAAGGTGGTGTTAATAATTTAATTCTTATGAAAATCCAGTTTTTTTCTCATATACTACTTTTATAGGAGCTTTGTAACTCCATAGATATATTCCTTTGATCACTAAGTTTCCTGCTTTTTAAAATATACTTGGGTTCATTATTTTTGCGAACAATTTTAAAATATATTTTATTTAATTTCTGATGCTGTTCAAATCTGAACAAGAAAATGCTCTGACAGAGGAAATGTACTGTGTGTGAACTGCAAGCACAAATATACAGTGAGCATGTTACCTGAGTGTGACTTGAACAAGTTTGTTCTAGTAATAGATGGCATGTGTCAAGGTTCCTTCCCCACTCTGAACTCTAGGGTACAGATGTGGGGACCTGCATGAAAAACCCCCTATGCTTATTTTTACCAGCTTAGGTTAAAACTTCCGCAAGGTACAAACTATTTTACCTTTTGCCCTTGGACTTTATTGCTGCCACCATCATGGTCTAACAAATATATAACCGGGAAAGAGCCCGCTTGGAAACATCTCTCTCTGCCCCCCCTCCCCCCCCCAAAAAATCCTCCCAAACCCTACACCCTCTTTCCTGGGGAAGGCTTGATAAAAATCCTCACCAATTTGCATAGGTGATCACAGACACAAACCTTTGGATCTTAAGAACAATGAAAAAGCAATCAGGTTCTTAAAAGAAGAATTTTAATTGAAGAAAAAGTAAAAGAATCACCTCTGTAAAATCAGGATGGTAAATACCTTACAGGGTAATCAGATTCAAAACAGAGAATCCCACTAGGCAAAACCTCAAGTTACAAAAAGACACAAAAATAGGAATATACATTCCATTCAGCACAACTTATTTTATCAGCCATTTAAACAAAACAGAATCTAATGCATAACTAGATTGCTTATTAGCCCTTTACAGGGGTTCTAACCTGCATTCCTGCTCTGGTCCCGGCAAAAACAACACACAGAGAGAACCCTTTGTTCCCCCCGCCCCTCTAGCTTTGAAAGTATATGGTCTCCTCATTGGTCATTTTGGTTAGGTGCCAGCGAGGTTATCTTTAGCTTCTTAACCCTTTACAGGTGAAAGGGTTTTTTCCTCTGGCCAGGAGGGATTTAAAGGTGGTTAACCTTCCCTTTATATTTATGACAGCATGTAAAGAGCAGAGTTGACCGTAGGTGCATATGCGTTCTAAACAAAAATGGGACTTGTCCATTCTGCCTCCTGGTCCCTAACCGCTGCTGCTCCATGCTCCTTCCCTCCCTCACCACCCAGTCCATTTTACGGTATTATTCCCCACTCCAAAAATGCTGTTTTCTGCAAAAGACATTTTGAGTTCCCAAATATGTCTCCGAATCCTTTGCATGACCTGTAGCAGTGCTTCAAAGGAGATATTGTGGAAGCCAGAGCAAAGGAGGATTCTGGAGAAGTTTAATCATCTAGAGATACCAGCCCTTCTCCTCCCTCCCCCCGGCAGAAAGAGGAACATGTTTTCTGAAGAGAGAGTTTCTGATCAAGAACCCCACTGCTGGAGAAGAAGGGGGTTGGGATTGGCATCCCAACACTATTATAATGCCACCTTAATATCTCGCATCTTAGACAAATGCCTGCTTAGCCTATGCCTGAAGTTTTCCCTTAGACAAAAAAGGTAAAGCGGTACGTTTTCATGAGTTGTGCATCCGTAGACTTAATTTATTTTAATTTCTGGTTTTGTTTAGTCTTCTCCATGTATGGTGAGGAAACAAGATAAACCCCTCCCAGCACCACCACCTCCCTTGCGAGATCCTCCTCCACCTCCACCTGAGAGACCCCCTCCAATCCCGCTGGACAACAGGATAAGTAGACATTTGCATCATCCTGAAAGTGTGCCTTCCAGAGACCAGCCTGTGCCACTTGAAGCCTGGTGCCCCAGAGATGTGTTTGGGACAAATCCATTAATAGGATGTCGAATCCTAAATGACAATTCCCCCAAACCAGGACTCACTGCAAGTTCGAATATAAATGGAAGGCACAACCGAATGGGTTCTGACCCAGGATTTATGAGAAAACATAGACGCCATGATTTGCCTTTAGAAGGTGCCAAGGTAAGCAATGCGTGGCACAGAGCGTGAAGCCTAATTTTATGTGTTAATCCAATGCGAAGATCTCATGTTGGTTAGAGTGCCATTTTATGTTGGCTGATGTCGATCTGCTTCATTTGAAGCTTTCCTGTCTATACTTAATAGAAAGGCTATAAATAAGAGAGGCTTGTTAAACTCTGTAATTTAAAGCAGCAGTAAATGAGGTTCAGAGTTAGGATTTAATTTTAACTTGAAGCCATCACAAAAATGGCAGCGCAGGAAAAACCGTTCGCAAATGATCCATAGAGTTGGTGCTGTTACTGACCTCAGTTATATGTTGTCTGGCATTCAGCTTTGGAAATACCATATTAAAGTTACACATACGTTTATTGATAAGTGCTCCAGTCTTAGATGAGTTGCGGACTCTGTAACCACAGCAAACCACGAAATGTGTAAATAATAAATGCACATGTCATAGCTTATACATTTTAAAAAATTTAGAACAAATTATCAGATACTTTGTATATGGGTGTGTGTGTGTGTGTGTATATGTGTGTGTGTGTATACATATAAATCGAATGTATAAATTGCCTTTTTTAACAGTAAAAAGAGCACATTTACATTGTGATTAAAAAATCCACAGCATCAAGTATCTGAGCCTGGGTCAACTGACTTGGGCTTGCAGCACTGGGGCTGTCCCCCTATAAAATTGCAGTGTGTGTACTTGGACTGGAGACCAAGCTCCGAGAGCCTCCCCTATCGTAAGGTCTCAGAGCCCAGGCTCCACCCTGAGCCCGAACATCTGTACTGCAATTGTATAGTCCTGCAGCCTGCTACCCGCAAGCCTGAGTCAACTGGTTCAGGCCAGCTGCTGCCATGCCACAGGTATTTTGTCACAGTGTAGACATACCCAAAGTGCCCTTAGTCACAACCTCATGCGCTGCAATTCTCAATTTGATATTATCACTCCTGTAAACCTCACTGAAGGAAAGCCATAAGGTTGCAGTATTGGGATAACTAGAATTGAGCTATGCTTGTATCTATGCTCATTCTTGTTGCAGTTAATTGCAATAACATCCATTTTGGCAGCTGGATCTTTGTCTGGTTCTCTGTACTCCTTGTGTGGCCTTCAACAGGGAGATAGAGGGCACCTGCAGTTGGAGCTGCAGTAACCAGCAGTGGCTGGTAAGGCAGACATGGGTAGCTTGGAGATAGTAATTTTTGATGTGAAGGAGCCAGCCTCAGAGGATGCCTCATCGGCTCTCTATAGTGAAGGGGATTGGAAGATGGAGGGTGATGCCATTTACAACTTCCCTTCGAGGCTCTGGGCTGCTCTGGCTTTCTTGTGGCCCGACGGAGGGAGAGGCTAGTGTGATTCTCTCCTGAGTAGTATGGTGTGGCATGGGCAACTTCCCCTGTCCACAAAACTAGCAGAGCTCCCTTTCCATACACTAGGTGCAGGAGGGACTGGCTTTGGCTTTATGCTGCTTCTCCCTGGGCTGTCTGCCATACTAGGATCAAGAAGAAAGGGAATCAAGTGGCTAAGCCCAATCCACAGAGTGTGGCACGAATCTGTTCAAATTATTTCTAGCTCCACAAGCAGTTTGAGCCAGTGAGTTCTGCCTCCAAAATTGCAAGTAGGCTCAAGATCCATTATAGGAACTCTGGAAAATTACATATAATATGTCCAAATAAATGTGATTAATTTTGAAAATGGAACAAACTTCTAATGCTGCTTTTTAGTACTAGAGTCCTGAAGCTGTGGAATTGGTGGGTGAGGCAGAGCCATGTTATAGCTGACATTCTGATGTGATCAAAAATCGCTTTAGAAAAAGTACACAAAGCAATGAAAATCTAGTGAGATCTCTGCTGATATCTTAATGAATCTTAACAGGAAACAATATCCAGCACAGTTGTTAAGTTGGAGAATGTGCTTCTATTTTAACTACCTTTCACTGTCTTACAAGCTTCATAAAAGAAATGATGCATGTTTACTGTACTGTTCGCATCGTTCCTGAGAACAGTTATGTATAGGGCCATCTAAAGGCCAGTAGCTGGTATTGGAGGTTTCAGAGTAGAAGCCGTGTTAGTCTGTATCTGCAAAAAGAACAGGAGTACTTGTGGCACCTTAGAGACTAACAAATTTATTAGAGCATAAGCTTTCGTGGGCTACAGCTCACTTCATCAGATGCATAGAATGGAACGTATAGATAGATATACACACATACAGATAAGTTGGAAGTTACTATACAAACTGTGAGAGGCTAATTAGTTAAGATGCGCTGTTATCAGCAGGAGAAAAATACTTTTGTAGTGATGATCAAGATGCCCCATTTAGACAGTTGACAAGAAGGTGTGAGGATACTTAACATGGGGAAATAGATTCAATATGAGTAATGACCAAGCCACTCCCAGTCTCTGTTCAAACCCAGGTTAATGGTATCTAGTTTGCATATTAATTCAAGCTCAGCAGTTTCTCGTTGGAGTCTGTTTTTGAAGCTTTTCTGTTGCAAAATTGCCACCCTTAAATCTTTTACTGAGTGGCCAGAGAGGTTGAAGTGTTCTTCTACCGGTTTTTGAATGTTTTGAATGTTCCTGATGTCAGATTTGTGTCCATTTATTCTTTTGCGTAGAGACTGTGGGAATAGAGTCTGGGAGTGGCTGGGTCATTACACATATTGAATCTATTTCCTTATGTTAAGTATCCTCACACCTTCTTGTCAACTGTCTAAATGGACTACCTTGATTATCACTACAAAAGTTTTTTCTCCTGCTGATAATAGCTCATCTTAACTAATTAGCCTCTCACTGTTTCTATGGTAACTTCCAACTTATCTCTGTGTGTGTGTGTGTGTGTGTCTTACTATATGTTCCATTGTATGCATCTGATGAAGTGGGCTGTAGCCCACAAAAGCTTATGCTCTAATAAATTTGTTAGTCTCTAAGGTGCTGCAGGTACTCCTGGTATTGGAGGTAGAAGGTCAGATACAGTTTGCTTCTTATCTAAGAGTAAACATCCCATATTAGAGCTGTTCTTCTACATTAGTAATGATTGAATTTTAATTCTCTTGCTCCAGTGTGATTGAGTGTCTTGTCCTCTATAGTGGTTTGATGTAAGGTTATATTTAGATGTCTCAAAATAATAGAGTATCTCTTCCATAAGGGTCAAATGTTGCCCTCAGATGCATGTCCATGACTCCTATTGACTCCTGTGGCAAACTTGCATTCACACAAGTCAGCAAAAACTATTTTTGGTAATATACTTTCAGTGAATATAGAACATCAGACAGAGCCTTAGGGATTTACCCAGTTGCCTGCTATTGCAAGGTACCTAAAGCAAAAATATAGCATCTCTGTGGCCAACATCAATGTGGAGCACATCATAAAACTTGTCAGAAGTCCAAGTTTGTGTTACACAAGTATCATTGTGGTTGTGTCTCATAAAATACAGCTTTCACAAAAGGTGCAGTTGCATCCTTCAGGAAAATGAATACATTATGCAGAGTTTTCGTTCACTGGAAGAGTAGGATATGGTTTTCAGCCATTAGGCCTTGATTTGTGCATGTGGAAAATTATGTGGGTGCTTTCATGCATCTGTGCTACTGGGTTTTACACGTGCAAATTCTAATCATGGTGCATGTCAGTGTTAGAATTTTTAATGTATACATTGCAAATGTTTGCACCTGTAAAATGCAGAGGCATGTATGTATGCACAGTTTTGCACACGAATAAGTTCAGAACCAGCACTTAATAAATTATGTGGAGGACTGGCTTAAAATTTGTCCCTTAAGCAATGTCTTTTTTTATTTTGTATCTGTGTACTGTTCCATTATTGTTGTCACACATCAGCAAACCACTCTCAAATAAAAGTGGATTAAAATGAACAATTCACATGGGAAAATTCTTTGCCAAAGGTGAATGTTGGTATCAAACAAACAAAAAACCCCACCCTCAAGGGATTTCTTAGCATCCTCCTTCTATGAGGACATTACAGTTGATTTGTAAAGTGACATTAGGAATTTGAGGCTTAATGAAGTTTTCTCATTTGCTCTTAATGTGTTATACCTATATCAGTAATGCACAGTTTTGACACTTCCCCTTATTTTTAGTCTCTAAACTCAGTTTAAAACTAAAACGACAAACTAGGTACACTGCATTCCCAAAATACAATGCTTTGGTAATTATTAACCACACTTGGCCTTGTAGTTATTGCCAATATAACTGGAAAAGTTTCAGAGTAACAGCCGTGTTAGTCTGTATTCGCAAAAAGAAAAGGAGTACTTGTGGCACCTTAGAGACTAACCAATTTATTTGAGCATAAGCTTTCGTGAGCTACAGCTCACTTCATCGGATGCATACTGTGGAAAGTATAGAAGATCTTTTTATACACACAAAGCATGAAAAAATGGGTGTTTACCACTACAAAAGGTTTTCTTTCCCCCCACCCCACTCTCCTGCTGGTAATAGCTTATCTAAAGTGATCACTCTCCTTACAATGTGTTTGATAATCAAGTTGGGCCATTTCCAGCACAAATCCAGGGTTTAACAAGAACGTCTGGGGGGAGGGGGAGGGGGGTTTGTATCGCAGAGCTTGGCTGTAGACAATGGATCGTGTGGTGTGGTCAGGGTGAAAGCTGGAGGCATGTAGGTAGGAATAGCGGTCAGTAGGTTAGAAGCCTTCACCACACGATCCATTGTCTACAGCCAAGCTCTGTGATACAACCGCATTTGCTCCAACCCCTCAAACAGAGACAAACACCTACAAGATCTCTATCAAGCATTCTTACAACTACAGTACCCACCTGCGGAAGTGAAGAAACAGATTGATAGAGTCAGAAGAGTTCCCAGAATCACCTACTACAGGACAGGCCTAACAAATGGCCCACCTTGATTATCATACACATTGTAAGGAGAGTGATCACTTTAGATAAGCTATTACCAGCAGGAGAGTGGGGTGGGGGGAGAGAAAACCTTTTGTAGTGGTAAACACCCATTTTTTCATGCTTTGTGTGTATAAAAAGATTTTCTGTACTTTCCACAGTATGCATCCGATGAAGTGAGCTGTAGCTCACGAAAGCTTATGCTCAAATAAATTCGTTAGTCTCTAAGGTACCACAAGTACTCCTTTTTCTTTTAACTGGAAAAGTGTGTATCCTAACTTAAATTGGGCCCTCCCTTTTTAGTGTTCAGTTTTGTTTTTTGATTAAAAAATACAGGTACACAGGTATTTGTGTATTCAGGTTTTTTAGCTTGAATTTCTTGGTCCTTTGACAGGTGAGAAGAATACTTTCATGAAAACAGAGTATATCCATTATTTATTTGCTAACTCTGTTTTTAAAACAAGACAAAACAAATAGCTAAAAGCCTATATTGTAGTACTTTAGCAGCTAATTCCAAAGGATGGATTTGAAAATTAAGGTGGTAATAGAGTACCTTAGAGGAATAAAGAGAACTTGCATAATTTTCCAGTAATTACTGGAGATCACCTTTAACACTGTAAAATAGAGAACTTCTCAAGTACTTAAAATTACTAATTTGAGACTTTCTCCAATGAAGACTGTTTGAATTACTCCATTTGCTTTTCAAGCAGGTGAAAAAATGTTGTATTTTTAATTAGGAAAATATTATTTCTGAGGAGTTGGTTTTCATCCGCTGTATACGCCTGAAAACTGTAGGTTCTAAAATTAGGCATCAAGGCAATGAACATGCCCTTTGTCAGAGTGGAATGTTCGACTTCCCTACTGATATCAGAGACTAAAATCTATTGCCTGGACATTGTATAGCTTTGCCTTTTAAAACTGAAAAATTACCATTTTTGTATTTTCAGTATTCTTTATTTGCAGGAAGGCACACAAGTTGAAGATATTGATTGCTAGCACATGTTGCTACATTTTTGGCTATCAAATGTGAAGCAAAAGTATTGTAACATAAAAATATTAAAAATTATTTTTAAAATTAAACATATAGCTTTGAGATTTGACTGACAGCCCTATCCTAAGGCTATTGGGGTGAGTGGGCTTTGTATCTTGCCCTAAAACCTTTTTACTCTTAACGATCTGCACCTGGTTTTCATGAAAACTGAGAAATCTTTTCCATAAGTAGAAGACGATGATTTAAAGCTGTCCAGCTATAATTTTTAAGACATTAGATAGCTGTGGCCTTTGCAATGACCTAAGAAAAATATTCCTGATTCTACTGTAATCAGTTTTATCAAGAGGTTCAGTAGTGATTCTTAGACCAGTCTAACTCTGAGCTGCTCTACTGTAACTTAACTTTCTTTTACTTGGAAAATATATAACTTGTATTATGAAGAGAGAGAGGAATGATTTGTGATTTAACTCACTACAGTTGAAAGACGTGGGTTGCCTCTTCTGTCTGTTTGCTGTGTGACTTTGGGCAAGCTGCTTAACCTCTGTCTCCATTTCGTAAAGTGGATATTATACATACTTCAAAGGGGTGAGGTGGGAATTTAATAAGTGCTGGTAAATTGCTTTGACGTGATCCAGTGACAGGAGCTCTAGAAGTCCATGATATTGTTTACAGAGTGACTGTTTTCCCATCCAAATTCACATAGAGAAAGCACCAACCCTTACATCCAGCTAGACTCTTGTTGAAAGCCCTTTAATTTGAGTCATATTTTAAGAGTATTGGGTTTACATTTACAGTTCCGATTATAGCTTTGTAGTAATGTTGCATGAGTCCAGTCTCATGGCTAGTAGAGGTGTCATGTTACTCAATCTGAGTAGCCAACCAATATGAAAATGCCATGCCATTGAGCTCTGGAGAGGCCTTATATTAGCCCTTTCACCAGTTGGCATCTAAATTGTCATCTTTAGGTTTCAGGCTTACCCCATTTCTATGAACAAGGCCATTCACACCTCTGCATTGCTGTTTAAGTCTGTCTGCCAGTTCTCAAAGTTAACATTGCATGAGTTTTAATACTTGATTAATGTTTCAATCTTTATGTATAATTTAATGGAAGCTAAGATTTAGGAGCACAAGTCTGCAGCAAGTGTTTACGTTGTGTCCATCAGTTCAGGCTTCAAACTCCTGGGGGATGGGCGAGTAGATCTTTTTGAACTTGTAAAACGGTACACTCCTGTGATGCTATATAAGTAACAATATCCAAGTAACATTTCTGTCCATTTTTCAGGAATTTTCAAATGGCCATCTAGGAAATGAAGAATATGATGTCCCTCCTCGACTTTCACCCCCTCTCACAGCTGCCTCCATCCTCCCTAGTATGAAGTAAGTCATCTTTGTCTGGTGTTTTATTATAAAAGAAATGCATTAATTACATAGACAATTGCACTGATTCTGAACCACTGTAAAAAAGAGCATTAACGAAGTTCTCCTGGTGGATGTGTTTCCCATGAACTTGAATGGGGTTTTTCAAAGGTAAATTGTGTTGACTAGGTGGGAGTAATTGTAATGCTAATTTAACACGTCACACATTTTTATAGTAAAATGGCATGAATTCTGGTAGGCATTGTGTATAGACTCCTAGCAGTGGGAGTGCAGAATAGAAGTTAGCCGTTCCTATTTCAGTTCCCCTCCTAAGCCCATGGAGAAGCTACTCAAAGCTGTTCATTAGAGGAGATATAGGACAATGTCTAGAGGTAGAGAGTGTGGTGTGTGTGTGTGTGCGCGCGCGTGTGCACGTATCATTCCCAACCCAGCAATGGTGTTTATATTTTCCGTGCTTATTCCTGCATCTAATGCTTTACCTGCAGTTCCTGCTGGCCAGATGATGATCCCACAGTATGGCCATTGTTGCAGAGTACAGCATGGGCACCCATTTAGTTGGGATCAGCAGATGCCACTTTCCTCTCACTAGCCAGAATGTGGCCTGGTGAATGTCGTCATTTCAAGTTGCAGGCTATCTCTTAAGCTTTGAGTTGCATGATTTGTTGTTTGATGCCAGATGTTGCTCTTGGCAACAAGTGAATCTTCTGATTGGGCTGTGATTTCCGCCAGGATTTTCTACAGAAGCAATGGATTCTACAGCACTCCAAACCTTCTTTTGTAAATAAGTTGTATGCTCTGGATTTTTTTCTTTGTAAATCATATTATCCCACAATACTTGATGGCCCCTGTGACGGGAAGTCACCTGATGTACTGAGATACCACCAAGTGTATCTGTTCTGCCAGCATGGGCTCCCCCTTTTACCTGTCTTGCTGAGCTGGGCTCTTAAAACCTCCTCTAACACACACATAGGCAGGGCCACACCCAGCTGCAGATCAGCTCTGGGAAGACGCAGCTTAAGGGACTTGCTCCAGATTCAGATGTCCGCCTCTCTCGGAGTACAAACACAAAGATATATTATATTCTCTTCTTTCCTCAAGGTGGAAGAGGGTATGCACAATTCTCGCCCCCACTCCCCCAGGTAGAAATCACATAAACTGGGTTATATTATAAACCAGAAATAAATGTATTCACTATAGCAGGTGTATTTTAAGTAGTTGAGGTTGCAGACAGAACAGGACAGATTACTAAGAAAATAAGAGAGCACGCAAACTAAGCTTAATACACTAAAGAAACTGGTTACATGCGCGTTCTCTCCCTAAACATGGCATCTAATAATAATCTTCACTGGCCAGATGCCCTTCTAACCTGTGCCCAGTTCTTTCCCCCTGTTCAGTCATAGTTGTTTCCAGGAGTCCTCTTAGGTGGGGTAGCAGGGGAGACCTGATGACCCGGATTACCTCACTCCCCACCCTTAAATAGGATTTGCATAAAACAGGAGTCCTTTGTTTCCCTAGTTTGCCTCCCCCTCCCCCCCCCCCCCCGTCCTTTACTGGGGAAAGTTACAAGAAGTCCCAGGTAATGTTTTCATATCCAGGTGACAAGACCACCTGACTCTGTAAGGCCCTGGTAGCCATTCTTCACAGGCTGACCCATAGGTTCACAAGAAGACTAAGCTATTTTACTGTCCATTGTCCTTGTTGATGGGCCATCAGCACTGTCTGGCTTTTCCACTGTTGTACTTGCAGGGTTGGCAGTGGGCGTCACCCAAAGTAGCATAGCTGAAATACGGATACGTTGTCAATATTCCTAATTTCAGATACAGAAATGATACATGCATACAAATAGGATAATCACATTCATTAAATGATAACTTTTCCAATCATATCTCACATGAGCCATCTTGCATAAAGTATCTCTCAGTTACGTCAATACGAAAAGCATATTTTCATAAAGAACATGGAATGACATGTCACAGCCCCCTTACACTGTGTAGTTCTTAGGCGCTGAAATAGTGTAGCTGTAGTTGTGTAATAAAATAATTACATCTGTCAACGTACTTAGCGTCTATTGAAAGAAAAAGAATTGTAACAGTAGAATGTGACATTGCCAAGTCTTTTGAAATCTTTGTAAACCCAATTTGCTGTAACATTTAGGCACAGCAGGAAGAGAAACAGCATTAAGGGTGAATGTAGCTCAGAATGTCATTGTTCTGCCACTCTTTACCAAAGCATAAAGGTTATAATAAAACTGCAATTGACAGGAGACACTTTAATTATAACTAAGGCTACGTTTTAGTCTTGGATATTTTTAGTAAAAGTCAGACAGGTCACGGGCTGCCTCCACCCCCCGGGAACCGTGGCCAGTGGGAGCTGGAGGGGGTGGTGCCTGCAGGCAAAGGTAGCCCACAGAGCTGCCTGGCCACACTTCTGTCTATGAGCTGAGGGAGGGTGATATCGCAGTTTCTGGGGAGCCCCCCCCAGGTAAGTGCTACCCGGAGCCCTCACCCTGTCCTGTGCCCCAACCCCTGTCCCCTCCACACCCAAACTCCTGCTGCTGCTGGGGAGGGGGGTATTGATGGCCCGAGACTGCCTCAGCAGCGGCCAGTGCGACTGACCATGTGCTGCCTGAGCTGCTCAGGTGGCCCCTGGACCAGGCACACCGGCTGCCCCAGAAGTCATGGAATCCATGACTTCTGTGACCTCTGACAAACATGCAGCCTTAATTATAACACATTTTCATTTGCTCACAACTTTCTGGAAAAGTCACCCTTTGAGTTGAAATTGTTTGCATTTAATCCAAGTTCAAAGGTGAATTTATTTTGGGTAGTTTCTAAACACAATATGCTCTAGCCATTTTCATTGTTGTCTGAGCATGGGAAAGAGAGGGAAGCTTGCTTATAGCTAGATATCTCAATATTGAAACTGGACATCTGTATATTGTAATAAACGCAGGCATGTATATTCCAATCATGGATTCAAATAAACACAGAACAGTACATGCATATATTTGAATGTTTGATTCCCACAGTCTGTGTGAGAAACAATATTGGCTAGAGTGACTATTTCAGAGAGAGTTAAAAATGGAAATTTTTGTTCCAGACAAAATTGTGATATTTCAGCATTTATTTTCATCTTGAACAGAAAGTTCATAAATGACTGAATTTGGAAATGTCAGAATGTTTAGTTTTGGTTTAGTTTGACATTAATCTGTTTCTGCTGAAATTTTCACTGTTGCCTCAGGGCCCCATTCTCTTCTATGGGCTGAGCTCCCTGGCTGGACCACATCTTCCATGATGCACCATAGCCACATGACTCCCAGTGTGCACCACAGCAGGTCAGCCAGAGATGAGATTGTGGGTATCATGGGAGTTGTAGTTCCACCAGGGTGTCTAATGGACAGAGGCAAATGGGTGCATGAGCGTCCGAACTACAGCTCCCAGGAAGCACCGCTGCAGCTCAGGCAGACAAAAATTGTTGAATTGATGCAAAATGAAATGTGTCAATTTGTTTTTACAAAGAGAAACATTTCAGTTTAGTTAATCTGACCAGAAACTATATTGTTTCAGTTCTGTTGGTGGAAAATTGAAATATTATCATAGATAATTTCCCTTTTGCAGAAACATTTTCCACCAAAAAAAAAAATTGATGGGAAATACACACCCAGCTCTAGTTTTTCATGATGACTCACTTTGTTTTTTGTTTATTTTAAAAGCCAAGCACACTTTAAAGTAAAAAAATATTACCTTGGTGTGTGTAAGGTTTTATGTTAAGAAAATTCAGGATATACAACTATAATTGTGCCGCATGGTATGGGTGCTAAAGCAGAAAAATTATCATTGTGCATAATAGCAAATACTACATATGTCCCATTTCAAATTGACCCAATTAAAGATCTTAATAATCTAGACCCAAGCTTGACAAAGTATGTGAAACCAGGTTGATATTGGTGTTGCACTTTTTAAAACTGATCAGCTTAATGAACTCAGATCATATTTGCAACAACAAAAATTGCTTTTGAGCATATAACATGGATAAGGTTCAGCCTGATGAAATTTGAAATGGTTGAGAGAATATTTTTACAAATTTTTCTCTCTCTAAAATTTGAGAGCCATTAGCCCTCATAAATATGTCAGACTGTTTTCTGTTTGGTCAAAGATATTCTAGCTTTCCATAGATGTTCTGCTGCGGTCTGACCTAAATCCCCCATCTTTTCTATTCTCAAGCCTCTGTTTAGCCATGGCTGGCAGCAAGGTCACATTATACAGAACAGTGGGTTTTTTCAGTTATTTTCATAAAAGTAACTCCAGCATCAGGACTACGGATACTAAGATCCTTTCCTTTTGTTGTTTTCTGTTCCCAGTTGGAAACCAGATCTTGCGAAGTCAGGGACTAGGTTTTTTAATTCAATGTTCTCGGAGCCTGATCTCTTTTACACTAAGACCCCTTTCCACTTCCAAATGTAAATGAGAAATCAGGCACAATGTGTGTCACCTGAAATATCAGACATCAAAGTAAATTTACATAGAAATTCAGGAAATATTTTGAAAATATTTTTACTAAGTATTAAATATCATTAAGATAAAAATCACCGCTGCTATTTGTTGCGAGATAGAACCTTTTTAAATACAAATTGATTGAATTTTTAAACTGTCTAGTAGTAATGAAAAATATTGGGGGGCACAAAATGAACAAATTAAGACTTTTAAAAACTTGTGGATAACTGTTTTAGAAACAGATTAAAATACTTACTGCAACCAAAGTGCCATGATTAATTCAGTAAAAGAAAAAGGTGATTAAAATAAGCTGCTAAATAATAGTTGTCATATGTAGCATTTTAATCAGTAGATCTCAAAGTGCTTTACAAAGGAGGTCAGTATCATTATCCCCATTTTACAGATGGGAAAACGGAGGCACAGAGGAGCGATGTGTATTGCTCATTGTCATCCAGCAGGCCTCTGGCAGAGCCAGGAATAGGAGGCAGGCCTCCTTAGATCCAGTTCAGTGCTTCATCCACTAGGTTGCACTGTCTCCCTTCTGAAATTTCATATATTTTGTATATCCCTCATCCATTTGTACCTTGCCTACAGCGTTGGGAAGATATTCCCATATGTCTCACTTTCCCTGCCTCTGCCATATTTGAATACGGTATTCTTAAGTATTCTAAAAAAAGTACAGGAAAACTTTTTAAAGAATTTTGACAACAATATTTTGCAGTTACAAACAATTGTCAATAGTTGCAGAAGGGTTTATATTTTCCTTGTCTGTGGGTTTGTTTTTGTTTTTTTCTTTTTACCAGATGTGCCATATCATTTGGGCTGCTGTTAACTTTGTGATTTCCCTGTGTCCTGCTGATTCATCTTCATCTTAGGTCCTTGATCTTCCTGCAGAATCTCAAGTTTTGTCTAATGGCCTTTGAACGTGTTGGGTTGACTTTATATTGCAAAAGAACATTCCCCTCATAATTAAGTAAAATGCATACCGCACTGGTTGCACCTTCATAAAGCACATGACTTGTACTAATTTGTATTTTCCACTCTGCGACTGAATTTCTGACCCAAAGTGAAAAATAATTGTGCTGTTGGTATTGGACTGTTCAAAATCCATATTATTGTATGGATCACTAGTGAACTGCATCATTTTTATGCCTGTGTTCCTTGTTAAGTGGAATTTAGTGTGAACTTTTTTCCCTTTCCTATGACTTACATACTCTCAAAATCTGCTTTCTCTTTTTTTAGCAGTTTTGACTAATTGGCTAGTTTGCATTGAAGAAAAGTATGAAAGTAATTTTTCACATCATGCATACAATAAGACATCTTTGCTCAAAAGCTGTCCTATTTCTAGCAAAATCATGCTTGCCTTACTTAGGTGAGTAAGTCATTTTTGCCTTTTTGCTAGTAATATGTGGTATAACACAGCAGGTTTTTTTCTGTGAGAAAAGGCAATAAAATTGTAATAAAATGTAAAGAATTTAGATCTTCCAAGAGCTCTTAATTTTATGAATATATCTCACATGTCTAATTGCTTTGAGAGTGTTAGGGGAAAATAGCATAAAGCACTCTGGATGTCCCCCCACCACTACCTTTTCTTTTGTTACTTTTATTTATTTCTATTGTTTTATATGTGAAAATAAATGTTTAGAGTAAAATCCTGGCCTCACTTAATTAAATAGGAATGCTGTCTTTGATTTCAGGGAGATCAGGATCTCACCCTTAATTCACTGTGATTGTTCCTGCAATGGCATTGGAAGTAGCATTATGTATACAGTGGCTCAAGCCTGCAAGATGCTGAGCACTCTAGCCCTGATCTAGGAAATCACTTAAGCACATGCTTAACTTTAAGCATTTGAGGAGTCACACTGGTTTGCATGATTTGCTGGATGAAGGCCAGAGTGCTCAGCACCTTGCAGGATTGAGCCCCCAACGTCCAAGGTTTGTGAAGCCCTTTACCCATAAATAAGGAGACCCCTGCCCCACAGGAGCTTGCAATGTAAATAATTGTGAACTGTCAGTGTGCTCAGAGTTCCTCCGGTAAAACTGAGATGGCCTCAGAATGACTTGACAACTAATGACAAAAACCTATTTTGATTTAATAGCTTTCCCTGATTTGCCTTTGTCCATCAATACTCTTCATGAAAAAGAGGGTGACATCTGGCTTCTTTTCAAACAACCAGAAAATATTGAGACACCATTGATAAGGATTTGACTCAACCTTTCAAATTTCAAACACTGCCAAATGGGGAGGCGGAGGGGGGGAGAGAAGGGGTGAGACTAAAAATTACTTCAGTGGGTTTTGTTTGTTTTATTTTTCTTTTTACCTGTACACAAATATTTCCAGAACTTTCAAAGTATTAGTAATTTAAAAAAAATGTAAATATCAAAAATAAATTTTAGGAAGAACGTTTCCAAATATAGGCACGCTACGTACTTTGTATCACAGGATATAGTGGAGTGTACATCTGATTTAACCAGTTTTGTAATTAAATCTCTGAACAATGTCTAGAACTAACCTGAAGGAAGCAATCAAAGCCTCTCCTAAAGTGTCAAATTTTGGATAACTTCAAATAAATCGATAGTAGATATCCATATTATAAAATCCTGCTCTGAGCACAAGAGTCTGTTTGCGAAACACAATTTTTATCTAACAATTACAAATTCCATAGAAATATCTGCCTGCTTTGCTTTCTGTGTATCTACCTCATTATAATAGCTTTATGCTAATAGTAGAATAATGAAGGCTTAGTAACAGGCAGTTTCTTTCTCAAGAATAGCCTTCTGTTCCTTCTATACTATTCTCGGATAATTTATAGTATGTGGAGTATAAACCAGAAGTCCAATATGATTTCATAAAACAAAGAATAGCAAACTACTTCTATACTGGTCAGCATTGGACATCTTTTTTTCAAACCATGGTGTTGCAAGAGTTTAACTTAGAATGGCTTTAAAGGTTAACAAGTAATAAAATAGTCTTCAGAGGAACTTGAGCGGCAAGGTAGCAGTACCTACTGATCCACAAATCTGAGAGAAGTCTTCTTTTGCAGGTCTTTGAACTTCCTCTCTATGGATTCTGACCTTTCCTGGTCCTTCTGTTACATTCTTCCATCCCTTATGTGGTGGGCACAGGGCAGTGACACAAACATCTTGTCAGTTTTAACTGGGAATATTTAAATCAAAGATTAGAAAAAGTCATTTCAGCCTGAACTATTATATTTACAAAAGGCCTTTTGCTCCCTCTACAGAAGGTGGTTGAAAACTACAATGCAGACAGCTATAGAATTTAGTTCCATAAATCTTCTTCTGTTTTTCAGTAGAGATCTGCCCTCGGTTATTAGTGTATTCACAAAATAAATTGTATTCCTGCCATTCACAGCTTGTTTTTTTAAAGTCAAAAGAATATTAATGATTGCAGGAAAGGATATCTGAGAGGTTTCAAAGAACTAAGGAGCTCCAGACTTTGAATATGTTTAGCAAATGTCTCACATACGTCATTCTAGTGCAGCAGTCCTTTTGCTTTCTCTCTCTGCTTTTGCAGACCTCGTGATTTGCTAGATCTATAGTGGCCACACTTATCCTTTTAAAGTAGCATCTGGAGTTTGGTAGTCATGAGACACTATTTAGTATAAATGATAAAAAAAACACTGCTTTCCATCAAGTACAAATGCACTGTGCCAGATGCTTCAATACTTTTTGTTTTGGTTTTTGGGGTTTTTTTTGTGAAAACAGGAAGCCAGGAATGGCTTGATAAGGAGTTCAGTTCAGCTCTATTCCCTTAACAAAATCAGCTGGACCAAAGGACTAGACATGAAGCCCACTCCCCTTTCAAATTCAAGTCTCTCTGTGACTCTCAGCCCTCCCTCCATCCATTAAACAGATGTGCCTGGCAGTGTGGCTTGAAGATCTATAAAATCTCAAATCTGTTGTCCATGTAAGCGATACAATGCATGAAAATGGTCAGGACCATACGTGCATTTGTTCTAGGTGCACCTTTTCAGAATGAGCAGTACACCCATTATTGATTGCATGATATTTCATAACCTGTTATCCAGATTATTTTAAGGCAGTTCACTCCTTACCATTATTATTCAATTAGTTTAAGACTCAAACATTGTCTATGACTGTTTCATTTAAGGTTGGAAGTAAATGACAACCATAAGAAAGCTTTACCATTTCCTACTGAGGGTGTTTTGTGAATTTTTTTATTAGATGTGGAATGTAATCATTATAAACATAGGTTTACAGTAAGGAGTGGAGAGCAAAACAAAATTGGTCACTAGAGATAGACCGTGTCCAGTCATCACTTACCAAGATCAAAGGACCGAATATCAGCCTTGTTCGTAAAGGTTTTCTCTTTTCATAGTGGCACTTTCCGTGTGTCGTTGCTAGCTGATGAATTACATTTTGTATATAATTTTGTTTATACTCAGTTTATGATTAGAGTACTTTCTTCCGTTTTTGTATTTTTAAAGCCAATCTCATACTTGTTACTAAGGCCAGGTAGAAGAACATGGGACTGACTGTGTATGGGAGGAAACCTTTCCCAGGCTGTGCAGTGGTAATATTTGACGGCTCTTGCGACCTCCAGCACTGCAATAGCGATTGCTTTGGTGGTGTTTATTCCTCTTCCTTTAGCAAGGGACTTGTTGGATTTGTGTGGCTACTGACCCACTGCCAGTGTTCCTTCTTATTCCTGCCGGATCCAGTCCCCTCCACATGAGTGTAAAAGGCGATTCCATTGAGCTGGGCTTTGCAGAGTACAAGCAGTGTGCAGTCCCCAGAAAGTACTTCTGTGCTCCTCCTCCACAATTCAGTATGACTTAATTGGGTTTGCTGGGCCCTCTGCATCAGTATAGGCAGGTGACAGATGAAAGGGACAGGGTCCTAGAAGTGCCTGTATTTTTATTGTTAACTCCAGTGTAGCACGTGTAGTCTGATCAGAAAAAGCAGGTTTCTCTGTTGCTTCAGTAGTGAGAGAGGCCTGAATCATAACCTGAATTCTGGGAAAGTTTGGATCTGCAGCCAAATCTTGTAAGTCAGGCCGCACACCAGCACTGATTTCCAACCTGTAGCTGTTCAACTACAAATGACATCTTCATAGACTACTAGAATTCTATGGAGGGGAAGGATAGCTCAGTGGTTTGAGTATTGGCCTGCTAGACCCAGGGTTGTGAGTTCAATCCTTGAGGGGGCCATTTAGGGATCTGGGGCAAAAATTGGGGATTGGTCCTGCTTTGAGCAGGGGGTTGGACTAGATGGATGACCTGCTGAGGTCCCTTCCAAACCTGATATTCTGTGATTCTATTCTAAGAATTCACCACATCCTTGTAACAATGAGGGCAGTTGTGTAGGAAGGTAAAATGACAATTCAAAAACTAAATCTAAAAAACACAGACAAACCTGTGACGGGGCAGAGTTGTTGCTAGAATCAGATTTGGTGAATGTCAGCTCTCTTGTTGAGCCCCTCAAAATATTGTTGTCTTACTGTAACCTTCATTTAGCTCCTTTGATAAATATAATCAGGTTAAGCTTCTTATATGGATGTTTTGTATTCTAAATCTATTTAAGTCTGCATGGCTCTCTGCTACTCCATTTGATGACAGAGTAGCTCTCTGGCTGTCCAAGGTTTACCAACTGCTCCACTGTACGGTCTTAAGAATGGGTGATATGGGAAGGGGAAAAACAATCTCATAATTTTGTTTAGTCTGACAGGAAATCTCGCTGTGTTACTGTCTTATAAACTGGTGACATTTACGAGAAATTTTTTTCTTTAGTGTTGGATCAAGCATGGTTCTTCAACAGTTAAACTGATGCTGGGCATGTTTGTTTGTTTTTTTTCCCCCTCTCTTAGGTGCGTCATTCCTGTAACAAATTCGCTTGCTGAGAAATCAAGGGAACACGTAGAAGAAGATGAGTACAAGATTCCTTCTTCCCATCCTGTATCCCTGAGCTCCCATCCACCTCACTGTCATAATATAAAACTTCATACTAGGTAAGGTAGCTTGCAGCATTGCACTGCTTTGGAGAGGAGAATAAAATCATTTCAGAATGAACTTTTGGCAGGTTTTCTAAAATCTAATTGGTTATAATCACGGTGAAGCTGTCTGCCTTCTAAAGGGTAATCTTTTCATGCTTGGGTTATTCATGCCCTTTTATTCCTCTGGTGGAGTTGAAGGAGAATAGAAGCCATTAAACTCTGTGGTTCAGAATTTAAGTAACAAAATGCAGAACACATTTGAATCAATATACTGTGACTATCAAAATACAGCAGTACTTCCCATGGTTTCACTCTCTCCTTGCCTTGTGTGTACCAGAGTTATAGCAACTTCTTTAAACTTTTAGAACCTATCTCACAGAAGACCTTCCTTTGTGTTTCACAGGAAGAAAACATTTTTCATTCAGGCTTAATATTTCTCTTTCACTTTAAATATATCTTAAAATAATATCTGCGAACTGTCAGTCTCTGAATCATTAAAGGGTTGTGGCAAGGAGATTTGGACTCAAGAGACATTGCAGCTGAAGGCTGTGTGGCTCATGGCAAACCTCTTGGTCCCTGACTCATAAAGCTAATCTGAGTGTGCGGAATGAAGATAATAATCAGGAGGAAGGCTGAAATATCAGAAGGGACCAATTACTAGTAGTCTTATAGGTCAAAAGTACTATCTTAAAATCAATTATTGATCTACTAAGTTCTGACTCTCTTCTGCAGCTTAAAATTCATTGATACATTAGGACTTTTTTTCCTTTCAGAATGTGATGTCAATGCAATAAAACTCAACATTCTCCTCATTCCAGGCTTAACCAATTAAGGTCTGATTTTACACATGTTTAATAAAAGAGATTTAGCCCAGTGTGGTGAAAAGGTCACTTTCTGATTACTACTTCTGTCGAAGTTATAAATTCCTGGAAATATAGGCTATTGTTGTTAACAGAATTGCTGACATGACCTTCTGTGCAAAGATGTGAATGTTTGACTGGTCTTTGAGTGTTTTCTAGTCATGTACCCTTAAACTCCCACCTATTCTTCTGGGGAAAGATTTTTTGATTTTTTTTAATAGACATTCAGTGTTACTGAATAGAATTGACTTTATGGGACAGACAGGATTTTAAAACTTTACATTTATGGACCTATTTATCAGGGGCTTTTTTGTTTGTCCCACTTGGGAACCTCAGCCGTGTAGTAGAGAGATGAGTTGCCTATATGAATGGAGGAAGATGGATGAAACATGAACATGCAAGAAAGAAGGAGAGTCCTGCGTAGGAATAAACTCCATTGGCTCTACAGCTGCCTAGGACTCCTACACTAGGGGAAGTCCCCAGATAAAGAATTATAGGAAATTTCCACTCCCTTGGTACCTCCTGTGTAGCACAAAAGGAGTGGAGTGGGGCTGAGAATCTTGTTCTCTATTTTGCAGACCATCACAGTTATAGATTTCAAAGCTGACTTTCCCACCATTCCATCTGGCCATTTGTTTTTAGCCTTGTTGATCCATAAGAGAGATTACCTTCAGCTGGTCATGGGTCCTTTAGACCAACAGTGCTAGCCTAGCACTAATCCAGGACATGCCACACAGAAAACTTCCTTAATTGTCAGTTAAAGTTGCTGCAATGATTTCATGTAATAACCCTTGTACAAATTACATATATAACAAGAAAGTGAGGCCTAAAATAAAAACCTGTGACACTTTAGAGAGTATAGAAATGATCTATTAATGAATTTATATAAATATTCTAAATGTTACATTAACTTTCTGCTGTTAGCTAATGTCAGTGCTGAAGTGTAAACATTCAAAATTATACATTTCACAAACAACCTTGATTACGACCAACAGCATATACTTAGGAACTGGAGCTAGGCAATATTTTTCATTCAAAAAAGGTTTTTGACAAAAAAAGGCTTATTTTGTAGAAATGACAATTTTTGTGTAAAATCACTCTTTAATTTTTGTTGCTGTTGAAAACACAAAAACTGAAATCTTTTTGTCAGTGTCTGAAAATTTCAGTTTTTTCACAAAAATTAGAAGAAAAATTATTTTTTTTTGCTTTAATAAAAAAATTGGCACCCCTTCTCACCTCTTGGTTTTCAGCAAGCTCTATTAAGAGCTTTTTTCAATGCATTTTTCATAAATGTGAATTTATTCAGCTGTGTAACTAGTATACATTTATTTGTAATATGCATATGCTGAAAGAGTTTGTAACTTTTTGTGGAGTCATACCAAATTCACGTTGTCACCTTCAAAACACATCACAAATGTTTGGTAAGCATGGGTATGCTTGGCCTCTCCATTTTGAAGTTAAATTGGAGTTTTTACACTCTGGCTGGCTGCTTCATGAGAGTGTCTAGTTTTCTGGCTGTGACAAAGACTTCATAAGGGGCAAAAATAATCGTGGGGTGGCTTAATTAAAATTCTGGATTGAGTCCAGATACTTTAAAGGAGACAAAGAGACTGCAGTTGTTATTGTGGATGTCATGTAGTTCATGGCTATTGAATTCCAACATCCTATTCTGCGCTTAATGAAAACATGTTTAATTTTGTGCCCATGTATTAGTATTATAGTACACTTCCAAAAGTCATATTATAATATACCAAATGGATTGCATTGTAGTTTTCTGTCTAGATTGTTAGTCAATTGATTTTTGTAGCTGACTTTATTTTATTCCCAGGTTTGTCTGTGTTATGGAAAGGAGAGAAAAGACAAGTGTCTCAGTAGAGCAGTCCCTACTAATATAACACAATTGTATCATTCTGTTTACAATGTTTCCCCAAAAAGTATTTCCTTAAAGAGGGAAAAAAAGTAGCTGGGATGTAGGATGTTTCATACTTGCTTACTTCGTATTTCTAGTGCCTGGTCACACTGAAGACATCCTCTTTGGCAGGGAGTTGTTAGGGTACTTTGTCGTCTATGGCTAGTGAACGTATGGAATATGGAGAGTAGACTCATAAAATAGGGCTGGAAGTGTCTTGTCTTGTTTTTTCCTTGATAAGGAGTCAAGGGTGGATTATTCCCTATAGTATATTTTTAGGTGACTTAATCAGTCTAGCTTCAAAGGACTCAAGCAATGTTTCTTCCTCCACTTCCATTGGAAGACTGTTCCAGAGTATAATAGGTCTCACCAATAGGAAGGTTTTTCTTCAGCTAGTCAGGAAAATAATTATTCTTTATTTTCATTTCATTTATTCCTATTTATAACTCCTGGGACCACACACAATTCCATTTCCTCTTTCCTGTTTATATGCTTTAAATAATTGCACACGCTTTATTCATCCATCCCTTCCATATGGCCAGCGTGTGTAGATTTATTTACATTCCTGCTAATGGTGAAACTCTAGATCTCTCTAGCTTGAAAGGGTCAATGATTTGTGAGAATGGTGTATGTAATATGACCTATAGCCTTCCTCTAACTGAAGAAGCTTATTTTGGTCCTTCCTACCTATACAAACGTTGCAGTTCTTGTCATAGAGTTGAGATGCCTCCATTCCTTGGTTTGTTTTTAACACTTGTTCAAATAGCACATAATTCACTATTGGGTGATTTTAGTTTCCTGTTTGTATCCTGAGCCTTTTAGCAGAGCTATCATATATTATCCATTAAGGCTAATTTGTATTTTTATGCCTGGATTTTCCGTAGTTTTCTACTTTATTGCCTGAATCACCAGGATTGCTAGTTCTGGGAAGTTTTAGCATCCAATTTGACTTAGACTTCTTTTTACGAACAATTTGTTTCCCTTTGGAGGAAAAGATAAAATTAAATATAAAAGACAAAGCAATACACCACTTTTTTGACAACAGAGGATCTAATGGAGACCCTCTAAATTGTTTTGGGCAGAGTTAAATAATTATTTTATTTTAAGAGTTTGACTAGGAATATTATGGACATGCACTATTTCCATGGGTTTGTTCTTGTTTAAAGGATTTTATTTCCAGTGTATTTACTGTTTGATTTCAGTAATACAATAAGGATAAATTTACATATGTAAGTTAACAGTATGGAGAAGTAGCATATTCTAGTAGACTGATCTTTGGGTTGAGAGTCAGGAACTCCTAAAGTCTAATCTCAGCTCTTCCATTATCTTGCAATGGAGGCTTGCATAAATTACTTAATTTCTGTGGCTCAATTTTCCCATCAACAGAATAGTGTAATTTCTCAGAAGGCTGTTGTGAGGATTAATCTGTTACTGTGTTTAACATGCTTTGAAAGTGAAAAACACTAGGAGTGTTTAAAAAGTTTTTATAACTTGCATTCCTCCATTTGTTTTGATGTAATCTATTGTGCTATAGTGTTCATTTTGTGATTTGGGGGATGAAAATTTGGGTGGTTGGTTGATTTCTTCCTTTGATCTCTGCTTTGAGGGTGTGCGAGAATGGTCATTGTGCTGGTATAATGAATGGAACACACAATGCTACTTCAGAGATGAAGAAATCCAAAACCCCGGAGTTAGGTATGTTTTTTTCATTTTTATTTATTTGTTTTTAACTCTAGAAGAAGACAACCAGTCTGACACATTTAGAGGTGCAATAAGAAAGCATTCACTTCTTGTTGCTTTGTTATTCAGGAGATGCCTTTGACGCATCCACTGCTCCAGTATCTTTACCACCTGCACGGCCTCCTACCAGAGACAACCCAAAACACAGCTCTTTGCTCAACAGGACGCCCTCCGATTATGATCTTCTGGTGCCCCCTTTAGGTAGCCAACCTTCTGCTGTTAAATTTTTAATGGTTAACATAGTTAAGATTAACCAAATACCAAGCTTATTGCAAAACAGAATAAAATAAAGTCATAGGTTTATTAAGAGTTTCAAATGAGCTATGAGCTAGATTATTTGAAGAAAACAAGTGAGTGTAATTATGCTGTGATCTGCAGTCAGTGCCTGTCTCAGTCCAGGCACTGAGCTCTATCAGCTTTACACATTGACATCCAAGTCCCAACATTAGTCAGTTGGTGAAGACTGATCATGTCATAGAAGGTGCTACGCCCGTTCCCTGCAAAATGGGAAAGTTTACCATGGTTGTATCAGGATTTAGTGTCATGCCAGAAACAGATGCAAAGGCAGTTTTAAATTCATCTTCTGATGGTGAACAGTAGAGAAAGCTTTTACTCTAAAAATCAGATTTTAGTCACTTAATATTGGAATTAGTCAAATTTCAAGTTCTCTAAATTTGGGGGGGGCTGACTTTTTGTGTGTTAATTTGAGTTTTCATTTTATCATATAAAAGGGAGTGACTAATGGAGATAATAAATCTGGAGTTTGTTTCCTTTATATCAAGAGATTAAGGTTTAAAGCAGAGTACGATCAGTGCCCAGAATCATCAAACGTTGCCCTTCCCAATCCTAGTCCCTGGTTCCCTCTCCTGGAGCCCCTCAACTTCTCCAGTTCAGCAGACACTACCCAAGCCACCCTCTCAGTCATGCTGGGGGTCTTATGCTTGCCCTCTGCCACCCTCTGTAGCCTACCCATACCTCAGTTGTGAAGTGTTGGCTCCACTAGGCATGCTAACCCACTATGCATTATGAGGTGTATTAGCTCACACTCCAATTACATAGTGCAGTAACAGAGAGCAGCACAAGGGGGAGAGGTGGGAATTGCACTGTTTGACAGCCCTGAACTACACCTGTCTGCTCCTCTCTCATAATGTAGAGGGTGAAGTCGCCCATGAATCCCCAGGACTGCACTTCTTGGCCTCTTGGGCCAGATCTGCTTATCCCTATGTAAGGTGACACACAGTATATATCAAATCCAGCATGGTCCGTACATCATCATTCCCCCCCCCAACTCCCCACCCACACACACAGATACACAGAGATCATCCTACAGTACTTTTCAGTGTGCTCTTTTATTTCAGTCGAGTGCAACATCTGCAGACTGGCCACCAAGACGCTGCTTATTTTACACCTTATTTTAAACCTTTTTCCAAACCGCCCCCCCTCGAAACTGAGTACACTAAAAGGTCATTCACAGCATGTTGTAAAGCATTCAGTTGTGCATAAAAAGAGCCAGTCTTACAATTTAATTATTGGAGTCACTGAACTTCTAGAAAACCCTAGGAGTGAGAGCCTCTGTTAGCAGCCATGGAAAATCAATTTTAAGCTTCACTCTTTTTTTTTGTACTGTTCTTAATGAAGTTTTGCTCTTTAAATGCAGGCGAAGATACGTTTGACAACTCACCACCGTCACTTCCTCCTCCTCCACCACCTCCCGCTCGGCACAGCCTCACTGAGCATTCCAAACCTCTGGGCTCAGGAAGCAGACCCTCTTCAGGACATGAACTGTTCCTTCCTCCTTCGGGTAAGAGTCACCAAGCAAACAAAGTTTTTAACGTATTTTTGTTTACAGCAGAAGCTTATCTGAGCTGATAAAGTTGTCATTGTCTGTTAGAAATACCTTTGCCCATAGCTAACTGTCTAAAAACTGGAGAGATTAGTTTTTAAAACTATAGAGATGAAACATCTCAGAGAATATAAAATAGTCTCTACTTTTCTTTTCCCCATGTAATAGATAAAATCAATATTTTCATACTAGACATGACATTTTGGTAAATAACATTTTTCTTATAGGAACAGTTATTTTAAAGTGCCAAGTTTTCCATTGAGTTCTGTGTTGCCAGTATGCATCATTTGTCATATCACCACAGAGTATTAGTTTCTTTAGGACAATATAATGTACAATTTAGTCTTCTTTTTGAATGGGGACAAAACTAGAAAAGAAGGGCAAAGAACAACAACATATATTTGATAGAACAGTTACTGTCAAATCTTTCTTCTAAACTATATAAATTGTAAACCCCACTGATTGCAAGGAACTGCAGTTCATCCCATTGTTCATGAAATTCATATACCCAAATCATTGTCTATCTCTTTCAGTCCAGTTTTCAGCCTGTATATGGCACAGAAACTGTGCTACTGTCTTGATTGATGTCCTCCTGTTAATGTACAGTGGTTGGTCCTCCATGCTGATTAACTTGGTTCTGTTTGCTGCCTCTGATGTAGATTACTCCCAACTTGTGGGCTGGGGTACATACTATAGCTGTTGAGGGGTTCCCTTCTTTCTTCTTTGGGAGGTTTCAGAGGATGTTTCTGGCCAATTATCTGCCTACCCTGAGGATTCTGTTTTGTGGTGATCTGCAAGGCTCTGTATTGTCACATATCTTCTTTCAGCAGGTATGTGAAGCTCCTGAGGGATACAGTAAGGCATTTTGGGCACTGGTGTCAGTAGTATGCAGTTGACAGGCAGTTCTGTCTTGTTTTCATCACACCGTGCTGGTGTGTAGTCTTTGCTTTCCCAGCATATGGATGACATTTGTTGTTAGATTGAGAGCAAGCTGGCTGAGGTGCCAGATAAATTAGCAGTGATGTGAGTGGGTGGCATAAATGATCCTGAAAGATGGTTTGCTTTCCTGTCAGAGAGGTTTTTGGTTGTCCCTTTCTTGTCTAATAGGTTCACAAATTAAGAGGTTCTGTTGGACCCCATCTATGCCATCCTTCCAAGATAGATAATTAGTTAAACTTTATTTTATTTTTAACACAACCCCACACTGATACAGCTCTGATACAGAATACTGTTCTTTTACTGGTAATCCCAAAATATAAACGCAATGAAAAATCTGTTTGAAAAAGAAACCTGTTGTGTCCACATTAATCATACATATTGTTCTGCCTCAACTGCAAGTCGATAAGTGCATAATTTTTACCATAAATCGACAGTCTTATGTACTTTTCCTTTTAAATTACATTGGACACAACATTATTCTCCAGAAATAGCAATTATAGAAATACTTTATTGAAAAATTCTGCCATAATTTGACACTTTAAAAATTGGATAATATTTCCCACTTAACTGCATCACTTAAAAGGAAATAGTTAAATTCCAAAATCAAGATGATAAAATAGAATACACAATAAGAATCCATGGATCAGAGTTGAGGTGATTGTGTTGTGTTAAACGTGGATTCCTTTACAATAACTTGTTCATTTTGTGGACAGTGTAAGGTTTATTATGTCCTTAACTATTCATTCCTTATGTTTAAGTGCTTAGGTCGTTATTTTTCAAACTGTGGGGTGTGTGCTCGCTGTAAGGGGTGCGATGAAGTTTTCAGCGGGGACCAAAGGACCTGGTGCTGGCCAGCTCCCACAGGAACAGCAGATCCTCGTGCAAACTCACTTCCCTTTCTCCACGCACATGGTCTCTCTCCCACACCTGTGCATGCACACCCTCCTCCCACCCTCTGGCTGCGCTGGGAGTCAGCATGGTGGCAGCACTACCATATGCACGTCTTTACCCCCAGCATGCACATGTGCACACAGGGAGAGGGCAGCGCCGCCTCACACATGCACTAGTGCCTCTCCTGGCAGCGGGATTTCAAGTAGGGCACGTGAGCCTTCTCTCGACACGTGCTGGTCACGTGGAGATTTTGTAACCCCCACCCCCACCCCCGTGCGGGCTTTGAACTCGGCACTATCCAGATTCTCCTTCCCCTGTGCTAATGGGAAGCATGCCTAGGACATGAATCTCCAAAGACGGGTGAATTGGGGAACCTCTGGCTCAGGTTTTGTTACTGTTGTCATATGTAAAGGATGTTGTCACTTAGCAACCTGAACTGGGTTTTGAAATGTGTTTGTTGTTTTTGGAATGACCTTCTGTAGGTTTTGTCTTCCAAGGACAGTAGTTAGTGAGCCAACGTTTTCAAATATAGGTAGCAAAATTAGACTTCTAAACAGACCTGATTTTTCAAAACTGACCTCACAGCAGATCCCATTGTACCCAATGTCAATTTAGGTACCTAAATATTGAATTAGGAGCCTAAGATAACACATTTTTGAAAATCTTGGCATCAATGATTAGTGTGTTGTCATTTATTTGTACTGCAGTAGTGCCTAGGGACCCCAGGCATGGACTCGGACCCTGTTGTGCTACGTGCTGTACAAACACAACAAAAAGATAGTTCATGCCCCAGTCTATCACTGTAAGGGTCAATCCAAAAGTCATGTATGTATTTGGATAATTAAATGTTTCTCCGTGAAATACAACGTTGAAAGGTATGTGGCTCTAGAGGTGTTGACATGCTTTAGCACAAAGTTATTTACAGGGTCTACCAAACCATCAGGTAGAATAGTATTTTCAATACCTCTAACATCTCTACAGACTGAATGTTACAAATAGTTTTGTTGCACTTTTTCTGTTTATTTAAATGCTGTATTCCTTTTGCTCAGCAAAAAACGAGGCAAAAAAAAATCTGAAACATTTAGAAATCAAGTTTACATTTTTCAGTTCACATCACGCTATTGCAAGGAGTTGCATCAATCACGTAATGAAATATGACAGGTTTAACCCACCATAACACATAGCAAAAAATAACAAAGCATAAAAATGCAGGAAGTGCTTGTCTCATAACTACTCTTCTGAAATGGCAAGTTCATTTAAAAAATACCCCTCACCTAAAAGCTTCAAGTAAATGTGTTACAGTACAAGTACCTGAGAGTAATTAGATGAACCCAAGTGACACTTTCTGACGTTTTCTGCTATCTGTCAAGATTTGAAAGTTGAGTAATGTACTAGTACTCTGTACTTTTCTTGTCACAGTTCAATTCACCATCCATCTTGTCAAATAAGCCACTGGATATGGATGACTTTGCAGGTTACAAGAATCCAAGTTTCATGCTTGTGAATTGCAGGGACAGAAATTACTCTAAAATGGAGTACTGAAGATAACCTTGTAAACTGCAGATAACATTAGTTTATGTGGAAAATTATTTGGAAATAACATAATAATTTAATATAATTTATAAATGTTCACACAAAATCTGGAAAATACATTTTATGGTCACTTAACATTTTCCATATGTACATATTAGGTATGATCTGTACTGTCACTGTTCATTAATCTTATAAGTGCCTTTGATTACACGGAGACACATGCTTGTGTGGTTGCTGTTTCATTCTTTTTTTTGAATATTTCTTTAGACACTGATTTCCAAAGCCATATTATGATTTGACAGTACAAGCAGTACAAGCCTTCAGGTGATTTCACAGGCATGCAACAGATCTAGTGAGTGTACAGTCAGGACCTGATCATCACAAAAAATATATATATATCCCTCCACCCACTGTGGTAAATGGATTGAAGACTGACAGTTGAGGAAAGCAACCTGTTCAGGATAGCTCTTCAGCATTGCTTAAAGTTAAGCACCTGCTGGAGTACTGTCTTCAATAGGGGCCTAAAAATGGAGAAGAGAGAATGTTCTAATCTTCTGCTTTGACTTTTTAATCTGTCTTCAGTAATTGGCAAAGACAGACACAAAACTTGCTTACCCCTATCACTAGTTTCTTTAATATATGTTGGGGAGGGAGACTATATTAAGTTAACCACCTCCATTGGTTATTGCTAGGCATAGTTACATCCCCACTGCATGAATGCAAGTAAGTGTGTGTGTGTGTGTGTTCCTTTTGACACACACCCACACACACACACCCCTGTTTGCACTCACAATCCCTTCTCTTCTGAAGCTTCTTGTTCATACAGCTCTAATCTGGTCCCGTGTGCATGAACCTTGCGAACATTTTTAACTTTAAGTATCCTCTCGTTTTTATAGATCTCTTTTTTGATCCAGCTACTAGTGTAATTCCTTTGCCTCCTGCTCGAAGATTAACAGGGGAAAATGTCAAAACTAATAGAACATCACAGGACTATGATCAGCTTCCATCCTCCTCAGGTAAGATGCAAAACTGTGGTTAGACAAAGTAGCAGCCTAAGAAAGCAAGTAATCTTAGCTCGGACAAATTGGCAGACATCAGCCAGTGCATTGCTATCTTGCTTTTGAGGAAAGGCCGCTGTTATTCACAACAAAAGCTGGCAGTTCTCTTCCTATGAAAAACAGATAGGTAACCATCAGAGAAACAATAAAGATGGATCTCCTGAAAGGACATAAAGTCCCAGAGTGGCTCATCCATCCTATGGTCTGAAGGGTCGGGTAGACTAAAAGTGAAAAGAATTTTCCTTTTAAAGATTAGTCCTTTAAATCCTACCCATAGACATTAAATGCTTACGTGAATTCTGGTATCCTTTTTTTTTTTATAAGGTATTTTCCCTGTTCCTTTGGAGATCACAAGAGGTCAGAAGTCATGCAGGGGCCACTGTGCCTCTTGGTTCCAATTTTATTCTTGTATTGTTCTGTGGACAAAATAGAACTTAAACCTATATATTGTTCTCTCAGATATGTACCAATGTGCCTTCCGTGGCTCTGGGCACTGTAAAACATTTTAAAATACACAGGAAACCCAAAAGCAACTAAAATAGCATATCTAGTTTGTAACAACCCAGTCAACATAATGTAACAAATTAAAAAGATGGCTATAATATATAGCATCTCTGATCCAAAAGGAACCTCAAAATTTCAGTCCAATTATAATGTATCCAATCCGACAGTTGGATTCACATGGCTGGACCCTTGCCCCCACACAGATCCAATGACAGATTGAAAGTCTGTAAGGAGCTACTATGAAGGAGCTACTGTAAGCTGGGCGTATAACTGGTTGGAAAACTGTTCCCAGAGAGTAATCATTAGTTGTTCATAGTCAAGCTGGAATGGCATATCAAGTGGTTTCCCGCGGGTTCTGTTCAATATCTTCATCAATGATTTAGATAATGACAGAAAGAGTATACTTAAAAGTTTGCAGATGATACCAAGCTGAGAGGGGTTGCAAGTGCTTTGGAGGATGGGATTGAAATTCAAAATGATCTGGACAAACTGCATAAATGGTCTGAAGTAAATAGGATGAAAGTCAATAAGGACAAATGCAAAGTACTCCACTTGGGAAGGAACAATCAGTTGCATACATACGAAATGGGAAATGACTGCCTAGGAAGGAGTACTGTGGAAAGGGATCTGGGGGTCATAGTGGACCACAAGCTAAATATGAGTCAACAGTGTAACACTGTTTCAAAAAAAGAGAACATCATTCTGGGATGTATTAGCAGGAGTGTTGTAAGCAAGACACGAGAAGTAATTCTTCCGCTCTACTCGGCGCTGATTAGGCCTTAACTGGAGTATTTTGTCCAGTTCTGGGTGCCACATTTTAGGAAAGATGTGGACAAATTGGAGAAAGTCCAGAGAAGAGCAACAAAATTATTGAAGGTCTAGAAAGCATGACCTAAGAGGGAAGATTGAAAAAACTGGGTTTGTTTTGTCTGGAAAAGAGAAGACTGAGAGGGAACGTGATAACAGTTTTCAAGTACATAAAAGGTTGTTACAAGTAGGAGGGTAAAAAAAAATTTCGTTAACTTCTGAGAATAGGACAAGAAGCTATGGGCTTAAATTGCAGCAAGAGCGGTTTAGATTGGACACTAGGAAAACTTACTGTCAGGGTGGCTAAGCACTGGAATAAATTGCCTAGGGAAAGGTTGTGGACTCTCCATCGTTAGAGATTTTTAAGAGCAGGTTAGACAATCACCCGTCAGGGATAATACTAGATAATACTTAGCCCTGCCATGAGTGCAGGGGACTGGACTAGATGACCTCTCGAGATCCCTTCTAGTCCTATGATTCTATCCTTTTATGTACAGTAGAAATCACTTAATACACCAATGAATGTACTTGCCTTTGCAGTACAACACAGCAGCTAATTAAAGGGACACTGTCAACCATAAACCTAGTCAGTTTAAAAAGAAATAAAGTAAAAGTAGTTTCATTATTACCCCAATCCCTGAGTCCTTTGCCTATTTGCGGTCAGTTTTCCTGTTCTTTACAAATGTATTTTTTCTCCTTTTTGCTGCATGAAAGCCCATACTGTCAGGGGAAACTGGCCAACAGAGGCCCTGAGTTAATCATGTGAGTAGTTGCACTGAGTCATGTGCAGGTAGCTGTTAGGACTGGGCCATGATGAACTGTTCAGGGCAAACAGTGAAATTGTATGTGTGTAAACTATTCTCAAATGTACAAAATGAACACATTGAAAAACATGGTTTTTTCCATCTTGTCTGTCAGTTTTAGTAATTGTAGGTGTTACTTGCCACATCAGTAGGTGATAGATTTTCCAACCAAAGTGTGATTTTTTTTTATTTTATTTTTTTTAAATACGGTAAAGTTGACATTGTTCCTTTAACAGTGTGTTACACCAGTATACCACAGTATAGATCAGGAAGTGAAGAACACATTTTCCAGTTGAAACTACAGGCAGGATTAAGCATGAAAAGTGCCAGAGGATCTTTAATGATCACCACTGTTTAGAACCTCAGTTTGATGTCTCAAATAAACGATAGCATTTTCAAGACTACAATTCCCCTAACAGAATGTTGGTGCTCACTATTTAGATAGCATTACTGGTTTTACAGTGCGTGTTAGTTTATAAAATCTTCAGGGAAGGGCTCTTGTCTTTCTGACTAGCAGAATGGGGCCCTGATTCTGACTGAAGGGCTTCTGGGTGCTGTTTTAATATACATATGTGATAATATAATAAACTGATTACCCTAAAGGTATTAGAGAGACAAGGTAGGTAAGGTATTACCTTTTATTGGGCAAACTTCTGTTGGTGAGCGAGACAAGCTTTTGAGCTTACGCAGAGCTCTTCTGAAGAAGATAATACCTCACTCACCTTGTCTCTCTAATATCCTGGGACTGACGCAGCTACAACAACAAGGCATACCATTTTCCCTCTGTGCCACTATAAAAACACAATGGTTGCTTCATCGATTATATTATTTCTAAGGCTTCTCTTTAAAGCTCACTTAGAAAGGATTTGCTTGCTTTTCACACGGTAATTTACATTTCTGCATAGTCTTTTAATGGATATGCTTTTTTCATGGGACTGGTATATTTTAAAGCCCTCCACAAAGGAAGCTGATGTAGAGAAGTTTTTAATTTCTTGCTATTTAAGATCCAAATAGTTTTCTTGGTATTGCTTAGTAAATACTTCATTACCTAGATGATTTGCATAAACATCTTCTAAAAATATCCATATGCTTTAACCTCCGCTATAAATATACTAATCCAGCATGCTACTACGTACATAAAAGTTTTCAGTTTAATTTGAATTAAATGCAACTGTTTGTTAAATCATGCTATGCTATAATTGGAAAGTTGTATTTGTAGTGGTTGTAATTCCATCCTATGGAATTAATAAGTTTCAGAATGAACAGATTCAGCTTACTCCAGGATTCAAAAAGACAACCTTGTATGGAGAATATAACTTCGTGCTTGAGGTATTCCTTAACCATTCATCTCTGATAGCCAGCAGTTGTTCGTTCCAAACCTGTTTTAGGATTGCTGTTGGACCTGTGTTAGAAAGGAAGTGAATGTAGTCCACTAATTAGAGTAAATTTTATTCCTAACACTACCACTGACTCACGGTACACCTTCTCACTTGACCCCTCTGTGCCTCAGGCTGTCTATTTATAAAATGGGAATACCTGCCTTACTATAACGTTCAACTTGATTGCTGACTTGTAAGGCCAAATGTGTATCTCATTATTAAGAGAGCTATCAGGTATATTTTGACAGCCCTTTAGAATTCTTTAATATCAAGAAAGTAGGTTGCATATGGTAAAATATAGTATGTTGTTTGTCTCTGACATCTATCACTTTGGCATCTAAGTACTAAACACAGCAATTTATGTAGCATGGAAAATTTCAAAAATGGCTTTCAATTTTTCACTTTTTCATTGTTCCAGAGGATTTATATATAACATAAACATTGTGATGGTATAATTTCTGAGGGAGTTCAGGTAAAAATAATGAATAGAATGAGGGGAAAAATCACTGATTCTAGAACTCTCTCTCTCTCTCTCTCTCTCTCTCATATTCACATACACCATCACCTTTTCGTCTCTTGCTCAGCTGCGATTTCCACTACCTAGGACATTTGTGCAGTCAATTACACCTGTGGAAAGCAGGTGTTACATGCTACAACTGGTATGAGCAGTGGTGAGCTGGAGCCGGTTCCCACCAGTTCGCTAGAATCAGTTGTTAAATTTAGAAGCCCTTTCAGAACCAGCCAAAAGTGCTGCCTTAGGCTCAGGGTTGGAGCACCGAAGGGGAAAATTTGGTGGGTGCAGAGCACCCACCGGCAGCTCCCCACTCCACCCCCGGCCCCAGCTCACCTCCGCTCTGCCTGCTCCCCTGAACGCGCCGCTCTGCTTCTCCCCCACCCCCCACCACTTCCTGCAAATCAGCTGTTCGCGCGGGAAGCCGGGGCGGACTGAGAAGTTGGCGGTGGCTTCGCACTCAGGCCCAGGGAGGCAGAGGTGAGCGGGGGCGGGGGGGTGCGAGGAGGGCCGCCCACGCTGCAGCAGGCACGCAGGGGAACTGCTCCCCACCTCAGCTCGCCTCTGCCACCCTCGGCCTGAGTGTGAAGCCACCACCTGCTTCTCAGCCCTACTAGGCTTCCTGCCGAACAGCTGATTCGCAGGAAGCTGGGGGTGGGGGGCGGAGAAGCAAAGCAGGGCGGTGCCTTCACAGGAGGAGGCAGAGCGGAGGTAATCTGGGGCTAGGCGTGGGGTGGGGAGCTGCTGGTGGGTGCTCTGCACCTACCAAATTTTCCCCGTGGGTGTTCCAGCCCCGGAGCACCCAGGGAGTCAGCTCCTAAGGTGCCACTTTTGATGTGATCAGTGGGGGGAGCAGTTGCTCCCCCCATAGCTATGCTTCCCCGCCCCTAGGAGCCAGAAGGACATGCGGGATGCTTCCTGGGAGCTGCCCCAGGTAAGCACCACCGGGACTCCCCACCTCGCCCTCCAGCAGGTCCCTCTGGCTCTTGGGTGGGGTGGGCACCCACTGCGGTGGCCCACGAGACCCTCCTGCCCAGTTCTGGGGGCAGTCGGGACAGGGGAGGGGGGTAGATGGGGCAGGGGTCCTGGGGGGGGCGTCAAGGAACTTGGGGGGTTGGATGGGGCAGGAGTCCTGGGCCGCGGGGGTGGGCAATGAACCCCTCATGCAGTGAGGAGGGAACCAGTTAAGATTTTGGCAGCTCATCACTGGGTATGAGTAAATGGAGCAGTCTGACTTCCACACTCACTTTGCTCAAATGTAAATGACTACCCAAGATGCAAGGTAGAGGAGAATGTGTATACATTTATTGTATCTCCTTAGTATTGCACTTAAATGCTCTGTGCGAAATGGGTTCAAAGCTGTGTGGCTTTCGGAGCCCTGCCTACAATCTGGCCTTTTTAATGCACTGTTATGCCATTGTCCACATTGCTCTGGGGTGCGCTAATAAATATAAATGTAAAATCATGCTTGCCTCTCTTTAAATTATTTATAAATGACAAAAGAAAAATTCATCCGGCTTGGTGCATTTTTCCTATTGTTACATACTTAAAGGTTGATTTAAATATAGTTCAGACTCCTCTTGTCTGCAAGCATCTGCTTGAGCACTGTGATGCCTTGTTGAGCCCCAGGTTTTAGGGCTCTGAGGAAGATTTACGCTTTTTTAGCATTCTACAGTGAGGCAGCAAAGTTCTTCACTCAGGCTCCCTCAGCTCCTCAAAATGAGAGATCCCCTTGCCTCTCTAATATCCCCTCGAAGGTGTTTTTTCCTCTACCCCAAATAGACTTGTCTGCCTTCCTCCACTCCACAGAGACCCTCACAAGACAAGCTTGCTTCCTCACTCTCACCCTCCAGCAGGCATGCTTGCATGGTGCTGTTTATCCCTGCTGCTTCCCAGACTGGCAGTAGCAGAAGCTGGGATGTGTTTAAGAAGCAGGAAGGGAACAGAGTGGGTGGCTCACTGCAGGGGGAAATGAAACTATTTGACATCATTACCCGGGCAGTGAGAGTCCTGATTTATCCTTTCCTCTCAGCAGCTTAGGAGGTCCCTTTCTCCCCACCACAGACTTTCTCCCCCTAACCTTCTGCTAGTGAGCCATAGTTGTTTATTAAATTAGCCGGTCCCCAGGCATTATCTCCTTTGGGATTAACTAGTTTCCTAAGGGTTGAAGGCATCATGGAAGCAGACATGTGAGTGATTGAGGCTGCCTGCTCAGAGGCTGAAACAATTAATTGAATTATATGAATATACAATTAACTGAAAATTCAACTAGAGATTTTTATTTTTTTTTTTAAGAATCCAAGGTGGCTGGCACATCTGAGTGTGTGGCAGGAAAGAAAGGCCTGTTTAAATGCCTCTGACTCTTTGTGTCCAGATGGAAGTGCAGTTTAAGCTTAGTATTTTTAAACTCAGAATCTAACAGGATACCCATAGTCCGCTAAAATTTTATATGGATGTGAAGATATTGAGAAGAGGTGTCAGCATTTTAAAAAAATGGGGAATTGAGTTACACAGAGAGTGAGAGCTGGAGATTTAAAAGGACCTGTGCTGTAGAGACATTGGTGGAATGAGAAGAAAATATATGTTGCAAATCTTCAGAAAGAATTAAAAATGGTCTCCCTAAATTATATTTGTTTCAGCAGGTTTTAGGCAGCATGAAGCTTTTAGTCAAGAAAAAACTCCAATTTTGGGTTCAGATTGGAGCTGCCAGAACTAGTTATTCATTCATTCACATTCTCTCTCTCTCTCTCTCCCCCCCTCTCCCCACCGACACCCGCCCCAAACTGTATCAAATTTAATTGTATTATTTGTTCTTTAGATACTTTTCTTCCATAATGATTTTTCTAAAATTGCTTTGATAGTCATATTTTTAGCCTCAGATTTACATATGCTACATTATTTGTCTTGCAATTTTCTAGTATTGTGCATGCTTTGATTTTAATTATGGACCGTATTCTTCAATAATACTGTAAATTGAGTTTTGTAAAATAAGTCTGAATTCCTGATTTTACTTATTCCTCTCTTACTGGTAAGTAAACTTTCTGAAATATTGCTAATCATCTAATCCTACAAGTATTTCACGCCCCTTTCCCTAGTAGGCTCAAACCTGTCTTGTGTTGTCTTTTTATCATTAGCATTTATATAGCACTTTTCATCTTCAGTGTCCTTTATAAAGACAAAATAATCCAATCTGCTGTTTTTCTCATCACCATGTTGTGCAGAAATAAGCAATGTTTCCAGCACAAGATTCAACCCAGTCTTTTAAGATGAAATCTGAATAAAATTACTCTCATCTATTTGTTACATTAACCCCACCATCTTTCTAGAAAAATATTTCCTGGATCTTGTCTGACTTAACAATAGAATTCCTGTACTGATGCTAACAAGCTTATCTGAATGCATAAAAACTGAGTCAGGAAATGCATCTTGAGTCGACCTATATCAGTGGTTCTTAACTTGGGGTACACGCACACCCTCTGGGTGCGAGATGCCCTTTCTGGGGGTGTGAGACATGCCAGATTTTTTTAGAAGGTAAATCATCAAACACAAATTAAGCAGAGGTATGAAAGCACAACTACTTTGTTTCATCAAACCTATGTATTTATTAACATTATACATTTTTTAACGATTACTGTAATATACAAACAAAAATATATTTGGGTTTAAAGAACTGACCTACTTCAAGGATTCTTGATAAGGGGTGCGAGAACATATTTTGAGAACCAAAGGGGTGCAGGCTGCAGTAAAAGTTAAGAACAACTGAGCTATATGAATGACTAGGTGGATCCATTGGAGATGTTTAACGTGCTCTGTGGGATTACAATCCAGATAGTCTCCCTGTACAAAACTGAATAGCTGTATGACTTCGATAATGAAAATATAATGCTCCTTTGCATTACAAGATATATCTGGAAGATTTGAAAAAACAAAATGCTATTGCCACCAGTGTAAATAAACTGGAAAATGTTATTGCCATAAGCTTTCTCTAATTCCATATCATTGGAACACTATTTATTGTCAGCAGAACTTTTCAGAATTCTTCTCAAAGGATTGAAAGCCTAAATAAATAAATAAATAAAACCCCAACCACATACTTCCCACTCAAAGCATTTCTGCTCTATGCCATCTTGTATTTAAGCTTCTTAGTGTAGCCTCAGCAAGGATAAAGAGGTTTGGGCAAAGTACCCAGTTTACTTGAGTCCTAACCCCTTGACTCTGAAAAGATTAGAAGCTGTGGTTATTCGCTCTTTGCATGAGGACATCATGATTCTTAGCGGCAGTGTTAACTGTGAAGGTTAACGTTCTTATGGAGCACTGCAGAAAGGCAGTAGCATACCCAGCCAACATCTGAAATGTATGAACTGTGATACTTGGGGAGAAAGATTTAGGGATCTTTTTCTCACCACTGAAATTCATTGGACTATTAGTTTTTTTGAGGAACAGAATGAGGAAATAATGATTTTTCTACGTAGCAAGCACCCGTGACATGCATGAAATAAACTACAAATGACTGAAATATGTTCTCATGATGTACAAGTGAGTGCTAGTTTCTCCTCTTCAGGTTTATTTGGTGAACGTCTTCTTTTACATAGTTTACTGATTTGTGCAATTTCCTGAATAAACCAGTGAATAAAATGTGAGATGATGGGGGGGGGGGGGGTTTAAAAAGAAAAGCTTCTTTTAAAAAATCCTTGTTGGTCATGTTAATAAAATCTCAGATTGTTGAGAGTGAGTGACAATTAAAATTCAGATTTAATTTTTACCACTAATGCTGTGTTTATACTTTTTTTGCATAGTTTGGACAATGCAAATATAGACTAGTCATTTCCACTTTCAGATTCTTACTGCATTATTAACACAATGCTGCACTGTTTAGGTTGTGAACACTTCTGGCGAATGTTCTAATACAGTTTCTACAAGAATTTCAAAACTAAAGAAGGGAATTCATTAAAACAGTCCTATTAATAGGCTTCGTAAAACTTGGTTTTGAGTTCTCCCTAAATTTGAGGCCTGAACTACCGGGCACTACCGCATTACATCATGTTTAAACCAGTTTGTAGTGATTGTCTCTGGTTTTTTTTTTTTAAACAGACGGTTCACAAGCACCAGCCAGACCCCCTAAACCACTTCCTCGCAGGACTGCACCAGAAATCCACCATAGAAAAGCATACAACTCTGACACCTCCTTGGAAAATGTGGATGCAAAAATTGCAAAACTTATGGGAGAGGGCTTTTCCTTTGAAGAAGTGAAGAGGGCACTTGAAATAGCCCAGAATAATGTCGATGTGGCTCGTAGTATTTTAAGAGAATTTGCCTGCTTTCCTCCACCAGTCTCCCCACGTCTCAATCTATAGCAGCATGCAAGTCCCTGCAGCAGATGAATTGTGTGTGTATGTTTAGAACTGAGAGCAAGAGAGAGAATTTGAGAGAGAAGTTTTCTTCTCTTGTCATCATTAGAAGAGGGTCTGTTTCCAGCAGTTTATCAAAGGAAGACGGCTGCTCTGATCAAGACTCATAGATGGTCTGAGGCTTCTGTATTTTTGCTAGCCATACTTTTAAAATCAGGGTTGAACTGACAAAATTATTTTAAGAAGTTTACTTCCCTTGAACTTTGAATCTGTGAATTGCTTTTTTTCTTGTTTACAAGTTGGCAAGTTAAGTTTTCTAGTTGACACTTGTACTGTGTTCCTGTTAGATTCCCTTGTATGGTGGTCAGTTCAGCTGTAGCATTTGCAACGTTTTCCATGCTGACCACCCCATCACTAAATCATTTTTTTCCAGAAGCTCTGTATTTCCATTTCTCCTTTTATAAGAGGCTTTAGTGGTTTTTGCATTTCAATTTATCAAACAAATGCGCAAAAAAAAAAAGTATGTGGCCTTCACTACTGAGCGTTTTCTTCTGATATTGTTTTGTTATTGAGAGGAAAAAATCTGAATGTATAATGCATTATTTTTTGTCTATGAACTGCCTTTTTAAAGGTATTTTGACAGTGACATTGGGCAGCTTTTATTTTTATTATGGATTTTGTGACCTATAGTCTTCAAGGTCTTGATCCATGTAATTTCCAGTTTTAAAAAAACAAACACATGCAGTAATGAAACTAAAGAACATGACATGATAGCTTTTAAAATGCAAATGTCGATGTTGTACTTAAGTTACATACCAAGGGCACCTGTTGTTCATGCCTTAAGTATCCTCAGGCATACTAAATAATGGGGAATCTCGCTGAATTATATTAATGATCAGGTAAATTACAGTCCTATCTTCTGAAAAGTGGATGACACTTAATTTCCTGTTCGAGTGATTGTCCTCTGGTTCATCATGGCTTTAGGGACCAGTTCATATTGACATGAGTGATGCACTGTTAAATCCTAATGCTACTGTTGGAATACTTTTTACAATGTTCTTTAGTAATCTATCTGTTCACACTATTGCATTAGACTGTGTTTCATACCCAAATTCACTCATTCACTGTCCCTGCAGAGATGGAAACATCTTAGATCTCTTTGTCCTGGATGGAACAGTGTTACCTCAGTCTGATTTTTATTTTTATTTTTTTTTAATTTAAAGCATGGATTGATGCAAGCCAAATCAAGTCCTTTGTTTTTTGTTCTTACTAGAGACTCAAATTAAGAGTCCAGACTTTCCACAGTAATTCTCATATTGCTGCTTTCCTATTTTTGTGGAAAACACTGAAATCCCCCCCCCCCTTACTGTTGAACAGATGAACCACGTGGAGGGTAGAGTAGTTTCAGTATTTTAAAATATGGCCAGTACATGATCTTTCAAGTTGTGATAAACTTAGGTTGTGGTATATATTTATTTCCTTTTTATCTTTCCGTTTTCTCCTTTACTCATGGCAAGTTGTAAAAGTTACACCACTTAGAAGATCAGATCTCAGCGACAAATGGATTTATTTTAAAGTTTTATGGACAGCCAAACATCTCAAGTAAGGAATTCAAAGTCACTAGAAAACCCAGTGGAAATTGCCATTATCATATCATTTCATTAACAGCTTATTCTTTTTTTTTTTAAAGAAATCATTCCTTTTCAGGATCACAAAGCATGGCATGATGGCCATCATTAATCTGTCTTGGTCCAGTGAAACAAAATGATCAGAGGTATTTGAGCTACAGGGATGAGTTTCTGTTCTATTTCAATCTAAGCAAATGATTTCATGTACTAGAAAAGGGCATTTGCAGCTTCCTTTCAGTATTCATTCTTTGGGTAGGGATAACAAAAGCTTTTGGCTGAAGTTTTACTCAGTATTCTGTGTTTAAGTAAATTCCCCCCCCCCCCCGTTTTTTGTCACAAAGTATGCTATTTTCAGCTCTTTCGATTGGTTTCTTTCCTGCATCATATTGATAACATTCTAGCATTTCAGTCAAATATAAATTCAAAATGATACATGCTGTTAAGATAAATGTTGCGATTTTATTAGAATTGCTTAATTATAGCTCTAACATAACTGCCAGTAATAGCAACGATGGAAAAAAATGCATTGCACAGAGAAGCAAACAATCTGCAGATCATGTGTTGGAATTTCCAATCATATTGGATAAAACTGGCACGGATTCGCTTTTCTAAATTTTATTCAGGATCTTAGAATAAATGACACCATCGTGTTTCAATTAAGAAGCAAGAAGAATAGTCATGTAAAATATTTTAAAATTATTTCTACACAAGCTCTTTCTAGTTTTTTTAATAGCATTCCCAGCCTGTTTGGCATGACTTGTTTTTTGTACATGTGTTTAAAAACGTTTATAATGTAATAGCATAGGTAAAAAGAAAAGGAGTACTTGTGGCACCTTAGAGACTAACCAATTTATTTGAGCATGAGCTTTCGTGAGCCACAGCTCACTTGAGCTGTGGCTCACGAAAGCTCATGCTCAAATAAATTGGTTAGTCTCTAAGGTGCCACAAGTACTCCTTTTCTTTTTATGAATACAGACTAACACGGCTGTTCCTCTGAAACATAGCATAGGTAGTGGCTTTACACTCTAAAAATTCCATTCATCTTTAGATGATAAAGCGAATCAGACACTCTTACACAATGGAACATGAGATGCCTCAGACCTGTTTCAGTTAATAGATTTAAAGCCAAATTGAGTGAAATTGCCTTGCTAGACTGTTGATGTTTACTGCACAGGACTTAATAGGCTTGAGGGAGGTAAATCTGACAATTTGGTTCCCTAAAATGTCTTTAAAAATTTAAAAAATAAAGGTTTAATCTTGCAAATGCCTGTGAACATATGTAACTTTAAGCACACGACTGACTGTATTGGGTATACTCGAATGAAGTTGCTCAAATGCTTGTGTGTGTAAAAGTGGGGCCTATGGATCTATTTTCTACAGTAGCCTCCTTTAGACCACCATGCCAACATCTGCATTTATTTCCTTGATGCAAAATTGCTGCATTTTAATCAGATTTGCTGAATCAGAAGGTGAGCAATACTTATGAACATCAACGGCATGGATCCTTTCCAAAGATGATAGGTTAAAAACTGAAACTGCGCTGAAATAAATGAATTCCATGTGATTAGCCAATTAATGGGTTGGCTAGAAACCTAAAATGGCCACTGATCAAATGGGTCAATGTTGCATAATCCAAGTGCACATCTGGCAAAGACTTTTTCATAGTGTGAATTTAGATTTTTGTATCCAAATCATTTCCTCTCATAATTTCAGCTTGAAGCTTTACTTTGCACTGATTATTCTGAACTGGTAACCATTTGAATTTGTGTCTTAAAGCTGGACAAATTTGGAACCAGATGAATGGTATATTTTAAATGGATTCAGGTACTGCTTGTTGACCTGGAATTTAGTGCTTCTAGGAATGATTTCCTGAAAAGGACTGCAATAGTTTCCATTTTGAAGGGTTTTCTTCCAAATAACTATTTTATCAGAAAATGCCTTTTATAAACTTGTCTAGCGTGATAAACATAGTGATGTGTTCAATTAATTTATATTTTATTCAACATTCTTTTTCAATTCTGGTTATTATGTAACCTCGAGTACTTTATCTGTTCTTGTAAGATATTTTATAAAATGAATGTTAACAGAATACCAAGTTGGTCCTTGATTTTCGGTGGTTTGGCTATGATCCTGAATATTGCTGCTTGTGGCTTCAGAAGAACATAGTTACCCTAGATTATACTTTATAGAGATTGGGCACTGTCTTAAAAGCCAGAAAGACAAGTGTAAAATATGGTGAATCAAGGCATTTAGAACCACCCCCATTGCTAGTGTATCAACTACATTCCAGTTATTTCACTTTCCAAATTCAGCTAATAAATTAAAAAAAAACCTAATTAAAAAACCACAACCTAAAATGACCTTTTACAGCTTAAAAGCCCTACAGAATGAACGTATCTGTACAGTAGAAGGATATTGAATTATAAATACTTAGACAGTGGTTTATTTAAGCATCATTATTCTGTTTTCTGAGGTGCTAAAGAAATTCCTAAGAGAAGAAGCTATAAGGCCAAAGGCAAAGTACTTTATCACAATGAGGTAACTGGATTTTTGCTGAGAAAAAGTGCATCAGAGACCACTATTGTTGCTGAAATAAAATCTTAGCATCAAATCCTGCTTGCTTTACTACACAGGTTCCATTGGAAAAAAAATAGCCTGTGCACATAGGTGAGCTGGATTTCCCCTTTACATAACATTCAAATTCTGAAAATGTTTAGAGAAGATACACTCCGGAGAGGAAAATGCGATGATCTCCATTAAAAACTCAACATTTGCCATGTTGCCAGTTACACTGGTAAGCTAAGGCCTGGAATACGGATATTTCAATGGTTCCACCTGCACGCACTCAGCCATTTTCAGAGGAGAGGGTGCTGTAGTTCATTGGCCGTATGAATACAGTGTCAAAGATATTAGCCAGTTTGGTTTATATTTTTACAACAGCAGTGGGTTTTCATTTTCAGTCACTTCCTATGTTTTGCCTCTGGTAAGTGTGAGCAATTGAGGCCACTTGGAATCTTTTAGGGAGATTTTGAGGTTGGAAACCCAGTCATTTTATTCTGGATGAAGTGACTGGATCCACTTATCCCGTATGATGAAATGACTGCAACCCTGCATTCCAGTCGGACCCGCGGGTTGCTTGCAAGACAATTTAGTTAGGTTTGGAAATAAAATTTGCAATCCTGGAGCTTTAAAAATTACACTTGCCCTTAAGGGATATTTCCTGCCCCTTAGGGTAAATTCCATTGAGTTCCTATTCAAAATTAATAAATAATCCCACTCCCTCCCTGCAGGACGGAAGGAATTTCAAGGCTATGAGATTGTATGCAGGAGGCTGTTGTTCCCTAGGCCTACTTACCAAAGAAAAAAAGAAAAAAAAATCATCCTAAAGGAGACTTTGAGCTTCCCATAGCTGCCTATAATAGAGCCACCATATCGGAACCAGCCAATATAACTACATTGGCATTGGTTTCAGATAAATCAGTCAGCCTTTTTCGTTTGAAATAACTGCTTTGGTAACGAGCAGCCTGGGGGAGATAAGGTATTCACACAGAAGAAGGAGAATCCTGTATTCAGATTCCTAGGCCTGTCTTGCTCACATGCATACAAAATATAGCTGTTGTGATGGGCATGTTTTCAAGTTTAAATATTTCATCATGAACTGTTTTGAAATGCCTGAGTATCTGGAACCTCTTTGAGAATATCTGGCATAAATGCTCCAATCCTGAATTAGCGCATCTTCCCTCAAAGAGATCTTCTTTGAAGAGATGTCTGCTGTGCAACAGAATGTCATGGCATTAAAAGCATCAGAGGACAAAAATGCTAAGTGGTAGAATACCTGAAAACCCTAACAAAATAACCAGGAGCCTGATACAGTGTATTGGAGGAAATCCTCCTGGTAAAAAGCTCAGTTTATTGATTTGTGTGTAGGTTGTGTGTATGTTAATCAAATGATGTGGAAGTGGGGATGAGATTCAACCAATGCCTGCTAAAGAATTAGACTTGGAGTAAAAAACTAGGCTGTTGTATTCCCCTTACACATCTGTTCCATCTGGACAGCTGAACAGAGTGTGCGTAGTAATCAAGCTTCTGTAGTAGTCCGGGTCAATGCCAAGGGCCAAGTTTTCTCCCCAGATAGAATGGGAGATGCATATGCTTGCCCTTCTCTATCCATCTGTATAATGATTAGGAGGAAGACACTGGAAGCGATAATAGCACTGCCTTCAGATTGTCCTGTAAATGTTTATCCTCACAATAAAAGTGCAATAGGGAAGGCTTATTTTCATCTGCTGGTTAAATAGTCCAAACTCCCAGGATTGGGAAGCACTTGTATCATCAGGTGTCCAAATATACCTCTTTGCTCTAGATCTGTTCCTGTAATTCAACCTTGCATAAATACCATCTTTCAGACACTTCTTCTCAGAGCACTCACCATCATCTCAAACTGAACAAGGACCAAATAGTGTCCCCCAACTCTCTCTGCTACCTACATTCCTTATTATGGCTGTTAACACCACAATCTTCTCTATTACACAGGCCCATAAGATGGGGGTTGTATTTGACACTTCCCTCTCCTTTTCCCCCATGTTCAGGCTGGGGCCAAATCCTGTTGATTCATTGTCCTCAAATACTGCAGTCTCCTCCTCCTTGGGTCTCTTTGCTACCAATCTCATTCTGCTTCAGACCACCCAAAATGTTGCTGGCAAAATCCTTTTTAAGACTCCTTGCTCTCACAACCTTTGAGTCACTCTATTGACTATTACCTTGTATGTAACTTCCAGTGCCTATCTTCAAGACCACACAACACCTGTCCACATTTCTGATCCTTTCCCTTTTTCTCCCAATTCCCTCTGTCCATGACACTAGCCATGCTATCCTCCTCATCACCTCTGGGCTTCCTTCCATGCTCCCCTTTATGTTTAGAATGCCCCCCTGGAACTGTTTGTCAGGACTCCTCTGTCACCTCCTTCAAATCTCTCCTGCTTAGAAAAGAATACAGTAATCAAAAGGTGTATGTATCTAATCGAGGAATTTTATTGCTGTCACCCTCATCCCCACCCCATTTATAACTCTCTGGTGGTGTCATGCTGAGTTTGGTCTCTTTCAGGCAGGGATGGAGTCTTTTCTTGTTTGCGGGAGATAATTAGCACATTTCTGGGATGCTCAAAACAGCTAATGAAGAATCCCAATAGGAACAACCCTTCTGTTTGAGATGGCCAGTGTCTGCATTAGAGAGTATGACGCTTGCCTTGCAAACATGGTTTATAGTATCCTGAACTGTTGGGGGAAGGGTCACATGTAAATCTGAACTTTTACTATATTTCAAGACCTGTTTGGAGCTCATTATTTCCAGTGTTGGGGGAGAAGAGAAAGGAAAGCTTTATTTCATAAAACACATCAATTAATAATAGTAATACCTAGCTCTCATATAGCACTTGTATCTGTAGATTTCAAAGTGCTTTACAAAGGAGGGTCAGTACCATTATCCCCATTTTACAGATGGGGAAACTGAGACACAGAGGTGGAGTGAGTTGCCCAAAGCCACCCAGCAGGCCAGGAATGGAACCGAAGTCTCAGTCCAGTGCTCTATCCATTAGGTCATGCTGCACCATTAATTTGAAATGAAATTACTAGACTGAGGTGGGTGCTTGTCCTGACTGGTTAGGGCAAAATACTTTATTTCAGGGGTCTGATGTCAGGGATTGGTGGATACGACAAGGCTTCAAAGCTCTCTTAGAGGGAAGGTAACGTACAACTTCTGGATCATTTTGCCAATGGGCGGTGAGACCTTTATGATCCTCCTTGTTCTTGGGTCTCCTTGTGCGAGTTATTTGTGGTTATTTACTCTTAAGTTGACTCTTACGTTCTCTCTGCTTTTAACCAGATCTGGTTGTTGCTGGTTCTTTGTTTTCCCAGGGCCTGGCTGAGACAGGGACTTGAATGAACTGGCGGTGGCTCAGTGTAGGAAAGATGGGCCTGATAACTGGTAAGGGAAGGAAACTGAGGCTGATCTATCTGTTGATGGATCGCATCTACCCAAGAGCATCCCAAGAGTGTAGTCCTAGGTGAATCCTTTTATTATTGAAATCTGCAGTTGTGATCTTCCCTTGCTTTTTCTGGCCCTTGCCACATTCACCCAGGTCTTTGTCAGATCCAAGCTGGATGTCTACAAAGCATTCCAGAAGCCATACACTCAAAACACTTCTGGTAATGCAGTACATGCACCTGGCCCTTGCTTAGTAGAGTGAGACAATATTGAGTGTGTTGTATCCTGTGCTCTTGCAGCTACACTAGTGGAAAACTAGTGTAGGGTATACAGGCTGCAGGCTGAGCCAGAATAGGAAAGGGTTAATTTTCTGCCCTAGAGATAGGGAATTAAATCACTCCAGCCCCCACTACACCTGCCAGAATCAAGCCTGCAGGGAGGGGAGGGCCCACAAGCTGCAGTAAATAATCAGGTAAGTAACAGAGTAAAAGAGAGAACAGCTCCTATAGGGGACTGCCCTGCTCAGGGAAAACAAGGCTGCTAGGGGATCAGAAGGAACTGGATTTGTAAGGCCTGAGTACTGCAGCCAGCCTGGGACACAAGGGGCTTTCTGGGGAAGAGAAACCTCTTTTTCCAGAAGATAAACAGAACTGTGGGGATGGGACCAGTTTATATTCGGTAAGCTACAGTTGGTTTCGGGAGAGGGCAAAAAATGGTGAAGATATCACCAAAAATGTTCCTGACTTTAGTTCAGCATCTAACTTTTTGCAGCAGTGTCGAAACTTTAGACTTCTATTGGCTGTAGCCATAAGGGATTCCAAGGATCAGGAATTGTCATGCGTGGACATGTAGAGTAATACCTTACTCCTCTGATAGTCCCATGGGTTTCACTGGAATAACTAGAGAAGTAAGATACTGCACAGCATGAGTGAGGGTGTCACCCAGTGGCCCTATGCAGGTATTTATGGCTTCTCTCTAGTCCTAATGATAAGAACTTGGGTCCAGACCCTCAAAGCTATTTAGGCACCTAAATACATTTGGGATCTGGCCCTCAGTGCTCGCACCTTTTCTGTATACTAACAGTTAAATGTAAAGTTTCCCATTAGTAATTAGTATTGAATTTGCAGGGAAGGGTGAATGACTATAAAACATTTTTTCTCATTTTGGTGAGGTTGCAGTTCATATTTAAACAATCTATCTTAGGGTTTTGTATTGCTGCCTCTCACCATGGTATCTGGACGTTTTCCATGTAAAATCAATGGCAGTGGCACAGTTCCCAGTGGACCACAGGGAGTCTCAGGTTCTCCTCCCTGTTTGGATTATTGAAAGCTCTGCCTTAGGGTGGGCGGGGGGGCTGCATGGTTGATTTTCATTTTTTGGTAAGGAAAAGGGGAGTGAGCTGGAAATATGTTGATTTTGTGAGTGCCATTCTTGTTATAGTGGAAAGGCTTTATCAGTTTTTGGAAACTATCTCAAACTCTTTTAATGGAAGGAAAAAAGCTGTTAAAATCAAATGGATTTTATTTATACATCTGTGGAAAAGGGTGGTGGGTGGGCTTGAAAGTAGTGCTCTCCAGCTGTTGTTTTTTTCCTCCTTGGTTAAACAGCTGACAAATCTTCTGCTCTCTAGTCAGTTACTAAAATCATACAGCTTACCAGTGCTGTCTTTTTGACATAGCAATTACAGTGTTTCAAGCAGACATTATCCATCTCTTGGTGGTAAGCCAATGATGGAAGGGAAAAAACCCTGAAAAACAAAACGAAACTGTAAATCAGAGGAAATGTGGCAGGGGGGAGACAGAGGAAGCTGCAAAGAGTGAGAGGAAAGGAATAAAGATGAAGCAAATGTTCCCTCCTGAAAAAATAAAGATGTTAAAAGGAAAGGAAGGGAAATGTAGCACAAAGCCCTGTATGAATTTTTTTTCCAATGGAGGTAAATGGGAAATGTAAATAATTTTTAATGCAAGCAATTAAATGGGTAGATAATTAAAAACATTAAAAGTGGATACTGAATCATATTCACTTCAAGCCACAACACAGAAAGGCAACAGATTTTTATTTGTACCTCATAAAATATTTAGCTAGGATTCGGAAATGTCATGATATTTTTAACTTAATGACTGGAAAACCTGCAATTTACTGAATCCCACAAATGAATGATGAGTGAATGTTAAGGAAGCAAACAATGGTAACACATGACAAAAATTTATTTTGTTCTTTAGTTTGTCAATTGTTTTATAACCTAAAAATGCTATAGTAAATGTACTGTAGTAGTTTTGTAGAATCTATGAAATCTAAATAATATTGAGACCCCCCCCCCCCCACTACAGCACAGCACCTGCTCTTAAATCTTTGCAAGGATTAGAAAGCATGTGAGTTAGCGTGGTGGCACTGTATCTGGACCTGGAATCTTAGGTGTCAGAGGAACATCATTTAGCCTTATCAAGACACATTACTCTCACAATTTATCAAGGATTTGCTTATCCCCTATATTGTACTGTTTGTCACTGTTCCAGCCCAGTTAACCATTTCCTTCTCCTCCATGCAAAACTTCAAATGGTAATTAGATTTTTGTCCCCTCATATAGAAATCTAGGTTTCATTTTCAGTGCAATGATTGTAATTGCAAAGCAATAACATTGTACTCATGCTGCGGGATTGCTTTTTTGATGCCTATCATTACCACTAACTCATGACTAGAGAAGACTAACTACAGGAACACCTCAGTTAAAGTTCTCTCGGTTAATCAATTAGGGAACATGCTCGTTTAAAGTTGCGCAGTGCTCCCTTCTAATGTCATTTGGCAACTGCCTGCTTTGTCCACTGCTTGCAGGAAGAGCAGCCCCTTGCAGCTAGCTGGTGGGGGCTTGGAACCAGGGTGGACCAGCAGCCCCCCTACCTTCCCTGTGTGGCAGCCACCTGGCAGGCTATCAATTGCCAGCAGTTCAGGTGTCCCTTCCCCCACTGCTCCTGCCCTCTGCCTTGGAGCTGCTCCCAGGAGCCTCCTGCTTGCTGGGGGGGGGGGGGGGGGGAGGGGAGGAAGAGGGGGGTTAATGTCAGGGTGTTCCCCTCCTCCCACTCCTGCACCACACTTACCCCATCTTCCATAGAGCAGGGACACATGACAGGAGGCAGGGAGCTTGCCCTGGCAGCAGCTTCGGCTACACACACACACGGTGTGTGTCTCTCTCTGCTCTCCCTTCTTTCCTGCTGCCTTGTAGAGTGTGAGAGTTAACCCTTCAGGGCTCAGCCGAGTGCTAGTTCATCATTTAGCAGTAAGGCATTCCCTGGGAAATATCCCACCCTCGGACTTCACCACCTCAACCAAGCTTCACAATCATCATCACTATGTACCAGTATTAAATTGTTTGTTTAAAACTTATACTGTGTGTGTGTGTGTATATAATATAGTCTTTTGTCTGGTGAAAAAAATTTCCCTGGAACCAAACTCCCTCATTTACATTAATTCTTATGGGGAAATTGGATTCACTTAACATCGTTTTGCTTAAAGTCGCATTTTTCAGGAACATGACTACAACGTTATGTGAGGAGTTCCTGTACATAACTGAGAAAAATTAGTGTAAATACAATGTCACTAATGCTCATACATTTTGGCCAACACTAATGATTTTGGATGCTTCTGTTTTTGGACACTCAATCTGAGGCCTGATTTGCTGAGCACCCAGCCTTCTTTAAGGTGTTTCTAGTAGAGCACCCAAAATCACTGATCACTTTTGATAATCTTGGATTTTTAAAATGTATGTATTCAGAATAACATCATAGAGATAACGATGATACCTAATTTTTATATAGCAATTTTCATCCATAAGTCTCAAGGCGCTTCACAAAGAAGGTTAGTACTGTTATCCCCATTTTAAATATGGGGAAACTGAGGCACATGGGGTGAAGTGACTTGCCCAAGGTCAGTTGGCAAGCCAGTGGCAAAGCCAGGAATGGAACCCAGATCTCCTAAGTCTCTGCCTAGTGCTTTATCCAATAGGCTACAATTCAGTCATGTAGTTAAACTTCTGGTTATGTTAATTGGTGGTAGTTAGTGGGAGGCACAGCCACCCTTGAATTACGCTATAATTGAAATGTAACTACACAATATAACGTAACAAATTTACTTGTACTCTTGATATTGGAGGTTGGTGGTGTACATTTTGTAAAAAGTGGTGGGGAAAAGCATATAGAAATCTGTAGAATACTTCCTTATTCTAGATTATTTAAAACTCTCTAGAGCAGTGATTTTAAACTTTTTTTCATTGGTGGACCCCTAACAAATGTTGAATGGAGCTGCAGACGCCTTTGGAAATCTTAGACATAGTCTGTGGACCCCCCCCCCCCCAGGGGTCTGTAGACCACAGGTTGAAAACCACTCTTCTATGGTAACGACAACCTTTCATGGACCCCTTAGACATGATTTGCAGACCACAGGTTCGAAACCACTGCTCTATGCTGCACTGTGACCAGGTGCTATAGAAGTGATGGAACAAAACCTTGGCACATCACGAACTGATTTCAGTCCAAATTCTCTCATTAAGTCCAGCAAAACATCTGATCTCCACACAACATAAATTAGATCAACTTAGTTCAAAGGAAAGTCAAACTATTGTAGATTATGCTATTATGATCACCAGTGAAGTGTTGAATAGATAGACTAAGCATCATTAGCTTCACCTATTGTACTAGCAGTCCAAATTCACTGTGTGCTGAGGGGCATGGCCTCTCTTCAAAAGGTTGTCTCATATTTTTCTCCTTCCCTTTCCCCCATAGCTGTTCCTCGTTTCTTTTTTCTTTTTCTTTTTTTGTCGCTTCTCTTCTTTAAATGTTAAGTACTGAAAACCAGTGGCAGTCTTGTCCATTAGCTTTTGTCTTATGTTCTTTTCGTGGGTGGCAGAAAGGGGAAACGGAGGCAGGTGCACCTGTCATGCTGCAGCTTAGCTGCTGGAGGGTGCCATAGGCAGGGCCCTCCTATGACATCTATACAGAATTGTGCAATGCAGTATGGTGGAGGTAGTGGTGACCAGCCATGTAACAGATTTGAATACCCCTATCTTAGCATCCATAACCACCATTTTATAGTAGTTGTTACAAACAATCTGGTCCCTTTTCAGTATTTAGCCACACTGCCTCTTTTTGTTACCTTGAGGAGATTAAAAACAAAATGCCCTACAATTTTATAACTTTATCTATCGTGTAAATTGACCATGTCTAGTGGTATCTTAGCTGTAGAGATTGTTCAGTGAACAACTTTCACACAGACAAGCTTAGCCTGAATCCTTATAATTGGAGAAAAGTCTCATTTAAGGCTGAAACAAAGATATAACTAAGCCTATTTGAAATGTAATTAAGGATTAAAACTCTCCAAGTACCAATGTCCTATTTTCAGAAATGATTTAGGCTGTTAGGAGTCTCTCACTGAAAGTCAAATGAACTTGGGCCTTAAGTGCCTAGGGTCCCTTTTGAAATTGGAACGTAGGCTCCTTTAATTCAGGAAAATTATTAAATTATTTGCATGAGTGATGACCAGAAGCTCCATAGTTGTTATGGAAACTCAGTTGCTCTTTCAAAAGTCATAATCGCCCCAAAATTGGTAGCTTAGATCAGAAGTTGATATGGGTTTTTTTCTATAAAATGTGAAGTGACTGTGACAAGGAGTTACAGAAATGATGACACTTTAAGTACAGTGGTTTAACTATTTTTTTTTCTGTTATCTCTGATGAGAAAAAGAGAGTTATGCTGCTTAGTTTACTGGACTCAGAGGTAGGAGAGTCCAGTGAACTAAGTTTCATTTCCCTCCTGGCTTCTTCCCTGTTATAAAGTGACAAAAGCTTTAATTGACAGAACATAGGTGCTCATTTTAACTTTGAACTTCAGACCATAGCTAAAGATGGCTGCGTCTAGTGATCTTAGTATCTAGCATAGAAGCGGGCAAGAAGAAAAATTCAGAATGCATATTAATAAAAAATAATTTGATCAGCCTTAATGCACAGTGGTGACACCAAGAAAGTCAAACAGCCAATCAGAATTATGGCTTTGGACAGCCGGTGTCCCAGAAGAGATTTTGGATTTCTCAATTCTTGTCCTAAACTCTTGCGCATGGTTAAATAGCTGCTACATTTTTATTTCAAGGGAACTGAAATTTAGCAGTGGGTGAACTATTTTCATATGTGATTTATCAACTTTTGGGATCCTTCTGAGTAAGAGTTGCTACTGCATATAAATGAAAATTCTTCTTTGAGTGGTTGCTCATATCGATTCCAATTAGGTGTGCGCATGCCGCATGCATGGTCGTTGGAAAGTTTTTCCCCTAGCAGCACCTGTTGGGTGGAGCCCCCTGGAGTAGCACCTTCATGGCATTCAATATACAACCCTGCCGACCCGGCACCTCCTCAGTTCCTTCTTATTGCCAGTAATGGTCGTTGGAACAGTGGCATCTTGCTTCACAAGCTCTCCACGTTTCCCTGGCATGTTTATACTTAGATTCTTAGTTCTTATAGTTATTAGTTAGTTAGCTGTTGGGCTGTGGGGTTTACCCTCCACCCCAACCGCATTCTCCTTCGGGGGCTTACATGCCCAAGTCCTGCAACAAGCCCACGCCAATGGAAGACCCCCATGACGCTTGTTTAAAGTGTCTGGGGGAAGCACAGCAAGCTGACAAGTGCAGGATTTGTAAAGGGTTTTGCTCCAGAGCAAAAGAGGAGCGAGACTTTTGCCTCAAGCAGCTCCTTATGGAGGCGACGCTCAGACTGCAACCTACCTCGGCACGGCAAGACCTGGCGCCGAGCTCCTTGGTGCGCAGCACCCCGGCGGCCGTGGTAGAAGTGGCACCACAGAAGGACTCTGGGAGAGACCATTGGCACCACCGCTTCCCGGCACCGAAACCAGAGGGATTGACCGGGCACCGGTCCCACACCTCAGTGCAGAAGTGGCACTGGAAGCAGGGGAGGAGTGGATCTCCAGCTCAGAGACCCACCCCTTTGGAGCTGGCCAATAGGGCGCATCCCAGAATGGAGCACCCAGTGCCAAAGTCTTTGGAGATGGCACCATCGACTTCGGCCCTGCAAGGGGGACTGTTGAATCTGGTGCCGTTGGATTCCCCCAGTCAGGTCATTGAGGAGGTGGAATTGCCACTCACCCTAGACACCTTTGAGGCTGCAAGGGACCTCATCACAATGACAGCGCCAAGGTCCCCCACCCTTCGCACCAAGCCTCCGGTACCGCAATGCGTGGCACTGTCTCCAGGTGATGCTTCATTCCTGGGCACTGCTGAAGGAGTCATGGCACCGCTTGGAGTCCCGGCACCGCTCACAATCATGGCACCGGTCAGACTTGCGCCAGCACTCCTGCTCATGACGCTGATCCTCACATTGATTCCTGTTGGAAAGCAGCAGGTCCTGCTCCAGGCACTGGTCATCCCGGCACCGATCTGTGACCCCACACAGATCCCAATCGCGGCACCTCTCCCCGGTCTTCCTACGCTCGGCACCACCCTAGCCATCACAGTCCTGGTCCCCATCTTCAGACTCTGAGGCAGGGTCTAGATACTCTAAGTGGGGCTGGCACCGGTCAGGCCATGGAAGGTCTGAAGTTGGGGGTAGGGCCATGGCCTGCGCAGTGGCCGGGACTAGCACAGTGGCCATTTTGGACCCCGTGGGCATACCACCAGGCCCAGGGCGCTCAGTCTAAAGGTTACAGGTTGGCGACCTCTGAACCGCAGGTGCCGGAGGCTTCTGCCAGTCACCCCACCCCTAGGGGTGCTGAGGAAGTACTGTTTCCTCGCCTTCCCCTGGAACCAACCCCAGTTCCTGAGCCAGATCCAGATGGTATTGGCCCAGTCAGTGAGGGAGGACAGGAGGCCCCTGGAGACCAAGGAGGTCAGGAGGACCCTGTTCCCCCAGTAGCCTCCTTGTCTTCCTCCCCAGACGAGATGGATGCAGACACCTCCGTCTCGGGACCACCCCCCATAGACAGCCACACCCACCAGGGCCTCTTTCTCAGGGTGGTGAGAAATATGGGCTTGCAGGCTGAGGAGGTGGTGGAGTCGGAGGGCCTGATGGTCAACATCCTGGCCCCGGAAGGTACATCAAGGGTGGCTCTACCCCTCATCAAGACCGTAGAAGCCAAAGGTAAGACCATTTGGCAGACGACTGCCTACATCCCTCCCACCACAAAGGGTGTGGAGAGGAAGTATTTTGTCCCATCTAAGGGGTACAAATACCTCTTCACACCCGCAGCCTTGCTCAGTGGTGGTGGCTGCAGTAAATGAGAAGGAGAGTGAGGGACAACAATCCTCAGGGCCTAAATCCAAGGACGCTAAGCGCCTGGATTTATTTGGGTGCAAAGTATACTCTACGGGGGGATTGCAACTCAGGAGTGCCAACCAGCTGGCAATTCTGAGTGGGCACAGCTTCAACTCCTTGTGCTCAAGTTTAAGGAGCTCGTGCCAACTGAGTCCAGGGAGGAATTTGGAGGATAGTGGAGGAGGGCAAGGCAGTGGCACGGACCTCTTTACAGGCCTCACTAGACGCTACAGACTCAGCAGCGCGCACCTTGTCCTCCGGTATTGCCATGAGGCTTAGCTCATGGCTTCAGGCCTCGGGACTCCCACCTGACATTCAACAGACCATGCAGGACCTGCCTTTTGATGGGGCAGGTCTGTTTGTGGAGCAGACTGACTCTAGGCTGCATAGCCAAAAGGACTCAAGGGCTACCATGAAATCCTTGGGTATGCACACCCCGGCAACCCAACGCAAACATTTCAAGCCCCTGCAGCAGCAGCGCTCCTGTCCTCCTCAGCAGAGGCAGGACTTTTATAGGAGAAGGGGCAGGAAAGGCAGATGAAAGACTTCCAACTCCCTGTCCGAGTAGGGCCAGGGCCTGACTAAACCATCGTCTGGTTCCAAGCAGGCCTTTTGAAGGGGCACCTGAGGACAGTGCACCAGCCTCGCTTCTGGATCCTTCCCCATCTCTTTTGAATAGTCTGTCCCACTTCTACCATGCTTGATCCTAAATAACTTCAGACTGCTGAGTCCTCAGTATGGTAGAAGTGGGATATTCTCTCCAGTTCTCCTCCTGCCCTCCCTCCCACCCACCCCTTCCCTGTCCCTCTTCAGGGACTCCTTTCATGAGCAACTCCTTAATCAGGAGGTGCAGACACTCCTCCCCATGGGAGCGGTGGAGAAGATTCCTCAAGGGCAAGGGATTCTACTCCCGATACTTCCTAATCCCCGAGGCCAAGGGAGGTCTCAGACCCATTCTAGATCTGCGAGGACTCAACAAGTTCATGGTAAAGTTGAAGTTCTGCATGGTCTTCCAGAGCACCATTATTCCCTCCCTGGATCCGGGAGACTGGTATGCCATCCTCAATGTGAAAGACACATACTTCCATATAGCGACTGGACCTGTGCACCGGTTCCTATGTTTCGTGATTGACCACAAGGATTATCAATTAACAGTCATTCCATTTGGCCTCTCAACAGCCCCCCGGAGTGTTCACCAAGTGCATGTCGGTTGTGGCTGCTTTCCTCCATTGGAGGCAGGTGCAGGTATACCCCTACCTCAACAACTGGCTGCTTAGAGGCCGTACTAGGGGGAAGGTGGAGTCTCAAATCTGATTAATCAGATCCACATTTGAGCAACTGGGTCTCCTCCTCAACTTGAACAAGTCAACCTTATCACCAACTTATCTATTCTTTGGAATAGATTCATAGAATAGAATTCATCGCTGCTGTGAGAGACTCGGTTCAGGCAAGAGCTCTTTTGCCAGAGCCCCGCTTCCAAGCCATCATGGACATTATTCAAGGCCTCTGCCAATACCCCACCACTACAGCAAGGGGGTGCCTGAGTCTCCTTGGCAACATGGCTGCCTGCACTTGCGTGACCCGGCATGCCAGACTGAGGTTCAGGCCTCTACAGGCGTGGCTCCCTTCGGCCTATTGCCCGGAACATGAGAGCTTGAATTCAATAGTCATGGTGCCGGGGCAGGTGCTCGAGTCCTTTCAATGGTGGCTCGACCCTCGAGCAGTGTGCAGAGGAGTCCCCTTCAACAGCCCTCAGCCTTCCTTGTCCTTGGTAGTGGACATGTCAGCTCTGGGATGGGGTGCGCATTTGGGAGACCTCCAAATGCAGGGCCTCTGGTTGCAGGATGAGTTCTACCTCCATATTAATATCAAGGAGCTGAGGGCAGTGCAACTAGCATGCCAGACCTTTCAGGCCTGAATACAAGGTCAGTGTATAGCAGTTCTGATGGACAACACCACTGCCATGTTTTACATCAACAAGCAGGGTGGAGCCCAATCCTCTCCCCTATGTTGGGAAGTGCTTCAGCTGTGGGAGTTCCACATAGCCCACTCCGTTCACCTGGAAGCTTCCTATCTACCTGGAGTTCAAGATACACTGGTGGACCACCTCAGCAGGTCCTTCTGCATGCACGAGTGGTCCCTCCAGCTGGATGTCATACACTCCATCTTCCAGAGGTGGGGGTTTTCCCAGGTCTACCTGTTTGCCCCCGGAGCAGCAGGAAATGCCTGATGTTCAGCTCCTTCCAGAGACACAGGCCAGCATCAATCACGGATGCATTCCTGCTACCCTGGGGAGGCTGCCTGAGCTACGCCTTTTCCCCCATTCCCTCTCATGCACAAGGTCCTACTCATCTCTGCCCCATCCCTGCAGACCTTAATTCTGGTAGCACCAGTGTGGCCTCAACAACTTTGGTACACCACACTCCTAGAACTCAGTGGACTCCCAGTCACATTGCCTCTCCTTCCCGACCTGATCACTCAGGTCCACAGTCATCTTCATCAGCCCGACCTGCAGTCCCTCCACCTCACAGCTTGGAAGCTTCATGGCTGAACCCCATGGAACTTCTGTGCTCAGAACAAGTAAGGGAGGTCTTCCTCGGCAGCAGGAAGCCCTCCACTAGAGCCACATATCTAGCAAAGTGGAAGAGATTTACTTGTTGGTGTGACCAACATTGTACACCCCCTCTCCAGGCACCTGTACCTCTCATCTTATAGTACCTTCTGCACCTGAAACAGCAACGCCTGGCAGCGTCCTCCATAAGGGTACACCTCGCTGCTATCTCGACCTTCCAACTGGGAGCGTCTGATCACTCTGTCTTTGCCAACCGTATGGTTGGTTGCTTCCTTCAAGGTCTGGAATGCCTATATCCCCAGATCAGACAGCCTATTGCCGCTGGGACCTTAACCTGGTCTTCTCCAGGCTCATGGGGCCCCCATCTGAACCGCTGGTGACTTGCCCCTTCTCTACCTGTTGTGGAAGGTAGACTTTCTGGTCTCCATTACATCTGCAAGGAGTGTGTCTGAATTAAAGCCCCTTACCTTAGACCCACCTGATATGGTTTTGCACAGGGAGAAGGTGCAACTCAGACCTCACCCGGCCTTACTTTCTAAGGTGGTGTCACACTTCGACACTAGTCAAGACATTTTCTTACCTGGTTTTTTATCCTAAGCCTCATACCAGTAGCCATGAGCAGAGGATGTACTCCCTCGATGTTTGGTGAGTGCTAGCCTTCTAAATCCAGCGCATTAAGTCAGTCAGGAAGTTGAACCAGTTGTTAATAGTGGTGACAGAGTGGATGAAAGGACTCATGGTCTCATCTCAAAGAATATCCTCCTGGATCATGTCATGCATCTGCACGTGCTACGAGCTGGCCAAACTACCAGCCCTGGCTCTTACAGCACACTCCACAAGGGCCCAGGCCTCATCTGCATCATTCCTGGCCCAGGTCCTGATCCAAGAAATCTGCAGGGCAACAACTTGGTCCTCAATACATAAGTTCACCTCTCATTATGCCATCATCCAGCATGCCAGAGATGATGCGGCTTTCGGCAGAGCGGCACTCCAATCAGTGATTCCATAACTCCGACCCCACCACCTAGGTAAGGCTTGGGAGTCACTTAATTGGAATTGATATGAGCAATCACTGGAAGAAGAAAAAACGGTTACTCACCTTCTCATAACTCTTGTTCTTCAAGATGTGTTGCTCATATCCTTTCCAAACCTTCCCGCCTTCCCCTCTGTTGGAGTAACTGGCAAGAAGGAACTGAGGGGACGCCGGGTCGGCAGGGTCATATATGGAGCGTCGTGAAGGTGCCACTTCATGGGGCTCCACAGCCAAGCCGATGGGTGCCACTAGGAGAAAAAAGTTTTGACGACTGTGCACGTGGCACGTGCACACCTAATTGGAATGGATCTGAGCAACACAACTTGAACAATAGTTACGAGAAGGTGAGTAACCCTTGTTTCTCCCCCACTACTAGGCACTGAAGTTAATAAGACTATTCTGCTTCCCTTTACTGTCCCCACCAAAGGCATTCATATACTTTTGTACAGAATTTTGAACTTTCTTTTATGGTTATGTTCACCATTAGGCTGATGTTTTCCAGTTGCCTCCCTTTTAATCTCCACACATTGTGCTTGACATGTTCATCCTAGTTCCTTTTAAACTTCAGCTTGGTTTACCTCATTGTCTTCTCTGCTCATTAAAAGAATGATTTTTCATTTCATAGCAAACTTTCTTTGGGAGATGTGAAATCCCTCTGATTTACAGTTACATTAGCCCATGAAAGCGCTTTACCTACTCTCATCTTCCCCATTCAAGATCTTGATGCGCTTAAAAAGTGATTTTTTTTTTAACTGGACTGTTTCTCAAGGGAGAAGGGAACATTTAGCTCCTTCTTTACAGCTGCTTTTTCCTTTGGAACTGAATGCTGTTCTTTCATTAGAAGCGGATCATTAGCCATTCCTTGGCAGTTTTTTCCATCCTAAAATGACCAACTTCCTTTAATTGGACAGTTGGTTATGCAACTGCTGGTGACTGTCTCCTCCCTGGTCTCTATGCAATCTTGTATGTTGTTTAAGACACAAAGTTTATCACACTCTTCTTCTCTAGACAGTTAAACCCATAAAACATTGGGGAATCTTGCTCTTATTCTCAGTAGTTTCTATGCTGTCTAGACTTCGGTGATTTTTATTTTTATGGAACATGTCGGTATAAGCCACAATTATAACCTCGTGTATATTGCTTGCTTGCTTTCTTTCTTTCTCCACATCATGTCTCTTTACATGTGTACTGTGATAGGCTACTTCCTCTTTTTTCTTATTCGTACTGACCATACCACATCTAAAGATATCTCCTAATCCTAGAGTCTACTGCAGGCACTTTGGGCTGTGAACTTGTCAAATCTCTCAGCCTAAATGGAGCAGAGGTCAGGTTGGTCTTCAGGTAATAGACAAATAGGGAAGTCCTGGGATGATGCAAGTGTACGCCAGCAGACCCCACTCGTCAGCGGGTGGAATCGAACCTGGGACCTCTGGAGCTCAGTGAATGAGCCTCTACTGCATGAGCTAAAAGCCAACTGTCTGGCTAAGGCTGTAGAGCACTCATTAATTGCTCTCTAAGTGGTCTCGGTGTCACTAGATGGGACAGAACACCACACTCAGAAGGTGTGTGGGTTACTGAAGCAGCCATGTTTGTGAGGCTGTACTAAACTACTGTCCCAGGATGGCACTGGAGAGGACTATAGTTGTATAGTTCCATCTTTGGGAGTACTGGTCATTAAAACTGCCATGGCAATTCTAATAAGAGTAGAGGAACTGGCCTCCATGTCTGCCCTGGTGATTGTAATAAAGGTGTGACATACAGGAGCGTTGGTAAGAAACAATGTTTTCTTGGCTCAAGTAATGTGATGCAGATCAGGTTTACAAATGGTAAGGGAATATCAGCTGATTGCAGTGATAGTACAGTGACTGTATTATTACTAATATTGTGGTAGCAGTTAGAATAGGTTCCCACAGTCCCTGTTCCTAAAGAGCTTACAAGTTAAATAGACTAACAGACAAGTGATGTGAGAGAAGACGTAGGATTCTCCCTGAAGTTGATATGGGGAAGCTGATGAAGTTGCAATGCAATGAAAGTTTTTATTTTTAGTACCACATTGCCCATTATCAATTCTCAAATAGTAAAGCAAGCTTTTCTGAGCATGAAAATTGTTAAATGAAAGGGCCTAGTGGACTGTGTGTGTGTTTATGTTGAATGACCTAGTCACTGGCTGGTTAAAGCTCTTGTCACCACTGACCTGGGCAGGATTTTAACTGGCTATGAAGGGCTGAAAATTTTCATAGCACGTTGCTTTTTCACTGATCCATTCACCTTGCCTGAAATATACTTTTAAAGATTTAAATGATATCTCGTGCATTTCTTGGTTACAGTGATTTTAGCATTTTTTTATCCACTACCCTCGGAAGGAAGCATTGACAGTCTTGTTTCCTTCAAATATTCTTCAGTGGATGACATTCATTATAGCTGCATGGCATCTCTGCCTCAGATATGTGCTGTGTGCTCCTTGAATGCTGTCATTCTTGCCTAACAACACAACCCTCACTTTCTCTCTGCACCATCAGTAATTGGAATCCTTTTCATTGCATCTAACTGGTGCCCTGTGCAAGATCTCTGAAAGTTTCCGCCTCCTCCTTTCTCCTAATTACTTGTGTCCTGTGCCAATCACAAATCAAAATCTCTGGCCGTGAGACTAAAAACAATGCAAGACAATGATCAAGTCAAGTAAGGTTGAAGATCAAAGTGGAGGGGGGGAATTGCACCTGAAGTAAAGATGATTGATACAATTATGACAAATATATGAAGTTGGTGAGGGAGATTTATAGGCCCTTTGAGGTTGAATGAAGGGAAATTAATGACTGGCAAGAGCTGTATTGCTGAGGAAGTGAACCTCTTTGCTCCACTTTTCATCAGGGAGAGGAAGGGAAAATCTGCCTCAGAGGCTTTCAAAGGTGGAGATCAAATAGAAACAATGACTGGACTAGAGGGTCACCTCAGCCCAGGCTGTTTTATATGTTTAAAGAGCAAATAGAAACCAAAATAGGGCCCCAACTGCACTTGTAAAAGAGTAGGCAGCTGTCTGACACTACTTGTGTCGCTTCTGTAGCTAAGTACAGGCACAGCCTCCCATTCTCAATTCCAGCAGAGCTGAGCCCACCATACAGAGGGGTTTGGACAAAAGTGGGTTTTGAGCCTTCTGGATCCTGGAGGTGCCTGGGACCCAGAACAGGGGCTGCTGTAAATCATGCTCTGCTGCAGGGTCTCCATGGGTCAGTACAGTACAGAATAGCTAGAGTGCAGCTCCACTGCCCCCAAATTCACCCCTCTTCCCTAGCCAATGCAGATGGAATGGAGCCATCTCACCAGCCTCCCCGATGCTGAGGGTACTCCCCGGGATTCTGTTCTTCCAGCTACGCAGCCCCTCTCCATTGGCTGAGGATATTTGAATGGCCCATGGTGACCATTTAGGTACTCTGCCTTTACCTGAGAACTGTTAGCTAGAAATCTTGCAACAAACTCATCTTTCAGGTGGCATTTGGATGCAGCCTCCTTCTTAATCCTGACCTAAAAATCCCCTTCCAGGCAGAAATTAAAACTTGCCATCCTTCCATAGCGTGCCCAGCATTACTCTCTGCTTCTAGAGGGAGAAAACAAAGGTAGCTGAAAGCAGAAAGGACCCATGCCTGCTGATAGTGGCGGGGGTAGGGGGGAGCAGAGTCAGAGCAGCTGGCTTCAGCCACGTTACTAAGCATGCTCAGTATGCAAAGCTAAGGGGCATGTGACCCTGCATGCCACCCCACCCCCCCATACACATTCATCACCTGTGCCTGAAAGTGAAAGTGCCAAATAGTTTTAGTCCATGAGAAGCAGTTTTGGATATTCCCTGGCTGTTTCCAATATCACCTGTCTTCTGGTGCCAGAGAATTAGTACTATGGAGTAACAAAAGCAAAACTGACAACACATTGGCAATACAGAGTGAAAAGCAAACAACTCAGACTGAGTTTTCAGAAAGATCCACTAATATTGGGAGCTTCTGTTTTTCAGTACCCAACCTGAAACACTGAGGGACTGATTTTCGGAAATGCAGAACACTTGCAGCCTCAACTAACTTCACCTGGGAAGTCTCATGACTTCTGGAAACCAGGCCCCAAATTATTGTCATTAGTTGAGCACCCAGAATTAGTGGATACTTCAAATTTGGGCCTAAATCATATGCTACAGGGAGAAAAGTAATTTCAATCTTTTCCTCTTCCCCCCACCCCCAAAAATGTAGATGATGTCAATCTAAAAGTCCTTTACAGCAAGCATTTTTGTTCATTGTTAATAATCCTTTGAAGGCCTTTTCCACAATCTTAGCCTAGGAACATAAGACGAGAATGGACCTCCTGGGTCATGGAGCCCAGGCCCCTACTATTGCAAGCAACTTCATCATATAATCCTGTTCATAAATTCATCAAGCACCATCTTAATACTAGTTAGGTTGTCTGCCTGCACTAGCCCTGTTTGAAGGTTGTTCCAGAACCACACTGCTCTGATGGCATTATTCAGAGAAGAGATTGTGTGTGGGGCTGAACAAACTCATTTTTAAAGGGTGACATCTCCCAATCCTCTTCAACAAGTAGCAGTTCTACTTCTTAGAGTTTTCTCTTCCCTTTTGGAATCTCAGGCCAGAAAGCATTCACTTTCCTACCAGTATGAATTTAAAAGAAGCAGAGTGCTTACTTTGATTTGCCCTCTGTTCCTTTGCATCTACCTTGAGTCATATTTATAATAATGGCATTAAAATTGACAGCTTTTAAAGGAAGGACATGCCTGTGGTATTAAATACCAGAGTTCAATTTGCTGTGCTTGCATATTAATTACAAATTGTCTGAGACTGCAGAGGAAGCTCAAAGAAATGATACACTCCCTGTATATTGCTTTTAATTTTGTAAAAGCTCCCTTGTAATGCAAGATGTATCTTGTCATAAAGCAGGTTGTGATTAGAGAGTTGCATTAATTTTGATAGAGGACCCTCCAAATCCTGTAACTAAAATTTGCAGTAAGTAGAATGACTCTGATACTTTGTTTATGGTACTATACATCATGACACATCCAAAGATGGATTTGTTTATACCAAAACTTAATTTGTAATTTTTGTAATGCAAAGCTCATCCCCTCAACTGCAAAGGAGGCTTGGATAATTTGTGCCACACTCTAGGCTCTGGCTTCTGTGTATGGGGGGTGGGGGGGTCTGTTGTGGGGAAAGGTACTGGTAATTTTCTTTTTCAAATGTGCCTTTTTCCTTCAGCTGACATCAGTTTGATATTTAGAAAATTAATGATGCACATGGTTCAGAGTGATCTGGATCACTTGGTAAACTGGGTGAAAGTAAACAGTATGCGTCTTAATACAGCTAAATGTAAATGTATTCATCTATGAACAAAGAATGTAGGCCATACTTACAGAGTGGAGGACTCTATCCTGGGAAGTAATGATGCTGAAAAAGAAATCATGGTGAATAATCAGCTAAACATGAGCTCCTAGTGTGATGCTTTGGCCAAAGGGCTAATGCAATCCTTGGATGCATAAACAGGAATCTGTACTCGGAGTAGAAAGCTTATTTAATCTCTGCATTTGGCTCTGTCGCGGCTGCTGCTGGAATAGTGTATCCACTATTAAGATTAAGGGGTGATCTGACAGCATTCCATTAGTATCTACATGGGGAACAAATATTTAATAATGGGCTCCTCTATCTAGGAGAAAAAGGTATAACATGATCTAATGTATGGAAGCATAAATTTAGACTGGAAATAAGGTATACATTTTTTGACAGAGAGACTAATTAACCACTGGAACAACTTACCAAGGATTGTGGTGGATTCACCATCACTGACAATTTCTAAATCAAGATTGGATCTTTTTTTCTAAAAGATCTGCTCTAGGAATTATTTTTGGGGAGTTTTATGGTTTATCTGGAGAAAGACCACCTAGCTGTCCTCAGTAGGAGCATTTTTAATTTTTTTAGTTCCAGTCCTGCATATATGCATGCAAAAAACCTAAAGATGTAAACACTGAGGTTATAGTTTTAAACAAAGTGTCAACCACACGGAAATAGTGAGTAGCAAACTGAGCCACTAATTTTTTAACTGCAGAATGCACAGTGGCTAGCAACCAAGAGAACACAGGTTCTTTACCACAACAACCAGAATAGGTAGCTAGTCAGAGGCATTGTTCTAACACAAGTGCTCAAAAGAGTCCTTCCATCCCAACCCTTTCCTCCAAACACTCTTATTTAGAGTGCAATAACAATTAGAAAAGTTACAAGAGACTCTAAAGTTAGAATTCACTCGACTAAAAGTTTGTTTCTTTGTTTTCTCTTTATCGTTTCTCTTTATTCTCATCATGTTTCTCTGCACACAAACAGCAAGTGTGTATTTTCAGTCTGAATGACTTTTGGATTGAGTTTTAGTTCTTCTAAAACAAGAAAACAAAAATAAAGTCTTCACATGGAAGCACTGAGGGAGTATGTGTGTCTGTCCTCTATCAGCACTAAACTATGCATCATAAAATAGAAGCTAGAGCCAGCAGGCTCCAGGAAACCCGAAGGCATCGTATGCTGAAATCAAGTCCTAAAAGATGCAAGTGTTATATACTAGTTCTATGCCTCTACTGCCACTCCATTTTTCCCCAGGTAGGGTTTTTCATTTCTCCTTTCTGTCACTCCTTATTCTTTCTTCAGAGAGCAACATCTCCTTCTCCCCCCCCCCCCCCCTTTGGTTCATTCTCTATTCTCATGGTTGCTACTGTGGTGTTCAGCCTTCAGTCCTCATCTGTGTTGGTTCCTCTTCCACTACACTTCCTTTCCTCTGTAGTCCCTGTTTAGTTGTACGTATCTTTCTCTCATCCCTCCCTCCCCAAGGTCTCTTCCCCTCAGTCTTTCTCCAACTCCTGGGTCTCTTCCTCTGCTCTCTCTCTCTCACTCTGGGCTATCTGTCTCACATTGAGTTACCACCTCACCTTAGGAGTCACTTACTCCACCTAACTCTTGAATGTTTCCCTCCTCCATATTGTGTAGGCCATGGGGTATCCCTCTCCTGCCTGCTCCCTCTTGAGATTCTGTCCCGGGTTTTCTCAACCCCTGTCCTATTCGCTATCCTCCCATCATTGAAGCATTAAAGCCAGATGGAAAATACAAGGGTTTGGGGCATATGTGGCAAGTGGCTGTTGTCCCTCAATGGCACCTCCACTCTTTCTTATGATGATGTAATGAGGGAAACAGAGGAGCAAAGATAGGTGTAGCAGGTAGAAAGGTAATAGCTTCCAGTTGTAGAGCAAACAGCAGTAAATGTGGTTCCTGGGGGAGGAGGCTGGAGAATCAGGGCTTTAATTCAACACATCTCTCTTCCTGACAGATAAATGTGGGAGAGGCAGACATGGAGCTCCATCTAATGGTGGAATTTTATCCAGGGGCTTTTCAGCACTCTGCTAAAGCTCTGGCTTAGAGCAAAGGGATACACATACCAAATACCCAACACAGTCACCTGACGCACGTTGGTGTTTTAAATTCATATCTCCTGTTGGCTTTCTCGGCATTTAAGATGTGACAAGACCACAGCCCAAGGAAGCATGACTTGCAGGTATGGAACTGGTTTCACGAACACTGCCTTTATAATAAGTGTCTGAAACTCTCCCAGATAGTGTCCTGAATGTATGCTATGTGGGTGAAAGCCCATCAAAATGAGATGGTTCCTTGATTAGCAGGCTAACATCAAATGACATTCAGAACTATAATTTGATTAGGTTTTTTGACCAGAAAGGAGCTGATAAGAAGTCTGACATTGGCTGAGGGTTGTGGTGTCAGCGAAATATACTAACTTCAATCTACTTTTCTGCTGTCACCATGGCATTAGCAATATAATCACAGCAATTATCAGAGTCAATTCTGAGGCTCTGAGCCTGAGAGAGTGAACTCTGACCCAGCTGCCAAGTGCCACAGGCTGTACATCTGGAAATAAGTTGAAACTTCAGCAGCACCTCTGTGAAAACTATTTCAAATGGGTTGATTCATTAAGGCTAAAGATTTTTTTTTTTTTTAAGTCAGGTAAGGATGCCCCAAAATCCTGTGATACATTACTCCATAGTCTGTTTGGGAGTGGAAGATGGGAAACTGAGCCACAAATCCACCCAATTTAGGCTTAATCAATCTTTGCATTTATTTAATCCAATTTCAGAGAGAATTATTGTCACTTATACACATATTTATACATATATTTGACTGCTTAGGTAGGGGACCCAAGTTACTACATTCCAGGGACCTGGAAAGTTCTCCTGTACTTGATGATGGTCACTGCTGCCTTTGACTTCTCGTCTGATCCTTCAGTCCTGTTCTTTCGGTTTCTGGTCTGCTGTTTCTCTGATTTGTTCACTTGAGTCTTTTTGTACATTTCCTCATTACACGTTTCTTAACCTTTCTCCATTCAGCTTTAAGCACATTAGGCATTTTCTTATATAACTGTACACTGCGAATGCACAGTTTTCAATTTACACAGGTTTTGCTGTTAAGACAATTTCTGTATCATTCTGTTCCATGTCATCGTGCTCCTGGGCTTTCTAGTAAAGAGGGGATTTTTTTGGTCTTTTCAGTTTTGTGTACCTTTGCTTAAATCTTCCAGCATGATGTTACCTTTGTCCTGTCAGCAGTAACATCATTTAAAGCAGATCAGCAATTCTATGTAACAACTGGCAAAACTATGCTTATATCAGCGAGGGAGGCTGAGGCCTTGGGATATCACTATCCATGATTACAAATTATTAAAATATAACTAACAAATCTTACAGAAATATAAAAATGAAGAATAGCTAAATAGTATCTTAATTCAATAGATTATCATACCCACTGGGGGAGGAAGGAGTAAAAAGCACCCCATCTCAAAATGTTAATACTACTTTATCTTCTTTAAACACAGGTTCTTTGAGTGGTGGGGTTTCCAAATCATTACCAAAAAATAAAAACATGACCACCTTGTTAGTAATTTTCCCAGTGTTGCATTTTGAGGGGTGTCTTTATTTCAGGGCCCTAATAATTAATTGTTCTCCAACCGTTATCCCCCTATACCAGTACCCTCGAAAATATATTTTCAAAGGGTTTTGCTTATTTTACATGCTGGAGTAAGGTGGTACTCCAGCATGTAAAATACATGTGGTAAAATAAGGTGGTGCTTATTTTACATGCTGGAGTAAGCTGTGCTACAATTATTTGTATCCATAATACATGTTTGTTTAACACATCTTAAAACTTAATGCCACAGCTGTATGTTCCCCAATTGTATTAACCTGATCCCACCAGTTAACTGGTTTTAAACTTTGTTCCATTTGATTAATCACTGTATCTAATTAATCCACATGCAGGAAAAATGATTTGTATTTAATGTTAACAAAGTACAAGTTTAATATAGCAACAGGTACTGTAAAGTTAGGGAACAATCACATAGCCTCAGGACCAGAGTCTGGTCAACTTTTTTTTTATACTAAAGGGTCAACAAATTTGGGTATAGGTATGATTTTTGACTGATCTAATTACAGTTTTCAGTTTAGAGATAAAACACCAATTGAACTGACTACTCAGGCATGATTTTTCTCCATCATGGTATTTTAACTGGTGTGCGACCACACGGTACTCTTCATTTCCTGCCCGTGTTTGATGTCCATTCCAAGTACTCAGCCATACTGGGCAGTCGAGATGAGTCCTTTCTTGGATTTCTGCACCTCTGTGCAGCAGGCCAGACAGGGTGCCTGTCACTCTCCATGTGACTCTTACCAGTATCTGATGGACCTGGGCACATTCCTTAAAAATGGAATATTCTAGGACCTATTGAGTGGACACATGCTATTGTCTCATTAACGACCTTCTTTTCAATTATTGGCGGGAAAGTGAACAATAGACTTGCAAGTTTTCTATAAATTAACTGTAATCAAGAAGTAACTAACTACAGCAGCTAGCTCCTGCAAGATGTCAGCCTCCTTGAGTAGCTCGGTTTCATTCCTGTATCAGTCCAGCGAATATTTGTTGGTGGATGAGGTTAGCTATTATCCCATTTGGAGATCTCTTAAAGCTTCTTGAATGGCTAGGAATATATATATACCCATTAATTCTTCATCTGCAGTATGACTTCCAGCTTCATCATTATTGTGTTTAATTAACTGATAAACTGTTTCCTGGCTTTCTCTTAATGCCTGGGCAATATCGTGCACATTTATTACCGTAAGTAGTAGTTCCTCAATTAATCTACCCTCTGCCTTAGCAAGGGGATGGAGGATTTTATTTTTTTAATACTTTCTTTTAATTTAACTGCTTTTGCAGTGCCTCTAATATCAACGTGAGTTACTACGGACATACCTGTCCCAAACAACCCATAATTAGATTAGAAATTAGACGAAGGTTTCTAACCATCAGAGGAGTGAAGTTTTGGAATAGCCTTCCGAGGGAAGTAGTGGGGGCAAAAGATCTATCTTGCTTTAAGATTAAACTCGATAAGTTTATGGAGGAGATGGTATGATGGGATAACATGGTTTTGGTAATTAAATTTTCATGGTAAATAGGCCCAATGGCCTGTGATGGGTTTTTAGATGGGGTAAGATCCAAGTTACCCGGGAAAGAATTTTCTGTAGTATCTGGCTGATGAATCTTGCCCATATGCTCAGGGTTTAGCTGATCGCCATATTTGGGGTCGGGAAGGAATTTTCCTCCAGGGCAGATTGGAAGGCCCTGGAGGTTTTTCGCCTTCCTCTGTAGCATGGGGCACGGGACACTTGCTGGAGGATTCTCTGCTCCTTGAGGTCTTCAAACTACAATTTGAGGACTTCAGTAGCACAGATATAGGTGTGAGGTCTTTTTTAGGAGTGGTGGGTGAAATTCTGTGGCCTGCATTGTGCAGGAGGTCAGACTAGATGATCATAATGGTCCCTTCTGGCCTTAATATCTATGAATCTATAATAGTTCCTGTTATCCCACTATCATCTCTCTTTCTTCTAATATTCTGTTCCTTTGCTTCTGGGGTTTTCCCAAAGTTGTTTGTTAAATTCTCTCTATAATACCCCAACTTGACTACCCTGACCAACTTCAATATTGGGTGGAAGTCTCATTGGGTTATATTAAGAATAACTGGAACAATGAACAAACATACCTTATCATGTAAGGCAATGGTTTTGCTTTTGAGAGGGGAAAGTTTTAATCCACTTTCTGGTCCTGGTGTTACTACTGGACATAGGGAAACTTCAGAAGTGGAGTTTATATTTGTTTGTGAGCTTGTGATAATAGGGGGAATAGTTGGTTTAATTAGTTGGTCTGTAACTAATAATTCCATTTGTACTCTTCCCATTTCTGGCAGTTTTTACTGTATCTCAATAAATTCCGGTATCCAGGGTCTGGACATCTTGAATCACCATAGAAACATATCCCTGTGTTATAACTTGGTTTACAAATTGTGCTCAGCTGTGCTCATGGAATTTTCTATATACATATTCTGTCCTTTCATTAGCGCATGGCCTGGAGTTTTCCCCTCCTGAACACATTAATGTTAATATTTCCTCATTTGCCCCCTTTGGTATGAATTCCCACGTTACAAAGGGGATTCACATTTTCCCTTTTCCTTTTACAATGTACAGTGAGATGTTACATTGCTCCCTTCCGATCCTAAAACTATTGTTTGAGTAATGGGGACTTTTGTAGGCACGTCATGAGGATTGGTTTGATCCCGTCTACATTTTCTCTTCACCATGTACATGTTCCCAAATTCCCAGTTTCTCTTCTGACTTTTCTTATGCTTGTGTAAATCCTTCAGAGAAGGTGCAAGACAAGTGGCCACTGCCGCCAGACGGCAAATGCCCAGCACTTTTCTGGGTATAAATAATAATGCTCAGCTTCCTGCTCTCATTGACATGGGTGACAGCATGATTAATCACAGACCTGCTCAGAATCACTAGGGGGGAAAAAACCCTATTAGCATTGCGCTGTTATCCAGATGCTGAGACTGGGCTGGAAGGAAATGAGTTCTGATGTGAGGAAAAAACAGTCTGTTTAATTCAAACCACAAAATTGTACCTCTTCCGTATGGGAAGAGCACATTTGTGTTGCCATAGCTCATTCTTGCTGTTAATAAAGGTAACACTTTAACAGAGGATTTGTTAATATTGATTGCAATGTTCTACCTTTAATCCATGTTCTCTCTCTTCTTAGTGGTTATCAGGGTGGTTCTCTCTCCAAGTTTGCTCTTTTAGGAATGATAAAATAAAACACTATTCATGTTAATTTGGATATAAATAAGAGACCAGCCAAAATACTGGAAACTTACTGCACACATGTGATGGCTTGTCTCTCTTAGCCTACAATCCTGCAACAGATAGTGGGTGGACGAACTGCTGTGCCTGTGTGGAGCTCCACAGAAGACAGTGGGTTTCCCTAGGGGCACAGCAGTCTGTCAAAATGCTTCAATTGCAGGATCTGGGCCTGAGGAAGTGTGCCTATAACTACAGCTACAATTTAGTCATGGGTATTTTTAGTAAAAGTCATGGACAAGTCATAGGCAATACACAAAAATTCACAGGCCCGTGACCTGTCCGTGACTTATACTATAAATACGTGGGCGGTCCCTGGGGCTAGCTGCATTGGCCGCTGCTCGGGCGGTCCCTGGGGCCACTCCAGCTGGTGGGGTGTTATGTCATTAGATTTCACCAAGCCAGTAACAAATGTAAGCTTCTGGATGGGAACAGTCTTACCATAGAGTCACAGACAGTGTCCTTAGACTCTCCAGCCTATCTTGCCACCCAGACAAACTGGACTTCGTGCTAAAAGGTCCCTTAAACCAAAAATCACACCAGTCCCAAGAGACCAGCCACTTACCTCAGATCAGCTGGTACCCTAGATCTTCTACCAAAGACCATGTTGATAGCTAAATCTTAGTAAACAACTAAAGGTTTATTAAGTAACAAAAAGAATGAGAATTATTGAGAGGTTAAAGCAGGTAAAATATAACAGGTGAGTCACACCTGTTTGTAAATTCAAATTATGGCAGTGCTGTAATAAACTGCAAGTCTCCCAAAAGTCTCTTCAGGATACCCAGATTGTCTCAAAAAGAAAAGGAGTACTTGTGGCACCTTAGAGACTAACCAATTTATTTGAGCATGAGCTTTCGTGAGCTACAGCTCACTTCATTGGATGCATACCGTGGAAACTGCAGAAGACATTATATACACACAGAGACCATGAAACAATACCTCCTCCCACCCCACTGTCCTGCTGGTAATAGCTTATCTAAAGTGATCATCAAGTTGGGGCCATTTCCAGCACAAATCCAGGTTTTCTCACCCTCCGCCCCCCCCCCACACACAAACTCACTCTCCTGCTGGTAATAGCCCATCCAAAGTGACCACTCTCTTCACAATGTTACTCTGTTACTCTGAAACCAGATTGTCTCAGGATCTCTGGCACGCTTCCCTGTAAGAGTCCAAATGGAGATGAAGAATTTTTCCTTGAATCCATATTAACTTCTTCTGATAGAACACAAACTGACAGTGTCTCTACCCACATGGGCTTTTCCTTTGATGATGATGTGTGAGGAATGCATTTAATCCTTTGACCTCCAACCACAATACATAATGGCCACTTGCTTTGAAATTAGCATTTTCTGTTAAAGTCCTTAAATCCTTCATTAGCATTTCACAAGATTTCTTTGAGTTATTTAGTTACATGGAATACACAATTTAAATTCTATTACATCGTAACATGAACAGATAAGTGAAAACAATGCATATAATGTCCCATTAGTTTTCATGAAGTTCAAACACCCAAAACTTTGATCTGTACTAAGACACAAGTGAATTGACCTGAATACACTCTAGCGTGACCTGGTCTGCCAGCGTCACATTTGGGTTCACAGCGCTGCTGAGGAAAGCTTATTTCAACATCATTGAAATTGAAGTCATGGAAATACTGTTATGGATATGAGGTTTAATAGAATTCTTTGAGAATCTAAATTTGGGAAATAAAACTAGTTATGTTCTCCTTTTATTTTCATTGTATGATCTGTGCTGGACTCACCCCTTTCGGAAACAGCTATAAATGAAGTCTCAAATCCATATATGGACAGTTTGAACTACTTACAACATTACCTGAATAAGTGTTTGCCTTCTGACGCTGGAAAACAAGTCAGTCAGTGATGTATGCATGCATGTGAGCCAGTGGTTCTCAAACTGTGGGTCAGGACCCCAAAGTGAGTCGCGACCCTGTTTTAATGGGGTTGCATGGGCTGGCTTAGACTTGCTGGGGCTCTGGGCCAAAGCTTCAGCCCCACATCGTGGGGTTCAACTCTGGGTGGCAGGGCTCAGGTTATAGGCCCCCCTGCCCGGGTCTGATGCCCTTTGGCTTTGGCTCTGGCTCTCCCGCCCGGGGTGGGGTGGGTTTGGTGGGCTCAGCCTTCGTTCCTCCCTCCTGGGGTCGTGTAGTAATTTTTGTTGTAAGAAGGGGGTCATGGTGTAATGAAGTTTGAGAACCCCTAGATTATTCAATGGCTCTTGTGGGCATGTGTGTCATGAGAGCATGATTAGGAAGGTATGATTTTGAGCTGAGGGAAGCTGTATTGATCAGAGATGACTTTTGTGTTTAGGTTTGGAGCTGACGTTCATTTGGTGATGAAACCCAAGGTAGGTAGAACTTTCAGAGGATTTGCTGACCTGTTAGTGATGTGTGAGAGAAACAATCTTCTAAGTAGAGGGAGAGGATTAAATCCACATGATTAATTGTGAATTAGGATGACCCACTTTTCATTTTTATAGCAACATATTGTCTGTTTTCCTCACTGTATGTGTAGTTGGTGTTTTTACAGAAGTCTTAATCTGCCTATATTTGAATATTTTAAGATGCATTGACATTTCTGAACAAAATGTTCTACTGTAATTAGAACAGATCATGGGGGGGGATGTGGTGGAGGGAAGCTCTACATAGAAACAAGGGATAGAAAGCTGGCATCAGGATATGCTGGGAGAGACTATGCAGCCCTTATTTGATGGCACAGGAGAGCTAGGACAACGGAAAGAGCCCAGCATGCCTCCTGTCTACAGCAGTAAAGTTCAATAACAATTTGTCAATCCCAAGTTTTCTACCTTTCGTTCTGAAGAGTACCAGCACATCCATTGCTGACAGCAAGGCACTTCACTGCAAGAAATGTGTGAAATTCAGCATATTCACCAGAAATAAAGATTGATTCCTGCGATGGGTGGTAATATGTTCTCGCAAGCTTCTCCTGCGTTGCGTTCAGTGTGAACTGGGACTGGCTGGGATGGCATAAAGATTTGATTTTCTGTGATTCTCCTGTTGTTTAAACCTTTAGAAAATAATTTGCTAACCATTGATGAGCACAATTATCTGAATTTCAGGTTATTTAATGCAAAATGGATTGTTGCTGCTGGTTATTAGAAAAAGTAAGTGGCAAGATGAGACAACCTGTAGCATAATACAATCACGATCCATTTCTGTGTGTGGTGTATATAGTGTGGCAGAGCTCCGACCTTGTCCCCGTGGGTCCCGCGTTTCCAGGTGGTTTATGCAAGGTCAGGGAGAGGGGCGGAAGTCGGGGTTCCACCGAGCAATGCTATGGCCAAAACACCTGCCTTGGAGTGTGAGCCTGGTATTGTTGAGGGCCTCCCTTCCCACTCCACAAACCCCTGAGCCTAGCCAACAGGAGCCACCCCCCAGTGGCTCAGCTGCTGGGGCCCATGATCCCACTTCCGCCCCTCTCTCCGACCTTGCTCCTGACCTCTGCCCTGCCCCTGATGCTGACCCCAGTCCCCTCCCGTGCTGCTACTGCAGCCCCTGCCCCTGGGGCCATCTCCTTCCCCTTCCCGGAAGACGACCCCCAGGGAGCGGCCTTAGTGTTCCCCTGTCCTGACCGCCTAGGGCAGGGGTTCTCAAACTGGGGGTTGGGACTCCTCAGAGGGTCGTGAGGTTACTACATGGGGGGTTGTGAGCAGTCAGTGTCCACCCCGAACCCTGCTTTGCATCCAGGATTTATAATGGTGTTAAGTACATAAAAAAGTGTTTCTAATTTATAAGGGGGGTCGCACTCAGAGGTTTGCTATGTGAAAGGGGTCACCAGTACACAAGTTTGAGAATCACTGCCCTAGTGGCTGCTATTTTCCCCTCCGCCACCCCCTACTGAGCCGGGGTCTGAGGCAGGCTGCATGGCACCGGCACATTGGGGGCCACGCCAGGGGTCCGGCCCCTGCCTGCCCGTGGCAGCAGGCCATGGGGCTTCAACAGGTGCCCCACTAGAGGAAGCCCAGGGGCCTGTAACCCTGGTCCCTCCCCACCCCCCGATAGGCTGCAAGAGTTTCTCCAGGACGCCAGTGGGTCCCAGAGCAAGGTGCAGCTCGCTCTCCAGCTCTGGGGAGACTTGTATCAAATCCTCCGGGCCATAAGGGCCATTCTGGGGGGAGGGTAAAGGGATCGGGAAGCAGGCCGCTTCAGTCTACCAGCGGGCCTGTGGCTTCCGTGATTCTTTGCTCACCTACAGGGTAGGTCACAGTTCGCTGCGCAGCGCAATGGGGGCCGTAAGTGTCCCTGCTGGTGAGGATCCCCCCAGCCCTCCCCATGGCATCCATCAGCTTTGGAACATTAAACACTTGGGGCTATAGGATGGGTCTCCGTAGGTGCCAGGTGCTCTCCTTGCTTTTGGAGGTAGGTACTCTGTGGTTTTCCTGCAGGAGACCCATACGGATCCAGTTGGCGGCTGGAGTGCGGGGACAGGGTCTATTTTAGCCACCTCACAGTTCGTATGGCTGGAGTGGCGACCCTGTTCTCTCCCGACCTATGACCTGAGGCGCTGGGGGTTGCCGAGGCTGTTCCAGGCCGCCTGCTGCACCTCTGGGTCCGTATGGAGGGGCAAATGGTCAACCTCATCAACGTTTATGCCCCGACATCGGGCCCAGAGAGGCTGTGCTTTTATCAGCAGGCATCTGACTTCCTCGGCTCTTTGGATCCTCGCAAGTGCCTGGTCCTGGGCAGGAACTTCAACGCCACGCTCAAGGAGCGGGACCGCTTGGGGACCGAGCAGTGCCCAGCCGTCACAGACGTCCTCCGGGAGATCGTCGTCCACCACGGACGATCTGGCACAACCACCACCCGCATGACGTCTCGACATTCACCTTTATCCAGGTGGAGGCCCATTGGTCGAGCCACTCCTGGTTGGACCACATTTACTTTTCATGTTGTCACCTTTCACAGGCACACTCCTCCAGCATCTGGCCAGCCCCATTCTGAGATAACCACCTAGTGACCGTGACAGCCTCTCTCTGCACAGAGAGGCCTGGGCCAGCTTATTGGCACTTTAATAACAGCTTGTTGGAGGATGTGGGCTTCATGGTGTCCTTCTGGGAGTTCTGGCTGGCCTGGTGAGGGCAGAGGTGTGCATTTCCCTCGGTGGCGGTGGTGGTGGTGGGACATGGGGAAGGTGTGCGCCTGGCTCTTCTGCCGCGACTATACCTGGGGCGCCAGCCGACGGAGAGATGTGATGGTGGAACGGGGAGATCTTAGAGCTGGAAAGGTGCCTGGCTGCCAGGCCCAAGGATCCATCCCTCTGTGGAATGTGTCTGGAGAAGCGGGAGGACCATTGGGCCTGCGGTGCCTTTGTTCAATCCCGCATCCGCCTCCTTCGGGAGATGGATCATGGCTCCCACTTCTTCTATGCCCTGGAGAAAAAGAGGGGACCCAAGAAGCACATCACCTGCTTCCTGGCAGAGGACGGCACCCCCCCCTCACGGATTCAGCGGAGATGTGCGGGAGGGCCGGGGACTTCTACTCAGGCCTTTTCTCCCCAGATCTGACCGATCCTGACACTTGCAGAGTGCTCTGGGATGGACTCCTGATGGTCAGTGCGGGCGACCGAGACCAGCTAGAGCTGCCTCTCACTCTGGCCAAGTTCTCAGAAGCCCTCCACTGCATGCCCACCAATAAATCTCCAGGCATGGATGGACTGACCGTGGAGTTCTACCACGTGTTCTGGGAAGTCCTCGGCCGAGACTGTGACAAGGTCTGGGCTGAGTCCTTAGAGAATGGGGTCCTCTCCTTGTTGTGCAGGCGAGCCATGCTCACCTTGCTTCCAAAGAAGGGGGACCCCTGAGACCTTTGGAATTGGGGTCCCGTCTTGCTCCTCAGCATGGACTACAAAGTTATAGCGAAGGCCATCTCACTGCAGCTGGGGTCCATGCTGGCGGACATGATCCACCCTGACCAGGCTTACGCCGTCCTGGGCCATACCATCTTTGATAATCTGTAATTGGTCCAGGATCTCTTGGACCTCGGGTGTAGGGATGGTCTGTCATTCGCCCTCCTGGCCCTGGATCACTGGTATCTTCTGGGCACTCTGTGAGTGTTCATTTTGGACCCCAGTTTGTGGGTTTTCTCCAGGTGCTGTATGCCTCTGCGGTGTGTCCGGTCAGGCTCAACTGGACCCTGACCAAGCCAGTCAGCTTCAGGTGAGGAGTACGGCGGGGTGCCCCCTCTCAGGCCAGCTGTATGCTTTGGTGATTGAGCCCTTCCTCTGTCTCCTCCACCGGAGGCTGACAGGGTTGGTGCAGCTGGTCCTGTCAACGTACACCGACGACGTGCTCCTTGTGGTCCAGGACCCTGGTGACTTGGTGCGTGTGGAGGCTTGCCAGGCTGTCTACTTGGCGGCCTCCTCCACCTGGGTCAACTGGGTCAAAGCTCTGGCCTGGTGGTTGGGGATGGGTGGCAGGTGAGCTCCCTCCCACCCGCGCTTCAGGCCATCCAGTGGAGTGCGGGTCCGCTGCTCTATCTTGGCATTTACCTTTCTGCTACGCATTCGTCTTCACTGGAGAACTGGCAAGGTTTAGAGGGCAGGGTGGCTCCGGAGATGGACAGGACTACTCCGGTGCCTCTCCCTCTGAGGGAAGGCACTGATGCTCAATCAGCTAATCCTGTCCATGCTCTGGCATTGGCTCAACACTCTGGTCCCGGACCCAGATTTCCTGGCCAACCTCCAGACGTCGGTTCTGTCGTTCTTCTGGCTAGGACCACACTGGGTCTCTGCAGGGGTCCTCCACCTTCCCCTGGAGGAGGGAGGACAGGGCCTGAAGTGCCTGTGCACTCAGGTCCACATCTTCTGCCTCCAAGCCCTGCAGAGGCTCCTTTATGGTGCAGGTAGTCTGGCATGGAGCGTACTGGTGCACGCCTTAGAATCATAGAATCATAGAATATAAGGGTTGGAAGGGACCCCAGAAGGTCATCTAGTCCAACCCCCTGCTCGAAGCAGGACCAATTCCCAGTTAAATCATCCCAGCCAGGGCTTTGTCAAGTCTGACCTTAAAAACCTCTAAGGTAGGAGATTCTACCACCTCCCTAGGTAACGCATTCCAGTGTTTCACCACCCTCTTAGTGAAAAAGTTTTTCCTAATATCCCATCTAAACCTCCCCCACTGCAGCTTGAGACCATTACTCCTCGTTCTGTCATCTGATACCATTGAGAACAGTCTAGAGCCATCCTCTTTGGAACCCCCTTTCAGGTAGTTGAAAGCAGCTATCAAATCCCCCCTCATTCTTCTCTTCTGCAGGCTAAACAATCCCAGCTCCCTCAGCCTCTCCTCATAACTCATGTGTTCCAGACCCCTAATCATTTTTGTTGCCCTTCGCTGGACTCTCTCCAATTTATCCACATCCTTCTTGAAGTGTGGGGCCCAAAACTGGACACAGTACTCCAGATGAGGCCTCACCAATGTCGAATAGAGGGGGACGATCACGTCCCTCGATCTGCTCGCTATGCCCCTACTTATACATCGCAAAATGCCATTGGCCTTCTTGGCAACAAGGGCACACTGCTGACTCATATCCAGCTTCTCGTCCACTGTCACCCCTAGGTCCTTTTCCGCAGAACTGCTGCCTAGCCATTCGGTCCCTAGTCTGTAGCTGTGCATTGGGTTCTTCCGTCCTAAGTGCAGGACCCTGCACTTATCCTTATTGAACCTCATCAGATTTCTTTTGGCCCAATCCTCCAATTTGTCTAGGTCCTTCTGTATCCTATCCCTCCCCTCCAGCGTATCTACCACTCCTCCCAGGTTAGTATCATCCGCAAATTTGCTGAGAGTGCAATCCACACCATCCTCCAGATCATTTATGAAGATATTGAACAAAACCGGCCCCAGGACCGACCCTTGGGGCACTCCACTTGATACCGGCTGCCAACTAGACATGGAGCCATTGATAACTACCCGTTGAGCCCGACAATCTAGCCAGCTTTCTACCCACCTTGTAGTGCATTCATCCAGCCCATACTTCCTTAACTTGCTGACAAGAATACTGTGGGAGACCGTGTCAAAAGCTTTGCTAAAGTCAAGAAACAATACATCCACTGCTTTCCCTTCATCCACAGAACCAGTAATCTCATCATAGAAGGCGATTAGATTAGTCAGGCATGACCTTCCCTTGGTGAATCCATGCTGGCTGTTCCTGATCACTTTCCTCTCATACAAGTGCTTCAGGATTGATTCTTTGAGGACCTGCGCCATGATTTTTCTGGGGACTGAAGTGAGGCTGACTGGCCTGTAGTTCCCAGGATCCTCCTTCTTCCCTTTTTTAAAGATTGGCACTACATTAGCCTTTTTCCAGTCATCCGGGACTTCCCCGGTTCGCCACGAGTTTTCAAAGATAATGGCCAATGGCTCTGCAATCACAGCCGCCAGTTCCTTCAGCACTCTCGGATGCAACTCGTCCGGCCCCATGGACTTGTGCATGTCCAGCTTTTCTAAATAGTCCCTAACCACCTCTATCTCCACAGAGGGCTGTCCATCTCTTCCCCATTTTGTGATGCCCAGCGTAGCAGTCTGGGAGCTAACCTTGTTAGTGAAAACAGAGGCAAAAAAAGCATTGAGCACATTAGCTTTTTCCACATCCTCTGTCACTAGGTTGCCTCCCTCATTCAGTAAGGGGCCCACACATTCCTTGGCTTTCTTCTTGTTGCCAACATACCTGAAGAAACCCTTCTTGTTACTCTTGACATCTCTGGCTAGCTGCAGCTCCAGGTGCGATTTGGCCCTCCTGATAACATTCCTACATGCCCGAGCAATATTTTTATACTCTTCCCTGGTCATATGTCCAACCTTCCACTTCTTGTAAGCTTCTTTTTTATGTTTAAGATCCGCTAAGATTTCACCATTAAGCCAAGCTGGTCGCCTGCCATATTTACTATTCTTTCGACTCATCGGGATGGTTTGTCCCTGTAACCTCAACAGGGATTCCTTGAAATACAGCCAGCTCTCCTGGACTCCTTTCCCCTTCAAGTTAGTCCCCCAGGGGATCCTGGCCATCCGTTCCCTGAGGGAGTCGAAGTCTGCTTTCCTGAAATCCAGGGTCCGTATCGTGCTGCTTACCTTTCTTCCCTGTGTCAGGATCCTGAACTCAACCAACTCATGGTCACTGCCTCCCAGATTCCCATCCACTTTTGCTTCCCCCACTAATTCTACCCGGTTTGTGAGCAGCAGGTCAAGAAAAGCGCCCCCCCTAGTTGGCTCCTCTAGCACTTGCACCAGGAAATTGTCCCCTACGCTTTCCAAAAACTTCCTGGATTGTCTATGCACCGCTGTATTGCTCTCCCAGCAGATATCAGGAAAATTAAAGTCACCCATGAGAATCAGGGTATGCGATCCAGTAGCTTCCGTGAGCTGCCGGAAGAAAGCCTCATCTACCTCATCCCCCTGGTCCGGTGGTCTATAGCAGACTCCCACCACTACATCACTCTTGTTGCACACACTTCTAAACTTAATCCAGAGACACTCAGGTTTTTCTGCAGTTTCGTACCGGAGCTCTGAGCAGTCATACTGCTCCCTTACATACAGTGCTACTCCCCCACCTTTTCTGCCCTGCCTGTCCTTCCTGAACAGTTTATATCCATCCATGACAGTACTCCAGTCATGTGAGTTATCCCACCAAGTCTCTGTTATTCCGATCACGTCATAGTTCTTTGACATCACCAGGACCTCCAGTTCTCCCTGCTTGTTTCCAAGGCTTTGTGCATTTGTGCAAGTGCCTTCCTGCGCCACTTCTAAGGGCTCCAATCAGGGGTGAAAGTAAGTTAGAGGACTTACCGGTATGCCGGAGTCCTGAGCAGGGGGCACGGCCTCAACTGGAAGAGGCAGGGTCTTAAATCCCCAGGCCCTTTAAATCTTGATTGAAAGGGCCAGGCTCCAGCTGCGGTAGTGGCGGCTGGGAGCCCGGGGCCCTTTAAATCACCCCCGAGCTACCAGCTGCAGAGGTGGCTGAGAGCCCCGGGGCTCGGGGGCGATTTAAGGGCCCAAGGCTCCAGCTGCTGCTACTGCAGCGGAGCTCCGGGCCCTTTAAATCACTGAGGAGCCCTGGGGGCTCCCGGCTGCCACCGCTACCCTGGGGCTCTGGGCTCTGGCAGAGCTTTAAAGGGTCTGGGGCTCTGCTGTGGTAGCAGCTGCTGGAGCCCTGAGCCCTTTAAATCCCCGCCTGAGCCCTGCTGCCCGAGCCCTGGGGTCGCGGCAGCGGGGCTCCATCGGGGATTTAAAGGGCCTCGGGGCTCCAGCCGCCGCTACCGCCCCGGCCCTTTAAATGCCCACCGGAGCCCCCCCACCCCTACCCCAGGGCTCAGGCAGCAGGGCTCAGGCGGGGATTTAAAGGGCCCCCAGGTAGTAGCAGCGGCTGGAGCTCCGGGGCCCTTTTAAATCCCTGCTGCTGCCCTGCTGCCACTACCCCAAGGCTTTAAATTGCCCTCTCAGAAGCCAGTCCTGGTACGTGCACCGGCTCTTACCAGTACGCCGTACCGGCTTACTTTCACCTCTGGCTCCAATACAACCAGCGACTCCTTTATCTCCATCTGAGAGGTCTTCCGTGAGACCTCTCCAGGCTGTTGGTCTTCTACCAGGACCTCCTCTGAACCTGGAAACTTGGCGGCTGCTGAGGGGGCAGATCTTCTTGTGGAGCCCCTGCAACACAACCCCCAGCTCCCAGTGCAGGTGGTAGAGTCCCCCTCAGTGCGCCAGAGGTTGGTCCTGGCAGCAGTCACCGGAGTTGGAGACCTCCTGGACTACAACCAGGGAGACTGGCTGGATCCCCTGATGCTCACTTGGCGCATGGGGCTCTCCAGGCCTTGTACTCCCTGGTGCATATTTCAGGAGGTGAGGGCCACTTTAGCGCCCACTGCACGGGTCTTCCTCGACTGGGTCCTGTGAGAGGGCACGCCCCGCCCACCCTCCACCCCATGACTTGCAGCTGGTTCAGTTACGGACCACACCAAGAAAACATCTGTACATGCTCATGCTCCACACTTTTCATGTCCTCACCCTTGCATCTCGCCCTGGCACAAAGTGGCAGGACCTCTTGCCACCTCTGGAGGGTGAAGAGCCCCAGTGGGCCAGCCTATATTTCACCCTGGTCCTGAGGCCCACCGGGGATGTCAGCTGGCGAATCCTTCACAGAGCTGTGAGCATGGGTGCGTACTTGGAGCGGTTCACTCCCCTCCCAGGCACCTGCCCCTTTTGCAGCATGAGGGAGATTCTGGCGCACATGTACCTGGAGTGCACCAGGTTGCAGCCCCTATTCCAGCTTCTCTTGGAGATACTATTACATTTTTGGTTGCACTTTTCCCCTCACCTGTTCATCTACGCACTCCCCATCCATGGCCCCACAAAGTTGCAGGACCTCCTTGTCAGCCTCCTCCTAGCCCTGGCCAAAATGGCCATCTACAAAACCAGGGAGAGGAGGCTGGCTGACAGGGTTTCCTGCGACAGTTGGGACTATTTCCGCTCCTCAGTCTATTCATGCATCTGGGCAGAGTTCCTCTGGGCGGCGTCCGCTGGCTCCCTTGACACCTTCAAGGAGCAGTGGGCTCTGTCCGGGGTTCTCTGCTCGGTGTCCCCATCAGGTTCCCTTCGTTTAGCCCTCTGACCTCACTCCCGTTCTCTCATTAGTTGTCCCCCACAATTATTTGGAATACCAGACCTGTGGATCCTCCCCTGGGGGAGGTCCTTTAGTAGTGGGCGGGTGAAGCGGCCCGCCCACTTTGGATCCCAACAGGATTACTCTGCTGTGCCCAACTGGCCTGGGTCTATCACAATAGTTAGGATCAAATCTTATCCTTGACATGTCTTGTACAAACATTACTACAATAGCTTGTAGGGTGTGGACATGGGTATATTCATTCACACTTTGCAAACAGGCTTTCTGAGGTATCATTTAAAAACTCATAATATGCTGATCAATAATATGGCAAAATACATATAGCAGCAGCATATGTGAAGTTATAAACATAAGCTGAAATCATGACTAAAATGTTTTTTTCCAGGTAAGTTTGGGGAGTGGTCAGACCAGTTTCTCAGAGACAAAGGGCAAATTGATGCCTCAGCTGATGGACAATTACCAGGTAAGTGACCATTCTTTGACAGGAAAGGAGGCATGGGCAAAAAAATCTACATCTTACTAAAGAAACAGTTTCCTTTCACATAGTCTGCTCACCACTTTGCTCCCAGCTGAAAATGCTTCTCAAAGGGGGACAGGACTATAAAAAGAAGCGGCAAATACCTCAATGGACCCCTCTCTCTCGCCCTGCCCATCACATTCACTGCACCTGAAGAGACAAAGGAAACAGCCATTGGAGTTTGGGGGCCAGGTCCTGATCTAAAGGGTTTGGTCAGTGAGACTGCTGAGAGCATGTGGTGAGAGAACTTTTCTTTGAATCTTAGTTTTTATTAAGGTTAAGAGTAGTAAGCATTTTATCTTTATTTTTCTTGTATCCATTTCTGACTTTTATGCCTCTTACTTATACTTATACTCACTTAACATCTCCCTTTTTAGTTAATAAACTTGTTTTACTGTTTTATCTCATCCAGTGTGTTCAAGTTGAATTGTCCAGGTAACCCTATTTGGGATAGCAAGTTTTGTGCATAGTATTCCCTTAAAGGAATAACAGACTCAATAGATCTGTGCTGTCCAGGAGAGGGCTGGGCAGTACAAGACACAGTTTCTGGTGGGAAATCTGGGAGTGAATTGGGGTCACCCTGTGGTAATTTTTAAGGCTAGTAAGAGCCAAGATAGTGGCTGGCTAGCTGGCTGCAGCACACACAGACATAGCTGGGAGTGACTTACATGCTGGAGGCTACAGAAGCAAGGCAACACAAAGGGCATCCCCAGGTCACAAGGCAGAGGTGACACAGCTACTCAAAGGTCTGGATTGTACCCTGGTATGTCACACTAAGTGGGTCGTGTGCTGGGACTTTTCTTTCCTTCAGGCTGTGAAGCATCCTGCATCTTCTTTGCAGTGCTCTGCACCCTTCTGTATATCTCTTTTCTGGGTAGTAAATCACCAGTGGAACTGTATCTTCTTTTCCTACCTGTCCCCTGCCTCCTAAAAAGCTCCTGAGTACTGCTTTGCAGGAAACCTGGGCAGTACTGTCCTGTGATCTGCATTGAGTATACACCAGCGGAATGAGCTTCCTCTCTCTCTACTTCCCATATCACAGTGGGTGGACTGCATGTCTGTGGCTATAATCTAGGGGATGGCTACTCTAAGTCAGCACAATTCCACACTGGTCCTGTGTTGATTTACACCAGTTGAGGATCTGGGTCTTAATCTTTTGCTGTTATAAAAGAGCATGGGAGTCCTCAAGTCTACGCAACAGAATAATAAAAGCACATATTTAGACTGAAAAGGTGAGCTTATATTCTGCTCTTAGCTGCCCATCATGTACGTTAGCAAGCTGGAACAAGTTATGCATCAGCAGCCTTTACATCCGTGTGCAAGGATGTGTCTGGCTTTCTTGTAACATCAGCTGATTTGCAGATCCAGGAAACTGCAAAGTCCCAGGTTTGATGTTGATGGTTTGCACCAAACTCCGAAAACCATTCTGTGACACTGGCTGAAACAAGGTATTCCATGTGTATCACTGATAACCTCAGCTAGAATAATTATAGACATGCAACCTCTTAAATGTTAGCTAACAGGAAGTTATCTGGCTTCATGGGGTGGTGTTACGCTTAAATCTCTTATATACTTGTATCAGCCAGGAACTGGGGATATTAAGTTGATTTGTGACACTTCCTGGAGGAAATTTGGGCTAAGACTAATGAATGAATGACACTCATTCATATAATTTCTTATCTATACTGCATACATTATAAGGATTTTAATATTTCATAATGTTAAATTAACAACCACAATATAGTTTTAAACACTAATTGCCACTACAAACACACTATATTCATTTTATGTAATTGTTTCAAAACGCAGTAGAAGAGACACTTCCTGTCCAAGAAGACACAACACAATACTGGGTAAGTAAAGGGTAATATTGGGGCTGTGCTTTTGTCACTGTAGTATGTCAGGAAACAAGATATGCCACAAAAAATGGGGAATAGATAATTTTATTTGTATTTCCTACATGTGCATGTATTGGTTACGTGGGCCCCTGCTGTTTCAGCTGAAAATTTATTCCTTATCTAATAGCAGCCTTGGTTGCTATAGATTGTAGCTCTGTGTTGTGTCTGATAGATAAATGACTAGGAAGCTCATGTTGGATTATAAAGCCCAAACAAAGCCTGGGGGTTAGGACAGATACACAGAGGGTGAAATGAATACCCAGAGATGGGCACAAGCAAGCATTACACCATAGATATACTTAGAGCCTTTAAAAAAAAAAATCAAAGGGCAGAATCTAGTATAATTTTCTACTAAGGGTTTTTTTGTGTGAAATCCCCCCCTGTTCAAAAGGGCAGATTTTTAACCACCACTCTGTAAATTTCTTTTATTTGTGGTGATTGCAGAATTGGTCCTACTGAACAATATGGCACTGTATTGTGATTCAGTCGAACTGGAGAACATAAGATTGATTTAGGAGCTGTGGGTTCATTTTGTGGTAAACCACTATTTCCTGTATGACCTTGGGCACAGAGTTTAATCTCTTGCTCTGCCTCAATTCCCCATTGTTGAAATGGGGATAACAGTTCCTTTCTCCCTCCCTTTCTATGTTTTATCTTGAAATTCAGCATATAAGCAGGTGATGATTACCCACAGTATGAATCCAACAACTGAGATCAAATGAATTCATTTGGAGTGGTCCATCTGTGACTTTGGCCCTCATGGCCCATAATTGCATTTCTTTCTGGAGGCCAAACCTGATTTCCTCACCCTGCCCAAATGTAAACCATGCGGAGACTTGTAAGGTGCCCAGATGTCTCAATGATGTGCATGTACTAAATACATGCACTCATGTTCTGCATAATGTGATAAGATTTGATTCTTGAGTCCTGATCTGCAATGTGTGGCAGATCCCAGCACCTGTGTGGAACCCCACTGATTTCAGAGATTACGCACGCATGTAACTTTACTGTTAAGAACTCAGGATCAGGGTTGTTCCTTTGAACTGAAATGTCAGACAGGCAGGTGAATTCATACTTCAGTTTTATTATCTTTTAGGCATGGATTGAAACATTCTTTTTTTTTTTTTTTGCACTGGTGGTTCCTGGAACATGCCTGAAGTGAAGGCTGAACAGGGAAAAATCTGTCTCCTGGGGTTGAAGAGTAAAACTGGATGGGAGATGCAGCAGAATTTCAAAAAGTGAGGTTTTTATTCCTTTTTCACAATTGTGGATGTAGAAATTGAGTGATTACTTTTTAAAATCTTCCTTGTTTTTTTCAAGACATTGGTAAATATTTTTTGACCCATTCCCTCTACTTATCAGTCTTGAAGGTTTCTTCTCAAAATATAGAGAATTACAATAAACTTCTGTCATTCATCACATACTTAAAGCCATTACAACTTTTTTTTTCCTAGTCACTCCCACTGCATTTCAGTTAGCAGTAGTGTTCACACCAAAATAAAAAAAAATGGTATATAAAGTACCTTTTTTGTGTGTTCACGTTTTATTTTGGAAAACAGGTGTCTAAAAATTTTAGAATTTTTTAACAAAATTCTAAAAAAAAAAAAAGGAAAAAAATCACAGTATTTACAGAGATAACAATGGCTTAGCCATGCAAAACAAATAACTTTGGTTTTTCCCCCAACCCTTTTACTTTGGTTTAAATGTTGACCAAGATTTTTTTTCCCCCTTTGCTAAATAAAATATTAACAAATCAAAGTTTGGAGGCAAATAACAGGATTTTCCCCTTAATATTTTATACAGCAGAGAGTTTATAGGACATTTTATGTATTTAATCCATGCCAATGCACTACAGGAAGCTTTTATTAAGACATCAGTCACTACCGCCCAGACATTTAACATTTTACAAATTTACAAGTAACAGTGTTTTTTCTAAATAATGTAGAAGTGGCAAAATGTTTCCTAATTTCCATTTCTTTAACTAACTTTTTTGCCTACCAGTCTATAAAAACTTACTTTCCCCCTGGATCATAGATTTAAAAATGGAAACCTGATGTTCTGCTTACTCTATGTACTTATTTTCCTCCCATGATCAGAATTGTCTAATACATTCTCCCAGAAACTACACTTCTGTTCAAGAGTAAAAACTCAGAAGTGCCATCTACCCAAAAAAGTGTTTCCTTTTACATAATCATTCTAAAAATTTCCTCAAGCATAAAACACGTTTATAAAGTTAAACTTAAGATACATAGACATTTCATTGTTACAATTATATGCACTGTTTGATAAATTATGTACCAGGTAAAAACACTAAAATTATCTCAAGGTGCATTCAATATCTGTAGCGGAGTTAACAAAAACACACAAAAAATATATATATATTCTATTTTTGTGGAAAAATGCAGCTTTGATATGACCACTGTTTTAAAAAAAAAATCCAATTCTGAGTGTTATCTTGTTGAAATGAAGAAAAGATACAGTACTTTAAGGCAGTGGATAACCAAAAGGACTTCAAATCAATTCAAAATTACAGTGTCACTCTCTTATCTACCATGAGACGATGAGGACAATCAATAACTTTTTTCCAAACTGCTTTCAACAATACATTTGTGATTCACTCACGGAGAAAAGGTTTAGCAGCAGCAATCTGTACACAGGCTAACAAGAATTTTGTGGTGAAGTCTGTGCTAGACTCTCAGGCTTATTCTTGGAAACTGTCTATGCCCTTTTCTGGTCAGTTAGGTGGCTGTTCTTACCTTCACGAACCCTTTAGTGAACTTTTGTCATTCCTGGCTCCATCTCGCTCTACTGTGATTTCAATAATTCCCCATAACACAACCTTACGTTTGAGATCTCTGCTCTACAAAAGCAGGGGTTTTACGGACAGCAATCAGAATTAGAAATGTACCTGCTCAAAGGGTGTCCTAAAAACAAACTGAAATAAAAATATTACACCATACATCAGATTAACAGCAACTCCCAGAACAAAGCTTTACAGTGTATAAAAATAGCTACGTAAAAAATTTACATAAAGGCAAACAAAAAAATCTTCAGTGCAGACATTTACAAAAACAAACAGAACACAACATGGTGACCTATTATCTTGGCTGATGCCAAATTAGTTTTTTTTTAAACTTGAGATAATTGCATCTAAAATCCTTTGAAAACTTGGTAGAATGATCTGTTCAATACTTGAACCATGAATAACTGTCACTTCTTTGTATATGTTTTGAATACAATCCACGTTCATGCTTCTATATGTATTCTCTGAAAATGTGAAAAACAGTCAGTTAAACTAGGTAGCTGGCAAAATTATCATAATTAGACAGGAGTTTTAATAGCCTTTATTTAACTGCAAAATAAATGTTACCAGAAAATATTACAAACAAGTTATAAATTACATCACAAAAAGATATGTCCATTGCTGATGAATCAAATTCATTCTCCAAATCATGAATGTAATGATGATAAGCTCATGTTTATATAACACATCAGATTTGAAGGCACCCAAAACAATACACATATACTACCCAGGGCTAATTTAATTCATCACTAACATAGTCACCTCTGTGGATGTAGCAGCTACTACAATGTCCAACACCATTACACAAAACATTAGGGCAGGAAGTGAACCATGTCTTTCCCATGTGAAATTGCAGTGGAAATTTTAGGGATTCAGATTTCACCCTTTTACATAAGAATAGCCATAATGGGTCAAATGGCCCATCTAGCCCACAATCCTATCTTCCAACAGTGGTCAATGCCAGGTAGTTCAGAGGGAATGAACAGAACAGGCAATCATCGAATGATCCATCCCTTGTCATCCACTCCCAGTTTCTGGCAAACAGAAGCTAGGGACACTGGGAGCATTTTCCCAGAAATTTGTAAATTAAGTTTAGGGACTAATTTTTTGACATTTTTACAAGGAATATGAAGAAACTTCCTTCTTGGACAAAATGAATTCAATTGTGCAAAATTCATTTCGCCAGAGCCCTCTCCTCTCTCTTCCCACAAAGTCTAGGCCTGATGAACTTCTAACACTAAGGGTAGGTCTACACTGCAATCAGGAGGTATGACTGATCTAGCTAGATGGAAGCTAGCTCGAGATCCTGAGTGGGGTTGTACTGGGGGAGGCCACCTGTACCACTGCTGTGGCTCCAGCCGGAGCTTGATTTGATCTAGCTCAGGTAGGCCTGCAGGAGCTGCAACCGTATCTTCTGATTGCAGTGTTAGACATTCTCTAAAGCTGAGGGAAACAGGACCACTCCACCACCTCTGAAGGCCTTAAATCCCTTACACTCAGAATTCTGTGTTCTTCTAAAGCCTTCACATCCATAGCAGATTAACAAAGTACCACAGTATCTTTTGGGCTCGTGTTTGCAGCCAGCAAAATGATCACTTAAAATACAACCCCAAGCAATCACTTAATGGAGGGTGGAATGCCACCCTGTGGCATTGTGAGGAATCCATAGAGGGGCTCTCTTCCTTCCCATTTTACTTTGGGTCCAGATATCTGCAATATGAGAGGGCATCTTTAAGACTGTCAGCAGGGCAAAGGTAGGTAGGAGTAATTTTGCAGCTGGGCACTCATGGGGAGGGAGGGGGAGAGAGCAGATTTTTCAAGGAAGTTCCAGGGGGGGTTGGATGTGAAGGTGCTTGCCATTTGCAGGTGAAGGCAGGAGAGACCAGTAGCTGGAAGTGGGAAGGAGAGGGTGACTGCTTGTAGTTTTCTCCCATCGCTCAACCTCCTGGTGTTGGACATTCCTTTCCTCCCACCAGTGTACTCTAGGACTGCAGAATTTCAAGGGTATGCACAATTAAAAGAGCAGAGCAAGAGTCTTCCACCACCCTCTCACCCCCAAAGTTGAAAGCAACCTCCCACCCCACACACTCCCTACCTGAATGATGAACTCTGGCACAGCAAACTCTATGGAGGACTTTTGCAACATAAACTTTAATTACAATATCAATGATTAGAACACTATTGCACAATAAATAGGGACATTCCTGACAATAGTAGTAGTAGAGGTTTATATGGACTGTCTGATCGCCCTTCCTTTGTGTCTCTCAGATCTTTGAATCGTTCGAGTATTTGTGGCAAGAAAAGTTGTCTGGTGGTTTATGCTAAATTTAGAGGCAAGACTGTATGAATAACAAACATTCAGACCCAGACTTTTTCAAGATCTTAGATTTTTCCCTTAAAGTACCCTTCTATCCCCATCTTACTGAAACAAGAAACCTGGTGTAATAAACTTACAATCTCTACACCAAATTTTCAAGTGACCAATGATTTTGTCCCCCTCCATTTTTGGCTTTGCAACTTGACACTTCAAAGAGGGCTGACAAAGGATAGGTGCACAGCACTTTCTGAACCTGGGCCTTTCTAAAGTTTCTCAAATTGAAGGCTCAAAAGTGGAGACACAAATTTAAAAAAACTAATTTAGAAACTGAGTAAATTTGATATGAAAGCTTATCTTTTGACTGTTTACTTCCATAATTTAAAGAACATTGGAAACTGATTTCTACCCCCTTTACCCTGGCCTTCCACAATATGTGTGTGCTAAATGATATCACTGTTCAGAAAGACGGTGTAAGACCCAGCCTGTGACATTAAAAGAAGACAGAGGCAGCAGTGGTGGCTGCATCTGACCACTGGAGGATGCTGTTGGTTTGTTGTACCACCACTGTATTCATTGCTGTTTGTATTCTGTGGGTCCTCCTGCAGCTTCTGTTTTATAAAGAAGAGGGGAAGTCTCCACTTCTCTTGCACAGTCATGGCACAATGACTACCTCCAGCATGAGGCTAATAATAGTATGTGGTTTTACTGTAAGAACTTATCTCATCTCTTGAACGTACATTGTTTTGAGCTCACCAAAAACTTTAATTTTTATCTATAGTGAACAAAACTAAATGTTCTCTTTTGAGTATACATCATATAATTATTTATAACTAAATTTCCCTGAGTGCATGAGCTCAAATGCATGCGATCATTTATTTCTGAATGTCAGAATCCTTTTGCATTTCTTTTAATGTGTGTACACATGCTCTATTAAAAATCCATAGTTGCCATGGGTCTTGCTCCCCCAAAATCACAAGAATACAAATAATTCCTATTGTCTTTAGTAAGAGTATTTATAGTCTGAAAGGGGAGAACAAGGCATCATAATTTCCCATAGTTCTCAACTCTGAAGTCCTAGGTTGACTAAAGATCAATATTGGATCATCTTATTCCAGTAGCACAGGCTCTCTAGCTCTTGAACTGAAAGAGAACCTCCCTTTGCTGTACAGGATATAGGATACACAGGTAAACAGTTCTGATTCTATTTTCCAAAGGGTGGACACCCTGGTACTACGCTTTTCAGTTCACATTGCTTACCTGGAATGACTGACATTTGTCTTTTAAGCTTCCGATTTGTGATTGTTTTCTTCTAGCTTTTTATTTTCCTCTGTATTGCCAAGGTCTTTGTCTACGTGTTTTGATGGTGTCCTACAAGAAAAAAATTATCAGTGTCTCATTTGCATGTCTGTAGCATTTTGTTCATATTACTATATAGTGTGCGTGTCTCTCTCTCTCTCTCTCTCTCTCTCTGCAAAGAAAAAATTCTTAAGAGTTCAATTACCAACACTAGAAACATTTGCATAGGACTATGAATATACCAATAAGCATTGCAGTAGGACTACATATGCATACAGTAGTAACAATGGAACTTCTACATTGCAAAAGAGCCCAGGAGAATTCTGTTTACTGAGGCTAAGCTGGCTGTGCACGTGTATTTTTTTTTTTTGACAATTCCCTAGGTTTTCTGCATGTTTCATTAAGGGTTTTGTCCACAGGCACTTTAAATGCCGAAGTGTGGCTAAGACATCTTTATCAACACAACAATCTTTGTGTGTGTCCACATTAAAATAGCTTTTGGAGCTTGTGCTGAGCAGAAGTCGATCGCTTCTTAGATTGAAAACCATTTTGGGTACCACCTAGATTCTACTTCTTTCAGTGCCCAAAGCATTTTTTCTGGATCTCTGACCATTTTTGGATAGAGAAGAGACTGTAAATGTTGTTGGGGAGAGTGGGGGGAGAGAAAGAGGTATAACTCATTTAAAATAGCAGGTCTGCTTTAATGTAAGTAGTGAAGATGAATTAGAGAGTTAAGTGCTTAGTTTAGTTTAGCAGAATAACCCCACAAGCCAAACATTTAATGTGAGAAACCTCACCATCAGCCAAGGTGAAAGATTGCTGCAATAGTGTGATAACATTTTAAAAGCCGTGAGACATTAAATCTCATGTCAAAGCAGCTTATCATATACACTTTCTCTGTGATAATTTGTTTCCTTGATAGAAGTATCTGTTGTGACAGATTTATGCATATGCTTACCACAGCTTCAGGGTAAAGGACTGAAGTGACATTGACTTGCAAAATTCAATGATGGCACAAGTTAGCAGAACACTATGACATGGCACACGGGTGCTAGTCAGCATACAGCCCTCTAAAATCAATGGTTTTATTTTTGCTAGTGGGGTGTGCCTGTGCAAAGACATTAGCTTCATCTAGCAGCGTAGGCGAACGCTGCCAACAGCCTCAGTTTAAGTGACCTCAAAGTATAAAGGGCTCTGGTTTAGTCACGTCCTAATCCAAATGAGTCAGGGGGAAACATTTCCCAGGGGCTTACAACTGTATCCCAAATCTCAGACATGGCTGAAGTGCTACTACTGGAAGTACCAATTCCCCAGCATGGAAAGTGGGCAGCAGACCTGATGCATCAGGTCAAGCAAGAGTGACAAAGGCTGATGGACCTGAGGTCTAAATAGATGATTGGACATTTGAAATTGCAATAGCTGCCTCTGTTTTAAGGTAGATTACTACATTGGCTAGTATATTTTTAATGCTTGAAGTTACTTCAGCCTTTTTACCACTTTCTTTCAACTATGTTGTTTAATGGTATTGCTATTGTGGTCTCTCTCTGCATGAATTCATTGCGTTAGTTCAAAGATCCAAGTCTCTGATCACTAGTTATGCTGAAACTGAACAGTTAACCAAGGTGATTAGCACCTGGATCTGAGCATTCCCACAATAAAGCCCTACCCGTGTTACTGGGTCCTCACTGTTTCGGCACAAGCCTGTGTGTATCTCAGGGCATATCCCATTGTTCTTTTTTCTCAGATGCTTTAGGGTTCTTTACTGATCAAGTATGGAAGAACTTGTCAATCCTTGGGGAGGAAGAGCATTAGAAGAATATTGGAGGACTATCAGTACTTGAGTGATTTTGTCTGTCCTCCAAACCCAGATCAGAGGGTTTTCTTTATGGATGATACTGATAGGTAGAAATTAAGGCTAAAATTTAAGATCCTGGGTTAACTATGCAGCACAGATGTACCTGTAGACAACTGTCATTTAAACAGTGGGATTATATCACAAAGTAACTTGTTACACCCATTGTAAGTCTCTTCTGGGAAGTTATTTTCATTCTCTCTTTGAATATCTCAAAGCCAGAGAAGACTGATCCGCACAGAGGAAAATGAGAGAGTGAATGAAACCAAACAAGAAGAAAAATCAATACTGACAGTGGTTGAATTTCTCATGTGATCCTAAAATTTTTTTGCAAATCTCTCTAAGCCAGAGTAAGAGAAAAAAACCAATTTGCTGTCATCTGAACAACTCCTCATGAGCAGGTCTCCTTTCTAAACATTAGGTTACAAAAATAGAGAGATTGAGAGTAGGGATGAGGGACAAAGAATTTGGAGTCTTGTGGGAGAAGAATGTGCTGAGCAGATAATTATAGGCGATAACCCCTGAGGGCCTTTTCAGTGATGAGACCAGGCTTTCTCAAAAGGGGTATGGGTACCAACAAATGCAGAGAAGGACAAGTTGACAGGGGATGATAGGAAAACTACTGTTTCTGCCAGGGAACGTGACTGACAGAGAGGCCTATTTTTCCATTGGATATTAAAATTTGAACAATTCAAGAGCTGTATTTCAAATGTGACATGTTAGACTCGAGAGAACGAACCACAGCAATGGAGAGAGAGATGCAGAATTACTATAAAATCCCAAAGCTGCTGTCCCTACTTTGGCTCTCCTGTGAGTTGCTACTTAAGGTTGAAAGGCTTTGTATCTGACATTATCTGCTTAGGTTAAAGTTGTTCTATTGTAAAAATCATAGAAGTTGCTGTAATGGTCCAATTGGTGTTAGTTTTATTTTTAAACAAAATTATTCTATGTTATATGTAAGGATTGAATATCACATACCTCTTCCTCAACCCTTCAGGGCTTCTAATTTGGGCGACTATGCCACCTGTACTAGTGGCCAGATTTTCAGAGGGGTTGAGTACCCATCCCCTTCACAGAAGTTAAGATATGGCCCACATCAATGCAATGAGAACTGCACATGCTCAGCCCCTCTGAGAACCAGGCCACTTAGATGCTTACACATGGATTTAGAACACTTAAATTTGAAGACTTAACTATGTTGTTGTAGTCACGTTGGTCCCAGGATATGGTAGTCCACAGAGGTCTGTGGTGCTTGAAAGCTTCTCTTTCACCAACAGAGGTTGGTCCAATAAAAGATATTACCTCACCCACTCTGTCAAGACTTAACTATGACAATGTTGGCAGAGGCTGACTTCTCAGTGGTCTCACTACATTTGCTGAACACTAGGGACTTTAGTATAAAATTTCCATCGGTAGCCCTAAAGCAGGCAATGCTTATGTAACTGCCAACATTTTTAACACTGTTTAAATTACCTTGTTAAAACACAGGAGCCTTGTTGCATGACGATTCCCAGCAGTATGAGGAGGGTTGGACCTGCAGCCCTAGGAAACTTCTGCATGCTAACCCCATTAGCCTAGACACAGCATGATTTTATAACCAGTTCATGACACAGGGTACATCTACATGGCAAAAACCAACAACCCAGCAGCAGCCTGCCTGAGTCCAAGTCAACTGACTTAGGCTCATGCTTTGGCCCTGAAATTCAGAGTGTAGATGTTCCAGGTCAGCCTGGGCTCTGAAATCTGGAACAGCTACACTGCTATTTTCAGTCCTGTAGCACAAGGTAGAATCAGTTGACCCAGAATCTGAGACTCACTACCACGGGTTTTATTTTTACCCGGTGTAGTTGACATGAAACATAAATTTATAATCTAGTCAATACTGTCAGTCACCACGGTAGCTAACTGCATTGCCTTTGCTAGCTTCCTTGGAGAACATAAAATTGTCATTTTTGTAGTGCAGACTGAACCCCTTATAGTATGTATGTAGAAGACTCGCTAGTCCTCTAAAGCGGAGTTTCTGGGTCTCCATTACCCTAAGTGCCACTGTCTCCCCCTCTGGGTAGTCTATCCCCTGCTGGAGCAGTAGGGGACATAGATATGCACACTTTCCCAGAATTAATTCAGAACAACAACAGTTGGGGAGCATGGATGCACAAATAGAGATGGCACATTAATATATTGTGAAAAAACAGCTGACTACTTGTCTGAACCAAACTTGTAACCAAGTCAAGAGTGTCAGAAATTGGTTATAAAAATACTGTTTTACTTAATTTTATAGATGGTGTGTCTGCCTCCTGTACTTCTCTCTTTCTCCACTCAGAATGTATGGATCCCTATATCCTTTTAATAAAGTCTAATTCCTCATTTGACATTTCAAGCTTTCCCTTCAGAAGTCCTGCCTTCAAGAAAATGATTACCATAGGGGTTCCTGACTCAAAGGCTCTCTGAAAGGTAGGTAAAATGGTGCTAAAGGGTTTACAGGTTCACTTGTTTTTTGCTGGGGGAAGATCGCTTTCAAACATTTTTTTAATTTAGAGATCACTGTGGAATAAGTAGTATCAATTAGTGAAAAAATAATTTTCCAGTGTTATTCTCTGATTTAGACTATACTCATTAAATATAGAGCACAACCAGCTCGTTCCCCGTTTGTCTCCCTCATTTACAATAATGTGACCTTTGTAACTGTAAGTATATGAGACACATGCACTTGTGAGGGTTCTGTAACACACTGTGCAACTTTTGGTTTTAACATACTAACCATCTACAAAATAACAAAAAAGTAAAATTTTTGTTAATTATTCAATGACAAATTTCAGTCTGGGAAGAGGTTAGCAATTAGCTCAGAATGACTGAGGATGCTGACTGGTTCCAACAATTCTGTGTGCATCTGATCACGGTAAAAACTGCTGCAGTTTGAATGTTCAGCCAAATTTCAGGTTTTTTCCTTTATTTTAAAGCTGCAATAAATCAGTGGAAACTAGTTCATAACATTACCTGGAATTTGTGTATTCCCAATCCCAGATAATGAAAGTAGGACAAAAGATTGAATTAATTTATTTAGAAATGCAAATTCTCCCTTGGGATTTCTGTTTGAGTGAAGGGAAACAGAGGCACTACTTGGATTTCTTTTCTAAATGATATATGTATGTAAAAACCATTCCCTAGAGAGTTAAAAATATGAGATGAAGACAAGAATATGTAGACTTTGCCTAGCTGGGGGTTGCACTGGCAATTTACTCAGATTGCTAATTAATTTGCATTGAACTGGTGAAGAGGACGTGGCAATAATCAGCTTTTGTATTAAGTGAAGCTGAGGTGATGAATAGCTACAGAAGCGAGTTACTGTGAATACACTCCAAGGCCGTGAGTACAATTCCTACTATCCTGTATCACAAGACAATAGAAAATTCTACAAACCACAACATACATTAATGAAAAAAAAACATTTTTCTTGCCTCACGAGGGTTTGAAAGTTCTGTGCTGCTGCCTTCTCAGACTTTCCATTGACGTCACTTTGGGGGCAGAGATTAGGTGAATAACTGTTCGAGGGTGGGTTCAAAAAGTGACTAACTGTTCGAGGGAGTGGCCTGTGTGGAAACGGAGGGTTGTGATTGGACACACAGTGTCAATAAGTATTGCAATGGTGTTTTTGAGAGGACAGCATTTGAGATTTATGGGCTGTTTGTGCTGAAATCCTCTGTTTCATACATACTGATGCTCTGCTTGCTCTTTGGAAGTACTGCATGCAGAAAACAGGGAAACTGATTCCCAAGGGAGAGGAGACCAGGTTAATATAAATGTATACTGAAAGTGGGTGCTTGTCAGCAATATAATTCACTTAAACTAATGACTGGTTTCAGAGTAGCAGCCGTGTTAGTCTGTATTCACAAAAAAAAAAAAAAAAAAGGAGTACTAGTGGCACCTTAGAGACTAACCAATTTATTTGAGCATAAGCTTTCGTGAGCTGCAGCTCACATAAATTGGTTAGTCTCTAAGGTGCCACTAGTACTCTCTTTTTTTAAGAAACTAGTGACTGTCAGACTGATTATGATTTAAACATAACTTAAAAAAATATTTGGTCCCCAATGAGCCTATCTACTCACTGCTAATTTAATTTTCTACTTTAAGTATAAATGATATTCCCATTTCTCTTATGCCTTTTGTTTCATGTTTAATTTCTAAAGTTTAACACCATAAAGCATAGAAACACATCACAGCAAAGGACACACCACATTCTAAGAATCATCACATTTCCCCCCCACAAATGAGTCATTACCTCATGCTTTGGACTCCCCATTGAGAGAGAGAAGAAAAATTCTGGACATTTTGTTTAGTAATAACTGAAGGTGGTGGGGAAGTTTAATTTTTTTTATTTCCTGAAGCTTTATAAATAGCACATGCTTAATATTTCTGTGCTCAGTCATATGTTTATAAAGCTTCCTTATTCAGGAAATTCCAAAAATCCCCTGCACAGCTATGTTTGTGGTATTGTATGGAAGTAAAATCTAAAGACTTCATGGGAGCACTTTATAATGCCAGAAATAGATGAGGGAAGCCCTTGTAAGTATGGCAACTGAATGAGAAACAATTCTTCATATCAAAACTCAGAATATGTATATTATATAGCTATTGCAAATCAATGTGCAAAGTTTTAGGGAAATACAAGTAAACTTTAATACTGCATGTCTGTCTATATAAATATGTACACAACATACATAACTACCTTCACTTTCAGAACACTTTATAAATGATCTTGGTGCTGTGTAGGCCAGATCCTCAGCTGCTGTAAATCAGATAGCTCCTCTGAATCTCTGAGAAGGCATGGGGGTAGCATAAGTCTGCACTTTCACACCTGACAGGGCCACAGTCTATGTATGGGGAAAAGAGTTTAAGACTACACTCAGCAGAACCAGATGCAAGCTGGATATGGTTAGGGGACCTGATAACCATGAGGATGAGGGGGAAGATATTTCAAAGACTGTCCAGTGTATTCCAGATAGTTTCATTAGTACAGAAATACAGCTAACTGAAAATGAGCAGAGCTAATAGACTCTACCTTCTGGATCTAGATTTTTAGTCAGCCCTGCCAATGTCTAGTTTTCAAGCAATACAACTTCCTTCATTAGTATCTCAAACCACTATATGAACAATTTAATTGAGCTTCACATACTCCTGTGAAGTTGGCATCTGTTTACCCTTCTATAAAATTCAGGTAGTGTAGGAGAAGTTGGCCAGCTCATACTCTCTCTAATTAAGAATTCACCTGACCATCCATGAGGTTGCACAGATGTGACAGCCCATCATTTGACTCAGAAATTGAAATACCACATCCCACTTAAGTCAAATAGGAAAAGCGTCACTAACTTAAATGGAAACACAATCTGGCACTAAGTGACCTGACTAAGGCCACACGGCTGAATCAGGGGCAGATTTAAGGAGTCCTAGCTCCCAGGCCTGTGCTCTAACCCCTAGATGATACACTGCCTCCATATTAAGATATTCATTTTAATTTCAGATGCAAAATAAGTTTTATAAATGAGGATAACTTCTCGCCCCTAGATTTTCAAAATGCTGTAGGGAGCTAAACAGATAGGTACACATTATTTTAATTTTAAAAAGTTAAGAGCAAGTTTCTATATTAAGTCTTACTTTGATTTCTTCATATATACCCAGTAGATGATACCAGCAACTAGAGCTGCTAGCAGAAGACCAACCACAATTCCTACTATTAGCTTTGCCTGGTCATTAACCTTTTCTCTGTTGTCACCTAAAACAAAAAAGAAAAGTTGTTAAGGTGTCTAACAATAATACACAGCATTAAACATTTTCTATACAAGTAATGCCCCCAGCAAGAAAGGTGGTCAAAAAGTCAAAACTATTAGAGCATTGTGATAACATGCAAAGTTTTTAACAGGGTCTAATTCTTATTGCCTCTGAGACTGGGCAATTTCAACTGAACTCTGAAGGCAGAGAGGACTGTGGAAATTACTCATTCAATGACACTTCATAAAGCTAGAGCAGATAGAAAGAGGGTTCTGTAGCACTTACATACCATTCCTTTCATCTGGCTCATCATATTCTGGGATACTTACTGAAATAAAAAAAACATTAAAAACAAAAACTTGATACCTGAAAGTCACCTTCACCCTGACATTATGCTGTAATATTTAACAATATAATGAGCTATTTTACAGCTAGACCCGAAATGCTCATACTTAATGCTGCATCAGCCACACAACAAAATAATTAATCTTATTTTTTTAGGCAGCAATCCTTGCTTTATATCCATAATGCATCATGTAAAAGTGTTTTATTCCAAAAAAGGACAAGTTTAATCTTATGAATACTTCTGACTAAGCATTTATATGTTAGCATTCATGATAGGGTAACTTTTTACCACTTTATCATTACTGTAGTCCGCTAAACCCTAGCACCTATGAATGGATTCTGTTCTGAAATCACATAAAAAGTTAATAAAAAAACCACAAAACTAGAGACTAAGAAAAGAAGATATTTCAATAATAAAGTAATTTTATAATGTGTATGAATGAGAAGGATAGGATATAGATAGTCTGAAGTACTATCCCCAAAGCAGATGCATCATGAGCCATGGCAGCGCATGGCCTATTTCCCCTTGCCAGTATGCCATAACCCTAACCTGCAGGGTTCAAGTATGGGTGTTTGAGGGGAGGTTTCTGCTAAAAGAAGAGAGCTAGTCAGCACTGCTGTGATTTCTGTGATATGCACACTGGTCCACTTTGAACTGTACTGAAATCATACAACTCATTTTCACATACTGTAGGCCACCGAACAGCCATTCGCTAGTAACAAATTTCTTTCACTACCAACCTAGGCTGGGTTGGAGGACTAAAGTCGGTTAATACAGGAGATGTGGAACTTAAGGGAAAAAAACAACCCTCTAATACTACTGCAGCACCGATCAGCATCTCACATTATTTAGAGAGAAAAGCTGGCAAAAGGCATTTGAAACTTTAAGGAAACCACTTCTATTGCTCATTTTTGAAATGCTTCTAACTGAAGACACTTACTGGCAGAGACATTCATCGAGGTGACAGTTCTTTCTAGTTGGTTTTCAGCAATACAAGTTAATGTAACGTTCTCTTCAGGAGAAATTACAATTTTACTGGAAAATCTTCCATTAACATAGTTGGTCTCCTCTGTCTGGAAAGGAAAAGAAATCAGTCGAACAAAAAATGTATACTGTAATGTCATACTAGAATTGTTCATAAGGAAAGTTCTAGAAGTAAATACCTTTTAAAAATCTTACAGTTTTGAAAAAGGGAACCATTTAAAATAATAAACTAAAAGAGCACCCAAAATTAATAGTCAGTTATTTATATATCTCCAAGACATGATCCACGCCCTGAAGCTGCAAGCTAAGGGCCAAATTCTGCCCTTATATATGTCTAGTGCAACCTCCTTGACTTCAGTAAGACTGAAGGTATAACTGAAGGTAATATTTGACCATAAGAAATTAATGCAAACTGCTCGTGCATGCTGTCCAACCTATGCTATGCAGAGGACTATCACTGCCAATCACCATGCATGCATATTTGTTTTCTTTAATCCCTCAAAGTCAGTAAGGTTTTCCAGACCTCAAACACTAATACTTAGATTCATAGAGACTAAGGTCAGAAGGGACCATCATGATCATCTAGTCTGACCTCCTGCACAACGCAGGCCATAGAATCTCACCCACCCACTCCTGCGAAAAACCTCTCACCTATGTCTGAGCTATTGAAATCCTCAAATTGTGGTTTAAAGACTTCAAAGGAGCAGAGGATCCTCCAGCAAGTGACCCGGGCCCCATGCTACAGAGGAAGGCAAAAAACCTCCAGGGCCTCTTCCAATCTGCCCTAGAGGAAAATTCCTTCCTAACCCCAATATGGCGATCAGCTAAACCCTGAGCATATGGGCAAGATTCACCAGCCAGATACCTAGGAAATTCTTTGCTGGGTAACTCAGATCCCACCCCATCTAACATCCCATCACAGGCCATTAGGCCTATTTACCATGAATATTTAAAGATCAATTAATTACCAACATCATGTTATCCCATCATACCATCTCCTCCATAAACTTATCAAGTTTAATCTTGTGCATAAATGAATGAGAAAAATACTTGCTTTATTTATGATGCTTCCAGTACCAGTAATTGTCCATTGCACAGCTGGTTTGGGGAAACCCTCCACGTGGCAGACTATTGTTTTAGATTTATTTGACTCTGTTTTCTTTGTCATTCTGATCTGAGGTTTTCCTAAAAGATTATTATATTTAAGCACTATGGTAAAATAATTGTGAATTGTACAATTTACAGTATTAACAAAGCATAACTAAGTGCTCCATTACCTTCCACAATAAGTGTAAGTGTTTTACTTTTCTTTAACCCTTCAACCTCCCGTAGAGTAGTTTCACAGATGTAGTTTCCAGCATCCTGGTACTGTAGACTTGAAAATGATGGATCTGTCTGCATTCTGGTATTGTCCTGATAAAGTAAGAAGTTAGTCCACATAATTTCCAATTTAGGCCCCAACCCAAATAAGCATATGCTTAAAGTTAAGTGTGAGAGTCTCTCATCAACCTCATTATAAATAAGCACTGCAATAGATTTCAGTGGAACTCCACACATGCTTTGTGGGATCAGGGCCTTAATCATAGAAACATAAGGCTGTAAGGGTCCTCAAGAGATCATCTAGTCTATCCTCTGCACCAAGGCAAGTAAACCTAGACTATCCATGACAGGTGTCTAACCTTTTCTTAAATCTCAAAGACCAGGGATTCCACAACCTCCTCCCTCGGGAACCTATTCCAGTACTCAACTATCCTTTATAGTTACAATTTTTTTCCCTAATATTGAACCTAAATCCCCCTTGCTGCAGATTAAGCAGATTCCTATCTTCAGTGGACATGAGAACAATCACTCACAGTCTTCTTTACAATGGCCCTTTACATACTTGAAGACCTATCAGGTCCCGCCCCCTTCATAATTTTTTCTCAAGATTCAGGTTTTCTAAACCTTTTATTTTTGCTGCTCTCCTCTGGACTCTCTCCAAATTTGTCCACATCTTTCCCAAAGCATGGTGCCCAAAACTAGATACTCCAGCCAAGGCCTCACCATAGAGCGGAATAGAGGGGACAATTACTTCCCTTATCTTAAATACAACACTCCTGTTAATACACCCCAGAATGTTGCTTGCCTTTTTCACAATTGCATCACATTATTGGCTTACATTCAATTTGTGATCTAGTGCAACCCTCAGATCCTTTTCTGCAGTATTACCACCTAGCCAAATAGTTATTCCCTATTTGGTATTTGTACATTTGATTTTTTTTCTTCCTAATGTTTAACCGTCCATCCAATAACTAAAACCCAGCATTTGACAATGTAATTAGCAACAGCTGTGCCAAGTATGAAAAAAGAGGTTTCCAATTTCTAAACAGTGCTGTATGGAGAGCTCAGCAGGCTTTAGTGATCTACTTATATACAAAACAGGGACAGCATGGCAAGTATGCTTGCAAGCTTACCTATGCCACCTTCCCTTGCCCACCACGATAGGTCCCAGCTTTGAAGGAGAGGATCAGAAGATAGTTTGGTGTCCATAGTCTATTCTGTCCTTGGCCTCCCTAGTAAGATGGCCTACTAAGATGGCCAGAGGCTGCCAGTTTTGGTAACAGTGGTGATAAATGGACACTTTCTTTCAACACAAGCCACTGACCAGTCAAATTAGGTGGTGGTCTATCAATCAGGATCAGATTTGAACACTCTCTGACAAACTTTCTCACTTACCAATGCCCTGAAACATCCCGTCAAACCCCCCCCAACATATGCTGTCCTTTTAGTATGTTTATGGGAAACATGACAAAAACATAATTTCTGAAGATATAGGCTGTGTTTAGTGTGTCTAGCGACCTCAATATTTTCAGTGCCGAAGTGGGGCACCTTAAAAGGGAATGATTTTCAGACAGTGGCTAAAGTTTTTAAAAGCACTTTATTTTTCTGAAAGTGTCAAGTAGCACACCAAAAAAGTGAGGCATCCACAATCACTAGTCACCTTTGAAAACTTATGCAAATTGGTCCAAAAATGTACAGTATTAAATGTCCACGTTAATATTTTAGGTGGTCATTGCTTATAAAAGATCAATTTTAAAAAAGATTCTTCCCAGAACACTGAGGGAGAAATCTTAACAGGTAACCAAATAAAGTGAGTAGGCATTAACAAGAATTATTACTAACCTTTATCCAAAACACAGTTGCGTTTCTACTGGAAGAGATGGTGCATGATACTGGCAGAGCTTCTCCAATCTGCTTAATAACTTCTCCACTAGGAATAAGTGACAAATCCAAATCTACGATAAAAGGAACATTGTTAAAAGATAAATACCAGAAGAGTGAACCATTCTGAGGGTTTACAGAAAAAAGAAATCAGTGGACTTATTGCACTGATAAAACGTAGATTGTTTGCTCAAAAAAGGAATCTAAATCAGTTCTTTAAGTGAGACAGATAAAAAGAATGATCCTGAAAGAACACAATGCAGAATATGCATATCTACTATAATTATAGTCTAACAAAGTGAAACATGACACAGATCAGCTAATAAACAGACGTTTTTCCATCTTGTGCAGCTGGAAAAATGATCCAGGAGGGTTCATGAAACTGGAGATGTTGTCCAGGTAGGGGAGAGAGGTTTTTGCAAAGAGAATAGCACAGTGGAATGAGGAGGATTTTTGTTAGGAGTGGGGTGGAAATCTGATTAGAGGACTTGTCTTGAGGGATAGAGAAGAATTTTAGAAGCTGCTTCTAGGGATATCGGACAGAGGAGGACAAGGGAGAGAATTGTTGAAATTGGTAGAAAGGACAGGTTGATTCTCTTAAGAGGTGTGGAAGAGCTGCCCCAGTTTGGAGAGGTTGGGTGAGAGGATGGTGCAGGAAGGTTTCGCAATTTAGTGGGAGGAGTGGGTTAGGGCCTTTGTCACAGAGATAGGGAGGCAGCATATGTTCTATTAGTTGATTCTTGTTTCTAAGAATTCTTCTTAACTTAAAACACACTCATTCATCAACTACTATGTAGCTTTCCAATGCACCATTTGCCTTTTTTACTTCTTATATGATTACATATGCCATAAGGTCTCAGACATTTCAAATGCTAGGCAACTCCAGATGCTACTGTTTGTTTTTTGCATACAGAATCCTATGTTGAGAGAATAGGGAAGTCACCCAGTTAAATATCTGTTTTCATCCCCACCTCCTAGCATCTTACTATGCAAACCAAAAAGCCTAGTCATCCTAAAAATTGCATGTATGGAAATCAGTGGCTGGTGAAGCTCTGAACCACAATAGATTATAATCCCATCATGGCACAGCATTTTCTGGAAAAGCACTGCAACATATCATATCCTACCATCTTAACAACAGCTGGGGGGAAAAAAAGCCAGGCTAGACACAAGAGGGTGAACCTCAAAAAGAAGGGTTTTTTAAATGTTTGTTTTCCTAGGGCCAGAGCCCTAAAGTCTCACTTTGTTCTTTCTAGGTCAGGACACTCACAAGACAAGAAATATTTTTGCCCAGCTCTGTAGTACTATATAATTATTCTCATGAAAATGGCGGTATTGAATTTACTGGATTTTGTTGTTGTTGCGTTAAAGGGTTTAAAATACCACTATCACATTCGGGCAACTAACGGAGTTCTAATTAAATTGTCACCTACTTTTTCTTTATCCATTTCCCTATCATTACAGGCAATCAAGAAATCTATATAAGAGATGCCCCCTTTATTATCCACTTGTTTTGCCTTCCGGATTCTAAATCCTCAGACACTACAGCAACAGTCATCTTAGACATACCTGAGACACAGCTGATGATGCAGATAGAGAATTTCTATCTGTATATTCTCAAGTACTAAAGATCTTAGAATTGCTTAAACCAGTGAATTGTGGTTCATTGCAAATTCACTCAACAGAAGAGTCAACTTTTCTGCTGCTTTCATTCACCAATTTCACTAGAAAGGGCATTATACAATAATTAAGGGATGCAGGCATCAAAGAGAGGACTGGGCCCATCTCGCAATAATAATGAATATTGTCAAATGTTAATAATATCGGCGTTATTACTAATATAGGCCTAATTTCTACTATCAGTGGTTACATGAACTCTATTGGTTCACTTGCTACTTCAGACAGCAGGCACACGTATAAAGACCTAACCAAAGAGAGACAACTGCCTGATCAGTATCATTTAGTTTCCCTCTTCCAGAGGGCATGTCCCCAAAAGCAAAACCATCAAGATTCAGTAAGATATGTCAGGAGATCATCTGTTCTCCCCACAATGACTCAGACACAGAGCAACTGCATAGATTGCTGCTTCACCTCGGTAAGGGAGGATTAGTTCTCACTCAACTTGTTTCCTCCTATTCTCTGAGCACATGCTTAATATAGGGTAGAGAGGCTATGGAATTTTCTTCCTCAGGGTGATTCCCCTTCAATGTCTACTCAAACCTTTATTTCTTTGAAGCAGGATATTGACTCAGACTCAAGAGATCATAGACCACCACTCAGGAAGGAATCTTGTCACAGGAAGCAAGAACTCATTACATTCTTGGCCTTCATCTCAGGCAAGACTGACACTCTGACCAGAGCAGTCTTTAAACACAGACCTCCTCATGCTAGGGCCTCTCCCTTTTCAGTGAAAGAACAGAGGCCACCACCCTTCTCACATATTGCTATGAATAATTCAAAGTTGGGGGAAAACTGCAGTGAATACGAGACTTAAGATCTTACTTCTGAACTGCAAAGCCCTGAGAGGTGTTTATAGAATGGGCTGGGAGACAAGCTCACATTTGGCAGAGGATTCTCCCTCAGAAATCATTGTGGGCATCGGGGTAAACAGTTTCTCTGCATACACCAGTTTTCCTTATGTACCATGACACTTACTTTTCATCTGTTGGCACAGATGTTACTGAGCAGGGCAGTATGAAAAAGGTTTGCATACACTTGCCTCTGTAGAGGGGAAAAAATTACTAAAATACTCTACTTTTACACTGACTTGCTTCGGGTTTCTCTTTTCTGCCTTTAAAACTTCCTTCATTAATTTGTCATTAAAAACAAACTCCACAGTAGGTGCCATATTTAATACACACCAACTTCTAATTTAGTGTAACCTGGAAGACTTGGATCGATAGCAGTACTGGCTTTGCATAGGAAGTAGCATGGTAAAGATGTGAGGATTACATCCCACACGTCATTACACCACCATACAGCACCTGAGGATATAAGAGCCATTTAACTAATGTGGGAAATACTAGAGAGATGTTCCACCGTCACAACAGAATGGGAAACTTCAAGTCAGAAAACTAGGAAGTGCAAGACTGGATTTGAACTCTGTGTTGTAATCAGGAGGGTTAAGTGCAGTACGTCATGTAATTCTGGCATCCTGAATATTTTAACACTCCAGTGTGAACTCCTTCTGGTCTACTGGGAGTTGAAGGTTGTCATATCATTTGAAAGATAATTTCCCTTAGATTTTTAATAATGTTTGACTTGGCATCTCTTACAAAAAACTAATGATCTTCTTGCAGTCTAGAAGCCTAAAATTGATTATAGATTTCCTAGAATCATGTTGGTTTACAAGGATAAATTCTATTAGCAGAACTCCTTGATTTCTAAAGTTTCATTTAGCTTGAGCACACATTCCTCAGCAGAAAAGAGAATCCTTTAAGTCTGACATAAGAGGCTGGACAGAGGTAAGCAACACCAGTAGGAGTGCAGGGATACATTGTGTTCCAAGTGGGAACAGTGTCTCCTGGAACTCCATAGAGCAGTGAGGACACCTGACTAGCCTGTGACAGGGTACAACATGCACTCTCCGCTGCCCCATTAAGCTGTGTTGGTCACTTGATGGGGACCCATGGATCCACAAATGTCCCACCTTCCCTTGAGAAGGCAAATACCATTGTTGGTGCTAACTTCATGCAGTCCTTGTGGTCAGTGGGTGAGGAGGCTTCTTCTGGTGTTGTCCCCCACTTCCTGGCACACTTACTGTATGGACATAATATACCCCTAAATTTGGTGCATAACCAAAATTAAGGTGTTTTAATATCAATATTCAGCTCTATATGGCTCTCACAATGTACTTTCCACTTAATGTTTTTGTGTTTTCCATAGAGCATCATAATTTTCTGCAAAGCGGTAATGTAATGTATTTTAGTGTCAGCAAGAAGTTTTCCAAAACCCAACACCTGTAAGAGACCAATACAGTCAAATTGCCCAATAAAAAGTCTGTTTGGCACCCACTATTATGAATGAAATATAGATCTATTTAAAAAAAACCCAAATAATCTGGTATATATCAATTCATGGATGGAAAAAGTATTTTCTACTAATTATTCCTTAAGATTATAACCTCAAAAGTGAGTAAATAAATCCTTAACCTCAGCGGTAAGACTACTTAAGTATACCATAATTGAATCACTGAAAGGAATGCACACCCCTGCAATGACAGGAGAAGCAAAAAGGGGGGGAAAAATATAGTTAAATGGACAGGTTGAAGAATTTGAGCCATACAAGCATTCTTTAAAAAACAAAACCAACCCCCCCCCCCACACCTCCCCAAATAAGTCTACAGAAAGAAGCAAACTATGGTAGGTTAAAAAGTGAGATGGAAGTCAGGAGCGCAAAGATAGAATCTGAAGATCAAACAGGTAAAGACATGAAAACATACAAGTATATTGGAAGCAGAAAGCAATGGTAGAAGCAGCAGCTCTGCTGAACTATCAAAGTAAAGCGAGCAATTATAGAGGAGAAAGCTGTGGAAGAGAAGCTACATGAATTCTCACCACAACACGTTGTGGAGATTTCTACCTTAGGCCAATAATCTTTAAACCATAAAAGTGAAGCAACGTTAGAGATTGAGGTGTCAAAAGAACAGATACAGGAACAAACTGATTACATTAAATTAAAGAGGAACAACAGGACCTGATGCTATACATCCAAGAATTCTGCAAGAAGTGGCTCTTGACAACTATATGCACTCATTAACATCAGCTACTATATTGAAACACAAAGGCAGTAAATGTTGCCCCTATCTTTAAAGATGATGCTCGGGTGATTCTGGGAGTTAGACAAGCAAGCCTCACTAAGTACCAGGAAATTGGATGAAATAATATCTGAACAGCAGCATTATAAAACACCAAGATGAACATTTAATGATAGTAATAAACCAACATCAGCATGACTTCTCCCACCCATTAGAATTCTTTCAGCCTGTAAACAAAATAGTGGATAAAAAGAACTGGCTGATAAAAATGATTTGGATTTTTTTTAAAAAGCCTTTGGAAAAAAAATCTCTCTTGTAAAAGACTATTGAGGAAATTAAGTAGTCACAGAATGAGAAATAATGTCATGGATCAGGAACTCACTAAAAGTCACAAAACAATTTAAATAATCTGGAAAAGGGTATGAATAGAGACATGGAAAAAACTGCTGGTGACAAGAAATTTTACAGGTTAGATGACCCTTTAATATTTTAGAACTTCAGAGGGACCTTGCAAAGCTCAGTGAATGGACAGCATAATGGCAGATGCTGAAAGTCTTCCTTAAATGTATGATAATGTTCATTAGAAGAATAGTCTGAATTACTCATACAGATAAGTAATTTCTAAATTAACTGTAATCTCTCTGGAAAAAGAGCTAGGCATCCCTGGAGATAATTAATGAAAACCTTTGCCCACTATGCATTAGCACTAAAAAGAAAAAAAGGCAAAACATATTAAGATACGTAAATAATAGGACGGAGAAGAACAATGGAATTGTGGTGATGCCATGATATAAATTGATATTATACCATCTCCTGGAATACGGTGTTCAATTCCAGTTACATTATCTAAAAGAAGGTGGAGCAGAAATGGAAGGGATGCAAAGTGTGTGTGTGTAGGTGGGGGGGAGGGAAGAGCACAGGGATACTTTAGCATGGAGACAGTTTAGAGAAGAGACAAATAAGAGTGGTATGGCAATGGTATTTAAAATAATAAATATTGTAAAGAATGCAAACTAGGTGCTCCTCTTTATCCTTACACATAATACAAGAACAAGTGGATAGTAAATGAAATTGAAAAGCAACACATTTAAAACTAATAAATACTTTAAAAAAAAAAGTCTACTTTGCCAGTAGAATTTATTGCCACAAGAATTTGAGGTCAAGAGTTTACAGGATTCAAAAAAATGGTTACATTTTTTTTTATAGGTAACGACAAAATCCACAGGGATATAAACTCTCCTATGCTTTAGGTAATAAGCCAAACACTAAATGACTGCTTTAAGGAGAAATGTCCACTATGGATATAGTTAATCCTTTATTGTCCACCTACAAGGTTCCTAGCACATTCCTCTCAAGTAAGTGCTACTTGCCCTTGTCTGAGATAGGATATTGGACTAGTATGATCTAGAATGGAAATTCCTGTGAACTGTGGTTTTGATTGACATAATAATGGACCACATGATGCTTCTGTAAATTTAAATAGATTTGGAGACAGTGCCTTCATACAATAATTTTTGTATTAAAATACGTAAGTTATCACGGCCAGCAAACGTATTTTTGACAAGTTGCAGAGTGTCAGCACAGTTTGCAAGTCTGTTTTAATCCATTGAATTACAGTGGTATTAAAAGGTATCAAGTTAATAAAAATGCACTTAGAAAAAAATAAGACAAAGGATCAAATAGTGTTTGCAATTATTCCATGCTCAGTTCTGCTGTAGGTGACTGAGTTCAATAAAAGATATTACTTCACCCACCTTGTTTCTTTCTAATATCTGGGGACTGACATGGTTACAACCACACTGCATTCAGTTCTAATGTAGTCATTAGAACTAATCATATGAGTAAAGCAAGGTGGGATTAGCCCAGAATTTGTAAGATGTTTGAATTGTTTCTGGAAATGAAAAATACAATGACTTACAGTGAACGGTGATGGTGGTTGAGTCCTCCATGCTTCTGTCAATCAGAGAGCATTTGTATTCTCCTGTTGCATTTCGTCTCACATCTGTCATTACATAAGTATCTGAGCTTCTTATACCTTCGGGTTCTCCCTGTGGGTGGAAGTATTACATTTATGGGTTATAGAGAGTTGCTAAAAACAGGAGAGTCGCATGTTCTTTGAACAATATTTTATAAAGCAACTTTCATCCTGAAGTGCTTCACAATCTACATACATTCAGCACCAGTGAAATCCAACTACATCAGAGTACAGTACAGATTTAATTTTGTTGCATGACTGCAGGCATTGCACAGTTGCAAAGTCACTAACAAAAAAGTTTTACTTTAAACATTCAACTTAAATGATGATTTTCAGAAATGTTAGAAAAATACAAAATCTGAGACATTTAACAGCAAGATTGGAAGGGAAGATTACATTGAGACAGAACAAAATGTTTTATAATCATAACTTTGCAAAGAGAAACTATGATGGGGGAACAATGTCTTTCCTGAAACTTGTAGCATTTCGGATAACATTAACTACTGAAGTGTATCACAAACATTGTTAGATCCATAACACAGACCGCCTAAGCAAACAGCACTAATTTTAGCTCCCCTCAAACAAGAGAATGCTGTAGATGTAATTAGGAGGCTGAAGTTCATGTGAAGTGAGGCCCTTAGCTCACCCATGTTCATCACAGAACAGGTGGAGTTCTGGTACACTTATGGCTCTTCCCCCCCATCCCGGACCCCCTGCTACAACTGCTGCTTAGAGTGGCTTAAAAGGGGGTTGATTGGGCCATCAGTTCCACTCTCACTCAGCTTCACCTGCAGCTTGAGGTAGAGGAGTGGCTTCAGACCCTGCCTCCCCTCACAGTTCTGAAGCAATGCAAGCTGCAAAAGGAGAGGAGTCCAAAGTAGCTGCGGGTTATTAAGCAAAGCAACTGGTGGTCTGGAGCTATTTGGAAGCACACAGTCTTCCTGTCCTGAAGGTAAACTGGTTCTCATGGTGTAGTGGGAGCAGAAAACACAGGAAAAGTGCAAGAAACAAAGAAAGGAGGAAACAAAGGTCAGCCTACAGATAATCACATTTCTGTCTGAAAATATTTCACCTATTATTGCAAGATTACTATAACTAATATATACTATAATATAAATGTTAACTTCATTTTCAATTTTTACTTTCTGCATTTGACAGCAGGTTGTTTGATTTGTTCCCTTGTATTGTCCGTCAACCCTTGTTTGTGCTGGTATTTCACACAGCAACAGAGTAAAGATCAAATAAATACAGGAAGATGTGACTGTGAAACCATGAAAAATGGCAGGTGTAATACCTGAAATTACTTTAAACTCATGTGAAAAGAATGTTTGGCCCTTTAACACGTAGTTAATTTTCATATTCTTTATAAATCTTGTTCCCCAATTTAAAAAAAATTCTATTAATAAATTGTGTGTCTATTTTTCACCATATAATTCTAATGTTCTTCTGAAGGCTGTCACTACAGGAATTAATTACTCAATATACTTTACAGAGAAAGGTCTAAATCTTAGATAGGATTTTGCCACCTTAACTGCTACATTTATTTGATTTTTCTCGTGGGATTACTCTGTTCATATTATAGTAAATTAAACTGTTTTCCTCTGGTCCTTTTTCACCATTGCATTTCTATGAACACCACTCCATCATATATTTCTTGTAAAAAGATTGTTAATCTGTGAAGAGGGTAAAAAAAATCTTCACTAAATTTTGACAGATTCTCTGCAGGCTCCAGACTGGTATCCTCTCAGCAAATTTCCTGAACTTGCCAAGGTCAGCTTTTCACTTGGTTAATAGCATCAGATGCCTTCATTTGTTATATAAGCATTTATAAATTCCTTCCAGAGATAAACTAGTGTTGAACAGCAGCACCCACAGCCATATGCATTTTACGCATGGTGCCTACCATTGGCAGGGCTGGAATAAGGTATAGGCAACCTATGCAGATGCCTAGGGCATCATTTGTTGAGGGGAGGGGCAACCTGATTTGGGTACTGGTGCAGGAGCCATCCCAACAGCATGGGCCAGGAGGAGCAGTACTGGCCACCCTGTTCTGATTCAAGTTTGGCTGCGGCGTGCTCCTCCCCCATCACAACACAGGGGACATGGGCAGTGAGATGGATCTGCACAGCTCCTCCTGGCCACTGCCATGGGTCCAACTCCTGAATCCGGTCTCCCCATGGGAGCGTACCCAGCCTCGCTCCACTTCCAGCATCTCATGTCTCCTCTGCTCTGCTCACAGGACTTGCTCAGCAGCAGCTTATGACCTGCTAGAAGTATGGGGTGCTCCATGAGTGCCTTCAAGGGGGAGCTGACTAGGAGAGGGGCAGAGGGGAGGGACACGAGGGGGTTTTGCCTAGTGTAAAATAAAGTATGTTTTGGTGTCATGGTAAGGTAAAGTTAGACTGGTTCAGCGTGGGTGCCTCTGGTGTCAAATAATAGGAAGAAATAGTACAGACTATTATTGCTAAGTAACAACAGTAAAGTAATACTTACTGGAATATAAAACAGAAACTCTTGTGGAGGGGGGTTACCATTTCCTGAGCACTTTAGAGTGATGTTATCACCTTCTTTGATGGTATTTCTTTGTGACAGCACTTTAATTGTCACCTTCTCTGTAGGATCTGTGAAAATAATGGACACAAGTTAATAGTTTTTGTCAAGTACCAAGATAACTATGCATACAGGGTAAATGTTCAAAGTATACACAATTTTCTCCAGAAGCAGGTGAAGGTAATTGCATTTTTTTTTTTTAATAGAAGGAATGAAGTTTACAGGTACTCGTCCATACTGAGTACAAATCCTATTAGAATGAACTACACAGAAACCCTGTATAAAAATCAAGTTTTCCTTAGCAAAATGCCTATAACTGAAGCAGGAGTGACCATAATTATTTTCATGTAAAAAAAGACCAGTAGGAACAATTTCACAGTATGATTTCATTACGAGAAACTTAATGGCACTATATGCAGCTTGCTGTTTGAAGGGACTACAGCAGCCACAAACATAACTAAAGCTATCAGCCCCCTGCACTAATTAGATAATAGTATCTTGTATTAAATAAAAAGAAATATTAGCTAAGCAACTATAGCAAGGCTCCTCTATATGCTGATCAGTGTAGTAGGTTGCAGAAAGAAGAATTTGGTAAAAACTTAAGACTCAACACAGTCAACCAAGCTGTAAATGTAATATTTCTGTCATGTTAAATAGGGTTGAGCGATAACATATTGTACTGTGGTAATTTTTTAAAATCTTATCATTACTTTTTAAGAGATTCTCTATTATAGGTTACTCCTCCTATGAAGGATGTTAAATATAATTTTCAAAAGTGGAGTAAAATGGGACAGATTAATGAAAGAAAATAATGGATAGATAACTTTTTGTATTAATTTAAATAATATTTTGTATTCTAATCATGTGCTGCTTTTGCATTAGGATAGGCGGACCTCCACTGCCTTCATTAGGACTCCCTAAAGTCCATGCTGGTGGATCTCTGTTCAGCACTGGGAGTGTTGCACCTACCTTTTAGTTGACAAAAATGGGTAAGTTTGTTCTAAATGACAAATCGCATGGTAGAATTGTTAGTTATAATTTAAAATTTTATATATATATTTATGAACAATCATTTGACAATGCTATTTATTCAGCAAAGGGGAAAACTGAATGGATCAGGAAGTACAAGGGTCGTGGGCTCTGACACAAGTGAGGGTGAAAGACTATATGTGATTGCTGCACTAGACAGTCCACCACACTGAGGGGAAGTCTCAAGACTTTTGTGGGGCTGTTCTCTTACTCGAATGCCAGGTTAAAAAAAAAAAGGGGGGGGGAGGGGAGAGCCTGGGATAAATACTTCTCTGAGGCCTTGTCTGTAAGAGAAAATTAAACAAACTAGTTTAGAAATTGATTTAGATAAATGGAAGCAATTCCCTTGCAAGATCCCTTTTTAATTTAGGGGTACCTTGTATTGATTTAGCTAGTTAGGCTGGCAGCAGACAAAAAGATTACTGCTAAGTTAAAATAAGTCCACACAAAGGGATTGCACCAGTTTAACTAAATCTATTACTCTAACTGATTTAGTTAAATCATTGTGTAGACCAAGCCTAAGATAACATGCGAAGGTGATAAGGAGGGGAGCATTTACCTACACAACAGTAAGGGTAGTTACCCAGCTTACCAAGGGGGCTGTATTGGATTCTCAGTCACTAATAATTTTTAAACCAAGAGTGTATGTTTTTACACAAGGTATGCTTTAGTTCAAATAGGAATTAATTCAGGCAAGTCCTATGTTATACAGGAGGTCAGACTAAATCAGTGGTTCTCAACCTATTCACCACTGTGGGCCACATATGCGGCTTTCTCAGTGTTGTGTGGGCTACATCCATACAATATATGTGTTACCTATATGGCCTTGAGGATGCCATATGGGCCACAGCTGTGTGATGATTGTGCTGCAAGTGGACCGCAGACTGAGAACCAATGGATTAGATAATTGCCAATGGTCCCTTCTAAATTATGAATCCTTGGCCCTAACTTGCTGGCCACACATTATCCCTCTCACTAGGTCAGGATCCCCTTCTCCCGGTCATCCTTACCTTGTGCAAGTAACACTCTGCACCTGCATTTGGAAGGTCCAACGTCTGGAAATGGATACTGATAGCCAAACATTTCACACGGCCATTCAGTAACCTATCCTGATCATTCTATCACAAAACCACCACCCCCACCCAACCTTGACATGCTTTTTTGGTAGCTTTAGAAGAGGCCGAGTGAACAGATGCGGAGTCTGAACCACCCTGTCAAACCTAGAGATACAGTTCTTCCATAACAAGTCTGATGGATGCTGGTGAGGCAGTGTAGGAAAGTTTTCATGTCCAACTGGTGAGTCTTCCGTGACTCTCCACTTCTGAGTTCAACTCAACGTCTATGAAGCCCTAAACTATTTAGTCATCTGAGCGATCACATCTCTACCACTGTTCTTTTGCGGGAGTTATCATTTAAGTCATTCTTCCTCTTGTTTTCTGGAACTTGCTCCCTACAGCACACTGGACACTGAATGTAAAGAACTTCAGAGCTCTGCATTAAATTTATCCATATGGTCAGGGCTTTGAAAGATTTTGGGTCTCATTTTAATGGAGGAGTTTTTGTTGGTGGTGGGTTTTTTGACAAAATTGGGTGTATTTTTGTTATGGAGTTGAGTTGGGAGTGGGATTCTTCTTCTGGCATATAGCTTCTGGCAGCACGAAGAATGAATCGGATGTCTGGTATATGAGGTAACCACTCTATCACAGCATCAAGTGGAGATGTTGAGCACATCCATCCCACATCAAGATGGTAAAGAGTGCAGTCCATAGCCAGATGGCATGCTGCTTGTTCTTGAGGTCTACAGAGATGGGATGGTGAGATCAAGAAACCCCAACAGTAAAGATATACGTTAAACTGCCCATGATCACAACGTATCCTGTTGTAACAAAGAAGAATCTTTCGTTTCATCTGGTTGTTCTGAGGAGTATGCAAGAGCTCCTCTAAAGAAATAAGTAGATACAGATCTGAGTTGTCTATCTGCCAAGATATCAAAAATATAGTCCCGCACTGCCTGCTGCCCCAATTCCTTAGAAATGTAATTTCTGATGTATTGTCTGAGAGGCTCAACTATTTTGGAAAAGGGGCGTCTTGACTTCAGCCAGCATTCTTGGTGCAGCTTTGAGATGAAATTGTGAAGTAAGCTGTCCTGGTGGTTGGCTGCATGTCTCATTGCTGGGGGAGCAATGCCAGCCAAGACCAGAAAATTGGAGCCTCAAGTTGTCCAGGCTGCACCAGTGATGATATGAAGGGCAGAGCAGATCACTGAGTCCAACTTGCTGAAGTGACTACTAGAGCCCCATGCTGCTGCATGGTATTCAGCAGGTGCAATAATTAGGGCATTGGTAGATATCCAGCAGGTTACAGCACTAGCGGCCAATGATAAGCCTGCGGGGGAGTGGATTTTTGCATGTCTTCTCCCTGTGTTGTTGGAAGGACACAGCAGTCAAGCTTTATCACCAAATAAATAGGGTATAATTAAAAAACAACTGGCTGATTATTCAGGAGGACCCTGCAGCTGTTGATGAGTGGGATTCATCACTGATTTTAAACTGAACAGCTGGTATTGTGTTATTTTCTGATTAAGTGTCTTTTAGAAATTTAAGGAATGATAGAGCTTGGTGATACAGCTGAATGCAAATGACTAGGTAAATAAATAGATTTCCATTTCTTGGAGCTGTAATCTGTCTTTTTTTTAACCTGCACTAAATTCAGCTAAAGAAATAATTAATAAGAAGGAGATAGAAACTAATTAGGATTACTGACACATTTGAAAAACACTTGTATCTCACCATCAACAACTTCACCTAACAGCAGTGGAGAAATCTGTTCAAAGCAATTCTAGACACCTATTCCAATGAGATTATAAGGATCTCAGTTTAGAGATGCATTTGTAAAGAACAAGGGACTGATTTAAATGACTAAAGGTATTTTCAGAAGGAAACTAGTAATGCTTCATTCTGAGGGTGACGGAGCTTCATGCCATGTACTCCTCTTCACTAATCAAGGGTATGCCCAATTCCCACTGTTAGTTAATTAGCAATGCAACTGAATGTCTCTAGAGGAAGCTAGAGATGCGTGCATGAAGTTACCTTAATTAAATTGTCTGCGGAGAGAACAGGATAGAATAGGATCTGGGCAAACCAGATCCACAGTGAGTAGGCTGGCCTGGGGTCTATAAGTGGTCATGGCGATGGGGACAGCATAACTGCTTAACCAGCAGTAGCTATGGAGCAATTTGAAGAGACAGGAGATTCATGCAAGATAGCTCACTACCAGACTTCCTTTCAATCAGAGCCCACTGTATCCTGGATCCTCCAGTGAGCCTGTGGAGGCAGTGAGAATTACTGCTATCTTGGAGTTGCAGCAATTCCTGTGTCTTGCAGGAGAGTGGGGCGAGAGAGAATGAGATTAGATGTCTGCTCTTTAGAGACCAAAAATTAAAGCAAACTGAATTTTATAGGTATGGAGTGGGTGCTTGTGGACATGGGATCTCTTAATGACTTCCAAGAGTAATGGCTGATATTCCCAATGGCCTTCTTCCTTGTCATTTTCTCTGGCTGTTTTGGAAGAGTTAGTCTGTGGAACAGAGCTCTGAATCTCTTACTCAGGTGAGAATCAGGAATAACTCCATTAAAATGCATTGATGCATCGTGAATGGACGGCAAGAATTGGGTTCCCTTTCTAAATCTCTCCACAGACTTTGCCCCAGAAGAGACTAGAAGCTAGGCAGCCAAGTAAGCCATAGATGGTTGCCTCAGTCTGCGGCTTTCCTCTTCTCTGGATAATGGGTCATTGTCCCTGAAAATGTCTCTGCCCCTTTGCTAACAGAATGTTAGGAATAATTTAGGAAAGGAATAGATAAAAAGACAGAAAATATCATAATGCCTCTATATAAATCCATGGTACCCCCCACATCTTGAATATTGCATGCAGATCTGGTCACCCCATCTCAAAAAAGATATACTGGAAACAGTACAGAAAAGGGCAACAGAAATTATTAGGGGTATGAAACAGCTTCCATATGAGGAGAGATTAATAGAACTGGGACTTTTCAGCTTAGAAAAAAGGGTGGATATGATAGAGATATATAAAATCTTGACTGGTGTGGAGAAAGTGAATAAGGAAGTGTTATTCACTCCTTCTCATAACACAAGAACTAGGGGGTCACCCAAAGAAATTAGCAGGCAGTAAGGAAGTACTTCTTCACATAATGCACAGTCAACCTGTGGAACTCTTTTCCGAGGATGTTGTGAAGGCCAAGACTATAACAGGATTCAAAAAAGAACAAGGTAAGTTCATGGAGGATAGGTCCATCAGTGGCTATTAGCGTGTCCCTAGCCTCTGGTTTCCAGAAGCTGGGAGTGAACGACAGGGTATGGATCACTCAATTACCTGTTCTGTTCAAGGTCTGGCATTGACCACTATTGGAAGACAGGATACTGGGCTAGATGGACCATTTGTCAGACCCAGTATGGCTGTTCTTATGACTGCAGAGAGCAGCTGTGCATTGCTGCTGCTCTAGGTTTCACATGGTGGAAGTTCTTGTGGCCAGGACTGGGCCCTCAGCGCATGGACAATGATTTGATCCTGGGAGGTGCTGAGCTTCAGCAACATTAAGAGCTTTTAGCACCTTGAATTTTTGGGCCCTAAAGTTGGTACAGAGTTTTAAGTTGCTATGTATATTTCGCAAATTTAGAAAGATCTTAATATGTTTCAGAAATGCCAGCTGCACAAGGCTGCTTTACCCAGTCTGAAATGGGAATCCTTATTTGTTGTAGGCCAAGCAACTGAACTTAATCTGTTTTGTATTTCATCTTTTCTTTGTTGTAACATCTTCACTAGATGGATTTGAAGGAAAATAAGATTTTTATTTTTTCTAGTAGCAGCAAACAGCATCAATATCATACTAAATTATACAGCACCTGAAGAATTCTAGTCAATTTTTTTCTTTTTTTTTTTGGTATTCATTTTACTGGTTTCAGTGATCACTTTCTCTCAGTGGCAGTCATTGTAACTCACGAAAATAATACAAATGCATTACTTCACATAAACTTATGTAGTTAAAGCCACATAAAACAGAGAGATGCCTGAACAGAAGAAGCATTCCTAAACCAGAAGGGTTTTATTTAGGACTTGAGCTTTCATTTAAGGTATACAGGAAAAGACAGTTTTGTCTGTAAATTTTCTTCAGTGATCTTTTCTCCTCAATTCTCTACTAAGACCTGGTACCTTCTATGCTCATTGAGAAGTTTCTCTTCACTTCTTTGACATGGCCTGCCATGCGCTCGACAGTTGCTAACATCTTCCTCACTATTTCCTGGTCTATTGCCTGCTTTCTTTGCTCAATGAGGGTTCTATTGTACCATAAGATGCAAGTAAATTTTGTATTTCGATGAGTTGGATATTATTAGCTACATAACTTCTCCTTTATAAAAAAAAGCAATACAAATGCATTTGAAGTGTAAAACTCAATTCAGCATTAACTACAGAGCTGATTGGGCAGTGTTGTATTAGAAAAGCAATGACATTGTACTGTATTGTTTAGATACACAATGTTTTTGTGCTCAAGAAGTACTCTAAACATTTGGGTACCTTAGTATACCAATCTTGAGGTGAGCTAGTTTATATTTACTGCATATTTCACTGGGCAGAGAGAGATGAGAAGACTATCTTTAATTCTCACACAATATTTTTGAACTCTAGTCAGCTTCTATGAAAACTTCTAATTCAGCTTATTTAGTAGTAGTTTGTTATGAGGACTTGAAATTCCCATTTCATCATAAGATTCTTTTAGCTGCTACTCTTCCTCCTGAAACAGTAATCTTAATATTCAGAAATCTAATGTCACTGAAAAAAGAAAATAAAACTCATAATCCTGAAATGGATACAGTGTATGCTTGACTTAAATCTTTTCACTGCAAATCAACTTTGAAAAAGTATTAATCCTATTATCAAAAAGAGCATCATTCTTCTGATTTATCTCACAGTTTTAGTAAGGGGTTTTGCTATCAATGGAAGTCTGTGACCCTGCAATTTTGCTGGTAGACTGATTTTTTTTCCCCAGAAAGATCATATTTATGAACATAGTTCTGCAACCCAGTTTTTAACAACTTACAGTGAACATCAAAGACCATTGGTTCAGATGATATTTTTTCCTGTCCAGATGGTCCGTAATATGTCATGCTACAGGCAAACTGGGCATTTGCATCTTTCTTTGTCGGCATGTACTGGAGAGAAGATGTCGTTGTGAAGAGTCCAGTTGATTGGTCCACGACCTTTTGTAAGCTCATGACAACAACTGAAAAGGAGACCTTGTTTCAATGTCATTCTTAGTATATACAACCTTTCCTAATTTTGGGTTTTTTTCTTATTTTGTATATTAATGATTTTTATGCACCTATTGTTCAGCATCTAAGCAGAAGACATGAATTTTAAAGCAAGCAATACAATAAACCAAATTCACCCCAGACTGTATCCTCTGGTCCTGACACTTTGGCTCACAAAGAAAAAACACCCCAACAATGATTCCCGGTCAAATAATACTGTCCTAAAATCCCATAAGCATTTAAAAAAAGACAAAAACAAACCAAACACTTTCTAATTAATTTTCTAGTTACTTTAAAAAAAATCCTTCAGAAAGATACATCTAACATTTTGGCAATAATAAGACAATATTTAAACCCACAATTTTAAGCCTCAATCTTGCAATCCTCAATCCTTCCCCCATATGCATAGCTTGTGTCATGGAATAACCCTTTTAAATAGGATTACTCATATGAATAACAAGTAAAGACATGTGCAGGTTGTTATAGGATCAGGTTCACTGTTCGTTACTGAAACATACCTCCTTCAACGGGCTGCAAAATATTTCCATTTTTGTACCATGTAATGTTGCCATCTGGATAACTATCTCTTGCAATACATTCCCCGAGCTGCAGAACACACAAAAAATATCAAACATTTTGTCCTCTGACATTTTGATAGAATTACTCCTTCATTTATGCTTATGGGGTTACTCTTAGTTACATGATTAGTTAAAGTCTCAGGAAAGTACAAACAATCCAAAACTTTGATTTTTTTTGAAGGATAAATGACAAATGATGCTTGGGTATTTCTTACGGGCAGGGGGCAGAATAGAGCTGGACCCATTCTTCTGGATATGGGGAGGGCTAGTTGTAACTTTCTAGCATGTTGCTGTTATTCCTGATTCAGCTGAAAACTGGTTTTTCAAGAAATGGTTTCAGAAATTCTATAGTCTCAGACTAGGTCCTGAGCAATCCTCCCCATATCCCACTATTGCTAGCTCAGAAAACACACACAGAATATTCCATCTTGCTGACGGCACAGCTCCAAACTCACCTCCAGGTACATGCATTTAAATTAAGAAAAATGCTCTTACCATTTTAAACTTTTCCGCTTCTAGGAAGTTTGCTGGATGTATAATTTCTGGTTGAGATGGTTGTTCTATAAACAAAAAATATGTATAAGAGAAAGGAGAGCAGGAATTTCAATTTGTTGTATAAAGGACTAACATTCTTCAGCAACATGGCATCAGCAACTACATTAGAACTATTTGGTGAGCTGCAGAGTTATCATACTTTTCATTTGAAACCTTGTCTTTTGGGGGTTTACACCCTCCTTGGCTGTTAAAAAAATTGCTCCTAACAAAATATTGACAAATGGACTTTGGAGGGGAAAAAAAAATCTCACGAGATTTAACAGGAGAGATAATCATGTTACTGGTTTCACTTTACACATATCATTTTACATAATATAAAACTAGTGTAAATTTATGCTACACATATTGGCATGCTATATTTTGGCCAGGAATGCTACAACCTAGATTGAGAGAGAGCCTACTGATGAACATGATACATTTCCAGAAGAAGGAAACAGTGGTATAGAAAACATAGTGGCACAAAAGAAGTTTTAACACAATATTAGTTTAGCTTTAATATTTCAAACTGAGAAACTCAACTTAATCTCACTTCTCATTTTTCCCCCATACTATTGTTACACTTAAGTAACACCTGGGATTAGTATAACAGAAGCAAAAGTAGTATCTGAAATTACTTTATTTTTCAAAACTCACTAGATTTTGAAATTGATTGCATCTCTTTAAAAGCAAACTTTCTATTCAGTAGCAATATACATCATCCTATTTATGGTAGCTGCACCCTTCCCTGTTAGAGTTGAGGCTCCATCAGCGTTTCCATTATAAAAACATGATTTTCTAGAGACTACATAACTAGTATGTTAAAATTCATTCTGGCCTAAAGCCTGGAATGCAAATTTTTATCTCCAAGAGACTGTTTTCCTATAAGTTTGAAGGAAACAAAGTCTGTATATTTACACAGTCAAAGAAAGTCTCTGCACTCCAGCTGTGCTTCTAAATAAGCAGACATTTTTATACACATATACAAACTGAAACTTTCTCCAAATTTTCACATTTCAGTTTACAGAAACTTTTTCAAATCAAACCTATCAAACAATGCTAGTAATCTGGAAAGTTACCAAGTGCCCTGCTATCCTGTTCCAAGTTCTCTTCACACAATTTAAAAATATAAAATAAAGAAAAAACAGAATAAAAAGTTTATTCATTTACACTTGTCATGCCTACTACAGCAGTAGCTAAGTTTGCACAAGTTTCCATTCTAAGTCTCTTTCTTCATATATTGAGACACAATTTCCTGCATTTTAGAAGATTTGTCCAAGCAGACGATCAAAAAGAAAAAAACAAAAGCAATAAAGTAAACTATTTATTTGGAATTCTCAAACAACTTGCCAGTGGCAAATAAAATACCAAAGCCATGCACCAAAAACCCTGGGCTCAAAAAGCCTCATGTTGTTCTCAGGCAGAAAAACAGAACAGAAGAAAGTGTATTTTAGAAGCATAAACACGGTGTGTTGTTTTAAAACAAACAGATTAACCCATTTTCCAAACACACTTGCAGGGACAATAAGTTTTCATGCCCATCACCTGAACCACAATCAGCTCTCCTAAACTGCCCTCATCCCATGCAAACAGGTCCCATCAACAAAAATGGCTGTTTTTATATCATTTTGCCAGCCATCTGATAAACTGAACAAATTTGAAGTTTGCTTTGTCTTTTTGTTTTTCCTTTCTTTCTATGTTTTTTCCCCCATGACTGCACTTGGTTGTTCTTTAAGGAAGGCTATCCACCCTTTACTGAGCTCTCCCCTCTCTGAGTTCAGTAAGAGACAATGAACCATCTATCCTGCTCCCTTTGGGGTTACCTGGGGGTATTCACTACCTGGAATGGGAGCAGTGAGCCAGAGCAAATGCTCTGTCCACCCACATATGAGGAGGTGGGAGGCAGCGAAAGGAGGTGCTGCTGAGCAGATGCAGTGGAGAAGGCACAGAAGAGCTGCTTAGAGCTCTCCCTGCCCACTCAGGGTACAGCTACACCACAGTTAAAAACCTACAGCTGACCCATGCCAGCTGACTTGGGCTCAGACTAAAGGGCTGTTTAATTGCAGTGCAGACGTTGAGGCTCGGGCTGGAGCCTGGGTTCTAGGATCTTGGGAGGTGGGAGGATCCCAGAACTCAGGCTACAGCCTGAGCTGGAATGTCCACACTGCAATTAAACAGCCTCACAGCATGAGTGTGCTGGCACAGACCAGTTGCAGATGTCTAATTGCAGTGTAGACCATGTTTAATTTGTGCCAGGGCTGAGTCCCGGCACCCCTAGGGTTAGCAGTTCATAGCCCCGGCACCTTTAGGCCTGACGCATCAGTTAAGTAAAAAAATTGCTTGAGCCCCAGCACCTCTCTCATTGCAAATTAAGCACTGACTGAACACAGAGGCTGTGGCAGATGAGGAGGAATAGCAACAGGCTTGAACCTGTGCAAACAGATTAATTTACTGTGCTTACACTTATTGGGTGCCAGACATTGAGAAGATCATCTGCTGAAGCAGAAGGAAATTTTAAGCTCAAGAGTTTAATAGCATCAGAGCATAGGTTGGTGGGGCTTGTAACTTCAGCAAACTGCTTATCTCTGGCTGCAGGGGCTTAGAATAGCAACTTTACAGCTCTGTAAGCACATTAACTCTGCTTGCTAGCTGTAGAGTCCAAATCGCTGTGCAAGGAGATAGGAGCTAATGTATGTGGAGCCAGTATGCTCTGGAAATTTTGGCTATCTAGATCCTGATGAAGATGCTGAAAAGATCCACCAGGAAAGCTGGCAGAGGTTCTTACTTGAACAATCCAATGAGGGCTATTAGCAGGTGTTATCTGAGCAATGAGCCAATACACCTTGTTAGCTGCACCAGCTGATTAACTCAGGACTAAGGATGTAACAAGCTCCACAGAAACTGAACTTCAGTCAAACCTCAAGGGACAGATCTGAGTTTCAGATAACCAAGAATTTTGGTTACTTGGCATTCATACAGCTGCAGTTCAGCCGTTTGAAGAATTTAGAAACTTTACTGGCTGAACCTGTGCAACTTGCCAACAAATCTTAATTTTTCCTTAAAATAAGCCAACCAGGGAAATTAAATGCTAAAACGTGTTAACAGAACTTTAAAATTGTAAAATCACTCAAAAAAAAGTCTGAAGTAAAGGTTTTTCTGGAAATGTTAACTCAGCAACATTACCCATTCAGCATTTTCTATTCTTATTTTCCTTGCCAAATGTAAGTTTAATTAATTAATGCCATAAAACAGGGGAGGGCAAACTACAGCCTGTGGGCCGAATCCATCCCAACCCTCTGCCATGAGCCCTCAACCCCCTGCTGCACCCTGCACCCCAACCCTCTGCCCTGAGCCCCCAACCCCCTGCTGCACCCTGCACCCCAACCCTCTGCCCTGAGCCCTTTTTTGCACACTGCACCCCCTCCCACACCCTGCACTTCCTCCTTCACCGCCCCAGCCCTGCAATTTCCCCACCCAGATGTGGCCCTCGGGCCAAGAAGTTTGACCACCCCTGCCATAAAAGGTATAGGATGTGGAACATGGCTGAACTAACATCATGTAGTCCTTAGAAGTAGAACTATATACAGTAATTCAACCACTTGGTATTCAAACACTTGGTAACCACTCTATAATACAGTCTTATCTACATATTTACTTCTTGATAAATAACCAGGATAATTCTTTATCACTTCATTTCAAGCACTCTACACACTTATCCCTGCTGTCCTTGTAGTCAAACAACAAAATAAAACAGTGGAAGTAAATTACTGTTGACTCCCAATCCCCTTCAAACTGACCGGGACACTGACACCATTGTGCTATGAGATACCAGGACAACAACACTGAAGAATCCCTCACACCTTCTTCCTGCTTGAGTTATAAGATCATCATTAAATTTGGTGGAGTATGTATTTTCTTTGAGCCAAAAAGTAATCTTTTTCATAACTTTTCAACTTTTCCTGACAACAGAGTTACTCTGTGTAAACTTTATTTAAACATGCATCTTGAGTGCACAAAGGCAAGGAAGCAAAAGAAGATTTTGAGGTTGGGTATGGAGGAGAAACCCACTGTTTTCTGTGAGTCTATTCACAGTAGGAAATGCTAAGGACAAGATTTTCAGTAGTGATTAGTCATGCTGACTGTCAATTTTTACGTGTTTTATGTCAAAAATCCTAAAGGGGCCTTAATTTCAAAAATTACCAAGCACCTTGTCTGTGAAAATCCTGGACTCTGAAAACTTTAGCAACCCAGAATCACTAGTTACTTTTGAAAATCTTAGACAGATTTGTTCAATAGTAAGGTTTATGGTGTCAAGCCTTAAATCATAATGCTAATACACCTTTGTTGCTGACATTTCAAGAGAGGAGAAAAATATGACTTTTGGCTAATATCCTGTTTTTAAGCCTTTATTTTAAGTTTCGTTATCTGCGTGCACCAGGCTCTTGAGGACATTTAAATACATTTCTTTAAACTCACATACTACCATCAAACATTTCCAACATATCACTTAACACTTCCCCCACTCCCAGAAAAGTTCACTAACAGAGTAAGTGAAAATTTTCCCGTTAGTCTTATTTTTACATTTTTCATTTTCGGGGCAAAGAGATGTAGTTTATGCATACAATTGATTCATTATCAAGCCCTGAAATTCCTCTTTTTCAGAGCTGACATACTAAGACAACAGAGAATCCTCTTACATGAATGCTATAGACAGATTAGGACTTTTTATTGCCAAAAACTGGCTAATGTTAGTCATTGATTCTGCTTAACATTTTTTTTTTTTAACTCTTTTTGCTTTCATCTTTCAACAGCAATTCTCTAATTGGAGATCCACATTAGTAGCTATGCTAGCTGTTACTTACTGAACACCTTGACTACTGTAGGCTCTTCATACACATTGTCCACGGTCACTAGCATACACACAAATCTTTTTTCATCACTGATCCTTGCATTTTTGATGGATAAGGTATAATTTTCTGAGAGACTCAATCTGCCTTTGTATTCGGGTACGTCGTCATATTGTACACCTTTTTTTGTTGTTGACCTGAAGGCAATAAAGACTGGAGAGGTGTCTGCCATTTCCTAAAATGAAGTAAAATAAATAAATAAATAAATGCTTCATCTTCCATGAACACAAAGACTTATTTAGAAGTGCTCCAAGATCTGCAATGGGTGCCTGCTATCCAGCCAATATGTAGTTTAAAATGATGCGAACAGACATAATTCGGAGGATTACAAAGTTTGTTTTGATTTGGGGTGGGGGGGGCGGGGAGAAGAGGATGGGGTATTCTCCAGTTGCTGTGCAATCAATTGATCCAGTGCTGCAGAAGTACAAAGAGTGATGATAAGATCTGTCATTTGAAGGGCAGTCTGTTGTGCTACGTAGCATACTGGGTGCTGGACTGGCTGCTCTGGAATGGATTACCATGCTATGGGGTAAAATACTGACATGGAATGAGGAAGGACCGTCTCTGACAAAGGCTGGTGGCTGTGGAATTAGCTGCATTTCCGCATACCAGAGGTATATGAAATATCAGAGGCATCCAAAGTTAGACTCAAGATTTCAGTTTCTTTTTTAGTCTCTTGTTTTTTATGTATTTTGTATTGTTCGTCGGGGATGTTCAAATATAGTTCCCAACCTGGGATTTAATCAGGCAAAAATGGCCATTTTATTCTAAATTAGTTTTTAGTTTCTTTTTATTAAAGCATCCAGAGGTCTCTAAGCATGCGAATATACCTACAATAAAAGATTCTTTATGTGTTTCAGAATAACCTGCAAAATAGTTTCTAGACATCCTCCTCACTTTAATCAGTATGCAGTTGCTATCAAAAAATGGAAAATATCAAAGGAAAACTTTACATGGAGCTGCCATAGAGAAAGTTAATATTCATAAGATGCAGAATTGCAAACTGTGTTTTGCAAGATTTGTTTTCCCCTCCCCTCCTTTACATAAAAGCAAAGGGAAAGACTATTCTTCATGTTATGTTCCAGGAAACCGAGATCTCCTTAAATCAAAGCACTAAGAATTGGTAGCATAGTGCTTGTGAGCTTTGTTGTTCCTGTCCGCAATGCATGAATATTCACACATCACAAATATTCTGCCCTAGCATGCACCGAAGTCAATGTAAAATCTCCAGTAGATTCTCTGGAGACAGACTCCTCTCTGAGTGTTTCGAAGTCTATACCAGGGACTTGGAAGGGCCACCCCGAGAATATTATAGTAGAAACTGAAATCTCCTCTCAGTCTATAAAATAAGTCGTCTATGGCATGACCAGAAATTGACAAGGCTGTTCTTGCTTCCAAAGAAAGGAAATGTCTTACAAAAGATGAAAAACAAACAGAAAATTATTGGCATGTGAGGCGGCCAGGGAACAGGGGGTTACATGGAATATATTTTGGCTGTACTTAGCATGTTAAAAATCTTAGCTGGTTATGGTTGTACAAATTATTATACACAACATATGTCACTTCCCCCTGGACCCTTGGTGGTGGCTGTTTAGGAAAGGTGTGACAGATCTACAGCAATCAGCAACTTCTAAATTTTTTCTGCACTGTTGATTAGTAACTATCCCTGGTGCAATGGGGTTGGGTGTTGGGGGAAGAGAGCCGGATTTCTCTCTCTCAAAACAGTTTTGCAAGTTCACCAAGTGCAGCAACTGTCTTTCTAGAAAAAGGCGCAGAAGGAAGGAAGGAGTTTTCAACAAAATTCTGGCCATCTTTTGTAGGCTTATTTGAAGTGTTTTAACCCTCTCTTCTGTGGAGCATGTTTGCTTAGGACTCTGCAATTTACATCCCAAAATGCAGAGGTGGGTTTGAAAATTCTGGAGCTCTTGAGATCCCTCGCTTCTTCCTGCAAGAATTGTTAACCTCACGGAAATGATGGGATCTTGTACGGAAGATGCAATTTCACAATATTGCAGTTCACTCCAAGTCCTTTTAAATATTAAAGTGGTAGATTTGTCGCACAAGAATGGCCCATTTGGCCACCACCAAAAGGAGAGAGAATTAGATTAACGAGGAGCAGGCAAAACTTGGAAGTAGAAATTCCCTGCCGGAGCAAGAGATCTGGGAACCAAGTCAGCCCTCCACTCCTCAAAACAGGTAACATTTTGATTTTGGGGAGTGAGGGGACAGCTTTGGAAATGGAGATCATAAATCAGGGGAGATGCTTAAACAGGCTTTTCAGAAATATGAAAAATGTTAATTTTGACTTCAGTTAGAGAGAGGCGAAAGGGGACAATGCTTATCATAACTGGTCTGCCCATCCATATTCACTAATTACTGCCTACGGTTCCACTGCTGGTATGTACTCTTGTGCTGTTTATTTTTTTAAGTTTACAGTGGTGTCTGAACTACAAAGTGACATTTACTAATAATACTGAAGTTCACTGTGTATTCTGCAGTGTTTCCAATACAAATCCATGGAGTGAGTCAAGGCAGCATTCGTTTTTTTCTGCTGTGCTTCTGGCACATTTTTTGCACGCCATTAGCTGCACAGGGAAACAGAACCCGGGTCTCCAGTAAGGCTCACTTTGCCTTCTGCAGCATGCAAAAATACAGTGACACATGAAACAGCATGGAGTGGTTGTCAACCTGGGGATCCTTTTCATGAGGATAAAACACTTCCTGCTTTAGGAAGATGCAAATGTGTAAAGATGGGTTTTTATAACCAATAAGAGTTAGGCAATCTGGCATGTTTTTAATGTGGCTTGACAGAATGCCCTAATTAATAATTATTTATCTTGCACATTTGAAACTAATTCTACCTACCTTCAACTGTACTTGACAGCAGAACAGTGGAATTATGTACATTTGAATCTGCACTTTTATTCACCAAAAAATCTACTTATACTGGCAATAATTAAGTTCAAGATAAGCCATACTCACATATTTCCATTTTCCAAACATCAGATCATTAGGTACTTCCTGAGGACAAGGCATAACAATGGTATCTCCATATACTGCATTTACTGTGTACAATCCAAGGCCTATGAGAGAGGAAGGAATGGTAAGTGTTTTATTGGAATTCTAAGGTGCTAGTTACTATTTGGTTTAAGGTTAAAAGAGTATCTTACTGCATTGTGCTATTTTCTAGCATAGGGATTCATCCTTGAATGTTTTAAACAAAATAGGATTCAGTATATTAAGTATGTTTACTCAGATTTCCTACTGCAGTTAATGGAAGCCATGTGAGAACAGAACTTCACCCTTTCAGCGAGAAGACAATATAAAAAAGGCTATGGACACTGGCTGCTACCTTGTATCAAGCCTTGCTGACTTAAAACTGAACAAACATGTTATCTTTCCCATCTGAAAATTCAGCCAGTTCTGTCTGCAGGGCATATGTTGCAACACAATATCAAAATAAGCACAGCTTAGAGTCAAACTAAAGGTAATTCCTTTGGTATTAAGCAGTACAGTTGTAGCCACGTTCAACCTAGGATATTACTTGTTCTTCACTACTTATGCTAAACAATCTGTTCCACCTTGCATTTTGCTGTGACATTTTCCCAGGCCTGAAGAAGAGCTCTGTCTGGTCTCTGACACCAACATAAGTTGGTCCAATAAAAAATATTACCACACCCGCCTTGGCTCTCTAACAGATGGTTTAGACACAAATGACAGGTTTCAGAGTAACAGCCGTGTTAGTCTGTATTCGCAAAAAGAAAAGGAGTACTTGTGGCACCTTAGAGACTAACCAATTTATTTGAGCATGAGCTTTCGTGAGCTACAGCTCACTTCATCGGATGCATAGATGAAGTGAGCTGTAGCTCACGAAAGCTCATGCTCAAATAAATTGGTTAGTCTCTAAGGTGCCACAAGTACTCCTTGTCTTTTTAGACACAAAGTAACTCAAGCACAATAGTGCTAGTGCATGGGAATTTCTAAGTGAAATTGACCAGTGTAGTTTCATTGTCTAAAATGAGTGAAATGCAAAAAGAGATCCACATAACACACATGAAGAAAAATTAAAACTGAAATAATTTTAGAAGTGTAACAACCTAAAATGTTAAGAGCAGCACTGTTGTTACTAATACGGTTTTGCTTTGCTACTATTTTTATAAATCAATTTTACGAAAAACTATACAAGCCTTCGTCACCCCCTCGCATGGAAAAACTCACAGTACAGAAGTCTAGGGAGAAAACAGTCTTAGCAAGTTTTTCCTCAATATTCTTCCCAGATTGTTCCCCTGCACTGAATGAGGATCGGGTTTGCCCACTGTGACAGGCATGGCAATTTTGTAAACCTTACAGAATTAATTTAAACCTTAGTGAATTAAGTTTAAACTCCAGGCCTACACTACACACTTACTTTGGTATTTCTATGTCGCTCAGGGATGTGGATTTTTTGTTTACCGACCTTAAGCCCCTGTGTAGACAGCATTATGTTAGTGGGAGGGCTTCTCTCACCAACATAGCTTCTGCGCTCAGGCAGGTGGCGTTATTAAGCCGACGGAAGAGCTCTCTCCCAGAGAGAGAGAGAGAGAGAGAGACTTTCCAGCTTACACAGAGCTCTTCTTCTGGTTTGGGAAGGGTATGCAGGGGATCACTGCTAAATACAAGGTGGAACAGATTGTTTAGCATAAATAGTTAACACATATTTCAAGAGACCATTCAAGGTAACACCATTCCAGTCACAGGGAGGAAAGGAGGGAGAAAGCAGCTGGGGCAGGGTTGTTATAGATTGTTGTAATAATCTGGACGGGTAATAATATTACTTCACCCGCCCTAGAAATCTCTAGGAGGAGGGGTATGAAAGTTCACCTACTCCAGTTATGCAAGAACTAACCTTTTGAAGCTTTGCCCTGAGGGGGTCTGCTGATCACCTGTTGTAAGAGGACAGATCTAACCCTCCCAAAAAATGTATATAGAAGGAACTCTCAGATTCATGACTGTTCTTGTTCTAAACAAAACGAGTTATGAAATTGTAGCCTCAGGAAAACCCCTGGGTGGGGTTTGATAAACTGTTCACTGGCCATAGTCCTTGTTGGCAGCAGGGAGTGTAGTTTTTTTTTTTTTTAATTGTTTAATTAGTTTTTCCCATAAGACTTTTACTTAAGAATAAATGTGATCAGTTAGAAAGAGCAGTGTGTAACTTAACTGTGGCAATTTCACTATTTAATGTCACTGAGGAGAATACTAAAGCAGGCCTGCTTAGGTGAATTCCCCAGGAAGGGAATACACGTTACAGGTAGGGAGCTGTGCAGCCGGAAAATATTTTGGTCAAGATGGAGGGAGACTATAACAACTGGGGAGGAGGAAGCCTGAGCGCGGTTACCCTTGCTGGACCTCAGAGGAGTAATAGAGGTGCAGTTGCCCTGAAATGTGACATCTACCACACCTATGGATTTGGGGCTTCTGCCAGAGATCACAGCCATTGGAGAGTGGTCCTGTGCCTGCACACAGGCCTGGGGGACCCCTTGCTTCCCTTCTCCAACGCCAAGCCAGCATAGCTTCACAATACAGACTTCCCCCAACTTGCTGCTGAACCAGGAACCTTATTTAAGGAGCAAGAGAGAGCTGATGGTATATCCGGGGCTGTACAAGGAGATCATAAGCCACCAGCTGCATTAATTTTTCAGTATATTCATCATGCCTTGCCAAGGCCAAATGATGCTCATGGTGTACCTGTCCCTTGATTTACCCTCTCCCGAAGTACAGATCTCTGGGCCAAAGGAGTACTCTCCAGGGGTCTGGAATTGTACTTGGAATTGGCGGACACTCCGCGTGCCATGTGTACATCTTGCTTAGGGATGTGCCCTCACCTCAGGAAGGTGGATAGTTAGATAAAATAAAACATATATATTCTCAAAGGATCAAATACTGAAGTTCTTACTTAGTGTTTACCCAGGCAGATACTGACCATTTTTATGAGGATTTTGCCTGAGTTTATTACTCCTACTGTTGCTAGTACTGAACATTTATTGTGGTAACTCCTAAAAGCCAGAGTCAGACCGAATACCGGTTGTGACAGGTGCTTCTCACAGATGTGGTTGAGCTCTCCTTTAGGACACTCACCAGACTGCTCTGCGGGGACCCAAATGCTCAATATCCCAAATGCTTTAGCTTGCTGGGGCTGGGCAGAGTTTAGGCACTGTTCCTGGCTTTGGGCCTCTAGGCGCACACTTCAAGTTCACGCCTCATGTCTGACACCCCTCTTGGCAGCAGGGACATCCTCGATCCAATTGCCTCAGCCCGGAAACAAATGTCTCTCCCAAGGCTCCTCAGCAGCACTTGCACATTTCACCAGAAACCCACCAGAAGTGTGCGCCTTCGGGTTTATAGCGAAAGCCAACAGACACAGACAAACTTTGCACAGGATTTTAGATACAATATTCTCTTTACTTATCACACACATATGCATAGATCTAGATAAATCAACGTACACAGTGATATACGTTTTCCCTGCCTCTGTTTCCTCACCACTCTGAAAAGTTCTTCACACACAGGCCAGAATACTCCATGCAGTCCAATATCCCATCCTCTCCCCACTGTTCACCTGCAGTCTCATCCAGGACATGGAATCTCTGCTCTCTTCTTAACCTCTCTCTGTAAAATGATTGCTGAGGGATCCTCCCTTTTATAACTTCTAGCCCTCTTACCAGGTAATTCCCTTAACAGCCTCATGAGGTGATCAAAATCCCCTACTTGGTGACCAGTTACTGAGTTCCCAGCCCACCTGGGATGACTGGTTCTTCTGCGCAAGGCTGAGCCTATTGTCTAGGGGGTTCCATTTCAATGGGACAGCATTTACGTTAATGACCCTTTACTGTTATCCCTATGCTGCCCCCCCCTTGGAATTTCTGTCCAAGATGGAGGTAAAATGGAGAAAGCAAACTAACCCATTCAAAATGGAGTCTGCAATCTGACAAAGTGCACCCCTCGCTATCCAACAGAATTTAAAAGCTGTACATATATTCCCCAGCTCATCACAGTGCTATACAAAAATACTGTATGTGAAAATCCCTTCTCGAAAATGCTTACAATGTAAATGACAAGACATAACAGGTAGAACAGAATAGGACTGAGAGCCGGGGGGAGGAGGGGGGGGAGGAAAGAAGGGTTTAAGATAAATATAATAGGCTGTTATATTTTTTCGCATCCTAAGAGTTCTAGCTTAACAATATTCCTTTTTAACCAAGCTGGTGCTAATCATCTGTTTCTGTTATATAGTCACATACTCAATTTAAATACATTGGTCATATTTTAAAATAAAAACAGTCATCTTAGAGCATGTTGTAATCTGCTATACAGTTTGATTACACTAAAGTGCTATTTTTTAAATTGAGAGACAGCATTTGATCCACTAGATGGTGCTACAGAAATGTAAACTTTAAAGTTACAAAAAATATCAAACTCTGTTAATTTACAAACATGAAGACCAATATTTCATGCATTCAGAAATACTGTTGGAAATAATAATCAAAAGTAGAAAGGGGGAACCTAAATTCCCTTTATCCTGCTCGAAAGAATTGGTTTGGGGTCAGTGGAAGGATAGTGTACTTTTAATTTTATATTTACAATTCTACTCTTAGTTTCTGTTAAACAGCAAGAAAACTCCCCTTTAAATTCTTTTCCTCATGAATAGAAAGGAACAAAAGAGCCTTGCTCTTATGTAAATAAGAAGCAAACTATATGGTATATAAACTAGTTCAAGCTCAAGTCAAACAGGCCTTTTAAATTATTAGACATGACAGCATTTTACACCAGATAGAAAAGAAGGAGATTTGCCTGTTCTGCTCATGTACACTTAGTGCCATCATGGGAAAAAAAAAAATCCCTTTGGGACCTGCATAGTTGTTCCTTTTTTGTTCACTCTCAGACAATTATATCAACTTCTTTAAGTTGCTACGGTAACAAGCATATACTACCAAAACACTCAACAAGCAGCTTCAGGGGGTGTGACTGAAAATGGTTATGGAGACTATTTAGGTTTACAAAATTCAGAGTATGTGATCAATGAGTGGTCTGCTAAAATGAAAGTTTGGACAATTGTCTGAAATCAGAAGCCACATACCAGTTTCCCTTGAGATGGCTAAAATAAGAAAGTTTGAAGACTAAGGCAATCTCTTGTACAGCAAATTCAGACTAAACTCAAATTATCCAGTTTTGTAGACAATTGTGCATAACAAAAATACATTTGTGTTTAAACACAGAGAAACTGCAATTACACAAAATATAAGAGGACCTTCTGCAAAATTCTCAAACGCCCCCCCGCCCCAAAAAAAAATTGCAGCAAGGAATCCAGGATGCATAAAAGAAGTCTACAATGCAAACCAGCAAAATCACTACAAACACTCATAACAGGAATTAAAGAAATCCCTGCAAAACTATTTTAGAAAACTACATATGAAAAAGACATATTTTAAAGTTTCTCTTCTGCGTTGTTATTGGATATACTTGTAAGATGCATGGGGACCAAAAAAACCCCAAACCCTAATAAATATAATCAAATGACACTTTGCAGTATAAAAATCACCCTTACCATTTCTCCAGGGAACTTTCCAGTTTACTTAAGGAGGGAAAAAAAATATCTATCCAAATATGTAGCAAATTGCTCCACAGCCTGGTATGGTATGGGGCGTGGCCAAGGCACTGCCACCGGTTCAGCCTCAGGGTGGGGGGGAGGAAGCAAGAGCAAGCAGGAAGTAGGATTGTAAGGAGCCTTTTTATAGCCACATAAGGCACTTCTTAAATTATCATTAGAGTCATGCAAGGACTCTAAATGATAACTGGAACATGTTCTTTAAGTGAGGACTTATATAGTGGAACTAACATTTAAAAATAATGCAACTGGCATATTCTGATATCATTTGTTGGTGCAAGTTGGGAGTATCTCCACTGAACTCATGGAGTTATACCTGTACTGTATAACGAAGATCTAAATCTAGCTTAAAGTGCTTACTTAGCCTACTTTGACTGAATCATTACAAATAGATTTAAGCAAACCTAGTTGTCTCCTAGGTCAGTTTTTTTCCTCTATGATATCGCAGTGAAGTCACCATGCTTTGGCTGGGACAATACAGTCAGGCTAGTTTGTGTCAGGCTAGTCAGCCTTTCTACAAGGGCCTCGATAAGGGAAAAAAGAGTAGCCTCAGGAAGCATTGTCAGAGGGGTGTTTCAAAGCACAATCTCTTCCCTTCTTCCTGCTTCATAAATAAAGGTAACAGTCGGCTGCCAACTTAACAAGTTATAACACCTTCTGTATCAGCTCAGCTGCACCTGCTAGCATGTGGGAATGGCAGAGCTTCTATTCCTGGTCTCTCACTAACTACCTGCTCTAGTGAAAAGCAAGTGGCAACGTGGCACCCATTTATTTCTCTGTGATAGGGGCTGGGAGGTTATAACTCCCCTAGTTCCTTGCGTGGACACTAGCACTTGCATAGCTGTCAAATATAAAGGGAAGGGTAAACACCTTTAAAATCCCTCCTGCCCAGAGGGAACACCTGGTCAAAAAGGGACCCTGGTGGCTCCGGTCGGCGGTGCTGCGGATCTAAGGCAGGCTAGTCCCTAGCTGTCCTGGCACTGCACTGTGCCCAGGAAACACAGGTCTGGCTCCTAGGCAGGGGGCATGGGACTCCGCATGCTGCCCTCACCCTGAGTGCCGGCTCCACACTCCCATTGGCTGGGAGCTGGGGGGGAGGTGCCTGTGGGCAAGAACAGCACACAGAGCCTCCTGCTCCCCCAGACCTGCTAGCTGCTTCTGGGTGCATGCAGTGTGGTGCCAGGACAGGCAGGCTACAGCTCAGAGCCCGCACCCCCCCTTCCCCAAGCCTGAGCCCCCGCCAAACCTGGATGCCCCTCTGGCACCCCAAACCCCGCATTCCCTGCCCCACCCCAGAGCCAGCACCCCCTCCCACAACCAGCAGCCCCCTCCTGCACTCCGATTCCCTCGGCCTCACCTCCAGCCTGGAGCCCCCTCCTGTCCCCTAAACCCCTCATCCCCAGCCCAGAGTCCGCACCCCCTCCCACACCCCAAGCCTCTGCCCAGTGAAAGTGATGAGGGTGGGAGACAGTCAGCCACCAAGGGAGGGGGAATGTAGTGAGCAGGGCTTGGGCCCTTGGGGAAGGGGTGGGGCTAGGGAGTTTGGTTTTGTGCAATTAGACAGCTGGCAATCTTAACTGAAGCAATGGAAACTTTTGGCAGTGACAGCCTGCCTTAACAATACAAAGTTTAGAGATACTATGCTACTACTCAGATGTGCTCTCACAGAGATTTTTTTTTTAAATACCGTGGTACTAAATGAACAAGAAAACCCCATGTTCTGAGCCTGAAATAAAGAGAGCACAAGTAACTGGGGGTGCAAAAAAGGAGGCCATTGCCGAAAATCTGCTCCCTTTGAGTTGGTTTTTTATTTTGTGTACACAAAGAAAACTGTTTTGTGTTTTCATGCATAATTTCTGGTTGGTGAGGTTTTGTTCCTGGGAATTTCAGTGCTGCTACTGCTGTTAATTTTCTAAAACCTAAAGAATTAAGTCTCATTAATACAGAGCAGCAGGGTTGTTGTGTTTTTATTTTTTGCATGACTTACTTTGTCCCTGCTACTCAGCAGAGGTAAATTAATCAGCATCTCCATATCCGAAGCATCCAGAACAAATAGCAGTCCTATATATTTTATACACACGCACGCGTGCACACACACAGCATTTGGTTCCAAAATTTCTAACAGGTCTAAGAATCCCCATCTCTGCACAAATTTTGATTGCATTTTGGGCAGTCCAGATTAATTTGTGTGTATGTGTAGTGGCCATGGTACAGGGGGAGAGGGGAAGGAGATGCTTGCTTACTGTAAATATTTTATTAAGCAGTTCAGTCTCAGCTGTGAAATAGCAACAGGTATCTTTTCATCTGTTTTTCCCTTGCTGAGCCCTAGGGAGACTGCAGGCACATATGTAGGAACAAGTATGTAGGAAAAAAATTAGGAAGACCCAGGGGCAAAATGAGATTAAGCTAGCTAGAGACATAAAGGGTAACAACATTCTACAAATATATTAGAAGCAAGAGGAAGACCAAGGATAGGGTAGAAAATGAAAGGGGGAAAACAATAACGGAAAATGTGGAAATGGCAGAAGTGCTAAATGACTTTGTTTCACTTTTCACCAAAATGTTTAGTAGCTATTGGACATCTAGCATAGTGAATGCCAGTGAAAATAAGTTAGGATCAGAGGCTAAACTGGGAAAGAACAAGTTAAAAATTACTTAGACTTAAATGTCTTCAAGTCACCAGGGCCTGATGAAATACATCCTAGAATACTCAAGGAGCTGACTGAGGAGATATTGGAGCCATTAGCGATTATCTCTGAAAAGTCACGAAGATGGGAGAGATTCCAGAGGACTGGAAAGGGCAATTATAGTGCCCATCTATATAAAGGGAAATTAGGACAACCCAGGGAATTACAGACCGGTCATCTTAACTTCAATACCTAGAAAGATAATGGAGCAGATAATTAAGCAATTTGCAAACACCTAGAAGATAACAAGGTGATAAGTGACAATCAGCATGGATTTGTCAAGAACAAATCATGTCAAACCAACCTAATAACTTTCTTTGACAGGGTGACAAGCCTTGTGGATGGAGGAGAGGGGGGAAAAGCGGTAGGTGTGGTATACCTTGACTTTCGTAAAGCTTTTGATACGGTCTCAAATGACCTTCTCAAACAAACTAGGGAAATACAACCTAGATGGAGCTACTATAAGGTAGGTGCAGAACTGGTTGGAAAGCCATTCCCAGAGAGTAATCATCAGTGGTTCACAGTCAAGCTGGAAGGGCATAATGAGTGGGGGCCTGCAGGGATCAATTCTGAGTTTGGTTCCGTTCAATATCTTCATCAGTGATTTGGATAATGGCATACAGAGTACACTTACAGAGTTTGCAGACAATACCAAGCTGGGAGGGGTTGCAAGTGCTTTGGAGGATAGGATTAAAATTAAAAATGATCTGGACAAACTGGAGAAATGGTCTGAAGTAAATACGATGAAATTCAATAAGGACAAATGCAAAGTACTCCACTTAGGAAGGAACAATCAGCTGCACACACAGAAAATGGGAAATGACTGCCTAGGAAGGATACTGCAGAAAGGGATCTGGGAGTCAGTGAACCACAAGCTAAAGTTTGGGCATTAGGAAAAACTTCCTGTCAGGGTGGTTAAGCACTGGAATAAATTGCCTAGGGAGGTTGTGGAATCTCCATCACTGGATATTTTTAAGAGCAGGTTAGATAAACACCCGTCAGGGATGGTCTAGATAATACTTAGTCCTGCCATGAGTGCAGGGGACTGAACTAAATGACCTCTCAAGGTCCCTTCCTGTCCTACGATTCTATGTATATACACACATCCTCCTACGCCTTCATTTGGTGGTCAGTCTAGAAAATGTGAGTGTTTTAATAATGACAATAGCTACCTCCTGCTAAGATTGTGAACTCACTTTTTTGTATTAATAATGTATTTTTAGGGCAAAGCAGCATGAGTGACAGCTGAGTTGGGATTTCCTGATATAATACAAAAGGCGTTGGCACAAATCTAAAAACTTTCAGCCTATAATGCAGAGGCCACTAAACTTAAGGGACTGGAGTCTTTTGTGGGTCACATATTAGGGACTGAGATGTCTGAGGATGATCGGCTTTCTGGTAGCGTTACTACTGAAATGTGCTTATTTAACTGCAAACTATATTCTGAAGCTACTTGAAGGGAAAAATCAGTCCGATAGAGGTGGATTCTCATCTGCAAAATCTCTCTATTATGACTTAATTACTTGACTTTCAATAAGGATGAAACACAGTACAATGTGTGTCAGAGGTCCTCACACATTTATCTAGCTCCCAATCTAAAGCTAATTGAAATCAATGGAAAGACTCCCATGTACTTCAGAGGGCTTTAAATCAGGCCCCGGTAGATCACTCTCATTTCCAAACCACACACTTTGGGGACCCAAGCGTCAGCTTATGCTCCTTTATGCTCCTGGATCTGCAGGCAGAGATGTGCACCCCCTGGACTCCCTACCTTACCCCCCTAGGTCAATCAGCAAGTCTGCCATAGCTACCCATCCCACCGTGCCAAAAGCAAGCATCTCCTCATTTGAGCCACAACAAGCCACTTTCCAAGCTTTTTGGCTCTCAGACACTGTCTTTTATCATCTTCAGTGTTTGCTTTCCATTGGGTTGTTCCATTCTCTGCTTGCATTGATCTTAATCAATTCAAACAGCCAATCATCAGGCAAATGAAGGGCAATCTGATGTTTTGATGTTAATCTTCTGGCATGATACAGAAAATCCTAGATAGTTTTAAGTGTCCAAGGGACAGGCTACTATCTGCATAAAAAAAAAGAAGGGGGGGGGGAGCTCGCAATCAAAATCCATTGACAATCTTATTTTCAATACAGTGGGCATACCTAACTCCTCCTATAAAGACTGTTTACCTGGTTAAAAAAATCAAAGTTAGGAAGTGACAAAATTATGGATGAACACACATCCTTAACTATTATCCTTTCTGTACATGCATTACAGTAGAAGGCCAAATTCTGCTCTTAGGGTACTTCTAAACAGAAAAGAAAAAACAGTGGCTGGCCTGTGCCAGCTGAATCAGGCTTGCAGGGCTGTTTCATTGCTGTGTAGTCTTCTAACCCTGGGCTGCAACCGGAGCCTGGGGACCCTCCAACCACACAGGGTCCTAGAGCCTGGGCTTCTTCTCGAGCCCGGAAGTTTACACAGCAATGGAATAGCTCTGAAACCCGAGCCCCTTAAGGCCAAGTCAGCTGGCAAGGGCCAGCTGCGGGTTTTTCTTTGCTGTGTAGACATACCCTTTGTTACTCTGCATTTAAACAGAATGCAAAATTTAGGCCACAGATTGTACTTAAAGGATCACAAGCTATTCCTCAATGCAATATGCTGACATATGTTTAATGGACTGTATAGACCTTTAAGCATTTACAAAAAAAACAAACCTTAGTTTGGCCTAATTCCCTACCACCCGGATAATCTAGTGTTCCATGTTCATGTTCATTTACACTCAGAGGTTCTTTGTTTTAATCAAAAGCATTTTTAAAAAAGACTTTTTAATATTTATGAAGGTGGGATTCTATTAATATTTTGCATTCTATTTCACAGAGTTAAAATAATTTGCATATCTTCCTTATCTACTTAATATCAACTGACCTTCCAGTACAGTACTGTCTTTTTTTTAAAAAAAAGTTAGACATCAAAATAGAAAAAAAAATGTGGGAATATTTTAAAACTTCAAAGGTTAAACACCTACATCCATACTTAGGAATATGACAGTGCCAGAAAACGACTTTCTGGACAAGTGATTTGATAGAGATAGGAGATAGAGATAGAGAGGCTATATCAAATAATTTATATCTATACCTTGTTTAAAGAAAGAAAACAGTAAATCTATAATTTGGTGATTAACTAGGGACCGATTGTTAAATGATATCTGGGTCATTGTGAATCTATGCAATCATGCACATTTTTTCCTGTTCAACTTAACAAACCAAAAAGAAATGAACTTTGAAGTTGAGGCTGACACGCTGTACTTATCTTGTCCTGCTGTGCCAACACGGATGAATATATAGCATCATGCGCTGATCACAGACATTTGTAAGATGGTACAATAAGGCTATTTAAGGAGTGTCAACTCAACTTTTTTTTTTGGTCTTTGTCAGTTTGTCTGAAGCCAAACATTCCTTCAATTGCTTTTTAAAAAATGTTAATTTCCCTTGCGGTAATTTTTAATCGTAATTTTAAAAGGAATAAGAAAATATTCTTCGTATGTTTCTAAGAACTGATACAATGGACAATGATAATTCCTTTGGAATCTTTACTGATAATATGGTAACCTCTTTAAAAGGGCCAAAAGAACTGGTTCTATGTAGACAAAAGGGTCTTTTCATGTGGATTCCTTTGCAAGACCCAAACTCAAAATATAGGCTTGACCTTGCAAGGTACTACAGCAAATCCCTTAAGAAACTGCTTAACTTTTAAGCATGTAGGTAGTCTCTGTACTTGAAATTAAGTAGGTCCGTAAGTACTTAGCTCGAGTAGGAACATAGCACTCAGCACCTTCCAGGATCATGCCCCAAGTGAGTGTACTCTTTTCTAAACATTCAATAAAAATATGTAATGCAAAAAAGTTAGTTGCAAACAACAGGGCCAAAGAGAATGTGTTAAAACTCAGTAAGGGAAGAAGGCAAAGCTGTTATCTCACAAAGCAATAAGCACGAACAAATCATCACACTTTCTTCTAAATAGAAAAAATGAACCAAACACATTAACAGCTCTGAGTATGGAAACAAGTAGAATGGTATTATTATGAAAAAGGAAGTGCTAACCAATACATTGCCGTAAAGATACTATACATGGCAGGACCTGACCCTACAATGAAGCTGGCATCCTTTGCTATGCACCAGAGAGTTATTCATACAATGAGGATGTTGTATTGGGAAATAAACCAGCCCAGCATAACTTGTGTAGAAAAATGATGGGGGGGGGAGGGGAAATGTAAAAAACAAAGGAAATTCACTTTCCAGGACTCTCAACTACTGCTGTCTTGCTAAAGATTGGCAACACCACATGGAAATTCCATCGTTACTATTATCTATTTACCACCACTGGAATCCCCTGTCCCACACAGCTTAGAAAATCCCCTCTTCTGTGAAATTTAGGAGCTGTGCAGCTCCTCCCATCTTCCAACTATACAATGTGGGCAGCAGTTTCCCCTAATCCCTTTGGACCTTACAAAGTCCATGGGGACGGAGCCAAAAGCTCTTGTGGCACTCTTCATTCAGCTCCTGTGCACTTTACACAAGGTGTACCTCAGGCCCAGCCTAACCCCTTTATAAGTTATGAAGAAGGGCAGGACTGAGTCAAGGCCTCCACAGCTAGTGCACATGTCCACTAGGAATTTAATTCTGTAGCTAAGCTATCCATGCACACACATGCAGCACAGCCATCCCTAGCTGTACACTTTGGCCTAGATCCCACAAATAACTTTGCTCACCTACCTATATCCAAAGGGGAGTTCAATGTGAGTACTTTTGGGTAAAGACACTCGTGTGCATAAATGTCTTCAGAACTGGGACCTTTATGAGTTTAGGAGAGAATTCATACAAAACCTATTGCACACAGGCAACACAATTTCAACGTCTCATAACCTGAGAAAATCAAAATTATGTTTTTTATGAGAGAACTCAAATTAAACTTCTCAGTGAGGGCTACCTCTAATTTCAAAATTTTCAAATTTCAAAATTCTACTACTAGCCCGTTCAGCATCAAAGTCATTAAAAGTTAGTTGTAAGAAAGCTTTCATAACTGCATCCCTCACACCCCCACACTCACAGTTTGTTCTTAAAACAGCTGAACCATTTTTGTGTGAGTCTTTTAGAAAAATTCCCTGTCCTGGAAAATTTCTGCACAAAAGATGGAAGTTTTTGAAAGTTAAGAGGCACTGAAAACAGGTGGTTTAGAATGGAAACCATTATTCAAAATTAACAGCCATGGATTCTTCAGCTATAATTCCATATACATGAAAAAATATATTTCTTCCATGTTAATATAGTTTTCAAATTTAGACTAAATGCTAAGAAAGTAACTCTGAGAACATATGAACAGCAAAATAGTCTTTCGGACTCTAAACTCAGTTTGAACTTTTCTAAAACTGTGAAGTTATTTCCAGACAATTATGTTTAAAGACTCATTTCAAAAGTTTTAATTGTGTGAAGTCCCAAAATGGTTATGTCCCTTGAAATTTTTGATAGAGTGCCAAAGAAGTGGAGTTTTCTTTTTTAAAATTTTGCACAGTATTACCCCTGAAGAATTCACATTTCCTCCATCAACTGAATGTAATAGTTCATTTGGAGTGCAGCAAATTCTGTGCTTTGAATCAAATCAAACTTTCAAGTTACAAAGAAGCTGCTTTGTGTGTTAGCTTCTGCACACTAAATGAGTAGCAAATACTGTCTTAACTCAGGAGTAAATTTTCCAGATGCAATGTGCTAATGCAAAAAGAAGAATTAATACCAACATAGGGTGGGGGGAAGGAGAGTTTCTATCCCTTTTTTAGTAGGGTACACCAACACAGCAGCGGGGAGCAAGCCTCCCAGCCTAGGCAGACAGACTCACACTAGCTGGGCTAAAGCTAGCATGCTAAAAATAGCAATGTGGGCATTCCGGTTTGGGTGGCAGCTCAGGTGCTCAAGCCCACCTGGGCCTCTTCGTTTGAGCTCAGGTGGCTAGCCCACATCTCTGCCACAGCCACCACATCCACACTGCTATTTTTTGCATGTTAGCTCAAGCCCTGTTAGTGAGAGTCCATCTACCCAGGCTGGGAAGCTCACTCCCAGCTGCAGTGCAGACATACCCTGAAGGCCCAACCGAAAAAAGGAAGGAAAATGCCAAGATTGGTAGTCCTGAAAACAGATCAGCAACGGATTTGTTTGTAGTTATGAGTGCATATTGGTCATTTAATCCACTCCACGTTGACCAGGAATGACAGTGAAACCTACAAAAGCACAGGTGCTGGGACTAGGGGTGCCGGGAGTGTTGCCGCACCCTCCGACTTGAAGTGGTTTCCATTAAATACAGGGGTTCCAGTTTGCTTCAGTGGCTCCCAGCACTCCCACTATATAAATTGTTCCAGCGCCCCTGTACGAAGGAGAAACCAGAAGGCAGTCGTCGTGGCTATATCTACGCTACGAACTAGGGGCGTGATTCCCAGCTCGTACACACATACTTGCGCAAGCTGGATGACAGCTAGCGAAAGTGATGCCACAGCCACTTCTGTGCTATTGCAAGTATGTGTGTGTGGGCAGGGAATCACAACAGTCGCTCCTAGTGTGGTGGTAGTTTGTGAAAGACTTGTGCTTGTGTGTCACATGGGCAGTGAGTTAACAACTTTCAAAGAAAAAAAACTAAGGGCCACAAGAAGTAAAAATGTTATTCGTAATGGGTTTTTTCCAAAGAACATTGACATCAACGGACAGACTCTCCCATGGATTTCAATGAACTTTGGATCAGATCCTACAAACAGGAAACCTAGTTTATACCCAGACTCTAAAAACCAAGCTCCTGTTCTAGGTTTGGTGGGGACTGGTTATCCAGCTTCAAATTTCTGTATTGCAGCTTTTGTTTTGGAGTTAGCTTTCCTCCTCATCAGTGGGATATTTACATCGGAGGGGACAGAAGAAAGTTTTGCATTGGAATCTTGATGGCGCCCCTTTAAGGAAAATTTTAATTAAGTTTGCATTTTACACAAAGTTTCCTGGCACTATCATACAATCACACACAAAACCAAAAACATTGTTAGCACAGTCTTGTTGCTGTTTGAGCATGTAGATTTGTCTTCATGGAATGAAGCTGAAATTTTAAATTTGAAAGCTCTTCAGGATAGGAACCTTCTTATCTTACGTGTTTTGCAAAGCCCCATATATTTATAGCATTATAGGTAGCAAAGTTTAGTGTAATTCCAAATTATCTGAACTAGTTTACTAAATCAAGGTCTTGAATTCCTGGAAGTCCTGCAAAAACAATGTTCCCAGAAGAACTGGGTGGAACCATTTGAAGTGATAGCATTGGAAATTCATGGTCAGTATCATAAAAAGTACTGCATATCTTATAAGAGGTGTGAAATGGAAAAGTTCTCTTTCCCACAATTGACTTCTGAAGATCATTATCAGTAAATGTTTTCCCATCATCCATTTCTTACTTATCTACTATAATGTTTCAGAGGAAAGACCAAATTTTTGTTTTTGTTAATGGTATACATTGATGAGTAATTTTTCAGAAGCCTTTTCCAAAGAGTGTGTCTATTACTGTTGAAACTACCACAAATATCAAAGATAGTAAAGCTCTGTTAGGTCTACTATTCTATCTGCAAAAGGACATATCCTTTGTCAGATGGTTGACGGAAGTAACTGTGCTTTACTTAAAAAAGAAAATAAACTGTACAGATATTGTATGATTTTACAAGTGTTCCATTTGTAAAATAAGTGAATTTAAATGATCAAGCAAAAGTTTGATACAAGCAATAATGGAAAAAAAAAAAGGTGTACTTGTGGTACCTTAGAGACTAACCAATTTATTTGATGAAGTGAGCTGTAGCTCACAAAAGCTTATGCTCAAATAAATTGGTTAGTCTCTAAGGTGCCACAAGTACTCCTTTTCTTTTTTGCGAATACAGACTAACACGGCTGTTACTCTGAAACCAAGCAATAATGGAAGTCTCCTGCCATGTGGGAAGCAATGGGGAAATGGTGGACAAAGAAAGAGAGAGACTACTGAGACAATACTGCAACAGAGTTTCAGCTTCAAAATGTATCTAATCAGGCAGAATGAAAATTTGCTTTCAAGTCTAGTGTGAAGAATTCTGAGGACTAACCTTTTAGAGTTATGCTTCTGACCACTGTAACATCACTTTTGCTTTTACAGGGAAGCAAAAATCTGTAAAATCTATTTTTTCCATACACTAACAAACTGTTCCAATTACATTTTCATCTCCTTTTCTGCCTCCACCCGGCCTTGATGCACTCAGGCATCAGAGTGTGGTTGCTATTTCTGCTTTCTCCTCTTGGCTAAGATGACTCTGCAGTTCACCTCCCAGAATGTATTTTATTTTTTAAAATGACAAACTATGAGTAACCAATATTTTAATGTTTTCAAAGGACTGAAGATTTTTTATCAAGTTAAATAAAACTTTGTATCTCAGAAGTAGTAATTGAAAATCCCTGTAGATTCTTCACTAGATTAGTTTTTGAAAAAAATATTCTGTATTACAATAAATAAGAAAAAAAATTCCTGTATTTGCTTTTTCATAATTTGATACTGAGATGATGGATCAATACACCCACGATAACATTTATGCATAAATGCTATGTAAATAGCATATGTTTTTCATATTGGACTTCTGAAATTTTATTTTGAAGCCATACAGCTAATCACCTTGTCATCATAGATTTGAAGTCAATATAGAGTTGGCCAGTTTCCAAGAAAATCTAATCTCTTGAAAGAGGTGGAGACCAGACTTCTTGACAGTTTTTCCACTTTCTGCACATGTACAGAGAGAAGCTTCAGAGATGTGGATGAACCATGATCTTGCTAATGTAGGGATGAGAGGACAGATGGCAGGAGTAGGTCGGGTTTGCTCAGTGCCAGCTGGACTTCTCTTCAGATCAGGCCATTGAATGCAGCTGGGAGAGAAAGATGTCACAGTTTTCCCCAAAGTGAACATCCCTGTTTTTCTCAGGGGTGACACAAAGTTTTGTGCTGCAGGTTTCTTTTCTCCCAACTCTTGAGTTTTTGTCTTTACTTCACTCCTTGCTGCACTCAACTGTCAAGTCTTCAGAGCCGGTGTCCTGATTTTTGCTGCCCGTGGGGACCAAAACATTCAGAAGTGGAGCATAGGAGGAGGATTCAAGAGCATTATGAGACAAGTCTTTTCACCCCCTAACCCTTAGAGAATGTATTACTCTTAAAGTAAAAACTCCAACCATCAAATGAATGAGTGGAAAAAAAAAACTTTGTTTCTTTCTTTAGTATGTACTGAAACATTTTCAGCACGTTATTAAAAGCTTTGTTTAGTTGATGATTAAAATAGACTTATGAAAATTAAATGTTGCTCCATGAAATGCGCCATTTTGTTCCATGCAAAATAGCATAGCCTCATCATAAGTCCTAATAATTTATAATGCAGTACTGCTTAGGGGCCTCACTCATACTTGGGCCCTATTATGCTAAGCATTTCACAAAAAAACCCCATACTAAATGAGAGTCTCTGCCTCAAAGAGCTGTAAGTGAAACAACAGGGAAACGTCCCCTTTCATATATGACAGTTCACACACATTTGTAATATATATAACATGTTGTCTATGTATAGGACATAGGTCCCTTCCATATGGGTCCTTTTGGATTTTGTTGATTTCTGGAGGTTTTGTGAAGGTCGTGGGGGGTGGGGGATGAGAGGTCAAAATACCACTCTGACCTAAAACATACTCTTCTCCTGGGAGCTATGCCATAATCTAGAGAATGCACATCCTGTTGGCTCTTAGGTTCCCCTCTTTCATTAAAACATACGAAAGAAAAATATACTAATTCAAAAGGGCTACAGCTTTTGAGATTGGCATCATTTTGTCTTCCAGGAAAGCAGTAAGGATAGTTGTGGGGGCTAGAATGCATATGGAGCCAGCAATTTCTATGGATCCTGGATCCCTAAATCCACATTTTCCCAGTCAAATACATGGAGGGGCTCCTTCTTCATGTTCTCCCAGCCAACAACAGAAACATAGCTATGTCCTATTTTCCCCCACTCTCTCTGCTTCTTCCATACACTACGACTGATGTGGAAGAAAAGCATGGGAATTGGATAGGTAAAAAAGGTTAATATTTATATTCACTGACCTACACGTAAGACATCTCAAATTCTTTCAATAAAGAGTGGCATATAGTAAAGGTTTCATAATCCCTTAACAAAAAAGCATTTTGAGTTTCAGTGACTGAGTGACCTATACCTTCAAAAGTGTAGATGCACAAATACTCTAGAAAGGTTAAAACATAAGTAATTGGCACCTCAAATGAGAAGAGAAGGAAAAGAGAAAAGAAGAGTATATTTTTACAATTCCTTTCCTGTAGTTTTATATCAACTGAAAATAAAATATATCAGAAAATAAGGGCAAAGGATTATTTTGCCAAACATCTGAAATCACAGAACATTCTCGTTAATGAACAAGCACCACAGTGGAGGCGAGTGAATTGTAGAAAACAAGATTAAAAAACAAAACAAAACCCAAAACTCCCAAAGAGGTGACAAAAGTCAATTTGTAAAGTCATATGCTGTTATAGTCTCTAATCAGAGAAGTCTCAACATAAGAATGGCCATATTGGGTCAGACCAATGGTCCATCTAGCCCAGCATCCTGTCTGGTAGCAGCTAGTGCCATATGCTTAAGAGGAAATGAACAGAACAGGGCAATTTATTGAGTGATCCATCCTCTGCCATCCAATCCCAGCTTCTGGCAGTCAGAAGTTTAGGGACATCCAAAACATGGGGTTGTATCCCAGCCCATCTTGGCTAATAGCCATAGATGGATCTATCCTCCATGAACTTATCTAATTCTTCTTTAAACCCAGTTATAGTTTTGGCCTTCACAACAACATCCCCTAGCAATGAGTTCCACAGGTTGACTGTGCACTGTGTGAAGCGACACTTCCTTATGTTTGTTTTACACCTGCTGCCTATTAATTTCATTGGGTGACCCTCATTGTACTATGTGAAGGGGTAAATAACACTTCATTATACACCTTCCCTACACCATTCATGATTTCATAGATCTCTATCATATCTCCCCTTAGTCATCTCTTGTCTAAGCTGAACAGTCCCAGTCTTTTCAATCGCTCCTCATATCGAAGCTGTTTTATACTCCTAATCACTTTTGTTGCCCTTCTATGTACTTTTTCCAGTTTTTATATATTTTTTTGAGATGGTGTAACCAGAATTGCACATGCTATTCCAGATGTGGGCATAACATGGATTTATATAGTGGCATTATGATATTTTCTGTCTTATTACCTATCCTTTTCCTAATATTCTGCTAGCTTTTTTGATTGCTGCTGCACATTGAGCAGATGTTTTCAGACAACCATCCACGATGTCTCCAACATCTCTTTCTTGAGTGGTAACAGCTAACTTAAACCCCATCATTTTGTATGTATAGTTGGGGTTATGTTTTCCAATGTTTTCCATTACTTTGCACTTATCACCATTGAATTTCATCTACCATTTTGTTGACCAATCACCCAGCTTCATGAGATCCCTTTGTAACTCACTGTAGTAAGCTTTGGACTTAACTATCTTGAGTAATTTTGTATCAACTGTAAACTTTGCCACCTCACTATTTTGCCCCTTTTTCCAGATCATTTATGAATATGTTAAACAGCATTGTCCCAGTACAGATCCTTGGGATGAAAACTGACCATTAATTCCCATCCTTTGTTTCGTGTCTTTTAACCAGTTACTGATCCATAAGAGGACCTTCCTTCTTATCTCATGACTGAGTCCTTTGTTTAATAGCCTTTAGTGAGGGACTTCAAAGACTTTCTGAAAATCCAAGTACACTCTAAATCAACTGGATCGTCCTTGTCGACACCTAAAAGAATTTTAATAGATTGATGAGGTATGATTTCCCTTTACAAAAGCCGTGTTGTCTCTTCCCCAACATATTGTGCTTATATGTATGTCTGTTAATTCTGTTCATTACTATAGTTTCAACCAATTTACCTGGATTTAAATTAGGCTAACTGGCCTGTAATTGCCAGGATCGCCTCTGGAGACTTCTCTCTAAAAGAAGATATCAATGTTATATTAGCTTCCCTGCAGTCATATGGGACAGATGAAACACCTGAAGTATTTTTCAATAACATTTTTAACATTTTACCACTTACTAAGCTGTGACATGATCAACGTTTTCTATGACTGACTGACTTGTTACCCCCATCAAAACACACAAATTTCTTCCATTAACTACCAATGCAGCCTTGAACCACTGAAAATTAAATGCGTGTCAAAATACAGAAGGTGTGCGATAATAAATGCCCTGTGAAAAACCATATCCCCCAAGATAAAGACGAATCTGTCAAAGCTAAATAAAAATGCTCACTAAATTACAAGACAACTGGCCAGGTGAAAAGGATGTCACTTAACGGATGGTGATACCATTAACTTTTAGCATTTTAATAATTTCATTTAGCATTTTAAATATAACATTCAGCTCCATTCTAATCTGGCAGTGCACCTCCATTAGGCCTAATCTTACCAGGAGTTTCACACAGCTGGAACTCCACATCCATGTAGAGTTTACTGTGAGATCAGAGCCTTAGTAGTTATAGAGCTGAATCAGCTATAACTCTGTAGTTTATACCACTTCTCAATCTGACTCCTTTCCATCCTGTCAAACGTTGTTTAGGGCATAATCAAGGCTCCGTCATCCCTGTCTATCCCCTGAGGTGATCTTTGTATGTCCTTTATGTTAATCACTTAATGAACATTAATACTGTTCTGTTGTGCAGCATGTCCCATTTTTTCCTAGCACTTCTCACTCTCACCTTGATCCTAGGCCTTTCTTTTTCCAGCTCTTCTATTGTCTCTCCTTGAGTCCTCCCCAGCTCTCAGCCTTTTGGCTGTCTAGGATCCTTTTCCTCATCTTCATCTCCTGGATGACTAGCACTGCTTTTCAATAGGATTATTTTATACCATGCTCATTAGACCTCAGCTACTTCAAATCAACTGAGAGACCAGCAAGTTCCCAGAGATCGGAGAATCAGGTAGGACTTTTTTCCTTCTCCATGCAACGCCACCAAAAACAAAGATGCTGCAGGACAAATTCGGCCCTCAGTAGAGCTCCACAGTTGTAAGTAATTGTCCTTAGCAAAAACAAATTGTCCTCGGAGGTATGTTCCCTTTGTGTGGCAGACATGACTACAATATGCAGAAAGGACAGACAGTGCCATTTTTACATAGTCTCTTTTTAAAGAAGAACTTTGGAACCTAAAGTTTCAAAAGGGTTATTTTAATATACCATAAATGAAAAAGAGAGTCATCTTTGGTCAGCAACCATCAAAAATACCACCTATGGGTAGTATATCTTCTATTTTTCACAAGTGTGCTACTTCCATTAACACTCTAATGAGATTTAATCACCTAAAAGCAAAAGAACACACTCATTCCTATCTACCCTGTCAGCAAAGTGAACAAAAAACTGCTCGGTAAGAGCAAAGTGTTCTGTCAAGTACATTTCTATCATACATTTCATTTGTTCTACCTATTTCTCACATACACTCCAGTCACACTTATTTCAACTCCCATCCTTAAAAAGGCCCTTAAAACTATAGAAAAAAATAGGAAACTTGCATCTGCTAAATAAGCAATGTGCAAAGAATATGGTCTTCCAGAAATAAATGCAATTGACTCAGTTAAAAAAGTGAAAAACATGAAATACAGAATAAATTCAAAAAAGCCTTGTAAAAAAATCAAAACACTAAACAGAATGCATGAAGTGTAGTTTGATCTTTCTATCATTCTAAGCAGGCTGAATCAGCTCTATGTGCTTTAAATGGAAAATGTCTATCCTCTCTGTGTCCAAGCAAATGGAAAATTTCACTTTTCTATGGCATGGGGTGGTTCTGCTAGCAATGGGGGCCCTGCTGCTGCTGGCAGGCTTTTGGTTGCTATGACTGTTTTCCAACTACACTTTTTATTGATAAAGGGATACAACACAAAGATGTAGATTATATTAATATAGTCCAAGTGGAATAATCAACAGTTCTTTGATACCTGGAGACAAACCTCATAATTATACTGAGAATATAACACCACAGGTAAAGAGAACGCAAAAAGAAAAGCTCACTGAAAGTATAATGATGTGAGTCAGGCTGGAATCCGTATGCTTTATGTTAAATAAATGACAGACTGCTCCTTTGAGGGCCTCTTTAGATTTAAGGGGCCCTCACAGACAACGTTTTTCAAATTTCACAGATGCCTGGAGCTGGCCTGGTATTGGCAACTGTCTCCAATTGAATGATGATGAACTGAAACAGATGTGTTCCATCAGTGACGGGAGAAAATAACAATTTCATCTTTTATTGCTGAAATTTCTACTTTGCCTTTCTTTTTCAGATCTGAACTAACAGGACGAACAGAGAGGTGTGCTGTGGTTCAGGGCAACTGTATCTGCATTTCCACTCAGTGGTTCCGCTGGGGTACCCACTGTCAGTTTCCAGCCTCCCAGCTGTTGCCCTTCTGGGTGGAGACCCGCATCTCGCTCTCATCTGGCCAGGGTATGTCCAGCCTGAACAGCTCCCTGCCTCAACTGTGTTATTCCCAGCAAAGGCAGACTGTCTAAACAGACCTGCTTGCTTTCTCTTCCGAGACTGATAACAGAGCGATTGCCCCTGATCTAAGTTACCACCCAGTTCTTTCTAAGCAAGCCTGCTTTTATCTTAAGATAAAAGCACTACAAACATGAAACACGAAAAACAATAAAAAGAACCTACATGCATGCTAATAAGCTTACCAGGCATGTCCCCAACCTTGGGGTTTCTTTGTGATTACAAGTTGCCAGAGCTTCTCTCAGAACCACCACACAGTCTCAAGGCCTCAGTAGACCAAGACCTTTCAATCACCCCCCTGAGGACTGGGGCTCTCCAGGGACCAGGGATCCTGTCTGTTTGCTGAATCAGGAAGAAAGCCCTGAGTCAGGTTAAAACCCAGGCTTTTATCCAAAAGTCTTTTCTTTTATCTATTGGTATCTGGAGAATCCAGTTTGAACTAGTATATGCATATCGCCCCAGGAAGATGGCTTCAAAGGCTGATAATGGTTGAAGTACATTAGCATCTCCCTGCCCTACTAGAGAAGGTACATAAAAAGCCACAACATTTACAATTGCATTTTTAATACAAGGTACCCCAAATGTATTAACCCTAATTCAATAAGGTTTAATTTTATTCAATCAAGTTTATCTTAATTCCATATGGGTTTGTTCAGGATATTGTCAGTGTCAGCAGGTGCCAACAGCATATAACTATAGTACTATGATAAAATGGGTTAGGTAAATTATAAGAAGGCACACTTTTGATTGGCTGCTGACCTTTCCTGTGTGTGATAAAAAAAGTCCATAGCAATGAAAAAGGCAAAACAAACTATTGGTATTGACCAATTATCAGCATAGCAGGAAAAAATAACCAAAGTTATAGATTATAGCTTCTTATTCATGGTTACTAATGCACTATTTATAGTCTGTAATTAAAACTAATTTTATATGCAATTATACTGCCAGTATCACATCGATAACTAGTATTTTCAAAGTAGATTATAACGGAGACACATCAGTACGAAAAAATGTGATTAAGCTGTTCTAAAAGCAGTACTATAACTTATGGGATGGAGTACAGTGATACATAAAGGCATAACAGATAATTAAAAAAAAAATCCAATCCTGCAAATGTTTATGCACATGCTTAAACTTTCAGCCTGAGTGGTCACATTAACTTCAAGACTGGGGCATCAGTTTTACTAGCATATGCCATCACACCTTGAAATGGCATGCTTCACAATCTATTATTACTCTTATTTGTATGGCTGTAGCCCCTAGGGACTCCAGCCATAGTTCAGGACCCCATTGCATGCCTGGATTCTGTGGATAACTGGAGGGGGCAATTCTCCAGAGTTGTCATTCTGGTATCCTTCAGAAGCACTAAACCAGTATTTTTTTTTACGAAGTACAAAATACTAGCTTTTAATCTATTTTCAAATATCAATAACACATTCAAGAATATGAATTATGCTGTAACAGCACTGCAGGCCATGAGTCTTGAGGACATACATAGTTGTACTGCAATACACACCACTACCAATTTCTTATATTATATTACTTAAGGTGATATGCACAAAATGTAATTTACTTGAGAAGCGATACACACAAGGATCTCATTAATCTGCCCCTTATAACTTACTACTACACTGCTGTCTCTCCCATCAATATCTCAGCTAAATTTCATAGTAGAACAGTTCTCATATATTACTAATATTTCAGTACTCTTGCTTTGTGGGACCCACATGTTGGCCTCCCTAAAACACCAAGGCTAGAGTATTATTCATATAGACTTTGACCATGTTTGAACAGATCTGGAAATTCTGTATATTTTTATGCCTTGATACTGACAAGCCTTTTTACAGTAATTCAGTGGGAAACCAATGCCAAGAAGCCAAGATAAAAATGACTTTCCAAAGTTATACTCCTCAGTTGTCATTTTAAGAGACCAGGATCCTTGTAAAAGTTTCAGTACCAGATTGCTTGAAAGAAAAGAATAGAGGGACGGCATAAGGGGCACATGTGCTATTGAATCACATATATATTCCACTTCTGGTGGAATTCTGCGCCACTGCGCATGCGCAGAGTTCATGTCCCCCGCAGATTTCTTTGCTTCCCTGCAGAAAAATGACTTTCTGACAGGGAAGCAAAGGGACACTGCAAGAGCAGTCACACACCACTCCTTAGCTGCACAGGTACAATGTTTCAGGCAGACAGAGCATCCAGCAGAGAGGTAAATCACCACAGGGCTGGGGACACCCCAGCCAGTGGCTCCTACCCTGAGCCAGGATCAGCTGTTAGTTCTGGCAGGGCTGGAGGCAGGAGAGGACTGACTTCCTCTTCCCCTGCAAGGAGTGGCTGTGTCAGACCCACCCCAGAGACCTCCCCCAGCTGTAGGAAGCTCACCATCCTCCCCTGCTTCCTGCCCCCCTCACTCCTCAGCTGCAGGGGACAGGTCACTGTACAGGGAGCTGCTCCCCCATCCACCCAAACCCTGTGCATCTGGACCTGCCACATCCAGACACCCCGCCAAGCCTGACCATCACTCAGAAGCCCCCTAGCTCGCCATACCCAAACCTCATCTCACTGAACCTCAACCCCTGCCCCCAGAACCCCATGCCTGCACCCAGACCACGACCCCCACTGAGATCCCTACACTCAAACCCCACCCTGACAAGCCTGAGCCCCCCACATCCAGACCCTCATGCCACTGATCCCCAACTAACTGCACTCAGACCCCCACCCCACCAAGTCCCACTCCCCCAGAACCCAGACTCCCGTGCTGAGACCCCCACAACCAGACCCATTTGTTGAGCCCCAAGCACTTTCACCTGGAAGCCCCTGCAGAGTCCCATTGCCCCTGCACCTGGAACCTCCCCAACGAGCCCCTGTGCATCCAGATCCCCCCTCACCTACACACACCCCCACTGAGCAGCCTGCACCCAGACTGTCCCACACAGAATCCTCTCACCCCACACTGAGCCCCTCCACACTTGGATCCTGCCAGGTTGAGCCTGCCTGCCCTACACCCCTTGCGCCTGGGGCAGAGGGGCAGGGCCCCAGGGTGTTTCAGGGGCAGACCCATGCCTTATGCTGTGTCAGGGTCAGGCGCAGCCTCACCGAGTTCATGTCCCAGGGCTGGGGAGGCTGCAGGGTGATCTCCCACCTTCGTACAGCCAGTGGCCTGTGCTCCCCACTTCCATGCTGGAGCCTCTGCATTTATTTATTGACAAAAAAACTTGCAGAATTTTAAAATATTGTGCACAGAATTTTTAATTTTTTGGTGAAGAATGCACTCGGGAGTAATATTCCCAAACCTAAATATCATTTGGTACAACACATCTACTTTTTGGTCTGCCTTTAATTGGGCATCCTTTTTTAACCAATAATTCGGCTGACTCTTGTTATTTACAGCTGCAATTTAGGCCTTTTAGATATTTAAGTAGTTACAGGTTCAGTCAGGTACATAAATGTCATTGATCTAAACTGCACCCATAAATATCTGCAGGCACTAAAAGGGAGGCCAGGTTTTGGAAATCTAGCCCCTTAAGTACCAATCTAGAAAATGTCCTGAGAAGCATCTGTGCTATGACAAGCACCCATGTTGCAGAGGTTCTTCGGTTATGCTTCACTGTTGGGTCAGTAATTTGTAGGTAGAACATAAGAATGGCTATACTGGGTCAGACCAAAGGTCCATCCAGCCCAGTATCCTGTCTACCGACAGTGGCCAATGCCAGGTGCCCTAACAGGTAATGATCAAGTGATCTCTCTCCTGCCATCCATCTCCACCCTCTGACAGACAGAGGCTGGGGACACCATTCCTTACCCATCCTGGCTAATAGCCATTAATGGACTTAACCTCAATGAATTTATCCAGTTCTCTTTTAAACCCTGTTATAGTCCTAGCCTTCACAACCTCCTCACGCAAGGAGTTCCATAGGTTGACTGTGCACTGAGTGAAGAACTTCTTCCTTTTATTTGTTTTAAACCTGCTGCCCATTAATTTCATTTGGTGGCCCCTAGTTCTTATATTATGGGAACAACTAAATAACTTTTCCTTATTCACTTTCTCCACACCACTCATGATTTTATATACCTTTATTATATCCCCCCTTAGTCTCCTCTTTTCCAAGGTATTAAAACGTATTTCATTCTCATGACTAAAATATAATCAAGGCCCAACTAAATAATTCCCTAGCCTTGATCTCTTCAGGAGAGCACCATATGGCTCACATGAATCCCTCAGCAAGAGATTTCCAGAATTTCAGGACTAATTTGATTTGGGGATTAATCTTTAGAAAAATTAAATTCCCATACATACTTTAAAATTGTATTCTGCCTAACAAATATTTTTCTAGTTATGAACACAAGTCAGGCTTTACATTTATTTAATGTGGATTTACAAATCTGTAAAATAAGCCCTTAAGCTCTCAGAACTGATATTAGTATTACTTTGAAATAGGCACCTTTGCACATTATTTACTTGGATTGCAGTAGTCTTTGGAGGCCCCAGCTGAGATCATTGAGCCCACCATATGAGGTATTGTACAGAGTAAGAAGCAGTCCTTGTCTTGAAGAGTTTACAATGCACACAGGTAAGACAGGCAAAGGGTGGGAGAAGCAGTATTACTACTTCCATCTTACTGATGAGGACACTGATGCACAGTTTAAGTGACTTGCCTGATGTCAGACAGCCTATGACAAAATGGGGAATAGGGACTCAGGAGAGCGGAGTTCAAGCCCATCTCCACAAAGACCATATTTCCTCTCTAAAAACACATTACAGTCCTAGCAGAGATAAAAACCAACAATTAAGCCTCTTCTGTGGAAAGCAAGCTGTGCATATTCCCATGAAATATGGAAAATACTCTACAGTTATTGAATTTCAATAGCAGGGATGAAATAATTTCATAACCTCTATAAGGCAGAGAGATATAAGATTTCTGACTGAAATTGCAATTTAGTTGTACTGTACTACAGAGGTGGTTTTTCTCTCAATGGCTAGTTGTATACCTAGACAAGGACAATGTTTCTTAAAAAACTGGTGTGAGCAGAGGGACTTTTTATTTATTTATTATTTTTTTAAAAAAACCTTACTGGGTCTCTATTTCCAGTAATTTCAACTGCAAAATATATTCTTCCACAGATAATGAGAATCTGGTGCACCACACCTCTCATATTGTGGAGGTAGGGCTAGAGAGCAATATCTGCACCTGGTAATGAAAAGGTCACAAAGCAGATATTATTACATTAATATTGGTTGGAAACTTCTGACAGTCTCCAAAGCTCATGCAAAACCCTAGAAAAATGTACCCAGGCTCCTCAGATCAATATAGGGTGACCAGATGTCCCGATAAAATTGGGACTGTCCTGATTTTTAGTTCTTTGTCCTGCGTCCCGACCGATGGATGGTCGGGACGCTATTTGTCCCGATATTTCGGCTTTGGGGTTTGTTCTTGGTTTTTTGTTTTTTTTTTTGGTTTTGTTCTGCATGCTTTGGCAACTCGGCTCCGGCTGCCTTTTTTTTTTTTTTTTTGGTGCTTCCCCCATGTGTCCCGATATTTTGTCCGTTTCATCTGGTGATCCTAGATCAATATGCCAGAATATCACGAAGATTCATCACACAGCAGGAAGGCACTGAAAAGCAGCCATAAAAGTACTTGGCAACTGAAATTGCACACTATTTAAGGGCTAAATTGGAAGAGTGGTTTGCTAAAACCATGCTGAGGCGCTAAACTGGAAAACTAGTCTGCTAACCACATAGTTCAACACCAGGTATGCAGGAGTCTCACATAATTACACTGTACCAGCCCAAATGTTACAGACAGACTGTACTTTTTCAAAATAATATATTTTATCTCTAACATCTTTTAAAAAAAATCTGTGAAATTCTAGAGGAAAAATGGAACCACGAGCAACAGCCAACATGGATTTAAGAAGAACAAACCATGCCAGAGGAACTTGATTGCTTTTTCAAAAGGATATTTTAAAATCAGTGGGTGAAGGGAATTTAGTACATGTAATGAATTTGATATTCAGAACACTCATATAATTTTTAAAAAGGAATTCAAATTAACCAGTAGATGACCAACGTTACAATGTCTCAAACTGACTGAAAGACATCAAACAGAGAGTAGTGATAAATAGTACTGCAGTAACTTCATTGACAATCAGAATTTATTGAACTTCATCTATTGGTTTCTAGATGACCACTCCAGACCTACATTTCTATGACTCTGTGTTCTGTGGAGATGCCTAGGGCCTGAGCTTTGGATCATGTCCCTGATTAGCTCTTCTGTTCACTCCTTCTGGGCACCTGGCATTGACCACTGTCAGAAGACAGGACAGTGGGCTAGATGGACCTTTGGTCTGACCCAGTAAGGCCATTCTTACGTTCTTATGAACATCAAATTCCATTTTGTACCCTGGAACTTGCAATGTGGTACAGCATCCACATCACAAAATGAAGACAAATTAGCAGGAATTCTGGGAGAGACTCAAAATCATTAAGGAGTTGCTTAGTAGCATATATTACACACATATTCCATGAACTAACGAACATTATTACTGAGCCCCACCACTGCAGATAGACTCTTTTGTTCCATTTTGCTTACTCTTCTCTGACCTAGGGAATGGTCAGAGATCAAAGCTGTCAGCATACCAGAGAATATCCCTTTTGTTCCTATTATACCAAACTTAAGTACCTGTACAGAATCATGCAAAGCTTTTCTGCTCTGAGGCTGCCCAAGTGAAAGAGATACAGGTGCATACAATTTAAAGTTTCTTGTTTAATTTTTACTGCATATACAAGTGAACATTTTGCTGGCCCATATTAAAGTAAATATTCTTGGAAAATGTATTTCAAGAAAGAGTTACTGCTTAATTCCATCAGGATATTTTAAAGTGTGATTCTGCTAAAAATGCCTGTAAAAATAATAACACCTTACTCACCAATCTTGCTCCCACTATGCATTTGGAGTCATAGCTGCTCACTTTAGTGATAATATTTTTAATTTCATTTCTTTACTCCTGTTAGCTCTGTAGAGCTATGAGAGAGAGAGTCAGATTCAAGAGTCGGATTCAAGAATCTGGCTCACACAAAATCAAAAGAATTAACAACAGTATTTGATTTGCTGGGCCAAAATCTGCCTTCTTTTATACATTTGAAATCTCTGAGCTGCAGAATCTTTCACTGATGATAATCATGGAGTAAGAAAGAATCCAGCTTGATTCTCAGATCCCAGGTTAAGTTTGCAATACTAATAGTTTACAAGTAAAAAGGGAGGGGCTTTGTTAACAGAGCAAATTTGATCTGCAAGTCAAATGGTAAATAATCAGTTACCTGCACAAGACAAGTGTAATCTTTCTATTAAATAATTTGAAAGAGATGAAGAGAAAAACATTAAAAAAAATATCAATCTGAAAGCGTACAACTAATAAAATAGCAAAAGCATAAAAACATGTAGAAGAACCAATCGAGGCAGTGATACACAAGGAGGATATAATAAAAGCATTATGCTTCTGGCCTACAGCTTACATTTGTTAAATAATAGCATAGTTTATGCATTAAGGCTTAATTCCATCAATTCTGACAGAACTTCCTTTTGCTTGGCTTTGTATACTTGCTTGGAAGATAATTTCCTGGGGGCCAACTACTTAACAATCCACTCACTAGCAAAATTCTAGGCAATTAAAGATATCTACTCCCATCTCTAAAGAACTAATAAAAGATGGTTGCAACATTTATGCTTCCAGTAATGCTGAACTGGTAAGCTGGACATGGTAGAATAATGCAACAGAAAAGCTTTGCAACCCTGTATACAGGTTCATGTGTTTTGTATAATAGGAATGCTCACTCTCTGAAATAATGAAAATCTTGATCTCAGACAATGCTCTAGGTAAGAGCAAAAAGGAAGCAATATAGAATATAACAGGGGTCGGCAACCTTTCAGAAGTAGTGTGCCGAGTCTTCATTTATTCACTCTAATTTAAAGTTTTGCGTGCAAGTAATATATTTTAACATTTTTAGAAGGTCTCTCTCTATGTCTATATTATATAACTAAACTATTGTTGTATGTAAAGTAAACAAGATTTTTAAAATGTTTAAGAAGCTTCATTTAAAATTAAATTAAAATGCAAATCTGATCAGTTTAGTGCAGTGGTTCTTAACGTGGGGTGCGAGACGTGAGATTTTTTTAGAAGGTAAAACATCAAAAACACAAGCACAGGCACATAAGTACAACTACTTTGTTTCATCAAACCTATGTATTTATTAACTTTACATTTTTTTTTAACAATTACTGTAATGTACAAAGTTTTTAAGTTTTCAAGTTTTTAAGCTAATTGTAGTGTAATTTTTGATCAGGGCTGCAGAGCCCTGGGCTGGCTGCTGGTACCCCAGGCCAGCAGGAGGGCTGAGCAGGGCCGGAGGCCCGGACCCCGGCTGGCAGGGGGCAGGTGGCTGGAACTCCAGACCAGCAGCGAGGTGAGTGGGGCCGGCAGCTGGTATCCCAGGCCGGCAGCAGGCTGAGTGGGGCCGATGGCCGGGACCCCGGCTGACCAGGGGCCAGCAGCTGGAACCCCAGACTGGCAGCAGCTCACCTGCTGCTGCTCTGGGGTTCCACCGGCTCCTGTCAGCTGGGGTCCCGGCTGCCAGCCCTGCTCAGCCCGCTGCTGGCTGGGGGTTCTGTTCATTCAGGCCGGCAGCGGGCTGAGCGGGGCCAGCCGCTGGGACCCTGGCTGGCAAGGGGCCGGTGGCCAGAACCCCAGACTGGCAGCGGGCTGGGCGGCTCAGCCTGCTGCCGGTCTGGGATTCCGTCCACTGGCTCTTGCCAGCTGGGGTCCCAGCTGCCAGCCCTGCTCAGCCCGCTGCCGGCCGAGGGTTCTATTCACCCAGGCTGGCAGCGGGCTGAGCGGGGCCAGCAGCCAGGACCCCTGGCTGGCAGCAGCGTGCCAGTAAAAATCCGCTTGCATGCTGCCTTTGGCAAGCGTGCCGCAGGTGGCCAATCCCTGGTGTATAAGCACTTTTGAAAATCTCAGCCGTCATTAGCAAAAAGAAAAGGAGTACTTGTGGCACCTTAGAGACTAACCAATTTATTTGAGCATGAGCTTTCGTGAGCTACAGCTCACTTCATGAAGTGAGCTGTAGCTCACGAAAGCTCATGCTCAAATAAATTGGTTAGTCTCTAAGGTGCCACAAGTACTCCTTTTCTTTTTGCGAATACAGACTAACACGGCTGTTACTCTGAAACCAGCCGTCATTAGGAATCTTCACTTATTGTACTTTCAGAGGGGGATAATATTTACTACTAATGCCTGGTTCTCACGGTATTCCTCCACGCGTTTAACATGACCCATGTGTTACCTTGACCTTCACAATTTCTATAGAATACACTGATTCTTTTACAAAAAGAAAGCAAGCAAGCAAGGGGGGGGGGAAAAAAGTGTCCACTCCCTTGACAGATGTGTTTGCACACATCCTGTATGAATCTTAGTAAAGTATGTACAGATCTCCCAGCTAGAGAGATAGCAGAAGAATTATATAGTCTTAAACATCTCAAATGTACTTAATGTATTTGTTCATTGTAAAAACTACTGAGCTCTGAATCTGCAGACTATAATTTACCTGTTTCAAGCAAGCAGGGCCTTCTAGTAGCCAATATGAAAATGGGAAAGTCAAAAGATAAATAGCAGCAATTTAGTGAAGTAATAGCTATTTCAGACGTATTTTTGGCACACCTTACTTTTGGCACTTAGGTTAACTGAATGGATCATGTCAGACATGTGAAAACTATTGTATTAGGAGTTCTAAATAATATTTTCTGTTATTGATCATGGACAATTGTGCCATAAATTGTAACCTACCACAATGAGAACACATACCTAAGAATTCTGATTAAATAAAAAAAAGCATATACTTTTACATTAATTAACCAAATATTACTTTGTGGATTAGAATAAAGATGACATGCATATTTATATTAAACTATTGCTTAAACCAGCTTCCGTCAGTGAAGACACCCCATCAATACAACAATATTCTTTTTGTCCCCATTATATTTCTTTTCTTTATATTTTATTCTGTCAAGGATCCCTGCCCGCTTGAAAAAGTGAGAGAAGAGGAATGTAGAGTTAAGATGGCAGAAGCCTTTCAATTCGGTCTCATATCCAAAGCAGCAGCATACCCAAAGCATTTAAATATGTTAACATTAAGTTCCTCTAGTTTTAATGAAACATTTTTGTTTTCTACCCAATAATCCTTTTGTAGTTTTACCGACTAACATGTTACAGAGGGTTCGACTGCCTGAGATTATTGAAGAGCAACAGTGCTTCCCGCTTTCCTCCCAAAAAAGAATCTGTAAATATTCAGCTGTCAAACCCAGTGTCCTGACCAAACTGCAGCTCAAAATTACATTTTTTCCCCTCACCAAGGTTTCTGCTTTAGCTTCCACTGAATGTAGAATTCTTTTCTTAACCTAATCCTGTAGTGGGGATACGTGAATATCTTAGACAGCTCCCATATTCCACTTCATCAGTGGTTGTATTTCACAGGTGGGCCGAATGATCCCTCTTTATACCTTGTTTCATGGGTAAAAAGCTTTGGGATTTTTCCAGTTGAAAGGTCCTATATAAAAGTAAGATATTATTATAACAATCATGCTTACTATATTTTGAGTGGAAACTGTTTTGCATCTTCAGCTACCTGTTTTCATACATTAACATTCGGTCTGAAATTTCCATTATTGATTTTTGCCGAAAAGGTAAATCTTTTTGTTGCAAAAAGATTAAGCATTCAGTCATTTTAGAACCGAGAAGGTAAATTCTCTCCCCGCCCCACATCTTGAAACAAATTCTAACCACTTCTTTTAATGGATAACTTTAATGTTCAGCTGTTTTTAAAATTTAAATCTGCTACACAAATGGCCTTTATGGGCCATTCATTCTTCATTAAGTTTGAATAAATTGCTTTTAAAATAAAAGTTAGAAAACATGAATGAGTGAAAATTCAAAATTGAGCATGCCCATTAGAAAATGATGCTAAGCGGTTTGCTGATGATTTAGAAATGGTGGTATTACACAGGCTATTCAAATATACTCCTTCCTACTTGTTTACAGGAATTTACAAGCCCAGCTGCTGAAACAGGAAGGAACTGCAAGCTTGAAAGACTTAACAGTTATCAAGTAAGGGGTGGTGGATCTTGTAAGTGAAGTCACTTAGCTCCAAACTAAAAAACTTACAGCACTATTGTCTCCCCTTGAGCCCCTTAGTCACAGAAAAAGGAATTTACAAGCAGCACTGGTGATTAGCTCTGGATTTTTGTTAACCCTCCCCCCTCTCCCCCCCTTTTTTTTTTTTTTAAAAAAAGACAAAACAGTTGGATTGGGCTCTTTGTTCCAAGAGCTCAAGTTTGACCATTTAAAATTCTGATTTATCCAGAACTCTGGTTCTTTATCCACTACATACAACTACACTTGCTCAATGCCTACATTTTTGCAGTACTAGTTCTCTAGGCACCTATGTTTCTGCCTCTGAGCATGTGAACTGCAGCCCCACGCCAGGCAACTGGACGCCTAGGCTCCAGATGATGCACAAACCAGGAAAAATAGGAGTTCCTCCACCTAATTGACCAGCAGGGTTGCTCTGGTAAGTGTGATTGGAACTCATCTACTGGACTGGGTCTGTATAGGTGAGCTTTAACAAAACAGCAGCATCTCCTGTTAAAGCTGTTCCACTGTGGATTGATAATTTAAAAACAAAAAGAACAAAAAACAAAAAAGTTATTGGAGCAGGGGGACTGGATTCTGGGTCTTCTACCTCCGAGGTGAGTGCACTGACCACCAGGCTAGAGTCATTCTTATGCTTGCTCCTCTCTGTCTCTCTGGAACCATGATTCTTTTATTATTTATTCAAAATGAGACTGCTTCAACAGGAGAGATGGAGGCAGCCCCACATCAGAATATCACATCTCTCAGTTGCTGGGCTGTGCGAGATCCCTGTTCAAACCCCTTCTCCCCATCACGTGGAGGAGGGACTTGAACTGGGGGTCTCCCACATTCCAGATGAGTACCCGAACCACTGGGCTAAAAGTGAGAAGGGAGCTCAAGCTCTTCTTTCCCACAAGCTTCTTGCTAAAATGGCATCAGTGCCTAACTCCTGAGAAACCCCAGCAGAGGCAGGTGCCTCCCTGCAGCCTGGATTTAGCCACTTATCTTGGAGAGAGGAATGCGGTTTAGCACACACCCCTTGGTTTGGCATCTCCCATTGGCTAATTTAGGCGAAGAGCCACCTAAAGAGCTGGCTTTTGTCAATCTCATTTATCTCTCCTCATTCATTGTATCAGGAACGTAGGTGCCCAACTCTGGCTTTATGAATCCCCGTGATTTTCTAGGCACCTGAAAGTTAGGTGTGGCAATGCTCAGTGTCACAATGCCTAAGTTCTGTTGTGAACCTAGCCCCTTGATGGGAAGGAAATGTATAAGTATACAGTAGTTATAAAATTACTTAACAAGACAAATAGTGGTGTTATGTTCTGTCTAATTTTAAACTCTGCTATGCAGACAGCTGCAGTTGCATATTCAAAATCAAACTATTGACTAGCAAAGTTCATTCTATTCTAATGCTCAGTTTACTACAAAAAAGATTTGCTCTTAATTAGTAATAAAATGCAGTTAACATTTTTAGTTTGATTGAAAGCTGCAATATAAAGGATAGTGCAAATATTAATAGTATTAAATCACTTAATGTGAGTAGTCCCATTGAAACCAACATGCAAAAAGAACCACACAAGTGTTTTAGAATAATTTAGTTACTGTGATTTGCAAGGAGAGAAACATTTCAGGCAGTTTTTTGCAACTACAAAATGACTATAGCATATTTACATGACATACTACATAGCTGATCACTTTTAGTTTAATTTCTTATTTTTTAAACTGCATGTTTTATATGAAAGGTTACAGGTAACTACACAGCTACAATTTTAGATGTAGTATTTGCATACATGGATAATTCCATAAGTACTCATCTGGTGAAGACAATGTTAGGCGTATGTACTGTGCCTTTAAGAGCAGAGCATAGGTTAGAGGGAACTGGATTGGGGGAAGTTTAGTGGCAGATTCACGGAAGAGACACAGCGAGGAGCTCATGGCTCTCTTTTAGCTTTTGTAACTGTTTTAGTTCTAATAAAGCCTTACTTCTAAGAATCCAGACTGTTTCTCCTTTGTATGAATTCACAAGACAACAGGCATTTTCCTTTAAAACCTATGTAGTATATCTACATAGTGTATATTACCTGCATATATTTCTATGAAAGAACAGCTTAAAAATATTAAGCAATTTAACAGAAACTGAACAAATGTAGATCATGAAGTATTTTTTTAAACCGAACCAAAAGCACCAATACCCAGCTACACTGAAAACAGTATTTGTAAAACTTAAGTGAGATTAAAAAAGACCTTTCTGTAAGACTCCATGCTATTTTATTGCCAATAATTATGTTTTCCTTTGAGATGTATATACACATTTCAGTTTTGCTCCCTATTGTTTTTGCCCTATAAAGCCCTAAGCCACTTGGAACTTGCCCTGCATGTAAGCTCTCCCATGCTGTATATCAAGGGATCCCAACAGTAATGGAATCAGGTTTTGAGCAGTGGCAGAGCTTGGAGTGGTGGGAGTGCAATGGGTCATTGGTGGTGTCACCTCAGTAAGTACTTATTGCCTTGAAAAGGCACCACATATGTGCCTAACGGCCACAGAGGGCTGGGGTAGGAGGGATTTTGCCTGCCCTCCTGTTCTCTCCATCACTGGCACCCAGAGCTTTGGATGTGCACCCTTTGTTTTGGAGTTTGTACTAGCCTGAAATCTTAAACAAAGTGCCCTGGTAATACCTACAAGCTTCATCTATAAAAAGCTATGCAACTACAACTTCTTAGACCAATGTCCAAGACTAGAGCCTTATGCATTCTCCATAACCAACAGATTCTCATACTCCACTTACACATCCACTCAAATCTCTCCCCTGGCCTTTTTCTAAACAGAAAACCTGGAAGAGGAGATAGACTTTGCAGTGGTACTTGAAGGTAGTCATCAGACTAGGAGTAGGATGAACAATACAGGAAGTGACTTCAAAAGTTCAGGACCTCTACTGAAAAATTCCTACCTCCAAGTCCTTCACTATTAGACTATTGTACAGTTAAGCTGAGTGCCTGGCTGATCTGAATTGCCATTGCAGTAATGTACAAGGAAAGAGATGGTCTCCAATCTATTTAACCCAACTCATATAGATATTGTAAAATAATCTTTTTACAACACCTTCAGCTGTTGATGTAAAATTTAGTGATTTCTGAAGAAAAATATAAACTTCTGCTGCTAATACCCCATTGAAATCTTTTAAAACAAAAAAGGATCTTCATTTAATTTATGGAGAAATACCAAAAACTGAATAAATGGAGAAATGTTTGCGGAAAAAATACTTTTTATAAGCCAACTACTACATACGTTAGTTGAAATATTAAATTATAATCTGCCAAGAAATGGTGACCTCTATCTTCATCACTATCAACAAAACAAATGGCTACAATTTGCTGTTCCATTGTGAAAGGAGAGAGAGCACATAACCTTTTTCAGTTCTGGAAAATTAAAACACTTCTTTCTTTCAGCCAATATTTTTCATAAAATAGAAAAAAAAGCTTAAATCTGCAGGTTTACATTTGTCACTGAAAGCACAGCTACTTAGTAAATTAAATCCATTATCCATTACATTATATATGCATGGTGCAAGTCTCCTAGGTATTAACCTCATGTTCTAAGGACAATTTAATCTGACTGGACAACCTGTCACGGAACTAAGAAAAGCAAATTTTCATAAAGTTTCCTATGTAACACATTGATCAGTTCTTCTAATGACCGTCTGGTATTCCATATACAAAGTGTTTTTTTGTGAATATTAGCCGTCCTGTTTGTGACTGATTACACTTTCAGCTCAAAATTATGCGAGGGCAAACAGCAGCCAGCTTCCAACTGTAAAAAAATACACCTAATCTACTTGATTGTATAAGGACTCCAGCATTTTTTATCCATTACAATAAATGAGAGAACACTTGCAAATGATCTTACAACTCAATTAAATGAAAGCAGTACAAACACATACTGCATTTCAAACACTGTCAGTACCCTAACTGCTGTTGTTTTTAGAACTAATATTACAGTAGTATGAAGAGACTCCAACCAAGATTATAGCTCCACTGTGCTAGCCACTATATCAAAACACACTACATCAAGTCCCTGCCCCAAGGAACTTACAAGGTAAACAGACAAACACAAAGGGTGGAGTAAACTATGTTCCCATTTTTATAGCCAAGGAACTGAAGCACAGCAAGAATGAATGTCTTTCTCAAGCTTACTCAGTAATTATATGGACCTGAAGAAGAATTCAGTGTACCCTGAAAGCTTGTCTTTCTCACCAACAGAAGTTGGTCCAACAAAAGATATTACCTCCCCCACTTTGATTCTACAATAATTCTGTGGCAGAATCAGAAACTGAACCCAGATCTACAGTCCCATAAGACCATCTTTCATCTCTAGGATCTAGGTCCACAGATGTGTTTTTCTGAATCATTTGTAACAAAACATTTTATTTATTTAGCTTCTGCCCAATTAAAAATGTGCTTGAGTCTCCGTTATACAGAGCAAAAGTAAATACAACTTAAAATACCCTCTAAGAAATTCAAGTGATGGGGTCCAAAGGGAAAAAAACTTATTGAAAATGAAGGTAAAAGGTCATGGTCACTGTATAAGCAGGGAGTGGAGTTTGGTTGTTTTTAAGCGAGGAGGGACGAAATGAGAGGGATTTCTGAGGGTAGGAAGGAACACATGGGAGGGACCACTACAGCAAATATGCAATTATTCCTGCCTTCAGATGCAATGGTGGAAATCCCAAATACCGGCTGATGTGCAAGTGCAGGTGGCACATGTGGCTCAAAGGGCAGGCCTCATATCCAAGGCCAACATGGTTAAAGGGTTTATAAAATCTGTAGTTCTAATATAAGTCAACCTGACATTTTAGGGAATCAGTGTAAAGAATGCACGAGAGGCATAAGAAGATTGTGTCTCCTCCTTTCCACATTCTCTCCTCTCAGAGTCCTTTCTGTTCCATGCCTCTCATTCTCTTCTCCCAAGCTGTACCCTTGCATGGAACAGCATCCTGAAATTCACCATTCCTTGTTAAAGTCTCTCTTAGAAACTCACTTCTATCACATCAACTACAAGTAGCATATTTTTTTTAAAAAAATACTGATTTAACAGAACTATTAAGATAGATACATGTGTTGAGATGCCATTCTTATTACACTTTGTCTTTCCTCTGACATTCTCACCACTTATTCCAGCATGCCATGTCTGAATTTAGATTTTCAAGCTCTTCAAGGGAGGAACCTTGGTTTATGTCAGGAGCTTTGCCTAATTTTCGGCACTCAAAAATTACTCTGAATAATTAAATGGTATGTCAAACAAGTGTGCCATCATGCTGCCACATCCTGAAAAAGCTGCAAGCACTGGAGCAATTTTATTCTATGCTTTACAAACAAGAATTGTAATAAAAGGGCCTTTTGGTCTCAAGGCTGTACGTTGTTATTGTATGGCATTCATGGGACAAAGGTGAAACCATCGCAGCACATGCAAAAAGAAAGAAAAACAAACACTTTCATGATACCTCCAACTCCACCCATGAGAGTTTCTATGAAAAGGTCATGGTTACAAGGGATGACAAGATCTTTTATAAGCTTAAGTGATGAGGACATGAAAGCAAGCAAAAACAGATGAACTCTAAAGTAGAGCTACATCTGTCTTCCCACAGCTGAGGGAAAGACCCTGTCTAATGCACACAGCTGGCAACATCAAATAAAGTATTGTTCCAGATAAGGGACTGAACTTCTAGGGTTCACAAGGCAAGAGATGACAAGGCTAATGACACACCGTTGTATATTGGTGACACTTCGTTTAGAAGTGAACACACCAAAAGGCCTTTAGACTCTAAGTTCTGATGATTGACAAGGACATTAGAGAGACAAGCTTGTCTGTCTCTCTCACCAACAGAAGCTGGTCCAATAACAGTTATTGCCTCACCTGCCTTGTCTCTCTAATACCCTGGGACCGACACAGCTACAACTACTCGGCATCTGACAAGGACATTCATCTCCATAATGGAACCTACTCCAGATATCACTGTTTAAGCATTCAGTCACCTAAACGCAGGAGGTTTGAGACATGAAGATGGGACAGACATCTGCATGTTCATAGGTATTCAAAAGGAAAGGAGACCAATACCATTTTTTCCAATGGAGTTCATGCAATGGGTAGTTTCCCATCTGTGCCAAGAAACAGCAGTACCCCTTTACAGGAGAAAGCCTCCTTAGAAAGGTGTCTTTGACTGAACTGTGGAAGAGGGAATACTCAAGATAATCTTTATATCCAGTGACAGCATATTTCCTAGATCAGAGAGCTCTCCCCTGAGAACACACTGTCTGCAATCCCAGAGAGCTTTAGCAAAGGAACCACCAGCCTCAGTGTGTCTGCAAATCAGACATTCTGTGGAATTGGGGATAGATTGGTTATAACTCATTAAGGAGTTTGTGTCCTAGTTCTTATCTTTAAAATCAATCCAGAATCAGACAGGGAGTCAGTGTAAAGTGAACACATCATAACAGAGGCTGACATCAACTAGCCCTGCTTAGCCGACAGGCTTCAGTGTATTGAGTCAGGTATCGCTTTCGCGATCAGCACGTTTCAGTAATCTAGCCCAATAGCAGCATGAGTAGTGAGTACCCTGACTAGCTCCACACCTGAGCAGGGAAGGGGGTGGGCAATCCCCTTGGCGAGCTGAAGTTGAAAGATGACATTCTGGCCATTATTGCTATTAGGCTGTCCAGAGGCAGCAATACAGCTAACAGGACCTAGCATTGTGCACTATCTTGACAATCTAGGAACTGATGCCCCCAACAGACTGTGCGAACATAGCTCCTACTAGTTCATCAACATGGTTTTCTTTTCCCACCATTTTCTGTCCTGTCTTACCCAGATGGAATTTGAGCCAATTTTCCAAGACATTAGGTATCCAAGAAACAGCACTGTCTGTGCTTACCAAGACTGTGTGCCGCATGTTAATGGGCACTGCAGCCCATAGAGTCACATGATTTCTCCAAGAGGTTCACCAAATGTTGAATATGATTAGCAATAGGCATGAGCCCTGGGGGACTCCACAAGTGAGTGCTTGTTGGGAGAAGCTGCAGCTTTCCATCATGACCATCTGGTATATATCGGAGAGGAATGAGCAAAGCAATTTTTGTGTAACTTAAGGTCTCATGTTAGCAGCACCTCATGGATGACTGTGTCAGAGGTTGTTGTAAGATCTATCATCATTAGCATGGATGCCAAGCCTCTGGAATGCATCCATCAGTGCAAAAAGATCAGCCATAAGTAGATTATCTATCAGAGCAACCTGTGTCATCTCTGTTTTACATCCAGGCATGTTGACTCATCCAAAGTATCTATGGTGTTATAAAGGTCAGGTGCAACTAGAGCTGACTCACCTACCTCTTCAATCAGGAAAGCTCAGAAACAGCTTAATGGTTGGTAAGGCTGGTAGCAGTCAGTGATTATTTTTAAAAAATATATACTATTTTTTAAAAGATAGAAACATTATAAAAGCAGTTATCCGTGATTATCGTTAGAAATGCTTCATCACCATTTAAAAAAAAGAAAACTCTCAATCAAATGTCTCATGGAAAAAGTTAATGAAAGTATTAATCCAATCATCATCGTCTCATTTTCAAAAGATCTTGTCAGAACAGTCTCTGGCCTATCTTTTCAAAAAGTGACTAGTGAGATTTTGAGCTCCTCCAGTTTTGGATGGCTGAACTGAGATACGTTAGAGTGCGGATTTCCAGAAAGTATTCAGTACCCCTCCCACCCTCTGAAAATTAGACCCATTTAAAGGTGTGTCAGATGGGGCATCCAAAAATTGAGACATCCCTATCACCAGTCACTTGTGATAATTTAGGCTTTTACATTTCACACGCTCATAAAAATTGGCAAAGGAAAGTAGAATTTTGCAAAACTACTCTAAACCATTTAATCCCACGGCAGCTCTTGCCTCTAAGTATACAGCAGTGGATTTACACACAGTGAAGAAGAAGAAGAATGGCACCTGCTTGTATATTTGTCACAATTCAGAAAAGTTACATGTTTTCCAAGTGTATTTTTAAGCCATGATTTTGTTACAATTAACTTTTCACTGAGGACTTCTCATAATGGAAAGGTTTCTCAATCTATAACACCAGCCTTTTAAGTCAAACATTTTAAACAAGGTATTCTTATAAGTTATTTACAAAGTGGCTTAATCTTAGTTGTGGCAAGGTGAAGCTCTCTGCAGCTTGCTTAGAAGATTTTCTATCTTTAGGATTGTGATCTTAGCAAGAAAACAGAGAGCGCAGCAGAGTACTGGGCACTTTAGTGCACCTGTGCAACACAATGCACTGTAAATTAATCACTTCCTCAGTATTTGCAAGACTAATTCTTTTGCTATAGGTGCTACAGGACAATTGTTAATTTCAACAGTCTCTCACTTTTCCTTATTTCCCGCATTAAATTAACTGGTCAATTGCATAGAATTTTAAAACTATTTTCTCTCTTTTCCCTTATTGTTAATGGAGGCTCTAACACAGACTGCATCACCAAAATCTGCCCCCTTTCAAGAGAATGAGAAAATACTTTTAACACAAGTTTGGGCTCTGAATGGAAAACTTCAGAAGAGTCGTTTTAGACATTAGGAGAAATACATGAGACTTATAAGCCTCATCCATTTGAGTCCCAAGTCTCTGTTTTACATCGGTACTCATTTAAATCGAAGGACATAGAAGGAACACCATATAAACTTCTTTGTCCTGTAAACTACTCTGGCAGTGCTATCTAGCAACTGACACTGTGTTAAGGTCTGAGGAATGTCATGCAAACCTTAAAGGAGCAAATATGTATATGTATATATCCTACTACTCTGCTGTACTTGTTTTCTGTGGTCTACCTGTCTGCAGCATCATAATATTCCCAGTGCTCCTTTGATCTACAACTTGTTACCTTCTGGCCTCAGACAGCAGTAATGCACCCTCAAAAAACCTAGTTCCTGTCAATTACAGAAGCAGCATTCAAGGTCTTCCTACGTGTACCCATAGAAGCATGCAAAATAAAATGCTTAGGAACTTTTTGTGGAAAAATATGAGATCCAGATTCAGAGGCACCGAGAGATAGGAAAATTCTTTTATGAAAAAGTTATTATGAACAATAGGAATAAGAAGAGGCATGGACAATTGCTCCAAGTTGCTTCCTAAAAATGAGCATTTTCTTTTAGAAATGGCTGATTTATAGCTAAATAAATTATGCTTATCCTCCTTGTTAGAGATTAAACCTAAGAAACCCCTTTAAACAGCATTCTCTGAAACACCAAATATACGGATACAAGTTGAAAATTTAGAGTAAAACAAATTTACTAGCCTTTTTTACTGCTTAAAAATCTAGCTATTTCAAGACTTGTGTTAAAAATAGTCCCTCTGCCTTGTAGATTTACAATCTCATTTTCCTATTGGTTCAAACCCCACACTAAGATTTTGCCTGTTACTTGAAGAGTAGCTGTTAATGGCATTTAGGGCATGTCTCTACTGCAATTGGAGGAGTGGCTGCAGCGCAGATAGGTTAAAGATTGCACTGGTATTCGTGTTGCAAGTCTGCACCAGGGTCCATATGCTCTCACATCTTCGCTATTTTTAGCCATAATAGCTAGATTAAAGCTAGCCTGGGTATGTCTACGCGAGCCGCAATCATCCCTCCAATTGCAGTGTAGACATACCCTAAGAAGCAAGGAAGTGCTGTCCTATTTTAGGAAGCATTGCAAGTTAGTAGAATAGATTCTGTATTACGGCTTTTTGCGCCTGAGTGAAGGCCTCAATAAAGCCCATTAAAATCACAGGAAGACGCCAATAGGTTTTGGACGAGGCCCCAGTCTAAGTTTTAATTAAGGGTTTGCCAGTCTCCCATTGTTCACATAGAAGTTACCCTTTTTGAAAATGGTTAGAATTGCCCTTTAAACTTGTAAACCTTTTTCCCTGAAGGACCAAAATAAACTGCTTGTCCTTAATTTCTGGGAAAGATTAAAATATGTTTTACCTTTTTCTAAAGGGCCAGTGTATACAGTGCACTGTTCTTTGTGTTCTAAGTATTGGTAACAAGGAAGGCAGAATATACATTTGATTAATTGAAGAGCAAAAGAACTTTTCAGCTGAATCCTGGGACACTAAAAAGGAAGACCTCAGGAAGAACCCCCCCTCCCAAAAATGAAAAGATCTGAAACTAACTCCCTGAAAATGAATAACTGCAAGAAAGACACCTGGAAAAAGAGGAATTACAACAAACCAAGAGTGGGAAGCTCAAAAAGGTGGTTCCATTAAAGAACTCAGCACCAGATTAAGACTCCAGGAAGGAAAGACTTTCTGAATGTCAGTCTTATTAAAAGAGGAACACTTTTTAAAAATTGTGATTTAAAAAGCATTAATGTTTTTTTCCCCCCTGAACTCTGCCCCCGACTGCTGAAATAGCTGCTATTTGCACTAGAGTCAACTCTAGAGATTTATCAAGTCCGTTTAGAAGGAATCTAGGATCACCAGCCACTTGTTAGGAGGAATTGTGTCAATGGGTACCAGAAACATGTAGACTGGTCATGTTCGCATCATGTGAGCAATGGCTATGGGATCACTTCGTCTGCTGAGTTTGGGATTAACCACTCAGAAGCTAATGCTGGGACATAAGCAGCTGGAGGATGAGGCCTTGTAGTCAGAGGAGTGGAACTCCAAAAATCTCTATGTTCCTTAAAAAGAAAATTGTCCCCAATTCATTTGGCGTAGTGTTCCAAGAGCAGATAGAGATAAAGAAACCACAAAGATGATTCTGAAAACAAAGTTCTTAATTAAAATAGACATTTCTTACCCTAAAGTTTGCAATGGTGTCCATCTTGCTAAAAAGTGGCATTTCACCATGTTTGCACAGATCAATGGAAGTTCCAGAGTTTTAAAGAGTAAATCACAAATGAGAAGAATTGTACTGATTTCTATTTAAATAAAATGTTTAAATAGAACCATCAGTGAGACAGGAATGACATGTGTTACTTAGTGATGCCAGGCTCTTCTCTTAAATATCACTGGAATGAGGGGAAATATCATCAGTGGCAAGAAAAGACCCATGTGTGAGATGAAGCAGCAGCAGCAATTACATAAGCTAAGTCAGACTGCTATAATTTCCTCAAATGTAGTACATATGGCAGGATGTCAGATATTGACACACAGTGCAGACCCCATGAGAAGTGTTTCACATTATGAGAAGAATTTTTAGAATGCTGTGCTGAGCAAAATGGATTCTAGATTCTTTTGACTATATTAAGTCAATATCTAGATTTCAAGCCCCATTCTGGAGAAAGAATGACTATTTGCATAAAAAGGAACTTGAGAACTTCCTCCAGCAGTAGGCTTCTTTAACACACTCCAGTCTGGTTAGGTGTTGATACCATAACATTTGTTTTTGTGAATTCTGGTGCTTTGGGATTTGTTTTTGGGCAGTGATGGTGGTGGTTTTTCATTTTAGACAGACCCTTTCTTTTTTTCTTTTAACACGTAGATTTTGTTTCATTTATGTAACAACATTAATAGATCTGTTTCCCCATTCAACTGCACAAGTAACTTTTGCACGTACTAACATTTGGAGTGAATGGAAGTTGAGACTTAAAATGAAGCTGGACAAATGATATCTAGTTATTCTACCTATACATTAACTCTGCCATTTAAACCATTCACTTTTCCCTGAACATACACCTTCACTTTTTAAAATAACATATTCCATAATATTTGAAGAGCTTCACTGTGGGAATGTCACAGAGTTAGTTTATCAATTAGAAAATTTGCTATGAAAATAGACAGCCACCAAATGAAAACATAAGATACTTACGGTGTACAGCCATTTTCCATCCCAGTGTAATGGGAATGTTCCTTTTCCTCACCCTACAGCCAACTTTTCACTACAGTTACCCCCATGACTCCTCTACTCAGAAACCCATACAAAAACTAAAAAACCCAAAATTCCCTGCCAGAGCAACAGGTCACTTTTCCTATTGTAAACTAATGACATATGTTCTGGGAAGCCAAACATATTCTATTCATGCAGGACTCCATTTGCCACAGTAGACAACGTAACAAATCTACATTATGGACTAAAAATTCTTTTGCAGTTATAAAGCTATTTTTTATTTAAAGGAGTGTAAAAAGAGCATCTTAATCCTACTTTGTATGGACTTCTTTAAAAGCACAAACAGATTTTGTGTATTTATTCATTCATAAGAGATCACAAATACACAGATTCAGAAGAGTCATTTTTTTATAGCTGAGTTATGAATATGAGCTCTTGAAAGTAGAGTTTTCAAGTGAAAATGCTGATATAAACTTGCTGCAAGTGTCACCATTACCTTATAATACTGTACAACTGGAAAAAAAACTCTTTGCCAGATCATTTAATAGATCACCGTTGCTTGTACTACTTAGCAAAGATAAGGTAACTGAAAAATCAGACATTTCACAGGCACTGAAAGGGACAGAAAAGGCTGCACATAGCCTTTGCAATGGTATAATCTGCTGTAGTGAAACCAAATCAATGCATTTTGAAAATTTAATATGAAAGATACATGTTCCGAAAACTGAAAATCATCTAAAATAAAAAAGTAAATAGAGTCAGTGAGTAAGCTTTTCCCACTAATTTAATAACTTTAACAGCACAATTTCTGCTTCAACACGACAAAAGATTCACAGAGAACATTTTTCTTTCTACGGCACTGAAGTCCTGGTGGTAATACTCAGTAAGCTAGCTTCATTGTATATTCAACCTGGAAAATGCAGAAAATGTGCAGTCTTACTTTTAAGACAGCCAGAATTATTATTATTGGATTCCTTGAAAACAGCATATATCTTTGAAAAGAAAGAGTCTGGTCTTGTGAGGCAGATGGGACTTATTCAAATAATCCTCTTTTCTGTGATTCTGGCCTTCTCAGCACAGAACATGGGTGTCTTCTCCTCTCAAGTTCATAGGCAGGTTGCAATCATTGAAGAAGACTCTATTCCCCCAGCCAGCTCCCTTCTTTCCACTTTCAAAGAAATATCCCCAGTCTTCTTCCTACCTTGCGAGGCAATGTATCTAAAAAATTATTGGCTTTAGTAGTCTGAAGTACATAGCTCAATATTTCTTTGAAGTTTTCACACAACATCCTCATTGCTTCCATTGCAGCCTGCAGGCCTATTTGAGTTCAGCCATGGGTTAGGGATATGTCAAATTATTGCTGTCTTTCCTTTTCAGAGTTGTTCTAGATTCAAGCTGTTTGACCTCTTGGAAAAGCCCTCCCCATACTAGCAACTCAGTCCATTTGAAGGACTCCAACTCCTCCTGGTGTTCTGCCAAAAATTAGTCTTCCTTCTTTACTTGACTAGGTTCTGTCAACGATAGGACCAATTTCAAAGTGGAAGTGATTGTTTCTTTACTACATTTAATGAGTCCTCCCAGCTCTTCCACACAGTCTGAATGCATTCTCTCTTCCCCGGCAGACATGGGTCTGTGTGGAAAGTCACACTGGACTTCCATTATATCGGAGTAATATTCTCTCTCTAGTAAATAAAAGGATTACTTTATGGAATTCATTCTTCTTTTTCAGTCCCCTCAAATGGTAGCACGCCTGTCTAATTGCCAATAAAGGATATCATAGCACACAAACATCTCTTCTCTTCCTAAAAAGCAGAACCAGTTTATCAAACAGCAGGAAATTTGGATGGAGATGCTGTCCACTACTGAACAAGATCAGCTGATATCCACTGATCTGAAGAATGTTTACAGTTACTTTATGGTCGCAAGTGTCTGTGCTGATTCATTTGGATATGTCGGCTGTCTGATACTTCTGAGCACAGTTTTGTTTACAGGTCGTGTAGTCCCTCAGGGGAGAAATGAACATATCTGCTCTTTTTCTTTAGAAAGGTCAAAAGGGAGATTTAGGATGATTACTCCTCTTCCCACAGGGAATTATTTGACCAACCACCATCTTCAATCATGGGGAGGATTAATGAGGGGACATGAGTTTTGGTGTTCTCATTATCTGCGTCTCCATCATATCTGACCCTGTCAGTACAATGGAATGAACAACAAGGTCTTTGGAGATTAGGTCTCATCCACTTTGTGTGACCCAGTCCTCAGAATCAAACTCAAAATATTGGTAGGTTGGAAGAAGCAGTCAGACTTGATCAAGATGGTATCAACACACTATATTGAGGAAGTACGCTTGCTATGCACAACAGAGTCAAAATCTAGGGATCTTGTTCTCTTGTGCAGTCTTTTACACCAGTGCACAGAGAGTGCAAACTGGCTGTAAACCACTCCCATTTTGATTTGGTAGTATTTTACGTCCATTTTGCACGTGTATAAAATGTCTGTGCAAGGTGAAGGGCCATGGAGGATTATGCCCCCTGGGTTACACTAGACCCTAGGCTGCTGCTGGTTGTTCAGGTAGCAGCTGTGGCCACCACACACCGCGGCACCCCAAAATTAAAATATTTATTACAATAAGTTCTACATGGGGCTGTTCATGGAAGCCATTTGGAATTTGAAGCTAGTGCAGAAAGTGTGGCCACCAGTTTATTAGACAGAGATTCACACAGATTACACCTTATATTTGTGCTCCATGACCTGTAGAGGCTAACAAATTTTGGAGTTCAAGCTATTCTATATATCCCTCAATAGTTTGGGTCCTAGTTATGAAGTGCCTTTCTCTCCATGCAATATTTCCAGAGTTTAGATCAATGGAAGGTGGTTGAGAGCTAAGAAGGGAGGAGTTGCTACTCAGAAACTCATTTCTGTCCCTTGGCAGTCAGGGCCCAGATTGTTAACCTTCCAGCTGTGCTCAATATCAATGGATTGATAGGTCGATAGATAAAATGAGGATTCAGGGCAGCTGTGGGGGAATTTTTCTTTGGTGGATTAATTGTTGTATGGCCGGTTCTACAAGTATATTGAAATTTAATAATTATACATATTTTAGATTAAGATATGTGCTATGGATTATGAAATAAATTACAACAACCTAGCACCTAAAAACTGCCCCTTTGATTATCCTCATCTGGAAAGTGCTCTGAAAAACTAGGAGAGTCTGAACACCAGTCATTCTATTCAGTCTTAAATAGCAGAGGCAAATTTGGTATGTAACACTCTTTACTCCTTTTGGGGAAATTGTTTCCTCCTCCGATACCCAGATCTCCTGGCTAATGACTCAATTTTACATTCTGATCTAAGCCCATTAAATATTTTTGGATGGTTCATGACAATCGTTGCTGAGAGAACTAGGCATCTTTGACAAAGTAGCTAAGATTACACCTCCAGCAAGAAAAAGATAGTGGTTCACTGGCTTACTTTCTGAACTGGTCCACATTAATTTTCTAGTGTAAGGGACCCATTTGGGGGCTGTTCTGTGAGATCTTCCCCTCTGGACGACTGCCTTGTACAAAGCTTATCCTGGACCTTTATGGACTCTGGTTTCCAAAGAGCCTAGAGGTCAACAGGTGCTGGTGCACATGCTGATGTATTTTAGCACACAGTGCTTTACAAATCTTAAGTCATAATCCTATGTGAAGTAGGCAAGTATTATCCTCCCTGTTTTACAGACGAGAGAAACTAAGGCAAAACACATGATATGGCTTGCCCAACACCACAGAAGGGTGAGGAGTTGGGATTAGAATGCTTCAGTCCCCTAGACCACGTTGTTTCTCATACTACCCCTTTTGGCCAGAGGTTAACTGCAGACAAACGCCCCTTCAAAAGCACAAACTAATTTAGGGTGCTCCTAACTATCCAGTGGCCTGTGACTGTCATTTTCATGGACCTAAGTAGTCAGCTATCTGTGGCTATTAAGAGGAGACCATCAATAAACTGCAGTTTTATGCAAAATCAGTGACAAACTTTCAACACAAAGAGCAGATTTATGTTTTCAAGGCCATGGCTGGGAGGAAAAACAACAACAAGATGCTTAAAAAAAAAAAAAAGCAGAGATTCTCCTTTAGATATCTTGGTCTCCCAAAATCAAAAGGACACGACCATGGGCTCCACCTGATCCAGGAGCTAGCTCTAGGCAGAGATTCATCTTTGATTTGTTGCATCCTGCTTTGTAACTCAGGGGAAATGACATATGATCAGTATTAGTTTCCCCATACCAAGAAAGCAAATTATTCGAGCAAAAGGAAAAATGGTCTTTTCACCACTTTTCCAGTTCAAATTAATTGCAAAATGTATACCAACGTACCATGAAAATGCCAAAATTGATAGGTTTTGCATCTGTAAGGACCCCCACAGTATCTGATATATATATATTTGAATCATTTTTGTCAAAAAAAAAAGTTGCTTAATTTTGAAACAGGCCTATTTACAAACACTTTTCACAACATCCATGTGAGCTAGGTAGCCACAAAAGTAATACTATCCCTATTTTAGTGACTGAAAAGCCAAAACAGATCAAACAGCAAAGCAATGGTGAAGCAGAGATTAGAGCTCAAGAAATCTGGACATCCAATTCATTAGACTGAATGAGCAATAGTACATTAGCCATTTAGGGCTAGGTTGGTGCTTCAGGTAAAGCTCCCTACAGGCCAGAGTAGTCAAGGCTCGACACATTTTCCTCCCATTTGCTTGCAATAGGCAGTAGCGACTGCATTTGCTTCTTCTCACCTGGTGCTGAGGCATTGAGAAGCCACGTGGTAAGTGAAAGCATGTGTGTGTAGAAGGCAGGAGGTGCAGACTTTATTCTCCCATACAGGGCTGCATTAGAGCCAGTCATGATATAACCCTAACTTAGTCTTTTTTTAAATTAAATAGGTCATTAGTTTTTGTTCTGTAAACAGGCAAAATAGCTAGATCACAATGAAGACCAATATTGTGAGACATTTCATTTAAAAGAAGAAAGGTGATTTTTGAGTCACAGAGGTACAAAAAAGCAGCATTTGTAATTCATTGTAGCTGTGGAATGTGATCTGTAGAAGCAATCCCAAGGGATTAGAGGGGCTTGACTGCGTTTACTGTCAATTCTATGTCTTTGAAGGCAAGACTGGTAGAAGGCTCTCTTTACAGTACGTGTGTGTAGTTTGTCAGCAGACCCATGCTTATTTTAGCAGATTTGGTTTCTCCAATTTATGAGACTGACCTTGTAACTAGAACACACATATGCAGGGCGTGATGTACGATGAGAAAATGCAGCTCCAGTTCAAAAATATGCATTTTGACTATATTGGATAACTAGTAGTAATGTGAGAGACTACCTTGGGACAATATCGTCCGTGTATGTCATTTGCCATAATATGACATATTCCTGCTCCGTAGTTCCTGTGCTCTGGCAATAGGGCAAAATGCTGTGATCACATTAACAGGTCCACTGAGTTGTACTCAGTCCTTTATGGTAACATTTCAATTGCAAGCGACTGCTCATGAAAATCTCAGAAGTAACAGAAAATCTTCTAAAGTATGAACCTGGCAATTAAATTACAAAAATACTTCACAAACATTAGAAATGACTTATCAGGTTCCCTAGTCCCGAGGTTCCCAAGCTGTGATCTGTGGACCACAGCTGTCAGAAGGAAAGTTGTCCAGTCAGATGATGTTGGTTGTGCTCCTCAACTTTAGTTAGAAGAAAGAGAACTTATGGGAACGGGAAATACAATGAAGCACAAGTAGATATTGGAAAAAAAGTGAATCATACTAAGGACAAAACATAGGCCCTGACTATCTAATGACTGAAACCAGGAGGACTACTTGGATGAATAACTGCTTGCCAGTGAGAGCAAGGGGTTTGCAATCTGATCTTTACCATTAAATACACTGAAAAATGCACGTATTTACCGAATATTCCTTTTCCATGTATGCAATTGGTGGAGTTGCCACAGGGATATTTTGTGACTGTGACAGGAGGCATCCGCATGAGTAAATATATTTACATTAAAACGTGTCCCATGCTCTAAAAAGCTTGACAAGCCCTGATGCAGCAATGCTCCCCCTGCCAGTGATAGGATTTTATCCTACAGCATACTCAAGCACTTTGTGCAGTCTAGTTTAAAATGTTTTAAGTGATCTAGCTTCAAATCATTCCTCCTCTAAAAATCTCAGTGCTAGGAAGGACTCCTGATAAACTGAAGAGATTTGAAATTAAGTTGTAGTGCTCTATGTTCTCATTCATAGTAAAATAATTCACCTTTTTATGAGAGTGGAACTTGTTTGTACTGAAAATTATATATGCGCCAGTTATGGCACTTCTGATAGCGTGCAGTACCCTGAGGTTTGATTTCAAAAGCCAGGTACTGTACAGTATATTCATTGCTGACAAAAACATTCATTTAGAGCATATTACACCATTCTTCAAGAAGTCTGCAAGAGGGGTTAGAGTCAATGAAGGGAAACCTGAAGTGATCTCTGATGATGATGATTGTGTGAATCATTTTGGCACCAGTATGTCTGGTGTCTAATGCTTATGACATGCCGCTTATCAAAACAGCACAGTACTAAATTCCTGATATATTGTGTAAACAAAAGATGTATGCAGCAATACATGTCTTTGTAGTGAATTATGGGAGTAGAAAACTAGTTAAGGCAGGGGAAAAAAAACAAGACAACTCCTCCTCACCACCCCGACACACACCACGTTATAAATACATAAATAAGACAGAAGAGGGTTCCTGGTGCAATTCAGTGTCCATTCCCAACATTAGAAAGAAGATAAAAGGGTACTGTCAAGGCTGTTAGGCTTAACTATAGACCTACTGCACTATACCAGCTTTGTCTGGTGTTCAGACACAATGTACCTGTATGGACGCACATGCATTTAGGGTTGTATTCTCTTCTCAGAGAAGGGTTTTATACACATTCAATACCTGGCCTAATTATAAGGATTAAGAAAGGAAGGAGAGCAGAAAGGTAGAACATGCAGCCAACAAACCCTATTCTCTGTGTTTGTTAAGAAGTCACACCTCTGAAAAGCTAGAATTTTATGCATAGTTCATTATCACTTCCATTTTGTGAGGGGGCGGGGGAGGAGAGAGTGGTGAAAGAAGACTTTCGGGACCAAAAGAAAAAAGTTTAAGAAACTGATGTACTTTACAAGTAATAAAACAAATGGCCCCATACCGCGTGCAAGGCATCGCAACCAGCAATCCTGAATTGCAGGAAACATGGTAAGAGAGAATGGCACAGCTGTAATATACTGCCCTTCTCTCCAGAACTTGCTGAAGCACCTCTTTGCAGGTGCTTTTCGGGTTCCAGTTCTGTGGGTGGGGAGGTGGTGGACTAGGGCCCCCACCTTGTTCAGTTGTATTCTCCAACTCTCAAAATGTGAGGGACAAACCAGCATAAACAAGTATTAAACTGCATGGCTTCCTCACAACAAAGTAAAGTTCCTCTGGGGGAGTTTGGGGGCACCTACTGGAAGGGGAATCTTTGGGTGCAATGGCTGGAGACAAGGTCTCAGATGATCTCCCGAGATATAAACATTATGAAGGATCAAGTCTCTCCTTCCAACAATAGGAGAGTTAAAGAGGAAACCGAGTACAAACTACCACCACTGACTAAGTGGTTTATTGTCATGAAGGGGAGCATGGAGCTAAGTGTTTGCAATCATTGTGTCGGGACTTGAGGGGGTTGGAGATGATGCCTTATAAATAATTTTGTACAATTTTAGCGAAACTAGAGGCATTAGTTCAAGGATTTATTTTAATTAACATGAATAAAAAAGGAATAAAATAATAATTGGGAGGGGAAACCCCCCAGAAAGGTTTGTATTAAAACAGGAAAGGACTCATGGTTAGCCAAGGCAGCAATCTGCCTGAGGTAAGAGCTGCAAGCCACTCTCACAGTGATGAAAGGGAAAACCATCAAAGAAAATACCTAGTCATTATAAGTCCCAAATACCACCTTCTCTCAGATCACTTTCTGCTAGGATTGTCATGAGCTAGTCATATTCCCCTCCCTTTCAATGCATATTCATGAGAGAGAGAGAGAGCGAGAGACTGGATTCTACCTGTCCTCTGACATGTGGATAGACAGGAAAACCTCTGCCATGCCAATCTTAGCTGACAAAGAGGCTTAAGCTTCTCAATAGGCTCTTTAACCTATTAGTATGATCAATAGCCTTATTCATCTCATATTTAAGGAAGCCTCTGAAGTGCACTCCTGAAATGACTCCTGAACAGTAAGTACTGAGGAGAGGAAATTTCTGGTAAATAGTGGTAACAGACTATGCCACAGCAAATTTTCGCTTTTGTCCACATTAAATATCCCTCTATACTATATTAGTAAAATAATTTAATTTTCAATTGACTTTAATGTATAACATTTTATAAATAACTGTTCAAATATTAAATGTTTGCTGAATGTGAAAATATATATGATGACACTTCAAAGCCTGGAGGAATTTTAAAAAACATTCTAGAAGATTAAAATATATATTTTAACTACCATTCTGTGAATGATCGATATAGGCTAGAGATTATTTGTTACACATGCAGAGTCATATATACACACCTGATTCATGTACGCAACTCCTACTAATAGAAATGGCCACTGTACACGGACACAGGGTAGTAATTAGGCACTTACTGTCTCAAGATTAGACCAAATATTAATAAAATATTTTGTTTAATATTTATTTAAGGTTTAAGTAATATTTCAGTATTTGATATTCTGAAGCTCACTCCAGTGGTCGTAAAGGGAGGGGAGTTTAAAATATGCTATAGTTAATCAATATTTCAACTTCTACATCTTTCTTTTACTCAGTTAACTTAAGCAACCAAATATGTGGAATGAATAAAAATGCCATCTTTGCACCATGTGAATGAGTGTTTGAAAAATATATACTTGATTGCAGAATTTAATTACTGGTATAGGGAATTCCTCTTCTGAGTTTTTTAGTAGTTTTGTAAACTTTTGAATGAGCAAATGAGGAGGAAAATGCTTTATGGTTGGTAAAATCATTCAATCATCCATGTTGGCGTTTGCAAAAGGTACCAGATTGTTCCCTCTAGACACAAAGGTACAGCTATGGCAATGCAAACATCTCCGCTCTACTCCACCCCATGTGCCTCAAACCCTGACCTGGAGAGACCTAGGAGTCAGGATGATCTTCAAAGCTAGTCAGCCTTTTGCTTTTATGATGAGACTTCCATTTTATGTCAATTGTTATTTAATAATGTCAGTTGTATCTCAAATAGACACCTGTCCATTAGGAATTGGACAGAGGTCACTGCTTTGTGTCAGCTTGAGTTATCTGTGTTGCAGGTTATATCCATCTTACAAGCCCAACATGTCATGCTTTCAATTCAGGATCTGGCACTTACTGTTCATTTGTGTCAGCTCTATCACTTTTTTCTCATTGTTTCTTTTCAGAGTCCCATCCCCAATCCCAAAGCTATACACCACAGGAAAGCCTCACTGGAGTTTATCTCGAGTACAATAATATATAGGTTGTTTCTTTTAATAAATACATATTAGTGAGCACATGTGAACCAACATGTTCTAAAATGCTAGTATAGACCGAGCAAATTGTATATTAATGCTTTCAAGCTGAGCGAATTTAAATTGAGGGAGGAGCTTTCTCAGCAAGTACCAGTGTGTGATCCTGGTGAGTTATAAAAAAGATGAAATCTGGTGACAGTTATACAATGTGCAATTTCCCCTCCACTATTACCTTACAGGATTTTTGTGTAATAATTGATGCAAAATAATCACAACTCATTTGGAAGTTAGTCCACTTTGAAGGCAGTAATAATTACACTTTTGATTCTTTGACCTTTTTGCAATTTTAATGGGCACTTGGGACCTTGAAAACCCCTAGAAACAAAGCCTGTATCTCCATTATCTTCCAGATATCCCCTAAACAGGGCTGAAAAGCTCCTTTAGAACAGAACGGAACACTGTACTTAAAGTGATCTTATATAGAGAATGTCTTAACAGCTGCATTTATGGTAATCACTTGAAGATGAAAGTCCTACATGCTTATCAGTCTTCAGGATCACTTTTCTGCATTAAAGAAAGGTTAAAATGATCCTTACCTTGTCAATGTTAATGGAACATGCAGCACTATACCCATCATAGTATAAAGGCTCAATTCATATCAATTTAGTGTTTGTACTGCACTAGCATTTCCCAAATCATTTTGTGTGATACTGAATATGCTCCAAAATGTCCTAGGGATTGAAGGAACATATTATAAACTTAAAGATGCACAACATTTCCAGCATTCATTTGATGTGAACAGTTCCCTCTCCCCCCTGGCAATATGCCTCATTAAAAACTGCCTCTAGAACTTGTATCTAAACCCTACAAGGCTGATTACTTTTTTTTTCCCCTTTATTAGGCCAATCAAACTAAAGTACATTTCAACCTTCACCTGATATTGACAAAGCCTTTACATGGCATGGTTCCTGGCTTTCTTAGCAGACAGTTTTCAACACAACCAGTTAATTGAACAGTGCTGAAGAGTTACACTGAAGTTTACTGATTAATTTCATTTTGGAGCCATCTAATAAAGTACCTGAGACAATAAATAAATTTCTTCAAAGAAACTATAGCCTGATTAATGCAATTTATACAGTTACATTTTTAACTCTGCTTGACACACCAGCCCTCAACATTTTACATTGAGATAGTCAGGAATTTTTATTTAAAATGTCCTTTTCATAAACAAAGTTTTTCCATGAGAAAATTTCAATTTTGCCACAAAATTCAATGTTTTGTTCACAGCTCCCCAACTCTCTGCCTGGAAGGGTTCTTTCAGGCAGAAAGTGAAACTGGCAAGAGCCTTCCAGAAGGACTACCAAGGCTGAGCTGTCTGCCTCCTTGGCTCTCAGCCTGCCTGCCCAGCTGCCTCCCTGCTCCCTATCCCCTACCCCTTAGACTCCAGGAATGGGGAGGCAGAGATCCCAGGCACTCAACCTTCCCAGCCCCACAGCTGTGGGGGAAGTGGGGAGGCCGAGCAGCCTGGCTCTCTTCCTCACTGGCAGCCAAAGCTTGGTGTAGGAGGAGGTGCGCTGTGAAACAGAGGGTTTCCTGGCACTCTTTTCCTTTAAATCCCTTTCTTTAATAAGTTTCATAATTTTCACTTTTTCTCCCAGTTTGGGGAAAAAAAATTTTCCTCCAAAACTGAAATTTTTCACAGGAAGTGAGTTCCATTTTCTGGCTAGCTCCATTTTCAAGCCCATAACTGAATAAAGAAAAATAGGATCATATACAGCAAGTTTTCCTGCTTGACTATTACGGCTGCTTGTGCTCCCTAAAAATGAAACATACAATTTTTATGTTTATAAAAATTTATTTCTATATAATATACACACACCACACATGGATGTCTTAAATTGAGGCGACACAAAATAAATGCATTTATCATGCACCTCTGACCATCTTATTGTGGCCACTAGTCCACCTCTAATATTTTACCTTACATTTCAAACAGATGCCTTTGTTTAAAAAAAAGCCACCTAGCAAATAAAAGTATTTCTCTCTTTATACAAATATGGAATTTTCCCACATAATACCTTGACTCGAAATGGGCAAGATTCAGACCTACAACATAGGTGTCACTGTCAAGGCTTTAAAGTCTGTTATTTCATGATCCCGTAAAGGATAGAAGTGTGAGTTATATACCATTGGAAAGAAAAAGAAAGATTCCCAGCCTCCTAGGGGACCCTTGCATCTAGCTTTGGAAGGGCCCAAGATACTGGGCCTTAACATCATGACAGTTTGAGAGGTTTTTATGCGTTTCCCTGATGGTGGGACTTCAAGTAACTAGTCCCTCCATCTGGAGATACAAGTGCATGGATACCAAAAATAGTCCCAATAGGTTTTATGTATTCTATGCATGCCACAGGTTACAGAGTGAGCTATTTTTATTAGCCTGAATTCAGGATAGACTCCTTTAGATGCCATGGAGCTAACTGCCTCTTCACAAGGAAAATACTTGTGGGAGGGATTCTGGGAGAGGAAAAAAATCAGCATCATCTCATGATGTTTGTGCTAAATCATGAGAAGAAGAACAGGAGTTTGCTGCCCAAGAGCAGCAATGCCATCCCTAAAATCGCTTTCTCAGGAGGCCAAGGCTGTTCATGTGGAAGCCCTATGCCTCTGGCCTAGCTGAAATCTCCTCTGCCTCAGCTCTAATGGAGCCATGTTGCCAGGTGTTCTCCTCATTGTTGTCTGTGGGAGCTCCCAGCCTCTCCTCAAAAGGTGTTTCACCAACATAAAGAATCATGGAACAGTTAATGTGCCCGTTAGGTTACATTATTATACCAGGGGCTTTACCTGCTAGCATCTAGGAGAACAGAGGTAACAGGAGAAGGAAGAAGAGGAGGAAAGGGGTCTGCTAGAATATGTTGACACCCCATTCCACCCTCTTTCTGTCAGTCTTCCACCTTCTCATCCCTTACAGACACTGTACTTCATGAAGAGACAGCAGTTACTGACTGTGACTGGTGGGAAAGCTACTTTGGAATGACTGACTCCAGAGTGCAACTGTACAACTGTCTAATGGAGAAGAAAAAAAATAAAACTAATGACTTTTCGAACTGCATTTTGGTTTCGCTTAATCTCTCTCATTGGAGCTGCCCCACTTTGTATTAATAATTAAGTATTCATTGGGCCAGAGATATTGAGAAAGACTTGGTAGTCTGGTGATTAGGGCAGTCACTTGGGAGACCCAGGTTCATAGAATCATAGACATGTATGGCCAGAAAGGATCTCAAGAGGTCATAGTTCAGCCTCTGAGCTAAAGCAGCAATAATTATCCCCAGACCATCCCGGATATGTGTTTGTTAAAACTGTTTAAAAACCTGCAAAGATGGGGATTCCGTAACCTCCGTTGGAAGCCTATTTCAGTGCTTAACAATCCTTAACGTTAGACAGTTTTCCCTAATATCTAACCTAAATCTCCCTTGCTGCAAAATAAGCTCATCACTTATTCTACTTCCAGTGGATACAGAACAATTGATCACAAGCTCTCTTTATAATAGCCCTTAACATCACTGAAGACTTATCAGGTGCCCCCCCCCCCCCAATTTCTTTTCTCAAAAATTTTAACTTTTTCCTCATAGGTCAGGTTTTCTAAACCTCTTATCAGGAAAATGCTGCCTCTATGGAACTGTTCACACACCCTTCCCCCACCCTCTGATACACATTTGCGAAGTGTGAGGGTCAATGCTTGGGGAACCCTTTTAAAGTTTTGATTCTGCTCTTTTTCTACATTATCTTTTTCCACACCCATATTTTTCCAGTCTGGAATGACCTAAGGCGTTTGAGAGTATATCTAGTATTATCATTCAACTGTTTCCCAAGTGGTAAACACAATGCTATGCTATCTGGTTAGCTATTGAGCCAGCCCTTGGCTTTTGGAGATCCAGGAACACACCTGCAAATTATCTCAACACTATTCTGTCATCTGTTCTATGAAACAGTTAAGATATTACTTGAAAGTGATGTTTTTGTTCCAACAGAATTATGTGGGATTCACTCACAGATCCTATACCAGGGGTGGGAAACTCCCACTGGCGAGTGTAGGAGCCGAAGTGGGGGCCATGCTGCAGCTTCTGGGAGCCACATGGCGCAGCCCTGACCCTGTGCCCCAGCCAGAGCACTCAACCCAGCGCTCCGGCCAGAGTGGGACCAAGCTGCATGGTGTGGCTTGCGGGCTGGCTTAAAAAACAGCCCGCAGGCTGTAGTTTGCCCAGCCCTGCCCTATACACCGGTCTGGAGCCCAGATAAAGTCAGTTGGACTCCTGGGCTGTTTACTTTGCAATATTGATCAGGGCCTTAAATTAGTAAATCTGATTGCAGAATACTGGACAAGTTACTTCATGTTTACCTCCTAAACCAGCACAGATTCTTTTCCCAAAGAACTACTGACAATGATAATTATCAGCATAAAATCTGTGATAAGTAGAAAGTCTTAAATTAAATCCTTGAGAGCTGCATATATCCAATGAAATAGCAGCAGCATCTAGATCTGAATACATTTTATTCATAAGGAAAAAAAACCTCCATTGTAGACATGGATTCAAAGTTTTATAGCAAGAATGATCATTACTCACCCTTGTTATGACAACACAGGATGATGTAGCAATTTATGAAGAAGAAAAATGGTCAGTAACTGTTTACCTTCCCCCCCCCCCCCCCCACTCATCCCTTCCCGGAGTGGCACTGATTGTCTGACAGAAGGGCACTGCAATCAACATTGCCTTTCTAAGGAGAAGCATGGAACTACAAAGGTTGCACCCGAAGTGTTTTGTCAGTTTTGAAAAAAAAAATACTATAATGGCATATCAGTTTTTCAGTCTTTTTTAATCTTCATCGTTCAGGTCAAGAATACAATTAATAGTACTAAATGTACTTATGTTTACACAAGGCTCTAGTTTCCTCACCTACTTTATTTGGGCTAATATTTTAGAAGATAGTGAAGAAATAATTTTGTATTGTAAAGGCTAACTGACCCATCTCCATTTCAATTCAGTACATGAAGATAAACCAATCAAAATACTTACTGCTTATTTTTCATGACCACTTTTAAGAACCATATTCAAGCTGACTGTGCTCCAAAACAAGGTTTCATTGTGCCCTCAAATCACCATTGCAAATTTCCATGGTTAGGAATAATTTTTCATAAAAAAGGCTGCCAGAAGCCTCTGTTTTTCTGCTGCACCAGCCTGATTCTTTCATCCTTTGATCCATTGAGTTTGAGGCGGCAGATCTCCAGAAAGGGTTGAAGGGTGACTAAGAGTAAGTAGATTTAGATAATCACACAAATTGCTTGAAGGACCTGAATATCACAGATTTGAATCCAATATTAATATAAATTGCAGTGGATTTAACTTCATAACCATCTACAACTGTCTAGCATTACTGTTATAACTTCATAACTGTCTAGCAAACAGGCAACTGTTTGGATACAGTTGGTCAAGTCCCCATTCAAGGCATTAACAAATGAAGTAGACAAAGCGTGTCACCAAAATACCAAGTGCTGTACAGGTATTGGCAGAAATTCACACCCGATTTACTTCCTCTATACCTATCATTGCAAATTTAAAAGCTTGAGACAATGGCTCATCTCAATTTCAAAGTCCTGATGACATTCAAAACTTTCTTTTGGCCATCAATATAGTTCATGAAAATAATCTGTAAGCTGTAAGACAATGCCAGTTTTGTGCAAGAGTTAAGTTGTGTGCCACCCCTTAACCACGTATTTATAGAGATGATCCTGTCAAGTAACAAATTACAGGAACATGAATAAACTTCAAAGAATGCAACTGCTTGCTGATGTATTCTTTTCAAAAATAGGTAGAGAACTGATTTGGTGTTTAGAAATCAAAATGCAGCACAAAGCATAAACATACATGCACATGCACCATTAAGGCTGTTTAAATTTGACATTTGTCTGTCCGCAAAGTCAATGCAATTAAGAGTCCTGAATCCTTTTCAGCATAGCACTTCATTTTAAAATAGCCTTAGTGTTAAGGATGCATTTTGCTTAAACATCCATCTTGTTTGGAAATACTACATTTGATAAGCCCACACAATAATGAAATTCACAAGACTCTAGCAGCAGAATCTCGTATAAGATCTGCTCCCCAGATTGTGTTAAAAAACACACACACTTGTTTTTGAGGTTGCCATGTAGTAACTTCTAAACAGCAGAACTGAAGATGTTCGTGATGGATTTGTAATACAACCAGCTGGCAGAAGTTAAGTTATAAATGAGTTCAAGCACTGTTCTTTTAACTGATTAAAAAAAAAGAGCAGAAACTTCATATGAATTGTGTGATACTGCACTGTAAGCAAGCTGTCAATATCCATTTAAGCTTTCTTCTTGTACGTTAGACTAGATCTGCTTATATACCTTGCTCTGAAATTTAGTTTTTTAAAAGATTCTGAACATAAAATTAGCTCCACTGTTACTACTACTGTATCATCGTTCAAGGCCACCTGTATATATATGTTTAAATGCACGAACTTTAGGATGATGTGATGAATGCCTCAGTAAGCAAGCTAAACTGTATAGGGGTAATTAGGTTGTTTAGGCAGATGAAGGAAATTCAGCACAACCTTAAAACCACACTTCCCCCGCCTATTTGTTTGGTACTAGGTTCCTTAAGTTGCCTACCACTGGCTGCCATTCTGATTTGAGATCATGTAAATCTTACAGCTCCCATTAAATCTTGTTACTGGAGCACAAAGCCTGCCTAACAGTCAGATAAATGGCATTATTGTCCCATATAAAAATGCTAAGAAAAAAATAGCAAAGTATATTTTATAATAGACAGATCATTGAGATTGTATATTATACATTTATATTTTAGTGGCACGTGGGCAGGCAACTCTCTGGAGACCACCACTGGTCCACAAGTCCACAAATTGAAAACCTCTCTATCATACAACAGCACATTTTGGGGCCTTGCTCTGCAGCCAAAGATTGTTATCCATGGCTTCTAAAACAAGAAAAAAAAATGACACTAAGTGGCTCTTTAAGCTTGCTATTTGAAGCATTCAGAAAATCACCTTACAATTTGGCTTAAAAAGCCCAAACATTTCTAAAGGTGACAAGTAAGCTGTAAAAAGTTCAAATGTATTCTTTCCTCACTTGTAATACATAGTAAGCTAAAATGCTGCACTCTTACAAGGCAACAACATCCTCACAAATTAGCAGCTAGTACCAAGTCTCCTACTTGCTTTTAAAAAATCAGTGGGAGTCCTTCCACTGGCTACACTGGGCATTGCATTAGACACTAACAGAAAATGAAAGAGGAGGGGACACATCTAACTGGACATATTAAGAATAAAGTGGTATTATTTTTAGCAACCACACAAAAAAGTTTTCAGGTACTTTTATATTTGTATTTTATTAAGACTAAGCTTTACTGGAACAATTTCAAAATCATTTGCAAAGAAAATTCTCTTTACTGTTGAATCATAACCAATGAATGTGTTTTAGATATTTAGTTCCATTGGTACAAATCTGAAGAAACAAATTTAAAAGAAAAAAAAAATCTATTGGCTTCATTTGTAAGCTTCCCAAAGACAAAAAATAAGGAGACAAAAGATGCTTACCTACCTTTTCGTAACTGTTGTTCTTCGAAATGTGTTGCTCATGTCCATTCCATTCTAGGTGTGCATGTGCCCATGTGCACAATTGTTGGAGATTTTTGTGTTAGCACTATCCAGAGGGTCAGCTGTCACACCCCCCTAAGTGCCAAGCTCATGTGTTGGTATACTGGTGCTGTCGACCACACATCCTCTCAGTTCCTTCTTGCTGGCAACTCCAACAGAGGGGTAGGAGGGCAGGTAATGGAACGTACATGAGCAACACATCTCAAAGAACAACAGTTATGAAAGGTAGGTAACAGTTTTTTTTCCTTTGGGCGCTTGCTCATGTTGATTCCTTTCTAGGTGACTCACAAGCAGTATACTCAGAGGTGGGATCAGAATTCACAGTCTAGTGGCTTGAAGTATTGCTCTATCGAAGCCAGCATCGTCCAGGGGCAGGCCTGCTGGATAAGTGCGTAAAGAGACGTGAATGTGTGGACTGATGACCAGGTGGCCACCCTACAGATTTCCTTGATAGGCACCTGGGCTAGGAAAGCTGCCAAAGAGGCTTGTGGGGGGAGGGTCACCATCGCCGGAGGTGGTACCTTCACCTGATCGCAGCAGCAGCAGCAGCAAATGCAGGCAGTGATCCAAGAATAAATTCCTTGAGCAGACACTGGATGACCTTTCATCCTGTCTGTCGGCCACCACAAAGAACAACTGCAGAATGGCTTGGTCCTTTCAACGTAGAAGACTAGTAACCTCCTGATATCTACGAAATGCAATCTAAGCTCCTCCTCCGACTTATGCGGCTTTGGAAAAAAGATGGGCAAGTATGTATCCTGGCCTGTATGAAACTGAGAGACTACCTTGGGCAGAAAAGCTGGGTGTGACCACAGCTCGACCTTGTCTTTGTAGACCGTATAGTGTGGGTCTGAGGTAAGCGCTCTAATCTCAGAGACCTGGCGGGCAGATGTTATCGCAGCTAGGAACATGACCTTTCAGGACAGGAGAGAGCAGGAATGCGACCTTTCAGGACAGGAGGAGAGAGCAGGAATCACAGAATCATAGGACTGGAAGGGACCGTGAAAGAGCATCTATTCCAGTCCACTGCACTTGTTGCAGGACTAAGTATTATCTAGACCATCCCTGACAAGTGTTTGTCTGACCTGCTTTTAAAAATCTCCAATGATGGAGTCCACAACCTCCCCCTACGCAATTTATTCCAGTGCTTAACCACTCAGAGTTAGGAAGTTTTTCCTAATGTCCAACCTAAACCTCCCTTGCTGCAATTTAAGCCCATTGCTTCTTGTCCTATCGTCACAGGTTAAGAAAAAAAAATTTCTCCCTCCTCCGTGTAACAATCTATGTCATGTCGCCTCTGAGTCTTCTCTTTTCCAGACTAAACAAACATTTTTCAATCTTTCCTCAGAGAGGTCATATGTTTTCTAGACCTTTAATAATTTTTGTTGCTCTTCTCTGGACTTTCTCCAATTTGTCCACATCTTTCCTGACATGTGGCACCCAGAACTGGACACAATACTCCAGTTGAGGCTTAATCAGTGCAGAATGGAGTGGAAGAATTACTTCTCATGTCTTGCTTACAACACTCCTGCTAATACATCCCAGAATGATATTTGCTTTTTTTGCAACAGCATTACACTGTTGACTCATATTTAGCTCGGGGAAGCCAGAGGCTTGAAGGGGGATCCCTGACATTGATGTGTAGGGAGTGATCGTGACTCAACCAATGACCTTATGTGTGGAGATTGCCCAGGTGGTCTCCCACCCCACGAACTGCAGGGGGTAGCCCTAAGGTATTATGTCGAGCACCCAATGGTCTAAGGTTAGCCACAACCAGGCCGATCAGAAAGGGCACAGGCGACTGAGGAAACAGCAGGGGAAGTAGATCCTGGGAAGTGACTGGGGTGCCGTCCTCGGGGGCATCCTCAAAATGCCTGCTTCCAGCTTCCTTGGACTCCGGAAGAACAGGCTGGGCGGAGGATCAGGAGGACAAAGTGCGACACTGTTTAAATCAGTTGTCTTTGTCCTTCCTGAAGGAGCTGGACTGGGGACATCCCAGGGCCCTGTGAACTTCAACCGCTTTTTAGGCACCGGGGAGGGAGTACAGTGCCGGGTGGATTCTGGTGCCGGTGGTGCACTGCATGCCGATGCTGAGATGCCAGGCATGGAATGAGATCGAGAGGGCTACAAGGTGGACGACATGCAGGCTCCATGAGGAGGGCCTTCAAGCGGATATCCTGCTCCTTCCGAGTTTGAGGGTGAACGTTTTTGCAGATCCTGCACTTGTCCTCTCTGTGGGACTCCCCCAAACACTTTAAACAGCTCTCGTGTGGGTCACTAGTGGGCATCGGCTGGCTGCACAATGAACATGGCTTAAAGCTTTGGGAATGGGGCATGCCCCACTCCGAGGCCAAGTCCCTCTAACTCCTGAACTACTATTCTAACACTTAAAGGTCTAACTACCTATCAGCTAGCAACAAAGGAGACAGAACAATGGACTGTAAGAACTGCTAACGCTCTTGCGATGCAAGACAAGACACTCTGACCAACTGTCACAGGTGGTAAGAAGGAACTGAGAGGACAGCACTTAACATACCAATGCATGAAAGTGGAACTCCTGGGGGCACTACAGCCAACCCTATGGATACCGCGAAGATAAAAATCTCTGATGACTATGCACATGGGTGCACACACACTCGAAGATGATCAATTGTTTCTAGAACTATTAACACTGGTTAATAGTGCAATGGTGTAGTTATGTCTTCCTAGTCAAAATGTCAATTAGTAGCATCATAAAGGCTTGTTTCAATGCAAAAATAACCTGGTAATGGGAGCTATAGAAAACACCCACAATAGGGTAGATAACCTACTTTACTGAGGACAAAAATATCATTACCTTTGATTAAGCCTGTGCTTAACTCCAATTAAAGTCAATGGCACGTAAACACATGCTTTAAATGGGACTGAATCACATGCTCATGCATTCCTGCTGTCCTGAATTGTGGCCTTGCTGCTTTACTAAATGTAAATAAAATAATGTAAAAATATTTTGTATTTAACGTCATTCCAATATTTTAACACACATTTTTATGATGGAATATAATACTAGCTGACAAAACTATCTGACTGGAGCACTGTCCTGGATGGGTATAAACTGTTCAGGAAGGACAGGCAGAGGAGAAAAGGTGGAGGAGTTGCACTGTATATAAGAGAGCAGTAGGATTGCTCAGAGCTCCGGTATGGAACTGGAGAAAAGCCCATTGAGAGTCTTTGGGTCAAGTTTAGAGGCGAGAGCAACAAGGGTGATGTTGTGTGGGTGTCTGCTATAGACCACCAGACAAGGAGGATGAGGTAGATGAGGCTTTCTTTGGACAACTAAAAATTTTCCAGATCACAGGCCCTGGTTCTCATGGGGGACTTCAATCACGCTGACATCTGCTGGGAGAGCAAGACAGCAATGCACAGACAATCCAGGAAGTTTTTGGAGAGTGTTGGGGACAACCTCCTGGTGCAAGTCCTGGAGGAACCAACCAGGGGCCTTGCTCCTCTTGACCTGCTACTCACAAGAATTGCTTGGAGAAGTAGAAGTGGGTGGCAACCTGAGCAGCAGTGACCATGAGATGGTCAAGTTCAGGATCCTGACAAAAGGAAGAAAGGAGAGCAGCAGAATATGGACCCTAGACTTCAGAAAAGCAGACTGACTCCCTGGGGAATGGGTGGGAAGGATCCCCTGGGAGGCTAATATGAGGGGGAAAGAAGTCCAGGAGAGCTGGCTGTATTTTAAAGACGTCTTATTGAGGGCACAGGAACAAACCATCCTGACGTGCAGAAAGAATAGCAAATATGGCAGGCGACCAGCTTGGCTTAACAGAGAAATCTTCGGTGAGCTTAAACACAAAAAGGAAATTTACAGAAAGTGGAAACTTGGACAGATGACTAGGGAGGAGTATAAAAATATTGCTCGAGCATGCAGGGGTGTAATCAGGAAGGCCAAAGCACAATCAGAGTTGCAACTAGCAAGGGATGTGAAAGGTAACAAGAAGATATGTTAGCAACAAGAAGGTGGTCAGGGAAAGTGTGGGACCCTTACTGAATGGGGAGGTAATCAAGTGACAGATAATGTGGAAAAAAAACTGAAGTACTCAGTGCTTTTTTTGCCTCGGTCTTCACAGACAAGGTCAGCTCCCAGAATGCTGCACTGGGAAGCACTGTATGGGGAGGAGGTGAGTAGCCCTTAGGGGTAAAAGAACAAGTTAAGGACTATTTAGAAAAGTTGGACATTCACAAGTCCATGGGTCTGGATCTAATGCATCCGAGGGTGCTGAGGGAGGTGGCTGATGTGATTGCAGAGCCATTGGCCATTATCTTAGAAAACACTTGGCAATCGGGGGACGTCCCGGATGACTAGAAAAGGGAAAATATAGTGCCCATCTTTAAAAAAGGGAAGAAAGAGAATCCGGGGAACTACAGACCGGTCAGCCTCACCTCAGCCTCTGGAAAAATCATGGAGCAGGTCCTCAAGGAATCCATTTTGAAGCACTTGGAGGAGAGAAAGGTGATCAGGAACAGTTGACAGGGATTCAACAAGGACAAGTCATGCTTGACCAACCTGATGACCTTCTATGATGAGATAACTGGCTCTGTGGATATGGGGAAAGCAGTGCACATGATACACCTTGACTTTAGCAAAGCTTTTGATACTGTCTCCCACAGTATTCTTGCAAGCAAGTTAAAAAAGTATGGTTTGGATGAATGGACTATAAGATGAACAGAAAGGTGGCTAGGTCGTTGGGCTCAACAGGTAGTGATCAATGGTTCAATGTCTAGTTGAGGTATCAAGCGGAGTGCCCCGGGGTCGGTACTGGGGCCAGTTTTGGTTCAACATCTTCATTAATGATCTGGATGATGGGATAGATTGCATCCTCAGCAAGTTCACAGATGATTCTCAGCTGCGGGGGGCGGGGGGGAGAGGTAGATATGCTGGCGGGTAGGGATAGGGTCCAGAATGACCTAGGCAAATTGGAGGATTGGGCCAAAAGAAATATGATGAAGTTCAAAAAGGACAGGTGCAGCATCCTGTACTTAGGACGGAAGAATCCCATGCACTGCTACGGGCTGGGGACCTACTGGCTAAATGGCAGTTCTGCAGAAAAGGACCTGGGGATTACAGTATATGAGTCAGCAGTGTGCCCTTGTTGCCAAGAAGACTAATAGCATATTGGGCTGCATTAGTAGGAGCATTGCCAGCAGATCCAGGGAAGTGATTATTCCCAGCTATTTGGCACTGGTGAGGCCAAATCTGGAGTACTGCGTCCAGAAAGGATGGGGACAAATTGGAGACAGTCCAGCGGAGGTAACAGAAATGATTAGGGGGCTGGGACACATGACTTATGAGGAGAGACTGAGGGAACTGGGCTTATTTATTCTTCAGAAGAGAAGAGTGAGAGGGGATATGATAGCAGCCTTCAACTACCTGAAGGGGGGTTCCAAAGAGGATGGAGCTAGGCTGTTCTCAGTGGTGGCAGATGACAGAACAAGAAACAATGGTCTCAAGTTGCGGTGGGGGAGGTCTATGTAGGATATTAGGAACAACGGGTGGTGAAGCACTGGAATGTGTTACCTAGGGAGATGGCGGAATCTCCATCCTTAGAGGTTTTTAAGGCCCGGCTTGTCAAAGCCCTGGCTAGGATGATTTAGTTGGGGTTGTTCCTGCTTTGAGCAGGGGGTTGGACTAGATGACCTCCTGAGGTCTCTTCCAACCCTAATCTTCTATGCTTCTTTGAAAACATTTTGATTTTTTTAATCTAGTCCTTTGCATCATGCAACCCTTACAATGAAGTTTCCCTGCTAAGAATCAAGAGACTTTTCAAACTGTAATATGGTCCATCGTAAAATAATGCCAAGTTATCATGCCATGACAAGCAATATGTATGAAATGACTTTTTTTTGTACAACAGAGTAAGAGACAGATCTTGCCAATACACACAGGAGTAACTTTACATATGGGAGCCGTCACACTGAAGCCAGTGGGATTAATCATGTAAATGAAATTACTCACACGTGTAAGAATTTGCAGGATGCCACTGTAAACCTCTTTACAACTGAAAAGGTTAATTAATATTTGTTGGGGGAAGAAGGAGATTGTTTTTTAAACAGACAAAAGAATTCTTCTGGTTGTGTTGCTAGATTTTTAAGTATATTGTACATTTTCAGATCTCATGCTCTGCAGGGTGTTATGCTTTCCTGGATTCCAGTAAAATATATTTTGTATGGCAGCTGTACCAAATTATGTGGTTTATACCAGTCTATATGGCAAAAGTAAAAACTCCAACTCCCTTTCACCCCACTCTGCCAAACAGAAGGCCATATAACTCCTGCTCTCCTGCTAAATTTACTGCTTCGCAAACTCATTAGTAAAGGGAATTTACCTTCGCCCGCACTGCTCCTTTTTAGTTGAGATAGATTAAGTCTGTAATATGAACCCTACTCTGTTCTTCCAATAAACTTGATCTTAATTCTCTACTTGCTCACAGTACCAAAATTTACACTAGTGTAATGTTACAGAATTAAATTAAATTTCTCCAGATTTAACACTAATTCAGAAATCATTTAAGTGGTGGTTAACTTTAAACATATACTTAAGTCACTGAAGTCAGAGAGAAAGAGCAGGATTTTACCTTTTTAGAAAAGAAACTGACTTTCTTTTTAAAAAAAGTCCCTTTAACCTATAAAATAAAAAGATGCATCTTAGAATGTGGAAACTGACATCTTCCTGTCTCTTGAGAAGTTCTCACAGGACAGAACTCACTCTGCATTAGGGTACTCTATATAGAAAAAAGTTTGAACTTAGACAGTATTCAGAGTTTTTCTTTAGCTTTATCTTTTTTCCCATAGGCAGATGATGAGCAGAAGCTTTTTTAAAAAACAAACAAACAGAATAGACCTGCTATTCTTTAAATCATTCTTCCTAGTACTCTCCCTCTCCCAGTGCCAGGTTCTCTACCCAAGTCCTCCCAAGCCCCACCCACCATGCATTCACAGGAATTCACCAGCTTCTTCTCCTTTTCATCAGCCATCCATTCAGAAATTAATGCTACCCCATTCTAACCAGGGGCAAGAGCTATACCTTAAGCTTCTCTCTCTCTCTCCAGCCCTCTTATTACCAGTCATGGACCCCCTCCCTGATATGAAAGAAATGCCTAGGGGAGATTTGATAGTGTTAGAAGTGTTATTTCTAGGGGAATTCTGCACCAAAAAATTAGAAATTCTGCACACAATACTTTAAAATTCTGTAAAATTCTGCATATTTTATTTCTCAAAATAACACAAAATAAACATGCCAGTTTCAATTATTCTAGTAATTTATTTCAAACTGTCAGCAAGCGTGTCTGTAACAATACAGACAAAAAAAGTTTTTGTAAACTAATAGATTCCTTACTAGGCATATTAGTACAGAACGCTGAGTAATACATTTAAATTACAGTACAGAACTGTATTTTCTGCACTCATCAGAAGCAGTGCAATGGCTTGGCGGTGTCAGAAATAACGGAGGAACTGAGGGAGAGGGAAGGAACCTGGAGGGCTGCTGGGTGTGGGCAGGAGAAGTATGGAATAGGCTTTTTAGGGGAGGGGCAGGATTGTTAGGGAGTTGGGGAGCCTCCCACATGCAGATCCTGGCTGACCCCAAACCTCTCCCATTCAGTCAGACACATCTGCCCCTGTCCCCCCATACTGATGGGTCTCTGCAGCCTCCTCCAACATTGCCATGTGTCCCTGCAGCCCCCCTTCCTGGTCCCCATGTGGCCTTGCACCTCTCCTCCCATTCAGCCCCTGCCTCAATGCTATCACCCCATTAGCTCCTGAGCCCACCCACCCCGTCTGTCCCTCCCACTAGCCATTTTGAACCCCCAGAAGTTCTATGTGCCCCACTCTGTCTGTCCTAACCTGGCTCTGCAGGCAGGGTGCTGTGATGAACTTCTATTCCTAGGGGAATTCTGTGCCACTGCACGCACAGAGAACTCTTCCCCCCCACGCCCACCCCCCCAGAAAATACATTCTACCCTGTAGAGTGCTGCAGTTCTGCCTTTTGCCCATCACAGGCTACTGTGGCACCAGAACAGCCTGCTGCATTCATGCTGTTGGCTGTTCTATCATCAGCACTTCTTGGGCAGAATGTATTTTCTGCTGGAAAAAAAAATTTGGTGGGTCACATGAATCCTGTTTCCATTTTTGAAATTTTGATGAAAACATCATTAAAAATTCACACACACACACACACCCCCAATATTCAATAAGCTCCAGAGTGTGGTATGTCAGACTCAGACAGGTCAGAATCATGTTGAAAACACTTAAAAAGAAAGCAGTGACTCTCAATGCATTGTATTGCAGTGAGTGGAACATTAACAAAAGACATGAACGTGAAGAGTCAGAGCAACTTCGTAAAAAGAAAATGAATGGTTCCGAAAGCCTCATTAGTTGAGGGTTATTATGTATTCTTGTTGGTCTGAACAATTAAAAAAGATTTCACAATGACTGTCCTTCATTTGAAGGATAGCAGTGGAATCTGGTATACATAACCTTAGGAAAGACAAAATATGAATGGCTGGCAGTTTAAAAACTATTTCCAACCACTCCCCAAAATAACAAATCTAAGAACTCTGAAGTTGTTAAACAAGACCTCTGTTATTTAGTTTGCAGACTCAGATTGATTAGCAAATTATAGACATAGTGTAAAATATAGATAGTCTCTGTCCCATCTCTTTATGATGATGTCAGCATGTCTGAACAGCTTCCAACAAACAACTGGAGGGTAGAGGAATATCACAATTCATCTAGAAAGTCAAATGCCCTTCTCCATCCTGTCTCATTTGAGAAGGAATCAGGGTATCTTAGTGGTTTAAAGCTTATGGTATCAGAGATATCTAGACTCACTGGAATAAAAGGTTCAAATTCCAGTAGGGTTTCATCCTTCCATGGTAGACTAGTTGAGTTCCAAGTGAAAATTAAGGACCTGTTTGCTCAATATTGACATTGAGGATCCAAGGGTATTTTAGTTGAGGTAGATATTTAACTCCAGTGTCCTTGGACAAAATTTCTCATGTTTTGCATGGGAAGTTTGCCAAGTATAGCTGTTCTCTCCCACTTCAATAAAGAGAGTGAAGAAATTCCTAAATGAATTTTTTTTAAATGTTTTATGAATCTTGAGGATGAAAGATGCTATATAAAATGTGAGGCATCATCATGGCAGCCATCCACTTTCAGATGAACATGAAAGAACTGTTGGTTTGGTTCAGATTTTTTTAAATAGAAGAATGAGAATCTGAAATGCAAGAGTTGTTAAACTACAGTTTTGTTTTTCTTTTGTTTGCAAAACAAAACTGCATATTTTGCTATTACAAATTACTATTTCACACAGTATAACTGTGAAGACTTCTTTAACAGGACTGGTTTATCCTTCGAGTATTCACTTAAGCAGGTTTTAAGAAGATTCTAAATTGGGCATAAATTAATGTGGAGAAGATTCAGGAGCTTTAGAGATGTTTCTGCTTTACGGACTTGATAATTATTGTACTTCACCTTTAGTACATTTTCATTCACTTAGTTTCTTACAAAGAACTTCAAAAATATTGAAAGACAACACACTATCAGCTGAATTGTACTTGGCAACCTCAGAAAAGAGATGCCATTGAGCATATCCATCAGAAACGCCAAAACGTTAACAAGTATGGAAGTTACAAGTAAGGTCACATATGGAACTTGACATCAACCATAACAACCAATTCATGCATTCATACTATTAAAATTAAATGTTTTAAGGTTAAGAAATAAGGTTGTTTGGGTAAAAGTCAAAGATTTTTAGTACTTTAGTATTTTTGTTAGAGGCAGTTAACTACTAAGTCTAAATGATTGAACCAAATGATACATTGACAACGTAGCTTTCTCTTAGAGCAGGGATGGGGAACCTATGGCCATAGGCCGGATCCAGCCTGCTGCTCAATTTCATCTGGCCCGCAGCAAGTCTCCATGCCGCGACCCAGAAGCCCCGAGCCTTGGCTCGCCCTGCTGTGGGCAGAAGCTAGGGTTGCCAAGCTGTTAAAGTTCGGTCAACTCTGCACAGTTCCCGGAAGCAGCCAACATGTCCCTGTGGCCCTTAGGTGCAGGGGTAATCAGGGAAACTCTGCATGCTGCCCCCACCCCCCAACGCCAGCTCTACAGCTCCCACTGGCCACACCGGCTGTCTCTGGGAGCAGCGCAGATCCAGCATTAGACCTGCTGCGCTGCCAACTAGGAGCCGCCTGAAGAAAGTGCCACCGGGCCAGAGCTCACACCTCAAACCCCCTGCCCCAGGTTGGAACCCCCCCACACACCCTAACTTCCTCCCAAACTCTGCACCCCCATCTGCAACCTCTTGCCCCATCCCTGAGCACCCTCCCTCACCCAAACTCCCTACTGGAGCCCACACCCTAAACCTTTTCCTGCACCCCAACCCCCTACCCCAGCCCTGAGACTGCTCCTGCACTCCAAGCCCCTTGGCCCCAGCCCCACCCCAGAGGCCATACCCTCCTCTCACACCCCAACCTGGAGCCCCCTCCTAAACCATGAACCCCTCATTTCTGGCCCTACCCCAGAGCCTAGGGGAAGGCCCAAGCCTCCATGCCCCCACCCTCCTCACAGGGCTGTGTGTGGCCTGCAATGGATTTTTTTTGTGGGTCAATGGCCCCGATAGAAAAAAGTCTCCCCAACCCTGTCTTCGAACTATATGTAAAAACATCCATACCTACTGTTATTTAAACCATACACAAACCACAAAATTAACTGAAATAAAAAGCCCAAAACACACACAACCATCAGTTCAGCACGAGTTGACTCTTTTCACAAAATAATTTCACATACCTACAGCTAAGCAAGCATCGTTACAGAAAGAACTATGATCTGACTAAACTAGAGATTTATTTACAGATGTAGGGCTGAAACATTTTTCTTTACTTTGGTTTCATTATTAGGCAATGTTATAATGAAATATTCCTTGTCTTTAGATAGTCTTTGTAAAGATACTTTGAATCCTTCTGGCATGAGCACATTATAAATATGTAATAAAATTATAAGAAATTACCTTTACTATACTATTTATGTAAAGCTGTATATTAAGGAGCATAAGCAGTACTGTCATGTGCAAAATAAAATTTGGACTGTACCTTATATTATAAAATGTAATCCCAAACATCATTTTTTGCTGTGTCCAGCACATAAATGTTTTTATTACGATGGTAAACATAAAAGGTTCAGCAGAACACAGTTAATCTTCCAGGTTTTGCCTGCATCTTATAAAATGTGTGTTAACAGTTCTTTAGAGTGTCTGACATCACAGCCAAAGAGTAGATCAATATTAAAAACGGACAACAGCTGTTTAAATATTTTTTTTTATTTACAGTGGTTTCTACCTAGTTTAATAAAACATCAGTCTCTCAGCAGAAAGTCTTCCAGAATATCACCTGCATGTGGAGCATTTTAAAATGTTATTTTTTAAAATGTGAAGTACAGTTCCTTAATAGTTCAATAAAAATACTTTAAACATTGAACAGCAGAGTTTCAGGATGTAAAGACAGTATTCTAACACTTTGAAACCTGGGTTACAGTCTGACACTGGACTTCCATACTTCTAGTGTCACAAATGATATCCCTTTTCAATAAAAGCTTGTTCAAGTTCAATTGACTTAGTGATAGTAAGAGATCTACGAATGGTTAGGGCTTCGCAACAGAGAAGCTACTCCTTATTCCAAGAGGGGATAACCTCGTTGGTTATGTCCACATAATGCCAGCCTCACGATATGAGGCCATCTGGTCATGCCCTGATTTTAGGAGCAGAATGACCCACTGCTCTTTCACTTCCCCATATCTCCCCCTTTCGCTCACCACACTTCTCACTCTCCTTCTCCCTCCTATATTGGAAATCATCCTTCTAACAGCTGACTGTTGTTCTACACGGTATACATCAGGACAATAAAATGAAACTTTGTGAAGAAAAGAATGGAGCAATATAGAACTACTGATGGAAGGAGTGGATTAGAGGGCAAAATTAGTAGGAAAGGGAACTAATTAGATCAAACATCTATCCATATAGTTGGTTTAAAGAACCTGATCTTTTAATCATTCGCTCTGTGAATAAACATGGTTTATTCTTAGGGGTTCTCTTTGGGTTGGGAGGTGGTGGGGAAGATGGCATTTGCATAGTCTTAGAGCAATGAAGCTATGAGCAGTTCTCTATAAGTTTCAATTGTTCTTCCTTTTACCATTAAATGTCTTCAAGTTGTTAATAGCTACTACTGCACATGCTGTTTTTTTCTAGGGTTTTGAGGGTTTTAGATGCATTTGCTTCTGAATAATTGATGTCAGTTTCTTTATTTCTCTCTCTTCATCTGCTCCGGATTTGTAAAAAAATTCAAAAATATTAAATAAAGGAATACTGATAGTTGTCAAATGCCTAGCATCAGCTGAGTTTTTTTTTAAATGTATATCCCAGATGTTTAGGGCGTAATAGAAAAATTTAGCCATGTTCAAAGTTGTTTGCTTTGTAAAATAGGAGCTAAGATTATGCCAGTCAGAACTCCTTTACTGTATCCAAGGTCACAGCTAGTTCCCCAAGGAAACTTCTCTGCAAGAACATACAATGACACATCTCACAAGCAGAATGAACAAGAAACTGCTGAGATATGTGAATGTCTTCTTTGAAACCTTGCTTGCCAGCTGTTATATGCCTTCCCTCATCTCCTGCTAATTCTAAAAGTAATTCAGAAGATACAACAGCGCAATGCAATCACCGTTCAGTCTGATACAGATGTCAAGGGATCAGCTCCATATCCTTTGAAAGGCTTCAAGCATATTAAACAACTTTACTGTTTTCTCTCCTTGCTACTGTTCAATCTCTGGATTTTATTAAGACTCCAGGTGTTTTCAGTTACAAAGTAGAAAATGTTTTGTCCATTTCTACAAGAAAATCCATTTTATGTATTCAAAATACATATTTGTTTTTTATACTATAAAACCTAGAAAGCTCCGGTTGTTGGAGGAATGTATTTCAAGCCTTTCAATTAAGGATGGCTCAGACAAAGGCCTAAATCCAATATTGTTTAAAACATCAATGTTTGAGAGATGCTGAGTTAGGGCTCAAAATATGTTTTGTTACATGACTAACATTACACTCTTCCTCCAAGGCTGCTCAATTTAATCTTTTATGGTATCTAAAGCATTTTCACACACAAAAAAATGTTTAAAACTAGCTGTAAAAAGTTCACATTTAAGATTCAAGATCCTAACACTCTGGCTCTGACATTTTATTTCATGACTGGATTATTCCTCAATCTCCATTTTGGGTACAAAAATGGTTGAATTATTATTTTTTTAAAAAAAGAGGGGGCGGGGAATTCCTCTGACTTTTTACAGTGAGCTGAGAGATTGACAAAAAGCCCTAGAAGCTGAAACACCTCACACAACTGGAACCAGGCCAACACACACACTGCCAGTGCAAGCTTTCCGATCCATCATGTCAATGTGCCTTTACTTGGACAAAGAGGAAGTAACTAAGTATTGTATTATGTTAAACAGATCATATCCGATCATTGTTTGGACAGCCCCAAGTTACACTGGCACAATGTGGTGGGGAGAATTAGCTTTATTTTGGATTTTTGTTTTATGATGTGATATGCAAGTATACAAAAGTAAAAAGGAAAGGAGTACTTGTGGCACCTTAGAGACTAACAAATTTATTTGAGCATAAGCTTTCGTAAGCTACAGCTCACTTATACAGAAGTGTAATTCACTTTCTCGCCAGATAGTGGCAAAAGAGGGGGAAAATGTGCCACTGCCATATAATTTGAGACCTGAGGTTTCTGTAAACCTACTATCTAAACAGTAGTTCTGTTTAGTCAATTATTTGTCTTATTCTCTCATGCATTCCACCCCTACTATAACAACTTCAAAGTAACCACTGTAATATTTTATTACAAGTATATACAAGAATACAAATATCAGGACAAAATAGGTTGCCATAATCCTTTTAAAAATTTATCTTTGCACATGGATGAACATTTTGTCCTCTTAGTCTTCATTGGCTAGATAGAATTCTAATATTCATAGTGGTGATTGTGATCTACATCACAAACTGTACCAACAAGTTTTGGTACACTCCCTGATGAATAAAGTGTCATTTTCAGATGATTTCTCCACTCCACAGTTCCAGATGTTTTTTACATCTGCAGAATTTCAAGACTTTAACCGCTTGAGTTTGTACAAAAGGGTCTAACTTTAAAGATCTAAAATAAGAGAAATCACTGCAAGATGACTTTACATAAAAAAATCGAGACAATATTTTGCACAAGACTTCTAGCCAAAGCTACCTTAAAATTAGCCTTTGATGTTAAAAGAAAATTAAGTGTAAAGCAAGCGGTCACAATACAATGTTTGGGTCCAGGATTTAAAGCCAATGATGGTTATTCTGCAGGTTCTTGTGTTGTATATCAGAGTACAAGACACTGTATGTTTAAATCCACAGTTAAAAGCATATGAATGAAGTTACTTTATATTCAGATTTCCTAACAAAAAATGTGGAGCTATTCATTTACAAATAGAATGTGAGGGAACCACTCCTACTGACAAGCTGCCCTAGCTGCCATTGACTAAATACAGACCTTTGTTCTGAAATGAAAGACACACTCTCCTGGCAGAGAACACAACACAAACACATTGTAATAAGTCTTCAGGTATACCCGATTAAGATTTTTTGCTGGCAACACTGTAGATAGCATGAATACAAATACAAATACAAAAAAATCCTACATATGTGATTTGATATAGTGTACAGTTAAAGAGTCATTCAAGACAGACAGGTTCTTGGGTCCCCTAACATCATTATCGTACCACTGGCTAGGTCTGTCCTTCCACTGTAAAGAAGTGAGTACACAAACCAGACTTTATATACAAGACTTACAGTGATTTGCCATACTGCTTTGGTTTTTTTCCTGGCTTAGAGAAAATTAGGAGCTTTATTGCTCACTTCAGTCCTCACTTCAAAGTCAAAGAGATCAGATTCTGAGGAATGAAGTGCTGCAATTACTATAATTGTTACTTTAAAAATATGGTAAGAATTCTATTTTTCCATGAGTTTTCAAACCCCGCTGGTCAACTAACCTTTCTAATCATCTGTAACAGAAGGAGCACACAAAACAAACATTTTATAATGTTATTTTTTAAATGGTAAAACCTTATAAAATAAGCTAGCATGAATCTTTTACTTCTGAACAATGGCAACCTACAATAGTCCAGCTGTGTGTTACCTCCCAAGGTAAGTTAGCACATTCACTCTTTTAATCTATTAGTGTTTTTTTCCCACCTGATCATTCTGTTCCCACTAACTATGAGGGAAGTGGTGAGAACAGATGCCCATAAACAAAGGAAAGCCATTAGGCATTTTATAATTATAAGAGGGCTTGTCCCAGGCTGTTTGAGAATCAGCTCCTCATATTGGTACATGAGAGCACAAAATGAACAAGCTTTTTTCCAATGAAATGAAAAATAGCAGGGTGTTGCTTTTTTGGCACTCAGAAAATTAACTGACTGCTTATTTTCAGGTTTCAGAGGAACAGCCGTGTTAGTCTGTATTCGCAAAAAGAAAAGGAGTACTTGTGGCACTTTAGAGACTAAAATAGTCTCTTAGAGTCTCTTAGACTTTATAGTCTCTAAGGTGCCACAAGTACTCCTTTTCTTTTTGCTTATTTTCAGTAATGCTGGGTACAAAGTAGTAGATGAGCAGACAATATTTAGAAACAAAATTTATATATAAGGTCACTCTGCTCATAGGATGCTGTTTTGGAAGTTATTTTCATTGACTTCCTTTTATACGCAATTTTTGAAATTTATTTAGGAAAATAAAAAGCCACATATTGCAGCTGATATTGTAGCTTCTAACTGATGAAGAAAGAAGTTAGGAAATCACACATCCTTCAATCCTGCCACGACAGTTTTCGTGTGGACAAGCATCTAACCCTCACATTACCCTTGTCAAACTCTGTCTCCTGTCAGTGATGAGAATTACCCCATCTTATGAAGCTTCACAGCTATTACATTTCCCAAAAGCTTAGCTGTGTATGACGTTCCAGGGTGCAATCCATACTAGTGAGGGGCTGTGTCACTCCAACCCAGCAAGCTTGGTGTCTCACAATGCTTTGCTGTTGCTGCTTCTAAGCTGGGTTGCTCATAAACAGCCTACCAGAATGCAGGTCACACCCTGAGTGTCTGTGTACAGCTACAATCCTGGTCCAGAAGCTCTGACCTCAGCCATATGTCAGCACACATCAGCCACACTCTGGCTTCCACCAGCTTGGGTTACCAAACAAACATACTCCCAGTCCTGGATTCTCTCCAAAAATGTGTTCTGCACTGTCCAGCCCTCTCCTGGACAGTCCAGATATATTAGGTCTGTTCCCCTTCTTGGGGGATCAGTATACAACAATTTGCCATTTTAAATAGAATTAGCCACTCAGTTCAAAACTAATCCAGTTGTGATTAAAGAATACAACATGTTTATTTAACTATAGAGCAACAGGTTTTAAAGTGAGTACAAGTACTAATGCATTAAAATCAGAAATGTATGCAAGCTAAATAAAGAGAAAATGCTTCCTAGTACTAAACTTAAGCTACACTTGGTTCAAGGTGAATTCTTATCACAGATTTTCAGTAGCTTTGCAGACCAAGTTTCAGGTCAGGATCTGCCCCCAAGGTCTAACGGCTACTTCTTTTGTCTTCTTAGGTGAAAAAGAGTTCAGCCACCCTTTGAAAACGTATTGTCCTGAGAGTCACTGCCCAAGAAAGTTCTTTCCAGCTGGGAACAAGGAGACAGAGTCTGTTAAAGAAGAGGTATTATACCGTTGTTTGCTAAAATGAAGATCCGTTTATTCCTATCCCCTTTTCTTGACAAAGAATGGCCACTTGACAAGTGATGGCCCATCAGCTTTGATGACACCTGGCTAGAGTGCCCTTTGTCTTTGACAGGTTTCAGAGGAACAGCCATGTTAGTCTGTATTCGCAAAAAGAAAAGGAGTACTTGTGGCACCTTAGAGACTAACCAATTTATTTGAGCATGAGCTTTCGTGAGCTACAGCTCACTTCATCAGATGCATACCGTGGAAACTGCAGGAGACTTTATATATACACAGAGAATATGAAACAATACCTCCTCCCACCCCACTGTCCTGCTGGTAATAGCTTATCTAAAGTGATCAACAGGTGGGCCATTTCCAGCACAAAACCTGGATTTGTGCTGGAAATGGCCCACCTGTTGATCACTTTAGATAAGCTATTACCAGCAGGACAGTGGGGTGGGAGGAGGTATTGTTTCATATTCTCTGTGTATATATAAAGTCTGCTGCAGTTTCCACGGTATGCATCTGATGAAGTGAGCTGTAGCTCACGAAAGCTCATGCTCAAATAAATTGGTTAGTCTCTAAGGTGCCACAAGTACTCCTTTTCTTTGTCTTTGAGAAGCAGGTTTATATGCATTTCCCAGACTTGTCTGGTAAACACGCAACAGTCAGCATTTATAAAGTTCTTAACTTATGATGTTGTTACTTACATTTCACCATGATGTTACTGACTAGCAAGTTATTAGTTTTCAAATGATACTCCACAAGGCATATTTTGTACAAGGATTATTACAATAGTGTGTTGGGTGTGAATACAGGGATGCATTCCATCATACAGACACTGGAAAGAACATCCACCAATCTTAAAATGCAAATAAAAGTTACTCTACTTTCACTGGGGGGCAACGGAAAAGTGGCCTAGACCTTTTCTTGTAGTCCTGGAAGATGCTGCAAGACATCGCCATGCCATAACACATTTATTGTAGCACCATCGGACATAGGCTAGTGGATCCTCACTTGATACTACCCTCCACCTCTATAATTTTCTTTCCTTGCGTGTCTCAATCTCTTCTCCAGTTCCTTCTCCTCCCCAATTTACATTACATAAAATCAGTAAGTTTAACTGTTTATCACTATCCAACACAGACTGACCTAAAATTTTCTGGTTTTTTGTTGTTGTTTTTTGGTTTTGGCCTGAACAATGGATCTATTTCCCCTACTTTTGAATTGCAGTTCTGCTGTGTAAAGTGACTGAGTGTCAACATTTTTTTTAATTGTTCTTTAACCCAGGTTCTCTTCTTGTCCATCCCTCTCTTTTTCACCTAAGACGACAAAAGAAGTAGCCATTAGACCTTGGGGGCAGAAACTTGGTCAGCAAAGCTACTGAAAATCTGTGATAAGAATTCACCTTGAACCAAGTCTAGCTCAAGTTTGGTACTAGGAAGCATTTTCTCTTTATTTTGCTTGTATGCATTTCTGATTTTAATGCCTTAGTACTTGTACTCCATATCAATTATGGTCTGTTTAACAGGTAATTTCCCCACCCTTCTAACTAGCAGGCCTGGAAACGCAGCTCTAATTCTGAGTGCCAAGATTGGTTCCTTTAATTATTACAGACATCAGCAATAATTTAGGCTGAAAGCCAAACTGTGCCCTCAGGTGTCATGTGTGCAATCTTCATGGTCTTCAATTGGTTTGCATACACATAACTGATTCAAATTCCAATTTGGTGATGATACACAAAGAAAATAAATCTAACTTAATCCCTATTAGTTGGGTTGATTCTGCAGAGGAAAGAAGGAAAAAGCAGTAACAAAGTTATTCTGTCATTAAGGTAAGCTGATATGACTGAACACAGAAACAGGAATAAATCGGTTGAGTAGGAATGGTGCCATTTTCACTCACTTTACAAAAGACCTGCATCTTGAAATTTCTTGATTGTTACATATGCATATATTGATTTATACTGACTATCCAATTTGCTCTCTCTGTATATTGTTGTAATGTTTTGGGAAAAAGATAAAGTCGATTTAATTTAAAAAGAAGGATGGTCTGATATCCTGAAAGGGATTACTCGTGCTATAAAGTTAAGTGCGGACTACAGGATTTGTGGCATTCACAAAAACAATAGGCCAGATTCTCAGCTCCTGTAAAGCATTGGAATTACGCCAATATTCATCAGCTAAAGTACTAGCTATTAAGTGAAGTCTTTAAAACTCAAACTTGTACAAGTGCTTATCTGTGATAAGCAAAGGATGGTAAACACTGGTTGTGTTTGTTTTGCCTTTAAGACCAACTCTAAATGAATGACAAGACAAAGCAAGGAAAATCTTATCACTCAAAAGCTAAGAGTCTTCTTATTCGCTTTCCTCATTTTCCCTATTGCTAGGCAGGGTCTCTTTGCATGGTATAGTAAGGTACACACCAGTACATACTGCTAGTGTAGTTCAGCAGGATTTGGTAAAATAAAAACTGCACCACTAGAATTCTACTAAATTAAGATTTTTTAAGAGCAGGGGTTTTTATAGTGTATTTTTAAACACATTTTTATTCTAAATCTACTTTTGTCACACACAGAAGAGCACATCTCCTCAAAAACATGTGGTTTTCTTTTTCATTAGTGTCACTAAAATTCTTCCCAAGGGAAATTCAATTTATTTATAACCACTTGCTTATGCTGACCACAGTATACTATCTAGTCTCAGATTATCAATGGATACTTAAACTGGAAAAATAAGACTCAGGTGAGACCACTTTCATTTTCTAGCCTACAACAATTTTTAAGAAATTCCCTCTTGGAGACGTTTTATTTTTAATGCCTTCCACCTTATCCTCTACGACAGATTTAACAAAAATTGGTTTTTGCAGGTCACTGTTCTCTCCTTGTCACTAATTTTTTCCTTGCTTAAAATGCCTGTTGGTGCTCTCTAAATTGATTAGGTCTACCACAACATGCTCTAGTCTAATGCTACAGGTAGAACCATTAGAGACCATCAGGAGCACACTTATGAAATGGCAGGTAGAAGACATGCACTTGGTGTTGTGGATTTGCTATCATTCTGAGGAGGTGTGGATTTATTTTAGGTTACCTTTCCGTACTTTTCACTTTTCCCCCTCCACCTCCAATCACTGTTGTGCTTAAAAAGTTTTCCTTTCAGAGACTTCCTGCAAACGACTGGCTTAGTGGTCAGATCTTTTTCTGGCTCCACCATCTGAAATTGGATATTTTAGTGCCACTGCTACTTTTAGACAGTGAGGTATCTTTCTAAAATCATCACCGACAATGGCAAAATATTTACAGAGCCCAGATCTATGCTTAGATTCCACATTTAAAAAAATATTTTAGCTGTGTATTTTTCTTCTAAACCTCACTAAAATGTAGATTAATGTCCTCTGTTTCTGCTTGGTTGACAATACAATGAATTACATTTATTTTTCCTACATGGATCAGTGCAAATCACTGTCAGCTTCACTTTCAACCTTCACCTGTCCCTACTGTTTTTAATAGATTTTTTGCCAATGAGAATTCATCACATCATCATATTACAAAATCCAGCATTATGCAGCTTTTTTTTTTTGCACCTAACATGTTCACATATAAGCCTACTACTTTCCGTAGCAATTTTAGAACAAAAAATAATGCACTCTAACTAGGAGAAATCTAACTCCACAATAGTGGAAATTCCAGATCTGAGAGACTGAGGATTTTAATATAAAATTCTTTTGTTCACCATGCAAACTTTAATAAAATCTGCTGATCCTACTATTGGTTGCATAGGTGCCAATCTTTGCTCTTGATGCTGTACGCAGGTGGAAAGAAAGTGCAGTGCCTTAACTGAATAACAACTTAAATGACTATCAACTTCAAAGTTTCTTCTGGTGCATTTAAGTGCTAACAGAACTAACTAAAGCACAAATGTCCAGCTTGACAAACAAATTTAATTACAAAACAGGACAGCTGGTGAAGTTTTAATTTGGACTTGTTCTTTAACTACATTCAAATGTTAAAATAATAATTTAACAAGATAAAACTAGACTAGTTGTTGCTGACATAAATTGTAGATTAAAACAGCCAATCAAAAAGGAAGGTAGGGGAGTGTGTTTGTGTGGGGGAGGTGAGGGAGGGGCAGCAGCAGGGGAAGTTGGGGGCTTTTTTTGTATTTTAAGATTGAAAATAGTCCTAATACCTTTTATGTTTATAAAGAGATAAAAGCTGGCTGTCTTTAAATGTTCATTACCTAGTACAGTTGAGCCCATCAATTTCAAAGGCTCACTGCCAGCACAAAATTCAGCTGCCCTGGCAATGGCCCTTTGAAGAGAAAACGCCACCAGCAGGACGACAGACAATACGACTGTGCTCAAACAGCCCCTAGCGTGATAGCAAGCAGCTGAGCAAACATAATGGAAAAGGTGAAAGATTATTATTTACCAAAATGAAGCACATACCACCTGAAAAAGTTTCTTATTTAAAATAATAATTTATCATCAGTATTTCATTTCAAATAGCCTTCCTCTCAGCACCACTCCTCTTTCTTGGATGATCCCAAGCAGGTGCTTCCACAGCTGGTGTCACTGCCACTCTTCCGCTGGTCAGCAGGAGGCACCTGCTCCTTCCGTTTCAATGGGCAGATGATATACCTGTTTGTATTTTACTTGTTCTCTGCTGGTCTGTTTGGAAGCCTAGGTGAGTGACAGACTACATATATCTTTCACAAGTCAATGTCATGTGCTGACAGTCTTGTGATGGGCTTTTATTTCTGAGGTTATTACAGGTCCTTGCTTTTTAGATTTTTAAGGCCAGAAGGAGCCATTGGATCATTTAGTCTGATACCAAGAGCTGATAAATTTCACCTGGTTACCCCAGGACAGAGCACAATAATTTGTGTTTGGCTAAAGCACACCTTCCAGAAAGGCATCCCATCTTGATTTGAAGACATCAAGAGATGGAGAATGCCCCTCTTTTCTAGGTGTGTCCTAGAGGACAGAAGCCCCGAGACCCCCCCCCACCCCCTGCAGGGCACAAGCCCTGAGCTGCCCCCACAGTGTGCTAGATGGAAATGGGCGGCGTGGGGCTCCATGAGTTGTTCTTTAAACTGTTAAAAAGAAAAAAGAAAAAAAGAGCCCCATGCGGCTCATGGGACATGGTTTGGCTACCCCTGTTCTACACTGTTCATGTGCTGACAAGGGCAAATAGAATTCACATTTTTTAACTTAGTAACAAACCTGCTGATTGTGTTGTAAAATGAATATTGCTTGAAATACTACGATACTCTTTTCCTCTCCATATTTTACTTACATACACACATGTACAGTATTGAATTGGATAATAAAGACAAATATCTAAATCTCATGTCATCCTCCCTATTTGTGAGGATTTCACAAATCTTCACAAATATTGTTGCTACGTTATCTACCCAAACAACTCATTTTCCTTTTGAAGATGACCCACAACTTGCTCCCACCACCTTTTAAAAGAAAATTAAAAATAGCAGAAAGGTCTCAGATGCCCTGGTATATGTAAATTTAAAGAGAAAACAACACAAAGATGAAGTAATATTCAAGAGTTCAATGCATTATATCTTCTGCTTTGGGTGTTATTTGATAAATTAAGATGCATAAGCTAACTTGTACATAACATTTCTGAAAGGATACAATTTACGAGATTTCTAGCTGTAACATTATTTGAAGTTTTTTTTCTAATTATGCCTACCATAGCTTGTAAACATCAATAAAGAATGTGCATTAATAAAACACAGCATTTAGGGCTGGAAATCATGCCCTCCATGAGTGGCAATACAGCACTTTAAGAATTAGCATGGTAGAATTTATCAAACACAAAACTAGAACAAATTCACAGGAATGCACAAGTGCCAGCTGATAAAAGTGTGGCGATCAGTCTTGTGAAAATATACGGTCGCTGAAACATTTATCATAAAGGTATTAGAGCAAGTTGTTTTTAACTCTCAGCACTAAAACGTAAGTGCTCGGATACAATGGAGACAGGTGCTACATAAAACCTCAGAAAGGACAAATTATAGTGCATTTCACACTTTGAAAATGGTGGTTAAACAGCTGTACCGATATAAACCAAGGATATGGATCATGTATGTAAACAACATTTGACAAAAAGTTTCAGTAATTTGCTGGTTTAATAATTTTGGTGGAATAGTCACACACGACATGCAGGATACCATTTTATCATAGTAATTTCATGGCAATAAAGTGTTGACAGTTAGTCCTCCACCACATTAGCTCACTGGGCTTCCCTGTCTCTTTATCACATCAGATCCTAAACAAGGTTTTTGTTTTTTTTAAAAAGAAGCCTTTCTAAGAGGTGAAACTTAATTCACTGTATGTCAGCATCAATGTAAAGCAGATTTTCAATGAACTGAAGATGATTCAATTAGAAATCAGAACATTTCAAAATTTAGCTCCTCAAGCCAGGGTGGAAAATGTATTTATATATTTAACACTGCAGATAGGCACTTCTTATAAATCCCATTGGGTGCCTAAGTAGGTTAGGTACTTAACTTCCATTGCAGCCAATGGACATTAAGAGCTGTACAGTTTTAACAGTATTATTTAAAGTGCCACAAACAAAAACTGCAATTTTATTTCGGTGAATATTTATGAAGAAAATTATATTAAGGAAACTTACTATTTCTATTCTATTTCTTTGAATTTTAGAAAGTTCAGGATGACTCAGATTATAAACAGAACCTAAAACTAGAATACTTTCTTCGTAAAAATCAGAAAAATCGTTTTTGTTAAATATACACACTGAAAAGACCCCACATTTCCCATTTTATTGAGAGCAGACAGCTGTTAATTGGAAGGGGCTGATGAGTCAAAAATATCTCCCAACACTTGTTGGGACTTCTTCCCTTCGAATGTGGTGTTTTACAGGGGGCCATTTTTATAAACTTAATGGGGAACGTTTAAAAAACACAGCAACAAAATTTTACTCCTAAAAGTCAAAACATAATTTACCTAAAAATAAAAAGTGAAAGTTAGAACCAACACCTAAAACTATGCACCTTGCACCGTTTTACACAATTCACCATATACCACTTTGAGTACCCAGGCTCGTTCTGTGTAGCGGTTGCAAGAAATACTGTAGCAGTTGTGTACTGCAAGACACTAAATATTCTAGGTACCCTCTAGGTGACTAGATGTGAGCATTACAGACTTTGCCATTGCTATATGTGGGATAAGGCAAGTAAAGAGTATATTATATACTAGAGAATAGTATTATATACTAGTTAGTGGTACTTGATGAAACTTTCAAAAGTATAAGTGACCTAGAAGTTTACAGCTCTTTTGAAAATGGAACTTAGGATCTTCTGAAAAGTTTCCTCCATTATCACTAACATTGTATATTAGTTAACAGCACATATTTCATTTTTGAGCTCCAATTTTTAAAAGCTTATCTAATTTTGTTATTTTAAACTAGAGAGAGCAGAGACAGTGATAAGTAAATGGATACTTTTATCTTATTCATTCAAATGGAGAGAAGACTCCCGGTGACACTGATTATGATTCTTTTTCCTAAGCAATACCAATTGTAACTCAGTGCTGTAAAAGTGATAGATTACATTAACACGGCAAGGGCATACTGCCTATGCCCCATTAAAGCTTGTGGAAGTATTAGATTGTCAATATGGGGGAAAGGTCACTCACTTTATGTTGATGTTTTGTGACTAAGCTCAAATAGCAGCCCATAATCAAATACTTTCCAGAGTAACATGAAATGATCCATTAGATGGCAATATTGAACAGCAAATTTAATATATTTTTAACTGCCCACCCGATATACATATAAGGAAAATGTCTTAGCTAAAATCCAATAATTACAACTGTTGTCTTCATTTTCTTCACCCCAAGTGAGAAAAGTGTGAGAGTGAAAGATTACCTCTGCTATGCACGTAAAGGTACATGCACAGTTAAAATCTGAAATACAGCTGAGGCCTTTTTGTTGGCTTCTGACGGAAAGATTCAAACTGGGATGTTTTTCTGTACTTAACAGCCCATGATAAATGAGTACCAAATTTCAAGATTCCAGCTCAATGGAAAAATTGGGTCCGCCAGTCATTTGTTACAAGTGTCTGCAATATTCAGATGCAAAGAGATGATCAAGATGACAAATAACTTGAGATGCTTAAAAAGCTCTCCAAACCTAATCTATCAAATGAATTTCTGTATCCAGAAGGTTAAAGCTCCCATGAAATACTGTAACTCCAGTAGCTGCACAAGGCTTCTCCCTCATCCCCCGTCAAAAAAAAAGAAACCCAAGAATTAGAAATCTAATAGGACTTTCTTCAAACAAAATATCCTTGAAAGAGTGTACATCTCTGGGTTTTGCTTTAGCCCAGAAATGTGTAGAATTCTTTAATTACCAATTAAAAATGTTCATACTTGCATAAATTAAACAAGACCCCATAAGTATAGCATCTAAAATGTAGAGAAAGTATTTTCTGCATTGTTGACATGGCATTAAGAACTATTTGAGGTCTATACTGAATGTCTTCTCAGCAGACACTGGATAGCCTTCAATGGCAGTGAAAACAGGAGTTTGGTCTTACTTTGCCTTAAGTCTGCTTAGGGTCTCAGATGAGATTGTACTTGGGGCTAGTCTGTCCTGCCACTTGTGCCACCGTAGCTATACTTCTCTTTTTACACCTTCCAGCTCCAATGTAGACATACCCTCAATCAAAGAGACATTATCTTTTATCCAGTCAAGGGTCAGTTACCACTTCACTCACCACACCACCACCACAAACATGAAAGACACCACAACTTTGGCTGAGAGTGCGGTGTCTGTGTAAAGGAAAGGACAGTAAAACCACACAGTCTCCTACTTTTCCATATCAAGGTGTAGGGTGACCTGACTGATTGGATTCCAGTCAGCCAATCACTAGATAATGCCAAGCATTACTGAGTTGCTCATTTTGCCCAAAGATGACCAGTAAACCACTGAGATCTTCCAAGAGCACAGCTTCATTCCACGGACCTGCCACTTACTTTTGACCAACTTGTTAGACAACAAATAGCTGTCCTACTTAACTACTGTGAAGAGTCCATTTATGTAAGAATCATTTTACTTTTTGTGAGCTACCCTGACACAAGCTATAAGAAAATAAGAACTATGAGAAAGCTAGAGTGAGATTGGACCTAAAGAAACCTAAGGTGAGGTCTACACTACAGACTTTACAGTGGCACAGCTGTAAGGTCTCTCATGTAGCCACTCTGTGCCAATAGGAGAGAGCTCTCCTGCTGGCATAATTAAACCACCCCCACAGAGCGGTGTTCGCTATTTTGCCCGAGAGCCTCTCCTGCTGATATATAGCTGTCCACACCAGCACTTTTGTAGGTGAAACTTATGTCAGAGTTTTTTTCCCCCCACACCCTTGACCAACAAAAGTGCTAGTGTAGACAAAACTTAAAAATCAAATAAGAAAAGATATGTTGCCAGATATGTCACATCCAATCTATGGTCTTGTCCATACAAGGAAGAGGTTATAGATATAACTAAACCAGCAAACCCTCCTAGTGGTTTGTACAAGTTCCCCCAACAAAATAAACTACACCGGCAAGGGGCTTTTTTGATGGTGTACCGGCAGCTACGCTAGGGCTTTTACCAGCACAGCTATGTCTGGTAAGGGTGTAATTTTTCCTACCGTCCTAATCGATACAGCTCTGCTGGCAAAACTTTAATGTACAAACCAGGCCTACAAGTAGAACACAGCGAGTGTGACCAGAACACTCAGGAGTGCTGAATAAAGGGTAAAGTTTTGTGTTGTAACATGTTAATATCTACAATCAACCCCACCTACCAAGCACACCTTGTCCCTTGCTGTAACTTGAGAGCTATTTCAGCACAAATTACAATGGAAATTTACACTGAAACATTTTAAAATAGTATATAAATAAATAAATAAATAAATAAATAAATCACTTATATTGCAGTAATGCCCAAAAAGCCCAGTCAGGATCAGGGCTGCAACATGCTAGGAAACTTGAGGAACACAGCTAGCTGCGAGAATTAATGAGAACTGCAGGACACATTGATCATCGACACTTCGAACGCCTGTCTGAGTGTCACTTGAAGGTCAATCGTTCCCGCGGATGCAGCCCTCCTCCCGTAGTGGTGGAGGGCCATGAGCAATCCCGCCACCGCCATCAGCCGGAGGCGCAGCTGGGGTGTCACAGGCACTGGGATCAGTCTGTCACCCCCCTTCCCGTCCTTGGGAAGGGGAGCCCATGGCTCTCCCCAACACCTTCGTCCCCCTAAGGTCAGACCTAATGCCCCGGAGCTTTGGGGAGCTTGGTCCCTTTCGTGGAGGAGTGGTGTCACAGCAGGTGGTCCCGGGCATCCCATCCACTCATACAGTCCCTGCCCAGTGAATTCCTACCACTACTTATTTGCACGTTCTTTCTGTAATTGTTGTAGCTTTCACTGCAGTGTGGTTTAGAAAGAAACAAACGAACAAAAGTGTTAGCTTGATCATTGCTGCCAGACCACAAGCCTACTACTCTTGTCAAGAGAGAGTGGATGTTTTCCTAGTAATCTGAAACAGTTATACTTCAGAAGTCCGTCTCATAAACGCATAAAAAAATTATATGAGAAATTATTGTAAGGAAAAAATGTGGACCCCAAATGGTATTGTTAAAGGTTTCAGAGGAACAGCCGTGTTAGTCTGTATTCGCAAAAAGAAAAGGAGTACTTGTGGCACCTTAGAGACTAACCAATTTATTTGAGCATGAGCTTTCGTGAGCCACAGCTCACTTAAGTAAATTCAGTAATAATTCATGTCCTCCTATGTATGAGGGCAAAGAAAGGCCAGAATTAGCTGGAAAACTCTGTACTAATGGCCAGAGTTTCTACTGAATCATCCCAATAGGAGTGGATGAGTTTGTCTCCCCCTGTAGCAGGATTGGCCCTCCAAATGCATGGACATCATGAAAATGGGATCTCAGAGCATCCATCAGGAGATATGCTTCAATGGATTCCCCAGATACAACCAGGCTAAACCTATTCCCAAAGAGGGCTGGGGTTAACATTTCATGTTGATGTCTGGATAAACTCAGTTAGCATTAACTTATGCAAACTCCCAGCAAATCTGGAGGAGGAATAATTCCATCAAAAGTGGTTCTGACTCATCTCTACTTTTTCCTGGCCCTATTTTACCCTTCAAAAGCTGTGGAGCCCCAAATGCACATTCATCCTGCTCAACCCAACTTTTAAGTAAAGAACTGTGGTTTTTCCCTCTTTTTACCTTACTGCTGCAAACGTAGAGGGAAAGATATAGGATTTGGGAACATCATCATATACATTATTCTCTCAATTTGTATTCTGAATAAATTGAACCGCCTACAAAATATTTTATGGCATCGATTTTAAATTAAAAATAGCTTTCACAACTGATCAGCAGCAGAAATTCATAAAGAAAAAAATGAATCTAATAATATTGACTACACATTGAATCACATAAGGTTTACTAGTAATAAAACACCTAATTATCACTGGACATAACATAAAAATGAAGTACAGTTATTTTTGTAAGCAGTGCAAAACAAACTGGAAAGAGAAGAAAGCACTGACATTTTTCACTTCCTCTAGAGATTGCCTCTGGAACCCCCCCCCCCCCCAAAAAAAAGAGAAACTCTGACTTCTAATTTAAAACCCCAAGTTTCAGACATAAGCCTAGAACAATATGCTTTTGCTACTTTACTGCCTTGGACACCTCACTGTTATCGGTTATCTTATTTTATGAAGATTCTCTCAAAGCTTTATTTTTATGTACATTTCTAGATCTTTCATTTTGAATTTGTTATTCAGTGTCCCCGTCATACTCTCTCAAACAGATAGATCAAGACTGTTGTGGTTATATTAATACTAAATATTTACAGAACGATTTTTATCAACGTGATTTGAGAATAAGTAATCCAAAACTCTGTGAGGGACTCATCCCCATTTCACAGATGGGGAAACAGAGGCAAAGACGTGCCTGTGGTCAGAGAGATACATTGGGTAGGAGATCAGAACTTGTGAGCTACCAGTCCTGTGCTAAATCATTGGACTAATAATTCTTATGAATTATGCTGGACTAACCAAAAATTCTTACTTTTACAAACTTACATGAGAGTAATGGGTGCTTTTATGAATTATTTAAGCCAGTGATTTTCAACCTTTTTCATTTGAGGACCTCCAAAAATTTTTGAATGGAGGTGCAGACCCCTTTGGAAATCTTAGACATACAAAAAGAAAAGGAGTACTTGTGGCACCTTAGTCTCTAAGGTGCCACAAGTACTCCTTTTCTTTTTGCGAATACAGACTAACACGGCTGTTACTCTGAAACTTAGACATACAGCTGAACCTCAGAGTTATGAACACCAGAGTTACGAATTGACCAGTCAACCACACACCTCATTTGGAATGGGAAGTATGCAATCAGGCAGCAGCAGAGACCGAAAAAAGGAGGGGGGGGGGCGCAAATACAGTATAGAACTGTGTTAAATGTAAACTATTGAAAAAATAAAGGGAAAGCTTGTTTAAAAAAGATCTGACAAGGTAAGGAAACCGTTTCAGGGCTTATTTCATTTAAATTAAGCCAGCTAAAAGCATTTTTTTCTGCACAGTAAAGTTTCAAATCTGTTTTAAGTCAATGTTCAGTCGTGAACTTTTGAAAGAACATACATAACGTTTTGTTCAGAGTTATGAACAACCCTTATTCCCGAGGTGTTCGTAACTGAGGTTCTACTGCAGTCTGCAGACACCCAGCTTGAAAACCACTAATTAAGCTAATGAGCTATCCAGATTCATTTTTCTTGGTGCTAAACTGAGCTTGTCTAACACAACTTGGAGACTGTGCTACATACAACAAGTGAGAATATTCAAGACTTTAATATAGGTTATTGGAAAGAGACAGAAAGTAGATCCAATATATCAATTTGTTCCCCTGCCCCAGCTGGTATCCCCTCTTCCACTCTACCTCTTTCCTCCCCCATTTGACATATCATGTCCTCCATTTCTTCACGCTCATGCATCCAACAGTTATCAACATAGTTACTGCTACATTTTCTCCCCACTGAGTAACAAGTTCCTTGGCCTTTCCCCCATTCGTTCCAGTTAATCAGCAACACCTACTTCAGTCTTATCTTGTGTCAGAAGTTGGGGGGAACAGAAAATCTTGCCCTTTCCAAGAAGTATGTTCCCTTCCCTGCAAGGCCTTTTTCTCCTCTGCTAAAAACTACCCAGCTATTCAAATAACTCCCTCTCATAACACTGCTGACGTAGTAATAGTGAGAGGCAGCTCTGAGCAGTGACTGCAGAGGCACTGAACAGAAGATTGGTTAAGCTGGTAGGAGAGGGAGTTTACTCCCTGTAAAGGCCAGAGGGCCTCCCGCAGAATGCAAAAAATTCAAGCGGGCCACTTCATCAAGAGATTCTCTCTATCTACATGGACTCTCTGAAAGAGGGAGAATCTCAAAAGACTCTCCCCAGGCCTCAAAGGGGCCACCAGCGGAAGTGAAGATTTTTTTTTCCCCCTCCCCACACACAGTAATGACTTTGCCAATGCAGCAATACAGAACAGAATTTCCCCACACATGGTTTGAAGAACACATGGTGACAACCTGAGAAGTGCCTGACGCCTGAGAGTGAATAAAAATAGTTGTCTAAATACCCTTCAGATAGTTTGGCTGAAGCTAATTTTGAATCCTGAATGAGATTCAAGCCAGACTGTTATAAAGTAACTAACTATTTTTCATTGTTAAATTAAGATATCAAACGTACCTAGAAAAATACTTTCATTTTCACTTCTGTTAGAGTCTGCTGCAGTGTGATTTAAGAATAACCACAAACTTGAAATGAATGACTAATCATTGCTGTACAGGTCAAAATACAAGCCTGCACCAGAAAATGAAGTTCTGTTTAGGAAACCAAATGAGAATGTCATTTAAGGCTTGTGAGAGAATAAGGTCAGCAAAAGAGAAGAATAACAATGGTAGCCAAAGTGGCTCAGGTGAATGAGAAGGGCTTTTACAAAAATATCAAGGGGTATAATAACAGGAAGTAGGCCAATTTATAAAATGGCTAAGCTTGCCTTTTAAAAATCAGTCATTAACAAGAAAAAAAATTATGTTTATAATTATGGAATAATGTAAAAGGTGATAATATAACTGTTGATCTAAAGCATATAATAGCAAAAAAATCTTGGAAGAGATTAACACTAAATTATCAGGCCTGAATAATATTCACCCTAGGATCTTAGGGTAATGAGCTAATAAACTTTACTGAATCACTATTTATCAAAAGTCATGGTAAAAGAACTGGGAAAAAAAAAAAGCACAAATGTAATCACTTTCTTTTTAGTGGAGATCAATATCCTGCCATATCACCATCTGGCAAGTAACGTAGCTGAATATATATAAAAAAAATATGATACAGGATCCTGGAGAAATAAGCAGCATGGGCTTATAAAGCACAAATATGCAGACTTTTCAGAATGTAAATACAAAAATCACTGGATGATGGAATGCATTAGATGCAATACTTGGAACTTTTGCAATTTTACACAAAGTATTACTTGAAAAGTTAATTCAAAATAGAACAGATAATATGAAATGTCACATGAAACAGAGACTGGAGCACTGCAAACATACTCATTTAAGATAGCGGTCAACATGATGCATCAGGGATCAGCTTTCATCTGGTTTTATGTGGCATCTTTATTTAAAGACCACACTAAAGAATGATACAGAAGATACTAACCTTGGCATAAGACTGCAATCATTAACAAGGACAGAAGCAATGTAAAACAGCCTAAAAATGTCAGAAGTTTCATCAAGAAATAAAGACTCAACTAGAGGAAAATTATGCTAAGATACCCGAACAAAAATAAACAGAGATTCTATAGGAAGGAGATACTTCAAAAACAAGGCTGATAAAGACTATGACTGACAGTGAATAGAAAATTAGATATGATCCTACAGTGTGATAGTCAGGGTAGAAAGACCTACATTTTTCTGATGCAGACACATCATCCTAGTCCATGGAGGCAACTGTCACCAGCAATACAGAAACAAGACCTCCCCCCTAGAGTCACGAATGAATTCCAGGACCCCAATGAGAAAAACTGTGGTAATAGGAGGATGACTTTTTCCTCTCTTCCTTGTCAAACCTGCTATGCCTATGCGGCTGTGGATGAAGGAATTTTGGGGAGGCAGGGTGAGCAGCAAGATCATGCAGCTGAAAGGGAGCTATTGTGGTGAGCAAACAAGTACTTAATTCATGAGAAATAAGCCCAGAATGAATATGATTGGTGTAACCAAAGAGCGTACTGGAAATTAAGGGCTCAATCCTGACCCCATGAAAGCCAGTTTTGACAGACTTTAACGACTCAGACTCATAGATTTTAAGGCCAGAAGGAACCATCATGATCTAGTTTGACCTGCACATTCCAGGCCACAGAGCCTCACCCACCCACTCCTGTAATAGATCCCTAACCTCTGACTGAGTTACTGAAGTTCTCAAATCATGATTTAAAGACTTCAAGTTACAGAGAATCCATCATTTACACTAGTTTAAATCTGCAAAGTGACCTCTGTCCCATGCTGCAGAGGAAGGTGAAAACCCACCAGGGTCTCTGCCAATCTGATTCAGGGGAAAATTCCTTCCCAACCCCAAATATGGCGATCAGAGCCTGAGCATGAGGGCAAGACCCAGACATCTGGGAAAGAACTGTCCCATCATCAGCCATTGGAGATATAAAGAGAGCAGGATAATGCCCCAACAGAGAATCGTAGAGCGCTACACTAAATCACTGCAGGTATTTACTGAGAATTATAATAGTTTATACTCTGTGGTAATAAATTGTAGGATTGGACATTTGATTAGAAAAAGTAAATTCAATTTGCCATTTGCTAACTTCTGATAATAGATGGCTATAATTGATTCATGCTATTACCATGCATCCAATTGCATTGTTATTAAAGGCTATATATGAAACAAGATATTTTATCTGTTGTTGTATCTGTTTCACTGGCTACTTTCTTTTTGAATGAAAAATGGACTAAACATTGAAAGATAACCTTATTGCTATTTACTTTTTATGGTCTCTTTCCTTCACCCACTTATTCCCTAAAAGTCTCTCAATCTCCTACTTCTTTTTTCTAGTTATCTTTAATATCCTCACACATTTCCCCCCACCCCCAAAAAAACCCCAAAGCCCCACCTCTCTCAATTTTAACTCTCCTTTTCCCCTCTAGTTTAAAAAAAAAAAAAAAAAAAAAAAAAACAGGGGAAGCAGTTCCAGCCACTCTGTTCCTCCCCTCCAGTAAAGAGCATTGCCTAGACTCCTGTGCTCTCTGGTTTCCCTTTTCTTCCTGTGTGAAGGAATACAGCTCTGAGGCCTAATCTACAGGCCTCAGTGCTTTTGCCAGTATAGTTTATACCAGTTCCCTGAAAGAAATAAGCTACAGCAACAAAAGCACATTCTTGCCATTATAACTGTGCTTACACTAAAGCTTTCGGCAGCATAGAAATGTCATAATAAAATCACTCCAACCAACATTACTATACTGGCAAAAGTTTCTAGAATAGACCTGATCTAAGTTACTCTAACTACTTTGCAGATGCATGAAGGAGCCCTACCAATTTTGCATATTCAGCAGAAAGAAAACAAGGTTTCTGTTTCTTTCTGGGCTTATCTACACTACAGAATTAGGTCAACTAAAGTTAGGTTGACCTACAGCCACCAAACTGTTGGTGTCTATACTGTCCTCTTTCTGCCAGTGGTGCATTTCCTCACTAGGAGTACTTGAACTCACTGAAGTGGGGCCTTATGAGACTCTGACAGCCCGAGTGCAGGGTATTGACAGCCACACAGGCTCACAGCAGGTGCCCACTCTCCCTCTCTCTCCCCCTGTCCCCAGCCTCACTGGGGCTCATAGCCACAGCACCCAGCCCTGGGGTTGACAAAGAGAGCCAAAAATGTGAAATAGCAGCAGCCATGAAACGGACAAGAATGTCAATTTTACTGCTGGTAGGCTCCCTGCTGTGAAACTGAGCGCTGTGCCAGGCTGAGAGCTCCTGCTGTCAGTCCTGGGAAAGGTGTGTGTGTGTAGGGGTGTCCAGCTGTGAGCCGCTTGTGGGGCTGACAGCCAACAGACATGTAAGTAATGCAGTGTCTACATGAATACTGCATCGCCCTAATCACGTTGACCTAAGCACTGTACCTCTCACAGAGGTGGAGTTATTAAGTTGATGTAGTGGGCAACTTACATCGGCAGGAGCACCATTGTAGTGTAGATAATGACAGTCAGGTCAACATAAGGCAGCTTATGTAGCATAGACCAGGCCTCTGTGATGTTATACGTGGTATAATACATGTAAGCAGTGTCAGGATGAGCTCCACCCTGACATCTGGTGGTGAGGTGTGGCAAGTTGTGCAAAAGAACTTCAGGGGCCGATCTCATTTGCATAGGCACACCCACCCCGCCTAGAATGAGACCATAGCTGCCCAAATGGTCACTTTGGCTGCTGTGGGATCCCCAGTGTCTCTGTTATTGGGGCAGGAAGAATAAATTGTTATTACCCTGATTATGGGAACTGTGCTTGGAACTGTACGTAGCCTTTTGTTATGATGGAGGGATTCACCATCAACTAAGTAGCACTCGCTAGGCAAGGGTCATGGGTTCCAAAACTGTGAATTGAGAGAAGCTGGGGACAAGTATTAATACTTGGTGGCATGGGCCCCTTGGTGAGGGCCTTACATGCTAATTGCACTTCCTCCTCTCTCCACTGTGGAATATCAGAGCTAATTTTGATTTCATTAGAAGTCTAGTTATAGGCTGCTGAGCTCACTTTGGGCTAACAGTGCACCAGCACTGAGGCTCCCCTACTACAAGCTGAATTCACCTAAGAGCTGAAATCACTGAGCAGTGCGTTAAGTAGTGGGGGAGCCTGAAGATATATTGTGGAGCAGTTTGCGGGACAGCTGGAGTGCCTTGTGGACAGGCTGGTGAAGCAGTTCGACGCGGAGCAGTTTGTGGATGGCGGGAGCTGCTTGTGGGCCGCAGAGCGGAGTGGAGCTGAGCGAAGGAGTTCGTGGGGCAGCTGACGGAGCGGAGCGCAGCTATGGGGCGGTCAGCTTCAGATCATGTAAGGTGCCTCTTACCCCCGTCCCATCTCCACCTAGGTTGGGAGGGAGTAAAGCTCCGCAGATAAACTTTCGAACTCTGGGCCTGCCCTGACCAGGGACAGAGACTTTTGGGACATTGGACTTTTGGGACTTTGGGTGATTTGGGGTTGCTGGACTCAAGAACCAAAGGAAAAAGGGCATGCCCCAATTTGCTTGGGGTGGGTTTTTTTTTGCTCATGGGTTGTGTTATGAATCCTGTTGGTGGTGTTTCCCCAACATAATGCCACATTGTTTCTCTCTGTTATTAAAAGGCTTTTTGCTACACTCAGACTATGTGCTTGCGAGAGGGGAAGTATTGCCTCTGGGAAGCGCCCAGCGGGGGTGGTATATATTTGTCCCAGGTCACTGGGTGGGGGCTCGAGCCAGTTTGCATTGTGTTATTGGAATGGATCCCCTAGATATTGAACCCGGCCCTTGTTGCTGCCAACTCTGACGGGCAGAAGGGTTACATACACACATAGAAGATCTTGTTTTACACGATCAAGATGCTACCATGGCACAGAGAAGAATGATGGTCTTGTGTTAAAGGTCAGAACTGAGTCAGAAACACACCTCACTTCTTAACAGCCACACACCTCCTTTTTGATATAAAGCAGGTCACTTAACCTCTTTAGGTATGTCTACACTGCAGCTGGGAGCGAGTCACCCAGCTCACCCTAGCACACTAAAAGTAGTGATGTGGACACTGCAGCTCAGGCAAGCTCACTCAATCCCCATGGCTTGAGAGTCTAAGCCTCAGCCTGAGCCGCAACGTCCACACTGCTATTTCTTGCACAGCAGCTTGAGCGCCACTGTCATGAGTCCTTCTGCACAGGCTGGGAGCTGCAGTGTAGATATACCCTTTGGTGTCCCGGTTTTTATGGAACTAGAAAACCTGCAAACAGTATTGTTTGAGGTGACCAACCACATCCTATCAGTATTATCAAGAGTTAAACACAACATATTGGTGGTTAGAACAAGCACAAAATCAACTATTTGCTTCAAGTAAAAAAAAAAAAAAAGTTTAACCTAGTATGGATCTTTGCTTTCATTCTTCCATTCCAACTGAGCAAGACCTCACAAGTAAAAAGGTACCACATCTAACTCTAGCCAAGTCTTGAATCTTTTCTTGGCCAAATGTAAACACCCTTTTAATGTCCAAGACCATTACACCAAGAATAGAGGGCTTTCATTGACACTTGCAACAGTGCATCATTTTTAGTTAGTTCCATTTTCCCTAGTAAATTTTGCAAAGATCATGCTTCCTATCACAATTTCACTCCATGTGAGCCAAGATTTTATAGTTTTCCCCAGATAAATTTGTGATTTAAATCTCCTTTAGCTACTCATGGTGATCTCTCATTAGCTTACGTTCTGTAGATTTACCGTCTCTGTGTCTGAAAAGGACTCCCAAAAAAAGGTGGAATATACATGATAGTTACTCACAGCGATCTAACAAAAAATATGCTTCACTGAAAATTACTCACCAAGAATAAATTTCAATGAAAATAAACTCCCAAGATAGGTTTTAGTGCTTAGTCTTTAGTACACAAAAGAAACACAACTACCTCACTTCAGGTGGAAAACAGGCATGCAGCACACATGAATGGGACCATAACTGTATTAATTATAACTGCAGCCACAAATGGACAAGTAAACATTTCTGGATTCAATAGCCATGCATTTAAATATATCCTGATCTCAAAACTAAGAAGAATATCTATAAAGATACATCTTTCACATTAAGTCTCATTAAAATAGTTACAAGAGCAAAAATCTGTTTTAAACGATTTCCTTGCATTTTAGTCAGCAACCAGAAAAACTGTGATAGATAACTGAAGGGTGTGGTATTTTAGTACCTACATGGTATTTTCGTTCTCACCAGAGGTATGTAAATTTCAGTGCACACTAGTGTGTCACACTAACTGACCCATGTGGGCCCTGGCTGGAGCACACTAAAAGTTTCCTAGTGAACATTAATGTAATTCCATTTCAAACAGTACTACATGAACACACACTAGGGAACTTTCAGTGTGTCCATCTAGCCGATTAGTGCATGGCATGCTAGCATGCACTAGAATTTACACCCCTCTGGTGAAGACCAATGAACCATGTAGACAAACCCTTAGAAGTTTGTATACATCCATTTTCTCTTTTAGTTACGTTCACAGCCAAAACCCTAATAAGCTCTCCCTACTCCTGGCTGACAGATTCAAAGCGTGATTGTCCCTGTACCTTGCATATTATATTGCCACATGTGCAAGTGTGAATGTAATATAAAAAATACTCTGAAGACCTCAACTGATGGAATGAACGACTGCTTGCAACATGCATTGAGAATATGTCAGAGTCAGAATGGAAACTGATGAGAATCTATGCCTGAAAATCTTTAAAGCAAGTTTCAGCCCTCTGCCATCTTATTAAAGGCACCCACAAAGGGAGCAGAGGGAATAGTACAACTCATTATACAACATGCTCATGATCCCAACAGCAACCTGAATTTATTTTTATTTCCTACACAGGTCATCAGCTGCAAGCCTACTTCAGCCCTCACTGATACAGCCCTCACGATCACTGGGAGAGGAGATATGCATTAAACAAATAAGTGTTAGGTGGTGATCAAATGTGAGATCCAATATCGACCATTAAAATTATAAACCAAGACACCAATTAAGCAATGTACATAAGCACCTGGAGTAGTCCTGTTGAAGTCACATGCCTAAGTACCTGCTGGAACAGGGCCAAAAATTGTTACAAGTTAAAAACTGACACCAAAATGTAAGTACGTCATATGATCTCTCTCCTACAATTACATTTTATTTTAAAATAAACTTGTGTCAAATCAAGCTAATATAGCCTAAGGGGTTTGTAATGTTCATTTTTGCAGTGATTTGACAAGGTGCAAGTTAAGGAAGGAAGACTGGTTAACCCTGAAGTGAATTACTTTTGCATTAGTGGGACAGACAATTATATATTTACACTAATGTTTGTATTAAACTACTCCTACCAAAAAATCTATTTGAAAGTTACTATAAAATCATAGGTTTATTTACCCAAGAGACTAAAAAGCTTGAAACTCATGTTGCTAATTAAGAAAAAATGAAGATGTATGTTGCTTCAGAGAAAGTTTGACGCTCGGATAAATATTTAATTACATATTTTTGTTAAAATGAGCAATTACGCTCAGCGTATTGTCTTTCCCACTGCTGCCTCACCTCATACACACATGCACACTTACATAAATGAAGTAAATGAAACCATTATAGGTCTCTGGAAAAATGCATAGCTTAAAAATTGCCTATATACTATTCTATCTGTAATGGTGACCCAAGAACAAGAAAGAAAGAAGTTTCTTCAGATGCATTATTCTGAGTAAATGGTTACACAAATTGAAAACCAATGATGAAAGACAATATAGTTGAAACACAGGAGAAGTACAACCTTGAGGCACCACTTCAGGAAGGTGGGTGACTTGCTGTGGCAGTCAAGAAAACTGACACATTTGATGTGGTGGACGAGAGTAAAAAAAAAAACTGAAGCTGCTGTAGTGTGGCGGTAAATAGAGCAGAGACAAAATCAGGTAGTTATTGTAACTCTAAGAATGGGGACACCTAGATAGATAGTGAGAGTGGTAGCCTGATTATCCAGTGAGATTGAGAATGCATGTGATCACATGGGAAGATATAAATAGTGCCCTCTACTTTATCTCTTGACTTTCAGTACTCCCTTCTCTGTTCTCCTCCAGTGCCTCTCACTGCTTCATCAGCATGGCCTTTGAAGGGTCCTTCTCATTCTCTCCCCACCTCCCCTTCTGCAGGGATTCCAGAGAGCTATGTCCTTGGTCACTTCTCTTCTCCCACTATACCATCATTTCATGCTCAATCTCTCCCCAAAGTCCCCTCTCCTTTCTTGATCACTGTGGACAACACCACAATCCTGTCTTGTCACTCAGGCCTGTAACCTGGGAGTCATCGTCGACTCGGTTCTCTCTCTAGACCCTCACGTCCAGGAGTGTCTACATCTTGCAGATCGTTTCTGCATAACTCCTTTAAGATGAGCCTTTCCTATGCATTCACACAGCTAAAAAACTCTTGTCAAACTCTTATGTCAACATCCTCCTTCCTAGCTTGACAAATACAGTCCAGCCCACTCATGTCTCATGCCGCTGCAAAGATCATTTTCCTACTCCATTGCTTTGACCACATCACCCCTCTTCTTATATGCATCCATTGGCTTCCCTTTCTCTATTGCATCAAACATAAACTGCTTGTCTTTGCTGATTTCAAGGCCCTCCACAGCTTAACATCTCTCAATCACCATGGAGATGTTGATTCCTGCCTTTGACTGGTTCATGATGCCAACCTTCAACATACACTTGTTAAATTTCCAAACAAACAATTATCCTCCTTCAGAGCCCTCCTTCAAAAAAAAAAAAAAAACCTTTTTATATACATTATATTTTTTTATATATGTGTATATATATATATATATATATATATATATACACACACACACACACTCTACATAGCAGCAGCACATTATAAATAAAACGAGAGAGAGAGAGAGAATGGTTAGACTGCTGGTGTGCTGAGACTGCTATCATGCTGACTCACCAATACTGCCACATCGTTTCTCTGAGCTCCCCCCATCTCTCTGTATTCATTTGTCTTTTACTCAGATTGCGAGCCCTTTTAGGTAAGGACTCTCTTTGTTCTGTTTGTCCTGGTCCATAACTAGGAATCCTACACACTACAGCAGGGGTGGGCCAGATCCAGCCCGCCAGCCATTTTAAGCCAGCCCTCGAGCTCCCACGGGGGAGCGGGGTCTGGGGCTTGCCCTGCTCTGGTGCTTCAGCCAGGGAGCAGGGTTGGGGGCTGCTCCACGCAGCTCCAGGAAACCGCAGCATGGCCCCACTCTGGCTCCTACGCTCTCTAATGGCCTCCCTCCAATTGCCCCCTCTGGTACTCCAATGGGAGCTGCAGGGGCAGTGCCTGCAGACGGGGCAGCGTGCAGAGCTGCCTGGCTGCACCTCCACATAGGACCTGGAGAAGGGACATGCTGCTGCTTCTGGGAGCCTCTTGAGGTAAGCACCGCCTGGGGCCTGCACCCCTCAACTGCTCCCCACACCCTAACCCTCTGCCCCAGCCCTGATCCCACTCCTGCGCTCTGAGCCCCTCAGTCCCAGCCCAGAGCACTCTCCTACACCCCAAACTCCTCATCCCCAGCCCCACGCCAAAGCCTGCACCCCTAGCTGAAGCCCTCACCCTGCCCCACCCCAGCCCGGAGCCCCCTCCTGCACCCTGAACTCATTTCTGGCTCTACCCTCTAGCCCACTCCCCCAACCAGAGCCCTCACCCCCTCCCGCACCCCAATCCCGATTTTGTGAGCATTCATGGCCCACCATACAATTTCTATTCCCAGATGTGACCCTCGGGCCAAGAAGTTTGCCCACCCCTGTGCTACAGTAATACAAGTAAGCTGAGCACTGCATTCCCATATTAATGGAAAGGATGAACTAGTGGATTTTTGCTAGTGCTTGTAAATTTTCTTAATAATTTTGCAAGGCTGATTTAAAGAAAATTATCTGCATGTGCACCATAAACTATTTCAGGGTCTTAAATAGTTATTTCTCCTTGTGCATGCATTTCTTTGGTTTTGTCATACCTCTAAGAGATATTTGGCCAAATTCTTACCTCAAATGCACAAGTAACAAAACAGGATCTCTCTACCCCCGTCTTAGGTGTTTCACAACAAAACAGATACACTAAACGCTGGGGCAAAAGCCGCTTTTGTCCCTTGTGCTGACGAAGAATTACTCTGAGTGGTTATGCTACTGTAAATTGTACTTTGAGATATTTACACTTCCTTCCCTAATCTTGCCTCCTTTCCACAGTCTAATACCTCTACATAGCAGCAGCACATTTCAATACGTAGAGATTTCTCAAAGGGTGAATAGTTTGCATATTCTGAGTGAGCAGCAATGGTTTTAAGTGTCTGTCTCATTTAAATTACATGAATGTCACAGATACATGGCGTGAAGTTGGGAGAAGAGAATGCATAATCTTTAGCCAGGATTAACCAAAGCTTTCGGTCCTAAAAAGGGGTCAATTGAGTCAGAGTAGCTGCAATTCCAAGTTTCCAGAGCACAGTAAAGTGGATGCTAGCCAACTTTGTAGACTACCTAGTTTTAGAGAAAGGTTAACGGGCCCTTTTTTATTCCAGCTAGTCTACAAAGCCAACCACTGTCCACTTCAGTATGTTTTGAGCTTTGCAGAACCCAGAGGGCCCCTTAACTCCTCCAATTTTCCAAACCTCCATTTAACCAAATGTTTTGAATGTCTTCATCCCTAAAACAAAGGTATCTTTTTTCCTTATACTTAGGTGTCTAGAAAAGTTATTCATATTTTGAACTTGCCATTGAACATAATTCACTGAAGCACCACCCAAAAAGTGATACTACTGAGAAAACCTAGGAAACCACATCCAACTTTTAAACACAAAGAAAGCCATCTTTCTCTATTTTGTTTAAATGTGTCTTGTCACAAAAGAAAACAGAAAAACATTCAAGACACTGGAGTGTACACAACAGATATTTTTGTAGTTTCTAAGTTCCTCAGTTTTGCTTAATCATTTAATACCCTACATGCTACTTTTGCCTCTATTGTTCTTTAAGATTACAAAAAAAATGGATACAGATTATGACATTGCACATTTGTTAAATTTCACTAGTTAATCAGGAATATTTCCTCTTCTATCTCCTACCCTAAAAGGAAATGTTGAGGATGGGGTTTAACCCACATTTTACAAGTTAAACTACAGTACATAGGTAGCTTGAAAAAAAAAGCCTATTTTACGATTTCTCAGTTGCCAACTCTTGCAATATTTGGTGTATTTTTCTTAACACACAATCTCCTGAACTCAAGTAATGAGGTGAAAATTTCAGCTTTCATTTAAAAATTTTAAAAAAATGTTTTGTCCTTATGATTGTGGTTGAAAATGTGATCCAAGTGTACCCTAAATACTCAAAAAAACAAAAAGAACCTGAAATTCTTTTTAAGGTCTCATGATATTGGGGGACCCAACTCATTTTTAAATACTTGTGGTTGGTAAATACTGTGTTTTGAAGCTCGTTACCAAGCTTGCTGGAATAATATGGACAAGCCCTAGTGGCAGCAGCAAAGAGCACACAGACTACTCATTAGGACTTAATGCAACTAAAGTTATCTGCATTTTCAGATAGTCTGCCTCCAATGGCAATTACCAGAGAGACAGGTACTCTGATGCAGAAGCAGCACACCTAGTCCTTTGCCATTTGCATGGCTTGAAAGGTTGCAAGCATTTTTAGCGGCACTGGGGCCTGAAGAGTTCTCTGTAAGCTGTCTCTCACTCTATACCAGGAATGTTCCATTCTGTATTCTAACAAGTTTGATGAAATGAGAAGCCTGATTATTTTTTTAGTTACCTGGTACTGCAGTTTGCAATTTAGACTGTTCAAATATACTCAGTAGATGCTTATGGCTCTGGAGGAAATCTCCATCCTCACCCCAGCCTCATGGTTGGGAGTTTCTGATCTGCCAGAGGGAAAAACAAATGACCTTCCCATCCCCGCATCAGTCTTGATTCTCAAGAGTTTCCTATCTATGAACAGCCACTTATGGGAAATGGGATTGGCTCTGGGACTGGCCTCCGAATAAAAGGGTTACAAATATGCTACTCTTACTTCACAGATAGACATAGCCTTTTACTCTTCCTTCTCCCTTCAAGCAACATCCAGCCGCCAGTCTTCCCCGAGCAGAGGCGAGTAAATGAACTCAGACATCTCAGAATCTGCCACGTTGCTAGGACATTGGGGAACTCACTTGTGGACCAAACTGCTGAAGGGTTAAAGTGTTTCATTGGGAATTGGAAGACATGGGTTCTAGTCCCATTTCTACAAATGATGTGCTGTGCATCTTTGGATAAATCTTTTAACCTCCCTGTGCCTCACTGACCCCCTCTATAAAGTAGATTATGCCTACCTCACTGAGGGTGGAGGAGGATTAGTATGTGTGTGTTAAGTATTATGGAGTTTTTTCATTTTATCTGGTGTTTATCCAGAGTTTTAAGCATCTCTAAAAATTTAACATAATTAGAAAATCTGATGTTTACAATGCAGTCATCTTGATTATTAATTGGAAAACTTTTAAATGGACACTTGGAGACTATCACAAAAACAGAAGGCAAAACCCACGTCACAAAACATGCTCCAAATCCTCCTTCAAATGCCAGGCCTCATTCGATGAATCCCTGACATCCCTCAAGGTCTTAAGAAAAGTTGGGTTGTGTGGTATGTCCTGAAGGTTAACAAATGCAGATTCTGGCAGATCAAGGAGGGAACAGAATTCTAGAGAACAGGAACCCTCATGGAGAGCATCCTGCCCCCTTGCCTGTAACTGAAAGAACATCCACCTTGAGCATCTCTGCCATTCAAACTGGCAGCATCTCACAGGAGGAGAAGCAACCATTCAGGTGACCACCTCAAACTATTTAGGGCTTTATAAGATAAAACAAACACCTTAAATTTCACTCAAAGCCATAAACAACCTGCATAGCGGCAGGAGTGCTGGTGTTATCTGCTCTTTTGTAATCACAGAATATTAGGGTTAGAAGAGACCTCAGGAGGTCATCTAATCCAACCCCCTGCTCAAAGCAGGACCAATCCCCAACTAAATCATCCCAGCCAGGGCTTTGTCAAGCCTGACCTTAAAAATCATTTTTGTTGCCCTCCGCTGGACTCTTTCCAATTTTTCCACATCCTCCTTGTAGTATGGGGCCCAAAACTGGACACAGTACTCCAGATGAGGCCTCACCAATGTCGAATAGAGGGGAACGATCACGTCCCTCGATCTGTTGGCAACGCCCCTACATATACATCCCAAAATGCCATTGGCCTTCTTGGCAACAAGGGCACACTGTTGACTCAGATACCTTGGTCAGGGGTGTTTTTTTGCCAACATAGCTATGCCACCAAAAGCCCTAGTGTAGATTCAGTTATACTGGCAAAAAGACTAGCTTATGTTGCCGAGGAAACTTTGTACAAGCTATACAGGCAATATGACTTTTTCAGGTATAAACTCCATCCACACAAGGAAGCTATACCAGCAAGCCTTTTAATTGTAGGTAAAGACACATGTACTGCTCAATAATCAGGTGATCACTTTCTGCACAAACTTTACCTTGTATGTAGTCTTAACGTGCAGCCCATACAAAACATATTACAAAAGTATAGTCTCAACAGCCAAATGTACACATCATGGTAGCAAGAATCACTTCTAACCAGATTGAAAAACAAGCCTTCTGGTTACACTTAAAGCAGCCCTGAATCTAATAAAACAAGATTGTGAAGCGGTGTTGCAAATGATGGATGCTCTTCATCTACTAGGGGTACAAATATCACCCTTGATAGCACTCCTGGATACTTCCCCCAACAAACCAACCAACCAACCCACCCTTCAGTCCTGACTGAATTAAGACTCCGCCAGATCACCCATTTCATGGGGAATAATAAAAAAAAAAATCACAGTGGGTTATTCTTTCCACTGCAACAGCCGTCTCTGATGTAATGGAAACAGGGAGCTGTGTATCATCAGCATACTACTATGCTGCAACCCATGCTAACTAACTCTAGCAACCTCATGTACACAAACAGAAAGGGTGACAAGAGGACCCCTGCAGTACTCCATGTAACACCCTTCGGACAGAAGGGCAATTGCTCAGAAATCACCTTTGGAAACTTCCAGAGAAGGATGTACGCTGCTCAAAAAAGCCCTCCAATAGTCCCAGGAGCTGTACAGCAAGAAAACTTCAGAGAATCACGAACTCCCTCCACTAGAAAGGGTGAATTGGTCAAAATGCAACATTCCATGGAGACTAGCGATGGAAAATTTCCTTCCACAATCCTCTCTATGGCAGCACAGGACTCTCTAGGACTCACAGGACTGTCGGGGGAAGAGGCAATCATGATATGGAGACCATTTTCTTTTAGAGCAGACAGATATTATTTATTAGTTTTTGAAGTTTGTTCTCCCTCTTTTAAGTGGACTAAAATTTTAAATAATCATAGGATTCAGTGCTTCTCAGCACTGAAAGGAACACAGAAGGATCTCACGAATAAATCTATATAAACACTAACATTTTTACTTTGTTACCTAAACTTCAATCCTGCATACACAAAAGCTCCAATTAAGTCCAACCAGCTCTGCATGGGCATGGAGTCTGCCAGTGCAGAGTACTGTACACTGTCTGACTGGGGGCTAGATGTCTATAGGAAAGCAAGGACTGTCATTTCCTGTCATTCAAGGCTACCAGAGTGAGTGAAGTTAAGGTAAATCAGCTGGCAGTTATCCTAAAGAAAATAATGGCCTCTGTAACAGGGGTCATTATGAGAACTTGGTAAGTAATTCCTATTGAATCTTTAAGCCACTTGAAAGAAAAAGGCAGGGAGAAAAAAAGGCAACCTATATAACATTAGTGTGTTAGGTAACCTATATATCCATAATGGAAGAATGTATTTCTGCTAATTTAATGCTCAAATAATAAACTAGTATATATTCTTTGCTTAGATAATGTATATTTAAACTGTAAAGAGTACCTGCAGAATAAACTTTATATTCCAGAAAATTTCTTCTATTATTTGTGCAACAAAACTACGGTTTGGAATGTGGCTAGATGGTACAAACTGGTACTGTCATGAGTCAATATTATGGTAGCTACTGTATCACCCCAGACAGTCTAAGATTAAAAACAATTATGCAATAGTCTGAGAACTGAACATTTCAGTCAAATAGAAAAAACCTCAGCATTGCACACAAATTTGAGAGATTATTCCCCTTGTATGATTTGCAAGCTATCACCTGGGAGTGGCAAATGTTTTTCATTCTCTCTTCCAGCCTGCCTGTTCTTTTGTCTTCACCAACAAAGTGGGACAAAGTTAGCAGGGACTGAATGAAGTCTCCAGTTTAGTAATGGGGAAGCAAGTCGCATAATATTGTATTCAGATTCATTTGAACTTTAACAGTAGATAAGCTAACTGTTTTACCTTACCACTTTTCTTCATATATGCATGCATACATGCAGTTATTCAACTTAAAAAGCTGGCATTCAGCATCAAGACTGAGGAATCCAAGGATTTAAAGTTGCTCATTTGGGATCCACCTCATGGATTCAACTGTAAAAATGCTGGCGTAAATAGTCAGTGCTTTTTCTCCAATTATAAAATGACAGACTGTACGTCCATTGGTAAAAGCCATTAAGATTATCTCTAGTCTCTAAATAAATTAGAATTTACCAATAGAAAATTGTGTCTTCATTTGGAATAAATGATATAGAGCCCAGAAGAAGAAGAAAAAAAACCTGCTGTTTCTGGCTACCATGAAAGTCTGTAAAAAGCTTTCTGACACGGCAAGGCATTTTGTTCATTGGGAATAATGTAAAAAAAAAAAAAAAGTCACACAGAAAGACAATCCTCGCTGCACAATCAACCAAAACCAAAACACTGGGGTGGGGAGCGGAGCAACCCACCACCCAACCCCACAGTGCTCCTAGCCAACTGTCCAACACTTTGATCTCAATTTTGGATACTCAGCTATCAGAATGAGACATCTTTTCTAAACAAAACAAAAATCCCAAATGCTTTTTCTAATATGAATTGTTACCTAACCATTAGTTTTTACTAGGCTGAACTGCACCACCTAACCTTTGTCATTTCTCAACATCTCAAGCTTCATGCAGTCCTGGAGCCTTAGAATTTCACCTGCCCTGCAGGATGAATTCTAACACTGCCTTCCTGGAAAATAATAAATCACTTGTTGCCTATGGGATAAATGGAATTTTAAGGCTCCACACCCACATATTTCCAGTTTTATAACTCTGGAGTCTTGGAAGCAATGGTGCTTTACACTTTCCCATCCTTATTTAAGCATTCCAAGCACTGAAAGAAATAAGTATTTAATATGATATGGTTATATACTTGAAAAAGGATTTAATTCTAGTTGTCTATAAGTTACAGAAAATTATAATATTTTAAAAACAAATACAGTTACTTCCATTTTTGTTCAACTGAAAACAAATTAAAAAACACAGCAAATTATTATTGACTAACTGGAAAAGACACTTGGCCAGCATTCACTGATTGCATGCTATTCTTAGAATGAAAACAGAGAAACATTGAGTTCACTAGTGAATTTACTCCAAGTACACAATTTAATAAGACACCCTGAATTAAAAGAAAATTTTATTAAAGAGGGGTGATCCCTAACAACTCTCCATAATTAGCCCAAAGATACTATGGTGATGAACACTATAAAAATCTCTTACACAGAAGTTCTTCCTAGCTCCCATATCTGGATTTGCAGAGTAATTACCTGTTTCTTGTATTTAATACAACTCTCTAGAATACGTATTTCCAAATTAAACAGGCAGATCTTACTAGCATGCAAAAAAAAAAAAAAGTAAAATTTCGCCTAATCACCTCTTAAACAGAACTGGGATTCTCAATAGCATAACCATTTGAATTTCCCTTTGTAATCTAAAAGAAGTAACTGCAAAATTGTTATTTAAAGTTAAAACTTTGTTTGATAAAGCAAAACAAAAGCTTATTTCTAACCTCTTCATGCCCCAACAAAAAAATCTTGTGTAATCACTCCCATGTTATCCTTCAACCACCAATACCTCTTTGTACCTTACTTCTTGCAACAACCTGCACCTGGTGTTCCATTTCCATTCTAGTGTAGAGGTAACCACCGCTTCTTCAATGAAATCCCTCCTTAAAACTCTTTTCATCCATAAAGTCCACTCAGGCAGATCCAATTCAGTAAAAAGGGCCACTTCCTAACCATCAAGAAAAAGAACCATTCTCTGCACCTCTCAGAGCACTGGGTTTGTTTCTCAATTTAGACTGCACTGGTAAACTCCTTGACGTGGAGATTATCGTCTTCCTCTGTGTCTTGTACAGCACCAGGCGCACTGTTGATGCCTACTGATACTGCTGGCTGTCCAAAGCAGTATCTTGAAGCATGAATTTGCTCCCATAAAACTTTTCACTCTTAAAAAAAATTGTGGATGCTTAATGTAGTTTTCACATGGAAACCAGAGGTCTGATGCAGAAGTACAAACATACAAATAACGCTGCTTTTAACAATAAGGTAGTGGAGTTCCCTCTATTGAATTAACTGGCAAAATCTCATGTTTAAAAGTCATGCTGTTGTCAGAACCACTGTATATACGTTTTTATAAAACTTTCTAATCAAGTTTTTCAGGTTATACCTGATTATTGGAGGTATGAGCACCCACAGCATCTGCTGAGACTAATGGAAGCAGCAGGTGTTCAGAGCCATCATGCTCTCTAGAATTCCTGTGATAATTCTTTAAAGACCTGATTCAGGAAAGGTTCTGTACTCAGGAAAGTTTTCAAGTCACTGGGAGCTAAATACATGTTTAAGTGCTTTTCATAGTAAGGGACAAACTTAATTAACATCCTCATTTAGCTAGCAAAAACTGCTACATTGAATTAAAACAATGCATTTTACAAACCTCATTTGTAGTTAGTAAGGGTTTTCCTTGTGCAAAAATATTTACTGTATTAGTATGAACAAACTGAGAATAGTTAACATGGATATATAGATTACTTCATTTCACTAAACAGTCAAGGACTGCTGAAACAAACAAAATACATGTTTTTGCTTGTTAACATGAGAGCAGCTTACTATTCTTTTAGCTAAATTTACTGAAGACATTTCAAATACTTATAAACTATGATAACCCCCAAATCAGACCCTGCAGCTCCACCAGTCTCTTCACCAATATATCACTTCCTTTACAAAAGAGGCACGTTTCTTATCAGTGAAGGAAATACCAGCTGAACAGATGTGGGGCTTGTTTAAATAAATAGATACCGATGTGCTGTTCTGGAGACTTATATGTATGATAAGAAAAGCAACTTAATCTCAGACTAGGCAGACGTTCCTCAAAGAACCACCACATCAGAGTACTAGATTAACATCCAACCAAGGTAGAGTTGAGTGCAGATTAAGCCACTCTCAGTGAAATTAACATTCATTATTATCTGGTTGTTGGTATGTGTGCTAATAGCACGGATATATATTCAGGATAGCCAATTTACTACCATCCCTTGCCCCAGGGAAGCAACAAACTCATTTGCAAGTTTATACTATACATTTCAGAAAGATTTTACCATTAAAATACATATTTAAATACAAGTAGTGTGACAAGTTAGAATATTTAAAAAGTTAAAGCCTGATTTTCAGAGGCACTAAGTGACCAATAATTCACCTGGACTTAATAGGAGGCACAGGTGCTCGCTCAGCTCCTTGGGGGAGATGGGGGGGAGGGAGGAGGAGGAGAGAAGGGTACTAGTCAAATCTCTAGTAGTTCTAATCACAATCTACAGTACTTGCTATTTTTGAAAAAGCTTTCACTTGATTATGGTTACGTACAAGCTTTTTTTTGTTTGAGTCAAAGAGAGGTGAGGACACTTGGCAACTCACTTGTGATGCTCGGTTCTCTCACAGGATTGGGCTCATGGTTTACATATACACTACAACTTGTTAAAAACAGTCCTATCACCACAATAAATACCCCCTGTGTTAACCCTGATGATGAAGATTCTTGAGTAGGGCTGAACACAGTTTCAAAACAATATGTTTCTAGAAACAATGTTGGTACCTTTCTAATCCCACTAAAGACAGGAGCTAACCATACAATAAAATGGCTGCAATATGATTTATAAAACTATAAAAGATGTAAGATACCACATACATAAAAAAGGCTATATGTTAGGGAATCCAGTCACAACATTTTAGCTTCTGACACAATTAACACTATTCAGTCTGGTAATGTTGATGGGACTTAAGTGCCGTTTAACTGTGTGCCTGGATTGCGCGCTAGTATGATTGGTGAGCAAAATTATCACTTTTTTCAGTGCTGTCTACACTACAAGAACAAGATTTATTTTAACCATGTTGGAAACTTCTGTTCTATATTGTAACCAGATCTGGCAACATGGTCAGTTCTTGCAGCATCTAACACAGGTGAGCTGGAAAAATCATTCAACCCATATTAAGACATTGTTTTTCAAAAAGTTTCATCTTCATGATAAAATAGAAAGGATATAAATCACTCTTGCCTATGTAAGGTGCAAAATATTTAATTGTTTTTCCTTTCATGTATATCATGTTAAAGTGTTCAGAGGTTTCTCCCAAATTTTAGAATGAGAGAAGCCAATCAATACTCTTGATGCAAACCAGACAGCTTATGGTATTACTGTGGACCAAGTTTAAATGTGAGGGAAGGCTTTTGGGCAAAAGGAATATGAGGTGTTAAAAAATAAAAGCTGCTATTCTTTAGGGGTTTTGGGGGGGAGGGGGGGAAATGATGTACCCTTGAAGTAGTTGAGATGTGTCAAGAAAATATTTATTAATATGGATATAATGGAGTTTTTCCTCCAATAGAACAAAAGCAAAGGTTGGGTCTGAAATGCCATATACACCGGAAAGAGGTACTTTGTTTTCCCCTCAATCACAAAGTTCACAGATTGCTCTGATTACATGAGTGATTTCTAGGGTCATCTCCTATCCTGTCAAACAAAAACCCTCAAAAGGAGAATCCCCAAAGTTACTGCCAAACTCTTCTAAAAAGAGCCTCCCAAGAGATTTTCTAGCTTGCTCTTCTGGTCATCCCAAAGCATAAAAATAATTATGAGTTTTTAAACCAGACAAACAGTTTCCAAATGTAATGAGTGACTGCTAATTTTTTATGAGCTAGTTAGATGTGTGTATTCAGTTAAAAAAATAAATAAATAATCCCCCCTCCCCCCCCCCCACACACACACAGTGCATACAACTGAATCTCTACTCCACTGGGAGTTTGTGACTTCAGTCTTAAAATCTGAAGTTCATACTGGCCTAGTAAAAGAAAAGGGAAAGACACTGTAGAAGAATAAGATCAGAAATTAATTTTGGAATAATCATATGAGCAGGAACTCCTACAGTGTATCATCAAATGCATTTTGTTAACAGACCATAATTTCTACAGAATCCAGCCTCAAAACAAACAAACCACATTATCATCTGCCAAAAAAAAAAAAAAGAAAAGACCGTGAAGACTGAAGTGAACTCAAAATTATTATGGGACCTATGTCACTTTAAAAAAAATCCCAATATTTTCATTTAAATTACAACACAAAAATGCCATTTCAGATTAGAAAACTTACTCTAACAAACATCAGGTAGACAGGACCAAGCAGAAATATTAAACAATTAGTGTTTGGTAAAGAAGGAAGCAGTCTGTCCCATAACACAGTTTATTCCATAAAGAATAAAGTTTAAATACTGATAAGGATCAGCATTAATTTAAATATTCATGGAAGGTTTATAAACACCACATAAAAAACCGGATAGGGTTTTTAATCTTACACATCCGCATATTTACACTAATGCATGTGCCAACTTGATTTGGGCGCTTCCAAGAGTCAGATTACTTTGATGGTGCAGTACACAATAACTGGACCATGCAGGGTAATTTATTGTTGGGAACAGTAAAACAATAAAGTGGTTGAGGAGAACAAATAGAAATACCAAAATGCTAGCAAAAATGGCAAAACAATTTTACAGCTATAAAAGGTTTTTAAAAAGTGTTCAAACTAAGTTACTGTTTTAAAAATAAACTAGAAATTAAGTAGATTTAGTATTTCAATCCTGAAAGAAGGGGAGCTAAGCTTTTTCCTATCAATTTTGATCCCATCTTCCCCCAACCACAAATCCACATGTATCTACTTGTGTTTCAAACTGAGTTAAAGTGAACTGGGGGGGGAGGGGGGGAAGGGGGGAGGAAGGAAGAGAGGCAGAAAAGCACAGCAAACGAGAGAAGTGGATAACAACTTTAACCTGTTTAGACAGCACTTGGTCATTTTCCATGCAGCATTACCAGCATCAGTATAATTCTGCAGGTAGAGTATCTGAAGGTTAATGGATGCTATGAGACAACAGAAGAGGGAATAAGAATAGCATAAAATATTATTAGGGCAATTAAAAAAATTCTTGCTGATGGCATGATGTACTTTTTCTTAAAACACCAGAAAAGACCATTCTGAATCAAAAATTTTCCCAATAGGATGATATGAGGCACCTCAATGTTAGGGACAAACACCTGTCTCTGTCCCTTTCAGAGTTTTAGCCTACTCTCCAATAGAGCACAAGAGACAAGGTGAGCATCATTCTCAATCATGCCTGGAGAGTCTCTCTTAGTCAAAGAGCAATTGGTTTCCCAATAAGCTTTATACCATTGCTACTTAAAGACTGGCAATCATTAAATACAGTGTTTAATGATTTACTAAGGCAGAAAACTGCAATATAGTTCAACATTTTGTTTTCGAAGGATAGCTTGCTACACTCATTTAAAAACAGAACTTCTATTAAGGTTATACATTGCTGCCTTTGTTTAGCTACTTGTTTCACCTTAGGAAATTAACAGTAGACAAATATGAAAATAATGCAAGAGAAATAATATTATACTGAAGTGTATTATTCTTGTTTTCCATTTCCTGTATGGAGTATTAGGCATAAATAGGTAACTGGAGAGCAAACCAGAGTATAGAGTCTAGTCCTGAAAACACAGTGACTCCACGGCAACGCTTCCCTAACCTCTTGACTGCTGTAAATGCAAGTACACAAAAGAAAGGCTGTTTCTTAAAGCAATACAAAATGTCACCACAGGCTGACGCTCTTTCTACAAGAATAATGAGACACTCTCTACCTTTCAGGTTTCAGAGTAGCAGCCGTGTTAGTTTGTATCCGCAAAAAGAAAAGGAGTACTCACGAAAGCTTATGCTCAAATAAATTGGTGACTCTCCTAGGTACCACAAGTACTCCTTTTCTTTTTACTCTCTACCTTGAATGCAGAACACACACTTTACAGCTTTTCCTTAGACTTCAGTTTTCATGTTTAATATTGACAAAATAAGAATAAACACCTCCCAGCCAAGACAGTTAAAGAGAAAGTTAACGTTTCCCATGTATTCCTACTTCCCTAATGCCTTAAAAAAAGCTCAGAAGGGATATTTACACACATGAAACTGATTTGTCATCTCAATCTAATCAAACACCTGTTAAACACTAACCAGGCGGAATACCCAGACTCTGAACTGACTCTAATGTGGCAATCCTTCAACCTCATTCACACAGCCAGGTCCGATCAAAGTATTTAGCTGCTATGGAAGTTTCGATCAGGACTCTGACACTGGACTATCCCCCGGGTTTCGATCACACCCTTGAAAAAGAGATGCAAAGAACAGACCGCATACAATGTATCCCCATGAATAATCGCGTCCCTTGTTTCCCTATTTCAAGCCGGCAACATTTCAAGAGAAGCCATCCAAAGGCAACAGCGGGTTACTCGCTGGTGGCATATTTGTTAATGTTGATATTACTAATCAGTGGCATCCGTTCAGAGTTGCATATTCTGCTACTAATACAACCCCTAGGAGGGGGTGCCTTTATTAGTCCGTATCGAAAATAAGGTGTCACATACACAGCGTGGGGGAAACTTGAGACGAATTTCAACGGCGGAACCACTAAGAGGAAGACTGACTTCGGTACTAGCGCGGGGGAAAAGCCGAGAGAGACCGCAGCAATCCAGCCGTTTGTGTACAAAAGGAGGAAACAGACCCAATGACACGTTGTTTTTAAGGGGCGAGCTACCGCTGTTGGAAAGTTTAAGGCTGTCGCTCAGACAGACGTGCAATGAAAACAGAAAGCGTAACTAGCTACATGCAAAACCCGGTGGTTTTTGTTTTGCATTCTTTCCCATCCGATTGCATTTCTCATTTTTAGGAAGACGTAGTGGTCTGGACAGAATGGCACCAACCTCCTCCCCCCAAGAAACCGGCTCGTCGCAGTTTACTCTCACCTCTTTAGCCTCCCTTATAACTGCCGGTGAGGTCACCTCCTCCCACTAGCTCAGGCGCAACCAGAAAAGCAACTTTGCAAGGAAGGTGGAAGCCCACCCCGATCACCGTGTCCCTTCTCCCCCGGGAGTCTTTCAGTCCAGCTAAATCTGGCGGAGGGCTCGCTCTGGAGGGAAGCGGTGAGTGGCACAGACGGAAAGCAGCAGGCTGTGCGGGTTCTCACAGCACAACCAGCCAGACAATACTCCCCGATAGCCCAGCGTCAGAGAAGCCGGGGGAAGTGGGACCCGCTCTTTGTCATCGCTTTGCTTCCCTGGGCACAGACACGAGCGGCTCTCACCGCGAAGGGGCAGATGTAATGCTCGCAAGCAAAGAGACCCGACACGACCAGAGCCGGGGGGGGGGGGGGAGCCATTTCGTAAAGAGGGGACAACACCCCACTCCCCGACACTGAAAAAGCGCCACTGATCGCCCCCCAAAGCGGGAGAGGGGAAGGACACACCGGCACCTCCCTCACCCCCCCTCCCTACGCCAGAAGGAGGAAGCACCCCACGCCCTCCCTCCCCCAAGGGGGGGGGTGGCTGGAAAAGAGGAAGAGGCAGCGGGACAGAGCCGCAGGGGGCGGCTCACCCCTCCCCCGGCTGCTCCCTAAAGTTGCGCGCGACGAGGGCAGCGCTGCACCCGGGGAGAGGCGGGCAGGTGACAGCCGCCTGCCGCCCAGCCCCAGCCCCAGCCCCAGCCCCAGCGCGCCGCTCTCACCTGGCCGCAGGCAGAGGGCAGCGAGCAGCAGCAGGCAGAGCAGCGGGAGGCCGGAGCAGGAGGCGGCGGCCGCCGGGGTCTCCATCATCCCGCCTGGCCGCGGGGCTCTGCTCCTCCTCCTCCTCCCGGGGCGGCGGCGGCTTCCCCTCTCGGCTCCTGGCTTCCCCGCGCGGGCGGCTCGGTAACTTTCCAGGCAGGCGCGCAGCGGCTCTGCCAGCAGCTCAGCACCGAGCAGGTGGCTGCGTCCCTCTGGCAGCCTAGCGGCGCTCCAGGACTGAGAGCGGAGGGAGGGGGCGGGGCCAGGCCAGAAGACACGCCCCCCTCGTTTACTCCCGCCCCCTCCCACTTCTACCCCCTTCCGCTTGGCGCGCTGCCGCCTGGGGTCCGCTTTAGAGCCCGGCGGCGGCGCGTGTGGCGGCGGGGGTGCGGCGGGCCTCGTTTAGAACCTGCGCCCGGCAGGGGCTCGTCCTGCGGGGGCTTTAGACCCTGAGCCCGAGAGGGGCGCGTGCTCCGGCGGGGGTGTAAATCCCGTAGAAGCTGAGCGGGGGTGGGAGCTGTCTGTGCATGAGAATACAGATCCAAAATCGGCCCCTGCAACTGAGCACCTGCTGTCGAACTTGTGTTGGGGAACCTTACACCAAATATCTGTCTAAACGTGAAGAAAAGGAGTACTTGTGGCACCTCATTGGATGAAGTGAGCTGTAGCTCACGAAAGCTTATGCTCAAATAAATTGGTTAGTCTCTAAGGTGCCACAAGTACTCCTTTTTGCGAATACAGACTAACACGGCTGTTACTCTGAAACCTGTCTAAACATGGACTCCCAAAGCAAAGGCCCTGAAACTAATTAAAATCATAGATTTTTTTTTTTTTTTTTTTTTGTAAAAGGAGAGAAAATGACAGGTACCTAAAACCACCTTCGTGGCTACTTCACAATACCAGTGGCAGACCTATTCCAGCTAGCCTCTTGCAAACGCTAGTAGTTACTTACAGCTTCCCTTTGTGTCAGTTTGTTTAGAAGTGAAAATTTTAATGTAAATACTTCTCAAAGTAAATAAAACAATCCCCAGATGATGAATTGCCTGTTCTGTCAACCATCTGTTTTCAAACAGTAATAGGTCAACGTTAACCCTCTCCCCTCAAACAAAATTAAAGCAAAAAAGTATACAAAATCACTCAGAATAATGTAGGGGTGACTCTGCAAGGGACTCCAGACATTTTCATTGCAAAAAGTGGCAAAGAAAGTATTACCATCACTTCTGGTGAGTCAGCTGACCTGAATCTAAAGTAAAAAAAAAAGACTCCTGATCAAAGTTATGAAATGCAAGAAGAGTGATTTCTGGACTAAGCAAGCAGTGGTGCTGTTTCACAATGGGAAACATAAGCCTAAATTATTATTGCAGGACTCATGATAAACATGATCATCCTGCAGACCACATCATAGTTCAAAACAAGCCTCTTTGATTCCTTCAAAATAAAAGTTTGCATAATTCACACCATGTGCTTACTCCAGTGGGACTTTCTAATAGTGAAATATAAACCAGCAATGGTCATATATATCTTTTCATCATGAGGAAGTGATCAGCAAAAACTGAACTCTACAAAAACTCCCACAACCAATATACACAGACTCATCCAATTTATTCCATAAATGCTTTCAGTATCCACAGAACAATTTTCACAGTGACAAAATAAGGTAGACATATTTAAAATATAGTTACCACATACAGAGACTCCTTGAATTTCAAGTAGGATAAAATTGATGCCTCTTGTTTTTTTCTTTTAGGACTGTACTTTTCCCAAGAAATAAAATTAAATATTTTTAATCTTCATAATTCTGTATCTGTTGTATTGTCTTCAAATCAAATCTTCTATCTCTTGTTCATATAGTGCAATCAGTTTAAAATATGTTTTATTTTTTATATAATGTATATAATATATTATAATATATTATATAATAAAATAATATATTTTATGTTTACTGCTAATCAGAGCCCTGAGATCTTTTTTCCAAACACTTTCCCCAGTAATCTACTTGAATTGAATTGAATCCACTAAGTCCATTTTAGAAGTGCACAGAATTCAAGACAATGGATCCTACCCTGCTCTTATTGAACTCAATAGGTATTTTCCACTGACGCCAATAGCAAGACTGGACCACATCACTGAGGAAAATAAGAGATTCAGAAGGACCATTTTCTTGTACATTTACAGGTATTGAAAAATAGTTGATGATAAGTATATTACTGTAGAACCTAGAGGCTCCAATCAGGTGCTCCTTGTGCCAGGTACTGTAGAAAAAAGACAGTTCCTGCCTCTAGGGCATATATTCTTGTTAAAATCCCCTCACTTCTAATGGTATTAGGAATGTGTGTTTCTTTGGTGATATCTCCAGCTCCATTACAGCATTAAGGGCCTGATCCTTCATCCTTTAATCATATGAGCAATGAGATTGATGCTAGTGGAACTATGTGTGAGAGAAAAAGTTGCAAGATCACGCCCTAGAATTGGTCTGAAATGCTAATAAACCCAGAAGTGGAGGCTTATAGATTCCAATCCAGGAATTCACTTAAGCATATGCCTAACTTTAAGCGCATGAGTAGCCACACTGAAATCAATTTGGGTAAGTGATTTGCTGGATGAAGGCCTTATTTCTTAAACAGCTTCCTGTTAAAGCATGTGATGAATTATATACCTCAATTACATCAAATTAATGAACAATGGACATTTTTGGAGGGCATGGGGTAACCTCTTGAAACTAATCATTCCAAACTGCAGGACGCTGAGACACCCTAGACTGTGAAAAAGAAATGTATAACCAGTGATTTCAGTCAAACCACAGAAACACAGGTTGAGGAACTTTACATCTTGTCCTTGAGGTATTCTGTAGCTATTTTATCCTGAAGTCTATGTAACTTGTATCATAGAATCATAGAATATCAGGGTTGGAAGGGACCTCAGGAGGTCATCTAGTCCAACCCCCTGCTCAAAGCAGGACCAATCCCCATCTAAATCATCCCAGCCAGGGCTTTGTCAAGCCTGACCTTAAAAACTTCTAAGGAAGGAGATTCCACCACCTCCCTAGGTAACGCATTCCAGTGTTTCACCACCCTCCTAGTGAAAAAGTTTTTCCTAATATCCAACCTAAACCTCCCCCACTGCAACTTGAGACCATTACTCCTCGTTCTGTCATCTGCTACCACTGACAACAGTCTAGATCCATCCTCTTTGGAACCCCCTTTCAGGTAGTTGAAAGCAGCTTTCAAATCCCCCCTCATTCTTCTCTTCCGTAGACTAAACAATCCCAGTTCCCTCAGCCTCTTCTCTTAAGTCATGTGTCCCAGTCCCCTAATCATTTTTGTTGCCCTCCGCTGGACGTTTTCCAATTTTGCCACATCCTTCTTGTAGCGTGGGGCCAAAAACTGGACACAGTACTCCAGATGAGGCCTCGCTAATGTCGAATAGACGGGCACGATCCCGTCTCTCGATGTGCTGGCAATGCTCCTACTTATATACATCCCAAAATGCCATTGGCCTTCTTGGCAACAATGGCACACTGTTGACTCATATCCAGCTTCTCGTCCACTGTAACCCCTAGGTCCTTTTCTGAAGAACTGCTGCCTAGCCACGCAGTCCCTAGTCTGTAGCAGTGCATGGGATTCTTCCATCCTAAGTGCAGGACTCTGCACTTGTCCAACCTCATCAGATTTCTTTTGGCCCAATCCTCTAACTTGTCTAGGTCCTTTTGTATTTTATCCCTACCCTCCAGCGTATCTACCACTCCTCCCAGTTTAGTGTCATCTGCAAACTTGCTGAAGGTGCAGTCCACGCCATCCTCCAGATCATTAATGAAGATATTGAACAAAACTGGCCCCAGGACCGACCCTTGGGGCACTCCGCTTGATACCGGCTGCCAACCAGTCAAGGAGCCATTGATCACTACCCGTCAAAAATACTCAAGATATGTAATCACTTATGGTTATGATTTTTATTAAGGGCCTAAAATTTAATACAGAAGCATGGTTTGTTCTGGATTTCCCTCACTATTTGGGCTTTTCTCTTCAAAGGTCATTGTGTGTTTTTAACTTTCATTTGAAATAGGTTGTTATAGGTTTGAATAAATAGAAAATGACTCAAAGTGGGATTACTCAAATGTTTTTATACCTTAAAAGGAACTTAAATGTGATTAAATGTTAAGATTATGCTTAGAAATATCTTTATTTGGTATGATATTCCAAATATCCTTGATTTTTGTGGTTGATAATGAATTCCTATATGGAATAGAGGGGTGGCAGATAATAGACTTGTGAAAAAAATAAGTTATATACTTGGGGCATGCTCCTGTTCCCATTGAAGTTAATGGAAGCAGAACTGAGTCCTTGATCTAGTGAAAAAATAGCAAACTGCATGTTTTAAAGTTCTCAAATAACATCTGTACAGAACCAGACTAATTAGTATTTTAAAATTTTTCTGTTGTGAGAAATAGTTATATATAGAACAAACAGAGAAAATTCTTTGATAGATATTTAATCTGATCAAACCATGCCTTTTGCAGTTATCTGACAAAATGGATTAATGATGTAATCCACTAATGATGAATTATGCAACATAAAATAGTTTGTTAATCTGAAATATCACTTTCAGTTTACAAGTGAATAAAACACTGACTTTTGACAAGCAAATTTCTAGTAATAATAATAGAGAATATTGTTGGGTAGAGCACCACAAACACTATTAATCCATTAAATTCTAATCAAGTCCATTGTCTATACTGTTTTTAGTGGGAATAAACTTTAGCACTCTATAACAAATGTAATGTCAGTTAAACAGTGCATGTCATTACGGTTCAGTATTCCAAAAGGTGGTATGCAGAATATGTTTTCCATTGCTAACACTGTAAATAGATTATAGGGCAAATATTTAATGTTCAGCACTGTAGAACATTGTTATGTTTATTTTTCACTATGCATTGAGTAATCATGTTGGATTTTACTTTTACCAGTTAAGGATTTAATTGCTTCTAGATGCCTTTTTGTACATCTGCCTCAGCTACTTTATCTACCTATTATGGTAAAGGTGATAATTCAGGAGGTTCATGAAATATTATCATAAGTACTCAGTATGTAATTCTCCATAGCAAGGGTTAACATAAATGGGATCCATGATGGCTGGTTATAGCAGCTGCACTCACAAGGCCCTTAGGGGGATTGTGAGGGTTAAGTACTTTCTTTTGTTGGGATAAGGACGAGGGGGCAGATTTTAAAAGGTATTGGGAGTTCAGGCACCCAGGCTGTCTTGAAAATCCCACTAGGCACCTGCCTGAATCTTTAGGTGCCGATATACCTTTAAAAAATTGGCCTTAGGAGCCTGACCCACAGCACACTGTAATCAATGGAAGTCTTTCCATTCACTTCAGTGGGTTTTGGATCACACCCAGGCAGAAGGGAGCCAGCTGCACTGAACACTGAGTATATAGTCAGATTCATCTGAGATTGCTTTGCACTGAATAGCAGCTGCACAAACAGCGGAGTTAATGCCCAGGTCTGCCTGAATTAGTCCATTACATATAGGAATACAGGTTTTGTGTGACCAAGGGAGAGTGACTGTGGGTTAAAGGATATCTCAGGTGAAAAGTACTGAACTCAAGCAGGAGAGAGATGAACAGACAACTTGCTAAAAACAGAGACTGGGCCAAGTGTGAGAGAGAATGGAGCGGTTTCTTGGCAACAGGACTGACTCACTGGTGTCTTAGCTGGAGTTTCTATAAGTGCCTGCAGTTCTGGCTACCCCTGTTCAAAGTAAATGGGACACTTACATACATTTGGCAAATAATTAAATCACACTAGAAAATACCCTGAGCCTCTATTACCAATTTCTCCTCCAATGAAGAAAGTGACCTACTAAAAAGCCTCAGCAGAAGGATGACGGTATTTATACTAAACTCATCAATATGGTATCTGAGCTCCTAAAACAAATTTATTTTCTTGTCAGTCATGTCCAACACACCTTTTTTTGATGAGTTAAATGAAGGACCTATGCTTTACAACTGTCTCTTGAAAATGACATGACATTTGCATTATATTCAAAATATGCAGAATGCCTCCAGATGAGAGTAAGTTTACACAAAGCATGAGAGGGAGAAAGGAGGATACCCAAAGATAAATTGCGGATATTGACTAAAAGAGTTTGCAACTTACCTCAGAAAAGGAAGATACAAAAATACAAGTACATACTGTAACAGAAAATAACCCAATGGGGCCTGGTGTGGATAAGCATCTTAACAAAGAAGTATGAAAAAAGCAAGGGCCAAGCCTAGCAAACTCTTCTTTTAGGCTCTGCTGCGAATTTGCCTGTCTTGTTAGCCATCTGTCAATCATTTGTCAAATCTCAAATGTAATTTCCCTGCATTTCTGTAAAGCAATTGCCAAAGAGATAAAACATAAGCAGAGTTTCTAGAGCTGGTACATATCACTTTGTCTAAATGTCTTCTTCCATTATCTAGGGGGTACACAAGAAAGGGGGCAGCTATTTTTTTTTCATATAAAAGCCTATGTGATGCAAGAGGGCAGAGATGAAAGAAGGAATTGGCTATATATTGCTTTCCCACATCAAAGATTTTTGGGATACAAAGAAGGAGGAGATACCTGGCTTAGTAATGTTAGTATAATGCATCCGATGAAGTGAGCTGTAGCTCACGAAAGCTTATGCTCAAATAAATTTGTTAGTCTCTAAGCCACAAGTACTCCTTTTCTTTTTGCGAATACAGACTAACACGGCTGCTACTCTGAAACCTGTCTAAAACCATTGTGATTTTACATCTAAATAATACCATTTTTCCCCCTCAATCAATCTGACCTTGTCCTGCATTGCTAAGTGTGATTCATAACTAATGAATTATATTTGGATAGATTTTTAAATAACTGTTTCCTTTTTAAATCACTCTATTTAAACTTATTTTAAAGAACTTTTTGACAGAGGCTACTCCACATTTTGGTCTAAAGGTTGACTTATATCTCTGATTTCTCTTCTGGTGAGGAAAAACATGTTGGTTGTCACGCTTTAAAGGTAACAGTGTGGTACACATATCTTCAGTGATGACCACTGTAATTTTAAAAATCTCCTTCATCAACTCTAATCAGAATACTTATACAGCAACTGACCCAGAGTGACTGGCCCCTGTAATTAAAGTCGGTCCAGTGCCCCTGTGCAGCGCTGGTGCTCACAGTTGGGCCATTAAGGGGGCAGGGCTGCACCTGGGCTATAAAGGCTTCAAAGACATTTCAGGGAGGGACAGAATTGACTGAGGGAAGGCTAAGCCCTGGTTTACACTAGGACTTTAGGTCGAATTTAGCAGCGTTAAATCGATGTAAACCTGCACCCATCCACACAATGAAGCCCTTTATTTTGACTTAAAGGGCTCTTAAAATCGATTTCCTTACTCCACCCCTGACAAGTGGATTAGCGCTTAAATCGACGTTGCCGGCTCGAATTTGGGGTACTGTGGACACAATTCGATGGTATTGGCCTCCGGGAGCTATCCCAGAGTGCTCCATTATGACCGCTCTGGACAGCACTCTCAACTCAGATGCACTGGCCAGGTAGACAGGAAAAGAACCGCGAACTTTTGAATCTCATTTCCTGTTTGGCCAGCGTGGCAAGCTGCAGGTGACCATGCAGAGCTCATCAGCACAGGTGACCATGATGGAGTCCCAGAATCGCAAAAGAGCTCCAGCATGGACCGAACGGGAGGTACGGGATCTGATCGCTGTTTGGGGAGAGGAATCCGTGCTATCAGAACTCCGTTCCAGTTTTCGGAATGCCAAAACCTTTGTCAAAATCTCCCAGGGCATGAAGGACAGAGGCCATAACAGGGACCCGAAGCAGTGCTGCGTGAAACTGAAGGAGCTGAGGCAAGCCTACCAGAAAACCAGAGAGGCGAACAGCCGCTCTGGGTCAGAGCCCCAAACATGCCGCTTCTATGATGAGCTGCATGCCATTTTAGGGGGTTCAGCCACCACTACCCCAGCCGTGTTGTTTGACTCCTTCAATGGAGATGGAGGCAATACGGAAGCAGGTTTTGGGGACGAAGAAGATGATGATGATGATGAGGTTGTAGATAGCTCACAGCAAGCAAGCGGAGAAACCGGTTTTCCCAACAGCCAGGAACTGTTTCTCACCCTAGACCTGGAGCCAGTACCCCCCGAACTCACCCAAGGCTGCCTCCTGGACCCAGCAGGCGGAGAAGGGACCTCTGGTGAGTGTACCTTTTAAAATACTATACATGGTTTAAAAGCAAGCATGTGAAAGGATTACTTTGCCCTGGCATTTGCGGTTCTCCTAGATGTAGTCCTAAAGCCTTTGCAAAAGGTTTCTGGGGAGGGCAGCCTTATTGCGTCCTTCATGGTAGGACACTTTACCACTCCAGGCCAGTAACACGTACTCGGGAATCATTGTAGAACAAAGCATTGCAGTGTATGTTTGCTGGCATTCAAACAACATCCGTTCTTTATCTCTCTGTGTTATCCTCAGGAGAGTGAGATATAATTCATGGTCACCTGGTTGAAATAGAGTGCTTTTCTTCAGGGGACACTCAGAGGAGCCCATTCCTGCTGGGCTGTTTGCCTGTGGCTAAACAGAAATGTTCCCCGCTGTTAGCCACAGGGAGGGGGGAAGGTTGAGGGGGTAGTCACGCGGTGGGAGGAGGCAAAATGCGACCGTGTAACGAAAGCACATGTGCTATGTATGTAATGTTAACAGCAAGGTTTACCCTGAAAGAGTGTAGCCACTGTTTTATAAAATGTGTCTTTTTAAATACCGCTGTCCTTTTTTTTTTCTCCACCAGCTGCATGTGTTTCAATGATCACAGGATCTTCTCCTTCCCAGAGGCTAGTGAAGCTTAGAAAGAAAAAAAAACGCACTCGCGATGAAATGTTCTCCGAGCTCATGCTGTCCTCCCACACTGACAGAGCACAGACGAATGCGTGGAGGCAAATAATGTCAGAGTGCAGGAAAGCACAAAATGACCGGGAGGAGAGGTGGCGGGCTGAAGAGAGTAAGTGGCGGGCTGAAGACAGGGCTGAAGCTCAAATGTGGCGGCAGCGTGATGAGAGGAGGCAGGATTCAATGCTGAGGCTGCTGCAGGACCAAACCAGTATGCTCCAGTGTATGGTTGAGCTGCAGCAAAGGCAGCTGGAGCACAGACTGCCACTGCAGCCCCTCTGTAACCAACCGCCCTCCTCCCCAAGTTCCATAGCCTCCACACCCAGACGCCCAAGAATGCGGTGGGGGGGCCTCCGGCCAACCAGCCACTCCACCACAGAGGATTGCCCCCAAAAAAGAAGGCTGTCATTCAATAAATTTTAAAGTTGTAAACTTTTAAAGTGCTGTGCTTAAAGTGCTGTGTGGCATTTTCCTTCCCTCCTCCACCACCCCTCCTGGGCTACCTTGGTAGTCATCCCCCTATTTGTGTGATGAATGAATAAAGAATGCATGAATGTGAAGCAACAATGACTTTATTGCCTCTGCAAGCGGTGATTGAAGGGAGGAGGGGCGGGTGGTTAGCTTACAGGGAAGTAGAGTGAACCAAGGGGCAGGGGGTTTCATCAAGGAGAAACAAACAGAACTTTCACACCGTAGCCTGGCCAGTCATGAAACTGGTTTTCAAAGCTTCTCTGATGCGTACTGCGCCCTCCTGTGCTCTTCTAACCGCCCTGGTGTCTGGCTGCGCGTAACCAGCAGCCAGGCGATTTGCCTCAACCTCCCACCCCGCCATAAACGTCTCCCCCTTACTCTCACAGATATTGTGGAGCACACAGCAAGCAGTAATAACAGTGGGAATATTGGTTTCGCTGAGGTCTAAGCGAGTCAGTAAACTGCGCCAGCGCGCCTTTAAACGTCCAAATGCACATTCTACCACCATTCTGCACTTGCTCAGCCTGTAGTTGAACAGCTCCTGACTACTGTCCAGGCTGCCCGTGTACGGCTTCATGAGCCATGGCATTAAGGGGTAGGCTGGGTCCCCAAGGATACATATAGGCATTTCAACATCCCCAACAGTTATTTTCTGGTCTGGGAATAAAGTCCCTTCCTGCAGCTTTTGAAACAGACCAGAGTTCCTGAAGATGCGAGCATCATGCACCTTCCCGGCCATCCCACGTTGATGTTGGTGAAACGTCCCTTGTGATCCACCAGAGCTTGCAGCACTATCGAAAAGTACCCCTTGTGGTTTATGTACTCGGCGGCTTGGTGCTCCGGTGCCAAGATAGGGATATGGGTTCCGTCTATAGCCCCACCACAGTTAGGGAATCCCATTGCAGCAAAGCCATCCACTATGACCTGCACATTTCCCAGGGTCACTACCCTTGATATCAGCAGATCTTTGATTGCGTGGGCTACTTGCATCACAGCAGCCCCCACAGTAGATTTGCCCACTCCAAATTGATTCCCAACTGACCGGTAGCTGTCTGGCGTTGCAAGCTTCCACAGGGCTATCGCCACTCGCTTCTCAACTGTGAGGGCTGCTCTCATCTTGGTATTCATGTGCCTTGGCATTGGGATCTCAACCCAGAATTCCAATGGGCAGCGGAGACTGCGGGAACTGTGGGATAGCTACCCACAGTGCAACGCTCCGGAAGTCGACTCTGGCCTTGGTACTGTGGAAGCGCTCCGCCGAGTTAATGCACTTAATGCACTTAGAGCATTTTCTGTGGGGACACACACACTCGAATATATAAAACCGATTTCTAAAAAAACGACTTCTATAAATTCGACCTTATTCCGTAGTGTAGACATACCCTAGGAAGCTGTAGGAGTAGTAGAATTGCTAAAGTCCTCTAGGAGGGGAGATAGTGGGAGCCTAAAATGTAAAGGGTGAGCTGAGGAACATTTTTGTTTGCATGCTTGCTTTATGTTTGGACAAAAACCTTGCCTAGAAGACAGGTTTCAGAGTCTCTAAGGTGCCATTAGTACTCCTTTTCTTTTTGCCTAGAAGAAATTCTGCATGTAGCAGTGGATCATTTTCAAGTTTGGGAGAAGCCCTGCCTTGTGACAGCAAACTTTTGTCTAACAGAATCCAGAGTTCCTGACTCTGTCTTCTGCTCTAATGACTTAATATGCTGCTTGATAATGTGTCTAAACTTTATTGGCAAGACAGAGGTAATGAAGAATGGGAATATTATAGACTGAGGTGGCATGGGGGGAGGTGTATATGGGGTCAGGTCCCCCCCCCTAGATTTGCTGCTTGGCTTATACTGCTGAAGCCAGCAGCCCTCACTCAGCCCTCTCCCCACTATTAGCAGGCATGGGTCATCTGTGATTCTAGAGTAAGCGTCTGTCTGTACTATGAGGAATATGTAGGCAGAGCTAGGTGAATGTACCTATGCCACCATAACCCTCTCTTATAGCTGTAGCCTATGCTGATGGAAGGGGCTTTTCTGTCAGTGTGAGGGACACTGCCTCCCCAAGCAATGGTAGCAACATCGACGGAAGCATTCTTCTGTTTGTACAGCTGTGTCTACAATGGGTGTTAGGCTGGTATAGCTAAGGCACTCAGAGTGTGTAGACTAGATCTAAGTTGTATACAGGGGTTAGTATAAAATCACTGGTACTTAGTGCCCTCATTATTAATTTTAGAAACTATTCAGGGGTTCATGCAGAAAAAGCCATGTATTGGTGTGATTTAGACATTGCATTTAGCATTGTGAAAAGAGACAGGGAATGAGAGAGAGGATGGATTGAGGGTGGGGGACTGTAAAGTACAGGACATGGAGAGTAAGGCTACGGAATAGGATCTGGTTCATAGCCCACAGAAGTCAATAGAAAGACTCTCACCAAGTCCATAGAGGAAAGCAGGAGAAGCACTAAAACAAAGACTACATGAAAGGACAGGAAATGTGAATTGTGAATAAAGAGGAAACAATATAGAAGATAAAATTGAAAGATTAGGATTAGAAGTACAAAATGGAAACCAGGAAAATGAAGTGGAGACCAGAAGAGGGAAAGGGCAGGTTGTAAAAAGGAAATAAAAATGTTCAGGGCAATATTCTGTCACCTTTTCTCATGTTGTTCCCTTGCTTTACTTAAACCAATGGGACTACTTATGGAATAAGGGATTATGCCATGAAAGGGTGGCAGAAGCCACTTGGGCCAAATCCTTGTGTGCACCTAGCTCTTACTTTGGATTGCTGAGGAGAGGAGTTGGTGGCTTTAAGCCTGGGACTGCTGAAGGCTGAAGTGCCCTTTTGCTTAATTTAGAGCATTTTAAGGGCTGCAAAAACCAAAGATCAGGTGAAACTGTGGGTCCTGCTCTCCTTCCACTTTTCATGCCAATGCACCCTATGTGGAGTGTGGCACACATACCTTAACTGATGACCACTGTAATTGTAATAATGTCCTTCATCAACTCTAATCAGAATACTTATAGCAACCGACATAGGGTGGCTGGTCCCTGTAATTAAAGTAGATCCTGTGCCAGAGCACCTATTTGGAGGAGGTGGAGCCAATTATACCTATTGTACACCACTTGAGGCTTCCCCTGTGTCAGAGGGAGTCCGTGGTGGCACCGTTAGAACAGATTTCCGACCTTTGCATTGCCTGAGTGACACAAAGTAGTTGGGCCAGAGCTCCAAGATTGAGCCCTTAGTGTTTAATACCACTGGTATCTTGGCTGTACCACAGTGCAGAGTACAGCTTCTTTGAAGAGAAGAGTTTCCTATCAGTGATTGAAAGAAGGTCCTTATTCTGATGCAGCGCAGTAAGAACTAATGGACTGAGGCTTAGTCTACACGTAGAACTTAAATTGGCATAGCTACATTGGTCAGGGGTGTGAAAAAATCCACACGCCTGACAGATGTGGTTATGCTGAAAATCTCTCCAGTGTAAATGCACCTATGCTGAGAGCTATGATGGCATAAGCTAATGTCCTCCACCAGGCCAGCCCTAGACCAAACGGCGCCCCAAGCAAGGAGCGTGCTGAGTGCCCCCTCCATTTGTTGAACTTTTGAATAACGCTTTTTATTGCATTTGTAGCCCATTTCACAACTTTGATGCACAATTTGCATGCATGCACTATCTCTGTCATATAAGATAAATTTGCATGCTAGGATCTGTAAATCTGTATTTATTCATACCATATATAAACAAATAAAATTCATTTCCTCTAAGCTTATAGAAACTTTTTAATATTAAGAATAACTGAAACATACTAACATCAAGAAATTGAACTGTGCACCAACATTGGGTGGACCCAGTATTAAATGGTGTTACAGCAAGAGACAGCCTTCAAATGTTAGCCATAGTCCTTTAGATCAAAAGGTCGCTTTTCTCACCTTTGCTCTCATGAACAGAAGCACAGCATCGGAGAGATCCAAAGACTGGCCAGTGGCATTTTCAAGTGATAAAATAGCAAGTGATGTCAGTCTCTCATCAGCCATCGTCGATGGAAGATGAGCCTGAGCTTCAAAAATCTGCACTCACCACTCGCAACAGTGACTGGCAGCATGAGCTATCCACACATTAGGAAAAGTGTCCTTAAGCTCTGCATCATGAATGAATTGGAGAATTTGGAGTTAAGAGTGCTTCCTGTGTAGCAAAATGTGATGAATGTTGTCCAATTCAACATAGAGGTCTTTATCATTGATGTCCAAACATTCCCCAGGGTGTAAGTGTCCGGTGAAGGTCCGTATAATTGTTCAAGAATGTTTTCCTGTCTGATGGCAGCTTATTAAGGTCATGTAAAAGCCCCCACGTCTTTTGTCTGAACATTTCTTCGATGGACACTCAAGCAATAACAGCAAGCGAGCAAAAAAAACCTCCCTCTTGAATTTTTCTTCCGAGCTGCCCATCTCCTCATCTCTGCCCTTGTAACCAAACTATCTCTTCTCCTGATGAATACGAGTTTCCTTGAAGACAGACTCAACTCCTAAGTTTTCCCCCATTTCTTTGGCAGCAGTGATGGCATCTTCAAATCTGTTGTTTCTGTGGGCCACAAAGAAATCAAGGCAGCTTCTCATCAAAGTAGTAGCGGTAGCGATGATTGAGTTTGTAATGCCTTGCTTACAACGTTTACTTGGAACAGGATATTGTGCCAAACCACAAATGAGACGAGAAATTTGAAGTCAGTGATCTGGTTTGCAAGTCTTTGCGCCTTGTATTGTATTCCAGCCTAGTTATACTTGATTGCGCCAGTTCCATCAGAGTGTTGTAAACCTCAGTCACTTGGAACCTCACTGGCCTTATGCTGTGAATGCAGCTCTCCCAGCAAGTGTCACTTAGCAAATTCGTGGTCAGATTTGTAACATTGTCCATGAGGCTCTTCCAACTGATACTTGATGCTGAAAACGGGATGTACCTCCTTTGCAGCGCTCCAAAGAGAGATACTGAATCTAAAGAAGATGATGCTGCGTCTGACACAACCAGGTTGAGGCAATGGGAGCCACAAGGCATGAAAGAAGCTCTTAGATTCAGCACAAGAATCCTTGCCTGGACACCACTGTTTCTGCTCTTCATGTTTGTGCCATTTTCGTAGCTTTGGCCACAGCAATCTTGAAGCTTTATTTTATTCTCATTCAAAACTTCCATAAACAGTTCTGTTTGGTCTTTTCCAGTAGAGTCATCCACAGACCAGAAACAAATAAAGTGTTCCTTTACTTGGATACAGCCATCCTCGTTGTCAACAAATCTTACTGTAAATGTCCTCTTTTCACTGTGACTAATGTCAGGAGTGCAGCCCATTATTATGGCATAGTACTTCGCTTTGCCAGGTTGCATCAATATGTTGTCATATTGGTCAGTCAATTTGTTTTGAATTGTTTTGTGTTTTCCTTGCCATAAAGTCAATCAATTTGTTTTGAATTGTTTTGTGCAGTAATGGTCCATAGCTTCTTTATGAACTACTTGACTTCATCATGTTTCCCAAGGAGTTCTACCAAACTGTGGAAATTACTGTTAGGTTCAGTGAACAACTTAATGAATGACCCCAGAAAGCCAAATTATTCTTTGCAAGGAAGGGTGTAATTGAGATCAGATGCTTGGGCACCTTCCTCCAATACTGGGTTTCTACATTAATAATGAGTTGGTTTTATGCATCTATGCATTTATTGAGCTTGAGCGTTGACTCGACCTCCATCCATTTGGAATAGGCCATAAAATGGCTGGGTGACTTTTCATGTTGCTTCTGAGCATCAACTAAGTTTTGCCAGTAATTGTACCCAGAAAGCACAAGCAATGATTTGGCATTCTTGTCAAATATTTTGCAACAAAAACAGAACATTTTTTCAGTTGATTTTGAGTAAACTAGCCAATATCAATTCAGTTTCTCACCATTATTAAGCACTCTTTCACAGTATGACTTTGAGAAGTGTCACGTTTTTGCTCATTTATTGGAAATGGCACATCCTCGACTTTGCGTGGTCCATTCAAAATTGTATGATCAATATCGGCAGAGTTTAGGATTGCTGGCCATAAAGCAGCATCTGATGTATCAATCTGTTGTGTGCAATTTTTCTCACTGCTGTTTCTGTCATCATGCAAGGCTGATTCCTCTTTATCGTTTCTCTCTCTTTCATATAAACCAGATTTTTTTTCTTTATCATTACTCTCCTTTACTCCACCATGAAAACTGGATGATTCTCTATCACTTTCCTCACATTTCCATTCCTTGTCTTCAGGTAAATCTGCTAATTCCTTAGTAATAAGACTACCATAATTTACGCTTGGCTCCTCAGTTTCTTCTACACTGTAACAGTTGCTACTGCCTACAGCCCGGTTTATGTTGCTCTGTTTCAGATATTTTTCCATCAGATTCACCTCTTGCTGTAAACTAGATTGCAACTGAGCCTTTTGCTTTCTATACTGAGCTTCTGAAGGCTTCTTCGTTGGCATCTTTTATTTTCTACAGGGAAAACAGACAGTATGAGAGAGAGAGCAAAAGTCTATGTTCCGCAATCTTAGAAAGTCATCAAACGTTACGTGTTAAGCATGGCAAAAGAAGTAACTATTTCTTTTATATTGTTGGGTAGATAGGGGTAAATATCTCTGCTGTCTCATTAAATATGTCCTTTATTAGTCACTAATTACACACTTCAAGTCTTAAAACACAAGTACACTTTCACAATTACACAATAAAACAAGGCTCACAATATCGCAGCTGGGCTCTCACTTCACTTCACTTTGTTCTTATATGTCACTGACTGGCATCACCCCACCCTTATACCCACAAGGGCATGGCTAACAACATTCTAGGAGGTTTGAGGAAAATGTAGTTCTCAGAAAGTCTGGAAAATTCCACAAGATTCTACAAAAGTCCAGAACATTCTAGGAGGTTAGTGAAAAATGAATCCACATGCAGAATACCTGAAACACTACAAACATTCTGTTTTCCCTTTTGTCGCTAACAACAAAAACAGCACCTTGAAATCAACGCCTCCCAAGCCCGGTTCCCCAGGTGGCCATCTGCCCCTAAATCCAGCCGTGATCATCCACCTGCTGGCATAGGCTCTGTAGTGTAGACATATCTTAAGTAGTGTCATCAAAGCTAATAGGGAGCATTAAGAAAAAGGTATGGCACCAGATTTCCGCTAGTATGTAGTGCTACCAGCATAAATTTGAAACTATACATCCTAAATCAGCATGGTTGGCAATTATGATTGGAGTCACCTGAAATCCTACCATTTGTCCTGCTTAGCAGTTTCTTCCCTGCTACATTGATGGTAATAGCAGAACTTTTGATGCAGCCATTTCTTTTAACATGAGGAGATTTAATTTGTTAACCTGGGGGGAGGGGAATCAGCAGGAAAGCAATGTTGCTTTTTCAATCTAGCCTCATGCAGAACTATGTAAATGAATCCAATGACTAATGTTCCAGCACTGCAATTTCTGCCTTACAAACTTTGTTGTAGATCTGTCTACCCCTGACTCTGCTACATCAGCACTTTCAGATTAGAAAGAGCTGCTGCTATCTACGTAAAAGGAGCTGCTTCTTTCCAATGTGTCCATTATATCCAAGGTGAGAGGAGGCCTGCTAGAAGGGGCCAGCAGGACGCATGAACAGTTGGGGCATCAGATAGATAGAGGCACCTTCCTAAACAACAACCATACTCCTCATTGAAAAATGTACAAGATCTTTCATTGTTTAACTGGTTTTTTGTGCCCATGCTGAAGTTATAACCCAAATCTAATTTCAGAATGCTTGGAAACTGAAAGGTTTCTAAGGGAAAGTATTGGAACATACCTCTTGTTTATCTGGAGTGGACTTCTCTGAAGCTACAACTAGGCCTTGATAAGAAGGATGTATTTATTAGAAATGTTGAAAATGTAGGTTTTATTATTAAATAAATGGCAATGTGCCAATAGGATTGAAGGCAAAGTGGGATAAAGTTAAGGATTTTGAGAGAGCAATTATATTGTATTACAGCAGCACATTAGTTACTCTGAAACCAGTAGCACGTTAGCAACCACAAAAGTGATTGCGATCCCACTGTGCAAGGCTCTGTGGGAATGTACAGTGAGAGAAACACCCTGCCTTGAAGAGTTTACAATCTAAATAGACAAGGCAGACAAAGGATGGTTGAAATAATTATCCTAATTTTAGAGATGGGTAACTGAAGCAGAGAGAGATTGATGTGGCTTAGGTAGAGATGGGAATTCTTGACCTTAAACTGCCTTACACTGTGTTTTTACCTATGTCAAAAATCATAGGGATGATACTTTATAAATAAGAATTTGCTGAATAATTCTGTGAATTAAATAAGATAAACAAAATCTTTAGGATACATCTGAAAGGATTATTTAAATCTGTGCCATTCCAGTAGTGGTAATATTTCAATATATTATTTTTAAAATGTATCTACATTAAAGAATCAGCCAATAAAATAGAATCCCAGTTCATATTGTTATGTTACAGCATTCCGGAGCTGAGATTTCAGGTGTGTTTAAAGTAAATACAATACTGTAGGAGGAGTAAAATCAAACTTGCTGAAACTCTGATTTGCAATATTAAAAGTAGGTTTGGAGGAGATGAATTCCAGTGAAAATGGCCCTTTCATTACATTCAGGCAGCTATCACAACTCCTGTGGAAAGTACTGGAAAGGAGGTTTCACCTGCTAGATATACTGGCAGAACATGTTGACATGACCTCTTGGTTGGTGGACTAGTGACAGTCTGAGAGAGAATGTCATAGAGGATGATCCATGGGTGGCTCATCTTTACTAAGTAGGTAGGCAGACTGGCTTGGTAGCAGTGTCATATGTTCGCAGTGGTCAAAATGTTCATCCCAATAAAAGGAGCAGTGCTGAAGCAGCATTCATCTCACAGAGGACTGAGACTGACACAATTGATGAATACAGAGATAAAGGAATAACTGACTTCACTGCATGGTATCATCATAAGTGCTGTGATACCCAGTCCCTTCTGGTAGCACTCTGTATACCAGAGGCAAGTGCTGTAAACTCTCCAAGGCCTAGGTTCTATGGTCTGTAGCCAGCTGCAGTTAACATTCGTGACTGACATACAGATTTATCTCATTTACATCCAGCCCATATAGGGTGTATCTACACTGCACAGATCTTATGCCAGGGTGTAAAGAAAATATACTGCACACCCACCAGCAGTGTAGATAGGGAGGCACTGCTTAGGCAAGTTAAGATGCACTAGAAACTTATGATATATATCCTACAGGGATCTCTACACATCCAAGCCAGGTATCCCTGATCTATGCTATTTTTAGTAGCATAGTGTCCTGCTTCCTTCCCACTGATGGAGTCTTTCCCTGCCACAGAAAAGGCTCTGACAACAAGGAAGCAGAGGGGAAAGGATCTTGCAGCAGAGAGCCACCAGAGCCTTTCCATGCTGCTTTTCTCCTGCCAGAGCCTTTTACTGACGCATGTAGCTATGCACCACCGTGTGGAGATAGCCTGCCTTTTACTGTGGCATCTAGCTATGCATATAGGGCTTGTACCCTGTACGCAACCACAGGTGTAGACAAGGCTTAAATGTGGTCGTTCTCCTATCCAGTGCCTACCAAAGATGTGGGATCTGAATGATGGTGAACTGTCTGAAGCTCATTCCAGTTAAGACAGCGATAATGTGAATATGTTTGAAGAAGCACCTCTAGTGTGGATGGTTCATTACTCCATCATTAAGGATGTCTTACCCCTCATCCTTCTTTGTCAAAATGGTACACAATTCGGAGAAGCAATTTAGTGTCTTAGGTAGTACTGGTGGTTAAATATAACTTTTTAATTTGAGTCTGGTTAAAATTTATTGTTTCTTTAGATAAGGACCTTATCACAATTATACATGTCTTTGTTACCTCCAGAGTGGATTATTGCAATACACATAAGCAAGGCTAAGTGGAAGTCACAGGTAGGGCAGAATGACACAGCTAATTTATTTGATAGTTTCACCATCATATTCAGATATTAGCTAACTGAATAATAAGTGGTATGCATTATAATTATATTATCTAGCACGTCTCGTCAGTAGATCTCAGAGTGCCTTTCAAATGAGGTCAAGATCATTATGCACATTTTACAGATGGGAAAATTGTGCTGGTTTCTCAGTACAATTAAAGTTGCTTACATTGTTCCATAATTAAGTTTGGGTTCTAGCTATGTGAAAGACTACTTCTTTCTCCAAGCAGAGCAATTGCTATTGTTGAGGTCAGCTCGACTTTGAATGTATGGGACTGTAGTGGCAAAATTTATAATGGCAGGGTGGGGAAGAGAGGAAACTTAACTTGGAACCCCCTCTCCTACTGGTTGATGGAAGAAGAACTATGAACTTCAATACAAAAATGATCAGTTATTAATAAAAACAATGATTTATTTAGAATTGATATCATCCCATTTATTGCCTTCACCTCTAATGAGTTTTAAGAGGAGCACACATTCATATATTCTTACATCTTATGCTCATGTGTTTTGTTCGCTGATGTTCTTTTTGGGGGGGAAGGGAGTATATTTAATTAAATAAAATTACATTTAAAAAGGGCAGATCCTGCTATTAAACATCAGGCTTCAATTGGTGAGATAAAGTTTAGCATAAACTCTGTTAGGGGTTAGGTTAATTGAAATAGACTCAAATGGTATATTGAAATGTTATTGTAATTTAAGGCTTATTAACATTCCTGGAGAGCAAATGGAAACAGATTATGGTGAAACAGAGATATAGTGGGATATACTTTGAAATTAAGATTTTTAATTTTCATTAATCTGCCTATATCACAACTCTCTTTAAGGGAATTCGGTGCTCAAAGGCAAGCTGCAATTGTATACAAATAGACCCTGATTCAACAAAGCACTTAATCACACTCTTAATTTAAGAACTGTGTTTAAATCCATCCCATTCATCTTAAATTTAACATATGCTTAAATGCTCAGCTGAATCCAGGGACATTTTCTTTGAGAGTCTTCTTTAAGTTATCAAATTAAAGCTCTTCTCCTTTTACTAAATTTTATAAGGCTTACAAGATCACTTACATTTGTTCATTTATAAACAATTTTTAGTTTATTTATAATAGGAAAACCAGGATTCACCTACCTTAAATAAACTTCCCTTTACCATTAGTAAGTGTCTGCAGTGGCCATGAAGTTATTCAGCAGGTTCCTACCTCAGATCTAGATTACATGGTTACCAAGGTGTTATATAAATAATACATAGTGGGACAAATTCTTTGGTCCTTAACCAAGCAAAACTCCCATTAAATGGGATTATTGCTCAATTAAGAATCACAACATTTGGCCCAATATTTATTTTCATAGCATTGTTGCTTTCCTTTCTTGTCCACTTTTGTGACATGTTTGAAATAAGGTAATACAAAGAAAGTAAAGCAAAAGTAAAGACTAAGATTCTCTAATAATGTACATCTCTGTAATTGGATAAAATCTTAAATTTCCATTCAGACTGAAACTTTATTTGAACTCTTCACTGTCTCTAAATCCATAGTTATCAAACTGCCACTTTACTGTGGGTGTGGATGAGGCAACTATGTTTTTGAGATATTGCTTGTATTACTGGAAGATATATGAATATTAGTACCAACATTCATATGATTTGTAGCTCCTTGCTAGTGCATGGTGAAGAAAGTGCCGATAGTTCTCTGTTATGAGGTCTATGAATTAATATAGTCATCCATAATTTATTATTCTTTCCTATGCTTCTACTCTACATTTAGGGCATGTTTACACTACTGCACTACATTGGCACAGTTGCACCGGTTCAGCTGCACTGCTTTAGTGTGTCTGGTGAAGACACGCTATGCCAATGGGAGAATGTCTCCTGCCGACCTAGCATGGTGTGAATAGCACTTTAAGTGGATGTAATTTATGTTGCTTGGGGGGGTGTTGTTTTCACACCCATGAGTGATGTAAGTGACATCTACTTAGGCAGTAGTGCAGACAAGCCCTAAGTTGATAAAAAGTTGAGAGGTGTAGAGACAAAGAGGAAGATGGAGTAACAGTGAAATTATAAAACTTGATTCATATAATTATAATCCTCTCTACACCAACTGAAAACAAATACTAGGTTCTATTGTTATTTAAATGCTATTTTGCTGTCTTGTTTTAAAAACTGACCACTCATTAGCTAAAATATAAAAATTCCAATAGCTCTATCTTACATTTCTCCTGCACCCAAAGTGGGACTCCAGTGGGAGATAGTTCAAAAGGCTGGATACAACTGTTAGTTTAAGGTGGTTACTTTCCCATCTTTTTACCATGTGTTTACATGCATTTTTCAGGAAAAACAATCTTCAGATCCACTGCATTTGCTAGCATTTGGTTCTATATGCATCCATTAACCATTACTTTAAATACAATATTCACACTTATTTAAAATCTATTAGATATGATAAGCTGTTAAAAATTGAGGCAGATATTATTGGTTTACTAAATATAATTTTTTCAGCAAAGCAGTAGCATATTTGACTTATTAATTTACATTTTTTAAAAAGCTGTTGCAGCACTTTGAAGATGTAAATCCACTCACACCCACATACAAAGTATTATTACTGTATTCTAGCTTGGGCCTGGGGAAAAGAACCTTAAAAAAACCCTAAACTGAGTTCATGTGAAGTTTGTGAACTTGACTAGCAGATGATTAACTGAAGTTCACCCCACTTGGGGCTCGATCCTGTAGATATTATTCTAGGCAAACTCCAACTGAATGCAAATACCCCTCTTATTTCCCCAAATTTTGCATCTGAGGAGTGATTTTTCTGACCGAGTGAAGTTTCTTTCCTATGTCTGTCTTTTCATTCATGTTCCCAAATCAGTTTCTGAGCACCTATAAATATAACCTAAGGGTCTTATCCTGCAAATACTTATACACATGAGTAATTTTATTCACATGCATACGTGTTTAACAGATCAGGCCTTAATTTTGTTGGTGATCAAGATTTCAGTAGATTATGAAGTTTCATTAGAGTCCCCCTGTTCCAAATGAGCCTGGACATTTTTATAAATACTCATAAAATAATCATGATATGATATTTTATGAGTGGGAAATATTTTGATTGATGTGTGTTTCTTATTTATTCATTCTTTAGATTTATAAAATAACAACAAGAGGCGCCTGTCTGAACAAGAGGTACCTGCCTTAGACAAACACCTAAAAATGCAATAACTGTGAGAAAGAAACAGCAGCCCCATAATATGTAACACTAAAAACCAGGCAGTCCCCCAAATAAACCAAATGAATCATTTTTCTTTAAGTATTATTCCCTGCAATGTCTGGTTCAGCAACTCTTCTAACAAGATGTGTTTTGCAACATGCCCTGAAGAACAGCAGATAGGGGCTGTTTCAAGGATGGTGGTGGTGATCTCTTTTCAAAGCAGAGCCTGCCAACTGCCCACTCTCTTGTATACCAAGGGTTGTCCAACTATAAATATAATTACCTGGGTAAATCTCAGCTGTCTCGCAGTATGCCATAGGAAGAGAAGCGGTCTCTCAGATAGAAATGCCTTACGCCATTTAGGACTTTATAGATCAATGCCAACACTTTAAACTCCATCCAGAAACCCACCTGCAGTTAGGTAGATCACAGAGCACTGGCTGGATATGCTTACGATGAAACATTTCATTGACCAAGTGGCCTGCCACATTCTGCCCTAACTTTGGGTTCCAAATAAATTTTAAGGTGTAACCCTAATTAGATGCAATCAGTGTAATCTCAAGGTGACAAAGGATCATAATAGTGATAACCACATCAGGTCCACCCTCCAAGCCAGGTACAAATAATAAAAAGTATTTCTGTTACTGCTGACACATAATCATCCAGCAACAGCTGGGAATTATATATCATACTGATCATATATCTCCATAAAAGAAGGACAAACTGCTCCAGGACACTATGCATTGTCTTTGTTGTCATATGTGACTCTTTCCAACCTGCCAGATCTGACAACTCCCAGGTCTGGGGATATGTCTGATGCAGAGGAGGACTTTCAGGGTTGAAACAATAATCTCTCTGAAAACATCAGTCCTCTTTAAAATGAATGCGTAAAACAAGAGGTGCTACAATAGATTATTTTTTTCAGTCTTTCTGGTTGCAGAGAAAAGCAAGACAGCAGTGCTCATCACAAACACTAAGAGAAGAAAAACTGGGTTATGAGGGCTTTTATCTAATTAATAATTGTTTAGATTTGGAAGAACATAACAAAACCTGTGGAAAGGCAGGATGTTTCTGTAAGATAATATCTTGATATATTATTTGAAAACAGGGCTTCTAATTTATAAGACATTACATACTGGTGTCTTTTTGACGTCTTGAGATTTTTATAGATATTAAAAAAAGCATTCCTCATAGTGAAGGCCAGAAAAATAAATTGTATTAATTAGTACAATATGATGTATGATTATATTACACCTTCTGCTTCCACTTTGCAACCCAAAAAATGAACCAAACCCCACAAACCTACATGTTTTTGATCAAGATTTTAAAATGAGAATAGATACATAGTTTTTTGAATTTGAACAGAAGCCAATTCTACAGCTGTAGAGAATAATTATTATAAAGACGTTAGCCCCAATTGTTTTTGAGTTGATATTGAAATGATACTGGAACAGATATTCAACAGATGCAGTCCTAAGTGAGTGACTAGGAACATATGGTGAGACCGAATCTGAAAGCTATGCTAGATAGCTATCATTAAAGCATTTGTAAGTGAGGGGAAAAAACCTTTAAATCAGCATGGACTTTTAAAGGAAGACAGCAAAGAGATTATGGAATAGAGAAGATAGAGTGATACTATTTGGAATTACTGAAAATATGAGCTGCTGCATTTTGTCCTAATTGAAGGTTGTTGATGGTGAACTTTGCTAGACTTTCAAATAAGACTATACAATAGTGGAGACTTAAGATTGTTACGCTCTGACGAAAGATTCCATGTCTTTCTCACGATAGCAATATTTCCAAGAAGGCAGAATGAAGCTTCAAATGGTGGAACTCCAAAAAAGATATATTATTAACCCAGCATGCCATGACACAGTTTCTGACTTTTGAAAATTAAGTAACTGAATTCCATTTCAGGAATACAAATTATTCTTTGGGGGAAATAACTCACCCTTTGCCACCTTGTCTGATGGGAATTGTCAATATCTCATTTCTAGGAATATATTATTGAAATATAATCATCCATCTATTTTATTGTAAACATCACAGTGCAAAAGTTGCAAAGATTATCATATGGATCTTCGAAATGCTGTAAGGAATTATACTTTTAAAAATAAAATGATAAACCACCTTCTATATGCCTTAGTTTAAACTGATAACATTTTTATATGACTGAAACAAGTGTTTAGATCTCCAACGATAAGATACATCCCAATCAAAGACATTTCACATTGAAAAAATAATTTGGTGTCAGATGGGGAACTATTAGATATTAGGGATGACAAAAATGGCTCTATCTATCTTCTAACTGAGCAGAGGAAAAGAACAGAACACAGTAGAATGTTAATTTGGAATGCCAGAAATGATTACAACATTCTGTGAATGCATGTAATTGAAGTGAAAGGCACATCACACCTGCCATTCAGTTGAGAGATATGCCACCAGATAGCAATGACATGGCAGAGCTTGATGGCACACCACAGCTGAAAAGCAGTCATTGTGACATGCTTTTACTTCAGAATGCTGCAGTCCCTACTGCTCTCTCTGTAACCTCTTGGTGACAGAAAACACAAGCTGATACAGGAATTACATAACCTTTAACGTGCTTGAGATATGTGACATTTTCTGGAGGATCTTGGAGGAATCACTCAGATATCCTGTTAAGATCCTGTGTTTTTCAGCTGAAATATAAATGTACTTCAGCAAATTCTGTTTCAGTTAGGAAGAGATGATCATTACAATTTTAGGTAATAAAATGATTAAGGACCTGTTCTGTGTTTAATGGAATCAAGACAAGACAGTTTGGGCTAAGTAAAAATGCTTAAATACTTATAATCCATTTATTTAAAGCCCCCTTCATGTGTATCTGGGTGATGTACAATCTCAATATCAAAATGAAGCACACAGTATGGAATGAAAAGCAGCCAAAGAAAAGAAACTGGTGTGCTCTAAAAGAAAAGGAGTATTTGTGGCACCCTAGAGACTAACACATTTATTTGAGCATAAGCTTTCGTGAGCTACAGCTCACTCCACTGAATGCATCCGATGAAGTGAGCTGTAGCTCACGAAAGCTTATTCTCAAATAAATTTGTTAGTCTCTAAAGTGCCACAAGTACTCCTTTTGTTTTTGCGAATACAGACTAACACAGCAGCTACTCTGAAACCTGGTTTCCCGTAGTTTGAGACAGGTCAGAGGAAATCCTGGACATGGAAGCTCCACAGTATACAGATGCCACGTCCAGAGAAGAGTCAAGTCCAGTGCACAAACTTACACATGAAACTGGATCAAGTCAGACTGGAAATTGTTGCTCTAGACATTGCACTTGCTGTGATTAAAAACTGACTAGATATGGGCTAACGGCAAAAACCTGAATAGAAGCGTTTCTCAATGTTGGGCCTTTGAAATCTACATCTGGAGCTGAATTTGAGCTATGAGTGCACCTCCAGCCTTGGTGATGTGTTTCTGAAGTGCTGATTTGTATCCTTCTTCTGCATTCCATTTACAGATACATCATCAGTAGAAAGAAGATGCTTTCCGATAGTCCTAAGGCCCCAATCCTGCAAACGCTCATTAATTTTATGTACATCTGGGCCTGATCCATGGACCATTTAAGTACATGGAAAGACTCCCATTGACTTCAGTGGGTTTTTGGGTCATGCTCAGGAGTAGTCCCACTGAAGTAATATTAAGCACTTATATAAATGTTTGAAGGATTAGGGACAAAACCTGTTAGGTGCTGTGCTCATGTACATATTATATGAAAATTCAGAGTTAAGAGTGGAGTCAACTTTTCTCTGAAAACTCTGCATTCAGACTGGCTTAGAGAGCAACTGTCTTCTGGATGTCAGCCAATCATAAATGAAGTTATTATTTGATATTGAATAAATAAACTGTTATATTATAAATACATGAAACAATACATTTCAGCCAATCTGCTTTCAAGTGAACAGGATCTTTTTCATTTACATATAAGTTATTTACTTGTTAACTGTGCTATTGACCTCATTCGTATCAAGAAGATATAGCCTGGTAGCCTAGGCCTCATTCACACTGAAAAAGTTCTGACATTGTCTGTAACATTATGCTTCAAGTAAACAACATACCTTGCAATATTACTAGTTCAGGGATTGTGAAGTTCATAAATCATCCAAAGATGGTGGTAAAAAGTCTTGAATTTTCTAAAGGGAAACATTGTTTAGAAGAATAATGATTAAGTGAGATGAAAATGTTATTCTTAACAAAACAATTTACTGAACCACTTGGTAAATGGAAATGCCAGCAGGCAATTTGTTTTGTTTTGAAGAGTTTCAATATTGCTTTCCACCAGCTTGGGGATAAATATATATATATATATGTGTGAGAGAGAGTAATGTTTTAGTTTGTAGTATGGAATAATTGCTTTAATTTCATAAATTTCACACTCCTATTATTATTAATTATATTATTAATGTTTTATTATTTTGTTTCTTTGTTTCTGTATTAATGTTTCTTGCTAATTGATTAATGGAAGTAAATAAGTTATCTGTTAGAAAAATGGTAAAAAGTAAAAATATACATGAAGAGTCTTCAGTATTAATGAGAGAAGGTCATTGTCTCCTTGCAAAAAAAAAAAAAGTAACATTTTTACTACATACAGAGAAGATCAAGCAAATAGCAACAACAACAAAAAAACTTTTTAGCACAGATTGCATTGTAGTGACTATTCTGGATTTGAGTAAAAAAAATCTAATGAATTTCATTAATGGTTGAGGGGACAGGACAGGTAGAGGGAATGAAGACCATACTGCATTTTCATGGAATACTTGGAGTTTCAGATGGAAAATACCAGTTATGTAGTCTGTATCACCATTAGGGTGGGATTATTCTCTACAGTTTTTTGACTCAGTTAATTTATTATAGAGAACTAGTAGTAGGGTATTCTCATGCTTCTAATGTCTTCCTAGCCTGACAGATTATATACAATATGGCAGTTGGGCTCTTGAGAAACACAGCATGAATGATATATACCCCACACTTTTTAAATTCTAAAGGGTTCTCCATGGGACCAGGTCTTCTGTCCTCTTCTGGAAAAGTTGGTAAAAATATGTTCACTGGTAAGTCTAACTATCATCTAGATAAGGTACTTACATGGTCTCCATTACCATAGTATCTGAGTACTTCCCTGTGTGACGGGTTGGATCACAGAAACCCCCTTGGGATTGTACCTGATGTGCCAAGACTACTTCTGCCCTGCTTTTCCTGCCAGCCTGGGACTCCAGCACCTTGTCTTGTTGAGCCAGACACACCCGTCTGCTCCAACACAGATCCAGAGTCTGAACCACGTGCCACAAAGTTGCAGACTTAACTGAAAGCAATTTACAGAAGTGTCCCTGTCTTTAACACTCAGATGCCCAACTCCCAATGGGGTCCAAACCCTAAATAAATCTGTTTTACTCTGTATAAAGCTTATACAGGGTAAACTCATAAATTGTTCACCCTCTATAACACTGATAGAGAGGTATGCACAGCTGATTGCCCCCTCCCAGGTATTAATACATACTCTGGGTTAATTAATAAATAGAAAGTGATTTTATTAAATACGGAAAGTAGGATTTAAGTGGTTCCAAGTAGTAATAGACAGAACAAAGTGAATTACCAAGCAAGATAAAATAAAACACTCAAGTCTATGTCTAATCAAACTGAATACAGATAAAACCTCACACTTAGAGATGTTTCAATAAGTTTCTTTCACAGACTGGACACCTTCCTAGTCTGGGCGCAATCCTTTCCACTGGTACAGCCCTTGTTCCAGCTCTGATGGTAGCTAGGGGAATTCTCATGGTGGCTCCCATCTTTGGTCTGTTCCACCCACTTATATATCTTTTGCATAAGGTGTGAATCTTTTGTTCCTCTGGGTTCCCATCCCTCCTTCTCAACGGAAAAACACTAGGTTAAAGATGGATTCCAGTTCAGGTGACATGAGCACATGTCCTGTGAGACCCCAAGCCTTTATTCATCCCAGCCTGACTCACAGGAAGGCCTGCCTGCAAACAGAGCCATCCACAGTCAATAGTCCTGGTTGATGGGAGCCATCAAGATTCCAAACTACCATTAATGACCCACACTTTGCATAATTACAATAGGCCCTCAGAGTTATATTTCATATTTCTAGTTTCAGATACAAGAGTGATACTTTTATACAAATAGGATGACCACACTCAGTAGATTATAAGCTTTGTAATGATACCTTACAAGAGATCTTTTGCATGAAGCATATTTTAGTTACATTATATTCACACTCATCAGCATACTTTCATAAAATCATATTAAGTGCAACATCACACCCTGCCTCACAGGGAATTCATTCCACTGAGGCACAGATAGGAAATCATTTGAGCAAGGCTGCACAGGAAGACTGTGGTAGAGCATAGACTTGAACCCATATCTCCCCAGTCCTTGGCTGCTGGCTTAACTCCTGAACCTATCAGTCTCTATAACAAAGAGTTATAATGAAGTCACTTCTTCAGTAGGGGTAATTGTTACCAATCAGGAAGTTTACCTAAAAGGACATGAGAAAGATGGCAGAGAAAAATGTATACTCTGGGCTAGAGAGAAAGCAAAATTGTGTGCACAGAGCCTTAACTACATCTGAAGAAGTGGGCTTTTTACCCACGAAAGCTTATGCCCAAATAAATCTGTTAGTCTTTAAGGTGCCACCAGACTCCTCGTTGTTTTTGTGGTACAGACTAACATGGCTACCCCTCTGATACTTAACTATTAATAACATTTCAAAAACCATTTCTATCAACTAAATAATCCTCAGATACTTTTATCACCAGAAAAATCAATAAAATTTTATATTTGTCTACTCTTTGTAAATAAATATTGCAGAATACTTGGTGTCTAATAATTTAAGATTTGGTTCTCATTTACACTATGGCTCCTTATACTGGTCTTGTAGTGCAAAAAGGGCCTTTAAAAGGATGTACACTATGTCTACTCTCATTTTAAGGCCACTTTACATTGCCAGAGTGGTAATGTAAATGAGAATCAGGCCCCTATGGACATATCAAACAAAATCTATACTAGACAATGATATATCCTCAGATGTAATAATAAATTATACCATATTGGAATACATGGTGAGCACTGCCTTCTGTAAGTGGAAAAAATATATTAAAAACTTCATTGCTTGTTCAGAAAAGAAGACCCATTTTGTTTCTAGATTAGTGGAAGCTCTGAGGGCTTGATCCAAAGCCCATGGAAGTCCTTGGAAAGACTTTCATGGACATTCATGTGCTTTGTATTAGGCCTTTTGACTATCCTTATCCATAGGCGCCGACTTTCAAAAGTGCCAGGAGTGCTTGACTCCCGGCTCTGCCCAGACCCCACCCCCTTAGGGCCACCCCTTCCCCTAAGACCCCACCCTGCCTCTTCCTGCCCCCACTCCACCCTTGCCCTGCCTATTCTTTCCCAGTTCCGCCCCTCTCCAGAGCATGCCGCATCCTCACTCTTCCCCCGCCATCCTCCTGTACTCCGTGAAACAGCTCTTCGCAGTGGGCGGGAGGCGTGGGGAGGGAGGAGGAGGCACTGATCCTTGGGGCCCGCTGTTAGGCAGGAGGCACTGGGGGGAAGGGGAGGTTCTGATGGGGGGCTGCCCCAGAGCACCTACGGAGTCGGCGCCTATGTCCTTATCCTAATCGGTGTGAACACTGAGGCCAAGATAATGAATGCCCCAATCTTTGGGTGCCTGATTTTCAGAAAATGCAGCTCAGTTTGGTGACCAAAAAATTGAAACAAAACCTCCATAAATCCATTGTGAAAATATTGGCCGAAACTCTTGTTTACACTAGCACTTTTGGGGATATCACCTCATTTACTGCTTAATCAGGGCAGCTCCACTGGCAGTAGCAACGGTGGGAGCACTAGCATGAACAGGACACAAATATTTTACTCGGTCTATGCTAATGTTCCCACTGTTTGTATAACTGGTGGAGAAGCCCCAGGTACCATGCAATAGCTGGTGATTCCCTCAAAAATTTAGGATAGACAAGAATTTAATATACCCATTGATTAAGATAAAAGGTTACATCCACTGCACTAAAGCAAGGAACTACAGTTGTCTGAGCCATTTACTAAATATCTGTGGAGACTCCGTTACTTACAGGAGAGTTAAAGCAAGTTATGAATAATACTTGCTATCTAGGTAGCTCTTTACATCTTCAAAGGATTTGAAAAAAAATCATTAAATTTCACTGCACCTCTGGGAGGTGGATAGGTAAATGTTATCCTTACTTTACAGAGGGAAAGACTGGGGCAGAGAAATTAAGGGCCAGGCTGCCCCCAGCCCCAGCCCTCCCATAGTCGAATCGAATATTGCCTTACTCTGCAGCTGTGCCTGGTAAAATCAGTAGAACTACTTGTGGAATAAGAAACTACTCAACATGAGTCCAGGTGGCAGTGGTGGATTAATGCATGGGCCCTGCCCAGGAGCCCCAGCCAATTTAAGGACCCCCAGAAAAAAAATCTCATGACGCTAGGACAGGATGATTTAGCCATTGCGCTCTCTGCTTTGCTGGCTGTGTTGGCCATGCTTGGGTCAAGGTGTTTTGGATGACCCGGTGGAGGGATCAGCCGGTGAGTGCAGCTGGAGGGAGCAGCAGCCGCTGCCACCTCTTCCTCTCCTGCTTGTTGTTTTCTTTGCTGCTGCCCAGGGCTTCTCACCACTGCCAGTGTCAAGCTCCCCCCCCTGCATCCTCCCATACCTTCCATGGGCAGCCAGGGCTAGCTAGGCTGTGAAGGAAGATGGGGAACACCACCCCCTTCTGCGTCTCTTCCAGTGCTAAGCTGCACAGGAATGCCCACTCCCAGCTGGAGTCCTACCGCCCCAAGCCCGAGATGAGCCACAAGGACATGGGGTGCAACCTGCAGCATATCAGCCCCCAGGGAAATGCAACCCCCACAAGCACACAGGAGCCAAGGTGGGGGAACTCTTTGCTATCCTGCTCAAGGAGGGAAACAGGGAAACCCACAACCCCTCTCCCCACACACAGCATGGGAACCCCCATTGCCTCTTCCTTGCCTCCCAATGTTCAATCATTTTTCTCCCCCAGGCATGACCTATTCTCTCCCCATCTCTTCCAGTTTTTTTCCTGTGCCTTTTGGTGAGGATAAAATATATGCTGAGACAAAGGCTCTGTTTGGGTTTTTATGCCTCCATTCACATTTTCAAAGCTTTTGGATGCCCCTATCCCTGGGTCTCACAATGCATTATACCCCATCCTAATATGTCATGATTTCCCCTCACCTGCGCTCCTGAGACTTTTGTGTATGCCACCTCCCCATGCATGTGGTTCACAGCCTTGGGATCTTAGTGTGGACTCTTGCCATATACATTGTGATATATGGCATCATTTACCCATCTGCTCAGCTGATATGAGGCCTTCCATAGTATAGTTCTCTCACCTTAGCATTGGTTGAAAGACTAGAGTGCTATTTACCCCAGACCATACTTTTAAGATCTTTGTGTGTATTTCCCTCTCACCCAGCATGGACTGACGTGACACTGCTTATATGGTCCACAGCTTCCAGACCCAGCTCACTCAACTATGAATTTCACAAATGAATTGTGGCCTACCCAAATTTACTTAACAAAGATGATCAGTGGAATCAACTGTTGTCATGGGCTAATGGTCATTTGTTGCTATGTGAATGTCAAAGCCAAGACTGGTTGGGGGATAAAACATAAAGAATAAACCCAGGTAGTTATAGAAGTGGAAGACATTTATCTTGTGAGATCTTCAGTTCCAGTGACTTTTTTCCCTCCATTACACTGGTGATGAGGCATTGGTATAACGAAGTGATGAATATTCTCTCTCTGCAGTGTTACTGGAAAAACTATATTCTCATTGGCTTACTAATGACCAAACAGCCTGTTGTGTGCTTTGGCTAATCAGAATCTGGCCTATTCTGAAAAGTGAGATTTAATATAAACATATAAACTAGTTTCTGATTAGCTGAAATAGTTCTAAAACTTAATAGGTAAAATGTCGACTTTCTCCTGGTTTGACATGAATTGCCTTTGGCAGAAAGCCAAAAGAATCACTTTGGCACACATCAGATTCTTGCAACATTTTTTCATAGCATATGTGATCAATTGCAAACTTTTTAAACCAGTTCTCACCATCGGCTGAAACTTAAAGTTCTTAATAATAGAGTAATTTTACCACAGGTTGGGATTATTTCGTTTAATTAAGTTACTTTCTGGAATTGTGACTGTTGTCTTTCAGATATTTTTGCTTCCATAGTAGAAAAACTGGACTGAAACAAGGTCAGTGGGGCGGGGGGAGGGGGAGCATAAGGGTCAGGTTTAAGAAAATTGAGGGAGATGAAAGAACCACTTGTTGACCTGTGAATGACTGATTCTTGTAACACCAGTGTTGTCCAGATTAGCAGTGAAAACATTTGTGTAATATTCATTTTCCATGTGGAAAAATTGAGCAGTTAATTTAGGCATAATGTACTGGGATATGATTTGCTTTATTATTATCGCAGTGTGTAAACACTGAATGGAGTTTTTGTATGAATGCATTTTGATACATTTGTGTTTTTAATACGTTGTGGGAGCTCTAACAAATCTTAATCCATCTCTGCCAGGTGGCACAAGCCACTGGTATTGGTTGATTTACCAAATGGCACAGAGGGAGTCAGAGTCAGGACTGGAATTCAGGCATTTCTGTTTCCCACTGAAGTATTTATTCTTGAGCTTTGAAGCAAGACTGATCAGTAACTTCCTGATCTAAATCCACCTATCTTGGAAGAGAGTTGAAGGGGACAGACCTGAGAAAATAGAACATTTTTCCTGTCAAAAATGTCACGGGGATATTCAACTGCACTCTATGATATTTCCAGAAGCATTAACAAGAAGTTCTTTCATTATTTTTAGCTTGCCTTTCTGAAGATTTTACAAAAGCTCATTAGAGAGAGAATGTAATATCTATATCTGCAAACACTCACTACTGGACATAATGCTTACTTCTGTGGGTGGTCCCACTTACCTCCTCTAAAGTTTTGTTCTCTCTAATTCAGACAAAGCCAACAGAATGTGCAATTCACGCCAGCACTGACCAAGAATTCACTTTGTTTCTCTGACATGCACTGTCACATTTCATCCTTTATTAGCAATAACTTGGAGATGCAGTTCTGTCTAATTATGGCAGTTAGTGGCCAGTAAAGATAAGAATATCTGATATGTTTCAGAGTAACAGCCGTGTTAGTCTGTATTCGCAAAAAGAAAAGGAGTACTTGTGGCACCTTAGAGACTAACCAATTTATTTGAGCATAAGATTTCGTGAGCTACAGCTCACTTCATCGGATGCATACTGTGGAAAGTGTAGAAGATCTTTTTATACACACAAAGCATGAAAAAATACCTCCCCCCACCCCACTCTCCTGCTGGTAATAGCTTATCTAAAGTGACCACTCTCAATATGAACAAGAGGCTGCTCGGCAGCTCTCCAACGCCACTTTCTACAAACCATTACCCTCTCATCCCACTGAGAGTTACCAAAAGAAACTACAGCATTTGCTCAAGAAACTCCCTGAAAAAGCACAAGATCAAATCTGCACAGACACACCCCTGGAACTCCGACCTGGGATATTCTATCTACTACCCAAGATCCATAAACCTGGAAATCCTGGGCGCCCCATCATCTCAGGCATTAGCACCCTGACAGCAGGATTGTCTGGCTATGTAGACTCCCTCCTCAGGCCCTACGCTACCAGCATTCCCAGCTACCTTCGAGACACCACTGACTTCCTGAGGAAACTACAATCCATCGGTGATCTTCCTGATAACACCGTCCTGGCCACTATGGATGTAGAAGCCCTCTACACCAACATTCCACACAAAGATGGACTACAAGCCGTTAAGAACACTATCCCCGATAATGTCACGGCTAACCTGGTGGCTGAACTTTGTGACTTTGTCCTTACTCATAACTATTTTACATTTGGGGACAATGTATACCTTCAGATCAGCGGAACTGCTATGGGTACCCGCATGGCCCCACAGTATGCCAACATTTTTATGGCTGACTTAGAACAACACTTCCTCAGCTCTCGTCCCCTAACGCCCCTACTCTACTTGCGCTATATTGATGACATCTTCATCATCTGGACCCATGGAAAAGAAGCCCTTGAGGAATTCCACCATGATTTCAACAATTTCCATCCCACCATCAACCTCAGCCTGGTCCAGTCCACACAAGAGATCCACTTCCTGGACACTACAGTGCTAATAAACGATGGTCACCTAAACACCACCCTATACCGGAGACCTACTGACCGCTATTCCTACCTACCTGCCTCCAGCTTTCACCCTGACCACACAACACGATCCATCATCTACAGCCAAGCTCTGCGATACAACTGCATTTGCTCCAACCCCTCAAACAGAGACAAACACCTACAAGATCTCTATCAAGCATTCTTACAACTACAATACCCACCTGCAGAAGTGAAGAAACAGACTGATAGAGCCAGAAGAGTTCCCAGAAGTCACCTACTACAGGACAAGCCTAACAAAGAAAATAACAGAACGTCACTAGCCGTCACCTTCAACTAAAACCCCTCCAACGTATTATTAAGGATCTACAACCTATCCTGAAGGATGACCCAACACTCTCACAAATCTTGGGAGACAGGCCAGTCCTTGCCTACAGACAGCCCCCCAACCTGAAGCAAATACTCACCAGCAACCACATACCACACAACAGAACCACTAACCCAGGAACCTATCCTTGCAACAAAGCCCGTTGCCAACTGTGCCCGCATATCTATTCAGGGGACACCATCACAGGGCCTAATAACATCAGCCACACTATCAGAGGCTCGTTCACCTGCACATCCACCAATGTGATATATGCCATCATGTGCCAGCAATGCCCCTCTGCCGTGTACATTGATCAAACTGGACAGTCTCTACGTAAAAGAATAAATGGACACAAATCAGATGTCAAAAATTATAACATTCATAAACCAGTCAGAGAACACTTCAATCTCTCTGGTCACGTGATTACAGACATGAAAGTTGCGATATTACAACAAAAAAACTTCAAATCCAGACTCCAGCGAGAAACTGTTGAATTGGAATTCATTTGCAAATTGGATACAATTAACTTAGGCTTGAATAGAGACTGGGAGTGGCTAAGTCATTATGCAAGGTAACCTATTTCCCCTCGTTTTTTCCTAACTCCCTCCCCCCCCCCGACGTTCTTGTTATACCCTGGATTTGTGCTGGAAATGGCCCACCTTGATTATCATACACATTGTAAGGAGAGTGGTCACTTTAGATAAGCTATTACCAGCAGGAGAGTGGGGTGAGGGGAGGTATTTTTTCATGCTTTGTGTGTATAAAAAGATCTTCTACACTTTCCACAGTATGCATCCGATGAAGTGAGCTGTAGCTCACGAAATCTTATGCTCAAATAAATTGGTTAGTCTCTAAGGTGCCACAAGTACTCCTTTTCTTTTTGCGAATATCTGATATGTAATCATTATACTAGGAAAGGTTTCTTCTATGCCACAGTCTCTGATCTTTTCTTAGATATAGTCTCCATGCACACTGCCTGTTTGGACTCACCCCAAAATTCAGCAAATTGAGCAAGCTCCTAAACTAAAGCAATTTCCAGATTCAGATTTGGGGAGGGAAGGGACTGCTTATGGTACAGTGTCCCTGAAATTAGAACACTGATGCTTCTTGGGAACCCAGAAGGTTTCTCACTGGGTTTCTCACTGACAGTGCTGTAAGTAGCTTTGAGAATTTTACCCACAGCTTCTTAATAATAGGAAAAAATGTACCTCACCAAAACATGACTACTGGGACCACAAGGATCTGTCTGAATCTCATATCTGCAGCTGCTTCTGATAGAGATGATATATTCTGCTTCAGAGAGTGATGTTCTTGTCAGTGCACAGAAAACTTGTTCCAGCTTTTTGAATTTATGGAAAATTCAGAAACTCATACAAAGAAGTGAGCAGTATTGATGCTCTACTCAAGGCAATAATTGGGCTCTGCAGCTGCGTGTTCATTATATGGTATTGGAACAATGAAACATCCTATGTGATAGACTTAAAAGCTATTTCTGGATTTTTTCCTACTGCTTTGTTAACGCCTTGACATGAATTTCTGTTGAAGTGTGGGATGAATTATCATCTTCCTCTTCTTTCCAAAGAGTCATAATTGTTGTCTCCCAGTTAGATTTGGAAGCTCTGCATGTCATGAGCACAGGAAGAACACACAATATGTGAGAGTCTTTTGGCAGTTCCATCACCAGTGACATCCAGAGTAGAACAGACATCAAAAAGAAGGTGAAGAGTATCTGTGTGAACCAAAAATATGATATCTTTTCCATATAACATGCTTTCACATCACAGTGAAGGTTTAATTTGCATGTAGACTGCTTTGCCATTAAGTTACAAGATGCTTGCATGAACATCACTGTAGCACTTAGATATATTGCTTGTACTCTTATTATATATTTCCCCTCTGATATCTCAAAGGGTAGCATCTAATTCTTCCAAAATAACGAGACAATGTGACTGAGAGACTAATGTGAGCATACAGACACCAGACTGGCTCCATTAAGTCCATGAGAGTTCTGCCATTGATTTCAATTGAATCACAATTTCATCCCATATGCTTTGGTAGAGATCTAAAGGATAATCTCACATCCAGAAGTCCCTCATTTTATTAAGTCCCTCCTACAACTTATCCTGGTCCATTGTGGTATCTCAAGGATTAAGAACTCTCTATAAGATTACCTTTTCCCACACAAACTGACATCAGGTATCAATTTTTTGTCAGTTCTCAAGATTTTATAGCTTTGGGGTTTTTTGGTGCTATTTAATGTTTTACTTGAAGATCCAGTTCCTGGAGTTGTGGTTAAGTGAGAATTTCAGTTTTTGTTTAAATAAAATGTCTAGTTCTTGTAGTTGTGGGAAAAAGCTTGAAAAGTGACCCCAATGCACCCTAAAGCTAGTAAACTCAAATAAATAAAAGAGGCAAATAAAAAAGAGCCCAATATTTATTATTTTGTTTAAATATCAAGGTTTTTAAGCCACTCTCATGATTTTTTGGTGACTCACATTTTTAAACATTTGGAGTTAGTAACATGGAGTAACATTAGGAGAGACGGAGGCAGGGTGTCGTTGTCTGAGCATAGAGCTGAGAATCAGAAATTTGGAGTCTTAATTCAGTCTTATACTTCTCCAATTTTTGGAGTTTGGGAAGTTTTCATCTCTTTCTCTGGTTTCCCTATCTGTAGAAAAGGGATAACATCACTTGCCTGCCTTACAGCAGATCTTCTGGGAAATAATTGATTTAGATGTGTAAACTGCTTTTTGAGGATTGAAAGTACTATATGAAGTTATTAATATGAACCTATCTCTACCCACCATTATGGTTATACAAGAGCAACTGCCTCCCACCCACAAATGCCCCAAGAAATGCGAAAGTACTTTACACGACCATCATAAGCAGCTGCAACATTCAAGGGATGATGTAGTTTTTGTTCATTTTTAAATAAAATGCCATTTGCTGGTTTACCCTGAAACTGCCTCCTTTGCCTCAGAGATGATTTGATTAGATAAAAGGCATATGGCTAGATTGTACCTGGGATCTGCGTGGCTGCTCCCTACCAACTCAGTTTAAGGAGCTGGCACAGTTGTGGTCCTTATACTCCACTGAATGCAAGGACTACTTAAGTCCAATGTTGATATTTTTGCTAGACTTTCCAAGGGTGCCTGGAGGAGGTGAGTCATTGCCTTATCCCCTTACACTGGCCATCAGAGCAGGAGTGCATATTGCTATTTTTAAGGGTGGTGCAGCAGCTGTGCTTCCCTGTGGTTCCTAGGGGCACTGTGTCTATCTAAAGGCCTCCGTTCACACACCACTATTCAACCAGCCCTTTGGAAATAGCAATTCCTCTTGGTAGTTCTGATTCACTGTGCTTTAGCTGGGGTTGTTACTACTTGATCATGTGGCTGCACTTCATACTCATACCTCTCTGACTTCTAACTCACATTAGCACAGGAAGAATATATTTCTGTGCCTTGTTCATCTTCCACTGTGTCCAGATATAGTGCATGGGATTAGAACCGTGTTTTCTATCACCTCAAGCAGTTTTAGTTGTGTGTGGTTTTTGTTGTTGTTGTTCTCTTTCCTTTTTCTTCAAAGCTCCACAGCTCTACTTTGCTGGTCAATTCGTATTCTATGAAAAGTTAAAGAAAGAAATAAGATATTGAGAAAAGGTGTGTCTTTTATACAAAGCCCATTGACTACTGTATCTCGATAGCATATTGCTTTGGCTCTCTGAGAACTTTCTGGATAGGTTGAGCTGGTCAAGAATTTTCTAATGGAACATTTTCCAATCAAAAAATGATTATTTGAATAAATTGAAATGTTTTGTGGGGATTTATCAAATTCATCACAAATTTGGACAAAAAATATTGAAATATTTAATTTTGATAAGGTTGAAGAGCTTTGTTTTGACTATATCTTTTTGAGATTTTTATTATTTTAAAGTCAAAACGAAATGCTGAGATAAGCTTAAAATTAGATATTTTGACCACAGGCACTGACTTTCTGATTTTCCTGGGGCTGCTCTGCCCAGGATCCTGCTCCCACTCCACCCTTTTCCCCAAGAACCCATCTCCACCCTGCCTGTTCCCGCTCTGTTCCCACCCCTCCCCAGAGTGCGCCCCTCCCTGCTCCCCCAGCCAGGGACTGCGGTTGAGCAAGATGGAAATGTGCTGGGGGAGAAAGGGGAAGGCTCTGGCTCACTTGCCCCAGGTCCCTGGCACCCGAGTCGGAGCAGGGAGCAGAAGCCGCCTCCTCCCCAACCAAGCTCTCTCAGGCAGCCACCACACCGCCATGCTGCAGAGCAGCATCCCAGTGGCTGGAAGGGGTGGCTCCCAGGTAGATCCCGCCTCTTCCACCCCTAGCCCTGCCCCTTCCACTCCCCGCCAGTGGGTGCTGAGCACCCACTATTTTTTTCCATGGGTGCTCCAGCCCTGGAGCACTCACGGAGTCGGCACCCTCTGATTTTGACCTTATCCAAACAAAATGTTTCAATAAAGTCATTTTGATAGTCTCTCAATGATTTTTTAAATTTCATTTTGTGGGAATAAAGTTTGACCTTGATGAGAGATGAAAGGAAATGTTGAAATGTCAGAATTTCCCTCATTTTGAGTGGCACAATTTAAAGTGTCCAGCCTTTGCTGGTAGCACAAGTAGCACAATTTAAAGTGTCCAGTCATAGTTTTTGTCAGACATTGCTAGGGGGATGTTCTAGATTGCAATGTTACATGACTTGAAAATGTCATGAAATTTCAGACGTATTTTCCCATTAACTGATGGTTTATATACAACTTCAGAACACTACAGAAAATGCTAGAAAAGACTGTGGTACAGTATAATATTTAATATAAACACATTACACATTGTTTAATAATATACTGGCTTGGGGAAAAATAGATTACCTAATACATCTTGGCCATCTTTAGTCTGATGTTCTGACATTCTATTAAATTAAAATGCAGATAATATTGTGTATATTTCAGTGTATAGTCCACTGTCCCAATTGAGAGCTCCTTTATGGAATCCCCTTATGCTGTAAACCCAAAGATCCAGATTAAGATTTATGATTTAATCTGTAGCATTTTATCTATACTTGTTGAGGGCAAAAAAAAAAAAAAAAAACCAACCCATGGGATGAAAAAAATTTCACTTATTAGCAGATTTCCCTGGGAGAAAAAATCACTCATCATTTTACTCTTGCAATATATGACTATAAAACTGATCCCAAAATCAGAGGGGATAGACACAGGAAACCTTTTAAAAACATTTTTGTGTTTGCAATTATAACCTCTAAAATCTAAAGGGAAATGAATCCCAGTGAGGAACTTAATTTTTGACCTTTTCTCGAGAAGGACAATCTCTGGCTTGGTCCACACATACAGCTACGTCAGTTTAACCAATGTAAATTTTGCACTAGTTTAGTTAAATGGGTGGAACTTTGTATATGGACACTCTTACATTAGTTTAAACCTGATTGACATCAGTTTAACTTGCCTCTGTTATTTAATTGAATAATCAGATATATTTTCACCCCTTCCTTTATATATTATCTTCCATCCTGCCTACTTTGGCACTTAAAGGTTAACCTCTTGGCTAAGAAAATCCAGGGAATTCTTGAATACTTATGAACTCTAGGATGAATCATCTGATGGGGGACAATGTGATTGAGGGATGAAAATACTCATTGTGACATCTTGATTGCACCTCAGAATCCCATGGAGTTTGAAGACAGAGATCTGTAGAATCTCACAATGATATTGACGTAGTGTTGCACTTGCTATTTTTGTTAACTAACACGCACATTTTTATTACATGTATTGGAGGTTCATCTGATCTTGACTTCCACTTTAATGAATGACCATATTGCTTTCTGGGTGATTTTAATAAGGACCTGAGAAATTTGTTTTATTCTTCTGTTATGTTAGTTTTTTTCATCTGAGATTTCTTGAAACCCATTTGTACACATAATAAACACTGTATTCTATTGACCTTTGACTATTAACTCAGAAATATAGGGAAAAGAGAAGGATGGTATTCTCAAACTGAGTCTCTTACGTTTTTGTTATAAATATTATCTGTGTACCACATGTAGGTCTTAGTACTCAGCAGCAATTTTTACTCCCATCTGATTGAAACAGGTCCATGTTTACTATGGCACCAATGGTGTGCTGTTGCGCTGAGCCCACACTGGGAAGGGGCCCATAGTGACTACTTGGCGGGGAGGGAGGCACTAGCTGATGTGGGACTTGACAGTGTCTGGTCAGGTGCAGTAACCCAATCTGCCACTGCAGGGTGGGAAGAGGAGAGGAGAGAAGAGGGAGTGGCTTGGTTCCAGAGGAGAGGTAGGGATCCTGACCCTGCCGTGCCCCATTGCCTCCAGCCAGCCCCTCGCTCTGGGGAACAACCCCCCTCACTCCCTGCCTCAATACCCCTGGCCAACCCCTCGCTCCAGCAACCCGCACCCCCATGCCAATGGAGGCTCACAAATTTGTTTGGCGCTATGCCCACAAAAGGTTAATCTGGCCCTGGATTAAATACTCACTCAGGTTGCATGTTGGGTGTCTGCAAGGTTAATGATGCAACATATATTGTTTCCAGCACAGATGAAAATGAAGATGAGATCGGAATTACACATTTTTGATGTAAGATATTAAGTGTTGATAATTTGTATAACTATGGTTTGTTTTAAAAGAAAATGGCCCAGCACCTTTTGTCTGGGAATCTAAAAATGCTTTAAACATATTAATTAATTTTATTCAAACTACTAAAAAGTTATTATTATCTCTATCTTATACATGGAGGAATGGAACCACAAAGGAATGGAACCACAAAGCCCATCACCTGTAAGGCAAAGGAAAGAAGCTAGTTAGTCATGCTCTGCACCTGGGAGGAAAGTCACTAATTGCCTCTTGGACAGAGGCAGTGGAGCTAGGCTGTAAAAGGAGCTGAGGGAGGGGCACTGATGGGTTGAGACCTAGGAGAGGGGAGCTAGTGACAGTTTTCTCTCCCTAGGAAGGACCTGGAAGAAATTTGGGATTGGCTGTAGCCAGAAAGCAGACTACAGGTGTAGCATTAAGTCCTGCGGTGGGACCGTCAAGTGGAGAGGAGCCCTGAGTTAGGGTCGATGTGCACCAGGGAATGAGATAGAAGCCCATGAGAGGTGAAAGGCTAATTTTAGTCATACTTTGACTTGCTTGAGGGAAAAACCTTGGGGGTCAGTATCCTGACAAAGGACAATTGAAGTTGAGTCTAAGAGGGGCAAAGGACCTTTGGTTTAAAACTGAATCCCTGAAAGGGACTGAAATGTGTTTGACTTGGATAGAGGGCTAAGCCACAGAAGACCAGGACTGGTCAGTGTGGTCAAGAAAGTGGCCCCCAAAGGGGTGTAAGAGGCAAATGCTGTGTCTGGGCAGGAGGGGGTGCCCTAAAGGTAAGGACACACTTTGACAGACCCTAAATTCAGGAATATAGTTAAGCACATGCTTAACTTGAATCATGTCCCATTGAAATCAAATTAAGCTATGCACATGCTGTCGCATGTCCCTGAATAGGGATGTATAGATGTGCTTTCCTAAAGTAGGGCCTAAAGGCAGGATTTTCAAGGTATTCAGACACCTAAAGATGCAGGTAGGTACCTAGTGGGATTTTCAGAACACCTAAACAGGTTAGGTTCCTAAATTGTATTCATTTCAGAGGGAGTTAAGCACCTAGGGCCTCTTGAAAATCCCACGAGCTGTCTACTGCATCTTTAGGTATCTAAATACCTTTGGCCATATGTGACTTACCTAAGGGTGTGCATTGAGTCAGGAGCAGAGCCGGAAAGAGATTTTAAGTTTCCAAGTCCCCTGCTGTAAGCACGAGATAACACTGTCTCTATTCTTTCTTTTTGTAATCTTGGTCTATGGCCCAGTCCTACACATGCTTTGTTCTCATAATTAGTCCCATTAGTCCCATGGAACTGCTCACATGAGTAAAGTTATTCATATATATAAAGCTTTGCAGGATCAGGCCTATTAATTACAGGCCTTCCTTTCTCTGTTTTGCTAAAGTTCTCATTTTGGGGGGTTAGCAGCAGGCAGGTGTTCTTACATTGATAACAGAACCCTTGAGAAAGAAATTACCTGACCACTGATGGGATAATCAGAGGAGGTGAAATCACAGTAAAGCTGAGCTTCAGCTTTTCATCTAGGACAAAACGAATGTATATTTTTTGCCAGATAACTGTGTTTGTCCTGAGGAAAGCCTTAGGAATGAAGCTCTGGCATTTTTCCACATGGAATGACTGCATCTATGGAAAAAGCATGAGTACTCAGCTTGCTTTCTGCTTATGTGCATTGTTTTGTGTCCCAGGTTACTGTGAACATCTTTTTAAAATCAAAGCACTGAGGCTTCACTCATAGCTACGAGCTTTTTTAAGCATATGGGCACCGTTGAGTTCACCAAATACTGTCCCCAGCTTTTAACATTGATCTCAGTGCATGCTGGAAATTCTCAGTCTTTTCCTTGGTTGTTTTCCAACTACTGGCTGGGAAGCTAGAGGGTATGCCCTATGGCGTTAGACACTAAAACATTTACACTCCAATGCAGTTATAATGGGGAAGACTGTCCAAGTTTTCAGTGAATTGTATAATTCTTTAAAATGCTACTACAGTTTGATGTGATATTGTTTATACAAATTTATTTTTGTAATTGGGCATTTTTGCTTCTAATCCTCCAGCACTATCATCATTCTGTTAAAGGTTACCTGACAAAGAATGGACTTGTGCCCCTTTTTTAAATATTAGAAATCCAAGTCGTATCAAATACTTTATGGATGATTAAAGACCCAATAAAACTATGAGAACAAAGATTATGAGGGGAAGGGATTCTTTTTGGAGGGCGCTTTTATTTGTTTTTTCTAGCACCTATTTAACTTAAAACGTGGGAGAAAAGTTCTCTTTGCTCCTTCTGTTAACAGCTGGGGGAGCTCCCAATCCACATCTCTGTATTATCGAAGTGAGAATGTTAGTAAAAAGGGCACAAACTCATTTTTTTCTTTTTGTAGGTCACCTTTAATTTCCTACTTATATTAATGGAATTTTGAGCCCTAGCTGATGCAATGTGTCTGGACACACCTGGAATAAATATTTTTGACATCTATCAAAGAATATCTATGCTCTGTAGAGTAACCAAAGTAAAAAATGTTAAACATGCCAAACCTAGACTGAACTCATGCCCACACAGAACCAAAGATCTGGAAGAGAAAAAAACAAATGACTCAGTGAAAACTATCCCCAAGGACAAAAGGGACCAATTCCCACAGTATACAATAGGATAGTGGGGAAAGGGCAGAGGAAGACAAAGTGGTTAAGATTAAGTTAACCTAAATAGATGGGACTTGTGGCAAGTCCTAAAAGCAGCTGGCAAGGGACTTCAATAAATCTTGTGGGGGGAAGCAGCACAACAGGTGTGTTCTTATCTGGATTCATTTGAAATGCTAAACAGCAGCCAAGGGGTTACTTTACCCTCAAGAATTTCTATTTAAGATGAACTCTGATTAATCAGATCTGCTTGTATCATCAGGGTCTAATTCCCTTCTCTTTCTTATATGTTCTCTGCCAGTCACTTTATTTTCAATCTGTTTTGGAGACTGTTTCATGTCATGTTAATGGATCAACCTCCTGTCTAGGTGCTATCAGTGTAAAGATATTGCCCCGAATTGTGAGCACTTGCTGCAGCGGGACTTCAGGGATATAAACAGGCTGTATTTTAGGTCTGAGTTTATGAAACATTACAGAGTGCAACTGGTTGAAAGGTGAGGCAGAGGATTTTCAGAGTCCCAGTCATGGAATCCCATTAAACAGGGATTCCAATACAGCCGCGATTCCCAGACTTGTTCCACTGCTTGTGCAGGGAAAGCCCCTGGCGGGCCGGGCCGGTTTGTTTACCTGCCGCGTCTGCAGGTTCGGCCGATCGCGGCTCCCAGTGGCCGCGGTTCGCTGCTCCAGGCCAATGGGGGCTGCAGGAAGTGGCGGCCAGTACGTCCCTCGGCCCACGCCGCTTTGAGCAGGCCCCATTGGCCTGGAGCAGCGAACCGCGGTCAGTGGGAGCCACGATCGGCCGAACCTGAGCAGGCAGCAGGTAAACAAACTGGCCCAGCCCGCCAGGGGCTTTCCCTGCACAAGCGGCGGAACAAGTTTGGGAACCACTGCAATACAGCTATCTGAATACCTTTTTAAGTGCACCCATTGTCCCAGTGGGAAGTGCCGAGGACCTTTAGAATTGCTGATGTCTCAAGATTTCTCAACTTCTTTTCTGTAAGTTCTCAGTCTAACCACACATCTAAAGTGAGAGAACTATAGGATTCAATTTTTAAAGTGCATTGGTACAATTTAATAGCCAGTGTGCCGGATTATTAAATTGATAGTAAAGGAGAGTTGCAAAACCAACCTGTTGGCAATGTAAACAGTTGTAACTGTTTATTTCATATTCTCCAGTTATAAAGTATCATGCCTAAAACCTATTAGTTTATTTTATAAAATGTCCTTAATAAAATGAGGCATTGTAATGGAATACTATATTTCAGAAATAATTACCGACACCTTAATCCTGCAAAGACTCGTTGACTCTTAGGGTCCCTTCGAAACCAATGATTCTATGCGCGCAACTTCACATAAAGTGAGTAGACCCACTGAAGTCCCTTTCTACCCTGAACTCAGTAGGACTACCCACGGCACACAAAGTTAAGCATATGCACAAGTCTTCTCAGGACTGGAGTGAGGGTAGATGCTCAGGATCCCAGTGGGCAGCAGAATTGTTTGCGTGGGTGATAGGTAGATCTATCACAAATTTTAAGAATCTGGGCTCACTTGTGCTGATTTCTATGTTTGTTACACAACACAAGACCACGAGAGCTGCCTGGTGTTCATCACAACAGTTTTGCTCAGCTGTGTTGGCAGGGACGTGGAGGGAAGGTGTGCTGCAATGTTGCTGTTGGAGAATTTAGTATCAGGATAGGTAGATCAGCTGGATAGATAGGAAGGAAGAGAAATGAATGTGAAGGCAAGAGACTCTAGGAAGAGCTTAGCGGGGAGTGGGGAAGGAAGGAAATGGATGACAGTGAATATAAATGCAGAAAGATAGTTGGCTAGATTCTCAGGCTGGTGTAAATCTGCAAAGCTTCACTGACTTCAGTGGAGCTATGTCAATTTACACCACCTAAGAACCTGGCCCTGAGCATCATCCAGTTCCCACTAACATCAATGGGATTCTTTCCAGTGACTTTAGTGGGAGTTGGATCAGGATTAAACTGCTAAAGATCACCCTCACAACAGTGAAGATTGAGAAATGTAAAGAATATTTAGGATTGAACTTGCGCATCTCCTGAATCTGAACTCAGTGAGTGGGTTTGGTCAACCTCTAAGCATGCACAAAATAGGGAACTGCACACCTACCTAAGTTTTGTAGTCCTAAATGTGGCTTTTACTTACCTAAGTGCAAGATTTTGGCCAAGTTCTTTTCTCAGTTGCATCAGTGTAAACCTGGACTAATTTTTCTGTCTTCAGTGTAGGATTCGATCCAATGCAAAATGTATGGCTGCTACTTGGGTGCCACTTCTGAAAAGGTGACCCTTAAATTTTATTGTTAAAATATTTAATTAAACTAAAGCTATTAACAGGAAAACCATTTTTCCTGACCCTTTTTAGAAAATTGATGAGATTGAATCTTGTAAGAAATTTATGATTAGAAACAATTCTGCCTAAAATATGAACTTTGCCTGATGAGACAATTTACACACATCATTAAAATATACATATCTTGAAAAAAACATATTTTTGTAGTAGTTATGGAGGGTTGCATGATGTGGACTTATTTCATTATTAAATAACGTTAATAATTTATTAGGCTGGAATAAAAATACCAAGCCACTTACAATGGAAGCAGAAATTTTGGACTATGAAATATTGTCCAAGTCAGCATTAGAAACCAATTAAAAGTACAGAGGTAGGAGAATGCAAAAAAAAGTGGGGGGAAGTTAGGATGAGACTCATGTGAAGACAAATGATGAGAAGAGATGGACAAAGAACATTGATTAGAAAGTATTATTGTGTTGTTTCTTTTGATCTATTAAAGATGCCCAGCCAATCTATCAGCACCTGTACTGTGCTGAAAATACAACACAGAGAACCAGAGTGAGCTTGTGGCTAGCGCAGTAGACTGGGACTCAGGGGGCCTGAATTCTGTTCTTGTCTCTACCATTGATTTGGGTGAATCACTTAATCTCTCTGTGCCTCTGTTTACTCCAGACCTTAGTCTGTCAATTAGACTGTAAGTTCTTCAAAACAAGGAGTGGTTCTAACTGTGTGCCAGTAGAGTGCATAACACAGTGGGGTCTAATCTTGACTTGTATTACAGTAGCACTTAGATGCCCCAGTCTTGATCTTGAGGCACTTTTTCAATATTATTAATAATGCAACTGAGAATAAAAATCATGAATTTTAAAAACTTTACCGGCCAAAACTGTTTCCTGGCAGAGCCCATTATTAACTATTCCACAACCAGTTGCCCCAAATTGCTCAAGCTACAGCTCCCCGAGAAAGTAGATTAACTAGGACCTGATTTGCAGAGGTTCTGAACATTCCACACTCCAACTAATGTCTAGAAGGCAATGCTCCTTAAAATCAAGTGCCACACCTTGCAGCATGTCCTGCAGGTCAACAAAACCAGGGTTTGTTGGACAGGGAAAGGAAATGAATTCCAAAGTCAACCCCCCGACTAGCAGCCAAGAGCCTCCACTGAAAGGGCTGTGGTATCAAATGGCATTCTCTCAAGTAGCCAGATTAGAGACACTACTGCTATTAGAGACACTACTATGACAATATGTATGAGAGCTGGAGACCATTTATTCTATTAAAGCAAAGGAAATTAACTTAGCTGCTTTGCTCAGATGACAGCTCTGTGGCTGAAACCCAATGCAATGCTTTGAAAATGGCAGAGTTTGTTGTCTTATTGAAAACTCCCCAAAGCCAGACATTTAGAATTAAGACTGAAAATCTGTCTAAAACTCTGTGTTATCTATGTGTTTGCACATCAAATACGTTGTGCAAAACAGAGTTTTTGTTTACCTTTGAATGTCCTTGCATTTTTTAAAAAATATAATAATATACTACATTTCAGTACAACCTCTTTATTAATGACAGGTTTCAGAGGAACAGCCGTGTTAGTCTGTATTCGCAAAAAGAAAAGGAGTACTTGTGGCACCTTAGAGACTAACCAATTTATTTGAGCATGAGCTTTCGTGAGCTACAGCTCACTTCATCAGATGTTTACCGTGGAAACTGCAGCAGACTTTATATACACACAGAGAATATGAAACAATACCTCCTCCCACCCCACTGTCCTGCTGGTAATAGCTTATCTAAAGTGATCAACAGGTGGGCCATTTCCAGCACAAATCCAGGTTTTCTCACCCTCCACCCCCCACACAAATTCACTCTCCTGCTGGTGCTAGCCCTACTTGATTATGTAAAGAGTTGTCACTTTGGATGGGCTAGCACCAGCAGGAGAGTGAATTTGTGTGGGGGGTGGAGGGTGAGAAAACCTGGATTTGTGCTGGAAATGGCCCACCTGTTGATCACTTTAGATAAGCTATTACCAGCAGGACAGTGGGGTGGGAGGAGGTATTGTTTCATATTCTCTGTGTGTATATAAAGTCTGCTGCAGTTTCCACGGTAAACATCTGATGAAGTGAGCTGTAGCTCACGAAAGCTCATGCTCAAATAAATTGGTTAGTCTCTAAGGTGCCACAAGTACTCCTTTTCTCTTTATTAATCTGTTTTGATAAGCCATGCTAATCTCCTGTTTTATGGAGAACTTGTAACTAAATACATAGGCTTATTATCAGAACTACTTTAGCATCCCAGCAGAAAACTATTAAAAACCCATTCACACATATTACCTAAAGTCACAATCGTGCAGTAAGGCAGATGTTATTGGTTGGGCCAGTGGTCAGCAAATGAATCATTGAAAAAACAGGTTGTTATTTGAAGTCACACACAGTGGTTTTTTAATAAGATCCTACTATTTATAGGTCAGGTCACAATTATAGTAAAAAAGCTTAATCTGTTTATTCACTTTTCACTGGACAAAGCACTATTTTAATGCCAATCTGCTGAATTTGGCAGAAGCACAATTACATCATTAGAGCAGAAGTGCCAAAAGCAACGTTCAGTTCTTTCAGATCCCTGGCTCTTCAATCCCTTTTATGTCAGCAGGCTATACTAATTAAATACTCTAAGACCTAACTTGCTCAGTTTAAATTATACCAGCAGTGTTACAAGTGTGGTGATAGTAATGAGGGAACTACTGGTCTGAGCACAGGACTGGGTGCATGGAAATCATGAAGTCTAACACTGACTCCTTTATGGTCTCAGCAAGGCCCTTAACATGCCTGACTCCACTTTCCCATCTATAAAATGGGGATAGTAATACTTACCTATTTCATGACAGGGGTGTTCTGAGGCATATTTGTGGGGAAGAGGACAGCTTCCCCCATGCACCTCTATACAGGGACTGGCCAGCATTCTGTTGTGGAGTGCAGAAGGGTTCATGCTGATCTCTCTCCAAGAGTGGGGACGGGGGAAGGGGAAGATAGTAATGCATCTTGTACATGCTACTTGGGGCTCGAGCTGCCATGTGGCCCCTCTGTCACACATGGCAGAAACTTGCCCTTAATCTTTGCAAAGTGCCTTGAAGAGGAGTAGTGCTAGGTGTTAATATTATATTTTAAAACTCATTGCTCTTCACTCTTCAGGATGATGGCACAGTTTGCTGCTGGTCTTGAGGATGAGTGAGCGCTCACTGGTTTAGTAGATTTGTCTGTCCGCTGTCACTGTAACATCTGATGTGCAGTTACATGTATTACATAGCAGTGGTTGCAAGCCTAGGAGGATATACATGCAATGCTCATCATCCCTTTGATGTATCACCTCTTCACCCACAGCCAAGGTACTGGTTTTACCTGGCCAACCTAGGGAGTCTGAGTTGGCTTGAGGAGTAAAAAAATTATTGGTAGTATTAGAATGGCATCTGGAGGCTCCAACTGAGACCAGGGCCCAGTTGTGCAAGGCGCTCTACAAACACAGTTAAAGACTAAGAAAGGTTGGAAGGAGAAACAGAAGCACAGAGAGGTGAAGTGACTTGTCTAAGGTCACCCAGCAGATAGGTGGTAGAGTAGGGAACAAAACCCAGGCCTTTTGATTCCCAGTTCAGTGCTCTATCCCTTAGATTGCATTGCTTGTTTAATACCTAGATATCGTAACATTAGAATTAGGGGACAGATCCTCAGGATATGTAAATTGGCATAGCTCCATTGAAGCCAATGAGATTATGTTGGTTTATTTTAGCTGAGAATCTGGACATAAGTCTATGGTAACATTAGTATTTTTACAGTCCTTTGAAGATAGAGATGCATAGAGATGCCAACGCCAATATTTTCAAACTTTTCTGCCTAAAATTAGGCACAAAAATCAGTATTTAGGCCCAGAAATACGTGGCCTGATTTTGAAGAGTGACTTCAGTGGCAGTGGTGGTTGTCTATACCCTCTGAAAGTCAGATCACTTATCTAAGTGCCTGAATATGGATTCACGTGCTTAACTTTGGGCAGCGTAGTTTGAGAAAAATTGGCCTAAGAATTGCTGTTAGCTTTTTTGTCTAACAGAACATTTTCATTTACTTTGGACCATCCATCCATTTCACTGATCTCCATTTTTAAGTACAAATGGCCTGGAGTTTTGGGTAAACGGCACCTGTGCTAATTCAACCCTAGTGTAAGTGATGCAGTTCATTGGACTCTCACTTGTTTACAATAGGGCTGAACTGGGTTCTGCACTGAGGGCTCAATCCTATTCCCATGTAAATCAATGACCAAACTGTCATGGCTTCAAAATGGGGCAGGATCAGGCCCCAATAAAGGTAACATCCTTATTGAACTATGGTAGAATAATGACCTGAGCCTAGTTTAAACTCTCCAGTTCACTGACCTGCCCACTTCTGAAGCAGGTGTATTTCTTGCACTGCTAGGGACAGTTATTTCTAATGCCATAGAAAACACATTTTACTCTTTAACAGGTGTTTTAAAATGAGCTCACAAGGTGATATACAGTTTTTTTTCCAAGGAGATCTAGAGACTGTAGGAACATGTTGGATTGATATTTCATTTACATCTCGATATACTGTATAACATATTAATGCCGCAGACACATCTGCTATTCCTAAGGGGCTGAGCAAACTTCAGAATCTTGGGCACATTCAGTACCTTGGGCTGACAGAGAAGACATGGAAATATCACAATTTAATAAAGCAGGTGAAAGATGGATGCAGGGGAATTGAACAGGGCTTATGATGGTGCAGTGTGTAGTGCAAGGTAACATAAATCACAGGGTTACATTTTGTGACTTAGTCTAAAGGGCATTAGGTGTTATTTCTATCAAGCAATACATAACGTGCTAGGAAATCATGGATGTAAAGCTGTAACTGTTAACGATTTAATTGCTTGCTAGCCAGGGAGTCTCTTTGTAGCTAATAAGGGTATGTCTACACTACAAAATTAGGTCGATTTTATAGAAGTCGATCTTTAGAAAGAGATTTTATACAGTCGATTGTGTATGTCCCCACTAAGCGCATTAAGTTGGCGGAGTGCATCCTCAGTACCGTGGCTAGCATTGACTCATGGAGCAGTGCACTGTGGGTAGCTATCCCACAGTCCCTGCAGTCTCTGCTGCCCACTGGAATTCTGGGTTAAGCGCCTGATGCCTGATGGGGCAAAAACACTGTTGCGGATGGTTTTTTGGGTACATGTCGTTCATCCCATCCCTCCATCCCTCCTTGAAAGCAATGGCAGACAATGGTTTTGCGCCTTTTTACCTGTGTTGCCTGTGCAGACGCCATAGCACGGCAAGCATGGAGCTCACTTAGCTCACCTCTGCTGTTGTGAGCATTGTAAACACCTCGCGCATTATCCTGCAGTATGTGCGGAACCTGACTAATAGACACCGGCATGAGGATGATTGTGAGGAGGACATGGACACAGACATTCCTGAAAGCACGGGATGTGGCAATTGGGACATCATGGCCGCCTTGGGGCAGGTTGATACAGTGGAACGCCGATTCTGGGCCCGGCAAACAAGCACAGACTGGTGGGACCGCATAGTCTTGCAGGTATGGGATGATTCCCAGTGGCTGCAAAATTTTCGCATGTGTATGGCCACTTTCCTGGAACTTTGTGAGTTGCTTTCCCCTGCCCTGAAGCACAGGAATACCAAGATGAGAGCTGCCCTGACAGTTGAGAAGCGAGTGGTGATAGCCCTGTGGAAGCTTGCAACGCCTGATTGCTACCATTCAGTTGGGAATCAATTTGGAGTGGGCAAATCTACTGTGGGAGCTGCTATAATCCAAGTAGCCAATACAATCATTGACCTTCTGTTATCAATGGTAGTGACTCTGGGAAATGTGCAGGTCATAGTAGATGGTTTTGCTGCAGTTGGGTTCCCTAACTGTGGTGGGGCGATAGATGGAATGCATATTCCTATCTTGGCACCAGACCACCTTGCCAACCAGTACATAAACTGCAAGGGGTACTTTTCAATGGTGCTGCAAGCACTGGTGGATCACAAGGGATATTTCACTGACATCGATGTGGGATGGCCGGGAAAGGTGCATGATGCTCGCATCTTTAGGAACTCTGGACTGTTTGAACAGCTGCAAAAAGGGTCTTAATTCCCAGACCAGAAAAGTAACGTTGGGGATGTTGAAATGCCTATCGTTATCCTTGGGGCCCCAGCCTACCCCTTGCTCCCATGGCTCAAGAAGCTGTACACAGGCATCCTGGACAGTAGTAAGGAGCAGTTCAACTATAGGCTGAGCAAGTGCAGAATGGTGGTAGAATGTGCCTTTGGATGTTTAAAAGCTCGCTGCAGCTGTTTGCTGACTAGGTTAGACCTCAGCGCAACCAATATTCCCATTGTTATTGCTGCTTGCTGTGTGCTCCATAACAGCTGTGTGAGTAAGGGGGAGACATTTATGGCAGGGTGGGAGGTTGAGGCAAATCGCCTGACAGCAAATTTTGAGCAGCCAGACACCAGGGCGATTAGAAGAGCACAGCAAGGCACGCTGCGCATCAGAGAGGCTTTGAAAACCAATTTCATGAGTGGCCAGGCTACGGTGTGACAGTTGTGTGTGTTTCTCCTTGCTGCAAACCTGCCCTCTTTGTTGATTTTAAGTCCCTGTAAGCCAATCACCCTCCTCCCTTTGATCACAGCTGGCAAAGGAAATAAAGTCACTATTGTTTTGAAACCATGCATTCTTTCTTTATTAATTAAAAAAAAAGTGAGATAACTGACAAGGTAGCCCAGGTGGGGTGGGGGAGGAGGGAAGAACAAGGCCACATTGCTTATTGTAGCCACACTACAAATCAAAGCTGTTTGAATGACAGCCTTCTGTTGTTTGGGCCATCCTTTGGAGTGGAGTGGCTGGGAGCCTGAAGCCTCCTCCGCCCCGCATTTTGGGCGTCTGGGTGAGGAGGATATGGAACTTGGGGAGGAGGGCAGGTGGTTATACAGTGGATGCAGCGGTGGTCTGTGCTCTTGTTGCCTTTCTTGCAGCTCTACCAGATGCCTGAGCATGTCCGTTTGCTCCCTCATTAGCCTCAGCATTGCCTCCTGCCTCTTCTCATTGCGCTCACCTAATGCTTTCCTGGCCTCTGACACTGAATGCTTCCATGCCTCCAAGCTGTGCCCTATCAGTGTGGGAGGACTGCAAGAGCTTGGAAAACATGTCATCGCGAGTGTGTTTTTTTCGCCTTCTAATCTGCGATAACCTCACGGACGGAGATGATAGGGGAAGCATAGAAACATTTGCACCTCCAGGAGGGATAAAAAGGGAGAGTAGAATTTAAGAATATACATTTCTGAGAACAAAAGGGAGACTCTTTCACAGTGAATCAAGCAATTCACAGCAGACAGCACATGTGCTTTAGGTACAAGGTCGCATTTTGCCTTTTATATGAGCACCTGCTGGTATGGTGACACATCACACATGGCTGGGCAACAGAATTCGGTTTCCAGGCAGCCATGGTAAGCTAAAGGGTACGTGGGGTTGGCTTCTTCCGCCTTCATAGCGTGGGAATGGTTTCAAACTGCAGCGCCCTCGTTTCCTATAGCAAGCAGTGCTGGTTGGTTTGCCATTTAAAAGGATGGGCTGCGGTTTTCGGGTGGAAGTGCAGCACACCCCTGTCCCCACCCCACTGCGTGGCTATTCTCTGGGATGATCCCTTTTAGCCAAGTGCAAACAGCTCAGCATGAACGGGATCCTTTTACTGTTCCCTTACAAAAATTTGTTTATTTCAACCAGGTGACCATGAACGATATCACTTTCCTGAGGCTACCACAGAAAGATAAAGACCAAATGTTTCTTGAATATGACGAAAACCCAGGACCATTCACTGTCATGCTTTGTGCTGCAATGATTCCAGACTACTTGCTACTGGCTTGGTGTGGTAAAGTGTCCTACTGTGGAGGACGAAATAAGGCACCTTCCCAGAAACCTTCTGCAAAAGCTTTAAGAGTATCTCCAGGAGAGGTTCATGGAGATGTCCCTGGAGGATTCCCGCTCCATCCCCAGACACGATAACAGACTTTTCCAGTAGCTGTACTGGCTGCGAATGCATCCCAGTTCTTCAGGGGGAAAATCAAACATTAAACACAATTGCTTTTAAACCCTGTACTGTAATTACAAATGTGCACTCACCAGAGGTGCCTTCTCCTGCTTTAGGGTCGGGGATCCCACCTTGGGAGGGTATTGGCTCCAGGGTGATGAAAAGATCCTGGCTGCTGGGGAGAATGGATTCTCCACTTGCCTGCTGCACATTCTCCTCTTTCTCTTCCTCATCCACAAAATCCTCCTCCCTGTTGCATGAGACTTCCCCCTTGCAGGTGTCCATGAACAGTGGGGGGTAGTGGTAGGGTCCCCCACTAAAATGCCATGCAGCTGATCATAGAAGCGGCATGTCTGGGGCTCTGACCTGGAGTGACCATTTGCCTCCTTTGTCTTTTGCTAGGCTTGCCTGAGCTTCTTAACTTTCACGCAGCACTGCTGTGTCCCCCTGTTGTAGCCTCTGTCCACCGTGCCCTGTGTGATTTTGGCATATATATTAGCATTTCTTCTTTTTGATCGGAGTTTGGTCTGCACAGATTCTTCTCCCCATACAGCAATCCGATCCAGTGTCTCCCTTTTGCTCCATGCTGGAGCTCGTTTGCGATTCTGGGGGGACTGCATGGTCACCTGTGCTGCTGAGCCCGCCACGCTGACCAAACAGGAAATGAAATTCAAAATTTCCCAGGGCTTTTCCTGTGTACCTGGCTAGTACATTAGAGTTGAAAGTGCTGTCCAGAGTGGTCAAATTGGAGCACTCTGGGATAGCTCCCAGAGGCCAATACTGTTGAATTGCATCTGCACTACCCCAGATTCGACAGAGCAAGGTCGAGTTTAGTGCTACTCCTCTCGTTGTGGAGGAGTATAGCAGTCAATTTTAAGAGCCCTTTAGGTTGACAGAATGGGGTTGGTTGTGTAGACACATTGCTTATAAAATCGACCTAATGCGCCTAAATTCGACCTAAACTCGTTGTGTAGAGCAGGGCTAAGATACTTATATGGCCCCATTACTGTAGTATATGAGCACCTCACAGACTTTAATGCACTTGTTGTCTTAACACTTATGAGGTAGGGAAATTCTACTATTAGAACTGAAGCACAGAAAGACTTCATGCCCCAGATCACATAAGAAGTCTATGGCAGAACAGGTAACTGAACCCAGATCTGCCACATTCTGGGGTAGCGCCCTATCCACTGGGCCATCTTTTATGCTGTACCTTAGTACTCTTACCTTCCCACAAAATCTCTTCCCTCCCCCCCCTCCAAAAAAAAATTGGTTCTCAAAACCTTCAATCCTGCAGACCACCAGAAGGGAATGCATGGACCACTGTGACAGCCTATTGACCAACCACCAAACTGCTTCTGAAGGGGTTCAGAATGAGATCTCCAACACTTCATTTTCACAAGAGATCAAGATAAAACAATTTAACATAAAGCATTTCCTATAATGATGATGCACCGGGGAATTCACAAAAACTGATTGCCATCACAGTCTAATTTCTATCTGTTGAGATGATGGCTGAGAACTCACTATTGATCTAAGATATATACAACAGCAAAGATTGTAAAACAGGCTTGTAAGCAGTATTTGGATTTGTATGGTGGATGTGTGTGCAAACCCTTATTTCACATTTAAGGCCAATGTTAGTACCTCCATGTATGAATACCATGAGCTGCCTTAAAGAATTCGTAAGAACGTGGTCAGGTTCTAGTTCTGTGAAAGATTTTGTTTCTCATATCATTTGTGTTTATTTGATGGACAGTAGTAGGTATGTTTCCATGCTCTGGATTTATAGGAAGGCACATAACCATCCAGGACTGGGACTCATTCATATACTATAGCCTTATCTCAGAGATGGAGGAATTGTCAATAGAACGTGATATGTAATCTGGAGATTTCACTGTATATCTGTAAATGGAATATTTGTGTGTAGAAGGGAGGGAATGGGGGAGTATATGAGTGGTGATGGTAGGAAGTGGCCTTCTAGAAAGGAATTCTTTTTTGCCCAGAAGGATCAATTAATGTGCTCAACCCAGGTTTAATTCTGGCTCTTTGGAGTTGCACAGGTATACTTACTCTGAAGTCAGTCCTGTAAATGAAATCAAAGGAGTTTCATGGCTGCAAACAAGGACAGAATTTGGCTCACTGATTGAGTTTGATAGGAACAGAGTCAGGTCAATCCTGTTCAATTTTGAAAATATTACCCTAAATATATACAAAAGATCCAAGACCCTAAGGGCTAAATTACTCCTTCTTTGAGCTGGTAGGCCTCAGAGGGGAAGAAGATACAGGGAGCCCTTTTTTCTCCCAACAGTCCCATGAATTGTGGGTTTCCCAGCACTTGGCCGTGCAAGAGAGTGGGGGCTGCCTGCAGCACTAATGTGACCCAGAGGGGTCATTTCTGGCAGGGCATGTGTGAGATCAAGGTCCAGCCCCTCATCTGTGCCAACAGAGCAGTGCTGGGGGAAGTGCTTGCTACAGGTATCGTAAGATCTGTTCTGCTCTGAGTCATTCCACACCAGCGTCCCTCCTCATGTTGGTATTTGGGCAGTCTTCTGTCCCCTAATAAGGCTTAGCCTCAGACTCTCCAAGGGATCTGGGTGGCTCAGAGAACTGATAATACACTATGGAGCGTTTCACTGTTAGGGTTGCTATCCAACTCAGGCTGGTAGTGACCCAAACTTTTATCACCTGGACGGCTGGTGGCCTATGTGAAATTAAATTAGTGGTCTCATTTTAGCTCCTGATAAATAGGTGTACCCGTTGCCACAATCACCACTACAGCTGGATGGAGGCAGACACCAAAATACTCTCTCAGATGTAAAGGTACTCCATGCAGGTTAGAATTGGGGAACATTGACAGAGCAGCATAGGAAAGCTTGCACTACCATTGCCCATGCTGCATCAGTTTTATCTAGGGATAAGGACTTCATTCTCCAGGGCTGTCAGTCTGGCGCATTTTAAAAGTAGTAAATTCACACACAAAAGTGAAAAAGAACTAAGAGTTTTCACTGGAACCCATTTTTTGAAAGGCAGTTTTTCTTTGTGCAATGTTTTAAATGATCTCTAATAAGGTGTATCAATGTGAACTGTAGAGTGTATGGGACAGTAGTTAATTGTACATGGCTTTTCAGATATACTGTGTGTTACAATTTTGATAAAGAAAAGTGAGTAGCAAGGGAATAGTAGGTGAAATTAGGCTCTAGTGAATACAGGCAACAATGTGGCATTTAATATCCTAAACTGTAAAGGACTTGAGTCAGCTCACTTTTAAAAAAAAAAAAAGACAGGAAGGGAATAATTTTCACTTTTCATATAAATTAGAGATAAGGTTGGTCAATTAGTTTATTGGCACTCAGGTAACTTTTAATTATGCTAGACAGAGAGAAGGTGTCATCTCTCTCAATAAGAAAAGGAGTACTTGTGGCACCTTAGAGACTAACCAATTTATTTGAGCATAAGCTTTCGTGAGCTACAGCTCGCTTCATCAGATGCATAAAAGTGGAAAATGCAGTGAGGATGTTTTCATACACACAGACCATGAAAAAATGGGTGTTTATCACTTCTAAAGGTTCTCCCCCCCCACCCCACTCTCCAGCAGGGAGAGAAAACCTGGATTTGTGCTGGAAATGGCCCACCTTGATTATCATACACATTGTAAGGAGAGTGATCACTTTAGATAAGCTATTACCAGCAGGAGAGTGGGGTGGGGGGAGAAAACCTTTAGAAGTGATAAACATCCATTTTTTTCATGGTCTGTGTGTATAAAAACATCCTCACTGCATTTTCCACTTTTATGCATCCGATGAAGTGAGCTGTAGCTCACGAAAGCTTATCCTCAAATAAATTGGTTAGTCTCTAAGGTGCCACAAGTACTCCTTTTCTTTTTGCGAATACAGACTAACATGGCTGCTACTTTGAAATCTCTCTCAATACAACTCCCTGGGGAGTGTTGTCCAGTAACAGATTCAAAACATCTTTAAATCTTAGGCTCTGGAGACTGATTTTGCTCCATGACCATTTATAATCCAATTAAAATGAAATAAATAAATAATCCCCCTAAGCCCCTTTAAATTGTCAACATGAGCAAAACAAAAGCACATTAAAGTTTACAGTGCTCTTTAATGAAGGGGAGGCAGAGAAATAAATGTCAGAATTAGCTTGTTTTGGCAAATATGAGTTCTAGGATTTTTAGGGGGTTGTATTTTATTTATTTATTTCAGATAAACGGTTTCAATAGCACCCAACCTGTTTCTTTAATCTGCTCTCTGTTATTACCTTCCTGCTTCCTTGGCAAAGCAAAAATAATGAAATGAAAAGCTTTCCCATATTTATAACAGTTCATCACAAGCAGCAGGGCATGAAGCCACTGGGAAGGAATTACAACTCATTACATCTTGGAATAAAGCCATCTTCCCTGAAAAAGCTCCAACTGATAGAGTGCAGCATCCTGCCTACTTACCAACATCAGCACCATGAGCAATCTCCCCTGCTGCTCAATTATTCATTGGCTCCCTGTTGTATCCAGAGTCAAATTAAAGATTTCTGCCTTATACTCAAAGTCTTACAAGGGACTAGTTTTTCATTCTTAGGCAATGTCTACACTACAGACCTTAAAGCGGCACAGCTAAACCACTGTAGCTTCACCGCTGTAAGATCTCTGTAGCTGCTCTATGCTGGCGGAAGAGAGCTCTCCCGTCAGCATAATTAACCCCCCCCCATGAGCAGTGGTAGCCATGTTGGCAGGACAGTAATCCCGCCGACATAGCGCTGTCCATACCAGCGCTTCTGTCTGTGAAACTTATGTCCATCAAGGGGGGTGTTTTTTTCCTTACACCTGACCGACAAAAAATTTACAGACAAAAGTACTAGTGTAGACATAGCCCAAGTTGTATCAGGGACCCACTGTAGTAGGCACTATACAAATGCATAGTATAAGGACAGCCTTCCTGCTCCAAATGGTTCACAATCTAAACAAAGACAAGATTGACAAAGAGTGGGAGGTGGAACAGAGGCACAGAGAGATGATGTGACTTGCCAAAAGTCACCCAGCAGGCCAGTAGCAGAGCCAGTAATAGGACGCACATCTCCTGAATCCCATATCAGTGGCCTGTTGAATAGACCATGCTGTCTGGAGAAAGCTACTTGAGACCACCTGTTGCTTCATAAACATAGCCTCCCTTACCAGCTACATTCTACAGGAACAATGGAACCATTTACCACAAGAGTGAGTCTTCAAAGAGCAGGAGACAGAATTGTCTCAGAAGCTGTACCCAGACTGTGGAACTCATTTCAGCAAGGGATTACGATGATAACCTCAGACATGCTCAAAACAAAACTCATTCCTTTGATTTAGCCTTCCCACAGTCCATATGATTTTTTTAAAATAATCCATTGAACCTGGAGGAGGGAGAGAGATGGACTAAAACAATCTTGCCCTTTTACTTAAAAATCAGAAAATGCCCAGATACCACAGCTTTGGAGGGCCTAGAGATACCTATGCAAAGAGGAATAAAACTTTAGTTCATGTGGTTGGTCGCACTTGGGATCAAATATTTAACACTGTCACTCCTAAAATATGGAGTTAGTTTCTCTTGAACATTTATCTCACCCCATTCTTCCCCATTTAAAAATGAAATCTGAAAACCTCTTCATTGTCGCTGTACAGATGTCTCTCACCCCTTTGGCTTGGGGTTTATATGTTTTTGACACTTATATGTTTTTCAACAGGTGTGCAGCAGACCTAGTCTGGGCATGCATCCCCCCGCATGTAAACACGGAGGACCAGATCCTTACCTGATGTAAATAGAATCATAGAATCATAGAATATAAGGGTTGGAAGGGACCCCAGAAGGTCATCTAGTCCAACCCCCTGCTCGAAGCAGGACCAAATCCCAGTTAAATCATCCCAGCCAGGGCTTTGTCAAGCCTGACCTTAAAAACCTCTAAGGAAGGAGATTCTACCACCTCCCTAGGTAACGCATTCCAGTGTTTCACCACCCTCTTAGTGAAAAAGTTTTTCCTAATATCCAATCTAAACCTCCCCCACTGCAACTTGAGACCATTACTCCTCGTTCTGTCATCTGCTACCATTGAGAACAGTCTAGAGCCATCCTCTTTGGAACCCCCTTTCAGGTAGTTGAAAGCAGCTATCAAATCCCCCCTCATTCTTCTCTTCTGCAGGCTAAACAATCCCAGCTCCCTCAGCCTCTCCTCATAACTCCTGTGTTCCAGACCCCTAATCATTTTTGTTGCCCTTCGCTGGACTCTCTCCAATTTATCCACATCCTTCTTGAAGTGTGGGGCCCAAAACTGGACACAGTACTCCAGATGAGGCCTCACCAATGTCGAATAGAGGGGAACGATCACGTCCCTCGATCTGCTCGCTATGCCCCTACTTATACATCCCAAAATGCCATTGGCCTTCTTGGCAACAAGGGCACACTGCTGACTCATATCCAGCTTCTCGTCCACTGTCACCCCTAGGTCCTTTTCCGCAGAACTGCTGCCTAGCCATTCGGTCCCTAGTCTGTAGCTGTGCATTGGGTTCTTCCTTCCTAAGTGCAGGACCCTGCACTTATCCTTATTGAACCTCATCAGATTTCTTTTGGCCCAATCCTCCAATTTGTCTAGGTCCTTCTGTATCCTATCCCTCCCCTCCAGCGTATCTACCACTCCTCCCAGTTTAGTATCATCCGCAAATTTGCTGAGAGTGCAATCCACACCATCCTCCAGATCATTTATGAAGATATTGAACAAAACCGGCCCCAGGACCGACCCTTGGGGCACTCCACTTGATACCGGCTGCCAACTAGACATGGAGCCATTGATAACTACCCGTTGAGCCCGACAATCTAGCCAGCTTTCTACCCACCTTGTAGTGCATTCTTCCAGCCCATACTTCCTTAACTTGCTGACAAGAATACTGTGGGAGACCGTGTCAAAAGCTTTGCTAAAGTCAAGAAACAATACATCCACTGCTTTCCCTTCATCCACAGAACCAGTAATCTCATCATAAAAGGCGATTAGATTAGTCAGGCATGACCTTCCCTTGGTGAATCCATGCTGGCTGTTCCTGATCACTTTCCTCTCGTGCAAGTGCTTCAGGATTGATTCTTTGAGGACCTGCTCCATGATTTTTCCAGGAACTGAGGTGAGGCTGACTGGCCTGTAGTTCCCAGGATCCTCCTTCTTCCCTTTTTTAAAGATTGGCACTACATTAGCCTTTTTCCAGTCATCCGGGACTTCCCCCGTTTGCCACGAGTTTTCAAAGATAATGGCCAATGGCTCTGCAATCACAGCCGCCAATTCCTTCAGCACTCTCGGATGCAACTCGTCCGGCCCCATGGACTTGTGCACGTCCAGCTTTTCTAAATAGTCCCTAACCACCTCTATCTCCACAGAGGGCTGGCCATCTCTTCCCCATTTTGCGATGCCCAGCGCAGCAATCTGGGAGCTGACCTTGTTAGTGAAAACAGAGGCAAAAAAAGCATTGAGTACATTAGCTTTTTCCACATCCTCTGTCACTAGGTTGCCTCCCTCATTCAGTAAGGGGCCCACACTTTCCTTGGCTTTCTTCTTGTTGGCAACATACCTGAAGAAACCCTTCTTGTTACTCTTGACATCTCTGGCTAGCTGCAGCTCCAGGTGCGATTTGGCCCTCCTGATATCATTCCTACATGCCCGAGCAATATTTTTATACTCTTCCCTGGTCATATGTCCAATCTTCCACTTCTTGTAAGCCTCTTTTTTATGTTTAAGATCCGCTAGGATTTCACCATTAAGCCAAGCTGGTTGCCTGCCATATTTACTATTCTTTCGACTCATCGGGATGGTTTGTCCCTGTAACCTCAACAGGGATTCCTTGAAATACAGCCAGCTCTCCTGGACTCCTTTCCCCTTCAAGTTAGTCTATTAAGTTGACATTAATAGAACTATGCTGATTTACAGTAGCTGAGACTCTGGCCCGACAAGTTTTACAGGAGCCCGCAAGTATGTGAACAAGGGTGCCCTTATATGCACCCTTGTATGAAAATTTCATCCTAATTATTATTTCTCATTATTTTTTTTAAATTTTAATTATCTGCACAGCAGCCCAGGTGCCTTGGCTGGCTAGTGCTCTAAAAATAAAATGACTAGATTATTTATATTGTTATTAACAATAAACATGTAGGCCTTCAGACTTGGTTTACGTGAATGCAACTTAAATGTAATAGATCTGCCAAATGGTTTAGATTAAAGGATTATAAACAGGAAATGAAAGGATTCATTAAAGGATTACATACACGAGCTGAAAATTGCCCAAAGGATTCAAGCAACTAGTTGCTACAGGGCAAGGACCCAATACTGCTAATGCTTCTGTATCCACGTAACTTTATGCACACTGAGTAATCAATGGGAAATCAGTTGTGCTGTTCATATGTGTACAGTTACTCTGATACATAAGTGTGTGCAGGTCTCTGGACCAAAATTTCTGTGAAAAAACCTGATACCAGTAAAGACTTATGGCCTGATCCTGCAGAATGACATGCATGAGGCTGCTTGCGTGAATGTTTATAGTATACATATGTAAATAAGGACTACTCATGTGAGTAGGAGTTGCATAATAGGACCCTCAGTTTGCAAAGCATTGGGGTAATCCTTAGCCCAGTGTGAGATGAGCCTGAGCCAGTTTAATATGGTTTAGAGTGCAAACCATGGAAAACTTTATGGGTTAAATTGGAGATTTTGGTTAAGTTTGGCATCAGAGTAAAATTCCAGGGCCTGCCAGCCACTGTAAAATGAACCCACCAAGTTTAGTACAGTTTTCAGCAAGAGTGCATTTCTTCAGGCAGGAGTTGAGAAAGATTGTGTAGTTTTGTCAGGAACAATTATAGCTTATCTGTTAGTCAGTATATAAGTGCAGCCAGGTACTGAGAATCCTTTGCAGCAGTGAGCACGTCGGAATATTTTCTGGACTGTGATCAATAGTAAACTAAGATGGAATGTTTTGATGGCAAGATTGTTTAATCAGGAAAAGAGAGGGTCATGTGACTTCTTTTTAAGCCTCCATCCAGAGCTGAGTGAATGTCGTTATTGTTGTTTGTGGTTGATAATCATTTACATTTTTGTCTGGCTGTAGCACCCATGTGTCCCAGTCAGGGTGGGAGTTTATGCTAGGCTGTACAACACACAGAAAGACACAGGCCTTGTTCCAAATTGCTTAAGCTTGAGGAACTATAATCAGATAGCAGGAACATTTTGTCAACTCTAAAGTGAAGTTTGATGCAAATATTTTCACACCCTTTCCTACTCATTCTTCTGTGAACTGTCATACCAACAAATTTTGTTCATGGCCTTGTGTTTGTCTTGGAGTGGGCCACTGAAAGCACATCACCCCTCTCCTACAATACTTCCAGTGGCTCCCAGTCCACTTCTGTTAATCATGTCAAGGCCTTGGTTGCAATCTGTAACACAATCAATCGGTCAAAACCCAGCTACTTCAGTGAGTTCAGACATTTTTCTTGCTGACAATGGCTAGGTCTTCCAATCAGGAAAGAGAAAGAGTAGCATGTGACTTAGGTGACCAGTTCCACAGCTCATATAGCAAATTCTGAATATTAAATATCAAAACCAAAACTTACAGCAAACAATTTCTTAGCAGTCCTTATGCCAAAATATGTTTGGGCTAAACAGCCTGTAAGGTTCCTTCCCCACTCTGAACTCTAGGGTACAGATGTGGGGACCTGCATGAAAGACCCCCTAAGCTTATTCTTACCAGCTTAGGTTAAAAACTTCCCCAAGGTACAAACTTTGCCTTGTCCTTGAACCGTATCCTGCCACCACCAAGCGTTTTAAACAAAGAACAGGGAAAGAGCCCACTTGGAGACTTCTTCCCCCCAAAATATCCCCCCAAGCCCTACACCCCCTTTCCCAGGGAAGACTTGATAAGAATCCTCACCATTTGGTACAGGTGAACACAGACCCAAACCCTTGGATCTTAAGAACAATGAAAAATCAATCAGGTTCTTAAAAGAAGAATTTTAATTAAAGAAAAGGTAACAGAATCACCTCTGTAAAATCAGGATGGTAAATACCTTACAGGGTAATCACATTCAAAACATAAAGAATCCCTCTAGGCAAAACCTTAAGTTACAAAAAGACACAAAAACAGGAATATACATTCCCTCCAGCACAGCTTATTTTACCAGCCATTAAACAAAAGAAAATCTAACGCATTTCCTAGTTAGACTTACTAACTTAACAGGAGTTGGGAGGCTTGCATTTCTGATCTGTTCCCGGCAAAAGCATCACACAGACAGAACCCTTTGTCCCCCCCCTCCAAATTTGAAAGTATCTTGTCCCCTCATTGGTCATTTTGAGTCAGGTGCCAGCAAGGTTACCTTAGCTTCTTAACCTTTACAGGTGAAAGGGTTTTGCCTCTGGCCAGGAGGGATTTTATAGCACTGTATACAGAAAGGTGGTTACCCTTCCCTTTATATTTATGACAGAGCCATTGAACAATTTAATATAACAAACAGATCATCAAAATTGTCAGCAGCTAGTGGACAACACACCTGCAGAAAAAAAATGTCATAATTAATTTGATTAAATACTCTGTGTTACTACAAGCTCTACATCAATCAATGAAGTTTTGACGGATAGTCTTGGTAATCTTTAATACGCGCTCAGAGCCAGCTCATCATTTTTGCAAGGTGCACCTATGCAGTCCAGCAAGGCATACATCAAAGGCTGCTTCCACACTGGTGGTTGTCATTTTCCAGTACAATGCTATTTAGGTATGTCATGAAGCTAATGAACTGAATTTTCATCAGTTAAACTCCTATCCTTTCCGAGCATCTATTCTCTATTTCTGGAGCCTCCTGATTTTCTTCACAGTATTTCCCTTAGGGACCTCTCTTCTGTTGTGAATAAAGATCCTCGAGAAAGTTTGGGAGATCACCCATCTTCTGAGAGACCAAGCAAGTTTTTTCTTTGACATAGTGGTCTGCATTGCACAAACGTAGGCACTATAAGTCCCAAGGCCTCTTCAAACCCATGGCACTTACAGGTAAGTTTGAGGTGCTGCCTCCTAACATAGTGTGTCTCTTGAAGCATTCCAAAGCCAAAGACACTGTGAATCGTCTGGGAGCCTGTAAACATGCAGTGTTTATGACGGGATGTGTTGTATCATCACTGGTGTCCTTTCACAGAGCTGTGGCTCATGCCTCAGGATGCACAAGGGGTTAAAGAACAGAAAGTTTTATGCCAGTGGTACTATTAAAAAAACAAACAAACGGCCTACTGTATTTATAGGGAAAATATTTTATTATGCATTACATGACCCAAATGCATATCCTGCCCATACACAGAAGACCTGCCATGATTCCATTGTGTAGGTGTGGACATAAGTCAGGACCTCTCTGCGATGCTTCCTTTGGGTGCCAAGAACTGTGAGTCACCTTGTTACCCCTCTGCTGCCAACTAGAGGAAGAATTGCTTGTGCTTAACTGACAGGTTTCAGAGTAGCAGCCGTGTTAGTCTGTATTCACAAAAAGAAAAGGAGGACTTGTGGCACCTTAGAGACTAACCAATTTATTTGAGCATAAGCTTTCGTGAGCTACAGCTCCCTTCATCGGATCTGATGAAAGGAGATCGTTCGTAATGCTGAAATGTTCGTAACTCTGAACAAATGTTATGGTGGTTCTTTTAAAAGTTTACAACTGAACAGTGACTTCATACAGCTTTGAAACTTTGCTATGCAGAACTAAAAATGCTGCTTTTAGCCATCTTACTTTAAATGAAACAAGCACAGAAACAGTTTCCTTATCTTGTCATATCTTTTTTAAACTTGCCCCCCTTTTTTTCCCCACTAGTTTACATTTAACACCATACTGTACTATACTGTATTTGTCTTTTTTTTTTGTCTCTGCTGCCTGATTGCATACTTTGGGTTCCAAATGAGGTGGGTGCTTGACCAGTCGGTTCTTAACTCTGGTGTTCATCAAAGATTAAGATTTAAGAGATAGTGAATAAGGATAATGGAAACAGAAAGATTACACACAAAACAAAATACATACATGCATGCTAGAGGCTAACCATCTGTCTAAAGCAGTCTATTCTCACCCAAGGCCTTCTTGCAGCATTTCCAACCAAGGTTGGCTGGGATCCTTTTATGATGAATTTAATGGCACATCCTGATTACTTCCTTGGCTACAAGAACAAGAGGTTCCTTTTTCCTTCTCCTTATATCCCCCAAATCCATTATTTGTCCCCAAAGTCAGGGTGATTTCCTGGGTTTATTCCCTGTGGTATATTGAAAGGCATTAAATTTACAAGCTGTCACTTTAAGTGGTAAGGGATTTCCTAGTTCTGCTTACAGGCTAGGGAGCTCTGCAGGGAAGTGTATAGTTTAGGTCTCATACAGTCAGTCTGCAAAGAGCCAGCCTAGACCAAGTTGGGGTGAGTTGTGCCTCTTTGCCTTATGGAGCAGCCTGCTTTGTTTTTCTTTGTTTTAGGTTCTTGTGTGTTAGGGTTCTGGATTCTAAGAAATAAAGTAGTGTTATTTTGCAGCCTCCCAGAAGGAGCATTATATGTTTTTATATCACTTCTCTGTAAGTATTCAATGAACATAACAGACATGTGAGGGGTAAGAGAAGGGGCTGGAAAACCTGACACTAAATGGTACCTTTGGTCTCATTCCACACAGAAATGTCGCACAAGAGCCATGGAGGCTGCTCAGCCCCTTAGATTGGAGTACCAGCTGCTGAATGGCTCTGTGGCTACTCCACAGATGATGAGTCCTTCCCACTTGCCCCCATGGCGCTCCTCCATGCCCAGCTGGTTCCTGAGGCTATGGGCAGGATTTGGACCTAAGAGCACCAAAGGTCTTTGTGCAGTGTGCATACTTCAGGAGAAGCAATGTGTGTCCTTGATTCCTGTTTATCTTGCAGTAATAATTTTGGATACACATAAATATCTGCAAGAAGTATTTATGGGATGTAGAAAGCTCTGCCCCTGGCTTTCATGCTCACTCATCCTTAACCCCACTAGAATTAAGAGATATACATAATAAATGATTCATTATGAGCGATTATCTCTGGAGGTTTTTTTTTAATCTTATCAAAGCGTAGTCTATGTCAATCATATGCTAAATCCCAAATGGAATTACTTCTTATAATCAACCCCTCTTAAGTTGTGTATCTCATTCCTACCACATAGTTTTAAAAGAAGATCTCTGATTCTCAGTGCTTCCATTTCAAATTAAAGGTGGAAAATTATATATATTTTTATATATATATATATCTCCGTCTTCAGCACTTCTAGCTATCAACAGAATAACTACTTGAGTATTAGGCTTTTTAATAAACTTTCATCAAGAGAAGATCAATCACCTCTGAAAAAAGATAGCTGGATCCCAGTGGTTGTATACAAACATTAGAGGGGTGACATGTATTAAATGAGATGTCTGATCATGTGGCAGAATGGCCATGGTGTTAATATACATGTCCCATTGAAACAGTGGCTTGTGGCAAAGCAAGTCAAAGAATTAATATTGGAAGATAAAATAATATATATTTTTAATGTATAGGGTACTACATGTTTAATGGCCTTTGACAAAATATAACTAAAAACCTGTCTTATGAAAGAGAAAAGGAATCCAATAAATATCCGTGCTTTTGCAGATATGGTCTGAAATGACCTATTATGAATTCATAACATACATGTAGCCACTCTACCATTCAAAACTCAAAGAAAATTAAACAAAAAGGGTATTCTAAAGAAACATTAGGAGGTAACTGTTCAGCATGAATTGTGCAGCTTCCATTAAGGTTAATGGGTGTTTCAAGGCAAATTCCCTGCATTGAAAATGTATCCTTAATCGTCTCACATAAATCTTCCCAAAAGCAAGGAAACTTAAATTTCAAGCAGAAATGTACTAAATATCCTCCAGTCCCTAAAAACAACTGGGCATAATTTTAGTTTTCTTAATCTGCTCAATTTTACCTTTATAACTAAAGCTTGAGTTTTCATGCTTTTCCTGTGACTTAAGAAATATGCACAGCTTTTGACATTTTGGGATTTGCGTGTCAATGGATAGCTGAGCAAATGGACTGGTGCATATTGTGAAGAATTTGGGTGCTATCATTATTCATTTTTATGGATATTGTGGGAGCCTCCATTTGTTTGATTAAAAGTGGGTAATGTCATAAGGAAGCCTAAGGGTTAACTCAGTCCTCTAAGGTTCTGTAGAACTATAGGCTGATGGACAACGGGTGTAATTAGCCCCAGTCTCTGATACTTGACACACAATACAGGTGTCATTTCCTTTGCAAGTTCAACCCCCTTTATGTTCTGATCAGCAGGCTGGCTGATGGCTCCACACTGGAACTGCCAAGTGAATAAAAGGCAGCCAACCTGAGCAGGTCTCTGATGGGAGGGATCAGACTGTCGGATAGGCAGCAGATGCAGAAGTGCAACTTGTTTTGCCCAGCCCTAAAGCTTGAAGGGCTAGGGGAACACCTGGGTTAAGCAGAACTTACTTAAACTGTCAAGGAAAGGCTAAGTTTAGCTAAGACAATATGCATTTAGGCTTTTGTTGTTTTCAACCCTCTTCTCTCTGCTTGTTATGTTCCTATGGATAAGTAAATTGAACACTGTTTAGAACAAGCTGCTTTCTGTCACTGCTTTTACCAGTTGGTCGCAGCTCCCTGGGAAGATTCCATATCAGGGGCCAAATCCAGCTGGACCAGCTGAAGGTAAATATGGTTGGTAAATAGGGAAGCTATAAGCTAGCGGTACAGTCAGTAGTGGGGTGAACACTGAGATTCCACCCGGAGAACGTATAGGTGTAGGCCTGTCCCTTGGAAGAACTACCCACAGAAAGTCTGAGGGAGAGACATCACAGCTGCAAAACTATACAAATAGTAATGAGTTTAACACAATTCCCTCTAAGAGATGTAAAGTTAGGTCCTGTGAAAACAATGGGAAAACTCCTATTGACTTCAATGGTGTAAGATTAATCTGATAGAGATGTTTGAAAGGCCGAAGGACATTTTATAGGATCCACTAAGGGTTTAGCCCTTTTGAAAACCTAGCCATTTTTAAGGCACTTAGGAGACCAATGTTAGGCACTCGTTTTTTTAGAAGCTTAGCCTTACGGTTTCAGCGAACATCAGGATTTATTGTCCTTTAAGATTCTGTCTCTGTCTGACTAATAAAATTCTATTCTCATTAGGGTATAAATCAATATATTTATTGTACCCAGTTTAGAGGAGAGTAAACTGATTTGCTCAAGGTCACACAGGAAAATCAGTAACACAGCAGAAACCACAAACCCAGAGCCCTGACTCTGAGACCCATAAGAACTCCTGAAGCTCAGCACTTTTGAGAATCTGGCTACTTAATTAGATGCCTCAATATGGTCTGAGCAGCCTAAATTTAAGTGCTCATTTTTTAAAATCTTAGCCTGTCAACATATGATTGTTACATATGTTCTGGCCGTCTACAATAGAAATATATGGAAACGTCTCCATTCGAGCCATGGATTAGAAAATGGGACAGTTTTTCCATTTCGACTAACATTTTAATGGGAAGATGAAGTTAGAGGGAATGATTTTTATTCACCTCTGATGAGTCATTAAGGAATTAGAGATTTGCATATGCTCTTTGACTGACTTTTCAAAAGGTGAATAATAGTGTACACACAAAGAGCCATTATCCTCCTTTCTCCAGCAGGGAGCAGAGCTAGTGCAGTAGCAGAGGTGATCAGGAAGGATGGAAAGCCCCTGTAGATGTCTACAGGAGAGATACCACCTGCAAACCTTAGGTACTTGCAGTTTTTGCCTTATACTTTCGGTCTGATCCATAGCCCCTTAAATCAATAGAAATTATCCCATTGATTTTAATGGGCTTTGGATCAGGCCCTTTAAGAGCATAGCAAGAAAACGCCATGCAAATTATAGGGGGCATACACAGCACTCCATTTCCAACAGTTCCTAACCAAATCAAGATAAATTTTCATTGGAACATGCAAAGGCTCTTCTCCTCAATGAGAACTTGTGCCAAATGTCAGCATTATACCCTCAGCGGCTTTGGTGGAACTGGTGAAAAAACATGGCAAGAATATTTTTTTACAATGGGGAAAATTTGTTCCCCTCACCACATCCCACTCCAGTGAAAAATGGTTGAAGTATTTTTGTCTATACTTTCCAAAAGAATCATCTGTGGGTGGAGACCAAACTTGGAAAATTCCAGCCCAAAACACACTCGTTTCAGAAAGTTATGAGTGAATCAAAACAGTGTCAGAATGAAAATGTCTATGTGACCTTAATTTTCAGTATAGCAATTGCTGTTCCACCTAGTATAATATCTCATTTTTCAGTAGTTCATTTAAAGCCTTTAAAACTTGGCATGGGGCACCTTAAATAATTAAACCACTGCAGTGGTTGTGACTTTGACCTATATTTTAAAAATCCAATTTGTTTTACAGTGCACAGGTACGCCCATGATCAATGAGATATACACTATACAATCTATTCTCCCCTCAATGCACAGAAGATGTTCAGACCTGCAGCAGGAACAAACTAGAACTCTGCATCTCATTAGCAGATATGGTTGGGAGCCAAAATACCAAGTAATTCAAATGCGGCCAGTGTATCTGATGATGTGGCCACATGCATATTGGTTATCAGAACCCAATACCAGCAAGAGAAAAAAGAGAAGTTGGAATTCCTTTTTAAACGTGCTAACACACCTGCATCCAGCATGTGTGATGGGTGGAGCTCCTCTATGGATTGACGATTACAAGTGCAGCGTCAGTTTAATATCTGATATGTCTTTTGTTTGCAGACTTCACACTGTTCTTGCAGAAGGATGGAATCCTTGAACCTTTCCCTCCATCTGTTCCAAACCCTAACTCCATGCGGGCAAAGAGAGAACACAAGGGAATGGGAGGCACAGAAAGCTGTTACAATTAACTGGTTTCAGAGTAGCAGCCGTGTTAGTCTGTATTCGCAAAAAGAAAAGGAGTACTAATGGCACCTTAGAGACTAACCAATTTATTTGAGCATAAGCTTTCATGAGCTACATGCATCCGATGAAGTGAGCTGTAGCTCACGAAAGCTTATACTCAGATAAATTGGTTAGTCTCTAAGGTGCCACTAGTACTTCTTTTCTTTCTGTTACAACTAAGTTCTTAGGTCCCAATCCTGCAAACACTTAGGCATGTGCTTAACTTCATGCACCCCTGAAGTGACCATGCACATCCTTACAGATAGCATATGCATGAGTGTTTGCAGGATCAGGGCCACAATTTGGTAAATGGCACAGTTATCCCAAAAGATTAGAAGCCAATATTTCAAGGTGCCCTGAAGCACTTTTTCATAGTAGCAGCATGTAACTGATAGCACTGGGTATTGGAGCAAGTGAAAGATTGGACATTTGCTAAACTGAATAACATAAAAACCAAGGTCCTGATGATTTGAACTCATTAAGGACCAGATTGTGTAGGGAAGGAGAGGGTGCATACAAGGATTTGTTTTCATGCTGGATCATATATAATCAAAATGATTAGATGTTTTGTAGTTTATTTTTCAGAATTTCCATCTGTGAATTTTTTTTTTAAATTTCAATTGCTCTCTCTCTCTCTCTAAAAAATTGAAATTTCAAAAAAATTTGCAGAATGGAAATTCTGAAAAGAATTAAATTCAAAAACATCTAATCATTTCATTTGGGTAATGTTGAAACATCAGAATATAAAATATCATATATAAAAATGTAATATAATACACATATATAAAATTTAAAATTATATACATTAAAATTAAGCAAAGTGGTAACACTGAAACAAACATTTCAACCTTATCATAATGAAATGTTTCAGCATTATTGAAACAAAAGGAATAAGTAAAAATGACCACCCCCCACCTTTAACCGGAGTGGGGTGGGGGAAGGAGATTTGGCTGGCTGGCCAAATGAAGGGCACTGTTCTTTATGGCAGGGGTGGGTGGGGGGGAGAAAACTGCTGCAAACGGGTCAACATAGTTGCTGACTCATCCCCTGGGAATTAAGGGTTTTAAAGGGGCAGCCCTGTGCCTACAGCACCCCTTTTACACAGAGCATATTTTTCCTGTGCCCACGAGCCCTCTACTTATAATCTGCACATGAATTACCGCTCTGCTTTGCTTATTGTGTGTATTTTAACATTTTCTGTCTTTGTGTAAAATGACTGCATTAACAGACTGCACTCCCATCTCCCGCACCATGGGTGCCAATACTGTTAATGTATTTCACAGTCATATTCAGCATGACTGTCAGAAGGGTGGGACACTTCATTTAGTTCCACATATTAAAGTGATAGTATTTTTAAACCAACAAAGTGAGCCTCTAATGGTCAAATGCTACAAAACAGCGTGTGTAATTGTTTATTTGAACATTGCAGAGTGAGCATTGGTTCACTCTGAATAGCTGTCTGGTTGCCTGCCTGTCCGCCATGCAAGTCCTCTCTCCTAGACCTCACTCCTCCAGCTTACCCTTCCCTTCCTGTTCTGCTCAGTGAGAGAGAGCTGCTCAGAGCAGACCTGGTTCTCTTATAATTTCCTGTCCCCTCTGCCATCTGACTAGGCTTGGCAGAATCTGATTTTTTAAAATATAATTTCAGTGGATAATATTGTTTTTAAAGCAGTTTTTATTTTTGTATCAGTTTAAATGTTCACACTTGCAGGAAATTATGAGATGTGCAGGGGTCAGACAATAATTATTTAATGACAGTAGACACTGAGATTTAAAAAGTTAAAGCTTTATAACTTAAAACACAAATTGTCAACATCACATGTCAAAATATACAAAGTAAACAGCCTTAAATCAAACTCTAAAAAGTTCTCAAGCAGTATTTTTCTTACTTTGCCTATCTGTAAATGTCTATTGTAAATGAAAATATTTTTTGTCCGTTTGCATGTGTACAGTGAAATCAACATTTCCCAACGTTTACTGACATAAATCTGATCCTTCCAAGCCTACATATGACCCTTCTGATTAGCCTCAAAATCCCCCCCCTCAGCAGGTGGTTTGTTGCTTGGTTACCACCCACCTGGAGTCTAGACTTGAAAAATTGTTTTACTTCAACAATTTTACTCTACAAACTTTGGTTGTTGCAAGTTACATCAGCATTCAGCCATGAGATTTGTATATTGCTTGTACATATGTATACTTAGCTGCTTTCATCTGTGCTGTATGTACTTACCAGGAGTGCTTGTGTCAGTGAAAAGTGTGTTGCACCATGGGTAGTGACCCCAATGTCCTGTGTGCCTTTGTCCTGTGTGCAATGGCTTTTTGCTATATATTGTGGCATAAAAATGACTAGCTGTGACCTAATGCATCCCTGTATTCACAGTCTTCACACTATTGTCATAATCTTTGTACAAAATATGCCTTGTGAGGTATCGTTTGAAAACTATTAACTCATTGGTCAAGAATATCATAATGAAATGAGTGTAGTAACATTATATGTAAAGTTATGAATATAAGATGAACTCATGACTGACATGTTATCCAGACAAATCTGGGGGCTGGATAAATCTATTTCTCAAAAACAAAGGACAAGCTGATGCCTCTAGACAGGTGTCATCAAACCTGATAGGCCATCACCAATCAAGAGGCCATTTTTTGGCAAGGAAGGGGGACAGGAAAAAACAGATCTGCATCTTAGCAAACAGCAGCACGAAACCTCTTTTACCACCAAACTCCTTGTGTCCGTCCTCTCAAGAGGAATGAATTTTACCTAAGGGTAACTCTTAGGACAATGCATTTCAACCGGTGACTGAACTATAAAAGTGAGGGGCAAAACACCCCAAGATGTTTCTCCCTATCCGTCTATCACTCTTTCACTTAAGAAGAGAAAAGAAACCAGCCCATTTGACTTTAGAAGAGATCCTGACCTGAATATTTGTCAACTCTGTTGCTAGGAGCATAGGGTAAGAATTTCACCTTTGAACCAAAAGTCTAATTGGTTAAGCTTTAGTCCTAGGAAGCATTTTATCTTTATTTCTCTTGTAACCTTAATGCCTTATACTTGTACTCACTTAAAACCTCTCTCCTTTTAAATACGTGAACCTGGTGTATTCTTTAATCAAAGCAAATCCAGTATTGTGAACTGTGTAGGTAACTCCATTTTGTGTAGCAAACTGTTGTCTATTGATCCCCTGAGAGGGGCAAAGGACCTAATAAATCTGGAATGTCCAGGAAAGGGCTGGACAGTGCAAAACACAGGTTTTGGGGAAAAATCAGGGACTGGGAGTGTTTTGGGGTCATCCCAAAAAATGGTAACCAAGGCTGATGGAAGCCAGAGTGTGACTGACATGTGGCTGGCAGGCTGCAGCTATACAGACACTCAGGGTCTGATCTGCATACTTCTGGCTGTTTGTAAGCAGCCCAGGTGGGAGCTACAGCAGCAAAAGTATTGTGAGGCACCCAAGGTTGCAGGGCAGGGGTAATGCAGCCTCTCACCAGTGTGAAACGTCATAGTAGCTTAGGGATCTCTGAGAGTTAGGGGTCATGTTCCAAGCATACAACTTTCTCATTCCATAATACCTTCCATATCCCACACTTTTTGCATTTTTATTCTAATCCCACAAACCTGTACAGCACTTTTCAGTGTCAGCCATCTCTGACAGAAGCATGGAGCCTGCAGAGCTTGGAACTATTCTCATGAACTTTGCAAATTCACGATGCATAATTATCCGGTATTTGCAGACCCGCAGGAAGTACCGCAACAACAGATACATGAGGATTTCTTTGAGGGCAGTTTTCTGAGGGACATAGTGAAAAACAATTCAATGTTGCTGGTGGCATTCAAGGAACAGCTGCAGGCAGTGGAGTGCCACACCCAAGGAATGAGCACTGAGTGGTGGGATCACATCGCAATGCAGGTTTGGGACGATCAGCAGTGGCTGCAGAACTTTTGGATGTGAAAGGCCACATTCCTGGATCTGTGTGTGTTGAGCTTTCCTTAACATTCCAGTGCATGGACCACAGAATGAGAGCTACCCTGACAGTGTAGAGGTGAATGGTAGTCACACTCTAGAAGCTTGCATTGCTGGATTGTTATCAGTTGGTGGGAAATCATCTTGGAGTTGGAAAATCCACAATGGGGGCTATTGTCATGCAAGTGTGCAGGGCATTAATCATTGCCTGGTATGCAGGACTGTGACTCTTGGTAAAGTGCAGGACATTGCTGCAAATCCATTATGGGGTTTCTGAAATGTAGTGAGGCGATAGATGACACACACACAACCACCCTTGTTGTGGCACCAATCCACCATACCAGAGTACATCAACAGAAAGACTTCTTTTCTATATTTTGGAAAGCACTGGTGGATTACTGGAGATTCTGCATGATGCTCGCATCTTTAAGAACACAGGACAGTTCAGCAACTGAAAATAGGGACATTCTTTCCCAACTGGCAGATTGCCACTGGTGATCTCAAAATGCCAGCAGCGATTCTGGGGGACCAAGCCTATACCTTGCTCTCCCAGGTCATAAAGCCATCCTCTGTCCACCTCAAAGCACCAAGGAAAAATTCACCTCAGCAGGTGCAGAATGACTTTTGAATGTGCTTTTGGTGGATGGAAAAGATGCTCAAGGAGTTTACTCACTAGGTTGGAGCTCAGTGAGAAAAATATCCCCATGGTTATAGCTGCTTGTTGTGTCCTGCATATAATATCTGTGAGGAAGAAGGAAAAGCTGATGTGTGGGACAAGGGTGGAGATGGAGCAGCTTTCTGCTGACTTTGAATAGCCAGACACAGGGGCTGCTACAAGAGCCCAGTGTGGAACTGTGCAGTTGAGGGAGGCTTTGAAAGAGCACTTTAATGGCCAGACAGAGTAATGTTCTGTGCTGGAGCCTGGAGCTTTGGGTGATGCTAGGAATTGTGTAATGCTTGCTGTACATTTATAAATATGGCTGTTTTCTTTAAGCTCTGAATTCTGTGCTGCTTGGTGTACATTTACAAGCACTGTGTGGTTTGACTACTACTGTGCATTCTGCAATATGCGATGTGAAGAAATAAAGATCATTTTATTTTTCAAAAATAGATATTTGAATTGCAAAGACAGTGCAGGGAAAAAAAGTGAAAAAACCCACAGGCTTATATTATACAGTCTTTTAACATAAATTAACAGAGTGGGACTTTAAAAGTGGAAAGGGAGCAAACATTTCTGTCCATTTCAGAGTACAAATGTGGCTACAGCTATAGCAACCAGGGCTCTCGTAGATCAATGTATGTGAAACTGTGGTTTTCCTTCTTCTCCCGCTGTGTGGAGTGGTAGGGGTAAAGAGGTGGCTAGTGGTACCATATTATATGTTGGCCCTGGGGCAGAGTCCATGGAGTTTTCCAAGGATGGCAAAGACCAGGGAGTTTGGGATTTTTGAATCTCTAGGTTAACCAGGGTCTGCAGCATTTGGGTTTGCTGCCTGAGAACACCCATTATGTCCTGGTGCATCTCCCTCTCCTTGTCCTGCTCGGACTTACTTCTGTCTGCCCTTTCCTTCTCCATACTGTGAGTCATATTGACCCTCCATGTCCTTTGTTCAGAGTCCAATGCAGCACTGGCTTGCAAGATCTCACTGAACAAGTCCTCCCTGGTCCTCTTCTTTCTCCTCATCAGTGTGAGGCGTTCTGTGGGTGTGGAGGCAGCACCCTTCAAGGCCGCCATGCCAGAAACGATGACAAAACCAGACAGATGTCACTGGATTTAGTCACAAAGTTTTGAAACGCCCTTCCCTTATTTCCATAAACACTTTGAATAAGAAATGCTTATTGACACGTCAGCTTTGAAGAGCTATCTCACAGCGCGGCTCTCCAGCCCCGGCCATGATGAGCACGGCCCACTGGAACGGACGGGAGGAGGGGGAAAGGGTTTTCTGTTGCATGAAGCAATAGCATTTCCCCCTATGCCATTGGAACAAGCAAGGGCAATGGCGGTGAATATTGGCACTATTTTCTACATCAGTGGCGGTTGTAGCTGATATCTTATTCCTGAAGGTCACAGAGTCACAGAGAACACAACTGCGAGTAGTGTCCTGTAGCCACTCTGACTTGTATGCCACTAGCTCATTTACTGCCATGGTGCCAGCCGAACTCATTACAGAATGGTGTGGGAAAGTGTCCTACGGCAGAGGAAGAAAGAAGGCAGCCATCCCTAAACACCTTTGGGAGAGGACTGTAGAGTACCTCCATGAAAGTTTCATCCAGATCTCTCAGGAGAATAAAAGGGATGTCCCTATTCACCTAAATAAAGTGTTCCACATGCCCCCCACAGCTAACCCAACAGGGGAATGAAAAGCAGATGCCAACTCTACCACTGCTTGTTGTACCTCTGCCTCTTCTCGTGTGAGTAAAACAATGCAAAGTCTATTTCTGTGGCTTGTTAACTTGGGGATGGGCTGAGGGCCTTCTTTCAATATAAAGATGGTAAGGAAAAATGCATGCACACACTTCCCGGAGATCCCTTCCCCTTCATCAGGCTCATCCGTGCTTGGCTGACGGGACAGACTAAACTGTGGTGGAGTCTGGACAGATCTTGGCTCATGGCATGGCTGGAGCCCCGCAGAAGTGTCCCCCTCCCTCTCCTCTTCCACTTTACTGTTCAAAGCAGGGGGCTCTGTCTTGGGCTCCTCTGAGGTATCCAGGATGGTCTGCAGGGTGCTGGTGGGGTCTCCGCCACTTATGGCATGCGGCTCCTTGTAATGTGGTAGGTCTGTGGTAAAGCAGCAGATCTATTGTTGGCCTCCCTAGACTTGTGGCATGCCTGGCAGAGTTCCTTTGCTTTCATAATGCACTGCCATTGATCCCTGTCATGTGCCTTTGCCTGCATCCCCCAGGCACTCTGTTTATAGATGCCCACGTTTCTCTGGCTGGTCAGAGTTGTGCTTGCACAGCCTCTTCTCCCCACAGTCCCAGGAGATCCAACACCTCCTGCCTACTCCAGGCAGGAGTGCGTCCGGTGCATGGAGATGGCATGGTTGGTTGGGCAGTTGCACATGACAAGGCTGAGCAGCTAGGTGTGCTCACCCAGATGGGCAATCAGGTAAAGGCATTTCAAAAAAACACACTCAGAGTTTTAAAGGGGGATTGCTTCCAGTATCTGTGACCCCTGGGCAATGGAGTTCACAACTGTGACCAGAGCAGTCACTGTCACAGGGCATGGGGTATCGTGGGACAGCTGCTGGAGGACTGTTGGGGTTGACACAGGTCACACTTGTGTCTACACTCACACTGGGCGGATCTCAGTAGGTTGACCATGGCTCCATGCCAGTCAGAGACGAGGTTTTACTTGTCTCTGTAACAGGGCACTTATATTGACCAGAGACAAATTTGCGTGTAGACACATGTACAAATAGGTCAATGCAAGTTGATCTACAGTGACCTAACTTTGTAATGTAGACCAGGCCTTAGGTTGCAGCTGTCTCATTGTTCTTCTAAGAAATGATTTATTCAGTTATTAATAGTCCTTAACTGTCCCATCAGAGGCAGACAGCCAGGTACCAGTCCCCAACTCCATAATACAAGAAGTATAATGCAAAACTGCAGCAAAAGACAAACATACAGCAAGTTCATCATAGCAGGCAGAATTCATAAGTTGCATGAAGGGAGATCCCTCAAATTGTCACAACATAATTTATTTGTTGAATAATTAGGAATAGATTCAAAATCTGTCCATGAATGATTCACAAAGAGTTAAAACACGCCAAGTTTGCAAGAAGTATATCATGTGCAACAAATAATTCAAACTCCTGTACAGTTGACATGACCATGCTTGGCTGAGCCATATCCTCAGATGGCATAAATCAGTGTGACTCCAGTGATGATCCATCTCTTTAGTCCTGGTGCGCAGCCCCAGATGTAGGTAGACTGCAATGGAGTGACTCTGATTTACAACAGTTGAGGATCTGGCCTGTTACATTTAATTAAGTGAGTCACCACTTCTTTTTAAAGAGCAATATGCAATCTAACAGGTTTACTGCTCTACAGAGTTTAGAGCTACACCGAATACACAAATTCCATCCATTTCCTATAATCATAGATATTTTTTACCTGGGTCTTGTTTCTTAAAGTTTTAGGAGCTGATGCCATTATGCGTGTGTGGTCCTCATAAAGTAGGTCCATGCTGCAAGGAGAAGGTTAGCTATTCATGTGAATAGGCAGGCATAACAGCCATAATGGACTTAAGTCTCATCATAACTTTTACAAACTATACCATGATGTTTTATCAGTAATGCTTTATTTTAGGTGAACAATGATGACCACACTATCACATTGCATTTACATATTTGCTGTGATTTTATTTGATAATAGAGGATGGGTGGAATTTTCAAAAGCACTCAGCACTGATGTTACTCTGCACCCATTGAAGTCAATGGTAGAACTCCCATTGACTTAAAATGAGAGCTGAGACCCTGAGGATTTTTGAAAACCCCCACCACTACATCACTTAGGTAGGAGGAGAAGAGGGATGGGCCAATCCAAAGTAATAAAGAAAAGGGTTGAGAGACTGCTTAGACAACCCTTGTGGGCACTACCAATATGCTGCAAACGCAGGATGAAACATGGATACTGTCTAGCCTAACATCTTCTGAACTTTTCTGATGCGTTTCCAACATATGGTGTAATATCTGTTCTTTAGTCTTAATGGACAGTATACACCTTATAAAAGGAAACTCAACAGGGTAGAAAGCTAATTAATGTGGAGCGTGGTGTGTGGATTTGTTAGTCCAATGCCATGTGTCTGATTCACATGGTCATCCTGGTTGCAAGGATTTTTAGCTCCATTGCTGTGTACCTGAAAATTGAACATTTGTTTAATACTAACAGCAACAAAAATTTCCACCAGCAGCTACAGAGACAAATGGACAGTTTACACTGAAACATCAAGGTTTGAGAGAAGCCATTTCCTCCCTTTTGCTGGGTTATTCTGATCTTGGTATCCTTTGTGTTTACAGGAAAGAAACCTAGATTTCGCAACAAGCATTAGAACAAAATGCATTACCAATCCACAGTGAAAGGGAAACACGAGTCTGGCTGGGCTGCTGCTGCTGATTTTAATAAAGTGTGTATTTTCATGACAGATCAACAGAACATAATTTGTACAATGCATCACACAAGTACATATATAATGCTAAGTGCAGTCCCTCCAGATAGACTTTCCTGCTTAGAAAACCTTTACAGAAGGTCCACTTTTCAATAGCTTCTAGTTGCTTATATTGTATTTCCCAATCCTTTAGCACATAAAGAACAAGAGTGAATTTTTCAGCAGAGAGGATCTCAGTACCAGTTGCTTTCCCCCCAGAGGCCTATTTCTCCCCAGGATACAAATAATTCTTATTTAAACAAACAGAAGTTACTTATCCCTCTGAAGGGAAAAATCAGGCCTTGTATTAATTAGGGAAAGTTAGGTGGTCTCCAAAAGCCATCAGATCTTGAAGGACTTCTTAACCATGCTGTGGTAACAGCCACCATGAATTGGCATGGTTGTTGTTAACAAATTTCTAGTATGTTTTCCTTGAGCATTATGCAGAGAAGTTACTCTTAACAGCTGGTTGAAAAACAGGTTATCATTACAGTGAAAATTTCCCACACAAATTTCATCGCTTTTTGTTGTTGCTGAAATTTCAACAAAAAATACATTCCAATTTAGAATTTTGAGGATCTTTGACCAAATCCATAGCTGGTGGTGGTTTTGTGCCCTGTTGCGGTGGGTTCAGTCTGATTACCTGTGGCTATCAGAAAGTGAGAAGTGTTAAAAGATTTGTGCTAGTGTCACTGGGGCAAAGGACTTCTTGTCATTTTGTGGACTCATTGCAGGGGGGAAATGAGGGGAACAACCACAGCAAAATAACTGTGCTCACTATGTCGACTCTGCGGTCTTAAATACCAAGAATATGCCCAAAGTATCAGACAATGCAACAGAGCTGTGCCAAACGGTCTGACAATAATTTGACTAGTCAGCAAGCTATAGTATGTTCTGCTCCGTTTGTCAAATGTGTGAAGTGAGGGGACTTTTCCGCATTCCCTCTGCCTCTATCCATTATCATAAATTTGGATTGCATGTCAATTATCCGAATTTATTACTATCCGCCTTTCAATTCTAAATGTATGTGATTTGTAATTTAAGTCTTTTATATTGTACATTTATTATCACTTCTCCATTTTAACCAGCATTGAGATAACCACTACTTTCCACTCTTCAAATGTCTTCTCTTTTCAAGGTCAGCAGTTTCACAACATAGCTGGAAATGAAGTGGGACGTATGGTTCTGTTTAATCAAATTTCATGCTCTGTTGCCTCCTTCTTATGGCCTCTCTGCTAATTGATCAAGTTTTCAATTAAAGTCCTCCATCTTTGTTTTAATTCTTTGTTAAGGCTTTTATTCCATTACATGGTTTCATGAAATCTAAGTTGCTACAAGTGCAAACTGTCTCTGCCTATTCTATCCACTGTCTAGTTACGATGATGTGGCTGTGTAGCACACCACTTCCCTCCCCCACCCTCCTTGTTAAAGCCCTCGGTAGACTAGTTTCATCTATTGGATTTAGGCTTAAATTCTAAAAATCTATCAGTCAAGGAGGAATTCGTTTACCTCATGAGATATCATAAATAAAAATCTCTCTGTGTTTCAGCACTTTTCAGTCATCTTGTCCAACAAAAAGTTAAGCTCATTACAGTTTCTAGAGAAATGTTAAAAATGACGGTCATTAAGAAATGGGGGCATGTCAAGTGTGCACCCAATGCACTGCTTCTATGAGAGGTTTTCCTAACAAGCTGTAACAATGGTTACGAGACACGTTTTATCATGTTTATATGGATCTAGGTAAGTATTCATACAGCAAATATGTGTCAATGAACAATGCTGGTTATTCACTTCTCTACTGTATCACTTCGTGTTTCATTCCCAGAGTGTCAGTATATCAAGTTTGCTTTGAAATCCACGAACATGTTAGTTTATTAAAATCAAATAGTTATTAAAATCAATATTTTTGAAAGGACCTACGAGGCTGTAAATATATAGCAATGTAAATATATTGTATACAGGGTGCCTTTGTTGGTGTAATTCTTAATTTTAAAGGGTGGAAATGTCACTTTGATGCTGATACTTTCAACTCAATGGAAAATACAGACCAGATAATTCCTTGAAAATATTGCGATGAATGTCAGGCAGCCTTAAAGGTTTACTGTTTAGAGCCTTTGCAATATGAAAATTCTCACTTTATGCTAATCTTCAAATAAACCATGAAAGCCTATAAAACACTTTCCATTTCCCTGCTTGAAAGCAGGTTTACTTTCTAACCTCAGTTATCTGAATGTTAAAACAGAACTGATGCATTGATCAGAATGATTGCAGTACAATACAATTCCACCGTGGTTCTGCTTATGCATTTTGGTATGCTGCTAAAGTATAAAGTTCCTGCAGCTTTTAACAATTCTATATTTATATATCTAAGAATATGCTACAAGTTGCTGATTTCAAATGATCTCTTTTATATTTTCATAATGTTTTATATTTGTCCACCATAGCCAATCGCTCATTTAGAAGAATCCTGACATAACAGAGGACATAGATCTGGGAGTCAGGGCACACTGTGTGAAAACATGGCCTCATTGAAATGAGTGGCAGCTTTGTTTGTATATTGTACCCAGCTCTGACACTGAGTTTCTATGTGACTTTGTACAAGTCACTTAGGATATGTCTACACTACAAAATTAGGTCGAATTTATAGAAGTCGTTTTTTTAGAAATCGGTTTTATATATTCGAGTGTGTGTGTCCCCACAGAAAATGCTCTAAGTTGATTAAGTGCATTAACTCGGCGGAGCGCTTCCACAGTACCGAGGCTAGAGTCGACTTCCGGAGCGTTGCACTGTGGGTAGCTATCCCACAGTTCCCGCAGTCTCCGCTGCCCATTGGAATTCTGGGTTGAGATCCCAATGCCTGATGGGGCTAAAACATTGTCGCGGGTGGTTCTGGGTACATATCTTCAGGCCCCCCGTTCCCTCCCTCCCTCCATGAAAGCAAGGGCAGACAATCATTTCGCACCTTTTTTCCTGAGTTACCTGTGCAGACGCCATACCACGGCAAGCATGGAGCCCGCTCAGCTCACTGTCACCGTATGTCTCCTGGGTGCTGGCAGATGCGGTACTGCATTGCTACACAGTAGCAGCAACCCATTGCCTTGTGGCAGCAGACGGTACAGTACGACTGGTAGCCGTCATCGTCATGTCCAAGGTGCTCCTGGCCACGTTGGCAAGGAGCGCCTGGGCAGACATGCGTGCAGGGACTAAATTTGGAGTGACTTGACCAGGTCATTCTCTTTAGTCCTGCAGTCAGTCCTATTGAACCATCTTATGGTGAGCAGGCAGGCGATACAGATTGCTAGCAGTCCTGCTATACCATCTTCTGCCAGGCAGGCAAGAGATGAGGATGGCTAGCAGTCCTACTGCACTGTCTTCTGCCGAGCAGCCATGAGATGTGGATGGCTTGCAGTCCTTCTGCACCGTCTGCTGCCAGCCAAAGATGTAAAAGATAGATGGAGTGGATCAAAACAAGAAATAGACCAGATTTGTTTTGTACTCATTTGCAACCTCCCACCCCCGTCTAGGGGACTCATTCCTCAAGGTCACACTGCAGTCACTCACAGGGAAGGTGCAGCGAGGCAAATCTAGCCATGTATCAATCAGAGGCCAGACTAACCTCCTTGTTCCAATAAGAACAATAACTTAGGTGCACCATTTCTTATTGGAACCCTCCGTTGATTTTTGTTGATTTTAGCTCCCTGTAAGCCAACCCTGTAAGCCGTGTCGTCAGTCGTCCCTCCCTGCGTCAGAGCAATGGCAAACCATCGTGCATCTGAGTTGAGAGTGCTGTCCAGAGCAGTCACAATGGAGCACTCTGGGATAGCTCCCGGAGGCCAATACCATCGAATTGTGTCCATAGTACCCCAAATTTGACCCGGCAAGGCCGATTTAAGCGCTAATCCACTTGTCAGGGGTGGAGTAAGGAAATCGATCTTAAGAGCCCTTTAAGTCGAAATAAAGGGCTTCATCGTGTGGACAGGTGCAGGTTTACATCAATTTAACGCTGCTAAATTCGACCTAAAGTCCTAGTGTAGACCAGGGCTTAAGCTCGTATGTTCAAGAGTGTCCTTTTATTTTTGGGTGTCCAATCTGAGGTATCTACGGCCTCATTTTCTGAGTTGCTGAGCACCCACAATTGGATTTGAAATTTATGATGCGATAAGACTGGCTTCCTCAGCAGCCTGCAGAATTATCAGTCACACCAAAATTAGATTTTAGCCCTTGGTTCTGGCCTGAATTTATTATCGAAATGACCACAAACTTTACAAAAAGAAAAGAAAATTTCCAGTTGGGATTTCCTACACAACCACAATGCGAGGAGCTCACCGCCCTTTCTTTCGTTTTCTTTTTCTTTTTCTTTCTTTTTCTACTGCAAGAAACTCCCCCTTCCTGCAACTTCAGGACTTGTCTACTTTACAAAGTTTTGTCGGCAAAAGTTATGCTGCTTTAATTAAAGCGCTTTAATTAAAACTGGTGTTGCATGTCCACACTAGCTCCTTGTGTTGGCATCCACACTCTTGCAGCTCTTGCATTGACACAGAGAGCAGTGCGCTGTGGGTAGCTATCCCACGGTGCAACTGGCCGCAGGGTGCTTTGGGAAGGGTTTTCAATGCCTCATGGGGCAGGTGCAGCGTCACATGATGCAGGTTTCTCAATCCCAATGTTCCAAGGGCATCCTAGTAGATTGTCAGCCCCTTTTCAACTGAAGTGTGTGTGGGGGGGAGGGAGAGGAGAGTGGTGTGTTTGGAACGGGGGAGACAGCAGACTGACCAAGCTATCCTGAGGCAAGGGGATGGGGACGCCACCCCCTGACGTCAGCCCCCGGCTCTGCTCAGCACAGCAGTCTCTCCTGGACAGGGCCGGTGCTTGGGGCGGCAATGAGAATGGGGCGGCAGTCCGTGTCCCGCGGCGGCAATTCGGCAGCAGCTCCGCCACTCTTCCCGCCCCGGCGGCTTTTGTGCGGCACCTCTGCTGCTCTTCTGGGGGTGGCTTGCAATTTGGCGGCGACTGCTTGGGGTGGCGAAATTGGTAGAGCCGCCCCTGCTCCCCGAGCAGCTGGCTCTGCCTGCCTGCCCATGGTTCTGTGATTCCCTCCGAGTTCTCCCACAGCCTCCTCAGCTGCCTGGAGCAGCTCTGTGAACAATCTGTGCTAAGGAATGTCAAAGCAGCCCAGCAGTCCCATTTCCCCCCTCTCACCCCCCCCATCCCCCACACCCATCCCCCACACCCGTTCCCTGCAGCAGCAGTCTGCCTGCAGCTGTGTTCCTAGTGCAGGGCAGCGCAGGAGCATTCCACCTTAATGATTGGCTCTTTGTTCCCCATGCTCAGCTGTCAGATACTTCCTGGAGCCTTGAAAGGGGAGGGGCGCATGTCTGTCAGGCAGCAGAGATGAAAATAGTGAGCAGAGCAGAGTTTTGCCACCAAAAGTAGCTTTGTAGCATGTACACCTCCCCTGTTTTGTCGGCAACAGGCAGCTTTTGCCAACAAAACTTTGTAGTGTAGACAAGGCATCACTCTGCAGTCCCCCACCCACCTTGCTGGCTTTTATAATCACATACTCCTTTTCCAGATGAGTCTGATAATTGACCAGGGTGGCTGGACCTGGGCCTCTGGCCCTTAAAGGGGCCCTGTTACAAATGGGAATTACATGTACTCAAATGTCGGAAAAGCAGGCTTTAGCTGACACTAAGGCTTTGTCTACACTGGCAAGTGAACAACAAAACTTTTGTCATTCAGAGGTGTTAAAAAAACACACATACCCTCGAAAGACAAATGTTTTGTCAAGGAAAAGCACCAGTGTGAACAGTGCTCCTGCCAACAAAGCTACCGCTGCTCATTTTAGCGTGTTGCTAAGAGCTGTGTAGACATAGCCTGTAGTGTAGACATAGCCTGAGTTGGGCACCTAAAATTAGTGGATGCTTTTGATGCTATTGGCCTTCAATTCTCTGTGCCTAAGTTTTCCCTTCTGGGGGTGATGATATTTACTCTCCTTTGTAAATTACTTTGAGATCTTTTGATGCAAAGAACTATATAAGTGGTAGGTATCATTTTGAACCAGTGTCTCTCTATGAAGATATCTATTTCATTCCTTAGTTCAGCAAAGACGCTATGGGGTAAATGTTTAAATGGGTGCATAGACAGGGCACAAGCTGTTGTTTATCTAAGTGTGACCAGTAGTGATAATAATTAATAAAAAGCATACAGTGTAGGTTTGAAACATTACGCTAGTGCGGTGGAAGAACTCTTGGATATGTGGGTGCAGTTTTTAAAATAAATATTCTTCCTCTTTTTCTAAAGGTATGCTTTGGTATATATAATTGCATGAGTGGCCAAGTCAAGAACAGCAAAAAAGCATATGCTGTAATTAGTATGTTTGAGATTTAAATAAAATAGCTGCATAAGTATATAATTTTTTAAAAAAGGTACAGCAAACTCTGATATTCTTCTCATAAGCATTCCCACCGCCTGCCAAAACAAAACAAAACAAAACAAAACAAAACACCCTTTTGGTCCAGTGGTTGATTATCTCCAAAAATCCTTTTTGTTTTTAAAATTTATGATGTGTTCTGTCTTGTCACAGTGAGCCATAACGTGTAATAAATTTAAAACCAATGTTGCCTGCAAATGCATGCTATCGATTTAAATGGCACTTCTTTGTTTTAAAGGGACCACAGCTCAGCAAATGGGGAAGTGTTTGAGAATTTCCTTGTTAACAAGTAAACGGCAGATCATTAAAAGCTGGACTGGTGCCTTGCAATCCAGCCTGAATAAGGGGCACTGTGTCGCTGCACTTTCCCAGGGGCAAGACAGCAGCCAGACTGATCTGAGAGTCACAGTCTGGACCCTGCTTCCCATTCACTCCCTGCCCACCTGCCTGGGCACAGCAACAGCAGCTGAGCAGCAGTGCAAGGTGTAACATGTAGGGAGATCAAGCAGGGCACACAAGTGAGCAGAAAAGTTGCTTCTTCTATTTTCGTCCATCTGTCTTACAAACTTTGTGCCGTTTTCTTCCCTTGAACTTTTTGCCAAACTCCCATTGACATCAGTGACAGTTCTGTTCCAGAATCTTACCTTTTTGTCTTCATTCCGAACTCTGCCACACCTCTATATTCTCTATAATCTAAATTCTTCTAGACTCAGCATTCTGCTGGGTGTTGGCTTTAATGTTGGGAAATGTCTAATTGTGTACCCCCCCCCTTCCAAGATTAGTAGCGTAAGCTCATCCCAGCATCAACAGATTTTTATCACCCAATCAACTCATTGATCAACGGTGGAGATAAATTCATGCATCCAGCAGTTCATGCATCAGTTTCTTTAGAGTCACTTTTCCAGAAAGTTTTTAATAAGCAGCTCAATTCACTATGGGCCAGATTGTACCTCCAGGGTAACGAGCCTTGTACAGAGCTACACTGTCCCCACAGGGAGCTGAGGAAAGCACAATCTCTCTCTATGCTGCCTACTTCATGAGGAGTATGCAAGTTTTACATCCTCCAGGGCAATGCCTCCTGCTCCCCTTTCCACATCCAGTCAGCTCAGGTCTGGGCCCCCCCTTCCCCTTTTGGGTGATTCATGATGCCACAAGTACACAGAGGGAAAGTTCCTATACTCTGAAAGGGGAGAATCTCATTCCTTCCCTCCCCTGCCATACCCCATACACTCACACTGGGCCAATGACACTCTGGCCTTTAGCTGAATTTCACACCCTTTTGTGAAAGGATTATTGATATACAGCCATTGCCTTCTTTTCTTTCCCTTATCCTCTTTGTCTTAAGTTTTGGGATGAACATAAAGTAATAGCTTTTATTTCCCATTGGAGAATCTCTATCCTTATGTCAAGAGTAAACCTTCCCTGCAGGTGAACTGGGGACAAGCCAGTATTTAATGCTTCTGGCCTAGAAGTGGGGCTCTGTCTCCCCTATGGAAGTTTTATAGGGCTTAATCAATTAACTTAGTACCTGTGAAGGAACTAGCTGATTTAAATCTCACCCATGTCATGGAAGGCTGCTGCCTCAGATGCTTGAAGGGCCATGGGACCAGAATTTAATTAAATACAGGGACAAAAAAAAGAACAAATAGGGATAGGGTGAAAGTCACAGGGTGAAAGTGAGGGAAGCAGAAGGCGACACTGAGCAGAGAAACCTGGACAGTGCCCACTGCTCCCAGAAGGAGTGTGAGTATCAGGGGATGACACCTAAGGGAACTCTGCTCAGATGTGTGCACAGTGAATGGAGCAGGTAAATTTACTCACAGTTGCAGAGCACTGCCTCTACCTTCCCACGCTCAGCTTCCTCTTTCTGGATTGATGGGTGGCCATCTTGGCCAGTGCCGGGAAGAATTTCACAAGGAGGTCTCATTACTTTTGTGGGGGTTGTGCGCATGGATGTGGAGTACATAGAGGAACAGATGCAGGGAGAAGTGCAGTCAGAACCTCAACAAGAGGTTTTGGAGGAGGCAAAAGAGGGGCTGCCACCTCGCACACTGATGAAGGGAACCAGCCTGTCTGAAATTCTGGAAGGGTGGGCAGAGCACACAGAACAAAAGACCCATTCACTCAAATAGGGGAGGAGCTACAGAGCAGGGAAGCAACCAAACATAGAGGACAACAAATGTTAAAAGGGGAATGGGAGCGGGGGGGGGGGGGGGGGGTCAAAGATGGAAAACAAGACGACACTGAGCAGAGAACCATGGACCATCACCCACTGCTCCCCAGAGGAATCCAAGGAGTCAGTCGATGCAGCCCAGGGTAATTCTGCCCATAATCATGAAACGATCATGGAAACCAGCCTATTTGGATCCTGGGGGAGGTGGATCTAAGGTCACCCTAAAATAGAGCCCCATCTTCTCAACTGAGAGTTGGAGTCACTGAGACCAGAATGCAACTGAGTCCTTGGGACAAATAATGAAAAAAAATACCCAACTGGGATGGAGGAGAGGGAAGGGAACAGGTTAAAAACAAGGGAACTGGATGGGAACACCAAGTGGACACTACCCACTACTCCATGAAGGAGTCCAAGGAGTCAGTGGATGCCTCCTAGAGGAACTATGAACCAGATTGACAGACCTGAAAACGGAAGTTCTCTATCCACAGAACAGGTACAATGTCAGTACAAGCCTCTCAATACAGCTCTACCAGTGTGCTTCACTTCCTACCCATCTATAAGGACAGTTCATTTTGCACACATTGTGCCAGATCCTCTGTGTGGGTTCTGGGATTCTGTCCCCTTCCATTGTAAGAGTGACAATGCCATCTGTGACGCGGTTTTGTTGTAATGTGGACAACAATACTTTATTAACTTGTCTTGAACTACTACAGGCCATGAAACTGATTCTTCATTTGGGACTGATCCTGTAATCCTGACTCCAACAAAACTCATTTCAAAATTGCACCCAATGTCCTCCATTTGAGACTGAGCCTGTAGTCCATATTGTAGCAAAACTTCCATTGTGTTCAACAGAATTTAGGATTATAGGCCTTGATTTAAGACTCTTCCAACCTACACCAGATTCTAACCAATGAACTAAAACCGAACGGCTCAGAATCTCATTATCAATCCACTGAACCATGTAGTTTATGGCCTAATTTTCTGAAAGCCCAATGGTTTGCTTTTTCTTCAGCCAGTCAGCTGATATGTGCTAAACTTGTGGCTGCTGTAGTAAAAGATCTAGAATTGTTTTTCTTAAATATAGGTTTTATTGAGTTTAATTACTTTATTTTAAAAACCATACCGCAGTTAATGCTCCAAAAAGATCCATATTCATGTCCAAACTAAATACATGTTAAAAATAAAATAGATACTGCTATTTTCACATAAAGCTTAGTGAATCTGTGGTGAATTTTAGGTAGTTTCAATTGGAATATCAGCTAAAGAAAAACACATTCCCTGTTCCTGTAATAAAGGGGAATGCTGATTATGTCAGGGGAATAACGACACAACACACCTATTCTGGTTTTATTTTCTCTTCACAAGTGTAAATCAAGAGTAACTTCCATTGATGTCAATGGAACAACAGACTAGTTTAAAGTCAGTATGAGATCAGAAGCAGATTCACCATTTCCCCATGTTTTTGTATATCAACCTTCCCCATTAAGATATGTCAGATGAAGGCTCACGCCAAGATGTTGTGCTGCTCCTTTATATAGAGAGCTTACCTCCCATAAGTGATCGATTTTAGAACCAGGTGCAACCACAAAAGACTTGGATACCTGGGATACACATTTTTAAACATACAGAGAAATCTTCAGGTGCACTGGAGAAATACTCGGCAGGTTAGTGGAGCGGAAGGCAAAATTTACTTTTTCTCACCTTTTCATCCCCTTTCCCCCCTGTAATCCTGGTCCCTAGAGCAAGTTGGAGTAGTCTGAGGGCTGCTTTATTTTGTGCTGGTTGCAGTAATGGTCCCCAAAGAGATGTAGGGTTGGTCTCAGATCTATTTATCAGGGAATCAGGGGCAGGTGGCATAGAGCTATCTACACTGGCTTATGGCAGCTGGGCATTCTCCCATGCCACAGGAATTGCCATCCAGCTGTGTAAGCCCCCTTTCATTTAAAAGAGTACGAAGTAGGGCTGAGGATCAGGCCCATAAATGGGCTGGGAATAAAACATCTTTATTCCCTTTAACAGAATTACGTAAGATCAAAGTTCATCCATTTGTATATGATATTATTCCTACCCTGGGGTTGTAACACTGAGTACCTGTGCAGCTGCCAAGTTTGGAGGTGAGTGAAATTTATTGTACAACCCCCCGCTTTTTTTTGGCAAAAAATGCAGTTTTGGGCTGACCGAAATATTTCACAAGTTTGGTTCAAATTCACTGAATTGTTTCCGTTTAAAAAAAAACCAGGAAAAAAGTTCTGAAAATATCAAAAGACTTTGTTTTGACATTTTAAAAAAGGAATGCTTTGACTTTTCAATTCAAAATGCATTTTCAATTTGAATTTTACTGAAGTTTTATTAAAAATGGAAAGTTAACCCCCTCCACCCAAACAAAACAAAACAAAAACCCAACAAAATACAACCATAAAATGTTTAATTTTGGGTTCATACAAAATGGTTTTTTGCAATTTGCAAAAAGCACTTTTTTGCTTTCCAATTATGTTTTTTAAGGGTTTTTTTTTTGTTTCAGGTTGATCCAAACTGAATTTATTTTTTATTTAATTCAGACTCCAAACCAAAATCAATTATTTGCATAGTTCTGTGTACTTGTCTGCAGAAGAAAGTCTCCAGTAGTGTTTAGCTAAGGCTGTTTTTGGATGCAGGTATCAATGTGGAGGTGTCTTATTATTTCTTACCTGCCATAGATGCAGCTAGAGCCTAATTGGACTGCAGCTATACTAGGGAACTGATCAATTGTGAGTGACAGATCCCTCCAAATTAGTGTTGAAAACTATTTAATTTCTAATTAGACTTTTATAAGAATATACACTTGTCATGGAGGATGTTAGCTAAAGGCTTTCATGGTGGACCTAATGAGTATGGAGAAATTTGCTGCTGTAAAAAGAAGGTATCCATACTAAGCTTCTTGTCTGCAGATGCATTAATATATTTTTCCAGCAAGAACAAATGCAGACTTCTGTATCTTGCCTGCCTGCAACAATAATGTGGTGTAAAGTTACCATCTAATTAAGCTCTAGACTTCCCAGAATGGAGAAATTCAGACCTTTTTAGGTGCTTTCTTTTCCAACCCTGATTCGGTTTTGGAAGAGCCAGTTCTTAGGTCCTGCTGGACCAGCATAAAGGTATAGAACATGCCAGTTTAGCAAGTGTTGCACCTGGAGTTATCCATTCAATGTAGATTATTTAACAATACACTAGGGTCTCAAGTGGAATCATGTTGCTGTTCAGTAGGTTTGGCAAGGGTGGCAGTTCTGAGCAGAGCTCCAAACTCCCTGTTTCTGCTTATTCCTGGGAAAGATTGGCTAGAACAGAAGTTTGAACAGCGGCATTGGATTTCCCGTCTATTACCTTATACACTCGATAATTAATGATTACTAACTTAACTCTTGAAAAGGAATTTTTATTCCCTGAATCTGGTTTTGCTTACAGGACAAAAAGCCTACGAACGCTGTTGTATGATGTATTGATTTTATGTTTCTCAGCCTGCAAATTGGAGCTGAACAGTTTGTTCCTTAAATCTTGCATTTTTCAAAGATTCTCTTTCAGAAAACATTCGCCAGTCAGGGAGTCTTTGACTGCAGAACAGTCCCTTTGCTGCATTTCTCTCTTGGTCACTTCCACTTTCCACAGGACCACAGGGATCTCTGTGAGGAATTGTAGATTTGTGTGGAACCATGATCAACAGGAAAGGATCAGAAGCTATCTCTATGCTTTTCCCTTCTCAACATTGCCAGTACCTTCTGTAGTTCCTGAAAAACAGGAACAAGTCCAGTGACTGAGCGGATGTTCACAGGATAAAGTATCCCTGCTCTGTGCAGACTTACATAGGAAGCTCATGACAAATTTCTGACTGGTTCCACTGTATGCATGGCTTCATGTTTTCTGGGATTCTGCAATTGCTGCAGAATTGGCTTTAGAATCAACAACTGTTGCAAAATTTAGCTTCAGAATCTAAGCTTCCATTGACATGACTAGAGAAACTTCACGCTGCTCTTAAAGCTGTCAGTTTGTAGACTCAGGAGGATAATACTACATTGGGTTACACCAGGGTCAGAGACTGAGTAACGATCAGGGCTGGAAACGTGTTTCAAATAAGAAGCTTAGATTTTGAAGCTAAATTTTGCAATAGTTGTTGATTCTAAAGCCAATTCTGCAGCAATTGCTGCATGTAAAGCTCAACATTATTAACTCTTTCACTCCCACTATTCTTAGCAGATGTATCCAGCTAATGTAATTCTCCATTGTTGTTAGATCCAGTGACTGACCTTGAGAGGTTGGAAGAAGGACAGCAGGTTGCTACCAATGGCTGCTGGGGCATAGGATAGGAAATTAAGCCTGTTTAATAATATAAAAGACACCTCTGCCTCTGCTCATAAGAGAAGGAGATGCAATAACTCAGCAGCTTGCACTGGGCATGAAAAGGCCCATGCCACCTCCCATCTTTTCCTGGGTACAAAGAACTTCAGCCCAAACCTTTCAGCTTTCCTCAAATGGCTTCTACGATGGCATTCTCTGTGACCACCCAAAATTCTGCAACACTGTGACAACTGAAAACATAAGGGGGGCATGGAATATGTTGCCAACCAGAAATGTTTGGAGAATAGTAGTCTATTTAACATCAAAATAAACAAGAGAAGGAATGCTCTACTTAGTGCTGTATTTAGTTAAACTCTCTTTAAAAAAAGTACTGGAAGATGCCATAGGATTCAGCATTGCAATCAGTGAGTTGTGTCATGGAATTTATGTCCAGTGTGCTACAGGATGCATGAGGTCTGACTGTATTTTCTGCTGTAACATAACTTGTAGATTTTTAAGGCCAGATTGGGCATCATCTTGGTTTCTCCAACTCTGATGAGAGAGGGTCTATGATACTGTTTTCTGGCTGATCCCCAACATGAGTATATTCTGTTAGCTATAATCTGATGAAAGCCTCCAAGAAGCTCTAATCTGTTTATGTTTGGTGCTGCCGATGACAAGACACATAAGGCCATTCACTCTTTTATAAGTGAAGGAAGAAACTAATTTTGATGTTTCCATCTCTAGACTTTCTGGAGTAGGCAAATACAGGAAGGGTTGTAATTTTAAGTCCATTAGGAACATGACAACATAAGAACGGCCATATTGGGCCAGACCAAAGGTTCATCTAGCCCAGTATCCTGTCTTCTGATAGTGGCCAATACCAGGTGCCCCAGAGGGAATGAACAGAACACGTAATGATCAGGTGATCCATCCCCCATCCCCAATTCCCAGCTTCTGGAAAATAGAAGCTACGGACACCACCCCTGCCCATCCTGGCTAATAGCCATTAATGGAGCTATCCTCCATGAACTTTTCTAGTTCTTTTTTGAACCCTGTTATAGTCTTGGCCTTCACAACATCTTCTGGATAAGAGTTCTAAGACTGACTGTGCATTGTGTGAAAAAATACTTCCTTTGTTTGTTTTAAACCTGTTGCCTGTTAATTTCATTTGGTGACCCCTAGTTCTTATGCTATGAGATGGAGTAAATAACACTTCCTTATTTACCTTTTTCACACCAGTCAAGATTTTACAGACCTCAATCATATCCCTCCTTAGTTATCTCTTTGCAAAGCTGAAAAGTCCCATTCTTATTAATTTCTCCTCATAAGGAAGCTTTTCCATACCCCAAATCATTTTTGTTGCCCTTTTCTGAACTTTTTCCAGTTCCAATATATCTTTTTTGAGATGGGGCAACCACATCTGCACGCAATATTCAAGATGTGGGTGTACCATGGATTTATATAGAGGCAATATGATATTTTCTATCTTATTATCTATCCCTTTCTTCATGATGCCCAACATTCTGTTTGCTTTTTGACTGCCACTGCACATTGTGTAGATGTTTTCAGAGAACTATCCACAATGACTCCAAGATCTCTTTCTTGAGTGGTAACAGCTAATTTAGACCCCATCATTTTAAATGTACAGTTGGAATTATGTTTTCCAGTGTGCATTACTTTGCATTTATCAACATTGAATTTCATTTGCCATTTTGTTGCTCAGTCACCCAGTTTTATGAGATTCTTTTGTAGCTCTTCTCAGTCTGCCTGGGACTTAACTATCTTGAGTAGTTTTGTATCACCTGCAAATGTTGCCAGCTCACTGTTTATCCCTTTTACCAGTTCATTTATGAATATGTTGAATAGGACTGGTCTCAGTACAGACCCCCGGGGGACACCACTATTTTCCTCTCTCCATTCTGAAATTGACCATTTAATCCTACCATTTATTTCCTATCTTTTAACCAGTTACTGATCCATGAGAGGACCTTCTCTCTTATCCTGTGACAGCTTATTTTGCATAAGAACCTTTGGTGAGGGACCTTGTCAAAGGCTTTCTGAAAATCTAAGTACACTATATCCACTGGATCCTCCTTGTCCACATGTTTGTTGAGCCCCTCAAAGAATACTAATAGATTGGTGGGGCATGATTTCCCTTTGCAAAAACCATGTTGACTCTTCCCCAACAAATTATGTTCATCTATATGTCTGAAAATTTTGTTCTTTACTATAGTTTCAACCAGTTTTCCTGGCTTACCAGCCAGGATCACCTCTGGAGCCCTCTTTAAAAATTGCCTTCATATTAGCTATCCTCCAGTCATTTGGTACAGAAGCTGATTTAAATGATAGGTTACAGACTACAGTTAATAGTTCTGAAATTTCACATCTGAGTTTCTTCAGAGGTCCCAACTTCATCAAATGGGTAGCAGCCAAGTGTGCTGAGACTTGAACATACTCGCTTTTTGGTTGGATTCTGTTTCTTTGTATTCATTAAATATTTCTGGATGCCCCTATAATTGAGAGTAGATATATGAAAAAAAGGAAGAAGAGCTATTGGAGACCACAGCTTCCTTGCTAAATGCTTCTGGGTGATGGAAGAAATAGATATCATGACCTGACATACTTTTGTTTTTGGATTCCCTTTTAAACTAGGGAATATTTAGGTTTACTATTTATTATTTACATAGCACCAACAGCTTGCTATGCATTTATAGAGTGGTATGACGACAAAGTCCCTGTCTTGCGGTCTAGACAGATGACATAAATAGACCATGTACCAATACAGAAGGGGAGATGAGAAGCGTCAAAAGCATTATGACTGCAGTTGAATTGAACATGTATTTTAGTGGGCTCATATTTTTGTTTAGATTTTTTTCTTTGTTTTAAGAGTTGAGTCATTTACAGTAAATTCCCAAATGTCCAAACTGGAAGAAAGGCTTAAAATAGACTTTTTTTTTTTTTTTTTGCTTACCAGAAACCTGAAGGCTTTTAGCCAGTCCATTCTGTCTGAACTATGTAGTCTTCAGAGATCATCTGACTCTACTGAAATCAAAATGTTGTCTAAGTAAATACAGTAATTTTTATTCCTGAAGACCTTAGGAGATGAATTTGATCTCATCACCACTGTAAATACCTTACAGGCAATGTGCAAGGCTATTATATTGCTTCTTCCACTGAGACAATGCTCCTTTTGAAGAGAATGTGAAGAATATATATTTTACTGCTTGTTATTTATTTTGTGATTTGGATGAATGGGAACGCTGAGCACACCTTTGCTTAGGTCTCTTCTTGCTGGGAAATGCCTTTGTAATCAGTGACTCACTTTCATTGACTGCAATGGGAGCAAAGCAAGCCCAAGGTCAAGTAAACAAATGATTATTGGAGAAACAGGAGAGAATAAGGATGGGCTGATGCAAGCTATAGAGGCAGGGCCAGGAGAGTATCCTATATGGGAGGTTGCATCAGCCTGGAGCAGCTCCTCCATGCTATCTGCATTTATGGGGATGAAGGGAAAAAGTCAGGAAGCTCTGCTGATAGAGAAGGGGCTTCAAGCCCTTTGGCCCAAAGATCTGAGGGAACCTTATGCCCTCCAAAAGGGAAAGGAAAATACCCAAAGCAGGAACAATAATCTGGCTTCATATTGCAGTTCATGCAGATATTTTCAGATTCTGAAAATACTTTCAAGCATTTTATAACCAGCTAGAATGTCCTTGTAAAGTACTGATATAGCCAGGCATCAGGTTAGTGTATCTATCTATATATGATATCGACACAATAGCAACTGTGGGCATGAAACCAGACAATCACTACGCTCTTGAATGAACTCACACAGAAAAAGACGAAATCACCAGATCACCTGTGCACTTTTCACAAAGTGATGACTCTATATCTGACCAAACAGCATGGGCTGTGGGTATCATAGGCCAGGGGAGGCTAAGCCTCCCCTAACCCAAGCCATGGCCTGGCCCATGCTGCATCCCAAGGCCCTACCCTCGCTCCCCCTCTTCTCCAAGGGCAGCAGGGGCTCAGCTTGGACCAGCGGCTGGAGCTCAGGGTTCAGGGCAGCCTGGGGCGGCTCGAGCCAGCAGGCAGCTCAGGCCAATCAGCACCCAGGGGCGGCTTGGGCTGACCCAAGGGTTGGGCCAATGATTGCAGCCAGCTGGCAGCCCAAAGATCAGGCTGCTACATGGGATCAGGCTGGTACATAGGGCAGACTGTCCAATGGTCCGGGACTGGGGCAGTTTGGCTGGCACTACTCCGGCTGCAGTGTGGGGTGGGGGGTCGGGGCTCTGGCAGGCAAGGGGGTGTGTGGAAGGGGCAGGGTAAGGGCAGGGCCTCAGGTGGAAGGGGTGGGGCCTGGGGATAGCCTTCCTGAGGGAGAGGGAGTTTCACATGCCACCCATGCCAATCAATCCTCATCCTCAAAGGAAACCTGCACCACACCTTCAGAAGATGAGCCGGGCTCCTTATATTTGTAACTTTGTTCGACTCTAAAAATAGAGACACTGGATGTATGGCTTATTATAACAATTTGTAATCCCTGGCAGTGCTGCCTCCTGTTGCTTTCCCCCCCATTTCTCCCCTATGACTGGAAGGGTGTTAATGGGCCACTTTACCTTGAATGGTCCCTTGAAATATATGTTAACTAAGTATGATAAATAAAATGTTCAAACCTTGCAGTTAGCACGTAACACTTTTTGTGTTTGGGCTTGTACACGCTCCCACTTACGCTGGAATAATTTATGCCGCTCGGGGTGCGAATAAGTTACACAGACCTAAGTGCCAAGGTGGACCGCGCTCTGTCGACGGAAGAGCTTCTCCTGCTGACATAGCTACCGCCTGTCCCGTCGGCATAAAGCTTCTTCACCAGATGTGCTAGGGCAGCACAACTTCACCAGTGCAGCTGTAGCACTTCTCTCGTAGACTAGTCTTTAGTTTCTCAGACCTGAAGGAGCGTGCCAGGTAAGCTCGAAAGCTGGTCTCTCTCTCACCAACAAAAATTGGTCCAATAAAAGATATTACCTCACCCCCCCTTGTCTCTCACAGATACACACAGACACGCACATGTTAGCAGGCATTCTTTCGTTGTGCTAGAAATGGCCAAACAAATATATCATTATTATTGGTGTTATTTTTATTGTTTTTTTATTTTAGGTCATTATTGGATGACCATGAATTTTTCAAAGGAAATAACTGGCACTAGAAATTAAATGATCTAACAATTTATAGTAATGAGTACTACATTTGTAAATACTGTACTTTTTATAGTCTGGCATTTGGGACTATCTACATCAGTGGTTCCCAAACTTGTTCCACCGCTTGTGCGAGGAAAGCCCCCGGTGGGCCGGGCCGGTTTGTTTACCTGCCGCGTCCGCAGGTTCGGCTGATCGCGGCTCCCACTGGCCGCGGTTCGCTGCTCCAGGCCAATGGGAGCTGCTGGAAGTAGTGCGGGCTGAGGGACATACTGGCCGCCACTTCTCGCAGCTCCCATTGGCCTGGAGCAGTGAACCGCGGCCACTGGGAGCTGCGATCGGCCAAACCTGCGGATGCGGCAGGTAAACAAACCGGCCTGGTCCGCCAAGGGCTTTCCCTGCACAAGCGGCAGAACAAGTTTGGGAACCACTGATCTACATGTTTTATAGGAAAATAAATAACCATCTGTGATTTCAAAATGAAACAATTTACTGGGGGTGGGGGAAATGAAAGCTGTTTCACAAGGGAGATCCTGTACCAACTTGCTATAATTTTAGCAAGAAGAAATCTGTTGAAAGTGTGCACTGTATGCATAATAGGCACTTCAATATGAATACTGATTTTTTTAAAATTTGATTTTGAGTCATCTATAGAGCTAATGGGAAATTAGTGAAAGTTTTGCAAAATTGCAGGGATTTTTAAAATTCCGTTTGTCAGGAAATTAGAAAGATCTTTAATTTTTTATAAAGTTTATCCCTTGCTTCAGTTTTTAAAACATAGTGCTGGATGTACTTTCACATAGCTCACTTCTGAAATGCACAATCTGACATATTGTTATAAAGTATGGGCCAGATTGGGATTGATTTTTTTCATGTTGAATAGTACCCATCATGAGTTTTTCCTACTGAAGTTAACAGAACTACTTGTCGAACAAGGTACCACCACTGAATATGAGTGAAGGTATCAAAATTAGAGCTAGGTGAATAACAGATCTTTTGGTTCAGTGACAGTTTTGAAAAATTGGAGGGAAAAATCATCTTGGATTTAATCAAAATCATTTTTAAATTTTGGGGGGGAGGAAATTGAAAAGTTGAAAAAAAATGGTGTCAACAGAACATTCTGTTTTGATTTTGAACAATAATTTTAATTAACATTTTAATTTTTAAAATAAAATTAAAGGAAATTTCAATACAAAAAGTAATTGCAAACTGAAAATGGTTTTGTTTAGAAAATTGCAAAATAAAATATTTTGATTTTTTTCAGGTTTTTTTACCTCAATAATTTCGCCAATGAAATCTGAATTTAGAAAATGTTTCACTGTCGCCAAATCTGCCCCTCCTTGCCATTTTCTGCTTGGTTTGTACTGAGCATGCTCACATGGACTGAGCATGCTCAGTAACACTGCCGAAGCCAGCTGCCCTCATTCTGCCCCCCCACTATCGGCAGGCATGGGTTGGCTCTGATTCTACCAGTATTCCCCATTTTGTGTTGAGGGAAATTGACTCAAACTGTAGCATATTTCAGAATGGAAGAAATGGTTTCAGTGAGATCCCAGTAGATATATATATAATATTTGGCTGGATTTGTAAGTGTTCCTATTAGCTTTAGTTAGGACCAGACTGTGAGGACCCTACCTGAATTGGCGAGGGTTAATGTGCATGAATAGGCAGTGGGATGCCTTGTTGAGTAACTGCTCATGAAAGGGATCAAGAGGTTTTACCTTAATTATGGGCTATATCATACAATTGAATTTTAAGCAGAATTTCTCATTGACTTCAGTGAAGAGTTCTGCTTAAAGATTGATGGCATGATATACAGCTATTGAATCAATGCAACTACTTCTACATGATATGGTTACAAATATAGTGGGCTACAAATAGGTTATTCTGATTAGTCTTGGGGCTGCAAAGTCCCACCTATTTTGGTGAAGATATCTCGCCCTGCAGGGTGAGCTCCACACTGACGGTTTGATTCGCTGAGCTCCTAAGGTCAGCTTGTGCTGTGTAAAAAGTGGCTTTAAAAACTGGCCATAGGTTCATAGCAGTAAATTCCTGCCCTGTTGTTGGATTCTCTGCTCGTGTATGGCTGGTCCAGTGTGAGGAGGAGGAAGGCACAGGGTAGGGCTGGGGTGGGGGGAGCCCCAAAGTGGTGAGGGTGGTACTTCAGTCATGAAAGTTAGAGTGATCCCCTGCTGTTTTAAATTTTGCCGGGGCTGAGCTGCTAAGGACCAGGGAGCTACAACCAATTCCCTGTAACTGCTGTTCTCCCCTATGTCTGAGCTGCATTTGGATGTAGTGGAGAACTGAGGACCGAGTTCCTGAAAAAGACAAACTTCCTAGCAGGACATGAGGAATATTCAAGCTCCAGGACTGTGTATGTGGATATCATAATAATATTTCTGCCACAAGGCCCTGTAGTTGGGTAATATATGCCCCAGGTAAAAGTGGAACTGTAAATGCCAGCATAGATCTCTCTCGCTCTCTCTGAAGGGTAATAATTCAGAAGCAGGAAACTGGGAATCATCTTTTTCTGCTCTAGTAATTTTCCCATCTGCACTGACCACATTCAGAAAGGTGTTCTGGATGAGATCCACATTTGGAGCAAGGTTAGAACTGATGGCACTTCAAGCAATATTACATTATAGCGCTCCAGATGGGAGAATATTTTAGCAAGGATTCTCAAACACCATGTGAGTTTTAGGATTTCGGTTCACTGGAGAAAAACTGCAGACAAAAGCATGTTGTTTCCTTGTCACACTGGTACACAGAGGCCTCATTAACAACTGACAAGTGGATGAGAGAATCCACTATCTTATAACCCTGCCTCTGTGTGGTTTAATTGTAGGTGTTTTGCCAGTGCCAGTGGGCAGGAGCTATTCTCTATTTAAGAGGAGACTAATATAATGACATTGTGGGGGAGACTGACAAATCCACTGCTTAGTGCCCTTGTGAATGTCCTCCCCACTTTGGAATTTCTTGCAGGTGGTTAGTTCCCATATTCCTGAATGTTATGTCACTATTTGAAACACTAGGCCTAACAGAAACTGGAGGATGCAGTTTAGTGATGATGTTTTTATGATTCTAGGCTGCGAAGAGAGAGAGAGTGTGCAACATTTGCTGTCCGTCTATCTTACAAGCTGTTGAGTGGAAAGGCAGCAATGGAAATTCTGAAGGGAACAGTGTACCTACGCTACGCTGGAGGTAAAGTGATGCTGCAGCAGCCTCTGACAGAAGTGAAATAGTCCCTTCCCTTAAGTTATATTAGAGCCTTTGACTCACTCCAGATGTCCAGAGGACAAGGGAATTATTGAAGCTGCATATCACAAGGCAAGAGACAATGGGCTAAATTCACCTACTTAAATCCAGAGTAATTCCATTGTCTCCAACATAGAATTATTGCATATTTTTATCGGTGTAACTAATAGCAGTTTAGCCCATGGCTAATTCTGTGTGAAGTGTTTTGTGATACTCAGTGTGATTATTTTCTTCGTATTTAGAAGCAGCATTCCTTATGTTTCTTTTCCCCTTCCCTCAAAAACATGGCGAGGAAACCAAGAGGAATGAATATAAAAGTGATTTTTAGTGGTTTACATTAGTTATCCATACAGATCTATCACAGACCCATCCAGAAACTCTTGCCAGGACCCTGAAATGCACTTCCTAGATGAGTGGCTTCTTGCAGCTAAATCAATTTGTGGTCACATTGCAACATAAGGATGAATTCCTACAAACCCTTACTTATTTAAGCTGTCCCACTGAAGCCAAAGTTAAGAAGGAGAGTAAAACTGAAATGACAACATTCCTTTCCAGTACAAAGTATCCTCAAAAGTTAATGGGTTAAGGCATCATGAGGATGTACTTTTCCCTACACATTTTCCATCTTCTGTATCAAATATGAAATGAAGAGAATTAATTTAATAGCTGCTAATGCCTGTAAGCAAAAATAAGTCCTGAAAACCTCGCCCTGCCTGTGCCGCTGACTCACTCGGCAGTTCATGGTGGAGAGAGAGAAGATATTCCAGCAAGCTCAGTAATTTTGAGAGACTTGTAAACAGTCCCTTAACGAATAGTGGTTTATATAGATGAATAATTTACAAAGTACTCACCTGAAGCCTTTACTTGGGTACACTGCATATTTTATTGTTTCATTTTTAATTTACAATGAAGTGTACTTGTAATTAGTCCTTATCTCCATCATTATTCCTAGTTCAGCATAATGGAATGTAAGCAAAAAATAATGCACCAAAATACATAGTACTGGACAAATGACAAAATGCATGTAGGAATAGTTGCAGTGAAGTCAGCAATCCATTTCCAGAATTGCTTGTTCCATGAATTCAGCAAAGCACTTAAGAATTTCTGCTTAACTTAAAGTATCTGCTTAAGTCCATCCTTATTCTGCAAAGTGCTTAAACATGTGCTTAACTTTAAGCATGTGGTTAAGTCTCATCAAAGTCATTGATTAAGGCTAAGCACATGGGACTTGATCCAATGCTCATTGAACTGAACACTGAAGTGGAAGAAGACTTTGATTTCAATGAGCTGTGGATCAGGTCGACGCCTAAATGCTTTGGTGAACTGGAAACATCCTTTATTCTACAATGAGGGCTAAGATGTACCATTTAGACACTGCCCATAGTAATGAGTGGTGTGCAGCTATACAACAGGGGAGCACTGGCTGGCATTCTTCATTCTGTCCATCCATACAAAGACAGTAGAACCCTGTGAAGGAGATGCCAGAAGGTTACCTGCAGACATCCTCACAGATGGTTGCTTGCACAATTTCCCCAAAATAGTTCACTTGTGGATGGCAGCGTTTGTCTCCCTGCAGAATGGGCATGGCACCACCCCAAAATCCCACTGATATCTGGGATCCACAGGAGGGTCAATGCTCTCTGCTGCTTTTCACGGCTCCTTGAGAGCACAACTCCTTTGAAGCCATGCCCCTGGAGCTCTTCCCAGATGCTGTCGCCCTGAGATCATCCCTTGAATGGGGGTTCTCCAGTGCAGAGAGAACTGCAGAGGAGTTGTGGTCCCTTGGAATGCAAAGGCATGTCAGAAATCTTGAGGCATTTGAAAAATATTGTGCAATTAAATTTGTGGGTTTTAAGATTGATTCCTTCACTGGTAAATAATTTACATGCAAGCTTACGAAGATTTGATTTCAATCCTTAAGAGCCAGATCCAGACCCTAATGGGGTTGAAAGGAATTTTGCCATTGACTTCAGTGCAAGCAAGATTTGGTCCTAACTTCTGGTCACTATCTCTTCATCCTGGAAACTGAACAGGAGTAATTCCCATTGGTAACAAACATGGAGAGTGGGTGGGCCAAGAGAGGGGCGAGCATGTCTGGAGGCCTGCATCATCTCACTACTGGCTCAGGATGGAAAGATAACACAGCCCCACAGTAGATTATCCTTCTGTTATCCCACTCTCTCTGTACTGGGGGAAGGGGTTCTCTTTAAAGAGAGATGCCACTGGCTGTGGTAGCCTTTTCAGCATGGATGCACTGGAGCCCTGTTGTCAGGAGTAAGGGGGACTGCAAGAGACTCAGAGGTGTGGAGCCTCTGCATGAATGGTTTCCCACTGGTGTGAGTACAAAGAGTTAAACCTCAGCAGTCCATTTAAAGTGACCACACATCCTGCAGGAGCCTTGGAGTGTGCCATTACCTGGTGACTCTCTCAGAACTTCTCACACACACACACAGGCAAGTACCAGGCACAGAGACTGAGAGAGAGAGAGAGCACACAGCTGGGCTAGATTACAGCAGTATCAGCACTGGGTTTATACATGTTTTCTCATTTCTATGAAATAGGTTATCCTAAAGCTTCAGGAATCACTGAAATGCTACAATCCCCTGAGAACCCCACCCACTGATGGAAAGAAAGGAGAGAAAATTCAATGGTGAAAACTTCACAGTAATATACTCTTCCTTATGCCTGTGCAATTTTCCGTCATTGCCCGACAAACATGCTGTTGGAAAGCTCAAGCAGAGATTATTCAGTGCTGAGTTCAATCAAATATAGTAGTCTTGACCCAGGAAATTCATTCAGCTGTTTATAATGGAAAGCCGTGAATCCATGGCACTTTCGCATTAGCAGAGAGGTTTTGTCTTCTGTCTCGCAATTCGTACTTTTTCATTGCTCAGGCCTGAATAGCAATGTAGACAAATGGTTATTGTCATAGCACCCAGACTTTATATGCTCAGCACAGTGATGGCTTCGGGAAATTAATACAGAGGAAACAACCTGATGAAGCAGCCGTAACAATATCTTTATTTGCGATCTGCTGTATTCCAAAATGTTTTTCATGAAATAATTAGAATCCTGCACATCTATAGCAAAATGCGAGAGAGATTCTCTTTATCTTTTTGCCTTGAATTTCTTGTTTACTGTATAGTTTTAGCTATTTTACAGCCTTGAAACATTTTAAAGTATTGGAAAGTGCTCTGTGCTTTAACAAGCAGAAGTTAATGTATTCTCAGTTTAGAGAAGTAAAAACCATCACAGCCTTCTAGAGTTTCTAATTTCCCACCTTGTTTTCACCTCTGAAAAAAAAAATATGCAGATGAAAATTAAGCAAGTGGGGCAGAGAAAAAAATAGGTTCCTGAAATGTTTTGAGGGAGATGGAAATTGTCAGCCTTTTGTGAGATGTCCGCCCAGGCTGAATTTTGGCATTAGTTATCCAAATTATCTCCTGCTTTTATCTCACGTAAAAAATACTGCCAAGCTGTTAACTAATGTTCCAATATGTTTTGTGGGTGCAGTATCAGATGCTTAATTTGGTCAATATTTATTTATGTATTCATATGAATTTCCTGATGGGCACTGGTGAGTCATTAATTACAGTGTATAATTATCACTGATATTAACATTTTTTGTGCATCAGCGATCCACCTGAAAAAAATTAAATTCACATAAATTTCCAGGGGAATTTAACACTTGTTCTGTATTTTCTCTTCAATATTAGCTGTCACAGCACTTCACATATATAACAAAGCTTGAGTTAATATTGAAAGACAAGAGAAGTACCCAATCCTGCAGTTCTTCCTCAGGCAAAACTCCGATTACATTCCAGTCTTGAGTAAGGATGACGTGATTGGGTTCTACATTTCTAAAATACCGGTATCTGAAATTTGCTAATTTCATGCCCTTCTGTTTGATTTGCAACAGGGAAATCCAGTGCATACAGTACACCTTTTGTGTTTTTGTTATAAAAACCTACACGTTCTCTTAGAGACAAAAACTAATTTTATGTGAGATCATTGCCTTTTGCTTTAGAAATTAAAATAGATAGCATTGGATTCCGCAACTGAAATTCTGTTTTTGTTAGGAAGTTTATTTTTAATGTTTGTAAGTGAGATGCAAATTTTATATTTCACTTTAGAAATTCAAAACACAAAATGTTTCATCAAGCTTCAGAATAAAACGTTTGTTCCTTCTAGGTGTTTTGGAAATAGCTTTCTTGACTAACCCTCTCATTTTGCATATGTGTGTAAATAATGCAATATGCATATATATATATAAATAAATAAATATATATATATATATATATATATATATATATATAATGCATTATTCACACTCATTCATTTTGTGTCTCTGTATATATATCTATAGATACAGTATAATAGAAAACTAAATGAAGGAACTACGTTAATGCAATGTTGGCTTCACAGTTACACACTCAGAAGTTAGAAAATTCCAGTTAAAACTGAACATGTAATTATAAATTTGCTCCGATGCATTACTATACTCCCTTTTATTAAATGATTACATACTATTTCTCAAGTAATACAACATCATGCAGCTTTATCTATGTTCCTAGAGCATGAGTAATGTAGAGGTAGAAGTCTCTAAAGCCTCTCTCCCAGGCATGATCCCACATACACTGAAGTCCATGGCAAAGCTCCTATAATGCAAGATTAGGGTCTCAGTTCCCTGAAGCAGCCAGATACCTACAATAGTACAAACTAATAATTATATTTAAGACAGCCAAATTCTCAAGCTTTCCTTACTTTGTTTCACAGGTAAAATAGCATCTACATCAATATTTTTTGCAATAAGTATCCTTTTTTTAGAATTAAAATTGAATAAGACAGTTTTCAAGGAAGATTATAAAAAAACATATAATTAACCTGGGCTGAACAAGTAATTTCTTTGTTTTGATCCTACAAAGACTTAGGCACTTATTGAACTTTATGCACTGTGAGTAGTCCTGTTGGCTGGTGCTGGTCGAAAATTTTCCATTGACGCTATTTTGGGGGTATGGGGACTAAAGATTTTTCACTAAAAGTTATCGCTTTCTGAGGAAAATTTTGATTTTTTGACTGAAAAACCAAATGCCCCAGAATTGAAATATTTCAATTAGGATTTTGCACCACAGTGCCTCATGGTTTCTTTTCAAGTTCCCATTTTCCTCTATGGGCTGGACATTCTAGCCAGACTACATCTTGAATGATTCATCATAGCCACCTGTGTTTCACCAAGAGGTGAGACCATGGGGCATCATGAGTGATGAAGTCCCACCACCAAGTCTGACCTACAGAGGAGAATGGGAACATGAGGCATCTGACCAACAACTCCCATTTTTTAAAAATTGTTATTGAAATTTTCCACGGGGGGGGGGAGCCCATTTTCCAACCATCTCTGCTACTTCAATGGTATTACTCAGAATTCCGATGATTACGTACCCACTTAAATCTTTGAAGGATTGAAACAATAGATAGTAAGAGTCACATCCTGGCCACCTCTTCATCTTACATATTCCTGAGATAAGAGGGGGCCACAGGGAACAGAGGTGGCACCACTGTCTGCTGCAAAGAACTAGGAGCAAAAATCTATTCTCAGTGACATATATTTAGATCAGGATTTCAGGGATTCAACCAGTTTTTAATTTGTAATGAAATAGGTGCTGGGGCTCAAGCAATTAGCTGCCAGGGCTCAAGCAATTTTTTCGCTTTCATAACTGATGCAGCAAGCCCAGAAGTGCTGGGGCAAGCCTAGAGGTGCCAGGGCTCAGCCCTGGCAAGCCCTGGCATGAATTAAGCATGGGGTTCAGTGTAATTTCAATTAATTTGAGGGAAAGGAACAGCCAGACACAGAAGGAAAGAGAGAGAGAGTTTCAAATTGCAAAATGAAGATCTGGTTTACAAAGATTCCAATGTCTGACACTGTCTAGGTCCTTGGTTATGGTTTGGGCCATTAGGAAAAAAGCCATTTGAAAATGTGGGTCTAGACTCTAATTTGGATTCCTAACACCCAGGTAGGATCCAGATGTTTTGCTTCAGGCCGACCACTGACAAGGAATAAAAAAGGAGTGAACCAAGAGAGTGTGTGTGAGAGAGCAAGAGAGAGCAGGAAGAAGAAACAAGTAAAAACTAGACAAAGCCAAACTATGATTATTTAATATTTAAATTAGGTTAGTACTTAGAGTCCACAATCTGGATCAAGGCCTCATTATGCTAGGCTATGTATATACTGTACCTAATAATAGAGATAGTGAACTTTGTAAACTAGTTCTGTTAGTTCTATACAAAGTTGGCTGCTGAAATATCATGGTACCAATCCTGCAACACTTAGGCACATGCTTAACTTTACAGCCATGTGTAGTTCCATAGCAGTCCAAATTAAAAGGATTAGTTACATGAGTAAAATTAAGCATGTGCATAAGAATCTAGACCCACATTTTCAAATGGCGTTTTTTCCTAATGGCCCAAACCATAACCATGGATCTAGACAGTGTCAAACATTGGAATCTTTGTAAACCAGATCTTAATTTTGCAATCCGGGCTAAACTGGTGCCTCTCAAGATGTGATAAGTCAATGGGAGAGCCCTCTCCTGTCAACTTAATTAAAAAACCTCACAGAGAGGTGGAAGATATGTCAATGGGAAAGCGTTTCCCATTGACATAGCGCAGTGGAGACGCCGCTTTAAGTCAATGGAAGTTATGTTGACTTAAGTTACATAACTTACATAACTTAACCAGCATAACTTAGATCGACTTACAGCATTAGTGTAGACGAGGCCTAAGTGTTTGCAGGAAGGGGGCCTATATAAGAAAATGTACACACTACAGATTATGTATCCATCCTCTATAGACACACAAAATACATGGCGTGAAATCCTGGTCCCAGTGAAGTCCATGGCCAAACTCTCATTGACTTCAGTGGGGCCAGGATTTCACCCATAGAGAACATATTAATTGTATAATGGGTGATGGAAAATACCACAGCACCTGTTTGTAACAAGATATACTAATTTGTCCTTTTTTTTGGGGGGGGGGGGGGGAGGGTGTTTTAAAGACATCGGAAATCTGGAAGAAGAACATCAAAGAATTTGTTCTGTTTGACCCACTGTGAAAGAGCAGAGCGAGCGAGGGAGTAACCTGCAGGAGGCTTGAAGCCTGGGGCAGGTTTGCTAAATGAACTAACCAGAGATATGTGGCACAGAGAGGGACCCTCAAGCATTTGGTTCCTTATAAGAGAGCTGAATAATTTGTTTGAGGGGGATTACTTTCGGGGGTCTACAAGGGAGTCAGCTCTGAGCAGAACAGCTGTAAGCCAAACCCCAGGGTGGGTCTCTCTCTAAGAACTCATAAAAAATGACTCTACGAAGGAACCTGGGATCTGAGGGTCTCTATGAAGGAACCTAGGCTCTGCCTTAGGACAGATTTTTGGGACTTTGAGTTTTACTTTTGAGTCATTTGTCTGAATAAACTCACACCCCAAGAAGAGTGGTGATTGGAAGAGCAAGGGTGTGGAGTCTCTGTAAAAGGGCCTGTCAGAGGAAGAATAAAGGGCAAGGCAGAGGCACCCCAGGCATGCGAGGGTGCAAGAACAGCCAACTCATGTACACACACACACACACACACACACGGAATTTTGTTCTCTAACTTTTATAAACAATAAGATTGTAACATTTCTTTTGCCTTTATTGCCAGCCTTCTCATAAATAATGTGCCAGGCCTATTAGTTGAGTAGATAAATTCTTTGTGGGTTATTTCAGAATGTGAGCTGACAGTGAGTTAAAGTCTATTAAACCTTAAAGTTGTCATTAAAGGAATATCAAGTTAAGGGAGTTGTCAAGGTTCCCTCACCACTCTGAACTCTAGGGTACAGACATGGGGACCTGCATGAAAGACCCCCTAAGCTTATTTCTACCATCTTAGGTTAAAAAATCCCCAAGGCACAAATTCTCCCTTGTACCTTGGATTAGGTAATGCTGCCACCACCAAGTGATTTAGACAAACTCAGGGAAGGACCATTTGGAGTTCCTACTCCTCCCTAATATCCCCCCAAATGCCCACACCCCCTTTCCTGGGGAGGCTTGAGAATAAACAAGATGAGCACAGACCAACGTTCGGTTTTTTTAGGACACTAAAAAAACCCCAATCAGATTCTAAAAGAAACAGAACGTTATCAGAAAGGAAAAAGGTAAAAGAAGCACCTCTGTAAAATTAGAAAGGAAGATAATCTTACAGGGCAATCAGATTCAAAAACACAGAGGGTTTCCCTCTGGGCCAAACTTTAAAGTTACAAAAAGAAAACCAGGAATACACCTTCCTCTCACAACAGAGAAAATCCCAAGCCAAAACAAAAATAAGCTAACACATTCCCTTGCTAGTACTTACTAATTCTAATGGAGTTGGATTGCTTGCTTGCTTGCTTGCTTCCTTGATCTGTGTCCGGCAAGCACACAGAACAGACAGACCAAAACCTTCCCCTCACCCTCGAGATTTGAAAGTATCTTGTCCCCTTATTGGTCCTTTTGGTCAGGTGACAGTCAGGTTACCTGAGCTTCTTAACCCTTTACAGGTAAAAGTATTTTGTGCCTCTGGCCAGGAGGGATTTTATAGTACTGTATACAGGAAAGTGTTACACTTTCCTTTATATTTATGACAGGAGTTGTTACAGTTAAGGCATGCCAATGTCTTTTAATGGACTGAGCATAAGACTATTAGGAAATCCTGAATTCTAATCACAGCTCTTCCACCAATTCCCTTCCTGGACTTGTATTAATCACTTAGGTCTGGATGCAGCAATGTAGTTAAGGTTGTGCCTAATTTAAAGCTCATGACATCAATGGAAGCACTCAGGTGCTTAAAGTTACATGTGTTAGATGCTTTACTGAATTGGGGACATCATAACAATCTGTCTCTGCCTTGGTTTTCTCATCTGTAAAACTGGAATAATACTTAGCTGCCTCATAGTTGTTGTGATTAGAAGATGAATAGGACTGCATAATTGCTAAGTACTTCAGGCACACACAGGATTTTAATAGTGACAGCCATGCCAGTCCATTAAAGTGGCATAGGAAATTTAGGGCACAGCATGTACATGCTTCACTTCAATCAAGACTGTGTTTCTTCCTTACATATTTTCCCCTACCCCATTTTCCTTTCCATGAGAGGACTCTTCTGGCCAGAAGAAAACCTTTATGTTCTCCATCTACATTTCCTCCTCCTCTCCTACCTAATCCAGCCACAGACATCCTTTAAAAGCAACGATGGGCCAGAACCACAAAGTCCAGATCCAGATCTAATCTTTCTCAAAGTTCAGGATTATTTGGTTATGGAGTTTTGATGTGAGATCCTTGCTAATTATAGATAACATGTTCTCTATTTTTAAGAGACTTGAATACCATTGTCAATATACACTTATATTTAAGTTGCAGCTAAACTGAAACTCATTTCACAAGTTTTGATCAAAAACATTTTAAAAATGCCTCAGTGGGCACACGAGTAAAATTTTTGATCTTTTCTGAGAATGGTTCCTGCCTGGCTACCCACTTTCACATGTTGTGTGCCTCTTCTATATATTGGCCAGATCGCCAGCTGTTTAATATTGGTGTAGCTGCATTGAAGCTGATTTGACAGAATCTGTCTGTGTTCCTGTAGTGGAGTGGTCACCCTGCTCTGGCCCTGAAGGGGTTAAAACAGCCCTGGGCGAGGGCTGCCCTGGGGAGCCAATAGTAAAAGCAGCCCTGGAGAGGGCTGTGGCTGGGGGAAGAGGAGTGAGAACAGCTAGGGGAAGCTGAAAATGTAGGTGACCACAGGTGTGGGGGCTCAGCTGGCCCTTATAAAAGGGCTGTGGGCCAGAAGCTGTAGGAGTCTCTCTCCAGTACTGGAGGAAGCTCAGCTCAGCAGCTCCAGCCTGGTAAATCTGCAGGCCTTGGTGAAGACCAAAAGGTACTGGGGCTGCAGAGGGGCAACCTGAGGATAGGCAAAGGCAGCAGGTCCTAACCTCCTTGCCAATGATGAGTGGCCTTTACAGACTGTAGTCTGCCCCAGTGAGTGGGAGCCAGATGATGACTGGCAGTAGCCACTGAGGCAAGGTGGGTTTAGAGGGCTGGGGGTTCCCCTGGGAGGGGAGACCCAGAGTGTGGGGGCACTGCCAGGGGGCAGAACCCCAGGGTAAAGGGCACTGGGGTCTGGGAGGGACACGGGGCCAGCGGCAGGGTGCTCTGTAGGCTGGAGAGCTAATTCCCAGGACCGGTGAGTCGTCGCCTTGCTACAGTTCTCTAGGAGGGATTGTACAACTTCCACTGAAGGGAGTGCAGCTTGAGTTGGCACTGCATGACACGTGCTCAGTTGATGTGACTTGACACCACCCCTAAATGGCTAAATACCTCAACTCTGACCCTTACTGGGGTCAGTCTGACTGACTTGTTGACCAATACTACAGAATGTTGTAGGAAGACAAGGAAATCTGTGTTAAAATACTTTTTTCTTTTAGAGCAGAACACAAAGAAAAACAATGTTTCATCAGTTACTTCTTTCTAACTCCAGGAAAGGATGTGAAAGGAGCCACGACAACAACAAAAAAAAAACCCCTCTGAATAAATAATATAAATAGCCATCATTGCTGTAAAACTGAATCAATAATATATTTTGACGTGAATTCAAAATGATGTAATCTTTTAATTTCTTGCAATTATCCCTTCTTTTCTTTAAAGATGATATCCACTGAAGTCTGCCATAAAGTTGCTAATGTGTCTGGCTGGCTCATGGTAAATTCCCAGTCAAGCCTGGATAAGTGTAAAAGTGTTAAGTGTAACATTATTCAAAAAATTTAACATACCAGAAAAGCTAAACTGTTCCATATGATGAAAATCCTTCTTATTACATCTCTTGTCATATTCAGAGTATCCTCCTAAAGTGCAGCTACTTAGCTACCCATCAATGACCATGCACCGGAGATTAATTTGATATTCATCCCCTATTGTTGCAAATTATTTTAATTACTTGTGCAGAGGGTAATTGACACAATCAGCAGAAGGTTAGTGGATCATCTGACAGCATTTATTTTGCAATTTATTCATTCTGAAGTGTGTACATTTAATATATTTTGTGAATACTGTACATATATGAGAAGGGTAAATTTGAGTATTTGCCTGAAGACCTTGTGACCTCAAGGTTCATGAATTAATACATTCATTCTGGCAACCAAAGCTAAGCTGAATGTTAATGCAACATTTCAAGTGATGCCATTTGATGTCTTTCGTGAATACAAGATGTTTGTGTTATAGCGTAATACGTATTCGGGTAATGAGAGAATATAACGTGCTCAATAAATACTGAAGTTCTTGGCCTCCCACTGAGCATTTGATATTGAAGCGTACCAAGTTATAGACTTTGAAATTGATGCCACTTTTCTTTCTGAGTTGCATTTGCACCTTTGCTGCAGCAATGTCACTTTTCATCTCTAATTCCTGTGAGGCTGATTCAATACATGAAAAATAAAGAGAGAGAGACACACACACATGTATGAGAGCTCTGCATGAACTGCTGGTAAGGCTTTTATTTTTCTAGGGGGGAAAATCAAAACTTTCCAAAAAAAAAAAACCCCATAAAGCTAAAAACTTGTGCAGTTTATTTCTGCTTCCCTCTTGTCCTCACTCACCTGGGCCCAGATTCTCATTAAGTAAATGAGTTACTCCCAATATATCTCACTATAAATGGGATCAGAATCTGGGCTGATCGGTCCTAAGGTATTTAAGGGTATGTCTACACTGCAATTAAAAACCCATGGCTGGCCCAGGCCATCTGACTCTGGCTTGTGAGGCTCGGGCTAAGGGGCTGTTTATTTGCGGTGTAGAAGTTTTGTGCTCAGACTGGAGCCCGAGCTCAGCATGTTCTATTGACTTGAAGATCTACTGAAAAAAGAAATCAAAATGAAGGCAGAGAGAGAGAGACCCATCATTAAATATGGCCACTCCAAAGTATATGGCCAGATCCTCAACTTGTATAAATTGGCATAGCTCCATTGAAGTTAACAGAACTACATCAGTCACCAGCTGAGGATCTAGTCCTTTGGGTCACTGGTGTCAGATGTAAAATGAAATGCCAATCAGTGAAGTTTTTAAGGGCATGGCCATTCTAATTCTAGTCTGTTCTCTTTGAGTGACATACATCTTAAAAATTAATGTCAGTTGAGTTTCTTGAGATGAGATCAGCCAAAACATATAATGTCATATTAGAGATTTTTGCAGTCAATGTCCATTCAGGTTACCTGCAGGTCTCTCTCCCACCACTCCAGATATTTAGTTTTTTTCTCTAAATATATATGATATTTTTCTGGGATTTATATACCAGGGTGGCCATACTGTGGCTCATGAGCAATATGCAGCTCTTTTACTGTTAAAATGTGGCTCGCAGAGACCCCCATGTCCCCCACATTCTCCACTTACCTGACTGGAGGGGTCGGGGGGGAATCTTGGGACCTTTGCCTTGCAGTGGAGTGGTGGGGAGGGGCTTCTGCCCAGTAGGGAGCGGCAGTCTCATAGCTTCTGCCTAATGGAGGGGGGGCGGTCTCGGGCCTTCAGTCCTGTAGGGCACACCTGTTGGGGCTTGGGGCTTCAGCAGGAGTGGGACTGAAGCCCCAAGCTCCATCTGGTGCCTCCCATGGGGCTGAAGCCCTGAGCCCTAGCAAGTGCACCCTAGTTCTCAAACTTCTGAAGATTATCGTAGGCAGCTCAGAGGGTCAGTAAGTTTGGCCACCCCTGTAATATACTTTAGACATGAAACCTTTGAACCGTAGAATCACAGCACTGGAAAGGACCTCGAAGTCATCTAGTCCAGTCCCCTGCACTCAAGGCATTATCTAGACCATCCCTGGCAGGTGTTTGTCTAACCTGCTTTTAAAAATCTCCAGTGATGGAGATTCCACAACCTCCCTATAAGCAATTTATTCCAGTGCTTAACCACTCTGACAGTTAGGAAGGTTTTTGTAATGTCCAACCTAAATCTCCCTTGCTGTAATTTAAGCCCATTGCTTCTTGTCTTATCCTCACAGGTTAAGAAGAACAATTTTTCTCCCTCCTCTTTGTAAGAACTTTTTAGGTACCTGAAAACTGTTATCATGTCCCCTCTAAGTCTTCTCTTTTCCAGACTAAACAAACTCAATTTTTTTCAATCTTCCCTCATAGGTCATGTTTTCTAGATCTTTAATCATTTTTGTTGCTCTTCTCTTGACTTTCTCCAATTCGTCCACATCTTTCCTGAAGTGTGGTGGCCAGAACTGGACACAACACTCCAGCTGAGGCCTAATCAGCGCAGAGTAGAGCAGAAGAATTACTTCTCGTGTCTTGCTTAGAACATTCCTGTGAATACATCCCAGAATGATGTTCACTTTTTTTTGCAACAGTGTTACACTATTGACTCATATTTCGCTTGTGATCTACTATGACCCCAGATTTTTTTCTGCGGTACTCCTTCCTAGGTTGTCATTTCCCATTTTGTATGTGTGCAACTGATTGTTCCTTCCTAAGTGGAGTACTTTGCATTTATCCTTATTGAATTTCATTCTATTTACTTCAGACCATTTCTCCTGTTTGTCCAGATCATTTTGAATTTTAATCCTATCCTCCAAAGCACTTGCAACCCCTCCCAGCTTGATATTGTCTGTAAACTTCATAAGTGTACTCTCTATGCCATTATCTAAATCATTGATGAAGATATTGAACAGAACCAGACCCAGAACTGATCCCAGTGGGACCATACTTGTTATGCCCTTCCAGCATGACTGTGAACCACTGATAGCTACTCTCTGGGAATGATTTTCTAACCAGTTTTGCATCCACCTTGTAGTAGCTCCATCTACAGTTGTATTTCCCTAGTTTGTTTATGAGAAGGTCATGTGAGACAGTATCAAAAGCTTTACTGAAGTCAAGATACACCACATCAACTGCTTCCCCCCATCCACCAGGCTTGTTACCCTGTCAAAGAAAGCTATCAGGTTGGTTTGACATGATTTGTTCTTGACAAATCCATGCTGGCTGTTACTTATCACCTTATTTTCTTCTAGATGTTTGCAAAGTGATTACTTTATTATTTGATCCATTATCTTTCCAGGTACAGAAATTAAGCTGACTGGTCTGTAATTCCCCAGATTGGCACTATTTTTGCCCTTTTCCAGTCTTCTGGAATCTTTCCCGTCTTCCATGATATTTCAAAGATAATCGCTAATGGCTCAGATATCTCCTCAGTCATCTCCTTGAGTATTCTAGGATGCATTTCATTAGGCCCTGGTGACTTGAAGACATCTAACTTGTCTAGATAACTTTAACTTGTTCGTTCCCTATTTTAACCTCTGATCCTACCTCATTTAACTGGCATTCACTATGTTAGATGTCCAATCACCACCAATCTTCTTGGTGAAAACCAAAACAAAGAAGTCATTAAGTACCTCTGCCATTTCCACATTTCCTGTTATTTCCCCCCACCCCCACTCCCTTCCCTCATTGAATAATGGGCCTACTCTGTTCTTGGTCTTCCTCTTGCTTCTAATGTATTTGTATAATGAGCCATCACTGACTATAATATTTGCAATTTCTTTTGGTCAGCAACTGAAATTCTCCAATCTGGTTCAGCAGCCATCCCTCCAAAGAAAAATGTTATCTGCTGTGAACAGGATATATCATAGACACTGGGCTGAACACTTACTGCTTCAATGCTGAACCCCAAACAACACACATCCATCCAAATGCAAAGCAAAGACATGCATTGTCAGTATGAAACTAGTCTGGCCCACAAATATGCATTCCCTAAGGTAGGGGTTCCCAAACTTGTTCCGCCGCTTGTGCAGGGAAAGCCCCTGGTGGGCCAGTCTGGTTTGTTTACCTGCCACGTCCGCAGGTTCGGCTGATCGCCGCTTCCACTGGCTGCGGTTCGCCGCTCCAAGCCAATGGGGGCTGCGGGAAGTGACAGACAGTACTTCCGTCAGCCCACGCCGTTTCCCGCAGCCCCCATTGGCCTGGAGCGGTGAACCACGGCCAGTGGGAGCCGCAATCGGCCGAACCTGCGGACGTGGCAGGTAAACAAACCAGACTGGCCCGCCAGGGGCTTTTCCTGAACAAGCAGCGCCCCAAGTTTGGGAAACACTGCCCTAAGGAATACTGACCCAACAGTGCCGTCAGAAATGGCTGCATTCTCATATGTGGAGGGAAAATGGAGCACTTTAGAACTAGTTTGGATGCCTTGAGATTGAGCAATCTGAAATCTGTTTCTTCACATTCTTTCTACAGGTGAAGATATTTACCTTTGGTTGTGTGTGCTTATTTTAAAGGCCACCTCTACTTTTTCCTACAGAGCATACAAAATACGAGCCTCTCTTGAGCATTGCATTCTGTCTCCCCCCCAACTACCCCTTTGCATATGTATATTTATGTAGCATAGATACAGCTTATGTACACTGAGTTTAGTTGTGTCAAGGTTACTGATGTGTGAGATGGAAAGAGCTGAGGAGGAGCTGGATTTTCTGTTTCACAGGCATTTCTGGACTTCCCATTCACTTCTGAAACCATTGTCTTGTTGAAGGTAAATTGAGCACACTCTTAGGTTAGGGTTTAATACTGTTTTATTAGCAGATCTTGAGCACTTAATAGCTCATACACTTTCACAGATTGTGCCCCAGAAATTATCTCTGGTGTTGGGGTTCTCAGGATAAATCAATGAATGTAGTAATGTTTAATTTATGCTTGACTTCTTTTTGCTGTTAGATCCATTTTAGTGGCTGTGGTCTTGATCTTAGTCACTTAAGAAAAAAGCGAAGGAACAATTTTCACTAGAAATTAATGTTTGTGAGGCTCTGACACTGCAGCAATGAGCATAGAAATGTTCTAAATAAAAATTCAGCATAGTGGGAACTGTGGGCAGAACTTTGAGTGGTGGCTACTACTATGGTGAGATGAAGAAGAAAATACTAATGGACAAAAAAATTACCTTTTCCTGGGAAGAAGCACTAAAAATAGACTTCCTTGAGGGCGCTGATGGTTGACTGGCACTGGTTATATAGGAGGAAAGAAGAGCGGTTGTCCTGAAGCAGAGGTCTTTCATGATCATGTCAGTTGTTTTTAAGCAGAGGGAAAGGTGCTTTATGATTCAAGTGTTGTGGCAATGTTAAGAAAGAAAGCACTGAGCACTGTGAAGAGTTTTTTTTTTTTAAAAAAAAAACAAGTTACATGCTTGAAATTATTGGTTTCAATAGTGAAGTTTTGTTTCTACCTCTTCTAATAAAGCTTTTGCTTTGCACATATTTCTAGTTGAAGTGGGTCTATCATTAACTATTTTCATATAATAGATACAAGGTGTATAAGCCGGAGCACACAGTGCAATTAAATACAGAGTGTGCATATGAATAAACAACTAATTATTTCCATAAGAGAACATACGTTTTGATTCATTTCTGAGCAATTAAGAAGTGCTAGTTTTATCTGATGGAATCAGAGTTCTGAAGAGAGGCTATGTTGCTGACTTTTAGAACACAAATGCAGGAGGCAGGACAAGAAACTAGGACTGACCCCACTCTGAACCCCTCCCATGCCCGTACCCCAGCCCTGATCCCCCTCCTGCCCTCCAAACCTCTCAGTTCCAGCCTGGAGTATCCTCCTGCACCCTCAATCCCTCATTTACCAGACCTGACCCAAACCACTACAAATACGCACCAGGAAACTACAAACCAATACAAAGCCATGAGAAAAATCACCAGTGGAACTTCGTTAGTGGAAAGAAGGTGTAGGTTATCTTAAAGGGACAAATTCTGTCTTCCGATATACATGCAAAACTCCCATTGTAAGTAAATGTGTGATGCTTGCACATACCGGATCGCTGAATGTGGTCCCCAGGAATGTAGTTGAGAGTATATTTTACTTACCCACTGTGCCCTCTCAGTCTCAGATAGGGTCAGATTTAGGGAATATGAGCCTGATCCTATTTGCCCAAGTAGCTCTTAATCCTGCAAATACTTGCTTGTTTAAGGACTATGCAGGAGACCAAGGGTTTGCCAAATCAGGGCTTTAATTGGGTAGAGTTTTAATCCTCATGTTTTCACGTGTTTTGTGCTTAAGGGCAGCAGGGGATAAACTCCTGTTTTATTTTTTATTTGCAAAATATCCTCTCTCAAAGATACGTTTAGGAATTATGTTAGTGTTAAAGCAACTGGATCAGTAGGTTTTATGGGTAGAGTTCCATATATCAGGTACTTTAGTATAGCACATTCACATCTGTCATTTAAATTATTTTTGAAGCCACATTAAAAATTAAGAGTTCTCAGGCAGAGAGAGAGAATGCATGGACAAAGTTCAGCTACAGACTGGCTTTTGAGCTTTGGAGGTAACTTCGGACCAAATTTATTAAATATTTGCATAAGCAGATTTCATGTCAATAGCAGTAGTGCAAATTGCATGTTAAATATATTAAAAGGATTTGGCAAGATGGTAGAGCAATTAGCAATCTCTTCTATTTCCTTTACTTGCAGCAAACTTGATAAAATATTGATTATGCCTAGCTTCTGAAAATCAGAAATGGGACGTGCAAATATGTTAAAATCAATGTTCTTAATGATGTATTCCTACATTGCACCAATGCAAAAGGCAGAAAAGATTTCCTACCATATACCATTTGCGTCAGAAGCGAATCAAATGTGATTTTTAAAATCCCTTAACATCAGGTTTCTGGAGAGAATACACATGGTTACAAATTCACAATTTGCTTTCTCTGGATAGTCTGCTATATTTATTTAAAATTCGGTTTCAGTGAGCGTTCTTGGCAGTAAACTCATTCAGTGGAAAAGTAACAAAGTAAACTTCCACGGAATTGTCCTTCCAATATTTTCCCCTCTCTGCATTCTCCCTACTAATATTGATACAAATTCCTCTACTGTCACTCCTACCATGGCTGCTCACAATCGTGAGGTTATTTTTAACCTTTCACCCTTTCATCCAGGGCTCATCTGTTGCTGTTTCTGCTTGTCAGTTTCAAGTTCCTGCTTTAAGAATTTGTCCCTTCCCCCACTTCCTTTTTTGCAACTAAGCCTCTTTTTCTGTCTCTTTTTGTCTCTCGTCTTGACTATGGCAGCTTCCACTGTCCGCCTTGCTTCCTCCCTTAAACGACTGTGGCTTGTTAAAAATTCTTCTTTTCAGATGAATTCTTTTGGTTTCTTCATGTCTCCTCGGGATTAGCTTTAGAGCAGGGGTGAGCAAACTATGGCCTGGGGGCCACATCTGGTCCTCCAGACATTTTAATCTGGCCCTTGAGATTCCGCTGGCAAGTGGGGTTGGGGGCTTGCCCTGCTCTGGTGCTCCAGCTGGGGAGTGGGGTCAGGAGCTTGCCCCGCTCCGCGCAGCTTCTAGAAACAGCGGCATGTCCGCTCTCTAGTGCCTACACATAGGGGCAGCCTGGGGGCTCCGCAGCCAATGGGAGCTGAAGGGGTGTAGCCTGCAGACGGGAGAGTGCGCAGAGCTGTCTGGCTGCGCCTCTATATAAGAGCCGGAGTGGGGGACATGCCTCTTCTTCTGGGAGCTTCTTGAAGTAAGCACCACCAGAGCGTGCACCTCTGATCCCCTCCCATGCCCCTACCCCAGCTCTGATCCCCCTCCTGCCCTCCAAACCCCTCAGTTCCAGCCTGGAGTATCCTCCTGCACCCTCAATCCCTCATCCCCAGCCCCACCTCAGAGCCTGTACCCCCAGCTGGAGCCCTCACTCCCTCCCATGCCCCAACCCCAAATTTTGTGAGCATTCATGGCCTGACATACAATTTCCATACCCAGATGTGATCCTCTAGCCAAAAAGTTTGCCCAACCCTGCTTTAGAGGCACATGAGTCCTATAGCAGTTTGAAGACATCATTCATGAGGGACCACCCTGCCTGAAGTCTTCAGATTTTCTCTTTAGCGCCTTGCTGCCTATGGTTGTGCAGTGGCTTCTTCAAGGAACTACTTCTCTTGCCAAAAGGGGGTAGCTCAGTGGAGAAGTTACAGTTGCAGGTAGCCAGCACACCAAGGAAAGATGGTCTTGTAGATAAGGCCCAGGACTGGTACTCAGATCTGAGTTTGTTTTGGGCTTTGCCACCGACTTCCTGTGTGACCTTGGGCAGTTTAAATTAATCTCTCTGTGCCTCAGTTCCCCATGTGTAAAAAGGAGAATATTTCCTTGCTCTCACCCTTTATCTGTATTTTCTGTTTGATTGTGAACAATCTTTGGGCCAGGGAGTTCTCTTATTGCATGTGTGCCTTGCAGTATGGAGGCCCAACTGAGAGCTGAGCCCCATGTGGTAGTGGAATTTAAAGAATAATCATGATCATACATCAAGGAGAAGAAAACAGGCAGCTAGGCTCTGGGATTTGTTGAATAAGGAGAGAATTTGATGCCATGAGTCCAAAACTAGAATCAGATTTGGTTTTGCTTTTGTGCTTGCAAGCCAAACACAATGACTCAAAAACCAACCTCAACCTGTCCAATCTCTGATTTGCATACCGGCCTGTAACCTGTGCTGATACCTTGATAGCCACGGTACATCACAATCACAAATGCCAAACCTTTCATAACATCTTTAATAAACTGGTCAGAATTTGAGAAAAACCATGCTCACATTCAAAACCTATTAAACTGAAACTAATCAAATAAAATTTGCTTTTATTGTGGTTTACTGGCTTTTGATTTATTGCTGGACAGTGTTATTTGATGTGTTCAAAGAATGAAGAATAGTAACTGCAGTGGCACAAGAGATCAGAGCTACATCAAAGCCATTTATAGTCTGCATGCCTCACTTGCACATGAGGTTTAAGAAAACACCCTGTTTAAACACATTTCATTTCTTTTAGCATTATCAGGAACAACAATAATTCGTCAGAGGCAGATGACTGTCCAGAAACATAATTAATCATGATTATTTATGTCATACCTAATTATAAGGAAATAGCCCTAGGGATATACTTCAGTTATATTTCAAGCCCTTCAGATTATAATTACTTTGTGTTGTATTAAATATTCTGGACATGTACTTCTAGCAGTTTAGAACACATTTTTAAAGAATCAGGTCAAAGAGTAAGAAGTAAGTAGTGTGCGATCAAGTAACAAACAGACGTGCTTTTGAAGAAAATGTTAAGTAGTTGTTAGGAAGCACATTAGTTGTATTCTTTTCATAAAGTAAGTAAAATTAGTGATCTATTATGGTTTTACATATGGGAGCATGCTGGGCTAATAGCAAGTGCCCTAAAATCAAAGTATTTTTTTTAATCCTGTGACTTTAATATAAAGTGGATTAAAAGTTGGAAAAAAATAAATCTTACCTGCAGGATATCAATTCTCAAAGACTTGTTCATTCGTAAGATTTGAAAGATATTTTCCAGGGGGGCTCTTACTACTTCTAAGGAGAGCATAGCTTCTGGTATATCTGTTGAAAAATATTTAGATAAGTTTCTGGGTTATGATTTATAACCCAATGCATGTAACGTACAAAAAAAAAGTGTGTGTGTGTGTGTAATTACATCCCTGGTTCCTAATTATATTGAATTATTTTTAAATCAAGAAAGATAGAAAACTAATATAAAGCCTCAAAACCAGACTCTTAAATCTAATCTGTAATTTTATTGAAGGGCATCCATGCAACAAAGTCATTCCTGTATAAATGAAAAATAAAGTGTTTATCTTTAAAAATTGGAGGTTTTTTCATGTTTCGTTGTCGTTTTTTTTTTAAAAAACATATTTGCAGCATTTCTATAACCAGAGGTTATTTTTAAGGCAGAGATGTTTGCATAACAGATTTGTAGAACTATGCTGGAATGCATGCCATTATATTCTCTTTGAAAACAGGTTTTTGTTTTGTTTTTTTTTCTTTTTTTCAGACGGGGATTTGAACATTTATGAATTATTGGGTCTCAAACTGCCAGGTGTGTTTGGTTATTTTAGTATTTAGACCAGTATGTGCTTAGGGGGACTCAGAAATATGCCTCGTTCATGTATATTGCTGTCAGATTGGCTATGAACAATGATGCTTGAATTTAAAATTTGCTAGGAAGAACTTTAACCCCACAGCTCCCAGTATGGTCCTGATTCAGCAACACAGTTAGGCACATAGTTAACTTTAAGCACATGGTTAAGTCCATGACTGTTCAGCACAGCACCTATGTACATGCTTAATTTTAAGCATATACTTAGTCCCATTGACTTCAATTTACATGCTTAAAGTTGGGCATATGCTAAAAGTACCTTGCTAAATTGACACCTAAAGGTGTGGTCCAGCTCTGATTGAACTCAAGGGACTACCTTCCATCGACTTTAGTGGTCCAAACATTCAGATCCTGCTGTCATTGAAGTGAGGGATAAATCTCCCATTGATCTCAACAAAGAGGTATAGGGTGTTAGGAGGTTCCATTCACTGGACCTGATCCCATAAGGCTATGTCTACAATATGGATTTTACAGCAACACAGCTGTACTGCTACAGCTGGGCTGCTGTAAGGTCTCCCATGTAGCCGCTCTGTGCCGGCTGGGAAGAGCTCTCCTGCTGGCATAACCACCCCAAAGAGTGGCATTAGCTATGTCGGCAGGAGAGTGTCTCCAACCAACATATTGCTGTCCACACTGGAGCTTTTGTTGGTGAAATTTAGTCGGCCAGGTGACTGGTTTTGTCACACTCCTGACTGACAAAGGTTTTACTGACAAAAGTGCTAGTGTGGACATAGCCTAAAACTTTCATTAGTGTAGGGCCTTGTTCAACTTGTTGTTCTTATTGTGACTTGGCCACAATTCCTGAACGTTTTATTGTATTTAACAGAACTGGAGTTGCCTTTCCAGCCACTCCATTCCTGAATTTACTGAGTCAGGGCCTTTTTCTTACTGCCTGTATTTTTCATGACACAGTTTCCAAGCCTCTGCAGACTTTGACTTTATAAAACCCTCATTAAAGTGAAATTAGAGAAATAGTCTTTTTGCTAAATTATTCAACACATTTAAATATTTACAATATGATAAATATGCGTTATTTATAAAATGTTAAAATTCCTGTTAGGATTCAAAGTCCAAAAATTCTCTCTCATTTTAACAAGGGTGTGTGGGGGGCAGCTATTTACTAATACTTAACATATGGACCACTGGCAACTCTGGTTGTTTTACTAACAGTCCCATCTCTGTCTGAATCAATGATGTAAAGCAAGGCGTGCATGTGAACTGTTGCCCTACATCTCTCATAAATAATTATGTGCAAAATTGGGATATTTCTCAGGTACCTATTTCCATTGATTGGCTGACTCTGGAGTTTTTTTTAACCTACTATTCCTGAAGGCTATTAATCTTCTAGTTTTGCTTTCTAATATTAACTGGACTTTTATTTGGCTCCCACTATTAAAATGTCGTTGCTAGAGAAGGCAAAATGTTTGTGTAGTTGAATTTTCCATTAATTAAACCAATTAATATTGAATGCCAGTTTTACTAATTGACCATTTTTGCAAGTTTGTGGGTTTTTTTCCTTTCCATTTTCATTCACTTCCCTGAGGCTTCTGAGTATTAGGGTCTAAGAGGCACTCCATTTGGTGCTGATGATGGACAGCTGCAATCCTCCCTTAATAAAGCACTGGAACACTGACCATTATCCAGTAGCTTTCTAGAGAATACTAAATATGCTTCATCTTAATTTTTCCTTCCCAGGTTTTTGGCTCCCAAAGAATAATCCTCTGATTAGATGCCATGAAGCCTAGATGCTTTCTGTTGCTTCACGTAATTTTTTAGTGAGTAGCATGAAAGCATTTGGCTAAATTCAGTAAAACTCTGAAATTTTGGGTGAGAATTTATAGGCAACAGGCAATGAAGATGAACTAAAAGACATACTTGAGGCCTTCAAGGTTGTCTGGTCTATAGTAGGAAGACCCTATCCAGTATTGGTGCCTGAGGGGAAACCAACCATTAGCAAAAAGAAAAGGAGTACTTGTGGCACCTTAGAGACTAACCAATTTATTTGAACATAAGCTTTCGTGAGCTACAGCTCACTTCATCGGATGCATACTGTGGAAAGTGTAGAATATCTTTTTATACACACAAAGCATGAAAAAATGGGTATTTACCACTACAAAAGGTTTTCTCTCCCCCCCCACCCCACTCTCCTGTTGGTAATAGCTTATCTAAAGTGATCACTCTCCTTACAATGTGTATGATAATCAAGGTGGGCCATTTCCAGCACAAATCCAGGGTTTAACAAGAACGTCTGAGGGGGTGGGGGAGGTAGGAAAAAACAAGGGGAAATAGGTTACCTTGCATAATGACTTAGCCACTCCCAGTCTCTATTCAAGCCTAAGTTAAGTATCCAATTTGCAAATGAATTCCAATTCAGCAGTCTCTCACTGGAGTCTGGTTTTGAAGTTTTTTTGTTGTAATATCGCAACTTTCATGTCTGTAATCGCGTGACCAGAGAGATTGAAGTGTTCTCCGACTGGTTTATGAATGTTATAATTCTTGATGTCTGATTCGTGTCCATTTATTCTTTTACGTAGAGACTGTCCAGTTTGACCAATGTACGTGGCAGAGGGGCATTGCTGGCACATGATGGCATATATCACATTGTTGGATGTGCAGGTGAACGAGCCTCTGATAGTGTGGCTGATGTTGTTAGGCCCTGTGATGGTGTCCCCTGAATAGATATGTGGGCACAGTTGGCAATGGGCTTTGTTGCAAGGATAGGTTCCTGGGTTAGTGGTTCTGTTGTGTGGTATGTGGTTGCTGGTGAGTATTTGCTTCAGGTTGGGGGGCTGTCTGTAGGCAAGGACTGGCCTGTCTCCCAAGATTTGTGAGTGTTGGGTCATCCTTCAGGATAGTTTGTAGATCCTTAATGCGTTGGAGGGGTTTTAGTTGGGGGCTGAAGGTGATGGCTAGTGGCATTCTGTTATTTTCTTTGTTAGGCCTGTCCTGAGTTCTGGGAACTCTTCTGGCTCTATCAATCTGTTTCTTCACTTCCACAGGTGGGTATTGTAGTTGTAAGAATGCCTGATAGAGACAAACACCTACAAGATCTGTCTGAGGGGTTGGAGCAAATGTGGTTGTATCGCAGAGCTTGGCTGTAGACAATGGATCGTGTGGTGTGGTCAGGGTGAAAGCTGGAGGCATATAGGTAGGCATGTAGCTATTACCAGCAGGAGAGTGGGGTGGGGGGAGAGAACCTTTTGTAGTGGTAAATACCCATTTTTTCATGCTTTGTGTGTATAAAAAGATCTTCTACACTTTCCATAGTATGCATCCGATGAAGTGAGCTGTAGCTCACAAAAGCTTATGCTCAAATTGGTTAGTCTCTAAGGTGCCACAAGTACTCCTTTTCTTTTTGCGAATACAGACTAACACAGCTGCTACTCTGAAACCAACCATTAGCAGCATGTGGAGAATGGAAAAAAAAAGAACTTTGGAAATATAAGGGTGAGTGTGACGATGTGACTCAGCAGGGAGGGGGGAGTGTTGACCTGGGAATGTGCCCTGGGGATGGGAGACCTGAGAGCCTGTCACCTGAGCCAGGAGGGGGAGGGGGAAGTAACACCTCTGCCCAGGAATGTGAACAGAGGCTGCAGCAGGGAACCTGCGGGGTGAGTTTAGTTGGCAGTTTGGAGGCTGGGGGGAGGAACACAGGGAACCCCAGGGCTGGGGTCTAAGCTCCCTGCTCCCCCAGAAGGACGTGATTGAGGGGTCCTGGTTGTACCCACAAGCTCTGTTGTGGACTGTGTTCCTGTTGTCCAATAAACCTTCTGTTTTACTGGCTGGCTGAGAGTCTCAGTGGATCCCAGGAAGAGGGGTGCAGGGCCTGGACTCCCCCACACTCCGTGACAACTGGTGGCAGCGGTGGGATCTACTGCACCCCGTGAACGGCGCTTCCTGCAGTAAGTGACTGGGGAACAGTAAAACGAAGGGGAATTGACGGGGACCAGGCGTGCTGAAGATTCAGAGACGGTTTCGGGGGGCGGTTAACCCCTGGGAATGTGTGACCAGAGAGAAAGACTTTTGCAGTAACAGGGTCCCCCGGGGGATTGCAGCGAGCAGTCCCAGGGGCGGAGGAGTCTGCAGCTCGACCCTGGCAAAGAGGTGGTGACCTCAAGAAGGACTGGCACACTAAGGGCTTTTCCTGGCAACCGTGGGAAGCTGCCCGGCCTGCGAGTGGCCAGCAGGGAGATGTACGCTAAACGCCTTAAGAGTGACCTGGTGGAGCTGTGCAGGCAGAGGGGGCTGCGCATCGGGAGGTCCACCAAGGAACAACTGATTGCCCAGTTGGAGGAGAGGGATCGCTTGGATGACCCGATCCCTATCCCTGAGGGGAGCCGCCCGGCAGACGCAGCGTGGGCCCTGGGGCCTGACCGGGCTGGGAGGGGTCAGACTGCTGCCGAGGACATCCCGAGACCCTTCCTACCTATGTCTGGGGGAGGGGTTGGGGGAAGCCCAGCGAATACCGAGGGCACCCTGACCCCAGCACCCAGCAGGGGATCCTCCCGGCGGAGCTCCCCATCCCTGGAGCGGAGGCGGCTGGAATGGGAGAGGGAGATGAAAATGAGGGAGCTGGAGGATCATGAGAAACAACGTCAACATGAGCAGGAGGAGAAGGAGAAACAACGTCAACATGAGCGTCAGGAGAAGGAGAGGGAGCGTCAGGAGAAGGAGAGGGAGCGCCAGGAGAAGGAGAAACAAAGACAGCACGAACTGGAGCTGGCCAGGCTGAAGAGCAGTGGGGCCCCGTCTGTGGTGAGTGAGGGGGGACCCAAGACTGCAAGGAGCTTTGATAAGTGCTTCCTGGCCCAGCGTAAGGAGGGGGAGGACATAGATAGCTTCCTGACGGCCTTTGAGAATGCCTGTGAGCTGCACAGGGTTGACCCTGCAGACAGGCTCCAGTTTCTCACCCCCTTACTGGACCCCAAAGCCGTGGAGGTGTACAGCCGGATGACAGGGCCGGAGGCAGGGGACTATGAACTGTTCAAACAGGCCCTGCTCCGTGAGTTTGGGCTGACCCCCGAGATGTACCGGAGAAGGTTCCGGAGTCAGCGTAAAACGCCTGAGGTCACCTACCTACAACTGGCCAACCGGATGCAGGGGTATGCCCGCAAGTGGACAGCGGGGGCCCGAGCTAAAGAGGACCTGCTTGACCTAATTGTACTGGAGCAGCTGTATGAACAGTGCCCTTCCGACCTGAGGCTGTGGTTGGTGGACAAAAAGCTCGAGAACCCCCAGCACGCAGGGCAGCTGGCCGACGAGTTTGTGAACAGTCGGTCAGGGGGTAGCCGGGAGGAGTCCCAAAAGAACAGGCCCCCCCCGATGCAGAGAGAGAGAGTCACCAGGGGGCCTCCCAGCGGGGAAATAGGGAGAACCCCCTCCCAAGGGGAACGCCTGGCGTCGGGCCCCTCCGACCCGCTCGAGGGGACCAACGTGACCTGAGCTGCTATCACTGTGGCCAGAGAGGCCACGTACGGTCCCAGTGCCCTGGGCTCAGGGACAAACTGAGCAGACCCAACCTACCCAGGGTTAACTGGGTAGGAACCCAGCTGGACGAGGGGCAGACGACTCAGGCAAGGGGGGCTGCCAGTTTACCACCTGCCCCGGAGGGAAGAGTACCCCAGGCCAGCTCCACCAGAGGGCTGGAGGCTCTGGACTCAGGGCGCTCAGTTTACAGGGTGGGCGCGGGGCTGTCCCTCCGGAGAGAGTGCCTTGTTCCCCTGGAGGTGGATGGGAGGAAGGTCAATGGATACTGGGATACGGGTGCGGAGGTGACGCTGGCCCGGCCCGAGGTGGTGGCCCCAGATCGGGTGGTGCCCAACACCTACCTGACCCTGACAGGGGTGGGTGGGACCCCATTTAAGGTGCCCGTGGCAAGGGTACACCTGAAATGGGGGGCCAAGGAGGGCCACAAGGATGTGGGGGTACACCACCATTTGCCCACTGAAGTTTTGATGGGGGGAGACCTAGAGGACTGGCCAAGCAAGCCCCAGACCGCCCTGGTTGTGACCCGTAGCCAGAGCCGGCGAGGGCCACTGCTCCCTGACCTCGGGGAGGGTACCGCACCGGAGGCGCAGGACCCTACCCTGGTGGGAAGGGAGGGCCGAGGGGCACGGCTCAGAGAGGCTGAGGCCTCAGACCTGGCCACTGAGGGGGAACCGGTCCCCATCCCTTCCCCAGCCGCTGAGTTCCAGGCCGAGTTGAGGAAAGATCCCTCCTTGCGGAAGCTCAGGGACCTGGCCGACCTCAGGGTGGTACGGACCATGAGGAGAGGCTGCCAGGAGAGGTTCCTGTGGGAGAAGGGGTTCCTATACCGAGAATGGGCTCCCACAAGGGAAGTAGAGTCCTGTGGGGTCAGGAGGCAGCTGCTGGTCCCCCAGAAGTATCGCCGCAAGCTCCTGTACCTGGCCCATGACATCCCCCTTGCAGGGCACCAGGGAATCCGGCGCACCCGGCAGAGGTTGCTACAGAACTTTTACTGGCCCGGGGTCTTTACCACGGTCCGGCAGTATTGCCGATCCTGTGACCCCTGTCAGAGGGTGGGGAAGGCCCGGGACAAGGGGAAAGCGGCTTTGAGACCTTTGCCCATCATAGAGGAGCCTTTCCAGAAGGTGGCCATGGACATCGTGGGGCCTCTCAGCAGGACGACCCGGTCGGGGAAGAAATACATTCTGGTGGTGGTAGATTTTGCCACCCGCTACCCCGAGGCAGTGCCCTTAGCTTCCATTGAAGCAGACACCGTGGCCGATGCGCTCCTGACCATTTTCAGCCGAGTGGGGTTCCCCAAGGAAGTCTTGACAGACCAAGGCTCCAACTTCATGTCGGCCCTGCTCCGGTGCTTGTGGGAGAAATGTGGGGTCCGGCACGACTGGGCCTCAGCTTATCACCCCCAGTCCAACGGGCTGGCGGAGAGGTTTAACGGGACGCTAAAGATGATGCTGAAAACCTTTATGAACCAGCACCCGCAGGATTGGGACAAGTACTTACCTCACCTGCTGTTCGCGTACAGGGAGGTGCCACAGGAGTCTACCGGATTTTCGCCTTTCGAACTGTTATATGGAAGGAGGGTGAGGGGCCCCCTGGACCTGATGAGAGACGAGTGGGAGGGGAAGGCCACTCCCGATGGAGAGTCAGTGGTGGAGTATGTCCTGATCTTCCGAGAGAGACTTGCTGAACTCATGGGCCTGGCCAGGGAGAATCTGGCCAGAGCCCAGAAGAAGCAGAAGGTCTGGTATGACCGCACGGCAAGGGCCCGTGCCTACGCCACCGGGGATCCGGTGATGGTTCTCATCCCAGTGAGAAAGAACAAACTACAGGCCGCCTGGGAGGGCCCTTTCAAGGTCGTCAAGCAGCTCAATGAGGTAAACTATGTGGTAGAGCTGTCGAACCGGGCGCACCACCGCCGGGTGTACCATGTGAATATGATGAAGCCATATTATGCCAGGGGGAATGTGGTGTTTGCCGTGTGTGGACAGTGGGAAGAGCAGGGAGATGACCCTTTAGTAGATCTATTCCCTGGGACCAGAGCTGGTTCCCCCCTGGAAACAATTCCCCTCTCGGATCAGCTAACCCCTGCCCAGCAAGCTGAGGTCAGGGAGGTGCTGCATCCGTACCGACAGCTGTTTTCCAACCAGCCTGGACGCACTAATCTGACTGTCCACCGGGTGCAGACAGGGTCGCACCCGCCGATAAGATGCTCCCCCTTCCGAGTCACAGGGAAAACTGCTCAGGACCTGGAAAGAGAGGTCCGGGACATGCTGGCTTTGGGGGTGATCCAGCCATCTGCCAGCCCTTGGGCCTCGCCGGTGGTGCTGGTCCCCAAAAAGGATGGGTCGGTCCGGTTCTGCGTGGACTATCAGAAGCTCAATGCCATCACAGTATCTGATGCCTACCCCATGCCCAGGCCTGATGAGCTCCTAGACAAGCTGGGAGGAGCTCGGTACCTTACCACCATGGACCTTACAAAGGGCTACTGGCAAGTGCCGCTGGATGCAGATGCCCGGCTGAAATCGGCCTTTATCACCCCTCTGGGGCTCTATGAGTTCCTGACCCTGCCTTTCGGCCTCAAGGGAGCGCCGGCCACCTTCCAGCGCCTAGTGGACCAGCTCCTGAGGGGGATGGAGAGTTTTGCCGTGGCATATATTGATGACATCTGTGTCTTTAGCCAGACCTGGGAGGACCATGTGTCCCAGGTTAGACAAGTGCTGGACCGACTCCAGGGGGCTGGGCTGACTGTAAAAGCGGAGAAGTGCAAGGTGGGGATGGCGGAAGTGTCTTACCTGGGCCATCGGGTGGGGAGCGGCCGCCTAAAGCCGGAACCAGCCAAGGTGGAGGTGATCAGAGACTGGCCCGCTCCCCACACCAAAAAGCAGGTCCAAGCCTTTATTGGGATGGCAGGATACTACCGAAGATTTGTGCCTCACTTTAGCGCCATAGCCACCCCCATCACTGAGCTATGCAAGAAGGGGAAGCCAGACAAGGTGGTCTGGACCGAGCAGTGCCAGGAGGCTTTCCGGGCGCTGAAGGAGGCTCTGGTCAGTGGCCCAGTTCTGGCAAACCCAGACTTTGACAAACCCTTTGTGGTGTTCACCGACGCCTCCGACACGGGACTGGGGGCGGTGTTAATGCAGGAGGATGAAAAGGGGGAGAGACACCCCATCGTGTACCTGAGCAAGAAGTTGCTACCCCGGGAGCAACACTACGCGGCCATCGAGAAGGAGTGCCTGGCCATGGTGTGGGCCCTCAAGAAACTAGAGCCCTATCTCTTCGGGCGGCACTTCACCGTGTACACCGACCACTCGCCCCTGACCTGGCTGCACCAGATGAAAGGAGCCAACGCCAAGCTCCTGAGATGGAGCCTGCTCCTGCAGGATTACGACATGGACGTGGTCCACGTGAAGGGAAGTGCCAACCTGATAGCGGATGCGCTGTCCCGGAGAGGGGGCCCCGAACTTCCCCAGGTCACTGGTCACAGTGACCCCGCTCAGTTCAGTCTCGAAGGGGGGAGAGATGTGACGATGTGACTCAGCAGGGAGGGGGGAGTGTTGACCTGGGAATGTGCCCTGGGGATGGGAGACCTGAGAGCCTGTCACCTGAGCCAGGAGGGGGAGGGGGAGGTAACACCTCTGCCCAGGAATGTGAACAGAGGCTGCAGCAGGGAACCTGCGGGGTGAGTTTAGTTGGCAGTTTGGAGGCTGGGGGGAGGAACACAGGGAACCCCAGGGCTGGGGTCTAAGCTCCCTGCTCCCCCAGAAGGACGTGATTGAGGGGTCCTGGTTGTACCCACAAGCTCTGTTGTGGACTGTGTTCCTGTTGTCCAATAAACCTTCTGTTTTACTGGCTGGCTGAGAGTCTCAGTGGATCCCAGGAAGAGGGGTGCAGGGCCTGGACTCCCCCACACTCCGTGACAACTGTGGAGAATGGAAAAAAAAAGAACTTTGGAAATATAAGGGTGAGTTTTCCCAAAGGGGTCAATCCAGCCTCCATGTTTGTGATTTTTTTTTTCTATTTTCTGGTTTCAGTGGTTGGTCTGGTCTGCAGATTCAGTCTGAGAGTCCCAGGCCAGGTGTGGAACATGCTCCAGCTAAGACTCCACACCTGTCTTCCACCTTGATCTTGCACCCTGTTTCTCTCCCACCTCATTGGCAGCCATCTTTGTGCTTCTCAGGTTCCCACTGGCTTAGATATTGGGCCCCCTCCATGAAGCCCACTATGGACTCCACCATAGGCACTGACTCCGTGGGCGCTCCGGGGCTGGAGGACCCATGGGGAAAAATTAGTGGGTGCTCTGCAGCCACCTGCAGCCAAGCTCCCCTCCCCATCCCACCTCACCTCCGCCTCCTCCCCTGAGCGCGCCAGGTCCCCACTCCTCCGCCTTCCTCCCAGCATTTGCATAGCAAAACAGCTGTTTTGTGGCCTAACAAGCTCCAGGAGGAAGAGGGGAGGAGTGGGAATGTGGCGCGCTCAGGGGAGGAGATGGGCAAGATGCGGGGCTGGGGCAGGGATTTGGGAAAGGAGTCCAATGGGGCAGGGAGGGGGCAGAGTTGGGGCAGGGAATTTGGGGAAGGGATTGGAATGGGAGCGGGGCAGGGGTGGAGTCGGGGCTGGGCCGGAGGCAGAGGAGGGTTGAGCACCTACCAGCAGAAGTCTGTGCCTATGGACTTTACTATCACCACTTGATTTTTCTGGAAGGTGCTTAGAAACTATGCTGATGGCAAGCAGTACAAAACCGTGAGATGGATAAACAGATTAGATAGAGCCCTTTTGAAAGTCCTAGTCTGAAAGTTTAAAGAAGAGAGAAAGAAACTAGAAGAAAGAAGAGCTGCTTAATCACATTCTGCTATGACTACTCCTTATCATGCTGACTGGCATTTTTTCATTATTAGCTTGTGCTTCCCTTTCTGTTGTATGTACTTGTTACTTATCTTAGGTCAAGTTTACACTACAAAATTAAGTCTACCTCAGTTATGTTGACGTACCGCCACTGCAGTAATTGAATTGAGTTTACATGTCCACACAACGTTCCTAGTGTCGACATTGGACATCCTCATCAGGAGTGCTCGCACCGATTTTAACAGCTAGTGTGGGGCATTGTGGGACAGTTTCCAAAAGGCAGCAACAGTTGATGTAAGCAATGCAGTGTCTGCATTGACACTGTGTCAACCTAACTACATCAACTTAAGCGCTATGCCTCTTGTGAAGGAGGAGTTATTAAGTTGGTGTAGTAAGCAAGTTACATCTGTGGGAGCTACATTTTAGTGAAGACGCTTACAGAGGTAGGTCGACTTAAGCTCCCTTATGTTGACCTAACTCTGTAGTGTAGACCAGGACTTATACTTACTTTGTAAGGTATTTGGGGCAAGGATAATCTTTTTGTTCTGTATTTGTGGTGCACCTAATATAATGGGGCCTTGGTCCAAGCATGAGGACAGTAGGTGTTACTTCAGTAAATAATAAATAGTAATATTAAGGAGAGATGAGGGAAAAAAAGTCCAGGAAGAAAACACAAGAAGAGGGGAGAGGAGAAGGATAGGGAGTGAGAGAGAACAAAGCTATAGAATCATAAACATGGGTTCCAAAATACTGGCTGAAAAATGGTGGGTGCATCTTATTTTATCTTGTGTACAACTATTCAGTGGGGGAAAGTAGTTTGGACAATGCCTGTTCTTCCTCTCTTCTTTCCAGTTGCCATTTCTTTTATGGCTTCTTCCAATCTCCCTCTGTCCCTTTTTGTCTTTGAAGCGAATGAAATATGGCCCCTCAGAGCCTGTCTCTGAGTTCTTGGCCCTCAGGCCAGCCTAGTTGTACTATGTTTAAAAAGGGCCTATTTTTTTAATAAAAGATCACCAACATTTTCTGGAGGAACTGTAAATCAGACACCACCTAACCAGCAATGAAAGGGGAGAGGACAGGAGTCTATGACCACACACATACCCAACAGTTTGTGAAAGAGAACAAGCACTCTCCTCCCATGTGACAGATTGAGGGTTGCTGCTACCCTTCTGTTGCCTCAAGGGTCACGCTTTGATCTCTCATTCCCTGGAACTGGGCTTTCATGTCCCCTCTCGCCACTCTCTTCTACAGCCTTGCTAAGAGCAGGGCATTTATCACCCCTGGAACTCAGATAATTTTATGAACACCTCCTCTCCTCTTTCAAGTCCCTGAGCAAGAGGAGAGCATTTGGCCCATAGTATTGAATTTGTGACATCAGTCTGCTCCATTGACACTGATGGTGACATTGTAAACATGAGTATGACTTCACTGCAAGTCAGCCAAACCAGATGCTGAGGAAGAAGGTGCTTATTCCAGTTTAAACAATGTAACTGCAATAATAGCAGAGGAAATACAGAACTTTGCTAGCAAAGTAAGTTGCTTCTTATATACATATTCTCTCTCCTTTCTTTTATCTCAGGTTTTCCCCAGAGTGAAAGTCCATCCTTAAGGAAATGGATTTCATTTTCAGTCTTTCAAGAGGTTATTGTAAACAAGAGTAGAAGAAATATTTTTAAACTATGGGGGAAAGTATGTAGATTCCTTTTAAATTGGTTGAAGAGTTGCTTAGCCAGTTCAGATGCAGGCTAACGACAGCTCTAACCACTTACTAAAGCCTGCTTGGGATATTAGGCTCAAAAACAATTTAGCAGAGAATGTTGAAAAGCTGTTTATATATAGCACCAGGCTAAAGGACTCTGTACAGCCAAATTGTAGATGGCCTTCTAGGATCTGAATGCCTTGGAATAGTAACTTGCACTGGACTGAGCTGCCAACAGGCTTAGCTGTATAGCTGCATTGCAGAAATCCCAATGGGAAGGGAACAGGGGAGCTATTATAAGTGCATTCCTTAGTCCGTCTTGCGACCCTACATTTTTCATTATATAGCTTCACAAGTGATGCATTAATTCCTTAGGGAAAAAGGAATGTCAAATTTCATAGAAAATGCTAATAACTTTTTAGGATTTTTGAACCAGACTATTGAATTCAATATAACAACAATGTTGAACTATGTTGATATAGGGCCTGATTTTTAGAGGCGTTGAGTGCCTACAGATCTCATTAACTTCAGTTAGTGATGGATGCTTCTGCAAATCAAATCCTTAATCTCTTTTGTATTCTAAAGAACTTCTCCACAAGGAACTTTCAGGGAGGGCCAGGAAACTATCTGTTTCTTCTTGATGAGTGGTCCAGTGCCTGAACTCCACTGCAAGAATGCTAGTTTGGAAGCTTGTAGTGTTTTGATCTCCTGCTCTCTAAAACACCTCTGTGTAGTCCTCAGGGCTGTTCTAAGAGTCCTAAAGTGTGTGCAATTGTTCACTTGCTCATCTTTCTACCTAATTCCTTGCCCACTTGCTCACATGCAAAGATCCCCAAGCACCAAAAGTTTGTGATACACAAATGTAAAGTAAATGAGAAATGGCTACATTTGGCAATAGTAGCTAAAAAACTCCTAGTCAAAAACTGGAATATGTTGAGTCTGTGCTTTGCATGGTGTGAATAACTAAAACCAATGGGAGTTGTGGGTCTGAATCCTGCAGCCCCTCTGGAAATCCCAGCCTAGCGGGTAAATTAGCTCATACATGGGCTAAGCTGGTAAGCATGAGGCTGCTGTCTTCTTGTGGGGTTGAACACCCAAGGTCACAAAGGTCACTCTTGTTTTTCTGCTTGTGTGCCTGATAAGAGCTGCTTAGAGTTCTCTGCAGAGAGCTTCTTCTGGGCAGAAGCTCTCAGCAGCTAGCAAAAAGTGTCTTTGTTTCCAAACTGATTAGATTGTTTCACATTCACTTGCTCCCGGGAACTTTTCTCTGTTCATTAAAAGTGAAGCATTTTGTTAAAGAACTCCACGTGGGTGCTTTGTTGTTCTTAAATGCAAAACAGAAGTAATCAATAATTCTGTCTGTTACTGAATAGATTCAGAGACTCTGGGAGGTGGGAGCCATAGAGAAATTGAACAATAGAGGATTAATTATTTTGATTACATTGCTTGCTTAATTCAGCTAAAATACAATAGCATTCAATAGGATTAAAGAAGATTTTTTTTTATTTCAAACAAATGTACAAAACTGTTAGCTCTCTGCTGTGTTTTTGTTTTCATCTCTCCTTTCAAATTCCTTTCCTAGCCGCCCCTTACTGTTAACACATATGCAATGCATGTACTCATGCCCTGTACTCATTTAATATTAAATGAAACCTTTGCTGGGTGGTCTGTGTCATGCCGGCTTGAGCCTAATTCAAACCCAGTTGAAGTCAACAGCAAGACTTCCCTTGATTTCAGTGTACTTTGGACAGGTTTCATATTGTCGAGGTTTCATGTTCTGATGTCATCCTTAATTCTTTTGTACTTAAGCTTGGTAGGTGCATTTCCCCTTTCTTCATCTTCCTTCATTCCCTCTTGTCTGAACAGGTTAAGCAAGAGAAAATTATACACTTCCGCCTTCCAGGTATCAAATGTCAGGCTGTAACTGCTTGGGTTTGTTTGTTCTGTCTGTTGCTTTCTATACCATTCCCAATAAGTAAACATGAATATTAAAACATCAAAATGAAACACGACCCTGGTGACGCTGTGGCACGTTAAGCCTTATCTATTGTGTTACATTTTCAAATAGACCAAGCTATGCCCTTTCAGGCTGCTGATCATGTAACCACACTGTTACACCATAGCACATTGTTCTGAAGATGAGATCTTGGCAATGGCAAGGTCCCTGTTTGGATCATTGTGTCTGAATGATCACCAAATCTGGAGCCACAAACTCCTCAAAGCAGACACATGCATAGGAGCAAAATATCCACCTAGTAAAGATGGTGTGAGTTGGACTAGGTACTGTATGAGCAGCAGTGCAAGTAGGCCGCTACATTCTGGTACTCCGTATGGCATACCAGAAAGGCACAGCAGCAGCCCTGCCGGAAGAGAGGGCTGGGGGTTCTGCACCTTTCCCCGCTGGGAGGGGCAGAGGGGAAAGGAGCAGAATGCTGTCAGCTCCTCCAGCAGCTGGACTGTCCCCCTCCCCACCATGCCACCTGGCCTCATCCCCCAAGCCCTGTCTCCAGGGCAGCAGAAGGAGGACCGAGGCCCATCTACTCCACCCAAGATAACATGGGATGGATGTGGGAAGGGGACAGGAAGAGCATGGGGGCCCTGCGCTGGGGGCAGGGCAGTGAGGAGTCACTTGGAGGGTCACGTGGGGAGGTCACATGCCCCCCCCTTAACTGGTGGCTCCCCCGTACCAGTAAGACTTGGATTTTACTTGTGCCACTGTGTATGAGAGAGACAAGGTGGGTGAGGTAATTGGACCAACTCCTGTTGGTGAGAGACAAGCTTGGGAAAGGGGCATTTTTCTAATTATAACAGACTTGGGTCTCTCCTGTTGCAAAGAAGAGCAGCTCTGTGTAAGCTCGGAAGCTTGTCTCTCTCCCCAACAGAAGTTGGGCCAATAAAGATATTACCTCCCCCACCTTGTCTCTCTAATAGCCTGGGACCGACATGGTTAAACAACACTGCATAGATATTAGCAAGTCAGTCAGGTTGTAAGTGGCTGTCCCGTAAACTATAACATTCTTTTTCCTGCGCATAAATGCCACTCAGACACATGTAACATTTTTACTACCTTTGAAAACATCAAAGGAATTACTTTCTTACATCCAAATGCCCAGTGAACAGTATAGGTAAGCGGAAAACCATCTGTCACAGTAGAAAATGGCTTTTGGAAAGTAATTTTTCATCCATAGAATCCTCTTACCACTATAAGTGGTGATTACTAAAACCAAATTCCACTGTAGTTTGTTGACTTAATTAGCTGTCATTTAGAAGATTAGCTAATTACTTTTGTCATGATACCTACACATCACTGCTGTCTGGCAAATGTTAGACAAGTGATGAGCTGAGACTTCTGTTTTTCTGCTAAACACAGTTTTGTTACCTCATCCTCCCACCTACCTCCACTGTGCTTGTTTCTCTGCCTTCTCCATCTGCAGTATTCCTAATTCTTTCTATTTTCTATCCGATGTTTTACTTTAAATCCCAGAGCCTAGACTCATGTTATTACAAGAGAATCTTAGCTTTCTTTATTTTTAAGAAAGCAACTTTCTAGCCCTCGTTGCAGAGAAAAGCTTGGAAATGTGAACGTAGGGCTTGTGTAAACAGGAAAAAAATTATATTGTAGCTATGCCAGTATAATTCCCCATGTGGACACTACTACTCCAGAATAAAAGTGATTCTGTTTTGATATAAATGCCCTGTGTAGACAGGCCCTGCATGTAACCTAAAGGCTTGAAACCAGAATGCAAATTAAGAATCCCAAAATTTGTTTTCTAAAAATCTCACTGTTTCGGGGGGAGGGAGGGCCGACTCATTATCTTTGAATATTTGGGATTGGCAGTACTGCATCCGTTTCACCCTGTCTAATGTTGGACTGTCACCACCATGGGGCAAGGACTGTCTTATTTGGGCATGTCTACATTGCATCTGGGAGTGAGCCTCCCAGCTTGTGTCTGCAGACTTGTGCAAGTGAGACTGATGCTAGTGCTCTAAAAGCAGCTGGGTAGATGTTTCAGCTCTGGCTCTGAAGCCTTGGAGTGGAACGGGCTTGGGAGCCCAAGCTGCAAACCAAGCCACAACACCAAAGCAACATCTACACAGCTAGTTTTAGACTGCTAGCGCAAGCCCCAGTGGTGTGTCTGTGGGCTTGGAGGCTTGTTCCCAATTGCAGAGTAGATATACCCTTTGTCTGTGCATAGAGCTGGTTGGGAACTGGAATTTCTATTCTGTGGGAAATTGTAACATTTTTTTTTCTGAGTGAAAACCCAAAATTTTGAAGCTTCTTGTGAAATGTTGTGGGTCAGTTGATAACGTTTCACTTAAATATAATAAAAAAAATTACTTTTCAAATACAACTTTTTGTTTCCAAATTTATTGTATCTGCGGGAAGAATCAAAATGTTCCTGTTTCATTTCAATTTTTAAAATGAAATGTCATAATCACCTTACTTACTATAATTTGAAATGAAATGCAGTACTCATCTACAGTCCAAAACACCAGAAAACAGAAAAACAAACAAAAAATCTGGGAAAAGGAAAAGCAAATACTCTCATATTATTTATCTTCTTACGTGGCTCATTGTATCTGAACATCGAACTGAAGCCCACAACTAACAGCATTACAGAAGTGAAATGTAACAGACATGGGTCCCTCCATTTTCATAATTTCCATAATTACCATTTTCCTAACAGACACTCAGTGAACAACTCCAATCTGATGTATAGGCTCTTCTGTGAGAGCCTACTATTGCTAGGCAATGTTGCTAGGCAGAACCACACCATGCGGTCAGTCAGTGCTCTAGCACAGCGCCAACTTTTCAAGTAGTTTTGAGCTGTACTTTTTTTTTTTTTGAAAAATTATGATTACATGTTTGTATCCAATCAATCAGGCTTCATTGCTGAGGTAGTAATAGTATGTAATAAACATTTGGAGATCTTCTTAATCACTCTCTTGGACTTTTAGTTCTTGTTTGGTATGCAGGCAAATTATTCAGCTTCTGAGCACATGCCAGCATCTGAATAAATTGAATAAGCGGAAGTGTTTCATGGAAAACAAAGCTATAACATTTTGTATTTGCTGTTCAACATGCTGTTTGTAATTGGTGTGTGTGTGTATATACACACCCTATCAAGAGATTATATAATCAATTAGAAACAGCATGTCGAACAACAGTACAAAATGTTATATCTCTATATATGTATATAATTCACACACACAAACTACATTAAAAACATTAAGTACTGTGCACTCCAAAGTAGAGCTCCTAAGAAAAAATTCATCAAAACAGTTTTCCATCTGACAAAAACAATTATTTTCAACTTTGACAAAATTTCCCACCCACATTTCCAAAAGGGAAGAAAACATCAGAATTCCATTTCACAGGAAATTTTGAGGGATTTGGAATGAAAATACATTTTTTGAAATATCAGAATTTTCTGTGAAATAGAAACTCCAAGTTTTTGACTAGCTCTGTTCTGACTCTTTTGCGCATACAGCCGTAACTCTAGCCCCATGTGAGCATGCTATATGCTTCAGCCTTTAATTATATAATGATATCTCTCAAAGGTGCTACATATCATCCCACCTCCACAAACTTTTTTTTCCCCCTGGTGATGTGTCCTCAACTCAGCCTGCTCTTTGTTTCAGGGTTAAAGGTTCCATAAAAAACATCTCCTCCTGCAGTTGCTCCTGTCTATTTCATATTCTCCTAGGGCAAACCAGTCTCTGTCTCTCTCTGTCTTAGCTCTCTCAGATGCTACCCAGCTCTTGGGGTTCTGCACCAGGCAGGGCAAGAACAAAACATAGATTCTGCCTATGCTTCCTCCTCCGGCTTCACAATAGGCTTCTGTCTCTGACATGGAAGTGACACTTGGAGAAGGAGGAAGCACCAGGTGGTGGGGTGTGAGGGGGAAGGAAGGGAAGGAGGGAATGAGAGGGAGTCTAGGAAGGTGTGAAAGAATAAGGGGAACAGTGTGTGGAGGGGGACACAAGATGGTCAGAAAAAGAGGTGTTGGAGATCAAGAGTGCTTGGAGAAAAGGGGAGGCAAAAGAGAGTGATAACATGAGGCAGAGGCCAGGTCTACACTTACTTTGGAATAACTGCATCGCTCAGCAATGTGAAAAATCCACACTTTTGAGCCAAGTAGTTATTCTGCCCTAACCCACAGTGTGGACAGTGCTACATCAGCAGGAGGGCTTCTCCCATCGACATATCTACCGCATCTTGGGGAGGTGGAGTTATTAAGATGCTGGGAGAGCGCTCCTCACCAGAAGCGCTACAGTGGCACACCTGTATCATTGCCGCTGCACCAATGCAAGTTTATAATGTAGACCTGTCCAGAAAGTATGCATGGGGGTGGAGGGTAAAGAGAACACAAACTAACATAGGGAAAGAACAAGTTGAGAATTACTTAGATGGGTTAGGTGTTTTAAGTCACCAGGGACTGTTGAAATACGTCCAGGAATACTTAAGGAAATGGCTGAAAAGATCTGAGCCATTAGTGATTATTTTTGAGAATTTGTGGAGGATGAGAGAGATCTCAGAGGACTGTAGAAGGGCAAATAGGCTACCTATCTATGAAAAGGGGAATAAAGACAACTCAGGGAATTATAGACCAGTCAGCTTAATTTCAGGACCTAGAAAGATAATGGAGAAAATAATCAAGCAATCAGTTTATAGGCACCTAGGAGATAAGGTGACAAGTAATAGTCAACTTGGATCTATCCATAACAAGTCATGTCAAATTAATCAAATATCCTTCTTTGATGGATAATCAGCCTTGTGGATAGAGGGAAAGCGGTAGATGTGATATATCTTGACTTCAATAAGGCTTTTGATACTGTCTCACAAGACCTTTTCATAAGCAAACTAGGGAAATATAACCTAGACTGTCATAAATATAAAGGGAAGGGTAACCACCTTTCGGTATACAGTGTTACAAAATCCCTCCTGGCCAGAGGCAACATTCTGTTACCTGTAAAGGGTTAAGAAGCTCAGCTAACCTGGCTGGCACCTGACCCAAAGGACCAATAAGGGAACAAGATACTTTCAAATCTTGGGCAGTGGGAAAAGGCTTTTGTTGTGCTCTTTGTTTATGTGGTGGTTCTCTCTTGGGACTGAGAGAGGCCAGACAGAAATCCACCTTCTCCAACCCATCCTAATCCAAGTCTCCAATATTGCAACCAGTATAGGTAAGCCAGACAAGGCGGATTAGTTTATCTTTTGTTTTATGTGAATTTTCCCTGTGTTAAGAGGGAGGTTTATTCCTGTTTTCTGTAACTTTAAGGTTTTGCCCAGAGGGGGATCCTCTGTGTTTTGAATCTGAATACCCTGTAAAGTATTTTCCATCCTGATTTTACAGAGGTGATTCTGTTACCTTTTCTTTAATTAAAATTCTTTTTAAGAACCTGATTTTTTTCATTCTTCTTAAGATCCAAGGGTTTGGGTCTGTGTTCACTTGTACAAATTGGTGAGGATTATTATCAAGCTTTTCCCAGAAAAGGGGGGGGTAAGTCTTGGGGGGATATTTTGGGGAAAGACGTCTCCAAGTGGTCTCTTTCCCTGTTCTTTGTTTAAAACGCTTGGTGGTGGCAGCATACTGTTTAAGGCCAAGACAAAGTTTGTACCTTGGGGAGGTTTTTCATGCGGGTCCCCACATCTGTACCTTAGAGTTCAGAGTGGGGAATCATAGAATCAGGGTTGGAAGGGACCTCAGGAGGTCATTTAGTCCAACCCCCTGATCAAAGCAGGACTGATCCCCAATTAAATCATCCCAACCAGGGCTTTGTCAAGCCTGACCTTAAAAACCTCAAAGGAAGGAGATTCCACCACCTCCCTAGGTAATGCATTCCAGTGTTTCACCACCCTCCTAGTGAAAAAGTTTTTCTTAATATCCAACCTAAATCTCCCCCACTGCAACTTGAGACCATTACTCCTTGTCCTGTCATCCGCTACCACTGAGAATAGTCTAGATCCATCCTCTTTGGAACCCCCTTTCAGGTAGTTGAAATCAGCTATCAAATCCTCCCTCATTCTTCTCTTCCGCAGACTAATCAATCCCAGTTCCCTCAGCATCTCCTCGTAAGTCATGTGTTCCAGTCCCCAAAACATTTTTGTTGCCCTCCGCTGGACTATCTCCAATTGTTCCACATTCTTCTTGTAGTGTGGGGCCCAAAACTGGACACAGTACTCCAGATGAGGCCTCACCAATGTCGAATAGTGGGAAACGATCACATCCCTCGATCTGCTGTCAATGCCCCTACTTATACATCCCAAAATGCCATTGGCCTTCTTGGCTACAAGGGCACACTGTTGACTCATATCCAGCTTCTCGTCCACTGTAACCCCTAGGACCTTTTCTGAAGAACTTCTGCCTAGCCATTCAGTCCCTAGTCTGTAGCGGTGCATTGCATTCTTCCGTCCTAAGTGCAGGACTCTGCACCAGTCCTTGTTGAACCTCATCAGATTTCTTTTGGCCCAATCCTCCAATTTGTCTAGGTCCCTCTGTATCCTATCCCTACCCTCCAGCGTATCTACCACTCCTCCCAGTTTAGTGTCATCTGCAAACTTGCTGAGGGTGCAATCCACACCATCCTCCAGATCATTAATGAAGATATTGAACAAAACCGGCCCCAGGACCGACCCTTGGGGCACTCTGCTTGATACTGACTGCCAACTAGACATGGAGCCATTGATCACTACCCGTTGAGCCCGACAATCTAGCCAACTTTCTACCCACCTTATAGTGCATTCATCCAGCCCATACTACTTTAACTTGCTGACAAGAATACTGTGGGAGACAGTGTCAAAAGCTTTGCTAAAGTCAAGGAACACTACGTCCACTGCTTTCGCTGACAGACAAACGTACTATAAGGTGGGTGCACAACTGGTTGGAAAACTCAGACTAGTTATCAATGGTTCACAGTTGAGATGGAAAGGCAGATTGCGTGGGGACCTACAGGAATCTATCCCAGGTCTGGTTCCATTAAAATATCTCCATAAATGATTTGAATAATAGTATACAGAGTACACTATAAAGTCTGGGGATGATATCAAGCTGGGAGGGGTTGCAAGCACTTTGGAGGACAGGATTAGCATTCAACATGATCTTGACAAACAGGAGAAATGATCTGAAATAAATAGGATGAAATTCAATAAGGACAAATGCAAAGTACTAGATTTAGGAAGGAATAATCAGTTGCACAAATACAGTATGGGAAATGACTACTGAGGAAGGAGTACTGCAGAAAAGGATCTGGCACTTATAGTGGACAAATTAAGGGCATGTCTACACTTGAAATGCTACAGCAACACAGCTGTGCCATTGCAACACTTCAGTGTAGACACTATCTATGTAGGTGGGAGGGATTCTCTCATCAGCACAGGCATTCTAACTCCTCAAGAGGCAGTAGCTAGGTCAATGGAAGAATTCTTTTGTTGACCTCGTGCTGTCTACACAGGGACTTAGCTCGACTTAACTACACAGCTCAGGGTTGTGGATTTTTCACACCACTTACCAATGTGGTTAAACCAACTTAATTTTCTATTGTAGATCAGGTGTAAATGAGTCACCAACATAAGCCTTTTTTGTTGTTGCTGCTGCAAAAAGAAAAAATAAAAAAAGCAAACTTCATTCTGGGCTGTATTAGCAGGAGTGTTGTAAGCAAGACACGAAGTAATTCTTCCGCTGTACTCAGCAGTAATAAGGTCTCAACTGCAGTATTGTGTCCAGTTCTGGGTGCCACACTTTGGGAAAGATGTGGACAAATTGGAAAAAGTCTGGAGGAGAGCAACAAAAATGATGAAAGCTTGAGAAAACATGACCTATGAGAAAAGATTGAAAAAACTTGGTTTGATTAATCTGGAGATGAGAAAACTGAGGGGGGACATAAGTGTTTAAATCTTTTATAAAGAGGAGGGTAATAAATTGTTCTCCTTAACCACTAAGGACAGGGCAAGTAGTAATGGGCTTAAATTGAGGCAAGGGAGATTTAGGTTAGACATTAGGAAAATTTCCTATCTGTCAGGGTAGTTGAAAACTGAAACAAATTCCCTGAAGAGGTTGTGGAATCTCCATCATTGGAGGTTTTTCAGAACAGGTTAAACACCTGTCAGGGATGGTCTAGCTAATACTTAGTTTGCCTCAGTGCAGAAGACTGGACTAGATGAACCATCAAGGTCCCATCCAGTCCTACATTTCTATGATTCCATGATTCTGGGGGGAGGAGGGCGCGGGGGACAATAGGTAAAGGAGAAAACAGTGAGGGAGAGGAGGTTGCATGTATGTGTTGAAGGGGGGGCCAGCAAGAGTAAAAAGGAAAGGCAGATTTCCTGGGAAGGGTACCCTAGCACATAGGGGTGTGATGGGGCACCTGCCCCACACTGGGTTCTAAGTGGTTAATAGAGCCCTAGGGAGGCTGTGCAAGAGTCAGCCAATCAGCCCCCAGCAGGCTCATATAAGAAGAGCAGCTGGGCAGAGCAGCTTTAGTAGCTGCCTGGAGCTTGAGGAGGGAAAATCAAGCTCCTAGCAGGAGGAAGGAGTGCTAGCACCTGGACAGAGCAGTGCTGCCAGCAGGGACTGGGGAAGCTAGAGCAAACTCATGGCTAACTGCTAAGACTGCTAGGTTGAAGCCTTAAGGAAAAGGCAAAGAAGGTGCTGAGGGGGCCGCAAGGAGGTGACCCAGGGAAATTAACTGAGGAGTTGGAGGGGATGCAGCAAGTGGTTACCACTTACAGGGTCCCTGGGTTGGGACCCAGAGCAGTGGGTGGGCCTGGGTTCCTCCTCCCCTTGCCACTGAGGAACTGGCCAAATAATTGGCTGCGGTTGCCACTGAAGGAAGTGGCTGGACAATGGACTGCAGTTCCTGTGGAAAGGAGGAGAACAGAGTGGACACAGCCATAAGGCTGTGTCCTGAAGAGGACGCCTTGGGGCAACGCAGGTCCTGAAGCAGAGGTGATGGCAGGTGAGACACCACCAGAAGAGGGTCCAGAGTTAATTCCCAAGGCAGCCAGTAGGCAGTACTGCAGTGGTGAGAGAACCCCATTACAAGGGGTTTGAACTAGGATTCATGACAGCTAGCTTCAATTCCTGACTTAGTTGTAAGATGTCTGTGTGACTTTGGGTAAGTTACTTAGTCCACCCTCTATCATTAGTTTCCCATCTCTAAAATACTTCCCTACTTCACAAAGGTGTTGAGGATAAAATCCATTAATGATGATCATGTGCTCAGATACTATGGTTATGAGAGCCATGTAAGCATCAAGATGGAAAAAGCGTGTGAGGTTTTTAAGACAGAGCTTGTGTAACAAGTCTGGTATATATTTGCACTGGATTGTACTTGCAATAGGGTGGGAGGCCTCTGGGATGAGGTGTGAGAATTTTTTGTGAAGGGGGCAAGCAAGAGTGTGTAAAAATGAAGAAGGAAAAGGGACAAAGACTCTTAATGGGGAACACAAAAGAGAGGAAGGGTGTGCTCGAGGAAAAGGGGAGAAGGATTAAGAAGGAGGAAAGAGAGAGAACACGAGGTAGGAAAAGAAAGCAGAAAGGAAGGAAAGATGCAACGATTCAACACTGTAGAAAAAGGATAATGAGGGGAAAATAGGCTGGGGGAAGAAAACAGCGGCAAAAGATGAGGCATAATAGGAGAAGAAATAACTTCTAGTGAAGAAAGTGAAAGGGAGACAAAGTACATTATGAAGTTTTTACTTAATAGTAAGGGTAGATGCAAAATTATATTGTAGGGAACCACATTTTTTAAGAGCAATTGAATAAAATGATCTGCGGCCATGGCAATCTTGATTTGCCTAGGACCACCCCAGGCTGACTGACCGTCTCTCTAAATTTTGTCTTTTTTTATGTTGAATACAATTTTCCCTCTTATTTCTCTCCAATATTTCCCCCTGTGACTGATTCTGTTTCTCCAATAATACAACTGTGTCATACACATTTTTTAGATGTTTAGAATATTCATGTGGTAATTTTTTCCCATTTTTTTTCTACTGAAACTAAATTCTATTGTCATAATGGGCCTTTATTGACTTATATGACAACTTTTATCTCAGGCAATATTTATTTTTTATAGGACTTGGGGATCACAGTCACTGTATGCTTTCTTTTGAACCATCAGTGCTGTGGTTTTTTTAATGTGTATTTCAGGGGATGAGACACCTTACTATGAAACCAATTTAGATGAACACTTGTGCAGGCTGCATATTGCATCAGATGTTCATGACTGCATAAGTGTAGTCTGTCCTATGTTGTGTAAATATGTTTTGCAGTGTATTTTTCATACAGATGACTTTCATGGATGATCTCTGTCTGGTGTACAGACAGTTGAGTACACACACAAATTTTGATCTGATCTTTGATAGTGAGTGTGTTAACTTAGCTGAAAGACTCAAATTACAATGCAGATCTATCTCAGGCAGGAATTGTGGCTTAATTAGTTAATGTTGGTAGAGTACATGGAAGTATGAAATGCCTTATGAGTTTTTAAATGATTTTATTGGGTGTGGAATGCTGTTTTGTTTTGTAGCTTCATGTGTCCCCCCTCTTTGTTACATTCAGGTTCTTGAGTACAATGCACAGTGTGAATTCTGTTTTAAAAGGTGACTACAGGGAAGTTATGATTGCATAATGGGAGGGTCCATAGAAAGCTTGCTTAAAAAGTGGTTCACACTATGAAGAAAAACATTTGAGAACTTCTGAAATAGAAGCTATATACAGGATATATGGGCAAAAAGCACATGGCTTTAGCTCTCTTAAATGTTATGGACCAGGCTACGCATGGCCTTGCCTAATAGTCAGGATGGGAAGTCAGCCTAATAGTTGGAACAAGAGTGACCAGGCCTAGGGATCAGCGACCAAACTTCAGTTACCAAGTCCAGGGAGCAAGCTAGAGTCAGAGGCCAGGAATCAGGAACCATGGATCAGAATCAGTGTATCAGCCAGTGCAGGAGCAGGAATCAAAAACTGGGTGCAAGGGATAGGAGATCAGGAGAGGAGAACAGGTAGTGGGACCAGAAACATAACTGCAGGCATGGAATGTTATTAAGTAGCAAGGGACCCAGGCCTGCAGCAGGATTTAAGAATGTGCCTATAGGAGTCTTCAGCCAACCAGGTGTCCACATTCATTGGCTGAATCAACTGCAGGCAATGAGCTGGGCTGGGTTCAACTGCAGGTCCCTACGCTAAGGTAAGGAACATGCATTGTCCCTAAATTAACTCACAGTGTACAGCCAGGATCGTGTGTGTGTAAAGAACTATAACTATCGCCTGCGATTTTCAAAGGATCTCAACTCTGAGGAAATTAGGTACCCAACTCCCATCAATTTTCAATGATAGTTGAGAACCTCAGGGTCATCCTACAATTCACTGAGCACCCTTCACTTCCATTGTCTTCAGTGGCAGAGGAGGGTGCCGAGCTCCTTGCAGTATCACCCCTTCACTCACTTACATCCCTTTTGATAATCTTTGCAATAGATCTGAGCCCTAGCACTACCCATTAACAATATAACCCAGAAGTGGGCAAACTTTTTGGCCCGAGGGCCACATCTGGGTATGGAAATTGTATGGTGGGCCATGAATGCTCACAAAATTGGGGGTTGGGGTGATGGCTCTAGCTGGGGGTGTAGGCGCTGGATTGCAGCCAGAAATGAGGAGTTCAGAATGCAGGAGGGGGCTCTGGGCTGGGGCAGTGGATTGGGATGTGTGGGGAGGGTGGGGGCTCCATCTGGGGGTGTGGGATCTTGGGTAGGGATGAGGGGTTGGGATGCAGAAGGGTGCTCTGTGCTGGGACTGAGGGGTTCAGAGGGCAGGAGGGGGATCAGGGCTGGGATTTGGATACAGGAGGGGGTCAGGAGTGCAGGCTCCATGCAGTGCTTACCTCAAGCAGCTCCTAGAAGCAGCGGCATGTCCCCCCTCTGGCTCCTATGCGGAAGCGCGTCCAGGCAGCTCTACATGCTGCCCGGTCCACAGGCATTGCCCCTGCGGCTCCCATTGGTTGTGGTTCCTGGCCAATGGGAGCTGCAGGGGTGGCACTTGGGGTGGGGGCAACATGCAGAGTCCACTGGCTGTCCCTACGTGTAGGAGCCAGAGTGAAGCCATGGCGCATGTGGAGTGGGACAAGCCCCGACCCCACTCCCCAGCGGGAGTTCAAGAGCTGGATTAAAACATCTGAAGGGCCAGATGTGGCACCCAGGCCATAGTTTGTCCACCCATGATATAACTCCTTTGGGAAAGGGGCCTTATTTTTTAAATGGTATTTTTAAATTTTCCTCCACACAGTCTCAGTCCCAGGTACAGTACCTGATCCACAAGCCAGTGAAGTCAACAGGAAGACTTCCATTGTCTTCAGTGGGCTTTGGGTCAGCCCCTGCAGACAGCAATCAGATTAAAAAATGTTACTGAATAAAAGAAAGGGAACTGGGGTGGGAGGAAGGAAGGAGAAAATCTCCAGCCAGCCTGCATACTGTCAGGTGAGAAAGCACTGTAAAACTCCCTGGCAGAAGGGAAGTAGCAGTCCTCCATGTCAAACCACAGTAACTGGTTTCCTTGTTTGGAATGGCTGTGTGAAACCCTGCCTCCCCTCTCGCTGAGTTTCAGAGCCCAGGCTCCAGATCCAGCCTCTAAGACTCACTTAACCATCGATTTTTGTTGTTGTTGTAGAGTAGACATACCCTTAGTTGTTTTGCCTCCAATGCTGGGTCTGGTTTGTGTGATGGCTAGAGAAGCAATATGAGAGATGGAAACGGAAAACAAATTTGCTGAAGCCTGTAGGGGATGAATGTACTTTGAGGTTGGTTGGTTGGTTGGTTGTTAGGGCTGGCTTGCTGATTGTATTTAATATAGTTAGACCTTAAAGAAAGATGGTCTTTTCTTATTCATATGGATACCCCAGATGCGTCATTATTATCACAGAGCAAGATGACATCACCCAGTAAAATATAAGGCTGTAAAACCTTGGTATCTAAGCCTGTTACATAACAAATTTATAAGGCAGTGTAGCTCCCATTAGGTTAAACTAGTAAAGAATAATTATTTTCCTACACCCAGCATTTAGATAGTATATATATTTACAGATTTCCACTGAACTGCATTAAAGCTTGTCTGGCCAAACTGTATTGTCTGCCCTAGGGAGATTTTTGTATTAAACTCTGTGTTCTTACCAGCCTCAAGCTGATCTCAGATAAGCAAACTGCACCTTTGTGAAAGGAACAGAAGAAAATCTATTTCTCTGATGTTTATCTATTAGCATATTTAGAGAGAAGTGTGATCTTTCACATTCATGGCCCCCTTCTCTTCTTCAGTTTATCTCTGAACATGCCTTCACTCGCTCTTTGCTTTTTTCTTTTACCTTTCTTTTATGCAGGTACTTTAAGCAATCTTAATTAATGGATGCCCAATGGTTATTGTTAAAGGCTGTTTAAGCAATGTAAGGTTTCGTTTTATTGAGTGTGCTCCATTTATTCTTAATTGTAACTATACCATTCCCTACAGTGTCAGTGCTTCCATTATTAACTCCTGTTAATAAGGAGTGTTAATAACGCAGCTATACAAGTTCCATTCTTTGGTGAAATTCAGCAAAGCAAGATCTCAGACCAGCAGGAAATTTTGTTTCTTCTTTCTTTTTAAATCAAAGATGGGGACAATGTTGTGCCAGATTCTCCTTTTCTGCTCGTGCCTCTCTACATCAGGTGTAAACTTAGTTAATGCAATTTACTCCCGCTTCCAGGTCCCTTTATACTGCAGCATAGTATGAAGAAGCTTGAAATGTGTAAATGTGGTGTGAATGAGAATCTGTTCACAGCACTTACTTTTTGCACTGATAGAGGTCAAAGTTATTTCTGCTTTTACGTCTATTATCCCTCTATAATACAAAGATAATACAATAGTTATGAAAAATGCCTTGGGTATTTTTTTGAGGGAGGTGAAAAAATCAGTTTAAAATTGGCTGAATTAATTTGGTTTTATAGATTACACTTCTGGAAAGTGCTTTGATACTATGGTGATGGTCCTGGTAGAAGCGATAGAATAGAGACTGAGTCACCATTACATTACACCATTCTTACACAAGAGTAACACAATGAATTTGAAACGGCCTAAGACTGGAGTAACTAGGTAGTGTCAGACTTGTAATTTCTAATGATGATTCCCTAGGTAATTTTACAGCAAACAGCCTATTCATATGTCCAAGCCTCACTAATAACTGAGACTCAACCTGATCTTCCTGGTAAACTTGCATTTTATAAACTATGAATTATTTTGCTGCCTTAACATATGTTACAGAGAGTGGGGTTTGCTTGCTCTCCTTATGCACATGGTACCTCCCATGGGCATTCCTGAGAGTTATGTGCACATAAGATTCAAAATTCTTCTCTTTAGTCTGAAGTATAGATAACAAATCCGCAGAGCAGATGTTACCCAGGAGAGGAAAAGAAAACTAGAACTATATAGTTTGCATGGGTTCTATGGACTTTTCCCTCAGTTTGGTTTCTCTTTTTGCTTCACATGTAATCTTCAAAGAAGGGTTGCCAACCTTCCAGAATTGTCCTGGAGGCTCCAGGAATTAAAGTTTAATCTTTATTTAAAGATTATATCATGTGATGAAACCTCAGGAATATGTCCAACCAAAGTTGGCAACCCTAGTGTGAGGGCATGCCAGTCCCCGCCACTATGAGCAACCCCTCCCAGTTAGACAAGTAAAAAGGGACATTTGGATGAGGGGGAAAGCATTTGTTGGTTTCTTCACCTTTCCTATTAGCTACTGTTTCTTCCAAGGGGGTTCTCCCTGTGTCCCATCAGCTGTTGCTTCCCCCACTAAGACTTCCCCCACTTCCGACAGCTACTGATGCTCCAGCTTGCCTGTTCCCACAGTTTTAATAGTAAGCAGGGTAGGTGCGGGGATAAGAATGATTATGGTGTGGGGAACCTATTACAAGAGATGTCTATGTATGTAAATAACTTATAGATTGTAAGACCAGAAGGGACTATTGTGATCCCCTACTCTGACACCCTGAATAATACAGGCTAAAGGAATTCCCTGAATTATTTCCTGTTTGAACTATAGCATATCTTTTAGGAAAATGACAAATCTTGATTTAAAATTGCCAGAGATGAAAATCTACCACAACCCTTGGCACATTTTTTTCCAGTGGTTAATTACCCTCACTGTTTAAATAAAAAGAAAATGCTTTATTTCTAGTCTGTTTGTCTAGCCTCAGCTTCTAGCCATTGGATCTTGTTGTGCCTTTGTGTGCTACATTGAAGACACTTCTGTCATGAAATTTCTGTTTCCCATGTAAGTACTTACAGACTGTGCTCAAGTCACTCCTTAATTTTCTCTTTGATAAGATAAATATATTGACCTGCTTGAGCCTTTCTCTATAAGACATATTTTCCAATGCTTTCACCATTCCTGTGGCTCTTCTGTGACCGTCTCTAATTTGTCAGGTTTCAGAGTAGTAGCCATGTTAGTCTGTATTCGCAAAAAGAAAAGGAGTACTTGTGGCATCTTAGAAACTAACCAATTTATTTGAGCATAAGCTTTCGTGAGCTACGGCTCATTTCATTGGATGCATTCAGTGGAAAATACAGTGAGGAGATTTATATACACACAGAACATGAAAAAATGGGTGTTTATCACTAGAAACCTCAGCCTGGACCAGTCCACACAAGAGAGCCACTTCCTGGACACTACAGTGCTAATAAACAATGGCCACATAAACACCACCCTATACCGGAAACCTACTGACTGCTATTCCTACCTACATGCCTCCAGCTTTCACCCAGACCACACCACATGATCCATTGTCTACATCCAAGCTCTACGATACAACCGCATTTGCTCCAACCCCTCAGACAGAGACAAACACCTACAAGATCTCTATCAAGCATTCTTACAACTACAATACCCACCTGCTGAAGTGAAGAAACAGACTGACAGAGCCAGAAGAGTACATAGAAGTCACCTACCACAGGACAGGCCCAACAAAGAAAATAACAGAACGCCACTAGCTGTCACCTTCAGCCCCCAACTAAAACCTCTCCAACGCATCATCAAGGATCTGCAACCTATCCTGAAGGATGACCCATCGCTCTCAAATCTTGGGAGACAGGCCAGTCCTTGATACAGACAGCCCCCCAACCTGAAGCAAATACTCACCAGCAACCACATACTACACAGCAGAACCACTAAACCAGGAATCTATCCTTGCAACAAAGCCCGTTGCCAACTGTGCCCACATCTATTCTGGGGACACCATCATAGGGCCTAATCACATCAGCCACACTATCAGAGGCTCGTTCACCTGCACATCTACAAAAGTGATATATACCATCATGTGCCAGCAATGCCCCTCTGCCATGTACATTGGTCAAACTGGACAGTCTCTACATAAAAGAATAAATGGACACAAATCAGATGTCAAGAATTATAACATTCATAAACCAGTCCGAGAACACTTCAATCTCTCTGGTCACTCGATTTCTGACCTAAAAGTGGCAATTCTTCAACAAAGACTTCAGAAACAGACTCCAAGGAGAGACTGCTGAATTGGAATTCATTTGCAAATTGGATACAATTAACTTAGGCTGGAATAGAGACTGGGAGTGGTTGAGTCATTACACAAAGTAAAACTATTTCCCCTTGTTTATTCCCTCCCCTGCCCCCCCCCCCCCCACACTGTTCCTCAGACATTCTTGTTAACTGCTGGAAATGGCCCACCTTGATTATCACTACAAAGGGTTTTCTCCCCCACTCCCTCCTGCTCTCCTGCTGGTAATAGCTCATCTTTAAGTGATCACTCTCCTTAGAGTGTGCATGTTAAACACCCATTTTTTCATGTTCTGTGTATATAAATCTCCTCACTGTATTCTGCACTGAATGCATCGGATGAAGTGAGCTGTAGCTCACGAAAGCTTATGCTCAAATAAATTGGTTAGTCTCTAAGGTGCCACAAGTCCTCCTTTTTCTTTTTTTTCTAATTTGTCAATATCCTTCTTGAATTGTGGGCATCAGAACTGGACACTGTATTCCAGTAGTGGTCACACTGGTGCCAAATACAGGGGTAAGATAACCCCTCTACTCCCACTTGTTTGTGCATCCAACAATCGCATTAGCTTTTTTGGTCAGAGTCCCATTTGAGCTCATGTTGAGCTGATTATCCAGTCTGGCCCGCAAGTCTCTTTCAGAGTCACCACTTCCCATCACCATGTCCTGTAAGTATGGCCTGCATTCCTTGTTCCTAGATGCATTACATTTACATTTGGTCGTATTAAAAAGCATATTGTTTGTGCCTAGCTTACCCCATGATCAGTAATGATTTTATATTTTCATCTTGGTCATTGATAAAAATGTTAGCTAATTTTCAGCCATTTAATGTGTGCAATGTACATCTTATGTAAACCTTGTTTCTTATTCAAAATGTAATGTGGTACCAAATCAAATGCTTTATTGAAATCTAAGTATATTACATCAACACTATTACCTTTATCAACCAAACTTGTTATCTCACCAAAAAAATGATATCCAGTTACTTTAACAAAATCAATTTTCAATAAACCCATGTTGATTGACATTACAATACCTTCCTTTAATTCTTTTTCAATCGAGTCCTGGATCAGGTATGTCTACATGTTCTGCAGTCACACCTTTGACTGTAGTGTAGACATACTCCAAATGCTCACAGCCATAATCAAGGATTTTGCTCTGTGGATATTTAGTGCTGCTAAAATTTCCTTCCCTAGTAAAGAGACTAATGGCCCAATCCCCCAGCTCTTATTCAAATGAGGCCATTGGGGATTCTTATTCACACAAATTAGGGGTGCAGCATTGGGACCTCAGATTGGAATTGTTGTATCTCTCCAGTCTGATTGGGAGATGAGCCACCCAGGGATCATGTCAATCTTTGTATGTATGCTACTGCCCAACTTAAAAGGGGGGGGGCAGATTCTGACCCAGAGGTCTCTGGGCATGACTGTACTATAAATATTTACAGCTGTAGAGTTAACCCGTTTCTTCCACTGGACCTTTTATGCTGTTGTGCAAAATCAATGGTGAGAAGCAGCCATTCATCAGCCGAGGCACCAGCAAAGGGAACGAGCTCAAGGATATGACATGCCTTGCAGCTGTATTTATGAAAGAGACGAAGCTGCAACAAGGAGGGATGGTAGGAGGCATGATTATCAGGCATATAGCTGAAAGCATACTACAGTGAGAGGGATTTTTGTTTTTTCTGTATTTTACCACATGGTATGGGGAGAGAGGCACCTTGCCACCCACTTACATCATTCTTGAAATGATGGATAGCATGATTCCTCACCTGCTATTGTCTGGTGGAAAATTAACATTATGGGGAGAAACAGCAATGTGGGCATGAAAACGCCTGACTGCTATAATTGCCACCAATTAGTTTAAACATTCCTCTTCACCTCTTCTTTATGGGTATTTTTAATAATTTTTTAGTATTTTTATTTTTACAAAAATTATTGGCATTAGCTGGCAGTTAATGAAAATAGTATCTAATGGCATGCTATGTGCTTTTAATGAAACACAATCACTCCAAGGCTTTTCTTCCCCTTCCTCCTTTTTAATTTGCTCTTCTCTCTCAGAGAAACAACTCGACAACATAAACAGCTTGGTTTAAATGACAAGATCTATAAACTCCGCTCCTCACAACAGTAACGATTTCGTACTTGATCAATGACATTGGGGATTGTGCCATGACTGAGTGGTCTGATCTCAAAGGTTAGGTTTTTTGTGAGGTTTGAGTTGCCACATTGATCTTATTATTTTGAGAAAGTTTCTCATGTTTTTCTTTTCTTTGTTTCCTCACATTGCTGACAATAGATCAAACGTCGCTTAAAACGTTGGGACAGAAATGCTGTGCCATTCTACAGTGGCTATGTGTTGCCTCCCCCAATGTAATATAGTAATGTTTCTTTCCTCCCCACCACTGCCCATGTTCCCAGGCTTTTGAGAAAGATGATGTTGAAAATTTAAGGCATCTTCATCGCTTGCTATATATATAATTTTTTTTTTTTTTTGCAGTAGCATTACCGTAAAGAAACCTAAGGAGGGTAGAAGCATCATCTGTCATGTATAGCCACTCTGAAACTGTGATATTAAAGCACCCAGAGGGAAAAAAAATCTTGAAAGCTGATAATCCCTGTGCATGGATGGTTGCAGAGAGGCCATCTTAATCCCAAAATATTGATGATGCTGTTTCTGGTGCTGGCTCGCCATCTGCTCTTCATGCTGGATGTGATCAAATATGAACTTTAAAGCCCTTCTTGCAGATGAACTTATTTTGGTTTGAAGATATTTTATTTTCAGGCAAATGTTTAATTCCTTTTTCTTGCGCAAACATGTTTTCAGTGGCATCGTAACTAACATAGCAGCAAACACCCATGGCTGGCCAAGACCTCCATATTCTTTCTTGGAAGATTCTGATGGACCCATGATTTTAAGAAGACTTGCACAGCCTTTAATTGTTGGACTTTTTTGATTCATGGTTCTTCAATGCAGCAGTAACCCCTCCTGCTACTTTGACAGTTTCCTTGCCTTGTGTTCTACTGACAGACAAGACCAGCAAGATTTTAATTTTGGCTGATACACAGGAAGGGGAAGAAGCCTGGCTGAAAACGGTCTAAAGGGATTAAAGAGGCCGGTGCAAGGCTTGATAATGATAAATCCTTAGCCATGTTTCTCCTTTCTTTAAAAAGTTAAATAAGGATGGTGAAGTTTATATTGTAGAGGAAAGCCTGTGCTAAGGCTAGCCTGATAGCAACCAATACTTGTTTCTCTTTGTATGGTGAAATATTCTATAATATTGATCTAATTTCGTAGTGTAGACATACCCTTTGTCTCTGACACTTACCCCAATACACATACACAAAGGTCTTTCAAAAGAAGCCCCCATTTCCAGGTAAGCAAACCCACTCAGAGGAGACCAGTGTTGGTGGAATTTGTGATTGGGCTGGTTCTGAAAGGAGAGATTTCTCCACTGTCTAGAAAGATTCACATAAGAAAAGCAGCAGATGGTGGGGCGGGGGAAACAGAGTCACTTCCTGCGAGCCCTTGGATATCAGAAAGACAGAAGTGAGCTAAGGGTTTGGTTTGTCCTGCTGGAGCGAGCAGAGCTGCAGGGCAGAAAAAGGAGTGGCTGAAACTCTATGCAAGATAGTGATCTCTGTCTGTGATGGCAGCTGAAACCTCCTACAGGAGATGATAACATTATCCAGATTCCAAGATGCCACCAATGGGAATGCTTTTTGGGGGAATAGAAATAGGATGGTACAATGATAAAGATGTTTCTGTCCCAGGACTAATTTCTAGAGATAGGGCAGCTCTAAGCCTTTAACAAGGACTCCATCTCCATCCCGAGAGTCCCCCTTGCCCAGATGAGTGAATGGTTCTTACCTCCAGATGGTGGATGAAATTTTTTCCATCTAAGAGTCAGTGAGACCCAACACTGCTTGGTTTGACAGGATGAGGTCACCTGTCCTTACTCCTCCCTGAGCTGGGCCAGCTGCAGGCTGCAGTGGTTGCAGGAGGCTAGGCCAGAGCCTGGAAGACAGAGTGAGGAGGAAGCCCCAGTTAGTTGCATGCTCAGAGACTCCACAGAAAAAGGGCTAAGCAGGAGGAGAGGATAATGGGCAGGAGGTGAATTTGTGGGTAAATCATTAGAGGGGCTGTATTCAGTTCCCAGCTCTCCCCCAGGTGTGTGTCAGACGGGCCGAGGACGTTCTCCATCATGGTGTCTTTAAAATGGGATAGTAGTTCCTTCCCTTCCAGGGTGCGATGGAAGGACAATCCTATTGTCTGTGAGGGGCTAGGATACTCTGGGCATGGATTGTACCAGGCCAAGGGAAGGGCACAGTAGTTTTCTCCCTACAGCCGGAACAGTAGGATGGTGATAAAAGGTCAAGGAAAGGGGGGATGGGACAGGAAACACCCACACACACACTGGGGGCTCATGGCTTCCGTCAGGAAAGGGAAAGAGAGGGTGGTTTAAGTTATGGGGCAGCTAGCCCTTTGTTTTATGATTCCAGGGTCAGAACCCCCCAGGAGAGGATGGTGGTAGGTGCTTATGTCCTCCTTGTTCAAAGTATATTTTACAGAGGAGGAAGCCGTGATACAGCAAGAGAAAGTGACTTGCCTCTATGGTCACCTGGCAAATCTGTATCTTAATTCATAGGCACAAGGGGGCTGAATTAAGGTTGCACATGGAACCTTAAGTCTGGTGTTTCCAGACTTCTGAGTGCTTGTCTTTCAACGTTTCAGAGGAACAGCCATGTTAGTCTGTATTCGCAAAAAGAAAAGGAGTACTTGTGGCACCTTAGAGACTAACCAATTTATTTGAGCATGAGCTTTCGTGAGCTACAGCTCACTTCATCAGATGCATACCGTGGAAACTGCAGCAGACTTTATATATACACAGAGAATATGAAACAATACCTCCTCCCACCCCACTGTCCTGCTGGTAATAGCTTATCTAAAGTGATCAACAGGTGGGCCATTTCCAGCACAAATCCAGGTTTTCTCACCCTCCCCCCCCCACACAAATTCACTCTCCTGCAGGTGCTAGCCCATCCAAAGTGACAACTCTTTACATAATCAAGTCGGGCTATTTCCTGCATAAATCCAGGTTTTCTCACATCCTCCCCACCCCCATACACACACAAACTCACTCTCCTGCTGGTAATAGCTCATCTAAACTGACCACTCTCCAAGTTTAAATCCAAGTTAAACCAGAACATCTGGGGGGGGGGGGGGGTAGGAAAAAACAAGAGGAAACAGGCTACCTTGCATAATGACTTAGCCACTCCCAGTCTCTATTTAAGCCTAAATTAATAGTATCCAATTTGCAAATGAATTCCAATTCAGCAGTTTCTCGCTGGAGTCTGGATTTGAAGTTTTTTTGTTTTAAGATAGCGACCTTCATGTCTGTGATTGCGTGACCAGAGAGATTGAAGTGTTCTCCGACTGGTTTATGAATGTTATAATTCTTGACATCTGATTTGTGTCCATTTATTCTTTTACGTAGAGACTGTCCAGTTTGACCAATGTACATGGCAGAGGGGCATTGCTGGCACATGATGGCATATATCACATTGGTGGATGTGCAGGTGAACGAGCCTCTGATAGTGTGGCTGATGTTATTAGGCCCTGTGATGGTGTCCCCTGAATAGATATGTGGGCACAATTGGCAACGGGCTTTGTTGCAAGGATAAGTTCCTGGGTTAGTGGTTCTGTTGTGTGGTATGTGGTTGTTGGTGAGTATTTGCTTCAGGTTGCGGGGCTGTCTGTAGGCAAGGACTGGCCTGTCTCCCAAGACTTGTGAGAGTGTTGGGTCATCCTTTAGGATAGGTTGTAGATCCTTAATAATGCGTTGGAGGGGTTTTAGTTGGGGGCTGAAGGTGACCGCTAGTGGCGTTCTGTTATTTTCTTTGTTGGGCCTGTCCTGTAGTAGGTAACTTCTGGGAACTCTTCTGGCTCTATCAATCTGTTTCTTTACTTCTGCAGGTGGGTATTGTAGTTGTAAGAAAGCTTGACAGAGATCTTGTAGGTGTTTGTCTCTGTCTGAGGGGTTGGAGCAAATGCGGTTGTATCGCAGAGCTTGGCTGTAGACGATGGATCGTGTGGTGTGGTCAGGGTGAAAGCTGGAGGCATGCAGGTAGGAATAGCGGTCAGTAGGTTTCCGGTATAGGGTGGTGTTTATGTGGCCATTGTTTATTAGCACTGTAGTGTCCAGGAAGTGGATCTCTTGTGTGGACTGGACCAGGCTGAGGTTGGTGGTGGGATGGAAATTGTTGAAATCATGGTGGAATTCCTCAAGGGCTTCTTTTCCATGGGTCCAGATGATGAAGATGTCATCAATATAGCGCAAGTAGAGTAGGGGCTTTAGGGGATGAGAGCTGAGGAAACGTTGTTCTAAATCAGCCATAAAAATGTTGGCATACTGTGGGGCCATGCGGGTACCCATAGCAGTGCCGCTGATCTGAAGGTATACATTGTCCCCAAATGTGAAATAGTTATGGGTAAGGACAAAGTCACAAAGTTCAGCCACCAGGTTAGCCGTGACATTATCGGGGATAGTGTTCTTGACGGCTTGTAGTCCATCTTTGTGTGGAATGTTGGTGTAGAGGGCTTCTACATCCATAGTAGCCAGGATGGTGTTATCAGGAAGATCACCGATGGATTGAAGTTTCCTCAGGAAGTCAGTGGTGTCTCGAAGGTAGCTGGGAGTGCTGGTAGCGTAGGGCCTGAGGAGGGAGTCTACATAGCCAGACAATCCTGCTGTCAGGGTGCCAATGCCTGAGATGATGGGGCGCCCAGGATTTCCAGGTTTATGGATCTTGGGTAGTAGATAGAATATCCCAGGTCGGGGTTCCAGGGGTGTGTCTGTGCGGATTTGATCTTGTGCTTTTTCAGGAAGTTTCTTGAGCAAATGCTGTAGTTGCTTTTGGTAACTCTCAGTGGGATCATAGGGTAATGGCTTGTAGAAACTCGTGTTGGAGAGCTGCCGAGCAGCCTCTTGTTCATATTCCGACCTATTCATGATGACAACAGCACCTCCTTTGTCAGCCTTTTTGATTATGATGTCAGAGTTGTTTCTGAGGCTGTGGATGGCATTGCGTTCCGCATGGCTGAGGTTATGGGGCAAGTGATGCTGCTTTTCCACAATTTCAGCCCGTGCACGTCGGCGGAAGCACTCTATGTAGAAGTCCAGTCTGCTGTTTCGACCTTCAGGAGGAGTCCATCTAGAATCCCTCTTTCTGTAGTGTTGGTAGGGAGACCTCTGTGGATTAGTATGTTGTTCAGAGGTATTTTGGAAATATTCCTTGAGCCGGAGACGTCGAAAATAGGATTCTAGGTCACCACAGAACTGTATCATGTTCGTGGGGGTGGAGGGGCAGAAGGAGAGGCCCCGAGATAGAACAGCTGCTTCTGCTGGGCTGAGAGTATAGTTGGATAGGTTAACAATATTGCTAGGTGGGGTGAGGGAACCATTGCTGTGGCCCCTTGTAGCATGTAGTAGTTTAGAAAGTTTAGTGTCCTTTTTCTTTTGTAGAGAAGCAAAGTGTGCGTTGTAAATGGCTTGTCTAGTTTTAGTAAAATCCAGCCACGAGGAAGTTTGTGTGGAAGGTTGGTTTTTTATGAGAGTATCCATTTTTGAGAGCTCATTCTTAATCTTTCCCTGTTTGCTGTAGAGGATCTTGATCAGGTGATTCCGCAGTTTCTTTGAGAGCGTGAGGCACAAGCTGTCAGCATAGTCTGTGTGGTATGTAGATTGTAATGGATTTTTGACCTTCAGTCCTTTTGGTACGATGTCCATCTGTTTGCATTTGGAAAGGAAGATGATGTCTGTCTGTATCTGTACAAGTTTTTTCATGCAGTTGATAGATTTCCACTCCATACGGCTAAATGCAGTGCCTTGCATAATGACAGGTTTCAGAGGAACAGCCGTGTTAGTCTGTATTCGCAAAAAGAAAAGGAGTACTTGTGGCACCTTAGAGACTAACCAATTTATTTGAGCATGAGCTTTCGTGAGCTACAGCTCACTTCATCAGATGCATACCGTGGAAACTGCAGCAGACTTTATATATACACAGAGAATATGAAACAATACCTCCTCCCACCCCACTGTCCTGCTGGTAATAGCTTATCTAAAGTGATCAACAGGTGGGCCATTTCCAGCACAAATCCAGGTTTTCTCACCCTCCACCCCCCCCACACAAATTCACTCTCCTGCAGGTGCTAGCCCATCCAAAGTGACAACTCTTTACATAATCAAGTTGGGCTATTTCCTGCATAAATCCAGGTTTTCTCACATCCCCCCCAGACAGAGACAAACACCTACAAGATCTCTGTCAAGCTTTCTTACAACTACAATACCCACCTGCAGAAGTAAAGAAACAGATTGATAGAGCCAGAAGAGTTCCCAGAAGTTACCTACTACAGGACAGGCCCAACAAAGAAAATAACAGAACGCCACTAGCGGTCACCTTCAGCCCCCAACTAAAACCCCTCCAACGCATTATTAAGGATCTACAACCTATCCTAAAGGATGACCCAACACTCTCACAAGTCTTGGGAGACAGGCCAGTCCTTGCCTACAGACAGCCCCGCAACCTGAAGCAAATACTCACCAACAACCACATACCACACAACAGAACCACTAACCCAGGAACTTATCCTTGCAACAAAGCCCGTTGCCAATTGTGCCCACATATCTATTCAGGGGACACCATCACAGGGCCTAATAACATCAGCCACACTATCAGAGGCTCGTTCACCTGCACATCCACCAATGTGATATATGCCATCATGTGCCAGCAATGCCCCTCTGCCATGTACATTGGTCAAACTGGACAGTCTCTACGTAAAAGAATAAATGGACACAAATCAGATGTCAAGAATTATAACATTCATAAACCAGTCGGAGAACACTTCAATCTCTCTGGTCACGCAATCACAGACATGAAGGTCGCTATCTTAAAACAAAAAAACTTCAAATCCAGACTCCAGCGAGAAACTGCTGAATTGGAATTCATTTGCAAATTGGATACTATTAATTTAGGCTTAAATAGAGACTGGGAGTGGCTAAGTCATTATGCAAGGTAGCCTGTTTCCTCTTGTTTTTTCCTACCCCCCCCCCCCCCAGATGTTCTGGTTTAACTTGGATTTAAACTTGGAGAGTGGTCAGTTTAGATGAGCTATTACCAGCAGGAGAGTGAGTTTGTGTGTGTATGGGGGTGGGGGGGATGTGAGACAACCTGGATTTATGCAGGAAATAGCCCGACTTGATTATGTAAAGAGTTGTCACTTTGGATGGGCTAGAACCAGCAGGAGAGTGAATTTGTGTGTGGGGGGTGGAGGGTGAGAAAACCTGGATTTGTGCTGGAAATGGCCTACCTGTTGATCACTTTAGATAAGCTATTACCAGCAGGACAGTGGGGTGGGAGGAGGTATTGTTTCATATTCTCTGTGTATATATAAAGTCTGCTGCAGTTTCCACGGTATGCATCTGATGAAGTGAGCTGTAGCTCACGAAAGCTCATGCTCAAATAAATTGGTTAGTCTCTAAGGTGCCACAAGTACTCCTTTTCTTTTTGTCTTTGCAACCTTAATGTTGTTTTAATGCAGTTATTGTGTGTAATTTCTAGGGCGGGGTTGTGTGGGAGGTTTTTGTTTACACGAAACTTAATAAATAGGACGTTCCATATGTGGTATGATTTTGACAGCCACATGAGTCATCAGTAGGTTTGGAACCTTTAGTTCTACCACACAACTGCCACTTGAGCTGATGGAGTAATTGATGGCAATAGTTGGTTATCATCCTCTATGTCGACCAGTATTAAAGGGGACGAGACACATTTTACCAGAGGTGCCACACATACTTGCTGACAGGAGAGGAATAGTGAGACTCATGAATCTTGGGTTTATTCCTGATTCTGGAAAGGAGTGCGCTCTAGTGGGCACAGACTCTTCTGCCCATTTCCCTCAACCTTGACCATATCCAAGAAAAGGTCACCAAAAAAGGTCACCAAAAAGTACCTTTCCCTGGCTTAATTCTCTGGAACAGCTTATCCTTTTTGGCTTCAATTTTCCAGCTCCACCCGTACCCCAGTCTAAAGCAGACATCAAACAGGGAAAATTTCATCCCAAACGGTTGAAGTTACAAGCAGCTGAAAAACAGATCTCACAGTAGAAGGCCAGGGGCAACTATAATATGGAACTGTACAAGACTGCAAAACTCCTAGGTTAACCACAGCAAATATGAAATGAACTGCTGAAGCAGAATAACTATTCTTAAGTTTAAGATTTTGTCATGGTTATTTTTAGTAAAAGTCAGGAATAGGTCACAGGTTTCAGTGAATTTTTGTTTATTGCCTGTGACCTCTCCATGACTTTTACTAAAAATAACTGTGACAAAATGGAGCTCAGCCAAAGCCCCTCTGCAGGAGGGGAGAAAGGGGTCCAGCAGCACGCACTCCAGGGTCCCCCCAATGCCTGTGGCAGCTGGGAGCTACAGGTTTCCCCCCTCCCCCCCCCCCGCCAGTGGCTAGGAGCTCTGGCCCTGTCACTCTGGGACTGAAGCAGAAAAGGTCATGAAAGTCACAGCTCACAGCTCCAGGGTCATAATCTTAGCCTTATGTTCTATTGATTCTAAAGATGATTCTTTTGAAAGTCCCTTCTGAGGATGCTGCTTCTCACCAAGAAAAATGTCTGCTTTTTGTGTCTAATGTTATGGATCACATGGAAATCAGAAAAGGACCCAAGAGTATATAAATGGATTTCAGAAATTTCAAAGTGAATAAACAATGAAAAATTGGTTTAAGGTCTGAGGGCTTGTCTACACTTGAAACACTACAGCAGCACTTCAGTGCAGACTCTACTTGCAGTGATGGTAGGGGCTCTCCCTTTGACACAGGTAGTCCACCTCCCTGAGAGGCATTAGTAAGGTTGACAGAAGAATTCTTCTGTCGACTAGCACTGTCTATCCCAGGGGTTAGGTCGATATAGCTATGTCTGTCTGTATGTAGATTTTTCACACCTCTGAGAGACATCGCTATGCTGATGTAAGTTCCAACTGTAGACCAGCCCTGAGAACTCCTGAGGCCTTGTACAACTTCCTCATGTAGACTGGTTTAACTTGTTTTTTATTTTTTAAAGCAGTTCAATAAACGGGAGTCTGTATGGACTCTCTTATTTCTATTTAAAAATAGCATTTTGGTTTAGATTAAGTCAGTTAGAAACAGGTTTAAACTACACCTAAATAAACCAGACTTACACAAAAACAAGGATGTTTATACAGGGATGACACCAGTTAAACTAAATTGATTTTAAAACTAATTCAGGTTAAACTGGCATGACTTTCTTGCGTAAAAGCCCTAGTAGTAGATATAGCTAGATACAGTGGCATAAAGATTCTTTCTTTCATTGGACTCCTTTTGGTTTATTCCTGCCATCCTTATTCACATAGGTGCTGGAACTAGGGGTTCTGAGGATGTTGCTGCACCTCATGGTTTGAAGTGGTTTCCATTATATCCAGGGTTTACAGTTTGGATCAATGGCTCTCAGCACCCCCACTATGCAAATTGTTCCAGCCCCCCTGCTTATTTATGCTGAGTAGTAACTCACTCTGCAAGCAGTTCCATTGAATTAGGTCCCAAGGCTATAACATTCAAATCCTGCTGGATGTAGCAGGAAATCTCTATGATGCTTCTTAGATACTCATTTCAGTAAAGGAATGTTAAATGTGTACATTAAAAATTCAGTATAAGCAAGCAAGCGTAAGCAGGGGCTGAATGAGCTCTCCCCTGACACCTAGTCGTGAGCTGGGGGAAAAGCCTTTGGGAGCAGACCCTGCTTGTATCGACATGCCTACTAAGCCTAGGGGAGGGGCAGATGGAGCTTCTTTGCCAAAATGATCAGTTTTGGCTTGTTTTGGGTTACAAATCACTCTAGGGGCATGACTGCTGGGGGAGTGCTCCCGCGGCAGCACTTTGCAGCGCGAGTGTGGTCACGCGTGAGCGCTGGGAGAGAGCTCTCCCGGTGCTCCTGGTAATCCACCTCCATGACGGGATTAGCTCTGAGCACTGGGAGCGCTGCTCCCAGCGCTCGGAGCCTCTCCATGCTCTGACTAAAGCACTCTTGACTTGCTGCGCTCAGGGGGGTGATTTTTCACACCCCTGAGCCAGCAAGTTACAGCGCTATACAATGTGAGTGTAGCCACGCCCTAGTATTTGAAATCAGGGGTAATGGAGTGTTATCCTTGTTGCATGAGTAAAGGGCAGCAGAACATTGCTTAGCATGCCCTGATTTGTGTGTGTGTGTGGGGGGGGGGGGGCGGGAGTCACCCTAAACTGAACCTCACTTGCTAAGCAGGGGACAGGGATGCCAAATCCCAGTGGATGGAAGAGTGGGTAGGGACAGGTGTTTTTACGGGCTGGTGTGGACTCTGCCCAGAGAGCATTAGCTGCTAGTTGACACGACTCTCTCCAGCATTTAAAGAGAGACGATTTGACTCCAGTGACAGTCCTTGTTTCTGGTTGATGACTCCTGGAGCTGGCACCATGCTGAGCCTTCCGGTGTATGTGGCATGGGGAACGAAGAATGAGGGGCTGAACCTTAGATTTTGTGTGGGGACAGTGTTGCAGCAAAAGACAACTGCACTAGCAACGAGGTTCCCCGCTATCTGCTGAAACCACTAAGAAGAGCTGGGGGAAGTGCTGGTACCTGAGAATGCGATGGCGCAGCCAGCAGCGGCAGGGAGGTAGCAGCCAGCAGCAATGGAGAGATACCAGTGGCAGTCAGCAGTGGCATTGCTTAACTGCCCCCTCCTAGGGGTGGGAGGTGGAACGCACCTCTGAACTCTGGGTCTTCACTAACCCGGGACCGCCAACTGTGAGTGGGGTACAGCAGAGGGAGAGGGGAGTGGTGTGTTAAGAGGCATTCATTTGTCAGATTTTCACACTGCAAGGTGAGAAACTGAGGCAAAGGACCCTACCCAATGCTTTGTGGGGTGGTTGTTTGCCTATGGTCACATGCTTTTGAATCGTGGTTGTGGTGTTCTCCCAAATTGATGTTGGGGCCTGCTTTCCCTTTCAGTAAAAGTTTTATTTGTTGTATACAGACTCGGTACTTGTAAGTGGGGAAGCATTGCCTCTTAGAAGCACCCAGAGGTGGTGTTAAGTTTTCCCAGATTACAGGCTGAGGGCTCAAGTTTTTTATTGTTAAGAAGAACCCCTAGATATTGAACCCATCCTTGGCTGTTGCTAACTGCACCTGGCAGAAGGGTTACACAAGGAGCAGAACTTTTCAAAGTTGATTTAGAATTTAAGCTTAACGTAGCCAAAACTGAACTCCTGGGTTTAGATCTTTCGCTGTACCAGAGCCCCCATCTTTACCAGGGATGCTGAATGTTGCAAAATACAAATAAATAATAAGAAGAATTCATAAATAGATGCCACTGCAGTTTTTCCTCTTTGCTTCTTTAATTTCCTTTCATTCCTGAATCTCTGCAGCATGAACGAACAAAGAGGTAATGTCTTTTTTGGAAAAAGGAGACAAATGTTGGTGTGTTCCTTTCATAACTGTAGGGATGGGCTTCAGAGAAGCAACTTTCTATTTGCTATTTTTAAAAAAAGCTTTTTATTTGTTGGTCATCTTATCAAATAGTATAAAAAGAGCAGGCCATCTTCCTCTGTCTCCTTCCCTTAACTTTACCCAGTCGATGGGACTTTTCACATATGGTTTTCTATACAATTGTCATTTGCACTGATTTTCTGTTTCATTAGGAACATTTGACCTCTTGAACAGTGCTTCTCTTATCACTCCAATACCAAATAACGATAGATACAAAAGAGCCAAGACACAAACTTGAAGTTGCCTAGGTAAGGAAACTGCTTCCACTTAACTTTAATATTTGAACAATGGTGAGTCATGCATTAGACCAAAGCAAAATGTATTTACCCAGCGTTATAAGAAAGACATTGAGGACAAACAAATAGGCACTCTCGATAGATTTGTATCTAATGAGTCATATTCTCGCCTGAGCAGAGATGAGAATGTTTTTATTGTGGGATTTTCTGAGTGTAGTTGGTCTTGGAGATTTCTGTGCCACCAGCATTTCTGGGAATAACCCTCTCCTTTCCTTAATCCACTCTGCTGGTTGCAACCTCTCTTGGTCATTGCTACTTTATATTTAGAAGCTGAGGCAAAAATATATACTTTTCTTATAATACGGAAGAAGCACTATCTGTATCATGAGTCATTGGTCTAAAGCAGATGTTCCCAGACCGTGGCCTGTGGATCAATGGTGGTCTACAGAGCACTTGCTGATGGTCCATGGTGAGCTGGGTGGTCACATGGTGCTAACTTTTCTTTGTTTCCAGCTGCTAAAGGACATTAAAAGAAAGTAAACATGTTAAATGGAAAAAGTAATGCTGGGGAAGTATTTAATTGATTGCTCTAGCTGGCACAGGCTGTTACGTGATCATCAGTGCAAGAGCAGGTAGTCTGTTGTAGTCCTGAATGGGAAGATATGTGCTCCATGGGACAGTCACTCTGGTAAAATGTGGTCCACATTATTAAAGCAGTTTGATACATGGGTATGAGCTTATGTGTATTGTTACTGTAACATTGCACTCCATATGCTATATGAAAATATGCTTGGAATGGGAATATAATGTAACTGGAATATGCTTTATGCAAAAGGTCTCTTGTAAGGTATTATTACCAAGCTTATAATCTATTCAGTGTGTTCATCCTAGTTGTATGTGTAAAGGAGCGGACTCACCCCTGCAGCGCCTCCTGCTGGTCGTTGGGAATTAGCTCTTTTCCAATCTGGAGCACCCTCTGCAGACCGGTGATCCGGACAGCTCTGGCCCCCGTGTCCCTCAGACCCTGGTGCCCCTTTCTCTGAGGTTCTGCTCCCTGGCAGTACCCCCACACCCTGCCTCTGGGTCTCCCCTTCCTGGAGAGACCCCAACCCACTATCCCTGCCTTGCCTGAGTCTGGGCTACTGCCAGTCATCACCAAGCCCCCACTCCCTGGGGCAGACTGCAGTGTAAAGGCCACTCATCATAGGCAAGGGGTTTCAGACCTGCTGCCTTCCAGTACCTCTATGGGCCTTGGACCAGGCACTACAGCCTGGGGAGTTGCCAGCTTGGAGCACCCCCACTCAGCCTGCTCCTTCCCCAGCACTGCACCACCCTTAGTACCCTGTCAGGCAGGCAGCCAGGCCCTACTTTCTCCCAGCCTAGAGAAAGACTCCTTGGGTCTCTGGCTCACAGCCTTTTTATACAGGCCAGCTGGGGCCTGATTGGCACGTGACCCAGCTGCGGCTGCTTCCCCAATCAGCCATCTCCAGCCAGAGCCCTTGCCAGGGCTGCTTTTAACTCCTTCTATTTTAGGAGCGGAGTAGCCACCCCGCTACAGTATGTATGTATCAGTCTTGTATCTAAAACTAAAAATATGAAGTTAACTCCGAAGTCCTATTGTAATTATGCAAAGTTTGGGCCATTAATGGTGGTTTAGACTCTTGATGGCTCCCATTGATTAGGACAATTAGCTGTAAATGGCTCTGTTTACCTGCAAGCCTTCCTGTGTATGTGGCATGGGTAATGAAGAATGAGGTCTCACAGGACATGTGACCAGGTTACATGATACTGGAATCCATCTTAAACCTGGTGCTTTTCCATTTAGAAGGAGGAGTGGGGACCCAGAGAGACAAAAGATTCCTGCCTTATGCCAAAGATATAAAAGGGGGTGGAACAGAATAAATGGGGCCCTCCAGTCATGTAAAATCCCCTGCTTTTCACCTGAGATGCCTGCTGGAACTAACAAGGACAGTACCAGAAGAAAGGATTGGGCCCAGACTAGGAAGGAGTCCAGTCTGTGAAAGAAGCTTATTGGAACATCTCTGAGGGTGAGATTTACCTGCATTCAGTTTCTTAATGTATTGTGTTTTGTTTTATTTTGCTTGGTAACTTACTTTGTTCTGTCTGTTATTACTTGAAACCACTTAAATCCTACTTCTTATACCTAATAAAATCACTTTTTATTTATTAATTAACCCAGAGTAAGTGATTAATACCTGGGGGAGCAAACAGCTGTGTAAATCTCTCTATCAATGTTATAGAGGGGAGCTGGGTGTCTGGGTGCTGAAGATAGGTGACCTGCTGAGCAGTTTTTGGTTATAGTCGGCAGCTTTGGGGGTGTGGACCAGACCCGGGTCTGTGTTGCAGCAGACTGAAATGTCTGGCTCAACAAGGCAGGGTTCTGGAGTCTCCAGCTGACAGCAGAAAACAGGCTCAGAGGTAATTCCAGCATGTCAGGTGACAGTCCCAAGCGGGCCTCTGTGACCGAACCTGTCACAGTTACTTTAAATGTGTAGCAGAAAGGTAAGTTGAAATGTGGTGTATAGACCCCACACTGAGAAGGAAGGTGCCAGAGAGGCCTTGGGGGGTAAGACTGACACTGCCCCTCTGGACTTGTCTGTCATCTATGGTATGGAAGAGGCCTTTAAAAAGGAGAAAATTGCAGTCAGCTCCAGGGGAGGAGGACCAGGACTGCCTCAAGCAGGAAACTGTTGTTGGAACTCCTGGGGCCAGAAAGGGAACTCCCAGCCTTGAGCCCTTCACCCCAACTCTACAGAGAGCACAGTGGACTACCAGGGTAAGCCAGAGAGATTAAAGAAGGGCTGCAAAGGGTCCCTTGCAAGTTGTAAGGAGCCAGGGCCTGTGCTGAAAGCTCCCTGTGTGAATAACTGGGTATGGTCAGGTTCCCCCACCATCTGGGCAAGAAGCCTCAGTGGACTCTTTTATCTAAGGAGATACAGGAGCTGAGGAAAGGTTTTTAGGAAGAAACTATTCAATGAAGGAGGGGGAGAAAGAGAGTAGCTTTTAGTGATAATATTGTTTTTCTTATGCTAATAAAGTCCTTTGTTCTGGGTTAGAAGAAAAGGCGAATTAGAGGGGACAGTATAGAGGCATAGGTACAAGGTAATGAATGGTACACAGAAGGTACATTGGTCATGCCAATTTATTGTAGTACAAGCATGTGCATGAAATGTAAGAGACTAGGATGTTGGGAATGTGTGTATCAAAGCAAAGAACTCTGGATAATAGGTAACACTCACCTGTGCTTGTGCTGTTTTCTGGGATCTGTGTTCAAAAGCAGCGTTCATGTCTTGTCCAACGCCTGCAGTCAGTAGTCCAGGACCATAGTCCTTGAATTTAGCATTGATTCTGGGCCAGAGGTAGCTGATTTGTAAATAGGCAAAGTTGGAGCAGCTCAGGATTCCCTGTGTCCATTCCAAGCCCGTACAAGCTACAAAGAATATCTGACTGTCACTTCCTAACGCAACCACAGCCATTCACAAGGAGCTTCTAGAATGCACAGAAGAAGCTGTACTGTGCCTGATGAGAAGGGTGTGCTTCAAGGAGGAACGGTACAGATTCTGTTGAAAGAGGGGGACGAATACTACCCGGTCAGCACATCTTGGAGCGTGCCAGTCCCACTGCTTTCCAAGGGAAGGATAAACTAGCCTGGACAGTGAATGGAGGGAATTCAGAACACCTATGGTGTCTGTTAGCCAAATGATGAGCAGATTCATATCTACATAGAACTAAGGAGGCTCAATGAAGCAGTGAGAAGCAATACATATATTCTTCCCATTGTAGAAAATACAGATCCTGGTGTTCTGGCTGAACTCTGCTTGGCCCAATTAGAGGGAGCAAAGGTGGGAATATGTCACCTTTGCACTCCTTCGATCTCCAGGGCTGCCGAGAGCTGTTTTAGTCTTTGAAGCAAGGCAGTTTTACAGCCCATGTGAACTGCCAGAGCAGTAACAGGACCCAGAATCTGGCTCACAGTCTCAGTGTTAACTGGTGAAATGATATTCCCCTTACTAGATGCGGATAATGGATTCTGGAAAGTTCTGCTCCATCCTGACAATGCCAAGCTGACGGGCTGTAAAATGTCATTCAGAAGTTTATTTCTTTTGATGCCTTCTTTTTGACATTGCATCTCTCACCCAGCTCAGAAAACCTGAAAAGGAAAATGAGTGAGATGCTAGAGGGAGTGGAAGTTTATATGGATGATATTTCGCTTTATGGGAAGTCTGAGCAAGGACATAACATAAGGTTAAAACAATTTCTGAAGGCAATTAAGGCGGCTGGACTCAAACTGAATATAGAAAAATGTATGCTATTAGAAAACCAACTATAGTATTTAGGGCACATGACTGATTGAGAAGGTGAGGGCAGGATGAGAGAAAATCAAAGCTATAGCTCAAAATGAATTACTGACATGGCTCCTCTATATGTGATGCTCTCCTGAGGCAGCCCAGAACTGTAAGTGAGTTTGTTACCCCCTGCCTTAGCAAGAAAAAGCTTTGCTGGAGCTTAAACTGTATGTGTCAGGTCCTTGCCCCACCAGCGTATCTGCTTCACCAGGAAAATCATCATTACCCTGCCAGAATTTACCTTGCTTTGCAGTATCACTCAGTAAACTCCAGTTTCTGAGTTTCCCCAGAGACGTCCCCAAGTTCCCTCTCACTGGACACTCTCAGACATTATTAAGTTCACTGCCTCCAAAGCGACGGTGTACGTACACCGGCCAGTTGGTTTCACGGAGGACTCATAATTAATTCAGCTGAGATGGTTTATAGTAAAACTAAAGTTTATTAACAAAGAACAGAAACTGAAGTGATACTAAGCAGAGAGAACAAAAACAGAAAATGCTTACCAACAAAATAAAACATCCCTTTCATTGTCTAAGACTTAACTTTAGCAAGTTACAGTCTTTGCCCAGCACCTCCAGCCCTTCCAGCAAGAGGTTCATGGAATCAGAGGGTACTTTCCCTGCTGTCCCCTAAGCGTATAACTAAGGGTTCTTTCTCCTTCTTTTTACAGTCAGTAAACCTTTGAAATGTGTTTTCTGAAAAGTAAACCCTGACAAATTCCTGTTCTCTACTGGTATGTAGACACCATGCTGTCTTCCTCATCCTTTGGTCAATTTGCTTTTTCAGTCGGCTTAATCACTTTGTTTACCTTAGAAGTAAATGTTTCCATTGTGTCTGGCCTCACCTTGCTCAATTTATGTTGGAGATACAGGTGAAACACCATTTCTCTGTCAATGGCATTGGCTCTATCCAGATTGCTTGATCTGACCACATTATAATAACATTTCCAGCACACATACGTATATCACACAATAATATTAATGACCCGGGTGTCACATGATACCCCTCAAGTTGCTATTTGGCTAAATATTCTGACAGTTATGTGTTGGGTGCTCCTTTGCCAATTGTCATAAAGGGGCTCTTAGGGTCACAGTATCATCAAATTTTAGAGCAAATTCACATATCACGTGTCTGCAAAGGGCCAATGCCAAGAGCTTGAGAAAGAGGTCCATAAAGTTAGATTTCTGTGTCCTTATCAGTAAATGACCTTATGTTCAAAAGCACTAAACACCTACAGTTTCAATTAAATTCATTGGGAACTGTGGGATGGTAGACAAGGAGGTGATTTACCATACATAGGTACCTAAATTTGGGTTTGGAACAGAGGCAGATTGACAGTAAAACACAGGGTGCCCTGGCATGGGGGCCCCCCAATGACAGGGGGCCCCAGGGCTGGGCAGCTGCTGGGCAGAAGCTTGGTCCTGCCGGCTCCTGGGGCTCCTGCTGCAGGCTCTACACCCACTGGCAGCCAAGCTCCCCCCTCCCCCGCGGTTGCCTGTAGTGCCCCACCACCCCGCTGAGAGATGAGCCCTGGCTGAGTTCCCTTACAGTGCCACATTTCTGCCCCTCCCAGTGCTTCCCCCGCCTCCAAACAGCTGTTTGCCAGCATTCTGGTCGCTCCGGGAGGGTGCAGGAGGAGTGGGGCCTCAGCACACCTGTGGGAGGAAGTTGAGAAGAGGTGGGGGTGGAGCCTTGGGAAAGTGGGTGGAATCGGGGCAGGGCAGAGCAAAAGCGGGGCCCCTGCATTCCCCCTACACGTACTCCCCCCTGCCGTTAGCCGCTCAGGGCAGGGCTGGGCTGGGCTGGGGTGGGGCACTTGGAGCACCCCCAAGCCCACGACCCAAGCCCCCACCCCAGCCCCCTGCCATGGCTCCTGCATCCCCTCACATACCCCTGCCCTCCCTGACTCCTGCACCCCCCTAACACACTCCCAGCCCTGACTCCTGCACCACTCTCACACACCCCCAGCCCGCTGCCCTCCCTGACTCCTGTAACCCTCCCACATCCTGACCTACACCCCTCACACCAAACAGGAGCTGCCTCAGGCAAATGCTCCACACCCCTGCCCCAGCCCTCAGCCCCCTCCCAGACCTGAACTCCTGAAAGAATAGTAAATATGGCAGGCGACCAGCTTGGCTTAACGGTGAAATCCTAGCGGATCTTAAACATAAAAAAGAACCTTACAAGAAGTGGAAGGTTGGACATATGACCAGGGAAGAGTATAAAAATATTGCTCGGGCATGTAGGAATGAAATCAGGAGGGCCAAATCGCACCTGGAGCTGCAGCTAGCAAGAAATGTTAAGAGTAACAAGAAGGGTTTCTTCAGGTATATTGGCAACAAGAAGAAAGCCAAGGAAAGTGTGGGCCCCTTACTGAATGAGGGAGGCAACCTAGTGACAGAGGATGTGGAAAAAGCTAATGTACTCAATGCTTTTTTTGCCTCTGTCTTCACTAACAAGGTCAGCTCCCAGACTGCTGCGCTGGGCATCACAACATGGGGAATAGATGGCCAGCCCTCTGTGGAGAAAAGGTGGTTAGGGACTATTTAGAAAAGCTGGACGTGCACAAGTCCATGGGGCCGGACGAGTTGCATCCGAGAGTGCTAAAGGAACTGGCGGCTGTGATTGCAGAGCCATTGGCCATTATCTTTGAAAACTCGTGGTGAACGGGGGAAGTCCCGGATGACTGGAAAAAGGCTAATGTAGTGCCAATCTTTAAAAAAGGGAAGAAGGAGGATCCTGGGAACTACAGGCCAGTCAGCCTCACTTCAGTCCCCAGAAAAATCATGGCGCAGGTCCTCAAAGAATCAATCCTGAAGCACTTACATGAGAGGAAAGTGATCAGGAACAGTCAGCATGGGTTCACCAAGGGAAGGTCATGCCTGACTAATCTAATCGCCTTCTATGATGAGATTACTGGTTCTGTGGATGAAGGGAAAGCAGTGGATGTATTGTTTCTTGACTTTAGCAAAGCTTTTGACACAGTCTCCCACAGTATTCTTGTCAGCAAGTTAAGGAAGTATGGGCTGGATGAATGCACTATAAGGTGGGTAGAAAGTTGGCTAGATTGTCAGGCTCAACGGGTAGTGATCAATGGCTCCATGTCTAGTTGGCAGCCGGTGTCAAGTGGAGTGCCCCAGGGGTCGGTCCTGGGGCTGGTTTTGTTCAATATTTTTATAAATGATCTGGAGGATGGTGTGGATTGCACTCTCAGCAAATTTGCGGATGATACTAAACTGGGAGGAGTGGTAGATATGCTGGAGGGCAGGGATAGGATACAGAGGGACCTAGACAAATTGGAGGATTGGGCCAAAAGAAATCTGATGAGGTTCAATAAGGATAAGTGCAGGGTCCTGCACTTAGGACGGAAGAACCCAATGCACAGCTACAGACTAGGGACCGAATGGCTAGGCAGCAGTTCTGCGGAAAAGGACCTAGGGGTGACAGTGGACGAGAAGCTGGATATGAGTCAACAGTGTGCCCTTGTTGCCAGGAAGGCCAATGGCATTTTGGGATGTATAAGTAGGGGCATAGCGAGCAGATCGAGGGATGTGATCGTCCCCCTCTATTCAACATTGGTGAGGCCTCATCTGGAGTACTGTGTCCAGTTTTGGGCCCCACACTACAAGAAGGATGTGGATAAATTGGAAAGAGTCCAGCGAAGGGCAACAAAAATGATTAGGGGTCTGGAACACATGACTTATGAGGAGAGGCTGAGGGAACTGGGATTGTTTAGTCTGCAGAAGAGAAGAATGAGGGGGGATTTGATAGCTGCTTTCAACTACCTGAGAGGTGGTTCCAGAGAGGATGGTTCTAGACTTTTCTCAGTGGTAGAAGAGGACAGGACAAGGAGTAATGGTCTCAAGTTGCAGTGGGGGAGGTTTAGGTTGGATATTAGGAAAAACTTTTTCACTAGGAGGGTGGTGAAACATTGGAATGCGTTGCCTAGGGAGGTGGTGGAATCTCCTTCCTTAGAAGTTTTTAAGGTCAGGCTTGACAAAGCCCTGGCTGGGATGATTTAATTGGGGATTGGTCCTGCTTTTGAGCAGGGGGTTGGACTAGATGACCTCCTGGGGTCCCTTCCAACCCTGATATTATATGATTCTATGATACCTCACTTTATTTTCATTTACTTCTTATTACTTATAAGAGGAGGATGAATGAAAAATGGGGGCAGAGTGGGGAGATAAGAGAGAATGTTCTTTTTCTTGGCGGGGTCCCAAAGAAGGGCCCCAAAAATGAAGCTGAGCACAGGGCCCCACTAACTCTAAATCCACCACTGGTTTGGAAACCTTATTTAGGAGCCTGTTTTTGAAAACGCTGGGCCTAAGCTCTTTATGCTGGGCTTGAAATGGGCTCTGGATCTAGCATAAAATGTGGGAGTGTGTGCTCTTGAATATCTAAAGAATCTTACTGCCCACATCCCTAGGACTAGCATGTTAGGATGTTTTAGAGTTGGCAGCCATTGCAGCAGATGCCAGCTGCTGCTGGCTGGTTTTACTTCAGTGGCATGGAGATGAGGGAATTTTGTTCTAGGTTCCAAGACTTGATATGCCCAAAGAGAGAAGGAGGGCCAGATTCATAGGAGTGTCCACACTCTGTGCAGTGCAACACAGCACCCAAAGTGGGTAAAGCAAAGCCTTTCTCTTCCTGGTCTGATTCTTCACCAATGAGCAGTTCAGAAGAGAGAAGGGGGCACTAAAGCTGAAGATTGAGAAGGATTTCCAGCAGTGGGAAGTGAAGCAGCTTGGGATTCCTGCTTGGAGTCAGTCCTGAGCTGCCCTCTCTTCACTGCCGGAAACCATCAGCACTTGGTCTCCATCTCACATGATCTGCCCCTCTTCTATCGGTGCTAAGTCATTCAGCAACCCTACAAAACACTAGGGGGCAATAGAATAAACTGGGTGGTGGGCTCATAGAGGTTGGGAAGGAACCGAGTTGGCAGCACGTTGGGTGGCACTGGGCATTGGGCAGGGAGAGGAAGGAAATTGGCTTTGATGGGTTGGGGAAGAGTTAGGAGTCTTTCAGGTGATTGTCAAAATGGTTAGAGAAGAAGAGGGTTTCTGTTTTAATCATCTTTAGTGCATGTCACTAGGGACACCTAAACTCGTCCTCAGTGCCACAAAGGTTAATGGGAATACTAAAGTGTAATGTGACATTTGTTTTTTCAATGCTACTTGCTTTAAAAAAAGTAAAGTTTTATGTGTATGGCAAAGTTCTTCAGCAGAGGAGCAACAAGATGCTGATGATAGGTTATTAACTTCCAGAATTCTGCTAAGATGTAATGAATTATATTTACTGTGCAAGTTTTCAAGCTTTTATCTTAAGTACATGCCTCCAACCCATTAACTTATCTTATGGCTGATTCTGAGTTTAAAACAGGTTTATGTAAACAGAGCATGGCAGTGAAGCAAAATACTTTTTAAAAGAAAAGAGTGAAATCAGTTCACAAATTTTGACTTTGTTGAATAAGTATTGTGTGTTCAATAGGGAAGTGTTTTCCAAACAAGTGCAAGCTGAGCACAGATCAGGAAAATGGAACCAATCATATCTCCCTTCAATCCTGCCATGTGTTTTTAAAGGCCTACCCAGAATGAATGGTCACTCAGCATATACTGTGTAGACCTTTGTGATACATCTTCCCTCCTTTCTTATATGCTTTGATCAGTGGAACAGTAACACTTAAAGTACCTTAACCATCATATAAGTAGAACCCATTTGAAGTGGGACAGTTGACACCTCAGAGCCATTTTTCCAGGCTCTCTGCAAACTCAGACAGACATTGCTCCATCAGTTACACTTGAGTCACAGTTGATTTCCCTCGCCTACAACACACACCATAACAGCTAGAATTTAGCGCTTTTTTTCCCAAACAAAGGCTGAGACTGAAGAACAATTGAGAACTCAGTATTAACAAGGTACATCTGACATTCTTTCAGATGTTTAGTTCTTACTAATATTACATCTGTGTAGAAGTGGAACCAATTCAATTAATATTGTGCTTTAAGAGAATATACCATGCTGTAAATTTGGGGAAATGGGAAACACCTGATTGGCATGAACTGTATAAACTCTGCTGCATGTACATTATGACAGGGATAACAACAGCGCTCTTTTGCAAATGTCTTTTCTCATTCACTTTATAGCACTTTGCATCACAATATAATTATGTATAATTGCTTGAAAAAGCACTTACACATCTAGTCCCCTTGGGGTGCAACTTTGTGCGAAGCATCGCACGGTCAGTGTTTGACTAAGGAGGGAAGTTATCTGCACCAGTACATGGTGTTCTCTGGGACTGGAAACATTTGCAATGCCTCCCACAGGAGTGAGATCCACTGTAGGGGGCTATATCCTACATAGCTTTAATTCATATTTAAAACCTCATTATCTGCCATCTCCTGTACTTACTTCTCCCCTACCCTGTTATCTAAAAACATGTTTCTGATCAATTTAGTTTACTTTATACTTTTACAATGCCTGCCATCAGGTTTTACAGAACTAATTGATTTTCACAGCACCTTCCATTTCATAGATGCGGAAAGTGAGGAACACAGAAATGGAGTGACCTGCTCAAGGGCACAGAACAATTCTGTGACAGATCCAGGAATGAAACCCATGTCCTCCATTTCAACCACTAAACCATACTCCCTCTCCTTCCTCTGTGTAGATAAATGACCATTCTCCCCTTCCTCTCTGCTCCCAAAGAGTAACACTCGTCATCTCGGTTACCTGATATCCCATTTAAGGCTTCTGAGATTGGTTGAATTCTCCTTAGTAGAGTTGGGTGAATTTTTTTGGATGAGTAGTTGATTCCTAAAAAAAAAAAAAAAAATTTTTGGTCCACCCAAAACTATTTGTGGATTTGATGCGCACAGTTTTGAACACTTACAAAACCACAGGAGGAGGTGGGGGTGCTGCTGCCACCACCGCCCCTACACCTACCCCTACCCCCAACTTATAACCTTGAGCCCAGTGGTTAGTTCACTCAGCTGGGATGTGGGAGGGACAGGTTTGAATCCTTGCTCCGGGGACACACACCCCAAAATGCACTTTTGATTCACCAGAAATGTTCCGATTTGGTTTGACCCTGAAAAATCACTTATTCACCAGCTATTGTCTTTGCTCTCTTTTTTGGAAGGTTCTATCTTGACTGAATTGGGGACCGGGTCTTCTCAGTTTAGCAATTCTCAATGTGTGGAACTACCTCTCTGAGATGGTCAATTGGAGACCCTCCACAGCTAAAATCTTGGTTCCGGCTCTTTCTATTCCAGTCAGTCCATCCTTGACCATTTAAATCACCCTTCTTTATTACCCCTTCCAAGCATTTGGGTTTTCTTGTTTTGCCCATATCTGTCATTTGTGAGGAACAGCCAGTATCATCAAAGCCAGAATGACGGCAATCACTGTTCATCTTGTTCTATGGTCCATCCATGCAGATGCTTTTTAGGTATTTTATAAAATCCCAAAACAATGAATAATACACCAACATTTCTAATATGAATGGCATAGCATGTACTATAAGGCATGATCTATTTGTATAGCATTCAGACCCAACAGTGATTAGTAAGTTATCAATGCTTAGGCAGACTGATGGTGTGGTTTTTATTAATATTATTTCTGTATGTTACCTCAGTAGTCTGGATCTTGGGTTAGGAAAACTCGACTTGACAGTAGGTTGAAATGCTCAAACATTAGAGGCATGTAACATTTTACAGAGATTCTTTTGCACAGTTTGGCAAATTGTCGGTACAATTATGAGGGGTCCCATGCTTCCTCTTCTTGGGGGGGCGGGGGAGTTCAGGGTGCAGTTTCCTGTCCCTGAACTAGGGTATCTACTGTCCCACTAGTAACCAGAGAAGGGTAGTGGAGAGGGAGGGCTCTGGGTCCCATCCCAGGGTCCATAGGGATAGTGGTAAACCACTTGAACTAGTGTTTCCTTCCCCTGGGCTACTTCCCTCTCCTGCTCTTTAGCTTGTGGGGCTTCCTGCCTTCTCTCTCTACAAGAGCCGGGTTTCTCTTTACCTAGGGTCTTGGTCTTCTAGCCAACCATGGCACTTCTCCAAACTCTCCTCTACTTCAACTCCTCTAACCTGCTCTCTGCTCCAACTCCAAACCACTCTACTCCAGCTCCTTCCCCTGGCTGATTGAAGCAGGGGGGTTTTATCAGGTGACGAGCTTCAGGTGCTCTAATTGGCTTCAGGTGCTTTTAATAATTTATAGAAACCTTTCTTCCCTCTACAGGAAATAAGGCTTCTCCTCATCCTGGGACTTACATATCTCTCCCATATCACTCTCCTGCTGCCTTCTGGCCATGCTGTATCACAACTGGTACAAAAGTAAGCGACAGCTAGAATAGAAGCATGAGCTGAAAGCGTGCCTTGCAGTGGCATACACAATTCTCTGTTTCTGACTTGTGGTCAGAATGTCCTGTCCTGTCCTGCAGAAGTACCTCTGGGAGGGAGTTAGGAATGGAAAGATGTGTGCAGGAGGATTCCCATGCAGAGCCATCTTGGGATGGTTCTGTAGGGAAATTGAAGGGGTTTGCTCCTCTCCCCCTTGGTACAATCATCAGAAGCCACAGGTTCTATATAAATCCTGGGGAATTTAGAGGAGGCTGAGGCCATCTGCATGGAGGCTCTGTGCAGGCTAAGATACTCCCACTTGATCCTATGCTGTATGGCTCCATTGAGGCTGCTCTGGCAAAGGATTCCTTAGTGACAGCTGCCTCAGGGCGCAGCTTTTAAATAGGTGTTTCCCAGTGTGGATAGGGTAACTGGAAAGTTAATGCATGGTGGGGATGAGAACAATGTGCAATCTGCTCCTCACATGCCCCGGCTGTGGCTCTCCCATAACAATGGGTGGAGAGTGTCACACAGACAGTGGACATCCTCTACCTGTTGAGATGGGGCAGATCCATGTGGAGGGCACCACTCTTAACTGCCCTAACATATATGAATTGCTTATTCCACAGTATTTATAGCTCAGTGAATTCTAAGCATTTTCCGCCTTAGGATATAACTACCAAGCAATATATTATTGCTTTAGCATTACTAAACTAAGGATAGATTGGGTGACTGATAAGATAAAGTATGTCTGTGTATAGTAAGGCCATTATCAACAGGCGACAGTCAGAACTGTATGTCAATCTTTGTGCCATCCTGTCAAACTAACACTAACAACCAAACCAGTCCAAGCCGCACTCTGCCAGATGTCAAACGACATGAGTAACAGCTCCTTATATATATTCTGACAGTGTGAATGGGAAACATCCTGGTGGCTGCAGGAGGGGGAAAATATCAACATTAATAAATTCAATTCTGACTTTTGGCCAAGATGTCTACAATCCCAAACCAGAGCACTCAGTGCAGATATGGGAATGATTTCACTGCCAAGTCTTAGCTATTAATACTACTTACAACAATCATATCATTCTAATCAGCATTGCTTTGCATTAACTTGAATTCAAGCCTATTCCTCTGTCTCCCCGCATTCTGGAATTTACACAACATGTTAGAACACTTAACTCTGTGTGGTCTTTGTGATGCATTGTATCGAGTTAAGAACTACTTGGGGGGAGTACTCTGAGGAAATTACTTCTCCTCAAGCTAAGGAACCCTCATCTTGATTGTCCAGTTCTTCTCATGGTTAGATCTAATGATGGGCCTGGCCCAAGGCCCCCAGATCTTAATAATCTCTAGCTTTAAAGTTCAGATCCAGAACTGCAATCCATGTCTCTACAGCAAGCACATCTAAACCTGAGGACCCAACACCCCTTTACTCTGGGGCTCGGACCAGTCTTCACTTAGGTCAAACTTGCAAGAACAATCTCCATGTCACATGATTTTATGAAGCAAAGCCCCTTTCATTTACAGGTTCTCACAACTTCAAAATTTCAGGTTCAGACCAGGCCGCTAATAACCAAAACTTGGGACCATCTGGTGGTGGTTTAGCTTTTGCTAAAACGTGGTAATCTCAGTCCAGATCCAGGTGGACTGGTATTACCCGAAAGACATCACTGGTATCAAAATTAGAACCAAATGGCCCTCACATTGTAACAGCCTCAGTGTACAGACAAAGATTGAATGAACTAGAGACTGTACTATCTTCTAAGGGCCTAGTCCAGTGCTTAGTGAAGTTATTAGAAAGACTCCCACTGACATCATTGGGAACTGGGTCGAACTTGGAGTTTGTCCTTCTAGATCAGGGTTAAAGTGTACTGGCAGGATAGTGTGGGGTATTGGCAGTAGTAATGCAAACCTATACTGTAGCTTGGATAAATACAGGACTCCAGTCTCCAAGGTTGCTAGCCTGGTACTTTTCACCAGTATTTTATTTGTTTGTGTTGTTTTGTTGTGTAATTCACCATCTCAAAAGCAGAGGAGAACCCATGCCATGTGCACGGATCTATATCTCAGCGCCTTTTAGAACTCTTACTCTCCCTGACTTCACCAGGTGAACAGAGTCTAATATGCTAATGATGAGATGGCAACTGTGCAAAGTCCCCCAAGGCTATATATGCATTTAAAGAACCCATTCATCACAACCATCTAACATGGGCATGTATAGAGGATTGTGCTGTTGTTTCAGGTTCCAATCAGACAGCACCATCACTGCATGTTTCCACCCATCTGAATTACACATTAGTGGCAACTACGTTACAACACTAGTTGCTATATCAAATAAATCAATTAGTTCAAGGGGTTGTATTAATTTACTAGTTAGTTATAGTAGCAATAACAAGTAAATATGAGATTTCCACCATTCATACTATATTGATTACAATAAAAAAAAAACACCTTTGAACTTATGTTTTGTGAAAATATCCTACATTGCTTTAACAAGAAAGTAAACTCATCAGGACAGGGAACGTGTTTTACACTGGTCTATCTCTCTGCCTGTTTTGGTACTTCTGCAGCTGTTGTCAAAGGAGTATTTGAGTTCCTTACATGAATTTTGATGAAAATTAGTGAATTTATCCTCATAACACCCCTGTTTGTAAAGCATCTTCTTAATGTACAGAGCCACATAGATGATTACTATGACTAAACAGCACTCTTGAAAGAATGTTTGTTCTTGTTGTTCAAGAACATTTCTTGAGCATATGTAAGCATAGGTGCCGACTCTATGGGTGCTGCAGAGCACCCAGGGGGAAAAATTAGCAGGTGCTCCACACCCACCGGCAGCCAAGCCCCCCCTGCTCCCACCACACCTCCTTCCCCCCTCTCCCTCCTGAGCGTGCCGCATCCCTGCTATCCCCCCTCCCTCCCAGCACTTCCTGCCTAACAGCTGTTTGGCGACACTTAGGACTTTCCAGGAGGGAGGGGGAGTAGTGGGGACGCGGCGTGCTTGCGGGAGGAGGTGAAGAAGAGGCGGGGACTTGGGAGAAGGGCTGGAATGGGGGCAGGGTGAGGGTGGTGCAGGGCGAGGCTGTGGGAGGGGGGGGTTGAGCACCCACAAGGCAGAGGGGAACTCGGCGCCTATGTATATAAGGCCAAAGTAAAGCAGTGTCTATGGGATAAAAATGTAAAGACTGTATGAGATGGCTTTTATAGCTGATGCCTTTGAACAGACTCAGGCGTCTATTTAGGGCAGGCCACTGAAAGAGGGGTTTAAAACTGGTGGGAAGGGAGAATCCCATTTTGCCCCTGGGAAGAGAGAAGGGGGTTGGGAGCCTAAACATTCTCTTACCAAAAATCATCCCTCTACTGGTAACTCCTATCCCAAACTTCCCAGCAAAACAGAGGAACCCAAAAGGTGCTATCAGTGTAAGTCCACTGATCACCTGAGGAATACATGCCCTGTGCTAGGAGGAAGCAGGCAACCAATAGCTCATGTTAGTTCTGCTGACCTCAACACAGAAACCCCGCAAGCAATTGAAACCTATCATATTGGTTTTGTGAGATCAGCCTCTGCAGAACCAGATCTGGAGAATGTTAAGGTTGTCCAGATTAATGGCAGGAAATACTTGAGGCAGAGGGAAACAGGGGCCCAGATCTCTGGTTAAGCAGAGTTTGGTCCCAATGGCCAGTATGTTACCTGGCCAAATGGCAGAGGTGGGGGAGGGGAAAGCAGATTCCTCATACCACTAGCTAAAATTCATGTGGTTTGGGAAGGTTTGGAAAGTGTTTTGACTGTGGGGGTAATGGAACACCTATTTGACCTGCTCCATGGTAATGATTTTTTTCTTGTAGCTCAGGTTAAAATATTTGCCTCACATAGGTGGGAGCAGCTTGCATGCCAGAGGCTGTGTGTGAACAGCCCAGGAGCGGGGGTTCTCACAGCAGAGCAGGGTAAGGCTGGCTCCCAGAGTTCAGGATTGGAGTGACCTAGCAGATCACCAGTCCAGATAAGTCCAGGGGAACATCACGTACAGATTTCAGGCTGATCTTAAAGCTCTTCTAATAGAGGGAGAGCAGAGAGAGAGCTCCCAAATCCTACAGTCTTTGCTCCATAAATTGCACTGTGACATTGCCTCTGTATTTGATGTGGTTTCATTGCAAAAGCACATAAAAGCCTGCAATCTCCTCCCTCCATCAACCTTGTAAAAAAGGCACATAAAGGTTCAGAGTTTGGCTGTGATTAATTTGGTTTCTCATCATAACTTCATCTGGTGCCATGAGATGGCAGCTTCAAAGAGAATGTTACATCCCACTCCCACAGAGTCAGGATTCACTTAAAAACTACAAAGGAAATCCTACCGGGCATTGTGATCCTCACCCCAAAAACCACCCACCCGCTCTCATTCCTGTCCATCTTTAGTAGTCTTCTTGGAAGTTAGCTGCTAAGTCACCTCTTACCTCCTGTATCTCCAAGAGGCTCAGCTTCCACTGGACAAATGTACTCTTTCCTATTTCCTTGCTCTCTATCTTCCTTTCTTTCTTCTCATCTTACAGCTTGTCTCCCCCTTCACCTCCCCCCTTGCATCCTTTTTCTCTCCCAATCCTGAAAGTTTCTCCCTTCCTATCCTCTACAGGTTTCTTTTCCTTTCTCTCGTCCCCACGCCAGAGGGCTGCCATCCCAGGATAATGTATATAGACAGGGAGTGAGGCAGGCAGCACTGGTGATTGCCTCCCTGCCTGTGGACTTAAATAGATGTATTAGCAATGAACAAGAAAGGAAAAGTGGCAGCTGTAACAACAGATGGAATAGCTACTCCTAATGTCAAGAAGAGAAAAGGAAGGATGGAAAGAGTCATTCTGGAATCTTAAGGACATGGAAGTAACTCGTCTGGACCTGGGATATGCAGAAAATTGGGGCAATCCCAGGTATATATGCCCCCTTCCCATTTTTACAACACTTCCAGAATAAACAGATGGATAGACTCTACTACACTACTACTACTAGACTTTGCTATAACACCCTGGTAGCAACTGAAAATGAAGGCAAATAATGCAGTAGTACCCCATTTATTCAAACATCTAAGGAGCACCAGAAGCCTTTGGATATTCTGGGGATGTGATAAATGAAGGGGGGCTAGTTCCCTTTTATGGACACCCAGCCAGCCAGTTAGCTATAAAGTCCCTCTTTGTGGCTGTTCTCTGCTTGCTTTACCTGTAAAGGGTTAACAAAGTCCCCCAGATAAAGAAAAGGGCACCTGACCAAAAGAGCCAATGGGAAGGCTAGAACTTTTTTAAATTGGGAAAGAAACTTTCCCTTTGTGTCTGTGGTTGTTCTCCAGAGAGTGGAGACACAGAGTAGCAATGCTGTAAGCAACTTTAAGACAGGTATGATCATAAATCATCAGATCATACCTAGAACTACTTATCTGGAACTCCCAAATGTGTAAGTAGATCAGGAATCTTTAGAAAGATGTGATTAGGTTTATTGCTAATGGACTCCTCTGTGCTAACCCCATATGCTTTTGTTTGCTTGTAACCTTTAAGCTGAACCCCCAAGAAAGCTATTTTGGGTGCTTAATTTTTGGAATTGCTCTTTTAAAATCCAGCAAAAGCCTAAGTTCCAGATGTATTTTCTTTCTTTTTTGTTTCTAATAAAATTTACCTTTTTTAAGAACAGGATTGGATTTTTGGTGTCCCAAGAGGTTTGTGCACATGTTGTTTGATTAGCTGGTAGCAACAGCTAATTTTCTTTGTTTTCTTTCTAAGCTCTTCCCCAGATGGGGAGGGGTGGTGTGAAAGGGCTTGAGGGTATCCCACAGGGAGGACTTCCCAAGTGCTCCTTCTTGAGTTCAAGGGGTTTTTTTTACATTTGGGTGGTGGCAGCGTTTATCAAGCCAAGGTCAGAGAAAAGCTGTAACCTTGGGAGTTCAATACAAGCGTAGAGTGGCAAGTATTAATTTTTAAAATCCTTGAGGGCCCCCACCTTCTGCACTTGAAGTGCCAGAGTGGGGATTCAGCCTTGATAGTGGAGCTGGCCCAATCAGCTTTGAAGTCTATACCCAGGGTTTCCTGTTTATAGATAATCAGCTTTCCCATTGATGGAGGTGCTGGCAGTTGCCGTATGGGTTGATTAGACTTCAGTGGATAAAGGTTACTGTGCCAAAGACAAGCCCTGGGGGACATCTTCAATCTTGGGATAAGAGAGAGCTCCAGTTAACTGCAGTTTGAATAAGAAAGGTACTAATACTTGACAAAAAAAGAAATAATTAATCAAACTATGCCACAAACATATTTACAGTATGTTCAAGGATACACATGTCCAGGTAAGGACATATTGCCAACCCATAGTAATAGTTAATTATATGAATTTTAAACAGCAGTAGATTCTGAGCTGGCTGAGCCTCTTTCTCAGCAAAACATGCATGAGCATTGAAAACTGGCATAGATTGGTGCTAAGGAATAATCCTTCTTTTCTTTGCCAGGGCTTGAAAACCTTATACATTTCCAAATGAATGGGTGAATTAACTCTGTTATTTGAATGACACTCCTCCTTCCAGTGGACTATAGAAGCAATGCAAATGATATTCAATCAATCTGATTCAATTAGTTTGTGTAATATTGGTTTTAACCTCATTGATAAGAACCTAAAGAGACATTTTTAAATGATTGTTTCCACTTTTATTGTCTTCCTTCTTTATTCAAATTCAGCACAGCAGAGTCAGTAAAGGAAAAGACTAATTTTTTTCTCCAAAAACTCTTTAAATCATTTTTAATTTATTTCTTTGGATTAATCAGCTCCTCTTCTCAAAATGAGAATATGAACAATTATTTACAAAGATGCCTGCTGAAATTATAGACTAGATAAATACCCACGATATCATCTTCCCTATCCAGAAAACTCCTCATGAGTATGACCTTTCTTTAACACACTTATATCCTTCTGAATAATATGAGAGAAAAGTGTGTCCTAAAAGTCAACAAACATAGAGACTCTGTCATACCAGGGGGGGAAGTATTCCAGAGCTGAAGCACCTTCCCTGAAGAACTTCACCCTTAACTGTCAGACCTCTCCTATTTAAATTTAAGGGATCTAGATCTCCTCAGCTGAACTTGGCTACCACACCAGCATATAAGCAAGACAGACAGGCCCAGATCCTGGCAGTTAGCAGCCTTAATATGTTTGAGGATCTGGGCCATGGTCTGTAAAGTTGCCGGGACCCATTCATTTAGGATTTTAGGTCAAAACCAACACCTTGAATTGTAAAAGGAAACAAACTGGAAGCCAGTGCATTTTGTGGTGCGTGTATGTAAAATGTTCCTTGTGAGAATCATTAATGACCAGGTGGGATGTTTCATTTGCAAGGATGGAGTTTTTGAATATACTTCAGGTGTAGCATTATTTAAAGTACATAGTATAATCAACTCCTAAAGTTCTGTCTGAAAGGAAATTCAGCTCTTTGCAGCTGCAAGTTAGGACCTATATATCTAGTGGCAGCTTAGCAGTCAATAGTATCTTCAGGTTGTGAACTTAAATAACAAATTGCAGGTGAGCTCCCTCAGCTGAGGAATCTGATAGAATCTCTGCAATTTCTTCCAGTTGTTTCCCTCACACCCTATGTAATAGCATTAGCTCAGTCTGATTTGGATACAGCAGGAAGGGCACATAAATAAATTCCAAATAAGGAAGATTTTATAGGATAAAGTTTCTCCAGAAGTACCTCATCAGCGTATGTTAGTGCAGGCCTTTTCAGCATTTGTATTTTATTTCTATCTGTTGTTCAGATGCTTTATTCTCTCTGGAAATGTGGCTGTGCATTGAAATAGAGATGATTTTTGTAGGGGTGGGAGTAAGAACCAGTCAGATAAAAGGGGTGTCTCAAGTACGAGGATAGTGATCTATGGCTCCATGTCTAGTTGGCTGCTGGTATCAAGCGGAGTGCCCCAAGGGTTAGTCCTGGGGCCAGTCTTGTTCAATATCTTCATTAATGATCTGGAGGATGGCGTGGATTGCACTGTCTGCAAGTTTGCAGATGACACTAAACTGGGAGGAGTAGTAGATAAGATACAGATGGACCTAGACAAATTAGAGGATTGGGCCAAAAGAAATCTGAGGAGGTTCAACAAGGACAAGTGCAGAGACCTGCACTTAGGACGGAAGAATCCCATGCACTTCTACAGACCAGGGACTGAGTGACTAGGCAGAAGTTCTGCAGAAAAGGACCTAGGGGTTACAGTGGACGAGAAGCTGGATATGAGTCAACAGTGGGCCTTGTTGACAAGAAAGCTAATGGCATTTTGGGCTGTATAACTAGGGGCATTGCCAGCAGATCGAGAGACATGATCGTTCCCCACTATTCGACATTGGTGAGGCCTCATCTGGAGTACTGTGTCCAGTTTTGGGCCCCACACTACAAGAAGGATGTGAAAAAATTGGAAAGTGACCAGCGGGGGGCAGCAAAAATGATTAGGGGACTGGAACACATGACTTATGAGAAGAGGCTGAGGGAACTGGGATTGTTTAGTCTGCGGAAGAGAAGAATGAGGGTGGATTTGATAGCTGCTTTCAACTACCTGAAAGGGGGTTCCAAAGAGGATGGATCTAGACTGTTCTCAGTGGTAGCTGATGACAGAACGAGGAGTAATGGTCTCAAGTTGCAGTGGGGGAGGTTTAGGTTGGATATTAGGAAAAACTTTTTCACTAGGAGGGTGGTGCAGCACTGGAATGGGTTACCTAGGAAGGTGGTGGAATCTCCTTCCTTTGAGGTTTTTAAGGTCAGGCTTGACAAAGCCCTGGCTGGGATGATTTAGTTGGGGATTGGTCCTGCTTTGAGCAGGGGGTTGGACTAGATGACCTCCTGAGGTCCCTTCCAACCCTGATATTCTATGTCTGTTTATAGATGTCTGTGTATAAATGCACTCAGAAGGATTAGAAGGGTGCCTGTCCAAATCATACTGACTAAGACAGTGGATGCTGAATTCAAGACCAATGCTTTCAGCTGATTAATAAAAAAAAAATACTCTTCTGTGGAGAAAAAATTAGAACAATACTCAAAAGCTGAGTAGAGAGAACACACTTAAATGACTTGTTTGGTTATACTTTTATCATCATGTTCTGCCAAGTAGCTTTTAAATCAGAAGACAGAATAGTATGGGGAAACCCTGTTAATCCTGCTTTTCTGACCTATTCTTGTTGGAGTATGAGCTTTGGAAGCAACAAACTACAGAAAGTCTATGCCACCTCCCTAACATTATTATCCCCCCCCCTGCTGTTTTAATTTATGTGTTTAATTTTGGTTTGCAGGGTGCAATATGGCTAATTGCTTGAGAACTGCACAACCTTACAAGTGAAATTTTGTTTTTTTTTATAATTGTGGCACAGCAAGTGTAATAATGTACATTTAATTTCTCAAAGATAATTATGCTAATAGAATTATTTGAATAAAAATTTACACTTTATGCAGGATAATGGCCTCCACCTCCTAATTTATACTAATGTACTTCTGTAAAGAATTTTAAATAAGCCACTTCAACCTGGGGCTGGCAGGGTGGAAGCACAGGACTGACAGTGCACCAAACCCTTAGGAGGAACAGAAACACTTTATATACATTGATAGTAAACCCTGCCAGAGGTCAGGTGTAGGAGCAGTGCTTGACAGACCCCAGAAGGAGCTTCATCCAGCCCCACTCACTTGGAAGGTCGTGTGAATCCAAGTTTGGCTTCTAGAGAGAGAATAAACAGAAAAGAAGGGTCCATATGTAAGGTCCTTCAGTGATATACCTTTAGGGAGCTGAGCACTCCTGCAAAGTGCTGAGTGCCCTTGACTCTCTCTGACGTGAGTGGACCTTAAGGAAGGACACGTCCTCACATGACAACTCGGCAGCTTATCCAATATTCAAAAGCGCTGAGCCCTCAGCTGCTCCCATTGACTTTGAAAGCAGCTAGAAACGGGGGAGAAGAGGAGAATGGCTTATTTTTAAGGCCCCTTCTTAAGCAGTGGTTGAGTTTAAGGGCTTGAAAAAGGCTCTGAGCAGGGGCGCTGGAACATGAGCATAGTTTGGGAAGCAGGGGGCTGCATTACCCCCCTCAAACTACAAGTCTTGTGCAGGCACGGAGTGGTGCTGGCAGGGGCTGCGCTTTGTGACAGGGGAGCTGACAAGGTGATCAGCTCCCCCACCATAAAGCGTAGCCCCTGCTGGTGGCACCAGTCTCTTCCTGAACGGGGAGCTGAGGTGGGCCTTTACTGCAAGGCCTGGCCCCTCTCCTGCTCCTCCTCTTCTCCTGGAGGCCCCACCCCCGGTCAGGCTGGAAACCAGAGCTGAGTAATAGAAAGAGCCATGCAGGGAGCCCCAGATCCTCCACCTGCCCTGAACAGTGCATCCCAGGGGGTGGGGATACAGGCTGGGGGCTGCTCTCGGACACACTGGCCCCCCACCAAGGGCAGGTGGAGGGTCCAGGGCTCCTCACAGTGGCCGAGGCTCCCTGGGCAATTCTTACCATGCCAAGCTCCAGCTTCTGGCCCGGCCAGGGGGTGGGGCCTCGGGAGGAGCAGGGGGCGGGGCCACAGAGGGGCAGGGCCTCATGGCCCATCCACTTCTACTTGAAGTTCCGGTGCTCCTGGCTCTGAGGAGACAAGGCACTCCATATACTGATCTTTGATATCCACCCACTTAAATTTATTTCTAAATATTTGAGTAATGCCTATAGAAGAATTTTCATGTGGAGACAACTTTCAAAATTTCCATTGTTGCAGAATGCAAAACAGCGTCTACTGAATATGAAATTGTAGAGTCCTGCACTTTGTCCCACCAAATTATTTCTAATGCAATGGCACTGGATAGGTCAATGCTGTTTTATATTTTAAAATCCTGTGAGCGTGTCTTAAATAGATCAGTAATTGGGCCAGAGCCCTGAATTCTCTCCAGATGCTTTATGCTGCTCTACTGAAGGAAAGGAAATGGCAAAGGAAAGGAGATGAAAAGCCAGTTTAACCAGGCACATTAGGATTCCCTCTGTACCATTTCTCTTCCCTACTCACAGGTGGGAGAGAGGGGACATGGCTCAACAGCTAAGGAGGATCCAAGCTTATGGTGTTTATAGTACCTCAAAATGTCTAACATGAATATCCAGTTGTTGCTCATAAAACCTTGCCATGTACCTGTTTTACTATTGATTACATCTGCAGCATTTCCCTGTCATTAGAATTAGGAACTATTGTAAATTTCATGGGAACCGCTTAAACAGTGAAGTGTGATAAATGAAGGCTTTTAAAGGTGCCGACTGTAATACTGGATTAATACAAAATGGCATGATTAATGCCTAGACAGTCAGATGATAATTTTGCTTTAATTATTGCAGTACTTTTTTTCTAAAGCCATAAGTGGATTTACTGGTGAAAGTACTGGACTGACAGCCCTAGAAGTTGAAGTTTAATTATCCACTGAAAAGCTGTATACACAAGCAGCAGGCTGTGCAAACCTCCCCTATGCTCTCCCAGCAGTGTACCTCTACTGTGTTCTGGATGAGTCTTCACTCTCCATACTCTGCTAACCATCCCTAGTACCTACTGAAATCGCAAATAAAGGGTTTAATTTGGTGGTCTTTTTGCAGCGTGGACATCAATCTACTAGACCACAGATTGAGGTCACCCCACTCATTTCACGAACAATGGTTATGATGGACCAAACTCTATTATCCAAAATATCCTCATGATTTCCCATTCTATGTATGGACAAATACTACTATGTCTCAGATACCATAGGGTAGTAACTGTTGCTATGTAATATTGACCATTATAGGCCATCAATTTATAACTACTTTTACTACCTACTGTAGCGGTATGGCTTCAGTATGGTGATTTACAGGTAAAAGGCTTCAAATTTCTTTTTTTTTTTTAAACTCCTTATTTTCATTGGGGACTTCTGAAAAATTGATTATATGAGAGGGACTCTTGCTTTTATGGAGTTATTTAATGTTGTTGTAACACATCTGTAGTTTGTTCTTCTTTTTGTTTTCCTCTGATAGCTTTAAATGCAGAGTGCCTTATAACCCTGGATGGGAGAACTGGTCTGCATAAAATAAGAATGGATATGGGTGTACACAGAAAACACAAACCAAATCTTCTTTATTTTTATTGCTGAAATTTGCAGAATAAACAGATTATAAAAACAGAATAGAGAGAGGTGATAACGTTATTATTATTTATATAGCACCATAAATGTGCATTCTGCTTAACAGACAAATAAAAGCCATCTCAAGAGATCACTTCAAGTTCATCTTCAGCATGGAGTGCAACTTTCTCTGGAACATTTTTCCTTTTTCTGAATTAGAAAAGCCAACATTTTCAAACTTGGTTGCCTTAAGTTTAGGAACTTAGGGCTAGAGTTTTAAAGGTATTTAAAGTCTGCTTCTTAAATCCTTATTTAAGCGCATAAAATACAAGGTTTGATTTTCAACAATGTTCAGCAGTAGATGACATTGGCAAAACTCCCATTGATTTCACTGGAGCCAGGATTTGACACTCAAAACTCCCATCAAAGTCAGTGGAGGTGGCCTGTGCACTGCTTCTGGAAATCAGGCCTTTAATTTAGTTTCCTAAATGTGGATTTAGGGACCTCGCTTTAGGTTAAAAATGTTGGCAAAAATTGCTGCTTAGCAACACACCAAAGAGTGTGATTATTTGTCACCTATTACCAGATTTAAGTAAAACTATACTAAGTTTTTGTTAAGAGGAGAGAAACTGAAGTTGGTCAGTCCTATAATGAGTCTGTGTGAAAGAAAAAGCATAAAGGCAGGACTGAGAGAAAGCATAGTTGGAGGACTGGTTTGAATTAGTTCATACTTCTCTGCCACCTACACATCAACAATATTGCACCCGCTTCAGGAAGGAAGAGTCTAGATTTTTCCTCATTCTGAACAATCATTGACTTCCCCCTTCTACCCTTTCTGTTTTGTCTATTTATAGTATAAGCTCTTCAAAGCAAGTGCTGACTCTCACTGTGTTGTGATAGTGCCTAGCACAAGGGACCCCCATTGTGGTTGGTGACTCTAAAACAGAGGGGGGCAAACTATGGCTCACGGGCCACATCCAGCCCGTGGGACCTTCCTGCCCAGCCCCTGAGCTCCTGGCCAAGGAGGCTAGTCCCAGGCCCCTCCCCTGCTGTTCCCCCTCCCCCGCAGCCTGGTCGGCCGGCCAGCGCTGTTGCAGAGCCACGGCCTGACCCTGTGCTCTGGGCGGCATGGCTGTAGTGCTGCTAGCCACCGGCGCTCCAGGCAGCGCGGTAAGGGGGCAGAAGGGGTTGGATAGAGGGCAGGGGAGTTGGGAGGTATGGTCAGGGGTGGGGGTTGTGGATAGGGGTTGGGGGCAGTCAGAGGGTGGGGAACAGGGGGGTTGGATGGGCCAGGGAAGCCAGGGGGCAGTCAGGGGTAGGGGGGGTTTGGGGGTAGTCAGGGGACAGGGAGCAAGGGGTGGTGGATAGGGCAGGAGTACCGATGAGGGGGGCATCAGGGGACAGGGGAGTTGGAAGGGGTAGAAGTCCCAGGGGAGCGGTCAGGGGGCAAGAAGCGGGGGGTTGCATAGGAGGCGGGGGCCAGGCCACACCTGGCTGTTTCGGGAGACGCAGCCTCCCCTTACCAGCCCTCCATACAATTTTGGAAACCCAATGTGGCCCTCAGGCCAAAAAGTTTGCCTGCCCCTGCTCTAAAAGCAGTACTATAGTGCAAAAAATAAGTAATAGTAGCCTTAAGCAGAGAGAAACAATTGTTCAGCTGCAATATTTCTCTGTGTGTAATGGCCTAAAGGTACCCCCAAATCAAAAGCTCATCTCTTAACATCTAAACATATTAAATGTAGATACTCTGAAACCTAGTATAGATATGTGTAGCAGCCGTGGTAGTCTGTAGCCACAAAAAGAACAGGAGTACTTCTGGCACCTTAGAGACTAACAAATTTATTTGATCATAAGCTTTCGTGAGCTATAGCTCACTTCATCGGATGCATGCAGTGGAACATGCATCCGATGAAGTGAGCTGTAGCTCACGAAAGCTTATGCTCAAATATATCTATACTAGTCTTATAACTAACCTTTTCTTCGTCATACACATGGCTTAGGGTTGTGAGGTATACTCTTCTTGAGTTTCTGTAGCTCCACAGACCACGAAATAACATCCCAATCACTGTACTCCTTCCAGTACTCATCCTTATCCATTTGAGAGAGAGTGCAGATGTGCAACCATGTACTAATGGGTGATAATCTTAAATTAAGCCTCCCGCAGACCGAAATTTGGAGAACAAAAACATAAACACTGCATTACTTCCTGCAAGATTTTGGGATTTAAATGCATGTTCCCAGCTCTCTGTGTGTTTGGAGGTAAGGGATGCAATATTAAAGCTTTTTTAAAGTCTGCCAAAAATACATGCTTGTCAATAATTCCTAAACAAAAATTGATTTAAAGGCAAAAATCCCTAGTGAATGCTTGGTTTTTCAATGGCACCTGTACAAATGGGTGGATTAGTAAATAGAGGGAAAAGGGGCAGTAGTCATCTAATTCTCATGTCCTTTAGAGTAAGAACTGACACTCTTTCTAAGAACTGTGAATAATAAAGTAGATGTTTTAGTACCATATTAGTTTCTTAAATTGCTCAAATTAGCAGGCCAGAAATGTTTGTCAAGAATGGAATTTAAATTTGGAATACACTTGTTCCCACATGGTCAAAGTGATTGCAGTGTTAGGGAAGATGTTATTTTTGCTTCAGAATGTTTTATCCTGACAGTTTCAAGGCCTATACAACCTCTCTCTCTTTATGTTCACGTTCTAATCACTGGAATATTTGGTGAAATTCTGGCTGCAGTGAGGTGAATGGGAGTTTTGCCATTGACTTCAGTGGAGCCAGGTTTTTGCCTGTTTATACAGACCAAAACAAATCTGTCAGAGATGAGTCACTGTGTAGGGTCAGCTAAATTAGAGCTTGACCCTTCACTTTCTTAACCCATATCATACCGAGGATGGCATCCAAAGTACGTAACAAAGGAGGGGTAAGTAGTACATGTGGAAGGCATTTATTCCTACAGTCCTATTTCTGAATAAATGCTTCCAGACACAATCCTCTTTCTGAACCATGGAATCAGAACAGAGAGATTATAAATAGGCTTGGAAAGGTGGGCTTTTTGTTGGAAGATATCAATAAATGTCAGTTTCACCCTGTGCTCACAAACCAATGAAAAAGTAAGAAAAATGCTGCTTGAGAAATTACTTGAGTTTGATTTAAGGACATTTAGTTTGTCTATTTTGACATGTGATGTTGACAGTTATAAAGCTTTAATATTTTGAATCTTGACTTCTACTGTCATTAAATAATTGTTTGTCGAGCCCATTCTCAGGAACCTCTTCTCCTCATTTCCCTCTACTGTGAAAATTTAACTCAAGCATCTTTTTCATTTTTTTATTAAACACATATATCAATATTATCTGTCAAAATTTTCAAAAAAGAAACACTGAATTCTGCTAAGCCTAATTTTAAAATGACAGAGATGAGAAATTTACCCTGACATTTTATTTTGAGTCATCAGTGAAAAGGGCAGATAGTCCCTATCTGTTGTTCAAGGGTCTCACTCAGAGCCTATTAAAGTCTATGGGAATCTGCCTATTGATTTCAATGGGCCTTGGATCAGGTGCCAGTCCAAGGGGTTCCAAAAGGCAAGAATTTGAGGTCTGTGAATGCACTTACCAGCATGCCTTTCCAGAACCCTCCAGGAGGAGCAGTATGGTTGCACTTTGTCATAAATATAAAGGGAAGGGTAAACCCCTTTGAAATCCCTCCTGGCCAGGGGAAAGCTCCTCTCACCTGTAAAGGGTTAAGAAGCTAAAGGTAACCTCGCTGGCACCTGACCAAAATGACCAATGAGGAGACAAGATACTTTCAAAAGCTGGGAGGAGGGAGACAAACAAAGGGTTTGTGTGTCTATATTCTGTCTTTGCCGGGGATAGACCAGGAATGGAGTCTTAGAACTTTTAGTAAGTAATCTAGCTAGGTACGTGTTAGATTATGATTTCTTTAAATGGCTGAGAAAAGAACTGTGCTGAATAGAATAACTATTTCTGTCTGTGTATCTTAAGGTTTTGCCTAGAGGGGTTCTCTATGTTTTGAATCTAATTACCCTGTAAGATATCTACCATCCTGATTTTACAGGGGGGATTTTTTTATTTCTATTTACTTCTATTTTTATTAAAAGTCGTCTTGTAAGAAAACTGAATGCTTTTTCATTGTTCTCAGATCCAAGGGTTTGGGTCTGTGGTCACCTATGCAAATTGGTGAGGCTTTTTATCCAACATTTCCCAGGAAAGGGGGGGTGCAAGTGTTGGGAGGATTGTTCATTGTTCTTAAGATCCAAGGGTCTGGGTCTGTAGTCACCTAGGCAAATTGGTGAGGCTTTTTACCAAACCTTGCCCAGGAAGTGGGGTGCAAGGTTTTGGGAAGTATTTTCGGGGGAAAGACGTGTCCAAACAGCTCTTCCCCAGTAACCAGTATTAGTTTGGTGGTGGTAGCAGCCAATGCAAGGACAAAGGGTGGAATATTTTGTACCTTGGGGACGTTTTGACCTAAGCTGGTAAAGATAAGCTTAGGAGGTTTTTCATGCAGGTCCCCACATCTGTACCCTAGAGTTCAGAGTGGGAGAGGAACCTTGACACACTTGGAGCAGTGATATAAAGAATCAGGTGAAGTGCTATTTGACAGTTTACTCAAGCTACCTCTGGCCTTGATCCAGTAAAACACCTAAACATGTACTTCACTTTCAACACGTGAGTGATCCCATTGAGGTCATTGGGACTACTCACACGCTTAGAGTTAAGCATATGCTTAAGTGTTTTGCTGGATCAAGGCCTCTATGCCCTTAATTCCCTGAAGGATTTATTAATAATTACAGGGGACATCCCTGTGACAGGGTGCCTGGAATGGACCACACTGAAAGCGCCACACTGAGAGCAGACTGCAAGAAACAGGGCAGACAATCCCCAAAGACTGGTGGTTTATTCTATGATTAGATTAACCAAAACAGTAACCCAGGAGCTTCTGTAGTACCTTTAGGCATGCCAGCCCTTGGCTCCCATCCAGACAAACGGGTCTAATATAGTGAGAGGTTACTGAAAACCCAATTTACCATATGTAAGTTTCTACTAATCCCAAAGGATCAGATGCTTACCCCCAGGTCAATGTGTATCTCAGATCTTTCCCAAATATCATGCTGTCAGCCAATCCTGAGTTTATTAACTAAAGATTTTACTAATAAAAGAAAAGAGAGTTTATTGAATGGTTAAGGAATATACATATAAGTGATTTTCAGTGTTAACAGACCAGGATAATAGCAGTGATGGAATAGACTGCTGGCTTGCAAAATCTCTGGTAACTTCCAAAAGACTGGAAGGTCTTCAGACCATTGTTCAAAACACTTCTTTTAGTTGTAAATCCACAGTCCAGAGAACTGGAGCAGGAATGAGGTAAAATGGAGATGTCTCGGGTGTCTCTTATATCCTCTGCCATGTGAATGAAAATTTACTGTCCCAAACAAAGCTCACAGCCTCTGTGTATGGAAAGTTATTGACAAAGATGGCATGTGAGGTCACATGTCCACATCACATGCTCTTACTTGTTTTGCTGAATCACAGGGGTAACCATTGGCTTCTTATTGTCTGAGGCATCTGCAGGAAGAAGCATTGAAAAGCTAATCTCCATTAAAGGCCCATCATCATCTGAATAGTCCAACAATTGAACGATTCATCAACACTGGGCAGGCTAGACTGGATGTAAAACTATCTTGTGGGTGTCATGCAAGAACAAAACACATGTCTGAGATGCAAATACATAGCAAATAGTCATAACTTCAAATACAAAGATGATACACGAGTAAAAAATGGGATTATCATATTTAGTAGATTTACAACTTTTTCCATTGATACCTTACATGACATACTTTGTATATGATTTGTTGCAATTGTATAACAGTGGTAGCAACAATGATATAAATGGCCATTTTCAATCATATAGTAGCACAAGCCTTTTACAGAGTATGGAGACTCGGCACACCCTGGTTGGGGTGAATGCAAGACTGTCTTTATTTCCTGTTTACTTCTTGCTCTCTGCCTCCTAATGGCCACTCTAAACATCCACAACTAATACCACAAGCCATCCATCATACCACTGGTCAGTACTAAAATTGATGTCTTTCCCCTTTTTTACAGATATCCTGACATTTGGCTTGGCATGCAATGCTCCAGCTTAGTCCAAGAAGTTGTTCTAACCAAAATCCATCTTCTTTAACACTGCAAAGGAATAGTCCCACTCAACCCAATCAAACATCTTCTCAGCACCTAAATAGATTAAGCTAAGAACCCTGGACCCATAGTCACCAGACTGATGCTTAATAAAGCCTGTTTAGTCTCTGTGAATAAAAGAACTAACCACCATATCTAACCATGCTGCTAGGACGTTTCCCAGAATTTTAACATCTCTTTAATTGTGAAATGTTCCTATCTAAGGCACATTCTTCCAGCGCTTTTCTTCTATTGGTATAAGCATAATAGTTGCATTGTAAGCAAGGGAGCAATCTCTTGTTTTATAATTTTTGATAAGTTAATTGAAAAACTGTTGGAGCCCAGCATCCTGGTCAATTTGCTCTTTCTCAGGGATGATCGGTAGTTGGTCCTTGGCTAGAGAGGAGGGTACAGTATATTACCTTTATTACCTACTTTGTATGAGTACAAATGATTTAATAACAGTTCTGAAAAATATTCTTTGTGTCAGGGAGGGTAAAAGTTACTCCCTGGACTTTAGATTCTTTAATTGGTTTTCCCTGAATCTGTTTTCTAAGTTGTCTTGGTAAACCTGAATCAGCTTTGTTACTCCTAAGAAATAATTTGTTCTTATTAAGATCAAGTACTCACTGCTATGATTTAATATGTTAAGTTCACCACTAATATTAGAAAGCCTGAACCAAAGCTCACTGAAGTTAATGGAGAGACTCCTAATGAGTCCAATGGTTTAAGTAGGGTTTCAGTCTTACTCTACTTAATTTACCTTAGTGGTAGGGATTTGATTTTATCTTTTCAATTTGAGATAAGTCCCTGACTATTATTACTTTAGATGGTGGCGGGATCATTTCTCTCTTCTTGTAGGCCTTAGCAGCATCCTGTAAAATAGACATCTGTGACACTATTGTCATTTTCAGCTATAATTTTCCTCATCCCTCTCCCGCCCCCATTTATCTCTTGAAACAGTTCTGAAATCATTCCTATTGCAACAGGTTAATGTTTATTTCACCAACTGTACCCTGCTTGTGGAATATCTAATAGTAATACATTAGTCCCCAGGTGAATCATAATATAATTGTGTCCAATGACATTGTTGGTTGAACCCACAAAAACTTTCTAGCTCGGTTTTTCAGGGTCTGGGGTGGAGGAGGCCATGCTGGTACTGAACTGATGTCTGTCTGAAAATAAATTGCATTACAGGCTGTAGGCATTATTTTCCCTTCAAGTTTAACTCAAACCTAAATCAGAAAGCCCTTTTACAAGTGTCCAGTGCATTTGTTGATAACACTGGGAATTCTCAGAATACATATCAATTTCAGAAGAAATGGAGCAATTAAAACCCTTCACTAAACAAAACTAACCTCGCACATTGTGTAGTACGAGGGACTGCGCGTTTAGGAAAATGACCTTTTAAGGCATTTTAGTCACAGTTGAACAAACTGATAAATTAGGAGTTGCTAGCGAGCAGTAAAGAAGACAAAAGAGAGGAGCTAGGGATTGAGGGGAGGAAAGACTGGGGGAAAGGGCAAGGAAAAATTATGGTGTTGCCAGACCTGAATGTTCCAAAGCTTGAGTCAAGCCCCCCAAAATCAAGAGAATGGCCTAAAATCATATTTTGAACATAAAACAAATGTTGAGTTCCTTTACTTTGCTGTCTCATTTCTGAGCCTTTTAGGTCATGTTTTTGAGCTTTTCTCCACAAACATGGTGACTAAAAAGTTCATTTTAAAAAAATGAAGATTGAGATTTTCATGTAATCACTTCACTCCAGAAACAGAGGCTTCAAGCAAAAAACCACATATCATGAGACTCCTGATAAAATCTTTCAAGTTGCAACACTGGAACTGGGTGTGCAATTCAGTCACCAGAGAGGGAGAAAGAAGAGGTCATGTACATGAATAATGGAAAGTATTTTCAGGGATTGCTAAAAGAAAGAAAAAACTAGAGAGTTGATCCATTAGTAGCCAACATCTGAACTGTCGAACCAACAGTGGAATGCCAAAGAACTAAAAAAGGCTCCCTGGTGTTCCATTATCAATAAGTGAGACAGAAAGAATGGTAGGGAAAAAGATCTTTATAAAGTATGCTGAGCAGTCACATATAGTAAGATCTGCCTATTAACATTATGTATCTATAACCTGCCTATTATCATTTTCTGTATAAGCTTCTTGAGCCGTGCATGTGCATTATTAATTATTTGTATTGTGGGGTCTCAGTGGGCTAGCCACATTACATAGGTAGAAACAGTCCCTGTTCTGAAGAACTTAGTCTAAAAAGGAAGGCAATATATGAAGGGTGGGTAGAGAGATATCAAGAAGTGCATAAAGAAAATGTTAGTTAATAGGCACATTTACAATGTTCTTAAACTCCCTATATAGTCATAAAAAGCTGAGTTCAACAGCCAGATGAAGTATAGAGGGATTGCACATCTTGCTATCTAGTCTTCTCCAGGAGATGCAAAAATACAACGATGCAAAAAAGCTTAAAACTCCAGTATCAATGTATAGACAGCACTATAGTAGATTAATTATCTACCATAAGCCAGTCTGAACATTATTGCTGGACCAGAGAAAAATAACTTTTAGTGCTGTAATTAAAAATGTGTTGTTAAGCCACCATGATTCATCCTATGAATTCCAGTGAGAGTCTGCTACAATAGCCCTTGTAAACTTCTCTGCCTTTTCAATGTGCTCTAGGAGTGGCAAAAGGTTTTAGTAAAATACAAAAAGGGGACATGTTTTGTTCTTGTTCCTCACTTTGGATGCAAAGTACATATTAGCTATTCCTCAGACAATACTTGGTTTTTTAATGGGGTTAAAGGCTGCACAATGTATCTGAGTCTTTAGACGGATGTTAGGGAGGAAGGAAAAACTAGTACTATGAAAAGGACATATCATACCATTACTTGCTTCTTTCAACATGAGTTCTCTGGCATGTTATCTAAAATACTTGACTGTGATCATCCTTGGTCTATTGACATTTGGAGGGAGGGTGGGAGCAACATGGTTTTCTGTATATGTTTGATTTCCAGTGCAGTTTTGCCCTATTGGCCCCAGAGCCTCAGGGATCAGAGCTTGGATATAATAAATCAGGAAGTGGCCATCTGCACACTTTGTATACCAAAAATCCTCAGGTTTGACCTCTCTAAGTCCTCAAACTAATCCATTGTCCAAGGGCTTTTTACCCAACAATCTGATCTTTTTCTCTTTCAAGATGGAGAATTCTATTTTCCACTTCACCACGATGAGAGTCAAAAGTCTTTGATTCATACTCCCCAGTTCTCTCCTTTACCGACAGTTCCATTACAGAAATTTTTGACTATCCATTTTCCTTTCAGGTAAGGTTAAAAGCCTTCCAGTTCTGACGGCTGTGGAGCTACAACAGGCTCAGGAGACTTGCAGGAAAGTTGTGTGTCCTTTAATGGCAAATGAGGAGGAATTCACATTTCTCACACAGTGCTTTTCTTTTCTTTGACCAACAAGAGTTACTTCTAGGTATTCTAGGCATCACTTGGTAGAAAGGATCAGCAAAGTGGCTGTTGTTAGGGAAAGGGAAAAGAAATATGAGACACTCCATTTAAGTTTGGCAAAATGAAACTACCACCTTCATAAAAGGTGAGAGTACCATCCATTCCCAGTTTCTTAAGTTTGTCAGATCTCTTTACATCCTTTACAATGTCCAGAATGAGATTCCAAACTTTGGTGGCTTGAAAAATGTTCACTTAGGCTTTTTCATTATTTGAATGAGAGGAAAACATTTTTTCACCTCTTTGCACTTCCCAGTTTGGGTTGGAAGCAGTAATATCAAAATACCGCAAGGAATACAACAGAAGTGTCATGGTACTCTTGGTCTTGAGAGAACAAGGAAGTACTGAAAAGCTCAGGAGAGCCTGATCTGGTGAGATCCAAAGTGGTTTGGATAAGCCAAAAATTGGGATGGTTATCTGAGCCCCTGAATTGCCTGAGATTTCTTCTTCATGATGTATAATGTATTTTGTAAAATTCTTTGGCTGTTTACCAGATATGCTATAACAGCTGCTCTAAATTAATTTTAAATAAGTGTTTATAATGTATATTACTGTCATAATAAACTTTTAATGGTCCCAAAGGAACCATTAAGTTTTATCAACTAAACATATATTTTGGGCCTTTTAAAAAGCATAGACCTCTTGTATTAGGGACAACAAAGATCACCTGAATCGTTCAGCGATGCAGCCTTTATTTTGTATGACTGCTCATTTTATTCTGCTTCTGTTGATTATCATTTTTAACTTGCTCCAGAATATCTGGTATGATGGTACGTTCACCAGCTCTTCTGTGAATTTTATTCCAAGGCCCAGTTGCTGTTACTGTTAAGTGGTTAAAGTCTTATTCAGTCCTCACACTTCCGAAGTTTCACTTTACTCAATGAGAATTTTGTATGAATGAAGATTATGTGAAAGCAAATTAAGGACCTCACAATTTGTCCCACTGGGCCTAAACCTTTTCTTTCCTAGCTCCAGGTCACTGCTCTTTGTCCAGTCATCTTCCCACACAATTAATAATTTATTTAAGTTATCCACTGATTTGTATATCTCCTTATTTTACAAGAAATTCAGTATTTCACATCATTAATGCATTAACTTCCCTATCTGGGAAAAATAACTCTTCACATAGATTTCTAACCAGGTATCCTCACGCCCATATTTATTTTGAGCTTTGGAATCCACATCTAGTACAAATCCTGTGCCTGGTGTTCGTTGTTCCTTCTCACCCTGGTTTAATTCAGTTTTAAATTAAAACTTTGAGTTTTCAGAATGCAATATGATATGAGTGAGAAGACTTTTATTTTAATTTCCTGATGGCTGAGATTTTAAATTGAACATTAGCCTTACATTAACAATGTTTAGAAACAATTAATTCCCCTGCATTTAATCAAAAAAGAGAGAATAAAAATGTCCTGTACTTTATAACACTGATTTTTAAATATCCCATAGGGACTTTGAAGATCACACTATGTTGCAGTGGAATTGGAGGACATAAGGTGTTTCTGTTTCAAATTTTTAACTGGGAAAAACATTCTGCAAGGCTGGGAGAGGAGGGCAACAGCACATCCATTTACTTTGGCAGTAGTTTTGTTGGAGTGTGACCTGTAACCAGCACTCTGAGCAAAAATGTCAACTCAAGATTAACATAGGAACTGGCAGCAGTGAAGTCAGAAAGCCAGCTCAAGGGACTGGCATGTAGGAACTTGTAGTCTCACAGTTAAATTAAGAAGCTGTTTTAGAAGCCTATCACAGAGGATGACTCATTTTGTAAAATCATCTGAGGGCAAACATGGGGAAAGTAGACTAAAATAGCAACTGGTGCTAATGTAGGAAATATAACTCCAGAGGACTTTGAAATGGGAAATGTTTCTGAAAAGTGGTCTATGTGGAAGAAGTAGATCATTTTTGGTTCTTGCAGGACAAGAAGCAGACAAATTGTCAAAGACCCAAAAGGCTGCACACTTACAACCATGAACTGGACAGAAAGGAAACAAGATCAGCAGTACACAGGAATCCAACAGACCGATCACCTCAGCTGACTGAAAAACCCGGGACAAGTTATTTTGTTCAGGAGTATTTTAATCTATGCCAGAATATATTTTTTTCAAAAGTTGTTTTGATTTTTTTTTAAATGTAGTAAAGTCAATAGACAAATGGTTACCTCAGCTGCAATACAAAATAAAAGACCGCATTTGCATATGAACACATGTTAAAAGACTGATTTTTATTAGGGGCAAGACACTGAAAAATTAGGAAAAACTGTGATTTGGACCCTAAATAGGGCAGGGAGAATAGCAGGATATGCCAGATATCCAAGCAGCAAAATAGTATCTGGCCCGATCAACTTCCTATTGAAGTCAAAAGGAGTTTTTCCCTTCAGTCAAACGGGAGCTGGATCAGACCATAGTGAGTTACACTAAATGGGGAATATATACTGGACATCTGTGTCAAGCACATCATTGTAGAGGTAAACCACAGAAAATAAAGCGAGTTTAATACAAAAGGAGGCAGAACTTGGAGCTAAGAGAAGTTTAGCAGATAAAGAAGCAAGGGAAGAAATCTGCAGAAGCACATGTTTGTGTGCACACATACACACATGACACGAGTTGCCTGGCATAGGAAAAAATACATGCCATGATGAAAAGAGGATCGTTTTGGTTATATCTGATGATCATACAATTAGAGAGGACTAAACAGTCAGGGTGAGATATTAATCAGAGATTGATGCTGTACAGGACGCGGCCTCCTTCTAGCACCAATACAAGTCGCAGAAATTTAAGAAAAAAGCAACACTTATCATGAGGGGCACATAAATACCCAAGAAATTCAAAATTGCTACTGGAACATAGGTCAGTTGTTGAAAGTATTGAAAACATTTGAAACAAACAGCAATGAAAAGCCAGTGAGACTAACCAGATTAGTACCCCTTTTTAGCATTAAGAACATCTTTTTTGATCAAAGGGAGACTAAGACTTTAAAAAACACTTTTTATTACATTTGAACGTATTAAACATATTGAAATACTCTGATGAACAGTACAAATAATAATGTGCAAATGAAGGAGTGAATGCAGATAAGGTGGCAAATACAATGTTGTATAGGAAACACACATGAGGGTACTTCTTACTTGCTTAAAGGACTACATTGATTAAAATGAAAGAAGAAAATTAAAAGATAGGGACTAGAAGAAAGAGGGAATAAGAATGAGAAATACAAAGACAAAGTGATTCCAAAGATTAATAGACTCAGAGCTTGAGCACTTCCAGCGTGTATTCATGCTTAAGAGATGTAGGCAAGAAGGAGTTCCACATATACAGTTCAGTGATGGAATATAGTTCCAACATGTATGGGATATGATCTCATTGGATTCTTTGTCCTAAAACATCTTTAGACTAGCATTAAAATCTAGAGAGTTATTTAACAACATATATAGCAGAGGCCAAAGCAATATGGTAGACATATCACAATGTCAATCTTGGTGCTAAAAACCACTAATCTATTCCATCTCATAAAAATAATAACAAAACCATCAAACCCACACCTCACAGAAGTTTAAATTAAGAAAAAACAAACAACTAGACATATTCCAAAAGGCTAATTGCCAAGATGTAGTAAAGTACATCTAAAGCCAGACACAGAAATGATGACATACATTGAGAAGCCTACCACTTCAGTGAGATGAAAGGTAACTTGTGATCTGAAAAACATCAAAGTTATTCGAGGAAAACTACAGTCTTTCCACTTCAGACAATATTACCCACAAGTTAGGCATGGTCACTTTTCTTTAGGATAGTAGATGCACAAAGCAGACCCTGGCAAATAAGACTAGCTAGAAAAAACTAACAAACAGCAAACTGATGACATTAAATGCACCAGTTGGCCACTCATTGTTCACTCACATGCCACTTACAATATTCTCCGTACAGGAGATATTTCAAATGAAAGCAAATGAGGTGGTACAAGGCCTAAATGGTGTGGAGGTCATTACTGATGAAAGACTAGTACAGAAGAATTCAAGGAGCAGCATTATAAAGATAATGGATTTCAAGAAGGCAGACTTTTATCAGACTCAGGGATTTGGTAGGTAAGATACCATGGAAGCAAGTCTAAGGCAAAAAACAGTTCAAGAGAGTTGGCAGTTTTTCAAGGAAACGTTATTAAGGGTACAAGAACAAACTATCCCACTTCATAGGCAAGATAGGAAGTATGTCAAGAAACCATGCTGAGTTAACCAGGAGATCTTCAATGATCTGAAAGTCAAAAAAGAGTCCAATAAAAAGTGGAAACTAGGTCAAATCACAAACAATGAATATAAACAAATAACACAAGTAGGTAGGGACAAAATTAGAAAGGCCAAGGCACAAAATGAGATCAAACTAGCTAGAGACATAAAGGGTAACAAGAAAACATTCTACAAATACATTAGAAGCAAGAGGAAGACCAAGGGGGGAGGAGGGGTGAACAATAACAAAAAATGTGGAAATGGCAGAAGCGCTAAATGACTTTTTTGCTTTAGTTTTCATGAAAAAGTTTAGTAGTGATTGGACGTCTAACATAGGTTTTCGGAGTTTGGACAAAAAGTTGAAATTTTCCACAAAGGGGAAAAAAAACATTCCAGCTAGCTATATAATTGTTTCAGTTAAGGCAAGATGCCAAATGTGTCACCATCACCTCTATTATCAAGTGGTAACTCTAGAAATAGACTGCAAGCAAGTGGGATACATTTTAAAAAAAACCCATGTAATCACCTTGGCCAGAACATTTGCCTTCATTAGTAAAACAGTCATTAACCATTACAAAACATGTGAAAATAATAAATAGCTTTCCTCTTCAAGCCCAGATGACATACTATGTGTCAGGCTTCCAAAGTGAATTTTTACATGTGGCTTCTGCAAAGATCATGAAATGAAAATGTTTGCAGCTGTTTAACTAGTTGATGCTACCATATAGAGACAGAGAAAGGGAACTAAATTGTTTTGATGACCTTTTGAGGCTCATAAAATAGGGCATTAGAAGATTAGTAAACTATTATAAAATATAATTTATTTTTTTTTAAAGTGAAAAGTCTAATATTTCAGCCAGCAAATCTCACAACAACTTCAGGGTAAGAGCAGATTTTGCTAATGGTGAGATCTAATACATAAGACCAAGGAGATAATCATGACACAATGGGACAAAAGTTCTCCATCTTCACCCAAAGCCTCTACTTGGAACAGGCATCATTTGCTTCAGAATGTGCACCGCTTGCTTCTCCAAGCTGTGAATACCATCCCTCCTTCCAGGAAATCAGGTTCATGCTGCCAGTTAGATTTATCATCCATGGAGTCATTACCAATGTAAGAAACCTTCATTAGTGGGCATGTCACTGTCTGAGATGGGTTTGTTAAACCCCTCCTGGCCAGCTGATAGTGCATGATAACAGTAGACATGAGTTTCTAGGGATTCTGAGGACATGGTAAACACACAAGTGATGCACTCAGTGGCAAACAGTCCTTGCTGGGAAGTCTATTCTATTTAGTACTTGTATTGCAGTGTGGTATCTGTAGATTTACATATTTTACAGTTAAGAGCTGAATATGCAGCTTTCCAAAGAGCACCTTCAAATTCCAGGATTCAGTCAAATCCCTTTATTATAAATATTTTGTCTCTGAAACAAAAAAGAACAGTTGCTTCATTTTTATTTTAGTTACAGGTGGACACCTGGTTAGCACACACTAGGCTCTGCAGTACTGTTAGAGCAGCGTTTCCCAAATGCGGCCACCAGGGGCTTTTCTTGTGGCCACAGCTGCCTGGGCTGTGATGGGAGGGAGGGGAGGCCTCCAGTAGTGGTCCTGCCCAACTCTGGAAACACAAAAGCTAGAGGAGCAGGCAGCCAGTGAGTTCCTCACCTTCCCAGGGTCAGTGGGGTCGGGCTTCAGCCCTTGGGTGGTAGGTGGCAGGCTCCAGCCATGAGGCTTCAGGTTCCGTTCTCTGGTTGCACTCTGGTAGGCTCTGGCCACAAACTCATCTCCCCATCACCCTGGCCCTCGCTGCCTTCCCCAGTACCCCTTCGCTACTGGCCCGCATTGCCTCTGTACCCACCTCCCCATCCAGGGCTGAATTTGTCCCCAGGCTTGCCAGAGCTGAGAAAGTCTGCTGTGAAAAGTGATATGTGGATGTTTGTTAATATCACTTGTCACCGCACATGTACTCTCTAGCAAGTCTTAAAAAAGCAAAAGAAACAACACGAAAAAAGACAAGAACGTGCAAAGCACCTTATTTGTGTTTCTTTTCTGTTTAGGTCCAGTAAAGAATAGAGACAACTGTACATTATTTTTAATATTGAGTCTGCAACAAAAATCCTACATAAATAAATTACAATGATTTGGACATGGATATGTGCATATTTTTGTTTTTCATAACGTTAATTACGTATTTTAGGAAAAATTGTGAGAGCGGCCCCCAGCAAAAGTTGGTGGAAGCACTCTGAGGCCACCAAAAATGTTGTTGTGCGAACCCCTGCATTAGACCTTTCATCAGCCAGTTGATCCCTCTTTTATTATAGCATTTACTGGCCTACAGTGAATGTAAGGACACAGATCCTCAAAGGTATTTAAGTGCCAAACTCCCACTGATTTCAAAATAACTGAATCGTGGGTCCATATTGGAGGCCATGAAGATCTTTTTCTAGGACTTAATACATTACCCTGTACTGGGGCCGCAGTGCACACTTGTGCAGCAGCTGCCTCATTGGTGTAATGTGGCCTAAGCTAATATTGGCATGAACCTCACTCCATAGTCCACCACTTTCAAGACGTTTTCTGTTAATTTCAAGGGGAGTTAGGCACCTAAATATCTCTGGGGATCTAGAACTAGGGTACTATGGTAAGGTTAACTACAAAGCTGCATTATAAAATCCCTCCCCCTCCACACACTTCCCTCTCCCCCCCTTTCTCTTGCTGATCACGTTATTTAAAATTCTTTTTTGGAGGTGAAACTTCCATTATCTTAGCTCACAAGTGAATTTCCCCCCCTCTTTTAAGTTGGAGGGAAAAATCCCTGGTTTTGAGTTATGGAGGAATGGGTAATAACAAAGAAAGGGTTTTCGTTTTCAGTGACTGCAAAGATGGTTTTAGCTCATCCAATGGCAGAACGGGGATCCCCAAGTTGCCACAGGGCTGAACCATCAGGGAAAAGAGCCACTTTGCTAAGAATGGATGGAAAAATAGAATGAAAAGATTCCGAGTGTCCGAAAGTACTCTTTTCTGTGGGTGTGACAGGAGTGCTCTCTAAAAGAGAGATGTCTGTCTGTTTGCAGATAGTTGACAGTGCTGCATATTTTTGAGCATGGATTTCTGGATTCGTAGGCACAATAAAACAATTTGCTGTGCACTGTAAGGAGCGCCTTGTGTACAGCTCCTTACATAGCTCTTACCATTGCGCTAAGATCCCAGGAGAGCCTTCTGAAGCCTTGCCCCCTTTGTGATCCCTGTTGGCAAATAATGCCCTGATGCCTCAAATGTGACAGCTGTCGTCTTGGCCAACACACCAGGGATTACGTTTGGGACCTACAGAGCTAAAAGCATGTGTTGCTAGAGTTGGAGCTAAGGAGCTAAGGCTCTGTAGCTGCGTACTGTAACAACTCGCCTCCTCTGTGGGTTGGCAGAGGGGGATATGTAACACACAGTCGGTGACACAAAAAAACAACAAGGAGTCCGGTGGCATCTTAAAGACCAACAGATTTATTTGGGCATACGCTTTGGTGGGTAAAAAACCACTTCTTCAGATGCTTGGCTTACACAGGTTACACAAACACTTACACATATGACTTTACATACATGGTCTCCAATTCAGCAGCCCATACTTATTAAGCAAAACAACTAAGCATGTGCTTAACTTTAGACATATGTTTAAGTCTGTGGTCTTTCAATTCCCTATTTAAGGTGCACCCACCAGTCAACTATTGAAGCATATCTATCCCACTGGTCTTCTCAGGGTTTTTTCTCTCCATGATGTTGCCCTCCATGTTTCATTAATTTGGTGTCATTTGCCTCCACCTGGCTTATTGTGGTTGGTGGCAGCACATGTTTAAATGTCCCGGAGCAGTCCCACTGAACACATTACTCAATTACTATTGCCCGCATGCATAAAGCCACTTGGGTACATAAGTTTGCAGGACTGGGGCCTCATAGAAGAATTGCATATTCTCCCTTCTTAGTCTGACCAGGGGCTTAGCGAGGAGAGAGGCTGCTGGAACAATTTACAGGAGGGATATGATCAAGGTCTCGCGTAAGAGAAAAATCTGCCCCCAAAATTGTCTTTACTCCATGAACAAGAGTTGAGCCTAGATGAGAAAAAAACTTACAGATCCTCTGGTTTGAACACCTTCTCTGAAACTTTTGCTGCATTCGATAATTCTCTGCAAACATTGAGCTTCCATTTAAAAGAAAAATAAGTTTCTGTCTTTTTCCATTTGCAAAGATATAGCCATTGCCCTGTCCCCAGACAATGTTATAAAAATGAATCATGCTCAGAGGATTCTCAAATACAATAGCTTTATTTAACTGTCAGCATACAACTACTCAGCTCCTAGTCCCTTGAGTTCACTCCCTGCTACCAGTTACTGTGTTAGTCTTAAAGTGACAAGGTCTCTCAGAGTGCTGGCTGCTGAGCTCATTAACTTGTATTGCTGACAATATCATACATCCCCCTTCTTTTAAAGGTGCTGTAACTGGCCATCATAATACCTAACTCATACTCTTCATTCTTTTAGGTTTCTGGGGGCTCATTATCCAGTAAAGTTAACTTGTAACAAAGTCATGCAATTCTCTCAGTTTGTGCTAATGTCCAGACCCAGAGTAGGTTGGGTTTTTATGATATGCGTGTGTGTCATTTGATTTCTCTTGAGAAGACTGGTGCTGATAAATCATGATGCACATTGATTTGATTTGTTTTTCTTTTCATCTCACTTTCTGCTGTACATCTGTCTATTGAGGTTTTTGTTCTGCACCCACCAACCAAGTATCTGATTGTCGTCTTTCCCACACTTTGTTTAAATTTTTTTCTCTCTCCATAGTTGTGCCCTGCATATTTCCTTCACATGTTTATATTTGCTTCTCTTTTGTTGTAGAACAAAATCACCTTGGAGTTTGATCTCTTTGTTTTGTGTGAATTTTGCACCATGATTAGGAATTCTCCTTTATTTCCATTGGTGTCTCCCAATGATAGGCAGGTCACGTATCTTCCCCTGTTTTTGCCACTTTCTCCATGATTGGATCTTTCTGTGTTTTTTGCAGGGTTTCCTGGATTTTATGAACTTCCACTAGACAGTTTTTGACTTTAGGGTGAATCTGTTTGTTCAGTCATAGCCTCCACATTGTTCATGTCTTTATAATTAGTGTTGGAGGAGGAGATTTGATATTGGTTTATATTTCCTTGGGTTTATATTTAATAGTCAGTGCATACTATAGTAGTTTTAAGATTATCCTGTATGATACATATGACAAGCAGCGATCATGCCTTTTGTGTTATTTTTTTTATGTGTGTTACATACCAGTGTGGACTTTTATATACAAAAAAGGCAAATGTACATAAGACAATATATGACTTCAAATATGTAAAAGTTGCTGTTTACATTATTTGAATGCAAGTTATCCATATTTTTGTTTCATGTGGAAGATGAAATGTCAGCATTTAGTATGGTTTGATGCCAAAATTATTCACTGGAATGATATTCTGGAATTCAGACTTGTGAGGTTTTCACTATAAAATCATAGGATGGGAAGGGACCTCGAGAGGTCATCTAGTCCAGTCCCCTGCACTCATGGCAGGACTAAGTATTATCTACACCATCCCTGACAAGTGTTTGTCTAATCTGGTAGGGCAAAGTTTGAGTAAAAAGTTCAGATCTGTTTTGAATGGAACACTATAACAATTTGGAAATGTTTAGTGAAATTGAAGCAAAATGCAAAAATTTGGCATTTTGAGATTTTAAAATTTTTGGATGCATATTTCATTATTTCATACAGCTCCAGCAATCACATTGTAGGGCTTCTGCTGGCATTTTCAGCCTTGACAGACTTTTATGTTTGTCTTTCCCAGTGCAGTGGTACAAATATATACACTAGTTTTTATCTTGTATGTGAATTACTGCGCTAACTATATTGTTTCTGAAGTACTAACATACCGAGTTTCTGGTTTTAGTGCAAATGAAGGTCTTTGTGTCATCATGTCTGGGTTTCTTTAATAGCTGTGATTGTAAGTCTTATCCCCTTCCACTCCACATGTGTTTGAAACCTCTCCAACCATATGAAAGTGCTCTGGAGCAGAACTGAATATGTGTGCTTCAGGAATTATCAAGTAAGAACTTTAGATAGTAAAATAAGTTCAAACGCAGGACTTCCCAACTTTTTCCAGTTAAGATCCACTGTTTTCATTAAAACCTTTAAGTGGGACCATAGACATGTAATGATCTTACCAAGCCTGCCATATTGGAATTCATTTTGTTAGTTTTTTGTGATGAAATAAAAAGCTCAAAAGTTGAATAGGGCTTGTGAGAAACGGGTGATACATGACCTTAGTTTTATTAGTACCATTCAACTGAACTGGCCAAGTCTAGTATAACGGTGTTTAATGCCTACTTTGCTCCAGTCTTCACCAACAAGGTTAATGGTGAGCAGATACTCAGCACAATTAATATTGACACAGAGGGTGAAAGAACATAAGCCAAAATAGGGAAAGAACAGGTTAAAATATTTAGATAAGTTGGAGGTATGCAAGTTGGCAGGGTCTGATGGAATTCATCCCAGAATACTTAAGGAACTAGCTGAAGCAATCTTGGAACAGTTAACAGTTATCTTGGAGAAGTCGTGTTGGAGTGGTGAGTTCCCACAAGACTGGAGAAGGTGAAACATGGTATCTATCTTTAAAAAGGGGAACCACAAAATTACAGATCTGTCAGGCTAACTTTGATATCTAGAAAGATACTGGAACAAATTATTAAACAATAAATTTGTAAGCACCTAGAGGACAATAGGATTATAACGAATAGTCAGCATGGATTTATCAAGAACAAATCATGCCAAACCAGCCTAATTTCCTCCTTTAATGGGGCTAATGGAGCTAGTAGATAGGGGGAAAGCAGTAGACATAATATATATTGATTTTAGTGAGGCTTTTGACACAGTCCCACAAAACATTTTCATAAGCAAATTTAAGAAATGTGGTTTAGATGAAACTACTATAAGGTGAGTGCACAATGGGTTGAAAGACAATACTCAAAGAGTAGTTATCAATGATTTGCTGTCAAACTGGGAGGGCTTATCTAATGGGATCCCACAAGGGTCAGCTCTGGGTCTGGTATTAGTTAATATTTTCATTAATGACTTGGATAACAGAGTGGAGAGTATGCTTATAAAATTTGCAAATGATCTCAAGATGTTTGGGTTGCAAGCACTTTGGAAGACAGGATTAGAATTCAAAACAACCTTGACAAATCAGAGATTTGGTTTGAATTCAACAAGATTAAATTCAATAAAGATAAGTGCAAAGTACTTCACTTAAGAAGGAAAAATAAAATGCACATCTACAAAATAGGGAATAACTGGCTAGGTGAAAAGGATCTAGGAAATATAATAAAACACAAATTGAATATGAGTCAACAGTGTGACGCATTTGTGCAAAAAAAGCTAATAACACTTTGGCATGTATTAACAGGAGTGTAGTGTGTAAGATAAAGTAGGTAATTGTCCTGTCTACTTTGCCGTGGTGAGGCCTCAGCTGGAATACTATATCCAATTCTGGGCACTATGCTTTAGTAATGAGGTATGGTCAAACTGGAGATAGTCCAGAGGACAGCAACATAAAAGGAAAATAATAAAACCTGACCTATAAGGAAAAGTTAAAAAACTGGGCATGTTTACTCTTGACAAACGACTGAGGGGAAACCTGATAGCAGTCTTCAAATATGCTAAGGGCTGTTATGAAAAGAATGGCTATCAATTGTTCTCCATGTCCACTGGAGGTAGGACAAGAAGCAAGGGGCTTAATCTGCAGCCAGGGGGATTTAGGTTAGATATTGGGAAAAACTTTCTAACTATAAGAATAGAGTCCCCATTATTGGAGGTTTTTAAGAACAGGTTGGACAAACACCTGTCAGGGATGGTCTAGGTTTACTTGGTCCCGCCCCAGTGTAGGAGGCTGAACTTCATGACTTCTTGAGGTCCCTTCCAACCCCTATGATTTTTTTGATTCAGTGGATTCCTGTCTTAAACAAATAGATCCAAGATATTAATGTAATCTAAAATGTTACATTTTGGTTAACAGGTCAGAATTCAGATTAACCACAGAGCAGAATTTACAAGCATAACTTTGTTTCCATATCTTGTAACACAATTTACAATCATAATAATTGGTTCTTTTTCTGGAGACTGGTTTTACTACAGTTCCAAGTAATTACACACATCTGGTGAGAACTTTAAAAACTGCAGTTGTAAAAGGAACTAATCTGAAGATTATAGGTTCCCAACACCCTCTGATCAGCCCTGGGGGCCAACTCCATGAATTTCAAATTTTTGGAAAGAATAAAAGATAAAGTTGTTTTTAACATCTCTTTTATTAACATCTGTATTATAGAGGACCCTGATTTTCCCAGCCATGGAAAAGCAGCATTATAGAGTGTTCGATTTCTGCTGCATGTCTCCAATTAACTTAACTCCCCATTATAAGGAATGAGAATGAGATATTTTAGAAATTCCACATCTCATTGGCTTACATGAGAAATATGGTTTATCATCCTGCATGAGTTTTTCATAGCAACTAGAAAACACATATACATATATATTCCATATGTGGTGGAGATGTACATGTGATAAAGGGCAGAGCCATATGCTATATACATTTTTTTCAGCATATGGTCCAGCAGTTTATCATGCACTGTTGGCCACCTCATTACACTCTGCCTACTAATCCATTTTCCCTGGGTCTGCTTCTAACACTCTAAACCTCTTAGTAGCTTCAAACAGCTGTCATTTATCGAGTAATCTGACAGAGAAATGTTTCCTTCTTTCCCCAGACTGTGGATTTCCCCCACTCAGTGAGTTGAGAATCAGTACAGACAATATTTAGTCCACAACTAGTGACAGAATTAAGGCCTGATATCTCCCAGTCCCTCATACCTAGAAATAGGAGCCTCAAAACGTTTAGAAGTTGTGATTCTCACCTTACCAATGGGGAATATTGTACTTGTTTCTACTTTGAGTATTTACATGGCCCCCATTAGTCTAGTATTTGAGCACGTCACAATCTTTCATGTATTTATTATTACAATACTCCTTCATATTCCTCTTATCCCATCAACTCGGATCGGTGGTTGGGTAAGCATTTGCCATCTCTATCCGTATGAGGTGACACTAAGGTCCTCATGCTTACCATCTTCTTTGATGCAATCCATCCATCATTTCCCTGGCTTTCCTTGAGATCTCTTTCCTACCATCCTCTCCTGCCATCCTAGCTTCACCAGATCTCCATTCATCTCTGATTGTGTCTGAACCAGCGAAGTCATGCTTCCTGGATTTTGTCAGCAATGTCATGGACTTCGGCACCCATTCTAAGATTACTTTCATTTTGAAATCTGTCTCTTCATGAAACACCTCTTATGGCACAAAGACATCTCATCCTCAAACACCTGCAGGCAATGAACCTGCTGTCTCTTTATTGCCCATCCTTCTGCACTGAACAGCATTGTGGGGTGAACCTCACAACACTCCTGTGAGGAGAGAAAATTGTATTAGCCCCGTGTCACAGATGGGGAACACAGGCACAGACAGACACATGCAAGATTGTACAAAAAAGCGTATGGCAGAGAAGGGTATTAAAACCAAGATCTCTAGACTTTCAAGTGAGTTCCCTGACCACAGGGCCATGCACGCTCTCTCTCTCTCTCTCTCTCTCTCAAGCTGTGGATAGTCCAGAGTTATCAGGCCATACAATTGTGACATTTTATGTACAGAAAAAAGCTACTGTAGGTCATTTTTAGATTTTTTTTAGAACTCTCTGTGAAGTCTGTATAATTGGACTCAAGCCATCTGGTTGCACAAGTGGTGGTACATTGATACCTTAGACTTTTTTATCGGGACTAAATGGCATATACGGAATACAGGATAGCATAGTGGACATTGATATTTAATCAGCAGCAGTTGGGGATGGTCTGGATGAAAAGTTCACTTCTGGATTCACCACTCAAAGGTAATGCAACCATCCCAAAGTCATACCAAAAATTCATCAGACAACACCGCACCATTGTGTATATTACAGAAACAAATATTTTAGGAATGTTTAGAGAACTTGTTACAAAAATTTCATCAGGAGTAATTCTTCTAAACCTCTCCCTGAAGAGCCAGATGCCTTAATATCGTAAGTCCAATTGTAAGAGTTAGAGGGAAAGGGAAATTATAACTAACATTTTTTAAAATAGACCCAGAATGCAGTGTATGTGTGTGTGAGCCAAAAAAGCCCCCAATGGTATGAGTTCAGAATACAGCAGCTGGCTCATATCCAGCAGAGAGCTGCAGACGTACTGAGAGCCCTCACTCTGCAATGCATATATCTTAAAAAGCAGGGCCAGGGTACTTCTCCATACACCTCTGAATCCTAAAATGGTTTGGGTTCAGTGGAGGGGACAGGGCTGAGGTTTGGGCTGGGTCTTTGCTTTTTAAGATTCACTTCATCCCTATCGCTTTTTTCACACCAGTGCAGTATGGGGCCTCAAAGAATCATGCACATCTGTAATGCATAAAGTGGCTTATCAAATGGTCGTTATGAAAGGAGATGTTGGCTCGTAAAGATTTTCTCTGATTAACTGCACAAGATGGACCTCATTAGCCAACATCAACTCCATCCAAGGGAAAAAACCAGTTGGGCAAAATGTTGTTTTTTTCCCCTTCAGATTGAAATACTACAGACAGTAGGAGACGCTGCTAAACTTTGCATCTGAGTTTTGAAGCCAGCTCTCACAGATCTCAGCAAGCTGAAATCTTCTAGTGAGAATATTCTTTCCTACCACTACTGGTATCCTTTCTCTTACACTTGGCTACTGCAGGTAGCCTTTCCTATTCAGCTTCTGAGGAAATGAGATTTAATGGTGAAAATAAGGAAATGATAAGTTATAAAATGGTACCAGAAATGGATGTAAAATTGGCCACCAGCACCTGAACTGATGTCAGCTGCTGGTGTATGGTTCTTCCCTACAAAATACATATTGGAGTAATAGAAATAAGGTAAAGATTTTAAAATATAATCTTTTATACAATTTTCCCTTTTCTTAATTTCATCCCAAAATGTTCAACAACTGCCTCTAAATGTGTGTCCATTATTTTAATCTTCTAGACTCAAGGTATCATGTTTGCTCTTTGTATGTCAGCAGCATAACAGCATGTACAATCACTTGTGCCTGCAAAGAAACACAAAATTCATAGCCACAGAAAATATTTGCATGCGCAATTCAGGCCACTGAGAGCCTTTTATGTGGTTAAAAAGGGGTTTTGTCGACACGAATGTTGGCTATGCTTTCAAAATACAAAAAACCTAGACATATACTTTCAGACTAGATTATTTTATTTCAGAGGAAAGAACAAATATAAACATCTCCGCAAGAGCCAGAGAGACCAGAATGGGACTGTGTCTGTGTGTGACCCTCCATTTGGAATCACCGCCCAGTCCTCAGTGTTGCCAACTCTCGCTATTGTATCATGAGTTTCACAATACTTGGTGTTTTTCTTAAAGTTCCAGCTGCTGGAGGAATGTGACAGTGTGAAAATCTCAGCTTTCTTTTTTCTTTTTTCAAAGTACATTTCTAGCCCTCATGCAGGGAAAAGCCTGAAGACATGAAGGAAGTACAAACTTAAAGTCTCAAACCCCCAGCACGCAAATAAAAAGAAACCCAAATTTATTTTAAAAAGAAAAGGAGTACTTGTGACACCTTAGAGACTAACAAATTTATTTGAGCATAAACTTTCGTGAGCTACAGCTCACTTCATCAGATGCATCCGATGAAGTGAGCTGTAGCTCACAAAAGCTTATGCTCAAATAAATTGGTTAGTCTCTAAGGTGCCACAAGTACTCCTTTTCTTTTTGCGAATATATACTAACACGGCTGCTACTCTGAAACCAAATTTATTTGGTTTTTAAAGAAATCACGATCTCTTGGTTTTTTGGGGGGGTCCTGACCCCTGGTTTTGGAATTCTTAAGACTGGCAATGTTGAAACAGTCAGGCAGATTTCTTACATTTAAAGGCATTGTACACAAAAGATAATCACCGCTACATTCACCACATTTATAAAGAGACTGGCTTGAGGTTTTAAATGGTCAAAGGGAATGAAATTCAGAGTTAATGCTCAGAATCTTAGATTAAATCAATCTATTGCCACTACCAATTGCATCTTGTATTTTTTTTATCACTTAACATTAGCCAGTCATCATCCATATCTGAAATGACCTATACAATATGTTGGCACCATGGGTGAAGTGAGGACAGAGGGGTAGCCTTAACTTTTAATTTCCTGGCTTTTTCTATTTCAATCAGGCCCTTAACATTTTTTTAAATGACTTTTTTATATTTATTGTAAGGGAGGTTAAAGAAATTTATTCTAGAGAGGCTTAAATGACTGTGAATGAGGTAGGTATGAAATCTAGCTGAAGTGGGTTCCTTGTTAAAATGAAATTGTTGTACAGGGCACCCACCTCTGATGGACAAAATAGCAAACTGTTGGCTGCTGGATTCCTATGTACTTTTGCTGTTTTGTGCTATTTTCTGTAATTATCAATTTGCCTGTCGGGGAACAGGACATTGGAAATGGGATTTTGTGTAATTCAGTGATGCAGTCCATTGACTCTGCTGTCAGGACCAGTGGACTGCATCATGAATTAAAACCTACTTTGGGGAACTGGTGTAACCCTCAGTAGTGAGCATAGCCTCAGGCCCAGAACTCAACAGACTGAAAACTGAAATCCTAAGTTATACTGCTAGCTTCTCTCATTTCTAAGGAACATTCAGCTCTTCCTAATAATCTATTGCGAGTTGTGCCAGTCTCTTTAAAATGGAGAGAAGGGAATCATTAATTAAATCAGTGTTGCTATGCTGCATAATGAGCTGCTCTCAGCTTCCTGTATCTCTGGTTTTGTGAATTTCTTTGGAGTTATGGAGGCAGCCTGTTCACCCCTCCCTCATCCCATAAACAGCAGTGAAAAATGTTTCATAAAACTATAAGCTCATTTAGGTTGGAGGCAGACTGTCTTCCTGGCCTGATGCCCATCAAGGAAACAAACAAGAGACATGCATGCAATTGCTCCCCATAAAACACACACACACTCTCTCTCTCTCTCTAAAGCTGATAAAAAGTAGATTGTCCTTTTGGCCTTGCCTCTCTGCTAATTCAGTAGTTCTGAAATAAAACAGACAAGAGCCTTATAATCAGGCAGTTGGTTTTGGAATATCTTGCTTTTTTCCACCCCACACTCTTTATAATAAAATGGGAGAAAGGTGTGAAAGTAAAATCGATGTGAAAAAAGAATGCTAGCCAAAGGGATCGCCCCTCCTCGCTTTTTCACATTAAGGGCCTGATTCTATCAGGTGCTCAGCACCTCACGCTCAGCACTTTGCAGGGCACCTCATGCTCAGCACCTCATGCTCAGCACTTTGAAGCCCTAAATAGCTGGGCTTTTTCTAATTCAGTCCAGTCCAGGCATGTCTGGTATAGAAATGAAGTCGTTTGTGCCGTGCATATCAATTCTAGTTTCATTGCCTTAAAATAAAAAAATAAATCCTTCATTCTTTTCTTCCCTTCCCTTTCCCCAAGTGTTACCAAATTACAGGTATTTCGAAGTGCCCATGCTCTGTAGAAGGCTGACTAGCCACTAGGTTCTTTCCCCTTGTTAATAAAGACTTGGAACATTCAGAGGTTCTGATTAAGTATGAACATTTTATAAATGATGCTCTGAAAGCAGAAAAGTCAGTCAGTTTGTCTCCACCTTCTGCTCTTCTATGCAGCTAGATGCTCCTGCTATTAACTCCTGCACAGGAGCAGTGCTTTTATCTCTATTGGTTTTTAACTACTATTTGACACCACAAAGTTTAAAGGAAAATTCTGCTAATCGCAGACGGGGAAGGGGGATGCTTCGAATGAGAGGTGTTGTATTTCTTTCTATTTACTGGGCAGAACTTCTTTGCGAGTTTTTCTGAATTATCTTTAACATTGAGTAGCTCCTTTGCTTCCACTCCAGTTACTCTGTGGGAGGCATCAACCTTTTTGTATGAGAGAGGTTGTATATCTGCTTCAGTACTGGAGATAATCCTTGAGTTGTAATAAACAATCTGCCCTGTTCTCCCTTTCAAAGCAGGCCGCAGTACACCTTTAACAGAACAGCTGCTCTGATGAGAACAGGCTAACATCACCTAAAGTGACCATGACAGCCAAATGGAGCTGTGGCAGAAATGAAGACCAGTGCTAAATGACATTTACAGAAACTAACTAAAGTTGCTGTACCCAAAGGCAGCACTGAAGACAGCATTTGGCAATTGCTGTAATGCCTATTTTATTGATATTTTTATACAGTACAGATATTGCACATAAGAATTGCCCACCACTGAACACTTGCCTTACAAATATCCCAGCACTAACTAGCACTTTCTAACATAAAAGGAATACATCATGGAGTAAATAGGATTGTCTCCCACGCGCTTATGTTTAGCAGAAATTAAAACCTTAAATGTGTGCCATTTATTGCTCTGTTCTTAACCGGTGAAGTTGGCGACTCTGGATATTTGCCAGTTTTACAGCTGTTATTCAGGGGAGCCACTATCCATCTTTGCTGTATTTAAACAAGAATGTCTCATCTGAGTAGCTATACACTCAGTGGCTATATCGGGTAGAGTAGCAGAACATTACATTGATTATTTAATACTTATATTGCAGTAGTGCCTACAGGGGCCCTACTGGGCTGGGTGCTGAACAAATGTAGACAATAGGACAAGATCCAACGTGGCTAACTCTTATGAATTTATTATAACTTTTCCAGTATTTGGTGTGGGGTTTTTGTAAAGCCTCAGCTGCTGAAATCAGGTTACCAGAGAACTTCAGCTTTTGTTTTTTAAACAAAGTATGCTTCTAGCCCTACAGCTGCAGAGAAACATTTGAAAATGTGAGCCATAAATGCTCCAGTGACAGAGGGCAAATAAAATATAGATTATTTTATAACTCTCATGATTTTTAAGCCAATCTCATGATTTGGGGGGGCTAACTCGGGATTTATGAACGCTGGAGGTTGGCAATACTTCAGACCCTGTCCCAAAGAGCTTGCAGTCTTAAAACAGGAGGTCTTCTTGACTAGACTACTTGCCTTCAGTCTGGAAGGGCAGAAGTCCCTAACAGTTGGTTCTATGACATACACTCACACATCTTTAGAATGCAACATCGTGGCATGATATACCATTTGCACCCAAAGATCTGCAGGGATATTTTAGTGTCCGGTAACACACCTCACTGCAGTACAGATAACAGTGTGTTATTCCTGCTTTGCAGGGGGTTGTGGAAAAACATACTCTATTTCAGTTCAATTTTATTTGGCTTCAGCTTGTTCTTTGGGTTTGAACTAACACCAGATCTAATGAGAAACACAGTCAAACCTACGTGGTTTCATGTTGAACCATGTGAAACCAAGAATTGCCCACAATTCCTTTTGCAAAGCCACAAAGTAGTTTGGGGGTCACTCAGACGTCTCTGACTTTTGAATTTATAACAAAGCCTGAAAGCAGGTAAATGTTGCTTGGGTTCAGAGCTCATTGTGAACCTTCTATATAGATTGTCTAGTAGCCCTGGCCCAGATGTGTATGAACTATCTAGAAGAAAGGGATTCAGAGTCATCCTTCCCCGCTTTCTCTAGCACCACAGCTGTCCTGCTTCATTTTTCACCTTTGCTTGTGTCAAGGTTCCTTCCCCACTCTGAACTCTCGGGTACAGATGTGGGGACCTGCATGAAAACCTCCTAAGCTTACTTTTATCAGCTTAGGTTAAAACTTCCCCAAGGTACAAACTATTTTACCCTTTTGCCCCTGGACTTCCACTGCCACCACCAGACTTTATCTGGGTTCCTGAAAAAACGTAGTTTGGACACGTCTTTCCCCCCAAAATCCTCCCAACCCTTGCACCCCACTTCCTGGGGAAGGTTTGGTAAAAATCCTCACCAATTTTCATAGGTGACCACAGACCCAAACCCTTGGATCTTAGAACAATGAAAAAGCATTCAGTTTTCTTACAAGAAGACTTTGAATAGAAGTAAAAAGGAATCACCTCTGTAAAATCAGGATGGTAGATACCTTACAGGGTAATTAGATTCAAACATAGAGAATCCCTCTAGGCAAAACCTTAAGTTACAAAAAAGACACACAGACAGGAATATTCATTCTATTCAGCACAGCTATTTTCTCAGACATTTAAAGAAATCATAATCTAACACATACCTAGCTAGATTACTTACTAAATTGTAAGACTCCATTCCTGTTCTGTCTCCGGCAAAAGCATCACACAGACAGACACAGACCGTCTGTTTTTCTCCCTCCTCCCAGCTTTTGAAAGTATCTTGTCTCCTCATCGGTCATTTTGGTCAGGTACCAGTGAGGTTACCTTTAGCTTCTTAACCCTTTATAGGTGAGAGGATTTTTCCTCTGGCCAGGAGGGATTTTAAAGGGGTTTACCCTTCCCTTTATATTTATGACAGCTTGTTTTCCAAGTCACCCACATGATGACAGACTATTTTATTATCTTCTCTGAAGACACATGGTTTTGTCTCTTTCCAGGTTACACACACTGATCTCCATGTCTTTAGAGGGAGAACATCCATCTGTTTCAGTGGCTGACAGGCTATCTTGAAGAGTTTAATGAATTTATGAATTACAAAAACTCTCCTAGCCAATATGTTCTTGGGGTCAGACAGAGTTGTCTCTGTTCATGTTGAAAGCCAAGTTGAGGGAGGCAATGGAGGAGGAAGAGGCATTCTTCAAATGAATTCCCTTGTGGCATAAATCTTGGTTTTAGGTTTTTGTTAGCCAAATACCAAGGTTAAACCCAATTATTTGGGGCTAAAACAAACAAAAACTTAGGTAAATGAAACAATAAAGAGACATACAGTTAAACAGAAAAAGAAATAAAGAAAAGTTGTACCAGCTTTGCCTGAAAGTGCAGTGTGTCTGACACTGGCCTTTACTGGTCATTTTTAAGCCTCAAATTCTTTTCGACGAGTCATAGAGTTAAAGGCCAGAAGGGATCACCAGATGATCCGGTGTGACCTTCTGTATATATAGGCCACCAACACCACCCAGCACCTGCACATTAAATCCAACTATTGAAATTAGACCAAAATTAGACCACAGAACTGAGAAGACTAAACTATTGTGTGTCATAAGCTGAGAAGAAGAGAGACTGGGTGTCACTGCTGTAGTGTCTGATGTGGCAGGGAATTAATAAAGTGATTAGTTTCCCTCTAAAAGACCACACAAAAAATTCTCCACACATCTATGGGTGTTTTACTCCTCTATGCAGCTTTTTCCATGGTTTTCCAGAGGTCTTTCATTTGTAATCTCTTCTTTCATCATTAGTACTCTCTGCCCCTCTATCTTATTTTCTTGACCTCATTCTTTCCTTTCTTCAATTGTTCTATTTTAGTCAGGGGTTTCAAGGTAGACATTATCCACCGTTGCCAAGAATTGGTCTCTTGAATAGAACAGCTTCTTTAAGGTTTCTTGAACAGTGGCACTGGTACCCTGCCTTCCCTTAAGGGAAACATTGACAATCTCCATCAAAAAGGAACTCCTAGATCAATGCAGGTCTTCATTACATCATGGGATCAGGCTGTTGGAAAGACCACAGCGGAAATATGGGTCTGAGAGGTCAGACTTTTCTATTTGTAAGTAAGAATAAATACTTGCCAGCAGGGGGGCATAGCCTGGGCAGATGCCAATTATTCCCTGCCATTTTGTTCCAGCTCCTTATATTCTTTTTGGATTAGCCACATTTGTATGCATAAAGACAATGTATATTGACTCCCAAGGCCTGATATTTCACTCTGTTGCACCAGATTTATGCCAGTGTATCTCATTGGAGTTACACCATAGAGAAGCTAGTGTAACAGAGAGGAGAATAAGGTCCATATAGTCAAGGCGCGGGGGAGGGCAGAATTTTCAGTGGTGCCCATGTGACTTAGGAACACAAGTCCCATTGATTTTCAACAGGACTTGTGCTCCTAAACCGTACTTTTAAGAATTCCACCCATAGTAGATTAGATCAACTAGCCCATCACCCTACAGTACAGGTTTATGTGTCAGCATGTGATTATGCAGAATATGCCACACCATCGGGCGTACCTGCCAACATCAGCCAATGTTTCATTTGTATTTGCTATCTCAGGGCTTCAAAGTTCCTGCATAATCCACATTCTTCCTTCTTTTCCAGGGAAAGGAGTGGCTGTTTGGTTTCACAGCAGTACATTCCCTGAGCCTGGTGCAAAGATGAGCAGCGTATTAAGATTAGTTCTTATTGTAACTTCTGTTTGCATTGCAAATGTTGAGAGCACACTACAAACAGGGAATGTCAAATCTAAACTGTGAATTAAAAAGGGCTTTAATCATAAATGTGTGAGAGAGAGAGCTGAGCTGTACAGCTCTTGACAACACTGCTCTAATATGTTCATCATAAGGATTACTACTGTGCACACAGTATGTAAGTGAGGGACGACACATTTTCTGGTTAAAAAGTTCATTTTGTTTTGTCTAAACTTAAAGCGCTGGCTGATTTTAATCTCTTGACCATGACTGTCCTGGACATGAAGCCAGAAAGTACTGAACTCTCCATTTTGGCCACTGTAGCTTCAACAAATAACATTTTAAATAAAAGTGTGGATAGCAATGGAGAACATAAACAATCTAAGTTCAGAAAGTAAACTCCTTCACTCCAAGGGTATGATTATTACAGATTATAATTATGCTGTGTTTAGGTCACGTAACTTTCTTGGAAGAAGTGCAAGTGAAAAACAGAACTCTTCTGAACAGAGCAGGATCGCTGCACATCAGTTAAGGTAAAGCTGGTGTGTGACAGGACAATCAGCTGATAAATGGCAGAGGGTCCATTCATTTCTGAAAGGCTGCAGGTGCAGAACCAGGAAACAGAGGGAAGGAAACAGAACAAAAATGGAGCAAGTTTTTCACTGATGTATGAAATGAATACAAAAAATATTCTGAAAAGGCAGATGGTCTAAACTTATGTGACCTATATGTAGTTGACTGAGACGAAGCTTGCACTGACCTTGGTAAGATGACAGGGATAATATTTTCTCAAGGATGAAATGTACTTGAACACTGTAGCAGGGATAAGCACACAGTACGTACCAACCCTATCTGTGGATCTTTTATTTTTTGCTCACCTGAGCCAATATGTGTAATAGTAATCTAAAGCAATGGCTCTCAGCCTTTCCAGACGACTGTACCCCTTCCAGGAATCTGATTTGTCTTGTGTCCCCCAAAGTTAAAAACTACTTGCTTACAAAATCAGACATAAAAATACAAAAGTGTCACAGCACACTGTTACTGACAAATTGCTTACTTTCTCATTTTTACCGTATAGCTATAAAATAAATCAATTGGAATATAAGTAGCGTACTTACATTTCAGTGTATAGTATATAGAACAGTATAAACAAGTCATTGTCTGTATGTAATTTTAGTTTATACTGACTTTGCTAGTGCTTTTTTAGGTAGCCTGTTGTAAAAATATCTAGATGAGTTGACCTCCTTGTTGACCTCTGCATACCGCAGGGGTACATGTACCCCTGGTTAAGAACCACTGATCTAAAGAAACAGACTTTGTTTATATTTGAATCTATGGTCTTCCTAAGTATCCCACATTACTGGATGGATAAACAACCTTGTTACTCACCCCATAGTCTCTTCAGTGAGTGTGTGTGTGCGCACGTGTGGCACAGGCATGTGCTCTGAATACTCTAATGTCATGCAGCATTTTGTGGCCTTCTGCAAAAAGTTTAGGAATTTTGAATGTATTTTCCTCAATTTGCTATGCAATGATGTCAATGATGCCACTCTGGCCTGGTCTAATCTTAAAAGTTTTGTCGGCATTGGTATCTTGGTTAGAAGTGTGAAAATGTCACACTCCTAACTGACATAGCTCTGCCAGCAAAAGTCCCAGTATAGACATAATTATAATGGCAAAAAAGAAAAAAGTGCTTTTTCCAGGATAGCTTATTTCATTCAAGAACTGGCATAAACGGTGTCTTCACTAGGAGCATTTGCTGGTTTAGCTGTATCAATATAGCCATAATGGCAAACCCTTTCTAGAGTAAAAAAGGCTTTGGATTCATATCCTGAGCGTGCAGTGAAGGATACCTGCTTCTGATGATGATGAAGCAGGAGCACCTAAATGGCAAGCATGTTTATTTGGACGATCTTCATGAATGGACTGTCCTGGAGCAGTTCCTTTGAACTATGCCACAAGATCATCTTGTTGCTACCTGTTACATGTCAGTAAAAGCTATTCCTTGGGAGTTTTTTTAAAGGAAAGTGTACTAGTGATAAAAGGATGAATCTAAAAGAGACTTCTTGATTGTATTTCAGTTTGGACAAATGCCCCTACTTTAGAATGCATTCCTAAACTAGCCAGACTTTTTAAGTTTGCGAGATTGGAATGCCAATCTCTTAAAAAATCTTCATGAGTTTTCTTGTGATTTTGATGGTGCTTCCCATCAAGTCAGAAATTCCATGAAAGAGTCTTTCTATTTCAGCCTAGCTGTCTATTTTGATATTAGTGCTTCTAAGCCCAGATGGATCATAGAAATGAAGAGGCACTATAGGTGGTGGCCCTTCAAAACTCTTGAGTTTTACCCAAGTGAAGCAGATACAGTTATCATAGTATTTTCAGTATTTACTTGTACTTCTCTATGTTTACTACAGGAAATACCTTGAATGTCACAAATACTCAGGTTATCTAACTTCAAATAACTATTGAGTTATCTAAAGAAATTGGCAAGTTTTTAAGCAACTGTGCAGAACGTAAGCAAACTTTTTCAAACCTTGTATGAAGTCTATTGAAGTACAGTGCTGGTTGGTGGGGGCAAGTCAGTTCTTCTCGTAGCCAAAATCAGTTTTGCTCTCCCCTACTTACATGTGCTTGAAAACACAGCTGTCCATCTGTCCCTGGACTGCAGCATGTGTCTTGATCGTTTGGATATTTATGCTAATGATCATTATGAACAGCTAACATATTTGAGTAATCAGCACTGAATAAAACAAAGTGACGTCTGTGTTACTTGCAAAGATTTGGAGCTGATTAATTAGAGTGTGGCCCAATTCAGCAAGTTCCTTAAGCCCATACCTAGTTCAAGGACATAAATAGTCCCATTAAAGAGGTTGGGACTACTCAAACTTGACGTTAGGCACATGCTTAAAAACCTTGTGGAATAAGGCCCTCTAAATAGCGAGAATGATTCAGAGCTTGGGCGTAATTTATCACTGTTTCACTCAAACGCTAACAAGTCAGATAAGCAGTTGGCAAAACTTGGAGGCGTTTCAATCTGTCTTTTCTTAGCATGTATTCATGAATTCCATTTCTCTTTTTCTGTTGGGGGCCTCACCAAAACAACAGGAAAAGGCATTCATGTAGAATTGCCCCAAACTGGATTGCACACTACAAAAAGTACAGTTCATTGTGAGATATTTTTTATTAAAGAGAAAAAATGAATATTTTCTTTAAACTAAGAATATAGAGGTTTCCTTGGATAAAGTCTAAGCTGAACCAAAAGGGCAAGATGCTTTGACCACACACACATCCACCCACACACCCACCCACAGACTTTCACAGACAGCTCTTAGTTCTCCTGGATGTTTATATTTATTTCTATCTTTTTTTCTTCTGCACTTTAATAAACAGACCACTATCAAACAAAATGGCATATTGGTGTGACATATCAAATGATACCAAAACCCCAGTTTACAAGAAATCAATTTCATATTGATCAAGAACCGTGAAGCAGTTTGATTACAATTTATTAGTGCAATTTGTGCAGTTTGGGCAGCAGAAGTTTCTCTTAAGGCTCAAAATTTGTTCCCAAAGAGAAATAAAACTTGGAATTTTATGCAGGAATTCTTTTTTAAGCTCTACTCCACCATAAAATTATTAAAACCAAAATATTTTATTATGATTTTAGCAGAAAATTTGTCTTTTCAGGGCTTCCCCCCCCCCTTCATCTCTATTTTCTTTCCTGCAGCTTCAGTTTTGTTTACACGTAACCATCTCTGCTCCTACTAAAGTCAACAATGAGACTTTTACATTGAACAGCTGGGGCTTCTGCCAGTTCACTGAAAGCCAGCCGTTGCTAAGGAAAACTGGGTGGCATGGAGATTTGGGAATAGGCTAAAGAGATTTTTCCACCACAAGGCCAATGGCTCAACTCTCACGAAGGTCAGAAATAGAGGTAGGTTTGCACTGAAAGCATAAATCCAGATAACTCCTGACTGTGGTGGAGATGATCAAAATCCAGACTAACTCTCACTTTTTCTACCCACTTCTTATTTGTTTATTATTTCTAAGCCCAAAAGGTGCTGAGCCCTATTCAGAAGCAAGTAAAGTCTCTGCCCCAAAGAAATTAAAATGTAAATTGCAATATGATACAAAGAAACAAAATGGAGGGAGGGGAGATGTAGGAAAAGGATCACAGTAGTAAAATAATGCAGTTACTCAGGCAGTTGAGGTGTGTATACATTTCCTGTTAAAATATGGGGGATGGGTGTTAATTGTTGTACTAAGTCAGTTCTTGTAGGTGACAGTGGATACACGGTTTTTTAGGAGGGATCTGATTTATCAAGAGGGTGGCTACTCGGTGAACAATTTTGGGAGCGTTTTCCCTGGGTAAGGGGAAGCATGGAATAAGGAGTCAAGACAGGACTGGAAGCTGGGAACTCCAGCTAAGATCCTTCCTCCAGCAGTCACACAGTCCCTGAGTCATATCCCCTCTTCAGATCTCACCAGAACACTTTCCTTCCTTCTCTTTGGCTTGTGGGTGATTTCCAATGGAAAGTGTTTTGGGACACCCTCTGTGGGTGTGTTTACTCCTGTGCAAAGGGCCTACATTTTATTATTAGTGTGTATGAATGTGAGGTCGAAAAGTTGGTCTGCCATATCAATAGACGGGGTTCTTGATGGCAGGGACAGAGCAGGTAGCTGGAGGCTCTGGTTTCTGTGATAGCGCTCTGTAATGCACTAAGAGAAGCACTGGGCACAGTGCATAAAACACTGGGCAGTCACCTGGCTTTTATTCTCAGCCTACCACTAGTGTGCTGGGTGACTTTAGACACATTAATTCCATTTCCCTGTGCCTTGGTTTCTCCATCTGTAAAACTGAGATAACGATATTGGCCTCCTTTGCCAATCACTTAGAGAGATAATGATGAAAAGCAAGTATTACTAATAAAAGAATGTAAGTGTTAAATACGATCTCTCCTTGCTTGACTGAGAACACCCACCCATGGTACCTATAGTAGACAGATGTGAGAATATCCGTGAAAATTTTCACGCCAATTCCAGACATATGAACAACAAGCAAAAAGCCAGACAAGACAGATAGGTTGAACCAAGAGCAGAATTAAGGGTTGAGTGCAATGTGGAGGAGTTGTGAAAGCATTTTAACAGAGGTTCATGGTATATGACTGCAGTGAGTTCAGGCAAATGAGCAGTGCCAGGAAAGTGGCCTTATTATTAACTGTACCAGGCCTTGAGACCCAAGGTATGTGTAGTAGCTTGCAGCTTTTGTCATTTAAATCCTACGTAATTAACTGATTCATAGGCTTTGTGCTGGTCCTTTGCTCATGGGTGAATTTTACCTTATAGGAAATGTTCTACCTAGATTTTATATTGCACTGTACTGTATAATCTCACTGAAATTTTCTTTTGGAATTCAGATAGTGTCCTTCCCTAAAGAGAGAGAAAGTGGAATTAGAATGGTGGAATTTTTGCCAACTTCTGTGTCCCATTTCCACTCAGATTGTGCACTCTGTCTCTCACCTCCAGCAATTCAGGAAGATGAGAAAGAGCGCAACCGGCTAAAGCCAAAACAGGCATGTAATCGCTTGGCAGCAGACTTTTTTGGCATGAGCTCCCAGCCGGAAAATGGACTTTTTCAAGAGAACTGTGTGCAGAGAGTGGATTTCTTCAGGGAAATCTAACTTGTTTTCAGTCTTTCCACAGGAGAAAACCCCATCTGTTTCACAATTCCATGTGCCACATGCTTGTGTCCTCTGAATCTATGTAAAAGCAGCAATAAGTGTGGAAATGGACATCTAATCTAGCCTGTGATTGGGCAAAGAAGTAAGACCCAGATCCCAAAGGTTTTTAGGCACCTAACTCCCTTTGATTCCTATGAGAGTTAGGTGCCTAGATACCTCTGAGGATCTGGATCCTCTTCTGTATCCTATGGTTTTACATTACAACATGCTATACTTGTAACTTAATGCCACCTGGCAAATGCAAATATAAAAAAGCATATTTATTTTCTGGGCTGTAGCATTCATAAGTTCATTGAGCAGGTATCTTATTACACTTAATGGATTTGTACTGAAGAGGAATCAGTTAACAGCAAGTAAAGCATATCTTTATTTCCCCGGCCTCGCCCCCTGAGAGAATTTGTGTTAAAGCAAAAATGTGTTGGTCATTTTGTCCTATTAAGCAAAACAACAAACATAAAGGAAGAAAAACCTTGGGTGGTACAAACATGATGAGGAGAGCAATGTAGATGAGTTCTGAATGCTTATCTGGACTATTAGGTTAGCCCTATGAAAAATCACCTACAGCTTTTCTTCCTGGTCCACAGGATATTCCAGATCTGTAGCTTATTCATTTCCCAAGCGGATGACACATGGGTTCAGTATGTAACAAACAGTAACATGATCGCATTTCAAACATATTTTCCTGAGTTCTGGTTTCCTGAGTACCCCCGTAACCCCCAAGTTACATTTCAGGCTGTCAGGAATTGACATGATCATTAAGTTTAGCTGGAAGTTTGTAACATAAAGCGATCCCCTTTAGCATTCAACAGACTTGTACTAGATAAGCTTGTAACAATATTCTTGGTGGAGCTGTTAGTGGATAGGGGAGGGGAGGAATAGTTAAAACAACCAACCATTTCTAATCAATTTATATCTATCTTCTAGCTTAACTGTAAATAGTAAACGATTTTCATTTTGCTTCCAAAAAGCAGTGTCACAGATTTACAGAGAGTATTCAAAGTCCTGTTGAATTTATCTTTATTATTTTTATTTGTGGCCTATATTTCTTTCCTCATCAGTCCCCTTTCACATAAATTGAAGTTTTGTGGCAGGAATTTGTACCTCACAGTCTCTAGAACTTCTACAACAAATAACAGGAAATAGAAGCTGTTCAAATTCCCTCTGATAATCCAACCCAGAAATACTTGCATGCCAATGTGGCCATGCAATATGCAAAGAAAAGATAACCTTGAAGAAAAATAATAAATCTAGAGAGCAGCTGAAGTTCTGGGCTCTCTCTCTGATGTGAGCTCAACTTCTGCAGCGATCAAAGTTCTTGGAAAAAAGCAGCATGGCTCATGTAAATTCCTGGAATCTCAGAAGGGAGAGAGTACCAGAAAGTGAAAGGCGGAGGGCAGAGAAAGCCTGGCTCACTGCCAGCTCACATTTTCATTTGGAACAAATGTGTGTGACAAGTTTAGGTAGAGCCCTGTGTTTATCTGCTGGGCTCCCATGAAAGCCACAAAAGCCTTGTGATGAAATCTGGTGAAATTATCCCTTTAGCCACCAAGTAGAGACAATCTTGTTTCAGCTTGAGAAGACTGGGGGCAAGGGGAATTTGGAACAGAATAGTCCTCATTTTGAGAGTTAGTGAGGCTATTTATCATTTCCATTTACAGCACCTCTGACCTGGCCTTTGCCTCTCTAGCAACATGAATGGAAGGTGTAGCAGGCATTTTGCTTTATGAGTTGCTGTCGTGATCTGAACCAAAGCTAGCTATAGTCCTTGAAGTGAGAGCCATATGGGTGTGAGTTTCAAAGAGGTTGGTTGCAAGCTAGTTCTGAATCATTAAAGTGTGTTCTTATTCTCTTTTATCATTCCTTTTTGTCGAGGCGCCGTCTCTAAGTAGTACCTCATTGATTTGTGGAAATGGCAGGGGGAAAACATCAGTTATGATGAGTTTTATATAAAAGTTTGGTATATACTGTTCAGCTGTGGGAATAAACAACAACTCGGTGGAAACCCACATTCTCCTGCAGCCTACAGAATAGAGGTGCCTTTTGCAGTGATTGGGTTCATGAGTGAGGTTTTTCTGAGCTTCGCAAAAAACAGCTTTTACAGCTAATCTGCAGTCTGAAATGAGATGTGCCATACCTAACTGGGATTTCCACTTTCTTGCTGTACCACCAACCACCGTGACACTGTGCCATTAATATATTCTTTGGATATGTCTACAAAGCACACACACACACACACAAAATACCTGCATCAGGGAGTCTCAGAGTCGGGGTCAACTGACTTGAGCTCAAAGGGTTCGCACCCGGGGGCTAAACATAGCTCTGTAAATGCTCGGGCATAGGCTGAAGCCTGCACTCCAAGATCTGACAGGGTTCAGAGCCCAGCCCAAGCCTGAACATCTACACCACTACGTTTAGCCTGGCAACACAAGACCCACATGCCTGAATCAGTTGACCCTGGCTCTGAGACTTTCTGCCGCAGGTCTTTTTTTTTTTTTTTTTTTGCTGTGCAGATGTACCCTTTGAGTTTTAATATTGAATTAGTTGCATTTCTTGCACATAGTAGTTCAATCTAATCTATATTTATCCAGGTTCCAGCTGCTCCTGTATCTTGATATTGCAGGCAAATCAATGAGGATGCCTTTTAGATTTAGAGGCTTTGGAGATTAGCAGGATAGAAGAAAAGAGCTACACAGAAGAGAGAAAGATGTCTCCCATTTGTACAGTGAAAAGGAGTGAGGAATGTGTGAAGAGGGCATGAGTTTGACAGCCCCAGATAAGTTTCTAGTTAACACTCATCTCTAAATGTTAAAAAAAGAAAACAAAACAAATCCCATGGGGAATTTTTAGTCGACAGGAGAGAAGCCAACTGAGTTACAACTGAGGCAGACTAATTTATTACACATTCAGGATATGATCTCTCTAAAAGCTAAGTCAAAGTTATCAGCAGTGCTGCATAGGGAAGCTTACATTCCCTCTGACCGAAAGAGAAACAGCAGCTTCAGTTTCTTGAATTACCAGCTCCTGAAGCTTCCTGTGTACAAATATTTACTCAGTATGTTTTCAGATATTTTAGTGGGATTCAGAAGTTTATTACAGGCCTAATCCGAAGCCCACTGAAGTCAATGTAAAAACTCCTCAGATCAGGCCGTATGAGTGGGATTTTCAAAGGGGGCCTGGGGGCCTGGTCTTCAGATGTATGTGTGCAGAATGCTTAGCACAACAGGCACTGATCCTAACTGAGGCCTGGGGGTGCAGCAGTAAGATTAATGGAAAGGTCATCATTTACGGCCCAGGCACTTGCTGTGGTCAGTCTGTGCCACAGCAATTAATGCACTTTGAAAATCTAGGGCTCAGTTCTGCTCAGCTCTTCACTCACACTGAGCACATGTTCTTTACTCAGTAGCCCCATGAGTAAGGGTTAGAGGACCAGGCTGAAACATGTAGAAGGGTTATTTTTATTCTATTTTTTTCTTTAGTTCAAAATCTTTGAGAGCTAGTGAAGATCCTTCTGTTTTGCTACAGTATGTTATCTAGCTATTCATTTATACCTAACAGTGGGATAAGGCTTAACAATTCAACGAGCTACAAATGATTTCTGAGGTAAAGGAATGAAAATGTGTAGCTACTCCCTGAAACAAAAATCCATTCATTGTGATGGAAGACTGCTGAAAAGCAGAACTGTTTTCTTATTTTGCACAGGAAAGGGCAGCTTTATACTGTTGTCCCTTGCAGAGTCCCAGACCTTCAGCCCAAGCCTGAATATCTGCACAGCAATTTTACAGACCTGCAGCTGACCTGGACCAGCTGCGGGTCTTTAATTGCTGTGTAGACATGCCTGGGTGACTTAGGATCCTAAGTCCCATTTTCAACAGTGATTTAGGGCCAGATTATTAAAGGTACTTAGGCTCCTGAAGATGAAAATAGGTGCCAGGTGGGATATTCAGAAGCACCTAGGCATTTGGGAATTAGGTACCTAATTGCTCTTCAGATTCCCTCTAGGCACCTTTCTGCATTGTTAGGTCCCTAAATACTATTAACAATTGGGCCATAGGTCACTTTTGGAACTTTTGGAACTGAGACTTCTAAGTTACTTAGACTCAGATACTCAGAAGTATTCAGGCATCTAGTTCCCATTGATTTCAATGGGAGTTAGGTGTCTAAATGCCTTTGAGGATCTGGGCCTAAGGCACGTTTGAAAATTTTACTCTAGCTGATCATAATGGTTCCTACTGGCCTTAAAAACCCATGAAAGAATGAAAGTGTCCAAGAAGGCCATATTTTGTTCTTAAGAAATTTTGAAAGTCAAATGTTATTCTGTTATTTTATACCCAATCCCAAATAAATCAGTGATTCTGGTACATAAGCATATAACTTCCTCCTTCCTAGAACAAAGTGGGTTTATTTTATTCATTTTAAAATGTTTTCGTTTGATAGGTGCTTCCAGTATACGGATGTCTCCCCAACCTGTAATGTAATTCATTCAAATAAGCTCTTTGTGGTAGGCCTATAGAAACCTTTTTTTAAAAAAACGGATTCACATGAATTTTGACTTGTGCCCCATCTGTCTCTGCTAACAAGACATTTATATTTTGAAAATAGTTTGATAGCTTGTGACCATTTCGAGGTGCCCTCAAGAACACTGTTTATAAAAGCCATTGGTGTGTGTAGGCAGTGGCACCTAATGGATGATTTTTTTGTAAAAGGAGTAAGTGACTAACAGCGATACCAAGGGAAACTTAAAACCCAAACTTGGAATGACAATTATTACATTTGAGGTACACTCTGTACTAGGGTTGAGTGTTCTTCACAGGTCCGGCTACTTATTGGTATGGTTGGTGGAGGCTTGGCCAGGGATCAAGGAATGTCATTTGGAATAATCTTGTCTGTTTCTAGAGTGTATTACATCTCACAGTACTGGACAAATGGAGTAGACGAATGTCTGTCTTTAAAAAAGACTACATGTACGACCAGAACATTTGACACTGTGTGGAATGCATAATTGGAGCTTGAACTAATTAAAGTGTGACCCACCTCCCACTGGGAAATGAAGGGTAGGTTAGCTATGCATTATTACAACTGAAGATGATCAAACTCATAGCAGGGATTATTCTCACATGCCACTATCAGACCACTAAAGCTACTGTACTCCAGTTTACACCAGCTCAGGATTTAGCTCATTGTTCATTGTATTGCTTGAATTAAGATTGATTGATGTTTTAGCTTCATAACAAGGCAACACGAATATTTTCAATGAACACTTCTGAGGCCTTCCATCCATTTTAATAGGGGTCCATAAAGTAACACATGGTTCCAAGAAGGTAAGGGGCAAATAGAAGCCCACGTTTTTTTTTATAATACGATGACAAGGAGAATGAAATGAAATAAAAAAGGCATCAATTGTCAAACTGATAAAAGGGAATATCTCTATACACTCAATGCAAAAACTGAGGTGAAGCGGATACAGAAAGGGATTCGTAACCTGCGTGAATAACAACAAAGCCCACAGTCACCTTACACAGGACACAAAGTTACAAGGGAATCAACTTCCATGCTTCAGGCCATATGCAATTTCCAGCTTGCTCAAATTAGGAAGAAACTTCCCTCATGGGTATGTTTATCCATTATTATAAGATCTATAGTTTTTATTAAAGCATCTGATACCAGATACTTGTTGGAGAACAGGCATGAATCCTGGCCCCACTGAAGTCTATGGCAAAACTCCTATTGACTACAACAGGGCCAGGATTTCATCCCAGATTCTGGAGTAGATGCTCCAGTTGGTCTGATCCAGCATGATAAACTCTGTATGGCTATGCTATAAAGTCCAAAAGCTTCTCTCCCGTACTTGAAAACTAACCTTACAATTGGCACCATTGTCAACATGTCAGCAGCTGAACCAAGGATCAAGTGGTCTGTGGAGAACGACCTATCCTCTAACATCGAGATGTGGTCCTTTCAAAGCTAGGAGACAGCAAACTCACAGAAAATTTGGGGGAAGTTTATGTTGCCACTGCTCATGCTGTGATTCTTTCTGTGGAAAAAAAAAACACAGGTCTTGAGTCTCCAGAACCACAAATTCAGCATCTTTCATCAGCACTAAATTCACTCAAAAATTAAAAATCACAGAGCTCTGTTCTATTAGTTTCTCATATTTGTATTCCGATTTTGACCATCTGCCCATAATTTCTACCTGCATGTAAATTTCAGTATTTCCAGTACTCCTTAGAATTTATACCTTGACTGTGAACAGAAACTCTGCAAAAAATTCACCTATCTTAAAATTAAACATGAATGAGCCTTTGAAGAAATAAAATTGCTCCTGAATGCCAGCTTTTAAGTCTTCCTTAAATTTCAGCTATGAACTTTTCAAAGGACCATTCAGTTTACTGTGATGCTGAAGGCAAGTGAATCAGAAATAATCTTCTTGCTAGAAAAAGATGGTAAAGTTTTGTTGGTACTACTGCCTTTCATGGTTAATACAAAAAAAAAAAAAAAAAAAAATCCCTGAAATGCACAGCCCATAATTCAGTAAATCCAGCAATATTAGCTTAGTCATTGCATCCCATGGTAATTAAACACAGTTGCATAGGTCTATCCACAGGCCTACATGGTAATACTAAAATCTCATAAGTCTTTAACTAAGGGGAAAGTTAGTTCCTTTCACTTTCTGAATTAAGATAACCCAAATTAAGGCCCCTTTAATTCCAATGAGAGTATCCACACATGAGTTTAAGGCAGTTTAGCTAATCCACTTTAAATTTGCACCTGTAGTTAATTTGGATTAATTTTACTTAGTTTCCTTATATAGACAAGTCCTAAATTAGGCATAATGCAAGAGTTAATAAGATAAGAAAACCTTAATGGGATAATATGAGATGAGGTCTTTGTCAGACAGACAGGTCCCAAACCTGCACCCATTCATTTCAATTGGGATTTTGCCTTTGACTTCAATACCTAATAAACATTTGGTAAAAGGATGTTGATGTTAAAGATTCAACAATCCCACACCTTCAGTTATGGTGTTCAGGTTAAAAATATTCTCTGAAGGTGAAATCCTGGCCCCGATGTACTCATTGGCAAAACTCCCATTGAGATCCTAAAGTAGTCTCCAGCAAAACTAAGGAAGCCTAAATTTAACTCTCCCAATATTATTAAGATAAAAAAAGAAGATGATTTAGAGATGAAATGAACAAAAACCTGTTCCAGTTTTTTCCAATTTTATCTAACATAAATAAGCTAAAAAGGGCACAACTTCAATTAAAAACAAACCAACCAACCTACCTTTGCAGGACACCTTTAAAGATACAATGAAGATATAGTGATCAATGGCTCCATGTTAGTGATCAATGGCTCCTTGTCTAGTTGGCAGCCAGTATCAAGCAGAGTGCCCCAAGGATCAGTCCTGGGGCCAGTTTTGTTCAATACCTTCATTAATGATCTGGAGGATAGTGTGGATTGCACCCTCAGAAATGACAGATGACATTAAACTGGGAGGAGTGATAGATACGCTGGAAGGTAGGGATAGGATACAGAGGGACCTAGACAAATTAGAGGATTGGGCCAAAAGAAATCTGATGAGGTTCAACAAGGACAAGTGCAGAGTCCTGCACTTAGGATGGAAGAATCCCAATGCACCGCTACAGACTAGGGACCGAATGGCTAGGCAGCAGTTCTGCAGAAAAGGAGCTATGGGTTACATTGGACGAGAAGCTGGATATGAGTCAACAGTATGCCCTTGTTGCCAAGAAAGCTAACGGCATTTTGGGCTGTATAAGTAGGAGCGTTGCCAGCAGATCGAGGGACGTGATCGTTCCCCTCTATTTGGCATTGGTGAGGCCTCATCTGGAATACTGTGTCCAGTTTTGGGCCCCACACTACAAGAAGGATGTGGAAAAATTGGAAAGAGTCCAGCGGAGGGCAACAAAAATGATTAGGGGGCTAGAGCACATGATTTATGAGGAGAGTCTGAGGGAACTGGGATTATTTAATCTGCAAAAGAGAAGAATGAGAGGGGATTTGATAGCTGCTTTCAACTACCTGAAAGGGGGTTCCAAACAAGATGGATCTAGACTGTTCTCAGTAGCACCAGATGACAGAACAAGGAGTAATGGTCTCAAGTTCCAGTGGGGGAAGTTTAGGTTGGATATGAGGAAAAACTTTTTCACTAGGAGGGTGGTGCAGCACTGGAATGGGTTACCTAGGGAGGTGGTGGAATCTCTTTCCTTAGAGGTTTTTAAGGTCAGGCTTGACAAAGTCCTGGCTGGGATGATTTAGTTGGGGATTGGCCCTGCTTTGATCAGGGGGTTGGACTAGATGACCTCCCTTCCAACCCTGATATTCTATGATTCTATGATTAAACCACAGCAATACTTGAGTAGTAAATTGCTACTTAAGGTGTGTAAGAATAAATTGGCCCTTAATTTGGGCCTAAACTTTAGGATTATATAAAAAAGGTTATACAAACCCTAATATAATTGGAATATTATGATGATTTTGTACAATTTTAATGTATTCTTAAATGTAAATATTAGTCTGCAATATTGCGCTAGTTAGTATTTGCGGACTAGAAACTGAAATTAGTTATAAACAACAATCTAGTTTCATTGTCCAAGATGGGTGAAATGCAAGGATGAAACAAACTTTTTGGTGAAAAGCAAGTTCAATTTCTTTCCAGTTTATCTAGGGAAGGTGGTGTTAGTAATTCTAATGAGGAAAGTATCATTTAAATATGTGAATTGGGTGTCTTGTTAAGAGTCATCTTGTCATAGCCTGCTTAATCTGAAGATGGAACTAGAGTCATAGAGTTTAGGCCCAGAAGGGATCACCAGATCATCTAGTCCAGTAGTTCTCAACCAGGGGTACATGTATCCCTGGGGGTACACAGAGGTCAACAAGGGGGTTCATCAACTCATCTAGATATTTGCCTAGTTTTACAACAGGCTGCATAAAAAGCACGAGCGAAGTCAGTACAAACTAAAATTTCATACAGACAATGACTTGTTTATACTGCTCTATATACTGTACACTGAAATGTAAATACAATATTAATATTCCAGTTGATTTATTTTATAATTATATAGTAAAAATGAGACCGTAAGCAATTTCTCAGTAATAATGTGCTGTGACACTTTTGTATTTTTATGTCTGATTTTGTAAGCAAGTAGTTTTTAAGTGAGGTGAAACTTGGGGGTACGCAAGACAAATCAGACTTCTGAAAGGGGTACAGTCATCTGGAAAGGTTCAGAGCCATTGATCTAGTCTGACCACCTGTATACCGCAGGCCACCAATACCACCCTGTTCTTGTACACTGAATCCAACTTCTTTTAATCAAATCTGGTCAGATATCAAAGACCATGTTTGAAATCCTCACAAAGGGCTGGATTGTCACATGACCTACTTAGCCAGGCAGGAGACTAAGGCCTCTCCTCATTCACTTCCTTTACCTTGCTCAGATTGTGTCTCCTGAAGAGAGGGGCGAGCAGGAGCTACTTGTAAATGGGCAGGGCGGAGGCAGAGAGGAGTGTAGTGTGGTGGGGATCCCTGGCTCTGCCCTTTCTCTCCCCCATCCCTACCATACATTGTCCAGAGTAGCTGGCGGGATGCGCAGCAGCAGTAAGTTTCTCCAAGAAAAGGGATGAAGCAATATATTCCCTTCTCAATACCAGGAGGAGCAGGCGGAGAAGTGTGCCTCACAATTCCCTTGCAGGCTGCTCCTGAGGTGGAGCAATTACATGCTACCTCTTACTCAGGGCAGGCTATAAAAGTATAGTTTAGCCCTAAATGAAATGCTCAAAACATCGGAGTCTTCCTGCCGCTGTGGGGAACAGCTGTTGTGTAAGGACTTGGAAGGCAAGTGTGCAGGGACAGATTGGGGAATGGCAGAAGGATCCAGTTACTGTTATGTAATGGTTGAATAAAGGACTAATTTAATTGTTAAATACAGGCTCATGTCACTTTAATACAAAGAATGTTATGGGGGGGGTCCCCCACCTGGAGTTTACCACTGTGGGTGGGGGCTTCTCAGTCCATGACTTCACTGCCAGAAAGGGTCATTTGTACAATGACATAGCTAACTCGAGTTAGCTATCTTACTGTTAAATCCTAGTGGTGACAAGGCATGGGTAGTTTTTATCCTCAGTGTAGCTAATTGAAGGCATCCTATCCTCCTGGACAGAGAGCTTTTCTTTGCAATACACTGAGAAATAAGCGAAAAGACAGCTATGCCATAAGACTCGGCGTGTTGCTTGGTACAGTTAGTCTCTCTTCATGGACTTCATATTCCCTCTTAAGAAAGGTCACACGTTGATTACTGTACATGGTACACTTCATTGAGAGATTACTGAATACTATCAATGGAACTGAAATAGAGGTCTCCAATGCATTAGAAGAATCCAATATGATCAGTTAGCTGATAGATGTGTCCCCTCTTCACGATGTTTGAACTGCTCCTCGAAATGACATTTTCTAGTCCTTTAACTGCCTGAGACATCTTACTGTTCCTTTGAGAAAAATGAAGCTTTATGAGAATAGAGGGTATATATGGAGGTATCATCTCAGTGAAGTATTAGGACAAAATGTTCACTTTGGAGTGAGGCACATAAATCCATATTAGGCACATAAATAAACGGCCTGATTTTCCTAAGTTCCAAGCACCTGCACATCCCATAGACTTCATCTGCCAGTAATGGGTGATGAGCACTGCTGAAAAGCAGGCCACATATTCAGATGCCTAACCTGGATTGTGTTGCCTAACTTTAGGCACCAGAGTTTGAAAATTTGGGCCCTACTTTTCTGTGGTATAGGCTTTTTTATTTTTAATATAGAATCCTGAGACCTGTCTGCTCTTCCCACTTTTAATTCCCATAATTTGTGTCACTGAGCTGCTCCAGCTGGTGCAAGGGGTTTGCCTGCTAATGGGGTAGCCTCACGAGAGGAAGAAGTAGTAAATGACTGACGGAAAGATGACAGAGATGCGTTTTCTGACCAGCTGGTCCGTACACCGTAATGGGAAGAGCTGCTGCAGATGGCCTTATACCTCTTCCTACACATTTATTAGGAGACAGTGCATAAGGCCTCCACTGTCTCTTAAAAAGACATCCACAGCAGTTACTTAACCTCAACAGGGCTAGCCTTGACTGATAATAAAGTGCTTGATGATCTGTAGGAACAATTGGATACTTACTGATTTATTTTGGTAACAGGCTTAGATAGTCAGGGAGCATTCTGCTACTTCTTCCAAAAATAACGGATTGTACTATTAAGCATCCACTGGAAAACTGCTGGTATGTCACTTTAGATGCTAAGATCTCCAGGAAAATAGACCTCCTATGCCTTAAGCAATAGATGCAATTCAGGCATTAGATTGGTGGTTTTCAAACTGCATGTCGCGACCAAGTCCTGGGTCACAGAATGGAAGGCACTGGGTCATGCCAGCTCTGGTCAGCACCACCGACCAAGCTGTTAAAAGTCTCATTGACAGTGCTGCCCTACCAAGGCAGGCTAGTCTCTACCTGTTCTGACACCACGCTGCGCCCCGGAAGCGGCCAGCATCAGGTCCAGCTTCTAGGCGGGGGGGCACAGGGCTCCATGTGCTGCCCCCACCCCGAGCATCAGCTCCACGCTACCATTGGCTAGGAACTGGCCAATGGGAGCCCGGGGGACAGTGCCTGTGGGTGAGAGCCGTGCGGAGCCACTTGTGCACCTCCGCCTAGGAGCCAGACCTGCTGCTGGCGGCTTCCAGGATGCACTGCGGTCCGCAGTGCCAGGACAGGCAGGAAGCCTGCCTTAGCACCTCCACTGCGCCGCTGACCGGGAGCCGCCCGAGGTAAGCTTGCGCCCCAACCCTGTGCCCCAATCCCCTGCCCCAGCCCTGAGCCCCCCCAAACCCAGAGCCCCTTCCTGCACCCCAAGCCCCTCATCCCTGGCCCCACCCCAGAGCCTGCACCCCCAGCCCAGAGACCTGACTCCCTCCTGCACCCCAACCCTCTGCCCCAGCCCAGAGCCCCCTCCCATACCCTGAACCCCTCATTCCTGGTCCCACCCCGCAGCCCTCAGCCCTGCACCCTAACCCTCTGCCCCAGCCCAGAGCCCCCTCCCACACCTTAAACCCCTTAACCCCAGCTCTGTTGGGTTGTGGGCATCAACAATTTTCTTCAACTGGGTCACCAGACAAAAAGTTTGAAAACCACTACATTAGGTTATATAATATGCAGTTGTCAGATTTTTCAATCTCATGTTACTGAGGGCAATTTTACACATCTTCTGAGACTACAATTTGGAAAAAAATCCCATAATATAGCTTGTCCTTCAAATATTGGACAAAGATATACAGCATAATATTTTCAAAATACCTAAGGGCTGGATTTTTAAAGGTGCTTAGGCAATTAAAGATGCAGGTTTGTGCCTGCTGTGATTTTTTTTTTCCAGCCCATTCCACAGTGTGGAACCCGCACCTGAGGGTGGTTTTGGTGGCAGCTGGCAGTTGGAAGGCCCCTTGGTATTACTGATGGAGGCTAATGCTGCCAGACAACAATAAGGAGGCAGGAAAGGCGATCAAAGGGGAAGATCAGGAAACAATACAGAGAAATTATCCTGGTGTTGGGCTCTGGTGTTTAAGGAGTTTTATGTCATATTGGCTCACCCCCTGGTCTTTTAATGAGCTAAACCAATTAAAAAGTTTCAACAGATTATTTAAAGATAATTTGTGTGGCCTAGTGGGGTGAGCACTTGAATAGCATTCAGGAGACATGGATATTATGCCTGGCTTTGTGCTGATACCCCTCACTTCTACAGAACCCCCAAGATTCAGAGGCTTGGGAACAGTATGTCTAGCTTCTCTCTTGTGGTGAGGAGTGTCAAGTCCTACCCCACAATGAAAAGATTCTAAGTAAACCCCCGGGCCTGATGCTGCACCAGTGAATTCAAAGGTAGTTTTGCCATTGACTTCAGTGAGGAAGGGATTGCCCCTGCTACCCCTTGAGCTAAAATCCAATTTGCATTCCACTGCAAATGCTAGTCTGATGTAGAGGAGAATAAAGGGACCTCTCTGTTGACAAGCACTGCTAGAAATCTTTCAAAATTTGGTGTTGGTGTTGGTGTGTGTGTGGTGGTGTGGGGACGACCAAGAAAATCTTTAACAAAATGTATATGAAATTTCCCCATTTTTCAGCCAACTACAGGGCTGGTATCAATATTTTGAATTTTGAAAATTCAATGCAACAAAAATATAAATTGTGTGTGTGTGTGTGTGTGTGTGTAAATTCTTGTTCCTCTTTTTTTTCTCTCCAATTTTTGTCAGCTTCTAATTGAATTAGTTTTCAAAATGCCCTACTTCTCCCAATAATTCTAATGAAAAGTGAATTTACTCTTGGCTGAATGTCTCATCAGGCTGGAAGAGGGAAAGTTTGCTTTGAAAGTTACAAAAAGACATAAGACACAATAAACAACAAACATGGGGATCGGATAAAAGATTTGGCAAATATATCTGCTCACTCACTTTGTTGTGTGTTGCATCCCTTTCCTCCTCCTTTCTGTTATATCCCTTTCTTCTTCTTCTTCTTCTGTATTTTTGCCTGTAACAACCTAAGTCCTACAACATGATCCATGTGGGCATATCACAGACCCCTTATGGAGCCCCACTGGTGTCAACGTTATCGCAGAGCCTCACAGCCCCAGGGTTGTGCCCACATGGATTCAGTTGTAGGCGTCTTCTGGCCTAAGGCCCTGATCCTGCAAACACTTACATTCATGGTTGTCTTTGCTACTGCCTCACACAGTAAAGTTAAGCATGTGCATAAATTATGCAAGATTAGGGTCCCAGTCTATAAACTCTTCTGAGTAGGCATTTATTATCCCCATACATATTTATAAAGTGACAAGCACAGTTTTTCACTATAGAAATAATAAGTAATAATAAGATGGGGCCTCCAGGGACTGAAAACATGGCCATGGGCATATTGAGAAGGGATTTCTTGGTAGCATTTTATTGAAGGATTTTTTTTTCTTTTTGTCCTAGAGGACTGTGTTCATTCATGAAATGTTTGACGATAAATCACTGGAGGTTTCCTTTGATGAAGGCTATTAATTTTTCCAAAAAATGTATTTGTGTCTTGTAGAATACAACAAAAAAATCACCAATTCTGTCAAAATATTGAAATACTCTTAACACGTATTTTAATATTGTACACAAAGGGAAAATATTGGGGCTTGTGCCTTTTAATAATGTTTATAGAAGGCTTAGATGGTATTATTTTAAAAGTTACAGTCACCATTCAGCCAAGTTAGCACAGTCTGAATTATCCAGGCAAATTAGCTCTGTGACACCGTATCAGGTAAACACTTTGCATATTCAAAATAAGCTCTGATTCAGCAAAAGAACATGCCTTAGTCATATAATGGCCCTCTCAGTCCAGATTCTACACATTACAACATAAGAAAACCCCCCTACACAAATCAAACCAAACCAAACCAAGCAAAACTAAACCAAAGAACTTGTAGGTCTTTTGGAATGATGCACAGAAAACAGCTCGCGGAAAGGTGATCAAAGGGGAAGATCAGGAAACAATACAGAACAATTATCCTGCTTTTGGGCTCTGGTGTTTAAGGAGTTTTACCTTATATGGGCTCAACTTCTGGTCTTTAAATGAGATAAACCAAGAAAAATTTTCGGCCTAGTGAGGTGAGCACTGGAGAAGCGCTCAGGAGACCTAAATTCTATACCTGGCTTTGGCACTAGCCAGATGATGATCTTGGGAGAGTCACTTCACCTATCTGTGTTTCCATTTCATCATCTGTGAAATGCAAGTATTGATTGTGACCCCTTTTGTAAAGCTCTTTGATATCTGCTGATGAAGAGTGCTATATAGGAGGTAGGTATTATTATTATTCCTTATCAAGGACCTGACTCTCAAGGTTTTGACTGCCCTCAACTCCCATTCTGGGGCCTCATTCTCCTTTACATTAAGTCCCCTTTACATTGGCATTATGATGTAAAGGGTTTACTAGCATGATGAGAACCCAGGTCAAAATCAGTGAGACTTGTGGGTGCCCAGGGCCTGTAAGATCGGGCCTCAGTTGCACTCTGTTAATAGATGTTTGCTAGAACATTGTTATCCTTGTACGACATTTTGTTGAAATTGCACATAAACAGTTATATTACCTTGAAGAGTCCAAAGTTATGACCTTGGCTGAATTGATGTTTGCCTGAATCTGTTGCCAGAAAAATATGTTCCAAGAATAATCCCGTGCAGGAATGGATTGTGAGCACAGCAGAGGCCATTACTAGTATTAGCTTCTTGTTATGGAAGTTCTACCAAAAGAACGGAGAGGTTTTAGTTATACGTGTAAAATATTTAAAACTCAGAAAGATGATTGGAAAGAAATCAGTAGAACTATGTCAATAGCAGTTAATTATGGTATACATTCAATGTCATGCCTGATGTCAAGATTTGTTGACATTCCTATCAGTATTGACAGGTTTCAGAATAGCAGCCGTGTTAGTCTGTATCCGCAAAAAGAAAAGGAGTACTTGTGGAACCTTAGAGACTAACAAATTTATTTGAGCATAAGCTTTCATGAGCTACAGCTCACTTCATCAAAGGCATTCATTTTCCACTGAATGCATTCGATGAAGTGAGCTGTAGCTCACAAAAGCTTATGTTCAAATAAATTTGTTAGTCTCTAAGGTGCCACAAGTCCTCCTTTTATTTTATCAGTATTGAATTATTACTAAAGGCGGTAATTCTAGAAGATGCTGAAACCCAGACCCACATCAGTATTTTGGTGCCTAACTCCCATTAATTTCAAAGGAAATTAGGTGCCAAAATACCTTTGAAGATCTGGGCTAAGAGACTGAACTGAGGATGCTAAGCACTTCATAGGATTGGGCCATAAACACGAGCCAACTTTATATGAGAGAAATTTCCAGAGGGGAAAATTCCACAGCTTTCAGAGTGCTGTCTCCAGGAATCTGTTGTAACTCCTTAAAGTTAGGGGACGGTGTTAATGGTAAGCAGCTCGAAGACATGACAGCTGTTTTCAGAAGCAGTGAAACTATTAGCTGAACAGTATGCAAAAGCACAATAACCATTAGCTAAACAGTATGCAAAAGGAAAAAAAAAACTTCTTTGTTGCAACAAGGCACTTTCTATAGCCTTTGGTTCACTAGAATAGCAAAAAAACAAGGCAGAGAAGATAACTGCAACTGGCAAAGTGTTTGATGCAAACAAGCTGAGTCATAGAAATTAGAGATTTGAAATAGCTATTAATTGACCCTCCTGATTGTGTAGGACTTTTCCTTACAGTATATCTTACAATGTTTTGTCCAGTCTTGTTTAAAATGACTCATTCATTTCCCATGGGATATTTGTTCTCACCATCAAACAGTTTGGAATTGTTTCAGTCCACTGCTTAACACACCACTACTCATAGTTCTAGCCCATAGATGACCCTCAAAAATTCCTTTCCATGTTTGGTATTTGTACTGTTCAAAAACTTGTATGTGGTTATCATATCTCCCTCCCTTTCAGTCACCGATGGGTCAAGCTACAATACAATGTACATATTTAATTCGAGTAATTTCCCCTCACAAATCAATCCCTCAAGCCCTTTAAACATTTCTGTTCCTTCTCTCTGAATTTCTTCCAATCCATCAATTTCTCTCTGGGATTGAAGGACCCAGGATTGTATACACGATTCTAAATCCAGAACATTAGCACGTGAGTAACATTTTTTTGACATTTGACAGTGTTAAGTACTGCAAATTCTTTCAAAAAGCCATACTCCATGAACACTGGGCCACAAAAATACTGGTGGTCTATTCTGTGTGACATAAACAACAAAACTCTATGCCTAATTTGGACCTTTGCTAAAAAATGCACCCAAAGCAGGCTGTCTGCTGGACCCATTTCTTTAGCCCTTTACATCAGTCTTGGGTTTTACAGCTCTTGGCTGTTTTATTTAGTCTAGTTCATCTAATCTCAAATGTGCCCATCACTTTGGTAGCTAGACATTAGGGGTGAAATTCACCTGTGTGCAGATGAGCAGCAGGATTACTATCCTGGGAAGCAGTGATTCTGGAAAAGATTTGAGGCTCATGGTGGATAATCAGCTGAACATGGCTCCCAGTGCAAAGCTGCAGCCAAAAGGATTCAGTACATCTTGGATGCATAAACGGGGGACTCTCAAGAAGGAGTAGAGAGGTTATTTTACTATTTAGTTGCCACTGATGTGACCACTGCTGGAATACAGTGTCCTGGTCTGGTGTCCACAATTCAGGAAGGATGCTGATCAGTTGGAAAGGGTTCAGAAAAGAGCCATAGGAATGATTAAGGATTAGCAAACATGCCTTATAGTCAGAGACTTGAAGAGCTCAAGCTATTTAATATAACAAAGGGAGGATTAAGGGCGGTGACTTGATAGACTGTCTATAAGTACCTACATAGGGAACAAATATTTAATAATGGGTTCTTCAATCTAGCAGAGAAAGGTATAACACCATCCAATGCCTGGAAGTGGAAGCTAGAAAAATTCAGACTGGAAATAACGTGTACATTTTTAATAGTACGAGTAATTAACCACTGAAACAATTTACCAAGGATCTTGATGGATTCTCCATCAGTGACAATTTATAAATCAAGACTGGATGTTTTTCTAAAAGATCTGCTCTAGGAATTATTTTGGGGATGTTCTATGGCCTGTGTTACACAGGAAGTCAGACAAGATGATCACAATGGTCCCCTCTGGCCCTGGAATCTATTGAAAAAAAACCCAAAAACAAACCCCCGAAACTATGTGCTGCTTAAGTTCAGTTTGAGACATGTTTTGAGGGCTTAGATAGGACTTACATAGTGAATTTCATACCATATTCATTATTTTAAAAAGCAGTTATTTCTGTATGAAGTGGGCCACACTGTATACCCATTTCATGCCACATTTTTAATTGGGATTGTGCTTATTCTTCCTTCTCTAGGAGAGTAAATTCTGGATCAACTTTACTGAGAGAAGGCTTGTGTCAAATGTGTGTGTGTTATATCAAGCACCTGATTGCAGGAAGACTCAAGCTCAGCCTGATAGCTGGTAGTAGGACAGTCATAAACCGAGAACCCTCTCTGACTCTGTGTCCTGTGGCCTTCACCCAGGGTTCCATCCACTTGCTGAGCTGAACTGTTATAGTGGGTGACGGAAGAAGGAAGGGGTCTTGACATAGCTTGGACCCAACTAACTGAGGTCTTTAAAGAGCAGAACAAAAACAGTGAAACAATCCAGAACTAGATAATGGAACACTACTGTGCATGTGGCACCTGCTAACGTGCTCTCCTGAGCCAGGCTTCCTTAGGATTCACTCTCCTGCTTGTTGAATCAACTGGAACGCACTGCATGGTTTTCCTAATCAGACATAGATAAAGTGCACTCCAGTTGTGTCCTCTAAGAGTTCTTCTTAGGACAGGGCAGCAGCAGGCAGCATCCCTACCCTGCAATTCATGTTTAATGCAAGGATGGTGGCTAATTTAGTTACCAGCTTCCAAGATCTAATTAAGGAAATGGCACCATATTTTGCATGCACTTCTGAAATGTATCGGGATGCATCCAGAACATTCTTGGCCCAATTATCTCCAGTTAGGGTAGTGGTTCAGCAGAAGGTCTCTGTGAGGAGGTGCAGCCATGCTTCAGTGATTTAGCTAATTTTAGGTTTATTTGTCTTTTCTGAAGGTTGAGTGTCTCATTTAATGAAAAGAGAAAAAAAAATCAAATGATGATTTTTAACATCTTATGTTTCCCCGACAGCATTTGCATGTTTTATTGTAATCCAACATTCCTCATTCTGGTCAGCTGTCTAAAGTTCAGAAGAGGGAAAAACTATGTATGAGTTTTGTTTTCTTTGCAGCAATCATTTAACTAAAAGTAACAGATCTGGGCAGAGGGGAAAGTAAGCCGGTACGGTAAGGTACGGCGGACTGGCAAGAGCCGGTCCGCTGTACCAGACCAGCTTCCCCAGGCCAGTGATTTAGAGGCCCTGGGGCTCCCGGCAGCAGCCAGAGCCCCGGCCCCTTTAAACTGACGCCAGAGCCCCACTGCCGGAGCCCCCAGGTAGCGGAGGTGGCCAGGAGCCCCGGGGCTCAGGCAGCAATTTAAAGGGCCTGGGGCTCCACTGCGGTAGTGGCGACCAGCAGCCCCGGGCCCTTCAAATCACCTCCGGAGCCCCTGGCTGCCGCCGCTACCCCAGGGCTTCCGGCAGCAGGGCTCGGATAGCCATTTAAAGGGCCCGGGTTTCCGGCTGCTGTGGGGAGTCCTGGGCTTTTAAATCGCTACCCAAGCCCCCCTGCCAGAGCCCTGGGATAACAGCGGTGGGGCTCTGGCAGTGATTTAAAGGGCCAAGGGTTCCCAGCCGCAGGTACTGCAGTGAAACCCTGGGCCCTTTAAATCTCCACCACAGCCCTGTGCTCTGGGGTAGCGGCAGCAGCCGGGAGCCCCCAGGACTCCATCAGTGATTTAAAGGGCCCGGGGCTCTGCTGTGGTAGTGGCGGTCAGAGCCTTGGGCCCTTTAAATCGCCCCCGAGCCCCGGGGCTCCCAGACACCTCTGCAGCTGGTAGCTCTGGCTGTGATTTAAAAGGCCCGGGGCTCCCAGCCGCCTCTACCGCAGCCGGAACCCCAGGCCCTTTAAATCTTGATTTAAAGGGCTCAGGGATTTAAAGGCCCCATCTCTTCTGTCTGAGGCCATGCAGTGGCTGAGCCCCCTCTCCCTCCCCCGCTCAGGACTCCGGCTTATGGGTAAGTCCTTTAAGTTACTTTCACCCATGGATCTGGGTCCCAAATCCTCGAGACTCTCCCTCACATAAGCAACCCCATCCAAATCAGTGGATTTGGGACAATTTAGTAAAGACTGCTTATGTGAGTAATGGTTTGATCAGGCCCATTGTTTAGTAAGAATTTATAAGGCAGATTTAGTTGCTTTTAAAAGCAAGTCTGAATGTTACAACCTGCTGTGCATGTGTTCTACCCATTACTGTTGATATAACTTTTATCTTGAAGTGTGAGTCTCTGATAAATATTTTGGGTGTATTTTCTCTTGCATGTTTGGGATTTTTTAAAAATCCACATCAAAGTTATTCACAATTACAACAAATTTGTGGGCTAAACTGTTTGCTTAAGCAATGACTCTTCAGAGGGTGTGAATTATTTATTTATACTACTTTTAAGTTGGGGCCAACATTAATTTGACTAGGTCACTGTGGGTTTAATTGCCTTGGAAATAGCCCGTGTCTTTTAATTAGTATACTAAATTGTATACAATTTATGAATAAACTATATTCATTTCAACATTTTAAAACAGTTATTTTATAAATGAAGAATTTATCATAGTTATGCCAATTCCCTTGTCTTTTGTTAATGATATGCCTCTCTTGCATTTTCTGATATGTTAATTTTGTTTGGTATAAATATTTGTACTCATTAAGCTGCATACATTGTCAACGCTGCGTCACCGTTTTCTCCTCCACAGATAACTTAAATGTGAGTTCATTTTGTAATCATTATTGATTTGCAAGAATCATCTCCTAGCTTGGTCTTACATTACATGTTTTTTTTTCTGTGAGAGCTGACCTATTGCCTAGATTGTTCCATGAGCTATGTGGCGATGAAAGGGAGTAAACTAAATACTTTTCTCAAAGATGGTCATGAAAACCCAGTCAATAACTCAGATGTGCTAACACAGCATTGCCTCTTCTGTGAACTTCTAGCTGTTAGTTTGGTAACTTACCTGTGACGTGTGCTAACTCGTTCAATATATACAGACATGGAATGTGAGACATAGCCAGGGGGACTTGGGTTAGTGTGCCGGAGTTCTGGCATGGACCTGCTACTTTGGGCCAACAGGAAAAGAGATTCATATATGGGAAGAACTATGTCTTTGCAAACCACTTTCATTGGAGAGCATGTGCTTTTTAACCTCAAGTTCCGAGTTATGTGATGCCAGCTACCCCCTTCTACCAAATTTAAGGAATACCAACATAAGTCAGGTGGCATCATGCTGACAATACCTGAAAAAGAGAGTATGTGAGAGAGAGAGAGAGTGTGTGTGCTTGCTGCCATATCTTTACTAGGCACAGTGTTAACTTTCATTGCAACATCCAGCCAGAAAAGGGCTCCATGAAACCCCAGGAATGGGATGTACCACCACGGATCAAAGGGGACCTGGCTGGGGAGGGAGCCAGAGGCTGTATAGGAGCTGGCTGCAGAAAGAAACTAGAAGCTGTGACATAGGTTATGTCTACACTACAAAGTTAAGTTGACTTTATGGAAGTCGACATCGAGCCTCTGATTTAAGCAAGTCGATGTTGTGTGTCCACACTATGCTCATTGTGTCGGCAGTGTGCATCCTCACTAGCAGGGCTTGCATCGATGCATGGAGCGCTGTACTGTGGGTAGCTATCCCACAGAGCACGTAGCTGAGTGGAATTTTGGGTTGGGCTTGTAATAGACTCAAAACATTGGCATGGGTGGTTATGGGAGCATAGCATTATCCTCCCATGGTGCACTTATCTCCCTCCCTCTCTGAAATCAATGGCAAACAAGCCAAGCCTTTTCTGCGCCTTTTCCCCTAAGTCTGGGTTACCTGTGCAGACGCCATAGCACGATAACCATGGACCCCGCTCAGCTGCACACTATTGTTGTGAGCATTACAAACACCTCATGCTTTATCCTGAAGTATTTACACGGCCGATACAGGAGCCACAGCACGGGACAATGTGATGCCATGCAAGCAATATTGCTGGAAGACATAGAGTGGAGCAATTTGCAGTTGCTGGCAACAGTCACGCGTCACCTTGACATGACTGAGCACCGCTTCTGGGCCTGGGAAACAAGCACTGACTGGTGGGACTGCATTGTTGGGCAGCTATGGGCTGACGAGCAGTGGCTGCAGAACTTCTGAATATGTTAAGCCACTTTCATGGAACTGTATGAAAAGCTGGCCCCAGCTAAGATGAGAGCTGCTGTGACAGTGGAGAAGTGAGTGGCAATAGCTCTGTGGAAGCTTGCAACGCCAGACTGCTACTGGTCAGTGCGGCATCAATTTGGAGTGGGTAAATCTACCGTGGGATCTGTTGTGATCCAAGTTTGCAGGGCCATTAACAGATTTCTGCTAAGAAGGGTAGTGACTCTAGGCAACATGCAGGACATAGTGGATGTTTTTTTCCACAATGGGGTTTCCTAACCATGGTGGGGCAATAGATGGAATGCATACCCCTAACTTGGCGTCAGACCACCTTGCCAAAGAGTACATAAACTGAAAGGGGTACTTCTCAGTGGTCTTCCAAGTGCTGGTGGATCACAGTGGCTGTTTCACGTCTGGCTGGTGGATCACAGGGGCCGTTTTACCAACTCAGCGTGGGATGGTCGGGAAAGGTGCATGATGCACGCATCTTTAGGAACACAGGTCTGTTCAGAAAGCTGCAAGTAGAGACTTTCTTACCAGCCTGCAAAATAACCATTGGTGATGTTGAAATGCCAATCGTGATCCTGGGAGAGCCAGGCTACCCCTTGCTCCCATGGCTCATGAAGTTGTACACCAGCAGTCTGGACAGCAATAAGGACCAGTTTAACCATAGGCAAGTTCAGAATGGTGGTGGAATGTGCCTTTGGATGTTTAAAAGGTCGCTGGCACTGTTTGCTTACTAGATTAGACCTCAGTGAAAGCAATATCCCCATTGTTATTACTGCCTGCGGTGGGAGAAAAGTTTCCACTGGGGTGGGGGGGGGTTGAGGCAGATTGCCTGGCAGCCAATTTTGAGCAGCCAAACATCAGGGCAATAAGAAGAGCACATTGAGGGACTCTGCATCTCCATGAGGCTTTGAATACCACTTTCAGCAATGAGCCAGAGTAATGTGACACTTATCTGTGTTGCTCCTTACCAAACTGTATCCTCCATTGCATTTTCTTCCCTGTAAACTCCACCCCCACCAACCACTATGTGTTGAATGAATAAAGAGCCTTTTTACCTCAACCCATTAAGTTTTATTATGCACACAAACACACAAAGACAGCAAAGAAAAGTAAGATAACCTGGGACAAAAGGGTTGATAACACTGTGGGGGAGAAACAAGGAATGCTTGCTTTCAGATGCCCTTCAATAACAATCAAAGGTGTGGGAATGATGCCCTGCAATAACAATCAAAGGTGTGCCTTCTGGTCCTTGTATCCTCCTCTGGTGTTGAGAGCAAGGGACACCAAACTCTCCCTCCTCCCCCAGCTCCCCACACCTCATAGGACATTTGGAGGAGAAGGATGTAGAACTGGGCGATGATGGCAGCAGGTTCAGCATAAGCTGCAGAGGGACTCTAGCATCCAGCTGCCTTTTTTGAACCTCAACCAGACGCCTCCTTCATAATCCACAGCATCTTGTCCTGCGTGGCATGTTCTTGTTCCCCGCATGCTCTCCTGGCCTCCCTGTCCATGTCCAGGTTCTCGGACAGTGCAATCCTCTGTGCTCTGAGCTCTGTCATGTCACTCTCGGAGGCGCGCATTAATTAATTGAACATGTCCTCCCGAGTCTTCTTTTTCTATCTTCTAATCTGGGAAAGTCTCTGTCCCAGTGTGGAAGATGTGCTGATGGACCAGGTTTCAGCTGCAAGGAATGCAAAGCACAAGAGTAGCATTGACAATGCATACATTGTTTCTGGTGCAAGGTTATTTTTTTTTAATAAAAAAACCACCCTGCAATACACTTCACTGCAAGCCCCAACATAATCACAACTGCTGACTATTGCAAGAGTAATTTTACTGCTCCAGCCATGGTGAGTAAGACCACTAGGAATGGGTGAGAAGTCTTGTGCTGTTGCTTGTGTGAACTTGGTTGGAACTTGAGAAAAGCCTCCTTTCCACAAACAACCTGGATGGTGCTTGAGGACAGGCACACGTGTAAAGCCCCCCAGATAGATTGTATTTTTACAAAAGTGACACAGGGTCGGGGGCTTGGGGGAAGGGAGACAAACAGGATGTCACCCCCCCTTTTTTTTTCTATGCTGCTTGCAATACATGGTGATCCTCTCCAACCACAACTATAGCATGCTTGGGAAAGCATGGTTGTGTGACCCATATTTCACCAAACAGGGGGTGGATTACTTGTTGAACTGTTTGCAGTTTAAGGGCTAGCACTGAAAACTTCCCCCGTTTTCCCTAGGTGACCCAATGTGATATCACTCTCCTGAGGGTAACAGAGGCGGCAAGGGAGCAGGAGCAGATGCTGCAAGCATCTGGATACAAACCTGGTCCTGATGCTGAAATGCGGTGTGCTGGAATGATGCCAGCAGAGTTAATACTGGAGTGGTGCGGGAAAGTGTCCTGCTGGGGTGGACGAAACAAGGCAGCCCTTCCCAGAAACCTTCTGCAAAGAAAGCTTCCTAGAGATCTCCATGGAGGATTCCCGGGCCGTCCCCATGCACATAAACGGTCTTTTTTGGAGAGCACTCTCTGCGTAGCTTAAGTGGCCACCGATACCCAAACATCTACTTTTTTGTTCAGATTAAACATAACAAATAATAGCATGTAACCCCTACAGTTTGACTGGAAATGTGGACTCCCCAGAGGTGCCTTCCCTGGCATCACGCTCCGCCGCCAACTGGTCCTGTGAAGGGATGGACTCTGTAGTTGGCTGTGAGGAAGAATGGATCCTCCTCTTGTCTGCCTTGCAATCTCCTCCTCCTTTTTCTTGTCAGCAATGTCCTCCTCGTTGTTGCTTGAGGCCACGTTGGGCTCCTGGAAAATATCTATGGAGTGTTTTGGGGTAGTGGTGGGGTCGCCGCAGAGAATTGCATAAGCTCCTCATAAAAGCAGCATGTTTGTGGAGCAGAACCAGAACGACTGTTCGCCTCCCTTGTCTTGTGGTACGCGTGCCAAAGCTCCTGTATTTTCTTACAGCAGTGCTGTGTGTCCCTGGTGTAGCCCTTCTCCCCCATGCCCCACTCTATCTTGGCATAGATGTCAGCATTTCTTCTGCTGGATCTGAGCTCTGCCTGCCTGTGTATGCAGTGTAGACATTCCTGAGCCTCAAAGGACCTAATGCCTGGATTGCTTACAGCGCTTGCCTGTGAGTGTGGAGTACACCCAGCATATTATCAGGCATCTAGGAAAACTGGTGTTCCACAGTGCAATGACTCCCTGCAGTGAGGTGTGTAGCAATACCACGGTTGTGCAGAGGAACACCTCCTTGGAGGAACTTGAGGCTCAACCTGATGAAATGGACCTGGAGGACACCACAATACCTGTACTTGGAAGAGATAAGGAACTTTAAAACCTGGGATAACTCACATAAGCATGCAAAACACCGCTGACCATAAATATAAGGAAGTACATACTCAGTAGGTAAAGAACTGCTGTGGTGGCATATAGCTATGCGCCTTGGTAGAGGTTAACCTTCGTTCGAGTGATTATGAGTCAATTCAGTTTAAACTCAATGGATAAATGAAAATAGGTCTGCCAAAAAGGTCCTTGATTTCAAAAAGACAAACCTTAAAAAATTAAGGGAATTAGTTAGGAAAGTGGACTGGACTGAAGAACTCAATGTGGAGGAGGCTTGGGATTACTTTAAATGAACATTGCAGCAACTATCTGAAGCTTGCTTCCCAAGCAAGGGGGAAAAACTCATAAGGAAGGGCTGAAATCCCAACTGGAGGGACAAGTATCTCAAATGGGTTATTAAGAGAAAGCAGAAAGCCTATAAGGAACTGAAGACAGGAACGATCAGCAATGAAAGCTGCTTCCTGGAGATCAGGAAGTGTAGGGATTAAGTGAGAACTGCCAAAAGCCAAGCAGGTCAGGACCTTGCAAAGGAAATTAAAACCAATAGCAAAAGCTTTTTAGCCATATAGATAAAAAGAAAACAAAGAAAGAAGTGGGACCCCTAAGCTTGGAGGACAGGGTGGAGATGAAAGATAAACAAATGCTTTGCATGAGTTTTTAATAAGGGTAATGTGGAGTTATGGGGCAGTGGCAGGGTGGCTAATGGGAATAAGGATCTGGAAGTAGAAATTACCACATTTGAGGTGCAAACCAAACAAACAACTTAATGGGACCAAATTGGTACACCCAGATTATCTCCATCCAAGAATATTAAAGAAACTGGCACATGAAGCTGCAAGACCAATAGCAAGGATTTTTAATGAATCCATAAACTTGGGGGTCATACCCTATGACTGGAGAATTGCAAATATATTACCCATATTTAAGAAGGGAAAAAAAGTGATTCGGGGAACTACAGACCTGTTAGTTTGACCTCAATTGCGCGAGGTCAATCTTGAAAAAGAAAGTACCAGTAGTTAAAGACATAGAGGTAAATGGTAACTGGGATAAAATATAACGTGGCTTTACAAAATGTAGACCAAGGTCATCTCTTTTTTTGAGAATGTAACCAATTTAGAGACAAAGGAAATGCAGTAGATCTAATCTACCTGGTTTTCAGTAAAGTATGTGATAGTTTGGCATGGAAAATTATTAATTAAATTGGAGAAGATGGACATTAATACAAGAATTGAGAGATGGGTAAGGAGCTGGTTAAAGGGGAGACTACAAGGGATCATACTGAAAGGTAACTGTCAAGCTGGAGGGAAGTTACTAGTGAAGTTTATCAAGGATGGGTCTTTGGAACAAACTTATTTAACATTTTCATTAATGACCTTGGCACAAAAAGTGGGAGTGTGCTAATAACAGTTGCAGCTGACACAAAGTTTGGAGGTATTGCCATTACAGGGGAAGACTGGAATATCATACAAGAAGATTTGGACAAGATTGAAAACTGAAGTAATAGAAGTGGGAGGAAATTCAATAGTGCAAAGTGCACTTATGGACTCACAAGAGTTTTTGCTATAAGCTGGGGACTTACCAATTGAAAATGACAGAGGAGGAGAAAGACCGAGGTATATTAGTCTCTCACAGCATGACTATGAGCCACTAATATGATGGGGATTTGAAAAAAAGGCTAATTCAATCCTAGGATGCATTAGGCAAGGTATATCCAGAATGAAATAGGGAAGTGTTATCACCATTGTACAAAGTACTGATGAGATGTCATCTGGAATACTGGGTGAATTTCTGTCTCCAATGGTTAAGAAATTATGAATTCAAACCATAACAGGTACCAAGAAGGGCTACTATGATGATCAGAAGAATGGAGAATCTGCATTACAAGAGAAGACTTAAGGAGCTTGGCTTCTTTACCCTAAAATGAAGGCTGAGAGGAAATATGATTGTGCTCTATAAATACATCAGAGGGATAAATACCAAGGAGGGAGAGGAGTTATTTAAGGTAAGAGCCAATGTTGGCACCAGAACAAATGGCTATAAACTGGCAATCAACAAGTTTAGATTTGAAATTAATTGAAGATTTCTAACCATTAGAGGCATGAAGTTCTGAAACAGCCTTCCAAGGAGAGGAGTGGAGGCAAAAAACCTAACTGATTTCAAAATTGAGCTTGATAAGTTTATGGAGGGGATGGTGTGATGGGACTGTCCACAGTGGCATATGGCCCATTCGTGTCTGCTATTAGTGAATATTTCCAATGGCCGGTGATGGGACACTAGATTGGGAGGGCTCTAAGTTACTACAGAAAATTCTTTCCCAGATGTCTGGCTGGTGGGTCTTACTGATCACTATATTTGGGGTCGGCAAGGAATTTTCCCTTAGGTCAGATTGGCAGATCTGGGGATTTTTGCCTTCCTCTGCAGCATGGGACACAGGTCAACTTGCAGGTTTGAACTAGTGTAAATGATGGATTCTCTGTAACTTGAAGTCTTTAAATCATGATTTAAGAACTTCAGTAATTTGGCCAGAAGTTATGAGCCTATTGCAGGAGTGGGTGGGCAAGGTGCTGTGGCCTGCAATGTGCAGGAGGTCAGACCAATGGCCTTAAAGTCTATGGGGAAAATATCTTCCCCTTGTTAGTTGATTTGTGCCTGTGGATGGGGCAAAACATAAGCATATGACTTTTACTCCAGTTATAGTTCAGTAACAATCCTGCACTAAAAACCTGAAATCCACTTGCATAAAGACCAGAATGGGTGCACATTTGTGTTTCATCTAATTCTGTGCATTAACGGCCTACAGAAAACTAGAATTCATTGATCCTGTCCTTGTGCCTCTCCATGCAGCTCAGCACATTGTCATCATCTTCCTTTGCCTGCAATGATGAAGAAGGTAAGATGACACATGTAGTGAGCAGCTGACCACCTGCTCAGTGCTCTGCTGACTCAGCAGCCTCTTCTGCGTAGTGAATCATATATAAATGTTTGACCTGGTATCCCCTGGCAACAACTTTGAAAGCTGAACTCCTTTGTCTCCACTAGGTACTACAGATCCTGTGCTACTAGCCATGCAAGTATGCTTTCCCAGTAGATTTGCGGACACAACGCTGGATTGCTTACACACACACATACTCTGTAAATCTAAATTAACTGCTCGGCGTTGTGTGTGTATTTTTGAGACCTATAAGGATCTACCCCTATCTATCTATGGAGCCAAAGCCAGCTCTGTGTACTCACATGTGAGTGGAGTGAGCAAGATTTGACCCACAATGTCTTCCGCATGTGGATTAATTTCCACTACAGACAATTGCAGCTCATCGGGCTTACTTCAATAAGGTCAGAAGAAGGATTTAAACAACAGATTTAAAAGTACGCCTTAAGTAATCCATTAAGCTCTTTGTGAAATCATCCCCACCTGCTTCTGGAATTTGAATTCCCTTATACATGTATATTTTTGGGGCTGTGAATACACTCTCATTTTCCCTGCTACTTTGATTGATCACCATTGTACCTTGCTGCTAATTTAGCAATGTTTGAGCTACACATTCTTTTTGGTTTCCTCTGAAATTAATTGACCATATACATTATGTGGAGTGCCTTAACTTCCTCTGGTACTTACTTTTGTGACATGTATTTTAGACAACATTGTGATTTGTTTGAACATTAAGTTCGTTAGTGGATGGAAGCCAACACATTCTTTTCAAACCATAGATCTGCACTCAATTGTGCAACATTTGGATCAGTAACACTTAGGATTAAATATGTTTCTAAATGCTATGAGAAAGCTTTTCACATAGGAAGCTGAAGTGCGGCAATCATACTTTCAGGTAGCTCTGATCTTAACATTTGCTGTCTCCAAACAGCAGGGCATTGAAGACTCCAGGCAGCAGGTGACTAGATTAATTAATCTTTCTTTGTTTCTTTCTTTGTTTTCTTCCCCCTCCTATGTTTTACTGAATTTAAAAATTAAAATTGGCTCTGCTGACACCAGGTTTGTTTGTAAATTTCCCATTGTTTGCACTGAGATTTATGTATTTGTGTGTACTTTGCCATTCCTCCTTAGATAGAAATCAGTTCTGGTTTAGTATCAGTACAGTCTGGGAAAGGGATAGCCTACTGTGATTTCAGCATCATAAAACCCGACTGAACTGTCAATGATTCATCTATGTTTTGTATTACAAAGTTAAACATGCTCTTTTCCATTTAAACAAAATGATCCTGAAATAATGGAGGTGCTAGGACAATGGGTCATAGTTAGACCCTTTATGAACTCACTGAAGCTCACACCTAAGAACCTATTAATATGACTCAAGTGCATTTAAAAAAAGTTCTGATGAAGTATGGGATATTCAGAAACAAAGCAAATTCTTTAAGGCATAGCACTTTCCTCCTCGGATTCTCTTGCAATATTGGCAGATGAGGCTTGAATTATAATAGAAAGAAAGAGAGAGAGAAAAAAAAGAAACTCCAAAGAGGTAAACAGGATACTCTGTGTGATTGTGAGAAAGAATCCAGATTGTGGAAAGTCTCTTAAATTTTACTTTGTAAATAAGTAAAGAAAAATACCCACTAGCCTTATCTCAAGAAAAATAGCGCTTTTTGCAAATTGCAGACTGTTTCACTTGGGAGAATATTATGTTTATGGGCACAAAAAGTAAAATGTAATTAGGAGAAGGCAGTCAGGATGTTTGGAGCACATTCTGTTTCAGAGCTTGTGGTGGGTTTACAGGTCAAATTTCCACCCAAACTCTGATAAAATTTAGAAATACTCAAGAGTGCACACACAGGGATTTGTGAATGTTTGTAAACAAATGTGGGGTTATTTGTGGATCCCTAACATTCATGATGTCACCGGCCTCAGTGGGTCACAGTTGAGAATACCAGATTCAGGACAAACTGCTGAGAAATAGGGCAGACCCACCCAGAACTGATGGTTTTTCTATCATTAGCTATACCAAGCCAGTAATAAAAGTAAAACATCAGTCTCACCACACTGATTAACAAGATGGCAGAAATGCAGTCTGCTTAGACATCCCAGCATTTAATTTACCTCCCAGACACTAGAGTTTATGATGAGTAGTTACTGAAAACCAATTTCATCAAACAAAGGGTTCTTCTGAGCCCAAGAGTTCAGCCACATATCCAGTCAACATATAACTCAGATCTTATCCAATAATCATGCTACTGCTGATCCTTTATATCTAATAGCTACAGGTTTATTCATAAGGAAAAGAAGAAGAGAGATAAAATGGTTAATAGATCATATATATACCATAATTGCAAGTTCTTATATCAGGTTTGAAGCAGTGATGGAATAGACTGCTGGCTTGTGGAGTCTCTGGTAACTTTCAAAAGATTGGAAGGTCCCCAGTCCATAGTTTAGACTGCTCCTTTTAGTTGTAAGTCCATAGTTCAGAGAACCAGAGCAGGAAAGAGGCAACATGGAGATGCTTGAAGGGTTTTTTATTTTACTGGAATTTTACTGTCCCGAAACAAAGCTCACAATACAGTTTGTGGAAAATTACTGGCACAAAATGGAGTACAGGACCACATGACCTTACATGGCTTGCTGACTCACAGGGGCAGCCATTACCCTTAATCTGGCTGGGGCATCCTCAGGAAGACTTGCTGAGGGGAATGAGTTTCTTCTCTGGCCCATTATGTCTTTAAGTTGTGTCTTTAATGGGCCATCAAGCTTGAATAGTCCATTCACAATGGCTGGCTAGACTGGATGTAAACTACCTTGTGGGTGTTAGCCCAGGAGCAAACACATTTGAAATACAAGGATATAGTCAATATTCATAACTTCAGCTACAGTGATGATACATGGATTTCAACAGGATAATCTTATTCAGCAAATCATAACTCTTCTATAGATACCTTACATGACACACTTTGTACAAGATTTGTTGCAATTGTCTAACAGCAGCAAAGTTAATGCTGTACATGGTCATATCTCAATCATACAGCATCACAAATGAGTATTTAGACAATAGCTAATTTATTTAGACCAGAAGTACATTATTATTTGCCTCTCACTCTTCTTTTAGTTTGATTCTTATGTTTCTAAACTCAAGAAGTCCATGTAAAGAGCTGCACAGAGAAATCCATTCTCAGTGCTCTATTACATGATTTATTGATTCTGTTATACTTAGACATGCTATGTATTTGTGAGCACCATCTACTGGCATCTTATCTATTAATTATTTATATACAATAAAACCTCAGAGTTACGAACAGCTCGGGAATGGAGGTTGTTCATAACTCTGAAATGCTTGTAACTCTGAACAAAACATTATGATGGTTCTTTCAACAATTTACAATGGAACATTGACTTAATACAGCTTTGAAACTTTATTATGCAGAAGAAAAATGCTGCTTTTAACCATCTTAATTTAAATGAAACAAGCACAGAAACAGTTTCCTTACCTTGTCAAATCTTTATTTTTAAACTCTCCCTTATTCTTTTAGTAGTTTATGTTTAACACAGAACTGCTCTGTATTTGCTTTTTTGGGGGGGAGGGGAGGGGCGGTCTCTGCTGCTGCCTGATTGTGTACTTCTGGTTCCAGATGAGGTGTGTGGTTGACTGGTCAGTTCACAACTCTGAGGTTCTATTGCACGCAGATATGCATTGATGTGACACCTAGTATAAACACGAAGGGCGAAGTATTAAAGTATAAGTCTTTAAAGATAAAACAGAACCTTTAAAGGCTTGTCTTCATGTTCTCTTTACAGCAAAGCAAATGTATACAGTTAGGTCATGTTCTGAATGGTCCTATTACTGTTCCTCTGATACTAAAACAAGATGATCTCCATATACTACCAGATCACCAGTATCATTTCCACAGCAATGTTTACTCACCCACCATCTCTTATTCCCTCCCTCATTGTCAGTAGAGTCAATAGTTGTGTCCAAAAACTGAAGCCCTCATTCTTAGTGTGAGGTCAGGAGGAAGATTTTGAATGGAATAATGGGGTTAAAACAATGAGATTCTTTCCATCTTACCCCCTATGTTCCTAATGTGCAGCTGTAGCTGCTCACTGACTCTTCTATTCAGAGGCCTGAGATAGGTCAAAGGGAATGGACAGTTCAAATGAAATGCCCACTATCAGAATGCCCACTATCAGAACTATCATTCAGTTCATGATTCTGGAGAAACACTTTGTCCTGGAATTTCACTCTTATCTTCTGCCATCCACTTCTACTTACCATCCAGACCAAGCGGAATGGGTGATTTTGGGTGTCCAGCTAGAAATATCTGAAATGAGTTCTGATTTATGCAAACTGCTAAGCACACCAACATGCCCTCTGAAAATCAGTCCGCTTTAAGGTGTTGCTATTTAGGCAGCCAACAATGGAGGCAGTCAATATTAGCAGTAACTTTTGAAAAGTTTGGCCTACATACTATCTTCGTGATCTGCTCATTAGAAGCAAAGCCTAAACAAAGAAAATAACTTTTAAGTACTTAGAAAGCATACAAGAAGGCACAAACATGACTAGCTTTATTAAAAGAACAGAGTGCATATCTAAGTTTTACTTCAATGAGTTGAAAACTTCTGGGTTCTGCTCCTCCATCTGCATTTGACCCAGTCGAGTACCTGGAAAAGCCATTAAGCCTCTCTAAAAAATTGTGCTGGTCTGCCAGAGGAAATGAGTTTATTTTTGAAAGTAAATGGGCCATGTGTGATAGAAAGTAGGTTAAAATTAGTATTTCAAAATTTCACAAGCTTTTGGGTCTCATGTGCTTAAGATTCACAGACAGTGGGACTGCTCATGTGCATAAAGTTAAACAAGGCATCACAGACATGGAGGGCTGGAAAGGACCTTTAGAAGTAATCCAGTCCATCCCCCATGCACTGAGAAAGGACTAAATAAACTTATTCTAGCCCTAACAGGTGTTTGTCCAACCTCTTTTAAAAAAACATCCAATGATGGGGTTTCCACAACCTCCCTTGGAAGCCTATTCCAGAGCTTAGGTACCCTTATAGCAGAAAGTTTTTCCTACTATCAAACCTAAATCTTCCTTGCTGCAGATTATGCCCATTACTTCATATCCTACCTTCAGTGGACATGGAGAACTATTGATCACCATCCTCTTGATAACAGCCCTTAACATGTTTGAAGACTGTTATCAGGTCTGTCCCCATCCCCCTCTCCAGTCTTCTATCAAGACCGAATATGCCCAGTTTTTTTAACCTTTCCTCAGAGGTCAGGTTTTCTAAACCTTTTATCGTTCTTGTTGCTCCCCTCTGTACTGTTTCCAATTTATCCATGTCTTTCCTAAAATTTGGCACCCAGAATTGGACACCATACTCCAGCTGAGGCCTCACCAGTGCTGAGCAGAGCAGGGCAATTACCTTCCATGTCTTACATACAACACTTCTGTTAATACACCCCAGAATGATGTTAGCCTTTTTCCACAACTGCATCACATTGTTGACTCATATTCAATTTGTGATCCATTTTAACGCCCAGATCCTTTTCAGCAGTACTGTCACCTTGCCAGTTATTATGCAAAAGTATTTTCAGGTTTGGGTCGTTGGGATCAGATTTATCATGGTATTTAGGTGCCTGAAGATAACATATAGGCACCAGATGGGATTTAGCAAATGCCTAAGCAGTTAGGTGCCTAACTGCATTTATAGGCATCTAAAGCCATGTATTTAGGCACCTACCTCCCATTGATTTAAATGTGAAGTAGGTACCTAAATAACTTTGAGAATCTGGCCCTTACTCATCAAGTTTTGTGGATAAGCTCAATTTAAGCAGCATAGAATTATCTGAAAGGAACCATTTTAAATATCTGTGTGAAATTTTAGTGAAAAGTTTTCACCCTTTGTGTACTGAGTTTGTCCTTGGTGCAGTGAGTGGATAACTGTGGTGCTTCTACTGTGTATACTCAGCCACTAATTGTTATAACATCAGAAAGCTTTTTTCTTTGTGTCATTTTTTACAAAACTGGATAAAACACAGTGTGTCTCTTTGGTTACAGCAGGAGATATTATAGGGTTTCCTAACATTACCTCTGCTATTGCATTTTTCATTTGCTTTTACTCTAGGAGCTTTTTATCTGTTTCCAAGAAGTTAAGTGAATACCAATTGAGTACTCACAATGTCTTGGTTCAAAAGTGAGGTTTGAGATACTGAAGCTAGAAAGTACTGTGATCAAATGGCATGCACATGAAAACAGCATAATATGAATCACTGTTACGCTAAAGTGAAGAGTGAACCGCAAAATGTTCAGAGCATTGGTTTAATTCAGATAAGCAACCAAAATGAGACTGTTTATCCAAATCTTGCCTGGAATCTGCATACCCCTTGGGTCAACAAAACTGAGCCACACTCATCAGAACAGATTTTCTGAAGGGATTTCTAGTATTCCCTGCTTTAGGGCAGGCCAGAAGACCAAACGAGTCTTTTTTGTCTAGTATGGTAACTAACATTAATAAATGGAGCTGGTTAAAAGATAATTCAAAGTTAATGAAAAAAAAAACAACAGGTTGACATTTTCCCAAAATGTTCATGAAAATTTTGACCTGTTTTCAACCAATTCTTCTTTTTTTAAAGTCAATATTTTACAATAGCAGAGCAGTTGGAATTTTTTCTAAAGGTGAACATTGTAAAAGCATTTCCATTGCATCAGTGTTCAAAATGGAGTGACTTTTCGTTGTTTCAAAGGTGTCCACTGATTTCAAAGAGCTTCAAGCCATTGCTTACGGATAGGCACACATATAATTTAGATGCATGTATAAGTGTCCTGCCTGAATAAGGATACCTTCTTTTATCAACGTCTATATTATTAGACCCATTTCCCCTGTTCTGAAACTGCTATTTATTTTTAAAGGGAAATTTGTACATACCTATATTTTTACTGGCAAGCTTCATATCAAGTGTTTCAGATAAATATTTTAAGTTGCACCATAAAAGACAGTTTTGGATTGTTTGAAGTGAGCATTGCTGACGTTAATTTAGCTTTAATGAAGATTCATCTAGCAAATATGGAATACACTTAAGGCCCTGTTCTCCTGTCACTTGCTCAGCATGTAACCTGGATTTTCCTGTTCTTCAGGCAACAGAAGTGAGTTTTGTTGTTGTCAAGTAAGTTATATGAGAACAGAATTCTTCTCTTTCCAAATCTGTGATATGTTTGATAATTACACTGGGAGGATTGGGGAGTGGAGGGCCATACGCATTCCAAGATCATAAAACATTGGACTGGGGTCTGGCTTCTTTAAGTTCTGACTCATTTTATGTGTACAGCATCTTTAAATAGTAGAAATCCCTGCTGCTATTTTGTGTTCATATGCAGCCAGCCACACTGAGATACATACATACTATACCCTCTCTCGGAGACCTTACTTTTGTTCTTTCTTGCTTTTTGGTCCTCTTAATAGCAAACAAATGTCACTCAGGAGGATGATATATAGTTGTACTTTTGTTCATGGAACAACATGGAGAGGAAAATAATATACGCTTGTCCTCAGGCAGCAATTAAGGAACATGATAATCACGTATGTAGGACAGTTCTAATATTCACTAAACTAAAAAGTACCCTTCCAGATTTCACAAAATTTTCACTCACTCCCATGAACATTCAAGCTTACATTTTACAGTGCTTAGTCACATGCTTCTAATGCAAAGTCTGAATAAAAATAATGCTCAGGACAGTCCTCTTTCCCTGCTCTGATATCTCCTGGAACAGAGTATCATCTGTCCTTTCACATCTTTGAACCCTTGATTTTCAGAAGTGGATATTGTAGCAATGAATGAGTGGAAAGAGTAATAAAGAGCATATATTTGATAAATAATAATAGCAATAAATTACTCCCAATAATGTTATTACTCATACCCACCTGAATTAACTAAGGGCCAAGAGCCAGAAACGTAGTGTTGGGTTTTTTGCCACACTCTGCTCATCCAACCTCTTGGCTGTTATGCTAATTTAGATTCCCTTAGACATAGTGGACTAGAGGCAAAGGCACTGTCAATGTGGATGTGACATGAAGTGAATCTGAAGGCATCAAAGGAAATCTACAGGAAGTCCTCACCTTATATGTTGTAGGGGCTGGAAGAAGGCCTGAGTTCCATCATTTTACACTCCCTCACACTCATCTCTGACTTGGGTCCAGTGACAGATATTTGCCATTTCATTACATTTGTCTGTCACATCTACCTCCAGCCTCCTCTGCGCAGCACATACACATGACAGTACTGTAAAGCTTGATCTGCTGGGTAGGCACAAGACTTGTTGGTTAAAACATCTAGTGTAGAAAATCCACTGGAAAAAGGAATTGATGCCAGTGGAAGAGCAGTTGAAATACCCAAGCTTATGGGCAACACTTAGAGGAATCAGAGTAGCAGCCATGTTAGTCTGTATTCGCAAAAAGAAAAAGAGTACTTGTGGCACCTTAGAGACTAACCAATTTATTTGAGCATAAGCTTTCGTGAGCTACAGCTCACTTCATTGGATAAATAAGGTGCCACAAGTACTCAATTAGAGGAATGTTATTCCTATTAGTATAATTATATATGCGAGGGAAATGTTGATTCTTTAAAATAACATCGAACAGGCCACATTTAGAGCAAGGGTCTGAATGCAGCTTATTTGTAGAAAACTCTAATTGATGCAGTAGCTATGTGGTTATATTCACATTTAGATCTAAGTTGCCGTAGTTACCTTACATGACCGTTTCCTATTTGAACATTTTGTAGAAAGTTAATTGATTAACACTGAAAATCCCAATACTTTTAAAAATCCTGTTTCTATTTTGATCTGGCTACCTGAGCAGCCTCACGGGCACTGAATTACATGATGGGCTATATCATGACTTAAAGCCAGAGTGCACATTATAGGAGGATGTGAAGAGACCTGGGAGCTCTGTCACCTTGGAAAGGGGTGCAGAATGTGCTCACCTTCACAACCGCCCAGCTCATTTTTGTTTCCATTGGAGCTGTTTGCGCCAATGACCTAATGAGTTACCTGATCAGAGGAAATCTATTCTGATGTTTTTATGCATATTTATTTTGAGAAAAGGATTGGAGAAGGATTGGTCGACCTGGACATGTTTAAATAACCTCTGAACAAGAGTAGGCCGGTCAAAAGTCAATATGCAGAAGTGGGACTATTCCAGTGATCCAGACACATGGGACTGTGGTGAAACTCAAACCATGGAACATCTGTTGGTCTTCCAGCTCCGGGAAGAGCCATGCATCCTGGAAGATCTTGCCATGGCTACAGATTGGGCCACATGATATGCCCAACACTGGAAAAACCTATTATTGTGTTGGAAGAACACAAGAAGACTTATTTATTACAGAAGTTGGTTTTGATGTAATGATTATTTTTTATTTCTATCTTTCTCTATATAAAAACTGTGGAGCAGCTGAGAGTGACTCTGATTTAAGTGTGCTTCCATTCTCTCTTCCTGATCCAGGTCCACTCCCTTTGAAATGGAGATGGAGCCAAACCAAAAGCTCATATCCAAACACATCACGATTTCTGGAGGTTAGCTCTGGATCAGGATTTCCCTTCTTTGTGGCTATCTCTGTGTCCGAGCTTTAAAAGAGGCCAGATACAACACCTGAATCCAAACAGCCCTGAACTTTGGAAAAGCTCAGATCTGGATCTGAGTTTTGTAGCTTAGGATCATCTCTGCTTTTTAAAACTGTTCCACTGAATCCCGAACAGAAAATGTGCCCATGCTATTTACTGGTGATATCAAGAAAGGTCCAAGGAATAACTACAAATTGATTTGGATTCCCTTAAAACTAAGGATTTGACTGAGGTCAGCTACACTCCTTCTCATTTTGATCCCAGAAGCATTCCCCCACCAAATGCCTTCCATTTTAATTGTCTTGCCAACTGCAATCTGTATTCCAAAGTGCCGTTACTTTCATTTCTTAATGCATAGCCTTCCTTACATGGCCTTTACTCAACTGCATGCTAATGAAGATAGTTTGCAACCTTAACTGTCAATGACAAATCCCAGGATATTTCACCTGGCTTCCTGATTGGTGGGATTGTACTACATAAGACACTTTCTAATTAGGAAAAAACAACTAGTATCTTGTCAATGTGCAGCCTGCAAGTTAAAACAAGTTAAGTTAACACAATGGACGCTTTGTGTTTTATGCAAAGTTGACTTTCCACTTGGATCTTATCTGTTAGCCTTTAACAAATATACAATGTAGCTGTCAGCATTGCTGTACTTTAGCAGCAGCAGTTTAAAAAGCTGAAACAATATGCATGTATGCACACAATTATATATGTTATCAGTTACATGTCAAACACTAGAATACAACCTACCAATCAATTATGTTTTATTTACAAGATATGTCTGTTATTATTTGTATTAGGGTCAAGAGATCAGGGACCCCACTGTGCTAGGCACTGCACAGAAGTCCCAGTCCTGTGGACTCTACAATCTTAAAAAAAATAAGACAAAGGCTGGCAGAAGAAACAGAGATACAGAGAAGTGATTTGTCCAATGCCACAGAGCAGGTCAGTGGCAGAGCTAGGAATAGACCTAGGAATAGACTTCCTGCCATAGCTATTGGACCATGCTGACTTCCTGCCATAGCCATTGGACCATGCTGCTTGTCCAGGGCATTATGGATGGTTACGAATAGCAGGAAGTATGTCCAGTGACAAATGTTGAAAGGAATAAAAAAAAAAAAAAACTCTTCCAAAATTTTGCACACAATATATTCCAGTTTTTCAATGAAAATCTGAAAAACAATATATTTGTGTATGTATTTATTTGTGGGTTTTGGAAACCTAAAAATGTTATTTAAACTGAACAGATTTGGGGTTTCAATTTAGGTTTGTTTTTTCCACCCTGCTTCACACTAAAAGGCTAGACTCTTATACTTGCACCATAACCAAGCCTCATGCCACATTTAATCCAAGGGGCATTGGTATTGCATAGGCCTGCCTTTCATCTGTGCGTCAACTCGCTTAGTCATGCTAGACCTGATCTCAGTCCATCAACCTGCTCTTACCTCCGTTGTTCTGCTAGGTGCTGTGTGTTATTCACTCAAGAAATACTGAAATTACAGTCTAAGGCAGCCTATGTGAAATGTAAACGGTTGTGGACTGAACAAAGGACTCTTGCATCATCTCCAGGGCCTTGCTCTGATGTGTTTTGTGTGGCTTTGAAAGACTGTAGAGTCACACACATTAATGACACACACTTCGATTGTGGCTGGCTGAGAGCCACCATCATATGTTTTCAGAGATTCTGTATTTCCTTTCTAAGCATGAAGAAATCCTCCAAAAGGATCTCCTGGGTATTCTAGCATTGAAGTTCATTTACATGCTTCCACTGGGTGCGGGAAGGGTGGACAAGTTTCCTCTGCCATTGTATAGAACAGGAGTGCAGTAACTTGCTTTATTTTGCCCCAGGGATTGAGAAAGGAACATACCTCGCTGAATGGCTGGTTCCCAGCCCAACCTTCACCCTCTACCAGTCTATGGAGTTCACATGAAGAATTTTCTGGGGTCTATGGAAAGGGGAAAGTATGCTGTGAAGCCAGGAGGCACTGTTCAGAGCTGGCTTATGTCCAATGAGGCCCATGACAAAGACCATATTTTGTATCCCCAATCATCACTCCATATCAATTTCTCCTACCAGCCCACTCAGTTCGAGAACCCATCTGATCCTGTGTATGTGTCATTACCCCTCCTTTCCCACAATGTATGTTCTTCTTACCTCCAGGTACCCAATCATTTTCAGTGGCTGCAGAAATGCTTCAAAGGAGATACCGGTAAAACGGATTTGGGGTGCCATCTGGTACCCCAGAATATGAGCCCTACTCATGAAGAACAGAAGCAAGGCCTTCCCTGTTGAGAAGCCTATGATCCAGTGGGCAGAAACACTCCAGTGAGAGAAGTGCAGTTCGGGTCTGACTGGGGTGTTGATAAATGCTCATGATGGTCCCAGTGGTATCCCTGATTGCAATCTTCTATTTAGCCTAACCCTAAGGCTGCCCTTGCAACACTGAAAACTCATGCAAGATGGGAGCCACTGGCCGCAAAAGAGTGAGGCAAGGTGTGCCATGTTAAGAATGCAGAGCAGCTCAGCAAACTGAGTACCTATTTGCATGTATTGATTAGGGCAAAACATGTGCAATTTGTAGGGACATTCTATTGAGTGACATGCTATAATGGAGGCATCCTGCTTTAATTTCAGAGAAAGTAGTGGGAAGAATATGTTATCACTTCAGCATGGGGGCTCCCATTGTGCCGAGGCTTTTCAAAAAAAAAAAAAAAAAAGCAAAGATCTGTAACTTTCTAGATGCTGTTTCAGATAATTTAAGAGCATCTGTTTTATATTGCATGGATCTCAACTGCAATACAGTGCACACAGCCAGCTATTCAGCATGTCACACCATTACTAAGTATGGAGCCAAAAAATAAGTAGACAGGTCACTTTTCACCTCATTAGCACTGCACGAGGGGGTTTCTGAAAAATAAGATGTTAGAAGCAGCCACAGAGTGGATTGGTACCTGAAAATTCCCCAAGATCCAGGCATGATCCCAGTCCCTTTTAGTGGCATCTCTTCAGTTCCTTTCAAACGTAAGTGATTTCTGCCCAACTCACCTTTCAAGAATCCCAAAGTACAGACATGATAAATTATTCTCATTTACCCATGCTGTGGATTTTTCCTTTTGGAAAGGAGGGCATTATATCAGAGTGATCAACAAGTGTGTTATTTTGCATTTAAAAGTGCTTGTGTAGAAGGATTCAAGTAGAAGAAGAGGGCACATTGGTACCCGAAACTCCCCAAGATCCAGCCAGGATTTCAGAGGGGACCCGTCTAATGCTCACAAACCATTCTTCTTTTAGGGTGCGCACATACTATAAATGTACTACAGTGATCTTTTACTTTGATATTTGGAGGCATTCAGCACATAGCCTTTAAAGCTGTGGGGCCGCTGTGTACCTGAAATGGAACGCTGGGGAGAGGCTGCCCAGGTCACTGATGGTCTCACTGAGCAGCAGAACACAAACTCTTGGGACAACTGCTCTGCAAATGTCTTCACAGTGCCCTGACAGTGAACAACAATGTAGCCCTTTGGGAATCACCTCTTTGGGTGTGGGATATTACCAGTCTGGATACCCTTGGTTTCTTTGCTGTGACTGCCATTCAGGGTGCTAATCAATGCCAGCTGGGTTGGCATTTTTGTACAGCACAGACACCTTTTCACTTGGAAGTGATTCAATTGAATCATGCAGAAGCTTCTTGTGGTCGCTTAGAAGTGTCTTCATGAGGTAGCCCCATCCGACCTAGCTACTATATTAACTCAGTGCAGCATTAACCCTCTGTCTTCACTCTGCCTGCATTCTCAGCCTTTGCTGCCCACCAATCAGCTTTTCCCGCAAGCATTTTTGCACTTTCTCCCATGCCACCTTGACGAACTGTCTAGCTACCAAACTCCCTCTGTAAAACCCATTTCTGCCATGCTGCCTACACAAGGGCTAGGGAGGAGGTGAGTCACAACAAGCACGACTCATTGTGCTTGTTGGGTCGCTACATTGTTCATCTGCCCGTTACGTGCTGGTGAACATTTTTTTGCCCAAAGGTTTGGTTTTTTTCTGATGAAAAATGTTCTTTTTTGGGGGGAAATGGAACTTTTTGCAAAAAATCTCAACATCTTCAAAACATTCTACCTCCATTTGCAGTAAATACAAAGATTTTATCATGCTTTCAATCATGATTTTTGTGAAAATGTCTCAAACTTTTGCAAAACATGAATCCTTTTTGAGTTCTGTGAACTGGAAATGGTTTCAAAATGTCTTCATAAAACTGTTTCCCCTTTTTTGACCATCTGTAGGTGTAAACCCAGCTGTAATCTCTTTGGAGAAGGGACACCTACCACAACAGGTGCCAATTCCTGCTTGGGTACTTTAGGCACTAGCTTAATGGATATAATAATACTGATATAACTACTATCAAATAATTCATGAGGGCCCTAGTGGAGGGAAGTACATCAGTTTGTGCTTAGCTTTAATCATGTGATTAGGTCCTGTTGAAGTCCACTGGACTTAAGCAGATGCTGAAAGTTAAGCAAGTGCTTAGGTGCCAACCCGAAACACTATGTTCATAAGTATTTCTCTGAATGGGGGCTCAGGTCAGCCAATGATAACCCAGTCAGGGTAAAATATTTTCTAGATGTGTTTCTTGTGTTGCTCTGTCCTCCGTGCTTGGAATGATGTTTGAAAATAAAGACCCCAATTCTTCAAACTCTTAGGCACATGTGCAGTCTCACTTGAAGAAATGTTTGCTGGATTGGGGCCCAAGTTTGAATTCAGCTGAAACAAAGCTTAGGCATATTTTGTCTTGCTACTATAGATAGGGTCAAACTGTTTTAAAATAACCCTTGTCTGAGCCAAGTTCTTTCTTTCCAACCTAGGGATAGGCCATACATATTCATATGTTGCCAGCCAATCTTTATTTTCTTCTGAGCAGCATGCTACCACTTCAGTCAACACGGTTTTCAGAAAAATGTGGCCTTTAAGATGTTGTGACATTTTGTGAAACAACATAACACAGTGTGACTGATGCAGGTGGATGTGCCCCATAAAGCTGAGAGATTTAAAGAGATGTGGTTTTCCAAAAATTTCAGAGCAGCATTTGTTTTTAATATCATTTTAAAATCCTATTTAACCCCCTCAGAATATATTATAAATGTGGTTGAACTTTTCTTTCAAAACCTTTCTGCCTGAATGCTTACATATTTTATCTGTATAGGACCTTTTCCCCCTCCACAAGTAGAAATAAGAGAAAAACATAAGTATCAAGTGTATCATAAAACATGTAACTTGTAATTCTGCTTCTTTCTGCTGTCCTGAAGGAAAACAACTGTTTTAGTGGGATCAATAGTTATAAATCATTACAAATGATTCAAGGCTTTATTTCATCCACTTTTATTATTATGTTCATGCCATCTGCTGTACATATTGGGGTTATTGAACGAATTCACTTTGTGAGGACTACCCTCTGAGTGAGAGATGTCAAAGGGCAACTGATTAAAGGGTATTTGCCTGCTTACCCCATTTTTCCCAGTGAAAGATTCTATGCTAAGAAAGTGAGCTGATGTGATAATGGAGTCCCATTTCTGCAGATGAATACGAGACATGTGGCTTTATGTGTTCATAAATATAGGAATGTATTTTAATCTGCTGGTGATGGAGAGTGAGAAGGGAAGAGTGTAAATGCAGTCAGTGACAGCTGTATATTATTGCCAGGCTAAAGAAATCAGGTTGCTACTTTTCTTAAAAGATAAAAAAGCGTTCATGCTTGACATATAGAACACAGACCAATCTAGCAATTTTCTTTATATACATTCCTTACTATGATGATTTAATAATGTCTGTGGTGGGTGGAAGAGAGTGTAGGAACTAAGAGAAACAAAATAATTCCAATGATATAGGCTATGGTGTCAATTACAAATAAAGATATTGTTGACAGTTGATCCAGTACTGATATTTACCAGGGAAAGGAACTGTTTATTCCACAGATCTTCAACATTAAACGGGACTGGTCAGATCACCCCAGGCATGGAAATGCCTATGTCCCAAATCTCTTGTATCCTGCAACTACACTAAGCACACAATAAGATGCAACATTATAAACAACGGAAAAAATATAGCAACCTCCACTCCATTAATGCATGGTGGTGTCAGGAAGGAGAAATGAACAAGATGTATCATAAATATTAGATATTGTCTGTAACTTTACAGCATGCAGGCTGAGAGTGAGAGTACCCTGAATATTTAAACCCCAATACAAATGTTATAATGGCAAACTGGCAAGTGACAACCTTTTTACCTCATTTTAATTAACTTGTCCAGTGTTTCCAAGTTCCTGATGCTGTGACCACTTACATAAATGAGTAACTTTACACACATTGGTAGTCCCAGCGAACTCAGTAGGTGGTTCAGCATCTCCAAAAATCTGTTTGGTTTAGCTACCTAAATATGGAGTTCAGAGCCTAAATCCAGATACCCAAGACTGAAAATGTCACTGTAAAGTTGAAAGAAAAGGAGTACTTGTGGCACCTTCGAGACTAACAAATTTATTGGGGGCCTTGCCTTCCGCCCCCTCGGGCTGCCCCTTCCGTTGTCACCCAGCGGCTAGTCATGGTTGGAGCCTATGCCGGAGGTCACAGTGGTGGCCGTGTGGGTTGTGCCCATCTCGTGTGTCTTGCAGTGGGGGCGTTGGAGCAGATGTGTGGGACCGGGTTTGTGGGAGGCAACTGGGGCTGGCTGGGCCCTGCCCCCCCCCCAGGAGGCAGAGGAGGGGTCTTGGTCCCAGCTCCCCTCATGTGGCCTCCATGGTGGTGCCGGTGGCCGTGGTCTGCTGTGTCTCACAGGGTTGCATCCGATGAAGTGAGCTGTAGCTCACAAAAGCTTATGCTCAGATAAATTGGTTAGTCTCTAAGGTGCCACAAGTCCTCCTTTTCTTTTTGCAGATACAGACTAACACGGCTGCTACTCTGAAAACTGTAAAGTTGTTTCCTTATACAGAGGACAGGCCAGAATTTTAACCAGAGTCTCCAGGGCTGTCAATCCAGAATCTCTGAACAGCACTACATTTACTTACAAACTTAGAATTAAATAAAACAATACCAGCGGAGAGAGAGGTTTTGTAAAACCAGAAAATAGACTATATTTTAGATCACAAATTCGATATTGCGGCCCTGATTTTCTGGACACACTTTTGCAGACACAACCATTTGCATCCACAGAATTGCATGCACAAGTAGTTCTACATGCAAAATTTGAGGCTGAGTTGAGGCCCCACTTAAAAATCCAGCCTTTAATTCTAAGATTCTAAGATTGTAAGATTCTAACAAATCGGGAATTAAAGTCTCCTCTGATTGCGTCAATTGCAAGACAAAATACCCAGGTTTTCATTTTCCCATGATTTCCTTTTAAAATCTGTTGAACAGACTCCATTCATTGGGGGGGTGGGGGCATGGTCTTTGTAAAACTTGTTGGGAATGCAGAAAGTTCCCTTTGTTAGCCAACAGCTACATTAATCCCAGATCCTGCAAAACACTTGAAATAAATGCTTAACCTGAAGTATAAGAGTAGTCTCACTAAAGTCAGTGTCAAACCTAAAGTCAGTGGGACAACTCCCCAGCTTAAATGATCCTTTGAGGGATATCTTGACACATTTTTATTCCTATCCATGGAATGCCCTGAAAATTCAGTGAGAATATGACCGTGTGTGTTCTTGAATTCTTTGGCAATAAAGTCTCCTGGGTTGTCTGGTCAGTCGGAAGTATTATTTTTGCACCACCAGCCATCGCTTTCCAGTTTCTTCAGTGAGTCAATTGCTGTTTTCTTTTTGTTAGGCATCATGCAGCACCAACACTCATTGCATAAATTGATTCATTTATAGCCAGTGCAACAGAAAACAAAGTAACAATAGCTACAAAATGATTGCAATGGGCCGCCTGAGCTCGCTCACTGATGCACGCTGAACAGAAGTGCCAGCTGTGTTGCCAGAGCAGAGAATTTAAAGAAACAAAAAACGCCCCCCGACCCATCAGAAAAAAAAACAAAACAACAACAACAACAACAAGAAACCTGTGAATTCAAGTGTTGACTCCAGCGGCAGCTCGCATTTTGTATGGAGGGGAAATGTGCCAGGAGGCCCAGTTTTCCTTTTAATTTTCTGGTCTGACCTTATTGCTTTGGCAGCCTTAGAAACAGAAGGGCGGAAGCATACAGTAGCATTGCAAACTTCTACACACCACCCTGCCAACATGCCTCATGCCTCACCTGGAGGCTGTAACTTTAGGGATGAAAAAGTAGCTCAAGAATAGCTCCACATAAGAACTTAGGAACCTAACTGCCACTTTAGGTGCCTTAATGTTGAGATCCTCAAAAATTCAGCTCTGTGCTCTCTAACTCTGTAGGCACATAAAGTCCCTAGACAACTACATTTCCGCCATTCAGGACCCCCAGAGGCTTAAGTGTCTGTCAGTAAACGTGCACACCGCCACCTTACTCTACATGCCCAGGTGTCTATCTCCCACGTAAGCCCTACCAGGATGTTAAGGCTGGTGAGGAAGAAAAGATGTGACGGACGACAATTCACAAAGAATCAGTTCCGAACATTTTTTATACCAATATGGTATGCAGCTAAAATCTGGTTCCATGGAGCATGTGAATCGTCATATTTTAGACAGGAGGGTGACCGAATTTAGTAGCCTTAGCATTAGTGACTGATAGCTGAATGCTCAAAAAGGAGTTAAGCTCCTAATTTCTATTTAGGCTGCTAACTTCCAGTGAAATCGATATACTCATCCAGCCAATCAAAACATGTTGCAGCTATCAGAGCTCACTCTCTCACCTTCATCTCTGCAGAAACAGACAAGGTTAATTTCCCCTCTTGGCAAAAGCATGTAGGAGTGCACTAACAGAACAATTATTTGTCTTTATGCAAAACAAGTTAACTGCTAAAATTTTTCAGTTCCACATTAGGGTGTAACTTTTTTTGCCTATCTCTGTTCTTCATGTGCTCTTGTGCAATGAATAGAAATAGAGGTTAAAATGTTGGTAAAGCATTGACAGATTTGTGTGGGAATGCATGATTAATATTGTGTATGTTTATGGCTCTTATTAATAGATTGCATTATCCTTGTTTGGTTCTTTAATGATCACAATGTTCCCTGCCAGTTTCTTATTTACCAGAGGAGAAAATGAGTGGAAACCACATCCAAAGGGTCAGCACACCTCAGACTGCACAAGGGTATGGTACATGAGGGGGCCATCACTGCCTGGATGACAAAGGCAGGATCTACAGTCAGATTAAGTAAATCAACTAGAGCAATTTAACTGTTGCATAATTGCCGTAGCTATGTAATATATTGGACTTGCTTGAGTTATTGCTGGCAATGCTTGGTAAACTACAATTAAGGGGACTGTAGCAAAACTGACTGACCATAAAGCGTTTTTTTTTTTTGGAGACAGCATAGGTGAACAAATTAGCATGTGTGTAAATGCATGAAATAACTGAATATTAGTCTTCTTTATACTGTAACTAAGAGGATGGTTCCTATTGCAACTAGTTTCTAATGATGCATGCTTTATTTGTAACTGATCATTCGATGGACAGATGCAGAAATTGTGAAGCAGGATTGATGGAGCAGAGAAGTGCACTGTTTAAAGTGGATTCATTCAGCTGGCAAGTAACATGTAAATCAATATGCTACAACCCCAATCTAAGGGGATTTACGCTAGCAGCAATAGGGTAATTCAGATGCCATGGTCCATCCAATCCTTAAGTTCTCACTTGACACTGATAACAAAGGTATTCAGCGTTTCCATGTGTGATGGTGGGTTAAATCCGGCACCACTAAAGTCAATGGGAAAACTCCACAAACCAGGATTTCGCCTGTTTGGGGGAGAGAGGGGGGGTTTAGGATGCGGACACTTGCCAATAGGAACTGAAGTGAGTTCATCGGTTAATTTTCACACCGGCAACCCAACAATGTTCCAGTAGTAATGGCATTCAATTACTGATGGCCTACTTCAGATGTGATCCAGTAACCTACAGGTGAATAATATTAATTATTAGTAATACTGACAGTAGTAATAATGCTTTCAGGGTGCTCTACAGCTTTACAAAACTGGGAGCTGAGAGTCTGATTATATCCCTTCCCCACAAAGGAAGACTTTGAACTGCTGTGGGATCTAGTCTAGTGCACAGATCAAGCAGTTCATACTCTGCGGAGGCCAGCATCAAGAGTAGCAAAGATCTGACCCAGCACTTGCTACCGAAAGCCAGCTGAGACCTCCACAAAACTCCAGACCGGGGACCCAGGAGAGAACCCTGTCCCGTCTAGCGGCAAAGACACTGTCAGGGGGACTGTTCAATGTTCACAATGCTGCAGCACTCATCTCTGGACACATCTGGGAAGGTGCCAGGGAGGGGGCTGGGGGTTGGGATGAGTTGTGAGCACTGGGAGGTGGGAAATTGGTTGATTTGTTAATGTTTGGTATTTATTACTTATCCCTAACCCTCTCCTTCCCCAAATCCTATTTTCCTGCCCTCAAAAACGTCCCCCTTTGTTATACTGTAATTTCTGGGTTTGTCATTCCTTTGCTGGGGTTTGTGTTGATTTATGTTATTATTTCTTGTGTACTGGGTTTTGTACTACTCGCCCATTAGTAGCATTGTTCATTTTCCCAAGGGACCGACCCCCTTGTGTCCTGGGCACAGTGAGGAGTCACCTCAGGTGGAGGTACCAGGCATCACAGAAAGAACCCAGGACCCAGCGAGGAGAGGGGAGAAGCCAATCCAAATAGCAAATACCAGGAAGGAGGTTAGAGTAACACCTCAGGGGATGGGCTACATTAGTAAGAGACAAAACACTGCAATCCCCTGCTGTCCACAGCTTTTAATCTAACCATCTAGATAAACACATAATCAGTTTGGAAGGCCTGGGCAAGGGGCTACATTTGCTACTATTCCTAACTGGGCAGGTTTATGGTGAAGCATATTTCCAAAGGGATCAAATTCCAGAGGCCAAGCCCATCTCTGAAAATGCCTTGTTTCTTGGATCCACAAGCTACACCTTTAGTACATGCAGCAAAGAGTCCTGTGGCACCTTATAGACTAATAGATGTATTGGAGCATAAGCTTTCGTGCGTGAATACCCACTTCGTCGGATAGATGCATCTGACGAAGTGGGTATTCACCCACGAAAGATTATGCTCCAATATGTCTGTTAGTCTATAAGGTGCCACAGGACTCTTTGCCACTTTTACAGACCCAGACTAACATGGCCAGATGCATCCAACAAAGTGGGTATTCACCCACGAAAGCTTATGCTCCAATACGTCTGTTAGTCTTTTAGGTGCCACAGGACTCTTTGCCACTTTTACAGACCCAGACTAACATGGCTACCCCTCTGATACTTGACCCTTAGTACATAAAGCTTCAGTGTTCTGGATATGAGGGAATTATATAGTGGGACCTTTATATGTATTTAAACAAGCGTTAAGACTAGACCATTCAGAGCTGTATATATGGTAACCAGTCTCTCTTATTTCAGTCAGCAGTTGATTGGCTACCATTGCAGGTACTAATGTCAGCCCACCATACCCTGGAGGCAGGCAAGCTGCATTTGAGACGAGTTAGAGTTTCTAGGGGGCTTTCACTGATAGTCCCAGGTAATAGTCTGAGAGGTTAGTAAAGCATGGATGACTGACGCTAACTGTAGGAAGAAAAGGGCTCAGCAAAAATAAAAACATTAAAAGATCAGAACTGAATATTAATTTTGTCAGTGGGAGTCCTCTAAACACCCCAAATAGAGACTATCAAAATAGTACAATGGAGGTTAAAAAAAACCTTTTATCTCATTCGTATATATTATCTCACATATTTTAAAAAGCTATCCAGTCACAAAATGAAAAAAAAATTCTGTTCTTAAATCTTAATCTAGGTTACATTTGTAAAAACCCACTTGGGGGGCGGGGGAGGGGAATCATGAAGCAAATTATACAAGATAATATTTTTACATTTAATCTGATGCCTTCCAAAAATGCTTTTATGAAAATGAATCACTATTAGAACTACATTAAATTCTCCTTTATCACTTTTTAAAACTTCTCTCTTTTTACTTCAATTTAATAAAAATCCACACAGTACAAAATGATGTGATTTAAAAAATATATTCATATACAGGAAGCATCAAATTGGTTATAGCCTCATCAGCCAGACTATCTAGGTGATCATCAACCACATCATCCTGTCTCTTTGCAAAATATTCATTTGAAAGAATTTTACTATAATCAAATTCAAAGAAAAATACTCCTTAATGCTCAACAATAACACATAAATTGGCAGGAAACAATACTGAAGCCTTGATACCCGAGTAAGTAAATCCTGACCCAATATGTGAAGAAAATCTTTCCATAGTTATTGAGTTGCTTTAGCCAAGTCTTGAGATGTATTTTTTTTCTGCTTTATATTTAAAAAAAAATAAAACACTTTCCTGCTTCCCCACTCCCTGCATAACTTTATGCTGGTCAGCAATGGACATACAAGTTACAATTCAAGTTTAACATAAGACAGAAGAGTAAAGCATGGCAGTGAGAGACATATTCTTTGATGGAATTCTAAAATATTTAAGGATCTGGGGAATGGGGATAAAGTATGTTATAATATCATTTCCAAAAACTTAATTTAGTACCAGAATTGAATCCCCAGGTCTTCTGAAAAGGTTAATATACAGACATGATGTGTCTCATATCTTTGCCTTCCAGCACCTTGACTCTATGATGTCACGATGGGTTATCCTTGATGACAATACTGGCTTGAGGGACAGGTTTTTGCCATCCTTACAGTGAGAAGAGATGAGTCCGATCATGTAGAATGCTTATGTGTGTGCTTAACTTTAAGGATATATGCAGTCCCATTGATTTCACTGGGATTATTTATGTGTTTAAAGTTAAGCATGTGTACAAGCAGTTGTAAAATTGGGGCTTGTAACACAGAGGGTAGATAGCTTTCTTACCTTTATGAATATTATTTGTAGTCTTGAAAGACTTAGATTTTTATCGGTAAATGTCGGTAAACACTGATTTCACCATACACACACAAACAAATGAACAAATATTTCCATTGATAATAATTAAAATTTACAGATAGCCAAAGTAAGAAAAATGCTGCTTGATTTAAGGTTATTTGTTTTGTGTAGTTGGACATGTTATGTTGACAATTTATGTTTTAACAGTTAAAAACCTTTAATTTTTTTAATCTTAAATCTATTGTCATTAAATAATTTTCTGTTCTCCCTGTTGCTGACTCCCCCCGCTCACCATTTCCCACAACTGTGAACATTTAAATAAATAAAAATAAAAATGGCTTAAACCCCATAATTCTGCACAGCTGTGAACATTTACATAGATAAAAATCAGGAAAAAATGCTTTAAAATAAACATCAATATCCATCAAAATTATATATACAAAAATCGAATTCTGCCAAGCCTAATTATTTGTTACTGCATTACCGGCTATGTGAATAGCCAAGAGTTAATTCCTGCAAGGACTGGGCGCAGTTAGGCCTGGAAAGCAGTCAGTGATTTCAGAAAAGTCCCCTTGTCAGCAAGACAATACACTAAAATAAAGAGCTTTTGTTCTGATAAAAGTAGCCAGACAAAGACAGAGAAGAGACTTTGGAACAGACAGAAAGGGAGCCTGGAGAGATGCAAGTTGATCCTCAGACTCAGAAGGGGTATGTGGCATAAACTAAAGCCTGCTTAAACTAGCAAGGACAGGCTAAAATTAGGTAAGACAGACTGAATTTACGCTTTCATTGTGTTAACCCAGTTTCTCTCTGCTTGTTAAATTTCTATGAACCAATAAATCATGCTCGCTTTTGAAGATGCTGTGCTGAATCAATGCATGTCATACTGGTCACAAATGTAAGCATTCTTTGATGCTTACACAAGTTCCCAGAGAGACTGACCCAAATCCAGTTGGGGAGGCTGAGGTGTATACGCTTGGCGAAACAGTGGCAGTGCAACCCAGAGTACCAGTCAAAGAGGGGTTGAACGGTGGGGTTCCCCTCTTCAGAGAGGTGAAGGGAACAAAGCCTGTCACCTGAGTGGAGCACTCAACAAAGACTACAAAGGGGTTTAAAGCAAGGCTCGCCCTGTAACCATAGCAAGGACTACCTGTGCTATTAATCCCATTGAAATCAACAGGACTAAATGTGTAGTTAATTACTACTCAGCGTGAGTAGGGGGATCAGAAACTGGTCCAGATGTTTTTAAGCTACCCTTCTGTGATTGCCACTCTATGTTTGCTTGTTTTTTTTCTATATTCACTGAGATTTTATTTTTAATTCAAGCCCACGAATGTATTCTTCTTTTTTTTTTTTTTTAGTAAAGCCATATAAATGCTTACAGGGCATGAAATGTATTATTACAGAATGAAGAAGAAAGGAAAAAAATGACATTGCTCTCACCAGGGCCAGTTATATCTAAATCCACAACACAATCTCATGCTGATACATAAAGTCCACCAGATCTGCAAAAGATTGCTGTAAACACAAGGAAAAACAAAACTAGAGAAAATGTACCTCATCTAACCCACATAGTGTACATGATACTGACCAGGCAAGGGCCCAGATTTTTAAAGGTATTTCAGTGTTGCTGTGCTCAGTAGTCCTTTGACTGTCACTGACTCACTGTCACCTACCACCCCACACTGGAACATGTAGAGGGGAGCATCAAAAAATTACAACCCGTACTCAATGTAATCTTTCCTGAACCTTCTGTTCTGGCCTTCAAATAACCCCCCAACCTCTTCAAGCTCATCCTCAGAAGCAAGCTCCCCACAGACCAGGACATACCAACTCAAAGCGGCATCAGACCCTGCCAGAACAACATGCAAGCTGTATACATCACAATAATGGTGGAGCTCAGATTGTGTCCAAAACATTGGCTGCAAGAATGATGAGAAGGAGAGCCATAAACCAAGACTATTTCTCTTGCTATCTCCCCTTTACAATGTTCACAGAGGGTGAAATTCACTCCTGTGCAGAGGGCTAGCAAAGCCTATAATGAGCAGGTCCTCAAGGAATCCATTTTGAAGCACTTGGAGGAGAGGAAGGTGATCAGGAACAGTCAACATGGACTCAACAAGGGCAAGTCATGCCTGACCAACCTGATTGCCTTCTATGATGAAATAACTGGCTCTGTAGATACGGGGAAAGCGGTGGACATGATATACCTTGACTTAAGCAAAGCTTTTGAAATGATCTCCCACAGTATTCTTCCAACAAGTTAAAGAAGTATGGATTGGACGAATGGACTATAACATGGACAGAAAGCTGGCTAGATTGTCGGGCTCAACGGGTAGTGATCACTGGCTCAATGTCTAGTTGGCAGCTGGTATCAAGCGGAGTGCCCCAGGGGTCGGTCCTGTGGGCAGTTTTGTTGAACATCTTCATTAATGATCTGGCTGATGGGATGGATTGCACCCTCAGCAAATTCGCAGATGACACTAAGCTGGGGGGGAGAGGTAGATATGCTGGAGGGTAGGGATAGGGTCCAGAGTGACCTAGACAAATTGGAGGATTCGGCCAAAAGAAATCTGATGAGGTTCAACAAGGACAAGTGCAGAGTCCTGCACTTAGGGTGGAAGAATCCCATGCACCGCTACAGACTAGGGACCGAATGGCTAGGCAGCAGTTCTGCAGAAAAGGACCTAGGGGTTACAGTGGATGAGAAGCTGGATATGACTCAACAGTGTGCCCTTTTTGCCAAGAAGTCTAATGGCATATTGGGCTGCATTAGTAGGAGCGTTGTTAGCAGATTGAGGGAAGTGATTATTCCCCTCTGTTCGGCACTGGTGAGATCACATCTGGAGTATTGTGTCCAGTTTTTCCCCCCTCCCCACTACAGAAAGGATGTGAACAAATTAGAGAGAGAGCAGTGGAGGGCAACAAAAATTATTAGAGGGCTCGGGAACATGACTTATGAGGAGGGGCTGAGGGAACTGGGCTTATTTAGTCTGCAGAAGAGAAGAGTGAGGAGAGATTTGATAGCAGCCTTCAACTACCTGAAGGGGAGTTCCAAAGAGGATGGAGCTCGGCTGTTCTCAGTGGTGGCAGATGACAGTACAAGGAGCAATGGTCTCAAGTTGCAGTGGGGGAGGTCTAGGTTGGATATTAGGAAAAACTATTTCATCAGGAGGGTGGTGAAGCACTGAAATGGGTTACCTAGGGAGGTGGTGGAATTTCCATCCTTAGACGTTTTTAAGGCCTGTCTTGACAAAGCCCTGGCTGGTTGTTGGTCCTGCTTTGAGCAGGGGGTTGGACTAGATGACCTCCTGAGATCTCTTCCAACCCTAATCTTCTATGGTTCTGTGGGAGCATAGGGATCATACAGGCCTTCTGCACAGGGGTGAATTTTTCATAAGGTGAATATGACCAAGATTATGCACCTCTGTGCTCCTTTTCATTTTCAAAGGTTTCTTAGGAGACATTTTGAGGTGGGGATGGGCGTAGAAGGCAGTGGAATAACGTTATTTACTCTAAGTTTAAAACAAGATTAAATCTGCTGTCTAAATAAAACAAAAACAAATCCTAAAATGGGGTATTGTGAGGTAACCTCATAGGGCCAGCTTGTGTAAATTGGTGCAACTCCAACATCACTACAGAAATTTACACTGTTTGAGGAGCTCATCCTGCATCTCTTCCCCCCACAAGTCAACCCCCAAAACAATCAAATTAATATTTAACCCCCACCCATGCCTAGATAGGTAGGTAGGTAGATATTCTCTGACATTCAAAAGCTCAAGAGATAGGTTCCCAAATCAGAAATTTAGGTTCCACTCTCAAGACCAGATCCTCAGCTGGTACAACTGCCATAGCTCCATTGTCTGATGTCCCAGATGGCAAGGAAAGGCAGTGTTATGTGAATAGTCCCCACAGCAGCAATATTGGTACATTGTATTTGTATCTGAGAAAAATTATTTCATTTGTATTATTACTGAGAGCTGCATAGAAACAATTTACTGAGCATTCAGCATATGCTGTCTGGAGGAGTGACTCAGAAATTTCATTCCATTATTTTTGTAATGTTTGTTGCCTAAGCACTGCCCACCATTGATGTGTTTATGTGTATACATGGGTGAGTCTTTGTTACTATAGATAATGAGATACATATAACAGGATGCACCTGGGCTATCCATCATGGGATGAAATGATCTATGATACTGGAAGCCTAGGGCAGCTTTCTCTTTGGGAACAGCTAAATTAATTGCTTACATTAAAAGGACTACTTTTCATGTTTTATCACAGTGTATTTCCACTGGCCCATTTATAAATCTTACATTAAGAACTGTGGGCCAGATTCTCAGCTGATATATATTGGTGCAGCTCCCCTGTCTTGAAAGGAGCTAGGCTTTTAATAAAACTAATAACAACAAAATCATGATCCATTTGACCATTGTTATTTTTGCTCTTTATCGTGGATAAAAAACACATTCAGGATTGCTGCCACAATGTATGATTCACTATATTGAAATAAATCTGCCTCTTTGAATTTATGGGGAGGAGCAGAATGCTCAGTTTGATTAACCTAAAATTTGAAGGGTTTCAGTAAAGAACTGTAATTGCAGGTTAAGTACAGCAATGTGTGATTGCAGTACATTGCTGTATTGATCTCCTTAACCCATTAGATATGGAAGTTCAAATTCATGTACCAAGGTAACACATCTGAAATCCTAGTAATTTAGGAGTATTATGAATCCAGACTTAGCAGGGCAAGGTAAGGAGGAACTCAGATTTGCAACGGCTTTGCTGCACTGTAAAAAACTGGCTAGAGTCTATGCATCATTTCTATGTTTTTTAGGAAGTGATCCATGGCTAGAGAGTCTCTACATTTTCAGGATAGAGCAGTAGACAGTCATGTTCCCATACGAGAGGAAGGGTAAAATACTGTAACAAATCCATAGTCCCAAAGAACATCATGGTTGTCTCTAAGATGACCACTTGGCTGCTCTAACCATCATGACAGCAGTGGGGATAATCCTCAGATCTTCATGCTCCCAACGCATAGACTACATCTACCTCCTACCACCAGAAATAATGGAGATTTGTATATGATATAAGGACTGAGACACACAGCTGAATAGTAGTGATCCCATCCACTTGAAGGCATAGCACAGGTGCACACTAGTGGGGGCATTCAGGAGCCTGTCTGGTCCCCTGCCTAAGTTAGGGCACCGTCAGGGTACGTCCAACTTATGCTTTAGCTGCACCCTTTCCTCATGCACCCTCTGACAAACGAGAGTATCTCGAGCACATCCATATTGCAACTCCTTTAGGATGCTGGAGAGGTGTAAAGGAGCGCCAGTACAAAAAAGAATTGGGCCCAATGAGTTTTTAAATCAGTGACAACTTCGATATTTGTTTAAAAGTGTTCTCTAAGATCAGGGCTGTTGTTTCTTTGTGGATGTAATTGTATTAAAAGTGTCGTGCAGCCTTTTTGCGAGCTGGAATATTGATATTATGTGTCATCTGGGCAAACCACTTATGAGAGCTGGTCCATAATTACAGCTTTCTAACATCACACAAGAACATTTCTCAGACCTACTAATTGTGCTGCCCTTTATGGTACATCTTATTGATTAAACATCTGTTAGTGTTTTGACGAAATGAGAATTCACTTGCAATGCAATGTGTCTGGTATATTAAATTCTGTTTAAGTGAGCCCTAACTACAAGTTTGAGCTACATGTATTGTTTCTTCTTAACCATATCACGGCTTTTCCCCACTCTGTTTGTTATTTATGCTGTTTGTTGATGGTTGTACAGTGTTCCAATGTTTTCTTTAGAGAAAAGTAAAATTGTACTCCCCTAACTGTCTGCTGCATTAGACCAGATCTGGTGGCCAAATACATTTGAATGTCATAAAATAATAATTTAATACAGACCTTTACCTTTGTTTATATGTCATAATCCAACTAGACAGTAAATTTTACCCATTTGGCCACCCAAGAGGCACTGATATATGACTCGCCTTAGTCATTTTATTTTTGGCATAAAGACTTTTTAATTAGAGATTCTTAATTGTGAAGAATTTCCTTTTTCAAGGGGGAAAAACGAGCTTGGAACGGTATCCCTCTCCTCCTCCTCTTCAGAATTCAAATTAAGACAAAAAAAAAAAGATGCTGGAATGCTAGCAACCTTTGGGAAATTAAAGAGAAGTTCCAACAATGAGACGATGGGGAAACTGTACAGAGGGCTTCTCCTTCAGTTCATCGTACTTACTAAAAAAAAAAAAAAAAAAAAAAAAAAAGCTCTGCACTAAACAATAAACAACAGTTCACACAAATAAAGAGGAGCAGATGCTTTTACACTGCTACCCAATGTTATTTTCAACTGTCTGATTCCCCTTTCTTTATCTCATTTGCTGACTGATAAAATCTTGGCTATATTACAAATACTCAGTCCTGCTATATGACTTGTTTGTGTTTTGTGTATATTGACCAGTGAGGAGAAGAAATGCTAATACCTCTATGTTGTCACATCAAGACAACTTGGACAACCTTTTTATTTATTATTTATTCTTATTATGTTCAGATGGGTTTACAGAGGTGTGGGCACTGATCTGTATAGAGTTTCCAGACAAAATGAAGCAACCCCAACAAAGGTCCAAAATTAAATTACCTCTATCCACATTTTATCCCTCAGGTATTTGATTTTAAACCTCCTCCCTTTACACTCCTTCAGTTTGAAAGCTACCGTATCTTATCTTAAGTTCTTGCTAGGAAGACAGATATTTGGGCCTGAACCAAAGCTCCTTGAAGTCAATGGGAGTCTTTCCATAGATTTCAGTGGGCTATAGGTCAGGTCCTTTTTTACTTAAAAGAGAAGAGCATTTGGAGGCATTTTAAGCATTTTAAGGCAAATACTGTCCTTGACAACCCAGCTCTAAAAACTGACCTGAAGAACTGCTACAGTATGGGCAGCAGCACTGAAAGCTTCTATGCTTCTCCCCACAAAGGACTTGATCCTACACTTGTTGAAATCAAAGGCAAAGTTCCCATTGACTTTAGTGGTGCAGGACCAGGAGCTGGAGTCAAGGCAAGGAAGCTACCAGCTTCCATTTCAAAATCGCATTAGGCATCTACTACAGCTACTCTGTAGGCACCTAAATACCTACAAAAATTTGCCCTCAAGTGCCTACACCCCATTCTGCAAAGACCAAGTATTGAGTGGGGCATGGAAGCTCATCTCCAGGGCTCAGAGAGTAGGAAAACTCCCATCGACTTCAATGAGACCAGGATTTCACCCTAGTAGTTCAACCTCTATGCCTTATTCAATATTTGGCCTGTCTCTTGGCCAGGGTGGTGCTTTAAAATATTTTCTTCCCATTCGGGGTTTCCTATTCCATCCATTCTTGGGAGGTGCATATGTATGTGTGTTTGATCAAGGAGGAATCTCTCAAAGGCCAAATATGGCATTTTTATTTAAATTGTTTGCCTGTCATCTCATATAGAGACCTCTAAATATAGTATCTGTGTGCCTAAAGTGCATTAGCACGGGTGTGGGGACTGGACCAGATCAATGCTCAGGCGACAGAGGGTCAATGCTTATAATAAGTCTCCAGCTGCAGCCTTTAGCTTCCATTGCATATTTAAAAAATCCTATTCATGAGGCACCCCTTCCTGCTCTAAGGGTAATGCATCCAGGCACTGGCCTGTGAAGTAAGCACATTCCTGTGACACAAATCTGGACGAGTGCTCCAAAAGTCAAGAACAAAAGACAAAAATCAGGGACAGTAAATGGAAAATTGGGTAAAAGAAGTCATAGAAAGATTTCAGTGTGAGCAATTTCAAATCAATCAGGCATTTTATAAAAAAGCTCAACTATTGCTCTAAAACCTGAAGTGATTTTCTGCTTTATAAATCTCCATCCTTAGTGACAGACTATGCCAGAATGTGGAGGGACCAAAAAGAATTTTAATACCAAGACAGCACTGTCTCAGAAAGTCAGAGACAGTGAGAGGCATGTGTGGGAGTCTCACAGCTGCCCTAAACTTCACGTATACGGAAAAATGGTATTTATTTCTAGCAGTCTGATGGGTTTCTGCTGCCTCAATGTTCCCTGCTGAAATGTTTGCAAAGTTATGAGCCATATACAATATCTTTCCTTACTCTAATGCAGGTATTGCCCAGTTAATAACCTATGGACCAAATATCTCCCATGGAGTAGCTTGAAATTGCTTGCATCTTTAAATGTAGAGGTGCAGTTTCAAAAGAGGACAGCTCCAATTCCTCTAGGCACCTAAGCACAAGCTTAACTTCAAACACTTTGGGCAACAGCCTCCCTCTTGTACCAGAAGGGTAGCCACGTTAGTCTGTAGCCACCAAAACAATGAGGAGTCCGGTGGCACCTTAAAGACAAACAGATTTCTTTGGGCATAAGCTTTTGTGGGTAAAAAAAACCCATTTCTTCAGATGTATGGAGTGAAAATTACAGATACAGGCATAAATATACTGGCACATGAAGACAAGGGAGCTACCTTACAAGTAGAGGAGCAGTGTTGACAAAGCCAATTCAGTCAGGGTGGATGTGGTCCACTCCCAATAATTGATGAGGAGGTGTCAATACCAAGAGAGGGAAAATTGCTTTTGTAGTGAGTCAGCAACTCCCAGTCCCTATTCAAGCCCAAATTTATGGTGTTAAGTTTGCAAATGAATTGTAGCTCTGCAGTTTCTCTTTGAAGTCTGTTTTTGAAGTTTTTTTTTTTGTTGTTGTTGCAGGATGGCTACCTTTAAATCTGTTATTGAATGTCCAGGGAGATTGAAGTGTTCTCCTTTGGCTTTTGTATGTTACCATTCCTGATGTCTGATTTGTGTGCATTTATTCTTTTATGTAGAGACTGTCCAGTTTGGCCTCCCTCCTGCTCTGTCCCCTTACAAGAAGTAAAAGGGCCAGAGTGACATAAAAGGGCCTGTGACACAGTGGAAGAAGCAAGGAGACTTTGTAAAATGCTTTGTTGAGTGTCCCCCCACCAGCGACCAAATTGGGAGGTAATTGTTTAGGACTGGATGATTAACCAGTTTACAAGGGGACTCAACTAACCAGCTGGGGACTGGAAAAGGGGAAGGCTGGAAGGGAGGGTGGGCAAAGCAACTCAGGATCTCAGAGAGGTAAGGCCTCTTCCCCGCCCCCCCCCCCCGCCACTTCTTGTGCCCAGAAGGTATACTGAAGCTTGCGAAAAGCCTTATGGTGATGGGCTATGAAGCGTCATAAGACATTGTAAATAAAGTATATTGTGGTGGACTTATGTAGCAGTGTGTGAGGACTGCTTGCAAAGGGAAATCCAGGGTGAGGGAGCTCACGCTGTGACCCTAAGACTCTGATATCTGACTGGAGGAAGATTCCCTGGTGCAGGCATTGTGGAAGAAAGTCATAAAGCTACTACCTTCACCCCCCATCCCCCAGGGACCCTTTTGAAAGCCCTGGCAAAGGGGGCATATTGGAAGCAAGAGCAAGAGGGGCATATGGGGGGTGGACTGCAGTACACAGTGGTGATTCTGGGCAGCCTGTAGGGCAACCCCAAGAAGCCATGGTAACTTAGGCAGGCCTCCAAGGGCTGTATAAGGGCCTATATACACAATGAGGTAACACATACTATGAGGGAGTGCTTTCTAAAGCAAACATGCTGTGCATTAACTGGTCCATGTATACTCTGGTGGTGCACACTAAATGTTCCCTGGTGTGCTTTAATGTATGTCACCAAGGTGACTTAAAGCTTCTTTCTCATCCCCACTCATACCCCCCACAACTCAGAGGCACAGCCCTAAATCTCACCCCTTGAGTTCATTTGCTTAAGGGAAGGGAGTATCTTTTGATTCTGTGTTTGTACAGTACCTAGCACAATGGGATCCGGGTCCATGACTAGGGCTACTTAGGCACTATGATGATACAAATAATACATAATAATAAGTGGCTTGCTGAATCAGGACCAAAGTAGGTTCCTGTGTACAATAACCCATCTTAAATCCAGAAGGAAGCTATCTAGATCAAGATACAGCATTGCATATTGAGACCTGCAATCTTCCCATGGAAAGCTCAACACTGAATATGAGGATAGCTGCAATTTACTCCCGTTTATGCAACTCAGTTGCAGCTCTTGGATTTGTTGCAAGTTTCTACTGTAATCCTCAGTTTCTCAAAGTGCAGGTGCGTCTGCCCAAGTGGGAGAGAAAATGCATTTGAAAGGATGAATCCTGTTTTATGATGAAAGATGCTGACAAACCAGAAGGAGTTTAAATGTTGCCTTCAGAATTTGGCAAGCCTGTTTTGAAATTACAACAGCTAATGCAATGGAGTGGGGACAATAACTCTGGACTGGAACTGGAAATGTAATTTTGTGTGGCAAAAATGCATTTTATAACCTCCTGTCTGAACATCCTTTTTGCTCTTTTTGTTTCAGGTAGTATGTACTGGAGACATGATGCACAACAATTAGGTTACAGCAGTCCAAAAGTAAGTAGTAATTGGTTATATGATAAAAAAGAACAGCTACAATACAAACAGAACATGATTATTATAGTATAAAGGACTTAGCATCTGTCACTACTGGCAAATATTATGGATGTACACAAGTTGCCCTCCTCAACTTCTTTGAGAAACTTCACAAAGGGCCTGATCATGGACAAACTCACTGTTATCCACACGTTGATCCCAATGGAAGACCAGGACCGCATTGAGTTAATCTGACGTTCTTCAGCACAGAGTCTTTTCACGCAGTTACATTCTTCTATGGAAGAAGAGAGCAGCTGAGGCTAATTTCACTTTAGGCCAAGCAGACCTAAAACTCCATTTGAAAGGTGATAGGCCGGTATATTAATCAGTTCCACCATCCATGGAATTAAGATGGATGAATTATAGGGGACTTTGAGTCCAAGACGTGAGAAAGCACCAGGTGATCAAGGACATCTCTGTCCCCTTTGATTCATTAGACTTAGGACAACAAGGTCAGCTATGTTAAATTTAATCACTTCCTCTATGAGGCTTCCCAGAGGGTATGACAAATATGTTGGTCAATTTTTCATACCCTCTTTTAGATAATATATCACCCACAGCTTGAAAAGTTGATTCTTTCATTTTAAACATCTACTCCACTTATTGTTTTCACAGCAGCTGAGGAAAAGCTGTATTGTTTTATTAATGATGATGTGCCAAATTCATGGCAGGCTTCCACCCCCTTGCAATCTCACTGCAGCCAGAGGGATTGTACGGGGTGCATGACAGCTGAATTTGGGCTAGTGTTTTTATTGGAAATATAAAGTGAAACAATTACATTTAAATTGGATCAGGCAAAAGCCAAAATCCAGCATTTTCATCTGCTGCAGCTACAGTGTGCATGTCCCAAACAGACAGTGGGGCAATTACTTGTAAGATCTTTCGGGCAGAGATCATCTCTTTGTTATGCTTGAAAAGAACCTAGCATGATGGGATCCTGGCCAAATAAACATGTAGTTCCCACATTTGTGCACACAGTTGTGGTCACTCCATGTGCAAATTGCACATAGAGCTGCATGGACAATTGTTTGTATAACTGTCTGAAATGTCCAGACCTGGAAGTACAGATAGGTAAGTCTTATCTTGTGTGCAGTCATGTTAAAAATACAGGGTCAAATCCTGCCATTCACACTTATGCAAAACTGCAGCTGACTTGAATGGAATGTTTGCCTTGAGTAAAAGCTAAAGGATTCAGAGCCTGATCCAGCACCCACTTAAATCAATGGGAGTACTCTCACTGATCTCAAAAGGTCCCTTGGCACATAAATAATAATTACTGTACATAGATGAAAAAGAAGGGGATCAGATGAGCAAATTCTACAGTAATTGGTACTGCCCTCATTATGAAAGGCCTTACAGGAGTGTAAAATTGAAAACTATTGTGATAAAAATTCTTTGCATTTTGACACTTTGTGCAGTGAGACCAGTTAAGCAGTTTTCTTCCTTACCCAAACATTCATTTTGCTAGAGCTAGTCAACTGGTTATTCTATTTGAGTGTGGAATCTGTGTTCCACTTCTGGGGGCCCTTAATTGCCAATGTTCATTTTCCTTCGGAGCACTGAAGGAAACCCTGGAATCAAAACTAAAGCTTAACTTTTGTCTTTCTTTTCTGGCAAGTCAGTGGTTTACTGGCAGGTCAGTTGGAGACCTAATTTGTGTATACAGTTGCCTTCATAATTTGGGCAATGATGGATACAAATGCAGAACAGGCATTATGTAAGGGAAGCCAGACAGTGAACAGTTACAGCTGGAAAGCTGGCTTGCCTGACAGACAGGGCATTGGTCTGGGACTCAGGCAATTTGGATTCCAGTCATCACTCTGACAATGACTCCCTGTGCGACTTCAGGCACATCACTTATCTACTCTGTGCCTCGAGTCCCCAAAATAGGGGAAATTAGACCCATTTCTTAGAAAAGCTTTGAGATCTACAAATGAAGAGTGCTGTGTAAGTGTTAATTAAATATTACTCTTATAAATCCTCCATTGCCCAGGCAAAGGTCTTCCCAAGTGAAAACATATTCTAAGAAGAGGAGGCAAAACAAAACTGAGTGTTAAAGAACGTTTAGCTCTACTGCGAGGAGAATGTCTGCTCATGGCCTATATTTACCAAAGCCCCTGTGTGACAGGTGTCGGTCGGTCCTCCGAGCCCCTAGGGGCGATGGAGAGCTATGGTCTCCGTGGCAGGCCTCAGCCACACCTTCCGGGCATTGGGGAATTAGTGGGGAAGGTGTGAGGGGCGCGCGGGTAGGGGAACGCAGGCCCACCCAACTCCACTGCGTTCCAGCCCAGGGTCCTGGCAGTGGCGGGAGGCGAAAGTCCCACCGCTGGGTCAGCGGGGCCGTCCGCGCCCACTGACCAAACACACCCACCCCACGGTGTAGTTCGGCCCCTGGGCTACTTCCTACCCGGTCTCTCAGGCGGGTCGCTCCGGTCCCTCCATCTCCTCCGGGTAATCCGCTGCGGGCCACTCCCGCTCCCCCTCGGTATCGGACTCATGCTGGCCCAGGCTGCAGTCAGACCCCTCCAGGTCCTCTGGGTATTCAGCAGCTAGCAGCCCTGGTTGCCACAGGCCTTCCTCCCGGTCAGGCTCCTCCTTGCTCAGGGCTTCGCCTGGGTCAGCAGCAGGATCGCGAGGGAGCAGCCTGTGTCTGTCTCCGTCCCTGGTGCTCTCTTCACTGGGCAGAGGGCCCCGCCCTTTGTACTTCCTGTCCCACCCTTCCCCTTCCAGGGATTGGCGGAAGCTTGGCCTGGCCCCGCCCACTCAGGCTGAAAGGGTGGCTCTTTACCCTCTGGTTCGGAGGGGAGTCACCCTGGCTCCCTACACCCTGGCTTTAATACACCAAACCTATTTTGTGTTTTAGGTACACTCAATTTCTTTACAGGGTGGCACTATTAACCGTTCAGTGTGACACAGGTATTGCTATTCTGTCTCCAGGTAACAGACAACTGGATCTGCACTTGACATAACATGTTTTTTTAACTTGGACTATCATCCCTACTGATAGTGCCTCTGATAGTCAGAAATAATGTCCATACACCTGTTAGAATTATCGACTGACGGTTGAACATTTTGGCTTTTCTGCTAGGGTGTCCTTGGGCGTTGTTAAGATTGCGGTTAGAGGTTACTCCACGAGCAGCAAGAACAAATACAAAATGGACATTATCACTGACAGGAATAATGAAAAAGTGCTACTTATATACATGGGGCCTATGGGCCTAGTTTAGTTAAACTCAGCAAAGGCCAGGGTGAGGCTGAAGGGGGATGGCTCAAAGCTACTTTACCTCTTCCCTGATCCTGGACTAAAACGGGCCTACAATGTAGCTTCAGCAGCATAAAGGCTGCTCTAAATTCTTCCTGCTAGGACCATTCTTGAGGGATGACTCCAATAGCCAATGAATGCTGGAGCATGGTGCACTTTGGCCATACCCTTGAGTGCCCCTTTAGGGGTGGGGACCAGATGGCTTAGCACCAGCGATTTTGGCTTAATGCCACCTTGAGATTACCCTACATCAGGGGAATCTTCAGGTGCCCAGCTAAGGCAGCACCCACATCCTCTTTGCACTATCAGAGCAACAGAAAGGGGATGGAGCTGGGAACTAGAATCTAGACCTGGGGTGCAATTCATCCCAGTGTGTTGGTCAGTAGTATTAAGCGTGATTTACTGTCCTACAGGCATCTTCATCTTCAGCACAAGGGTGAATTTCATTCTCTGTAAATAAATGAACCACATAGTCAGTTTTGAAGAAAGCTCTCAACAGGAACGATTATACAGTTGATGCCATTAAAAAGTTAATATATACCCACAGTTACCATGCAGTAGTAACCAAGGTACTTCAATTTTTTCCTTATACTTCACTGCTATAGCTCAGACCCACTTTATGGTGGTTGTGCTTTAATAGCATACTTTTAGTAGCTATTATTTTAAGATAGCAGCTAGTGAGATTTCAGGCCTGATTCTCCAGTGCCCTGCACCTTGTGTAGTAACTTACACACATGTAAGGTGGGTGTGAAATGCTGCCCTTCCAATTCAGTAGTGCTTTGCATCCCCTTTGCATAGCTGTACAGGAGTGTACAAGCAGCAGGGCAGGGGAGGATCAGGCCCTTCATCTCCACAAGGTCTCATAAAGTAAAAACAGCTGGATTATCATGAATCTAATTTTCTAATAATTGTATTTTTGAATTTTTAGCTAGAACTGGGCAAAATTTTTCAACGGAAACTTTTTGTCAGTGAAAAATGCAGGTTCAAGTTGAAAACATTCTGTGAATTTGTGTCAAATTCACTGAACTGTTTCAGTAAAAAAAGAGCAACAACAAAAATCCCTTCCCTCAGAATGAAATGTTTTGAAATTTCGTTTAGAAATGTCCTTCAATTTTATTAGTTTTTTTAAAAAAAACTTAAAAATCCATCCAAAACAAAACAAAAATTTAATTCGACTTAAAATTAATTTTTTTAAACTTTTCAGGTTATTTTTCAGAACAGCTAGTGAATTAAAAATGTCTGCATTTTTGCTGTAGCTGTGTGGTTCCCAGATATGAGGGAGACAAGGTGGGTGAGGTATTATCTTGTTTCTGTCACCAACAGAAGTTGATCCAATAAATATATTACCTAACTCACTTTGTGTCTCCCAGTGAACTGAAAAAATCAGTTATTGTCCATCTCTACTTATCAAGGGACCTCAATAGGTCATCTAGTCCAGTCCCCTGCACGTAAGGCAGGACTGTATGAAACTAGACCATTCCTATAACAACCGTTTATGTACCTGAAAACTGTTATCATGTCCCCCACCCCATCTCCTCTAAACACACCACATTTTTTCAATAATCCCACATAGGTCATATTTTCTAGACCTTTAATCTTTTTTGTTGTTCTACTCTGGATTTTCTCCAGTTACTTCTTGTGTCTTGCTTACAACATCCTTGCTAGCACACCCTAGAATGATGCTTGCCTTTTTTCAACAATGTTACACTGTTGACTCACATTTAGCATGTGATTCACTATGACCCCAAATCCCTTTCTGCAGTACTCCTTCCTAGGCAGTTATTTCCCATTTTGTATGTGTGCAACTGATTGTTCCTTAGTAAGTGGATTATGTTGCATTTGTCCTTATTGAATTTCAGCCAATTTACTTCAGACCATTTCTCCAGTTTGTCCAGATCATTCTGAATGTCAATCCTATCCTCCAAAGCACTTGCAACCCTTTCCAACTTGGTATCGTCCACAAACTTTGCAAGTGTTCTCTCTGTTCCATTATCTAAATCAGTGGTTCCCAGATTTGTTCCACCGCTTGTGCAGGGAAAACCCCTGGTGGGCTGGGCCGTTTTGTTTTCCTGCCGCATCCGCAGGTTCAGCCAATCACTGCTCCCACTGGCCGCGATTCGCTGCTCCAGGCCAATGGGAGCTGCTGGAAGTGGCATGGGCTGAGGGACGTACTGGCAGCTCCCATTGGCTGGGAGCAGCGAACCACGGCCAGTGGGAGCTGCGATCAGCCGAACCTGCGGACGCGGCAGGTAGACAATCCGGCCCGGCCCACCAGGGTTTTCCCTGCACAAGCAGCGGAAGAAATTTGGGAACCACTGATCTAAATCATTGATGAAGATCTTGAACAAAACTGTACCCAGGACCAATTCCTGCAGGTCCCCATTCGATATGCTCTTCCAGCTTGACTGGGAACCACTGCTAACTACTCTCTGGGAATCAGGGCCAGCTCCAGGCACCAGCGTTCCAAGCAGGTGCTTGGGGAGGCAGTTAGAAAGGGGCGGCAGTTCCTCTGGTCACAGTGGCAAATCGGCGGCAGCTTCTTCCTTTTTCTGTCCACGGTGGCAGTTTTTTTCACTGCTAGGGGCGGCAAAAACTGTAGAGCCAGCCCTGCTGGGATTGTTTTTCCTTCCAGTTAAGCACCCACCTTACAGTAGCTCCATCTAGGTTGCATTTTCCTAGTTTGTTTATGAGAAGGTCATGCGAGACCGTATCAAAATCCTTACTAAGGTCAAAATATACCACATCTACTGCTCTCCCTGCTCCACCCCCAGCACCTGTCTTCCATGGTGGATCTCACAATGCTTAGGAAACTCAGGAATAACTTCACATGCAGTGAGATGGAATTGTTTATTGGCGAGGCCTTCAGCGGCACTGCACTCACTCAACTCCCATTGGCAGTAACTGCACAGTGACACTGCACAGCAAGTGAAGAAACATATCATATCCAATTAAAACAGAAAGGGAAAGTTCGAGAAAGCATGGCCAGATCTTCTTCTGGTGTAAATCTGTATAGTTTCATTGAAATCAAACTATGCTGATTTACAGTAATGGAAGATCTGGCCCCCAAATTAAAATTTGGCTAGGACATGTGCGATACGACCGTTGTATTTTTGAAAAGTGTGATGGGATCTTTAATGACTACTAGTAATCAGCATCTGAGTTTTATGTCTCATCTGAAAGACAGCGCATCATGGGACTGTAGAACCTAGATACTTCTTAACCTCATGCAGGGGTGTTGATTCAGTACAGATTTGGCAGAGTACTGATTCATTAACTGAATCACCAACAAAACTTCTTTCAGTACTCTGAGTTTTCCTTGGACATCTACGATCCATAGTTACCCACCTTTGTAAAGAACTCTGATCGTTACTAGAGCTCTGAGGAATGAAGACATGCTGAGATTAATTCATCAACCAGAAACTCACATAAACAACTTTTTTTCCAGAACACTAAAAAATGTATAAGCTTGTGCTAAGACCTAGGGGGAGTTGCTGAACAAATACTGTATTTTTTTTTTTTTAGTAGCGAAGACATTTTACAGTTCAGTGCATTTTCTCTGTCAAGATATAGGACAGACATGTACAGATGTGCAAAAGAGGGCTGGTACACACTTCATATTATGCATTATGGAGAGATTTACTGTGGTCTTTGGGTACTGTCTCTCTCACAGAGCACAATCATGTCTTAGATATTTAAAATCACCATAAAAAACAGAACAATCATAATGAGTTAGCTGTTCCCCTATTTGTAGTTTCCACATTAATTTCTTGGCTACATTTGAAGTGTGGGGACTCAGGCTAAGATAGTGAAGAATTACAAATATGGCTACTGAAAAACAAATATAACTTAAGAGGAATATTTACTTATTTTATGCTGAAGTATGTTTAGTTTTTCAGAGCTGTACAGGGGTGTGGTGGTGAACGTTAAATTCTAGTGATCCAGACACTGGAGAAAGGACAACTCAAAGTACTATAACTAGTGGATTGTGGATATTTTCAGTACTAGGTCACCAGTCCAATTAGCTGAATAAAGAAATGTCACTACAGTTTGAAGACTGTTCCACGACTGGTGTGAAATGGTCTCATTACATTTCTCGGTGGACAACTATCCACATCACAAAAGCCACCATTACAGTGTGGTGTATGTAGCCTGAAACTTTACATTCCTAAAGACTCTGGCTTTCTGCAGATATGGCATCCATTTTATTCAAAGTATCACTGCAGCCAGTACAGGAGAGTTGCACACAAGTCCTCCTTTTCTTTTTGCGAATACAGACTAACACGGCTGCTACTCTGAATCCAGTCCTCTCTTAGAAACTTTACTTTTGTTTGCTTTAAATTAAAATAAAGGTTTTTTGAGACTCATGTTACATGTTTTCCTTTTTGTGGATAGAAACATAATTCGCACCATTGGTACCACCTAACACTTTTGTCAGGTGTCTCATCAGAGAGGCCTATGAGTGAAAGAACACAAAGGTGGCATTACACATTCCCACCCATAGAGATAACCACTCCAGACGTGGGCTGGGGCATATTGGCTAAGCAGTATGGAGAACCTAGAGCCTTGCATAATGACAGGTTTCAGAGTAACAGCCGTGTTAATCTGTATTCGCAAAAAGAAAAGGAGTACTTGTGGCACCTTAGAGACTAACCAATTTATTTGAGCATAAGCTTTCGTGAGCTACAGCTCACTTCATCAGATGCATACTGTGGAAAGTGTAGAAGATCTTTTTATATACACACAAAGCATAAAAAAATACCCCCTCCTCCCATGCTTTATGTGTATATAAAAAGATCTTCTACACTTTCCACAGTATGCATCCGATGAAATGAGCTGTAGCTCACGAAAGCTTATGCTCAAATAAATTGGTTAGTCTCTAAGGTGCCACAAGTACTCCTTTTCTTTTTGGAGAACCTAGAATAACTCCCATGGATGCTGTTCCTGTTCTACGTATAGAGCACTTCACTCTCCAGGTCTGTCAGTCTAGAGCCTTGCAGTCTCATTATATTCACTTAATTAAAAAAAATATTTAGTTGTCCAGATCCTTCCATTCTTACAAAGCCAATCTCTGCTCACCTTAATAAGGTGAGAAGTCCTACTGAAATCAATGGGACAGAGGCTCAGCTGCTGTTAAATCTGCACAGTGGTGAGAACCCAGCCAAAAGAGACCGAGGAGGGGTTGACCCCAGATGGATAACCTCAGCAGCACAACCTGTTGGATTTTTTTTAAGTAAAAATGTTTGATCCCCTCTTCACAATTTGAACTTGCCCTCATTCTTCTCTCTGTTGTTTCCTTTAATTATTTCTTAGTACTTTGCAGAGAGGAAGGGACATAGAAAATATTGGAGCATTTCCTTCTGCGTGCGAGAAAACAGATTGCAAGAAGGCAATTAAGTTGGAGCACAGTGGTCTGAGGACTTCTGTGTTTAATTTGAAAACTCTGCTGGTAACTCTGAGGCAAGCTTTGGGTTGATCAGAACAAAATGTGTGCGTGCTTATTTATATGTAGAAAACTTTCAGTGCTTTGTGTTCTCTAATTTTACTTGACAGTCTCATCACACCCTTAGTACCATGGTCATTCCCTATTGTGTCTCTAATTTCTTCATTTTCTGTTTTCTTAGGAGCGGTTTTCTTTTTAAAGGATATTATTTTTGAGTTCTAATTTTTAGAAGTTCTTGCTGTGAGAAGTTTTTCTCTGTTGATACATTTGTGGGGGGCCTTTGGCTTTCATCTAACATTCCAGCTGGGTTCCAGGGGCATCAGTTAAACGGCAGACTCCCTTTAGGAATAACAAAAATAATTTTTTTGGTAATAACTTTAACATTTTTAGTGGGCTGCCTTATTTTCAACAGAGCAGACATATTTAGTGATCACCGGTGGCTAACTCTGTGAGTGACTCCTCTTTTATTTTACTCCCTCAGATCTGAACACAGAAAGTACAGAAAAACAAACTTTGTTTCAGAGGCGGGGGGGGGGGGGGGGGGAATAAACCGAGTAACAGTCAATCTGTTGTTGCCAAAACACAGGAACTCAAGCCAGAGCTCAGTGAAAATAAACAGACCATCTAAAAAGGTGAAAAGTGAACTAAAGTTCTGCTGCACCAGGAAAAATATCCAATCACCCTCTTCTGACACCGAAACCCCAGTTCAGGAAAGAACTTAAGTAGCTGCTTAAGTCCATCCCGACTGAGGACAGCACTGAAGCATGTGCTTAAAGTTAAGCAACGGCTTAAATGCTATCCTTAGTAATACATCTTCTTGAATGGGGCCCTAATGCTGAATACAGAGGTGTAAAACAATTTCCTTTTATATCATTAATAAATATAGGCCCTCCATGGCTTATTAATGCCATCTTCTCCAATAACCCAGCTTGGGTGACAGTGTCCAATTTAACATTTGTTCCCTCTTGTCCATTCTTCTTAGCTGAATGTGGTATATTAAAATATATGCCTGAAAATCACCCCCGGAGCCCTGCCACTGCTACCCCGGGTCTCCGGCAGCGGGGCTTGTGCAGCTCTTTAAAGGGCCCGGGGCTCTAGCCACTGCAGGGAGCCCCAGGCCCTTTCAGTCGCCAGCCTGGGGAAGCCAGTCCAGTCCGGCACAGCGTACTGGCTCTTGCTGGTACGCCGTACCGGCTTACTTTTACCTCTACATCCATGTCGGTTTTAGAGAGCATCAGAATAAGGGCAGCAAACTTCTTGATGTGAGTTTTCTGGGGATCCTGTTATCTCTGTGTTCTTCATCATGCGTCCCCCACTCCCCTTCCCATGCTCAGGTTTGGCTCTGTGTGCTTATATTTTCCAAAGCAGGACTTCCCTGTCCTACTATTTGGGCTGAAAGGCATTTGACAGTGTCTCTCTACCCCAGGATTCTAGAAACTTCTCTTAGCCCTGGTCTACACTACGAGTTTAGGTCGAATTTAGCAGCGTTAGATCGATTTAACCCTGCACCCGTCCACATGGCGAAGCCATTTTTGTTGACTTAAAGGGCTCTTAAAATTGATTTCTGTACTCCTCCCCGATGAGGGGATTAGCACTGAAATCATCATTGCCAGGTCAAATTTGGGGTAGTGTGGACGCAATTCAACAGTATTGGCCTTCAGGAGCTATCCCAGAGTGCTCCATTGTGACGGCTCTGGACAGCACTTTCAACTCAGATGCACTAGCCAGGTACACAGGAAAAGCACCAGGAACTTTTGAATTTCATTTCCTGTTTGGCCAGTGTGGTGAGGTCATCAGCAGAGGTGACCATGCGGAGCTCATCAGCACAGGTGACCATGCAGTCCCAGAATTGCAAAAGAGCTCCAGCATGGACCGAACAGGAGGTACGGGATCTGATTACTGTATGGGGAGATGAATCCATGCTATCAGAACTCCGTTCCAAAAGAAGAAATGCCAAAATATTTGAAAAAATCTCCAAGGACATGAAGGACAGAGGCTATAACAGGGACCCGCAGCAGTGCCGCGTGAAACTTAAGGAGCTCAGGCAAGCCTATCAAAAATCCAAAGAGGCAACCGGCGGCTCCGGGTGAGACCCCCCCTGATATGCTGCTTCTATGATGAGCTGCATGCAATTCTAGGTGGTGCCCCTACCACTACCCCACCCCAGTACGTGGACTCCTGCAAGGGGGGGAGTCTCATGCAAAAGGGATGCGGATTTTGGGGACGAGGAAGATGATGATGAGCAGGAGGATGAAACCATTGTCCCTGACAGCCAGGAATTGTTTATCACCCTGGAGCCAGTACCCTCCCAACCCTCCCAAGGCGGGCTCCCAGTCCTTGAAGGCGGAGAAGGCATCTCTGGTAGTGTACGTTTGTAAATACAATACATGGTTTAAAAGCAATCATGTTTAATTATTAATTTGCCCTGAAAACTGGGATACATTCACGGCCAGTACAGCTACTGGAAAAGTCTGTTAATGTGTCTGAGGATGGAGCGGAAATCCTCCAGAGACATCTCAATGAGGCTCTCCTGGAGGTACTCCCAAAGCCTTTTCAAAAGGTTTCTGGGGAGGGCAGCCTGATTCCTTCCTCCATGGTAGGACACTTTAGCACACCAGGCCAGTGGCACATAGTCTGGAATCATTGCATAACAAATCATGGCAGCACATGGTCCCGGTGTCAGCTAGCATTCAAGTAACACCCGTTCTTTACCTCTCTGTGTTATCCTCAGAAGAGTGCTATCATTCATGGTCACCTGGTTGAAATAGGGGAATTTTATTAAGGGGACATTCAGAGGTGGCCGTTCCTGCTGGGCTGTTTGCCTGTGGCTGAAAAGAAATCATCCCCGCTGTTAGCCACGCAGTTGGGGGAGGGGTGAAGCGATCATCCCAGAGAATTGGGTGTGTGGTGTGGGCAATGTTGTACTGAAAGCACATGTGCTATGTAATGTTAACAGCTTAGTTCACCATGAAAAAGTCTACCCATTGTTCTCTAAAATGTGTCTTTTTAAATACTACTCTCCCTTTTTTTCCTCCCGCAGCTGCAAATGTTTCAACGCTCCCCCTATCATCTCCGTCCCAGAGGCTAGCGCAGAGAAGAAGGTGAAAAAAACGCACTTGCAATGAAATGTTCTCTGAGCTCATGCAGTCCTCCCGCACTGAAAGAGCTCAGCAGAATGCATGGAGGCAAGCAATGTCAGAGTCCAGGAAAGCACAAAATGAATGTGAGGACAAGAGGGACGCAGGAGAGGAGAGGTGGCAGGAGCAAGAGGAGAGGTGGTGGGATCAAGATGATAGGTGGTGGCAGCATGATGAGAGGAGGCAGGATGCAATGCTGAGGTTACTGGAGGATCAAACTGATATGCTCCGGCATATGGCTGAGCTGCAGGAAAGGCAGCAGGAGCACAGATCACCGCTGCAGCCCCTGTGTAACCAACCGCCCTCCTCCCCAAGTTCCATAGCCTCCTCGCCCAGACACCCAAGAATGCGGGGTGGGAGGAGGGTAAGGGGCTCCAGGCACCCAACCACTCCACCCCAGAGGACTGCCCAAGCAACAGAAGGCTGCCATTTAATAAGTTTTGAAGTGCAGTGTGGTCTTGTCCTTCCCTCCTCCCCTCTTTCCCCCACCCCACCCAGTGCTTCCCTCCTTCCCCACCCCTCCCAGGCTACCTTGGCAGTTATCCCCCTATTTGTGTGACGAATTAATAAAGAATGCATGAATTTGAAACAAGAATGACTTTATTGCCTCTGCAAGCGGTGACCGAAGGGGGGAGTGCAGTTGGCTTACAGGGAAGTAGAGCGAACCAAGGGGGTGGGTTTTCATCAAGCAGAAAAAAACAGAACTGTCACACTGTAGCCTGGCCAGCCATGAAACTGGTTTTCAAGGTCTCTCTGATGCACAGCGCACCTACCTGTGCTCTTCTCATTGCCCTGGTGTCTCGCTGTTCAAAAGTGGCAGCCAGGTGATTTCTCTCAACCTCCCACCACACCAAAAACATCTCCCCCTTACTCACGCAGCGATTATGGAGCACACAGAAAGCAGTAATAACAATGGGAATATTGGTTTCGCTGAGGTCTAATTGAGTCATTAAACTGCACCAGCGCACTTTTAAACGTCCAAGTGCACATTCTATCACCATTCTGCACTTGCTCAGCCTATAGCTGAACAGCTCCTGACTACTGTCCAGGTTGCCTGTGTATGGCTTCATGATCCATGGCATTAAGAGGTAGGCTGGGTCCCCAAGAATAACTATAGGCATTTCAACATCCCCAACGATTATTTTCTGGTCTGGAAAGTAAGTCCCTTCCTGCAGCTTTTGAAACAGACCAGAGTTCCTGAAGATGGGAGCATCATGTACCTTTCCCGGCCATCCCACATTGATGTTGGTGAAACGTCCCTTGTGATCCACCAGTGCTTGCAGCATCATTGAAAAGTACCCCTTACAGATTATGTACTGGTTACAAAGGTGGTCCGGTCCCAAGATAGGGATATGCGTTCCATCTATCGCCCCACCACAGTTAGGGAATCCCATTGCAGCAAAGCCATCCACTATGACCTGCACATTTCCCAGAGTCACTACCTTTGATAGCAACAGCTCAGTGATTGCGTTGGATACTTGGATCATGGCAGCCCTCACAGTAGATTTGCCCACTCCAAATTGATTCCCGACTGACTGGTAGCTGTCTGGCATTGCAAGCTTCCAGAGGGCTATCGCCACTCGCTTGTGAACTGTGAGGGCTGCTCTCATCTTGGTATTCCTGCACTTCGGGCAGGGGACAGCAAGTCATAAAGTTCCATGAAAGTGCCCTTATGCATGCAAAAGTTTCGCAGCCACTGGGAATCATCCCAGACCTGCAGCACTATGTGGTCCCACCAGTCTGTGCTTGCTTCTTGGGCCCAGAATCAGTGTTCTATGGCATGAGCCTGCCCCATTGCCATCAGGCTGTCCAAATTGCCGGGGCCTGTACTTTGAGAGAAGTCTGTGTCCATGTCCTCATCACTCTCATCACCGCGCTGCTGTCGCCTCCTCGCCTGCTTTTGCAGGTTCAGGTTCTGCAGGATAATGCGCGAGGTGTTTACAATGCTTATAACTGCCGTGGTGATCTGAGCAAGCTCCATGCTTGACATGGTATGGTATCTGCAGGAGAGCAGAATTGCAGCAGAAGCGGTGGCTGATGACAGATACCACGAGAATAGATATTTATAGAGAACAATGAGAGGACCTGCGAGGTGGATGCACGACAGCAGGGGAGCAGAGTTGCAGCAGAAGCAGGAGCCCATGACAGCTAACATGGAGAAATTAGCTATCGCGACAAGAGCAGGAGAGCAGAGTTGCAGCAGAAGTGGTGGTTTGATGACTATGGTTAGCAGTCCTACTGCAACATCTGCTGAAAGCAGTATGGCATCCATATGGAAAAAAGGCCCGAAACGATTGTCTGCTGTTGCTCTCACGGAGGGAGGGGTGACTTACCCAAAACCACCCAAGACAATGTTTTTGCCCCACTAGGCATTGGGCGCTTAATCCAGTATTCCAGCAGGTGGCGGAGACTGCGGGAACTGTGGGATAGCTACCCACAGTGCAACGCTCCGAAAGTCGATGCAAGCCACGGTACTGTGGACGCACTCCAACGACTTAATGTGCTTAGTGGGGACACACACAATTGACTGTATAAAATTGCTTCCTAAAAAATCAACTTCTATAAATTCGACCTAATTTTGTAGTGTAGACATATCCTTAGTAAAAGACTCAGTCTGTACTCTCCTGTAGCTGCTACATGAACTGACATCAAGACCTAGACATTTTCCCTGAAAACAAATTCACAGCAGATATCTTGGCAATTATCTTTGGCCCTGTACGTATTAGGCTGTAGTCAGAATGGTTTTCAAAAACATGGATTAAGCCCCATCCATGCTACACATAAACCATTTTTCAGTAAGCCATTTTCAATCAAACTATGTTCAGGCAGGACAGTAAATCATACAAACAATGTTAATCACTTTCAGGCCCTGTGTAGCAGTTACTAACATGATTAAAAGTTTCAATTGGTATTTATTTAAAAATGAATTGGAAAACACACTGCTATTCTCCCTCCACACCAACCAACCTAACTGTGCTGAAGACTATATAAGGAAACAGTGGCTTGAAACCCTGTTAGTAATTGTTATGCCTCTCTTGGTTTCCCTGGAAGAGTAGACGGGGTCTTAGGTTATTAAATCTCTCTTAAAATGGCTTAAAAATGACAAGGGGCTTTCTTTGCAGACCTGAAGAGTGAAAGGCAAAAGGCTTGATTCATCCCCCTTGTACTTTAGGTAGACATTTATACCGATGTGCTGTGAGTTAAAAATTTTGATCATTTTGATCTGGCAGGGCCACAACCTCAGCATGTGTGAATCAGTGCTGCTCTGCTAAAGTCAGTGGAGGATATGACTTTGATTTTTGACGACACAAGCAGAGAATCAAGCCCCAAGTATGCAAGTGTGGGCCACCTATGATGCTACCTATACTTGCTGATGCCGTGCTGGGGCTGCTTTTTCCATCAGTGTGTTGTCTAATGCCATCTTAAAGATGAGCTAACAACCTAGCTATTGCTTTACCGTGGGCTCCATTAAAAAACCACTGACATTTTACCCCCCACAGCATTTACTGTTACTGCACGCTGGCATCTTGTGACCCAGAGACTCCCTTGGTGCCAACTGGCAGAGGGCACAAAGGATGCACAGGTTTTTACAGGGATCTCCTGGGTCAGATATATGCATAAAATTCATCAAAGGTATGTGAGGTCCCTATCGAGAGCCAGTCATCATAGTGATTGCAAAATGTATGTATGGATAATATTTAAGGAGTTATGTGACTACATTGGAAAGTATGTTCTTAAGGCAGGTAACCAGGCGGTGACATAAGTTCCTTTCAGACTGGAGTTAACAGATGCTTATCTCCCTGTCTGCTCATTGTGAATTGTGTGACTCACCAGGTATGCCTATTTGCATACTGAGGCAGATGCTGAGAGAGTGTGAAATCTACAGGAAAGGAGCAATAGAAAACCCCAGCCACTAGCAGGGGGGCATCCCGTTTATGAATAAGGGTAGTGGATTGTTCTAATATATCTGGGAGAGCAAACAAGTGCGCTGGATCTCTCACCAGCAAGGCAAGCAGATGCGTAACTTGTCTCATGAATGAAAGATCACAGTCAAACCTGACCGTAAAATACTGGAAGGACTTTGGGTAAGCAATGTTCTATATGACAGGGAGATACCTAATTAAGTAAATCTAGATTCTAGAATGTGTGGTATGATTTTATTTTATATGTTACTGTTTCCACTAATTCTACTTGTTATCACTTGAATCTCTGCTCTTTGTTAAATACACTTGATTTCACTATAAACACTTCCAAGTGCTGTGTGTTAAGCAAGCTGTGATCTGAGGTGGTATTGGTAAGCTGGGGTGTATTGCTTCTTTGGAAGCAGCGAATCTGTGAATACTGCAAGTGTCCAATGGCCCACTTTGGAGGGCTCAGGGGTTGGAGTGTGTCTATCGCTACTCAGTAGAGAGAGAGAGCAGGACTGGCGTAGGCCTGGAGGGAAGTGCTTGTGTGGCCCATGGCCAGTGGAGTTGGGGAGATGATCCACACCAGGCTCAGACAAGGCTTCCTCACACTAAAGGCAGATGATAGTAAGATGCCTCACATCTCCGGGAAGCGTCACATACATTGGATCAGATCAGATGCCAGTGTAAATCAGCTGCGCTACACTGACATGAAGCTGAACTGATTTATACCAGCTGAGGATCTGGCCCTTGACCAAAGTATTTGCAGTGGTCCATAGACTTAAGCCTCAGTCCTGAAACTTGTTCCATGAAGGTTCACTCCTGTGCCCTCTTGGAGCCCCACGAAGATCGAGTTAGGTGAAGCGATGTCTAAGACAGTTTACGGCTGATACACAGAGCCTAAACCTGATTACCATTGTTTGCATGATTTACTGCCCGGCCTGAGCACAGTTTAGTTGAAAATGGCTTACTGAAAAATGGTTTGCAAGGAGCACAGATACAGGCTTAATCTGTGTTTTTTGAAAACCATTCTGATTATAACCTAATGTGATGGGGTCTGAAGACACTGATCATTGCCAACGTATCTTCTGAGAGTGTATTCCAGAGGAAAAGTGTAGGCACTGGGGTCATTCCACAACATCCATGTTTTACACCCTGAAGTCAATGCGGCTCTCCACATGAAATAACTACCAGGATCAGGGCTTTAGATCAGAAATACCTCGGACACGGTGGTAAATTTCACTCCCGGGGGAGGTAAATGTCCAGTATTTAATGGACCCCACTGAAAGTAAGTAACTGTAAGAAAGCACATGAATGATCAGCACAGTGCATTGAAAATAACAAAACAAAACCAGAAAACGGATCCCTGCACAAATAAGTAAATTCACCCACAAATATCCATACATTTAGGAGAGATCCCCCTCCCACAAATTTGAAGTAAATCCCTGCAATATTAGTTAAAATCCCTGCAACTTTCCCCACATTTGACTGTAATTTTTCTGTCAATTTTCTCGTCATTGTTTATTGAACATTCACAAGAGGGGAAAGCTGCATAACACTGGGAAAGACTTTGTTTTGTTTGCTTATATTGTGCATCAAAATAGAAATGACCTCATCCAGCAATTCTCTGGTCTAGATCTGTTTGCCCACACTGCCAGACACAACCCATTCACACTTGCTCCCCTTCTTACTAAGGAGACAGTTGACGACACCTGTTCTAATTTAATTCGATGAAGACAAGTCACTGCATGTTCCTTAGAAGCAAGGGCCCGTTATCGATAACTACATTACCTGCAGAGTAATGTAAATATTTGCTCTAAACATGCTCACAGGAAGATAAGTAAAAATAGTAGGAAGAATCTCAGGAAGCAGTTGGCAGTCTTCAATTCCCCTCCTCCCTTCCCCCCCTGCCTCCAGAAGCAGGTAACTGTGTGTGGGAAAGGGAGGAGAAGAGGATTCGCCATCAGGCTTTGCAAACTGGAGATGGTTGAAGTTGGTAAGTCTGCCTTGATGGATGAAGACTAATTCTAAATTAGTGAGATTCAAGGCAAGGCAAAGGGCTGGATTCTGGATTGTGAGTGTGAATGAGCACTGTGGCTGCAGTTCTGTCTGGTAATTCTGGTGTAATTTACAAGGCTACACCATCCCAATTCTCCAATAGGAGTTTACACCAGAAATGCACACGTTCAGATAGGTGCTCCTTTGGGTAGTGGAAGGGGACCAAGACGTGGGCCTCACGGCCTCTCTGTTCATTCCCGTGTCTCTACAACAGTGGCTTGCATGAGCACTGCAATCCCTGAACTGCTGGGTTTGTCACTTCTGTTTGGGGAACTTGGAGAGCATCACATGGGAAATAAGAATCTCAGCTGACAGTGTGCAAAAATAGGCACAAGCAGCTCCTAAAGGAAATGCTAATTAAAGCTGCAGAGGAAAAAAACTCCTCTCTGGCAAAGCTCTCACTCCACTGCCAATAGTCACCGTAAAGTCTCCCAAAGTCTGTGATAGCGCAATGCTTGTGTGGCAGCCTCCAAAGTGACTTTTGCCCACTCCTGACAAGCACTGCTGGGATATTGAGGGGCTGCATTTTACCATAATCTGCTCAGTTGCTTTGCCACTTTTCCTTCTCTCCCATATCTCCTGGCTCCAGGAATGCATGTGTTTGTTTGTTCTGTGAGGGTGATTCTCCATATGATTCAAAGGTACACAGGTTGCAATTTCCACACTTTACTTTCCAGACAAAAAACCTATGCAATAAAAGGCAACAAGGAAAGGGTCATATATCACCAGAGGACCGCAGCACAGCTCCAGCAGACATGGAGCACAGCATTCTTAGCTGTTATCCCTGAGTGGAATCCCTGTGCATTAGTTTTGCACTTGCTTTTAGAGCAGTCTCAGAGCTGCTATGGATTTTATCAGCCACTTATATCAACTTTACCCAGGCACCCAGCTGGAGAGTAAATGCAGTTGTTGCTAACCACTTTCCCTTTTGGAAAAAGAAAACGAGTACTTGTGGCATCTTAGAGACTAACAAATTTATTTGAGCATAAGCTTTCATGAGCTACAGCTCACTTCATCGGATGCATGCAGTGGAAAATACAGTGGGGAGATTTTAAATACACAGAGAACATGAAACAATGGGTGTTACCATACACACTCTAATGAGAGTGATCAGGTAAGGTGAGCTATTACCAGCAGGAGAGAAAAAAAACCTTTTGTAGTGATAATGAAGGTGGGCCATTTCCAGCAGTTGACAACAACGTGTGAGGAACAGTAGGGGGGGAATAAACATGGGGAAATAGTTTTACTTTGTGTAATTACACATCCACTCCCAGTCTTTATTCAAGCCTAGTATAACGGTGTCCAGTTTGCAAATTAATTCCTATTCAGCAGTCTCTCGTTGGAGTCTGTTTTTGAAGTTTTTTTGTTGAAGAATTGCCACTTTTAGGTCTGTAATTGAGTGACCAGAGAGATTGAAGTGTTCTCCGACTAGTTTTTGAATGTTATAATTCTTGACATCTGATTTGTGTCCATTTATTCTTTTGCATAGAGACTGTCGGTTTGGCCAATGTACATGGCAGAGGGGCATTGCTGGCACATGATGGCATATATCACTTTGGTAGATGTGTAGGTGAACGAGCCTCTGATAGTGTGGCTGATGTAATTAGGCCCTATGATGGTGTCCCCTGAATAGATATGTGGACACAGTTGGCAACAGGCTTTGTTTCTGGGTTAGTGTTTTTGTTGTGTGGTGTGTGGTTGCTGGTGAGTATTTGCTTCAGGTTGGGGGCTGTCGGTAAGCAAGGACTGGCCTGTCTCCCAAGATCCTTGAGAGTGATGGGTCATCCTTCAGGATAGGTTGTAGATCCTTGATGATGTGCTGGAGAGGTTTTAGATGGGGGCTGAAGGTGATGGCTAGTGGTGTTCTGTTATTTTCTTTGTTGGACCTGTCCTGTAGTAGGTAACTTCTGGGTACTCTTCAGGCTCTGCCAATCTGTTTCTTCACTTCAGCAGGTGGGTATTGTAGTTGTAAGAACGCTTGATAGAGATCTTGTAGGTGTTTGTCACTGTCTGAGGGGTTGGAGCAAATGCAGATGTATCGTAGAGCTTGGCGGTAGACAATGGATCATGTGGTGTGGTCTGGATGAAAGCTGGAGGCATGTAGGGAGGCATAGTGGTCAGTAGGTTTCCGGTATAGGGTGGTGTTTATGTGACCATCACTTATTAGCACTGTAGTGTCCAGGAAGTGGATCTCTTGTGTGGACTGGTCCAGGCTGAGGTTGATGGTGGGATGGAAATTATTGAAATCATGGTGGAATTCCTCAAGGGCTTCTTTTCCATGGGTCCAGATGATGAAGATGTCATCAATGTAGTGCAAGTAGAGCAGGGGCATTCGGGGACAAGAGCTGAGGAAGCGTTGTTCTAAGTCAGCCATAAAAATGTTGGCATACTGTGGGGCCATGCGGGTACCCATAGCAGTGCCGCTGATTTGAAAGTATACATTGTCTCCAAATGTGAAATAGTTATGGGTGAAGACAAAGTCACAAAGTTCAGCCACCAGGTTTGCTGTGACATTATCGGGGATACTGTTCCTGATGGCTTGTAGTCCATCTTTGTGTGGAATGTTGGCTTCTACATCCATAGTGGTTAGGATGGTGTTTTCAGGAAGATCACCGATGGATTGTAGTTTCCACACAACAAAAACGCTAACCCAGGAACCTATCTTTGCAACAAAGCCCATTGCCAATTGTATCCACATATCTATTCAGGGGACACCATCATTGTGTGGCCTAATCACATCAGCCACACTATCAGAGGCTCGTTCAACTGCACATCTACCAATGTGATATATGCCATCATGTACCAGCAATGCCCCTCTGCCATGTTCATTGGCCAAACCGGACAGTCTCTATGTAAAAGAATAAATGGACACAAATCAGACGTCAAGAATTATAACATTCAAAAACTAGTCGGAGAACACTTCAATCTCTCTGGTCACTCGATTACAGACCTAAAAGTGGCAATTCTTCAACAAAAAAACTTCAAAAACAGACTCCAACGAGAGACTGCTGAATAGGAATTAATTTGCAAACTGGACACCATTACATTAGGCTTCAATAAAGACTAGGAGTGGATGTGTCATTACACAAAGTAAAACTATTTCCCCATGTTTATTTCCCCTCACACCCCCACCCCCACCCCCACTGTTCCTCACACGTTCTTGTCAACTGCTGGAAATGGCCCACCTTGATTACCACTACAAAAGGTTTTTTTTCTCTCGTGCTGTTAATAGCTCTCCTTAGCTGATTACTCTTGTTACAGTGTGTATGGTAACACCCATTGTTTCATGTTCTCTGTGTATAAAAAAATCTCCCCAATGTATTTTCCACTGAATGCATCCGATGGAGTGAGCTGTAGCTCATGAAAGCTTATGCTCAAATAAATGTGTTAGTCTCTAAGGTGCCACAAGTACTCCTTTTCTTTTTGCTGATACAGACTAATACAGCTGCTACTCTGAAACCTTCCCCTTTTGGCTGAGCTACAGCCCTTTTGGAGATTACGGCTCAGTTTGCTGAGCAAGTCAGTGACACTGCACCTAAATCTAACTCGCACAAAGAGAGAATCATTGCAGAAGCAGAGAGGGTGTCAGAAGCTTTACTCCCTTTTGCAAAGACACAGCTTCTGACCTATAGCACAGTGCAATGAAGAATCAAGCCCAAAGCCATTTGGTAGTGACCTATAACATCTGTCAGAGCCAGAGCCAGGGGCCATTAGGGCACAGTTCAACCCTAGCTGTCAGATAGGAATAGTTCTTTCTTTCTTGAGAAAAAACAGAAGACGATGAGGAGGAAGCACTAATGAAAAAAATCTGCAAAGCTAAACTATTGTAGTGACAGGTGTCTCCAGATGGATGAGATGAGGCCACATTGTTTTAAACCAGCTGTCCTATAATGCAGTCAGAGTCCTCACACAGAACAGCTCCTGTCCCACTATAGCTGGGTATTTGCAGCTCCGCACCAAAAGACAATTTTCCTGTCACATACCATTCCCCAGCCTCATTTGAGACTCACCCACCTGCTACCCAGCTAATGTGTATGGTGGAAAATGTGGTGGAAAATGCCTTACAGATGCACTCCAAAAAACACTCTGTGAAAATGATGTCATGAGGTTCCATATTTAGGCTGATAATAAGTGTAAATCAAATGTGCTTTGTGTATAAGTGAAGAGATGTTCTAACTGCCAGCTCTGTACATTTGCTCTGGGATCTGAGGGTCTGTCTACACTGTGGTTAGACACCTGAGTGTCCAGCTGACTCATGCTCTTGGGACTTGGTCTAAGGGGTTGTGTTTTATAGGGGTGTAGGCGTTCAGGCTCGGGCTGCAGCCTGAGCTCTGGGACTCTCCCACCTCGCAGGGTCCTAGAGCCGGGCTCTAGCCTGACCCCAAATGTCTACACCTCAATTAAACAGCCTCTTAGGCCAAGCCCCACAAGTCGGCATCACTTAGCCTGGGCCAGCTGCAGGTTTTTAACTGCAGTGTAGACATACCTGGAGAGTCAAGCTGGATCATTCCTGGCTCAAGTGTAAATTTCCACAGACAAAATGCTCTGTTATTTCTGTGGGAGATTTTCAAGGAATGGACAAGGATGTTGGGAGTGGGGATGGGAATGGAGAGATTCTAAGTGCGAAGGAAGAAGAATCAGAATTTAAAAGAATGTAAGAGAAAAGGAGAGAGAGGAGTCAAGGTGACACACTAAGGTGTTGGACCTGGGGAAGAGGGATGATCTGCTGTGAAAAAGAGAGGGGAAGACTTGTGACAGGGAAATGAGGAATTCTATTTTGCCTTATTGCGTTTAAGTTGCTGGCAGGATAGCCTGAAAAAGGGATGCCAGAAAAACAGTGGCAGATACAAGAATCAGTAGAGATAACCAGGGGAGAACAGAGGCGAAGTCGAAGATTCAGAAGTCACCAGCATAGAGAAGTTAGTTACAGCCATGGGAGTGGGTGAGCAGATGCAGTGATAGTATGTGGTGGGAGGAGGAGTAAGGGAGGGAAAGGATAGACTCCTGTGGGACACCAGTGGAAAGGAAAGGAGGAGGAACTGCCAAAGGAGACACTGGAGGAGCTGTCCAAGAGGTAGGTGGAGAGTCCCTCACACATGCAGTTATAAAAGCCCAGGGAGGAGAGATGTTGAAGAGGATGGTGTGGTCGAGAGTGTTGAAACAGCAGAAAGACAAAGGATGAAAAGGTAATTGGTGACCTTAGAGCAAGCTCATAGAAAAGGAGTAACTCTGTGCCTGCCTGGCTCAGAAAATCAGAGGACATAATGTGACTGAAGGGACTGAAACTGGAACAGATGTTTTCTAATTATCGAGGAAGAAGCTGTACTCTCTTCCCATGCTGAAATAAGCTCTAAGGAGTAATCAGGTGCTACTTTATTCTCTTCTAAAATTGTATCCCTCGTTACTGGAACATCTGGTTTCTGATACTTGACTGGCCTCTCTCTCTTTCTTTTTTTTTTTTTTTTTTTTTTTTTTGCACTTCTCTGAAACTAAGATTCTACTGACTTTGGCAGCATGACTAAAATAGGTTCCTCTTTTCTCTAAAGGCTTTGCATTGTCACATGAGTCACAAAACCAATTTATGCTGGAAACTTCAGATTAATGAAACATGCGGCAAGGAAGGCAGAAACTGAGAGAACTGCCGTAGGTTAGGGCCACAATGACACAATCATGGGAAATAAAAACTATCATAGGCGAGTCCAAGAGGGTAGGGTGGGCTAATGGGATTTCCTAGGGCCAAAGAGAGGAAATGCTTCTAAGCCTCAAAAATTGTGGTTGGTTGGTCTCGCTCTTGCATGACACACGTTCTCAAAATCATGAACTTTGGGTTTTCTGTAGATGGTTTATTTATTCATTCATTCACAAAATGCAGATGAAATTCATTACGAAAAACTGAATTTGTCTCGTGGTAGGACTGTAGGAAATATTCACACTGAAATTTACCAATCCAAAATGTTTATGAAAAAGGAGAAATTGGTTTGTCCACTCAAACATACACAATGCTATTTTGAGAGAAACTGACCTAGCTTTTTGGGTCTGGCCAAGCTCTGCTCAGTGCAGGGCACAATGGATATGGGAGGAAGGTGTCCCTATGCCCACCCACCCGAATACTGGGCTGGTTTGGCCTCTGGTGTTACTTAGAGCAGCTTCAAGGCTGCTCTTAATTATTCTTGGCTGTTACATGCTCCATTTTGGAAGTTGGGGTAGAAAAATCGAGAGAGTATCTGAGCAGCAGTAAAAATGAAAAAGAGAAGCACAGAGTCAGGAGGATTTTCTTCATTATGAGCAAAGCCCAGAGGCCCACATGTACCCCAATCTAAAAGTATTTCCTTAGAAAGTGATATTTGTTTTCATTCACATCCCGCAACCAAGCCATAGAGCCCCATGGTAGTCCATGGAAAGAAGGAAGGTTTTTCTCTCACACACACAGCCTCCTGTGATTTCCACTCCCAGAGATACTTAAAATTGGTGCAAAATGTACCACAGCCTTAATTCTCAGCTGGCCAAACCCTAGATCTGACACTGAAATCACCTGAGAAATGGTTTCTTCCTTCCACTGTACATCACCATAAAGAAAGCAACAGTGGTTATTATGCTGCCCTTACTGCTGCCCTTACTGATACTTAGCAGATATATATTGTCACACTAAGCATCTATAAATCACACAGCACTTTACAAAGGTGGGTAAGTAAAAAAAACACTATCCCCATTTTACACATGTGGAGACTGAGGCACAGAGAAGATAAGAGACATAGCCAATCTCACAGATTAAGTCAGTAGCATAGCTGGGAATAGAATCTGAGTACAATCCTCTAGGTCACGCTTAGAGCTGGGTGAAGTTTTTTGGACAAATAGTTTATTCACAGACGAAAAAAGACATTTCAGATCAACAAAAACTATTCACTAATTCAGGTAAAATTTGGCAAATATTTTCAGCCCTCCTCCTCCCCTTCCCCCCCGCAATTTTTTTTAAGTCAAAACCTTTTTGTTTCAATATTTTCAAAATGAAATGTTTCAGCTTTCCATTTTAGCTAGATTTATTTATTTAAAGGTAAAAACCACCCTGAAAATAAAACAAAAAAAGAAAAATCAGGAAAAAAAATTATTTCAGGTCAAACCAAATATTTTGATTTACCTGAAATAATTAAAAGAAAAAAATGTTCAGTTTGGCCACACACACACACACACACACACACAAAAATCCAATCGTTTGCTCAGCTCTACTCACACTACTTCTCATGCATATCGTATTTTGTTGTTGTTGATTCTGCTAAAAATATATGAGGGGTAGGGGACTCAACTCCTTCCTTGTGGTGTTCACCTCCTGACAAAATGGGGTACGACTGCATTGTCTAATCATATTCTGCCCCATCCCATGCTGTGGAAAATCACTTAAGAGCCCATTGCATCAGGCACCTTCCTCCCCCTCTCCTAGACATCAGAAGTCCATGGGATTGCTGCAGTGATTTCACTGCTTGAGGGTGTAATATCCCAGTATCATGAATGTGCACATTCCAGCATCAAGCAAAGAAGGCCTTCTCATTATCAAGTGCATGGGTCTAATTCAATTTTCTACAATGCGATGCTCTCAGGAGTAAGCAAATTCCATTCAGCTTTTGGCAGTGTGTAATTATAAGCACCGTGAGCGAGAGTTTGATTTAACAGTACCTCTCTATAAATTACACAACGGGGTTTGTATTCCTCCCCCCCCATAAAGAGTAGAGAGAAAGAAAAGGAGACAATTTCATAGAATAGGGCTTTAAGAATTGCAATTAAATGCAATTAAATAAAAGGCTCGGGACAGTTTATAGATCAAGCATGCACAGAACTGATTGGCAGTGGGGGCCAAACAGCAGAAATGTGGAAAATTAGGAGAGAATTAGGGAACGAGCCATCTATTATTTTTCTGCTTTTAATGAATACTAGGTGATGTGCTACATAGATGAAACACTGTATGTTACTTTCTGTAATGACTGTGTTCGATTCTGCAGCTGCTAGGAAGAACAGGCATAGCTTCTAAGAGATTGCACAACTCTGTTAAAACAAACACCTTTTAAAAATAAAAGCCTGGCCACACAGTGTCATGTGAATCTTGTGGATCAGTATCAAGCACTTGCCAGTGACTTTCTCTCAATTCTTATTACTCTCACTTTCTCAACCTGGGTTAACCTGACTTGATTTTGAAAGCAAGAACCTCTAAATCTCTCTCTTCTTTTACACTACATAGCCTAACCTGCACCTTTATTAAAAAAGCCCAAGTCCTCATTAACAGTATTATCTCTGCACTGCCATTTCAAACAAGGAACATGCAATGCATAGTTGGCCTTTGTTTGTTCTTCTACCCATAGCAAAGCACAAAGAGAGGGAAGCAAGGAAAGCAATCAACAGTTTTCTATTATTTTCCTTTCATAGCCTTCATACACCTGCTTCACATATTTGGTCATCTCTATTCCCACATGCCCCTTAATACTTTACAGCTTAGAAATGGCACCCATATCATTGAAACCTTCTATTTTAGTCTCCAAACCATAAATGATCTTTTCATAAGATGCTACTCCCCCCGCCCGGTAGATGTGTCTCGACTTTTACACTGTGGAGCCCAAGCCTTTATCGCTGCTATTCTAAAGGACTACGGACATGCTCTTTTTAACATTTACCTCTCCTTTTACTTGTTCTATCTTTTGTGACTTAAACAATCAATCTCTTTCTTTCTTTACTTTGTTTTTCATTTTTACCTGAGAACTTCTATTTTTATTCCTCCTTCTGCCGGTGTCTTGCTTCTCTCTAACAACCTGTCAGCAAATAGCACTTTCTCTGTTGATACAGCTCCTTCCATTTTGATCACAGACCCAAGGCATTAATGTTACTTAGTCCTATTTTAGAAGCATGGGAAGGGGACTGTCACCTCTGAGGTGGTGACTTGGATACAGATGAGCTGTTCTGAGTAAGGTGTTGGGGGGGCACTATTCATATTCCCATGTTTTGGGATAGCACTTTGATTGCTGTATCCCTTTTCCTCAAGCATATCCATGACCCTAGAGTACATTCTCTGGCAGGGATGACTGTCCAATGCCTTTCTCAAATCTGGCCAGAATAATCTCTCTCTCTCTCTCTCAAATTTGCCCAGGGACAGGAAGCTGTCACTGTGGATTTTGAGAGCTGAGGCCCAAAGGTTTTTCCTAAATTAAAAGCCTGCATGTGAAAATAGTTGAATCCACTGACAGATGCCAACCTAGATTCTTGCAGGATGTGAGAACTCCTTTAACCTACACTGCCCTCACCCCACCACACAAAGTGACACATTTAAAAATCCCCCCCCAAGTTCTGAGAGCCTAAATCTCTCTCTCTCTCTCGTGCTCATCTTCATTTTGGTTCACTTCAAGTGCAAGATTCTGAGGCATAGAGTTTTTCCCAGAACTATACTGTTATCCTGAACAGCAGGCCCAGAGACAGTGTTGATTAGCTTGGATTTGAGAAAGCTCAATGGGTTTACCTCATGTGGGGTTTTTTTGTTTTGCTTTGGGTTGTTTTTTCTGCCAGTAGGCCCATTCATTCTTCCTCTGAGTAAATGGGAGTTTTTCAACTGATTTCAGTCACCGCTTGACCTAAAAATGCAAAAGAGCAATATAGAAGAAAAAGAAATCAGCAGCTGGCAGTTCAGGCCCTGAGTTGCTATCCGGAAGAAGAATGTTACAATACCTGTGCTGACTTATTAACATCCCAGAGCAAGGCCTGTATTATTAATAATGCTGCATCATTCTCCCCAAGTCTCATCTTAGGGAACAAGTGGCACAATAATGAGCAGTATTAACTCGCACAATACTAAAGCTACATGATACAACTTGTATACTCCTTGCTATAAAATCTGCCATTCCAAATTAGACCAGTAGTCTAATCTAGCTCAGTACCCTGTCTTCAAAAGTGACTAGTACTTTTTGCTGCAGAGGAAGGTATATTAAAACCTGCAATGGACAATTATGAAATAATATGCTTAGAGAGGATATTTTTTCCTAAACCTATCAGTTATGGTTGGCTTTCATGACAAATGGCGAAAGAGTTGGAACAGAAATATAAAAGCCCAACTGGGGTTGAACCGGAGGAATCTATGTTGTAATCATCTTTGGGTTAAAGGAAGTCTGGGCCCTGTGAGGTGGTTTTTGTTTGTTTTACATTATATTTGCCTCACTCTCCATCCTTCTAGACCAGTTTTCAGCCTGCAGTTCTTTCTCTGAAAGAACCTGGTCACATTCTGATGCTGAAATTACATTGCAAGCATTTGCTTTAACCAGCCAATCAGGGACAGTTTAAGGATATATGGGGTCCTCTTCCAAACCATTATACTGGGAATCTTGAAAGGTTCAAGATTCAGTGTGTGATCTTCTCTCAGCTACTCTTATGTCATGCCCAGTGATGTGGAAAAAGTTAGTCTCAGAAGACAGAAAAAGCAATAGGTCCAAAGCTGATGTGTGTGAAATTGTGGAGAGGATGTAGAAGAAAAATGAATGGCGGCTTCTGGTTAAACAGGTGGAGGAGCAGGAAAATGGTGCTTTCATTATGCAGATTCAGACAAAGACAGGTGGTCGAACATTCGGAAGATGCGGGCAAAGTGGGAGGGGGACTAGAGGGAACAATCAAAATATCTCCTGGGCATCTTTTGAAAACCACCTCCAGTTTTTTTATAGCCCTGGAGTCTTAGTGCAAGCAATAGTGTCAATTTTATCTTCACATCCTCTTTGTATAGCTCATAGGAGCCCAAATGAAAAACAAAAACAAAACAACCTTGTGCTCTTTCAATAGGATAGACTTGTTAAAGGACTGTGTGTTGCCTGCACCAAACCAAAATGGATCCTGACATCCCTTTTAAATCACTACTCATTAGGAATAACCCTCTTTAAGGAATACACGTCCAATGCATTTTCCAAAAGGCAAAATGTTTTAAGCAATAAATTTAATATAGAAAAAAAGCTTCATGTTTGTGTACCACTCCTGTATGCAGTTCAGCACCCCCAAAGCCCATTATCGCTGTTAATCACTTGTGGGTTTATGAACTCTAGGGACCTAGCTGTCTCACCATAGTAGGGTTACCAGATAGCAACTGTGAAAAAAACGGGACGGGGGTGGGGGGCAATAGGTGCCTATATAAGAAAAAGTCCCAAAAAATGGGACTGTCCCTTTAAAAACGGGACATCTGGTCACCCTACACCACAGTGCACATATAATTCTCTGACTCCCATTGATTTCAAGGAATGTTACTTGTATCCTAAGATGAGAGAAGTGGGTCCTACTAGGGAGGCCTGTATTGTTTAAATAGCTGCTTGTGGAAATTTCTAATGCGGCTATTTTTGAGCTATCCCATTATTTCATGGACTTATTGGTCTCTCTCCAATTTGTTTTTTTAATCAACTTTATTAAATCTAATTTTCTCCCCCTCTCTCTCTCATTTGCACCTCTCTCCCACTCCCCCCTCTAGCAACAAGAACTGTTCTATCATTTATAATGGCACTGACATAAGGAAAGCTAGTAGAACTTCTATTAAAACTTGAGCTGAAATCCTGCCCAAGCTGAACAGCTTCAAAATATAGAACAGATACTTGTATTCGTTAGGTCACCTTGGGTCTGATCCCAAGCCCTGGACCTTCAGGATCTAGTGCTGAATCAGGCTTATCCTCTTTGGTAAACACAAGTAACAATTCAGAGGTAGTGTTTTTTCTACCAAAGAGGTGATCATATTTTTCTGCTAATGCAGTAAAGCATATGAAACATGACTAAACAAAATTAAGGCCCTGATCCTGCAAAGAGAGGCAGGTAGGTGCACCAGAGTGGCAATGTGCATTGTTCCCAGGATCAGGCCTTAAAATTGGATGTAAATGTTATAAAGATCAAACAAAGTGCATTCTCTTATTTATATTAGGACCTACATCTCATGCAAAATTAGGAGATTAGATTTCATACTACATGTCATGTCATGTTTTACTTCTTAAAGAAAGAGTTATTTAAATGTTTTCTTAAACATTTATTTTCTTTCTGGTGGTAAAGATAATTTAAGTGTTGAAGGTGTACAGATCCATTTGATGCTGAGAAAATAAAAGATATGAGATATGAAGAATTTTAAATAAAAATATATCCCCAGCAGTACTGAACTCAGTACACTATCCTTTGATATGTTATCCATGATTCCGCAAAGTCTTTAGTTAACAGCCGTGCATATTTATATGGTGTAAATTAGCTAGTGGCCTCTCATATTGTTCTGGGAATGCAACAGAAACACACAAAAGAAAAAAAAGAAAAATTTGAATATAAGATTATCAGTTCAAAGTCTATTCCTTAGTTCATACCAAGAACTAAGTGCATGCAAAATGTCATGCAAATTATAGTGCTCCAGATGTGTTCCTATTTCAACAACAACAAAAAAGTGAGATAATGAAAAATGAGAATTTTCCTTTTGCTTTGTTGTAAGTTTCTGTGTAGCCAAATTACTTTGTTTTATAAGAGGGATAAAAGAGGGATTTGGACTGCGCAGAAATAGAATCAGAATAAAGGCTCAGTGGTTGGTATTTCCAGAGCAATCAGATATCTGTTATAACTGCTAATGCAGCAAATGACTTAAGTAAGCACTTCCTTAACTTTAAGTACAGACTGAAGTCCCATTGAAATCCATGGGAGCAGGATAGTGCTTAGATGCTTTGCTGAATTGGAGCCTATGTTAGATAATGTTTACGAGAGATGATCATGATTTTTTTCATCTGGCTCATTGCTTTTATCCTCAATAAATGTATATCACAATTACTTCGACTGGGACAGGGACTGTCTTTTTCTTCTCTGTTTGTACAGCGCCTAGCCCAATGGCATCCTGGTCTATGACTAGGGTTCCTAGGTGCTATGGTAATACTAATAATAAATAATAAGGCCAGGCTACAAACTTTTTCAAACCTCTGAGCAACATAGTTTTAGCAACCTAGCCCCAGGTGTGGACAGCGCTATGTTGATAGCAGGCTTCTCCTGTCCACATAGCTACCACCTTTCGCAGAGATGGATTAACTACGGTGATGGGAGAAGCTCTCCCACCGGTGTAGTAGCGTCTTCCCTAAAGCGCTACAATGGGGCCGCTGCAGCTTTTTAAGTGTAGACAGGCCCTAATACTATACACAGTAATAATATATGTATGTTCCACTATGGCACAGATGATTATGTTCTCAACAGGCAAAATCCCACTGATGTACATATTATGTACTCTGAAATAGAAATGGGTGAACTTTTTAAAGCAGAAATTTTTGCAAACATCTCAAACAATTTTTTTTTTGGCTCAGAATACTAGTTCTCAGCCTCTGAAATCTTCCATTTTTTTATTCCACTGTCTCTCTAAAGAGAAGACGGGTCCAGTAACGTGTGTTTAACTTTCTAACCTACAAAGCTGAGTGGGTTTAAAATTAGGCAAAATGTGTTAGTCCAGTCCCAAAGGCAGGCAGCAGGAGTTACCTGACAAAATGTAAGCTCCTACTTTTCTTAGATGTTTTCTTTCATTTCTTTCACTCTTATTCACATACATGCATGCAGACAGAGTTGTGAAGTCATATTCAAACCTAGTGGAAATCAGGAAACTATCATTGTCATAGTTATTTTCAAAATTCAGAGAATTGATTTGTGCACTTGTAACAGGAAGGGGTGATGGGTTGAGCCCTGGAAATGCATGACTATCCGCTTTATATCTGCGGATATGTGCATCCATGGATGAGGATGTGGTTGTATTGTTTCCCATCTTTGCGGATTGTTTGCAGCAGTTCTCAGTGAGGATCCTCAGTCCCCTGGGGGGCTGCAAGCCTTTTTCAGGGGCTTAGTGGGACTGAAGCCCAGAGCCCTGCAGTGGGGACGGTTGCGGGGAGAGGAAACAACCCAGGCTCAGAACGCAAGCCTTTTTCAGGGGCTTGGTGGGACTGAAGCCCAGAGCCCTGCAGTGGGGACGGTGGCGGGGAGAGGAAACAACCCAGGCTCAGGACTCTGGGCTTTAGCCCTGCTTGGGGTGCTGGAGTTCAGGACTTCAGCCATCATTGAGGGTGCTGGAGCTTGGGGCTTCAGATCCACAGGGGGGCACCAGAGCACAGGGCTTCAGCCCCACATGGGGGTGCCAGAACTTGGGGCTTCAGCCCCGTGGAGCCCTGTGGTCCCCCTGAAACTGAGGGGGGGGGCATGGACCCCCAGTTGAGAACCACTGCCCTAGATGGTGTTGGTGTGGGTGCACATGTGGATACATAGCAAAGGTGGAGTGCAGATCGCAGGTCGGATACAAGTTAATTATCGTGGATGCAGATTGGATGCGGATCAAAATTTTTGTATCTGCGCCGGGCTCAAGAGATGGGTGTAAATTTTGAAGCTCATAATCAGAAATTCAGTATTTTGTGGTGATACATGAAAAAGTAGGATATAACTGACCAGTGGTTTTGTCAGAATTTTTTCAAACCACAAGAATTACAGTGAGTTTCAGTAAGAAATCTCCTTCAACCTGTACAGTTTACAAAATCATAATTTCCATCCTAATTTGGACGGCGTTAAAGCAACAACAATAGATTCATTCCCACTATCACAGACTCCTCCCATGATCACAGCCGAGCCTAATCATAATCTCAAATGCCCAGGTGCTTGCACATCACCACTCATCTGATAAAACTGGCCATGGCACATGCACAGTGTATTTGTCACAGCCAATGTATCTGAGATTAGAAGCAAGCTGAATACTCTTAGCTACACAGGTTTAACTGTCAAGTTCATAGAGGGTTCATTTACTTACATGAAAATCTATTTTTGGGGAAAGGTCTTCACAGATCCCTTATCTGTAGTAGAATCCCTATATCTTTCCTTTTCTCCATGTTCCGTATTCTTGTTTATTATTATTTATATTGCGGTAGCACCATTGGCCCCTTTTCTACAAACACAAAATCATGGTCCCCAAAGAGTTTACAGTCTAAGGGCCTAGTACTTCTGTGAATTCTGCATGAACAGACACCTGCACCTGTATGGAGCTCCTTCGAAGCCAATGGGTTCAGGGGTCCACCTGCAAAAAAACCCTCATCACAGAATTACGGATTTAGATGTAGCTTAGACCCCTGCATATAAAACCAATACAACATAATTACATGGGTGTTTCAAGACATTATAGCTTCTGGGTGGAGATATTATGGAGCCCAACTCTTCATTCTTTGCTCCGGCAAAACTCCCATTGGAGCCCAGGGTCCTCATTTCCACGAATGCCCTAGCACTGGTGTGTATGCTATAAAAACCTCCTCATTCATGGGACTGAATCAAGCCTTGGCTCATGGGAACAATCAGGGCATGCAGTAATCAATCACATTAAAAAACTTTTAAGGAAGAGAAAGTTGTAATTTGTAACTAATGCCAGAAGTGAAGGAGACAAATCGATAGCAGAATATTAGCAATTTTAGGCAAGAGGCACCAATGCAATATTAACAATGGGATAAACACAAAAGCTATAAGAATGATCCCATGCTTACAAAAAATAAAACACAAAGCTAAATTATCTCTGGAGGATATATACCCACAGGACAGATATATACCCATAGGAAGAAAAAAACTAACCACCACTACCACAAAAATCTGAAAGAAGAGATAACAGAAACACTTTCTTTTTACAGCCAGGCTGTAAATGGTGAAAAATAATTTGTTTTGTATATTATATTTGCTTGATCTCTCTCTAGCTCAAGGTATTCCTCTTCACTGCTCAGGAGATGTGTGGGTACACAAAGGAGGCAGCTGCACACAGAACCTACTGCTAAAGGAGAGCAAAAACACCCAGCACCCTGGGAAAAGCGTTTAATTCTATCTGTTGAATTAATCTCCACAAATTGGTGTAATGAAGAACAGCTGAAAATCCAGTATTTCAGAATTCTTTTTTTGGTTGTTTTTCTCATTTCAATTAATTGTCTAGCAGCACAGTCAATGTAGCAGGCTGCCTTTAGAAATTCCTTCACCATGGTGCTGTACCACAAAGCAGACAGTTTAACTAGATGATTTTATTAGGGATGCAATTAACACTCAGAACCCAGCCTCCCCTTTCACCCTCTTAACTAATCCATCTTTTTATTCAGCCCAAATAAGCAAATTCTACATCAGACTTCTGCAGTAAAGTCTCTGTTACTCTTAGTGGATTTCTGACAAGCACTTCAGGTTTTTAAAAGCACATAATAAACCTGTTTAGAAGAGCGGTGACATCCATGATCTACTTCTTCCTAATATGGAGGAACTGAATGAGAAAGTGTAAAGTACAAACGACCTTGGAACTTGAATTCAACATAGTGAGAAATGGGTTCACAGGAGAGCTGTGCCAATAACTGATATTTCAGTTCATTGCCACATTAGGGGAAAAAAAGGAATATGATTTCAGGTTGAACTGAAACCAATTTTTCTCAGAATTTTCAGCCAATTGAAAAAGTCAGAAATATTTCCTTTGAGGTTGAACAAAAAATAAAATATTTCATTTAGTTTCTTGGCATTTTAATCCTTTTCTTAAAAAATTAGGAGCAGAGGAAATCAAAGGCTAGTTTCACAAATCTGAGGAGGAAGCTGGTTTCCCCAGTACCCAATGGTCAGGGCACTCATTGGGGATGTGGGAGACCAGTGTTCAAATCCCTGCTCTGGAGTGCTAGGCTGCAGAGTCATTCTCTTTCTGGCACAGTCACAGGTATTTTCTAGAAAGTGGCCTGGCTTCAACGGGAGAGACTGAGGCAGTCCTCCACCCACTAGCCTGGTGGTTAGGGCATGCCTATGGGAGGAAAGAGAGACTTGGTGTCAAGTCCCTGATGAAGAGCAGGGATTCTAACACACGTCTTCCACATCCCAGTTAAGGGCTCAAACCATGGGGCTACTGTATAAGAGAGACATCTACTCATTGATTTTGTGACTGGAGAGTAAAGCCCCTCACGACTCTAGCCTGAAAAATCAAAACATTTCATTTTCACATTTCCGGTTTTTTTCCTTTTTTTTAATTTTGTTTTGATTGAAACAATTTGACAAAATCAATCCAAATTCACAAAACATATTTGTTGACCCAAGTCAGCTTTTTTTCAGCCCAAAAAAGTTTTGGCTAAAAAGTTTTGCCCAGCTCTAGGTCACAGTTTGTTATAGGAAATTTTGCCTGAACTATGTCATTAGAGCTTGTAAAAAATATTTTGTTTGTTTTTCCTGCTGAAATTTTTTATTTTTCATTAAAAACAAGAGCAACTTTTTGTCTGAAACCCCAGATCTTTGTGGTTTTCTGTCTTTTGATGAAAACTTCAGATTATTTACAGAAAGCAGACACTTAAAAAAATCATTTAGTCGAAAAAACAATTCTCAGTCAAAGAACAGTTTTGATGGAAAGTTTTTAACCTACCATATATGGCATGCTATGGCACTTCTGTAGTTCTACAACTGCCTGTTCTGTCTGTCCAGGAGTAACAGTAAAAGGGTATCAGGTTTCAGGAAAGCAGAATTTAGAGCATTAGAGAATCTAAAGTAAAAGGAGCGATATGAAGAAATATTGAAATTATCAAGTATTCAATAATGGAGGATTCTTAATATACCACAAGTAGGGACTTGTGTGTTCTGAAAGTCTGCAGCAATTGAATTTGCTGCAAAATATTATTCTTGTGATCCAGAACCTAAGCCCTCATTTTTAAAAAACAGTCCATTGTTTTAAAGAGAATTTGCAAGTGTCACTGGATGCAATGCTGCATTCCTGAGACTACAGAAAGCTTTGGAAATGATAAACCACCCTATTCATCTTAGTAACTCTGAAACCTAACGATGACAATTTAAATGTCAACATTATTAACTGTTTAATTCCTGATCATTTTTAGATGTGTTTTTCACACAATCCCAAACAGCCTCCTACCCCTCTCCAGGTGCAAAAAGCCTCACCAGTCTCCAACTACTCTAACCTCCAGCCTCCCTACCCTATGATTCTGTGCTGCAGTTGTTTGTGTCACAAATACGTGGTACAATGAAAACCAAAGAAAAGTGTATTAAGGCTAAGGAATAAGGCAGAGAAGTTGAGAGAAATAGGAAGGGCTTTTACAGGGATATCAAGAGAAAAAGGCACAGTAAGGAAACAATGTCCATTAATAAAGAAGAGGGATAGAATTAATAATGGCTCAGAAATATTACATATTGAACTTCTTTTTAGAAAATGTACTGTAGGGAACAATCCTGCATAGACACAGAAATGGATTGAATGATTTAAAAGCTCTTTTTCCAGCACGTTTCTGAGCCTATGAATTTTACAAATGGTCCCTATCTTTAGAATGGACCGAACCAAACTCTGGATGTGAAATCCCCCAAACGTTGGAACAGGCAAGGGGAATTTCAGAATCTAAATCCAGATTTAGGTTTTGGGTCATCTCTAGTTAGATAAAATTACATGAAACCAGGCTTCAACCTCAGACAATAAATCACTCACTGATACCCAAAAGTCAATCATGTTTGCTTGGAATTTGGCACTATTCTCTTGCAAAATTGGTGAACTTTGCAAACATGGCCTATATTTGGTGTTTGCAATAAAGGCAAAAACAGTCAAGTTTTCCCTGGTTTCAGGTTTTGTTGGGAAAGATTTGCATAGCTCTCCTGAGATCTAAATACAAAGCTTGACCGAAGTGCTGATGTGTGGTCGTTGAGATTTACATCCAGATTCTTAACTCCAGTTCTGTCCACAGTTGTCTAGCTTAGAAGTCCTGTGATGGAGGGGACAGCAGAGACAGCTCCTACACCAACTTTCTCTGACAGGTATGTACATATCGATGGGAGGAAGCACTGGGGACTCTGGCCACCTATGGCAATTCTCAGCTTATCTTATTTATGTTAGGACCTGGGCAGTTTTAGAATACATCTCCCTGACAGCTCCACCTCCTTCTCACCTATCACATATATCAGTCTGAGCTGCCATGGTGCATCATGGGTGATATAGTTCAGCCTTGGAGCCTGGACCATAAGGAAGAACTGTGGCCATTCTGTGATAAGTTTTGATATTTTAGCTTTTTGACCTGATTTGAGACATAAATAAATGTTGCAATAGTGGAATTTCCCTCAGGACAAAAATCCCTATTTTCGACCAGCTGTTTCTGGCCCTTAATATCTTAAATTTAAAATTCTTCAAGGTGTAACAGAACCTGTCTGCAGGATACATTTCCCCCCTTTTCTTTCTATTAAGGCTATGAAAACTAGTGTTGAAAAAGCCATTTATTAATTGTCATTGGCTAAGTAATGCGTATCCAGCTGTATTACAGCCTTATCCATGATATCTTGCCAATGACCTTAACCTCTGAGGGTCTCTTCATTGTGTGACCTAACTCTTCTTGGCTGCCACACACATTTATCAATGGGCAATTTCTAAATGAGGAAAAATATCCATATGCGAGGGTGTTAAAACCACTACACTGATCTGGCTTAGCACCTCAGACTTCAACCCATAGTTCTGTAAGCCAAACAAGAATGATTTATCCATAGGGTTGTTTGCCCTCCTCCCCTCCACACAACCCAGAAGTCCCGGGCTCAGCAAATGATGTATGTCCATTCAGTGTGCCCATATCATCAGAGGGCAATTGATTCAATCCCTTATATTCACTGGAAACAAAGCAGCCATATGGCAAGCACTCCACCTTGAAATAAAATGAAATCTGCGTAGGCACTGAAGTGATATTTCCCCAGGTGTATCATACCACTACACCACCCTTCTTGGCTAAACAGTCCTAGTCATGGTGAGAACCACAAACAATTCAGAGTTCAAGGTTTGATCTTAAAAGTTAAGATGCTTATCTGAACTGTCCAGATCTCCTGAGTCTGCAAAATTGGAATGGAAATTTCATAAGAAAAGGCTTTTTTTTTTTTTTTTTAATGTGTGTGAGAGCCTTCTGTTACTTCCTGAGGCTGGAAGACCCAGAAATAGAAGGAGGAAAGCAACACCCTTGCTGCATTTTTGCTCCACGTGCCATTCATACTTTTGGCACTAAAAAAAAAAAGGGGGGGGGGAATTAATGGGGCAAATCTAGCCACAAATTGATATAGCTCTGCTCACTTCAATGGATTTGCTACGTTGATTTACAGTAGTTGAGGATCTGGCCCAACACTTAACATTTTGTCTTAGGATTTCTTTATACGGCAAGTCAGCAAGCAGCAAGCTGGGGAGTAAATTTACAGTGAATTGGCCTGCTGTGCACTAAATTGTCATGTGGACCCAGCTACTCTGCACTAAAAGGTCTGTAGCAGTAGATCAAAGAGCACTACAGAACTTTTAGTGCTCAGCAGCAAGTCCACACAGTAGTTACTGCAAGACAGGCTAGTTTGCTGTAGATTTCCATCCCAGCTTGCTGCACATTAAGTCTTTGTGTGGACAAGCCTTAAAATTCTTGCTATATTACGACCCTACCTTGTGGGGTCTTATCCAGAACCAGAAAATGCAGAGGTTTAAAAAAAAAAAAAAGTAAAATAATGTGTGAGGTAAGCCGGGAAATTCATGACACTTTTTGAAACCTCAAAAAAAGATTTTCTTTTTCTAGTGAAGGCTTTTTTGAGGAAGTTCTTTTATTATTATTATTATTATTATTATTATTGTTTTAGTTTTCACTCAGAACTCACAATTTCTACAACAGCTGTGCAAAACCCCTTGTGGTTCAGAAAATGCCCAATATTAAAAGTAACCAGAGAAATAGTATTTGTTTCTTGTAATGAGTTAAAACTGTGATTGCTCCTTCGTGAATTTGTGTGATTTATCTGAAAAACCATTTAGATTACACATATGTACTTGTGAACATTTAAAAATGTGCCAGTTTTACCTAAACTAAATAGATCAGTTACCTCCGTATTGACAATATTTATTTGTACGTCTCTGTATTCAATAGGAAATGCCTTGAATGCCCCAAATACTGATGTTATCTAACAGCAAACGCTTGCTTAGGTATCTAAGGCAACTGGCAAGTTTTTACAGTTTTCAACTGTATACAGACAGATATACATTGCTGCTCATATTCTCACTGTTCCTAACCCATCTGCTGATATAAAATGTTAGTGGCCTTTAAGGACAGTAGATATTTGAGTGTGTTTCAGTCTCAAGGCTAATGTCTAAATGTCACTTGAGGAAAGATAATTCAATCAACATATATTCTTAAAAGCTCTCCTTTTACTTTCAGAAAATCTAATCCTTTACAGTTTGACTTGCTGGGTTTCAAAAGTGACCCCACAAGAGTATGCATGGGCGCTTTCATCTCCTTTTCCAAAGTGATACTCAGAGAGTCATTTTAGCCCAGAGATTTCTTGAAATTACTTCTTCATTTTAGATTTGCACAAATCCTGGGCGGGGGCAAGGAAGAGCATGCCACAAACCTAATACCTCATCACTGATGATATTTCTCCACTGATCTCTGTTCCCTGTGATAGCTCTCAGGGTTTCATCTTGTCACATGAGCCTAATAGCGTGATGTTTTATTATGAGATTGTTAGCTTGGGGATTTCCACTCCCATTATTGCGTGATTTTGTAAGGTCTGGAGTTAGAATCTGTGGGGCTGATTCACCACTGTTACACCTGCTTTAGGCAGATGTCAGCCCACTGGTTTCAGGAGTAACACCATTGACACAGGCTCTGCCTCATCATTTACGCCCATACAAAGTGGGCACAGAGTGGTCCTACCAAATCAGACTTCCCCCCCCATTAATAATTGGTGATAGAGCTTTACACTCACTTTACACCAGTGTAAAGGACTGGGAAAGGTCCAAGAAAAAGATGAATCAGGCTGTGTTAATCCAGGTCCCTGCAGTCATAGAATCATAGAACCATCGGGTTAGAAGGGACCGCAAGGGTCATCTAGTCTAACCCTCTGCCAAGATGAAGAATTTGTTGTGTCTAAACCATCCAAGACAGATGGCTATCCAGCCTCTCCTTGAAACCTCCAGTGAAGGAGCCACCACAACTTCCCTAGGAAGTTATAGGTTATTGTGGGGACAAAATGTCTCCAAATAGAGAGTTATAAGGAAGACGCGATGTGATGTCACACCAAAACACTGGAAAAACAGATGTATTGACCCCTTTCTTCGAGATCATGTTAAGATTGAGAAGATATTCAACACAGCGTGTCTACATCACACTATTCACCCAACTTGGATCTCATATATTCAAGGCCCTTATTCTCACCTCTTTTATGTGGGTAACTCCACTAACTGCAGTGGATTTACGCCACTGTATGTGAGAAGAGAACCATGCCTAGTCCTGTAATCAAGAGAGTAAAGAAAATGTCATGTCAATTCTCTTTGATTCACTCCAGTACAAGTGAGAGGAGCATTACGCCCAATGTATTTATTTATGTACTTATCTAGTCTCGCTATTCAGTCCTGCAGTGGACATATGTGCATTTCTTAAAAGACTTAGCAGTGCTGGGTTAATGTTATTTGAATACTTTATTAGATATTATTTTTAATGGATCAGATTACGTATACCTTCAGGATCCCTTGGATAAATTAAATCTAGCCCCTTAGGAACTGTTTCCGTTGGAGAAATTTGTACTGGGATGGCTGCATCCATGGAGCTACACCCAGGCAAAACCCTAATGTAGACATGCAACACACGTGAGATTTACTGTCGTAAATGAATTATATCAGTGCAAATTTCCCTAATGGTGGTGAGTCCAATGTCCCAGGATTATAATTGCTAGCTGTGGAGTTGCTGTTCTGGGGGTGAGAAAGGTTATTTCTAGACATGCTTTTACTTATTAGCAATCATCTAGTTGTCACCATTATCTGGTAGAGACCATGTGGATGAGTTAATATCTTTTATTGGACCAAGATCTATTGGTGAAAGAAGAGCTCTGTGGAGCTCAAACATTTGTCTCTTTCACCAACAGAAAATGGTCCAATAAAAGATATTACCTCACTCACCTTGTCTCTCTCATAGCCTGGGACCAACACAGCTACAACACTGCAAACATTATTTGGTAGGCAGAAAACTTTTGCGCAGCCAGTGGCAAAGCAAGTTCAACCAGAGGGAAGAGCCCAACATCGGGGGGGGGGGGGGGAGTCTGAGATAGACCAGACAGAAAATTGCGGGGGGAGGCTGTGCCCCTCCTTGCCATGAGGCTCCACCCCCTCCATGGTCCCACCCCCTGGCCAGGTCAGAGGCCAGAAGCTGGAGTCTGGCAATGTGGGGCTCTGGCTGATCACAGCCAGTAAGAGCTGCCTGAGCAGGGGGACCTGGCTGTGATGCCAGCAGAACCATCGGGAAGCAGTGACCATGGGGGACAGGGTCCAGGAGTCTGGGTCAGAGTGGGTCAGTCCAGGCCACTGTGGGGAGCCCTGGGCCCTCCAGCTGCACTGGGCAGCGCTCTGGCTTACATCTCTGCTGCTGTTGGAGCTGGGCATTGGGCCAGCAGCCACCGCTCTCTGCCTTCAGAGCTTGGTGGCTGGAGAGTGGCCGCTGCTATGGGGTGGCTAAGGCAAATTTTAGGGTGGCTATAGCCCCTGCAAGCCCCTCTTAGTGCCGCCCTGCCCGACATGGGATTCTAAACTAAGGATTTGTCTACACCATAAATAAATGTGTAATTGTAGCATGGGTAGACATACTTATGCTAGTTTTAAACTAACTAGCATTGTTAACAACAGTAGTGAAGATGTGGCAGTACAGACCTCAGGCATGAGCCAGCAACCCAAATACATACCCAGAGTCCCTCATGGGCTGGTACTGGGGCAACTAGCCCGCACTGAAACCCACACAACCATGTCCTCTCTACCACTGTTACCCGCACCAGCTAGACTCAAGCTGGAGTGAGTATACTTACTCGCACTGCAGTCACACCTCCATTTGTAGTGTAGACATGCTCTAAGAGAAGGTGTGATGAACAGGCCTCCTGCAATGAGTGAGAAGTGTCACTGGAAGTGTTTCTGCTCTCACTAACACTGGCTTTTCACCAGTAGGACTCCACTGACTTTAGTAGAACTACTCTTGATTTACACTGATGTGAATTAGAATCAGGCCCAGGGTCATCAGAGAAATGTGACAGAGGCAGCCCTTAGCCTACACAATTGTGTGGGCAAAGGAGAGCCCAGAGTTGGAGTAGGGCAGATGTATACTGGATATATATGTGTATACAGGTATAGAATGTATATCCTATGCATATTTTGCTGTCACCTCTTTTAGAAATGGTAAAATAAAATTCCAGCACTGAGGCTCGGACAAAATGTCCACAGTTCAGCTGAGCACATTTTTCAGCTGAGCTCTGCTAGAAACATATTTAGGGCCTTACCATTAGACCTGGGCTGCTAAATTCATTATTTTGGACATTAACAGAATTCAAAAGGTATCTTAACATAGCATCTTAATTTATACTGTGCATTATATTGTTAACATCTTGGCAGCTATGATTTTTTTTCTGATTAGCTCCATCATTGCTTGCTGTTTGCTGTTGTGTGACGTTGCCCTGATACATTGAGGAGAAGTCCTCTAAATCCTGATTCTTTCTTCCAAATGGGCAGACACTGAATTTAATACCATTTCCTTGGGCTGAAACACCCCCTCCGTCACACGGTTACCTCTACTGATGTTACACTGGTATTAGGTTTTTAATAACAGCTCCATCCAACATGCTACACTTAACATTTTTTAAAATCAGCTTCTGTATAAACTGCTAAATGTTTCCAGATAGGGAAAATTCAATTTTTTCCCCTACAACGATAATATTTCATGCTTATGAGGCATACACATAGCAAAATAATCAGCTGCAAAGTCACAAAATTAGTTTAGTACATCTTTAATATATTAAAGTTTTGCTTAAAGAAAATCCTACAATGAGGAAAAAATTATTTGTTTTGAAAAAAAAGTAAGAATAATATATTCTGATCCTTCATCCAAAATATTACTACACTGCTCAAAAATGCATAGCTCATGATTTATACAAACATTAAATTTTGCTATGTTGCAGGTTTTTTGAAAAATGTATGTCTGACTTAAGACCTCAGATATAATCACCATATAGCAATCTTTCAAGGCATAATGAAAACATATAGGATAATGCCTAGCCTACTGTATAAGCAACAGGTTAATCTGGGACTTGTTTCTTATTTTCAAATGTAAAATCTATTAAAGTAGTTTAAAACCCATTTTTTTAATGGAAAGCTTGCAAATAAACATTTTTAATAAGTCAAGCTGAGCAGAGTCTAAATATTCCTTTAGAATTTGTGAGTTGTCTCTCTCTTCCTTCATGTTCTTAAATGTAACAGGAGCTGCCAGCCTTGACTATTTCCTGTCTTATTTGTGACCTTCATTAGGTTTCACTCCCAAGTCTCCAGAAAGGTAAAAATGAACCGTCTTAACATAATTCCATGAAATTGTTAAAGCTACAAACACATTCTCCATAACTATCCGACTCTGTACTCAGGCAGCTCACAGTTCTATTGGTAAACTTACATTAAACACTACACTGCCTAAGTTTGCAATGGACCAAGATAGTTCTCTTAACAGCATAGGAGTTTTTATAGCAAAGCAGACCAATGGCCCATATACTCTAATATCCTATTTCTGGTAGCAGCTAATGCCCGATACTTTGTGGAAAGGTATACAAATGATGACCCCAAATTAGCAAGACACTTACGCACATGATTAACTTTAAACAGGTGCTTAAGGCTTTACTTTAGCCTTCACGACAAAGAAATTCGTGACTTCCATGAAATTTAAGCATTTGCTTAAGGTCCCAGTTCAGGATAGCATTTAACCATGTGCTGAACTTTAGGTACAAGCTTAAGTCTCTCAATAGGAATTAAGCTCATTAAAGCTAAGCATGGACTTAAATGTGTTCCCAAATTAGCACCTAAGTAATTTGCTGAATAGGAACAGACTTGAGTGCATAATTAGGTGCTGTGATGACTTGGGGCCTAAGGACCTGATTCTTATCTCAGACCTATTTTACACTTTGTAACTCCCTAGACATTTGCTCCTGCCTGCATCAGGGGGTGATCAGAAGAAGGCCCCAATAATACACTCATCTGCACAGTTCTAAACCACAGGGAGAAATTTCATCTTGGCCCAACCAGGTTTTGCCCTGAAGCATAAAAACTCATATCCCTTGCAATAATATAGTGCTCCCTTATGTAACTGCAGATGCTGTACATATCCATACAAATCCTTTTTTGACTTGCATTAAGCTATTTGCTTCAATAATACTCACCAGCAGTGAGTTCCACAGTTACTTATGCACTGCACTGTTTCGTGTTAGAGAATGTCAATTGTTATTTGATTTGCCATCAGATAGTGAAAACAAAGGTATAAACATACAGCTGCAAAACATTTTCTGTGGACTTTGCATGAACCAGTCGAGTAATTGGACCCTCATAAAAATGTGATATTTTAGAAGCTTGCAGTTAGCTCCTGGATTTTACCTACCCAATTTGCTTTAGGAGTAATCACTATCTCAAGTCATAGTCTCAGAGTATATTCTCCTCTATCTCTTTAAGTGGTGCTTCCATTCATAGATTCCAAGGCCAGAAGGGACCATTATGATCATTCAATCTGGCCTCCTCCCTAACACAGGCCACAGAATTTCCAGAAAATAATTCCTAGAGCAGATCGTTTAGTAAAACATCCAATCTTGATTTAAAAATGGTCAGTAATGGAGAATCCACCCAAACCCTTGGTAAATTGTTCCAATGGTCAATTATCCTTACTATTAAAAATGTACACCTTATTTCCAGTTTGAATTTGTCTAGCTTCAACTTCCAGTCATTGGATCGTGTTATACCTTTCTCTGCTAGATTGAAGAGCCCGTTATCAAATATTTATTTCCCACATATCAGCATCCTTCTTGAATTGAAGACACCAGAACTAGACACGGTGTTCCAGCAGCAGTCGTAACAATGACAAACACAGAGGTGACATAACCTCTCTGCTCCTACTGGAAATGCCCCTGTTTATGCATCCCAGGATCACATTGGCTCTTTTGGTCACAACATCACATTGGGATTGCATATTCAGGTGATAATCTACTATGACCCCCAAATATTTTTCAGAATCACTGCTTTAATAAATGAATTTACTTACTGTTTGGGGAGAAGAGACTTGCTATAAGTGTCTTCCTGAATTTTGAGTTAGCTCTTAAATGACCTTTGAAAAATTCCCCTTTTAGTAATGTTTTTTGATTCCACGAGGTCTAGTTTAGGGCTAAATAAACAGTGTGTGTGTGGGGGGGAAGATTCAGAAATATTCATTACATTTGAAACTGAATTTTAGTTTGACCATGTCTGTGAACTTTGTGTTCACTTTCCAAGAACCTGCGAGGAGTCAAGCTTTACAAGCATGAAGCATAAAAAAAAGTGAACTAAAAGCACAAATGAAATGATTCAATGTGCTGATCTGCCCTTCCCAGGACCCTGTAGAAGTTCCTCTGTAAGGCTGGGAATCTACAACTTACAAGGGTGCCAGCCAGTGAAAGAAGGGAGATTTGGAAACATGCCTTGTTCTTCTTCCCCACACAGAAATCCTGTTGAGAACGGATGCAGTCTGATGCTAGATTCTCCTTCCACTGCCCCTTCCTCATGAGGAGAGGCTGAGGAAGCTGTGGCAGCTCATCTTCATTAGAACATCACTGGCCAGAGAGGGGAATAGGCCTTTCTTTGAGCTGATGAGCTGACATGTAAGTATGAGTTTGGGGGTGACACCACTGTCCACTCTGACGATGGGGACTGACCCTGAAGAGAGCAAACCGTGGACCTCTCATGAAATGATTTGAAGAAAATTGTGAGCAGAATATGGAGGGATTTTCCCACCTTTAATAGCTCTTCCCTCTCATTTTCCCACAGGAGGGAGCAATCAAGCCTACAGTGTTACCAGGTCTCGTAATTTTATCACAGGTCTTGTGATATTTTGTGTTTTACTTAAGGCACCAGCTCTAGGTAAGAATCTCAGCTTTCTTTCTTTCTTTCTTTCTTTCTTTCTTTCTCTTTTTTTTTTTTTAAGTAAGTTTCTAGTTCTTGTGGTAGTGGAAAAAAGCTTGAAAACTTCATCTGAGTGCATCCTAAAGGCTGAAAACCAGAATTCAAATGAAAAGACCCAGCTTTTATTATTTTTTAAAAAGCCTATTATTTTTAGCCAATCTCATAATTTTTGAGGCCTGTCTAATGATTGCAGTTACTTGAGTTTGGCAATACTGCTGGTATTTAAAAAGGATCCTGAACACCTGACTTATATATTGTAGACAAACTAGCAGTTACCATCCAGCATCCAATGAAACCAAGTGGGTAATATTGTTTTGTTCCTGACAGTGATAGAGCTCTATAAAATCATGACTGGTGTGGAGAAAGTAAATAAGGAAGTGTTGTTTACTCCTTCTCATAACACAAGAAGTAGGGACCACCCAATGAAATTAATAGGCAGCAGGTTTAAAACAAACAAAAGGAGGTATTTCTTCACGCAATGCACAGTCAACCTGTGGAACTCTTTGCCAGAGGATGTTGTGAAGGCCAAGGCTATAACAGGGTTCAAAAAAGAACTAGATATGTTCACAGAGAATAGGTCCATAAATGGCTATTAGCCGGAATGCAAAACCATGCTCTGAAGGGGTGACAGTGGACAAGAAGCTGGATATGAGTCAACAGTGTGCCCTTGTTGCCAAGAAAGCCAATGGCATTTTGGGATGTATAAGTAGGGGCATAGCGAGCAGATCGAGGGATGTGATCGTTCCCCTCTATTCGACATTGGTGAGGCCTCATCTGGAGTACTGTGTCCAGTTTTGGGCCCCACACTACAAGAAGGATGTGGATAAATTGGAGAGAGTCCAGCGAAGGGCAACAAAAATGATTAGGGGTCTAGAACACATGACTTATGAGGAGAGGCTGAGGGAGCTGGGATTGTTTAGCCTGCAGAAGAGAAGAATGAGGGGGGATTTGATAGCTGCTTTCAACTACCTGAGAGGGGGTTCCAAAGAGGATGGTTCTAGACTGTTCTCAATGGTATCAGATGACAGAACGAGGAGTAATGGTCTCAAGTTGCAGTGGGGGAGGTTTAGATTGGATATTAGGAAAAACTTTTTCACTAAGAGGGTGGTGAAACACTGGAATGCGTTACCTAGGGAGGTGGTAGAATCTCCTTCCTTAGAGGTTTTTAAGGTCAGGCTTGACAAAGCCCTGGCTGGGATGATTTAACTGGGAATTGGTCCTGCTTCGAGCAGGGGGTTGGACTAGATGACCTTCAGGGGTCCCTTCCAACCCTGATATTCTATGATTCTATGATTCTATGAAGTGTCCCTAGCTTCTGTTTGCCAGAAGCTGGGAATGGGCGACAGGGGATGGATCACTTGGTGATTACCTGTTCTGTTCATCCCCCTGAAGCACCTGGCATTGGCCACTGTTGGAAGACTGGGCTAGATGGACCTTTGGTCTGACCCAGTATGACCATTCTTATATTCTACTATTGGGCCATTTTCTACCCATACATCTCTAAGCGGAAGCTTCTTGAGTCAGTTGTAGCTGGAAAGATTTTTTTATATGTGCTATTTGATTCAAGCATTTCATACAATGGAGCTTCACTTGCCCTTTACTCAATCTTTCATACAAAGATCTGATCTCAAATGCATCAGAGGAAAATTAAGGAACAATTACAGAGACAACACTTGACACTGAATTCTTTAAAACAATAACTGCAACAGCAAGAACTCTGTAAATCGGAAAGTTTGACCCACTTTCCAGAGCTGCTTGTGAGCAGAAGAAGGAGCTCACGGGAACCTTTCACATACCAGGACCCCAGCACCAGCACTTAATTTTACTGCTTCACTAGAATATAGCGAAGATAAAACAGAGCTAGCAGATAAAGGATGATTTACAACCAATCAGCTAAAATGTATGTGTGTGAAAGAGAGAGAACAGGGAGCATGGCAGATAGAAGAATTAATTCCATATTACTTGTTTCAGAGGCATTTTGAGCCCATACTGCTAAACAGGTCTCCGCTACTCTGTAGGCCCATTATTTTTACACCCAAATTTATTTCCATCAGACATAACTCTCCCGTTATCCCTCTATTTTACCTGACTGCATCAAAAATGCTGATTCTTAAAAATGAGATAATATAAAATATTAAGCTTATTAAAGAAATGATCCCCCAAATATTTAGAGATCCATTTTTTTTTTGCTGCTCCACTCCACGGGCTGTTCTTGCCCATAACCTACCTGCCAGTCTTTCCTCTGGATCTTTATCATTGTTATATGCTTTTCCAGACACCAAGAACAACCTTCACTTCTTATCCGAGTGACTTGTATTTTAAATTAAGGAAAACAAATAAACTGGAAAGGACAGATATGAAGTCTCCACATCCCACATAGTAATGGAGGATTCAACTATCCCCAGTGTAGACACAGCTACGCAGCTAGAAGAGGTCTTTTGCCAGTATAGCTAATGTCATTCGGGGAAGTGGATGTAGCTATGTGGCAGAACTCCTTCTGTCGGGGGGCTCTGCCAGCATAGCTATGCTGGCCAAGGCTCTGTAACAGACCAGCCCAGAGTCAGAAAGACTCCTTAGAAATGTCAAGGTACATAGACAACAGTCATAACAATTCCATAGCAGTAATAGACTAGAAAGAAGAGAGGCCAGCATTTAGTTTGTGAAGGACTGAAAACTACTGCTCTGCAGTCCTCACACACCAATTTTACAGTATCAGTTCCACCCAGCCCAACCTCCCACTTTTCTACTAAACACACACAATTCTCATTTGCCCATTTCTCTCTGGCAACCAACTATCTCCTACTTTGGAGCAGACTCTCACGAGTGCCTCTCTATCTTTAGAGTAGTGCCGTGAACCTTAAACTGTCAGCCTGGTGGTCACATTATAGTGGTTTCTCCAGCTAAATAGGCCTTTTAATTTTACTTTTCCCCTTAAGCAAATACTGTAGTTGCCACAGGGATATTACATAGTCAAGAAAGAGAGGTGAGATGGTTCATGTGATTGCAAATGAGAGAGGAATTGGTTCACAAGGAAATCTTTGCATTATCCTCTCTTTACTTCCTCTCACATGCACATACTATGAAAAAGTTTTAAAGCCCCTGGACAAGTGCCTATTCTCTGGCTGCAAAAGACAATCTCATATTTGCTAGACATGCCCTAGGAACTACACAGTAGATTGCACAAGCCCAGTGGATAATTACTGCCTTAAATCTAGCACTTTGGCTGGAATATAGGTAGAATATTTTGTACTTTTAACAAAATAGGGAGGTATAACGGAAAATGCTACTTTCCATAGTCAAGGCACAGTCTGTTTGGCAATCTTAATATACCTTTCCCCAGCAGATCAGACTTCATCCTTTAAAGCTCTTTAGAATAACACAGGAATATCCATTATAATATTGTAAGTAGTATTATTACTGTGCTCTGTTTTCTGTAGTGGGGGTGGTTAACTAACCTTGTAAAAATGACTTCTGATGTTGCATTTCCTTTGTGAATATCCCCTCATTATAGTTACCTTTAAATTCAAAAATGTATTCTACCTTGTAAAATCAGTTCGGCTTTTAAGCTATCAAATCCTTCCCTGCTTGCTTTATATGTCCTCTTTTTAGTATTAAAACTTGTTTCTGGGCTACCTGCTTTGGCTGTTAGGCCCAAATGCAACCACCTGCTCCAGACTCCAGCAACTGAGCTGGGAGCTGCAAATATTCACCGGGGAATAGGCGGCTGTGGGAGGGATGGGAAATGCTCCCCTTAAGGCTTTGGAGTGGCTGTGGAGCTGTTCAGTGCTGCTGTTTCTCCATGGACACGGCCGTAGCTCCAGCAGTCCTAACATGACTCTTCACCAGAGACGAGAAGGGGGATGGGTATGTCTGAGTAGCAGAAGAACTTCCAGCCCAGACTCTGCCTCACTCCCCCGTGATCTCTGTGCATTGGATGGCAGAGACACACAATAAACCTGAGAACCCCATTGAAGACATCCATCCTTGGTGCAGCCTCCTGAAATATGCCCCACCTCGGCTCTGCCCTCTCAGACAGTGGAACTACACGTGCTCTGCTATCAGCAGGTCTTCGGCAGACACAGAAGCCACCCTTTAGTTAGGAGAAATGCAAAGTTTTCAAAACAGTCTTATTCTTTTGCTTCTATCCTACCTAGTTTGACCTCAACTTTAAATGGGATGTGAGGATGTGGGGAATTCCTGCACTTTTCAACAATATATTGGCAATTGACTTTCATACCCTGTGATTTCCCTGATCATTTTCCTCTTTCAGTGTGACTGTCAGTTACTCATGGATGTTGTGTTTTGGCTAAAATCAAGTGTAGCCGGAAGCCAGACCAGGGCAAGACCTCCAAGGTGACATGCAACCACTTCCTCCTTGGGGGCAGCTTCACCCGATTTGCTGATTGGAGGTTCATCCACAGGACCTGGCTCAACTGTGTCCCGCTGAATGGAGCCATACGCAGAAATCCATATTAATACACACATACACAGCCATACACAGAAATCAGGACAACAGATGCAGGAAGTGCGGCTATGATGACGAGATGCTAACCCACATCTTGTGTAGCTGGAAGCCCTATTCCAGAACCTGTCACCTGCACCACGATGACATCCAAGATTGCCTAGTCAGAGCTATCCCACCACCTGTAGGGAAGATGACCGCGAACTCTGCCATTCCTGGAACGGACCGCCAACTGTAACCGGACATCGTTGTCATCAATGAGGAACAGAAGTTTGTCATGGTGGATGTCACAGTTCCCTTTGAAAACAAGACCCCGCCCTTCCATGATGCCTGATCTCGAAAGCTGGAGAAATATGCCCCTGTAGCCAACACTGAGAGAGCCAGGGGTTACCAGGTTCAAACTCAAGTGCTGATTGTCGGAGCCCGGGGTGCATGGGACTCCAGTAACAAGCGTTGTGAGAATGCAGAATTGGTCAGCTCTACACTTGGCTGATGCAGCAACTCATGGTGTCGGACATCATCAGGTGGTTGAGGGACATCTATCTAGAACACACCACCAGACACCGGCAATACCTGGAGTGCCGATGAGAAGCAAAGTCAGGAAAGTAACTGAAATACTTCCTTGATGCATTGTATTTTCTAAGGAACAACCTATCCTAAATTCTCAATTACTGAGGGACAATCTACACTCATTGCTATATTTTCTTTCTACAACCAACTCTCTGTATAACTTTTCATGAGTGATGTACCCAAATATTTGGATTCTAATATCTAAACTGTATCATTAAATTTATTAATCTATTATTGCTGATTATTTACTGTATATATTGTATGACTTTTAAACCAACCTTTGTACTTTTGGATAATTTAAGCATTATACCCAGATGTATAGACACTCTTTCTTTAATCTGTGTACTATATACTTTTAACATTAGCTCTAATAAAAAAAATGTTAAATCTCTTCTTATCACAGTGTAATATCTGATGTGCCTTTTATTGGAGTTTTTTATCCAGTCCAAGCAGCAGGATGGATTTAATGACTTAGTGGGTCTTTCCCATGTTTTGTGTCATCCTATCATTCATTTTTAAGAAACAAAGAGAAAATTAAGTGGGGGACTTTTTTATGCCCGTCTTTCAAAGGCAATAGGTTTAATTAGGTGACCAGTTCTTAGAAATGCAGGTTAAATAGTAGGGTTATGATTGTTGAGATACCTCAACTGGATACTGCTCCCAGGTTCTCTGCTCCAGCCTAGGAGACTTCTTTCACTTGCACCAGCTGTGGATCAACTGGAGCTCACCGCACTCCAGTCACTCTCCCTCCCCACCCCATAAAATCTCTGCTCTGAGCCTAAATAATTTGGGTGGTCTGTCAGGGAGCTCTGCAGGGGATGAGGGAAGAATTCTACCTCAGAATACAGAGAGGTGTAGCAGAACTACTCTATAACTGTTATGTCAGGAGTAGCCTCTGCAGCCATTGCATCTCCATTCAAACCAGGGAAAAGGACTGGATGATCAGACAGACACAAACCTCCAGTCGTACTTGTAAAGAGCTGCTACACTGAGCAGCAATAGTAGGCCTGTGGCAGGAGGACATGCCCTGTGTAAAGCCCTGGTACGTTGGTACTGCTTCTGCCACTCAGATAGTAGAGCTGCTGTGTTAGGGGCCCTCTGAAATGTCTGAATTTGCCCCAAAGGAACAATAATTATTATTATCACACACACTTACAGGGTTAGGTTGAATTTAGCCGTGTTAGGTTGATTTTTTAATGAATGAGTCTACACAAGCAATCCTGTTCCGTTGACCTAAAGGGCTCTTAAAATTGACTTCTTTACTCCTCCCCGGTGAGGGGAGTAGCACTAAAATCGACCTTGCTGGGTCGAATTTGGAATAGTGCAGACACAAATCGACGTTACTGGCCTCCAGGAGCTATCCCAGAGTGCTCCAATGTGACTGCTCTGGACAGAACTTTCAACTCTGATGCACTAGCCAGGTACACAGGAAAAGCCCTGGGAAATTTTGAATTTCATTTCCTGTTTGGTCAGCGTGGCGGGCTCAGCAGCACAGGTGACCATGCAGTCCCCCCAGAATCGCAAACGAGCTCCAGCATGGAGCGAAAGGGAGACACTGGATCTGATTGCTGTATGGGGAGAAGAATCTGTGCAGGCAGAACTCCGATCAAAAAGAAGAAACGCTAATATATATGCCAAAATCACACAGGGCATGATGGACAGAGGCTACAACAGGGACACACAGCAGTGCCACATGAAAGTCAAGGAGCTCAGGCAAGCCTACCAAAAGACAAAGGAGGCAAATGGTCACTCTGAATCAGAGCCCCAGACATGCCGCTTCTATGATCAGCTGCATGGCATTCTAGGGGGGCACTTTACCACTACCCCACCACTGTCTGTGGACACCTGTAAGGGAGGAGTCTCATGCAACATGGAGGAGGATTTTGTGGAGGAGGAGGAGGAGGAGAATGCGCAGTAGGCAAGCAGTGAATCAGTTCTCCCCGGCAGCCAGGACCTTTTCATCACCCTGGTGCCAATACCCTCCCAAGGCGGGATCCCCGACCCTGAAGCAGGAGATGGCACCTCTGGTGAATGCACATTTGTAATTACAGTACAGGGTTTAAAGCAATAGTTTAATGTTTGATTTGCCCTGAAGACATGGGATGCATTCGTGGCCAGTACAGCTACTGGAAAAGTCTGTTAACGTGTCTGGGGATGGAGAGGGAATCCTCCACGGACATCTTCATGAAGTTCTCCTGGAGGTACTCTGAAAGCATTTGCAGAAGGTTTGTGGGGAGGGCTGCCTTATTTCATCCTCCACGGTAGGACACTTTACCACACCAAGCCAGTAGCAAGTAGTCTGGAATCACTACAGCACAAAGCGTGGCAGCAAATGGTCCTGGGTTTTGGTCGCATTCAAGCAACATTCGGTCTTTATCTTTCTGTGTTAGCCTCAGGAGAATGATATCATTCATGGTCACCTGGTTGAAACGAGAATTTTTGTAAGGGAACAGTAAAAGGACCCATTCATGCTGGGCTGTTTGCGCTTGGCTAAAAGGGATCATCCCACAGCCACGTGGTGGGGAGAGGGGTGAAGAGATCATCCCAAATAGCCACGCGAAGGGGTGGGGGGAGGTGGGTGCTTCACATCCACCTGAAAACCGCAGCCCCTCCTTTTAAATGGCAAACCCAACCGGCATTGCTTGCTATGGAAAAGGAGAGCGCTGCAGTTTGAAACCATTCCCACATGTTATGAAGGCATTAGAAGCCAATCCCACATACCCTTTGGCTTACCATGGCTGCCTGGAAACCAAATTCTGTTGCCTAGCCATGTGTGATGTGTCACCATACCGGCAGGCGCTCAATATAAAAGGCAAAATGCGACCTTGTACCTAAAACACATGTTGCTGTCTGCTGTGAATTGCTTGATTCACTGTGAAAGAGTCTCCCTTTTGTTCTCAGCAATGTATCATCTTAAATTTTACTCTCCCTTTTTATCCCCCTGTAGGTGTAAATATTTCTATTCTCCATCCCTGATCTTATTGCAGATTAAAAGGCGAAAAAAAAAGCACTCACAGTGACATGTTTTCTGAGCTGATGCAGTCCTCCCGCACTGATAGGGCACAGCTGAATGCATGGAGGCATTCCGTGGCAGAGTCCAGGAAAGCATTAAGTGAGCATGATGAAGAGAGGCAGGATGCAATGCTGAGGCTAATGGGGGAGCAAACGGACACGCTCAGGAGTCTGGTGGAGCTGCAGGAAAGCCAACAAGAGCACAGACCGCCACTGCATCCACTGTAGAACCGCCTGCCCTCCTCCCCAAGTTCCATATCCTTCTCACCCAGATGCCCAAGAACGCGGGCAGGGGGAGGCTCCGGGCACCCAGCCACTCCACTCCAGAGGATGGCGCAAGCAACAGAAGGCTGTCATTCAAACAGTTTTGATTTGTAGTGTGGCTACAGTAAGCAATGTGCTCTTGTCCTTCCCTCCTCCCGCACCCACCCTACCCCACCTGGGCTACCTTATCAATTATCACCCCTTTTTTAATTAATAAAGAATGCATGGTTTCAAAACAATAGTGACTTTATTTCCTTTGCCAGCTGTGATCAAAGGGGGGAGGGTGGTTGGCTTACAGGGAATTAAAATCAACATAGGGGGCGGGTTTTCAGCAAGGAGAAACACACATAGCTGTCACACCATAGCCTGGCCACTCATGAAACTGGTTTTCAAAGCCTCTCTGATGTGTAGCGCGCCTACCTGTGCTCTTCTAATCATCCTGGTGTCTCGCTGTTCAAAATTGGCAGCCAGACGATTTGCCTCAACCTCCCACCCCATAAATGTCTCCCCCTTACTCACACAGCTATTATGGAGCACACAGCAAGCAGTAATAACAATGGGAATATTTTTTGCACTGAGGTCTAACCTAGTCAGCAAACAGCGCCAGCAAGCTTTTGAACATCCAAAGGCACATTCTACCACCATTCTGCACTTGATCAGCATATAGTTGAACTGCTCCTTGCTGCTGTTCAGGCTGCCTGTGTATGGCTTCATGAGCCATGGGAGCAAGGGATAGGCTGGGTCCCCAAGGATAACTGTTGGCATTTCAACATCCCCAACAGTAATTTCCTGGTCTGGGAAGTAAGTCCCTTCCTGCAGCTGCTCTAACAGCCTGGAGTTCCTAAAGATGCGAGTGTCATGCACCTTTCCCGGCCATCCCACGCTGATGTTGGTGAAACGTCTCTTGTGATCCACCAGTGCTTGTGATAGGATATAGATATTCAGGCCTGTTTGTAAAGGCCTATACTTTAAGAATTTAGGTGTATTTTTATTACTTAGCTAGTTATAGAAGTATAAAAGAAAGAATTAAAATTACTGTTTGCTGGTGTAAGGGCCTTTTTTTTCTGTGACAGTCTAAGGCCCTGTTTTTAGGCTAAGATTTCTGGCTAAGCAGCAGAGGCAGCCATAAGCTGGGAAGCGAATGGTCACATCTTTACATTTCAAACTAGTTACACTGAAATAAGGTGCTATTGGGCTGTTAGGAATACAATTTTGTTCTGATAATGCCTATTACCTTCAGAGAAAGGGAAGTGCCTAGAAAAATGTAAAAGGAAAGTTAGTTTGATAGCATCCTGTTTGGCAAGAACTTACTTATCAATAGCTAGGATGTGAAATCCTTATTTCTGTGTTGTTCTATCATTGTAGTCCCCATTTCCTTATTGTTTGTCTGTATAATCTCTGTCTGGTTCTAAGTAGCAGCCGTGTTAGTCTGTATTCGCAGAAAGAAAAGGAGTACTTGTGGCACCTTAGAGACTAACAAATTTATTTGAGCATAAGCTTTCGTGAGCTACAGCTCACTTCATTGGATGCAAAAAAGAAGGATTCTGGGTGGACTCCTCCTGAAGGTTGAAACAACAGACTGGACTTCTGCATAGAGTGCTTCCGCCAATGTTCACGGGCTGAAATTGTGGAAAAGCAGCATCACTTGCCCCATAACCTCAGCCGTGCAGAACACAATGCCATCTGCAGCCTCAGAAACAACTCTGACATCATAATCAAAAAGGCTGACAAAGGAGGTGCTGTTGTCATCATGAATAGGTAGGAATATGAACAAGAGGCTGCTAGGCAGCTCTCCAACACCACTTTCTACAAGCCATTACCCTCTGATCCCACTGAGGGTTACCAAAAGAAACTACACCATTTGCTCAAGAAACTCCCTGAAAAAGCACAAGAACAAATCCACACAGACACACCCCTGGAACCCCAACTTGGGGTATTCTATCAGCTACCCAAGATCCATAAACCTGGAAATTCTGGACGGCCCATCATCTCAGGCATTAGCACCCTGACAGCAGGATTGTCTGGCTATGTAGACTCCCTCCTCAGGCCCTATGCTACCAGCACTCCCAGCTATCTTCGAGACACCACTGACTTCCTGAGGAAACTACAATCCATCGGTGATCTTCCTGAAAACACCCTCCTGGCCACTATGGATGTAGAAGCCCTCTATACCAACATTCCACAAAAAGATGGACTACAAGCCGTCAGGAACACTATCCCCGATAATGTCACAGCAAACCTGGTGGCTGAACTTTGTGACTTTGTCTTCACCCATAACTATTTCACATTTGGGGACAATGTATACCTTCATATCAGCGGCACTGCTATGGGTACCCGCACGGCCCCACAGTATGCCAACATTTTTATGGCTGACTTAGAACAAAGCTTCCTCAGCTCTCGTCCCCTAATGCCCCTACTCTACTTGCACTACATTGATGACATCACCATCATCTGGACCCATGGAAAAGAAGCCCTTGAGGAATTCCACCATGATTTCAACAATTTCCATCCCACCATCAACCTCAGCCTGGACCAGTCCACACAAGAGATCCACTTCCTGGACACTATGGTGCTAATAAGCGATGGTCACATAAACACCACCCTATACCGGAAACCTACTGACTGCTATTCCTACCTACATGGCTCCAGCTTTCATCCAGACCACACCACACGATCCATTGTCTACAGCCAAGCTCTACGATAAAACCGCATTTGCTCCAACCCCTCGGACAGAGACAAACACCTACAAGATCTCTATCAAGCATTCTTACAACTACAGTACCCACCTGCTGAAGTGAAGAAACAGATTGACAGAGCCAGAAGAGTACCCAGAAGTCACCTACTACAGGACAGGCCCAACAAAGAAAATAACAGAACGCCACTAGCCATCACCTTCAGTCACCAATTAAAACCTCTCCAATGCATCATCAAGGATCTACAACCTATCCTGAAGGACGACCCATCACTCTCACAGATCTTGGGAGACAGGCCAGTCCTTGCTTACCGACAGCCCCCAACCTGAAGCAAATACTCATCAGCAACCACACACCACACAACAGAACCACTAACCCAGGAACCTATCCTTGCAACAAAGCCCGTTGCCAACTGTGTCCACATATCTAGTCAGGGGACACCATCATAGGGCCTAATCACATCAGCCACACAATCAGAGGCTCGTTCACCTGCACATCTACCAATGTAATATATGCCATCATGTGCCAGCAATGCCCCTCTGCCATGTACATTGGTCAAACTGGACAGTCTCTATGTAAAAGAATAAATGGACACAAATCAGATGTCAAGAATTATAATATTCAAAAACCAGTTGGAGAACACTTCAATCTCTTTGGTCACTCGATTGCGGACCTAAAAGTGGCAATTCTTCAAAAAAAAACTTCAAAAACAGACTCCAACGAGAGACTGCTGAATTGGAATTAATTTGCAAACTGGATACAATTAACTTAGGCTTGAATAGAGACTGGGAGTGGATGGGTCATTACACAAAGTAAAACTATTTCCCCATGTTTATTCCCCACCCTCCACTGCTCCTCAGAAGTTCTTGTCAACTGCTGGAAATGGCCCACCTTGATTATCACTACAAAAGGTTCTCCCCACCCCCTTCCTGCAGGTAATAGCTCACCTTAAGTGATCACTCTCGTTACAGCGTGTATGGTAACACCCATTGTTTCATGTTCTCTATGTATATAAATCTCCCCACTGTATTTTCCACTGAATGCATCCAATGAAGTGAGCTGTAGCTCAAGAAAGCTTATGCTCAAATAAATTTGTTAGTCTATAAGGTGCCCCAAGTACTCCTTTTCTGTCTGGTTCTGTAATTGTTTCTGTCTGCTGTATAATTAATTTTGCTGGGTGTAAACTAATTAAGGTGGTGGGATATAATTAGTTAAATAATCGTGTTACAGTATGTTAGAATTGGTTAGTTAAATTTCAGTAAAATAATAGGTTATGGTATAGCTAAGCAAAACTCAAGTTTTACTATATAGTCTTCAGTAAATCAGAAAGTAAGGGGGGGGAATGGGAACAGGGAATGGGGGTGGGAAAATTGGAATCATGTTTTGCTAAGGGGGGGGGGGAAATGGGAACAGGGACACAGGTAAGGCTCTGCGGTGTCATAGCTGGGAAGGGGGACACTAAGGAAGGAAACCAGAATCATGCTTTCTGAAAGTTCACCCCAATAAACATTGAATTGTTTGCACCTTTGGACTTTGGGTACTGTTGCTCTCTGTTCATGTGAGAAGGACCAGGGAAGTGAGTGGGTAAAGGAATAAGCCCCCTAACAGCTTGCAGCACCATTGAGAAGTACCCCTTGCAGTTTATGTACTGGCTGACAAGGTGGTCCGGTGCCAAGATAGGGATATGTGTTCCATCTATCGCCCCACCACAGTTAGGGAATCCCATTGCAGCAAAGCCATCCACTATGACCTGCACATTTCCCAGAGTCATTACCCTTGATAGCAGCAGCTCAGTGATTGCATTGGCTATTTGAATCACAGCAGTCCCCACAGTAGATTTCCCCACTCCAAATTGATTCCCGACTGACCGGTAGCAGTCAGGCATTGCAAGCTTCCACAGGGCTATTGCCACTTGCTTCTCAACTGTCAGGGCAGCTCTCATCTTGGTTTTCCTGCGCTTCAGGGCAGGGGAAAGCAACTCACAGAGTTCCAGGAAAGTGGCCTTATGCATGCAAAAGTTTCGCAGCCACTGTGAATCATCCCATACCTGCAACACTATACGGTCCCACCAGCCTGTGCTTGTTTGCTGGGCCCAGAATCGGCGTTCCACTGTATCAACCAGCCCCACTGCCACCATGATGTCCCAATTGCCACATCCCATGCTTTCAGGAACGTCTGTGTCCACGTCCTCCTCACAATCGTCCTCATGCTGCCGTCTCTGAGCCAGTTTCTGCACATACTGCAGTATAATGTGCGAGGTGTTTAGAATGCTTGCAACAGCAGCGGTGAGCTGAGCGGGCTCCATGCTTGCCGTGCTATGGCATCTGAACGGGTAACCCAGGAAAAAAGGCGTGAAATGATAGTCTGCAGTTGCTTTCACAGAGGGAGGGAGGGGAGACTGACGACATGTACCCAAAACCACCCTCGACAATGTTTTTGCCCCGTCAGGCATTGGGAGCTTAACCCAGAATTCCAGTGGGCAGCGGAGACTGTGGGAACTGTGGGATAGCTACTCACAGTGTATCACTCCATGAGTTGATGCTAGCCACGGTAGTGAGGATGCACTCCGCTAACTTAATGCGCTCAGTGGGGACACACACAATCGACTGTATAAAACTGATTTCTAAAAATTGACTTCTATGAAATTGACCGAATTTCGTAGTGTAGACATATGCTTAGAATGCAGCTGCACCACTGTGAGATCTCCCATGTAGCTTCTCTATGTCCATGGCAGAGAGCTCTCCCATTGGCCTAATTAAACCACCCCAACGAGCAGCGGTAGCTATGTCAGCGGGAGAGCGTCTTGGGGCAACAAAGCGCTGTCCACATCGACGCCTCTGTTGGTGTAACTTATGGTGCTTGGGGTGGGGGGTATTTTTTCACACCCCTGAGAAACATAAACTATACCGACAAAAGTGCTAGTGTAGATATAGCCTCAGTAATTTCCTGTCTTGTCTTCAGTCATTTGGATTTTATTATTTGAAGCGGATGCTGTTGTCTATGAAAAAAACAATCTCGGAGCTGAAGGTGTTTTGTTATGTACAAAGATTGCAGCGGCATCGTGACAAGCCACAGTGTATGTTTTTCTTTCCTGGTAATTCAAGATCCTATGGCAGTTTGCCTAAGAGGAGGTTGCTAACCACAGTGTCCTGGACACATTCCATTTTGAGTAAATACATTTTCCCTATCAAATTTCATACTGAATGCATTACTCTTATTCACTTTCTGTCTTAGAGCTTTGTGCGGTGGTGTTGTGTACTGTTGAATCACTGATTTGATCCACCCACAGGTCTCTGGATTTCCATGTATATGCAGCCCTATTGTGCATTGTGCACCCAAAAATCTTGCCAGAGCCAATGACTCTTGGGAATGTAGGGAATATGCAGGACTGGATTTATGCAAGCCAATGAGAACCAAAGGTGTTCAGCCTCTCTTAGGATTGGGCCCATGATTTGTAATGTGCATTGGGATCCTTTGACATGAAAAATGCTATATACTTGTAAGCTAATGCTAGTTATTACATTGACCTATAGTTATTAAATTGACCTGTTACATTGACCTATACCAATATACAAATTGGTACTACATGGTTTTGAGACCAAGGCTATGCTGTGTTTTTAAAGGGAACTTGGGAGGAATAAAATCAAACTTTACTAAATAGCAAAGAAGCTAACATAAAAGCCTTGGGTGGTTGGGATTTGGAAGCTGTAGATAACATTTGATGCTTTGGCATTTGGAGAGATTCGAGCCCAAACTTTGATTATCACATCGATCAGTTGATTAAAATGTCACCCGAAACTGGGTATTATGTATGGTGCTGGACAAGAAGAGATATTGTTTGAGCCAAGAAACAGGAAAGGTTATTGCATCTCGAATCTTAAGTCCATGCTTAGACTATGGTGATGCTATTTATATGATAGCGGGAATGCCATGTTTGAACAAAGCAAAAGTTCTGTAAGACCACGTGTGTTGCTGACTTATTCCAGGCCGTCAGAAATTAAAACTTTGGAAACTGCGGCCATGAAGAAGAAAGAGTATATATTATATAGCGCGAGGGAGAGAGCCCGTTCTTGCCAGTTTTCAAGTTGCATTATGCAAACTCGAGTGGTTTTTCTGTGCTTATCTGAACAGAACTTGAACAGGTTTCAGAGATGATTTTGTGGTGGTGTTGTTGTTGGATATGGTGGTGGTGGTGAAGAATTCAGCTTTAACATTTTGCATTTCCTGACTTTGGGTGGTTTTAACTAAGTAAGCATAGGGCCAGATTCTGAAATCCTTGCTCATAAAGAGTGGGCATTTATTTGTATAACACCCAATTTAATGAAATTACTCTCCAAGGTAAGGAATTCATGCTCTGCCCTTAGTGCGGCGTTATCACAGTAGGTAAATTTAATTCTTTACTTTTTTTTTTTTTTTTAAGGAACACATTTAACACCCCCCAACACACACGACTACAGCTAAGGAGTAATGGACTCTTCTGCTGCCTCCTATCCCCTTCAGGCCAGGAAGTGCACATCTATGTGAGTTCAGCTGCTACATCTTCCCAAGGAATGCGCACCTGTTTGGGTAAAGAGCCACAAAGCTGCACAAACACAGTAGAGGAGCTTTTCCCATTTGCTGCCTCTTAGTCTCACCTGTTTAAGAATGGTGGCAATTGTGGTACAGAGGCACCAGTGTGCCAAATGACGTCTTGTCTCATAATTTCTAATATGTAGGCAGTATGCACTTTAAGAGTGCAAGTCGAGAGGCAACACTAGGGCTTATCCCAATAGCTTCCTCTGAATCTAGACAAAAAGTGCTTATGCACATGCACGCCTCGTAATCTGCATCCCTATTAACTGAACTGGAACTTTCTCTTGCACAAGGTCAGACTGGGTGTTCCAAATATTCCTACTTTGTAAATAAATAAAAAAAAAATCTGTTTTTTCAGACCAAAGGCCAATGAGTACTATAGACTACTATAGACTTCCTACATGCCTTAGTAAGAATTTACGGCATCAGTACCTACAGTATATCCAGGCCTCATCATAGCTAGTTTCAAACTTCAGCCAATTGTGCTGCAATCCTGTTGAACTAAAAAAAAACAACTGCTCACATTTGTTGCTCAGATTTTCCAAAAGAAAAAGAATCACTTTGTGGCTGAAACCATGCACAAAAAATTTCATCACAAAAAGTGACCGTTTCAAAGTTATGAGAAGACGAAAACAAGGGGTTATAATGGAAAGTATTTGGCAACCTAAACTACAGCAGACCTATAGGTGACTACTACTCTATAACTACCAGTATGGCTCCAAAACAGAACAATGGATCCAAATCTCCCCCAAGCTTTGGTGAAGTTCAAATCTTCATCTGACTTTCAGAACTGGAGCCCATCTGTAATATATATATATAAACACACACAGTATAATATATAATGAGTAGTTACTGCCCATAAATATTCATTTGACTGGCATTCTGGGTAGTAGGAGGGTTCTAACGGTTAACTTGTTGTTTATGTTTGAAATAGTTACCATATGATCACAACTGGGAGACCCACTGGTATGTTTTTTTTAGGAAAATAAGTACTGATTTAGGAAGGTTCCTGATTATTTTAAAACCTCTTCTTTTGACAGAAATATTGCATTTGTGGTTTATGAAAGTCCAGGCATCTGGAAATCTACTTGTCCTGGACATTAGAAAGGGCGCGGGGGAAGGAGCGTTTTCTTGTTTAGCACCTAAAGATCAGAGCTGATTCTTGCAACATTTGAGATCTCTAAAACTTTCTTCATATTTTCATCACTCTGGTGTGTTAATGCACTGGGTTCACAATGGACAAGATCTAATAAACATAAATCCATCCTACAGCATTACATTATCTATATTAACTATTACTGTACAGATTTCAAGACCATGGCTGTAATTGTGCCTGACACTCTGCAGGTCTCATTTGAATAAGAATCAAACCTCATTTTCACTAGCCTGTGAATGAAATATTTGACTAAATAAACATGAATATAGTGAAATCTGTTTTAAGCGAAAGGAGCCAACAAAAGATGGTTTCTTAATGTAAGTGATCGCCCAAAGAATGTGGAGTATAATTGTACTTAGTATGTTTCTGGATACATTGGAGTGGTCATTTATGGGTGGAGAGGCTGCCAAGTAAGGGTGCCTTTTGCACAGGTTTCACTGGACTGTGAAAAGGCACCTCCTGCTGGCATTTCTCAGCTCCTGTTATGTGTTAGATTCTTTCAGGTAAGTATCAGTATGGGTAGGAGTGGAAATACCCTCCCCAACTTTGACTGTAACATGAAATTCCCTCCAGTATCTCGAGTTGAGAATCACCCATTTGTGACCAAACAGTGAGTCACTGCCAGGATGACTAAGGGAAATGAGAATCAGAGGAGCAGAAAAACCATCTTTCCCCTTCCCATCCTGCCCTCCCTCCCCCGACCAGACACATCCTCAGCTCAGCTAGAACTGAGGATCTGGCCCTACATCTCTGGCAGGGAGGGAGGGAATATTTCTGAGTGAGGAACAGAAATTGTGGGCCATATTCTGGCTTCCCTTGCACGGCTGAACAAATGGGAGAAAGGGACCTCTCGTCATCAGTCTGATCTTCTGCATGAGGCAACCAGAACTCCTGCCTTGAGCTCCCTGGCTCTCATTCACCCCCTGCAGCACACATGTATATTTCATTGATCTCAGTGGCCAGTGCTTGTAACCCGCAGAGAGAGACTTTAGTCTCCTGAGTGCAAGAGAGAGTGGTCATTGCTCTGAAGCCCCCTGAAAGGGCTGCAATTTAGTTTTGGCTCTGTCTCCACCTTCTCCATACATCTGTGGTTTGGGGCCAGCACCCAGGGGGGAGGAGTCATCGCACTTGTAAAGGGTGTAGCAGTCACCGCTCCTGTGTGTGCCAACAGCTACAGCTGCTGGTAACCCTCTTGCTCCTCCCAACCTAGCAGGGGTTTCTGCAGCTGCAGTCTGGACCTGAGAGGCTAGGCCAGGGAAGAGATAGGGAGAAAGAATGTGTGTGATTATGAGACAGAGAATGCATTCCCTTAAATAACCTCCTCTGCCTGCTGGAATTATCAGAGCATGCCTTTCTAATGCTGGTTAATGACATGTTAAGTTCAGTAGTTCAAAGCTGTGTATTTTGTTTGAGGCTTCTCGTAATTGAACAGCGAGCTCATGAACTGCAGCTTCATTCAAGGGGGGCTGGAAAATTCCATCCGTGTAAAATGACAAGTTTAAAAGTGGCAAAAATAATCTTGTTCAAAATATGAACCCTAATTGTCACTTGCTCCCCCCCATGCCAGCAGCAGGTACGTTAGGAAGTGGAGCAGCTGTTTAGTTCCTTCGATAATCTATTTTGTGTGTGTATGTATGTTTGGGAAAGTCTAGCTCTTCACTGCTCGCAGATGAATCACTCTGCTAATGGACTAGCAAGTGCATGAATAACGTTATCAATGATGCAGACCATGGTTCCTGTTTTGCCTTAATATGCCTCCAAACCAATTTGGTAGATTACTTCCATTATAGGATTTAGACAGTATCCCATTAAAGATCAGGCTTTTGGTAAAATGTCATTTCTTTGAAAGATATATGTTTACTATTAGGTGTCAAGGCTTGTTCAGTACTTTCATAAGAGAATGTACAGTATCCCTGCTTTCTTTATCTATTATTTTAAGTGTTCTCTCTAATACTTAAAAGATGGAACCACAAAAGCCAAGAAGTTCAGTGACACAGACTTTCTTTCTTCTGTATAAAATGCTACCTAATTTTTCACTGTTTTGTCACTGTGAATAAGATAAATGCACTACTCTCCTTGTCACATACTGAAAATTGTTTCCATAGTGCATGCATTTGATAAGACTTCAAATTAAAGGGACATACCATCATAAAATGATATATATTAGAAAAATATTACTTAATATTAATATTAGTATTAAAAAGACTGACTTTTCACCACTTATGCTGGCTGTTTACTTTTGGCACTTCATTCATTTTAGACAGTGAAACTACACTGGTTTCTTCGCTTTCAAGTTGCAGACGGCATCATTATATGGTTTCCATGGACTCGCACCCTTCTGTCATGTTTGGGTTTCCTGCACTGAAAGGGAATCTAAATAAAACACCGTTTTAAAATTGCTCATGAAAACTTTTCTATTTGTATTAGATAATATAACCTCCATTCCTCTTTTTAAACAAACCAAAATTTTGCTATTTCCACTACTTGACATTGTCTCTTTCAAATGTCTCTATTAAACATTGAGTTTACATTTAATAAAAGATGCATTTTGTTTTAGTAAAGTCACATTTGATTTTTTAAAAATTATAGCGTATGGGATGCTTTATTCTGTATTTAATATTTAGTATTTGCTGCATCTTATGAAAAGAGATTTGAAAGCTTATGGTACTGCGTGTTATTCAAATGCTAAACTTCCTGATCATTACAAACATATTGAGATGTAACTATGTCAGAAACCAGTGTTTCATAAAGAAGCTGTTAATCCTTGAAGAATGTTTCATTATAATAAAAACCCCCAATCAATTAGTAACTTTAGTTTAAGTAGTTTAATTATCATTTGTATTAAGTAAGTATTTGGAATGCTTCCACTGATTTATCTTTCATCTTAAAAATATTATTAAAGAAAACATGCTATTGATATTTTCATTTGATAAGAAACTAAAGATTGGCAAAATCCATTTTACTGCTAAGCTAGGAGCTGAGATCAATCTTCATTGCACTTGAGAATTGAAAGTAGAAAGCTTCTGGCTCTGCTGCAGCTTTGTCAGCCTGGGCAATTTGCATTATGTTACCCATGATAGTAGTGTAAGAATTCATTGCCACAGATGTAATTTAAGAAAACACTTTCAGTTCCTTTTTCTCCTTCTCAGTATTTTCAGGCAGCTGAAGTGCCTTTTGCTATGGGAAGAGAGATTACTTATTTCCTGTATTTAACTGAGTACAACTCTTGAAGGCAGTAACTTCTTAGCTCCTGAAAGAACCTTTTCCTGGTCTTTTTAACAAAGGAAAAAAATGAAGGGGGATTTTAGCCCTGATGAAAGGTGGTAGATTTAGAGCCCTGGAGAGTGAAGTTGATTGATCAACGGAACAGGAAAAGCAGAGGTAGCAACGTCACAAGCTTTCCCCACCACACCCTGCCAATTTCCATCAACCTTGACTCGAGGGACCACCTCTTGGCTCCAGAAGCTAGTTGAGCCTTTAAGCTCAATTTATTTAATTCTGGCATTAGTATGGCTTTATAATTCTGCAGCTTGAGGGTGCTATGAGAAAAGGCAGAAGCTCGGGGGCTCTCTCTCTGTTTTGCTGACTAGAAGTCAGAGGGTGAATTCCTGTCATTGGAGGACAAAATTCCCATTGACTTCACCGAGACCACGATTTCACTCAGTGTCTGATGTTGTACAGTACAGGAGTGTTAACCATCTCTTTACAAATATAGTATTCTGTTGATGAAACAGAGTTCAACATCACTGCATTTACATTCAGTCTCTGTTCCTGCTACATTACAGCCCAACATTCTCCAGCAACATGCCAGCAAATCTGGTTCCAGCCATGTCATATGTTTCCACAGCACTTATCTGAGTACATGGATTACACAACTAACAGCAGACTTGCTGCTCGTGTGGGAGGCATGGTATGATGAGTTTGATAACTTTCTAAGTACTTCTGGCATTCACTGAAGAATGAGAAAGAATGGGCCATCCTTATCTATTGCCTTTGGGCAGAAGGATGCGATAACTCTGACCCCTGGTCTTTGCTCCCAGCTACAAGCCAGACACTGTACTAACTTGTAACCCTGTTCAGTGTTTGCAAAAGTAAGCTCTTGACAACATGACAGATTCTTCTGTTTACCGACAGCACCTATGTGAGGTAGAAGGGACACATCACAGGGGAAGTGGTAGATTCTCCATCACTTGATGTATTTCTGGAAGATACGCTTTAGTCAAACATAAGTAGCTGGTCTCAGTACAGGGGTAATTGGGTGAAATTCTATGACTTGTGGTATACAGGTCAGACTAGATGGCGTAAAGGTCCTTCTGGACTTGAACTTTATTCATCTATAAGAGTGATCCCCCATTTTGTGGTAATGATGATCTCTCAGGACCATGAGAATTTGGAGAAGTGTGCAACTTTCTCCTTTAGAACCATTTAATCTATACCATCCATGATTAAGACTACAATTTAGTCACGGGTATTTTTAGTAAAAGTTATGGACAGGTCATGGGCAATAAAAAAAAATTCATGGTCCGTGATCAGTCCATGACTTATACTAAAAGTTAAAAGTATAAGACTTATACTAAAAGACTTATACTATGACTATGATTAAATCTTGGGGGGGGGGTGTCACTGGAATGGGCATGGGGCCAATGTTGGGGGGGCTCCTGGGGCCAGTGGCACCAGCTGTTAGGGGCCGCAGCTGCTCCGGCCAGCCAGGAACCCCGCTGATCCAGCTGGGATCCCACGGCTGCTCTGGCCAGCTGGCCATGGACTGCTGCCTCGGGCCATGGACCGCAGCTTCTCCAGCCACCCCGGGACCACTGATGGGGGCCACTGGAGCAGCGGCTAGTGTGGCTGTCCCCAGGGGCCACCTGAGAAGCTCCTTGGGTGGCTCTGGAGTCAGCCACACTGGCCCCTGCAGAAGTCATGGAGGTTGCAGGAAGTTACAGAGCCCTATCCATGATCAATGCCTATGGGATTTGCATTGATTGCATGGTCTCAAAGACAGGACACTGGGTTAGGAGTAATCATGAGATCTGGCTTCTGTTCCTGAATCTGATACTGACCTGCTCTGTGACCTTGGCTGAGTCACTTCACCTCCCCCACAATTTGTTTATCTGAACCATTTAATAAATAATAGCTTAGATTACTATATATATATAATATTATATCAATGGGAAGGTGTTTGAGGAAGGGACGCTCTGTTGCTATATGTATAGTACCCAAAACAATAAGCCCCAAATCTCTTTGTTGGGGTCACTGGCACTACAATATTGCTCTGTGCAGTATTTGCAGAGAGGAAATCGTAGCAAAACTCATGACGAAACTGAGCGATACACCACATCTACCATTAGTCTTGTTTAATTCACCACATGATCGTCTGCCTTCACGTCTCCCGTTGTGGACAAGTTTACCAGGTGAGCAGGGAAATTCAGAGATTGGGAGAACTGAGCAGTAGAGCGGGTCAGGGATTTTCTGTCAAAGCTCTCCAATGAAAATGCTGATTCATCAAACAAAAAAATGTTTTCCAGAAACATCCTGGGTTCAATGGACTTTCACTGAATCACAGGCACGATTCCAAAGGGGCTCTGCCTGGATTCCTGGTGGACTGCTGGGAAGTCTGGATTTCCAGGATCTTTGGCTCTAGGGCAGTCCCACCATGAGGACTGCTCTAAGGCCGGGTTCCCCAGGGCTTCCAGACTCCCAGGACAGCTTGCTCCCCATGCTGTCTGACTCCCAAACAAGCAGCTCTGGAAACCAGCTGGCCTGGGCTTCTGGAAGCCCATGGTACCTGACCCTGAAAGTCCACATGGAGGGGCTGCCCTGGGGCCACAAACCCTGGGAAGCCTGGCAGTGGCTGACTAAAACTGACATAATTCTTCTCAGTTTCAGTTAGCAGATGCTGGGGACCAGGAGAGCATATTTCCTTTAATACCAGGTGTCAGTGTTTCCAAAATGAAAACGTTTTGGAATTTTCTGTTTGCTGGAAATGTCAAAATATTGAAATTTCCCACAAACCAGAAATCCAGAGTTTCACCGAGTTCTACTCTGAGGTTCGTTCTTTCTATAATTTTCACTGTCAGAATAGATCCAGGTACCAATATTTCTAATGATCAAGGCTCCTTTCACAGAGTCTCTCCATGCCTCACATCTGTAATCTCTTCCCCTGAAGTGACCTCAGCACATGTGGAATGACCCACCTCTACCTCTATTGGAAATCGGGTCCCATCTACCGGAATTATCCCCCTCCGCTCTACTTTTGCCCCTACCATCATGAGACTGGCTTTGTCATCTGCAAGATTCCCATTTCTGAGACAGACCTGCTTTGGAACTGAAATTATCCGTTTCGCCTTTCAGTTGCCACCATCATACCTCAAAATGCAGTAAGTTTTAGGAGGACTTTGTGTTGCAGTAGGTAGGCAAATACTATTGAAAGAAGCCTCATTTCATAGCTATTTCCCTGCATCCTTAATGTTGAATTCTGAGACAATTTTGTTTTATACCCTGTTGCAGTGCTATGGCAAGCGTAACTTAATTCTTTGGCCAATTACAATATGAGGAAATATAACAAACATTATGTGAATTGGTGTTGAATCAGCACATTTTCCACTCCATAGTAACCAATAGGATACAGTGGCAAAAATGTATTAACTGAGCAAAATCTAATAAACATAATGCTACTTACAGATGGGTGCTATTTAATCCCATGAAAGGATTTTATGCTTCTGTTCACATGGAGATATCAGATATCATCTTACTGAAATCAACACTGGGACCGCAGTGCTCATCTGACTTCAGGAAGATAACTCTTTTCTTTTAATGTTTGACTTGTTTGGTAATTTATAAATGTGGGGGAAAATAACACATATAGACCACAGTTGCCAACTTTCACACAGCAAATAAGCACCCCGACTTTCACAATAAGCCAAAAATCAAGCTAATCCCATTTCAAAACAAGGCCAAAACAAGCCAATGCCTAAGAACCACAACACTCCATGTGACTAGATCCCCTGGTGTGCAGTCTGGGACTGTGGTGGGCCCGCTGTGCACCCTGGACTCTCTCCCTCCCTTGCCCCTGCTTGCCCCCCCTTGCCCCTGCTTGCTGGGAGCCGATCAAAAAAAAGAAGCAACAAGCAACAGGCTACAAGCCAAAAACTAGTCAACAAGCAACTCACAAGCCAATTAAGCCAAAACCAAGCCCAATTTCTGCTTTTTCTTTGCGGGTTTGGCATGTCTGATATAGACATTATGGGCTTGGGCCCGCAGTCATGGGGAAAACACTCCCAGTGACTTCAGTGGGAATTTTGCTTGCAGGATTGTGAACTCTCTGGGGAAGAGTCTGTTTCTACTTGTTCATACAGGGTATGTCTACATTGCATTTAGACACCTGCAGCTGGCCCAGGTCAGCTGACTCAGGTTCACAGGGCTCAGGTTGCAAGGCTATAAAACTGCTGTGTAGATGCTCAGGCTGGAGCCCAGACTCTGGGACCCCATTAGGGGGGAGGGTCCCAAGGCTCGTCTGGAGCTCAAATGTCTACACCGCAATCAAACAGTAGACCTACCTACAGTGCCCAGGTCAGGTCACTTAACCTTATCTGTTGCTGCTTGTTCATCTGTAAAATGAGGGTAAAAATACTTACTCTACCTGAAAGGGGTGTTGTGAAGATTAAGGGTGACAGACTGGCTCACTGAAGTCAATGGCAAAACTCCTAGTGACTTCAATGGGGCTAGGACATAACCCTAAGCAGTTAATGTTTGTACAGAATTTTGAAGTTGTAAAGTGCTCTATAAGTGTTAGTATTAATTAATTGTTATTAATTATTATGACTGATTTTGACATTCTGAAAATAGTGTGAGTACAGTCTCTTTCTCACAACGTTTTAGCCCTTGTGCTGCACCCAGGAAGTTCAGTGATGAGCGAAAGTTCAGTAATGAGCAAAAGTTTGGGGGCAAAGTGTTAACTAGGTTTTCTAATTGTCATTAGTACACGGATGCTGGTTGGCTAGATGGGTACAGAGTTATTGGAGGTGGGAGTTGCCATATGCAATGTGATCTTTCACAAGTGAACAATTATTTAAGAGAGCTCTGTGTGTGAATATTTTTCCACCTCCGCTTTATATCCATGTTTTAACACTTAATTTTTTCCTAACGAACTTTCCCTTATTTACATACCTAGGAGGAACCTTAGCCATGAGGTAGCGAAATTTTTGTCTATTAATAAAAAGAAAGAGGCCTGAGGTGCACGATTTACATCCAAATGCAAACTTTTCGAAAGTGTAGGGATATTTAGTTTCCATTTGACCTCATCTCTAATTTTAAACATATGTTGGTGTGTTTGATGCCCTGGAAACATGGGGGGATCCCTAGTACTTGCCCTAAGAAGCTTACATTAGGTCCTGATCCAAAGTGGAAAGACTCCCTTGATTCTATGACTGAAAGCAAGCCCTAAATTGGACACATTAAACATTTACATTTTAGAGTCAATATTTCTAACTTCTCATTTTCATTCCAAAGATTGTCAGATTCAAAATGAGAGCTGGCTAGAACCCCAATCACACCTACTTACTGCAGCTGGAGGTACCTGTGTGTACCACCATAATCTCCATTATATCAGGTATATGTCAATTATGAGTTCTGATCTTTTTTAAACTACAAAATGGATTGTAAATTTTGTTTTTCTCATAAAAAAGTGTTTGATAATGAAAGAGAGTTCAAAAATCTCCAAATCAGTAGGTTAATTTTATTTGGTACTAATAAGCCACCTTTTCATGTATTAAAAAAAAAAGACAGAAAAAATTTGGTATACTCCAAAGACCTGGCGGCGGCTAATTCTTGTATTTTATATACAGTATCAGATAAGTGAAGTGTAATAAAAACTTGAGATAACAGTTGTAAGTAACTACATTATCAAAGAACAATTGGTTGATGCAGCAAAAATGTAATCCCTTCTGTTTCTTCGGTATGTACCAACATTAAGGGCTAATGCCTCTGCTGAATATGTTCTCATGCGTTCACAAAAAAGCATGGTAAGCTCACTTTTAGAGAATCATAGAAACATAAGCCTGGAAGGGACCTCAAGTAGTCATCAAATCCAGTGCCCTGCACTGAGGCAGGAGCAAGTAAACCTAGATCATCCCTGACAGGTATTTGTCCCACCTCTTCTTAAAAACCTCCAATGATGGCGATTTCACAACCTTCTTTGGAAGTCTAGACCAGTGGTTCTCAAAGCTGGTCCACCGTTTGTTCAGGGAAAGCCCTTGGTGGGCCAGACCAGTTTGTTTACCTGCCGCGTCAGCAGATTTGGCCAATCGTGGCTCCCAGTGGCCGCAGTTCGCCGCTCCAGGCCATTGGGGGCGCGGGAAGGGTGGCCAGCCAGTCCCTTGGCCTGCGCCGCTTCCCACAGGACCAGCGGTGGACCAGCTTTGAGAACCACTGGTCTAGAGCTTAACTATCCTTATAGTTAGAAAGTTTTTCTTAATATCTAACCTAAATGTTCCTTGCCGCAGATTACACCCATTACTTCTTGTCCTACCTTCAGTAGGCATGGAGAACAATTGATCACAGTCCTCTTCATAACCGCCCTTAACATATTTGAAGATTGTTATCAGGTTCCCCCTCAGTCTTCTTTTTTCAAGACTATGCAGTTTTTATAATGTTTCCTCATAGGTCAGGTTTTCTAAACCTTTTATCATTTTTGTTGCTGTCCCCTCGACTCTCTCCAATTTGTCCAAATCTTTCCTAAAGTGTGTCGCTCAGAACAGGACACAGAACTACAGCTGAGGCCTAGCCAGTGACAAGTAGAGCGGGACAATTCCCTCCCATATCTTACACATAACACTCCTGTTAACACACCACAGAATGATATTTACCTTTTTTTGGAACTGCATCCCATTGCTGATTTATATTCAATTTATGATCCACTATAACCCCCCAGATTTTTTTTCAGCAATACTACTGCCTACCCAGTTATTCCCCATTTTGTAGTTGTGCATTTGATTTTTCCTTCATGAGTGAAGTACTTTGCACTTGTCTTTATTGAATTTCATCTTGTTGATTTCTGACAAATTCTCCAATTTGTCAAGATTAGTTTGAATTCTGATACCTAATACCTCACCCTGCTCAGCCATATTTCTTAACAGAACCACTGCAACTCTCTCATCCACCCTACTGTTGCAGCCTTAAAGTCCCCATTTCCTGGTGGGTCAGCCTGAGAGAATTTTGGGTATAGTGGGAAAGTCACACAGGAGTCACACAGTGTAACCTTTTACTATCAATATGGTAGAGGGACAGGATAAATCATAGGAATGGGAACTCACCAGCTCAATAGGGCTACAGCTCTAGCACTGTTTGAGATTATTCCTCACAAAAACGTAGGCAAGTTACATCCTGATATTCTAGCCCTGTGGTTCTCAATCAGGGCTACACATACCCCTGGGGGTACACAGAGGTCTTCCAAGGGATACATCAACTCATCTAGATATTTGCCTAGTTTTACAACAGGCAACAAAAAGCAATAGTGAAGTCAGTACAAACTAAGATTTCATATGACTTATTTATACTGCTCGATACACTATACACTGAAATGTAAGTACAATATTTATATTCCAATTAATTTATTTTAGAATTATATGGTTAAAAATAAGTAAGTAAGCAATTTGTCAGTAACAATGTGCTGTGACACTTTTATGTTTTTATGTCTGATTTTGTAAGCAAGTAGTTTTTAAGTGAGGTGAAACTTGAGGGTACAGTAGCCTGAAAAGGTTGAAAGCCAGTGTTCTAGCCAATATTGGTTCTTATACTGTGCTTATCACTATAGTCTCTGAGCACCTTCAAGTAATGATGTAAGTCACATCTGTCTTAACATCTGTCACATGTTGTTTGCACTCTCATCCCCTCCCCAGGGGGAGAAGCATGTTCAGAGGAGTATTTTTATTTTGTTTTAAAATACGTGTGTTGCTGTGTGTTTACATCAGAGACATCAGGTCAACAAAATGGAATCGTAGCTCATGCTTGCACTCTTGGATATCTCAGAATCAGAACTTTCTAGTGAAATACAGCACAAAACAAGAGTCTCTTCAAAAACCTACAGAAGTCAACAGAAAGACTCCTACAGATTGGAGTGAGCTTTGGATGGGACCCTATATGCAGATACTGAAATAAAGGCATTAAAACATACTAATACTTTTGGAAAACCAAAAATACCACAAAAATTAGCTACCTCCAAAATTAAACAATAAAACCACTTACACAGTCAGTATTCATTCTGACAGATATAGTAGTGGCTGGATCATTCCTGCAGAAACCAGTTCAGAAGCTCAGAGCACAAGTGGATGTTTTCTTTTCAAACATTCTGAGAGGCAGTACCAATTAAGTACAAGAGAAGAAATAATTTCAGACATAACAAAGACTAAAGAAATTCAGCAAATAAACAAAAGAAAAATCTAAAGGACTAAACCTAGATAAGCATAGCAGCCACCAGTAACTGAGAAACCACAGGTGTTCTTATTATATATATATATCCTTCCACAACCTTAACAAGTGCATACAAAAGACAACTATTCCTTTACAATGTACAATTAAATTAGTCAAAATAAACTGTGGGTGCCTGGGAGATAGTAATACTCTTGACCCTAATTACATACAATGAAAACGAATATGTCTAAATAAAACAAGACAAACTTCTATATCAGACTAAAAGGAGAGTAAGGTGGGTTTCTTGGATTCCCTGAGTCTTCTCAACATGGTCAAAACGGAGATTACCACAGTGTAGGGTAATTCTGTAAATTCCCTCTTTTAAATTAAACTAGTCTCCACCCCTCCAATAAAAATGTTCCAGTTTTTATGGAACCAACTGCTTAAGGAGCCAATGCCAACTTTAAAAAACCAAAACACACACATACACACACACACATACACACACACACCTCTGTCTGAATTTTTGTAACCCACTATTGTTATAAGTAAAATTTAAGATTACCATAACTGAAAGGGATTGGAACAAAAAACTCTACTTTTGGGGGGAGGGGAGTTTCCAGTTTATTTACTTTATGCCATTGACATCATATTGTATAATTATTTTTTAGAAGTTTTTGCACAGTCATTTTTTTACAACCATTTAAATCTAAAGAAATAATAATACTCGGTTTCACCACTTCCAAAATACAAAATAATTTAGTTAGTCAACTTCCCTTGTTGTTTGTGTGTGGGTCTTTTATACAGCAATAGAGGAAAGGAAACTTTCTTTAAACAGGGAAATATGATTGTAAAACATTATCTGAGGAGCTTAGGGGCAGGTGAAGTACCTGAAAATATGTTTAACACAATTTTTAACTGGCTATATTTCCAGTTGCTAGTGCTCCTTTAATTTGGATTGGTCTGCATATACTTCCAGATGCCTGCTAATACTAACCTAGCTGTCAGTAACAAGAACTGAATGAGTGTCAGGGCATTCTGAATAGTATCGTGATCTATAAACTGAATACTTAGTAGAACCATTTGAGCCTCTCAAATAGCCTGCTATCTGTTCAGTTTGTTGAAAGCTAGCTAGCCAGTCAGAAATAATTCTAGGGCACATTGCCATATACGAAGAAAATCTCCAGCAGCGTTGCAGTTACGCCTGCAGGTATCAGATAAGAGTCAACCCCATATGAAACAACAGTCTTGGCACGAGATGTGAATGATAGTTAAATGTATATTGGATTTCCAAATGTGCTGAGGAAACAGATAAAATCTTAGCTGATTTTGAAATAGACAGCCAGGATTTTTGGTGGATGTAGCTGTAACATCTTTATTCCAGTGTGTGGTGGGGAGGTGCCCCATCCCCATGCCAGATTGGGCTACAACAGGCCAGAGTGGCTGCACAAGGCGGCAGCCAATCAGGGAGGGCCTGTTAGAGAGCCAATCAGGGCCAGTATTACAGCCAGCCAATCAGGGCTAAGCTAAGCCCTATATAAAGGCTGCCCAGGAAGGGAGCAGGCAGGCTCTCCTAGGCTTTCAGAGGGTGAAGGTATGTCTAGAAGAGAAGAGAAGAGAAGAGAAGAGAAGAGAAGAGAAGAGAAGAGAAGAGAAGAGAAGAGAAGAGAAGAGAAGAGAAGAGAAGAGAAGAGAAGAGAAGAGAAGAGAAGAGAAGAGAAGAGAAGAGAAGAGAAGAGAAGAGACTAGGGCAGGGGGAGCTGAAGGGAACTCCTGCCTGGTACCTGCCGGGCTGCGGGCCCTGAGAAAAAGGGCCTAGCTGGTGCAAAGGGGCCGAAGGGGAAACGGCCTAGGGAGAGAGACAGACAAAGGGAGAGAAGGCAGGCAGGAAGGCTGTCGCCAAAGGGTCCCTGGGTCGGGGGACTGCCTAAAGTAAGTAAGAAATGTGGTTAGTTTATAATAGGGGAAAGAGGAAGAAAGTGGGGTTTTGTTTAAGGTATCTAGACTCCTTTCCAACAAGGCTGAATTGTGTTTGTGTGCTTATTAAAGTTATTTTATGTCTTACAGTGTTGGTGAAACCGCTTGCTGGACATTATCTCTGGTTGACTGAAATATTGGGGATGAAGCCCCACAAAATCATGCTCTTTTAGCATTTCAAAGGCACTAGAAATTTAGAGCTGATGCAAATCTCAATGGTTTTTAAACCAGTAGAACTTCTCTCCATTTACTTAAAATGAGTTACTCCTTGATTACTCCTTGGAAGTTTACCGTTGGAATTGTGTTGATGCAAGTTTGCAGGGCTATTAAGCGCATCCTGCTCAGAAGAACTGTGACTCTGGGTAATGTGCATGACATTGTGGCTGGCTTTGCACAAATGGGTTTCCCTAACTGCAGAGGGGTGATAGAGGGCATGCATATTCTAATTCTGGGACCAGCCCACCTAGCCTCCAAGTATGTTAATTGGAAGGGGTATTTCTCTATGGTTCTCCAGGCACTTGTGGATCACCATGGGCATTTCATTGGCATTAACGCAGGCTGGCCTGGAAAGGTGCATGACACACATATCTTTCAGAACACTGTCCTGTTCAGAAATCTGCAAGCCGGGACTTTTTTCCCAGACCAGAAGATCACCGTAGGGGAAGTCGAAATACCCATTGTGATCCTTGGAGACCCCGCTTACCCTTTAATGCTATGGCTCATGAAACCCTACACAGGGAGCCTTGACAGCAGCAAGGAGCAGTTCAACAACAGGCTGAGCCACTGTAGAATGACTCCACTGTGGAGTGTGTTTTTGTCCATTTAAAGGGCCACTGGTGCTCTCTGTATGGGAAGCTGGACCTGGCCGATGACAGCATCCCCATGGTTATCTGTGTGTTGTAGTCTCCATAACCTTTGGGAAGGGTGAAAGATTAACTCAGGCATGGAACTCAGAGGTTCAACACCTGGAGACTGAATTTGAACAGCCAGAGAGCAGGGCTATTGGAGGGGCCCAGCACGGGGCTGCAAGAATTAGGGATGCCTTGCGGAAGCAATTTGAAGTAATATCTGGTGCCCTGCACGGGAGTGAAGTGCAGTGGTTCCAATGTTAGTAGGAATCTGTGTTTGGTACGCTGATTTGCAGTGCCTGTTGCTTTCGTGGGCTAAGGTATCTTTTACTTTATGTAATAATAAAGAATGTTTTCAAAGCCAAAAAATCCATTTATTGAAAAGAAACACAACTGCTTGGGAAACAGAAAGGGCAAGGAGGTGGGGAATGGTACAATCACAGATTTGTGTATGTCCTGTCTGGAGTGCTGTGCAATGAGTGCTGCACTTCAGGATGGCTATACCGCATGGTGATGGGGGTTGAGTGCAGTGGGTAAGGGTCGTAGTTCTCAGGGTTGAGTGGTGAAGCTACAAGTGTTGGAGGCAGCTGGTGGCAGTAAGGACCCAGATGTTGGGGAATGTGGGTTGGAGGTGACATGGGGGCACAAGGGAAAGAGTTTTGTGACAATGGCTGCGGGGTGGGGGGGGAGAGACAGGCACCTTTCCCCATCATTAAATAAACACATCCACAAAAATATGTCTTTTGGCTGGATCCAAGAAAAGGCTGTCATATCAGCTCATATTTGTCCATCCCGTCTAACACCGTGGCTAACCATTCTCTGAGTCACAGGCTGATATCTGGGCTAATTAATCCACCCATTCTCTATGGACTCAAGCCCCCGGGGTTTGCATAAGTCAAAAGTACTTTTTTTAAAGCATCACTCTATTTACGCCCAATGGATATTCCTCGCCAGCTCCCAAACTCAAATGCAGCACTAACTTAACATGGCCATTTGAACAAACTGGATGGAGTGCACTACAAGAGCACCTGTTAACACCAGCTTTTACTCATGCGTAATCTAGAATAACAGTTCTATAGGTACCTCTGTGAGGTTCTGTTTCCGATTTTCTGAAAGCCTGGGCAGGTTTATAGCATATATTCTAGGTGCTTATTTGTTTCTGGTTATTTTAGCATACCCTGGATAGTACAATTCAAATTAATGGAACTCACTGGTTTTTTCCAATTAGGAAAGAATTAATAAAATAGTGCTCACAAAAAATCACAAAATATTGACATATACAATCTGCAGCTGTCATGTAGCACAGCACAGATGAACAGTTTGCTTGACAAGTCCTTTTGATAGCCAGTCATGTGCTTTAACCAATAGACCATGCTTCCTCATATGACATGTACAGCCCACCCATGATTGCAAAATATTTCTGTTTTCTCAGAAACTGGTTTTTTGAGATACTTGGAATTAGCTAGGTGTGGGGGAAGGGAGCAGGCATACACTTCCCGAGCCATCTGTCAGAAAGAATCTTCTAATGTTATCTGGTTGTGTAGAGGTATGTCTGTAATTTTGAGTAAGAAGTAAGCCTTATCAATTGGAAGTCTTGCTTAAAAGAATGTATTTCTATAGTGAATTTAGCACTTGACTGACAGCCCTGGAGCCTGAAGCCTTTTATTTACCCCCTGAACAGATACGGCACATGCAATGCTAACGTGAGCTTCCTCATACTGCTTCCCTAACATACTACACCCCTGAAGGTTTGCTCCTCATTATAAGTTTGATTTCAAACCTCTACCCCCAACGTCTCCAAGAAGACACTGATCTTCTGGAGATTTTTTTACATGCCCCAGGGTGGAATTCTTCTGGGAGGTTTGGTAAAAATCAGGGGGAGGATTTAAAAGTTGTTATGGCTTATTGAAAATGTAGGTGTAGTTCATGCTTTGGCTCATGCTGCTTTGGTGCATGATGTCTCTAACATAAGCTTGGCCTCAAAACTTTACTTTTGAACTTTTAAAATTTTAAGGGAAAGGGTACAAAGATACTAGTTGTTCTAAGGACATAATGAACGCTTACAGGTGTCAGCTAACCTTAAAGTGACTCCAAATATGGGGCTCAGCCAGAAGTTTGGTGGAGCATGGATTTGCGGGAAGGACAATGTGAGAAACGTACGGGGCTGGAATCTTAAAAGGAGCATGGATTAGGGGGGGCATTGGTAGGGGGAGCATGTGACCAGAAATGACGTGACCTGCGGGTACAGGACTGGGGCACAGGGCATTGCGTCATGGAGTCATTTTTCCCAGCTTCAGAATAGGGTATGGAGGGAGGATTGAGGAATAGACACATGGGGAGAATTAGGAAGGAGAGGGGTTGTAGGAAGGAGTAGGAGAACATAGTAGGGAGACTAGAACTGAGGCAAAGGAGAGAGGACATGGAAAGCAAGAACTGGCAGCCCTGGAGTCTGAAGCTCTCTGTTTATCCTCAGATTGGGTACAGCATGGGTACAGAACAAGTCTCCTTATTCTGCTCCACTATTGTCCCTCAAACCAGACCCACAGGGGCCGCTGTTAGGAATGAGGGTCTGACTGTCTCTGGCTCACTCAGTCATCTGCTTCTCAGCTGAGACAACTATCAAATGTGTTCAGAATAACCAGTTGTAAAAATGTTTCTTAGTGATGTAAAATGTGGGAAATAGGCTGAGACCACCAAACTCATTTCATGTAGGACACCAAATTTTATACTTGACAGTCGACATATTATTTTTGTTTTTGCGGTGCGGGGAAGCTTGGTATTTTAACTGCATCTTACAAACTTAAGCGGCTGCAGGAACAGCATTTAGATCTAGTTGTAATTGACCCTGCTGATTTATGTATATGAACATCTCAATGAGAATTGTTAATCAGAAACTCCAACAAAACAAAGAAAGCCCTCCAAAGAAAAGAAGCAAGGATCTCACCTATTTTCCTTACAAAAGGATTGAAGATGATGGTGACAATCAAGTTTCAGAATTCAAGTTCCTCACTGCAGATACATTCACAGATAAAGAATAGCTTGTTCCAGCAAAGAATAAGAGCAAGCTTAAATCCAGGTTTGGACCAAACTAAACTGAATCTAGACAGATGTTTCTATTTGGATCAATTCCATTGAATATCCCATCTTCCTCTCTCCAAACTCTAAAATGCTCCCTCAATTTTTGTTTTAAGCCACCTAGCACAGAAAACCTGCCAGGATGATTCTTATCTTCAAATTATGCAAGCTGAAGAGGTTCCCTAGGTTCAGTGAGAACAATCTATCCTTGGGCACCTCCGATACAGGCAGACACAGGGTATGTGAGATTTGAAAACAGCAGCTGGGTCCATTTGCTGAATCCTCAAGATGTGCCCAGTAAACACTAGGTGTTGCTGCGGGAAGGAGGACTGCAAGGAACAGATCCCTGATCCAGTGGACAGTTTTTCCCCTTCTCCACTCTCAGCATAGTTTGGAGCAGCATTGGGGCTGCTCCAAATTACATCAGCTACTCAGAAGGGATAACTGAAGCATTACCATGTTCTGACCATACCCTTCCACCCCTAACATGCCCCTTATGCCAAGCAGGGTGTGAGGGAGTGGTATAGAGCTACACTAGTTCTCTGCCAGACATGGATTCTCCCTGCTTAGAGCAGCTTTCTGGCTGGCAGCACAAGGGGGCCAGGATCAGGCCTGTTAAAACCACAGACTGATGGATTACACTAAACATGGTGTCAGTGAGAGGGAATCAGAGAGAATCTGTCGGGGAAAGGGAAGGTTTAGGAAAGGGACCTAACTTTCTATCTCTGCAGGCCAGATAAGGATGAGGGATATGGAAGAACAGGGTGACAAAGGGGAATTCAACATTTCCCTATGCACCTAAATTTTATGGAACATCGCCAAACTTCTGAAGCATCTGCAATTTATCCATTAGTAACTAGAGCACAGTGAGTTACTCTACACAAGGGTGGAATAGGAAGAAATGTAGGGAAAGGAAGAAGGTCCTTAATGCGTATTTTCTTTTATTGTTCTCTTCTTTCCTACATTCTTATGAGGAGATTAATAAACTCATTTGGCAGATGGAACACAATCCAGGCACTAGAAACCTTCCTGAGTAAATCTTTATTAACTGTAATTATGCCTACAGGTGAGGCACTAGCCAAGCGACTCAAGTTTCCCTGCTGTTTAATTTAATTAAAGGAGTCGTGAATCCTTTAACAAGTCCTTTTAGAAAAGGACAAAGATAATTTATCCTTATTATTGAGTTACATAGGACACAATGAATCCATTACACAGCATTTAATATACACCAAGAGTATATGAGGGGAGAAAGCAAAAAAAGAGTAGGGAATGAATAAAGCTAGATAAAGGCTTTATGGTTCTCAGTCTGGAATTTTGCATTCTCTTCTCATATGACTTTGCTGGTGCAATTTAGAGTCTTTTTAGATTTCTCAAAGTTGCCAAAACAACCATGATTGAATTTAACTAGAACAAAGACTGACTTGACTGCTTACTACTTGCAATCTATAGTAGCTAATACTAATAACATTTAAAGATGGACCAAAACCCAAACCCTCGATCCTAAATCCCACAAACTTTAGTGGGAAAGTGACTAGAATCTGGATCCAGATTTCACCATTTCTGTAATGGGCCAAAGTCCCATATCCAAAATAGCCGTAGACTTGAGAGGCCTTGAGAGCTGGATCCAAATTAATTCTGTACCTAGGGCTCTCCCCTACTTGACACTTAATATAGGCCTGTTCAACTTCAAATCACTTTGCCTCACAATGGTCCTGGGATATAGGAGAGTTATATTATTGTCATTTTACAGATGAGGCAGCCTGATTTTATTACAAGGTTCTGTGATTAGCCTAAGAAAACAGAGAGTCAGCACCAGAGCCATTACTAGAATTCACACATTCTTAGCCCCAGACCTGTGATCATGCTATCCCTTTCTATTCCCCATGTAGATGTCATTCATAGGTATCCAAGGCCAGAAAAGACCACTGAGATTATCTAGATTATCTGTATAACAGGCCATAGAACTTCCCCAAAATAATTCCTAGAGCATAGCTTTTAGAAAAACATCCCATCTTGATTTAAAAATTGTCAGTAAATTCTTCCAATGGTTAATTATCCTCACTGTTAAAAATGTACACCTTATTTCCAGTCTGAATTTGTCTAGCTTCAACTTCCAGCCATTGGATCATGTTACACCTTTCTCTGCTAGACTGAAGAGCCCTTTATTAAATATTTGTTCCTTTTATAGGTACTTTTAGCTTGTAATAAAATTCACCCTTTCACTTTCTCTTTGTTAAACTAAACAGATTGAGCTCCTTGAGTCTCTGACTATAAGGCAGGTTTTCTAATCATTTAATCATTCTCACAGCTCTTCTCTGAACCTTCTCCAATTTTTGAACATTTTTCTTGAATTGTGAATACCAGACTGAACACAGTATTCCAGTAGCAGATGTATCAGAGCCAGACAGAGAGGAAAAATAACTTCTCTACTCCTCCTTGAGATTCCTGTTTACGCATTCAAGGATCACATTGGCCCTTTTGGCTACTGTATTGCACTGGGAGTTCACTGGAGTTAATGAATGCCATTAGATGGAAGGATAAAGAAGCCAATAAAGGGAAAGAGGCATGGACAAACCTCTGAAAATGGCCTGCAATCCTGATACTTGCAGTGATCTGCATTGTATCCCTTGGCAACCTTCCTATGCCATCTGTGTGTTGTCAAATGGTCCACTCCTATTACTATTTTTACTACAGGTAGTGCCTAAGAATCCTCAATCTCAAATGGAACCTCAATGTATTAGGCAATATCTGTACACACAGAAAGATAGTCCCTGTCGCAAAGAACTTACAGTTTATACAGACAAGACAAAGGGTCTGAGTTCACAATTTAAACAAAAAGAGGTGAAGTAACTTGCTGAAGGTCACAGCAGGTAGGTGGCAGAGCCAGGAATAGAATCCACATCTCCTGACTTGACCATGGTGCCTCTACATTGTTCCAGGGTTCGTTATAAAATCTAGCAATCTGATATCCCAAGCAGAAATATTATTGTGTTTCACATCAACAAGCTTTGGAGCAAGAGCCTAGCTATAAAAACCCTATTATGTTAAATGTCAACTTGGTCAATCATATCATAAGCTATGGATAATAAGACTTATAAGATCACCCATTTTCTTCCTCTGGGGGCCAGTGCAGGATTGGTGCCTACAGAACACTTTCCAGTGTTTTATCTAAGCTGCTTTTAAAACTCCTAATCAATGGCACATCTACAAGTTCCCCTGGGAGACTATTTCACAGCTCATCTTCAGAAAGCTTTTTACCTAATATTTGGGTAATTTTTCCCCTTTTAAAACTTCATCTCCATCATGCTTGGGTGTATCACACTAAATAATTCTGTTAATTCCTTCAGGTTTACAAATGTTCAGAGAGTGTAGACTCTTCTCATGTCTCTCCTTAGTCATTGTTTAGCCAAGCTGTACATATTTAGCCTTTTTAATCTTTCCTTTTAAGCCAGGCCCTTCAGCTCACCGATTATGTTTGTTGCTTTTCACCAAATTCCCACTATTTACTTATCTTTCTGGTAATGTAGTGCCCAGAACTGAACTCAGCATTCCATTCAAAATTCAGCATCCAAAAACACAACCTGCTGCTTATTTCCCTCCACTTACCTTTCCCAGGAAGCCCAAATTTTCACTGTTGATCTCATCTGCTTTTCAGGGCACCCTCCCAGTTCCTGCACTCCCTTCAGTGTCAGGAGACCACTGTGCACCAACCCCCACTAGAAGCCATTGGGTGAATTTTCAAAAGGGCTCCTCATCACAACCCCCAATCCGAGCCACATTTTCCTCAGAGCTCAGTTCCCCTTTAGGCATCTCACTAAGTGGCCAGGTTTTCAGGAGTGCCCAGGACCAACCACTGCCACATTTGTGGCCAGATTTTCAAAATAGCTCAGCAACCAATGTTCATCCAATGTGCTCTTAGAAGAAAAAAATTTGGCTACTTATTTAGATGTCTACATGTAAGATGGAATCTTTGGAAAATCTGGCCCCATTTGTGGGTGTTCAGGTCTCGGCAACCTGATTCAAATGGGAACAGTCTGACCCCATTTTCAGTGCGCCTGGTACACCTTCATTCACCCTATCTACTGACAGCAACTAGAGAAGTTCTATTGTGAAGGATATTTTCAGTGGACTCATGCAAGCCCGGGGTTAAAATAAGCGAGCAGAGGAGAGAAGAAACACAGCTCATCTCATGAAAGTGAAGGGACAATTCAACCTCTGTGGGTGGTGCTGCTGTGGTGGCAACTCCCCCTCCTGGTTCAATTTATTTTAATCACTGCTCCTATAGCAGCTGGCTTCCCTATCTCCTCTGCTGTAGAGGGGCCTGAACCCTTGGCGCCACCAGAAGAATTCTGGGTTAAGGCTGCACATTTCAAACATTTGGTGTGAGTAATCCCTCTTTATTTTAAAATGCCAGAATTTTAAATCTAGGGATTTTAGGGTTAGGATTTTGTCACTCAGGTATTGGGATAGGTCTGCTTGTTTGTGCTGGGGAGGCTACATTTCAGTAGTGACTATCATATCCCTATCATAATTGCCTGCTATGCTAAAGCCTACATCAGAACATCCATTTTCAAATGCTGATCATTTTCCAAAAAAAAAAAATCTTTGCTATCCGGAATTTTCCCAGGGGTGATTTTTTGTGTGTGGAAACTTTTAGAGTTATGGAATAGTTTTTAACTCTGGGTCTGAGAGCAAGTGAGTGTGTGTAGGTGTATCTGTATAGGTAGAAAGATCTACATAGATGCTGAAATACAGAGATCTCTATCTAAACATAGGAATCAGATGACAATGTTCTAATAATCAGCTTTAGAAATACCTAGATTCTTTGGAATTCAGGTGTCAAATACCAGCGTAGATGAGATTCAGCCTTTCATCCTTGTTATATAGGCACAACTAATTTTCATACAGTTTACTGGTGTGTGAATGTACAGGTGTAAATAATATTTTTTTAAACTTGAGATCCCTATACGATGTGTGTGTATGTTAAGAGTCAACTATCAAATGCCTCACTTCCTTTGTGGTGAGCACAGTTTTTGTCAGCATGTATTTAAGTTGTTTGCAGGCACAATTGTTTGATGTCAAACACCTGGCGGCCTGATTTGCCACCCAACTACCAATATTTGCATTTACAATTTATTTGCAGCCACAATCACCTTGGCTGAACATTAGAACATAAAGGTCCCATACTCTTTTTTGGTTGTTGTTGTTGTTTTCTAAAGTGTACGGATTTGTCCCAGTAGCCTGGTCAGACTTCTCTTTTATGCAATGTGCTGGGCACCAGCCGGTTGTCTTATGCATGTATAGTTTACCAAGTGCTTCAGGATCATTCAAGGTGCTGGCACTATATAAATTAATATATATAGGGACACATACTGAACCTACAGTACATGCATGGTCTGCAAAGCACTTTGAGGTCTGGTTCTTGAGTGTTGTTATAATTATTTTGCTTGTGTCTGGGCAATTTCATCATTGGCTTTTGCCATAAAGCCAACATGATTGCAAGCGCCATCTGACCTAAATATTTCTAATTCAAATCACCTGCTGAAACTCAAGGCACCTGTTCCAAACTAACAGGATTTGAAAGAAAGAGTATCAGAGGACTTGACACTTTGCCACCATATTGGCATCATATTTCACTTAAAACCAAAAAATGTGTCTCAGTCCATGTGACAGACGCATTTGCCTGAAGCTGTTAGCAGGAAGAATGCAGAACACCTTGTCAGATGCCAGACCATTTTTTTTTTAAATCTATAATCTCAAGGGAAAAATGTAGACAAAATGTACTGATCATCTATTTCCAGAGGCGGATAAATCCTGCTGTTATTGAACTGCTTAGGTTTGGAATTCACAAGCTACATGCAACTTTGGACATCTGCACTGTGGTGGTTTAGACATTTTCTTATGGGACAGGGAGGAGAAGCTAAGATTAAGAGTCTGTTCTCAATTTATTTTTAATTTTAATACTGCAGATTCACACATGAGCTGCAACACATTGGGTGTGAGGGAGTCCCCACAGCCGCATGTTATACCTTGTTATACCTTTCTGTTGACAGAAAGTTATTCAAAACTAGAAGGGAGGGTTGTTATTGTTTTTTAAATCAGTGACATTATAATCCCAGTGTTTATAAACCCATTATAAACCCAGTGGGGTTTAAAGTATCAATCCATCTGCTGTGGTGGTTCAGCCTTCTTATCTACTGAGATCAAATTCTTAGCTAGTGGAATTTCAAATAGAATTAATCTTCTGCTTCTTTGGGGGATCATTTTTTTCTCATTGATGGAGTGTGAAGGGATTGTATATTTATTAGCCTGCTTGTTCAAACTTCTGTAGTGGATGCATGGTGTGACAAGTAGCTAGTTGTGAAACTGAAGACAGAGTGGCATGGAGGCTTTTGGGGAATTGTTGTAATGGGTCCATTCCCAGCAATAAGTTTGCTGTAAGTAAAGAGAAGTTTTGCAGTTACATTGTGACTAAAAGTAACAATTACATTAAAAATTAAAAAGAAAAGATAAAAAGCAAACATCGTTGTTTATCTTCTGTGACAAAGTTCCTGCTCTACCTTGGTGGGTCTTGCGCTTATTGGCGGATTTGCTTGTCTTGGAGCTTGACGGCAGCCCTCAGCTTGGCCATTTTTCTGAATTCACAGTCCAGATCGACTCCTCCTGTGTCTGACCAGGAGTTGTGAGGAACCCGGGCCCGCCCTCTACTCCAGGTTCTAGCCTAGGGCCCTGGGGAATGCAGCTGTCTAGAGTGCCTCCTGGAACAGCTGTGTGACAGCTACAACTCCCTGAGCTACTTCCCCATGGCCTCCTCCCAACACCTTCTTTATCCTCACCATAGGACCTTCCTCCTGGTGTCTGATAATGCTTGTACACCTCAGTCCTCCCAACAGTCGGCGTTCTCACTCTCAGCTCCTAGTGCCTCTTGCTCCCAGCTCCTCACATGTACACCACAAACTGAGTGAGCTCCCTTTTAAAACCCAGGTGCCCTGATTAGCCTGCCTTAATTGATTCTAGCAGCTTCTTGATTGGCTGCAGATGTTCTAATCAGCCTGTCTTAATTGTCTCCAGAAGGTTCCTGATTGTTCTGGAACCTTCCCTGTTCCCTTACCCAGGGAAAAGGGACCTGCTTAGCCTGGGGCTAATATATCTGCCTTCTATTACTCTCCTATAACCATCTGGCCCGACCCTGTCACACTTCTTACTAAGTGAGGAAACTTTGAGCTTGGTAGTAGCAGATATAGATTAGGAGTAATCGTTAGGCATGCTAGGGGTTCAAATTAAATGTAAACATAACAAGACAACCATACCAGTGACTGGAAATTCTGCCTTTCACTCTCACTCAAGCAAATATCTTAACACTGCATTCTGAGTTCTACTCTCGGCATGTAGAATTTGTGTCTGACTTGCTTCAAAGCAAATTTAGTTATCCTGACAAATGGACCACTGACAGTTCTCAAGACCTTTGTTTAACCACACAGAGACACAACATAGATAGTGCCACACACAGATATCTTGTGTCACCAGCGTACCTAATCCCTGATCTGAAGGGAAAACCAAGAGCTGTAAGAAGTTAGTTCAGTCTTCATGATTTGAGCCCTTGATCTTTCTGCAAACGTTGGGTGAAATCTCAGCCTGAGGTGAAGACAATGGCAAACTGCCACTGACTTAAAAGGGTGCCAGGATTTTAGCCACTGTCAACCAGGGAGTCAGTCAGTGCCAGTTGTGAGACTGATTTTTCGAGTGTAAACAAATCCCTCTGGAAACTGGACTCAGACCTAGTTTAGGAAATGGCCAGATTGCCATACCAGCAAACCCTCCTATTTTAGATGCAGCTTATACTAGCACACTGGTTCCCCAAATGAAATAAGCTATACAAAAAAACCCAGTATAACTGTCTGTACACTAGGTCTTTTGCCAGTAAAGAAATGACATAGAGAATCACCCCCGTATTGGACAGGACTATCCCAGCAAATGTTTGTAGTGTAGACCTGGTCTTCAACCACAAACTATCTTCAAACAGGCCAATATGCCAACAGGATCAATTTCTGGTGCCTATGAAACTGAGACAAATTCGACCCAGTGATCTAGAAACAAAACGCTCCATAGACCATTGCCAGTGCTCTGAGTAACCTGGTTCCTTGTTGTAATATATAATTCCTAATCCATAAGGATGAGTAACTGTAGGCATAGGTGAGATGGGATGCTGGAGGTGCTGCTGCACCCCCTGGCTTGAAGTGGTTTCCATCATATACAGAGTTTACAGTTTGGCTCAATGGCTCTCAGCACCCCACTCTATACAAATTGTTCCAGCGCCCCTGACTGTAGGTCTTCTCATCTTCGAAGGAAACAAAATTACCCACTCTCTTCTTTATATCTCCCACATTCCCCTAAAATACTCAGGGTTATCACTAAGTATTTTGTCTAGTCTCTGCAGGTCAGCATGATCAATTGTGCAGAATCCCAAACCACATCATACTGACTGAGAGAACAGAACCTATTTCCTTCTGCTTGCAACATTTGTAATTCTGTTCCATGGGCAGTTACTGACTGAGGTGATCTCACTAATAAAAGGGGGAAAATATATTAGAGACTATTATATGGAATGACATAGGATGGAGCTCCTAAGACTGACTGAGAAATTATTACTTTAAATGAATGAAACAAACCCCACGTATGTGGTGACAGGAGGATATTGCCTTCAAAAATATATTGGTAGTGAAAACCAAGCTGTTATTATGTGTAAAGCAGCTGCAGAGAAAGTGATAGTGTTAAAGGCATTAGAACAAAGATTCTCTGCTCTCTGTAATTATATCTTTCCCCTTACTTTACACCAGATGACTCTTCGGGTCACTTGAGCCCACTTTAACATCATTGTTAAAACTAGCCTGAAGAAGTTGGAGCCAATCACTGGAAACCCTTAAACCCATGGGGACTTAGTGGCTCAGTGGTTTCCACATCGCTCTCTCCTCTGAAGTGAGAACAGCTGAAACCTGCCTTGATCTGATAGCTCTTAAAAGATCCTTAGTGAGGCTGGAACTAGGGTGGTCTCTACACAGCTCCCACTTAACTTACATCTCTTGTCATTGACCCATCACACATTTGGCATAAAAACATACAGACCTCTCTTTGTGCTTGAATCAGATAGAAATACCCTCATTATTATTATCTATCTCAGAATCGACGCCCTCCCTAAAGGGCAAATGCTGCTCTGAAAGGAGAAATGTAATGCCAAAGTAGGCTGTGCTTGGATGGTGGTATACTGGCATCTTCATTAGAGGAATTTTGCAAACAGAACTGCAGCAAACACAGCCTCCCCTAGATTCCAGTTTACCGTTCTTTTAAAAATGTCTACCACTTTAACCATCCTACAGTATGAACCTGGCTTTCTTTGTACCCACATTCGCCTTTAACTGGTGCTGCTGTAATAAGAGAAAACCTTGCCTATTATTTACCAAAGAATTTCAGCCTGAAGCAGATGTATAGGTTTAAAATGGGCATAGGACTTGGATGGCATAGGGAATTGGTCATGGGATCATTTCCAAGTGACCCGTTTAAATATGAAAAAAAGTTGATGCTGTTTGGTGGATTATGAGAAGTGAATCATTGCTTTCAGTCCTGTTTGGAGGGCACAGATACCCGTGTCAGCATTAGAAGTCTGAGCACGAGGCTAAAGATTGAATGGCATGAAGACTGAACTGTCTTTTCCCCTTGGCCTTTGGGTCAGGGTTGGTGGGACTGTATAAAGAACTTAAAGTCTGAGGCTGGTCTGCATTGAAAGGGAAGGAGAGCAGCTATTTAAAGCAGGAGCCTGAGGAGAAAAGGTTGACTCAGCACATTTTTGCCATACTAGCCATATCCTGGCTTAAGCTAGTGCACTTTCTTTTGGTGCAGCCTTCTAGAGAAAAGCAGATGTGTTCGCAATTTGTTTTGCTTTTGAATTCTCTTAGTGACCGCTCGCAAAGCTAGGATATCACTCATGAAAACTTGTAGTGCTCTTAAAAACGTGATTTTGAAACTCACATAACTTGAAGAAGTAAAATATGAAATAACTCTCCTCTCTCAGGCTCTTTAAAAGAGACAAAAAGGCATTTAAGTGAGAAAAGCTCTGCCGGAGCCACAATTGGAGTGATGTCATGCCAGAGACTCAGAACAAGTGCTCAAATGGTGGAGAAAGCAAGGTGCCCTCTTCCCCGGGTGGGAGGTGAACTCACACAGATGCACCTCTGAACCCTACATCCTCACTGACCAAGGACAACCACTATGAGTGGGATATGGTGAGGAAGCAGAGAGGGGCACAGAAAAGGAACTTTTGGTTGTAGAACCCAAGAACATGAGGCAGAAGGCACTGTCCCACTCACAGTCCTGCTCACAATTTTATGATTATGAATCCTGCTTATGGCATTTTCTCTAATTAATGTTGGGTGACTTCCCTCCTTTCATTAAAAGTTTCTTTTCTACACGCAGACTGTACGCTTGTGAATGGGGAAGCATTGCCCAGGGGTGGTGTGTAATTTTCCTAGGTTACTGGGTGGGGGCTCAAGCTGGTTCTATGTTGTACTGTTGAAAGAGAAATGCTAAATATTGAACCCAGCCCTGGTTGCTGCTGGCTCTACCTGGCAGAAGGGTAACAAATGTTTTCCCGGTCTCTCTTGTGGAGCCAGGGTGGGAGTAATGAGCAGCAGGTGCGTGGGAGTGGTTTGTTTCTGAGGTTGGAAGGTCTTCTAAATTATTTTCTTCCTTGGAAGGTCTGTTAAATAGTTGAGGATTCTAAATGCATGGACAATGCATCAGATGAGCATTTTTATTGATTTAAATACATTGTATTATTATTACCATACCATTTAAATCACATCTGAAAAGGATATTCAAATCCAAACAGATACATCTGTCAGATGTACAGTAGAGATTGCTTAAATTTTCTTCAGAAAACCATCTCACACAGTTTTTAAATATGTTGTTTTCATCACTCTTAAGTTTATGGTGATGTATTCTTTTTCTCCCCATCCTCCTTTCCCCTTTGTTTTGCATTGTGTCCTTTCCTTTGTCTGGTGTTTTTCCAGAAAGTATGTTACACTTCTGCAGTTTGCTTATTAGCATTCTTTTTGTTGTGTTATGTCTTGATCCACTCTCTCTGTTTCTGGTATCTTTCCCCCTCCTTCATTTGCCATTGATGTTGCCCTTTTTCTTTGTCTGTTCTGTGTTCCTTTTCCTTCTTGTGTGCCTTTCATTCTCCTTCTATTGTGATTAAGATTTTATTTTTATGCAAATTTCAAAGCAAAATGTTGTTATTCCCAAGTGCCACACACAGAGACATATCTGAATGAAACCCAAGCATACTTCAGCCTTTACCTTTTGTTGTAGATTTTCCCCACCTTGCAGCTAGGGTGTCTTTCTGTCTCTGTGTTAATCTCTCATTTCCTTCTTTGATGGTATTTTCTCTAATGGCAGAATTGTTCTTCTTTGATGGTATATTAAACTCTTTTTTCTTTAATCAGTCTTTTATGTTCGATTGATGTTGGCCTTCTTTTATAACTGTTTTCTTGGAATGTCTTTTTTATTATTCATTTAATTCTTGGTCCACTGCTTGATTTGTTGCACCACCATTTTCCTTTCATTCTGGACGGTCCTAGAGTAGACTACTCCATGGGTGAAGCCAAATTCTGGTACCCAAACTTGTCCTTTCCTGACAAATCCACAAACACTAAAACCAATATACTGACCTTTCTAACTTACATTATGTGAGCCTTTGTTTGAACCAAGACACCTCCCAGATTTTACACCTATGCAAAGTGAGTGGAAAGTGGGTGCATTCTTGTTTGGTGCATTGGGAATTGAACCCCGAACTCCTGACTTAAGCAGAACATCATTTTGGATACCAAATAGAACATATGTTGTCCCTCTGACAAAGCCACTAGGTCTCTAATCAGTGCACTGGAATACTGTTTTTGAACTTTTATTCCGGAGAAGAATGCCACAACATTCAAATTTCCATCATGCATGGATGAATGCAATTTTCCATCATGCATTGACAAATGCAAGTTTGTTTTAAGAGGTTCAGCTCCGAGAAGTCAGAAATCAGCAGGACAGAAATTAGGCACTACTCCGATTTTGCAGTTACCAGCAGAAGTTCAGTTTTGCTCACACACTTAGATACACTGGGCATGAACTCATGTATGCTGGTGTAATTCAGGAGTACCTCTTCTGAAGTCAGTGGAGTTACACTCATGCAGGGGAGCCTTTTAAGAAGGGAATGGCTAAGGAAGAATTAAAGCAACAGTTTTGCTTCTATAAGTAACAGCTCCAGAGATGATAATTCCTCACAAATAATTCAATTAATTGGCTAACAACCCCAAATAGAACTCAACCCAGTCTTCCAGCTCTTGCGATGTTACAGTGATATCATATTTTCAGGAAGTTATAGCACAAAGCTATTCTTACTGAGTTGATCACCACTAAATCTAATGGAAGTGTTTTAAGAAATTAAAACAAAAAACTCAATCCCAACATGGCCCTAGAATCCTGAGATTCCTGATCTACAGAATTAACTCATCTTCATAATTAAATTTAGGTATTTATCATCACACAGTTGGATGATCTATGGCCTTGCAGTCCACATTTTTGCTATATCTTCATCTCTCTTTCCTTTGCATATATATCGTTGCATCATTGGAACCTCCCTTAGTCAAGTAGAATCTGGTTGTTGAAATTTTACAGCAATTTTTGCATAAATACACGCACATTATCTGACTAGAATTACCTATATGGAAAGGAGTTTCTAGTGAGTCAACTAGTCTATTCACCTTAGTCCTCCATCACTTCATAAAAACTGAGAAAGGGAGATGTATGCAGTAGTTGCCCTTTAATCTTGTCAACAAATACCATATAGTTACTACAGATATTTCTTATTTTGCATGTAGGGGGAACTATGGAATTGTAGAGTTATTGTAACAGTTTTTAATGGTGACCACTGCATTTACAATACATGCATGCCAAACAATTTTGGAGACACAGTCACATGAAAAAGTGCATAATTTATACTGATCTGACACAATGTGAAGACTGCCCAGAGCTGATCTGAAAGTTTATGATAAAAAAGTTTAAAAAACCAACACAGACCTAATTAATAAAGAAATCCTACGAGAAATACATTAAGATGAAGTTAATTTGAGAGAACATATCAACAAGTTAAGGCTGAATTAAAAATCCTATAAGAATTACGTAATTAAGTAAAATCAAGCATTATAAACTCACGTTAAACATAAAAGAAATCCAAACATGTTAAGGAATGGAAATGCACAGTTAGGTCACTGAAATAACCTTAACTCTGCCCTGATACCATGCAATAACCACGTAACTATGATTAATATATTTTAGTGGTTTTGGTCCTAGTTTAAATAAAACTGATTTTCAAAAAGTTGTTAAGGCTTTTTTCATATTTGTTTTTTCCTCATGGTGTCACTACATGGCAGAATTAATAACCATGCATATACTAGCTGTGTTTTTGACCATCACCTAGAATTCAACCTGTGTAGCAACAAAGTTTGGTTCCTGTTTAAACTAGAATTTACAATCATTTTATTCAACAGGGCTCAAAACATGATAAAAACATCACATCTAGATATGCCCTTGGTTGGGCTACACCAGTTTACTCTCTTAGGATACGTCTACACTGCCCCACAATTCAGACTATGGGGATGTGAATAGCAGTGTGCATTGGAGTACTGTGCTGTAATTCCCACATGTGGACACTGCAGGCATGAACTCAAAGGGTCCTAGTATGACATTGCACTCCATATGCTTTATGAAAATATGCTTATGAATGTGAATGATGTAACTGGAATATGCTTCATGCGAAAGGTCTCTTGTAAGGTATATTACAAAGTTTATAATCTACTGAGTGTGTTCATCCTATTTGTTTGTATGTATTATTGCTATGTCTGGAGTTAGGAGAACAAGATATAAACTTGTATTACTGATGTAAACATATTAAGTAGAAGCCATTAAGAGTGCTTCGGACTCAATAAACTGTAAATGGCTCTGTTTACTTGCAAACCTTCCTGTGTAAGGGCCAGCACAGGAAGAATGGAGGCTGGGGTCTCACAGGACATGTGACCATGTCACATGATACTGGAATCCATCTTAATCCTTGTACTTTTCCATTGATGAGGCGGGGGTGGGGAAAAACACAGACAAAAGATTCCCGCCTTGTGCCAAAGCTATAAAAGGGGAAGGAGCAGGACAAAAGGGGCTGCCAGTCATGAGAAAACCCCTACTTACCACCTAAGATGTCCACTGGAACTAACAAGGACTGTACCAGGAGAAAGGATTGGGCCTAGACTAGGAAGGAGTCTAGTCTGTGAAAGAAGCTTACTGGAACATCTCTGAGGGTGAGATATTACCTGTAAACAGTTTCTTAATGTATTGGGCTTAGACTTGCATGTTTTTGCTTTAATTTGCTTGGTGACTTACTTTGTTCTGTCTGTTATTACTTGATACCACTTAAATCCTACTTTTTATACTTAATAAAATCACTTTTGTTTATTAATAAACCCAGAGTAAGTAATTAATACCTGGGGGAGCAATCACCTGTGCATATCTCTCTATCAGTGTTATAGAAGGTGGACAATTTATGAATTTACCCTGTTTAAGCTTTATACAGGGTAAAATGGATTTATTTTGGGTTCAGGCTCCCAGAAAGGCTGAACACTGGGCTCTGGGAAAGTCCCTGTTAACTGAGAAGCCCCTGGGCTGAGTGAATCTCAGTTTCAGTGAACTGCCGAGAGGCGTGGCCCAACCTCTGGGTCTGTGCTGGAGCTGACTGGAGTGTCTAATTCAGCAAGTGGAGGAGCGCCTGTTCTGGCAGGAGGGTTGTTCTCAGTGGTATCCCAGCTCATTGAACGACGGTCTTGAGGGGAATCTCTGTGACTGAACCCATTACACCTAGTTCGCATAAGTGTAATCCTGAGGCAGTGTAGACAAACCCTCAGATATCTTACTGGTTGTCTTCAGTGCTGCAGTGACTGGTATTCTATAAATACGTACAGAGACAGGCAGATTCCTCTGTATTCCACTAGGTTAGTTTCTGTTTACTTCTGTTTGCAGCAGTCATTTTTACATGGATACTCCAGGTTGAAGCTTTGCACACCTCTGGTTTTGAGTGAAAATTTTTCGCCTCAAAATTGCTGCAATCTCACAAAAAACATTTAATGAACCCAGCCCCAGCAAATGTTGAGAAGAAAAACAATTCATTTTCAGTTTTTGCCACCTATGCTCACTTTGTGTAGTATCTTACAGTAGAACAAACAACATTATCATGGCTTTATTTGGATGTGTGTGCTTCCCCGAGATTCTTCTGTGCACTTTGGAATTCACCCACTGTGCTACATCCTGGGTTCTGAGATGAAAGTCCCATCTCCAGTTTAGTCCTTTCTTCTTTCTGACTCTCGACCCCACATCCTCCCTTAGAAAATTAAACTCCACTTATTTCTCCCAATGTTTCCTTGCTCAACAAAAATACCAGCAAACCGAGCTTGTTTTATTTGTGTATCTCTCAGCAACTTCTAATAAAGTAAATTGAGCAATATTCTTGGTTTATTGTATTGATAGACTGTAAAGTGTTTTACGATATGCTACTTCTTATATGAAAGATAGTAGACAAACATAAATTGCAGTTGTAAAGTACTAAAATATATTTTCCCTTTAGGGCTCCCTCGTATATTTGGCTGAACAAAAAATAAAATAAAATAAAATAACTAGTTTATTGTGTATATTTTTACTGTAATTAAATGTTTATACAGTTTCCACTCACTCAGAGACTAATCCTTACATTCCCTCACTCAAAAAGTCTGAAGGCTGCAAATACCCCGTTAGAGCTATCTAATCTGTTCTGAATTGTAGGTGGAAAAAGTAGTCTCTTTCTCTGCAAATTGTCTTCAGAGCTTTGTACCTCTCAGCAACCCTCGCCCCATCCTCCCTCGCCCACAATAATTTTAATCATAAAATATATCAAGTTAAAAATATTGGTTTGGTTGTTTTTATCTTTTAAGAATGGGTGGGTCTTCCTTAAAGTCACACTGGTACTATATAGAGGTCCAGTACTTCACCCAAGTGTAAAACAAATTCCTGACCCAAAGCCCTTTGAATTCCATGGGATTCTTTCTACTGACTTCACTGGGCTTTGAATAAGGCCATTAACACGCACTGAGCCTGGATCACAGGGATGGATTCCTTCTTTCAGGGTGAGGAACATCATTTGTGGCAACTCATAGCTTTTATAGTAGCTGCAATCCTCGCCTAGAGATGGAGTTCAGGCCAAGACTTTTGTATTGCTGCAGATACACTGGCCCTGTACCATCCTCCTGCAGTATACTAGTGTCCTGTAGAACAAGGGTAGTTGGAAATCTCTGCACAGTGGGATTACCACAATTCTGGTATATCAATGGTACTTCTAAGGGCATGCTTTGGTCCCTCGGTGATAGTGTTTAGTTCTATTACCAGCATCTCTGGAGAAAAGGTGAGAAAAATGTAGGTATGGACGCAAGCCAGAGTTCACTGATTGTTAGCACATAGCCTCAAAGGCCTAAAAACCCCAGTTGATTCATCAATGAATGTGACCCCAATTCTGATCTCTCTTGCACCAGTGCAAATTTGAGAAAAATCTACTGAAGTCAAAGGAATTACAATAGTCCAAAAACTAATATAAATGATGCTGGAATCCGGCCTAATGTGTTTGGTTAGTGGGCTTTGTTTAGTAGGTATGTTCCCTTCAGTTACTGCAGTTTCTTGCTATTTCAGTATTGCTTTCCCAGACCTCTTATTCAGACAAAAATGCGCAATAGTGCTGTTGTAGTGGTTCTTTGAAGAAAGGGTGGAGGTGAAGTAATGGATATTTGGATCAAGAATCCCAACAATAACATGAAGGGAGGTAGTGGATCTTAGGAATCTGGGTAGAGGTGAGGTACTCAAAGCTAACTTCTCGCTCTCTTTGAGTCTCCCTTTATCCATTACCTTCTGAGCAGTTTAGAGCAGCTATTGAAGGCATCTTTGATATTATGCAGAAGAGTGAAGCTTCCCCATTACACTTCGACAGTTTGTTCCGCTCTGAATGGAAGGGACAAAAACACTTCCTGGAGAAGCTGAACAGATCTTTAGTGCACTCAGACTGAACCTGTCACAGTTAACTTTTGGTTCTTCAGTCACAGTTAACTCCACTGAGCAAGGCTCTCTTTTCTGCACAGATTCTTCCATGTCTGGATTTGCCCTGAGACAAGACTTTGGACTGGGCTTCTCTGACAGATGAGCAGCTCGCCCAATGGAAGACGAAAGGTCCTGCAGTCACTCCGAATGGCCTATTTGTCATCCCAAATTCTCATTTGTTCCTCCCTCTCATCTTTCCCAGAATGGTGCTATTGTTCTTTAAGATGGGCTCAGCGAACAGCCTCCCCACACACCCCACAATGGTCTAGTTCGGATCTGTACCTGCCATTTTAACTTTCAACAAAACACGCAATTTCATATGGTTTTAAATACGCTTCTAGGATCCATACACCATTGCACTTTAGACCAGTAAACACCTATGCCAAAAGTAGGGACTCATTCTTCCACATTCCTATATTTGCATAGTATGTTCAGAAAATTTCCCTCAGTGTTATATTCCACATCCGTTTTCCGATGACATAGGCTTTGCACAATAGAGCCAAGCATCCAAACTCAAAGGGCTCGGCTCTCCCAGCACAGTATATGAGTAACTTCCATTGACTTCAGTGGGAGTAACTCATCTTGCAACCAGAGAATACGACCCAAGATTAGCACACCTTTGAGACAGCGCTTATCGCTCTCTGTTCTATTGGCACCCATCCTCCTGCAACATTGACACAATACAGCTAAGCATGGGAGATGACTCTTACAGTCTTATCTTTTTAAAGGTCATTGACTTTACAGTAAACAAGGTCCAAAAAGAAGACAGGGTTGTGGCTTACAAAAATCTATCCTACGTGCCCATGACAAAGTTGGGCTAGATCTGCTGCAGTAATGTAGACAGCTGAACATGGTTATTTTGCTCCCCAAACTCTGTAAAGAATCCAAGAAAGAGGAAGCCAAAATAAATTAATGAAACAAATAACGTGCTGTTTATCAAGGTCTGAGGGAAGGCGCATAAGAGTTTGTAATGACCGTACCTAACAGACCCATTCAGAGCTCCCAAAATTTTAATCAACAAAACAAAAGTCTCTTGGCCCAGTCAGGCTAATCCCCTGGAATCTGACAGAGATTCCATCCTGCCTGGCTTCTAATCCTCTCTCTCTCCCTACCTGGATTTCTTTTCCTGTTTAAATAGTCCAGCCCCAAGGCAGGGTGAGAACCTCCTTGATTACACCCAAACTGTTTTGGTTGTAGGCTCCAGCCTGTCCCTTAAAGGAATAGTGCACTCTGTAGGATTATCACCTGTCCAGTATTTGACCAGCCTGGTGGTTTTATTATGGATTTGCCAGTTGCCAGACGAAATAATTTAACCTGCTGGGGGTTATTTTATGTGGGTCTAAAGATTTGCATTATTATCACAATACAGTGGGATATCTAATGTTAAAAGTTTCTATGTCCAGCTAAAGATGCTGCAGTGTCCACTTCTGCAGTTTAAGCGATAACAGAACAAAACTGTTGAAAATACAGCAGCTGTCTGCCCACCAACATGCAAGAGCACCACATGTGTGTGTGAGAGAGGTTTTGGGTTACATGAGAGTGAAAAGATTGTGATGTTGTCAGTCTTACCTTCATGTGTTATCTCCCTAGATACTGTATATGGTTGTTGAAGGGTGTGTGGAATTGCCTTGTGGTTGGGGGTTGAGGTTGCGGTGGGCTTGCCTTGTGTGTGCGGGGGTGCCGGGTTTTTTGCATTTCAAAGGTGTTTACCCTAGCACTCTGTTTGAGAGACTAGCATATTTACAACATTTCAAGGGTGTTCATTCCTGAGTAAGTCTATTTACAAATTGTTTTGGGCACAGGTACGATTACCAGAGTTCATCTGGATTCTTAAGAGATTCCTAAATTTTTTCCTGCACTATCTACAACAGCTTTCCTTCAGAAGAGTGTTAGATTTTCTTGACAGATCTGTTGTATATACACAGCCAAACATTCAGCTCTTTGAAGGTATTCTTTAAACCGCAGAATACTGGCTTTAATAACGCACATGTCTTTTGTTGTTTCTTCTTCTCCCTGTAATGTGCTTTCACATTTCTTGTGTGCAACCTCTGAAATAGTAATGAGGGACACATCAGCCTGAAAGCAACTAG